>NC_050100.1:20000000-30000000 GCF_902167145.1 Zea mays | reverse complement strand
GAAATAGAAGGCGAAGAAGTTCAAAAGACGTTCCTAAGGGAATGCAGAACTTACAGCGAAAAGTCAGCGCTGATACACCGAAAAATAAGCGGTGAAGCCGAAAAATAAACGACAAAGAGATTGTGTATTCCACTATGGGGATGTGTGTGTGTCTTCGGCACAAATATCATTTTGCATAGCATAACATCATCACATCATTTCGCATAACATAACATCATACATCATGTTGCATCAATGGCACAAGAAGGGGATACAATGTTGATCTTTGGAGAATGCTTCGAAAAAGTGAAATTATGCTAAGGCACAAAATAAGTTTTGAAAAAATACAGCTTCATCAGCTCTGATGAGGAGGAAAAAATCTATTGTTGACGAAGCATTAATGTTTTGGCGATGTCTGGAGGATTTTTTACGAAGCACTATGATATGGAGGAAAAAATCTATTGCTGACGAAGCATTAATGTTTTTGCGACGATTGGAGGATTTTTTACGAAGCATAAAAGCTCTTCTTCACGAAGCATGAAAAGAGGGGAAGGTGTTTTTTCGCCGAAGGCTCAAAAACGGTATGTACATAAAAATTTCATGCATCGCAAAGAAATGAATTACAAAACCATTTATATATTACATTCAAAACCCATGAGCACCAAATATTACAAGCATAGTCCAGCAAAAGTTACATTCATATTTTGGCAATGTTTTTACAAATAGCTATTCTTCTTCTTTCAAAACTTTATCTCCAGCTTCGGTCAGCAGCTGGGTAACAACTTCGTCCATAATAGTTTCAGACATGCTAGTAATTTCTGCTGACTCCTTTGCCTCTTGGTCGGCCAATGACTCGAAGGGCTCGGGGAGAGGAGATAGTTCAACTGCGGTAGAAAATGTGAATCAGTTCGAAGCCACAAAAATAAACAATAAAGTTAAAACCCATTAAGCAATACCTATCCGCTTTTCGAGTTCCGCAGCTTTTTCAGCTGCTTTTGTTGCTTCCCTAGCATCATGAGTATCTTTTTCGCTCTTCTTTATTATTTCGTGGGCCATCCCTCGGCCGCCGTTTTCCCATATGTCAGTAAAGAATTTTCCACCGGTTAAGCTTGCTTCGGCCGAGGGGTCTTTTGTATCGTCAACAGAGAAAGCAGCTTCGGCTTGGGCCAAAATTTTCACATGTTCGCACCCTGCTTTCTCCAAAATAGCTGCAACTCCTCTTGCACCAGAGAAGGCACAGACGTCCCCGCGGTCGCTCAAAATTTCTTCAAAAGCTTCGGCTTCGTTGCTGATCCACTCAATTGGGCATTCGGGGTCGCCTTGTACAAAGTTATCATCACTTGAATATGCACCAACATTGGCGAAGCTAGTTTTTATCTTTTTCACACAATCAATAGATTTTTCAAAACATTTTTCTTTTAATGCGCGAAGTTCTACAACTGTTTTTTCCCAGTAATTTTTCCAGTAATCACTGGCATCTCGTTCAGCTTCAGCAACAGCGCATTTCAATTTTGCTTCAGCCAGCTGTTTCCGAAGGTCTTCATTTTCACATTTCTGGGCTTCAGCTTGGGCTTTGGAAGTAGCTTCGTCTTCTTTTATTTTGTTCACCAATGAATTTAATATTTTATCTTTTTCAAGACCTTCGTTCCTTAGTTCAATTACTTCGGAACGAAGGTTGTTCAGAGCTATAGTGCATCCTTCGTCTTCGGCATTTTTCTGCGCCCTGAGGGCATTGCTAAGAATCAGGCCTTGCAAAAGAAGTGCGGTATTAAGTATAAGCAAATAAAAAAATTCGTTTTTAAGTACAAAAAATTCATTCTCACACCTTTAAACTATTATATGCTAAACTGTCGGCCAACTCATCTTTCGATATCACCGAAAGCCCGTCTTCTAGTGTCGGGAATCTGAAGCTTCTGCTCATCTCCCGGCAGACAGAAATCTCCTTGCTGTCTGGGAGACAATAC
The DNA here is from genome assembly GCF_902167145.1 of Zea mays. Taxonomy (NCBI): domain Eukaryota; kingdom Viridiplantae; phylum Streptophyta; class Magnoliopsida; order Poales; family Poaceae; genus Zea; species Zea mays. The sequence continues at coordinate 29,998,057 of NC_050100.1, read as the reverse complement.
AAGAAATCTTCTTCTCCGCTGCCGTTGAATACCAATGCCCCCTTTGGATATTTCAGTTTCTAGGCATAGTATTGAGCTTCTTGCTTTTCTTCTTTAGAGAGATTTTTTCCCGAAGCATGACGGATAATATACTCAGTATTCTCTTTCAAAGCTTCGGGAGTAGGAGTGGCCGATTTTTCAAGCAAAATTTATTTTATAGCTTCTTCCTCCGCTGCCTTTTCTCCAATTTCCGAGGATTTCTCTTTGATGGGCTCTAAAGGCCCAGTTTCAGCATCGGCCTGGCTCATTGTAGCTTCAGCTTCGGTCAGCTTTGTTTCAGTTTCAACCTGTGCCTTCGAAGTCTTGGCAATTTTTTCTGGAGTGGAACTTGAAGTTTTAATCGTCTCCAGCACATCTAACACACTAGCCATCCTTTTTCTCTTTGGGGTTGATGCCAGATCTTTTTGTATCTTCGACGCCTCCACTCCTACCGAAGGGCTTAGAATTTCTGATGTTTTTGTTTCTTCGAGTCTTGGTTCTTCAATTTTGTCAGCCTTCGGCATTGCAGCCGACTCTTCAATCCTTTGCGTAAGGACATGTCCTTCGGCTTCAGTAGCCGAAGAGGTCTCACCACCAAAGTTAGGCACTGTGGCCGGTTCAATATAGCGCGGTCGGTGAGTAAGAACCTTCACCTTTTTCTTCTTCGGCGCGGGCTCGCTCGAGGCGGCTGAAGCAACATCCTTCCCAGAAGTTCCACTCTTTCTCTTCTGCCCCCGGGGCAGGTAGCGGTAGTCAGGATACATAAATCCAATAGCATCAAAAACTCTATTTAGCCTCTTCTTTTTTCGGCTCCCGAAGGCCGCAGATAGTGTGTTATCTTCAGACTTGGAGTAGGCCCCAAGTAGTTCATCACTGGTATTTTCAACACATTTCAGCCAGTCATCGTCTGGTTCGATAAATTGGTCTCTAAACCTGAAGGTATATTTCAAACGAACCAAACCACCTTCGTTAGGGTTGCTGATGGTCTCTTTTGGCATCTCCTAGTTGTCTACCAATGGCCATATCCTGTAGGCCACATGTTCTTGGACTAAGTCCCTTGTCCCGATGAAAGAGCAAACTATTCCGAAGGCCCTTCGGCATCCTTCGGCTGCTTCATCAATTTCTACCTTCGGTTTCCGAAGGCCAAAGCGGGACCAAATGGGGCGCATGATGATCTCTGTAATGTCTTTCTCGCCTTTAAATCATTTTTCACATAGAACCATTCTTTCATCCAGTCTCCAGGCCATCTCTTCCGAAAAGTTGGCACTGGGCAGCTTGAGCCTGAACGAGCAACGAAGCTGTAGCAACCAAAATTGTTATGATATTGTTCCTTACCCCAGGGCTTCGTCTCATATAAAAGTTCGTGCATACTGTAGAAACATTTTGCACTCGGTTCCAAACCTTGACTCCTCACGGCCCATACGAAGATCCCCATTCTGATAATTGCTTCGGGGGTAATCTGGTGAAGGAAAATCTCATATGTATTTAGAACTTCAACCACAAATCTGTTTAAGAGGAACCGAAGCCTAGCCTTGAAGAAGCTTCGGTAGATTACGACCTCATTTTCTTCAGGAACAGGAACAATCCTGTCTCCGTTGTCAGCCCTCACAATAGATATGTCTCGAAAATACCTTCCTCTCATGTTATCAAGATGACTCTGTCTGATAGTCGATTTACCGAAGACTGCGTGACTTGGTCGCCAGGGCCGATCTTCGGAGTCTTCGCCCCCACTTTCCGCATCATAACTATCGCTGTCATCGGTATCTTCAGATAAGCCTTCTAGAATTTCTTTTGTAATCTTTTCGGTATTGGTCTTTGCAATTGACTTGATGAATCCATCAGTCTTTTCCTCAAGAAGCTTCTCCTCTTCGGTTAGCTTCGCTTCAGCAACTGTCTTCTTATCTTGAGACATCTTATCTTCGGAACTGACGAAAATATGTCCTTAAATCCGAAGCTTAGAAAATTTAAGAAACTAAGCAACTGTTGGAAAGCAAGAGCTAAAAAATCAAGCAAAGCAAAGCAGGCGTACCAAATGTTCTCGGGGTGAGTTCTTATTTATACACCCAGCGTGCTCCAAGTTGGAGGGTCCCGTCTGTCATTGACTGTTGCTATTCTAGCAAAGGGAAGGTGTTTTTCGGACCTTCGACTTATTGCCTTCGTCCATATCGCAATCTGAATTCGTTATTATAACAAATTAACCTTGCGATGGGCTACTGTTGGGGGCCTTCGTCTTCCGAAGGTCCTCAAAAATATGATTTAACAATGTTTCTGTAGTATAATACATGAACAGGTATCTTCGGACTCGGATCAGAACCACAATATGAAGAAGTACAAAGAATGCGAAGGTTGGTGCAGAGCCGAAGCTATGCGCAGGGGACCTTCGGCATGATAGCAGAAAGGGGAACCGACTTAAAAGGGAAAAGACTATTTAGACCTCGATGGATTACTATAGAGTCATTAGCAAATGTAAAGGGCATGAGTGTAATTTTACATGAGCTGCGTCCCGTGCCTATAAATAGATGAACAATGCTCCCTTACTGTTCATGCTGACTTGACATTTGCTTTTGCGTCACGCTTGTACTTTTGTCTTCTTTCAAACCGAAGGTACATTTGTAACTTGATATCATTTCTATTTTTCCATGATAATAAAATAGAAATGAACTGATAATGATACATAAATGTTCAGGTTATCTTTTACATTTCATGTGATTCTCTTTTTCATTATCATGTGCCGTAATGATGAAGGTATGTCCTTCATGACCTTCGTCCGAAGATCGTTATATCACAAGGGAAATAATACTTCGAAGGACAAAGGACATTAACCATTTAACCTCTTTTTGTGTTGCCTTGTTCTTAATTTATAGCATTTGAGAACAAGTCCCCAACAGAGCCGAAGCTCCCTATAATAATCTATATCATGCTGAAAACAAATAGTTAATCATGTTTTTGAGAACCTTCGGAAGAGAAATACCTCCAACACCGTACATTTGGTTCCTCAAGGGATTTAGATTGTTTTTTCTTGGGTTGTCTCGAGGCACCTAGGGCGCCTCGGGTTTTGATGGGCCTCAAGCCTTTTTGTTTCTAAGGAGACCTAGCACGTAGTCACCCTCTGAGGGTGCCTTACTGTCAAGTTATCTAGCATGAAGCATCTCCTCTAGCTGGGACCAGAGGAGGCCCCTAGGGCTTAGGGCCCTGGGAGCGTGGTCGCAACATAGTGGGCATCGACACACCATGATAGTTTTCTGTATTATGATACTTGAATGTGTCTTGATGCCTGTCGACGGTATGATCTTTCTCCAGCGCAGATAATTTGGTTTTGCTTGCTCCACGGTTCTAAATTACGAGATATACTAAGTATTTTGATTTTTTCTAGATACATTAACTTAATAATGTATTTGGATATAATATATTTTTAAATTTATAGCAAATTAATTAGTATGTTAAAATCAAATATCTTGTAATTTAGACTTAGAGAGTATTAGATTAGACGTTGAATATAATAATGAATGGTTGTTATTTCAAAGCTATAGGATGGGTGATTTGGACAAAATAGGTAGCTTGGCCGGTGAAGCAAGTCCGCATCGAGCCCACGTGAATGTGGAGCCACCGTACCGCGTCACCCTTGTTTTGACCAAAAAAAAGTTCAGTCAGCATCAATGGATCTGTTCTGCAATATTCCTGTATCCTAGCCCTAAATGTGATGGTGTAAAGACATACACTACTTTCTTCGTATTATAATATTTTTGATTTCATATCTTATTTGAATGTTGTATTATTTAAAATCTATACATAAATATTTTTTATTTTATTATAACTAGAAATATTTTAATAAATTTTTTTTCGTTATTTATAAAAACTAAATAAAATAAATATCAGATACGATATTTAAAAAGAAAAATATCATCTATTTTAGGAGTATATTTTATTTTTTGCCCATGAAAGAATGCAATTTAAGCATGGCGTCATTATCTTAAGTTCGATCATTAAAAAGATTTAAAAGTATCTATATTTATGATAGTAAAAATATTATTATATTAAATATAAGTATATGTGCAACCAGATCTATTGGTGTAACTGTGCAACAAAGACATTTCTAAAAATGTCTTCACACCTTTGTGCAACGAAGACATTTCTATAAGTATAACTGTGCAACCAGATACATTGGTGTAATTGTGCATGGTGGTGTAATGACCTTCTAAAGGGGTGTTTAGTTTATAGAGACTAAACTTTAGTCCCTCCACTTTATTCCATTTTAGTTCTAAATTGTTAAATAGGGAAACTAAAATAGAGTTTTAGCTTCCGTATTTAGTAATTTAGGGCCTAGAATAGAATAAAATGGAGGGACTAAAAATTAGTCCCTAGAAACCAAACACCCTCTAAAATACGTTTTCAAACAACCCTCCCATCTCACTGGATATTTCTAAAAATGTCTTCACACCTTTATGCTTGTGTATTTATTGTACGGTTGTACCAATAGGTTCGGTTGCACTTGATATGTTGCCTTTTTAGATAAAGAAATTTTACAAAAAATATATAGGAGTTTGCTATAATCTGTTTACTTTCGTAGAAAATAAAATTTTCCATATTCCAAAGAAGACCTTATGGAATTAGAGGGATATATTTGTGCCTAATGAGACCAAGGGATGTCTTTTATATCATGCCTCTCTAGATTGTATTAATTGACTTACTTTAATGTTCGACCTTTCGTTTAATAAAAGAATACTCTCCATTCTAATGTATACTTTAGTAAAAAGTCTCTAATTTTGACTACGTGTGTAGAAAAAGTATCAATATATATAACATTGAACTAATTTTGTTAAATTATTTATAAAATAAGTTTTTATATTACATTTATTTATACCTATATGCGTTAATATTATTTCCTAAACCATAATTAAAATGGGACTACTTTGACTTAAGATAATCTTTGTTGGGTTAAAACCTTCGAAGATGTCATCCCTTTGTCCAATTTTTAAATCCTCCACCTCTGCTTAGGTACACATCATGTTTATGTAGTTGTAGAGATCCTGAGGGTTGCTGGAATGGGATTAACATATTAGAGATATAAAAAACGACTCCCGAAGGGTGAGAAGACGGAGAGCTCCTAAACGTTGAAACAAAGCCTCAAGGTGCTCTTTAGGCTATCTCCAGCAGCCTCTGTATCACATATCCTATCCCACTTGCTATTTCAAACTTTACATTATAAACAGTATGGTCTACAATACAAAATAGTGCTTTGCACAGCTACATACACGATCACCTTGTATACTAGAATATAGTTGGTAGGTTAAGAGTAACATGTAAAATAGGTGGAGATTGTCTGTCTCTCCTACAAATAGTGTTTGTAAACTTTATAAATAGTGTGTTTGTAAACTTTTTAAAATACTGAATTGTTGATAGGATCTAAAATGGCCAGAGATGGAGGGTGGTGAATAAGCATATAAAAAAAATTCTTACACATACTTAAAGTAGGTGATTAGAACCTATTGAAAGTTTCAGTGTTCGGACTGAAACTTTTGACATCTATATGAAGTTTAGACACCTAGGAAACTATGAAATCAGAGATTAAAAACAACTCCAAATTCAAATTTACGAATTACCACACTTCCTTAGAGGTGGTATCAATGCACTTTCTTTGTCTATGCACTGCACCAGTTTATAGATTAGGTTCGCATTCTAGAAATAAACTTGACAAAAGTGGAGACAAGCAAACAAGTAATTTTCTAACAATCACAACAATAGCAAGCATAAGAAGCACAAGGATTTAATTAGAGGTTCACAATCACAACGCTCATTTTCAGCGGCCAAGTGGTAGCCGCCGAAATTAAAACGTAATTTTGACGGTTTTCTTAGACCACCGAACATATGGTTATTTTCGGCGATTATTGCATTAGCAGCCAAAAATAGGATAATTTTCGGCAGACTAGGCCCGAGCTGCCGAAAATTAACGGATAAAAAAAATCCCCAACTCCCTTCTATGTCTTTTCGTCCAGCTCACGCGCTCGCATGACCGCGCGCAGACGCTCACCGCCGCCGCTGTTTCTGTGGAGTCGCGCGCCGCTCTGGCCGCCGCCGCTGCCCCGCTGCCTCCGACCGGCAAGCCCCATGCGATCATCCCGCCCCGCCCCGCACGCCCTACTCCGGCACGGCCGCTCCGCCCCGCCCCGCCATTGGCTTCTGCATGACGCCGCCGCTCCGACCCTCTCTGCCCAGCCTCTGATCGTCAACGCGCCACCCCGCTCAGAGCCTGGCCGGCTCGCCTCGCCACACTGCCAGACATCGCCCTACCCACGGCCGTCATCCTCCATCAACGCGATCCGGCGCCACTGCAAGGTAACACGTTACGTTTTTATTATTTATTTTCGACGACCATTTTTTATTAGCCGCCAAAATTAGCGAGTAATAGTTTGTGCAGTCAATATTTAGGTGAAATTGTTTGTTTGATTATGTCGTTTTCAATTACTTTTGATTAGTTATATGTTTATGCATTTCAAAATATAATTAATCACATGTTTAGTTAATGATGTGTTGAAATGTCAGTTTCATTCTATTAATTATATTAATATAATGTTTAACTTCAATTCCAGATTAGCATGTATTTAATTTTGTTTGATTTGATTTTATTAACGTCACATGTTTTTGTATTCAGTGGTTCAAGTTATATTAATTTCATATTGGTATGCATTATTATTTAGTTTGAGAAGTGTGTTATAGTATTTTTAGTCATTTACTACCTTATTAGCATGTGTTTTTTATTTGTTAGTAGCGCTACTTATGTGTCACCCGTTTGAGACAGGTCCGTTTCGTGTGCTCGATGTACGTAAGACATACCCGTCTGGAATTGTCCTATTTATGGACAGCCTCGGAGTGATCGATAGGACGCGGATTTATGACAAGCCAGTAGGATCCGAAAGAAATTGCGGCGGTATAACCTCTATGTTCTCCACTGCACATCTAGAGAACATCGAGGTTATGCTGCCGAGATTTCCTTTGGATCCTAATAGGCTTGTCATAAATCTATGTTCTGGCGATCACTATTGGGTGGGTTTAGGACCTATCCTTGCCTATAGATGTAGGATCGATACACTTGAGTAGGTTGAATTATTTTTTACGATATGGTTCGCTTTAACAATATCAGGCATGGTTGAAGATCGTGAATGGATGTATAATGGCTAGAGTAGGAATGGATGTCATTCTGATGAGTGGGTAGCCAAGATTAAAGATTTTGTTGACCGTGCTTTCTCATTGTCATTAATCGGCACTGTTAGATGCCCTTGTAGGCGACACGAAAGAGTTAGGCTAGTATATTCCTTAATTAGGAAAGAGTTAGGCTAGATCTTAGTTTGGATTTATGTCCGGATATGAGGTGTGGAAACATCATGGTGAGGTATTACCCAAACCGAATGTAGAAGAGGAGGAGAACAATGATTGGGCTAGCGATGATGCGATGTATGAGATGCTACATTCGCTATGTTTAGAGTTAAACCTAAGCTCCGAGGATCCTCCCAACCAGAGGTTTCAAGATTTTTTAAGCTACTAAAAGACTCTGAAGAGCCGTTGCATGAACACACAAATGTGAGTATACTCTCTTTTATGACTCAGCTCATGGCCATTAAGTGCAAGTACGTTTTCTCGAACAACTGTTACAATGAGATTTTAAAGTTATTCGGGGATGTGTTGTCAAAGCCCAATAAGTTGCCTAAAGACATGTACCGTTCAAAGACAATTACCAAAGGTCTCGGTATGGATTATGAAAATATTGATGTGTGCAAAAATAATTGTATGTTTTTCATGAAGGAGCATGCGGGAGAGAAAAATGACTGAAATGTGGACAATCTAGATTTGTGAAAGTTGATAGTGATGAGGGTGGCAAGGTGATGACAGATGTTACACATAACCAGCTTCGCTACTACTTGCCACTAACTCCTCGAGTGAAACGATTGTTTCTATCGAAAAAATTGCCATGCTCATGCGATGGCATAAAGAAGGTGTCCATGAGAACGATGAGCTAATGTGCACCCTTTAGATGGGGATACTTGGAAAGCTCTCGACACGTTTGATCCAGACTTTGCTGCTGAACCAAGAAATGTTCGAATCGTCCTCACGATCGATGGCTTAACACCTTTAGGTCAAATGGCATCATCATACTCATGTTGGCCCGTCTTTGTTATTCCATACAACCTTCCACCTTCTCTTTGTATGAAGTATGAATTTATATTTCTTTGCTTGATCATACCTGGCCCAGACAATCCTGGTGTGAATCATCTAGGCCCCTTAGTGATGTTTTGGTAATTAATGACAACTGTTTGTGGACTAACGGTTCTTGGAGAAATAAGAATGCAGGGTTGGACCACATAGAACATGAAATCTTAGAGATTTATAAGCATTGGTTGTGGATCAAGTGAAGGCAAAGGTATAACATAGGTTTTGTTTTTTGCCAGTCTCCAGAAGTTTAGAGAAGATATTTGACCGGATTAGTAGGCTAGATAGCCGTACTATTAAGAGGGGTCAATGACTTTGATCTGTGTAAAACTTAGTGCCTCATAGAGCATCTAGTGGTTGCATTTGCATGAGGACTAACAACGCTTCCAATTTCAAGAGTTAAAAAATCTTTTCAAAAGCGTGTTTGAAAATTGCTAAGTCTTGGGATAGGCGGACTGTCAGGGCCATGTGGGCGGACCATCCACGATCCTCCAGTGGGGTCCGAAGTATGTTTACTTCGGACATGGTCGTGTTCATTTGTATTGCGGACCGTCCGGGCCTTGGGGCCGGACTGTCCGCAGTCCTGACTAGAGAAGGTTGCTCTCGGCACAGTCCCTGTATTATTGTGCGGATCGTCCGACCTTGTAGGGCGGACTGTCCGCAGGTGCCAAATTGGTTTGGGCAGGGACTGTGTGGTTTTTGGGATTTGTACTATGGACTGTCCGCAGGATAAGCCTGGATAGTACTGACTCCCAGTTCACGGACCGTCCGGCCTTGTAGGGCAGATGGTCCGCATGTGTTAACTCCTCTTGGTCAGAGCTCTAGTGCTCCAAGTTGCCAGGTCGCGGACGGTCCGACCAAGGTTGGCAGACTATCCGGACCTCTCTTTTCTGACAGCTCTGACAGATTTCAAACGGGAAAATAGACGTTATCTGTACGACGGACCGTTCGGCCTTAGGGCGCGGATCGTCCGCGTGTGCGCAGAATGTGTGCTATTTGCACATAACGGTTGGATTTGAGTGGTGTGTTATAAATATAAGGGGAGCTCGTGTGTGAGGGCTCTTTTGGCCATTCCTTGCACACATTGAGCTCATTTGTGATCCTCGCACTCATTCTATCACATTTTTTGCTTGAGATTGCATTCTAGTGAGAGATTGAGAGTTCCTAGTGCATTTGCATCCATTGGTGATTCTTGAGGCATTAGGTGGTACACCGAGCAAGCGTCATTGGCTTGTTACTCTTGGAGGTTGCCACCTCCTAGACGGCTCGGGTGTTGTCTCCGCCGAGCTCTCCATGAAGATTGTGGAGAAGTCGAGGTGTCGATTGTGAGGGGTTCGCGCCTACCTCGCCGGAGCGGCAAAGGTGACATTAGTGGAAACAAGGTATTGAGTGATTTCTTGTCCACTTGGCTCAAAGATCAAGCCGTGTCTTGATAGAGGAGCAAGTGAGAGCTTGAAGTCCACCTCAACGTGGATTAGGGGTGATCGGCAAATCACCGATAGCATGTGATAAAATTCGGTGTCTTTATTTTCTTGCATTACTTATTGTCGTGCAAGTGATTAGTATTTTGCATATTGTTCTTCGAGTATACAATCACCTTAGTTGATTCTCATAGATTGTTTACTTGTTATCACTAGAGAATTTATACCTCTTGCCATATTGATTAAATTTCTCTAGTGTTTTTTATTTTAGTCAAAACCGTCTATTCACCCCCCCTCTAGCTGGTGTCCTAGATCCTACAAGTGGTATCGGAGTCGAGGACTCCATTGTTTGTGGATCTAATCATCCCGGAGTGGGACAAAATGGCTAGTAACAACAATGTGCACATTGGGAAGCAACTGCATTTTGATGGGAATAACTACGACTATTGGAAAATAAGAATGTCAATGCATCTTAGAGCAATGGGTGAAAAAATTTGGCCAATTGTCAAGGATGGGTTTGTTGTGTTGAAAGAAGATGAACCATCGGCTAGTGACAATGAAAACATTCTTACAAATGATCAAGCCATGAATGTATTCTATGATGCTCTTGATATAAATGAGTTCAACCATATCAATAATCTCACAACCGCTCATGAGATTTGGATTAAGCTAATGGAAATTCATGAAGGAACTACAATTGTGAAGAGTGCCAAGCTATATGTGTGCAAAGGAAAATTTGAGCAATTCATTATGAAAGAAGACGAAAGTGTATCCGATATGTTCAACCGGTTAAATGAGATAGTGAATGAACTCAAGGGACTTGGTTTTAATGTACCGGATGTGGATTTCACTCATAAGTTCCTTAGATCTCTTCCGGAGAAGTATGAGACCATTGTGACCATGTTAGTAAGAAGTGATCTATCTACAACTTCTCCAACTGAAGTATTGGGGGAAATTCTTACTCAAGACATATTAAAGAAATCTCAAGTCGATGCTATAAGTTTGGCAAAGAAAGTGAAGAATGAATCAATCGCTCTCAAAGCTAAAGCTTCTAAGGCAATTGAAAAAGAAGATAGTGATGATGAAGAAAATGAAAGTGAGAGTGATGGAGATATGACTCTATTTGTAAAGAAATTAAACAAATTCATAAAGATGAAGAGAGGTCAACCTAGAAGAGGGCAAACATCAAGAAGAAATGCTTTCAATGATAGAAAATGTTTTGAGTGTGGGGAACCGGTCACATCGCCATGAATTGCCCTAACAAGAAGAATAAGGGCAAAGATGGAGATGATAAGAAGAAGAAGAAATTATACAACAAGAAGAAATATGGCAAAGCCTACCTATTTGAATGGGATTCGAATGATAGCTCAGATGATGATGATGATGACACATCATCCAAGCTTAATGCCGGAATTGCCATCAAGGAAGCTCCTTCACTTTTCTCATCCCCTCATTGTCTCATGGCAAAAGGGAGATGCTAAGGTAAAAATCATCTCCAATTTAAATGATATAAATGATGATGATGGCTATTCATATGATGATCTTGTTAGAATGTTAGGTGAGGCCGATGACTACATGCACAAAGAAAAAGAAAATTGTGAGAATTGTGTCTTTTGAGGAGCTCAAGACTTCTCACAACGATCTAAAAGAGAATTGTGAGAAGCTTGCGGAAGCTCAAAACTCATCTATTGTGCATGAAGTTGTGGTGGTCACCGAGGATGTTGGAGTCACTTGTGACTTACTTGATAGTCCTACAAGTGAACCACTACCTACTAACTCTATTTGTGATAAATGCAAAATTTCTCTTATGAATGGTAATATTGCTCTTGATGAATCACAAATCATTGTTGAGAATGAAGTATTAGTAGATAGAGTGAATGCTCTAACTCATGATCTAGAGAAGGCATATGGTGGAAAGGCTAAATTGGATTTCATATTGGGAAGTCAACGGTGCTCACTTAACCGTGAGAGTCTTGGATATGTTCCCAAGAAAGGAAAGAATGCTTTTATAAAGCAAAATACATTGTTTGTGAAAGAATGTGACAAAGTGTGTCACAAGTGTCACAAGAAGGGACATATCAAGAAGAATTGTCCTAAGCTCAAGAATGTATCCTCCACTTGTTTTGAGCATTGTTATGTTCTTTCTCATAATGCAAAACGTGTTCATGCTAAATTTGTTGGTACTTCAATTGTTGGCAACAAAAAGAAAGCTATTTGGGTGCCAAAGACCTTGGTCACTAACATCCAAGGACCCAAGCAAGTTTGGGTACCTAAAAGAGATTGATTTCCTTTTGTAGGTGAACTAAAAGGCGGGAGGTCATTGGGTGTTGGATAGTGGATGCACTCAACACATGACCGGAGATATGAAAATGTTCACCCAAATGAGTAAGGAAGATTGCTCAAATTATGATAGTATCACATTTGGAGATAATCGCAAAGGAAAGGTGCTATTTCAAATGATCATTCCATATCAAACATGCTTTTAGTTGAGTCTTTGAATTTTAATTTACTATCCATAGCTCAATTATGTGATTTAGGATTTAGTTGCAATTTCACCGTTGATGATGTTATTATCTCTAGTGTTGATGGTAGCAATCTTAAGTTTAAAGGTTTTAGATATGAAAATCTTTACCTTGTTGATTTCTCATCTAGTGAGGCAAAGCTCACAACTTGCTTGTTCTCAAAGGCTTCACTAGGTTGGTTATGGCATAGAAGACTTGGTCATGTTGGAATGAAGCAACTCAATCGTTTAACCAAACATGACTTAGTCCGTGGCTTGAAAGATGTGAAATTTGAGAAGAACAAATTGCGTAGCTCTTGTTAAGCTGGGAAGCAAGTGACAAATACTCATCCAAATAAAAGTCAAATGTCTACTCATCGGCCTTTGGAATTACTTCACATGGATTTATTTAGGCCAACATCATTCGTGAGTATCGACGGTAATTCCTATTGCCTTGTGATTGTGGATGATTATTCTAGATTCACTTGGGTTTACTTTCTTCGGGATAAATCTAATGTGTTTGAAACTTTCAAGTCATTTGCCATATTGGCTCAAAACCAATTTGATTTTGATATCAAGAAAGTTAGAAGTGATAATGGGTCGGAATTCAAAAATGCAAGAATTGATAAATATTGTGATGACAAGGGTATTAAGCATGAATTTTCTTCCAAATATACTCCGGAACAAAATGGTATTATTGAAAGAAAGAATAGGACTCTCATTGATATGGCAAGTCTATGTTAGCGGAATATAATGTGTCAGATTCTTATTGGGCCGAAGCAATAAACACCGCATGTCACTCATCAAATAGGCTATATTGTCACAAGCTTTTGAAGAAAACTCCCTATGAATTGCTCATTGGTAGAAAGCCAAACATCTCATATTTTAGAGTATTCAGTTGCAAATGCTATATTTTGAGAAAGGGAAGCCGGCTCTCTAAATTTGAGAAGAAATGTGATGAGGGTTTTCTACTTGGATATTCATCAAATAGTAAGGCTTATAGAGTTTTCAACAAGACTCATGGTATTATTGAAGAAGCATATGATGTTGAGTTTGATGTAACTAATGGGTCTCAAGATGAAAGTGATAATCTTGATGATGTTGGTGGAACTTAATTGAAAAATGCTATGAAAACAATGGCCATTGGTGAAATAAAGCCAAAGGAAGATGATGATGAAAATAGTGTGGTTGTCATTCCATCCTCTTCAACCCTAAATGAAGAAAATCACCAAAGCCAACAAAATGGTGAAATTATGGATACTCATGATCAAGATACTTCAAGTCATTCGGTTCCTCTTCATGCTTCAACTAGCAATTATCAAACGGTATCAAGAATTCATCATTCTATTGTGAAGGATCACCCGATTGATCAAATTGTGGGTGATATTAGTAAGGGTGTTCAAACTCGCTCTCGCATAGCTTCATTTTGTGAACATTTCTCTTTTGTATCTTGTATGGAACCTAAACGTGTAGATGAAGCTCTACTTGATGTTGATTGGGTAAATGCAATACATGAAGAATTAAATAACTTCACTCGAAATGAAGTTTGGGAGCTTGTTGAGAGACCAAAGAACAACAATGTTATTGGTACAAAATGGGTGTTTCGCAACAAGCACAATGAAGATGGATTAGTAGTAAGGAACAAGGCAAGATTAGTTCCACAAGGGTATACTCAAATAGAGGGATTGGATTTTGGTGAGACATTTGCTCCTGTGGCAAGATTGGAAGCAATCCGGATCCTTCTTGCTTATGCTTGTGCTCACAATATCAAGCTCTACCAAATGGATGTAAAGAGTGCCTTTCTAAATGGTAAGATTAGTGAACTAGTGTATGTTGAACAACCCCCCAGTTTTGAGGACCCCAAAAGACCTAACCACGTGTTCAAGCTTTCTAAAGCTCTCTATGGGCTTAAGCAAGATCCACGCGCTTGGTACGAAAGGATTAGGGATTTCTTGCTTTCCAAAGACTTTAAAATCGGGAAGGTTGACACTACCCTAATCACTAAAAGAATTGACAAATATTTGTTTGTTTGTCAAATTTATGTTGATGATATTATTTTTGGATCTACTAATGAATTGTTTTGTGAGGAATTTGGAAAAATGATGTCAAAAGAATTTGAAATGTGTATGATAGGAGAATTGAGCTTCTTCCTTGGTCTTCAAATCAAACAATTGAAAGATGGAATCTTTATAAGTCAATCAAAATATTTGAAGGATATGCTCAAGAAGTTTGGCCTAGAGAATGCAAAGCCTATCAAGACTCCTATGGCAACAAATGGTCATCTAGACTTAGATGAGGGAGGTACTATGGTTGATCAAAAACTTTTTTGCTCAATAATTGGTAGTTTACTTTATATTACCGCATCTAGGCCCGATGTTATGTTTAGTGTTTGCATGTGTGCTCGAGCTTCACCTAGAGAGATTCACTTGAAGGCCGCAAAAAGAATTCTAAGATATTTGAAGTATACTCCCAATATTGGTTTATGGTATCCCAAAGGTGCTCAATTTGGATTAATTGGATATTCGGATTCGGATTACGCTGGTTGCAAAGTTGATAGGAAGAGCACCTCCGGTTGTTGTCAATTTCTTGGAAGATCTCTTGTTTCATGGTCTTCTAAAAAGCAAAATTCTGTTGCTCTCTCTACCGTTGAGGTGGAATATATATCGGTCGGTAATTGTTGTGCTCAATTATTATGGATGAAACAAACTCTATTGGATTATGGGATCATTTTTAAGAATGTGCCTCTCATGTGTGATAATGAGAGTGCGGTAAAATTGGCTACAAATCCGGTCCAACACTCAAGAACTAAGCATATTGATATAAGGCATCACTTCTTGAGCTATCATGTTGGAAAGGGAGACATCTCTATATGTTCAATTGGCACGGATGATCAATTAGCCGATATATTTACAAAGCCATTGGATGAAACGAGATTTTGCACATTAAGAAGTGAAATGAATGTGATAGATCTCTCAAATGTGGCTTGAGGTTGAACACACATGTTTAGTATTGCATTTCGCTTCTAAATATGCTCTCTAGGCTATTTATTGGATATTTTTGATGAATTTTTCATTCTCATTTGATCTAAGTAGTTTGATATGAAAATGTGTATTCCTCAAATACATAATGTGTATATGCATGCATACTAACCCTTGGATTGGTCGAAATGTCCATATATGAGCGTCAAATCAGATTTGAAATTCAAAATCAGAAAGTGGACAAACTTTGGAGATTTGAGTATCAGGTCGCGGACCGTCCGGGTAAGGACCACGGACCGTCCGCCGTATCAGGACCTGGACAGTCTGAGTCAATAGAGCACACAGTCTGAGTTAATAGGACGCGGACCGTTCGCCGTCCCCACGCGGACCGTCCGCGACAGGCAGTTAAGTCGGGCAGAGGCAGTCAGATGGTCACTTTCATCCGTTGCTTTCTCCTCTCACACTCTCCACACGCCTAAAGGAGACTCTCGTCGATTATGAGCGGACCGTGAAGCAAACTTGTGCACGGACTGTCCGGAAGCTTGTTGGAAGTTCAACAATCATGTCTTCATCCCGGTATTTCAAAATCTCATGGATTTTATCTGATTTATTCAAATTTGGGAATTCTTCGGATTTTCTCTCTGATCTAGAATTGAGCAGTGGATTCACAAATCTGATTGGTGGAATTGCTAATGCTACTCATTGTGAATGTTGTGCAAAATTTTGAACGAGTTTGGATGGTTATTTTCTGCCGAATCGTTGATTGAATGATTGGGGCGGCTAGGGTTCTAGAAAATCGCCCCTGGACGGTCGCGGACAGTCCGGACCCCTTGCGCGGACAGTCTGGACCCCTTGCGCGGACAGTCCGGTCCCCTAGCACGGATAGTCCGGACCCTGACAGAAAGTTGCACCTTCTTTCTCTATGTTGTGGCGTTATCAACAATTCACCTATGGTTATTTCTCACATATATTGCAGTGGTCTGGGTGGTCTTCGGAAGAAGCTTGCCGGTCGTTTCAAATCAAAGCGCCCTCTTGCAGACGAAGCAGACTATAATCCAACCACAGACTCAGAGGCCCAATCTTTAGCTGGGGGTAGCGTCTCTATGGACACAGAAGATGTTCCACATGCTCATCCTGACTATCCGATTGACATCACAGGATGGACTTATCCAAAGAGGAGATTCTCTATGGCAGAATATTGCTCCAGGAGGACTGTCAATCAGTATGCTTTGCCCTCAGACAACAATATTCGGTTCTTTCACACTCAGCTTCAATTTGATGTCTTCTAGGGCACACTGATGGATACCAACTTTCACAAGCATCAAGTGATAGATTGGACTTTTATGCTGGGACAATCGGTTATGGAGGACCTGATTCCAAAATTTGAGGCATGTGGTCTCTATTACTTTATGGGTCAGAGGACCGATTTCAGTGAGATGGCTGTAAAACAATTCCTAGCCACTGCTGAGATTGATATCGATGAGGAATCCATCACATGGATGACTGGTTTCAAGAGGTATTCTGCAACATTTGCTGAATTTGCTACTGCAAACAGTCTAGATTATGATACAATTTCAGCTGGAATTGATTTGTACACTGATGATAACTTTGAAGAATTTGTGCAATTTTATGAGCTAGCAAGGCGGGGAATTCCTAGGAGGTTTGGTGAGACAGCAGGACTAAGGCATCATCCTGCTGTGATTAACAAAATTGCCATAGTTACAATTCTTCCCAAGAGTGGAGACAAGAGCAAAATTAGAGACAAGTTCTGGAACATTATCCACCATGTCATGAATGGTGAGGTAATGAATGTTGTGCTATTCATGATGAGACAATTAAATGACCTCAAAATCGACAAAAACCAGAATTTAGCCTATGCTCCATACATTATGGCTCTCATTAAAGCCAGGACCAGATTTGAGGGACACTGTGAGATAGTTCACACACCTTTTAGGCCCTTCAAGAATAAAATTGGGTTTCTCACCAGGCCTCTTACTCCCTTCCCAGATGATGAGGAAGAAGCTGGTGATGATGCAGGAGAAGCTCCTGAAGCTGATGCAGAGCAGATGCCTCCACCTCCTCCTCAGCCTCAGCAGTACTGGCAGCCTGTTCCAGGCTATTTTGACCCTTACTTTCAGAACATGCAGCAAGGGCTCCAGACCCACATGGATGGCCGCTTCCAGGGAATGATGACCCATACGGACCAGCGCATGGATGCCATGCAATCTCGCTTTAATGATAACTTGGATGCGATAAACTCTGAGCTTTCTAAATTTCGTAGTCACATCCAAGACACTGTCACTGATCCCATCATGACCAGACTAAACAACATGCAACAGAGTTTTTAGGACAACATGGGGGCTTTGTCTAGTCAGTTTGACAGTCTATCTACTAATGAAAGCATTCAAGATATTAGTCAGAGGCAGCAGCAGCTCCAGTAGGACTTTGGGCAGTTCTCATCTCTCTTTGACACCTTCAGCACTCATTATTATTGCATGTATCCTCCACCTGGTGGTCAGTGAGGCCTCTCCTTTGTGGCAATTGATGCTAAAGGGGGAGAGAAGAGAGGCTGGAAATATCACATTCAGGGGGAGCTCGCTCATGTGGACATTAAGACTATGCATGTGCATGTTTACTATGTTATGTCTTATGCACTTGGTTACTATTCGAACTTTATGTCTCATGCAATTGGTGAACTATGTCTTATGGTTGTGGACAAATATTTGTAATATTATGTGGGTTGAACTATGTGTGTTAAATCTTATGTATAAATTAGTTCGAATTATTCTGTGAATGGTTGATCGAGGAGTGATTAAATTTGTTGCGCTTACTTTACATATTACTTCTTGTATCCCTCGATAACCATGACTGTAGGAAGATCTCCATCAAAACTCCGATCGATTATGTGAGTTGTATCTTCAACTAGAAATATCATGCACACACATAGGGGGAGCTATTATTACATTCTGAGTTTTATTGGGATTTATCTATCTCTCGTACGGAACTTCAAATCAAGATAAGTCTTATGAAACTCATCTCTAAAATCCTTCTTATACCTAAGGTATGAGCGAGATTTGAAAAACAAAACTTATCTTGGATATAATGTGTAGTGTTGTCATCAATTACCAAAAAGGGGGAGATTGTGAATCATCTAGGCCCCTTAGTGATGTTTTGGTAATTAATGACAACTGTTTGTGGACTAACGGTTCTTGGACAAATAAGAATGCAGGGTTGGACCACATAGAACAGAAAATCTTGGAGATTTATAAGCATTGGTTGTGGATCAAGTGAAGGCAAAGGTATAACATAGGTTTTGTTTTTGCCGGTCTCCAGGAGTTTATAGAAGATATTTGACCGGATTAGTAGGCTAGATAGCCGTACTATTAAGAGGGGTCAATGACTTTGATCTATGTAAAACTTAGTGCCTCATAGAGCATCTAGTGGTTGCATTTGCATGAGGACTAACAACGCTTCCAATTTCAAGAGTTAAAAAATCTTTTCAAAAGTGTGTTTGAAAATTGCTAAGTCTTGGGATAGGCGGACCGTTCGGGCCATGTGGGCGAACCGTCCACGATCCTCCAGTGGGGTCCGAAGTATGTTTACTTCGGACTGGTCCTGTTCATTTGTACTGAAGACCGTCCGGGCCTTGGGACCGGACCGTCCGCAGTCCTGACCAGAGAAGGCTGCTCTCGGCACAGTCCCTGTATTATTGTGCGGACCGTCCGGCCTTGTAGGGTGGACTGTCCGCAGGTGCCAAATTGGTTTGGGCAGGGACTGTGTGGTTTTTGGGATTTGTACTACGGACTGTCCGGAGGATAAGCCCGGACAGTACTGACTCCCAGGTCATGGACCGTCCGGCCTTGTAGGGCGGACGGTCCGCATGTGTTAACTCCTCTTGGTCAGAGCTCTGGTGCTCCAAGTTGCCAGGTCGCGGACGGTCCGACCAAGGTTGGCAGACTGTCCGGACCTCACTTTTCTGACAGCTCTGATAGATTTCAAACAGGAAAAATAGTCGTTATGTGTACGGCGGATCGTCCGACCTTAGGGCGCGGACCGTCCGCGTGTGCGCAGAATGTGTGCTATTTGCACATAATGGTTGGATTTGAGTGGTGTGCTATAAATAGAATGGGAGCTCGTGTGTGAGGGCTCTCTTGGCCATTCCTTGCACACATTGAGCTCATTTGTGATCCTCCCACTCATTCTCTCACACTCTTTGCTTGAGATTGCATTCTAGTGAGAGATTGAGAGTTCCTAGTGCATTTGCATCCATTGGTGATTCTTGAGGCACTAGGTGGTACACCGAGCAAGCGTCATCGGCTTGTTACTCTTGGAGGTTACCGCCTCCTAGACGGCTCGGGTGTTGTCTCCGTCGAGCTCTCCAAGAAGATTGTGGAGAAGCCGCGGCATCGATTATGAGGGGTTCGCGCCTACCTCGCCGGAGCGACAAATGTGACATTAGTGGAAACGAGGTATTGAGTGATTTCTTGTCCACTTGGCTCAAAGATCAAGCTGTGTCTTGATAGAGGAGCAAGTGAGAGCTTGAAGTCCACCTCAACGTGGATTAGGGGTGATCGGCAAATCACCGATACCACGGGATAAAATTCGGTGTCTTTATTTTCTTGCATTACTTATTGCCGTGCAAGTGATTAGTATTTTGCATATTGTTCTTCGAGTATACAATCACCTTAGTTGATTCTCATAGATTGTTTACTTGTTATCACTAGAGAATTTATACCTCTTGTCATATTGATTAAATTTCTCTAGTGTTTTTTATTTTAGTTAAAACCGTCTATTCACCCCCCTCTAGCCGGTGTCCTAGATCCTACACCTAGAAAGAAACTCAATGTCATGTTAAAACCCTTCATTGAAGAGTTGAAAGAGCTTTGGAAAGGAGTCGAAGCATACGATGTTTTTAAAAAAACAGATATTCAAACTTCGAGTCGTGTATTTCTGGTCGGGGCATGACTTCATGGCGTATGCTATTTTTGTCAGTTGGAGTACACATGGTAGATTGACATGTTCATATTGTGGTTCAGATACGGATTGCTTCCATCTTGCTCGTGGTGGAAAGGTCACTTACTTCGATTGTCATTGATGCTGATTGCCCAGGAAACACCCATTTAGGAGCGATAAGAAAAACTTTATAAAGAACACTAGGCCATGAAAGGACCGCCAAAACGTCTGAACGCAGCAAAACTTTATCCTCAGCTGAACAACCTTGTCCTAAATGAAAATGGGGACAAGTACCAAGGATTCAGAGTGGACCACAACTGGAGACATATATGTGGTCTGTGGGAGCCCCCTTATATGCCATCATTGTTTCTTGTGCACAACATTGATGTCATGCACAAAGAAAGTAATGTTGCCAAAGCCCTGATACACACCTGCATGAATTTAGAAAAAACAAAGGACAATTCGAAAGCTCAAAGAGATCTAGCAATGCTTTGTGACCGACCAACCCAAGTGCTCAATGCAAACCGCCATACGCCTTGTTCTGTCTTACCCTTAAAGACAAGATTGAGGTGATGAGAAGGATGAAAATAAATAAATTTCCTAATGGTTATGTTGCGGACTTGAAAAGAATTGTGAATTTGAAACGGGAAAACTAACTGGGTTAAAGAGCCATGACTTCCATATACTGATGGAGAGAATTATCCCGATCATGTTTCGTGGTTACATGCTTGACGCCATGTGGCAAGCAATAACTGAGCTAAGCTATTTCTATAAGCAGATCTATGCTGAAGAAATCAGTAAAATTATGATTGAGAAGTTGGAGAAAGAAATACTAGTGTTGTTGTGCAAGCAAGAAAAAATATTCCCACCAGGATTCTTCAATCCGATGTAGCATATACTTATTTACATTCCATATGAGGCAAAGGTTGGTGGAACTGTACAAATTAGGTGGATGTATCACATTGAACGTGCACTAAAAAACCTACAATCCATGGTTCGAAATAAGACTAGAGTAGAAGGATGCATCTCCGAAGCTTTTTTTGCTAAATGAGGTTTCATACTTCACAAGTGTGTATTTTGTAGAGGAACACTATATCTATGCTCCTACGATGTGATACAATGTCGATGATGAACCTCCTGTCAGTGATCGCAAAAAAATTTCAATGGAGAGGCACAACTACTAGATCTTTGTGCATTGCTTTCTCGAATATGGAAGAGATGGATCCATATTTCATGTGAGTCCTTTTGCCCCATAATTTCTTTGGCATTGCTAGATAAGAACTTTAATTATTTATTTGTCATACAATAAATTCGACGAGGAAAATTGGACACATTCCCATCTGCCTACAAGCAAACATCTAGATACAATGTGACGACATGGGAGACAAGGAAGACCTAATTTTCTTGACTGGTTTCGGGATCATGTAAACTCTTTATATCCCTTTGATGACATTTAACATTTTTAGCGAGGTAGTATTTGTCATTTTAACTTCGTATTATTTGCAATGCACAAAGACCCCTAACATACATGAGGACTTGAGACAACTATCTTATGGGGTGGTGACTTATAGAAGCTTTGGTCAATACGATGTGAATGGCTTCCGTTTTCGTTATCACCAATTTGAAAAGTATCATCCTCGTGCAGCCACGCGTAATACTAGCGTTGTGACTAGGGCACTCGATGCACACGGAAGAGAAACTAATTATTATGGCATCATTCAAAACATTATTGAGTTTAATTTTATAGGGAACAAAACTCTAAAAGTGCTATTCTTCCTATGTGATTGGTTCGACAACAATAATGGGATTAGACAAAGTCAATATGGCATAACTAAAGTCAAGCACAAGGAATGACTTAGAGGCCATGATAATTTTATCCTTGCACACTAGTGCAAGCAGGTGTACTATATGTCGTACCAAAACCCAAAGTTTAAAGCATGGTGGGTAGTTCACAAGGTGAACCCTAGGGAATGTTTACATACTCCTTGCAATGTTGGTTATCAATTTGAAGACGACCAAGTCGATGAAGTTTATCAAGAAGAAGAATTGCCAACCACTTTAACTGTGGATGAGGGTGTTGCACTCAACTCACTAGTTGGAGACCGTGACGATATCACTGTCGATGAGGGTGTTGCACTGAAATGAAAACGACAAGCTAGTAACAAAACAACCACACAACAAAGAAGACTCCTTGGTCATGATGCCGATGAGTTTTGATGTCTAATTCATACTTTACTTGTAGTTGCTTTAAATTATTTATGTATTATTTGCTTTTTGTTAACTATATTTAATTTTATGGAGCTAATACTTGTATTGTTTTCTATTAAACAGGATGAGTAGTAGGAAAACCAGGCACACAACGAGGAGGTTCCGTAATGCGGCTAGCAGGATACTCCATAGTGCACATGGTCAATCCTTTTCCAAGGGAGTTCTTCTAGCTAGAGATGACAAGAGGCGTTGCTGAGACACGCCAGACCAGAGCTGCGTGATAGACCTATCGCTCTATAAAGGAGTACTGATGTAAATGTTTATGTAATTGCTCTTATTTGTGAAAGGGAAATGTGCCCTTGGGCCATTTCTAGCATATTTTGGTGATTAAGTGTCCAACACATATTAAGTAGGTTATTATATGCCAAATGATGAATGAAGTGCAAATCAACAAGAAGGTATGTTTCTAGACTTAGTACATCTGTTTTGGGTACTAATGAAGTTACCTAAGTGCTAGAAACAGGAAAAGAAAAATATTGGAAGAAAGTGTCTGTGTGCAGCCAAGACTCAGCACAGTCTGGCACATCGGACTGTCCGGTGCGCCAGGCTGGTCTCCGGCGAACTGGCCACTCTCGGGAAAACTTCGCCGGTGTACGGCTATAATTCACCGGACTGTCCGGTGGTGCACCGGACTGTCCGGTGGTGCACCGGACTGTCCCGTGAGCCAACGGCCGCCAGCGCAACGGTCGGCCGCTGAATCCGCGGGCGACGCGTGGCCCGCTCCAATGGTCGGCAGGGGGCACCGGACAGTGTCCGGTGCGCCAACGGGCCTGAAGTTGCAACGGTCGGCTACGCCAGGAATGGAAGGAAATCGCGCACCGGACATGAACAGTCACTGTCCGGTGGTGCAGCGGACTGTCCGGTGCACCACCCAACAGAAGGCAAGATTTGCCTTCCAAGAATGCCTCCAACGGCTCCTAGCTGCCTTGGGGCTATAAAAGGGACCCCTAGGCATATGGAGGAGTCACCCAAGCATACTTTGAGCATTCTAACTCTTCCACACTCCGTCTTCGCGCACTTGATCGACCGTGTTAGTGATTTGAGCTCCGTTCTTGTAGTGAACTCGTTGTGCTTCATTTTGAGCTCAAGTCTTGGCTTGTGAGTGTGTATTGCTGCGGATTTGTGTGTGTTGCTTCCCATCCTTACTCTTGTGCTTTCACTGTGATCTTTATTGTAAGGGCAAGAGACTCCAACTTGTGGAAAGTCCTCGCGAACGGGAAAAGAGATAAGCAAAGAAAAGTCGTGGTATTCAATTTGATCATTGGATCACTTGAAAGGGGTTGAGTGCAACCCTCGTCCATTGGGACGCCACAACGTGTAGGTAGGCAAGTGTTATACTTACCGAACCACGGGATAAACTCGCGTGTCTTTTGTGATTGTTTTTTTGTGATACTTGTGTTCGCAAGAGCTTGCTACTTAGCCATACTAACACTTAACCAAGTTTTGTGGCTATTAGTTGTTGAATTTTACAGGATCACCTATTCACCCCCCTCTAGGTTCTCTCAATTGGTATCGGAGTCGTTCTCTTCACGAAAGGGACTAATCGCCCGAAGAGATGGATCCTAAGGGAAAGGGGATGGTGGTTAACGACAAGGAGAAGGAGTCCTTCCTCAACGAGCCGAGGGATGACAAGCCCACTGACTCTGGCTCGAGTCATAAGAAGAAGGATGGGAAGAAGAAGAGGCGCATCAAGAAGATCGTCTACTACGACAGCGACAAGTCTTCTTCTTCCCCAAGAGACGACGACTACGACGAGAAAAAGAAACCAGTTAACTCAAATTTTTCATTTGATTATTCTCGTATTCCTTATAATTCCAATGCCCATTTGCTTTTTGATAGTACCGATAACTCTGTGTTTATCAACGAACAAATTCATAAGAATGCACAAGCTACCACTGTTTTGTTAGCATCATTGTGCAGGGACGAATACAACAAGGTGAGCGGCTTGGACAATGCCAAGCAAATATGTGACACCCTCAAGATATCGCATGAGGGGAATGACGCCACCATGATCACCAAAATGGAGTTGGTGGAAGGCGAGCTAGGAAGGTTTGCCATGATCAGGGGAGAGGAGCCTATGCAAACGTACAACAGGCTCAAGACCCTGGTCAACAAGATCAGGAGCTATGGAAGCACGAGATGGACGGACCATGGCGTCGTCCGACTTATGCTCAGGTCTTTCACTGTTATTGACCCTCATCTTGTGCACCTCATCCGTGAAAATCCTAGGTACACAAAGATGACGCCCGAGGAGATACTCGGAAAGTTTGTGAGCGGGCGTATGATGGTCAAGGAAGCAAGATACGTTGATGATGCATTGAATGACCCAATGCCCATCTATGAGCCCCAGCCCGTTGCACTCAAAGCAACAAGCAGCAGCAGGGAGGTGCTACCTAGCAAGGTAGCACAAGTTGAAGCTGCCGGGCTAAATGAAGATGAGATGGCCCTCATCATCAAGCAATTCAAGACTGCGCTAAAAGGATGCAAGGAGCATCCCAACAAGAGCAAAGCAAAGGGAAAGCGCTCCTGTTTTAAATGTCGTAAGACTGGTCATTTTATAGCAAATTGTTTCGATAATACTAGTGACCAAGAACAAGAAAAGAGCGGGAAGAGGGAGAAGAAGAAGGCCTACAAGAAGGCGAAGGGCGAGGCGCACCTTGGCAAAGAATGGGATTTAGACTGCTCTACTTCCGACTCCGACGACGAAGGACTCGCTGCCTCAGCCTTCAACAAATCGACACTCTTCCCCAACGAGCGCCATACTTGCCTCATGGCAAAGGAAAAAAAGGTAAGCGCTCGAGATACCCCTAAGTATACTACTTCAAGTGATGATGACTCTAGTGATGATGAAGTAGATTACACAAGTTTATTTAAAGGTTTAGATAGAACTAAAGTAGATAAAATCAATGAATTGATTGATGCTTTAAATGAAAAGAATAGACTCTTAGAAAAGCAACAGGATATTTTGTATGAAGAGCATGATAAGTTTGTTAGTGTACAAAAATCTCTTGCTTTAGAGATTAAAAGGAATGAAATGTTGTCCTCTGAATTATCTACTTGTCATGAAACTATGTCTAGCTTAAAGAGTATTAATGACGATTTAAATGCAAAGCTAGAAGTAGTTAATAAATCTAGTTCTTGTATAGAGCAAGTTGTCATTTGTAATAGATGTAAAGATTTTGATGTTGATGCATGTGTTGAACACCTTACTTCTATCACAAAATTAAATGGTGAAGAGGCAAGTATTAATGACCAACTTAAGACATGCAAAAATGACTTTGATAAGTTAAAATTTGCTAGGGATGCCTACACCGTTGGTAGACATCCCTCAATTAAGGATGGACTTGGCTTTCGAAAGGAAGCCAAGAACTTAACAAGCCAAAGGGCTCCCATTCCCAACAAGGAGAAAGGGAAGGCCCCTATGGCTAGTAGTAATCAAAAGAATCATGCTTTCATGTATAATGATAGAAAATTTTCTAGAAGTTCTCATTATAATAGGAGTTATAATGTTTTTGATTCACATGCTATGATTGCTTCAAGTTCCAATTTTAATGGAAGGCCTAGGAGAAATTTTGTGTCTCATGCTCCTAGGAAAATGTGTAATAAACCTACCTCTGTCTTTCATGCTTGCAACACTATGTATGTACTTTCATGTAAAAATGAAAAAGTGGTTGCTAGAAAGATGGGGTCCAAATGCAAAGGAGACAAGACTTGCATTTGGGTCCGAAAGATTATTGTAACTAACCTTGTAGGACCCAACAAGAGTAGGGTACCTAAAACCCAAGCCTAATTTACCTTGCAGGTTTATGCATCCAGGGGCACAAGCTGGATTATCGACAGCGGATGCACAAACCACATGACGGGGGAGAAGAAGATGTTCATTTCCTACGTCAAGAACAAAGATTCCCAAGATTCGATCATCTTTGGAGATGGGAATCAAGGCAAGGTTAAAGGACTAGGAAAGATAGCAATTTCATCCGAGCATTCCATATCAAATGTGTTTTTAGTTGAATCGCTCGGGTACAATTTATTATCTGTCAGTCAACTATGTAATATGGGATATAATTGTCTATTTACCAATGTAGATGTGTCTATCTTTAGAAGGAGTGATGGTTCATTAGCTTTTAATGGTGTACTAGACGACAAACTCTACTTAGTTGATTTTTCGAAAGAGGAGGCCGATCTAGATGCATGCTTAATTGCTAAGACTAGCATGAGCTGGCTGTGGCATCGCCGTCTAGCACATGTTGGGATGAAGAACTTTCATAAACTTCTAAAGGCAGAACATGTGTTAGGTCTAACCAATGTATTTTTCGAAAAAGATAGACCTTGTGTAGCTTGTCAAGCAGGTAAACAAGTGGGAAGCACTCATCACAACAAGAATGTGATGACAACATCAAGACCACTGGAGCTACTACATATGGACCTCTTCGGACCCGTCGCCTACCTAAGCATCGGGGGAAGTAAGTATGGTCTTGTTATTGTTGATGATTTTTCCCGCTTCACTTGGGTATTCTTTTTGCAGGATAAATCAGAAACCCAAGGGACCCTTAAGCGCTTTCAAAGGCGGGCTCAAAACGAATTTGAGCTCAAGGTGAAGAAGATAAGAAGCGACAACGGGTCCGAATTCAAGAATCTGCAAGTGGAAGAGTACCTTGAGGAGGAAGGCATCAAGCACGAGTTCTCCGCTCCCTACACTCCACAACAAAATGGTGTGGTAGAAAGGAAGAACAGGACGCTTATCGACATGGCAAGGACGATGCTTGGAGAGTTCAAGACGCCTGAGTGGTTTTGGTCGGAAGCTGTGAACACAGCTTGCCATGCCATAAACCGGCTCTACCTTCATCGCCTCCTCAAGAAGACCTCGTATGAACTTCTTACCGGTAACAAACCCAACGTATCATACTTTCGTGTATTTGGGAGCAAATGCTACATTCTAGTGAAGAAAGGTAGGAATTCTAAATTTGCTCCCAAAGCTGTAGAAGGGTTTTTACTAGGTTATGACTCAAATACAAAGGCGTATAGAGTCTTCAACAAATCATCGGGTTTGGTTGAAGTCTCTAGCGACGTTGTATTTGATGAGACTAATGGCTCTCCAAGAGAGCAAGTTGATCTTGATAATATAGATGAAGATGATGTTCCGACGGCCGCAATACGCACCATGGCGATTGGATATGTGTGACCATAGGAACAACAAGGGCAAGATCAACCTTCTTCCTCAACGATGGTGCACCCCCCAACTCAAGATGATGAACAGGTTCGTCAAGAAGAGGCGTGTGATCAAGGGGGAGCACAAGAAGAACAAGTGATAGAGGAAGAAGTACCACTGGCCCCTCCAACTCAAGTCAGAGCGACAATTCAAAGGAATCACCCCGTTGATCAGATTCTGGGTGACATAAGCAAGGGACTAACTACTCGCTCACGATTAGCTAATTTTTGTGAGCATTACTCGTTTGTCTCTTCTATTGAGCCTTTCAGGGTACAAGAGGCCTTGCAATCTCCGGACTGGGTGTTGTCCATGCAGGAGGAGCTCAACAACTTCAAGCGAAATGAAGTTTGGAGCCTGGTGCCGCGTCCAAAGCAAAACATTGTGGGAACCAAGTGGGTGTTCCGCAACAAGCAAGACGAGCACGGGGTGGTGACAAGAAACAAGGCTCGACTTGTGGCAAAAGGTTATGCCCAAGTCGCAGGTTTGTATTTTGAGGAGACCTTTGCTCCTGTGGCTAGGCTAGAGTCTGTTCGCATATTGTTAGCCTATTCCGCTCACCATTCTTTCAGGTTGTTTCAAATGGACATAAAGAGCGCTTTCCTCAACAGGCCAATCAAGGAGGAGGTGTACATGGAGCAACCCCCTGGCTTTGAGGATGAACGGTACCCCGACCATGTGTGTAAGCTCTCTAAGGCGCTCTATGGACTTAAGCAAGCCCCAAGAGCATGGTATGAATGCCTTAGATATTTCCTAATTGCTAATGCTTTCAAGGTTGGGAAAGCTGATCCCACTCTTTTCACTAAGACTTGTGACGGTGACCTTTTTGTATGCCAAATTTATGTCGATGACATAATATTTGGTTCTACTAATCAAAAGTCTTGTGAGGAGTTTAGCAGGGTGATGACACAGAAATTTGAGATGTCAATGATGGGCGAGTTGAACTACTTCCTTGGGTTCCAAGTGAAGCAACTCAAGGACGACACCTTCATCTCTCAAACGAATTACACTCAAGATCTTCTCAAGCGGTTTGGGATGAAGGACGCCAAGCCCGCAAAGACGCCAATGGGAACCGACGGATATGTCGACCTCAACAAAGGAGGTAAGTCTGTTGATCAAAAGGCATACCGGTCTATGATAGGATCCTTGCTTTATTTATGTGCTAGTAGACCGGATATTATGCTTAGCATATGCATGTGTGCTAGATTTCAATCTAACCCAAGGGAGTGTCACCTTATGGCCGTTAAGCGAATTCTCAAATATTTAGTTGCTACGCCTTGCTTCAGGATCTGGTATCCAAAGGGGTCTACCTTTGACTTGATTGGATTCTCAGACTCCGATTATGCTGGATGCAAGGTTGATAGGAAGAGTACATCAGGGACGTGCCAATTCCTAGGAAGGTTCCTGGTGTCTTGGAGTTCTAAGAAACAAACCTCCGTTGCCCTATCCACCGCTGAGGCCGAGTATGTTGCCGCAGGACAGTGTTGCGCGCAACTACTTTGGATGAGGCAAACCCTCTGGGACTTTGGCTACAAACTGAGCAAAGTCCCACTCCTATGTGACAATGAGAGTGCAATCCGCATGGCGGATAATCCTGTTGAACACAGCCGCACTAAGCACATTGACATCCGGCATCACTTTTTGAGAGACCACCAACAAAAGGGAGATATCGAAGTGTTCTATATTAGCACCGAGAACCAGCTAGCCGATATCTTTACCAAGGCTTTAGATGAGAAAACCTTTTGCAGGCTACGTAGTGAGCTAAATGTCTTAGATTCGCGTAACTTGGATTGATTTATAACATACATGTGTTTTATGCGCTTGATCAAGTTACTTTATGTAATTATGAGATTTGTTGTTTATTTATGGTGCTCAAGTTGTGCAAGGGATCCCCAGACCTCACAAGTCCATGTGTGAGTGATGCACATATTTAGGGGGAGAAGTGCTACAACTTGACCCTTTGAAGACTAACCCTTGTGTTTAAGTGTACTTCATATAGTCTCAAAGGTGGATTGAAAGGGAAAGGTGAACTTGGACCATGCAAGGACTTCCACTGCACTCCGGTATTAGTGTACTCACCTCCAAGTTCATTCTTATACTCTTATTGCCTTTTTGCTCTTAATTGACATTTTTGCTGAGGCAATGGGGTTAAAGGGCCAATAATGATCCCGTTTTGGTGCTTAATGCCAAAGGGGGAGAAAATAAGACCAAAGCAAATGGATCAGCTACCACTTGTGAAATTTTAAAAAAGAGTAGAGTAGAACTTTTGATTTGTCAAAATACTCTTACTATCAAAATTTGGTCTCTTATGGGGAGAATGTTTGATTATGGGAAAAAGGGGGAGTTTTTGGCTCTTAATCATTTTTACTCTTGGATTATCTCTCTTTGTGCCCAAACAAGTGTGTTTGACTTAGAGATAGGAAAATGAATTTGATTTGCAAAAACAAACCAAGTGGTGGCAAAGAACGATCCAAATATGTCAAATCTTGTCAAAGACTATTTTTGTTCTCAATTGCATTTATGTTGCACTTCTATTTGTTGCTTTTTGATGTGTTGGCATAAATCACCAAAAAGGGGGAGATTGAAAGGGAAATGTGCCCTTGGGCCATTTCTAGTATATTTTGGTGATTAAGTGTCCAACACATATTAAGTAGGTTATTATATGTCAAATGATGAATGAAGTGCAAATCAACAAGAAGGTATGTTTCTAAACTTAGTACATCTGTTTTGGGTACTAATGAAGTTACCTAAGTGCTAGAAACAGGAAAAGAAAAAGATTGGAAGAGAGTGCCTGTGTGCAGCCAAGACTCAGCACAGTCTGGCACATCGGACTGTCCGGTGGTGCACCAGACAGTGTCCGGTGCGCCAGGCTGGTCTCCTGCGAACTGGCCACTCTCGGGAAAACTTCGGCGGTGTACGGTTATAATTCACGGACTGTCCGGTGGTGCACCAGACTGTCCAGTGAGCCAACGGCCGCCAGCGCAACGGTCGACCGTTGAATCCGCGGGCGACGCGTGGCCCGCTCCAACGGTCGGCAGGGGGCACCGGACTGTCCGATGTGCACCGGACAGTGTCCGGTGCGCCAAACGGGCCTGAAGTTGCAATGGTCGGCTGCGCTAGGAATGGAAGGAAATCGCGCACCAGACATGAACAGTGCTGTCCGGTGGTGCACCGGACTGTCCGGTGCGCCACTCGACAGAAGGCAAGATTTGCCTTCAAAGAATGCCTCCAATGGCTCCTAGCTGCCTTGGGGCTATAAAAGGGACCCCTAGGCGTATGGAGGAGTCACCCAAGCATACTTTGAGCATTCTAAGTCTTCCACACTCCGTCTCCGCGCACTTGATCGATCGTGTTAGTGATTTGAGCTCCGTTCTTGTAGTGAACTCATTGTGCTTCATTTTGAGCTCAAGTCTTGGCTTGTGTGAGTGTGTATTGCTGCGGATTTGTGTGTGTTGCTTCCCATCCTTACTCTTGTGCTTTCACCGTGATCTTTATTGTAAGGGCGAGAGACTCCAACTTGTGGAAAGTCCTCGCGAACAGGAAAAGAGATAAGCAAAGAAAAGACGTGGTATTCAAGTTGATCATTGGATCACTTGAAAGGGGTTGAGTGCAACCCTCGTCCATTGGGACGCCACAACGTGGAGGTAGGCAAGTGTTATACTTGCCGAACCACGGGATAAACTCGCATGTCTTTTGTGATTGTTTTTCTGTGATACTTGTGTTCGCAAGAGCTCGCTACTTAGCCATACTAACACTTAACCAAGTTTTGTGGCTATTAGTTGTTGAATTTTACAGGATCACCTATTCACCCCCCTCTAGGTTCTCTCAATTTGTCATTCACTTATATATAAATGTGTCTTACATGTCTATATTTTATATCCGTACGAAGAGCAGGAGGAGGAGGTGCAGCACCATGAGTAAGAGGTTGTGGCCACAGATGCCGAGTGTAGAGCCATGAAGAGGAGATCGTGACCATAGATGATGGGGTGCATGACCATGAGGAGGAGGCCTCGACCATTGATGCTAGGGTCCGGGCCATGAGTAGGTCCAGACCAATGACGAGACCATCGAGACTCCTGTCTTTTGAATGAGGTGCACTCGAAAAGGCCACTTTGTTGTCCCTCCCTCAGCGCCTGCACAGTCATAAGCTCGGGTACTGATCATCCCAGTTGGCGATATGTACTCACATTTGGCCATTTAAGTCCTTACATATTTCCTTATTTTACTGTACATTGTATATAAGACATAAATTTCTTGTTTTTTGTCATGCAGCCAATGGGATGACACGCCTTTCGACGACTGGGTCACCATAGACAGGTTAATCAAGTCTTAGGTAACCTATATCGTCTACATAATCCTAGAATTATGACCGACTCAAAAGGCATGGTGGTTCCTTGCACTAGCTGGTCGCACTTCGTTTTAGCTCCATGTGCTACATATGTAATAGCTCAGGGCGCCGTCAAGCATGACTTTTGGGTAAGAGTATCATTTGATACTAACATTTTATGATTTGTTTGATACTAACTTTATTTTTGATGTTGGACAGAGACACTATCGTGTGGAACCTGGGGCTTCGGAGCATGCAGACCGAGTATTAGAGAAAATTTCGAAGACGGTGTGCAAGGATGCATTTTCCAATGCTTGTCTATAGGTTGTGAATGCGTACATGAAGCGTTGAGGGCATTCTATCAACAACTTTTGATAGTATTCAGATGTCAACTTGACTGTGGACCAGTACATGGAGGTAAAAATCTAATCTACCAACTCATTCAGATATGAATGTAATTATGCGCTAACGCTTATATGTAGGCAACTCCTCCATGGATGGAACACTGGCCGCATGCTTTTAGGGCTTTGTGTGAGGGCTTCTCCAGAGTGGATCAGGAAGTCAAACATGAATCGACATAGGCAGCGCCATCAGCAGGATGGGGACGACAATGAGGTCATAATAAACCATATCTATGGGGCTGATAGACATATTCTGTTGGTGAAGCGAATGGTGAGTATGTAGTATTCTATTTTACTAAGAAATGGAACTGATTTAAACCCATACATTTGTTGGAGGCTCAAACTGGAGTTGTCCTGAGCTCAATCAATGTTTATAGGCGAGGACATAAAGAGAAAAACAGTGAAGACCCCGAAGAGCTATGCTGTCAGGCAGTCGCTGAGTGTCTAGTTAGTAGTTGTTAGGATTAATGTTTTCTTGCCATATAGCTATGTGTTACAGGTGTGATGAATCTTCATATTGTATTGAAGGAGACTTATGGGTAGGAGATGGTTAGGAAGCATGGTGAAGACAATGATTGGAGATGAGCATCCACCATCGACGCTATTGTTGTGCATTCTATTGTAGGAAAGGCCCATGGACGGTATATGAACTTGTGAAATTTTTTAAATAAGGTTGAAATTATAACTGAATTGCTAATTTTCTTGTTTTCCAAGGTATACTATGTTTACCGGTGTGATTGATTCGATGGAGTTGCAGTCTCGTGGGGCTCTTCGTCGCAGACGGGTTGTGATAGCAGCCATAGTCGGTGCTCGAGCATGGAGGAGGCTATGAGGGAGCAGCAAGAAAGGTTTCGTGAAGAGTTGCGGTAGCAGCAAATGGTATTCGTCTGACAACAAAGTATATGGCTGCTTACAACGCACAACCGCAACAAGCAATGAATGTGAGTGTCTTATTTATTCTCAACATGGTCGTATATTTGTCCTATAACTAATATACTGTATTTGCAATAGTCTTGGTTTTCAGAGCAGGCACAACAACAACCATTCATTTTCTGTCAATTTCATTCGTCGATGCCTCAGTGGGGATTACATGCTCCGACACCTCCCCTAGCTTAGGTGCGTCGATAAGTATCTCTACTTGAATATATTATGAACTAGAACTTACTATGAACTAGCTCTGGTGCGTCGTTCAAATTGAATTTAGTTTAGACTTGTCGTTGTATTAACCTTACAAATCTTGGCTTAACTTGATTCTGTAGGGATCGGGGGTTATAGGCCACAACACGCCACCACCGGTGATACCAACACTAGGAGGAGCATCTGGAGAGGAGTGAGCTACTACAGAGGAGATTAGTTTGACAAACAATTCATTTGAATATTGGTCAACTCAACATTGTAGTTATTAATTGTCGGCGTTTCGAGATAGGGGGGTCCCTAAGCCGACGAGTGAATGTGCTGCGTGCCCCAGCCCAGATGGGTCGAGCGCGTGGGCGAGCGCGAAGGGGGGAGAGGCGAGGTGGCCAGAGTCGAGCGTGAGAGAGGTGGAAGTCCCGCGGCCTTCGTGTTCGTCCCGCGCCCAGGTCAGGTGCGCTTGCAGTAGGGGGGTTACAAGCGTCCACGCGGGTGAGGGAAGCGAGCGGCCCCAAGAGAGTGCCTGTCCCGTCCTCGGTCCCGCGCGGCCAACCTTCTCTAAGAAGGCCCTGGTCCTCCCTTTTATAGTCATAAGGAGAGGATCCAGGTGTACAATGGGGGGTGTAGCAGAGTGCTACGTGTCTAGCGGAGGGAGAGCTAGCGCCCTAGGTACATGCCAATGTGGCAGCCGGAGAGATCTGGGCACCCTGCTGGCGTGATGTCGTGGCTGTCGGAGGTGCGGCGGAGCCTGGCGGAGGGACAACTGTTGGAGCGGTCGAGTCCCTGCTGACGTCGTCCTGCTTCCGTAAGAGAGCTGGGGGCCGCCGTCGTCATAGAGCTTGTGGAGCGCCATCATTGCCCCTCCGGCGGAGCTGGCCGGATGGGACGCCGGTCTTGTTCTCCGTGACCCGAGTCGATTCGGGGTAGGATGATGATGGCGCTTCCTGTTGACGTGGCGGTCTGTGCCCTAGGCAGGGTGACGTGGGGGTTCCTCCGAAGCCGAGGTTGAGTCTGTCTTCCGTTGCCGTGGCCGAGCCCGAGCCATGGGGTCGGGCGAGGCGGAAGTCGTTCGGCCGAGGCCAGGGCGGAGTCCAAGCCCTGGGGTCGGGCGAAGCGGAGTTTCGTCGTCTTCCGGGTGTTAGCCCGAGTCCGAGCCCTGGGGTCGGGCGGAGCGAAGTTCGCCGTCTTCCGGGTCTTAGCCCGAGTCCGAGCCCTGGGGTCGGGCGGAGCGGAGTTCGCCGTCTTCCGGGTCTTAGCCCGAGTCCGAGCCCTGGGGTCGGGCGGAGCGGAGTTCGCCGTCTTCCGGGTCTTAGCCCGAGTCCGAGCCCTGGGGTCGGGCGGAGCGGAGTTCGCCGTCTTCCGGGTCTTAGCCCGAGTCCGAGCCCTAGGGTCGGGCGGAGCGGAGTTCGCCGTCTTCCGGGTCTTAGCCCGAGTCCGAACCCTGGGGTCGGGCGGAGCGGAGTTCGCCGTGGCGCCTTTGGCAAGGCCTGACTGCCTGTCAGACTCACTCTGTCGAGTGGCACTGCAGTCGGAGTGGCGCAGGCGGCGCTGTCCTTCTGTCAGACTGGCCAGTGGAGCGGTGGAGTGACGGCGGTCACTTCGGCTCTGCCGGGGGCGCGTGTCAGGATAAAGGTGTCAGGCCACCTTTGCGTTAAATGCCCCTGCAATTTGGTCAGTCGGTGTGGCGATTTAGTCAAGGTTGCTTCTGAGCGAAGCCAAGGCCTCGGGCGAGCCGGTGATGTGTCCGCCATAAAAAGGGGGCCTCGGGCGAGACGGAAGTCTCTCGAGGTCGGCTGCCCTTGGCCGAGGCTAGGCTCGGGTGAAGCGTGATCGAGTCACTCGTGTGGACTGATCCCTGACTTAATCGTACCCATCAGGCCTTTGCAGCTTTATGCTGATGGGGGTTACCAGCTGAGAATTAGGCGTCTTGAGGGTACCCCTAATTATGGTCCCCGACAGTAGCCCCCGAGCCTCGAAGGGAGTGTTAGCACTCGCTTGGAGGCTTTTGTCGCACTTTTTTGCAAGGGGACTAGCCTTTCTCGGTTGCATTTCGTTCCGGTGGGTGCGCGCGAGCGCACCCGCCGGGTGTAGCCCCCGAGGCCTCGGAGGAGTGGTTACACTCCTTCGAGGTCTTAATACCTCGCGTAACGCTTCGGCTGGTCTGGTCGTTCCCTCATGCGAACTGGCCGTAGCCCGGGTGCACGGTCGGGGCCCAAGCTCTCGGGCTGGTATGTTGACGCTGTCAACGATTTGGCCGGAGCCGGTTTTTGCGAGAGCAGCCCCCGAGCCTCTGCACAGGGCGAGAGGACGATCAGGGACAGACTCGACTTTTTACATACGCCCCTACGTCGCCTTTCCTCAAGGAGGAGGGGGGGAGTGCGCCATGTTACCCTCGATGGGCACCGAACATGGTGTCTCCGGTGAGCTGCAAGCGGGTAATCCGAGTGGACGTCCGTGCCCCGTTCGTTGGGGGTCGGCTAGGGGCCCAGAGGCACGCCCAAAAGTACCTGCGGGTGATTTGCCGGACCCGGTCCCCTGGCGACGGGGTCCGAGGGCTCGATGCCTCCCTCCGATGGGATTCCGTTACAAGATCGTTCCCGCTGGTCTCGGAAATGTCCTAGGGTACCTCGGGAGCGCAGCCCGAGCCTCGGTTATGTATCGAACGTACCCCTGGTCATCCCTCGCTCGGTGTCTGAGGCGACTGTGAACCCTTCGGGGGCCAGCCTTCGAACCCCTGATCAGTAATGGGCGCGGAGCCCGAGTAGCCTGAGGCGGCCATGGAACCCTTCGGGGGGCTGGCCTTCGAACCCCTGACCAGTAGTGGGTGTCGGGCCCACGCGATCTGAGGCGACTGTTGAACCCTTCGGAGGGCCAGCCTTCGAACCCCTGATCAGTAGTGGGGGGCTCAGAGCTCGGTTCCTTCACGGAGAAGGATCCCTTTCGGGGTATCCCCCTTTCCCGGTCCCTGTTGCAAGAGATAGAGAAAGAGGAAAACGGAAAAGGATACGAAATCGAATGACGTGGCGTACCTTTTCTGACGCGGTTATTACGGCGAAGGTGAAGCGTCGCGCGCTCCTCCTGCCAGAGGCGCCGCGTGTCCCGCCGCGGAGTTAATGCGACGGGGCGAGTGGTTGGCGGGGCGGCCGTTGCGCGCGTGCGATCCGTTCGAGGAACGGGTCACGGGTGCACCGTCTCCATGCCGTGAGAGGAGGCTCTCTTGCTGTCCCAGGATGGGATGTAAGCCTGGCTGACGACGTGACCGCTGCGCTCGCCCGCCTGCCACCGCTATTACTGCCGGCCCACTTTCGGTCGCTTTGACCGACGCGCCAGGCTGGCGCTGTTGGGTCGCCTCGAGTCGCGGCATAGGCTCCGCAGCCGAAGAGGCGCAATGGTGGCACAAGTGGCGGTGCGGTTGCTTGCATGCAGCAACTGGCGCGCCGGTTGCTCGACGCATGGGCCTGGGTTCCCAAGCTGGCGTGTCAGAAGTCGGAGAAGCGCGTCCATCTGGCGCGGTTGCATGCCGCCTGCATGGCTGCCCGCCCCTTCTGCCCGTTGGTCTGGGCGAAAATGGGGGGTCGCTTGTAACCGCTGGACGGTCGTGCGCACCACGCGCGGCGGTTTGGCTTCTTCTGCCCTGAGCCGGCTTGCATGACATGCGGGGCCCAGCCCCCGAGTCGCAGAGGAGGGCCTTGGAGCGTGTTGGAGAAGACTCAGCCCGCGGCGCCTGGGGGCGCACGTAGGGAGAGTTGCCTTTAAAAGGAGGGAGACTCCTTTCGGAAGGCAACCATGTCTTCTTCCTCCCTTAAGCGTCGTGTCTTCCCATCTTCCAAGCCCCCGGATGGGGGGTATCCGCCGCCTTTCCGCCTCCTCGTTGGAGGAACGCAACTCCACGGGAGCTGGTACCTCTCAGCCATCGTTCGGCTTCAAGGATTTTCATCACGCAGCCTGGCCACACCCCGCCACCGGCGGTCACCCAAAATGGTGACCTCTAGTTCGACGGTGGGGAAAGCGGGCCAGGCCGCAGCCTCTACTCCTCCCTCGGCCTCAAGGATTTTCGTCATCCAGGCCAAGATGGAAGATGAGGCGAGTCGGGGGGCCGCCCCCGCGTGGGTCGGCTGCCCTTTTCTTCCCCCCGCGCCCGGGGGTGAAGGGCGTCCTTGAGCCCCACGGAGACTTCCTCCAGCCATGCCGGGATATGTAGGGCGCCAGTGGCCCTGGGTCTCCGTCTCCCTGCCTGAATGGCTGGTTCTCGTCCTCAGCGGGGGAGAGCCCTCCTGCCGCGACACCTGCCCCAAAGCTGCTGCCTAAGCCGCTTCGCTGTCTAGGGCAGGGGTGGTTGTCGTCGCGGTTGGAACGGGCGGCAGCGAGCCGCTCATCGTTCTTCTGTTACTCCGCAGGCCTTCCCCCTCGGAGTGGGGTTGTTCGTTCCTGCGGAGGGGGGAACCGGAGTTCCGTTGGTAGTGGCATCTCGAATGCCAGTGTTCTTCGTTCATTGTGGCTGTCGGGGCCTGAACGTGTATGTAATTTCGGCACGGAGCCGTGTTTTTTCCTCATTTTCGAGCACTAAGTCTCGCCTGTTGATTATCTGAACCGCTTTACCAAACATGAGTCGCCCCGTGTCAAGGTGACGGGTGAGGTATCCGTATCCCGGAGGCGTAGGAATCCCTCGGCCCGTTCGGCCTTGTTGTCTGGGGCTCCTCTAGCTTAGTTAAAGAGACCCCTCGGCCGCCCTTCGGTGGACCGAGGCCAGGGGTAGCGATATCAGTATGAACAGAGGCGGAGTTGGCTCGAGAATGGGAACCTGGTTGGCCGGAGCCTAGCCGTGTTGTCCGTCAGCGGAGCCGACTCCAAAGTCGATCAGTCGAGGCCTCGGGTCGGGCTGGCGCCCTTGGAAGCCGGTTGACCGAGGCCCCAGGGGTAACTGGTCGAGCCGCCTGCTCGGGCCGGATTCCCGGAGGAGTCCCTGGACCGCGTCGCCGCCCGAGGCTGGGTCGGACTTTGCTGAAGACGTCGTCGATGCCGAGGGTGCTACGGCTCCCTTCAGCGTGAAGACCCGAGCCTGCAGGATCGGATCATCTTGTAGCGTGTGCTTTCTGCGGCCGCCGAGGCCAGAAAAACACACCCTCGCCGCGCTTGCGAAGCTGCGTCTTTTTTCCTCTTGTTTCGAGCATCTGGACTCTGTCGGTAACAGGGATGTTTGTGTGAGCGAGAGTTGCTTTTCGCGGAAGGGACGAGTGAGGTATCCGTATCCCGGAGGCGTAGGAATCCCTCGGCTCGGTCGGCCTTGCCGCTTACGCGTACTTTCACCCGTCCATGAGGCCCTGTCCCCGACTTAGTCGAGAAAGCTTGAAGGACTGCTTCGGCAGGAGAGCTTCCGAACGTGAAGACTTGTTCGGTCCACGGAGTCGCTTTATCCGAGCGCAAGTTACTTATCGCAGAAGGTGATGAGTGAGGTATCCGTATCCCGGAGGCGTAGGAGTCCCTCGGCTCGGTCAGCCTTGGCTGCTTACGTGTACTCCGTCGTTTCCAGGATCCGCTTTCCGAAGTAGTCAAGAAGCACGAAAGAAATCCTGCTAAAAAGAGATCCTTTTTCGAGGAAAAATTCGACGCAGAGGGGGTCTCCCCCCTTTTAGCCCCCGAGGGAGGGTCGGGCTTTGCCGAGGCTAGGCCGACCCTTCCTTGACGACTAAACTTTGCGTAGGTGCGAGGTATATGAACAACTTGAAAACATCTTAAGGGTAGAAGCGACGTAGCTGTTTGATGTTCCAAGCGTTGCCGTAGATCTCGCCTTGATTGTTGGTCAGCTTGTATGTTCCGGGCTTCAGAACTTTGGCGATGACGAATGGCCCTTCCCAGGGGGGCGCGAGCTTGTGCCTCCCTCGGGCGTCTTGCCGCAGCCGAAGTACCAGGTCGCCCACCTGGAGTTCTCGGGACCGGACCCCTCGGGCGTGGTAGCGTCGCAGGGACTGTTGGTACCGCGCCGAGTGTAGTAAGGCCCTGTCCCGAGCTTCCTCCAGCTGGTCCAGCGATTCCTCTCGGCTAGCTTGGTTGCTTTGTTCGGTGTAGACCCTCGCCCTCGAGGAGCCGTATTCCAGGTCAGTGGGCAAGATAGCTTCAGCCCCGTAGACCAGGAAAAACGGCGTGAAGCCCGTGGCACGACTCGGCGTCGTCCTTAGGCTCCAGACCACCGAGGGGAGTTCCTTCATCCATCGCTTGCCGAACTTGTTGAGGTCGTTGTAGATCCGAGGCTTGAGCCCTTGTAGAATCATGCCGTTGGCACGCTCTACTTGCCCATTCGACATGGGATGAGCCACGGCGGCCCAGTCCACCCGGATATGGTGATCCTCGCAAAAATCCAAGAATTTTTTGCCGGTGAACTGGGTGCCGTTGTCGGTGATGATGGAGTTCGGGACCCCGAAGCGATGGATGATGTTGGTGAAGAACGCCACCGCCTGCTCGGACCTGATGCTGTTCAGAGGTCGGACCTCGATCCACTTGGAGAATTTGTCGATGGCGACCAGCAGGTGCGTGTAGCCCCTGGGCGCCTTCTGCAAGGGACCGACGAGGTCCAGACCCCATACAGCGAAGGGCCAGGTGATGGGTATTGTCTGCAGAGCCTGAGCGGGCAGGTGTGTCCGCTTCGCATAGAATTGGCACCCTTCGCAGGTGCGGACAATTCTAGTGGCGTCAGCCACCGCCGTTGGCCAGTAGAAGCCTTGCCGGAAAGCATTTCCGACAAGGGCTCGGGGCACTGCGTGGTGGCCGCAAGCCCCCGAGTGTATTTCTTGCAGCAGTTCCCGACCTTCGGCGATGGAGATGCATCGCTGGAGGATGCCCGAGGGGCTGCGATGGTAGAGCTCCTCTTCGTCGCCCAGCAAGACGAATGACTTGGCGCGTCGCGCTACCCGCCGAGCCTCGACTTGGTCGAGGGGTAGCTCTCCTCGACGGAGATATTGCAGGTACGGGGCCTGCCAATCTTGATCTGGCGTGGCCCCGCTCTGCCCTTCCTCGACGTTCAGTGCCTCGCCCTCGGGGGCCGAGGGTACCTCGGGCTGTGCCGAGGGTACCTCGGGCTGAGCCGAGGGTACCTCGGGCTCGAGCGCGTCGTCGAGCTTGACGGAGGGTTGATGCAGATCCCGGGAGAAGACGTCCGGGGGGACTGTCGTTCGCCCCGAGGCTATCTTAGCCAGCTCGTCCGCGGTTTCATTGTAGCGCCGAGCGATGTGGTTGAGCTCGAGCCCGAAGAACTTGTCTTCCAGGCGCCGAACCTCGTCGCAGTAGGCCTCCATCTTCGGGTCGCGGCAGTGGGAGTTCTTCATGACTTGGTCGATGACGAGCTGCGAATCACCGCGGGCGTCGAGGCGTTTGACCCCTAGCTCGATGGCGATCCGCAATCCGTTGACCAGAGCTTCATACTCGGCCACATTGTTGGACGCCGGGAAATGGAGGCGCAACACGTAGCGCAAGTGCTTTCCGAGGGGCGAGATGAAGAGCAGGCCCGCGCCGGCCCCCGTCTTCATCAGCGACCCGTCGAAAAACATGGTCCAGAGCTCCGGTTGGATCGGAGTCGTTGGCAGCTGGGTGTCGACCCATTCGGCCACGAAATCCGCCAACACCTGGGACTTGATGGCCTTCCGAGGGGCGAACGAGATCGTTTCGCCCATGATTTCCACCGCCCACTTTGCGATCCTGCCCGAGGCCTCTCGGCACTGGATGATCTCCCCCAGGGGGAAGGATGACACCACAGTTACCGGATGAGACTCGAAGTAGTGTCGCAGCTTCCGCCTTGTCAGGATCACAGCATACACCAGCTTTTGAACTTGTGGGTAGCGGATCTTAGTCTCGGACAGCACTTCGCTGATGAAGTAGACCGGCCTCTGAACGGGCAATGCATGCCCTTCCTCTTGCCTTTCGACCACAATCGCGGCGCTAACCACCTGAGTGGTCGCGGCGACGTAGACCAAGAGGGCTTCTCCGTCCGCCGGGGGCACCGAGACAGGCGCCTTTGTAAGGAGCGCCTTCAGGTTGCCGAGGGCTTCCTCGGCCTCAGGGGTCCAAGCGAAACACTCGGCCTTCCTTAAGAGGCGGTACAGAGGCAGACCTCTTTCGCCGAGGCGTGAGATGAAGCGGCTCAGGGCCGCGAGGCATCCCATGACCCTCTGTACCCCTTTTAAGTCCTTGATGGGTCCCATGCTGGTGATGGCCGTGATCTTCTCCGGGTTGGCTTCGATGCCTCGCTCGGAGACGATGAACCCTAGGAGCATGCCTCGGGGCACCCCAAAGACACACTTCTCAGGATTAAGCTTGACTCCTTTCGCCTTGAGACACCGGAATGTCACTTCAAGGTCGGAGAGGAGGTCGGAAGCCTTCCTTGTCTTGACTACGATGTCATCGACGTAGGCCTCGACTGTGCGACCGATGTGTTCGCCGAACACATGGTTCATGCACCGCTGGTACGTCGCGCCCGCATTCCTCAAACCGAACGGCATGGTGACATAGCAGTACATGCCGAACGGCGTGATGAAAGAAGTCGCGAGCTGGTCGGACTCTTTCATCCGGATCTGGTGATACCCTGAGTAGGCATCGAGGAAGGACAGGGTTTCGCACCCAGCGGTGGAATCCACGATTTGGTCGATGCGAGGCAGAGGGTAGGGAACCTTCGGACATGCTTTGTTGAGACCAGTGTAGTCTACACACATCCGCCATTTCCCCCCTTTCTTCCTCACAAGCACAGGGTTGGCAAGCCATTCGGGATGGAATACCTCTTTGATGAACCCTGCTGCCATTAGCTTGTGGATCTCTTCGCCAATCACTCTGCGCTTCTCCTCGTCGAATCGGCGCAGAGGCTGCCTGACCGGTCGGGCTCCGGCCCGAATATCCAGCGAGTGCTCGGCGACATCCCTCGGTATGCCGGGCATGTCCGAGGGACTCCACGCAAAGACGTCGGTGTTTGCGCGGAGAAAGTCGACGAGCACTGCTTCCTATTTGGGGTCGAGCCCGGAACCGATCCGGACCTGCTTGGTGGTGTCGCCACTGGGGTCGAGAGGGACGGCCTTGACCGTCTCTGCTGGCTCGAAGTTGCCGGCATGGCGCTTCACGTCTGGCACCTCCTTGGAGAGGTTCTCCAGGTCGGCGATGAGGGCCTCGGACTCGGCGAGGGCCTCGGCGTACTCCACGCACTCCACGTCGCATTCGAACGCGTGTTTGTACGTAAGGCCGACGGTGATGACCCCGTTGGGGCCCGGCATCTTGAGCTTCAGGTAGGTGTAGTTGGGGACGGCCATGAACTTCGCGTAGCATGGCCTCCCTAGCACGGCGTGGTAGGTTCCTCGGAACCCGACCACTTCGAACGTCAGGGTCTCCCTTCGGAAGTTGGAGGGTGTCCCGAAGCAGACGGGGAGGTCGAGTCGCCCGAGGGGCTGGACGCGCTTCCCAGGGATGATCCCGTGGAAGGGCGCAGCGCCTGCTCGGACGGAGGACAGATCGACGCGCAGGAGCTTGAGGGTCTCGGCGTAGATGATGTTGAGGCAGCTGCCCCCATCCATCAGGACCTTGGTGAGCCTGACATCGCCGACAACGGGGTCGACGACGAGCGGGTATTTCCCCGGGCTCGGCACATGGTCGGGGTGGTCGGCCTGGTCGAAAGTGATGGGCTTGTCGGACCAGTCTAGGTAGACTGGCGCCGCCACCTTCACCGAGCAGACCTCCCGGCGCTCTTGCTTGCGGTGCCGAGCCGAGGTATTCGCCGCATGCCCTCCATAGATCATGAAGCAGTCGCGGACCTCGGGGAACTCTCCTGCTAGGTGATCTTCGTTCTTGTCGTCGTCGCGGGCCCTGCCACCCTCGGCGGGTGGCCCGGCCCTGTGGAAGTGACGCCGAAGCATAACGCACTCCTCGAGGGTGTGCTTGACGGGCCCCTGATGGTAGGGGCACGGCTCCTTGAGCATCTTGTCGAAGAGGTTTGCACCTCCGGGGGGCTTCCGAGGGTTCTTATACTCGGCGGCGGCGACAA
This sequence comes from Zea mays, assembly GCF_902167145.1. Lineage (NCBI taxonomy): Eukaryota > Viridiplantae > Streptophyta > Magnoliopsida > Poales > Poaceae > Zea > Zea mays. The sequence goes on along the minus strand of NC_050100.1, from coordinate 29,954,640 downwards.
GGTCCGCGTCAGCGGCGTCGCGTTTCGATTGCGACTTCTTCTTGCCTTTCTTCTTGGCGCCGCGCGGAGCAGACGCCTCGGGAGCTTCTTCCGATGGGCGGCCCTGGGGCTGCTTGTCCTTTCGGAAGATAGCCTCGACCGCCTCCTGGCTAGAGGCGAACTTGGTGGCGATGTCCATCAGCTCGCTCGCCCTGGTGGGGGTTTTGCGACCCAGCTTGCTCACCAGGTCGCGGCAAGTGGTGCCGGCGAGGAACGCGCCGATGACATCCGAGTCGGTGATGTTGGGAAGCTCGGTGCGCTGCTTCGAGAATCGCCGGATGTAGTCCCGGAGCGACTCCCCCGGCTGTTGCCGGCAGCTTCGAAGGTCCCATGAATTCCCGGGGCGCACGTATGTGCCCTGGAAATTGCCAGCGAAGGCCTGGACCAAGTCGTCCCAGTTGGAGATCTGCCCCGGAGGCAGGTGCTCCAACCAGGCGCGAGCAGTGTCGGAGAGGAACAGGGGGAGGTTACGGATGATGAGGTTGTCATCGTCCGTTCCACCCAGTTGGCAGGCAAGGCGGTAGTCCGCGAGCCACAGTTCCGGTCTCGTTTCCCCCGAGTACTTCGTGATAGTAGTCGGGGGTCGGAACCGGGTCGGGAATGGCGCCCGTCGGATGGCCCGACTGAAGGCCTGCGGACCGGGTGGTTCGGGCGAGGGACTCCGATCCTCCCCGCTGTCGTAGCGCCCCCCACGCCTGGGGTGGTAGCCTCGGCGCACCCTTTCGTCGAGGTGAGCCCGACGGTCGCGTCGATGGTGCTCGTTGCCGAGGTGGCCCGGGGCCGCAGGCGCGGTGTTGCGCGTGCGCCCGGTGTAGACCGAGGCTTCCCGCATGAATCGGGAAGTCGCGGCATGAGGTTCCGAGGGATATCCTTGCCTTTGGGAGGCAGTGCTCTCGGCCCGCCGGGCCGCAGCGCCTTCCAGGAGATTCTTGAGTTCTCCCTGGATTCGCCGACCCTCGGTGGTTGACGGCTCCGGCATCGCGCGGATGAGCATTGCTGCGGTTGCCAGGTTCTGACCAACCCCGCTGGATGCGGGCGGCGGCCTGATCCTGACATCGTTGGCGACGCGGTGCGGGAGACCTTGGGGCAGGTGACGTATTTCTCCGGCCAGGGGTTGGCCCACCCATGCCTGTCCGACGTCTCGACGGATCGGCTCAAGCGCTCCTGTTCCCTCGTTGAGCCTGGCCTGCGCCTCGCGGACTTGCTCGAGTTGTGGGTCGTAACCCCCCGCCGGAGCGGGGACCACAGCTAGCTCCCGTGGGATGTCGGCGTGAGGCACCGGCCTAGGGAGATCACCGTCCTCCGGCATGCCAAGATGGTTGCCTTCGGAGGGATCCCCTAGCTCGATGTGGAAACATTCGCGGCTTGGGCCGCAGCTCTCGTTGCCAAGGCTGCGGCTTCCATCGGAACAGTCGGATAGGCAGTAGTCACATGCGGTCATGAAGTCCCGCACGGCACTGGGGTTGCCAAGTCCGGAGAAATCCCAACCGATGCTGGGATCATCATCTTCCTCGGACCCAGAGGGCCCGTAGGTCGAGACGTCCGTCAGTCGGTCCCAAGGCGACCGCATACGGAACCTCAGTGGGGTTGCACTCGCCTCAATGAGAGCGCCCGCCAAAACGAGGTCGTTTGGCGGGTTGAGGTCGAGTCGAAATGACGCAAGATGGGAGTTAGTCGGTACCTTTTGGTCGACGAGGAGCGACGTAGTCACATCGGGGACTGGTTGCACCGTCATCTCTGGTTCGAGGGCGACGTCCTGCAGGCTTTCCGCGAGCGCGCTGGCGTCGTCTTCTTGCTCGGGGTCAGCGTGCCGCGGGGGGACGGCGCTTGCCTCCGTCTTGAACGCGAGGTCGACGTCCGGCGTGCCTTCCGTCGGGGCATCGGGGGCGTCGATTCGCTCGACGGCCGACGAAGCGCGGCCTCCCACCTAGCCTTGACGGCCCCGCCTCCTCCTCCGTTGGCGGGGGAGAGAACGGAGCGAGCCCGAATGTTGCCCTTCCACCACGCGGGGAAGGCGTCGTCGATTCCGCCGCCGGCGGGCGGGTTGTCGGCCGCCATTGTCGTAGTCGCGCGACGGTGGAAGAAGTATCATGTCGTAGCTGCCGTCGAAGGACATGAACTCAAGAGTCCCGAAATGAAGCACCGTCCCGGGCCGGAGAGGTTGCTGGAGACTGCCCATCTGGAGCTTGACGGGGAGCTGTTCGTCAGCACGCAGCGTGCCCCTACCTGGCGCGCCAACTGTCGGCGTTTCGAGACAGGGGGGTCCCTAAGCCGACGAGTGAATGTGCTGCGTGCCCCAGCCCAGATGGGTCGAGCGCGTGGGCGAGCGCGAAGGGGGGAGAGGCGAGGTGGCCGGAGTCGAGCGTGAGAGAGGTGGAAGTCCCGCGGCCTTCGTGTTCGTCCCGCGCCCAGGTCAGGTGCGCTTGCAGTAGGGGGGTTACAAGCGTCCACGCGGGTGAGGGAAGCGAGCGGCCCCAAGAGAGTGCCTGTCCCGTCCTCGGTCCCGCGCGGCCAACCTTCTCTAAGAAGGCCCTGGTCCTCCCTTTTATAGTCGTAAGGAGAGGATCCAGGTGTACAATGGGGGGTGTAGCAGAGTGCTACGTGTCTAGCGGAGGGAGAGCTAGCGCCCTAGGTACATGCCAATGTGGCAGCCGGAGAGATCTGGGCACCCTGCTGGCGTGATGTCGTGGCTGTCGGAGGTGCGGCGGAGCCTGGCGGAGGGACAGCTGTTGGAGCGGTCGAGTCCCTGCTGACGTCGTCCTGCTTCCGTAAGAGAGCTGGGGGCCGCCGTCGTCATAGAGCTTGTGGAGCGCCATCATTGCCCCTCCGGCGGAGCTGGCCGGATGGGACGCCGGTCTTGTTCTCCGTGACCCGAGTCGATTCGGGGTAGGATGATGATGGCGCTTCCTGTTGACGTGGCGGTCTGTGCCCTAGGCAGGGCGACGTGGGGGTTCCTCCGAAGCCGAGGTTGAGTCTGTCTTCCGTTGCCGTGGCCGAGCCCGAGCCATGGGGTCGGGCGAGGCGGAAGTCGTTCGGCCGAGGCCAGGGCGGAGTCCGAGCCCTGGGGTCGGGCGAAGCGGAGTTTCGTCGTCTTCCGGGTGTTAGCCCGAGTCCGAGCCCTGGGGTCGGGCGGAGCGAAGTTCGCCGTCTTCCGGGTCTTAGCCCGAGTCCGAGCCCTGGGGTCGGGCGGAGCGGAGTTCGCCGTCTTCCGGGTCTTAGCCCGAGTCCGAGCCCTGGGGTCGGGCGGAGCGGAGTTCGCCGTCTTCCGGGTCTTAGCCCGAGTCCGAGCCCTGGGGTCGGGCGGAGCGAAGTTCGCCGTCTTCCGGGTCTTAGCCCGAGTCCGAGCCCTGGGGTCGGGCGGAGCGGAGTTCGCCGTCTTCCGGGTCTTAGCCCGAGTCCGAGCCCTGGGGTCGGGCGGAGCGGAGTTCGCCGTGGCGCCTTTGGCAAGGCCTGACTGCCTGTCAGACTCACTCTGTCGAGTGGCACTGCAGTCGGAGTGGCGCAGGCGGCGCTGTCCTTCTGTCAGACTGGCCAGTGGAGCGGTGGAGTGACGGCGGTCACTTCGGCTCTGCCGGGGGCGCGTGTCAGGATAAAGGTGTCAGACCACCTTTGCGTTAAATGCCCCTGCAATTTGGTCAGTCGGTGTGGCGATTTAGTCAAGGTTGCTTCTGAGCGAAGCCAAGGCCTCGGGCGAGCCGGTGATGTGTCCGCCATAAAAAGGGGGCCTCGGGCGAGACGGAAGTCTCTCGAGGTCGGCTGCCCTTGGCCGAGGCTAGGCTCGGGTGAAGCGTGATCGAGTCACTCGTGTGGACTGATCCCTGACTTAATCGTACCCATCAGGCCTTTGCAGCTTTATGCTGATGGGGGTTACCAGCTGAGAATTAGGCGTCTTGAGGGTACCCCTAATTATGGTCCCCGACATTAATGTATTCTTCTTTCTTTTAGTCTCCAAACCAGATAGACGACTTCATCAACAACTTGTTTGCTTCTGGAGGTAGTGGTCACAACTCAAACGACCCCTATATGTGATGATTTCACTCTTGTGATGAATTTGGCCGATGCGGTGTTGGCTTTGTTATGAACTGTAATGGATTCTAATGTATTTGTGAGTTTGTAGTGATGGATTTGTGAGTATGTGGTGGATTGTAATAGACTTTGTGATGGATTTGTGAGGAATTGTGATGAAAGTGTATTGTTGTGAGAAATTCTGAGAATTTGTGTTGTTGTGATATATATTTCTATTGAAATTTCTTTATTTGCTTATTTTTATATTTTTTTCCTGGAATACCTTATTTTTGGCGCTTGTCCTGGTCGCCGAAAGTTAATGCACTAGTTTTGGTTGCTAATGTCTGTCGTAGATAATACAATATTTTTGGTGGCTTTGTCGGGCTGTCGAAAATTAGCTCTTTATTTTCGACGGCACCTGTGTAGCGGTAGGAAATAACTAATTTTTTACGGCTGGCTCGTGGCCGCCGAAAATTATTGTTTATTTTTTGCAGCCAAAAACCACCGAAAATATCCTATTTTCGACGACAATGGACCTATTTTCGCCGGTTTCTAGCCGTCGAAAATGACCTACAGTCTCGTAGTGGTTCGACCAAACCACTTGTTCATATGATCACTAAGGCTAAAGTCTCTTTCACATCCTTACTTCACTAGAGTCATAAGGGTAATACAAACCTTTTAGTGGTCAACAATAAATCTAGAGCTCCTAGGTGATGTCTAACCAGCTATGGACAAAACCGTAAGATCTGATTTGGTGACAAGAGATCACAGGGGATTGGGGGGATTGAGGTAGTTCATTTTCCCCTCAATCCACTCCAATTAACCCGTGATCCTCTTCTCTCAATCTCTTGCAAGAATTAGCTATTGTGACAAAGGAGAGAGAGCTTTGAACGCTCAAGAACACTTTTGGCTAAGGGTTTGTTGAAAATAAATGCACAGTGTAACAGTTGGAAGAGGGCTAGAGTGATATTTATGATCCATCCTAAATTAGCCGTTCTCACGTCAAAACTTGCGACGTAAAATAGAGCTGCTTCTGACACTTTTCGATGGGGAAGGTATGGACATTCACACAATAATATCGGAACTTCCAGTGTATTGCACTCCAAAACCAGCTTTCGATCATCTGCTCATATTGTGTTTAAGTGTCTCCCAATTAATTTTAGTTTAGTTTGAGAACTTTATCTTTCAAAAATCAATAAGGTTTGCATCTCTCTCTATGACGCGACTTTTTTTAAAATTTAATATAAATAAATTTAAACTACCATTATTGAGTCGGACTCAACTCTTTACCGATAATTAAAGGGTCTCGTGTGATATTCAACCCTTTGAATGGGACTAACATTTGCACATCATATTTAAGAATATGGTTAGTCCCTAAATTGCTTTGTCATTAAATCATCAAAACCCATTTGGGGTCCAAATGCACTTACAACGATACGGTGTCGTTCATGTATTATCTGAGTTCATGTTTACTTGTGTGTTTTTTGCTCCTCCGGACCCCCCCCCCCCCCCCCCCCCCCACCATCAGCAGAGTGACATTCTTATTAGTTAGTTAGTGGGAGAATGAAGCGTAACTCAAGTACTCAACAACGTTACACTGAATTATACTTTAAATCAAAGTAGTTAGATATATAAATAATAAATTCCATTACATGATAGGACGTAACTGACTGTTTGAGCAGCTGCTTGTCACGTGAAGTGAAGCCAAACGAGAGACAGCGGCCAATTCGATAACATTCCTTTTGCTCAAGCTCAGTGTAGGATCAAGGCTGCATTGCCTAACCATATTATAGAGAAAATTAGTACTAGTAATTTTTTTACAACGAACCCTAGCTGCAAAGGACAACAAGTGTGTGTTGCCACACCAAGTTTCGGGCGTCTATGGAAGGAGCCCCAGACCGCTAGGGTTCAATTTTTTTATCTCACCCTGATACATGAGTGACGGCGCCCACCCAGGCGCACCGCAGCGGCGGTTACCTGAGAGCACGAGGCGGCGGCGCGCTGAGATGCGCGCGACGGCGGCCTCCGGACGCACGATGGGCGGCTGCTCCTTGATCCGGCGGCGCGGCGGTGGTGGCTCCCTGATTTGGAGACGCGGCGGCGATGGCTCCTGGATCTAGAGGCGCGACGACGGTGTTTCTCCGATCCAGTGGCGCGACGGTGGCGACTCCCAGATCCGACGGTGTGACGGTGATGGCTCCCCGATCCGACGACGCGACGGTGGCGGTTCTTCAATCCGGAGCCACTACGACATGGGCTCACCGATTCAGATCCTTTGATTTATGGTGTATGTAATTGCTATGAAAATTCAAATCCCTTAATTATCTCCCCTAATTAAATACCTAATCAACTCCCGTAATCAAATCATTTGATCTATGGTGGCTGTGTGGACATGGTGGCTGTTGGTTAGGATTGAATCAACGTTTACACTATATCTAACACTATTTTATACTCAAACTTTAGGATTTTTACGATAATGAATCCAACGCATCAGAGCTGTCAACGTCTCTCAAGTTGGCTTGGTACTTATGGTCAAAACTGAGGAGTTTTACGCTAAACACTGAAGCATTTTACGCTCGAACTTAGAGTACGTCCACCAGTGTGCCACATGCATATTTTTCGTGAGCACGGTGAAAAAGGAAACCTCTTGATTTATGGTGTCCGTGGCTACCATAAAAAAATAAAATTTCCTAATTAACTCAACTAATTAAATCCCCCTAATCAAGTCCCCCAATCAAATCCTTAGATCTATGGTGGCTACATGGACGTGGAAGCTGTTGTTGAGAGTGAATCAACATTTATGTTAGATACAACATTTACGCTCGAACTTGAGACTCTTTTACGCTCAAATCTGGTTTGCGCCCACACAGTAGCTCGCATATAAATTTTTCGCATGCACAACAATTTTTGGATCTGCCATAATTTTTGGACTTGCCATAATTTTTTGATCTGAAACCGCACCTGCCATACAAATCGAAAACCACATGCACATCTGGTGGGTGAAGACTATATCTTCCATAAAAATAGGACCTCGCATGCGAGGTGATGAAAACAAGATTTTATGCTACGTCTGACACTATTTTACGCTCAAACGTGAAGATTTTTACGCTCAAATCTGGCATCGACTTCATTACTGCCATAAAAACAGATCCCTAAAATCACGCGCCCACATGATTTGGACATGATATGTGGGGTGGTGGGGTCACACGGATGTGGGTCGTGGGGGGAGGGAGCCGACTAGGCTTCCTATAACTATTTGAAGCCATGGGCTCCAAATAACCACGCTATATATATATATATATGGTATGTATATTAGGAGCCCTAGGCTTCAAATAGTTAGAGGAAGCCCAGGCCGACCACCCATGCGACCTAGTCCAGCCCGGCGCGCCCACCCACTCCCCAAGCCAGGCTATCGGGTGCGCTCCCCATCCCACGTCTGTGCGCGCAAAAAAAAGAATGCATGCATGAGTCAAACATGTTTCTCTGTATGCGAGTAAATTTAGGAAAGATATGTGTGGCGGTTTCTATTTTTAAATGCTTTATTTTCTTCATAAATATAGGATCGTTGCAACAGTCATGCATGCTAGGCTCGTGATGACCAGTTGTAGATATTTATGCAATTCGGTAAAAATCTGTTACCTACTTCATGCGCACAAAATTAGGATGACAAAAATGTACGATGAAAGAAAATAGATTGACATGTATAGAAACAAAAAAAATCAAATTTAATGGTTTATTTCCTCTATAAATATAGGGTAGCTCCAACATCCATGCAACTAAACTCGTTAAAAAACTAGTTTATCATATATATTGATACTAATTATGCTATACGGTGTATGTATTTATGCAATTCGGTACACTGTGTAAAAATCTGTTTCCTGCTGCATGCGCACAAATTTAGTATGACAAGAATGTGCGATTAAAGGAAATGAATTGACATGCATGGAAACAAAAAATCGTATTTAATGCTTTATTTCCTCTATGAATATAGGATTCCTCCAACAGCCATGCAACTAAACTCGTTAGAACTAGTTTATGATATATAGTAATACTAATTATGCTACATAGTGTACGTATTTATGCAATTCGGTACACTGCGTAAAAAATGTTTCCTGATGCATGCGCACAAATTTAGGATGGTAAGATGTGCGATGAAAGGAAATAGAATGGCATGCATGAAAACAAAAAAAATCTTATTTAAATGTTTTATTTCCTCCATAAATATAGGATCGCTCCAACAGCCATGCAACAAGGCTTGTTAGAACCAGTTTATGATATATACTTATACAAATTATGTTACACGGTGTAGGTATTTATGCAATGCGGTACACTGCTTAAAAAAAATCTTGCATGTGATTCACTAGAGGACGCATCTATAGGTTTGAGTGTAAAAACCTTAAGTTTTGAGCATAAACCCCCTTAGTTCTAAGCGTAAATATCGAGCCAATGTGAGAGGTTTATAGCTCTAGTGGGTTGTATTTACGATCCTATTTTTATGCCAGATCCAAAAAAACATGGGAGTCGCATGCATGCAGTTCTTATTTTTATATAGATCCAAAAATTATGGCAAATTGTGGGAGTTTCCATTGCATGCACGTAAAATTGGATTATATTTTTCTTTTTACTACACGCGCGCAAAAAAATTGGATGACATGAGTCACACAAAGCATAATTTCTTATACAACGTCACATAAATAATTACACCATGTATCATAATTGTTAAAAACCTAATATCGGTCCAACTTAGAACGCTAGTGGGAATTAGGGACATTTTTATGGCAGACATAAAAATCTGGCAGGTACGAACATAAGTGATTTGATTTGATTTTTTATGGTAATAACGAACCGGCGGGAATTAGGGACAATTTTATGGGAGACGTAAAAATCTGGCAGTTACGAACATAAATAATTTGATTTGATTTTTATGATAATTATGAACAACATAAATTAAGGAATTGACTTTCCAATGTGTATACAAAAAATATGCATGCAGCATACAGTTTTTAGAGTAAATAGTGCATGTGGTAGGCATAAAACACAATAATCGAAAGACAACACGAATCAGATGAGGTATTCGCCGGAGGACGTCGTCGCTACTCATATGTCAGGAGGCACCACTTGCTCGCCCGCCTTGGGACTGCCGCTGCCTCGGGGCCCCGGAGACGCCGCCGCTTGCTCGCACAGTGTCCCTGTCGTCGCTCGCCCTCTCGATTGGGGAGGCGCCACCACCGATCTGGGAACCGTCACCACTACTCCGGATCGAGGAATCACCGCCACCACGCGTCCGGGTCGGGGAGCCACGACAACCGCAGCCACCGGTCGGGGGTCCACCGCCGCTCGCGCTCTCAGGCAACCATCACCGTCGCACGCGTCTAGGTGGACGCCGTCCCTAATGAATCAGGATGGGCATGAAAAACCGAACACTAGCAGTTCGGGTCTTCTTTTATAGACACCTGGACCTGATCCGGCTCTTTTTCTAGTTATTGAAAGGCTCAGCATCCTATAAGGCGTGATTGGTTTGCGGCAGCGGACACGCCTGGCACGCGCGACCTGGGTCGATCGAAACGAGCGTGCGCTACTTCACTCCGTATGTAGGTGAAAGAGCCCAAAATGGCCTTGCCTGCACCCGCGCGCACAGGCTGAAATGACGCCGTCCAACCAACCAAACGGCCGCGCAGGCGCGGTCAACGCACGCGAGCAGCCTAGGCGCCAGCGGCAGGCGAACCAATCACGTGATATATAGCACCAGCCGTTCCATATTTTTCTATGGGGAGCTAATAACTAGCTAACGACATGCATGGAGCACGCCACTTTCCCCAACAAGGACGCATGTTTAATGGTTCAATGGACCAATTAAAATTTTTAATATCTACTAAATTGAGTGTTAAAATCGAAAATTGTTTTCACCAATGTGTTCATCGTGATAGAAAGTTCAAAATTAGATCTCACTTGACATATTTATCTCAGCATTTTTAGCCTTGGTCATTCTAAAATCATTTTCACTAATAAGGGCCACTCGAACAAATTATATCATTCTATGAATACTGAGTCATTCAAACTTTTTAGCCTCAGTCGTTCATGAGAACAATTGAGATATGAGTCATTTAGTTAGCCCATTATTTTAAAAAAAAATGTGCATTACAGAAAAGTAAGCAAACAAATTCAGTCATTGTATGAATACTGACTAATTTCATGTTTTTATTCTTAGTCATTGATGAAAATAACTATATAGGATAAGTGGTCTAATTTTATTAAAAAACATGGACATTAATATAAAATCGGTTTGGTGATTAAATATTTTAATTTGAAGATATAAAAAAAAACTAGACAGAGGATGTATGCACACATGCTGAGAGAATCTTTTTAAAAAAATTCCATATTATTAGGACGTATGCATGCATGCATGCTGAGAGAATTGTTTAAAAAATCCACGCTGCTGAGAGAACTTCTTTAAAAAAATCCATGTGGCTAGGCGGACCGCCCCGTTCGGTCTGGTCCGTTCAACCGCCCCCAGTATGGCTTAGGCATTTTACGCCTTTCCGATTTGGCGCACCGGTGTTTAGGTTTGAAAATGGATGTCTAAAAATATGAATTATCCGTATTCGTATTCGCTATAAGGAACTGATAGTATGGATATATATATTTATATTCGAAAAAATTATGAAACATTCGATACAATTCGTATCCGTGAAAAAAATATGTTTGATGAAACCATTTAAAACTTAATTTTATCAGAAATTACTAATTACAAATGATTTTAAGTTTAATAATATACTAGAAAATGATATATACCATTTAAAATATTAAAAAATGTTTATATGATAAATAAATAAATAAATGTATCAACCTTATATTTCTAGTGATATCCAATAATAAAATTCAATAAATTTCATTAACAATCAATTATAACTCTCCATTGTATCTATATAGTGAACACATCTGAACGAAGTTTCATAAATATTCAACTAGAACTCTCCACTTTACAATATATAGATAAATTTCTTAATGTTTTCATTTAAGTTTTGGTACACACATTTATATAGGGCATTCATTCATTTTAGAATAGAATCTTTTTTCTTGGTACATTTACTATTTTATATCAGTTTTAGTTTATTTATATTTGTACAAATGTCACTTATTAAATATCACGTGTTATTGTTTACCTTTTGTTACATGATTCGATAGTTTAAAATATTATTTATATAGTTTTGTTGACTTCGATATGGATGATCATGAGAAATCTACTTTAATTTAAGTTTGTTTTGACTATCTATAAGCTTGTACTTAAATAAAAATCCACATATGTTAAATTTCAGGGTATGTTGTTTGAGTTAAATTTTGAGTAAATATTCGAATAAAATTCGGATTCGACTATCTGTTTTGTATCAAATTCATATCCGAATTCTGACTAAAATATAGTAAAATGTGACATTTGAATTCGTATCCGTGTGTATTCGATCTGTTTCCACCTCTACCGATGTTGGTACCAAATAGCACTACCGTGTATATACACACACATGTGTATATACAGAGCACGGATGCATGAGGTCAGCTAAAAAAGTTATATATTGAAAATCAGCTCGCACATTAATGGTGGATTGTCCTATTATTAGCATATTTATTTCATCAAACCGATCTCTAAGAATTTGAAATTGGTAACTATATATGCGACGAATCCAGTAAGTTTGAGATCAGTACACGGAAAGTTCATTTCTAAGGTTTTTATCTAAGTAAATCAATTCATAGGGTGTTTGGTTCCATAAATAATTTAGTCCATCATCTTCTTATTCCTCACCGCCTTACGTCCCAGCATTTAAAATATAGATTTGATGATCTAAATGAATTTAAACATAAAACTGATTAACTACAAAGTTATATATATCACATTGGGAGCTAGTACAACTTTGGCATAGACTATGTTAACATCAGAGGTTATTTAAAACTATAAATATCAAAATATTAAATCTAAGAATTTTAAACGATTTTTTGGACTATAAGTAATTTTAAATAAAAATATCAACTATAAAGTTGTAGATTGTATCGGTCTCAATAAATCTGCTGGTCTCGGATTTATCTTTATCGTCATAAAAACAGTTACGAATCATTTTTTAGACAATCATTTTAGATGTGAACCTTTGAAGAACCTCTATTGATTAATTGATTTATTGAGGCGTTATTCTATGAGATTTGTTGCTGAAAATAGCTTAGAGGCGCCTGTATTTGTGCAGCGCATGTCTTCTCGAGGATGAGAGGCCCTTGGGCTTTATTTATCCTACCTTTTTAATTTGGCCTGCTATAAATTACACCAAGATGCTTTGTCCATTTAAGTTAGGGCATGTACAACATTGAGTCCTTAGAACGAGTTTTCAAATACAAAAGATAGTTAAGAGACTATATGATACAACTCTTAACCTCTAGATAATAAATACAATTAAGATAGAACGTGTATAAAGAGTCATGTAGAGAGAGACTCTTCGTGAAGAGTCCGTCTCTTGATTTTTTCACTTAGTTTCATAGAGACCCATCAAAAGGCCCCTAATTTAATTGAGTTGTACATGCTCAGCAGACTCCATATCCGACTCTTATCCCACCCCGTATTTCAAACTCCACTCTGTAAACAGTGCAATCAGCCGTACAAAACAATATTATGCATGGTCCTTTAATTTACATGGCCCGCGGGAGACGGCCTGGCATAGCTACGGGCTGCCTTAGCTTTACCCCACCATCAAGGGGCAATGACTAATACACAAACAGGTACTAGGTGTAAGCGTGCAGGCAAACTTTTTAGTCTGTTAGATCTGTATCCAATGGTAGATACAATTGTGTTTTGTTAGGGGTTTTTTATAAAGCTATACCAGATGATGGTGGAAGGGTTTAAATGCTAAATATGATATATCGTTGTGTCTAGATCTAACAGATCAAAATGTCTGCTTGCATGGTTACACCTAATACCTGCTTGTATATTAGTCGTTGCCCCATTGTCGGGGACCATAATTAGGGGTACCCCCAAGACGCCTAATCTCAGCTAGTAACCCCGGAGGATTCACGTCTCGCCCGAGGCCCCCTCAAGCAACGGACACACCTTCGGCTCGCCCGAGGCCCAGTCTTCGCCAAGAAGGAACCTTGGCCAGATCGCCACGCCGACGACCGTATCGCAGAAGCATTTAATGCAAGGATGGCCTGACACCTTATCCTGACGCGCGCCCTTCAGTCGATAGAGCCGAAGTGACCGAAGTCACTTCGCCGCTCCACTGACCGGCCTGACAAGAGGACAGCGCCGCCTGCGTCGCTCCGACTGCTGTGCCACTCGACAGAGTGAGGTTGACAGCAGCCAAGTCCGGCTTCGGGCGCCATAGGAAGCTCTGCCTCGCCCGACCCCAGGGCTCGGCCCCCGTCTCGGCCTCGGACGACAAGCTCTGCCTCGCCCGACCCCAGGACTCGGCCCCCGTCTCGGCCTCGGACGAAAAACTTTGCCTCGCCCGACCTAGGGCTCGGACTCGGCCTCGGCTCCAGAAGACGACGAACTCCGCCTCGCCCAACCCAAGGCTCGGACTCAGCCTCGGCTCCGGAAGACGTCGAACTCTGCCTCGCCCGACCCAGGGCTCGGACTCGGCCTCGGCTCCGGAAGACGACAAACTCCGCCTCGCCTGACCCTAGGGCTCGGACTCAGCCTTGGCCTCAGACGATGGTCTCCGCCTCGCCCGACCCGGGGCTCGGACTCGACCTCGACCTCGGAAGACAGACTCGACCTCGACCTCGGAGGAGCCACCGCCTCGCCCGACCCAGGGCTCGGACCGACCACGTCACAGGGGGGCATCATTACCCTACCCCTAGCTAGCTCAGGCTACGGGGAACAAGACCGGCGTCCCATCTGGCTCGTCCCAGTAAACAGATAATGATGGCGCCCCGCGTGCTCCATGACGACGGCGGCTCTCAGCCCCTTACGGAAGCAAGGAGACGTCAGCAAGGACTCGACAGCCCCGACAACTGTCCTTTCGCAAGGCTCCAGCGCTCCTCCGACGGCCACGACATCACATGAACAGGGTACCAAGACCTCTCCGGCTGCCACGACGGCATGTACTTAGGGCACTAGCTCCTCTCTGCTAGACACGTTAGCACACTGCTACATCTCCTGTTGTACACTTGGGCCCTCTCCTTACGCCTATAAAAGGAAGGTCCAGGGCTCTCGTACGAGAAGGTTGGCCGCGCGGGGAACGGGACGACGCGCAAAGTCTCTCGCTCTCTCCCACGCGGACGCTTGTAACCCCCTACTGCAAGTGCACCCGACCTGGGCGCAGGGCAACACGAAGGCCGCGGGTTTCCCCTTTCCTGCCTGTCTCCCTCTTTCTTGCCCACCTTCGTGCTCCGCCTCGCGCCGACCCATCTGGGCTGGGACACGCGGCGACAATTTACTCGTCGGTCCAGGGACCCCCCGGGGTCGAAACGCCGACAGTTGGCGCGCCAAGTAGGGGCCTGCTGCGTGTTGACGAACTGCTTCCCGTCAAGCTCCAGATGGGTAGTATCCAGCAACCTTTCCAGCCCGGGACGGTGCTCCGTTTTGGGAGTCTTGAGTTCATGTCCCTCGACGGCAGCTACGACATGATACTCCTTCCTCTGCCGCGCGACAGAGACAATGGAGGCCGACAACCCGCCCGCCGGCGGCGGAATCGACGACGTCTTCCCCATGTGGCGGAAGAACAACATTTGGGTTTGTCCCGTCCCCTCCCCCGCCGACGGAGGAGGAGGCGGGGCAACCAAGGCCAAGCAGGAGGCGGCACCTCGTCGGCTGTCGAGCGAGTCGACGGCGCCGGCGCCCCAACGGGGGACACGTCGGGCGTCGACTTTGCGTCTGAGACGAAGACGAGCGCCGTTTCCCCGCAACACGCCAACTCCAAGCGAACGAACGACGCCAGCACGCTCGCAAGGGACTTGCTGGGTGTCACCCTCGTACCTGAGACGACGGTGCAGTCTGCCCCTGACGCGACTTCGTCACCGCCCGTCGACCAAGAGGTACCGACCGATTCCCATCTCGTGTCTTTTGGATTCAGCCTCGACCCATCAAGCGACTTCGCTTCGGTGGAAGCCTTCATAGAGGCATGTCCAAACCCTCCGGGGTATCATATGCGGTCACCCTGGGACCGGCTGACGGCCGTCTCGACCTACGGACCCTCGGGTTCCGAGGAAGATGACGAGCCCGACCTTTGTTGGGATTTCTCCAGACTCGGTAACCCCAGTGCCATGCGGGACTTCATGACCGCATGCGACTACTGCCTTTCCGATTGTTCCGACGGTAGCCGCAGCTTCGGCGACGAGGACTGTGGCCCAAGTCGTGAATGTTTCCACGTCGATCTAGGGGGTCCCGGCGAAGGCAACCATCTTGGTATACCGGAAAACGGTGATCCCCCTAGGCCTGCGCCTCGCGTTGACATCCTTCGAGAGCTAGCTGTGGTCCCAGTCCCTTTGGGGGGGGGGGTCAGGACTCACAGCTCGAGCAAATCCACGAGGGGCAGGCCAGGCTCGACGAGGGAGCAGGAACACTTGAGCAGTTCCGGCGGAACATCGGGCAGGAATGGGCAGACCCAGCTCCGCCCGGAGAAGCGTGTCATCTACCCCAGGGCATCCAGCACCGCATTGCCGACGACGTCAGGGCAAGGCCACAACCGGCTTCTAGTGGGGTCAGCCAGAACCTGGCTGCAGCAACGATACTTCTCCGTGCGATGCCGGAGCCATCAACCACCGAAGGGCGGCGTATCCAGGGAGAGCTCAAGAATCTCCTGGAGGATGCCGCGGTCCGACGGGCCGAGAGCTCTGCCTCCCAAAGGCAGGGATACCCCTCGGAGCATCGAGCCGCGACTTCCCGATTCATGCGGGAAGCCTCGGTCCACACCGGGCGCACATGCAACACAGCGCCTGCGGCCCCGGGTCGCCTCGGCAACGAGCACCACCACCGCAACCATCGAACCCACATCGACGAGAGGGTGCGCCGAGGCTACCACCCCAGGCGTGGGGGACGCTACGACAGCGGGGAGGATCGGAGTCCCTCGCCCAAACCACCTGGTCCGCAGGCTTTCAGCCGGGCCATACGACGGGCGCCGTTCCCGACCCGGTTCCGAACCCCAACTACTATCACGAAGTACTCGGGGGAGACAAGGCCGAAACTGTGGCTCGCGGACTACCGGGTGTCCTGCCAGCTGGGTGGAACGGACGACGACAACCTCATGATCCGCAACCTCCCCCTGTTCCTCTCCGACATCGCTCGAGCCTGGCTGGAGCATCTGCCTCCGGGGCAGATCTCCAACTGGGACGACCTGGTCCAAGCCTTCGCCGGCAACTTCCAGGGCACGTATGTGCGCCCTGGGAACTCCTGGGATCTATGCAGCTGCCGCCAGCAGCCGGGAGAGTCTCTCCGGGACTACATCCGGCAATTCTCGAAGCAGCACACCGAGCTGCCCAACGTCACCGACTCGGATGTCATCGGTGCGTTCCTCGCCGGCACCACCTGCCGCGACCTGGTGAGCAAGCTGGGTCACAAGACCCCCACCAGGGCAAGCGAGCTGATGGAAATCGCCACCAAGTTCGCCTCTGGCCAGGAGGCGACTGAGGCCATCTTCCGGAAGGACAAGCAGCCCCAGGGCCGCCAGCCAGAAGATGTCCCCGAGGCGTCCACTCAGTGTGGCACCAAGAAGAAAGGCAAGAAGAAGTCGCAAGCGAAACGCGACGCCGTCGATGCGGACCTTGTAGCCGCCGCTGAGTACAAGAACCCTCGGAAACCTCCCGGTGGTGCCAATCTCTTCGACAAGATGCTCAAGGAGCCGTGCCCCTATCATCAGGGGCCCGTCAAGCACACCCTTGAGGAGTGCGTCATGCTTCGGCGCCACTTTCACAAGGCCAGGCCACCTACGAAAGGTGGTAGGGCCCACAACAACGACAAGAAGGAGGATCACAAGGCAGAGGAGTTCCCTGAGGTCCACGACTGGTTCATGATCTACGGTGGGCCAGTGGCGAACGCCTCGGCTCGGCACCGCAAGCAAGAGCGTCGGGAGGTCTGCTCGGTAAAGGTGGCGGCGCCAGTCTACTTAGACTGGTCCGACAAGCCCATCACCTTCGACCAGGGCGACCACCCCGACCGCGTGTCGATGACGGGGTCGACAACGTTAGGCTCACCAAGGTCCTCATGGACGGAGGCAGCAGCCTGAACATCATCTACGCCGAGAACCTCGGGCTCCTGCGGGTCGATCTGTCCTCGCTCCAGGCGGGCGCTGCGCCATTTCACGGGATCATCCCCGGGAAACGCGTCCAGCCCCTCGGACAACTCGATCTGCCTGTCTGCTTCGGGACTCCCTCCAACTTCAGAAGGGAAACCCTCACGTTCGAGGTGGTCGGGTTCCGAGGAACCTACCACACAGTGCTAGGGAGGCCATGCTACGCCAAGTTCATGGCCGTCCTCAACTACACCTACCTCAAGCTCAAGATGTCGGGCCCCAACGGGGTCATCACCGTCGGCCCCACGTACCGACACGCGTACAAATGCGACATGGAGTGCGTGGAGTACGCCGAGGCCCTCGCTGAATCCGAGGCCCTCATCGCCGATCTGGAGAGCCTCTCCAAGGAGGCGCCAGACGTGAAGTGCCATACCGGCAACTTCGAGCCAGCAGAGACGGTTAAATCCGTCCCTCTCGACCCCAGCAACGACGCCTCCAAGCAGATCCGGATCGGCTCTGAGCTCGACCCCAAATAGGAAGCAGTGCTCATCGACTTTATCCGCGCAAATGCCGAAGTCTTCGCGTGGAGTCCCTCGGACATGCCCGGCATACCGAGGGAAGTCGTCGAGCACTCGCTGGACATCCGAGCTGGAGCCCGACCCGTGAAGCAGCCTCTGCGCCGATTCGACAAAGAAAAGCGCAGAGCCAAAGGCGAGGAGATCCACAAGCTGATGGCTGCAGGGTTCATCAAAGAGGTTTTCCATCCCGAATGGCTTGCCAACCCTGTGCTTGTGAGAAAGAAAGGAGGGAAATGGCGGATGTGTGTAGACTACACTGGTCTAAACAAAGCATGTCCGAAAGTTCCCTACCCTCTACCTCGCATCGATCAAATCATGGATTCCACTACTGGGTGCGAAACCTTGTCTTTCCTCGATGCCTACTCAGGGTATCACCAAATCAGGATGAAAGAGTCCGACTAGCTCGCGACTTCTTTCATCTAACCTTTCGGCATGTACTGCTACGTTACTATGCCGTTTGGTTTGAGGAATGCGGGTGCGACATACCAAAGGTGCATGAACCACGTGTTCGGCCAACACATCGGTGGAACGGTCAAGGCTTACGTCGATGACATCGTAGTCAAGACGAGGAAAGCCTCCGACCTCCTTTCCGACCTTGAAACAACATTCTGGTGTCTCAAGGCGAAAGGCGTAAAACTCAACCCTGAGAAGTGTGTCTTCGGAGTCCCCCGAGGCATGCTCTTGGGGTTCATCGTCTCCGAGCGGGGCATCGAGGCCAACCCGGAGAAAATCGCGGCCATCACCAACATGGGGCCCATCAAGGACTTGAAAGGCGTACAGAGGGTCATGGGATGCCTTGAGGCTCTGAGCCGCTTCATCTCGTGCCTCGGCGAAAGAGGCCTACCTCTGTACCGCCTCTTAAGGAAGGCCGAGTGCTTCACTTGGACCCCTGAGGCCGAGGAAGCCCTCGGGAACCTGAAGGCACTCCTCACGAACGCGCCCATCTTGGTGCCCCCCGCCGACGGAGAAGCCCTCTTGATCTACGTCGCCGCTACCACTCAGGTGGTCAGCGCAGCGATCGTGGTTGAGAGACGAGAAGAGGGGCATGCATTGCCCGTCTAGAGGCCGGTCTACTTCATCAGTGAGGTACTGTCCGAGACAAAGATCCGCTACCCGCAAATTCAGAAGCTGTTGTACGCGGTGATCCTGACACGACGGAAGTTGCGACACTACTTCGAGTCTCATCCAGTGACTGTGGTGTCATCCTTCCCCCTGGGGGAGATCATCCAGTGCCGAGAGGCCTCAGGTAGGATTGCAAAGTGGGTGGTGGAAATCATGGGCGAGACAATCTCGTTCGCCCCTTGGAAGGCCATCAAGTCCCAAGTCTTGGCGGACTTTGTGGCTGAATGGGTCGACACCCAGCTTCCAGCAGCTCCGATCCAACCGGAACTCTGGACCATGTTTTTCAACGGGTCGCTGATGAAAACAGGAGCGGGCGCGGGCCTGCTCTTCATCTCACCCCTCGGGAAACACCTCCGCTATGTGCTGCGCCTCCATTTCCCGGCGTCCAACAACGTGGCCGAGTACGAGGCTCTGGTTAACGGGTTGCGCATCGCCATCGAGCTAGGGGTCCGACGCCTCGACGCTCGCGGCGACTCGCAGCTTGTCATTGACCAAGTCATGAAGAACTCCCACTGCCGCGACCCGAAGATGGAAGCCTACTGCGATGAGGTTCGGCGCCTGGAGGACAAGTTCTACGGGCTCGAGCTCAACCACATCGCCCGACGATACAACGAGACTGCGAACGAGCTGGCTAAGATAGTCTCAGGGCGGACAACGGTTCCCCCGGACGTCTTCTCCCGAGACCTACATCAACCCTCGGTCAAGACCGACGACACGGCCGAGCCCGAGGCACCCTTGGCCCAGCCCGAGGCACCCTTGGCTCGGCCCGAGGCACCCTCGGCCCCTGAGGGTGAGGCACTACGCGTCGAGGAAGAGCGCAGCGGGGTCACGCCTAATCGAAACTGGCAGACCCCGTACCTGCAATATCTCCACCGAGGAGAGCTGCCCCTCGACCGAGCCGAGGCTCGGCGACTGGCGTGGCGCGCCAAGTCGTCCGTCTTGCTGGGGGACGGGAAACAGCTCTACCACCGCAGCCCCTCCGGCATCCTCCAGCGATGCATATCTGTAAGTGCAATCAACCCTAATTGAGGGTTTTGGTGATTAATGACAAAACAAACTAAGATTCTAACAAGTTTGCTCCTAGTATGTACACAGTATTTCTACAGACAGGAGAAGCACAGATCTTACAAGCATAAAAGTATAAAGCACAGCGGATTTAAAATTCCACATCAAATGACGTGCTCCAAGTGCTATGAAACAATGGCGGTGCAAAGTTTATAATTCTTGAGACATAGGAATCGCCGTACAATTAAGAGGGATCCGCGACGGTTAAGTAAGTTGGGAAACGAGCAAAGTTCAAAATCTTTTGAAAACTCCTTCGAGATCATTTTCCCAGATCATGAATGCCCTTGAGAAAAACAAAATTTACTTACCACAAAGTCTCCCCTTTTGTTCTCTTCAAAATTCTCAAAGTTTGGTTTCAGCCCCCAAAACCGGTTCAACCGGTCCTGAAACCGGTTCAACCGGTTTCGGTACTGTTCACCCTGCCACCTCTGCTCTGACCTGTCTGACAGTCAGAGCTGTCAGAAAAGTCGTAGCAGATATTTTTCAAAATCCGGTTGAGCCGAATTTTGTCCCTACTCAGCCGGTTTTGAAACCGGTCCAGTGTCCGGCTGAGTAGATCAGTGGACCGGGATCTCCCTGGCAGAAACCGGTTCAACCGGTTTGAAAACTGGTTCAACCGATTTTTGTCCATTTTCTCCCAACGGCTGCCAGCTTTTGGGGGATCCTTTATATACCCCCTCACACTCTCTCTCTCATTTACTTCTGTCTCTCCCATGAATCTTTGGCTGACCAACCTTCAAACAAGAGCATTCACTTCACCTTTCACACCCGCAATCGCATCCCCTTCAATCATTTGAAGGACCTTTGGTGTGAGGTGAACTCGATCGAACTCGCTGTCAATTTCATCTCGATTCTTCCATTCTCTTGTTCTTGAGCTCGTTGCAAACTTAACCGTGTGCGGATTTGTTACTCTTGGAACCTCGTGTTCCTTGACGGTTAGAGGTTGCTTGAGAGTCTCCAAATTTGTGGACGACCCCAAGAAGTTTGTATCACCCGCTCCTTGAGCAGATTTGAGAAGAGATTGCCTTGACCTTTGTGGTCGGCTTGTGGAGGATTAGGGTTGGAAAAGACCCGGCCCTTTGTGGGTTCCTCAATGAGGAGTAGGACACCTTTGTGGTGGTTGCCGAACCTCAGGTTATATCGCGTGTTCTTGTGTGTTCTTGTCAAGCGCTTTATATTCGGTGGTTGGTTCATATTATTCATTTAAGTAGTTCTTGTGTAGGGCAAATCTTTAGCTATATTCTTTACTACTTCGCATTTGTTCAATAGATTATCAAATTTAAGTTGAGCGGGTTCAAACTTGTTCAGTCGTGATTAAAATCGACTGAACCGGTTTGCACCTGTGCAACTTTAATTTAACCTATTTCGAAGTTTTTAGTGAAAATTTTCAGGTGTAGCCTATTCACCCCCCTCTAGGCTACTTTCAATATCCATCGCCGAAGGCCAGGAGCTCTTACAAGAAATACACTCAGGGGCTTGCGGACACCACGCAGCGCCTCAAGCCCTTGTTGGAAACGCTTTCCGACAAGGTTTCTACTGGCCGACCGCGGTGGCCGACGCCACTAGAATTGTCCGCATCTGCCAAGGGTGTCAATTCTATGCAAGGCAGACCCACCTGCCCGCTCAGGCTCTGCAGGCAATACCCATCACCTGACCGTTTGGTGTGTGGGGTCTGGACCTCGTTGGTCCCTTGCAGAAGGCACCCAGGGGCTACACGCACCTGCTGGTCGCCATCGACAAATTCTCCAAGTGGATCGAGGTCCGACCCCTAAACAGCATCAGGTCCGAACAGGCGGTGGCATTCTTCACCAACATCATCCATCGCTTCGGAGTCCCGAACTCCATCATCACCGACAACGGCACCCAGTTCACCGGCAG
Organism: Zea mays; assembly: GCF_902167145.1. NCBI lineage: Eukaryota > Viridiplantae > Streptophyta > Magnoliopsida > Poales > Poaceae > Zea > Zea mays. The sequence continues at coordinate 29,932,751 of NC_050100.1, read as the reverse complement.
AAAGTTCCTGGACTTCTGCGAGGATCACCACATCCGGGTGGACTGGGCCGCCGTGGCTCACCCCATGACGAATGGGCAAGGACTCAAGCCGAGGATCTACAATGACCTCAACAAGTTCGGCAAGCGATGGATGAAGGAGCTCCCCTCGGTGGTCTGGAGTCTGAGGACGACGCCGAGCCGAGCCACGGGCTTCACACCGTTCTTTCTAGTCTATGGGGCCGAGGCCATCTTGCCCACAGACTTAGAATATGGTTCCCCGAGGGCGAGGGCCTACGACGACCAAAGCAATCGAACAAACCGAGAAGACTCACTGGACCAGCTGGAAGAGGCTCGGGACATGGCCTTACTACACTCGGCGCGGTACCAGCAGTCCCTGCGACGCTACCACGCCCGAGGGGTTCGGTCCCGAGACCTCCAGGTGGGCTGCGACATGACGCCCGAGGGCGGCACAAGCTCACGCCTCCTTGGGAAGGGCCGTTCGTCATCGCCAAGGTTCTGAAGCCCGGGACATACAAGCTGGCCAACTGTCAAGGCGAGGTCTACAGCAACGCTTGGAACATCCGACAGCTACGTCGCTTCTACCCTTAAGATGCTTTCAAGTCGTTCGTACACCTCGTTCACACACAAAGTCTAACCATCAAGGAAGGGTCAGCCTTGCCTCGGCAAAGCCCGACCCTCCCTCGGGGGTTGAAGGGGGGAACCCCCTCCGCGTCAAAATTTTCCTCAGAAAAGGTCTTTTCTGCCAGAACGTCTTTCGTGCCTTTCGACTACTTCGAAAGTGGGATCCTGAAAACGACGGAGTACACGTAAGCAGCCAAGGCTAACCGAGCCGAGGGACACCTACGCCTCCGGGATACGGATACCTCACTCACCACCTTCTGCGATAAGTAACTCACGCTCGAATAAGCGATTCCGCGGACCGAACAAGTCTTAGCGCTCAAAAACTCTTCTGCCGAAACGATTTTTCGTGCCTTCTCGACTATATCGATAGCAGAATCCTACGGACGAGTAAGAGTACACGTAAGCGGCGAGGCCGACCGAGCCGAGGGACTCCTACGCCTCCGGGATACGGATACCTCACTCAACACCTTGCGTGAAAAGTAACTCCTCCTCGGACAAACAATTCTGTTACCGACAAATAAGTCCAGATACTCGAAACAAGAGGAAAAGAAACGCAGCTTTACAACACGACGACAGTATGTTTGGGCCTCGGCGGCCGTAGAAAACATACGCACACTACAAGAGGAACCAATCCTGCAGGCTCAGACGTCGACGGAGGGGGAGCAGCAGCACCCTCGGCGTCAACTCCACCTTCGGCAAAGTCCGACCGAGCCTCGGACGGCAACACGGTCGGAGGATCTCCGCTCCGAAGGACGACATCGGCACCGCGCCTGGGCCATCGCCGCCAGGGTCTTCCTCAGGAATCCGGCCCGAGCAGACGCCTCGGCCGGCCGCCCCGAAGCCTCGGCCAGCTGTCCTCCGAGGACATCGGCCCGGCTCATGGCCTCGGCAGCCCGACTCCGGCGCCGGTCCCACCAGTGGACGGCCCGGCCAGGCTCTGGCCGACGAAGTCTTCTTTTCGAACCAACTCTGCCCCTGTCCATGCTAACACCGCTGCCTCCGGCTTCGGCTCATCGAAGAGCGACCGAGGGTTCCTTTAACTAAGCGAGAGAAGCCTCGGGCGGCAAGGCCGACCGAGCCGAGGGACTCCTACGCCTCCGGGATACGGATACCTCACTCGTCACCTTCGCACGAGGCAACTCTCACTTGGTTAAGCGGTTCAGTTAGCCGACAGGCGAGTCCTAGTGTTCGAAATGAGGAAAAAACACGGCCCAACAGTGCCAACCGAGCACATCGGTCACGGGTCAGTCAGCCGCGGGAGAAGGCGCGACGGTCGATACGGCCAGAAATGGGCCGGCAGTAATGGCGGTGGCAGGCGGGCGGAAGCAGCGGTCAAGTCGTCAGCAAGCTCACGTCCCCTCCTGGGACAGCGAGAGAACCCTCTCCCACGGCGTGAAGACAACGCGCCCGTGTTCCGTTCCTCGAACGGCTCACGCACGCGCAACGGCCGCCCCGCGAGCCACTCGTCCCGTCACATTAACTCTGCGGCAGGACAGGCGGCACCTTTGGCAGGCGAAGCAGGCGACGCTTCACCTTCGCCATAATGACCGCGTCAAAAAAGGTGCGCCACGTCGTTCGATTTCGTATCCTTTTCCCCTTCCTCTTTCTCTCTCTTGCAACAGGGACCGGGAAAGGGGATACTCCGAAAGGGATCCTTCTCGGGCCCCGAGCCCCCCTACTGATCAAAGGTTCAAAGGCTGGCCCCTCGGAAGGGTTCAACAGCCGCCTCAGAGCACTCGAGCTCCGCGCCCACTACTGGTCAGAGGTTCGAAGGCCGGCCCCTCGGAAGGGTTCAACGGCCGCCTCAGGCCACTCGGGCTCCGCGCCCACTACTGATCAGGGGTTCGTAGGCTGGCCCCCAAAGGGTTCGATAGCCGCCTCAGACCCAGAGCGAGGGATGACCCTGGGTACGTTCGATACATAACCAAGGCTCGGGCTACGCTCCCGAGGTACCCTAGGACATTTCTGAGACCGACGGGAACGACTTTGTACCGGAATCCCACCAGAGGGAGGCATCGAGCCCTCGGACCCCGTCAAAAGGGGACTAGGTCCGGCAAGTCACCCGCAGGTACTTTTGGAGCGCGCCTCCGGGCCACTAGCCGACCCCTAACGAATGGGGCACGGGCGTCCACTCGGATTACCCGTTAGCAACTCACTGGAGACACCATGTTCGGCGCCCTCCGAGGGCAACATGGCGCTCTCCCCCCCTCCTCCTTGCGGAAAGGTGACGCAGGGGCGTATGTAAAAAAGTCGAGTCTGTCCTTGATCGTCCTCTCGCTCTGTGCGGAGGCTCGGGGGCTGCTCTCGCAAACCCGGCTCCGGTCAAACTGTTGACAGCGTCAACATACCAGCCCGAGAACTTGGGACTCGACTGTGCACCCGGGCTATGGCCAGTTCGCATGAGGGAACAACCAGACCGGCCAAAGCATCACGAAACGCGCTAAGACCTCGGAGGAGTCAAACCACTCCTCCGAGGCCTCGGGGGCTACACCCGGCGGGTGCGCTCGCGCGCACCCACCGGAACGAAACGCAACCGAGAAAGGCCGGTCCCTTGCAAAAAAGTGCGACAAAAGCCTCCAAGCGAGTATCAACACTCCCTTCGAGGCTCGGGGGCTACTGTCGGGGACCATAATTAGGGGTACCCCCAAGACGCCTAATCTCAGCTGGTAACCCCCATCAGCACAAAGCTGCAAAGGCCTGATGGGTGCGATTAAGTCAAGGCTCGGTCCACTCAAGGGACACGATCTCACCTCGCCCGAGCCCAGCCTCGGACAAGGGCAGCCGACTCCGGAGGATTCACGTCTCGCTAGAGGCCCCCTCAAGCAACGGACACACCTTCGACTCGCCTGAGGCCCAGTCTTCACCAAGAAGCAACCTTGGCCAGATCGCCACGCCGACCGATCGTATCGCAGAAGCATTTAATGCAAGGATGGCCTGACACCTTATCCTGACGCACGCCCTTCAGTCGACAGAGCCGAAGTGACCGCAGTCACTTCGCCGCTCCACTGACCGGCCTGACAAGAGGACAGCGCCGCCTGCGTCGCTCCGACTGCTGTGCCACTCAACAGAGTGAGGTTTACAACAGCCAAGTACGGCTTCGGGCACCATAGGAAGCTCCGCCTTGCCCGACCCCAGGGCTCGGCCCCCGTCTCGGCCTCGGACGACAAGCTCCGCCTCGCCCGACCCCAGGGCTCGGCCCCCGTCTCGGCCTCGGACGACAACCTCCGCCTCGCCCGACCCAGGGCTCGGACTCGGCCTCGGCTCTGGAAGACGACGAACTCCGCCTCGCCCGACCCAGGGCTCGGACTCAGCCTTGGCTCTGGAAGACGACGAACTCCTCCTCGCCCGACCCAGGGCTCGGACTCGGCCTCGGCTCCGGAAGACGACGAACTCCGCCTTGCCCGACCCCAAGGCTCGGACTCAGCCTTGGCCTCAGACGATGGTCTCCGCCTCGCCCGACCCGGGGCTCGGACTCGACCTCGACCTCGGAAGACAGACTCGACCTCGACCTCGGAGGAGCCACCGCCTCGCCCGACCCAGGGCTCGGACCGACCACGTCACAGGGGGGGCCATCATTACCCTACCCCTAGCTAGCTCAGGCTACGGGGAACAAGACCGGCGTCCCATCTGGCTCGCCCCGGTAAACAGATAATGATGGCGCCCTGCGTGCTCCGTGACGACGGCGGCTCTCAGCCCCTTATGGAAGCAAGGAGACGTCAGCAAGGACTCGACAGCCCCGACAGCTGTCCTTCCGCAAGGCTCCAGCGCTCCTCCGACGGCCATGACATCACATGAACAGGGTGCCAAGACCTCTCCGGCTGCCACGACGGCATGTACTTAGGGCACTAGCTCCTCTCTTCTAGACACGTTAGCACACTGCTACATCTCCTGTTGTACACCTGGGCTCTCTCCTTACTCCTATAAAAGGAAGGTCCAGGGCTCTCGTACGAGAAGGTTGGCCGCGCGGGGGAACGGGACGACGCGCAAAGTCTCTCGCTCTCTCCCACGCGGATGCTTGTAACCCCCTAATGCAAGCGCACCCGACCTGGGCGCAGGGCAACACGAAGGCCGCGGGTTTCCCCTTTCCTGCCTGTCTCCCTCTTTCTTGCCCCCCTTCGTGCTCCGCCTCGCGCCGACCCATCTAGGCTGGGACACGCGGCAACAATTTACTCGTCGGTCCAGGGACCCCCCGGGGTCGAAACGCCGACACCCATCAAAGAGGGGCAGATCCTTAAGCCAAAATGTCAATAAAAACATAAGAAAGTTAAATAAATATCGTATCTGAGCCTGTTTACAATGCAGAACAAATATGTTTCTATGTTTTCCTATAGAGTTAAAATGATTTAAGAGCATCTCCAATAGTGTGACATATAAAAATATCGTATAATTTAAAAATGATTATATTTTGTAGGATTTAGTGCACCAACAAAATATTCTACTCTACAATAAAATCTCAAATCTAGATTATAGGGCAGTCTACTACGGTGTAGTATATTTGAGGCATTTGAGAGAATGTCCTATATTTGTTTTGACCAAATTTTATAAAATAAGACATTGTTGCACTACCGGAATCCGAGGCTTTGCCGAGTGCCTTTTGTCGGGCACTCGGCAAAGAAGGCTTTGCCGAGAGCCGCACTCGGCAAAGTCCGGCTCTCGGTAACGAGCTGATTTACCGAGCGCAGGACACTCGGCACAGGACCACACTCGGCAAAGACATGTTTGCCGAGTGTCAAACACTCGGCAAAGAAGGCGCTCGGCAAACGGCCGTCAGCGGCCGTCCTAAAGCTGACGGCCGTCAGCCTTTGCCAAGAGTCGAGGACTGGCACTCGGCAAAGAACTCTTTACCAAGTGCCTTCTATAGACACTCGACAAAGCATATTTTTGTTTTTTACATTTTGTCCACCAAACTTTTTATGGTATGTTCCTACACTATGTAGACCTACATGTACCATTTTGGGACAATTATACCAGTGTTTGCAATAGCTAGTAGATTTAGTTCGTTTATTTGAATTTGTTCGGAAAATTCAGATTTGAACTGCAGGTCACTCGAAACTTGGAAAACCGTGCATGCAAAAATGATATTCATGCTACTTAGCACAAGTTACGACCGATTTCAGGAGCGGACCAGAAACTTCGAGCACCATGCTAACTCAACATGGTTGTGAACTTGCCATCCAAGTGTTTAAAAATTGTATAAAACACAAACAAAGTCAGAAAATCATGAAACCTATCCACGTGTCATGATATCATATGTAGAGGATGTGATAAAAATTTGAAAAAATTTCGAGAAAACTGTGACGCACTATGTGTACAAACCTAAGAGATCCACATTAAAACTCTATGATTTCATGTGTAGTTCTCTAAGGTTTCTACACATAATGTCTCACAACTTTCTCGAAACTTTTTCAATTTTTTATCACAGCCTCTACATATGATATCATGACACGTGGACATGTTTCATGATTTTTCTGACTTTGTTTGTGTTTTATACAATTTTTAAACACCTGGATGGCAAGTTCACAGCCATGTTGAGTGAGCATGGTGCTCGAAGTTTCCGGTCCGCTCCTGAAATCGGTCATAACATGTGCTAAGTAGCATGAATATCATTTTTGCATGCACGATTTTCCATGTTTCGAGTGACCTGCAGTTCAAATCTGAATTTTCCGAAGAAATTCAAATAAACGAACTAAATCTACTAGCTATTGAAAACACAGCTATAATTGTCCCAAAATGGTACATGTAGGTCTACATAGTGTAGGAACACACCACAAAAAATTTGGTTGTAAAAATAAAAAATACAAATGTACTTTGCCGAGTGTCAGTTGGTTGACACTTGGCAAAGTAGGCTTTGCCGAGTGTCAGCTGGGTGACACTCGGCAAAGAATAGTGAATGAGTCTTTGCCGAGTGCCAGTGATCTGACACTAGGCAAAGCGTATTTTAAAATTAAAAAAAGACTTTGCCGAGTGCCGGATCACGGGCACTCGGCAAAGCACGCGTACATACCAAACGGTCAGCGCTTTCTTCCTCACTCTCTCACTCTCCTCACTCACACGCGCCGCCGCCGCGCCCTCGCCCACCGCGCCCCTGCCCACTGCCGCCGCGCCCGCGCCCGGGAGGACATCGCCCACACCCGCGCCGCGCCGCCGCGCCCACCGTACCCGCGCCCGCCGTGCCCCTCGCCCACCGCGCCCGTGCCCTCGCCGCCGTGCCCCTCACCCGCGCCCGCCGCGCTCGCCGTGCCCCTCAACCTCGCTCGCCGCGCTCGCCGTGCCCCTTGCCGTGCCCCTCGCCCGCCCCCGCCGTGCCCGCGCCGCCGTGCCCCTCGCCCGCGCCTGCGCCCGCGCCCCTCGCCGTGCCCCCGCCCACCGCCCCCGCCGTTCCCCTGCCGTGCCCTCGCCCGCCCGGCGCCTCGCCCGCGACCCGTCATCTCGCCCGCGACCCGTCGTCTCGCCCGCGACCAAACCTTCAAGGTGATTGCTTGCTTTATGTTCTACGTGTATGATTTATATGAAATGATTCGTTTTAATACGTGTATGATTAGGTTAATATGTAGTATTGTTGATTGCCGGCCATCGTGTCGTTGAATTATGTATGGATGTCAGCCATCGTGCTGATAGTTTTATTTGCAGGATTTCGAAACCTCCCCGTGCAGGGGAGGTGCTGCCGAAATTTTCTGTTGCTAGACTTCTGTTAGAGGATGGAGGACCGTGAGTGGATGTACACGGGCCATAGAGGAAGGAACGATTTCACCACTGAATGGATTAGAAAGACCGATGATTTCGTGGAACTGGCATATGGCGAAGCTGCTAAAGGAGCGAGTCTAGTCCCAAGCCCGTGCAACAAATGTGCCAACCGGAAAAGAAAATCAAAGAAGGCCATGGTAGAACATATTTGGAAGAATGGGTTTACGCCGGGCTATGCTCGGTGGATATTTCATGGTGAAGTGCATCGTACGAGAGAGGACCGGTTTAGGTTCTTTGCCGAGTGTAATGTCTGTGGCACTCGACAAAGAGGCACGCTTTGCCGAGTGCCGCACGTAGCACTCGGCAAAGAACCTGACATGAGGACCCTCCCTGGCGGGTCCTTTGCCGAGTGTCCCAGGTGGCACTCGGCAAAGACGCCGTCTCCGTCACCCGTCGCCGTAACGGCCGCTTTTCTTTGTCGAGTGCTCCCTGGCACTCGACAAACCTCTTTGCCGAGTGCCCGAGAAAAAGTACTCGGCAAAGAAGGCTTTGCCGATGCACTGTTTGCCGAGCCTTCTTTGCCGAGTGTTTTTAAGGCTTTGCCGAGTGCTTCGGACACTCGGCAAAGCACTCGTTTCCGGTAGTGTTGGAGTAGTTTTTTCTGCGTAGAACTCTATATTTCAGTTTGAGGTATTATTGGAGATGCTCTTATAAACAATTCATGCGTTCTAAACAGCTCTAAAATCCTTTTCTCTATTGGTTCTCCTTGACCCTAGAAAAAGTTCTTTTTTCTATCATATCCATTTTACGCGGTACCATATATATCGGCTATGAAAACGAGAAACGATAGGCCGTGTGGCAGTGACTGATGCACGAAGTCGATTTTTTGCAGTAGCAGTCAGATGCATGATGCATCGCTAATTGATCGAGGCCGAGAACATTCCTCACAGCGCTATACGCTATTGCCGTAGTGCTGAGAATATGATCCTACATACAAATCTTCTTTCACATCCTCCTAACTACCCGGACAGATAAAATTTACTTTCGTTCTACTTTTACTTGATCTAAACTTATGTACATACTTAATTATTACTTAATGATAGAGACAATATTCGATTTCAGTATATATTGGATCACACACTCCATAGGATCCGAACTCAAGATCTCTACTCATTAGAAGTTAGAATAATAATTCGAATCTAACGATAATATAAAGTTTGTTATTTGTATTGAGTTCTATTGCAACACATGGGCTAGTTTGCTAGCTAGTAACTATTCCCTCCGTCCTAAATTAGCATTCATTTTAGCTCTTGGTTTTTATATCTATATTTAAATGAATGGTGATGAAACTAGACACATATACAAAATACATACAACAATTAATGTATGAATTTATTAAAAGTCTAAAACGAATTTTAGTTTGGAACAGAGGGAGTACAAGTGATAAAACTATATTTCATGACATTGACCAATGACATCTTCACATCATTCAATCCAAAACATTACTCCCTCCATTCGTAAAAGAATGCAACTACAATATTTTGTGCAAGTTCAACTATCTTTAACTTTAATCAAATTAAAAATAAATAGTACTAACATTTATTAGGTCTCAACTAAGTTTCTATAAAAAATGTATTTTATAAATAATTTAATAGCACTTATTTTATATCATAAAATACTTTTTCATATGACTTTAAAAGAACATCAAATTGTTTGACTCTTCAGAAAATAAGAACTGCATTCTTTTATAGACAGAGGAAGTACTTTGTTATACTGTGTTGATTACCAAAGCTGCATGCAGGATCCTAGCTAGGTTGGAGCAGCAGGTTGGTCTTAAGTGAAAACTCAGATCACATCGTTCACAACATGATTGTTAACTCCTGCCGAGGTACCTATAATAACCACAAGAAAGGTTACCGTTACACTGTAACCGATCAGCTAAACCAACAACCAGCCAATCAACAGGACATGCCGCTGCTTAAGACCTTCGCATCATAAGAACTCGTGAACACACAAAGCAACTGTTAGACTTTAGTTACATTAAATAACACTCGTAACCTGTGAACTCATTTTTTTTAGCAGGAGGCTGCAAAGGATCTTGATGACAAACATGGGCAAAACTTTATTTGGATGCTAACAGTAAGGTATAGAACAACTTCAGTGTTAAGATATCTTGCTACTGTACCTTAGCAGCAGACTCTCTCGTAGCATGATTTCACTTCCCCAAATTATTGGATAGCAACATCTGATCTGTTGGTGCATGCAAAGTTTTTCTTTTATTTGAGGTAGATGGGCGGGTGTCATTTATCAGGCAATGTCTTTTCAAGTCCGGCACCAGTCGCTATTGTTAGTACGAAGCTGAGATGCAAAGCAGAACGTATGATCCGTAGTCGTCGCAATCAATTTCTGGAACGAGATACTGCGAATTAGTTTCACTATTGCTGAAAACAGCGTATGACATCTGAAAGCAGCTCCAGGGTACAATTTGCACTGATCCATGACTTGTTTTCCACTGGAAAAGCAGCGTCCACTTATTATTCTAGTGGCCTCTATGTAGGACTACAAAGTTGACGGTTCCTAGTTCATGCTAAAACAACCAACAAATGGTACAAAAGAAATTGTCAAAGGGTGGTATCTAATGTTTTGTCGCATATGATATCCATGTAGACCACCATAAAAAGCATTCACTATGCGCGCGACAGAAAATATCAGTCATATCATATACCTGAAAATTATAAACAACAGATGGAATATATTGGGAGTGGTGTGTGTACGTGTGTGGGGTGGTGGGGATCATGCCAGTCGAGTATAGCTAGCGACGAAAGAATTGGCAAACAAGGAAAGCATCCGGTTTTATAAAAATCGAAGTGGTTTTAAATATATTAGTTTATGCTCCAGTTTATATAAACCAGATTCACTAGTAGAAAAGAGCTCAAAGCCTGCGGCACCCATAAATTATCACTGGCGGTTTCAGTTATCACGCGCCAGTAAAAAAAACAAGGTGGACCCGACTTAGGAACCGCCAGTGGAAACCTATTTCCACTGGCGGTTATCTTAACACAACCGCCAGTGGAAATAGGGTATTTCCACTGGCGGTTCTGTTACACCAACCGCCAGTGGAAACCTATTTCCACTGGCGGTTGGTGTAACAGAACCGCCAGTGTAAAGACCCTATTTACACTGGCGGTTGTGTTAAGATAACCGCCAGTGGAAATAGGTTTCCACTGGCGGTTTTTCAAACCAACCGCCAGTGAACTGTCTGTTATAAATACCCATCTTCCCCGCGACAGTGAACTGTATGCTCGCAGCCAGCTTCCATTGGAGGCGATTTTGGAGGTCCAGATTTCACAAAAATATAAGGGGGGAGGTTTTGGTCTTCATTTCTTGGAAGAAGGTGGATAAGAAAGGTTGGTTTATGTTTCTTTGTCAATTTTTGTTCATTCTTGCTCAATTTTAGCCACATTTTGGATCTAGGGTTTCACATGTGAGAGAGAAGAGTATAGATTGGTAATTTTCTCTATTTTCTCAAATGAGGTTGCATAAGATGGTTAGTTTTTGTCTATTCCCTCTCTTTTTCATGTTTAGTTGCTTAATGAATGGTGAATGTGTTGTATGGAAGATTAGTTTAATTATGTTTCAATTGTTAGTTATTGTTTATTTTTTGCTCAATTTTAACTACATTTTGAAACTAGGCTTTCACCATATGTTAAAGATAGGTTTGGGTATTAATTTTTTTTGTTTATTAGTTGCTAGGAAAGTTTGGCTTATGTTTCTTTTGCCAAATTTTGTTTATTTTTCCTCCATTTTAGCCACATTTTTGGATATAGGGTTTCACCATGTGTTTTATGTTACTTTTTTACAGGTGGTGATGGAGAGGACATCCTGGATGTATAACTTATCAAGGCTAGATCCATCATACATATCCGAGGTCCATAGGTTTATTGATGTCGCTACGAACCATGCTTGGAGAATAAAGACAAAACACATATATTGTCCATGCATGGACTGCAAAAATGCTGCTGTATTTAATGACACAGAACAAATCATATCTCATCTGGTATGCCGAGGATTTATGAAGGATTACACAATTTGGACAAAGCATGGAGAGGGTAGCTCTTCGCCTTATACGACTGGAAACCCTGAGAACATCGACGACAGATTTCAGTTCGTTCACGAGACACACCAACCTCTTCCACAGAGCGAACATGTAGTGCAAAATGTTACTGATCATGGTTACGCTGGAGGAAATGAACATGATAGACCTCATGTTCTGCCAAGTGTTATGGATGAGGAAGATGCAGAGTTGCTAGAGGCAATGTTGCGTCGTCATACAGATCAATCGATGTTCTTAATGAAAGGTATGGAGTCCCTAAAGAAGGCAGCAGAAGAGCCTTTGTACGACGAGTCTAAGGGTTGTACCAAAGAGTTCACGACGCTCCGGTCTGTGCTAAAGCTGTTGATGTTAAAAGCTAAATATGGTGTGTCTGATGCTGGCTTCGATGCGTTCTTGAGTATTATCGCAGACATGCTTCCAAAGGAGAACAATGTGCCTGCTAACACGTACTATGCAAAGAAACTAATCAGTCCGCTCACTATGGGTGTGGAGAAGATCCACGCGTGTAGAAATCACTGTATCCTTTATCGAGGTGATGATTATAAAGACTTGGAGAGCTGCCCAAAGTGCGGTGCAAGTAGGTACAAGACGAATAAAGACTATCGAGAGGACGAAGAGTGTGTTGCATCCGTGTCTAAAGGGAAGAAGCGAAAGAAAGCCCAAAAAAAGACTTCAAAATCCACGAGCAAAGAAAAAGAAGAAGTAGACTATTATGCGCTCAAAAAGATTCCTGCTTTGGTGATGTGGTACCTCCCCGTCGTCGATCGATTGAGGTGTTTGTTCGCTAATCCTGAGGATGCCAGACTTATGAGCTGGCATGCTTCTGATGAGCACAAAAACGATGGGAAGCTTCGACATCCAGCCGATGGGAAGCAGTGGCAAGATTTCAATGACAACCACCGAGACTTTGCCGATGAACCGAGAAATGTTAGGTTCGCACTGAGTACTGATGGAATGAACCCATTTGCTGAGAGGAGCAGCAAGCATAGCACATGGCCGGTGATCCTCACCATATACAACCTTCCTCCATGGTTGATGCAGAAACGGAAGTACATTTTGCTAACCATCCTTATTTCTGGACCTACACAACCTGGAGTTGACATGGATGTATTTTTGGAGCCCTTAATGGAGGATATGAAAATATTGTGGGAAACGGGTGTTCAAATGTTGGATGAGTATCGTAAAGGTTCATTCACGCTGAGAGCAATTCTTTTTGTTACGATCAACGATTACCCTGCTCTCTTCACATTATCAGGCCAGTTTAAGGGAAAGGTTGGTTGCACAGTATGCATTGATGGAACTGCTTACGTATCCCTTGCTGCATCTAGGAAGATAGTTTACATGAGGCACAGACGCTTTTTATTGGAAGGACACAGGTACCGCATGCGAAAGATGGATAAGTACTTCGACAATAATGGTGAACTACATTCTACTGCTCCATCGGGTAACAATAGAGGTCATAGAGTTTTTGAAATAGTCAGGAATATCAAGTTTGTTTTTGGGAAGAAGACAAAAGACGGAAAAACAAGGAAGGATGTCAAACCAGCTTCGGGGGCTATATTCAAGAAGAAGTCTATTTTCTTCGAGTACTTGCCTTACTGGAAAGAGTTAGATGTGCGGCATGCGATCGATGGTATGCACGTTCAGAAGAACGTGTTTGAAAGCATAATGGGCACCTTGCTAGACATAAAGGGCAAAACAAAAGAAGGGCTCAATTCACGCATGGACTTGGTAGATTTAGGCATAAAAAAGGAACTACATCCCGTTCTTCAAGAAAATGGGAAGTACCATCTCCCAGCAGCAAGCTACAATCTCAATGTAGATGAGAAACATGCGATGTGTGTTTGGCTCAAGAATTTGAAAGTCCCATCCGGATTCTGCTCTAGCATACGGAGTATTGTGTCAATGAAAGACCTGACAATCACCAACTACAACTCACATGATTGCCATGTCATGCTGACTACATTCCTACCTATTGCCATCAGGGCTATAAATCCTTTGTTTTTAAAGATGGCAATCACACGGTTGTGCTACTTTTTCAACAGGATTTCACAAAAGGTAATTGGCCGTGATGAGTTGGCATCTCTTCAGGAATTCGCAGTGGAGACAATATCACAGTTTGAGATGTGTTTCCCTCCATCGTTCTTTGATATTATGGTGCACCTTGTGGTGCACTTGGTGCCACAAATAGAGGCATTGGGTCCTATGTACTTGCATGAAATGTGGACGTATGAACGTTTCATGTCAATACTGAATGGCTATGTATCAACCCGTGCTCGTCCCGAGGCATCCATGATAGAGGGGTACTGTACCGAAGAGGCCATTGAGTCCGGAGCTCCATTCTGCAATAGTATCCTAAAAGACCAGGTTGCAATAGGTCTGCCTCCGTCACGACACGAGGGTAGACTGTATGGAAGCGGGAGGATGGGACGGAAATCTTTCATCCCACCGGATTACGATATAGTACTTGAGGCACATCAGAGCATCCTACATCAGCTAACAATAATGGAGCCATTTATCCAACAACACATCAATGAGCTTCGCGAGCAAAATCCTGGGCATACGGATGATTGGGTAATGAAGCAACATAAGCAGCGGTTCAACACATGGCTAATGGTGAAGGACATTCCACGTGGAGAAACAATAGAAGAACAAACCATCAAGGGCTTGGCATCTGGACCATCACGCCAGGTCACAACATGGCAAACCTATGACATTAGTGGATTCACATTTTGTACCAAGTCCAAGGACAAAAAGAGCATGTCACAAAACAGTGGTGTTCGATGCGAAGCCATAGATGATGAAACTGGTGAGATTATTACATATTTTGGCTTTATTGAGGACATATGGGAACTAGACTATGGTACATTTCAGATCTCGGTTTTCCGATGTCAATGGGTTGAAGACAAACATGTCACGGTAGACAACTATGGGGTCAGAGTTCTTGATCTAAGTAAGGTAGGTTACAAAGATGACCCATGGATCCTTGCTAATCGTGCTGCACAGGTCTTCTATGCTGAACATATCATTTCTAACAATGAGAAGAAAAGCACCGACAAACCGAAGCATGTAGTTTTTCCTGGAAAACAACAAGCTATAGGAGTTGATGGTGTATCTGATTTAGAGGATTTTAACCAGTTCAATGACATGTCTCTTTTCATAGACCATCCAACCAAGATAAGGAACGTTGAGCGAAGCATCCCACGCAATTCGATGCCCTGGGTACGCCACGATGGACAAGGCAGAACAATAGCTCCCTAGATTATATAGTTGTCATGTAATTGATTATTGTTAGGACATGTCATGTAATTGATTATTGTTAGCGACAAACCGAAGCATGTAATTTTACACGACTTTCTAGAGAGGAGAGAGAGAGGATAGAGAGAGAGAGGAGAGAGAGAGGATAGAGAGAGAGGAGAGAGAGGAGAGAGAGAGGAGAGAGAGAGGAGAGAGAGAGGATAGAGAGGAGAGAGAGAGGATAGAGAGAGAGAGAGAGAGAGAGAGAGAGGAGAGAGAGAGGAGAGAGAGAGAGGAGAGAGAGGAGAGAGAGAGGAGAGAGAGAGGAGAGAGAGAGGAGAGAGAGAGGATAGAGAGGATAGAGAGAGAGAGGATAGAGAGGAGAGAGAGAGGATAGAGAGAGGAGAGAGAGAGGATAGAGAGAGGATAGAGGAGAGAGAGGAGCTAGGGAGAGGAGAGAGAGGAGAGAGAGAGGGAGAGGGGAGAGAGAGGGAAGAGAGAGGAGGGAGAGGGAAGAGAGAGGAGAGAGAGGAGAGAGAGGGGAGAGAGAGAGAAGTAATATATAAATATATATATTATGTATACTAAATATATATATTTATATATTTAATATGTACAAAAATTTATATACTTAATGTATGAATATACAATAAAAAATAATATACTAAAAACATTTCTACTGGCGGTTGACAATGAAAACCGCCAGTAGAAATCATTTCTACTGGCGGTTGACAATGAAAACCGCCAGTAGAAATTATTTCTACTGGCGGTTGTCATAGAGAACCGCCAGTAGAAATGGCCTCCACAGTCTGTGGATGGTATTTCTACTGGCGGTTCTCTATGACAACCGCCAGTAGAAATGATTTCTACTGGCGGTTTTCATAGAGAACCGCCAGTAGAAATATCTCCTATATAAAGGAGCGCGCGCGGGGCCGAAAAATTCGCTAAGTCTCTGGCGCCCTGTCTTTCCATCTTCCCGCCGTCAGGCTGCCGAATTTTCGCCCCGGCGATCTTCCTCCGTGCGCCGCCGTCGTCCACGCCGTCGTCCACGCCGTCGTCCCCGCGCCGTAGGTGAGTTCTTCTCTCTCTCTCTCTCCCTTTCTTCGTTCGCTCGGGCTCGGTCTAGGAGTGAGAGGGAAGAGAGAGGAGGGCGCGCGCCGCCGCCGCCGCCGCGCGCACGGGCGCACGCCGCCGCCGCGCGCACGCGGGCGCCGCCGCCGTCTCTGCATAGAGTGAGAGAGAGGAGGGGCGCGCCGCCGCCGCCGAGAGGGAGGAAGAGAGAGGAAGGAGAGGGAGAGGGAAGAGAGAGGAGGGGCGCGCCGCCGCCGCCGAGAGGGAGGAAGAGAGAGGAAGGAGAGGGAGAGGGAAGAGAGAGGAGGGAGAGGGAGAGAGATAGAGGGAGGGAGAGGAGGGTGAGAGAGAGAGAGGAGGGAGAGGAGAGAGATAGAGAGAGGGAGAGAGATAGAGGGAGAGGAGAGAGATAGAGGGAGGGAGAGGAGGGTGAGAGAGAGAGAGGAGGGAGAGGAGAGAGATAGAGAGAGGGAGAGAGATAGAGGGAGGGAGAGGAGGGTGAGAGAGAGAGAGGAGGGAGAGGAGAGAGATAGAGAGAGGGAGAGAGATAGAGGGAGAGGAGATAGATAGAGGGAGGGAGAGGAGGGAGAGGAGAGAGATAGTTAGAGGAGGGAGAGGAGAGAGAGGAGGGAGACATATGTGTGTTCATATGTGTTCAATATATATATGTGTTCATATGTGTTCAAATGTATGTGTTCAATATATATGTGTGTTCATATGTGTTCAAATGTATGTGTTCAATATATATATGTGTGTTCATATGTGTTCAAATGTATGTTCAATATATACATTGTAATTTTATCCGTCACAACTCGATAATATACATATCCGATCCGATCCGAATTCGATCTGAACTCGATAATTTCCGTACGACTCTCCCTCTCTCCCTCTCTATACGTCCTATGCGACTCTCCCTCTCTCCCTCTCCTCGTCCTATACGACTCTCCCTCTCTCCTTCTCTATACGTAACTCGATAATATCCATACGATTCTCCCTCTCTCCCTCTTTATACGTCCTATGCGACTCTCTCCCCGTCCTACACGATACTATACGACTATACGATACGTCCTATACGATACGTCCTATGCGACTCTCTCCCTCTTTAGGGTTAAGGGTTCGGGTTTTGGGTTAAGGGTTAGGGTTAGGGTTAGGGTTAGGGTTAGGGTTAAGGGTTCGGGTTTTGGGTTAAGGGTTCGGGTTTTGGGTTAGGGTTAGGGTTCGGGTTAAGGGTTCGGGTTTTGGGTTAGGGTTAGGGTTAAGGGTTTTGGGTTAGGGTTAAGGGTTATAGTTAGGGTTAAGGGTTATAGTTAGGGTTAGAGTTTAGGGTTAAGGGTTCGGGTTAATATGCTTACGTTAATATGTGTTAATATGTATTTAATTATTGCTTATGTATTTGTATATATATAGCTCAATGAGTTCTCCGATCAAGGACCAAGATTTAGTGCCCGAGCACATGGACAAGAGTGTTGCTAAAGAAAAATCCAGCAGTGAAGGATATGAATCGCCTAGCGACCCTTTTCCTACCACTAGCATAGATAGGGCCGCTCTCCGTGAGTTGCAACGTGACCCTACTTATGATCCACGAGAAGCTGAGGTAAAAGTACGCATCTTTAGCTTCGTATGTGTACCCTACTGATTTCACATGCATGATCTCTTGTGCATTTTATTACATGAATAGGAGGTCATGTCTGAATTTCGTGCGATACTCGAAGAAGCCGTGGCACGAAACGAAGACGTACCGGAGCCGACCCAAGACGCACCGGAACAGACCAAGACAACAACCGAGACGTCAAGGAAAAGGAAGCAGAGCGATCGAAAAAGAGGTGACAGGGGGCTGAACAAGTTTCCCGACAAAACATACAAAATCTCAGACGTGAGCCCGAAAGGTCAGCCCCTTGCTCCAGAAGAGGCACTACCTAAGTTCCGGAATGCACTTGGGTTTTTAGTTAGAGATAATCTTGACATAACAATACGACAGTGGAGAGATGTGTGAGATGATGTCAAGAATCAAATATGGAATAAGCTATTAATGAGGTTCGTTCTGCCTCGGGGTTCAGAAGAACTCGTGAAGGAATACACGATGAAGCAGCTTGCGATAAATTTCCGAAACTGGAGGTCTGAGATGAACACAAAGTTTGCAAAGAAAGGTCTGGACCCGACCAAAAAATATAAAATCTCAGCAGGTCAGTGGGCAGTATTTTTAGAGCAGAGGAGCAGCCCTGATTTCATATCTATAAGTGAGGCAAATTCTGAACTATCAAAGAAGAACAAGTACCGCCACCACCTAGGCACAGGTGGTTACAAGCGTCAGGTTCCTAAATGGAGACAAGAAGACGCCGAGAAGAAGGCCGCAGGGTTGCCGACGCTGTCCGAGCAACTTGGTGAAAGGGCGGCAAATTGGCTCCGTGCTAGAAAACCAAGGGAAACCGAGACCGGTGTATCTTTTGATGATCCCATTGTCGAAGAAGCGGCAAAAAACATATATACAATGGCAGCTAAGCAGAGCGAAGGAACTTTTAAGCCACAAAGGGAAAGAGACATCCTAACGGCTGGTCTCGGTAACCCTGAGCATCCTGGCCGTGTACGAGGAATCTCGTCTAAGGAAGGATGGAAGGAAGGATTCAGACAACAGTGGGAAGGTCTGTACAGGAAACGTGATCGATACAAGCAAGAGATGGCAGATTATTTTAAGTTGGAGGCCAAGAAAGAGTTCAAAGCCATGATGTCTCAAATGCTATCGAATCCTCCTCCAGAATTGATGCAACAGTTGGCGAGTGCGATGTCTGTTCAACAGATGACCACTCCACAGCTACAAATAATTCCAGCAGCTCAACCGCCGGCTTCCACAGATTGTACGACATTACCAAGCTCTGTTGCTTCAACGGGAAATAAGGACCGTTATCCAGTTGATGACATCACAAGGCCTGTGGGGTGCACACTGGTTATAAGATATGGTATTAACAATAAACGTACAACGATAGTAGCCACAGGCCTTGCGATCCCAGGACGCAAGTACCATGGAAACGATATTCCAGATGATTATTGCAAAGTAGAAGTGACGACGGTCGTCCAAGGATACGAGGACGACATGCTAGACATCCCTGGGCCCGAAGATATCGAGAAACTTGGACAAGCTATTAAGAATTTTATCCTTTGGCCTCGAAGGGATGTCGAATTGCTTGATTTGTCGAATTCGTCGCAGGCGTCGCAGGCCCAACCGTCTCCGCCTTCTCAAATTGCTGTTCCTATTGTACATCCATCCTCACCTCTTCAAACTTCACATGCTGCTCCTCATCCTTTTTCTGACCCACCGTCTCCGCCACAAGCATCACCATTCAGGGCTCCACCACCTTCTCCTCCCCATCCTCTTGGTGACCCACTGTCTACGCCACCATCAAGGGATCCACCTTCTCCACAGCCATCAAACGATCCACGGCCATCAAAGAAATCTAAACTTCCTATACCAAAATTGGTGTCCCCGTATCAGAAAAAGAAGAGTAAAGCTACTACTGCTGGCACAGTTAGGTTTTTGAAAGGGATTGGACGGAGCCTCACGTCACAAACTGTTGATTTGGCCGAGCACGAGGAGTCTGCAAAAAAGGCTGAGGCAACGGCCGCAAAGATAAAGAAGCCAACTAAGGCAGATTACAAAAACGTGCCTAAAAAATATGTGCCGGGAAGACCTCTGCTACCTCTTGACAAACTAAGAAAGGTCCCGGCTGGTGTTAAAAGGTTGCATGACTGGTACATGCGGGCATCATCGGTTGGCATCGACACAATCAGTGTGCATATACCAGACCATGCTTTTATTGGTTCGAACCAAAAGGCCGTTGTTACATTCGAGGACATGTGGTTAATGATGAACCTTCAGAGACTCGACGTGCAACTTGTAACGATGTTTGCATTGTAAGTGTCGCTCATACTTCCACATATGTGTGTTATTATTAGTGAGCTGTATAAAATTTCAATATCTGACATGCACGTGTGACTTGCAGAATGCAACATGATCAGCAGGAGATTCTTTACGGTACCAAGCCCAATGCTAGTGCCAGTAAAAGGGTTGGGTATCTCAACCCAATACTTATATCCGAGGAAAGCCACACTTTTAGAATCGGGAAAGACAACGATGAAATAAGGGGAAAGACGGACGAAGAAGTTGAGAAGCGTATAAAGGAAATGAAGAAGGATTTTGAAGCTCGATACGCCACATACATAGGACATGCAATGCTTCAATTTCAAGACAGGGAAGCCATAATGGCCCCGTACAACTTTAAGTAAGTGTGATTTTGCATAAATAAAATTAATAATTTCAATACACATGCATCACAAATTTGATTCGTACAGGGACCACTGGATATGCTTCCTCATTTATCCTAAGGTTGGAAAGGTGCTGGTGCTCGACTCCTTGAACTTCGACCCTTCGACATATGCAACATTCCTCAGCATCTTAGAGCTGTAAGCCTTTTCTATGCATGCATACTTTTATCGATTAAAATTTGAGAATAACATGGTGATTCTATTTGAGATCACAGTGCTTATAGATTCTATAAGATGAAAGGTGGAAAGTACGACCTGTCGAAAAAACTCGTGCCACTAGACATCCATCATCACTGGCCGGTAAGTATGTGATTTTATGAATACATATCATACACAATGTTGCAACTAAATAACCAATCTCCCGTTATGTAGTGCCACAAGCAACCACAAGGATCGGTCCTATGTGGATTCTATGCGTGCGAGTTCATGAGAGTGAACGGACAATACATCACGAACCCTGACAAGGTATTATTAGTAATAGTTAAGTATGTATTTATGTCATTAAAGATGCAAATGTGTTATTATTGAGTATAAATAGATAATGTTTATAAAATTCCTTTACAGCAATTTCAACGAGGAAACCCGGAGAACTTGACCGAAGCTGCATTGTATGGCATAGTCGAGGACCTCTGCACATTCATATTGAAAGAGGTCATTCCCGCAGAAGGAAAATATCACGATGCTTCCGGGACATTAGCTTTGCCAGAGTTCAGAATACTAACAGAAATTAGTAGATTATCTCTTAGCCGAGATAGTTATTAGAGCTTAGGTGAAAACTTATGATGTATAGAATGCATGAAGCATATATGGTTGTAAACAGAATACTTTGATGTATATAAATGTATGATAGAATTTAATTTCATGTTGCTTTCAATATCAATATAGATATATATATATATATATATATGTTTGTGTGTGTGTAAATAAATATATATATAATTCAGTATTGTTTGAAATTTTGAAAAAAGGCGGGAAAACTTCCACTGGCGGTTTTATAAAGAAAACCGCTAGTGAAAAGTGCATTTCCACTGGCGGTTCGTTAAGAAAACCGCCAGTGAAAATGCATTTCCACTGGCGGTTTTCTTTATTCAGCCGCCAGTGGAAATGCACTTTTCACTGGCGGTTCGTTAAGAAAACCGCCAGTGAAAATGCACTTTTCACTGGCGGTTCCAAAATAACCGCCAGTGGAAATGCTGATTTCCACTGACCCCTAGCACTGGCGGTACTGAAAAACGCCAGTGTAAATATGTTTAGAACCGCCACTATAGAGCTTCTGTGTACTAGTGATTCTCAGTTTCTTAAAAATCAAGAAGCTAGCCTCCCAGCTAAAGCCAATTTATAAAAACTAAGGTGGTTCTAAACAATATTAAGGTCTAGTTTAGATACTCCAGTAATCAGAGTGATTGGAATGTATTGCGGGAGTTTTTGATCTATTGGAGATTTGAACACTCTTCATTCCATACCACTTCAATCAGAGAGTATCCAAACAAGGTCTAACTAGTTTTTTTCATAAACAAGTTTTTAAAATCTGAAGATAGAAACTAGATTTTAAAAAACTAGTTTACTTCCAAACAGAGCCTCAGATGCAGTTAATTGATCTACAATGTAGCACTCATTTTGCCATATATATGTATATAACAACATTGGAATAGGTATGTAAGGAAAATGGACCCTGGGTCATTTGGCTCAATAGATTTTGGTGTTTGATGATCAACACAGCCTGTGGACTAATGCGTTTGCTAGTGTTTATGTTTGTAGTTCACATGATGCTAAAGTTACTTGGACTAAGGCAATAAGGAAAGTGTCGGGGACCATAATTAGGGGTACCCTCAAGACTCCTAATTCTCAGCTGGTAACCCCCATCAGCATAAAGCTGCTAAGGCCTGATGGGTGCGATTAAGTCAGGGATCAGTCCATTCAAGCGACTCGATCACGCCTCGCCCGAGCCTAGCCTCGGACAAGGGCAGCCGACCCCGGAGGATTTCCGTCTCGCCCGAGGCCCCCCTCCAACGGCGAACATATTTCCGGCTCGCCCGAGGCCCTGCCTTCGCTAAGAAGCAACCCTGACTGAATCGCCGCACCGACCGACCAAATCGCAGGAGCATTTAATGCAAAGGTGGCCTGACACCTTAATCCTGACGCGCGCCCCCCGGCAGAGCCGAAGTGACCGCCGTCACTTCGCCGCTCCACTGACCGGCCTGACAGAAGGACAGCGCCGCCTGCGCCACTCCGACTGCGGTGCCACTTGACAGAGTGAGGCTGACAGGCAGTCAGGCCCTGCCGAAGGCACCATAGGAAGCTCCGCTTCGCCCGACCCAGGGCACGGACTCGGGCTAAGTCCCGGAAGACGGCGAACTCCGCTCCGCCCGACCCAGGGCTCGGACTCGGGCAAGTCCCGGAAGACGGCGAACTCCGCTCCGCCCGACCCAGGGCTCGGACTCGGGCTAAGTCCCGGAAGACGGCGAACTCCGCTCCGCCCGACCCAGGGCTCGGACTCGGGCTAAGTCCCGGAAGACGGCGAACTCCGCTCCGCCCGACCTAGGGCTCGGACTCGGGCTAAGTCCCGGAAGATGACGAACTCCGCTTCGCCCGACCCCAGGGCTCGGACTCCGCCCTGGCCTCAGCCGACGACCTCCGCCTCGCCCGACCCAGGGGCTCGGACTCGGCCTCGGCCACGGAAGACAGACTCGACCTCGGCTTCGGAGGAGCCTCCACATCGCCCAACCTAGGGCGCAGGCCAGCCACGTCAACAGGAGGCGCCATCATCACCCTACCCCGAGCTGACTCGGGCCGCAGGAAACAAGACCGGCGTCCCATCTGGCTAGCTCCGCCAGATAGGCAATGATGGCGCCCCGCGTACTCTGTGACGACGGCGGCTCTCAGCCCCCTTACGGAAGCAAGAGGACGTCAGCAAGGACCCAACCGCTCCGACAGCTGTCCCTCCGCCAGGCTCCATCGCTCCTCCGACGGCCACGACATCACACCAGCTGGATGCCAAAACCTCTCTAGCTGCCACAACGGCATGTACTTAGGGCACTAGCTCTCCTCCGCTAAGACACGTAGCACTCTGCTACACCCCCCATTGTACACCTGGATCCTCTCCTTACGCCTATAAAAGGAAGGACCAGGGCCCTCTTAGAGAGGGTTGGCCGCGCGGGGACGAGGACGAGACAGGCGCTCGCTTGGAGCCGCTCGCTTCCCTCTCCCACGTGGACGCTTGTAACCCCCTACTGCAAGCGCACCCGACCTGGGCGCGGGACGAACACGAAGGCCGCGGGATTCCCACCTCTCTCACGCCGGTCTCCGGCCGCCTCGCTCTCCCCCCTTCGCGCTCGCCCTCGCACTCGACCCATCTGGGCTGGGGCACGCGGCGACACTCACTCGTCGGCCCAGGGACCCCCCGGTCTCGAAACGCCGACAGTTGGCGCGCCAGGTAGGGGCCTGCTGCGTGTTGACGAACAGCTTGCCGTCAAGCTCCAGATGGGCAGTCTCCAGCAACCTCTCCAACCCGGGACAGTGCTCCGTTTCGGGAGTCTTGAGTTCATGTCCTTCGACGGCAGCTACGACATGATACTCCTTCCACCGCCGCGCGACAACGACAATGGCGGCCGACAGCCCGCCCGCCGGCGGCGGAATCGACGACGTCTTCCCCGCATGGTGGAGGAACAACCTTCGAGCTCGTCCCGCCTTCTTCCCCGCCGACGGAGGGGAAGGCAGGGCAGCCAAGGCCAAGCAGGAGGCAGCGCCTCGTCGGCTGTCGAGCAAGTCGACGGCGCCGGCACCCCAACGGGGGGCGCACCGGGTATCGACTTCGCGCTTGAGACGAATACGAGCGCCGTCTCCCCGCGACACGCCAATCCCGAGCAAGCGGACGACGCCAGCGCGCTTGCGAAAAGCTTGCTGGACGTCGCCCTCGTACCTGAGACGACGATGCAGTCAGTCCCCGACGTGACTTTATCGCCGCTCGTCGACCAAGAGGTACCGACCGATTCCCATCCCACGTCGTTTGGATTCAGCCTCAACCCGCCTAGCGACCTTGCTTTGGCGGGCGCTCTCGTAGAGGCGAGTCCAAACCCTCTAGGGTTTCGCATGCGGTCGCCTTGGGACCGGCTGACGGGCGTCTCGACCTACGGGCCTTCTGGGTCCGAGGAAGACGACGACCCCAGCATCTGTTGGGATTTCTCTGGACTTGGCAACCCCAGTGCCATGTGGGACTTCATGACCGCATGTGACTACTGCCTCTCTGACTGTTTCGACGGTAGTCGCAGCCTCGACGACGAGGACTGCGGCCCAAGCCGCGAATGTTTCCACGTCGATCTAGGGGGTCCCTCCGAAGGCAATCATCTCGGCATGCCGGAGGACGGTGATCTCCCTAGGCCGGTGCCCCGCGTTGACATCCCACGTGAGCTAGCTGTGGTCCCCGTTCAGGCGGGGGGCCATGACCCACAGCTCGAGCAAATCCGCGGGGTGCAGGCCAGGCTCGACGAGGGAGCAGGAGCGCTTGAGCCGATCCGCCGGGACGTCGGGCAGGCATGGGCGGGCCAACCCCCGGCCGGAGAAATACGTCATCTGCCCCAGGGCTTCTAGCGCCGCGTCGCCGACGACGTCAGGGCCAGGCCGCCACCCGCATCTAGTGGGGTCGGCCAGAACCTGGCTGCAGCAGCGATGCTTCTCCGCGCGATGCCGGAGCCATCAACCACTGAGGGTCGGCGAATCCAGGGGGAGCTCAAGAATCTCCTGGAAGGCGCTGTGGTCCGACGGGCCGAGAGCTCTGCCTCCCGAAGGCAGGGGTACCCCTCGGAACCTCATGCCACGACTTCCCGATTCATGCGGGAAGCCTCGGTCTACACCGGGCGCACGCGCAACACCGCGCCTGCGGCCCCAGGCCGCCTCGGCAACGAGCACCATCACCGCGACCGTCGGGCCCACCTCGACGAGAGGGTGCACCGAGGCTACCACCCCAGGCGTGGGGGACGCTACGACAGCGGGGAGGATCGGAGTCCCTCGCCCGAGCCACCCGGTCCGCAGGCCTTCAGCCGGGCCATCCGATGGGCACCGTTCCCGACCCGGTTCCGACCCACGACTACTATCACAAAGTACTCGGGGGAGACGAGACCGGAACTATGGCTCGCGGACTACCGCCTGGCCTGCCAACTGGGTGGAACGGACGACGACAACCTCATCATCCGCAACCTCCCCCTGTTCCTCTCCGACACCGCTCGCGCCTGGTTGGAGCACCTGCCTCCGGGGCAGATCTCCAACTGGGACGACCTAGTCCAAGCTTTCGCCGGCAATTTCCAGGGCATGTACGTGCGCCCCGGGAATTCCTGGGACCTCCGAAGCTGCCGGCAGCAGTCGGGAGAGTCTCTCCGGGACTACATCCGGCGATTTTCGAAGCAGCGCACCGAGCTGCCCAACATCACCGACTCGGATGTCATCGGCGTGTTCCTCGCCGGCACCACCTGCCGCGACCTGGTGAGCAAGTTGGGTCGCAAGACCCCCACCAGGGCGAGCGAGCTGATGGACATCGCCACCAAGTTCGCCTCCGGCCAGGAGGCGGTCGAGGCTATCTTCCGAAAGGACAAGCAGCCCCAGGGCCGCCCATCGGAAGATGCTCCCGAGGCGTCTGCTCAGCGCGGCGCCAAGAAGAAAGGCAAGAAGAAGTCGCAAGCGAAACGCGACGCCGCCGACGCGGACCTTGTCGCCGCCGCCGAGTACAAGAACCCTCGGAAACCCCCCCGGAGGTGCCAACCTCTTCGACAAGATGCTCAAGGAGCCGTGCCCTTATCACCAGGGGCCCGTCAAGCACACCCTTGAGGAGTGTGTCATGCTTCGGCGCCACTTCCACAGGGCCGGGCCACCCGCGGAGGGTGGCAGGGCCCGCGACGATGACAAGAAGGAAGATCATCAAACAGGAGAGTTCCCCGAGGTCCGCGACTACTTCATGATCTACGGTGGGCAAGCGGCGAATGCCTCGGCTCGGCACCGCAAGCAAGAGCGCCGGGAGGTCTGCTCGGTGGAGGTGGCGGCGCCAGTCTACCTAGACTGGTCCGACAAGCCCATCACCTTCGACCAAGCCGACCACCCCGACCACGTGTCGAGCCCGGGGAAATACCCGCTCGTCGTCGACCCCGTCATCAGCGACGTCAGGCTCACCAAGGCCCTTATGGACGGAGGCAGCAGCCTCAACATCATCTACGCTGAGACCCTCAGGCTCCTGCGTGTTGATCTGTCCTCCGTCCGAGCAGGCGCTGCGCCCTTCCATGGGATCATTCCCGGGAAGCGCGTCCAGCCCCTCGGACGACTCGACCTTCCCGTCTGCTTCGGAACACCCTCCAACTTCCGAAGGGAGACCCTGACGTTCGAGGTGGTCGGGTTCCGAGGAACCTACCACGCGATACTGGGAAGGCCATGCTACGCGAAGTTCATGGCCGTCCCCAACTACACCTACCTGAAGCTCAAGATGCCGGGCCCCAACGGGGTCATCACCGTCGGCCCCACGTACAAACACGCGTTCGAATGCGACATGGAGTGCGTGGAGTACGCCGAGGCCCTCGCCGAGTCCGAGGCCCTCATCGCCGACCTGGAAAGCCTCTCTAAGGAGGTACCAGACGTGAAGCGTCATGCCGGCAACTTCGAGCCAGTGGAGACGGTTAAGGCCATCCCCCTCGACCCCAGCGGCAACGCCTCCAAGCAGATCTGGATCGGCTCCAGGCTCGACCCCAAATAGGAAGCAGTGCTCGTCGACTTTCTCCGCGCGAACGCCGACGTCTTCGCATGGAGTCCCTCAGACATGCCCGGCATACCGAGGGATGTCGCCGAGCACTCACTGGACATTCGAGCCGGAGCCCGACCCATCAAGCAGCCTCTGCGCCGATTCGACGAAGAGAAGCGCAGAGCCATAGGCGAGGAGATCCACAAGCTAATGGCGGCAGGGTTCATCAAAGATGTATTCCATCCCGAATGGCTTGCCAACCCTGTGCTTGTGAGAAAGGAAGGGGGGAAATGGCGGATGTGTGTAGACTACACTGGTCTCAACAAAGCATGTCCGAAGGTTCCCTACCCTCTGCCTCGCATCGATCAAATCGTGGATTCCACTGCTGGGTGCGAAACCCTGTCTTTCCTCGATGCCTACTCAGGGTATCATCAAATCAGGATGAAAGAGTCCGACCAGCTCGCGACATCTTTCATCACACCCTTCGGCATGTACTGCTATGTCACCATGCCGTTCGGCTTGAGGAATGCGGGCGCGACGTACCAGCGGTGCATGAACCATGTGTTCGGCGAACACATTGGCCGCACGGTCGAGGCCTACGTCGATGACATCGTAGTCAAGACAAGGAAAGCTTCCGACCTCCTTTCTGACCTTGAAGTGACATTCCGATGTCTCAAGGCGAAAGGCGTCAAGCTCAATCCCGGGAAGTGTGTCTTCGGGGTGCCCCGAGGCATGCTCTTGGGGTTCATCGTCTCCAAGCGGGGCATCGAAGCCAACCCGGAGAAGATCGCAGCCATCACCAGCATGGGGCCCATCAAGGACTTGAAAGGCGTACAGAGGGTCATGGGATGTCTCGCGGCTCTGAGCCGCTTCATCTCACGCCTCGGCGAAAGAGGTCTGCCTCTGTACCGCCTCTTAAGGAAGGCCGAGTGCTTCACTTGGACCCCTGAGGCCGAGGAAGCTCTCGGGAACCTGAAGGCGCTCCTCACAAAGGCGCCTATCTTGGTGCCTCCAGCTGCCGGAGAAGCCCTCTTGGTCTACGTCGCCGCGACCACTCAGGTGGTTAGCGCCGCGATTGTGGTCGAGAGGCAAGAAGAGGGGCATGCATTAACCGTTCAGAGGCCAGTTGACTTCGTCAGCGAGGTACTGTCCGAAACCAAGATCTGCTACCCGCAAGTTCAGAAGCTGTTGTATGCAGTGATCCTGACGCGGCGGAAGTTGCGACATTACTTCGAGTCTCATCCGGTAACTGTGGTGTCATCCTTCCCCCTGGGGGAGATCATCCAGTGCTGAGAGGCCTCGGGTAGGATTGCAAAGTGGGCGGTGGAAATCATGGGCGAGACAATCTCGTTCGCCCCTCGGAAGGCCATCAAGTCCCAGGTCTTGGCGGACTTCGTAGCCGAATGGGTCGACACCTAGCTACCGACGGCTCCGATCCAACCGGAGCTCTGGACCATGTTTTTCGACGGGTCGTTGATGAAGACAGGAGCCGGCGCAGGCCTACTCTTCATCTCGCCCCTCGGGAAACACCTACGCTATGTGCTACGCCTCCATTTCCCGGCGTCCAACAATGTGGCCGAGTATGAGGCTCTGGTCAACGGGTTGCGGATCGCCATCGAGGTAGGGGTCCGGCGCCTCGACGCCCGCGGTGACTCGCAGCTCGTCATCGACCAAGTCATGAAGAACTCCCACTGCCGCGACCCGAAGATGGAGGCCTACTGCGATGAGGTTCGGCGCCTGGAAGACAAGTTCTACGGGCTCGAGCTTAACCACATCGCTCGGCGCTACAACGAGACTGCGGACGAGCTGGCTAAAATAGCCTCGGGGCGAACAACGGTTCCCCCGGACGTCTTCTCCCGGGATCTACATCAACCCTCCGTCAAGATCGACGACACGCCCGAGCCTGAGGCGCCCTCGGCCCAGTCCGAGGTACCCTCGGACCAGCCCGAGGTACCCTCGGCACAGCCCGAGGCACCCTCAGCTCGGCCCGAGGCGCCCTCGGTTCAGCCCGAGGTACCCTCGGCCCCCGAGGGTGAGGCACTGCGCGTCGAGGAGGAGCGAAGCGGGGCCACGCCTGATCGAGACTGGCAGACCCCGTACCTGCGATATCTCTACCAAGGAGAGCTACCCCTCGACCGAGCCGAGGCTCGGCGGCTGGCGCGGCGCGCCAAGTCGTTCGTCTTGCTGGGTGAAGAAAAGGAGCTCTACCACCGCAGCCCCTTAGGCATCCTCCAGCGATGCATCTCCGTCGCCGAAGGTCAGGAACTCCTGCGGGAGATACACTCGGGGGCTTGCGGCCATCACGCAGCGCCTCGAGCCCTTATCGGGAATGCCTTCCGACAGGGCTTCTACTGGCCGACGGCGGTGGCCGACGCCACTAGAATTGTCCGCACCTGCGAAGGGTGTCAATTCTATGCGAAGCAGACCCACCTGCCCGCTCAGGCTCTGCAGACGATACCCATCACCTGGCCCTTTGCTGTGTGGGGTCTGGACCTCGTCGGCCCCTTGCAGAAGGCACCCGGGGGATACACGCACCTGCTGGTCGCCATCGACAAATTCTCCAAGTGGATCGAGGTCCGACCTCTGAACAGCATCAGGTCCGAGCAGGCGGTGGCGTTCTTCACCAACATCATCCATCGCTTCGGGGTCCCAAACTCCATCATCACCGACAACGGCACCCAGTTCACCGGCAGAAAGTTCTTGGACTTCTGCGAGGATCACCACATCCGGGTGGACTGGGCCGCCGTGGCTCATCCCATGTCAAATGGGCAAGTAGAGTGTGCCAACGGCATGATTCTACAAGGGCTCAAGCCTCGGATCTACAACGACCTCAACAAGTTCGACAAGCGATGGATGAAGGAACTCCCCTCGGTGGTCTGGAGCCTGAGGACAACGCCGAGCCGAGCCACGGGCTTCACGCCGTTCTTTCTAGTCTACGGGGCCGAGGCCGTCTTGCCCACAGACCTGGAATACGGCTCCCCGAGGACAAGGGCCTACAGCGATCAAAGCAACCAAGCTAGCCGAGAAGACTCGCTGGACCAGCTGGAAGAGGCTCGGGACAAGGCCTTACTACACTCGGCGCGGTACCAGCAGTCCCTGCGACGCTACCACGCCCGAGGGGTCCGGTCCCGAGACCTCCAGGTGGGCGACCTGGTGCTTCGGCTGCGACAAGACGCCCGAGGGAGGCACAAGCTCACGCCCCCCTGGGAGGGACCGTTCGTCATCGCCAAGGTTCTGAAGCCAGGAACGTACAAGCTGGCCAACAGTCAAGGTGAGGTCTACGACAACGCTTGGAACATCCAACAGCTACGTCGCTTCTACCCTTAAGCTGTTTTCAAGTTGTTCATATACCTCGCAC
This sequence comes from Zea mays, assembly GCF_902167145.1. Lineage (NCBI taxonomy): Eukaryota > Viridiplantae > Streptophyta > Magnoliopsida > Poales > Poaceae > Zea > Zea mays. The sequence continues at coordinate 29,902,634 of NC_050100.1, read as the reverse complement.
CCACGCAAAGTTTAGTCATCAAGTGGCCGCGTTCCTGGGTGCGCTTGGTGCGGCTGGGGTCGGGTCGCCTAGGCGCGCGGGGTTGCACGGCTGGCAGGGCGCAGCAGGGGCCTGGGCATGGCTGACGTCGCTCGGCTGGAGAAGGGGCTGGGCGCGCGACGTCCTAGGCATGGAGCAGAGAGCAGGAGAGAGGGAAGGAGGAAGGTGGCGGCTAGGGGAACACCAGGGGGCGACGACTGCTAGGAGAGGCGGCTAGGTCAGTAGCCAGGGAGCGGTGGCTCTGACATGGGCCTAATGGGCTTTAGGGTTTAGGTTTTTTTCTTTTTTTCCTTTTTTTCTTTTCTAATTTCTTTCTAATTTCAAAATATAATTTTAAATAACCATAAAATTCATAACAATTAACCCAAAAATATTTATAAATAAAATAGTTATTTTTGGACTAATATTATTATATATATTATTTGGTTTTTCATTAAAGAAGAAATGATATTAAATATCCAAAATCACTTATGAGAAATCAAAAACCATTCCAAATGCAAATAAATGATAAACACTTAAAAGAAAATTCATTACCATAATTACCTTTAATAACTAAATGCATTATTTTTATCTAATGATTTTTATAGTGTTACAAGTTTTAAGAAAGTATACTAGCCGAATTCATTATTTACTACATTTTTTCATAGTATGTTTTATCAAAAAATTATATAAAGATGGTTTTATATTTAAAAGTGTTTAGTATACTCACTAACATCTAAGACGGTTCTTATAGTCTAGATGACTCTAATAATATCTTTATTTAAGATGGTTTCATATATAAAAGTGTATAATATACTAACCAGAATCTAAGACAATTCTTACATTCTTAATGACTCAAAAGGTATATTTATTTAAGACGGTTTTCAATAACAATATGTCTTAAATCAATATAAGACATTTCTTACGATGTAACTGTCTCAAAATACTTCTTTATTAAAGACATATCTCAAACAAACTGTCTTATCTTACTCATCACTATATGATAAAAGACGCTTCTATAAAATACACTGATATCCATCTTAAAATGTGTGTCTTAAATAAGCAAATCTCTAGTAGTGAAGGAAGGGTCGGCCTCGCCTCAGCAAAGCCCGACCCTCCCTCGGGGGCTAAAAGGGGGGGAACCCCCTCTGCGTTGAAATTTTCCTCGAAAAAAGATCTCTTCTGCCAGAATGTCTTTCGTGCTTTTTGGCTACTTCGAAAAGTGGATCCTGAAAACGACGGAGTACACGTAAGCAGCCAAGGCTGACCGAGCCGAGGGACTCCTACGCCTCCGGGATATGGATACCTCACTCATCACCTTCTGCGATAAGTAACTCACATTCGGGTAAGTGATTCCGCGGACCAAACAAGTCTTCACGTTCGGAAGTTCTTCTGCCGAAGCGATCCTTCGAGCCTTCTCGACTGAGTCGGTGACAGAGCCTCATGGACGAGTAAAAGTGCGCGTAAGCGGCAAGGCCGACCGAGCCGAGGGACTCCTACGCCTCCGGGATACGGATACCTCACTCATCACCTTCCGCGAGAAGCAACTCTCGCTCGCACAAACATCCCTGTTACCGACAAAAAAGTCCAGATACTCGAAACAAGAGGAAAAGAGACGCAACTTTACAACACAGCGAGGGTGTGTTCTGGCCTCGGTGGCCGCAGGAGACACACGCTACAAGACAATCTGATCCTGCAGGCTCAGGTCTTGACGCTGGAAGGGGGCAGCAGCACCCTCGGCATCGACGACACCATCGGCGAGGTCCGACCTAGCCTCGGACAGCGACGCGGTCCGAGGATCTCCACTCTGAAGGACGACGTCATCGCCACACCCGGGCGATCGCCGCCAGGGTCTTCTCCGGGAGTCCGGCCCGAGCAGGCGGCTCGGCCGGTCACCCCGGGGCCTCGGCCAGCCGTCCTCAGAGGGCGCCAGCCCGACCCGAGGCTTCGGCTGGTCAACTCCGGTGTCGGTCCCGCTAACGGACGACCTGGCTAGGCTCCGGCCAACCAGGTTTCATTTTCGAGCCAACTCTGCCCCTGTTCATGCTGATGTCGCTACCCCTGGCCTCGGCTCATCCAAGAGCGGCCGGGGGGTCCCTTTAACTAAGCTAGAGGAGCCTCGGACAACAAGGCCGACCGAGCCAAGGGACTCCTACGCCTCCGGGATACGGATACCTCACTCATCACCTTGACACGGGGCGACTCACGCTTGGTGAAGCGGTTCAGACAACCAACAGGCGAGTCTTAGTGCTCGAAAATGAGGAAAAAACACGGCTCCGTGCCAAAATTACATACATGTTCAGGCCTCGACAGCCACAATGAACAAAAACACTGGCATTCAAAGTGCCATTACAAACGGAACTCTGGTTCCGTCCCCGCGGGTATGAGCAACCTCGAGTCTGCGGGGCGACGAACATCGGGAGACCCGCCAGCGACCTCTGCAGCAGCAGCCATGGTCCCGGGTGGACGCGGCCGCGCGGAGGGCTCTCGTTCGCGTTCTCGCTCAAGGGACGCGAACCAGCTATTAAAGCCAAAGAGCGGGCCGCTCCCAAGCGCATCGGCAGATCCTCGCTGCCGTCCTCGCCGCGAATGCGAGGAAGAGGGCGGAATGTTGCATCCTAGCTGGGCAGCAACAGTTCGCCTTCCCCGGCATGGCTGGAGGACGTCTCCGCCGCAGAGCTGGAGGGCGATTGCCACCACCAGAAGCTGGAAGAAGAGGTGGCCCGCCGACCCGCGCAGGAGGTAGAGCCCCGGCTCGCCTCGCTCCCCGCCCCAGCGAAGATGACGAACACCCTCGACGCTGAGGGCGGGATCGAGATCACAGCCCGGATTGCCTCTCCCCATCCAGGAGCTGGAGGTCACCGTCTTGGGTGACCACCAGCGGAGGGGTGCAACCGGGCTGTGTGATGAAAATCCTTGAAGCCGAACAATGGCTGAAAGGTACCAACTCCCACGGAGTTGCGTTCCTCCAACGATGAGGCGAAAAGACGGCGGGTATCCCCCATCCGGGGGCTTGGAAGGTGGAAAGACACGATGCATAAGGGAGCGCGAAGACATGGTCGCCTTCCGAAGGGGGTCACCCTCCTTTTAAAGGCGACTCTCCCTACTTGCGCCCCCAACCGTCGCAGGCTGAGTCTTCTCCAACACACTCCAAGGTCCTCCCCTGCGGCGCGGGGGCTGGGTCCCACACGTCATGCAAACCGGCTCAGAGCAGAAGAAGCCAAACCGCCGCGCGCGGTGCGCACGACCGCCCAGCGGTTACAAGTGACCCTCCACTTTTGCCCAGACCAGCGGGCGAAAGGGGCGGGCAGCCATGCAGGCGGCATGCAACCGCGCCAAGTGGACGCCCTTCTTTGACTCCCAACACGCCCAGCCTGGAGGCCCAGGCCCACGCGTCATGCAACCGGCGCGCCGAATGCATCGTGCATGCAACTGCACCGCCACTTGCGCCACCACCGCGCCTCCTCGATTGCGGAACCAATACCGCGACTCGAGGCGACCCAGCGCACGACCCAGCAGCGCCAGCCTGGCGCGGCGGTCAGTACGGCCAAAAATGGGCCGGCAGTAATGACGGTGGCAGGCGAGCGGGAGCAGCGGTCACGTCGTCAGCCAAGCTCACGTCCCATCCGGGGGCAGCGAGAGAACCCCCTCTCACGGCGTGAAGACAACGTGCCCGTGATCCGTTCCTCGAACGGCTCGCGCACGCGCAACGGCCGCCCCGCCAACCACTCGCCCCGTCGCATTAACTCCACGGCGGGACAGGCGGCGCCTCTGGCAGAAGAAGCGGGCGACGCTTCGCCTTCGCCATAATGACCGCGTCAGTAAAGGTATGCCGCGTCGTTCGATTTCGTATCCTTTTCCTTTTTTCCTCTTTCTCTCTCTTGCAACAGGGACCAGGAAAGGGGGATATGAAAAGGAAATGTGCCCTTGGGCCATTTCTAAGTATTTTGGTGATTGAGTGCAAACACAAGTGCTTAAATGTGAATTTATGCCCATGGATGAACTAAGTGCAAATCATGAGTAAAGGTATGTTTCTAAGCCTTAGTACATTGGTTTTGTGTACTAATATACTTGTCTAAGTGTTAGAAATAGAAAGAAGAAGAAAAGAGAAGACGTGCAAAAGACTTGGCTGTGTACAGCCAAGACTCAGCTCTGTCTGGCACACCGGACTGTCCGGTGGTGCACCGGACAGTGTCCGGTGCGCCAGACTGACTCGGGCGAAATGGCCTCTCTCGGGAATTCGCCGACGGTGTACGGCTATAATTCACCGGACTGTTCGGTGTGCACCGGACTGTCCGGTGAGCCAACTGTCGGCTGAGCCAACGGTCGGCCGCGCGATCTGCGCGGGACACGTGGTCGTGCCAACGGTCGGAAGGGGGCACCGGACTGTCCGGTGTGCACCGGACATGTCCGGTGCGCCAGCGGCTCCCAGATCTGCAACGGTCGACTGCGCCGTTTAAGGAAAGAAATCGGGCACCGGACAGTGTCCGGTGTGCACCGGACTGTCCGGTGCACCAGTCGACAGAAGGCAAGATCAGCCTTCCATTTTTGCTCTTAACGGCTCCTAGCTGCCTTGGGGCTATAAAAGGGACCCCTAGGCGCATAGAGGAGAAACTAAGCAACCTCATAGCATTCTTGATCATCCACACTCAGTCTTTGCGCATTCGTTTGTCATTCTCAGTGATTCGAGCTCCGTTCTAGTGAGAACTTTGAGATAGTATTTTGAGCTCGATTCTTGGCCGTGTGTGTGCGCATTTCGCTGTGGATTTGTGTGTGTTGCTTCCCTTCCTTACTCCGTACTTCTTTGTGAAATTCAATTGTAAGGGCAAGAGACTCCAAGTTGTGGAGATTCCTCGCAAACGGGAAAAGATCAAAGTAAAGAAGAACACCGTGGTATTCAAGTTGATCATTGGATCACTTGAGAGGAGTTGAGTGCAACTCTCGTCCGTTGGGACGCCACAACGTGGAGTAGGCAAGTTTTGTACTTGGCCGAACCATGGGATAACCACCGTGTCATCTCTGTGATTGATTTCTTGTGGTTATTGTGTCTCTCTAGCCACTTGGCAATTATTGTGCTAACGATTAACCAAGTTTTTGTGGCTATAAGTTTAAGTTTTACAGGATCACCTATTCACCCCCCCTCTAGGTGTTCTCAATTGGTATCAGAGTCGTTCTCTTCAAGAAGGGACTAATCGCCCGAAGAGATGGATCCTAAGGGAAAGGGAATGGTGGTCGACAACAACGAGAAGGAGTCTATCTTCAACGAGCCAAAGAATGACAAGTCTACCGACTTGGGCTCAAGCCACAAGTGCAAAGATGGGAAGAAGAAGAAGACAAGGCGCATCAAGGAGATCGTCTACTACGACAGCGACGAATCCTCTTCTTCCCAAAAGGACGACGACAACGACTACAGGAAGACGGTCAATTCGAACTTTTCATTTGATTATTCTCGCATTCCACATAGTTCGAATTCGCATTTGCTTTCCATTCCTCTTGGCAAACCTCCACACTTCGATGGGGAAGACTACAGATTTTGGAGTCACAAAATGCGTAGTCACTTATTCTCTCTCCATCCAAGCATATGGGAGATTGTAGAGAATGGAATGACATTTGATAGCTCGGATAGCCCTATGTTTATTAATGAACAGATTCATAAAAATGCACAAGCTACTACTGTGTTGCTAGCCTCTTTGTGCAGGGACGAATATAATAAGGTGAGCGGCTTGGACAATGCCAAGCAGATATGGGACACCCTCAAAATCTCTCACGAGGGGAACGACATCACCATGCTTACTAAAATGGAGTTGGTGGAGGGCGAGCTTGGAAGATTTGCGATGATAAGGGGCGAGGAGCCAACCCAAACATACAACCGGCTCAAGACCCTTATCAACAAAATAAGGAGCTATGGAAGCACGCGATGGACGGACCATGACGTCGTCCGACTATTACTAAGGTCCTTTACCATTCTTGATCCTCATTTGGTGAATAATATTCGTGAGAATCCCAGGTACACCAAAATGTCGCCCGAAGAAGTCCTAGGAAAATTCGTCAGTGGGCGAATGATGATCAAGGAAGCGAGGTACGTGGACGACGCCTTGAATGGACCAATCAACGAGCCGCAACCTCTTGCTCTCAAAGCCACAAGAAGCAAGGAGGCGCTACCTAGCAAGGTGGCACAAATTGAAGCGGCCGGACTTAATGATGAAGAGATGGCCCTCATCATCAAAAGATTCAAGACGGCGCTTAAGGGTCGCAAGGGACAGCCAAGCAAGACCAAAGCCAAGGGGAAGCGCTCATGCTTCAAATGCGGTAAGCTTGGTCATTTTATTGCTAACTGTCCCGACAATGAAAGTGATCAGGACCAAGGAAACAAAAGGGAGAAGAAGAAGCATTACAAGAAGGCCAAGGGCGAGGCACATATCGGAAAGGAGTGGGATTCAGATTGCTCCTCCTCCGACTCCGACAATGAAGGACTTGCCGCCACCGCCTTCAACAAATCAACCCTCTTCCCCAACGAGCGTCACACATGCCTTATGGCAAGGGAGAAGAAGGTGAGTACTCGAGACACCATTTATACTTCTAGTGATGATGAGTCTAGCGATGAGGAAATAGATTACTCTAGCTTGTTCAAGGGATTGGATAGAAATAAAATTGATAAAATAAATGAATTGATCGATGCCTTGAATGAGAAGGATAGACTCTTAGAAAAACAAGAGGATTTATTGTATGAAGAGCATGATAAATTTGTAGAAGCACAAAAATCTCATGCTCTAGAAGTTAAAAGAAATGAAATGCTTTCTTGTGAATTATCTTCATGCCATGAGACAATTTCTAAATTAAGGAGCATTAATGATGATTTGAATGCTAAGTTAGAGATTGTTAGTAAATCTACCTCTTGTGTAGAAAATGTTGTAACGTGCACTAGGTGTAAAGATATTAACATTGATGCTTTTAGTGAACACCTAGCTTGCATTTCTAAATTAAATGAAGAGGTAGCTAGTCTTAATGCCCAACTTGAGACTAGCAAAAGTGATTTTGAGAAGCTAAAATTTGCAAGGGATGCCTACACGATTGGTAGACACCCTTCAATTAAGGATGGACTTGGCTTCAAGAGAGAAGCCAAGAACTTAACAAGCCATAAGGCTCCCATCTCCGCCAAGGAGAAAGGGAAGGCCCCGATGGCAAGTAGTACTAAAAGAAATCATGCATTTATATATCATGATAGGAGACAAACTAGAAATGCTTATAGGAGTTATAATGCTTATGATGATTTTGACTCCCATGCCATGTTTGTTTCTAGTTCTTCCTATATGCATGGTAGAAATATGTCTAGGAGAAATGCTATTCATCATGTGCCTAGAAAGAACATTATTCATGCTCCTAGGAAAGTAGTGAATGAACCTTCTACAATTTATAGTGCTTTAAATGCTTCCTTTGCTATTTGTAGAAAGGATAGGAAAATAGTTGCTAGGAAGTTAGGGGCAAAATGCAAGGGAGACAAAACTTGCATTTGGGTCCCTAAGGATATTTGCACTAACCTTGTAGGACCCAACATGAGTTGGGTACCTAAGACCCAAGCCTAAATTTGCCTTGCAGGTTTATGCATCCGGGGGCTCAAGCTGGATTATCGACAGCGGATGCACAAACCATATGACGGGGGAGAAGAAAATGTTCACCTCCTACGTCAAGAATAAGGATTCCCAAGATTCAATCATATTCGGTGATGGGAATCAAGGCAAGGTAAAAGGATTAGGTAAAATTGCAATTTCTAATGAGCACTCTATCTCTAATGTGTTTTTAGTAGAATCTCTTGGATATAATTTGCTATCGGTTAGTCAATTGTGCAATATGGGATATAACTGTCTATTTACAAATGTAGATGTGTCTGTCTTTAGAAGAAGTGATGGTTCACTAGCTTTTAAGGGTGTATTAGACGGCAAACTTTACTTAGTTGATTTTGCAAAAGAAGAGGCTGGTCTAGATGCATGCTTAATAGCTAAGACTAGCATGGGCTGGCTGTGGCATCGCCGCTTAGCACATGTGGGGATGAAGAACCTTCACAAGCTTCTAAAGGGAGAACACGTGATAGGTTTGACTAACGTGCAATTCGAAAAAGATAGACCTTGTGCAGCTTGTCAAGCAGGTAAACAAGTGGGAGGAGCACATCACAGCAAGAATGTGATGACCACCTCAAGACCGCTGGAGCTGCTGCATATGGACCTCTTCGGACCCGTCGCCTATCTAAGCATAGGGGGAAGTAAGTATGGTTTAGTTATTGTTGATGACTTTTCCCGCTTCACTTGGGTGTTCTTTTTGCAGGATAAGTCTGAAACCCAAGGGACCCTCAAGCGCTTCCTCAGGAGAGCTCAAAATGAGTTTGAGCTCAAGGTGAAGAAGATAAGGAGCGACAACAGGTCCGAGTTCAAGAACCTTCAAGTGGAGGAGTTCCTTGAGGAGGAAGGGATCAAGCACGAGTTCTCTGCTCCCTACACACCTCAGCAAAATGGTGTGGTAGAGAGAAAGAACAGGACGCTAATCGATATGGCGAGGACGATGCTTGGAGAATTCAAGACCCCCGAGTGCTTTTGGTCGGAAGCCGTGAACACGGCTTGCCACGCCATCAACAGGGTCTACCTTCATCGCCTCCTCAAGAAGACGTCTTATGAGCTACTAACCGGTAACAAGCCCAATGTATCTTACTTTCGTGTATTTGGGAGCAAGTGCTACATTCTAGTGAAGAAGGGTAGAAATTCTAAGTTTGCTCCCAAAGCTGTAGAGGGGTTTTTATTAGGTTATGACTCAAATACAAAGGCGTATAGAGTCTTCAACAAATCATCGGGTTTGGTTGAAGTCTCTAGCGACGTTGTATTTGATGAAACTAATGGCTCTCCAAGAGAGCAAGTTGTTAATTGTGATGATGTAGATGAAGAAGATGTTCCGACGGCCGCTATTAGAACCATGGCGATTGGAGAAGTTCGGCCACAGGAACAAGATGAACAAAATCAACCTTCTTCCTCAACCATGGTGCATCCCCCAACTCAAGAAGATGAACAGGTTCATCAACAGGAGGCGTGTGATCAAGGGGGAGCACAAGATGACCATGTGATGGAGGAAGAAGCGGAACCGGCACCTCCAACCCAAGTTCGAACGATGATTCAAAGGGATCATCCCGTCGACCAAATTCTGGGTGACATTAGCAAGGGAGTAACTACTCGGTCTCGATTAATCAATTTTTGTGAACATTACTCCTTTGTCTCTTCTATTGAGCCTTTCAGGGTAGAAGAGGCCTTGCTAGATCCGGACTGGGTGTTGGCCATGCAAGAGGAGCTCAACAACTTCAAGAGGAATGAAGTTTGGACGCTGGTGCCTCGTCCAAAGCAAAATGTTGTGGGAACCAAGTGGGTGTTCCGCAACAAACAAGACGAGCACGGAGTGGTGACGAGGAACAAGGCTCGACTTGTGGCAAAAGGGTATGCCCAAGTCGCAGGTTTAGACTTTGAGGAGACATTTGCTCCTGTGGCTAGGCTAGAATCAATTCGTATCTTGCTAGCATATGTCGCTCACCATTCTTTCAGGTTGTACCAAATGGATGTGAAGAGCGCTTTCCTCAACGGGCCAATAAAGGAGGAAGTGTACGTAGAGCAACCCCCTGGCTTCGAGGATGAACGGTACCCTGACCACGTGTGTAAGCTCTCTAAGGCGCTCTATGGACTTAAGCAAGCCCCAAGAGCATGGTATGAATGCCTTAGAGATTTCTTAATTGCTAATGCTTTCAAGGTTGGGAAAGCCGATCCAACTCTTTTCACTAAGACATGTGATGGTGATTTGTTTGTGTGCCAAATTTATGTCGATGACATAATATTTGGCTCTACTAATAAAAAGTCTTGTGAAGAGTTTAGCAGGGTGATGACGCAGAAATTCGAGATGTCAATGATGGGCGAGTTGAACTACTTCCTTGGGTTCCAAGTGAAGCAACTCAAGGACGGCACCTTCATCTCCCAAACGAAGTACACGCAAGATCTGCTAAAGCGGTTTGGGATGAAGGACGCCAAGCCCGCAAAGACTCCGATGGGAACCAACGGACACACCGACCTCAACAAAGGAGGTAAGTCCGTTGATCAAAAAGCATACCGGTCAATGATAGGGTCTTTACTTTATTTATGTGCTAGTAGACCGGATATTATGCTTAGCGTATGCATGTGTGCTAGATTTCAATCTGATCCTAAGGAGTGTCACCTAGTGGCGGTGAAGCGAATTCTTAGATATTTAGTTGCTACGCCTTGCCTCGGGGTCTGGTATCCAAAGGGGTCTACCTTTGACTTAACTGGATATTCAGATTCCGACTATGCTGGATGTAAGGTCGATAGGAAGAGTACATCGAGGACGTGCCAATTCTTAGGAAGGTCCCTGGTGTCGTGGAACTCTAAGAAACAAACTTCCGTTGCCCTATCCACCGCTGAGGCCGAGTATGTTGCCGCAGGACAGTGTTGCGCGCAACTACTTTGGATGAGGCAAACCCTCAGGGACTTTGGCTACAATCTAAGCAAAGTCCCACTCCTATGTGATAATGAGAGTGCTATCTGCATGGCGGAAAATCCTGTTGAGCACAGCCGCACAAAGCACATAGACATCCGGCATCACTTTTTGAGAGACCACCAGCAAAAGGGAGATATCGAAGTGTTTCATGTTAGCACCGAGAACCAGCTAGCCGATATCTTTACCAAGCCTCTAGATGAGAAGACCTTTTGCAGGCTGCGTAGTGAGCTAAATGTCTTAGATTCACGGAACTTGGATTGAATTGCCTTTGATCATGTTCATTCTGCATTTTGTTGCTTATTATGGTGCTCAAGTTGTACAAACACTTCCTGGACCTCACAAGTCCGTTGCAAAGTGATGCACATGTTTAGGGGGAGATGTGTTACAACTTGACCCTTTGAGACTAACCATATGCTTGAGTTTGCTTTAGTCTCAAAGGAGGTTTGAAAGGGAAAAAGTGGACTTGGACCATAAAAGACTTCCACTGCACTCCGATGAGAGGGTAACTTATTCCAAGTCCATCTCATGAACTCTTGTTGCTATTTGCTCTTAATTGAAGATTTTGGTGAGGCAATGGGGTTAAAGGGCCAAGATTGATCCCGGTTTGGTGCTTGATGCCAAAGGGGGAGAAAATAAAGGCCAAAGCAATAAATGGATCAGCTACCACTTGAGAGGATTTTGAAAATAGTAGAATAGAGCTTTTGGTTTGTCAAAACTCTTGCATTGTCTCTTTTGTCAAAAGATTGGCTTCTTGTGGGGAGAAGTAGTGATTATGGGAAAAAGGGGGAGTTTTTGAAATCTTTGATCAATCTGTTTTGGAATGACTCTCTTTATGCTTCAACATGCGTGTTTGACTCAGAGATAGAGATTTGAGTTTGATTTCAAAAACAAACCAAGTGGTGGCAAAGGATGATCCATATATGCCAAAATTGAATAAAACTCAAATTTAGTTTTTATTTGAAGTGATATTGCACTTGTTCTAGTTGCTTTATGTTGTGTTGGCATAAATCACCAAAAAGGGGGAGATTGAAAAGGAAATGTGCCCTTGGGCCATTTCTAAGTATTTTGGTGATTGAGTGCAAACACAAGTGCTTAAATGTGAATTTATGCCCATGGATGAACTAAGTGCAAATCATGAGTAAAGGTATGTTTCTAAGCCTTAGTACATTGGTTTTGTGTACTAATATACTTGTCTATGTGTTAGAAACAGAAAGAAGAAGAAAAGAGAAGAGGTGCAAAAGACTTGGCTGTGTACAGCCAAGACTCAGCTCTGTCTGGCACACCGGACTATCCGGTGGTGCACCGGACAGTGTCCGGTGCGCCAGACTGACTCGGGTGAAATGGCCGCTCTCGGGAATTCGCCGACGGTGTACGGCTATAATTCACCGGACTGTTCGGTGTGCACCGGACTGTCCGGTGAGCCAACGGTCGGCTGAGCCAACGGTCGGCCGCGCGATCTGCGCGGGACACGTGGCCGTGCCAACGGTCGGAAGGGGGCACCGGACTGTCCGGTGTGCACCGGACATGTCCGGTGCGCCAGCGGCTCCCAGATCTGCAACGGTCGACTGCGCCGTTTAAGGAAAGAAATCGGGCACCGGACAGTGTCCGGTGTGCACCGGACTGTCCGGTGCACCAGTCGACAGAAGGCAAGATCAGCCTTCCAGTTTTGCTCTTAACGGCTCCTAGCTGCCTTGGGGCTATAAAAGGGACCCCTAGGCGCATGGAGGAGAAACTAAGCAACCTCATAGCATTCTTGATCATCCACACTCAGTCTTTCCGCATTCGTTTGTCATTCTCAGTGATTCGAGCTCCGTTCTAGTGAGAACTTTGAGATAGTATTTTGAGCTCGATTCTTGGCCGTGTGTGTGCGCATTTCGCTGTGGATTTGTGTGTGTTGCTTCCCTTCCTTACTCCGTACTTCTTTGTGAAATTCAATTGTAAGGGCGAGAGACTCCAAGTTGTGGAGATTCCTCGCAAACGGGAAAAGATCAAAGTAAAGAAGAACACCGTGGTATTCAAGTTGATCATTGGATCACTTGAGAGGAGTTGAGTGCAACTCTCGTCCGTTGGGACGCCACAACGTGGAGTAGGCAAGTTTTGTACTTGGTCGAACCACGGGATAACCATCGTGTCATCTCTGTGATTGATTTCTTGTGGTTATTGTGTCTTGGCTCCTCTCTAGCCACTTGGCAATTATTGTGCTAACGATTAACCAAGTTTTTGTGGCTATAAGTTTAAGTTTTACAGGATCACCTATTCACCCCCCCCTCTAGGTGTTCTCAGGATACCCCGAAAAGGATCCTTCCCCGTGAAGGAACCAGGCTCCGAGCCTCCCTACTGATCAGAGGTTCGAAGGCTGGCCCCCCGGAAGGGTTCAACAGCCGCCTCAGATTGCGTGGGCCCAACACCCACTACTGGTCAGAGGTTCGAAGGCCGGCCCCTCGGAAGGGTTCCACGGCCGCCTCAGGCTACTCGGGCTCCGCGCCCATTACTGATCAGGGGTTCGAAGGCTGGCCCCCGAAGGGTTCACAGCCGCCTCAGACGCCGAGCGAGGGATGACCATGGGTACGTTCGATACATAACCAAGGCTCGGGCTGCGCTCCCGAGGTACCCTAGGACATTTCCGAGACTAGCAGGAACGATCTTGTAACGGAATCCCATCAGAGGGAGGCATCGAGCCCTCGGACCCCGTCGCCAGGGGACCGGGTCCGGCAGATCACCCGTAGGTACTTTTGGGCGTGCCTCTGGGCCCCTAGCCGACCCCTAACAAACAGGGCACGGACGTCCACTCGGATTACCCGCTTGCAGCTCACTGGAGACACCATGTTCGGCGCCCATCGAGGGCAACATGGCGCTTCCCCCCTCCTCCTTGCGGAAAGGCGACGCAGGGGCGTATGTAAAAAAGCCGAGTCTGTCCTTGATCGCCCTCTCGCCCTGTGCAGAGGCTCAGGGGCTGCTCTCTCAAACCCGGCTCCGGCCGAACCGTTGACAGCGTCAACATACCAGCCCGAGAACTTGGGACTCGACTGTGCACCCGGGCTATGGCCAGTTCGCATGAGGGAACAACCAGACCGGCCAAAGCATCACGAAACGCGCTAAGACCTCGGAGGAGTCAAACCACTCCTCCGAGGCCTCGGGGGCTACACCCGGCGGGTGCGCTCGCGTGCACCCACCGGAACAAAATGCAACCGAGAAAGGCTGGTCCCCTTGCAAAAAAGTGCGACGAAAGCCTCCAAGCGAGTGCTAACACTCCCTTCGAGGCTCGGGGGCTACTGTCGGGGACCATAATTAGGGGTACCCTCAAGACTCCTAATTCTCAGCTGGTAACCCCCATCAGCATAAAGCTGCTAAGGCCTGATGGGTGCGATTAAGTCAGGGATCAGTCCATTCGAGCGACTCGATCACGCCTCGCCCGAGCATAGCCTCGGACAAGGGCAGCCGACCCCGGAGGATTTCCGTCTCGCCCGAGGCCCCCCTCCAACGGCGAACATATTTCCGGCTCGCCTGAGGCCCTGCCTTCGCTAAGAAGCAACCCTGACTGAATCGCCGCACCGACCGACCAAATCGCAGGAGCATTTAATGCAAAGGTGGCCTGACACCTTAATCCTGACGCGCGCCCCCCGGCAGAGCCGAAGTGACCGCCGTCACTTCACCGCTCCACTGACCGGCCTGACAGAAGGACAGCGCCGCCTGCGCCACTCCGACTGCGGTGCCACTTGACAGAGTGAGGCTGACAGGCAGTCCGGCCCTGCCGAAGGCACCATAGGAAGCTCCGCTTCGCCCGACCCAGGGCTCGGACTCGGGCTAAGTCCCGGAAGACGGCGAACTCCGCTCCGCCCGACCTAGGGCTCGGACTCGGGCTAAGTCCCGGAAGACGGCGAACTCCGCTCCGCCCGACCTAGGGCTCGGACTCGGGCTAAGTCTCTGAAGACGGCAAACTCCGCTCCGCCCGACCTAGGGCTCGGACTCGGGCTAAGTCTCGGAAGATGACGAACTCCGCTTCGCCCGACCCCAGGGCTCGGACTCCGCCCTGGCCTCAGCCGATGACCTCCGCCTCGCCCGACCCAGGGGCTCGGACTCGGCCTCGGCCACGGAAGACAGACTCGACCTCGGCTTCGGAGGAGCCTCCACATCGCCCAACCTAGGGCGCAGGCCAGCCACGTCAACAGGAGGCGCCATCATCACCCTACCCCGAGCTGACTCGGGCCGCAGGAAACAAGACCGGCGTCCCATCTGGCTAGCTCCGCCAGATAGGCAATGATGGTGCCCCGCATACTCTGTGACGACGGCGGCTCTCAGCCCCCTTACGGAAGCAAGAGGACGTCAGCAAGGACCCAACCGCTCCGACAGCTGTCCCTCCGCCAGGCTCCATCGCTCCTCCGACGGCCACGACATCACACCAGCTGGGTGCCAAAACCTCTCCGGCTGCCACAACAGCATGTACTTAGGGCGCTAGCTCTCCTCCGCTAAGACACGTAGCACTCTGCTACACCCCCATTGTACACCTGGATCCTCTCCTTACGCCTATAAAAGGAAGGACCAGGGCCCTCTTAGAGAGGGTTGGCCGCGCGGGGACGAGGACGAGACAGGCGCTCGCTTGGAGCCGCTCGCTTCCCTCTCCCGCGTGGACGCTTGTAACCCCCTACTGCAAGCGCACCCGACCTGGGCGCAGGACGAACACGAAGGCCGCGGGATTCCCACCTCTCTCACGCCGGTCTCCGGCCGCCTCGCTCTCCCCCCTTCGCGCTCGCCCTCGCGCTCGACCCATCTGGGCTAGGGCACGCGGCGACACTCACTCGTCGGCCCAGGGACCCCCCGGTCTCGAAACGCCGACAGAAAGCAACACCTCAAAAGAAGACATTATGAAGATGACAAGAGAAGATCAACAAGTATCAAGCAAAGTCCAAGAAACGAAGAAATGTGTTGCCACGGGCGGACTGTCCGGTGCCACGCGCCATCACAGGATGCTAAAGTTACTTGGACTAAGGCAATGAGGAAAGCAACAACTCAAAAGAAGACATTATGAAGATCAAAAGAGAAGATCAACAAGTATCAAGCAAAGTCCAAGAAACGAATAAATGTGTTGCCATGGGCAGACTGTCCGGTCGAGGATACCAGATTGTCCGGTGCCACACATCGGACTGTCCGGTGCACTAGGGAACAGTAGCCCAACGGCTAGTTCCAGGTGGTACTGGTGGAGAGAAGCCACCGGACTGTCCGATGTGACGACCGGACTGTCCGGTGTAAAAGCCTGCAGCGCCAACGGTCACCTGCGGTGTCAGATCCAACGGCTAGGCGCACCGAACAGGAGCACGGGACTGTCCGGTGTGCCGTAGAGAGCAGCAACTTTTCTCCAATGGCTAGAATTGTGTTGGGGCCTATAAATACCATCCCAACTGGCCATTTCAAGGTGTGGGAGCCCAAGAAACATACCAATGGATATAGTAGACATTCTCAAGTGCTCATACACCCAAGTGATTAATAGAATCACTCGATGATTAGTGTAGGTGCTTTGCGAAGTGCTTAGATTAGTTAGAACGCTTTAGCGCTTGCTCTAGGTGAATCCTAGTTAGTTGAGTGAGTTTAGAAAAACCACACAACCCATCGGCTCTTGCGCGAGCCGTTGTAATTATACCGAGTGGGGCGAGTGTCTTGCGAGACACTGACAACCGCGTTTGTGTCACGGCCGCCACCGTGTACCAGAGGGAATGAGGCATGCAGCGTTTTCGGCCGGAAGCTCGATAGTGGAGATGACGGGGAGCGTCCGAGAGGAGCCGAAAGTGGAGCACCACTTGCGCGTGGAGAAGGCCCGCGACTCTCTACGGAGTTACTCAACCGAGGTGCTTGGCCCTCAAGTGGGCTTCCCTTTGCATAGGGGCACCAACGAGGATTAGTCGGGACCTTGCTCTTTAGCTTCCGCATTTACATTAAGCATTTAAGTTTCAATCTTGTCTTTATACTTATATTATTTAGGATTGAAATTTAGACATTGCGGTAGAGATAGCAACACTTAGACAAAACCTAGTATGCACATTCTAGATTGTTTATTTGCATAGGTTTTGCTCTAGGGATTTATTTGTGGCCTAGTTTAGAGAAAGTTTTAGAAGAAGGTACAAGTACAGAGAACTTAAATAGGACTACATTAAATAGTTCATTAACATTGGAACGTTGGTAGCATTGTGTTTCATATGCTTGGGGATGCAAACTTTAAGGAAAGGATGTATACGGATAGATTTTATGTCTATGAGTACAACAAAACAAGTTCATCGTAAACCGACCAACCATGACCGAGTAAGTGCATGTAAAATACATATTAATGTACCGTATCTTAAGTTGTGGCTAGGAGAGTAAGTACAAAAACATAAAGAAACCATGTTTTCATCAAGACACACATGTCACTCGGTTTTCTAATCCAAGACACAACTTTACTAGTATAACCATATAAATGAGTCGTGCTTTGAGAAATTTTATTTAATAAGATGCAAGGTTTGTGTACACCCTATTGTACATACATGTGTATTAACTATGTCTTTTACTTGAAAAATGCACCATAGTGTTAGGGTTGTATATGCCCAAATAGGTGTTTAATACTTTACGGTAAGACAGTTTGACAATTATATATTTGACTTGGTCGGACAAAATTGACTTTGTTATGACGGACCTTTTTCTTGGGCATACACGCACCAAGAACAAGAGGAGAGTTCGATCGTTGTGTTTTGTATACGGTCAGAAGGTCCTTTTGTTCGTTGACCTAGCTAGCAATCAGCTATACTTGTTTGCACAACCAATACACGATTTCAATGCGACACTACCGGAATCGCAGGCTTTGCCGAGTGCCGGCGGCTTTGCCGAGTACTTTTTATCGGGCACTCGGCAAAGAAAGCTTTGCCGAGTGCCGCACTCGGTAAATTTAGGCTCTTGGCAAAGAGACCCTTTACCGAGTGCTGAACACTCGGCACATCATGCACTCGGCAAATACAAGTTTGCCGAGGGTCAAACACTCGGCAAAGGGGGCTCTCGGCAAAGCGCCGTCAGCGGCCGTCCCAAAGCTGACGGCCGTCAGTCTTTGCCGAGAGCCAACGGCTGGCACTCGACAAAGAGGCTTATTTGCCGAGTGTTACACAGTAGGCACTCGGCAAAGCATACTTTGCCGAGTGTCATCTCTAGACACTCGGCAAAGTAAAATTTTTTTTATTTTGTCTCTCAAAATTTTTGTGGTATGTTCCTAGTTCCTACACTATGTAGACCTACATGTATCATTTGTGGACAATTTTAACAGAGTTTTCAATCGTTAGTAGATTTAGTTCGTTTATTTGAATTTCTTCGGAAAATTTAGATTTGAACTGCAGGTCACTCGAAACTTGGAAAACCGTGCATGCAAAAATGATATTCATGTTACTTAGCATAAGTTACGACCTATTCCAGGAGCGGACCGGAAACTTCAAGCAACATGCTCACTAAACATGGTCGTGAACTTGCCATCCACATGTTTAAAAATTGTATAAAACACAAATAAAGTCAGAAAATCCTGAAACTTGTCCACGTGTCATGATATCATATGTACAGGCTGCGATAAAAATTTTAGAATGTTTGGAGAAAGTTTCAATGTAGTTCTCTTAGGTTTCTACATATAGTGTCCCACAACTTTCTCCAAACATTCTAAAATTTTTATCGCAGCCTGTACATATGATATCATGACACGTGAACAAGTTTCAGGATTTTCTGACTTTATTTGTGTTTTATACAATTTTTAAACATGTGGATGGCAAGTTCACGACCATGTTTAGTGAGCATGTTGCTCGAAGTTTCCGGTCCGCTCCTGGAATAGGTCGTAACTTATGCTAAGTAACATGAATATCATTTTTGCATGCACGGTTTTCCAAGTTTCGAGTGACCTGCAGTTCAAATCTAAATTTTCCGAAGAAATTCAAATAAACGAACTAAATCTAATAGTTATAAAAAACACTTTTATAATTGTACCAAAATGGTACTTGTAGGTCTACATAGTGTAGGAACACACCACAAAAAGTTTGGTTGCCAAAAATAAAAAAAATAAAATATACTTTGCCGAGTGCTGTCCAGTTAGCACTCGGCAAAGAAGTCTGTGCCGAGTGCCTGTACTTGGGCACTCGGCAAAGTCTGTAGAACACATCTTTGTCGAGTGCTCTACAGCTAGCACTCGGCAAAGGCGTCTTTGCCGAGTGCCCGCGATCCGGCACTCGGCAAAGTTTATTTTTAAATTTTAAAAAAATCTTTGCCGAGTGCCGGATCGCGGGCACTCGGCAAAGAAGGTAACTTAACAGCCCGACGGGCTTTCTTCTCTCTTTCTCTCCTTTCACTTTCCTCTCTTCTCCTACCCGCCCGCCACGCCGCCGCTCTCACCGCCGGCCGCGACCGCCGCCCGCCCCAGCCTCCCGGCTTGCCGCCGGCGCCGCCGCGCCTCCCCACGCGCCCCACCGCCGCGCCCCGCCCACCGCCGAGCCCCGCCACCGCCACCGCCGTTACGGTCGTCGCGCCGCTGTGCCCCGCCACTGCCGGCCTCCCCACCGCCGTGCCCCGCCACCGTCGTCGCGCCGCCGGCCTCCCGCACCCGCGGCGAGCACCGCCGTCGCGCCACCGCCATCGTCGACCGTACATTAGTGAGTATAATAAATTTAATTAGTTTAGTATGTATTTATTGAGTTTATAGTATATGTGTTTAGTGGATTTAGTGATTTTCGTGAGTTTAATTAGTTTAGTATGTATTTATTGAGTTTATAGTATATGTGTTTAGTGGATTTAGTGAAATGGGTGTGATGGTGGATATGGATGCCACTTAGATGTGACTTGCATTCATCGTGTCGTTTGTATATGTGCGTGTCAGCCATCGTGCTGTTAGATCTATTTGCAGGTTTTGGAAACCTCCCCGTACAGGGGAAGTGCTGCCGATTTTTTTGACATGCTTGTTTATTTTTTACAGAGAAGATACTTGTCTTCCTAGCCACTGCGGGTCTGCCTGCACCGCGTCGCGTCGCCACTGCACCGACCCGCCACAGCCCCGCTAGCCTGATTCCACCGTCACCCTAGGTATAACCTCTACATCCGCATCATGGTCGTAGATCACGTAACCCAGTTAGGCGTCTCCCGTTCGAAAGAGATACGGTGTAGATATGCAGATATTTGCATATCTACAAATGTATCAGTTTCGAATTGTCCACGTTTTTTGGACAGCCTGCGGTTGCGTAGATGGTGTTAGTTTCCATGCTCTACTCCGGTCTGAGATAGAGTTTCGGCGTCACCTCCCTGTTGTTCTCCGGACAGTACACTCTCCCTGTCAGGACGTGTATCCGGAGAACAGCGGGTAGGTGCTGCCGAAATTTTATCTCGGATCGGAGTAGAGCATGGAAACTAACTCCATCTACGCAACCGCGGGTGGGATTAGGACCTATCATCACCTATTAGAAGGTAGGAACGTAGTGTACATGCATTACATGTCTATATTAAACTATACTCGGTTATATATGTTAGAGGATGGAGGACCGTGAGTGGATGTACACGGGCCGCGTTCGACGTAATGATGTCACCCCAGAATGGATTAGGAAGACCGATGCTTTCGTGGAACGGGCATATGGCGAAGCTGCTAAAGGAGCTAGCCTAGTCCCTTGTCCGTGCAGCAAATGTGACAACCGGAAAAGAAAACCAAAGAAGGCCATGGTAGAACATATTTGGAAGAATGGATTTACGCCGGACTATACTCGGTGGATCTTCCATGGTGAAGCGCATCGCACGAGAGAGGAGGTGGTGAGACAACGCGTCGAGGATTACGCCACCTTCCGTTCATACCGAGGATCCAGCGTCTATACATGACAGAGGAATCCACGAAACAGATGACATGGCACAAAAAAGGCAAACGATACAATCCTGACAAGATGGTTCACGCATCCGATGGTGAAGCATGGACCCACTTTGATGTCATTCACCATGAGAAAGCTAAAGAGGCTCGTAATGTTCGTGTTGCGCTGGCCACAGATGGGTTCAATCCCTATGGAATGACCGCTGCCCCATACACATGTTGGCCTGTGTTCGTTATCCCCATCAATCTCCCCCCCGGCGTATGCTTTCAAAGACAGAACATATTCGTGTCGTTGATAATTCCTGGACACCCGGGGAATAAAATGGGCGTGTACATGGAGCCTTTGATTGATGAATTGGTCCGTGCTTGGGAGGAAGGGGTATGGACGTACGACCGAGCTACGAAGACAAACTTCAAAATGCATGTTTGGTACCAGTACTCCATGCATGACTTTCCGGCGTACGGGCTATTTTGCGCCTGGTGTGTTCACGGTAAGTTCCCATGCCCAGTTTGCAAGGAAGCTCTTAGGTTCATTTGGTTGAAGAAGGGTGGCAAATATTCGTCATTCGATAAACATCGACAATTTCTCCCTCCTGACCATGCATTCCGACTAGACATCAAGAACTTTACGAAAGGTGTCGTGGTGACAGACCGCCCACCTGCAATGATGACTAGTGCCGAAGTTCGCGAAGAGATAGATGGTCTCGTGGCCAACCCAGAAGGTGGTTTTGTGGGATATGGTGAGCAACATATGTGGACACATAAGTCGGGATTGACTCGGCTCCCCTATTATGATGACCTGCTCCTTCCACACAACATTGACGTGATGCACACTGAAAAGAATGTCGCTGAGGCACTTTGGGCAACAATTATGGAGATTCCTGATAAGTCAAAGGATAACGTAAAGGCAAGAGTGGATCTGGCAGAGTTATGTGATAGACCAAACCAAGAGATGAAGCCGCCTAGTGGTGGTAAGACATGGAGAAGGCCTAAGGCCGATTTCGTCCTGAGCAGGGCCCAGAGGAAGGAAGTACTAGAGTGGATCAAGATGTTAATGTTCCCTGATGGGTATGCAGCTAACCTTAGTAGGGGGGTGAACTTATCTACTCTGCGAGTCTTAGGGATGAAGAGTCATGACTTCCACATATGGATTGAACAAATTCTTCCGGCGATGGTTCGAGGCTATGTCCCTGAGCATGTCTGGCTAGCGCTTGCAGAGTTGAGCTATTTCTTCCGCCAGCTTTGTGCAAAAGAGTTAGCTCGGACCATGATTGCAGACTTGGAAAGGATGGCACCCGTGTTACTATGTAAGCTGGAGAAGATCTTTCCACCCGGCTTCTTCAATCCGATGCAGCATTTGATTATTCATCTCCCGTATGAGGCACGAATGGGGGGGCCCGTGCAGGGACGTTGGTGCTATCCAATCGAGAGATGTCTAAAGACTATCCGAAAGAAATGTAGAAATAAATGCAAAATCGAGGCTTCCATTGCAGAGGCATACATACTGGAGGAGGTGTCAAACTTCACAACAACTTACTATGGTGACAAACTGCCGAGCGTGCATAATCCACCCCCTCGTTACAATGATGGCGACAATGAATCGAACCTCAGCATTTTTCGAGGGCAACTCGAAAGCGCAAGTGGTTCGACCACCAAGACCCTGAGACATGAAGAGTGGCGCCATATCATGCTATATGTATTGACCAACCTTGAAGAGGTGACGCCATACATGGAGCAATTTCTTCATGAATTCTGGCGTCGATCAAGGGACCCAACTCCACAGGAATATGATACCCTTCTTCGAAAGGGTGCGGGAAATGGATTGCCCGATTTCATTTCCTGGTTTAAACGTAAGGTACATGCTTAGTTTGTCATTTGAAGTTGCTCTTACGTGCGAATAATATAACAATCTAGCGTGTTTGAACTTGCAGGGCCAAAGAGAGCCGTCTATGAGTGCCGAGTTGAGACAAGTAGCCAATGGCTTTGCCTATAGGGTCAGGAAATTTTCTGGGTATGACGTCAATGGATACTGTTTTCGCACAACAAGCTACGACCAAAGCCGGCCCAATCGAAAAACCACGTGTTCTGGAGTCTATACGCCCGGGCTTGACGAGGTCGAGTATTATGGAAGAATTGAAGTTATATATGAACTCAATTTTTATGGTTCCAAACCTCTTACTCCAGTGATATTCAAATGTCATTGGTTTGACCCTGAAGTTACGAGACGGACACATTCTAATCTTGGGCTAGTCGAAATTCGACAGGATTCCACCTTACCAGGAGACGATGTCTATATTGTGGCCCAACAGGCCACACAAGTGTATTATCTTCCATATGCGTGCCAAACGAAACAACATCTTAAGGGTTGAGATGTTGTGTATAAGGTATCACCGCACGCTAAATTACCTGTTCCAAACGATGAAGATTATAACTTAGACCCGGACACATATGACGGAGAGTTCTTCCAAGAAGATGGGCTCGAAGGGCAATTTGAGATAGACTTAACCGAAGCGATCGGAATGGAAGTAGATATTGAAATGGTTGTTGATGACGAGGATGATGAGGTGCAAAATGAGAATGACTTAGAAATACTTGAAGGCAATGCCAATGACGAAATTGCGCCTTCAGATGATGTCGACTATGAAATGGTTGATAGTGATGATGACACTTATGATCCGGCTAACCCGGACACATATGAAGATTATTTTTAATCGATGTAATGCTATATTTCATTTATTTTGCATATGTTTCTAAATACATATTTTTTATCTGTGCATAATTGTTTACTCTTAATTGCAGGTTGTTGGACAAAGATGGTGGGCGGTGGGACGAGGACGAGGAGGGGGAGGGGGAGGGGGAGGAGGAGCACCCGTAGGACGGAGGAGCAGGCGCAGCAGGACGACGCCATACAGCAGCAGGTGGAGCAGCAAGCCGCTGTCGATGCGGCACAGCAGGACGACGACGATGCGGCGCAGCAGGACGACGACGACGACGCCGCCGCTCAGCAGGACGTCTCAGGTTCTGGCTCCTCAGGTTCGAGGAGTATCTACCTGCGAGGTCCCGCGAGCCTCCCTAAGCGACCCATACTTCGTGACAGACGTCCGCTGATACGACCCGATGGAGAGAGGTAGGTAACTTTAGATATTGTTGCTGCTTTTTCATATTATATGTTCAAATTAATAATAGAAACTAATACTTCATCTTAATCACTTGGATAGGTCTTGGATGGTTTTGGAGACTGCAGGGGGTCACGGCCGCAACCCCAATGGCATCCTCGGCCTTCTATGCCGGGAACACTTCCCTAGACTTGTCGAGTACGCCGGAGTGACGAGCCCAGCATACACCTTCGACCACTACGCTGTCGCCCCCGATGCAGTAGATCGGGACGGCAGACAATTCAACAACAAGGCGGAGCGGGTGAAGCAAGAGCTGTGGGTAAGTCTTCCTCGCACTATATTGTTTAATAAGTCGCATTTGTTGCATATTCTTGAAATAATGTATGGATACATCGTCTTTGTATGTAGGATTTCTTCAGGTGCGATGCTGGATACGAGGCCAGGGCGGATGTGGTGTCTACGACATGCTGTAAGAAGCTCGTCGTGGACATGCACTACGAGGCGCGCATCCAGGCCATCGTCACTTACCACGGCTCTGTCCTTGGGGAGAAGGTGAACAAGAAGGACGCCCGAACCATGTCGTTGACTCCGGACCAGTACTTGCAGGTAAATACAAAACTTTATTATCGGTACTAAATATGCTTATTTTTTTCTTCTGATATGCTGTGTACTTATATTTTTTTAGATGATTCCTCATTGGTGCGCCGCGCATCCTGAGTGCTGGGAGCAGATGGTGCAGAGGTGGTGCTCGACTGAGTGGGATGAGGCGCACAACGCTAGCCGGGAACGACGTTTGCTGATGCAAGGTCCCTCCCACCATCAAGGCAGCCGCAGCCTGGGCAAATACGCGGAAGCATGGGTACGTGCTCTTTTTTATTTAGGTATATAACTTTCGATTAGACATGATTTCTAACCATCTCGTTGGTTTTCTCGCAGTCGGCGGCACATGGTGGCGCGCCTTGCTCCACGTTCTCGGCATATGCCATGGCCCACAAGGGGAAGGCGACGTCCGACGTCACCTACAACCCGGATGACGGGCCCGAGGCGTACACCAACCCCGCCATCCACAGCTGACTCAGTGAGTACACCGCCATGGCCAAGGAGGTCCATGGGCCAGATTACGATCCGAGGACCGAGGACATCGACGGAGATGTCCTCATGAGGGTTGGAGGAGGCAAGAGGCATGGGCGGTACTGGATTGCCGACGCGGCAATCAACTCGTCCTCCACTCCCACTCTCTCTCAGGTGCGAGCAAGGAGCACGAGCGCGAGCCCAGCCATACGACCTCGGCAGGACACCTCACAGCATCGTATCCAGCAACTCCAGGTTATTCCTTATCTATTCATCGTTCATTGATTTTTATATATCTTCTCTTTGCATTATCATAACATTAGGGCGAAATATTACAGACTCAGCTAGATGATGAGAGGAGGCAACGTGAGGAGCTAGAGAAGAGGATGGCGGAGATGTTCGCGTACATGCAGAGCCTTGGCGCCGCACAGGCTCATGCTCCACCACCTCTGTTGTTCCCTGCAGCTGACCCTACAGAGTTCACTACTCCTGTGAGTATCAAAATTTTAGTACTGCATGATATATATTCATATGTTCTCACACATACAATCTCTTCTCTGTGCAGGGTCAATCGGCGGCGTCGAACAACCCTCATGCTTCGTCCAGCCCTTCGCCGAACCAGTCCAGATGCCCACCTCGTTGATGATTTGTTTTGTGATGATCCAGACTTACCTTTATGAGTGTTGGTGATGTTAGTTACACTTTATCTTGTGAGATACTTAGTGATGTTAGTGATGATGCAGACTTGTATCTGTTTTGTGATGATCCTGACTTTAGTGAGACTTGTGATCTGTTTTGTGAGACTTTGTGATATATATGGTGTTGATGATAAATGTGTTCATTCTGTGATGTGCTTGATATATAATGTGATGTGAATGATATATATCTTTTGTTTGTTTGGATGGAACAACAAAAGCAAATAAAAAAGGGACATCCTGGTCACTTTGCCGAGTGTAACACTCGGCAAAGGGTTGCTTTGCCGAGTGCTATTACCATGGCACTCGGCAAAGAAGGAAACCTGGGAACCGGTAAAGCCATCTTTGCCGAGTGCTGACAGTGGCACTCGGCAAAGAAGGAAACCTGGGAACCGGCAAAGACATCTTTGCCGAGTGCCTACTAGGGCTCTCGGCACAGGGACTGGCTGTGGGGTCCACTGGACCAGTCTTTGCTGAGTGTCGTCGTAGGCACTCGGCGAAGGATCCGTCACCGTCACGGCGCCAAGTGACGGTGACTTTTCTTTGCCAAGTGCCAAATGGCACTCGGCAAAGTCTTTGCCGAGTGCCCGACAAAAAGTACTCGGCAAAGATGCTGTTGCCGATGTACAGTTCGCCGAGCGTTCTTTGCCGAGTGTTACACTCGGCAAAGCCTTTGCCGAGTGTAAAATAGCCTTTGCCGTGTGTTTAGAACACACGACAAAGGAGCTGATTCCGGTAGTGCGAGCCTACCACTATGGATTTACGATATGGGTGTTCAAAGTTCTATGAAAAAGGAATACCACATGAGAAACATGGTATTGGCCCCGATCTGGGCGTCCATCATTGTGAGGTGTACCGGTTGTGGTGCTCTCTGCGGCAGCACGGACGGTCCGCGGACTAGGGCTGGACGATCCATGGCCTGGAGTAGAGGCGGGTCTTCCCTGTGGTGAAGTCGAATGGTCCGCACCTGGTGGTCGAACGGTCTGCTCGTGCGTAGGGGCGACGACATTTTGCCTGTCGGAGAGGAGAGATCCTAGAGTTTGTCTTGAGATTAGGAGGCCACCCAAAACACCTCTAGACGATGTAGAGTCGAAGAGAGGTGAAGATTCGAGTGAAGAAGGCTATGTTACTGGCTACTGCTAGGGCAAAATGTAAAGAATGAAAGATATATTGATTTTGGTTCGATTGTTGGTGTTCAATCGGTCGTAGAACGAAAGATATATTGATTTTGGTTCGATTGTTTGTGTTCAATCGGTCGTACCCATTCAAATATATAAGGGGGAAGGTCTGGACCCATTACTAGGCGTTCTCCAATAGCTCCCACGAGTTTAGAGGGATAAACACGCGAGGAGAAAGAAGCTTAACCGCCTGATCTAATCCTATCGTGGATCGTCCGTGCCTATGGGCGGAGGGCTGGACTGTCTAGCCATGCTCAGTGCCACAACTAGTGCATGTTGGAATCAACTCGATGTGACAACATCGACTTTCCTAAGCATCTTGCCACATACTAGGATGATATTGCTTCAAGAAACGACCAATTAGCGCCTTCGGTAAGTCCTCACCTTGCAAAGTTTGTAGCATGTAGGCATTGACAGTTGTTATCTGTGTGATCCTATAAGGTCCTTCCTAGCTTGGCGGCCATTTTCTATATTTCCGGTCTCTGCTCCTTAGTGGCAAGAAGGCCTTCCACACCAGGTCTCCTACCTTGAATCACTTAGCCTTGACCTTCTTGTTGTATGATTTGGCAACCATAATCTTGTATTTCTCGATCTCTCCTAGAGCCACTAATTTCTTGTCGGTCACTTCATCAATATTGTCAATCATCAAATTATAATAATCACCAACATCTAGATTGTTCTGCCTAGCAAACCTGACAGCTCTCAGGCTTAGCTCCACAGGCAAAACAACTTCCTCTCCATAAACAAGCTCAAAAGGAGAAACTTTAGTAGCATGGTGTTTATATATTCTATGAGTCCACAAAACCTCAGACAAAACTTTATGCCAATGCGTAGGATGATCAGATATCTTCTTCTTTATAAGGCTAATAAATGTCCTATTACTAGACTCGGTTGTCCATTGGTCTGAGTAGAATACAAAGATGAATTGAGTCCCCTGGTATATGGTCGAAGTCTAGGGAATTACCGAATCTATGAATGATATGCTCTGTTATAAACTCAATTACCTCTCTATGTGTCATATTCTTTAGAGCAACGACTTCAGTCCAATTGGTATAATAATATGTGGTGGCCAAGACAAACCAATGACCTTTTTATGATGAAGGCTAAATTTCCCCTACAAAGTCTAATCCCCATTCCCTAAAGCAACAAGGTTTGATACTATGATGTAATTCAGCTGCAGGAACTAGTTGTAGATCATCGAATTTCTGACACACTTGACATCCTTTGTAGTACTTGAAATAATCTGCTATCATGTCAGGCCAATCGAAGCCAGATATTCTCAACAACCACTTCATCTTCGAAACCGATTGATGAGTACCACAAATCCCTTCATGCACTTTGGCTATGGCTAAAATAACATCATCAGGACCCAAGCATTTAAGCAAGACATCACCAATAGTTTGCCAATAAAGTTCATTATCAATTAAAATATACTTGAAAGTTGTACGCCGAACATTCTTGTCTGCCCTTCCATTAAGAATACGTAAGTAATAAATTATAGAAGTCCTCCAATCAATTGCATCGGTTGCATTGTTACCTGAATTAACTAAGGGGGTGGATTGTGATATCCTGGCCCCGGTGGATGGTGATATCCTGGCCCAAGGCTTAATAGAATTAATAGTGTACTTGAAAGGGAAATAGGGTTAACCTTTTGCTATAATTAATTTTGGTGGTTGAATGTCCAACACAAATATATGGACTAACAAGTTTGCTCTAGAATACATGTATTACAGGTGCATAAGGTTCAACACAAACCAATAAAATATTCAAGTTAGGGACCCAATTCAAAAGGAGCAAAGAAACTTGAGTGTGTTGTGGACTGGCGCACCGGACTGTCCGGTGCACCAGGCCCGTATAGGGTTGAACCAGCCACTCTTGGGAAAACGTAGGCGTGCTCCATTATAATTCACCGGACTGTCCGGTGTGCCACCGGACTGTCCGGTGAGCCAGCGGAGCAACGGCTATCTGCGTGCAATGGTCGACTCTGCCAAGTGAACAGTGCAGCTACAGTGTCGCGGCAGATGTCAGAGCAGCGAGTCAAAGGGCACTGGACTGTCCGGTGCACCACCAGACTGTCCGGTGCCACAAGAAGACAAAGGCGCCAACGGTCAACTGCTCCAGAACGCTAACGGTTGGGTGACGTGGCGGAGCACCGAACACTGAACAATGAGTGTCTGGTGGCGCACCGGACTGTCCGGTGCGCACATCGCCAGCAGCCTCCTCAACGGCTACCTTGGTGGTTGAGGGCTATAAATACCCCCCAACCACCACAACTTCAAGCATCCATGTTTTTTGAAGATCACATTCAATACAAGAGATCTAGCATTCACTCCAAGACACAATACAAAAGATCAAATCCTCTCTGAGTCCCAAATTCACTCCAAACACTTAGTGGCATGTGAGAGAGAGATTTTTGTGTTCATTTGAGTTCTTGTCGCTTGGATTGCCTTTCTTCTTTTCCCATTCTTACTCTCAAGTGCTTTGTAAGCGAGGAAAGAGACACCAAGTGTGTGGTGGTCCTTGCGGGGTCTTAGTGACCTGTGAGATTAAGGAAGAAGGTTCACTCGGTCTAAGTGACCGTTTGTGAGAGGGAAAGGGTTGAAATAGACCCGGTCTTTGTGACCTCCTCAACGGGGACTAGGTTCTTTGGAACCGAACCTCGGTAAAACAAATCATCGTGTTCACTCGCCTTACTTCTTGGTTGATTTGTTTTCCCTCTCTTTCCGACTTGAATTTAATTCTAACGCTAACCCTGGCTTGTAGTGTGTGTTTAAAGTTGTAAATTTCAGATTACGCCTATTCACCCCTCCTCTATGCGACTTTCAGTACTCATACCAACAAGGTACATCTTCTTTTTCGGAAGCCTATCTCGAAAGAACCTCCAAGTTAAGCATGCTTGGCTTGGAGCAATTTGGGATGGGTGACAGACAGCGAAGTTTTCTCGGGTGCGCATGAGTGAGGACAAAGTGCGTACAAAAGACTCGTGTTGGTCTGTGGGGCTGGTCTATGGTCCTAGAGAGCTGGCAGGAGTAAGTATCGCCGGTCAAGAAGTGGACGAGGTGTTACAATTGTTAGCCGAATAAATTAAGGAGATGTTTCTCGTATCATCGGATGGTCTGGACCCATCACGGACGGTCCGGTTCTATAGCCCGGACGGTCCACGACCAGGGAACTTGGCACAACATCGATTATCAGACTTTCAAAGTCGTGAAATCTCCCTCACTTTATCCGATAACCTGATGCATCTT
Source organism: Zea mays (assembly GCF_902167145.1). Classification (NCBI taxonomy): domain Eukaryota; kingdom Viridiplantae; phylum Streptophyta; class Magnoliopsida; order Poales; family Poaceae; genus Zea; species Zea mays. The sequence continues at coordinate 29,872,940 of NC_050100.1, read as the reverse complement.
TTGCTAAGTTATTAGCTCTGCAATTCTCAGCTCTAGTTATATGCCGAATATGAAATTCACCAAAACAGTGGATTATGTCCAAACATTTTTCAAGATAACTATTTAAAGTACCATCTAAACATTGATACTCCTCTAAAATCTGCTAGACAACTAGCTAAGAATCACTAAATGCCTTCACATGCTTCACTCCCATATAATCTAAAAGTTCTAAACAGAATAAAAGAGCTTCATATTTGGTTTGATTGTTAGTGCAATAAGTTGTCAATCGGCTAGATAAGTCAAAAGAGGCATTACTTGTTGAAATAAGCACGATTTCAATCTCGTGTCCTTCATTACAATCCTATCCATGAAAATACAAAGTCCAAGAAGTAATAGTGAGATATGACATGTCTAGTTCATGAGTATCATCAATTCGATGTTCTACAATAAAATCAGCTACAACCTGGACTTTCATAGATTTCAGTGATTCATAAGCCAAATCATATTCTATGAGTGCATAAGCCCACTTACCAATTCTACCAGTCATAACTGAGTTTTGCAACATGTATTTAATCACATCGGTTTGATAAGACATAGTGCAAAGTTTAGACAATAGATAACACCTAAGCTTGGTGCATGCATAAAACAAGCATAAGCATAATTTCTCAACAAAGGTGTACCTTGTCTCAACATCCATCAGTCTCCGACTTAAGTAAGTCACCACATACTCCTTGCCTTCAGTCTTATGAGTCAGAACGACTTCAACGACCTTATCTTCGACTGCAATATATAACTTACATGGTATTCCACTTTGCGGTGCTTTCAATACTAGAGCCGAAGACAAATAGTTTTTAATAAGATCAAAAGCTTCATGTTGTTCTACCCCAAGTAAAATCGGCATTATTTTTAAGTCGGAGAATAGGAGTGAAACCATCAACCTTCCTAACTAGGTTAGAAATGAACCATCGCAAATAATTTACCTTGCCGAGAAACTTTTGTATTTCAAGCTTACAAGTTGGAGCTCCCACATTCTGAATGGACTTAATTCGGTCGGAATCTATCTCTATGCCATTTTCATGAATAATGAACCCTAAGAAATTGCTAGCCGACACCCCAAAAGCACATTTATGGGGGTTCATTTGTAAACCATACTGACGTATCTTATCAAAGGTTTTGCGTAAATCAGCTATATGAGAATCAAATTCAGCCGATTTGACTATGATATCATCAATGTTCCATAGTGTTTTCCAACAACTCATGAAAGATCAAATTCATAGCCCTTTGATAAGTGGCGCCAGCATGTTTTAAACCAATTGTCATGACAACACACTCAAATAAGCCAATAAAGCCTAGACATATAAAGGCTGTTTTAGACACATCTTTCCTGGCCATGAAAAATTGATTATATCCGACATTAGCATCAAGAAAGCTAATAACTCTATTTCCTGATGCATTATTAATTAACATGTCAGCTACATGCATAGGATATTCATCTTTAGAAGTTGCTCTATTTAAATTATGGAAATCAATATATACTCTGAGCTTACCAGACTCCTCCACTAGCACAATATTAGAGACCCACTCTGCATATCTGTAAGGTCTAATAAAATAAACTTCTAAGAGCCAGTGAATTTCGTCCTTAATCCTGGAGAGTAAGTCTAGATGAAATGATCTTGATCTCTATTTAAAGGGCCTAAAACCGTACTTAATCGACAACCGATGCTCCATTATCTCTCGGCTTAGTCCTAGAATCTCAGTGTAGCTCCAATCAAAGCAATAAGAATAGTCTTTTAATAAGCTAATCATTCTATCCCTAGGATCGGCTTTCAGGGTCTAGTTTACAAAAGATGGCCTTGGAGTATTTCATTCTCATATGCCAATCTCTTCCAAAGGATTGGCCGATGTAAATCCCTATCCTAACTTGTCGAGATCTCTGAACTCCTCTATTGTGCTTACCTTAGAGGAGTTGGGTGCTCTCTGTGTGGCTACATACTGTCCGACCTCAGGGACCAGACCGTCTACGGTATTGGACTTGTGTTGTGGCACTCTTTGGAAGCAGTTGGATTGTCCGATCTTGGAGGCCGGACCGTCCATGAGAGGACCAAACTGTCTGGCCATGGGGGCCGGACTGTCCACGAGAAGGGATGGGCTCTACGGTCCTCTCTGTTCCTCCTCTGACCGTCTGGCCTCTGGGGTCGGACCATCCGCAACCTGGGGAATATTTTCTTTGAATGTATGCATCATTTAACCTTAATTAGGATTTGGCCGATTCTCCATCGGCTCTAGCTTTACAGGAATGAAGCCTTTTATGTCTATACTTATGAACTGATAGTCAGAAAAATCAAACCATGTGAGACATGTGGTGGTCTCATAGGTCTAGAGTAAAGGTGCATTAGCTATAGCAATGCAAGCCGACGCATCAACATGCTACTTTTCTACATCGTCACCTATCCATTGTAACAACATTTGGTGCAATGTTGAAGGTATACATTGATTTGCATGGATCAAATTTTTGCCTAATATCAACTATAATTATCTTCTACCTCGGCGACGAAGAAAGCAGCAACGAGGGTCTTTGTCCCGATGGTCAATTCAACGGACGTGACACCCTTGACCTTGATCGGATTGTCGCTCCCAACACAACTGAACGTCATATTAGTCCTGATCAGATCATCATCTTGTTTATCTAATTTTCTTTACAATTAATAAGGCATTAAATTTACGATCATTCCACCATCTACTAACATTCTAGCAATCAGCAATCCATCAATGTGGTCGCGCACGAAGAGAGGCTTTAAATGGTTGACCAATTCTTTTGGCTTGGTGAAGACGACCTCTTTAGGACCAAAATCAAATTGAGCAACTACATATTCATCATCGTCGATGATATCTGAGAGCACCTAGAGGGGGGTGAGTAGGTGATCCTGTAAAAACTTAAAACTTAAAGCCACAAAACTTAATTAAGTGTTAGCACAATGAAATCAAGTGGCTAAGGATCGAGCTCTTGTGAAACACAATAGTCACAATGAGAACAAGCACAAGAGACACGGTGGTTTTATCCCGTGGTTCGGCCAAGTACAACACTTGCCTAGTCCACGTTGTGGTGTCCCAATGGACGAGGGTTGCACTCAACCCCTTTCAAGTGATCCAAAGATCCAGTTGAATACCACGGTGTTTTTCTTTCTTTCACTATATCCCGTTTGCGAGGAATATCCACAACTTGGAGCCTCTCGCCCTTACAAATGATGATCACAAAGAAACACGGATGTAAGGGAGGGAAAAGCAACACACACCAATCCCAGCAAAACGCACACACACAAGCCAAGACTTGAGCTCAAATAAAACACAACAAGTTCACCACTAGAACGGAGCTCAAATCACTAAGAATGTCAATCGAGTGTGCGAAGATGGAGTGTGAATGATTAAGAATGCTCAAAGTATGCTTGGTGTACTCCTCCATGCGCCTAGGGGTCCCTTTTATAGCCCCAAGGCAGCTAGGAGCCGTTGAGAGCAATCCAGGAAGGTAATTCTTGCCTTCTGTCGGGTGGCGCACCGGACAGTCACTGTAGCATGTCCGGTGCAGATCGCCTTCCTAATTTGGCGCAGCCGACCGTTGAAGATTTGGAGCCGTTGGCGCACCGGATAGTCCGGTGCTCCCATCTGACCGTTGGCTTGGCCACGCGTCACGCGCGGATTGCGCGGCCGACCGTTGGCTCGACCGACCGTTGGCTCACCGGACAGTCCGGTGCACCACCGGACAGTCCGGTGATTTTTAGCCGTACGCCGACAACAAAATCCCGAGAGTGGCCAGTTAGTCCAAAGCCAGCCTGGCGCACCGGACAGTCCGGTGCACCCAGACTGCGCAGGGTCTTGGCTGCACAACCAAGTCTTTTTCCTTTTGTGTTTTCTCTGATTCTAGCACTTAGACAAATATGTTAGTACACAAAAACCAATGTACTAAGTCTAGAATCATACCTTTGTGTTGATTTACACTTCATCCACCATTTGGCACAACTTAATACTTAAACCATTTTTGTTGGGCACTTAATCACCAAAATACTTAGAAATGGCCCAAGGGCACATTTCCCTTTCAATCTCCCCCTTTTTGGTGATTTATGCCAACACAACACAAAGCAACACATAGAAGTGCAACATTAATGCAAATAAGAACAGGAATTGTTTTTTATTCAAATTTGGCATATTTGGATCATTCTTTGCCACCACTTGGTCTTGTTTTTGCAAATCAACTTCAATTTCCTATCTCTAAGTCAACCACACTTGTTGAGGCATAAAGAGAGGTATTCCAGGAGAAATTGATCAAAGATTCAAAAACTCCCTCTTTTTTCATAATCAAACATTCTCCCCACAAGAGACCAACTTTTGACAAAAAGAGACTCTTAGAGTATTTTGACAAATCAAAACTTCTAACTCTACTATTTTCAAAGTTCTCAAGTGGTAGCTGATCCATTTGCTTGCTTTGGCCTTAATTTCTCCCCCTTTGGCATCAAGCATCAAAACGGGATCATTTTTGGCCCTTAAACCCCATTGCTTCACCAAAATCTTCAAATAAGAGTAAAAAGGCAAAAAGAGCATGGAGATGAACTTGGAGTAAGTTACCCTCTCATCGGAGTGTAGTGGAAGTCTTTCATGGTCCAAGTCCACCTTTCCCTTTCAATACACCTTTGAGACTAATTTAAGAAAACTCAAGCACATGGTTAGTCTCAAAGGATCAAGTTGTAGCACATCTCCCCCTAAATATGTGCATCACTCACACATGGACTTTTGAGGTCCGGGGATTGCTCGTACAACTTGAGCACCATAAACAACAAAATGCATGAAGGAACATGATCAAAGGCATAAAACACATGTATGCTATAGATCAATCCAAGTTACGCGAATCTAAGACATTTAGCTCAGTACGCAGCCTGCAAAAGGTCTTCTCATCTAAAGGCTTGGTAAAGATATTGGCTAGCTGGTTCTCGGTGCTAACATAAAACACCGATATCTCCCTTTTGCTGGTGATATCTCAAAAAGTGATGCTGGATGTCTATGTGCTTTGTACGGCTGTGTTCAATAGGATTATCCGCTATGCGGATTGCACTCTCATTATCACATAGGAGTGGGACTTTGCTCAGATTGTAGCCAAAGTCCCTGAGGGTTTGCCTCATCCAAAGTAGTTGCGCGCAACACTGTCCTGCGGCAACGTACTCGGCCTCAGCGGTGGATAGGGCAACGGAAGTTTGTTTCTTAGAACTCCAAGACACCAGGGACCTTCCTAAGAATAGGCACGTCCCTGATGTACTCTTCCTATCAACCTTGCATCCAGCATAATCGGAGTCTGAATATCCAATCAAGTCAAAGGTAGACCCTTTTGGATACCAGATCCCGAAGCAAGGCGTAGCAACTAAATATCTGAGAATTCGCTTAACGGCCACAAGGTGACACTCCCTTGGGTCGGATTGAAATCTAGCACACATGCATACGCTTAGCATAATGTCCAGTCTACTTGCACATAAATAAAGCAAAGAACCTATCATAGACCGGTATGCCTTTTGATCAACGGACTTACCTCCTTTGTTGAGGTCGACATGTCCGTCGGTTCCCATTGGAGTCTTTGCGGGCTTGGCGTCCTTCATCCCAAACAGCTTGATCAAATCTTGCGTGTACTTCGTTTGGGAGATGAAAGTGTCGTCCTTGAGTTGCTTCACTTGGAACCCAAGGAAATAGTTCAACTCGCCCATCATCGACATCTCAAATTTTTGAGTCATCACCCTGCTAAACTCTTCACAAGACTTTTGGTTAGTAGAACCAAATATTATGTCATCGACATAAATTTGGCACACAAATAAGTCGCCATCACACGTCTTAGTGAATAAAGTTGGATCAGTTTTCCCAACCTTGAAAGCATTAGCAATTAGAAAGTCTCTAAGGCATTCATACCATGCTCTTGGGGCTTGCTTAAGTCCATAGAGCGCCTTAGAGAGCTTACACACGTGGTCGGGATACCGTTCATCCTCAAAGCCAGGGGGTTGCTCTACGTACACCTCCTCCTTGATTGGCCCGTTGAGGAAAGCGCTCTTAACATCCATTTGGAACAACCTGAAATAATGGTGAGCGGCATAGGCTAACAAAATACGAATAGACTCTAGCCTAGCCACAGGAGCAAAAGTCTCCTCAAAGTCCAAACCTGCGACTTGGGCATAACCTTTTACCACAAGTCTCGCCTTGTTCCTTGTCACCACCCCGTGCTCATCCTGTTTGTTGCAGAACACCCACTTGGTTCCCACAACGTTTTGCTTGGGACGGGGCACCAGTGTCCAAACTTCATTTCGCTTGAAGTTATTAAGCTCTTCCTGCATGGCCAACACCCAGTCCGGATCTAGCAAGGCCTCTTCTACCCTAAAAGGCTCAATAGAAGAGACAAAAGAGTAATGCTCACAAAAATTAACTAATCTAGAGTGAGTAGTTACTCCCTTGCTTATATCACCCAAAATCTAGTCGACGGGATGATTCCTTTGAATCATTGCTCGGACTTGAGTTGGAGGGGCTTGTGATGCTTCTTCCTCCATAACATGATCATCTTGTGCTCCCCCTTGATCACACGCCTGTTCTTGATGAGCCTGTTCATCATCTTGAGTTGGGGGTTGCACCATTGTTGAGGAAGAAGGTTGATCTTGCTCCTTTTGTTCATGTGGTCGCACATCTCCAATCGCCATGGTGCGTATTGCGGCCGTTGGAACATCTTCTTCATCTACATCATCAAGATCAACTTGCTCTCTTGGAGAGCCATTAGTCTCATCAAATACAACGTCGCTAGAGACTTCAACCAAACCCGATGATTTGTTGAAGACTCTATACGCCTTTGTATTTGAGTCATAACCTAACAAAAAACCTTCTACAGCTTTGGGAGCAAATTTAGAATTCCTACCTTTCTTCACTAGAATGTAGCATTTACTCCCAAATACACGAAAATATGAAACATTGGGTTTGTTACGGGTTAGGAGTTCGTACGACGTCTTCTAAAGCAGGCGATGAAGGTAGACTCGGTTTATGGCGTGGCAAGCCGTGTTTACGGCTTCCGACCAAAACCGCTCGGGCGTCTTGAATTCTCCAAGCATCATCCTCGCCATGTCGATGAGCGTCTTGTTCTTCCTCTCTACCACACCATTTTGTTGTGGTGTGTAGGGAGCGGAGAACTCGTGCTTGATTCCTTCCTCCTCAAGGTACTCCTCTACTTGAAGGTTCTTGAACTCGGACCCGTTGTCGCTTCTTATCTTTTTCACCTTGAGTTCAAACTCGTTTTGAGTCCATCTTAGAAAGCGCTTGAGGGTCCCTTGGGTTTCTGATTTATCCAGCAAAAAGAATACCCAAGTGAAGCGGGAAAAATCATCAACTATAACAAGACCAAACATACTTCCCCCGATGCTGAGGTAGGCGACGGGTCCGAAGAGGTCCATATGAAGTAGCTCCAGGGGTCTTGATGTGGTCATCACGTTCTTGCTGTGATGAGCATTTCCCACTTGTTTACCTGCTTGACAAGCTGCACAAGGTCTATCTTTTTCGAAAGTCACATTTGTTAGACCTAACACATGTTCTCCCTTTAGAAGTTTGTGAAGGTTCTTCATCCCTACATGTGCTAGACGGCGATGCCATAGCCAGCACATGCTAGTCTTAGCCATTAAGCATGCATCTAGACTGGCTTCCTCTTTTGCAAAATCAACTAAATAGAGTTTGTCGTCTAGTACACCCTTAAAAGCTAATGAACCATCACTTCTTCTAAAGACAGACACATCTATATTTGTAATAAGCAATTATAACCCATATTACAAAGTTGACTAACGGACAACAAGTTATACCCGAGCGATTCAACCAAAAACACATTAGAAATGGAATGCAATTTGATAGTTCAGATAATTCTGTGTTTATCAATGAACAAATCCATAAAAATGCACAAGCTACTACTGTTCTTTTAGCATCCTTGTGCAGGGAAGAATACAATAAGGTGAGCGGCTTGGATAATGCCAAGCAGATCTGGGACACCCTCAAGATCTCGCATGAGGGGAACGACACCACCATGCTCACCAAGATGGAGTTGGTGGAAGGCGAACTAGGAAGGTTCGCGATGATCAGGGGAGAGGAGCCAACTCAAACGTACAATAGGCTCAAGACCCTGGTCAACAAGATAAGGAGCTATGGGAGCACGAGATGGACGGACCACGACGTCGTCCGACTTATGCTAAGGTCCTTCACTGTCCTTGATCCTCATCTTGTAAACTCTATTCGTGAGAATCCTAGGTACATCAAGATGACACCCGAAGAAATACTCGGAAAGTTCGTAAGCGGGCGAATGATGATCAAGGAGGCAAGATGTGTTGATGAGGCGTTGAATGGCCCAATGACGATCCACGAGCCTCAAACCATTTCTCTCAAAGCAACAAGTAGCAGGGAGACGCTACCCAGCAAGGTGGCGCAAGTTGAGGCGGCCGGGCTAAATGAGAATGAAATGGCCCTCATCATCAAGCGCTTCAAGACGGCGCTCAAAGGTCGCAAGGAGCATCCCAACAAGAGCAAGACGAAGGGAAAGCGCTCCTGCTTCAAATGTGGTAAGATTGGTCACTTTATTGCTAACTGTTCCGATATTGATAGTGACTAGGAACAAGGAAAAAGCGGAAAGTGGGAAAAGAAGAAGGCCTACAAAAAGGCAAAGGGCGAGGCACACCTTGGAAAGGAGTGGGATTCGGATTGCTCCTCGTCCGACTCCGACAACGAAGGACTCGCCGCCTCGGCCTTCAACAAGTCGGCTCTCTTCTCCAACGAGCATCACACCTGCCTCATGGCAAAGGAGAAGAAGGTAAGTACCATTACATATGCTTCTTCAAGTGATGATGAGTCTAGTGATGATGAAGTAGACTACGCAAGCTTATTCAAAGGTTTAGATAGAACTAAAATTGATAAATCAATGAATTAATTGATGCTTTGAATGAGAAGAATAGATTGTTAGAGAAACAAGAGGATCTTTTATATGAAGAGCATGATAAATTTGTAAGTGCGCAAAATTCTCTTGCTTTAGAAGTTAAAAGAAATGAAATGCTTTCATGTGAGTTATCTACATGCCATGAATCTATTTCTAGCTTAAAGAGTATTAATGATGACTTGAATACTAAGTTAGAAATAGCTAATAAATCAAGCTCTTCTGTAGAACATGTTGTGATCTGCAATAGGTGTAAGGATTTTAATGTTGATGCTTGTAGTGAACACTTAATTTCCATTTCCAAATTAAATGATGAAGTGGCTAGTCTTAATGCCCAACTTAAGACTAGCAAGAATGACTTTGATAAACTAAAATCTGCAAGGGATGCCTACACTATTGGTAGACACCCCTCTATTAAGGATGGTCTTGGCTTTCGAAGGGAAGCCAAGAAATTAACCAGCCAAAGAGCTCCCATTTTCAACAAGGAAAAAGGGAAGGCTCCTATGGCTAGTAGTAATCAAAAGAATCATGCATTTATTTATGATAGAAAATTTTCTAGAAATGCTTATCATAATTGAGAGCACCTAGAGGGGGTGAATAGGTGATCCTGTAAAAACTTAAAACTTAAAGCCACAAAACTTAATTAAGTGTTAGCACAATGAAATCAAGTGGCTAAGGATCGAGCTCTTGTGAAACACAATAGTCACAATGAGAACAAGCACAAGAGACACGATGGTTTTATCCCGTGGTTCGGCCAAGTACAACACTTGCCTAGTCCACGTTGTGGCGTCCCAATGGACGAGGGTTGCACTCAACCCCTTTCAAGTGATCCAAAGATCCACTTGAATACCACGGTGTTTTTCTTTCTTTCACTATATCTCGTTTGTGAGGAATCTCCACAACTTGGAGCCTCTCACCCTTACAAATGATGATCACAAAGAAACACGGATGTAAGGGAGGGAAAAGCAACACAAACCAATCCCAGCAAAACGCACACACACAAGCCAAGACTTGAGCTCAAATGAAACACAACAAGTTCACCACTAGAACGGAGCTCAAATCACTAAGAATGTTAATCGAGTGTGCGAAGATGGAGTGTGAATGATTAAGAATGCTCAAAGTATGCTTGGTGTACTCCTCCATGCGCCTAGGGGTCCCTTTTATAGCCCCAAGGCAGCTAGGAGCCGTTGAGAGCAATCCAGGAAGGTAATTCTTGCCTTCTGTCGGGTGGCGCACCGGACAGTCCGGTGCACCACCGGACAGTCACTGTAGCATGTCCGGTGCAGATCGCCTTCCTAATTTGGCACAGCCGACCGTTGAAGATTTGGAGCCGTTGGTGCACCGGACACTGTCCGGTGAACACCGGACAGTCCGGTGCACCCATCTGACCGTTGGCTTGGCCACGCGTCACGCGCGGATTGCGCGGCCGACCGTTGGCTCACCGGACAGTCCGGTGATTTTTAGCCGTATGCCGCCGATGAAATCCCGAGAGCGGCCAGTTTGACCAAAGCCAGCCTGGTGCACCCAGACTGCGCAGAGTCTTGGCTGCACAGCCAAGTCTTTTTCCTTTTGTGTTTTCTCTGATTCTAGCACTTAGACAAATATGTTAGTACACAAAAACCAATGTACTAAGTCTAGAATCATACCTTTGTGTTGATTTACACTTCATCCAACATTTGGCACAATTTAATACTTAAACCATTTGTGTTGGGCACTTAATCACCAAAATACTTAGAAATGGCCCAAGGGCACATTTCCCTTTCAATATCATAATCGGCTAAAAATGTAATTACATTAACATTCATACATGCGTGCTCAGTTGAGGCTCCGTAGTCGACCAGATCCTCCCCTAGGTCATCTTCCTTGATGTTGTCCTCGTCCATAGGTGCTGGTGCGTCATTGGAGGCTTCCTGGCGAGGCGTGGACGGTCTAAACTCAGGGGTTGGATTGTCCGCAATGGGCTCAGACAGTTCGACTACTGGAGTCGGACGGTCCAGCATACCTCAGAGGGCTATGCAGCTGCTGTTTTGTCCTCTATTTTTGTGGACGTTTGATTTTCTTCGATGGCCTTTGGTCTCCACCTTTTTTGTGATGGTGGGTTTTGTGGATGTGTATCATTAAATATTTTGTCTCATTTTCCTTGCTCTCATTTGCTTTGAAGTGCTGCAATTTGCGCTTTTGGGACTGTGTTAGGCCCGATGGGCACCATTGGGGCATGGAGTATTTTGGGTCGGCTACTTTGTTGGTTGCTCCTATGTCTTTTCCCTCATCTGTCTTGGCTGATTTATCATAAATCATTGGCCCTTTGTTGTTCTCTTTTATGACGACATCTCTTGTGCCTATTTTGATGATATCTCCTCTTGTCGTTCGTTTGATTTACGTGGACATTTCATCTCTATGCCCCTATCGGATCGGTTGGCCTTTGTGGCTGAGTAGTCTGGCAATCTTGCTATACTTGCGCCTAGTGACCATATTGAGGTGAACCCAATCGGTCCTACACTTGGGGTGCAACCTGTCAAATACAGAAGTTTGGTGTGCCCCCAAGCAGGGTACTGTGGCATCTCATATGGGTATGGTGGCATGCCCCACATTTGATTTGGAACATAAGGTGGTGGTAGGTATGCATACTGATATGGCACATGTGGGTGTGGTGGTGGAGGTGTCCACGTAGATGCTTTGGGTCTTAAATGGATATCGTGATGTGTTGACTTCTCTGATTGGTAAGATGACCCAATCAGTATTACTTGTTGTTGCTCTTGGGTAGGTGAGCGAGATCGCTTTGATGGCCAGCCGACCGGATGCCTTAAATGTGTTCGTCTTCCACGTACCTATTTCCGGTCGTCGAGGTTTGAAGGTACATGGTTGTCATTGTTCCTAGGCGCTGCCATACCATATGCGCCTGCGCGCCGGAATGTGCGCATTGTGCAGAACAAGAGGCCTTGCCTGGCCGCGCCGTCTGTGCTTGCCCCCACTGCATTGGATGCTATGATGATGATCTTCAAAGTCTCTCCTCCACTCGAGGTCTTTTCTGTCACTAATTTCCTGCAAGAAATTTGGTGTTTTCATCAGCCTCCATGGGTCGCCTATGATGATCTCCTTTCTTTGCCCTTATCGATCGTGCTAGGCCAAACCAGGACTTTTTTATCATCAAAGTTGATCATGTTCTTTGTAAAAGGCTCTTTGTCCACCTGAACTTCTTGAAACTTCAATCACCCTCGTTAATAGCCGATTGGATCTGTCGTTGAAACACATTACAACCACTAGTGGCATGAGAGAATGAATTGTGCAACTTGAAGTAAGCACGATGCTTAACTTCGTCGGTAGATGGAATAGTATGATTTATTTTAATGTTGTCGCTTTTGAGTATTTCATCAAATATTTTGTCATATTTGCCAACATTAAATGTAAATTTAACCTCTTCTTGCTGTTTTGGCCAAACACATGCTATAAAGAGGAACAAATTGGAGATTTGGCCTATTTTTGCCAAACCATCTCAGCGGCGTACATGTCTTGCAGTTCGTCATCTGAGCTACTATGGTCACCTATGGACGTTGTGACAGACGATCTTAACAGTGTCTTTGCTCCGGCTCTCACAAGACAAAGCTCTCTGGTGTAACTGAGTTAGTGTAAAAAATTGAATGCCTTATAATCTTTCTTTTAAATAATAACACATTCCATTAAATGCTAATCCTGCTAGCTATTTTTCTGCTAGCTGAATTTGGAAACATCGGTTTCTTGTATCCTGGAACATCCGGATGTAGTCATTAACAAATTCATCCTTTCCTGCCGCAGAGCTACTAAGTCTACCAAGTATAACTTATAGTCGCCGGAGAAAAAATGATCATGAAATTTCTGTTCTCAATCCTTCCACGAATAAATAGAGTTAGCTGGCAGCATGGCGTACCAAGCAAATGCAGTCCTAGTCGAGGATAATGAAAATAAATGGACACGGAACGCCTTTGTATGTATCGGCCAGTTCTCCTAACTGTGCTAGGAATTGGCCTATGTGCTCGTGTGTGCTCTTACCTTGTTCAGGTATCCTTGTTCCCTGGGGGTACGGGTGATAATCAAATCGGTTGTCATAGGGTTTCCAATATGACTCCCCCAGGGATCATGCTAACTCTGAGCTTATCTCGGAACGCCTCGGTTATCTTCGCCCTTACTATGTCAATGGCGGCTAGTGGTAGTCCATCGACCCTTTGGTCCAGCATAGGTGTGGGTGTTTGAGTATTATGTTGTCTCTCTACCCACGGGTTTGTGTTCTGTGGGGCATTAATGCTTTCCCTATGTGGCTCATATGGCTGGTCATCCTTTTCTAGCCTCTTGTGAGGGGCCGAAAAGTACTCGCCCCCATGTGTCTGGGATGTCACGTTGTGGTGCTGGGGCTTAGTAGGACGTAATGAGAGGTTTGGCTCGGATGGATGTTTAGATGGGGAATAATAATTATCACTATTTTCTGTGTACTCCGCACCTGACTATCTGGTAAGATATGCGGACTGTCCAACCGCATAGCCGGATCGTTCGGTGATGTATTCGGATGGTCCAGTGCTATGCGCGGACGGTCCGAATTGGTCGGTTAGGGTTTGTGAGCGATGTGATGGCTTTGACGCGGATTTTGGTAATTTGGTTTGGAAAATAGGGTCGGTTGCTGCTGGCTCGAACCGTCCACATTCGCGTGCGGACATTCCGGCCATGCGCAGATCAATAGATTTACCCCCTATTTGCGAAGGAGGTTGTAGTTGTCCAGATATATGTCCATCGGCATCCCGTAAAGGGGTTGGGATTGGTCATTTCAATTTGCAGTCGATGAATTACGTGTGTTTTCCCTAGTTTCAACCTCGTGCAATGAAAAATTTGTGACAATGGATTTATTAAACGCACGTGCTAGCCTCTTATAATCATCTTGCATACCCCCTAATACTTGTTGCCTTTGATCGTGTTTCTCATCTATGTAATATCTAAGAGATTGTATTTCGTTTGTTTCACTTACTTTGGGGGTAGCTGTAGCAGGTCGAAGCGAAGCCAGATCAGTCGCCCGCTGTCGGACGACCTTGTGATTTTTGTCCACCTTGAAGTTGGCCAGGAATTTCGCATGTGCTTCCTTGATTAGCTGCTCCTCATACTCCTACTAATCTTCAGCCGATAGAGTGTCCATAGTCGGCTCGATGATGTTGCTGGAAGAGACATCAGAACTATCCTTTGAAACTGTAACACTCTAAAATCCTATTCTGAGTAATTAGAAAAACTCATTTCGTGATTTAAATAAATGTGTTTTCAAGTAATAGATTACATAAAAGATTCTTCTGTGAACTATCCTTTGTCTTAAAGATTATTCTCTAAAAAAGAATTAAGTTAAAGTATCTCTTAATATAGATTTTACATAAGAAATTATATTCTTTTAAATAAATATGTAAAGATTATAGATTTATTTTGTTGTACTTCTAAAACTTGGCTATGTGTTTGATTTTTTCTTTAATAATTATTTTGTTGTACTTCTAAAACTTGGCTATGTGTTTGATTTTTTTCTTTAATAATTATTATAGTAAAACATCTTACATGAATAATTTGTTGCTATGCATTCATGTTGAATTTTTGTTTCTTGCAATTTATGCTTGAAATAGAAATTTTAAGATAGACTTGAATTTTAGATTTAAAATAGAAAGCAGAAATTAGAAATCAAATATAAGCTAATATATTGTATCGATGTATGTTTGGTTGGTTTGTTTGTACGCGACGTCCTTTAGGTAAAATCGATACAAATTAGAATATCAGAATACGATATTTAAGAAAATACTCATTTCAACTCGTGTGTAATACCTAAAAATTTTAAATTCAAATTTAAATAAAAATATATTCTAAGATTTATTTAAATTGCAGGTCTAATATGATTAGTACAAATTAGCAACAATATTATTGGAATAAAAGAGGCAAGTTAGAGTTCCAAATAGATGGGATAGAATTCTAACAAATAAGTATCAGATTAGATCTGTCATGTAACCGCTCACCTCTCTGCCTATATAAATATGTGTCACCCTAACGCATTAAGCCATTAACCATAGACTCATCTCCTCTATAACCTCGCAGCAACGTTGCCGCCATCCAAGCCACCGCAGCCTGCCACCAGCTAAGCTCGCAGCCATAAGCCATCATGCCCATCTCATCGAAGTTTGACTCTCTTTCCAACTCTATCGACAACTTTGGCGAGGAATTTCTCACCATCCATTCATCTTTTGGGACAATCCAGAACATCGTCGTGACTAGCTAGGGGTGTAATTGGATTGGATACGGACGGATATTAATTTACGATATTTGTTTTCATATTTTCTCTTCGAATTCAGATCGAATATGAGTATTGTCCAGTTGTGCCGGATAAGATTAGAATTGATATCGACAACTTAAATATCCAACTTTAAGTATACGGATATGGATTGGGTACTTAATACCTAGACTCGAATACAGATTAGATTTCAGTCCTCTTAGACGGATCAAATTCGAATACGAATGAATAATATCCTTACTATTTACACCCCTAGTCGTGACTGACTCGGCGAGAACTGTCACCGCGTTCTGGTTCGTGGATCGGATCTCTAAATCATCATAAAAAATCGATATGTCCAGCTACAGCGTGGGATCGAAGGGCTTGATTGGAAAGTAAGTTGGTGGTAGGTAAGAGGTATTTCCCATGTGATAAGTTTGACGCTTTTCGACTCATAGATGAACCACCACCACTGGCACTTTTACATGCAAGACTGACATGCAACATGAATTTAACATAGGTACAATACTCATAAGTTGGTAGCAGTTAGGTCATGTCTTTATAAATAAACATTTTTCACTTTTAACAAACTAATCTAACCAATCAGAAGCTTCATGTCACATATTTCTATGCAGCACTACAAATTTATTAAAAATACGATATCTTCTATGTCAAAATAATTTATTTTAATTTATTCAAATTGCATTAGGTTCATATTAATTTTGCGTATATAGTAATAACATTGTTTTAATCAACACCATGTTTTAAATAATTCATTAATTACCTACTTGTTTAATTAATGTTAATTAGCTAGGGAATCTAGTTAATCTAATTTATAATTCTAACCTACATTTTTATAAATAATTGTTAAAATGATTAATACCAACTCAAAGAATATCAATTTAATACATGCTTAGTTTAAATGCAATATCGGTTAGATCACATCTGTTAGATCAATTGCGCCAAAAAATCTTGTTCTATCCATAACTCATTTGTTTTAACTCCAATTTTATTGACTCTCGAACCTACGATCTCGTAGAGACGTGTAGAATACTAATACGTGGTTTGTTTCCATCTTTGTTATAATGTTACCATTTCCAATATTTGCTTGATTGTATGTCTTGTTATGAGTAGAGACGAGGTGACGAGGAATCTGGAGCCCAACTTTTGGGGTGGCACCTGGACTACAAGGTTATCGTAACTATAAGGCAAGTTGTGCCCTTGATCACTATTCGTTACCTAATAATGTTCCTATTAATCACTGTGACATGCTCAGGTTAATTTGATGGGACCTAATAGGTTGACCTAGTTTTGTTTACCCCACACCTTGCATACAAATGAACTATTGGGTAGTTTGGCTATGCTCTACCTGGTTTTTGGGAAGTAATGTTATATGACACATGATCATGCTTTCTCATTGTTACTAGATTATTTATTGTTCATAATAAGATTACGGTGTTAATTGGAACATGGACCTTAACTTGAGATAACAGTGCTACCACAAGGGTGGAATGAGATACCCTTGACTCATTAATTAGGAAAGCTAGCATGACTTAATCCTTTCCCGAAAGGTGCAAGTGGAGTGGAGGAGTGCAGATATAGGGAGGTCCTCGAGTCGGACTGTCTGTAAACCTTTTTGGAGGAGGGGTTCCTATATCGCCTTCGGCTGGAATCCTTAGCAGGTTTTATCATCTAGTGAAACTTTGTAAAGGCCTCGTAGTGGATCCCTAGCTATTCACCTTGGGAGTTTCTAAGGGTCTTGCAAACCCTGGCTAAATGGGAAACACGTCTTGTGGGTAAAGATGCACAACCTCTGCAGAGTGTAAAACTGGTATATCAGTCATGCTCGCGGTCAAGAGCGACTTAGGACTCTCGCATGATTAATTTATGGAATTAAACTTGATCTGTTATTTGCATTGCGTTATGGGATTTATTATTAATTGTGATCAATTGATTAATTGGGTTGATATACACTTATACATAGTAATTGCTAATAAAATTTTGACCAACTTATTAAAATAAATGCCCAACCTTAACCATTCTTCTTGGTAAGCCTTACACTTCACATGAGCCCCACCGTAAATGAGCTCGTGCACATTATTCCCCACAACTTGTTGAGCGATGAATGTATGTGAGCTCACTTTTGCTAAACTCACACCAGGTCAAGAAATAGGTACTGCAAGAGGAGGAACATGAAGGAGGCTACGATGAGTTTGGAGAGGTCTAGGTCGTTGTCTCCCAGTCAACTATGGTTGCGAAGGATTGTTGTCGTCGTATGATGTATTTATTTAGCTATTTTGTACATAATCTCTAGTATATAATAAAGATGTGACATTGATTTCTGTACCGTGAGTCATCATATGTGTGAAACTTGATCCTAGCACACATTTGATTCGCGCCCAGGTTTGCCCTTAAATCTGGGTGTGACGGAATCGGCCATTGAGAGCCGATTTAATAGATCTTCACACGATGTCCCTAGAGGAGTTGCTAAAAAGTGTGTACTAATCACTGTGACGTGTACCGGCGGCGGTGCTCTCTGTGGCAGTGCAAATGGTCTGCGACCTAGGGCCGGACGGTCCATGACCTGGCGTAGAGGCGGGTCTTCCCTGCGGTGAAGCCGGATGGTCCACGCCTGGTAGCCGGACGGTCCGCGTGTGCGCCAGGGCGGCAGCGTTCGCCAACAGCACTTAGATCTCGCTCCTGGAAGGGACCCCGTTGGGGAGGAGAGATCCTATGGTTTGTCTTGGGATCAGCGGGCCACCAAGACGCCTATAAATGACATAGAGTCGAAGAGAGGTGAAGATTGAGGTGAAGAAGGCTACATTACTTGCTACTCCTAGGGAAAAAGGTAAAGAACAGAAGATATATTGATTTTGGTTCGATTGTTGGTGTTCAATCAGTTGTACCACTTGGAATATATAAGGGGGAGGTCTGGACCCATTCCTAGGCTTTCTCCTACCGCTCCCGCAAGTTTAGATGGATAAACACATGAGGAGAAAGGAGTTTAATCGCCTGATCTAATTCTATCATAGACCGTCCACGTCTATGGTCGGACCGTCCGGGCCTCCGGGCCGTACCGTCCGGACGCGCCTAGTGTCACAAATGAAGCTCAACACATGGTGTGCCTCATAACTTTAATGATTTTGTTGTTATCGTAAATACTCCCGTCGGTCTATATAATCCTCGTCCGCAACAAGGGCTATTGAAAAGAATTATATAAATCCCGTCGGCGGTCCTTGTTGTCAATAGAATTTATATAATTCCCTTTGGCTTATAGCCTGGTCGATGGAAATTATCCAATCCCCCCCTCAAAAGACATTTCCCCAGCCCCCTTCCTCCCCGTGTACTCCCTCTCGCTCTCACCCTACAACGATAGCTTCTCCAACCCATCCGCCACCGGCTCCCTCTAGCTCGCTCGCCCCCTATCGACACCGTGGTCGACCTATGCCATCGACCTACATCGTTAGCTGCCCTATGCACATCGCCCCATTGCCCATCGCCACTTGAAGGTGGTTACTTTTCTTCTATAAAATTAAATCCCTACCAATTTAAGAAAATAACAATTATGTGATCTTTATTTTTGTTAGTAAATGGAAGGATGTTGATTATGAACATTGGTTGTAGTATGGATTGAGTCGATGGGAGTTAACTCTACTGTGATTAGAGTTAGTTTAATATTGTAAAGAGATATTGACGCTATTATGATTTGAATTAATATGAATTTATGCATGATACTAGTTAGTTTTAATTTAATTCTGCAAAGATAAATTAATGAATTTGATGGTATTAATTGATATGATGATATATTTCATTATATTATTATTATTGCATGAATATAAATATTAATTGTTTTACTTTATCGCATTACTTTAATCTTGTGTCACACGGTTAGGAGGTTCAAAACCTATGTGCCACCTGTTTCGGACGGCCACACATCACATGCACCATTTATGTGATGTGTGGTGGTCCGAATTGTCCTTTTTTTTAACAGCTTTGGGATGGTCTATAGAGTGTGATATAAATGACCAACGTGATATGTTTGGACGAAATTTCTGTTGCACCAAACCGGGCATGCAGATAAAGAGCAAAAGAGGTATGCTATCGACAAGGGTGGAGCCATAATTACGGCATAGGAGGGGCCGAGCAATACATCAATATTATAAGGTGAAAAATATATCGCATGACACATACATCATATACTAATTTGCATATAGCATAGATAATAAGCTAACCTTAGAAACTTGCACCATACAATTATATATTAATTAACTCCAATAGAGATAAAAAATAATTTTCATATGTGATATATTTAGATAACAAGAGATTTACATGATTATATATCTATTAACTTGAATTTGCCTCTACGACGACCGACCAAATTAAAAATTTCAATTATAAAACTAGAGCTAATTTTTTTTGCCAATTCCAACTAAATATAGATGATCATGTAACTTGGTAGAAAATCATTACCAATTTATTCTGTGGACATGTTTTGATAAGTTCCACAGCTAAAACAACCCTCTTAGTGGTTGCATTTGTGAATGGAAGGGTAGCCACTAATCTTAATCATTTGTAAACCATTAGATACATTGAACTTTTACACTCATTCATCAAATCAACAAGTTATTGTAATGTATTTAAACCTAAATAATTGTATACATCAAGGTGATAATGTGAAAGTTGGTGCTTCAATTGGGACCTTCCTTGATTGAAAAAAATCAGTAGGCCGATTGACGATTGATGAAATTCAATATTTGTACGGTGGCTCTACAATTCATAAGACAACTAACAAAATTTTGGAGAGAATTAAAAAATTCAACTAGCCTCGAGAATCTATAAAAATTCGTCATGCACATAGCAACTATTGGGTGACAACTTTAGGCTAAAATTCATCGATTTTGCTATCAGTAACGGATTTTATGCTTTTTAAAAGACATCAAATTTTTAATTGGATGAATATATAGAATATATATATGTGTGTGTGTGGGCGCGCGCGTGTGTGTGTGTCATACGGAGGGTCCCCTTGGCTCAGCCCCTAACTGTCAAAATTTTGTCATAGCATATTGGAGTGTAAAAGTACATTTATGGGGACTTAAGGATCTTGATGTCGTCTAAATAGGGTGAATAAGCAATTATAAAACTTTAACTCTATTGAACTTAACATACTTGATTTTAGCAATCGGTAGTGGTGGATTGAAGTCCTTGTCCAACTATGTACCTGCACTTCTCAAACTCAAATAGCAAATATGTGCAAGCAATAGAAATAAACACAAAGGACAAGACACATGATTGTTTCTCGTGGTTCGATCAAACCTCAAATGCTTACCTACTCCACGTTGGAGGTAGCCAACCAGCTTGGACTCTTTTTCAACTCACCACTACTTGCTCTAGTTTATCACCCCTTATGATAAACCAAGACTTCCACTATCTCCTTGGTTGCTTTACAACAAATACAAGGCTTTCCATAACATGGAAGCTCTCTGATAAATGCCGAAAGTCGATGGTTGAAGCCCAACACACATGCTAAAGGTTGATTTGCTCTTTTGACTAGCTAAGAATGTATTTATACACTTCTGAAGTCTTGCTTGTTAGTTTGGAGGCGTGGAGGGGCGATATATGTAACCCACAAGACAAAGTAGCCATTGCCCAATTTTCTACAACTCTGGTCACATCAGACCAACTACTTTTGTAGGTTCGATGCACACTAGAGCTCTGAATGTGCCTGCCACCTCAGTGACTGTTCTGAAAAGCTATCAGCCTAACAGCACTCACCATACTATCTGGTGCACAATCGGACCCTACCACATCAGGACCACGTCATCCGACCACTGTGTATATTATAGGTCTGGTGCACGATCTGCCTCCGTCCATCAAACAACCTCTCTAGGAACTTGGTCTGTTGCACCACTAGACTCAGTCTAGCATGCCAAGGCCATTGCGTCAAAAAACAGGGCATCTGGGACTTTGATCTGGTGCACCACTGGACCTGGTTCGGTGCACATGCAGAAGGCGTACATTGTCCTTTTTTGGCACAACTTTCTTAGCTTCACTTGGCTCTGCTCTTGGGCACTTCTATAACTTAGACAAATTTTTCTAGAGTCTGAACATTATAAGCCATCCCATTTGCTCCATCCAATCCTTCAACTTATTTTGTATCTTTTCGTTAACCTTTTGCTACAATTGACACTTGGAACCTCAAACTCTAATTTTGAGCAATCCTAGTACTCTATTTTGTTCCAATATGTTTCTACGTTCATCAAGAACATATCAAAAAATTGTAATGACCTAAAGTCTAATTCCTTCTTTATTTCTCACTTTTGGCATCTTCTCTCAAAGTCTGCACAACAAGTGAGCCCTTACATGTTCTTTTCTTCTCTACCTTCATTCTTAGACTTGTGACTATGATTTTTCACTTCTCTTGAGCTGGCATACCTTGAGCCTTATGATTTCGACCATCATATCATATATGAGTTAAATTGATGGCTTCAAAACATGTCTTCTAATGTTGTGAGTTGTCAGCACAATATGACTCTTCACAATCTGATTAGTCCATCGACATCTTCGCAAGTACTCTCTTCTTCACCCTAGCCATGTTCCCTCGGTCCACAAGCCATTTGCTTGACCTTCACCATCACTTGATCCCTTAAAGCCCTTTCCTTGCTTGTCTTCACTGTATCAGTCTGTCTCCAAGTCACATTACACTAAAAACCAACTTAGTCAATGTTCATCCATTCTTCTCATCTTTCTTCCAACAAAGATCACTCAATCATTTTATGACTTCTCTTGAGCTTGAATAATCCGTCGACTAAATGTGTGTCTTACTTCTTCACCTTAGCCTTGGTACCATAGTCCTCAAGCCATCTATTTGGCATTCTCCTTTGCTTAGTCCCTTGAAGTCCTTTTCCATGCTATCTTCACTCTGTCAAGCTTTCCTTAAGTCGCACCACCTTGATTGTACATTTAATGTCCTTCTTTCTTACAATATATCTTTTGCTCTTCAAACTTAGCAAACCATCTTTGCATGAGACTTCTCCAATTCATCCACATCTTAAGTCTCATTCTTACTCTACCAATCTTCTTTGCTTTCTCATATGTTGTGATATTCCACATCACATATCCATATGATCTATTGTGGAATATCTTTAATACTGCCTTGTGTTGAACCTTTGTATTCTTCTCACTAGCATACTGAAGTATATTTTTTATACTTAACTTTCATGTTCAACACTTGGCAACCTGATTAGTCCTTTAATATTGGTGTCATTCAAACCACCAAAACTAACAAAGGGTTCGATGAAATTCCAAAGTGGCCATAAATCTGCACTTTGTCGGCCATCCTTAGGTGGGTTTAGGACATACCAATTACCTATATATGTAGGGTCATTATATGTAGAAACGTGCAAATCTCATAGACAATTCGTACTCATATACAACTGCAAGAATGGATGACGACCATGGGTGGATGCATGTTGGTTTCAAAAAGGGTACGCTTCACTCAAAGGAGTGGTTTGCCAAGACTCAATAATTTATGGGTTGTGTTGTTGCTTTGTCACAAATAGATAAGATTAGGTGCCCATACAACAAATGCAAAAATATATTATGCCATGACAAGAGCTAGGTCACACAATACCTATGCACCCAAAAATTTGTGCCAAGCTATGAGGTATGGTATCTTCATGCACCATGAAAGAGAAGCACAAATGGAAGTTAATGATAGTGAAGATGTTGATAAGATGGATCAGATACTTGAGGATCTATAGCCTACGAACACAAGGATGACTTGTTCCTTGTGGTTCGGGTTTATGATGAGTGATTGTCAACGGGTAGCACTCTAGGGTAGTCAGTGGGCTGACCAGAGTGTGAGATTATGTATGTGCAACCATGTCTGTCGACTTGTGGTGTGCAGGTGTGGACCACAGGGACAGTAGTCGACAACTGATGTGAAGGTCATGCGGGCTCGTGCTGTTTGACCAGGAGAGGTGAAGGACAAGCGTTGGGTCTTGGATGAGGGGCCAGAGCAGCCGGGTGACCAGTCGTGGTGGCTGACACCTGGGTCACGCACTCGCGCGAGGATGTGGTGGAGTAGGCCATGTTGCCGGCACAGTCGAGGACTAGCAAGACACATGTCTAGGACATGGGGGACACGCACGCAGTGTGATACTCGCGATGGTTTGGTGGTTTGGGCCTCAAAACCACCCAGCGCTACGGATGACGGGTTTTGCTGAGTTTGGGCCTCAAAACTTGGTGGTGGTGGTTCCGAAGGGAACCAGTGGCGGCATGTGGCATCACAACAAAGGGTGCCTCAAGGCGAAGCAACTTCGTGTAGAGCACATGGTCATCGGATCGAAAACCTAGGAGTTGGTCCATTTTGCCCTCGGTGGAGTGGATAGGCTCTATATAAATAGGGGTAGTTTAGGAAATGGAAATAACCCTCTACAAATAAAGGGGAGGGTTTGAGAGAACCTAGAGGGGGGGTGAATAGGTGATCCTGTAAAACTTAAACTTATAGCCACAAAACTTGGTTAAGAGTGTTAGCACAATTATTGCCAAGTGGCTAGAGAGGAGCCAGAACACAATAACCACAAGAATTCAAGCACAGAGATGACACGGTGGTTATCCCGTGGTTCGGCCAAGTACAAAACTTGCCTACTCCACGTTGTGGCGTCCCAACGGACGAGAGTTGCACTCAACTCCTCTCAAGTGATCCAATGATCAACTTGAATACCACGGTGTTCTTCTTTCCTTTGATCTTTTCCCGTTTGCGAGGAATCTCCACAACTTGGAGTCTCTCGCCCTTACAATTGAGTTTCACAAAGAAGCACGGAGTAAGGGAGGGAAGCAACACACACAAAACCACAGCAAAATGCGCACACACACGGCCAAGAATCGAGCTCAAAAGACTATCTCGAAGTTCTCACTAGAACAGAGCTCAAATCACTTAGAATGACAAACGAATGCGCAAAGACTGAGTGTGGATGATCAAGATTGCTCTAAGGTTGCTTGGTGTCCTTCTCCATGCGCCTAGGGGTCCCTTTTATAGCCCCAAGGCAGCTAGGAGCCGTTGGGAACAAATCTGGAAGGCCATCTTTGCCTTCTGTCTCGTGGCGCACCGGACAGTCCGGTGCACACCGGACACTGTCCGGTGCCCGATTTGTTTCCATAAAAAGCTCATCCGACCGTTGCTTTCTGATGCAGATCTGCGCACAGTTGGCGCACCGGACATGTCCGGTGCACACCGGACAGTCCGGTGTACCTTTCCGACCGTTGGCTCGGCCACGTGTCGCGCGCCGATCGCGCGGCCGACCGTTGGCCCGGCCGACCGTTGGCTCACCGGACAGTCCAGTGCACACCGGACAGTCCGGTGACTTTTAGCCGAAGTCGCCGGAGAAAAACCCGAGAGCGGCTGGTTTGCTCCGCGCTGGTCTGGCGCACCGGACACTGTCCGGTGCACACCGGACAGTCCGGTGCCCCAGCCCGAAACAGCCTTTGGCTGTACACAGCCACTCTCCACTTCTTTTCTTTTCTTCTTCTTCCTGTTTCTAACACTTAGACAAGATATTAGTACACAAAACCAATGTACTAAGGCTTAGAAACATACCTTTACTTGTGATTTGCACTTTGTTCAACCATGGGCACATTTTCACATTTAAGCACTTGTGTTTGCACTCAATCACCAAAATACTTAGAAATGGCCCAAAGGCACATTTCCCTTTCAATCTCCCCCTTTTTGGTGATTTATGCCAACACAACATAAAGCAACTAGAACAAGTGCAAAATCACTTCAAATAAAAACTAACTTTGAGTTTTATCCAATTTTGGCATATATGGATCATCTTTTGCCACCACTTGGTTTGTTTTTGCAAATCAAACTCAAATCTCTATCTCTAAGTCAAACACACATGTTGAAGCATAAAGAGAGTCATTTCAAAAGAGATTGATCAAAGATTTCAAAAACTCCCCCTAAATCCCATAATCAATACTTCTCCCCACAAGAAGCCAACATTTGATAAGAAGTGCAATAAAAAAGTTTTGACAAACCAAAAACTCTATCTTACAATTTTCGAAATTTCTCAAGTGGTAGCTGATCCATTTATTACTTTGGCCTTTATTTTCTCCCCCTTTGGCATCAAGCACCAAAACGGGATCAATCTTGGCCCAGGAACCCCATTGCCTCACCAAAATCTTCAATGAAGAGCAAATGGCAATAAGAGTTCATGAGATGAACTTGGAATAAGTTACCCTCTCATCGGAGTGCAGTGGAAGTCTTTCATGGTCCAAGTCCACCTTTTCCATTTCAATTCTCCTTCGAGACTAAACAAGCAAACTCAAGCATATGGTTAGTCTCAAAGGGTCAAGTTGTAACACATCTCCCCCTAAACATGTGCATCACTGTGCAACGGACTTGTGAGGTCCAGGGAGTATTTGTACAACTTGAGCACCATAATAAGCAACAAAATGCAGAATGAACATGATCAAGGGCATAAACACATGTATGCTACATTTCAATCCAAGTTCCGCGAATCTAAGACATTTAGCTCACTACGCAGCCTGCAAAAGGTCTTCTCATCTAGAGGCTTGGTAAAGATATCGGCTAGCTGGTTCTCGGTGCTAACATGAAACACTTCGATATCCCCCTTTTGCTGGTGGTCTCTCAAAAAGTGATGCCGGATGTCTATGTGCTTTGTGCGGCTGTGCTCGACAGGATTTTCCGCCATGCGGATAGCACTCTCATTATCACATAGGAGTGGGACTTTGCTCAGATTGTAGCCAAAGTCCCTGAGGGTTTGCCTCATCCAAAGTAGTTGCGCGCAACACTGTCCTGCGGCAACGTACTCGGCCTCAGCGGTGGATAGGGCAACGGATGTTTGTTTCTTAGAGTTCCATGACACCAGGGACCTTCCTAAGAATTGGCACGTCCCCGATGTACTCTTCCTATCGACCTTACATCCAGCATAGTCGGAGTCTGAGTATCCAACCAAGTCAAAGGTAGACCCCTTTGGATACCAGAGCCCGAAGCAAGGCGTAGCAACCAAATATCTAAGAATCCGCTTCACCGCCACTAAGTGACACTCCTTAGGATCGGATTGAAATCTAGCACACATGCATACGCTAAGCATAATATCCGGTCTACTAGCACATAAATAAAGTAAAGACCCTATCATTGACCGGTATGCTTTTTGATCAACGGACTTACCTCCTTTGTTGAGGTCGGTGTGTCCGTCGGTTCCCATCGGAGTCTTTGCGGGCTTGGCGTCCTTCATCCCAAACCGCTTTAGCAGATCTTGCGTATACTTCGTTTGGGAGATGAAAGTGCCGTCCTTGAGTTGCTTCACTTGGAACCCAAGGAAGTAGTTCAACTCGCCCATCATCGACATCTCGAATTTCTGCGTCATCACCCTGCTAAACTCTTCACAAGACTTTTGATTAGTAGAACCAAATATTATGTCATCGACATAAATTTGGCACACAAACAAATCACCATCACATGCCTTAGTGAAAAGAGTTGGATCGGCTTTCCCAACCTTGAACGCATTAGCAATTAAGAAATCTCTAAGGCATTCATACCATGCTCTTGGGGCTTGCTTAAGTCCATAGAGCGCCTTAGAGAGCTTACACACGTGGTCGGGGTACCGTTCATCCTCGAAGCCAGGGGGTTGCTCCACGTACACCTCCTCCTTTATAGGCCCGTTGAGGAAGGCGCTCTTCACATCCATTTGGTACAACCTGAAAGAATGGTGAGCGGCATATGCTAGCAAGATACGAATTGATTCTAGCCTAGCCACAGGAGCAAAAGTCTCCTCGAAATCCAAACCTGCGACTTGGGCATAACCTTTTGCCACAAGTCGAGCCTTGTTTCTCGTTACCACCCCGTGCTCGTCCTGTTTGTTGCGGAACACCCACTTGGTTCCCACAACATTCTGCTTGGGACGAGGCACCAGTGTCCAAACTTCATTCCTCTTGAAGTTGTTGAGCTCCTCTTGCATGGCCAACACCCAGTCCGGATCTAGCAAGGCCTCTTCTACCCTGAAAGGCTCAATAGAAGAGACAAAGGAGTAATGCTCACAAAAATTAACTAATCGAGATCGAGTAGTTACTCCCTTGCTGATGTCACCCAAAATTTGGTCGACGGGATGATCTCTTTGAATCATCGCACGAACTTGGGTTGGAGGTGCCGGTTGCGCTTCTTCCTCCATCACATGATCAACTTGTGCTCCCCCTTGATCACACGCCTCCTGTTGATGAACCTGTTTGTCGTCTTGAGTTGGGGGATGCACCTTAGTTGAGGAAGAAGGTTGATCTTGCTCCAAGTGTTCCTGTGGTCGCACATCACCAACCGCCATGGTGCGCATGGCGGCCGTTGGAACATCCTCTTCATCTACATCATCACAATCAACAACTTGCTCTCTTGGAGAGCCATTAGTCTCATCAAATACAACGTCGCTAGAGACTTCAACCAAACCCGATGATTTGTTGAAGACTCTATACGCCTTTGTATTTGAGTCATAACCTAACAAAAACCCCTCTACAGCTTTGGGAGCAAATTTGGAATTTCTACCTTTCTTCACTAGAATGTAGCACTTGCTCCCAAATACACGAAAGTAAGATACATTGGGTTTGTTACCGGTTAGTAGCTCATATGACGTCTTCTTGAGGAGGCGATGAAGGTAGACCCTGTTGATGGCGTGGCAAGCCGTGTTCACGGCTTCCGTCCAAAAGCACTCGGGGGTCTTGAACTCTCCTATCATCGTCCTTGCCATGTCAATGAGCGTCCTGTTCTTCCTCTCTACCACACCATTTTGCTGTGGTGTGTAGGGAGCGGAGAACTCGTGCTTGATTCCTTCCTCTTCAAGGAACTCCTCCACTTGAAGGTTCTTGAACTCGGACCCATTGTCGCTCCTTATCTTCTTTACTTTGAGCTCAAACTCATTTTGAGCTCTCCTGAGGAAGCGCTTGAGGGTCCCTTGGGTTTCAGACTTATCCTGCAAAAAGAACACCCAAGTGAAGCGGGAAAAGTCATCAACAATAACTAGACCATACTTACTTCCTCCTATGCTCAGATAGGCGACAGGTCCGAAGAGATCCATATGCAGCAGCTCCAGGGGTCTTGAAGTGGTCATCACATTCTTGTTGTGATGCGCTCCTCCCACTTGTTTACCTGCTTGACAAGCTGCACAAGGTCTATCCTTTTCGAATTGCACGTTAGTCAAACCTATCACGTGTTCTCCCTTTAGAAGCTTGTGAAGGTTCTTCATCCCCACATGTGCTAACCGGCGATGCCACAGCCAGCCCATGCTAGTCTTAGCTATTAAGCATGCATCTAGACCGGCTTCTTCTTTTGCAAAATCAACTAAATAAAGTTTGCCGTCTAGTACACCCTTAAATGCTAGTGAACCATCACTTCTTCTAAAGACAGACACATCTACATTTGTAAATAGACAGTTATATCCCATATTGCATAATTGACTAACAGATAGTAAATTATATCCCAGAGACTCAACTAAAAACACATTAGAAATTGAGTGCTCATTTGAGATTGCAATTTTACCTAACCCTTTTACCTTGCCTTGATTCCCATCACCGAATATAATTGAATCTTGGGAATCCTTATTCTTGACGTAGGAGGTGAACATCTTCTTTTCCCCCGTCATATGGTTTGTGCATCCGCTGTCGATAATCCAGCTTGAACCCCCGGATGCATAAACCTGCAAGGCAAATTTAGGCTTGGGACTTAGGTACCCAACTCTTGTTGGGTCCTACAAGGTTAGTGCAAATATCCTTAGGGACCCAAATGCAAGTTTTGTCTCCCTTGCATTTTGCCCCTAACTTCCTAGCAACAATTTTCTTATCCTTTCTACAAATGGCAAAAGAAGCATTTAAAGCACAATAAATTGTAGAAGGTTCATTTACTACTTTCCTAGGAGCATTGTGAACAACATTTCTCCTAGGCATTTGATGAACAACATTTCTTCTAAACACATTTCTACCATGCATAACATGAGAACTAGAAGCAGTCATAGCATAAGAGTCATAAGCATGTGAATCAAAAACATCATGACCTCTAAAAGCATTTCTAGAATATCTCCTATCATAGTACATGAAAGCATGGCTCTTTTGCACACTACTAGCCATAGGGGCCTTCCCTTTCTCCTTGGCGGGAATGGGAGCCTTATGGCTTGTTAAGTTCTTGGCTTCTTTCTTGAAGCCAAGTCCATCCTTAATTGAGGGGTGTCTACCAATCGTGTAGGCATCCCTTGCAAATTTTAGCTTCTCAAAATTACTTTTGCTAGTCTCAAGTTGGGCATTAAGACTAGCTACCTTTTCATTTAATTTAGAAATGCAAGCTAGGTGTTCACTAAAAGCATTAATATCAACATCCTTACACCTAGTGCAAATTTCAACATGTTCAAAACAAGAGTTGGATTTATGTGCTTCTACTAGTTTAGCATTTAAGTCATCATTAATGCTCTTTAATTTAGAAATTGAATCATGGCATGTAGACAACTCACAAGCAAGCATTTCATTCCTCTTAATTTCTAATGCAAGGGATTTTTGAGCCTCTACAAACTTATCATGTTCTTCGTACAAGAGATCCTCTTGCTTTTCTAGTAGCCTATTCTTATCATTTAAAGCATCAATCAATTCATTAATTTTGTCAATCTTAGATCTATCTAAGCCTTTAAATAAGCATGAATAGTCTATTTCATCATCACTAGACTCATCCTCACTAGAAGAAGCATAAGTAGAGTTTCGAGTACTTACTTTCTTCTCCTTAGCCATGAGGCACGTGTGATGCTCGTTGGGGAAGAGGGATGACTTGTTGAAGGCGGTGGCGGTGAGTCCTTCATTGTCGGAGTCGGAGGAGGAGCAGTCCGAATCCCACTCCTTTCCGATATGTGCTTCGCCCTTGGCTTTCTTGTAGTGCTTCTTCTTCTCTCTTTTGTTCCCCTTTTCCTGGTCACTTTCATTATCCGGACAGTTAGCAATAAAATGACCAAGCTTACCGCATTTGAAGCATGATCGCTTTCCCTTGGTCTTAGTCTTGCTTGGCTGTCCATTGCGACTCTTTAGCACCGTCTTGAATCTTTTGATGATGAGGGCCATCTCTTCATCATTAAGACCGGCCGCTTCAATTTGCGCCACCTTGCTGGGTAGCGCTTCCTTGCTCCTTGTTGCTTTGAGAGCAAGAGGTTGCGGCTCGTTGATCGGTCCATTCAAGGCGTCGTCCACATACCTTGCCTCCTTGATCATCATTCGCCCGCTGACGAATTTTCCTAGTACTTCTTCGGGCGACATTTTGGTGTACCTGGGATTCTCACGAATATTATTCACCAAATGAGGATCAAGAACGGTAAAGGACCTGAGCATTAGTCGGACGACGTCGTGGTCCGTCCATCGCGTGCTTCCGTAGCTCCTTATTTTGTTGATAAGGGTCTTGAGCCGGTTGTATGTCTGAGTTGGCTCCTCGCCCCTTATCATCGCGAACCGTCCAAGCTCGCCTTCCACCAACTCCATTTTGGTGAGCAAGGTAACGTCATTCCCCTCATGAGAAATCTTGAGGGTGTCCCAGATCTGCTTGGCGTTATCCAAGCCGCTCACTTTGTTATATTCATCCCTGCACAATGAAGCTAGAAGAACAGTGGTAGCTTGTGCATTCTTATGGATTTGCTCATTAATGAATGAAGGGTTATCCGAGCTATCAAATTTCATTCCACTTTCAACAATCTCCCAAATGCTTGGATGGAGAGAGAATAAATGACTACGCATTTTGTGACTCCAAAATCCGTAGTCCTCCCCATCAAAGTGTGGAGGTTTGCCAAGAGGAATGGAAAGCAAATGCGAATTCGAACTATGTGGAATACGAGAATAATCAAAAGAAAAGTTCGAATTGACCGTCTTCCTGTAGTCGTTGTCGTCGTCCTTTTGGGAAGAAGAGGATTCGTCGCTGTCGTAGTAGACGATCTCCTTGATGCGCCTTGTCTTCTTCTTCTTCCCATCTTTGCGCCTGTGGCCCGAGCCCGAGTCGTTGGACTTGTCATCCCTTGGCTCGTTGACGAAGGACTCCTTCTCCTTGTCGTTGATCACAATTCCCTTCCCCTTAGGATCCATTTCTTCGGGCGGTTAGTCCCTTTCTTGAAGAGAACGGCTCTGATACCAATTGAGAGAACCTAGAGGGGGGGTGAATAGGTGATCCTGTAAAACTTAAACTTATAGCCACAAAACTTGGTTAAGAGTGTTAGCACAATTATTGCCAAGTGGCTAGAGAGGAGCCAGAACACAATAACCACAAGAATTCAAGCACAGAGATGACACGGTGGTTATCCCGTGGTTCGGCCAAGTACAAAACTTGCCTACTCCACGTTGTGGCGTCCCAACGGACGAGAGTTGCACTCAACTCCTCTCAAGTGATCCAATGATCAACTTGAATACCACGGTGTTCTTCTTTCCTTTGATCTTTTCCCGTTTGCGAGGAATCTCCACAACTTGGAGTCTCTCGCCCTTACAATTGAGTTTCACAAAGAAGCACGGAGTAAGGGAGGGAAGCAACACACACAAAACCACAGCAAAATGCGCACACACACGGCCAAGAATCGAGCTCAAAAGACTATCTCGAAGTTCTCACTAGAACAGAGCTCGAATCACTTAGAATGACAAACGAATGCGCAAAGACTGAGTGTGGATGATCAAGATTGCTCTAAGGTTGCTTGGTGTCCTTCTCCATGCGCCTAGGGGTCCCTTTTATAGCCCCAAGGCAGCTAGGAGCCGTTGGGAACAAATCTGGAAGGCCATCTTTGCCTTCTGTCTCGTGGCGCACCGGACAGTCCGGTGCACACCGGACACTGTCCGGTGCCCGATTTGTTTCCATAAAAAGCTCATCCGACTGTTGCTTTCTGATGCAGATCTGCGCACAGTTGGCGCACCGGACATGTCCGGTGCACACCGGACAGTCCGGTGTACCTTTCCGACCGTTGGCTCGGCCACGTGTCGCGCGCCGATCGCGCGGCCGACCGTTGGCCCGGCCGACCGTTGGCTCACCGGACAGTCCGGTGCACACCGGACAGTCCGGTGACTTTTAGCCGAAGTCGCCGGAGAAAAACCCGAGAGCGGCTGGTTTGCTCCGCGCTGGTCTGGCGCACCGGACACTGTCCGGTGCACACCGGACAGTCCGGTGCCCCAGCCCGAAACAGCCTTTGGCTGTACACAGCCACTCTCCACTTCTTTTCTTTTCTTCTTCTTCCTGTTTCTAACACTTAGACAAGATATTAGTACACAAAACCAATGTACTAAGGCTTAGAAACATACCTTTACTTGTGATTTGCACTTTGTTCAACCATGGGCACATTTTCACATTTAAGCACTTGTGTTTGCACTCAATCACCAAAATACTTAGAAATGGCCCAAAGGCACATTTCCCTTTCAGGGTTGTTGTTACAGCTATCTCTTAGCTGCAATTTGTTTTGGTTTAGGGTTTTAGTGCTCTCACATCTTCATCTCTAGACTGCTCTAGTTTAGCTAGAGGTTCGCGACGATTTGTACTTCGACTGTGTTCTTGATCTTCAAATTTAATCTGAGGAAGGGTCGCCGGTCCGGCCCACGGCGTTGTTTGGCATCAAACTTCAGTTTGTTCCCTTGTTGTAATTTCTGAAGATTTTCCTCTCTTGAGTTTTCCCCTTCTTCTATTTGCAATCTTGTGGAGAACCTTTGAGCTCTTAGGGAAAGGGTTCTATTTGGGGTTGATTTGTGGAGAAGTAGATTCTTTGGATCACTGTGTACGCTCATACAATGCAGTTCTTGGTCGTGATCCGAGTAGATTTCTCATTGAATTCGTTTTGAGAAAACCCCATCAGAACCCCATCCATCTAGGGATTTCTGATCTGCGATCTGATTTCTTGTTTGTTTGGGTTCATACTTCACCAGAGAACTCCTTTCACCGTGCGCAAACTGTCTGCAAAATTTGAGGAGATTATGTTAAGTTTAGCAGTGTGGCGCTGCCACTCTCAAGGCCGACACTGCTGGACTAGGGGTTTTCCTCTTTCCTGCTCAAACTTCACGGTTCAACATTTTCCCCTTGCATCTTGTTGCCTGCAAAATTTGAGATCATTCTAGAAAAATTTTGCAGTCCGGTAGTGCCGCTCGGTGTTTTTCTCATACTTTGACCCATAATTTTTACTAGATCTTTGGGGTCTTCTTTGGAGTTTCTTGTGAAAGTTTGGTTTTAAATCAAGTCTTTTACGTCCTGTTGAGCTTATACTCTTCTCCGGAACTTGGTTGGAGCAGTCAATCGATCTGTGGTTGATCTGTTCTTTTGTAGAGTGTTTTTGATGTCCCTGGAGATTCGATTGGTCAGGGAATCAAGTCACAAGTGTTGTTGTCCCAAGTTGGAGAATTTTTTAGTGGCTCCAATTCAACCCCCCCTCTGGTCGTCTCATGGGTCCTACACAACCAGAGTTAGACATAGATCGTCATGATTTTCCTACACCTGAGGTTTAGAAGTTCTTCGATATCCTTAAAACTTTAGAAGAGCCTCTTCATGGGCACACAATTGTTATCATTCTCAAAATCATGACCCGGCTGATGGCAATCAAGTGCAAGTTTGTATTCTCAATCATTTGTTGTAAGCAGCTCATGGATTTGATTAGTGAGGTTGTTCCAACGAGTGACAAGATGCCTAATGACATGTACCAATCTAATAAATTACTTGAAGGTCTCAATATAAAGTATGAGAAGATTGATGTGTGCTAGGACAATTGCATGATCTTTTGGAAGGAACATGAAATAGAACATAAGTGTTTAAAGTGTGGTAACTCAAGGTACATCAAGGTTAAAAAGATTAGGTAAATGTCTCTCACTCCTAGAGTGAAACATTTGTTTCTCTCAAGGAAGACCGCTATGCACATGAGGTGGCACAGATATCGTAAGGATAAAAAGATAGGCTAATGGTGCACCCGTCAGATGGTGATGCATGGATGGCTTTGAACACCTTTGATCTAGAGTCTACCAAGGATACAAGAAATGTTCATATCAGCTTGGCGATTGATAGTTTCACACCTCTCAATATGACCACTGCATCCTACTCATGTTGGTCTGTCTTTGTCATCCCGTACAACCTTCCACCATTGCTTTACATGAAATATGAGTTTTATGTTCCTATGCTTTGTTATACCTGGACCAAAACATACTGTCATATGCTTTAATGTGATACTTCAACCATTGATTGAAGAGTTGAAGAAGCTATGGGAAGGAGTGGAAGCCTACTATTGCTTCAAGAAGCAAAAGTTCAATCTCTAGGTATGGTATTTGTTTTCGGTACATGAGTTCATAACTTATGACATATTTGCTAGGTGGAGCATGCATGGAATATTGACATGTCCTATTTGTAAAAAATAGATTGTTTTCGTCTCAATTCACAAAGTTCGAGATGATATTTGCAAGTTCTGCACTCGGTAGGTTCTCCGTGAGAATGGCTACTTCTATGATTACAATTTGGACTTTGCGACAGATCACAATCTTTTCTTTCATTGTTGTTATGAATCACAATGTTAATTAGTGGGTTGTAATGTAAATTAAAGTATGCTACAAAGACTTTGCAAGCCAAGTTCATATGAGTTAACTAGATCACTAGTATATATGAAGTTCATTTAAATCAATTGCAATTAGGGATGACAATTTAACCTACAAACCCGAAAACTGATGGGTACCCTAACCGACAAGCACCAGTGTGGGTGAAGATTTTGACCCACGGGTGCAGCCGCACCCGACCCAAAGTTTTGCGGGTGTGGGTGCGGGTTTGTATTTCAACCTGCACACCTAACTCGAAATTTGGTTCATTTTTATTTTGTGCAAAAATGGTTAAGAAACAATAGCAATTATTTTGAATAAGTGACTGGGCTAATAATTTATGAAATGTTTTGTTTCTACTATGATAAGGCTTAAAATCCATACATATAATTTAATTATTGTTGTTACATTTCTTATAGCTAGATTAATGTTTAAAAGAGTACAATGAGTACAAACCCATGGGTAACCCAAAATCCAACCAGAGCCCTGACAGGTTTGGGTGCGGGATTGGAATTGCAATTGTGATTGTGATCGCATACAAGTTTAGATGGACTTCACGGGTGTGATGGCGGTTGGGTTTTAATTGCTCCGACTTGAATCCGACCATTGCCATTTGGTCTCTAAAATTTGGTGGAAAATGTTCAAAATTTATTTTAGTGGAATTTTAGTTTAAGCAGAGCCGTCCTTGTAAATAGACTAGTCAGTTGCCCGTGCTTTGCTAGATTTTTATATATCATATAAATATGTATTAAGATATTTATTCAAATATAATTATTGTTTATTTCTAAATACTAAGGTACATGTGGTCTAGTGGTTAGCCCTAAATTTCGAAAGCTAGGGGTCTAGGTTCGAGTGCTCACTCTGCACTTTTTTTGCGCGCTGTGGTAGCTGTGTGAGTGGAGTCTGGTGCTGAACAGGCGCAATAGTTGGATGTGTGGACATTGGGATCCACATGAGAGATCCTATGCCATTAGGGTCCGTACTTTGTAGCACCGGGTGTTTAACCGTCTCTAGAAAAGTATAGATAGTGGCGGTTCTTTTACATATCCGTCCGTGAAAATCATTTTTTTAGGGTGGTTTCTTTACATAACCGTCAATAAAAATGAAATTTAAATTTAAAAGATTATTTAAAATAAATTTTAATTTAGAAAAGAGGAAGTATTATTTTCAGCAATGGTTACGGCAGTGCAACCACTATTAAATTCAAATTTTTAAGGGTTGTAAAGTGTCAGCGTGTCTATAAGACAGTAGCAGAGGGTCCCTTGAAAATACGAATTTAGTAGTGGTTGCATTGTCATAACTATTGCTGAAAACAATACTTTCTCTGTTCTAAATTAAAATTTGTTTTAAATAATCTTTTAAATTTCATTTTCATTGACGGTTATGTAAAGAAATCACCCTAAAAAACCCTACAAAAGATGATTTTCACGGACGGATATCTAATAGAACCGCCACTACCTATACATTTTTTTAAAGATGATTCTGAAGCGAGCAGCAGCGCAGAAGCACGCCCGAGCCCGCGCGCAACCGCAGGTGCCTGCTGTTCGCCCTGTGACAGCCCGAGGACAGCCGACCGCACGAGCAGGCGGTGCCTGCTGTCGTTGTCCGCTGGCGGTGGGGAAAGGCCGGAAAGAAGCACAGCAGCGCGTCTAGAGTAGCGAAGGTGAGCGAGGGGGCAGGTCGAAGATAGAAGAAGGGGGCAATAATAGAGGATGCCTCGTGGGCTCCTCAGCGTTGCGACCAACGGAAGTACGGAACACAGGTGGTGGCAAAAGTTTCTAAAACTCGGCGATGATGCTCGAGCTCGCGAATGAGAGATCAAGGAACCGAGAGCTAAGGGCTGCGTAGGACTAGCGGAGTATGGGGAACACAGTGGCTGTGGCTTGCCCAACGGCCTGGCCATGGTGGGGCATGGTGGCTCCGGCTCTGGAGCATAGCAGAGAGACGAGAGAGATGGACGAGCAGGAGGCAGGGCGAGCGCTCTGGCGTTTCTTCACTAGCGATTGCCGGTCGGCCACGCCCGCGACCTCCTGGTCTGACTGCAACACAGGCAGTTGAACCGTCAGACGGACTGAAACAGGCTACTGATCCGTTCCCAATTTCCCGCGAAACCATGCGACGAGAGGCAAACATTACTCAACACGGATTGTAGAGCTACGCGAAGGGGCACAACTTCGGTTTGGTTAAAGGTTTATAGCAAGATTTGGAACGGTTTGGGAGTTCCAAAGGTTGGTAAAAGAAATCGAAATTCAGTTTCAGGATTTCAGTCAGAACTCATGAATCTCAGTGAGGCTAGAAGTTTTGTGAATTTATTTTGAAGGTCCAAACATGCTCCAAACTTGATGGTACTTGTTTGCATCTCACCAGAATAGATCAAGATACAAAACTTAGTAAGGATTTGATACATAGATTTGAGAAATAAAGAGTCACAAACATGGCGCACCGTTACTGTTTGGTCTGAACTATCAGACTTCAGAGACCTCCAAATCACTATAGGTTAGTGAAACTGAGTTTATGTCACATTAACTCCAAAACTCATGCATGACTGACTCGAGGTGTTATACAAAAGATGGAGATGAGATAAAGGAGTAAAGCTTTCAGAAAGGGACTTTGCTGAGAAGATCAAACATCTGTGAGCTATTAGGCGTCAAACATAGGGTTTCAGCTCTAACTTAAACATGGACCGCAAAAATCAGGGTTGAGGTTTTTAGAAAGGGGATTCAAAGTTTTGGTCCATCGTTTGAGGCATTTAGATGCTGACTTAGGGTATGTAGTAGAAACAAACTTGGTAGTACATAATCTACTCTAACTTTTGTTTAGACATAAAATTATCGTTTTGATAAAACATATGTCACATGCTATGCAACATATATAGGACCATGAAAAAGGCATAAACATTGGTTTTACCTATTTTTAAGCATCTTCTCCAGATTTTGCAAAAGCAAACCCTAACTAACTTTTGTTCTAGAGTTAATTTAGATTTGTTCAGGCATGAGTGCAAAGTTTGGTTGACATCACATATACTGACTTATTTAAGAAAAGTGTTTTAAACAAAGTTGGAATTATCTTTTCATGTGATTATGCGATTCCAAACTCCATGCATCTTTTTCTATGATCAAGATAAGTTCGTATTTATGTGATGCACATGAAGAGACATGACTAACTCTATTCATCATGCAAATTTTTTTAATAGGGTTTGAATTTAAGCAAAAGAGTTTTGCATGTCTTTAAAAAGTTTAACATAGCCTCGTTTTGAAAGAGTTTAACTTCACACCACCTTTTTATCAACACTTGCAAGATTTTGAACTAGATCTTATAGTCACTCACCATTTGATATATTTTGTCTGAGACTTAACCCACTGTTCAACTTCACGTCCCTCCCCTTAATAGAATCTCGTCCCAAGATTTAGAAGGGATGGCTCAAGTGAAGAGAAGCATGCCACCATTTTCTAACAATTGCAATAACACATAGCTTCACAGAAACTTCATAGAAAAACAAGATGCAAGGTGTTGCTTTGATGGTCTAAGATAAAGCCATGTAATGAATACCTAAATTCTCAAATATGCTCTTCTTAGTGGTTCCTTCTTTTTAAACTTCTGAGAACAAGAGTGGTTATTAGAGATAGGACCTGTGGCGAACCCAGGACAAAAAATTAAGGAGGTGTTTGGGAAATATAATGGGCACACAAGTACACATGATTTTTTTTCTTACCTAAAGTCATTTACAATGGTAATAATAAATAAAAGGGATGCAAATTTCATCGTAAAAGTACCTCAACATTGCTTAGCCTACAAGCCCACTAAATGTATAAGTATCTAGCCACGCTCGTTTGTATAGCAAAAATTGTAAAACAAAATGAATAATGCAAGGGTACTGAGGGTACTGACGAGGACTTGAGGAGGCAAGTTAAAAGCTAGGAACGGCATCAGTACCGAAAAGATCAAAGAACATACTGGCCGCTACAACTACAGAAGCGAAACTGCCCCCGATCAACGATCTTCAAGCTAGTGGCGGTGGCGAGCTAGTAACTGGAATTTGCTCTCCGCTGGTAAGGCTGGTTTATTGCAGATCGAACGACGGCCAAAGTCAAAGGTATTGCAAACGTCGTGTACTGTATGTACATTCGTATGGAATGGAAGCCTTGCCAAATGCCAAAGTTTTTGCTGCCTTTTAGATGTCGTAGAGTAGGCCTGGCCTGCCGACTGACAGGCAAAAAATTGAAGCACACATGCGCCCATTATTGATAAAATAAGGTTTTTAAAATTGGTGCCCTTAGTTTTGGTGGTGTGCTCACCTATACCCTTAGTCGTGTTTTTTGCTTAGCTGTGTCCTTCCAGTGCTATAGAACAGAAGGGTACAACTGAGCAAAAAACACGACTAAGGGTATAGGTGAGCACAACACCAAAACTAAGGACAACAATTTAAAAAACTTTAATTAAAAAGGGAGGTGCATGTGCGGCTTTACGTGTTGCTGTAGCGCATAGGAGTGTGCTCGCCCTGGCTGCACCCCTGTTGCGTCCACCCCTGGATAGGATAACTTTGGGCTTGTTTGTTTCGGCTTCTGGCAGCTTCTGGCCACCAAAAGCTGCTGCGGACTGTCAAACGCTCAGCTTTTCAGCCAGCTTCTATAAAAATCGTTGGGGGCAAAAACCATCCAAAATCAACATAAACACATAATCGGTTGAGTCGTTGTAATAGTAGGAATCCGTCACTTTCTAGATCCTGAGCCCTATGAACAACTTTATCTTCCTCCACACGTAATCGTAATGAAACTTAGATTCTCCCCACAGCCAGATTCTCCCACAGCCAGATTTTCAGAAAAGCTGGTCAGAAAAAGCTGAACCAAACATGCCTTATGATCTTTCACATCCTCATTATAGTTAACCATATTCGAAGAACTTTCTTCGTTTTTCAATAGGTATTGTTATGCTTAGGCAAAACAAAGATAACTTGCTACTTTGAGAGGAATCTAAGATAATATTGTTACTTGAGTGGAATCCAATACAACATTGTCTCAAGTTCTTGGTCTTTATTGTAAAGAAGTGGTTCAGACCATAGGCTAACTTCTTGGAAACATCTATCTCTCTAGTGGATATAGCATGTATCAACTGTTCATAAGGAATGAGACCATCATCAATATTAACTTTGCATGAGACCATAAGCTTCTGGAGTAT
This sequence comes from Zea mays, assembly GCF_902167145.1. Lineage (NCBI taxonomy): Eukaryota > Viridiplantae > Streptophyta > Magnoliopsida > Poales > Poaceae > Zea > Zea mays. The sequence goes on along the minus strand of NC_050100.1, from coordinate 29,833,002 downwards.
ACTCATTATTGGGGAGAAGGTCGAATGTGACCTTGATCACAGGTAAGCTTGACACTGTCTAACCAATCATTAGACTTCAATGTCACCTCTATGCGTGTAGGGTCAATCAAAGGCTATGAAGGCTACAACGAGGCCTTCACTCTTTAGGAAGCAGACCAAAAAAGACCTCGTCGACATTTGGACTTTGCTACCCGCTTTGAGCATACGAAGGCTAATTAAAGACTACATATATGCCAGCGAGGATTTCACCAACCTAAGGATGACTCCAAGGCATGTGTGACAATTTGGGGACTTCGACCCCTTCGCTTGAAGGGTATGTACCATCTTTGACAAAGACCTCAAAACCCCCAAAAGGTAGACCATGAGAGGGGTAGCATCAAGGTCCCCCAAGAGATGACGGTCCCCACATTTTGAGGGGCCCAGCTAGTTAGGAATAAACGCACACTAGTTGTGTCAACATGGGTACAAGTTTGGGTATTTGTAACATAAAATCGTGAACACCCTAAAGACAATGTTGTATAGAATTTTCTACATATGTAGGAGGTAACCAAGAGTAGGTATGTACTTTCTTGCTAGATTGAGGTATGTGTTGGTGGAAGGGGACCTCTACTAGAGCAATGCTAGGAGGATCCTTCTAAAGTGTGTTCCTGAGGGGAGGGTAATGATATACTCATTGACATCCATAAGGGTGAGTGCAGTAGCCATTCATCATCTCACATGATGGTTGGTAAAGCCCTTTAGTAAGGATTTTATTAGCCGACAACCCTCAAAGGTATAGTTGAACTAGTAAGGAGATATAGAGCATGCTAATTCCACATAGAGAAAACCCACATATTGACCCTAAGTGTTTCAATTAATCTCTTTATCCTAGCCCTTTGTGATTTGGGGCATGCGCATCCTAGAGCCATTCCCTCATGTGGTTGGTGGCTATGAGTACCTTTAAATAACTATTGACAAATTCACAAAGTGGTCAGAGGTAGTGGTTGTCACAAAGATTCATAAGCACTTTGATATCAAGTTTTTTGGGTATCATATCTCGCTTTAGTGTCCCTAACAAGGTGATTAACAATAATGGTGCCCAATTCACAAGCAGACTATTCATTGAGTATTGCAAGGACATGGCATCAAGCTTTGCTTTGCCTCATTGTACTATATCATACCCAAAGCAATGAGCAGACCAAATTGGTGAATGTAGAAATTATATAGAGCCTTAAGACCTATACATATGATTTGTCTCAAGAAGAATGGAGCCAAGTGGACTGAGCACCTCAAGCTGGTCCTCTAGGCAAACTAGACCACTCCAAATTGTGCCATAGGGAAGACTTGCTTCTTTTTGGTTTATGAGGACGAAGTTGTCCTTCCCTTGGAAATCACTGTAACACCCTAAATCCATCAAATGAAAAGAACCCAGTTTGTTGTATTAGTTTTCAATAGAAAGAAAAATATATATGTTTATAAATAATGAAAATGGTGATATAAGTAGATCAAACAATTTCTTGATTAGATAAAATTTTGCCAAGTATTTGATGCATTCAAGACGAGGCATAATTTTTGTGTGATGTATCCAATTTTTTATTTGGTATGAAAATCTCATTTTATAAAGTGATAATTAATTGTTAAAATAATATTTTTTTTATTTGAGAAATATGTATTTTTGTAATGCTAATAATTTTTTTCCGTGAGTATTTGCAAGAATCTCATTTTTATTGAGTTATCTCTTTTTGGTGAAGTCCATTTAATTAGTGAATTTGCTCTAAAATAATTTATGTTTCAAATTGGTTATTTTATTATTATAATTGGAATATTCTATATATATACACATACGTTTTAAGTTAAAAAATAAAGAATTTTTTTTGAAAAATAGAAGAAGCAAATTTCTATCGCATGCACCTATGCCCTAAAATCCTAGCCGACCAATCGCATGCATCTCTCTCTTTTCTCTCTCTTGCAGGTGGACCCCACCTTTATTTTTCTTTATTTTATTCCTTTTCTTTTCTTTCTCCCGCACGGCTCTCTTTCTCTCTCGATTCGTTCTGCCTGTTTGCACGCATGGTCGTCGATAGTGAACGCCGGTTCGGCTCCCCGCGGATTCCACCTCACCTCCATGGAACACCACCGCGCACCGGTCGTTCTCCTCCCCCGAGTGCCGTCCGCTCCTCTCCCCTCTTCACTATTGCTAACCGTTTCATCTACAGCTCCACCTTCATTAATAGTTGTCGACGCCCTAGCTCCCTTTCATGCTCTATAAATCTCGTCGCCATCTAGCGCGCCCTGCTCCTTGAGCCGTCACCGCTTCACCTCCCGGCGTTATGGAGCACTCACCACCGCTCGTCCGATTCATCTCTCCAACCCACTCGTACTGGCCTTCTCTCCACCACTGTGACGACAGTTTCTCCCTTCCCCTTACTCCGCCCATTTCTGCTCCCACCTTTAACATCGTCGCCATTCTATTACACGCCATCAATGGCGCCCATCTCTCTCCCTCCCCATTGGCGTTTTCTCCAATCCCTCTCCTGCGACTATATAAGCCGATGCTGGCCATGCTCCTCTTTCTCCCCCAGCTGCTCGCCTCACCTCGCGCCTGCGCCCGCCGTTTGTCGTTCTTTGCCGCTGTCAGATCCTGTCGCCGGAGTCTCCCCTCGTCGCTGCGACTCCACGATGTCAGTGCGCTGCTACCTCGTCTCCAAGTTCTCTCCTCGTTCGTCGATTGTTGCTCCTGCTCGGCGTCATTGTTGTGTCGTGCTGCTATGCTGCTTCACCGTCAACGCCATGTTGTCTGCGAATTTTCCTCATTGGAACACTATCGGTGAAGCCACGCCATCATCGCTGTTCTTCATCGCCATACCCGAGCTCACGCAGCGACCTCGTCGTCATCCGTTCTCTGTTCGCCAACGACCACGACGAATTCACCGACCCCGCCATTGTCGTCCCCTTCTCCTCCTACGGCCGAACCCCTCCCAACACGTGAAAGGTAGATGAAGGTTCTTTTTACATGCTAACCCCTATCGTCTACTGTTAATCGTGTTTTAGCCCTGCGATAGTTTTTCTATTTTTAAAATGTGTATTGCTTAATTAAAATCCAAATAAATTGAATGTTGAGCTTCATAAGTTTGTGCTAAACACTTTAAATTAGTGTTGCAACAATTTACATTTTTCATTAATTTAATTTGAAATATGATCGTAATGTTTGATTCATATGTAGTCATTAAATGAAGATATTAAAAAGAATTATAACCTTTATATTTTTAATAAAAAAATAGATATTTGTTTATAATGATATATGCGCACAAAAATACAAATTTATCGACTACCCCTCCAGTCTACTTTTATTTATGTGGAGGTCCCTGTTACAATTAAATATAAAATAAATATATATTAGGAGTCTAAATAAATTTAGAAATGGCTTTGTTAGTTTTATAATTATGTGATACAAATTTTTATTAGTGTTTCCAACAGTTCACTTAATTCTATAGTTTAATTTGAATTACGATTGTATATTAAAATGGTCTTTCCAATATATATCAGGTTTCCATAATATAGCAATGTTCATTATAGATGTTTAAGTATAGCCTTCTAAAATGGAAATTTAAAAGAAACTATGGACCATATATATCTTAATAAAAGAAAAAGATAAATATATGTCTAATTATGTCTCCCATAAAACTTGATTTAGCCTTATATTCAAGTTCTTATAAATGATGATATATTATGTCTCATAATGTTTAAAAGTAATATAGAGTTTTTTCTAAAATAAGTGTTAGAATGGATTAACTAGTGTGCCTGCTTTTGTAAACTAAAATGATAGTTTATATAATGTCAAATACATTTTTATTAAAGAATTATATCATTTGTTTCTAATTTAAAATGACAATTAGTTTTCTAGACATGATTAATATTTTCCATCAAATTGAGTTCATATTATTTATATATATCACTTAGTTTTTTCTAAAGAATAAACTAATGAAATTAGTGTTCATGTTCTTTAATAATAATTAAAATGTTAGTTTATATATTGTTTTGTATATAGCTTTCTTAATAAAGAATATAGGTCATGTACTTTCTAATGAAAATAAAATATAGTCGTTTGTTCATTATCTTTTGCATAAAAGTTCATTTAAGGCATATATCATAGCTTTTCATAAATAGGTGTTTAATAATAATGATTTTTTTCACATAAAACCTATTTAGACTTATATCTTAATTTGTCATAAGTGATTGTTTAACAATGTTTTATAATATGTTTCATAATGCTTCATAAATTAATGTTTAATAATGTGTTTCGTAACTCATTAACCTTAGATATATAATGTATATCTTTTCTAAAAGGTTAAATAGTTTTAATAATGTTATAACGTGATTTATCATCTTATGAACCCTTAATCTTAGACATACCACATATGACTTTTATAAACGATTAAAATGGTGAACCTGATATTTGTATATTTATAATTAAGATATATTCAAAATTAGGTCTTGTTTTATATAATATGAACCAAACCTTTTTCAAAAGAGCGCCTTCTTGTTTTTGAAAAGCAAATGGTCTTTTTGTTATGCTTTCTTTTAGCTTTGTCTATGGTGAATGTTGTATGTTATTGACTGGTGTTTGTTTCTTCTTGTTTGTTTGTGTAATGTTTAGAGATTGATCCAGTAGTTGTGAATCAAGATCTATTCCATGGAAGAATCTCAAGATTTCTATAAGCAAGGCAAGTGGACTTCTCCCCCTGCATTTTCTGTCTGATCCCATACAATACATATAATAAAGTTTACTTTTTAATATGTGCATAATTTGATGGATTACCTATTCAGATACACCTAACACTTCCAACCTTATTCCTTGATCAAACCTAGGTATTATACTTTACCTTAGTAGCTATGCTATTGCTACAACTTAACTTTATGCAGTCACTCCTGTTTATGATATTAATGTTCCAAATGGTAAGTTTACATTATTGTTGCTAATCTGACGATTAAGCAAGATCATATGATTTAATTGGAACATGGAGTGACCACCTGGGAAACAGTGCTACCATGAGGGTGGTATGGGACGCCCTTGGCTAAATAACTAGGGAAGTCTTATGTTGGGTGCTGGTCGTGGTCGACCGGAACGGGGGCATCTGCCAAGCGCTTATATTTCTGGCTCAGGTAGATTGGATACGGGCATAGTTCCCAAGCATTACCCTGCAGACTAGTCTATAAGTTGGTTACGTCAGGTGTGCTCTATGCAGTTTGACAATTTCCAGCATTTGCATAGTGAGGACTCTAGGGAAAAGCCTCGTAGTGAGACCCTAGCCATTCACCTCGGAAGTGAATATAGGTCTGATCAACCTAGGCTAGAAGGGAATCACGACTCATGGGTAAAGATGTGTAACCTCTGCAAAGTGTAAAACTGATATATCAGCCGTGCTCACGGTTACGAGCAGCCTGGACCCTCACATGATAATTGAACTTGAAGATGAAAATAAATCGTGATCGGTTTTGTTTAAGCGGTATGCTTAAGTGGTTCGCTCAAGAGGTTGAGCTTCATGTTGATGGTATTTTCTCAAGTGGTTTGAGTTTATGTTGATTATGAATTATGCTTAATTGGGTTTGGTATATACTTATACCTAGTAATCAGGTGTTGATAATAAAATGTTGACCAACTAAAATGCTAACCGCATTAAACTTTAGCCTTACCTTGTTACCTTGCATTTCCCCCACTTGATGAGCCCCGACCATAAGTGAGCTCACCCTTGCTTAATTTTTGATCAGAAGTTTGCAGATGAAGATATGATGGTGAACTTGATGGATGCTAGTCTAGTGATTCCCCCGGTCATCTTCCTGTGGAAAGATGTCCATGTTTCGTTTACTTTGATGAATAAAGGTTAAGACATAATGTCTGTTCGAAGTGTAATATGTTAATATAATCTTTATTTTCGCTTTTATGCATTGTTCTTTTGATATACTACACTTGTGACGTCAACATATGTGTGGAAATAGATCCTGGCACACATATGCTATGCATTCGGTTTTGCCCTTGAAACCGGGTGTGGCAGAAGTGGTATCAAAGCAATGTGACCGTAGGTCGCTAGTTTAGTTAGAAATGGAAAGCCCAGTCAATCTTTCAAAACATGATACATTTTGCTCTGTAAAAACTTACTTTATATCAAAACTCGTCTCTTTTATATTCAACTGTTCTAGTCTAATTTTTGGTCTATCAGAAGGTTCTGCTCAGAAGAACTGTAAGACACTCAAGCCAAGATTGCAGAAATTCAAGCGAAGTTTGCTAGAAGGAACACTTTCGAAACTATTGAAGATTCCCTATTCTCTGTCTTATCCCCACACCGCAAGAAGTTTTGTTATGGATTCCGTGGATCTATTACTGGACATCTTGACTAGGTTGATAGGATAGTTCTATGGTTTTAAAATTTTTGACTAGATCGGTAAGAACGATGTTATATTATATTATATTATATTGGTTTTCTAATCTATAATCTTGTTATATAACCCTTGACTTTTTCTACTCTTGTTTTCTTGCAATTGAATTGCCATCCTTGGGTAATATCTACCTTGATATAGTGAACTATTTGCCTCTCTACTTTTCTCCTTGATAATGCCTTTCTATTTTGTGTCCTAAATAGAGATTTATCCATAACTCACTGCATATCCTTGGTTGTATCATTTATCCTCGCTCCACCAGTTCATGGTTACTTTATTTCACTCTTGACCATCAACAATAATGTCTTGTCCCTGTCTAACTCCTTGCTATTTCTAATTCGATTCTTTGATTTTATAATCTCTTTCCTATTCCTAGCCTTGTCTCGCTTTCAAAGAATTTGTGAAAAAAACCCATTGTACTTAGAAAAATGTCCCCTTTTGGTTGAATGAGTAGTATCGAGTTGTGTTGTGTTGTTGTGCTTGAATTCCTGTTAGTTGCCTTTGTGTCTGTGTTTGATTTGCTTCTTTGTAATGATTGCTGATGTATTGTGTGACTTCTATCCACAATGATATTAGTTTACTTGGTAAAACCTTAGATAGTTGGGTTTTCTCTGCTCTCTATTCCCTATATTTGCCCAACCTTTTCATCCCCTCCTCCTTTCCCATACCTAAACAGGAGAATCAAATCAGGCTCAACTATTTAAGATACATGCACCCAATTAGCCATCATCTGATGTCAGTCAAATGAAGTTGTATCCTAAAGAGCTCAAAGCAAGAGGTGCTTGCTACTACTGCAAGAGCGAAGGACATATTATTCACCAATGCCCCAAGAAGCGTCTAGACCGACTAGAGAAGAAGATCACGAGAAAGACCCAAGCGATAATCCAGAAGACCAGCCAGTCTATAAGTACGATAATGAAGGTCGTTTGATTAGTAACATTGCGAAGCAAAGAAGCAAGTTCCTTACGTTTGAAAGAGTTCAGTGTGAACCAAGAACCTACAAATAACCATGTATCAACTTTGTTTTCTTGCTAGCCTTCCCTAATCTCGAGGACGAGATTCTTTTTAGGGGGTAGATTTTGTAACACCCTAAATCCATCAAATGAAAACAACCCAGTTTGTTGTATTAGTTTTCAATAGAAAGAAAAATATATATGTTTATAAATAATGAAAATGGTGATATAAGTAATCGAACAATTTCTTGATTAGATAAATTTTTGCCAAGTGTTTGATGTATTCAAGACGAGGCATAATTTTTGTGTGATGTATCCAATTTTTTATTTGGTATGAAAATCTCATTTTATAAAGTGATAATTAATTGTTAAAATAATATTTTTATTTGAGAAATATGTATTTTTGTAATGCTAATATTTTTTTTCCGTAAGTATTTGCAAGAATCTCATTTTTATTGATTTATCTCTTTTTGGTGAAGTTTATTTAATTAGTGAATTTGCTCTAAAATAATTTAAAGATTTTATTATTATAATTGGAATCTTATATATATACATACGTTTTAAGTTAAAAAATAAAGATTTTTTTTGAAAAATAGAAGAAGCAAATTTCTATCGCATGCACCTATGCCCCAAAATCCTAGCCGACCAATCGCATGCATCTATCTCTTTTCTCTCTATTGCAGGTGGACCCCACCTTTATTTTTCTTTATTTTATTCCTTTTCTTTTCTTTCTCCCGCACGGCTCTCTTTCTCCCTCGATTCGCTCTGCATGTTTGCTTTTATTAGAGCCATAATATATAGAGTATATGTTAGGGCCTGTTTGGCATGGCTCTAGAGAAAAACTCCAAGGAGGAGCTAGCCAGAGCATGCCAAACACTGTAACTCTAGAGTTGTAAACTATATGGAGTTTTTGGAGCTATAGTACATTTTTTGGAGTACCTCTTTTGCTGCTCCGAAAACTCCAAAAAAACAACTTAGTCATGGAGTTTGGAGTTATTTACCCGCCACTGCCACCGGTTATGAGAAACAATCTAAACTCTGGAGCAGAGCTGCTCCACCCAAAGTTTAGGAGTAGAGCTGCTCTGGGGTGGAGCAGAGCCATACCAAACACGCCCTTAGATTCAAGTTTTTATTAACCCTGAGATCACGCAAATGGGTCATCATAAAAGTGATGATATCCATCACTTCACCATGCATCACATGTTTGATAATGTTCCAAAATGTATCCATGACTACCCTTGTAACAATTCTTTGGAAGAATAGTGACCCTAGCAATTTTGTTAATCACTACAGGGTGATGCCTCAGTCTAGTAGTCTCACCAAACCTCCTAGCAATGCCAAGTATTGCTAGCTCATAGAGCTGTTCAATTTCCACAAAATTCTCTTCTTCTAGGTTTACATCTCCACAAATCTGAAAATAGTCAAGTTGATTTGTAGCAGCAGACTCAACAAAAGTGGCTTGGTTTTGTCTTTTCCCTATCATCCAATAATACACTTTTTCTCCAAATCAATCTCAGATGTGAGAAGAAACTATCTTACAATCATTTCATTGTAGTCACATCTATTAGCCATGAAATGATATAACCTTTCTGCTTGAAATGTTGACACCAAATCAGTCATAACTGGCTCATTCTGCATGTAGGTCCAGTAAATGATCTGATGATTATAAAAATTAGTATCAAGAATATGCCCCTAGAGTACATGAAAGTCGCCTAGAGGGGGGTGAATAGGCGTAATCTGAAATTTACAACTTTAAACACACACTACAAGCCGGGTTAGCGTTAGCACTTAAATAAAGTCCGGGAGAAAGGGAAAAACAAATCAAATGGAAAACAAGCGAATGAACACGGTGATTTGTTTTACCGAGGTTTGGTTCCAAAGAACCTAATCCCCGTTGAGGTGGTCACAAAGACCGGGTCTCTTTCAACTCTTTCCCTCTCTCAAACGGTTACTTAGACCGAGTGAGCTTTCTCCTTAATCAAACGGGTCACTTAGACCCCGCAAGGACCACCACACACTTGGTGTCTCTTGCTTTGATTACAATTCTCTTGGGAACAAGAATGAGGAAGGAAGAAAGCGATCCAAGCAACAAGAGCGCAAAGAACACGAACAAACACTCTCAAGTCACTAGGTGGTTGGAATGAATTTTGGACTTGGAGAGGCTTTGATCTTTTGATTTGTGTCTAGGAGTGAATGCACTAGCTCTTGTATTGAATGGGAACTTCAGAAAACTTGGATACTTGGAGTTGTGGTGGTTGGGGGTATTTATAGCCCTCAACCACCAAGCCGTTGGGGAAGGCTGCTGGCGATGGGCGCACCGGATAGTCCGGTGTGCCACCGGACAGGCACTGTAGGTTGTCCGGTGCGCCGCCACGTCACCCAACCGTTAGGATATTGGAGTAGTCGACCGTTGGAGGCTTTGTCCTCATGTGGCACCGGACAGTCCGGTGCCACACTGGACAGGTACTGTTCACTGTCCGGTGCGCCTCTGACTTCTGCTCTAACTTATGTCGCGCACTGTTACGTACTGTAGCCTTTGCAGAGTCGACCGTTGCGCGAGTTAGCCGTTGCTCCGCTGGTGCACCAGACAGTCCGATGAATTATAGCGGAGTGCGCGTGGCAAAACCCGAGAATTGCTGGTTTGAGTTGTACGGTCCTGGTGCACCGGACACTGCCATGTGCGTCGTTCCTTAGCACACTCAATTTTCTTTGCTCCTTTGAATTTGATCCCTAACTTGAATATTTATTAGTTTGTATTGAACCTTTTTGCACCTATAGAACATGTATTCTAGAGCAAACTAGTTAGTCTTTTTTTGTGTTGGGCATTCAACCACCAAAACTAATTGTGTGAAAATGTTAACCCTATTTCCCTTTCAATCTCCCCCTTTTTGGTGATTGATACCAACACAAACCAAAGCAAATATATAAAGTGCAGAAATGAACTAGTTTGCATAAGGTAAGTGCATAGGTTACTTGGAATTAAACCAATTGATAATTTTAATAGATATGAATGGATTGCTTTCTTCTATTTGACATTTTGGACCACATTTGCACCACTTGTTTTGTTTTTGGAAATTCTTTTGGAAAATATTTTCAAAGTCTTTTGCAAATAGTCAAAGGTATATTAATAAGATTGCAAGAAGCATTTTCAATATTTGAAATTTCTCCCCATGTTTCAAATGCTTTTTCTTTGACTAAACAAAACCTCCCCTGAATAAAATTCTCCTCTTAGTTTTCAAGAGGGTTTTAATGGATATCAATTTTGAAAATCTATCTTTAAATATACCAATTGAAAATAAACATCCCAAATGAAGAGATTGCCATAACAAGATACCAATTGAAGTTTAAAACAATATTACTTGAGATTTTGCTTTCTCAAGATAAGGATATCAATTGATATATTGTCATGACATAGATACCAATGAAAAATATCAATTAAAGCTTCATTTATGATACTAATTGAAAAACAAACATTTGTGAAAACCAAATAAATCTTCATTTCTAAAATTTTGAAATTGGTGGTGCAGTCCTCTTGCTTTGGGCTTATCTTCTCCCCCTTTGGCATTAATCGCCAAAAACGGAGACTTTGAGAGCCCTTGTTATTTTCTCCCCCATTGGTACAAGTAAATATGAGTGAGGAATTATACCAATTGAGAATGTTGTGGAGTGACGACGAAGAGTAAATGATACCGTTAGAGTGGAGTGGAAGCCTTGTGTTCGTCGAATACTCCATTTCCTTTTCAATCTATGACTTAGTATAGAAATATACTTGGAAACACATTAGTCGTAGCCTTGGTACATAAATAATGAGAAATATGCATTTGTACCAAAGGAAATAGATATGATCAAAGGTATATACAATAGCTATGTGTGCAATGTTTCAATCAAAATTCCGAGAATCAAGAATATTTAGTTCATTCCTAAGTTTGCTAAAAGTTTTTTCATCTAATGGCTTGGTAAAGATATCGGCTAATTGATCTTTGATGTTAACATAAGCAATCTCGATATCCCTCCTTTGTTGGTGATCCCTCAAAAAGTGATACCGAATGTCTATGTGCTTAGTGCGGCTGTGTTCAACGGGATTATCCGCCATGCGGATTGCACTCTCATTGTCACATAGGAGAGGGACTTTGCTCAACTTGTAGCCATAGTCCCTGAGAGTTTGCCTCATCCAAAGTGCACACAACAATGCCTGCGACAATATACTCGTCTTCAACAGTAGAAAGAGCTACTGAGTTTTGTTTCTTTGACGCCTAAGACACCAGGGATCTCCCCAGAAACTGACAAGTCACTGATGTGCTCTTCCTATCAATTTTACACCCTGCCCAATCGGCATCGGAATATCCTATTAAATCAAAGGTGGATCCCTTGGAGTACCAAAGCCCAAACTTAGGAGTGTAAACTAAATACCTCATGATTCTCTTCACGGCCCTAAGGTAAACTTCCTTAGGATCGGCTTGGAACCTTGCACACATGCATATGGAAAGCATGATATCCGGTCGAGATGCACATAAATAGAGTAAAGATCCTATCATCGATCGGTATACCATTTGATCTACGGATTTACCTCCCGTGTCGAGGTCAAGATGCCCATTTGTTCCCATGGGTGTCTTGATGGGCTTGGCATCCTTCATTCCAAGCTTGTTAAGTATGTCTTGAGTGTACTTTGTTTGGCTGATGAAGGTGCCGTCTTGGAGTTGCTTGACTTGAAATCGTAGGAAATACTTCAACTCGCCCATAATAGACATCTCGAATTTTTGAATCATGATCCTACTAAACTCTTCGCAAGTTGATTTGTTAGTAGATCCAAATATAATATCATCAACATAAACTTGGCATACAAACAAATTATTTGCAACAGTTTTAGTAAAGAGTGTAGGATCGGCTTTACCGACTTTGAAGCCATTAGTGATAAGAAAATCCCGCAGGCATTCATACCATGCTCTTGGGGCTTGCTTGAGCCCATAAAGCGCCTTTGAGAGTTTATAAACATGGTTAGGGTACTCACTATCTTCAAAGCCGGGAGGTTGCTCAATATAGACCTCTTCCTTGATAGGTCCATTGAGGAAGGCACTTTTCACGTCCATTTGATAAAGCTTAAAGCCATGGTAAGTAGCATAGGCAAGTAATATACGAATTGACTCAAGCCTAGCTACGGGTGCATAAGTTTCATCAAAGTCCAAACCTTCGACTTGTGAATAACCTTTGGCCACAAGTCGGGCTTTGTTTCTTGTCACCACACTATGCTCATCTTGCTTGTGGCGGAATACCCACTTGGTACCTACAACATTTTGATTAGGATGTGGAACTAAATGTTATACCTCATTCCTCATGAAGTTGTTGAGTTCCTCTTGCATTGCCAGCACCCAATCTAGATCTCTTAGTGCATCCTCTATCCTGTAAGACTCAATAGAGGACACAAAGGAGTAATGTTCACAAAAATGTGCAACTCGAGATCTACTGGTTACCCCCTTATGAATATCACCAAGGATGGAGTTGACGGAGTGATCTCATTGAATTGCTTGGTGGACTCTTGGGTGTGGCGGTCGTTGACCCTGTATTTCTTGATCATCTTCCTTGTCTTTATCATTATCATCTCCCCCTTGATCATTGTCCTCCTCTTGAGGTGGCTCATCCTCTTGATCTTCATTTTCATCATCTTGAGCTTGATCCTCATCTTGAGTAGGTGGAGATGCTTGGTTGGAAGATGACAGTTGATCTTGTGCTTGTGTGGGCTCTTCGGATTCCTTAGAACACACATCCCCAATGGACATGTTCCTTAGCGCGACGCACGAAGCCTCTTCATCATCTAATTCATCAAGATCAACTTGCTCCACTTGGGAGCCATTAGTCTCATCAAACATAATGTCACAAGAAACCTCAACTAATCCAGTGGAATTGTTGAAGACTCTATATGCCCTTGTGTTTGAGTCATATCCTAGTAAAAGCCTTCTACAGCCTTGGGAGCAAATTTAGATTTTCTACCTCTTTTAACAAGAATAAAACATTTGCTACCAAAGACTCTAAAATATGAAACATTGGGCTTTTTACCGATGAGGAGTTCGTATGATGTCTTCTTGAGAATTCAGTGAAGATATAACCGGTTGATGGAGTAGCAGGCGGTGTTAATCGCCTCGACCCAAAACCGGTCTGGTGTCTTATACTCATCAAGCATGGTCCTTGCCATGTACAATAGAGTTCGATTCTTCCTCTCCACTACACCATTTTGTTGAGGTGTGTAGGGAGAGGAGAACTTATGCTTGATGCCCTCATCCTCAAGAAAGCCTTCGATTTTGAGTTCTTGAACTCCGTCCCATTATCGCTTCTTATCTTCTTAATCCTTAAACCGAACTCATTTTGAGCTCATCTTAAGAATCCCTTTAAGGTGTCTTCGGTTTGTGATTTTTCCTGCAAAAAGAATACCCAAGTGAACCGAGAATAATCAATCACAATAACTAGACAGTACTTACTCCCGCCGATGCTTATGTAAGCTATCGAGCCGAATAAATCCATGTGGAGTAGCTGGAGCGGCCTGTCAGTCGTCATTATGTTCTTGTGTGAATGGTGAGCACCAACTTGTTTCCTGCTTGACATGCACTACAAACCCTGTCTTTCTCAAAATGAACATTTGTTAGTCCCAAAATGTGTTCTCCCTTTAGAAGCTTGTGAAGATTCTTCATTCCAACATGGGCTAGTCGGTGATGCCAGAGCCAACCCATACTAGTCTTAGCAATTAAACATGTGTTGAGTCCAGCTGTGTTTTCATTAAAATCAACCAAATATAGCTGACCCTCTAACACTCCCTTAAAGGCTATTGAATCATCACTTCTTCTAAAGACAGTAACACCTACATCTGTAAAAAGACAGTTGTATCCCATTTTGCATAATTGAGAAACGGAAAGCAAATTGTAATCTAAAAGAATCTACAAGAAAACATTGGAAATAGAATGGTCAGGTGATATAGCAATTTTACCAAGTCCTTTGATCAAACCTTGATTTCCATCCCCGAATGTGATAGCTCGTTGGGGATCTTCGTTTTTCTCATAGGAGGAGAACATTCTTTTCTCCCCAGTCATGTGGTTTGTGCATCCACTATCTATTATCCAACTTGAGCCCCCGGATGCACAAACCTGCAAAACAATTTAGGCCTTGTTCTTAGGTACCCAACAGTCTTGGGTCCTTTGACATTAGAAACAAACACCTTTTGTACCCAAACACAAGTCTTTAAACTCTTATGTTTGCCCCCAACATATTTGGCAACTACTTTGCCTGATTTGTTAGTGAGCACATAAGAAGCATCAAAAGTTTTGAATGAAATGTTATGATCATTTGATGCAGCAGGGGTTTTCCTTTTAGGCATTTTAACATGTGTAGAATGCCTAGAGCTAGAAGCCTCATTTTTATACATAAATGCATGGTGAGAAATGTTATGAGGTTTTCTAGCATGAGTTCTCCTAATCTTGTGCTCAGGATAATTAGCAGGATATAAAATGTAACCCTCATTATCCTGAACTATGGGAGCCTTTCCCTTAACAAAGTTGGACAATCTCTTGGGGGCATTAAGCTTGACATCGCTTCCCTGTTGGAAACCAATGACATCCTTAATGCCAGGGTGTCTCCCATTATAGAGCATGCTTCTAGCAAATTTAAATTTTTCGTTCTCAATCTCATGCTCATTAATTTTAGCAGTTAATTGAGCTATATGATCATTTTGTTGTTTAATAAGAGCAAGGTGATCATTGATAGCTTCAACATTAATATCTCTACATCTAGTGCAAATGGAAACATGCTCGATAGTATATGTAGAGGGTTTGCAAACATTTAATTCATCTATCTCAGATTTTAGCATGGCATTTTCATTTCTAAGACAGGAAATGGAATCATTGCAGACATTTAAATCTTTAACCTTAGAAATTAGACTAGCATTTTCAGTCCTAAGGCTAGAAATTGATTCATTCAAATTATCAATCTTAGCATTTAAACTAGCATTTTTACTTCTAAGACTGGTAATTGAATCATGGCAAATGCTAAGCTCTTTAGTCAAGTTTTCACATTTCTCTACCTCCTGAGCATAAGCATTTTTCACTTTAACATGTTTTTTATTTTCTTTAATAAGGAAGTCCTCTTGGCTTTCCAAGAGATCATCCTTCTCATGAATAGCTTCTATCGATTCATTTAATTTTTCTTTTTGTTTCATGTTAAGGTCGGCAAAAAGAGTAAGTAAATCATGTTCATCTTCACTAGAACTACCCTCATCACTAGATGTAGTATACTTGGGGTGGTCCTAGATTGTACCTTATTCCTTTTGCCGTCCTTTGCCATGAAGCACTTGTGGCCGACGTTTGGGAAGAGTAGGCCTTTGTTGATGGCGATGTTGGCGGCGTCCTCGTCGGAGGAAGAGTCGGTGGAGCTTTCATCGGAGTCTCATTCCCGACACACGTGGGTATCGCCGCCCTTCTTCTTATAGAATCTCTTCTTCTCCTTCTTATTCTCCTTCTTGTCGTCACCCCTGTCACTATCACTTGAAATAGGACATTTAGCAATGAAATGACCGGGCTTACCACATTTGTAGCACACCTTTTTGGAGCAGGGCTTGTAGTCCTTCCCCTTCTGTTGCTTGAGGATTTGGTGGAAGCTCTTGATGATGAGCACCATTTCCTCATTGTCGAGCTTGGAGGCGTCGATGGGAAGCCTACATGATGTAGACTCCTCTTTCTTCTCTTCCGTCGCTTTGAATGCGACGGGTTGCACCTCGGGTGTGGAGGTGGCGCCTTGCTCCAAGTTGATGATGTGTTTGGAGTCTTTGATCATTAGCTCAAAGCTCACAAACTTACGAATGACTTCCTCTGGAGACATTAGTTTATATCTAGGATCCCCACGTATTAATTGAACTTGAGTAGGATTAGAAATACGAGAGATCTAAGAATAACCTTGACCATTTCATGGTCGTCCCATTTGGTGCTCCCGAGGTTGCGCACTTGGTTCACCATGGTATTTAGCCAGTTGTACATTGCTTGCGGCTCTTCTCCTTTGTTGAGGACGAATCAACCAAGTTCGCCCTCGATTGTCTAGCGCTTGGTGATCTTGGTCGCCTCATCTCCTTCGTGCGCGGTCTTGAGCACGTTCCAAATTTCTTTGGCACCCTTCAACCCTTGCACCTTATTATACTCCTCTCGACATAGAGAGGCGAGGAGTATAGAAGTTGTTTGGGAGTTAAAGTGTCGTATTTGGGCGGCTTCGTCCGAATCATAGTCCTTATCCCCCACCTGTGGTACCTGCACTCCAAATTCAACTATATCCCAAATGCTTTCGTGGAGTGAGGTTAGGTGATGCCTCATTTTATCACTCCATATACAATAATCTTCATCATCAAAATATGGTGGTTTGCCTAAGGGAACAGAAAGTAAAGGAGCGCGCTTTGAAATACGGGGATAACAAAGTGGCATCTTACTATACTTCTTGCGCTCATGGCGCTTAGAAGCGACGGACGAGTCGGACCTTGATGTGGAGGGCAACGATGAGTCGGTCTCGTAGTAGACCACCTTCTTTATCTTCTTTTTCTTGTCGCCTCTCCAAAGCGTCTTGTTGGAGGAAGAGGATTCCTCCTTATTCTTGTGTCTGGACTCCCTTGAGAGGGTTCTCCCCGAGCTTGTGGGCTTGTCGCCGGTCACGATCTCCCTCTTGGCATGATCTCCCGACATCACTTCGAGTTGTTAGACTCTTAATAAAGCACCGGGCTCTGATACCAATTGAAAGTCGCCTAGATGGGGGTGAATAGGCGTAATCTGAAATTTACAACTTTAAACACACACTACAAGCCGGGTTAGCGTTAGCACTTAAATAAAGTCCGGGAGAGAGGGAAAAACAAATCAAATGGAAAACATGCGAATGAACACGGTGATTTGTTTTACCGAGGTTCGGTTCTAAAGAACCTAATCCCCGTTGAGGTGGTCACAAAGACCGGGTCTCTTTCAACCCTTTCCCTCTCTCAAACGGTCACTTAGACCGAGTGAACTTTCTCCTTAATCAAACGGGTCACTTAGACCCCGCAAGGACCACCACACACTTGGTGTCTCTTGCTTTGATTACAATTCTCTTGGGAACAAGAATGAGGAAGGAAGAAAGTGATCCAAGCAACAAGAGCACAAAGAACACGAACAAACACTCTCAAGTCACTAGGTGGTTGGAATGAATTTGGGACTTGGAGAGGCTTTGATCTTTTGATTTGTGTCTAGGATTGAATGCACTAGCTCTTGTATTGAATGGGAACTTTAGAAAACTTGGATACTTGGAGTTGTGGTGGTTGGGGGGTATTTATACCCCTCAACCACCAACAAGCTGTTGGGGAAGGCTGCTGGCGATGGGCGCACCGGACAGTCCGGTGCGCCACCGAACATGCACTGTAGGCTGTCCGGTGCGCCGCCACATCATCCAACTGTTAGGGTATTGGAGCAGTCGACCGTTGGAGGCTTTGTCCTCATGCGGCACCGAACAGTCCGGTGCCACACCGGACATGTACTGTTCACTGTCCGGTACGCCTCTGACTTCTGCTCTCACTTCTGACGTGCACTGTTACGTACTGTAGCATTTGCAGAGTCGACCGTTGCGCGAGTTAGCCATTGCTCCGCTGGTGCACCGAACAGTCCGGTGAATTATAGCAAAGTGCGCCTGGAGAAACCCGAGAGTGGCTGGTTTGAGTTGTACGGTCCTGGTGCACCGGATACTGTCCGATGGTACACAGGACAGTCCGGTGCGCCGTTCCTCAGCACACTCAAGTTTCTTTGCTCCTTTGAATTTGATCCCTAACTTGAATATTTATTGGTTTGTATTGAACCTTTTTGCACCTGTAGAACATGTATTCTAGAGCAAACTAGTTAGTCCATTTGTTTGTGTTGGACATTCAACCACCAAAACTAATTGTAGGAAAAGGTTAACCCTGTTTCCCTTTCAAGACATCAAAATGCAACTAAGTACGAAAATAAAGAATCTTGGTGTCATTCTCAAGTGCAGAAGTTCTGAACGCCAATAAAGCTCATGGTGTTGAAGATAGGAGTGGAGGTGCTCTAGTGGGAACTGAACATTCCCTCGAAGCCTAGCAATGGCGATGGTGGCAAGGACTAGGGGTTCTAGCGGCTGAGGGCTCAGGGTGAAGCGAGCAGGGGGTGTGGAGGGGTCTGATTTAATGCATGGCATGCTCAATTTAGATGGAAGAGTGATAGCGATTTGGCAAGGGGTGGTGCAGGTGGAGGTTGTCGGTGACGGTCAAGATGTTCCCAAGCATTAATAGCGCCATTAAGAAGGTGATCAAGTGGAGAAAGGGGTTGGTAATGTTGCTTGTGATCTTAGCTAATTGCTGACTGGGACGGGGAGGCTAGATGGGCTCTACAGGGTGAGATCCACGACGGGATGTCCACCGGCGAACATCGAGGAAAGTGTGGGAGGTTGGAGATGATAGCCTGGTCCCACGTGTCAAAGATCCAAGGAGGGAACACGTTCATGCGGATGGGTGAGGCACTGACAATAAGGGTCTAGCGAGCAGGGGTAGGAGCGGGTGAGGGCTCTAGCGAGCACCGACAGGCGAAGTGTTGGGTTTATGCTTCGTCGCCGAAGGTCTTATAAGAAGAAGTGATCCTCGGATGAAGCTGTTTGTACAAGATAGCCGAAGGTTCCTCTTCGTAGAGCTTCGGCATTACAAACCGACTTAAAGATAGAATGACCTTTTAGTCCATAAAGGTCTGAGTCAATGTTGTATGTTTTTATAAGGGGCATACTTGTAATTCCTCACAGGCTGCGTCCTGTGCCTATAAATAGTGAACAGTATTCCGTTACTGTTCACGCATTCTGGTATTTGCAATCACATCTCTCGGAATACAACCTTTGTCAAGGCATAGGTATCATTGTACTTAATGATTCAATATATTAAGTGAATATGATATAATGCATCTGTGAGTCATTTATCCATTTATACCTTTTACTTTGCATTATCTTACAATGTTTATTGAAAGTTTATTACGAAGGTTCAACTTCGTAATAAGACTCTTATCAAACCTTCGTCCAAAACCCATTATCCCCAAGGGAATAATGCTTCATGGACGAAGGACAATATCATTTAACATTTTATGTTGCCTTGTTCTTAATTCATAGCACTTGAGAACAAGTCCCCAACATTGGCGCCCACCTCCGGTGAACTCACTTCCACTTTTTGAGCTGATGGCTTCGTTCAACGACCAAGCTGGAGCTGCTTCGGACCCGAAGCAGGTGCTCCCGATCACAGGTGGCTCG
Organism: Zea mays; assembly: GCF_902167145.1. NCBI lineage: Eukaryota > Viridiplantae > Streptophyta > Magnoliopsida > Poales > Poaceae > Zea > Zea mays. The sequence continues at coordinate 29,813,353 of NC_050100.1, read as the reverse complement.
TCCTCAGAGCCAGCTAACAAGAAACAGAAGAAGGAAGCACAGAGAAGGGTACAGCATGTTGGGGTGCAAGGACCCTTCATCAAGTCAAGATGGTCTCACATTCCTATTACCTTCTCCCAAGAGGACCTCCAGCTCAAAGATTACCCACACAACGATGCCATGGTTATCTCTTGTGTTATCAAAGGATTTCTGGTCCACAATGTCTTGGTTGATACAGGCAGTGCAGCGGACATCATATTTGCTAAGGCCTTCAGACAGATGCAGGAGCCAGAAGATAAAATTCATGATGCTACACATCCTCTCTGTGGCTTCGGAGGAAGACAGATTGTAGCATTGGGCAAGATCACTATGTCAGTGACCTTCGGGTTCATCAACAACACTAGAACTGAGCAAGTTGTGTTTGACATTGTTGACATGGAATACCCTTACAATGCAATTATTGGTCGTGGTACTCTCAATGCCTTCGAAGCAATCCTTCATCCTGCCTATCTTTGCATGAAGATACCTTCGGATCAGGGACCCATTGCTATCCATGGAAGTCAGGAAGCTGCAAGAAGGGCCGAAGGTAATTGGACTGATTCAAAAGCAATCCATAACATAGATGGAACTGAAGCTTGTGAACAGTACAAATTCAGAAGGGAGAAAGCAGCTTCAGCAGACCAGCCGAAGCCTATGCTCTTATGTGAGGACATAGCAGAGCAGAAGGTGCTGTTAGGCTCTCAGTTATCCGAAGAGCAGGAGAAAACTTTGATAAGGTTTTTGTTCAATAACAAGGATGTTTTTGCATGGTCAGCCAATGATCTTTGCGGAGTTAATAGAGATGTTATCGAGCACTCACTTAATGTCGATCCATCCTTCAGACCCAGAAAGCAAAGGCTTCGGAAAATGTCAGATGATAAGGCCGAAGGTGCTCGCAACGAAGTCAAAAGACTCCTTAGTGCAGGAGTTATCAGAGAAGTGAAGTACCCAGAATGGTTAGCTAACACTGTTATGGTAAAAAAGGCCAATGGCAAGTGGCGAATGTGCATCGATTTTACAGATCTTAACAAGGCTTGTCCGAAGGATGAATTCCCACTACCAAGGATAGACTCTTTAGTTGATGCAGCAGCTTCATCAGAGCTCATGAGTCTGTTAGACTGCTATTCAGGCTATCACCAAATTTGGATGAAGAAAGAAGATGAGCCGAAGACTAGCTTCATTACTCCAAGTGGCACATATTGCTATCTTCGGATGCCTGAGGGGCTCAAAAACGCTGGAGGAAGTTTCAGCCGAATGACTGCGAAGGTTCTTCAATCTCAAATAGGCAGAAATGTGCTAACTTATGTTGATGACATCATTGTCAAAAGCACGAAGCAGGAGAATCATATTGCTGATCTGCAGGAGACCTTCGCCAGTTTCAGGCAAGCTGGTTTAAAGTTAAATCCAGAAAAATGTGTCTTCGGAGTGAAGGGGAAATTTCTTGGATGCTTGGTTTCAACAAAGGGAATTGAAGCCAATCCAAGTAAAATTGAAGCTATACTTCGGATGGAGCCACCAACTACAAAGAAGGGGGCTCAAAGATTGACAGGAAGGTTGGCATCTCTCAATAGATTCATATCCAGATCGGCAGAGAGAAATTTACCATTCTTCGAAGTGCTGAAGTCGGCCGAAGTCTTTCAATGGGGACCAATCCAGCAGAAGGCTTTCGAAGAACTGAAACAGTATTTGATAGATCTAACAACATTGACTCCACCAATGCCAGGGGCTCCTTTATTATTATATGTGGCAGCTTCGCACTCAGCGGTAAGTGCAGCGCTTGTTCAGGAGAAGCTTGATGGTCAAGTCAAAAGGCAGGCCCCAATATATTTTGTTTCCGAGGTCCTTAGTTTATCAAAGAAAAATTATACAGAGTTGGAGAAGATACTGTATGCTGTCTTGATGGCCTCCAGGAAGCTTCGGCACTATTTCCAAGCTTACAACATAATTGTTCCTTCATCACAACCTCTGAAGGATATTATGAGGAACCGAGAAGCTACTGGAAGGATTGGAAAATGGGCTGCAGAGCTCAATGAATTTTGTATTGAATATGTTCATAGATCTTCGATTCAGTCACAGGCACTGGCAGACTTTATTGCTGATTGGACGCCAGGGGCTCAGGAGGAGGAAACGAATAAAGAAAACGAAGCCTGGACAGTGTTTTGTGATGGATCTTGGGGAACCTTCGGAGCAGGAGCGGCTGCTGTGTTGGTTTCACCTTCCAAAGTCAAAACTTGTTATGCGGCAAAGCTTGATTTTAATTGCACAAACAACATTGCTGAGTACGAAGCATTGATTCTAGGTCTTCGGAAGTTAAAAGCAATGGGAATCAGAAGAGCTATACTTAAAACTGATTCCCAGGTTGTTTCGGGTCATATTGACAAAAGTTGCAAGGCTAAGGATCCGAAGCTTGAAAAATATCTGGATATGGTTCGAAGAGTTGAAGCTTCCTTCGAAGGGTTTTCTGTCAGAAATATCCCTCGAGGACAAAATGAGCATGCTGATTTGCTAGCTAAGTCAGCAGCACAGGGGCTGCCTTTACCTTCGGATGTATTTTTCGAAACAATAAAAGCACCTTCGGTGGAACTTCTTGAAAGAGCAGTTCTTAATATATCTCCTGTTTTTAGCGAAGATTGGAGAACCGAGATCATTTCTTACCTTCAGGGTAAATTTCTTTCAGATGACGAAGCTTATAACAAGAGGATAGAAGCAAGAGCTCGTCCATATGTCATGATAGAAGGGGAGTTGTATAAACATGGAGTTTGTGCTCCGTTGCTCAAATGCTTATCCAGAACCGAAGGTATAGAGTTAATGAAAGAAATACATGCAGGCCTGTGTGGATCTCACATCGGATCTAGGCCGTTACTCGGAAAAATTTTTCGTCAAGGGTTTTATTGGCCGAAGGCAGCTTCGGATGCAGCAGAATTGGTTCAAAAGTGCGAAGGTTGTCAGAAATGTGCAAGAGATCAAAAACAACCTTCGTCCTTAACACAGCTCATACAACCCACTTGGCCATTGCAAAGGTGGGGCCTTGACTTGTTAGGTCCGTTACCACCGGCTCAAGGGAACCTGAGATATGTTGTGGTAGCTGTGGAATATTTTTCTAAATGGATTGAGGCGAAGCCTTTAGCCACAATAACTTCGGCTACCGTCCAAAAGTTTTTCTGGCAGAATATTGTTTGTCGTTTCGGGGTGCCAAAGGCTATCACTGTGGACAATGGAACACAGTTTGACTCCGAAGCTTTCAGGGATTTCTGTGACCAAATTGGTACGAAGATCCATTTTGCATCAGTCAGGCACCCGGAGTCAAATGGACTCGTTGAAAGAGCCAACGGCGTTATAATGACAGGAATAATGAAGCTAATCTTCAATCAACCCAGAGGAAAATGGCCAGATCAGCTAACCAAAGTGGTGTGGAGCCACAACACGACAACATCAAGGTCTACAGGCTTTACTCCATTCAAGTTGTTGTTCGGTGACGAAGCAATAACTCCAGAGGAAGCTAAAGCTGGATCAATAAGGATAGTAGCTTCGGCAGAATCAGATTCCGAAGCTGCTTATTCTATAGAAAAAGATGCTTTAGAAGGGATCAGACTGCAAGCCGTGGAGAATATTAATAAATATCAAGCTGAAACAGTCAAATGGAGGGATAGAAAGGTTCGGCTAAAAAATATTGAGCCAGGGCACTTGGTGCTTCGGAGGGTGGCCAACCCGGAAACAGTAGGCAAATTGCAGTTGAAATGGGACGGGCCTTTCTTAGTAGCATCTTCGTCAAGGCCCGGTTCATACAGATTGAAAGATATGGACGGCAATGACATTCCTAGATCTTGGAATGCGGATGAGCTTCGGCGATACTATGTATAATTCGATGTAATTTTTCATATTTTTTATTTTTTCTTTCATGGCACCCTTTTCCTTTCCAAAGGGGGGAGAAAGGTTTTTAATGGGGCCAGCATATGTAATTTCCTTTTTTTAGTCTTATAAGAGCAAAATCCCCCAAAGAATGTAAATGTAAAAGCTGAGAGTGCACCATCGAGTGCCCAAAAAGTAAAAACGAAGAAGCTCCAAAGACGTTCCTAAGGGAATGCAGAGCTTACAGCGAAAAGTCAACGCTGATTCCGCCAAAAGTAAAGGCGAAGAAGCTCCAAAGACGTTCCTAAGGGAATGCAGAGCTTACAGCGAAAAGTCAACGCTGATTCCGCCAAAAGTAAAGGCGAAGAAGCTCCAAAGTCGTTCCTAAGGGAATGCAGAGCTGAGGTGTGATTGTTTTTAAGAAGATAATGGCTATGAATATGGCTTCGGATACGTGTTTGGCCATTCATTTACACATCACATTACATCATAGCATTTGCATTCATAAACATTCATCTAGGCATATGTAGGATAATCATCTTCATCGCATAAAATGGTTGCTTCGGCAAGAAGAGAAAAAAGAAAGAAAAAAAGGAAATGTTGTTTTCCATGAAGGAGAGCTTCGGGAAGAAGGGAAATGTTGTTTTCTATGCTTCGTTGCGTACGAAAAGAAGGGAAGGTGTTTTTTCGCCTTCGGCTCAAAAAAGGAAATTTCGTCCACATCAAAGCATTTCTCATACATCAGTGAAAGGTTAAGGATATATTACAAGGTATGAACAGCATACATTAAAAATAAGTTTTGTTTACATTCATAAAAGTTATCTCAAAAGTTTTTCAAGTACTGTCTGCAGTCTATTATCTAAATCTTCAAGGAGCTTCGGCTTCGGCATTATTTTTGGTCATCAGTTTCGGCTTCGTCATCCTACACAAATAAGGTAGTTGGAAGTCAAAATCAAGTTTACAGAAAAAGGTAAGCACAAGGTATGATTTCTTACTGGATCAAGGTGGCTACGAGCTTCGTCTCCAGCTTTCTCTCGACCACCTTTTGTCCATATCATTTTCACAAATCGATTCGAGATGCTTCGGGCGAGATCAGGGATGTCATCCAGGATTGATGGTGACAAAGTGAAATTTGGCCTGTTGACAATTTTCCCATGATCACAGCCAGCCTTCAGGAAGGCTGCAGCAGTCCCTCGAGAAGCCACCCAGGCACAGAAGTCGCCATGCCCAGCTATGACTTCGTCGAGCTCGTCAATCTCCCCCTCAATGTGTTCGAAGGTTTTTGGTAGATCTTCAGCTGAGGGGGTAAATTTTTCGCTGCTGGCTCCAACTGAGTGAAAAATCTTTCTTAGTCGTTGAATGCACTTATTACTAAATTCCAGGCATTTTTCTTGAAGATTTGTCAGTAGTTTTCTCAAATCCGAGTTTTGCTGAGCTTCGGCTTCAAGTTTTCCATTGAGATCTTGTTTTTCTTGTTCGAACTGCTCAGACTGGCGGAGAAGCTTCGTGTTCAATTCTAATATTTTTGCTTCAGCTTCCGCCAGTAAACCTTCGGCTGCCTGGAGCTCAAAGTTCTTTTTCTCAAAAGCATCTGATTGCTCCTTTATTTTGTTTTCCAAATTTCCAATTATAATTTCATGTTTTTTATCTTCAAGATCTTGCTGCATTTGCAAGGCTTTGCTCAATAGCATGCTCTACACGAACACAAAACACAACCTTCGTCAGATATGCTTTTATTAGAAGCAATAAAAGTTAAGGGACAAGTCATTTACCTTGAAGTTGGAGTAAAATAAACTACCAACGACATGTTGTCGTCGGTAGCGGCTGATGTCTGATTCTAGCTTCGGGAATCCAATACTCTTGGACAGAGTACTGATAACTTTGGCCCCTGTTTGGTCTCGAATACACTCTAGCTTCTCATCATCAACGCCTCCGAAGAGGAGTGCCCCAGGTTTGTATCCACAGGATTGGGCATAATCTTTAAGCTCTTCTATTTCAGCTTTTGTTAGATGTTCTCCAACTAAGTTTTGGAACGCGAAGGCTTCGTTTCCTGAAGCTTCGTCAGCAATTTCTTTTCCTTTCTTTGACGCTGCGGTCACGACCTCTTCGGCAGCAGTAGCAGCTTCTTCTGCAGCCATGTCTAGTAGCATTTGGTCAATATGTTCAATTGTGCTCTCTAAATTCAAATCTTCCGCTGAGGTAACTTCGGCGGCTGCGGCCTCCGAAGGTGCAATTTCAATATTTGCCCCCTCTGCTGCCGTTTGTGTTTTTTGGGCCGAAGCTCTTGGCGGCGTTTTGTCAATTACCTCTGTCACGGTAATGATTCTTTGTTTCTTTGCCTTGATTGTTTTCCTCGATTTCTCAGGCTCCTTGTCCTTCTGAAAAAACTTTGTCAGTTGAGGACCCAGTGGACTTAGCTTCGCAGGTAAGGATTCAGTCATTACCTTCAGAATTTCCTCAACAACAGCAGCAGAAGGCGATGCGGGGGTTTCTTCTGCTTCGGATATTTGTTGCTTCGGAGAAGAAGCTTTCCTTTTCTTTTGAATTTTCTTCTTTATTGGCTCTTTTTCACCTTCATCTAAGGCTTCAGTTGCCCTTTTCCTTTTTTGGCCCCCGGCACCTTTGTTCAGATCTTCGTAGTCTGGGTATTCGAAACCCAAGGCGTCCAACACTCGATTTAGCCTTCGTTTCGGACGGGTGCCGAAGGCTGCGGTCATCAATTGATCTTCCTTTTTTGAATAATTGCCAAGTATCTCGTTGCACATCACTTCAATCGTATCCAGCCACTCTTGGCAAGGAGTTTTAAAGTATTTCTTAAATTTGAAGTAGTAAGGCAAACGTACAAGTTCACCTTTTTTCTTATCCCCCTTCAGCTTCGGCATTTCCCACTCTTTTACACTAGGAAAAACCTTGAAAGCCAAGAATTCCTGGACCAAGTCCCTTGTACTGATATTCTCTGCAATTATTTTAAATTCATGCATTGCTTTTTGAGTGGGACCCTCTGGTAACATGTGGCATTGGGGGCGAGTTTCTCCGAAGGTCAGTTCCAGTGGACTTTGCACAAGCTTTTCTTTATCATCATCAACCTTAACATAGAACCATTCTGATTTCCACCCGGTTGCCCATTTGCTTCGGTAGCTGATCACAGGATACTTCGTAGTTTTCCGGTAAGCAAAATTATAGCAACCAAAATTATCATGTAATCCATCTTTTCTAGCCTTTGTCTGATAGTGTAGTTCGTGAACTCGGCAAAAGCTGTCTGCAAACGGTTCCACCGCCTGGCTTCGGAGTGCCCAGATATAAACATTAAGCCTAACGATAGCGTTAGGGGTTAGCTGGTGAAAATAGATTCCAAAATTCTTCAATATCTCTGCAATAATCCCATGAAGGGGGAATCTTAATCCAGCCTTTAAGAAGCTCTTAAAAATAACAATTTCATCTTTCTCCGGCTTCGGGGTAGTCTCTTCTCCCCCGAAGCGTAATAGCTTCTTTTGATTTTCAGTAAAATAGCCTGATTTTACCATCTTGGACAGATCAGCCTTTGAAACAGTAGATTTCCCGAAATCCAAATGACTGGGTTTGCTTGGCGTAGCAAGGTGATAATCATCTTCGGGGTCAGTTTCCCCAGCATCTTCTCCTTCTGCTTCAGCGATAGCTTGTTCCGCATCATCACTAGGAATCTTTTCCGAAGTCACTAGCCCGGATCGTTGCATGGCTTCGGAGATAGGGACAGTCTCCGAAGCTTCAGTTTCGTCCCCCTCGCGCTCAACCCTGGCGGTAGAGCGGATCCTGGCCATTAAACTATGAACTTGTGAAACTTTAATACTTTTCTCCTCCGAAGAAGGTTTCAAGATGGAGCTTCGTTCAAATTCCGACAAACAAGCTTCGGCGACGGTTAAAAGTTTTGGCAGCAAAACAGTGCAAATAGCAGTAAATGCTGTGGTAACTTCACACCTACTCGTCTGTTTATATAGTGCCGCAGGTAAGAAGGCGAGGCGCCAGAAGTTTTACACCAGGCGGACACCCGCTCGCACTCGCTGTACGGTGGACCGCAGAGACCGAACAGTAACTCTGCAAGGTGGGGCCGCTACGCGCAGGGAGATTGAATCGTTTCTCGACAACGAGCTCAGGGAAGGTGTTTTTTAGACCTTCGGCGCTCCGAAGCTTAAGAGACTTTTTTCACGGATCAAGCTCGTTACGAAAAACGATCTAGCACCGCGAAAGGGGCTACTGTTGGGTTTATGCTTCGTCGCCGAAGGTCTTATAAGAAGAAGTGATCCTCGGATGAAGCTGTTTGTACAAGATAGCCGAAGGTTCCTCTTCGTAGAGCTTCGGCATTACAAACCGACTTAAAGATAGAATGACCTTTTAGTCCATAAAGGTCTGAGTCAATGTTGTATGTTTTTATAAGGGGCATACTTGTAATTCCTCACAGGCTGCGTCCTGTGCCTATAAATAGTGAACAGTATTCCGTTACTGTTCACGCATTCTGGTATTTGCAATCACATCTCTCGGAATACAACCTTTGTCAAGGCATAGGTATCATTGTACTTAATGATTCAATATATTAAGTGAATATGATATAATGCATCTGTGAGTCATTTATCCATTTATACCTTTTACTTTGCATTATCTTACAATGTTTATTGAAAGTTTATTACGAAGGTTCAACTTCGTAATAAGACTCTTATCAAACCTTCGTCCAAAACCCATTATCCCCAAGGGAATAATGCTTCATGGACGAAGGACAATATCATTTAACATTTTATGTTGCCTTGTTCTTAATTCATAGCACTTGAGAACAAGTCCCCAACACGAAGCTTGCCTCTCAGGAAGATATGAGCACGAGGTGGTTCCTAGGCTAAAAATCATTTGGGCCGACACAAGTTATTGTTTTATCTTTTTCCATTTTTATATTTGAATTTAAGTTTGATTTTTAAAATCAATTCAAATGAACTCTAAACTACTTTAAAATTTTACAAAAAATCAGAAATATTCAAATGAACATGCTGGTGAAACTTGGACTCTTTTCTTGGTCATGATGTTTGTATAAAAAATAATCCTCCTTTTCGCTCTTTAGGGTAATATAGGGTAAAATATGTTTAAGGAAAAAATTAGATTCCCTCAAGTTTTGTAGTGTATTGTGATTGTTTTAAAAGAATTTTTGTAGCAATCAAAAATAGGGTGTTACAATGACGTATCAGATTCCCATTCAACACAACATGCATGTCCCTTCCTTTTTCTTTTTAAATGCCATCTTAATCCCTTCATTTTCTTCTCTTCATCAATATGTGAACATTTGGTACTAAGATGTTCTTGGCTACCACACTTGTAGCATCTTTTTTTCTTTTTACCCTTCTTGATGCAGACCTTCTTATTCTTGCTCCATACCTTTTCTTCTTCATGAATTTTCCAAATTGATGCACAAAGAGAGTCATCTCTTCATCTTATTCATATAAGGTTGAGCTTTCATCTTCACTAGGTTCTTCTTTTTCTTGTTTTTCCCTAAATGAAACGGTGGTTTTGAATCCCACACTTCTATTCTTCTCATCTTCTTTGTCTTCCCCATCCCTTTTCACACGGTATGTCTTGTTTGACTACCTAGTACTTGGGTTGGGGTTACTTCTTTTAACCCACCTCTCATATTTATTGTGACTAGATTATCAAATCTTGGAGGCAAGCACCTTAGAAATCGATGAGATAAGTCCTCATTGTGCACATTATGTCCCAAGTTCTCTAGCTCATTTACAATGATGTTCAACATATGGAACATTTTGTGCGTCTTGAACTTTATATATTTATCTTTAAATATGTATAACTTCAGTTCTTTCATGGCAACTGTACACTCATATGAATCTTCTAGCCTCTTCCAAACTTCATGTAGATTTCCAAATCTTTAATTGATTCAAACACTTTTGGATCAAGAGCTTTATAGATTACATTGAGAGCTTGATTATTTAATTTCAAATTCTCTTCTTCTCTTGGTGTTGGATCTTTTTGTCAAGAACTACAAAAGGTTCATGCACAACACCCCATACTTTTATACTCGTAGCTTTTAAATAGAAACACATCCTATTTTCCAATAATCATAGTTTGTTTCATTAAAGTGGAGTGGTTTACCAACATGATTAGTAACCATATTTTTCACTGTAGGTTGTCAAGCCTAAAGTTAACAATGTCTTAGCCCCGATATCACTTGATAGGATCAAGATGGCTAGAGGGGGTGAATAGCCTATAAAAATAGTTCTTCAAAGCTTAATATTATTACAAGAGCCAAGTTGATGGATGTAGAAGCATAGACTTGATCTAGCTCTAATTTACTCTATGCTAACTTCTAATAAATTTAGTAGTTTGGTAAAAAGATTATATTGAATGTATCATACTACTTACTACCAAGAGGTAAAATTCAACAATAATCTACACAATGCTAAAAGGATAAATATGATACAACAAGTAGAGGTAGTTTCAAGATTAGGTATAGAGTGCAAACCACACGAGGCAAGAGATGACACAAGATATATCTTTACGGGGCAGTTGCTTGCTGGCTACATTTGTTCTCATTGTGGCGAGTCCAAGCTAGATGATTCACGTCCTCTAATTGGCATCACATGTCAAACCCACAATAAGGGCGACATAAGAATCACTCTAAAGAGACACTCCAAAGAGCCACAATTACACTATAGTTGCTCTTCACAAATCTCTCATGGGGAATGAGCAGAAGAGATCCTCGCAAAGATGATTGAAGTCAACAACAATCTCCAATAGCTGCTAGATGATCCTACAAACTCTAGGCCATCTAGGTGGCTACAATCACCAAGAGTAATAGGAGTGTAATCAACCCAATCCACTCAACTAGTGCTACAAGCTGCAAGAACTCTATGAAATGTACTAGGAGTTCTCTAGTCTCACCCAAATGATGAACTACAAGATGCAAGTGAGTGTTGTGTGTTTCTCTAGTCTCAAGAAGTGTTCACAAATGTATGGAGTTGATAGCTACTAGCTAAGGCTGGCCAAGGGGTCTATTTATAACCCCTAGAGGAATCTAACGGTTACCTCTTGAAACACAGAAATCAAGAGCACTAAACATGTGTAGTACACCATCAATCCTTGCACCTGACATGCTCAGTGGCTCTTTGAGTGCACCATCTAGTGTCATATCGAACACGCCTAGTGCATCACAGAGTTTAAGTATGTGTTTGACTTGCTCTTTGAGTGCTCTATTCAGTGGGTCATCTAGTGCCTCACTAGACTTGTCCAATGCACCATATCTAGTGCACACCAGACACCAATATGCTAATCTAAAAACTATGCAGAAATGCAACCTAACTTTGTATTCGGTGCCATGTTCGATGCCACCACTTGATCTGTTTGGTGCCTTCTGAAAAAATGCACTGAAAGTGTTTTCTCCTCTCTTCTCAAGCATGTTAAGTCTCAAAACAAATTCCACAACATCTTAGAGCATAATTAGCATTTTTAAAGTGTTTTCAATAAATATTTTTGCTTGCTTTCATATGTGTCACTTAGGCCTATATGAAATGCATATGATTGCAACATCTAGTGGCACTAGATGACCAAAATTTATATTTAGACTTTCCTATTAATAGTATCACCATCTATCCTAAATCTGATCACGCACTCTATTGCATCTTGATTGTTAAAATAAGATGCCCTAGCTTATACCTTTGTCTCAAGCCTTTGCATTTTTATTTTCTCCTTCCTCTTTCCATGTTGAGCAGTTGATTATCCTTTTTGGCCATCACCATCATTTTCATGGTTGCCAATCTTAACCTTGCATGTGGATTTAAACCTAGCTCATTCACAATACTAGAATAGAGGTTAGTTCATTGGTTGTATTAATTACCAAAAGCACACATGGAGCTTTTCAACAATGATATTGTGGAGCTAAATTGGGACCCAATGGATATCATCTACTCCAAGACAGCAAAGTTATCATTGAAATGTCCATGATCATTTCATCCCTTATTAGTATGCGATTAGTGCATGTAGTACATGCTTAATAGGATCATGCATAACAAATTAAAATTGTAAAATCAAGGTCTACCACTATTGGTTGAATTAGTTGATCAAATCTAGTGGTAGCAATATGGTTTGTTCATCAGTAGTGAACCCAAGCACTTGACCTATTTTGTATTCTAACAAGTGACAAGTGCAATATTAATAAGGTAACTTATAATAGTATGTGAATAAGCTTAAATAAGGTTCAAACTAGACGTGGAAGCTTATGCAAATAATTCGGTTCAAGTCAACAATAAAATCTCATGAAGATGGCAAGCATTCAAGAAGAATATATCAATTTGATATCAAAATCTACAAAATGGTATCTAGGTAAATATAATCCTTTAAATGGTATTCACAAGTGGCGTATTGATCAAGCTTACAAGTGGTATCCTACAAGACTTCAAGTGATCAACAACTCAAGAAAGCAACCCTCACCTACAACAAGTTCATATAAGTGCTGCCAATCCATTTGTTAGGTGTGTCCATAAATATGCAACATTGAGTACCTAAAAGTGATATGGTACAATTCTTACAAAGTCATGTTAAACTTTCCAAAGCATTAGTGCAACCTTTTGTAGTGATTAATAATAAAGGGGGAGAATTTGGGACAATGGTATGCAAGAAATTGTGCACAAGTGAAATTGGTATGAAAAGCTTAATAGAAGAGGATCAAAATTCTTGAATAAGATAAGCACACAAGTAGGGGGGTAAGTGAAAGGGAAATGTGCCCTTGGGCCATTTCTAAAGTATTTTGGTGATTTAGTGTCCAACACAAGTGCTTAAGTGATAAACTATGTCAAATGATGGATAAGGTGCAAATCAATACAAAGGTATGATTCTAGACTTAGTACATTGGGTTTTGTGTACTAACATGTTTGTCTAAGTGTTAGAATCAGAAAAAATGCAATTGGAAAAGCGTGGCTCGAAGCAGCCAAGAGTTTGCTCAGTCTGGGTGCACCGGACTGTCCGGTGGTGCACCGGACAGTGTCCGGTGCGCCAGGCTGGCTTTGGCGAACTGGCTGCTCTCGGGACTTCGACGGTGGAGTACGGCTAAAATTCACCGGACTGTCCGGTGGTGCACCGGACTGTCCGGTGAGCCAATAGTCGGCCGGGCCAACGGTCGGCCGCGGAATCCGCGCGCGACACGTGGCAAGTGCCAACGGTCGGATGGGGCACCGGACTGTCCGGTGTGCACCGGACAGTGTCCGGTGCGCCAACGGCTCCAAGACTGCAACGGTCGGCTTCGCCAAATAAGGAAAGAGATCCGCACCGGATAGTGTCCGGTGGTGCACCAGACTGTTCGGTGCGCCAGGCGACAGAAGGCAAGAATTGCCTTCCTGGAATGCACTCAACGACTCCTAGCTGCCTTGGGGCTATAAAAGGGACCCCTAGGCGCATGGAGGAGGACACCAACCATTCTCTAAGCATTCCTAAGCACCAAGACTTCAATTCTGCGCATTTGATTCTTTGTGATAGCAACTAGAGCTCCATTTGAGTTGTGAACTCACCGGGTTGTGTTGTGAGCTCTTGTTGCGACTTGTGTGCGTGTTTGGTACTCTGATTTCGTGTCTTGTGTGTGTTGCTCATCCCTTCCTTACTCCATGCTTCTTTGTGAAAATCAAAGTGTAAGGGCGAGAGGCTCCAAGTTGTGGAGATTCCTCGCAAACGGGATATAGTAAAGCAAAGCAAAACACTATGGTATTCAAGTGGGTCTTTGGACCGCTTGAGAGGGGTTGATTGCAACCCTCGTCCGTTGGGACGCCACAACGTGGAGTAGACAAGTGTTGAACTTGGCCGAACCACGGGATAAACCACTGTGTCCATCTGTGTTTGATCTTCTTGTGGTTATAGTGTCATGCAAATACTCTTATCTAGCCACTTGGCTTTATTGTGCTAACTCCTAACTAAGTTTTGTGGCATTAAAGTTTAAGTTTTACAGGATCACCTATTCACCCCCCCCTCTAGGTGCTCTCAATTGGTATCAGAGCCGTTCTCTTCAAGAAAGGGACTAATCGCTCGAAGAGATGGATCCTAAGGGCAAGGGGATTGTGATCAATGATAAGGAGAAGGAGTCCTTTGTCAACGAGCCTAAAAATGACAAGCCTACCGACTCGGGCTTGGGCCACAAACGAAAAGATGGGAAGAAGAAGAAGACAAGGCGCATCAAGGAGATCGTCTACTACGACGACAGCGACGAGTCCTCTTCTTCCCAAAAGGACGACGACAACGACTATGAAAAAAAGAAAACGGTTAATTCAAACTTCTCTTTTGATTATTCTCGTATTCCTCAAAGTACCAATGCTCACTTACTTTCCATTCCACTTGGTAAACCTCCTCATTTTGATGGAGAGGACTACGGATTTTGGAGTCACAAAATGCGTAGTCACTTGTTCTCTCTCCATCCTAGTATATGGGAAATAGTAGAGAGTGGAATGAAATTTGATAGCTCGGATAGTCCTTTGTTTATCAACGAACAGATTCATAAAAATGCACAAGCTACTACTGTGTTGTTAGCCTCATTATGCAGGGACGAGTATCATAAGGTGAGCGGCTTGGACAATGCTAAGCAGATTTGGGACACCCTCAAGATCTCACATGAGGGGAACGACGTCACCATGCTCACCAAGATGGAGTTGGTGGAAGGCGAACTCGGGAGATTCGCGATGATAAGAGGGGAGGAGCCAACCCAGACGTACAACAGGCTCAAGACCCTCGTCAACAAGATAAGGAGCTATGGAAGCACGCGATGGACCGACCACGACGTCGTCCACCTAATGCTAAGGTCCTTTTCTGTACTTGATCCACATCTGGTAAACAATATTCGTGAAAATCCTAGGTACACCAAAATGTCGCCCGAAGAAAATCTTGGGAAATTTGTAAGCGGGCGGATGATGATCAAGGAGGCAAGATACGTGGATGATGCATTGAATGGCCCAATCCACGAGCCTCAAACCGTTGCTCTCAAAGCGACAAGGAGCAAGGAGGCACTACCTAGCAAGGTGGCGCAAGTTGAGGCGGCCGGACTTAATGAGGAAGAAATGGCCCTTATCATCAAGCGGTTCAAGACGACGCTAAAGGGTCGCAAGGAGCACCCCAACAAGAACAAGACGAAGGGGAAGCGCTCCTGCTTCAAATGTGGTAAGATTGGTCATTTTATCGCTAATTGTCCCGATAATGATATTGACCAGGAAAAGAAGAGTGGAAAGTGGGAAAAGAAGAAGAACTACAAGAAGGCGAAGGGCGAGGCACATCTTGGAAAGGAGTGGGATTCGGATTGCTCCTCGTCCGACTCCGACAACGAAGGACTCGCCGCCACCGCCTTCAACAAGTCATCCCTCTTCCCAAACAAGCATCACACATGCCTCATGGCAAATGAGAAGAAGGTATGTACTCGAAACAATACTACTTATGCTTCTTCAGGCGAGGATGAGTCTAGCGATGATGATGAAATAGACTATTCATGCTTATTCAAGGGCTTATATAGAACTAAGATTGATAAGATTAATGAATTGATTGATGCTTTGAATGATAAGAATAGATTACTAGAAAAACAAGAGGACCTTTTATATGAAGAGCATGATAAATTTGTTAGTGCACAAAATTCTCTTGCTCTAGAAGTTAAAAGGAATGAAATGCTTTCTTGTGAACTATCTACTTGTGTAATACCCAATTTGTAGATATAATATAAAAGGATAAAAGTTATTTTTTCCCTCTATCTATATGTGTGTGTTGTATCTACTTACTATCACATGTGAACACCACCTTTAAAAAACAATTAATAAAAATATATATCACTAAATCATGGCATCATGCTGGATTTTATTTAGTGTGCATTTTGTGACAACCTAAAATGATGTGAAAAGAAATGTATTAAAGTCCAAAGTGGAATTTGACATCTAAAAAGAAATTCTAGAAATTAGAAAAAGAGAGGGAAATAAATAATCTGGAGAAAAATAAGTAAATAAAAATATGTGATTCCTATACTAGGGTTTGAATTTGTATAATTGACCCAAAGGTTAAACTCATATTCAAATTCAAATTTATGTTCAAAAGAATTAAGGATAAAAGAAAACAGAAAATAAAATAAAAAAGAAAAAGAAAAAGGGAAGGACGTGATGGGCCTAATTCCCTACCGTCGGCCCACTCACCCCTTTGCTCCTTCGCGCGTCGGCCCATCTAACCAAAGTGATTGGCTGGCGTTGTGCGCCGACAAGTGGGCCACCTGTGTCAGCCTCTGCGCTTCTGCGCGCTTGGGCACTGGCGCATGGGCCAGCGAGGTCAGTGCTTCCCGTTTCTTGTTGGTCTTCTTCGCCGGTCTGCGGGCTAATGCGCGCTGGACGCCGCGGATTCCGCGCGGGGGAGGCGATTCCGTCGCACGCGCAACGACTGCCGAAATCTACGTGATTTTCTCGACCTATCTCGTCCTTGTATCCTCCATATAAAATCGAACGCCTCTGCTTTCTTCCCTGCAGCCATCCGCCATTCCCAAAGCTTCTAGAAACTCACCTGTAATGGCAAAGCTCCTCGTGCTCCACATGGCGCGGTACTGCCACTTCAACTTCCCTGCCCCTTCGCCGTGCACCGTATCCTCCCCTTCCTTCGTCCATCCGTCCGGGGTGCGCCATTGCCGGGAGGAATCAGAGAGAGAGAACACCAGGAGGGAGAACGGCGCCACAAGGGTCGGATACTGGAGTCCGACGCGACCTCACCATCGAAGACTCCTCCGAGCGATTCATTGGGATCCGCGGGGTGCGGGGTGACCCGGGCGTTCAGGGAATTGCTGCCTGCGCCAACGGAATTACCCATCGACGTCGGATTTTGCCGCCGTGCCGCCATCGTTCGTCGCTGGGGCGCTGCGTAGTTCGACTGCCGGTATGAAGTCCCTAATCGGGTTCCCCTATGTCTTTTCTACGTACTGCACACCTCGAATCGGAGTTGGGAGTAGGGGTGGAAGAACGTAGTCTCCAGCCATGGTTTCCGCCGTTGGACTCGTGCAGCGCCGTGGACCAAGTCTTGCACTTGATGTCGGCCGAAATTTGTTTGGGAATTGAGTTCAGGGAATCGTCAATCTCGCGGGGGTCGAACGAATTTGAGTCTGGCACTCGGGTTGGCCGGATTCGTGGGCTCCGGTGACCCCGCTGCTGTGCGCAGTGGCAGGTTGGGTGGCTCGGGCTGGGTTGAGGACGAAGCTTCCGCGACCGTCGGATCGGGCGCGGGCGGATAGGATTAAAACATGGAATACCCCTTCGTGCTAGGAGTCGTGGACCGCGGATCTGGAATCCAACGGTTGCTGGCGCATTAGTGTACATAACCAGCACGAACTAATCTGGGCGCTTGATCTCCGATCCAACGGCCAGTAAATCCCGATACCCCTTCGCCGAGCCAAAACTGCAAAATAGCCCCTCTGTTTCATTAAAATCAACTCGCCGTCCATAGTCACTATGCGCTGTGTCTCGGGTTTCTTGCCCCGAGACCCCTGCACTTCTCTGTAAATGAGGCCCAGTCCAGAGCTGTTTGAAACTGAATAAATAAATTGGAAAATGGATTTTTAATATGGAAATAATTACTAGAACGTATAAACTTCATAGAAAATTCATATGGACTCCAAATTAATCCATTTCAGCCTCTAAAATTTTGTAATATTATTGTCCATCGCATAGAGGCTCTGTTTTGTCATGAAAACAGTAATAAAAATTTATTTCCTAATTAATCTTGTATCAAATACATAAAACCTTAGGAAATTCGTATCTCCTCCGTTTTAACTCCGATTTGATCCGTTCAAGTTGCGTTAGTCTCGCAGAAACGCGTAGATCATTATTATTCAGTTTGTTCTTATGTTTGGTGTGATGTTAATTTTATCTATATCATGTCTGTTTGTATTGCTACGACAAGCGCGAAGGCGTATCATCTGAAAAGCAAGTTGGTACCTGGAATCTCAAGTGCCAGGCAAGTTGTGCCCTTGACCACTTTTTACCCAATAATGTTCTTTAATATCATTTATTCATGCATAGGTTAATTTTGATGGGACCCAATACTTTACCCTAGATTGTTTATCTCATTACCTTGTTTACCCCTGAATCACTTGGGTAGTTTGCTATTGCTTTACATGGATTTGGGATAATTATTTATCATATCTATGTTCCAGTTATATTGTTATTCTATTTATGTTCATGTCAAGATCATTAATGTTAATTGGAACATAGAGCTTAACTTGAGAAACACGTGCCACCACAAGGGTTTATGGATGCCCTTGGCTGATTAATTAGAAAAGCTAGTGGAGGACTACCTTACCCGAAAGGGGCAAGGGCAGTAGGGGAGTGGTCAGTGTAGGGAGGTCCTTGGTTGATTTTGCTGCGATGGTGGTCAGGCAAGAACCCTGCATTGGAGCTTCCTATAAACTGTAGCGGGTTTTCTGAAGCTAGTGGAACTTTGTAAAGGCCTCGTAGTGTTACCCTACCTCGCCTCCTTGTTAGAGGTGTATGGCAAGTCGCGATCCCTTGGCAGATGGGTAACATGACTTGTGGGTAAAGGGTACCACATCTGCAGAGTGTAAAACTGGTATACTAGCCGAGCTCACGGTCATGAGCAGCTCAGGACTCTCTGATGATTAACTTATGGAACTAAATTCAATTTGTCATATGCATTGCATCACAGGTGATGTTGTTACTTTTGTTCTACTACTTAATTGGGTTGGTATTTACTTATACTTAGTAATTGCTAATAAAATTTTGACCAACTTTAAAAGCAATGCTCAGCTCTAACCATCCTCTTTGGTAAGCCTTACACTTCACGTGAGCTCCCACCTTTGGCGAGTTCATGCACATTATTCCCCACAACTTGTTGAGCGATGAACGTATGTGAGCTCACTCTTGCTGTCTCACACCCCCCCCCCCACAGGTCAAGAACAGGTACCGCAGGATGAGGCGCATGGAGGATGCTGCGATGGGTTCGTGGGAGATCTAGGCTGTCGTCTCCCAGTCAACTTTGGGTTGCTGGACCGTTGTCTCCTTATATGTAATTATTTATTTTGTATAGAACTCCTATTATATAGTAAAGTTGTGACATTCGATCCTGTGCCATGATTCATCATATGTGTGAGACTTGGTCCCAGCACACCTGGTGATTATGTTCGCGCCCGGGCTTTGGACCCCTAAAACCCGGGTGTGACAACTTGTCATGAAACCATTTCTACTTTAAAAGGTGCTAATGATGATTTAAATGCTAAACTAGAAGTAGCAAATAAATCTAACTCTTGTGTAGAACATGTTATGATTTGCAATAGGTGCAAAGATTTTAATGTTGATGCTTGTAGTGAACACCTAGTTTGCATTTCTAAATTAAATGATGAAGTGGCTAGTCTTAATGCCCAACTTAAGACTAGCAAAAATGATTTTGATAAACTAAAATTTGCAAGGGATGCCTACACGGTTGGTAGACAGCCCTCAATTAAGGATGGGCTTGGCTTCAAGAGGGAAGCCAAGAACTTGACAAGTCATAAGGCTCCAAACTCCATTAAGGAGAAAGGGAAGGCCCCTATGGCAAATAGTGCTCAAAAGAACCATGCCTTCATGTATCATGATAGGAGACATTCTAGAAATGTTTATAGAAGTTATGATGCTTTTGATTCTCATGCCATGGTTGCTTCTAGTTCTTCTATTATGCATGATAGAAATTTAGCTAGGAGAAATGTTATTAATCATATGCCTAGAAGAAATGTTGTTCATGTTTCTAGGAAAATAATAAATGAACCTTCTACAATTTATCATGCTTGCAATGCTTCATTTGCAATTTGTAGAAAGGATAGGAAAGTGATTGCTAGGAAACTAGGGGCAAAATGCAAGGGTGATAAAACTTGCATTTGGGTCCCTAAGGATATTGTCACTAACCTTGTAGGACCCAATAAGAGTTGGGTACCTAAGACCCAAGCCTAAATTTGCCTTGCAGGTTTATGCATCCGGGGGATCAAGCTGGATTATCGACAGCGGATGCACAAACCACATGACAGGGGAGAAGAAGATGTTCACCTCCTACGTCAAGAATAAAGATTCCCAAGATTCAATCATATTCGGTGACGGGAATCAAGGCAAGGTTAAAGGCTTAGGCAAGATTGCAATCTCAAATGAGCACTCTATTTCTAATGTATTCTTAGTAGAGTCGCTTGGATATAATTTGTTATCCGTAAGTCAATTATGTAATATGGGATATAATTGTCTATTCACAAATGTAGATGTGTCTGTCTTTAGAAGAAGTGATGGTTCATTAGCTTTTAAGGGTGTATTAGACGGCAAACTCTATTTAGTTGACTTTGCAAAAGGGGAGGCCGGTCTAGATGCATGCTTAATTGCTAAGACTAGCATGGGCTGGCTGTGGCATCGCCGCTTAGCACATGTGGGGATGAAGAACCTTCACAAGCTTCTAAAGGGAGAACACGTGATAGGTCTAACTAATGTTACTTTCGAAAAAGATAGACCTTGTGCAGCTTGTCAAGCAGGGAAACAGGTGGGAAGCTCTCATCATGCCAAGAATGTGATGAAAACATCAAGACCCCTCGAGTTACTTCATATGGACCTCTTCGGACCCATCGCCTATCTAAGCATAGGAGGAAGTAAGTACGGTCTTGTTATAGTTGATGATTTTTCCCGCTTCACTTGGGTATTCTTTTTGCAGGATAAATCTGAAACCCAAGGGACTCTCAAGCGCTTCCTAAGGAGAGCTCAAAACGAGTTTGAGCTCAAGGTGAAGAAGATAAGGAGCGACAATGGGTCCGAATTCAAGAACCTTCAAGTGGAGGAGTATCTTGAGGAGGAAGGAATCAAGCATGAGTTCTCCGCTCCCTACACACCACAGCAAAATGGTGTGGTAGAGAGGAAGAACAGGACGCTTATAGACATGGCAAGGATGATGCTTGGAGAGTTCAAGACCCCCGAGCGCTTTTGGTCGGAAGCCGTGAACACGGCTTGTCACGCCATCAACTGGGTCTACCTTCATCGCCTCCTCAAGAAAACTTCGTATGAGTTACTAACTGGTAACAAACCCAATGTTTCGTATTTCCGAGTTTTTGGGAGTAAATGCTACATTCTAGTGAAGAAAGGTAGGAATTCCAAATTTGCTCCCAAAGCGGTAGAAGGGTTTTTGTTAGGTTATGACTCAAATACAAAGGCGTATAGGGTCTTCAACAAATCATCGGGTTTGGTTGAAGTCTCTAGCGACGTTGTATTTGATGAGACTAATGGCTCTCCAAGAGAGCAAGTTGTTGATCTTGATGATGTAGATGAAGAAGACATTCCAACAGCCGCAATGCGTACCATGGCGATTGGAGATGTGAGGCCACTGTGTTGGGGACCTTCGGCGTCCGAAGGTCCTCAAAAACAGGATTTAACAGTATTTCTGTAGTACAATGTGTGAACAGGTACCCTCGGACTAAAGTCGGCATTGCAGTAGACCGGAATAATACGAAGCTTGCTACAGAGCCGAAGGTGTTGAGCAGGAAAGCTTCGGCGTAACAGCAAAGAGTGGAACCGACTTAAAGATGAAAAGGCTATTCAGACCTCGATAGACTACTATAGGGTTATTATCAAATGTGAAGGGCATGAATGTAATTTTGTAAGGGCTGTGTCCCGTGTCTATAAATAGGTGAACAGTATCCCCGTACTGTTCACGCTGACTTGGCATTCGCTTTTTACGTCACGCTTGTACTGTCATTCCCTTCCGATTGAAGGTACACTTATAGTTCAATAATATTTTTGTTTATGTTCAATAATAACAAATGATTGTTCACGTTTTCTTTTACATTCTTTATATTTTATCCTTCGTCATTGTTTGATGAATTTATGAAGGTATGTCCTTCATAACCTTCGTCCGCATGTCATTATATCCTAAGGGAAATAATGCTTCGGAGGACGAAGGACATTAACGATTAACATTTTCTATGTTGCCTTGTTCTTAACTCTTAGCACTTGAGAATAAGTCCCCAACATTGGCGCCCACCTCCGGTGAACTCACTTCCATTTCTTGAGCTTTTTCAACACCTTCGGCAAGCATCACCTTCGTCATGCCGCCGAAGAAGACTTCAGCACCAGGGGCTGGCACGCTGCAGCCGTTGGACCCCAATCAAGACGTCCTTTCTCTTAGAGAGGCACGAAGCCAGAAGAGGAAGGCTACTAGTCCAACACCTCCGGAGGATGATCTAGATCAGGAGATTCAAAATCTGGAAATCCTTCAGCAACAGGTTCAACGCAAGAAGGAGAAGATGGCCAGGCTAGCTGAACTGCAGAGGCAGATAGACGAAGCCTCTGAAGAAGTTCGCCATCTTGCTCAGGATGAGCAACACCGAAGGCCTCAGCATCAAGATCTTCATCAGGAGGGTTTTCCCAACGAAGATGACTGGTATGACAATTTCCATCATGGGAATTTTGTTTTTGATGATGCTTCTCCCCTGTCCGCTGAGCTGCAGGCTACACCTTGGCCCCCGTCCTACAAGCCGCCTCAGCTCCCCGTATTTGATGGCCACTCAGACCCGAAGCAGTTTTTGATGAGCTACGAAGCAACAGTGTCTTCGTATGGTGGCAATGCTTCAGTCATGGCCAAATCTTTCGTTATGGCCGTCAGAAGCGTTGCTCAAACCTGGTATTCCTCCCTTCGACCAGGAACAATCACCTCATGGCAGAAGCTGAAGGACTTGCTGTTAACTAGCTTTCAAGGGTTTCAGACGAAGCCGGTCACTGCTCAGGCTCTCTTCCAATGCACTCAGGACCATGAAGAGTACCTTCAGGCATATGTCCGAAGGTTTCTACGATTGAGGGCACAGGCGCCAACAGTGCCCAATGAGATTGTCATTGAGGCTATGATCAAGGGGCTTCGGCCAGGGCCGTCAGCACAGTATTTTGCCAGGAAGCCACCACAAACGCTGGAAAAGCTGCTCCAGAAGATGGACGAATACATTCGAGCTGACAATGATTTTCGTTAAAGAAGGGAGGAGGCTTTCAGGTTTTCTGAAATAACCAGGGGCTTCGGAGGAAGGTTTTACCCGAGGCATGTCAGGTCAATTCACAATTCCACTCAGAATGATGATAAAGGGAGTCAGCAACAAAGGCCACAATATTCCTCACAGGCTTCAGGGCAACAACAAAGTTCCTTCCGACCTCCAGCTCCAAGAGGCAGAGGCGCCAGGGGCTTCGGAGGAAGATTTGGCGATCAACCGAGAAGAATCTTTTGCTTATTCTGCGGTGAAAACAAAGGCCATACTACCAGGATGTGCCATGTCACTATTCAGAAGCAAAAGGAAATAGCTGAAGCAGCAGCACAACAAGCTCAGCCGAAGCAGGTCATGCATACAGCTTCGTATCATTCGCCCTACATCCCAGAATATGTGGGCAACCATCCTGCAGTCTCTGTTGCTTCGGCGAGTCAGCCTCAAGCTTCCTGGCAACAGCCTCCGCCTCCACCTCCGTTGCAGCAAGGCCAGCAGCCAGAAGGGAGCCAATATGCTTCGCATCAAAGGGACTTCAGAGAACAGTCCGAAGCTCGCACGGTCAACAGCACTGTGCCAGAATCAAAGCACATCTATTGACAAATATCCTACCTTAATAGCAATCTTTTTCATTCAGTTTTATTCTCTGTAATAAAGGACATTGATTAGGTTTCATGTAATTAGTTTCGATAATTCCTACAAGAAAAATATGTTTTCGCAGGCTTGTAATAATAAAAAGGACCTTCGGACTATCAAAAATTCTTCGAAGCAACAAAAAGTCGTTCTAAGGAACGCAGAGTAAGTTTGATGAAGTCACAAAAAGTCGTTCCGAAGGGAGCGCAGTGTAAGTTTTCTGCTCCAAAGTCGTTCCAAAAGGAATGCAGAGCATACAGCGAAAAGTCAACGTTGATACCGCCTAAGTAAAAGGCGAAGAAGCTCCAAAGACGTTCCTAAGGGAATGCAGAGCTTACAGCGAAAAGTCAACGCTGATACCGCCTAAGTAAAAGGCGAAGAAGCTCCAAAGACGTTCCTAAGGGAATGCAGAGCTTACAGCGAAAAGTCAACGCTGATTCCGCTGAAGTAAAAGGCGAAGAAGCTCCTAAGGGAGGCTTACAGCGAAAAGTCAACGCTGATTCACAAAAATACTATATGTTTCATCGCGCAGACATGCGTGTACCTTCGGAATATCACCTTACATAGCATAACATCATCACATCATCTTTGCATAACATAAGCATCATACATCATAATGCATGTGGCATAAGAAAGAGATATGACATTAATCTTCGGGAAAACGCTTTGAAAAAGGGGCAAATCATGCCAAGTCACAAGGAGAAACAATATTGATTTCTGAAGTATAGCCTTGAAGATTGTTTCTACGAAGCTTCAGCACTTTTCCAGGATACTTCGGATATTGTTGTGATAAAATGGTAATTCTTCTTCACGAAGCATGAAAAGAAGGGAAGGTGTTTTTTCGCCAAAGACTCAAAAACGGTACGTATGTAAAGTTTCATGCATCGTAAAGAATTGAATAACAAAAATAGATATATTACATTCAGGATTACAAAATGTTACACTATATTACATTTCAGAAGTTTTTTTACAAAAATGCTTAATCCTCTCTCAAAACGGCTTCTGCAGCCTCATTCAGGAGCCGATTCACGACTTCGTCCATAATATCTTCGGTCATCCTTTTAATTTCGTCGTCTCCCTTCGACTGAGGGTCCGAAGGCGCTTTAGTCGGATCTGAAGCAGGACACGGCTACATTGCTATTACAAATTGCAAGCAGATCTTAAAGCCTAAAGATTACAACACGATAAAAACCATTATTTAGTACCTAGTTGATCTTCGGCTTCTGTGCTCTTATCAGCAGCCTCAGCTACTGCTCTAGCATCGTGAATACCCTTCTCACTTCTTCGAATAATTTCTCCGGCCATTTCTCGGCCACCATTATCCCAGATATCGGTAAAAAACTTTCCACCAATTATGCTAGCTTCGGCCGAAGGATCTCTTGTATCTTCAAAGGACAAGGCAGCTTCGGACTGTGCTAAAATTTTTATATGTTCGCAGCCCTTCTTCTCTAAAATGGTGGCAATCCCTCTGGCGCCAGAGAAGGCACATATATCTCCTCGGCTATTTAAAATTTCTTCGAAGGCTTCAGCTTCGTGGTCAATCCATTCAATGACACCTTCGGGATTGCCTCTCGAAAAGTTTTCCTCACTTGAGAATGCGCCGACCTTGGCGAAGCTAGCCTTTAATTTTTTAACACAATCTATAGATTTATTGTAGCATCTCTTTTTGGATGAACGAAGCTCTTCAACAGTCACTTCTAGGTGATCTGCCCATTGATCGCTGAGTTCACGCTTTGTTTCTTCAAGTATACGTTCTTCTTTGGCTCTGGCCAGTTGTTTCCGAAGGTCTTCAATTTCGCGTTTCTGAGCTTCAGCTTGACTTTTAAAAGCAGCTTCGTCCTCCTTTATTTTATCTATCAATGAGTGTAATATTTTGTCTTTTTCGAGACCTTCGTTCCTCAGTTCAATTACTTCGGAGCGAAGGTTACTCAGAGCTATAGTACATCCTTCGTCCTCAGCATTTTTCTGTGCCCTGAGGGCATTGCTGAGTATCAGGCCCTGCAAACAGGAATATGTCTGTGTCAAAAGTTTTAAACAAACGGAAAATTTTTTGAACTTAACAAAAAATACGAGAATTCCATTTGTCGCACCTTTAAACTGTTGTAAGCTAGGCTGTCAGCCAGATCGTTCTTTGACAGCACCGAAAGTCCGTCTTCTAAAGTTGGGAATCCGAAGCTTCTGCTCATCTCCCGACAGACAGAAATTTCCTTGCTATCGGGGAGACAATACAAGAAATCTTCTTCTCCACTGCCATTAAATATCAACGCCCCCTTTGGATATTTCAACCTTTGGGCATAGTGCTGGGCCTCTTGTTCTTCTTTTTCTGATAATTTTTTCCCCGAAGCATGACGAAAAATATAATCACGAATTTTGGGGGATGCTTCGGGGGAAATAACACCAGTTTCTTCAACAAAAGTTGGCTTTGTTATTTTTTCTGCCTCACTTTCCAAGGTTTTTGCGGGCTCTGAGGGCCCAGCTTCGGCTTCAATTTCTTGCTCTGGAGCTGTAGAACCAGAAATTTCAGCTGTTGTTTCAGGAGTAACAGCAGCCTTCTTCGGAGGTGTGCTCGAAGATTTGATCGTTTCCAGTACATCTAGCACATTAGCCATTCTCTTTCTCTTCGGAGTTGCGGCTGGCACTTTTTCATTTTTTGCTATCCCAATGATTGCTGTAGGACTCAAAACTTCTGATGTTTTGGAGCCCTCAGTTGCTTCTTTTACCTCTTCAATTTTTTCTGTGGACGGCGCTTCGGTTTTCTCTTTTGTTTCTGACAATAAAATGTTTGATTGTTCTGATTCTATCTTTGGTGGCACTTCGGCCGTTTCTGCGATCTCTGGCAACAAGGCTGGCTCGGTTGGTTTTTCAGCTTCGGTGGCCGAAGAGGTTTTTCCGGTAAACTCGGGCACCAAAGCTGGTTCAATATAACGCGGCCGATGCGTAAGAACCTTTATCTTTTTCCTTTTCGGTTCTGGCTCGTTAGGAGCAGCTGCAGCTTCTTCTTTTGCAGAGGTTGTGCTTTTTCTCTTCTGCCTCCGAATGGGATAGCAATAGTCAGGGTAGACAAACCCGATGGCATCAAATACCCGATTCAGTCTCTTCTTTTTTCGGCCTCCGAAGGCTGCTGACATTGCATTATCTTCAGCCTTCGAGTAGGTCCCGAGCAGCTCATCACTTAAATTGTCAATGCTTTTCAACCACTTATCATCTGGCTCAATAAATTTATCTCCAAATTTAAAAGTATACTTAAATCTGATAAGTCCACCTTCGTCGGCCTCTTTAATGGTTTCTTGTGGCATTTCCCATTTCTCCGCAAGCGGCCACACCCTGAAGGCGATATGCTCTTGTACTAAGTCCCTTGTTCCTATAAAAGAGCAAACAACGCCGAAGGCTCTTTGGCACTCTTCGGCGGATTCATTCATTTCAACCTTCGGCCTCCGAAGGCCGAAGCTTTGCCAAATAGGACGCATAATTATACCTTTGATGTCTTCCCGTGCTTTCAGATCATTTTTTACATAAAACCATTCTGTCATCCAGCCGCTAGGCCACCTCTTCCAAAAAGTTGGCACGGGGCAGCTTGACCCAGACCGAGAAACAAAACTGTAGCAGCCAAAGTTATTGTGATACTGTTCTTTACCCCAAGGTATTGTCTCGTATGATAATTCGTGCATATTGCAGAAACTTTTTGCATCAGGCTTCAGACCTTGGCTTCGCACGGCCCACACGAAGATGTTCAGCCTTATGATTGCCTCGGGGGTAAGTTGGTGAAGATAGACTTCAAAAATCTTCAGCACCTCCACGACGAAGCTGCTCAAGGGCAATCGCAGCCCAGCCTTCAAAAAGCTTCGGAATACTACGACTTCATTCTCTTCAGGGTGTGGACAAGTCTTCTCCCCTTCGTCGGCCCTCACAACGGACAAGTCCCGGAAATACCTTCCTCTCATATTAACAAGATGATTCTCTTTGATAGTTGATTTACCATAAACTGAATGGCTTGGTCGCCAGGGGCGATCTTCGGAGTCTTCGCCACCGCTGTCTACATCATAACTTTCACTGTCACCAGTATCTTCAGACAGTCCTTCCAGAATCTCATTAGTGATTTTTTCTGTGTTGGTCTTCGACATCGCTATAAGAAATCCTAAGTTCTTCTCTTCATCAAGACTCAGCTTCATCTCAGCAGCAGCCTTCTTAGCAGCTTCAGACATCTTTGGAAGCACTAAAAAACTGTTTTCAAATCCGAAGCTTCAGAGCTAAAAGCTTAGCAAATCACAGTGCACAAGAGCTAAAAGTGAGTGAGCGCGAGTGGTTGGCCAGAAAGCGTGCAAAATGAGTTTGCGGTATGGCCGTATTTATACGCTCGGTGCGTTGAAAGTTGAAAGACCCCACTTGTCATTGAATATTGCTATTCTAGCAAAGGGAAGGTGTTTTTTCGGACCTTCGGCGTAAAGCCTTCGTCCATATCGCAATCTAAATTTATTTTTTCAAACAAATTAATATTGCGAGGGGCTACTGTTGGGGACCTTCGGCGTCCGAAGGTCCTCAAAAACAGGATTTAACAGTATTTCTGTAGTACAATGTGTGAACAGGTACCCTCGGACTAAAGTCGGCATTGCAGTAGACCAGAATAATACGAAGCTTGCTACAGAGCCGAAGGTGTTGAGCAGGAAAGCTTCGGCGTAACAGCAAAGAGTGGAACCGACTTAAAGATGAAAAGGCTATTCAGACCTCGATAGACTACTATAGGGTTATTATCAAATGTGAAGGGCATGAATGTAATTTTGTAAGGGCTGTGTCCCGTGTCTATAAATAGGTGAACAGTATCCCCGTACTGTTCACGCTGACTTGGCATTCGCTTTTTACGTCACGCTTGTACTGTCATTCCCTTCCGATTGAAGGTACACTTATAGTTCAATAATATTTTTGTTTATGTTCAATAATAACAAATGATTGTTCACGTTTTCTTTTACATTCTTTATATTTTATCCTTCGTCATTGTTTGATGAATTTATGAAGGTATGTCCTTCATAACCTTCGTCCGCATGTCATTATATCCTAAGGGAAATAATGCTTCGGAGGACGAAGGACATTAACGATTAACATTTTCTATGTTGCCTTGTTCTTAACTCTTAGCACTTGAGAATAAGTCCCCAACACACTGGAACAAAAGGAGCAAGATCAACCTTCTTCCTCAACAATGGTGCATTCCCCAACTCAAGACGATGAACAGGTTAATCAAGAGGAGGCGTATGATCAAGGGGGAGCACAAGATGATCATGTAATGGAGGAAGAAGCACAACCGGCACCTCCAACTCAAGTCCGAGCGATGATTCAAAGGGATCATCCTGTCGACCAAATTTTGGGTGACATTAGCAAGGGAGTAACTACTCGGTCTCGATTAGTTAATTTTTGTGAGCATTACTCTTTTGTCTCTTCTATTGAGCCTTTCAGGGTAGAAGAGGTCTTGCTAGATCCGGACTGGGTGTTGGCCATGCAGGAGGAGCTCAACAACTTTAAGAGAAATGAAGTTTGGACACTGGTGCCTCGTCCCAAGCAAAATGTTGTGGGAACCAAGTGGGTGTTCCGCAACAAACAAGACGAGCACGGGGTGGTGACAAGAAACAAGGCTAGACTTGTGGCAAAAGGTTATGCCCAAGTCGCAGGTTTGGACTTTGAGGAGACATTTGCTCCTGTGGCTAGGCTACAGTCAATTCGCATATTGTTAGCCTATGCTGCTCACCATTCTTTCAGGTTGTTCCAAATGGATGTGAAGAGCGCTTTCCTCAACGGGCCAATTAAGGAGGAGGTGTACGTGGAGCAACCCCCTGGCTTCGAGGATGAACGGTACCCCGACCACGTGTGTAAGCTCTCTAAGGCGCTCTATGGACTTAAGCAAGCCCCAAGAGCATGGTATGAATGACTTAGAGACTTTTTAATTGCTAATGCTTTCAAGGTTGGGAAAGCCGATCCAACTCTTTTTACTAAGACATGTGATGGTGATCTGTTTGTGTGCCAAATTTATGTCGATGACATAATATTTGGTTCTACTAACCAAAAGTCTTGTGAAGAGTTTAGCAGGGTGATGACTCAAAAGTTTGAGATGTCGATGATGGGCGAGTTAAGCTATTTCCTTGGGTTCCAAGTGAAGCAACTCAAGGATGGCTTCTTCATCTCCCAAACGAAGTATACGCAAGACTTGATCAAGC
Organism: Zea mays; assembly: GCF_902167145.1. Taxonomy (NCBI): domain Eukaryota; kingdom Viridiplantae; phylum Streptophyta; class Magnoliopsida; order Poales; family Poaceae; genus Zea; species Zea mays. Next base: position 29,783,665 of record NC_050100.1, on the reverse strand, counting down.
GGTTTGGGATGAAGGATGCCAAGCCCACAAAGACTCCAATGGGAACCGACGGACACACCGACCTCAACAAAGGAGGTAAGTCCGTTGATCAAAAGGCATACCGGTCTATGATAGGGTCTTTACTTTATTTATGTGCTAGTAGACCGGATATTATGCTTAGCGTATGCATGTGTGCTAGATTTCAATCCGATCCAAGGGAGTGTCACTTAGTGGCCGTGAAGCGAGTTCTTAGATATTTAGTCGCTACGCCTTGCTTCGGGATCTGGTATCCAAAGGGGTCTACCTTTGACTTGATTGGATATTCAGACTCCGACTATGCTGGATGTAAGGTCGATAGGAAGAGTACATCAGGGACGTGCCAATTCTTAGGAAGGTCCCTGGTGTCGTGGAGTTCTAAGAAACAAACCTCCGTTGCCCTATCCACCGCTGAGGCCGAGTACGTTGCCGCAGGACAGTGTTGCGCGCAACTACTTTGGATGAGGCAAACCCTCAGGGACTTTGTCTACAATCTGAGCAAAGTCCCACTCCTATGTGATAATGAGAGTGCTATCCGTATGGCAGACAATCCTGTTGAACACAGCCGCACAAAGCACATAGACATCCGGCATCACTTTTTGAGAGACCACCAGCAAAAGGGAGATATCGAAGTGTTTCATGTTAGCACTGAGAACCAGCTAGCCGATATCTTTACCAAGCCTCTAGATGAGAAGACCTTTTGCAGGTTGCGTAGTGAGCTAAATGTCTTAGATTCGCGGAACCTGGATTGATTTATAGCATACATGTGTTTTATGCCTTGATCATGTTCCTTAAGCATTTTGTTGTTTATTTATGGTGCTCAAGTTGTACTCATGATCCCCGGACCTCACAAGTCCATTTGCAAGTGATGCACTCATTTAGGGGGAGGCATGCTACAACTTGACCCTTTGAGACTAACTGTGTGCTTGAGTTTACTTGATTTAGTCTCAAAGGTGGATTGAAAGGGAAAGGTGGACTTGGACCATGCAAGACTTCCACTGCACTCTGATGAAAGAGTAACCATTTCCAAGTTCATCTTTGTACTCTTATTGCCTTTATACTCTTATTTGAAGATTTTGGTGAGGCAATGAGGTTTAAAGGGCCAAGATTGATCCTGTTTTGGTGCTTGATGCCAAAGGGGGAGAAAATAAGACCAAAGCAATAAATGGATCAGCTACCACTTGAGAATTTTGAAAATAGTAGAATAGAGCTCTTTGTTTATCAAAAATCTCTTATTGTCTCTTTTGTTAAAAGTTGGCCTCTTGTGGGGAGAATGGTTGATTATGGGAAATAGGGGGAGTTTTTGAATTCTTGATAAATTTCTCTTGGAATGTCTCTCTCTATGCCTCAACAAGTGTGTAAGGAAAAATGGACCCCGGGCCATTTGGCTAAATAAATTTGTGGTGTTTGCTGTTTGATATAGTTTTCATTGCTTTGGTCCCTAAACTTCTCCCCCTTTGGCATCAACCACCGAAAAGGAAGACATTAAAAGCATGTAGGAAGTAAATAAAAGCTTGTCCTCAAAAGATTACTCCCCCTAAATGAGTATTCTCCTTTAGAAAGAGTTTTTCTCCCCCTTTAGAGATGAAGAAAAGCTCCCCCTGATAGAGATCTTAGGAATAAGCATGTGAAAATTAGAGGTGCAAGACATGATTTGAAAAGTCTAACTTCCCTTATGCATAGGTAACAGAATATGAGTTAACCACTTATGCATTTTTAGCAACATGGAAGTATATGATATGAAATATAGTCTAATCAAATATTGGAGAAGACATGTAAATGATACTAGATGTAGTCTCAAAAGATACCGATTGAAATTCAATGGCGAGCTTGAGAGACATGAGAGTTCTTGGAGATTTTGAAGTGGAAGATTGTTGTCTTTCTCCGGGGACCTCATTTTCCTTACAATGAGACTATCACATGAAATAGACTTGAAAAGGTGTTAGTCTCAAAGTATTAGATTATAGAGTAACCTCCCCCTGAAGATGTGCATACAAGTTTTGAATACTTGTTGGAGACATGCACTTTGATTTGATATCAAGAGGGGCAAATTATCTATAATCCAAACTTTGGCACATATAAGTTAAATGATACAACTTGTAGAAATCAAAATTTTCAATTGATGCATCATTTACTATGGAGTGATATAGAAGCTATGTGTCGTGCTTAAATAAATATTTTAAGCCATGTAGGTTTGCTTAAGTGTATGAATTTAAAACAAGCAATCCTACCATATGATTCACCTAGTATGCATAATTTAAAACAAAGGTAAATAACAAATGTAATACTAGGCAAGAAAGGTAAACTAGATACAAGGTAAATAGATACGCATATCTAAAAACAAGAGATACAATAAATCTAGTTACCTTAGTCATGGGTGGGAAATTTGAGTCCAAAATTTTCACTAACCCACTTGGCAATAAATTTGATCCAATATGATGCATCCCATGATATACATCCCAACTTTGCCAAGTCTCCAAATTTCCCGCAGACCTTCGGTCCACTCACTTCCCTTTTGGGATCCAAACCTTCTTGGTGCTTTTCATGGTTGAAATTATTTCCTTTGGCACCCAGATGCGTTTGGCCCCCTTTCCTTTGTTGCCTTGCTTGTTGGCCTTGATTGCTATCACCTTTCCATTCTTTTTCTTCTTGATCAAATATGGTGTAGCATCCTTTTTGTTCACCTTTTTGATGTAGGTGCTGGAGATTTTGCTTGATGGCTTTTGCTTGAGCTTTTGCCTTGGATTATCCCTGGTCATCACCTTGCATTGGAAAGACTTGTGGCCTTCCATGTGGCATAGCCTACAAATCACAGTTTCTCCCTCTACAGGCTTGTTCACTCCCGCAGTGGTGTTATCTTGTGGAGGTCGGATTTGTTTGGCTTTGCCTTTCTTGTCATACAAAGCCTTTCCAAGGCGAGCCACTTCTTGCTTTAATTGTTCATTTTCCTTTGCAACCTCATCCGAACATTTCTCTACAACAATATTCTCAACAACGACTTGGTTGCAGGAGTTAGAATCATCAATTAAATCAAAGCAGGAAGTAGAAGCATCTTTCTTAATTATTTCAGGTATTTCAACTAAAGATGCTGCTGGGGTGCTACCAATGTTTTCTAGCTTATTAGTTAGCTCATTATTGTGTATGCTAAGAATTTGGCTAAATGAGTTTTGGTGTTTGATGATTAACACAACCTGTGAACTAATGTGTTTGCTAGTGTTTATGTTTATAGTTCACAGGATGCGAAGAGGATTGGACTAAGACACTGAGGATGCAACACCTCAAATGAAGACATAAAAAGAGCTTAGAAGTCCAAGACTCAAGACCAAAGGAGCCCAAGAATAAAAATACAGAAGACCTAGAAGATGGGCTGTCAGCTGGCGCACCGGTGGCACACAGTTGGCTCACCGGTGGCGCACAGTTGGCGCACCGGTGGCACACAGTTGGCTCACTGGTGGCACACAGTTGGCGCACCGGTGGCACACAGTTGGCTCACCGGTGGCACACAGTTGGCGCACAGGACAGCCAACAGAGTTTTCTGAGAGAAGGCACCGGACTGTCCGGTGTGCACCGGACAGTCACTATTCACTGTCCGGTGCACCTAACGGCTAGCTCAGAACTAGCCGTTGGCGCACTGTTGGCGCACCGTTGGCTCACCGTTGGCGCACTGTTGGCACACAGTTGGCGCACCGTTGGCTGACAGGACTGTCCGGTGTGTCAGAACTAGCCGTTGGCTGCACAGCGTTGGCGCACTGTTGGCGCACCGTTGGCTCACCGTTGGCGCACTGTTGGCACACAGTTGGCGCACCGTTGGCTGACAGGACTGTCCGGTGTGTCAGAACTAGCCGTTGGCTGCACAGCGTTGGCACACTGTTGGCGCACCGTTGGCGCACCGTTGGCTCACCGTTGGCGCACTGTTGGCACACAGTTGGCGCACCGTTGGCTGACAGGACTGTCCGGTGTGCCACCCTTACAACAGTCTGCTTTCCAACGGCTAGTTGAGTTGGGGCCTATATATACTTCATCCAATCAACCATTTGAAGGTGTGGGAGCCCAAGCAACATACCAAGGCATATTGTAGACATTTCCAAGTGCTCAAACACCCAAGTGCTTAATAGAATCATTCGGTGATTAGCGTAGGTGCTTTGCGAAGTGCTTAGGTTAGTTAGACCGCATTAGCGCTTGCTCTAGGTGAATCCTAGTTAGTTGAGTGAGTTTAGACAAACCACACAACCCCTCGGCTCTTGCGTGGGCCGTTGAAATTGTATCGAGTGGGGCGAGAGTCTTGCGAGACCGTGACAACCGTGTTTGTGTCACGGCCGCCACCGTGTACCGGAGGGAACGAGGCCCGCGGCGTTTCGGCCGGAAGCTCGATAGTGGAGACGGCGGGGAGCGTCCGAGAGGAGCCGGAAGCGGAGCACCACTTGCGCGTGGAGAAGGCCCGTGGCTCTCTACGGAGTTACTCGACCGAGGTGCTTGGCCCTCGCGTGGGCTTCCCTTTGCGTAGGGGCACCAACGAGGATTAGTCGGGACCTTGCGTGGTTCCGGATACCTCGGTAAAAATACCGGCGTCATCCACGAGAGTTTGCTTCTCTACTTTTCTCTTTAAGTTTCCGCATTTATATTAAGCATTTAAGTTTCAATCTTGTATACATACTTATTTAGTGTAGATTGAAACTTAGCCATTGCGGTAGAGATAGCAACACTTAGACAAAACCTAGTTTTCACTTTCTAGTTTGATTATTTGCATAGGTTTTGCTCTAGGGATTTAATTGTGGCCTAGTTTAGTTAAAGTTTTAGAAGTCCTAATTCACCCCCCCCCTCTTAGGCGTCACCCGTTTCCTACAAGTGGTATCAGAGCTCGGTTTGGCTCATTTGAAACGCTTTAGCTTCACCGCTAAAAGAGCCGACGCTTTTTGGAGGAAGGGATGGATACCCATAGGCCACCACACTTCGACGGCACTAACTTCCCATATTATAGTGCTAGAATGGCTTGTTACCTAGAGGCTGTTGATCTAGGTGTTTGGAGAGTCACTCGTGACGGGATGAAACCCCTCAAGAATCCCGAGAAACCCACCACGAGTGAGGAAAAAGAAATTCATTTAAATGCTAGAGCCAAAAATTGCTTGTATGAATCTCTTAGCATGGATATTTTTAATCAAGTATTTACTTTAAAAACTGCTAATGAGATTTGGCTAAAATTGCATGAGCTCCATGACGGCACATCCAATGTCCGTGAGCAAAAACATTGCCTTGTCTTAAATGATTATAATTCTTTTGCTATGAAAGATGATGAGCTTGTTAGAGACATGTATTCTCGTTTGAATCTAATTATCAATGAGCTCAATTTGATTGGCATTAATAAGCTAGGTGATGCGGACATTGTGAGGAAGATTATTTCCCTGCTACCACAACAAAGATATGGGAGCATCATCACCATCCTTCACAACATGGAGGACTTGAGCAACATGACCCCGACCATTGTGATTGGGAAAATCGCGGCTTTTGAGATGTCGCAAAAAATGAGTCGGGGAGAGGAGCCAACATCCTCAAGACCATATGCTTTTGCATGTGATGAAAGGAAGGGCAAAAAGAAGGCTCCCACTCCAAGTTCCTCAAGCGAAGAAGAGGAAGAAGAAGAAAGTGATGATGATGAAGATAATCAGCCATGCACATCATCCTCCGAGGACGAAGAAACAATCTGATGCGTCGGAAAGGTAATGAGGATGATCCGCAAGATTAATCTAATGGGTGTGCCCCTGCAGGTCGAGGATCTTCTCTTTAACATTGACAGGAAAAAGCAAAGGAAGAGAGGATGCTTCGCATGTGGGGAGAAGGGCCACTTCAGGGACAACTGTCCAAATATGGCCAAACCCAAAAAGGAGAGGAGCAAAGGCAAGGCGCTAACAAGTGTTAGAACTTGGAATGATTCTTCAAGTGAAGATGAACCTCCAAGGACGCGTAGCCACCGGTCCTCATCACGCTCACCACGGTCATCACACAAATGCCTTATGGCAAGAGGTAACAAAAGCATTCCATCCTCTAGTGATGAAAGTAGTAGTGATGATGAAGGTGAGGGAAAGCCCTCTGTAGATGAGCTTGCGGAAGCCGTAGAATTTTTCCAGGATGTTTGCACTAAGCAAAAAGCTCAACTTAAAACTTTGAAAAATAAGTTGATTAGCTCCCAAAATGATTATAAAGGTTTGCTAGAAAAATTTGAAACTTTTGCAAACTTAAATAGTGAGCTGTCAACTAAAATTGAGCTATTAGAATCTAGTGCTCCATCCACTGCTACCGATGATAGCCTTATTAAAAAGAATGAAAAACTTAAGGCTAAGTTAGCAAGCTCCCAAGAAGCTATTGAAAATTTGCTAGAGAAAATGGAAATTCTTAGCATACACAATAATGAGCTAACTAATAAGCTAGAAAACATTGGTAGCACCCCAGCAGCATCTTTAGTTGAAATACCTGAAATAATTAAGAAAGATGCTTCTACTTCCTGCTTTGATTTAATTGATGATTCTAACTCCTGCAACCAAGTCGTTGTTGAGAATATTGTTGTAGAGAAATGTTCGGATGAGGTTGCAAAGGAAAATGAACAATTAAAGCAAGAAGTGGCTCGCCTTGGAAAGGCTTTGTATGACAAGAAAGGCAAAGCCAAACAAATCCGACCTCCACAGGATAACACCACTGCGGGAGTGAACAAGCCTGTAGAGGGAGAAACTGTGATTTGTAGGCTATGCCACATGGAAGGCCACAAGTCTTTCCAATGCAAGGTGATGACCAGGGATAATCCAAGGCAAAAGCTCAAGCAAAAGCCATCAAGCAAAATCTCCAGCACCTACATCAAAAAGGTGAACAAAAAGGATGCTACACCATATTTGATCAAGAAGAAAAAGAATGGAAAGGTGATAGCAATCAAGGCCAACAAGCAAGGCAACAAAGGAAAGGGGGCCAAACGCATCTGGGTGCCAAAGGAAATAATTTCAACCATGAAAAGCACCAAGAAGGTTTGGATCCCAAAAGGGAAGTGAGTGGACCGAAGGTCTGCGGGAAATTTGGAGACTTGGCAAAGTTGGGATGTATATCATGGGATACATCATATTGGATCAAATTTATTGCCAAGTGGGTTAGTGAAAATTTTGGACTCAAATTTCCCACCCATGACTAAGGTAACTAGATTTATTGTATCTCTTGTTTTTAGATATGCGTATCTATTTACCTTGTATCTAGTTTACCTTTCTTGCCTAGTATTACATTTGTTATTTACCTTTGTTTTAAATTATGCATACTAGGTGAATCATATGGTAGGATTGCTTGTTTTAAATTCATACACTTAAGCAAACCTACATGGCTTAAAATATTTATTTAAGCACGACACATAGCTTCTATATCACTCCATAGTAAATGATGCATCAATTGAAAATTTTGATTTCTACAAGTTGTATCATTTAACTTATATGTGCCAAAGTTCGGATTATAGATAATTTGCCCCTCTTGATATCAAATCAAAGTGCATGTCTCCAACAAGTATTCAAAACTTGTATGCACATCTTCAGGGGGAGGTTACTCTATAATCTAATACTTTGAGACTAACACCTTTTCAAGTCTATTTCATGTGATAGTCTCATTGTAAGGAAAATGAGGTCCCCGGAGAAAGACAACAATCTTCCACTGCAAAATCTCCAAGAACTCTCATGTCTCTCAAGCTCGCCATTGAATTTCAATCGGTATCTTTTGAGACTACATCTAGTATCATTTACATGTCTTCTCCAATATTTGATTAGACTATATTTCATATCATATACTTCCATGTTGCTAAAAATGCATAAGTGGTTAACTCATATTCTGTTACCTATGCATAAGGGAAGTTAGTCTTTTCAAATCATGTCTTGCACCTCTAATTTTCACATGCTTATTCCTAAGATCTCTATCAGGGGGAGCTTTTCTTCATCTCTAAAGGGGGGGAAAAACTCTTTCTAAAGGAGAATACTCATTTAGGGGGAGTAATCTTTTGAGGACAAGCTTTTATTTACTTCCTACATGCTTTTAATGTCTTCCTTTTCGGTGGTTGATGCCAAAGGGGGAGAAGTTTAGTGACCAAAGCAATGAAAACTATATCAAACAGCAAACACCACAAATTTAAAATTTTATATCTACAAATGGTATTTCAAGTGGTTTTGGTTATTTGGTCCTAAAATAGGAAGTAAGTGAATTATGGAGTTAGGGGGAGGCTTAAGTCCATAATATCACTAAGTGGGGATAAAACATGCATCCTAGCAAGTAGATTGCATATTTTCATTCAAATGTTTGTTATATTTGCTTGCTTTGGTTGTGTTGTCATCAATCACCAAAAAGGGGGAGATTGTAAGGAAAAATGGACCCCGGGCCATTTGGCTAAATGAGTTTTGGTGTTTGATGATTAACACAACCTGTGAACTAATGTGTTTGCTAGTGTTTATGTTTATAGTTCACAGGATGCGAAGAGGATTGGACTAAGACACTGAGGATGCAACACCTCAAATGAAGACATAAAAAGAGCTTAGAAGTCCAAGACTCAAGACCAAAGGAGCCCAAGAATAAAATACAGAAGACCTAGAAGATGGGCTGTCAGCTGGCGCACCGGTGGCACACAGTTGGCTCACCGGTGGCGCACAGTTGGCGCACCGGTGGCACACAGTTGGCTCACTGGTGGCACACAGTTGGCGCACCGGTGGCACACAGTTGGCTCACCGGTGGCACACAGTTGGCGCACAGGACAGCCAACAGAGTTTTCTGAGAGAAGGCACCGGACTGTCCGGTGTGCACCGGACAGTCACTATTCACTGTCCGGTGCACCTAACGGCTAGCTCAGAACTAGCCGTTGGCGCACTGTTGGCGCACCGTTGGCTCACCGTTGGCGCACTGTTGGCACACAGTTGGCGCACCGTTGGCTGACAGGACTGTCCGGTGTGTCAGAACTAGCCGTTGGCTGCACAGCGTTGGCGCACTGTTGGCGCACCGTTGGCTCACCGTTGGCGCACTGTTGGCACACAGTTGGCGCACCGTTGGCTGACAGGACTGTCCGGTGTGTCAGAACTAGCCGTTGGCTGCACAGCGTTGGCACACTGTTGGCGCACCGTTGGCGCACCGTTGGCTCACCGTTGGCGCACTGTTGGCACACAGTTGGCGCACCGTTGGCTGACAGGACTGTCCGGTGTGCCACCCTTACAACAGTCTGCTTTCCAACGGCTAGTTGAGTTGGGGCCTATATATACTTCATCCAATCAACCATTTGAAGGTGTGGGAGCCCAAGCAACATACCAAGGCATATTGTAGACATTTCCAAGTGCTCAAACACCCAAGTGCTTAATAGAATCATTCGGTGATTAGCGTAGGTGCTTTGCGAAGTGCTTAGGTTAGTTAGACCGCATTAGCGCTTGCTCTAGGTGAATCCTAGTTAGTTGAGTGAGTTTAGACAAACCACACAACCCCTCGGCTCTTGCGTGGGCCGTTGAAATTGTATCGAGTGGGGCGAGAGTCTTGCGAGACCGTGACAACCGTGTTTGTGTCACGGCCGCCACCGTGTACCGGAGGGAACGAGGCCCGCGGCGTTTCGGCCGGAAGCTCGATAGTGGAGACGGCGGGGAGCATCCGAGAGGAGCCGGAAGCGGAGCACCACTTGCGCGTGGAGAAGGCCCGTGGCTCTCTACGGAGTTACTCGACCGAGGTGCTTGGCCCTCGCGTGGGCTTCCCTTTGCGTAGGGGCACCAACGAGGATTAGTCGGGACCTTGCGTGGTTCCGGATACCTCGGTAAAAATACCGGCGTCATCCACGAGAGTTTGCTTCTCTACTTTTCTCTTTAAGTTTCCGCATTTATATTAAGCATTTAAGTTTCAATCTTGTATACATACATATTTAGTGTAGATTGAAACTTAGCCATTGCGGTAGAGATAGCAACACTTAGACAAAACCTAGTTTTCACTTTCTAGTTTGATTATTTGCATAGGTTTTGCTCTAGGGATTTAATTGTGGCCTAGTTTAGTTAAAGTTTTAGAAGTCCTAATTCACCCCCCCCCCTCTTAGGCGTCACCCGTTTCCTACAAAGTGGTTTTGACTTAGAGATAGGATATTGAGTTTGATTTGCAAAAACAAACCAAGTGGTGGCAAAGGATGATCCAAATATGCCAAATTTGAATCAAAACAAATTTGAGTTTTCATTTGCATTGATGTTGCACTTCTTTTAGTTGCTTTATGTTGTGTTGGCATAAATCACCAAAAAGAGGGAGATTGAAAGGGAAATGTGCCCTTGGGCCATTTCTAAAGTATTTTGGTGATTTAGTGTCCAACACAAGTGCTTAAGTGATAAACTATGTCAAATGATGGATAAGGTGCAAATCAATACAAAGGTATGATTCTAGACTTAGTACATTGGGTTTTGTGTACTAACATGTTTGTCTAAGTGTTAGAATGAGAGAAAATGCAATTGGAAAAGCGTGGCTCGAAGCAGCCAAGAGTCTGCTCAGTCTGGGTGCACCGGACTGTCCGGTAGTGCACCGGACAGTGTCCGGTGCGCCAGGCTAGCTCTGGCGAACTGGCTGCTCTCGGGACTTCGACGGCGGCATACGGCTAAAATTCACCGGACTGTCCGGTGGTGCACCGGACTGTCCGGTGAGCCAACAGTCGGCCGGGTCAACGGTCGGCCACGGAATCCGCGCGCGACGCGTGGCAAGTGCCAACGGTCGGATGGGGCACCGGACTGTCCGGTGTGCACCGGACAGTGTCCGGTGCGCCAACGGCTCCAAGACTGCAATGGTCGGCTTCGCCAAATAAGGAAAGAGATCCGCACCGGACAGTGTCCGGTGGTGCACCAGACTGTCTGGTGCGCCAGGCGACAGAAGGCAAGAATTGCCTTCCTGGAATGCACTCAACGGCTCCTAGCTGCCTTGGGGCTATAAAAGGGACCCCTAGGTGCATGGAGGAGGACACCAAGCATTCTCTAAGCATTCCTAAGCACCAAGACTTCAATTCCACGCATTTGATTCTTTGTGATAGCAACTAGAGCTCCATTTGAGTTGTGAACTCATCGGGTTGTGTTGTGAGCTCTTGCTGCGACTTGTGTGCGTGTTTGGTACTCTGATTTCGTGTCTTGTGTGTGTTGCTCATCCCTTCCTTACTCCGTGCTTCTTTGTGAAAATCAAAGTGTAAGGGCGAGAGGCTCCAAGTTGTGGAGATTCCTCGCAAACGGGATATAGTAAAGCAAAGCAAAACACCGTGGTATTCAAGTGGGTCTTTGGACCGCTTGAGAGGGGTTGATTGCAACCCTCGTCCGTTGGGACGCCACAACGTGGAGTAGGCAAGTGTTGAACTTGGCCGAACCATGGGATAAACCACTGTGTCCATCTGTGTTTGATCTTCTCGTGGTTATAGTGTCGTGCAAAGACTCTTATCTAGCCACTTGGCTTTATTGTGCTAACTCCTAACTAAGTTTTGTGGCATTAAAGTTTAAGTTTTACAGGATCACCTATTCACCCCCCTCTAGGTGCTCTCAGTAAGCTCATGAATTCATTGTTTGTATTTGATTGTGCATAATATTTGCTTACTTTCATTGCATTTGTCTTAAATTTCTACATGCTTGTGTGCAAGTATTTGCTAGAACTAAGACTAATTAGATGATGTTTAGAACCTAGTCATAGTATATAAAGTGGTAATTAGAACCTCAATTATAATGCTTATCTCATGTGGTATCTAGTTTCACTTTTTTTAAAAAGGTTGATGTTAAAGATGGATTAACATGTGGTTTACATGCATCAAAGGTACAATTCTATCTTGTGTACCTTATGATCACTTAGTAGTGGTAAAACTCCCAAACAGTTATATTTATGCATGTGTGAAAGCTTGAAATCAAATCATTTGAACACTCATGTAGGAGGCATTATCACTACCAAGTCATGTTTTATGATGCTTATCCAAATCTTAACTAGTGGTCATAAAGTTGGATAAGTAACATATAATCCAACCCAAGTTAGCAATTTACACTTATGTAAAATGCTAGCTTGGGAATGAGCTTAATTTCCATATCTTTGGACTAAAAAGCCCTGCTTTGGTTTTGGCAATTGAGTGACAACCTAGGTGGACTAGTATGTGTTTGATTTTGAGAAGTACATGTGATTAGTTCACAGGTACAATAGTGTGAGCCAATTCAACCATGGTGGTCATGTGACTTGGTTATGTTGGCTCAACTAGTGTGATGAAGAAGCTTATTGCATATGAGATATGACATGGTGTCAGATGGCTAGGTGGAGAAGATCTAGAGACATGACTTGGCTATGAAGGATCGACTTGCTAGGTGCAACAATGAAGATCAAGCAAAGCTGTGATCCATGAAATGATAAGGCCATGTGATGACATGAAATAGATCATATCATCTATGACATATCAAGCCATAGAATACTTGTGTGGTTTATAATTATTTTTTCCTCTTCTCTTTAAATATGGGTTGGACGTCCGTAGGCTAGATGCTAATGTTCAAGGGACTTAATGCTCATTGTTTGGAGTGTTAGGTGCTCACCTATTCACTACTGTTTGATAGTGTTCATCCTTGATAGTGAGTGAGTGTTTCTAGTGTTGTGTTTGAGAGACTGCTTATGTGATACTATTTGTTCATGTTGCAAGTTGATGGTGCTTGCCACTCTTGGAGGTTGCCCCCTCTTAGACATCTTAGTGGTTTGTGGTCTTTGTTGCAAAGCCCATGTGGTGATTGTGCTTGTCTCTAGAGAAGTCTTTGTAAGGGGTGTTGTGATCACATCGTGAGAGATTATGAAGATCAACTCTAGTTGAGTGAGCTATAAAAAGCGTCAATTGGTATGTTCGGATCAAAGTGCTAGATCTCTTCCATGAACACTCCCTTTGATGGGGAGAGTGATCTTGTGTGATCACCCTAGCAAGAGAATCAGTGTCATCCTTGGTCTTTCCTCAACAAGGATTATGTGGTTACCAAACCACCAAACCTCAAGATAAAATTCACTGTATCATCAACTTCGTGTCCATTTGCAATTCACTTCATAAGCTTGTATTTACTTATTGATATACTTATGCTAGTGAGTTGTTGTTGTTTTCGTGTAGCTACGTAGCTTGTGTACTTAAGTAGTGGTTACTCTCGAGTTGTGCTTGTTTGGTATAGCTAGTGAGTAATGCTAGTATAGTGCTAATAGTGCTTATGTTTTGTGCATTTTAATCACATCACTAGTATGTGTAGAAGATTTTGGTATGTTTAAAGTATTAGTCTCATTAGCTTGACACTTTAGTTACTTGAATTAGGGTTATTAGAATATTTTGGAAGGTGCTTGTGATAGATAGAGGAGTATAACCTTGACTGAACCGATAATGTTAGTTCTACATCTATTTATGTCAGTCGATACAATTAGGGCCTATTTGGAAGCACCATAGTTTCTAAGAAACCGAATTCTATATCTAGTTTCTAGAAACTGGTTTATAAAAAAACTTGGAACCAGTTATTGAAAAACCAATTTCTAGTTTTTTATACACAAAGACAAGTCTACCTTGCTATATTTTAAAAGTAATTGATTCTTTTTTAGTTTTCTTTGCTACCAATTTTTTCTACCAATTTTAAATATAGATTGAACTCATAGTTTTAATTCAAAATTTCAAATAATAATTAAACATTCAAATCAGACAGGACAACATCGAGAGGATCGCATGCATATGCCTAGGAGCGGCGACAATCACCATAATTTTCATCAAACCAACTAAGAGCAATACATAATTTGTCAGGTAAAAACTAATTTTAGCTAAGTAAGATCAACTTTGATTTTTTAAAGCTAAAAATCTAGTTTCTAAAAACTAAAGTATAAATTGACATATTTGAAAGCACTCCAATTTCTACCAACCAAATTCTTAAGAACGGAACATACCTTTAATTTTATAAGAATTATCGATCTATGCACAAGTGACCAAAGCCATCGGTACCTCTGAACGTATCACCACTACCATCATGAAAGAGTGGCAGCCCTGTTCGCTTCAGATTAAAACTGGTTATTTTGATTGCTGCAGCTGCAATCCATAGAGACAAAAACACTGTAAAAGTAGTAGACGTCGGTACGGACTAAAGCCATGTGGAGCTTTGGTACTGTGAAACAATTCGCATGGAAAATACTGAATGCAAATCGAGCTCCATCAACTTACCAAACTACCATGTTGTCCTCCAACTCACAGAGGAATCCATTCTCGTGCTCGAATCCTTGACTACTGTCAATCATCTAAGTGTCCGCTCCTTTAAAACATCAATTTTGTGCATCTTACATAGACATGAAAGTTTGTGCTGATACATTTAGGGCTGTCTAGACACGATCTGAAAATAAGAGTCAACACGACCCTGCATGAAATATGGGTCGTGCCGGCAATGACCCGAATGACTGGGCCATATCGTACCTTAAACTTAGACATGATGGATGACACAATAAGACACAGTTACACTACCGGACACAGCTTCTTTGCCGAGTGCCGCAGACACTCGGCAAAGGCTATTTTACACTCGACAAAGGCTTTGCCGAGTGTAACACTCGGCAAAGAACGCTCGGCGAACTGTACATCGGCAACAACCTCTTTGACGAGTACTTTTTGTCGGGCACTCGGCAAAGATTTTGCCGAGTGCCATCTGACACTCGGCAAAGAAAAGTCACTATCACGGCGCCAAGTGACAGTGACAGATCCTTTGCCGAGTGTCTTCTTTGGCACTCGGCAAAGAGGCTAATTTTGCCGAGTGTTTGCCGAGTGTCTGGTGGACTGGCACTCAGCAAAGAGTCCTCCAGTCGGCGAACTGTGCCTCGTGATAGTCGTTCAACATGTCCGCTACCCCGGCATCAGCATCGTAATCCTCGACGCGTTGTCTCACCACCTCCTCTCTCGTGCGATGCGCTTCACCATGGAAGATCCACCGAGTATAGTCTGGCGTAAATCCATTCTTCCAAATATGTTCTACCATGGACTTCTTTGTTTTCCTTTTCCTGTTGTCACATTTGCTGCACGAACAAGGGACTAGACTAGCTCCTTTAGCTGCTTCTCCAAATGCCCGTTCCACGAAAGCATCGGTCTTCCTAATCCATTCAGGGGTGACATCATTACGTCGAACGCGGCCCCTGTACATCCACTCACGGTCCTCCATCCTCTAACATATATAACCGAGTATAGTTTAATATAGACATGTAATGCATGTACACTACGTTCCTACCTTCTAATAGGTGAGGATAGGTCCTAATCTCACCCGCGGTTGCGTAGATGGAGTTAGTTTTCATGCTCTACTCCGATCCGAGAAAGAATTTCGGCAACACCTCCCCGCTGTTCTCCGGATACACGTCCTGGCAGGGAGAGTGTACTGTCCGGAGAACAACAGGGAGGTGACGCCAAAACTCTATCTCGGACCGGAGTAGAGCATGAAACTAACACCATCTACGCAATCGCGGGCTGTCCAAAAAACGTGGACAATTCGAAACTGATACATTTGTAGATATGCAAAGATCTGCATATCTACACCGTATCTCTTTCGAACGGGAGACGCCAAACTGGGTTACGTGATCTACGACCATGATGCGGAAATAGAGGTTATACCTAGGGTGGCGGTGGAGTCAGGCTAGTGGGGCTGTGGCGGGTCGGTGCAGTGGCGACGCGACGCGGTGCAGGCAGACCCGCAGCGGCTAGGAAGACAAGTATCTTCTCTGTAAAAAAGAAACACAAGTCTGTTAATACAAAAAAAATCGACAGCACCTCCCCTGTACGTCGAGGTTTTTAAAACCTGCAAATAAAACTAACAGCACGATGGCTGACATGCACACAGTAACAAGTTTATAAATGGTTGGGTGACCTCGGCTTACATGATTTATACATTCTATCATCTAATCAATAATAAATATAAATTGACGCATAAAAAGTTTATACCTCGCGTGGGGGCGACGATGGTACGCGTGGCGTGGCCGGGAGGCGGTGGCGGCGCGCGAGGAGGTGGCTTCCGGCGGCGGTGGTGGCGCGCGACGTTGGTGGCGGGGGCACGGCGAGGGGCGCGGGCACGGCGGCGCGGGTGTGGCGGCGTAGAGGGCGCGCGGCGGCCGAGGGCGTGGAGGGCGCGCGCGGTCGGGCGAGGGGCACGGACGCGGTCGGGCGAGGGCGAGAGGGCGTAGAGGGCGCGCGTGGTCGGCCGAGGGCGTAGCGGGCGCGGCGGCGGCGGCGCGTGAAAGTGAGAGGGCGAGGGCGCGGCGGGCGGACGGGCGGGCGCCGGCGAGGGAGGGCGCGGCGGGTGCGGGCGCCGGCGCCGGCGAGGGCGGCCGTGGCGGGCGCGGGCGGGCGCGGTTGGCGTGGGCGGACGCGGCGTGGAGGAGGCCGCGGTGGGGCGGCGAGCCAGCGACGGCGCGGGGCGGCGGCGGCAGCGCAGGGAGGCGGTGGTGGGCGCGACAGACGAGAGAGCGAGAGCAGAGAAAGAAGGAGGAAGAATGGCGCGGGCGAAGTATATTCGCCTTCTTTGCCGAGTGCCCGTGATCTGGCACTCGGCAAAGTTTTTTTAATTTTTAAAATAAACTTTGCCGAGTGCCAGATCGGTGGCACTTAGCAAAGGATCATTTGCCGAGTGTCTACCATCTGACACTCAGCAAAGATTAACTTACACATCTTTGCCGAGTGTCACCCTGGGGACACTCGGCAAAGCATACTTTGTCGAGTGTCAACCATTAGACACTCGGCAAAGTATATTCTTATTTTTTGATTTTGTCTCCCAAAATTTTTGTGGTATGTTTCTACACTATGTAGACCTACATGTATCATTTGTGGACAATTTTAACAGAGTTTTCAATCGTTAGTAGATTTAGTTCGTTTATTTGAATTTCTTCGGAAAATTTAGATTTAAACTGCAGGTCACTCGAAACTTGGAAAACCGTGCATGCAAAAATGATATTCATGTTACTTAGCATAAGTTACGACCAATTCCAGGAGCGGACCGGAAACTTCGAGCAACATGCTTGTTGGGGACTTGTTCTTAAATGCTATGAATCAAGAACAAGGCAACATAAAATGTTAAATATCAAAAGCCCTTCGTCCTTCAAATCATTATTTCCCTTCGGATATAACGAATTTAGGACGAAGGTCATGAAGGACGTACCTTCATGATCATGATAAAAAATGGAGAACATTCAAATAAAATACAGAAAGTAACATAATTTCTGTAAACATTATTATTAATATATTTCTATTTGTATTACTTGTATAGACAAAGATAAATTACAAATGTACCTTCGGCTTGAAGGAAAGAAAATACAGGTGTGGCGCAAAAGTGAATGCCAAGTCAGCGCGAACAGTACGAGAATAATGTTCACCTATTTATAGGCACGGGTCGCAGCCCATGCAAGATTACATTAATGCCCTTTACATTTATCAATAATTCTATAGTAATTCTTCGAGGTCTAATCTGGCTTTTCATCTTTAAGTCGGTTTCCCTTTCCGCCGTTATGCCGAAGCTCTTCTACGCATAGCTTCGTGATCGTCTTATCCTTCGTCGTGATTGCCGGCTCAGTTAAGCTTCGCCTTAACCATGCTTTGTATACTCGCAACTTGACTTCGAAGGTACCTGTTCACATATTTCTTTTGGAGAACATAGTCAATTACGTTTTTGAGGACCTTCGGAAGCCGAAGGCCCCCAACAGTAGCCCCTCGCAATATTAATTTGCTGTAAAGATAAATTTATATTGCGAAATGGACGAAGGCTATGAGCCAAAGGTCTGAAAAACACCTTCCTTTTGCTAGAATAGCAACGGTCATTGACAAGCGGGACCCTCCAGTTTCCGACATAATGGGTGTATAAATAGGGGCTCGCCACAATTTATTTGGCACGCTCTCTTGCCATCTGTTTTGCCTGCTCAAATAGCTTTCTGCCCACAAATATTTGGTTGCCTCCCTAGTTTTAAGCTTCGGAAGCGAGAGTCAGGAATTCCGAAGGGATGTCTGAGGAGAAGAAGGTTGCTGCCGAGATGAAGCTGAGCCTTTCTGAGGAGAAAAATCTGGGCTTCATTGAATCAATAGCAAAAACAAATACAGAGAAAATTACTAGGGAGATTTTGGAAGGCTTATCTGAAGATACTGGTGAAAGTGATAGTTATGATGCAGACAGTGGGGGTGAGGATTCCGAAGATCGACCATGGCGACCAAGCCATTCAGTCTTCGGAAAATCAACTATTAGGCAAAGTCACCTTGAAAACATGAGGGGGAGATATTTTCGAGATATGTCCATCGTGAGGGCAGATGACGGAGAGAGAACTGTGCCGACTCCCGAAGATAATGAAGTCGTTATCTTCCGAAGCTTTTTTAAAGCTGGGCTACGATTCCCTATAAGCAGGTTTGTGGTAGAAGTTCTGAAAATATATCAGGTTTACCTTCATCAACTTACCCCTGAAGCAATAATAAGAATGGGAATCTTTGTCTGGGCTATGAAGAGCCAGGGCCTAGAGCCAAGTGCGAAAAGCTTTTGCAATATACATGAATTATTATACGAAACGAAGCCCTAGGGTAAAGAGCAATATCATAACAACTTTGGTTGCTACAGCTTCGGTGCTCGCTCCGGATCAAGCTGTCCCGTGCCAACCTTTCGGAAGAGATGGCCCGGAGAATGGATGAAAGAATGGTTCTATGTAAAAAATGATTTGAAGGTTCGAGAAGATATTAAGGATGTCATCATGTGCCCCATCTGACAGCACTTCAGACTCTGGAAACCGAAGGTAGAAATGGATGAAGTAGCCGAAGAATGCCAACGGGCCTTCGGCGTAGTCTGCTCTTTTATTGGGACAAGGGATTTAATACAAGAACACATTGCCTTCAGAGTGTGGCCTCTTGCAGATAATTGGGAAATGCCGAAAGAAACTGTTAAAGAAACTGACGAAGGTGGGCTAGTCAAGCTGAAGTATACATTCAAGTACGGAGATAAGTTCTTTGAACCAGATGATGATTGGTTAAAGAGCATTGAGACTGTAAGTGATGAATTGCTTGGGGTATATTCGAAGGCCGAAGATACTGCATTGTCAGCGGCCTTCGGAGGCCGAAAAAAGAAAAGACTCAACCGAGTGTTTGATGCAGTCGGGTTTGTCTACCCCGACTATCGCTATCCAGTGCGGGGGCAAAAAAGAAAAGGCACAACTTCTGCGAAAGAAACAGCCGCAGCTGCTCCTAGCGAGCCAGCGCCGAAGAGAAAAAGGGTAAAAGTTCTCACGCACCGGTCACGCTATATTGAACCAGCCACGGTGCCTGAGTTCACCGGTGAGACCTCTTTGGCCACCGAGGCTAAAGAGCCAACCCTGCTGCCAGAAGTCAAAGAAATGGCCGAAGTGCCAGCGACAGAAAAGATGGAAGAACCAAAGACGGAAGAAGCGAAAGCATCAGTTGAAGGAGTGAAGATATCAAAAATTTTAAGTCCTTCAGAAGAAATTGAAGCAGCAAAAATTAAAAAGGGGCCAACAGTGACCCCAAAAAGAAAAAGAATGGTTAATGTGTTAGATGTTTTGGAAACAATTAAACTTCCAAGCACAACCCCAAAGAAGACTGCTGAAACTTCTGAGGCGCTTGCTGAAGTATCCGTTGCTGAAGCTCCGAAGCAACAGACTGGAGTTGAAACAGGACCTTCAGAACCAACCAAGGTAATGCCTTTGGAAGCAGAAGAAACAAAAATTGCAAAGGCAACCGAAAAAATGAAAATGTCAGAGCCAACTTTGGTTGAAGAAATTGATATCGCTGCCCCCGAAGCATCTTCCAAAATATACGATTATATCGTGCGACATGCTTCAGGGAAAAAGTTATCGGAAGAAGAAGTTTTTGAAGCTAATCACTATGCCAAAGAATTAAAATATCCGAAGGGGGCACTAGTGTTCAATGGGACGAACGAAGAAGATTTCCTATACTGCCTCCCAGACAACAAAGAATTATCTGTCTGTCGGGAGATGGCTAGAAGTATGGGATTTCCGAAGCTTGAAGCTGGATTATGCGCTATGACGAAGGACGATCTTGCGGATAGTCTTGCGTACAATAGCCTGAAGGTACGAGAACTGCGCATTTGGAAATTTTATGATTTGAAAACCATTCTTTAATTCTTATACCAACTCTTTTACATATAGGGTTTAATACTAAGCAACGCGTTGAGAGCGCAAAAGAATGCCGAAGATGAGAGCTATGAAATTGCTTTCAACAACCTACGATCAGAGGTTATTAAACTGAGAAACGAAGCTCTGGAAAAGGATAAAATTCTGCTTACATTGGTGGACAAGGTAAAAGAGGACGAAGCTGCCTCAAAGGCCCAGGCCGAAGCCCAAAAACGCGAAATTAAAGGTCTTCAGAAACAGCTAGCTAGAGCCAAAGAAGAACGTATACTTGAAGAGACAAAACGAGAGCTTAGTGATCAATTGGCCAATCATTTAGAGATAAGTGTTAAGGAGCTTTGTGCATCCCACAGAAAATGCTATGTTAAATCCATAGAGTGCGTTAAGAAGATAAAATCCAGCTTCACCAACGTTGGCGCATTCTCTAGTGAAGAGAATTTCTCAAGAGGCAATCCTGAAGGTCCAATGGAATGGATCAGTCACGAAGCAGAGGCCTTCGAAGAAATTCTAAATAGCCGCGGTGACATCTGCGCTTTTTCGGGTGCTAGAGGGATTGCTGCTGTTTTGGAGAGGAAAGGTTGCGAGCATGTAAAATCCTTAGCGCAGTCCGAAGCTACCCTGTCCTTTGAAGACATTAAAGACCCCTCACCTGAAGCAAGCATGGTCGGCGGGAAATTCTTCACCAATATCTGGGACAACGGCGGCCGAGAAATGGCGCAAGAAATTATTCAAAAGAGTGAAAAAGGCATCCACGATGTTAGAAAAGTAGCAGAAGCTGCCGAGAAAAGTACAGAGCCCGAAGGGCAAATAGGTATTAATTAGTGGTTTTTACTATGCTGTAATTTTTAATTCCAGACTTTGTTCGCGGTTTGTAATAGTAATATAGCCGTATCTTCTCTTCCCTCAGAACCTGCTGAGGCATCTCCGGGCCCCCACCCGAAGGGGGACGATGAAATTAGAAAAATGGCCGAAGCCATTATGGACAAGGTTGTCGACCAGCTACTGAACAAAGCTGCGGAAATAGTTCTTAAGGAGGATTAAACACTATTGTAGAAACATTTGGAACGTAACATGTGTGATACATTGTAACTTTGAATGTAATATATAATCTATTTGTAGCTTAATTCTTTACGATGCATGAAATTTTGCATACATACCATTTTTTGAGCCTTCGGCGAAAAAACACCTTCCCTTCTTTTCATGCTTCGTGAAGAAAATCTTTTCTATATCACAAGAATTTGTTTACTTCTCTGATGAAGAATATCCAAGCTTTGTGAAATATTCTCCGAAGCTACAAAAAAAGGTTTTGTGTTGCCTCTCTAATGAGGCTACACTTCGTCTCGATTTGTCTTGTGCCTTAGCACGATTTTCTCTTTTCCAAAATATTTTCCGAAGATCAATACTGTATCCCCTTCTTGTTCCACATGCAATATGCTGTATGATGTTTATGTTATGCAAAAATGATGTGATGATGTTATGTTATGCAAAATGATATTTGTGCCACAGATATAAGTCCCTGTAATAGAACACACATACTTTTTATGTCAGCGCTGACTTTTCGCTGTAAGCCTCCCTTAGGAGCTTCTTCGCCTTTTACTTTCAGCGGAATCAGCGTTTATTTTTCGCTGTAAGCCTCCCTTAGGAGCTTCTTCGCCTTTTACTTTCAGCGGAATCAGCGTTTATTTTTCGCTGTAAGCCTCCCTTAGGAGCTTCTTCGCCTTTTACTTTCAGCGGAATCAGCGTTTATTTTTTGCTGTAGGTTCAGAAAACTTACACTGCGCTCCCTTAGGAACGACTTTTCACTGTTTTGCAGAATTTGCAATGTGTCTGTTAGAACAAATTTTTGATAATACAAAGGTCCTTCATGCCACCATAAATTTGTATGCTTCGGCAACTCAAGCCTATGGAAAGGGCATATTTTTATTATGGTAAAAAGACGAAAGTGTTACAAGAAATTGAAAAACGATAGAAGACACTTAAACTTCTCATAATTGTTGCTTATTAACAAAGAGGTAATACTGAATGAAAAAATGCGAAAAAATTGCTATTGAGGTAGGATATTTATCAATAAATGTGCTTTGACTCTGGCACAGTGCTATTGACTGTGCGAGCTTCGGACTCCTCTCTGAAGTCTCTCTGAAGGTGATTGTTCTGACTCCCTTCTGGCTGCTGTCCTCGCTGCGTCGGCGGTGGTGGTGGAGGGTGCTGCCAAGATGCTTGGGGTTGGCTTGCCGAAGCAACAGAAACTGCGGGGTGGTTGCCTACATATTCTGGAATATAAGGCGAATGATACGAAGCAGTATGCATGACCTGCTTCGGCTGACTTTGTTGTGCAGCTGCTTCTGCTATCTCCTTCTGCTTCTGGATGGTAACGTGACACATCCTGGTGGTATGGCCCTTGTCTTCACCACAGAATAGGCAATAAATTTTTCTTGGCTGATCTCCAAACCTTCCCCCGAAGCCCCTGGCGCCTCTGCCCCTTGGCGCTGGCGGCCGGAAAGAACTTTGCTGCTGACCCGAAGCTTGTGAAGAGTATTGTGGCCTTTGCTGCTGACTCCCTCGATCATCAGTTTGAGCAGAGCTATGAATTGACCTAACGTGCCTCGGGTGAAATCTTCCTCCGAAGCCCCTGGTCATTTCAGAGAACCTGAATGCTTCCTCCCTCCTTTGGCGGAAGTCATTGTCAGCTCGAATGTATTCGTCCATCTTCTGGAGCAGCTTCTCCAACGTTTGTGGTGGCTTCCTGGCAAAGTACTGCGCTGAAGGTCCCGGCCGAAGCCCCTTAATCATGGCCTCAATGACAATTTCATTGGGCACTGTTGGCGCTTGTGCCCTCAGACGCAGAAACCTTCGGACGTATGCCTAGAGGTATTCTTCGTGATCCTGGGTACACTGAAATAAAGCTTGAGCAGTGACTGGCTTCGTCTGAAACCCTTGGAAGCTAGTTATCAGCATATCCTTCAACTTCTGCCAAGAAGTGATTGTCCCTGGCCGAAGAGAAGAGTACCATGTCTGAGCAACGCTCTTGACGGCCATGACAAAAGATTTTGCCATGACTGCAGTATTGCCACCATACGAAGATATGGTTGCTTCATAGCTCATCAAGAACTGTTTCGGGTCTGTATGACCGTCATACATGGGGAGCTGTGGTGGCTTGTAAGACTGGAGCCATGGTGTAGCCTGCAATTCAGTCGAGAGAGGAGAAGCATCATTGAAAGCAAAGTTTCCATGATGGAAATCTTCATACCAGTCGTCCTCATTGTGGAGGCCTTCCTGATGGAGCTCTCTGCGTGGAGGCCTTCGACTCTGATCATCTTGAACAAGATGACGAACCTCTTCAGAAGCTTCGTCTATCTGTCTCTGAAGGTCAGCTAGACGAGCCATCTTCTCCTTCTTGCGTTGCACCTGTTGCTGAAGGATCTCCAGGTTTTGGATCTCCTGATCCAAGTCATCCTCCGGAGGTGTTGGACTAACAACCTTCCTCTTCTGGCTTCGGGCCTCTCTAAGAGAAAGGACGTTCTGATTGGGATCCAGCGGCTGTAAAGTACCAGCCCCTGTCGGTGAAGCTTTTTTCGGCAGCATGACGAAGGTGATGCTTGCCGAAAGTGTTCAAGACTCAAAAAATGGACGTGAGTTCACCGGAGGTGGGCGCCAATGTTGGGGACTTGTTCTTAAATGCTATGAATCAAGAACAAGGCAACATAAAATGTTAAATATCAAAAGCCCTTCGTCCTTCAAATCATTATTTCCCTTCAGATATAACGAATTTAGGACGAAGGTCATGAAGGACGTACCTTCATGATCATGATAAAAAATGGAGAACATTCAAATAAAATACAGAAAGTAACATAATTTCTGTAAACATTATTATTAATATATTTCTATTTGTATTACTTGTATAGACAAAGATAAATTACAAATGTACCTTCGGCTTGAAGGAAAGAAAATACAGGCGTGGCGCAAAAGTGAATGCCAAGTCAGCGTGAACAGTACGAGAATACTGTTCACCTATTTATAGGCACGGGTCGCAGCCCATGCAAGATTACATTAATGCCCTTTACATTTATCAATAATTCTATAGTAATTCTTCGAGGTCTAATCTGGCTTTTCATCTTTAAGTCGGTTTCCCTTTCCGCCGTTATGCCGAAGCTCTTCTACGCATAGCTTCGTGATCGTCTTATCCTTCGTCGTGATTGCCGGCTCAGTTAAGCTTCGCCTTAACCATGCTTTTGTATACTCGCAACTTGACTTCGAAGGTACCTGGTCACATATTTCTTTTGGAGAACATAGTCAATTACGTTTTTGAGGACCTTCGGAAGCCGAAGGCCCCCAACAATGCTCACTAAACATGGCCGTGAACTTGCCATCCACATGTTTAAAAATTGTATAAAACACAAACAAAGTCAGAAAATCCTGAAACTTGTCCACGTGTCATGATATCATATGTATAGGCTGCGATAAAAATTTTAGAATGTTTGGAGAAAGTTGTGAGACACTATGTGTAGAAACCTAAGAGAACTACACATGAAATCATAGAGTTTCAATGTGGATCTCTTAGGTTTGTACACATAGTGTCTCACAAATTTCTCCAAACATTCTAAAATTTTTATCGCAGCCTGTACATATGATATCATGACACGTGGACAAGTTTCAGGATTTTCTGACTTTGTTTGTGTTTTATGCAATTTTTAGACATGTGGATGGCAAGTTCACGACCATGTTTAGTGAGCATGTTGCTCGAAGTTTCCGGTCCGCTCCTGGAATCGGTCGTAACTTATGCTAAGTAACATGAATATCATTTTTGCATGCACGGTTTTCCAAGTTTCGAGTGACCTGCAGTTCAAATCTAAATTTTTCGAAGAAATTTAAATAAACGAACTAAATCTACTAACGATTGAAAACTCTGTTAAAATTGTCCACAAATGATACATGTAGGTCTACATAGTGTAGGAACATACCACAAAAATTTTGGGAGACAAAATAAAAAAATACTTTGCCGAGTGTCTAGCGATGACACTCGGCAAAGCCTCCTGGCACTCGGCAAAGAAGCCTCTTTGCCGAGTGCCAGCCGTTGGCTCTCGGCAAAGACTGACGGCCGTCAGCTTTGGGACGGCCGCTGACGGCCCTTTGCCGAGAGCCCCCTTTGCCGAGTGTTTGACACTCGACAAACTTGTCTTTGCCGAGTGTCGTCCTGTGCCGAGTGTTCAGCACTCGGTAAAGTGGCACTCGGCAAAGCCTTCTTTGCCGAGTGCCCGACAAAAGACACTCGGCAAAGAATACAACACTCGACAAAGCCTGCGATTCCGGTAGTATTAGATGGGTCATGTTTGGGCTAGCACGATATGGAGTGGGGCACGAATTAGAAAAGTAATGTTTAAATGATTATTTCATGCTTCAATAATTTTTACCTCTTCACAAAAGTTATAGAAAATATTGATTTCTCTTTCTCATATAATTTTTAATGTATAACAAAGTTAGAAATAATTTGAAGATAGCCTACTTTTGTTAATTGGACACGACACTCCTGAGCCCGAATTTTTTTGTGACGTGCTGGTCCAAAAAAAATTGGCCTGAAGTATGATGGGTTTGGGCCGTGCCGACCCAACATTGTCTCAACTTTTAGCTCTAGTTTTACGTTGTGCGTCACGTGTGAAGTGCGTATGTCTTTTCTCTTCCCCGCTTCACGTCTATAAATGGACCGTTACACTGCATATGGGCTGTGAGAAATCATCCAATCCTAGCACGACAGGAAGCCATATGTAGCGTATAGTAACACTTCGCTAGCTGAAGAAGGACGTACGACCGAGCAAGTTATAAAAAAAGGTCGAGCTATTTTTCAACTCATACATTTATCAGCATTTGAACTAAGATAAAGTGTAATATTTATTCTTATATTTGATACGTGGATCATATGTATCAAATATGATTGTGTGCTATTATTGTACTAGTATATATATAATCTGAGAATCCAACTAATTTTATTTTCTAATTAAATTTATATAAATTAGTATTAATATTTTTATTTTTAAATATATTTAATATGAAAATATATGATAAGATAAATCTGATGGTATTATTAAAATATCGTAATTATTAATGTTTTATGATTATATTTGATTAAAATTTAGATTATTTGACTTTTGGAAATAAAGATCACCGTCGAAGCTAGGGCTGGACGAAAAACTCGTAGCTCGTTAACTCGCTCGACTCGACTCAATAATGACTCGACTCGTTTATAATTTGTAACGAGTTGAGTTTGTATTTAAACTCGTTACGATAACGAGCCAGCTCGAGCTGGCTCGCGAGCTGACTTGTGAGCCAAACGAGTTGGAGTAATTAGTCAAATTACAATAATCTCGGATCCAAAATAGTTAATCTTATACTCTACTATAGTTAATCTTGTTCTTTGTTGAGTGTGGAATCTTAAGTTGCAAACTCTATTCTTTTTTCTAAATAGATCTCCTTCTTTTCTTTTGCTACATATTTTTATATTCGTTCGTAGACACTAGACATGATATTATCAAGCTGGCTCGCGAGCTACACGAGCCAGCTCGAGTTGGCAAACGAGTCGAGCTGAGTTGGATCTTCAGCTTGTTAACATAACGAGTCGAGCCGAGCCAGCTCGTTATCTTAACGAGTCAACTCAAGTCGAGCCAAGCCGAGCCGAGTCAGCTCGATATCCACTCCTATTCGAAGCCATGGGCGGTGGGCCGGTGGCCAGCGCCACAGGCCACAGGGTCAAGTCGACAAGTCGTCACTGTTCGCAAGCCTCTTGCCTAGGCAGTAGGCACACCGCACACAGCAGCTGAGCAGCAAGTATCAGGCACAGAGCCCACATTGCAACACTGATGTCTGGACCCCGTAAGTATCAGGCCCATTGTCAGTGACTATGAACAGTTGCTCTCGTTGTGGGGCGAGTGACAGTGGACTCCCCTGGCTCCCCGTCACAGCGGCGTCGTTAAATAGCGGCCACCCATTGTCGCATGTCGCATCCCATCTGCTATCCTTGGTTGCCGCTTCCTCCAAAGCCACTCCAAACCCCCGCTTCCAGAACCTTCTCGAAACTCTCCGCCTCCTCCTCTACTCGCTCCGATGGCGAAGGAACCGATGCGCGTGCTCGTCACTGGCGCCGCAGGTACGTTGCTGAATCCTCCCCCTTCCCGATCCGCGTAGTACTCGGTGTCTTTTGGTCCGTCTCGGATCTGGCCTAGTCGGCCCTAGTCCGATCCGATTCTGTGGGCTTTAGTGTGCTTAGCTCGCTAGATCTTGTTTTTTTTTCGTTTGATCTGATGGTGTTTAGGGCGTTAGGGTTGATTTAGATTTGACCAGTCGAAGAGCTGACTGTCGCTGTCACTGTCCTTGTTCAGCTGGTGAAGTTGAACCGATCTGCGATGCTAGCTAATCTGATCAGTGGTTGGGATTGATGGTAGCCACTTGATTCTCGTGGTATCCCCTTGATCCGGTTAACTCGTTAGCTTCGCTTAATGAATGGCTTACTCTTTAGATAGTTGATTTCGCCGCTGTGGTTTCTAGTTGAACTTTACGGGTTCTATTATGGAAGGTTTCGGGATAGCACCATGTTCTGATCTGGTTTAGGGGTTTTGGAGTCAGTGGTTACACCAAAGAGTGAATTTGATACATTTAATCTTATTAGAATATCTTGTGGGATTTAAGTTACAGATCTTGTTACTCCATGGATTTTACATGTGAAAACTTGCATGAATTCTGTCTACTTGATCATTGCCTGAATGATGTAACATTTTAGCTGTTTAGATAGATGTCTTAATAATCATGCAATGTAATTAGTGGAACTTCCTCAAACATTAATGACAGTGGTGTAGGCATCCATGGGGCAGGGGTCCAGGCCCCAGTTGTTTGGGGCTCTCAATGTGCCTCAATCAAAAGTTGGTCACGCCAAATTATAGGGCTGTCTTGACTTGTTCACTCTTTTGTAGCATGTCATCTGAGTTCTTGCACTTCTGTTATCATAACAACAGGGTTTGTCGGATTGGTATGGATTAGCCAAATTTTAGTTAGATATTCTGCTTATCTGTTTATTCTAGCTTATGCCTAGGATTCATTTATAAAATTGCACAGCATGCGTGACACTTGTCTGTTATGGAACTATTTTGACAAGCATCTACTGCGATACAACAATTAAGTCAGCTGCTTGTGTCATATTTCAGTATTTCATGGTATTAGAGCTGGTGTACAATGCATATTTAGGGCGTGTTTGGAATGGCTCCAGAGCAAAACTCCAAGGAGGAGCTGGGCAGGGCATACCAAACACACTAACTCCAGAGTTGTAAACTCTATGGAGTTTTTGGAGCTGCAGTACAATTTTTTGGAGTATCTCTTTTGCTGTTCCGAAAGCTCCAAAAAAGCAACCTAGTCATGGAGTTTGGAGTTATTTACCCGCCACTGCCACCGGTTATGAGAAACAATATAAACTCTGTAGCAGAGCTGCTCCAGCTAGAGTTTTAGAGTAGAGCTGCTCTGAGGTGGAGTAGAGTCATGCCAAACATGCCCTTACTTTCAGTTCCATTTTAGTATATGCTTGTACCAAGCTCGAATGGAAAGGCAGGCCTGGTGCAGTGGTGAGAGCTGTCTCATCGAGTCGACAGTCGGGGGTTTGAAGTAGTCTCTCCACATTTGTGGTGGAAGGGTTGCCTTGGTTTATCCCTTCCCTAGCCCCTCTGCCCTTCTTGTTGTTATAGCGACCTTCTTCCCTCAACAGCTCTGATACCATGTTGGATAATATTTGTGGCATTCAATAATTGTCTGTTTTGTTTTAAAGATGTATCAGCAATAATGGTGTGTCCATGTAGCATACTGGAATGAGGAGCTAGAATTTGTTCTAGCTTTGAGGTTTGCGACATGCTATGATAGGATAGGGTGTTGTTGCATTCTGCTTTGCATGGACATGTACAATGGCGGATTCAGGAATGGATCAAAGGAGGGTCTACTAGCAATTGCATGGACATGTACAATGATGACAGATGGCTGGTGCCTTGTGGTGGGCAACCTTAGCTATTGCCACCTGCCGATCTAGAACCTG
This sequence comes from Zea mays, assembly GCF_902167145.1. Classification (NCBI taxonomy): domain Eukaryota; kingdom Viridiplantae; phylum Streptophyta; class Magnoliopsida; order Poales; family Poaceae; genus Zea; species Zea mays. The sequence goes on along the minus strand of NC_050100.1, from coordinate 29,754,474 downwards.
GGCATGGGTGCCTGTCGACTGTAATCGTGCCATGGAGTAGGGCAACCACTCGGACATCGGATGACTAGGGTTAGGACGCATACTAGGACGAGGCCGCTATCATAGTGCACGTGTGTTGGATAAGGACAGTTAATTTTTTTGTCTTATACGAATGAAATTAAATCACTAGTCACTAACAATTGGTCGTTAACATGGCATTTTATGTGACATCCCCCGTAAAAACGGCAAAAAATAGATTGTCATGTTAGATGCGGACATGACTGATGCATGGTGGCTTAGAGAGTGGGACATTTGAGTTAGTATAAAGATCTACTGCTAACTTTACCACATGGCGACCGGGCAGGGCTGCAGCCCCCCCCCCTCTGAATCCGCCCTTGGACATGTACATCATTGTGCAATCCACAAATGGAACCACACATGCCATGTGCTTTTGTTGCAAACAAATTTGTTATCACAGTTTGTCTAGTCGATGAGTGATTGCCATTGTGATAGAGGGCGAATTCAGATCCAAAATCTTACTGCAGATTTGTCGACCAGGATACAGGTGATATTTTCACTGTTTTAAGTTGTAAACCCAATGTCATGTGTCAAGCCTGAGCATTAAGGAGATCAATCATTCCCAAATTTAGAGAGTGGGACATTTGAGTTTGTCTAAAGATCTACTACCTTTAACACATGGCGACCGGGTAGGGCTGCAGGCCCACATGAACATCATTGTGCAATCCACAAATGGAGCACACATGCCATGGGCTTTTGTTGCGAACAAATTTGTAATGAAAGTTTGTCTAGTCGATGAGTGATTGCCATTGTGATAGAGGGAGAATTTAGATCCAAAATCTTACTGCAGATTTGTCGCCCAGGATACATGTGATATTTCATATTTTCATTGTTTTAAGTTGTAAACCCAATGTCATGTGGCAAGCCTGAGCATTAAGGAGATCAATCATTCCCAAATTTAAGCAGCATGACTGAAATAGGTGGAGATGCTGAGGCTGCAACCAATGCTCCATTAAAAATTTCTGGCTAGTTTTACATTCGAGTCTTTTATTATAGGATGATCTCACTTTCTGGAGACTGGAGTAGGGATATTGGTATATTTGTTTGTTGATGTCTCCTTGTTCAGGGAAGTATTGTAAGATGTGCAGTTAGGTCATTAGTTGAACCCAGTAGAGGCAGTACTACCTCTCTTCTAGCAACTTCTGGGGTTAAGAATGCTGATTCTGGCCATTTTAAGTAGGTTTTCAAGTGAATTTTCCATTCCCACAGCGTTTTGCACTTTATTTATGTAAACATCCCAATATTATCCGATAAAGTTGCTTCTGTACTGGAATTTGAGAGGAACTATTGTGTGCTTGAGTATATCTTAGTTTTCAGAAGTTAGCACTGAACCATACTGATTTGCAACTTTAGTGCTGACTTCATATTATGATTTCATTCTCTCACTGTTACCACAGTAAAAGCGACTTGTACAAGGGGACATTTTAAACTGATCTTATTTTTGGATGGCAATGTGAGCTAATTTTGTTTTTTCGTTTGATAGGGCAAATTGGATATGCTCTTGTTCCCATGATTGCTAGGGGAGTTATGCTTGGTGCAGACCAGCCTGTTATTCTGCACATGCTTGATATTCCGCCAGCAGCTGAAGCCCTTAATGGTGTTAAGATGGAGTTGGTTGATGCTGCATTTCCTCTTCTGAAGGGTAAGCTGGTGTGCTGATTCAGAGAGTACCACCTCTTCTGTCTTCTATATGTGAAGTGTTGTTCTTGCTGCCTTGTTGGTGTATAAACGTTTAGAAAACTATAGGAGTCGTTGCGACAACTGATGTTGTGGAAGCGTGCACTGGCGTGAATGTGGCCGTCATGGTTGGTGGATTCCCCAGGAAGGAGGGAATGGAAAGGAAAGATGTTATGTCTAAAAATGTTTCAATCTACAAAACCCAAGCATCTGCTCTTGAAGCCCATGCGGCCCCCAACTGCAAGGTATTGACTACCTTCTAATTCTTTAGTAGCAGAGTAAGAATCATTATGCACTAAATTTCATCATTTTGGTGCTGTTAGTGTTGTAGGTCACTCAATTCAGTCATGTAAGTGGTCATCCTGTCATCATGCATTCATGCACTTGATGTACATAAATGGCTGGTCAATGGTGATGTACATAAATGGTGTCTTATATGGCCATTATAAAATGGATTTGCCCCTAATGAGTTCTTTGTGTTTTGCATGCTCCACACTAAGCCACTGCCAATTTGCCATTGCATGCCTTAACAAGTGGCCTCAACAAATATTAAATCAAATGCTATGAATTTCAGTTATTATGTACCATAGTTTCCTGGCAAGCCATGTCTGGTTCATTATGTTCCTTCGCTGTTTTCATCTGTAGATGTTTTCAATATCTGTTCTGTGCTCTGCAGGTTCTGGTGGTTGCCAACCCAGCGAACACCAATGCTCTTATCTTGAAAGAATTTGCTCCATCAATTCCTGATAGGAACGTTACTTGCCTGACCCGGCTGGACCACAACAGGGCTCTTGGCCAGATTTCTGAGAGACTTAGTGTCCAAGTCAGTGATGTGAAGAATGTTATCATCTGGGGTAACCACTCGTCCACTCAGTACCCTGATGTTAACCATGCCACAGTGAAGACTTCCACTGGGGAGAAGCCTGTTCGTGAGCTTGTTGCTGATGATGAGTGGTAAATCAGACATGCCAAAAATTCTTAGATATCACTGTTTGCTTCTATTTTCCTGGCAGGTAGGAAATCGGAACTAACGGTTTCACCCTTTGTTCTAACAGGCTCAATGGCGAATTCATCACAACTGTCCAACAGCGTGGTGCTGCAATCATCAAAGCGAGAAAGTTCTCCAGCGCTCTCTCAGCTGCTAGCTCTGCTTGTGACCATATTCGTGATTGGGTTCTTGGAACCCCTGAGGTCAGCTTCAGTTCTTTGTGCCTTTCGATTCTTTCAGTTTGAACTGTGAACTTGTATCAACAGTCAACACCTTCAATTCTTTTTATTGTAGGGGACATTTGTTTCCATGGGTGTGTATTCCGATGGTTCATATGGTGTTCCTTCCGGACTTATTTACTCATTCCCAGTAACATGCAGTGGTGGTGAATGGAAAATCGTTCAAGGTATGATCGTTGTAGTGTTGAAAGTAAAGACTTGACACAGCTATTTGGTGCCTTTGTTCGTTGTAGTTTTTGTCATAGATAGCTAGATGTTGCAGTTTCTTCGGTAGCTCTTGGTGTCTGAAATTCTGCATGTGCAGTTATAATTGGCCTAAATGATTTCAATAAGATCTTGCCACCCTACTCAGTAGGAAGTTATTATGTCCTTTTTCTAATCAAATATAGCTAATATAAAGGTCCTAAAAAAATCTCGAGCTGATCCGGACAATCAAGATTATAGTCCACAGTTTGAGACACTCAGGCTCCAGCTAATGAAAAGCTGATCCAGACAATCAAGATTATGGCCTTTTTCTAATAAAATATAGCTATTAGCTGGCTCCCCCTGGTTATTGCTGCTAATAAATTTATCCATACAGGCACTACACGGACGTGTTTTGTCATAGTCTAATATAAGCTATGTGTGTTTTTACCATAGATTACAAATGCACCTGGCTTCATAGAAATTGGTGTTTAAACCTTCTAAAGTTATCATATAAGCCTATCTCAAATTCATGGGATGAGAGATGGAAATTGATTCTATAGATTTACATGCTATTTTTCCAATGCACAACTTATAGCACTCTTCTACTTGCTTCTCTATAACATAAATATAGTATATAACAATCTCTCTCATATGATTTAGGATAATATACAAATATATTATATATTTAAATACATGAACTTAATTAGTTTTGTCTAAATTATAATTATTATAATGGAATTCAATTCCAACGAAACAAACGGGCCCTAAGTTTATTGTTGTTTAGACCCTTTCTGTACTTGGATTTTTTACCCTCTAATTACAGTTTCTGCGGGCTGTGACTCAGGTTCTGCTTGCTTGGGTAAGGTTGTGAGCGTGTTTGTTTATGATCCTTTTCTACTCAAGCGTTTAGGCATTTTACGGTTGTGATTTGGGTATCCCTACTTATGGTACTTACACATATGTTGGTGGCATTGCACAAATTATGTTGATACTCTATCTCTGCAACGACCATGTTGGTTAAATTAATTGAGTTAATGACAAAGGTTGCTTCTGGTCTTTTCAATATCTATGTTGGTTGAATTAATTGAGTTAATGACAAAGGTTGCTTCTGGTCTTTTTAATATCTTTGTCAGTTGTCATATTTCTGTACCAGTTCTACTGTATTGAAGCTACCTTCGACCAATAAAACACAACTCTTTTCTGATGAGTGCTCTTGGTCCAATACGTGATTCGTAAATGCTAAAGTGGATGTCCTTCATTAATTCTTGACCTTCGGTTCTAAAGATACATTTGAGGAGAGGCGACCATACGCCTTCTTTAAACAATTCCACATCTATGATCCTATACAGGCTTGTTGTGCCACATTCTTTTGATGTAAGTCATCACTTGAATAATTCCCTTGAAGAAAAGTTATAATTTATGTTCTCCAATCTTCATTGTGTGTGGCAGAGACTCTTAACACAACCCTTTCAATTAACTCCACTGAAGGTGCCTTTAGTACTTCGAAGAATACCTTGGGGGTAGAGTACTTTGAAGAATACCTTAGAGGGTAGAGGGTAGAGATGACAACGGGTCGGGTTCAGATCGGCTAGAGTCAATACCGTCCGCGACCATACCTGCGGGGATTATCCATATCCACCCATGACTATACCCACGGGTAAAATTTTGTACCTGTGCACGTACCCATCGGGTATCGGGCGGATACCGGGTACCCGTCGGGTATAGCAGCTTGGTGCATTCTCCCTAAATAAAGTCTAGTGCAGTTCTGAGTGTCACACATCACCATGATCACCGGAAGCACATAATGTTGTTGCACAGTGTAGTCGTGCAGATATAGCCCTAGATGTGTGTTGCTACTTTTTTTGGTAATAAACTTCCAACTCGTCAGGACTGGAGAGTAGCTAGCACAATCGTCTGATGTATTAACAGTCTCCTAGCTCGAGTACTTGTACTAGCTAGCACTAGTACTACATACTGGCACTTTATCAAACGTACTGGCATTAGTACTAGAACCAGATCAGAAGCATCAGAAGATAGGGAGGGATGTCAGTAGGATGAGCTGCCGAGGATGGACGGCTAGCTAGCGTACTGGTAGATCGAAAATCTAAAATCACTATTTTCGGATATCCGTCGGGTACCCGTGGGTAAGAAATCAAATCCATACCTGACCCGATTTTATTACGGGTCGGGTTCGGGTAAGACTCGCGGGTCAAATTTCGTGCTCGAACCCGTACCCGACGGGTCGGATATCCGACGGATATCCGAACCCACGGATAAAATTGTCATCCCTAGTAGAGGGAGCTCCTAGGCCACTCGGCATGCTCATCATCTGCCCTTGGTATGTTTTTCACATAAAACCCTTCAATTGAGCACTCCATTCTTTGGACCATCTCAAGATACTTGTCTAATGACGACCTTTTGACTTTGTTGCTTTTGTCAACATGGCCTAAGATCACCTGAGAGTCAGATTTAAGGATTGCATGTTTAACACCCATTACTTTAAGCTTCCTCAAACCAAGGAGCATGGCTTCGTATTCTGCAATGTAGTTGGTGCATTGGAATTCTAGTTTGGCTGCATACAAAATCTTCATCTTTGAGGGAGAAATGATGACAATTGCAGCACCTGCTACAAAACACCCCCAAAATCCATCACAAAAACTATACACAAGGTTTCGTCTAAGATACTTGCCTCTTCTTGTGGGTTTGTGGTCCAATCAGCGATGAAGTCTGCCAATGCTTGGGATTGAATTGATGAATGATGTACGAAGTCAATAACAATCTCATTGAGTTCAGCGGTCCACTTTCCAACCTGAGCAATAGCTTCTCTGTTTCTTATGATATATTTTAATGGTTGAGACAAAGGCACAATGATGTTATATAATTAAAAATAATGATGAAGCTTCCTATAAGCCATCAAGACCACATACAAGACTTTCTCCATTTCTAAATAATTATGCTTGGAAGGACCAAGTACTTCGGAGACGAAGTATATCAACATTTGATTTTTATTTCCATGCTTCTCCTGGACCAGAGCGACACTTACAATAGACTAAGAAGTAGAAACGTATAGCAGCAGAGGAGCCCATGGCGAAGGTGGGGATAGAGTTGTGAGCTAGATTAGATACTGTTTTAGCCCTTCAAATGCTTGTTGTTGAGGTGGTCCCTATTGAAATAACTCAACTGATTTCAATACTTTGAAGAATGGTAAGCTTCGCTCTGCATACCTTGAAATGAATCTGTTCAAGGATGTCAGTCTGCCAGCAGCCATCCGTTGAGCTCTTTTTCTAGACTTTGGTGGCTCCATCCGAAGTATAGTTTCTATCTTGCTAGGATTTGCTTAGATTCCTTTTCTGGAAACTAGACAACCAAGGAATTCTTCCTTTCTTACTTCAAACACACACTTCTCAGAATTGACCTTCAGACCAGCTCTTTGAAAATTTGCAAATGATTATTGCAAATATGAAATGTGGTCTTCTTGTTTGGTGCTTGTTACAATGATGTCATCTACGTATGTTAATTCATTTCTACCAATTTTTCTTAGCTCTTTGCTAGTCATTCTGCTGAAGCTTCCTCCAACATTATTTAGCCCCTCTAGCATCTAAAGATAGCAATATGTGCCACTTGGGGTTATGAAGCTAGTCTTCAGTTCGTCTTCTTTCCACATCTATATTTGGTGGTATCCTAAGTAGCAATGCAGTAGTCTCATTAGCTTTGAAGTAGCGGCTGCATCTACGAGTGAGTTGATTCTTGGCAATGGAAACTTGTCCTTCGGGCAAACCTTATTGAGGTCTTGAAGTCAGTGCACATTCTCCATTTTCCATTTGTTTTTTTTGACCATGACTGTATTAGAAAGCCACTCTGAATAGATGATTCCTCTTATTACTCCAGCACTGAGTAGCCTTTTGACTTTGGCCTTTGCACCTTCGACTTTATCATCAGATATTTTTCGAAGCTTCTGTTTTTTTGGTTTGATATTTGGATCTATATTGAGGGCATACTCTATTATGGTTCTATCAACCCCACACAGGTCGTTGGCTGACCAAGCAAAGACATCTTTGTTGTGAAATAAGAATCTTTTAAGGCTTGTAACCTGCTCTAAAATTAGTTATGAACCAAATAAAACTCTTTGCTAAACCACATCTTCATAGAGGAATTGCCTTCGGTTGATCTGCTGAGGCTGCTTTTTCCTTGACCTATTTTCTTTGAGCTTGGGCTTCGGTTTAATCGATGATGTGGATATGCTTTGATTCTACCCAAGTTCCTTTAGCCCTTCTTTCAGCTTCTTGGCCTCCGTGGACCGATATAATACCTTGATTACGTGGTATCTTCATCAAAGGTAGGCTGAATGCAATACTGCTTCGAAAGCATTAAGTGCCCTCTTTAGATGATCACATTATATGGAAACTCCATATCAACAATGCCAAATACAACTTCCTCTCTTCTGGTATTGTTGACATAGCCGAAGGTGACATGCATAACCAACTTCCGAAGTGACAAAACTTTTTTGCCACCAAAGCTACACAGTGGGTATGCTGATTCTTGAATTTTGTCTTTGAATTCTTGCATTTGTCTGATGGCCTTTGTAAAAATGATGTCTGTTGCACTACCTTTGTTAACCAATACATTATGGACCACAAAGCCCTTTATGACACAAGAGATCACCATGACATCTTTGTGTGGGTAATCTTTAAGCTAGAGGTCTTCTTGAGAGAATGTGATTGGAATGTGAGACTACTTGGATATGATGTATGGCCCCTAGACCCCCGACATGTTGCACTCTTCCCTTAGCTTCTTTATTCTGCCTTTTGTTGCTAGGCTCAAGGCTTGATCCCCCTTAATGGGTAGGATGAGCTTTTTTGGGCTTGATGATAAAGTGTTAAGGCTTGCCTTGCTCTTCGTCGTGGTCGTGTATTCACTGGAGGTGGGCACCAATATTGGTTACCTATTTTAATTCCTGAAGAAAACCAAAATAGGGCAACACGATCAAAAGTTTAGAACCTTCGTCCCTTCCTTTTTATCTTCTCATGAATGATAAATCAAAGGGACAAAGGCTTTAAATTTAAAGATGACATTTGAAAAGGAATGCAATGTAAATGAATACAAAAGTATAAATCATTACTGTTCAACTCCCTTTCTTATTGTTCTTCTTTTGATTACAAATGACTACAATAATACTTTCGTGTACAAGTGGAGTAGCATGAAGGAAAAAATACAACTTCGGAGGTGGAGGGTTCTCGATTTCAGGGATCCGCGCCCCGTGCATGGCACTGTACCTCTATTTATAGTGATGGCATGGTGTACAACTTCGTACAAAATTATTATATGTAACATCCCAATTTCTAACCCAGGTTTGAAACTCTAATCTAACCCCCCTTCTTATTATCTATCCCAAAACTCCCTTAGATTCTTCCCATCATATGCATACACTTTGTTTGAATATGAGCACCTCACTTAGATTTTATTTTCCAGCACCTAGATTATCTACTAAATAAATTGTTCAAAAGGAAAAGAAACAAAAATGGAAATAGGAATTGGAAAATAAAAAGTAAAAGGGAAAACCCTCTCCCCCTAGCTGGGCTGGATTCAGCCCATGCCGCGACCGCCTTCCCCCCCTCGCGCCCGCGCTCCCCCTTTCGGCCCATTGCCAGCCTGCTACCGCGCGCGTGCAGCCGCTCCGCTCCCCCCCCTCTCTCTCTCGCTGACGAGCCGGCCCCACCTGCCAGCCGCTCTCTCTCTCGCGCGCTCCCTCCCGCTGGCAGACCGGCCCCACCGGTCAGCCGCTTCGTCGTCCTCCTCGCGTACGACTCACCGCCGTCCCCTCCATCGTCGTCCCCTCGCCCATCCCCTCGCCGCACAAGAGAGTTTGGCACCGCCCCGTCCTCGCCGCTTGACCGCGTCCTTGCCCGGTACCGTCCCTCGCCGTAAGGTCTCGTCGTCGCCGCTGTGCGGCATTAATGCCGGCGCTGTGCACCTCACCGGCGCCCGCGGAGCTCCGTCGCTCCCCTTCCCTCGGGCGCCTATAAAAAGGTCGCCCCGAGCACCTCCTTCCCCGCACCAGCCTCAGCCACCACTCTCCTCCCTCGCCCGAGACCAATTCGCGGAAGCGCCGTCGTCGTCTTCCTCTCCGGTAAGCCGTCCCCCTCTTCTCCCTTCCTCTCTGTTGGTCCAGCGAGCAATTAGGTTGGCCTACCAGTTTCACCACATCGCCGTGAACTCAGAACTCTATTCCCCCACCCCAATCCCTCGCCCGAAGCTCACCGACAGCGACTCCCGCCGCGGAGCTCCGCCACCTCCCCGCGGACAGCCCCCTCCCGGACCCCTCTAGCCAAATTAAGCCCGCCCCTAGGTTCGCCAGACCCTCCCCGTGCTAAGGCGACCACCCATTGCCCAAGAACCGGGCCACCAGCGGCGAATCGCCGCCGAGCCCACCGGCAGCCGGGTTTCTTCCCCCGTGGACGCCCGGTTCGCCCGCGCCGTCAACCCGTGGCGCCGTTTTCCCCCTCCGCTCTCGCTGGCGTATGGGCCCGCGGCGACGACGTCCTCCCCTCGCACCTGCGCCGTCACCCCGCCTTGGGCCGCAGCTGGGCCGGCGCCCTCGCGCGCGCGCTGCGCCTGGCTGGGCCAGAAATCTCCCCCCGGCCCACCAGAAGCTTAATTCCTTTTCTTTTTCTTTTTTCAGCCTTTTCTCCTCTAATTAGTATTTCTCAATATTTTATGCACCAAAAATTATCAAAATGATCCCTAAAGTCACATGTAATAATAATGTTAGAAAATGACACACTACAATTAGTAAACCACTGTTGATGTATTGTTTTATTGACTGTGTTACTAGAAGAAGCGGGGACCGTTGATCCGGAACCCGTAGCCCCGGAAGAAGGGCCGGAGCCCGATCTCCCGGAAGTAGATCTTTTGTGCCTGGAGAGCTTCGACGAAGGCAAGTCCATCCTTCCCTTGATGCATAAATTACCTATTCTTTCTACCACTACATAGGCCGGGATTTCAGGGTGGGATAATTGCATGGTGAGTAAAGAGATAGCCCGCATTAACATTTATCTTTTGGATACGAAATGTGGGTTGGGAGAAAGGGGCATGATGTTTCTTCAAATAAGGTTTCTTTTAAAAAGGGTTGTGCGATGAAGGGTACTCACCCTCATCACCTTGGGAGTGGGATGATCAAGGACTCCCTGGTTTAGGGGAGGGCCTAAGGTGTTGGCTCAGCTGGTTTAGGCGTGAGCAGAAGGATTGTCCCCTCATATAAGGACCGGTTTGTCATCTTCCCTACCTGTACTCTTTAATAGTACAACCACTCGAGACTGTGTGGGCAGTCACTCAATCTGAACTCGTACGGTCCAGCCCCATGGTTATGAAGGTTGGGGAGCACCGGGAGGATAAGGAGGGGGAATTTTTTGTCCGGTTTGGACATGGCGGTGGCCTGACTCCTTCCGGGATAACCGTTAAGTTTAGGACGTGCGAGGAAGGAAAGAGATCCGGCATTCGGGTCTCGCGACGGTGAGATCGCAGAAACCGGACTAGTGGGTAAAGTGTACCCCTCTGCGCAGAGTTGAAACCTATTCGAATAGTCCGTGTCCACTGGTATGGACGAGTCTGGTGTGGTATGACAATTAGAGATTTTCTATAACCCTCGCGAACAGGGAAATGTGTGTGTAAGTGCATACTGAAAAAGAAAACAAGGCCACAGGAGCGGGAAGCTTAGTGGTGGTTGAGTATTTTGTTACTTTTAAGTCTCTGGGAAAAACCTTACCGCAACTGCCTTTCTCTAAGAAAATGAAGAGTGACTTCAACTCCACCAAATAAAGCATGTATGATATAGGTCTCTTTCTCTTTACGGGAGCGGGGTGGGCTTGCGGAATACCTAGTGTATTCACCCAGATTTATTTATGTTTTTTCAGCAGCCGAAGACTTCTTTTCTGCTATGCTTGATTGAGAGGGCTGTGTCTGCACCCAGTTCTGCTTGTGGCTTGGGCTAGTACATTTTCCTACTGCGCTTTATATTCTGGCTTTCTCGAGCTTGTACCCCGACATTGTAATAACCTCTATTTAAACTCTGTACTATTTGAAGTAAGGAATGTGTTTACTAGCCTCCTGTGACTAGTAATTGTATCACATTTGAGTCCCAAAGGATCGGGACGCTTCAGGTGGTATCAGAGCCATAGGACTAGCCATAGGTCGCAGCCCTGACCTTAAAACTTGCCTTAAAAGAAAATACCTCTTACCCCCACTAAAAGTCTTCTCTCCTCTCCCCCGATATTAACAGACCCTTCTTTTCCTATTCTAGATGGAAGACTCTCTGGTCATTAGGACATCCTACTGCTCAGAGGTGGAGGGGTTCCCACACCTGTTGCGAAGTTGTGCGCTTCGCATGGGAATCCGCAAGAAGCCAGAATATGTCTGGAAGGAGTATCTCGAGAATGGAATGGAGAAGTGCTCTATGGCAGTCTACCTGGGAGAAAGCCGAAACTATCCGAACCATCCTTCTTTCCAAGTCACTTTCACCGGATACCGCTTCCCAGATACTTGCCAAAATGTTGCCCGGAAAGCCCTCCGACAACTATGCCAGAGCTACAACAAAGTGATCTTTGAAACTCCCCTTCGCTACTTTCCACCTAGCAACAAAAATACACCCACCTGGAGGAAAAGACTTCAGGCCCTGTCAGGAGGAGACCCTATCGAAGATGACCCCACCATCGTCTACATGGCTGGATACCTCCACACCCTCGATAACCAATATGATGACCTTGCCTCCCACTGCACTCACCTAAACTCCCGGGTGGAAAGCCTGGAGCAAAAAGTCAGGGAACTTACGAGGGAAAAGGCGTCCCTTCAAGAGAGCCTCGAGATAGCAGAAGGCGAGGAAACCAACACCCGTGAGGCCTACCGCACACTGAAGATGGATTACGACAAGAAGCTGAAGAAGCTCGCCCCTACAAGAAAAATCCGCAAGAAGACCAAAAGTCAAGGATGTCAGACTGAGCAGAAGGAAGAAGCCCCTCCAGCCCTACCTCCTACCAGGATAAGAAACTCGTCCGACACCGAGGAAATGTCCCTAGCTAGCCTTGATGACCTTCTCAAGGAATTTGTGGACACTTTAGAGAAGGAGTTTGGGAGTACCCTCGATAGCACTCGCGTGTAATGAGCTTATGATAGTTGTATGCTGTAATGAACTGATGTAATGAATAAAGTAATTGGTTGAAAAAAAATTGGCATGTGCATGGTAGTAACTCTTTTCCCCTGGCAGATGGCTTCGGATAAAACCACGCCTACCTGATAGTCGCCTAGAGGGGGGGTGAATAGGGCGAAACTGAAATTTACAAATATAAACACAACTACAAGCCGGGTTAGTGTTAGAAATATAAATGAGTCCGAGAGAGAGAGGGCGCAAAACAAATCCCAAGCGAATAAGCAAGTGAGACACGGAGATTTGTTTTACCGAGGTTCGGTTCTTGCAAACCTACTCCCCGTTGAGGAGGCCACAAAGGCCGGGTCTCTTTCAACCCTTCCCTCTCTCAAACGGTCCCTCGGACCGAGTGAGCTTCTCTTCTCAAATCAAAGCCGGGAACAAAACTTCCCCGCAAGGGCCACCACACAATTGGTGCCTCTTGCCTTGATTACAATGGAGTTGTGATCTCAAGAACAAGTGAGAAAGAAAGGAAGCAATCCAAGCGCAAGAGCTCAAATGAACACGGCAAATCACTCTCACTAGTCACTAGGGCTTTGTGTGGAATTGGAGAGGATTTGATCTCTTTAGTGTGTCTAGAATTGAATGCTAGAGCTCTTGTAGTAGTTGAGAAGTGGAAAACTTGGATACAATGAATGGTGGGGTGATTGGGGTATTTATAGCCCCAACCACCAAACTTGACCGTTGGCTGGAGGCGTCTGCTCGATGGCGCACCGGACAGTCCGGTGCACACCGGACAGTCCGGTGCCCCTGCCACGTCATCACTGCCGTTGGATTCTAGCCGTTGGAGCTTCTGACTTGTGGGCCCTCCTGAGTGTCCGGTGCACACCGGACATGTACTGTTTGATGTCCGGTGCACCGGCATGGGCGTGCCTGACGTCTGCGCGCGCTGCGCGCGCAATAAATGCACCGCAGGGAGCCGTTGGCGCCGCAGAGAGACGTTGCTCCGCTGGCACACCGGACAGTCCGGTGCACACCGGACAGTCCGGTGAATTTTAGCGGAGCGGCTGCCGCGCGAACCCGAGGCTGGCGAGTTCCTGAGGCCGACTTCCCTTGGCGCACCGGACACTGTCCGGTGTACACCGGACAGTCCGGTGAATTATAGCCGAGTCGCCTTGGAATTTCCCGAAGGTGGCGAGTTGGAGTCTGAGTCCCCTGGTGCACCGGACAGGTACTGTTCACTGTCCGGTGGCACACCGGACAGTCCGGTGCGCCAGACCAGGGGTGCCTTCGGTTGCCCCTTTGCTCCTTTGTTGAATCCAAAACTTGGTCTTTTTATTGGCTAAGTGTGAACCTTTTACACCTGTATATACTATACACTTGGGCAAACAAGTTAGTCCAAAGATTTGTGTTGGGCAATTCAACCACCAAAATTATATAGGAACTAGGTGTAAGCCTAATTCCCTTTCAATCTCCCCCTTTTTGGTGATTGATGCCAACACAAACCAAAGCAAATATAGAAGTGCATAATTGAACTAGTTTGCATAATGTAAGTGTAAAGGTTGCTTGGAATTGAGCCAATAAAACTACTTACAAGATATGCATGGAATGTTTCTTTCTTATTTAACATTTTGGACCATGTTTGCACCACTTGTTTTGTTTTTGCAAAACCTTTTGTAAATCCATTTCAAAGATCTTTTGCAAATAGTCAAAGGTAAATAAATAAGAGTTTGCAAAAGCATTTTCAAGATTTGAAATTTCCTCCCCCTGTTTCAAATGCTTTTCCTTTGACTAAACAAAACTCCCCTAAAAGAGATCCACCTCTTAGTGTTCAAGAGGGTTTTGATATACCATTTTTGAAATACTACTTTCTCCCCCTTTTGAACACAATAGGATACCCATTGATAAATACTTTTGGAAAGCACTAAGTTTTTGAAATTGGTGGTGGTGCGGTCCTTTTGCTTTGGGCTCATTTCTCCCCCTTTTTGGCATGAATCGCCAAAAACGGAATCATTAGAGCCCTCCTGAGTAATTTCTTCCCCTTTGGTCATAAGTAAATGAGTTAAGATTATTCCAAAGACGAAATCCGGTCCTTTTGCTTTTGAGCTTTTACTCTCTCCTCCAAGGATGAAGTCCTTTTCTTTGATGCTCATTTCTCCCCAAGGAATAGAGAGTTGCTCGGAGTGATGGCGAAGCATGAGTTACGGAGTGGAAGCCTTTGTCTTCGCCGAAGACTCCAATTCCCTTTCAATATACCTATGACTTGGTTTGAAATAGACTTGAAAACACATTAGTCATAGCATATAAAGGAGATATGATCAAAGGTATTCAAATGAGCTATGTGTGCAAGCTTAGCAAAAGAAATTTCTAGAATCAAGAATATTGAGCTCATGCCTAAGTCTGGTAAAAGATTGTTCATCAAGTGGCTTGGTAAAGATATCGGCTAATTGATCTTTAGTATTAATGTAAGAAATCTCGATATCCCCCTTTTGTTGGTGATCCCTAAGAAAATGATACCGAATGGCTATGTGCTTAGTGCGGCTATGCTCGACGGGATTGTCGGCCATTTTAATTGCACTCTCATTATCACATAGCAAAGGGACTTTGGTTAATTTGTAACCGTAGTCCCGCAGGGTTTGCCTCATCCAAAGCAATTGCGCGCAACAATGTCCTGCGGCAATGTACTCGGCTTCGGCGGTGGAAAGAGCGACCGAATTTTGCTTCTTTGAAGCCCAAGACACCAAGGATCTTCCCAAGAACTGGCAAGTCCCCGATGTGCTCTTCCTATTGATTTTGCACCCCGCCCAATCGGCATCCGAATAACCAAGTAAATCAAATGTGGATCCCCGAGGGTACCAAAGCCCAAACTTAGGGGTATAAGCCAAATATCTCAAGATTCGTTTTACGGCCGTAAGGTGGGATTCCTTAGGGTCGGATTGGAATCTTGCACACATGCAAACGGAAAGCATAATGTCCGGTCGAGATGCACATAAATAAAGCAATGAACCAATCATCGACCGGTATACCTTTTGATCCACGGACTTACCTCCCGTGTCGAGGTCGAGATGCCCATTAGTTCCCATGGGTGTCTTGATGGGTTTGGCATCCTTCATCCCAAACTTAGCAAGAATGTCTTGAGTGTACTTCGTTTGGCTAATGAAGGTGCCCTCTTGGAGTTGCTTGACTTGGAATCCTAGAAAATACTTCAACTCCCCCATCATCGACATCTCGAATTTCTGTGTCATGATCCTACTAAACTCTTCACATGTAGACTCGTTAGTAGACCCAAATATAATATCATCAACATAAATTTGGCATACAAACAAGTCATTTTCAAGAGTTTTAGTAAAGAGTGTAGGATCGGCCTTGCCGACTTTGAAGCCATTAGCAATAAGGAAATCTCTAAGGCATTCATACCATGCTCTTGGGGCTTGCTTGAGCCCATAAAGCGCCTTAGAGAGCCTATAGACATGATTAGGATACTCACTGTCTTCAAAGCCGGGAGGTTGCTCAACATAGACCTCTTCCTTGATCGGTCCATTGAGGAAGGCACTTTTCACGTCCATTTGATAGAGCTTAAAGCCATGGTAAGTAGCATAGGCCAATAATATGCGAATTGACTCAAGCCTAGCTACGGGTGCATAGGTTTCACCGAAATCCAAACCTTCGACTTGTGAATACCCTTTGGCTACGAGTCGAGCTTTGTTCCTTGTCACCACACCATGCTCATCTTGCTTGTTGCGGAAGACCCATTTGGTTCCTACAACATTTTGGTTAGGACGTGGAACTAAATGCCAGACCTCATTCCTCGTGAAATTGTTGAGCTCCTCTTGCATCGCCACCACCCAATCCGAATCTTGGAGAGCTTCCTCTACCCTGTGTGGCTCAATAGAGGAAACAAAAGAGTAATGTTCACAAAAATGAGCAACCCGAGATCGAGTAGTTACCCCCTTATGAATGTCGCCGAGGATGGTGTCGACGGGGTGATCTCGTTGGATTGCTTGGTGGACTCTTGGGTGTGGCGGTCTTGGTTCTTCCTCATCCTCCTTTTCTTGATCATTTGTATCTCCCCCTTGATCATTGCTATCATCTTGAGGTGGCTTGTCTTCTTGATTTTGCTCTTCATCATTTTGAGCCTCATCCTCATTTTGAGTTGGTGGAGATGCTTGCATGGAGGAGGATGGTTGATCTTGTGTACTTGGAGGCTCTTCGGATTCCTTAGGACACACATCCCCGATGGACATGTTCCTTAGCGCGATGCATGGAGCCTGTTCTTCACCTATCTCATCAAGATCAACTTGCTCTAATTGAGAGCCGTTAGTTTCATCAAACACAACGTCACAAGAGACTTCAACTAGTCCAGTGGACTTGTTAAAGATCCTATATGCCCTTGTGTTTGAGTCATAACCAAGTAAAAAGCCTTCTACAGTTTTAGGAGCAAATTTAGATTTTCTACCTCTTTTAATAAGAATGAAGCATTTGCTACCAAAAACTCTAAAATATGAAATGTTGGGCTTTTTACCGGTTAGGAGTTCATATGATGTCTTCTTGAGGATTCGGTGAAGATATAACCGGTTGATGGCGTAGCAGGCGGTGTTGACCGCTTCGGCCCAAAACCGGTCCGGTGTCTTGTACTCATCAAGCATGGTTCTTGCCATGTCCAATAGAGTTCGATTCTTCCTCTCCACTACACCATTTTGTTGTGGCGTGTAGGGAGAGGAGAACTCATGCTTGATGCCCTCCTCCTCAAGGAAGCCTTCAATTTGAGAGTTCTTGAACTCCGTCCCGTTGTCGCTTCTTATTTTCTTGATCCTTAAGCCGAACTCATTTTGAGCTCGTCTCAAGAATCCCTTTAAGGTCTCTTGGGTTTGAGATTTTTCCTGTAAAAAGAATACCCAAGTGAAGCGAGAATAATCATCCACAATAACAAGACAATACTTACTCCCGCCGATGCTTATGTAAGCAATCGGGCCGAATAGATCCATGTGGAGTAGCTCAAGCGGCCTGTCGGTCGTCATGATGTTCTTGTGTGGGTGATGGACTCCAACTTGCTTCCCTGCCTGGCATGCGCTACAAATCCTGTCTTTCTCAAAATGAACATTTGTTAATCCTAAAATGTGCTCTCCTTTTAGAAGCTTATGAAGATTCTTCATCCCAACATGGGCTAGTCGACGATGCCAGAGCCAACCCATGTTAGTCTTAGCAATTAAGCAAGTGTCGAGTTCAGCTCTATCAAAATCTACCAAGTATAGCTGACCCTCTAACACTCCCTTAAATGCTATTGAATCATTACTTCTTCTAAAGACAGTGACACCAACATCAGTGAATAGACAGTTGTAGCCCATTTGACATAATTGAGAAACGGAAAGCAAGTTGTAATCTAAGGAATCTACAAGAAAAACATTGGAAATGGAATGGTCAGGAGATATAGCAATTTTACCAAGACCTTTGACCAAACCTTGATTTCCATCCCCGAATGTGATAGCTCGTTGGGGATCTTGGTTTTTCTCATATGAGGAGAACATCCTTTTCTCCCCTGTCATGTGGTTTGTGCACCCGCTATCGAGTATCCAACTTGAGCCCCCGGATGCATAAACCTACAAAACAATTTTAGTTCTTGACTTTAGGTACCCAAACGGTTTTGGGTCCTTTGGCATTAGAAACAAGAACTTTGGGTACCCAAACACAAGTCTTGGAGCCCTTGTGTTTGCCCCCAACAAATTTGGCAACTACCTTGCCGGATTTGCTAGTAAGCACATAAGATGCATCAAAAGTTTTAAATGAAATGGCATGATCATTTGATGCATTAGGAATTTTCTTCTTAGGCAACTTAGCATGGGTTGGTTGCCTAGAACTAGATGTCTCACCCTTATACATAAAAGCATGATTAGGGCCAGAGTGAGACTTCCTAGAATGAATCTTCCTAATTTTGCTCTCAGGATAGCCGGCAGGGTATAAAATGTAACCCTCGTTATCCTGAGGCATGGGAGCTTTGCCCTTAACAAAGTTAGACAAGTTCTTAGGAGGGGCATTAAGTTTGACATTGTCTCCCCTTTGGAAGCCAATGCCATCCTTGATGCCAGGGCGTCTCCCATTATAAAGCATGCTACGAGCAAATTTAAATTTCTCATTTTCTAAGTTGTGCTTGGCAATTTTAGCATCTAGTTTAGCTATATGATCATTTTGTTGCTTAATTAAAATCATGTGATCATGAATAGCATCAATATCAACATTTCTACATCTAGTACAAATAGATACATGCTCAACAATAGATGTAGAGGGTTTGCAAGATTTTAATTCTACAACCTTAGCATGCAGCATATCATTTTTAGTTCTAAGGTCAGAAATTGTAACATTGCAAACATCTAGTTCTTTAGCCTTAGTAATCAACTTTTCATTTTCTACTCTAAGGCTAGCAAGAGAAATGTTCAATTCTTCAATCCTAGCAAGCAAATCATCATTATTATCTCTAGGAGTGGAAATTGAAACATCACAAACATGAGAATCAACCTTAGCATTTAAAATAGCATTTTCATTCCTAAGGTTGTCAATTATTTCACGGCAAGTGCTTAGCTCACTAGATAATTTTTCACATTTTTCTACTTCTAGAGCATAAGCCTTTTTAACCTTAACATGTTTTTTGTTTTCTTTAATTAGACAATCCTCTTGGGAATCCAAAAGGTCGTCCTTTTCATGAATAGCACTAACCAATTCATTCAATTTTTCTTTTTGAGCTATGTTAAGGTTGGCAAAAAGGGAACGCAAATTATCTTCCTCATCACTAGCATTGTCATCACTAGAGGATTCATATTTAGTGGAGGATTTAGATTTAACCTTCTTTTTGCCGTCCTTTGCCATGAGGCACTTATGGCCGACGTTGGGGAAGAGGAGTCCCTTGGTGACGGCGATGTTGGCAGCGTCCTCGTCGTCGGAGGAGTCGCTTGAGCTCTCGTCGGAGTCCCACTCGCGACAAACATGGGCATCGCCGCCCTTCTTCTTGTAATACCTCTTCTTTTCCTTTCGTCTCCCCTTCTTGTCGTCACCTCGGTCACTGTCACTAGATATAGGACATTTAGCAATAAAATGACCGGGCTTACCACACTTGTAGCAAACTTTCTTGGAGCGGGACTTGTAGTCTTTCCCCCTCCTTTGTTTGAGGATTTGGCGGAAGCTCTTGATGACGAGCGCCATTTCCTCATTGTCGAGCTTGGAGGCGTCGATTGGTTGTCGACTTGGTGTAGCCTCCTCCTTCTTCTCCTCCGTTGCCTTGAATGCAACGGGTTGGGCTTCGGATGAGTCGCCAAGCTCGTTGATTTTCCTCGAGCCTTCTATCATGCACTCAAAACTTACAAAATGCCCGATAACTTCCTCGGGGGTCATTTTAGTATATCTAGGATTACCACGAATCAATTGAACTTGAGTGGGATTAAGAAAAATGAGAGATCTTAAAATAACATTTACCACTTCGTGATCGTCCCACTTCTTGCTCCCGAGGTTGCGCACTTGGTTCACCAAAGTCTTGAGCCGGTTGTACATGTGTTGTGGCTCCTCTCCTTTGTGAAGCCGGAACCGACCGAGCTCCCCCTCGATCGTTTCCCGCTTGGTGATCTTGGTGAGCTCGTCTCCCTCGTGCGCGGTTTTGAGTACATCCCAAATCTCCTTGGCGCTCTTTAACCCTTGTACTTTGTTATACTCCTCTCTACTTAGAGAGGCGAGGAGTATTGTTGTTGCTTGAGAGTTGAAGTGCTCGATTTGGGCCACTTCATCCTCATCATAGTCCTCATCCCCTACGGATGGTACCTGCGCGCCAAACTCAACAACATCCCATATGCTTTTGTGGAGCGAGGTTAGATGAAATCACATTAAATCGCTCCACCTAGCATAATCTTCACCATCAAATGTTGGTGGTTTGCCTAATGGGACGGAAAGTAAAGGTGTATGTTTGGAAATGCGAGGGTAACGTAGGGGGATCTTACTATACTTCTTGCGCTCTTGGCGCTTAGAAGTGACGGAGGGCGCATCGGAGTCGGAGGTCGATGTTGATGAAGTGTCGGTCTCGTAGTAGACCACCTTCCTCATCTTCTTGTGCTTGTCGCCTTTCCGATGCGGTTTGTGGGAAGAAGATTTTTCCTTCTTCTCTTTGTGATGAGAAGAAGATTTCTTCTCCTTCCCTTTGTTGGAGGAGCTCTTCTTCTTCTCCCTCCTTTTGGTGCGGGACTCTTCCGATGAAGTGCTCCCGTGGCTTGTAGTGGGCTTTTCGCCGGTCTCCATCTCCTTCTTGGCGTGATCTCCCGACATCACTTCGAGCGGTTAGGCTCTAATGAAGCACCGGGCTCTGATACCAATTGATAGTCGCCTAGAGGGGGGGTGAATAGGGCGAAACTGAAATTTACAAATATAAACACAACTACAAGCCGGGTTAGTGTTAGAAATATAAATGAGTCCGAGAGAGAGGGCGCAAAACAAATCCCAAGCGAATAAGCAAGTGAGACACGGAGATTTGTTTTACCGAGGTTCGGTTCTTGCAAACCTACTCCCCGTTGAGGAGGCCACAAAGGCCGGGTCTCTTTCAACCCTTCCCTCTCTCAAACGGTCCCTCGGACCGAGTGAGCTTCTCTTCTCAAATCAAAGCCGGGAACAAAACTTCCCCGCAAGGGCCACCACACAATTGGTGCCTCTTGCCTTGATTACAATGGAGTTGTGATCTCAAGAACAAGTGAGAAAGAAAGGAAGCAATCCAAGCGCAAGAGCTCAAATGAACACGGCAAATCACTCTCACTAGTCACTAGGGCTTTGTGTGGAATTGGAGAGGATTTGATCTCTTTAGTGTGTCTAGAATTGAATGCTAGAGCTCTTGTAGTAGTTGAGAAGTGGAAAACTTGGATACAATGAATGGTGGGGTGATTGGGGTATTTATAGCCCCAACCACCAAACTTGACCGTTGGCTGGAGGCGTCTGCTCGATGGCGCACCGGACAGTCCGGTGCCCCTGCCACGTCATCACTGCCGTTGGATTCTAGCCGTTGGAGCTTCTGACTTGTGGGCCCTCCTGAGTGTCCGGTGCACACCGGACATGTACTGTTTGATGTCCGGTGCACCGGCATGGGCGTGCCTGACGTCTGCGCGCGCTGCGCGCGCAATAAATGCACCACAGGGAGCCGTTGGCGCCGCAGAGAGACGTTGCTCCGCTGGCACACCGGACAGTCCGGTGCACACCGGACAGTCCGGTGAATTTTAGCGGAGCGGCTGCCGCGCGAACCCGAGGCTGGCGAGTTCCTGAGGCCGACTTCCCTTGGCGCACCGGACACTGTCCGGTGTACACCGGACAGTCCGGTGAATTATAGCCGAGTCGCCTTGGAATTTCCCGAAGGTGGCGAGTTGGAGTCTGAGTCCCCTGGTGCACCGGACAGGTACTGTTCACTGTCCGGTGGCACACCGGACAGTCCGGTGCGCCAGACCAGGGGTGCCTTCGGTTGCCCCTTTGCTCCTTTGTTGAATCCAAAACTTGGTCTTTTTATTGGCTAAGTGTGAACCTTTTACACCTGTATATACTATACACTTGGGCAAACAAGTTAGTCCAAAGATTTGTGTTGGGCAATTCAACCACCAAAATTATATAGGAACTAGGTGTAAGCCTAATTCCCTTTCACTACCGCCTCCGGGATTGGAGCAGGTTTTCCCCTAAGAGCTGAAGGAGAAGCTGGCGGAGAAGGGGGTGAGACCCACCTCCCCGCACCTCCGGAACTACCTCTAGACTTGGCCCAAGTTCTAGCCAATCAGACCTGACTCATTGAAGTCCTCACTAGAAGTTTGGAAAACCAGCGCCTAGGTGGTGGGAGACCACATGATAGGATGGGAGAATTTTTGAGACTCAAGCCTTCCACGTTTGCGGGGTCCAGCAATCCCCTCGATGCAGATGACTGGCTGTGCACGATCAAGAGGAAACTGGAAGCCATCGGATGCCCCGAAAATCAGCGTGTTCAACTGGCTGCTCATCAACTTTCTGGAATGGCCCTAGCATGGTGGGATACCTTCAGCGAGGCCGTCAGGGATGCTACCTGGGCAGAATTCGAAACAGCCTTCCATGAGCACCATGTACCCCAGGGGATAGTTCAACTCAAGGAAGATGAGTTCCGGGAACTAACACAGGGCGGAAGGACCATCAGTGAGTACGTTCACAAGTTCACAGAGTTGGCCCGTTACGCGCCTGACGATGTCAGCACCGAGTCTAGGAAGATGGCCCATTTTCTGAAAGGGCTAAGACCCGAGCTTAAGACCATCCTCGCCAGCCAAGACTTCCTCAACTTCTCTCACCTCTCCAACAAAGTCATCCAAGTGGAAACGACAAAAGAGGAAGAAAAAGGGCACCTCAAGAGAAAATTCCAGGTTCTCCGAGCTCAGCAGCAAGACCGTCACTAGAGAGCTCGATCCTTTGGGCTTCCACCCAGGGGACCAAGCTTCAATAGACCAGCTGGACCCACTCCGTCACGTTACAGTCAGCAGAGTCAGAGCTCCCTTCAGGCCCCCTCTGTTGCAAACAACCAACCGCCAACAAATGCTTGTTGGCACTACGGAGACCCCAGTCACTTCAAGAATAACTGCCCCCAGTTGAAGGCACCCGGACCTACCTACTCCAACTCGGTGAATGGCCCCAAGATTCCCTCGACACCTACCTCCAAGGCACCTCCCTCCAACAGTCAGCTGAGCAGGACCCAGTACCAGGGCAGAGCATGAGTCAACCACGTCGACGCTCAAGAGGCCCAACAAGCTCCAGGAGTAGTGCTCGGTGAGTTCCTTGTTGAATTTACTCCCGCTACTGTGCTTTTTGATTCAGGAGCATCCCACTCATTTATAGC
This sequence comes from Zea mays, assembly GCF_902167145.1. Taxonomy (NCBI): domain Eukaryota; kingdom Viridiplantae; phylum Streptophyta; class Magnoliopsida; order Poales; family Poaceae; genus Zea; species Zea mays. Next base: position 29,731,336 of record NC_050100.1, on the reverse strand, counting down.
CACTAAGTTTGTGGAAAAGCATGGCATCCCCTCTACACCCCTAGAAATTCCTTTGGTCACCCGAACCCCGGGGTCAGACCTTCTATGCCGGCTCAAGTGCTCCCAAGTCAGCATCCTTTTAAGTGGGGTAGTGTTCCTGGCAAACTTAACCGTCTTGCCATCCTAAGGGATTGATGTGATCCTAGGAATGGATTGGCTAACTAAGCACAAGGCTATCATAAGTTGCGCAAGTAAGACCATCCTTCTCACCGACCGCAAAGGAAAAGCAGTTTCCTATCAGGCCCAACCGCCCGCCAATGATCCAATGATGTTTAATCTAGCAATAGAAAACATATCCGTAATAGAAGAGTTTGTGGATGTATTTCCGGAAGAGTTGCCTGGAATGCCACCAGAAAGAGGAGTGGAGTTCTATATAGATCTCATTTCTGGCACTGCGCCCATCACAAAGAGACCATACCGCATGGCCCCCGCAGAGTTAGCAGAATTGAAACTCCAGATTGCAGAGCTGCAACAAAAAGGGTACATCCATCCTAGTTCGTCTCCCTGGGGAGCACCCGTCCTTTTCGTTACCAAAAAGGATGGAAGTATGAGAATGTGTATTGATTACCGGTCCTTGAATGAAGTTACAATCAAGAATAAGTACCCACTCCCTCGGATCGACGATCTCTTCGATCAGCTGCAGGGAGCCAAATATTTCTCCAAGATAGACCTCAGGTCAGGATATCACCAACTGAGGATCAAGGAAGCAGATATTCAGAAGACTGCATTCGTCACCAGATACAGACAATATGAATTCACAGTGATGCCGTTTGGGCTAACAAATGCACCCGCCTTTTTCATGAACCTCATGAATAAGGTATTCATGGAAGAATTGGATAAGTTTGTCGTAGTCTTCATCGACGACATCCTTATCTATTCCAAGAATCGCAAGGACCATGAGCGTCACCTTTGAATCGTCCTCGGAAGACTCAGGGCACATCAACTTTATGCTAAGCTCAGCAAGTGTGAATTCTGGTTAGAAAAGATAGCCTTCCTTGGGCATATCTTGACTACAGAAGGAATAGAAGTGGACCCATCCAAGGTAGAAGCCGTTTCAAAATGGAAACAACCATCCAACGTCAGTGAAGTACGAAGCTTTCTGGGAATGGCAGGATATTACCGCCGCTTTATCAAAGGATTCTCCAGCATAACAAGACCTATGACCGAACTTCTCAAAAAGGATAATAAGTTTGTGTGGACTCCAAAATGTGAGGAAAGTTTCCAGATCATCAAGGAGAAGCTTACAACCGCGCCCGTATTGACACTACCAGATATACATCAGGATTTCGTCATCTTCTGTGATGCTTCAAGGCAAGGCTTAGGGTGTGTCTTAATGCAAAATGAGAAAGTTATTGCCTATGCATCCCGCTTGCTCAAGCCGCACGAGCAGAACTACCCCACCCACGACTTGGAGTTGGCAGCCATAATACACGCCCTAAAAATATGGAGGCACTATCTGATTGGGAACAAATGCCACATCTTCACTGATCACAAGAGTCTGAGGTACATCTTCACTCATCCAGACCTCAACCTCCGTCAAAGAAGATGGCTTGAATTGATCAAGGATTATGACCTCGAGATCCATTACCACCCCAGGAAGGCCAACGTGGTAGCGGGCGCCCTCAGCCAAAAACCTTTCGTGATAAAGGGGACCAACTTTTTAGAAGATTGGAAGAAGGAATCATCTCAGCTACATGCATGTCTGGGAGACAACGGTAGCTTGGAAGTCAAGCCAATGCTAGAAGATCTCATATGCAAGGATCAACGCCTGGATGCGGAGACAGCAAGACTTATGGAAAGAGCTCGCAAGGAGCAACTTCCGGACCTTAGGACAGATGAACAAGGAGTTCTTTGGTTCAAGAACCGTCTGTGTGTACCAATGGGAGAGGCACGAGAAGTCTTGCTCAATGAAGCCCACAACTCAGCTTACTCTATTCACCCAGGAACTACCAAGATGTACCTGGACCTCAAAGCCAGATACTGGTGGAGAGGGATGAAGAAGGAGATAGCACAGTATGTGGCCCGGTGTGACACCTGCTGAGAGCACCTAGAGGGGGGTGAATAGGTGATCCTTTTAAAACTTTAAACTTAAGCCACAAAACTTTGTTAGACGTTAGCACAGTAATTGCCAAGTGGCTAGAGAGAAGTCTTAGCAAAACACAATAACCACAAGAGAACAATCACAGAGATGACATAGTGGTTTATCCCGTGGTTCGGCCAAGACCAACGCTTGCCTACTCCACGTTGTGGCATCCCAACGGACGAGGGTTGCAATCAACCCCTCTCAAGCGGTCCAAAGACTCACTTGAATACCACGGTGTTTTGCTTTTCTTTTCTTAATCCCGTTTGCGAGGAATTTCCACAACTTGGAGCCTCTCGCCCTTACACTTGAAGTTCACAAAGAAACACGGAGCAAGGGAGGGATTAGCAACTCACACAAGTCACAAAGATCACAGCAAATACGCACACACAAGACCCAGACTTAAGCTCAAGAGACTAGCACACTAGAACGGAGCTCAAATCACTAGAATGTCGAACAAGTGCGCAAGAATGAAGTGTGAGTGATCAAGAGTGCTCAAGGAATGCTTGGTGTTCTCCTCCATGCGCCTAGGGGTCCCTTTTATAGCCCCAAGGCAGCTAGGAGCCGTTGAGAGCAATCTGGAAAGGCAATTCTTGTCTTCTGTCACGTGGCGCACCGGACAGTCCGGTGCACACCGGACAATATCCGGTGCCCGATTTATTTCCTTTTTCAGCGAAGTCGACCGTTGGCAGCCAGAGAGCCGTTGGCGCACCGGACATGTCCGGTGCACACCGGATAGTCCGGTGCCCCCTTCTAGCCGTTGGCTCAGCCACGTGTCCCGCGCAGATCGCGTGGCCGACCGTTGGCCCGGCCCACCGTTGGCTCACCGGACAGTCCGATGAATTATAGTCGTACGTCGCCGACGATTTCCCGAGAGCGGCCAGTTCGCCCGAGTCAGTCTGGCGCACCGGACACTGTCCGGTGCACCACCGGACAGTCCGGTGCTCCCAGACTAAGCAGTTTTGGCTGAACAAAGCCATCTCATTTCCAATTCGATTTTTCCTGTTTCCAGCACTTAGACACAATACATTAGTCTCTAAAACAATGTACTAAGTCTGAGAAACATACCTTTTGTCGGTGTTTTGGGTCCGACCGCACACCCGAGGATGCCCCTCGAGGTGTTTTTAGGAGTAGGACGGTGTCGATGACTGTAGCAAAATGGTTCGTGCCAGATGCACGAGGGACAGTGGACAATGTTTGCAGGTTCGGGCCGCTTAGAGACGCGTAACACCTTACGTCCTGGTGAGTATGCTTGGTGGACAAGGTTACAAGAGAGCTCTCTGAATTGAGAATGCAGAGAGTTGATGTGGGTGGCTGAGTAATTGGGTCGATCGTTCTGAAGGGGTGCCCCCTAGGCCTTATATACTCGACCGTGAGGCAATACATGTGGATATGATAACAATGTGTAGCTAAAATATAGTGAACTGCTTGAGTTTATCTCCTTGTAGTTCTGCCGACTTATCCTCGCATGGCTCTAATGCATGGGGGCTCCAACGCGGGAAAGTCGGATCTCTGTTGTGGTCACTCGCTCGACGTTGTGGGTCATCCGGGTTTGCACCAATCCGGCCTCATGTCGATCTGCTTTGCTGGTTGTCTCTCCCCAGGCCCACGAAAGAATGACCTTACGATTTATTGGGCCCTTGGGCCTTTCGTGAGGTCTTTTACTCTTTTAGTGGACCCGGGGGATATCTATCCCCCACAAGCCCCCGATCTTTGGGTTAATTTAGAGGTAATCAGCCCAAAGATCCCAGGTCCAGCTTGCAGGTGATTTGAAGAAAATGACTTCTTATTGTCTCCTCCTGCTTTGATCACTCGTAAACCGAAGCTTTGTTTCGTGCTTGTGCCTTAGAGGTCGGCATTTCAATTTGTAGGATTCTGAACTTCATTGGGTGCACCGGAGGTGCACCCAATGGGTGTAGCCCCCGAGCTTCGAGTAGATTTTAGAAAATAATCTACTCGAAGGTCTTCCCCAGAAATTATTTCCATTTGTGCTCCTGCGTTTTGGTTGAGGGCCGGCCTTGTTTTTAATCTTGTCCCACGCCTTAGAAGTCGGCACTATACTGGCTTGGAATGATAATCCATGGGGTGCACCGGAGGTGCACCCAATGGGTGTAGCCCCCAACCTTCAAATGGATTTTTGAGGATAATCCATTCGAAGGTCTTCCTTTTGTGTCTCTTTGCTGAAAATTATCCTTTCTGTTTGTAAAAATTGGCATGAAGCTATCCGCATTATGCTTTGGAGGTCAGCATTATGTCATCAATATTATGCTTCAGAGGTCAGCGTATATTTTGTCTTTAGCAGCTGAGTTCGCAATCCATCCATATCTTGCTAGGTAGTGCAATTTATTTGCTCTGCGACTGATTGGACGTTTGATGTACGTTCTCTGTCTAGTCTTCACGTCGCTTCTGTCGGCCATATTTTGTACTTCACTGGCTATATTTGGCTTTCCTCTGATCCTTACTGGTATCTCATTTTTGTCTTGAGGTATTCACTGCGTGCCCTGCACAGATGTGACCGTTTTGAAAAATATACCGATAATTCCTGGACGTCCCCCCCAATGGGTGTGGGCAAGGGACGGCTTGGTACATCGAGTGTTTTAGCCGACTGCTTTTGAGTAGTAATGTGATGTGACGGCGGGTGTAATCATACCCTCCGCGTTGTTGACTGGAGTCCCAATGGGTGCTGTGTTGCATGAAACGGCGTCAGCCGCCTGACGCGTCTTCAAACGGGTTGGAGTGCTTATTGAATGCTTTTGCGACTGTTCAGTGACCGCGGTTGGAGGTGAGCGGTTGCCTTCTCCTTCTATAAATAACGCCATTGTCTCTCTGGCTTTTTCACATCTCTTGCTGTTCTCTGTTGCTTCCCTTTCTTCTCTCCCTTTTGCTTCCACCATGGGCAAGAACAACAAGCGCAGGCGTGAGCCAACTCCTCCATCGGAGGAGTTTGGTGACTCGGAGTACTCAGAGGAGGAGTTATCCTTTGAGTCTGAGGGGTCTCCGGCTCCCATCCCCCTGCGTGAGTCGTCTGACGACTCAGACGACTCCCAGGGGCTCACGGCGGAGGTCTGGACGTACATCCGGGCCGTCGAGCGCTCCGGGCTCGAGGGCTCGGATGAGTCGGAGTACTCCTCGGATGAGGAGGACTAGGACGGCGGCGGCGAGGACGAGGACGACGACGACGACGACGGCGGCGGCGGTGGCGACGGTGACGGTGACGGCAGCGGCAAGGGCAGCGGCGGCGGAAGCAAGGACGGTGACGGCGGCGGCAACAGGGGCAGCAACCGGGGCGGCAGCAGCGACGGCAGCAGCAGGGCCAGTGGCTAGATGCCACTGGTCTTGTAGATATTAGTATAGTATAGTTAGAATAATGTAGTAGTATTTAGTAGTGTAGAGTAGTATAGCGTAGTGTAGTAGTAGTAGCAGTAATGTAATGTAGTAGTAGGGAAGTATCAACTCATAAAGAGTTGATTTGTAAGTATGTTATCTTCCTCTATAATGAAAGAATGATGTTGGCTTCTCCTTGATGATTGTCCTGCTCATTTGTGAAGCTAATTCTTTTGAGACAGTAAGTGAATAACTCGGGCATCAAACTGATGCTTTCAGAAATAGCTGCCGAGTAACTTTGTAGATGGTGTCGGCGCTTTAGAGGTAACTGCCGAGTGACTGAACACAATGTCGGAGTTTTAGAGATAACTGCCGAGCGACTTGAGACGATGTCAGAGGGCGACGTCAGCGTTTTAGAGGTAACACCGAGCGACTGAATACGATATCAGCGTTTTAGAGGCAACGCCGAGTGACTGGAGGGCGACGTCAGCGTTTTAGAGGTAACACCGAGCGACTGAATACAATATCAACGTTTTAGAGGTAACGCCGAGTGACTGGGGGGGCGACGTCAGCGTTTTAGAGGTAACACCGAGCGACTGAATACGATATCAGCGTTTTAGAGGTAACGCCGAGTGACTGGGGGGCGACGTCAGCGTTTTAGAGGTAACGCCGAGTGACTGAACACGATATCAGCGTTTTAGAGGCAACGCCGAGTGACTGGAGGGCGACGTCAGCGTTTTAGAGGTAACACCGAGTGATAGCAGGCCGCGCGGGCCACTTTGAGGATGATAGCCGAGTGATGAGGTGGCGCACCGGTGTTCTGGAAATAACTGCCGGGTGACCACGTGGCACGCCGGTGTTTTGGAAATAACCGCCGGGTGCTGACTGGGCACTTTTTGAAACGGTATCTGGCTCGAGAATATCCCATAAGTGCTGCGCTTTTAGCCGCCTTTGCTTTCCGTGCCCTAGTTCTTGCTTTCTCGCTTCCGAATCCTCTCTGCCATTTGCCTCCCACTCTGCTCGCTGGTAGAATCGAGATGGCGCCCAAGAGGAAGACCTCGAGTTCGTCTGCTGTGGTGATTCCTCCAATCGACCCCAACAGCCAGTTGCCTTTCGCAGGTAACCACATGTCCGTCATTTCTGAGCCTGAACTTCTCCACCTCGTATCTATCGGGGTTCTTCCTCCGCGGGAACTATGTTCTTGGCGGATTTGGCATGGGTTTACTGTTCCAACTGAGGATATCCATGAGTCCGTTGTTTATGCCCCTTTCCTTCTCCGCGGCCTTGGCCTTCCCATTTCTCAATTTTTCCGCGGCCTCCTTGATTTCTACCATCTTAATTTGACTCATTTGAACCCCAATTCTATCCTGCAAATCTCCATTTTCGTTCATTTATGCGAAGCCTTTCTCGGCGTGCTACCACATTTCGGGTTGTGGAAATACTTGTATCATTGTCGCCCTGGGATGGCCGGGGGACAACATCAGTTGGTTGGGGGTGCCAGCTTGGAGATGCGCCGCGGGAGGAAGACTGAATATCTCGAGATCCCTCTCAAGGACAGTATCAAGGGATGGCGCTTGGAGTGGTTCATAGTTGAGAATTATGGGAATTCTCTCCCCTCCCGGTCGGGAAGACAGCCGGACGTTCGCACCCCAAGCTGGACCGAGTCTCCCACAGATCAGGAGGTAGCTGAGGCAGGTGTGTTGCTAGCTGAAGTTGGACTGCTGAAAGAGAGGGGTCTGACTGCTGAAGCCGTGGTTACTGATTTTGTTTTCAAGAATATTCAGCCATTGAAAGACAGGGCATACCCAGCTTATCTGTATCGAGGGCTAGCCGACTCAACTCGGGTTACCAACAGAAGAATTCCCTCTGCAGACTTGGTGAGCTGACTTGAGATGATCCTTAGGGGCAAAGTGTCAAATGTTGGTGCTCCAGTGGCATACTCGGCCTGGAACCTGCCTCCTCCCAAAGCCTTCACCCTTTTTGTGTCGAATCCACTTGTCACTGATGGCAGTTTGGGCCTAAGAGTGCGACCCTCTGCTGAAGAAGTTAGTGCCTTGGTTGCCTCACTTGGGGAGATTCCTGATGATGAACGGCATGTCCATTTTGAGGTGCCCCTGAACCCTAGTGATGCAGAGATAAGCGCTATGCTTGATTTGCTGGCTGAGGATTCTTCCGACGCTGCTCCTGCTGGGGCGTTGGTAGTGGCGCCCCTCCCAGAGGCTGATACGACTTTGGATACTCAGAAGCCTGTCAGTACTCGCCCGAGGCGCCCTTGCCGAGCCAATCAGCCTGATCCTTCTGCTGATGAGCAGAAGAAGAAAAGAAGACGCCTCCGGCAAGTATCCAGTTTGGATCGGGACACTGGTACCTCGGTTCCTGCTGCTGAAGAAGTGCCTGCGACTGGATTTACTGATGCTGACCCCAATGGGTGTACCCAATCCGCTGCTGATCCCAATGTGGGTGCTCCATCTGTTGCTGATGTGGATGACGAGGAGGAAGAAAATGAAATTCCTTTGACTCGGAAAAACAGTCGGCAGTTCATCGCCAGCGGTGAAAGTAGTGGAGTTCCCTCTCCTGCTTTGTCTGCCCTCATTGGTTTGCAAGAACTGTCCCTGGCCAACTTTGATCAAACTCTTGAGGATATGGTCCTAGAGGACTTGTTATCGGAGCCAGTGGACGATGGTGTAATGGAGGTTTGCGCTGACGTGCCTGATGCTGGGTTGAGGTCATCCTGTGCCTCGTCGACCTTAGAGCGCGATCTCGAGGGTCGGGAGTCTGACTTGGATCATCCTGGTCCTATGGAAGTAGCTGAGGGCCCGTCAACCTTAGAGGTGGCTACTAGAACTTGGACCCCAAGGATGGTGCTGACACATGCCCAGCCCCCGAGGATGTCGCCGGGGATGACTTGGCTTGGGTGGGGAGTGTAAGCCACTGCCCAGCCCCCGAGGGTGCTGCCGGGGATGATCCGGCTCAAGTGGGCAGTGCAAACTATGACCTAGCCCCCGAGGGTGCCCGAGCGGGGTCTCCCTCCTGTACTTCCATGGACGTTCATGCGGGATCTCCTCCACACTCTAGCTGTATGGTGGTAGCCCAAGCCTTGGACCAGGGAGTCGCTTTAGAGGGCAGCGTCCCCGCTGACCGAGTGTTTGGCTCTGTTGAAGGCACCGAGCTGATTCCTACTGGTTCGTTGCAAGCTGCTTCGGGTGGTGGCCTTACGCCTGGTTATCAACTGATCTCTCCTGATTTGGGGATCCCTTCGTTCTTTTCCAACCTCCAGGTACTGTGATGTATTTTAGCTTGATTTTTACATTGCATGAACTGCTGTCATTACACTCATCTGTTCTCCTCATCAGGCTTTGGTGGATGGGATGGCTAGCCAGCTGAGGTTACAGGGTGCTTCCATCCCAGAAGTAGCTTCGTCTCTTGTATGTTGGAATCCAGTGTCACTTCAACATCGCGTCTCTGAATTGGAGGCAACCAACGCTGGTTAGTGCTTTTTTGCTTCTCTTTGCCTTCACTGTGGACTGCTTTACATTCTGACCCCTTTTTGTTTGATTATCTCCTGCTAGGAATGACTTGGCAGATTTCAACTCTTGAGGAAAAACATTCCCGAGATCAGGCTGAATTGGTCCAGCGGTGCACTGACTTTGAGGAGAAGTACTCTCAGAGCCAAACTAAACTGGGTCAGGTCTCCGCTGCCTTGGATGACGCCAATGCACTGAGTTCTTCTCTTCATGCTCAGCTCAATTCTGAAAAGGTGATTTACAAAACTGTGCTTTGCCTTGTTGTGTTCCTATTACTTGCTTGGTTTTTGAGGGAGTTGACTTTTGCTCGCAGGAAGAAAAACGTATCCTTGCTGCTTCTCGTGATAGTCTTGACAGATTGTATCGTGATTCTAGCAACTCGCTGACCATCTTGGAGAGGAGTCACCACTTTACAATGGAAGAATTGGACAATCAACACTGTAAGCTGCAGGAATCCACGGATGAAGTGACCCGCCTCAAGCAGTTGATATCAGCGAAGGACGCTACCATCAAAGAACTCCGAGCTTCCAAGAAATCCATTGTCCAGGAGTTAGAAACTGCTCGACTGGCTGCTAAGGTTGCCGAAGAAACTTCTGTTACTCTTAGAGCCCAGCGCGACAGAGCCATGGACAAGGCTATTCGGGCGGGGCGAATCTTGATGAGGAGACCCGGCGTGGTTGTTCCTGAAGATATAAGGGCTGATGTGAATGCTGCCCCTGATTCCTCGAGTCGTCCTTCCTCGTCGATCGCTCCTGAGAAAAATATCACCAAGTAGAGAAACATTTTGCGTGCTCTGAGCGCGTGGTTAGCATGGTCAGACATTTGTTAGAGGACGTCATCTCAGTACTTAAACAACATTGTTATTCTCGTATTGTTTCAGAGTTCATCAGTCTGTAAATTTGCAGTAGTAAAACAATGCGTGATGGTTATGAAATTTGTTTGCGGGATATAGAAGTCATCTTTATATGAGTAATTGTAATCTCGTCAGATCGCCTTAAGTCGCTGCTGACTTAAGTCGCTTGCTTTTGTTAATAGGGCGTAGTGGTCACCCTGAATTGCGTAGTCGTGAGCATGTTGCATCGGCTTAAGTCGCCGCTGATTTTAGCCGATTGCTCCGTCAGTAGGGTATAGTGGTCACCCCGAGTTAAGTAAGCGTGAGCATGTCGCACCGCCTTAAGTCGTTGCCGACTTAAGTCGATTGCTCCGTTAGCGGGGCATAGTGGTCACCCCGAGTTAAGTAAGCGTGAGCATGTCGCACCGCCTTAAGTCGTTGCCGACTTAAGTCGATTGCTCCGTTAGCAGGGCATAGTGGTCACCCCGAGTTAAGTAAGCGTGAGCATGTCGCACCGCCTTAAGTCGTTGCCGACTTAAGTCGATTGCTCCGTTAGCAGGGCATAGTGGTCACCCCGAGTTAAGTAAGCGTGAGCATGTCGCACCGCCTTAAGTCGTTGCCGACTTAAGTCGATTGCTCCGTTAGCGGGGCATAGTGGTCACCCCGAGTTAAGTAAGCGTGAGCATGTCGCACCGCCTTAAGTCGTTGCCGACTTAAGTCGATTGCTCCGTTAGCAGGGCATAGTGGTCACCCCGAGTTAAGTAAGAATGCAAGTCAATCGTGAACAAATTGAGTGTCTTTGAAACCCCTTTTTTATTGATGACATATTTCCACTTTACAGAGTACATCGTCGTCCCGATAGCTTTTTGAGATACAGCTAGGGATAAAACTTCCTGAGGTGTTCTATGTTCCAGGAGTTCCCGACTTCTGTGCCATCCATCTGAGTGAGGCGATATGATCCGGGCCGAGTGACTTCTGCTACTATGAAGGGTCCTTCCCATAAGGGCGATAACTTGTGCCGTCCCTCCCCCGTTAGAATTCGGCGGAGGACGAGATCTCCTATTGAGAAGGATCGCTGTCGCACAGCCTTGTCGTGATAGCGCCTTAGAGTCTGCTGGTACCGTGCTGATTGGATTACCGCATTCAGCCGTTCTTCTTCAAGTACATCAATGTCCTCCAGCCTGGTGGCCTCGACTTCTGCTATGTTTTTGAAGATCAACCTTGGCGCCCCGAACTTGAGATCGTCGGGTAGCACTGCCTCTGACCCATAGACCATGAAGAAAGGAGTGTTTCCATGCAAAGCTCGGCTGGGTTGGGTTCTTAGGCTCCAAACGACATAGGGCAATTCCCTTATCCACTTTCCTGCGAATTTTTCATTCTTGTCGAAGACCTTTTTCCTGAGTGCCTCCAGTATCATCCCGTTGGCTCGCTCAACCTGCCCGTTGGCTCTTGGATGTGCTACAGATGCATACTTGATCTGAATGCTCTTTTGCTCGCAGAAGTCGAAGAACTCTGAACTTGTGAAGTTGGATCCTAAGTCAGTTATGATGCTGTTTGGTATCCCGAATCTGAATATTATGTCTTGTATGAATTCCACGGCCTTAGCAGAGGTTAAAGAAGCAATGGGCTTGAACTCTATCCATTTAGTGAATTTGTCGATTGCTACCAATACATGAGTGTATCCCCCTTGAGCTTTCTTGAAAGGTCCAATCATATCCAGTCCCCAGCATGCGAAAGGCCAAGTTACTGGTATGGTCTGCAGTTGCTGTGCTGGCAGATGTTGTTGCTTTGACAAGTATTGGCAAGCTTCGCACCTCTGAACTAACTCGGCTGCATCATTCTTTGCTGTTGGCCAATAGAATTCTGACCTCAAGACCTTCCCGACTAGTGTTCTGGAGGCTGCATGTATTCCACATTGCCCAGCATGGACCTCCTCCAGAAGTTGCTCCCCAGTAGACGGAAGAATGCACTTCATGAGGACGCCTGATGCACCCCTTCTGTACAATGTCTCCCCAATGAGTGTGTAGTGAGCCGACTGTCTGGCAATGCGCTCGTCCGAGTTCTTGTCATCTGGTTCTTCTTCATTCTTTATATACTTGATGATTGGCCTTCTCCAGTCATCAGAGTCTGACTCGGGTTGATCTATAATGTTGCACTCTTCTGTTTGATCCATTGAGATACTCGGCTGTAGTATTTCTTGCACAAAGACTCCGGGTGGGACCTGAGTTCGACTGGATCCTAGCTTGGACAGTACATCGGCTGCTGTGTTCCGATCTCTTTCTACATGATGAAATTCCAGACCCTCAAATTTATCTTCCAGCTTTCGGACGGCAGTGCAGTATTTTCCCATTGAATCGCTTGAACAATCCCACTCTTTGTTTATCTGGCTAATGACTACCAGAGAGTCTCCGTATACCATCAATCTCTTGATACCCAATGATATGGCGATGTTCAATCCATGGATCAGAGCTTCATACTCGGCTGCATTGTTGGAGGCCGGAAATAGCAACTGGAGGGCGTATTTGAGGTGCTCGCCTCCAGGTGCGGTGAAGAGAATCCCTGCTCCTGCTCTCTGCAGCCTCAGCGAGCCATCAAAATACATTCGCCATACTTCTGCAGTCTCTGGGTTATCTGGTACTTGCTGCTCAGTCCACTCTGATACGAAATCAACCAGTGCTTGAGTTTTGATGGCAGTGCGAGGTCAGAACTCGATGTCATGAGATCCCAACTCACAAGCCCATTTGGCTATCCGGCCAATGGCTTCCTTGTTGTGAAGAATATCCCCTATTGGAAAACCAGTGACTACTATGACTTTGTGGTCATCAAAGTAGTGACGTAGCTTGCGGGCAGTTAGAAGTACTGCGTATAATAGCTTCTGAACTTGAGGATACTTTTTCTTTGAGGGGCCTAGAACTTCACTGATGAAGTAAACAGGATGTTGCACTGGGTAGGCATGTCCTTCTTCTACTCGCTCGACTACCAACGCGGTGCTTACCACGTGAGTCGTGCAAGAGATATACAGTAGCAGATCTTCAGCTGGTTGAGTTGACGTAGCTCGTCGGGGTGGCTTCAGTACTGGTGGTGTTGTCAAGAATTTCTTCAGTGCATCTAGAGCTTCCTGTGCTTCTGAAGTCCACTGAAACTTATCCACCTTCTTGAGTAGCTTGTAAAACGGCAAACCTTTTTCCCCCAGCCTGGATATAAATCTGCTCAGAGCTGCCATACATCCAGTAAGTCGCTGAACCTTCTTTTGTGATCGAGGCGCTTCCATCTTCATGATAGCTTCAATCTTATCCGGATTAGCCTCAATTCCTCGGTGGCTGACGATAAACCCGAGTAACTTTCCTGCTGGTACCCCGAAAACACATTTTTCGGGATTAAGCTTCCATCTATACCATCTCAGACTGTTGAAAACCAGCTGTAAGTCTTCGATGAAGTTTTCCGAATTCTCCGTTTTGATTACCACATCATCTATGTAGGCCTCCACACGCTTGCCCTAGTGATCGGCTAAGCACGTTTGAATGGCTCTCTGATAAGTCGCTCCAGCGTTTTTGAGGCCGAACGACATGGAGGTGTAACAGAAAGCACCAAACGGAGTGATGAACGATGTTTTTTTTCGTCTTCCTTCGCCAAACTAATCTGATGGTATCCGGAATAGCAATCCAAGAAAGACAGCACAGAACATCCAGCGGTGGAGTCCACCACCTGATCTATCCTTGGGAGCCCGAAGGGATCCTTCGGACAGTGTTTGTTGAGATCGGTATAGTCGACGCACATGCGCCAATCCACTTTATTCTTTTTGAGTACAAGAACAGGGTTGGCTAAGCACTCGGGGTGTAACACTTCTCTAATAAATCCAGCAGCGACCAAGCGAGCTAACTCGGCGCGAATGGTCTCTCTGTTGTCGGGCGTGAAACGACGTAGCTTTTGCCGAATCGGCCTTGCCTGGGGATAGACCTTCAGTTTGTGCTCGGCCAGTTCTCTTGGGACTCCCGGCATATCCGCAGGTTGCCATGCGAATACATCTCGGTTATCTTGCAGAAACTGGACGAGCGCGCTTTCATATTTGTCGTCCAAGCTGGAGCTGATGATGGCAGTCTTGCGTTCATCAGCGAACCCCAGGTTGATCCTCTTGGTTTCTTCAGTCGGCCGCATAGAGGTCGCGGCCTGAGCTTCGTTTGCCGATACTGCAAGGTCCTCCTCAGGCTTAGAGTTCGCCAGTGTTGAAGGAACCGCCGACGGCTTGGTGGTGAGGGCTGCTTGGATGGCCACTCGGAAACACTCTGCGGCGCCTTGGAAGTCGGCGCGCACAGTTATGATTCCTTGCGGTCCTGGCATCTTCAGTATCATGTACGTGTAATGTGGGATGGCCATGAATTTGGCCAGTCCCGGCCTCCCGATGATGGCGTTGTACCCGCAGTCGAAGTTCGCCACTTCAAACCTCAGGAACTCGGTTCTGTAGTTCTCCGGAGTTCCAAAGGTGACAGACATGTAGATGTGGCCCAGCGGGTATTCTCCTTCCGTCGGCACGATTCCGAAGAAAGGAGTGTCCGACTCGTGGAGCTCTTTGAGGTGAACTCCCAAGCCTTGGAGTGTCCGGGGGAAGGTGACGTTGATGCTGCTCCCCCCATCCACTAGCACCTTCTTCATCCGGCTCTCTCGGATCACCGGATCGACGAGGAGCGGGTATTTGCCGGGATGGTCGAAGTTGAGCCATTGATCCTCCCGAGTGAAAGTGATCGGGTGCTCCGACCACCGATACGGGGCGGGAGGACCGGTGGTCGCCACCAGTATCTGGCGATCGTTGAGCTTTTGTTGTCTTTTTTTCCTGCGACCCATGTCCGCCGAAAATGACGTTGACCTCCCTGTCAACGCGCGGGAAAGCTCCTCCTCCTCCCTCCTCCTGCTGATGGGGTTGTCGTGGTTCATCTGGTCCTCCCCTCGGCGGAGGAGGAGGTAGAGGTTGGAAGGGTCGGCCGTGCCCGACGGAGTGCTTGAAGTCCCGGCAGTTACGAAGAGTGTGGCGCATGTCCTTGTGGTACGGGCACTGGGCGTCGAGGATGTCGTCCAGCGTGCGTTCGCCTCCATGAGGTCCTCCTCGGGCACGAGAGGCAGGTGGTCCGGCGGCGTGTACTTCTTCGCGAGGCCTCTTCTCCCATCGTTTGTCGGGTTGCTGGTTCGCGTCGCGTCGTGGTGCTGCCGGTGCGGGCTTTGCTCCTCCGATGAGGTCCTGGGCCCGCTCGTCGGCGGTGATGTAGAGGTCGGCTTCCCGGAACAGCTCCTCGGAGGTAGTCGGCGCCTTCTGTAGTATGGCTCGGACGAAAGCCGAGTCATTGGATCCTCTGTAGAAGTCCTCGATCACGGCCGCCTCCGTGACCTCGGGGATACGATTTCTCATGGTCTGGAACCTTTTGAGGTACGACCGGAGAGTTTCGTCCCCCCGGCGCTTGATGGATTTGAGGTCCCATGGTTGCGCCGGTTTGTCGGAGAGGGACTGGAAGTTGGCGATGAAGCGTCGACTGAAGTCGCCCTAGTCGTCGATGCAGTGTCGGGGTAGATGTCGCAGCCATTGCAGCGCGTCTTGCCCAAGGACAATGGGTAAGTACGCGGTCATCACGTCTTCGGGCGCCCCGACAGCTCGAGCATCGGTGGTGTAGACGGCTAGCCAACCCCCTGGATCCTGCTTAGGTTCGTATTTGTCGACATTGGATACCTTGAAGTTGGGAGGCCATTGGATGGCCCTAAGGCGCGGAGTAAGAGCAGACACTCTGCATGTGTCCTCCTGTCGTCGGGGATGATGTCTGTCCCGGGGAGGGGAGTAGTGGTTGTGGTTCCTCGACCGTCCCCGGGTGGTACCGCCAGTTGAGGCCATTGCCGACTTAGTTCTGGTGGCCTAGCTTCGAGCTGGGATGCCATGATCCCTGTCGTACTCCTCCCGGCGGCGGATCTCGTTCTCATGCCGCCGTTCGCGCGAAGCATTGATGGAGCTTCGCACGTCTCGGCGACTGTTGATGGCGTGTCGTAGATCATTCGGCGGGTGAGCAAGCGGTAGAAGATGGTTGGCCGCCTGGGTGAACAGTCGTCGGTAGCCCTCGGCGTCGGGAGTCCGAGGGAGTCCATCAGCTATCCGAGCTAGTACTCCTCCGACTTCGCTCGGCGTGTTCATGGCTCGGGCGAAGTTGGGGTTCAGGTTGCGCCCGAAGAATGGATTCTCCCGGCGTTGCCTTGCATCTTGCTCGGCTTGTTCCTGAGCTCGTCGGCGATCACGTCGTCGAGAGTTCCTTCGTTCTCTGAAGACGCGTTCTTCCGGAGTTTCTCCTATCTCCGAGACCTCGTCTCGTGAGACAGGTTGCTCCGGATCCCGTTCTCCGGCCGCGTGATATCGTCGAACGTTCCTGTGCCGGTTCCTCCGTCGGCGGGATTCTCGTTGAGGCGGTTCTTCTCCTGGTGCGGTCGGCTCGTCGTCGGAGACGGTGGGCGACTCCGCTCTCCCGATGAAGAGGACGTCAGGATAGAACGGTGCTGCTGTCATGGCGACCTTCTTTCC
Organism: Zea mays; assembly: GCF_902167145.1. Classification (NCBI taxonomy): domain Eukaryota; kingdom Viridiplantae; phylum Streptophyta; class Magnoliopsida; order Poales; family Poaceae; genus Zea; species Zea mays. Next base: position 29,714,990 of record NC_050100.1, on the reverse strand, counting down.
GTTCTCCTTTGAGGGCGGAGGAACGGAAAGAACAACTTGCTTTTCCTTGGTCTCCTTTTTCCTCGTGATCTGTGTCCATTCTCTTGTCGGGGAAGTAGATAGTGGAGTTCTCCGGGTCAGCGGGCCCTCGGCCTCCGACTTTCCGGAGACGATCTTTTTCCGGAGAGCTGGAGGTTGCGCTTCTCCAGCATTTTCGGAGTTTGTTGGAGGAGACTTCTTTTCCGGTGGATCCGCAATGCGGTGTAGAGTTCCCTTTTTGTCTGCTATGGATGAGATTGTTCCGAAGCAGAATACGGATCCGGGACGAAGGGTGATCTTGCTGTAGAAGGTGACGGCCATTGAGCTAGCTTGGATCGTCGACACACCCCCTACCTGGCGCGCCAGCTGTCGGTGTTTTGGGTCCGACCGCACACCCGGGGATGCCCCTCGAGGTGTTTTTAGGAGTAGGACGGTGTCGATGACTGTAGCAAAATGGTTCGTGCCAGATGCACGAGGGACAGTGGACAATGTTTGCAGGTTCGGGCCGCGTAGAGACGCGTAACACCCTACGTCCTGGTGAGTATGCTTGGTGGACAAGGTTACAAGAGAGCTCTCTGAATTGAGAATGCAGAGAGTTGATGTGGGTGGCTGAGTAATAGGGTCGATCGTTCTGAAGGGGTGCCCCCTAGGCCTTATATACTCGACCGTGAGGCAATACACGTGGATATGATAACAATGTGTAGCTAAAATATAGTGAACTGCTTGAGTTTATCTCCTTGTAGTTCTGCCGACTTATCCTCGCATGGCTCTGATGCATGGGGGCTCCAACGCGGGAAAGTCGGATCTCTGTTGTGGTCACTCGCTCGACGTTGTGGGTCGTCCGGGTTTGCACCAATCCGGCCTCTTATCGATCTGCTTTGCTGGTTGTCTCTCCCTAGGCCCACGAAAGAATGACCTTACGATTTATTGGGCCCTTGGGCCTTTCGTGAGGTCTTTTACTCTTTTAGTGGACCCGGGGGATATCTATCCCCCACACCTTTATCCTTGATTTGTACTTTGTCCACCATTTTACACTTAGGCATTTGTGTTGGACACTAAATCACCAAAATACTTAAAAAAGGCCCAAAGGCACATTTCCCTTTCAATCTCCCCCTTTTTGGTGATTTATGCCAACACAATATAAAGCAAGTAGAACAAATACAAAATCAATTCAAATAAGAACTCAAATTGATTTGATTCAAATTTGACATATATGGATCACTCTTTTCCACCACTTGGTTTGTTTTTTGCAAATCAAACTCAAATTTCTATCTCTAAGTCAAACACACATGTTAATACATAAAGAGAGTCATTACAAGAGAAATTGATTCAAGATTTCAAAAACTCCCCCTTTTTCCCATAATCAGCACTTCTCCCCACAAGAAGCCAACTTTTGACAAGAGAGACAATAAAAGAGTTTTGACAAACAAAAGGCTCTATTATACTATTTTCAAAATCTCTCAAGTGGTAGCTGATCCATTTATCACTTTGGCCTTTATTTTCTCCCCCTTTGGCATCAAGCACCAAAACGGAATTAATCTTGGCCCTTGAACCCCATTGCCTTACCAAAATCTTCAATAAGAATACAAAGGCAATAAAAGTACATGAGATGAACTTGGAATAAGTTACCCTCTCATCGGAGTGCAGTGGAAGTCTTTCATGGTCCAAGTCCACCTTTTCCCTTTCAATCCTTCTTTGAGACTAAATCAAGCAAACTCAAGCACATGGTTAGTCTCAAAGGGTCAAGTTGTAACACATCTCCCCTAAACATGTGCATCACTTTGCAACGGACTTGTGAGGTCCAGGGAGTGTTTGTACAACTTGAGCACCATTACTAGGCAACAAAATGCATAAGGAACATGATCAAAGGCATAAACACATGTATACTATAAATCAATCCAAGTTCTGCGAATCTAAGACATTTAGCTCACTACGTAGCCTGCAAAAGGTCTTCTCATCTAGAGGCTTGGTAAAGATATCGACTAGCTGGTTCTCGGTGCTAACATGAAAACTTCGATATCTCCCTTTTGCTGGTGGTCTCTCAAAAAGTGATGCCGGATGTCTATGTGCTTTGTGCGGCTGTGCTCAATAGGATTTTCCGCCATGCGGATAGCACTCTCATTATCACATAGGAGTGGGACTTTGCTCAGATTGTAGCCAAAGTCCCTGAGGGTTTGCCTCATCCAAAGTAGTTGCGCGCAACACTGTCCTGCGGCAACATACTCGGCCTCAGCGGTGGATAGGGCAACGGAGGTTTGTTTCTTAGAATTCCATGACACCAGGGACCTTCCTAAGAATTGGCACGTCCCCGATGTACTCTTCCTATCGACCTTACATCCAGCATAGTCGGAATCTGAATATCCAATTAGGTCAAAGGTAGACCCCTTTGGATACCAGAGCCCGAAGCAAGGCGTAGCAACTAAATATCTAAGGATTCGCTTCACTACCACTAAGTGACACTCCTTAGGATCGGATTGAAACCTAGCACACATGCATACGCTAAGCGTAATATCCGGTCTACTAGCACATAAGTAAAGTAATGACCCTATCATTGACCGGTATGCCTTTTGATCAACAGACTTACCTCCTTTGTTGAGATCAGTGTGTCCGTCGGTCCCCATCGAAGTCTTTGCGGGCTTGGCATCCTTCATCCCAAACTGCTTCAGCAAGTCTTGCGTGTACTTCTTTTGTGAGATGAAGGTGCCGTCCTTGAGTTGCTTCACTTGGAACCCAAGGAAGTAGTTCAACTCGCCCATCATTGACATCTTGAATTTCTGCGTCATCACCCTGCTAAACTCTTCACAAGACTTTTTATCAGTAGAACCAAATATTATGTCATCGACATAAATTTGGCACACAAAAAGATCACCGTCATAAGTCTTGGTGAAAAGAGTTGGATCGGCTTTCCCAACCTTGAAAGCATTAACAATTAAGAAATCTCTAAGGCATCCATACCATGCTCTTGGGGCTTGCTTAAGTCCATAGAGCGCCTTAGAGAGCTTACACACGTGGTCGGGGTACCGTTCATCCTCGAAGCCAGGGGTTGCTCCACGTATACCTCCTCCTTGATTGGACCGTTGAGGAAAGCGCTCTTCACATCCATTTGGAATAACCTGAAAGAATGGTGAGCGGCATATGCTAGCAAAATACGAATTGACTCTAGCCTAGCTACAGGAGCAAAAGTCTCCTCAAAGTCCAAACCTGCGACTTGGGCATAACCTTTTGCCACAAGTCGAGCCTTGTTCCTTGTCACCACTCCGTGCTCGTCTTGTTTGTTGCGGAACACCCACTTAGTTCCCACAACATTTTGCTTGGGACGAGGCACCAGTGTCCAAACTTCATTGCGCTTGAAGTTGTTGAGCTCCTCTTGCATGGCCAACACCCAGTCCGAATCAAACAAGGCCTCTTCTACCCTGAAAGGCTCAATAGAAGAGACAAAGGAGTAATGCTCACAAAAATTAACTAATCGAGATCGAGTAGTTACTCCTTCGCTAATATCACCTAGAATTTGGTCGACGGGATGATCCCTTTGAATCATCGCTCGAACTTGGGTTGGAGGTGTTGGTTGCGCTTCTTCCTCCATCACATGATCATCTTGTGCTCCCCCTTGATCACACGCCTCCTGTTGATGAACCTGTTCATCGTCTTGAGTTGGGGGATGCACCATAGTTGAGGAAGAGGGTTGATCTCGCTCATTTTGTTCCTGTGGCCGCACCTCTCCAATCGCCATGGTGCGTATTGCGGCCGTTGGAACGTCTTCTTCATCTATATCATCAAGATCAACAACTTGCTCTTTTGGAGAGCCATTAGTCTCATCAAATACAACGTCGCTAGAGACTTCAACCAAACCCGATGATTTGTTGAAGACTCTATACGCTTTTGTATTTGAGTCATAACCTAACAAAAACCCTTCTACGGCTTTGGGAGCAAATTTGGAATTCCTACCCTTCTTTACTAGAATGTAGCATTTACTCCCAAATACACGAAAGTAAGATACATTGGGTTTGTTACCGGTTAGTAGCTCATACGAAGTCTTCTTGAGGAGGCGGTGAAGGTAGACCCTGTTGATGGTGTGGCAAGCCGTGTTCACGGCTTCCGACCAAAAGCACTCGAGGGTCTTGAATTCTCCAAGCATCGTCCTCGCCATATCGATGATAGTCCTGTTCTTCCTCTCTACCACACCATTTTGTTGTGGCGTGTAGGGAGCGGAGAACTCGTGCTTGATCCCTTCCGCCTCAAGAAACTCCTCCACTTGAAGGTTCTTGAATTCGGTCCCGTTGTCGCTCCTTATCTTCTTCACTTTGAGCTCAAACTCATTTTGAGCTCTCCTTAGGAAGCGCTTGAGGGTCCCTTGTGTTTCAGACTTATCCTGCAAAAAGAACACCCAAGTGAAGCGGGAAAAGTCATCAACAATAACTAGACCATACTTACTTCCTCCTATGCTTAGATAGGCGACGGGTCCGAAGAGGTCTATATGTAGCAGCTCCAGGGGTCTTGATGTGGTCATCACATTCTTGCTGTGATGCGCTCCTCCCACTTGTTTACCTGCTTGACAAGCTGCACAAGGTCTATCTTTTTCGAAAGTAACATTGGTTAGACCTTTCACGTGTTCTCCCTTTAGAAGCTTGTGAAGGTTCTTCATCCCCACATGTGCTAAGCGGCGATGCCACAGCCAGCCCATGCTAGTCTTAGCAATTAAGCATGCATCTAGACTGGCCTCCTCTTTTGCAAAATCAACTAAATAAAGTTTGCCGTCTAATACACCCTTAAAAGCTAGTGAACCATCACTTCTTCTAAAGACAGACACATCTACATTTGTAAATAGACAATTATATCCCATATTGCATAATTGACTAACAGATAGCAAGTTATATCCAAGAGACTCAACTAAAAACACATCAGAGATAGAGTGCTCATTTGAAATAGCAATTTTACCTAGTCCTTTTACCTTGCCTTGATTCCCATCACCGAATATTATTGAATCTTGGGAATCCTTGTTTTTGACGTAGGAGGTGAACATCTTCTTCTCCCCCGTCATATGGTTTGTGCATCCGTTGTCGATAATCCAGCTTGAACCCCCGGATGCATAAACCTGCAAGGCAAATTTAGGCTTGGGACTTAGGTACCCAACTCTTGTTGGGTCCTACAAGGTTAGTCACAATTGTCTTAGGGACCCAAATGCAAGTTTTATCACCCTTGCATTTTGCCCCTAATTTCCTAGCAACTATCTTCCTATCCTTTCTACAAATAGCAAAGGAAGCATTTAAAGCATGATAAATTGTAGAAGGACCATCCAAAACTTTCCTAGCAACATGAACAATATTCTTTCTAGGCACATGATGAACATAACTCCTAGACATATCTCTATCATGCAAATAAGAAGAACTAGAAGCAAACATAGCATAAGAATCATACGCATGTGCATCAAAAGCATTACAACTCCTATGAGACTGTCTTCTATCATTGTACATAAAAGCATGGTTCTTTTTAGTACTACTTGCCATAGGAGCCTTCCCTTTCTCCTTGGCGGAGATGGGAGCCTTATGGTTTGTTAAGTTCTTGGCTTCCCTCTTGAAGCCAAGTCCATCCTTAATAGAGGGGTGTCTACCAACCGTGTAGGCATCCCTAGCAAACTTTAGTTTATCAAAATTACTCTTGCTAGTCTTAAGTTGGGCATTAAGACTAGCCACCTCATCACTTAATTTAGATATTGAGGCTAGGTGTTTGCTGCAAGCATTAATATCAAAGTCTTTACACCTATTGCAAGTTTCAACAATTTCTACACAAGATGTTGATTTACTAGCTATTTCTAACTTAGCATTCAAATCATCATTAATGCTCCTTAAGCTAGAAATTGTCTCATGGCAAGAAGATAATTCACAAGAAAGCATTTCATTTCTTTTAACTTCTAGAGCATGAGATTTTTGTGCTTCTACAAATTTGTCATGTTCTTCATACAACAAATCCTCTTGTTTTTCTAAAAGCCTATTCTTATCATTCAAGGCATCAATCAATTCATTAATTTTATCTACCTTGGTTCTATCTAGGCCCTTAAATAAACATGAATAATCTATTTCATCCTCATCACTAGATTCGTCCTCACTTGAAGAAGCATAAGTAGAGTTTCGAGTACATACCTTCTTCTTCCTTGCCATCAGGCATGTGTGATGCTCGTTGGGGAAGAGGGATGACTTGTTGAAGGCGGTGGCGGCGAGTCCTTCATTGTCGGAGTCGGAAGAGGAGCAATCCGAATCCCACTCTTTTCCTAGATGCGCCTCGCCCCTTGCCTTCTTATAGTTCTTCTTCTTCTCCCTCTTGTTCCCTTGATCCTGATCACTATCATTGTCGGGACAGTTAGCAATAAAATGACCAAGCTTACCACATTTGAAGCATGAGCGCTTCCCCTTTGTCTTGGTCTTGCTTGGCTGCCCCTTGCGACCTTTTAGCGCCGTCTTGAATCTCTTGATGATGAGAGCCATCTCTTCATCATTAAGTCCGGCTGCCTCAATTTGTGCCACCTTGCTAGGTAGCGTCTCCTTGCTCCTTGTTGCCTTGAGAGCAAGAGGTTGAGGCTCATTGATTGGACCATTCAATGCGTCGTCCACGTATCTTGCTTCCTTAATCATCATTCGCCCGCTTACGAACTTTCCAAGTATCTCCTCGGGCGTCATCTTGGTGTACCTAGGATTCTCACGAATATTGTTTACAAGATGAGGATCAAGGATAGTAAAAGACCTTAGCATTAGGCAGACGACGTCGTGATCCGTCCATCGCGTGCTTCCATAGCTTCTTATCTTGTTGACAAGGGTCTTGAGCTGGTTGTACGTTTGGGTTGGCTCTTCTCCCCTTATCATAGCGAACCTCCCGAGTTCGCCCTCCACCAACTCCATCTTGGTGAGCATTGTGACGTCATTCCCCTCATGAGAGATCTTGAGGGTGTCCCAGATTTGCTTGGCGTTATCCAAGCCGCTCACTTTGTGATATTCATCCCTGCACAATGAAGCTAGAAGAACAGTAGTAGCTTGTGCATTTTTATGAATTTGCTCATTAATGAACATGGGACTATCCGTACTATCAAAGTGCATTCCACTCTCTACAATCTCCCATATACTAGGATGGAGAGAGAACAAGTGACTACGCATTTTGTGACTCCAAAATCCGTAGTCCTCTCCATCAAAATGAGGAGGTTTACCAAGTGGAATAGATAATAAATGAGCATTTGTACTTTGAGGAATACGAGAGTAATCAAAAGAAAAGTTCGAATTGACCGTTTTCTTTTTCTCGTAGTCGTCGTCATCCTTTTGGGAAGAGGAAGATTCGTCGCTGTCGTAGTAGACTATCTCCTTGATGCGCCTTGTCTTCTTCTTCTTCCCGTATTTGCGCTTGTGGCTTGAGCCCGAGTCGGTAGGCTTGTCATCCTTCGGCTCGTTGAAGATAGACTCCTTCTCGTTGTTGTTGACCACCATCCCCTTTCCCTTAGGATCCATCTCTTCGGGCGATTAGTCCCTTCTTGAAGAGAACGACTCCGATACCAATTGAGAGCACCTAGAGGGGGGGTGAATAGGTGATCCTTTTAAAACTTTAAACTTAAGCCACAAAACTTTGTTAGACGTTAGCACAGTAATTGCCAAGTGGCTAGAGAGAAGTCTTAGCAAAACACAATAACCGCAAGAGAACAATCACAGAGATGACACAGTGGTTTATCCCGTGGTTCCGCCAAGACCAACGCTTGCCTACTCCACGTTGTGGCGTCCCAACGGACGAGGGTTGCAATCAACCCCTCTCAAGCGATCCAAAGACTCACTTGAATACCACGGTGTTTTGCTTTTCTTTTCTTAATCCCGTTTGCGAGGAATTTCCACAACTTGGAGCCTCTCGCCCTTACACTTGAAGTTCACAAAGAAACACGGAGCAAGGGAGGGATTAGCAACTCACACAAGTCACAAAGATCACAGCAAATACGCACACACACAAGACCCATGCTTAAGCTCAAGAGACTAGCACACTAGAACGGAGCTCAAATCACTAGAATGTCGAACAAGTGCGCAAGAATGAAGTGTGAGTGATCAAGAGTGCTCAAGGAATGCTTGGTGTTCTCCTCCATGCGCCTAGGGGTCCCTTTTATAGCCCCAAGGCAGCTAGGAGCCGTTGAGAGCAATCTGGGAAGGCAATTCTTGCCTTCTGTCACGTGGCGCACCGGACAGTCCGGTGCACACCGGACAGTGTCCGGTGCCCGATTTCTTTCCTTTTTCAGCGAAGTCGACCGTTGGCAGCCAGAGAGCCGTTGGCGCACCGGACAGTCCGGTGCCCCCTTCTAGCCGTTGGCTCAGCCACGTGTCCCGCGCAGATCGCGCGACCGACCGTTGGCCCGGCCGACCGTTGGCTCACCGGACAGTCCGGTGAATTATAGTCGTACGTCGCCGACGATTTCCCGAGAGCGGCCAGTTCGCCCGAGTCAGTCTGGCGCACCGGACACTGTCCGGTGCACCACCGGACAGTCCAGTGCTCCCAGACTGAGCAGTCTTTGGCTGAACAAAGCCATCTCATTTCCAATTCGATTTTTCCTGTTTCCAGCACTTAGACACAATACATTAGTCTCTAAAACAATGTACTAAGTCTGAGAAACATACCTTTATCCTTGATTTGTACTTTGTCCACCATTTTACACTTAGGCATTTGTGTTGGACACTAAATCACCAAAATACTTAGAAATGGCCCAAAGGCACATTTCCCTTTCACCTGCCAGCGAACAAAGGCCGAACACCAGAAGCCTACAGGCCTACTGCAACCCCTCCCAGTGTCTGAATGGAAGTGGGAGGAAATAGGCATGGATTTTGTAACCGGACTGCCCCGGACGCAAAAAGGGAATGACTCTATCTGGGTAATAATCAACCGTCTCACCAAGGTGGCCCACTTCATTCCAGTAAAAACCACTTTTAGAGGAGCCACCCTGGCCCGAATATATCTTAAAGAGATAGTCAGGCTCCATGGTATTCCTCAGAAGATAGTGTCAGATAGAGGGACGCAGTTCACCTCAAAATTTTGGAAAGGCCTTCAGCAAGCTATGAGCACCAAGTTAGATTTCAGCACCGCTTATCACCCCCAGTCAGATGGTCAAACAGAAAGAGTCAACAAGGTCCTCGAAGATTTACTAAGAGCATGTGTGTTAACGTTCGACAGGAATTGGGAGTCCAGTTTGCCGTACGCCGAATTCTCATACAACAACAGCCATCAGGCCAGTATCAAAATGTCACCATTCGAAGCATTGTATGGAAGGAAGTGCCAGACCCCCCTAATGTGGTCCAATGTAGGGGAAAGGACACTAGAGGGACCCGACTTTGTTAAAGAAGCCAAAGAGAAAGTTTCCCTGATTCGCAAGAGGTTACTAGAAGCTCAGAGTCGACAGAAAAGTTATGCAGACAACAGACGGAGAGAACTCAGATTTGAGGAAGGAGATTTTGTATACCTCAAGGTCTCCCCGATGCGTGGTGTCAAAGGTTCCAAATGAAAGGAAAACTAGCACCGCGTTTCGTCGGCACCTACCCCGTCATTAGCAGAGTGGGACCCGCAGCATACCGCCTTGAGCTACCAGAATCCATGTCAGATATTCACAATGTGTTTCATGTGTCCCAGCTCCGCAAATGCCTGCAAGTACCAGAGAACCACATCGAGGCAGAGACAATTCAGATTCAAAAAGATCTCCAGTACCGAGAAAAGCCAATAAAGATTCTCGACTCAGCAGTCCGAAAGACCCGCAACTCTGAAGTGAGACTCTGTAAGGTTCAGTGGAGCAGAGAAGGAGAAGAGGAAGCCACCTCGGAAAGTGAGGACTCTCTGAGGAGGGAATACCCTTACCTTTTCTCGAGCCCCGTCTGAATCTCGAGGACAAGATTCCTTTAAGTGGGGTAGGTTTGTAACATCCCAATTTCTAACCCAGGTTTGAAACCCTAATCTAACCCCCCTTCTTATTATCTATCCCAAAACTCCCTTAGATTCTTCCCATCATATGCATACACTTTGTTTGAATATGAGCACCTCACTTAGATTTTATTTTCCAGCACCTAGATTATCTACTAAATAAATTGTTCAAAAGGAAAAGAAACAAAAATGGAAATAGGAATTGGAAAATAAAAAGTAAAAGAGAAAACCCTCTCCCCCCTAGCTGGGCTGGATTCAGCCCATGCTGCGGTCGCCTTCCCCCCCTCGCGCCCGCGCTCCCCCCTTTCGGCCCATTGCCGGCCTGCTACCGCGCGCGTGCAGCCGCTCCGCTCCCCTCTCTCTCTCTCGCTGACAAGCCGGCCCCACTTGCCAGCCGCTCTCTCTCTCGCGTGCTCCCTCCCGCTGGCAGACCGGCCCCACTGGTCAGCCGCTTCGTCGTCCTCCTCGCGTACGACTCACCGCCGTCCCCTCCATCGTCGTCCCCTCCATCACCGTCCCCTCGCCCATCCCCTCGCCGCACAGGAGAGTTTGGCACCGCCCCGTCCTCGCCTCTTGACCGCGTCCTTGCCCGGTACCGCCCCTCGTCGTAAGGTCTCGTCGTCGCCGCTGTGCGGCATTAATGACGGCGCTGTGCACCTCACCGGCGCCCGCGGAGCTCCGCCGCTCCCCTTCCCTCGGGCACCTATAAAAAGGTCACCCCGAGCACCTCGTTCCCCGCACCGGCCTCAGCCACCACTCTCCTCCCTCGCCCGAGCCCAATTCGCGGAAGCGCCGCCATCGTCTTCCTCTCCGGTAAGCCGTCCCCCTCTTCTCCCTTCCTCTCTGTTGGTCCAGCGAGCAATTAGGTTGGCCTACCAGTTTCACCACATCGCTGTGAACTCAGAATGCTATTCCCCGACCCCAATCCCTCGCCCGAAGCTCACCGACGGCGACTCCCGCCGCGGAGCTCCGCCACCTTCCCGCGGACAGCCCCCAGCCAGACCCCTCTAGCCAAATTACGCCCGCCCCTAGGTTCGCCAGACCCTCCCCGTGCTAAGGCGACCACCCATTGCCCAAGAACCGGGCCACCGGCGGCGAATCACCGCCGAGCCCACCGGCGGCCGGGTTTCTTCCCCCACGGACGCCCGGTTCGCCCACGACGTCAACCCATGGCGCCGTTTTCCCCCTCCGCTCTCGCTGGCGTGTGGGCCCGCGGCGACGACGTCCTCCCCTCGCGCCCGCGCCGTCACCCCGCCTTGGGCCGCAGCTGGGCCGGCGCCCTCGCGTGCGCGCGCTGCGCCTGGCTGGGCCAGAAATATCCCCCCCCGGCCCACCAGAAGCTTAATTCCTTTTCTTTTTCTTTTTTTAGCCTTTTCTCCTCTAATTAGTATTTCTCAATATTTTATGCACCAAAAATTATCAAAATGATCCCTAAAGTCACATGTAATAATAATGTTAGAAAATGACACACTACAATTAGTAAACCACTGTTGATGTATTGTTTTATTGACTGTGTTACTAGAAGAAGCGGGGACCGTTGATCCGGAACCCGTAGCCCCGGAAGAAGGGCCGGAGCCCGATCTCCCGAAATTAGATCTTTTGTGCCAGGAGAGCTTCGACGAAGGCAAGTCCATCCTTCCCTTGATGCATAAATTACCTATTCTTTCTACCACTACCTAGGCCGGGATTTCAGGGTGGGATAATTGCATGGTGAGTAAAGAGATAGCCCGCATTAACATTTATCTTTTGGATACGAAATGTGGGTTGGGAGAAAGGGGCATGATGTTTCTTCAAATAAGGTTTCTTTTAAAAAGGGTTGTGCGATGAAGGGTACTCACCCTCATCACCTTGGGAGTGGGATGATCAAGGACTCCCTGGTTTAGGGGAGGGCCTAAGGTGTTGGCTCAACTAGTTTAGGCATGAGCAGAAGGATTGTCCCCTCATATAAGGACCGGTTTGTCATCTTCCCTACCTGTACTCTTTAATAGTACAACCACTCGAGACTGTGTGGGCAGTCACCCAATCTAAACTCGTACGGTCCAGCCCCATGGTTATGAAGGCTGGGGAGCACCGGGAGGATAAGGAGGGGAATGTTTTGTCCGGTTTGGACATGGCGGTGGCCTGACTCCTTACGGGATAACCGTTAAGGTTAGGACGTGCGAGGAAGGAAAGAGATCCGGCATTCGGGTCTCGCGACGGTGAGATCGCAGAAACCGGACTAGTGGGTAAAGTGTACCCCTCTGCGCAGAGTTGAAACCTATTCGAATAGTTCGTGTCCACTGGTATGGACGAGTCTGGTGTGGTATGACAATTAGAGATTTTCTATAACCCCCGCGAACAGGGAAATGTGTGTGTAAGTGCATACTGAAAAAGAAAACAAGGCCACGGGAGCGGGAAGCTCAGTGGTGGTTGAGTATTTTGTTACTTTTATGTCCCTGGGAAAAACCTTACCGCAACTACCTTTCTCTAAGAAAATGAAGAGTGACTTCAACTCCACCAAATAAAGCATGTATGATATAGGTCTCTTTCTCTTTACGGGAGCGGGATGGACTTGCGGAATACCTAGTGTATTCACCCAGATTTATTTATGTTTTTCAGCAGCCGAAGACTTCTTTTCTGCTATGCTTGATTGAGAGGGCTGTGTCTGCACACAGTTCTGCCTGTGGCTTGGGCTAGTACATTTTCCTACTGCGCTTTATATTCTGGCTCTCTCGAGCTTGTACCCCGGCATTGTAATAACCTCTATTTAAACTCTGTACTATTTGAAGTAAGGAATGTGTTTACTAGCCTCCTAGGACTAGTAATTGTATCACATTTGAGTCCCAAAGGATCGGGACACTTCATTATCATACCCTTAGTTCCTATACACATAAATAGGGACATTATCATCCTTTTCGTTCACAGACATGTTGGTCAAGCTTCTAGATCCTTCTCATTCACCTTTACTCATATACCAGCATTGCGGAGCCTAAGTTCCCCCTTCGTCCTTGTACACGCGTCAGTCTCATGGAGCCAAAGCTTCCTAGCTTTGTCTTTTGATCGTGCACTGCTTCAGATGGAGGGCAACTTCGTTACCATTTTGGAGTACCTGAAACACACTTGGGAATGATTGGTGACACAATGTTTTGAGGGTCTTTGGCAAAGGTATACCCCAACATGAGGAGAGGGAGAGCAGGAGAGGATAAACCAAATCCAAGCAAAACACAAGATCTTAGAGCATGAATTAAGAGAAATTATTATTGCTACAAGTAAATTTAATACGAGCTCTAGTCTTACATAGAAAGAGGTACCACACTCTCATCTATGAGATATCTCGTAGTACATGATTGTGGCTAGATCTAAAAAAACTAAAACCTAGACACTGGAATACAAGTGCAAGAAATAAAATGGTTGAAGTGGTAACTAGAGAGATAGGCTCACTAGGAGCAGTCACCCTCTTATTTATAGAGTTGTTACATAATTTCTAACACGTCTGTATATATTTTGATTGAACCACTTAATCGAAGTATGAAATGGTTCAACTTAAGTTATGAGTATATGACAACCTTAAACTATTTACGACATTGCTTCGCCTCAAAGCAAGCTCTCTTATGTCACCTCGTGTCGCTTTCTGTTCCCACCAGAACTCCAAACATGTTTTGAGGCCGAAACCCGATAAGTAGCCAACCTATGATTATGTGGTCCAAACCACCAAACCTTCATAAGTAGCATATCTGATACGATTCATTCATAATCTCGACATGTGTCACCTTTGATCATCGACCACTTGATCTCAAAGTCTTCTATCACCTCTTCTTGATCAACCGCGATCTTGACTTGATCAATATGATCTTGTTCTCTTCCATGTATTCTTGTGTTTGTCAATGTTTTTTGTGTCAGATATCTATGATCAGTCTTCTTGCCTTGCAGTTCTCACACTGTTTATGTCTTGCACTAGTTGTGTTCAACTGTTCTTCAGTCTAGCACGGGTGGCATACTACCGACGATAAAGGCAGACTTGCGTGAGAATCGTTGTCCTGATCGCTAAAAACATGTATGGATGCATTGGATATTACTACTAGATACTATCACGACGTGATTGGTTGTCCGGACAGCCATGCCTAGGCTCCCCACGTGCTTTGATCGGGCGCGAGATCATGATTAGTTTCCTGTACATGAAGACGATGGTCTACATGCGACTGTATAGTCTAGGTCTTTTTCCTCCATCCGCCTGCACGCTTGGAGAAGGGGGGGCGATCTTCGCTGGCGAGCCAAGCCAGGGTGAGCTAGGCTGCCGCGCGAGAGTGCGACAACTAATCAGGATGTATAAGTTGTTGCGGGAGCTAGATGCGCGCGTACGTGTATGCATGCAGCTGCACAAGCATGGATGGATGTGCGGCAACCGAACACACATCGACATGGCCATCTCCCATATTAGCTTGCATTAGATCGGACCATACATCCATACTATAGATGTCCAATAGTGCCGGGCTAATCGGGCCAGCCTAGAGCACGACACGGTCGTTGCCGGGCCTGGGCTGCGTCCCGAGCACGATGGGCCGACACGGGCACGACCTGATTAGCTCCCAGGCACAGTTAAGCCCACCTCCTCTGTATGCTAAAAATCCCATCGCCCCCTCCCCCGTGGGCCCCGCCACATCAGTCACCAACTCGCCCGCCTGTTGTCTCACCCTCTCGTTGTCTCCGTCTGCGTCTAGTGATTTGGGGGCCATTTAAGGTCTACACCCCCGCCGCCTGTTCCACTCCACCGCCGCCTCACCATTGGCCTCCGATAGAGTCCTCCACCTCGCATTCCCCTCCTAGCTTCCCCTCACCTGGTGGCTCGGCCATGGATTTGGTAACGACAAGCTTTCGATGTTCCGTCGTCTTCTTCCACTAGTCGACGTCCGACGAGGTTGAGACTTGTGGGAGCTGGGAAGACAATAAGTTGTTTGTTGTGGACTTGTGGTGTTCTTACCATCTCTAGATCTAGTTGTGGCGGATTGTGGTTGTTAACCCTAACCCTAAGTTTGTATTGTTCTTCTTCCACCTCTGGTTCTCCCACTTCGGGTCCTCTCATGCATCTCAGTCTCAAACAACAACTGATCTACATGTTGATGCCTGATCTTAGTTAGCTAGTTTGAACTTTGAACTATGCCTATATAGGCATGTGTGCCTGTGACTGTAACTCTATTAGAACTTAGAACTATGAACAATGTATGTGATCTATGTATAAGAATACTAAATGAGTTGTACTGCACGCTTTTTATCTAGGTTTTCTCACAACA
Organism: Zea mays; assembly: GCF_902167145.1. NCBI lineage: Eukaryota > Viridiplantae > Streptophyta > Magnoliopsida > Poales > Poaceae > Zea > Zea mays. The sequence continues at coordinate 29,699,787 of NC_050100.1, read as the reverse complement.
GTGAGTTTTTTACTTAGATAGGTTTTTAATGAGTTAACTATTGTACTAAACAACTCATTATTAGGGGTTTTCAATGTTTTAACTGTGTTTTATGTTTCTAAAGGTCTGTGTTGATTGTGATGTAGTGCTCGGGCCGACTATGGCACTACGGGTCACCCGGACCTACCGTGCTGGCACACGACACAACTAAGAGGCATTAATACCGTGCCTAGGCCTTGATTTAGGCACTAGTGTCGCCGATATGGCACATATATTAAACGGGCTAAACGGGTCGTGCCTTGGTAGGTCAGTGCCGAGCCGACGATCCGTTTGACCATCTATAGTCCAAACATGCATTACTAGAGTACATTTGAGAACTAGTGTGGACTAGAGATGGCAATGGGTACCCGAAACTCGAATACCTGACGAGTTTTATCCGATATGAAGGTGGGTACGAGATGATTTCTCTACACGCGGGTATGTTAATGGGTAAGAACGGTAGATGGGTACGGGTACAGGTTGGTACTATCCATAACCATCTACTCATGGGTAAAATATACCCGCATCAATGCCACTATAACCATCTAATAGAGTCCATCTTAGCTAAAATAAAACTCTTCTCTAACTATCATTTGTCTAGATAACAAGTTATGTAATCATATGATTTGTTATACGTGAAGTTGAACTTATTTTTGTATGTATTTTTAATATTTTGAGTGATTGATATATTAGAATTTAAGACTTTTCTATCGGGTACGAGTTACCCGACGAGTAAAATTACCCACGCGGGTACGGATATGGGTAAGAATTTTTATCCACGATTATATATGGGTAACACGACGGATAGAGTTTTTTTTTGATGAGTACGAATATGAAAGGATATGAACTGGTACTGCACTACACCCTACGTGTATGCACTCGTTGCCATCCATAGGGTGGACTGTAGTTGGAGAATACTAGTTCTCCGTCGCTAGCTCTGAAGATACGTACGTGCGTTCTATACTCCGTCGTACTACCTACTACTAGTGCCTGCTTGTTGTTGTTGCTAATTGCTATGACCTACTACTAGTACTTGCTTGTTCCTACGTAGACAGATGTATATTATACTTGTGTATGTACGCTTTCGTCGTGTGGCCCGTGTGTCATCAAAATCAACCGTGTGCACAAGTTGGCGGTTCCTGGATTCTTGACCGGACCAGCAGGGAGCTAGTAAGTACGCAGCTAGCCTACGTACAAAACATGGAAAAAATATTAATAAATATTAGATTTAATTAATTAACTAGCTAGCTATAGACGGACGGACGTACCACGTACCCCCCCTCCTTCCTCAAAACAAGGTTTTGTTTTGCTCAAACTTTATTAAATTTAATTAACTAGATTTATCTAAAATGTTAATAATATATTTTTTTATATATCTGAATACATTAGTAATGTATATAGTAATAATATAATATCATATTAATACTTGTAAGCAAGTTTAATTACTATACTCAGTTGATGATGATATGGTATCTCGCCTTTTGACTGAGCGAACAAAATCCGCGCGCGTATGTGTTTATTTTGAAAATCTCCAGCTAGCTACGTCATCTCATTACGGGATCTACTTGAGCCTGACGTTCTGAAATGCTGCGTTACTTTCACCGACGACGACACGAAAGCATCGATCGATCTCCACCCACAGCCTTGAGACTTCTGATGAAACGTATGCCTGCTGCTAGCTCGTACTACTACTACGCATTCGAAACAGAAAGTAGACAAGCGTTTTTTATTTTTCTTTTCCAAATGCTAAAAAAAAGCATACGCGCAAACACAGAGTTTTCAACGAATTGTCTTCGGTTTGAGCCGCCTGTGTGAGTTCTTTTTACCTGGGTCTGAACGGATGCAATGCAAAGGTTGGATAGATGTACGACGACGAGGCCTATTTGTCCTTGTGCTCGTGTGTGTTTGGTGTGGAGGACGGGAAAACGATCTGTTGCCGTATCCCCACAGTGCACCCTGCTTTGCCACAAGCTATTTTTATTCCTTCTCGAGGTCGAGGATGAAAGAACGTTTACCTTGTGCGGCAACGAAAAGGGTAAGGACGAGACGACATAGGTACAACGAACGGTGACAGTTGTGGTACTCTGAAACAATAAGCCGGGACCGCGGGTCACTTCTCTTGTTTACTTTTAACGAGAAAATTGGAATTCTGCCATTATCAAACTAAGGATTTGCTCGAATGCCATTATAAGAACACGCTTCGTTATTACGTCATTCCCAAACACGGGCTTACAGATAAAATACCATTTAGTGAGTTATTTGACAAAATATCAACTGATCGGACTGTTTTACCCCTAAACTAAACTGGTGCTCGTTCTTTGTCTCCAGTCGCTTGTTCGTTTTCTCCTAATGGCATTCTCTGTCTCCAGTGCTAATGCATCAACTGATCGGGTATGATTACAGCTGGAAAAATTCAGAGCTTATGCTCCTTAAATTGAACCCAAGAGCAGATGCATTAGCATAGCCAGAAATATAGAAAAATTCCTAATTCCTGCGACCATGCCAACAATCATTACCTTACTGGAACAGCCAGGAGGCTCTTCACACCGTTCTGACCAAGTTCTACTAAAACTTCATCAGTATATAGCTTCAGCCATTGAACTGGTCCCACCCGACTCTGCATGTAATAAAAGAAATGTTAACACTAGTAAACTGACCAGAAAACTGGTAACTCAGAAGTTGTTGCTGTCCGTCAGGATGTTGAGCCGTGCGCTATGGGACGTCCAGGGAGCAGAGAGGAGGAGACAGAACGAGCAAGAGGAGACAGAGAGAACAAAGCGTTTTGAGCGTGGTAAGCACATGACGCTGACCGAGGCACGGCGGGGCCGAGAACAAAGAGGAGACAGAGAACGAGCGACTGGAGACAGAGAACGAGCAACAGTTTAGTTTAGGGGTAAAACGGTCCGATCAGTTGATATTTTGTCAAATAACCCCTAAATGACATTTTATTTGTAAGCCTGTGTTTGAGAATGGCGTAATAACGAAGCGTGTTCTCATAATTGCATTCGAGCGAATCCTTAGTTTGATAATGACATAATTCTAATTTTCTCACTTTTAATTAGGCTGACCCCGGCAGGACACGGATGCGCATTCGCATTCGCATCTGGCCGATTTTTTGGGTCCGATAACAGTAGTCGTAAATCTCGCATTTTTCATCAGGGAATCGATTCTGATGATTTGCGCGTCGTTAACGCCGCTACCATAATATGCGAAACCGCATCCGCACGCTGTTGGAGCAGCTACAGTGCCCATCCCACGTACACGCAAAAAAACGGATGCGGTCTAGTTTGCAATCATGCTAAATGCACCGCTCGCCTACATCCCCACTCTCTATGATAACTAATTATCTTTTCGGTGCTTTACATAGCTGATGTCATACCACTAGAGATGTTCCTAAAATTCCGACTTATATAACAAATCTAATATTTTAATATAGATATACATAAAATTTAAAGCTATTTTTTGACAATATTATTAAGAATATTATGAAGTATTTAAATAAATTTTTATATAACTTTTTATGTACATTATTTTCTCTCTATAACAAAAAAGGTGAAAAAACATCCGAATCCGTATTCGGATACACATCCAAATTTTATATCAATTATTTAAAAAATATAGAACGAATTTAATATTTATATTTTGTGAAGATTAATAGCATCAATGCTAAAAACAAGAATATAAATTTACATAGCAAATTCTATATGTTATTTGTTCGCAATCGAAAAAAGAAGATCAAAAAGTTGACATCCGAATAAATATTCGGATCCATCCCTACATACCACGACGATAATATTTCATAATTAATATAATAATACTAGTTATGTATAAGTATAATATTACTTTAGCACATTTTATATATTCAGTTAAGTTTGAGATTATTTAACTTGTTAATTAAGATTAAGAAGTAGTCTTTCAATTTTTTTTTGGACAAGGGGAGTAACTCACTGCTAACTTTCCAGGACATCTGTTTTCCCTGCCCAATACACTGAACCTGATGTGCCCCCCATATGTCAATGATCTTAGGTTTCACCTGAGGTAATTAATTTAGGAATGTAGTAAGCAAGAGAAGAATTTGGAAGGTAAAATTGTTGGCAAGCGTATTTAACCGCTGGGGCCATCTCATTTATGGCATATACTTACAAGCAACAGCCGCATCTGATTGTGACGCCAGCGAAAGAACGAACGAACGAACGAAATGGTGCTAGTATTCTTTCTCTAGGGAAGGTGGAATCACCCGACCGATCGAGTACGTTGCCCAGCATTTTCTCGTCACCGGAAAATGGGGGGAACAAGATGGCAGGAGAAAAATAAAGAAAAAGAAAATACGATGCTCTAGCTCTAATCCTGCCTGCATGTAACCAGGCCCCTAATAAGCTTTGATTTCTGCATTCTAGTTACAAGACGCTCAAGTCCCTCATGTCGCCGGCCTCCAGCAGCATCTTGAGCCAGAACTCCATGTCCTGGTCCCTGGTGGACGACGAGGGCGGGCCGGCGATGCCCAGCTCATCCCCGTCCATGGCGCAAAGGCCCAGGTCCGTGACGTCCGCCGACGACCAGAAGCTGTCGTCGATGGCCGGGAACTCGGCGGAGCTGAAGCTCTCCATCTCCATCTCCATCTCCATCTCCGCCTTGCCGGCGCCGCCGACCTGCAGCTGCTCCTCCTGGCGGCTGGTGGCGGCCGCGTTGTCGGGCGACGACGACACGGCCGCGGCGGAGAACGTGACGCCGCTGCTCACGCTGCTCGACTGCCCCGGCGACGCCGGCTGCCGCTCGCTGCTGTCCACGTCGGCGGCTGGTCTCTTGGTGGCGCCGGCGGTCCTGGTCCTGCTTTTGCGCGCCTTCTTCTCCTGCCGTCCGCCGGTGCCGCCGCCGTCGTCGCCCCCCAGGCGCTTCTTGATGTGGGTGTGCCACACGTTCTTGATCTCGTTGTCGGTGCGCCCCGGCAGCTGCGCGGCGATCGCTGACCACCTGCGTTGTTGCCACGTAAACGTTCAGCAATCGGAGGAGCCCCGGAGCCAGGAACACGACACGTCCGACGAGGAGAAACAGTCGAGTTCAGCAACTAGTGGGGCTCTAATCTCATGTGCGGTTTAATTTTTTTTTTTAACTGGTAGGATGGGCGCTGCATCAGCCCCCATTTTCCGAAGTGTGCGTGGTCCTGTTTCAGGGCCAGGATCAGCTTTGCAAGTGGCGAAATGGCGTTGCTGCTGTCAGGCAGGCAGGCAGAGGCAGCGCAGGATTTTATTTCACCACGCGAGGCCAAACGAGACGGAATCTCCGGCCTGGACTGGATTGGGTACCTCGCAAGTGGGGCTATGGCCATGGATTGTCCTCTCTCCGAGTGGACGGGTTTCGAGGCGGCTATGGCCATGGCCGCCGAGCAATGCAATGATAAAAGGCGTACTAGCAAAAAGCTTGAAAAGATGGCGAGGAGTATTTTTTTCCATACATCTGAACCACTGTTGCAGGCTGCAGCGCGCAGACTTTTTTTTTATGTTCCAGAGAGGGAAGAAAAAAACAAATGCCTCTGTTTTCTTTCGATGGAGAGAAGAAATGACGAGCAGGGGGGGGGCAAAGGAGTTGGCAGCTCGGGAGCGGGGTGTCGCTGACGGACGGACCTGTTCCCGAGCTCGCGGTGGAGGCGGACGACGAGGGCCTCCTCGTCGGCGGTGAAGTTGCCGCGCTTGATGTCCGGGTGGAGGTAGTTGATCCAGCGCAGGCGGCAGCTCTTGCCGCAGCGGAGCAGCCCCGCCTGCCGGGGCAGCGCGCGCCAGTTGGGGTGCCCGTTCTGCCGGACGTAGGCCACCAGGCGCTGGTCCTCCTCGGGGCTCCACGCGCCCCGCCGCAGCCCCTTCTTCTCGCAGCACGGCGCCCTCCCCATCGGTCGTCCAAGTGCGCTGGCGACGCGGGGGGAGGTGCTGTGCCTCCGACTCCGAGTGGCTGGCTATAGCTAGTTAGCCGGCGACGGCCGCAGCAGGGCCAGGAGAGAGTGGAGCGGCGAGCTGGAGCACGACGGGGACGGACGGGCTGTCCCTATTTATTATGGGCAGGAGGGTGCGGGAGGATCGCCGTCGCCGGGGCACATTTGGAAAACGTGCGAGGTGATGAGACGAGACGCGACGCTCGCTTGCGTTTTGCTTCCACGGGTGCGGGTGGGCCCCGTCGCCCGTGCGCTGGCTGCCTGGCCGGGCCCGCACGCTGCAGTGCTGCGCGTTGGCCGCAGCTTTGGCCTTTGGACTCGTGCAGGGATTCATTCAGCTGAGCCTGGGCAGTTAGCAGCACCGTTCTCCTTTTCCTACTTCTTTTTCCTCATCTGAGAAACGTAGGGACGATGGGAGGAATGAATCTTTTGGAAAATCATATACTTACTAGTCCCCTTTCGAAATGGAGGAAATGATGAAGGAATTTTGGACGATTGAATTTTCCTATAGAGAGAATACAAGAATTCTTTTAAAGTTCCTATGAAATGAACTATCCCATACACCTTCCGGAGTCCAACCCTCTGGTTTTTGTTTTTCCCTTGTGCCTTAGGATTCTTCTCTTGCGCGCCATTCACATGCCTTTATTCACAACTTTTCTGCGTTCTAGCTTTCTAATTAAAGGATTTCAAGTGCACGATTCATTTCAATCTTCTGCCTTTTTTTTCTTCTGTTCTATTGCTTTATTTTATCCTTAAAATACACTCTCTCTCCGTTCCAAAATATAGTTTTTAGCCCTTCTTTTTTCTTTTCACGTTCGAATGAATAGTAACGAATATATACATGCATATAAACTACATTTATAAATTAGTTAATGAATGCATGTTTAGTCTAGAACTAATACTAGTATCTTTGGGGTGGAGGGAGTATGAAAACCAACTCCAAGAGAAAAGTGTCCACTAATGGCTAGTTTGGGAAACCCAATTTCCTAAGGGATTTCTATTTTCCCTTGGTAAATTGGGGTTCCTAAACTAGCCCTAAAAAAACTTTTAAGGCACATTCATAATGAATTCACATACATACTTAGTTGCTCACATGTAAACGTTATTAATGCAGATTCAGTCTAGAAAAATTCATATGAAAATAATAATTTTTAAAATGAACGTGCACTAGAAGACAAAATCACTATAGTTTTGTTGGGGACCATAATTAGGGGTACCCCTAAGACTCCTAATCTCAGCTGGTAACCCCCATCAGCACAAAGCTGCAAAGGCCTGATGAGTGCGATTAAGTCAAGGCTCGGTCCACTCAAGGGCCACGATCTCGCCTCGCCCGAGCCCAGCCTCGGGCAAGGGCAGCCGACCCCGGAGGATTCACGTCTCGCCCGAGGGCCCCCTCAAGCAACGGACACACCTTCGGCTCGCCCGAGGCCCAGTCTTCGCCAAGAAGCAACCTTGGCCAGATCGCCACGCCGACCAACCGTATCTCAGAAGCATTTAATGCAAGGATGACCTGACACCTTATCCTGACGCGCGCCCTTCAGTCGACAGAGCCGAAGTGACCACAGTCACTTCGCCGCTCCACTGACCGGCTTGACAAGAGGACAGCGCCGCCTGCGTCGCTCCGACTGCTGTGCCACTCGACGGAGTGAGGCTGACAGCAGCCAAGTCCGGCTTCGGACGCCATAGGAAGCTCCGCCTCGCCCGACCCCAGGGCTCGGCCCCCGTCTCGGCCTCGGACGATGAACTCCGCCTCGCCCGACCCAGGGCTCAGACTCGGTCTCGGCTCCGGAAGACGATGAACTCCGCCTCGCCCGACCCCAGGGCTCGGACTCGGCCTCGGCTCCGGAAGACGACGAACTCCGCCTCGCCCGACCCAGGGCTCGGACTCGGCCTCGGTTCCGGAAGACGACGAACTCCGCCTCGCCCGACCCCCGGGGCTCGGACTCAGCCTTGTCCTCAGACGATGGTCTCCGCCTCGCCCGACCCGGGGCTCGGACTCGACCTCGACCTCGGAAGACAGACTCGACCTCGACCTCGGAGGAGCCACCGCCTCGCCCGACCCAGGGCTCGGACCGACCACGTCACAGGGGGGCCATCATTACCCTACCCCTAGCTAGTTCAGGCTAAGGGGAACAAGACCGGCGTCCCATCTGGCTCGCCCCGGTAAACAAATAATGATGGCGCCCCGCGTGCTCCATGACGACGACGGCTCTCAGCCCTTACGGAAGCAAGGAGACGTCAGCAAGGACTCGACAGCCCCGACAGCTGTCCTTCCACAAGGCTCCAGCGCTCCTCCGACGACCACGACATCACATGAACAGGGTGCCAAAACCTCTCCGGCTGCCACGACGGCATATACTTAGGGCACTAGCTCCTCTCTGCTAGACACGTTAGCACACTGCTACATCTCCCATTGTACACCTGGGCCCTCTCCTTACGCCTATAAAAGGAAGGCCCAGGGCTCTCGTACGAGAAGGTTGGCCACGCGGAGAGGATGGGACGGCGCGTACAAGCCTCTCGCTCCCCCCCACGCGGATGCTTGTAACCCCCTACTGCAAGCGCACCCGACCTGGGCGCAGGACAAACACGAAGGCCGCGGGTTTCCCCTTTACGCCTGTCTCCTTGTTTCCCCCCTTCGTGCTCCGTCTCGCGCCGACCCATCTGGGCTGGGACACGCGGCGACAGTTTACTCGTCGGTCCAGGGACCCCTCGGGGTCGAAACGCCGACAGTTGGCGCGCCAGGTAGGGGCCTGCTGCGTGTTGACGAACAGCTTCCCGTCAAGCTCCAGATGGGTAGTCTCCAACAACCTTTCTAGCCCTGAACGGTGCTCCGTTTCGGGAGTCTTGAGTTCATGTCCCTCGTCGGCAGCTACGACATGATCCTCCTTCCTCCGCCGCGCGACAGCGACAATGGCGGCCGACAACCCGCCCGCCGGCGGCGGAATAAACGACGTCTTCCCCACGTGGCGGAAGAACAGCATTCAGGTTTGTCCCGTCGCCTCCCCCGCCGATGGAGGAGGAGGCGGGGCAACCAAGGCCAAGCAGGAGGCGGCACCTCGTCGGCTGTCGAGCGAGTCGACGGCGCCAGCGCCCCAACGGGGGACACGTCGGGCGTCGACCTCGCGTCTGAGACGAAGACGAGCGCCGTTTCCCCGCAACACGCCAACTCCAAGCGGACGAACGACGCCAGCACGCTCGCAAAGGACTTGCTGGGCGTCACCCTCGTACCTGAGACGACGGTGCAGTCTGCCCCTGACGCGACTTCGTCACCGCCCGTCGACCAAGAGGTACCGACCGACTCCCATCTCGTGCCTTTTTGGATTCAGCCTTGACCCACCAAGCGACTTCACTTCGGTGGAAGCCTTCATAGAGGCATGTCCAAACCCTTCGGGGTACGGTATGCGGTCGCCTTGGGACCGGCTGACAGCCGTCTCGACCTACGGACCCTCGGGTTCTGAGGAAGATGACGAGCCCGACTTTTGTTGGGATTTCTCCGGACTCGGTAACCCTAGTGCCATGCGGGACTTCATGACCGCATGCGACTACTGCCTTTCCGACTGTTCCGACGGTAGCCGCAGCTTCGGCGACGAGGACTGTGGCCCAAGTCGTGAATGTTTCCACGTCGATCTAGGGGGTCCCGACGAAGGCAACCATCTTGGTATACCGGAAAACGCTGATCCCCCTAGGCCTGCGCCTCGCGTTGACATCCTTCGGGAGCTAGCTGTGGTCCCAGTCCCTGCGGGGGGTCAGGACGCACAGCTCAAGCAAATCCACGAGATGCAGGCCAGGCTCGACGAGGGAGCAGGAACACTTGAGCCGTTCCGCCGGGACATCGGGCAGGAATGGGCAGGCCAAGCTCCGACCGGAGAAGCGCGTCATCTGCCCCAGGGCATCCAGCACCGCATCGCCGACGATGTCAGGGCAAGGCCACCACCGGCTTCTAGTGGGGTCGGCCAGAACCTGGCTGCAGCAGCGATACTTCTCCGCGCGATGCCGGAGCCATCAACCACCGAAGGGCGGCGTATCCAGGGAGAGCTCAAGAATCTCCTGGAGGATGCCGCGGTCCGACGGGCCGAAAGCTCTGCCTCCCGAAGGCAGGGGTACCCCTCGGAGCATCGCGCCGCGACTTCCCGATTCATGCGGGAAGCCTCGGTCCACACCGGGCGCACGCGCAACACAGCGCCTGTGGCCCCGGGTCGCCTCGGCAACGAGCACCACCACCGCAACCGTCGAACCCACCTCGACGAGAGGGTGCGCCGAGGCTACCACCCCAGGCGTGGGGGACGCTACGACAGCGGGGAGGATCGGAGTCCCTCGCCCGAACCACCCGGTCCGCAGGCTTTCAGCCGGGCCATACGACGGGCGCCGTTCCCGACCCGGTTCCGAACCCCGACTACTATCACAAAGTACTCGGGGGAGACGAGGCCGGAACTGTGGCTCGCGGACTACCGGCTGGCCTGCCAACTGGGTGGAACGGACGATGACAACCTCATCATCCGCAACCTCCCCCTGTTCCTCTCCGACACCGCTCGAGCCTGGCTAGAGCACCTGCCTCCGGGGCAGATCTCCAACTGGGACGACCTGGTCGAAGCCTTCGTCGGCAACTTCCAGGGCACATACGTTGCGCCCTGGGAACTCCTGGGATCTCCGAAGCTGCCGCCAGCAGCCGGGAGAGTCTCTCCGGGACTACATCCAGCGATTCTCGAAGCAGCGCACCGAGCTGCCCAACGTCACCGACTCGGATGTCATCAGCGCATTCCTCGCCGGCACCACCTGCCGCGACCTGGTGAGCAAGCTGGGTCGCAAGACCCCCACCAGGGCGAGCGAGCTGATGGACATCGCCACCAAGTTCGCCTCTGGCCAGGAGGCGGTTGAGGCCATCTTCCAGAAGGACAAGCAGCCCCAGGGTCGCCAGCCGGAAGATGTCCCCGAGGCGTCCACTCAGCACGGCACCAAGAAGAAAGGCAAGAAGAAGTCGCAAGCGAAACACGACGCCACCGACGTAGACCTTGTCGCCGCCGCTGAGTACAAGAACCCTCAGAAACCTCCCGGAGGTGCCAATCTCTTCGACAAGATGCTCAAGGAGTCGTGCCCCTATCATCAGGGGCTCGTCAAGCACACCCTCGAGGAGTGTGTCATGCTTCGGTGCCACTTTCACAAGGCCGGGCCACCTGCGGAAGGTGGCAGGGCCCACAACAACGACAAGAAGGAGGATCACAAGGCAGAGGAGTTCCCCGAGGTCCACGACTGCTTCATGATCTACGGTGGGCAAGTGGCGAACGCCTCGGCACGGCACCGCAAGCAAGAGCGTCGGGAGGTCTGCTCGGTAAAGGTGGCGGCGCCAGTCTACCTAGACTGGTCCGACAAGCCCATCACCTTCGACCAAGGCGACCACCCCGACCGCGTGCCGAGCCCGGGAAAATATCCGCTCGTTGTCGACCCCGTCATCGGCAATGTCAGGCTCACCAAGGTCCTCATGGACGGGGGCAGCAGCCTCAACATCATCTACGCCGAGACCCTCGGGCTCCTGCGGATCGATCTGTCCTCGGTCCGGGCGGGCGCGGCACCTTTTCACGGGATCATCCCCGGGAAACGCGTCCAGTCCCTCGGACAACTCGATCTGCCCGTCTGCTTCGGGAATCCCTCCAACTTCCGAAGGGAAACCCTCACGTTCGAGGTGGTCGGGTTCCGAGGAACCTACCACGCGTGCTAGGGAGGCCATGCTACGCCAAGTTCATGGCCGTCCCCAACTACACCTACCTTAAGCTCAAGATGTCGGGCCCCAACGGGGTCATCACCGTCGGCCCCACGTACCGACACGCGTACGAATGCGACGTGGAGTGCGTGGAATACATCGAGGCCCTCGCCGAATCTGAGGCCCTCATCGCCGACCTGGAGAGCCTCTCCAAGGAGGCGCCAGATGTGAAGCGCCATGCCGGCAACTTCGAGCCAGCAGAGACGGTCAAATCCGTCCCTCTCGACCCCAGCAACGACGTCTCCAAGCAGATCCGGATCGGCTCCGAGCTCGACCCCAAATAGGAAGCAGTGCTCGTCGACTTTCTCCCCGCAAACGCCAAAGTCTTTGCGTGGAGTCCCTCGGACATGCCTGGCATACCGAGGGAAGTCGCCGAGCACTCGCTGGATATCCGAGCTGGAGCCCGACCCGTGAAGCAGCCTCTGCGCCGATTCGACGAAGAAAAGCGCAGAGCCATAGGCGAGGAGATCCACAAGCTGATGGCTGCAGGGTTCATCAAAGAGGTATTCCATCCCGAATGTCTTGCCAACCCTGTGCTTGTGAGAAAGAAAGGAGGGAAATGGCGGATGTGTGTAGACTACACTGGTCTAAACAAAGCATGTCCGAAAGTTCCCTATCCTCTGCCTCGCATCGATCAAATCGTGGATTCCACTGCTGGGTGCGAAACCCTGTCTTTCCTCGATGCCTACTCTGGATATCACCAAATCAGGATGAAAGAGTCCGACCAGCTCGCGACTTCTTTCATCACACCTTTTGGCATGTACTGCTATGTTACTATGCCGTTTGGTTTGAGGAATGCGGGTGCGACATACCAAAGGTGCATGAACCATGTGTTTGGCGAGCACATTGGTCGAACGGTCGAGGCTTACGTCGATGACATCGTAGTCAAGACGAAGAAAGCCTCCGACCTCCTCTTCGACCTTGAAACGACATTCCGGTGTCTCAAGGCGAAAGGCGTAAAACTCAATCTCGAGAAGTGTGTCTTCGGAGTCCCCCGAGGCATGCTCTTGGGGTTCATCGTCTCCGAACGGGGCATCGAGGCCAACCCGGAGAAAATCGCGGCCATCACCAACATGGGGCCCATCAAGGACTTGAAAGGCGTACAGAGGGTCATGGGATGCCTTGCGGCTCTAAGCAGCTTCATCTCGCGCCTCGGCGAAAGAGGCCTACCTCTGTACCGCCTCTTAAGGAAGGCCGAGTGCTTCACTTGGACCCCTGAGGCCGAGGAAGCCCTCGGGAACCTGAAGACGCTCCTCACGAACGCGCCCATCTTGGTGCCCCCCTTTGCCAGAGAAGCCCTCTTGATCTACGTCGCCGCTACCACTCAGGTAGTCAGCGCCACGATCGTGGTTGAGAGACGAGAAGAGGGGCATGCATTGCCCGTCCAGAGGCCGGTCTACTTCATCAGTGAGGTACTGTCCGAGACCAAGATCCGCTACCCACAAATTCAGAAGCTGCTGTACGTGGTGATCCTGACGCGGCGGAAGTTGCGACACTACTTCGAGTCTCATCCGGTGACTGTGGTGTCATCCTTCCCCCTGGGGGAGATCATCCAGTGCCGAGAGGCCTCGGGTAGGATTGCAAAGTGGACGGTGGAAATTATGGGCGAGACAATCTCGTTCGCCCCTCGGAAGGCCATCAAGTCCCAAGTCTTGGCGGACTTTGTGGCTGAATGGGTCGACACCCAGCTTCTAGCGGCTCCGATCCAACCAGAACTCTGGACCATGTTTTTCAACGGGTCGCTGATGAAAACAGGGGCAGGCGCGGGCCTGCTCTTCATCTCGCCCCTCGGGAAGCACATCCGCTACGTTCTGCGCCTCCATTTCCTGGCGTCCAACAACGTGGCTGAGTACGAGGCTCTGGTCAACGGGTTGCGCATCTTAATCGAGCTAGGGGTCCGACGCCTCGACGCTCGCGGTGACTCGCAGCTTGTCATCGACCAAGTCATGAAGAACTCCCACTGCCGCGACCCGAAGATGGAAGCCTACTGCGACGAGGTTCGACGCCTGGAAGACAAGTTCTACGGGCTCGAGCTCAACCACGTCGCCCGACGATACAACGAGACTGTGAACGAGCTGGCTAAGATAGCCTCGGGGCGAACAACCGTACCCCCAGACGTCTTCTCCCGAGACCTACATCAACCCTCAGTCAAGACCGACGACACGCCCGAGCCCGAGAAGGCCTCGGCCCAGCCCGAGAAGGCCTCGGCCCAGCCCGAGGCACCCTCGGCTCAGCCCGAGGCACCCTCGGCCCCCGAGGGTGAGGCACTGCGCGTCGAGGAAGAGCGGAGCGGGGTCACGCCTAATCGAAACTGGCAGACCCCGTACCTGCAATATCTCCACCGAGGAGAGCTGCCCCTCGACCGAGCCGAAGCTCGGCGACTGGCGCGGCGCGCCAAGTCGTTCGTCTTGCTGGGGGACGGGAAGGAGCTCTACCACCGCAGCCCCTCAGGCATCCTCCAGCGATGCATATCCATCGCCGAAGGCCAGGAGCTCTTACAAGAAATACACTCGGGGGCTTGTGGTCATCACGCAACGCCTCGAGCCCTTGTTGGAAACGCCTTCCGACAAGGTTTCTACTGGCCGACCGCGGTGGCCGACACCACTAGAATTGTCCGCACCTGCCAAGGGTATCAATTCTACGCAAGACAGACCCACCTGCCCGCTCAGGCTCTGCAGACAATACCCATCACCTGGTCGTTTGTTGTGTGGGGTCTGGACCTCGTCGGTCCCTTGCAGAAGGCACCCGGGGGTTACACGCACCTGCTGGTCGCCATCGACAAATTCTCCAAGTGGATCGAGGTCCGACCCCTAAACAGCATCAGGTCCGAACAGGCGGTGGCGTTCTTCACCAACATCATCCATCACTTTGGGGTCCCGAACTCCATCATCACCGACAACGGCACCCAGTTCACCGCAGAAAGTTCCTGGACTTCTGCGAGGATCACCACATCCGGGTGGACTGGGCCGCCATGGCTCACCCCATGACGAATGGACAAGTAGAGCGTGCCAACGACATGATTCTGCAAGGACTCAGGCCACGGATCTACAACGAACTCAACAAGTTCGACAGGCGATGGATGAAGGTGCTCCCCTCGGTGGTCTGGAGTCTGAGGACAACGCCGAGCCGAGCCACGGGCTTCACACCGTTCTTTCTAGTCTATGGGGCCGAGGCCATCTTGCCCACAGACTTAGAGTACGGTTCCCCGAGGGTGAGGGCCTACGACGACCAAAGCAATCGAACAAACCGAGAAGACTCACTAGACCAGCTGGAAGAGGCTCGGGACATGGCCTTACTACACTCAGCGCGGTATCAGCAGTCCCTGCGACGCTACCACGCCCGAGGGGTTCGGTCCCGAGACCTCCAGGTGGGCGACTTGGTGCTTCGGCTGCGACAAGACGCCCGAGGGCGGCACAAGCTCACGCCTCCTTGGGAAGGGTCGTTCGTCATCGCCAAGGTTCTGAAGCCCGGCACGTACAAGCTGACCAACAGTCAAGGCGAGGTGTACAGCAATGCTTGGAACATCCGACAGCTACGTCGCTTCTACCCTTAAGATGCTTTCAAGTTGTTCGTACACCTCGTTCACATACAAAGTCTAACCATCAAGGAAGGGTCAGCCTTGCCTGGGCAAAGCCCGACCCTCCCTCGGGGGCTAGAAGGGGGGAACCCCCTCCGCGTCAAAATTTTCCTCGGAAAAGATCTTTTCTGCCAGAACGTTTTTTCGTGCTTTTCGACTACTTTGAAAGTGTGATCCTGAAAACGACGGAGTACACGTAAGCAGCCAAGGCTGACCGAGCCGAGAGACTCCTACGCCTCCGGGATACGGATACCTCACTCATCACCTTCTGCGATAAGTAACTCACACTCGGATAAGCGATTCCGCGGACCGAACAAGTCTTAGTGCTCGAAAACTCTTCTGCCAAAACGATTTTTCGTGCCTTCTCGACTATATCGATAGCAGAATCCTACGGACGAGTAAGAGTACACGTAAGCGGCAAGGCCGACCGAGCCGAGGGACTCCTACGCCTCCGGGATACGAATACCTCACTCATCACCTTCCGTGAAAAGTAACTCTCGCTCGGACAAACAATTCTGTTACCGACAAATAAGTCCAGATACTCGAAACAAGAGGAAAAGAGACGCAACTTTACAACGCGACGACAGTATGTTTGGGCCTCGGCGGCCGCAGAAAACATACGCACACTACAAGATGAACCGATCCTGCAGGCTCAGACGTCGACGGAGGGGGAGCAGCAGCACCCTCGGCGCCAACTCCACCTTCGGCGAAGTCCGACCGAGCCTCGAACGGCAACACGGTCGGAGGATCTCCGCTTCGAAGATCGACATCGGCACCGCGCCTGGGCCATCGCCGCCAGGGTCTTCTTCAGGAATCCGGCCCGAGCAGACGCCTCGGCCGGCCGCCCCGAAGCCTCAGCCAACTGACCCCCGAGGACACCAGCCCGGCTCGTGGCCTCGGCAACTCGACTCCGGCGTCGGTCCCGCCAGTGGACGACCCGGCCAGGCTCCGGCCGACGAAGTCTTCTTTTCGAGCCAACTCTACCTCTGTCCATGCTAACACCGCTGTCTCCAGCTTCGGCTCATCGAAGAGCGGTCGAGGTTTCCCTTAACTAAGCAAGAGAAGCCTCGGGCGGCAAGGCCGACCGAGCCGAGGGACTCCTACGCCTCCGGGATACGGATACCTCACTCGTCACCTTCGCACGAGGCAACTCACGCTTGGTGAAGCGGTTCAGTTAGCCGACAGGCGAGTCCCAGTGCTCAAAATGAGGAAAAAACCCGGCTCCGGCCAAACCGTTGACAGCGTCAACATACCAGCCCGAGAACTTGGGACTCGACTGTGCACCTGGGCTATGGCCAGTTCGCATGAGGGAACAACAGGCCGGCCGAAGCATCACGAAACACGCTAAGACCTCGAAGGAGTCAAACCATCCTCCGAGGCCTCGGGGGCTACACCCGGCGGGTGCGCTCGCGCGCACCCACCGGAACGAAACGCAACCGAGAAAGGCCGGTCCCCTTGCAAAAAAGTGCGACAAAAGCCTCCAAGCGAGTATTAACACTCCCTTCGAGGCTCGGGGGCTACTGTCGGGGACCATAATTAGAGGTACCCCCAAGACTCCTAATCTCAACTGATAACCCCCATCAGCACAAAGCTGCAAAGGCCTGATGGGTGCGATTAAGTCAAGGCTCGGTCCACTCAAGGGACACGATCTCGCCTCGCCCGAGCCTAGCCTCGGGCAAGGGCAGCCGACCCCGGAGGATTCACGTCTCGCCCGAGGGCTCCCTCAAGCAACGGACACACCTTCGGCTCGCCCGAGGCCCAGTCTTCGCCAAGAAGCAACCTTGGCCAGATCGCCACGCCGACCGACTGTATCTCAGAAGCATTTAATGCAAGGATGGCCTGACAACTTATCCTGACGCGCGCTCTTCAGTCGACAGAGCCGAAGTGACCGCAGTCACTTCGCCGCTCCACTGACCGGCCTGACAAGAGGACAGCGCCGCCTGCGTCGCTCCGACTGCTGTGCCACTCGACAGAGTGATGCTGACAGCAGCCAAGTCCGGCTTCGGGCGCCATAGGAAGCTCCGCCTCGCCCGACCCCAAAGCTCGGCCCCCGTCTCGGCCTCGGACGACGAACTCCGCCTCGCCCGACCCAGGGCTCGGACTCGGCCTCGGCTCCGGAAGACGATGAACTCCGCCTCGCCCGACCCCAGGGCTCGGACTCGGCCTCGGCTCCGAAAGACGACGAACTCCGCCTCGCCCGACCCAGGGCTCGGACTCGGCCTCGGTTCCGGAAGACGACGAACTCCGCCTCGCCCGACCCCCGGGGCTCGGACTCAGCCTTGTCCTCAGACGATGGTCTCCGCCTCGCCCGACCCGGGGCTCGGACTCGACCTCGACCTCGGAAGACAGACTCGACCTCGACCTCGGAGGAGCCACCGCCTCGCCCGACCCAGGGCTCAGACCGACCACGTCACAGGGGGGGCATCATTACCCTACCCCTAGCTAGCTCAAGCTACGGGGAACAAGACCTGCGTCCCATCTGGCTCGCCCCGGTAAACAAATAATGATGGCGCCCCGCGTGCTCCATGACGACGACGACTCTCAGCCCTTACGGAAGCAAGGAGACGTCAGCAAGGACTCGACAGCCCCGACAACTGTCCTTCCGCAAGGCTCCAGCGCTCCTCCGACGGCCACGACATCACATGAACAGGGTGCCAAAACCTCTCCGGCTGCCACGACAGCATGTACTTAGGGTACTAGCTCCTCTCTGCTAGACACGTTAGCACACTGCTACATCTCCCATTGTACACCTGGGCCCTCTCCTTACGCCTATAAAAGGAAGGCCCAGGGCTCTCGTACGAGAAGGTTGGTCGCGCGGAGAGGACAGGACGACGCGTACAAGCCTCTCGCTCCCCCCACGCGGACGCTTGTAACCCCCTACTGCAAGCGCACCCGACCTGGGCGCAGGACAAACACGAAGACCGCGGGTTTCCCCTTTACGCCTGTCTCCTTGTTTCCCCCTTCGTGCTCCGTCTCGCGCCGACCCATCTGGGCTGGGATACGAGGCGACAGTTTACTCGTCGGTCCAGGGACCCCCCGGGTCGAAACGCCGACAAGTTTTATCTCCTAGTGCACATGAACACAAAATTTATTATTCTCGTATGTTTTCTTTTTTTCAAATAAGGCTCTATTCTAACTTCGGAATATTAGTACATACATTCATACGTTATGGACGTGTTTTCTAGCTAGTTGACATTGTTTTCACGGAGGACTGTTTCCTCCCTGATGTCATGGGCACACGGTGGTTGGCTATGGCTATTCGTTTTTCTGTGTGTGACTACTACATACTGTAGGAGCTGTAACTTTGGGGGAACACGGACGTGGAGGTTTTACTATGTCAGATGCTGTTGCTGCTGCCATCTTTTAGTTGATTTGCTCAGCTTCACGTAAGTGTCGTTTGCTGACATATGTGCGCGAGTCTTCCAAAGCGTGTTTTCATACAACGTTGTAATTGCGAATAAATTAAATCATTTGATATATGGGTATATGAAGTGTGACTGAGTGAGTTTAAATCTATACCAAATTAAAATATCTCAATCCCGTCCAATACATACGAGATATGAATAACCAAACATGATCTAAAATGGACAAACAGTCGTTTGGTCAAGATTTATCGTGCGTTTGCTAGAAGCCTTAGATTTGCATGTACAAATGTTCCAAATCTTGTTTTACTCAAGAAACATTTTAGACAATGTTTTACAATCACTTTATGTTGAGAGCCTGTCGAAGTAGAACCAACACAATCGAAGGGTTTTGAGAGAGAAGAAAACAAAAAAACATGTGTGGATGTTGTGGCATACGGGATGAAGTAGCATATACGAAGTGTGTATCGGTTTGTAAGGGTTTATTCATCTTCTCTACTCCTTTATTACACAGTACGAAGATAAAAAAAAATACATGGTGGCTTATGAGACACTCGGAATGTTATACCTTCGAAGGTCTCTTGAACTGGTCGCTCGAAGGTTGCAGATCTTTAGACGCTCTGATTCTGTATGGCATGTGATACAGACTCAGGACATGCAAGTGATCGATCCATGTAGCAGTGGTACTCTACACCTATTTCTAGGATCGAAATTACGTATATATATATATCTGTTCAGAATTATAAGAATTTCCTTTGTATACAAAGTCTTTGTACCACCAAAGATAGACAATTACGTCTTCTTGCAAGAATCCTTCGTAGCTTCCTTGCTGTTACATCCAAAGGTGACCCAATCCTGGTCGAGATTTGATTTCTCCTTCGGCTTGCCATTCGTGGATGAGAAGCCAGTTGAAGCTTTCGATTCATATAGATGGTCTGAGGGTATATATCTTCTTAAAAACATACTATTCAGATTATTATTATAGAAAAAAGGAGAAAACGAGTATTTTTTGTCCAATCTAAAGGGTTCGTCATTCGTGGAAACATTTCTAGCGAGTATCCATAGAGAAAAAAAGAATCTGATTATATCATCTGTACGTAGTCTTAACTCTTAACCACAGTGACGCATGTGGTTCAACAATGACGACTATAGTAAATTACTACTTGGATGCGTGTGTGCATTTCCTCGAGAGAGGACTGGTCGTCTGATGATGATTCTGATGTAGGTTACATGTAAGTGTCAGATTACGAATTTAGGGAGTTGCCATCTGCTCTTATCTATACTATTCTATTAAGGATCTACCTAAACCCTAAATCTGGTACTATTATGACTTCACCTTACACGCTGACACTCTAGGCCTGTCCCACGCACTCACCTTGGCTCCGTGCCCCCATGCCCAGCGCCCGCGCAACGCTCTCTCAACTACTGCCCTATGGACCCAGCGCCCGCGCAGCTACCACAACACACACAAAAATAGTGCAGAGCGAGCACTCGAACTCACGCCCCACTGCTCTAGAAATTTAGAGCTAATAAACACCAAACCACACATAAGTTAGTGTTTAGAAATAAACAATTAATATATTTGAATAAATATCTTAATACTTATTTACATGATATATAACAACTATAGCAAAGCACTGCTACTAAGTAGCAAATAGGTAAATATTTGCTCTTACCATGTCAACCATACACGCATAAGAGATCCAAAGGCAGCCAGCGCGCGTCATCCTTTTGGCTTTGGTTCGTGCCAGCCAGATGCCCATGTCACAGTGCTATTAACAAAAAGATGACAGTTACGGCACATTAATTTATGACCTATTATAGCTGACCGCAAGATCAGAGATTTCGTGCATGGTTTAAAAATTAAAAAGCCAGCAGAACCCAGTCTGGATGCATGATCAAAACATAGGTCATTCTCAATGGTATTTTCATCACATCATTTTTAATGTTGCCATTTAATAAAAGTTAGATGAAATGAAGAATAAAATATCCTCTTTCAATGAAGAGTTTTACGACACAATTTCATAGGAAAAAATGTGATACAAATGTTGCATCTAAATAACGAATAAGAATATATGAAATAGATGGAGATGAAATAAATTGTTCTCAACGGTGATTTTACGTGCTTTCCAAAAACGGGGTGCTATAGTTTTATGGTGATAAAACTAGTTTCACATATTTCATAAGAACAAGTATAATGATAGACTATAGGTCAGCTAACTGCTGAGGTGGAGGAGAGAGAAGAGAAGAGAGAGGAGAACTGGGTTGTAAACTTACAATCGGCTTCAACACAAGAACCAAAAACTTTGGGAGAGGGACAAGAAAGGTCTTATATAATACTGCATAGCTAACCACTATATGGATGGGCTAAATGGCAGGCTGCAAGGAAACTTACACAACCATCAATTGGCTCTATTATTAAACTTGCTCTAAGAGTAAGTACAATAAGATGCTATAAGCTAGCTAAATGCTGAAGTGGATGAGAGAGAAGAGAAGAAGTAAGATGTAAACTTAGACACATGAACCAAGAAAATTTATGAGAGACAAGTGAGGTCCTATATTAATAGTGAAGACCTAACTACTACTATATGAATAGAGTCGATTGGCTATATTATTAAACTTACTCTAATAAATATAGTGCCATGTTATAAAAAATCCTACATAAAATACTAATTAATGTTATAAAATCTCTGGTGAAACTTCTATCGAAAATGGATAGCAGTAGCATGCTAAACATTTCAAGCCCCCTCGCAAGTCCCAACAAAAAGGTGGACTTGGATTAAAAAAAGATCGAACTGGACAGTTCGTGAAAGGGACCAATCTGCAGAGATTGCAATAGTACTGGCACTGTCGCACAACACGGGGTTTATTGATCTCACCATGTTTGATGTCGTAACGAATATTCACTTTTCGATCGTTTGGTTTAATTTGATACGGCTTACAGCGGATCAACAAATATTCAACCATATGATTCTTCCAGAAACATGACACGAACATTGTCAAGGGAAAAGAAAATTAAGATAAAGACACAATATATTGCCACTGACAATAGAGCATATCCCACTACCAATTTTATCTGATATCAATCTACGTCATCAGCAGCTAATCTAAACCACGCCAGCGACGACCATTAAATTTTTCCATCCACTCAAGGCTGCATGCGCGATATCTAATATCGTCTCCAATCGTACCTCTTCCCGTGCTCAGCAAATCAATTGATAGCATTAAGGTAATAAGAAACTGTCAAATTTGAAAATGTTTCTACTCGTTTGCTTGTCAAATTTGCTTAGGCAGGGTATTTTCAGGAACATCCAACAATTTTACCAAAATATTACGTATACATATATGTTGTTGGGGGCCTTCGTCCTCCGAAGGTCCTCAAAAACATGATTTGACAATGTTTTCCAAGTGAAATATGTGAACAGGTACCTTCGGATTCGGATCATGAGCATACAGAGCATGGTCAGGACGAAGCCTGAGCGAGACGAAAGGTGATTATGACGAAGGACAAGTTGATCACGAAGCTGTACGCAGGAAAGCTTCGACATGACAGCAGAAAAGGGAACCGACTTAAAGATGAAAAAACAATTTAGACCTCGGAGAATTACTATAGGGTTATTAGCAAATGTAAAGGGCATGAGTGTAATTTTACATGGATTGCGTCCCGTGCCTATAAATAGGTGAACAGTGCTCCTGTACTGTTCACGCTGATTTGGCATTTGCTTTGGCGTCACGCTTGTGCTTTTACCTTCTTTTAAGTCAAAGGTACATTTGTAACTCGATATCATTTCTATTTTTCCATAACAATAAAACAGAAATAAGTTGATAATAATACATAACTGTTTACGTTATCTTTTATATTCCATGTAATTCCTTCTTCATTATGACATGTAATGCTTACGAAGGTATGTCCTTCATAACCTTCGTCCGAAAATTATTATATCCCAAGTGGAATAATGCTTCGAAGGACGAAGGACTTTAACGTTTAACATTTTTTGTGTTGTTTTGTTCTTAACTCTTAGCATTTGAGAACAAGTCCTCAACATTGGCGCCCACCTCCAGTGAACTCACTTCCACCTTTTGAGTTTCGAACACTTTCGGCAAGCATCGACCTTCGTCATGCCGCCAAAGAAAGCTTCAGCAACAGGGGCTGCAGCTCTGCAGCCGCTGGACCCGAACCAGGAGACCCTTTCTCTTCGAGAGACCCAAAGCCAGAAGAGGAAGGCCACCAGTCCAACGCCCCAGGAGGACGACTTGGACCAAGAGATTAGGAATATGGAGATGCTCCATCAGCAAGTACAAAGGAAGAAGGAAAAGATGGCTCGGCTAGCTGATCTACAAAGGCAGATAGACGAAGCCTCCGAAGAAGTTCGTCATCTTGCTCAAGACGAGCAAAACCGAAGGCCTCAACACAGAGAGCTTCATCAAGAGGGCTTCTTCAACGAGGATGACTGGTATGAGGATTTCCATCATGGAAATTTTGCTTTTGATGATGCTTCTCCTCTGTCAGCAGAACTGCAGGCTACACCTTGGCCTCCGTCTTACAAGCCACCCCAGCTCCCCATGTATGACGGACACTCAGATCCGAAGCAGTTTCTGATGAGTTACGAAGCAACAATATCTTCCTATGGCGGCAACACAGCGGTCATGGCGAAATCTTTCGTCATGGCAGTCAAAAATGTTGCACAAACCTGGTACTCCTCTCTTCGGCCAGGAACAATCAAATCATGGCAAAAGCTGAAGGACATGCTGGTCACCAGTTTTCAAGGGTTTCAGACGAAGCCAGTTACCGCTCAAGCTTTGTTCCAGTGCACGCAAGATCAAGAAGAGTACCTCCAAGCGTATGTCCGAAGGTTCTTGCGCCTGAGGGCACAAGCGCCAAAAGTGCCCAATGAAATTGTCATTGAGGCCATGATTAAGGGGCTTCGGCCAGGATCTTCAGCCCAATACTTCGCCAGGAAGCCCCCTCAGAACCTGGAGAAACTGCTTCAGAAGATGGATGAATACATCCGCGCTGACAATGACTATTGACAGAGAAGGGAGGAAGCTTACAGGTTCTCTGAAATGGCCAGGGGCTTCGGAGGGAGAATCCATCCTAGGCATGTCAGATCAATTCATTCCACTCAGAATGACGACAGGGGAAGTCAGCAGCAGAGGCCGCAATATTCCTCCCAGGCTTTGGGGCAGCAACAGAGCTATCCTCGTCCCCCAGCTCCAAGGGGCAGAGGCGCCAGGGGCTTCAGAGGAAGGTTTGGGGATCAACCCAGAAAAATTTATTGCCTATTCTGTGGTGAGGACAAGGACCACACTACCAGGATGTGTCATGTCACCATCCAGAAACAGAAAGAGATAGTAGAAGCTGCAGCCCAACAGAGCCAGCCGAAGCAAGTTATGCATACTGCTTCGTACCACTCACCGTATATTCCAGGGTATGTGGGTAACCACCCTGCAGCTTCTGTCGCTTCGGCAAGCCAACCTCAGACATCTTGGCAACAGCCTCCACCTCCACCACCAATGCAACGAGGCCAGTAGCCAGAAGGGAGTCAGCACACTCACCACCAACGAGACTTCAGAGAGGAATCCGAAGCTCGCACAGTCAATAGTATTGTGCCAGAATCGAAGCATATCTACTAACAGATATCCTACCTCGGCAAAAGTTTTTGCATTCAATATCATTTTCTTTTTAATAAGGAACAATTATTGAAAGCCTAAGTGTTTTTTGTTGTTTCTAATTTCTTGTAATAGCTTCATTTTTGCCATAGTAAAAATATACCTTCTCCACAGAATAACGGAGCGTAAGTTCTAAGGAATAACAAAAAGCCGTTCTAAGGAGAACCTCTGAAATAATAAAAAGTCGTTCTAAGGAACGCATCGTAAGTTTCCCGAAGCAACAAAAAGCCGTTCCTAAGGGAGCGCAGCGTAAGTTTTCTACTCAAAAGCTGTTCCAAAGGGAATGCAGAGCTTACAGCGAAAAATAAACGCTGATACCGCCGAAGTAAAAGGCGAAGAAGCTCCTAATGGAGGCTTGCAGCGAAAAATAAACGCTGATACCGCCGAAGTAAAAGGCGAAGAAGCTTTTAAGGGAGGCTTACAGCGAAAAATAAACGCTGATACCGCCGAAATAGAAGGCGAAGAAGCTCCTAAGGGAGGCTTGCAGCGAAAAGTCAGCGCTGACCTTCGGCACAAATATCATTTTGCACAACATCACATCATTTGCATAGCATAACATCATACATCATATTGCATCAATAACGCAAGAAGGGGGTTCAATGTTGATCTTCGGAGATTGTCTCGAAGAAGCAGTGCCAAGGCACAAAATAATTATTGAAGAAGCATATCTTCGGCAAATTCTAAAATGAAAAGATCTATTGCTTACTGATTTTACGACGATTGGATGTATTTATGAAACATGGATATTCTTCATGAAGCATGAAAAGAAGGGAAGGTGTTTTTTCGCCGAAGGCTCAAAAACGGTATGTACGCAAAGTTTCATGCATCGTAAAGAGTTGAATCATAAACAGCTTATATATTACATTCAAAATTACAAAATATTACACATATTGCCCAGCAAATATTACATTCCAAATGTCTTTACAATAACAACTAATCTTCTCTTAAAACCACTTCTGCAGCTTCGTTTAGTAGTTGATCAACAACTTTATCCATAATAGTTTCGGCCATTTTTCTAATTTCATCATCCCCCTTTGCTTTAGGGTCCGCCAATGGCTCGGCGGGCTCTGTGGGAGGAGATAGTGCGACTGTGTTACAAAGTGTGAATAAGTCCGAAGTCATAAAATTACAACATAAAGTCAAAAGTTAGTAGTCAATACCTATTTGCCTCTCGAGATCCGCACTTTTCTCAGCGGCCTCTGCCACTTTTCTAGCATCGTGAATACCTTTTTCACTTCTCCTTATGATTTCTTGAGCCATCTCTCGACCGCCATTTTCTCAGATGTCGGTGAAAATTTTTCCACCAACCAAGCTTGCTTCGGCCGAGGGGTCTTTTATATCTTCAGTAGTTAAGGCGGCCTCGGTTTGTGCCAAGGATTTCACATGATCGCAGCCTCTTCTCTCCAAAATAGTGGCAATTCCCCTAGCACCCGAGAAGGCGCATATGTCCCCGCGGCCACTCAAAATTTCTTCAAAATCTTCGGCCTCGCCGTTGATCCAGTCGATTGGACCTTCGGGATTTCCCAGTACGAAGTTGCTTTCATTCAAAAATGCGCCGACGCTGGCGAAACTAGTCTTAATTGTTTTCACACATTTCATAGATTTTTCATAACATCTTTCTTTTGAAGACCGAAGCTCTGCAGCCGTTTTCTCCCAATGATTCTTCCAGTAGTCGCTGGCATCTCGGTCAGCTTCGGCAGTTGTACACTTTAAGTTCGCCTCAGCCAGCTGTTTCTGAAGATTTTCAATTTTGCACTTCTGGGCTTCAGCTTGGGCCTTGGAAGCAGCTTCGTCTTCTTTTATTTTGTTAAGTAATGAATTTAATATTTTATCTTTCTCAAGACCCTCGTTCCTTAGCTCAATCACTTCGGAATGAAGGTTATTCAATGTCATGGTACATCCTTCGTCTTCAGTGCTTTTCTGCGCTCTGAGGGCATTGCTAAGAATAAGGCCCTGCAAAAGGAATGTGGTATTAAGAAATAAACACATGAATTTTTAACCACACAAAAAGTTTATTTTCTCACCTTTAAGCTGTTGTATGCTAAGCTATCGGCCAATTCATCTTTTGACAAAACTGAAAGCCCATCTTCTAGAGTTGGGAATCCGAAGCTTCGTGCCATCTCCCGGCAGACAGAGATCTCCTTGCTGTCTGGGAGACAGTACAAGAAGTCTTCTTCTCCACTGCCATTGAATATCAACGCCCCTTTCGGATATTTTAATTTTTGGGCGTAATGATGAGATTCTCGTTTTTCTTCTTCAGATAATATTTTGCCCGAAGCATGTCGCATAATATAATCAGGCAATTTGGAAGGTGCTTCGGGAGTTGAAGAAAGAATTTTCTCAGGCAAAATTTGCTTTGTAGCTTCTTTTTTCGTTTCTTCTCCGGTTTCCAAGGATTTCTCTTTGGCGGGCTCCGAAGGCCCAGCTTCGGCCATGGTCTGGCCCTTTATAGCTTCGTCTCCTGATGTTTTTACCTTGATTTGTGTTTTCGATACTTCGGCAGTCTTCTTCGGTGTGGTGCTAGAAGACTTTATTGTCTCTAGCACATCTAGTACATTGACCATCCTTTTCCTCTTAGGAGTCGCCGTGAAATCTTTTTGTGCCTTCGACACTGTTATTTCTGCCGAAGGGCTTGTAGCTTCTAATATCTTTATTTTCTCGGCCTCTATTTCTTCAATATTATCAGCCTTCGGCATCATGGCCGGCTCTTCATTCTTCCGTGTAAGAGCAGGTCCTCTGGCTTCAGTAGCCGTAGAGGTCTCACTGTCGAATTCGGGCACTGTGGCTGGTTCGATGAAGCGCGGTCGGTGAGTAAGGACCTTCACCTTTTTCCTCTTAGGCGTAGGCTCACTTATAGCAACCGAAGCATCACCTTTTCCAGAAGTTGCACTTTTTCTCTTTTGCCCTTTCAGCGGGTAGCGGTAATCAGGGTACATAAACCCAATAGCATCGAAAACTCTATTCAGCCTCTTCTTCTTCCGGCTTCCGAAGGCTGCAGACAACGCGTTATCTTCTGTCTTTGAATATGGTCCAAGTAGTTCGTCGCTTGTAGCTTCGATGCACTTCAGCCAATCGTCATCTGGCTCAATAAATTTACCTTCATACCTAAAGGTGTATTTCAACCTAATCAGCCCACCTTCGTCAGATTTGCTGATAGTTTCCTTCGGCATTTCCCATTGCTCTACAAGCGGCTACACTCTGAAGGCTATGTGCTCCTGGACTAAATCCCTCGTCCCGATGAAAGAGCAGACTATGCCGAAAGCCCTCTGGCATTCTTCGGCTGCCTCGTCAATATCCACCTTCGGTTTCCGAAGGCCGAAACGCTGCCAGATAGGGCGCATGATGATATCTTTAATATCTTCTCGTGCCTTCAAATCGTTCTTCACATAGAACCATTCCTTCATCCAGTCTCCGGGCCATCTCTTTCGAAAGGTTGGCACGGGACAGCTTGACCCAGATCGAGCACCGAAGCTATAGCAGCCAAAATTGTTATGATATTGCTCTTTACCCCAGGGTTTCGTCTCATATAATAGCTCATGCATACTGCAGAAACTTTTTGCATTTGGCTCCAAACCTTGACTCTTCACGGCCCATACGAAGATTCTCATCCTTATGATTGCTTCGGGAGTAATTTGATGAAGGCAGATTTCAAATATCTTCAAAACTTCAACCACGAAACTGCTTAGAGGAAACCGAAGCCCAGCCTTGAAGAAGCTTCGGAAAATCATGACTTCATTCTCCTCGGGAGTAGGACAAGTCTTCTCTCCTTCGTCAGCCCTCACAATAGACATATCCCGAAAATATCTCCCCCTCATATTGACAAGATGGCTTTGTTTAATGGTTGATTTTCCAAAAACTGCATGGCTTGGGTGCCAGGGTCGATCTTCCGAGTCTTCCCCCCACTTTCCACATCATAACTGTCACTATCACCAGTATCTTCACATAAACCTTCCAAAATTTCCTTTGTAATCTTCTCTATATTTGTCTTTGATATTGATTCATGGAAGCCAAGATTCTTCTCCTCAAGAAGGCTTAGCTTCGTCTCAGCAACAACTTTTTTATCTTCAGACATCTTCGGAAATGCTAAAAACCACTTAGGAAAGCCGAAGCTTAAAAAACTTACAGACTAAGCAAGTCTTGTTGCACAAAAGCTAAAAACTGAGTAAGCAAGAGCAGATGGCAAAGAAAGTGTACCAAATGAGTTCGTGGTGTGCTCTTATTTATACGCCTAGTGCGTTGAAAATAGGGGGGCCCTGCATGTCGGTGACTGCTGCTATTCTAGCAAAGGGAAGGTGTTTTTTCGGACCTTCGGCTTGAGGCCTTTGTCCATATCGCAATCTGAATTTATTACAAATTAATATTGCGAGGGGCTACTGTTGGGGGCCTTCGTCCTCCGAAGGTCCTCAAAAACATGATTTGACAATGTTTTCCAAGTGAAATATGTGAACAGGTACCTTCGGATTCGGATCATGAGCATACAGAGCATGGTCAGGACGAAGCCTGAGCGAGACGAAAGGTGATTATGATGAAGGACAAGTTGATCACGAAGCTGTGCGCAGGAAAGCTTCGGCATGACAGCAGAAAAGAGAACCGACTTAAAGATGAAAAGGCAATTTAGACCTCGGAGAATTACTATAGGGTTATTAGCAAATG
The DNA here is from genome assembly GCF_902167145.1 of Zea mays. Taxonomy (NCBI): domain Eukaryota; kingdom Viridiplantae; phylum Streptophyta; class Magnoliopsida; order Poales; family Poaceae; genus Zea; species Zea mays. The sequence continues at coordinate 29,670,829 of NC_050100.1, read as the reverse complement.
TAAAGGGCATGAGTGTAATTTTATATGGATTGCGTCCCGTGCCTATAAATAGGTGAACAGTGCTCCTGTACTATTCACGCTGATTTGGCATTTGCTTTGGCGTCACGCTTGTGCTTTTACCTTCTTTCAAGTCAAAGGTACATTTGTAACTCGACATCATTTATATTTTTCCATAACAATAAAACAGAAATAAGTTGATAATAATACATAACTGTTTATGTTATCTTTTATATTCCATGTAACTCCTTCTTCATTATGATATGTAATGCTTATGAAGGTATGTCCTTCATAACCTTCGTTCGAAAATCATTATATCCCAAGTGGAATAATGCTTTGAAGGACGAAGGACTTTAACGTTTAACATTTTTTGTGTTGCCTTGTTCTTAACTTTTAGTGAAAGGGAATTAGGCTTACACCTATTTCCAAAATTATTTTGGTGGTTGAATTGTCCAACACAAATAATTGGACTAACTAGTTTCCTCTAGTCTATAAGTTATACAGGTGCCAAAGATTCACACAAAGCCAATAAAAGACCAAGAAAATGGTTCAACAAAGAGAGCAAGGAATAACCGAAGGCTGCCCTAGTCTGGCGCACCGGACTGTCCGGTGCACCAGGGAACTCGACGCCCAACTCTTCACCTTCGGAAATTTTCAGAGGGCTCCGCTATAACTCACCGGACTGTCCGGTGCCCCAGGGAAGAGCGACTCTGAACTCGCCAGCTTCAGGAATCCGCTCCGCTATAATTCACCGGACATGTCCGGTGCACACCGGACTGTCCGGTGAGCCAGCGGAGCAACGACTACTTCGCGCCAACGGTCGACTGCAAAACATTAAATGCGCGCCTGCGCGCGCAGAGGAGCAGTGCACGCGCGGGTGGCACACCGGACAGTCTACAGGACCTGTCCGGTGCACCACCAGACAGCCAGGCGGGCCCACAAGTCAGAGCTCCAACGGTCGGAACCCAACGGCCTGGTGACGTGGCTGGCGCACCGGACAGTGTCCGGTGGCGCACCGGACTGTCCGATGCGCCATGCGACAGCTGCCTCCACCAAACGGCTAGTTTGGTGGTTGGGGCTATAAATACCCCCAACCACCCCACATTCAAGTCATCCAAGTTTTCCATCTTCCAACTACTCACAAGAGCTAAGCATTCAATACTAGACACACCAAAGTGATCAAATCCTCTCCCAATTCCACAAAAGCTTTAGTGTTAAGTGAGAGAGATTTGTTGTGTTATTTTGAGCTCTTGCGCTTGGATTGCTTCTTTTTCTCATTCTTTCTTGCGATCATCTCAATTGTAAACAAGGCAAGAGACACCAATTGTGTGGTGGTCCTTGCGGGAAGTTTGGTTCCCAATTGATTTGAGAAGAGAAGCTCACCCGGTCCGAGGGACCGTTTGAGAGAGGGAAAGGGTTGAAAGAGACTCGGTCTTTGTGACCACCTCAACGGGGAGTAGGTTTGCAAGAACCGAACCTCGGTAAAACAAATCCGCGTGTCACACTCTTTATTCGCTTGCAATTTGTTTTGCACCCTCTCTCTCGGACTCGATTATATTTCTAACGCTAACCCGACTTGTAGTTGTGATTAAGTTTGTAAATTTCAGATTCGCCTTATTCACCCCCCTCTAGGCGACTTTCAATTGGTATCAGAGGACGGTGCTTCATTAGAGCTTAACCGCTCGAAGTGATGTCAGGAGATCACGCCAAGAAGGAGATGGAGACCGGCGACAAGCCCACTACAAGGCACGGGAAGGCTTCATCGGAAGAGTCCCGCAACAAAGGGAAGGGGAGGGAGAAGAAATCTTCTTCCCACAAGTCGCATCGGAGTGGCGACAAGAAAAAGAAGATGAGGAAGGTGGTCTACTACGAGACCGATACTTCATCACCTTCCACCTCCGGCTCCGACGCGCCATCCATTACTTCTAAGCGCCATGAGCGCAAGAAGTTTAGTAAGATCCCCTTACGCTATCCTCGCATTCCTAAACATACGCCTTTACTTTCCGTCCCATTAGGCAAACCACCAACTTTTGATGGTGAAGATTATGCAAGGTGGAGTGATTTAATGCGATTTCATCTAACCTCACTCCACAAAAGTATATGGGATGTCGTTGAGTTTGGTGTACAGGTACCATCGTAGGGGATGAAGATTATGATGAGGACGAAGTAGCCCAAATCGAGCACTTCAACTCCCAAGCCACAACTATACTCCTCGCCTCTCTAAGTAGAGAGGAGTACAACAAGGTGCAAGGATTAAAGAGCGCCAAGGAAGTTTGGGACGTGCTCAAGACCGCGCACGAGGGAGATGAGCTAACCAAGATTACCAAGCGAGAGACAATCGAGGGGGAGCTCGGTCGCTTCCGTCTTCGCCAAGGGGAGGAGCCACAAGACATGTACAACCGGCTCAAAACCTTGGTGAATCAAGTGCGCAACCTCGGGAGCAAAAAATGGGATGACCACGAAATGGTTAAGGTTATTCTAAGATCACTTGTTTTCCTTAACCCTACTCAAGTCCAATTAATTCGTGGCAATCCTAGATATACACTAATGACTCCCGAGGAAGTAATCGGGAATTTTGTGAGCTTTGAGTTCATGATCAAGGGCTCAAAGAAGATCAACGAGCTTGATGACCCCTCCACGTCCGAAGCACAACCGGTCACATTTAAGGCGACAGAGGAGAAGAAGGAGGAATCTACATCGAGTAGAACACCCATCGATGCCTCCAAGCTTGACAACGAGGAAATGGCGCTCATCATCAAGAGCTTCCGCCAAATCCTCAAGCAAAGGAGGGGGAAGGACTACAAATCTCGCTCCAAGAAAGTTTGCTACAAGTGTGGTAAGCCCGGTCACTTTATAGCAAAATGTCCTATCTCTAGTGACAGTGACAGGGGCAACGACAAGAAGGGGAGAAGAAAGGAGAAAAAGAAGTACTACAAGAAGAAGGGCGGCAATGCCCATGTTTGCTGGGAGTGGGACTCCGATGAGAGCTCCACCGACTCCTCCTCCGACGAGGACGCCGCAAACATTGCCGTCACCAAGGGTCTTCTCTTCCCCAACGTCGGCCACAAGTGCCTCATGTCAAAGGACGGCAAAAGGAAGAAGGTAAAATCAAGATCCTCCACTAAATATGAAACCTCTAGTGATGAGGAAAATGCTAGTAATGAGGAGGATAACTTGCGCATTTTTTTTGCCAACCTAAGCATGCAACAAAAAGAAAAATTAAATGAATTGATTAGTGCTATCCATGAGAAGGATGATCTCTTGGACACCCAAGAGGACTTCCTAATCAAGGAAAACAAAAAACATGTTAAGGTTAAAAATGCTTATGCTCTAGAAGTTGAAAAATGTGAGAAATTAACTAGTGAGCTAAGCACATGCCATGAGACTATTGACAACCTTAGAAATGATAATGCTAACTTGTTAGCTAAGGTTGATTCAAATGTTTGTGATGTTTCAATTCCAAATCTTAGGAATGATAATGTTGATTTGCTTGCTAAGATTGAAGAATTGAACATTTCTCTTGCTAGCCTTAGAAATGAAAATGAAAAATTGCTTGCTAAGGCTAAAGAATAAGATGTTTGCAATGTTACAATTTCCGATCTTAGGGATAAAAATGATATATTACGTGCTAAGATTGTTGAACTTAATTCTTGCAAATCCTCTACATCTACCACTGAGCATGTCACTATTTGCACTAGATGTAGAGATGTTGATGTTAATGCTATACATGATCACCTTTCTATGATTAAACAACAAAATGATCATATAGCTAAATTAGATGCCAAAATTGCCGAGCATGAACTAGAAAATGAAAAATTTAAGTTTGCTCGTAGTATGCTTTATAATGGGAGACGCCCTGGCATTAAGGATGGCATTGGCTTCCAACAGGGAGGCAATGTCAAACTTAATGCCCCTCTTAAGAAATTGTCCAACTTTGTTAAGGGCAAGGCTCCCATGCCTCAGGATAACGAGGGTTACATTTTGTACCCTGCCGGTTATCCCGAGAGCAAAATTAGGAGAATTCACTCTAGGAAGTCTCACTCTGGCCCTAACCATGCTTTTATGTATAAGGGTGAGACATCTAGTTCTAGGCAATCAACCCATGCTAAATTGCCTAAGAAGAAAACTCCTAGTGCATCAAATGAACATAGCATTTCATTTAAAACTTTTGATGCATCTTATGTGTTAACTAACAAATCCGGCAAGATAGTTGCCAAATATGTTGGGGGCAAGCACAAGGGGTCAAAAACTTGTGTTTGGGTACCCAAAGTTCTTGTGTCTAATGCCAAAGGACCCAAAACCATTTGGGTACCTAAAGTCAAGAACTAAACTTGTTTTGTAGGTTTATGCATCTGGGGGCTCAAGTTGGGTAATCGACAGCGGGTGCACAAACCACATGACAGGGGAGAAGAAGATGTTCTCCTCCTACGAGAAAATCCAAGATCCCCAAAGAGCGATCACATTCGGTGATGGAAATCGAGGTTTGGTCAAAGGACTGGGTAAAATTGCTATTTCACCTGACCATTCCATTTCCAATGTTTTTCTTGTAGACTCTTTAGATTACAATTTGCTTTTCGTTTCTCAATTATGCAAAATGGGCTACAACTGTCTATTTACTAATGTAGGTGTCACTATCTTTAGAAGAAGTGATGATTCAATAGCATTTAAGGGAGTGTTAGAGGGTCAGCTATACTTAGTAAATTTTGATAGAGCTAAACTCGACACTTGCTTAATTGCTAAGGCTAACATGGGCTGGCTCTGGCATTGCCGACTAGCACATGTTGGGATGAAGATTCTTCATAAGCTTCTAAAGGGAGAGCACATTTTAGGATTAACAAATGTTCATTTTGAGAAAGACAGGATTTGTAGCGCATGCCAAGCAGGGAAGCAAGTTGGTGCTTATCATCAACACAAGAACATCATGACGACTGACAGGCCACTGGAGCTCCTACACACGGATCTATTCGGCCCGATAGCTTACATAAGCATCGGCGGGAGTAAGTGCTGTCTAGTTATTGTGGATGATTATTCTCGCTTCACTTGGGTATTCTTTTTGCAGGAAAAATCTCATACCCAAGAGACTTTAAAGGGATTCTTGAGACGGGCTCAAAACGAGTTCGGCTTAAGGATCAAGAAAATTAGAAGCGACAACGGGACTGAGTTCAAGAACTCACAAATCGAAGGCTTCCTTGAGGAGGAGGGCATCAAGCATGAGTTCTCCTCTCCCTACACGCCACAACAAAATGGTGTAGTGGAGAGGAAGAATAGAACTCTATTGGACATGGCAAGAACCATGCTTGATGAGTACAAGACTTCGAATCGGTTTTGGGCCGAGGCGGTCAACACCGCTTGCTACGCCATCAACCGATTATATCTACACCGAATCCTCAAGAAGACATCATACGAACTCCTAACCGGTAAAAATCCCAATATTTCATATTTTAGAGTCTTTGGTAGCAAATGCTTTATTCTTGTTAAAAGAGGTAGAAAATCTAAATTTGCTCCTAAGACTGTAGAAGGCTTTTTACTAGGATATGATTCAAACACAAGGGCATATAGAGTCTTTAACAAGTCCTCTAGACAAGTTGAAGTTTCTTGTGACGTTGTGTTTGATGAGACTAACGGCTCTCAAGTAGAGCAAGTTGATCTTGATGAGATAGGTGATGAAGAGGCTCCGTGCATCGTGCTAAGGAACATGTCCATTGGGGATGTGTGTCCTAAGGAATCCGAAGAGCCTCCAAATGCACAAGATCAACCATCCTCCTCCACGCAAGCATCTCCACCAACTCAAAATGAGAATGAGGCTCAAGTTGATGAAGTAGAAGATCAAGGAAATGAGCCACCTCAAGATGACGGCAATGATCAAGGGGGATATGCAAATGATCAAGACAAGGAGGATGTAGAACCAAGGCCGCCACACCCAAGAGTCCACCAAGCAATCCAACGAGATCACCCCGTCGACACCATCCTCGGCGACATTCATAAGGGGGTAACCACTAGATCTCGTGTTGCTCATTTTTGTCAACATTACTCTTTTGTTTCCTCTATTGAGCCACACAGGGTAGAGGAAGCACTTCAGGATTCGGATTGGGTGGTGGCGATGCAAGAGGAGCTCAACAACTTCACTAGGAATGAGGTATGGCATTTAGTTCCACGTCCTAATCAAAATGTTGTAGGAACCAAATGGGTGTTCCGCAACAAGCAAGACGAGCATGGTGTGGTGACAAGGAACAAAGCTCGACTTGTGGCCAAAGGATACTCCCAAGTCGAAGGTTTGGATTTCGGTGAAACATATGCATCCGTAGCTAGGCTTGAGTCAATTCGTATATTATTGGCCTATGCTACTTACCATGGCTTCAAGCTTTATCAAATGGACGTGAAGAGTGCCTTCCTCAATGGACCAATCAAGGAAGAGGTCTATGTTGAGCAACCTCCCGGCTTTGAAGATAGTGAGTACCCTAACCATGTTTATAGACTCTCTAAGGCGCTTTATGGGCTCAAGCAAGCCCCAAGAGCATGGTATGAATGCCTTAGAGATTTCCTTATCACTAATGGATTCAAAGTCGGAAAGGCCGATCCTATTTTATTCACTAAAACTCTTGAAAATGACTTGTTTGTATGCCAAATTTATGTTGATGATATCATATTTGAGTCTACTAACGAGTCTACATGTGAAGAATTTAGTAGGATCATGACACAAAAATTCGAGATGTCCATGATGGGGGAGTTGAAGTATTTCTTAGGATTTCAAGTAAAGCAACTCCAAGAGGGCACCTTCATTAGCCAAACGAAGTATATTCAAGACATTCTAACCAAGTTTGGGATGAAGGATGCCAAGCCCATCAAGACACCCATGGGAACAAATGGGCATCTCGACCTCGACACGGAAGGTAAATCCGTCGATCAAAAGGTATACCGGTCGATAATTGGCTCTTTACTCTATTTATGTGCATCTCGACCGGATATAATGCTTTCCGTATGCATGTGCGCAAGATTCCAAGCCGACCCTAAGGAAGCTCACCTTACGGCCGTAAAACGAATCTTGAGATATTTAGTTTATACTCCTAAGTTTGGGCTTTGGTATCCTAGGGGATCCACATTTGATTTGATTGGTTATTCGGATGCCGATTGGGCGAGGTGTAAAATTAATAGAAAGAGCACATCGGGGACTTGCTAGTTCTTGGGAAGATCCTTGGTGTCTTGGGCTTCAAAGAAGCAAAATTCCGTAGCTCTTTCTACCGCCGAAGCCGAGTATATTGTCGTAGGTCATTGTTGCGCGCAACTACTTTGGATGAGGCAAACCCTTAGGGACTACAGTTACAAATTAACCAAAGTTCCTCTTCTATGTGATAATGAGAGTGCAATCCGCATGGCGGATAATCCCGTTGAGCATAGCCGCACTAAACACATAGCCATTCGGTATCACTTCTTAAGGGATCACCAACAAAAGGGAGATATTGAGATTGCATATATTAACACTAAGGAACAATTAGCCGATATCTTTACCAAGCCATTAGATGAACAAACCTTTAACAAACTTAGGCATGAGCTAAATATTCTTGGTTCTCAGAATTTCTTTTGATGTCTTGCACATATAGCTCATAAGTATACCTTTGATCATGTCTCTTTTATATATGCTATGACTAATGTGTTTTCAAGTGAATTTCAAACCAAGTCATAGGTATATTGAAAGGGAATTGGAGTCTTCGGCGAAGACAAAGGCTTCCACTCCGTAACTCATCCTTCGCCGTCGCTCCGAGCATCTCTCCGTCTTTGGTATAATCTTCACTCATGTTTTATTTGCCAAAGGGGAGAAAGTAGTTAGTAAAGGGCTTATATCTCACTCAAATATCCGTTTTTTGTGATTCATGCCAAAGGGGGAGAAAGTATGAGCCCAAAGCAAAAGGACCGCACCACCACCCTTATTTTAAAACTATGATTTTAAAAGAGTTTTTCAATTTGGTATCTTATTGTGTTCAAAAGGGGGAGAAAGTAGTATTTCAAAATTAATATCTCAAAACCCTCTTGAACACTAAGAGGAGGATTTCATTAAGGGGGAGTTTTGTTTAGTCAAAGGAAAAGCATTTGAAACAGGGGGAGAAAATTTCAAATCTTGAAAATGCTTTGCAAAATCTTATTCATTTACCTTTGACTATTTGCAAAAGAACTTTAAAAAGAATTTATAAAAAGAATTTGCAAAAACAAAACATGTGGTGCAAGCGTGGTCCAAAATATTAAAAATAAAGAAACAATCCATGCGTATCTTATAAGTATTTATATTGGCTAAATTCCAAGTAACCTTTGCACTTACATTATGCAAACTAGTTCAATTATGCACTTCTATACTTGCTTTGGTTTGTGTTGGCACCAATCACCAAAAAGGGGGAGATTGAAAGGGAATTAGGCTTACACCTATTTCCTAAATAATTTTGGTGGTTGAATTGCCCAACACAAATAATTGGACTAACTAGTTTGCTCTAGTCTATAAGTTATACAGGTGCCAAAGGTTCACACTAAGCCAATAAAAAGACCAAGAAAAGGGTTCAACAAATAGAGCAAGGAATAACCGAAGGCTGCCCTGGTCTGGCGCACCGGACTGTCCGGTGTGCCATCGAACAATGTCCGGTGCACCACCGGACAGTGTCCGGTGCACCACCGGACAGTGTCCGGTGCACCAGGGAACTCGATGCCCAACTCTTCACCTTCGGGAATTTTCAGAGGGCTCCGCTATAATTCACCGGACTGTCCGGTGCATCACCGAACAGTGTCCGGTGCCCCAGGGAAGAGCGACTCTGAACTCGCCAGCTTCGGGAATCCGCTCCGCTATAATTCACCGGACATGTCCGGTGCACACCGGACTGTCCGGTGAGCCAGCGGAGCAACGGCTACTTTGCGCCAACGGTCGACTGCAACGCATTAAATGCGCGCCTGCGCGCGTAGAGGAGCAGTGCACGCGCGGGTGGCACACCGGACAGTCTACAGGACCTGTCCGGTGCACCACCGGACAGCCAGGCGGGCCCACAAGTCAGAGCTCCAACGGTCGGAACCCAACGGCCTGGTGACGTGGCTGGCGCACCGAACAGTGTCCGGTGGCGCACCGGACTGTCCGGTGCGCCATGCGACAGCTGCCTCCACCAAACGGCTAGTTTGGTGGTTGGGGCTATAAATACCCCAACCACCCCACATTCAAGTCATCCAAGTTTTCCATCTTCCAACTACTCACAAGAGCTAAGCATTCAATACTAGACACAACAAAGTGATCAAATCCTCTCCCAATTCCACAAAAGCTTTAGTGTTAAGTGAGAGAGATTTGTTGTGTTCTTTTGAGCTCTTGCGCTTGGATTGCTTCTTTTTCTCATTCTTTCTTGCGATCATCTCAATTGTAAACAAGGCAAGAGACACCAATTGTGTGGTGGTCCTTGCAGGAAGTTTGGTTCCCAATTGATTTGAGAAGAGAAGCTCACTCGGTCCGAGGGACCGTTTGAGAGAGGGAAAGGGTTGAAAGAGACCCGGTCTTTGTGACCACCTCAACGGGGAGTAGGTTTGCAAGAACCGAACCTCGGTAAAACAAATCCGAGTGTCATACTCTTTATTCGCTTGAGATTTGTTTTGCACCCTCTCTCTCGGACTCGATTATATTTCTAACGCTAACCTGACTTGTAGTTGTGATTAAATTTGTAAATTTCAGATTCGCCCTATTCACCCCCCCTCTAGGCGACTTTCACTTAGCATTTGAGAACAAGTCCTCAACATATGTGTTACATGTATTTTATTGTTAATAGTTCTTAGGGTTTGTTTGTTTGTCTAGATTATATAATCTAACTTATTTTAAACTAAATGTAAAATAAGTTAGATTATATAATCTTGACAGATTATAATCTCAAATAAAGATACCCTTATCATTCACTTATAAAATAAATGTGTACCGACCTCTTACTACCATACTCCAGCGCCAAAAGCTTTCTAGGGTCCATCCAAAATGCCATTTGATATCCAGACAACTAGGGTCTTCCTCAGCCCTAGTTTGAAAGCTTCATCGGCTTCTTTGCCGAGTGTCTAAAGTCTAGAAAACACTTGGCGAAGGCTTTGACACTCGGCAAAGAGAGCTCGGCGAACTGTACATCGGTAACGATTTTTTTGTGGAGTACTTTTTATCGGACACTCGGCAAAGACTTTGCCGAGTGTCACAAGGTACTCGGCAAAGAAAAGTCGCGACTGATAACGGAGACAGAGCCTTTGCCGAGTGTACTAGGTGATACTCGGCAAAGAGTATCCCTTTTCCGAGCGTTTTAGGTGACACTCGGCAAAGAGTTTCCCTCTTTGTCGAGTGTTCACTAGACTACCTTTCGGTAAAGAGGTCGCCAGCGGCCCCTTTGTCAGTACCTTTGTCGAGTGCAATAGGAGACACTCGACAAAGGTTGCTTCTTTGCCGAGTGCTAAGGCCATAACACTCGGCAAAGAAGCTTTACCGTTGCCTAGGTGTGCCTTTTTTGCCGAGTGTTATAGCCTAGACACTCGGTAAAGCACCTCTTTAAAGTCTTGTATTTACCTGCAAGCACTGTACCTCTTTAAAGAGGTCGCCACCTATTCACCATTTGCTCCCAGCACTGAGGATGCGCGACGCACCAATAAGGAATCATCTACAAAGTAAAATAAGTACATTGTATATCAGAAGATAAAATTAAGGAAAAAATTGTCATGAATATTAAAGTGATGTATTTACCTGCAAGTAGTGATCCCTACTCAACGACAAGGTTCGGGTGTCCTGCTTGGTCACCTTCTCCCCGAGGACGGAGCCGTGATAGCTGACGATGGCCTCAATCCGCGCCTCGTAGTTCATGTCCACGACAAGCTTCTTACAGCTCGTGGTGGCCACCACATCCGCCCTGGCCTCATATCCAGCCTCGCATGCATACAAAGACTTATTTCAATAATGTGCAACTAATGCGACATATTAATACTTACCCACAACTCTTGCTTCACCCGCTCCATCTTGTTGTTGAATTCCCTGTCGTCCTGGTCTACTGCATAGGGGGCAACGACGTAGTGGTCGAAGGTGTAGGCTGGGCCTGTCACTCTAGCGTACTCAACCAGTCCAGGGAAATGTTCCCTGCAGAGAAGACCGAGGATGCCATTGGGGTTGCGGCCGTGACCCCCTGCTTTCTCCACAACCTTACAAGACCTGCCCAAGCGATAATTAAAAAGTATTAGTTTATATTATGAATTTGATCACATAATATGAACAAGCACACTGTCTAGGTTTATACTCATAGTGCGTGATAACTTTCACGAAACATTCTCAAATTTTATCAAAACCTCTATATATGATATCATGACATGTCGACAAATTTCATGATTTTCTGATTTTGTTTGAGTTTTATACAATTTTTAAACAACTTGAGCGCAAGTTCACGGTGACGTTACGTGAGCATGGTGCTCGAAAATTCCGGTATGTTCCTTAAATCAGTCATAACTTGTGCTAAATAACATGAATATCATTTTTGCATTCACGGTTCTATTTTTCGAGTGACTTGCACTTCAAATCTGGATTAACCGAGTAAATTCAACTAAAAGAACAAAATCTAATTGTTATAGCAAACACTTTGATAATTATGTCAAAATGGAACATTTAAGTCCACATAGTGTAGGAACACCCATAAAAAGTTTGGTTGGAAAAAGTAAAAAAATAAAATATACTTTGCCAAGTGTCCAAGGATGGTACTCGACAAAGTATGGTTTGTCGAGTGTCTGCCTTGAGACACTTGGCAAAGTAGCTTCTCTACCGAGTGCCAAAGCCCGACGCTCTGCAAAGATAACAATCGTCAGCTATAGACACCTGTTGATGGCCCTTTGCCGAGCGTCGCTGTTCGTCGAGTGTTTGGTACTCGGTAAAGCAGTCTTTGCTGAGTGTCTACCTGTACCGAGAGTCCTGCTCTCGGTAAACATGTTCTTTACCGAGAATAGAAATTTGCCGATTGCGGCACTCGACAAAGAAGTATTTGCCGAGTGCTCGAAATAAAGCACTCAGCAAAGCATCGAGCACTCGGTAAAGAGCCGGATTCTGGTAGTGTTGGGGGCCTTCGTCCTCTGAAGGTTCTCAAAAACGTAATTTAACAATGACTTCCAAGTATGGCTTATGGACAGGTACCTTCGGATTCATGATAAAAGTGTACACAATGAGAAGAGCATGATCGTGACAAAGATTGCCGTTGCTCCGAAGCTACGCGCAAGGGAGCTTCGGCTTATCCGCAGGAAAAGGAACCGACTTAAAGGAGAAAAGGCTATTTAGTCCTCATAGATTTGTATATAAGTCAATAATAAATGTAAAGGGCATGAATGTAATTTCTCACAGGCTGCGTCCTGTGCCTATAAATAGATGAACAATACCCCCGTACTGTTCACGCTGACTTGTGCTTGCTTTTACGTCACGCTTGTACTTTCTTGCCTTCCACCAAGCCGAAGGTACTTTTGTAATTCAATATTGTTCCTGCCTTTCTATGATTATATAATCAGAATGAATTAATAATGTTATATAATTGTTTATGTTGTTTCCTATATGCCATATGCTTCTTCTTTCATTAGTTAACATATACTGCAATGATGAAGGTATGTCCTTCATGACCTTCGTCTGAAGATCATTATATCCTAAAGGGAATAATGCTTCGAAAGACGAAGGGCATTAACATTTAACATCTTGTGTTGCCTTGTTCTTAATTCATAGTATTTGAGAACAAGTCCCCAACATTGGCGCCACCTCCGGTGAACCCTTTTTCGACCACCTTCGACAAGCACTGACCTTCGTCATGCCGCCGAAGAAAGTTTCAGCGCCAGGGGCTGCCGCACTATAGCCACTGGACCCAAATCAGGAGACCCTCTCTCTCTCTCCGAGAGGCCCGAAGTCAGAAAAGGAAGGCCACCAGTCCAACACTCCAGGAGGAGGAGCTGGACCAAGAAATTAGAAACATGGAGATAATCCATCAGCAAGTACAAAGGAAGAAGGAGAAGATGGCCTGACTGGCTGATCTTCAAAGGCAGATCGACGAAGCCACTGAAGAACTACGCCATCTTGCTCAAGACGAACAAGATCGAAGGCCCCAACACAGGGAGCTTCATCAAGAAGGTTTATTCAACGAGGATGGATGGTATGATGATCTTAATCATGATACCTTTACCTTTGATGATGCTTCTCCCTTGGCAGCAGAACTGCAGGCTATCCCGTGGCCTCCATCATACAAGCCACCACAGCTCCCCATGTATGATGGGCATTCATATCCGAAGCAGTTTTTGATGAGTTATGAAGCAACTATATCTTCATATGGAGGCAATGCAACTGTCATGGCCAAGTCCTTCGTTATGGCAGTTCAGAATGTGGCCCAAACATGGTATTCTTCTCTTCGGTCAGGGACTATTACTTCGTGGCAGAAGCTCAAGGATATGCTAGTGACAAGTTTCCAAGGCTTTCAGACAAAGACAGTCACAGCTCAGGCCCTGTTTCAGTACACGCAAGACCATGAGGAGTATCTCCAGGCATATGTCCGAAGGTTCTTGCGTCTGAGAGCACAAGCGCCTATAGTGCCCAATGAAATTGTCATTGAGGCCATGATCAAGGGGCTTCGTCCAAGATCTACTGCCCAGTATTTTGCTAGAAAGCCTCCACAGACTCTGGAGAAGCTGCTTCAAAAGATGGATGAGTACATCCGGGCTGACAATGACTTCCGCCAAAGAAGGGAGGAAGCTTATAGGTTCTCTGAGATGACCAGGGGCTTCGGAGGAAGAATCCACCCGAGGCATGTCAGGTCAATTCACAACTCCACTCAGAGTGATGACAGAGGAAGTCAGCTGCAGAGGCCGCAACATACTTCACAATCTTCGGGGCAGCAACAAAGCTCTTTCCGGCCGCCAGCTCCAAGAGGCAGAGGCGCTAGGGGCTTCAGAGGAAGATATGGGGATCAGCCTAGGAAGATCTACTGCCTATTTTGTGGTGAAGACAAGGGCCATACTACAAGAATGTGCCAAATCACCATCCAAAAGTAGAAAGAGATCGCAGAAGCCGAAGCCCGACAAAGTCAACCGAAGCAGGTCCTGCACACTGCTTCGTGTCACTCACCCTACATAACAGAATATGTGGGTAATCATTATGCAACTTCTGTTGCTTTGGCTAGTCAGCCACAGACTTCTTGGCCACAGCTTCCACCTCCGCCACCACTACAACCTGCCTATTCACGAGGTCAGCAGCTAGAAGGGAGCTAACAGACCCATCAACAGCGAGATTTCAGGGAGGAATCCGAAGCTCGCACAATCAACAGTACTGTGCCAGAATCAAAACACATCTATTGAGAGATATCCTACCCCTGAAACATTTTTACATTCATTGTCATTTTCTTTTTAATAAGGAACAATCAATGTAAACCTAGTTTTCTTGTCATTTTTAATTTCTTGCAATAGCTTCGTTCTTGTCATAGTGAAATATATCTTTTCCACAGACTCACGAAGCTCAAAAATTACTGAAGCTCAAAAGTTGTTCCTAAGGGGATGCAGAACTAAAAATCGCATTGCAAGTTTTACTGAAGCTACAAAAAGTCGTTCCTAAGGAGCGCAGCGTAAGTTTGCCGAAGCTACAAAAAGTCGTTCCTAAGGGAGCACAGTGTAAGTTTTCTGCTCAAAAGTCGTTCTAAAGGGAATGCAGAGCCAAATACCATCGAAATATAAGGCGAAGCACGAAAAGTCAACGCGAATACCGCCGAAATAGAAGGCGAAGAAGTTCAAAAGACGTTCCTAAGGGGATGCAGAACTTACACCGAAAAATAAGCGGTGAAGCCGAAAAATAAACGACAAAGAGATTTTGATTGTTCCTAAGGGGACGCAGAGATTGTGTTTCAGCGTGGGTATGTGTCTTTGGCATTAGCATCATTCTTTGCATCATATCATCGCATCATATCGCATAGCATCACATCATACATCATATCACACCAATGACATGAATTGGAGACGAAATCGATCTTCGGAGAATGCTTTACAAAAATGAAAAGGTGCTAAGGCACAAAGTAAACTGAAAATTACCGCTTCATCAGTTCTGATGTGGAAGAAGGGATCTATTGTTTACGAAGCATTGATGTTTTTACGAAGTGTGGATGTTCTTACGAGGCATAAAAACTCTTCTTTACGAAGCATAAAAAGAAGGGAAGGTGTTTTTTCGCCGAAGGCTAAAAAACGGTATGTACATAAAGTTTCATGCATCGCAAAGAACTGAGTTACAAACAACTTACATATTACGTTCAAAATTATAAACATCAAATATTACAGACTTAGCTCAGCAAATGTTACATTAATATCCTAGAAATGTTTTTACAATAACTGATATTCTTCATTCAGAACTTTCTCTACAGCTTTGTTAAGCAGTTTGATAACAACTTCGTCGACAATAACTTCGGCCATATTAATGATTTCTATTGCTTTCTTTGTTTCTGGGTTGGCCAGCGGGTCGAACGGCTCTGGTGGAGGAGGTAGTTCAGCTGCGGTAGAAAACATCAATTAGTTCGAAGTCACGAAAATAAACGACAAAGCTAAAAGCCATTAAGTAATACCTATCCGTCTCTCGAGTTCCGCAGCTTTCTCAGCTTCTTTCGTTGCTTCTCGAACGTCATGACTATCTTTTTCGCTCTTCTTCATTATTTCATGAGCCATTTCTCGGTCGTCATTTTCCCAGATATCAGTGAAAAATTTTCCGCCTATTAAACTTGCTTCGGCCGAGGGGTCCTTCGTGTCATCCACGGAGAAGGCAGCTTTGGCCTGGGCCAAGGTTTTAACATGATCTCAACCCGCCTTCTCTAGGACGACTGCAACTCCTCTCGTGCCAGAGAATGCGCAGACATCCCCACGATCACTTAAGATTTCCTCAAAAGCTTCGGCTTCACCACTGATCCACTCGATAACGCCTTCAGGGTCGCCTCGTATGAAGTTGTCTTCGTTTGAATAAGCACCCACGTTGGCAAAGAGTCTTCATCTTCTTCACGCACCCCACAAATTTTTCAAAACATATTTCCTTGGATGCGCGAAGCTATGCAACTGTTTTTTCTAAATAATTTTTCCAATATTCGCTGGCATCTCGATTAGCTTCAGCGATAGCGCATTTTTCTTTGGCCTCAACTAGTTTCCGAAGGTCTTCGATTTCATTCTTCTGGGCCTCAGCTTGAGCTTTGGAACTGGCTTCGTCTTCTTTTATTTTGTTTACCAATGAAATTAATATTTTATCCTTCTCAAGGCCTTCGTTCCTTAGTTCAATCACCTCTGAACGAAGGTTGTTCAGAGCCATTGTACACCCTTCATCTTCGATATTTTTCTGTGCTCTAAGGGCATTGCTAAGGATCAAGCCCTGCAAGAGGAGTACAATATTAAGTATAAACAAATGAAATAATTCGTTTTCAAATACAAAATTGATTTTCATACCTTTATGCTATTACATGCTAAACTATTAGCCAATTCATCCTTTGATAGTACTGAGAGGCCATCTTCTAGCTTCGAAAATCCGAAGCTTCTTCCTATCTCCCGGCTGACGGATATCTCTTTGTTATCCGGGAGACAGTATAAAAAATCTTCTTCCCCGCTGCCATTAAACACCAATGCCCCCTTCGGGTATTTCAGTTTTTGGGCATAATGTTGAGCTTCTCGTTTTTCTTCCTTAGAAAGTATCTTTCCCGAAGCATGGCAGATGATATAATCAATGCTCTTTTTCAAAGCTTCGGGAGCAGGAGTAGCAACCTTTTCAGGCGAAACTTGCTTTGTGGCCTTTTCTTCTATTGCCTCTTCTTCAATTTCCGAAGGTTTTTTCTCGGCGAGCCCTGAAGGGCTAGCTTCGGCACTAGCTTGGATTACTGCAGCTTTAATTTCGGCCGGCTTTGTTTCAGCTTCGGTTTGCATTTTTGAAGCTTCGGCGATTTTCCCTGAAGGAGTGGAGCTTAAAGCCTTTACTGTTTCTAACACATCTAGTACATTTGCTATCCTTCTTCTTTTGGGAGTTGCTGCAAAACTTTTTTGTCCCTTCAGCACTGTTACTTCTGCCGAAGGGCTTAAAATTTCTAACATTTTTGTTTCTTCAATTTTTGGTTCTTCGGCCTTATCTTTATCAGTCTTCGACTCAGCTAGCTCGGCTAAGGGTACCTTCAACATTATAGCCGGATCTTCAACCTTCTGCATAGGAGGAATGGGCTCTTTTGGTTCAGCAGCTGAAGAAGTCTCCCCGCCAAACTCAGGCACTACGGCCGGTTCAATATAACGTGGCCGGTGGGTAAGGACTTTCAATTTTTTGCTCTTCGGCGCAGGCTCATCTGGAGTGGCCGAAGCAGCAGTCTTGGCCAAAGCAGCAGTTTTTCTCTTCTTTCCCCGTCCCCGCAGCGGGTAGCAGTAGTCGGGGTAAACAAAACCAATAGCATCAAAAACTCTGTTCAATCTCTTTTTTTCTCGACCCCCGAAGGATGTGGATAATGCATTATCTTCTGCTTTGTAATATGGCCCAAGCAGTTCATCACTTGTAGCTTCAATACATTTCAGCCAGTCGTCATTTGGTTCATCAAATTTATCTTCATATCTGAAGGTGTATTTCAGTCGAACCAGCTCACCTTCGCTAGACTCGGTGACAGTCTCCTTCGGCATTTCTCAGTTCTCTACAAGCGACCATACTCTGAAGGCTATATGCTCTTGGATTAAATCTCTTGTACCAATAAAAAAGCAGACAATACCAAATGCCTTTTGGCATGCTTCGGCGGCTTCGTCAATCTCAACCTTCGGCCTTCGGAGGCCAAAGCGGGACCAAATGGGGCGCATAATAACCTCCTTAACATCCTCCCTCACTACTAAGTCGTTCTTCACATAAAGCCATTCCTCCATCCAATTTCCTGGCCATCTTTTCCGAAATGTTGGCACTGGGTAGCTTGAGTTGGGACGGGCGATAAATCCATAACAACCGAAGTTGTTGTGATACTGTTCTTTTCCAGTGGTCTTCGTTTCATACATAAGTTTGTGCATGCTGCAGAAGCATTTTGCGCTTGGGTCTATACCTTGGCTCCTTGTTGCCCAGACGAAGACTCCCATCCTCAATATAGCTTCGGGGGTTAGTTGATGAAGGAAAATTTGGAAAGTTTTTAACACTCACTACCGGAATCCAAGGCTTTGCCGAGTGTTGAAATCTTTGCCGAGTGCCTTTTGTCGGGCACTCGGCAAAGAAGGATTTGCCGAGTGCCGCACTCGGTAAAGCTAGACTCTCGGCAACGAGGCTCTTTACCGAGTGCTGGACACTCGGCACAGGACGACACTCGGCAAAGACTAGTTTGCCGAGTGTCAAACACTCGGCACAGGGGGCTCTCGGCAAAGGGCCGTCAACGGCCGTCCCAAAGCTGACGGCCGTCAGTCTTTGCCGAGAGCCAGCGGCTGGCACTCGGCAAAGAGGATTCTTTGCCGAGTGTCACACATCTAGCACTCGGTAAAGACCTCTTTGCCGAGTGTCATCTATAGACACTCGGCAAAGTATATTTTTATTTTTTTGATTTTGTCTCCCAAACTTTTTGTGGTATGTTCCTACACTATGTAGACCTACATGTATCATTTGTGGACAATTATAACAGAGATTCAATCGTTAGTAGATTTAGTTCGTTTATTTGAATTTCTTCGGAAAATTCAAATTTGAACTGCAGGTCACTCGAAACTTGGAAAACCGTGCATGAAAAATTGATATTCATGATACTTAGCATAAGTTACGACCGATTTTAGAAGCGTACCGGAAACTTCGAGCAACGTGCTCACTAAACATGGCCGTGAACTTGGCATCCACGTGTTTAAAAATTGTATAAAACACAAATAAAGTCAGAAAATCATGAAACTTGTCCCCGTGTCATGATATCACATGTATAGGTTGTGATAAAAATTTTAGAGTATTTGGAGAAAGTTGTGAGACACTATGTGTAGAAACCTAAGAGGACTACACATGAAATCATAGAGTTTCAATGTGGATCTCTTAGGTTTCTACACATAGTGTCTCACAACTTTCTCCAAATACTCTAAAATTTTTATCACAGCCTATACATGTGATATCATGACACGGGGACAAGTTTCATGATTTTCTGACTTTATTTGTGTTTTATACAATTTTTAAACACGTGGATGCCAAGTTCACGGCCATGTTTAGTGAGCACGTTGCTCGAAGTTTCCGGTACACTTCTAAAATCGGTCGTAACTTATGCTAAGTATCATGAATATCATTTTTTCATGCACGGTTTTCCAAGTTTCGAGTGACCTACAGTTCAAATTTGAATTTTCCGAAGAAATTCAAATAAACGAACTAAATCTACTAAATATTGCAAACACTGTTATAATTGTCCCAAAATGATACATGTAGGTCTATATAGTTTAGAAACATACCACAAAAAGTTTGATGCTGAAAACAAAAAAAAATTCAAATGTACTTTGCCGAGTGTCGAGTGGTGGACACTCGGCAAAGTTGGCTTTGCCGAGTGTCCTCGGGTGGCACTCGGCAAAGAAGAGGAAAGTAGCCTTTGCCGAGTGCCCCTGGATGGCACTCGGCAAAGAAGGCGTCTTTGCCGAGTGCCGCCGATCTGGCACTCGGCAAACCTTTTCACAGTACATAGGAAAGTAGCCTTTGCCGAGTGCCCCGGATGGCACTCGGCAAAGAAGGCGTCTTTGCCGAGTGCCGCCGATCTGGCACTCGGCAAATCCTTTTTTAAAAATAAAAAAAAATCTTTGCCGAGTGCCGCATCGCGGGCACTCGGCAAAGAACATGAACTTAGCCGATCCAACGGCTTATCCCTGTTCTCTCTCTCACTCACGCTCACTCGCTGCACGCGCCCACCCTCGCCGCCGACGTCGCTGCCGCGCCCACCGTCGCCGCCGGCCACCCGCCGCCGGCCTGCGCGCCGCCGGCCACCCGCCGCCGGCCACCTCGCCGCCGGCCTGCGCGCCCGTGCGCGCCCGTGCGCCCGCGCCGCCCGCGCGCCCGTGCGCCCGCGCCGCCCGCTCGCCGCGCGCCCGCGCCGCCCGCTCGCCGCGCGCCCGTGCGCCCGTGCGCCTGCCGCTCGCCGCGCGCCCGCGCCGCCCACGACCACCGACGAACCCGCGCCGACGACCTCCACGCCGTCAACCGCTCACGACCTCCACGCCGTCACGCCCGTTCGCCGTCGTGCACCGTCCACGCCGAGCAAATAGGTATAAACTAATTTTTACATTTTAGTTGCTAACTATTATCAAATAAATGTATATGTGTGGTTGTGTATTGTGATTGTGTATTGTGAAATAGAATTAGGTTTTTTGTGTGTGATTGTGTATTGTGAAATAGAGTTAGGTTTTTAGTCCTCACTTTGCATGCATTAGGTAAGTCTTCTAATTGTTTATATGGTTATTTAGGCATTAATATATATGTGTGGATATGTATATGTGTGGATGTCAGCCATCGTGCTGCTACTTATATTTACAGGCTTTGAAAACCTCCCCGTGCAGGGGAGGTGCTGCCGGATTTTTTTGTTGATAGGCTTTGGTTAAATATGTTATAGGATGGAGCACCGTGAGTGGATGTACACGGGCCGTAGAGGAAGAAACGATGTCACTACTGAATGGATTAGAAAGACCGATGATTTCGTTGAACGGGCATATGGCGAAGCTGCTAAAGGAGCGAGTCTAGTCCCATGCCCGTGCAGCAAATGTGACAACCGGAAAAGAAAACCAAAGAAGACCATGGTAGAACATATTTGGAAGAATGGATTTACGCCGGGCTATACTCGGTGGATATTTCATGGTGAAGCGCATCGTACGAGAGAGGAGGTGTTGAGACAACGTGTCGAGGATTATGACGCGGATGCCGGGGTAGCGGATATGTTGAACGACTATCAAGAGGCACAGTACACGGGAGGATGTATGGATGACGAGCCAGAGCCGACTGCAAAGGCATTCTACGACATGTTCGACACGGCACAGAAGCCCCTTCACGGCGAGGCAAAGGTTTCTCAACTGGATGCCATTGGACGTGTAATGGCGTTCAAGTCGCAGTACAACATGAGTAGAGACGCATTCGATGGCTTGTTGACGGTTATTGGGAGTCTGCTTCCGGATAATCACGTTCTGCCAAAGAGCATGTACGAGGCACAGAAACTACTTCGTGCACTCAAGATGACGTATGAGCAGATTCATGCTTGTCCGAAGGGCTGCGTGCTATTTAGGAAAGAATACGCGGAGGCAAAGTACTGTCCCAAGTGTAATTCGTCTAGGTTTATGGAGGTAGACTCTGGTGATGGACATAAGAGGCAGCTCGACATCCCCTTGACAATCCTACGACACCTTCCGTTCGTACCAAGGATCCAGCGTCTGTACATGACAGAGGAATCCGCGAAACAGATGACTTGGCACAAAAATGGAAAACGATACAATCCTGACAAGATGGTGCACGCATCAGATGGTGAAGCATGGAAACACTTTGATGACATTCACCGTGAGAAAGCCGAAGAGGCTCGTAATGTACGTGTTGCGTTGGCCACAGATGGGTTCAATCCCTATGGAATGAGCGCTGCCCCGTACACATGTTGGCCCGTGTTTGTTATCCCAATCAATCTCCCCCCTGGTGTGTGCTTTCAAAGGCAGAATATATTCGTGTCGTTGATAATTCCCGGACACCCGGGGAACAAAATGGGCGTGTACATGGAGCCTTTGATCGATGAATTGGTACGTGCCTGGGAGGAAGGGGTATGGACGTTTGACCGAGCTACGAAGACAAACTTCAGAATGCATGTTTGGTACCAGTACTCCATGCATGACTTACCGGCCTATGGGCTATTCTATGCCTGGTGTGTTCACGGTAAGTTCCCATGCCCAGTTTGCAAGGAAGCTCTCAGGTTCATTTGGTTGAAAAAGGGTGGCAAATATTCGTCCTTCGATAAACATCGACAATTTCTTCCTGCTGACCATCCATTCCGCCTAGACATCAAGAACTTTACGAAAGGTGTCGTAGTTACAGATCGCCCACCTGCAGCGATGACTGGTGCCGAAATTCGTCAACAGATAGATGGGCTCGTGGCCAATACAGAAGGTGGTTTTGTGGGATATGGTGAGCAGCATATGTGGACACATAAGTCTGGCTTGACTCGGCTCCCCTATTATGACGACCTGCTCCTTCCACACAACATTGACGTGATGCACACTGAAAAGAATGTTGCCGAGGCACTGTGGGCAACAATTATGGACATTCCTGATAATTCAAAGGATAATGTGAAGGCAAGAGTGGATCTGGCAGCGTTATGTGATAGACCAAAACTAGAGATGAAGCCGCCAAGTGGCGGAAAGACATGGAGAAGGCCTAAGGCCGATTTCGCCCTAAGCAGGGCCCAGAGGAAGGAAGTACTTCAGTGGATCAAGATGTTGATGTTCCCTGATGGTTATGCATCTAACCTGAGTAGGGGGGGTGAACTTATCTACTATGCGAGTCTTAGGGATGAAGAGTCATGACTTCCACATATGGATTGAACGGATTCTTCCTGCGATGGTTCGAGGCTATGTCCCTGAGCATGTCTGGCTAGCGCTTTCAGAGTTGAGCTATTTCTTCCGTCAGCTTTGTGCAAAAGAGTTGTCTCGGACCGTTGTTGCAGACTTGGAAAGATTGGCCCCGTGTTACTGTGTAAGCTTGAGAAGATATTTCCACCCGGCTTTTTCAATCCAATGCAGCATTTGATTCTTCATCTCCCCTATGAGGCATGAATGGGGGGACCCGTGCAGGGACATTGGTGCTATCCAATCGAGAGATGTCTAAAGACTATTCGAAAGAAATGTAGAAATAAATGCAAAATCGAGGCTTCCATTGCAGAGGCATACATTCTAGAGGAGGTCTCAAACTTCACAACAACTTATTATGGTGACAAACTGCCGAGCGTGCATAATCCACCCCCTCGTTACAATGATGGCGACAATGAATCGAACCTTAGCATATTTCGAGGCCAACTCGGAAGCGCAAGTGGCTCAACCACCAAGACCCTGAATCATGACGAGTGGCGACATATCATGCTATACGTATTGACCAACCTTGAAGAGGTGACGCCATACATGGAACAATTTCTTCATGAATTCTGGCTTCGATCAAGGGACCCCACTCCACAGGAATATGACGCTCTTCTTAGAAAGGGTGCGAGAAATGGGTTGCCCGATTTCATTTCCTGGTTCAAACGTAAGGTACGTGCTTAGTTTGTAAAAGAGATACGTCTTTGAACTCAATTTAGCATCTTTTAACTTGCGAATACTTGCAGGGCCAAAGAGATCCG
The DNA here is from genome assembly GCF_902167145.1 of Zea mays. NCBI lineage: Eukaryota > Viridiplantae > Streptophyta > Magnoliopsida > Poales > Poaceae > Zea > Zea mays. The sequence goes on along the minus strand of NC_050100.1, from coordinate 29,647,529 downwards.
TCTATGAGTGCCGAGTTGAGACAAGTAGCCAACGACTTTGCTTATAGGGTCAAGAAATATTCTGGGTATGACATCAATGGATACCGTTTTCGCACAACACACTACGACCAAAGTCGGCCCAATCGGAAAACAACGTGTTCTGGAGTCTTTACGCCGGGCCTTGACAATGTCGATTATTTTGGACGAATTGAAGAAATATATGAGCTCAATTTTTATGGTTCCAAACCTCTTACTCCAGTGATATTCAAATGACGAGACGGACACATTCTAATCTTGGGATAGTCGAAATTCGACAAGATTCCACCTTAGCAGGAGACGATGTCTATATCGTGGCCCAACAGGCCACACAAGTGTATTATCTCCCATATGCGTGTCAAACGAAAGAACATCTTAAGGGTTGGGATGTTGTGTATAAGGTATCGCCGCATGGGAGGTTACCTGTTCCTAACGATGAAGATTACAACTTAGACCCGGACACATATGATGGAGAGTTCTTCCAAGAAGATGGGCTAGAAGGGCGATTTGAGATAGACTTAACAGAAGCTATCGGAATGGACGTAGATATTGAAATGGTTGTTGATGAGGAGGATGATGAGGTGCAAAATGATAATGACTTAGTAATCCTTGAAGGCAATGATGAGGTTGCGTCTTCCGATGGTGTTGAGATTGAAATGCTTGATAGTGATGATGAGAGTTATGATCCGGCTAACCCCGACACATATGAAGATTATTTTTAATCGATGTAATGCTATATGACTTTTTATTTCGCACCTGTTTTTAAATTGCACTTATTTTATATGCACTTATTTGTTTACTCTTAATTGCAGGTTGTTGGACAAATATGGTGGGCGGTTTCCTGAGGAGGAGGAGGGGGAGGAGGAGTAGGACGGCGGACGATGCAGCGCAGGCAGCGCAGCAGCACGAGGCAGAGCAGGCGGCGCAGCAGCACGAGGCAGAGCAGGCAGCGCAGCAGCAGGCGGCGCCTCAGGACGACGACGACCAGCAGCAGGACGACGACGACCAGCAGCAGGACGCCTCAGGTTCAGGTGGCTCTAGTTCGAGGAGCATCTACCTGCGAGGCCCCGCGAGTCTCCCGCCGCGTCCCATACTTCGGGACAGACGACCGTTGATTCAGCCGGAAGGGGAGAGGTATGTAACTTTATGTTCTTCATTCTTGTTCATATTATGTGTTCAAAATCATAATATAAACTAATACTTTTCATTTATCACTTGGACAGGTCTTGGACGGTTTTGGATTATGCTGGGGGTCATCGTCGCCCCCCCAACAACATCCTCGGCCTGCTGTGCAGGGAACACTTCCCTGGACTTGTGGAGTACGCCGGAGTGACGGGCCCAGCCTTCACCTTCGACCACTACGCCGTCGTCCCCGATGCAGTAGACCGGGACGGCAGGGAATTCAATAACAAGGCGGAGCGGGTGAAGCAAGAGCTGTGGGTAAGTCTTAGTATAATATAAAATATGTCGCATTCGTTGCAAATTCTTGAAATAATGTATGGATACATCGTTTTTGTATGCAGGATTTCTTCAGATGCGATGCTGGATACGAGGCTAGGGCGGATGTGGTGGCCACCACGTCCTGTAAGAAGCTCGTCGTGGACATGCACTATGAGGCCCGCATCCAGGCCATCATCACCTACCACGGCTCCGTCCTTGGGGAGAAGGTGACCAAACCTCAAGCCCGAACCATGTCGTTGACCAGGGAGCAGTACCTGCAGGTAAAGTCATGCATGTTTGGTACCAGTACTCCATGCATGAATTTTATTTTATCTTCTGATATGCACTTTATGTGTTTACTTTGCAGGTGATTCCACATTGGTGCGCCGCACATCCTCTGTGCTGGGAGCAGATGGTGGATAGGTGGTGTTCGGCTGAGTGGGACGAGGCGCACACAGCTAGCCGGGAACGACGTTTGATGATGCAAGGCCCCTCGCACCACCAAGGCAGCCGGAGCCTGGGCCAATATGCCGAAGCATGGGTACGCCACCTATTTTATTTAGATATATAGCACTAAGTTAGATATTATTTCTAACTATCTCGTTGGTTTTCGTTACAGTCGGCGTCACATGGTGGCAGGCCTTGTTCCACCTTCTCGGCCTATGCTATGGCCCATAAGGGTAAGGCGACGTCCGACGTCACCTACAACCCGGATGACGGGCCCGAGGCTTACACCAACCCCGCCGTCTACAGCCGCCTCCATGACTACACCGCCATGGCGCAGGAGGTCCATGGCCCAGACTATGATCCGAGCACCGAGCCTATCGACCCCGATGTGCTCATGAGGGTCGGAGGAGGCAAGAGACATGGGCGGTACTGGATTGCCGACGGGGCAATCGACTCGTCCTCCACTCCCACTCTGTCTCAGGTGAGAGCAAGGAGCACGGGCTCGAGCCCAGCCATTCGACCTCGGCACGACAGCTCACAGCATCGCATACAACAACTCGAGGTTAGTGCTTCTATAACTCGTCCTTCCTTTAGTTATATATCTAGTCTTTGAGTTACTATAACATTGGCTTGTAATATTACAGACCCAACTAGAAGAGATGGAGGCGAGGATAATGGCGGAGCGGGCGGCGGCTGATCAGAGGATGGCGGAGATGTTCCAGTACATGCAGAGCCTTGGCGCCGCACAGGGCATCGCTCCGCCACCTCCATTGTTCCCCCCAGTTGACCCTACTCTCTTCCACACTCCTGTGAGTATCAAAATTGTAGTTAGATGTTTGTAATGCATCTGGTATAACACATGCTATCTCTTCTCTGTGCAGGGCCAATCTGGGGCGGCATCCAACAACCCTCCGGAAGGGTTCAGCCCAACGCAGCCCCGACCAAACCGCCCACCTCCATGAGTCATTGTTTTAGACTTCAGAACTTATGTATAATACTTATGTTTCTGTTTGATACTTATGTGAGAGCTTGCGACGTTTGAGACTTATGTTTGTGTTTAATACTTGTGTTGAACACTTATGTTTGTGATGGATATTTATGTTTGTGGTCACGGTTTTATGTTTGTGTTGGCTATTTATGTCTGTGATGATATCTGTGATGTATATATGTGATATATATGTGATATCTTCTGTTTGTGTGGATGGAAAACAAAAAACAAATAAAAAGGTACATACTGGTCACTTTGCCGAGTGTAACACTCGGCAAAGAGGCTCTTTGCCGAGTGTCTGGGTCATAACACTCGGCAAAGAGCACAGACCTGGGCACCAGCTTAGGTTCTTTGCCGAGTGTTATGTCGCTGGCACTCGGCAAAGAGGTCGGCTTTGCCGAGTGCCAATCGGGACACTCGGCAAAAAGCCTGACATGGGGACCCTCCCCTGGCGGGCTCTTTGCCGAGTGTCCCAACTGGCACTCGGCAAAGAGGTCGGCTTTGCCGAGTGCTTCCAGGCGGACACTCGGCAAAGATATCTTCGTTGCCGAGTGTCACCGTTGACACTCGGCAAATCCGCCGTCTCCGTCAACCGGCGCCGTAACGGTCGCTTTTCTTTGCCGAGTGCTCCCTGACACTCGGCAAAGAAATTTGCCGAGTGCCCGAGAAAAAGTACTCGGCAAAGAAGTCTTTGCCGATGCACTGTTTACCGAGCCTTCTTTGCCGAGTGTTACACTCGGCAAAGCCTTTGCCGTGTGTTTTTAAGGCTTCGCCGAGTGCTTCTGGCACTCGGCGAAGCTATTGATTCCGGTAGTGACTTCAACTAAAAACCTACTCAGTGGGAACCGAAGCCCAGCTTTAAAGAAGCTTCGAAAGATCACAACTTCATTCTCCTCAGGCGCAGGAGTGTTATTGTCTTTGCCAGCCCTCACAATAGATATATCTCGAAAGTACCTCCCCCTCATGCTCTCAAGATAACTTTGCTTGATGGTCGACTTTTCCAAAAATTGTATGGCTTGGCCTCCACGGTCGATCTTTGGAATTTTCACCCCCACTTTCTGCATCATAGTTGTCACTGTCACCAGTGTATTCAGATAGGCCCTCCAATATCTCTTTTGTAATCTTCTCTGTATTTGATTTTGCCATTGATTCTAAAAATCCAGCTATATAAGGATTCACAGCCTTCTTCTGCTCAAAGAGCTTCTCCTCTTTGGTTAGCTTCGTCTCAGCAACAACTTTCTTATCTTGAGACATCTTTTCTTCGGAGATGACGAAAACGTGTCCTTCAAACCGATGCTTAGAAAGCTTGAGAAACTAAGCAAGCGTTGGTGAGCAAGAGCTATAAAATTGAGCAAATAAAGCAAGTGGCACAAACAGCGTACCAAATGTGCTCAGGGTGAGTTCTTATTTATACGCTCGTTGCGCCCCGAGTTGGAGGGTCCCGTCTGTCATTGACTGTTGCTATTATAGCAAAGGGAAGGTGTTTTTTTCGGATCTTCGGCTTAAGGCCTTCGTCCATGTCGCAGTCTGAATTCGTTATCTTAAACAAATTAATATTGCGAGGGGCTACTGTTGGGGGCCTTCGTCCTCCGAAGGTCCTCAAAAACGTAATTTAACAATGTCTTCCAAGTATGGTTATGGACAGGTACCTTCGGATTTATGATAAAAGCGTACACGATGAGAAGAGCATGATCGTGACAAAGATTGCAGTTGCTCCGAAGCTACGCGCAAGGGAGCTTCGGCTTATTCACGGGAAAAGGAACCGACTTAAAGGAGAAAATGCTATTTAGTCCTCATAGATTTGTATATAAGTCAATAATAAATGTAAAGGGCATGAATGTAATTTCTCACAGGATGCGTCATGTGCCTATAAATAGATGAACAGTACCCCCGTACTGTTCACGCTGACTTCTGCTTGCTTTTACGTCTTGCTTGTACTTTCTTGCCTTCCACCAAGCCGAAGGTACTTTTGTAATTCAATATTGTTCCTGTCTTTCTATGATTATATAATCAGAATGAATTAATAATGTTATATAATTGTTTATGTTGTTTCCTATATGCCATATGCTTTTTCTTTCATTATTTAACATATACTGCGATGATGAAGGTATGTCCTTCATGACCTTCGTCTGAAGATCATTATATCTTAAAGGGAATAATGCTTCGAAAGACGAAGGGCTTTAACATTTAACATCTTGTGTTGCCTTGTTCTTAATTCATAGTATTTGAGAACAAGTCCCCAGCAGGTAGTGATTGATTAAAATTGAGCATACGAAAAATACTTTGTTGCCAAACAGGTCTAGATTTTACTTTGTAAAAAATACTATGGTTATGTTATGTTATAGTAATTAGTAAAATATAGTATTATAATACTGTGTTGAAAAACTGCGTTGCTAAACAGGGGGCCTTATGTTATGTTATGTTCTAGCGGGGTTACCGGTTACCCAGCCCGGCTGCCTCTGCCTAGCGAGAGAAGTGGCATACTCGCATGAGTGACACTTGCAGCACAGCTCGAAGTGCCCCTTGACCGTTTCCGCTGAACCAAATATCACTATCGTGGTGGATGATATATATGCTACGATGTGACCATCTGTTCTCTCTAGCTGGGCTTGGTTGCTAATAATTTGTCATTTTTTCATGTGAACGCATGGCTCGTACGTGTCCTCTCCTTTTGACCTCTTAGGACGACGACCGACCTAACCAGCATGCTACTGTAACCCTACAAGGTACAATATATAGAGCTAATAATTAGATACTAAAATTAGCAGTGACATCCAAACAGTCTTACCAATGGTTCAGTTATTAGTTGTTTTTAACTAATAATCCAGTGAATTATTAGTTACACCTTTAACTACTCGATATATAGTTTATTAGCTGATTCAGTCCAGCTAATAATTAGATACCAAAATTAGCGGATGACGTTCAAACAATCTAGCTAATGGTTCAGTTATTAGCTAGTTATTTTTAGCTAGATGTATTCAAACACGTCTAGCTAATAGTTCAGAACTATTAGCTACACCTTTAACTACTCATCAATAGTTCATTAGCTGATTCAACGGCCAAAATCAACGAAGTTAGCTAAGCTAATTTCACTAGCAATTTTTTAGCTACCTAGCTATCTATTAGTTCTAGTGCATTGAAACTTATCCTAAATGTATAAATTAGCAGACTAGCTAGCACCGCTGACCATAAACATTTACTTGATGACCAGCATGGGCAGAACCAAGCAGCTGGACACAATTGTATTTACATGCAGTCCCTCGTGCAAGTTGTTGGACTATGTAACACTTTATAGTTCTTTTTTTCCCCAACACGTGTGATTTTGCAGCGTACGTTTCTGGTGGAAGGTGCAAGGAAACACAGATCTTGTTGGACTTTTGTTGCTACTAGGAGCTAGCTATACTACTTTTCGGCTACTAGTTGCTGTGGAAGATTGCAGCCGAGGGGCCGGCCGGCCGGGCTTTTCAAAAGCTCGGTGAAGACGAGAGAGTTCACGCCGTGCCATGCCTTTGAACGAGGATTGCATGCGTGCATCCATGCATTTTTTTATCCGCCTCTCCTTGGGTAGATGTTCGGTGTGCTTGGACTTGGATTGACTGAGACCATTTCTTTTACATTTTACTCCAGTGTGTTTCTCTGATCTAGTGCTTATTAGGTGGGTACGTACTAATGTCAGTCTTTCAAAATGTTGACACCAACTCAAGACGAGCGACTTCTTCCCTTTACAGCGCATGGTGGTGTCGAACTGAACAACAAAAAATGTCTCGAGTAGTCGAGTTACACATCACTAGACAAACCGTACGAGCAAGAGGACGTCTTTGAAATATACTATGTTAGAGGTCTGCTCTGCCGAAGGTCCTTAAAATACATTTACTTCACCGTGAACAAATGTGTCTCAGGTACATAGCTAATGGCAGATTAAACTGGCCTTCGCCCCATATGCTACCAAGAAAAACCGAATCAGTATGAAGAGAAGCTTCATCTAACACGTACAAACAGTAAGGACGTAACTCAAAACCACAAGCCTCGGCATGATGAAGATTTCAAGGGCAAAGTGACGAAGCAAACCCTATGCAACGAGAAAGAATGAGAAAATACAATGATGTCCCTGCATTGTTTGTAAACCATGGGTGAAAACTTTATGGGCATGTTTATAATTTTCAACGAAGTTGTTCACCTTCTCTATACATAGGTGAACAATGCCCTACATAAATTCACCTTTTTGAAGGCCTTAGCTTCGTTTCGCTTAGCTTTCCAAGTATCTTCGAGCGATCCTGTGTAGAGAAGCCGAAGAAATGCTTGTAAACTTGTTTAATACGAAGAGAAATGTAATGAAAATGCTAAGGCATAAGATATGAGTCTTGTACTTCGTTACTTATTGCTCTATGATTCAATATTTTCCGTCCTTATTTCTTCTTGAGAACCTTTGTCTTCAAGTTGTTACTTCAAACAAGTAACAACATGTGGGTGAAGGTTCATACTCCTAACTGTGTTGCCATGTTTTTGATGCATGTACCAATCGAAAACAAGTGATCAACATTGGCGCCCACCTCCGGTGATTCCACGACCAAAACAACCGGAACCACGACAAAGAGGATGATAGGCCGTCAAGCTTCGCCGTCATCCTTGGAGAAGCTTGTGCTCCCCATCACTGGGGCTTGAGCTTCGAACTTATTAACAAGAAGCAAAAGAAAGATGTCTAAAGAAGGGTGTAGCATGTATATGTCCAAGGACCCTACATTAGGACCAAGTGGTCCCATATTCCTATCACCTTTTTCTCAAGATAATCTTCATATCAAGGATTATTCACATAGAGATCCCATGATTATCTCTTGTGTCATAAAAGGCTTTGTCATGCACAATGTCCTGGTTGACACAGACAGTGTAGCAGATATCATATTTGATAAGGACTTCAAGCAAATGCAAGAGTCGAAATACAAGATTTAGGATTCAACTTTTCCCCTCTGTAGCTTCGGAGGGTAGCAAGTGATGGCACTAGGAAAATTGCCTATGCCCATTACATTTGGTTATGTCAACAATACAAGAACAGAGGTCATGTTTAAGATAGTTGATATTGATTTCCCATACAATGCAATCATTGGAAGGGGAACTCTTAACATATTCGAAGCAGTCCTACCTCTGCATGAAGATACTTAGCAACCAAGGAGTCATATCAGTCTATGGACGCCAAGAAGCAGCAAGAAGGGCATAAGGGAACCTGCAGGAACCTAAGATTGTCTATAATATAGACAAAGCTAAAATACAAGTTCATGAAAGTCGTCTAGAGGGAGGGTGAATAGGCGAAACATGAAACTTATAAACTTTAAACACACACTAGGTCTGAGGTTAGCGTTAGAATTAAATTCAAGCCCGAAAGAATGTTTCTCTTGCTAAGAGTTGCTCAAAGGATGTGGATGGCGTGTGGGAGCGAACTCAAATTAGCACTAGCAAGGAAACGTTAGAGAGAGGAAAGAGGGCAAACAAATCAAGCGAGAATTAAAGCGATTAGACACAGTGATTTGTTTTACCGAGGTTCGGTTCCAAAGAATCTAGTCCCCGTTGGGGAGGCCACAAAGGCTGGGTCTATTTCAACCCTTTCCCTCTCTCTCAAATGGTCACTTAGACCGAGTGAGCCTTCCCTTAATCACACGGGTCACTTAGACCCCGCAAGGACCACCACACACTTGGTGTCTCTTGTTTAGCTTTACAAATCACTTGAGAAAAGAAATGAAAAAGAAGAAGGCAATCCAAGCGACAAGAGCAACAAAAGAACACAAAAACACCCTCTCTCAAGCCCCTAATGGAATTTAGTTGATTTGGAGGCTTGGAGAGGATTTAATGTGGCAGAACCTCCCAAGTTATTGGACCCACATGCACCTGTCCTTATCTCAAAGACCTCAGACGGCTATGCATGTGCACCAGATAACTTAACAGGATCTGTCCGAGTGCCCCAAGGACCTCGGATAAACCACATACAACCAGGACCGCAAGATTAAGTAACACAAATCACACACACCAACATTTTGCAGCGGAAATATTATCACCAAATTTTACAAGTTACATTAAGTTTTACAATGTACATGATCAGAGTGATTACAAAAGTGATTCAAAGAAATAACTTTGAATTGTTATAAATTATTTATAGTTTTGAAATATATGCTAGCTCAAGTTACCATCCTCAGTAAGAAGTATAGAAGAGTTACTTAGACTTATAAGAAGGCCGAGCCCACGGGCACTTAACACCATCATCAGCAACACAAAACTATAACCTGAAAAACAACAGGGAATAAAACCCTGAGTACGGAATTACTCAGCAAGACTTACCCGACTAAAGAAAAGACTCTCAAGGGTATGCTGGCTAGAGGGATTCAAGGTATGGCTTTTCAAGAATCAAAGACTCTGTTTTGCAGAAAAGCTTACTATGAGTGGATCCTTAAAATCCAATTTTACTTGTCAAGTTAAGTAAAGTTACCTGCATCTAGAGTTCTTTCTACCCTAGTTCAAGCACTTGGCCTATACTAGCCATCTTTTATCATCCCATCAGTTCACTGGATTGCTACGTGTAAGTCAGTGACCAAGTCTTCATGTCCGAGAAGTAACGGCGATCCGAATCGATTAATAATCAGCCGAGGATCTCTAATCACACGACATATGTAGCACTTAACCCTTGCATATGTCAACTCGCCACCGGGGTTCTTAAGACCAGATCAGGTTCACGCCAACCGAGAGCACAGATACGCCACCGTCCAGCCTCTTGCCACGGAGGCTACACGCTACTCTCGCCATCTCTCCACTCCCATTGTGTGTTATCTTATTCTGGTATTAGTCTGCACGAGGCAAAGCTTACCCATGATGAGGCATGTGACCAGTTAAAGGGTCCTCTGTCAGCAGGCCTACATCGAGACGGTCCTTAATCAACTCAGACAGAGACACTACACCGAGACTCCTTTCTCGTGCAAGTCAACCGCTCGGTCTCAGCTTTATTATTTAAACCCAAAGTTTGGTACCTGGCAGAGGTACATCTTTTTCGATGTTGAACCCATCATGGCCATGATGGATCCACCATCACAAGTTTTTCTTTTTGAAAACATTCCCACCCACTAAAGCATCACTTTTATTTTAAAACAAAACATTTTGTTTTTCTAAAGCAAGGCTAAGCATCATAAAAATCCTTTTTATAAAAGGGGTATCAAGGAAGGGAAATCAATGTTCCAAGGAAGGAAATGCATCAACGGTTTAGCACACAACTCCTATCACCTAATGCGTCAAGCAAGTGAGAAAGATTTTTAAACATCAAAGAGGTGGCGAATGCACCGGGGTCTGCCTTGGTAACACTAGGTTAGTGTTGTTAGGTGGCGACCATCTTTTATGTTGGCACTCGTTCAGATTATCCATCTTCCAATTTGTCCATCAGCATCATCCTGCGGATTAGCCCACGCTTGGGGTCGACTTGGCTCGTCTTCCGCATCACGCGATTATTTATCGTACCTCATGATATGCACGATGCACATGTATGAGCACAAGTATAAAGAGTGTAAGATAGATATCTACACTAAAAGGATGAAACACTTAAAACCAAGCATTAATGTCGGGGACCATAATTAGGGGTACCCTCAAGACTCCTAATTCTTAGCTGGTAACCCCCATCAGCACAAAGCGGCAAAGGCCTGATGGGTGCGGTTAAGTCAGGGATCGGTCCATTCGAGGGACTCGATCACGCCTCGCCCGAGCCTAGCCTCGGGCAAGGGCAGCCGACCCCGGAGGATCTCCGTCTCGCCCGAGGCCCCCCTCCAGCGACGAACATACTTCTGGCTCGCCCGAGGCCCTGTCTTCGCCAAGAAGCAACCCTGACCAAATCGTCGCGCCAACCGACCAAATCGCAGGAGCATTTAATGCAAAGGTGGCCTGACACCTTTATCCTGACGCGCGCCCTTCATTCGACAGAGCCGAAGTGACCGCAGTCACTTCGCCGCTCCACTGACCGACCTGACAGAAGGACAGCGCCGCCTGCGCCGCTCCGACTGTTGTGCCACTCGACAGAGCGAGGCTGATAGGCAGCCAGGCCCGGCCTTAGGCACCATAGGAAACTCCGCTTCGCCCGACCCAGGGCTCGGACTCGGGCTAAGCCCTAGAAGACGGCGAACTCCGCTCTGCCCGACCCAGGGCTCGGACTCGGGCTAAGCCCCGGAAGACGGCGAACTCCGCTCCGCCCGACCTAGGGCTCGGACTCGGGCTCAGCCCCTGAAGACGGCGAACTCCGCTCCGCCCGACCTAGGGCTCGGACTCGGGCTTAGCCCCTGAAGACGACGAACTCCGCTACGCCCGACCCCAGGGCTCGGACTCAGCCCTGGCCTCAGCCGACGGTCTCCGCCTCGCCCGACCCAGGGGCTCAGACTCGACCTCGGCCTCGGAAGACAGACTCGACCTCGACCTCGGAGGAGCCTCCACATCGCCCAACCTAGGGCGCGGACCGACCACGTCAACAGGAGGCGCCATCATTACCCTACCCCAAGCTGACTCAGGCTACGGGGAACAAGACCGGCGTCCCATCTAGCTCGCTCCGCCAGATAAGCAATGATGGCGCCCCGCACGCTCTGTGACGACGGCGGCTCTCAGCCCCCTTACGGAAGCAAGAGGACGTCAGCAAGGACTCGACAGCTCCGACAGCTGTCCTTCCACCAGGCTTCAGCACTCCTCCGACGGCCACGACACCACACGAACCGGGTGCCAAAACCTCTCCGGCTGCCACAATGACATGTACTTAGGGCGCTAGCTCTCCTCCTCTAGACACGTTAGCACTCTGCTACACCCCCATTGTACACCTGGATCCTCTCCTTACGCCTATAAAAGGAAGGACCAGGGCCCTCTTAAAGAGGGTTGGCCGCGCGGGGAAGAGGATGGGACAGGCGCTCGCGTGAGGCCGCTCGCTCCCTCTCCCGCGTGGACGCTTGTAACCCCCTACTGCAAGCGCACCCAACCTGGGCGCGGGACAAACACGAAGGCCGCGGGATTTCCACCTCTCTCACGCCCGTCTCCGGCCGCCTTTTCCCCCTTCGCGCTCGGCCTCGCGCCGACCCATCTGGGCTAGGGCACGCGGCGACATTTCACTCGTCGGCCCAGGGACCCCCCGGTCTCGAAACGCCGATAGTTGGCGCGCCAGGTAGGGGCCTGCTGCGTGTTGACGAACAGCTTCCCGTCAAGCTCCAGATGGGCAGTCTTCAGCGACCTTTCCAGCCTGGGACGATGCTTCGTTTCGGGAGTCTTGAGTTCATGTCCCTCAACGACAGCTACGACATGACACTCCTTCCCCCGCCGTGCGACAACGACAATGGCGGCCGACAGCCCGCCCGCCGGCGGCGGAATCGACGACGTCTTCCCCGCGTGGTGGAAGAACAACATTCGAGCTCGCCTCGCCCTCTCCCCCACCGACGGAGGAGTAGGCGGGGCAACCAAGGCCAAGCAGGAGGCGGCACCTCGTCGGCTGTCGAGCAAGTCGATGGCGCCGGCACCCCAACGGGGGGCACGTCGGGCATCGACCTCGCGTTTGAGACGAAGACGAGCGTGGTCTCCCCGCAACACGCCGATTCCAAGCAAACGGACGACGCCAGCACGCTCGCGAAAGGCTTGCTGGGTGTCACCCTCGTACCTAAGACGACGGTGCAGTCAGTCCCTGACGTGACTTCGTCACCGCCCGTCGACCAAGAGGTACCCACCGATTCCCATCTCACGCCTTTCGGATTTAGCCTCGACCCGCCAAGCGGCTTCACTTTGGCGGACGCTCTCGTAGAGGCGAGTCCAAACCCTCTGGGGTTTCGTATGCGGTCACCCTGGGACCGGCTGACGGACGTCTCGACCTACGGGCCCTCTGGGTCCGAGGAAGACGACGTGCCCGACTTTTGTTGGGATTTCTCCGGACTTGGTAACCCCAGTGCCATGCGGGACTTCATGACCGCGTGCGACTACTGCCTTTCCGACTGTTCCGACGGTAGCCGCAGCCTCGGCGATGAGGACTGCGGCCCAAGTCGTGAATGTTTCCACGTCGATCTAGGGGGTCCCTCCGAAGGCAACCATCTTGGTATGCCGGAGAACGGTGATCTCCCTAGGCCTGTGCCTCGCGTTGACATCCTACGGGAGCTAGCAGTGGTCCCCGTTCAGGCAGGGGGTCATGACCCACAGCTCGAGCAAATCTGCGGGGTGTCGACCAGGCTCGACGAGGGAGCAGGAGCACTTGAGCCGATCCACCGGGACGTCGGGCAAGAATGGGCGGGCCAGCCTCCGGCCGGAGAAATGCGTCATCTACCCCAGGGTATCCAGCACCACATCGCCGACGATGTCAGGGTAAGGCTGCCACCCGCTTCCAGTGGGGTCGGCCAGAACCTGGCTGCAGCAGCAATGCTCCTCCGCGCGATGCCGGAGCCATCAACCACCGAGGGGCGACGAATCCAGGGGGAGCTCAAGAATCTCCTAGAGGGTGCCGCGGTCCGACGGGCCGAAAGCTCCGCCTCCCGAAGGCAGGTGTACCCCTCGGAACATCGCGCCGTGACTTCCCGATTCATGCGGGAAGCCTCGGTCCACACCGGGCGCACGCGCAACACAGCGCCTGTGGCCCCGGGTCGCCTTGGCAACGAGCACCATCACCGCGACCGTCGGGCCCACCTCGACGAGAGGGTGCGCCGAGGCTACCACCCCAGGCGTGGAGGACGCTACGACAGCGAGGAGGATCGGAGTCCATCGCCCGAACCACCCGGTCCGCAGGCTTTCAGCCGCGCCATACGACGGGCGCCGTTCCTGACCCGGTTCTGACCCCCGACTACTATCACAAAGTACTCGGGGGAGACGAGACCGGAACTGTGGCTCGCGGACTACCAGCTGGCCTGCCAAGTGGGTGGAACGGACGATGATGCCTCATCATCCGCAACCTCCCCCTGTTCCTCTTCGACACCGCTCGCGCCTGGTTGGAGCACCTGCCTCCGGGGCAGATCTCCAACTGGGACGACCTGGTCCAAGCCTTCGCCGGCGATTTCTAGGGCACATACGTACGCCCTGGAAACTCCTGGGACCTTCGAAGCTGCTGGCAGCAGCCGGGAGAGTCTCTCCGGGACTACATCCGGCGATTCTCGAAGCAGCGCACCGAGCTGCCCAACATCATCGATTCGGATGTCATCGGCGCGTTCCTCGCCGGCACCACCTGTCGCGACCTGGTGAGCAAGCTGGGTCGCAAGACCCCCACCAAGGCGAGCGAGCTGATGGACATCGCCACCAAGTTCGCCTCTGGCCAGGAGGCGGTTGAGGCTATCTTCCGGAAGGACAAGCAGCCCCAGGGCCGCCCACCGGAAGATGCCCCCGAGGCGTCAACTCATCACGGCGCCAAGAAGAAGGGCAAGAAGAAGTCGCAAGCGAAACACGACGCCGCCGACGTGGACCTTGTCGTCGCCGCCGAGTACAAGAACCCTCGGAAACCCCCCGGAGGTGCCAACCTCTTCGACAAGATGCTCAAGGAACCGTGCCCCTATCATCAGGGGCCCGTCAATCACACCCTTGAGGAGTGCGCCATGCTTCGGCGCCACTTCCACAGGGCCGGGCCACCCGCGGAGAGTGGCAGGGCTCGCGACGACGACAAGAAGGAAGATCACCAGGCAGGAGAGTTCCCCGAGGTCCGCGACTGCTTCATGATCTACGGTGGGCAAGCGGCGAACGCCTCGGCTCGGCACCGCAAGCAAGAGCGTCGGGAGGTCTGTTCGGTGAAGGTGGCAGCGCCAGTCTACCTAGACTGGTCCGACAAGCCCATCACCTTCGACCAGGCCGACCACCCCGACCACGTGCCGAGCCTGGGGAAATACCCGCTCGTCGTCGACCTCGTCATCGGCGACGTCAGGCTCACCAAGGTCCTCATGGACGGAGGCAGCAGCCTCAACATCATCTACGCCGAGACCCTCGGGCTCCTGCGTGTTAATCTGTCCTCGGTCCGGGCAGGCGCTGCGCCTTTCCACGGGATCATCCCCAGGAAGCGCGTCCAGCCCCTCGGACAACTCGACCTTCCCGTCTGCTTCGGAACGCCCTCCAACTTCCGAAGGGAGACCCTCACGTTCGAGGTGTTCGGGTTCCGAGGAACCTACCACGCGGTACTGGGGAGGCCATGCTACGCGAAGTTCATGGCCGTCCCCAACTACACCTACCTCAAGCTCAAGATGCCAGGCCCCAACGGGGTCATCACCGTCGGCCCCACGTACAAACACGCGTTCGAATGCGACGTGGAGTGCGTGGAGTACGCCGAGGCCCTCGCCGAATCCGAGGCCCTCATCACCGACCTGGAGAGCCTCTCTAAGGAGGTGCCGGACGTGAAGCGTCACGCCGGCAACTTCGAGCCAGCGGAGATGGTTAAGTCTGTCCCCCTCGACCCCAGCAGCGACGCCTCCAAGCAGATCCGGATCGGCTCCGAGCTTGATCCCAAATAGGAAGCAGTGCTCGTCGACTTTCTCCGCGCGAACGCTGACGTCTTCGCGTGGAGTTCCTCGGACATGCCCGGCATACCGAGGGATGTCGCCGAGCACTCGCTGGATATCCGAGCCGGAGCCCGACCCGTCAAGCAGCCTCTGCGCCGATTCGACGAAGAAAAGCGCAGAGCCATAGGCGAGGAGATCCACAAGCTAATGGCGGCAGGGTTCATCAAAGAGGTATTTGTTGGCACTTGCTCTCGGTCACAAGGGGGGCCAACAAGGGTGAACAATGACGTCAACAGGGTTACACACAAGATGGCAATAGCTCTGTTAAATCTGGCCTCTCACGGGCACTGTGCGGGGGTATTTATAGGTACCTGAGCGCCCAGCGGCTTGTGTTAAGGACGCATGTGCCCTCAGCTACCTAGGTTATCCCCAGAATATTCCCATAAAGCAGGGTTACAGACTGTAATTACAGGAATGCCTTTACAAATTAGGCCCGTAACACGCAGCGGCCACGCAGGGCCCGTTACAATGGGCCGGAACACATGTGGGCCTTCGAGCTGGACAAGGCCGCACGGTGGGATGACTACGTCGCAGGCCTTCGTCCGATGCCGTAACGAGCGAAGGGTGTCCCTGCCCGTTCTGTCTCCGTCGGACCGGCGGGTGCAGCGAAGGCCTCGAGCGAAGGGTGGCGTCTTTGCCTTCGCCCCAACATTTGCCCTCCGAGGGACCAGTTCGACAAAGTCACCTGGTGCCGAAGACGTCGCTAGATGGCGGAGACGCTGCCCTCGCTCGAAGTGGTTCCGCGGGGGTTTTTGACGTGACCGTTGATTGACAGCGTACTGTTGGATTGCGGGTTTCCCGAAACGCCGCGCCCTGTTGGATTGCGAGTTTCCCGAAGAGCCGTGCCCTGTCTATAAAAGGGGGCGGGGGTCGGTGCTTTTTGAACTCCACTTTCCGCGCTCCGTGCAAACCCTAGCCGCCTTTTTTCACCGTCTTGTTGCTCGTCTGCCCGCCGTGCTCTTGTTCGCCGGAGATCTGGCTCGAGTGAAGCAGACCGCCCACCGCCGCCAACGGTACGTAGCGATGCCGACCTCCTCTTCTTCCGCTGCCGCTACGCCGCCGGTCGACGCCTCGCCGCCGGCCAACGCCTCGTCTGAGGAGACGCTGAGTGGTTTGAAGGCGGAGGAGTTGCGCGCCGGCGATTCTGTGGATTTTGGCGTGACGCGGATGTCGTCGGTCCGCGTGCAAGATATGCAGCGGTTGGGTTACTTCGGCGGCGGAGTTGCTCGTGTCCCGGGGACGGAGGAAGTCCCCGAGCCGGAGGGCGAGTTGGTTGTGTTTGAGGCGTTCTTCGCCGCCGGTCTCCGCCTGCCTGCGCACCGATTTGTTGGCGAAGTCCTGCGCAGGTTTAACGTTCAGATACATCAGCTGACACCAAACGCCGTGGTGGCTCTGTCGAAGTATGTCTGGGCGATGACTTCGTACGGCGGACAGCCATCGGTTGAAGTCTTTGCGAAGTATTACTGCTTGCACTGGCAGAAGAGGATGATTGGAGATGAAGTTGCTCAGTTTGGGTCCTGCACGTTTACGCCGAAGACCGGCAAGACCACGATGCAGGTAGTCGAGTTGGTTCCTTGTGCCCGCAACAAGTGGGGCAACTGGAATGAGTTTTGGTTTTACGTTGCTGAGGGTACTGTCGAAGACCATGAGGGACTCCCCGTGTCCGAGATGTGTTCTCATTTTTACTCAGCGTACCCGCCCTTTGAGGTGGCGGAGGAGGATGCGGACGAAGGGGCCCTTCGGTGCGCCGCCGGCCTGAGCAGTGGGCGCGATTTGGTTGAAGAATTTGTGGTGTACGGGGTATGGCCCTTGGCGCATGGCTGGGCGTTGGGCGAAGTGTGCCCACGCCAAATGCCTTTCCACGGTGGGAGGGTGGTGCGAAGTCCGGCCTTCGCGCTGAATCTGCAAAGCCGCGATCCGGCCGCCTTTGTGCGTGAGGCGGAGGATGGGGCGGTGCGGCTCGTTGGTCGTTACGTGCCGAGGACAGAGGGCCCGCGCAGCTGGGAAATCCGCGGGTCGAATGACCGTCTGAACAGGGTTTTTGAATTGAATCAACTACCGTATGACGGCTATCCCGGTCAAGACGATGTGGACCGTCGTGGGAAGAAGCCGGTGGTGGAGACTGGAGACGACCCTGCGCCGGCGGCCGCGCCATCCTCTAAGAAGAGGAAACTAGGTACTGCCATGGGAGGACTTGGGGTTTCCGATGGTTTTGCTAGAGAGTTGATGAGGACATGCGCGACCCCGGGGGGAAGGATGTCTTCGCCCGAGCTCCGGGAGTCTTCGGCTCGGATGCTGAGGGTTACCGGGGGTTGTTGGCCTAGGAATGTTCCTATCCCCCGCGCGGCTGGCGAGGACTTTTTTACATCTCGCATGGTTCGTGAATGGAGAGTTTTTCCTTATGGGCGGAATATTGCTGCTGTTGTGTCGGCAGTGATGGACAAGGATCGCCAGGGAGCTGCACAAAAGCGCCAGGCAGCTGTCAGGCTCGTTGAAGCCAGGCCGAAGAGGCAGCGGGGGTCTGCGAAGGCTGCGACCCCCGGCGGAGGCAGGCCGCCGCTGGCGGCGAAGTCGGGCGTCCCTGCATCTAGCAAGGCGCCGGAGGCAACGACAGGCGCCGGAGGCTCCAAATCGACGAAGGCGGTGCCGCCGTCCAGCAGAGTGCCGGAGGTCGCGAAGGCGGCGCGAGCGTTGCCGTCGTCAGGCAAGCGTGTCGCCGACTTCGCCACCGATATTAGTGTGGAGGATTATCTTGGTGGTAAGTCGTTGGCTCGTTTTTTTTATTTATTCGTTGATAAGTCGCAGGGTCGGACGAAGGCCAACTTGCTATACTTGCGCCTGCCACGGCGACCATGACGGCTGCCGCAGTGCCGAAGGCGAAGGGCGGGGCTCTTGGCGCCGGAGGCGAGGTGTTGGCCCTCGCGGCTGTCAGGGATGAGGCGGGTGCTGTGTCCCGCCGGCTGAAGGAGGTGAAGGAGGCACTAAGTCAGGTCCGTTGAGCTAGACTTCGGTGTGTTTTTTTTTCGGTTTTTGCTGGGGCCGCGGTCTTATGTGTGTTTTGCAGGCGCCTGACTTCGTCGACCGCACAGCGTCGGGGGCGCTCACGGCAGTTGTGTCTGCCGAAGTCGAGAGGCTTCGGACGCAACATGCTGACGCCGTCCGTGAAAAATCAGCCGCCGACAGTAAGTGCCGAAAACTGGCGGACAAGGTGGCCGCACTGGAGAGGGAGAAGGCTGACCTCCGGCGCCAACTGGCGGGGGAGAGGAGGGAGACCAACGAGGCCCTCGTCAAGGAGCAGGCTGCGCAGGCGGAGGCCAAATTGGCGCGGGCGGAGGGCAATATTGCCAGGGAGCGCGCCGAGCAGCTGCAGGAGCGGCTCACCGCCCTGGAGAGCCGCGTGGAGAGGGCCGAGGCCGTGTCGCGCGCGGAGGCAGAGCGGACGCGCAAACAGCTTATGGATACATACCATGAGCTGGGCGCGTGGACCGGTGACTTCGAAGTGCCGGACCGAGAGCCCGGACTTTGCTGCCTGGAGTGGGTGCAGGAGGAGTTGCAGGCACTCCCCACTGTCGTGGAGGGGTTTATGTCGTATGCCTCCCTGGTCACCTGCGAGGGGCGATGAACGCGCTCTCCCGCGAAGGGTGCCGGCACTTCGAGGTCTTCGACCAAGCCGATGAAGATTTTGAGCGAGATATCTATAAGGTTGAGGACCCCATAGTGAAGGAATCCGCCGGAGCCATCTACGACCGGATGTGGGGTCCGTATGGTCGCGAGGTGGTCAGGGAGCGGGCCGAGACGGCGAGGGCTCAGGTAACGTTTTCGTTTGTTTGGCGTTTGCTAGATGTGGGCTGTGTGTGGGTTTGCTGAATTTTGTGTGTTGTGTCTTAGGCGGCTCATGGCGAGAGGGTGGACGACTTCGGGGCGTTGAATAGCGCGCTGCCTGACCCGGAGCCGACCCCGGCGGACGCCATGTCCGGGGCCGCCCTGGAGCCGCCCCCGGAGACTGCGGAAGGCGCACCGGATGCCCCCGCATCCGCTGCGGCCGGCGGAGACCTGCCCCCAGAGACCGCCGAAGGCGCGCCTGATGCCCCCGCAGCCGCTGCGCCGAGTGCTGAAGATCCTGCGGCGGTGGCGGCGGGAGCGACAGCGGAGGCAACGGCGGAGGCAATGGCGGAGGCTCCCGCAACGACAGGGTCTTCGCAGGTGGCGTAGTGGGTGTAGATAGTTGGGGAATTTTGGATATGTTGCTGAATTTTGGTTGCTGCGCAGGTTCAAGATTTTGGGCCTGCGCATGCAACCGCCACTACTAAATTTTTGGCGGCTTCGACCGTGGATGGTGGTAATAAATGTGATGGTTCTGCATCTGAGTTTTCTGATTTTGCTGACTCTGGGAGCTCGGTTGAGTGGACTGAGGAGTCGTCGGAGGAGGATTTGGACTATTTTGCGGCCTTGGATGTGGCTGCGGCGGAGGCTTCACCGCACGCTGCGGACACAGAAGATGTGCCTGGTCCTAGTGCTGGGCGCCGGTGACGAAGGGCGGTTGCGAAACGCAGAGTGAGTGAAGCGGAGGGAGGTCGGCTTCGTGTGAGTAGGGCTGGCCGGCAGGAACTATTGTCTTTGCCAGCCGCCGTGAGTACAGGTGAAGGGGAATCGCGAAGTCTTTTTGCGGGTGAGGAGCTTAGGATAATGTTATTTAATTATAGGGAGATGGGAATTATTCCTAAGGTTGAGCCGATGTAGAGTGTGGTGCCCTCGCTTGTACATGTGTAAAGGCTTGTATGATGAGGTTGTGTGCCCTCGCACACTTGGCTATGCTTGCGAAGGCTTTATTCCTCTGGTGTGTTTTGTTATGCTGTGCTGGTGCGCATATAGTGGGTCTTGGTGTGGACAGTTTGGTGTTGTCGTTTTTGCTTTTGTAGTGCTAGTCCGGCTGCACCCTTAGGCGACTTCTGCGCGGATAGTCTTCGCGATAGACTTCGGTTTCTTTTCGCACTTGTTGTGCTAGTCCGGCTGCACCCGTAGGCGACTTCTGCGCGGATAGTCTTCGCGGAAGACTTTGATTTTTCGCACTTGTTGTGCTAGTCCGGCTGCACCCGTAGGCGACTTCTGCGCGGATAGTCTTCGCGGAAGACTTCGATTTTTCGCCCTTGTTGTGCTAGTCCGGCTGCACCCTTAGGCGACTTCTGCGCGGATTTGTCGCACGCGAGGGTGGCTAGAGCTGAGCCTCGTGGTGACCTCGTAGTGGTTGAATGTCGAAGACCGTCGTTGCGGTCTTTTTTCGACGCATGTTTTTGCGGGGGATTTTTCACACATATATTACATGGCTCCGCCTCGTTAAAAACCTCACCCCCCAGGAGGAAAAGAGTGCGGGCCGGTATAAGATTGTTTTTGCGGATTACAAGGGCGAATCGGCCCTGGTGAGTCAAACAAAAAATTTGCGGAGGTTGTCGATGTTCCAGGAGTGCTCCAGGTCTTCGCCGTTTGGCGTTGTAAGCCTGTAAGCGCTGGGGGAAGCTTTCGTCTTGACTATAAAGGGGCCCTCCCACTTGGGCTCCAGCTTGCCCTTGGACTCTGTCCGAGCTGTTCGGACGAGTACGAGGTCTTCCTCGCTGAATTCCCTCGGGATGACTGTGTGGTCGCGCCATGCTTTGGTCTGGGCTTGGTATTTGTTTAGGGCCTGTAGGGCGAAGACTCGGTCTCCGTCAATGAGATCCTTTGAAGTTGGCTCGTCCACGTCGGGGACGGCTGACAGAATTGTTCGCGGGGACCCATGCTTTATTTCTTTTGGGGTCATGGCCTCCGATCCGTATAGGAGGCGGAAAGGAGTAAACCTAGTCGCCCTGCACTCAGTCGTGTTTAGTGCCTAGACTGCCTCGGGTAACAAATCGGTCCATCTGCCCTTTTTCTCATCGAGGAGCATCTTTTTGACAGCTGTGAAGATTTTCCCATTGGCGCGTTCCACAACCCCGTTGGACTGCGGATGATAGACTGAGGCGAAGGCAAGCTTGGTGCCAATGGAAAAGCAAAAATCCTTGAAGTCTTGGCTGTCAAACTGCTTGTCGTTGTCAACTGTCAGTTCGGACGGTACTCCGAAGCGGCAAACAATGTTTTGCCAAAAGAATTTCTGGGCAGTTTTTGATGTTATTGTGGAAACAGCCCTTGCCTCGATCCATTTGGTGAAGTACTCGACAGCGACGAAGGCGAATTTAAGGTTCCCCTGAGCGGTGGGCAGGGGCCCGACAATGTCCAGGCCCCAGCGCTGGAGAGGCCATGTGTGGGCAATCAGCTTTATATACTGCGAGGGGTGGCTTGACCGAGGAGAAAACTTCTGGCAGGCTTCGCAGGACCTTGTGACCCGATTTGCGGCGCAGATCATTGCGGGCCAGTAAAAACCTTGGTGGATCACTTTAGCGGCTAGGGCCCTTGGCCCTGCGTGCGAGCCGCACGTGCCGCTGTGGACTTCGCGTAGGATCTGGATGCCCTCGGTTTCGGTGACGCACTTAAGCATTGGCTGACTGGCCCCTTTCTTGTAGAGTTGGCCTTCGATCAGTGCGAAGTCCCGGCTTTGATGTCCGAGGCGTTTGGCCTCACTGATGTCGGTTGGATGATAGTACCCCTGTAGGAACAGGGTTATTGGTGCCCGCCAGTCTTCGGTCATGATTAGATTGACGATGCGGTGGCCCTCGCTGTCATTAGTTATTTGGAGCCCTTCGGGGCTCCGGACGGCTGGCATGCCGATGACATGAAAGAATACGTCGGAGGGCAAGGACTCGCCCCTGGCGGCGGCCTTGGCCAATGCGTCGGCCTCTTCATTCTTGGCCCAATCCACATGCTGCAAGGTGAATCCCTTGAATTGTCTCTCGAGGCTTTGGATGGCCGCGAGGTATTGCATAAGCGCGGGGTCCTTTGCTGCATAGTCTTTCTCGACTTGGCCGGCGACTACCTTGGAGTCTGTTTTGATGATGCAATTGGTGCATCTGTCGGATTCCAGAGCGAAGCTGAGGCGTGCTGCATATCTGTGCTTGACCCCGGCTGGTGAGGTGATGACTGCAGCGGCGCCTGCCCCCGCATGGCACCATGCGCCGTCGCAATGGATCGTCCAGACCTTTTCTGTGGACGGGTCTGGCTGTGTTATTGGCCCAGTCCAGTCGACGACGAAGTCTGCCAGGACTTGTGACTTGATGGCTGTCCTGGGCTCAAAGCTGATGTGGTAGCCAGACAGTTCGGCTGCCCACTTGGCAATCCTCACCGATGCCTCCGGGTTTCTGAACAATTCGCCGAGTCCCCTGTCTGAGGTGACTCGGACCTTGAATGCTTCGAAGTAGTGGCGCAGTTTGCGCGAAGACATAACAACTGCGTAGGCAATCTTCTCCAGCTCTGTCATGTTGCACTTGGACGGTGTCAGTACTTCGGAGACATAGTAAACAGGGCACTGCCTGACCACGCCTTCAACTGTCTGCTCCTGCACTAGTGCCGCGCTGACCGCATGCGGCGAAGCCGCGACGTAGAGCAATAGGGGGAGCGAGGAGTCGGGGCTAGTGAGGACGGCCAACTCCGACAGGTACTGTTTTAATGAGGCGAAGGCTACTGCCTGCTCTGGTCCCCAGGCGAAGTCTTTTGCACCGCGGAGTGTTTTGAGGAAGGGAAGACTTCGCTCGGCGGGCCTGGAGATGAATCTGTTGAGAGCGGCCAATCTGCCTGTCAGGCGCTGGACGTCTCTGGCGGACTGCGGAGGCGTCATGTTTACGATGGCCTGGATCTTGGTTGGGTTGGCCTCGATGCCGCGGTGTGATACCAGGTAGCCCAATATTTTGCCTTGGCGAACGCCGAAGACGCACTTTTCCGGGTTTAGGCGGAGTCGTGCGTCTCACATGTTCGCGAATGTCTCGGCGAGGTCGGCGAGATGGTCCTCCTTGCTTTTGCTGGCGACGACGATGTCGTCCACATATGTAAATATATTTCTGCCAACTTGCCCTTCGAGCACTGTTTTGGTGAGTCTGGAGAAGGTGGACCCGGCGTTCTTGAGTCCCTCCGGCATTCTGATGAAGCAATATGTGCCGAAGGGTGTTATGAAGCTGGTGCTAGCCTTGTCTTCCTCCTTCATGTATATCTGGTGGTAACCGGAGAAGCAGTCGAGGAGTGACATGACCTCGCATCCGGCCGCGCTATCGACTATTTTGTCGATCCGCGGCAACGGGAAATTGTCCTTTGGGCAGGCCTTGTTGAGACTGGTGAAGTCTATGCACATGCGCCATTTCCCGCTTTTTTTCTGCACCATTACAACATTGGAGAGCCACGTGGGGTAAGCCACTGGCTCGATGAATTTTGCCTCTAGGAGACGGTGCACCTCTGCTTTGGCGGCCTCTGTCTTTTCGTCGGACATTTTGCGAAGCCTCTGCTTTTTTGGTCGCACCGAAGGGTCAATTCCCAAGCTGTGCTCAATTATGGATCGGCTGACTCCGACCAGGTCGAGGGCGGACCAGGCGAAGACATCTTTATTCTTGGACAGGCAGCAGAGGAGTTTCTTTTCTTCATGCGAGGTGAGGTCTTCGCTGATAGTGACTGTTTGCTTAGGCGTGGCCTGATCGAGGGGGGGACAGTCTTGGTCCCGTCTTGGCTCTGCAGTTGTGCCTTGTCGTGCTGTTTGTCGGTTGGGCTGGCGGGCGCGGGGACCTCGCGCTGGGCCGTGAGGCAATGCACGTTTCTCTGACCGGGCATGAAGTCCCGCTCTATGTTGTGTGCCGTCTGCTGGTTGCCGTAGACCGTAATGACGCCTAACGGACCTGGTATCTTCATACATAGGTACAGTCCGTGAATGGCGGCTTCGAACTTATTGATGGAGCCCCGACCCATGATGGCGTTGTATGGATATACCATATCCACGATATCGAAAGTCACTTGCTCACTTCGGGCATTGGGTGCTACACCGAAGGAGAGGGGCAACTCTATTTTGCCGACGGGAAAGGTGCCCTTGCCGCCGAAGCCATACAACGGGTTGTCAGAAGGCTTGAGCAGGCTGTGGCTTATACCCATGCGGTCGAAGGCGTGGAGGAAGATGATGTCCGCCTGACTGCCATTGTCGACTAGGACTTTGTGTAGGTCCCAGCCTGCCACGCTGCAATTGATAACCATAGCGTCGATGTGGGGGGCGCTGCGCAGGTCGACGTCTCGTGCGTCGAAGGTTAGCGGTATGTGGGACCACCTTGTCTGCACGACTGGGCCAGTGACGGCGACATGGTTGATGCTGCGGTAGTGGTCCCGCTTCTGCCGCTTGGTGTCGAAGTCAGTGCTGGACCCCCCAGTTATCATGTGAATGACTCCGCGATATGGTTGATCGGCGAAGTCTTCCTGCTTAGGGGCGTGGGGGATGTTTTGATGTTGCTGGTGTGGTGGTGGGGGTGGGGGAGGTACGATTTGTACTTCCTGATGGTGTTGGTAAGCGTGGTGCGGTGGATGCGGGGCGGGGGCGTGGATGTATGGTGGAGGGGGTTGCTGGTAAGTGTGTGCGACAACTCTGGGGTTGTCGGCTGGCTGCGCCCGTGCCATTCTGTCCCTGGTGGCCTTCGTTTCGGGGCAGTCTTTGGTTTGGTGGGCGCAGTCTTCGCCATGAAAGAGGCAGTAGAATCGGCGCGGCGGCTGCGCATGCCCTCGACCCCTACCACGAGTTCCATTTCTGCGGCCCTAGGGGGATATTCCTGGCGACGAGGGGGGTCAGCAGCGGGGTGCTGGTTGGCGATGTTGTGCACTTGCTGCTGGTTGCGGCCGTCTCGACCGGAGTCTGGCTGCGGAGTCCTCGTCCACGTGCGGCTGGGCTGTGGAGCATCTTTGGGTTTCCGCTGCGACTCAACCTTGCGCTGGTGGAGCTCTTCGGATTTGGCATATTTTTCAAAGAGCTGATATAGCTCCTGGAGGTTCTTTGGCGGATCTCTGATACAGTGGCTGTAGAGGACGCCGGCGTGAAGGCCACTGATAGCGTAGTGGATAGCGATCTGATCATCGACTGAGGGCAGCTGTGACTTGAGTGTTAAAAATTTGCGGTAATACTCCCGCAGAGTCTCCTTTTCCAGCTGCTTGCAAAGTGAGAGCTCGGCCAAGGCGTCGGTGTCCGGGCGGTACCCTTGGAAGTTGAGTAGGAACTTATCCCGGAGGCTTCTCTAGGAATCAATGGACAGCGGAGGCAACCTGGTGAACCAGGTGAGAGCTGGGCCCTCCAGGGCGATGATGAAAGACTTCGCCATAGTGGCGTCGTCCCCTCCGGAAGATGCAACGGCTACCTGATAACTCATTATATATTGTGCTGGGTCGGTGCTGCCGTTGTACTTGGGATATGCCCCTGCCCAGAAGTTAGCTGGCCAAGGCGTCACTTGCAGGTGTGGCGCCAGGGGACTTCGCTCGTCGAGGTAGTTGACCCCTTGGAATGGCGCGGCGTGCGGGAAGGTGTGGTCGCGCTGGGGGAAACGCGGGACTTCCTGTTGTGCGCGATCTTGCAGGGGTGGCCCATGCTGCAGGCCGAGGTGGCCTTCGCGCGTGTCTTCCAGTTGTGCGCGCTGCTGGAGGGGTGGCTCGCGCTGCGGGCCAAGGTGGCCTTCGCGCTGCATCAACGCGATCTCCCGCTCGAGGTCTTGGGCCTTCTGCTCTTCGTCGCGTATCATTTGCCGTACTTTGGCTAGTGCGGACACGCGCTGGCGCTTGGCCTCCAGTATCTCTTTCTGCCTCTGGAGATTGCGGTTCTTGAGGCGCAGGGCGCGCAGCTGTAACTGTTCTTCCGCTGAGACGCCGAGGACTTCGCCATCCTCGGTGAGGTCCGCGCCCTCCAATGAGGCGAAGCCTGTGGGTGGCTGCGATTGTCCTTCAGGGCTGCAAGTGCGGAGAGTGTCGTCTTCGTAGGTGCGGGGAATGTTGTCTTCAGTGGCTTCCTGGTGGGTGGACTCGGTGAGGGCGAGGGCCTTGCCCTTTCTTGCGGCAAGCAGTGCTGCCTTCGCGGCCTCGTCAGCCTTCGGGTTAGCTCTCTTGGGTGCCATCGCGGGTGGTTTTCTCGTAGCATGAACGGTGGGCACCAAATGTTGGCACTTGCTCTCGGTCACAAGGGGGGCCAACAGGGGTGAACAATGACGTCAACAGGGTTACGCACAAGATGGCAATAGCTCTGTTAAATCTGGCCTCTCACGGGCACTGTGCGGGGGTATTTATTGGTACCTGAGCGCCCAGCGCCTTGTGTTAAGGACGCATGTGCCCTCAGCTACCTAGGCTATCCCCAGAATATTCCCATAAAGCAGGGTTACAGACTGTAATTACAGGAATGCCTTTACAAATTAGGCCCGTAACACACAGCGGCCACGCAGGGCCCGTTACAATGGGCCGGAACACATGTGGGCCTCCGAGCTGGACTAGGCCGCACGGTGGGATGACTACGTCGCAGGCCTTCGTCCGATGCCGTAACGAGCGAAGGGTGTCCCTGCCCGTTCTGTCTCCGTCGGACCGGCGGGTGCAGCGAAGGCCTCGAGCGAAGGGTGGCGTCTTTGCCTTCGCCCCAACAGTATTCCATCCCGAATGGCTTGCCAACCCTGTGCTTGTGAGAAAGAAAGGAGGGAAATGGCGGATGTGTGTAGACTACACTGGTCTAAACAAAGCATGTCCGAAAGTTCCCTACCCTCTGCCTCGCATCGATCAAATCGTGGATTCCACTGCTGGGTGCGAAACCCTGTCTTTCCTCGATGCCTACTCAGGGTATCACCAAATCAGGATGAAGGAGTCCGACTAGCTCGCGACTTCTTTCATCACGCCCTTCGGCATGTACTGCTATGTCACCATGCCGTTCGGCTTGAGGAATGCGGGTGCGACGTACCAGCGGTGCATGAACCATGTGTTCGGCCAACACATTGGCCGGACGGTCGAGGCCTACGTCGATGACATCGTAGTCAAGACGAGGAAAGCCTCCGACCTCCTTTCCGACCTTGAAGTGACATTCCGATGTCTCAAGGCGAAAGGCGTGAAGCTCAATCCCGAAAAGTGTGTCCTCGGGGTGCCCCGAGGCATGCTCTTGGGGTTCATCGTCTCCGAGCGGGGCATCGAAGCCAACCCGGAGAAGATCGCAGCCATCACCAGCATGGGGCCCATCAAGGACTTGAAAGGCGTACAGAGGGTCATGGGATGTCTTGCGGCTCTGAGCCGCTTCATCTCACGCCTCAGCGAAAGAGGCCTGCCTCTGTACCGCCTCTTAAGGAAGGCCGAGTGCTTCACTTGGACCCCTGAGGCCGAGGAAGCCCTCGGGAACCTGAAGGCGCTCCTCACGAACGCGCCCATCTTGGTGCCCCCCGCTGCCGGAGAAGCCCTCTTGATCTACGTCGCCGCGACCACTCAGGTGGTTAGCGCCGCGATTGTGGTTGAGAGACGAGAAGAGGGGCATACATTGCCCGTCCAGAGGCCAGTCTACTTCGTCAGCGAGGTACTGTCCGAGACCAAAATCCGCTACCCACAAGTTCAGAAGCTGCTATACGCGGCGATCCTGACGCGGCGGAAGTTGCGACACTACTTCGAGTCTCATCCGGTAACTGTGGTGTCATCCTTCCCCCTGGGGGAGATCATCCAGTGCCGAGAGGCCTCGGGTAGAATCGCAAAGTGGGCGGTGGAAATCATGGGCGAAACAATCTCGTTCGCCCCTCGGAAGGCCATCAAGTCCCAGGTCTTGGCGGACTTCGTGGCTGAATGGGTCGACACCCAGCTCCCAACAGCTCCGATCCAACCAGAGCTCTGGACCATGTTCTTCGACGGGTCGCTGATGAAGACAGGAGTCGGCGCAGGCCTACTCTTCATCTCGCCCCTCGGGAAGCACCTACGCTACGTGCTACGCCTCCACTTCCCGGCGTCCAACAATGTGGCTGAGTACGAGGCTCTGGTCAATGGGTTGCAAATCGCCATGGAGCTAGGGGTCCGACGCCTCGACGCTCGCGGTGACTCGCAGCTCGTCATCGACCAAGTCATGAAGAACTCCCACTGCCGTGACCCGAAGATGGAGGCCTACTGCGATGAGGTTCGGCGCTTGGAAGACAAGTTCTACGGGCTCGAGCTCAACCACATCGCCCGGTGCTACAACGAGACTGCGGACGAGCTGGCTAAAATAGC
Organism: Zea mays; assembly: GCF_902167145.1. Taxonomy (NCBI): domain Eukaryota; kingdom Viridiplantae; phylum Streptophyta; class Magnoliopsida; order Poales; family Poaceae; genus Zea; species Zea mays. The sequence goes on along the minus strand of NC_050100.1, from coordinate 29,619,014 downwards.
CTCGGGGCGAACAACGGTTCCCCCGGACGTCTTCTCCCGAGACCTGCATCAACCCTCTGTCAAGATCGACGACACGCCCGAGCCCGAGGCACCCTCGACTCTGCCCGAGGTACCCTCGGCTCAGTCCGAGGCACCCTCGGCTCGGCCCGAGGCACCCTCAACTCGGCCCGAGGCATCCTCGGTTCAACCCGAGGTACCCTCGGTCCCCGAGGGTGAGGCACTGCGCGTCGAGGAGGAGCGAAGCGGGGTCACGCCTAATCAAAACTGGCAGACCCCGTACCTGCAATATCTCCACCGAGGAGAGCTACCCCTCGACCGAGCCGAAGCTCGGCGGTTGGCGCGACACGCCAAGTCGTTCGTCTTGCTGGGAAACGGGAAGGAGCTCTACCACCGCAGCCCCTCAGGCATCCTCCAGCGATGCATCCCCATCGCCGAAGGTCAGAAGCCCTTGCAAGAGATACAATCGGGGGCTTGCGGCCATCACGCAGCACCTCGAGCCCTTGTTGGAAACGCCTTCCGACAAGGGTGTCAGTTCTACGCAAGGCAGACCCACCTGCCTGCTCAGGCTCTGCAGATGATACCCATGACTTGGCCTTTTGCCGTGTGGGGTCTCGACCTCGTCGGCCCCTTGCAGAAGGCACCCGGGGGCTACACGCACCTGTTGGTCGCCATCGACAAATTCTCCAAGTGGATCGAGGTCCGACCCCTAAACAGCATCAGGTCCGAGCAGGCGGTGGCGTTCTTCACCAACATCATCCATCGTTTCGGTGTCCTGAACTCCATCATCACCGACAACGGCACCCAGTTCACCGGCAGAAGGTTCCTGGACTTCTGCGAGGATCACCACATCCGGGTGGACTGGGCCGCCGTGGCTCACCCCATGACGAATGGGCAAGTAGAGCGTGCCAACGACATGATTCTACAAGGACTCAAGCCTCGGATCTACAACGACCTCAACAAGTTCGGCAAGCGATGGATGAAGGAACTCCCCTCGGTGGTCTGGAGTCTGAGGACAACACCGAGCCGAGCCACGGGCTTCACGCCGTTCTTTCTAGTCTTTGGGGCCGAGGCCATCTTGCCCACAGACTTAGAATACGGTTCCCCGAGGACGAGGGCCTATGCTGACCAAAGCAACCAAGCTAATCGAGAAGACTCGCTGGACCAGCTGGAAGAGGCTCGAGACATGGCCTTGCTACACTCAGCGCGGTACCAGCAGTCCCTGCGACGCTACCACGCCCGAGGGGTCCGGTCCCGAGACCTCCAGGTGGGCGACCTGGTGCTTCGGCTGCGACAAGACGCCCGAGGGCGGCACAAGCTCATGCCTCCCTAGGAAGGGCCGTTCGTCATCGCCAAAGTTCTGAAGCCCGGAACATACAAGCTGGCCAACAGCCAAGGCGAGGTCTACAGCAACGCTTGGAACATCCAACAGCTACGTCGCTTCTACCCTTAAGATGTTTTCAAGTTGTTCATATACCTCGCTCCCACGCAAAGTTTAGTCATCAAGGAAGGGTCAGCCTTGCCTCGGCAAAGCCCGACCCTCCCTCGGGGGCTAAAAGGGGGGAACCCCCTCTGCGTCGAATTTTTTCCTCGAAAAAAGATCCTTTCTGCCAGAATGTCTTTCGTGCTTTTCGACTACTTCGAAAGTGGATCCTGAAAACGACGGAGTACACGTAAGCAGCCAAGGCTGACCGAGCTGAGGGACTCCTACGCCTCCGGGATATGGATACCTCACTCATCACCTTCTGCGATAAGTAACTCACGTTCAGATAAGTGATTCCGCGGACCGAACAAGTCTTCACGTTCGAAAGTTCCTCTGCCGAAGCGATTCTTCGGGCCTTCTCGACTGCGTCAGTGACAGAACCCCATGGACGGGCAAGAGCGCGCGTAAGCGGCAAGGCCGACCGAGCTGAGGGATTCCTACGCCTCTGGGATACAGATACCTCACTCATCACCTTCCGTGAAAAGCAACTCTCGCTCGCACAGACAATTCTGTTACCGACGAAAAAGTCCAGATACTCGAAACAAGGGGAAAAAGAAACGCAGCTTTACAACACGGCGAGGGTGTGTTTGGGCCTCGGCGGCCGCAGAAAACACACACTACAAGATAATCCGATCCTGCAGGCTTGGATCTCGACAGTTGGAGGGAGCAGCAGCACCCTCGGCGTCGACTACACCTTCGGCGAGGTCCGACCTAGCCTCCGACGGCGACGTGGTCCGAGGATCTCCACTCTGAAGGACGACTTCATCATCACGCCCGGGCCATCGCCGCCTGGGTCTCCTCCAAGAATCCGGCTCGAGCAGGCGGCTCGGCTGGTCACCCCGAGGCCTCGGCCAGCTGTCCCCCGAAGACATCAGCCCGGCCCGAGGCCTCGACAGATCAACTCCGGCGTCGGTCCCGCTAACGGAGGACCCGGCCAGGCTCCGGCCGACCAAGTCTTCTTTTCGAGCCAACTCTGCCTCTGTCCGTGCTGACACCGCTACCCCTGGCTTCGGCTCATCGAAGAGCGGCCGAGGGGTTCCTTTAACTAAGCAAGAGAAGCCTCGGACAACAAGGCCGACCGAGCCGAGGGACTCCTACGCCTACGGGATATGGATACCTCACTCGTCACCTTTGCACGGGGCGACTCACGCTTGGTGAAGCGGTTCAGACAACCAACAGGCGAGTCTTAGTGCTCGAAAATGAGGAAAAACACGGCTCCGCGCCAAAAATACATACATGTTCGGGCCCCGACAGCCACAATGAACAAAAGACCGGCATTCAAGGTGCCATCACAAACGGAACTCCGGTTCCGTCCCCACGGGTATGAACAACCTCCGCACTGGGGAGCCTGCGGGGCGACAAGTTCCGGGCGACTCGCCGGCGACCTCTGCAGCAGCAGCCATGGTCCTAGGACGGACGCAGTCACCGGAAGGCTCTCGTTCGTGTCCCCGCTCAAGGGATGCGAACCAGCCATCAAAGCCAAAGAGCCGGAGGCCGGCCCGTAGGCGGCACTGACGGCCTCGACGGTGGGGAAGCTTCCTCCGGCCGCCACCACGTCAGCACCGACTCCGCGCTGGCAAACGTGGGCCGCTCCGAAGCGCACCGGCAGGTCCTCGCTCCCACCCTCGCCACGAAAGCGAGGAAGAGGGCAGCAACAGTTCGCCTTCCCCGGCATGGCTGGAGGACGCCTCCTCCGCAGAGCTGGAGGATGGTTTCCACCACCAGAAGCTGGAAGAGGAGGTGGCCAGCCAACCCGCGCGGGAGGTAGAGCCCCGGCTCGCCTCGCTCTCCGCCCCAGCAAGGATGATGAACATTCTTGAAGCTGAGGGCGGGACCGAGAACGCAGCCCGGTTTGCCTCTCCCCATCCAGGGGCTGGTGGTCACCATCTCGGGTGACCACCGGCGAGGGGATGCAGCTGGGCCGCGTGATGAAAATCCTTGAAGCCGAACGATGGCTGAAAGGTACCAACTCCCACGGAGTTGCGTTCCTCCAACGACAAGGCGGAAGGACTGCGGGCATCCCCTATCCGGGGGCTCAGAAGGTGGAAAGACACGATGCATAAGGGAGCGCGAAGACATGGTCGCCTTTCAAGGGGGTCACCCTCCTTTTAAAGGCGACTCTCCCTACTTGCGTCCCCAGCCGTCGTGGGCTGAGTCTTCTCCAACACGCTCCAAGGTCCTCCCCCTACGGCGCGGGGGCTAGGCCCCACGCGTCATGCAAGCTGGCCCAGGTCAGAAGAAGCCAAACCGCCGCGCGCGGTGCATGCAACCGTCCAGCGGTTACAAGCATCCCTCCACTTTCGCCCAGACCAGCGGGTGAAAGGGCGGGCAGCCATGCAGGCGGCATGCAACCGCGCCAAGTGGGCGCACTTCTCCGACTTCCAACACGCCCACGCGTCATGCAACCGGCGCGCCGGTCGCTACGTGCAAGCAACCGCACCGCCACTCGCACCACTACCGCGCCTCCTCGACTGCGGAACCAGTACCGCGACTCGAGGCAACCCAGCGCACGACCCAGCAGCGCCAGCCTGGCGCGACGGTCAATACGGCCAAAAATGGGTCGACAGTAATGGCGGTGGCAGGCGGGCAGGAGCAGCGGTCACGTCGTCAGCCAAGCTTACGTCCCATCCGGGGGCAGCGAGAGAACCCTCTCTCACGACGTGAAGACGATGCGCCCGTGTTCCGTTCCTCGAACGGCTCGCGCACGCGCAACGGCCGCCCCGCAAACCGCACGCCCCGTCGCATTAACTCCGCAGCGGGACAAGCGGCACCTCTGGCAGGGGAAGCGAGCGACGCTTCGCCTCCGCCATAATGACCGCGTCAAAAAAGGTACGCCGCGTCATTCGATTTCGTATCCTTTTCCTTTTCCTCTTTCTCTCTCTTACAACAGGGACCGGGAAAGGGGGATACCCCGAAAAGGATCCTTCTCCATGAAGGAAACAGGCTCCGAGCCTCCCTACTGATCAGAGGTTCGAGGGCTGGCCCCTCGGAAGGGTTTAACAGCCGCCTCAGAGCGCGTGGGCTCCACACCCACTACTGGTCAGAGGTTCGAAGGCCGGCCCCTCGGAAGGGTTCAACGACCGCCTCAGGCTACTCGGGCTCCGTGCCCACTACTGATCAGGGGTTCGAAGGCTGGCCCTCGAAGGGTTCACAGCCGCCTCAGACAATAGAGCGAGGGATAACCATGGGTACGTTCGATACATAACCAAGGCTCGGGCTGCGCTCCCGAGGTACCCTAGGACATTTCCGAGACCAGCGGGAACGATCTTGTAACAGAATCCCATCAGAGGGAGGCATCGAGCTCTCGGACCCCGTCGACAGGGGACCGGGTCCGGCAGATCACCCGCAGGTACTTTTGGGCGCGCCTCTGGGCCTCTAGCCGACCCCTAACAAATGGGGCACGGACGTCCGCTCGGATTACCCGCCAGCAGCTCACCGGAGACACCATGTTCGGCGCCCTCCGAGGATGGCGCTTTCCCCCCTCCTCCTTGCGAAAAGGCGACGCGGGGGCGTATGTAAAAAAGTCGAGTCTGTCCCTGACCATCCTCTTGCCCTGTGCGGAGGCTCGGGGGCTGCTCTCGCAAACCCGGCTCCGGCCAAACCGTTGACAACGTCAACATACCAGCCCGAGAACTTGGGACCCGACCGTGCACCCGGGCTACGGCCAGCTCGCATGAGGGAATAACCAGGCCAACCGAAGCATTGCGCGAGGCATTAAGACCTCGGAGGAGTCAAACCACTCCTCCGAGGCCTCGGGGGCTACACCCGGCGGGTGCGCTCGCGCGCACCCGCCGGAACAAAACGCAACCGAGAAAGGCTGGTCCCCTTGCAAAAAAGTGCGACAAAAGCCTCCAAGCGAGTGTTAACACTCCCTTCGAGGCTCGGGGGCTACTGTCGGGGACCATAATTAGGGGTACCCTCAAGACTCCTAAAACTCAGCTGGTAACCCCATCAGCACAAAGCTGCAAAGGCCTGATGGGTGCAGTTAAGTCAGGGATCGGTCCATTCGAGGGACTCGATCATGCCTCGCCCGAGCCTAGCCTCGGGCAAGGGCAGCCGACCCCGGAAGATCTCCGTCTCGCCCGAGGCCCCCCTCCAGCGACGAACATACTTCCGGCTCGCCCGAGGCCCTGTCTTCGCCAAGAAGCAACCCTGACCAAATCGCCGCGCCAACTGACCAAATCGCAGGAGAATTTAATGCAAAGGTGGCCTGACACCTTTATCCTGACGCGCGCCCTTCAGTCGACAGAGTCGAAGTGACCGCAGTCACTTCGCCGCTCCACTGACCGACCTGACAGAAGGACAGCGCCGCCTGCGCCGCTCCGACTGCTGTGCCACTCCACAGAGCGAGGCTGACAGGCAGCCAGGCCCGGCCTCAGGCACCATAGGAAACTCCGCTTCGCCCGACCCAGGGCTCGGACTCGGGCTAAGCCCCGGAAGACGGCGAACTCCGCTCCGCCCGACCCAGGGCTCGGACTCGGGCTAAGCCCCGGAAGACGGCGAACTCCGCTCCGCCCGACCCAGGGCTCGGACTCGGGCTCAGCCCCTGAAGACGGCGAACTCCGCTTCGCCCAACCCAGGGCTCGGACTCAGGCTCAGCCCCTGAAGACGACGAACTCCGCTTCGCCCGACCCCAGGGCTCGGACTCAGCCCTGGCCTCAGCCGACGGTCTCCGCCTCGCCCGACCCATGGGCTCGGACTCGACCTCGGCCTCGGAAGACAGACTCGACCTCGACCTCAGAGGAGCCTCCACATCGCCCAACCTAGGGCGCGGACCGACCACGTCAACAGGAGGCGCCATCATTACCCTACCCCAAGCTGACTCAGGCTACGGGGAACAAGACCGGCGTCCCATCTGGCTCGCTCCGCCAGATAAGCAATGATGGCGCCCCGCACGCTCTGTGACGACGGCGGCTCTCAGCCCCCTTACGGAAGCAAGAGGACGTCAGCAAGGACTCGACAGCTCCGACAGCTGTCCTTCCGCCAGGCTTCAGCGCTCCTCCGACGGCCACGACACCACACGAACCGGGTGCCAAAACCTCTCCGGCTGCCACGATGGCATGTACTTAGGCGCTAGCTCTCCTCCGCTAGACACGTTAGCACTCTGCTACACCCCCATTGTACACCTGGATCCTCTCCTTACGCCTATAAAAGGAAGGACCAGGGCCCTCTTACAGAGGGTTGGCCGCGCGGGGAAGAGGACGGGACAGGCGCTCGCTCCCTCTCCCGCGTGGACGCTTGTAACCCCCTACTGTAAGCGCACCCGACCTGGGCGCGGGACGAACACGAAGGCCGCGGGATTTCCACCTCTCTCACGCCCGTCTCTGGCCGCCTTTTCCCCCTTCGTGCTCGGCCTCGCGCCGACCCATCTGGGCTGGGGCACGCGGCGACATTTCACTCGTCGGCCTAGGGACCCCCGGTCTCGAAACGCCGACAATTAAGCATCATGGATATCACAGCAGGGCATCGACTCCATACAATTAGAAAAATAACAAACTAGAGAACAGTTACCGATTCAATTAAAATTCCAAGCAAACATTGCTGATTCTTGCTGAGGCCTTCTATCGAGCACTTGGTAAATATCACGTGGCTAGCTTCGTCTTCACCCGACGCTTGGGATTTCTTGACGATGCACGGAACGACGACGAGATCGAGTTTGGAGCGAGCTTGTGAGGACATGAATCCAGTGAGGGAGAGGGTGACGCAAGCTTCGACCACCGGCAAGTGCAGTATCGATGACGATGACCGAGGCGGGGTTGACTAGCGTGACAAGCGCGTGCAGGGGCAAGGGCAAGCGGTTGGGAGACGGCAGCACGGTTTGGGCAAGACTGCGCGAGCACTGGACGAGAAAAACGATGGCGCGGCAACGAGGTGGCGAGACGAGGATGGCATCTGGCGATAGAGGGCGACGACGCGTGAACTTGCAAAGCTTTCCCACTAGGAGCGGCGTTCAGCGAACTCCAGAGAGCGCGATCGGCGAGGGAGCGTCCACGTGGATGTTGAGAAGGAGACGACGGCCACGAGCAGCAAACAACAACGTCGGCGAGCTGACACCAAGCGAACTGCTGCAGATGACCGAGCACGAGCATCAAGCATTCAGCTGACGGTCAGAGCCCATGTCGGGTTGACAAAAGGGAGACGCACGAGGCACGACGCCCTGCTGTCATATCCATGATGCTGGACGCAGAGAGCGCACCCGGGGCATGGAGGATGACGACAAGCGGAGCGCACAGAAGGAAGCAGGATGACCGGCGAGGCCCCCACGCGCTTTGCGAGTAGCGCAACGGATCCGGATTTGCCTGCCCCCATCCAGCCGTCCATCCACAATGAGGCAATTCACGAGACCGGACAGCCGGCCCCCTAATCCACGTCACGGCGCGGAGCAGGGAGGGCACCGAGCACCATAGGGATGGAGGCGAGGTCCGACGACTCGGCGCGAGCGAGTAGAGGGAACTAGGCGAGCTCCAAGGAGCACGACACGGAGGAGCACATGGCTGCGCGCAGAGGCGAACAGAGAGATGGGCACCATGGGCGAGCTGCACAGCCGGCGAGCACGCGCGCGCAGTAACGAACGGACACCAGGGTGCGCGCACAGGGAACTTCGGTTGGGCGCGAGCACAGGGAGCGAGCAGAGCCGAGCGCGCAGGGCTCCATGGTGCGGTGGCCATGGCGAACGCCAGGGCGCGCGGCCGAGCTGGAGCCAAGCGCCAGGAAGGGGATGGGCTAGAGCAGCGAGCTGCAGAGGCCGTGCTCGGCAGAGAGCTGCGGCGCGATGGGGGAAGAAGACGTGCGCAGGGGACAAACTTCGCGTGCGCCTTGAGAGGGAGAAGCTTGGGGAAGAAACCGTGGCCAGGGAGAGGCGGTCGAGCTGAAGGAGCGGCGCGCCGAGGACCGGGAACAGGGGCGCGGACGGCGGGCAAGGAACTCCACGGCGCGCAGGGAGCAGAGCGTGGGAGAAGCTGAGGTCGATGAGGGAGCTGGGCGCGGCTGGGCTGGGCGACCACGACGAGGGAGCTCGGGGAAAAAAACTGCGACACGCAGGAAGCCGGGCGCGAGCGAGCAGTGTTGGGATACGATAGCTCGCTGTCCTACGAACGTCGGCTTCAGAGAAGAAGACTGTACCTCACAAACTCACACACACTCTACTGACTCAAGAGAGATTTTTGCCGCGCTAAGTTGCGACGTTTTCTGATGCATATTTATCAACGGAAACGATTACACTGGGAAGACTCGAGTGTCTTCACGATGCCCGTCTTTAGCGCGTCCATCCCCACGCTCGCACATCGTGAAAGCATCTGCGTCTCTGGGTGACCGCGCGACTCGCTCCACCACAACCACTGAACCACACTACGCACGACGTCCACAAATTCTAGAGCTCGTGCAGCACTAAAACTAACTAATGCATGCACCTAACTTGATGACTACAAAAATAACGTGACAAGGCTTATTATTCCAACAAGTCTCCTCCTAAGCCTTGTTCACTTGTCTAGTGTCGACGAGGCCGAGCTTGGAACGCAGCTGAACAAACTGGTCTCGCCCTAGTGCCTTCGTTAGGATGTCTGCTAGTTGGAGCTTGGTGTCAACTGGCTCAACATCTACCCTGCCTTCCTCGACGCACTCATGAATATAATGATATTTGACATCTATGTGCTTGCTTCGATCATGAAAGATAGGATTTTTGCTTAACTGAATAGCAGACTGATTGTCAATCTTCAGAGTGATAGTGTCTGCATTTTTTTCCTCTGAGCTCTGCAAGTAGGCACGATAACCACACTCCTTGACAAGAAGCCGTTGCAGCTGCAATATATTCTGCCTCACAACTAGAGAGTGCCACCACTTTCTGCTTCTGAGATTGCCAGGTGATCACACTTTTGTCGTAGTCGATCCCAAATCGCTGAGCATAGCCCTTTGCGACGAGACACGCCTTATGCCTGACGATGATCCCCGTGGTGTCCTTCTTCAGTTTGTAGACCCACTTGAGTCCGATTGGGCACTGTCCCGGAGGAGGGTCCACCAGCTCCCAGGTTCCATTTGCTTCAATGGAGGTGATATCGTAAATCATGGCGAGTCTCCAGCACTCGTGTGCCTGAGCCTCCTCAAATGTGGCTGGCTCCTCGGTGTCGGCCTGGCACTCCTGCATGGCCAGTTCCTGGGTCACCACTCCTGTATTCGAAGCAGCCCCAAAAATGTTGCTAATGGTGCGAAACCGATGCGCAGCATTGACGTCGTCGTCTGCGTCCAGCATCTCCTCAACCCGGCTGGGAGGAGCACCAGCTCGACCATTTTCCCCGGGCTCGCGGTAGGCAGTGCTGAAAACGGGGATCCTGTCGGTGGCACAGGTGTGCCCGTCGGCGAGTGGGCCTGGACCGATGTCTGCGCTCCCAAAGGAGTGAACTCCCGTGTACGAGGACCTGTCACAGAAGCAAATCCAGGAAATGTGTTGACGACGGGGTCGATAGTGAAGTCGAGGGGATCCTCCTGCTTGCCCTTCCAATCCCAGCAGGCGTCCTCGTTGAAGACGACGTCGCGGCTGACTTGGACCCAACCTGTTCCAGGGTCATAGGCTCGATACGCCTTGGAGCCAGGTTCGTACCCGACGAAGATCATCGGACGACTGCGATTGTCAAGTTTCTTAAGGTGTGACGTGGCGTGCTTGACGTGGGCGACACAGCCAAAGGTGCGCAGATGCTGTACTGCCGGCGTCACTCCATTCATCAGCTCGTATGGAGTCTTGCATCCATTTCCCTTGGTCATGGTACGATTGAGGACGTACACGGCCGTCATAATCGCCTCCCCCCAGAACCAGCCTGGGAGGGATTTCGCCTTGAGCATGCTCCTCGCCGCACCGACGAGGGTTTGGTTGCGGTGTTCCACAACTCCGTTCTGTTGTGGCGTGAATGGCGCAGTTAGTTCTCGGCCGACCCCGAGCTCGGTGCAGTAGTCGGAGAGGCTTCGGGAGGTGAACTCTCCACCCCGGTCCGTGCGCAGAGCGCGTAGCTGAAGCCCCATCTTGCGCTCCGCCGCAGCCTGGACGTGCTTGATGGCCTGTGGTGCGCCATTCTTGGTAGGCAGCACCACCGCCCACATGTAACGACTATAATCATCAACGAGGAGTAAAAAATATCGATTCCCACTGGGTGTGGCCGGTGTTATCGGTCCACAGAGATCTCTGTGAAAAAGCTCTAGGACCCGAGTCGAGCGTCGTTGCGCCACCGAGGGAAATGGTGCTCGACGATGTTTTCCAGCGAGGCACGCCTCACAGATCTGGTCGACCTGCGTCAATTGAGGCAGGCCTCGCACCAAGCCCTCTTGCCTCATCTTGCACAACGCCTGGAAGTTGACGTGGCAGAAGCGAGTATGCCACCTCCATGCGTCTTCACCAGCGTGAGCCGCCAGGCAGACCGGGCGCGCAATGTTGAGATCGAGCGTGTACAGTCTGCCTGGACCCCGGCAGATCCTGGCGAGCAGGCGATCCGGTCGTCACGGACTCGCATCACCCCCTCATGGATATGGATCTCGTATCCCATTTTGTCAAGTTGGCCGCAACTGATGATGTTGGCTGTGAGGCGCGGGATGAAGTAGGTGTTGGGCAGTGGCCGGTGTTCACCAGTCTTGCACTCGAACAAGATGGTGCCGTGCCCTTCGATCTGTGCCACAACGCCGTCGCCAAAGCGCACGATGCCCTTGATGTTTGTGTCGAGGTCGGAGAAGAATGCCCGCGTCCCCGTCATATGGTTCGACGCGCCGGTGTCGAAGATCCAGCGCCACACGCGCTCCTCCTTTGTGTTGTCCAGGATAGCAGACACTTTGTGTTTGCTGAGATGGACACCATCATTGGTAGGTGATTGCCGCGTCACCCGGCTACCCTCGACGCATGTCGGGGAGGGCACCTCGATGCAGCTCTCAAGAATGAGGAGTGTGTCCTCACCGTCCTGAGCAACATGAGCCTGGGCCTGCTCGTCGCGCTTCTTGTTCCAGCACTCCCTGGCCCAATGGCCAACAATGCCGCAGTAGCGGCACTGAAAGTGCATTCATCCCTTTTGTGAGTTTTGGTGATTTGGATAACAACACATTTAAAGGTCTAACAAGTTTGCTAAGTGTTGAACAGGAAATTCAGTATGATGAACATACTTGAATAGTGTATAATGATCAGTGAACAAGGTTCAACACAAGGTCAAATAACCAGTGAGACAATGCAAATGGATATAATATGGTCTCTATATTGGTTTGAATATATGGACAAGTCCTGAGAAATCACTATGCATAAATATGATCATAATAGAGGTTGAAGTGATTAAGAGGATTGGTCAAGCCAAAGTGAATAAGATATGAGGAATCGTGAATTGGCTTGACCATATTACTATTAGTCCATATATGAATATATGAGAATCAAACTAGAGCTTGATTGATCTTAGCAGTTATATCTAGATGACATTCAAGCAAGGTTCACAATATTGAAGAATTGATTCTCTCAATGGATGCTCAATAGGATGTGACTCAAGAATGGCTTGATAGGGTGAAGATAGCAAGGAAAGGGCTTCGAGGAACTAAGCGAAGGTGAAGGCCAAGCGACGGCTTGTAGACCGAGGTACCATGGCTAAGGTGAAGAAGAGAGTACTTGCACTAAGTCGATGAACTAATCAGCTATGAAGAGTTACAACATGTTGATGCATCAGTAAGGTGACTTGAAGCCATGATTTGAACTCATATATGGTGAAATGGCACAAGTCACAGGCTCGATTTGTGTTTGCTTCAAAAGGTGAGACAAAGATGTTTGTGATCCTTATGAAGCAACATCATGGAGAAATCACACTTGAGACACCAATGACTCAAGGAGTTTACTTAATTATATTTTATTTGACTTGAGTATAGGAATCGTCGTACTATCAAGAGGGATCCATAAAGAAGGTTGGTGTTGGTACTAAAGCTCAAAATCCTTGATCTAAAACTTCCATTTTACCCTTGTTAATCCTTAGTGAAAGTATGTAGTACAACCTTTTTAAGTCTATCTTGGCCAAAATTGCTTTTTGGAAAAACAGGTTCAACCGGTTTTTGCACTGTTCACCTTTTTGGAAAATACTGGTTCAGCCGGACACTCAACCGGTTTTTGTCTAGTGGAAACAGGTTCAACCGGTTTTTGCACTGTTCATTTTTTTCTGCCAGTCTGCTGTGTCAGCCAAAAAGCTGTGCGTAGCTTTTTGAAAAACCGGTTCAACCGGTTTTGGGACCGGTTCAACCGGTTTTTGGGCAGAAAAGTCAAAAACGGCTAGTTTTGGAGCCCCACCTATATATACTCACTCCCACCTCTCTCCTCCATAGAATAGCATGACTTGGACTCCATTCCTAACCTGAGAAACACCTCCCACTCTCTCTCACACACCTCTTGCCTCTCCCATTTCAAATCTTTGGAGAGAAATCTTTGAGTGAGTTTGAGAGCTGCAGTTTTTGTGCTTCATCTCCAAATCCCTCTTGCTCTTCTTCATTCGAGCTTTGGTACTACATCGAGTTCTTTGTGGATTCATTACTCTTGGAGCTTCTAGCTCCTAGACGACTAGGTGTCTCTTGTGAGTCTCCAAATCTTGTGGAAGACAACAAGAAAGTTTGTATTACCCGCTCGTTTGAGCAAAGATTATTGTGTGGGCTTGACCTTTGTGGTCGGCAAAGGGAGGATTAGGGTTGAAAGAGACCCGGCTCTTTGTGGGCGCCTCAACGAGGAAGTAGGGCACCTTGGTGGTGTGACCGAACCACGGGATAAATCTTGTGTCTCTTGTGTTCTTGCGCATTGTGTTTGTTTGTGTTCTTCGTTCTCTCACCATTCCGTGAAAGATTGTTTATATCTTTTTGGTGTGTGGATTTTGAGAAGTGCCCTTCTCAGATCTACTACTTTGAACCCTGTGGATCATTTAGAACATCTCATTTCCAAAGTTAACTGGGTGAATTTCAAGATCAATTCAGTTTTACCCAGTTTGCTTCTAGTTTTTGTTGAAAAAGTTTTAACTTGCCTATTCACCCCCCTCTAGGCAACTTTCAATTGGTATCAGAGCCTAATCCTTGTTCTAACGCTTAACCGCGTGAGGAAAGATCATGTCGGGGGGACTAAGAAACAAAAGTGCTTCTAAGCTTGAAAAAGTTGAGGTTGCCTCGACTTCATCTTTTGGTGCAGATGTTGATCCTAGGGCAATAGATCTTGCCATGAGAATCGCCGAAAGGATTTTCCTCAAAATGAAGGAAGATGAGGCGAAGAACAAAATTGAAGAAGAAAATGATCGATGGAGACCAAACGACGAATCCACCTCTTCACAAGGTTCGTCTTTCAAATCCACTTCTCATATGTGCTTTATTGCTAATGGGAGTGACAGTGAAAGCGAAAGTGAGGATGAGGAGGAGCAAGAAAGTGATAGTGAAGATGAGGATGATCTTCAACAATTCTTCGCTCAGCTAAGCAAGAAACATCGGATGAGCTTGCTCAAACTCATGAAAAGAGCGGAAGAACAAAAAGAAATGCTTCATAAGCAAGAAGACTTCCTCATTAGAAAAATCGAAGACTTAGAGAAGTTGACCAAAGAGCATGAGAAGCTAAAGTGCTCTCATGATGATTTGGTCCAAAGGTATGAAGACATTTCAATTGAGCAAATTAAAGTTGTTAATCATTCATCATATATTGCTCAATTAGAAAATAAAAATGCTATGTTCAGGAACACGATAGAAAGGCTAAATATTGAAAATCTAGCTTTGCAAGAAAAACATGATATGCTTGTGTGCTCTCATAATAAATTTATGGATTCACATATCATGTTAGAAATGGCTCATGAGGTTGTGTTAACTAATTTGAAATCATACCAACCACACTTATGCACATGTACTCAAATAGAAACTATATTATCATGTGCTAACAAATGTTGCTCTCAAGAAAGCCAATCTTCCATTGAGCTAAAACTTTCAGGAACAAGTAATGTTTCCTATGCAAAAGAAAACAATGAGCTCAAGGAAGAAAATGAGAGGCTAAAAAGGAGCTTGATTCAATTGAAGGGAAAGTGTCATGCTCAACCTTCTCAAGATAACCGTGATAATATGGTGAAAAAGCTTGAGAAGGGGACAATAGTAGCATGCACAAAACCCCTTCAAAAGAATATCAAGCTTTCCAAGAAGGACATGAGCAAACATCAAGAGAAGAAAGCCAAAGCTCATGACAAGTGTCTCAACCACGCCTCCACATGCTCCACACAAGGTAACAAACAAGTCACTCTTCCAAATAAGAGAAGATGCGCTAGAAAGTGTTATCAATGTCATGAGAAGGGACATGAGATTAAGTCATGTCCCTACACAAAGAATAGTGGCTTAACTTTAGAAAGAAAGAGGCTCACTAACCATGTAGCAAACAAGAAGCAAGGAAAGAAGGAGTCTTGCAAAATTAAAAATCAGATTTGCTACACTTGCCGAAGAAAGGGACACATATGCAAGGATTGTCCCATGAGTAAGTATCCTAAGCCTACCATGTCAATTCATTCATATTCGCTTAGGAGACCCAAAAATGACATTTGTGCTAGAAAGGTAATTAGTTCACCTAAAACTAGCACAAAGGCCATTTGGGTGCCTAAGTACTTATTAGCTAACCTTGGTGGACCCATCCAAAAATGGGTACCAAAATGTACTTAATAAGTTTTGCAGGTACCCAGAGATGATATGAAGCTTTGGGGGTGCTTGAGCGGTTTAACTCAATTCTTATCTCAAGCTATCAATCTTACATTGTCTGTCCTTTAAGATTGACCCAAAGATGAATTGAGTTGTTATATCACTAACTTCATATTCATCTCTAGCAAGAACTTGTGTTGTAGGGAATAAGGATTAACCTTTGTGGGAATCAAGCAAAAGGCCTACAACCAAGTGATATCCAAAGGATGGTAACAATTAATTCTTAAGTGCACATTGCTTTTAATTGGTATATTCCTTTGTGTCTTTTGTAGCCACATAGGAAAAATGAAGCACTTGAGAATGAACTTAAGAGATTTTACCTTGCTTTGGAAAGGATCTATTTATATGGTAGATTGCAAGTTCATATTTTTATATTGTGACAATCTACATGCTTTAAATTGATTATATGTATCTTGTGGCATATTTCAAATTAATTATCGTGTTATTGCCATGACCTAGACATAAAGAGGATAAACCCATGTTCTTAAATGAATAGAGTGCTAAGTAAGAAATTCAAACTCTTATAGCACTTACCAAATGGGGAATTCTCTATATGACTAGAGTTGTGAGACTAATGTTTCTATCTAAGTGTTTATGTAGTCTCACAACATGAGAATGTGTTTCCCAAATGGAGTGTGCCATTCAACATTCAAAGAAGATCGAACCAATACTATGTGATGTATTCATTCTTGTTTAAATTGGTTTTGAGTCTTCTCCATTAATCACTCACCATGTTATGAATTAGAGTTGCCCTATAAACTTAATTAAATAATCATGCTACTTTCATCTTTTTTTAATTGATGTTATGCATGATGCTTGTAAGGGTAATTTAGTTCATATCATGAGGTTTCCTTATTTTAGTAACCTTCTTGTCATTCATATACTAGAGGTTGCTAAATAGGAAACTATTGCTTGTGTTACTAATGCAATCTCTTTTAAGCTATTTCATGAAATTCATAAGTAGAGATTGTGCTCTTTCAATTGGTAAAATCACAAGCTTTAAAGGTTAATCTTCACCTAAAAGAAAGATTAGGAATGCTCAAGGCAAAGGTATGGAACTAATTGCTTCAATTGGTAGTTGATCAATAGTAGTTCCTTTCAAGTGGCATACTTTCAATTAGTAATAATCTATTTTATGAAAAGAAATGTCAATATGAAGGTTAAATTCCTTTTGGATTAAATTTGTAAATTGGTGCATATTGTTAATTCTCTCATACATATGCACTAACATGGATATGATTTTTAAACTGTAAAAGGTACAATTAGTGATCCATAGTCTCTAAATTTTGGAAACCCATATTTTGATATCTTAGAAATCTACTTCAATCGGTATCCATATGCTTCACATTGAATTGGATCACTAAGTTGTAAATTCCATGCATAACTTGTCTTCATGTTATGAATGCTTATGCGACTAACCTTGATAAGCTAGGTGCACCCAAGGTCAAGCTAGGTTCATCATCGAGAAGGCAACACAACGATGTATCAAGAAAAGGAGAAAATGCTCCTATTCTTAACTCTTGCTTTTATCTGTGTGATTAAATATTGACTTGAAACCATGTAAGATGGTTGTCAAGTATATGTGGGTGCCTACACAAAGAGAAAGGCCACAATAAGGATTGTGATCACTCCTTCAATGGATCAAGTTGGGTGTTCGATAATGAATGTATAAATCATATTTGGAGATAGTAGCAACGGTGGTAACAACTGAATCTCAAGTGCATATTTTTTTAAAATCTTATCTCCTTTGTGACTTGTGTAGCCACTAAGGAAGAAGAAACACCTGAGGACATACATCAGTTGTTGATTATGAAATAATGGTCCAATTGGAAGAAAAATGAATCTTACCATATGATCAATAATTCAAAACTATGTGATGTATTATCTCTCTCTAATTAATTTGGATTTGATTCTTCCATATTAGACACTCACCATAATATGGCTTAAATTAGACCTTTGGACTTCATTGAATAACCATGCATATCTAAATCTATGTCATTCAATAATGTATTGTGTATAAGGGATTAAGAGAAATTTAGTCCATATTATGAGGTTTCTGTATTTTTAGCAACTCACCTGCCTTCCACATAAAAAAGGGTTGCTAAATAAGAAACTAGTGCTTGTGCTATTAATGCCATCTCTTGTGTTGAGTTTATCCATAGAAAATCTATGTTAAGAGATGGTGCTTGTTTTAAATTGGATAAATCACAAGCTTAAAGGATACTATTCAACTAAAGTAAGATGAAGTTGATAAGAGGCCAAGTTATGAAAACTTCCTATCCTTCAGTTGTTTTAGTATTTATCCTTAGTGGGATGTACCATAGTATAGGTTAAATTCATTGCATTATAAAATGTTCAATAGTGCATATAACTTTGACATCAACTATATGTGTGCACTAATTTAAAGGAATTTAGTCTATCCTTTTGGGTTTCAAGAATGATGGTTCATTTTCATCCACATATAAGGATCATCATTTGTGAAACCTTCCCATGTGTTTTTAATGCTCTCCTTTCTAAGTGTTTGAACAAGGTCCTTCCAAGTGCCTTCAAGATGGATTCAAAATCTACGGATATAAGAGTCTTGGTTATTTCAATCATTGAGTTTCAATGGGTCTCATATCATGTATGATTGAACCATGCCAAGATGAATGAAGTTCAAGATTGCCTGGTTGGATGAAATCATAAAGAGAAAAGAAATCATAGTGATTCAAGAAGGGAGTTACACTTTTTGTCAACCAAATAATGAAGATGTAGTGACATATTTATATGATATCCTTCATTATGAGAGGATATGTTTGTCCTTGGCATGCTAAATTTACTCAATACATGTCGTAATGAAGACTGATGGGCATGAATGAAAATCATCTTGCTTTGTGCAAAAATAATGTCAAGCCTATCAAAAGCTAAGATGGAAATTCATGATTATAATGGAGACCATGTGGCGTAGAACAAAGGTGTGTCACTCCATGAACTATTGTTTTACATTTGTGTATCTAGGCTCTTACAAGTTAGTGTATGCATGTATATGCAATATCTTAAGTCACATCATAAGGTTGCACTTGAATCTTGGCTTAAAATATTGCATATCATGTCTATTAGTATACCGTTTGATTATGAGTAATTCCTTAAATTGGTGCAATTTCATATTTTCATACTTTATTTGTACCAAGGTTCAAATTGTAGAACTTAATCCACTGGCCTCACAAGTCCAAGTGCATAAGCTAAACAAGTATTCATCACTTGTATGCACACATTTAGGGGGAGAATGGTCTACAATTTGAATCTTTGAGACTAACTTCATTTTCAAGTCTATTATGTGTGTAGTCTCAAATTAGAAAGGAATCTTCAAGCAAAGACAATCGCTTCCACTGCAAATTTTGATGGGTATCAAAGATTCTTTGCTCCAATAAATGTATCTTCTATACATTTCATTAGAGAATGAGTTTCTCTTGTATATGCTACTCCAACGTCATCTAAAATTGGTAAATATGTATCACATCTTTTTGGATTACAAATATCTGAAGTAGCATAGCTTATAGATTCTCCTGTCTAGAACTTAATTGATTAAATAGTGCACATGTTTTTTATATTGCATGATTATGTTCAATTGATACTCCTTTTATGCCAATGGTACTTTAAATTGCAAATAAGTACTCTCAACATGTATCAATTGAACTCATATATATGTGTGCACTAAAACTTGAGGAGAACTTAGTGTAATATGCAATTAGTGATCTGATTATCTATCAAATTGTATCAATTGGTGGTTTTCAATTGATATTTTTCGTACATGATCACTAGTTGTATAATTCATACTTGTGCAATTTTCATGCTGCCTCTTGTTATGATAAGAAAATGCTAGGTGACATCTAGACTCAAGGTATCAAGATTCACCTTCGATTTAGTATGACGATCTTCATTCGATATCTTGGACCTATGTCACAATTATACCAACAAGAGCTTGCAAATGAATTCTAAATCCAACACAAGTCTGGAAACCCCTTGAAAAGGTAAAATGCAAAGGTACATCACTTATGACACTTATCCATTACATTTATGCCATCTAAGGATCATTTTCATGATAGTGTGTTCACATCTCGCTTAATCATAATTTCTATCCTTTATATTCTTTATATCTTTTTTGGAGATTTATGACAAAGGGGGAGAGATTGTGCATTAAAGCTTACCTTTAGTCTTATGTAACTAAGTGCAAGAAGACTTTTGAAAAGGGGGGAGAAATAATTGACAAAAGGGGGTTGAATCATAAGTAAAACATAAGATGAAGGAAATTGATGAGTGCATAATATGTCATGAGCATCACGTTTATTTATGACACAAAGCACCCTATGAATAGTATGATATAAGTTGTCTTCACTCTTTGACCCAAATATGTGGTTTTGGCATTTTGGCATTTGAGTACAAAATTGGTATTTTCTGAAATGCACATATTTAGGGGGAGGAAACTATATCATAGGATTCAAAATCTTATTTATCAAATCTTATGTAAGCTTTAAATGTGTTGTCATCAATCACCAAAAAGGGGGAGATTGAAAGTGCATTCATCCCTTTTGTGAGTTTTGGTGATTTGGATAACAACACATTTAAAGGTCTAACAAGTTTGCTAAGTGTTGAACAGGAAATTCAGTATGATGAACATACTTGAATAGTGTATAATGATCAGTGAACAAGGTTCAACACAAGGTCAAATAACTAGTGAGACAATGCAAATGGATATAATATGGTCTCTATATTGGTTTGAATATATGGACAAGTCCTGAGAAATCACTATGCATAAATATGATCATAATAGAGGTTGAAGTGATTAAGAGGATTGGTCAAGCCAAAGTGAATAAGATATGAGGAATCGTGAATTGGCTTGACCATATTACTATTAGTCCATATATGAATATATGAGAATCAAACTAGAGCTTGATTGATCTTAGCAGTTATATCTAGATGACATTCAAGCAAGGTTCACAATATTGAAGAAATGATTCTCTCAATGGATGCTCAATAGGATGTGACTCAAGAATGGCTTGATAGGGTGAAGATAGCAAGGAAAGGGCTTCGAGGAACTAAGCGAAGGTGAAGGCCAAGCGACGGCTTGTAGACCGAGGTACCATGGCTAAGGTGAAGAAGAGAGTACTTGCACTAAGTCGATGAACTAATCAGCTATGAAGAGTTACAACATGTTGATGCATCAGTAAGGTGACTTGAAGCCATGATTTGAACTCATATATGGTGAAATGGCACAAGTCACAGGCTCGATTTGTGTTTGCTTCAAAAGGTGAGACAAAGATGTTTGTGATCCTTATGAAGCAACATCATGGAGAAATCACACTTGAGACACCAATGACTCAAGGAGTTTACTTAATTATATTTTATTTGACTTGAGTATAGGAATCGTCGTACTATCAAGAGGGTCCATAAAGAAGGTTGGTGTTGGTACTAAAGCTCAAAATCCTTGATCTAAAACTTCCATTTTACCCTTGTTAATCCTTAGTGAAAGTATGTAGTACAACCTTTTTAAGTCTATCTTGGCCAAAATTGCTTTTTGGAAAAACAGGTTCAACCGGTTTTTGCACTGTTCACCTTTTTGGAAAATTCTGGTTCAGCTGGACACTCAACCGGACACTCAATCGGTTTTTGTCTTGTGGAAACAGGTTCAACCGGTTTTAAAACAGGTTCAACCGGTTTTTGCACTGTTCATTTTTTCTGCCAGTCTGCTGTGTCAGCCAAAAAGCTGTGCGTATGTTGGGGGCCTTCGGCTTCCGAAGGTCCTTAAAAACATGATTTGACAATGTTTTCCAAGAGAAATATGTAAACAGGTACCTTCGAAGTTAGATTGCGGGTATACAAAAGCACGGTTAAAGACGAAGCTCGACCGGGACGAAAGGCGATCACGACGAAGGAAAAGACGATCACGAAGCTATGTGCAGAAAAGCTTCGGCATAACGACAGAAAAGGGGAACCGACTTAAAGATGAAAAGCCAAATTAGACCTTGAAGAATTACTATAGAGTTATTGTTAAATGTAATGGGCATTAATGTAATTTTGCATGGGCTGCGACCCGTGCCTATAAATAGGTGAACAGTATTCCCGTACTGTTCACGCTGACTTGGCATTTGCTTTTGCATCACACCTGTATTCACATTCCTTCAAGCCGAAGGTATATTTGCAATTTATCATTATTTACATGAGTAATACAAGTAGAAAATAAGTTAATAATAATATTTACAGAGATTATGTTATTTCTTATATTCTGTGTTCGAATACTCTTTATCTTTTGTTATGTTCATGAAGGTTTGTCCTTCATGACCTTCGTCCGAAATCTATTATATCCGAAGGGAAATAATGATTCAAAGGACGAAGGGTTTTGATATTTAACATCTTGTGTTGCCTTGTTCTTGATTCATAGCATTTGAGAACGAGTCCCCAACATTGGCGCCCACCTCTGTGAACTCACTTCCATTTCTTGAGCTTTTGAACATCTTCGGCAAACATCACCTTCGTCATGCCGCCGAAGAAGGTTTCAGCGACAGGGGCTGCCACTCTGCAACCGCTAGACCCCAATCAGGACGTCCTTTCTCTTCGGGAGGCCCGAAGCCAGAAGAGAAAGGCCACCAGTCCAACGCCTCCGGAGGATGACTTGGACCAGGAAATCCAAAACCTGGAGTTGCTCCAACAACAGGTGCAACGAAAGAAGGAGAAGATGGCTCGTCTAGCTGACCTTCAGAGGCAGATAGATGAAGCTTCGGAAGAGGTTCGTCATCTTGTTCAGGATGACCAGAACCGAAGGCCTCCGCGCAGAGAGCTCCATCAGGAGGGTTTCTACAATGAGGATGATTGGTATGAAGATTTCCATCACGGAAATTTTGCTTTTGATGATGCTTCTCCTTTATCAACAAAATTGCAGGCTACACCATGACCCCAGTCTTACAAGCCACCTCAGCTCCCCATGTATGATGGTCATTCAGACTCGAAGCAGTTTCTGATGAGTTATGAGGCAACCATATCTTCGTATGGTGGCAATACGACAGTCATGGCAAAATCTTTTGTCATGGCCGTCAGGAGTGTTGCTCAGACTTGGTACTCCTCTCTTCGACCAGGGACAATTACTTCATGGCAAAAGCTAAAGGATATGTTGATAACCAGCTTTCAAGGATTTCAGACAAAGCCAGTCACCGCTCAGGCTCTATTCCAGTGTACCCAGGACCACGAAGAATATCTTCAGGCGTATGTCAGAAGGTTTCTACGTCTGAGGGCACAGGCGCCAACAGTGCCCAATGAAATTGTCATTGAGGCCATGATTAAGGGACTTCGGCCAGGACCTTCAGCACAATACTTTGCTAGGAAGCTGCCACAGACTTTGGAGAAGCTGCTCCAGAAGATGGACGAGTATATTCGAGCTGACAATGACTTTCGTCAAAGAAGGGAGGAAGCATTCAGGTTTTCTGAAATGACCAGGGGCTTTGGAGGAAGATTTCACCCGAGGCATGTCAGGTCAATTCATAATTCTACTCAAAATGACGATAGAGGGAGTCAGCAGCAAAAGCCACAATATTCTTCACAAGCTTCGGGGCAGCAGCAAAGCTCTTTTCGGCCGCCAGCGCCTAGGGGCAGAGGCGCCAGGGGCTTCGGGGGAAGATTTGGAGATCAGCCAAGAAAAATTTACTGCTTATTCTGTGGTGAAGACAAGGGCCACACTACCAGGATGTGTCATGTTACCATCCAGAAGCAAAAGGAGATAGCAGAAGCTGCAGCACAACAAAGTCAGCCGAAGCAGGTCATGCATACTGCTTCGTATCATTCGCCTTACATTCCAAAATATGTAGGCAATCACCCTGCAGCTTCTGTTGCTTCGGCAAGCCAACCCCAAGCATCTTGGCAGCAGCCTCTGCCGCCACCACCAACACAAAGAGGCCAGCAGCCAGAAGGGAGTCACCGCACTAACCCCCAGCGGGACTTCAGAGAGGAGTCCGAAGCTCGCACAGTCAATAGCACTGTGCCAGAGACGAAGCACATTTACTGACAAATATCCTACCTCGACAGCAGTTTTTCGCATTTTCACATTCAATATTGCTTTCTTTTTAATAAGGAACAATTAAGGGTAGTTTTAACGTCTTTTATCGCCTTTCAATTTCTTGTAATAGTTTCGCTCTTTACTGTAATGAAAATATATCTTCTTCATAGGCCTGAAATGCCCAAGCATGAGAATTTATGATAAACAAGGAGGATTTTCGAAGTTATCAAAAATTTGTTCTAAGGAACGCATTGCAATTTATTTAAAGCAGCAAAAAGCCGTTCCTAAGGGAGCGCAGTGTAAGTTTTCTGAGCCTACAGCGAAAAATAAGCGCTGATTCCGCCGAAAGTAAAAGGCGAAGAAGCTCCTAAGGGAGGCTTACAGCGAAAAATAAACGCTGATTCCGCTGAAGTAAAAGGCGAAGAAGCTCCTAAGGGAGGCTTACAGCGAAAAATAAACGCTGATTCCGCTGAAGTAAAAGGCGAAGAAGCTCCTAAGGGAGGCTTACAGCGAAAAGTCAGCGCTGATATAAAAAGATTGTGTGCTTTATTGCAGGGATGTGTGTACTTTCGGCACAAATATCATTTTGCATAACATAACATCATCACATCATTTAGCATAACATAAGCATCATACAGCATATTGCATGCGAAACAAGAAGGGGATACACCATTGGTCTTCGGAGGGTGATTTAAAAAAAAGAAAATCGTGTTAAGACACAAGATAAATCAAGAAGATGTGTAGCTTCATTAGAAAGGCAAAATAAAACAGCTTCGGAGAATATTTCATGAAGCTTGGATATTTCCCAGCAGAGAAGTTTGCAAATTCTTGCGATATATAAAAGATTTTCTTCACGAAGCATGAAAAGAAGGGAAGGTGTTTTTTCGCCGAAGGCTCAAAAAAATGGTATGTATGCAAAATTTCATGCATCGTAAAGAATTGAACTATAAATAGATTATATATTACATTCAAAGTGACAATGTATTACACATGTTACGTTCCAAATGTTTCTACAATAGCATTTAATCCTCCTTAAGAACTATTTCTGCAGCTTCGTTTAGTAGCTGGTCGACAACTTTGTCCATGATGGTTTCAACCATTTTTCTAATTTCATCGTCCCCTTTCGAGTGGGGGCCCGGAGATGCTTCAGCAGGTTCTGAGGGAGGAGAAGATACGGCTATATTACTATTACAAACCGTGAACAAAGTCTGGAATCAAAAATTACAATAGAATGAAAACCACTAATTAATACCTATTTGCCCTTCGGGCTCTGTACTTTTCTCAGCAGCCTCTGCTACTTTTCTAGCATCGTGGATGCCTTTTTCGCTCTTTTGAATAATTTCTTGGGCCATTTCTCGGCCGCCGTTGTCCCAGATATCGGTGAAAAATTTTCCGTCGATCATGCTTGCTTCGGCTGAGGGGTTTTTAATGTCTTCGGAGGACAAAGTAGCTTCGGATTGTGCTAAGGATTTTATATGCTCGCAACCTTTCCCCTCCAAAACAGTAGCAATTCCTCTAGCACCCGAAAAAGCACATATGTCTCCACGACTATTCAGGATTTCCTCGAAGGCCTCTGAGAGCACCTAGAGGGGGGGGTGAATAGGTGATCCTGTAAAACTTAAACTTATAGACACAAAAACTTGTTAAATGCTAGCACAATAGTTGCCAAGTGGCTAGAGATGAGTCCGAACACGATAACCATAAGAAATCAAGCACAGAGATGGCACGGTGTTTATCCCGTGGTTCGGCCAAGTACAAAACTTGCCTACTCCACGTTGTGGCGTCCCAACGGACGAGAGTTGCACTCAACTCCTCTCAAGTGATCCAAAGATCAACTTGAATACCACGGTGTTCTTCTTTACTGTTGATCTTTTCCCGTTTGCGAGGAATCTCCACAACTTGGAGTCTCTCGCCCTTACAATTGAATTTCACAAAGAAGTACGGAGTAAGGTAGGGAAGCAACACACACAAATCCACAGCAAAATGCGCACACCCACGGCCAAGAATCGAGCTCAAAAGACTTTCTCAAAGTTCTCACTAGAACGGAGCTCGAATCACTGAGAATGACAAACGAATGCGCAAAGACTGAGTGTGGATGATCAAGAATGCTCTAAGGTTGCTTGGTTTACTCCTCCATGCGCCTAGGGGTCCCTTTTATAGCCCCAAGGCAGCTAGGAGCCGTTGAGAGCAAATCTGGAAGGCCAATCTTGCCTTCTGTCGTCGGGCGCACCGGACAGTCCGGTGCACACCGGACACTGTCCGGTGCCCGATTTCCTTCCTTAAATGGCGAAGCCAACCGTTGGCTGACTTGGAGCCGTTGGCGCACCGGACATGTCCGGTGCACACCGGACAGTCCGGTGCCCCCTTCCGATCGTTGGCTCGGCCACGTGTCGCGCGCGGATTCTGCGGCCGACCGTTGGCCCGGCCGACCGTTGGCTCACCGGACAGTCCGGTGCACACCGGACAGTCCGGTGAATTTTAGCCGTACGCCGTCGGCAAATTCCCGAGAGCGGCCTCTTCGCCCGAGGCAGCCTGGCGCACCGGACACTGTCCGGTGCACCACCGGACAGTCCGGTGCCCCAGACCGAAACAGCCTTTTGGCTGTACACAGCCAACTCTTCTCTTCTTTCTGTTTCTAACACTTAGACAAGTATATTAGTACACAAAACCAATGTACTAAGGCTTAGAAACATACCTTTACTCTTGATTTGCACTTTGTTCATCCATGAGCATAAATTCACATTTAAGCACTTGTGTTGGCACTCAATCACCAAAATACTTAGAAAATGGCCCAAAGGCACATTTCCCTTTCAATCTCCCCCTTTTTGGTGATTTATGCCAACCCACCATAAAGCAACTAGAACAAGTGCAAAATCACTTCAAATAAAA
Source organism: Zea mays (assembly GCF_902167145.1). Lineage (NCBI taxonomy): Eukaryota > Viridiplantae > Streptophyta > Magnoliopsida > Poales > Poaceae > Zea > Zea mays. The sequence continues at coordinate 29,592,930 of NC_050100.1, read as the reverse complement.
CTCGAATTTATTTTGATTCAATTTTGGCATATATGGATCATCCTTTGCCACCACTTGGTTTGTTTTTGCAAATCGCACTCAAATCTCTCTCTCTCTAAGTAAAACACACATGTTGAAGCATAAAGAGAGTCATTCCAAAAGAGATTGATCAAAGATTTCAAAAACTCCCCCTATTTCCCATAATCAACGCTTCTCCCCACAAGAGGCCAACTTTTGACAAATAAGACAATGCAAGAGTTTTGACAAACCAAAAACTCTATTCTACTATTTTCAAAGTCTCTCAAGTGGTAGCTGATCCATTTATTGCTTTGGCCCTTTATTTTCTCCCCCTTTGGCATCAAGCACCAAAACGGGATCAATCTTGGCCCAGTAACCCCATTGCCTCACCAAAATCTGCAATAAGAATACAACGGCAATAAGAGTACATGAGATGAACTTGGAATAAGTTACCCTCTCATCGGAGTGCAGTGGAAGTCTTTCATGGTCCAAGTCCACCTTTTCCCGTTCAAACCTCCTTTGAGACTAAAACAAGCAAACTCAAGCATATGGTTAGTCTCAAAGGGTCAAGTTGTAACACATCTCCCCCTAAAACTGTGGATCACTTTGCAACGGACTTGTGAGGTCCAGGGAGTGTTTGTACAACTTGAGCACCACAATAGGCAACAAAATGCAGAATGAACATGATCAAAGGCATAAACACATGTATGCTACAATTCAATCCAAGTTCCGCGAATCTAAGACATTTAGCTCACTACGCAGCCTGCAAAAGGTCTTCTCATCTAGAGGCTTGGTAAAGATATCGGCTAGCTGGTTCTCAATGCTAACATGAAACACTTCGATATCTCCCTTTTGCTGGTGGTCTCTCAGAAAGTGATGCCGGATGTCTATGTGCTTTGTGCGGCTGTGCTCAACAGGATTTTCCGCCATGCGGATAGCACTCTCATTATCACATAGGAGTGGGACTTTGCTCAGATTGTAGCCAAAGTCCCTGAGGGTTTGCCTCATCCAAAGTAGTTGCGCGCAACACTGTCCTGCGGCAACATACTCGGCCTCAGCGGTGGATAGGGCAACAGAAGTTTGTTTCTTAGAGTTCCACGACACCAGGGACCTTCCTAAGAATTGGCACGTCCCCGATGTACTCTTCCTATCAACCTTACATCCAGCATAGTCGGAATCTGAGTATCCAACCAAGTCAAAGGTAGACCCCTTTGGATACCAGAGCCCGAAGCAAGGCGTAGCAACTAAATATCTAAGGATTCGCTTCACTGCCACTAAGTGACATTCCTTAGGATCGGATTGAAATCTAGCACACATGCATACGCTAAGCATAATATCCGGTCTACTAGCACATAAATAAAGTAATGACCCTATCATTGACCGGTATGCTTTTTGATCAACGGACTTACCTCCTTTGTTGAGGTCAGTGTGTCCGTCGGTCCCCATCGGAGTCTTTGCGGGCTTGGCGTCCTTCATCCCAAACCGCTTCAGCAAGTCTTGCGTGTACTTCGTTTGAGAGATGAAGGTGCCATCCTTGAGTTGCTTCACTTGGAACCCAAGGAAGTAGTTCAACTCGCCCATCATTGACATCTCGAATTTCTGCGTCATCACCCTGCTAAACTCTTCACAAGACTTTTTATTAGTAGAGCCAAATATTATGTCATCGACGTAAATTTGGCACACAAACAAATCACCATCACATGTCTTAGTGAAGAGAGTTGGATCGGCTTTCCCAACCTTAAAAGCATTAGCAATTAAGAAATCTCTAAGGCATTCATACCATGCTCTTGGGGCTTGCTTAAGTCCATAGAGCGCCTTAGAGAGCTTACACACGTGGTCGGGGTACCGTTCATCCTCGAAGCCAGGAGGTTGCTCTACGTATACTTCCTCCTTGATTGGCCCGTTGAGGAAAGCGCTCTTCACATCCATTTGGAACAACTTGAAAGAATGGTGAGCGGCATATGCTAGCAAGATACGAATGGACTCTAGCCTAGCCACAGGAGCAAAAGTCTCCTCAAAGTCCAAACCTGCGACTTGGGCATAACCTTTTGCCACAAGTCGAGCCTTGTTCCTCGTCACCACTCCGTGCTCGTCTTGTTTGTTGCGGAACACCCACTTGGTTCCCACAACATTTTGCTTAGGACGAGGCACCAGCGTCCAAACTTCATTCCTCTTGAAGTTATTGAGCTCCTCTTGCATGGCCAACACCCAGTCCGGATCTAGCAAGGCCTCTTCTACCCTGAAAGGCTCAATAGAAGAGACAAAGGAGTAATGTTCACAAAAATTAACTAATCGATACCGAGTAGTTACTCCCTTGCTAATGTCACCAAGAATTTGGTCGACGGGATGATCCCTTTGAATCATCGCTCGAACTTGGGTTGGAGGTGCCGGTTGCGCTTCTTCCTCCATCACATGATCATCTTGTGCTCCCCCTTGATCACACGCCTCTTGTTGATGAACATGTTCATCGTCTTGAGTTGGGGGATGCACCATAGTTGAGGAAGAAGGTTGATTTCGTTCATCTTGTTCCTGTGGCTGCACTTCTCCAATCGCCATGGTTCGTATAGCGGCCGTCGGAACATCTTCTTCATCTACATCATCACAATCAACAACTTGCTCTCTTGGAGAGCCATTAGTCTCATCAAATACAACGTCGCTAGAGACTTCAACCAAACCCGATGATTTGTTGAAGACTCTATACGCCTTTGTATTTGAGTCATAACCTAACAAAAACCCTTCTACAGCCTTGGGAGCAAACTTAGAATTTCTACCCTTCTTCACTAGAATGTAGCACTTGCTCCCAAATACACGAAAATAAGATACATTGGGTTTGTTACCGGTTAGCAGCTCATACGAAGTCTTCTTGAGGAGGCGGTGAAGGTAGACCCTGTTGATGGCGTGGCAAGCCGTGTTCACGGCTTCCGACCAAAAATGCTCGGGGGTCTTGAATTCTCCAAGCATCGTCCTTGCCATATCGATTAGTGTCCTATTCTTCCTCTCTACCACACCATTTTGCTGTGGTGTGTAGGGAGCGGAGAACTCGTGCTTGATCCCTTCCTCCTCAAGGAATTCCTCCACTTGAAGGTTCTTGAACTCGGACCCGTTGTCGCTCCTTATCTTCTTCACCTTGAGCTCAAACTCATTTTGAGCTCTCCTGAGGAAGCGCTTGAGGGTCCCTTGGGTTTCAGACTTATCCTGCAAGAAGAACACCCAAGTGAAGCGGGAAAAGTCATCAACAATAACTAGACCATACTTACTCCCTCCTATGCTCAGATAGGCGACGGGTCCGAAGAGGTCCATATGCAGCAGCTCCAGAGGTCTTGAAGTGGTCATCACATTCTTGCTGTGATGTGCTCCTCCCACTTGTTTACCTGCTTGACAAGCTGCACAAGGTCTATCTTTTTCGAATTGTACGTTAGTCAATCCTATCACGTGTTCCCCCTTTAGAAGCTTGTGAAGGTTCTTCATCCCCACATGTGCTAAGCGGCGATGCCACAACCAGCCCATGCTAGTCTTAGCTATTAAGCATGCATCTAGACCGGCCTCTTCTTTTGCAAAATCAACTAAATAAAGTTTGCCGTCTAATACACCCTTAAAAGCTAGTGAACCATCACTTCTTCTAAAGACAGACACATCTACATTTGTAAATAGACAGTTATATCCCATATTGCATAATTGACTAACCGATAGCAAATTATATCCAAGAGACTCTACTAAAAACACATTAGAGATAGAGTGCTCATTAGAAATTGCAATTTTACCTAACCCTTTTACCTTGCCTTGATTCCCATCACCGAATATAATTGAATCTTGGGAATCCTTATTCTTGACGTAGGAGGTGAACATCTTCTTCTCCCCCGTCATATGGTTTGTGCATCCGCTGTCGATAATCCAGCTTGAACCCCCGGATGCATAAACCTGCAAGGCAAATTTAGGCTTGGGTCTTAGGTACCCAACTCATGTTGGGTCCTACAAGGTTAGTGCAAATATCCTTAGGGACCCAAATGCAAGTTTTGTCTCCCATGCATTTTGCCCCTAACTTACTAGCGACTATTTTCCTATCCTTTCTACAAATAGCAAAGGAAGCATTTAAAGCACAATAAATTGTAGAAGGTTCATTCACTACTTTCCTAGGAACATTAACAACATTTCTCCTAGGCATATTGTGACCAGCATTTCTCCTACCAACATTTCTATCATGCACATAGAAAGAACTAGAAGCAAACATGTCATGAGAATCAAAATCATCATAAGCATTGTAACTCCTATAAGCATTTCTAGTTTGTCTCTTATCATGGTACATAAACGCATGGTTCTTTTGCACACTACTAGCCATAGGGGCCTTCCCTTTCTCCTTGGCGGGAATGGGAGCCTTATGGCTTGTTAAGTTCTTGGCTTCTCTCTTGAAGCCAAGTCCATCCTTAATTGAGGGGTGTCTACCGATCGTGTAGGCATCCCTTGCAAATTTTAGTTTATCAAATTCATTCTTGCTAGTCTTAAGTTGGGCATTAAGACTAGCCAATTCCTCAGTTAATTTGGAAATTGAAATTAAATGATCACTACAAGCATCAACATCGAAATCTTTACACCTAGTGCAAATCTCAACATGTTCTACACAAGAATTAGATTTACTAGCTACTTCTAGTTTAGCATTTAAGTCATCATTAACACTCTTTAAAGTAGTAATGGTTTCATGACAAGAAGATAGTTCACAAGAAAGCACTTCATTTCTTTTAACTTCTAAAGCATAAGATTTTTGTGCCTCTACAAATTTGTCATGCTCTTCATACAAAAGGTCCTCTTGTTTTTCTAAGAGTCTATCTTTTTCATTCAAGGCATCAATCAATTCATTAATTTTATCTACTTTAGTTCTATCCAATCCCTTGAACAAACTAGAGTAATCTATTTCATCATCACTAGACTCATCATCACTGGAAGAATCATAAGTGACATTGTTTTGATTACATACCTTCTTCTCCCTTGCCATAAGGCATGTGTGACGCTCGTTGGGGAAGAGGGATGACTTGTTGAAGGCAGTGGCGGCGAGTCCTTCATTGTCGGAGTCGGAGGAGGAGCAATCCAAATCCCACTCCTTTCCGATATGTGCCTCGCCCTTGGCCTTCTTGTAATGCTTCTTCTTTTCCCTCTTGCTCCCGTGTTCCTGGTTACTATCATTGTCGGGACAGTTAGCAATAAAATGACCAAGCTTACCGCATTTGAAGCATGATCGCTTTCCCTTGGTCTTAGTCTTGCTTGGCTGTCCCTTGCGACCCTTTAGTGTCGTCTTGAATCTTTTGATGATGAGGGCCATCTCTTCATCATTAAGACCGGCCACCTCAATTTGCGCCACCTTGCTGGGTAGCGCCTCCTTGCTCCTTGTTGCCTTGAGAGCAATGGGTTGAGGCTCATGGATTGGGCCATTCAATGCGTCGTCCATGTACCTCGCCTCCTTGATCATCATTCGCCCGCTTACAAATTTTCCAAGAATTTCTTCGGGCGACATCTTGATGTACCTAGGATTTTCACGAATATTGTTCACCAAGTGAGGATCAAGAACGGTAAATGACCTTAGCATTAGGCGGACGACGTCGTGATCCGTCCAACGCATGCTTCCGTAGCTCCTTATTTTGTTGATAAGGATCTTAAGCCGGTTGTATGTTTGTGTCGGCTCCTCGCCCCTTATCATCGCGAATCGTCCGAGCTCGCCCTCCACCAACTCCATCTTGGTGAGTAAGGTGACATCATTCCCCTCATGAGAGATCTTGAGGGTATCCCAAATCTGCTTGGCATTGTCCAAGCCGCTTACCTTGTGATACTCGTCCCTGCACAAAGAGGCTAGCAACACAGTAGTAGCTTGTGCATTTTTATGGATCTGTTCATTAATAAACGAAGGACTATCCGAGCTATCAAATTTCATTCCACTTTCCACAATCTCCCAAATGCTTCGATGGAGAGAAAATAGGTGAGTACGCATTTTGTGACTCCAAAATCCGTAGTCCTCTCCATCAAAGTGAGGAGGCTTGCCAAGTGGAATGGGGAGCAAATGAGCATTTGAGCTATGCGGAATGCGCGAATAATCAAAAGAAAAGTTTGAGTTAACCGTCTTTTGTTTGTCATAGTCGTTGTCGTCGTTGTCCTTTTGGGAAGAGGAAGATTCGTCGCTGTCGTCGTAGTAGACGATCTCCTTGATGCGCCTTGTCTTCTTCTTCTTCCCTTCCTTCCGTCTATGGCCCGAGCCGGAGTCGGTAGGCTTTTGTCATCTTTGGGCTCGTTGACGAAGGACTCCTTCTCCTTATCGTTGATCACGATTCCCTTCCCTTTAGGATCCATCTCTTCGGGCGGTTAGTCCCTTTCTTGAAGAGAACGGCTCTGATACCAATTGAGAGCACCTAGAGGGGGGGGTGAATAGGTGATCCTGTAAAACTTAAACTTATAGACACAAAAACTTGTTAAATGTTAGCACAATAGTTGCCAAGTGGCTAGAGATGAGTCCGAACACGATAACCATAAGAAATCAAGCACAGAGATGGCACGATGTTTATCCCGTGGTTCGGCCAAGTACAAAACTTGCCTACTCCACGTTGTGGCGTCCCAACGGACGAGAGTTGCACTCAACTCCTCTCAAGTGATCCAAAGATCAACTTGAATACCACGGTGTTCTTCTTTACTGTTGATCTTTTCCCGTTTGCGAGGAATCTCCACAACTTGGAGTCTCTCGCCCTTACAATTGAATTTCACAAAGAAGTACGGAGTAAGGTAGGGAAGCAACACACACAAATCCACAGCAAAATGCGCACACCCACGGCCAAGAATCGAGCTCAAAAGACTTTCTCAAAGTTCTCACTAGAACGGAGCTCGAATCACTGAGAATGACAAACGAATGCGCAAAGACTGAGTGTGGATGATCAAGAATGCTCTAAGGTTGCTTGGTTTACTCCTCCATGCGCCTAGGGGTCCCTTTTATAGCCCCAAGGCAGCTAGGAGCCGTTGAGAGCAAATCTGGAAGGCCAATCTTGCCTTCTGTCGTCGGGCGCACCGGACAGTCCGGTGCACACCGGACACTGTCCGGTGCCCGATTTCCTTCCTTAAATGGCGAAGCCGACCGTTGGCTGACTTGGAGCCGTTGGCGCACCGGACATGTCCGGTGCACACCGGACAGTCCGGTGCCCCCTTCCGACCGTTGGCTCGGCCACGTGTCGCGCGCGGATTCTGCGGCCGACCGTTGGCCCGGCCGACCGTTGGCTCACCGGACAGTCCGGTGCACACCGGACAGTCCGGTGAATTTTAGCCGTACGCCGTCGGCAAATTCCCGAGAGCGGCCTCTTCGCCCGAGGCAGCCTGGCGCACCGGACACTGTCCGGTGCACCACCGGACAGTCCGGTGCCCCAGACCGAAACAGCCTTTTGGCTGTACACAGCCAACTCTTCTCTTCTTTCTGTTTCTAACACTTAGACAAGTATATTAGTACACAAAACCAATGTACTAAGGCTTAGAAACATACCTTTACTCTTGATTTGCACTTTGTTCATCCATGAGCATAAATTCACATTTAAGCACTTGTGTTGGCACTCAATCACCAAAATACTTAGAAATGGCCCAAAGGCACATTTCCCTTTCAGCCTCAGCTTCGTGACTGATCCATTCCATCGGACCTTCGGGATTGCCCCTTGGGAAATTCTCTTCGCTAGAGAATGCACCAACGTTGGCGAAGCTGGATTTTATCTTCTGAACGCACACTATAGATTTATCATAGCATCTTCTCTGGGATGCACGAAGTTCTTTAACATTTATTTCTAAATGATTGGCCCATTGATCACTAAGCTCTCGTTTTGTCTCTTCAAGTATACGTTCTTCTTTAGCTCTGGCTAGCTGTTTTTGAAGATCTTTAATTTCGCGTTTTTGGGCTTCGGCTTGAGCCTTGGAGGTAGCTGCGTCTTCCTTTATCTTGTCCACCAATGTAAGTAGAATTTTATCTTTTTCCAGAGCTTCGTTTCTCAGCTTAATAACCTCTGATCGTAGATTGTTGAAAGCAATATCATAGCTCTCGTCTTCGGCATTCTTTTGCGCTCTCAGCGCGTTGCTCAATATCAAACCCTATATATATACAAGAATTAGTATAAGAATAAAAGAATGATTTGAAAATTATAAATTTCTAGATATATAGTTCTTATACCTTTAGACTATTATATGCAAGACTATCTGCAAGATCGTCCTTCGTCATAGCGCAGAGTCCAGCTTCAAGTTTCGGAAACCCCATACTCCTAGCCATCTCCCGGCAGACAGATAATTCTTTATTATCAGGGAGGCAGTATAGGAAGTCATCTTCGTCTGTCCCATTGAACACTAGTGCCCCCTTCGGATATTTTAATTCTCTTGCATAGTGATCAGCTTCATAAATTTCTTCTTCAGATAATTTCTTCCCCGAAGCATGTCGCACAATGTAATCGCGTATGGAGGAAGGTGCTTCGGGGGCGGCAGTGTCAGTTTCTTCAACCAAAATTGGCTCTGACATTTTTTCAGTTTCCAAAGCTGCCTTTGTAGTTTTTTCTTCGGGTTCCAAAGGTTGTTCCTTGGTGGGCTCTGAAGGTCCAGCCTCAGCTTCAGCTTCAGGCTGTTGCTTTGAAGCTTCAGCAACAAAGGCTTCAGTAGATACTCCAGAAGTTTCAAGAGTTTTCTTTGGAGTTATGCTTGAAGATTTAATTGTCTCCAGAACATCTAACACATTAACCATCCTCTTTCTTTTCGGGGTCACTGTTGGACCCATCAGGTTTTTTCCTGTTTCAACCTTTGCCGAAGGACCTGAAACTTCTAATGTTTTTGCTTCTTCAGTCCTTGGTTCTTCCATCTTTTCTGTTGCTGGCACTTCGGCCAACTCTTTGATTTCTGGCAGCAGAGTTGAATCTTTAGCTTCGGCGGCCGAAGAGGTTTCACCGGCGAACTCAGGCACCGTGGCTGGTTCGATATAGCGTGGCCGGTGTGTGAGAACCTTTACCCTTTGTCTCTTTGGCGCTGGCTCGCTAGGAGCGGCTGAAGCAGTTTCTTTTGCAGAAGGTGTGCATTTTCTTTTTTGACCCCGCACTGGATAGCGGTAGTCGGGGTAGACAAACCCAATTGCGTCAAATACTCGGTTGAGTCTTTTCTTCTTTTGGCCTCCGAAGGCCGCTGATAATGCAGTGTCTTCGGCCTTTGAATATACCCCAAGCAATTCATCACTTACAGTCTCAATGCTCTTTAACCAATCATCATCTGGCTCAACGAACTTGTCTCCGTACTTGAATGTGTACTTCAGCCTGACTAGTCCACCTTCGTCAGTTTCTCTAACAGTTTCTTTCGGCATTTCCCAGTTATCTGCAAGTGGCCACACTCTGAAGGCAATATGTTCTTGTATTAAATCTCTTGTCCCTATAAAAGAGCAGACTACGCCGAAGGACCTTTGGCACTCTTCGGCTACTTCATCCATTTCTACCTTCGGTTTCCGGAGTCCGAAGCGCTGCCAGATAGGACACATGATGATATCTTTAATATCTTCTCGAACCTTCAAATCATTTTTTACATAAAACCATTCTTTCATCCATTCCCCGGGCCATCTCTTCCGAAAGGTTGGCACAGGACAGCTTGATCCAGAACGAGCACCGAAGCTGTAGCAACCAAAGTTGTTATGATATTGCTCCTTACCCCAGGGCTTCGTCTCATATATTAACTCATGTATATTGCAAAAGCTTTTCGCACTTGGTTCCAGGCTCTGGCTCTTCACAGCCCAGACAAAGACTCCCATTCTTATTATTGCTTCAGGGGTAAGTTGATGAAGATAAACCTGATATGTTTTCAGAACTTCTACCACAAACCTGCTTAAAGGAAATCGTAGCCCAACTTTAAAAAAGCTTCGGAAGATCACGACTTCATTATCTTCGGGAGTCGGCACAGTCTTCTCTCCGTCATCTGCCCTCACGATGGATATATCTCGAAAATATCTTCCCCTCATGTTTTCAAGATGACTTTGTCCAATAGTTGATTTTCCGAAGACTGAATGGCTTGGTCGCCATGGTCGATCTTCGGAATCCTCACCTCCACTGTCTGCGTCATAGCTATCACTTTCACCAGTATCTTCAGATAAGCCCTCCAAAATTTCCCTAGTAATTTTCTCTGTATTTGTTTTTGTTATTGATTCAATGAAGCCCAGATTTTTCTCCTCAGAAAGGCTCAGCTTCACTCCGGCAACAACTTTCTTTTCCTGAGACATCCCTTCGGAAGTCCTTTTAAAACAAGGGCATTTTGGTCCGAAGCTTAAAATCTAGAGAGGCAGTCAAATATTTGTGGACAGAGAGCTATTTGAGCAGGCACAGCAAATGGCAAGATAGCGTGCCAAATAACTTGTGGTGAGCTCATATTTATACACCCAGTAAGTCGAAAACTGGAGGGTCCCGCTTGTCAATGACTGTTGCTATTCTAGCAAAAGGAAGGTGTTTTTTCGGACCTTCGGCTCATAGCCTTCGTCCGTATCGTAATATAAACTTATCTTTACGGTAAATTAATATTGCGAGGGGCTACTATTGGGGCCTTCGGCTTCCGAAGGTCCTCAAAAACATGATTTGACAATGTTTTCCAAGAGAAATATGTAAACAGGTACCTTCGAAGTTAGATTGCGGGTATACAAAAGCACGGTTAAAGACGAAGCTCGACCGGGACGAAAGGCGATCACGACGAAGGAAAAGACGATCACGAAGCTATGTGCAGAAAAGCTTCGGCATAACGGCAGAAAAGGGGAACCGACTTAAAGATGAAAAGCCAAATTAGACCTTGAAGAATTACTATAGAGTTATTGTTAAATGTAATGGGCATTAATGTAATTTTGCATGGGCTGCGACCCGTGCCTATAAATAGGTGAACAGTATTCCCGTACTGTTCACGCTGACTTGGCATTTGCTTTTGCATCACACCTGTATTCACATTCCTTCAAGCCGAAGGTATATTTGCAATTTATCATTATTTACATGAGTAATACAAGTAGAAAATAAGTTAATAATAATATTTACAGAGATTATGTTATTTCTTATATTCTGTGTTTGAATACTCTTTATCTTTTGTTATGTTCATGAAGGTTTGTCCTTCATGACCTTCGTCCAAAATCTATTATATCCGAAGGGAAATAATGATTCAAAGGACGAAGGGTTTTGATATTTAACATCTTGTGTTGCCTTGTTCTTGATTCATAGCATTTGAGAACGAGTCCCCAACAGCGTAGCTTTTTGAAAAACCGGTTCAACCAGTTTTGGGACCGGTTCAACCGGTTTTTGGGCAGAAAAGTCAAAAACGGCTAGTTTTGGAGCCCCACCTATATATACTCACTCCCACCTCTCTCCTCCATAGAATAGCACGACTTGGACTCCATTCCTAACCTGAGAAACACCTCCCACTCTCTCTCACACACCTCTTGCCTCTCCCATTTCAAATCTTTGGAGAGAAATCTTTGAGTGAGTTTGAGAGCTGTAGTTTTTGTGATTCATCTCCAAATCTCTCTTGCTCTTCTTCATTCGAGCTTTGGTACTACATCGAGTTCTTTGTGGATTCATTACTCTTGGAGCTTCTATCTCCTAGACAACTAGGTGTCTCTTGTGAGTCTCCAAATCTTGTAGAAGACCACAAGAAAGTTTGTATTACCCGCTCGTTTGAGCAAAGATTATTGTTTGGGCTTGACCTTTGTGGTCGGCAAAGGGAGGATTAGGGTTGAAAGAGACCCGACTCTTTGTGGGCGCCTCAACGAGGAAGTAGGGCACCTTGGTGGTGTGACCGAACCTCGGGATAAATCTTGTGTCTCTTGTGTTCTTGCTCATTGTGTTTGTTTGTGTTCTTCGTTCTCTCACCATTCCGTGAAAGATTGTTTATATCTTTTTGGTGTGTGGATTTTGAGAAGTGCCCTTCTCAGATCTACTACTTTGAACCCTGTGGATCATTTAGAACATCTCATTTCCAAAGTTAACTGGGTGAATTTCAAGATCAATTCAGTTTTACCCAGTTTGCTTCTAGTTTTTGTTGAAAAAGTTTTAACTTGCCTATTCACCCCCCCTCTAGGCAACTTTCAGGCACCTGTCGGAGTTGCGTGTCAGCGGCGTGCTCCTGTTGCGCGTCTCCGAGCTTGAACCGTCGCGGGCCTTACCTTTTGTTGGACGACGCCGGCCGTGGCCCCTGGACTCGCCACCTGTATGGCTGTTCTCCTGCTCCTTAGCCTTGTACCTCTCGAGCCACTGTTCCTCCGTGAGGTACAGTTTCCTGGAGTTTGGATTCTGCTTGGACTCCGGGTCGTCTTCGGACGCCAGGAGACGTCCCGTGACCTCCTCGATAGACAGGGTAGAGATGTCGAGCAAAGTTTCCATGGAAACAACAAGCTGTTTGTACCTTCCACGAGCGATGCACAGATATTTCTCGACGACCTTCGTAGGATCTTCAGGGTCACCCAGTGTAGCGAGCTGGCGGACGATGTTGGTAAGGCGTAGAGAGAAGTCTTCCACGCCCTCACCCTCCTTGAGCGCCAGCTCCTCATACTGGCGGCGTACGCGTTGCGCAGTCGTCTTCCTCACGCGGTCGTCGCCTATCCGCATGATACGAACAGCTTCCCACGCCAGCTTCGCTGTCGGCTTGATGGCGAGTGTGGACACCATCTCTGGCGGGACGGCACTGCATAACGCGTCCAGTGCCAGCCTATCCTCCGGCTCGCTGACGTCGTCACCCGGATCGATGGCCCGCCAGAGGCACCAAGCCTGCAGCTTGATCTTCATGAGGAGCGTCCAGTCGTTGTAGTTTGTCTTGGTCAGCATGGGGTATGTCGTAGGTCCAGCCGATGAGATCCGCTCCACGATCCTCTCCACCACTCGCTCGCCGTCGCCACCGTTCCTACGTCGACGCGGTGGCGATCTCCATTGTCGACAACGAGGCAGAGTCAGGGAACGGTCTCCCGTTGGAGCTGACATGACGTATCAAACTTGGCTCTGGTACCAAATGTTGGGATACGATAGCTCGCTGTCCTACGAACGTCGGCTTCAGAGAAGAAGACTGTACCTCACAAACTCACACACAATGTACTCACTCAAGAGAGATTTTTGCCGCGCTAAGTTGCGACGTTTTCTGATGTATATTTATCAACGGAAAGGATTACACTGGGCAGACTCGAGTGTCTTCACTATGCCCGTCTTTAGCGCGTCCATCCCCACGCTCGCACATCGTGAAAGCATCTACGTCTCTAGGTGACCGCGCGACTCGCTCCACCACAACCACACTACGCACGGCGTCCACAAATTCTGGAGCTCGTGCAGCACTAAAACTAACTAATGCATGCACCTAACTTGATGACTATGAAAATAACGTGACAAGGCTTATTATTCCAACCAGCATAGCAGGCAGCTGGGGAGGGCGGCCATGGCAAGGGGGATGGGCGGCCGAGCAGCGAGGAGCGCGAAGTGGCTAGGGGGGGGAACGAGCTGCACGGCTGCACCAGCTGGCTTGGCTTGCTCACCGATGGAGGAGATGGCGTGGGGAGCTCACACGGTCAAGAGTCTGCGTACGGTGAGGAGAAGCATGGAGAAGATGATGTCCTGGGAGTGAGCAACGGCTGGAGATAAAGAAACGAGCGCTCCAACATGAAAAAAAATCTGGCGACCGATAAGGACGGGTCATACGGTGACGCAAAAAAAAATCAGAGGAAGGCAGTAGGATAGGATCGGCTGAAAATAAAATCTGAGAATATATTTCTTTTCTTTTTTTTAGCACAAGAATATCCTTACGAGCAAATATCTGGTGTGAGTGCTGTTCAGCTGGCTTTTTCCGATACTGTAGCAGCTAAAATACTGTAGTTGTGTCTCAAATAATTACCACCGGCAGCAACTCAAACAGTTACTTTAAAGTCTAACAGAACAGCCAAGGATTTTTATATTAGAATTTGAGCGAATTCTAAATGGATTAGATTACAATGTTATTCGGGCTGCATATATTATTCTTCGAAACATGAAACCGAAAATCAGAGGATAACGGTTCTGGCTAAATTTCGTTTGGATAACTTTTGTGATTATTCTAGGCAAAACGTAAACGGAGTGAACCGGATTCGATTTCAAGAGTTAGAGTTCGGACAGGTTGTAAATGGATCGAATCCATGGCATCAGGATTTTAGACCGTATTTAATCCAGTCTAATTTTTACGAGTCTCACCAGTTGTCGATCATTCGCTTTAACGCCAAGGATCACATGCTGAGAGAAAACAATTCAATTAATCAGCTGGCGCATCGTTCTGTTCGGACAGCGCGGGCTCCAAATTGTTCATAAAACCAGAAGTCTTCTGATTTTCGTATTCACTTACGCGCGTGATTCGAATAGTTCAAAATTCGCCAGCGACGAATATTCAATAATCCAAAAGTTTCATGAACCCTTTTTAGCTGTTTAGATTATCGAAATGAAAACGACACCAAACTCAATAGATTTTAATTAGGCACAGGACTCACAAATTTTTGGAACAATTACGTTCCGCATTTCGCGAAGACTTAGGAAGATTCTAAATAGACAGAAACGGATGCGATATTAAAATCGCGATAGGCGAAGATGAATAAAATTTAGCATCTGTTTTATCCATTGATATTACGTGCTTAAATCCATACTCATTGTCATGCGAAATATAAACTCCAGGGGTGTTACAGCCCTCCCCCTTAAAAGAATCTTGTCCCGAGATTCGAAGCGAAAGACTCTTAAGAGTAGAGAAGCATGTAACCCATGTCCATATCAGCGATAATCATAAGGCAGTCTTGAGCGAAGGCGAGTGCCTCAGGATAGGGTTTCTGTAGTGGACATAACATGTATCGACGTAAGCCAATTTAGAAATGTCCACCGATAGAGCCGATGTCTGCCAGAGGAACACATAAGGTTCCATGTGTGCAGTTTGTTTTTTTTTCTGATGACATTGTACTGAGTCTGTTGGGCGGGCGGTAGATATGCGACTTTACCCAAACAGAACCAGATGCAACCTCTTGGGTAAAACACACAGAAAGAGGTTTACCAACAAGTGGTCACGGTAAATTCATAGCACACGAGACGGGTGTGAATGTCGAATAACATCACAGTTAACTCGTATTAGGCTAGAAAATCTAAGCCCCAAAAGGTGATATAGATTCGAGAAAATCACCAGCGGAGGGATCTGTAGATGCGGACTTTGCAACCAGTCCGTTTTATCTAGCACTATTCATGGCTCGACTTGATCACACATGCTGGAAAAGCACACGTGAGGCGATCGTCCGATCGAGGCATGACTAGAGCGATGATTAGGTGGTTACTGGCCGACTTAATTTCGATTCTTGAAAGTACTTCCTTAAGATGGGTTGAACCAAAATGAGTTCAGGCAAATCGATAAAACGATCTCTAAACTCAAACTTTGTTCATTGGGCAGTTACAACTTAGTAAAACCAATTTGTTGAACTACTTTTGACATTGAGCAGGTTCTCTCAGTACCATCGATAAGCCAAGGGTTGAGAGTTCACTTTAGTTAACAGGAGATCATGCACTTGGGTAGAAATCCATTTGGTCAGGTTGTTCATCCGTTTCTTCATGCGAGATGAACTGACTTGGTTAGGGAATACATGGATTAAATGAATTGAAAGAGCGAATGAACAAACTCCTGCATCTCAGCAACAGGGAAAGCCAATCTCCATTTTGAGAGCTAATCAGCTGTCTTCCAACACTAAAAAGCTCCAAGGCTTCACCTTTATAGAAAGGACGTAAAGGGGACTTGTATAAGTAGGCACTACCAAGATCAAAAGAAAAGAAACCACACATGAAAGTGGTATGCCCTATTGATCCAACAAAGATGACAGATGTTGCTTGATCACTTGACCAACAACATAGAAATTGTTTCAAGGAAAGGTCGACGGAAGATAACACATCAGTGTAATTCCATAATGGATCATGACTAGAGACCTCGATACCGGCATGCGCCAAGCAACATAACCTTGCGTGTACATTCACAAGGGGCTCTCAGTCTCGCTGCGGCACCATAAGTCGTTAACCATGACACCATTACCGAACTGGCACAAATAATGAATCTCACGTGGTAAGAATAATTTGTGCAGAGATAGCATATCGATATAGCCTCATAATGGATTATAACTACTAACTGTGATACCAGTGCGTGCCAAGTAGCACAACCATGTGTGTACATTCACAGGAGGCCCTCGGTTTCATCACGGCACCATCGGTTTTAGTCATAACACCATTACTAGACGTAACCAATAAGAAATCTCACGCATCACAAATAGACTGAGCAAGAATGACAATATAAAAGAGATACTCCACCTGTAAGAATGGTTACAAGTAGAGAGCCAAATAGATCATGGCCCGATGAAACGAACAAGACATGGCCATAATCTAAACTTGATGAACGGAGTATGATGGGAGACTGTTATTTCAGCCCAAGCATATTTCTATGCCCATCATCAAGATTACAAGGTCAAGGATTAGTATCTGATTAGATACGGAGGGAAAACAAACATAAGATTAAGTTGGTATGCCTTCGATAGATATGAGGAAACCAAAGGCATCAAATTCAAGAAAATGGTCGGACATGCCTTTCCTAGGTTAGGTTGATAAAGTGACAGTATGTTCCTCAAAAAGAGGCAAAATAGAATAGGAATAACAACTTGCATCAAACGAAACAAGGCGAAGCTTAGGAGGAAAACATGACCACAGAAGAGTCACGTATTAAACAATGAGAACACGTACTCGAGATCCTTATTTTAAGTCTGCGTGCATCTTATGTCCAACAAACATATTATCTAAGCATCCATTTGCATGGGCTTGATCATGGAGTGATAATGGAAAATTCAAATTTGGGTCATGGTTCACTAAATAGGAACATAGCCTAGTTTTGGGTTTAAGCAAACAAGTCACCAACCTTCTATCAGCACATCAAGTACAAGAGCAAACACGTATAACACCTAAACATATTACCTAAAGAATGGAGGACAGCTATTTCATCACAGTTCATAATACAACATTACACCACATTATTTACAATCACTAGTTATTGGAATAAGGGTGAGAGAAGCATTTTGGATGTATAGGTGACAACACGATGCAACAATCAGGATGCATGCTCGTCCTAGTCGTCCTCACTGATTTTGCCAACATAATGTGGCAATAGCGTTCTATATCGGTGGCATACGTTCTCTCTCGGTATTTTGCTAGTCGTCAGCTACACATACGTTTTCGAGGTTAGTGTACCTACAGAAAAATCCATCACAACTCAATTCCCAATGATGCAGTTCACACATGACAGTTTATCACAGTTTATACTCCATATATTGCTATATGGAGGCCAGCTCTTCATTAAGCGCCGAGCCACACATAGGCGTCGTTGCCACACTTTAACCATAGGGCAACTCATTATGGTGACTCACCTTCTTACCTGAGCGTAGGTGCGTCGTTACAAGTACCTTACACTTCTCAGTATTCCCATGTATGTATACCCATATACATTCATGGGGTACTGAATCCCCGGAAAAGTAATTACTCCTCATCGCAGCCTTCATATATACATATGTGGAACATGTATATAATCAAGCGCCACAAGCAAGCACTTCCCTAGACCGATGTTTGTGCGGTCATGCTCTCACATCTCACCTTACCTTGGGCGTCGATCCATTCAAAACTGAATGGCCTCAAAATAACATTACACATGTATGCAATACCCCCGGTTGTGGGTTAGTGGTTTTTTTAAATAAGCCACCTAATAGTCCTTAGTTTAGGGCTTAACAAAGGATGTCGCTAGCATTATAGTTTTTCAAAACTGTTTTTCAAAGCCAAACAATGTGTTTAGTTGAAAATAGGTTTTCTAAAACCAAAACTTTATTTTTAAAATATGTATGTGACCGTATTATACTTAATCCTACTTCGATACCAGCTGTGGCAGAACCTCCCAAGTTATTGGGCCCACATGCACCTGTGCTTGTCTCAAAGACCTCAGACGGCTATGCATTTGCACCAGATAACTTAACAGGATCTGTCCGAGTGCCCCAAGGACCTCGGATAAACCACTTACAACCACTGACCGTAAGATTAAGTAACACAAATCACACACACACCAACATTTTGAAGTGGAAATATTATTACCAAATTTTACAAGTTACATCAAGTTTTACAATGTACATGATCGAGTGATTACAAAAGTGATTCAAAGAAATAACTTTGAACTGTTATAAATTATTTATAGTTTTGAAATATATGCTAGCTCAAGTGACCATCCACAGTAAGAAGTATAGAAGAGTTACTTAGACTTAATAGAAGGCCGAGCCTACCGGCACTTAACACCATCATCAGCAGCACAAAACTATAACATGAAAAACAATAGGGAATAAAACCCTGAGTATGGAATTACTCAGCAAGACTTACCCGACTAAAGAAAAGACTCTCAAGGGTATGATGGCTAGAGGGATTCAAGGTATGGCTTTTCAAGAATCAAAGACTCTGTTTTGCAGAAAAGCTTACTATGAGTGGATCCTTAAAATTCAATTTTACTTGTCAAGTTAAGTAAAGTTACCTGCATCTAGAGTTCTTTCTACCCTAGTTCAAGCACTTGGCCTATACTAGCCGTCTTTTATCATCCCATCAGTTCACTGGATTGCTACGTGTAAGTCAGTGACCAAGTCTTCATGTTCGAGAAGTAATGGCGATCCGAATCGATTAATACTCAGCGGAGGATCTCCAATCACATGACATATGTAGCACTTAACCCTTGCATATGTCAACTCGCCACCGGGGTTCTTAAGACCAGATCAGGTTCACGCCAACCGAGGGTACACGCTACTCTCGCCATCTCTCCACTCCCATTGTGTGTTATCTTATTCTGTTATTAGTCTGGCCGAGGCAAATCTTACCCATGATGAGGCATGTGACCAGTTAAAGGGTCCTCGGTCAGCAGGCCTACATCGAGACGGTCCTTAATCGACTCAGACGGAGACACTACACTGAGACTCCTTTCTCGTGCAAGTCAACCGCCCGGTCTCAGCTTTATTATTTAAACCCAAAGATTGGTACCTCGTAGAGGTACATCTTTTCCGATGTTGAACCCATCATGGCCATGATGGATCAACCATCACAAGTTTTTCTTTTTGAAAACATTCCCACCCACTAAAGCAACACTTTTGTTTTAAAACAAAACATTTTGTTTTTCTAAAGCAAGGCTAAGCATCATAAAAATCCTTTTTATAAAAGGGGTATCAAGGAAGGGAAATCAATGTTCCAAGGAAGGAAATGCATCAACGGTTTAGCACACAACTCCTATCACCTAATGCGTCAAGCAAGTGAGAAAGATTTTTAAACATCAAGGAGGTGGCGAATGGACCGGGGCTTGCCTGGATAACACTAGGTTAGTGTTGTTAGGTGGCGACCACTTAGCGACTATCTTTTATGTTGGCACTCGTTCAGATTATCCATCTTCCAGTTCGTCCATCAGCATCATCCTGCGGATTATCCCGCGCTTGGGGTCGACTTGGCTCATCTTCCGTATCAAACGATTATTTATCGTACCTAATGAGATGCACGATGCACATGTATGAGCACGAGTATAAAGAGTGTAAGATAGATATCTACACTAAAAAGGATGAAACACTTAAAACCAAGCATTAAGCATCATGGATATCACAGCAGGGCATCGACTCCATATAATTAGAAAAATGACAAACTAGAGAACGGTTACCGATTCAATTAAAATTCCAAGCAAACGTTGCTGATTCTTGCTCAGGCCTTCTGTCGAGCACTTGGTAAATATCACGCGGCTAGCTTCGTCTTCACCCGACGCTTGAGATTTCTTGATGATGCACGGAACGACGACGAGATCGAGTCTGGAGTGAGCTGGCGAGGACACAAATCCAGTGAGGGAGAGGGTGACACGAGCTTCGGCCACCGGCAAGCGCAGTATCGATGACAATGACCGAGGCGGGGTTGACTAGCGCGACAAGCGCGTGCAGGGGGCAAGGGCAAGCGGTTGGGAGACGACAACACGGTTTGGGCAAGACTGCGCGAGCACTGGACGAGAAAAACGATGACGCAAACAACAAGGTGGCGAGACGAGGATGGCATCCGGCGATAGAGGGCGACGACGCGCGAACTTGCAAAGCTTTTCCACTGGGAGCGGCGTTCAGCGAACTCCGGAGAGCGCGATCGACGAGGGAGCGTCCACGTGGATGTTGAGAAGGAGACGACGGCCACGAGCAGCAAACAACGACGTCGGCGAGCTGACACCAAGCGAACTGCTGCAGATGACCGAGCACGAGCATCAAGCATTCAGCTTACGGTCAGAGCCCACGCCGGGTTGACAAAAGGGAGACGCATGACGCGCAACGCCGCGGATAGAAGCTGGACGTAGAGAGCGCAACCGGCGCGTGGAGGATGACGGCAAGCAGAGCGCACACAAGGAAGCAGGATGGCCGGCGAGGCCCCCACGCGCTTTGCGAGTAGTGCAACGGATCCGGATTTGCCTGCCCCCATCCAGCCGTCCATCCGCAACGAGGCATTTCACGAGACCGGACAGTATAGATGGCCAATAAGCACGAGGCCCGTGAGCCTGGCACGAAACGTTTTTTGGGCTCGGTCCGAGCCCGGCACGGTACGAATAAGCGTGCGGGCTTGGACAGGAAACTAGACAGGGCGGGCTAGCCCGGCACGGCCCGTTTACCTCTAAGCCCGTTAAGCCCGTTTTTTTACACTAAAACGTACTTACCGGCCCATTTAGCCTGCTTTTCGGCACGTTTTTTTTGTGCTAAACGGATCGGCCCGACCCGTTTAGGCCCGCTGCGGGCCAGGCTTGGACAGAAAATTGAGCCCGCGGGCTCAGCAGGCCCGGCCCGGTTTTCGGCCGGGCTTCACCGGCCCGGGCCGGGCCGGCCGTTTGGCCATCTCTACCGGACAGCAGGCCCCCAATCCGGAAAAAAATTTGTTGCAGCCCGGCTGCAAACCAGACTGTTTGCAGCCCCTCACAAAAAGGAGGATAGGTCCCACCCGCAGGTAAATAATACAACTAAAACGTTATCTGGTGGACCTGCAGGTGGGGCCTATCCACCTTTTTGTGAGGGGCTGCAAACAGCCTGTTTTGCAGCCGGGCTGCAACAAATTTTTTTCCCCCAATCCACGTCAGACGCGGAGCAGGGAGGACGCCGAGCACCATAGGGATGGAGGCGAGGTCCGACGACTGGACGCGAGCGAGTAGAGGGAACTAGGC
This sequence comes from Zea mays, assembly GCF_902167145.1. NCBI lineage: Eukaryota > Viridiplantae > Streptophyta > Magnoliopsida > Poales > Poaceae > Zea > Zea mays. The sequence continues at coordinate 29,571,690 of NC_050100.1, read as the reverse complement.
GAGCTCCAGGGAGCACGGCATGGAGGAGCACATGGCTGCGCGCAGAGGCGAACAGAGAGATGGGCACCATGGGCGAGCTGCACAGCCGGCGAGCACGCGCGCGCAGCAACGAACGGACACCAGGATGCGCGCACAGGGAACTTAGGCTGGGCGCGAGCACAGGGAGCGAGAAGAGCCGAGCGCGCAGGGCTCCACGGCGCGGTGGCCATGGCGAACGCCAGGGCGCGCGGCCGAGCTAGAGCCAAGCGCCAGGAAGGGGATGGGCTGGAGCAGCGAGCTGCAGAGGCCGTGCTCGGTAGAGAGCTGCGGCGCGATGGGGGAAGAAGACGTGCGGAGGGGACAACCTTCGCGTGCGCCATGAGAGGGAGAAGCTTGGGGAAGAAACCGCGGCCAGGGAGAGGCGGCCGAGCTGAAGGAGTGGCGCGCCGAGGACCGGGACCAGGGGCGCGGACGGCGAGCAGGGAACTCCACGGCGCGCGGGGAGCAGAGCGTGGGAGAAGCAGAGGTCGAGGAGGGAGCTGGGCGCGGCTGGGCTGGGCGACCACGGCGAGGGAGCTCGGGGAAAAAAACTGCGACATGCAGGAAGCCGGGCGCGAGCGAGCAGAGCAGGCAGATGGGGGGGGGGGGGGGGGGGGGGGTGGGGGGGCGGCCATGGCAAGGGGGATGGGCGGCCAGCGCCATGGCGAGCAGGCGCGCGACAAGGAGAACCAGCGACGCGCAGGAGCTCCAGGGCGCGCGCAGGAGGAAGATAAGGAAGAAGCGGCTAGGGAGGGAGAACGAGCTGCACGACTGCACCAGCAGGCTTGGCTTGCTCACCGTTGTCACCGATGGAGGAGATGGCGTGGGGAGCTCACACGGTCAAGAATCTGCGTACGGTGAGGACAAGCATGGAGAAGATGATGTCCTGGGACTCTGGGAGTGAGCACCGGCTGGAGATAAAGAAACGAGCGCTCCAACATGAAAAAAAACTGGCGACCGATAAGGACGGGTCATGCGGTGACGCAAAAAAAATCAGAGGAAGGCAGTAGGATAGGATCAACTGAAAATAAAATCTGAGAAGATATTTCTTTTCTTTTTTTAGCACAAGTATATCCTTACGAACAAATATCTGGTGTGAGTGCTATTCAGCTAGCTTTTTTCGATACTGTAGCAGCTAAAATACTGTAGTTGTGTCTCATATAATTACCACCGGCAGCAACCCAAACAGTTACTTTTAAGTCTAACCAAACAGCCAAAGATTTTTGGATTAGAATTTAAGCAAATTCTAAATGGATTAGATTATGATGTTATTCGGGCTACATATATTATTCTTCGAAACATGAAACGGAAAATCAGAGGATAATAGTTCTAGCTAAATTTCGTTTGGATAACTTTTGTGATTATTCTAGACAAAACGTAAACGGACTGAACCGGATTCGATTTCAAGAGTTAGAGTTCGAACATTGTTTGGATAACTTTTGTGATTATTCTAGGCAAAACGTAAACGGACTGAACCGGATTCGATTTCAAGAGTTAGAGTTCGAACATGATGTAAATGGACCGAATCCATGGCATCGGGATTTTAGACCGTATTTAATCGAGTCTAATTTTTACGAGTCTCACCAGTTGTCGATCATTCGCTTTAACGCCAAGGATCACATGCTGAGAGAAAACAATTCAATTAATCAGTTGGCGCATCGTTCTGTTCGGACAGCGCGGGCTCCAAATTGTTCATAAAATCACAAGTCTTCTGATTTTCGTATTCACTTACGCGCGTGATTCGAACAGTTCAAAATTCGCCAGCGACGAAGATTTGATAATTCAAAAGCTTCATGAACCCTTTTTAGCTGTTTAGATTATCTAAATGAAAACGATACCAAACTCGATAGATTTTAATTAGGCACAGAACTCGCAAATCTTTAGAACAATTACGTTCCACATTTCGCGAAGACTTAGGAAGAGTCTAAATAGACAGAAACAGATGCAATATTAAAATCTCGATAGGCGAAGATGATTAAAATTTAGCAATCGTTTTATCCACTGATATTACGTGCTTAAATCCATACTCGTTGTCGAGCGAAATATAAACACCAGAGGTGTTACATTTAATCTGTTGAATGTGTCTAGGAGTGAAGTCTTTTGCTCTTGCAATAAGTGAGATGTTTAGAATGCTTGGGTGCCAATGAATGTGGTGGTTAGGGTGTATTTATAGCCCCCAACCACTTCCTAGCCGTTGGCAAAGGCTGCTGGCGATGGGCGCATCGGACAGTCCGGTGCACCACCGGACAGCCACTGTGCACTGTCCGGTGCGCGCCATGTCAGCGCAGCCGTTAGGGTTCGGAGCAGTTGATCGTTGGATACGTTTGTCTTCTAGCTGCACCGGACAGTCCAGTGCCACACCAGACAGTGCAGTACCCTCTGACTTCTGCGCTCTGACTTCTGACATGCACTGTTCATCGCGGCAGACGACCGTTGGCGCGCAAAGAGACGTTGCTCCGCTGGCTCACCGGACAGTCCGGTGGCACACCGGACAGTTCAGTGAATTATAGCGGAGCGCGCCCCAGGAATTCCCGAGAGTGGCTGGTTCATCTGCTTTACGGCCTGGTGCACACCGGACACTGTCCGGTGCGCCAAAATTCAGCACACTCTAGTTCTTTGCTCCAATTTTGATTGTGTCCCTGACTGGATTTCTTTCTTGGTTCGTGTTGAACCTTATGCACCTGTAATAGATGATATCTAGACAAACTAGTTAGTCCATATGGTTTGTGTTGAACATCATCCACCAAAATTGATTATAGGAAATAGTTAGCCCTATTTCTCTTTCAATCTCCCCTTTTTGGTGATTGATGCCAACACAAATCAAAGCAAAAGTGGAGTGCAGAAATGTAACTAGTTTGCAATTGAGATCGATGCGCATAGGTTACTTGGAATTAAACCAATTGAAAGATTTTAAACATATGACTAAGATTGAATGGATTGCTTTTCTTTATTTAACATTTTGGACCACATTTGCACCACATATTTATTTTTGCAAATCTTTTGTAAAATATTTTCAAAATCTTTTGCAAATAGTCAAAGGTATAGGAATAAGATTGCAAGAAGCATTTTTAATATTTGAAATTCCTCCCCCTATTTCAAATGCTTTTCCTTTGACTAAATAAAAGCTCCCCTTGAATGAAATTCTCCTCTTAGCTTTCAAGAGGGTTTTGAAATAGATACCAAGTGAAATTATACCAATTGAAATTCTTTCATACTTAATGTGAAGTTTTGAAGATGCTAATTTGAAATATCAAATGAGATACCCATTGAGGAATTCACTTCACATACCAATTGAAAATTCATTTTGATTAAGTATCAAGTACCAATTGAAATACTTATTTATGAATTTTTTTTGAAATGGTGGTGGTGGTGAGGCCCTTTTGCTTTGGGCTTAATTCTTGCTCCCCCTTTGGCATTAAGCGCCAAAACGGAGAACTTGAGAGCCCTTTTGCTTTTTTCTCCCCCTTTGGGGCCTAATACTTTCTCCCAAATGGTAAAATAAATACGAATGAAGGTTCATACCATTGAGAGTTTGTAAGTGATACGGTCAGAGTTGGAGTGGAAGCCTTGTCTTTGCCGAAAACTCCATTTCCCTTTCAATCTAAGACTAATCATAGAGATATACTTGAAAACATATTAGTCTTAGCCTTGGCACAAGAAGAATAAGAAATATACAGTTGTACCAAATGAAAGAGACATGATCAAAGGTATATAAATTAGCTATGTGTGCAATGTTTCAATCAAAGTTCTGAGAATCAAGTATATTTAGATCATTCCTAAGTTTGCTAAAGTTTTTCTCATCTAGTGGCTTGGTAAAGATATCGGCTAATTGGTTGTGGGTGCTCACATAAGCAATTTCGATATCCCCTTTTGTTGGTGATCTCTGAGAAAGTGATACCAGATGTCTATGTGCTTAGTGCGGCTGTGTTCAACGGGATTATCCGCCATGCGGATTGCACTCTCATTATCACATAGGAGAGAGACTTTGCTCAATTTGTAGCCATAGTCCCTAAGGGTTTGCCTCATCCAAAGTAATTGCACACAACAATGACCTGCGGCAATGTACTCGGCTTCGGCGGTGGAAAGAGCTACAGAGTTTTGTTTCTTTGACGCCCATGACACCAGGGATCTTCCCAAAAACTGACAAGTCCCTGATGCGCTCTTTCTATCTATTTTACATCCGGCGTAATCGGTATCGGAATACCCAATTAAATCAAAGGTAGATCCCTTGGGGTACCAAAGCCTAAACTTAGGAGTGTAAACTAAATACCGCATGATTCTTTTTACGGCCCAAAGGTGAACTTCCTTAGGATTTGCCTGGAACCTTGCACACATGCATACTGAAAGCATAATATTCGGTCGAGATGCACATAAGTAGAGTAAAGATCCTATCATCGACCGGTATACCTTTTGATCTACGGATTTACCTCCCGTGTCGAGGTCGAGATACCCATTGGTTCCCATGGGTGTCTTGATGGGTTTGCCATTCTTCATTCCAAACTTCTTAAGTATATCTTGAATGTACTTGGTTTGGCTGATGAAGGTGCCCTCTTGGAGTTGCTTGATTTGAAATCCAAGGAAATACTTCAACTCCCCCATCATAGACATCTCGAATTTCTATATCATAATCCTACTAAACTCTTCACATGATGACTTGTTAGTAGACCCAAATGTAATATCATCAACATAAATTTGCAATATAAACAAGTCTTTTGGAATAGTTTTAGTGAAGAGAGTAGGATCAACCTTTCCGACTTTGAAGCCATTAGTGATAAGAAAGTCTCGCATGCATTCATACCATGCTCTTGGGTCTTGCTTGAGCCCATAAAGCGCCTTTGAGAGCTTATACACATGGTTAGGATACTCACTATCTTCAAAGCCGGGAGGTTGCACAACATAGACCTCTTCTTTGATAGGGCCATTGAGGAAGGCACTTTTCACGTCCATTTGATAAAGCTTAAAGTCATGGTAAGTAACATAGGCAAGTAATATACAAATTGACTCAAGCCTAGCTACAGTGCATAAGTTTCATCGAAATCCAAACCTTTGACTTGTGAATATCCCTTTTCCACAAGTCGGGCTTTGTTCCTTGTCACCACACCATGCTCATCTTGCTTGTTGCGAAATACCCACTTGGTACCTACAACATTTTGATTAGAACGTGGAACTAAATGCCATACCTTATTCCATGTGAAATTGTTGAGCTCCTCTTGCATAGCCACCACCCAATCCGGATCTGCTAGTGCATCCTCTATCCTGTATGGTTCAATAGAAGACACAAAAGAGTAACGTTCACAGAAATGTGCAACTCGAGATCTAGTAGTCACCCCCTTGTGAATGTCACCAAGAATGGAGTTGACGGGGTGATCTCTTTGAATTGCTTGGTGGACTCTTGGGTGTGGCGGTCTTTGATCCCTTATTTCTTGTTCATCTTCCTTGTCTTCATTGTCATCTCCCCCTTGATCAATGTCCTCCTTTTGAGGTGGCTCATCGTCTTGATCTTCATCTTCATCCTCTTGAGCTTGATCCTCATCTTGAGTTGGCAGAGATGCTTGCATGGAATATGATGGTTGATCTTGTGCTTGTGTGGGCTCCTCGGATTCTTTGGGACACACATTCCCAATGGACATGTTCCTTAGCGCGATGCATGGAGCCTCTTCATCATCTAGTTCATCAAGATCAACTTGCTCCACTTGGGAGCCATTAGTCTCATCAAATACAGTCACAAGAAACTTCAACTAGTCCAGTGGATTTGTTGAAGACTTTATATGCCCTTGTGTTTGAGTCATAACCTAATAAAAAGCCTTCTACTGCTTTAGGAGCAAATTTAGAACTTCTACCTCTGTTAATAAGAATAAAGCATAATATGAAACATTTGGCTTTTTACCAGTAAAAAGTTCATATGATGTCTTCTTGAGGATTCGGTGAAGGTATAACCGGTTGATGGAGTAGCAGGCGGTGTTAATCGCCTCAGCCCAAAATCGGTCCGGTGTCTTGTACTCATCAAGCATGGTTCTTGCCATGTTCAGAAGAGATCTATTCTTCCTCCCCACTACACCATTTTGCTGAGGTGTGTAGGGAGAAGAGAACTCATGCTTGATGCCCTCCTCAAGAAATCCTTCAATTTGTGAATTCTTGAACTCTGTTCCATTATCGCTTCTAATCTTTTTTATTCTCAATCTGAACTCATTTTGAGCCCGTCTTAAGAATCTCTTTAAAGTCTCTTGGGTTTGAGATTTTTCCTATAAAAAGAATACCCAAGTGAAGCGAGAATAATCATCCACAATAACTAGACAGTACTTACTTCCGCCAATGCTTATATAAGCGATCGGGCCGAATAGGTCCATGTGGAGTAGCTCAAGCGGTTTGTTCGTTGTCATGATATTCTTGTGTGGATGATGAGCTCCAACCTGCTTTCCTGCTTGACATGCGCTACAAATCCTGTCTTTCTCAAAATGAACATTTGTTAGTCCTAAAATGTGCTCTCCCTTTAGAAGCTTATGAAGATTCTTCATTCCAACATGGGCAAGTCGGCGATGCCAGAGCCAGCCCATATGTCTTAGCAATTAAGCAAGTGTCTAGTTTAGCTTGGTTATCATTAAAATCAACTAAGTATAGTTGACCATCTAGCACTCCCTTAAATGCTATTGAATCATCACTTCTTCTAAAGACAGTAACACCTACGTCAGTAAATAGACAGTTGTAGCCCATTTTGCATAATTGAGAAATAGAAAGCAAGTTGTAATCTAAAGAGTCTACGAGAAAAACATTGGAAATAGAATGGTCAGGAGATATAGCTATTTTACCCAAACCTTTGACCAAACCTTGATTTCCATCCCCGAATGTGATAGCTCTTTGGGGATCTTCATTTTTCTCGTATGAGGAGAACATCCTTTTCTCCCCTGTCATGTGGTTTGTGCACCCGCTATCGATTATCCAACTTGATCCACCAGATGCATAAACCTACAAAACAAATTTAGGCCTTGTTCTTAGGTACCCAAATGGTATTGGGTCCTTTGACATTAGAAACAAGCACCTTGGGTACCCAAACACAAGTCTTTGGACTTTTGTGTTTGCCCCCAACATATTTGGCAACTACTTTGCCTGATTTGTTAGTGAGTAGAAGCATCAAAAGTCTTAAATGAAACATTATGCTCATTTGATGCATTAGGAATTTTCTTTTTAGGCATTTTAACATGAGTGAATGCCTAGAACTAGAAGCCTCATTTTTATACATAAAAGCATGGTGAAAAATAGTATGAGGTTTCCTAGCATATAGTTTCTTAATTTTATGCTCAGGATAGTTTGCAGGATATAAAATGTAACCCTCACTATCCTGAGCCATGGGAGCCTTACCCTTAACAAAATTAGACAATCTTTTGGGGGCATTAAGCTTGACATTTGATTGACTTCCTTGTTGGAAACCAATCCCATCCTTAATGCCAGGGCGTCTCCTATTATAGAGCATGCTTCTAGCAAATTTAAATTTTTTATTTTCTAACTCATGCTCAGTAATTTTAGCAGTTAATTTAGCTATGTGATCATTTTGTTGTTTAATCATGGCAAGGTGATCATCCATAGCTTCAATATTAACATCTCTACATCTAGTACAAATAGTAACATGATCAATAGTAGATGTAGATGGTTTGCAGGCATTCAATTCTTCTATCTTAGCATTTAATCTAGTATTCTCATCTCTAAGACAGGAATTTGAATCATTGCAAACATTCAATTTTTCAATCTTAGAAGCTAAATTATAATTTTTAGTTCTAAGACTTGTGATTGAATCATGGCACATGCTAAGCTCTTTAGACAAATTTTCACATTTTTCTACCTCTAGAGCATAAGCATTTTTCAATTTAACAAATTTTTTATTTTCCTTAACGAGCAAGTCCTCATGGCATTCCAAGAGATCATCCTTCTCATTAATGGTCTCAATCAATTCATTTAATTTTTGTTTTGTTCCATGTTAAGGTTAGCAAAGAGAGAAATTAGATCATCTTCATGATCACTAGAACTACCCTCATCACTAGATGTAGTATATTTGGGGGTACTTCTAGAATGTACCTTCTTCTTGTCGTCCTTTGCCATGAGACATTTGTGGCCGACGTTGGGGAAGAGGAGTCCCTTATTGACGGCAATGATGGCGGCATCCTCGTCGGAGGAGGAGTCAGTGGAGCTCTCGTCGGAGTCCCATTCCCACCCCATGTGCGCCTCGCCGCCCTTCTTCTTGTAGTATCTCTTCTTCTCCTTTTTCCCTTTCTTGTCTTTGTCCCTGTCACTTTCACTAGAATATGGACATTTAGCGATAAAATGACTGGACTTACCACACCGGTAGCACACCCTTTTGGAGCGGGGCTTGTAGTCCTCCCCCTACTTTGCTTGAGGATTTGGCGAAAACTCTTGATGATGAGCGCCATTTCCTCGTTGTTGAGCTTGGAGGCGTCGATTGGAAGCCTACTTGGTGTAGACTCCTCCTTCTTTTCTTCCGTTGCCTTAAATGCAACGGGTTGCACCTTGGGTGTAGAGGTGGCACCTTGCTCCAAGTTGACAATGTGTTTAGAGTCTTTGATCATAAGTTCAAAGCTCACAAACTTGCCAATTACTTCCTCGGGAGACATCTGTTTGTATCTAGGATCCCTACGTATTAATTGAACTTGAGTAGGATTACGAAATACAAGGGATCTAAGAATAACCTTGACCATTTTATGGTCATCCCACTTGGTTCTCCCGAGGTTACGCACTTGGTTCACCATTGTCTTGAGCCGGTTATACATAGTAAAAGTCGCCTAGAGGGGGGTGAATAGGTGGAATCTGAAATTTACAACTTAAAACACAATCTACAAGCTGGGGTTAGCGTTAGAATTAAAATCAAGTCTGAGAGAGAGGGTAAAAACAAATCAACCAAGAAATAAAGAGGATGACAGGGTGATTTGTTTTACCGAGGTTCGGTTCTTGAGAACCTAGTCCCCGTTGAGGTGGTCACAAAGACCGGATCTCTTTCAACCCTTTCCCTCTCTCAAACGGTCACCTAGACAGAGTGAGCTTTCTCCTTAATCAAACGGGTCACTTAGACCCCACAAGGACTACTACAAACTTAGTGTCTCTTGCTTTGATTACAAGTCACTTAGAGAACAAGAATGAGGAAGAAGAAAACGATCCAAGAACAAGAGCTCAAAGAACATGAGCAAAAACTCTCTCTCTAGTCACTACAAGTTTGGAGTGAATTTGGGACTTGGAGAGGCTTTGATTCTTTTGAATTGTGTCTTGTATTGATTGCACTAGCTCTTGTATTGAACGAGATGTCTGAAAAACTTGGATGCTTGGAGTGGTGGTGGTTGGGGGGTATTTATAGCCCTCAACCACCAAAACAGCCGTTGGGGATGGCTGCTGCGCCACCGGACGCTGTCCGGTGCGCCAGCCACGTTACCCAATCGTTAGTGTTCTGGTGGTTTCGACCGTTGGAGCTTTGTCTTCATGTGGCACCGGACTGTCCGGTGCCGCACCGAACAGGTACTGTTCACTGTCCGGTGCGCCTCTGGCGGCTGCTCTGACTTCTACGCGAACTGTTCGCGCACTGTAGCACTTTTGCAGGTGTCCGTTGCAGTCGACCGTTACGCTGGAGCCGTTGCTCCACTGGTGCACCGGACAGTCCGGTGGCACACCGGACAGTCCGGTGAATTATAGCGAAGCAGTGCTGCTGAAACCCAAAGGTGGCGAGTTCGCATCTGTACGGCCCCTGGCGCACCGGACAGTCCGGTGCGCCAGACCAGGGTTCTCTTCGGTTTCTTTTGCTCCTTTCTTTTGAACCCTAACTTGATCTTTTGTTGGTTTATGTTGAACCTTTATGCATCTGTAGAATACATAATCTAGAGCAAACTAGTTAGTCCAATATTTGTCTTGGGCATTCAACCACCAAAATTATTTATAGGAAACGGTTTGACCCTATTTCCCTTTCGCATAGCTTGTGGCTCCTCTCCTTTGTTGAGGACGAATCGACCGAGCTCTCCCACGATCGTTTCGCGCTTGGTGATTTTGGTCAACTCGTCCCCTTCGTGCGTCATTTTGAGGACGTCCCAAATTTCTTTGGCGCTCTTCAACCCTTGCACCTTATTATACTCCTCTCAACATAAAGAGGTGAGGAGTATAGAAGTTGCTTGTGAGTTGAAGTGCCTAATTTGGGCGGCCTCGTCCGAGTCGTAATCCTCGTCTCCCTCCTTTGGTGCCTGTGCTCCAAACTCAACAATATCCGAAATACTTTCGTGGAGTGAGGTTAGATGGTGCCTCATTTTATCACTCCACATACAATAATCTTCACCATCAAACTATGGTGGTTTGCCTACAGGTACGGAAAGTAATGGAGCGTGTTTTGAAATACGGGGATAGCGTAGGGGCATCTTACTATACTTCTTGCGCTCATGGCGCTTAGAAGAAGTCGACGACTCGGTGCCGGACGTGGAGGGTGACGAAGAGTCGGTCTTGTAGTAGACCACTTTCTTCATCATCTTCTTCTTCTTCCTGTCACCTCTCCGATGTGACTTGATGGAGGAAGAGGATTCCTCCTTATACTTGTTGCCAGCCCTTGAGAGAGTCCTCCTCGAGCCTGTGGGCTTTCACCTGTCATGATCTCCCTCTTGACGTGATCTCCAGACATCACTTTGAGTTGGTTAGACTCTTAATGAAGCACTGGCTTTGATACCAATTGAAAGTCGCCTAGAGGGGGGTGAATAGGCAAAACCTGAAATTTATATACTTTAAACACACACTAGGTCCGGGCCTAGCGTTAGAATTAAATTCAAGTCCGAAAGAATGTTTCTCTTGCTAAGAATTGCTCAAAGGATGTGGATGACGTGTGGGAGCGAACTCAAATTAGCACTAGCAAGGAAACATTAGAGAGAGGAAAGAGGGCAAACAAATCAAGCAAGAATTAAAGCGATTAGACACGGTGATTTGTTTTACTGAGGTTTGGTTCCAAAGAACCTAGTCCCTATTGAGGAGGCCACAAAGGCCAAGTCTATTTCAACCCTTTCCCTCTCTCTCAAACGGTCACTTAGACCGAGTGAGCCTTCCCTTAATCACACGGGTCACTTAGACCCCGCAAGGACCACCACACACTTGGTGTCTCTTGCTTAGATTTACAAATCACTTGAGAAAAGAAATGAAAAAGGAAGAAGGCAATCCAAGCGACAAGAGCAACAAAAGAACACAAAACACCCTCTCTCAAGTCCCTAATGGAATTGAGTTGATTTGGAGGCTTGGAGAGGTATTAATCTATTGAATGTGTCTAGGAGTGAAGTCTTTTGCTCTTGCAATAAGTGAGATGTTCAGAATGCTTGGGTGCCAATCAATATGGTGGTTGGGGGTATTTATAGCCTCCAACCACTTCCTAGCCGTTGGCAAAGGCTGCTGACGATGGGCGCACCGGACAGTCCGGTGCACCACTGGACAGCCACTATGCACTGTCCGGTGCACGCCATGTCAACGCAATCGTTAGGGTTCGGAGCAGTTGACCATTGGATACGTTTGTCTTCTAGCTGTGTCGGACAGTCTGGTGCCACACCGTACAGTCTGGTGCCACACCGTACAGTCCGGTGCCGTCTGACTTCTACGCTCTGACTTCTGACATGCACTGTTCATCACGGCAGACGACCGTCGGCGCGCAGAGAGCCGTTGCTCCGCTGGCTCATCGAACAGTCTGGTGAATTATAGCAGAGCGCGCCCCTAGAATTCCTGAGAGTGGCTGGTTCATCTGCTGTACGGCCTAGTGCACCGGACACTGTCCGATGCGCCAAAATTCAGCACACTCTAGTTCTTTGCTCCAATTTTATTGTGTCCCTAACCGGATTTCTTTCTTGGTTTGTGTTGAACCTTATGCACCTGTAATAGATAATATCTAGTCAAACTAGCTAGTCCATGTGGTTTGTGTTGAACGTCAACCACCAAAATCAATTATAGGAAATAATTATCCTTATTTCCCTTTCAGTTCAGAAATCTTAGAAGCAAGTGAAGGAGAAGGCATCCTCGGCAAATCAGTCAAAGCCAGTGCTCCTCTGTGAAGATGTTGCAGACCAAAAAGTTTTCTTCGGTAATCAGCTAACTTCGGAGCAATAATCCAATCTCTGAAGGTTTTTGTTTCACAACAAGGATGTCTTTGCTTGATCAGCAAATGAGTTGTGTAGAGTGAATAGAAGCATAATAGAGTACGATCTAAATGTTGACCCAAGCACCATAGCACGAAAATAGAAGCTTCGTAAGATGTCTGAGAACAAGGTCGAAGGTGTAAAGGTCGAAGTCAAAAGATTGCTTAATGTCGGAGTCATAAGAGAAGTTGCATATCCAGAGTGGCTAGCCAACATAGTCATGGTTAAGAAATCTGATGGCAAGTGGAGAATGTGTATCGACTTCATAGACCTCAACAAAGTATGCCCGAAGGATGAGTTCCCACTACCAAGAATTGATTCTTTGGTGGATGCAGATGCCACTTTGGAGCTCATGAGTTTGCTGGATTGCTATTCAGGGTACCATCAAATCTGGATGAAGAAGAAAGATGAGCCAAAGAGTAGCTTCATAACCCCCAATAGTACCTACTGCTACATTTGGATGCCCGAGGGGCTCAAGAATGCTAGTGGAAGCTTCAGCAGAATGACAACCAAGGTGTTGAGTTCGCAGCTAGTGAGAGCACCTAGAGGGGGGTGAATAGGTGATCCTGTAAAATCAAACACTAAATAGCCACAAACTTGAATATTGAAGTGTTAGTGCGACTAAGTAGCTATGAAGCGAGTTCTTGTGAACAAAAACAATCACAGAAATGGAACACAAGAGACACACGATTTTTATCCCGTGGTTCGGCCAAGTAACACTTGCCTACTTCCACGTTGTGGCGTCCCAATGGACGAGGGTTGCACTCAACCACTTTCAAGTGATCCAGTGATCAACTTGAATACCACGGTCTTTTTCTTTCAGAGTATCCTTCCCGTTTGCGAGGAATATCCACAAGTTGGAGCCTCTCGCCCTTACAATATTGATCACAAAGAAAGCACAAAAGTAAGGATGGAAGAGCAACACACGCAAGACTCAAATCTGCAGCACAACCACACACACAAGTGAAGAAGTGAGCACACAAACACAGCGCAAGGAGTTTACAACTCGAACAGTGCTCAAATCTCAAGAACGATGATCCGATTGCGTGAATGCAGAGTCTAGGTGTCTTAGGATGTTTCTTGTAAGCTTGGTGTACTGCTCCATGCGCCTAGGGGTCCCTTTTATAGCCCCAAGGCAGCTAGGAGTCGATGGAGATCAACATAGAAGGCTATTCTTGCCTTCTGCCGAGTGGCGCATTGGATAGTCCGGTGTGCCACCGGACAGGTCCTTTAGCTGTCTGGTGCGCGATCTCCTTCCATATCGGGCGCAGCCGACCGTTGCTCCTCGGGGCCGGTTGGTGCACCGGACACTGTCCGGTGCACCCAGCCGACCGTTGGAGCGGGCCACGTGTCGCGCGTTGATCGCGCAGACGACCGTTGGCCACAGGCGCCATTGGCTCACCGAACAGTCCGGTGCCCCATCGGACAGTCCGGTGAATTATAGCCACGTCGCCTTTTCCTTTTCCCGAGAGCGACGAGTTTGTCGCTGACGACTCACCGGACGGTCCGGTGCACCACCGGACGGTCCGGTGATTTATAGCCGCTATGGCGGAACCGCCCGAATTATTCCAGCTTAAGTGCCCAAGTCGCACCCTTAAAGGCAGCAACACACTTAAATCAGAATAACCCGTCAGTCCCTCGGATCTAGCCCGATAAAGCCACTTATCCAGGATCGAATACCACTAGCTCACTTGAAGGTGAGGCACAGAGAAATACAATAAAGCATAATACCATAAATTAAGAAAGTATCATTAGTGATTACATTATCGGAGTTTCAGAAATAATAACAATAAGTTTTAATGCAGCGGAAATAACTAACGGAGAAAACCGAGTAACATGGCAAAGCCTGGCCACGCTACTCCTCCTGGTCCTCTCCTGCGGAAGCAGTAATGATAGTCGCCTAGAGGGGGGGTGAATAGGGCGAAACTGAAATTTACAAATATAAACACAACTACAAGCCGGGGTTAGCGTTAGTAATAAGGAACGAGTCCGCAAGAGAGGGCGCAAAACAAATCCCAAGTGAATAAGCAAGTGAGACACGAAGATTTGTTTTACCGAGGTTCGGTTCTCTCAAACCTACTCCCCGTTGAGGAGGCCACAAAGGCCGGGTCTCTTTCAACCCTTCCCTCTCTCAAACGGTCCCTCGGACCGAGTGAGCTTCTCTTCTCAAATCAACGCCGGGAACAAAACTTCCCCGCAAGGGCCACCACACAATTGGTGCCTCTTGCCTTGATTACAATGGAGTTTTGATCACAAGAACAAGTGAGAAAGAAAAGAAGCAATCCAAGCGCAAGAGCTCAAATGAACACGGCAAATCACTCTCACTAGTCACTAGGGTTTTGTGTGGAATTGGAGAGGATTTGATCTCTTTGAAAGTGTCTAGAATTGAATGCCTAGCTCTTGTAAGTGGTTGGGAAGTGGAAAACTTGGATGCAATGAATGGTGGGGTGGTTGGGGTATTTATAGCCCCAACCACCAAATGTTGCCGTTGGGAACCTGTCTGTTCGATGGCGCACCGGACAGTCCGGTGCACACCGGACAGTCCGGTGCCCCCTGCCACGTCATCACTGCCGTTGGATTCTGACCGTTGGAGCTTCTGACTTGTGGGCCCGCCTGGGTGTCCGGTGCACACCGGACAGGTACTGTTTGATGTCCGGTGCACCGGTATGGGCGTGCCTGACGTCTGCGCGCGCTGCGCGCGCATTAAATGCACCGCAGGGAGCCGTTGGCGCCGCAGGGAGCCGTTGCTCCGCTGGCACACCGGACAGTCCGGTGCACACCGGACAGTCCGGTGAATTTTAGCGGAGCGGCTGCCGCGCGAACCCGAGGCTGGCGAGTTCCGGAGACCGCGCTTCCTTGGAGCACCGGACATGTCCGGTGCACACCGGACAGTCCGGTGAATTATAGCGCGCCGGCTTCCGAGAATTCCCGAGGGCGAAGAGTTTGAGTTGGTGTCCTCTGGGCGCACCGGACACTGTCCGGTGCACACCGGACAGTCCGGTGCCTCCAGCCAGAGGTGCCCTCGGTTGCCTCATTGCTCCTTTGTTGAATCCAACACTTGGTCTTTTTATTGACTGAATGTGAACCTTTAACACCTGTATAATCTATACACTTGGGCAAACTAGTTAGTCCAAAGATTTGCGTTGGGCATTTCAACCACCAAAATTATTTGGGAACTAGGTGAAAGCCTAATTCCCTTTCAATCTCCCCCTTTTTGGTGATTGATGCCAACACAAACCAAAGCAAATATAGAAGTGCATAATTGAACTAGTTTGCATAATGTAAGTGTAAAGGTTGCTTGGAATTGAGCCAATAAAACTACTTACAAGATATGCATGGAATGTTTCTTTCTTATTTAGCATTTTGGACCACGTTTGCACCACATGTTTTGTTTTTGCAAATCCTTTTGTAAATCCATTTCAAAGATCTTTTGCAAATAGTCAAAGGTAAATGAATAAGAGTTTGCAAAAGCATTTTCAAGATTTGAAATTTTCTCCCCCTTGTTTTAAATGCTTTTCCTTTGACTTAACAAAACTCCCCCTAAATGAGATACTCCTCTTAGCGTTCAAGAGGGTTTTGATATACCATTTTGAAATACTACTTGCTCCCCCTTTTGAACACAATAGGATACCAATTGATAAATACTTCTTTGAAAACACTAAGTTTTTTGAAATTGGTGGTGGTGCGGTCCTTTTGCTTTGGGCTCATTTCTCCCCCTTTTTGGCATGAATCGCCAAAAATGGAATCATTAGAGCCTTCGAAGTAATTTCTTCCCCTTTGGTCATAAGTAAATGAGTTGAGATTATACCAAAGACGAAGTCCTTTTCTTTGATGCTCATTTCTCCCCCAAAGAATAGAGAGATGGTTGGAGTGATAGCGAAGGATGAGTTACGGAGTGGAAGCCTTTGTCTTCACCGAAGACTCCAATTCCCTTTCAATATACCTATGACTTGGTTTGAAATAGACTTGAAAACACATTAGTCATAGCATATAAAAGAGATATGATCAAAGGTATTCAAATGAGCTATGTGTGCAAGCTAGCAAAAGAAATTTCTAGAATCAAGAATATTGAGCTCATGCCTAAGTCTGGTAAAAGATTGTTCATCAAGTGGCTTGGTAAAGATATCGGCTAATTGATCTTTAGTATTAATGTAAGAAATCTCGATATCCCCCTTTTGTTGGTGATCCCTAAGAAAATGATACCGAATGGCTATGTGCTTAGTGCGGCTATGCTCGACGGGATTGTCGGCCATTTTGATTGCACTCTCATTATCACATAGCAAAGGGACTTTGGTTAATTTGTAACCATAGTCCCGCAGGGTTTGCCTCATCCAAAGCAATTGCGCGCAACAATGACCTGCGGCAATGTACTCGGCTTCGGCGGTGGAAAGAGCGACCGAATTTTGCTTCTTTGAAGCCCAAGACACCAAGGATCTTCCCAAGAACTGACAAGTCCCCGATGTGCTCTTCCTATTAATTTTGCACCCCGCCCAATCGGCATCCGAATAACCAATCAAATCAAAAGTGGATCCCCGAGGGTACCAAAGCCCAAACTTAGGTGTATAAGCCAAATATCTCAAGATTCGTTTTACGGCCGTAAGGTGGGATTCCTTAGGGTCGGATTGAAATCTTGCACACATGCAAACGGAAAGCATAATGTCTGGTCGAGATGCACATAAATAGAGTAATGATCCTATCATCGACCGGTATACCTTTTGATCCACGGACTTACCTCCCGTGTCGAGGTCGAGATGCCCATTTGTTCCCATGGGTGTTTTGATGGGCTTGGCATCCTTCATTCCAAACTTGCTTAGGATGTCTTGAGTGTACTTCGTTTGGCTGATGAAGGTGCCCTCTTGGAGTTGCTTCACTTGAAATCCTAGAAAATACTTCAACTCCCCCATCATAGACATCTCGAATTTCTTTGTCATGATCCTACTAAATTCTTCACATGTAGATTCGTTAGTAGACCCAAATATAATATCATCAACATAAATTTGGCATACAAACAAATCATTGTCAAGAGTTTTAGTGAATAAAGTAGGATCGGCCTTGCCGACTTTGAAGCCATTAGTAATAAGGAAATCTCTTAGGCATTCATACCATGCTCTTGGGGCTTGCTTGAGCCCATAAAGCGCCTTAGAGAGCCTATAGACATGGTTAGGGTACTCACTGTCTTCAAAGCCGGGAGGTTGCTCAACATAGACTTCTTCCTTGATTGGTCCGTTGAGGAAGGCACTTTTCACGTCCATTTGATAAAGCTTAAAGCCATGGTAAGTAGCATAGGCCAATAATATGCGAATTGACTCAAGCCTAGCTACGGGTGCATAGGTTTCACCGAAATCCAAACCTTCGACTTGTGAATACCCTTTGGCTACAAGTCGTGCTTTGTTCCTTGTCACCACACCATGCTCATCTTGCTTGTTGCGGAAGACCCATTTGGTTCCTACAACATTTTGGTTAGGACGTGGAACTAAATGCCATACCTCGTTCCTCGTGAAATTGTTGAGCTCCTCTTGCATCGCCACCACCCAATCTGAATCTTGGAGAGCTTCCTCTACCCTGTGTGGCTCAATAGAGGAAACAAAAGAGTAATGTTCACAAAAATGAGCAACCCGAGATCGAGTAGTTACCCCCTTATGAATGTCGCCGAGGATGGTGTCGACGGGGTGATCTCTTTGTATTGCATGGTGGACTCTTGGGTGTGGCGGCCTTTGCTCTTCATTCTCCTTGTCTTGATCAATTGCATCTCCCCCTTGATCATTGCCGTCATCTTGAGGTGGCTCATTTGCTTGATCTTCTACTTCATCAACTTGAGCTTCATCCTCATTTTGAGTCGGTGGAGATGCTAGCGTGGAGGAGGATGGTTGATCTTGTGCATGTGGAGGCTCTTCGGATTCTTTCGGACATACATCCCCAATGGACATGTTCCTTAGCGTTATGCATGGAGCCTGTTCTTCACCTATCTCATTAAGATCAACTTGCTCTACTTGAGAGCCGTTAGTTTCATCAAACACAACGTCACATGAGACTTCAACTAGTCCAGTGGACTTGTTAAAGACCCTATATGCCCTTGTGTTTGAGTCATAACCAAGTAAAAAGCCTTCTACAGTTTTAGGAGCAAATTTGGATTTTCTACCTCTTTTAACAAGAATGAAGCATTTGCTACCAAAAACTCTAAAGTATGAAATGTTGGGCTTTTTACCGGTTAGGAGTTCATATGATGTCTTCTTGAGGATTCGGTGAAGATATAACCGGTTGATGGCGTAGCAGGCGGTGTTGACCGCTTCGGCCCAAAACCGGTCCGGTGTCTTGTACTCATCAAGCATGGTTCTTGCCATGTCCAATAGAGTTCGATTCTTCCTCTCCACTACACCATTTTGTTGAGGTGTGTAGGGTGAAGAGAACTCATGCTTGATGCCCTCCTCCTCAAGGAAGCCTTCAATCTTAGAGTTCTTGAACTCCGTCCCGTTGTCGCTTCTTATTTTCTTGATCCTCAAGCCGAACTCATTTTGAGCCCGTCTCAAGAATCCCTTTAAAGTCTCTTGGGTTTGAGATTTTTCCTGTAAAAAGAATACCCAAGTGAAGCGAGAATAATCATCCACTATTACAAGACAATACTTACTCCCGCCGATGCTTATGTGAGCAATCGGGCCGAATAGATCCATGTGGAGCAGCTCAAGCGGCCTGTCGGTCGTCATTATGTTCTTGTGTGGATGATGATTCCCAACTTGCTTCCCTGCTTGGCATGCGCTACAAATCCTGTCTTTCTCAAAATGAACATTCGTTAATCCTAAAATGTGCTCTCCCTTTAGAAGCTTATGAAGATTCTTCATCCCAACATGGGCTAGTCGGCGGTGCCAGAGCCAACCCATGTTAGTCTTAGCAATTAAGCATGTGTCGAGTTCAGCTCTATCAAAATCTACTAAGTATAGCTGACCCTCTAACACACCCTTAAATGCTATTGAATCATCACTTCTTCTAAAGACAGTGACACCTACATCAGTAAAAAGACAGTTGTAGCCCATTTGACACAATTGGGAAACAGAAAGCAAGTTGTAATCTAATGAATCAACAAGAAAAACATTGGAAATAGTATGGTCAGGTGATATAGCAATTTTACCCAATCCTTTGACCAAACCTTGATTTCCATCCCCGAATGTGATAGCTCGTTGGGGATCTTGATTTTTCTCATATGAGGAGAACATCCTTTTCTCCCCGGTCATGTGGTTTGTGCACCCGCTGTCGAGTATCCAACTTGAGCCCCCGGATGCATAAACCTACAAAACAAATTTAGTTCTTGACTTTAGGTACCCAAATGGTTTTGGGTCCTTTGGCATTAGACACAAGAACTTTGGGTACCCAAACACAAGTCTTGGAGCCCTTGTGTTTGCCCCCAACAAATTTGGCAACTACCTTGCCGGATTTGCTAGTAAGCACATAAGATGCATCAAAAGTTTTAAATGAAATGGCATGATCATTTGATGCATTAGGAATTTTCTTCTTAGGCAACTTAGCATGGGTTGGTTGCCTAGAACTAGATGTCTCACCCTTATACATAAAAGCATGATTAGGGCCAGAGTGAGACTTCCTAGAATGAATCTTCCTAATTTTGCTCTCAGGATAGCCGGCAGGGTATAAAATGTAACCCTCGTTATCCTGAGGCATGGGAGCTTTGCCCTTAACAAAGTTGGACAATCTCTTAGGAGGGGCACTAATTTTGACATTGTCTCCCCTTTGGAAGCCAATGCCATCCTTAATGCCCGGGCGTCTCCCATTGTAAAGCATGCTACGAGCAAATTTAAATTTCTCATTTTCTAAGTTGTGCTCGGCAATTTTAGCATCTAGTTTAGCTATATGATCATTTTGTTGCTTAATTAAAATCATGTGATCATGAATAGCATCAATATCAACATTTCTACACCTAGTACAAATAGTGACATGTTCAATGGTAGATGTAGATGGTTTGCAAGAATTAAGTTCAACAATCTTAGCACGAAGTATATCATTCTTATCTCTAAGATCGGCAATTGTAGCTTTGCAAACATCAAAATCTTTAGCCTTAGCAATTAAATTTTCATTCTCTAATCTAAGGCTAGCAAGAGATACATTCAATTCATCAATCTTAGCAAGCAAGTCAACATTATCATCTCTAAGATTGGGATTTGAACCATTACAAACATGTGAATCAACCTTAGCATTTAAAATAGCATTTTCATTCCTAAGGTTGTCGATCATCTCACGGCAAGTGCTTAGCTCACTAGATAATTTTTCACATTTTTCTACTTCTAGAGCATAAGCCTTTTTAACCTTAACATGTTTTTTGTTTTCTTTAATTAGACAATCCTCTTGGGAATCCAAAAGGTCATCCTTTTCATGAATAGCACTAACCAATTCATTTAATTTTTCCTTTTGAGCTATGTTAAGGTTGGCAAAAAGGGAACGCAAATTATCCTCCTCATCACTAGCATTATCATCACTAGAAGATTCATATTTAGTGGAGGAGTTAGATTTAACCTTTTTCCTTTTGCCATCCTTTGCCATGAGGCACTTGTGGCCGACGTTGGGGAAGAGAAGTCCCTTGGTGACGGCGATGTTGGCGGCGTCCTCGTCGTCGGAGGAGTCGCTTGAGCTTTCGTCGGAGTTCCACTCCCGACAAACATGGGCATCACCGCCCTTCTTCTTGTAGTACCTCTTCTTCTCCTTTCGCCTCCCCTTCTTGTCGTCACCTCGGTCACTGTCACTAGATATAGGACATTTAGCAATAAAATGACCGGGCTTACCACACTTGTAGCAAACCTTCTTGGAGCGGGACTTGTAGTCTTTCCCCCTCCTTTGTTTGAGGATTTGGCGGAAGCTCTTGATGACGAGCGCCATTTCCTTATTGTCGAGCTTGGAGGCGTCGATTGGTTGTCGACTTGGTGTAGCCTCCTCCTTCTTTTCCTCCGTTGCCTTGAATGCAACGGGTTGAGCTTCGGATGTGGTGGCATCATCAAGCTCGTTGATCTTCCTCGAGCCTTCGATCATGCACTCAAAACTTACAAAATTCCCGATAACTTCCTCGGGGGTCATTTTAGTATATCTAGGATTACCACGAATTAATTGAACTTGAGTAGGGTTAAGGAAAATAAGTGATCTTAGAATAACCTTAACCACCTCGTGGTCATCCCATTTTACGCTCCCGAGGTTGCGTGCTTGGTTCACCAAGGTCTTGAGCCGATTGTACATGTGTTGCGGCTCCTCCCCTTTGCGAAGCCGGAACCGACCGAGCTCCCCCTCAATCGTTTCCCGCTTGGTGATCTTGATGAGCTCGTCACCTTCATGCGCGGTCTTGAGTAAATCCCAAATCTCCTTGGCGCTCTTCAACCCTTGTACTTTGTTATACTCCTCTCTACTTAGAGAGGCGAGGAGTATTGTTGTTGCTTGAGAGTTGAAGTGCTCGATTTGGGCCACCTCATCCTCATCATAGTCCTCATCCCCTACGGATGGTACCTGCGTGCCAAACTCAACAACATCCCATATGCTTTTGTGGAGCGAGGTTAGATGAAATCGCATTAAATCGCTCCACCTAGCGTAATCTTCACCATCAAAAGTTGGTGGTTTGCCTAATGGGACGGAAAGTAAAGGTGTATGTTTGGAAATGCGAGGGTAGCGTAGGGGGATCTTACTATACTTCTTGCGCTCTTGGCGCTTAGAAGTGACGGAGGGCGCATCGGAGTCGGAGGTCGATGTTGATGAAGTGTCGGTCTCGTAGTAGACCACCTTCCTCATCCTCTTGTGCTTGTCGCCTTTCCGATGCGGCTTGTGGGAAGAAGATTTTTCCTTCTTCTCTTTGTGGTGAGAAGAAGATTTCTTCTCCTTCCCTTTGTTGGAGGAGCTCTTCTTCTTCTCCCTCCTTTTGGTGCGGGATTCTTCCGATGAAGTGCTCCCGTGGCTTGTAGTGGGCTTTTCGCCGGTCTCCATCTCCTTTTTGGCGTGATCTCCCGACATCACTTCGAGCGGTTAGGCTCTAATGAAGCACCAGGCTTTGATACCAATTGATAGTCGCCTAGAGGGGGGGTGAATAGGGCGAAACTGAAATTTACAAATATAAACACAACTACAAGCCGGGGTTAGCGTTAGTAATAAGGAACGAGTCCGCAAGAGAGGGCGCAAAACAAATCCCAAGTGAATAAGCAAGTGAGACACGAAGATTTGTTTTACCGAGGTTCGGTTCTCTCAAACCTACTCCCCGTTGAGGAGGCCACAAAGGCCGGGTCTCTTTCAACCCTTCCCTCTCTCAAACGGTCCCTCGGACCGAGTGAGCTTCTCTTCTCAAATCAACGCCGGGAACAAAACTTCCCCGCAAGGGCCACCACACAATTGGTGCCTCTTGCCTTGATTACAATGGAGTTTTGATCACAAGAACAAGTGAGAAAGAAAAGAAGCAATCCAAGCGCAAGAGCTCAAATGAACACGGCAAATCACTCTCACTAGTCACTAGGGTTTTGTGTGGAATTGGAGAGGATTTGATCTCTTTGAAAGTGTCTAGAATTGAATGCCTAGCTCTTGTAAGTGGTTGGGAAGTGGAAAACTTGGATGCAATGAATGGTGGGGTGGTTGGGGTATTTATAGCCCCAACCACCAAATGTTGCCGTTGGGAACCTGTCTGTTCGATGGCGCACCGGACAGTCCGGTGCCCCCTGCCACGTCATCACTGCCGTTGGATTCTGACCGTTGGAGCTTCTGGCTTGTGGGCCCGCCTGGGTGTCCGGTGCACACCGGACAGGTACTGTTTGATGTCCGGTGCACCGGTATGGGCGTGCCTGACGTCTGCGCGCGCTGCGCGCGCATTAAATGCACCGCAGGGAGCCGTTGGCGCCGCAGGGAGCCGTTGCTCCGCTGGCACACCGGACAGTCCGGTGCACACCGGACAGTCCGGTGAATTTTAGCGGAGCGGCTGCCGCGCGAACCCGAGGCTGGCGAGTTCCGGAGACCGCGCTTCCTTGGAGCACCGGACATGTCCGGTGCACACCGGACAGTCCGGTGAATTATAGCGCGCCGGCTTCCGAGAATTCCCGAGGGCGAAGAGTTTGAGTTGGTGTCCTCTGGGCGCACCGGACACTGTCCGGTGCACACCGGACAGTCCGGTGCCTCCAGCCAGAGGTGCCCTCGGTTGCCTCATTGCTCCTTTGTTGAATCCAACACTTGGTCTTTTTATTGACTGAATGTGAACCTTTAACACCTGTATAATCTATACACTTGGGCAAACTAGTTAGTCCAAAGATTTGCGTTGGGCATTTCAACCACCAAAATTATTTGGGAACTAGGTGAAAGCCTAATTCCCTTTCAAGTAACCCACTCGACCGTCTATCCCGGTGGCAGGGATGGAGGCCAAGTCACACCAACAACCAAATCAAGGAGGTACCTGCAAAAATTATGCCACAAGCAAGGCTGATTATATTAATACTCAGCTAGACTTACCCGGTGTGAGGAGTCTACTCCTCTACCTCTAGACATGCAGCTGTTTGGCTGAGGGGTTTGGTTTGCCAAAAGCACTAGCTGAGTCTAAAATCAAGTTTTAGCTTTTCAAGTTCTAGAATAATAATTTTAGACTAGATGAGAACCTGTCTATTCATACATGGTATCAAACATTATATCAATCAACACCTTTTGCCAGTATCTCATTTCCACTTATTACTCAATGCAGTACAATGGATCAAGCAGTCTCATTAGCTGCGAGAAGCAGACGATTCGAATCGAGTTTTATCCTTGCAAGGTAAACCTAAACACACGACATGTCAGGGCACTCCGTCCCCACACACGTCAACCGTCCCCGTCGATTCCCCGTTCGCGTCCAGGCCTCACCGCCTTGGCATACAATGCTCCACTGACCCCGGCCGCCGCCGTGCAGTGGCCGCACTTGTATCCACCATATCTAGAATGGGAGACCCAGTCTCAGGTCGCGTGAGGGATAAAGTCTGCGCCCGGCTTAACTCAGGTACTAGGTTTACCGGTTACCATTTTTCCCGACATGTGTTTAGTACATTCAAACGCTTGACACAGGTATCCGCACGTTAATCCTTATTCAAATTTTGTCTCATAGACAACGTATCCCCATGGATCCGTGTCCACAGACCATCATCATTATGTTATCAAAAATGGATACAACCAATCCCTGACCTCGCGCGAGTGCTAGAAAAATCACTCGACTTCTACTGAGATCCTGATTTAGCATAGCAGCTACTCGACCTAGCACACTAGTATCCATCTCAAAAGGAATCCTGAGTTCATGCAACTAGGGTTTCAGACAACTCCTACACTTAAGTGCACGGTACAAGCCTACAAACATTAAGTGTAGTAAAATAGCATATATAACGGTTATGCATAAAACCGGGGCTTGCCTTTAATTTAACACTTAGATAGTGTTTGCTGGGGGTACTCGCTTGGCGAGCATCCACTGGTTAAGTTCATCCTTCTTTGGGTTGTCCACCAACTGCATCTTATGGCTGGCACCACATCACTTGCACGATCATCCTCTCTCGGTCCTAAATGAGATGCAAGATGCATATGTATGAATATGATGAAAAATACCACAAGATATACAAATACACGGTAGCGAACTAAACATTAATTGTAAGACATCGTAAACAACCACACGCTAGCATTAGTTATCTACACGTCATCGGGCCTACGTAATCAATACCATTAGAAAGACGACAATCACTTCCTAGAATTAACCAGCGCAACACGGCATCACACGCGCAAGCATTTATCACATTTGCTCTAATTTTTCATTAGTTCCTTTATTATTATGCTAGTTAAGTACACATCAATTTGCCATGGCTTCTATATAGACAAACTTAGTTAAAAGGGAATAATCACTTACTCGGGTTCTACAATCATTCACTAGGCAAACACTTATTAGACCTTAACTAATTTAGTTCACTAATTTAGCGAGACGTGTACTAGTTACCTATATACTTAGGCTCAATTATATTAGTTATATTATCGTTACTGCGTGTTCAACCAAGGTCAAAACGAGGAAACAGCCGACTCAAGAAATACACCACAGAGTAGAGCAATCCACCAAACATAATAAAATTAGGACAGCAGCACATCAGTTGCTTGTTTCAGTCGTAATTCTTCAAATATTTATCCAAAAATAGTGAACAAATACTTTTTGAAAAGTCTAAGAAGTTCTCTACAACCTTGGTATTATCGTCTCAATATGACTAGACTCTTAGCAAAGTCAAACTGTGCAAAAATAACAGGTCTGTCCAGGTTGGACAGATTCAGACTTGCGACTTCAAAAAATCACAACTACAGGTTCAGACATCCAAACGAATTGATCCTAGACTTTCTGGAAAGGTAATAAAATTGTCTACATATCATTTATAAACATCTCAAGGTGATTCAATATTTAACTAAGGACAAAAGACACTAGAAGGCTTTGCTGTCCAGAATTGGACAGATTCAGTCTTCAGACTTTAAACATTTATAACTTAATCTTCTGGTCACCAAAAAGAGTGATCCAAGACTTTTTGGAAAGCTCAGCAAAAGTACTACACAACTTTTATAATCACCCAGAAGTGATTCAATGTTTAACTAAATCAAACAACACAATTTTCGAAATCTGTTCTGACGGTGGACATAACACAGCAACCAGTTTGTAAAATTCATAACTCTTAAACTGTCAGGCCTATGGTTGTGAAATTTTAACACAAGCAAGATAAGAAAAGCATCTACAACTTTCTTACAACGACCATGAACAGATTATAACATTAAATTAGGCAAACAACGCAATTTCTAAAATCTGTACAGAATTTGGACAGATTCAGTTACTGAATTTGTAAAAAGCATAGCTCCTAAACGATCAGACTTATGCCTGTCAAATCTTAACACCAGCAAGATAATAAAGTTATCTACCACTTTTCTATAGCACATATCTACAGAAAACACAATTTGGTTCATCAAACATACATCACGGGAAAATCACTGCGTGCAGTCCAAAACAGCAACTAATAATTTCAGCTCCTATTTACTTCAAGAATTGTCGCGTTCTAGAGACTCGAACCATTCGAACACTTTACCATTTGTTAGCGTTAAATTAATCAAATGAGGACTAATAAGTAGACTTACTAATTTTATACAACTTATTTCGCGCGTTAGAATTACCGTACACAATCAACAAACACATTCACCACAATAATCAAACACGGTATAAATGTGTATATCGATTGCGCCCTTGTCACACCCGGATTTCGGGGCACCAAGACCCGGGCGCGAACATAATCACCAGGTGTGCTGGGACCAAGTCTCACACATATGATGAATCATGGCACAGGATCGAATGTCACAACTTTACTATATAATAGGAGTTCTATACAAAATAAATAAATAATTACATTATAAGGAGACAACGGTCCAGCAACCCAAAGTTGACTGGGAGACGACGACCTAGACCTCTCACGAACTCGTCACAGCATCCTCCACGCGCCTCATCCTGTGGTACCTGATCTTGACCTGTGGGGGGGTGTGAGACAGCAAGAGTGAGCTCACATACGTTCATCGCTCAACAAGTTGTGGGGAATAATGTGCATGAACTCGCCAAAGGTGGGAGCTCACGTGAAGTGTAAGGCTTACCAAAGAGGATGGTTAGAGCTGAGCATTGCTTTTAAAGTTGGTCAAAATTTTATTAGCAATTACTAAGTATAAGTAAATACCAACCCAATTAAGTAGTAGAACAAAAGTAATAACATCACCTGTGATGCAATGCATATGACAAATTGAATTTAAGTTCCATAAATTAATCATGTGAGTGTCCGAGCTGCTCATGACCGTGAGCACGGCTAGTATACCAGTTTTACACTCTGCAGAGGTTGCGCATCTTTACCCACAAGTCATGTTACTCATCTGCCAAGGGATCGCGACTTCCCATACACCTCTACCGAGGAGGCGAGGCAGGGTAACACTACGAGGCCTTTACAAAGTTCCACTAGCTTCAGAAAACCCGCTACAGTTTATAGGAAGCTCCAATGCAGGGTTCTTGCCTGACCGCCATCGCAGCAAAATCAACCAAGGACCTCCCTACACTGACCACTCCCCTACTGCCCTTGCCCCTTTCGGGTAAGGTAGTCCTCCACTAGCTTTTCTAATTAATCAGCCAAGGGCGTCCATAAACCCTTGTGGTAGCACTATTTTCCCGGGTGGTTCTCCATGTTCCAATTAACATAATGATCTTATCATGAACAGTAATAATAAAAAGACAATAAAAGTGTGATCATGAATAATGTATCTTCATACCCAAAACCACATAAAGCACTAGCAAGTACTACCCAAAAATTTCAGTGGTAAACAAGGTATAAAGATAGACAAACTAGGGTAACCTATTGGGTCCCATCAAAATTAACCTATGCATATCATTATGATTAATCAGAACATGAGTAGGTAAAAAGAAGTGATCAAGGGCACAACTTGCCTGGGACTTGAGATTCTAGGTACCAGGATGATCTTCAGATGACTCGTAACCTCGCACTAGTCGTAGCAATACAAAAAAATAGTGTATAGACAAAATTAACATCACACCAAACATAAGAACAAACTGTATAATAATAAGCTGCGCGATGCTACGAGATCGTGGGTTTGAGAACGACTAAAATCGGAGTTACGATTAAGGAGTTACGATTTACGGAAGATATATGTGGTTGAATATTAGATTATATTATAAATTGATTAGCATACATCATATGAGAAAATATCTTATAAATAATTAATTCAACCCTTAATCTAAGTCATTATTTGATTAAAGATCATCTAGTCAAATTATAACCATAAGATCAGAATACTATATTAATATTAAAGAAGTCAATCCAATAGACATAGATTAATCCAATTAACATAGGATAAATAAATATCTAATTATAAAAGTATGAGACATGGTATAATCAATATTGTTACTGCGTAGTAAATATTTATACAAAGCTAACGCAATTGAAACGAGTCCATTTGAAATTAAAACGGAGGAGTTATGAATTTCCGAAGTTTTAAGTGTTGGAATAAAAGAAACTAAGTGCATAATTTTTAGTCTAAGTTTCATAACAAAGCAAAGTTACTAGATGATAAATAATATTAAAAACAAAATTATTGTAACTGGAATGGATCAATTTGGAGCTAAAAATGAATCAAATATGAATTGTACAAGTTTCTGGATTTATTTTTGTATTAAAATCAATTTTCTAAATTTAAATAACTGATTTCTCTGAGCTATGGACTGGGCGCCAATTTCCAGGGAGTTCAGGGTTTAACTCATAAAATCTTCCAGGCACAGTTCAAATACTACCACGGACTGCAGGTTTATTCTTAAATAATCTAGGGTCTCTTTTACAATTTCACGCTACCGAAGGGGTATCAATAAGTCTCATCCGCCCGATCACTAACCGACGCTCCAGATTAGATCTTGTTTATAACGAATCAGTATGCGACAGGGGCTGTTTGATCAAACACTAACGGCACAGATCGAGCCCCGCCCGCGATGGACCGGTATGGACCTCCAACCGCCAGATTGGGGATTAACGACATGGATTTAATACAATGCTTACACACTAGGATCGTCCGATCACGGATCAGTGGCTCGGATCAAAGGACCCAGGCACTAATCCAAGCCGCTCGTAACATATCGCACGGTTGGCGCGTGTCTTCCACCATTAGAGCACCCTGCCTTGACGGCGGCGGCCTGCCCGTCACGGAGGTGCCCTGGTCGGGACTCCAAGCCACACCCAGGTGAGCCAACCCCGACCGAAACGATGCTAATGCGGAGCGATGAACAAGTCGGGACCACGGGAGGAGTCATACCTCGATACTGGATAGTGGCTTCGACCTCGCCTTAGCAGCCACACGGTGGCTCTCTTCGTCTCCAAGCTTTATCTAGCGCAGCGATGGTGTCCCAGCCTGGAGCAGAGCGCGCGGCAACGACTGGGCTTGCAGCAGCGACAGCCAGGTTGTCGAGGCCCACAGAAGGCACCGGCTTTTCGGAAGCAACAGATGACAGCGGTACCACGGCCACAGGTAACAGCGGCACCGGACGTTGCACCCCGCACGACTTCGCCATGCACTCTGCTCCCTCTCCGATAGTCGCCGAGGTTGGACCGGCAGCAAATCTCTTGGCGCCAGAGGAGGACCAAACGATATGTGTGGATCGACGCTGGCAGCTTCTTGGCTTCGTCCGTGATGAAGACGTTTGGGGGAGGACCGCATGGGTAGGCAGATATGCGCAGGGGGTCATGGCCTTGCTTTTATCCACGACGTGGGTGGAGGATTGGATTAAGCACTTCGTGAGGTTGTTACGATGGATGCGAGCAATACGGAGGGAGAAGGGGGCTCAATTGCGTGGGTCCCACACAGTTGCATGCTGCGGCCAGCAGGAAAAAAAACGGAGAGCGTTTTTTTTGGCCTGGTCGGCAACAGGTATGGCCTTCTTTTTTTCTTTTCCTTTTCTAATTTGTTTTTTTGTTTCAATTCAAATTCCAAAAAAAAGCATCATTCAATAATGATCGAGCATGTAAATTAGAATTTTGTACTATTTATTCATTTATCTTATTCACTTATCCAAATACTTTTAAATATATAGTTCATATACACAAACAATATATACAAACGCAATACCACTTTGCGTGTGGTCCAATTAAAAGTGCACCAATATTCATTACTTATTTATTTTAATAGAAGATACTTTTTAAGGAATAACCTCTATTAAGAGACTTTAAACTAAACGTTTTTAGAACATTTATGAATATCTTAACTCATACAAGGATCTTCTTATTTATTTCTTGAAACTCACAGACTGAATTTTTGTTTCTATTTGTTTTAACTGACGTTATTTTAATATTACTATTTATTTTTAGAAGGGGTGAACTTCTAAGTGTAAATATTCATCAGGGTCACTTTACTTTGGTTTAGAAAGATTTTACTAATCCCAAAATCAGAATATTGGGTGCTACAGCCCTTCACACACTAATTTGTATTTTTACTTAGACATCACATGAACACCACTAATTTTACCCGCGACCATAACCATGCGCGTCTAGACCAAAACAAGCAAATCACTGTGATTACGAGCTTAATCAAAGCCATCTAACAGTCGGCTAACTAGAGCAACGACATAGACCGCTAAATAACATAATACACGTCGGCTTGCCTATTATTATCGTAATCCGAGACTCAACATACACTGCCACATTTTTATAAACACACATACTCACAAGTATTTTCACACATCGACCAATCTATACGAATCGTAAACCACTGATCCCCAAATCGCAATCACCATGCATTTACTTCCCAAATCTTGAACGCATACATGTTTATCACACGAGCCGAGTATTTCAATAATTATCCTAAAATAACTAACTCCATTACACACTTGTATCACAAACCTACCTGACTTACTTGGAGTGTCCGCTCAAAATCGTGAGCACAATCATACACTATATGCGAAGCCTAATTTATCGAACGCACAATACGCATCGTCTCGACTAGACTTATAAATATAGAGAAAGCGGCAACTACTTGGGCATGTCACCACCTGTCTATATAAACCAAAACAATTTTTACTATCGACTAAGAGTTCTAAGTATTAAACCCATTATTACTTTCCACGCGTAATTAAACCTCAACTTAACACCAGTGACACCAGTGGATTTTTACTAAACTCATCATGCGCATAACCCTGTCTCGCATACAACCATATGGTGGCGTGCACTCGAGACACTTCGATCATCGTAGCGTAACCACTAGTATATGAACTCTGACACTCATGTCTTAACAATACATCCTCCACGCAACTAGCATTTTCTAAACTACTCGTCACATCAATAAATATATCCCCTCTAAAATCACGAATCCCATCACATTGCGTAAAACAATTATACTTTTCATATAAACACACATCGATGCATTTCTCAAAACATAATCCGCATTTTGTAACTTAGTTTTTCGCATCAAACAACACATCGCATATTTTTCCTATCAAAATATAAAAATATCCGAGCTCTTTTCTACTTCAGTTTCTTCTCTACACGTGTTCCTTCATGAAATTATACTTTCACGCACATATTCACATGCAGGCACATCATCGACCGAATACGTAAATAAAATAAATCACGAATCATTCAAGGCGAACAACCTGGCCGACTCGCGTCGCGCATGCATGCCATTAGTTTGGGCTCTTTGCCGACGAGCGATGCGCGAGGCGTGACGTCGACAAGGGCTGCGATTAAACGACATACACGATTATTAGTT
Source organism: Zea mays (assembly GCF_902167145.1). Classification (NCBI taxonomy): domain Eukaryota; kingdom Viridiplantae; phylum Streptophyta; class Magnoliopsida; order Poales; family Poaceae; genus Zea; species Zea mays. The sequence goes on along the minus strand of NC_050100.1, from coordinate 29,540,254 downwards.
TGGTTATTTTATCGAACATGAGAAACGCGGGACAGCGAGGAGCTCACCGCGGGTTTCGACGACGACGCGCAGGCGCTGCGCAAATCGGGTCAATGCAAGTGACACGGACGGGATCTCATGACTGCTGCTCGCTGCGCCATTTCGTCGAGCACGCCGAGGGCGCGACGCGGAGGGAACCCATGTGGCTGCGTGAACTGGCGTCGCGGCTGCTGCGTGAGGTCGACGACGTTGACGACCGTGAAGGCACGAGCAGGGGCGCGCGCCGGCCATGGGGATTTGCGTCGCAGCATCCATGGAGAGGAGCCACAGCTCGGCCAGGAAGGGAGCTGGGCGTTCCTAGCGCGCATGCACAGGAAAACAGAGGGGAGGAGAAGCTGCTGTTGCCATGCCTGAAGGGGAAACGCTGGAGAGGGAAGAGCTGCTGCTCGGATTTAGATGGGGCGGACAGCGAGGTAGAGCATGTCGGCAACGGTGCGCAGGGCATGCCGTGGAGAAGAAGAAGGCGTGCTGGCGAGCTGGGGAATCGCGGGGGCGCCCTGAGCTTGCGCTCGCGCGCGGTCTCGGCAGACAGCGCCCGGAGCTTGAATGGGTGCCGGCATTGAGGAGCAGTGGCTGGAGCAGAAGAGAAGGCGCTCAAGGAGAGGAGCCACGGACGGACATGGAAGGGAGCAGAGAGTTGTGCTCGAGCTCTGCGTTTTCTGGACAGAGGGGACAGAGTTACCATGCGCCAGCACTTGGGGAAAATGGCGGCCAGGTGGGGTTGCCGAGGGGGAAGCTCGAGCTCGCAGGGGGAAATGCAGCAGGGGCGCGCGCCGGCCATGGGACCTCCTGCTCGGCAAATCCCGCGCACGAGCAGAGAGAGTCGCGGCGCGCTGCTGAGGACGAGCTGCTGCTCCTGCGGCATGGGACACAGGAAGAAGGCCAGCGTCGAGCTCCTGGCCATGGGGGGCGCTGCTCCTTGCTTGGGGAAGAAGGGCGCCGCCGAGGGAGGTGAAACCAAGGGGAAGTGGTTGCGCGCCCATGGAGGAGAGGAGGAGTTGCTGCTCGCCTGCACTTGGAGACTCCCTGCTGCTGGCGAGGTGCGCCAGGGAGGCGGCCATGGGAGGAGCCCTTGCAGGACTGGCCGAGATCTCCACCAACGACGAGAACTTCGGCCACCAATGCGGCCAGGGTAGAGGCGAGCTCGGTCTCCAGCCTGGGCGTCAATCGCTTGAGCTCGGACCTGGGAGAGGGAGCGCATGACCAAGGGGCTGGAGTCGGCTGGGATGTGGAAGGAGAGAGGGAGATGGCTGCAGGGAGCCTCTGCGCGCGGGGAAGAAGAATGCACTGCCTGGCGTGCGTGAGGTGCCACCATGGGGCAGCCATCTACTGGCCGGATGTAGCCATTGGCGCAGAATTTGGTGGCAGCCACTGGCCAGGGGCTAGCAGTGGCAGACTGACGCTGTCGGCTGGAGAAGAAGACAGGGAGATGGTGGCTGCTGGTTGATTATTTAAAGAGAAAAAGAGATGATTGCATAGGAGCTAATTAATTTTTTATTTGATTTCTCTGAGATAAAAGCTCCCGTATGAGTTGTTTATCAGGTCGGTGACAATTATTGGTAGGAGAGGAGAGGTCATCTGTCGGCCGATTTGTGCCGCGCGCACTCGTTGGCTGAGACCGACGTAGGGAACAGAGCGAACTGACGTACGGATGAACGAGAGGCCACAGAATAAAATGAACCGAGACATTTTATTTGGGTGTTGCTTGGCAATTAAATTCTCGCGCATAAGTAAAAATAAAATGAATCGAGATCGATCTGCTTCGGATTCAGCATCGAGATAAAGCGAGTCGGATTAATAAAAATCATTGCCGATGTTGATTTTTGGATTCGGTTTGGACATAGAGATATTTGGCCGAGTCGGATAAAATTGATTAGAGGACTATTCCGTTTGAGAGTACGGACTCAGATTAATTTTCGGACATAGATCGAGTATCGAGAAATTAGATTCGGGCACAGATCCACTAACAATAGTCGAGAGTATTGATTAAATGAGCTTTAGACGAGATTTTTAAAAAAAATCGGGACTGATTACCGAATTTGCATTCGTGTCAAGAATAAAAGTTTTTAACAGGCTCCAAATTCGGCCTTCCATGAGACTGAATAACTTCGAATCCGGTGAAATGAGAATGAATAGTCTGGATAGTCAGAGACATACGTGAGTGAGAAATAGAAATTTTCACTGAGCATCCAATGAATTCACGGCGTAACATGAAATAGACACCTGAGGTGTCACAGCCTTCCCCCTTAAAAGAATCTCGTCCCGAGATTCGAATGATGATCTTTAAGGGTGGAGAAGCATGTAACTCCGAGGCTGAATATAGATGTAAATTCATGAGAGGGTATCTTACGAGATACTGAAGATAGATTTGGATAGAATATCGCGACATGTTGAGGCAAAATGTGAGAGAATGTCCACAAAAGGTAGCACATCAGTATAGTCTTATAATGGATCACGACTATTAACCACGATACCGGCGCGTGCCGAGCAGCTCAACCATGTGTGCACCATAGTAGGCTCTCGGTTTCGTCGCGGCACCATCGGTCATTAGTCATAACACCATTACCAACGTAACCAATAAGAAATCCACATAGCACAGATAGATGGAGCCCATGAGAGTATGGCTCAGAAAATAAGAATGTGATCGGAGTTGAAGTAAAGATTATTGGCAAAAGAGCATCACATGAGAATTTTCTTCAACTCAGAGAATTATTTTATGATCAACATGGAGATTATCAGGCAAGAGACTAGTATGATATTTGATATGAGAAGGAAACACTCATGAGATCATGGTTGGCAACTTGCTGAGACATGAGAGAACCAAAGTTAACAGCAAAATCCATTGAACCAAATGGACACACTGTCTATAGATAAAATCGATAAAACAGCGTCATGATCATCGGAGAGAAGAGGATGAGAACGATCATAATGAGATATTAGACTGATCCACATTTAATACTTGAGAGTGGGTTATAGAAGATAACAAGATGATGGGGTAGATCTCAATGAATGATCCAGAGATTCGGATGATAAAGTCACAAAATGATTCATAAGGAAAAGATTACCAGATCCTGGTGAAGAGAGGTCATCAACCTAGATGGCTTCTGGGTTGAGCAGAGGAGAATTTAATAAGGATTTTGGACAAGGTTTCCAAAAAGAATTTGAGGCTAGCCATGGTTTGCGTGAACATACAATAAACTATTTTTTTGACATACACAAGTGCACAAGGAAGCTTTGGTCGATCTGGCGGTTAAGCTATGGGGGTCTACAAGCTGTGCAGTTGTAAATTCATGGGTAAAACACTTAAGGGTTAGAAAATACCAACTCAAGCTTGAATATTTTTTAAGAGGTTTCACTTACTAACCACAAGGTTGTTTGGAGTAGGGGGTCTTTTGTGGGCAATAAAGGCAACAATTTTATAGGCAAAAAGGATTGAACAATTACAATACCACCTAGATAGCAAGACAAGAGAAACACATAACACGACCTAATAAGACTTACCAATCCGACACGAGGTAAGGCATTTCTTATAGTTCCTAACATAGCAGTACATCACATTATTCACAAGTTATTATTATTGGAATAAAGGTGAGAGAAGCATGTTGGTGCACAAGAGACAATGATGCGACAATCATGATGCATGCTGATTCTAGTCGTCTTCTCAGACCTAACTACTTTTCGGGTGCTTCTACAACATCCCTATTAATAGTATTAGTAGCCTTTATGACCTATATAAATAGCCACCTAGCTACCCATCTATTTCCTAAGGCTTCACGTCCTAGGTCTATCCTTATCGTCCTGATATCTATCCAACTTTGGTTTCTAAGCAAGTTTTACTTTAGAAAAGGTTGGTAATCATGACTTATTGACTTCTCTGTACTGGTATTCGCTCCGATACCAGCTGTGGCGGAACCGCCCGAATTATTCCAGCTTAAGTGCCCAAGTCGCACCCTTAAAGGCAGCAACACACTTAAATCGGAATAACCCGTCAGTCCCTCGGATCTAGCCCGATAAAGCCACTTATCCAGGATCGAATACCACTAGCTCACTCGAAGGTGAGGCACAGAGAAATACAATAAAGCATAATACCATAAATTAAGAAAGTATCATTAGTGATTACATTATCGGAGTTTCAGAAATAATAACAATAAGTTTTAATGCAGCGGAAATAACTAACGGAGAAAACCGAGTAACATGGCAAAGCCTGGCCACGCTACTCCTCCTGGTCCTCTCCTGCGGAAGCAGTAACCCACTCGACCGTCTATCCCGGTGGCAGGGATGGAGGCCAAGTCACACCATCAACCAAATCAAGGAGGTACCTGCAAAAATTATGCCACAAGCAAGGCTGAGTATACTAATACTCAGCTAGACTTACCCGGTGTGAGGAGTCTACTCCTCTACCTCTAGACATGCAGCTGTTTGGCTGAGGGGTTTGGTTTGCCAAAAGCACTAGCTGAGTCTAAAATCAAGTTTTAGCTTTTCAAGTTCTAGAATAATAATTTTAGACTAGATGAGAACCTGTCTATTCATACATGGTATCAAACATTATATCAATCAACACCTTTTGCTAGTATCTCATTTCCACTTATTACTCAATGCAGTACAATGGATCAAGCAGTCTCATTAGCTGCGAGAAGCAGACGATTCGAATCGAGTTTTATCCTTGCAAGGTAAACCTAAACACACGGCATGTCAGGGCACTCCGTCCCCACACATGTCAACCATCCCCATCGATTCCCCGTTTGCGTCCAGGCCTCACCGCCTTGGCATACAATGCTCCACTGACCCCGGCCGCCGTCGTGCAGTGGCCGCACTTGTACCCACCATATCTAGAATGGGAGACCCAGTCTCAGGTCGCGTGAGGGATAAAGTCCGCGACCGGCTTCACTCAGGTACTAGGTTTACCGGTTACCATTTTTCCCGACATGTGTTTAGTACATTCAAACGCTTGACACAGGTATCCGCACGTTAATCCTTATTCAAATTTTGTCTCATAGACAACGTATCCCCATGGATCCGTGTCCACAGACCATCATCATTATGTTATCAAAAATGGATACAACCAATCCCTGACCTCGCGCGAGTGCTAGAAAAATCACTCGACTTCTACCGAGATCCTGATTTAGCATAGCAGCTACTCGACCTAGCACACTAGTATCCATCTCAAAAGGAATCCTGAGTTCATGCAACTAGGGTTTCAGACAACTCCTACACTTAAGTGCACGGTATAAGCCTACAAACATTAAGTGTAGTAAAATAGCATATATAACGGTTATGCATAAAACCGGGGCTTGCCTTTAATTTAACACTTAGATAGTGTTTGCTGGGGGTACTCGCTTGGCGAGCATCCACTGGTTAAGTCCATCCTTCTTTGGGTTGTCCACCAACTGCATCTTATGGCTGACACCACATCACTTGCACGATCATCCTCTCTCGGTCCTAAATGAGATGCAAGATGCATATGTATGAATATGATGAAAAATACCACAAGATATACAAATACACGGTAGCAAACTAAACATTAATTGTAAGACATCGTAAACAACCACACGCTAGCATTAGTTATCTACACGTCATCGGGCCTACGTAATCAATACCATTAGAAAGACGACAATCACTTCCTAGAATTAACCAGCGCAACACGGCATCACACGCGCAAGCATTTATCACATTCGCTCTAATTTTTCATTAGTTCCTTTATTATTATGCTAGTTAAGTACACATCAATTTGTCATGGCTTCTATATAGACAAACTTAGTTAAAAGGGAATAATCACTTACTCGGGTTCTACAATCATTCACTAGGCAAACACTTATTAGACCTTAACTAATTTAGTTCACTAATTTAGCGAGACGTGTACTAGTTACCTATATACTTAGGCTCAATTATATTAGTTATATTATCGTTACTGCGTGTTCAACCAAGGTCAAAACGAGGAAACAACCGACTCAAGAAATACACCACAGAGTAGAGCAATCCACCAAACATAATAAAATTAGGACAGCAGCACATCAGTTGCTTGTTTCAGTCGTAATTCTTCAAATATATATCCAAAAATAGTGAACAAATACTTTTTGGAAATTTTAAGAAGTTCTCTACAACCTTGGTATTATCGTCTCAATATGACTAGACTCTTAACAAAGTCAAACTGTGCAAAAATAACAGGTCTGTCCAGGTTGGACAGATTCAGACTTGCGACTTCAAAAAATCACAACTACAGGTTCAGACATCCAAACGAATTGATCCTAGACTTTCTGGAAAGGTAATAAAATTGTCTACATATTATTTATTAACATCTCAAGGTGATTCAATATTTAACTAAGGACAAAAGACACTAGAAGGCTTTGCTGTCCAGAATTGGACAGATTCAGTCTTCAGACTTTAAACATTCATAACTTAATCTTCAGGTCACCAAAAAGAGTGATCCAAGACTTTTTGGAAAGCTCAGCAAAAGTACTACACAACTTTTATAATCACCCAGAAGTGATTCAATGTTTAACTAAATCAAACAACACAATTTTCGAAATCTGTTCTAACGGTGGACAGAACACAGCAACCAGTTTGTAAAATTCATAACTCTTAAACTGTCAGGCCTATGATTGTGAAATTTTAACACAAGCAAGATAAGAAAAGCATCTACAACTTTCTTACAACGACCATGAACAGATTATAACATTAAATTAGGCAAACAACGCAGTTTCTGAAATCTGTACAGAATTTGGACAGATTCAGTTACTGAATTTGTAAAAAGCATAGCTCCTAAACGATCAGACTTATGCCTGTCAAATTTTAACACCAGCAAGATAATAAAGTTATCTACCACTTTTCTATAGCACATATCTACAGAAAACACAATTTGGTTCATCAAACATACAGCACGGGAAAATCACTGCGTGCAGTCCAAAACAGCAACTAATAATTTCAGCTCCTATTTACTTCAAGAATTGTCGCGTTCTAGAGACTCGAACCATTCTAACACTTTACCATTTGTTAGCGTTAAATTAATCAAATGAGGACTAATAAGTAGACTTACTAATTTTATACAACTTATTTCGCGCGTTAGAATTACCGTACACAATCAACAAACACATTCACCACAATAATCAAACACGGTATAAATGTGTATATCGATTGCGCCCTTCACACACTAATTTGTATTTTTACTTAGACATCACATGAACACCACTAATTTTACCCGCGACCATAACCATGCGCGTCTAGACCAAAACAAGCAAATCACTGTGATTACGAGCTTAACCAAAGCCATCTAACAGTCGGCTAACTAGAGCAACGACATAGACCGCTAAATAACATAATACACGTCGGCTTGCCTATTATTATCGCAATCCGAGATTCAACATACAATGCCACATTTTTATAAACACACATACTCACAAGTATTTTCACACATCGACCAATCTATACGAATCGTAAACCACTGATCCCCAAATCGCAATCACTATATATTTACTTCCCAAATCTTGAACGCATACATGTTTATCACACGAGCCGAGTATTTCAATAATTATCCTAAAATAACTAACTCCATTACACACTTGTATCACAAACCTACTTGACTTACTTGGAGTGTCCGCTCAAAATCGTGAGCACAATCATACACTATATGCGAAGCCTAATTTATCGAACACACAATACGCATCGTCTCGACTAATCTTATAAATATAGAGAAAGCGGCAACTACTTGGGCATGTCACCACCTGTCTATATAAACCAAAACAATTTTTACTATCGACTAAGAGTTCTAAGTATTAAACCCATTATTACTTTGCACGCGTAATTAAACCTCAACTTAACAACAGTGACACCAGTGGATTTTTACTAAACTTATCATGCGCATAACCCTGTCCCGCATACAACCATATGGTGGCGTGCACTCGAGACACTTCGATCATCGTAGCGTAACCACTAGTATATGAAATCCGACACTCATGTCTTAACAATACATCCTCCACACAACTAGCATTTTTTAAACTACTCGTCACATCAATAAATATATCCCCTCTAAAATCACGAATCCCATCACATTGCGTAAAACAATTATACTTTTCATATAAACACACATCGATGCATTTCTCAAAACATAATCCGCATTTTGTAACTTAGTTTTTCGCATCAAACAACGCATCACATATTTTTCCTATCAAAATATAAAAATATCCGAGCTCTTTTCTACTTCAGTTTCTTCTCTACACGCGTTCATTCATGAAATTATACTTTCACGCACATATTCACATGCAGGCACATCATCGACCGAATATGTAAATAAAATAAATCATGAATCATTCAAGGCGAACAACCTGGCCGACTCGCGTCGCGCATGCATGCCATTAGTTTGGGCTCTTTGCCGACGAGCGATGCGCGAGGCGTGACGTCGACAAGGGCTGCGATTAAACGACATACACGATTATTAGTTTGGTTATTTTATCGAACATGAGAAACACGGGACAGCGAGGAGCTCACCGCGGGTTTCGACGACGACGCGCAGGCGCTGCGCAAATCGGGTCAATGCAAGTGACACGGATGGGATCTCATGACTGCTGCTCGCTGCGCCATTTCATCGAGGACGCCGAGGGCGCGACGCGGAGGGAACCCTTGTGGCTGCGTGAACTGGCGTCACGGCTGCTGCGCGAGGTCGACGGCGTTGACGACCGTGAAGGCACGAGCAGGGGCGCGCGCCGGCCATGGGGATTTGCGTCGCGGCATCCATGGAGAGGAGCCACAGCTCGGCCAGGAAGGGAGCTGGGCGTTCCTAGCGCGCATGCACAAGAAAATAGAGGGGAGGAGACGCTGCTGTTGCCATGCCTGAAGGGGAAACGATGGAGAGGGAAGAGCTGCTGCTCGGATTCAGATGGGGCGGACAGCGAGGTAGAGCATGTCGGCAATGGTGCGCAGGGCACGCCATGGAGAAGAGGAAGGCGCGCTGGCGAGCTGGGGAATCGCGGGGGCGCCCTGAGCTTGCGCTCGCGCGCGGTCTCGGCAGACAGCGCCCGGAGCTTGAATGGGTGCCGGCATTGAGGAGCAGTGGCTGGAGCAGAAGAGAAGGCGCTCAAGGAGAGGAGCCACGGACGGACATGGAAGGGAGCAGAGAGTTGTGCTCGAGCTCTGCGTTTTCTGGACATAGGGGACAGAGTTCCCATGCGCCAGCACTTGGGGAAAATGGCGGCCAGGTGGGGTTGCCGAGAGGGAAGCTCGAGCTCGCAGGGGGAAATGCAGCAGGGGCGCGCGCCGGCCATGGGGACCTCCTGCTCGGCAAATCCCGCGCACGAGCAGAGAGAGTCGCGGCGCGCTGCTGAGGACGAGCTGCTGCTCCTGCGGCATGGGACACAGGAAGAAGGCCAACGCCGAGATCTCCACCAACGACCAGAACTTTGGCCACCAATGCGGCCAGGGTAGAGGCGAGCTCGGTCTCCAGCCTGGGCGTCAACCGCTTGAGCTCGGACCTGGGAGAGGGAGCGCATGACCAAGGGGCTGGAGTCGGCTGGGATGTGGAAGGAGAGAGGGAGATGGCTGCAGGGAGCCTCTGCGCGCGGGGAAGAAGAATGCACTGCCTGGCGTGCGTGAGGAGGCTGGCGTCTGGCTGATTTAACATGAGCTGCTGGCAGCCCATTGGCCACCATGTGCGGCAGAATTTGGTGGCCAGCCACTGGCCAGGGGCTGGCAGTGGCAGACTGGCACTGTCGGCTGGAGAAGAAGACAGGGAGATGGTGGCCGCTGGTTGATTATTTAAAGAGAAAAAGAGATGATTGCTTAGGAGCTAATTAATTTTTTTATTTGATTTCTCTGAGATAAGAGCTCCCGTATGAGTTGTTTATCAGGACGGTGACAATTATTGGTAGGAGAGGAGAGGTCATCTGTCGGCCGATTTGTGCCGCGCGCACTCGTTGGCTGAGACCGACGCAGGGAACAGAGCGAACTGACATACGGATGTACGAGAGGCCACAGAATAAAATGAACCGAGACATTTTATTTGGGTGTTGCTTGGCAATTAAATTCTCGCGCATAAGTAAAAATAAAATGAATCGAGATCGATCTGCTTCGGATTCAGCATCGAGATAAAGCGAGTCGGATTAATAAAAATCATTGCCGATGTTGATTTTTGGATTCGGTTTGGACATAGAGATATTTGGCCGAGTCGGATAAAATTGATTAGAGGACTATTCCGTTTGAGAGTACGGACTCAGATTAATTTTCGGACATAGATCGAGTATCGAGAAATTGGATTCGGGCACAGATCCACTAACAATAGTCGAGAGTTTTGATTAAATGAGCTTTAGACGAGATTTTTAAAAAAAATCGGGACTGATTACCGAATTTGCATTCGTGTCGAGAATAAAAGTTTTTAATAGGCTCCAAATTCGGCCTTCCATGAGACTGAATAACTTCGAATCCGGTGAAATGAGAATGAATAGTCTGGATAGTCAGAGACTTACGTGAGTGAGAAATAGAAATTTTCACTGAACATCCAATGAATTCACGGCGTAACATGAAATAGACACCTGAGGTGTCACAGCCGCGTCACTCCCGAGAGCAGTTGGTTCACCGTCGGCTCGCCTGGGGCACCGGACCCTGTCCGGTGCACCATCGGATAGTCCGGTGTGCCAGGCTCGAGCTGGTATTTGGCTGTACACAGCCAAGACTTTTCCAATGCTTTTCTTCTTTTCTTGGCTCTATTTCTAGCACTTAGATAAACATGTTAGGATTCAAAAACCAATTTACTAAGTCTAGAAACATACCTTGTTATATGATTTGCACTTCTCACTTATTTAGCACATAAGAACTTAATCAAACGTGTTGGGCATTTAATCACCAAAACATTACAGAAATAACCCAAGGGCACATTTCCCTTTCAATCTCCCTCTTTTTGGTGATTTATGCCAACACATAAAAAAGCAACAAAAAGAAGTGCAATATCAATGCAAATGAAGACCAATTTTTTTACTCAAGATTTGACATATTTGGATCATTCTTTGCTACCACTTGGTTTATTTTTGCAAATCAAGTTCTTTTTCCTATTTCTAAGTCAAACACACTTGTTCGGGCAAATAGAGAGATATTCCAAGAGTAAAATTGATCAAGTGCCAAAAATTCCCCCTTTTCCCATAATCAGAATTCTCCCCCATAAGAGACCAAATTTTGCAATAAGAGTATTTTGGATAAATCACAAATTCTAATTCTACTTATTTTCAAAGTTCTCTAGTGGTTGGCTGATCCATTTTCTTTGGCCTTAATTTCTTCCCCTTTGGCATTAAGCACCAAAATGGGATCATTTTTTGCCCTTTTAACCCCATTGCCTCACCAAAAATGTCAATTAAGAGAAAAAGGCAATGAGATCACAAGGATGAACTTGGAATTAAATACACTAATACCGGAGTGTAGTGGAAGTCTTTGCGTCGTCCAAGTTCATTTTCTCTTTCAATGTACCTTCGAGACTACATCAAGTGTACTCAAACAAACAAATTAGTCTCAAAGGGATCAAGTTGTAGCACATCTCCCCCTAAACATGTGCACATCTGCATACGGACTTGTGAGGTCCAGGGATGACTTGTACAACTTGAGCACCATAAATAAACAATAACTGATTTAAATACATAAAGTAACATGATCAAAGGCATAGAACACATGTATGCTATAGATCAATCCAAGTTACGCGAATCTAAGACATTTAGCTCAATGCGCAACCTGCAAAACCTTTTTTCATCTAAAGGCTTAGTGAATATATTGGCTAGCTGGTTCTCGGTGCTAATGTGGTACACATCGATATCTCCCTTTTGCTGGTGGTCTCTCAGGAAGTGATGCCGAATGTCTATGTGCTTAGTGCGGCTGTGTTCAACAGGATTATCCGCCAAGCGAATTGCACTCTCATTGTCACATAGGAGTGGGACTTTGCTCAGATTGTAGACAAAGTCCCGGAGGGTTTGCCTCATCCAAAGCAGTTGCGTGCAACACTGTCCTGCGGCAACGTACTCGGCCTCAGCTGTTGATAGGGCAATGGATGTTTGTTTCTTCGAACTCTAGGACACTAGGGACCTTTCTAGAAATTGGCACGTCCCTGATGTACTCTTCCTATCAGCCTTGCACCCGGCATAGTCGAAGTCTAAGTATCCAATCAAGTCAAAGGTAGACCCCTTTGGATACCAGATCCCGAAGCAAGGCGTAGAAACTAAATACCTAAGAATTCGCTTAATGGCCACAAGGTGACATTCCTTGGGGTCGGATTGAAATCTCGCACACATGCATACATGAAGCATAATGTCTGGTCTACTAGCATAAAGATAAAGTAATGAACCTATCATTGACCGGTATGCCTTTTGATCAACGGACTTACCTCCTTTGTTGAGGTCAATATGCCCGTCAGTTCCCATCGGTGTCTTCGCGGGCTTAGCGTCCTTCATCCCAAACCTCTTGAGAAGATCCTGAGTGTACTTCGTTTGGGAGATGAAAGTGTCGTCCTTGAGTTGCTTCACTTGGAATCCAAGGAAGTAGGTCAACTCGCCCATCATCGACATCTCGAACTTTTGCATCATCACCCTGCTAAACTCCTCACAAGACTTTTTGTTAGTAGAACCAAATATTATGTCATCGACATAAATTTGGCACACAAAAAGATCACCATTGCATGTCTTTGTGAAAAGAGTGGGATTGACTTTCCCAACCTTGAAAGCATTAGAAATAAGGAAATCTCTAAGGCATTCATACCATGCTCCTGGGGCTTGCTTAAGTCCATAGAGCGCCTTAGAGAGCTTATACACATGGTCAGGATACCTGTCATCCTCAAAGCCAGGGGGTTGTTCCACGTATACCTCCTCCTTTATTGACCCATTGAGGAAAGCACTCTTCACATCCATTTGGAACAGACTAAAAGAGTGGTGAGAAGCATAGGCCAATAATATCCGAATTGACTCTAGCCTAGCAACAGGAGCAAAAGTCTCCTCAAAGTCCAAACCTGCGACTTGGGCATAACCTTTTGCCACAAGTCGAGTCTTGTTTCTTGTCACCACTCCATGCACATCTTGCTTGTTGCGGAACACCCACTTGGTTCCCACAACGTTTTGCTTTGGACGTGGCACCAGGCTTCAGACTTCATTTCTTTTGAAGTTGTTGAGCTCTTCCTGCATGGCCAACACCCAGTTCGGATCCTTCAAGGCCTCTTCTACCCTGAAACGCTTAATAGAAGAGACAAACGAGTAATGCTCACAAAAATTAGCTAATCGTGAGCGAGTAGTTACTCTCTTGCTGATGTCACCCAAGATCTGATCGATGGGGTGATGTCTTTGGATCGTCGCTAGGACTTGAGTTGGAGGGACCCGTGGTGCTTCTTCCTCCATAACCTGTTCTTCTTGTGCTCCCCCTTGATCCTGCCCTTCTTTTTGAGATACCTGTTCACCATCTTGAGTTGGGGGATGCACCATTATTGAGGAAGATGGTTGATCTTGCTCTTGTAGTTCGTGTGGTCGCACATCACCTATCGCCATCGTGCGCATTGCAGCCGTCGGAACTTCTTCTTCATCTATATCATCAAGATCAACTTGCTCTCTTGGAGAGCCATTAGTCTCATCAAATACAACGTCGCTAGAGACTTCAACTAATCCTGATGATTTGTTGAAGACCCTATACGCCTTTGTATTTGAGTCATATCCTAGTAAAAACCCTTCTACTGCCTTGGGAGCAAATTTTGAATGTCTACCTTTCTTCACCAAAATGTAGCATTTGCTCCCAAATACACGAAAGTAAGAGACATTGGGTTTGTTACCAGTAAGGAGTTCATAGGAGGTCTTCTTGAGGAGACGGTGCAGGTAGAGCCGATTAATGGCATGACAAGCTATGTTCATAGCTTCCGACCAAAACCGCTCAGGCATCTTGTACTCTCTAAGCATCGTTCTCGCCAAGTCAATTAGCGTCCTGTTCTTCCTCTCTACCACGCCATTTTGTTGTGGTGTGTAGGGAGCGGAGAACTTGTGCTTGATGCCTTCCTCCTCAAGATACTCTTCAACTTGTAGATTTTTGAACTCGGACCCATTGTTGCTTCTTATCTTCATCACCTTTAGCTCAAATTCATTTTGAGCCCTCCTTAGAAAGCGCTTTAGGGTCCCTTGGGTTTCTGATTTGTCCTGCAAAAAGAACACCCAAGTGAAGCAAGAAAAATCATCAACAATTACAAAACCATACTTACTTCCCCCAATGCTGAGGTAGGCAACGGGTCGGAAGAGATCCATCTGAAGAAGCTCCAGTGGTCTTGATGTTGTCATCACATTCTTGCTGTGATGAGTGCTTCCCACCTGTTTCCCTGCCTGACATGCTGCACAAGGTCTGTCTTTCTCAAAACAGACATCGGTTAGTCCTAACACATGATCTCTCTTTAGAAGATTATGAAGGTTCTTCATCCCAACATGTGCTAGACGGCGATGCCAAAGCCAGCCCATATTAGTCTTAGCCATTAAGCATGCATCTAGATCGGCATTCTCTTTCGAAAAATCAACTAAATAGAGCTTGTCGTCTAATACACCCTTAAAAGCTAATGAACCATCACTCCTTCTAAAGACAGATACATCTATATATTTGTGAATAAACAATTATAACCCATGTTACATAATTGACTCATAGACAATAAGTTGTATCCGAGCGATTCAACTAAAAACACATTGGAGATAGAATGCTCGGATGTGATGGCTACCTTTCCTAATCCTTTAACCTTGCCTTGGTTCCCATCTCCAAAGATGATCGAATCCTAGGAGTCCTTGTTCTTGACGTAGGAGGTGAACATTTTCTTCTCCCCCGTCATGTGGTTCGTGCATCCGCTGTCGATAATCCAGCTTGAGCCCCCGGATGCATAAACCTGCAAGGCAATTTAAGCTTGGGTTTTAGGTACCCAACTCTTGTTGGGTCCTACAAGGTTAGTCACAATAGTTTTTGGAACCCATATGCAAGTTTTGTTTCCCTTGCATTTGGATCCCAACTTCCTAGCAACTACTTTTGCATTTTTACATGAAAGGACAAAAGAAGTGTTGCAAGCATGAAAAACAGTAGTAGGTTTATTGCATACTTTCCTAGAAGCATGAGTAGCATAATTTCTCCTAGGCCTACCTCTACCATGAGCATAAGTAGAGCTAGAAGCAACCATAGCATGAGAAGTATGATAACCAGGTAAAACAGCATGATCATGGCATCTATTATTATAAGCATGCCTAGTAAATTTTCTATCATACATATAGGCATGGTTCTCTTGAGAACTACTAACCATAGGGGCCTTCCCTTTCCCTTTGGAATCAGAAGTCCTTTGGCTTGTTAAGTTCTTGGTTCCCTTTCGAAAACCAAGTCCATCCTTAATTGAGGGGTGTCTACCAACTGTGTAGGCATCCCTAGCAAATTTTAGTTTATTAAAATCAACTTTGCAAGTCTTAAGTTGAGCATTAAGACTTGCCACCTCATCGTTTAATTTAGCAATAGAAATGAGATGTTCATCACAGGCATTAACATCAAAGTCCTTACATCTATTGCAAATAACTACATTTTCTACACATGATCTAGTTGCATTTGCTTCCTCTAGTTTAGCATTTAATTCCATATTTAAATCTTTTAGACTAGAGACAGATTCATGACAAGCAGACAAATCAGAGGATATCATTTCATTTCTTTTAATTTCTAAAGCAAGAGATTTTTGAACTCTAACAAATTTATTATGTTCTTCATACAAAATGTCCTCTTGCTTTTCTAGAAGTCTATCCTTTTCATTAAGAGCATCAATTAGTTCATTTATTTTGTCTACTTTATCTCTATCTAAACCCTTAATAAAATTAGTGTAATCTACTTCATCATCAGATGATTCCTCATCACTAGAAGAAGAGTACTTGGGGTTATCTCGAATGCATACCTTCTTCTCCTTAGCCATAAGGCAAGTATGGCGTTCATTGGGGAAGAGCGAAGACTTGTCGAAGGCCGAGGCAGCCAATCCTTCATCGTAAGAGTCGGATGAAGAGCAATCAGAATCCCATTCCTTTCCAAGATGCGCCTCGCCCTTCGCCTTCCTGTAGTTCTTCTCCTTCTTCGCATGTCTTTCTTGTGCCTGGTCATTTTCATTATTGGGACATTGAGCAATAAAATGACCAATCTTACCGCATTTTAAGCAGGAGCGCTTTCCCCTTGTTTTATTCTTGTTGGGATACTCTTTGCGTCCTTTGAGTGCGGTCTTGAAACGCTTGATGATAAGCGCCATTTCTTCCTCATTGAGCTCGACAGCCTCCACTTGTGCTAACTTGCTTTGTAGCGCCTCCTTGCTGCTTGTTGCTTTGAGAGCAATGGGCTGCGGCTCGTGGATGGGCAGTGGACCATTTAGAGTATCGTCGACGTATCGCGCCTCCTTCACCATCATGCACCCGCTCACAAATTTTCCATGGATCTCCTCGGGCGTCAACTTGGTGTACCTGGGGTTTTCACGAATAAGGTTGACAAGATGGGGGTCAATTACAGTAAATGACCTTAGCATGAGTCAGACGACATCATGATCCGTCCATCTTGTGCTCCCATAGCTTCGAATTTTGTTGACCAGGATCTTGAGCCTGTTGTAGGTTTGAGTTGGCTCCTCTCCCCTGATCATCGCGAACCTCCCCAGCTCGCCTTCCACTAGTTCCATCTTGGTGATCATAGTGGCGTCGTTTCCCTCATGAGATATCTTGAGGGTGTCCCAGATTTGCTTAGCATTGTCCAAGCCACTCACTTTATTATACTCATCCCTGCAAAGTGACGCTAGCAAGACAGTAGTAGCTTGGGCATTTTTA
Source organism: Zea mays (assembly GCF_902167145.1). Classification (NCBI taxonomy): domain Eukaryota; kingdom Viridiplantae; phylum Streptophyta; class Magnoliopsida; order Poales; family Poaceae; genus Zea; species Zea mays. The sequence goes on along the minus strand of NC_050100.1, from coordinate 29,523,422 downwards.
TGAATTTGTTCATTAATAATCACATGATTATCCGTACTATCAAAATGCATCCCATTTTCTACAATTTCCCAAATGCTAGGATGGAGAGAAAATAGATGACTACTCATTTTATGGCTCCAAAATGAGTAATCCTCTCCATCAAAGTGTGGGGGTTTTCCAAGAGGAATAGAAAGTAAATGGGCATTCGAATTATATAGAATACGGGAATAATCAAAGGAATAGTTTTGATTAACCATCTTTTTCTTGGATGAGGAGTCGTCGTCGTCCCTTGGTGAAGAAGAAGATGCATCGCTGTCGTAGTAGATGATCTTCTTGATGCGTCTCTTCTTCTTCCCGTCTCTCTTTTTGTGACTCGAGCTTGAGTCAGTGGGCTTGTCGTCTCTTGGCTCGTTGAAGAGGGACTCCTTCTCCTTATCGTTGACCACCATCCCCTTTCCCTTAGGATCCATCTCTTCGGGCGGTTAGTCCCTTAGATGAAGAGTATGGCTCCGATACCAATTGAGAGCACCTAGAGGGGGGTGAATAGGTGATCCTGTAAATCAAACACTAAATAGCCACAAACTTGAATATTAAAGTGTTAGTGCGACTAAGTAGCTATGAAGCGAGTTCTTGTGAACAAAAACAATCACAGAAATAAAACACAAGAGACACGCGATTTTTATCCCATGGTTCGGCCAAGTAACACTTGCCTACTTCCACGTTGTGGCGTCCCAATGGACGAGGGTTGCACTCAACCCCTTTCAAGTGATCCAATGATCAACTTGAATACCACAGTCTTTTCCTTTCAGAGTATCCTTCCCGTTTGCGAGGAATCTCCACAAGTTGGAGCCTCTCGCCCTTACAATATTGATCACAAAGAAAGCACAGAGTAAGGATGGAAGAGCAACACACGCAAGACTCAAATCTGCAGCACAACCACACACACAAGTGAAGAAGTGAGCACACAAACACAGCGCAAGGAGTTTACAACTTGAACAATGCTCAAATCTCAAGAACGATGATCCGATTGTGTGAATGTAGAGTCTAGGTGTCTTAGGATGTTTCTTGTAAGCTTGGTGTACTGCTCCATGCGCCTAGGGGTCCCTTTTTATAGCCCCAAGGCAGCTAGGAGTCGTTGGAGATCAACATGGAAGGCTATTCTTGCCTTCTGCCGAGTGGCGCACCGGACAGTCCGGTGCGCCACCGGACAGGTCCTGTAGCTATCCGGTGCGCGATCTCCTTCCATATCGGGCGTAGCCGACCGTTGCTCCTCGGGGCCGGTTGGCGCACCGGACACTGTCCGATGCACACCGGACAGTCCGGTGCAACCAGCCGACCCTTGGAGCGGGCCACGTGTCGCGCGTTGATCGAGCGGACGACTGTTGGCCACAGGCGCCGTTGGCTCACCGGACAGTCTGTTGCCCCACCGGACAGTCCGGTGAATTATAGCCACGTCGCCTTTTCCTTTTCCCGAGAGCGACGAGTTTGTCGTTGACGACTGACTGGACAGTCCGGTGATTTATAGTCGCGTCACTCCTGAGAGCAGCTGGTTCACCTTCAGCTCGCCTGGGGCACCGAACCCTATCCGGTGCACCACCGGACAGTCCGGTGTGCCAGGCTCGAGCTGGTATTTGGCTGTACACAGCCAAGACTTTTTCAATGCTTTTCTTCTTTTCTTGGCTCTGTTTCTAGCACTTAGATAAACATGTTAGTATTCAAAAACCAATTTACTAAGTCTAGAAACATACCTTGTTATATGATTTGCACTTCTCACTTATTTAGCACATAAGAACTTAATCAAACGTGTTGGGCATTTAATCACCAAAACATTATAGAAATAGCCCAAGGGCACATTTCCCTTTCAACTAGGCAGAAATGTTTTAATTTTAACTTATCTTGATGATATCATCGTGAGAAGCACGAAGCAATAAGACCATATCTCAGATCTCCAGAAACCTTTGCTAATTTCTGAAGGGCAGACATAAAGTTGAACACTGAGAAGTGTGTCTTTGGAGTAAAAAAGGGCAAATTTCTAGGGTGCTTGTGTCAACAAAGGGAATTGAAGCAAACCTGCATAAAATTGAAGAGATACATTAGATGGAGCAACTGATGTCAAGAAAAGGGGATTAGAGGTTAGTAGAAGACTTATTTCTCTAAACAAGTTCATCTCGAGATCCATAGAACGAAGCTTGCCGATCTTCAGAGTCTTTAAGTTAGCACAGGTCTTTTAGTGTGGACTTTCTTAGCAGTAAGCCTTTGAAGAGTTGAAATATTATCTGATAAAGCTAACAACGCTCTCCCCACCTTTGCTAGGGGCTCCTCTATTGCTTTATGTATCAGCTTCGCAGTCAACTATGAGTGCTGCTTTGGTTCAAGAGGTGGAGGAGGAAGGTGTAAAAAGGCAAATGCATGTCTACTTTGTGTTCGAAGTATTAGGCCCATCCAAAAGAAACTACAAAGAAATGGAAAAAGTCTTGTATGCAGTCCTGATGGCTTTAAGAAAGCTTTGACGCTATTTTCAATCCCATAATATTATTATACCATCATCTTAGCCACTCAAGGATATTATAAGAAATAGAAAGGGCAGGCTTCGAGCCAAATTGGAAGATAGGCAGTAGAGCTCAATGATTTTGTCATCGACTTTGTTCACAGACCATCTATTCAATCCCAAGCACTAGAAGACTTCATTGTTGATTGGACTCCTAGCCCACAGGATGAAGCTGCCCCATCAGACGAAGCTGTCTAGACAGTTTTCTATGATGGTTCATGGGGATCCTTCGGGGCTGATGCTACAGCTATTGTTATTTTACCATCCAAAGTAAGAACTTCATATGCTGCAAAGCTGCAGTTTCAGTGTACAAACAATATAGCGATATACAAAGATCTGCTCTTTGGATTGAGGAAACTAAAGGCAATGGGTGTAAGAAGGGCAGTCTTGAAATCAGATTCTCAAGTCATCACAGGACAGGTGGACAAGTCAAGCAAAGTAAAGAATTCAAGCTTAGTGAAGTGCCTGACATGGTCCGGATGATGGATTCTTCCTTCGAAGGGTTCCCAGTGAAAAATATCCTGAGACTGGACAATGAGCATGCTGACATGTTGGCCAAGTCTGCCGCTCAAGGGCTCCCCTTGCTCCCAGAGTGTTCTTTGAAGTACTGTAAGCACCTTCGGTAGATTTGATGGAAAGAGACATCTTAACTATGTCTCCCACACAATGAAGACTGGAGAACAAAGATTATAACCTTCCTTCAAGAAAATCATCTAGTTGATGATGAAGCATACATTAAAAGGATATAGGCAAGGACGAGGCTATATAAGGTCATAGAAGGGGTGTTATACAAGGAAGGTGTCTGCTCACCTCTGCTGAAGTGTGCATCTAGAGACGAAGGTCAATGGATGATATGAAAAATACATTCTGGTCTATGTGGATCACATATTGGCCTAGAGCTTTGATGGTACAAAATCTTTCATCAAGGTTTCTACTAGCCAAAGGCAGCTTTGGACACATTATTGGAGTTTGTATAGAAGTGTGACAACTGCCAAAGGTGTGCAAGAGAACAAACACATCCTTCATCCTTGAGCCAGCTGATACAACCTACATAACCCTTACAAAAATGGGGAATGGACATAATAGGCCTGATGCCAGCAGCACAAGGAAACTTGAAGTATGTAGTAGTGGTAGTGGAATACTTTTCGAAATGGATCGAAGCGAAGGCATTGGCAACAATAACTTCGGCAACCATCCAAAAGTTTTTCTAGCAAAACATCATTTGCTGCTTTGGAGTCTCAAAGTTTATCACTATTGACAATGGCACTTAGTTTTACTCCAAAGCATTCAGGACATTCTATAATCAAGTGGGAACAAACATACATTTTGCTTCGGTCAGGCATCCAAAGTCCAATCGGTTGGGTGAAAGGGCAAATGGCATAATTTTGTTCGGAATCACAAAGTCTCTGGTTGGATTTCCCAAGGGAAAGTGGGCAAAAAAGCTTATCAAGGTTGTGTGGAATCACAACACATCTATATCAAGGTATATTTGGTTTACACCGTTCAAACTCCTCTTCCGGGACGAAGCATTTACCCCCAAAGAAGTTAAGTTGGGTTCACTAAGAGTCATAGCTTCGACTCAAGATCAAGACAATGAAAAAGTCTTGAAGGATGCAATAGAAGAGTCGAGGCTCAAAGCTATCAAGCACATAAAGAAGTATTAAGAAGAAACCATAAGATGGAGAGATAGGAAAGTGAAACTCAAGAACATAGCACCAAGTCATCTCGTGCCTCAAAGGGTAGTTAACCCAGACACATTGGAAAAATTGCAAGTGAAGTGGGAAGGCCCATTCCTGGTATCAGCTTCAAACTGATTGGGCTCATACAGGTTAAAAGACATGGAAGGAAATGACATTCCAAGATCATGGAATACTGATGAGCTTTGAAGATATTACATCTAATACCAAGCTTTGTCACCCTTTTTCCTTATGAAGGGGGTAAGGTTTTTTAATGGGGCTAAAGAAGTAATATTTATGCAAAGAGTAACTAAAGTCAATAAAGGTACATTTCCTCGGAAAAGTAACCATACCGAAGCAGTACATTCGGATACAAAAAAAAATCAAAATCAGTGAAGGGCCTGATTTCGAGCCTCCAATACGAAGGTAAGTATCATCACCTAGCAAAGGTGAGAAATCTCTAAAGTCATTACTAAGGGAAGTATCATCACCTAGTAAAGGTGAGAAACCTCTGAAGTCGGTCATAAAGGAATGCAGAGCTAAAGTATCATCACCTAGTAAAGGTGAGAACACTTCAAAGTCGTTCCTAAGGAAATACAGAGCTAAAGTATCATCACCTAGTAAAGGTGAGAAAGCTCTGAAGTCATTCCTAAGGGCATGCAGAGCTAAAGTATCATCACCTAGTAAAGGTGAAAAACCTCTGAAGTCGTTTCTAAGGGAATGCAGAGCTAAGTTGAAAGTATCAGGCGAACATAATGTAGAAGGCCATTAAAGGTAAACTTCGGAGGCTTTGATTCGAGTGAAAAGAAGGGAAGGTGTTTTTCACCTTCGGCTCAAAATACCAGAAAGATTTGGTTTCACGCGCAATAATGCATCTAGAGAGCAAATAAGGAAAGCAACAAAAAGAAAAGTGTTATATTACAGTAAGCAATACTTCAACCACATAAATGTTTGTTTCAAAATACAGAAGTCTCTTCAGCCTAATATTTCAGATATGCTTCGTCCCTTTCATACTTCTTCAGCTTCTTCGTCTTCTTCTTCATTTCTTTGCTCTACAGAAAAGACAAGCAATCTAAGTATTTAAGAAAGTTCATAAATAAACCTTCCTGGTGTACTCTTCGGCTTCCAAGGAAGCTAGGTGTCGGCCACCTTTGTTCCACAACTCGAAGAAAAAATCTTTTCACAACGTTGAGTATGTTCTTCAAAGGAGCCCTAATATCTTCCACGACCATGCCGAAGTTTGCTTCTCCTATGACTTTAACATGTTGATAGTCAGCATTCTCGAGCATTGAAGTAATTGTTGGGGGCCTGCTTCATCGCTGAAGGTCCTTTAAGAAGAAGCACCTTCAAAAGATCAGCGTATAATCAAACACAGCGCGAAGGTACACGCCAAAGCTACGATCCAGGGAGCTTCGGCATAGCGACATGCCTTGAGACAAAGGGCTGCACCGACTTAAAGAGGAAAAGACTGTTCAGTCCATGATGATTTGTGTCATGATTATAACTAGTCATCAGGGGCATAAATGTAATTCTGACCGGGCTGCGTCCCGTGCCTATAAATAGGTGAACAGTACCCCCTGTACTGTTCACGTTGACTTGTATTCGCTCGTGCGTCACGCTTGGACTTTTACCTTCTGTCAAGCCGGAGGTATAAATGTAATTCAATATTGTTTCTGTTTATCCATAATAATATGAAGAAGAGATAGTAAATAATATCATATGATTATTCATATTGTCTCTTATGTTTCATATGCTTCTTCTTTCATTAACATATGCTACGGTGATGAAGGTAAGTCCTTCATGACCTTTGTCTGAGGATCATTATATCCTAAGGGAGATAATGCTTCGAAGGACGAAGGGTGTTAACATTGTTGGGGGCCTTCGGCTTCCGAAGGTCCTCAAAAACATGATTTAACAATGTTTTCATGTGAAATATGTGAACAGGTATCTTCGGAATCGGGTCATGAGTATACAAGAGTATGGTCAGGACGAAGCTTGAGCGAGACGGAAAGCGATTATGACGAAGGATAAGATGATCACGAAGCTGTGCGCAGAAAAGCTTCGGCATGATAGCAGAGAAGGGGAACCGACTTAAAGATGAAAAGGCAAATTAGACCCCGAAGAATTACTATAGAGTTATTGATAAATGTAAAGGGCACAAATGTAATTCTACACGGGCTGCGTCCCTTGCCTATAAATAGATGAACAGTACTCCCGTATTGTTCACGCTGACTTGGCATTCGTTTTTCGCATCACGCCTGTACCCATACTTTCCGTTGATCCGAAGGTACATTTGTAATTTGTTATTCTGAATATGATAATGAAAATAAAAATAAATTGATGATAATATCTATATTATTCTTTGTATTCCATATATGAATTCTTCCTTATCATCTATCGAGCTTACGAAGGTTTCTTCCTTCATAACCTTCGTCCGGAATTCATTATATCCGAAGGGATATAATGTCTTGAAGGACGAAGGACTTTTATATTTAACACTTTTTATGTTGCCTTGTTCTTAACTCTTAGAATTTGAGAACAAGTCCCCAACATTGGCGCCCACCTCCGGTGAACTCACTTCCATTTTTTTGAGTTTTGAACACCTTCGGCAAGCATCACCTTCGTCATGCCGCCGAAGAAAGCTCCAGCAACAGGGGCTGCCACTCCGTAGCCGCTGGACCCCAATCAGGATGTTCTTTCTCTTAGGGAGGCCCGAAGCCAGAAGAGGAAGGCCACCGGTCCAACGCCTCCGGAGGACGACTTGGATCAAGAAATCCAAAACTTGGAGATGCTCCATCAACAGATCCAACAGAAAAAGGAAAAGATGGCTCGTCTAGCTGACCTGCAAAGGCAGATAGACAAAGCCTCTGAAGAAGTTCGTCATCTTGCTCAAGATGACCAGAACCGAAGGCCTCCGCACAGAGAGCTTCATCAGGAGGGCTTCTACAACGAGGACGACTGGTATGAAGATTTCCATCATGGAAATTTTGCTTTTGATGATACTTCTCCTCTGTCAACAGAACTGCAGGCTACACCTTGGCCCCAGTCTTACAAACCACCCTAGCTCCCCATGTACGACGGTCATTCAGACCCGAAGCAATTCTTGATGAGTTATGAAGCAACCATATCCTCGTATGGTGGCAATACTGCAGTTATGGCAAAGTCTTTCGTCATGGCTGTCAAGAGTGTTGCACAAACCTGGTATTCCTCTCTTCGGCCAGGAACAATCACCTCATGGCAAAAGCTGAAGGACATGCTGATAACCAGCTTCCAAGGGTTTCAAACGAAGCCGGTCACTGCTCAAGCTTTATTTCAGTGCACCCAGGACCACGAAGAATACCTTCAGGCGTATGTCCGAAGGTTCCTGCGTCTGAGGGCTCAGGCACCAACAGTGCCCAATGAAATTGTAATTGAGGCCATGATTAAGGGGCTTCGACCGGGACCTTCAGCCCAATACTTTGCCAGGAAGCCTCCTTAAACTTTGGAGAAGCTGCTCCAGAAGATGGACGAGTATATTCGAGCTGACAATGACTTCCGCCAAAGAAGGGAGAAAGCATACAGGTTCTCTGAAATGACCAAGGGCTTCGGAGGAAGATTCCATCCGAGGCATGTCAGGTCAATTCACAACTCTACTCAGAGTGATGATAGAGGGAGTCAACAGCAAAGGCCACAGTACTCCTCGCAAGCTTCGGGGCAGCAACAAAGCTCTTTCCGGCCGCCAGCTCCAAGGGGCAGAAGCGCGAGGGGCTTCGGAGGAAGATTTGGGAATCAGCCAAGGAAAATTTATTGTCTATTCTGTGGTGAGGACAAGGGCCATACCACCAGGATGTGCCACGTTACCATCCAGAAGCAAAAGGAGATAGCAGAAGCTGCAGCATAACAGAGTCAGCCGAAACAAGTCATGCATACTACTTCGTACCATTCGCCTTACATTCCAAAATATGTAGGCAACCACCCTGCAGTTTCCGTTGCTTCGGCAAGCCAACCCCAAGCATCTTGGCAACAGCCTCCACCTCCACCACCAACGCAACGAGGCCAGCAGCCAGAAGGGAGTCAGCACATTCACCTTCAGCGGGATTTCAGAGAAGAGTCCGAAGCTCGCACAGTCAATAGCATTGTGCTAGAGTCGAAGCATATTTACTGACAAATATCCTACCCCGACAGCAGCTTTTCGCATTTAGTATTATTTTCTTCTTAATAAGAAACAATTATGGGAGGTTTAAGTCCTTTTTGTCGTTTTCAATTTCATGTAACAGTTTCGCTTTTTACCATAATGAAAGAATATATCTTCTCCATAGGCTTAAGTTGCCGAAGCATAAGAATTTATGGTGGCAAGGAGGACCTTCAGATTATCAAAAATTTTGTTCTAAGGAACGCAGCGTAATTGTTTACGAAGCAGTAAAAAGTCGTTCCTAAGGGAGCGCAGTGTAAGTTTTCTGCTCAAAAGTCGTTCCGAAGGGAATGCAGAGCTTACAGCGAAAAATAAACGCTGATTCCGCTGAAAGTAAAAGGCGAAGAAGCTCCTAAGGGAGGCTTACAGCGAAAAATAAACGCTGATTCCGCTGAAAGTAAAAGGCGAAGAAGCTCCTAAGGGAGGCTTACAGCGAAAAATAAACGCTGATTCCGCTGAAGTAAAAGGCGAAGAAGCTCCTAAGGGAGGCTTGCAGTGAAAAAAACATCGACCTTCGGCGAATATCATTTTGCATAACATCACATCATTACATCATTTGCATAACATAACATCATACATCATATTGCATCAATAGCGCAAGAAGGGGGTCTCAGTATTGATATTCGAAAACTGTTTCGAAGAAATAGTGACAAGGCACAAAAAATAGCTATTGAAGAGTTATACCTTCGTCAAGTTCTGAAATGGAAAGATCTATTGCTTATTGATTTTACGAGGATTGGTTACTGATCTTATGAGAACACGGATATTGTTTACGAAGCATGAAAAGAAGGGAAGGTGTTTTTTCGCCGAATGCTCAAAAATGGTATGTATAAGAAGTTTCATGCATCGTAAAAAATAAAACCATAAACAGCTAATATATTACATTCAAAATTACAAAATATTACACATGCTTCTCAGCAAATGTTACATTCTAAATGTTTTTACAATAACATTTAATATTCCCGTAGAACTATTTCTGCAGCTTCGTTTAGTAGCTGATCAACAACTTTATCCATGATGGCTTCGGCCATTTTTCTAATTTCGTCGTCCCCCTTTGCGGGGGGTCCACCGATGGCTCGGTAGGCTCTGAGGGAGGAGAAAGTACGGCTTTATTACAAAACGTAAGCAAGTCTGAAATTAAAAATTACAACAAAGAGCCGAAAACCACTAGTCAGTACCTAATTGCTCTTCGGGATCCGCACTTTTTTCAGTAGCCTCTGCTACTTTCCTAGCGTCATGAATGCCTTTCTCGCTTTTTCTAATAATTTCTTGGGCCATTTCCCGACCACCATTGTCCCAGATGTCGGTGAAAAATTTTCCACCAACCAGGCTTGCTTCGGCCGAGGGGTCTTTTATATCTTTGGAGGATAAGGCGGCTTCGGATTGTGCCAAGAATTTCACATGCTCACAGTCTTTCCTCTCCAAAATGGTAGCAATCCCCCTAGCACCCGAAAAGGCACATATGTCTCCGCGACTATTTAAAATTTCTTCAAAGGCCTCAGCTTCGTGACTAATCCATTCGATTGGGCCCTCGGGGTCACCCTTTATGAAGTTCTCTTCACTTGAAAAAGCGCCAACGCTGGCGAAGCTAGTTTTTACTTTTTTAACACATTCTGTAGATTTCTCATAGCATCTTTTCTTAGATGCACGAAGCTCTTCAACATTTTTCTCCAAATGATTTGCCCATTGTTCACTGAGTTCTTGTTTTGTTTCTTCAAGGGTGCGCTCCTCTTTAGCTCTGGCTAGTTGTTTACGAAGATCTTCAATTTCACGCTTCTGAGCCTCAGCTTGAGCTTTAAAAGTAGCTTCGTCTTCTTTTATTTTATCTATCAATGAATATAATATTTTATCTTTTTCAAGACCTTCGTTCCTTAGTTCAATTACTTCGGAACGAAGGTTGCTCAGGGCCATAACGCACCCTTCGTCTTCAGCATCTTTTTGAGCCCTGAGGGAATTGCTAAGTATAAGACCCTACAAAAAGTTTGGTTTCAATAAGCTTAAACAAATGAAAAATTTTGATTTCAGGAAATAATACAAAAACCTTATTTTCGCACCTTTAAGCTATTATACGCCAAGCTGTCGGCTAGTTCGTCTTTTGATAGCACCGAGAGCCCGTTTTCTAGTGTTGGGAATCCGAAGCTCTTGCTCATCTCCCGACAGACAGAAATCTCCTTGTTGTCAGGGAGACAATACAAAAAGTCTTCTTCTCCACTGACGTTGAATATCAACGCCCCCTTTGGATATTTCAGTTTGTGAGCGTAAAACTGGGCCTCTTGCTTTTCTTTTTCAGTCAATTTTTTCCCCGAAGCATGACGTAAAATGTAATCGAAGGTTTCGGAAGATGCTTCGGGGGCGGCAGTGTCAGTTTTTTCAGCCGAAATTTGTTCTGTTGTTTCTGTTCCTTCGGTTTCCAAGGATTTCACCTTGGTGGGCTCTGAAGGCCCAGCTTCAGTCTCGGACTTATGTTTTGAAGTTTCGGCATCAAATGCTTCAATATGCACTTCGGAAGATTCAACAATTTTCTTCGGAGTTGTGCTTGAAGACTTAATTGTCTCCAAAACATCCAGCACATTAACCATCATTTTTCTTTTGGGGGTCACTGCTGGACCCTTTTGGCTTTTTGCTGCCTCAATTTTTGCTGAAGGACTTAGAACTTCTGATGTCTTTGTTTCTTAGCCCTCGATTCTTCTATTTTTTTCCGTCGCCGGCACTTCGGCCAGCCCTTCAATATTTGGTAGGGGAGTTGGTTCTTTAGCTTCGGTGGCCGAAGAGGTCTCACCGACAAACTCAGGCACTGTAGCCGGTTCAATATAATGTGGCTAGTGTGTGAGAACCTTTACCCTTTTCCTCTTCGGCGCCGGCTCGCTAGGAGCGGCTGAAGCAGCTTCCTTCGCAGAAGATGTATTCTTTCTTTTTTGACCCCGCGATGGATAACGGTAGTCGGGGTAGACAAACCCAATTGCATCAAATACTCGGTTGAGTCTCTTCTTCTTTCGGCCTCCGAAGGCCGCTGATAGTGCAGTGTCTTCGTCCTTCGAGTATAATCCAAGCAATTCATCACTTATGGCCTCAATACTTTTTAGCCAGTCATCATCTGGCTCGACGAATTTATCTCCATATTGGAATGTGTATTTTAGCCTAACTAATCCACCTTCGTCAATTTCTCTAACGGTCTCCTTCGGCATTTCCCACTTTTCTACAAGTGGCCATATTCTAAAGGCAATGTGTTCTTGTACCAAATCCCTTGTCCCAATAAAAGAGCAAACCACGCCGAAGGCTCTCTGGCATTCTTTGGCTGCTTCATTCATTTCCACCTTTGGCCTCCAAAGGCCGAAGCGTTGCCAGATAGGACGCATAATGATATCTTTAATATCTTCCCGTGTTTTCAAGTCATTCTTCACATAAAACCATTCCGTCATCCAGTCGCCGGGCCACCTCTTTCGAAAGGTTGGCACAGGACAGCTTGACCCAGACCGGGCGCCGAAGCTGTAGCAGCCAAAATTGTTGTGATACTGCTCTTTACCCCAGGGTTTTGTCTCATACAATAGCTCATGTATGTTGCATAAACTTTTTGCATTTGGTTCTAAACCTTGGCTTCTCACGGCCCAAACAAAGATGCCCATTCTTATGATTGCTTCGGGAGTAAGTTGATGAAGGTAGATTTCAAATATCTTCAGTACTTCCGCGACAAAACTGCTCAAGGGAAACCGAAGTCCAGCCTTTAAGAAGCTTCGGAAGATTACGACTTCATTCTCTTCGGGCGTAGGCACAGTCTTCTCCCCGTCATCTGCCCTCACAGTAGACATGTCTCGAAAATATCTTCCCCTCATGTTATCAAGATGACTCTGTTTAATGCTCGATTTTCCGAAGACTGTGTGACTTGGTCGCCACGGTCGATCTTCGGAGTCTTCACCCCCACTTTCTACATCATAGCTGTCACTGTCACCAGTGTCTTCAGATAAACCCTCCAAAATCTCCCTAGTGATCTTCTCTGTATTGGTCTTTGCTATTGACTGAAGAAACCCGAGATGCATCTCCTCAGAAAGGCTCAGCTTCGATTCAGCAACAGCTTTCTTATCTTCAGACATCTTCGCAAGCGCTGAGAAAGTGCTCTCAAATCCGAAGCTTAAAAATTTAAAAAGCCAAGCAAGTGTTGCTGCGCACAGGCTAAAAGTTGAGTGAGCAAGAGCAGATGGCAAGAAAGCGTGTCAAATAAACTCGTGGTAAGCTCTTATTTATACACCTAGTGCGTTGAAAACTGAAGGGTTCCGCTTGTCAATGACTGTTGCTATTCTAGCAAAGGGAAGGTGTTTTTTCGGACCTTCGACTTAAGGCCTTCGTCCATGTCGCAATATGAATTTATCATTCTAGCAAATTAATATTGCGAGGGGCTACTGTTGGGGGCCTTCGACTTCCGAAGGTCCTCAAAAACATGATTTAACAATGTTTTCCAAGTGAAATATGTGAACAGGTCTCTTCGGAATCGGGTCATGAGTATACAAGAGTATGGTCAGGACGAAGCTTGAGCGAGACGGAAAGCGATTATGACGAAGGATAAGATGATCATGAAGCTGTGCGCAGAAAAGCTTCAGCATGATAGCAGAGAAGGGGAACCGACTTAAAGATGAAAAGGCAAATTAGACCCCGAAGAATTACTATAGAGTTATTGATAAATGTAAAGGGCACAAATGTAATTCTACACGGGTTGCGTCCCTTGCCTATAAATAGATGAACAGTACTCCCGTATTGTTCACGCTGACTTGGCATTCGCTTTTCGCATCACGCATGTACCCTTACTTTCCGTTGATCCGAAGGTACATTTGTAATTTGTTATTCTGAATATGATAATGAAAATAAAAATAAATTGATGATAATATCTATATTATTCTTTGTATTCCATATATGAATTCTTCCTTATCATCTATCGAGCTTACGAAGGTTTCTTCCTTCATAACCTTCGTCCGGAATTCATTATATCCGAAGGGATATAATGTCTTGAAGGATGAAGGACTTTTATATTTAACACTTTTTATGTTGCCTTGTTCTTAACTCTTAGCATTTGAGAACAAGTCCCCAACAAACATTTAACATTTTATGTTGCCTTGTTCCTATAGCATTTGAGAACAAGTCCCCAACATTGGTGCCCACCTCCGGTGAACTCACTTCCACTTTTGAGCTGATGGCTTCGTTCAGTAACCAAGTCATAGCACCTTCGGCTACGAAGTTGGTGCTCCCGATAACAGGCGGTTCAAGCTCAGAGCCAGCTAACAAGAAGCAGAAGAAGGAAGCACAGAGAAGGGTGCAACATGTTGGGGGTGCAAGGACCCTTCATCAAGTCCAAATGGTCCCACATCCCAATCACCTTCTCCCAGGAGGACCTTCAACTCAAGGATTACCCTCATAATGATGCTATGGTCATATCTTGTGTCATCAAGGGGTTTTTGGTCCATAATGTTCTGGTTGACACAGGCAGTGCAGCAGATATCATATTTGCTAAGGCCTTCAGACATATGCAAGAGCCAGAAGACAAGATTCATGATGCTACACACCCTCTTTGTGGCTTCGGAGGAAGGCTGATTGTGGCACTTGGCAAAATCACAATGCCAGTTACCTTCGGCTATGTCCACAATACAAGAACTAAGCAAGTTGTTTTTGACATTGTTGATATGGAATACCCATACAATGCAATCATTGGTCGAGGGACACTCAATGCTTTCGAAGCTATACTCCATCCAACATACTTATGCATAAAGATACCTTCGGATCAAGGGCCCATCACTATCCATGGAAGTCAAGAAGCTGCCAGAAAGGCTGAAGGAAATTGGACAGATTCAAAAGCAATCCATAACATAGACGAAGCCAAAGCTTGTCAACAGTTTAAGCACAAAAGAGAGAAGGTTGCTTCGGCAGATCAGCCAAAGCCTATGCTACTATGCAAAGACATAGCAGAACAAAGGGTGTTGTTGGGATCTTAGCTATCTGATGAGCAAGAGAAGATTTTGATAAGATTTTTATTCAACAACAAAGATGTCTTTGCTTGGTCAGCCAATGATCTCTGTGGTGTCAACAGAGATGTTATCGAGCATTCACTCAATGTGGATCCATCCTTCAGGCCAAGAAAACAAAGGCTTCGGAAGAGACTTCTTAGTGCTAGTGTCATCAGAGAGGTGAAATATCCAGAATGGCTAGCCAACACTGTTATGGTGAAGAAGGCCAATGGTAAATGGAGAATGTGCATTGATTTCACAGACCTTAATAAGGCATGTCCAAAGGACGAGTTCCCATTACCAAGAATAGACTCTCTTGTAGATGCAGCAGCTTCTTCAGAGCTCATGAGTCTATTGGATTGTTACTCAGGCTATCATCAAATTTGGATGAAGAAGGAAGATGAGCCAAAGACTAGCTTCATAACTCCTAGTGGCACATATTGCTACCTTCGAATGCCTGAGGGGCTCAAGAATGCTGGAGGAAGCTTCAGCAGAATAACAACCAAGGTCATGCATTCTCAAATAGGCAAGAATGTACTGACCTATGTTGATGATATTATAGTGAAAAGCACGAAGCAAGAAAATCACATTGCTGATCTGCAAGAGACATTTGCCAATTTTAGGCAAGCTGGCCTGAAGTTAAATCCAGAAAAGTGTGTTTTTGGGGTGAAGAAGGGCAAGTTCCTCGGCTGTTTGGTATCAACAAAAGGAATCGAAGCCAACCCGAGCAAGATTGAAGCTATCCTTCGGATGGAGCCGCCAAGCACAAAGAAGGGGGCCTAATGGCTGGCAGGAAGATTAGCATCATTAAACAGATTCATATCCAGATCAGCAGAAAGAAATCTGTCATTCTTTGAAATACTGAAGTCAGACGAAGTTTTTCAATGGGGTACGGCCCAGCAAAAAGCCTTTTAAGAGCTGAAGGAATACTTGATAGATCTAACAACACTAACTCCACCTTCGCCAGGGGCTCCATTACTCTTATATGTGGCAGCTTCGCACTCTGCAGTTAGTGCGGCTCTTGTACAGGAGAAGCTAGACGACCAAGTCAAAAAGCAGGCTCCAGTGTACTTCGTCTCCGAAGTTTTAAGTTTATCAAATAAAAATTATACAGAATTGGAGAAGGTGTTGTATGCTGTGTTAATGGCCTCCAGGAAGCTTCGGCATTATTTTCAAGCATATCACATAATTGTTCCTTCGTCACAGCCTTTGAAGGACATAATGAGGAACATAGAAGCTACTGGAAGGATTGGAAAATGGGTTGCGGAGCTTAACGAGTTCGGTATTGATTATGTACATAGATCCTCAATTCAGTCCCAGGCGTTAGCAGATTTCATTGCTGATTTGACGCTAGTGGCTCAGGAAGAGGAAACTAATAAAGATGTCGAAGCTTGGACAGTATTCTGCGATGGTTCTTGGGGAACCTTCGGCGCAAGAGCAGCTGCGGTCCTAGTTGTGCCTTCCAAAATCAAAACATGTTATGCAGCAAAGCTTGACTTCAGTTGTACAAATAACACTGCTGAATACGAAGCACTTTTGTTGGGTCTTCGGAAGTTAAAAGCAATGGGTATAAGAAGGGCTATCCTTAAAACTGACTCTCAAGTCATTTCTGGTCATATAGACAAAAGTTGTAAGGCGAGAGATCCAAAGCTCAAAAAATATCTGGATACAGTTCGAAGGTTGGAGGCTTCTTTCGAAGGATTTTCTGTCAAGAATATTCCAAGAGGAGAAAATGAACATGTAGATCTGTTAGCGAAATCAGTGGCACAGGGGCTCCTCTACCTTCCGAAGTATTCTTTGAAACAATAAAAGCATCTTCGGTTGAACTTATGGAGAGAGCAGTGCTTACAATTTCTCCTGTACATAGTGAAGATTGGAGAACTGAAATTATATCTTTTCTCCAAGGTAATTGTCTTTCGGATGACGAAGCTTATAATAAGAGAATGGAGGCAAGGACAAGACCGTATGTGATGATAGAAGGGGAATTATATAAGCATGGAGTTTGCTCTCCACTCCTCAAGTGTCTATCCAGAACCGAAGGTATAGAATTAATGAAGGAGATACACGCAGGTCTGTGTGGATCTCACATTGGGTCTAGGCCCTTGTTGGGAAAAGTGTTTAGACAAGGATTTTATTGGCCGAAGGCAGCTTCGGATGCAGCAGAGTTAGTTCAAAAGTGCGAGAATTGTCAAAAATGTGCAAAAGATCAGAAGTAACCTTCGTCTCTCACACAGCTGATACAGCCTACTTGGCCATTGCAAAGATGGGGCCTGGATTAGTTAGGCCCACTTCCACCAGCGCAAGGTAATTTGAAATATGTTGTGGTGGCTATAGAATATTTTTCTAAGTGGATTGAAGCAAAGCCTTTAGCAACAATAACTTCAGTTACAGTCCAGAAATTCTTCTGGCAAAATATTGTTTGTCGCTTCGGCGTGCCGAAGGCTATAACTGTGGACAATGGAACACAGTTTGATGCTGAAACGTTTAAGGATTTCTGTGACCAAATTGGCACGGAGATTCATTTTGCATTAGTTGGGCATCCGGAGTCAAACGGGCTGGTAGAAAGAGCAAATGACATTATAATGACAGGAATAATAAAGCTAATCTTCAATCAGCCCAGAGGAAAGTGGCCAGATGAGTTGATTAAAGTAGTCTGGAGCCAGAACACAACCATCTCAAGATCAACAGGTTTTACACCTTTCAAACTATTATTTGGTGACGAAACAATAACTCCAGAAGAAGTTAAAGTAGGATCAATTAGAACAGTAGCTTCAGCAGAAGACGAAGCTGACTATCAAGTAGCAAAAGATACTATAGAGGGGACCAGACTTCAGGCTGTAGAGAACATCAACAAATATCAAGCCGAAACAATAAAATGGCATGACAGAAAAGTTTGGTTGAAAAATATTAAGACAGGGCATTCGGTGCTTCGAAGAGTGGCCAATCCGGACATAGTAGGTAAACTGCAGCTGAAGTGGGAAGGACCTTTTCTGGTGGTATCTTCGTCGAGGCCCGGTTCTTACAGATTGAAGGATATGGACGACAACGACATACCTAGATCTTGGAATGCGGATGAACTTCGGCGATATTATGTATAATTTGATGTAATCTTTTTTTCATTTTTTCTATGGCACCCTTTTCCTTTCCAAAGGGGGAGAAAGGTTTTTAATGGGGTCATAGCATGTAATTTTTCCTTTCTTATTTAGCTCCACGAGAGCCAAATCCCCCAAAAAGAATGTAAAATCTGAGCATGCACCAACGAATGCAAAGAAAAAAAGAGAGAAAAAGCAGGGAGAAGCTCTAAAGTCGTCCCCAAGGGGATGCAGAGCATGAAGAAGCTACAAAAAAGTCATTCTTAAGGGAGCACAGCGTAAGTTTTTTGCTCAAAAGTAGTTCCTAAGGGAATGCATAGCCAAATACCGTCGAAATATAAGGCGAAGAAGTTCAAAAGTCGTTCCTAAGGGGATGCAGAACTTATACCGCCGAAATAGAAGTCGAAGAAGTTCAAAAGACGTTCCTAAGGGGATGCAGAACTTATACCACCGAAATAGAAGGTGAAGAAGCTCAAAAGACGTTCCTAAGGGGATGCAGAGCTTAAGACTCAAAAGACGTTCCTAAGGGGATGCAGAGTCCGGATGTGGCTTCATATGCGTGTGTTTGGACATTCATTTGCACATTACATCACATCATTCATTGCACTCATACACATTCATTTAGGCATTCGTAGGATCATCATCATCATAACATAGAGTACAAACAGATGCTTCGGCTTTGATGACAAGGCTTCGATGAGTATAAAGAAGCAAAGATATGCTTCGTTGTGTACGAAAAGAAGGGAAGGTGTTTTTCGCCTTCGGCTCAAAAGATACAAGTTTCGTCCACATCAAAGCAATTCACACACGGATGAAAAAGGTAAAAATATATTACAAGGTATGGACAAATTTACAGAGTAGTGTTTTGATTCCTAAATTACAATATCTTTTAACAAAGATAATTCAAATGTCTCTAAAGAGCTTTGTGCAGCAGTTTCATCAGTCTCTGTCAAGCTTCAGATTATTGACCTTCGGCATCGTCATCCTGTATATAATAAAGCAATATAAGGTAAAAAGTAATCTCAGGAGAAGGTAAGAAACAGGTAAAAGTATAAATACCGGCTTAAGATGACTTCAAGCTTCATCACCAGCCAAGTCTCGCCCACCCTTCGTCCAAATTTGTGTTATAAATCTATTTCCAATGCTTTGGGCTAGGCTGGGGATATCAGTCAAGTCTGCTGGTGATAAGTTGAAGTTTGGTCTGTTGACAATCTTTCCGTGCGTGCAACCAGTCTTCATAAAAGCTACAGCTGTGCCGCGAGAAGCTAGCAGGGCACAGAAGTCACCGTGCCCAGCTATTACTTCGTCAAGCGCCTCAACTTCGCTCTCAATATGTTCGAAGGTGCTTGGCAGGTCTTCAACCGAAGGTTCAAATTTGTCAGAGCTAGCTCCCAGTGAGTTGAAAACCTGTTTCAGCCGTTGCACGCATCAGATGCTGAAGTTCAAGCATATGTCCGAAGCTCTTTTAATGATTTTTGCAGATTCGAACTTTTCTCGATTTCGGTTTCAAGCTTCGCATCAAGATTCTTCTTTTCTTGCTAAAGCTTTCTGATTTTTGGAGGAGTTCATCATTTAATTTAGCAACTTTGGCTTGGGCTTCTGCCAATGAACCCTCCATTGTCTGAAGGAGAAAGTCTTTCTTCTCTAGAGAAGCTTCTTGATCTTTGATTTTCTTCTCCAAGCCCTCAATTATAATCTCATTCTTTTTATCTTCAATATCTTGCTGCATTCTCAGCGCTTTGCTTAATAACATACTCTGTACAAAATAACCTTCATCGGAAATCTTTGCTTCATCGCAAAGCAATAAAAAGTTGAGGGAAAAACTTTACCTTAAAATTAGAATAGAATAAGCTACCGACGATATGCTATCGTCTGTAGCTGCTGATGTCAGCTTCAAGCTTTGGAAAACCAACACTCTTCGATAGAGTGCTGATAATCTTCGCCCCAGTTCGATCTCGAATACATTCTAAGGCTTCTTCGTTAATTCCGCCGAAGAGCATGGCTCCTGGCTGGTAGCCACAGGAAATAGCATACTCCTACACCTCCTCCTTTTCAGCCTTGGATAATTCTTGACCAATTAAATTTTGAAAGCAGAAGCCTTGATCTTCCGAAGTATCTTCGGCAATTTCTTTTCCTTTTCCAGGCACTGCGGCCATGACTTCTTCTATAACTGCAGCAGTCTCCTCTACAGCCAGGACTCCCTCTGTAGCCGCGGCAGCCTCCTCCGTGGCCAAATCCAAGAGCACTTTATCGATATCAGATGACGTACTCTCCAAATTGGTAGCTTCGGCAGTCACAGCTTCGGCAGAAGTAGCAGCTTCGGCAGTGGGTGTCATTTTTATGCTGAGGCCGGCGGTGGTGTTTCCTCAATAGCTTGCATGACAGTAACAATTCTTTGCTTTTTTGGTCCAACCACCTTTTTTGCTGCCGAAGGCTCGTCCTTCTTCTGTAAAAGCTTCGTCAGATCCGTCCCCAGAGGACTTAGCAGCTTGATAGGTAAGGATTCGATCATTACCTTAAGAATTTCTTCTACTTCGGCAGCAGAAGGTGTCGACGGAGCTTCCTCTTCTATTTCAGCCATCTTCGGCTTTGGAGTTGCACTTTTTCTTTTCTTCGAGATCGGCACCTTCGGCTCAGGACTGTATTTCCTTTTTTTCAAGGCTTTTTTGTCCTCTTTTATCATCCTAGCAGCCTGTCTGCTCATAATACTGACAACCCCTTTTTCTCTTTGACCCTTCGGCACCCTTGTTTAATCGTTCATAGTCAGGGTATTCAAAGTTTAAAGCGTCCATTACTCGATTCAACCTTCTTTTTGGTCGGGTGCCGAAGGCTGCAGTCATCAGTTGATCTTCCTTTTTGGTATAAGTGCCCAAAATCTCGTTGCACATAGTCTCAATCATCTCTAGCCATTCTTGGCAGGGCTCTTTGAATTGTTTCTCAAACTTGAAGTGATAGGGCAATCGAACAAGTTCACCCTTCTTCTTTGTTCCTTTCAGCTTTGGCATACTCCATTCACTCAATGTTGGAGATACCCTGTTCGCCAAGTATTCTTGCACTAGATCCCTGGTGCTGATATGTTTAGCCACCACTCTGAATTCTGCTACGGCTAGCTGGCATGGTAACCCTGGCTTCATGTTGCATAAGGGTCTGGTCATCCCGAAGCTTAAGCTCAGTGGGCTCATGACCAGAGTCTTCAGCTTCTCCCTCTTCTTCTTGTCAGCCTTGATATAAAACCACTCACTTTTCCAGCCAGTTGGCCATTTGGTCCGATAGCTGAGGACCAGGGCCTTCGTATCCTTGCGATACGCGAAGTTATAACAGCCAAAATTTTCATGAAGCCCGTATTCTCTGGCCTTTGTTTGGTAGTGTAGCTCATGCACTCGGCAAAAAGCTTCAACATTCGGGTCCATTCCTTGGCTTTGAAGGGCCCAGATAAAAATGCTGAGCCTAACGATAGCATTAGGGATCAGCTGATGAAGATAGATTTCATAATTATCCAAAACTTCTCCAATCATATCGTTCAGCGGAAAACGTAATCCTGCTCTGAAAAAGCTTTTGAAAACTACTACTTCGTCATCCTTCGGTGTTGGAGTGGTTTCTTCCCCGGCAAAGCAAATAAGATTCTTCTCAGCTTCTCTAAAGTAGCCCAGTTTTATCATCATGGCCATATCAGCTTCAGACACAGTAGATTTTTCAAAATACAAGTGGCTGGGTTTTGATGGGATCTGAATGCTATAATCTTCTTCTTCATCATCAACATTTTCTTCCTCAACATCTGCTTGTTCAGCTTCGACAGCAGGTGCATCTTCTTCAATGGCTCTTTCCATCATAACTAAACCTGATTGTCTCATAACTTCAGAAATCGGGGCAGTGTCGGTGGCTTCGGCCTCCTCTCCGTCACGGGTCACCCTCGCAGTAGAGCGCACTCTAGCCATTTGATTATGAATCTCTTGCAGTTTTTACGAAGCTGATGGTTTTTGCAGTTTTTGACGAAGCCTCCTCTTTTGACGAAGTTAATCCAAGATGATGGTTTGCTCGAGAATGCGGTGAAAAAGCTTCGGCTATGGTCAAATTTTTCAACAGCACAACAGCGCAATGGCAATGAATGTTGTGGTAACTTCACACCTACCCGTCTGTTTATATAGTGCTGTAGGTGGGAAGGTGAATCGCCAAGTCATTTTCTACTCGAGGTTGGACTCGAGGTTGTTTCATCCCTAGGGAGCCACACATTGACTTTGCTACTAAAGTACCAATCTTCTTCGTTGACTGCAAGTCATTTTCTTTCAGAATAGAGCGACCAATCTCAATGTAGCTCGGTGTTGATGGCCTAACCTTGTGCAGCTCTTGGTTAGGCTTTGACGATGACGAAGCCTTCATGGCTTTGGATATCGGCACTTTATCTTGACGTGCCTCCGAAGAGGTAGGCATGATCGGCTTTGTAGTAGAACGAATCCTAGCCATCTGAGGAAATTATCCACAAAGATGTTCTCCTCGGAGCTAGTTTTTTAAGCGGTGGTGGATGAAAAGGTTTGAAGGCACAATTTTTTTGGCAACAGATGGTTTAGGGCAGTAAATGTAGCCCATTCTCACCCGCTCTACCGCTTTTATACTGAAGAATGGGCGCGAAGGGGAGAGAGTCGAGAAAAAGGTTCGCGCGTGCTGCCTTCAACTTCTCTCTGTCTGTTGAATTGCCAGTTTAGCTATTTTTATCAAATTGTTATATCTTCTCCATAACGAGCTTTGGGAAGGTGTTTTTCAGACCTTCGACACAAGCCCTCCCAATCTTATTTTTTGCAATCTAAGCTCGTTACGAAGAAACAAACTCATTCCACATGAGGCTACTGTTGAGGGTCTGCTCTGCCAAAGGTCCTTAGAATACCTTTACTTCGGCATGAACAAATGTGTTTTAGGTACATAGCTAATGGTGGATGAAGCTAGCCTTCGCCCGAAGTGCTTCCGAGAAAAGCCGAAGCAATATAAAGAGAAGCTTCGTCTAACACGTGTAAACGACAAGGGTGTAACTCGAAGCCACAAGCCTTGACATGAAGAAGCTATCAAGTGCTAAGTGACAAAGCAGACGAAGTCTGAGACCTATGCAGCGAGAAAGAAAGATAAAAGACAAAGATGTCCCTGCATCGTTTGTAAACCATGTGTGTAAACTTTATGGGCATGTTTGTAATTTTCCACAAAGTTGTTCATCTTCCCTGTCAATAGGTGAACAGTGCGCTACATAAATTAACCTTTTCGAGGGCCTTAGCTTCATTTCTCTTAGCCTTCAAAGTATCTTCGAGCTATCATGTGTAGAGAAGCCGAGGTATGCTTGTAAACTCGTTTAATACGAAGAGAAATGGAATGAAAATACTAAGGCATAAGAGATGAGTCTTGTACTTCGTTACTTATTGCTCCATGATTTAATATTCTTCCGTCCATATTTCTTCTCAAGAACCTTCGTCTTCAAGTTGTTACATCGAACAAGTAACAACATGTGGGCGAAGGTTCATACTTCTAACTGTGTTGCCTTATTTTTGATGCCATGTAGAAATCGAAAACAATTGAACAACATACTAAAATAATGATTAGGATTAAGATATTGATATTACATGAAGCCCATCACATAAACACAAGTGGAAATTCCTATCACTTGCTAGAAATTAAGCAGCAACGCACACTACTGCCTACTAGAGAATGTGGCTTTGGTCCAACAACATAAACCATTTGTTTTGGTTGTTTTAAAACCGGTATTGATATCAGCTTCAGTATCATTTTAAGATATCTAGCCCGTGTAGAGGATATTCGTACCGGTTGAACCAAACAACAGGTACTAATATTAAGTTATTTAGTGCCAGTTCAAGGCAAAAAACAGTACTAAGAGATTTAGTAATTTTTTGATATAACTAGTACTAAATATGTTTTCTATTCCTATCAGGTCAATTGGATTTCTTGCCGAAATTAGTTTAGTACTGGTTCTTTTAAATAACTGATACTAAAATTCAAAAAATTTAGTAATAGTTCTTTGCTAGAGGTGTTCCCTATAAATACAACCCTCTCCCAAGCCTTTCTCATTCATGAGCATTGAGTGTGTCACTGACTTAGTAAGTTTCACTAGGTGTGCCACTCAAAGTTTTGAATATGTGTGTTGAATGTCATTGCAGCAGTATTGATGCCACGTCCTCGGGTTATATATTTTACACACTCTAAAAATAATGCACATCCATATTTTTTACTTTCTAATTTTTCTATTTATATGTTTTTTATAGGAACCATCCTCACATTAGTCATAGTGAAATGGAAAATATCTTGAAAAATGAACTAGCCCTTAGACAGGAAATAAGAAAATACGCCTTTAAACTAGCCCTTAGTTGAGTCTAATTTTGTATATCCTGCTCTAAGCACTAGTTTGTTGTGAGGAGTAAGTCTACATTACCCCCTTGATCTTAAGAGGGTGGCCTATTTAATCCCCTCATCTTTAAAACCGCTTGTTTAACCCCTTAACTTTACAAAACAAGACAAATAACCTCCTAGGCAGTTTTAATTGGTGGTTTTTATGACGTGTCACTGATTTAAGTGTCACCAATTTTGTCTTTTTTAATTCCATATTCTACTAGTGTTCATATTTTATTTTACACAAAATCGATAATTATATATTATACTAGGTGTATGCCCGTGCGTTGCTACGGAGTTAACATATAATGATAAGATATATTGAGATGTATAGAAACATTAATTATCGCTATACCTTCTTGTTAGCATCTTTTAGAGGTTAAAAAGATTTACATACATTAAAAGATATATATATATATGTGTGTGTCCCTGCTTTGCCATACAAATTTAAAACTATCAAAAAGTATTTATACAAATTGTAATAGATATAGATACGTAGCTAGTATCTTTAAGCAATGTACATGTGTAGATACTATTATGAATTCCAATATACTATGAAAGGATGAATGAATTCACATCCAATAAGATCAATACCAACAACATACGCAAAAAACTGACTATACTGTGACATACCGACCACCAAATCAATTTTAAACACTATGCAATTTAAGATACTCCAATAACAACACGCGTGATGTCTAGGTGGGTAAGCGACTTCAGGGTCTCCCATAGGAACACCTAGAGGCACGAGGCGACGAGGAGGTGGGAGGCCTCCTAGAGGCTAATGTCGATGAGGGATCAGGCGTAGTCGAGACCCCGCACCATGGTTGTGACCTGGTTGTCGTAGGTTGGCTTCATGCCCTCATAGCAGAACTTGTTGGAGAATGCGAGGAGCTGGGAGATGATGTTGGGCAGGATGTTGTTCACGCAGTTATAGGCGGAGCTAGCCATCCTGGATGCGATCGCGCCGCACGGGGCCCAAATATTTAAATTTTATTTTTAAAAAGTGAAGCCCCTAGAATAAAAAAGATATGAAGTTGCGATTTCTTGTCATAGAACGAACAAAAAACTCACCAGGGCCAAGAGGAAGAGATATCTCAATGATTAACCCTATAAAAAGATATAAATGAATGTGCCAACTATCTATATACATAGATGGACGAACAATATGAATAGGACCTAGAGACTGCGGTTGATGGATGAATGGGTCGGCAGCACCACTGACCTGACAAGGAGAAAGGAGAATGATGTTATGATGATGATAAATAGATCTGGGATGAAGAGTCGGCCTATGCTTGCTTGCAGTTACCTTCAGAGTTTCTTCTTGCTAGCGTCTTCTTTGATGGCGACATCCAGAATCAGTATAGTAGACAGGGAAATTGGAATTAGAATTGGTAGCATTCCATCTTAGAATTGAATAAAGCGGATCTCTTACTGGGCCAGCACATAGTACTACCAAAGAGAGAGAGAGAGAGTAAGAAAAGGGGGAAAATGTTCATCACCGTGATACCAAAAAAGGGGAAAGGGAGAAACAAAGTAAGAAAAGGGAAAAAGGCTCGCCTTAGTCGTTTTCTCGGTGATAGATAGTTGACACAATTTTTCACATATTAGAACATACATGTGTTAAATGTCTACTTTCATGATTTCCACGCATAATGATTATTTGTGCAGGATAACTAATGGCAATTGGAAAATGAGAGTCCAAAGAGTCCAGTACAATACGTTTTCAAATTCTTTATACGTTTCCAGTACAATGGCCCAACCATTCTGAGGACAGATCAGGAATACAATCCAGTGGTCAATGATTCCCTCGCTCCACAATATAGTCAAATCTTAGTTGTTGTCCAAGAATCATCTTTAACTCTAGCAATATCCATTTTACTTACCTGAGCTGGTGGACGGCCATGATATAACCACTTTCCCCAAGCTTCTTCATGACTCCGTACATGTACATTGTCGCGTTATATCTCAAATTGTTTTTTAGCATTTTTCGTGTTTCCTCTCTCTTCCGGATTCAAGTTTAGTAGTTGTTCATGGTTGTCTGGTATATAATAACCCTTGATGAATCTCTCGCTAATACACAATGGAGAGAGGTAATGAATATTTTCGCCCATCTTGATATTACATGAAGCCCATCACATAAACACAAGTGGAAATTCCTATCACTTGCTAGAAATTAAGCAGCAAAGCGCACTACTGCCTAATGGAGAATAGGGCTTCCATCCAACAACATAAAACATTTGTTTCAGTTGTTTTAAAACCGGTATTGATACCAGCTTCAGCATCGATTTAAAATATCTAGCTCGTGCAGAGGATATTATTACCAGTTGAACCAAACAACTGATACTACTATTAAGTTATTTAGTACTGGTTCAAAGAAAAAAAACGGTACTAAGGGATTCAGTAATAGTTTTTTGATAGAATGGGTACTAAAGATGTTTTCCATTGGTACCAGGTCAATTGGATTTCTTGCCAAAATCAGTTTAGTATCGGCTCTTTTAAATAACTGATACTAAAATTCAAGGATTTAGTAACTGTTCTTTGCTAGAGGTGTTCCTTATAAATACACCCCTCTCCCAACCTTTCTCATGAACGAATACTCCAATATCATATATTTAAAAACAAAAGTAAAAAATAATTTCGTACCGATTTTGGTTCAAAATAGGTACTAAAGCTTTTTTTAGTAACAGTTTTTATGTAGAAAAGGTACTAAAGCCTTAGAATTATTACCAGTTCCAAATTAAACCCAATACTAAAAGGTATTCTTTAGTACTAGTTTTTTTTGTAAGAATCAGCGTCCTATATAATGTCTCCCACCACGCCCTACCCATTCTCGGGACACTATTCAACCTAACTCAAGTCAATGACGTCACACCTCCGACCACCATCGTCGTTGCCCTAGCCATTGCCGAAGCGCCACACATGTGCTATCGTCGTTGTGCCTGCACCACCATTGCCACGCCGTTGCCGCCGCTAGGTTAACTGTTTTTGTGTTTGTTAATATGATTTTATGTATGTATCTAGAAATAAGAAAAATATGCATTTTGTGTATGTATCTGGAAATATGTAGAGTTAATGGATTAAGGATTTAGTAGGGAAATGATTAGTCAAATGTTTAGGGTTTATAGATTAAGGATTTAGTAGGGGTTGTCTTCGGATTCCTATGTAATATTTTTCCATAACAAACACAATATATTATAGGCCAAGGAAACACTAGTTTGAAGATAAAATCAATGTGAATTAGTGTTTATGGCTTAATTTAACAAGAAATATTTTGTTTAATCTAGATATGTGCCATACACATTGTGCCTTACAAATTGTTTATCTTTTAATTCCATACATACAATTTCAATCGCCTAGTCAGAGAGATAGAAACATCAAATGGAATGCATTTCTTTGGGTTCTTGATCCGTATAGGTTGTGTGTCTCAATGCTGATCTGGACCCTAACCCCAAACTCTATCGTCTAACATCGACCACACACACCTTTCCCCGAGCCACCGATCGTGTCACTCCTCTCTAGCGATCACATTAGTCATCATGTATTGGGATCAGGTAACCCCCAAGGTTACATCATTTGACTTGAGTTTTTAGTTTAAATGTTGTTCTTTTTAGCTGACTTGCGTCGTTCGACCAATCTACAACCAGAATCGTGTGGAAGCTCTCCTACAAGGTTTAATAATGCTTTTATTTTTATACAATGATATTACAAACATATTATGGAAAATTCATATATATAGTATGTTTTTCCTATGTGTCGTGAATTGATGCTCCTCTGGAAGCAAATCTATATTGGTCTCTATAATTATAGATATTGTTCTGTTATAGACGAGTCATGGAGAGCTACTAATATTATTGTACTAGAATGGTTAAAACAATATAGATGGGAAAATGACATGACTATAGAAGACTTAAGAGTTCAAAATGAGCAAATAGAAAAGAGAGTCAAAGCTCATAAGGCAATAGTGGAATCCATATTGTAATCTGAAACTTATTTTTAACTTTGGACCTTTTACGATTGTCATTTTTAATGTAGGAAGGAACGTAACCAGTTATTGAGAAAGTGCTTATGTGTCTAGATGTGTTCGGTTATGTCGAGCCTGACTTAGTACTAGATTCTCCAACTCAAGTCGTCCCACCTGCTCCACCAACAAACATAAAGAGGTTGAAGACGTCTCACTCACCTAGTAGTACCAACATGAAATCAAGCATTGGTCAACAATTTCTAGGTTGCTACAAGAAGATAATAAAATAGTATGCGATATCATTGTACTAAAAACTTATGGAGTGTGGTTTCGAGGGCGAAGTACTTCAACTTGGTATCAAAATATTGAAAGAAGACTTGGAAGCTCACCAGATATTCATGACATTACAGGAATCTGAACCTAAAACCTTTATTATAAAATCTGTTAACGATTATAGCTAGATGATGTTGTGTGGGGTGTTGAACGATGTGAACATTGTAGTGAATGTGAACTCTCAGTTATGAAATATGTAGTGATTGTGAGCTCTAGGTTGTGAACTATGATGCGATAAATGTTATGAACTATGTTGGTTTTATATTGGATGGATATGTTATGAACATTGTTTTATGTAGCATGTTATGAACAATGTTCTGGTTATACAAAGAATAGAGCCCCTCAACAAAATTTTAGTGTCGTCTATAACCAAGAATAGTATCGGTTATAACCTAGAATTGGCAATATAGATGGACCTTTAGTACCATATATAGCCAAGAACTGGTATTAAAGGCCCCTATTTAATACCGGTTTTATACAAGCGAGACTAAAGATTGAGGCCTTTAGTCCCGGATGCTAAGTACCAGTTGAGAATTCGGTACTGTATCCGGTTCCAGCTGGTATAGATAGTCCTTTTTCCAGCAGTGGTGTTTTGAGATCCATACACAGAAAAGAATTTTGGGGTTGAAAAATAATCCATTTTAGATACTCATGGTTAGCCATTCGTATGGCTACAACCGGGCGTTGGGGTCTTCCTACAAAAGCTAATCTAAAATCAAGAGAGGTTCTGAGCTTTACGAGAAAGGTGAAGGATTCACATCATTAGCGATATGTAGTTTTACAACAAAGTGGCAAAAAGAAAAGATCACATCATAAAGGTGGAACAACTGAATTGACAGGAAAAAACTAGTAGTGATGTAATTTTTCTAAAGTTAACATGTTTTCGTGGCAGTTATATGGCTTTTCCAGTTTTAGTGGTAGCGGTATGGCATTTTATCACTATCATTTCAAAGTTAGCCATCTCTAGAAACTTTTCTTTAGATAAGGGCCTTTTCTGTAGTGGTGACTCTTTCGAATCGTCTCTAAAAATGGTTTCTAGAGGAGGCTTCAAAGTTAGCCATCTCTAGAAACTTTTCTTTAGATGCAGCTATCGGTGGTAGCCACATCTAAAACCGGTGACAACAACCGCCTCTGAAGAAATATTTATAGATATGACTAAGGTTAGAGCCGCCTCTGGATATTACTTGTAGAGTCATCTTTACAAATTGCAATGCGTATATGTCACAACCATCTTCGTCTTCGAGATTCTTACGATAACTCAAGGAAGAGGAAAGAGTAACTCAGGCTTCCTCCAAAAAAGCATGAATCTAAGGGAGAAGTGATGTGTACCCATATGCGTGATACCTCGAAACAAACATGAAAAAAACTCTCAAAGGGATAAAAAAAGCTTTTATGTATTACCGGAATCCAGCTTTTTGCCGAGTGGTCGAGGCTTTACCGAGTGATGTGGCCTTGGTACTCGGCAAAGAAGCAACCTTTGCCGAGTGCCTCCTAGTGTGTTCGGCAAAGTTACTGATAAAGCGGCCCGTTGGTGATCCCTTTGCCGAGTGCTAGTCAGGCGGACACTTTGCAAAGAGGGAGCCTTTGCCGAGTGCCACCTAATTGTCACACCTGAATTTAAGGGCAAATCCAGTCGCGAATCAAATGTGTGCTAGGATCAAGTCTCACACATATGATGACTCATGGTACAGAAATGAATGTCACATATTTACTATATAATAGGAGTTATATACAAAATAACTAGATAATTACATCATACGGAAATAACGATCCTCTGCAACCATAGTTGACTAGGAGACGATGGCTTAGACGTCTCACGAACTCATCGCGGCATCCTGCATGCTCCTTATCATGCGGTACCTATTCTTGACCTAGGGGATGTGAGTACAGCAAGAATGAGCTCACATACATTCATCGCTCAACAAGTTGTGGGGAATAATGTGCATGAGCTCACTTACGGTGAAGGCTCATGTGAAGTGTAAGGCTTACCAAAAAAGATGGTTAAAATTGAGCATTGCTTTTAAAATTAGTCAAAATTTTATTAGAAGTTACTAAGTATAAGTACATACCATCCCAATTAAATAAGAGATCACAATTATTAATAAACCCATAATGCAAAGCAAATGACAGATTAAATTTAATTCTATAAATTAATCATGTGTGTTCGAGCCGCTCATGACCGTGAGCATGGCTGATATACCGGTTTTACACTCTACAGAGGTTGCACATCTTTACACACAAGTCGTATTACCCATTTGCCATGGGTTCATGAATCCCATACATCTCTACCGAGAAAACGAGGTAGGGTAGCACTACGAGGCCTTTAAAAGTTCCACTAGCTTCAGAAAACCCGCTACGGTTTCTGAGAAGGGAGATATAGGAATCTCTCGTCCGAAAAGCCATCATAGCATGATCGACCCAAGAACCTCCCTATACCGCAGCTCCTCTACCGCCCTTGCCCATTTTGGGTAAGGTAGTCCTCCACTAGTTTTCCTAATTAGTCAGCAAAGGACGTTCCATACCACCCTTGTGGTAGCACTGTTTTTTCCAGGTGGTTCTCCATGTTTCAATTAACACAATAATCTTATCATGAACAATAATTAAATCAACAACAAAACTGGAACATGACCATAATTTAGTATAGCATTAATCTCAAAACCAGGTAGAGCAATAGCAAGTCTACCCAATAGTTCGTTTATTTGCAAGGTGTGAGATAAACAATACTAGGGAAACCTATTAGGTCCCATCAAATTAAGTTGAGCATGTCACAGTGATTAATAGAAACATTATTAGGTAAAGAAAAGTGATCAAGGGCACAACTTGCCTTAGACTTGCGATATCCAGGTACTTCACCAAATTGGTCTTTGGGTTTCTCGTGACCTCGCTGCTACTCGTAGAAATACATACAAATAGACAAGGAGTACATAAAAATAACATTACACCAAACATGAGAACAAACAATGTAAGAATATTCTATGCGTCACTACGAGACCGTAGGTTTGAGAACCACTAAATTCGGAGTTATGGTTGAAAAGATATGGTTTTCTAAAGTTTGTAGGTGATATATATTCTGTGTTGATTAATCTAAATCATGTGAGGAGAATATAACTGTTGGGAGCCTTCCTCTTCCGAAGGTCCTCAAAAACATAACTAACCATCTCCTTTTAGCATAACATGAATTGCTACAGGGAGTTTCGGTTTTGTCACACCCGGGTTTCGGGGCACCAAGACCCGGGCACGAACATAATCACCAGGTGTGCTGGGACCAAATCTCACACATATGATGAATCATGGCACAGGATCGAATGTCACATCTTTACTATATAATAGGAGTTCTATAAAAAATAAATAAATAATTACATCAAAAGGAGACAACGGTCCAACAACCCAAAGTTGACTAGGAGACGATGGCCTAGACCTCTCACGAACTCGTCAAAGCATCCTCCAAGCGCCTCAACCTGCGGTACCTGTTCTTGACCTGTGGGGGTGAGACAGCAAGAGTGAGCTCACATACGTTCATAGCTCAACAAGTTGTGGGGAATAATGTGCATGAACTCGCTAAAGGTGGGAGCTCACGTGAAGTGTAAGGCTTACCAAAGAGGATGGTTAGAGCTGAGCATTGCTTTTAAAGTTGGTCAAAATTTTATTAGCAATTACTAAGTATAAGTTAATACCAAACCAATTAAGTAGTAGAGCAAAAGTAACAACAACACCTGCGATGCAATGCATATGACAAATTGAGTTTAAGTTCCACAATTTAATCATGTGAGTGTCCGAGCTGCTCATGACCGTGAGCACGGCTAGTATACCAGTTTTACACTCTGCATAGGTTGCACATCTTTACCCACAAGTCATGTTACCCATCTGCCAAGAGACGGCCAATCCCATACACCTCTACCGAGGAGGCGAGGCAGGGTAACACTACGAGGCATTTACAAAGTTTCACTAGCTTCAGAAAACCCGCTACAGTTTATAGGAAGCTCCAGTGCAGGAATCCCTCGCCTGACCGTCATTGCAGCAAAATCAACCAAGGACCTCCCTACACTGACCACTCCCCTACTGCCCTTGCCCCTTTCGGGTAAGGTAGTCATCCACTAGCTTTCCTAGTTAATCAGCCAAGGGCGTCCCATTAAACCCTTGTGGTAGCACTGTTTTCCCGGGTGGTTCTCCATGTTCCCATTAACATAATGATCTTATCATGAACAGTAAATAATGAACAGAGATTAAAATATAATCATGAATAATATGTATCTTTATACCCAAAACCACATAAAGCAATAGCATGTACTACCCAAAAATTTAGTAGTAAAACCAGTGGTGCAACAAGGTATAAAGATAGTCAAATCTAGGGTAACCTATTGGGTCCCATCAAAATTAACCTATGCAGATCATTATGATTAATAACAACATGACTGGGTAAAAAGGAAGTGATCAAGAGTACAACTTGCCTGGGACTTGAGATTCCAGGTACCAGGATGATCTTCAGGTGACTCGTGACCTCACGCTAGTCGTAGCAATACAAACAAACATGGTATAAACAAAATTAACATCACACTAATCATAAGAATAAACCGCATAATAATAATCTGTGCGTTGTTACGAGATCGTAGAAACAAGAATCACTGAATTTGGTTCTACGGTTATTAAAGTTATGATTTTATAAAGATTTAAGTGTTGGACACAAAAGAAATTAAGTGCATAAATTATACCCATGTTTCATAATAAAATAAGGTTACCAGATGATAAACAATATTATTATGAATTTATAGCAACTAGAATAAATTTATTCGGAACTAATATGAGGGAGTACATTATTTCGTTTAAAGAAAACGAAAACGGTTAAAAAGTAATAGCTTGATGATTTGTGAGGTGAGTATGTATAATTTTCTAGCTGAAAGGCTGATACCACATGATAACATTGTATTTAATGAAATTTAAGTAAATATCAAATATTTTTCACATTTATGTCGACCTAAAACCAAGGTTATTAAAATGACGAAACATTGACGCTCATGGGTTGAGTTTGACTTTTAAACATTTTAAACAAAATTTAAGCATAGTTTTAAACATTATAGAGAAATTTCAATATATCATAATTTAAGACAATAACATAAAGTCATTTCCCCTCTAATCTGTTCTGCAATATGGAATGCATATGCAATCAGCTTGCTAGATTTGTCTAATACAATCAGAATTAATGGAATGCATATACAATTAGGATTAC
Source organism: Zea mays (assembly GCF_902167145.1). Lineage (NCBI taxonomy): Eukaryota > Viridiplantae > Streptophyta > Magnoliopsida > Poales > Poaceae > Zea > Zea mays. The sequence goes on along the minus strand of NC_050100.1, from coordinate 29,490,067 downwards.
CACACAGATTGTTCAGGCCAAGACAAGAGCCAGCAGTCAACGTGTGCAGACTACAGAGGAGATCAGACGATGCCGGCATAGGAGCAGTGATCGACACCGGCAAAGGAGCAGTGGACCAAACTACCAGAGGAGCAGCATACGACATCGATGACCGGCGCGTAAAACGCACGCGAACAGCGTCAGGCGGTCGAACGGGAGTGTGGAGTGGGCGAGAGGCGGCCAGACCGAACTAGAGTGGGCAAGTGGCGTCAGGCGACCGGACTAAAGTGGAGCACGCCCGGGCACCAACGAACAGTGAGAGGCGACGACAACCTGAGTGGTGCCAGTCGAACTGGTGTGGGCAACAGGCAAGAGGCGACGACTGACCTAGGCCTCGTTTGGTTCCATTAGTCACAGAACTAACGTTTAGTTTAGGGACTAAATTTTAATCCCTACCATGTTTGGTTGTAGGGACTAAACAGATTCTAAATGCATTAAATACAACACACAAAGACCAGAATGTCCCTTTTTTGTTTGACACCAGTTTTCTAGCAAGGGTAATTGGAGTAAATGTTGTCCTTTAGTCATTTTTAGCACTCATGTGAGGGAATAGAGACGAAAGCCAATTAGTCCCTACTTTAGTCCTTCCGTTTGCCAAATTAGAGACTAAACGCGACTAAAAATCAGAGACTAAAGATTAGTCCCTCCAACCAATAAACGGGGCCCTAGAGTGCCCACAGCCATGCGCACGGGGAGGATCGTCTGACCTGACGGCTTGAGCGTGAGGGGCTGAGGTCAGTCACTCGGGCAGGGCTGAAGTGGACTGGGCCGAATTGCACAGCCACGTACAGGTGAGGACACGCCGACTAAAACGCTAGAAACCACAAGTTTTACTGCATAGAGTTTAAACGCCAAAAACGTGACGTTGATCGTAAAACGTTTTTAGCGTTTCAGCACCTAGATAGCGTTTTGTCGTTTAAACCACGTTCAAACATCGTTTTTATAACTACACCTAAAAGTTATCTAGTAGACTCTTTTCATGCATTGCTAAAACCTAGCAGTAGCTGGTCAATCAATCCAATGGAGTGATAAAAGAGAAATGAACATATACAATAACAAAGTGTTTAATTCCAAGCAAGTTGAGATAGACTAGAGTTAAAATCCAATAAAAAACATAAGAGGTCTCCATTGAACGTGTCCAAACCATCTAAACTACAGCCACCTCTTCCTCTCATCTCATTACTATCGTGCCTTAAGATCATACTGCATGTTCGTACCTCTAAAGATCTCCATTGAACGTGTCTAAACCATCTAAACAAATGTTATATCTTCGCTCAAGACTCGGTCTCCTATGGTATGGTCACAAATCCAACGCAACATATGTATTTCCGTATATTTATCTGTTGAACATGTTATTGTTTTGTAGGCCAATATTTTGTATCATACAACAAAACAGGTCAAATTGACATCCTAAAAACTTGCCATGTGCAGTTGCTTCGATCTTAAGTACATGCATACAGGTGATGAAGCAGCAGAAAGAAAAGAGGGTCAAGGTATACTAGTTTACGTTACATTAATTATTGCACACAGAACATGAATTCGCAGCAAACAAAACACAATTCACTTGTTTGGTGAAATAAAAAAACATTTCCCCATAAATAAGCTCTAAATAATAGGTCAGTCAACTATCATCTTTTAAATGAATCTTATTTTCTGAATATGTCTACATAAATGTAGTCATGTATAACTTGAGCATGCACAAAACAAAATGGAACACGCAAGAACGTGTGAGCAGCGCCACCACCGTCACCAATCCGGGTAAGAAATGCCCAGATCTGTTCACCGTCGTCTGTGCTTCGTTTAGCACCAGGTTAATTCACGTTTGGGCGTCGGTCGGGGTGAGCTGGGTCCGCGCCGGCGAACCTCCGCCGTGAAGGGCGCGCGCCGTCCTGCGCAGGGGAAGAAAGGGGCTCGCGTTGCGCTGGTATCACGGGACCGTTGATCTGTTAACGTACGCTCGTGATTAGACGGAGAGTAGTGCATGTGGCAGCCGCAGGATCTTAGATGGACGGTGCAGATTTAATCGCGCATATCCCCTGGTGTCGTACCGGTTCGTGAAGTGATTCGATCTAACTGTGGCCGTCGGATGGTGATCGTGCGGCCAGAATGCAACGATACCCCTTCGTCGTGGCGAATTAACAGAAGAGACCTTGTATTTAACTTAAAATAACCCGCGGTCCGTCCTGGTGGAAGTTGGAGTCTAAGGAATATTTATGGATTAGCCCTTGTCCATTCCTGTATTTAGCGCGCAGTCCAGACATTTAATAAAATCGAGGAATTAATTTGGAAAATGATTTTTAATACAAAAATAATTCTAGAAACTTGTATAATTCATATTAAATTCATTTTAACTCCAAATTAATCCATTCCAGTGGCATTAATTTTGTTTTAATGTTGTTATCACCTAGTAAATCTATTTTATCATGAAACATAGATTAAAATTATCCATGTAGTTTATTCCATTCCAAACACTAAAAACTTCGGAAATTTATAACTCCTTCGTTTTAATTCCGAATTGACTCATTTCAGTTGCGTTAGCTTTGTATAAATATTTACTATGCAGTAACAACATAAATTATACCATGTCGCATACTTTTATAGTTAGATATTTATTTATCCTATGTGTGCTAGATTAGCTCTTCTAAATCAAAACCAACCTGACCATAATTATAATTTGGTTAAAACATGATCTCTAGTTAAGTATAATTAAAATTAAAGTTGAGATTAATTATTTATAGAGTAATCTCTCATATGATGTATTCTAACCAATTTATAATATAGTTTAATATTTAAACCACAATAGATCTTCTATAAACCATAATTCTTTAACCATAACATTGATTTTAGCCATTCTCGAACCCACGATCTCGTAGCGACGCGTAGATTATTATTACGCAGTTTGTTCTTATGTTTGGTGTGATGATAATTCTATCTATGCCATGTTTGTTTGTATTGTCACGTTTAGCAGTGAGGTCACGAGTCATCTGAAGAGCAAGTTGGTACCTGGAATCTAAAGTCCCAGGCAAGTTGTGCCCTTGATCACTTCTTTTTACCCAATCATGTTCTTATTAATCATAATGATCTGCATAGGTTAATTTTAATGGGACCTAATAGGTTACCCCAGTTTGACTATCTTTATACCTTGTTTACCACTGGATTTTTTGGATAGTACCTGCTATTGCTATATGTGGTTTTGGGTATAGAGATACACATTATTCATGATTATACTTTTATTATCAGTTGTTATTTACTGTTCATGTTAAGATCATTATGTTAATTGAACATGGAGAACCCCCGGGAAAACAGTGCTACCACGAGGGTGGTATGGGACGCCTTGGCTAACTAATTAGGAAAGCTAGTGGAGGACTACCTTACCCGAAAGGGGCAAGGGCAGTAGGGGAGTGGTCAGTGTAGGGAGGCCCTTGGGTTGATTTTGTTGCGATTGCGGTTAGGCGAGGGGTCCCTGCATTGGAGCTTCTTAGAAACTGTAGCGGGTTTTCTGAAGCTAGTAGAACTTTGTAAAGGCCTCGTAGTGTTACCATGCCTCGCCTCCTTGGTAGAGGTGTATGGGAAGTCGTGATCCCTTGGCAGATGGGTAACATAACTTGTGGGTAAAGATGCGCAACCTCTGCAGAGTGTAAAACTGGTATACTAGCCATGCTCACGATCATGATCAACTCGAACACTCACATGATTAATTTATGGAACTAAATTCAATTTATCATATTGTCGGGGACCATAATTAGGGGTACCCTCAAGACGCCTAATTCTCAGCTGGCAACCCCCATCAGCATAAAGCTGCAGAGGCCTGATGGGTGCGATTAAGTCAGGGATCAGTCCATACGAGCGACTCGATCACGCCTCGCCCGAGCCTAGCCTCGGACAAGGGCAGCCGACCCCGAGGGATTTCCGTCTCGCCCGAGGCCCCCCTTTAACGGCGGACACATCTCCGGCTCGCCCGAGGCCTTGCCTTCGCTATGAAGCAACCCTGACTAAATCGCCGCGCCGACCGACCGAGTCGCAGGAGCATTTAACGCAAAGGTGGCCTGACACCTTTATCCTGACGCGCGCCCCCCGGCAGAGCCGAAGTGACCGCCGTCACTTCGCCGCTCCACTGACCGGTCTGACAGAAGGACAGCGCCGCCTGCGCCACTCCGACTGCAGTGCCACTTGACAGAGTGAGACTGACAGGCAGTCAGGCCCTGCCAAAGGCGCCATAGGAAACTCCGCTCCGCCCGACCCAGGGCTCGGACTCGGGCTAAGCCCTGGAAGACGGCGAACTCCGCTCCGCCCGACCCAGGGCTCGGACTCGGGCTAAGCCCCGGAAGACGGCGAACTCCGCTCCGCCCGAGCCCAGGGCTCGGACTCGGGCTAAGCCCCGGAAGACGGCGAACTCCGCTCCGCCCGACCCAGGGCTCGGACTCGGGCTAAGCCCCGGAAGACGGCGAACTCCGCTCCGCCCGACCCAGGGCTCGGACTCGGGCTAAGCCCCAGAAGACGGCGAACTCCGCTCCGCCCGACCCAGGGCTCGGACTCGGGCTAAGCCCCGGAAGACGGCGAACTCCGCTCCGCCCAACCCAGGGCTCGGACTCGGGCTAAGCCCCGGAAGACGGCAAACTCCGCTCCGCCCGACCCAGGGCTCGGACTCGGGCTCAGCCCCAGAAGACGACGAACTCCGCTTCGCCCGACCCCAGGGCTCGGACTCCGCCCTGGCCTCTGCCGAACGACCTCCGCCTCGCCCGACCCAGGAGCTCGGGCTCGGCCCCGGCCATGGAAGACAGACTCGACCTCGGCTTCGGAGGAGCCTCCACGTCGCCCGACCTAGGGCACAGGCCCGCCACGTCAACAGGAAGCGCCATCATCACCCTACCCCGAGCCGACTCGGGCCGCAGAGAACAAGACCGGTGTCCCATCTGGCTAGCTCCGCCAGATAGGCAATGATGGCGCCCCGCAAGCCCTGTGACGACGGCGGCTCTCAGCTCTCTTACGGAAGCAGGGGGACGTCAGCAAGGACTCAACCGCTCCGACAGCTGTCCCTCCGCCTGGCTCCGTTGCTCCTCCGACAGCCACGACATCACACCAGCAGGGTGCCAAGATCTCTCCGGCTGCCACATTGGCATGTACTTAGGGCGCTAGCTCTCCCCCGCTAGACACGTAGCACTCCGCTACACCCCCATTGTACACCTGGATCCTCTCCTTACGCCTATAAAAGGAAGGACCAGGGCCCTCTTAGAGAGGGTTGGCCGCGCGGGGACGAGGACGGGACAGGCGCTCTCTTGGGGCCGCTCGCTTCCCTCACCCGCGTGGACGCTTGTAACCCCCTACTGCAAGCGCACCCGACCTGGGCGCGGGACGAACACGAAGGCCGCGGGATTTCCACCTCTCTCACGCCCGTCTCTGGCCACCTCGCTTCCCCCCTTCGCGCTCGCCCACGCGCTCGACCCATCTGGGCTGGGGCACGCGACACACTCACTCGTCGGCTTAGGGACCCCCCGGTCTCGAAACGCCGACAGTTGGCGCGCCAGGTAGGGGCTGCTGCGTGTTGACGAACAGCTTCCCGTCAAGCTCCAGATGGGCAGTCTCCAGCAACCTCTCCGACCCGGGACGGTGCTCCGTTTCGGGAGTCTTGAGTTCATGTCCTTCGACGGCAGCTACGACATGATACTCCTCCCACCGCCGCGCGACAACGATAATGGCGGCCGACAACCCGCCCGCCGGCGGCGGAATCGACGACATCTTCCCCGCGTGGTGGAAGAACAACATTCGAGCTCGCCCCGTCCTCTCCCCCACCAACGGAGGAGGAGGCGAGGCAACCAAGGCCAAGCAGGAGGCCGCGCTTCGTCGGCTGTCGAGCGAATCGACGTCCCCAGCGCCCCAACGGGGGGCGCGTCAGGCGTCGACCTCGCGTTTGAGACGAAGGCGAGCGCCGTCCCCCCACGACACACCAATCCCGAGCAAGTGGACGACGCCAGCGCGCTCGCGGAGAGCTTGCAGGACGTTGCCCTCGTACCTGAGACGATAGTGCAATCAGTCCCCGATGTGACTATGTCGCTCCTCGTCGACCAAAAGGTACCGACTGATTCCCATCCTACGTCATTTTGACTCGGCCTCAACCCGCCTAGCGACCTTGCTTTGGCGGGCGCTCTCGTTGAGGCGAGTGCAACCCCTCTGGGGTTTCGTATGCGGTCGCCTTGGGACCGGATGACGGACGTCTCGACCTACGGGCCCTCTGGGTCCGAGGAAGATGACGATCCCAGCATCTGTTGGGATTTCTCTGGATTTGGCAACCCCAGCGCCATGCGGGACTTTATGACCGCATGTGACTACTGCCTCTCTGACTGTTCCGACGGTAGCCGCAGCCTTGACGACGAGGACCGCGGCCCGAGCCGCGAATGTTTCCACGTCGAGCTAGGGGATCCCTCCGAAGGCAACCATATCGGCATGCCGGAGGACGGTGATCTCCCTAGGCCGGTGCCTCGCGCTGACATCCCGCGGGAGCTAGCTGTGGTCCCCGTTCCGGTGGGGGGTCACGACCCACAGCTCGAGCAAGTCCGTAGGGCGCAGGCCAGGCTCGACGAGGGAGCACGAGCGCTTGAGCCGATCCGCCGGGACGTCGGGCAGGTATGGGCGGGCCAACCCCCGGCCGGAGAAATACGTCACCTGCCCCAGGGTTTCCAGCACCGCGTCGCCAACGACGTCAGGGTCAGGCCGCCACCCGCATCCAGTGGGGTCGGTCAGAACCTGGCAGCCGCAGTGATGCTCCTCCGCGCGATGCCGGAGCCATCAACCACCGAGGGTCGGCGAATCTAGGGAGAGCTCAAGAATCTCCTGGAAGGCGCTGCGGTCCGATGGGCCGAGAGCTCTGCCTCCCTGAGGCAGGGATACCCCTCGGAACCTCATGCCGCGACTTCCCGATTCATGCGTGAAGCCTCGGTCTACACCGGGCGCACGCGCAACACCGCGCCTGCGGCCCCGGGCCACCTCGGCAACGAGCACCATCATCGCGACCGTCGGGCCCACCTCGACGAGAGGGTGCGCCGAGGTTACCACCCCAGGCGTGGGGGACGCTATGACAGCGGGGAGGATCGGAGTCCCTCGCCCGAACCACCCGGTCCGCAGGCCTTCAGTCGGGCCATCCGACGGGCGCCGTTCCCGACCCGGTTCCGACCCCCGACTACTATCACAAAGTACTCGGGGGAAACGAGACCGGAACTGTGGCTCGCAGACTACCGCCTGGCCTGCCAACTGGGTGGAACGGACGACGACAACCTCATCATCCGCAACCTCCCCCTGTTCCTCTCCGACACTGCTCGCGCCTGGTTGGAGCACCTGCCTCTGGGGCAGATCTCCAACTGGGATGACTTGGTCCAAGCCTTCGCCGGCAATTTCCAGGGCACGTACGTGCCCCTGGAATTCCTGGGACCTCCGAAGCTGCCGGCAACAGCCGGGAGAGTCTCTCCGGGACTACATCCGGTGATTCTCGAAGCAGCGCACCGAGCTGCCCAACATCACCGACTCGGATGTCATCGGCGCGTTCCTTGCCGGCACCACCTGTCGTGACCTGGTGAGTAAGTTGGGTCGCAAGACCCCCACTAGGGCGAGCGAGCTGATGGACATCGCCACCAAGTTCGCCTCTGGCCAGGAGGCGGTCGAGGCTATCTTCCGAAAGGACAAGCAGCCCCAGGGCCGCCCATCGGAAGAGGCCCCCGAGGCGTCTACTCCGCGCGGCGCCAAGAAGAAAGGCAAGAAGAAGTCGCAAGCGAAACACGACGCCGTCGACGTGGACCTTGTCGCCGCCGCCGAGTACAAGAACCCTCGGAAGCCCCCCGGAGGTGCTAACCTCTTCGACAAGATGCTCAAGGAGCCGTGCCCCTATCATCAGGGGCCCGTCAAGCACACCCTCGAGGAGTGCGTCATGCTTCGGCGCCACTTCCACAGGGCCGGGCCGCCCGCAGAGGGTGGCAGGGCCCGCGACGACGACAAGAAGGAAGATCACCAAGCAGAAGAGTTCCCCGAGGTCCGCGACTGCTTCATGATCTACGGTGGGCATGTGGCGGATGCCTCGGCTCGGCATCGCAAGCAAGAGCGCCGGGAGGTCTGCTCGGTGAAGGTGGCGGCGCCAGTCTACCTAGACTGGTCCGACAAGCCCATCACCTTCGACCAAGCTGACCACCCCGACCACGTGCCGAGCCCGGGCAAATACCCGCTCGTCGTCGACCCCATCGTCGGCGACGTCAGGCTCACCAAGGTCCTGATGGACGGGGGCAGCTGCCTCAACATCATCTACGCCGAGACCCTCAGGCTCCTGCGCGTCGATCTGTCCTCCGTCCGAGCAGGCGCTGCGCCCTTCCACGGGATCATTCCCGGGAAGCGCATCCAGCCCCTCGGACGACTCGACCTTCCCGTCTGCTTTGGAACGCCCTCCAACTTCCGAAGGGAGACTTTGACGTTCGAGGTGGTCGGGTTCCGAGGAACCTACCACGCGGTACTGGGGAGGCCATGCTACGCGAAGTTCATGGTCGTCCCCAACTACACCTACCTGAAGCTCAAGATGTCGGCCCCCAACGGGGTCATCACCGTCGGCCCCACATACAAACACGCGTTCGAATGCGACGTGGAGTGCGTGGAGTACGCCGAGGCCCTCGCCGAGTCCGAGGCCCTCATCGCCGACCTGGAGAGCCTCTCCAAAGAGGTGCCAGACGTGAAGCGTCATGCCGGCAACTTTGAGCCAGCGGAGACGGTTAAGGCCGTCCCTCTCGACCCCAGTGGCGACACCTCCAAGCAGATCCGGATCGGTTCCGGGCTCGACCCCAAATAGGAAGCAGTGCTCGTCGACTTTCTCCGCGCAAACGCCGACGTCTTTGCGTGGAGTCCCTCGGACATGCCCGGCATACCGAGGGATGTCGCCGAGCACTCGCTGGATATTCAGGCCGGAGCCCGACCCGTCAGGCAGCCTCTGCGCCGATTCGACGAGGAGAAGCGCAGAGTGATAGGCGAGGAGATCCACAAGCTAATGGCAGCAGGGTTCATCAAAGAGGTATTCCATCCCGAATGGCTTGCCAACCCTGTGCTTGTGAGAAAGAAAGGGGGGAAATGGCGGATGTGTGTAGACTACACTGGTCTCAACAAAGCATGTCCGAAGGTTCCCTACCCTCTGCCTCGCATCGATCAAATCGTGGATTCCACTGCTGGGTGCGAAACCCTGTCCTTCCTCGATGCCTACTCAGGGTATCACCAAATCCGGATGAAAGAGTCCGACCAGCTCGCGACTTCTTTCATCACGCCCTTCGGCATGTACTGCTATGTCACCATGCCGTTCGGTTTGAGGAATGCGGGCGCGACGTACCAGCGGTGGATGAACCATGTGTTCGGCGAACACATCGGTCGCACAGTCGAGGCCTACATCGATGACATCGTAGTCAAGACGAGGAAGGCTTCCGACCTCCTCTCCGACCTTGAAGTGACATTCCGATGTCTCAAAGCGAAAGGCGTCAAGCTCAATCCCGAGAAGTGTGTCTTCGGGGTGCCCCGGGGCATGCTCTTGGGGTTCATCGTCTCCGAGCGAGGCATCGAAGCCAACCCGGAGAAGATCACAGCTATCACCAGCATGGGGCCCATCAAGGACTTAAAAGGCGTACAGAGGGTCATGGGATGTCTCGCGGCCCTGAGCCGCTTCGTCTCACGCCTCGGCGAAAGAGGTCTGCCTCTGTACCGCCTCTTGAGGAAGGCCGAGTGTTTCGCTTGGACCCCTGAGGCCGAGGAAGCTCTCGGGAACCTGAAGGCGCTCCTCACAAAGGCGCCTATCTTGGTGCCCCCAGCTGATGGAGAAGCCCTATTGGTCTACGTCGCCGCGACCACTCAGGTGGTTAGCGCCGCGATTGTGGTCGAGAGGCAAGAAGAGGGGCATGCATTGCCCGTTCAGAGGCCAGTTTACTTCGTCAGCGAGGTACTGTCCGAGACCATAATCCGCTACCCACAAGTTCAGAAGCTGCTGTATGCAGTGATCCTGACGAGGCGAAAGTTGCGACATTACTTCGAGTCTCATCCGGTAACTGTGGTGTCATCCTTCCCCCTGGGGGAGATCATCCAGTGCCGAGAGGCCTCGGGCAGGATCGCAAAGTGGGCGGTGGAAATCATGGGCGAGACAATCTCATTCGCCCCTCGGAAGGCCATCAAGTCCCAGGTATTGGCGGACTTCGTGGCCGAATGGGTCGACACCCAGCTGCCGACGGCTCCGATCCAACCGGAGCTCTGGACCATGTTTTTCGACGGGTCGCTGATGAAGATGGGAGCCGGCGCGGGCCTGCTCTTCATCTCGCCCCTCGGGAAACACCTACGCTACGTGCTACGCCTCTATTTCCCGGCGTCCAACAATGTGGCTGAGTACGAGGCTCTGGTCAACGGGTTGCGGATCGCCATCGAGCTAGGGGTCAGACGCCTCGACGCCCGCGGTGACTCGCAGCTCGTCATCGACCAAGTCATGAAGAACTCCCACTGCCGCGACCCGAAGATGGAGGCCTACTGCGATGAGGTTCGGTGCCTGGAAGACAAGTTCTACGGGCTCGAGCTTAACCACATCGCTCGGCGCTACAACGAGACTGCGGACGAGCTGGCAAAAATAGCCTCGGGGCGAACGACGATTCCCCCGGACGTCTTCTCCCAGGATCTGCATCAACCCTCCGTCAAGATCAACGACACGCCCGAGCCCGAGGCACCCTCGGCCCAGCCCAAGGCGTCCTCGGTTCAGCCCGAGGTACCCTCGGCCCCCGAGGGCGAGGCACTGCACGTCGAGGAGGAGCAGAGCGGGCCACGCCTGATCGAAATTGGCAGACCCCGTACCTGCAATATCTCCACCAAGGAGAGCTACCCCTCGACCAAGCCGAGGCTCGGCGGGTAGCGCGACGCGCCAAGTCGTTCGTCTTGCTGGGCGATGAGAAGGAGCTCTACCACCGCAGCCCCTCGGGCATCCTCCAGCGATGCATCTCCATCGCCGAAGGTCAGGAACTCCTGCAAGAAATACACTCGGGGGCTTGCGGCCATCATGCAGCGCCTCGAGCCCTTGTCGGGAATGCTTTCCGGCAAGGCTTCTACTGGCCAACGGTGGTGGCTGACGCCACTAGAATTGTCCGCACCTGCGAAGGGTGCCAATTCTATGCGAAGCAGACCCACCTGCACGCTTAGGCTCTGCAGACGATACCCATCACCTGGCCCTTTGCTGTGTGGGGTCTGGACCTCGTCGGTCCCTTGCAGAAGGCGCCCGGGGGCTACACGCACCTGCTGGTCGCCATCGACAAATTCTCCAAGTGGATCGAGGTCCGACCCCTAAACAGCATCAGGTCCGAGCAGGCGGTGGCGTTCTTCACCAACATCATCCATCGCTTCGGGGTCCCAAACTCCATCATCACCGACAACGGCACCCAGTTCACCGGCAGAAATTTCTTGGATTTTTGCGAGGATCACCACATCCGGGTGGACTGGGCCGCCGTGGCTCATCCCATGTCGAATGGGCAAGTAGAGCGTGCCAACGGCATGATTCTACAAGGGCTCAAGCCCCGGATTTACAACGACCTCAACAAGTTCGGCAAGCGATGGATGAAGGAACTCGCCTCGGTGGTCTGGAGCCTGAGGACAACGCCGAGCCGAGCCACGGGTTTCACGCCGTTCTTCCTGGTCTATGGGGCCGAGGCCGTCTTGCCCACTGACCTGGAATACGGCTCCCCAAGGACGAGGGCCTACAACGATCTAAGCAACCGAGTTAGCCGAGAAGACTCGCTGGACCAGCTGGAAGAAGCTCGGGACAAGGCCTTACTACACTCGGCGCGGTACCAGCAATCCCTGCGACGCTACCACGCCCGAGGGGTCCGGCCCCGAGACCTCCAGGTGGGCGACCTGGTGCTTCGGCTGCGACAAGACGCCCGAGGGAGGCAGAAGCTCACGCCCCCCTGGGAAGGGCCATTCGTCATTGCCAAAGTTCTAAAGCCCGGAACGTACAAGCTGGCCAACAGTCAAGGCGAGGTCTACGGCAACGCTTGGAACATCCAACAGCCACGTCGCTTCTACCCTTAAGATGTTTTCAAGTTATTCATATACCTCGCACCCACGCAAAGTTTAGTCATCAAGGAAGGGTCGGCCTCGCCTCGGCAAAGCCCGACCCTCCCTCGGGGGCTAAAAGGGGGGAAACCCCCTCTGCGTTAAAATTTTCCTCGAAAAAAGATCTCTTCTGCCAGAATGTCTTTCGTGCTTTCTGACTACTTCGAAAAGCGGATCCTGAAAACGACGGAGTACACGTAAGCAGCCAAGGCTGACCGAGCCGAGGGACTCCTACGCCTCCGGGATACGGATACCTCACTCATCACCTTCTGCGATAAGTAACTCGCGTTCGGATAAAGTGATTCCGCGGACCGAACAAGTCTTTACGTTCGGAAGCTCTTCTGCCGAAGCGGTCCTTCGAGCCTTCTCGACTGAGTCGGTGACAGGGCCTCATGGACGGGTGAAAGTACGCGTAAGCGGCAAGGCCGACCGAGCCGAGGGACTCCCACGCCTCCGGGATACGGATACCTCACTCATCACCTTCCGCGAGAAGCAACTCTCGCTCGCACAAACATCCCTGTTACCGACAAAAAAGTCCAGATACTCGAAATAAGAGGAAAAGAGAAGCAGCTTTACAACGCAGCGAGGGTGTGTGTTCTGGCCTCAGCGGCCGCAGAAGGCACACGCTACAAGACAATCTGATCCTGCAGGCTCGGGTCTTCACGCTGGAAGGGGGCTGTAGCACCCTCGGCATCGACGACACCTTCAGCGAGGTCCGACCCAACCTCGGACGGCGACGCGGTCCAGGGACTTCTCCGGGAATCCGGCCCGAGCAGGCGGCTCGGCCGGTTACCCCAGGGGCCTCGGCCAACCATCTTCCAAGGGCGCCAGCCCGGTCCGAGGCCTCGGCTGGTCAACTCCGACGTCGGTCCCGCTAACGGACAACCCGGCTAGGCTCCGGCCAACCAGGTTTTCATTTTCGAGCCAACTCTGCCTCTGTTCGTGCTGATATCGCTACCCCTGGCCTCGGCTCGTCGAAGAGCGGCCAAGGGGTCTCTTTAACTAAGCTAGAGGAGCCTCAGATAACAAGGCCGATCGAGCCGAGGGATTCCTACGCCTCCGGGATACGGATACCTCACTCGTCACCTTGACACGGGGCGACTCATGCTTGGTGAAGCGGTTCAGATAATCGACAGGCGAGTCTTAGTGCTCAAAAATGAGGAAAAAACACGGCTCCGTGCCAAAATTACATACATGTTCAGGCCTCGACAGCCATAATGAACAAAAACACTGGCATTCAAAGTGCCATTACAAACAGAACTCCGGTTCCCCCTCCGCAGGTACGAACAACCCCACTCCGTGGGGGAAGGCCTGCAGAGCAACGGAAGACCGACGAACGGCGCGCCGTCACCTGCTCCAGCAGCGGCGACGACGACGACTTCTGCTCCGGGGGGCCGAACAGCGGCAGCACTGACCTCAGGGCGGATGCTGCTGCCAGGAGGCCCCCGCCCATGCCAAAACTCATAAGGCAAGGACGGGCAGAAGGCCGTAGAGTTGGAGGTCGGTCCGTGGCCAGCCTTGGCTATCACGCCGGCGGAAGAACCTCTTCCAGCTGCCGTGGCAGACGCCGGCGCCGCGAGCGGCTCCGAAGCCACTCGCGTCCGAAAGCCGGGCACGCTGCAGCTGCCAGCGCCACGGACGACAACCGCTCCTCCCTCCGATCACTGAGTGAAGGAGCGGGCCGCCGCCCACGCGGGGGCCGACCTCAACTCGACACACTCCCCTCCCCAGCCCTGGTGATGAAAATCTTTGAGGCTGAGGGAGGGGCAGAGGCCGCAGCCCGGCTCGCTTTCCCCCACCATCAAGCCGGAGGTCACCATCTTGGGTGACCGCCGGTGGAGGGGTGCAGCCGGGCTGCATGATGAAAATCCTTGAAGCCGAACGATGGCTGAAAGGTACCAACTCCCATGGAGTTGCGTTCCTCCAACGATGAGGCGAAAAGACGGCGGGTACCCCCCATCCGGGGGCTTGGAAGGTGGAAAGACGCGACGCATAAGGGAGGAAGAAGACATGGTCGCCTTCCGAAAGGGGTCGCCCTCCTTTTAAAGGCAACTCTCCCTACGAGCGCCCCCAAACGTCACGGGCTGAGTCTTCTCCAACACGCTCCAAGGCCCTCCCATGCGGCGCGGGGGCTGGGTCCCGCATGTCATGCAAACCGGCTCAGAGCAGAAGAAGCCAAACCGCCGCGCGTGGTGCACACAACCGCCCAGCAGTTACAAGCGACCCCCCACTTTTGCCCAGACCAACGGGCGGAAGGGGCGGGCAGCCATGCAGGCGGCATGCAACCGCGCCAGGTGGACGCGCTTCTCCGACTCCCAACACGCCAGCATGGAGGCCCAGGCCCACGCGTCACGCAACCGGCGCGCCAGATGCTGCATGCAAACAACTGCACCGCCACTTGCGCCACCACCGCGCCTCTTCGGTTGCGGAACCAATACCGCGACTCGAGGCGGCCCAGCGCACGACCCAGCAGCGCCAGCCTGGCGCGGCGGTCAATGCAGCCGAAAGTGGGCCGGCAGTAATGACGGTGGCAGGCGGGCGGGAGCAGCGGTCACGTCGCCGGCCAGACTCACGTCCCATCCAGGGGCAGCAAGAGAACCCCCTCTCACGGCGTGAAGACAGGGCGCCCGTGACCCGTTCCTCGAACGGCTCGCGCACGCGCAATGGCCGCCCTGCCAACCACTCGCCCCGTCGCATTAACTCCGTGGCGGGACAGGCGGCGCTTCTGGCAGGAGAAGCGGGCGACGCTTCGCCTTCGCCGTAATAACCGCGCCAAAAAAGGTACGCCACGTCGTTCGATTTCGTATCCTTTTCCTTTTTTCCTCTTTCTCTATCTCTTGCAACAGGGACCGGGAAAAGGGGGATACCCCGAAAAGGATCCTTCCCTGTGAAGGAACCGGGCTCCGAGCCCCCTACTGATCAGAGGTTCGAAGGCTGGCCCTCCGAGGGGTTCAACAGTCGCCTCAGATCGCGTGGGCCCTACACCCACTACTGGTCAGAGGTTCGAAGGCCGCCCCCCCGAAGGGCTCCACGGCCGCCTCAGGCTACTCGGGCTCCGCGCCCATTACTGATCAGGGGTTCAAAGGCTGGCCCCCGAAGGGTTCACAGTTGCCTCAGACGCCGAGCGAGGGATGACCAGGGGTACGTTCGATACATAACCAAGGCTCGGGCTGCGCTCCCGAGGTACCCTAGGACATTTCCGAGACCAGCGGGAGCGATCTTGTAACGGAATCCCATCGGAGGGAGGCATCGAGCCCTCGGACCCCGTCGCCAGGGGACCGGGTCCGGCAGATCACCCGCAGGTACTTTTGGGCGTGCCTCTAGGCCCCTAGCCGACCCCCAACGAACGGGGCACGGACGTCCACTCGGATTACCCGCTTGCAGCTCACCGGAGACACCATGTTCGGTGCCCATCGAGGGTAACATGGCGCTCTCCCCCCCTCCTCCTTGCGGAAAGGCGACGTAGGGGCGTATGTAAAAAAGCCGAGTCTGTCCCTGATCGCCCTCTCACCCTGTGCGGAGGCTCGGGGGCTGCTCTCGCAAACCCGGCTCCGGCCGAACCGTTGACAGCGTCAACATACCAGCCCGAGAGCTTGGGCCCCGACCGTGCACCCGGGCTACGGCCAGTTCGCATGAGGGAACAACCAGACCAGCCGAAGCATTACGCAAGGCATTAAGACCTCGGGGGAGTGAAACCACTCCTCCGAGGCCTCGGGGGCTACACCCGGTGGGTGCGCTCGCACGCACCCACTGGAACAAAATGCAACCGAGAAAGGCTGGTCCCCTTGCAAAAAAGTGCGACGAAAGCCTCCAAGCGAGTTCTAACACTCCCTTCGAGGCTCGGGGGCTACTGTCGGGGACCATAATTAGGGGTACCCTCAAGACGCCTAATTCTCAGCTGGTAACCCCCATCAGCATAAAGCTGCAGAGGCCTGATGGGTGCGATTAAGTCAGGGATCAGTCCATACGAGCGACTCGATCACGCCTCGCCCGAGCCTAGCCTCGGACAAGGGCAGCCGACCCCGAGGGATTTCCGTCTCGCCCGAGGCCCCCCTTTAACGGCGGACACATCTCCGGCTCGCCCGAGGCCTTGCCTTCGCTAAGAAGCAACCCTGACTAAATCGCCGCGCCGACCGACCGAGTCGCAGGAGCATTTAACGCAAAGGTGGCCTGACACCTTTATCCTGACGCGCGCCCCCCGGCAGAGCCGAAGTGACCGCCGTCACTTCGCCGCTCCACTGACCGGTCTGACAGAAGGACAGCGCCGCCTGCGCCACTCCGACTGCAGTGCCACTTGACAGAGTGAGACTGACAGGCAGTCAGGCCCTGCCAAAGGCGCCATAGGAAACTCCGCTCCGCCCGACCCAGGGCTCGAACTCGGGCTAAGCCCCGGAAGACGGCGAACTCCGCTCCGCCCGACCCAGGGCTCGGACTCGGGCTAAGCCCCGGAAGACGGCGAACTCCGCTCCGCCCGAGCCCAGGGCTCGGACTCGGGCTAAGCCCCGGAAGACGGCGAACTCCGCTCCGCCCGACCCAGGGCTCGGACTCGGGCTAAGCCCCGGAAGACGGCGAACTCCGCTCCGCCCGACCCAGGGCTCGGACTCGAGCTAAGCCCCGGAAGATGGCGAACTCCGCTCCGCCCGACCCAGGGCTCGGACTCGGGCTAAGCCCCAGAAGACGGCGAACTCCGCTCCGCCCGACCCAGGGCTCGGACTCGGGCTAAGCCCCGGAAGACGGCGAACTCCGCTCCGCCCGACCCAGGGCTCGGACTCGGGCTCAGCCCCAGAAGACGACGAACTCCGCTTCGCCCGACCCCAGGGCTCGGACTCCGCCCTGGCCTCTGCCGAACGACCTCCGCCTCGCCCGACCCAGGAGCTCGGGCTCGGCCCCGGCCATGGAAGACAGACTCGACCTCGGCTTCGGAGGAGCCTCCACGTCGCCCGACCTAGGGCACATGCCCGCCACATCAACAGGAAGCACCATCATCACCCTACCTCGAGCCGACTCGGGCCGCAGAGAACAAGACCGGTGTCCCATCTGGCTAGCTCCGCCAGATAGGCAATGATGGCGCCCCGCAAGCCCTGTGACGACGGCGGCTCTCAGCTCTCTTACGGAAGCAGGGGGACGTCAGCAAGGACTCAACCGCTCCGACAGCTGTCCCTCCGCCAGGCTCCGTTGCTCCTCCGACAGCCACGACATCACACCAGCAGGGTGCCAAGATCTCTCCGGCTGCCACATTGGCATGTACTTAGGGCGCTAGCTCTCCCCCGCTAGACACGTAGCACTCCGCTACACCCCCATTGTACACCTGGATCCTCTCCTTACGCCTATAAAAGGAAGGACCAGGGCCCTCTTAGAGAGGGTTGGCCGCGCGGGGACGAGGACGGGACAGGCGCTCTCTTGGGGCCGCTCGCTTCCCTCACCCGCGTGGACGCTTGTAACCCCCTACTGCAAGCGCACCCGATCTGGGCGCGGGACGAACACGAAGGCCGCGGGATTTCCACCTCTCTCACGCCCGTCTCCGGCCTCCTCGCTTCCCCCTTCGCGCTCGCCCACGCGCTCGACCCATCTGGGCTGGGGCACGCGACACACTCACTCGTCGGCTTAGGGACCCCCCGGTCTCGAAACGCCGACACATATGCATTACATTACAGGTGTTGTTGTTATCACTTTTGTTCTACTACTTAATTGGGTTGGTATTTACTTATACTTAGTAACTGCTAATAAAATTTTGACCAACTTTAAAAGCAATGCTCAGCTTTAACCATCCTCTTTGGTAAGCCTTACACTTCACATGAGCTCCCACCTTTGGCGAGTTCATGCACATTATTCCCCACAACTTGTTGAGCGATGAACGTATGTGAGCTCACTCTTGCTGTCTCACACCCCCCACAGGTCAAGAACAGGTATCGCAGGATGAGGCGCATGGAGGATGCTATGGCAATTTCGTGAGAGGTCTAGGCCGTCGTCTCCCAGTCAACTTTGGGTTGCTAAATCATTGTCTCCTTATGATGTAATTATTTATTCATTTTGTATAGAACTCCTGTTATGTAGTAAAGATGTGACATTCAATCATGTGTCATGATTCATCATATGTGTGAGACTTGGTCCCAGCACACCTGGTGATTATGTTCGTGCCTAGGCCTTGGTGACCTGAAACCCAGGTGTGACAGAAACGCTCGCCACCAGAAAGTGCTGCCGCTGCCATTTGTGGAGCAGTTCATTCGTCACCCACTACAGAACACCATGTGACACCATTGAAGGTCGACGCTACTGCTTTCCCACCGACGCCCTTCAACCATCCCCTTCGTCGCCTATATAAGCCATGCTTTGGGATCGTCTCTTCCCTGTTTGCTAGCTCGCTCTCTCCTATGCTGCTATGCAGCTATGCGCCTTCTAGGCGCGCCCACCCCGCTGTCTTGCCGTGTCGTTGATGAAGCCGCGACATCGAGCTGAAGCTCGCCTCGATGTCCCTTGTCGTGTCGTCGTCCTTGCACCGGTCCATTGTATCCACGCCCGAAGCCCCGAAGCTGTAGCTTGTGCCATGCTGCCAGCGTCATCATCGTCGGAGATCATGTTGTTGTCGTGCTGCTTCTCGCTGAGTCCCTTCGCTGGAGGGCGACGACGATTGTGCCGGTGATTCGCACAAACCGCCCGCACCCGGAGTTGCCCCTGCTCGTCAGCATCGTGTCCACCTTCGCCATCGTTTCCCCTCCGTGCAGTCAGGCGCCATAGCCCTATCGCTGATGCTCAGCCCACTGCACTGCTGCCATTACAAAGATAGAAAAAGGTCCAATTTTTACACCCTACCTCCAATCGTCTATGATTAATCGTGTTTTAGTATTGTGATATTTTTCATTTTATAAAAAGGATTAAATAGAGTTCAAATAATTGTGTTTTTGTCTTGCTAGCCTCATAAGTACATGTTTTCATAATTTTAATTATGTTGGTTATAACTGATTCACGTATAGTTTCTAAATTAGAAATAAAAATATAGCCTTTATGATTTTGTAACAAGAAATAATAATAAGATATACGTACACAAAAATACAAATTTATAGGCTACTCATCCTAGTCTACCTTTATTTATGTGTATGTCTTGTTACAAGTTTATTATAAAATATATATTAAAAACTCAAATAAAATAGAAATGGTTTTGTTAGTTTCATAATTATATGATAAGTGTTTTTAATTAGTGTTGCCAACTGTTCACATGTTTGCGTAATTTAAATCTGATTTGTAACTGTTATAATAAATTTATATGTAGTTTTCTAATTATGGAGTTAAAAAGAATTGTAGATCACCTTTTCTTAATCAAACTGTCACACCCGGATTTAAGGGGCAAACCCAGGCGCGAATAAACTGTGTGCTAGGATCAAGTCTCACACATATGATAATTCATGGTACAGAAACAGATGTCACATCTTTACTATATAATGGAGTTCTGTACAAAATAGCTAAATAATTACATCATAAGAAGACAATGATCCCACAACCATAGTTGACTGGGAGACGACGGCCTAGACCACTCATGAACTCATCGCGGCATCCATCATGCTTCTTATCTTGTGGTACCTGTACTTGACTTGGGGGAGATGTGAGTATAGAAAGGGTGAGCACAACTTAAGTTACTCATGTGAGGGTCTGAGCCGCTCATGACCATGAGCACAGTTGATATATCAGTTTTACACTCTACAGTGGTTGCGCATCTTTACCCACAAGACGTGTTTCCCAATTAGCCAGGGTTAGCTAGACCCTTAGACATTTCTAAGGTGAATGGCTAGGGATCCACTACGATGCCTTTACAAAGTTCCACTAGAGGAGAGAACCTGCTACGGATTCCGGGCCAAAGGCGATGTAGGAATCCCTCGTCCGGAAAGCTAAAAAGATAGTCCGATCCGAGGACCTCCCTACACTTGCACAATTGCACCCCGCTTGCCCTTTTCGAGAAAGGATTAACTCACACTAGCTTTCCTAATTATTCAGCCAAGGGCGTCCCATTCCACCATTGTGGTAGCATGTTTTCCCAAGTGGTCGCTCCATGTTCCATTTAATATAATAATCTTAACATGAACAATAATTAAACCAGTAATATTAATGGAACATGATCATAATTCATTATAACATTAATCCCAAAACTAGGTAGAGCATTAGCAAGTGTACCAAATAGTTCATTTGTTTGCAAGGTATGGGGTAAACAAAACTAAGGAAACCTATTAGGTCTCATCAAAATCAACTTGAGCATGTCATAGTGATTAATAGAGAACATTATTAGGTAAAGAAGAGTGATCAAGGGCACAACTTGCCTTTTACTTGAGATTCCAAGTACTTCACCAACTTGGTCTTCGGGTTTCTCGTGACCTCGCTGCTACTCGTAGCAATCATACAATCAAGCAAATAATGTATATGGTAACATTACACCAAAGCATATGAATAAATAGCGTAAGAATATTCTACGCGTCTCTACGAGATCGTAGGTTCGAGAACCACTAAAATCGGAGTTAAATGAGAAAGTTATGGGCTTTATAAGTTTTAGGTGATCAACAAGGAGAACTATAATCTAGGTTTGATTAATATACTCATGTGAGAAAATATATTCCAAATAACTAATTAATTCAATCTTAATCTATGGTACTTGTGTAGAGATCATATTTAGTTAGGTTATAATTATAGACCTATTAACTTTGATTAGCAAGCTTAATCTACTAAACATAGATTTAAACAAATATATGGTTATAGAAGTATGTGACATGATACAAATAGTGTTGTTATTGCGTAAGTAACTTTACTATGAAGCTAACGCAATTTGAATGGATCTAATCGGAGTTAAAAAAGAGAAGATATGAATTTTCTAAGATTTTATATTTAGTTTCACAGTGAAAACTAGTTTCCAGATTTATTTTGGGTATTTTCAAGTTCCACCAACTACGACCACTATTCTCTAGGATCTCAGAGGGTCACTTGTAAATTCTAGGACCTAGTGGTAACACTCTTAGCACTAGTCGAGACCGCGGGTTAAATAGGATAAAGTCGAGAGTCTCTTTATGAATTATTACCCGGCTAACACACATGCAGACGGACATGAGCCGTTGATCGCTAGATCTGCGGCTCCGATCCAAATCACGAAGGGATATGTGACGATATAATCCTAGCTGTCCACTATGGGATTGACGACCCACCTTTTAAATAACACAGATCTAATCTACACCGTCTATTACTCGACCAGTGCTTCAAAACCGATCGCTACTCCTAATCTAATCAGAGCCACACAATCGGAGATCGACGTTTCAAACTACGAATGATGAAGCGATACACCCAAAATGATTGGGCCATCCAATTGCCAATTAGTGACACATGCTTGTCTTCAACCGCACACTCCCATCTCTCTCCGCAAGCTAACCATGGCATGCCCGCCGTCCACGACGGTGCACTGCCCGGCGCCACCCAGAGTCCCCGAGCACAGGACAGACCGTAGACGCACCCAAACAAAGCGGTGATCACAACAGAGAGGACGCTTACCTGAGACGGCGACGACAGGTGAAGCTCGAAGCTCGAGCGGTGATGCTGATACTCGATGAGCGGCTGTTCACCGATGGGTCTTTGGGTCGCATCTTTCTTGACACTGGTGTGCTCGATCTCCCGCTCGGTGTCGGTGGTCAGCGATTCCCGCCGCTGAAGTCTCTATCTCCCCTATACGCGGCAGCTTCACCCTCTCTCTCTCCGCTAGCCTCGATGGTGGCATTGTTTGTTCTTGCTTTGGATAGTTGGACGAGGGATAAAGTCGTCCAGTATATAAAAAGCCCTTGGACCAGGAACGAGTCCAGCTGATGGACAACGGCTTCAGGCGAGCACCCCAGCGGCATCCACGGCGTATACGTGAAACAAACCGGAGTTCAGGGATGAGAACGATGTCCTGACCTCATCTAGCAGAGGCACACACGACACTTTGCTTGGCATCGGATGACAGTGGGGGCCTATACGTCAGCAATGAGGTGAACGCCTGGGCAACGTGCATCGCTGGCTTACACGTCCCCGGGCACACTCCACACATGAGAGACACTGGCAAGTTTTAGCTGGCATCATTATCACGTCAAAGTGACGCAACACAGGATCGACGACCAGGAAATAATCAGCTCATTTTTTGCTTGTTTGATGTCATGCTGACATCATGCACGGCAAGGTGAATAAAGAAATAGGAAAAAACTCATATAGTATGGAGACATGGGCTAGCGGCATGGAAAGTGAATGGGCTGTGGGGCAACCCGGCTCAGCTGGCAAGTTCTCCATTTTTTGAGTTTCAATTCATATTCCAGTCTCAAACTTTAAATTGGATTTAAACCCTTAATATTACCACTTATTTATTCTAGGAAAGGCAACTCGCAAGGTATAATCCTTCATTAGGAGACACTTTAATTTAACCCTTTTTCAAAGTTTTCCTAAACTCAACATTAGGATTTTGGGACGTTACACAAACGTACTAAATAAACAACTATATAATTACCTTTTTACGATTTAGATTTATATTAAGTACTTCATATTTAAATATGTATATGTCATATAGGAATTTCTATTAGTATTAATATAGCTTAATTCACCCACAAATCGGTGATCCTGACGGTCGTCGATCGCTTCTCCAAATATGAACACTTCATCGCGCTCGGACACCCTTACACTGCGACATCGGTCACTCGAGCATTCTTCGAGGGCATTGTACGACTACACGGCTTCCCCTCCTCCATCGTCAGCGACAGCGACCCCGTCTTTACGGGGAACGTCTGGCGCGACCTCTTCGGGATGGCGGGCGTGCAGCTGCGCATGAGCACCGCCTTCCATACACAGACGGACGGGCAGTCCGAGGTGGTGAACAAGGTGCTCGCCATGTACCTGCGCTGCGTCACAGGCGATCGCCCCCGCGCGTGGGTCGATTGGCTCGCTTGGGTGGAGTACTGCTACAACACCTCCTTCCACACCGCCATGCGAGCCACTCCCTTTGAGGTGGTCTACGACAGCCCTCCGTCGCCCATCCTGCCCTATACACCAGGGTCAGCGCGGACAGAGGCGGCTGATACTCTTCTACGCAGCCGGGACAAGATACTTGCTGAAGCTCGCCAACATCTTCTCGAAGCCCATCAGCAGTCCAAGAAATACTACGACGCCAACCACCGCGACATGGAGTATGCTATGGGAGACTGGGTTTGGCTGCGCCTGCTGCACCGAACGGCACAGTCCTTGGACCCCCGTGCCAAGCACAAGCTTGGGCCGCGCTATGCGGGGCCATTTCAAGTGGTGGAGCGCATCGGCGGCGTCGCCTACCGTCTACAGCTTCCTGACGGGGCGCACATCCACGACGTCTTCCACGTAGGGCTGCTGAAGCCTCACCACGGCGACCCCCCAACGGCTCCGGCCTCCCTTCCGCTGGTCGTGGACGGGCGCATCCTCCCGGGGCCGGAGCGCGCCCTTCAGGCGCAGCAGCGCCGGGGCGTTTGGCGCTTGCTGATCAAGTGGCGTGGCCTTCCTAAAGACGACGCAACGTGGGAGACAGTCGACGAGTTCAAGGCGCACTACCCGGACTTCCAGCTCGAGAACGAGCTGTTTGCGCAGGCCGGGAGAGATGTTATGACCGGTGTCCATTATGAGAGGCGCAGGCCCATTAGTGGCTAGACCTAGGCGCAAGGATTAGGGGCCTTAAGCCCAGTTTAGTGCTTTTTGGCCTTAAGCCCAGTTTAGTGCTTTTCTCAGTCAATTATAAATACCTTGTAAACATTGGGATTAATTAAGCAGAAACAAGATTGTTCCGGCTTCCTAGAGGGAGCCGAGAGATTACTGTGACATAGCCGCCCCCTTCCCTCGCGCCTCTCCTCTCGCGCGGTGAACACGGCACCCCGCCGTCGTTCATCGCGCTTCAAACCCTGGCCACCGATCACCCACCACTACAACCTCAGATCGATCAGGGAACCAGCCCCGGTTCCTATCACCTTTACTATCATGACCAGAAAGCACCGCATGTTATATAGTGGTCATATTTCTGAAGTCCAAGAATGGTCATAAAAGTGAGCAAATGGCTACTTTTTTTATGCATGATGAATTGTTAATTTCGCATGTGCGGCTGTTGATATGCCTCCTATATACAGTCTTTTTGCAGCTAAGGCTGGTGAATCTAGTGTTGTTGCTGTTGATGGGAGTGCAAAGATGGCTTCTGTGGCTACCCAAGTATGCCACTTTTCTCTTCAAAATTGTATTAAAGTACCAACCTCTTTGTACCATGACTCCATGAGTAACTTATAGGTACTGCATGATGCAGGTTGCAAAGAATAATGGTATGTTGTATGATGAGAACGTGGAAGCAGAACAGAAGCAAGGTAGTGCTCAAGTTATAAGTGTTGTACATACAAAGGCTGAAGAGCTAAACCAGAAAATACAAGTCCCACAAAATGGCTTTGACCTGTTAGTGAGTGAATGGATGGGATATTGCCTGCTGTACGAATCCATGCTAAGTTCTGTCATATATGCACGTGATCATTTTCTAAAACCTGGTGGTGCTATTCTTCCAGATACTGCAATGATTGTAAGTCCTCAGTTGCTTGTATTCTGTCCTGTATTTTCTGCTGTTTGACAACTCGTGCCTGATCCACCCTTTAGCTTGGTGCTGGCTTCGGGAAAGGTGGAACTAGCTTGCCATTTTGGGAAAACGTATATGACTTTGATATGTCATGTATTGGCAAAGAAGTAACTTCAACTTCAGCTCGATTTCCTGTAGTTGATGTACTGTCTTCTCAGGATATTGTGACAGAGACTGCTGTACTCCATGTAAGTTCCTGTAACTGTGCATATTTACTTAGGCCCCGTTTGAATGTACTAGATCTAATAGTTAGCTGGCTAAAAAGTTACTAGTGGAATTTGCTGACTAACAAATAGCTAGCTAACTATTAGCTAATTTTAGCTGTGGGTTCAACGAACTAATAACTAATGGGTATTTGAGGATGTAGCTAATAGTTAGCTGGACTCTATTAGTTGGGGGGTTTTTGGATGTCTCCAATTAAAAGTAGCTAATACCTAAACTATTAGTTGAGTTGTTTGGATATCTTTAGCTAATTTTAGCAGCTAACTATTGGTTATAGTGCATTCAAACAGGGCCTTAGTTTCACTTCTGATGTTGAATTTGTTAAATGTCTGTAGAGCTAGATATCACTCTGGGTGTTAACTACCCTAATTTGTTAAATGGCAGGGCTCCGGATGTCCGGATTCTTGTAGAAACGTTTTGGATATGATGAATCAGAATCACTTTGTGAAATCGCTTGGCTGATAGGCTGTGTTCGAATTCACAAAAAAAGTCAAATAAAAAATATACTTAAAAAATCCAACCTTTTTCCTGGATGAAGAACCCATTTTAACTTGTCCCGCTTAAAAAAGATTAATTGAAAAAAATATGAGGTGAGAAGGAAGATTGAGAGTCACTAGAAACCACCATTTCACCATTTCTCTCGAGAGCAAGCCCTGTAGCCCTACAAACACTATGGACATTTCTATTGATTGTATAACAAACCTTTTGTAGACTCATGAAGATATGCATCCATATCATATCCTACAAGATGCATTCGCCATGCAAGGGCCTGTGCGTCCTTCCTCCTGTGATGGATACAAAGACTACAAAGTAACCGGTTGCCTACATATCTTCGCATGGTGAATCCTTTCTTCAATGTATAGAGCATAACATCAACCGCCGCACCTAGATTTCCTTCCAAACATAAGTATTTGCTAAGATGAACACAGCAAGCTGGTGTGATATCAATGCCTGATTCCTCAAGTATATGAAAAATCTTGAGGGCATCTTCTATTCTCCCTGCTTGAATTAGGCCTATGAGCCAAATGGTGTAAGGACATGAATTTACTGAACCATATTCTTGATCAATCTTGATTAGCTCCCTAACTGCTTCATGCAGGCAACCCTCTTCAAACTTTTTTCGGGCACTAGAAATTACTTCATCTTGGGCTAAGAGATTGTACTTTCGGGGCAGGTGATCAAACCAGAGGTTGATTGCTTGTGACAATTTCTGCATCCTACAAAGCGATCTCATCATGCTATTGTAGATCGGCATACTAGGAGTGCCACCACTGTGTAATATGTCCTGGAACAATGTCAAGGCATCATTATATCTGTGCGCCCTCAAGAGGCTGTCGATAAGAGTCCCATAAGTGATCTCATCAAGAGGGAACCCCTTCACTTGAAGCTCCCTGAAGAGCCTCAGGGCTCCATCAAGATTCCTCACTTTACACAGTCCATTTAGCAGTGTGTTATACGTGACAACATCAGGGACCACACCACTGTCTATTATACCTCGAAGAAGCTTGTAAGCTTTAAGCACCTGCCCAGACTGGCACATACTCTCAACCAGCTTTTGCAAGGTCTCACTGTCTCTCACCTGGTTTGCACCAAGTGTTAACCGAAGGAACAAGGAAGGGTTATTTCCCACCTCCATCTTATAGAAAAGCATCCGAGCTTCCTCAAGCCTGTGTGCCCGGTAGAGTCCATCGATGAGCACGTTGTATGTCATAACACTTGGATGACAGCCAACTTCCACCATCCCATCAAAAACCTGCATTGCCTCATCTACAAGCTGTTCTTTGCACAACCCAATTATCATGGTAGTATATGTATGGATGTCTAGGACTACATTATTCCGCACCATCTCTGACATCAACGAGCGAGCTCCATCCAGATCACCAGCATCACAGAGGGCCTTCAGCAGCGTGTTGTAGCAGAAGGTATCAGGAGTAAAACCTTTCTCTTTCATCTCGTCAAAGAACGCAAATGCATCATTGGTTCTTCCAGCCTCCGCACACCCACGGATCATTATAGTGTACAGAACAATGTCCGGTGAGACATCAGCTTGCTCCAAGACCTCCATGTAACACTGGAATCCCTCTTCATACCTACCTGCCAGAAACAAACCGTCAATCAAGCAACTGTACCCCTTCAAACCAAGTACAAAGGTCCCAGTATGACGGAGTGCCTCGAGCCGCTCAATGGCCTCGTCAACTCTGCCAGCCTTGCATAACCCACTAAGAAATGCATTGTATGTGACTTCATCAGGTGGACACCCTTTGTCTTCCATGGAATGTAACAGGTTCTCAGCTTCCTTCAGCTGCCCAGCATTGCACATCGACGATAGTAAGATGGTGTGTGTCTTGACGTTGGGAGTGATACCCCTCGAGATCATTTCGTCAAACAGCTTGAGCGCGTCCACTGGCGTTCCCCGCTTGCAGAGACCATGGATGAGCACATTGTACGTGGCCCTGTTGGGCAAGCAGCCTGCGGCGACCATCCTGTTATACAGCGCCAGGGCAAGGGGAACGGCACCACCACTGGCAACGAGGACCCTGAGGACGGCGTTGTAGACGAAGGTGGTGGGGCGGCACCCGAACTCGCCCTCCATCCGGGAGAAGGCCTCGACCGCCTCATGGTGCCGGCCGGCGGAGGCGTGGGCGAATATGAGCGCCTCGAATGCGGCGGTGGGGGGTTGGAGGCCGGCGGCTTGGGCGTCGGCGATGGCGTCGTACATGGCGGCATCCGCGTCGGTGGCAAGGAGGATGGGGACGACGGCGCGGGAGTGGAGGAGGGGGGAGCGGAGGCGCGGGGTGAGCGCGGAGAAGAGGAAGAGGCGGATGCGGGACGCGGGCGGGAGCGCGTCGCAGAGGAGGGCGTCGGCGACGGAGTGCGGGGTGAGTCGGCGCGAGAGGAGGGAGAGGCAAGGGAAGAGGGAAGGGAGCGACGGCGGGAGCGTGGAGAGGAGCGCGTGGAGGGCGTCGCCGGCTTCGAGCTCGGCGGCGAGGGGAAGGGCGGAGGTGTGGATGGGGGAGGGGGCGGGTCCGGCGGGAGAATGGAGGGATAGCGGGAGGAGCGAGCGTACCGCCGCCGAACATCTCATAAGGTCATCTAGGAGGATCGAGGCAGACGAAGGCGGCGGGGGCGGCGGCGGCGGCAGCCGGTAGCGGTACTGCGGTAGGAGTGGGAGAGATGGGGTGGGCGGCGAAGAGAGGGTACTGGAGCGAGGGCTTCGCTGGATCAAACTGACTGATTAAAGTTGAGCTTTATTTTTTCATTTCGTCAAAATTCCTATAAAATGGGATACGAGCCCCTGTCCGTTTTGCATTGCCATCGGGATCAAATTTCAGTTACAAGTTCACGGATCCAAACTTTATAGGCATACCATAAGTTTTACCCACCAATGAAATAGAGTAAGACGGTCTTCATTTTATAGCGTAAAATAATGGATACGGAACTCTAAAATAGACGAGATACTGTTTGACATTATTTGTATAGTGAAGTTTAAAATAAAGAATGATATAGAAAATATGATAGAGATCTGATAAAGATAGCCTAAGGACTTGTTTGCAGGAAGGGGTTGAAGAGAATTCTAGCCCCCTCTAATTCCCTTCTCCCATACATGTTATAAATAAAGCAAAAAAATTAAATAAAGGGCCATCTCAGCCTCTCTATATTGAGAGTTTATGTAACGATGGAGAAAACAATTAATGTCTATTCGAAATTATTTCTCTAAACCATGATCTTTGTAGTATACATAGAAGATCTTAAATATAGCATAAAAATAGTTGAACTATGGCAAAC
This sequence comes from Zea mays, assembly GCF_902167145.1. Classification (NCBI taxonomy): domain Eukaryota; kingdom Viridiplantae; phylum Streptophyta; class Magnoliopsida; order Poales; family Poaceae; genus Zea; species Zea mays. The sequence continues at coordinate 29,461,311 of NC_050100.1, read as the reverse complement.
AGCAAGCAAGTAGCCAGCCATATCATGTATCATCTATTGATTACTGATAGCAAACTATATACATTTTTTTAAGATGGCCCTATAATGTTGAATCAGAATAAAAACAAAACAGCAGGGAAGAAAAGTGTTGAGCACTATTTGTGGCATTGGGCACCGCCGGACAGTCCACGATCATATCAGAATAGGCATGATTAACCCCTTTTCCACGCGTGTTTATCCCCCTAATCTCGCAGATTCTGTTGGAAACGTCTAGGAACAGGTCCAAACCTCTCCACTTATATATAAAGGGGTACGACTCATCGAGCGCATCAACAATCGAATCAAATCAATATATCTTCTTTTCCTTTACTTTTTGCCCTAGGAGTAGACAGTAACGTAGCCTTCTTCACCTCAATCTTCACCTCTTTTTGACTCTACGTCGTCTAGAGGTGTCTTGGGTGGCTTGCCGATCCCAAGACAAACTCTAAGATTTCTCCTCCCTGGCGGGGTCCCTTCGAGTGATGAGATCTAGGTGTCGTTGGCAAACACCACCACTCTGCGCACACGCGGACCGTCCGGACACTAGGCACGGACCGTTCGGCTCAGAGCAGAAAACCTTGCTCCTGCTTCCAAGTCGCGGACCGTCCGGCCCTAGGACGCAGACCGTCGGTGTCGAGCAGAACAACTCCCAAGTATTTGGGGTCCGGACCGACGCCAAGACACTTTTTGGTGACTCCGCTGGGGACAAGGCGGTTGGATCCATTAAATCGGCCCATAATGGCCGGTCCCAAGGACCACTCCGATATTTTCCCTAGCAATATCATTAAGCCGACTATAGAGGCACTATCAGCTGATGAATAGTAGAAATTCGAGGAGTACACGAAGCAACTGATCAATGAGGCTAGGGCGAAATACTTGGCCAATTTCAAGGTGGACAAGAACTAGAAAGTCATCCGTATACGGGAGTGTAAAGCCCAAAATTTGTATAAGAGGAAAAATAATAGGTTTGTGTTTTGTGAATTATGGAACCTTTAGATATTATTTGATTCTCCTTTTATTTTGGGCATATTCAATTAATGGAATTATATTGGTCAAGTAATTGATAAATAAATACAAAAAGAAAGATCGCACGCCATGCGTAAGAACATCGCACGCCATGGCTATCATCGACTCTAGCACTCACTGGTGTCATTGTTGACCTCCACCGCCAGCTACCATGAGGCACATGTCCTACCACCACCGGCAACACCCCCTGCCTTAGGGCGCTGAATCCAGCCGCTAGGGCTCTGATATTGTTGCCCTAGACTAACATCATCACTTGCACCATGGCCACTACCCAAGGTGCCGCCTTTGGCTTGGACACACCATCCAGTTGCTATGGCCTTAGATTTGGTCGCATGGGCACCAAATCTATTGGTTTGAGCCACCGCCATGGTCGAGAGGGAATGAGTAAGCGGAGAAGGAACAAGCCCTGCTGGCTTGCTTCAATGTACATTACCAGCACCATAAAGCGCAATGAGGTAGAGGAAAGGGCGATGACTGGGGTTGGGGAGCTGTCCGAGTTGCTCGTATGAGGTGACATGGGGGCACATGGCTACATCGACAACAATGACTATGTTATAGGGTTTCCCACTTAGGTACTCCATGTTGCCAAGCACTTAGATACTCCTCACTATCCTCAAGATATATTTTTAAAACATTGATATCACATATAGGGGAAAAGTTCTACATAAACTAACCTTCAAGAGTCGCAAAGCCTTCAAGAGTCATGTAAATTTCCAAGAAAAAGAAAGTCACTGACACCCATTGGCGTAACACAGCATCGGAGAAGAGTAATACCAACCGCTCAGGCTCATTACTACACCATGTCGCGTTAGGTTACTATTTTGAGACAAGATAGCATACACACCCATTGGGCGCACCCATTGGTATACAGGCCAGATTTTTTTTGGGATTTTCTAAAGCAACATGATCCATGAGATATCCACAGAAGCTACAAAATGACAAACTCAAGATTGGTCAAATTGGAGTCAACCAGACTTCTATCGGTTGAACCCAGTCAGCGGTCACATTAAAAACCCTGGCCGAACGCAATTCAGTCAGACCTCCATCCGTTTGAGTCCAGTCGGCCAAGTTTCAGTCGCCACGGTTTCAGTCGGACGAATCTCAGTCGACCACGTTTGTTACATTAAACCAAAACCTTCGAAAGGCAGATTGTGAAGACCTTTGAGTTTATTGATGCTCAAATCAAGTCAAAGTTTGGGGGGCTAAACCCATTGGGATACAAAGACAGGACAAAGCTAAACTCAGAAGCAGATTGTGAAGACCTTTGATTTGATTGATGCTCAAATCAATTCAAAGCTCAGGGGCTACACCCCAATGGATACAAAGACAAGACAAAGCTAAAATCAAAAGCAGATTGAGAAGACATTTGAGTTGATTGATGCTCAAATCAATTCAAAGCCCAGGAGCTACACCCATTGGGTGCACCTACAGAGACAAGACAAAGCTAAACTAAAAAGCAGATTGTGAAGACCTTTGAGTTGATTGATGCTCAAATCAATTCAAAGCTCGAGTGCTACACCCACGGTGCACCCAATGGATACAAAGACGAAGCAAAGCTGCCTTCAAAAGCTCAAAAAGTCAAAGGCACAATTCTTACTTAGAATCTCGAGCCAATTACTCTCAAAAATTGGTTTGAGCCTCGGGATTTGTGGGGGGATAGATATCCCCATGGTTCTCACGAACACAGAAACATATTATAGGCCGCCTGATGGGTCTTCCAGTGGTTTGCTTTGTGGGACGAGTCATCAGGCCATGTCTAGGTTGGGCGAATTCGATCCAAGAAGGTGGGAACTGGACGTCCGAGTTAGGCGCAGACCGAATCACTGATATCTCGGATAAAGAAGTTGCACGCACCTGAAGAGTTATACACTCGGTGTTAGCTCGGATGAGGAAGCAATTGAACTCTGGATAAACAAGACTACATGCCATGATAAAGGAGGAGATATGTAGATTAGATAGTGATCACGACTTGTAAATGGATAACCATCTGGTCATCTATATAAGGTGGAGGGGTATCTCTACAAAAACAGCTCATCCTATCACACACTAGCCATCATACACGACCTCTGAGCACCATCGCAGCTCATTTGTAATTCATATAATCCAGAATAATTTCAATATACATCCTCAACAGGAAGTAGGGTGTTACGCATTCAAGTGACCCGAACCTGCATAAATCCCCGTGCAAGACCGACGTGCTCCTGCACATACCATCGAGTCGCAGTCAACGACGTCGTCCTACCCAAAAACATCACGTGGGTAACCCTATGGTGCGCAGTCGGGTCACAAACACCAACATATGTGTCCTCCACTAAAAATTTAGTTAAAATTATGATAGTTTTAGTTTACAACAACTGATAAATTTATTTGTTTTGTGATGGAGAGAATAATAACACAATAGAGTTCTAATAAGAGATAATATCTGCAGAAAATGGTGGAAGAGTGATGGGAGCCACATTTTTCAATTGTCATGTGAATGGATTGATATATTCTTATTTTATTATATACATAGTATTTTTTTCAAACTGCAATATAGAAATATACACTCCCAAACACAAACATAAACTCACCCCTTGCAGGGGTGGATTTAAAACCTGGACTGGGGTCCAGTATATAAAACTCCATATTGTTCATGTTTTATGTAGTATCTTCAGCTCATATTAGTGTCGATTGGATCAGCACTAGCCCAGCTCCATATTATTGGGTCCTCACACCATCCCTATAAACACACGCATGAAAACCATACTTCTATAAGCACTTCGAAAAGACTGAATAGGTAGATTTCAAGATTGATTTTACAATGCTTTTTGGGATGGTTATAACCATGTCACTTGATGAGGATGCATCTTGCAGGAGAACCTTCAGCACCCCGCAATCTTAGTGGCAACAATGCAAGATGTATATTCTAGGGCTAACATGCTCCAGATTCAAGGCTTCGACAAGTATGACCTCCTACACGGATGAAAATTATTAATTTCAATTAATTTGGTTGTGGATATTTCTAATATGTAAAGTCTCAAAGTGTGTGTGTATCGGATTGCTAAAAGTCAAGTGTATAGTATGGAAATATTACCCTTTTTTCAAGAAATACTAGATGAGCTGGAATGCATTCATCAAATGCGCCCACCGACAAGTAGTCAACTCCTGCATAAACTAAAGGATGTTATGCTAGAAAAAGAACATGAGATAAGTAGAAGGGGAAACATGGTCCAACACTAAATGCTTAGCATAATACACATTTGTCATCCAGATTGTATCTTGTGATTGTTTCTATAAAAATCCTTTTCACTTGTTACATCTTGCTATGCTTTTCATTCATGTGTATTTTTTTCTCTCACAATAAATCAAGATCTAGTAAGGCGAAGTAAATGATTTGTACCACCAAAACAAGGAATACATAACATAGTAACACAAATAAGCTTGGTGCAAATATGCCACTAAATTAACTTACTCTCACTAGTAACAATTGTACCATAGTTTTGTAGCTTACATTATATTGTGAGCTTAGATCATACACAAAATATCAGACCATATGAAGAAACAATAGGATGAAAAGTGTACAACATTGTAAGATCGGACTTAGAAAATGTTGCTAACAATGTTTGTGTCTTCCATGTATAAATATTCTTTAAACTATTTGCTTAAAGTCAAAGTAAAAGTTCATATATTGATCTATTTCATTCAATAAAAGATCTAAAATATTGAAGTGTAGAAATGTTTTAGATAATGGACACTTTAGGCATAAAAATATCTCACTTGTATGCACCCTTCATTTTCATAGACAATTGCTATTTCATACGATTAACTAGTACTGATAAAAGGGACATAAATATTCTAAATTCAATAGAAATATTGTTGCAAGCCCACAAATGACCCTTTAAATAGAACCAACTTACCAACTAGTTTGATGTCTGTATTATCAACCAACCATTGTGCACCATCCTTCATGAAGCCAACATAACTTGTATCAAATTCTTTCTTCCACAAGTTTTCTACATAAAAATTATGGTGTTTTAACTTATTCGACAATTAACACAAATTTCCTTCTATCACCAATGAATATAGATTTTTATACTTAGACTTCCCAAATATTAAAAATGGAACAAGATCATTAATGAAGATGCTATTCCAAGATTAATAAGGTACTCCCTTTGATTCCAAATTTAAGATGTTTAGGACATTCACATTGTCTCTAATGTAACACTTTGACTTAAATTTGTTTGGTAAAAGTTTAGTATATTAAATACAGGAAGTTATATTCTATGAAATCATTTTCAATGATGCATATATTGATTATTAATCTATGAATCTTTTTATGGCTAAGTTGATGAAGTTTGGCAAACTAGAATACTAAAATGGCCTATATTTGGAATTGAAGGCGGTATTACATTAAGATAAGCTTCATTGGTCAACATTATTCTAAATGGGTCTAGTTTACTTAGGTTGAAACTGTTGTGGTAATCTCACAATTACGTGCACTATCTTCAACGCCATGAAAAACAAAAATAGATTATCCGATACGTTGAATCCATCGGTAAGGGAAATGTAGAAATTGATGTGTTTGCATGCATATGCCTATGCATGTTCTTTGGACCGTGTCATATATATGGAGGTAAAACATACATGTCTGTATTTAGGGTCCGAAAGAGTACACGTCGAACACCTTTAGGAATGTTTAGGGATGCCATAACATCAGCTACAATAAGAAAATAGGCAATATTTTGTGACTTGTCTTGAACTAAAGTCATGTTACACACCATCATATTAAGAACATTTTTAATCCAAAAGTGCTTGTGAGTTATGTTAACCATTCCAGAAGCCTAGCTATATGCCTATATTTTTGTAATCATCAGTTGACTCTACGTCATGGGACGTTAGATAATGCTTGGTCGTTTAAAACCTATGCTAAACACCATGATACCCACCTGCAATTTAGAATTTGAACCACTTATGGAAATATTTTTTTAGATAACAAAATAGAAGTATCTAATTATTATTTACTAAAAAATAGTAGGGTTATGGATGGTCATATGTACGTATCTAGAGTTAGGTTGTTTACACAGCTACAGCTATAAGAATTCTTAGAGCTAGTCATCATCTCAAGTTTCATGAAGCTGCTGATAAACTGAAAGTATTTGATTGGGCAATCTTATTATTATTGTTATTTTGTTATAAAAACATTCTCTAAGCCAAATAATATAATCCTACCAAAAAAAGGTGAGGATTTTGGCTAATGCTAATTTACCAACAAAGTATGTACTGCAGTAGACAATAGTACTCAAAAGTAAATGTTGGTCTGTTGTGTCTTTTTATTTTACCTGTGATGTTCTTATCTCTGGGAACGTCAACCAACAACGCTGGTCCTGCACACCGTTTCAACTCTTTTTTTTAATTATTTTTGGAGAAAAAGAAACCCTTCTTAAAGTACAGTAAATTCTGAAAGCAACTTTGATAGCAATATACCGTTGAGGACGGCGAGTTCGAGGGTGTCGACATTGAAGCAGGCGTCGTAGTAGTGCTCGAAGACGTGTCCTAGCACGTCGACGTGGGTGCCGGAGTGCGCAGTGAGCCGGAGCTCCGAGAAGTTAGCGATGTCGGAGCCATTGCGCATGGACCACGCCAGCTGCAGGAACTCGCCGGAGCCCTCCGATGACTCCCACTCCGGCATGTCCTCGCGGTAGTAGTGGATGATGTCCACGATCCGCCCGCCGTCGAACTCCTTGCGCCGCTCCGGCGCAGGCACCAGCACCGTTGCTTTCTCCGCCTCTGCCTCTAGCACACCGCCGCATGCCTCCTCAGCGTGCGCGTAGCCCGGGTGCGCGGCGGTCTCGCCGGAGACAACCGCCACCACCGGAAGCAGCAGCAGCTACGAGAGAAGGAGCAGGGGCGCGAGATCCATGGAATGGATATGCCTTGACTGGGGAGTGGGTGCCCAGCAGCACAGTTGTTGCATTGTACTTGTCGAGTGTCAGGACGTAGCAGCTAACTAAAGAACAGTACAATACAACCGATTGATGCGCCGTGGGAGTCTAATATTTCCACGTCATTGCTTACGACCACGTTGAAAAAAAAGTGTTACTTTCTCCTCGTTTCGTTATGGAAAGAATAACGAAGGAGGTTGGAAAGAGAAGAAGTGTACTTCTTAAACTTAAACTTTAGTAGCTTATGAATGGAGGGCATCATATCATATACGCTGATTCCACAAGCTCTACTTTGCTTTGTTTAATTTTAAAGTACAATGCAGGTGTGCATCGGTTTGATAAACAGCTACATGCCATTGTTGTTTGTGAATTGTGATGCGCAACACATTTGATGACTACAAAAAATACATTATGTTTGCCTTCAACCCCGTCAACATCATTCAACTGAACTAGGGCCAAACCAATGCGAATTAGATTATTGTACAACATTACACCCTAACCATTCCAGAAAGCCTTACAATCTAATTCTCACGATCATCGTTTTACCAAAAATCAGTTGCACAAAGTGCTCCATTCAGTGTGCAAAACTTAAACGACCAAGACAAATTCTAATAACAATTGCTGATGGTGGCAGGGAGCCCAAAGAGATATAATGATTGGTCACAAGTTAAATATCTGAACAGGCCAGCTGCGCTTCCGGCCAGCTGAACTGATTGTTGTGGTTTCAACCGATATGTCTATGCTGCGGTGCTCAGATGCCCTCACGATGCTGATCCGAGACCTGAGCGCCGTAGCTGCGCACTCATCTGTGCCAGCCAATGCAGATGAACCCAGGGTTGATTCCTCCTTCGCCATTGCAATGGGCTCTTCAAAGGTGAAGATTGTCTGTGACCAGTGAGTTGGTGTAGAGAGAAGGGAGAGGTGGAGAGGACAACAGGCTTCTCCTTGCAGAATCTGTCGGTAAACCCCGTGTCAAACCACAAGACAATGCCATAGCACCAGGTCACTCCTGGCACAGTGGCACTACTTTCACTGAGCATCAGTTCAAAGCTTGCAGTAAAATCCATCTCACTTTCCTTCATACTTGCAAGATCAAAGGACTGAATACAAAAAACAGAAGCAACAAGTTAGTATAAATCCCTTAATTCAAAGTAGCATTTGAGCAAATTTTACAGAATACTCGAAGTACAGAAAATACTACAAGACTACATTTCATTTTTTTACAAAACTACGCTTTCTAAAACCAGTTTCATAAAACTTGACTTTTATCAACATAGGCATCAAAATATAGACTTGAATCATTTTTGACAAACTACACTTTTTGTGAGGACGTCAGTCCTTCAATTCAAATTTCAAACCACAAAACCAGCCACAACAGACATGCAATGACTAGCCACTCGGTCTTGTGCACACGAACTCAATTCTGTGATTCTTGTAAGGAATGAAGGTGAAGACATAAAAAAATGAGAGCGAAATAGAAGGGGTGGTGTGCCTCCTGTTCTGAGCTAGGCCCATGTAATAAAGACCACATTTAGGCAGATTTGGAAGGGATGGGAGAGAATTGTGCAAACATTGTGTAGAATGGAGAGAATGGATAATGTATTGATAATAGATGGGATACAATATATATAGACTCAACCCTAACCCTAATGGGCCGGTAGCCCAACAGTGGTTCCGGCCCACACACACTCACACACACATAGTATAACATCCCCCCGCAGTCGCAACGGGGGTACTACACACGATGAGACTGGATACAGGCCGAAGGTAGGAGCCGACGGGTTAAAATCCCCCTGCAGTCGTAGCGTCGTGATGGTGCGAATGTTGTGACTGGAGTAGAGACCGGTGTGTGCTCCAAGAAGACGATAGCCTTTAGATGCCGAGGTAGTCGAAGTCGAGGTGGTCGCGGTCGGGAGACACACAGCAGAAGCCTGTTCTTCGGGAGGGGTCGACGTTGAGCATCAACGATCGGCAGGGCGACACAACAAAAGAGCACCGGCAGACCGACCTTCCTGCTTCTTCGATCGTCCGGACGTCAAGGAGCCCCTCCAAGGAGGCCGACAGCAGCGCACGCGTCTGCGCCGGTCATAGAGTCCGCGCTCGCGACATAATAGAAGGGGAATGGCGGATCCGGCCAGGAAGGCCATGGAAGCGACGGATCCAGCCGGGAAGACGTGATCCAGCCAAAGGGATGGCGGATTGAGCCGGAAAGGTCGCAGCAATGTGGATCCGACCAGGAAGGCCGCGACAACGATGGATCCAGCAAAGGCGATGAAGGGGGTGGGCGGCGGGGCGGGTCCAGCCGGGCAGGGGCCTGCGCTGGAGCTGTCAAGGGGTGTTGACAGCATCGGTGATAGGAGAAGATCGAAGGGTGATGCACTGCTTGGCATCAGCGTGGGCAGTTAGGAGGTGGCCAGCGTAATGAGGAGGGGCGGCACGTGCGAGGGACGCAGCGAAGAGGAGGATACCGACCAAGGGAGGCAGCCATGGGGCTTAGGGAACTAAGCAGAGGGGTTGCTCGCGCCCTGCCCCATCTCGACGCGCGGGAAATGGGGCTCAGGCACCGAGCGCCATGGATCCAAAGCTTGGCTGGCGACCTAGGAGAGGTAGCAGCAGTGGGAAGCCGGCTGGAGGCCGCGGCCGCCATGGGGCTAGAGACAGAGCGTCGTGCGTCTGGGGGCTTGTGCCCGCCGAGAAGGGAGCCAGACGGTCGAAGAGGAAGCAGAGAGAGGAAGAGCATTGGCTGCTTAGAGGAAACATGGAGAAGAAGATGGGGGTATCGGCTTCTTGAGGAGAGGGATGACGGCCAAGCTCTCCACCAGTGCCGACACCCTAGCCTTGGTGCGGCTCTCCGCAGCAGCGCAGGCGGCTGCGATCCAGCCCTCCTCCCCGCGCTTCTTCTTCTCCTCGCTGGCCGGGACCAACCGGGCCCGCATCACCGCATCGCCATTGCCGTCGATCTCTTCGACGAGTCCGCCTTCACCGTCAAGTGGGCCGTGCAGAACTACCTCCGCCCCGGGGACGCCGTCGTGCTGCTCCACGTGCGCCCCACCTCCGTTCTCTACGGCGCCGACTGGGGTTCCATCCTAGTCTCCATCGCTGACGAGGCTGACGCTGCCGAGGACACCGCCGCCTCGCTCCTTGATGTAGGTGAGGACGCAGAGGGAGACGACCATGGAGGAGGGAGGCCGCCCCCGGGAGGGAAAGATGAGCCTCCCGGGGGGCCGGGTCAGCTAGTGTGGGTTGGAGGCGGCTGGTGATGGGTGGGTGGCGGCTATGGGTGGGAGGAAGAAGAAACCCTAACCTTGAAGGCTCAAATCTTGAATAGTGAGCACAACCACACACACAAGTGAAGAAGTGAGCACACAAACACAGCGTAAGGAGTTTACAACTCGAACAGTGCTCAAATCTCAAGAACAATGATCTGATTGCATGAATAAAGAGTCTAGGTGTCTTAGGATGTTTCTTGTAAGCTTGGTGTACTGCTCCATGCGCCTAGGGGTCCCTTTTGAAGCCCCAAGGCAGCTAGGAGCCGTTGGAGATCAACATGGAAGGCTATTCTTGCCTTCGGCCGAGTGGCACACTGGACAGTCCGGTGCGCCACCGAACAGGTCCTGTAGCTGTCTGGTGCGTGATCTCCTTCCATATCGGGTGCAGCCGACCGTTGCTCCTCGGGGCCGGTTGGCGCACCATACACTGTCCAGTGCACACCGGACAGTCCTCGAGGCCACGTGTCGCACGTTGATCGCACGGACGACCGTTGGCCACAGGCGCCGTTGGCTCACCGGACAGTCCAGTGCCCCACCGGACAATCCGGTGAATTATAGCCACGTCGCCTTTTCCTTTTCCCGAGAGCGACGAGTTCGTCGCTGACGACCCATCGGACAGTCCGGTGCACCATCGGACGGTCCGATGATTTATAGTCTCGTCACTCCCGAGAGGAGCTGGTTCACCGTCGGCTCGCCTGGGGCACCGGACCCTGTCCGGTGCACCACCGGACACTGTCCGGTGCACCACCGGACACTGTCCGGTGCACCACCGGACACTGTCCGGTGTGCCAGGCTCGAGCTGGTATTTGGCTATACACAGCCAAGACTTTTCCAATGCTTTTTCTCTTTTATTGGCTCTGTTTCTAGCACTTAGATAAACATGTTAGTATTCAAAAACCAATTTACTATGTCTAGAAACATACCTTGTTATATGATTTGCACTTCTCACTTATTTAGCACATAAGAACTTAATCAAACGTGTTGGGCATTTAATCACCAAAACATTATAGAAATAGCACAAGGGCACATTTCCCTTTCAATCTCCTCCTTTTTGGTGATTTATGCCAACACATAAAAAAGCAACAAAAAGAAGTGCAATATCAATGCAAATGAAGACCAAATTCTTTTTACTCAAGATTTGACATATTTGGATCATTCTTTGCCACCACTTGGTTTATTTTTGCAAATCAAGTTCTTTTTCCTATTTCTAAGTCAAACACACTTGTTTGGGCAAATAGAGAGATATTCCAAGAGTAAAATTGATCAAGTGCCAAAAACTCCCCATTTTCCCATAATCAGAATTCTCCCCCATAAGAGACCAAATTTTGCAATAAGAGTATTTTGGACAAATCACAAATTCTAATTCTACTTATTTTCAAAGTTCTCAAGTGGTTGGCTGATCCATTTGCTTTGGCCTTAGTTTCTCCCCCCTTTGGCATTAAGCACTAAAACGAGATCATTTTTGGCCCTTTTAACCCCATTGCCTCACCAAAAAATATCAATTAAGAGCAAAAGGCAATGAGAGCACAAGGATGAACTTGGAATTAAATACACTAATACCGGAGTGCAGTGGAAGTATTTGCGTCGTCCAAGTTCATTTTCCCTTTCAATGTACCTTCGAGACTACATCAAGTGTACTCAAACAAACAAATTAGTCTCAAAGGGATCAAGTTGTAGCACATCTCCCCCTAAACATGTGCACATATGCATACAGACTTGTGAGGTCCGGGGATGACTTGTACAACTTGAGCACCATAAATAAACAATAACTGATTTAAATGCATAAAGTAACATGATCAAAGGCATAGAACACATGTATGCTATAGATCAATCCAAGTTACACGAATCTAAGACATTTAGCTCATTGCGCAACCTGCAAACCTTTTCTCATCTAAAGGCTTAGTGAAGATATCGGCTAGCTGGTCTCGGTGCTAATGCGGTACACATTGATATCTCCCTTTTGCTGGTGGTCTCTCAGGAAGTGATGCCGGATGTCTATGTGCTTAGTGCGGCTGTGTTCAATAGGATTATCCGCCAAGCTGATTGCACTCTCATTGTCACATAGGAGTGGGACTTTGCTCAGATTGTAGCCAAAGTCCCGGAGGGTTTGCCTCATCCAAAGCAGTTGTGTGCAACACTGTCCCGCGGCAACATACTCGGCCTCATATGTTGATAGGGCAACAGATGTTTGTTTCTTCGAACTCCAGGACACCAGGGACCTTCCTAGAAATTGGCACGTCCCTGCTGTACTCTTCCTATCAACCTTGCACCCGGCATAGTCGAAGTCTGAGTATCCAATCAAGTCAAAGGTAGACCCCTTTGGATACCAGATCCCGAAGCAAGGCGTAGAAACTAAATACCTAAGAATTCGCTTAACGGCCACAAGATGACATTCCTTGGGGTCGGATTGAAATCTCGCACACATGCATACACTAAGCATAATGTCCGGTCTACTAGCATAAAGATAAAGTAATGAACCTATCATTGACCGGTATGCCTTTTGATCAACGGACTTACCTCCTTTGTTGAGGTCAATATGCCCGTCAGTTCCCATCGGTGTCTTCATGGGCTTGGCGTCCTTCATCCCAAACCTCTTGAGAAGATTCTGAGTGTACTTTGTTTGGGAGATGAAAGTGCCGTCCTTGAGTTACTTCACTTGGAATCCAAGGAAGTAGGTCAACTCGCCCATCATCGACATCTCGAACTTTTGCATCATCACCCTGATGTCGAACTTTTGCATCATCACCCTGCTAAACTCCTCACAAGACTTTTGGTTAGTAGAACCAAATATTATGTCATCGACATAAATTTGGCACACAAAAAGATCACCATTGCATGACTTTGTGAAAAGAGTGAGATCGACTTTCCCAACCTTGAAAGCATTAGAAATAAGGAAATCTCTAAGGCATTCATACCATGCTCTTGGGGCTTGCTTAAGTCCATAGAGCGCCTTAGAGAGCTTATACACATGGTCGGGATACCTGTCATCCTCAAAGTGTAATATCCCAAAAAAAGTTGCCAAAGGTTGATCTTCGGTGCGGGGATGTGGGAAAAAAGGGGTGTGGGCCGTTGGATGCTAAGTCAGATTCATCTATGGCATCGTTTTGTTTCTCCCGCAAAGAAACCCTAGTGGTGGCCCTTTCCCCCTTTTGCCCTTCTTGGCCGCCCCTTTCTCCCCCTCCCACTTGGCCACCCCTTCCCCTCTCCCCTTGGCTGGCTACCCTCTCCTCCCATGGAAGCCCCTCTCCATGGCTTCCACCTCCCTCTAATCTCCCCCCACGCAGCAAGGATCGAGAAGAGGAGGAGCACGTTGAATTGAAGAGGGAGAGAGGATCAAGGAGATATTCTTCCCCATCTCTTCTTGAATATTTTCTTGGGGAAAACCCTAGGTATGGATGAAATCCTTGTTCTTCCCTGTAATTATGTGCTTTTGGAGGTTGTGGATCATGGGGATTAAAGGATTAGAGGTTGGATTAGATGTGGGGTTAGGTTTTGATCTCAAATTTAGTTTTCTGCGGAATTGCAGATTCGACAGTTTCTGTTCATGCCAGTTTTCCGTGGTCTTAGTGGCCTCAAAAAAAATGAAAAGTATATATATGAGCCGTAGATAATTTGTAGATCTTTCCATGGCCGTGAAGAACACCTCAATCGGACATCAGATCAGAAAGTTATTGCAGTTTGATTGTAGCAGTTTTTCAGTCTCATAATTCTGTGCATAATCTGTTCTCTTAAGATTTAGGCAATTTTATCAACAGAACTCAACCTTGGGGTTGTAACAAAAGTTGTATATAATTTCATAAGCTTTCCAGATTGTTAAAAAGTGCATTCATATGAATTATGAAACTCCAGTTATGTTTGTTTTACTGTGGCTATTCCTGTTTGCTTGACGAAAATGAGCGGGTCTGTTCACTGGTAGGTTTCATCAGGTAAATGGCCAAATTGGCTCTTCTAATTATGGATACTTCTGTAGAGGGATAAAAGTTCTTACTGCCAGTAGAATTTCATGATTTTTGGTTGAGTGGTTTGTGAGATATCGAATTTTGAAGTTAACTACGCTGCTGTCTGAAACAGATTCAGCCAGTTATCTTGTCAGATGTTTTAGCACTTATAGATGGCAGAATTTAATTATCCATTGAATATCGAAGTTGTAGGGTATTTTGTGTAGATACTCCTAGATTATTTTTTTGATATCACCACTGTTATAATTTTAAAGATACAAAATTAACAAACAGCGCTGCTGCTGTATGGCATGTGGTTCAGGGTGGGAGGCTTTCCACCAGGTCTTGGTTTCAAGTGTAGGAGCGATTTGTTGATTGTTGGCAAATGTTTGTGAAATATTTGTATTAAGTTTTATACCCGCTAGCAAGTGGCTACACTCCAGATCATGCCTAGTACATTTCTTCTTCTTCGATGTAGGCAAGTGAATGTAGCGGTGGTTGCTTCCGTTCTGACCTGTTATTTCTATTGCCTACACTCTAATATTCAGAAGTATTGGATTCTTTCATAATTGGATTATATGGTGATGCTTTACTTGTTTGCATTATTCTGATGCTCAATCATATATTGATGATGATTATGATTCGAGATGACTCATGAGATTAATTCACACCCCTGAAGGTAAATGAAGTATTATTTGAGGTTGGTATTGTATCTGAAGGTAAATGAAGTATTATTTGAGGTTGTATTGTATGTGAAGGAAGTGAAGTATATTGATAAATGCAGCATGCCATATACATTGCATGATTCACTTGCATATGAAGCTGGGTCGTGACCTATGGTCCGACCGTACCGGTACAACTTAGCATCGTACGTTGCCCGAGGAGGAGTAAGATGCGGCTTCATACCCTTAGAGGTATGAAGGCAGAGGACATATGCATTGCATTCATATGCATTCATTGAAGTGATATTTGCAGATGATGTGGTTTTATACCCTTAGAGGTATGAAGACAGAGTACCTACACTTTGCACTCCTACGCATACATTGAAGTGAAATTTGTAGGTTTTGTTGACGCAGGGAAGTGTTATAGAACCTATTATGGTTGTTCGAGGAAATGAGATGGTATTGGTTATATTGGGACTACTGAGTTCTATATCTACAAGTATTTCTGATCTTAATTGTGATTCTTTTAAAATGTTGATTAATTCAATTTGTTGTTTAAATATCTCGTCAAAACAATTCGCTTGCTGAGATGTTTCATCTCACTCTTGCATTACTCAATGCAGGTGCTTGTTGCTCATCCAGGGAAGTGGGAAGTAGCAACACATCCACCTTCACTCTCATAATAACGCTGCTTAGGTGCAGTCATGATTTAATTAGAAGCTTCTTGACAAAGGATGTTTGTTTCTAACTAGTTGTGTGCACTGGTTAATTTAGTTCATGCCGTTATGGTTGTCTTCCCATTGCTAGCAGATTATTAATGTCGATTATGTTTTCTTATCATGATATCTATTTATACTTTGTTGCTTCCCCGTTTATGCAATTTTCAAAGCAGATGCTGTCGAAATTTTATATACTAATGTTAGAGGTGTAGTTTAGTAGCATTCTGGGGTGTTTGTGGATCCCGGGGTGTTACAGTTGGTATCAAAGCTTAGGCTTTCGATTCTTGGCAATTTGAAGATAAATTTGACACAATGGCACATATAGGAAGGGTATGGGTTCAAGTATCTTTGATATATATTAGTGACTTTGAAGTGCAGATGACAATAATTTCACCCCTCCTATTCCTTTACGGTGATGTGGTAAGTTGTTTATGGCTTAATGATTGATATAATTTATTTCTGAAATTTTGATATTGTTTTATTAATGCGGTTGATTTCGCTGGTCATTTGTGAGATTGAAGTTGTTACTATGTTCGTGATATATAAGTATGCCTATGCTGTTTTCACCATATTTTTCATGGTTGAGTTTTATTACAATAATATTGTTATATATGCTTGATTGAGGATGTTTCTAAGAGGAGTGTGAATTGTGTGTTTTGGGGTACAAGGTAATCATCAATTTGAATTTAAGTTGTTGAGTGGTTGGTGGATAGCTCCAACTATCTTTGCAAAGAATGATTGTTTATGTCGAGAAATCAGTTCTGAAAGAAATGAATTTTGGTACTTTTATATGGATTTTAGGGGAAGTCTTTACATAGCCAGAATGGCTTACATGTCTCTCTTCTATCGTGTGTTTTAGTAGCCACAAAGCCTAGACGTGGTTTAAAGTGGTTGCATGTTAGTCATGCTAATTGTAGAATAAAATCTTTGATTTTCTTGATCCATTGATTATGTATTAATACGTTGAGGATCTGATGGTTCTCTCCCCGATGCATGTTTGTGGAGCCATTGTTGGACCACTTATCTACTGTTTTGAATGAAGTCATTGCCTATCCTAGAGTTGGTTGTGTGTGGTTAGTCACCTATTCCTAAATGATGTGGTTTTTACATCAGCTTGAGATGTTTGCCAAATGTGTGAAGGATTACAGGGTTAGTATTGACCCTTTAGGTCTGGTACTTTGAGTGCATCATATGATAGAATGAAATGTAAGTTTCTAAACTACAGTAGATGAAGACATATATTATATGTAGGTTAACCTTACTAGTTAGATATTTTTCTTATTTGAGATGTTGAATGAAGTATAGTGACACAGGTTAAGCAAGTATTGTGTTGTTGTTGGGCTGTCAGTGCTCTATGTAGAGTTTTTGGCATTTCTTCGATGAACTGTGCCGCACAAGATTTTATTGGCTTCTTGTCGGTTTTATTGCTCCATTAGTTATGTGGATTTTCTCCCTTTTGGTGGGGTGCAAAGTATGTTAGATTACATGATTATCTTTTCATTATGGCAAGAACAAGGTTTAGGAAGATTAGGAGTTTTGTTTCAATAGAACTACTTGTTTCGTGGTGATGTGAGGTGAGGTGTTTGATCTTCTTATACATTCATCTGGTGTGGATGTTTGACCATTGAATTAAAATGAATTGTTGAAGTTGGTAAAGGTTGTGCTTAGTGCATATTACCCCTTCATAAAAGAGTGTCGTTTTAAGACATTGATGCTGATGTATGGCTGCATCCAAATTCGATGTTGTGAAATCGTAGTGTTGATTGCATCTATGACTTGGTTTGAGCTTCATTACATGTTGGTTCATGCTTGATGTCAGGTGGTGTAGTTTCCTTAGACAATTAGTCGAGATAGAAGTTCTTGTGTTAATTAAGACCAATAATGTACCCATGTTTTGAATGGTGCTGCTACATGGGGTACCTTGGATGTTTTGTTGGAGTGGTCGAATTTGAGGACAAATTCTTTTTAAGGGAGGTAGAGTGTAATATCCTAAAAAAAAGTTGCCAAAGGTTGATCTTCGGTGCGTGGATGTGGTAAAAAGGGGTGTGGGCCGTTGGATGCTAAGTCAGATTCATTTGTGGCGTCGTTTCGTTTCTCCCGCAAAGAAACCTGTTGGGGACTTGTCCTTAAATGCTATGAATTAAGAACAAGGCAACACAAAAAATGTTAAACGTTAAAGTCTTTCGTCCTTCGAAGCATTATTTTCCTTGGGATATAATGAGTTTCGGACGAAGGTTATGAAGGACATACCTTCATCAGCATAACAAATAATGAAGAAGGATTCATATAAAATATAAGAAATAACATAAACACTTAAATATTATTATTAACTCACTTCTATTTTATTATTGTGGAAAAATAGAAATGGTAACAAATTACAAATGTACCTTCGGCTTTAAAGAAGGTAAAAGTACAAGCGTGACGCAAAAGCAAATGCCAAGTCAGCGTGAACAGTACGGGGGCACTGTTCATCTATTTATAGGCACGGGACGCAACCCATGTAAAATTACACCCATGCCCTTTACATTTGCTAATAACTCTATAGTAGTCCATCGGGGTCTAAATAGCCTTTTCCCCTTTAAGTCGGTTTCCTTTTCTGCTATCACGCCAAAGCTCCCCTGCGCATAGCTTCGGCTCTGCGCCATCCTTCGTATTCTTTGTGTTCATGTATTATACTCCAGAAACATTGTTAAATCATGTTTTTGAGGACCTTCGGAAGCCGAAGGCCCCCAACAGTAGCCCCTCGCAATATTAATTTGTTAGAATGATAAATTCAGATTGCGATATGGACGAAGGCCATAAGCCGAAGGTTCGAAAAAACACCTTCCCTTTGCTAGAATAGCAATAGTCAATGACAAGCGGGGCCCTCCCACTTGCAACGCACTAGGCGTATAAATAAGAGCACACCACGAGCTCACTTGGCACGCTTTTTGCCATCTGCTCTGCCTGCTCAATTTTTAGCTCTTGCCTACAAACGATTTGCATGGCTTTTTAGATTTTTAGCTTCGGTCTTAAGAGCACATTTTCAGCATTTTCGAAGAGATGTCTCAAGATAAGAAAGCTGTTGTTGAAACGAAGCTGAGCCTTTCTGAGGAGAAGAATCTTGGCTTTCTTGAATCAATAGCGAAGACGAATACAGAGAAGATTACTAGAGAGATTTTAGAAGGCTTATCTGAAGACACCGGTGATAATGACAGTTATGATGTGGAAAGTGGTGGCGAAGACTCCGAAGATCGACCCTGGCGACCAAGTCATGCAGTTTTCGGTAAATCAGCTATTAAACAGAGTCATCTCGATAATATGAGAGGAAGATATTTTCGAGATATGTCTCTGGTGAGGGCTGACAATGGAGAGAAGACTGCTCCTAGTCCCGAAGAGAATGAAGTCGTGATCTTCCGAAGCTTTTTCAAAGCTGGGCTTCGGCTCCCCTTAAGCGAATTTGTGGTTGAAGTTTTAAAGATATTCTAGATTTTTCTTCACCAAATTACTCCCGAAGCAATCATAAGAATGGGAATCTTCATCTGGGCCGTGAGGAGCCAGGGCTTGGAGCCAAATGCAAAAAGTTTCTGCAGTATGCACGAACTGTTATATGAGACGAAACCCTGGGGCAAAGAGCAGTATCATAACAATTTTGGCTGCTATAGCTTCATCGCTCGTTCTGGCTCAAGCTGCCCCATGCCAACCTTTCGGAAGAGATGGCCTGGGGACTGGATGAAGGAATGATTCTACATGAAAAACGATTTAAAGGCACGAGAAGACATTAAAGATATTATCATGCGTCCTATCTGGCAGCGCTTCGGCCTTCAGAAATCGAAGGTAGAGATTGATGAGACATTCAAAAGGTGCCGAAGGGCCTTCAACACGGTTTGCTCTTTTATTGGGACAAGGGACCTGATCCAGGAGCACATAGCCTTTAGAATATGGCCACTTTTAGAGAAGTGGGAAATGCCGAAGGAGACTATCGCTAAAACTGGCGAAGGAGAGCTGGTTCGACTGAAATACAGCTTCAAATATGGAGATAAATTTGATGAGTCAAATGATGACTGGCTGAAATGTATCGAAGCTACAAGTGATGAACTGCTTGGACCGTACTCCAAAACGGAAGATAATGCTTTATCTGCGGCCTTCGGGAGCCAGAAAAAGAAGAGGCTAAATTGAGTTTTTGACGCCATCGGATTTATGTATCCTGACTACCGCTACCCGTCGAAAGGGCAAAAGAGAAAAAGTGCAACTTCTGGGAAAGGTGATGCTTCAGCTGCTCCAAGCGAGCCCGCGCCAAAGAGGAAAAAGGTGAAGGTCCTTACTCACCGACCGCGCTTCATTGAACCGGCCACAGTGCCCGAATTTGGTGGTGAGACCTCTTCGGCTATTGAAGCCAAAGGACCTGCTCTTACACAGAAGAATGAAGAGCCGGGTATGATGCCAAAGGCCGATAATAGAAGAGATAGAGGCCGAGAAAACAAAGATATTAGAAGTTATAAGCCCTTCGGCAGGAATGATAGTGCCGAAGGCACAAAAAGATCTTACGGCAACTCCCAAGAGAAAAAGGATGGTCAATGTACTAGATGTGCTGGAGACAATAAAGTCTTCAAGCACCACTCCGAGGAAAACTGTCGAAGCATCAAAAACGCAAATTGAGACAAAACCATCCGAAGCCGAAGCTGCAAAGAGCCAGACCGAGACCGAAGCTGGGCCTTCAGAGCCCGTCATGCAGAAATCCTTGGAAACCAGAAAAGAGGAAAGGAAAAAAGAAACTTCAGAGCAAATTCAGTCTGAAAAAACTACTATTCCTACTCCCGAAGCATCTTGCCAAGTTCTTGATTATATTGTACGACATGCTTCGGGAAAAAGGCTATTTGAAGAAGAAAAGCGAGAAGCTCAACACTATTCCCGGAAACTGAAATACCCGAAAGGGGCATTGATATTCAAAGGCAGCGGAGAAGAAGATTTCTTGTATTGTCTCCCAGACAGCAAGGAAATCTCTGTCTGCCAGGAGATGGGCAAAAGCTTCGGATTCCCGACACTAGAAGACGGGCTCTCGGTGCTATCAAAAGATGAATTGGCCGACAGCTTAGCATACAATAGCTTAAAGGTGAGAAAATGAGATTTTTGTAATTAAAAACAAAAATTTTCCATTTACTTATACTTAATACCGCACTCCTTTTGCAGGGCCTTATTCTTAGCAACGCCCTCAGGGCGCAAAAAAGTGTTGAAGACGAAGGATGTACTATAGCTTTGAACAACCTTCGTTCCGAAGTAATTGAGCTAAGGAACGAAGGTCTTGAAAAAGATAAAATATTAAACTCATTGGTGAATAAAATAAAAGAAGACAAAGCTACTTCCCAAGCCCAAGCTGAAGCCCAAAAATGCGAAATTGAGGATCTTCGGAAACAGCTGGCAGAAGCAAAATTAAAATGTGCTATCGCCGAAGCTGACCGAGACGCCAGCGATTACTGGAAAAACTATTGGGAGAAAACGGTTGTAGAACTTCGCTCTTCAAGAGAAAAATGTTATGAAAAATCCATAGAATGTGTGGGAAAAATAAAAACTAGCTTCGCCAATGTTGGTGCATACTCTAGCGAGGACAATTTCGTGAGAGGCGATCCTAAGGGCCCAATTGACTGGATCAGCAACGAAGCCGAAGCTTTTGAGGAAATTTTGAGCGGTCGTGGGGATGTTTGCGCCTTCTCAGGTGCCAGAGGAATTGCGACTATTTTGGAGAAGTCAGGTTGCGAGCATGTGAAAGCTTTGGCCCAAGCCGAAGCTACTTTATCTATTGATGACACGAAGGACCCTTCGGCTGAAGCGAGCTTAGTTGGTGGAAAGTTTTTCACAGACGTCTGGGAAAATGGCGGCCGAGGGATGGCCCACGAAATTATAAAGAAAAGTGAAAAAGATACTCACGATGCTAGAGAAGCAACAAAAATAGCTGAAAAGACTGCAGAACTCGAAAGGCGGATAGGTATTGCCTAATTGCTTTTAACTTTATGTTTTATTTTTGTGACTTCAGACTTATTTATGTTTTATATCGCAGCCGAACTATCTCCTCCCCCGGAGCCCTTCGAGTCATTGGCCGTTCCCGAAGCAAAAAAGGAAGATGAAATTACTAAGATGGCCGAAGCTATTATGGACGAAGCTGTTACTCGACTACTAAACGAAGCTGCGAAAGCAGTTTTAAAAGAAGAATAGCTATTATTGTAAAAACATTTGGAATATTAATGTAATATTTGCTGAACAAAGTGTGTAATATTTTGTGGTTTTGAATGTAATATATAAGCTGTTTGTAATTCAATTCTTTACGATGCATGAAACTTTATGTACATACCGTTTTTGAGACTTCGGCGAAAAAACACCTTCCCTTCTTTTCATGCTTCGTGAAGAATATCCATATTCCGTAAAAACATTATGCTTCGTATGCAATTGATCTCCTTTGATATTAGAGTTGATGAAGCTGTACTTCTTCAAAACTTATTTTGTGCCATGGCACAACTTCTTCGAAACAATTTCCGAAGATCAACATTGTATCCCCTTCTTGTGCCATTGATGCAATATGATGTATGATGTCATGTTATGCGAATGATGTGATGATGTTATGCTATGCAAAATGATATTTGTGCCGAAGATATACACACATTCCCACAGTAGAACACACAATCTCTTTGCCGTTTATTTTTTGGCTTCACCGCTTATTTTTCGGTGTATCAGCGTTGACTTTTCGCTGTAAGTTCTGCATTCCCTTAGGAATGTCTTTTGAACTTCTTCGCCTTCTATTTCAGCGGTATTCGCATTGACTTTTCGCGCTTCACCTTATATTTCGGCGGAATCAGCGTTGACTTTTCGCTGTAAGCTCTGCATTCCCTTTGGAACGACTTTTGAGCAGAAAACTTACGCTGCGCTCCCTTAGGAACGACTTTTTGTTGCTTCGGTAAAACTTACGCTGCGTTCCTTAGAACGACTTTTGTTGCTTCGGTAAAACTTACGCTGCGTTCCTGAGAACGACTTTTGTTGCTTCGGTAAAACTTGCAATGTGATTTTGAACCCCGCGTTCCCTTGAGAACAACTTTTGATCTTCACCGACTTTTTCAACTTCGTGAATCTGTGAAGAAGGTATATTATGCTATGACAATAACGAAGCTATTACAATAAATTGAAAACAACAAAAGAACTAGGCTTTCAATGATTGTTCCTTAAAAAAGAAAATGATGACGGATGCAAAAACTGTTTTAGAGGTAGGATATCTCTTAGTAGATGTGCTTCTATTCTGGCATAGTACTGTTGACTGTGCGAGCTTCGGACTGCTCCCTGAAGTCTCGCTGCTGGTGAGTGTGCTGGCTCCCTTCTGGCTGCTGGCCTTGGGGATATGCGGGTTGCATTGGTGGTGGAGGTGGAGGCTGTTGCCAAGATGCCTGAGGTTGGCTTGCCGAAGCAACAAAAGCTGCAGAATGGTTACCCACATACTCTGGTATGTACGGTGAATGATACGAAGCAGTATGCATAACTTGCTTCGGCTGGTTCTGTTGTGCTGCAGCTTCTGCGATATCCTTCTGTTTCTGGATGGTGACATGGCACATCCTTGTAGTATGGCCCTTGTCCTCACCGCAGAATAGGCAATAAATCTTCCTGGGCTGATCCCCAAACCTTCCTCCGAAGCCCCTGGCGCCTCTGCCCCTTGGAGCTGGCGGCCGAGGGTAGCTTTGTTGCTGTCCCAAAGCCTGCGAGGAATACTGTGGCCTCTGTTGCTGGCTTGCTCTGTCATCATTCTGGGTGGAGTGAATTGATCTGACATGCCTTGGATGAATCTTTCCTCTGAAGCCCCTGGTCATCTCGGAGAATCTGTAGGCTTCTTCTCTTCTTTGACAAAAGTCATTATTAGCGCGGATGTATTCATCCATCTTCTGAAGTAATTTTTCTACGGTCTGAAGGGGCTTCCTGGCGAAGTATTGGGTCGTAGGTCCTGGCCGAATCCCCTTGATCATGGCCTCAATGACAATTTCATTGGGCACTATTGGCGCTTGTGCCCTCAGACGCAAGAATCTTCAGACATACGCCTGAAGGTATTCTTTGTGATCTTGCGTGCACTGGAACAAAGCTTGAGCAGTAACCGGCTTTGTCTGAAACCCTTGGAAACTGGTGATCAACATGTCCTTCAGCTTCTGCCATGATGTGATTGTTCCTGGCCGAAGAGAGGAGTACCAGGTTTGTGCAACATTCTTGACTGCCATGACGAAAGATTTCGCCATGACTACAGTATTGCCACCATATGAAGATATGGTTGCTTCATAGCTCATCAGAAACTGCTTCGGATCTGAGTGTCCGTCATACATGGGGAGCTGGGGTGGCTTGTAAGACGGGGGCCAGGGTGTAGCCTGCAGTTCTGCTGATAGAGGAGAAGCATCATCAAAAGCAAAATTTCCATGATGGAAATCTTCATACCATTCATCCTCGTTGTAGAAGCCCTCTTGGTGCAGCTCTCTGTGCTGGGGCCTTCGATTTTGCTCATCTTGAGCAAGATGACGTACTTCTTCGGTGGCTTCGTCAATCTGCCTTTGTAGGTCAGCTAGTCGAGCCATTTTTTCCTTCTTCTTTTGCACTTGCTGATGAAGCATCTCCATATTCCTGATCTCTTGGTCCAACTTATCCTCCTGGGGCATTGGACTGGTGGCCTTCCTCTTCTGGCTTCGGGCCTCTCGAAGAGAAAGGGTCTCCTGGTTCGGGTCCAGCGGCTGCAGAGCGACAACCCCTGTCGCTGAAGCTTTCTTTGGCGGCATGACGAAGGTCGATGCTTGCCGAAGGTGGTCGAAAAGGGTTCACCGGAGGTGGGCACCAATGTTGGGAACTTGTCCTTAAATGCTATGAATTAAGAACAAGGCAACACAAAAATTGTTAAACGTTAAAGTCCTTCGTCCATCGAAGCATTATTTCCCTTGGGATATAATGAGTTTCGGACGAAGGTTATGAAGGACATACATTCATCAGCACAACAAATAATGAAGAAGGATTCATATAAAGTATAAGAAATAACATAAACACTTAAATATTATTATTAACTCACTTCTATTTTATTATTGTGGAAAAATAGAAATGGTAACAAATTACAAATGTACCTTCGGCTTTAAAGAAGGTAAAAGTACAAGCGTGACGCAAAAGCAAATGCCAAGTCAGCGTGAACAGTACGGGAGCACTGTTCATCTATTTATAGGCACGGGACGCAGCCCATATAAAATTACACCCATGCCCTTTACATTTGCTAATAACTCTATAGTAGTCCATCGGGGTCTAAATAGCCTTTTCCCCTTTAAGTCGGTTTCCTTTTCTGCTATCACGCCGAAGCTCCCCTGCACATAGCTTCGGCTCTGCGCCATCCTTCGTATTCTTTGTGCTTCTTCACACTATGGTTTTGACCCAAGTCCAAAGGTACCTATTCATGTATTATACTCCAGAAACATTGTTAAATCATGTTTTTGAGGACCTTCGGAAGCCGAAGGCCCCCAACAAAACCCTAGTGGTGGCCCTTTCCCCCTTTTGCCCTTCTTGGCCGCCCCCCTTTCTCCCCCTCCCATTTGGCCGCCCCTTCCCCTCTCCCCTTGGCTGGACACCCTCTCCTCCCATGGCATCCCCCCTCCATGACTTCCACCTCCCTCTAGATCTCCCCCCACATAGCAAGGATCGAGAAGAGGAGGAGCACGTTGAATTGAAGAGGGAGAGAGGATCAATGAGATGTTCTTCCCCATCTCTTCTTGAAGATTTTCTTGGGGAAAACCCTAGGTATGGATGAAATCCTTGTTCCTCCCTGTAATTATGTGCTTTTGGAGGTTGTGGATCATGGGGATTAAAGGATTAGAGGTTGGATTAGATGTGGGGTTAGGTTTTGATCTCGAATTTAGTTTTCTGCGGAATGGCAGATTCGACAATTTCTGTTCATGCTAGTTTTCCGTGGTCTTAGTGGCCTAAAAAAAAGTCTATATATGAGTCGTAGATAATTTGTAGATCTTTCCGTGGCCGCGAAGAACACCTCAATCGAACATCAGATCAGAAAGTTATTGCAGTTTGATTATAGCAGTTTTTCAGTCTCATAATTCTGTGCAGAATCTGTTCTCTTAAGATTTAGGCAATTTTATCAATAGAATTCAACCTTGGGTTTGTCAAAAACGTTGTAGATAATTTCATAAGCTTTCCAGATTGTTAAAAAGTGCATTCATATGAATTATGAAACTCCAGTTATGTTTGTTTTACTGTGGCTGTTCCTGTTTGCCTGACAAAAATGAGCGGGTCTGTTCACTGGTAGGTTTCATCAGGTAAATGGCCGAATTGGCTCTTCCAATTATGGAGACTTCTGTAGAGGGATAAAAGTTCTTACTGCCAGTAGAATTTAATGATTTTTGGTTGAGTGGTTTGTGAGATATCGAATTTTGAAGTTAACTACGTTGTTGTCTGAAACAGATTCAGTCAGTTATCTTGTCAGATGTTTTAGCACTTATAGATGGCAGAATTTAATTATCTATTGAATACCGTAGTTGTAGGGTATTTTGTGTAGATACTCCTAGATTATTTGTTTGATATCACCACTGTTATAATTTTAAAGATACAAAATTAACAAACAGCGCTGCTGCTGTATGACATGTGGTTCAGGGTGGGAGGCTTTCCACCAGGTCTTGGTTTCAAGTGTAGGAGCGATTTGTTGATTGTTGACAAATGTTTGTGAAATATTTGTATTAAGTTTTATGCCCACTAGCAGGTGGCTACACTCCAGATCATGCCTAGTATATTTCTTCTTCTTCGATGAAGGCAAGTGAATGTAGCGGTGGTTGCTTCTGTTCTGACCTCTTATTTCTATTGCCTACACTCTAATATTCAGAAGTATTGGATTCTTTCATAATTGGATTCTATGGTGATGCTTTACTTGCTTGCATTATAGTGATGCTCAATCATATATTGATGATGATTATGATTCGAGTATGACTCATGAGATTAATTCACACCCCTGAAGGTAAATGAAGTATTATTTGAGGTTGGTATTGTATCTGAAGGTTAATGAAGTATTATTTGAGGTTGTATTGTATGTGAAGGAAGTGAAGTATATTGATAAATGCATCATGCCATATACATTGCATGATTCACTTGCATATGAAGTTGGGTTGTGACCTATGGTCCGACCGTACCGGTACAACTTAGCATCATACGTTGCCCAAGGAGGGGTACGATGCGGCTTCATACCCTTAGAGGTATGAAGGCAGAGGACATATGCATTGAATTCATATGCATTCATTGAAGTGATATTTGTAGATGATGTGGTTTTATACCCTCAGAGGTATGAAGACAAAGTACCTACACTTTGCACTCCTATGCATACATTGAAGTGAAATTTGCAGGTTTTGTTGACGCAAGGAAGTGATATAGAACCTATTGTGGTTGTTCGAGGAAATGAGATGGTATTGGTTATATTGGGACTACTGAGTTCTATATCTACAAGTATTTCTGATCTTAATTGTGATTCTTTTAAAATGTTGATTAATTCAATTTGTGGTTTAAATATCTCGTCAAAACAATTCGCTTACTGAGATGTTTCATCTCACTCTTGCATTACTCAATGCAGGTGCTTGTTGCTCATCTAGGGAAGTGGGAAGTAGCAACACATCCACCTTCACTCTCATAATAACGCTTCTTAGGCGCAGTCATGATTTAATTATAAGCTTCTTGACAAAGGATGTTTGTTTCTAACTAGTTGTGTGCACTGGTTAATTTAGTTCATGCCGTTATGGTTGTCTTCCCATTGCTAGCAGATTATTAATGTCGATTATGTTTTCTTATCATGATATCTATTTATACTTTGTTGCTTCCCCGTTTATGCAATTTTCAAAGGAGATGCTGTCGAAATTTTATATACTAATGTTAGAGGTGTAGTTTAGTAGCATTCTGGGGTGTTTATGGATCCCGGGGTGTTACACAAAGCTAGGGGGGTTGTTCCACTTATACCTCCTCCTTGATTGGCCCATTGAGGAAAGCACTCTTCACATCCATTTGGAACAGCCTAAAAGAGTGGTGAGCAGCATAGGCCAATAATATCCGAATTGACTCTAGCCTAGCAACAGGAGCAAAAGTCTCCTCAAAGTCCAAACCTGTGACTTGGGCATAACCTTTTGCCACAAGTCGAGCCTTGTTTCTTGTCACCACTCTGTGCTCGTCTTGCTTGTTGCGGAACACCCACTTGGTTCTCACAACGTTTTGCTTTGGACGTGGCACTAGGCTCCAGACTTCATTTCTTTTGAAGTTGTTGAGCTCTTCCTGCATGGCCAACACCCAGTCCGGATCCTGCAAGGCCTCTTCTACCCTGAAATGCTCAATAGAAGAGACAAACGAGTAATGCTCACAAAAATTAGCTAATCGTGAGCGAGTAGTTACTCCCTTGCTGATGTCACCCAAGATCTGATCGACGGGGTGATGTCTTTGGATCGTCGCTCGGACTTGAGTTGGAGGGACCCGTGATGCTTCTTCCTCCATAACCTGTTCTTCTTGTGCTCCCCCTTGATCCTGCCCTTCTTTTTGAGGTACCTGTTCACCATCTTGAGTTGGGGGATGCACCATTGTCGAGGAAGATGGTTGATCTTGCTCTTGTAGTTCCTGTGGTTGCACATCACCTATCGCCATCGTGCGCATTGCAGCCATCGGAACTTCTTCTTCATCTATATCATCAAGATCAACTTGCTCTCTTGGAGAGCCATTAGTCTCATCAAATATAATGTCGCTAGAGACTTCAACTAACCCTGATGATTTGTTGAAGACCCTATACACCTTTGTATTTGAGTCATATCCTAGTAAAAACCCTTCTACTGCCTTGGGAGCAAATTTTGAATGTCTACCTTTCTTCACCAAAATGTAGCATTTGCTCCCAAATACACGAAAGTAAGAGACATTGGGTTTGTTACAGGTAAGGAGTTCGTAGGAGGTCTTCTTGAGGAGATGGTGCAGGTAGAGCCGATTAATGGCATGGCAAGCTGTGTTCACAGCTTCCGACCAAAACCGCTCAGGCGCCTTGTACTCTCCAAGCATCATTCTCGCCAAGTCAATTAGCGTCCTATTCTTCCTCTCTACCACGCCATTTTGCTGTGGTGTATAGGGAGCGGAGAACTCGTGCTTGATGCCTTCCTCCTCAAGATACTCTTCAACTTGTAGATTCTTGAACTCGGACCCATTGTCACTTCTTATCTTCATCACCTTTAGCTCAAATTCATTTTGAGCCCTACTTAGAAAGCACTTTAGGGTCCCTTGGGTTTCTGATTTGTCCTGCAAAAAGAACACCCTAGTGAAGCGAGAAAAATCATCAACAATTACAAAACCATACTTACTTCCTCCGATGCTGAGGTAGGCAACGGGTCTGAAGAGATCCATGTGAAGAAGCTCCAGTGGTCTTGATGTCGTCATCACATTCTTGCTGTGATGAGTGCTTCCCACCTGTTTCCCTGCCTGACATGCTGCACAAGGTCCGTCTTTCTCAAAACAGACATCGGTTAGTCCTAACACATGATCTCCCTTTAGAAGCTTATGAAGGTTCTTCATCCCAACATGTGCTAGACGGCGATGCCAAAGCCAGCCCATATTAGTCTTAGCCATTAAGCATGCATCTAGATCAACATTCTCTTTCGAAAAATCAACTAAATAGAGCTTGTCGTCTAATACACCCTTAAAAACTAATGAACCATCACTCCTTCTAAAGACAGATACATCTATATATATTTGTGAATAAACAATTATAACCCATGTTACATAATTGACTCACAGACAATAAGTTGTATCCGAGCGATTCAACTAAAAACACATTGGAGATAGAATGCTCGGATGTGATGGCTATCTTTCCCAATCCTTTAACCTTGCCTTGGTTCCCATCTCTAAAGATGATCGAATCCTGGGAGTCCTTGTTCTTGACGTAGGAGGTGAACATTTTCTTCTCCCCCGTCATGTGGTTCGTGCATTCGCTGTCGATAATCCAGCTTGAGCCCCTGGATGCAAAAACCTGCAAGGCAATTTAAGCTTGGGTTTTAGGTACCCAACTCTTGTTGGGTCCTACAAGGTTAATCACAATAGTTTTTGGAACCCATATGCAAGTTTTGTCTCCCTTGCATTTGGATCCCAACTTCCTAGCAACTACTTTTGCATTTTTACATGAAAGGACAAAAGAATTGTTGCAAGCATGAAAAACAGTAGTAGGTTTATTGCATACTTTCCTAGAAGCATGAGTAGCATAATTTCTCCTAGGCCTACCTCTACCATGAGCATAAGTAGAGCTAGAAGCAACCATAGCATGAGAAGTATGATAACTAGGTAAAACAGCATGATCATGGCATCTATTATTATGAGCATGCCTAGTAAATTTTCTATCATACATATAGGCATGGTTCTCTTGAGAACTACTAACCATAGGGGCCTTCTCTTTCCCTTTGGAATCAGAAGTCCTTTGGCTTGTTAAGTTCTTGGTTCCCTTTCGAAAACCAAGTCCATCCTTAATTGAGGGGTGTCTACCAACTGTGTAGGCATCCCTAGCAAATTTTAGTTTATCAAAATCAACTTTGCAAGTCTTAAGTTGAGCATTAAGACTTGCCACCTCATCATTTAATTTAGCAATAGAAATGAGATGTTCATCACAGGCATTAACATCAAAGTCCTTACATCTATTGCAAATAACTACATTTTCTACACATGATCTAGTTGCATTTGCTTCCTGTAGTTTAGCATTTAATTCCATATTTAAATCTTTAAGACTAGAGACAGATTCATGACAAGCAGACAACTCAGAGGATAGCATTTCATTTCTTTTAATTTCTAAAGCAAGAGATTTTTGAACACTAACAAATTTATCATGTTCTTCATACAAAATGTCCTCTTGCTTTTCTAGAAGTCTATCCTTTTCATTAAGAGCATCAATTAGTTCATTTATTTTGTCTACTTTAGCTCTATCTAAACCCTTAAATAAATCAGTGTAATCTACTTCATCATCAGATGATTCCTCATCACTAGAAGAAGAGTACTTGGGGTTATCTCGAATGCGTACCTTCTTCTCCTTAGCCATAAGGCAAGTATGACGTTCATTGGGGAAGAGCGAAGACTTGTCGAAGGCCGAGGCAACCAGTCCTTCATCGTTGGAGTCGGATGAAGAGCAATCAGAATCCCATTCCTTTCTAAGATGCGCCTCGCCCTTCGCCTTCCTGTAATTCTTCTTCTTCTCCTTCTTCCCATGTCTTTCTTGTGCCTGGTCATTTTCATTATTGGGACATTGAGCAATAAAATGACCAATCTTACCACATTTGAACCAGGAGCGCTTTCCCCTTGTTTTATTCTTGTTGGGGATACTCTTTGCGTCCTTTGAGTGCGGTCTTGAAACGCTTGATGATAAGCGCCATTTCTTCCTCATTGAGCCCAGCAGCCTCCACTTGTGCTACCTTGCTTGGTAGCGCCTCCTTGCTGCTTGTTGCTTTGAGAGCAACGAGCTGTGGCTCGTGGATGGGCAATGGACCATTTAGCACATCGTCCACGTATCGCGCCTCCTTCACCATCATGCGCCCGCTCACAAATTTTCCATGGATCTCCTCGAGCGTCATCTTGGTGTACCTGGGGTTTTCACGAATAAGGTTGACAAGATGGGGGTCAATTACAGTAAATGACCTTAGCATGAGTTGGACGACATCATGATCCGTCCATCTTGTGCTCCCGTAGCTTCGGATTTTGTTGACCAGGATCTTGAGCCTATTGTAGGTTTGAGTTGGCTCATCTCCCCTAATCATCGCGAACCTCCCTAGCTCGCCTTCCACTAGTTCCATCTTGGTGATCATAGTGGCGTCGTTTCCCTCATGAGATATCTTGAGGGTGTCCCAGATTTGCTTAGCATTGGCCAAGCCACTCACTTTATTATACCCATCCATGCAAAGTGACGCTAGCAAGACAATAGTAGCTTGGGCATTTTTATGAATTTGTTCATTAATAATCATAGGATTATCCGTACTATCAAAATGCATCCCATTTTCCACAATTTCTCAAATGCTAGGATGGAGAGAAAATAGATGACTACGCATTTTATGGCTCCAAAATGAGTAATCCTCTCCATCAAAGTGTGGGGGTTTTCCAAGAGGAATAGAAAGTAAATGGGCATTTGAATTATACGGAATACGGGAATAATCAAAGGAATAGTTTTGATTAACCGTCTTTTTCTTGGATGAGGAGTCGTCGTCGTCCCTTGGTGAATAAGAAGATGCATCGCTATCGTAGTAGATGATCTTCTTGATGCGTCTCTTCTTCTTCCCGTCCCTCTTTTTGTGACTCGAGCCTGAGTCAGTGGGCTTGTCGTCTCTTGGCTCGTTGAAGAGGGACTCCTTCTCCTTGTCATTGACCACCATCCCCTTTCCCTTAGGATCCATCTCTTTGGGTGGTTAGTCCCTTAGATGAAGAGTACGGCTCCGATACCAATTGAGAGCACCTAGAGGGGGGGTGAATAGGTGATCCTGTAAAATCAAACACTAAATAGCCACAAACTTGAATATTAAAGTGTTAGTGCGACTAAGTAGCTATGAAGCGTGTTCTTGTGAACAAAAACAATCACAGAAACGGAACACAAGAGACACGTGATTTTTATCCCGTGGTTCGGCCAAGTAACACTTGCCTACTTCCACGTTGTGGCGTCCTAATGGACGAGGGTTGCACTCAACCCCTTTCAAGTGATCCAATGATCAACTTGAATACCATGATCTTTTCCTTTTAGAGTATCCTTCCCGTTTGCGAGGAATCTCCACAAGTTAACTCTCGCCCTTACAATATTGATAAAAAAGAAAGCACGTAGTAACGATGGAAGAGCAACACACGCAAGACTCAAATCCGTAGCACAACCACACACACAAGTGAAGAAGTGAGCACACAAACACAACGCAAAGAGTTTACAACTCGAACAGTGCTCAAATCTCAAGAACGATGATCTGATTGCGTGAATGCAGAGTCTAGGTGTCTTAGGATGTTTCTTATAAGCTTGGTGTACTATTCCATGCGCCTAGGGGTCCCTTTTATAGCCCCAAGGCAGCTAGGAGCCGTTGGAGATCAACATGGAAGGCTATTCTTGCCTTCTGCCGAGTGGCGCACTGGACAGTCCAGTGCGCGATCTCCTTTCATATCGGGCGCAGCCGACCGTTGCTCCTTGGGACTGGTTGGCGCACCGGACACTGTCCAATGCACACCGGACAGTCCGGTGCACCCAGCCGACCGTTGGAGCGGGCCACATGTCGCGCGTTGATCGCGCGGACGACCGTTGGCCACAGGCGCCGTTGGCTCACCGGATAGTCCGTTGCCCCACTGGACAGTCCGGTGAATTATAGCCACGTCGCCTTTTCCTTTTCCCGAGAGCGACGAGTTCGTCGCTGACGACTGACCGGACAGTCCGGTGCACCACCGGACGGTCCGGTGATTTATAGCCGCGTCACTCTCGAGAGCAGCTAGTCCACCGTCGGCTCGCCTGGGGCACCGAACCCTGTCCGGTGCACCACCGGACAGTCTGGTGTGCCAGGCTCGAGCTGGTATTTGGTTGTACACAGCCAAGACTTTTCCAATGCTTTTCTTGTTTTCTTGGCTCTGTTTCTAGCACTTAGATAAATATGTTAGTATTCAAAAACCAATTTACTAAGTCTAGAAACATACCTTGTTATTTGATTTGCACTTCTCACTTATTTAGCACATAAGAACTTAATCAAACGTGTTGGGCATTTAATCACCAAAACATTATAGAAATAGCCCAAGGGCACATTTCCCTTTCATCTAGGCAGAAATGTTGTAACTTATCTTGATGATATCATTGTGAGAAGCACGAAGCAATAAGACCATATCTCAGATCTCCAGAAACCTTTACTAATTTCTGAAGGGCAGACATAAAGTTGAACACTGAGAAGTGTGTCTTTGGAGTAAAAAAGGGCAAATTTCTAGGGTGCTTGTGTCAACAAAGGGAATTGAAGCAAACCCGCATAAAATCAAAGCGATACATCAGATGGAGCAACTGAAGTCAAGAAAAGGGGATCAGAGGTTAGTAGAAGACTTATTTCTCTGAACAAGTTCATCTCGAGATCTGTAGAACGAAGCTTGCCGATCTTCAAAGTCTTTAAGTCAGCACAGGTCTTTTAGTGTGGAATTTCTTAGCAGTAAGCCTTTGAAGAGTTGAAATATTATCTGATAAAGCTAACAACGCTCTCCCCACCTTTGCTAGGGGCTCCTCTATTGCTTTATGTATCAGCTTCGCAGTCGACTATGAGTGCTGCTTTGGTTCAAGAGGTGGTGGAGGAAGGTGTAAAAAGGCAAATGCATGTCTACTTCGTGTTCGAAGTCTTAGGCCCATCCAAAAGAAACTACAAAGAAATGGAAAAGTCCTCTATGCAGTCCTAATGGCTTTAAGAAAGCTTCGACGCTATTTTCAATCCCATAATATTATTATACCATCATCTTAGCCACTCAAGGATATTATAAGAAATAGAAAGGGCAAGCTTCGAGCCAAATTGGAAGATAGGCACACTACAAGAAATGTGTCCTTTTATGACAAAATACCTAATGACAAGGTCAGTTATCGTCATATAATGTCACATAATATGATGGAATTTTTTGAATCGTCATAATTTCATGAGGCCATGAAGATTTTATGACGATAGTGTTTTTGTTGTCACATAAGGGTACGAAGATTCGTCATATATTGTCAGGCGCCAGGAGCCGGTAGACGGTTTTACTTTTATGACGCTAAGATGTGCCTTTATGTGATGATTTGGTGGCGTCACTTTATGTTTTTTCCAAAAAAGGACCGTACCCCTTTCTATTGACCGCATTCACTTTCCCATCTCCCGCCCAAAATGACCAAAATTTCCCTCCTACCTTATCCTCTCGGCTGCTCACCACCTCAGACAAGTCCAGTCCTCTCCCTCCCCTCAACCTAGCACCTGCGAGTCCCGTCGGTTCCACTACTGGTCCCTAGCAGGAAGCAGGATGGAGTTGGGGCTCAGCTTGGGGGAGACCAT
This sequence comes from Zea mays, assembly GCF_902167145.1. Taxonomy (NCBI): domain Eukaryota; kingdom Viridiplantae; phylum Streptophyta; class Magnoliopsida; order Poales; family Poaceae; genus Zea; species Zea mays. The sequence goes on along the minus strand of NC_050100.1, from coordinate 29,426,736 downwards.
GGCGGATGTCGGGAGGGACCTCATGCTGGGGCTTGGGATGGGGGTCGGGTGCGGAGGGAGGAGGAAGCACAGAGAGGGAGGAGGGACAGGGAGGTGAGGCGGGAGCTGGAGTTCACGGCGAGGAGCGCCCGGTCGTCGCCAGAGCCGGCGATGCGACTCACCCTCCTGCACGGCATCGGCCTCCCGTGGCCGCCGCCGCCGTCGTCCGAGATTCCTGGATTCGTTTGTTTCCTTCCGCGTGCGTCGAGTTCGCTGAAATGGCTATTCGCGTCCGGCAGGGCACCTGGAGGCGTCAGCGCGTGGCTTCGACGTGAACAGGGCATCGTCGCTGTCCGCGGCCGGTGCCGCCACGGAGGAGGACGAGGAACAGGATGAGGCGGGGGCATCGTCGTCGCCCAACAACAGCGCGAGCTCCTTCCCCACATACTTCTTCGCACAGGGCCAGGTGGCGCCCGACGCTGACCGCGCGTGCTCCCGCGCCAGCGACGAGGACGACGACGACTCCACGCGCAAGAAGCCGCGCCTCTCTAAGGAGCAGTCCGCGTTCCTAGAGGACAACTTCAAGGAGCACGCCACGCTGAACCCGGTAAGCAGCCGCCCACCGACGCAGAACCCGAGTGAGTCTTGTTCCTCGCCCCGATCCCGGTCCTGGTGGTTGGTCACTTTTTATTATGTTAAAGACGCACGCGCTTATGTAACTTGGGTACTTTGTAAGTGTTCTTGCCCTCTCTATTTCTGCTTAATACTATAACAGAGCATGTAATAGGATAGCAAACATAGAAGAATGGTTCAAAACACACAAAGGAGACTTCATTCAGCATGGTTCCAAAAACAAAAACAAAAAAAAAAGAAAGGTTTGTATGTGTGAAATGAGTCTTTTGTGTGGTGCTCAATAGTATTCTCCTTAGCCACTCAATAGTATTCGGCATGGAAAAGTCGTGTATGCAGTCCTAATGGCTTTAAGAAAGCTTCGACGCTATTTCCATAATATTATTATACCATCATCTTAGCCACTCAAGGATATTATAAGAAATATAAAGGGCAAGCTTCGAGCCAAATTGGAAGATAGGCCGCAGTAGAGCTCAATGATTTTGTCATCGACTTTGTTCACAGATCATCTATTCAATCCCAAGCACTAGAATACTTCATTGTTGATTGGACTCCTAGCCCACAGGACGAAGTTGCCCCATCAGACGAAGCTGTCTAGACAGTTTTCTATGATGGTTCATGGGGATCCTTCGGGGCTGATGCTACAACTACTGTTGTTTTACCATCCAAAGTACGAGCTTCATATGCAGCAAAGCTGCAGTTTCAGTGTACAAACAATATAGCGGTATACGAAGCTCTGCTCTTTGGATTGAGGAAACTAAAGGCAATGGGTGTAAGAAGGACAGTCTTGAAATCAGATTCTCAAGTCATCACAGGACAGGTGGACAAGTCAAGCAAAGTAAAGAATTCAAGCTTAGTGAAGTGCCTGACATGGTCCGGATGATGGATTCTTCCTTTGAAGGGTTCCCAGTGAAAAATATCCCGAGACTGGACAATGAGCATGCTGACATGTTGGCCAAGTCTGCCGCTCAAGGGCTCCCCTTGCTCCCCAGAGTGTTCTTTGAAGTACTGTAAGCACCTTCGGTAGATTTGATGGAAAGAGACATCTTAACTATGTCTCCCACACAGTGAAGACTGGAGAACAAAGATTATAACCTTCCTTCAAGAAAATCATCCAGTTGATGATGAAGCGTACATTAAAAGGATATAGGCAAGGACGAGGCTATATAAGGTCATAGAAGGGGTGTTATACAAGGAAGGTGTCTACTCACCTCTGCTGAAGTGTGCATCTAGAGACGAAGGTCAAGGGATGATAAGAAAAATACATTCTGGTCTATGTGGATCACATATTGGCCCAGAGCTTTGATGGTACAAAATCTTTCATCAAGGTTTCTACTAGCCAAAGACAGCTTTGGACACATTATTGGAGTTTGTACAGAAGTGTGACAACTGCCAAAGGTGTGCAAGAGATCAAAAGCATCCTTCATCCTTGAGCCAGCTGATACAACCTACATAACCCTTACAAAGATGGGGAATGGACATAATTGGCCTGATGCCAGCAGCACAAGGAAACTTGAAGTATGCAGTAGTGGTAGTGGAATACTTTTCGAAATGGATCGAAGCGAAGGCATTGGCAACAATAACTTTGGCAACCATCCAAAAGTTTATCTAGCAAAACATCATTTGCTGCTTCGGAGTCTCGAAGTTTATCACTATTGACAATGGCACTTAGTTTGACTCCAAAGCATTCAGGGCATTCTATAATCAAGTGGGAACAAACATACATTTTGCTTCGGTCAGGCATCCAGAGTCCAATCGGTTGGTTGAAAGGGCAAATGGCATAATTTTGTTCGGAATCACAAAGTCTCTGGTTGGATTTCCCAAGGGGAAGTGGGCAGAAAAGCTTATCAAGGTTGTGTGGAATCACAACACATCTATATCAAGGTATATTTGGTTTACACCGTTCAAACTCCTCTTCAGGGACGAAGCATTTACCCCCAAAGAAGTTAAGTTGGGTTCACTAAGAGTCATAGCTTCGACTCAAGATCAAGACAATGAAAAGTCTCGAAGGATGCAATAGAAGAGTCGAGGCTCAAAGCTATCAAGCACATAAAGAAGTATTAAGCAGAAACCATAAGATGGAGAGATAGGAAAGTGAAACTCAAGAACATAGCACCAAGTCATCTCGTGCCTCAAAGGGTAGTTAACCCAGACACATCGAAAAAATTGCAAGTGAAGTGGGAAGGCCCATTCCTGGTCTCAACTTCGAACTGATTGGGCTCATATAGGTTAAAAGACATGGAAGGAAATGACACTCCAAGATCATGGAATACTGATGAGCTTTGAAGATTTTACATCTAATACCAAGCTTTCTCACCCTTTTTTCCTTATGAAGGGGGTAAGGTTTTTTAATGGGGCTAAAGAGGTAATATTTGTGCAAAGAGTAATTAAAGTCAATAAAGGTACATTTCCTCAGAAAAGTAACCATACCGAAGCAGTACATTCAGATACAAAAAAATCAAAATCAGTGAAGGGCCTGATTTCGAGCCTCCAATACAAAGGTAAGTATCATCACCTAGCAAAGGTGAGAAAGCTCTAAAGTCGTTACTAAGGGAATGCAGAGCTAAAGTATCATCACCTAGTAAAGGTGAGAAAGCTCTGAAGTCGGTCATAAAGGAATGCAGAGCTAAAGTATCATCACCTAGTAAAGGTGAGAAAACTTCAAAGTCGTTCCTAAGGAAATACACAGCTAAAGTATCATCACCTAGTAAAGGTGAGAAAGCTCTGAAGTCATTCCTAAGAGAATGCAGAGCTAAAGTATCATCACCTAGTAAAGGTGAAAAACCTCTGAAGTCGTTCATAAGGGAATGCAGAGCTAAGTTGAAAAAATGAGGCACACACAATGCAGAAGGCCATTAAAGGTAAACTTCGGAGGCTTTGATTCGAGTGAAAAGAACGGAAGGTGTTCTTCACCTTCGGCTCAAAATACCAGAAAGATTTGGTTTCACACGCAATAATGCATCTAGAGAACAAATAAGAAAAGCAACAAAAAGAAAATTGTTATATTAAAGTAAGCAATACTTCAACCACATAAATGTTTGTTTCAAAATACAGAAGTCTCTTCGGCCTAATATTTCAGATATGCTTCGTCCCTTTCATACTTCTTCAGCTTCTTCGTCTTCTTCTTCATTTCTTTGCTCTACAGAAAAGACAAGCAATCTAATTATTTAAGAAAGTTCATAAATAAACCTTTCTGGTGTACTCTTAGGCTTCCAAGGAAGCTAGGTGTCAGCCACCTTTGTTCCACAACTCGAAGAAAAATCTTTTCACAACGCTGAGTATGTTCTTCAAAGGAGCCCTAATATCTTCCACGACCATGCCGAAGTTTGCTTCTCCTATGACTTTAACATGTTGATAGTCGGCATTCTCGAGCATTGAAGTAATCATTGCACAGTAATCACTACGAGCATTGATTATTGACTCGACTTCTCCTAGCTCCTTTTCTATCCAACCAAGTTCTCTCTTAGTGTCTTCATGGGAGTATGAGATTGCCCTTGAAATCGCACTAGTTGAGAAGATCTTCTTCATAACATAACAACACCGAGAAGCAATGGCGAAGCAGTTACCCCAAAGCTGCTCTAAAGTTTATGGTAATTTCTAATTCTCTATCTATGGGTGGCATTTTCTTTTGTAGCTTCAAGGATGCTATGAAGTTCATTGATCAATTTGTCTTGTTCTCTCATCTTCGTCATATCAACATTATGTACTTTTACTGCTTCTTCTTTCTCTCTTTTGACCTCGGTTGTCTTCTCTTTCAAGGATATTACTTCGGTCTCTTTTTCTTCTAGAGATTTTCGAAGTGTTTCAACTTTGTATTGAAGATTTGATATCTCAACTTCTTCTTTCTCCTGTTGTATTCTTAAAGCCTTGCTTAATATTAGTCCCTGCATTATGAAGCCAGGACATTTTAATTGAATACAACTTTTTCCCCGAAGTTGAATCAAAACCAAAAAGTTATTTTACCATGATATTAGTATAATCTAAGCTTTCAGAATGCTTCCTCTTCTTGAGTTAGCTGAGTTAGTCTTCGATTTCTGGAAACCTAATGCTTCGAATGATATTCCTTACAATTTTTGATTCATCGGGATTAGGTACACACTTAAGCATTTGATGTCCTCCACCGAAGAGCATAGCTCTAGGTCCGTACCCCATGGCCTCGCCCTTATGTTCTAGCTCTGAAACTTCCTTGTCACTTAGCTCACCAAGCGAAGATGTCGCACAAAGAAACCAAGCTCATCCAATTCTTCACTGATAGTTTGAGTAGGGTCAGTTGTATATGTTCAAAGTGTAAGGCTTGGATGTTTTGGTTCTCCTTCTACCTTCTCGTGCCCCAAAGATCCGCCACGTTTGGCGGTCTTCTTTTTGCCATTTTCTTCGGAGGAGGATGAATCTCCGAAGGCATCACCTCCAAGACCCAAAATTTGCGGGCTCTCTACTTCCTCTTCAAACGAAATATCATTTCCTTTCGAAGATTGGCGACCTTTGTTAGAACCCTTCGTGGTTGGCATAAATCGAGTCAGTATCAGTCCAAGGGACCTAGAGTAGAAAATGGTAATGGTTGTGTCACTACCTCAAGAATCCATGTACAGCTCATAGATGAGGTGGTTGTGGCACTCCCTTTCCCTTTCTCTTATGCAACATAAGTCTTCTTCTTAGAAGTCATGGCTTTCTTTTTTCTGGGCCTGAAGGTGGCTCTTCGTCACCCTCGGACACATCTTCACCCTCTATATCGATATCGACAGTTTTCTTCGATACTTTGCTAGCACCCTTAGCAACTCTTTTCCTCTTCTATCAAGCTTTGGTGTTGGCTACGACATTTTTGTAATCTGGGTAATCAAACCCTATGACATTCAAAACTCAATTAAGTCGAAGTTTCCCCTGGTTCCTGAAGATGGATGACATATCTTCATGTTCTCTGGTAAGATAATTTTCGTAGATCTCATTGCATTTCTCCTCTATCAATCTCATCCACCTAGCCGGAGGAGCTTTATATGAAGATTGTTCCTTAAAATCAAAAGCTAGAGTGACAAGTTCACCATCCTTCGATTTGACTTCCTTTAGGAGTTTCCACCCGGTCCGAGTAGGGAAGACGTTATAAGCAAGTGCTTCTTCAATCAAATCTTGAGATCCAACCTTCTCGATGACTGTATTAAAAGCATTGTAGCATTCACCAGCAACTTCCTTCAGTCCACACTACGACCACTTTATACCGAAGCTAATCTTCAAAGGGCTCATCAACATAACCTTGAACTCTTCATGTTGTTGAGAATCAACTTTGGCATAAAACCACTCCTTTGTCCAGTCCTCGAGCCACTTGGTTCGGGATGCAAGAACCGGACTAGCTATATCCTTGTGATATACGAAGTTGTAGCATCCAAAGTTGTTATGGAAGCCAGTTTGATCCTTGGCCTTCATCTAATAATGTAAATAGTGAACTCTCCATAATGCATCAGCATCGGTACGGTCTCCCTAGCTTCGTACAACCCAAATAAAAATGTCGAGACAAACTATTGCATTTGGAGTTAGCTGATGCATATATACCTGATACCACTGTAGTACTTCACAATCATCTTATACATAGGAAGCTGAAGTCCTGCCTTGAAAAAGCCCTTGTAGACGACAACTTTACCTTTCCTTGGACTCGAGGTTGTTTCATCCCTAGGGAGCCACACATTGACTTTGCTGTTAAAGTACCAACCTTCTTCGTTGGCTGCAAGTCATTTTCTTTCAGAATAGAGCGACCAATCTCAATGTAGCTCGGTGTTGATGGCCTATCCTTGTGCAGTTCTTGGTCAGGCTTTGACGATGACGAAGCCTTCATGGCTTTGGAGATCGGCACTTTATCTTGACGTGCCTCCGAAGAGGTAGGCATGATCGGCTTTGTAGTAGAACGAACCCTAGCCATCTGAGGAAATTATCCACAAAGATGTTCTCCTCGGAGCTAGTTTTTGAAGCGGTGGTGGATGAAAAGGTTTGAAGGCACAAATTTTTTGGCATCAGATGGTTTAGGGCAGTAAATGTAGCCCATTCTCACCCGCTCTACCGCTTTTATACTGAAGAATGGGCGCGAAGGGGAGAGAGTCGAGAAAAAGGTTCGCACGTGCGCCTTCAACTTCTCTTTGTCTGTTGAATTGCCAGTTTAGCTATTTTTATAAAATTGTTATATCTTCTCCATAACGAGCTTTGGGAAGGTGTTTTTCAGACCTTCGGCACAAGCCCTCCCAATCTTATTTTTTGCAATCTAAGCTCGTTACAAAGAAACAAACTCATTCCACATGAGGCTACTGTTGGGGGTCTGCTCTGCCAAAGGTCCTTAGAATACCTTTACTTCGGCATGAACAAATGTGTTTTAGGTACATAGCTAATGGTGAATGAAGCTAGCCTTCGGCCGAAGTGCTTCCAAGAAAAGCCGAAGCAATATAAAGAGAAGTTTTGTCTAACACGTATAAACGACAAGGGTGTAACTCGAAGCCACAAGCCTTGACATGAAGAAGCTATCAAGTGCTAAGTGACAAAGCAGACAAAGTCTGAGACCTATGCAGCGAGAAAGAAAGATAAAAGATAACGATGTCCCTGCATCATTTGTAAACCATGTGTGCAAACTTTATGGGCATGTTTGTAATTTTCCACGAAGTTGTTCATCTTCCCTATCAATAAGGGAACAGTGCGCTACATAAATTAACCTTTTCGAGGGCCTTAGCTTCATTTCTCTTAGCCTTCAAAGTATCTTCGAGCTATCATGTGTAGAGAAGCCGAGGTATGCTTGTAAACTCGTTTAATACGAAGAGAAATGCAATGAAAATACTAAGGCATAAGAGATGAGTCTTGTACTTCGTTACTTATTGCTCCATGATTTAATATTCTTCCGTCCATATTTCTTCTCAAGAACCTTCGTCTTCAAGTTGTTACATCGAACAAGTAACAACATGTGGGCGAAGGTTCATACTTCTAACTGTGTTGCCTTATTTTTGATGCCATGTAGAAATCGAAAACAATTGAACAACATACTAAAATAATGATTAGGATTAAGATATTGATATTACATGAAGCCCATCACATAAACACAAGTGGAAATTCCTATCACTTGCTAGAAATTAAGCAGCAACGCGCACTACTGCCTACTAGAGAATGTGGCTTCGGTCCAACAACATAAACCATTTGTTTCGGTTGTTTTAAAACCGGTATTGATACCAGCTAAAGTATCATTTTAAGATATCTAGCCCGTGTAGAGGATATCTGTACCGGTTGAACCAAACAACAGGTACTAATATTAAGTTACTTAGTGTCAGTTCATGGCAAAAAACAGTACTAAGAGATTCAGTAATTTTTTTGATATAACTGGTACTAAATATGTTTTCTATTCCTATCAGGTCAATTGGATTTCTTGCCAAAATCAGTTTAGTACTGGTTCTTTTAAATAACTGATACTAAAATTCAAAAATTTAGTAACGGTTCTTTGCTAGAGGTGTTCCCTATAAATACAACCCTCTCCCAAGCCTTTCTCATTCATGAGCATTGAGTGTGTCACTGACTTAGTAAATTTCACTAGGTGTGCCACTCAAAGTTTTGAATAAGTGTGTTGAATGTCATTGCAGCAGTATTGATGCCATGTCCTCGGGGTATATATTTTACACACTCTAAAAATAATGCACATCCATATTTTTTACTAACTAATTTTTCTATTTATATGTTTTTTATAGGAACCATCCTCACATTAGTCATAGTGAAATGGAAAAGATCTTGAAAAATGAACTAGCCCTTAGACAGGAAATAAGAAAATACGCCTTTAAACTAGCCCTTAGTTGAGTCTAATTTTGTATATCCTGCTCTAAGGACTAGTTTGTTGTGAGGAGTAAGTCTACATTACCCCTTGATCTTAAGAGGGTGGCCTATTTAATCCCCTCATCTTTAAAATCGCTTGTTTAACCTTAACTTTACAAAACGAGACAAATAACCCCTAGACAGTTTTAATTGGTGGTTTTTATGACGTGTCACTGATTTAAGTGTCACCAATTTTGTCTATTTTTAATTCCATATTCTACTAGTGTTTATATTTTATTTTACACAAAATCGATAATTATATATTATACTAGGTGTATGCCCGTGCGTTGCTACGGAGTTCACATATAATGATAAGATATATTGAGAGTATAGAAACATTAATTATCGCTGTACCTTCTTGTTAGCATCTTTTAGAGGTTAAAAAGATTTACATACATTAAAAGATATATATATATATATGTGTGTGTGTGTGTCCCTGCTTTGCCATACAAATTTAAAACTATCAAAAAGTATTTATACAAATTGTAATAGATATAGATACGTAGCTAGTATCTTTAAGCAGTGTACATGTGTAGATACTATCATGAATTCAAATATACTATGAAAGGTTGAATGAATTCACATCCAATAAGATCAATACCAACAACATACGCAAAAAAAAACTGACTATACTGTGACATACCGACCACCAAATCAATTTTAAACACTATGCAATTTAAGATACTCCAATAACAACACGCGCGATGTCTAGGTGGGTGAGCGACTTCGGGGTCTACCATAGGAACGCCTAGAGGCACGAGGCGACGAGGAGGTGGGAGGCCTCCTAGAGGCTAATGTCGATGAGGGATCAGGCGTAGTCGAGACCCCGCACCATGGCTGCGACCTAGTTGTCGTAGGTTGGCTTCAGGCCCTCATAGCAGAACTTGTTGGAGAATGCGAGGAGCTGGGAGATGATGTTGGGCAGGATGTTGTCCACGCAGTTGTAGGTGGAGCCAGCCGTCCTGGATGCGATCGCGCTGCACGGGGCCCAAATATTTATATTTTATTTTAAAAAGTGAAGCCCCCAAAATGAAAAAGATATGAAGTTGCGATTTCTTGTCATAGAACGAACAAAAAACTCACCAAGGCCAAGAGAAAGAGATATCTCAATGATTAACCCTATAAAAGATATAAATGGATGTGCCAACTATCTATATACATAGATGGACGAACAATATGAATAGGACCTAGAGACTGCAGTTGATGGATGAATGGGTCGGCAGCACCACTCACCTGACAAGGAGAAAGGAGAATGATGTTATGATGATGATAAATAGATCTGGGATGAAGAGTCGGCCTATACTTCCTTGCAGTAACCTTTAGAGTTCTTCTTGCTAGCGTCTTCTTCGATGGTGACATCCAGAATCAGTATAGTAGAGAGGGAAATTGGAATTAGAATTGGTAGCATTCCATCTTAGAATTGAAGAAAGCGGATCTCTTACTAGGCCAGCACATAGTACTACCAAAGAAAGAGATAGAGTAAGAAAAGGGGGAAAATGTTCATCACCGTGATACCAAAAAAGGGGAAAGAGAGAAACAAAGTAAGAAAAGGGAAAAAGGCTCGCCTTAGTCGTTTTCTCGGTGATAGATAGTTGACACAAATTTTCACATATTAGAACATACATGTGTTAAATGTCTACTTTCATGATTTCCACGCATAATGATTATTTGTGCAGGATACCTAATGGCAATTGGAAAATGAGAGCAAAAGCAACAGAAAGCGATGAACAAGGACCTTGACATAGACGTCATCCTAAAGATAGTAGACAACGTTGTACACCTTACCGCTCCGGTAGTGGCACCTGGCCTTGAGCCCTTCCTCCTTATCCGGTATGTGCACATCATAAATATACTTCTTTGCAACTTGGTGTACAAAAAAGCATTGCTAAACACGCAACTATTTTCTTACAACTCAAATGCAAGTCAGAATCAGAAGGCCAAAACCACCTAGGATGGCGGCTCTAAAATCGAACATATTAATTAAATACATGAATATAATTGAGTAAGGTAAAAATGTTGGCTCCCTGGATAAAAAGCAGAAAGATAGAGCTAATCTTAACTAAAACATGATATCATGGCTTCAAATTTTGCTACAATATAACATCAGATTTCAACAACTATGAGATCTGCAACTGCAAGTGCCTCTCAAGTTTTAGCAGCTAAAAATGAACGAGAATCAAAACTTATTACCTTGAGGGGATTTCAACGAACACATGGTGGGCATCATCCAAGTCTCGTACAACTTCGCCTCCGCAGACTTCTGTCGGCTATAGAGCGCAGCGTTCGAGTCTAGCACCTGCAACGACAAGAGTACTTTTTTGCTATTCACGTTTATTAGAAGCAACTTCACTGAACAATTAGATAGAAATGGGACACGATTCTAGAGACTCCACACCTCCCAATAGTAGGAAATGATGCTTGAGTTACTTGGACAACACTCCTAAACTATTCCTAGCTGGCTAGCAGAATTCTAAACTTGGGATCTGGGAGAACAGGGGAGCAACAAAAGATGCCTATGTTGTAGAGCACTTTGTCACATCAACTCTTTGCACAAGAATCGAAAACATTTAAAATTTTTCCATGGTAAATCTTGATGTCAAAGAAGAGAAAATCAAGTGGTCCAATTGATTCCCCCAACAATTCACCATCATGGTGTTTAATCCAGGATTTCTACGATATCACCATGAAAAGTTCAAAATCAAGAACATCTGAACATACTAAGAACAGAGTGAACCGCACCAAGTCACTTGAATCTAAAAAAATTATCCAAGCGAATAGAAATAGATTGTACAAGCAAAGAAAGCTTACATGTACTGAATCTAAATTTGAAAAAAGTCAAAAACATGTCAAGAATGAATAAAAACTAATCTAAAAAAGAGACAAAAGCTTGTCAAGAATGAATAAAAAATATGATTAATCTGAAAAACATGTCAAGATCGACCACATGTTAAGCAAATAAAGGTGGCCTACCTGAATCTAAAAGAAACTGTCCAAGCAAAGAGAAATAGATTGTCCAAGCAAAGAAAGCTTACATATACTGAATCTGAATCTGAAAAGGACAAAAACATGTAAAGAATGAATAAAAACTATGATGAATGTGAAAAACGTGTCAAGATCGACAACTCATTAAGCAAATAAAGATGGCTTGCATTGAATCTAAAAAACTCTCAATGTGAGAGAAAGTATATAGAAACATGTCAAGATCTGTTGATTATCGGAAAACAAATTTTGATGTAAATTTGAGAGAAAGTATAACTTACATAGGCATCCCCTAGTTTTAGTTCAAGATTAGCGCCCAGGTCCTCCCCGCGGTGGGGTCCTCGGAGGAGGGATCTTCGAGTAGGCGGCTTGCTGCCGTGGATCGCGAACAAGCGTGACTGCCACCCCTTGCCTAGGTCCTCCACACATTAGTTGGTATAGCTTTCTAAAATTGTTTAGGAGTGATGAATCATCAAAGCCAGTATTGGACACAACCTTCAACTGTGCATAAATAGGGGGATTCTCAAGTACAAGATAATTTATCCATGAGTTATCTTTAGAAAGAGCCATGAACATGTCCTATATTTGTAATATTGCCTGCAATGCTTGGACCATGTTCATACGGTCTTTCGGTTGCTTTCTGCAAAATTTTCACATCTCAGTACCTAGTATCACTAAAGGGAAATACACAACCAGGAAGACAGGAACACATTTCCTGATGGTACTATGGTAGCCAGATGGTACTAATTTGGGGCAAATTTAAGTAGATACCCTTATGAACATTGTACTAAGAATCGTAAACTATTTAAGGAATAAACTAAATATGATGGAACAAAATCAAAACTATGAAACGAGATAGCTAGAAAACCCCAGCTAGCAACCATCTCGTTGACAGGCATTTAACGGTAGCACGTTCACAGCTGGGTTTCCAAGAAAAAGATAAAATGAGACATTGTGTACAAAACCAAGAAATTTATGCTGAATACAGAAGTGTGAATCCTCTTCATGGCTCAGTTCGCACAAATTTGAGCATGTAACATGAACAAGCATTTTGCTAGAAAAATAGATGCATATTACATGAAAAGAAAAATGTGCGTTAGGAGAAGATAAAAGGTGCATGTCATATGTCAAGTATTTTGGGTCGAAATTGAAATCCTATATGTTCAAGTATTTTGGAAGACAAGGAGTATCATATGAATAAAGGAAGATATATTTACTCTTTAAGGACTTCAGTTGCTGCATTTTGCATTTGCACTATGAATGCAGTGATTTTGTCAGTGACAAGATAATCATCCATTGCAACGAAGGTATTATGTCCATTTTCATTAAAGGTGTCAGATTCTGCCTATAAAAGAAATGATACATTCCCATGTCAGGAAGCAACTTGAATCCAAGTTAAGTCAGTGTTCTAACATAATTTCAATTATAAAACCATCTAGAGTGCTTGGAAGCCATTCATACGAAAATGCTTGAGCATAGAATGTGGAGGCTAGAGAATAGATGTACCTGTAACTGTGCACCATTTGTACCCTGGGCAAAATCTAAGTAGAGATGGCTGCCTAATATGGTGACCTGAACTCTAACATACAAGCTAAGCAATGTCATTGCCCACATTAAAGAAACTGTTTTCTGAAACCTAAGAAATCAGAGAAAGCCACAAAAAATAACATTGTTAGAAATGCATATTTATGATTAGACAATAGACCCAGCAAGTCATACATAGCGTAGATAAGATAAGAAATACCATACTCATAAATTTAATCTCCTTCCAAGTTTCATACTTTGCCTTTGGTGTCAATTCACTTGAGTCTACCTTCCCTTTCCATATCTTGTCAGTCAATTTTGAAATATCCAGTTGGCTTGTTATCTTATCACTGAGATGATGCATGGCCAAAGACAATGTGGTAGTGTCGCAAATCCTCTTCACCTACTCAAAGTGTTCCTGTACCCTACAAGAAAATGGAAGCATGCAAAAGAATTAGAACACGAGCTACTTTACTAAATATGACACTTGCTTATTCTGAAACAGGTACAGCTTCCATGATGAGGAGGCTGGGGTGTCGCTGTGAGCTGCTGCAAGTGATGTTTTCCTAGCATTTTGGATCCCTACCAAAGAAAGCTCCATCTCTTGCTTGAAGAAAATACTGCAGATGTAAAAAAAGCATAAAGTAGTTATTCAAGCAGACAAGCTCCTTGAATAGAAAGGAAACATGTCTGATTGCCAAAAAACGTATTAACGTAGTATCTACTAAAACGTGTGGTTCTCATTACAGCAAAAGTTGTTATACTGTCAAGTAGTTGCAGATTTTATCTGTGTCTGATAATTGTTTGCCTTTCAGTCTGATCATTCCTTGATGACCGCCAGGAGTACAACTTTAAAAAATATATCAAGGATTAATTAATTATTTAAAAGCTCAATCATTAACCAATCAGTGATCTAGGACAAATTCCAATCTATATGCTTGTGAAGTTAACCAGGTTATATATCGGAGTTCATTGAGATGAAAACACATATAAATATTTGCTGACACCTTCGTGCACCAAATTTAACTCGACCAACAAACAATAGATATGCCTAGAAGTAACATCAACAAAGTAAATGTATAGAATATCAGTAAGCTTATCGCCGCAGAAGAACTGAGCCCTGAACTATCAAGACCTTTCACACAAGAAATATATCCTATGATACCCTACAAGAAATCATTTGCTAGAAATATATCCTATGATCAAATCGAAGTACGCAGCAACAACACAAATACTACAAACTGAAGTGAATCAATGCAACCATTGTTTCATCATCCTAGAAAGTTCTTAATTCTGTCTATACATCTTGTCTAGCAAGAGACACCAAACACACAAAATCAATGACGACGAAAACTCAAATTAGACATAATCGATACACAGTCAGTAGATTCCTCTTAGTTTGTCTACATCAGTTGACAACCATGATAGATAGTTATTAGTTACTCCTAGTTAGTTATCCCCACATAAATAAATAGAAGTTAGGGAGTTCATAGGAGGGCAACATGAGCGAGCTTCCCTGAGTGTATGCATCCATCATCTTAACACAACGAAAGGGTGGCTATGTCTTGGGTCGTGGCCCCATCCATACTGAAACAACAAATCACTTGTTCACACTGAGAAGGTCGATCGAGGGGAGAGAAAGAAGGGGAGGAGTGCCATGTCGAGGAACCCCTGGTGGAGCTCCAGGAAGCTGCGTTCTACCTCACGCGTCGCGACATGGCGGTCCTGGATCACGTGCATCGCGGCGAGAACGACGCCCAGCTCCACCACCCACAGTGGCCGCCGTATAACGTCGCTCCCTTAGGAGATGACTGGATTTCATCGCCTGTCATGCCGTCCTGCCATTAAAAGGAACACATCGTCAGATCTCTATGTCCTTCCTCAATAATAGATATAGGTGGAGGACTTGCCTCTACCATTAACGAATTCTCCGTGCAGGCGGACAAACATGGCATGCCTGGATCTAGTGTCTATCACAGTTGTGGTGCGCGCGGAGGGCGTCTGCTAGGCACAACGAGTTGCCCTTCTCATTGGCGATGTGCAGGCGGTGGAGTGCGTCATGGATGACCGCCATCTTCACCTTCGACGCCTTCGCCTTCTAGAAGAACACGCGCAGGCTTGTCTGTGACGCCACTGACGGCCGACTCTGAGAGCTCGATCTCGTCGCCCGCCGCCTCCAATCCTTCAATGGTGCCTCTGGAAGCCACAACAACGCAGGGCCAGGTCTGAGAAGGGAGGGAGAGGACACGACATCAGCGCAGCGTGTGAGGAAACTGGGCCTGAGTAGGGTAGGGGGGAGTTCGCTAACTTGGGATGGAATAGGTCATGGGGAGAGCGGTTACTGTCGCGCGGTGCGCAGAGCAGCGGGTGTCACGCGGTGCGTAGAGCAGCGGGTGGGGCGATGGTGGTCGCGCGACTGGTGTGGCGAGGTTGTCCGCCGAGGGGGAGGCCACCGGCGGGTGAGGAGCGATCGATGGGGCGGTGGAGGCTTACCGGCGGAGGGTAGTGGAGGCTCGCCGGCGGGGATGAGGCTGCCGCGCGGTGAAGACTGCCTGCGTGAAGTCTCTAGGGTTTTTTATTTCAAGTTCCAGATGGGCCTTATAGAATTTGATTGATAGATGGGCCTCATACGGTAACCAAATAATTCAGCCCACGCAGGCTACCGCGGCGCAAATATAATGTACCATATCGGCCAACCAAAAGTTGTGGTAGCAACTTATAAACCTTCCTGCTACAGAGGAAGCAGTCAGCTCGTGTAATCAGCTCTTGGTATTGTCAACTTGTGTCGATTTTTTGCGCGAAGCGAGCACGTGGAACCAACGCGCGGATGGGGCGGGGTGAGGACGCGGCTAGCACGAGCGGTTAGTGTGGCGATAGACGATCTAGATTGAACGAAGGCAGAACAACGATGGACGATCCAGATTGAACGAAGGCAGAACGACAGGCTACCCTTACAGCCTTAATAAGTAGTAGAGATTTGCCCTAGTTTTCCTATAATTTTAGGAGTAGCAGTTTAATTACTTAAAACAAAAAACTACATAAAAAGTGTTTAATATTTTTGTCCCTATTCATTCTTATCTTGTGAGGTTAAATTTTACTAGAGCTAAATAAAAATATTACTAAACTACTAATTTTTTTGTTTATTTTACTAAACAAGTCAAGTGGTCTTTCTTTTAATTACTAACTAAATTAATTTTACATTTGTTTTTTAGAAATATATAGCAAACGGTAATAAAATAATCTCCAATTTTTACCTAAACCTTTTATTAGCTAAACTATCATATACAACTGGTTTTAAAGGTGAGGGGGTGAACTAGACCACACTCTAAAGGCCTCTATTAATCATCGATTAGCGGAGGCGGTTAACATGCCCGCCTCCTATAATGTGCTAACCGAGGCGGGCACTGTAACTCGACCGCCTTAGTTAATTAGTATTAATGGAGGCTGTCGTTTTAAGGCAACCGCTCCAATTAATACTAATTAACTGTGTCAGTTTAGTTCTATGTCAGTTTCGTTACAGTGCCCGCGTCGGTTAACTCTTTTAACAGAGGCTGATATTTGTTAATTGCTCTCTTCGATTAACTATTTTCAACTTAAAAAATAATAAATTTAAATTTGGATTTAAATTTGAAATGTACTTGTGCAAATCAAATACTAATGAAAGTCAATAAATAGAAATACAATGCAAAGATATATATACATATGAATACTTGTTTCATCACATCTGGTTATATACATATAACTAATCAATTAAAGTGTTGTCTTTACAACACATCGATCATCAATCACCTACCATGACATGGTAATCCTAAAAAGATGTCGATATACTTGTAATCTTGAAGGCGTAGCATGGTGGACCAGTTTCTGAGCTTCTCATACTCTTGTAGAATTCCTAAGTCGCTTTCTTTGTTGAAAAATGGCGCCGCTTCATGCACATATTTGTCCATGATAAACTTACAGATGTCACCAATTGTTCCAGTGATGGTCTTATGAGTTATCTTTTCCCCACCAGTTTAGGGTCTTCTTCAATTGTCTATAACTAGTGCTAAATTTGTCGTATGCTCTAATATACTCGCATACCTAGTATCCGCTTAGTACTGACCCATGAGGTTGTTTTGAGTACTGCACGATATATGATATGATATCACTAGTTACAACATGTTGAGAGCATACACATCGCAAAAATCACTTTGGAACGTATTGGGAAGTTTGCAGTGTTTTAGCGAACATTTTGTTGTCCTTGTTAGATCGTAGATCGATGCATTCTGGATCATCCATGTACTTGCGGTAAGAGTTGTGCGTAACAAAACCACTATTATCGTCAACGACAATTTAAACACTTGTTTGTAGAGTAAATGAACAACAAGTACCATCTCTTACAATCTCAATACGTTTTCAAAGTCTTTATACCCTTCTTTTGTTGTATCCAAAGAGTCCAGTACAATGGCCCAACCATTCTGAGGACAGATCAGGAATACAATCCAGTGGTCAATTATTCCCTCGCTCCACAATATAGTCAAATCTTAGTGGTTGTCCAAGAATCAACTTTAACTCTAGCAATATCCATTTTACTTACCTGAGCTGGTGGACGGCCATGATATAACCACTTTCCCCAAGCTTCTTCATGACTCCGTACATGTACATTGTCGCGTTATATCTCAAATTGTTTTTTAGCATTTTTCGTGTTTCCTCTCTCTTCCGGATTCAAGTTTAGTAGTTGTTCATGGTTGTCTGGTATATAATAGCCCTTGATGAATCTCTCGCTAATACACAATGGAGAGAGGTAATGAATATTTTCGCTCATCTTGATATTACATGAAGCCCATCACATAAACACAAGTGGAAATTCCTATCACTTGCTAGAAATTAAGCAGCAAAGCGCACTACTGCCTAATGGAGAATGGGGCTTCCATCCAACAACATAAAACATTTGTTTCAGTTGTTTTAAAACCGGTATTGATACCAGCTTCAACATCGGTTTAAAATATCTAGCCCGTGCAGAGGATATTATTACCAGTTGAACCAAACAACCGATACTAATATTAAGTTATTTAGTACTGGTTCAAAGCAAAAAATGGTACTAAGGGATTCAGTAATAGTTTTTTGATAGAATGGGTACTAAAGATGTTTTCCATTCGTACCAGGAAAATTTGATTTCTTGCCAAAATCAGTTTAGTATCGGCTCTTTTAAATAACTGATACTAAAATTCAAGGATTTAGTAACTGTTCTTTGCTAGAGGTGTTCCTTATAAATACACCCCTCTCCCAACCATTCTCATGAACGAATACTCCAATATCATATCTTTAAAAACAAAAGTAAAAAATAATTTTGTACCGATTTTGGTTCAAAACAGGTACTAAAGCTTTTTTTTAGTAACAGTTTTTATGTAGAAAAGGTACTAAAGCCTTAGAATTATTACCAGTTCTAAATTAAACCCAATACTAAAAGGTATTCTTTAGTACTGGTTTTTTGTAAGAATCAGTGTCCTATATAATGTCTCCCACCACACCCTACCCATTCTCGGGACACTATTCAACCTAACTCAAGTCAATGACGTCGTACCTCCGACCACCAGCGTTGTTGCCCTAGTCGTTGCCGAAGCGCCACACATGTGCTATCGTCGCTGTGCCTGCACCACCATTGCCACGCCGTTGCCGCAGTTAGGTTGACTGTTTTTGTGTTTGTTAATATGATTTTATGTATTTTGTGTATGTATCTAGAAATATGTAGGGTTAATGGATTAAGGATTTAGTAGGGAAATGATTAGCCAAATGTTTAGGGTTTATAGATTAAGGATTTAGTAGGGGTTGTCTTTGGATTCCTATGTAATATTTTTCCATAACAAACACAATATATTATAGGCCAAGTAAACACTAGTTTGAAGATAAAATCAATGTGAATTAGTGTTTATGGCATAATTTTCCATAATCGTTTAATCTAGATATGTGCCATACACATTGTGCCTTACAAATTGTTTATCTTTTAATTCCATACATACAATTTCAATCGCCTAGTCGAAGAGATAGAAACATCAAATGGAATGCATTTCTTTGGGTTCTTGATCCGTATAGGTTGTGTGTCTCAATGCTGATATGGACCCTAACCCCGAACTCTATCGTCTAACATCGACCACACACACCTTTCCCCGAGCCACCGATCGTGTCACTCCTCTCTAGCGATCACATTAGTCATCATGTATTGGGATCAGGTAACCCCCAATGTTACATCATTTGACTTGAGTTTTTAGTTTAAACGTTGTTCTTTTTAGCTGACTTGCATCGTTCGATCAATCTACAGTCGGAATCGTGTGGAAGCTCCCCTACAAGGTTTAACGCTTTTATTTTTATACAATGATATTACAAACATATTATGGAAAATTCATATATATAGTATGTTTTTCCTATGTGTCGTGAATTGATGCTCCTCTGGAAGCAAATCTATATTGGTCTCTATAGTTATAGATATTGTTCTGTTATAGACGAGTCATGGAGAGCTACTAATATTATTGTACTAGAATGGTTAAAACAATATAGATGGGAAAATGACATGACTATAGAATACTTAAGAGTTCAAAATGAACAAATAGAAAAGAGAGTCAAAGCTCATAAGGCAATAGTGGAATCCATATTGTAATCTGAAACTTATTTTTAACTTTGGACCTTTTACGATTGTCATTTTTAATGTAGGAAGGAACGTAACCAGTTATTGAGAAAGTGCTTATGTGTCTAGATGTGTTCGGTTATGTCGAGCCTGACTTAGTACTAGATTCTCCAACTCAAGTCGTCCCACCTGCTCCACCAACAAACATAAAGAGGTTGAAGACGTCTCACTCACCTAGTAGTTCCAACATGAAATCAAGCATTGGTCAACAATTTCTAGGTTGCTACAAGAAGATAATAAAATAGTATGTGATATCATTGTACTAAAAACATATGGAGTGTGGTTTCGAGGGCGAAGTACTTCAACTTGGTATCAAAATATTGAAAGAAGACTTGGAAGCTCACCAGATATTCATGACATTACAGGAATCTAAACCTAAAACCTTTATTTTAAAATCTGTTAACGATTATAGCTAGATGATGTTGTGTGGGGTGTTGAATGATGTGAACAATGTAGTGAATGTGAACTCTCAGTTATGAAATATGTAGTGATTGTGAGCTCTAGGTTGTGAACTATGATGCGATAAATGTTATGAACTATGTTGGTTTTATATTGGATGTTTATGTTATGAACATTGTTTTATGTAGCATGTTATGAACATTGTACTGGTTATACAAAGAATAGAGCCCCTCAACAAAATTTTAGTGTCGTCTATAACCAAGAATAGTATCGGTTATAACCTATAATTGGAAATATAGATGGACCTTTAGTACCATATATAGCCAAGAACTGGTATTAAAGGCCCCTATTTAATACCGGTTTTATACAAGCGAGACTAAAGATTGAGGCCTTTAGTCCCATATGCTAAGTACCGGTTGAGAATTCGGTACTGTAGCCGGTTCCAGCTGGTATAGATAGTCCTTTTTCCAGCAGTGGTGTTTTGAGATCCATACATGAAAAAGAATTTTGGGGTTGAAAAATAATCCATTTTAGATACTCATGGTTAGCCATTTGTATGGCTACAACCGGGCGTTGGGGTCTTCCTACAAAAGCTAATCTAAAATCAAGAGAGGTTCTGAGCTTTACGAGAAAGGTGAAGGATTCACATCATTAGCGATCATTAGCGATATGTAGTTTTACAACAAAGTGGCGAAAGAAAAGACAACATCATAAAGGTGGAACAACTGAATTGACAGGAAAAAACTAGTAGTGATGTAATTTTTCTAAAGTTAACATGTTTTCGTGGCAGTTATATGGCTTTTCCAGTTTTAGTGGCAGCGATATGGCATTTTATCACTATCATTTCACTTAAAATGCTAGTGATATCAAACATCTACTACTAAAAATGATTTTTAAAGATAAGGGCCTTTTCTAAAGTGGTGACTCTTTCGAATCGTCTCTAAAAAATGGTTTCCAGAGGAGGCTTCAGAGTTAGCCATCTCTAGAAACTTTTCTTTAGATGCAGCTATCGGTGGTAGCCACATCTAAAACCGGTGATAACAACCGCCTCTGAAGAAATATTTATAGATATGACTAAGGTTAGAGCTGCCTCTGAATATTACTTGTAGAGTCATCTTTACAAATTGCAATGCGTATATGTCACAACCATCTTTGTCTTCGAGATTCTTACGATAACTCAAGGAAGAGGAAGGAGTAACTCAGGCTTCCTCCAAAAAAGCATGAATCTAAGGGAGAAGTGATATGTACCCATATGCGTGATACCTCGAAACAAACATGAAAAAAACTCTCAAAGGGGTAAAAAAGCTTTTATGTATTACCGGAATCCAGCTTTTTGCCGAGTGGTCGAGGCTTTACCGAGTGATGTGGCCTTAGTACTCAGCAAAGAAGCAACCTTTCCTGAGTGCCTCCTAGTGCGTTCGGCAAAGTTACATACAAAGGGGCCCGCTGGTGATCCCTTTGCCGAGTGCTAGTCAGGCGGGCACTTTGCAAAGAGGGAGCCTTTGCCGAGTGCCACCTAATTGTCACACCTGAATTTAAGGGCAAATCCAGTCGCGAATCAAATGTGTGCTAGGATCAAGTCTCACACAAATGATGACTCATGGTACAGAAATGAATGTCACATATTTACTATATAATAGGAGTTATATACAAAATAACTAAATAATTACATCATACGGAGATAACGATCCTCTGCAACCATAGTTGACTAGGAGACGATGGCTTAGACGTCTCATGAACTCATCGTGGCATCCTCCATGCTCCTTATCATGCGGTACCTATTCTTGACCTAGGGGATGTGAGTATAGAAAGAATGAGCTCACATACGTTCATCGCTAAACAAGTTGTGGGGAATAATGTGCATGAGCTCACTTACGGTGAAGGCTCATGTGAAGTGTAAGGCTTACCAAAAAAGATGGTTAAAACTGAGCATTGCTTTTAAAATTGGTCAAAATTTTATTAGAAGTTACTAAGTATAAGTACATACCATCCCAATTAAATAAGGGATCACAATTATTAATAAAACCCATAATGCAATGCAAATGATAGATTAAATTTAATTCTATAAATTAATCATGTGTGTTCGAGCCGCTCATGACCGTGAGCACGGCTGATATACCAGTTTTACACTCTGCAGAGGTTGCACATCTTTACCCACAAGTCGTGTTACCCATTTGCCACGGGTTCATGAATCCCATACATCTCTACCGAGAAAACGAGGCAGGGTAGCACTACGAGGCCTTTACAAAGTTCCACTAGCTTTAGAAAACCCGCTACGGTTTCTGAGAAGGGAGATATAGGAATCTCTCATCCGAAAAGCCATCGTAGCATGATCGACCCGAGAACCTCCCTATACTGCAGCTCCTCTACCTCCCTTGCCCCTTTTGGGTAAGGTAGTCCTCCACTAGTTTTCCTAATTAGTCAACAAAGGACGTTCCATACCACCCTTGTGGTAGCACTATTTTTTTCTGGGTGGTTCTCTATGTTCCAATTAACAAAATAATCTTATCATGAACAATAATTAAATCAACAACAAAACTGGAACATGACCATAATTTAGTATAGCATTAATCCCAAAACCAGGTAGAGCAATAGCAAGTCTACTCAATAGTTTGTTTATTTGCAAGGTGTGAGGTAAAAAATACTAGGGAAACCTATTAGGTCCCATCAAATTAAGTTGAGCATGTCACAGTGATTAATAGAAACATTATTAGGTAAAGAAAAGTGATCAAGGGCACAACTTGCCTTAGACTTGCGATATCCAGGTACTTCACCAAATTGGTCTTCGGGTTTCTCGTGACCTCGCTGCTACTCGTAGAAATACATACAAATAGACAAGGAGTACATAAAAATAACATTACACCAAACATGAGAACAAACAACGTAAGAATATTCTATGTGTCACTACGAGACCGTAGGTTTGAGAACCACTAAATTCAGAGTTATGGTTGAAAAGATATGGTTTTCTAAAGTTTGTAGGTAATATATATTCTGTGTTGATTAATCTAAATCATGTGAGGAGAATATAACTGTTGGGAGCCTTCCTCTTTCGAAGGTCCTCAAAAACATAACTAACCATCTCCTTTTAGCATAACATGAATTGCTACAGGGAGTTTCGGTTTCAGGATGGAGGTTTTCTCCCATGGCAAAGGTATACAAGACGAAGATATAGTTGGAAGATGATAAGAATGAACGTTGAAGCTATAGCCGAACAGTAACAGCTTCGGCTTAAAATAATGATGAAGACCAAACATGATGCTGACCCGAAGAGAAAAAGACTAGCTAGTCCCTAATGATTTATGTTATAGTTATGAGTAAATGTTGAGGACACAAATATACTTTTACTCGGGTTACGTCTCGTTCCTATAAATAGATTAACAGTAGCATTGTAGTATTCACGCTGGATTGTAATCACTCTTGCGTCAGCGCCTTCAAACAAGCCGAAGATATCAATGTAATGTAAATTTTGTTAATGTTCACGTGTACATTATAAAAATTCATATGTGAATGAGTCGATGAATTACATTCATTATTTCTATGTATTTTTATTCTCATGAAAGATGAAGGCATGTCCTTCACGTCCTTCGTCTGAAGATCATTATATCCAATAGTAGATAATGTTTCAGAGGACGAAGGTCCTTAATTCTTAACAATTGTGTTGCCTTGTTCTTGACTCAAAGCATTCGAGAACAAGTGACCAACAATAACTAACTCAACTCTAATCTATTTTATAACCTGATTAGAGATCATATTACAGTCAATTTATAATTATAGACATGTTAGCCTTAGATTAGAAGAGTTAATAAACATAGGTCAAATAAATATCTATTTATAAAAATATGTGATATGATTAAAAAATAATGATGTTACTGCGTAGAAAAATTTAATACGAGACTAATGCAACTTGAACGGAGTAATTTAGAGTTAAAACGAGAAAGTTATGAATTTACTAAGTTTCTAGGTGTTTCTACTATTTCTTTAATTCCAAAAATGGCTTCCAAGGACTTAATTATAAATACCAGGGACTGCTTTGTGAGAACTGAGGACCCAATCGTTATCTCCCTTGAACTGGGATTAACCGCGGGGAATATGTAAAGAATCTGGGGTCTTTTCAGTAGAAACCACACGACGAAGAGGTATGGGGTTATTCTCGCCGTTGGATTACCCGCAGGCGGTCCAGATTACATCTGTACCGGTACAAAAGCCTGACCATCAGATCAAGGATCAGCGCCCCGATTTTTATGAAGATCGGCCCACTCCTGCCCCTCGGATCTAGATCTAACGACCCTCATGCACCAACATGTACCGGTATGAAACACTTCTAATTAGAGCCGCCCAACGTCGGATGGACGGTGGCGAGTTCATCGTCCCCACAGCCACCCATAGTCACGATGGTGAAAGGGAAATGTGCCCTTGGGCCATTTCTAAGTATTTTGGTGATTTAGTGTCAAAACAAGTGCTTAAATGTAAAATGGTGAACAAAGTACAAACCAAGGATAAAGGTATGTTTCTCGGACTTAGTACATTGTTTTGTGGACTAATGTATTGTGTCTAAGTGCTGGAAACAGGAAAAATCCAATTGGAAATGTCTTGGCTCGAGCAGCCAAGAATCTGCTCAGTCTCGGAGCACCGGACTGTCCGGTGGTGCACCGGACAGAGTCCGGTGCGCCAGACTGGATCGAGCGAAGTGGCCGCTCTCGGGAATTCACCGGCGACGTACGGCTATAATTCACCGGACTATCCGGTGTGCACCGGACTGTCCGGTGAGCCAACGGTCGGCCGGGCCAACGGTCGGCCGCGTGATCTGCGCGGGACACGTGGCCGAGCCAACGGCTAGAAGGGGGCACCGGACTGTCCGGTGTGCACCGGACATGTCCGGTGCGCCAACGGCTCTCTGGCTGCCAACGGTCGGCTGCGCCAGTTAAGGAAAGAAATCGGGCACCGGACACTGTCCGGTGTGCACCGGACTGTCCGGTGCTCCAGTCGACAGAAGGCAAGATCAGCCTTCCTAGAATGCTCTCAACGGCTCCTAGCTGCCTTGGGGCTATAAAAGGGACCCCTAGGCGCATGGAGGGGTACACCAAGCATTCCTACAACATTCCTAAGCACCAAGACATCGATTCCGCGCCTTTGATTCTTTGCGATAGCAATTAGAGCTCTAGTTGAGTAGTGAACTCTTTGAGTTGTGTTGTGAGCTCTCTTTGCAACTTGTGTGCGTGGTGTTGCTGTGATTTCTTGTCTTGAGTGCGTTGCTAATCCCTCCCTTGCTCCGTGCTTCTTTGTGAATTTCAAGTGTAAGGGCGAGAGGCTCCAAGTTGTGGAGATTCCTTGCAAACGGGATTGAGAAAAAGCAAGCAAAACACTGTGGTATTCAAGTGGGTCTTTGGACCGCTTGAGAGGGGTTGATTGCAACCCTCGTCCGTTGGGACGCCACAACGTGGAGTAGGCAAGCGTTGGTCTTGGCCGAACCACGGGATAACCACCGTGCCATCTCTGTGATTGATTTCTTGTGGTTATTGTGTTTTGATTCCTCTCTAGCCACTTGGCAATTATTGTGCTAACGATTAACCAAGTTTTGTGGCTTAAGTTTTCAAGTTTCACAGGATCACCTATTCACCCCCCCTCTAGGTGCTCTCAATTGGTATCAGAGCCGTTCTCTTCACAAAGGGACTAACCGCCCGAAGAGATGGATCCTAAGGGGAAGGGTATCGTGATCAACGATAAGGAGAAGGAATCCTTCGTCAACGAGCCGAAGGACGACAAGCCTACCGACTCCAGCTCAGGCCATAGACGGAAAGAAGGGAAGAAGAAGAAGACAAGGCGCATCAAGGAGATCGTCTACGACGACGACCACAACGACTACGAGAGAAGGAAACCGATCAATTCGAACTTTTCTTTTGACTACTCTCGTATTCCTCAAAGTGCAAATGCTCATTTATTATCTATTCCACTTGGTAAACCTCCTCATTTTGATGGAGAGGACTATGGATTTTGGAGTCACAAAATGCGTAGTCACTTGTTCTCTCTCCATCCTAGTATATGGGAGATTGTAGAAAGTGGAATGCATTTTGATAGTTCGGATAGTCCCATGTTCATTAACGAGCAAATTCATAAGAATGCACAAGCTACTACTGTTCTTCTAGCTTCATTATGCAGGGATGAATATCACAAAGTGAGTGGCTTGGATAACGCCAAGCAGATCTGGGACACCCTCAAGATTTCACATGAGGGGAACGACGTCACCTTGCTCACCAAGATGGAGTTGGTGGAAGGCGAGCTTGGACGATTCGCGATGATAAGGGGCGAGGAGCCGACACAAACATACAACCGGCTCAAGACCCTTATCAACAAAATAAGGAGCTACGGAAGCACGCGATGGACGGACCACGACGTCGTCCGATTGATGCTAAGGTCCTTTACCGTTGTTGATCCTCATTTGGTGAATAACATTCGTGAGAATCCCAGGTACACCAAAATGTCGCCCGAAGAAGTCCTTGGAAAATTCGTAAGCGGGCGAATGATGATCAAGGAAGCGAGGTACGTGGACGACGCTCTTAACGGTCCAATCAATGAGCCTCAACCCGTTGCTCTCAAGGCAACAAGGAGCAAGGAGGCGTTACCCAGCAAGGTAGCACAAATTGAGGCCGCCGGACTTAATGATGAAGAGATGGCCCTCATCATCAAAAGATTCAAGACGGCGCTTAAAGGTCGCAAGGGACAGCCAAGCAAGACCAAAGCCAAGGGGAAGCGCTCATGCTTCAAGTGCGGTAAGATTGGTCACTTTATCGCTAATTGTCCCGATAATGATAGTGACCAGGAAAAGAAGAGTGGAAAATGGGAAAAGAAGAAGAATTACAAGAAGGCAAAGGGCGAGGCACATATTGGAAAGGAGTGGGATTCGGACTGCTCCACGTCCGACTCCGACAACGAAGGACTCGCCGCCACCGCCTTCAACAAGTCATCTCTCTTTCCCAACGAGCATCACACATGCCTCATGGCTAAGGAGAAGAAAGTAAGTACTCGAAACTCTACTTATGCTTCAAGTGAGGATGAGTCCAGTGATGATGATGAAATAGATTATTCATGCTTATTTAAGGGCTTAGATAGATCTAAGATTGACAAGATTAATGAATTGATTGATGCTTTAAATGATAAGAATAGGCTTCTAGAAAAGCAAGAGGATCTTTTGTATGAAGAACATGATAAGTTTGTAGAGGCACAAAAATCTCTTGCATTAGAAATTAAGAGGAATGAAATGCTTGCTTGTGAGTTGTCTACATGCCATGATTCTATTTCTAGCTTAAAGAGCATAAATGATGATTTGAATGCTAAGTTAAAAATAACTAGTAAATCAACATCTTGTGTAGAAAATGATGTTATTTGCAATAGGTGTAAAGATTTTGATATTGATGCTTGTAGTGAACACATAGCCTCTATTGCAAAATTAAATGATGAAGTTGCTAGTCTTAATGCCCAACTTAAGACTAGCAAAAGTGAATTTGACAAATTAAAATTTGCAAGGGATGCCTACACAATTGGTAGACACCCCTCAATTAAGGATGGTCTTGGCTTCAAGAGGGAAGTCAAGAACTTAACAAGCCATAAGGCTTCCATCTCCACAAAGGAGAAGGGGAAGGCCCCTATGGCAAGTAATGCTAAAAAGAACCATGCCTTCATGTACCATGATAGAAAATTTTCTAGAAATGTTCATGATGAAAGGAGTTGTAATGCTTATAATACTTTTGACTCTCATGCCATGGTTGCTTCTAGTTCTTCCTATATGCATGGTAGAAATGTGTTTAGAAGAAATGTTGTTCATCATATGCCTAGGAGAAATGTTGTCAATATTCCTAGGAAAGTTAATGAACCTTCTACAATTTATCATGCTTGTGATGCTTCATTTGCAATTTGTAGAAAGGATAGAAAGGTGATTGCTAGAAAATTAGGGGCAAAATGCAAGGGAGATAAAACTTGCATTTGGGTCCCTAAGACAATTGTGACTAACCTTGTAGGACCCAACAAGAGTTGGGTACCTAAGTCCCAAGCCTAAATTTGCCTTGCAGGTTTATGCATCCGGGGGTTCAAGCTGGATTATCGACAGCGGATGCACAAACCACATGACGGGGGAGAAGAAGATGTTTACCTCCTACGTCAAGAACAAGGATCCCCAAGATTCAATTATATTCGGTGATGGGAATCAAGGCAACGTGAAAGGATTAGGCAAAATTGCAATATCGAATGAGCACTCTATATCTAATGTGTTTTTAGTTGAGTCTCTTGGATATAATTTGTTATCTGTTAGTCAATTATGCAATATGGGATATAATTGTCTATTCACTAATGTAGATGTGTCTGTCTTTAGAAGAAGTGATGGTTCACTAGCTTTTAAGGGTGTATTAGACGACAAACTTTATTTAGTTGATTTTGCAAAAGATGAGGCCGGTCTAGATGCATGCTTAATAGCTAAGACTAGCATGGGCTGGCTGTGGCATCGCCGCTTAGCACATGTGGGGATGAAGAACCTTCACAAGCTTTTAAAGGGAGAACATGTAATAGGTTTAACTAACGTGCAATTCGAAAAAGATAGACCTTGTGCAGCATGTCAAGCAGGTAAACAGGTGGGAGGAGCACATCACAGCAAGAATGTGATGACCACATCAAGACCCCTGGAACTGCTACATATGGACCTCTTCGGACCCGTCGCCTATCTAAGCATAGGGGGAAGTAAGTATGGTTTAGTTATTGTGGATGACTTTTCCCGCTTCACTTGGGTATTCTTTTTGCAGGATAAGACTGAGACCCAAGGGACCCTCAAGCGCTTCCTAAGGAGAGCTCAAAACGAGTTTGAGCTCAAGGTGAAGAAGATAAGGAGCGACAACGGGTCCGAGTTCAAGAACCTTCAAGTGGAGGAGTACCTTGAGGAGGAAGGGATCAAGCACGAGTTCTCCGCTCCCTACACACCACATCAAAATGGTGTGGTAGAGAGGAAGAACATGACGCTAATCGATATGGCGAGGACGATGCTTGGAGAATTTAAGACCCCCGAGCGTTTTTGGTCGGAAGCTGTGAACACGGCTTGCCACGCCATCAACAGGGTCTACCTTCACCGCCTCCTCAAGATGACGTCGTATGAGCTGCTAACCAGTAACAAACCCAATGTATCGTACTTTCGTGTATTTGGGAGTAAATGCTACATTCTAGTGAAGAAGGGTAGAAATTCTAAGTTTGCTCCCAAAGCCGTAGAAGGGTTTTTGTTAGGTTATGATTCAAATACAAAGGCGTATAGAGTCTTCAACAAATCATCGGGTTTGGTTGAAGTCTCTAGTGACGTTGTATTTGATGAGACTAATGGCTCTCCAAGAGAGCAAGTTGTTGATCTTGATGATGTAGATGAAGAAGATATTCTGACGGCCGTAATACGCACCATGGCGATTGGAGATGTGCGACCACAGGAACAAGATGAGCAAGATCAACCTTCTTCCTCAACTATGGTGCATCCCCCAAGTCAAAATGATGAACAGGAGGCGTGCGATCAAGGGGAGCACAAGATGATCAAGTAATGGAGGAAGAAGCACAACCGACACCTCCAACTCAAGTCCGAGCGATGATTCAAAGGGATCATCCCGTCGACCAGATTTTGGGTGACATAAGCAAGGGAGTAACTACTCGGTCTCGATTAGTTAATTTTTGTGAGCATTACTCCTTTGTCTCTTCTATTGAGCCTTTCAGGGTAGAGGAGGCCTTGCTAGATCCGGACTGGGTGTTGGCCATGCAAGAGGAGCTCAACAACTTCAAGAGGAATGAAGTTTGAACACTGGTGCCTCGTCCTAAACAAAATGTTGTGGGAACCAAGTGGGTGTTCCGCAACAAACAAGACGAGCACGGAGTGGTGACAAGGAACAAGGCTCGACTTGTGGCAAAAGGTTATGCCCAAGTCGCAGGTTTGGACTTTGAGGAGACTTTTGCTCCTGTGGCTAGGCTAGAGTCCATTCGTATCTTGCTAGCATATGCCGCTCACCATTCTTTCAGGTTGTTCCAAATGGATGTAAAGAGCGCTTTCCTCAACGGGCCAATCAAGGAGGAGGTGTACGTGGAGCAACCCCCTGGCTTCGAGGATGAACGGTACCCCGACCATGTGTGTAAGCTCTCTAAGGCGCTCTATGGACTTAAGCAAGCCCCAAGAGCATGGTATGAATGCCTTAGAGACTTTCTAATTGCTAATGCTTTCAAGGTTGGGAAAGCCGATCCAACTCTTTTCACTAAGACTTGTGACGGTGATCTTTTTGTGTGCCAAATTTATGTCGATGACATAATATTTGGTTCTACTAATAAAAAGTCTTGTGAAGAGTTTAGCAGGGTGATGACGCAGAAATTCGAGATGTCGATGATGGGCGAGTTGAACTACTTCCTTGGGTTCCAAGTGAAGCAACTCAAGGACGACACCTTCATCTCTCAAACGAAGTACACATAAGACTTGCTAAAGCGGTTTGGGATGAAGGATGCCAAGCCCGCAAAGACTCCGATGGGAACCGACGGACACACCGACCTCAACAAAGGAGGTAAGTCCGTTGATCAAAAAGCATACCGGTCAATGATAGGGTCTTTACTTTATTTATGTGCTAGTAGACCGGATATTATGCTTAGCGTATGCATGTGTGCTAGATTTCAATCCGATCCTAAGGAGTGTCACTTAGTGGCAGTGAAGCGAATCCTTAGATATTTAGTTGCTACGCCTTGCTTCGGGCTCTGGTATCCAAAGGGGTCTACCTTTGACTTGGTTGGATATTCAGATTCCGACTATGCTGGATGTAAGGTCGATAGGAAGAGTACATCGGGGACGTGCCAATTCTTAGGAAGGTCCCTGGTGTCATGGGACTCTAAGAAACAAACATCCGTTGCCCTATCCACAGCTGAGGCCGAGTATGTTGTCGCAGGACAGTGTTGCGCGCAACTACTTTGGATGAGGCAAACCCTCAGGGACTTTGGCTACAATCTGAGCAAAGTCCCACTCCTATGTGATAATGAGAGTGCTATCCGAATGGCGGAAAATCCTGTTGAACACAGTCGCACAAAGCACATAGACATCCGGCATCACTTTTTGAGAGACCACCAGCAAAAGGGAGATATCGAAGTGTTTCATGTTAGCACCGAGAACCAGCTAGCCGATATCTTTACCAAGCCTCTAGATGAGAAGACCTTTTGCAGGCTGCGTAGTGAGCTAAATGTCTTAGATTCGCGGAACTTGGATTGATTTGTAGCATACATGTGTTTATGCCTTTTGATCGTGTTCCTTATGCATTTTGTTGCTTAGTTATGGTGCTCAAGTTGTACAAACACTCCCTAGACCTCACAAGTCCGTTGCAAAGTGATGCACATTTTTAGGGGGAGATGTGTTACAACTTGACCCTTTGAGACTAACCATGTGCTTGAGTTTGATGATTTAGTCTCGAAGGAGGGTTGAAAGGGAAAAGGTGGACTTGGACCATGAAAGACTTCCACTGCACTCCGATGAGAGGGTAACTTATTCCAAGTTCATCTCATGTACCCTTATTGCCTTTGTATTCTTATTGAAGATTTTGGTGAGGCAATGGGGTTCTTGGGCCAAGATTTATCCCGTTTTGGTGCTTGATGCCAAAGGGGGAGAAAATAAAGGCCAAAGCGATAAATGGATCAGCTACCACTTGAGAGATTTTGAAAATAGTAGAATAGAGCTTTTGGTTGGTCAAAACTCTTTTATTGTCTCTCTTGTCAAAAGTTGGCTTCTTGTGGGGAGAAGTGTTGATTATGGGAAAAAGGGGAGTTTTTGAAATCTTGAATCAATTTCTCTTGGAATCACTCTCTTTATGTCTTAACATGTGTGTTTGACTTAGAGATAGAAATTTGAGTTTGATTTGCAAAAACAAACCAAGTGGTGGCAAAGGGTGATCCGTATATGTCAAAATTGAATCAAAATAATTTGAGTTCTTATTTGAAGTAAGTTGGTATTTGTTCTACTTGCTTTATATTGTGTTGGCACAAATCACCAAAAAGGGGGAGATTGAAAGGGAAATGTGCCCTTGGGCCATTTCTAAGTATTTTGGTGATTTAGTGTCAAAACAAGTGCTTAAATGTAAAATGGTGAACAAAGTACAAACCAAGGATAAAGGTATGTTTCTCGGACTTAGTACATTGTTTTGTGGACTAATGTATTGTGTCTAAGTGCTGGAAACAGGAAAAATCCAATTGGAAATGTCTTGGCTCGAGCAGCCAAGAATCTGCTCAGTCTGGGAGCACCGGACTGTCCATTGGTGCACCGGACAGAGTCCGGTGCGCCAGACTGGATCGAGCGAAGTGGCCACTCTCGGGAATTCACCGGCGACGTACGGCTATAATTCACCGGACTGTCCTGTGTGCACCGGACTGTCCGGTGAGCCAACGGTCGGCCGGGCCAACGGTCGGCCGCGCGATCTGCGCAGGACACGTGGCCGAGCCAACGGCTAGAAGGGGGCACCGGACTGTCCGGTGTGCACCGGACATGTCCGGTGCGCCAACGGCTCTCTGGCTGCCAACGGTCGGCTGCGCCAGTTAAGGAAAGAAATCGGGCACCGGACACTGTCCGGTGTGCACCGGACTGTCCGGTGCTCCAGTCGACAGAAGACAAGATCAGCCTTCCTAGAATGCTCTCAACGGCTCCTAGCTGCCTTGGGGCTATAAACGGGACCCCTAGGCGCATGGAGGAGTACACCAAGCATTCCTACAACATTCCTAAGCACCAAGACATCGATTCCGCGCCTTTGATTCTTTGCGATAGCAATTAGAGCTCTAGTTGAGTAGTGAACTCATTGAGTTGTGTTGTGAGCTCTCTTTGCAACTTGTGTGCGTGGTGTTGCTGTGATTTCTTGTCTTGAGTGCGTTGCTAATCCCTCCCTTGCTCCGTGCTTCTTTGTGAATTTCAAGTGTAAGGGCGAGAGGCTCCAAGTTGTGGAGATTCCTTGCAAACGGGATTGAGAAAAAGCAAGCAAAACACCGTGGTATTCAAGTGGGTCTTTGGACCGCTTGAGAGGGGTTGATTGCAACCCTCGTCCGTTGGGACGCCACAACGTGGAGTAGGCAAGCGTTGGTCTTGGCCGAACCACGGGATAACCACCGTGCCATCTCTGTGATTGATTTCTTGTGGTTATTGTGTTTTGATTCCTCTCTAGCCACTTGGCAATTATTGTGCTAACGATTAACCAAGTTTTGTGGCTTAAGTTTTCAAGTTTCACAGGATCACCTATTCACCCCCCTCTAGGTGCTCTCAGATGGTGCGACCCGGTACCCGACGGTGCCAAGGCCGGGGCAACCCCCCACGCTTTCTAGTGTCCAACGACCATGTGGATAGGCTCTAAATGAAGAGGAGATCATGACAAGGTGCGTCTCACCGAGGATTAGCGCGCCGACGAAGCTGTCCATGCATAGTGACAGATTTGCGGCGGTGTTCAAACCCGGTGAGCAATTGCTAGGTCCTCACTTGATCTCCCCGCTCATCAGGTCCCCAACCACGATCCTTGGGCCTAGGTGAGACACCACCACCCCATCGCGACCGCCAAGCGGTGGTGAATACGGGCGTCAACGACGGCGGCGATTCCCAAACTCATGTCCATGGAAACAACCCACTCATCCTCGGTTTGCTTGGCTGGGCTTCTACTATGGACAAGGAAGCACAGGGGCATGGTTATATACTCGAGTTCATTGAGAAATCCAAACCTAAATCCCTAAAATCTCGTGAGTTCGTTGCTCTTGCTTGCTTGATTCTGCATCGGCTGGGGGAAGAAGAAACGGGGCTGGCGAACGGGGCTACCTAGCGGCGCCCAGGTCAGGCAGATGCGCCAGTGCGACGCTTTCAGTGTGGTCATCTTGTGAGGTTGAGTGACTGACAGGGTAGTCACACCTATCGGCACCGGGTCCTTCTCCTAGCTGGGCTGGCTCGGATGAGGGTTAGTGGGCCGACCGATTTCGGCCCACAGAACCGAGGGAGGGGTTTCTTTTTATTTTATTTTCTTTTCTTTTCCAATTTCTCTTTTCATTATTCTCATTTGTTGAAATTCAGATTTGAATGTGATTTGAGTTTCAAGATTCAAATAATATGCAGCACACAAAAATTGCATCATGAGATGCAAGATTCATTTATTATTATTTATTTATTATTCTTCTATTTTTAAGTAAATGCTTCGAAACATATAAAATTAATCACACAATTAAATAGTTAGGGACCCTTTCCTTTTATTTATTAAATAATTAAGTGACAACTTCATCTAAAATGTTTATTATCCACAATTAACCATGAAATCCTTATTAGGCATCACTTTTGTGAAATTCTCTAGAGATTATTTTAAAGTATGAGTTTCAATGTTAATGAAAAGAATGATTTAAATCCTTATTAGGCATCACTTTTAAGAATGATTTTCCTTTTGTTTCAAATCATAAGTATCTAAATCTTAAGACAAGCTTTCCTAAATTAACTAAAATATGATTTTATGGTGTTACATTAATACTATCGGTAAAGGAACTGGCAAAGGGGCCCACGGGGAGCTTCTTTGCAGAGTGTCAGTACAGTAGACACTCGGCAAAGAGTGAGTCTTTGCCGAGTGTCTCCGTGGCACTCGGCACAGTCTCCGTCGCCGTCACCTGGCGCCGTGGCGGTGACTTTTCTTTGTCGAGTGTCCAATATAAAGTACTCGTCAAAGAAGTCATTGCCGATGTACAGTTCACCGAGCCTTTTTTGCCGAGTGTCACACTCGGTAAAGCCTTCACCGAGTATTTTCCAGGCTTTGCCAAGTGCTTTAGACACTCGACAAATAAGTTGTTTCCAGTAGTGATGACAAAAACCCTAGCCAGACCTAGGCAGATCATCCCCGGCCAGATCACCAAGGAAAAAGGCCTTGCAATGTGACTTGAGAGAACTGAATATAAACTGAGTCTGCGTGCAACTATCAAATAAACAATGCACAATGCAGTTCATGAAGTAGCTAGCTAGTATCTAAAACTATACAAAACGAGGTATATATTATAGCATAAAATATTGTTTTACAGTACACAATCCAGACTATTGATAGAAGAACATGCGACAGAAGGGGCTTTAGTTGGCACTTGGCAAACACTTAACAATAATTGTGTCCCTTTGGCCAAAGTCCAGGTGTGTTTTCTAACTTCTAAAGGAAGAGAAGTTCATATATAGGCCCCACACGAGCAAAACCCACTCCTTTCTCTCTCAACGAAAAGCAAAATGAAGCCGTCTATTTTTTTATATATGTTTGCATGTAGACATTATATTATGAACAGAAACACATGTATGCATGGTCATCAATGTCTTAAACGGTATCCAAGTCCAAGCTGCAGGTCAGTATATTGATGATTGTCTTTGTTTGTTTGTGCGGCCTTCAACATATTGTTGGCTGATAGACAAAGACATTCCTCGTGATTGTGATTGGTTACCATGCTCGTCATATTCATGTCGTTTGCGTGCGTTGACCGTGTGTGAGCCGATGATTGGTTTCTTGTGGGAGCATGAGGTTGGCCTATACGCGCTGCTGCAAGCCTGCAACCTAGACACCTTTTTACCTACTCGCTTGCATGCGTGAGGAAATGGAGATTAGACATCTCTAGCCATCCA
This sequence comes from Zea mays, assembly GCF_902167145.1. Classification (NCBI taxonomy): domain Eukaryota; kingdom Viridiplantae; phylum Streptophyta; class Magnoliopsida; order Poales; family Poaceae; genus Zea; species Zea mays. The sequence goes on along the minus strand of NC_050100.1, from coordinate 29,391,112 downwards.
GGCCACCGCGAGCCCGCTGCAATGGAGCATGCGAACCAATCACATGGATTGTGATTGATTTGATGTGATGTATATGCAATCTACGGGGCCACTACATGGAAAAATGTAACACTAGAGGTCGGCATACGTAGCTGCTTGCGTCACTCCACGTCCACTACCCTAGAAAACTCATAGGCAAGAATGAACCAAGCGCACTGATATATATAGGGTTTGTCAACATTCTACGGAATCAGTTTTTAAGAAACCAGTTTTTATCGTTTAGATAGGAGAAGCCAGCTTTTTGGTTTTTAAGAAACTGATAATCTAATTTCTATAAGTTGAGTCATAAATTGATATGTTTGGAACCATCTCAATTTTTATAAATCAGATTCTTAAAAACTAGTTGCTTCCAAACATGGCCTCAATCATTCAGAACATGCAACATTTCTTGATTTTTTCCCAACTGCCAAAGCATGTATAATATTTGCGTCGGGTGTATCGTCATCTAGGATGTACTATATATTTACACATTTGTTGAATCAGCGCGTGCAACTTTTCTTTTGCAAAGGTTTGCATTAATTAACCTACTGCCGACACACAATATTTCCTGTGTGGATGCACCCCCATCATGTCGCTCCTCCTAATATACTCTCCAATCTCTGAAAAGGTCGGAAAAGGCAGGGGCCACATAAATATAGCCTCCGGAGCTCCTTTTCAACTCCTGTGACGGCGCACGCTTTACCTAAACCCGACGCCATGATCGGTCACCACCAGTAGTGCTTAGTATATGTTGTGGTTACGTACATGCATTAACCTGTTCGCTTAGTATATGTTGTGGTTACATACATGCATTAACATGTTCCCTTGACTTTAAACTGTATCGGCTTCTACTACGTCTATATTGTTTTGTCTCTATGGATTGTAGCTATAACAGTCCAAACATATAGCTTTAATCCGAAACGAAAATACCATAGTATTATTTATTGTTGTAATAGAATGGATTGCAGAGGTGGATGTCTCCCTCTGTATCCGAAGAGTTGAAAAGGAGCTCTAGAGGTTATATGTATGCATTCAAATATATAGAGGTGGATGTCTGCCTTTATATCCACCTCTTGGGGCTGGGGCCGTCCTTATCCAACAAAATACCATATTATTTTTTTATTGTTGTAATAGAATTGATTGTATTATGGCAACACTTAACTAATAATAAAGCCTGCCCCTATATGTTAATTTGTCACATGGGTGTACACTAATTTCTCCATCAATCCCTTCCAATCCCCCTGTAATTGTGCTCAGACTCGCCCCGGGCCTACTATCCAGCAACTTCATGCATGCACACCTGAGCAGTTGCATATTGCGTAACATATACCCCGAGCTGTGAACGATATGCAATGCAAATGCAACACGTAAGGCGGCGTATGTAAATCATAGCAGGGCGTGCGTGCATGCTAGCTGATCAATCAAATAATTTCATATAGATACATAAGCAATTGTCCTTCAAAATCTTATTCTTATTGATGTAAGTCAGTCATCCCCAAAAATAGAAATATTTTCAGTGACAAGTCACTTAGTAGACCTCCTCTAAAAATATATTTTAGAAGCAGTTTGTAAGATACAGTTGTAAACCAAAATCACAAATACTGAACAGCCAAATTAGGGTTTAATTTTCACAAGAAATTTAGAGAATCCCACTTCACCAAGCCGTCTAGACATCATGATCCTTTTAGATGAGTGTGTCATGTGGTATGACAGTTGCACAGAGTATAACAAGCCAGCCACTATGGTTAATGCACACAACATTCCTGGTGTACTTAATGGTATATATAGTCCCATCATACATATTACAAAACATGCACCACTTCAAGTCCCCACAAACTTGTGGTTATTTCCTCACAAAAATATCAGTTATGAACCATTTTTATTGATAAATGTTGGGTTCTAAGCCCAAGGCACCAAACACCTCATATGAAGGGGAGGTAGACACAAAATGTGACTACCACTCGTGCTTCGAATTTCGAATAGGAGGCAACCGCCAATTTATCCTAACTAAGCACAATGATAAGGCCCAGAGACAGAACCCTATGAATTGCTAAATCATGGTATTGAATTGTCTCTAATGGGATGCTTTTCCTAACCTAGTTCATCCTCCCCTTGTGCGCTTGCTAGCCTCAGTAACCTAGTTGCCACATCGCCTGCTAGCACCCCTTGATGATGATATGTGTAGTAAGTGCTAGGCACACAATGAATGTGTCTTATTACGTGTATACAAGAAATATAGGCTTGCCTAGATGCTTCAATCCAACATTAGACTTAAGACCCTCTCCAATGCACGAGGAAGGACATACCCTCGATTGCTATCAAGACACCTACTAAGGATCCCAATGAAGGAAGTGTTGGGGGTTGGCTACTACCGGATCCATGCTCCTAAGGCCATATGCCATAGGGACCTACCTTGGCTCTGGCTAAGATAGGGGCCATCATGTTGAGAGGTTTGATCTTGAGGGGGGCAAAGTAAGAGTTGGTCTAGCCACCTCCATCCATGAGAATGACCTAAAACCTAGGGCCCTGAGGCACTCCTACCAATAGGGCACTCCTACACTTGGTTCACACAGCCGCCCGAGGCCCTCTCTAAGCCTCTGGATCTCTAAGGTCCTCATTTTTAATATAAATGGCTGGATCCTAGGACCCTCCTAAGGCTTAGGGCCTTTCAAGAGAATAAAGAAAGTATTAAAATGACTAATTATGGGGACCAAAATAAAATAGTTGGTCTCTACCCCAATGGCAGGAAGGCCTCCGAAGGTATGACATTATGTCAAGGTTTACTCCTGTCTGTGGTATGGTGCTAGTACTTTGGATAAGTCTCTTGTACATCACATCAAAATTGATATGTGATGCTACAGTCTAACAGGCACATTGTTGCCACAACCTAGACAACAAACGTACTAAAAGACAAATATTTGATACGTATCATCAACCCTATAGCTTGAGCACGCTATTTTGCCATGGCATATTAAAAGTGCAAGCTACTACACTAGTTATGGACTACACCATACCCAACATCATGGACTTTAGTATTCATTGATACGATATATCTTACTTGCCTCTGTAGTAGGTACGCCTGCACTCTAATGCAACATCATAGCGATGGAGTTACGTACAACTCCACAGGCATTATAAGATCGAAGTTGTTGGGTCTCTATTGAGTGGGACCCATAATACCAATCGGCATGTAACTCTCTCTCCTCCTTTGGTCTATAAAAGGTAGAAATAAAGTAATGTAAAAGAGAATTCGATTCAACGGGTAAAAGGGGATTCGACCCCACACATACCAAATCATCTCATCTGATCTAAGGGTGTGTAGCATTTAAGCATAGGCATAAAGGTAAATTATGAACTATTAGGTTAGATCTCACACTGAAACTAAACAATGAGGGAGACTAGTAGGTCATAATGCTCCATTCTTACTTAAACTTGTAATCTTCTTGACATTTATGTTTATGAATCTATCAAACACATGAGGCCATAGGTATCACACGCTCCATGATCCAAACCTCTCTAAAATACCCTCACGTTTGTACCTAACTACACTTAAATTTAGCGGACATTCAGCTTATGCTCTCACTCTATACCCTCACTATATTCATAATGTTTTTATCTCTATATATATCATTCATCTCCAACAACATCCTATATATCTCCTCTATATGTAAATGTCCATATTAGAGACATATTTTACTCTAGATTTTCGTACAAACAAATTTTTCATACCCTTAAATGTTTTATATATTTTTTAGTTTTGCTTAATATGTTGTCTAAAGTATAAAAACAGGGTAGTGTTTTGATCCCCGGACTAAATTTAGTCTAGATTTTGGAAGCCAATTAGGAGGACTAAACATGCACAATAAAACTAATTGCATAAGTCATTGCTAATTCACGATACGAATCTACTATACCTAACTAATTCATGATTAGCCTATATTTTGCTATAATAAAAATATGTTAACCAATGATTAATTAGGCTTAATAGATTTGTCTTATGAATTAGCCAAACTTATACAATTAGTTTTATAATTAACGCATATTTAGTCCTTCTAATTGGCATCCAAAACCTAGACTAAATTTAAGTCTAAATGATCCAAACATGCTCTGGATAGAGGAGAGAAGAGATTCTCTATACAGAGAGGATAGAGCAATATCATCTATAGAGGATAAAATCTTCTATAAATAATGAATAGTGCCTCGTTAAGTCAGTCATAGCCGTTGTTCGAGAGTGTTTAGATGTCAGGACTTAAGTTTAGTCCATATCACATCGAATGTTGAATACTAGTTATAAGAGCATCTCTAATAATGCCTTAAATCAGTGCTCTATCTTAAAATATGGAGCTCAACTCATAAAAAACAACTCCAACAGTACCCTATTTTATATTTTTTGTCAAAATATATAGGACACTACATTAAGTGACCCAAATATACTGCAGCCCAGACTAGTGCATATCCTTGTTTTCTACGTTATTCTCAATATTTTCTTTCTTAATAATGTAATTTATTTCCTAAAATACATGATTTAGATCTTATCTGTTGGAGCATAATTTGTTTTCAGTGCCATAAACACTTCAAATAATATAGTATTTTAATTTTTAGGACACTATTTTGAGTCACCTTGTTGTAGATGCTCTAACTATTAATTATAGTTTAATTATAAAATTAAATAAACAGATGATAACTAAATGGCAAGACAAATCTAGCCTAATTAGTACATGATTCTACCGTAAATGTTTGCTAATCATATATTATATAGGTTTAATAAATTCATCTTTCCATTTAGTCTTTATTTATTTAATTACTTTATAACTACACTATGTTTAGGGTGTGTTTGGTTTGGCTTTTGGCTTTGGCTTTTACCCCCTAAAAGCTAAAAGCCAAACCAAAGGGCTGGATTTAGAAAGCAGCTTTTTCTAAAAGCCGACTTTCTTGCAGTGCAAAACTGAAAGCACCTCTGGACCTGCTTTTAGCTGCTTTTAGATGGAACTGTGAAAATATATATGGAAAAACATTTAGCGACTTTTAGTGGTTTCCACCAAACACTTTTTAGCTTTTTAACAGCTCGCAGCCCACAACAGCTTTTCTCACAGCTCACAGCCCACAGCAGCTTTTTTCACAGCCACAGTCCAACCAAACAGACCCTTAATACTCTTAATTGACATTTAAATATCTGATGTAATATAAACTAAACTTTAGTCTGATATCCAAACACCCCGTAGCGTGATGTGATTCCCCGGACAAGCAGAGTATAGCTAAGCACCAGACACCAACCACAGAACATATCAGCAGTACAATTCTTGGTTTCTGCAACCGATAGACGCACAATGGAGTTATTTGATAAAGGACACTGAGTGTATTTTGATAAGGTTGACATAGCCTAATACTAATCAGTGACAATGCCACTAAAAACATGAAGTCAGTATGTTATTACTAAGGGTGAAACAATAAAAAAACGATATCATCTATACGAAAACAATGGTCAATCGATTGAAAATTTACCCGCTTTCATAATTAATCTACTATTAGCGAGTACAATATGTGTTGATAGATATTTAAAATTCAAATTTTAAATATGGTAATTTTCGAAGACAATATTATCTTTATAAAAACCATGTGGTTACTAAAAGGGAAATGTGCCCTTGGGCCATTTATAAGTATTTTGGTGATTAAGTGTCCAACATAAATGTTTATGTGTTAAACTATGACAAATGGTGGACAAAGTGCAAATCAATACAAATGTATGATTTTAGACTTAGTACATTGGTTTATGTGTACTAACATATTTGTCTAAGTGCTAGAATCAGAGAAAGATACAAATGGAAAAGACTTGGCTCGAGCAGCCAAGACTCTGCTCAGTCTGGGTGCACCGGACTGTCTGGTGGTGCACCGGACAGTGTCCGGTGCGCCAGGCTGGCGCTGGTCAACTGGCCGCTCTCGGGAACTGAACGGCGGCGTACGGCTATAAATCACCGGACTGTCCGGTGGTGCACCGGACTGTCCGGTGAGCCAACGATCGGCCAAGCCAACGGTCGGCCGCGCAATCCGCGCGTGACGCGTGGCCGAGCCAACGGGCAGAAGGGGGCACCGGACTGTCCGGTGCGCCAACGGCTCCAAATCGTCAACGGTCGGCTGCGCCAGAATAGGAAAGAAATCTGCACCGGACAGTGTCCGGTGGTGCACCGGACTGTCCCGCACCAGTCGACAGAAGGCAAGAATTGCCTTCCTGGATTGCTCTCAACGGCTCCTAGCTGCCTTGGGGCTATAAAAGGGACCCCTAGGCGCATGAAGGAGGACACCAAGCACACTCTAAGCATTCTTGATCATTCACACTCCGTCTTTGCGCACTCGATTGGCATTCTTAGTGATTTGAGCTCCGTGTTAGTGGTGAACCTTGTGTTATTCATTTGAGCTCAAGTCTTGGCTGTGTGTGTGCGTATTGCTGTGGATTTGTGTGTGTTGCTTTTCCCACTCTTACATCTGTGCTTCTTTGTGATCATCTCATTGTAAGGGCGAGAGGCTCCAAGTTGTGGAGATTCCTCGCAAACGGGAAAGAGAAAGGAAAAAGAACACCGTGGTATTCAAGTTGATCATTGGATCACTTGAAAGGAGTTGAGTGCAACTCTCGTCCATTGGGACGCCACAACGTGGACTAGGCAAGTGTTGTACTTGGCCGAACCACGGGATAAATCTCTGTGTCTCTTGTGTTTGTTCTCACTGTGTCAATTGTGGTTCACAAGAGCTCTCCGTAGCCACTTGATTTTATTGTGCTAACACTTAATCAAGTTTGTGGCTTTAAGTTTCAAGTTTTACAGGATCACCTATTCACCCCCCTGTAGGTGCTCTCAATTGGTATCGGAGCCGTTCTCTTCAAGAAAGGGACTAATCGCCCGAAGAGATGGATTCTAAGTGAAAGGGGATGGTGGTCAATGACAATGAGAATGAGTCCATCTTCAACGAGCCAAGGGACGACAAAGTCAATGACTCCGGCTCAAGTCCAAAGAAGAAGGACGGAAAGAAGAAGAGACGCATCAGGAAGGTTGTCTACTACGACAGCGACGAATCTTCCTCTTCTCAAAAGGACGACGAATACGAGGAGAAAAAGAAAATGGTTAACTCGAACTTTTCTTTTGATTATTCTCGTATTCCGCATAATTCCAATGCTCATTTGCTTTCCATTCCACTTGGTAAACCCCCACACTTTGATGGAGAGGACTACGGATTTTGGAGTCACAAAATGTGTAGCCACTTGTTCTCTCTTCATCCAAGTATATGGGAGATAGTAGAAAATGGAATGCAATTTGATAGTTCGGATAACTCCATGTTTATTAATGAACAAATCCATAAAAATGCACAAGCTACTACTGTTCTTTTAGCATCTTTGTGCAGGGAAGAATACAATAAGGTGAGCAGCTTAGATAATGCCAAGCAAATCTGGGACACCCTCAAGATCTCGCATGAGGGGAACGACGTCACCATGCTCACCAAGATGGAGTTGGTGGAAGGCGAACTAGGAAGGTTCGCAATGATCAAGGGAGAGGATCCAACTCAAACGTACAATAGGCTCAAGACCCTGGTCAACAAGATAAGAAGCTATGGAAGCACGAGATGGACGGACCACGACGTCGTCCGACTTATGCTAAGGTCTTTCACTGTCCTTGATCCTCATCTTGTAAACTCTCTTCATGAGAATCCTAGGTACATCAAGATAACGCTCGAGGAAATACTCGGAAAGTTTGTAAGCGGGCGAATGATGATCAAGGAGGCGAGATACGTTGATGAGGCATTGAATGGCCCAATCTACGAGCCTCAAATCGTTGCTCTCAAAGCAACAAGTAGCAGGGAGACGCTACCTAGCAAGGTAGCGCAAGTTGAGGCGGCTGGGTTAAATGAAGATGAAATGGCCCTCATCATCAAGCGCTTCAAGACGGCGCTCAAAGGTCGCAAGGAGCACGCTAACAAGAGCAAGACGAAGGGGAAGCACTCCTGCTTCAAGTGTGGTAAGATTGGTCACTTTATGCTAACTGTCCCGATAATGATAGTGACCAGGAACAAGGAAAGAGCGGAAAGTGGAAAAGAAGAAGACCTACAAGAAGGCAAAGGGCGAGGCACATCTTGGAAAGGAGTGGGATTCGGATTGCTCCTCCGACTCCGACAACGAAGGACTCGCCGCCTCAGCCTTCAACAAGTCGGCTCTCTTCCCCAACGAGCATCACACATGCCTCATGGCAAAGGAGAAGAAGGTAAATAGTAGAAGTACTATTACATATGCTTCTTCAAGTGATGATGAGTCTAGTGATGATGAAATAGACTATGCTAGTTTATTCAAAGGTTTAGATAGAACTAAAATTGATAAGATCAATGAATTAATTGATGTCGTGAATGAGAAAAATAGATTGTTAGAAAAACAAGAGGATCTTTTATATGAAGAGCATGATAAATTTGTTAGTGCACAAAATTCTCTTGTTCTAGAAGTTAAAAGAAATGAAATGCTTTCATGTGAACTATCTACATGCCATGAATCTATTTCTAACTTAAAGAGTATTAATGATGACTTGAATGCTAAGTTAGAAGTAGCTAATAAATCTAGCTCATGTATTGATCATGTAGTAATTTGTAATAGGTGTAAGGATTTTAATGTTGATACTTATAGTGAACACTTAATTTCCATTTCCAAATTAAATGATGAAGTGGCTAGTCTTAATGCCCAACTTAAGACTAGCAAGAATGAATTTGACAAACTAAAATTTGCAAGGGATGCCTACACTATTGGTAGACACCCCTCAATCAAGGATGGACTTGGTTTCAAAAGGGAAGCCAAGAACTTAACTAGCCAAAGGACTCCCACTTTCACAAAGGAGAAAGGGAAGGCCCCTATGGCTAATAGTGCTCAAAAGAATCATGCATTTATTTATGATAGGAAATTTTCTAGAAATGTTCATCATGATAGGAGTTGTAATGCTTATGATTCAAATGCAATGTTTGCTTCAAGTTCTTCCTATGTGCATGGTAGAGATGTGCCTAGGAAAAATGTCATTCATATGCCTAGGAGAAATGTTGCTCATGTTCCTAGGAAAATAGTTAATGAACCTTCTACAATTTATCATGCTTGCAATGCTTCCTTTGCAATCTGTAGAAAGGATAAGAAGGTGATTGCTAGGAAATTAGGGGCAAAGTGCAAGGGAGATAAAACTTGCATTTGGGTCCCTAAGACCATTGTTGCTAACCTTGTAGGACCCAACAAGAGTTGGGTACCTAAAACCCAAGCCTAAATTGCCTTACAGGTTTATGCATCCGGGGGCTCAAGCTGGATTATTGACAGCGGATGCACAAACCACATGATGGGGGAGAAGAAGATGTTCACCTCCTATGTCAAGAACAATGATTCCCAAGATTCAATCATATTCGTGATGGGAACCAAGGCAAGGTTAAAGGACTAGGAAAATAGCAATTTCATCCAAGCATTCCATTTCTAATGTGTTTTTAGTAGAATCTCTCGGATATAATTTGTTGTCTGTTAGTCAATTATGTAATATGGGGTATAATTGCTTATTCACAAATGTAGATGTGTCTGTCTTTAGAAGAAGTGATGGTTCATTAGCTTTTAAGGGTGTACTAGACGACAAACTTTATTTAGTTGATTTTGCAAAAGAGGAGGTCGGTCTAGATGCATGCTTAATTGCTAAGACTAGCATGGGCTGGCTGTGGCATCGCCGTTTAGCACATGTGGGGATGAAGAACCTTCACAAACTTCTAAAGGGAGAACATGTGTTAGGTCTAACAAATGTGACTTTCGAAAAAGATAGACCTTGTGCAGCTTGTCAAGCAGGTAAACAAGTGGGAAACGCTCATCACAGCAAGAACGTGATGACCACATCAAGACCCCTGGAGCTGCTGCATATGGACCTCTTCGGACCCGTCGCCTACCTTAGCATCGGGGGAAGTAAGTATGGTTCAGTAATTGTTGATGATTTTTCCCGCTTCACTTGGGTATTCTTTTTGCAGGATAAATCTGAAAACCAAGGGACCCTCAAGCGCTTCCTAAGGAGAGCTCAAAATGAATTTGAGCTCAAGGTGAAGAAGATAAGGAGCGACAACGGGTCCGAGTTCAAGAACCTTCAAGTGGAGGAGTACCTTGAGGAGGAAGGAATCAAGCACGAGTTCTCCGCTCCCTACACACCACAGCAAAACGGTGTGGTAGAGAGGAAGAACAGGACGCTCATCGACATGGCAAGGACGATGCTTGGAGAGTTTAAGACGCCCGAGAGGTTTTGGTCGGAAGCCGTGAACACGGCTTGCCACGCCATAAACCGGGTCTACCTTCATCGCCTCCTCAAGAAGACTTCGTATGAGCTTCTAACCGGTAACAAACCCAATGTTTCATACTTTCATATATTTCGGAGTAAATGCTACATTCTAGTGAAGAAAGGTAGGAATTCTAAATTTACTCCCAAAGCTGTAGAAGGGTTTTTGTTAGGTTATGACTCAAATACAAAGGCGTATAGGGTCTTCAACAAATCATCGGGTTTGGTTGAAGTCTCTAGCGATGTTGTATTTGATGAGACTAATGGCTCTCCAAGAGAGCAAGTTGTTGATCTTGATGATGTAGATGAAGAAGACGTTCCAACGATCGCAATTCGCACCATGGCAATTGGAGATGTGCGGCCACAGGAACAAAAGGAGCAAGATCAATCTTCTTCCTCAACAATGGTGCAACCCCCAACTCAAGACGATGAACAAGTTCATCAAGAAGAGGCGTGTGATCAAGGGGGAGCACAAGATGATCATGTTATGGAAGAAGAAGCACAACATGCCCCTCCAACTCAAGTTCGAGCGACGATTCAAAGGAATCATCCCGTTGATCAGATATTGGGTGATATTAGCAAGGGAGTAACTACTCGCTCTAGATTAGTAAATTTTTGTGAGCATTACTCTTTTGTCTCTTCTATTGAGCCTTTCAGGGTAGAAGAGGCCTTGCTAGATCCGGACTGGGTGTTGGCTATGCAGGAGGAGCTCAACAATTTCAAGAGAAATGAAGTTTGGACATTGGTGCCACGTCCCAAGCAAAACGTTGTCGGAACCAAGTGGGTGTTCCGCAACAAACAGGACGAGCACGGGGTGGTGACAAGGAACGAGGCACGACTTGTGGCAAAAGGTTATGCCCAAGTCGCAGGTTTGTACTTTGAGGAGACTTTTGCTCCTGTGGCTAGGCTAGAGTCAATTCGCATATTGTTAGCCTATGCCGCTCACTATTCTTTCAGGTTGTTCCAAATGGATGTGAAGAGCGCTTTCCTCAACGGGCCAATCAAGGAGGAGGTGTACGTAGAGCAACCCCTGGCTTTGAGGATGAACGGTACCCCGACCACGTGTGTAAGCTCTCTAAGGCGCTCTATGGACTTAAGCAAGCCCCAAGAGCATGGTATGAATGCCTTAGAGACTTTTTAATTGCTAATGCCTTCAAGGTTGGGAAGGCCGATCCAACTTTATTCACTAAGACGTGTGATGGCGATTTATTTGTGTGCCAAATTTATGTCGATGACATAATATTTGGTTCTACTAACCAAAAGTCTTGTGAAGAGTTTAGCAGGGTGATGACTCAAAAGTTTGAAATGTCGATGATGGGCGAGTTGAACTACTTCCTTGGGTTCCAAGTGAAGCAACTCAAGGATGGCACTTTCATCTCCCAAACGAAGTACACACACGACTTGATCACGCGGTTTGGGATGAAGGACGCCAAGCCCGCAAAGACTCCAATGGGAACTGACGGACACGTCGACCTCAACAAAGGAGGTAAGTCCGTTGATCAAAAAGCATACCGGTCTATGATAGGTTCCTTGCTTTACTTATGTGCTAGTAGACCGGATATTATGCTTAGTGTATGCATGTGTGCTGTCACACCCGGGTTTTGGGGCACCAAGACCCGGGCGCGAACATAATCACCAGGTGTGCTGGGACCAAGTCTTACACATATGATGAATCATGGCACATGATCGAATGTCACATATTTACTAAATAATAGGAGTTCTTTACAAAATAAATAATTACATTATAAGGAGACAACTGTCCAGCAACCCAAAGTTGACTGGGAGACGACGGCCTAGATCTCTCACGAACACATCACAGCATCCTCCAAGCGCCTCATCCTGCGGTACCTGTTCTTAACCTGTGGGGGGTGTGAGACAGCAAGAGTGAGCTCACATACGTTCATCGCTCAACAAGTTGTGGGGAATAATGCGCATGAACTCGCCAAAGGTGGGAGCTCACGTGAAGTGTAAGGCTTACCAAAGAGGATGGTTAGAGCTGAGCATTGCTTTTAAAGTTGGTCAAAATTTTATTAGCAATTACTAAGTATAAGTAAATACCAACCCAATTAAGTAGTAGAACAAAAGTAACAACATCACCTGCGATGCAATGCATATGACAAATTGAATTTAAGTTCCATAAATTAATCATCAGAGAGTCCTGAGCTGCTCATGACCGTGAGCTCGGCTAGTATACCAGTTTTATACTCTGCAGAGGTGGTACCCTTTACTCACAAGTCATGTTACCCATCTGCCAAGGGATCGCGACTTCCCATACACCTCTACCGAGGAGGCGAGGCAGGGTAACACTACGAGGCCTTTACAAAGTTCCACTAGCTTCAGAAAACCCGCTACAGTTTATAGGAAGCTCCAATGCAGGGTTCTTGCCTGACCGCCATCGCAGCAAAATCAACCAAGGACCTCCCTACACTGACCACTCCCCTACTGCCCTTGCCCCTTTTGGGTAAGGTAGTCCTCCACTAGCTTTCCTAATTAATCAGCCAAGGGCGTCCATAAACCCTTGTGGTGGCACGTGTTTCTCAAGTTAAGCTCTATGTTCCAATTAACATTAATGATCTTGACATGAACATAAATAGAATAACAAAATAACTGGAACATAGATATGATAAATAATTATCCCAAATCCATGTAAAGCAATAGCAAACTACCCAAGTGATTCAGGGGTAAACAAGGTAATGAGATAAACAATCTAGGGTAACCTATTGGGTCCCATAAAAATTAACCTATGCATGAATAAATGATATTAAAGAACATTATTGGGTAAAAAGTGGTCAAGGGCACAACTTGCCTTCCACGAGCTCCTGCTCAGCAGTCTCTACCAGCTGAACTTCAGAATCCTCTGTAGCTTGCTCGTCTACTCGCATCAACACAATACATACATAGCATAGCATAAATTAACATCACACCAAACATGTAAATAAAATACACAGTAATAATCTAGACATTAAAATGAGATCATAGGAACTGGAATCATTAAATTTGGAGTTATAGATTTTAAGATATGAATTTCTGAAGCTTTTATGCATTTAATACAAGATTAAGTGCTAGATAAATTTTAAATCATCTTTCATGTTAAAACAGAGGCACTAATGGTTAGATAATAATGTTATGAAAATTTAGGAACTGGAATGGATCAATTTGGAGTTCATATGCATTTTCTATGAATTAAACAAGTTTCTGCCATTAATTTAATATTAAAAATCTATTTATAAATTCATTTCTCTGGTTTTTCTGTCCTCTAGACTAGGCCTCAAATACCAGAAAGAGCAGGGTCCCCGGCGCAAGAAACCAGAGACCCAACGCACAGAGGAGTGGGATGGCAGGTTGATACTTAAATAACAGAGGGGTTCTTTTACAAACTTGCGGCCGAAGGGGTATCGACATATTTGGGCCGCTCGATCTTACTCCTACGGCCCAGATTAGATCCATGGTTCTATACACTAGCGCGCGATCACAGCCATCGGATGATCGATCAACGGACTGCATTCTACATCACCGAGATCAACGCGCCACCTTCGGATCAGGGATCAACGGTCGCGCGCACTTGGCCGAAACGATGCGCTCGGCTTCTAATCGTGGACGTTGATAATGAATCTAACGGTTGCGAGCACTCTTCCCCAACCCGCGTACTCCGGCAACGGCACCGCCCAACAGTCCGCCGTTGAGCTCGCCGGAGATGGTGGATCCAGTGCATCGGGACCCAATCTTCACGACCGATAGATGCAAAACGATGAGGAGCCCATGGCGAATACTGTGGTGGCGTCAATTTGGTGCGCCATAGGCGTACCAGGCACAACCACAGCAGCGCAAGCACGGACCCACGGCGGCAACTACGGCCAGCGCACTATATCCATGAATCAAGTCCCAAATTCCAAATTCGATCAACGTTGCGCCATGCTTAGGGAAGGGCAAACTGGTTGGTGAGTTTATACCTCAATCTGGGGTTGCAGTACCACAGTCCACGCGGCGGCGCGGCTTTTCGGCGAACCTTCACGACGACGACGAGGTTCGTCCGCCCCGAACCGTCTTCCCAGTACGCCCGCGGCTCCCACACCACAGGCAGGACCGGCGGACATCAGATCCCCCCCAATCCGAGCCTAGCTGGCGCCGGCGACGAGCCAACAACTCTGCGGCACCAGCGGATTCCTAGCGGCGAACTTGAGCCTAGGCAAGCTTCGGTGCGTGAGAAATTTCAAACGGGGGTAGCTGGGCTGAGGACGGTCGGTTATGGTGATCTTATGCCCCCAATCCCCCGCGAGAATCGGTCCCCCACAACAAATCCCGGCGGGTACGGAGTTCGGCGCGGTCCGCACGGGTTGTTACAGGGCGCCGCGTCGGGTGGAAGACGGCACTGCTCGGACGGGCCCACACGTCACTGGAGCCAGTCACCGCGCCGTGCAACACTCGGGTCTCTGGAGTTCTAGGCCCGCGCGTCAGCGCAAGCGCCTTCGGCACCAGCGCGCGCGGAGAGTGGGAGAAGTGGGCCGCACGGGTGCAATGGCTAAATGGGCCGAATAGGTGGTAGCCGGCCCGATTCGAAATAGTTCTGTTTTCCTTTTTCATTTCTCATTCAAGTTAGCTCCAAATTCAAATTCAAATGTTTTGTGGCAAATTTTTATCCACAGATTATATTATGTCATGACAAGCTCTAGCTTGGGCATACATATTTATACATATTATTTATATTTTTATTTCACATGATATTTGTTTGTTTCTCTTTCCTAAATTTTAGATTCTCTTCTAGTTTTAAATTCCACTTTGGACTTTATCATATTTCTTTTCATATTATCTTATGTTGTCACAAAATGCACACAAAAATAAAATCCCAGCATGATGCACAATTTAATAGTATATCCTTTTATTACTTATTTGTTTTTTTGAATATAGTGTTCACATGTGATGATGCATAAAGATCAAACTCACATAAAGAGAAATTGTTTCTCTATTGGTATTATTTCTAGCAAATTACAAAGTGGGTGTTACAAATCCTACCCCCCTTAAAAAGAATCTCGTCCCCGAGATTAGTAGAAAAGGGATGCAACCAGTTTGGTTTAGGAATCAAAAGTTTTGTTTCAAGTTTTTTTTATACTCGCTAGTAGATGATTTGGAAAATATGGATATATATGTCTAGCCATCTATTATATCAGATGAGGTACGATTATGGCAAGTATAGGTTGTGGCAAGGAAGAGTATAATAAGGAAAGACTTCATCCTAAACTGTGGATCTTGATTCCGCTGGCGATTCAACTTGATCTTTGAAGACTTGAGTTGGTGCTTATCCTTTCTTGATGACGTTGATCCTCTTCGGTCTTCTTTCTTGATGTTGTTATTCGAATTAGAGATATGTGGTTAAGGCAGTTTCGTAGGTAAACAAAATAGGTTAGTCGGTGGTTATGAGTTAAATAAGTTTAAACAGAATCTGTCTTGTTGTTTTGCTTCTAGGTCGGGTTAGGCAGGTTATGCAACCCAACATGTAGGTCAGGTTGGTTGTATATGACCAAGTTAGTGCAGGGCACCAATTTTAGGTTAAAACATGACCATAGAAGTAGAGTCTAATCTATTTCACCAAGATTAACTAACATGTTAGATGACTCGCTTTAAATTGGATCATATTAGATTAGATGGGATCTAGATTAGATTGGTATAATTAGATTAGACTAGATAATATCTAATTACATTGGATTAGATCATGGTTGTTACACTAGTGCGGGATAAATATGCTTATTGGGGCAAGATGAATCCATAAGGATAAGATAGAATCTTTTAAGGTCAGTTAGATCTATTAGGATGCGATAAAATCTTTTCAAGATAGAGTATCTGTTAAGATAAGATGGATCTATGAGTGTAGGATAGAATCTTTTTAAGATGAGATAGATATTGTTAGGCTAGATATTTTAATGAGGGATAATCTAGTTTGTCTAGTTAGTTTTATAAGCATTATATATATGTAGATGTAATTGTGGACATTACTCCACAACCCATCACACTCAAACAAAGATCCAAATCATACAAGTATCATAAGAACAAACACTCAAGTACATAAATATTTATAAAAATAGTTTTGATTTTTTTTCCCTAAGAGTAGGTCTCCTATTCCTAAAGGTCACTTTAGGTACAGGATTTCAAAGTGTGAAATCCACATTTGTCTTTAGAAAGAAAAGGTAAGAGACATCAGAGTAAAGCGGAAATAGATGAGAAAAGATTAAGAGAAGTTCAGAAAAGAATCAGAGTAGTAAAGGTAAGTAAGTATTGGTTGTCCAATTCTATCTAGGTTTCGTCCTACAGTCAACATTCCTCTGATACCACTTCTGTCACACCCGGGTTTTGGGGCACCAAGACCCGGGCGCGAACATAATCACCAGGTGTGCTGGGACCAAGTCTTACACATATGATGAATCATGGCACAGGATCGAATGTCACATATTTACTAAATAATAGGAGTTCTTTACAAAATAAATAATTACATTATAAGGAGACAACTGTCCAGCAACCCAAAGTTGACTGGGAGACGACGGCCTAGATCTCTCACGAACACATCACAGCATCCTCCAAGCGCCTCATCCTGCGGTACCTGTTCTTAACCTGTGGGGGGTGTGAGACAGCAAGAGTGAGCTCACATACGTTCATCGCTCAACAAGTTGTGGGGAATAATGTGCATGAACTCGCCAAAGGTGGGAGCTCACGTGAAGTGTAAGGCTTACCAAAGAGGATGGTTAGAGCAGAGCATTGCTTTTAAAGTTGGTCAAAATTTTATTAGCAATTACTAAGTATAAGTAAATACCAACCCAATTAAGTAGTAGAACAAAAGTGTCGGCGTCTCGAGACCGGGGGGTCCCTAAGCCGACGAGTGAGTGTGCCGCGTGCCCCAGCCCAGATGGGTCGAGCGCGTGGGCGAGCGCGAAGGGGGGAAGCGAGGCGGCCGGAGACGGGCGTGAGAGAGGTGGAAATCCCTCGGCCTTCGTGTTCGTCCCGCGCCCAGGTCGGGTGCGCTTGCAGTAGGGGGTTACAAGCGTCCACGCGGGTGAGGGAAGCGAGCGGCCCCAAGAGAGCGCCTGTCCCGTCCTCGTCCCCGCGCGGCCAACCTTCTCTAAGAAGGCCCTGGTCCTTCCTTTTATAGGCGTAAGGAGAGGATCCAGGTGTACAATGGGGATGTAGCAGAGTGCTACATGTCTAGCGGAGGGAGAGCTAGCGCCCTAAGTACATGCCAATGTGGCAGCCGGAGAGATCTTGGCACCCTGCTAGTGTGATGTCGTGGCTGTCGGAGGAGCAATGGAGCCTGGCGGAGGGACAGCTGTCGGAGCGGTCGAGTCCTTGCTGACGTCCCCCTGCTTCCGTAAGGGAGCTGAGAGCCACCGTCGTCACAGGGCTTGCGGGGCGCCATCATTGCCTATCTGGCGAAGCTAGCCAGATGGGACACCGGTCTTGTTCTCTGCGGCCCGAGTCGGCTCGGGGTAGGGTGATGATGGCGCTTCCTGTTGACGTGGCGGGCCTGTGCCCTAGGTCGGGCGACGTGGAGGTTCCTCCGAAGCCGAGGTCGAGTCTGTCTTCCATGGCCGAGGCCGAGCCCGAGCCCCTGGGTCGGGCGAGGCGGAGGTCGTTCGGCAGAGGCCAGGGCGGAGTCCGAGCCCTGGGGTCGGGCGAAGCGGAGTTCGTCGTCTTCTGGGGCTGAGCCCGAGTCCGAGCCCTGGGTCGGGCGGAGCGGAGTTCGCCGTCTTCCGGGGCTTAGCCCGAGTCCGAGCCCTGGGTCGGGCGGAGCGGAGTTCGCCGTCTTCCGGGGCCTAGCCCGAGTCCGAGCCCTGGGTCGGGCGGAGCGGAGTTCGCCGTCTTCTGGGGCTTAGCCCGAGTCCGAGCCCTGGGTCGGGCGGAGCGGAGTTCGCCGTCTTCCGGGGCTTAGCCCGAGTCCGAGCCCTGGGTCGGGCGGAGCGGAGTTCGCCGTCTTCCGGGGCTTAGCCCGAGTCCGAGCCCTGGGTCAGGCGGAGCGGAGTTCGCCGTCTTCTGGGGCCTAGCCCGAGTCCGAGCCCTGGGTCGGGCGGAGCGGAGTTTCCTATGGTGCCTTTGGCAGGGCCTGACTGCCTGTCAGTCTCACTCTGTCAAGTGGCACTGCAGTCGGAGTGGCGCAGGCGGCGCTGTCCTTCTGTCAGACCGGTCAGTGGAGCGGCGAAGTGACGGCGGTCACTTCGGCTCTGCCGGGGGGCGCGCGTCAGGATAAAGGTGTCAGGCTACCTTTGCGTTAAATGCTCCTGCGACTCGGTCGGTCGGCGCGGCAATTTAGTCAGGGTTGCTTCTTAGCGAAGGCAAGGCCTCGGGCGAGCCGGAGATGTGTCCGCCGTTAAAGGGGGGCCTCGGGCGAGACGGAAATCCCTCGGGGTCGGCTGCCCTTGCCCGAGGCTAGGCTCGGGCGAGGCGTGATCGAGTCGCTCGTATGGACTGATCCCTGACTTAATCGCACCCATCAGGCCTCTGCAGCTTTATGCTGATGGGGGTTACCAGCTGAGAATTAGGCGTCTTGAGGGTACCCCTAATTATGGTCCCCGACAGTAGCCCCCGAGCCTCAAAGGGAGTGTTAGCCCTCGCTTGGAGGCTTTCGTCGCACTTTTTTGCAAGGGGACCAGCCTTTCTCGGTTGCATTTTGTTCCGGTGGGTGCGCGCGAGCGCACCCGCCGGGTGTAGCCCCCGAGGCCTCGGAGGAGTGGTTTCACTCCCCCGAGGTCTTAATGCCTTGCGTAATGCTTCGGCTGGTCTGGTTGTTCCCTCATGCGAACTGGCCGTAGCCCGGGTGCACGGTCGGGGCCCAAGTTCTCGGGCTGGTATGTTGACGCTGTCAACGGTTCGGCCGGAGCCGGGTTTGCGAGAGCAGCCCCCGAGCCTCCGCACAGGGCGAGAGGGCGATCAGGGACAGACTCGGCTTTTTTACATACGCCCCTACGTCGCCTTTCCGCAAGGAGGAGGGGGGAGAGCGCCATGTTACCCTCGATGGGCACCGAACATGGTGTCTCCGGTGAGCTGCAAGCGGGTAATCCGAGTGGACGTCCGTGCCCCGTTCGTTGGGGGTCGGCTAGGGGCCCAGAGGCACGCCCAAAAGTACCTGCGGGTGATCTGCCGGACCCGGTCCCCTGGCGACGGGGTCCGAGTGCTCGATGCCTCCCTCTGATGGGATTCCGTTACAAGATCGCTCCCGCTGGTCTCGGAAATGTCCTAGGGTACCTCGGGAGCGCAGCCCGAGCCTTGGTTATGTATCGAACGTACCCCTGGTCATCCCTCGCTCGGCGTCTGAGGCGACTGTGAACCCTTCGGAGGCCAGCCTTCGAACCCCTGATCAGTAATGGGCGTGGAGCCCGAGTAGCCTGAGGCGGCCGTGGAGCCCTTCGGTGGGCTGGCCTTCGAACCTCTGACCAGTAGTGGGTGTAGGGCCCACGCGATCTGAGGCGACTGTTGAACCCCTCGGGGGGCCAGCCTTCGAACCTCTGATCAGTAGGGGGGGCTCGGAGCCCGGTTCCTTCACAAGGAAGGATCCTTTTCGGGGTATCCCCCTTTCCCGGTCCCTGTTGCAAGAGATAGAGAAAGAGGAAAAAAGGAAAAGGATACGAAATCGAACGACGTGGCGTACCTTTTTTAGCGCGGTTGTTACGGCGAAGGCGAAGCGTCACCCGCTTATCCTGCGAGAAGCGCCGCCTGTCCCGCCGCAGAGTTAATGCGACGGGGCGAGTTGTTGGCAGGGCGGCCGTTGCGCGTGTGCGAGCCATTCGAGGAACGGATCACGGGCGCCCTGTCTTCACGCCGTGAGAGGGGGTTCTCTTGCTGCCCCCGGACGGGACGTGAGTCTGGCCGACGACGTGACCGCTGCTCCCGCCCGCCTGCCACCGTCATTACTGCTGGCCCACTTTCGGCCGCATTGACCGTCGCGCCAGGCTGGCGCTGCTGGGTCGCGCGCTGGGCCGCCTCGAGTTGCGGTATTGGTTCCGCAACCGAAGAGGCGCGGTGGTGGCGCAAGTGGCGGTGCAGTTGCTTGCATGCAGCATCTGGCGTGCCGGTTGCGTGACGCGTGGGCCTGGGCCTCCATGCTGGCACGTTGGGAGTCGGAGAAGCGCGTCCACATGGCACGATTGCATGCCGCCTGCATGGCTGCCCGCCCCTTCCGCCCGTTGGTCTGGGCAAAAGTGGGGGGTCGCTTGTAACTGCTGGGCGGTTGTGTGCACCACGCGCGGTGGTTTGGCTTCTTCTGCTCTGAGCCGGTTTGCATGACACGCGGGACCCAGCCCCCGCGCCGCAGGGAAGGGCCTTGGAGCGTGTTGGAGAAGACTCAGCCCGTGACGTTTGGGGGCGCACGTAGGGAGAGTTGCCTTTAAAAGGAGGGCGACCCCTTTCGGAAGGCGACCATGTCTTCTTGCTCCCTTATGCGTCGCGTCTTTCCACCTTCCAAGCCCCCGGATGGGGGGTACCCGCAGTCTTTTCGCCTCATCGTTGGAGGAACGCAACTCCGTGGGAGTTGGTACCTTTCAGCCATCATTCGGCTTCAAGGATTTTCATCATGCAGCCCGGCTGCACCCCTCCACCGGCGGTCACCCAAGATGGTGACCTCCAGCTTGATGGTGGGGGAAAGCGAGCCGGGCTGCGGCCTCTCCCCCTCCCTCAGCCTCAAGGATTTTCATCACCAAGGCTGGGGAGGGGAGTGTGCCGAGTTGGGGTCGGCCCCTGCGTGGGCGGTGGCCCGCTCCTTCACTCAGTGATGGGAGGGAGGAGCGGTTGTCGTCCGTGGCGCTGGCAGCTGCAGCGTGCCCGGCTTTCGGACGCGAGTGGCTTCGGAGCCGCTCGCGGCGCCGGCGTCTGCCACGGCAGCTGGAAGAGGTTCTTCCGCCGGCGTGATAGCCAAGGCTGGCCACGGACCGACCTCCAACTCTACGGCCTTCTGCCCGTCCTTGCCTTACGAGTTTTGGCATGGGCAGGGGCCTCCTAGCAGCAGCACCCGCCCTGAGGTCAGTGCTGCCGCTGTTCGGCCCCCCGGAGCAGAAGTCGTCGTCGTCGCTGCTGCTGGAGCAGGTGACGGCGCGCCGTTCGTCGGTCTTCCGTTGCTCCGCAGGCCTTCCCCCATGGAGTGGGGTTGTTCGTACCTGCGGAGGGGGAACCGGAGTTCCGTTTGTAATGGCACTTCGAATGTCGGTGTCTTTGTCCATTGTGGCTGTCGAGGCCTGAACATGTATGTAATTTTGGCACGGAGCCGTGTTTTTTCCTCATTTTCGAGCGCTAAGACTCGCCTGTCGATTATCTGAACCGCTTCACCAAGCATGAGTCGCCCCGTGTCAAGGTGACGAGTGAGGTATCCGTATCCCGGAGGCGTAGGAGTCCCTCGGCTCGATCGGCCTTGTTGTCTGAGGCTCCTCTAGCTTAGTTAAAGAGACCCCTTGGCCGCTCTTCGACGAGCCGAGGCCAGGGGTAGCGATATCAGCACGAACAGAGGCGGAGTTGGCTCGAAAATGAAAACCTGGTTGGCCGGAGCCTAGCCGGGTTGTCCGTCAGCGGGACCGATGCCGAAGTTGATCAGCCGAGGCCTCGGACCGGGCTGGCACCCTTGGAAGATGGTTGGCCGAGGCCCCTGGGGTAACCGGTCGAGCCGCCTGCTCGGGCCGGATTCCCGGAGAAGTCCCTGGACCGCGTCGCCGTCCGAGGCTGGGTCGGACCTCGCTGAAGGTGTCGTCGATGCCGAGGGTGCTACAGCCCCCTTCCAGCGTGAAGACCCGAGCCTGCAGGATCAGATTGTCTTGTAGCGTGTGCCTTCTGCGGCCACTGAGGCCAGAAAACACACCCTCACTGCGTTGTAAAAGCTGCGTCTCCTTTCCTCTTATTTCGAGCATCTGGACTTTTTTGTCGGTAACAGGGATGTTTGTGCGAGCGAGAGTTGCTTCTCGCGGAAGGTGATGAGTGAGGTATCCGTATCCCGGAGGCGTGGGAGTCCCTTGGCTCGGTCGGCCTTGCCGCTTACGCGTACTTTCACCCGTCCATGAGGCCCTGTCACCGATTCAGTCGAGAAGGCTCGAAGGACCGCTTCGGCAGAAGAGCTTCCGAACGTAAAGACTTGTTCGGTCCGCGGAATCACTTTATCCGAACGCGAGTTACTTATCGCAGAAGGTGATGAGTGAGGTATCCGTATCCCGGAGGCGTAGGAGCCCCTCGGCTCGGTCAGCCTTGGCTGCTTACGTGTACTCCGTCGTTTTCAGGATCCGCTTTTCGAAGTAGTCGAAAAGCACGAAAGATATTCTGCTAAAAGAGATCTTTTTTCGAGGAAAATTTCGACGCAGAAGGGGTCCCCCCTTTTAGCCCCCGAGGGAGGGTCGGGCTTTGCCGAGGCGAGGCCGACCCTTCCTTGATGACTAAACTTTGCGTGGGTGCGAGGTATATGAACAACTTGAAAACATCTTAAGGGTAGAAGCGACGTAGCTGTTGGATGTTCCAAGCGTTGTCGTAGATCTCGCCTTGATTGTTGGCCAGCTTGTATGTTCCGGGCTTCAGAACTTTGGCGATGACGAATGGCCCCTCCTAGGGGGGCGTGAGCTTGTGCCTCCCTCGGGCGTCTTGCCGCAGCCGAAGCACCAGGTCGCCCACCTGGAGGTCTCGGGGCCGGACCCCTCGGGCGTGGTAGCGTCGCAGGGACTGCTGGTACCGCGCCGAGTGTAGTAAGGCTTTGTCCCGAGCCTCTTCCAGCTGGTCTAGCGATTCTTCTCGGCTAGCTTGGTTGCTTTGATCGTTGTAGGCCCTCATCCTCGGGGAGCCGTATTCCAGGTCAGTGGGCAAGATGGCCTCGACCCCGTAGACCAGGAAGAACGGCATGAAACCCGTGGCTCGGCTCGGCGTTGTCCTCAGGCTCCAGATCACCGAGGGGAGTTCCTTCATCCATCGCTTGCCGAACTTGTTGAGATCGTTGTAAATCCGGAGCTTGAGCCCTTGCAGAATCATGCCGTTGGCACGCTCTACTTGCCCATTCGACATGGGATGAGCCACGGCGGCCCAGTCCACCCGGATGTGGTGATCCTCGCAAAAGTCCAAGAATTTTCTGCCGGTGAACTGGGTACCATTGTCGGTGATGATGGAGTTTGGGACCCCGAAGCGATGGATGATGTTGGTGAAGAACGCCACCGCCTGCTCGGACCTGATGCTGTTCAGGGGTCGGACCTCGATCCACTTGGAGAATTTGTCAATGGCGACCACAGGTGCATGTAGCCCCCGGGCGCCTTCTGCAAGGGACCGACGAGGTCCAGACCCCACACAGCAAAGGGCCAGGTGATGGGTATCGTCTGCAGAGCCTGAGCGGGCAGGTGGGTCTGCTTCGCATAGAATTGGCACCCTTCGCAGGTGCGGACAATTCTAGTGGCGTCAGCCACCGCCGTTGGCCAGTAGAAGCCTTGCCGGAAAGCATTCCCGACAAGGGCTCGAGGCGCTGCATGATGGCCGCAAGCCCCCGAGTGTATTTCTTGCAGGAGTTCCTGACCTTCGGCGATGGAGATGCATCGCTGGAGGATGCTCGAGGGGCTGCGGTGGTAGAGCTCCTCCTCATCGCCCAGCAAGACGAACGACTTGGCGCGTCGCGCTACCCGCCGAGCCTCGGCTTGGTCGAGGGGTAGCTCTCCTTGGCGGAGATATTGCAGGTGCGGGGTCTGCCAATTTCGATCAGGCGTGGCCCCGTTCTGCTCCTCCTCGACGTGCAGTGTCTCGCCCTCGGGGGCCGAGGGTACCTCGGGCTGGACCGAGGACGCCTCGGGCTGAGCCGAGGGTACCTCGGTCTGGACCGAGGGTGCCTCGGGCTCGGGCGTGTCGTTGATCTTGACAGAGG
The DNA here is from genome assembly GCF_902167145.1 of Zea mays. Taxonomy (NCBI): domain Eukaryota; kingdom Viridiplantae; phylum Streptophyta; class Magnoliopsida; order Poales; family Poaceae; genus Zea; species Zea mays. The sequence continues at coordinate 29,366,950 of NC_050100.1, read as the reverse complement.
GTTGATGCAGATCCTGAGAGAAGACGTCCGGGGGAACCGTCGTTCGCCCCGAGGCTATTTTTGCCAGCTCGTCCGCAGTCTCGTTGTAGCGCCGAGCAATGTGGTTAAGCTCGAGCCCGTAGAACTTGTCTTCCAGGCGCCAAACCTCATCGCAGTAGGCCTCCATCTTCGGGTCGCGGCAGTGGGAGTTCTTCATGACTTGGTCGATGACGAGCTGCGAGTCACCGCGGGCGTCGAGGCGTCTGACCCCTAGCTCGATGGCGATCCACAACCCGTTGACCAGAGCCTCGTACTCAGCCACATTGTTGGACGCCGGGAAATGGAGGCGTAGCACGTAGCGTAGGTGTTTCCCGAGGGGCAAGATGAAGAGCGGGCCCGCGCCGGCTCCCGTCTTCATCAGCGACCCGTCGAAAAACATGGTCCAGAGCTCCGGTTGGATCGGAGCCGTCGGCAGCTGGGTGTCGACCCATTCGGCTACGAAGTCCGCCAATACCTGGGACTTGATGGCCTTCCGAGGGGCGAACGAGATTGTCTCGCCCATGATTTCCACCGCCCACTTTGCGATCCTGCCCGAGGCCTCTCGGCACTGGATGATCTCCCCTAGGGGGAAGGATGACACCACAGTTACCGGATGAGACTCGAAGTAATATCGCAACTTTCGCCTCGTCAGGATCACTGCATACAGCAGCTTCTGAACTTGTGGGTAGCGGATCTTGGTTTCAGACAGTACCTCGCTGACGAAGTAAACTGGCCTCTGAACGGGCAATGTATGCCCCTCTTCTTGCCTCTCGACCACAATCGCGGCGCTAACCACCTGAGTGGTCGCGGCGACGTAGACCAAGAGGGCTTCTCCATCAGCTGGGGGCACCAAGACAGGCGCCTTTGTAAGGAGCGCCTTCAGGTTCCCGAGAGCTTCCTCGGCCTCAAGGGTCCAAGCGAAACACTCGGCCTTCCTTAACAGGCGGTACAGAGGCAGACCTCTTTCGCCGAGGCGTGAGATGAAGCGGCTCAGGGCCGCAAGACATCCCATGACCCTCTGTACGCCTTTTAAGTCCTTGATGGGCCCCATGCTGGTGATAGCTGCGATCTTCTCCGGGTTGGCTTCGATGCCTCGCTCGGAGACGATGAACCCCAAGAGCATGCCCCGGGGTACCCCGAAGACACACTTCTCGGGATTGAGCTTGACGCCTTTTGCTTTGAGACATCGGAATGTCACTTCAAGGTCGGAGAGGAGGTCGGAAGCCTTCCTTGTCTTGACTACGATGTCATCGACGTAGGCCTCGACTGTGCGACCGATGTGTTCGCCGAACACATGGTTCATGCACCGCTGGTACGTCGCGCCCGCATTCCTCAAACCGAACGGCATGGTGACATAGCAGTACATGCCGAAGGGCGTGATGAAAGAAGTCGCGAGCTGGTCGGACTCTTTCATCCGGATTTGGTGATACCCTGAGTAGGCATCGAGGAAGGACAGGGTTTCGCACCCAGTAGTGGAATCCACGATTTGATCGATGCGAGGCAGAGGGTAGGGAACCTTCGGACATGCTTTGTTGAGACCAGTGTAGTCTACACACATCCGCCATTTTCCCCCTTTCTTTCTCACAAGCACAGGGTTGGCAAGCCATTCGGGATGGAATACCTCTTTGATGAACCCTGCTGCCATTAGCTTGTGGATCTCCTCGCCTATCACTCTGCGCTTCTCCTCGTCGAATCGGCGCAGAGGCTGCCTGACGGGTCGGGCTCCAGCCCGAATATCCAGCGAGTGCTCGGCGACATCCCTCGGTATGCCGGGCATGTCCGAGGGACTCCACGCAAAGACGTCGGCGTTTGCGCGGAGAAAGTCGACGAGCACTGCTTCCTATTTGGGGTCGAGCCCGGAACCGATCCGGATCTGCTTGGAGGTGTCGCCACTGGGGTCGAGAGGGACGGCCTTAACCGTCACCGCTGGCTCGAAGTTGCCGGCATGACGCTTCACGTCTGGCACCTCTTTGGAGAGGTTCTCCAGGTCGGCGGTGAGGGCCTCGGACTCGGCGAGGGCCTCGGCGTACTCCACGCACTCCACGTCGCATTCGAACGCGTGTTTGTACGTGGGGCCGACGGTGATGACCCCGTTGGGGCCCGGCATCTTGAGCTTCAGGTAGGTGTAGTTGGGGACGGCCATGAACTTCGCGTAGCATGGCCTCCCCAGTACCGTGTGGTAGGTTCCTCGGAACCCGACCACCTCGAACGTCAAAGTCTCCCTTCGGAAGTTGGAGGGCGTTCCGAAGCAGACGGGAAGGTCGAGTCGTCCGAGGGGCTGGACGCGCTTCCCAGGAATGATCCCGTGGAAGGGCGCAGCGCCTGCTCGGACGGAGGACAGATCGACGCGCAGGAGCCTGAGGGTCTCGGCGTAGATGATGTTGAGGCAGCTGCCCCCGTCCATTAGGACCTTGGTGAGCCTGACGTCGCCGACGATGGGGTCAACGACGAGCGGGTATTTCCCTGGGCTCGGCACGCGGTCGGGGTGGTCAGCTTGGTCGAAGGTGATGGGCTTGTCGGATCAGTCTAGGTAGACTGGCGCCGCCACCTTCACCGAGCAGACCTCCCGGTGCTCTTGCTTGCGATGCCGAGCCGAGGCATTCGCCGCATGCCCACCGTAGATCATGAAGCAGTCGCGGACCTCGGGGAATTCTCCTGCTTGGCGATCTTCCTTTTTGTCGTCGTCGCGGGCCCTGCCACCCTCTGCGGGTGGCCCGGCCCTGTGGAAGTGGCGCCGAAGCATGACGCACTCCTCGAGGGTGTGCTTGACGGGCCCCTGATGATAGGGGCACGGCTCCTTGAGCATCTTGTCGAAGAGGTTAGCACCTCCGGGGGGCTTCCGAGGGTTCTTGTACTCGGCGGCGGCGACAAGGTCCACGTCGGCGGCGTCGCGTTTCGCTCGCGACTTCTTCTTGCCTTTCTTCTTGGCGCTGCGCGGAGTAGATGCCTCGGGAGCCTCTTCCGATGGGCGGCCCTGGGGCTGCTTGTCCTTTCGGAAGATAGCCTCGACCGCCTCCTGGCCAGAGGCGAACTTGGTGGCGATGTCCATCAGCTCGCTCGCCCTGGTGGGGGTCTTGCGACCCAACTTACTCACCAGGTCACGGCAGGTGGTGCCGGCAAGGAACGCGCCGATGACATCCGAGTCGGTGATGTTGGGCAGCTCGGTGCGCTGCTTCGAGAATCGCCGGATGTAGTCCCGAAGAGACTCTCCCGGCTGTTGCCGGCAGCTTCGGAGGTCCCAGGAATTCCCGGGGCGCACGTACGTGCCCTGGAAATTGCCGGCGAAGGCTTGGACCAAGTCATCCCAGTTGGAGATTTGCCCCGGAGGCAGGTGCTCCAACCAGGCGCGAGCAGTGTTGGAGAGGAACAAAGGGAGGTTGCGGATGATGAGGTTGTCGTCGTCCGTTCCACCCAGTTGGCAGGCCAGGCGGTAGTCCGCGAGCCACAGTTCCGGTCTCGTTTCCCCCGAGTACTTTGTGATAGTGGTTGGGGGTCGGAACCGGGTCGGGAACGGCGCCCGTCGGATGGCCCGACTGAAGGCCTGCGGACCGGGTGGTTCGGGCGAGGGACTCCGATCCTCCCCGCTGTCATAGCGTCCCCCACGCCTGGGGTGGTAGCCTCGGCGCACCCTTTCATCGAGGTGGGCCCGACGGTCGCGACGATGGTGCTCGTTGCCGAGGTGGCCCGGGGCCGCAGGCGCGGTGTTGCGCGTGCGCCCGGTGTAGACCGAGGCTTCCCGCATGAATCGGGAAGTCGCGGCATGAGGTTCCGAGGGGTATCCCTGCCTTCGGGAGGCAGAGCTCTCGGCCCGTCGGACCGCAGCGCCTTCCAGGAGATTCTTGAGCTCTCCCTGGATTCGCTGACCCTCGGTGGTTGATGGCTCCGGCATCGCGCGGAGGAGCATCGCTGCGGCTGCCAGGTTCTGACCGACCCCACTGGACGCGGGTGGCGGCCTGACCCTGACGCCGTTGGCGATGCGGTGCTGGAAACCTGGGGCAGGTGACGTATTTCTCCGGCCGGGGGTTGGCCCGCCCATACTTGCCCGACGTCCCGGCGGATCGACTCAAGCGCTCCTACTCCCTCGTCGAGCCTGGCCTGCGCCCCGCGGACTTGCTCGAGCTGTGGGTCGTGACCCCCCGCCGGAACGGGGACCACAGCTAGCTCCCGCGGGATGTCCGCGCGAGGCACCGGCCTAGGGAGATCACCGTCCTCCGGCATGCCAAGATGGTTGCCTTCGGAGGGATCCCCTAGCTCGACGTGGAAACATTCGCGGCTTGGGCCGCAGTCCTCGTCGTCAAGGCTGCGGCTACCGTCGGAACAGTCGGAGAGGCAGTAGTCACATGCGGTCATAAAGTCCAGCATGGCACTGGGGTTGCCAAATCCAGAGAAATCCCAACAGATGCTGGGATCGTCATCTTCCTCGGACCCAGAGGGCCCGTAGGTCGAGACGTCCGTCAATCGGTCCCAAGGCGACCGCATACGAAACCCCAGAGGGGTTGCACTCGCCTCAACGAGAGCGCCCGCCAAAGAGAGGTCGCTAGGCGGGTTGAGGCCGAGTCGAAATGACGTAGGATGGGAATCAGCCAGTACCTTTTGGTCGACGAGGAGCGACATAGTCACGTCGGGGACTGATTGCACCGTCGTCTTAGGTACGAGGGCGACGTCCTGCAAGCCCTTCGCGAGCGCGCTGGCGTCGTCCACTTGCTCGGGATTGGCGTGTCGCAGGGGGACGGCGCTCGCCTTCGTCTCAAGCGCGAGGTCGACGCCCGACGCGCCCCCCGTTGGGGCGCTGGGGACGCCGATTCGCTCGACAGCCGACGAAGCGCGGCCTCCCGCTTGGCCTTGGTTGCCCCGCCTCCTCCTCCGTTGGCGGGGGAGAGGACGGGGCGAGCTCGAATGTTGTTCTTCCACCACGCGGGGAAGATGTCGTCGATTCCGCCGCCGGCGGGCGGGTTGTCGACCGCCATTGTCGTTGTCGCGCGGCGGTGGAAGGAGTATCATGTCGTAGCTGCCGTCGAAGGACATGAACTCAAGATTCCCGAAACGGAGCACCGTCCCGGGCCGGAGAGGTTGCTGGAGACTGCCCATCTGGAGCTTGACGGGAAGCTGTTCGTCAACACGCAGCAGGCCCCTACCTGGTGCGCCAACTGTCGGCGTCTCGAGACCGGGGGGTCCCTAAGCCGACGAGTGAGTGTGCCGCGTGCCCCAGCCCAGATGGGTCGAGCGCGTGGGCGAGCACGAAGGGGGGAAGCGAGGCGGCCGGAGACGGGCGTGAGAGAGGTGGAAATCCCGCGGCCTTCGTGTTCGTCCCGCGCCCAGGTCGGGTGCGCTTGCAGTAGGGGGTTACAAGCGTCCACGCGGGTGAGGGAAGCGAGCGGTCCCAAGAGAGCGCCTGTCCCGTCCTCGTCCCCGCGCGGCCAACCTTCTCTAAGAAGGCCCTGGTCCTTCCTTTTATAGGCGTAAGGAGAGGATCCAGGTGTACAATGGGGATGTAGCAGAGTGCTACGTGTCTAGCGGAGGGAGAGCTAGCGCCCTAAGTACATGCCAATGTGGCAGCCGGAGAGATCTTGGCACCCTGCTAGTGTGATGTCGTGGCTGTCGGAGGAGCAATGGAGCCTGGCGGAGGGACAGCTGTCGGAGCGGTCGAGTCCTTGCTGACGTCCCCCTACTTCCGTAAGGGAGCTGAGAGCCGCCGTCGTCACAGGGCTTGCGGGGCGCCATCATTGCCTATCTGGCGGAGCTAGCCAGATGGGACACCGGTCTTGTTCTCTGCGGCCCGAGTCGGCTCGGGGTAGGGTGATGATGGCGCTTCCTGTTGACGTGGCGGGCCTGTGCCCTAGGTCGGGCGACGTGGAGGTTCCTCCGAAGCCGAGGTCGAGTCTGTCTTCCATGGCCGAGCCCGAGCCCGAGCCCCTGGGTCGGGCGAGGCGGAGGTCGTTCGGCAGAGGCCAGGGCGGAGTCCGAGCCCTGGGGTCGGGCGAAGCGGAGTTCGTCGTCTTCTGGGGCTGAGCCCGAGTCCGAGCCCTGGGTCGGGCGGAGCGGAGTTCGCCGTCTTCCGGGGCTTAGCCCGAGTCCGAGCCCTGGGTCGGGCGGAGCGGAGTTCGCCGTCTTCCGGGGCCTAGCCTGAGTCCGAGCCCTGGGTCGGGCGGAGCGGAGTTCGCCGTCTTCCGGGGCTTAGCCCGAGTCCGAGCCCTGGGTCGGGCGGAGCAGAGTTCGCCGTCTTCCGGGGCTTAGCCCGAGTCCGAGCCTTGGGTCGGGCGGAGCGGAGTTCGCCGTCTTCCGGGGTTTAGCCCGAGTCCGAGCCCTGGGTCGGGCGGAGCGGAGTTCGCCGTCTTCCGGGGCTTAGCCCGAGTCCGAGCCCTGGGTCGGGCGGAGCGGAGTTCGCCGTCTTCCGGGGCCTAGCCCGAGTCCGAGCCCTGGGTCGGGCGGAGCGGAGTTTCCTATGGCGCCTTTGGCAGGGCCTGACTGCCTGTCAGTCTCACTCTGTCAAGTGGCACTGCAGTCGGAGTGGCGCAGGCGGCGCTGTCCTTCTGTCAGACCGGTCAGTGGAGCGGCGAAGTGACGGCGGTCACTTCGGCTCTGCCGGGGGGCGCGCATCAGGATAAAGGTGTCAGGCTACCTTTGCGTTAAATGCTCCTGCGACTCGGTCGGTCGGCGCGACGATTTAGTCAGGGTTGCTTCTTAGCGAAGGCAAGGCCTCGGGCGAGCCGGAGATGTGTCCGCCGTTAAAGGGGGGCCTCGGGCGAGACGGAAATCCCTCGGGGTCGGCTGCCCTTGCCCGAGGCTAGGCTCGGGCGAGGCGTGATCGAGTCGCTCGTATGGACTGATGCCTGACTTAATCGCACCCATCAGGCCTCTACAGCTTTATGCTGATGGGGGTTACCAGCTGAGAATTAGGTGTCTTGAGGGTACCCCTAATTATGGTCCCCGACAAAAAGTAACAACATCACCTGCGATGCAATGCATATGACAAATTGAATTTAAGTTCCATAAATTAATCATCAGAGAGTCCTGAGCTGCTCATGATCGTGAGCTCGGCTAGTATACCAGTTTTACACTCTGCAGAGGTGGTACCCTTTACCCATAAGTCATGTTACCCATCTGCCAAGGGATCGCGACTTCCCATACACCTCTACCGAGGAGGCGAGGTAGGGTAACACTACGACGCCTTTACAAAGTTCCACTAGCTTCAGAAAACCCGCTACAGTTTATAGGAAGCTCCAATGCAGGGTTCTTGCCTGACCGCCATCGCAGCAAAATCAACCAAGGACCTCCCTACACTGACCACTCCCCTACTGCCCTTGCCCCTTTCGGGTAAGGTAGTCCTCCACTAGCTTTCCTAATTAATCAGCCAAGGGCGTCCATAAACCCTTGTGGTGGCACGTGTTTCTCAAGTTAAGCTCTATGTTCCAATTAACATTAATGATCTTGACATGAACATAAATAGAATAACAAAATAACTGGAACATAGATATGATAAATAATTATCCCAAATCCATGTAAAGCAATAGCAAACTACCCAAGTGATTCAGGGGTAAACAAGGTAATGAGATAAACAATCTAGGGTAACCTATTGGGTCCCATCAAAATTAACCTATGCATGAATAAATGATATTAAAGAACATTATTGGGTAAAAAGTGGTCAAGGGCACAACTTGCCTTCCACGAGCTCCTGCTCAGCAGTCTCTACCAGCTGAACTTTAGAATCCTCTGTAGCTTGCTCGTCTACTCGCATCAACACAATACATACATAGCATAGCATAAATTAACATCACACCAAACATGTAAATAAAATACACAGTAATAATCTAGACATTAAAATGAGATCATAGGAACTGGAATCATTAGATTTGGAGTTATAGATTTTAAGATATGAATTTCTGAAGCTTTTATGCATTTAATACAAGATTAAGTGCTAGATAAATTTTAAATCATCTTTCATGTTAAAACAGAGGCACTAATGGTTAGATAATAATGTTATGAAAATTTAGGAACTGGAATGGATCAATTTGGAGTTCATATGCATTTTCTATGAATTAAACAAGTTTCTGCCATTAATTTAATATTAAAAATCTATTTATAAATTCATTTCTCTGGTTTTTCTGTCCTCTAGACTAGCCTCAAATACCAGAAAGAGCAGGGTCCCCGGCGCAAGAAACCAGAGACCCAGCGCACAGAGGAGTGGGATGGCGGGTTGATACTTAAATAATAGAGGGGTTCTTTTACAAACTTGCGGCCGAAGGGGTATCGACATATTTGGGCCGCTCGATCTTACTCCTATGGCCCAGATTAGATCCATGGTTCTATACACTAGCGCGCGATCACAGCCATCGGATGATCGATCAACGGACTGCATTCTACATCACCGAGATCAACGCGCCACCTTCGGATCAGGGATCAACGGTCGCGCGTACTCGGCCAAAATGATGCGCTCGGCTTCTAATCGTGGACGTTGATAATGAATCTAACGGTTGCGAGCACTCTTCCCCAACCCGCGTACTCCGGCAATGGCACCGCCCAACAGTCCGCTGTTGAGCTTGCCGGAGATGGTGGATCCAGTGCATCGGGACCCAATCTTCACGACCGATAGATGCAAAACGATGAGGAGCCCATGGCGAATACTGTGGTGGCGTCAATTTGGTGCGCCATAGGCGTACCAGGCACAACCACGGCAGCGCAAGCACGGACCCATGGCGGCAACTACGGCCAGCGCACTACATCCATGAATCAAGTCCCAAATTCCAAATTCGATCAACGCTGCGCCATGCTTAGGGAAGGGCAAATTGGTTGGTGAGTTTATACCTCAATCTGGGGTTGCAGTACCACAGTCCACGCGGCGGCGCGACTTTTCAGCGAACCTTCACGACGACGACGAGGTTCGTCCGCCCCGAACCGTCTTCCCAGTACGCCCGCGGCTCCCACACCACAGGCAGGACCGGCGGACATCAGATTCCCCCCCCCCCAATCCGAGCCTAGCTGGCGCCGGCGATGAGCCAATAACTCTGCGGCACCAGCGGATTCCTAGCGGCGAACTTGAGCCTAGGCAAGCTTCGGTGCGTGAGAAATTTCAAACGGGGGTAGCTGGGCTGAGGACGGGCGGTTATGGTGATCTTATGCCCCCAATCCCCCGCGAGAATCGGTCCCCCACAACAAATCCCGGCGGGTACGGAGTTCGGCGCGGTCCGCGCGGGTTGTTACAGGGCGCCGCGTCGGGTGGAAGACGGCACTGCTCGGACGGGCCCACACGTCACTGGAGCCAGTCACCGCGCCGTGCAACACTCGGGTCTCTGGAGTTCTGGGCCCGCGCGTCAGCACAAGCGCCTTCAGCACCAGCGCACGCGGAGAGTGGGAGAAGTGGGCCGCACGGGTGCAATGGCTAAATGGGGCGAATAGGTGGTAGTCGGCCCGATTCGAAATAGTTCTGTTTTCCTTTTTCATTTCTCATTCAAGTTAGCTCCAAATTCAAATTCAAATATTTTGTGTCAAATTTTTATCCACAGATTATATTATGTCATGACAAGCTCTAGCTTGGGCATACATATTTATACATATTATTTATATTTTTATTTCACATGATATTTATTTGTTTCTCTTTCCTAAATTTTAGATTCTCTTCTAGTTTTAAATTCCACTTTGGACTTTATCATATTTCTTTTCATATTATCTTATGTTGTCACAAAATGCACACAAAAATAAAATCCCAGCATGATGCACAATTTAATAGTATATCCTTTTATTACTTATTTGTTTTTTTGAATATAGTGTTCACATGTGATGATGCATAAAGATCAAACTCACATAAAGAGAAATTGTTTCTCTATTGGTATTATTTCTAGCAAATTACAAAGTGGGTGTTACATGTGCTAGATTTCAATCCGATCCAAGGGAGTGTCACTTAGTGGCCGTGAAGCGAATTCTTAGATATTTAGTCGCTACGCCTTGCTTCGGGATCTGGTATCCAAAGGGGTCTACCTTTGACAATTAGATATTCAGACTCCGATTATGCTGGATGTAAGATTGATAGGAAGAGTACATCAGGGACGTGCCAATTCTTAGGAAGGTCCCTGGTGTCCTGGAGTTCTAAGAAACAAACTTTCGTTGCCCTATCCACCGCTGAGGCCGAGTATGTTGCCGCAAGACAGTGTTGCGCACAACTACTTTGGATGAGGCAAACCCTCCGGGACTTTGGCTACAATCTGAGCAAAGTCTCACTCCTATGTGATAATGAGAGTGCTATCCGCATGGCGGATAATCCTGTTGAACACAGCTGCACAAAGCACATAGACATCCGGCATCACTTTTTGAGATACCACTAGCAAAAGGGAGATATCGAAGTATTTTATGTTAGCACCGAGAACCAGCTAGCTGATATCTTTACCAAGCCTTTAGATGAGAAGACCTTTTGCAGGCTACGTAGTGAGCTAAATGTCTTAGATTCGCGGAACTTGGATTGATTTATAGCATACATGTGTTTTATGTCTTTGATCATGTTCCTTTATGCATTTTGTTACTTAATTATGGTGATCAAGTTGTACAACGCAATCCCCGGATCTCAAGTCCATGTGTGAGTGATGCACACATTTAGGGGGAGATGTGCTACAACTTGATCCTTTGAGACTAACCATGTGCTTAAGTGTTCTTAAATTAGTCTCAAAGACATATTGAAAGGGAAAGGTGGACTTGGACCATGAAAGACTTCCACTGCACTCCGATGAGAGGGTAACTTACTCCAATTTCATCTCCATACACTTATTGCCTTTTATTCTTATTTGATGATTTTGGTGAGGCAATGGGGTTTAAGGGCCAAAAATGATCCCGTTTTGGTGCTTGATGCCAAAGGGGGAGAAGTTAAGGCCAAAGCAAGAAACGGATCAGCTACCACTTGAGAATTTTGAAAATAGTAGAGTTAGAGTTTTTGTTCTGTCAAAATACTCTTATGGCTCTTATTGTCAAAAATTGGTCTCTTGTGGGGAGAATGTTTAATTATGGGAAAAAGGGGGAGTTTTTGAATCTTTGATCAATTTCTCTTGGAATACCTTTCTCTATGCCTCAACAAGTGAATTTGACTTAGAGATAGGAAATTGAGTTTGATTTGCAAAAACAAACAAAGTGGTGGCAAAGAATGATCCAAATATGCCAAATTTGAATCAAAACAAATTCTTGTTCTCATTTGCATTGATGTTGCACTTATATATGTTGCTTTTTGTTGTGTTGGCATAAATCACCAAAAAGGGGGAGATTGAAAGGGAAATATGCCCTTGGGCCATTTCTAAGTATTTTGGTGATTAAGTGTCCAACACAAATGTTTATGTGTTAAACTATGACAAATGGTGGACAAAGTGCAAATCAATACAAAGGTATGATTCTAGACTTAGTACATTAGTTTTTGTGTACTAACATATTTGTCTAAGTGCTAGAATCAGAGAAAGAAACAAATGGAAAAGACTTAGCTCGAGCAGCCAAGACTCTGCTCAGTCTGGGTGCACCGGACTGTCCGGTGCGCCAGGCTGGCGCTGGTCAACTGGCCGCTCTCGGGAACTGAACGGCGGCGTACGGCTATAAATCACCGGACTGTCCGGTAGTGCACCAGACTGTCCGGTGAGCCAACGATCGGCCAAGCCAACGGTCGACCGCGCAATCCGCGCGCGACGCGTGGCCGAGCCAACGGGCAGAAGGGGGCACCGGACTGTCCGGTGCGCCAACGGCTCCAAATCGTCAACGGTCGGCTGCGCCAGAATAGGAAAGAAATCTGCACCGGACAGTGTCCGGTGGTGCACCGGACTGTCCGGTGCACCAGTCGACAGAAGGCAAGAATTGCCTTTCTGGATTGCTCTCAACGGCTCCTAGCTGCCTTGGGGCTATAAAAGGGACCCCTAGGCGCATGAAGGAGGACACCAAGCACACTCTAAGCATTCTTGATCATTCACACTCCGTTTTTGCGCACTCGATTGGCATTCTTAGTGATTTGAGCTCCGTGTTAGTGGTGAACCTTGTGTTATTCATTTGAGCTCAAGTCTTGGCTGTGTGTGTGTGCGTATTGCTGTGGATTTGTGTGTGTTGCTTTTCCCACTCTTACATCTGTGCTTGTTTGTGATCATCTCATTGTAAGGGCGAGAAGCTCCAAGTTGTGGAGATTCCTCGCAAACGGGAAAGAGTAAAGGAAAAAAGAACACCGTGGTATTCAAGTTGATCATTGGATCACTTGAAAGGAGTTGAGTGCAACTCTCATCCATTGGGACGCCACAACGTGGACTAGGCAAGTGTTGTACTTGGCCGAACCACGGGATAAATCTCTGTGTCTCTTGTGCTTGTTCTCACTGTGTCAATTGTGGTTCACAAGAGCTCTCCGTAGCCACTTGATTTTATTGTGCTAACACTTAATCAAGTTTGTGGCTTTAAGTTTCAAGTTTTACAGGATCACCTATTCACCCCCTCTCTAGGTGCTCTCAGTTACGAGGCGGAGTTTTGGGCCCTAGTTATTACCGCACAACGTTTTGATTTCTGGAACAGGAAACAACGTTTTGACTTTTTGCACATAATGCAATCACCTTTTCCCATTATTTTCAACGAAACAAGCACAACAGATACCCCGTACTAACACGAAAAACACAAGGCAATATCAAAGTCTGGACAAGTTTATCTCGTAGCCAGCTGCTTGCTCCCCAAAAAATAGGATGGCATAGCACCTGTGAAAAAATCCCGATTGCATTTCATCACCGGAAGAGTTAACAATTCATTGACCTGAGATTAGGCGAAAACATTTTGCTTTCAAAAGAGGTGAGAGAAACATGCAAATGTTGTGCTGGACTCCAGATATGGGACTACACCAAAGTCCAACCTAACAAAGCAAATACATTTTTCTGAATAGCATCTTAAGCGAAAGGGTCTTTAATTGAGTTGGTTAGATGGTCTAAGTAGCATTTCTTATGTCTTGAGTTCGACTCTTTGTGAGAGCGAATTTTCAGATTGTGGTTATAATTTCGTAACAAGTGGTACAAAGTAAATAACATTGTGTTTTATTGAAACTAGACTATGATTTACTCCCTCCGGCCCCAAAAACTTGTTTAGGGCAAGATTTGGTCAGACCATGAAACCCACTAACATCAAGAACTACAAAACGTCAAATAAAAAAATATGGAGGGAGTACATTATTTCGTTTAAAGAAAACGGTCAAAAAAAAGAAATAGCATGATGATTTGTGATGTTATGCCTTTGCATAATCCATTCTACATTGTATATGATGCAGGTGAGTATGTATAACTTTCTAGCTAGAAGGCTGATACCACATGATAACATTGTATTGAATGAAATTTTAGTAAATAACAAATATTTGTCACATTTATGTCGACCTAAAACCAAGGTTATTAAAACGACGAAACGTTGAAACGCTCATGGGTTGAGTTCTGACTTTTAAACGTTTTAAACAAAGTTTAAGCATAGTTTTAAACAATATAGGGAAATTTCAATATATCATAATTTTAGACAATAACATAAAGTCATTTCCCCTCTAATCTGTTGTGCAATAATGGAATGCATATGCAATCAGCTTACTAGATTTGTCTAATACAATCAGGATTAATGGAATGCATATACAATCAGGATCACCACTTACCAGATTTCCCAGGCCAAGACAAGAGCCTGCAGGCAGCGTGTGCAGACTACAGAGGAGATCGGATGATGTCAGTGAACGACACCGGCAAAGGAGCAGTGGACAAAACTACCAGAGGAGCAGCATACGACATCGATGACCGGCGCGGATCGGCGCGTAAAACACACGCGAACAGCGTCAGGCGGTCGGACGGGAGTGTGGAGTGGGCGAGAGGCGGCCAGACCGAACTAGAGTGGGCAAGTGGCGTCGGGCGACCGGACTGGAGTGGAGTGCGCCCGAGCACCAGCGAACTGCGAGAGGTGACGACAACCTGAGTGGTGCCGGTCGAACTGGTGTGGGCCGTGGGCGAGAGGCGACGGACGACCTAGAGCGCCCACGGCCATGCACACGAGGTGGATCGTCTAACTCCAACCTGACGGCTTTAGGCTGGCCGCAGCGCTCGCCGCGCTGCCGCCCCCTCCCCTAGAATGGCGGCTACAGGGGCGCCCCTGCGCCCGCAGCGCGGCCCCCTGCGAGGCCCCCCACGCGTGGGAGATAAACAGGACTCCGCTGGCTGTAGCGTATGTCCTCGGACCCCCTATGCACTGTTCATTTGTACGGTGGTTGTTTAATAGGTGAAGAAAAAATGGTAATAGATGATGAATAGGGTTGGATAGTGATATTTTATAGTTGTAGTGGGGTATAGGGGGAGTATTTAGGGGTAACCGCTGCGGGAGATGAAAAAATAGGGGGTGAAATGTTGATGATGTGACGCAAAAAAGTGATATAGGAGGAAAAATTTAGAGGGAACCGCTGCGGATAGCCTTAGCGTGAGAGAGGGGCTGAGGTCGGTCACTCGGGCAGGGCTAAAGTGGACTGGGCCGCTGGGCCAAATTGCACAGCCACGCACAGGTGAGGACACGCCGACTAAAACGCTAGAAACGCCACGTTTTAGTGCATAGAGTTTAAACGCCAAAACACGACGTTAAAACGACGTTTTACGACAGATCGTAAAACGTTTTAGCGTTTCGCCACCCAGATAGCGTTTTGTCGTTTAAACCACATTTAAAATGTTGTTTTAATAACCATGCCTAAAAGTTATCTAGTAGACTCTTTTCATGCATTGCTAAAACCTAGCAGTAGCTGGGTCAATCAATCCAATGGAGTGATAAAAGAGAAATGAACATATACAATAACAAAGTGTTTGATTCCAAGCAAGTTAAGATAGACTAGAGTTAAAATCCAATAAAAACATAAGACAACATTCAAGTCTCCATTGAACGTGTCCAAACCATCTAAACTGCAGCCACCTCTTCCCATCTAAACAAATGTTATATCGTCGCTCAAGACTCGGTCCCATATGTATTTCCGTTTTTTTATCTGTTGAACATGTTATCGTTTTGTAGACTAATATTTTGTATCATACAACATAAATACGACATAACAGGTCAAATTGACATCATCAAAACTTGCCACGTGTAGTTGCTTCGATCTTAAGTACATGCATACAGGTGATGAAGCAGCAGAAAGAAAAGAGGGTCAAGGTATGCTAGTTTACGTTACATTAATTATTGCACACAGGACATGAATTCGCAGCAAACAAAACACAATTCACTTGTTTGGTGAAATAAAAAAAAAACATTTCCCCATAAATAAGCTCTAAATAATAGGTCAGTCAACTATCATCTCTACTAATCCTTAAGACGATAGTGTAGACAAGGCACAACTGTGCCCCCGCCTATATCCTAACCGTCCGATTGCATCCATCCCCACCGTTCGATCCCACTCCCGCTACCGTAGCCGCCCCCCGCACAGCCGCCCCCACCTCCTTCCCCGCGCAGCCGCCATGCGCGCAGCCGTCGGGGAGGATGAACTCGGCGTAGGTGCGGAACAACTCGTCGAGGATGGCAGAGATCTGGTCCTCGCTGAACTTGACCCGAGGGTTGACGGCGACGACGAGGGCGGCCATCTCGTTGCGGTCCAGCCCGCCGTCCCCATTGGTGTCGAAGCGCTCGAAGATCCTCCTCACCTTCTCCGCCCGCAACCCGCGGCCGGTTGACATCGCCGATGCGGACAGCGCCATGCTGTCGGGGTTGATGATGTCGCACGCAATCACGTCCTGTCGGTGAGGGAGACGCCAACGGAGGAGGGTTGAGGCCAAGTGAGGTGAACCCTCGATAGGGGGAGGGGGAGGCGAACGGACCTCATAGGGCGTGGTGGAGACGAGGGGTCCGCCAAAGCGCTTGGCGATCTCCTTCTGCTGCTGCGCCTTCTGGGAAGCGGCGCGGTTGGGAGGACGAGGCAGCTGAGCGCGACGCCGGCGGCGTACAGCACGAGCTCCTGCACGAGCCGCGACAACACCTCCGAAGACCTCATCGCCCGCACTCGCCGCTGAGGCTTTGCTCCCCGTCCGTCCCGTGGATGCATGAGGGAACGCTGGTCTCTGTCTGGTTTGCGGAGGAGGGATTAGAGGGGGCGGCGCGAGCTGGGGATTGGATTGAATTCTGCTGCTTACACAGCTTTAGCTTTGTGCTTGTGCTCGCAGGGGGTTTGGGCTATCGGGTTGGACCTGAGTCCACTGGCTCAGGATCATGAAGGGAAGATGGTCCCTCGCCAACTTGCTGACCAGCTGCCCGCAGCGGCCGCGCCCGTCGAACACGTCGTCCTCCATGCCGAATCCCTGGAGACGACAGATGAATCAGGATCCAGGACGCTAGCCACCGACGGTCCGTACAACGACGACAAATTAAAACTCTAGGGTTGTTTCACCGTCGTAGCAAACCCCAACAAAAAAACCGGCGAGGAAATCCGAAACAGTAATCATCACGATCTTTCCACCCCAACCGTACGGTGAATTGGTTGTGGCTGATGTGTATTTATCCTCACTGTAGTACGGTGAATTGGTTGTGGTTGCTGTGTATTTATCCGACCGTACGGTGAATTGGTGGTGGGTGGCTGCTGTGATTTTTTCGTACTGGTAATTGGTAGGACAGTTCCTGGAATTTCTTGACCTCCCAGTTCAGTCCCAGGTCAAGCGCCTGGGCAAGGACCGCGGTGTTACCCCACGAGGAAGAAAGACCAGCAGAGAAATCTATGTACCATCGATGCAAGGAAAAATGAAGTACAGTCGGTGGAGTATTTTTTTTGAAGGGATTAAATATTTTTTTTAACCTAAACAAACAAATCTCTGTACCGTGAAAGGTCGCAATTTGTGTTCCGTGGCATCGTACGAGCACGTTCCTAGTATTTTAAATGAATCTTATTTTCTGAATATATCTACATAAATGTAGTCATGTATAACTTGAACATGCACAAAAAAAATGGAACTGTAACAAAATAATAAGACCTCCTATTTGTTTGGGTTCGGTCAACTGATTTGTTATTAGTGTCCGGAACCCAGACATGACAGGGGAGCCACTGCAGAATCAACTGCAAGAGCCAAAGTTGTAATTAACATGACAATACTCTTACAATCAATCCAAAAATGTGCATTTACCTTCTATCCACCAGTTTTATATTGCCAATTTTAGGTCCATCAATCAACTATTGCTTAAAATATGACAGAATAAAGGATACAGAACCGGTGGTATGAACTAGCCAGGTGACAAAAAAAAATCTATGCAAACATGAAAATATTTACTGGTCCAGGACTTCGCCCATAATAAAACGCCAGAGACATCAACCAGATAAAAGTAATCGTTATATAGAGGAATTCAATCATGAGCCAACCACGTATACAATAGGGTTATTACCTATGATTGGATGCACGTCACATGTTTTGACCTATTACCCAGAGAAATTTTGCTGGCACAACACAAGTATATAAACTTCACAAATCATGTTGCAGCTAGAACACCTATCACCAGGTATCTTGCTTCTAACCTTCCATGGAAAAGGGGACCAAACATCCTTTCTTTGTATGCCATGTGGTGGACTATAAGCAGATTACCACTCTGTGGCAAAAACTGTACATACAACATTGTCAAGTTCTCTCTCTCATCCAAATCATTTACCATCTCAGCAAGATTTAGAAGACCAAGATAACTAAAAAAACCTCTACTTAGCCAAGACCAGCAGCGTTTCATCAATAAACACTATGGGCCATGAAATATACCTCTCTTCATGTATGATCCAGGCGGCAAGCGGCAACTAGACACTACCTAAATCCATCAAGAGCAGCTGCAACATCCTCCAGTCCAAATTGACGACCACCCAGCCTCACCTCCTTACACCTTGCTGCAAAGTAGAACAGCAGCCATACCACCATGAAGTAGACCTGCGCAATTGAATGCAGAAATCCACCAAAAACCTTTCCACCAAATGTCACCATGATGAGCCGCCCCATGCTGCCACAAACAACTGTTTCCCAGCACTTGAGCATTGTGGCATCAGTTGCCATCAGAGATACAAGATAGCACCCTTCCTTCACAGCATTGCGCCCAGGCGGCCGTGGATCACGGTCCATGACAACCACCCAAGGCACCACAGTGAACAAAACCGATACAACTGCATCAAAAACAGCCCAGGCAACAAAGAAACCACCGAGCTCTGGGCCTGCAACCGCTGCACCAAGCCACGGATTAACAGAAGCGGAGAATGGCATGAGTTTGGCGACCACAAAGAGCCTGAACAGCTGGGCCTGGTCGTGCACATCGGCAAAGAACCAGAGGCAGAGCATCTGCACAACGGCGTCCCTCGTGGCCCACCGGAGGAACGCGAACCCTGTGAGTCTCTTAGCGCCCTTGGCAGCACCGGTGAGGAGGAACACTAGACGCTGCCCAGGTCTGTGGTGCCCCGCCACGGACGCAAACACTGCGCCCAGCGCAATGGAGTGCACGGCGATGTACCCGAGGATCGCGAAGATATGTGCGGACGACAGCAGCGCGAGGAGGTTGACGATGGCCGCTGCGTCCCGCCTGGTCAAGTCAAGCAGGCCAAGCTCGCTGCCCCGCCGCGAGGCGGGCTTCGGAGGCGCCGTCTCATTATAGACGGCGATGAAGAAGGGGGAAGCGGAGGCCGGGAGCGGCAACGTATAGGGTTTGGGCACGGTGGAGTAGGAGGTGAATTGGACATGGTGGTAGGAGGCGTTGCGGCGGCTGGAGGGAGTTGAGGCGGTGGGATCGAGGGGGCTGACCAGGATATCATCGTCGGAGAGAGAGGACGAGGGGGAGGTGAACGGCGAGCGGCGTCGCGGGAGGTGGTGTGGGGGAGGCGGCGGCGATGGCGGATTGGGAGAGGAGAGGCGGGCGAGAAGGGAGCGGAGGGCCGGGTCGCGGTCAGCAAAGGAGGCGAGACGGAGCGTGCCAGCCAGGAGAGCGGAGCGGAAGAGGAGGAGGAGGAGCGCCGCGAGGAGGAGCGGCGGGAGAGAGGCTGGGTGGACGAGATGCCCCGCCGCGCGGCGTAGGATGCGGCCGCCCGTGCGAGCGTCCAGGATCGCCGGAGGTGGATGCGGTGCGGGGGCGGGGGCGGGCGCGGCGGCAGCGGCATCGGCCGGCATGGCGCGTTCTAGCGTGGATCGGCGTTCAGCGAGGTGAGGAGCGAATGGGGAATCGGGCAGACGGAGGTTGACACGCGCGTGACGTAGGGGACTGGAAACGTGGGCTTGGGCTGGGTGTGGGCTCTGGCTGGGTTAAATGCTAGGCCGTGACCTGAGAGCGAGCTTATGCTGTTTTAGATTTTCGAGAGATTTTATTAATTCTGTACTAACTATTAAGGGGCAGTGTAGACTGCCCCTGCCTACGAATCCCACCCGTCGCTCCGCCTCCCCCGCCGTGAAACCAGCCATCACCCGCACGCCCTCGCGAAACCAGCCATCGCCCGCCGCGCTTCAAGCACCGCGATGCCGCGCTTCAAGCACCGCGAATCCCGCGCCTCCCCCGCGGCGAATCCCACCCGCACGCCCGCCCGCACCTCAAGCACCACGAATCCCGCGAATCGCCCGCCGCTCCTCCAGCTCCGCGAACCGCCCGCCCGACGAGCTCTTCCACAATGGCCAGATCCGACCGCTCACCCTGCCCCCACTCCCGGATCTCGACCCCGGAAGTGACGACGACGAGGACTGCATGGGCGGCCGCGCCTCAAGCACCATGAATCCCGCGAATCGCCCGCCGCTCCTCCAGCTCCACGAACTGCCCGCCCGACGAGCTCTTCCACAACGGCCAGATCCGACCGCTCACCCTACCCCCACTCCCGGATCTCGACCCCGGAAGCGACGACGTCGAGGACTGCGTGGGCGGCCGCGCGCCGACGCGCGGTCCATGTCCCCGCTCCACAGCTCGTCATCGCGGCTCAAGCTGATCAATGCGCTCGTCGTCCCGGCGCCGGATCTCGGCCCCGGCCCCGACGCGACGGGAACGCACGGGGAGGCAGCCCCGCCGGTAACCGCCTCGTCCCGCTCGTCCTCCTCCACGTCCTCCTCGTCCTCGTCGGGCACGTCGTCAGCGCGCGGGTCCCGACGCTGGGTGTTCATCAGGGACATGCTCCTCCATCGCAGCAAGAGCGAGCCAGGCAGCGGCGCCCACGCGCACGACGCCCCCGGGGCGCCCGCCGCTAGCAAGCCCGAACGAGCCTGGCCGTTCTCCTCCCATTTGCCCATTAACAAAAAGGTCAATAAACTGGGTGGCCTGAACTGGTTGGACGATTTTCGAACTGGTTTCTGGATTTGTAACCTTGACAAAAAGAACTATTAATTACTATTAGCACCGATTGGTATTCATTATCTTATTGTTTCCAGCGTATGCTGCGGTTTTAACTGATTCTATGCTGTCAAGATCACCTTCCATTTGCCCATTTCATCTTATGCTAGACGGCTTCTCTTTATGTTGTCTTTTGCCACCAGTTCATACCATCTTATTGCAAGCAAGTCAACTGACAGATGGTTGTAACTGCAGATAAATAAAGAAGTTCATGAGCTTTTAAGGCTTACCTTAAGCAAGGCCCGAGTCAAGCTGACCGATAATACTTTTTTAACTGGATCATTATGGACACTAACAGCATGGATCCATTTAATGGTAAAGTTTCCCCAGTTAAGTTGGTGAGCATTTCCTGCATGATCTAACAGTTGTAATGCTGGGCTAACATAGGTCTCTATGTGGGAGCATTTAGTCCATATGGACCAGAAATTGTGCAGCTCCGTCAGAAGTTCGGCCACTGGAATAGTTCCGATGACGTTGAGTTTTTCGAGTATGTCGAAGCAGTAAAGTTGACTGGTGATCTGAGTGTCCCTGCTGGCCAGGTTTGCAACTTTTATTTTCTAAAAAATGATGTCAATATGGCTCCCATGATATTCTACTGATCATATATTGTCACAGATAACATTTCGTGCGAAGATTGGGAAGGGCAAGCGACTTGAGAATCGGGGCGCGTATCCAGAGGAATTCGGTGTGGTAATTTCTGTCTGCAGATAAGATTGTTTGAAATATGCTCGGATGTTAGTTTGTTATATTCTAAGAAATGAAAGTCACGTGCAGTTTTTTTTCCATTCTAATTATACTTCCTTCTTTTCTCCCAGATTGCCAGTTATAAAGGTCAGGGTAGAATAGCTCAGCCTGGATTCAAAAATCCTCGATGGGTGGATGGTGAGCTGTTGGTGCTCAATGGCAAGGTAGACTGAAATACCTATGGTGGTTCTTTTCATCTGTAGTCAACATTCCTGAAACTGATAACTAAGTAGTACATACAGGCATAACGTACAATCTGGCAGACTATAACAGTATAACTTACGGTTTGGTCTGCAGTGAGATTACTTGATTTAGTTTTTGGGAACTTGCAAAGTAGTTGGATACAAACTTTTGGAACACCAATTTATGTCACCAGGAGGCATGCTTTATAATACTAAATAAATTAATTGAATACTATTATGAACTGTCTTGGCTAAAGGAAGAAACTTGGAGATTTGCCAAGGTGGGCTTTGGACTGAGCAATTTTGTATGTCATCGTAGAATATTGAGTATGATTCATAAGACAAGTGGCATTAGTTTGGAAAGGAATAGCTCATTTATAGGTTATCTAGCAAAGTTTGTCCCAGATCATTTTATTGAATGACTCCATTTCTCCCCATCGTTTCTTAGGCTAGTGATTCTAAAAGTGCCTTCCATGGTCTAAAGATGTGATTCTGGTTCACCACATTTTTTTCTGGTATCATTGCAAATTCAAAGAATTGCATGAAATGTTTACATAGAAAAACCAGTGTCCAGCTACTCCATTCCAAATTGTAAGTTGTTGTCTTTTAGACACATATAATCAGTCTATGTATATAGACATAGCGTATATTTTGGTGCATAACAAAATCTAGAGTTCCCATGCGTTTGGTGAACATTAGCCATGTTGTTTGGCATATGCATCTTTCAGCTGCACTTATCAATGTCATTTATATTTCACCATATTGATAATATGTTTTCTACAATCTTTCAAGGTAGGGTAATATATAAGAAATGTGTTGAAACTCCGGGGCAAGATGCCCTTAAACTCACTGGATTTCTCAAGACGTTAATGCAGAGGAGAAATTAATCCGGTGAGTCGTTGTACACTGTTCGAACCATCAAGGAGGTAAAATTTGTTTATGCTGCAAGTTTAAAGTTGATTGGAGTACATATATTCTTTTAACAATCTCACTAATAGCTGAGACAAGCTAATTGTTTTTAGACATGAGAAAATATCTGCCTTCTTCTGACTCTACCTCTTTTTCTCTCGCATGTGAAGAAACTTTGCTACGTAGCTGCTGATTATGAAGTTGAATTATGTAAGGATACACACGCGTCCTGTGAGGTTGATGGTGAAGGGTGGTTCACCTGCTAGAAGAGAGATTCAAGACTCCATAATTCCCATTTCAGGCCCATATGGGAGGAACGTGCGAAATGTTTAGATATTGTTTAATTTTGCATCCATTACAATTTAGTCATTGTTGTAAAATGTTGATCTTGCCCTTGAAGGTGTGCTATGGGCTTGCATAAAGTAGTATATCTATGTATGGATCACTGCTATTTTTTCAGGAACGATCGGTGATGACAGCTGGTAGCTGGTACAAGACAATCATTTTAGTTGGTGGTTCGTCATGCTTGCCTGGTTTACTAGGTACTTTTCCAACGCATACTAGGGCTGATATACTCTTTAGATATTGCTTGGTATCAAAACAAAAATAGAATAATGATTCGTAATGTTATCTAGATCCATTTTACTTGTGTCACTCTGATGGATATCATGCAATACAACAGAGAGGCTAGATATCATGTAATATATCTCTCCTCCCTATCAGGATAAGCTCAGCTTAGCCTAGCTCCCTGCTGATCTGCGGCATTTGACCTGCCCCCGTGCTTGAGAGGGGCGGGGGAGGAACCCAAAATTTAGAAATGACCTGTAATTTAGAAATGTTGAAGTTTCGCGGCGCTCTCAAATGTTGAATGTTTTGTAGAGAGCATATATAAAGCATTCAATTCAGTCAGATGTGGTCAATAGTTTATTAATTTTCTGTTGTTTGAATTGTTATAACAGCTTTTCATGTGTATAATATAATATCATTGATGTATAATATATCTTAAAACTTGATTATTGCATGATCTATCTAAACTATTCACACCTCTAAGTGACAAAGACGAAAGAGTAGTCAATGCTCTGTTGTGTAGTAGTGATGACAGATTTACTTAGCATATCCTCTGTTGTGTAGTAGCGATGACAGGTATAATATATCTGCAGAGTTGTTCCTTCTTTATATTTTTGTTTTTAACAAAGTAAGTTTGATTAATTTTGTTAATGTAAACTTAATTCCCCTATGTCACCGTATAGGTGCATCCAGACAAAAAATCCCTTCCTAAATGTTTCCTCCAACAATTTCTCAACACCATATTTAAGGGAAAGTGAGGTGTTGGGGACTTGTTCTCAAATGCTATGAATCAAGAACAAGGCAACATAAAATGTTAAATATCGAAAGCCCTTCGTCCCTCAAATCATTATTTCCCTTCGGATATAACGAATTTAGGACGAAGGTCATGAAGGACGTACCTTCATGATCATGATAAAAAATGGAGAACATTCAAACAAAATACAGAAAATGACATAATTTTTGTAAACACTATTATTAATATATTTCTATTTGGGATTACTTAAGTAGATAAAGATAAATTACAAATATACCTTCGGCTTGAAGGGAAGAAAATGCAGGCGTGACACAAAAGTGAATGTCAAGTCCGTGTGAACAGTATGGGAATATTGTTCACCTATTTATAGGCACGGGTCGCAGCCCATGCAAAATTATATTAATGCCCTTTACATTTATCAATAACTCTATGATAATTCTTCGAGGTCTAATCTGGTTTTTCATCTTTAAGTCGGTTTCCCCTTCCGCCGTTATTTCGAAGCTCTTCTGCACAGAGCTTTGTGATCGTCTTATCCTTCGTCGTGATTGCCGGCTCAGTTGAGCTTCGTCTTAACCATGCTTTTGTATACTCGCAACTTGACTTCGAAGGTACCTGTTCACATATTTCTTTTGGAGAACACAGTCAATTATATTTTTGAGGACCTTCGGAAGCCGAAGGCCCCAACAGTAGCCCCTCGCAATATTAATTTGCTGTAAAGATAAATTTATATTGCGAAATGGACGAAGGCTATGAGCCGAAGGTCCGAAAAAACACCTTCCTTTTGCTAGAATAGCAACAGTCATTGACAAGTGGGACCCTCCAGTTTCCGACATAATGGGTGTATAAATAGGGGCTCGCCACAATTTATTTGGCACGCTCTCTTGCCATCTGTTTTGCCTGCTCAAATAGCTTCCTGCCCACAAATATTTGGTTGCCTCCCTAGTTTTAAGCTTCGGAAGTGAGAGGCAGGAATTCCGAAGGGATGTCTGAGGAGAAGAAGGTTGCTGCCGAGATGAAGCTGAGCCTTTCTGAAGAGAAAAATATGGGCTTTATTGAATCAATAGCAAAAACAAATACAGAGAAAATCACTAGGGAGATTTTGGAAGGCTTATCTGAAGATACTGGTGAAAGTGATAGTTACGATGCGGACAGTGGGGGTGAGGATTCCAAAGATCGACCATGGCGACCAAGCCATTCAGTCTTCGGAAAATCAACTATTGGGCTAAGTCACCTTGAAAACATGAGGGGGAGATACTTTCGAGATATATCCATCGTGAGGGCAGATGACGGAGAGAGAACTGTGCCGACTCCCGAAGCTAATGAAGTCGTTATCTTTCGAAGCTTTTTTAAAGCTGGGCTACGATTCCCTATAAGCAAGTTTGTGGTAGAAGTTCTGAAAATATATCAGGTTTACCTTCATCAACTTACCCCTGAAGCAATAATAAGAATGGGAATCTCCGTCTGGGCTGTGAAGAGCCAGGGCCTAGAGCCAAGTGCGAAAAGCTTTTGCAATATACATGAATTATTATACGAGATGAAGCCCTGGGGTAAAGAGAAATATCATAACAACTTTGGTTGCTACAGCTTCAGTGCTCGCTCTGGATCAAGCTGTCTCGTGCCAACCTTCCGGAAAAGATGGCCCGGAGAGTGGATGAAAGAATGGTTCTATGTAAAGAACGATTTGGAGGTTCGAGAAGATATTAAGGATATCATCATGTGCCCCATCTGGCAGCGCTTCGGACTCCGGAAACCGAAGGTAGAAATGGATGAAGTAGCCGAAGAATGCCAACGGGCCTTCGGCGTAGTCTGCTCTTTTATTGGGACAAGAGATCTAATACAAGAACACATTGCCTTCAGAGTGTGGCCTCTTGCAGATAATTGGGAAATGCCAAAAGAAACTGTTAAAGAAACTGACGAAGGTGGGCTAGTCAGGCTGAAGTATACATTCAAATACGGAGACACATTCGTTGAGCCAGATGATGATTGGCTAAAGAGCATTGAGAATGTAAGTGATGAATTGCTTGGGGTATATTCGAAGGCCGAAGACACTGCATTGTCAGCGGCCTTCGGAGGCCGAAAAAAAGAAAAGACTCAACCGAGTGTTTGATGCTGTCGGGTTTGTCTACCCCGACTACCGCTATCTAGTGCGGGGGCAAAAAAGAAAAGGTACAACTTCTGCGAAAGAAACAGCTACAGCTGCTCCTAGCGAGCCGGCGCCGAAGAGAAAAAGGGTAAAAGTTCTCACACACCGGCCACGCTATATTGAACCAGCCACGGTGCCTGAGTTCACTGGTGAGACCTCTTCGGCCACCGAGGCTAAAGAGCCAACCCTGCTGCCAGAAGTCAAAGAAATGGCCGAAGTGCCAGCGACAGAAAAGATAGAAGAACCAAAGACGGAAGAAGCGAAAGCATCAGCTGAGGGAATGAAGATATCAGAAATTTTAAGTCCTTCAGAAGAAATTGAAGCAGCAAAAATTAAAAAGGGGCCAACAGTAACCCCAAAAAGAAAAAGAATGGTTAATGTGTTAGATGTTTTGGAAACAATTAAACTTCCAAGCACAACTCCAAAGAAGACTGCTGAAACTTCTGAGGCACTTGCTGAAGTATCCGTTGCTGAAGCTCCGAAGCAACAGACTGGAGTTGAAACAGAGCCTTCAGGACCAACCAAGGTAATGCCCTTGGAAGCAGAAGAAACAAAAAGTGCAAAGGCAACCGAAGAAATGAAAATGTCAGAGCCAGCTTTAGTTGAAGAAATTGATACCGCTGCCCCCGAAGCATCTTCCAAAATATACGATTATATCGTGCAACATGCTTCGGAGAAAAAGTTATCGGAAGAAGAAGTTTTTGAAGCTAATCACTATGCCAAAGAATTAAAGTATCCGAAGGGGGGCACTAATGTTTAATGGGACGAACGAAGAAGATTTCCTATACTGCCTCCCAGACAACAAAGAATTATCCGTCTGTCGGGAGATGGCTAGAAGTATGGGGTTTCCAAAGCTCGAAGCTGGGTTATGTGCTATGACGAAGGACGATCTCGCGGATAGTCTTGCGTACAATAGCCTGAAGGTATGGGAATTGGGCATTTGAAAATTTTATAATTCACAACTCATTCTTTTATTCTTATACCAACTCTTTTACATATAGGGTTTAATTCTAAGCAACGCATTGAGAGCACAAAAGAATGCCGAAGACGAGAGCTATGAAATTGCGTTCAACAACCTACGATCAGAAGTTATTAAACTGAGAAACGAAGCTCTAGGAAAGGACAAAATTCTGCTTACATTGGTGGACAAGGTAAAAAAGGACGAAGCTGCCTCGAAGGCCCAGGCCGAAGCCCAAAAACGTGAAATTAAAGATCTTCAGAAACAGCTAGCTAGAGCTAAAGAAGAACGTATACTTGAAGAAACAAAACGAGAGCTTAGTGATCAATTGGCCAATCATTTAGAGATAAGTGTTAAGGAGCTTCGTGCATCCCAGAGAAAATGCTATGTTAAATCCATAGAGTGCGTTAAGAAAATAAAATCCAGCTTCGCCAACGTTGGCGCATTCTCTAGTGAAGAGAATTTCTCAAGAGGCAATCCTGAAGGTCCAATGGAATGGATCAGTCACGAAGCAGAAGCCTTCGAGGAAATCCTGAACAGCCGCGGTGACATCTGCGCTTTTTCGGGTGCTAGAGGGATTGCTGCTGTTTTGGAGAGGAAAGGCTGCGAGCATGTAAAATCCTTAGCGCAGTCCGAAGCTACCTTGTCCCCTGAAGACATTAAAGACCCCTCACCCGAAGCAAGCATGGTCGGCGGGAAATTCTTCACCGATATCTGGGATAACGACGGCCGAGAAATGGCGCAAGAAATTATTCAAAAGAGTGAAAAAGGCATCCACGATGCTAGAAAAGTAGCAGAAGCTGCCGAGGAAAGTACAGAGCCCGAAGGGCAAATAGGTATTAATTAGTGGTTTTTATTATGCTGTAATTTTTAATTCTAGACTTTGTTCGCGGTCTGTAATAGTAATATAGTCGTATCTTCTCTTCCCTCAGAACCTGCTGAGGCATCTCCGGGCCCCCACCCGAAGGGGGACGATGAAATTAGAAAAATGGCCGAAGCCATTATGGACAAGGTTGTCGACCAGCTACTGAACGAAGCTGCGGAAATAGTTCTGAAGGAGGATTAATCGCTATTGTAGAAACATTTGGATCGTATCATGTGTAATACATTGTAACTTTGAATGTAATATATAATATATTTATAGTTTAATTCTTTACGATGCATGAAATTTTGCATACATACCATTTTTTGAGCCTTCGGCGAAAAAACACTTTCCCTTCTTTTCATGCTTCGTGAAGAAAATCTTTTCTATATCACAAGAATTTGCTTACTTGTCTGATGAAGAATATCCAAGCTTCGTGAAATATTCTCCGAAGCTATAAGAAAGTTTTGTGCTGCGTCTCGATTTATCTTGTGCCTTAGCACAATTTTCTCTTTTCCAAAATGTTCTCCGAAGATCAACACTGTATCCCCTTCTTGTTCCTCATGCAATGTGTTGTATGATGCTTATGATGTGCAAAAATGATGTGATGATGTTATGTCATGCAAAATGATATTTGCGCCACAGATATAAATCCATGTAATAGAGCACACATACTTTTTATATCAGCGCTGACTTTTCGCTGTAAGCCTCCCTTAGGAGCTTCTTCGCCTTTTACTTTCAGCAGAATCAGCGTTTATTTTTCGCTGTAAGCCTCCCTTAGGAGCTTCTTCACCTTTTACTTTCAGCGGAATCAGCGTTTATTTTTCGCTGTAAGCCTCCCTTAGGAGCTTCTTCGCCTTTTACTTTCAGCGGAATCAACGTTTATTTTTCGCTGTAGATTCAGAAAACTTACACTGCGCTCCGTTAGGAACGACTTTTCAGTGTTTTGTAGAAGTTGCACTGTGTCTGTTAGAACAAATTTTTGATAATACAAAGGTCCTTCATGCCACCATAAAGTCGTATGCTTCGGCAACCCAAGCCTATGGAAAGGACATGTTTTTATTATGGTAAAAAGGAGAAAGTGTTACAAGAAATTAAAAAATGATAAACGACATATAAACTTCTCATAATTATTCCTTATTAACTAAAAGGTAGTACTGAATATAAAAATGCGGAAAAAATTGCTGTTGAAATAGGATATTTATCAATAAATGTGCTTTGACTCTGGCACGGTGCTATTGACTGTGCGAGCTTCGGACTCCTCTCTGAAGTCTCTCTGAAGGTGATTGTTCTGACTCCCTTCTGGCTGCTGCCCTCTCTGCGTCGGCGGTGGTGGTGGAGGATGCTGCCAAGATGCTTGGGGTTGGCTTGCCGAAGCAACAGAAGCTGCAGGGTGGTTGCCTACATATTCTGGAATATATGGCGAATGATACGAAGCAGTATGCATGACCTGCTTCGGCTGACTTTGTTGCGCAGCTGCTTCTGCTATCTCCTTCTACTTCTGGATGGTAACATGACACATCCTGGTGGTATGGCCCTTGTCTTCACCACAGAATAAGCAATAAAATTTTCTTGGCTGATCTCCAAACCTTCCCCCGAAGCCCCTGGCGCCTCTGCCCCTTGGCGCTGGCGGCCGAAAAGAACTTTGTTGCTGGCCCGAAGCTTGTGAAGAGTATTGTGGCCTTTGTTGCTGACTCCCTCAATCATCAGTTTGAGCAGAGTTATGAATCGACCTGACGTGCCTCGGGTGAAATCTTCCTCTGAAGCCCCTGGTCATTTCAGAGAACCTGAATGCTTCCTCCCTTCTTTGGCGGAAGTCATTGTCAGCTCGAATGTATTCGTCCATCTTCTGGAGCAGCTTCTCCAACGTTTGTGGTGGTTTCCTGGCAAAGTACTGCGCTGAAGGTCCCGGCCGAAGCCCCTTAATCATGGCCTCAATGACAATTTCATTGGGCACTGTTGGCGCTTGTGCCCTCAGACGCAGAAACCTTCGGACGTACGCCTGGAGGTATTCTTTGTGGTCCTGGATACACTGAAATAAAGCTTGAGCAGTGACTGGCTTCGTCTGAAACCCTTGGAAGCTAGTTATCAGCATATCCTTCAACTTCTGCCAAGAAGTGATTGTCCCTGGCCGAAGAGAAGAGTACCAGGTCTGAGCAACGCTCTTGACGGCCATGACAAAAGATTTTGCCATGACTGCAGTATTGCCGCCATACGAAGATATGGTTGCTTCATAGCTCATCAAAAATTGCTTCGAATCTATATGACCGTCATACATGGGAAGCTGGGGTGGCTTGTAAGACTGGGGCCATGGTGTAGCCTGCAATTCTGTTGAGAGAGGAGAAGCATCATCGAAAGCAAAGTTTCCATGATGGAAATCTTCATACCAGTCATCCTCATTGTGGAAGCCTTCCTGATGGAGCTCTCTGCGTGGCGGCCTTCGGTTCTGATCATCTTGAACAAGATGACGAACCTCTTCAGAAGCTTCGTCTATCTGTCTCTGAAGGTCAGCTAGACGAGCCATCTTCTCCTTCTTGCGCTGCACCTGTTGCTGAAGGATCTCCAGGTTTTGGATCTCCTGATCCAAGTCATCCTCCGGAGGTGTTGGACTAACAGCCTTCCTCTTCTGGCTTCGGGCCTCTCTAAGAGAAAGGACGTCCTGATTGGGATCCAGCGGCTGTAAAGTACCAGCCCCTGTCGCTGAAGCTTTTTTTGGCAGCATGACGAAGGTGATGCTTGCCGAAAGTGTTCAAGACTCAACAAATGGAAGTGAGTTCACCGGAGGTGGGCGCCAATGTTGGGGACTTGTTCTCAAATGCTATGAATCAAGAACAAGGCAACATAAAATGTTAAATATCGAAAGCCCTTCGTCCCTCAAATCATTATTTCCCTTCGGATATAACGAATTTAGGACGAAGGTCATGAAGGACGTACCTTCATGATCATGATAAAAAATGGAGAACATTCAAACAAAATACAGAAAATGACATAATTTATGTAAACACTATTATTAATATATTTCTATTTGGGATTACTTAAGTAGATAAAGATAAATTACAAATATACCTTCGGCTTGAAGGGAAGAAAATGCAGGCGTGACACAAAAGTGAATGTCAAGTCCGCATGAACAGTACGGGAATATTGTTCACCTATTTATAGGCACGGGTCGCAGCCCATGCAAAATTACATTAATGCCCTTTACATTTATCAATAACTCTATGATAATTCTTCGAGGTCTAATCTGGTTTTTCATCTTTAAGTCGGTTTCCCCTTCCACCGTTATTCCGAAGCTCTTCTGCACACAGCTTCGTGATCGTCTTATCCTTCGTCGCGATTGCCGGCTCAGTTGAGCTTCGTCTTAACCATGCTTTTGTATACTCGCAACTTGACTTCGAAGGTACCTGTTCACATATTTCTTTTGGAGAACACAGTCAATTATATTTTTGAGGACCTTCGGAAGCCGAAGGCCCCCAACATGAGGGTGACTTAGGATATGATTAAATACAGGATGTTGGATAGGGGTGCTGCTGGAGGGTGATTTTTTGTTGCATAAACCTATATTTTGACTATAAAAGTTTGGATAGGGAACTCCTGGAGATGCTCATGAAGTTGCTTGTGATCTCCAACATCATCTTCATTTCTTGGATTGTCAATAGCATATGTTTCATAATTTTTGTTTATTCATGTTTGTGGTCCACCAGGGATGACGAATCACATTACTGGAGACAAGGCCAAGGATAGATCATTGGGCGAGGTACTGTGGATTTCCTAGGTCTTTTGTAGTTGCTGGTTGTAGTTTATTAGCATTATAATCTGACATGCTTGAAGAAAGTCAACATGTGTGCATACTGAAGAACGTACATATACAGTGATAACACCTTTTTTTTCTACGAATGCCAACAATTGCCTGATGGTGTATAAACAATGTTGAGCAATGCCATCAAGTAGGCATATTTAATTGTTTTACTAAGTCGTTTTCTGCAACCACTTTAAGCAGGCGCTTGCAGAGCACCACCATGGAAGGTTGCTTGATGTGATAATGTTTTGCTATTCATTTCTGTTTCAGTGCTCACTTTGCTACAGCGCTTTGCATATGCTCAAGGTCACCAGAATACTGTTTGCTTCAATACAGAAACTGAACTTGTGGGTGCACTTCTCTACCCCCTGTTTATGCAAGGATAACTTTATTCAGACGGTCCGAACTTGAAGCTGCATGCATGTGAAGGTTTCAGCAACATAATTGGCACACTACCTAGATTTGAAATGTATAAAGGAACTCTCCCATGCAGAAAGGAAATAGATGTGGTGGTTTCTATAACGGTAGCTTTATGCATGAGGTTAGTATGCTAGAGCTGAAGCACATTTCATGAATAAGGTATAAATTTGGTCATTCTATTCCATTCTATTTTCAAAATTGTAAGGTATTGGGTTTTTTTTGCTTGCTTTTTAGGTTGAAGCCTTACGAACCATGGGCGGACGTGATGTGGCCTGCGCGGAAGCTAGATGCACCCGAGGTTCTAGAAGCTCCACGCGCGACCGATCGGAGGACACGGATGGTACGTCGAGGGGGAAGCTAAGCTCACGGTATAACTTTCTAGCCTCAGCACGGGAATCCGATGCGGAGGCCGGAGGGAAGCTAGGAACGAGCACGCTCGGCAGAGGAAGCGAAAGGTCATATCGCGGATGGCGTCGAGGGCCAGAACGCGACGCCGGGGCTTCTTTCGTGCTTGAGCGGCAGGAGCGAGGCCCACGAGACGGGCAGTGTGGACGTCCTCGTTCCACTCTTATGCTATTCTATAATAATCATGGGTCATTTTCACTATCCTGGGAAATTCGGATCTGTGTTCGCCTCAATTCCTGGACCCATCTTTGCAGCTCTATATTTGTTTTAGACCATGTTAGGTTATTATGTGTTTCCGTTGCAACGCACGGGCACTCACCTAGTATATCAAAAGAGCCAAAACGTTGTGAAAATGTTCCGTACGAACAGTTAGACGAGGTATACCATCCCAAGAATGAACCGTGGAAGCCTCTCTGCGCAAGCGATCCAGTCCACCACCACACCAGGCCGATGAGCTAGGCCTCGAAAGCTCTTCTTAGGGCTCTCCGGGCACCAAGTCCGGTGCACTACCGGACAACCACTGACCATGTAACTATGTATTTTTCTTCTCCAACTTGAGTAGATGATTCTTGATAGCTTTTCTGTGACTTAGATAAATATATTTAGAGTAAGTTCAATTTGTCTAAGTCACGAGAAATTCGTACATGTAGCTCTTCTTCGTCTCGAAGTTTCTATGTTGAACTTATAACGGGCACCAAAATGCACTTTTGCAATATATGATATTTCTAGCCTATGCAAAGTGCTAAAAATGTTTTTAAGGGCATTAAGAATCTATTCAAACATGTGAACTAGTTGTGACTCACCTTTTCCAAGTTTTGCCTTTTTGTCCTCGTTTGAGCTGAGTGTTGGATTTCAAACCTCAATTTGACTCAAATGAATCTACAAGTGTGCACTTAGCAAACTAGTTAGTTCTCGATGTTCTGTCGGTCATTAATCACCAAAACTAAGTTAAAAATGGCATATATCACATTTCTCTTTTAGTGTTCACTTTGGAAGTGGTAGCTTTGATGATCTCGACACCAAAGGTGCAGCTGTTGTTGACAATAAACTTGGAGGGTCATTCTTTCAGTTTCTCAAGGGACATCATGCATGAGTCCCTAGAGCTTGTGCTTGCAAATTGAAAATTGTGATCAACTGCAAGTACAAATCATGGGAAGATGAAATTCTTCTGAATGAAAAAGTATTCTAGTGTATACAAAACAAAAAACAAAAACAAAATAGCATTATTAGAGATATAATGTTGTTAGCTTGATGCTTATATTATCACTACAGTTTACCACAACGCTCGTTGTGCTTTTCATACAACTGAACTGATCATATATCAACAACTTGAAAGAGGCCTACACGACAGTATCTGCCTTCATAGACCTGTTATCCAGCTGAAGCAAGAGAGAGACGTACTCCTTATCGTCACCGCTCTTCTTGCCCCGTGGATTCAATTTCAGGTACCTGCTGTTGACACCTTTTTAGGGCGCCAAACACTCAACACGAACCAGCGGCGGTGCTCTCTGCACAGGGGCGGACGGTCCGCACGCAGGGGCCAGACGGTCCGCGGCCTGGT
The DNA here is from genome assembly GCF_902167145.1 of Zea mays. Classification (NCBI taxonomy): domain Eukaryota; kingdom Viridiplantae; phylum Streptophyta; class Magnoliopsida; order Poales; family Poaceae; genus Zea; species Zea mays. Next base: position 29,333,348 of record NC_050100.1, on the reverse strand, counting down.
GCGAGGCTAGGGTTCCTGCCTGACGGCCGGACGGTCCTTGCCCTAGGGCCGGACGGTCCGCGCCTGCGCAGGGGCGGCGGAAGATCACCGGCGGCGCCTGGATCTCGCTCCCGGGAGGGACCCCGTCGGGGAGGAGAGATCCTAGGAGTTGTCTAGGCTCGGGCAGACCGACCTAGACTCCTCTAATCAACGTAGAGTCGAAGAGAAGCGAAGAATTTGGGGATCGGAAGGCTAAACTAGAACTAGGCTAGAACTACTCCTAGGAAATAAATGCGAAATAGAAGTGTTTTGATTCGATTGGTTATTACAAATTGGTCGTATACCTCTCTATTTATAGAGGAGGGGGCTGGACCCTTTACACAACTGATTTCCGAGTTAATTCCGTGAATCTGGCTAACAACCGTAGCACAAAACTCGGAACCCTAATCTGCTCTGCGCACGCGCGGACCGTCCGGCCCACAGGCGCGGACTGTTCGGACCGCGGATTGTCCGGCCTCAGGACCGGACCGTCCGCACGCTCATTTTGGTGCCAAACATATGCCCCCTTCCTTTTGGTGGAGCTGGGCAAACCAAAAGCATCTTAACTCGATGTGATCACATCGGTTTTCTTAAGCATCTTGCCACATACTAGGATGGTACTGCTTGAGGAAACGTCCATTCAAAGCTTTGGGTAAATCCTTGCCTTGTAATGTTTGTAGTAAATAGGCGTTACCAGATATTACCTGTTTTACTTTATAAGGACCTTCCCAGCTTGGCGACCATTTTCCAAATTTCCGGTCTTTATTCCTTAGAGGCAGGATGGTCTTCCACACCAGGTCCCCTACTTTAAATGACTTTGCTTTGACCTTCTTGTTGTAGGCCCTGGCTACCATGATCTTGTCCTTTTCTATTGCTCCCAAAGCTATCACCCTCTTGTCGGTCACCTCATCAATATTATCCATCATTGAATTGTAATAATCAGTGATGGTTAGATCATTTTGTCTGGCGAACCTGACAGCATTCAAATTTATTTCCACAGGCAACACTGCTTCCTGCCCATAGACAAGCTCAAAAGGAGACACTTTAGTAGCACTATGTTTAGATATTCTGTGAGCCCATAAAGCTTTGGACAAAATTTTATGCCAATGCTTAGGATTATCTGATATCTTCTTTTTATCAAGTTAATCAATGTCCTATTACTAGACTTGGCATGTCCATTGGCCTGAGCATAATATGGAGATGAATTAAGCAACTTAATTCTATATAATTCAACAAATTCACGTACCTCCTTTGACATAAAAGAAGTCCCTTAGTCAAGGTCTGGGGAATGACGAATCTATGAATAATATGCTCAGTTATGAACTCAATTACCTCCTTGTATGTCATGTTCTTCAGAGCAACGGCTTCAGTCCATTTGGTAAAGTAGTCAGTGGCAACTAACACGAACTGATGCCCTTTTGATGATGAAGGATGAATTTCCCCAATAAAGTCTAATCCCCATCCTCTGAAAGGCCAAGGCTTGATGATAGGATGTAATTCGGCTGCAGGGACCAACTGTAGGTCGCCGAATTTTTGACACACTTGGTAACCCTTGTAGTACTTGAAACAATCAGCTATCATATTAGGCCAATAAAAACCAGACCTTCGCAACAGCCACTTCATCTTTGGGGCCGATTGATGGGTACTACAAATTACTTCATGTACTTCGGCCATGGCTAATATAGCATCATCTGGGCCCAAGCACTTAAGCAGGACGTCATTAACTGTTCGGCGGTAGAGTTCATTACTCATCAAAACATACTTGAAAGTTGTACGCCGAATGTTCTTATCTGTCCTGACATTGGGATTTCGTAAATAATTAGTTATGGGCGTCCTCTAATCACTTGTATCGGCTTCATTATCAGCCGAATCGATTAGGAGAACTTTCCTGGTAACCCCGGACGGTCCGGCGTCTTCACGTGGACGGTCCGCGACCTGGGGATTTGGCCCTGCACTGGTTATCAGATTTTCAGTATTGTGAAATTTCCCTCGCTTTATCCGATAACCTGATGCATCTTGTGCCAAATTGTTAGCTCTATGATTCTCAACTCTAGAGATGTGTCGAATACTGAATTCGTCAAAAGAATGGATTATGCTCCAACATTTTTCAAGGTAGCTATTTAGAGTACCATCAAAACATTGATATTCTTCTAGCACCTATTGGACGACCAGCTAAGAATCACCAAATGCCTTTACATGTTTTACTCCCATACAATTTAAAAGTTCCAAGCAGAACAAAAGGGCTTCATATTCGGCTTGATTGTTAGTGCAATAGGTTTTCAATCGGCTAGAGAAGTCGAAGGAGACATTACTTGGTGAAACAAGCACAATGCCAATCCCTTGCCCTTCATTGCAAACCGATCCATCAAAATATAAAGTCCAAGGAGTAATAGTGAGGTATGACATGTCTAGTTTATGAGTATCATTAATCCGATGTTCTACAATAAAATCAGCTACGACCTGGCCTCTCACAGATTTTAATGGTTCATAGGCCAAGTCATATTCTATGAGTGCATAAGCCCACTTACCAATTCTACCACTCATAATTGGGTTATGCAACATGTATTTAATTACATCGGCTTGACCAGAAACAGTGCAATGACTAGACAGTAAATAACATCTACACTTGGTGCATGCATAAAACAAGCATAAGCATAACTTCTCAATAAAAGTGTACCTCGTTTCAGCATCCACCAACCTCCGACTTAGATATGTCACCACATGCTCCTTTTCTTCAGTTTCTTGTGTCAGAACAGCACCAATGACCTTATCTTCAGCTGCAATGTATAATCGGAATGGTACTCCTGTTCGCGGTGCTTTTAATATGGGAGCCGAAGACAAGTATTTTTTAATGAGATCAAATGCTTCCTGCTGCTCTGCCCCCCAAGTGAATTCGGCATCATTCTTAAGCCGAAGGATAGGGGTGAAGGCATCAATCTTCCCGGCTAGGTTAGAAATAAACCTTCATAAATAATTCACCTTGCCGAGAAACTTTTGCACTTCGACCTTACAGGTCGGAGGTCCCACATTCCGAATAGACTTAATTCGGTCAGGGTCTATCTCTATGCCATGTTCATGGATGATAAATCCTAAAAACTTACCAGCCGACACCCCAAAATCACATTTACGTGGGTTCATTCTCAAACCATACCGACACATTTTATCAAAGGCTCTGCGCAAATCAGCTATATGAGAACTAAACTTAGCTGATTTGACTACAATATCATCAATGTAGACTTCCACAGTGTTTCCTAACAACTCATGGAAAATCAAATTCATAGTCCTCTGAAAAGTAGCACCAACTTTTTTAAGACCAAATGTCATGACAACCCATTCAAATAAACCAATGAAGCCTGGACATATGAAGGTCGTTTTAGACGCATCCTCTTCGGCCATATAAATCTGATTATATCCGACATTACCATCAAGAAAGCTAATAATTCTATTTCCTGATGCGTTATTGATTAATGTGTCGGCTATGGGCATGGGATACTCATCTTTAGGAGTTGCTCTATTTAAATTGCAAAAATCAATGCATACTCTAAGCTTACCTGACTCCTTCTCCACCGGCACAATATTTGTCGGGGACCATAATTAGGGGTACCCTCAAGACTCCTAATTCTCAGCTGGTAACCCCCATCAGCATAAAGCTGCAAAGGCCTGATGGGTGCGACTAAGTCAGGGATCGGTCCATTCGAGGGACTCAATCACGCCTCGCCCGAGCCCAGCCTCGGGCAAGGGCAGCCGACCCCGGAGGATCTCCGTCTCGCCCGAGGCCCCCTCCAGTGACGAACATACTTCCGGCTCACCCGAGGCCCAGTCTTCGCCAAGAAGCAACCCTGACCAAATCGCCGCGCCAACTGACCAAATCGCAGGAGCATTTAATGCAAAGGTGGCCTGACACCTTTATCCTGACGCGCACCCTTCAGTCGACAGAGCCGAAGTGACCGCAGTCACTTCGCCGCTCCACTGACTGGCCTGACAGAAGGACAGCGCCGCCTGCGCCGCTCCGACTGCTGTGCCGCTCCACAGAGTGAGGCTGACAGGCAGTCAGGCCCGGCCTTAGGCACCATAGGAAACTCCGCTCCGCCCGACCCAGGGCTCGGACTCGGGCTCAGCCCCTGAAGACGGCGAACTCCGCTCCGCCTGACCCAGGGCTCGGACTCGGGCTAAGCCCCGGAAGACGGCGAACTCCGCTCCGCCCGACCCAGGGCTCGGACTCGGGCTAAGCCCCAGAAGACGACGAACTCCGCTCAGCCCGACCCAGGGCTCGGAGTCGGGCTTAGCCCCTGAAGACGGCGAACTCCGCTCCGCCCGACCCAGGGCTCGGACTCAGGCTCAGCCCCTGAAGACGACGAACTCCGCTTCGCCCGACCCCAGGGCTCGGACTCAGCCCTGGCCTCAGCCGACGGTCTCCGCCTCGACCGACCCAGGGTCTCGGACTCGACCTCGGCCACGGAAGACAAACTCGACCTCGACCTCGAAGGAGCCTCCACATCGCCCAACCTAGGGCGCGGACCGACCACGTCAACAGGAGGCGCCATCATTACCCTACCCCAAGCTGACTCAGGCTACGGGGAACAAGACCGGCGTCCCATCTGGCTCGCTCCGCCAGATAGGCAATGATGGCGCCCCGCACGCTCTGTGACGACGGTGGCTCTCAGCCCCCTTACGGAAGCAAGAGGATGTCAGCAAGGACTCGACAGCCCCGACAGTTGTCCTTCCTCCAGGCTCCAGCGCTCCTCCGACGGCCACGACACCACACGAACCAGGTGCCAAAACCTCTCCGGTTGCCACGATGGCATGTACTTAGGGCGCTAGCTCTCCTCCGCTAGACACGTAGCACTCTGCTACACCCCCCATTGTACACCTGGATCCTCTCCTTACGCCCATAAAAGGAAGGACCAGGGCCCTCTTACAGAGGGTTGGCCGCGCGGGGAAGAGGATGGGACAGGCACTCGCGTGAGGCCGCTCGCTCCCTCTCCCGCGTGGACGCTTGTAATCCCCTACTGCAAGCGCACCCGACCTGGGCGCGGGACGAACACGAAGGCCACGGGATTTCCACCTCTCTCTCACGCCCGTCTCCGGCCGCCTTTTCCCCCTTCGCGCTCGGCCTCGCGCCGACCCATCTGGGCTGGGGCACGCGGCGATATTTCACTCGTCGGCCCAGGGACCCCCCGGTCTCGAAACGCCGACAGTTGGCGCGCCAGGTAGGGGCCTGCTGCGTGTTGACGAACAGCTTCCCGTCAAGCTCCAGATGGGCAGTCTCCAGCAACCTCTCCAGCCCGGGACGGTGCTCCGTTTCGGGAGTCTTGAGTTCATGTCCCTCGACGGCAGCTACGACATGATACTCCTTCCCCCGCCATGCGACAGCGATAATGGCGGCCGACAGCCCGCTCGCCGGCGGCAGAATCGACGACGTCTTCCCCGCGTGGTGGAAGAACAACATTCGAGCTCACCCCGCCCTCTCCCCCGTCGACGGAGGAGGAGGCGGGGCAACCAAGGCCAAGCAGGAGGCGGCCCCTCGTCGGCTGTCGAGCAAGTCGACGGCGTCGGTGCCCCAACGGGGGGCGCGTCGGGCATCGACCTCGCGTTTGAGACGAAGGCGAGCGCCGTCTCCCCGCAACACGCCAATTCCGAGCAAACGGACGACGCCAGCACGCTCGCGAAAGGCTTGCTGGGCGTCACCCACGTACCTGAGACGACGGTGCAGTCAGTCCCTGACGCGACTTCATCACCGCCCGTCGACCAAGAGGTACCGACCGATTCCCATCTCACGTCCCTTGGATTCTGCCTCGACCCGCCAAGCGGCTTCGCTTTGGCGGACGCTCTCGTAGAGGCGAGTCCAAACCCTCTGGGGTATCGTACGCGGTCACCCTGGGACCGGATGACGGACGTCTCGACCTACGGGCCCTCGGGGTCCGAGGAAGATGATGAGCCCGACTTCTGTTGGGATTTCTCCGGACTTGGTAACCCCAGTGCCATGCGGGACTTCATGACCGCATGCAACTACTGCCTTTCTGACTGTTCCGACGGTAGCCGCAGCCTCGGCGACGAGGACTGTGGCCCAAGTCGTGAATGTTTCCACATCGATCTAGGGGGTCCCTCCGAAGGCAACCATCTCGGTATGCCGAAGAACGGTGATCTCCCTAGGCCTGTGCCTCGCGTTGACATCCTACGGGAGCTAGCTGTGGTCCCCGTTTAGGCGGGGGGTCATGACCCACAGCTTGAGCAAATCCGCGGGGTGCAGGCCAGGCTCGACGAGGGAGCAGGAGCACTTGAGCCGATCCACCGGGACGTCGGGCAGGAATGGACGGGTCAGCCTCCGGCCGGAGAAATGCGTCATCTACCCCAGGGTATCCAGCACCGCATCGCCGACGATGTCAGGGTAAGGCCGCCACCCGCTTCCAGTGGGGTCGGCCAGAACCTGGCTGCAGCGGCAATGCTTCTCCGCGCGATGCCGGAGCCATCAACCACCGAGGGGCGGCGAATCCAGGGAGAGCTCAAGAATCTCCTGGAGGGCGCCGCGGTCCGACGGGTCGAAAGCTCCGCCTCCCGAAGGCAGGGATACCCCTCGGAACATCGCACCACGACTTCCCGATTCATGCGGGAAGGCTCGGTCCACACCGGGCGCACGCGCAACACAGCGCCTGCGGCCCCGGGTCGCCTCAGCAACGAGCACCATCACCGCGACCGTCGGGCCCACCTCGACGAGAGGGTGCACCGAGGCTACCACCCCAGGCGTGGAGGACGCTACGACAGCGGGGAGGATCGGAGTCCCTCGCCCGAACCACCCGGTCCGCAGACTTTTAGCCGCACCATACGACGGGCGCCGTTCCCGACCTAGTTCCGACCCCCGACTACTATCACAAAGTACTCGGGGGAGACGAGACCGGAACTGTGGCTCGCGGACTACCGGCTCGCCTGCCAACTGGGTGGAACGGACGATGACAACCTCATCATCCGCAACCTCCCCCTGTTCCTCTCCGACACCGCTCGCGCCTGGTTGGAGCACCTGCCTCCGGGGCAGATCTCCAACTGGGACGACCTGGTCCAAGCCTTCGCCGGCAATTTCCAGGGTACGTACGTACGCCCCGGAAACTCCTGGGACCTCCGAAGCTGCCGGCAGCAGCCGGGAGAGTCTCTCCGGGACTACATCCAGCGATTCTCGAAGCAGCGCACCGAACTGCCCAACATCACCGATTCGGATGTCATCAGCGCGTTCCTCGCCGGCACCACCTGCCGCGACCTGGTGAGCAAGCTGGGTCGCAAGACCCCAACCAGGGCGAGCGAGCTGATGGACTGAGAGCACCTAGAGGGGGGGTGAATAGGTGATCCTGTGAAACTTAAAAACTTAAGCCACAAAACTTTGATTAAGCGTTAACACAGTTAATGCCAAGTGGCTAGAGAGAAGATCTTGCACAATACGATAACCACAAGAAATTCAACACAGAGAAGACACAGTGGTTTATCCCGTGGTTCGGCCAAGTACAAAACTTGCCTACTCCACGTTGTGGCGTCCCGACGGACGAGAGTTGCACTCAACTCCTCTCAAGTGATCCAATGATCAACTTGAATACCACAGTGTTATGCTTTTCTTTTCTTATCGCGTTCGCGAGGAATCTCCACAACTTGGAGTCTCTCGCCCTTACACTTGAAGTTCACAAAGAAGCACGGAGTAAGGGAGGGAAGCAACACACACAAATCCACAGCAAAATGCGCACACACACGGCCAAGAATCGAGCTCAAAAGACTATCTCAAAGTTCTCACTAGAACGGAGCTCGAATCACTGAGAATGACAAACGAATGCGCAAAGACTGAGTGTGGATGATCAAGAATGCTCTAAGGTTGCTTGGTGTACTCCTCCATGCGCCTAGGGGTCCCTTTTATAGCCCCAAGGCAGCTAGGAGCCATTGAGAACAAATCTGGAAGGCCATCCTTGCCTTCTGTCGTCGGGCGCACCGGACAGTCCGGTGCACACCGGACACTGTCCGGTGCCCGATTCCCTTCCTTAAATAGCGAAGCCGACCGTTGGCGGATTTGAAGCCGTTGGTGCACCGGACATGTCCGGTGCACACCGGACAGTCCGGTGCCCCCTTCTAGCCGTTGGTTCGGCCACGTGTTCCGCGTAGATCGCGCGGCCGACCGTTGGCCCGGCTAACCGTTGGCTCACCGGACAGTCCGGTGCACACCGGACAGTCCGGTGAATTTTAGCCGTACGCTGTCGGCGAATTCCCGAGAGCGGCCACTTCACACCGAGTCAGCCTGGCGCACCGGACACTGTCCGGTGCACCACCGGACAGTCCGGTGTGCCAGACTGAGCTGAGTCTTGGCTGTACACAGCCAAACCTTTTTCACCTCTTTTCTTTTCTTCTTCTTTCTGTTTCTAACACTTAGACAAGTATATTAGTACACAAAACCAATGTACTAAGGCTTAGAAACATACCTTTACTCTTGATTTGCACTTTGTCCATCCATGAGCACAAATTCACATTTAAGCACTTGTGTTGGCACCCAATCACCAAAATACTTAGAAATGGCCCAAGGGCACATTTCCCTTTCAATCTCCCCCTTTTTGGTGATTTATGCCAACACAACATAAAGCAACTAGAACAAGTGCAAAATCACTTCAAATAAAACTCAAATTTATTTTGATTCAATTTTGGCATATATGGATCATCCTTTGCCACCACTTGGTTTGTTTTTGCAAATCAAACTCAAATCTCTATCTCTAAGTCAAATACACATGTTGAAGCATAAAGAGAGTCATTCCAAAAGAGATTGATCAAAGATTTCAAAAACTCCCCCTATTTCCCATAATCAACACTTCTCCCCACAAGAGGCCAACTTTTGATAAAAGAGACAATGCAAGAGTTTTGACAAACCAAAAGCTCTATTCTACTATTTTCAAAGTTTCTCAAGTGGTAGCTGATCCATCTATTGCTTTGGCCTTTATTTTCTCCCCCTTTGGCATCAAGCACCAAAACGGGATCAATCTTGGCCCTGTAACCCCATTGCCTCACCAAAATCTTCAACTAAGAGCAAATAGGCAATGAGAGTATAAAGATGAACTTGGAAGAGTTACTCTTTTCATTGGAGTGCAGTGGAAGTCTTGCATGATCCAAGTCCACCTTTTTCCCTTTCAATTATCCTTGGAGACTAAAACAACCAAACTCAAGTACATGGTTAGTCTCAAAGGGTCAAGTTGTAGCACAGCTCCCCTAAATATGTGCATCACTTGCAAACAGGACTTGTGAGGTCCAGGGAGTGTTTGTACAACTTGAGCACCACAATAAGCAACAAAATGCATAAAGAACATGATCAAAGGCATAAACACATGTATGCTATAAATCAATCCAAGTTCCGCGAATCTAAGACATTTAGCTCACTACGCAGCCTGCAAAAGGTCTTCTCATCTAGAGGCTTGGTAAAGATATCGGCTAGCTGGTTCTCGGTGTTAACATGAAACACTTCGATATCTCCCTTTTGCTGGTGGTCTCTCAAAAAGTGATGCCGGATGTCTATGTGCTTTGTGCGGCTGTGTTCAACAGGATTTTCCGCCATGCGGATAGCACTCTCATTATCACATAGGAGTGGGACTTTGCTCAGATTGTAGCCAAAGTCCCTGAGGGTTTGCCTCATCCAAAGTAGTTGCGCGCAACACTGTCCTGCGGCAACATACTCTGCCTCAGCGGTGGATAGGGCAACGGAGGTTTGTTTCTTAGAGTTCCATGACACCAGGGACCTTCCTAAGAATTGGCATGTCCCCGATGTACTCTTCCTATCGACCTTACATCCAGCATAGCCGGAATCTGAGTATCCAACCAAGTCAAAGGTAGACCCCTGTGGATACCAGAGCCCGAAGCAAGGCGTAGCAACTAAATATCTAAGGATTCGCTTCACTGCCACTAAGTGACACTCCTTAGGATCGGATTGAAATCTAGCACACATGCATACGCTAAGCATAATATCCGGTCTACTAGCACATAAGTAAAGTAATGACCCTATCATTGACCGGTATGCCTTTTGATCAACGGACTTACCTCCTTTGTTGAGGTCAGTGTGTCCGTCGGTTCCCATCGGAGTCTTTGCGGGCTTGGTGTCCTTCATCCCAAACCGCTTCAGCAAGTCTTGCGTGTACTTCGTTTGAGAGATGAAGGTGCCATCCTTGAGTTGCTTCACTTGGAACCCAAGGAAGTAGTTCAACTCGCCCATCATCGACATCTCGAATTTCTGCGTCATCACCCTGCTAAACTCCTCACAAGACTTTTTATTAGTAGAACCAAATATTATGTCATCGACATAAATTTGGCACACAAAAAGATCACCGTCACAAGTCTTAGTGAAAAGAGTTGGATCGGCTTTCCCAACCTTGAAAGCATTAGCAATTAAGAAGTCTCTAAGGCATTCATACCATGCTCTTGGGGCTTGCTTAAGTCCATAGAGCGCCTTAGAGAGCTTACACACGTGGTCGGGGTACCGTTCATCCTCGAAGCCAGGGGGTTGCTCCACGTACACCTCCTCCTTGATTGGCCCATTGAGGAAAGCGCTCTTCACATCCATTTGGTACAACCTGAAAGAATGGTGAGCGGCATATGCTAGCAAGATACGAATTGATTCTAGCCTAGCCACAGGAGCAAACGTCTCCTCAAAGTCCAAACCTGCGACTTGGGCATAACCTTTTGCCACAAGTCGAGCCTTGTTCCTCGTCACCACCCCGTGCTCGTCCTGTTTGTTGCGGAACACCCACTTGGTTCCCACAACATTTTGCTTTGGACGAGGCACCAGTGTCCAAACTTCATTGCGCTTGAAGTTGTTGAGTTCCTCCTGCATGGCCAATACCCAATCCGGATCTAGCAAGGCCTCCTCTACCCTGAAAGGCTCAATAGAAGAGACAAAGGAGTAATGCTCACAAAAATTAACTAATCGAGATCGAGTAGTTACTCCCTTGCTAATGTCACCCAAAATTTGGTCGACGGGATGATCCCTTTGAATCACCGCTCGAACTTGGGTTGGAGGTGCCGGTTGCGCTTTTTCCTCCATCACGTGATCATCTTGTGCTCCCCCTTGATCACACGCCTCCTTTTGATGAACCTGTTCATCGTCTTGAGTTGGGGGATGCACCGTTGTTGAGGAAGAAGGTTGATCTCGTTCATCTTGTTCCTGTGGCCGCACTTCTCCAATCGCCATGGTGCGTATTGCGGCCGTTGGAATGTCTTCTTCATCTACATCATCAAGATCAACAACTTGCTCTTTTGGAGAGCCATTAGTCTCATCAAATACAACGTCGCTAGAGACTTCAACCAAACCCGATGATTTGTTGAAGACCCTATACGCCTTTGTATTTGAATCATAACCTAACAAAAACCCTTCTACAGCTTTGGGAGCAAATTTGGAATTCCTACCTTTCTTCACTAGAATGTAGCATTTACTCCCAAATACACGAAAGTACGATACATTGGGTTTGTTACCGGTTAGAAGCTCATACGAAGTCTTCTTGAGGAGGCGATGAAGGTAGACCCTGTTGATGGCGTGGCAAGCCGTGTTCACGGCTTCCGACCAAAAACACTCGGGGGTCTTGAATTCTCCAAGCATAGTCCTCGCCATATCTATGAGCGTCCTGTTCTTCCTCTCTACCACACCATTTTGCTGAGGTGTGTAGGGAGCGGAGAACTCGTGCTTGATCCCCTCCTCCTCAAGGAACTCTTCCACTTGAAGGTTCTTGAATTCGGACCCATTGTCGCTCCTTATCTTCTTCACCTTGAGGTCAAACTCATTTTGAGCTCTCCTTAGGAAGCGCTTGAGGGTCCCTTGGGTTTCAGACTTATCCTGCAAAAAGAACACCCAAGTGAAGCGGGAAAAGTCATCAACAATAACTAGACCATACTTACTTCCTCCTATGCTCAGATAGGCGACGGGTCCGAAGAGGTCCATATGTAGCAGCTCCAGGGGTCTTGATGTTGTCATCACATTTTTGGTGTGATGAGATCCTCCCACCTGTTTACCTGCTTGACAAGCTGCACAAGGTCTATCTTTTTCGAATTGCACGTTAGTCAAACCTATCACGTGTTCTCCCTTTAGAAGCTTGTGAAGGTTCTTCATCCCCACATGTGCTAAGCGGCGATGCCACAGCGAGCCCATGCTAGTCTTAGCTATTAAGCATGCATCTAGACCGGCCTCCTCTTTTGCAAAATCAACTAAGTAAAGTTTGCCGTCTAATACACCCTTAAACGCTAGTGAACCATCAATTCTTCTAAAGACAGACACATCTACATTTGTAAATAGACAATTATATCCCATATTGCATAATTGACTAACAGATAGCAAATTATATCCAAGAGACTCTACTAAAAACACATTAGAGATAGAGTGCTCATTTGAGATTGCAATTTTACCTAACCCTTTTACCTTGCCTTGATTCCATCACCGAATATTATTGAATCTTGGGAATCTTTGTTTTTGACGTAGGAGGTGAACATCTTCTTCTCCCCCGTCATATGGTTTGTGCATCCGCTGTCGATAATCCAGCTTGAACCCCCGGATGCATAAACCTGCAAGGCAAATTTAGGCTTGGGTCTTAGGTACCCAACTCATGTTGGGTCCTGCAAGGTTAGCACAAATATCCTTAGGGACCCAAATGCAAGTTTTGTCTCCCTTGCATCTTGCCCCTAATTTTCTAGCAACTATCTTCCTATCTTTTCTACAAATAGCAAAAGAAGCATTTAAAGCATGATATATTGTAGAAGGTTCATTTACTTTCCTAGGAACATTAACAACATTTCTCCTAGGCAAATTATGAACAACATTTCTCCTACCAACATTTCTATCATGCACATAAGAAGAACTAGAAGCAATCATGGCATGAGAATCAAAGGCATTATATGCATTACAATTCCTATAAGCATTTCTAGATTGTCTCCTATCATGGTACATAAAAGCATGGTTCTTTTGCACACTACTAGCCATAGGGGCCTTTCCTTTCTCCTTGGCGGAGATGGGGGCCTTATGGCTTGTCAAGTTCTTGGCTTCCCTCTTGTAGCCAAGTCCATCCTTAATTGAGGGGTGTCTACCAATCGTGTAGGCATCCCTTGCAAATTTTAGCTTGTCAAATTCATTCTTGCTAGTCTTAAGTTGGGCATTAAGACTAGCTAATTCCTCATTTAATTTAGAAATTGAAACTAAATGATCACTACAAGCATAAATGTCAAAATCTTTACACCTATTACAAGTTTCAACAATTTCTACACAAGAATTAGATTTACTAGCTACTTCTAGTTTAGCATTTAAATCATCATTAAAACTTTTTAGCTTAGCAATAGTTTCATGACAAGAAGATAATTCACTAGAGAGCATTTCATTCCTCTTAATTTCTAGAGCAAGAGATTTCTGAGCTTCTACAAATTTATCATGTTCTTCATACAACAAATCCTCTTACTTTTCTAACAGTATATTCCTATCATTCAAGGCATCAATCAATTCATTAACTTTGTCTACCTTAGTTCTATCTAATCCCTTGAATAAGCATGAGTAATCTATCTCATCATCATCACTAGACTCATCCTCACTTGAAGAAGCATAAGTACTAGTATTAGGAGTGCTTACTTTCTTCTCCCTTGCCATGAGGCAAGTGTGACGCTCGTTGGGGAAGAGGGATGACTTGTTGAAGGCAGTGGCGGCGAGTCCCTCATTGTCGGAGTCAGACGAGGAGCAGTCCGAATCCCACTCCTTGCCAAGATGAGCCTCGCCCTTTGCCTTCTTATAGTTCTTCTTTTTCTCCCTCTTGTTCCCTTGATCCTGATCACTATCATTGTCGGGACAGTTAGCAATAAAATGACCAAGCTTACCGCATTTGAAGCATGAGCGCTTCCCCTTGGCTTTGGTCTTGCTTGGCTGTCCCTTGTGACCTTTAAGCACCGTCTTGAATCTTTTGATGATGAGAGCCATCTCTTCATCATTAAGTCCGGCCGCCTCAATCTGTGCCACCTTGCTAGGTAGCGCCTCCTTGCTTCGTGTTGCCTTGAGAGCAAGAGGTTGCGGCTCGTTGATCGGACCATTCAAGGCGTCGTCCACGTATCTCGCCTCCTTGATCATCATTCGCCCGCTAACGAATTTCCCAAGAACTTCTTCGGGCGACATCTTGGTGTACCTGGGATTTTCACGAATATTGTTCACTAAATGAGGATCAAGAACAGTAAATGACCTTAGCATTAGGCGGACGACGTCGTGGTCCGTCCATCGTGTGCTCCCGTAGCTCCTTATTTTGTTGATAAGGGTCTTGAGCCGGTTGTATGTTTGTGTCGGCTCCTCGCCCCTTATCATCGCGAACCGTCCAAGCTCGCCTTCCACCAACTCCATTTTGGTGAGCAAGGTGACGTCGTTTCCCTCATGAGAGATCTTGAGGGTGTCCCAGATCTGCTTGGCATTGTCCAAGCCGCTCACCTTGTGATACTCGTCCCTGCACAAAGAGGCTAGCAACACAGTAGTAGCTTGTGCATTTTTATGAATCTGTTCATTAATAAACACAGAACTATCCGAGCTATCAAATTTCATTCCACTTTCCACAATCTCCCAAATGCTTGGATGGAGAGAAAACAGGTGAGTACGCATTTTGTGGCTCCAAAATCCGTAGTCCTCTCCATCAAAGTGAGGGGGCTTGCCAAGTGGAATGGGAAGCAATTGAGCATTTGAACTATGCGGGATGCGCGAATAATCGAAAGAAAAGTTTGAGTTAACCGTCTTTCGTCTATCGTGGCCGTCGTTGTCCTTTTGGGAGGAGGAAGATTCGTCGCTGTTGTAGTAGACAATTTCCTTGATGCGCCTTGTCTTCTTCTTCCTCCCGTCTTTTCTTTTGTGGCCCGAGCCTGAGTCGGTGGGCTTGTCATCATTGAGCTCGTTGACGAAGGTCTCCTTCTCCTTGTCGTTGATCACCATCCCCTTGCCCTTAGGATCCATCTCTTCGGGCGGTTAGTCCCTTTCTTGAAGAGAACGGCTCTGATACCAATTGAGAGCACCTAGAGGGGGGGTGAATAGGTGATCCTGTGAAACTTAAAAACTTAAGCCACAAAACTTTGATTAAGCGTTAGCACAGTTAATGCCAAGTGGCTAGAGAGAAGATCTTGCACAATACGATAACCACAAGAAATTCAACACACACGGCCAAGAATCGAGCTCAAAAGACTATATCAAAGTTCTCACTAGAACGGAGCTCGAATCACTGAGAATGACAAACGAATGCGCAAAGACTGAGTGTGGATGATCAAGAATGCTCTAAGGTTGCTTGGTGTACTCCTCCATGCGCCTAGGGGTCCCTTTTATAGCCCCAAGGCAGCTAGGAGCCGTTGAGAACAAATCTGGAAGGCCATCCTTGCCTTCTGTCGTCGGGCGCACCGGACAGTCCGGTGCACACCGGACATTGTCCGGTGCCCGATTCCCTTCCTTAAATAGTGAAGCCGACCGTTGGCGGATTTGAAGCCGTTGGCGCACCGGACATGTCCGGTGCACACCGGACAGTCCGGTGCCCCCTTCTAGCCGTTGGTTCGGCCACGTGTCCCGCGCAGATCGCGCGGCCGACCGTTGGCCCGGCCGACCGTTGGCTCACCGGACAGTCCGGTGCACACCGGACAGTCCGGTGAATTTTAGCCATACGCTGTCGGCGAATTCCCGAGAGCGGCCACTTCACGCCGAGTCAGCCTGGCGCACCGGACACTGTCCGGTGCACCACCGGACAGTCCGGTGTGCCAGACTGAGCTGAGTCTTGGCTGTACACAGCCAAACCTTTTTCACCTCTTTTCTTTTCTTCTTCTTTCCGTTTCTAACACTTAGACAAGTATATTAGTACACAAAACCAATGTACTAAGGCTTAGAAACATACCTTTACTCTTGATTTGCACTTTGTCCATCCATGAGCACAAATTCACATTTAAGCACTTGTGTTGGCACCCAATCACCAAAATACTTAGAAATGGCCCAAGGGCACATTTCCCTTTCATGGACATCGCCACTAAGTTCGCCTCTGGCCAGGAGGCGGTTGAGGCTATCTTCCGGAAGGACAAGCAGCCCCAGGGCCGCCCACCGGAAGATGCCCCCGAGGCGTCAACTCAGCGCGGCGCCAAGAAGAAGGGCAAGAAGAAGTCGCAAGCGAAACGCGACGCCGTCGACGCGGACCTTGTCGCCGCCGCCGAGTACAAGAACCCTCGGAAACCCCTCGGAGGTGCCAACCTCTTCGACAAGATGCTCAATGAGCCGTGCCCCTATCACCAGGGGCCCATCAAGCACACCCTTGAGGAGTGCGCCATGCTTCGGCGCCACTTCCACAGGGCCGGGCCACCCGCGGAGGGTGGCAGGGCTCGCGACGACGACAAGAAGGAAGATCACCAGGCAGGAGAGTTCCCGAGGTCCGCGACTGCTTCATGATCTACGGTGGGCAAGCGGCGAACGCCTTGGCTCGGCACCGCAAGCAAGAGCGTCGGGAGGTCTGTTCGGTGAAGGTGGCGGCGCCAGTCTACCTAGACTGGTCCGACAAGCCCATCACCTTCGACCAAGCCGACCACCCCGACCACGTGCCGAGCCCGGGGAAATACCCGCTCGTCGTCGACCCCGTCATCGGCAACATCAGGCTCACCAAGGTCCTCATGGACGGAGGCAGCAGCCTCAACATCATCTACGCCGAGACCCTCAGGCTCTTGCGTGTTGATCTGTCCTTGGTCCGAGCAGGCGCTGCGCCTTTCCACGGGATCATCCCCGGGAAGCGCGTCCAGCCCCTCGGACAACTCGACCTTCCCGTCTGCTTCGGAATGCCCTCCAACTTCCGAAGGGAGACCCTCACGTTCGAGGTGGTCGGGTTCCGAGGAACCTACCACGCGGTGCTGGGGAGGCCATGCTACGCGAAGTTCATGGCCGTCCCCAACTACACCTACCTCAAGCTCAAGATGCCGGGCCCCAACGGGGTCATCACCGTCGGCCCCATGTACAAACACGCGTTCGAATGCGACGTGGAGTGCATGGAGTACGCCGAGGCCCTCGCCGAGTCCGAGGCCCTCATCGCCGACCTAGAAAGCCTCTCTAAGGAGGTGCCAGACGTGAAGCGTCACACCGGCAACTTCGAGCCAGCGGAGACGGTTAAGTCCGTCCCCCTCGACCCCAGCAGCGATGCCTCCAAGCAGATCCGGATCGGCTCCGAGCTCGATCCCAAATAGGAAGCAGTGCTCATCGACTTTCTCCGCGCAAACGCCGACGTTTTCGCGTAGAGTCCCTCGGACATGCCCGGCATACCGAGGGATGTCGCCGAGCACTCGCTCGATATCCGAGCCGGAGCCCGACCTGTCAAGCAGTCTCTGCGCCGATTCGACGAAGAAAAGCGCAGAGCCATAGGCGAGGAGATCCACAAGCTAATGGCGGCAGGGTTCATCAAAGAGGTATTTCATCCCGAATGGCTTGCCAACCCTGTGCTTGTGAGAAAGAAAGGAGGGAAATGGCGGATGTGTGTAGACTACACTGGTCTAAACAAAGCATGTCCGAAGGTTCCCTACCCTCTGCCTCGCATCGATCAAATCGTGGATTCCACTGCTGGGTGCGAAACCCTGTCTTTCCTTGATGCCTACTCAGGGTATCACCAAATCAGGATGAAGGAGTCCGACCAGCTCGTGACTTCTTTCATCACGCCCTTCGGCATGTACTACTATGTCGCCATGTCGTTCGGCTTAAGGAATGCGGGTGCGACGTACCAGCGGTTCATGAACCATGTGTTCGGCCAACACATTGGCCGGATGGTCGAGGCCTACGTCGATGACATCGTAGTCAAGACGAGGAAAGCCTCTGACCTCCTTTCCGACCTTGAAGTGACATTCCGATGTCTCAAGGCGAAAGGCGTGAAGCTCAATCCCGAAAAGTGTGTCTTCGGGGTGCCCCGAGGCATGCTCTTGGGGTTCATCGTCTCCGAGCGGGGCATCGAAGCCAACCCGGAGAAGATCGCAGCCATCACCAGCATGGGGCCCATCAAGGACTTAAAAGGCGTACAGAGAGTCATGGGATGCCTTGCGGCTCTGAGCCGCTTCATCTCATGCCTCGGCGAAAGAGGCCTGCCTCTGTACCGCCTCTTAAGGAAGGCCGAGTGCTTCACTTGGACCCTCGAGGCCGAGGAAGCCCTCGGGAACCTGAAGGCGCTCCTCACGAACACGCCCATCTTGGTGCCCCCCGCTGCCGGAGAAACGCTCTTGATCTACGTCGCCGCGACCACTCAGGTGGTTAGCACCGCGATTGTGGTTGAGAGACGAGAAGAGGGGCATGCATTGCCCGTCCAGAGGCCAGTCTACTTCATCAGCGAGGTACTGTCCGAAACCAAGATCCGCTACCCACAAATTCAGAAGTTGCTGTACGCGGTGACCCTGACGCGGCGGAAGTTGCGACACTACTTCGAGTCTCATCCGGTAACTGCGGTGTCATCCTTCCCGCTGGGAAAGATCATCCAGTGCCAAGAGGCCTCGGGTAGGATCGCGAAGTGGGCAGTGGAAATCATGGGCGAAACAATCTTGTTCGCCCCTCGGAAGGCCATCAAGTCCCAGGTCTTGGCGGACTTCGTGGCTGAATGGGTCGACACCCAGCTCCCAACAGTTCCGATCCAGCCGGAACTCTGGACCATGTTCTTCGACGGGTCACTGATGAAGACAGGAGCGGGCGCAAGCCTGCTCTTCATCTCGCCCCTCGGAAAGCATCTACGCTACGTGCTACGCCTCCACTTCCCGGCGTCCAACAATGTGGCTGAGTACGAGGCTCTGGTCAACGGGTTGCGGATCGCCATCGAGCTAGGGGTCCGACGCCTCGATGCTCGCGGTGACTCGCAGCTCGTCATCGACCAAGTCATGAAGAACTCCCACTGCCGCGACCCGAAGATGGAGGCCTACTGCAATGAGGTTCGGCGCCTGGAAGACAAGTTCTACGGGCTCGAGCTCAACCACATCGCCCGGCGCTACAACGAGACTGCGGATGAGCTAGCTAAAATAGCCTCGGGGCGAACAACGGTTCCCCCGGACGTCTTCTCCTGAGACCTGCATCAACCCTCCGTCAAGATCGACGACACGTCTGAGCCCGAGGCACCCTCGGCTCAGCCCGGGGTACCCTCGGCTCAGTCCGAGGCACCCTCGACTCAGTCCGAGGTGCCCTCGGCCCAACCCGAGGCACCCTCAGCTCGGCCCGAGGCATCCTCGGCTCAGCCTGAGGTACCCTTGGCCCCCGAGGGTGAGGCACTGCGCGTTGAGGAGGAGCGAAGCGGGGTCACGCCTGATCAAAACTGGCAGACCCCGTACCTGCAATATCTCCACCGAGGAGAGCTACCCCTCGACCAAGCCAAAGCTCGGTGGTTGGCGCTACGCGCCAAGTCGTTCGTCTTGCTGGGAGATGGGAAGGAGCTCTACCACTGCAGCCCCTCAGGCATCCTCCAGCGATGCATTTCCATCGCCGAAGGTCAGGAACTCCTACGAGACATACACTCGAGGGCTTGCGGCCATCACGCAGCACCTCGAGCCCTTGTCGGAAACGCCTTACGACAAGGTTTCTACTGGCCGACGGCGGTGGCCGACGCCACTAGAATTGTCCGCACCTGCGAAGGGTGTCAGTTCTACGCGAGGCAAATCCACCTGCCCGCTCAGGCTCTGCAGACGATACCCATCACCTGGCCTTTTGCCGTGTGGGATCTGGACCTCGTCGGCCCCTTGCAGAAGGCACCCGGCGGCTACACGCACCTGCTGGTCGCCATCGACAAATTCTCCAAGTGGATCGAGGTCCGATCCCTAAACAGCATCAGGTCCGAACAGGCGGTGGCGTTCTTCACCAACATCATCCATCGCTTTGGGGTCCCGAACTCCATCATCACCGACAACGGCACCCAGTTCACCGGCAGAAAGTTCCTGGACTTCTGCGAGGATCACCACATCCGGGTGGACTGGGCCGCCGTGGCTCACCCCATGACGAATGGGCAAGTAGAGCGTGCCAACGGCATGATTCTACAAGGACTCAAGCCTCGGATCTACAACGACCTCAACAAGTTCGGCAAGCGATGGATGAAGGAACTCCCCTCGGTGGTCTGGAGTCTGAGGACAACACCGAGCCGAGCCACGGGCTTCACGCCGTTCTTTCTAGTCTATGGGGTCGAGGCCATCTTGCCCACAGACTTAGAATACGGTTCCCCGAGGACGAGGGCCTACGCCGACCAAAGCAACCAAGCTAGTCGAGAAGACTCGCTGGACCAGCTGGAAGAGGCTCGGGACCTGGCCTTACTACACTCGGCGCGGTACCAGCAATCCCTGCGATGCTACCACGCCCGAGGGGTCCGGTCCCGAGACCTCCAGGTGGGCGACCTGGTGCTTCGGCTGCGAAAGGACGCCCGAGGGCGGCACAAGCTCACGCCTCCCTGGGAAGGGCCGTTCGTCATCGCCAAAGTTCTGAAGCCCGGAACGTACAAGCTGGCCAACAGTCAAGGCGAGGTCTACAGCAACGCTTGGAACATCCAACAGCTACGTCGCTTCTACCCTTAAGATGTTTTCAAGTTGTTCATATACCTTGCTACCACGCAAAGTTTAGTCATCAAGGAAGGGTCAGCCTTGCCTCGGCAAAGCCCGACCCTCCCTCGGGGGCTAAAAGGGGGGTACCCCCTCTGCGTCGAAATTTTCCTCGAAAAAAGATCCTTTCTGCCAGAATGTCTTTCGTGCTTTTCGACTACTTCGAAAGTGGATCCTGAAAACGACGGAGTACACGTAAGCAGCCAAGGCTGACCGAGCCAAGGGACTCCTACGCCTCCGGGGTATGGATACCTCACTCATCACCTTCTGCGATAAGTAACTCACGTTCGGATAAGTGATTCCGCGGACCGAGCAAGTCTTCATGTTCGAAAGCTCTTCTGCCGAAGCGATTCTTCGGGCCTTCTTGACTGCGTCGATGACAGAACCCCATGGACGGGCAAGAGCGCGCGTAAGCGGCAAGGCCGACCGAGCCGAGGGATTCCTACGCCTCCAGGATACGGATACCTCACTCATCACCTTCCGTGAAAAGCAACTCTCGCTCGCACAGACAATTTTGTTACCGACGAAAAAGTCCAGATACTCGAAACAAGAGGAAAAGAAGTGCAGCTTTACAACACGGCGAGGATGTGTTTGGGCCTCGGCGGCCGCAGAAAACACACGCTACAAGATAATCCGATCCTGCAGGCTCGGATCTTGACGGTTGAAGGGAGCAGCAGCACCCTCGACGTCAACTTCACCTTCGGCGAGGTCCGACCTAGCCTCGGACGACGACGCGGTCCGAGGATCTCCACTCTGAAGGACGACTTCATCATCACGCCCGGGCCATCGCCGCCAGGGTCTCCTCCAAAAATCCGGCTCGAGCAGGCGGCTCAGCTGATCACCCCGAGGCCTCGGCCAGCTGTCCCCCGAAGACATCAGCCCGGCCCGAGGCCTCGGCAGATCGACTCCGGCGTCGGTCCCGCTAACGGACGACCCGGCCAGGCTCCGGTCGACCAAGTCTTCTTTCCGAGCCAATTCTGCCTCTGTCCGTGCTGACACCGCTACCCCTGGCTTCGGCTCATCGAAGAGCGGCCGAGGGGTTCCTTTAACTAAGCAAGAGAAGCCTCGGACAGCAAGGCCGACCGAGCCGAGGTATTCCTACGCCTCCGGGATACGGATACCTCACTCGTCACCTTTGCACGGGGCGACTCACGCTTGGTGCAGCGGTTCAGACAACCAACAGGCGAGTCTTAGTGCTCGAAAATGAGGAAAAAACACGGCTCCGTGCCAAAAATAAATACACGTTCAGGCCCCGACAGCCACAATGAACGAAAAGACCGGCATTCAAGGCGCCATTATAAACGGAACTCCGGTTCCACCTCCGCAGGTACGAACAACCCCACTCGATTGGGGGGCATGCGGAGCAACGGAAGACCGATGAACGGCTCGCCGTCGCCCGCTCCAGCAGCGGCGACGACGACGACTTCTGCTCCGGGGGGCCAAACAGCAGCAGCGATGACCTCAGGGCGGATGCTGCTGCCAGGAGGCCCCCGCCCGTGCCCAAACTCGTGAGGCAAGGACGGGCAGAAGGCCGTAGAGTTGGAGGTCGGTCCGTGGGTGGCCCCGGCTATCTCGTCGGTGGAAGAACCTCTTCCAGCTGCCGTGGCGGAAGGCGGCACCGGGAGCGGCTCCGAAGCCACTCGGATCCGAGAGCCAGGCACGCGGTAGCTGCCAGCGCCATGAACGGCGAGCGCCCTTCCCCCCGATCACTAAGGGAAGGAGCGGGCCACCGCCCGCGCAGGGGCCGACCCCAACTCGGCACACTCCCCTCCCCAGCACCGGTGATGAAAATCCTTGAGGCTGAGGGAGGGGCATAGGCCGCAGCCCGGCTTGCTTTCCCCCGCCATCGAACTGGAGGTCACCGTCTTGGGTGACCGCCGGCGGAGGGGTGCAGCCAGGCTGCATGATGAAAATCCTTGAAGCCGAACGATGGCTGAAAGGTACCAACTCCCACGGAGTTGCGTTCCTCCAACGACAAGGCGGAAGGACTGCGGGTGTCCCCCATCCGGGGGCTCGGAAGGTGGAAAGACACGGTGCATAAGGGAGCACGAAGACATGGTCGCCTTTCAAGGGGGTCACCCTCCTTTTAAAGGCGACTCTCCCTGCCTGCGTCCCCAGCCGTCGTGGGCTGAGTCTTCTCCAGCACGCTCCAAGGTCCTCCCCCTACGGCGCGGGGGCTGGGTCCCACACGTCCTGCAAGCTGGCCCAGGGTAGAAGAAGCCAAACCGCCGCGCGCGGTGCATGCAACCGCCCAGCGGTTACAAGCGCCCCTCCACTTTCGCCCAGACCAGCGGATGAAAGGGCGGGCAGCCATGCAGGCGGCATGCAACCGCGCCAAGTGGGCGCGCCCCTCCGACTTCCAACGCTTCCAGCATGGGGGCCCACGTGTCATGCAACCGGCGCACCGGTCGCTACGTGCAAGCAACTGCACCGCCACTCGCACCACTGCCGCGCCTCCTCGACTGCGGAACCAGTACCGCGACTCGAGGCGACCCAGCGCACGACCCAGCAGCGCCAGCCAGGCGCGACGGTCAATGCGGCCAAAAATGGGCCGGCAGTAATGGCGGTGGCAGGCGGGCAGGAGCAGCGGTCACGTCGTCAGCCAAGCTTACGTCCCATCCTGGGGCAGCGAGAGAACCCTCTCTCATGGTGTGAAGACGACGCGCCCGTGTTCCGTTCCTCGAACGGCTCGCGCACGCGCAATGGTCGCCCCGCGAACCACTCGCCCCGTCGCATTAACTCCGCGGCGGGACAGGCGGCGCCTCTGGCAGGGGAAGCGAGCGACGCTTCGCCTTCGCCATAATGACCGCCTCAAAAAAGGTACGCCACGTCATTCGATTTTGTGTCCTTTTCCTTTTCCTCTTTCTCTCTCTTACAACAGGGACCGGGAAAGGGGGATACCCCGAAAAGGATCCTTCTCCGTGAAGGAAACAGGCTCCGAGCCTCCCTACTGATCAGAGGTTCGAAGGCTGGCCCCTCGGAGGGGTTCAACAGCCGCCTCAGAGCGCGTGGGCTCCACACCCACTACTGGTCAGAGGTTCGAAGGCCGGCCCCTCGGAAGGGTTCCACGGCTGCCTCAGGCCACTCAGGCTCCGCGCCCACTACTGATCAGGGGTTCGAAGGCTGACCCTCGAAGGGTTCACAGTCGCCTCAGACATAGAGCGAGGGATGACCCTGGGTACGTTCGATACATAACCGAGGCTCGGGCTACGCTCCCGAGGTACCCTAGGACATTTCCGAGACCAGCGGGAACGATCTTGTAACGGAATCCCATCAGAGGGAGGCATCGAGCCCTCGGACCCCGTCGACAGGGGACCGGGTCCGGTAGATCACCCGCAGGTACTTTTGGGCGCGCCTCTGGGCCTCTAGCCGACCCCTAACAAATGGGGCACAGACGTCCGCTCGGATTACCCGCCAGTAGCTCACCGGAGACACCATGTTCGGCGCCCTCCGAGGGCAACATGGCGCTCTCCCCCCTCCTCCTTGCGGAAAGGCGACGCAGGGGCGTATGTAAAAAAAGTCGAGTCTGACCCTGACCGTCCTCTCGCCCTGTGCAGAGGCTCGGGGGCTGCTCTCGCAAACCCGGCTCCGGCCAAACCGTTGACAGCGTCAACATACCAGCCCGAGAACTTGGGACCCGACCGTGCACCCGGGCTACGGCCAGCTCGCATGAGGGAACGACCAGACCAGCCGAAGCATTGCGCAAGGCATTAAGACCTCGGAGGAGTCAAACCACTCATCCGAGGCCTCGGGGGCTACACCCGGCGGGTGCGCTCGCGCGCACCCACCGGAACAAAACGCAACCGAGAAAGGCTGGTCCCCTTGCAAAAAAGTGCGACAAAAGCCTCCAAGCGAGTGTTAACACTCCCTTCGAGGCTCGGGGGCTACTGTCGGGGACCATAATTAGGGGTACCCTCAAGACTCCTAATTCTCAGCTGGTAACCCCCATCAGCATAAAGCTGCAAAGGCCTGATGGGTGCGACTAAGTCAGGGATCGGTCCATTCGAGGGACTCGATCACGCCTCGCCCGAGCCCAGCCTCGGGCAAGGGCAGCCGACCCCGGAGGATCTCCGTCTCGCCCGAGGCCCCCTCCAGTGACGAACATACTTCCGGCTCGCCCGAGGCCCAGTCTTCGCCAAGAAGCAACCATGACCAAATCGCCGCGCCAACCGACCAAATCGCAGGAGCATTTAATGCAAAGGTGGCCTGAGACCTTTATCCTGACGCGAGCCCTTCAGTCGACAGAGCCGGAGTGACCGCAGTCACTTCGCCGCTCCACTGACCGGCCTGACAGAAGGACAGCGCCGCCTGCGCCGCTCCGACTGCTGTGCCGCTCGACAGAGTGAGGCTGACAGGCAGTCAGGCCCGGCCTCAGGCACCATAGGAAACTCCGCTCCGCCCGACTCAGGGCTCGGACTCGGGCTCAGCCCCTGAAGACGGTGAACTCCGCTCCACCCGACCTAGGGCTCGGACTCGGGCTAAGCCCTGGAAGACGGCGAACTCCGCTCCGCCCGACCTAGGGCTCGGACTCGGGCTAAGCCCCGGAAGACGGCGAACTCCGCTCCGCCCGACCCAGGGCTCGGACTCGGGCTCAGCCCCTGAAGACGGCGAACTCCGCTCCGCCCGACCCAGGGCTCGGACTCGGGCTCAGCCCCTGAAGACGACGAACTCTGCTTCGCCCGACCCCAGGGCTCGGACTCAGCCCTGGCCTCAGCCGACGGTCTCCGCCTCGCCCGACCCAGGGGCTCGGACTCGACCTCGGCCACGGAAGACAGACTCGACCTCGACCTCGGAGGAGCCTCCACATAGCCCAACCTAGGGCGCGGACCGACCACGTCAACAGGAGGCGCCATCATTACCCTACTCCAAGCTGACTCAGGCTACGGGGAACAAGACCGGCGTCCCATCTGGCTCGCTCCGCCAGATAGGCAATGATGGCGCCCCGCACGCTCTGTGACGACGGCGGCTCTCAGCCCCCTTACGGAAGCAAGAGGACGTCAGCAAGGACTCGACAGCCCCGACAGCTGTCCTTCCTCCAGGCTCCAGCGCTCCTCCAACGGCCACGACACCACACGAACCGGGTGCCAAAACCTCTCCGGGTGCCACGATGGCATGTACTTAGGGCGCTAGCTCTCCTCCGCTAGACACGTAGCACTTTGCTACACCCCCCATTGTACACCTGGATCCTCTCCTTACGCCTATAAAAGGAAGGACCAGGGCCCTCTTACAGAGGGTTGGCCGCGCGGGGAAGAGGATGGGACAGGCTCTCGCGTGAGGCCGCTCGCTCCCTCTCCCGCGTGGATGCTTGTAATCCCCTACTGCAAGCGCACCCGACCTAGGCGCGGGACGAACACGAAGGTCGCGAGATTTCCACCTCTCTCTCACGCCTGTCTCCGGCCGCCTTTTCCCCCCTTCGCGCTCGGCCTCGCGCCGACCCATCTGGGCTGGGGCACGCGGCGACATTTCACTCGTCGGCCCAGGGACCCCCCGGTCTCGAAACGCCGACAATATTGGAGACCCATTCTGCGTATCTGCAAGGTCTAATAAAATCAGCTTCTAGCAGCCGGTGGATTTCGTCCTTGATCCGTGGGAGAAGGTCTGGACAAAATGTTCTAGCTTTCTGCTTGAAAGGTCTGAAACCGGACTTAATAGGCAGCCGATGCTCTACGATCTCTCGGCTTAATCCAGGCATCTCAGTGTAATTCCAAGCAAAGCAATCTGAATATTCCTTCAATAGACCGATCATCTCATTTCTAGGATCGGTCTCCAGGGTCTTGTTTACAAAAGTCGGCCTTGGAGTTTTACCATCTCCTATGTCAATCTCCTCTAAAGGATCAGCCGATATAAACCCCTGTCCTAGTTTATCAAGATCTCTGAATTCCTCTATCATGTCCCCCACAGAGGAATCAGATGATCTTTGTGTGATGGCGAGCTTTCCGGTCTCGGGGACCGAATCATCCGTAACACTGTCTTTACACTACGGTAGATGTTCGGTCTTAAAGTCCGAACTGTTTTGTGAAAGACCAGACCATCCGGCCTTAGAAGCCGAACT
The DNA here is from genome assembly GCF_902167145.1 of Zea mays. NCBI lineage: Eukaryota > Viridiplantae > Streptophyta > Magnoliopsida > Poales > Poaceae > Zea > Zea mays. The sequence continues at coordinate 29,306,725 of NC_050100.1, read as the reverse complement.
ATTTGTGACCAATGACTCATGAACTTTGTGTGTACTCATCATTTAAACTTTATTTAGGATTTAGTCGATTCTCCATCGGCTCTAGCATTACAGGAATGAAACCCTTCTTATCTATACTTATGAACTGATAATCAGAAAAATCTACTCCTATGAGACATGTAGCAGTCTCATAAGTCCAGAGTACAGGGGCATCGGCCACAGCGATACAGGCCGATACATCAGCATGTACTTGTTCTACATCATCGCCTACCCATTGTATTAACATTTGATGTAATGTAGAAGGTATACATTGATTGGCATGAATCCAATCTCTACCTAGGATTAAACTGTAATTTCCTTCTACATCAGCGACGAAGAACGCAGCAGCAAGGTTCTTAGTCCCGATGGTTAATTCAACAGACGTGACTCCCCTGGCTTTGATCGAACTATCAGTTCCAACACCGCTGAGGGTCATGTTGGTCTTGACAAGTTCGTCATCTTGTTTACCTAATTTTCTGTATAATGAATAAGGCATTAGATTTATAGTCGCCCCTCCATCTACCAACATTTTAGCAATCGGTATCCCATCAATGTGACCGCGCACGAAGAGCGGCTTTAAATGATTTACCGGTTCCTTTGGTTTAGTAAAGGCGGCTTCTTTAGGACCAAAATCAAACTGGGCAACAATAGGTTCATCGTCGCCAACAATAGTACAATCGGCGGAAAATGTAATAACATTTACGTCCATACCTGGGCATTGTGGAGAAGCCTCGTAGTCGACCAGGTCTTCTCCGAGTAGGTCGTCTTCTTCCATTGATGTTGGCATGTCGTTGGAGGCTTCCTGGTGTGGGGCGGACGGTCCGGACTCCGAGGGCAGATGGTCCGCGCCTGGTGCAGATTGTCCGGCCTTGTTGGCCAAGCTATCTGCCATACCTGTAGGGTGCTGCACAAGTGTTGTTTTATTCTCTATTTTTGTGGCCGTTTGTTTTTTCTTCAACGGCCTTTGGTCTCCATTTCTTTTGTGGTGGCGGGTACTATGGATGTGTGTCATTGAATATCTTTTCCACCACCTCCTGGCTATCCTTTGCTCTTAGGCGCTGTAATTTCCGCTTTTGGGACCGTGTCAATCCCGCTGGGCACCATCGAGGCATGGAGTATTTTGGATCAGCTGTTTTGATGGTAGTCGTATCTTCTTTTTTGGTTGTGTTGGCCGATTCACCAAAAATCATCGGCCCTTTATTATCTTCCTGTATGATAATATCTACAGTACCTATTTTGATGATGTCCTTTTTTGTTGTTCTTTCAGTTGCTGCAAGCATATGCCCCCCGGTCGGATTGGTCGGCCTTGGAGGCCGAGTAGTCCAGCAATCTTGTTGGGTCTGTGCCTGGTGACCGGATTGAGCGGCGCTAAATCGGTCTTGTACTGGTGGTGCCAACCTGTTGAATACGAATGTTTGGGGTGCCCCCCAAGCGGGGTACTGTGGCATCCCAAACGAATATGGTGGCATGCCCCACATTTGATTTGGAACATGAGGTGGAGGCATGTATGTGTATGGATATGGCATAGGTGGATATGGAGGTGGAGGTGTCCATGCAGGTATGTTAGGTCTCACTTGTACAGTATGACCTTTTATTTCTTCCGATTGGTGGGGTGGTCCAATCGGCCTGACCTGATGTTGCTCATGAATGGGTGAGCGGGGTCGCTTTGTTGGCCGGTCACTGGGGTCGGCCTTCTTTTTCACATATTTGGACAACAATTGATCGAAAGTCGGGTCGGATTTGACCAGCCGACCAACTGCTTTAAATGCATTTGTTTTCCACGTACCTATCTCTGGTCGTCGTGGTTTGAAGGTACGTGGCCGTTGCGAGTCTTGAGTGGGGCCAGACCGTCCGCTGGAATCCTCCGGACCGTCCGGCGTGGTCCCGGACCGTCCACGCCTGTGTGTCGGACCATCCGGAATGCGCAGCACGGGTTCCTGCTCCTTGGTCTGTGCCTGCCCTCCAGTGCCGGAGGTCGTGATGGTCACCTTAAGAGTTTCCCCTCCATCGGGAGTCTTCTCTGCCACCACTTTCCTGCAAGAAATTTTATGATTCTCATCGGCTTCTCTTGCATTGCCGATGACTATCTCCTTGCCTTTGCCTTTATCGGCTGTGTTTGGACGAACCAGGACTTTCTTGCCCTCAAAGTCGATCATGTTCATTGGAAAGGGCTCTGTATCCACCTGCATTTCCTGAAATTTCAATCGTCCCTCGTTAATGGCCGATTGAATCTGTCGACGGAATACATTACAATCATTAGTGACATGAGAAAATGAGTTATGCCACTTGCAGTATGCCCTACGTTTTAGCTCGTCAGCGGATGGAATAGTGTGATTTATTTTAATGTTGCCATTTTTGAGTAATTCATCAAATATTCTATCACATTTACCAACATTAAATGTAAACTTAACTTCCTCTTGCCTTTTTTCTGAACCGACTGCAAGGAGGAATAAGCCGAAGATTTGGCCTGCTTTGGCCAAACCATTTCAGCAACATATATTTCTGTTGATTCGTCGTCCGAGCTACTTTGGTCGCACTCTACTATATGAACATTGTGACGAATGGTTTTGGCAGTCTCTTTGCTTCGGCTTTCACAGGCCAAAGCTCTCTGGTGTAATTGTGCTAACGTGAAAAATTGGATGCATTCTAATCTTTCTTTTAAATAATATCGCAGTCCATTAAAGGCTAATCCTGCTAGCTGTTTTTTTGCTAAGTGTATTTGGAAGCATCGGTTTCTTGTATCTCGGAACCTCCGGATATATTCAATAACTGATTCATCCTTCCCCTGCCGCAGGGCCACTAAATCTACCAAATCTAACTCGTAGTCACCGGAGAAAAAGTGGTCATGAAATTTTTGTTCTAAACCCCCCATGACGAAATAGAATTAGGAGGTAAAGTGGCGTACCACGCGAACGAGGTTCCTGTTAAAGACAATGAAAATAAACGTACACGAAATGCTTCTGTGTCGGCCAATTCCTCTAACTGTGCTAAAACTGGCCTATGTGTTCGCGCGTGTTTTTTCCTTGGTCACCCGAAAATTTTGCAAATTCGGGTATCCTGGTTCCCTGTGGGTATGGGTGGTGATCAAATCGGCTGTCATAAGGTTTCTGATATGCCCCCCAGAGACTATGCTTACTCCGAGCTTATCTCGGAACGCCCCGGCTATTTCCTTCCTTACTATATCAATGGCAGCCGGTGCAAGACCACCGGCTCTCTGGTCAAAAATAGGTGGGGTTGGCTGGAAATTAGCGTGTTGTCTTCCCCCCACTGGTTATGTGGTGCATTGCCACTTGCCCTATATGGTTCATAGGTTTGATCGTTCCTTTCCGACCTTCTAGGTGGAGCTGGAAAGCTTTCCTGGGCTCTGGATCTTGAATTAATGGTCTGATGCATTGCATAGTGTGATGGGAAGTGTTGCTGGGACGGGTGAGGATTCAGGTAACAATCCTCCTCAAAAAGGTCATGTGCGGACTGTCCGGACATTGGCCTGGACCGTCCGTGATTATATGCGGACTGTCCGTCGTTGTATGCGGACCGTCCAACTGGATAGTTCGGATTATGTGCCATATGTGGTGGCTCAGGTGCATGTCTGGGTAACTCATTAAAAATGGGCCCGGCTGAGACTGGCCCGGACGGTCCGCGATCACGGGCGGACGGTCCGGACATGTGCAGATCGGCTGATTACTGCCGATTTGCGGTTGCTCAGGGTACGTGTCCATCGGCATCCCATAAAGGGGTTGGTCGTGACAACCTACAGCCGATGTATTACGTGTGTTACCTCCTAACTCAACCTCGTGTGAATGAAAATTTGTGATGCTAGATTTATCAAATGCACGTGCTAGTCACCTATAGTCGTTTTGCATACCCCCTATGATATTTTGCATTTGTTCTTGCTGCTCATCTACATAATTCTTAAGAGATTGCAGCTCGTTTGTATTACTTACATTGGGGATATCTGGTGTGGGTCGGAGCGAAGCCAGATCCGTCGCCCGATGTCGGACGACCTTGTTGTTTCTGTCCACTTTGAAGTTGACCAAGAACTTTGCTTTTGCCTCCTGGATCATCTGCTCCTTGTGCTCCTCGAACTGGAGCTGTTTGTTAGCCGGCAAGGTCTCCCAAGTCGGCTCTATGATGTTGCTTGGGGAAATATCAGAGCTATCCCTTGAACCGGCCATTGAGGGCCGATTTGATGAGTCTATATTTGTTGTCCCCAGCGGAGTCGCCAAAAAGTATGTTGACACCTTTTTAGGGCGCCAAACACTCAACACGAACCAGCGGCGGTGCTCTCTGCATAGGGGCGGACGGTCCGCGCGCAGGGGCCGGACGGTCCGTGGCCTGGTGTGAGGCTAGGGTTCCTGCCTGACGGCCGGACGGTCCGCGCCCTAGGGTCGGACGGTCCGCGCGTGCGCAGGGGCGGCGGAAGATCGCCGGCGGCGCCTGGATCTCGCTCCTGGGAGGGACCCCGTCGGGGAGGAGAGATCCTAGGAGTTGTCTAGGCTCGGGCAGACCGACCTAGACTCCCCTAATCGACGTAGAGTCGAAGAAAAGCGAAGAATTTGGGGATCGGAAGGCTAAACTAGAACTAGGCTAGAACTACTCCTAGGAAATAAATGTGAAATAGAAGTGTTTTGATTCGATTGGTTATTACAAATCGGCCGTATACCTCTCTATTTATAGAGGAGGGGGACTGGACCCTTTACACAACTGATTTCTGAGTTAATTCCGCGAATCTAGCTAACAACCGTAGCACAAAACTCGGAACCCTAATTTGCTCTGCGCACGCGCGGACCGTCCGGCCCACAGGCGCGGACTGTCCGGACCGCGGACTGTCCGGCCTCAGGGTCGGACCGTCCGCACGCTCATTTTGGTGCCAAACACCTGCAAAGAAGCAAATGGAGTGCTGAGAATCAGCAGAACCAACTGTGATTAAAGGAACTTTACGATGTTGTTCAAAAGAGCATATATACCAGTTATGGCCCATGGTCTCAAACACTCTAGAGTAGGTCCGTCCTTCACCCTTGTCAAGGAGTGAGGAGAATCTATCCATGCATCAATGCATGCTCCAATTCATCATCGTATACTAGCCTTGCCCTGCCTTTGATCGGCCTGAAACGGCAAATAGGAGATCAAGAGACGATACGAAAGATCGCAACAACAACTAAATTTAGCTACAAATACAGAAGAATCATTCGAGTGCACACGTGTGTCTATATATATATATATATATATATATATATATATATATATATATATATATATATATATATATATATATATATATATATATATATATATATATATATATATAGGGTAGGTATAACGGGAGCCCTGGGCTTCCAATAGTTAAAAGAAGCCCAGGCCGACCACCCCTGCAAACTGGTTCAACCAGCGCGCCCAAACAGGCTGTCGGGTGCGCCACCTGCCCCACGTTTGTTAGCGCAAAAAAAGAATGCATGCATGAGTCAAACACGATCCAATGTATGCGCATAAATTTAGGAAAGATATGTGCGGCAGTTTCTGTTTTTAAAATCCTTTATTTCCTCCATAAATTTAGGATCGCTGTAACAGCCATGCAGCTAGACGCGTAAGGACCATTTTATGATATATACTGAGACTAAATATGCTACACTGTGTTAATAATTATGCAATTCGATATACTGCGTAAAAATCTGTTATCAGCTGCATGCACACAAATTTATGATAAAAATAATGTGCAATGAAAGGAAATGAATTACACGCATAGAAACAAAAAATCGTATTTAATGTTTTATTTCCTTCATAAATATAAGATCCCTTCAACAGCCATGCAGCTAAAACACATTAAATCTAGTTTATGATATATATTGATACAAATTATACTACATGGTGTAGGTATTTATGCAATTCGTTACACTGCGTAAAAAATCTGGCATTTTGTTCACTGGTGGACGCACCTCCGGGTTGGAGCGTAATAACCTTAAGTTTTGAGCATAAAATCCCTCAATTATAAGCGTATATACCGAGCCAATGTGAGAGGTTGATAGCTCTAGTAGGTTGTTATTACGATCCTATTTTTATGGCAGATCCGAAAAACATGGCAGCCGCATGCATGCGGTTATACAGATCCTAAAATTATGGCAAAATGCATGCATGAGTCAATCACGTTCCCTTGCATGCGCGTAAATTTAGGAAAGATATGTGTGGTGGTTTCTATTTTAAATGCTTTATTTCCTCCATAAATTTAGGATCGCTGAAACAGACATGCAACTAAAACTCGTAATGACCATTTTATGCTATATACTGATACTAAATATGCTACACTGTGTAGATAATTATGCAATTCGGTATACTGCGTAAAAATCTGCTACAGGCTGCATGCACACGAATTTATGATGGAAAGAATATGCAATGAAAGGAAATGAATTGCATGCATAGAAACAAAAAATCACATTTAATGTTTTATTTCCTTCATAAATATAGGATCCCTCCAACAGCCATGCAACTAAACGCATTAGAACTAGTTTATGATGTATACTGAAACAAATTATACTACACGGTGTAGGTATTTATGCAATTCCTTACACTGCGTAAAAAATCTGGCATGTTGTTCACTGGTGGACGCATCTCCGGGTGGAGCGTAAAAACCTTAAGTTTTGATCATAAAATCCCTCAATTATAAGCGTAAATACCGAGTCAATTAGAGGTTGATAGCTTTAGTAGGTTGTTATTACGATCCTATTTTTATGACAGATCCGAAAAACATGGCAGCCGCATGCATGTGGTTTCTATTTTTATACAGATCCAAAATTATGGCAAAATCGTGGGAGTTTCCATTGCATGCGCGCAAATTAAGAACAGCATAAATCAAAGAATTTCCTTTCAAATCGTGGGAGTTTCCATTGCATGCAGTAAACTGATATACGAACTCTGTGTTAAAGCATAAAAACATACAGTTTTTAGCGTAAATAATACATGTGGTAGGCATAAAACACAATAAACGAAAAGAAAAATGCGCTGGATCAGAGGATGTCACGCGCGATCATCGCTGCGCGCATCTCGCCCCTTCCGTGACGTTGCTCGCTCGAACATCGCGCCTCATGCGTCGCCGTCGCTACTCGCACGTCGACGGGCGTCGCTTGCTCGCCGGCCTTGGAAGTGCCGCCTCCTCGGGGCTTCGGGGACGCCGCCGCTTGCCTGCACAAGGGCCTCGCTGCGGATCGAGAAACCTCCGCCACCGCGCGTCGAGGTAATGGAGTTGCGGCCACCGGCCTGGGAATCGCCGCCACCGCACAAGGGCGTTGCCGCCGCTCGCCCTCTGGATCGGGGGCCGCCACTGCCGGCCTGGAAACCGCCGCCACCGCATAAGGGCGCTGTCGCCGCCGCTCGCCCTCTGGACCGGGGGCCGCCACCGTCGGCCTGGGAACCGCCGCGGGCCTGGCAACCGTCGCTAATGAATCGAGATGGGACGTAAAAACTGATCCCTAGCACTACGGACTTTCTTTTATAGACGTCTGGACCTGGTCCGGCTCGACCGGATTGCACTGTCTGGCCTGGGCTTCCAATAACTAAAGGAAGCCAGGGCTCCTAATATACAATCTATATATATATATATATATATTACGAGCCTTCCAATACCTAGGATAAGTCATGTCCTAATGCTGCCATTTAATTCAGTCGAATCAGGTCCCGGTGTTTATAAAAAGAGCCTCAGACCGCTAGGGTTCAGTTTTTGACGTTCTACCACGATGCACGAGTGTTGGACGCCCATCTAGGCGTGCGCGGCGGCGGTGGTTCCATGAGAGCACGAGGCGGCGGTGGCCTCCGGTCGCGCGACCGACGATCGATCCCAAATCCGAAGCACGAAGGCGGCGGCTCCCCGATCAGAAGGTGTGACGGTGGCGGCTCTTTGATCCGGAGTCGCGACGACAGTGGCTCCCTGATCCGACGGCACGGCGGCGGTAGCTCCCCGGCGGTGCGACGACGGTTTCTCGATCTAAAGGCTCAACGACGGCGGCTCCCCGATCTGATGGCATGGCGACGACATTTCCTCGATCCGGATGCACAGCGACAACGACTCTCTGATCTGGAGGCGCGGTGTCGATGGCTTCCTAGAGGCGTGTGTGCGACGTCGGCTCCTCGGTGGGGCGCACTCCGAAGTGGCGCACACTGGCGTCCCACCTCCCGCGATAACGTCGGCTCTCCCTAGGCAAGAGCGAAGACGACAGACTTCTCTAGGCGCGAGTGGTGCGGATCAGCGACCCTATTTTTATGCTATTTTGTATACATATTTATGCCAACGTCAATAAGATTTTATGATACATTGTCAGTTCATGGCTCTCCTTCCATATTTTGTATGTTTATGATATTTCTATTCACGTTTTATCTAAACGTTTGTTGATTTTTATGTAGTGTACCGCAATACATAAATACCTTCGACATGTAGCATAATTAGTATCAGTATATATCATAAATTGTTTCTAACTAGCATAGATGTATGGCTATTGAAGAGATCCTATATTTATAGACAAAATAAAGCATTGAAAATCAGATTTTTTTTGTTTCCATGCATGTCAATCAATTTCCTTTCAACTCACGTTTTTGCCATTCTAAATTTGTGCGCATGCAGCATAAAATAGATTTTTTACGCAGTCTACCAAAGTGCATAAATACCTTCACCGTGTAGTATAATTAGTATCAGTATATATCATAAACTGATTCTAACAAGCCTAGATACATGATTGTTGGAGAGATTCTATATTTATGGAAGAAATTAAGCGTTTAAATCAGTTTTTTTTATTTTCAGCATGTCAATTCATTTCCTTTTCAACGCACATTTTTGTCATCCTAAATATGTGGGTATATACGTGATATACCACACTGCATAAATATCTACACAATGTAGCATAATTTGTATCAGTATATGTCATAAACTGGTTCCAATGAGTCTAGCTACATTGCTGTTATAGAGATCGTATTTTTATGGACGAAATAAAGCATTAAAATCATTTTTTTGTTTACATGCATGTCAATCCATTTTCTCTCAACGCACATTATTGTCATCTTAAATTTGTGCACAAACAGCAGAAAACTGATTTTTACGCAGTGTACCGTATTGCATAAATAACTACACAGTGTAGCATAGTTAGTAGCAGTATATTTCATAAAATGTTTCTAACGAGTCTATCTGCATGGCTATTATAGAGATTCTATATTTATATCTGAAATAAAGCATTCGAATCAGATTTTTTTTGTTTCCATGCATGCAATAGTTAACGGATATGCTTACTAATTTCTCGCGCATACAAATGGAAACAAACTGCGTGCATGCAAGGAATGTGACACGTGCGGGAGGGGGCTAGCGGCCAGACTGGTTCGGTGGTAGGGAGGCGGCTGGAGCTTCATGTAACTATTGGAAGCCCTAAGTTCCCAATATATATATATATATATATATATATAAGGGATTAGGTGTGTCAAAATTTTCTCAGCCAACATGGTGAGGTTTCTGTCTCTCTCATTGGAGACTTTGGAATTTGGGCAAGTCAACTAGTGCAAAATAATGCAAGTAGACGGGGTTTATAAGTCGTTAGCAATTTCCATGTAGCAGAACCATGGAAATGGGCAAACAACAACGAAGAGCCCCCTTGAGAAAAGAAATCATGTAAGCCACCATCTTGTTCATCCAAGGCGGATCCGGTGTCAAGAAAAGAAGGTGGACTCAGAAGCGATGATGGGGTAGAGGAGGAGGGGAGGGCACGAACGGGGACTACGACAGCGGCGACAGAGGGGAATGGGGAGGGAGAGGTTCATGTGGAAAGGGCACAACGTGAGGGCATATGGTGGAAAGGTTTGGGTTTAGCCCGTTTCGCTCCTTGTGGGCTAACTAGTATGATGTCCGTGCATCACAATGGTACAAAATTATATAACGTTTGCTGAACAAAATTAAATCCATAGCAGTGAATGATATCCCAATTTCCCTCAATAGAAGAGAGGCATCAACATTTTTTTGGTATCATATAGATTGTTTCTGCATACACTTCTCCATATGCTTGTGTTCACGCCTTTGTTCCTAGTGGATTTTCTCTTGTTCCCTTTGCCTTCCACGCATCAATATATCCTCTTCCTTACATATCTCATGATCTTGACTCTCCATTTCCCTCCGCATTTGTTCTTCTCTCTGCAAAAATACAAAAAAGATTAGCAATGCATCATGGAAGGTAGCATGAACTTTCTTAGTGTAACTAAGGAAAACCTTTATGTTCAGTAAATCTTGCTTCTCAAGCTCCTTTCTAATTATCTTTTCATGAGCCACAACCTCCCTATGCGAACACAAGATTAGCAATGCATCATGGAAGGTAGCATGAACTTTCTTAGTGTAACTAAGGAAAACCTTTATGTTCAGCAGATCTTGCTTCTCAAGCTCCTTTCTAATTATCTTTTCATGAGCCTCAACCTCGCTATGCAAACACAAGGTTGAGTTGTCCCTTATGGTTTGGGTTGATGATAAGTGATTGTCAATGGGTAGCACTCTGGATTAGTCAGTGGACTGACCAGAGTGTGAGTTATGTGTATGTGCAACCATGTTTGTCAGCTTGTGGTGTGCAGGTGTGGAGCACAGGGACGGTGGTCGACGGCTGAGGTGAAGGTTATGCGGGCTCGGGCTGATGGATCGGGAGTGGTGAAGGACGAGTGCTGGGTCTTGGCTGACGAACTAGAGCAGCCGGGTGACCAGCCATGGTGGCTGACACCTAGAACACACACTCTCACAAGGACATGGCGGAGTGGGTTGTGTTGACAGCGTGGTCGAGGACTGGTGGGACACATGTCCAAGACGTGGGGGACGCGCACGTGGACATCAGTTTTGTCGTTTGGGTCTCAAAACCACCTAATGTTGTGGATGGTGGGTTTTGCTGAGTTTGGGCCTCAAAACTCAACGGCGGTGATTCTAGTGGGAATCAGTGGGCGACATGTGGCATCATAGCGAAGGGCGTGTCAAGGCAAAGCAAATTTGTGTGGAGCGTGTGGCCGTCGGATCGAAAACCTAGGAGTTGTTCCATTTTGGCCCCGGTGGAGTGGATATGCTCTATGTAAATATAGATAGTTTAGGAAATGGGAATAACCCACTATATAGAGAGGTGATAGCTGATGTTACAGCCATCTCTTGGCTGCCATTTGTTTAGCCTTCTTGTTTTAGAACTCATAGTTTTCTCTCTAGGTAGTCACCAGTTCAGCTGAGGCCCGAGGGATCCGCAATGGTTTTGTACCTGTTGACTGTGTTTTTTATTTGCAAGTTTAATCCGAGGAAGGGTCACCAGTATAGCCCATAAGTTTTGGTCACTTCTGAATCTCAGTTTTGATCCTTGCTGAAATTCTGAAGTCCTGTGTTCTTGGATCCTGCCTTCCCCTTCTCTTGTGGATTTGTGGAGAACCTTCGAGTTCTTGTGACATGGGCTATTTAAGATTGATTTGGGTAGGGATAAACTTTTTGGATCACTACATACCCTCACGGTGTTGTTCTTGGACGTGATCCGAGTTGATTCTCATTTGAGTTCGTTTTGAGAAAACCCCAACAAAACCCCAGCCCTCTCAGGTTTACTGATCCGCCCTTCAATTTTTTATTTGTTCTGGTTCTCACCACTATACATCTTCTACCCCATGCAAACTTTTTGTGAAGTCTGAGATTATTTTGGGAATTGTTTAGTGACTGGCACTGCCGCCCGTGTGCGCGTCATTGTCGGACCTAAGGCCGACACCGCTGCCTCGACTTTCTAGTGTTTTTACTCTGATATAGTGTTTTTACTCTGATATTTTGCAGGAATCTAAGTCTGTAGTTCTTAGGGTTTTTGGTGCATACAAATAACACTAGTCTATGCTGCACTCTGATCTGCTATTTTGTGTCCCTAGAGGGCTTCTGGATTGATCTTTGGGATCAAAGTCACGTGCTCGCTAGTCAAGAATTTTTAGTGGCTCCCATTCACCTACCCCCCTATTGTTGCCTCATCGGTCCTATAATTAGTATCGAAGCCGGTTAAGGCTTTCCCTTCCCTAACCGGTTCGAAATCCGCAAAGGCAACATTATGGAACATGGTGTTGGCAAGCCACCATTATTCGATGGGACTAACTACCCATACTAGAAGATCCGCATGTCGGCATATCTTTAGAGTATAGGGTACAAAGTTTGGGAGATTTGCTTTGATGTTGTGTTCAATGTTGCAAGTGAACAAATCACTCCAATTCAAGTGGAGTTTCATTATTCGAACAACAAAGCTCGCAACGCTTTGTTCTCGTTCCTCTCGCTAGGTGAGTTTGAGTGAGATGGACATTTGACTACGGCTGACAAGATCTGATCTACCCTCGAGAAAATTCCATGAGGGCAATGATCATGTGAAGATCGAACTCTTTGAGACGTATCGGTGAGAGCACGAGAACTTCATTCAGTTGGCTAGAGAGACCATAGACACTATGTTTTCTCGGTTCCAATCCATCATGAACAAGATGTGTGCCAACATGGCAAAGTTACCCTATGATGATCATGAGAGAGCGCTCAAGCTACTTCATGCTCTGGATTGGAGGGTTTTGGAAGTGAAGGTCTCAACGATCATTGAGTCACCCAGCTATGAGTCTCTCACTACAAACGAGCTGTTCAGCAAGCTCAAGTCCATAGAGATTGACTACCAGATCCGAGACAAGATTGAGAACCCTAGTGCACCCACCATAGCCTTGGTCTCTAGAGGTGGTTCCTCCTCTAACCCCTCACCTGCTCTTCTTTGTTGTCTATCACAGAGGAGCGGATGGAGAGCCTTAGGGATGAGGAGCTGGCGTTGGTGGCCAGTCGATTCACGCGATTCCATAACAACCACCAAAACAAGCAGTGTGGCAGGTCAAAGGATGGATGCTTCAACTGTGGCGACCCGACCACTTCGTCGCCAGTTGCCCCAAGAAGGGCAAGTTTGATGTTGGCCTGCTCGACCACTCTAATCAGCGCAAGAGCAAGTGGGAGTACACCTCCGGCATGCACCAGTCCTAGGGAGGATTCGACAAGGAGGCACTCAAGAAGAAGTACCTACAGAAGGCCAAGATCAAGGAGTGTGGCTTCCTTGCCTCCCTCAGCGCCCTCGACCATAACTCCAATGACGTAGTGTCTTCCTCGAGCGACGAGGAGACCGATAGTTGAGTCGAGGATAAGTTGAACGGAATCTTTTTCCTCGCTAACACCGCAGGCGGCCTTTACACCATAGCCCTTGGTGATGATGCAGTGGGCGGCGACAACCAGGACATCGATGATGCCTCTACGACTGAGGTATCACATTCCGCCGATGATCTAGCCGCTGAGGTAGAGAAGTTGATGGCTACTTTGGCTAGTATGGACAAATTGCATAGGCTTGCTGCTCGTGAGAGGAAAGATTTTAAATTGAAATATGATAGCACGCTTAGGGAGCTTGGTCTGTGAGAGCTTTAGTTTTGGTATCTGACGGGACCGAATGTGATGAGTGCGCTCTAAACATGTCAAACATCACAACTTTGCAGACCAAGTACACCACCTTGCTAGATGAGTGCGACAAGTTGAGATCTAGGTCGAGCTTGTTAGGTGTGTGTACTACTTGTCCTAGCTTGCATACTAGCAGACAGAGACACTAGGATAGCCTTGCTTGAGAAGGCTAGCTCAGTGAGTGCCCTTGTACCTACATAGTGTGCACTTTATGAGAGTTTGTAGTCTGCTCTTGAGTCCTGCAGACACGACGAGACCTAGATCGAGGAAGAAAATGCATACCTTTGGTCAGTCTTGAGTTGGGTGTCGTGCAGTGAGCCCCAATTGGGCATGGTGGTCAGTCAGTTCAAGAGGGGAACTAGCGGTCCGGGGTTAGGCTTTGCTGCTAAGGATGGGAGTGTTGCTTGCTTTGGAAAGGTTGGTTAGTGGAGTGGATTGAAACCATCAGAGAAACCTTCAACCACTCCCAAGCTTATCAAAATCGTTCAACCTAAGCCTATCACCTCTGTGAGAGATGGTGTGATTGAGGAGCCTTTGAGAGCCACTCCTCAGGAACAAGTGTGGGTTCCCAAAACCAAATCATCTCAGGAACACACTTGACACCCTTCTCGACATCTCTAGTGATCCCCTTCCTAGAGCCCCTTAGCCATCCAAAAAGAAATCATCCTCACACAAGAAAATTCCAACTAAGAGAGAGGTGAGGTTCCATTGTGAGTATTATGAGAGGGATGGGCATCTGGTTGATTTTTTCTTTAGGAGGAAGAGAGATGAGCGGCAGGTTTCTGAGTCGACCAGGAAGAACATGAATTGCCCCTCTCATGGTGTTCATGTTCAGCTTGTTTAGTGATGTCCTACGAGGCCTAGAGGTGATTTGCCTCTTGCTGTTAGGCCTTTGGAGGAGAGACCACATGGTGGTCATGCTCGACAGGGTGATGGTCGTGTGCCATATGGCTAAGGACCCTATGTCGGTGGCTTTGGTTCTTACTTCGCTAGCGGACCACAGTTTCCTTATGGGCAGATGCCATAGCACTAGTATTATTCTCAGTATCCTAACCCTAGTGTTGTGCCATTTGCTCACCCCATGTCTTTCTGTTGATGCAAAACAGAGGTCTGGAGAACATATGGCTCATGGATTTCGGTTGTTTGCACCACATGACCGAAAGCAACAAATGGTTCTCCAGCCTTGACCCCGTGATTGGTAAGGAATACATTACATTCGGGGATAAGTCGAGAGGTAAGGTTGTCTCACATGGCTCTGTTCGAGTGAACGAGAGTTTTGTCCTCGAGGTGTTTCTTTGATTTCGAATTACATTTTAATCTGCTTTCTGTTTTGTAACTTCTTGAGGATGACTATGAAGTGTGCATTAAAAGGGCTTGTCTTGGATTTTGGATGACTAGGGGGATCTTGTTTGTCGGATTTCCCCTTTTGGTCGAGTTTTAGTGCTGATTTTTCACATTCTTCTAGCTCTTCTCGATGTTTCCTGGTAGGATCCTCTTCTTTGCTTTGGAAGTGGCATAGGAGGCTAGGTCATTTGAGCTTCGATCTTTTGTCTAGACTAAGCTCACTTGACCTGATCCAAGGATTGCCCAAATTGAAATCCGAGAATGATCTTGTATATCACCCTTGTCGTCACAGCAAGATGGTTGTTGCTTCCCATTCACCGGTCACTAAGGTGATGACCTTGCAGCCTGGCGAATTACTTCACATGAACACTGTTGGTCTAGCTCAGGTTTGCTCTTTTGGGGGATGTGATATGTGCTTGTGGTCATTGACGATTTTTCTCGCTATTCTTGGGTGTTCTTCATGAAGGCGAAGGGTGAGGCTTTTACTCATGCTAGAGATTTGATTCTTAGGTTGCAAAATGAGTTTCCCAAAAAAGTCATGAGAGCTATACGCAATGACAATGGCAAGAATTCAAAAATACTCATTTTGAGACTTTTTGTGCTTCTTTGGGACTTGAGCATTAGTTTTCCTCTCCGTATGTGCCTCGGCGGAATGGTATTGTTGAATGCAAGAATCAGAACCTTGTTGAGATGGCTGGGACAATGCTCGATGGGCATACGACTCCTAAGCGTTTTTGGGCTAAAGCGATCAACACTGCTTGCCATGGGTCGAACCACATCTTTCTTTGAGCTTTCTTAAACAAGACTTGATATGAGCTTCGGTTTGGACGGCCACCCAAGGTTAGTCATTTCAGGGTGTTTGACTGTAAATGTTGTGTGCTGAAATAGGGCAATTTGGACAAATTTGGTTCTCGGTCTTCTGATGAGGTTTTCCTAGGCTATGCATTACATTCTCGTGCTTATCGTGTTCTTAACCTGGAGACTAACCGCATTATGGAGACATGTGAAGTTACATTCTATGAGACTACACCTTATTGAGAGCACCTAGAGGGGGGTGAATAGGTGATCCTGTAAAAATCAAATACTTGTAGCCACAAAAACTTGGTTAAGTGTTAGTGCACTAGGACCAAGTGGCTAAGGATCGAGCTTTTGTGAAACACAATGGTCACAAAGAAAGGCGGCACAAAAGACACGGTGATTTATCCCGTGGTTCGGCCAAGTATAACACTTGCCTACTCCACGTTGTGGCGTCCCAATGGACGAGGGTTGCACTCAACCCCTTTCAAGTGATCCAATGATCAACTTGAATACCACGGTGTTTTCCTTTCTTATACTTTCTCCCGTTCGCGAGGAATCTCCAAACTTTGGAGCCTCTCGCCCTTACAATTGATGATCACAAAGAAACACGGAAGTAAGGGAGGGGAGAGCAACACACACAAGACTCAAAACAAGAGCACAATCACGCACACAAGCCACAACTTGAGCTCACAACACAACTCGAGGAGTTCTCTACTCAAATGGGGCTCAAGTCACTATCTCAAAGAATTGAATGCGCGAGAATGGAGTCTTGGTGATTAGGAATGATCAAGGAATGCTTGGGTGTCTCCTCCATGCGCCTAGGGGTCCCTTTTATAGCCCCAAGGCAGCTAGGAGCCGTTGGAACCCAACAAGGAAGGCAATTCTTGCCTTCTGTCGGGTGGCGCACCGGACAGCCACTGTAGCATGTCCGGTGCGGATCTCCTTCCATTCCTGGCGCAGCCGACCGTTGGAACTTCGGGCTGGTTGGCGCACCGGACCCTGTCCGGTGCCCTCTGTCGACCGTTGGTGTGGGCCACACGTCGCCCGCGGATTTGGCGGCCGACCGTTGCGCTGGTGGCTGCTGGCTCACCGGACAGTCCGGTGAATTATAGTCGTACGCCGCCAAAAACTCCCAAGAGCAGCCAGTTCGCCGGAAGCCAACCTGGCGCACTGGAAACTGTCCGGTGCACCACCGGACAGTCCGGTGTGCCAGACTGAGCAAAGTCTTGGCTGCTTCAAGCCAAGTTCTTCTCTTCTTTTCTTTTCTCTGATTCTAGCACTTAGACAAATATATTAGTACACAAAAACCAATATAGTAAGTCTAGAATCAACCTTCTTGTTGATTTGGACTTCATTCATCATTTGGCATATAATAACACACTTAATATGTGTTGGACACTTAATCACCAAAATATACTTGAAATGGCCCAAGGGCACATTTCCCTTTCAATCTCCCCCTTTTTGGTGATTTATGCCAACATATCAAAAAGCAACAAATAGAAGCGCAACATCAATGCAATTGAGAACAAAAATAGTCTTTTACAAGATTTGACATATTTGGATCGTTCTTTGTCACCACTTGGTTTGTTTTTGCAAATCAAATTCATTTTCCTATCTCTAAGTCGAACACACATGTTTAGGCACAAGGAGAGATAATCCAAGAGTAAAAATGATTAAGAGCCAAAAACTCCCCCTTTTCCCATAGTCAAACATTCTCCCCACAAGCGACCAAATTTTGATAGTAAGAGTATTTTGACAAATCAAAAGTTCTACTCTACTCTTTTTAAAAAATTTCAAGTGGTAGCTGATCCAATTGCTTTGGCCTTATTTTCTCCCCCTTTGGCATTAAGCACCAAAACAGAATCAATCTTGGCCCTTTAACCCCATTGCCTCGCCAAAATTGTCAATTTAGAGCAAAAAGGCAATAGGAGCATAGATATGAACTTGGAGTTAATACCGGAGTGTAGTGGAAGTCTTTGCCTCGTCCAAGTTCACATTTCCCTTTCAGTTCACCTTTGAGGCTATATTAAGTAAACTCAACACAAATGTTAGTCTCAAATGATCAAGTTGTAGCACTTCTCCCCCTAAATATGTGCATTACTCACACATGGACTTGTGAGGTCCGGGGATCCCTTGCACAACTTGAGCACCATAAATAAACAACAAATCTTAAAAATGCATAAAGTAACATGATCAAAGGCATAAAACACATGTATGCTATAGATCAATCCAAGTTACGCGAATCTAAGACATTTAGCTCACTACGCAGCCTGCAAAAGGTCTTCTCATCTAAAGGCTTGGTAAAGATATCGGCTAGCTGGTTCTCGGTGCTAACATAAAACACTTCGATATCTCCCTTTTGCTGGTGGTCTCTCAAAAAGTGATGCCGGATGTCTATGTGCTTAGTGCGGCTGTGTTCAACAGGATTATCTGCCATGCGGATTGCACTCTCATTGTCACATAGGAGTGGGACTTCGCTCAAATTGTAGCCAAAGTCCCGGAGGGTTTGCCTCATCCAAAGTAGTTGCACGCCACACTGTCCTGCGACAACGTACTCGGCCTCAGTGGTGGATAGGGCAATGGAAGTCTGTTTCTTTGAACTCCAAGACACCAGGGACCTTCCTAGGAATTGGCACGTCCCTGATATACTCTTCCTATCAACCTTGCATCCAGCATAATCGGAGTCTGAGTATCCAATCAAGTCAAAGGTTGACCCCTTTGGATACCAGATCCCAAAGCAAGGCGTAGCAACTAAATATCTAAGAATTCGCTTAACGGCCACAAGGTGACACTCCCTTGGATCAGATTGAAATCTAGCACACATGCATACGCTAAGCATAATATCCGGTCTACTAGCACATAAATAAAGCAAGGATCTTATCATAGACCGGTATGCCTTTTGATCAATGGACTTACCTCCTTTGTTGAGGTCCACATGTCCGTCGGTGCCCATTGGTGTCTTCGCGGGCTTGGCGTCCTTCATCCCGAACTGCTTGAGCAAGTCTTGCGTGTACTTCATTTGGGAGATGAAGGTGTCGTCCTTGAGTTGCTTCACTTGAAACCCGAGGAAGTAGTTCAACTCACCCATTATTGACATCTCAAATTTCTGTGTCATCACCCTGCTAAACTCCTCACAAGACTTTTGGTTAGTAGAACCAAATATTATGTCATCGACATAAATTTGGCACACGAATAGGTCACCATCACAAGTCTTAGTGAAAAGAGTTGGATCGGCTTTCCCAACCTTGAAAGCATTAGCAATTAGGAAATCTCTAAGGCTTCCATACCATGCTCTTGGGGCTTGCTTAAGTCCATAGAGCGCCTTAGAGAGCTTACAAACATGGTCGGGGTACCGTTCATCCTCAAAGCCAGGGGGTTGCTCCAAGTACACCTCCTCCTTGATTGGCCCGTTGAGGAAAGTGCTCTTTACATCCATTTGGAACAACCTGAAAGAGTGGTGAGCAGCATAGGCTAATAGAATGCGAATAGACTCTAGCCTAGCCACAGGAGCAAAAGTCATAACCTTTTGCCACAAGTCGAGCCTTGTTCCTTGTCACCACTCCGTGCTCGTCTTGCTTGTTGCGGAACACCCACTTGGTTCCTACAATGTTTTGCTTGGGACGTGGCACCAGGCTCCAAACTTCATTCCTCTTGAAGTTGTTGAGCTCTTCCTACATGGCCAACACCTAATCCGGATCTTGCAAGGCCTCTTCTACCCTGAAAGGCTCAATAGAAGAGACAAATGAGTAATGCTCACAAAAGTTAGCTAGTCTTGAGCGAGTAGTTACTCCCTTGCTTATATCACCCAGAATCTGGTCGACAGGATGATTCCTTTGAATCGTCGCTCGGATTTGAGTTAGAGGGGCCCGTAATGCATCTTCCTCCATAACTTGATCATCTTGTGCTCCCCCTTGATCACATGCCTCTTCTTGATGAACCTGTTCATCTTCTTGAGTTGGGGGATGCACCATCATTGAGGAAGAAGGTTGATCTTGCTCTTGTTGTTCCTGTGGTCACACATCTCCAATTGCCATGGTGCGAATTGCGTCTGTTGGAACATCATCTTCATCTACATCATCAAGATCAGCTTGCTCTCTTGGACAGCCATTAGTTTCATCAAATACAACGTCGCTAGAGACTTCAACCAAACCCGATGATTTGTTGAAGACTCTATACGCCTTTGTATTTGAGTCATAACCTAGCAAAAACCCTTCTACAGCTTTGGGAGCAAATTTAGAGTTTCTACCTTTCTTCACTAGAATATAACATTTACTCCTAAATACACTAAAGTATGAAACGTTGGGTTTGTTACAGGTTAGAAGTTCATACGAGGTCTTCTTGAGGAGGCGATGAAGGTAGACCCTATTTATGGCGTGGCAAGCTATGTTCACAGCTTCCGACCAAAACCGCCTGGGCGTCTTGAATTCTCCAAGCATCGTCCTCGCCATGTCAATAAGTGTCATGTTCTTCCTCTCTACCACACCGTTTTGCTGTGGTGTGTAGGGAGCGGAGAACTCGTGCTTGATTCCTTCCTCCTCAAGGTACTCCTCCACTTGTAAGTTCTTGAACTCGGACCCGTTGTCGCTTCTTATCTTTTTCACCTTGAGCTCAAATTCATTTTGAGCTCTCCTTAGAAAGCGCTTTAGGGTCCCTTGGGTTTCTGATTTATCCTGCAAAAAGAATACCCAAGTGAAGCGGGAAAATCATCAACAATAACAAGACCATACTTACTTCCCCCGATGCTGAGATAGGCGACGGGTCCGAAGAGGTCCATATGAAGTAGCTCCAGAGGTCTTGACGTGGTCATCACGTTCTTGTTGTGATGAGTACTTCCCACCTAATTACCTGCTTGACAAGCTGCACAAGGTCTATCTTTTTCGAAAGATACATTGGTTAGACCTAACACATGTTCTCCCTTTAGAAGTTTATGAAGGTTCTTCATCCCAACATGTGCTAGACGGCGATGCCACAGCCAGCCCATGTTAGTCTTAGCAATTAAGCATGCATCTAGATCAGCCTCCTCTTTCGAAAAATCAACTAAATAGAGTTTGTCGTCTAGTACACCCTTAAACGCTAATGAACCATCACTCCTTCTAAAGACAGACACATCTACATTGGTAAATAGATAATTATATCCCATATTACATAGTTGACTAACAGACAATAAGTTGTATCCGAGCGATTCAACTAAGAACACATTAGATATGGAATGCTCGGATGAAATAGCTATCTTTCCTAGACCTTTAACCTTGCCTTGGTTTCCATCTCCAAAGATGATTGAATCTTGGAAATCTTTGCTCTTGACGTAGGAGGTGAACATCTTCTTCTCCCCCGTCATGTGGTTTGTGCATCCGCTGTCGATAATCCAGCTTGAGCCCCCAGATGCATAAACCTGCAAAGCAATTTAGGCTTGGGGCTTAGGTACCCAACTCTTGTTGGGTCCTACAAGGTTAGTTACAACATCCTTTGGGACCCAAATGCAAGTCTTTTTCTCCCTTGCATTTGGCCCCCAATTTCCTAGCAACCGCTTTCTTATTTTTACATGAAAGTACAAAAGCAGTATTGCAAGCATGGAAAACAGTAGCAGATTCATTATGCATTTTCCTAGGCACATGATGAATAACATTTCCCTTCCTAGGCCTACTTCTACCATGCACAAAAGTAGAACTTGAAGCAATCATAGCATGTGAATCATAAGCATCATAACTCCTATTATAATGAGCATTCCTAGAAAATTTTCTATCATAAATGAATGCATGATTCCTTTGAGTGCTACTAGCCATAGGGGCCTTCCCTTTCTCCTTGTTGGAAATGGGAGCCCTTTGGCCTGTTAAGTTCTTGGCTTCCTTGCGAAAGCCAAGCCCATCCTTAATTGAGGGGTGTCTACCAACAGTGTAGGCATCCCTAGCAAATTTTAATTTATCAAAGTCACTTTTGCAAGTCTTAAGTTGAGCATTAAGACTTGCTACTTCATCATTTAATTTAGAAATGGAAACTAAATGTTCATCACAAGCATCAACATTAAAATCCTTGCATCTATTGCAAATTACAACATGTTCTACACATGAACTAGATTTATTAGCTACTTCTAGCTTAGCATTTAATTCATTATTAACACTCTTTAAGCTAGAAATAGACTCATGACAGGCAGATATTTCAGAAGATAGAATTTCATTTCTTTTAGTTTCTAAAGCAAGAGATTTTTGTACACTAACAAATTTGTCATGCTCTTCATACAAAATGTCTTCTTGCTTCTCTAAAAGTCTATCCTTTTTCATTTAAGGCATCAATTAATTCATTAATTTTATCTACCTTTGCTCTATCTAAACCTTTAAATAAATCGGTATAATCTACTTCATCATCGCTAGAGTCATCATCACTTGAAGTAGTATACTTAGGAGTTTCTCGAACGCTTACCTTTTTCTCCTTTGCCATTAGGTAGGTATGGCGTTCGTTGGGGAAGAGAGAGGACTTGTTGAAGGCTGAGGCAGCGAGTCCTTAGTCGTCGGAATCGGAAGATGAGCAGTCCGAGTCCCATTCCTTTCCGATGTGTGCCTCGCCCTTTGCCTTCCTATAGCTCTTTTTCTTCTCTTTCTTCCCACCCTTTCCTTGTTCCTGGTCACTAGAGTTATCGGGACAATTTGCTATAAAATGACCAGTCTTACCGCATTTGAAGCAGGAGTGCTTTCCCTTTGCCTTGTTCTTGTTAGGGTACTCCTAGCGTCCTTTCAATGTGGTCTTGAAGCGCTTTATGATTAGGGCCATCTCATCCTCGTTTAGCCCGACCGCCTCAACTTGTGCCACCTTGCTAGGTAGCGCCTCCCTGCTGCTTGTTGCTTTGAGAACAACCGGTTGAGGCTCGTAGACGGGTAGAGGGCCATTGAGAGCATCATCAACGTATCGCGCTTCCTTCACCATCATCCGCCCGCTCACAAATTTCCCAAGAATCTCCTCGGGAGTCATCTTTGTGTACCTAGGATTTTCACAGATGAGGTTCACAAGATGAGGATCAATAACAGTGAAGGACCTGAGCATAAGTCAGACGACGTCGTGGTCCGTCCATCTCGTGCTTCCATAGCTCCTGATCTTGTTTACCAGGGTCTTGAGCCTGTTGTACGTTTGTGTTGGCTCTTCTCCCCTGATCATTGCGAACCTTCCTAGCTCGCCTTCCACCAACTCCATCTTGGTGATCATGGTGGCGTCGTTCCGCTCATGAGAAATCTTGAGGGTGTCCCAGATTTGCTTGGCGTTGTCCAAGCCGCTCACCTTATTGTACTCGTCCCTGCACAAGGATGCTAGCAAAACAGTGGTAGCTTGTGCATTTTTATGGATTTGCTCATTAATGAAAATGGGGTTGTCAGTACTATCAAAATGCATTCTGTTCTCAACTACCTCCCAAATACAAGGATGAAGAGAGAAAAGGTGACTACTCATTTTGTGACTCCAAAAAGCGTAGTCCTCTCCATCAAAGTGTGGAGGTTTACCAAGAGGAATAGAAAGCAAATGGGCATTGGAATTATACGGAATACGAGAATAATCAAATGAAAAGTTTGAGTTAACCGGATTATTTTTCTCGTCGTAGTCATCATCTCTTGGGGAAGAAGAAGACTCGTCACTGTCGTAGTAGACAATCTTCTTGATGCGCCTCTTCTTCTTCCTGTCCTTCTTCTTGTGACTCGAGCCAGAATCAGTGGGCTTATCGTCTCTTGGCTCGTTGAAGATGGACTTCCTCTCCTTATCGTTGACCACCATCCCCTTTCCCTTAGGATCCATCTCTTCGGGCGATTAGTCCCTTTCGTGAAGAGAACGGCTCCGATACCAATTGAGAGCACCTAGAGGGGGGTGAATAGGTGATCCTGTAAAAATCAAATACTTGTAGCCACAAAAACTTGGTTAAGTGTTAGTGCACTAGGACCAAGTGGCTAAGGACCAAGCTTTTGTGAAACACAATGGTCACAAAGAAAGACGGCACAAAAGACACGGTGATTTATCCCGTGGTTCGGCCAAGTATAACACTTGCCTACTCCATGTTGTGGCGTCCCAATGGACGAGGGTTGCACTCAACCCCTTTCAAGTGATCCAATGATCAACTTGAATACCACGGTGTTTTCCTTTCTTATACTTTCTCCCGTTCGCGAGGAATCTCCACACTTTGGAGCCTCTCGCCCTTACAATTGATGATCACAAAGAAGCACGGAAGTAAGGGAGGGGAGAGCAACACACACAAGACTCAAAACAAGAGCACAATCACGCACACAAGCCACAACTTGAGCTCACAACACAACTCGAGGAGTTCTCTACTCAAATGGGGCTCAAGTCACTATCTCAAAGAATCGAATGCGCGAGAATGGAGTCTTGGTGATTAGGAATGATCAAGGAATGCTTGGGTGTCTCCTCCATGCGCATAGGGGTCCCTTTTATAGCCCCAAGGCAGCTAGGAGCCGTTGGAACCCAACAAGGAAGGCAATTTTTGCCTTCTGTCGGGTGGCGCACCAGACAGTCCGGTGCACCACCAGACAGCCACTGTAGCATGTCCGGTGCGGATCTCCTTCCATTCCTGGCGCAGCCGATCGTTGGAACTTCGGTAGGGCTGGACAAAATGCTCGCGGCTCGTCGTCTCGCTCGGTTCGTGGCCAGCTCGGCTCGGCTCGGATCGGCTCGTTTGAATTTTTTCGCGAGCTGAGCTAACATCCTAGCTCGGTTCGTTAACGAGCCAGCTCGGTTTGTTAACGAGCCAGCTCGTGAGCTAAACGAGCTATCACATTTCAGCAAAACAAAACTATATACATATCATTTACGTAACAATTGATGAATATGTTATATGTATGTGTGGTGTCTATAACCTATAAATTAAACTAATGATTGATGAATTATGTCTATGTATGAAATTGGTCTATACGAATATAAGTGTGGGTTAAACTGCTGAATATGTGTGTGAATAGTGAATTGATGAGTGATGAGATGTGTTAATTTGGTGTTATATTGATATGGTCTGTGAAACTATGAGTATAATTACTATTTTCTGTTTTAAATTAGTTTGAAATTAACTAGAAATTGATTATTATACACATATTATTTTTTTCTGCTCTGGCTCGCGAGCTAAACGAGCCAGCTCGAGCTCGTAAACGAGTCGAGCCGAGCTGACTCTGTGGCTCGCTACCTTAACGAGCCGAGTCGAGCCAGCTCGTTAGCTTAACGAGCCAGCTCGAGCTCGAACGAGCCGAGCCGAGCTGGCTCGATATCCAGCCCTAAACTTCGGGCTGGTTGGCGCACCGGACACTGTCCGGTGTACACCGGACAGTTCGGTGCCCTCTGCCGACTGTTGGAGTGGGCCACGCGTCGCCCGCGGATTTGGCGGTCGACCGCTGCGCTGGCGGCCGTTGGCTCACCGGACTGTCCGGTGTGCCACCGGACAGTCCGGTGAATTATAGTCGTACGCCGCCAAAAACTCCCGAGAGCAGCCAGTTCACTGGAAGCCAGCCTGGCGCACCGGACACTGTCCGGTGCACCACCGGATAGTCCGGTGTGCCAGACTGAGCAGAGTCTTGGCTGCTTCAAGCCAAGTTCTTCTCTTCTTTTCTTTTCTCTGATTCTAGCACTTATACAAATATATTAGTACACAAAAACCAATGTACTAAGTCTAGAATCATACCTTCTTGTTGATTTGCACTTCATTCATCATTTGGCATATAATAACACACTTAATATGTGTTGGACACTTAATCACCAAAATATACTTGAAATGGCCCAAGGGCACATTTCTCTTTCACTTATATATCCCCTGTCTTTGAGACTGCAGGTCCAGATCAGATGGGACAAACTATCTTTGTGGAGGAGGAGCATGACGACGCAAACTAGGGTGATCCCAAGCTGACTCCACCGGTTGTCCCAGTCGAGCTTGCTTCCACTACTTCGGCTGAACGACCCGACCCTGCTTCTTCCACCACTTGGGGTCCGCTCGAGCTAGCTCCTGCTGAGACTAGAGGAGCTGAGGTTGATGTTGAGGGGGAGGCTACCTCTTCGAGGATGGCTCCATAACATGTTTAGCGCAATCACCCTCCTCAACAGATGATTTATGAGATTGATGAGCAAGTCACTCATTCCATATATCAACAGATGTCTCATTTTACTCACTCAGCTTTTGTTGCTTCTTTTGAGCCCCGGGATGTTGGACACGCTTTGTCTGATCCTAACTGGGTCAATGTTATGCATGAGGAGCTTGAAAATTTTGAGAGAAATCAGGTTTGGGTTTTGGTTACACCTCCTTCAAACTGCCATCCCATAGGTAAAAAATGGGTTTTCAAAGACAGAGAGTGAGTATGGGTTGGTAGTGAGAAACAAGGCAAGATTGGTAGCCCAAGGGTTTTGCCAAAAAGAGGGTATAGGTTATGACGAGACCTTTGCCCCTGTTGCTCGTTTAGAAGCCATTAGAATCCTTTTAGCCTTTGCTGCTTCAAAGGGTTTTAATCTTTTTCAAATGGATTACAAAAGTGCCTTTTTGAATGGGTATATAGAGGAAAAGGTCTATGCGAGGCAACCCCCTAGTTTTGAGAGTTCCAAGTATTCAAACCATGTTTTTAAACTCCAAAAAACTCTGTATGGTTTGAAACAAGCCCCTAGAGCCTGGTATGAGCATTTGAAATCTTCCTTGCTTATAAAGGGTTTTAAAATGGACTCTGCGGACAAAACCCTTTTTCTCCTCAAGCATGGTAGTGGTACCCTTTTAGTCTAGATATACGTGGATGATATTATCTTTGTTGGCACTTATCATGCTCTTATTCCCACGTTTTTAGATCTTATGAGTAGGGAATTTGAGATGAGCATGATGGGCGAGCTAAACTTCCTCGGGTTGCAAATCAAGCAGACCCAAGAAGGGACCATTTTGCATCAAGGCAAGTACACAAGGGACATCCTGAAAAAGTTTGACATGGGCGAGGCCAGGCCTCGTTTAATGCCCATGTTGTCACACCCGGTTTCAAAAGGCAAACCGAATGTGAACCATGTATATGTCATGATCAGAAATTCATGTACACAGCGATTACATAAATGTACATCATTGCACAGTGCTCGAATAATAACATAAAGAAGTATTAATTTATTACATCATGATGTCAGAGACATCCACAATCATCAACTTAACGAGTAATCAAAGTGATAAAGCAAAACGCTGTAAAGATAAGGCCTTCACAGGAAGCTGACTAGGGGTTGCCACTAATCTAGTCTAGAACTCCTCGAAGTCGTGAAACTCCTAAAAGTCCTCCGCATTGCCATCATCTTCTCCTGGGCAGTGGTTACAATGTGGATAACCTGGTGTTTTGTGTTTAAGCAAGGGTGACTACACATCAACGTACTCAGCAAATGTCTCGTTTGGCTGAAGTGGACTAGCTGTATGAGGTTAGGTTCAAAACAGTTTTTTTAGTTCGTCAGGAATTTATTATCAGTATAAGTGAACTTTTATCATAGAACCCAAGTTGTTATCCCAAAAAACACCTCCTCAAAGAGAAAAATACCAGAAACCATAAGTATAGCCATCATCATTAAACCATCATCATAAATTATCTAGAGTATCTCTAATCAAAGATGATCCCAAGGCTGCTCTTAACCGTGAGCACGACTGATATACCAGTTTCTAACCCTCTGCAAAGGTCGCACACTTTACCCATGAGTCATGATCCCTTTTTGCCATAGGTCGATCAAGCCCTTAAACACTCCCAAGGTGAGTCGGCAAGGTTTCACTATGTAACATTTACAAAGATTCCCCTGATGTGTAGCCGCTAATTAGGTTTCGCCAGTTGTACAAACATAGTACTCCTCCCTAAGGGGTGACTAACAAAACCAAATCGAATGAACCCAGCAGCCCACCCTTAGCAAAGCAAGCACTATGCCCCAACCCCCATTGACGGCACAATGACAAAGTAAACTACAGTCCAGATTCCTATAATTAATTAGCTAAGGGTGTCCCATACCACCCTCATGGTTGCACTGTTTTCCCGGGTTACCTCTCAACGAACAAGTACTTACGGAGAGGTAATCGGGAAACAGCCCGAGCCCCTTAAAGTGTCACAAGTTCATCGTCATATCCAGAATAAGGGCCTGCTTGTTTACCCCCCAGATTATATAATCTTGATTAAATAATCCTAAGAGGCAAATAAATAGTCCAGCTTATTTGCCTAGATTATATAATCTAACCCCTTGGATTATGATAATCCATAAGCAAGTGAGGAGGTGCTTATTTCAGATTATTTTTTTCCCACTTCCCCACTACCCTTTCAAGTTTCCTAGAAATTACCCACCAATGCCATTATAATCCACCGAATCGTTTTTGCGCCTATCCGGCATAGCGACCAGCAAATCCAGCATAATTCCTCCTCGACTCCTCCTAACCCTAGCCGCCAGGCTCCAGGTGCCCTTGTCTGGTTCGACCTAGTACAAATATAGAGGGCATTCTTGTCTTCCTCATACAAAAGAATCATATTAACAACTCAAATAATCTGGGTAAACAAACAGGACTACTCATATTATATAATCCAGATTATATAATCCTCCAAAAATAATCCAGATTATATAATCCATGGGGGTAAACAAACAGGCCCTAAATCATCATATCATAAAGTATTTCTCATCATGTTCATTGATTAAGGTAAAGCACTAGCATGATATTGATCATAATAGCCCAATCCCGAAAAGGTAATCAAGGACAAGATAAGCAGATTCTAGTAAATCCTTAGGTTGATCATAGTATGCAGGAGAGTGAATTATAAAGTAAGTAGGACATAATGGGTTAGAGGACACTTGCCTTCACCAAGCTCCTGCTCGGGGACTTCTCCTGCAACTCCCTCAGGAAACGCAGACTGCTCATTGTCTACGTGAAACAATCATTCATTCAATACACTTGGGGAATAGCAAATGAACAATACAACAAACATACACAACAGAGTAATCACAGGTTCAACAGAAGTAACAGTAGCTAAGGGGTTTCCTATGTTCATTAACTAAGTCTGTATTTTAGCCTCATTATATAAAATTAGTTATCAAGGGCTATAGGCGCGTTGGCGGGATCAAGCTAGGTGGCTAGGCCGCACTGGGACACGTGGGTTGGCCGCGCCGGGACGAGCACAGTCGTGCCGAGGGTGGACACAACATGCCGAGGGCGGGCACCACCACACTGAGCATAGAGAAGAAATGGATATGGGGGGTTAGACAACGGGGATTCTCGTCTCGGCCGAGTGCGCAGGGCAGGCACGGGCGGATGATGGATTCTACGCCTCGCCCGAGGGCGTAATGCGGGGCCCGGACGGCTGACAACTTCTTGCATCGCCCGAGGGCATGGTGTGGGGCCCAGGGGCAAGGATGCGGGCGCAGGCGCGGTGGCTGGGCCGTTAAATCTTGGGCGGGTGGTTAGGTTTAGGCTCGGTTAATTAAAATCCAAATGTTGGATCTAGGGTGAATGGCAGGGATCGAGGCAGCCGGCTCCAGCGTTCTCCCACGGCCATCCGAGACGGCTCTGCCCGCGATCGCGGTGGGTAACTCGCCGAAGACAAAGGAAGCGGAGGTTCCAGGGGTCTTAGGGTAGTCGGGGTGGTCTAGGGAGGTTGGGGAGGGTTCGGGGAATTTAGTGGCGAGGACCAAACCGCGGTGGGAGCACCAGATGTTAGAGATCTACGATGAGGCGGTAAGGCGGTGGTGCTAGCAGCTCCGACAAGCAATTGCGCATGACAGGGAGCAAGGGAGGGGACCAGAGGGAGTAGGGAAGTTCCTTACCTCAAGGCAAGACTCAGGATCCCCTTGGAAGCGGCAACAAGAGGGTGGTGGCTTGGAACGATGGCGACGGCTCCGGGACTGCACAGGGAATAGATTAAGTGAGAACATGGCGGAGAGGTCGGGAAAAGGGGAAACCGAGGCGGCTTCCCGGTGCATCGCACTCAGGCGGAGCTCACCATGACAAAGGCGACATTAGAGGCTCAACGACGATAGCGGAATGGCCTTCCGACGGTGGCGGCGCTGCTGGTGCTTAGGGTGGGGAAAACGGACAGGGATAGTGCAAATGTGGAGCGGGGGCGCTGGAGGTCCAAGGCCTTCACTTGAAGCCCGAGCAAGGCGCGTGGGACGGGGGTCGTGGTGTGCGAGCAGCGGTTATTCAGGACTTTCTCCCCACCACATCACAACACAAAGACCTAAATCTAGCGGCCGACCTTCCGTCCGCTATCTGCGTCCGCCCCTCGCTCCCGCGTCACTCGGAGACTTCCGTGTCGTGGTAGTTGACGACTTTGGGCCAGCCATAGCACCATCCGCCGCCATCATCCGCTTGTCATCGCATCTGCTCCTCTTTGGCCACGGAGATGTGGCTGCACCGTCGTGTCATGTGTTGCACAGGCACCGTCGGCGACATGGGAAGCAAGAAGGTGGTGGTGAAGGCCCAAACAACCGCTTTGACTGTCACTAGGATCTCAAACATGTAGCATTCAGCTTCTTGAAATTTGCCACGGTCATCTAAGCCGCGGTCGCCCGAAGTTCCTGGCATAGGGGGCCTTCATCGACCTACACCTGACTCGATGGAACTCTACTCGCAAGGAAGGAGGATTGGAGCCTACACGATGTGAGAGGAAGGAGAGAAACAGTTGGGTAACAGGCCTACTTTTTTGTTTGTAATTGAAAGAAACGAGTTTAAGTATTTTTTTATATGTACGGTTACTAATTACTAGTTCAAAACACAATTTACAATCTAAATTTTGAACGCAAAAGAAATTAAAATTACGATTTCATGTGAAATAGCAAACAAAATAATATAGTTAATGAATTTTGTTAACACTGTAGATATAGAGGAACGAATTTAGGGAACGTTGTTAGAGATGAAGAAAATATAGATGATGAAATTTTTTAGAGGGTACTGTAAAGGACACAGAATATTCCTTTAGATGATGGAATTTATGGGACGTTGCTGGAGATAGTTTTAATTTTCTTAGCTGGTTACCATGTAAATAGTGTAAAATAACTTCTAGTAGCCTCTCTTAATCTGATTTGTCTCTTCTAGATTTGAATCCTAGCTTCGCCCCTGTAAGGGAGGGCCGGAGGGGGCGACGGTTGTACCTAAGAGAGATTTTGAGAAGAAACTAGGGTGTGACGAGATAAAGAAGATTTCAGATTTATGTTCCTTCTCTAACTTTTGACCAAAAGAAAATACACGTGTAAGAAAATTCTAGGATTTGAATCCAAGCGGAATGCAAACAAGGCAAACCAAAATGAGATTGAACTCAATATTTGAAATCGACATTTGATTTAGTCGAGCCTAGACGAATTTCGCCGCTACCCGAACATTCGTCTAGAAAACAACTCAACTAAAAATTTTACGTCTTGTTTTTCTTATATATGGAACGTGATCGGATTTATAAACTCGAACTCTTTCTGAAATCGCATTCACATACTCGATCAACCAGAACATCACTGGACTCAACATTTCGAAAGATTACTAAAGTCTGAACTTTGAAACATTTGAATTAGCCCAGATAGATAAAGATGAAAATGATGTCGAACTCAAGATAGACGAAAAAGATTAAGACATAGAGACCGTAATTATCACCGATATCTCGTACTTAAATCGAGAGTCGCTGTCGAATGGGAGATAAACACCTAGGGTGTTACAAAGAAAGACTTTAAAGAAATGATGACTCAAATGCTATCCAATCCTGCTCCTGAAATGATGCAGCAATTGGCGAGTGCAATGTATGTTCAACAGTTGACCACTCAAGATCCCCAGATGCAGTTAGTTCCAACAACACAACAGTTGGGAACACATTATGGAAGGTCGGTCAAGCGGTGGGGATAGAGGGGTGGCTTTGGGGTCCTGGCGGTAGTGGAGGCAACCGGGAAGGTAAGGGTAGGGGAGCTCGATCGCCGAAGTTATGGAACATGGCGGCGAGCTCAATTGCCGGAGAGAAGGAAGCCAGCGATCGAGAGGAGAGAGGGGAAGGGGGAGCCCGCCGCGGCACGGTAGGGCCTCACTAGAGATCCGGCGACCTAGGCGGCATGGTAGGGCCTCATTAGAGATTCGGCGACCTAGGTCCACGGTGGTCGTGGGGGCGATGGGAGGTGCTCGAGGCGAGGACTAGGAGGCGGCGAGGGAGATGTCCAACACGGGGAAGATGTTGGGGGGAAGATGATGTTGCGGGCGTGTACAGAGCTATGGGTGGTTGTGCATGCCGGGCTAAAAGCCAGTCTCTGTCACATCACATGTTTGCGCACATGTATGGAGTATTAAATATAAACAAAAAATAATTAATTGTATAGATAGACGATGTTGTGCGAGACGAATTTTTAAGACTACATAGTCCAAGATTTGACAATGTAATGCTATAGTAAACATGCACTAATGATGGATTAATTAACCTTAATAAATATATATATTGTAAGTAGCGTCCATCTATGTAATTAATTTTATAAATAATTAATATTTAATGTTACTGAAAAGTAGTTGGTGCAATCAAACACCCCCTTAGTCGAATTTAAGGCCACTTCGGAGCACAACAAATTTGCTAGATTTGTGTAGGAACTTCATGAGATATTAGTTTATTTTTGCAGGAAAAACACACAAAAAAACAGAAAGGAACCCTTAGTTGAATCTAAGGCCACTTTGGAACGCGAGAATTTCACTGGATTTGTGTAAGAATTTTATGAGAAATTGGTTTGTTTTTGCAAGAAGAAACACAAAAAATAAAAAAGAATCATATAATCTAAAGAAGCCCTTAGTATCTTGCCGTAATCCAAAGAAGCCCTTGGTACCTTGGCAATGGCAAGAGTACACCTTCTAAAATATATCAGGATTGAAGGACAGAAATTTTCCCTAACAACGAATAGACTTGCTCAATTTCGGCAGCCCAGCACGCAGTAAAACAACAATACTTGCAGCCTGCAGGCAGGATTTGCAGGAATGGGACTCGGCCGTCCCTATCTGAAGAGACACTCAGACTTCTAGCTCAATCAAAACATCGCCACATGCATCTTCCGTTATGAGAACAGAAGACTCACCAGTACCAACACATGATAAGGATTCCATATAAGTTTGATATAAAATCTCATCAACCCTTAAAATACTATAAAACAATGCAATAAGAAAGTGCAACACCCCAAAAGGTTATAAAAAACACATCCCAAGCAACTATAATATATAGTGGCAGCCCACAGGAACATAATAAACCGTGACATCCAAACACAAAACGGACTGACACCAAACGCAGCCAACCACATAGGGTATGCTGCGCGGCACGACAATAACAGTTTTTAGACATCGACACCAGACCGACTGACACCAAACGAAGACTGACATCGATGACACCAGACAAGCAAAATAAACTTATTGAATTAATATTATCAAGTGAAGCCATGAACAGTAGAGCAGCATCGCCTCTTCATTCATCGCCATCCTCGTCGTCAGACTCGGCGCTCTGGAGCCACTCGACAAACGGCTTGGCATTCTTGACGACCTGGGAGTCCTTTCCAGCTGCGACAGCAGCGTTGTACCAGTCCACAACGGTTTCCTCCTCCAGGATATCTCCGTCGTACAGGGCTTTCAGGACAACTGGGACCTCCTTCAGCGCCTCGGGGTTGCACTTGCTGCCAAAAGCCTCGATGGCTTGAACCAGCAGGGTCTGGGCACCCTCATCTGGCACAGCAACTGCAAGGTACTTCTTGTTCTTCACGACCTCCTTTGCAAATCCCTTGCCCACACCGTCAAAGAGAGCCTCGAGGAGAGCATTCATCACGTCCTGGGAAGGAAGGGTCGAGGAGGCCAGCATAGCCTTGAGCTGGGTAGGTGTGGGAGCACTTCCCAGGCTAGCCTTGATGTCTCCAATCAGTTCTTTATAGGGACTAGGCTTAGTGACGGCAGGCTTTTCATCAGGTATTTCTTTTGCTGAACCATTAGCAGTGCCATCTTTGTGGGTTGCATGTTTCTTCTTCTCAGTCTCCTCAGTGGACAGCATCACCATTTCAGCGGTTGCTGCACTCAGCTGCTCCTGCATACGCTGCTTCGCAGCCTCAATAGAAGTGTCAGTCTGCCACTGGACATCATCATCATCCTCTTCCTCGTCCGCAGCTGCATGGTCACCATCACGGCTGCGAGTTGGAGAGGTTGAGTGGTCCTCATCAGAGCCACCAGCAGTAGCCTTCTTCTTTGAACCCTTGGCAGTAGACTCCTTGGAAGATGCACCCTTCTTCTTTGCATCCTTCTTCAGTTTCTTCTGCTCCTCATCAGCAGCCTCACCTTCCTTCAGGCGTTCCTTCTCAGCTCTCCTCATGGCCTTCTTCTTGTCTTTTCCTCCCTTCTTCTGTTCTGGTGGGTTTTTCAGGATGAAGGTTGTGAGCTTGTCCCTCATGTCAACATCTGAGACAAACCCACAGGCTGCACATTTCAGTGATAGCATCTGAGTCTTTGATATGAGAATCTCAGTCTCAGGATTCCCACACCCATAACACTGGACATACTTCTTGATGAATACCTCAAGGAGACCAGCCAGCTTTGCAGTATCATGAGCCCCATTAACCAAGGAAATCCCTGTCTTCTCATCAAATTTGGACTGTGCACCAAGCTCACATCCAAAGTATTTGGTTGTATAGGAAGCAGGCCTGGCAAGTGCTTTTGCTATGTCAACCATGTTCACAATATTTGTCTTGATACCATTACCACGACCTTCTATCTTGGTAATCATTCTGGGCATCTTGTACCTGTAGAAGGCATCATCCCTGTTTGAAGCACCAATGTTTTGCAGTGCCATCTTGGATAAAGATGTATTAACTAGATGCTATCAGGTGTGACAAAGTCCTGAATCAAGAGTGGCTGCTGATCTTTCGAGAAAACCAAGCCGGCTCTGAGCACTAGCGAATGACACCTCAGAACAAGGAAACCGGATGGGCTCTTGATGCATGCAGTGGAGCAGAAACTTGTGCCTTTTCCTCGTCGCGCAAGAATACTCTCCCAGCAATCCCAAATAAAGCAAAGATTGTTCAGACATAAAAGAAGCAGCGACTCTTAAACCCTCCACTTTGTCAGATTGCAGCAAAACAGTTGCTGCTACCTGGTAAGCACAAATAGAGGATATAATATCAGAAAGAGATCATACAGAACCAATGTGGATGAGAACATCCAAGCTGTGAAAGTTCAATTGTAGGACGGACAACATATAACATCATATGGCAGAATAACTAGTAATATGAAGTGTGAGCAAATGAGCAATTCAACGATATCACCCATAACAGAACTTTCATGTACCTACCCCTACCCAAATAACTTGCAAACAAAGATAATATGATTTGGTTCAAAGGATACATGGAGATCATATCTTTCATCTATTTCATCTTATTTTGCACCAACTAAGAAAAGTGTATCTATCTATCCAAACATACCCAAAATGCGAATATAAACAAATCTGTTATACATGCACAGTTGGGGAAAAAATAATCCGCATAAATAAACCAAAATCTGACAAAAAAAACGAATACGTGTGTTGCGTGTTACCCAGCAAACCCTAATTAAATCCAGTTAGATTCCTTACGGATACCCAAACCCTAGGTGGTGTTACCAAACAAACCCCAATTAAAACCTAGTCAAGGTTCCTCAGGAATACCCAAATCTTGTCTAGATCCGAAACCACGCTCTGGATCAGGGGCGGACGGCATCGCACAGCAGGAAGGGAGGACCAGGGGGAGGGAATACCTGGTGGTGCTCGTAGTCGTAGTCTCCTCCGGGTTGCGGCGCGGCGAACAGATGCAGGGGACCGGCCGCGGGGGAGGCGAGTTCAGGCGGCGGGCAAGGGTCGAGCAAGGTTAGAAGGGCTAGCAGCTCGTTTGGTTGGAGGGGAATTAGTAGGAGGGCATGGGTAGGTTAAGAGGAAGGGCAGGGGGAGTTCCATCCAAAGCGGAATCCTACCGTCGCACGAATCTCGAGGCGAGCTGTTAAACCACCACTATCTCGCGTGTTCCTTCTGAGATTACAACGGGCTCCAAGTCCAACCAAGCAATTGTCATATTGCCATTGTAATGCTGGCAGGTTTGAACATTTGGCATTGGCTTCACTAATCGTCATTATGGGACTTGTCGTTCCCATAGTGCCCCTGTTAGTTATGTCCCTCGCCACCGTCCGTTAGGTGCCGAGTGCTCTCCTCTATCTGTTCAACTCTTTCCCTGCTGTCTCCTCTCTCCTCCCCACCGCCATACATCTTCTTCCTCAACTCCGGCGTCAGTTCCCTGGCGCTCCTGTTGTCCGTCCATCTCGGTGCTGGAGATTCGTTGACCCATCGCAATCCCTACTCCGCACTCGCTCAACTTATTTGTTTGTGTGGTGCTTTACAACGTAAGGAGTCATTTTCTCGTCCAAGTGTCCAACTGTTATGGGCCCTCTTCAATCGGTGCCAGCAAGAATTATACATAAATATCAGCACACGAGTAACACTTTGCCTGTGGACTTTGTCTTTTGCAGGTGAATGCATTCCCAATCACTGTTGTCGGTGTTTCGAATCTAACTTTAACGAGTAAATTTGTTTGTGCGTATTTTGGGTTCCGGATGTTGTGCACAGAGGGCACGAGGTTTATACCGGTTCGAACAAAACGTCTCTACATCCAGTCTTCGGTGGCTCACGCTATCGACAATGTTGTTGCTCAATACTCATAGTAGAAGTTACAAGCGGGCGAGAGAGGATAGAAGAGCTCCCAAGTTTCTAATGTGTGGCTAGACCTAAGGACTACGGGACTAGAGCTCTCTGCTTGTCGTGGTGGTTTGCTCCTCGGCTCCGGTCTCTGTGATCCTCCGGGTCTTCTGGTTCGTCTATTTTAGGGAGTCCGAATGGATCCTTTGGACAATGTTTGTTGAGATCGGTATAGTCGACGCACATGCGCTAATTAACTTTATTCATTTTGAGTATAAGAACAGGATTTGCAAGCCACTCGGGGTGTAGCACTTCTCTAATATAAAGTCTGCTGCTACTAGGCGGGCCAATTCGGCTCGTATAGCTTCTCTCTTGTCACGTGTGAAACGACATAGCTTTTGACGGATCGGTTTTGCTTGAGGATATACCTTTAGTTGGTGCTCTGCCAGCCCTCTTGGGATTCGGGGCATATCTGCGGGTTGCCATGTGAATACGTCTCGGTTGTCTTGCATGAAATGGACGAGCGCACTTTCCTATTTGGCAGTGAGGCAGAAACTGATGATTATTGTCTTGCGCTCGTCGGAGAAACCAAGGTTAGCCCTCTTGGTTTCTTCGGACGACCGCATAGTGGTTGCAGTGGATGCTTCGTTTGTGGGGATTGTGAGGTTATCGCCTCTTGGTGTGTCGTCACTCGGCGTCGTGGGTGCCATTGAGGGTCCAGCTGCAAGTGCTGTCTGGATGGCTCCTGGAAAGTATTCTACAGCTCCCTAGAAGCCAGCTCATACGGTGATGATACCCTGGGATCCAGGCATGTTGAGTATCATGTACGGATAGTGTGGGATTACCATGAATTTGGCCAGCCTTGCCCTCTCGATGATGGCATTGTATCTGCAGTCGAACCGAGCTACCTCGAAGCGTAGGAACTTGGTCCAGTAGTTGTCTGGAGCGCCAAAGGTGACTGCCTGACTGGCATGAAGAGGTGGCCCAATGGGTATTCCCCTTCAGTCGGATACGATTCCGAAGAAAGAAGTGTCCGGTTAAATGAAAAGAGACGAGTCAACGTGTATTACCCTTCAATTGATACAATGTAGTTTTTCTATCATATATATATATATATATATATAACTTTTTATATTTTCCATTTTTTAAATTTTGGACAAAATTTGAAAAATTACTGGTGAGAAAACGAACCCGGTGACCAACGGTTTCGGCAAACCGCCTGGTTTAACGACGGCTACTAGAGTTTCTCAGCGGTACGTTTAATATTAGCCTACTTAGTCTTTCGTAGGATTTTTTAACAACACTCGTATCTATACCACTATATAATCTACCATTTTAAACTTTTCGAAACCCACTCAACCAAATTACCGCCACACCTATAACCTCTACTAAATCCATCAAATAAAGTGCACCTCGACTTAACACACTATCAAAATCAACGATTCATCGCTGAATAACCCACTATTCCTAACTTACTCAAATCCATGGACAAGATTATTTAGACCATCATTCATCCCTTATCCCTAGCCTTCCCCCATGATACTGCATCGTCAACCTCCCCTAATGCCCTCTCCCCGCGTCGTTGTCGGCCCTTACACTCACTCGTGCCACTGATACCATCAAACTCTCCCCTCACGCGCCACTGTCACCTCGACCGATTTTTTTTGTATTTTGGCCCTTTTTCGGAAAAAAAACACGTTTGGATCCTAGAAAATTTTAATTGCATTTTTGGACCCTTTGCTCGGCGCCATAGCCTATGGCGCCGAGGTACGTGCTGCGTTGGCACAAACTGGACGCCGTGGCGTTGACGTGGCACCGAGCTCGGCGCCACAGATCTTGGCGCCGAGCTCGGTTGTGTTATCAACTGTTTTGTTGCAAAAAAATAGCACCAAGCCATTTAGCTCAGTTGGTGGAGCACAAGGTTTTAAACCACGAGGTTTGGGGGTTCGAGCCCTACACTCATCTAGATTTTTTTATCTTTTAAATAACTCATTTTTTTAAAATCTGGCTGTTGGACGTCATCTTCTCGGCCACCATGAGGCCCTTGTAGCTCCGTATCTCCGCCCATTTCTCCTTCTCCAGCCTTTCCATCTCCTCCTTCCGTTTCTGCCAATCCAATCAGTGATGACCGTCGTTAGATGCATGGCCGCGCTGTCAGCAATGTTAACTGAGTATATCTTCTCTTTCAGCTGCATCTTCCTCTCGGCCTTTTCTGCTGCATTTGATGCCTCTTTCTCGGCTGCACACGAGCGCGAGGGGAGAAAGATTATTAATCAACTGATAATAATTAAGCATGATATGCACGGCGTACGTGCATGGGCAGATCAGCGTATCTGTGTGTTAGTAATTAAGCACCTTTCAAGTCTGGCGCCCGGCGTTCTACCCGGGTTTTATTCAGCCTGTTGATGATCTCGTTACCCGGGTTTTTTGCTACATAATTACGTATAGCACATGTGTGTGAGTGTATAGCAAGGAATATTGTCGATCAGGCGTGAGTATTATTTGCTAGCTACAGGCGCAGGATAACCTAATTAAGGAACTCCAAAAGGATTCAAACATGTCCAGCCAATACACGACGCTAGCTGCTAGCTAGTCCTAATTTTTCTTTAAAAAATAATATCCCCAAGATGCTTTTCCAGCGTGGCATATGACGCAAAAGGTTGGATGCAATAATGCAAGGCATATATAACATTTGGACATGATTAAAGTGCTGAAACAATCAGACCAGTGGTCGTCGTCGTCTGTCGATCCAGATGATACACACACCTTTGGCACCTTCGTCTCCGATCCATTTACAATATTAACAGCCGTTGGGTGTTATTTTTTTCCCCAATTCGAACCCCAACTTTACATTATTTGAGGAGACTGGTTTAAAAAAATCTGGGCGAGTTATTTAAAAGATAAAAAAAAATCTAGGCAAGTTATAGGGCTCGAACCCCCAACTTCATGGTTTAAAACCTTGTGCTCCACCAACTGAGCTAGATGGCTTGGTGCCATTTCTTTGCAACAAAACTGTTGATAACACAACCGAGCTCGGCGCCAAGATCTGTGGCGCCGAGCTCAGTGCCACGTCAACGCCACGGCGTCCAGTTTGTGCCAACGCAGCACGTACCTCGGCGCCATAACCTATGGCGCCGAGCTGTGTTACCTCGGCGCGCATAGGCTATGGCGCCGAGGAAAGGGTCCAAAAATGTAATTAAAATTTTCTAGGGTCTAAATGTGTTTTTTTTCCAAAAAATGGCCAAAATACAAAAAATTCGGTCACCTCGACCCCTCTACTCTTTTTTGCAGGATCGTATCCGAGTACCAGATAAGTCAGATAAATTATAAGGCTGGCTCCAGCAGATCCGCTAAAGCGGCCTGTTCGCTACATATAGCGGATATTTTCGTCCGGTACGTCTCCAGCAAGGACTGCTATAGACTCCTGTAAATTTAGCACACGCTTCCACAGACACTAAATGTAGAGTTCCACGGCCACCCGCTAATCCGCTATACACTGTTGCTTACGTACGGTCGCGCGCACTGGTCAAGAAGTGTTGCCTGTTTGGTTTTCGTGTACGTTCGATAGTTTGATATAAAAAATATGTGCAATACAAAGTTTATTTAGAAAACTTTCCTATTTTGTTTTCCTATACATCCGATAGAAAAAAAATAATACAAAGTTTAGCTAGACAATGCAATTTCCTATATTGTGTTATCTTAATTAATTTACCAGACCACTAATTTCGAATTTTAAATACTTAATTTAAATTTAATCTGGATACATACATAATATTTTACAGTTGACAGACAATGCAATGTTGATACAAACTAAATTGAATTAGGAATTTAGTTATCACTGTTGATATAGAGGATCAAATTTAGAGGATATTGTTGGAGATGAGGAAGATATAGAAGACAGAATCTTTTAGAGGGTGCTGTAAAGTACAGAGAATATTTTTTTAGGGGATAAAATTTAGAGAACGTCGTTGGAGACAACCTAAGCAACCCGCTCATAGATTTCGAAGTCCACCACCTCATACACATATGAAAGTCATTTTTTTCTTATTGCTTTTTCAGTCCGTCCCTGAATTGACATCAAAAATTGGGTCAAAAGTTTAGGATAATTAGACTTCTCGGGATTATTTAGATCACAAGTTTGGGATAATCAGACATCTCGGATTCTCGGGGTTTTTTTTAAATTTTTTTTGCACGACACACTTTCTGGTTGAGGCGAGCGGCGGCGGACGGGACGTGACGCGGGACTACAAATCCGCGCGGTCTGGGCCCAGTGCCGTGCGGCCCGGTTTAGGTGCACCAGAAGACAGCGGCACCGCACCGGGCGCAACTACCGCGTCCGTGCCGTGATCCACTCCCCATTGCCCCCCGACCCTCGTGCACGCGCAGAGTAATCGGCTCAGAAACGCAGGCAGCCCAGCCCACGCCGCGAGGAAGCCTGAGGCCGAGAGAGGACTGAGCAAGCGTCCCGCGAGAAACTGGTGTTCCGGACCACCACGCGGATGGGCTCGGGCGACCCGGCGGCCGACCCCCTTTCTTCCTTCCTCCGCCACCCCGGCGCGTTCTCCTTCTCCCGTCGCGTCGCCATGGCGCGCGACGCCACCGCCACATCCGTGCCAGCGCTCCGCCCCTGGATCGTTGACCTCCTCCCGCTCCTCGTCGTCCTCCTCATCGCCGCCCACGTCCTCGCCCTCGTGCGTCCTCCTCCCCTAGCTCTCCTGTTATTGCCACCTGCCGGATAAGATTGGGGTTATGAATTTAGCTTCCCGTTGCAGGGTTACTGGATCTACAGGCTCGCCACGGACGGGTCCAGGCAGCCCGCGCGGAGCAAGAAGCACTAAGGGGACGGCGCCCGCGGCCGGATGTAAGGCAATTCACATCTTGTCTCTCATGAGCTCTGGTGCTTTCAGTGAATGTTAATTATCGGAGAGCGAGGAATTCCTGATTACGCTATTGCTTGCTGCCTGGTGCCCGCTAGGCTCCGGCAGGTGCTCGAGATGCTGATTGCCGAAATGCTACGTTGAGAATAGGGAATTTAGTTATCCTTGACAATTAGCATGTTGGGTGCTAACTCCGATCCGCACATTTTTTGATCTTTTACTCATGTATCACATCAGCACTAGTTCGTTCATCTCAAAAGCGATTTTTTACTCCGTCTGTTCTTTTGTTTATAGGTCGTTTGAGCTTTTCTAGATGCATAACTTTTATTATATATTTATACCTATCATATATCTAGATGCATAGCCAAATCAATGTAAGCTAAAACGACCTATAAATTTATAACTATAATTTGGAACGGAGGGTGTGCTACTTTTTTCCAGATTCTTTTGGTGGCGATTGGTTTGGTGCTTTAGTCCAATTTAACTTTCTTCTTTACGGATAATTCATTTTAGGTTTGGTACCTTGCTTGTTGAGCACTTGTTGAATAAAAAAGGTAAGACTGAACATATCTGATATATATTTGGGGGTCCCTCGGATTTGGATATAGATGCAGTGTATACATCAGATGGTGATACTTTTGGGATGGTACGGTTGGTGGATTAGGATTGCTTTCTTCGTTTCAACTTCAGACTGCAATTATTGAACCCTTTTTAGGAGAACAATTATTGAACCCTGCTCATTTATGTATCTTCTTTTTATCGGTAACTGATTTGTTAAGTTATTTATCAAGTTATCCTGCTAAACATGGGGTTTGTTTGTCTAAACTGTGGAGGCATAAACATGTTTATGTTATATTCATGTTTTGAAGAGAAGTGTTTGATCTTATGAGTGCTTCATATGCTCCCGGTCGTTATTCTTGCATTTGGTATGCATTATGCTGTTGTAAGATAAGTTGATTTTCCTCTCTATCCTCAATTTTTTTTTTATGTTTCTAATCAAATTCTGTTTGATGATTCGGAGAAAAAAACTCCTTTGCAAAGTTCGATGTTTGGTCTGTTGCATTCTTAGGTTGGATAACAGGCAGAACCCATTGTTAACATATATTTTAACTTTCATGCTTACTTCTATGATGGAGTCATGTTGGTATTTAAATAATCAAACATCACAAATCCGTGGTGTACCCAACATTATTCCGTTACTTGAATGAGTATAACATCAGTCGAGCAGTAACCGAGAGCATGTTGCATTGCCTGTTTTCACCTTAATGCTAAAGTCACTGTGTTCTGTTCTTCTACATTGTCTTCTTTAGAAGAGGTCAACAGGAGGGGCTGAGAAAACTGTGTCCGTTCTTTTTTTATATATTAAGCTTGCAGTCCATTTTACCATAGAACAGCAAATCGGCGTCTTAGTTTGCTCCAAATTTGCTTAGTGCTTGAGTAATGCAACATCGGACAGCCTCTCAAACATCTCCAGTAACCTTTTGGGATTGACCTATTCCGTCCATTTTGTTTACAGGCTTGAAACCAGTTTGTTATTTCAGTCCTGCATCCTTGGCTTGTTGATCTCCAACCTTCCAACGTCAGATGATGGCGTGGAAAGTTCCTGAAAGAACTAGGACAGGGAACCGATCTTATCCAATGGTTTGTTCAGATGTTGGTGTCAAAAGTGACGATAGCTGAATAGCTGATATGTGGAAGGAGGCCCTTTTGAGCATAAATAGTTTTCGGTTGCTGGATAGGTTTGACATCTCTCGACCTCTCCGTGTAAAGAACAGTAGCTAGACAGATGTGCCGTTTCATATGTTGTGGCCTGGTGGGCTTTTGTAATTCATGAGCAGCATTTTATTACTGGGCAATTAAGTTAACGAGGCATACTATAATGTTATGAGAGAGAGCTATCGAATATCGTCTAAGAGAAATAATAAGGATCTATATAAACTAATTTGGTTTTATGCTTGAAAGATAAACCATAGAAGTCATTTTCTTAATAAGATAAGTGGTGGAGGTGTATGGAGAGTTAGACCGTGTCCAATAGTTCACCTATGTGATCATCTAAAACAATGTATTGTATTATAGACTGTATTATTCGTAGAGTTGAGTTTAAATATAGGTATTAGGATGGGTAAGCTGCTGGAGATAGTCTTAGGGGTGTTTGTTTGGAATTATAAAAACATGCCCTTAGTAAGATAAGCAATGAGGTATAGGGACAAGGACCTATATGTATGATTTTCATCAATTTAGAGAGAGCTTATGACAAAATACTAAAAAATGTTATGTAGTGGGCTTTAGATAATCATAAAGTTTTAATGAAGTATGTTGAACTCATTAATAATATTGTGACCAATATTCAACAAGTGATGGGACACTGATGACTTTCGTATTAGAGTAAGACTATATCAAAGATCAGTTTTGAGCCCTTATCTTTTTGTCTTGGTGATAGATGAGGTCAAAGGGGTATATAATTTCGGATGATAAAGTGGTACTTGATGAAAACCTAATATGAGTAACTATAAATTAGAGTTCTTGTAGGGGACTTTAGAGTTTAAAGGTTTTAAGCTTAGCAGAACTAAAATTAAATACATGAGATGCGATTTT
Organism: Zea mays; assembly: GCF_902167145.1. Taxonomy (NCBI): domain Eukaryota; kingdom Viridiplantae; phylum Streptophyta; class Magnoliopsida; order Poales; family Poaceae; genus Zea; species Zea mays. The sequence goes on along the minus strand of NC_050100.1, from coordinate 29,262,995 downwards.
AGTGCTACTACACAAAGGTATAAGAAAGGAGACGCCGATTTGGAGGGTCAAGTAGTACCCAAGAAGGAGATCTTAGTTTGAAAGGTTAAGTAGTACCTCGAGGACTTATTCTCTAGCTAGTACCCCACGAAACAAGGCGCTTTGGGGACATTATATTTCAACCTTTGAGGTCCTAGGGCACTAAAGGCCCCAGTCCTCATATGCTTAGGTAGCCAGTTTGTCAGGTTCCACCCTCCCTCTCTTCCATTTTTAGTTTCGCAACCTCCGACCCCACCTTCCCCCTTCCACCAGCCCTCTTCTCTAGTGTTGTGATATGACCTCGTTCCACTGCCGAAGAGCACGGTGGAGGAGGTAGCTCGCGCGTGGGCGAAGCAGCAGCAGAAGGACAAGAAAGACAGGGTGGAGAAGAAACGTAGGAGGACCGCACATCAGATGCACAGGGACCGTGGTGCCGAGACTGACTCGGCCGACGAGGACGAGGATGATGACGCGAGTGCAGGCTCCGAATTCTGGGCCATTCCGGATACGTCCCTTGCTGCATCGACACCGGATTCCGTCTCGGCCTTTTTAGGCGGGGCGACAAGCGACTTCCCAATCATGGAGGAAGACGACTTCCCGGAACTCCCCGCCCTATTCTTTGGGTCGATGGCTTCGATGGCACTCGTTTCCTTACCCGCCGATCCTCTGGTCGACCGTCCATCCGGGGCTGCTTGCACGGGGAGCTTGACTGCCTCGGGTCCGTCGGCGACTCTAGCTGGCGCACCTCTGGAGATGTCTGCTCCTACTTCTGAAGCAGGCAGTGGGACCATCGCTCCGCCCAGATGCCCCAGAGGCACGGTGCCTTCCGTGGGGCAGAGGTTCGTGGGCGCGTGATCAGTCGGGCGGGGACTTATCGGTCCCAGCGATTTGATTTCTTATGTCGTCATAACTCCTGGTCTCCTTCATTTTTCTCTTTTTTAACAGTCCCCAGCCTATCGCCTTACTATCGTGCGTGCGAAAGGTGATTTCCAAGAGGAGGATAGTGCCCACCGTCAGGGAGTGCGGTGGTGCCGTCAAGTTCTTCCCTACCAATGTTTCCGCAAGGCGCCCCTAGGGTCAAGACCCTAGGTTTGTTTCGCTTGGCACCCCCGAGCTACTTGGGCTTAGCACGAGGGCGATCGAGCTTTACCTTTCTATTTTCTCTCCCTCTGTTTAGCCGACCTCGCCGGCACGATGGAGACCGAAGGGGGAGATTGTCTCTCCTTACTCGCGGGGAGCCTCAGATTGTGTCGTCGGGGCTTGATGATCGAGCTGCGTCCGACTTGCTCTAGATCTCTCTACTGAGGGCAACGACCCCCTAGCCCTGTGCAGAGATTTGTGTGAGGAGGGCGATGCGTGTGAGAGGGCGTTGTGAGACAACCTCGATCAACTTTCAACCACGTACCGAAAACTTGTGGTAAGCCGTGTGTGGGTAGCTGGGTGCGGGAAACGTTCCTCCTGCTAATCCCCTGTCATCCGACTTTCACGTTTTCAATCGTTCGCGGGGATGCTGGCAGACAGGCTCCGCCTCCTACTGGACCAAAATGTGGCAAGGGAGCGTTCCACTAGCGATATTCTGGTAGCGAGAAGCGAGGCCACCGAAGCCCGCGCTCGTGGCTACGTTGATCTAGAATGCTTACGAAAACCTGGTCGGTGCGACGAGTAGGGACATGTAGTCGGCGACCCTCGCCTGCCTTGAAAGAGCAAAGGCGAACTCTCATCTTCGCATCCTGGAGTGAGGAAAAGCGGTTGCCAAGGCCTGGGGTCGTGGCCCTGGAAGAAGAGTTGAATGGCCGAACCAAGAAAGAGGTGAAGCTCATGACCTCTCTATAGGGTAGCCTCTTGTAATGATTTCTCCTGGGGTGAGACATTCGTCGTCAACTCCCTTCTTCTTACGGCTTATATTTTGTTCATTCAGACATGCAAGGGAAATCTGACGCCACCGAAGGGACTTCCTCGTGATGTAGCACCGCTCGGAGGAACCGGAGAGGGAGAAGCTTCTCTTATCGGAGGTGGTGAATGCGATGCAGGGACGCTTCAGGGTGCTTCCCACGCCTGAGTCAAAATCGGTCGTCTCCCACCTTGAGGGCCTCGTCGGTTGGTTCTAGGAGCTCGAGAAGGAATCCTTCTGCCATGGGATCTGCCAGGCTTTCGCCGTCGTAATGTCTCACTATGAAGGGGGATCAAGCTGAAGGAGTTGAGCAAAGGCTATTGCGACGCTTGGAGCGATTCAGACTTTGCCGGCACGGTGAAGGCTCAACAGCCTTCCGCTTGTGAGCTTGGTGCAGCCCTACTCGAGAGTGCTCTACCTGGGGGAGCCAAGGTGGCCCTCGCCTTCGTGATGACTACCGGAGAAGAAAGAGGGCCTTTCTCTCCTTGTGTCATATGAGACTCCTCACACTCGCCTGTGCCTACCAGCGCCTTGAGAGTGACTTTTCCCTTAAACGATCTCGAAACCAGAACACGGTTGATCGTTTGAATATTGTTCGCTGACAATGATAGGATTCGTGGGGCACGCAGCATGCCTTGGCCACAATGAGCCTCCCTCGTGCTTGGCTTTACATGCTTCGCCGGAAGCATCGCGTCAAGCGACCTTTCCGACTTCAACCATGGGACCTCCATGTTGCTCATGCGGTGTGAGGCTGAGGGCGCTGAGGGCCTCCGATGCGGTGTTGGGGCCTTCAAACAAAGTTGGTCGGGTGGGCACCACCCTGACCATGTTGCTTTCCCGGCCGATGTCGAGGCAGGGTCCGCCGTCGGCCCTCGTTCCCTTGGGCAGAGATCGGTTCTCCATCGGTGAGCATGGTATGGGTGACTTAGATATTTTCTCATTTCAAATGCTTTTAAAGTCGAGAAAGTTGATCCAACTCTTTTCACTAAGACTTATAATGGTGACTTGTGTATATGCTAAATATATGTCGATGATATACTATTTGGTTCTACTAATCAAGTTTTATGAGGAGTTTAGCAAGGCGATGATGCAGAAATTCGAGATGTCGATGATGGGTGAGCTGACCTACTTCCTCGACTTTCAAGTAAATAGCTTAAATAAGGCATCTTCATCTCCCAAACGAAGTATACATAAGGCATCCTTAAGAAGTTCGGGATGAAGGATGCAAAGCCCATCAAGACGCCGATGGGAATGAATGGACACTTGGATCTCAACGCGGGAGGTAAGTCCGTAGATCAAAAGGTATACCAGTTTATGATAGGTTTCTTTATTTATGTGCAAGTAGACTGGATATTGTGCTTTCCATATGTTTATGTGCTAGATGTCAATCCGACCCCAAGGAATGTCACATTGTGGCAGTGAAGCGAATTCTAAGCTATCTAGCTAGTTCGTTCATACGCCTCACTTCAAGCTATGGTATCCTAAGGGGTCTACCTTGGACCTAACTGGATATTCGGATTTCGATTATGTCGGGTGCAAGGTAGATAGGCAGAGCATATCGGGGACATGTCATTTTTTAGGGAGGTCTCTGGTGTCATGGAGCTCAAAGAAACAAAATTCCTTTGTGTGAACTCTCATTTCTAGACCAAGTTTGTGTTTTTAGTGACTATTTTGCAGGATCACATATTCACCTCCCTCTAGGTGCTCTCAATAATCACCAAAGCCACTCAACAATCATCTGGTGCCTCGAAGCCATTTAGGTAGCAACAACCACCAGGAGTAACATGAACCACACGACTCAATATGATCACTAGTACTACTAAATGCAACAATTCAATGTGAATCACTAGATATCACTTTCAATCTCTTTATGGATGAATCACTACCATTAGAAGTGAGCCAAAGATATTTTTGGGTTTACTAGGTTGTATATCAAGTTAGGAAGCCATAATGCTCACCCAAAACCTAGACATGCTCTATTTATAAGGTCATATATAAGGAGCACATAAAAAAGTGCCTTTTTAGCGGGTGACATATTTGGATCTCTATATATAATATGTTTAGGTGCTCGCTGTTAGCACATTGGACCCCGAAAGGCGAGTGCCTTGACATGGATGTTCCCCCGTTTAATCTTCAGTTCCAGATCCATAGCCGTCATATATATCAAGAGCCATGTGCCGTATGTGCCTGGCTCTGGCTGTATCACGCCATGTGGCAGCCTATAGCTCGGTACACTACTGCAAAAGTGTCGGCAACGCGTTGTTGCATGACTGGAGCATCAGCAGTTGATCACACGCGGAAAGCGGCTTCTCCTTGTGTTTGCTTGTTGCTCTGCACAAACGGCCGTTTCTTTTTTTTTTTCTTTTAGGAAAAGAGAGATGAAGAAAAGAAACAACGTATAGAGAGCTACAGCGGATTAATCTCACGTACGGCAATGCAGACAAGAGAGAGAGAGAGAGAGAGAGAGAGAGAGAGAGAGAGAGAGAGAGAGAGAGAGAGAGAGAGAGAGGAGGGTTTATCAGGTCATGCTGTACGTACAATGTCAAATCAGCACTAACACATGGTATGGTAGGATCACAGCTAGCAGAGTGCAGACTGCAGAGACGGACGGGGCTGAACCTTCTTCTTCTTCTCTGTGGACGTTCAGCGAGCCTAGCGGCAGATGATGCAGAGGACGACGGCGACGATGATGATGAGTATGAGCAGCGGCAGCGAGATGATGAGCACGAACTCCATCTGACGACCTCCCTGCAAAAAACGAGAGATGGAAAATAGTAAAAACGCCGCCATATCTATCTGCACATATATGGTGGTTTTAGCATGTTACAGTAGTGCAGCAGACTGGCCAGACTATACAATTTGCAGGTAGCGGTAGCACAATGGGTTGTACGTACTATTGTATTCAGAACGGCATCCGTGTTAGTTCTTGATCACGCTGGCCACTATATACGAATCGATTCCTGATCAGTGTGGCGCTTTGGGTCAAACTAATAACCTGCCTTTGGATTTCCCAGAAGAGAGGCTGTATGTAGGTGGTGCTGGTTCACTACTGCGATTGCGAGTAGTTGGATGCAGTCAAACATGGACACCAAGTCAGTCTCGTCTAGATCACTCACCTTAGTCAACATCAACAGATGACTCTTGCGTCTGGAGCTTCGTCCAGAATACCAGCGAGGCACAGTTGGCGTGCTCCCTCAACTACTCCATTTTCCTAACCTAAAGCCTAAAGGCGATAAAAAAATAATATGCTGCTGTGCTGAAAACAACTGCTTTGGTTTCTGCTGAAAAAGCTACTCAAATCGATGTAAAGTTCATGAGATCGCGTACCAGCGTTGATCTAGCGAGGACGGCATACGTAGGCATCAGCGATTCAGCGTCGCAGGCCGGACTACTAAGCTAGCTAGAGTCGCCATAAGATCGAATGGTGATCGAATTTGTCGCGACAACAAGAGCAGAGCATGCATGTCGGAGGGAGAAGCCGCGGCTACAAACCCCAGATTCCATGCGTGGGGGCGCACCAGATCATGAACGATGACGACCTTGATACCTGATCCATACAGGATCGAGCGCGGAGCCCCTGAGACTGCTGAGGGGGCCCCGCAGAGCCCGCGAACGGACTGGAAAGTAATCGGCGGGCGAGAGGGGCAGAGAGTGGAAGGATCGGACCAGTACCTGCGCGCGGATGGAGCTCTTGCTGGATCGGAGCAGCGAGGTGGGGAAGAGAGGAGGCGACAGAGCGCAGTGCAGTAATGGGGACTGCGATGGAGCTGGCGGAAGAGCTGGGCGAGAAGATGCCAGAGCCGATAAAGCGAACGCGAAGGCGATGGCCGATGACCGACCGGTGGGGTGGTGTGCGGCTGCGGCAGGTGTGGGGGGGGGGAGGAGAGCCGAGAGCCCGTTATTATTTATTATTAAATTCTAATCGGCCAGGCAAGCAAAGCCAAAACGCGTTTACGCGTGCCACGTGGCCCAGTGGCGCCTCGAGTCTAGCTGGAGGACGGTGCTCACTGCTGCTTTGCTTCACAGTCCAGTTCACAGTGAGATTGAATGATTGATGAAAGACAGCCAGCGGTAGCTATAGCCCATTTCGTCACTCCATCAGTGAACGGCCACGAGGGTTACCCACAGATATCTGCGGACAGACCAAAACTCCACGGCCTGATAAATCTATACTAGTTGCTTAGTTACGAAGACAAGCTAGTGCAGACATGCACAGCGTCCACACACTCACTCAATGGTGTCTGATGTCTCTGGAGTCGAAAGGAAAAAAAAGAAGGAAAAGGACATGAAAGGACCAAATTAAAACCAATCAATATCCAAATCGCAACTAGGGTGGATAACGAGCCAGCTTGGCTCGGCTCGTTAAGGTAACAAGCCACAGAGTCAGCTAGGCTCGGCTCGTTTACGAGCTCGAGCTGGCTCGTTTAGCTCGCGAGCCAGAGCAGAAAAAAATAATATATACATAATAATTATTTTTAGTTAATTTTAAACTAATTTAACAATAGAAAATAGTAATTATACTTATAGTTTCACAAACCATGTCAATGTAACACCAAATTAGCATAATTCATCATTCATTAATTCACAATTCACATACATGTTCATCAGTTTAACCCATAATTATATTTGCATAGACCAAATTAAAACATAGACATAGTTCATTAATCATTAGTTTAATTCATAGGCCATAGACACCTCACATATATATAACATGTTAATTTATAGGGCATAGACACCTCACATATATATAACATGTTCATCAATTATTCTGTAAATGATATGTATAGTTTTGTTTTGCTAGAATATGGTAGCTCGTTTAGCTCGCGAGCTGGCTCGTTAACGAACCAAGCTAGGATGTCAGCTCAGCTTGTGAAAAAATTCAAACGAGCCGAACTGACCATATACCGAGCGAGTCAGTGAGCCACGAGCATTTCATCCTGCCCTACAGCTTGTTCGCTGCGGCTTGCTGCGGCTGCAATCCGGCTGCGGCTGCGGCTTCTACAGTATTTTTCTCTCTATGGATTGCAGCTGCAGCAATCCAAACAGCTGCAACAGTGTCGGCTTGTAGCCAGCCGAACACGCCCCTAATCACAACGCAACGGATCGGAGGCAAGTAGAGGCACACGCACGCGTTGCTGAAATCCAGGTGCCTCGCCTGAATTTTAGGTTTTTTTTATAATGGCTATTACACATAGGATCGGTAATATGTATTTTTTTATTTCAAAAATATATATAGAAAACTAATAAATAAAATGGTGAATCTCAACAATCTAAAACGCGTGGGTTTCCTTGAAAGATAGCCAGGCCGCGTCAACCATAAAAACTCTAATGTCCGATGCATGGAGGCAACAAGAAATATGGTACGATGATTTAATTGTCCGATCTCAATCAATATCCAGAGACTTTCGGTATAAGCCAAGCCACATAAACAAAGATATCGAAAAAAGAAGACTCCTGTAGGTTCTCGCTGTTCTACAGGAGATCCAGATCTCCATCCTGCTACCGTACTACCTCGGTGAGTTCGTGGTTACCTGCATGGTTATCTGCTAACCTGGCTAAGCATGTCTCATATCTAGTGAGGCTTACTCTGACTGGTCTGACTAGACACACTTGTGTTTGGTTGTCTGCATACGATCAGTCTGATTTATGAGAGATGTTGTTTGATTGTTGGTATGAATGTTTGTTGTATGAGTTAAAAATGTTATTAAATAAATGAAAATTATATTAATAGACAGTAATTATATGTTAAAATTATTTAATAGACGCTAACTACATGTTAATAAACACTAATTATATACTAATCTTAATCACGTAAATTTTTTTATTTAAAATATACATAGCATGTGGGGTCTAGTTTCGTTCGTAAAAATATCAGAAACACATATATGAAATCGGTTCGGTAATTAAATCTTTTAATTACAAGATATAACAAAAAAACCAACAAAATCAACATCTTGATTTGCGTGCCTGAGTAAACAGCGGCTCACCTAAGCCTGGCCGCGCGTGTGGGACCGCGCCGGGCGTTTCCGCCGAGCCTGGCTCGCGACGCTTTAGGGCTTGTTCGTTTCTGTCGGATTGGTGGGTCGGAACGATTCCTAACCGGATTGCTTCTCTAATTTATATAAACTTTGATTAGCTGAAACGATTCCGGGTGCAATCCGACGGAAACGAACAAGGCCTTAGGCCTGCCGAATTGATGGGTTGGAACGATTTCTGACCGAATTGCTTCTCTAATTTATATAAACTTTAATTAGCTAGAACAATTTCGGTTGTAATCCGACGGAAACGAACAAGGCCTTAAGGTTCATGCTAGACTGTCTCTCCCAATACAGCGAACCAAACAAACAATATATTTTGTATATACAGATACAGTTGCACTCATAGGGAAGACAACCAAACACATGGTAAGTGATTCTCTCGGCCTCTCCTCTTCATTAATCGTCGCCCCATCACCAGCGGTGGTGCTCCGGCGTCCAACACCACTGCGGCTTCCGACTATGACAAAGAGGTATGCTCCTTAGCCTTATCAAAGTGAACATATCTCATGTCCAGATACAGTAGTACGGTTAATATCATCACATAGATTTTTTTTGTCAGAACAATCGTTTTAGAGATTTGCAAATTAGCTTTCTTGCACTGTAAATAATCTATATGGTTTTGCGGTAAACTCTTAATAATATCATAGATCTGTAGCTATATTTTATCTTATTAAAAATGGATATGCAGGATATATGTAAATTGCAAAATTTTAATTGTAATGCTCATAGGACTAATAATACACTTTCAATTTGCCAGTTATCCAGAGCACAATAGCATGCCAAAAAGATTGTAATGGTCCAATGTGATCGTCATATATTCAAAAAGAGAATATCTAATAATAGTTGTTTTTTATATTGTCATCCCCCTTGGGCACCATGCCACAAGTAAACATCCTTCAAAATAAAAATTATTCTTGCCAACAGTTTTATTTGGCTTGTCTCCGTTCATAATCTCATTAGGTTATTATGACTAACAAAAGTCTTTCTTAACATGGAACAACTAATGACAATGGTGATCTTCCACAACAGAAGAAAATCAGGAGTACCCACTCCGAAGGGAAAAGCAAAAATGTTGCAGGATAAACCAAGAAGACAAAATAAAGTAGTAGACTTTAGAAGGTCTTAACTAGGGTAATATCTCTATATTTTCTATTTCGTTAAACATTGATAGCGCTACATCTTTTGATGTATATAAACATGTAACACCAATAACGATACATCTTTTGATGTATATAAGCATATAGCTATGGTGTTGATCTTACATTCTAAACCAGCAAGACATAAGTAGTAAACTCTAAATCAGATCGTTAATATTTTGCAAATGACCTACTAAGGTGCCATGTATGTGATTTAATATCTAACGTCATCTTTTTTTACACTGGATCATCTTACCAGATGCATGGCGGCGCGACAACACCACACGTCGTTTTCTAGTGTGAATGAAATCTAAAACGTTTCCCCGCTTTTTCTTTGCTTCAAGCCTTTTCGGTAGATATAATTTATAAATTTCTTGAATGGATATTCTATTCTATCAAACATATAGCCACAAATTGGGTAGACCTTGTAACTAACACTTTGAACATAATTTAGCTCCTAAAAGTAGACACCTATAAACCTGCCAGTTGAGAAGCTACTTCCATTCCATGGAATCATGATATTGAATGTCTCCAGTAGTTGGTTCTATCTATTTTTGGATTTGCAAAGACTTGGAGATCAAGAAACACTCAATAGTGGTTTAAATATATGCTTGAAAATCGTGTAAAGTAAAGTGTGACATATTTATGAATTGTAGGTCCTAGTACCTAATTCAGTATCTTTCACAAAAATTTCATCCTTATTTGTGTTCACACCACAAATGCAATCGATTAAGAAGATACTGAACACTCAACTTTTCAATACGATCATAAATGAGCAGTACAAATTTGTTGTTTTCCTTGCATTGATTTACAATTGAATATAAGAATAGAACCTCTCAATACTGGTTTAAATATATGCTTCAAAATCGTGCAAAGTGTGACATATTTATGAATTGTAGGCCCCAGTACCTAATTGAGTATCTCTCACAAAACTTTCATCTTTTTTTGTTCACGCCACAAATGCAGTCGATTAAGAAGATGATGAACACTCAACTTTTCAATAAGATCATAAATGAGCACTACAAATTTGTTGTTTTTCTTGCATTGATTTACAATTGAACAAGAATAGAACCTCTAAATAAATAATGTTCAAACCCATTGTTGTTGTAGCGGGGTGAGCTAGATCTGCCTACAGTATGAACTCTTTTAGCAAAATTATGTTTATTAGGTAGAGATTGCTTGTGTATATCTATAGAGAATATTATGAAATTTTTAATAAAGCTAAACATGTCCTTCAACTAAATCCTATATGTTTTTGTAAAATGAAAATCACATATCATATACCATATGTTTTTTTCCATCGATGTTGTTCCATTATTTTATTTTCCAAATTGTATTAACTTTTTTCTGACACCAGATTCCTGCAATTGTGACGGCAGTATATCAACAAATAACTTAATTGTATTCTAAAATTTAAATCCCTTTACTTTCTCAAAAGTTAGGCACTTAAAAAAATTCTTGCAGGTAATCAAGATCAAAGCATTGGCTCAATCATTTCTGTAAGGAAAATAGATTTTGGTGTTTGATGATTAACATAACCTGTGGACTAATGTGTTTGCTAGTGTTTGTGTTTGTAGTTTATAGGATGCAAAGTGATTTGGACTGGGGCACTAAGGAAGTAACACCTCAAAGAAGACATTATAAGACTCAAAGAATACATTACAAAGTTATATTGAAGACACTTTATACATACTAAGAGTCCAACATATGAAGAAGTAGAAGTGGGATGCAAAGCCACAAAACAAAAGTGAAGTTGACAAAGTTGAGAGAAAGAGTTGACTAAATTTGAAGTGTTTCACAATTTAAAATCTATTCAAACTGACATGGATTCAACTCTGAGATGTAGAGAAATTTACCAGTTTTCCAAAAAGTACAAAATCATTGAAATCGGAGTTCACAGCTAAACGTTATAACGACAATACAAAGTTGGAAGTGCTAAAAAAACTAATTTTAGCTATGATGTTTGAATGTTTCTAACTAATTTTAGCCACTAAAACATCCCCTAGAGCTTTAAAAAATCTAAGCACTTGAAAGATTCATGCTGTCTAAAATATAGGAGAATAATTTTATGATTACCAAAACACTCAGCTACAGAGCCACTGATGGGCAAGCGACGCCGACTCGTAACGCGTGTTGTGTGGTGCTACGACCCGGACCCGCAGCGTTGGCTGAAGATGTGGTCTGTGCCTCAGAGGCAGATACGATGCAGAGGACGATGGCGACGATGAGGACTTGAGGAGGGCCACCCGCGGCAGCGAGATCACGCATTTGAACGGAACAATCATACCTATTCAGCTATTCTTTAGTTGCGTAGAAGTTGACAGCAGTACAAAGTGGCCCAGCGAAAATGAGTCGTCCGTATATCTATCTACTCAATAGTAACGACGGCACCGGGCCACCAGACATCTTCAGCGACCTCTCTATTCCACACCTTATCTTATCTACTATTTTATATTATACGAGCAGTGTTTGTGGCCACGCTTCTACCATGCGATGGTCGAAGAGCCCTCAATCACGGAGAGGGCTTGAATCCCGTGTGACTTTTAACTAAAAGAAATTTTATAAACATATAATCTACGGTATAAAATAATACTCTGTATGTCACACCCATCCTAGAGGCTAGAGATAGCCTTATGACCTCCGAGACGCAGAAAATATGACTTGACGCGAGCTACTTCCTGCTCTGATCCGGCGGCGTTCTTGCTCTTGTGAGTTTGGAGTGTGGCGTGCAGATCTTCAGCTGATTAGGATTCAAGAAAAAAATCTAAAGAACTTAGATTAAAATGTCCTTTAATTTGTGTTACCGTATATATCAGAACAGACGATATAGAGCTGATCGTGCATGAGAGCTCAGGCGAATTTCAGCGTAAAACGTGAACCAAAACAGCGTAAATGGGTATGAATTTTAGTGTAAATCATCGATCTATTTCATAACGAAAACATGTATGGAAAAAAATCTGATTTAAATCTTGATTTCCTCCATAAATATAGTATCTCTCCAACATCCATGCATCAAGGCTCGTTAGAACCAGTTTATGATATATACTGATATTAATTATACTACACGGTAAAGTTATTTATGCACTACGGTAGACTACATACAAAATCTGTTTTCTACTGCATGTGCACAAATTTAGGATGACAAGTGAAAGTCGCCTAGAGGGGGGTGAATAGACAAATCTGAAATTTATAAAGTTTAAGCACAACTACAAGACGGGGTTAGCGTTAGAAATATAATCGAGTCCAAAAGATAGGGCGAAAAACAAATCACAAGCAAATAGCGAGAGTGACACGATGATTTGTTTTACCGAGGTTCGGTTCTTGTAAACCTACTTCTCGTTGAGGTGGTCACAAAGACCGGGTCTCTTTCAACCCTTCCCTCTCTCAAACGGTCACTTAGACCAAGTGAGCTTTTCGCCTCAATCAATTGGGACACTTAGTCCCCATAAGGACCACCACACAATTGATGTCTCTTGCTTTGATTACAAATGTCTTGGGAACAAGAAATGGGGAAGAAGAAAAACGATCCAAGCGCAAGAGCTCAAAGAACACTGGCAAAACTCTCTCTTCTAGTCACTAATTGCTTTGAGTGGAATTAGGACTTGGAGAGGCTTTGATTCAATCTAATTGTGTCTTGTATTGAATGCACTAGCTCTTGTATTGAATGTGTTGGCTGAAAAACTTAGATGCCTTGAAGTGTGGTGGTTGGGGGTATTTATAGCCCCAACCACCAAAGTGGCCGTTGGGAGGGCTGTCTGTCGATGGGTGCACCGGACAGTCCGGTGCGCCAGCCACGTCACCCAACCGTTGGGGTTCGACCATTGGAGCTCTGATAAGTGGGGCCACCGGACAGTCCGGTGGTGCACCGGACAGGCACTGTTCACTGTCCGGTGCGCCTTCTGACGCCTGCTCTGACTTCTGGGCGTGTAGACCGCACTGTTCACTGTTACTGTACACTTTTGCAGTCGACCGTTGGCGCTGTAGCTGTTGCTCCGCATGGCACACTGGACAGTCCGGTGCTACACCGGACAGTCCGGTGAATTATAGCGGAGTGGCTTTTCCAGAAACCCGAAGCTGAGCAGTTGGAGTGGATTCACCCTGGTGCACCGGACACTGTCTAGTGCGCCAGACCAGGGCTGCCTTCGGTTTCTTTTGCTCCTTTTGATTTAAACCCTTTCTTGGACTTTTTATTGGTTTGAGTTGAACCTTTGGCACCGGTAGAACTTATAATCTAGAGCAAACTAGTTATTCCAATTATTTGTGTTGGGCAATTCAACCACCAAAATCATTTAGGTAAAGGTTTGACCCTATTTCCCTTTCAATCTCCCCCTTTTTGGTGACTGATGCCAACACAAACCAAAGCAAATATATAAGTGCATAATTGAACTAGTTTGCATAAGGTAAGTGCAAAGGTTGCTTGGAATTAAACCAATTTACATTTTCATAAGATATGCATGGATTGCTTTCTTCATTTTAACATTTTGGACCACACTTGCACCACTAGTTTTGTTTTTGCAAATTCTTTGTAAAATTCTTTTCAAAAACATTTTACAAATAGTCAAAGGTATATAAATAAGATTTTGAGAAGCATTTTCAAGATTTGAAATTTTCTCCCCTGTTTCAAATGCTTTTCCTTTGACTAAACAATATGCCAATGAGATAGAATTTCTTTGAGGAAAACTAATTTGAAAAATGCCAATTGAAAACAACTTTTCGAAATTTTTTTAAATTGGTGTGGTGGTGCGGTCCTTTTGCTTTGGGCTAATACTCTCTCCCCCTTTGGCATTAATCGCCAAAAACGGAGTCTTTATAGCCCTCTTTCAAACTCTCTCCCCCTTGGCAAATAATATATGAGTGAAGGATTATACCAAAGTGAAGAGCGATGCGGAGTGACGACGAAGGGTAAATAACATGATGGAGTGGAGTGGAAGCCTTGTTTTCACCGAAGACTATATTTCCCTTTCAATCTATGCCTTAGCATAAAATATACTTGAAGACCACATTAGTCATAACAAATGAAAGAGATATGATCAAAGGTATATAATTGAGCTATGTGTGCAAAGTATCAATCAAAATTCCTAGAATCAAGAATGATTAGCTCATGCCTAAGTTTGGTAAAAGTTTTCTCATCTAGTGGTTTGGTAAAGATATCGACTAATTGTTCTTTGGTGCTAACATAAACAATCTCGATATCCCCTGTTGGGGGCCTTCGGCTTCCGAAGGTCCTCAAAAACGTGATCTGATAATATTTTCTAAGTATGCAAGCAGGTATATTCGGAATCAAGTTGCGGGTATACAGAAGCATGGTCAAGACGAAGCTTGACTGAAATGGAAGACGATCATGACGAAGGATGAAGCAATCACGAAGCTATGTGCAGAGGAGCTTCAACATGACAGCAGAAAGGGGAAACCGACTTAAAGATGAAAAGCCAAATCAGCCCTCGAAGAATTACTATAGAGTTATTGATAAAAGTGAAGGGCATTAATGTAATTTCATACGGGCTGCGTCCCGTGCCTATAAATAGATGAACAGTATTCCTGTACTGTTCACGCTGACTTAGCATTGGCATCACGCTTGTACCCTTACTTTCCTTCAAGCCGAAGGTACATTTGTAATATTGTCATCATTTATATAAGAAAAACGAATAGAAATAAATTAATAATTAATGTTTAAAGTAGTTATGTTATTTTCCATATTATGTATATAAATCTTTTCCTAATCTTTTATTGTGATTATGAAGGTATGACCTTCATAACCTTCGTCCGAAATTCATTATATTCAAGGGGAAATAATGTTTCGAAGGGCAAAGGACTTTAATATTTGACATTGTGTGTTGCCTTGTTCTTGATTCATAGCATTTGAGAACAAGTCCCCAACATTGGCGCCCACCTCCGGTGAACTCACTTCCATTTCTTGAGCTCTAAACACCTTCGACAAGCATCACCTTCGTCATGCCGCCGAAAAAAGCTTCAGCGACAGGGGCTGCTACTCTGCAGCCATTGGACCCCAATCAGGACGTCCTTTCTCTTAGGGAGGCCCGAAGCCAGAAGAGGAAGGCTGCTAGTCCAACGCCTCCGGAAGATGACTTGGATCAGGAGATCCAAAACCTGGAGATCCTTCAGCAACAGGTGCAACGAAAGAAGGAGAAGATGGCTCGCTTAGCTGACCTCGAGAGATAGATAGATGAAGCTTCCGAAGAGGTTCGTCATCTTGTTCAAGATGACCAGAACCGAAGGCCTCCGCGCAGAGAGCTTCATCAGGAAGATTTCCATCATAGAAATTTTGCTTTCGATGATGCTTCTCCTCTATCAACAGAATTGCAGGCTACACCATGGCCCCAGTCTTACAAGCCACCCCAACTTCCCATGTATGACGGTCATACAGACCCGAAGCAATTCTTGATGAGCTATGAAGCAACTATATCTTCGTATGGTGGCAACACTGCAGTCATGGCAAAGTCTTTTGTCATGGTCGTCAAGAGTGTCGCTCAGACCTAGTACTCCTCTCTCCGGCCAGGGACTATCACCTCTTGGCAGAAGCTGAAGCATATGTTGATAACAAGCTTCCAAGGGTTTCAGACGAAGCCAGTTACTGCTCAAGCTTTATTCCAGTGTATCCAGGACCACGAAGAATACCTCCAGGCGTATGTCCGAAGGTTTCTGCGTCTGAGGGCACAAGCGCCAACAGTGCCCAATGAAATTGTCATTGAGGCCATGATTAAGGGGCTTCGGCCGGGACCTTCAGCGTAATACTTTGCCAGGAAGCCACCACAAACTTTGGAGAAGCTGCTCCATAAGATGGACGAGTACATCCGGGCCGACAATGACTTCCGCCAAAGAAGGGAGGAGGCATTTAGGTTCTCTGAAATGACCAGGGGCTTCAGAGGAAGATTTCATACGAGGCATGTCAGGTCAATTCATAACTCCACTCAAAGCGATGATAGAGGGAGCCAACAACAAAGGCCACAATACTCTTCGCAAGCTTCGGGACAACGACAAAGCTCTGTTCGGCCGCCAGCGCCAAGGGGCAGAGGCGCCAGGGGCTTCGGGGGAAGATTTGGAGATCAGCCAAGAAGAATTTACTGTCTATTCTGTGGTGAAGACAAGGGCCATACCACCAGGATGTGCCACGTCACCATCCAGAAGCAAAAGGAGATAGCAGAAGCTGCAGCACAACAGAGTCAGCCGAAGCAGGTCATGCACACTGCTTCGTACCATTCGCCTTACATCCCAGAATATGTAGGCAATCACTCTGCAGCCTCTGTTGCTTCGGCAAGTCAACCCCAAGCATCTTGGCAACAGCCTCCACCGCCACCACCAAAGCAGCGAGGACAGCAACCAGAAGGGAGTCAGCACACTCACCTTCAGAGGGACTTCAGAGAGGAGTCTGAAGCTCGCACAGTCAATAGCACTGTGCCAGAGTCGAAGCATATTTACTGACAAATATCCTACCTCGACAACAGTTTTTTCGCATTTTTACATTCAGTATTACTTTTTTGTTAATAAGGAACAATTATGGGAAGTCTGAGTGTCTTTTATCGTTTTTCAATTTCTTGTAACAGTTTCGTCTTTTATCATAACAAAAATATGTCTTCTCCATAGGCTTGAGTTGCCGAAGCGTACGAATTTGTGGTGGCATAAAGGACCTTTGTATTATCAAAAATTTGTTCTAAGGGACACAGTGCAATTTATTCGAAGCAGTAAAAAGTCGTTCCTAAGGGAACACAGTGTAAGTTTTCTGAGCCTACAGCGAAAAGTCAGCGCTGATTCCGCCGAAAGTAAAAGGCGAAGAAGCTCCTAAGGGAGGCTTACAGCGAAAAGTCAGCGCTGATTCCGCCGAAAGTAAAAGGCGAAGAAGCTCCTAAGGGAGGCTTACAGCGAAAAGTCAGTGCTAATTCCGCCGAAAGTAAAAGGCGAAGAAGCTCCTAAGGGAGGCTTACAACGAAAAGTCAGCGCTGATAAAAAAAATTGTGTGCTTTATCGCAGGGATGTGTGCATTTTCGGCACAAATATCATTTTGCATAACATAACATCATCACATCATTTTGCATAAACATAAGCATCATACAACATATTGCATGTGGAACAAGAAGGGGATACAGTATTGATCTTCGGAGAATGTTTTGAAAAAGAGAAAATCGTGCTAAGCACAAGATAAATTGAGAAGAAGTGTAGCTTCAATAGAGAGGCAACATAAAACTTTTTTATAGCTTCGGAGAATACTTCACGAAGCTTGGATATTCTTCATCAGAGAAGTATGGAAATTCTTCTAATATATATAAGATTTTCTTCACGAAGCATGAAAAGAAGGGAAGGTGTTTTTTCGCCGAAGGCTCAAAAAATGGTATGTATGCAAAGTTTCATCCATCGTAAAGAATTAAACTATAAATAGATTATATATTACATTCAAAGTTACAATGTACTACACATGTTACATTCCAAATATTTTTACAATAGCATCTAATCCTCCTTAAGAACTATTTCTGCAGCTTCGTTCAATAGCTGATCGACAACTTTGTCCATGATGGCTTCGGCCATTTTTCTAATTTCATCGTCCCCCTTCGGGTGGGGGCCCGGAGATGCCTCAGCAGGTCCTGAGGGAGAAGAAGATACGACTATATTACTATTACAAACCGCGAACAAAGTCTGGAACCAAAAATTATAACAGAATAAAAACCACTAGTTAATACCTATTTGCCTTTCGGGCTCTGTGCCTTTCTCAGCAGCCTCTGCTATCTTTCTAGCATCATGGATGCCTTTTTCGCTTCTATGAATGATCTCTTGAGCCATTTCTCGGCCGCCATTGTCCCAAATGTCGGTGAAAAATTTTCCACCAACCAGGCTTGATTCGGCCGAGGGGTCCTTTATGTCTTCGGAGGACAAGGCGGTTTCGGTTTGTGCTAAAATTTCACATGATCACAGCCTTTTCTTTCCAGCACAATAGCAATTCCCCTAGCGCCTGAAAAAGCACATATATCTCTGTGGGGGATAGATATCCCCTGGGTCCACTAAAAGAGTAAAAGACCTCACGAAGGGCCCAGGGGCCCAATAAATCGTAAGGTCATTCTTTCGTGGGCCTGGGGAGGAACAATCAGCAAAGCAGTTTGACGCAAGGCCGGATTGGTGCAAACTCGGACGGCCCACAACGTCGAGCGAGCGACCACAACAGAGATCCGACTTTCCCGCGCTGGAGCCCCCATGCAACGGAGCCATGCGAGGATAAGTCGGCAGAGCTACAGGGAGATAAACTCAAACAGTTCACTATCTTTTAGCTACACATTGTTATCATATCCACGTGTATTGCCCCACGGTCGAGCATATAAGGCCTAGGGGGCACCCCTTCAGAACGATCGACCCCATAACATAGCCACCCACACCAACTCTCTGTATTCTCAATCCGGAGAGTTCTCTTGTAACCACGTTCACCAAGCATACTCACCAGGACGTAGGGTGTTACGCATCTCTAAGCGGCCCGAACCTGTAAACCTTGTCCACTGTCCCTCGTGCAATCGGCACGAACCATTTTGCTACAGTTGTCGATACCGTCCTACTCCTAAAAACACCTTGAGGGGCAACCCCGGGTGTGCGGTCGGACCCAAAACACCGACAGCTGGCGCGCCAGGTAGGGGGTGTGTCGACGATCCAAGCTAGCTCAATGGCCGTCACCTTCTACAGCAAGATCACCCTGCGTCCCGGATCCATATTCTGCTTCGGAACAATCTCATCCGTGGCGGATGAAAAGGGAACTCTACATCGCATTGCGGATCCGCCGGAAAAGAACTCTCCTCAAACAAACTCCGAAAATGCCGGAGAAGCGCAACCTCCAGCTCTCCGGAAAAAGACCGCCTCTGGAAAGTCGGGGGCCGAGGGCCCGTTGACCCGGAGAACTCCACTGTCTACTTCCCCGACAAAAGAATGGACACAGATCGCGAGGAAGAAGGAGACCAAGGGGAAGCAAGTTGTTCTTTCCATTTCTCCGCCCTCAAAGGAGAACAGAAAGAAGGTCGCCACGACAGCAGCACCATTCTACCCCGACGTCCTCTTCATCGGGAGAGTGGAGTCGCCTACCGTCTCCGACGATGAGCCGACCGCACCCGAAGAAGAACCGCCTCAACGAGAATCCCGCCGACGGAGGAACCGGCGCAGGAACATTCGACGACATCACGCGGCCGGAGAACGGGATCCGGAGCAACCTGTCTCGCGAGACGAGGTCTCGGAGATAGGAGAAACTCCGGAAGAACGCGTCTTCAGAGAACGAAGGAACTCCCGACGACGTGATCGCCGTCGGGCTCAGGAACAAGCCGAGCAAGATGCAAGGCAACGCCGGGAGAATCCATTCTTCGGGCGCAACCTGAACCCCGACTTTGCCCGAGCCATGAACACGCCGAGCGAAGTCGGAGGAGTATTAGCTCGGATAGCTGATGGACTCCCTCGGACTCCCGACGCCGAGGGCTACCGACGACTGTTCACCCAGGCAGCCAACCATCTTCTACCGCTCGCTCACCCGCCGAACGATCTACGACACGCCATCAACAGTCGCCGAGACGCGCGAAGCTCCATCAATGCTTCGCGTGAACGGCGGCATGAGAACGAGATCCGCCACCGGGAGGAGTACGACAGGGATCATGGCATCCCAGCTCGGAGCCAGGCCACCAGAACTGAGTCGGCAACGACCTCAACTGGCGGTACTACCCGGGGACGGTCGAGGAACCACAACAACCACTCCCCTCCCCGGGATAGGCATCATCCCTGACGACACGAGGACACCTGCGGAGTGTCTGCTCTTACTCCGCGCCTTAGGGCCATCCAATGGCCTCCCAACTTCAAGATGCGCTGCAATGGCTGCGACATCTACCCCGACACTGCATCGACGACTGGGCCGACTTTAGTCGACGCTTCACCGCCAACTTCCAGTCCCTCTCCGACAAACCGGCGCAACCGTGGGACCTCAAATCCATCAAGCGACGGGGGGACGAGACTCTCCGGTCGTACCTCAAAAGGTTCCAGACCATGAGAAATCGTATCCCCGAGGTCACGGAGGCAGCCGTGATCGAGGACTTCTACAGAGGATCCAATGACTCGGCTTTCGTCCGAGCCATACTACAGAAGCCGTCGACTACTTCCGAGGAGCTGTTCCGGGAAGCCGACTTCTACATCACCGCCAACGAGCAGGCCCAGGACCTCATCGGAGGAGCAAAGCCCGCACCAGCAGCACCATGACGCGACGCGAACCAGCAACCCGACAAACGCTGGGAGAAGAGGCCTCGCGAAGAAGTGCACGCCGCCGGACCACCTGCCTCTCGCGCCCGAGGAGGACCTCGCGGAGGCGAATGCACGCTGGACGACATCCTCGACGCCCAGTGCCCGTACCACAAAGACATGCGCCACACTCTTCGTAACTGCCGGGACTTCAAGCACTCCGTCGGGCACGGTCGACCCTTCCAACCTCTA
The DNA here is from genome assembly GCF_902167145.1 of Zea mays. Lineage (NCBI taxonomy): Eukaryota > Viridiplantae > Streptophyta > Magnoliopsida > Poales > Poaceae > Zea > Zea mays. The sequence continues at coordinate 29,242,461 of NC_050100.1, read as the reverse complement.
CCTCCTCCTCCGCCGAGGGGAGGACCAGATGAACCACGACAACCCCATCAGCAGGAGGAGGGAGGAGGAGGAGCCTTCCCGCGCGTTGACAGGGAGGTCAATGTCATTTTCGGCGGGCATGGGTCGCAGGAGAACAAAAGGCAACAAAAGCTCAACGACCGCCAGATACTGGTGGCGACCACCGGTCCTCCTGCCCCATACCGGTGGTCGGAGCACCCGATCACTTTCACTCGGGAGGATCAATGGCTCAACTTCGACCATCCAGGCAAATACCCGCTCCTCGTCGATCCGGTGATCCGAGAGAGCCGGGTGAAGAAGGTGCTAGTGGACGGGGGGAGCAGCATCAACGTCACCTTCCCCCGGACACTCCAAGGCTTGGGAGTTCACCTCAAAGAGCTCCACGAGTCGGACACTCCTTTCTTCGGCATCGTGCCGACGGAAGGGGAATACCCGCTGGGTCACATCTACATGCCTGTCACCTTCGGAACTCCGAAGAACTACAGAACCGAGTTCCTGAGGTTCGAAGTGGCGAACTTCGACTGCGGGTACAACGCCATCATCGGGAGGCCGGGATTGGCCAAATTCATGGCCATTCCACATTACACATACATGATACTGAAGATGCCAGGACCACAAGGAATCATAACTGTGCGCGCCGACTTCCAAGGCGCCGCGGAGTGTTTCCGAGTGGCCATCCAAGCAGCCCTCACCACCAAGCCGGCGACGGTCTCTTCAGCACAGGCAAACTCTAAGCCTGAGGAGGACCTCGCGGAACCGGCAAACGAAGCTCATGCCGCGACCTCTATGCGGCCAACTGAAGAAACCAAGAGGATCAACCTGGGGTTCGCTGATGAACGCAAGACTACCGTCATCAGCTCCAGCTTGGACGACAAATAGGAAAGCACGCTCGTCCAGTTTCTGCAAGATAACCGAGATGTATTCGCATGGCAACCTACGGACATGCTGGGAGTCCCAAGAGAACTGGCCGAGCACAAACTGAAGGTCTATCCCCAGGCAAGGCCGATTCGGCAAAAGCTACGTCGTTTCACGCCCGACAAGAGAGAGGCCATTCGCGCCGAGTTAGCTCGCTTGGTCGCGGCTGGATTTATTAGAGAGGTGTTACACCCCGAGTGGTTAGCCAACCCTGTTCTTGTACTAAAAAAGAATAAAGTGGATTGGCGCATGTGCGTCGACTATACTGATCTCAACAAACACTGTCCGAAGGATCCCTTCGGGCTCCCAAGGATAGATCAGGTGGTGGACTCCACCGCTGGATGCTCTGTGCTGTCTTTCTTGGATTGCTATTCCGGATACCACCAGATTAGTTTGGTGAAGGAAGACGAGGAAAAAACGGCGTTCATCACTCCGTTTGGTGCTTTCTGTTATACCTCCATGCCGTTCGGCCTCAAAAACGTTGGAGCGACTTATCAGAGAGCCATCCAAACGTGCTTAGCCGATCACTGGGGCAAGCGTGTGGAGGCCTACGTAGATGATGTGGTAATCAAAACGGAGAATTCGGAAAACTTCATCGAAGACTTACAGCTGGTTTTCAACAGTCTGAGACGATATAGATGGAAGCTTAATCCCAAAAAGTGTGTTTTCGGGGTACCAGCAGGAAAGTTACTCGGGTTTATTGTCAGCCACCGGGGAATTGAGGCTAACCCGGATAAAATTGAAGCCATCATGAAGATGGAAGCACCTCGATCACAAAAGAAGGTTCAGCGACTTACTGGATGTATGGCAGCTCTGAGCAGATTTATATCCAGGCTGGGGGAAAAAGGTTTGCCATTTTACAAGCTACTCAAGAAGGTGGATAAGTTTCAGTGGACTTCAGAAGCACAGGAGGCTCTAGATGCACTGAAGAAATTCTTGACAACACCACCAGTACTGAAGCCACCCCGACGAGCTACGTCAACTCAACCAGCTGAAGATCTGCTACTGTATATCTCTTGCACGACTCACGTGGTAAGCACCGTGTTGGTAGTCGAGCGAGCAGAGGATGGACATGCCTACCCAGTACAACATCCTGTTTACTTCATCAGTGAAGTTCTTGGCCCCTCAAAGAAAAAGTATCCTCAAGTTCAGAAGCTATTATACGCAGTACTTCTAACTGCCCGCAAGCTACGTCACTACTTTGATGACCACAAAGTCATAGTAGTCACCGGTTTTCCAATAGGGGATATTCTTCATAACAAGGAGGCCATTGGCCGAATAGCCAAGTGGGCTTGCGAGCTGACATCGAGTTCCGACCTCGCACTGCCATCAAAACTCAAGCACTGGTTGATTTCGTATCTGAGTGGACCGAACAGCAAGTACCGGATAATCCAGAGACTGCAGAAGTATGGCAAATGTATTTTGACGGCTCGCTTAGGCTGCAAGGAGCAGGAGCAGGGATTCTCTTCACCGCACCTGGAGGCGAGCACCTCAAATATGCCCTCCAGTTGCTGTTTTCGGCCTCCAACAATGCCGCCGAGTATGAAGCTCTGATCCATGGATTGAACATCGCTGTATCATTGGGCATCAAGAGATTGATGGTATACGGAGACTCTCTGGTAGTCATTAGCGAGATAAACAAAGAGTGGGATTGTTCAAGCGATTCAATGGGAAAATACTGCACTGTCGTCCGAAAGCTGGAAGATAAATTTGAGGGTCTGGAATTTCATCATGTAGAAAGAGATCGGAACACAGCAGCCGATGTACTGTCCAAGCTAGGATCCAGTCAAACTCAGGTCCCACCCGGAGTCTTTATGCAAGAAATACTACAGCCGAGCATCTCAATGGATCAAACAGAAGAGTGCAACATTATAGATCAACCCGAGTCAGACTCTGATGACTGGAGAAGGCCAATCATCAAGTATATAAAGAATGAAGAAGAATCAGATGACAAGAACTCGGCCGAGCGCATTGCCAGACAGTCGGCTCACTACACACTCATTGGGGAGACATTGTACAGAAGAGGTGCATCGGGCGTCCTCATGAAGTGCATTATCTCATCTGCTGGGAAGCGACTTCTGGAGGAGGTCCATGCTGGGCAATGTGGAATACACGCAGCATCCAGAACACTAGTCGGGAAGGTCTTCAGGTCAGGATTCTATTGGCCAACAGCGAAGAATGATGCAGCCGAGTTAGTTCAGAGGTGCGAAGCTTGCCAATACTTGTCAAAACAACAACACCTGCCAGCACAGCAACTGCAGACCATACCAGTAACTTGGCCTTTCGCATGCTGGGGACTGGATATGATTGGACCTTTCAAGAAATCTCAAGGAGGATACACTCACATATTGGTAGCAATCGACAAATTCACTAAATGGATAGAGTTCAAGCCCATCGCTTCTTTAACCTCAGCTAAGGCCGTGGAATTCATACAAGACATAATATTCAGATTCGGGATACCAAACAACATCATAACTGACTTAGGATCCAACTTCACAAGTTCAGAGTTCTTCGACTTCTGCGAGCAAAAGAGCATTCAGATCAAGTATGCATCTGTAGCACATCCAAGAGCCAACGGGTAGGTTGAGCGAGCCAACGGGATGATACTGGAGGCACTCAGGAAAAAGGTCTTCGATAAGAATGAAAAATTCGCAGGAAAATGGATAAGGGAATTGCCCTATGTCGTTTGGAGCCTAAGAACCCAACCCAGCCGAGCTTTGCATGGAAACACTCCTTTTTTCATGGTCTATGGGTCAGAGGCAGTGCTACCCGCCAATCTCAAGTTCGGGGCGCCAAGGTTGATCTTCGAAAACATAGCAGAAGTCGAGGCCACCAGGCTGGAGGACATTGATATACTTGAAGAAGAACGGCTGAATGCGGTAATCCAATCAGCACGGTACCAGCAGACTCTAAGGCGCTATCACGACAAGGCTGTGCGACAACGATCCTTCTCAGTAGGAGATCTCGTCCTCCGCCGAATTCTAACGAGGGAGGGACGGCACAAGTTATCGCCCTTATGGGAAGGACCCTTCATAGTAGCAGAAGTCACTCGGCCTGGATCATATCGCCTCACTCAGATGGATGGCACAGAAGTCGAGAACTCCTGGAACATAGAACACCTCAGGAAGTTTTATCCCTAGCTGTATTTCAAAAAGCTATCGGGACGACGATGTACTCTGTAAAGTGGAAATATGTCATCAATAAAAAAGGGGGTTTCAAAGATACTCAGTTTGATCACGATTGACTTGCATTCTTACTTAACTCGGGGTGACCACTATGCCCTGCTAACGGAGCAATCGACTTAAGTCGGCGACGACTTAAGGCGGTGCAACATGCTCACGCTTACTTAACTTGGGGTGACCACTATGCCCTGCTAACGGAGCAATCGACTTAAGTCGGCAACGACTTAAGGCGGTGCAACATGCTCACGCTTACTTAACTCGGGGTGACCACTATGCCCTGCTAACGGAGCAATCGACTTAAGTCGGCAACGACTTAAGGCGGTGCAACATGCTCACGCTTACTTAACTCGGGGTGACCACTATGCCCTGCTAACGGAGCAATCGACTTAAGTCGGCAACGACTTAAGGCAGTGCAACATGCTCACGCTTACTTAACTCGGGGTGACCACTATGCCCTGCTAACGGAGCAATCGGCTTAAGTCGGCAACGACTTAAGGCGGTGCGACATGCTCACGCTTACTTAACTCGGGGTGACCACTATGCCCTACGAACGGAGCAATCGGCTAAAGTCAGTGGCGACTTAAGCCGGTGCAACATGCTCACGACTACACAATTCAGGGTGACCACCACGCCCTATTAACAAAAGCAAGTGACTTAAGTCAGCAACGACTTAAGGCGATCCGACGAGATTACAATCACTCATATAAGGATGACTTCTATATCCCACAAACGAATTTCATAACCATCGCGCTTTGTTTTACTACTGCAAATTCACAGACTGATGAATTCTGAAATAATACGGGAATAACAATGTCGTTTAAGCACTGAAATGACGTCCTCTAAATGTCTGACCATGCCAACCGCGCGCTCAGAGCACGCAAAACGTTTCTCTACTTGGTGATATTTTTCTCAGGAGCGATCGACGAGGAAGGACGACTCGAGGAATCTGGGGCAGCGTTCACATCAGCCCTTATATCTTCAGGAACAACCACGCCGGGTCTCCTCATCAAGATTCGCCCTGCCCGAATAGCCTTGTCCATGGCTCTGTTGCGCTGGGCTCTGAGAGTAACAGAAGTTTCTTTGACAACCTTGGCAGCCAGTTGAGCAGTTTCTAACTCCTGGACAATGGATTTCTTGGAAGCTCGGAGTTCTTTGATGGTAGCGTCCTTCGCTGATATCAGCTGCTTGAGACGGGTCACTTCATCCGCGGATTCCTGCAGCTTACAGCGTTGATTGTCCAATTCTTCCATAGTAAAGCGGTGACTCCTCTCCAAGATGGTCAGCGAGTTACTGGAATCACGATACAATCTATCAAGACTGTCACGAGAAGCAGCAAGGATACGTTTTTCTTCCTGCAAGCAAAAGTCAACCCCCTCAAAAACCGAGCGGGTAATAGGAACACAACAAGGCAAAGCACAATTTTGTAAATCACCTTCTCAGAATTGAGCTGAGCATGAAGAGAGGAACTCAGTGCATTGGCGTCATCCAAGGCAGCGGAGACCTGACCCAGTTCAGTTTGGCTCTGAGAGTACTTTTCCTCAAAATCGGTACACCGCTGGACCAATTCAGCCTGATCTCGGGAGTGCTTTTCCTCAAGAGTTGAAATCTGCCGAGTTATTCCTGGTAGGAGATAATCAAACAAAAAGGGGTCAGAATATAAAGCAATCCATAGTGAAGGCAGAGAGAAGCAAAAAAAAGCACTAACCAGCGTTGGTTGCCTCCAATTCAGAGACGCGACATTGAAGTGACACTGGATTCCAACATGCAAGAGACGAAGCTACTTCTGGGACAGAAGCACCCTGTAGCCTCAGCTGGCTAGCCATCCCATCCACCAAAGCCTGATGAGGAGAACAGATGAGTGTAATGACAACAGTTCATGCAATGTGAAAATCAAGCTAAAATGCATCACCGTACCTGGAGGTTGGAAAAGAACGAAGGGATCCCCAAATCAGGAGAAATCAATTGATAACCAGGTGTAAGGCCACCGCCCGAAGCAGCTTGCAACAAACCAGCAGAAACCGGCTCGGTACCATCAACAGAGCTCAACACTCGATCAGCGGGGACGCTGCCTTCTAAAGCGACTCCCTGGTCCAAGGTTTGGGCTACCACCATACAACCAGAGTGTGGAGGAGATCCCGCATGAACGTCCATGGAAGTACAGGAGGGAGACCCCGCTCGGGCACCCTCGGGGGCTGGGTCATAGTTTGCACTGCCCACTTGAGCCGGATGATCCCCGGCAGCACCCTCGGGGGCTAGGCAGTGGCTTACACTCCCCACCCGAGCCAAGTCATCCCCGGCGACATCCTCGGGGGCTGGACATGTGTCAGCACCACCCTTGGGGTCCAAGTTCTCTGCGGTAGCCACCTCTAAGGTTGACGGGCCCTCAGCTACTTCCATAGGACCAGGACGATCCAAGTCAGTCTCCCGACCCTCGAGATCGCGCTCTAAGGTCGACGAGGCACGGGATGACCTCAACCCAGCATCAGGCACGTCAGCGCAAACCTCCATTACACCATCATCCACTGGCTCTGATAACAAGTCCTCTGGGACCATATCCTCAAGAGTCTGATCAAAGTTGGCCAGGGACAGTTCTTGCAGACCAATGAGGGCAGACAAAGCAGGAGATGGAACTCCACTACTTTCACCGCTGGCGATGAACTGCCGACTGTTTTTCCGAGTCAAAGGAATTTCATTTTCTTCCTCGTCATCCACGTTGGCAACACAAGCAGCACCCCCATTGGGATCAGCAACAGATGGAGCACCCACATTGGGATCAGCAGCGGGTTGGGTACACCCATTGGGATCAGCATCAGCAAAGTCAGTCACTGGCATTTCTTCAACGGTAGGAACCGAGGTACCGACATCCCGATCCAAACTGGATACTCGCCGAAGGCGTCTCTTTTTCTTTTTCTGCTCATCAGCAGAAGGATCAGGTTGGTTGGCTCGGCAAGGGCGCCTCGGGCGAGTACTGACAGGCTTCTGAGTATCCAAAGTTGTATCAGCCTCTGGGAGGGGCGCCACTACCAACGCCCCAGCAGGAGCAGCATCGGAAGAATCCTCAGCCAGCAAATCAAGCATAGCGCTTATCTCTGCATCACTAGGGTTCAAGGGCACCTCAAAATGGACCTGCCGTTCATCATCAGGAATCTCCCCAAGCGAGGCAACCAGAGCACTAACTTCTTCAGCAGAGGGTCGCACTCTAAGGCCCAAACTGCCATCAGTGACAGGTGGATTCGACACAAAAAGGGTGAAGGCTTTGGGAGGAGGCAGGTTCCAGGCCGAGTATGCCACTGGAGCACCAGCGTTTGACACTTTGCCCCTAAGGATCATCTCAAGTCGGCTTACCAAGTCTGCAGAGGGAATTCTTCTGTTGGTAACCCGAGTTGAGTTGGCTAGCCCTCGATACAGATAAGCTGGGTATGCCCTGTCTTTCAATGGCTGAATATTCTTGAAAACAAAATCAGTAACCACGGCTTCAGCTGTCAGACCCCTCTCTTTCAGTAGTCCAACTTCAGCTAGCAACACACCTACCTCAGCTACCTCCTGATCTGTGGGAGACTCGGTCCAGCTTGGGGTGCGAACGTCCGGTTGTCTTCCCGACCGGGAGGCGAGAGAATTCCCATAATTCTCAACTATGAACCACTCCAAGTGCCATCCCTTGATACTGTCCTTAAGAGGGATCTCGAGATATTCAGTCTTCCTCCCGTGGCGCATCTCCAAGCTGGCACCCCCAACCAACTGATGTTGTCCCCCGGCCATCCCAGGGCGACAATGATACAAGTATTTCCACAGACCGAAATGCGGCAGCACGCCAAGAAAGGCCTCGCATAAATGAACGAAAATGGATATTTGCAAGATTGAATTGGGGTTCAAATGGGTCAAGTTAAGATGGTAGAAATCAAGGAGGCCGCGGAAAAAGGGAGAAATGGGAAGGCCAAGGCCGCGGAGAAGGAAAGGGGCATAGACAACGGACTCATGGGTATCCTCAGTTGGAACGGTAAACCCATGGCAAATCCGCCAAGAATAGAGTTCCCACAGAGGAAGAACCCCGATAGATACAAGATGGAGAAGTTCAGGCTCAGAAATGACGGACATGTGGTCACCTGCGAAAGGCAACTGGCTGTTGGGGTCGATTGGAGGAATCACCACAGCAGACGAACTCGAGGTTTTCCTCTTAGGCGCCATCTCGATTCTACCGACGAGCAGATTGGAAGGCGAATTGCAGAGGGGATTTGGAAGCCAGAAAGCAAGAACTAGGGCACGGAAAGCAGAGGCGGCTAAAGGCACAGCACTTATGGGATATTCCCGAGCCAGATACCGTTTCAAAAAGTGCCCAGTCAGCACCCGGCGGTTATTTCCAAAACACTGCCATGCCACGTGGTCATCTGGCAGTTATTTCCAAAACACCGGTGCGCCACCTCATCACTCGGCTATCATCCTCAAAGTGGCTCGCGCGGCCTGCTATCACTCGGCGTTGCCTCCAAAACGCCGATTTCGTGTTCAGTCGCTCGTCATTACCTCTAAAATGCTGACGCCGCTTTCCAATCACTCGGTGTTGCCTCTAAAACGCTGATATAGTGTTCAGTTGCTCGGCGTTGCCTCTAAAACGCCGACGTCGCCCTCCAGTCGCTCGGCGTTACCTCTAAAACGCTGATATCGTGTTCAGTCACTCGGCATTACCTCTAAAATGCTGATGCCGCTTTCCAATCACTCGGCGTTGCCTCTAAAACGCTGATATAGTGTTCAGTTGCTCGGCGTTGCCTCTAAAACGCCGACGTCGCCCTCCAGTCGCTCGGCGTTACCTCTAAAACGCTGATATCGTGTTCAATCGCTCGGCATTACCTCTAAAATGCTGACGTCGCTTTCCAATCACTCGGTGTTGCCTCTAAAACGCTGATATAGTGTTCAGTTGCTCGGCGTTGCCTCTAAAACGCCGACGTCGCCCTTCAGTCGCTCGGTGTTACCTCTAAAACGCTGACGTTGCCCTCTGACATCGTCTCAAGTCGCTCGACAGTTATCTCTAAAACTCCGATATTGTGTTCGGTCACTCGGCAGTTACCTCTAAAGCGCCAACACCGTCTACAAGTTACTCGGCAGCTATTTCTGAAAGCATTAATTTGATCCCCAAGTTATTCATTTACTGTCTCAAAGGAATCAGCTTCACAAATGAGCAGGACAATCATAAAGGAGAAACCAACATCATTCTTTCATTAGAAGGAAGATAACATAATTACAAATCAACTCTTTACGAGTTGATACTTCCCTACTACTACTACATTACATTACTGCTACTACTACTACACTACGCTATACTACTCTACACTACTACTACATTATTCTAACTATACTATACTAATATCTAAAAGACCAGTGGCATCTAGCCACTGGCCCTGTTGCTGCCGCCGCCGCTGCCGCTGCCCCTGCTGCTGCCGCCCCGGTTGCTGCCCCTGCTGCCGTCGCCGTCACCGTCCTTGCTGCCGCCGCCGCCGCCCTTGCCGCTGCCGTCACCGTCGCCGTCGTCGTCGTCGTCGTCCTCGTCCTCGCCGCCGCCGTCCGAGTCCTCCTCATCCGAGGAGTACTCCGACTCATCCGAGCCCTCGAGCCCGGAGCGCTCGATGGCCCGGATGTACGTCCAGACCTCCGCCGCGAGCCCCTGGGAGTCGTCTGAGTCGTCAGACGACTCACGCAGGGGGATGGGAGCCGGAGACCCTTCAGACTCAGAGGAGAACTCCTCCTCTGAGTACTCTGAATCACCAAACTCCTCTGATGGAGGAGTTGGCTCACACTTGCGCTTATTGTTCTTGCCCATGTAGGAAGCAAAAGGGAGAGAAGAAAGGGAAGCAACAGAGAACAGCGAGAGATGTGAAAAAGCCAGAGAGACAATGGCGTTATTTATAGAATGAGAAGGCAACCGCTCACCTCCAACTGCGATCACCGAACAGTCGCAAAAAGCATTCAATAAGCACTCCAACCCGTCTGAAGTCGCGTCAGGCGGCTGACGCCGTTTCACGCAACACAACACCCATTGGGACTCCAGTCAACAGCGCGGAGGATATGATTACACCCGCCGTCACATCACATTACTACTCAGAAGCAGTCGACTAAAACACTCAGCGTACCAAGCCGTCCCTTGCCCACACCCATTGGGGGGGGACGTCCAGGAAATATCGGTATATTTTTCAAAAAGGTCACATCTGTGCAGGGCACGCAGTGAATACCTCAAGACAAAAATGAGATACCAGCAAGGATCAGAGGAAAGCCAAATATAGCCAGTGAAGTACAAAATATGGCCGACAGAAGCGACGTGAAGACTAGACAGAGAACGTCCATCAAACGTCCAATCAGTCGCAGAGCAAATAAATTGCACCACCTAGCAAGATATGGAGGGATTGCGAACTCGGCTGCTAAAGACAAAATGCTGACCTCTGAAGCATAACATTGGTGACATAATGCTGACCTCCAAAGCATAATGCGGATAGCATCGGGCCGATTTTTACAAGCAGAAAGGATAATCTTCAGCAAAAAGACACAAAAGGAAGACCTTCGAATGGATTATCCACAAAAATCCACTTGAAGGTCGGGGGCTACACCCCATGGATCATCATTCCAAGCCAAGATAGTGCCGACTTCTAAGGCATGGGACAAGATTAAAGACAAGGCTAGCCCTCAACCAAAATGCAGAAGTAAAAATGGAAAAATTTCTGGTGAAGACCTTTGAGTAGATTATCTTCTAAAATCTACTCGAAGCTCGGGGGCTACACCCATTGGGTGCACCTCCGGTGCACCCAATGAAGTTCAAGGTTTTACAAAACGAAATGCCGACCTCTAAGGCACAAGCACGAAACAAAGCTTTGGTTTACGGGTGATCAAAGCAGGAGGAGACAGCAAGAAGTCATTCTTTTCAAATCACCTGCAAGCTGGACCTGGGATCTTTGGGCTGATTACCTCTAAATTAACCCAAAGATCGGGGGCTTGTGGGGGATAAATATCCCCCGGGTCCACTAAAAGAGTAAAAGACCTCACGAAGGGCCCAGGGGCCCAATAAATCGTAAGGTCATTCTTTCGTGGGCCTGGGGAGGAACAATCAGCAAAGCAGTTTGACGCAAGGCCGGATTGGTGCAAACCCGGACGACCCACAACGTCGAGCGAGTGACCACAACAGAGATCCGACTTTCCCACGCTGGAGCCCCCATGCAACGGAGCCATGCGAGGATAAGTCGGCAGAGCTATAGGGAGATAAACTCAAACAGTTCACTATCTTTTAGCTACACATTGTTATCATATCCACGTGTATTGCCCCACGGTCGAGTATATAAGGCCTAGGGGGCACCCCTTTAGAACGATCGACCCCATAACATAGCCACCCACACCAACTCTCTGTATTCTCAATCCGGAGAGTTCTCTTGTAACCACGTTCACCAAGCATACTCACCAGGATGTAGGGTGTTACGCATCTCTAAGTGGCCCGAACCTGTAAACCTTGTCCACTGTCCCTCGTGCAATCGGCACGAACCATTTTGCTACAGTTGTCGACACCGTCCTACTCCTAAAAACACCTTGAGGGGCAACCCCGGGTGTGCGGTCGGACCCAAAACACCGACAATCTCCACGGCTATTCAAGATTTCTTCGAAGGCCTCAGCTTCGTGACTGATCCATTCAATCGGGCCTTCTGGATTCCCCCTTGTGAAATTCTCTTCGCTAGAGAATGCGCCAACGCTGGCGAAGCTGGATTTTATCTTCTTAACGCACTCTATGGATTTATCATAGTATCTTTTCTTGGAAGCACGAAGCTCTTCAACATTTATTTCCAAATGATTTGCCCATTGATCACTAAGTTCTCGTTTTGTTTCTTCTAGTATGCGTTCTTCTTTAGCCCTGGCCAGTTGTTTCTGAAGATCCTGAATTTCGCGTTTTTGGGCTTCAGCTTGAGCCTTAGAGGTAGCTTCGTCTTCCTTTATTTTATCCACTAGTGTAAGCAGAATTTTATCTTTTTCTAAAGCTTCGTTCCTCAGCTTGATAACCTCTGCTCGTAAGTTGTTGAAAGCAATATTATAACTTTTGTCTTCAGCATTCTTTTGCGCTCTCAAAGCGTTGCTTAGTATTAAACCCTATATGAAAAAAGAATTACTATAAGAATAAAAGAATGATTCAAACATTGTAAATTTCTAAATATACAATTCTCGCACCTTCAGACTATTATATGCAAGGCTATTCGCAAGATCCTCCTTCGTCATAGCGCATAGTCCAGCTTCAAGCTTCGGAAACCCCATACTCCTAGCCATCTCCCGACAGACAGATAATTCTTTGTTGTCAGGGATGCAGTATAGGAAGTCATCTTCGTCTGTCCCATTGAACACTAGTGCCCCCTTCGGATATTTTAATTCTCTAGCATAGTGATTAGCTTCGTAAATCTCTTCTTCAGATAGTTCCTTCCTCGAAGCATGTCGCACAATGTAATCACGTATGTTGGAAGGTGCTTCGGGGGCGGTAGTGTCAATTTCTTCAACCGAAATTGGCTCTGACATTTTTATTTTTTCGGCTTCCAAAGCTGCCTTTGTAACTTTTGTTTCTTCGGTTTCCAAAGGTTGTTCCTTGGTGGGCTCTGAAGGCCCAGCTTCAGCTTCAAGTTGTTGCTTCGAAGCTTCAGCAACAAAGGCTTCAGTAGACACTTCAGAAAGTTCAACAGTTTTCTTTGGAGTTATGCTTGAAGATTTAATTGTCTCCAAAACATCTAACACATTAACCATCCTTTTTCTTTTCGGGGTCACTGTTGGACCCTTCTGGCTTTTTCCTGTCTCAATCTTTGCTGCAGGACTTAAAACTTCTGATGTTTTTGCTTCTTCAGTCCTTGGTTCTTCCATCTTTTCTGTTGTTGGCACTTCGACCAATTCTTTGATTTCTGGCAGCAGGGTTGATTCTTTAGCTTCGGTGGCCGAAGAGGTCTCACCGGCGAACTCAGGCACTGTGGCCAGTTCAATATAACGTGGCCGGTGTGTGAGAACCTTTACCCTTTTCCTCTTCGGCGCCGACTCACTAGGAGCGGCTAAAGTAGTCTCCTTCGCAGAGGAAGTATTCTTTCTTTTTTGACCCCGCACTGGATAATGGTAGTCGGGGTAGACGAACCCAATTGCGTCAAATACTCGGTTCAGCCTCTTCTTCTTTCGGCCTCCGAAGGCTGCTGACAATGCAGTATCTTCGGCCTTTGAATATACCCCAAGCAGTTCATCACTCACAGTCTCAATGCTTTTTAGCCAGTCGTCATCTGGCTCAACAAATTTATCTCCGAACTTAAATGTGTATTTCAGCCTGACTAGACCACCTTCGTCAATCTCTTTAATGGTCTCCTGTGGCATTTCCCATTTTTCCACAAGTGGCCATACTCTGAAGGCAATGTGTTCTTGCACCAAATCCCTCGTTCCAATAAAAGAGCAAACAACACCGAAGGCTCTCTGGCATTCTTCGGCTGCTTCATTCATTTCCACCTTCGGCCTCCACATGCCGAAGCGTTGCCAGATGGGGCGCATAATAATTTTCTTTATATCTTCTCGTGATTTCAAGTCATTCTTCACGTAAAACCATTCCGTCATCCAGTCGCTAGGCCACCTCTTTCGAAAGGTCGGCACGGGGCAGCTTGACCCAGACCGGGAGCCGAAGCTGTAGCAGCCAAAATTGTTGTGATACTGTTCCTTACCCTAGGGTTTTGTTTCGTACAACAATTCATGTATGTTGCAGAAGCTTTTCGCATCAGGTTCCAAGCCTTGGCTTCTCATGGCCCACACGAAGATATTCATCCTTATGATTGCTTCGGGGGTAAGTTGGTGAAGATAGATTTCAAATATCTTCAGCACCTCTACAACAAAGCTGCTTAAGGGAAATCGTAGTCCAGCCTTCAAGAAGCTTCGGAATACCACGACTTCATTTTCCTCAGGAGTTGGACAAGTCTTCTCTCCTTCATCAGCCCTCACAATGGACAAGTCCCGGAAATATCTGCCCCTCATGTTGACAAGATGATTTTCTTTAATACTAGATTTGCCAAAATCCGCATGGCTTGGTCGCCAAGGTCGATCTTCGGAGTCTTCACCACCACTATCCACATCATAGCTGTCACTGTCACCAGTATCTTCAGATAAACCCTCCAAAATTTCTTTAGTAATCTTCTCTGTATTAGTCTTCGACATCGATTGAAGAAAACCCAGATGCATCTCCTCAGAAAGACTTAGCTTCGAATCACCAACAGCTTTTTTTATCTTCAGACATCCTTGCAAACATTGAGAAAGTGCTCTCTAAACCGAAGCTTTAAAATCTAAAAGGCCAAGCAAGTGTTGTTGCGCACAGGCTAAAAGTTGGGTGAGTAAAAGCGGTTGGCAAGAGAGCGTACCAAATAAACTCGGGATGAGCTCTTATTTATACGCCCAGAGCGTTGAAACTGGAGGGTCCCGCTTGTCAAAGACTGTTGCTATTCTAGCAAAGAGAAGGTGTTTTTTCGGACCTTCGGCTTAAGGCCTTCGTCCATATCGCAATATGAATTTATTGTTACAGCAAATTAATATTGCGAGGGGCTACTGTTGGGGGCCTTCGGCTTCCGAAGGTCCTCAAAAACGTGATCTGATAATATTTTCTAAGTATGCAAGCAGGTATCTTCGGAATCAAGTTGCGGGTATACAGAAGCATGGTCAAGACGAAGCTTGACTGAAATGGAAGACGATCATGACGAAGGATGAAGCAATCACGAAGCTATGTGCAGAGGAGCTTCGGCATGACAGCAGAAAGGGGAAACCGACTTAAAGATGAAAAGCCAAATCAGCCCTCGAAGAATTACTATAGAGTTATTGATAAAAGTGAAGGGCATTAATGTAATTTCATACGGGCTGCGTCCCGTGCCTATAAATAGATGAACAGTATTCCTGTACTGTTCACGCTGACTTAGCATTGGCATCACGCTTGTACCCTTACTTTCCTTCAAGCCGAAGGTACATTTGTAATATTGTCATCATTTATATAAGAAAAACGAATAGAAATAAATTAATAATTAATGTTTAACGTAGTTATGTTATTTTCCATATTATGTATATAAATCTTTTCCTAATCTTTTATTGTGATTATGAAGGTATGACCTTCATAACCTTCGTCCGAAATTCATTATATCCAAGGGGAAATAATGTTTCGAAGGACGAAGGACTTTAATATTTGACATTGTGTGTTGCCTTGTTCTTGATTCATAGCATTTGAGAACAAGTCCCCAGCATCCCCCCTTTGTTGGTGATCCCTCAAAAAGTGATACCAAATGACTATGTGCTTAGTGTGGCTGTGCTCAACGGGATTATCCGCCATGCGGATTGCACTCTCATTATCACATAGGAGAGGAACTTTGGTTAATTTGTAACCATAGTCCCTAAGGGTTTGCCTCATACAAAGCAATTGCGCGCAACAATGGCCTGCGGCAATATACTCGGCTTCGGCGGTAGAAAGAGCTACAGAATTTTGTTTCTTTGAAGCCCAAGACACCAGAGATCTTCCCAAGAACTGACAAGTCCCTGATGTGCTCTTTCTAACAATTTTACACCATGCCCAATCAGGATCTGAATAACCAATTAAATCAAATGTGGATCCCTTGGGGTACCAAAGACCAAACTTAGGTGTATAAACTAAATATCTCAAGATTTGTTTCACGGCCCTAAGGTGAACTTCCTTAGGGTCAGCTTGGAATCTTGCACACATGCATACGGAAAGCATAATATCCGGTCGAGATGCACATAAATAGAGTAAAGATCCTATCATCGACCGATATACCTTTTGATCTACGGATTTACCTCCCGTGTCGAGGTCGAGATGCCCATTAGTTCCCATGGGTGTCTTGATGGGCTTGGCATCCTTCATTCCAAACTTGGTGAGTATGTATTGAATGTACTTAGTTTGGCTCATGAAGGTGCCTTCTTGGAGTTGCTTGACTTGAAATCCTAGAAAATACTTCAACTCCCCCATCATTGACATCTCGATTTTTTGAATCATGATCCTACTAAACTCTTCACAAGTAGATTTGTTAGTAGACCCAAATATGATATCATCAACATAAATTTGGCATACAAACAAATCATTTGCAATAGTTTTAGTAAAGAGAGTAGGATCGGTTTTTCTGACTTTGAAGCCATTAGCGATAAGAAAATCTCTTAGGCATTCATACCATGCTCTTGGGGCTTGCTTAAGACCATAAAGCGCCTTAGAGAGTTTATGCACATGGTTAGGGTACTCACTATATTCAAAACCAGCATGTTGCTCAATATAGACCTCTTCCTTGATTGGTCCATTGAGGAAGGCAATTTTCATGTCCATTTGATAAATCTTGAAGCCATGGTAAGTAGCATAGGCAAGTAATATATGAATTGACTCAAGCCTAGCTACGGGTGCATAGGTTTCACCGAAATCCAAACCTTCGACTTGTGAATATCCCTTGGCCACAAGTCGGGCTTTGTTCCTTGTCACCACACCATGTCATCTTGCTTGTTGCGGAAGACCCACTTGGTTCCTACAACATTTTGATTAGGACGTGGAACAAGATGCCATACCTCATTCCTCGTGAAGTTGTTGAGTTCCTCTTGCATAGCCAACACCCAATCCAAATCTCTTAATGCGTCTTCCACCCTGTATGGCTCAATAGAAGACACAAAAGAGTAATGCTCACAAAAATGCGCGACACGAGATCGAGTGGTTACCCCCTTATGAATATCGCCGAGGATGGAGTTCACGGGGTGATCTCTTTGTATCGCTTGGTGGACTCTTGGGTGTGGCGGTCTTGGACCCTCATCATCTTCCTTGTCTTGATCATTGACATCTCCCCCTTGATCATTGTCCTCCTCTTGAGGTGGCTCTTCTTGATCTTAATTTTCATCATCTTGAGCTTGATCCTCATCTTGGGTTGGTGGAGATGCTTGATTTGAAGATGATGGTTGATCTTGTGCTTGTGTGGGCTCTTCGGGTTCCTTAGGACACACATCCCCAATGTACATGTTCCTTAGTGCGACGCATGGAGCCTCTTCATCATCTAGCTCATCAAGATCAACTTGCTCTACTTGAGAGCCGTTAGTCTCATCAAACACAATGTCACAAGAAACTTCAACTAGTCCAGCGGACTTGTTAAAGACTCTATATGCCCTTGTGTTTGAGTCATAACCAAGTAAAAAGCCTTCTACAGCCTTAGGAGCAAATTTAGATTTTCTACCTCTTTTAACAAGAATAAATCATTTGCTACCAAAGACTCTAAAATATGAAACATTGGGCTTTTTACCGGTTAGGAGTTCATATGATGTCTTCTTGAGGATTCGGTGAAGGTAGAGACAGTTGATGGCGTAGCAAGCGGTGTTGATTGCTTCCGCCCAAAACCGGTCTGAAGTCTTGTACTCATCAAGCATGGTCCTCGCCATGTCAAGTACAGTTCTATTCTTCCTCTCCACTACGCCATTTTGTTGTGGTGTGTAGGGAGAAGAGAACTCATGCTTGATGCCCTCCTCCTCAAGAAAGCCTTCGATTTGTGAGTTCTTGAACTCTGTCCCGTTGTCGCTTCTAATCTTTTTGATCCTTAAGCCAAACTCATTTTAAGCCTGTCTCAAGAATCCCTTTAAGGTCTCTTGGGTTTGAGATTTATCCTGCAAAAGAATACCCAAGTGAAGCGAGAATAATCATCCACAATAACTAGACAGTACTTACTCCCGCCGATGCTTATGTAAGCAATCAGGCTGAATAGATCCATGTGGAGTAGCTCAAGTGGCCTGTCAGTCGTCATGATGTTCTTGTGTGGATGATGAACACCAACTTGCTTCCCTGCTTGACATGCGCTACAAATCTTGTTTTTCTCAAAATGAACATTTGTTAGTCCCAAAATGTGCTCTCCCTTTAGAAGCTTATGAAGATTCTTCATCCCAATGTGGGCTAGTCGGCGATGCCAGATCCAACCCATGTTAGTCTTAGCAATTAAGCAAGTGTCGAGTTCAGCTCTATTAAAATCAACTAAGTATAGCTGACCCTCTAACACTCCCTTAAATGCTACTGAATCATCACTTCTTCTAAAGACAGTAACACCTATATCCGTGAAAAGACAATTGTAGCCCATTTTGCATAATTGAGAAACTAAAAGCAAGTTGTAATCTAAAGAATCTACAAGAAAAACATTGGAAATAGAATGGTCAGGTGATATAGCAATTTTACCAAGTCCTTTGACCAAACCTTGATTTCCATCCCCAAATGTGATAGCTCTTTGGGGATCATGGTTTTTCTCATAGGAGGAGAACATCTTTTTCTCCCCTGTCATGTGGTTTGTGCACCCGCTATCAATGATCCAACTTGAGCCCCCAGATGCATAAACCTACAAAACAAGTTTAGGCCTTGTTCTTAGGTACCCAAACGGTCTTGGGTCCTTTGACATTAGAAACAAGCACCTTGGGTACCCAAACACAAGTCTGTGAACCCTTGTGTTTGCCCCCAACAGATTTGGCAACTACTTTGCCTGATTTGTTAGTGAGCACATAAGAAGCATCAAAAGTTTTAAATGAAACATTGGGTTCATTTGAGGCAATAGGAAATTTCTTTTTAGGCAATTTAACACGAGTGGATTGCCTAGAACTAGATGCCTCACTCTTATACATGAAAGCATGATGAGAGCCAGAGTGAGACTTCCTAGAATGAATTCTCCTAATTTTGTGCTCGGGATAACCAACAGGATATAAAATGTAACCCTCGTTATTGTGAGCCATGGGAGCTTTGCCCTTAACAAAGTTAGATAATTTCTTAGGGGCATTAAGCTTGACATTGTCTCCCTGTTGGAAGCCAATGCCATCCTTAATGCCTGGACGTCTCCCACTATAGAGCATGCTTCTAGCAAATTTAAACTTTTCATTTTCTAAGTCATGCTCATTAATTTTGGCACTAAGTTGAGCTATGTGATCATTTTGTTGTTTAATTAAAGCTAGGTGATCATGAATAGCATCAACATTAATGTCTCTACATCTAGTACAAATAGTAACATGATCAATGGTAGATGTAGAGGGTTTGCAAACATTTAATTCATCAATCTTAGCATGTAACATGACATTTTTATTTCTAAGATTGGAAACAATATCATTGCAAACATTTAAATTTTTAGCCTTAGTAATCAATTTATCATTTTCTATCTTAAGGCTAGCAATTGATTCATTCAACTTGTCAATCTTAGTAATCAAATTAGCATTATCATTTTTAAGTTTGACAAGAGAATCATCACAAACATATAAATTCTCAACCTTAGCAATTAATTTTGCATTTTCATTTCTAAGGTTTGAGATAATATCATGGCAAGTGCTTAGCTCACTAGTCATTTTTTCACACTTGTCTACTTCCTGAGCATAAGCATTTTTAACCTTAACATGCTTCTTATTTTCCTTAATAAGGAAGTCCTCTTGGCTATCCAAGAGTTCATCCTTCTCATGAATAGCAACTATCAATTCATTTAATTTTTCTTTTTGTTGCATGTTTAGGTTGGCAAAAAGGGCAAGCAAATTATCTTCATCATCACTAGAGTTTTCCTCATCACTAGATGTTGCATATTTAGTGGAGGCTCTAGATTTTACCTTCTTTTTGTCGTCCTTTGCCATGAGGCACTTGTGGCCGACGTTGGGGAAGAGGAGACCCTTGTTGACAACGATGTTTGCGGCGTTCTCGTCGGAGGAGGAGTCGGTGGAGCTCTCATCGGAGTCCCACTCCCGACAAACATGGGCATCGCCGCCCTTCTTCTTGTAGTATCTCTTTTTCTCCTTCTTCTTCCCTCTCTTGTCGTCGCCTCTATCACTAGAAATAGGACATTTTGCTATAAAGCGACCGGGCTTACCACATTTGTAGCAAACCTTCTTGGAACGGGGTTTGTAGTCTTTCCCCTTTCGTTGCTTGAGGATTTGACGGAAGCTCTTGATGATGAGCGCCATCTCCTCATTATCGAGCTTGGAGGCATCGATGGGAAGCCTACTCGACATAGACTCTTCCTTCTTCTCCTCCATCGCTTTGAAGGCGACAGGTTGCACCTTGGGTGTGGAGGTGGCACCTCGCTCGATGATTTGTTTGGAGCCTTTGATCATTAATTCAAAGCTCACAAACTTTCCTATAACCTCCTCGGGAGACATTAGCTTATATCTAGGATCACCACGAATTAATTGAACTTGAGTAGGATTAAGAAAAACGAGTGATCTAAGAATAACCTTGACCATTTCATGGTCATAACATTTTGTGCTCCTGAGGTTGCGCACTTGGTTGACCAAGGTCTTGAGCCGGTTGTACATGGCTTGTGGCTCCTCTCCTTGGTTGAGCATAAATCGACCGAGCTCCCCCTCGATCGTTTCCCGCTTGGTGATCTTGGTCACCTCATCTCCTTCGTGCGCGGTCTTGAGCACATCCCAAAAATCTTTGGCACTCTTCAACCCTTGCACCTTATTATACTTCTCTCGACTTAGAGAGGCGAGGAGTATAGTAGTGGCTTGGGAGTTGAAATGCCGGATTTGGGATACCTCGTCCGAATCATAGCCTTCATCCCCCACGGATGGTTCCTGCGCTCCAAACTCAACATTGTCCCAATTGCTAGCGTGGAGTGAGGTTAGATGGTGCCTCATTTTATCACTCCACATACAATAATCTTCACTGTTAAAAACCGGTGGTTTGCCTAGTGGGATGGAAAGTAAAGGAGTGAGTTTGGAAATGCGAGGATAGCGTAAGGGGATCTTACTAAACTTCTTGCGCTCATGGCGCTTAGAAGTGACGGACGGCGTGTCGGAGCCGGAGGTGGAAGGCGATGAAGAATCGGTCTCATAGTAGACCACTTTCTTCATTTTCTTCTTCTTGTCGCCACTCCGGTGTCACTTGACGCGACGAGGTGATTCCTCCCTCTTCTTGTTGTCAGACTCCCCCGATGGAGCTTTCTTGTGGCTTGTGGTGGGCTTCTCGCCGTTCACCATCTCCTTCTTGGCGTGAGCTCCCGACATCACTTCGAGAGGTTAGGCTCTTAATGAAGTTCCGGGCTCTGATACCAATTGAAAGTCGCCTAGAGGGGGGGTGAATAGGCAAATCTGAAATTTATAAAGTTTAAGCATAACTACAAGCCGGGGTTAGCGTTAGAAATATAATCGAGTCTGAAAGAGAGGGCGAAAAACAAATCACAAGCAAATAGCGAGAGTGACACGATGATTTGTTTTACCGAGGTTCGGTTCTTGTAAACCTACTCCCCGTTGAGGTGGTCACAAAGACCGGGTCTCTTTCAACCCTTCCCTCTCTCAAACGGTCACTTAGACCGAGTGAGCTTTTCTCCTCAATCAATTGGGACACTTAGTCCCCACAAGGACCACCGCACAATTGGTGTATCTTGCTTTGATTACAAATGTCTTGGGAACAAGAAATGGGGAAGAAGAAAAGCGATCCAAGCAAGAGCTCAAAGAACACGGGCAAAACTCTCTCTTCTAGTCACTAATTGCTTTGAGTGGAATTGGGACTTGGAGAGGCTTTGATTCAATCTAATTGTGTCTTGTATTGAATGCACTAGCTCTTGTATTGAATGTGTTGGCTGAAAAACTTGGATGCCTTGAAGTGTGGTGGTTGGGGGGTATTTATAGCCCCAACCACCAAAGTGGCCGTTGGGAGGGCTGTCTGTCGACGGGTGCACCGAACAGTCTGGTGCGCCAGCCACATCACCCAACCATTGGGGTTCGACCGTTGGAGCTCTGACAAGTGGGGCCACCGGATAGTCCGGTGGTGCACCGGACAGGCACTGTTCATTGTCCGGTGCGCCTTCTGGCGCCTGCTCCAACTTCTGCGTGCGTAGTCCGCACTGTTCACTATTACTGTACACTTTTGCAGTCGACCGTTGGCACTGTAGCCATTGCTCCGCATGGCACACCGGACAGTCCGGTGAATTATTGCGGAGTGGCTTTTCCAGAAACCCGAAGTTGAGCAGTTGGAGTGGATTCACCCTGGTGCACCAGACACTGTCCGGTGGCACACCGGACAATTCGGTGCGCCAGACCAGTGCTGCCTTCGGTTTCTTTTGCTCCTTTTGATTTGAACCCTTTCTTGGACTTTTTATTGGTTTGTGTTGAACCTTTGGCACCTGTAGAACTTATAATCTAGAGCAAACTAGTTATTCCAATTATTTGTGTTGGGCAATTCAACCACCAAAATCATTTAGGAAAAGGTTTGACCCTATTTCCCTTTCAACAAGAATGTAAGTTGAAAAGGAAATAGATCGGCATACGCGAGATTTATGGAATCGTGGCAGATGACCTCATTTCTTAGAGCGATTACCTTTTTATAAATTTCTATTTTGTTGCGTAAATGTGTGGGTCGTAAATATATCTTATACATATGGCACAAATGGTAGGAACCCAATACATACTGTATTAAGTAAACGAGATAATGCATAAAATCAATAAATCGTTTGCGTAAAATGTGAATAGAAATATCATAAACAGACAAATAGATGAAAGCAGAGCCATGAACTGAAATATAAGTCGTAAAAACCTATTTACATTGGCATAAATATGTATACAAAATAGCATAAAAATAGGACTGCCGCCATGCGGAACCGCCACCTCACATCTGGGATGCGCCACCACTTCGTGCCTAGGGGATGCTGCCACCGTCGCTCGTGCCTAGGGAAGTCCACCATCGTCGCTCCCACCTTGGATGGCATCGCAGTCGTACGCGCTCAGGGGTTGACCCTCGCGCGCGTGCATCCTAAGATCCGTCGCACCAACCGCTCCCACCTCGCCGTCATGCACGCCTTAGTGAGAGCACCTAGAGGGGGGTGAATAGGTGATCCTGTAAAAACTTAAAACTTATAGCCACAAAACTTGATTAAGTGTTAGCACAATAGAATCAAGTTGCTAAGAACCGAGCTCTTGAGAAACACAATAGTCACAAAGAAAACAAGCACAAGAGACACGATGATTTATCCCGTGGTTCGGCCAAGTATAACACTTGCCTACTCCACGTTGTGGCGTCCCAATGGACGAGGGTTGCACTCAACCCCTTTCAAGTGATCAAATGATCCACTTGAATACCACGATTGTTTTCTTTCTTATACTCTTTCCCGTTTATGAGGAATCTCCACAACTTGGAGTCTCTCGCCCTTACAACAAAGATCAAAGTGAAAGCACTTAGAGTAAGGGAGGGAAGCAACACACACAAATCCGTAACATTACGCACACACACAGCCAAGACTTGAGCTCAAATGAATCGCAATAAGTTCACCGCTAGAACAAAGCTCAAATCACTAAGAAAGTCAATCAAGTGCGCGGAGACGGAGTGTGGAAGACTTTGAATGCTCAAAGTATGCTTGGGTTTCTCCTCCATGCGCCTAGGGGTCCCTTTTATAGCCCCAAGGCAGCTAGGAGCCGTTGGAGGCATTCTTGGAAGGCAATTCTTGCCTTCTGTCGGGTGGCGCACCGGACAGTCCGGTGCACCACCGGACATCCACTGTTCATTGTCCGGTGCGGATCTCCTTCCTAAAATGGCACAACCGACCGTTGCAGAATTGTAGCCATTGGCGCACCGGTCACTGTCCGGTGCACACCGGACAGTCCGGTGCTCCGAGCCGACGTTGGCTGGGGCCACGCGTCGCGCGCGGATTGCACGGTCGGCCGTTGCGCTGGCGGCCGTTGGCTCACCAGACAGTCCAGTGAATTATGGTCGTACGCCGCTAAAGATTTCCCGAGAGTGGCCAGTTCGTCGGAGCTGGCCTGGCGCACCGGACACTGTCCGGTGCACCCAGACTGAGCAGCATTTGGCTGTACACAGCCAACTCTTTTCCAATCCTTTTCTTTTCCTGATTCTAGCACTTAGACAAATATATTAGTACATAAAAACCAATGTACTAAGTCTAGAACCATACCTTCTTGTCTATTCGCACTTTATCCATCATTTGACATATAATTACTCACTCAATATGTGTTGGGCACTTAATCACCAAAATATACTAGAAATGGCCCAAGAGCACATTTTGTAACGCCCTGAATTTGGGGGTAGATTTTTTTCTTCTTTTCCCTCGCCAAATTCGGGCATTACCCTTTCCTTTTCCCTTTTCCCCTCGCTAAACCTTGATCTTTTCCAAAGTTATAGCGGGTTTTGGCTTTAGATCTCGTGTAAAGCAAAACCCTAAAATGCTTTATTTTGTTTGCCGCACCATGCCGAGCTATGCATTTATTTTGGTTGGTTGAGATTGTGGAAATCACTCATCTAAAATTGAAGAAAAGGAAAACCTTTTCCTCTCTCCCCTCCCCCTTCCTTCCCCATTTCGGCCCAGCCGCGCCCCCCCCCCCTTGGCGCGTGCGGCCCAGCCGGCCGGCCCAGCCGCCCTTTCCCCCCTTCCCGCGTGGGCCCCGCGGCGGCCTAGCCGCGCCCCCCTCCCCCGCCGTGGGCCGCCCCAGCCGCGCCTCCCTCCCCCTTTGGGCCCAAGCGGCCCAGCCGCCCCCTTCCCCTTTTTTCCCCAAAATTTCCCTCCCCGCAGGCCCCGCCCGTCATTCTCCCTCCCTCTCTCCCTCTCCCTAACCCTAGCGCCGCCGTCGCCGCCCCTTCCCCCGCGCCGCCGCCGCCCGCCTCGCCCACGGTGAGGTCCTCCCTCCCCTCCCCTCTTCTCCCTCCCCTTCCTCCTCCTTCCCCCTCTCGTCGGCGCCCTCCCCCGCGTCGTGGGCGCACTCGCCCCGGCCTCGGCCGCCCCTCCGGCGAGCCGCCCCGCCCCGTCCGCTCGGCGCCCCGGCTCGGCCGAGGCCACCGGCCGCGCCTGCCCTCGCCCGCGCCGGCCGTGCCCCGCGCCGCCCGGCCTCGGCCGCCCCTCCGGCGAGCCACCCCGCCCCGTTCCGTGCCCGGCTCGGCCTCCCCCGCCGCGCCCGTCCCCGGCGAGCCCCGCCCCGGCTCGGCCGCCCCGGCTCGGCCGCGCCGTCCCCGCCCCGGCGTGGTGGCCGGCCGTGTCCTCGCCCCGCCCGTGCCTCGCCCGCCGTGGTCCGCGGCGTCCTCGCTCGCCCGTGCTCGCTTGCCCCGGCGTGCTTGCCCGCTCGCCCCGTCGTGCCTTGCTCGCGTCGTGATGGCCCCGGCGCGGCCTCGAGCTCGGCCCAGCGTGCCTATGGCGCGCGGCCTTGAGCTCGGCTAGCGCGCGGCCCCGACGTGCGCACAACTAGTTCGCGGCGCGTGCGTGCGGCCTCGCGCGCGTGCCCGCGTAATGCGCAGTGCCTTGGCACGGCCGTCGTGCCTTTGTCTACCCCCCAGATGTCCCTATCTACCCCCTATCCTATGCGCGCTAATCACGTTGTTTATATTAATAAGATAGGAGTCTCAATTTGGAAATTGGTTACGTTAGTTAATTTATGTAGCTAATCGTCTATCTCATTCAATGTTAATCTTCTGAAAATGGTCATGATTCGAGTTATGCATGTAGCTAATCCTTTTGTTAGAACTAATTGGAGCTAAGTAGAACAAAAGCAGGTAGCGTCTAGTTATTCGTCTACCCGTAATGCGCCTCGAGCATAAGCCTTGACCCTCGCGAGACCTTTCCCCGCCTCTTTCTAACCATGGTAAATTCATTATCGTATGTGATATTCTATGCATATTTACTTTATTTGTTCTCTTGTATGGTGTACTGTTTGTTTCCTAATTTGAATGGATGGATGTATGTATGCTTGCAATCGCATAGAGAACGATTCGGTCGAGGAGCCCGAAGAACTCGCAGGAGAAGCCCCTGAGCAGCAGTCGGTTGGTGGAGGCAAGTGTCCCTTGACCTATCTATGTCCTATTCATTCTTTAATTCACCTCCCGCATTACATATTTATGCCTAAGGATTGACTAGTTTTGTTATCCATGTCCTTGTTTACCTATTTGGGTTGGATTATTATTGTTTAGCTTTATGCTATTGCTCAACTATAATCAATGAACATGATAAGATTATTTATGATACGCTGTTTTCCCTTCTCTTATTATGATGTTATAATTGTGGCCTTTAAGGGGGCTTGAGCGGTTTCTCGAGTGCCTCTCCGTAAGGACCTGTTCTTTGGATGACCGCCCGGGAAAACAGTGCAACCATGAGGGTGGAATGGGGTGCCCTTAGCTGAATAATTAGAGGATCCGGGGTGTAGATCACTTAGCCGTCGTGCCGTCAATGGGGCTCGGTGTATGCGGCTCGCTCTGCCAAGTTTGGGTTCGCCCCTTGGGGAGGAGTGCGGTGCATTTAGGAAACCTAACGGGTGGCTACAGCCCCGGGGAATCTTTGTAAAGGCTACGTAGTGATGCCCTGCTGGGTCACCTTGGTAGTGATCAATGGAGAGTCATGATCTCTGGGCAGAAAGGGAATCACGGCTTGTGGGTAAAGTGCATAACCTCTGCAGAGTGTTTGAAAACTGATATATCAGCCGTGCTCGCGGTTATGAGCAGCCAAGAGAGCTCCAGTGATTAGTGGTACTTGATCAGAGACATTTTGGGTTACAGGTGGCAATGAGATTGATGGTTCTGGTTATGACAATGGTGCTGGTAAGTGGCATTCTTTCCGTTTGGAAAGGGTACATCGGGCTAATAACTTGGGTTAATGTTAAAACCTGGCTTTCTACTAGTAAATAATAATCTAACCAACTAAAAGCAACTGCTTGACTTATCCCCACATAAAGCTAGTCCACTACAGCCAAACAGGATACTTGCTGAGTATGTTGATGTGTACTCACCCTTGCTCTACACACCAACCCCCCCCATCCCCAGGTTGTCGGCATTGCAACCACTGCTCAGGCGAAGATGAAGCCGTGGAAGGAGACTTCCAGGAGTTCCAAGACTACGACGTGTTCTAGGCGTGGGTTAGTGGCAACCCCCAGTTGGCTACCTGTGAAGGCCGCGTTTATCTACGTTTCTTTTCCGCACTTTGATTTATTGTAAAGACTATGTGGATGTCTCAGACATATGATGTAATCGACTATTATTTCCCTTTTTAATACTATTTGAGCACTGTGTGATGATGTCCATGTTATGTAACTGCTGTGTACGTGAATAGCTGATCCTGGCACGTACATGGTTCGCATTCGGTTTGCCTTCTAAAACCGGGTGTGACACATTTCCCTTTCAATCTCCCCCTTTTTGGTGATTTATGTCAACACATCAAAAATCAACAAATGGAAGTGCAACATCAATGCAATTGAGAACAAAAATAGTCTTTGACAAGATTTGACATATTTGGATCGTTCTTCGCCACCACTTAGTTTGTTTTTGCAATTCGAATTCATTTTCCTATCTCTAAGTTAAACACACATGTTTAGACACAAAGAGAGATAATCCAAGAGTAAGAATGATTAAGAGCCAAAAACTCCCCCTTTTCCCATAATCAAACATTCTCCCCACAAGAGACCAAATTTTGATAGTAAGAGTTATTTTGACAAATCAAAAGTTCTACTCTACTCTTTTTCAAAAATTTCACAAGCGGTAGCTGATCCATTTGCTTTGGCCTTATTCTCTCCCCGTTTGGCATTAAGCACCAAAACAGGATCAATCTGGGCCCCATAACCCCATTGCCTCACCAAAATTGTCAACTAAGAGCAAAAAGGCAATATGAGTATGGATATGAACTTGGAGTAAATTACCCTCTTATCGAAGTGTAGTGGAAGTCTTGCATGGTCCAAGTTCACTTTTCCCTTTCAATCCACCTTTGAGACTAAATAGAGTAAACTCAAGCACACTGTTAGTCTCAAAGGGTCAAGTTGTAGCACATCTCCCCCTAAATATGTGCATCACTCACACATGGACTTTTGAGGTCCGGGGATTGCTTGCACAACTTGAGCACCATAAATAAAGAATAATATGCATAAAGGAACATGATCAAAGACATAACACTCATGTATGCTATAGATCAATCCAAGTTATGCGAATCTAAGACATTTAGCTCACTACGCAGCCTGCAAAAGGTCTTCTCATCTAAAGGCTTGGTAAAGATATCGGCTAGCTGGTTCTCGGTGCTAACATAAAACACTTCGATATCTCCCTTTTGCTGGTGGTCTCTCAAAAAGTGATGCCGGATGTCTATGTGCTTTGTGCGGCTGTGTTCAACAGGATTGTCCGCCATGCGGATTGCACTCTCATTATCACATAGGAGTGGGACTTTGCTCAGATTGTAGCCAAAGTCCCGGAGGGTTTGCCTCATCCAAAGTAGTTGCGTGCAACACTGTCCTGCGGCAACATACTCGGCCTCAGCGGTGGATAGGGCAACGGAAGTTTGTTTCTTAGAACTCCAAGACACCAGGGACCTTCCTAGGAATTGGCACGTCCCTGAAGTACTCTTCCTATCAACCTTGCATCCAGCATAATCGGAGTCTGAATATCCAATTAAGTCAAAGGTAGACCCCTTTGGATACCAGATCCCGAAGCAAGGCGTAGCAACTAAATATCTAAGAATTCGCTTAACGGCCACAAGGTGACATTCCCTTGGGTCGGATTGAAATCTAGCACACATGCATACACTAAGCATAATATCCGGTCTACTAGCACATAAATAAAGCAAGGATCCTATCATAGACCGGTATGCCTTTTGATCAACGGACTTACCTCCTTTGTTGAGGTCGACATGTCCGTCGGTTCCCATTGGAGTCTTTGCAGGCTTGGCTTCCTTCATCCCGAACCGCTTGAGCAAGTCTTGTGTGTACTTCGTTTGAGAGATAAAGGTGCCGTCCTTGAGTAGCTTCACTTGAAATCCAAGGAAGTAGTTGAGAGCACCTAGAGGGGGGTGAATAGGTGATCCTGTAAAAAACTTGAAACTTAATCCACAAAACTTGATTAGGAGTTAGCACAATTAAGCCAAGTGGCTAGAGAGAACTTGCACAACACGATGACCACAAAAAGATCAACACAGAGATGGCACAGTGGTTTATCCCGTGGTTCGGCCAAGTCCAACATTTGCCTACTCCACGTTGTGGCGTCCCAACGGACGAGGGTTGCAATCAACCCCTCTCAAGCAGTCCAAAGACCCACTTGAATACCACGGTATTTTGCTTTGTTTACTATATCCCGTTTGCGAGGAATCTCCACAACTTGGAGCCTCTCGCCCTTACACTTGATGTCCACAAAGAAGCACGGAGTAAGGGAGGGATGAGCAACGCACACAAGACACGAAATCAGAGTACCAACACGCACACAAGTCACAACAAGAGCTCACAACACAACCCGACGAGTTCACAACTCAAACGGAGCTCTAGTTGCTATCACAAAGAATCAAATGCGCGGAATCGAAGTCTTGGTGCTTAGGAATGCTTAGAGAATGCTTGGTGTACTCCTCCATGCGCCTAGGGGTCCCTTTTATAGCCCCAAGGCAGCTAGGAGCCATTGAGAGCATTTCAAGAAGGCAATTCTTGCCTTCTGTCGCCTGGTGCACCGGACAGTCCGGTGCACCACCGGACACTGTCCAGTGCGGATCTCTTTCCTTATTTGGCGAAGCCGACCATTGCAGTCTTGGAGCCGTTGGCGCACCGGACACTGTCCGGTGCACACCGGACAGTCCGGTGCCCCATCCGACCGTTGGCACTTGCCACGCGTCGCGCGCGGATTCTGCGGCCGACCGTTGGCCCGGCTAACTGTTGGCTCACCGGACAGTCCGGTGCACCACCGGACAGTCCGGTGAATTTTAGCGGTACGCCGTCGACGAAGTCCCGAGAGCAGCTAGTTGACGGATGCCAGCTTGGTCGCCTCAACTTGTGCCACCTTGCTAGGTAGCGCCTCCCGGCTACTTGTTGCTTTGAGAGCAACCGTTTGAGGCTCATAGATGGGCATTGGGTCATTCAATGCCTCATCAATGTACCTTGCTTCCTTGATCATCATACGCCCGCTTACAAACTTTCCGAGTATTTCCTCGGGCGTCATCTTGGTGTACCTAGGATTTTCACGGATAGAGTTCACAAGATGAGGATCAAGTACAGTGAAGGACCTGAGCATAAGTCGGACGACATCGTGGTCCGTCCATCTTGTGCTTCCATAGCTCCTGATCTTGTTGACCAAGGTTTTGAGCCTGTTGTACATTTGGGTTGGCTCTTCTCCCCCTGATCATTGCGAACCTTCCCAGTTCGCCTTCCACCAACTCCATCTTGGTGATCATGGTGGCGCCATTCCCTTCATGAGAAATCTTGAGGGTGTCCCAAATTTGCTTGGCGTTATCCAAGCCGCTCACCTTGTGGTACTCGTCCCTGCACAAGGATGCTAGCAAAACAGTGGTAGCTTGTGCATTTTTATGGATTTGCTCATTAATGAAAATGGGATTGTCAGTACTATCAAAAAGCATTCCATTTTCAACGATCTCCCAAATGCTCGGATGGAGAGAGAATAGGTGACCACGCATTTTGTGACTCCAAAATGAGTAGTCTTCTCCATCAAAGTGCGAAGGTTTCCTAAGTGGAATTGAAAGTAAATGAGCATTGGAGTTAGACGGAATACGAGAATAATCAAAAGAAAAGTTTGAGTTAACCGTTTTCTTTTTCTCGTCGTCGTCGTCTCTTTGGGAAGAAGAAGACTCATCGCTGTCGTAGTAGACTATCTTCTTGATGCGCCTCTTCTTCTTCCCATCCTTCTTCTTGTGACTCGAGCCAGAGTCAGTAGGCTTATCGTCTCTTGGCTCGTTGAAGATTGACTCCTTCTCCTTGTCATTGACCACCATCCCCTTTCCCTTAGGATCCATCTCTTCGGGCGATTAGTCCCTTTCTTGAAGAGAACGGCTCCGATACCAATTGAGAGCACCTAGAGGGGGGGGGGGTGAATAGGTGATCCTGTAAAAACTTAAAACTTATAGCCAAAAACTTGATTAAGTGTTAGCACAATAGAATCAAGTGGCTAAGAACCGAGCTCTTGTGAAACACAATAGTCACAAAGAAAACAAGCACAAGAGACACGATGATTTATCCCATGGTTCGGCCAAGTATAACACTTGCCTACTTCACGTTGTGGTGTCCCAATGGACGAGGGTTGCACTCAACCCCTTTCAAGTGATCCAATGATCCACTTGAATACCATGGTTGTTTTCTTTCTTATACTCTTTCTCGTTTGCGAGAAATCTCCACAACTTGGAGTCTCTCGCCCTTACAAGAAAGATCAAAGTGAAAGCACTTAGAGTAAGGGAGGGAAGCAACACACACAAATCCGCAGCAATACGCACACACATAGCCAAGACTTGAGCTCAAATGAATCGCAATAAGTTCACCACTAGAACAGAGCTCAAATCACTAAGAAAGTCAATCAAGTGCGTGGAGACGGAGTGTGGAAGACTTAGAATGCTCAAAGTATGATTGGGTTTCTCCTCCATGCGCCTAGGGGTCCCTTTTATAGCCCCAAGGCAGCTAGGAGCCGTTGGAGGCATTCTTGGAAGGCAATTCTTGCCTTCTGTCGGGTGGTGCACCGGACAGTCCGGTGCACCACCGGACATCCACTGTTCATTGTCCGGTGCGGATCTCCTTCCTAAAATGGCACAGCCGACCGTTGCAGAATTGTAGCCGTTGGCGCACCAGACACTGTCCGGTGCACACCGGACAGTCCGGTGCTCCCAGCCGACCGTTGGCTGGGGCCACGCGTCGCGCGCGGATTGCGTGGCCGACCGTTGCGCTGGCGGCCGTTGGCTCACCGGACAGTCCAGTGCACCACCGGACAGTCTGGTGAATTATAGTCGTACGCTGCTGAAGATTTACCGAGAGTGGCTAGTTCGCCGAAGCTAGCCTGGCGCACCGGACACTGTCTGGTGCACCACCGGACAGTCCGGTGCACCCAGAGTGAGCAGCAGTTGGCTGTACACAGCCAACTCTTTTCCAATCCTTTTCTTTTCTTGATTCTAGCACTTAGACAAATATATTAGTACATAAAAACCAATGTACTAAGTCTAGAACCATACCTTCTTGTCGATTTGCACTTCATCCATCATTTGACATATAATTACTCACTCAATATGTGTTGGGCACTTAATCACCAAAATATACTAGAAATGGCCCGAGGGCACATTTCCCTTTCACTTAGGGGTGCCGTCGTTGCTCACATTCCCCTGAGATCTGTCGTCGCACCGCCGCAGCCGCTCCCACCTCACCGTCGTGCACACCTCAAGGGGTCGCTGCTGCGTGCACCTCAAGGAGACATTGCCACACTCGTGCCCCCGGGGATCCACCGTCGTGCGCACCTGTAGCATCCTAAAAATTCAAATCTTGAAAATTTCTCAAACTCGCTCTAAATTCAAATGAATTTTAAATTTCATTTCAAAATGTTTGTTTGCGAGTTGATCTCAACAAATAAAATATAGTGGTCTATATTCTCTCCAAAATCCTCCTCAAAATATCCTACAAATATTTCCCCAGTGATCCCTTCAAGTTCTTTCCAAAAATACTGCCCAGATATTTCCCCAGTGATCCCCCTCAAATTCTTCCCAGAAATATTGCCTAAGTATTCCACCGATAATCCTCCAGATATTTTCCTCCTGAGAAATACCTTCAGAATCATTTTTAAAGTCCCTACAAATATTTTCTTCATAACTTTCCTCATGCTCATACGTATACGTACGCCTCTGGTGTCATAAGGTGAGCTCTACAAGCTAATTACACTTATACAAGATAAATCCATGCTTATCTCCCACTAATCCTCGCATCCTCCCACTAATCCTCTCATCCTCCCCCCCTAATCCCCCCACTATGGCTATAAATAGACGGGCAATGGCCTCCTCTTAAGCCACCCCAAGCCATTTCATGGCAACTCTCTCCCCCCCCCCACACACACATGCCCACTTCACTTCCCACACAAGCACACAATAGCACAATGATCGTTCGTTCACCTGTTCTTAGTTTGTTCGTTCGTTCTTCCGATCGTTCGATCGTTCATCCAATCGTTCATGGTTCGTTCGTCCGTTCGTTCGATCGTTCATCCGCTCGTTCGTCCAAATAATCTTTGTTCAACCGTTATGCTGCCGAAATTCCAATCGTTCGTTCGATCGATCATTCGATCGTTCATCGTTCGTTCATAGTTCCTATTTATCGTTCGTTCATAGTCCCTATTCATCGTTCATCCAAATAACCATTGTCCTGTCGTTATGCTGCCGAAATTCCGATCGTTCATTCGTCCGATCATTCGATCGTTCGTCCGTTTGTTCATAGTTGTTATTCATCGTTCATCGTTCGTTATAGTCACTATTCATCGCTCATCGTTCGTTCATACGAACTATTCACCGTTATTATTAATCATTGTTACTATTCACCGACACTATTCACCATCGTTACAATTCATCATCGTTACTATTCATCGATGATACCTATAATTACCTTTTCGTCGTCACTATTCATCGTTACTATTCATCGTTGCTATTCATCGATCTTCCGATCACCCCAAATTTCAACTACTCATCCATCATGTTGTCCAGTCCAGCTAATACCAGCCAGACCAATATTCCAGTCATACGAACTCTGGTGACTGTGATTTTCCTCCCAGTAAGAACTTCCCATCTAGTCACCCATCCTAGGTTTCTCCAAGTTGAGCATGCTTAACTTTGAGATTCCTTCGAACCAGGCTTCCAAACTCAGATTCCAATAATTCTTATTTCTAAATTATTATCAAATTATTCCCTATCCAACCATGTCATCCCTTAAGCATGGTTCATATTCCAGAAAACTCCCAAAATACTCTTGTCCCATATTCTACCTATAATTTCCCTGTTCAGACTAAGTCAGACGATTCGCTCGTCACTATTCTCGCCAACAGTGAACTCTACTATACTACACCACATACACCCAGCTATAAATACACTCAGCTACCCTCTCCATCTCTACACACACTCAACACCCTCAACCAAGGCAAACACCCCACCCACTTAGTTACTCCGCTCTGCCGGCTACACACATAGTGTCGCTTCGCCTCCAATCCACCCTCCTGGTAAGCACCTCCACTCCACCACCAGTAATATTACACCACATGACACAGATTCTGCTCAAGACTCTACCCGTCCATATATCACCGTTCTGACCACTATACTAAGTATTTGTTGATATACTTGCTGGTTTGTATATTTGCTTGTTCATGTTGCATAGTTATCGGAGCATTCGTGTCGTCTCGTGGAGGCCAGATTTGCAAGTCTACGCTAGGCGGTGGAGCTAGAAGCCAGTTTCGCGAGCTCCCCTCTTCGCCAGATAAGCACCACAAGCTCACTGGATCCCTTTGATGCATAAATTATCTATGTTTTTCAACCACAACCCTCAACCTGTTATTTTATGCATGATATGATTTTTGAGACAAGTTATTATGGCCACCCAGCCGCTTGCCGCAATTAATCTTTATACTCCTTGATATATTCGTTACAAATGATTTGAGAAAAAGGTGTGACTTTTCAAAAGAAAATGCTTTTCAAAATGGGTATGATGAAGGGTTTTCACCCTTATCACCCTTGAGTGGGGATGATCAGGGACTCCCTGGTTTAGGAGAGGGCCTAAGGTGATGGCTCAGCCGGGTTAGGTGTGAGCAGAAGGATTGTCCCCTCATATAAGGACTGGTTTGTCATCCTTCACTACCTATACTCATGACAAGTACAACCACTCGAGACTATATGAGCGGCCGCTCAATCTGAACTTGTACGGTCCGAACCCCAGGGTTATGATGGCTGGGGAGCATCGGGAGGATAAGGAGGGGGAATGTTTTGTCCGGTTTGAACATGGCGGTGGCTTGACTCCTTCCGGTATAACCGTTAAGGTAAGGCCGTGCGAGGAAAGAGAGAGATTCGGCATTCGGATCTCACGACGGTGAGATTGCAGAAACCAGACTAGTGGGTAAAGTGTACCCCTCTGCGCAGAGTTCAAACCTATTCGAATAGTCTGTGTCCACTAGTATGGACTAGTCTGGTGTGGTATGACAATTAGTGTTTTGTTTTCCAAAAATGCTTTTGAAAAGTGGTTTTTAAAAGGTCTGGTGGTTGAGCCGTGAGCTATGGTGGACGGAAAGTCCAGTAGCTGTTTTTAAAAATGAAAACCAGTGGAAAACTGCTGAGATACCTGGATGGTTTAGTCCAGGGGATTTTGTTCTATATTGAAAAACTTCCTGCTCCTTCGGGAGAGGATGCGCTTTAAAAAATACAAAATGTTTTACAAAACAACTCTGCATCAAATATTGTTGTTTCTGCAAAATATCCTGAGTTCCACATATTCGATGCATTATAACTTATTTCCCCATTCCGCGAGTAAAGGTGGGCTGCTGAGTACGTAAGTACTCATCCTTGCTTATTTGTTGTTTTTCATAAAATGAGATCGTTGATCGGGTAAGAGTTACGCCTGTTTCCAACCTTGCCTGTGGCTGTTGGACCGCTTATTTGCTTCGCTGTGTATATTGTGCTGCTTCAGCCCCACTCTGATAATATGTCCCGAGTTGTGGACCAACTCTTAAAGTTGATCGCCACCTATATAGGTTTGTCTCGTTTAAGCAGATCTGGAATCATCTGTTGTATAAATTTATTTACTAGCCTCCTGAGACTAGTAATTGTATCACATTTGAGTCGCTGAGGATTGGGGCGCTTCAGCACCTCATGGGGCCACCGCCGCGTGCGTGCCCTCGGGATTCGATGCCGCAGCCGCTCCGACCTCGCCGTCGTGCGTGCCTCAGGGGGCCATCGCCGCGCGCTGGCCTCAGGGATCCGCCGCCGTGAGCGTGTCCCCCAGATCCGCCGTCGCGTGCTTGCTCCTAGGATCCGCCGCCGCGCGCGCCTCTTGGGGGTGGGGGCGTAACTGTTATCGTCGCTAAAACTGAACCCTAGCGATCTGGAGCTTCTTTTATAGACGCTTTGAACCTAGTGCGGATGAACCGGTTGACAACATCGGGTCAGAGTTTTCGTCCAGCTATTGGAAGCCCAGAGCTCATAATATCCAAACTATATATATATATGCTCTCGTGTACTAGTAGATTTTTTTGTCCAGCCATGCATCAGTAATGCTCTCATATATGCGCCATTCCACACGGTAATGAATTTTTGTGGCTGCTTAATTCACATGCGAGAGCTCACAGATTCAGGTATCCGTGGTCTCAAAAACGGATCAGAGGTGTCAGATCGGATTAAGTTGAATGAAATCACACTACCGGAATTCGAGGCTTTGCCGAGTGTCGGCCTCTGTGCCGAGTGCCTTTTGTTAGGCACTCGGCAAATAAGGCTTTGCCGAGAGCCGCACTCGTAAAGTTAGGCTCTCGGCAACGAGCCTCTTTACCGAGTGCTGGACACTCGGTACAGGACCCCACTCGGCAAAGACACGTTTGCCGAGTGTCAAACACTCGGCAAAGGGGGCGCTCGGCAAAGGGCCGTCAGCGGCCGTCCCAAAGCTGACGGCCGTTAGTCTTTGCCGAGAGCCGAGGGTTGGCACTCGGCAAAGAGTCTTCTTTGCCGATTGCCAAATAGTGGGCACTCGGCAAAGTATATTTTTATTTTTTTTATTTTGTCTCCCAAACTTTTTGTGGTATGTTCCTACACTATGTAGACCTATATGTATCATTTGTGGACAATTATAACAGAGTTTTCAATCGTTAGTAGATTTAGTTCGTTTATTTGAATTTCTTCGGAAAATTCAAATTTGAACTGCAGGTCACTCAAAACTTGGAAAACCGTGCATGCAAAAATGATATTCATGTTACTTAGCATAAGTTACGACCGATTTCAGAAGCGGACCGGAAACTTCGAGCAACATGCTCACTAAATATGGCCGTGAACTTGCCATCCACATGTTTAAAAATTGTATAAAACACAAACAAAGTCAGAAAATTATGAAACGTGTCCACGTGTCATGATATCATATGTATAGGCTATGATAAAAAATTGAAAAAGTTTCGAGAAAACTATAACGCGCTATGTGTACAAACCTAAGAGATCCACATTGAAACTCTATGATTTCATGTGTAGTTCTCTTAGGTTTCTACACATAGTGTCTCACAACTTTCTCCAAACATTCTAAATTTTTTATCACAGCCTGTACATATGATATCATGACACGTGGACAAGTTTCATGATTTTCTGACTTTGTTTGTGTTTTATACAATTTTTAAACATATGGGTGGCAAGTTCACGGCCATGTTTAGTGAGCATGTTGCTCGAAGTTTCCGGTCCGCTTCTGGAATCGGTCGTAACTTATGCTAAGTAACATGAATATCATTTTTGCATGCACGGTTTTCCAAGTTTCGAGTGACCTGCAGTTCAAATCTGAATTTTCCGAAGAAATTCAAATAAACGAACTAAATCTACTAACGATTGAAAACTCTGTTATAATTGTCCACAAATGATACATGTAGGTCTACATAGTGTAGGAACATACCACAAAAAGTTTGGGGGCAAAAACAAAAAAAGTACAAATGTACTTTGTCGAGTGTCAGTTGGTTGACACTCGGCAAAGGAGGCTTTGCCGAGTGCCCCCTGGGTGACACTCGGCAAAGAAGTGTAAGTTAGACTTTGCCGAGTGTCACCTCGTCGACACTCGGCAAAGGAGCCTTTGCCGAGTGTTCCCGATCTGGCACTCGGCAAAGCTTATTTTAAAATAAAAAAATCTTTGCCGAGTGCCAGATCACGGGCACTCGGCAAAGCGCGTTTACATAGCGCTGGTATTTCCTTCTTTCTCTCTCTCTCTCAGCCGCGTCGCCGCCGCGACCCGCCGCCCTGCCACGCCGCCGTGCCCGCGCCCACCCACAGCGCGCCCCCCACGCCGCCCGCGCACACGCTCGCCCGCGCCCACGCCCACGCCCACGCCGCGCTCGCCCCGCCCACGCCCTCGCCGCGAGGCCGTAGCCGCCGCAGCCGCGACTGCGCCGTACGCAATACGTCGTACGCCGTGCCCTCGCCGTGCCCCCGCCGCGTCCCCGCTGTGCTTGCCCTCGCCTTGCCCTCGTCGTGCCCTTGCCATGCCCCCGTCGCCTCGCCCCGCGACCCGCCGACTCGTCCGCGACCCGTCGATTCATCCGCGACCCGTCGTCCCACCCATTGGGTATGATTAGGTTTAATATTGTGTTGATTAGATTAATATTTAGTTTTCTTGTGTTAAATTTATGTACGTGTATGATTAGGCTAATATTGAGTATTGATGATTGTCGGCCATCGTGTCGTTGAATTATGTGTGGATGTCAGCCATCGTGCTGATAATTTTATTTGCAGGATTTCGAAACCTCCCCGTGCAGGGGAGGTGCTACCGAAATTTCCTGTTAGAGGATGGAGGACCGTGAGTGGATGTACACGGGCCGTAGAGAAAGGAACGATATCACCACTGAATGGATTAGAAAGACCGATGATTTCGTGGAACGGGCATGTGGCGAAGCTGCTAAAGGAGCGAGTCTAGTCCCATGCTCGTGCAGCAAATGTGCCAACCGGAAAAGAAAACCAAAGAAGTCCATGGTGGAACATATTTGGAAGAATAGATTTACGCCGGGCTATACTCGGTGGATATTTCATGGTGAAGCGCATCGTACGAGAGAGGAGGTGCTGAGACAACGTGTCGAGGATTATGACGCGGATGCGGGGGTAGCGGATATGTTGAACGACTTTCAAGAGGCACAGTACATGGGAGGATGTATGGATGACGAGCCAGAGCCGACTGCAAAGGCGTTCTACGACATGTTCGACGCGACACAGAAGCCCCTTCACGGCCAGACAAAGGTTTCTCAACTGGATGCCATTGGGCGTGTAATAGCGTTCAAGTCGCAATACAGCATGAGTAGAGACACATTCGATGGCTTGTTGACGGTTATTGGGAGCCTGCTTCCGGATGATCACGTTCTGCCAAAGAGCATGTACGAGGCACAGAAATTCCTTCGTGCACTCAAGATGACGTATGAGCAGATTCATGCTTGTCCGAAGGGCTGCGTGCTATTTAGGAAAGAATACGCGGCGGCAAAGTACTGTCCCAAGTGTAATTCATCTAGGTTCATGGAGGTAGACTCTGGTGATGGACAGAAGAGGCAGCTCGACATCCCCTTGACAATCCTATGGCACCTTCTGTTCATAACGAGGATCCAGCGTCTTTACATGACAGAGGAATCCGCGAAACAGATGACATGGCACAAAAATGGAAAACGATACAATCCTGACAAGATGGTGCACGCATCCGATGGTGAAGCATGGAAACACTTTGATGACATTCACCGTGAGAAAGCCGAAGCGGCTCGTAATGTATGTGTTGCGTTGACCACAGATGGGTTCAATCCCTATGGAATGAGCGCTACCCCGTACACATGTTGGCCCGTGTTTGTTATCCCAATCAATCTCCCTCATGGTGTGTGCTTTCAAAGGCATAATATATTCGTGTCGTTGATAATTCCCGGACACCCGGGGAACAAAATGGGCGTGTACATGGAGCCTTTTATCGATGACTTGGTATGTGCCTGGGAGGAAGGGGTATGGACGTATGACTGAGCTATGAAGACAAACTTCAGAATGCATGTTTGGTACCAGTACTCCATGCATGACTTACCGGCATATGGGCTATTCTGTGCCTGGTGTGTTCACGGTAAGTTCCCATGCCCAGTTTGCAAGGAAGCTCTCAGGTTCATTTGGTTGAAAAAGGGTGGAAAATATTCGTCCTTCGATAAACATCGACAATTTCTTCCTGCTGACCATCCATTCCGCCTAGACATCAAGAACTTTACGAAAGGTGTCGTAGTGATAGACCGCCCACCTGCAACGATAACTGGTGCCGAAATTCGTCAACAGATAGATGGGCTCGTGGCCAATACAGAAGGTGGTTTTGTGGGATATGGTGAGCAGCATATGTGGACACATAAGTCTGGCTTGACTCGGCTCCCCTATTATGACGACCTGCTCCTTCCACACAACATTGACGTGATGCACACTGAAAAGAATGTTGCCGAGGCACTGTGGGCAACAATTGTGGACATTCTTGATAAGTCATAGGATAATGTGAAGGCAAGAGTGGATCTGGCAGCGTAATGTGATAGACCAAAACTAGAGATGAAGCCGCCAAGTGGCGAAAAGACGTGGAGAAGGCCTAAGGCCGATTTCGTCCTAAGCAGGGCCCAGAGGAAGGAAGTACTTCAGTGGATCAAGATGTTGATGTTCCCTGATGGGTATGCAGATAACCTGAGTAGGAATTGAACTTATCTACTATGCGAGTCTTAGGGATGAAGAGTCATGACTTCCACATATGGATTGAACGGATTCTTCCTGCGATGGTTCGAGGCTATGTCCCTAAGCATGTCTGGCTAGCGCTTTCAGAGTTAAGCTATTTCTTCCGTCAGCTTTGTGCAAAAGAGTTATCTCGAACCATGGTTGCAGACTTGGAAAGATTGGCCCCCGTGTTACTGTGTAAGCTTGAGAAGATATTTCCACCCGGCTTCTTCAATCCAATGCAGCATTTGATTCTTCATCTCCCCTATGAGGCACGAATGGGGGGGCCCGTGCAGGGACGTTGGTGCTATCCAATCGAGAGATGTCTAAAGACTATTTGAAAGAAATGTAGAAATAAATGCAAAATCGAGGCTTCCATTGCAGAGGCATACATTCTAGAGGAGGTCTCAAACTTCACAACAACTTATTATGGTGACAAACTACCGAGCGTGCATAATCCACCCCCTCGTTACAATGATGGCGACAATGAATCGAACCTTAGCATATTTCGAGGCCAACTCGGAAGCGCAAGTGGCTCGACCACCAAGACCCTGACACATGAAGAGTGGCGGCATATCATGCTATACGTATTGACCAACCTTGAAGAGGTGACGCCATACATGGAACAATTTCTTCATGAATTCTAGCGTCGATCAAGGGACCCCACTCCACAGGAATATGACGCTCTACTTAGAAAGGGTGTGAGAAATGGGTTGCCCGATTTCATTTCCTGGTTCAAACGTAAGGTACGTGCTTAGTTTGTAAAAGAGATACGTCTTTGAACTCAATTTAGTGTCTTTTAACTTGCGAATACTTGTAGGGCCAAAGAGATCCGTCTATGAGTGCCGAGTTGAGACAAGTAGCCAACGGCTTTGCTTATAGGGTCAAGAAATATTCTGGGTATGACGTCAATGGATATCGTTTTCGCATAACAAACTACGACAAAAGTCGTCCCAATCGGAAAACAACGTGTTCTGGAGTCTTTACGCCTGGCCTTGTGTAATACCCAATTTGTAGAAGATAATATAAGAGGAGAAAACTTATTTTCTTTTATTTATGTGTGTGTGTTATATCTACATGCCATCACTTGTAACACCATATTTAAAACAAATAAAAGATATGCTACTAAACCATGCATCATATTGGAGCTTTGTGTGTGCATTCAATACAAAAAAACAATAACATTAATAAAAATATAATGTTGAAGATAAAGAGTTGAAGATTTGGATTAAACCTAAATTTGAATTTGGAATTAGAAATGAGAAAACAAGAAAGGAGTATTACATATGAATAAAAATAACTATAAATAATATATATAAATATATCCCCAAATTAGAACTTTTCATGACATAATATAATCTGTGAATAAGATTTGCCACAAAACATTTGAATTTGAATTTGGAGCTGATTTGAATGGGAAATGAAAGGAAAATAAAAATAGAAAATAAAAAGAACAAGAGCTGTTGCGCTGGGCCTCACTACCTCATTTCGGCCCATCTCCCTTCAGATCCCGCGCGGCCCACCTCGCCTGCGCACGCTCCGCGTCTTACGTGTGGGGCCTACCTGCAGCCTCACTGGGTCATGTGGCGGAACTGCCCGAATTATTCCAACTTAAGTGCCTAAGCCCCGCCTTAGAGGCTAGACCACACTTAAATGGGAATAACCCGTCAATCCCTCGGATCTAGTCCGACACGGCCACTGACAGGATCAAGTACCACAATCTCACTCGAAGGTGAGTCACAGAGCAGATACAATAAAGCATAAAACCATACATGTCAAAGTATTAAATTATTACATCACCATCATCATCATCGGAGTTTTTGCAAAAGTAACCATCATTGTTCGAAGTGCAGCGGAATAAAACTAACGGTAATCAAACAGAGAGATGGGGAAGCCTGTCCCATCACTCCTCATGCTCCTCCTCAGCCGAGGCAGGGTCCCACTCAACAGTCCAACCCGGTGGCAAGGTGGACGGCCAAGTTATCCCAGCAACCATCTCCTCCAGAGAACCTGTAAAAATTATGCCACAAGCAAGGCTGAGTATACTAATACTCAGCTAGACTTACCCGGTGTGAGGAGTCTACTCCTCTACCTCTAGACATGCAGCTGTTTGGCTGTGGGGTTTGGTTGCCAAAAGCACTAGCTGAGTTTCTAAATCAAGATTTTAACTTAGTCAACGTTAAGTGTGACTCTCTTAAGGCTAAAAATGTACTATCTATTCATACAAAGTAGCAAACATTTTAGCAATCAACATCTTATATCATCTCCGCATCATTCTACTTGTTACTCAATGTAGCAGCATGGATCAAGCAGTCTCATTAGCTGCAAGAAGCAGATGATACGAATCGAGTTTTTATCCTTGCAAGGTAAACCTAAACACACGACATGTAGGGGCACTCCGTCCCCACACACATCAACCGTCCCATCGATTCCCCGTCAGCAGATCAGGGCTCACCGCCTTGGCGTACAATGCCTCACTGACCCCGACTGGCCGTCGTGCAGTGACCGCACTTGTACCCACCATAACCGGAATGGGAGACCTCGTCTCAGGTCGCGTGAGGGGTAAAGTCCACTGCCAGGTTCAATCAGGTACTAGGCTTACCGATTTACCATATTTCTCGGCATGTGCTTAGTACGTTCAAACGCTTGACTCACGGTACCACACCTTAATCCTTATTCAAGTTTTTATCCCGTGAACAACCAATCCCCATGGATTGTTGCCCACACCCAACATCAGTACGATATGAAAGTGGGTACAATCAATGTCCTGACCTCGTGCGAGTGCTAGAAAAATCACTCGACTTCTACCGAGATCCTACTTAATAAAGCAGCTACTCGACCTAGCATACTAGTATTCATCTCAATAGGGTTCCTGAGATCATGCAACTATGGTTTCAAACAATTCCTACACTTAAGTGCACAATCAATCCTACAATCATTAAGTGAAGTAAAATAGCATAAATAACAGGTTATGCATAAAACCGGGGCTTGCCTTCCAAAGCAGTGGCAGGCAGGTCCTCTGGTGCAGGCTCGGGTGCTAGGTCCGGGGCTACCTCCTGAGCAGCTCCTTGCTCCGGCACGAGGATGTACTCTCCGTCAGCAAGATTACAGTCTATCGAAATGCAATGAACATGTATGTCATGATTATGCAAGATTTAAGAACATTACTAACGAAACTAAGTTAAGAATTAACTTAGGGTTTCCTGGTTCGGTGGGGCTTCTAGTGGTATACATAGACATAGACTTATTACCCTTTAGGTTTAGGTTTTCCTTTAGGATAACATAGTGGATTGGTATTGCCTTTATAGATTTCAGTGGACAATTTTTATAAAGGTTTTAGGATGACATTAATTTACATTATTCCTCTTCCTTTCTTAAATTTCCAATTAGGGTTTCTAGTGTAGGTTGAACTACGACAGTGTTTTAATAATTTCCAAAAATTCTGTAAAAATTACAGTGGGTTGTCCTTTGCTATTCTAACTTGTTTTAAGAAGTTGAGGCTTTAAGTACAAAGGCTAGGCTTTAAACAAAAATAACAATAATTAGGCAAAATGGGCCACTTTACACTACACCTCTTAGTTAGGGGTAGGTTCTGTCCTAAAGGTTATTTTTGCTGGCATCCTATAGTAATAATAGGCCTCTGTGCAAAAAATCACAGAAAACTAAGGGGTGGTTATTTAGTTATGGTTTTCTCAAGTTTAATGTCAAAAAGGCTCTTTCTACTACATTATCATTTGAAAAATGCCAAACAGCAGATTTCATATTTTTCCCAGATTCTCCTTAATGAAACATTAGTCATCCCAAGGGTGGGGGTGTTTTCACCTTGGGGTCATTTTTGTAGGGTTTTTCTAAGTTTCACTTGTTTTATTAAAACAAAAGGGATCCTACTTATTTTATACTAAAACATGGTATGATATATTTTTCCAGTGAACTATATTGAATAAGTAACCTAACAAAAATAGAGGTACTCTCTGGTTCATTAGTTAAATTACATTTTCTATTTTCCTTATCCTTAAGCATATTATAGAATAAGGGGTAAAACTAATTTAAATGGAGTAGACAGAGAGGTTTA
The DNA here is from genome assembly GCF_902167145.1 of Zea mays. Lineage (NCBI taxonomy): Eukaryota > Viridiplantae > Streptophyta > Magnoliopsida > Poales > Poaceae > Zea > Zea mays. The sequence continues at coordinate 29,198,176 of NC_050100.1, read as the reverse complement.
ACATTTTTACTTGGTCTAGTAGGTAGATACAAACTTCTCAAAATTTTTCTAACCCTGGTCAAACAATATTCCTATTTTTCCTTCTAATATTGAGTTTTAAGTAGTTTTCTTATTTAATTCAAAACTTCAGAAAGAAATACAGAAGCCATGGGTTCTATTATTTTTATTTGATAGTTCATAAATTCCAGAATCTAGCAAAATTGGTTTGAACATTTTTGGATGATTATTCTTCGAGATATGCATTTATTAAGTTATCTGCCATATTAAAAGAAAATAAATTCGAAAATGGAAAAGAAAACAGGTTTGCGCTGAGGCCCCTGGGGTTTATCTTTTTCTTTTCTCACCGAACAGCCCTCGGTCCACTATTGGCTTGGGTCACTGACATTGCGCAAAGCCCCCTGGACTTAACTGAAATCTAACCCGCGCTCCCTGACCGGCTTAAACAGTACCCGCGGCGTAGATTACGGCGGTGGGGCTTACCGGCGGCAGTAGAGCTCCGGCGGGGTGGTCAGTGACGTCCGGGAGGTCGCGACGGTCACGTCGGTGTGCGGGTCGGCGTCGGAGGTGGTCGGAGCTACCCTGGCCACGAACACAGGCGGCGGGGGTCGGCGGTGGCTCCTGCTCCGGCCAAACCACGGCGGTATAGTTCAATTAGGGTGCACGAGGAGCTTCACGGGGTGATATAGAGGCCATGCGCGCAACGAATTGGAAAACGGTGCAGGGGCTTACCCGGTCCACGTGCGCCGGCGGGTTCTTGAACTCCGGTGAGCATGATTGGGCTATTCCGGTGACGCGGGTCCCCGGGTCAAGCTTGAGCAAGTCTCACGGCCTCACCAGGAAGCTATCTGAGGGCTTGGATCGAACGGAGGAGGACGGGAGAGGGGCTGGCCACGGTGGTTGCTCTCGGGCGGCACTGGCGGGTCACGGGGAGGTCGCCGGAGCTAATGGCTGGCTCGGGCAAGTCAGGCGAGGTATGGAGGAGGCAACGGGGAAGGCAGCCAAGCACTAGGGCGGGCTTTATAGCCGTGGCGCGTGCGTGGTCACGGGCGGCCGCGGGCGCGCGGGGGTTCGCGCACGGGCGTGCTTTGAGCGCCCCCCCGGATGTCAGCTCGCGTCGAACACGTGGAAGCTTGCTTCTGCCATGGTTCAACGGCGGATTAGAGCGCCATAGCGTGCGTATCTTGGCAAAGTCACTGTGTACGGTCGCTTCTCTGCTCCAAATCCTATCTTTTTGCTGTGAGTTCCAAGTCGAGATATGGTCGGGGTAGGGAGATAGAGAGGGGAGAAGTTTGCTGTGTTAGCTAGGTCCGAACCGAGACAAAAGCGGTGTCAAGTCGTGTCTAGCGCCCTAGGGTAGGTGTCATCTCTTTCCAGGGTGTTCTAGGGTTAATTTGGCGCCATTTTGTCAATTGGGTCGAAGGGTTTTGAAAAGGGGATTAAGGTGAACATGTGGAGTCTTTGTGCAAAGGTTAGTTTTTGTACTTAGGCAAAAACTGAATTCTCCCTTGTGCTGAACCTTAGGTGATCTTTTTAGGGCTTTTCTGAAAACTTTTTGGGGGTACTTCCTTACTATCAATTGTAGGTTATTAAGTGTGTTACAACTTTTATATTTGGCCCAAACCATGATCATAAGGTTTACATGATCTTTTGATCATGGCTTCAATTAGGGTTCCCATTGCCCATGAGGGGGTTTGCTTTAGGGTTTTGGAAAAATTCCACTTAGATGTGCATGACAAGCTAGGGCATGACATCCAAGATAGTTTGTACTTGGTTAAGACCTTGAATTCAATGTTTGAGGTACTTTGCCCATACAAAACTTCATGTGATCATAGGTTAACAAGGGGGTAACCCTAGGGTGGACACCCTGAGTAACACCTGGGGTGTTACAGGTCACGCGTCGCTCGTTCCCTTTTCACTGTGACACGCACATGTGGGTCCGGTTGGTCAGCACTGTTCGTCTCTTACGCAGAAACCACTTCGCCGCAACGTCCGCCAAGGCCTCGCGAATCTCGCCCAGTCCGGTTGCCACGTCCGAGTATAAAGCTTAGTGCACCGCATTATGGGAGCCTATCTAACCGCCTAGGTAGCTACGGTTCAATCTTCTTCCCCGTTCCGTGTGAGGTCAAGCGGACGCTGTTGGGAGCTCGAGCTGTGCCGCCGGGGGATCGTGGAGATCCACTTTCGCCGCGTCGGTCATCGTGAGTCCTCTTCTAAGCCTACTCTTGGTACTCCACGTTCGTTCGCACCCGGATTTGCTCGTTGATAGGTGTTCGTTCGCCGGCCATTACTCGACAGAGCAGGACCTCCGCCATGGTGCGGTGTTCTACGTGGGCGTGGAATCCTAGATCTTGACCTTGGGCGGGTGCGCTACCAAGCGATTCGCGGTACTCCGCGCATAGTGTAGCATCCTTGGAGGTGGTCGATCGGGCGGCAGGGCGTCGAAACCCGAAAATCCGGCGAGAGCGCCGCCGTGTGAGTCCAGGGAGGTCCTCGTCGTCGGCGTTGGGAGGGGAGAGGAAGTCTCTGCCGTTAGATCTGAATGCACGGTCTTGATTAGAACACAGATACCGATTTGGCCTGGGTTCATCCCCGTCGTTCGCTGCGAATCAAACGGGTGGCAAACAATCTAAGTACTTAAGAGTATACACCGTTGATGCGAGATCTGAGGAACTGCATTGCGCGTGGATTCTGGATGGCGTTTGGTCTAATCCGAGCCGTTCAGTATGGATCCAATGGCCCTAGATTCGTGGTACCCCTTCGGTGGGGTAAAACTTCAAAAGAGACCCTACTCTTTACATATATCAACCCGCCGTCCTATTACACTGCACTCTGTGTCTGCGGATTATTACCCCGAGACCCCTGCACTTTTCAGTAAATGAGGCCTGATCCAGAGTAATATAAAACCAGGGAAAGTAAATTTTAAAAGGATTTTTAATGTATAAGTTAGTGCTAGAACTTGTAAAAATCATAGAAAACCCATACTTGGTCCAAATTGAGCCATTCCAGTCCCTAAAATTTTGTAATTTTATTCTTTATCACTTAGAGTCTCTGTTATGTCATGAAAACAGTAAGAAAATTTATTTCTCACTTAATCCTATTTTAAGCACATAAAGCCTTTGAAAATTCATAACTTAAAATCTATAACTCCAAAAATTATGATTCATGTTCCTAGGATTTTATTTTAATGTGTAGAATATTATTGTGTATTTTGTTTACATGTTTGGTGTGATGTTAATTTTCTCTATACACTGTGCTTGTTTGTATTGTGGCGAGTAGAAGAGCCCGTGACTGAGGATCCTGGTGAGCAGCAGGTTGAAGTAGCTGAGCAGGAGCTCATTGAAGGCAAGTTGTGCCCTTGATCACTTTTTACCCAATAATGTTCTTTAATATCATTTATTCATGCATAGGTTAATTTTGATGGGACCCAATAGGTTACCCTAGATTGTTTATCTCATTACCTTGTTTACCCCTGAATCACTTAGGTAGTTTGCTATTGCTTTACATGGTTTTGGGATAATCATTTATCATATCTATGTTCCAATTCTTTTGTTATTCTATTTATGTTCATGTTAAGATCATTAATGTTAATTGGAACATAGAGCTTAACTTGAGAAACACGTGCCACCACAAGGGTTTAATGGGACGCCCTTGGCTGACTAATTAGGAAAGCTAGTGGAAGACTACCTTACCCGAAAGGGGCAAGGGCAGTAGGGGAGTGGTCAGTGTAGGGAGGTCCTTGGTTGATTTTGCTGCGATGGCGGTCAGGCAAGAACCCTGCATTGGAGCTTCCTATAAACTGTAGCGGGTTTTCGAAAGCTAGTGGAACTTTGTAAAGGCCTCGTAGTGTTGCCCTGCCGCGCTTCCTAGGTAGAGGTGTATGGGAGTCGCGACCCCTTGGCAGATGGGTAACATGACTTGTGGGTAAAGGGTACAACCTCTGCAGAGTGTAAAACTGGTATACTAGCCGAGCTCACGGTCATGAGCAGCTCAGGACTCTCTGATGATTAAATTATGGAACTTAAATTCAATTTTGTCATTTGCATATGCATGGGTTTATTATTAATTTTGTTCTATTACTTTATTTAAGGTTTGGTATTTACTTACATCTAGTAATTGCTAATAAAAGTTTGACCAACATTAAAAGCAATGCTCAGCTTTAACCATTCTCTTTGATAAGCCTTACACTCCATGAGCTCCCACCTTTGGTGAGTTCATGTCACATTATTACCCACGACTTGTTGAGCGATGAACGTATGTGAGCTCACTCTTGTTGTCTCACACCCCCCCCCCCCACAGGAGAAGAGCAGGTGGTTCAGGAGGAGCCACAAGGCGAGGAGTATGATCTGATCTAGGTGGCGTTCCTCAGTTGACATTGGCGCCAACGATCCTTAGTTCATTTTATGTTTATTCTTTTATTTTGTAATAAGTCTTCCGCTATGTAATAAATACTCTGATGTTTTATGACATTTATCTCTATACACTCTGTTATTATATATGTTGTCTTCTTGGCGCATGTATGAGATGCACCTGGCTTTGTTCCTTAAAGCCGGGTGTGACACCTTGACAATGTCGATTATTTTGGACGAATCGAAGAAATATATGAGCTCAATTTTTATGGTTCCAAACCTCTTACTCTAGTGATATTCAAATGTCATTGGTTTGACCCTCAAGTGATGAGACGGACACATTCTAATCTTGGGATAGTCGAAATTCGACAAGATTCCACCTTAGCAGGAGACGATGTCTATATCGTGGCCCAACAGGCCACACAAGTGTATTATCTCCCATATGCGTGTCAAACGAAAGAACATCTTAAGGGTTGGCATGTTGTGTATAAGGTATCGCCGCACGGGAGGTTACCTGTTCCTAACGTTGAAGTTTACAACTTAGACCCGAACACATGATGGAGAGTTCTTCCAAGAAGATGGGCTAGAAGGGTGATTTGAGATAGACTTAACCGAAGCTATCGGAATGGACGTAGATATTGAAATGGTTGTTGATGAGGAGGAGGATGAGGTGCAAAATGATAATGACTTAGTAATCCTTGAAGGCAATGACATTAATGACGAACTTGCGTCTTCCGATGGTGTTGAGATTGAAATGGTTGATAGTGATGATGAGAGTTATGATCCGGCTAACCCCGACACATATGAAGATTATTTTTAATCGATGTAATGCTATATGACTTTTTATTTCGCACCTGTTTTTAAATAAATCTTTTTATATGTGCTTATTTGTTTACTCTTAATTGCAGGTTGTTGGACAAATATGGTCGGCAGTAATTGGCTGAGTAGGAGGAGGGGGAGGAGGAGTAGGACGGCAGACGAGGCAGAGCAGGCAGCGCAGCAGCAGGCGACGCCTCAGGACGACGACGACCAGCAGCAGGACGCCTCAGGATCAGGCGGCTCAAGTTCGAGGAGCATCTACCTGCGAGGCCCCGCGAGTCTCCCTCAGCGTCCCATACTTCGGGACAGGCGGCCGCTGATTCGGCCGGAAGGGGAGAGGTATGTAACTTTATGTTCTTCATTCTTGTTCATATTATGTGTTCAAAATCATAATATAAACTAATACTTTTTATTTATCCCTTGGACAGGTCTTGGATGGTTTTGGATTATGCTGGGGGTCATCGTCGCCCCCCCAATGGCATCCTCGGCCTGCTGTGCAGGGAATACTTCCCTGGACTTGTGGAGTACGCCGGAGTGATGGGCCCAGCCTTCACCTTCGACCACTACGTCGTCGCCCCCGATGCAGTAGACCAGGACGGTCGGGAATTCAATAACAAGGTGAAGCGGGTGAAGCAACAGCTGTGGGTAAGTCTTAGTATAATGTAAAATATGTCGCATTCGTTGCAAATTCTTGAAATAATGTATGGATACATCGTTTTTGTATGCAGGATTTCTTCAGATGCGATGCTGGATACGAGGCTAGGGCGGATGTGGTGGCCACCACGAGCTGTAAGAAGCTCGTCGTGGACATGCACTATGAGGCCCGAATCCAGGCCATCATCACCTACCACGGCTCCGTCCTTAGGGAGAGGGTGACCAAACCTCAAGCCCGAACCATGTCGTTGACCAGGGAGCAGTACCTGCAACTAAAGTCATGCATGTTTGGTACCAGTACTCCATGCATGAATTTTATTTTATCTTCTGATATGCACTTTACGTGTTTACTTTGTAGATGGTTCCACATTGGTGCGCCGCACATCCTCTGTGCTGGGAGCAGATATTGGATAGGTGGTGTTCGGCTGAGTGGGACGAGGCGCACACCACTAGCCGGGAACGGCGTTTGATGATGCAAGGCCCCTCCCACCACCAAGGCAGCCGGAGCTTGGGCCAATATGCCGAAGCATGGGTACGCCATCTTTTTTATTTAGATATATAGCACTAAGTTAGATATTATTTCTAACTATCTCATTGGTTTTCATTGCAGTCGGCGTCACATGGTGGCCGGCCTTGCTCCACCTTCTCGTCCTATGCTATGGCCCATAAGGGTAAGGCGACGTCCGACGTCACCAACAACCCGGATGATGGGCCCGAGGCCTAAACCAACCCCGTCGTCTACAGCCGCCTCCATGACTACACCGCCATGGCGCAGGAGGTCCATGGCCCAGACTATGATCCAAGCACCGAGCCAATCAACCCCGATGTGCTCATGAGGGTCGGAGGAGGCAAGAGACATGGGCGGTACTGGATTACTGACGGGGCAATCAACTCGTCCTCCACTCCCACTCTATCTCAGGTGAGAGCAAGGAGCACGGGCTCGAGTCCAGCCATACGACCTCGGCACGACAGCTCACAGCATCGCATACAGCAACTCGAGGTTAGTGCTTATGTAACTCGTCCTTCCTTGAGTTATATACCTACTCTTTGAGTTACTATAACGTTGGCTTGTAATATTACAGACCCAACTAGAAGAAGAGAGGAGGGAACGTCACGAGATGGAGGCGAGGATGATGGCGGAGTGGGAGGCGGAGCGCCGGGCAGATCATCAGAGGATGACGGAGATGTTCCAGTACATGCAGAGTCTTGGCGCCGCACAGGGCATCGCTCCGCCACCTCCATTGTTCCCTCCAGTTGACCCTGCTCTCTTCCACACTCCTATGAGTATCAAAATTGTAGTTAGATGTTTGTAATGCATCTGGTATAACACATGCAATCTCTTCTCTGTGCAGGGCCAATCTAGGGCGGCATCCAACAACCCTCCGGAAGGGTTCAGCCCAACCCAGCCCCGGTCAAACCGCCCACATCCATGAGTGTTGTGTTTTCATTGTTTTAGACTTCAGAACTTATGTATAATACTTATGTCTGTGTTTGATACTTATGTGAGAGCTTGCGACGTTTGAGACTTATGTTTGTGTTTGATACTTGTGTTGAACACTTATGTTTGTGATGGATATTTATGTTTGTGGTGACGGTTTTATGTTTGTGTTGGTTATTTATGTTTGTGATAATATATGTGATGTATATATGTGATATATATGTGATATCTTTTGTTTGTGTGGATGGAATACAAAAAACAAATAAAAAAGGTATATACTGGTCACTTTGCCGAGTGTAACACTCGGCAAAGCGCCTCTTTGCCGAGTGTCAGGGTCATAACACTCGGCAAAGAGCAAAAACCTGGGCACCGGTTCAGGGACTTTGCCGAGTGTTATGTCGCTGGCACTCGGCAAAGAGGTCGGCTTTGCCGAGTGTGTCCGCAGCGTGCGGTGAAGCCTCCGCCGCAGCCACATCCAAGGCCGAAAGCTTCCCCCAGCGCTTACAGGCTCACAACGCCAAACGGCGAAGACCTGGAGCACTCCTGGAACATCGACAACGTCCGCAAATTTTTTGTTTGACTCATCAGGGCCGATTCGCCCTTGTAATTCACAAAAACAATCTTATACTGGCCCGCACTCTTTTCCTCCCGGGGGGTGAGGTTTTTAACGAGGCGGAGCCATGTAATATATGTGTGAAAAATCCCCCGCAAAAACATGCGTCGAAAAAAGACTGCGACGACGGTCTTCGACATTCGACCAATACGAGGTCACCGCGAGGCTCAGCGCTAGCCACCCTCGCGTGCGACAAATCCGCGCAGAAGTCGCCTAAGGGTGCAGCCGGACTAGCACAACAAGTGCGAAAAAACCAAAGTCTACCGCGAAGACTATCCGCGCAGAAGTCGCCTAAGGGTGCAGCCGGACTAGCACAACAAGTGCGAAAAAACCAAAGTCTACCGCGAAGACTATCCGCGCAGAAGTCGCCTAAGGGTGCAGCCGGACTAGCACAACAAGTGCGAAAAACCAAAGTCTACCGCGAAGACTATCCGTGCAGAAGTCGCCTAAGGTTGCAGCCGGACTAGCACAACAAGTGCGAAAAACCTCAGTCTACCGCGAAGACTATCCGTGCAGAAGCCGCCTAAGGGTGCAGCCGGACTAGCACAACAAAAGCAAAAACGACAACACCAAACTATCCGCGCCAAGACCAACTATATGCGCACCAGCACAGCATAACAAAACACTCCAGACCAAGTACATAACGCCTTCGCAAGCATAGCCAAGTGTGCGGGGGCACACAACCTTATCATACAAGCCTTTATACATGTACAAGCACGGGCAGCACACACTACATCGGCTCAACCTTAGGAATAATTCCCATCTCCCTATAATTAAATAACATTATCCTAAGCTCCTCACCCGCAAAAAGACTTCGCAATTCCCCTTCACCTGTACTCACGGCGACGACTCCTCAGTCCACTCAACCGAGCTCCCAGAGTCAGCAAAATCAGAAAACTCATATGCAGAACCATCACATTTATTACCACCATCCACGGTCGAAGCCGCCAAAAATTTAGTAGTGGCGGTTGCGTGCGCAGACCCAAAATCTTGAACCTGCGCAGCAACCAAAATTCAGCAACATATCCAAAATTCCCTAACCATCTACACCCACTACGCCACCTGCGAAGACCCAGCCGTTGCGGGAGCCTCCGCCGTTGCCTCCACCGTTGCCTCCGCTGTCGCCTCCGCCGCCACCGTCGCAGGATCCTCAGCACTCGGTGCAGCGGCTGCGGGGGCATCTGGCGCGCCTTCGGTAGTCTCTAGGGGCAGGTCTCCGACGGCCGCAGCAGATGCAGGGGCATCCAGAGCGCCTTCCGCAGTCTCCGGGGGCGGCTCCAGGGCGACCCCGGACACGGCCTTCGCCGGGATCGGCTCCGGGTCAGGCAGCGCGCTGTTCAACGCCCCGAAGTCATCCACCCTCTCGCCACGCGCCGCCTAAGACACATCACACAAATTCAGCAAACCCACACATAGCCCACATCCAGCAAACGCCAAACAAACGCCAAACGTTACCTGAGCCCTCGCCGTCTCGGCCCGCTCCCTGACCACCTCGCGACCGTGCGGACCCCACATTCGGTCGTAGATGGCTCCGGCGGAGTCCTTCACTATGGGGTCCTCAACCTTGTAGATTTCTCGCTCAAAATCTTCATCGGTCTGGTCGAAGACCTCGAAGTGTCGGCACCCTTCGCGGGAGAGCGCGTTCATCGCCCCCTCGCAGGTGACCAAGGAGGCATACGACATAAACCCCTCCACGATAGTGGGGAGTGCCTGCAACTCCTCCTGCACCCACTCCAGGCAGCGAAGTCCGGGCTCTCGGTCTGGCACTTCGAAGTCACCGGTCCGCGCGCCCAGCTCATGGTATGAATCCATAAGTTGTTTGCGCGTCCGCTCTGCCTCCGCGCGCGTCGCGGCCTCGGCCCTCTCCACACGGCTCTCCAGGGCGATGAGCCGCTCCTGCAGCTGCTCGGCGCGCTCCCTAGCAAGATTGCCCTCTGCCCGCGCCAGATTGGCCTCCGCCTGCGCAGCCTGCGCCTTGGCGAGGGCCTCGTTGGTCTCCCTCCTCTCCCCCGCCAGTTGGCGCCGGAGGTCAGTCTTCTCCCCCTCCAGTGCGGCCACCTTGTCCGCCAGCTTGCGGCACTTACTGTCGGCGGCCGATTTTTCACGGACGGCGTCAGCATGTTGCGTCCGAAGTCTCTCGACTTCGGCAGACACAACTGCCGTGAGGGCCCCCGACGCCGTGCGGTCGACGAAGTCAGCCGCCTGCAAAACACACGTAAGACCGCGGCACCAGCAAAGCCGACATAAAAAAACAACAACGAAGTCTAGCTCAACGGACCTGACTTAGTGCCTCCTTCACCTCCTTCAGTCGGCGGGACACAGCGCTCGCCTCATCCCTGACAGCCGCGAGTGCCGACGCCTCGCCTCCGGCGCTAAGAGCCCCACCCTTCGCCTTCGGCACTACGGCAGCCGCCGTGGTCGCCGCGGCAGGCGCAACTATAGCCAGTTGGCCTTCATCCGACCCTGCGACGTATCAACGAATTAAAAAAAATGAGCCAACGGCTTACCACCAAGATAGTCGTCCACAATAATATCGGTGGCGAAGTCGGCGACGCGCTTGCCTGCCGACGGCAACACTCGGGCCGCCTTCGTGACCTCCGGCACCCTGCTGGACGGCGGCACAGCCTTCGTCGATCTGGAACCACCGGCGCCTTGCTAGATGCAGGGACGCCCGACTTCGCCGCCAGCGGCGGTTTCCCTCCGCCGGGGGCCGCAGCCTTCGCAGCCCCCCGCTGCCTCTTCGGCCTGGCTTCATGAAGCCTGACAACCGCCTGGCGCTTTTGTGCAGCTCCCTGGCGATCCTTGTCCATCACTGCCGACACAACAACAGCAATATTCCGCCCGTAAGGAAAAACTCTCCATTCACGAACCATGCGAGATGTAAAAAAGTCTTCGCCGGCCGCGCGGGCGATAGGAACATTCCTAGGCCACCAACCCCCGGTAACCCTCAGCATCCGCGCCGAAGACTCCCGGAGCTCGGGCGAAGACATCCTTCCCCCCGGGGCCGCGCATGTCCTCATCAACTCTCTAGCAAAACCATCGGAAAACCCAAGTCCTCCCATAGCAGTACGTAATTTCCTCTTTTTAGAGGATGGGGCGACCGCCGGCGCAGGGACGTCTCCAGTCTCCACCACCGGTTTCTTCCCACGGCGGTCCGCATCGTCTTGGCCAGGATAGCCGTCATACGGCAATTGATTCAATTCAAAGACCCTGTTCAAATGGTCATTCGACCCACGGATATCCCAGCTGCGCTGGCCCTCTGTCCTCTGCACGTAACGACCAATGAGCCGCACCACCCCATCCTCCGCCTCGCGCACAAAGGCGGCCGGATCGCGGCTTTGCAGATTCAGCGCGAAGGCAGGACTTCGCACCATCTTCCCACCATGGGAAGGCATCTGGCGAGGGCACACTTCGCCCAACGCCCAGCCATGCGCCAAGGGCCATACCCCGTACGCCACAAATTCTTCAACCAAATCGCGCCCACTGCTCAGGCCGGCGGCGCACCGAAGGGCCCCTTCGTCCGCATCCCCCTCCGCCACCTCAAAGGGCGGGTATGCTGAGTAAAAATGAGAACACATCTCGGACACGGGGAGCCCCTCATGGTCTTCGACGGTACCCTCTGCGACGTAAAACCAAAACCCATTCCAGTTGCCCCACTTGTTGCGGGCGCAAGGAACCAACTCGACTACCTGCATCGTGGTCTTGCCGGTCTTCGGCGTAAACGTGCAGGACCCAAACTGGGCAACTTCATCTCCAATCATCCTCTTCTGCCAGTGCAGGCAATAGTACTTCGCAAAGACTTCGACTGATGGCTGTCCGCCGTACGAAGTTGTCGCCCAGACATACTTCGACAGAGCCACCACGACATTCGGTGTCAGCTGATGTATCTGGACATTAAACCTGCGCAGGACTTCGCCAACAAATCGGTGCGCAGGCAGGCGGAGACCGGCGGCGAAGAACGCCTCGAACACAACCAACTCGCCCTCCGGCTCGGGGACTTCCTCCGTCCCCGGGACACGAGCAACTCCGCCGCCAAAGTAACCCAGCCGCTGCATATCTTGCACGCGAACCGACGACATCCGCGACACGCCAAAATCTACAGAATCGCCGGCGCGCAACTCCTCCGCCACCAAACTACTCAGCGTCTCCTCAGACGAGGCGTCGGCCGGCGGCGAAGCATCGGCCGGCGGTGAGGCGTCGGCCGGCGGCATAGCGGCAGCGGAAGAAGAGGAGGTCGGCATCGCTACGTACCGTCGGCGGCGGCGGGCGGTCTGCTTCACTCGAGCCAGATCTCCGGCGAACAAGAGCACGGCGGGCAGACGAGCAGCAAGACGGTGGAAAAGGCGGCTAGGGTTTTCACGGAGCACGGAAAGTGAAGTTCAAAAAGCGCCGACCCCCGCCCCCTTTTATAGACAGGGCGCGGCTCTTCGGGAAACCCGCAATCCAACAGGGCGCGGCACTTCGGGAAACCCGCAATCCAACAGTACGGTGTCAATCAACGGTCATGTCAAAAACCCCCGCGGAACCACTTCGAGCGAGGGCAGCGTCTCCGCCATCTAGCGACGTCTTCGGCACCAGGTGACTTTGTCGAACTGATCCCTCGGAGGGCAAATGTTGGGGCGAAGGCAAAGACGCCACCCTTCGCTCGAGGCCTTCGCTGCAGTCGCTGGTCCGACGGAAACAAAACGGGCAGGGACACCCTTCGCTTGCTTCGGAGACAGACGAAGGCCTGCGACGCGGTCATCCTACCGTGCGGCCTCGTCCAGCTCAGAGGCCCACGTGTGATCCGGCCCATTGTAACAGGCCCTGCGTGGCCGCCGCGTGTTACGGGCCTAATTTGTAAAGGCATTCATGTAATTACAGTCTGTAACCCTGCTTTATGGAAATATTCTGGGGATAACCTAGGTGGCTAAGGGCACATGCGTCCTTAACACAAGGCGCTGGGTGCTCAGATACCTATAAATACTTCCGCACAGTGCCCGTGAGAGGCCAGATTAACAGAGAGCTATTGCCTTCTAGCGCGTAACCCTGTTAACGTCACTGTTCACCCTTGTTGGTCCCCCTTGCGATTGAGAGCAAGTCCCAACACCGAGTGCCGCGCAGAACACTCGGCAAAGAGCCTGACATGGGGACCCTCCCTGGCGGGCTCTTTGTCGAGTGTCCCAGAGGGCACTCGGCAAAGATGTATTCTTTGCCGAGTGCTTCTGGGAAGACACTCGGCAAAGGTAACTCCTTTGCCGAGTGTCATCCGTGACACTCGGCAAACGGGCTCTTTGCCGAGTGTCCCAGATGGCACTCGGCAAAGATGTATTCTTTGCCGAGTGCTTCTGGGAAGACACTCGGCAAAGGTAACTCACTCGGCAAAGACGCTGTCTCCGTCACCCGTCGCCGTAACGGCTGCTTTTCTTTGCCGAGTGCCCGAGAAAAAGTACTCGGCAAAGAAGGCTTTGTCGATGCACTGTTTGCCGAGCCTTCTTTGCCGAGTGTCACACTCGGCAAAGCCTTTGCCGAATGTTTTTAAGGCTTTGCCGAGTGCCTCGGACACTCGGCAAAGCGCCCGTTTCCGATAGTGTCAGTAGGGCTTGGGCTCAGTCCCAAATAGCTGATAGGATTGGAGTGGGGTTGGGTCGGATCTAGACCCATGATCAGGCCTTATAACTGGCATTGTGCAACATAAGGCTGCTACTGATATGAACAGTTTTCTGTATATCCTGGTGCACCATCAAGTATTCAAGGAGGATTCATAGTAATGCCAACTAAAAAATGGGGAATGAAGTGCCATATGTCATTTAATATTTTTCTGTTCTGCTCCTGTTCAAGAGTAAGAATGCATGTCTGCTTTCGGTGAGCAGAGTTTAGAATAACTCCAACAGTCTAGGTATAAATTTTTAGCTAAATTTAGAGTTTAGAAGGCTATAAAAAGATAGATAAGTTTCTAACCGAATGGATGTATCCAACAAATCTTTCAAATATCGGTGGTGAAGCCAGGCGCCCTCTAGAGCCACGTGATCACCGCTCCAGCCTCCAACGCCACTCGCCGAACACCCACACATGATAAGCTGAAGCCCAAACCCACACCATGATCAATGGAAAACAGGCTGACCCGTGGAGCTGCTAGATGCCTAGAGGCTACAGCCCCCTTGTAACTGGATGATGCAGAATTAAATCTCGTAACGAGTACAGACAGACCACAATGACAAAAAGCCAAGTTGATCTGGGGGAATCCATGGAGCAGATCACGTACTACTTGTTGGATGCGGACGAGGACTCGAGGAGGACAAAGGCCATGGCTAGGCGCCCTAGGCCTTCCCCGCGGAGGGGGCATATGGGCAGGGTGGCCCCCGATCGATGTCAAGTCCCAGAGATCTCGTCACCGGGCTACCATCGCGTCCGGAGATCTGCGCGAGCATCTGGCGCGTGGCCGAAAGCCAAAACATCAGGGCCTGGGAAGGCCGGTGCTTGACAAGCACTCTGCTTGTCGACTAGCTCTGAACAATCTCGCCCCTCCTTTCTCTTTCGTTTCCAGTGCGAGATTCTCGTGTTTTCCTCGTTATCTATCTATCTGTCTATCGTGTGAGGGGGGTAGGCAATCTCCTTCCCTCAGCTAGCTCGCGCAATTCGTGATCCATACGACGACGCCAAAGCTTTCCGGACAAAGGAGCAGCAGCAGCAGCAGATCGACTCTGTGCGCGGCAGATTGGATGAGTGGTAGATTTTTGGCGTCCGTCTTGGCAGGGCTCGAGCAGAATGACGCGCCAGGTGGCGGGTGGCGGCCGCGCCGGCATGAACGGTGTCCGGCCCGACCGCTTTGAGCGAACGTGGAACGCCCCAGGGCAAAGGAGACACGCGAGGTGCTGGCTCATCTTGGCCCAGGCTGAATGATCAGTGTTTATAACTGCAGTTTCAGCCCAGACAGAAGTGTCGTCTGGCACATGCATGCTTGGACGGGCCCTGGGCATTCGGTTTTAAGACTGAGATCAACTGAACAAGCGCTGGACACCGGGAGCTGTTTGGAGGGGGCTCCATGACTCCATCCACCCAGCCAGACAAGAACAAGCAGGCAGTGGACAGCAATGACAGCAGCTGCTGGGCGCGAGCGAGAAAGTTCAGTGCTGCAGGCACTGTTCTAAGTTCTAACTGTACTTTTGCGAGCCCTAAACCAAACAAGGCCTTAGGTTTGCGCGCAAATGGTATAAAAACCAAGGCTTTGCCTGCCAATCTTCCTTCCCACTCCAACCGAGCGCTCCCCCACCATTCCCCGGCGCGGTGGGAGCTGAGTTGGACCGCCGGTTGAGTGAGTGGCTAGCTAAGCGCTAAGCTAGGTGGCCCTTCGGCTGCCTACTCGCTACTCGATCGCCCGACGGGTCCGTGTCCGAAATGATGCCGCGCCGGCCGGCCGGCAGCGCTGGACGACTGGCGTTCCTGTCGCCGGGCTGCCGGGCGGTGTCGGAGTCGGACGGCCTGCCGTGCCTGGCCCCGTCGCGGGATGTTCCCGGCTAGGCCTGCGACCTGCCCCCGGTGCCGCCCTTATCAGCTCTGTCTCGCACCCCTGTGGCTGGCCTGTACCTGTACGCACGCACGCGCTCGAGTGTGGCCAGCCAGCCAGCCAGGCGGCCACTGCCTGCTGTCGATCGCTGCATGATTCATCAATGCCGTGCGAGAAGATCGGTACCGCTAGCAGCTGGGTGATAGATAGATAGATACTACGGATCGGAGTTGTTACGTTCTTGCTGCTAGCAGTATGTAGCAGTGTGGAGTGGACAAAGGGACGGGCCGGGCGCTCAGAATTCCTTTCTTTTCCTGGACGATCACGTTTTATATGAGTGGGCGACTCGTGCGTGCGTGGAGACCACAGGCGAACGACGAACGCGCGCGCGCCGCGCGCGCGGGCGGGCGGCCAGTGCCCGGCCGGCGGCGATCGGGGCAAGCTAGGCCAGCGCTGCACGGCGTCGTCGTGTCGTGTGATCCACGCGCGCGGTTGGGTGAGCCGCGCAGCCGCCCTCCCCCACTTCAGCCTGGGTTGGGTTGGGGGGGAGGGGGGGAGTGCCGTGCCGTGCCTGGGCCCTGGGGACAAGGCCAAGGCGACGTCGCTGTTTGACTCCGATCCCGCTCTACTGAAACGCTGAGGGCGACGGGACTGGACCATGTCTCGCTGTCCTACGTGCCCGTGTCTCGCTCCGTCGTCGGCGCACTGGCCCCGGCCGGAGCGGGATAAGGATCAGCGCAGCGCGCGGTAGGCGTCCGTGTGCACTCCTCGGTCCCCAATTCTCTCTCTCCTCACACGCTTGCGTTCCACTTCCACCGCGACTCGTGTTCATGTCTCTTTCCGTTCTCGCGTCGCCGTCGCCCGTCGCCGCTTTAGCTTTTTCACCGTGCGCACCCCCAACTGATCGTGTCGTCTTGATGCGGTTTATGTTGGCGCGCACGTTTCTTTTCCCGGGTAGGTTTGAACTCGGATTTTGAACGCAAACGTTGCACGCTCCACTAGCGCGCCCAGTCAAAAATGACATGGTCTTCCACGTGCCTTTGACCACTGTTTTTCTTAGTATAATTTGAGCACTCTAGGTTCTAGAAAGAGGGCGGTTTTCTCGAATACATTGGAATTATGAGTATTATTGTAATCAAGGACCTAACAGACAGCGTGTTTACGATATTATCGTCCTAGAAGATCTACAGAATAACAATCATATGGGCTCGGCCATCCTGGCATATACATTATTCGAAATTTGATATTACACAAATGGACAAATGGTAGATAAACCAAGATAAAGACAACGACATGACCTAGAAAGCGGGCTTGCGCATCCGCGCGGTTGCCAGCGTGACTCATTTCTAACATCCTACAAGAGAACTCTCAACGCTTCAACATTGGAACTTGGAAGCGTTCGACCCAACCTCATAGATCGTCTTGTAAGCCTTTCTTGCTAATTTGCTTGGCCTTGATAGAACCATGGCCAAACCCAATAGCTGCATGATTATGATCTCACTTTGCATGTAGCAGGCCCCCAAGAGAGGCTCTAAGTTGCTAGACACTGGATCTACAGTGGGAGCACTGCACCACATGTACTAGAGAAAGTGGCTTAGGCGGCCATGAATCAATAGCGGGGCATGCATTCTTACATAGCACCACATTTTAACTTTTATAGATTCATAATTATATGTATCTAGATATACGCTATGTCTAGATACATATAGTAAAACGATGCATCTTGAAAATTTAAACTAACGTATAATTCGAAACAAATGCATGCATGGACTACATACTGGAGAAGAAAAAGTGTTAGTGGATGTGCAACGATGGCTTATGTTACGTACATCTCACAAATAATACTGTCCAAAGAACGACCAGAGAGTGACAAAGGAATATTATATCTTAAAAATAACCTAGAATTTTCGAAACACGCGAACATGTTGTGAACATATGTTCAAAGAGCGATCATATATAGTCGTTTCGTCGCATGGGTTAATAGCTTTCTCTCCGGAACATCACTTTCACTCCGTTGCGATGGAGACGTCCCTTTCTTAACCCACGCGAGATTCCATGGTGGCTCAAAAAAAAAGTGAGCTAGATTTTTGTGTTGCCACCTTTTCAAAGTTATGTCGTAGTTTTAGGGGTGGAACGTCGTCACAGGTTTTCCCATTAGGAAAAAAGGTGCAATTTATATCGTTCTCGCGGGGCCTGTCGGAATAAACAAAACTGTGTGTGGTACAGTTTTGCTATTTCAGATTAGATCATGCCCGGTGAAAAAGGTCTCTCTCCCTATACACTACCGGAATCAACCTCTTCGCCGGGTGCCGCAAGCACTCGGCGAAGCCTTAAAAACACTCGGCAAAGAAGTCTCGGCAAACAGTACATCGGCAAAGACTTCTTTGCCGAGTACTTTTTTTCGGGCACTCGGCAACGATCTTTGCCGAGTGTCAGGGAGCACTCGGCAAAGAAAAGCGACCGTTACGGCGCCGGTTGACGGAGACGGCGGCTTTGCCGAGTGTCAACGGTGACACTCGGCAACGAAGATATCTTTGCCGAGTGTCCTCCTGGCAGCACTCGGCAAAGCCGCCTTCTTTGCCGAGTGCCACTTGGGACACTCGGCAAAGAGCCCGCCAGGGAGGGTCCCCATGTCAGGCTCTTTGCCGAGTGTACCAATTGGCACTCGGCAAAGACGACCTGTTTGCCGAGTGCCAGCGCATAACACTCGGCAAAGAACCTAAGCCGGTGCCCAGGTCTGTGCTCTTTGCCGAGTGTTTTGACCCAGACACTCGGCAAAGAGCCTCTTTGCCGAGTGTTACACTCGGCAAAGTGACCAGTATGTACCTTTTTATTTGTTTTTTGTTTTCCATCCACACAAACAGAAGATATCACATATATATCACATATATACATCACAGATATCATCACAGACATAAATAGCCAACACAAACATAAAACCGTGACCACAAACATAAATATCCATCACAAACATAAGTGTTCAACACAAACATAAGTCTCAAACGTCGCAAGCTCTCACATAAGTATCAAACAGAAACATAAGTATTATACATAAGTTGTGAAGTCTAAAACAACGACTCATGGAGGTGGGCGGTTTGGCCGGGGTTGCGTTGGGCTGAACCCTTCCGGAGGGTTGTTGGATGCCGCCCCAGATTGGCCCTGCACAAAGAAGAGATAGCATGTGTTATACCAGATGCATTACAAACATCTAACTACAATTTTGGTACTCACAGGAGTGTGGAAGAGAGTAGGGTCAACTGGGGGGAACAATGGAGGTGGTGGAGCGATGCCCTGTGCGGCGCCAAGGCTCTGCATGTACTGGAACATCTCCGCCATCCTCTGATCAGCCGCCGCCCGCTCCGCCATTATCCTCGCCTCCATCTCTTCTAGTTGGGTCTATAATATTACAAGCCAACGTTATAGTAACTCAAAGACTAGGTATATAACTAAAGGAAGGACGAGTTACAGAAGCACTAACCTCGAGTTGTGAAATGTGATGCTGTGAGCTGTCGTGCCGAGGTCGAATGGCTGGGCTCGAGCCAGTGCTCCTTGCTCTCACCTGAGACAGAGTGGGAGTGGAGGACGAGTCGATTGCCCCGTCGGCAATCTAGTACCGCCCATGTCTCTTGCCTCCTCCGACCCTCATGAGCACATCGGGGTCGATAGGCTCGGTGCTCGGATCATAGTCTGGGCCATGGACCTCCTGCGCCATGGCGGTGTAGTCATGGAGGCGGCTGTAGACGGCGGGGTTGGTGTAGGCCTCGGGCCCGTCATCCGGGTTGTAGGTGACGTCGGACGTCGCCTTACCCTTATGGGCCATAGCATAGGCCGAGAAGGTGGAACAAGGCCTGCCACCATGTGACGCCGACTGCAACGAAAACCAACGAGATAGTTAGAAATAATATCTAACTTAGTGCTATATATCGAAATAAAAAGGTGGCGTACCCATGCTTCGGCATATTGGCCCAGGCTCCGGCTGCCTTGGTGGTGCGAGGGCCCTTGCATCTGCAAACGCCGTTCCCGGCTAGCTGTGTGCACCTCGTCCCACTCAGCCGAACACCACCTATCCACCATCTGCTCCCAGCAGAGAGGATGTGCGGCGCACCAATGTGGAATCACCTGCAAAGTAAACACATAAAGTGCATATCAGAAGATAAAATAAAATTCATGCATGGAGTACTGGTACCAAACATGCATGACTTTACCTGCAGGTACTGCTCCCTGGTCAACGACATGGTTCGGGCTTGAGGTTTGGTCACCTTCTCCCCAAGGATGGAGCCGTGGTAGGTGATGATGGCCTGGATGCGGGCCTCATAGTGCATGTCCACGACGAGCTTCTTACAGCACGTGGTGGCCACCACATCCGCCCTAGCCTCGTATCCAGCATCGCATCTGAAGAAATCCTGCATACAAAAACGATGTATCCATACATTATTTCAAGAATTTGCAACGAATGCGACATATTTTATATTATACTAAGACTTACCCACAGCTCTTGCTTCACCCGCTCCGCCTTGTTATTGAATTCCCTGCCGTCCCGGTCTACTGCATCGGGGGCGACGGCGTAGTGGTCGAAGGTGAAGGCTGGGCCCGTCACTCCGGCGTACTCCACAAGTCCAGGGAAGTGTTCCCTGCACAGCAGGCCGAGGATGTTGTTGGGGGGGCGACGATGACCCCCAGCATAATCCAAAACCGTCCAAGACCTGTCCAAGTGATAAATAAAAAGTATTAGTTTATATTATGATTTTGAACACATAATATGAACAAGAATGAAGAACATAAAGTTACATACCTCTACCCTTCCGGCCGAATCAACGGCCGTCTGTCCCGAAGTATGGGACGCGGCGGGAGACTCGCGGGGCCTCGCAGGTAGATGCTCCTCGAACTAGAGCCGCCTGAACCTGAGGCGTCCTGCTGCTGGTCGTCGTCGTCCTGCTGGTCGTCGTCGTCCTGAGGCGCCGGCTGCTGCTGCGCTGCCTGCTCTGCCTCGTGCTGCTGCGATGCCTGCTCTGCATCGTCCGCCGTCCTACTCCTCCTCCCCCTCCTCCTCCTCAGGAAACCGCCCACTCCTTTAGCAGCTTCGCCATATGCCCGTTCCACGAAATCATCGGTCTTTCTAATCCATTCAGTGGTGACATCGTTCCTTCCTCTACGGCCCGTGTACATCCACTCACGGTCCTCCATCCTATAACATATTTAACCAAAGCCTATCAACAAAAAAATCCGGCAGCACCTCCCCTGCACGGGGAGGTTTTCAAAGCCTGTAAATATAAGTAGCAGCACGATGGCTGACATCCACACATATACATATCCACACATATACATTAATGCCTAAATAACCACATAAATAATTAGAAGACTTACCTAATGCATGCAAAGTGAGGACTAAAAACCTAACTCTATTTCACAATACACAATCACACACAAAAAACCTAATTCTATTTCACAATACACAATCACAATGCACAATACACAACCACACATATACATTTATTTGACAATATTTAGCAACTAAAATGTGAAAATTAGTTTATACCTATTTGCTCGGCGTGGACGGTGCACGACGGCGAACGGGCGTGACGGCGTGGAGGTCGTGAGCGGTCGACGGCGTGGAGGTCGTCGGCGCGGGGTCGTCGGCGGTCGTGGGCGGCGCGCGGGCGCGCGGGCGAGCGGCGAGCGGGCGGCGTGGGCGGCGCGCGGGCGCACGGCGAGCGCGGGCGGCGTGGGCGGCGCGCGGCGAGCGGCGGGCGCGCGGGCGGCGAGGGTGGGGGCGGGGGCGGCGAGCGGCGGGCGTCGGCGGCGTGCAGCGGGGGTCGGCGGCGAGCGGCGAGGGCGGCGAGCGGCGGGGGTCGGCGGCGTGCAGCGGGGGCGGCGAGCGGCGGGGGTCGGCAGCGAGTGAGCGTGAGTGAGTGAGAGAGAGAAGAAGGAGAAGCCGTCGGATTGGCTAAGTTTATGTTCTTTGCCGAGTGCCCGCGATGCGGCACTCGGCAAAGATTTTTTTTTATTTTTAAAATATGGTTTGCCGAGTGCCAGATCGGCGGCACTCGGCAAAGGCGCCTTCTTTGCCGAGTGCCATCCAGGGGCACTCGGCAAAGACTGCTTTTCACTTCTTTGCCGAGTGCCACCCCGGGACACTCGGCAAAGTCTACTTTGCCGAGTGTCAACCACACGACACTCGGCAAAGTACATTTGTATTTTTTTTGTTTTCAGCACCAAACTTTTTGTGGTATGTTTTTAAACTATATAGACCTACATGTATCATTTTGGGACAATTATAACAGTGTTTGCAATATCTAGTAGATTTAGTTCGTTTATTTGAATTTCTTCGGAAAATTCAAATTTGAACTGCAGGTCACTCGAAACTTGGAAAACCGTGCATGAAAAAATGATATTCATGGTACTTAGCATAAGTTACGACCGATTTCAGAAGCGTACCGGAAACTTCGAGCAACATGCTCACTAAACATGGTCGTGAACTTGGCATCCACATGTTTAAAAATTGTATAAAACACAAACAAAGTCAGAAAATCATGAAACTTGTCCCCGTATCATGATATCATATGTATAGGCTATGATAAAAATTTTAGAGTATTTGGAGAAAGTTGTGAGACAGTATGTGTAGAAACCTAAGAGGACTACACATGAAATCATAGAGTTTCAATGTGGATCTCTTAGGTTTCTACACATAGTGTCTCACAACTTTCTCCAAATACTCTAAAATTTTTATCACAGTCTATACATATGATATCATGACACGGGGACAGGTTTCATGATTTTCTGACTTTGTTTGTGTTTTATACAATTTTTAAACATGTGGATGCCAAGTTCACGGCCATGTTTAGTGAGCATGTTGCTCGAAGTTTCCGGTACGCTTCTGAAATCGGTCGTAACTTATGCTAAGTACCATGAATATCATTTTTTCATGCACGGTTTTCCAAGTTTCGAGTGACCTGCAGTTCAAATTTGAATTTTCCGAAGAAATTCAAATAAACGAACTAAATCTACTAACGATTGAATCTCTGTTATAATTGTCCACAAATGATACATGTAGGTCTACATAGTGTAGGAACATACCACAAAAAGTTGGAGAGACAAAATCAAAAAAATAAAAATATACTTTGCCGAGTGTCTAGAGATGACACTCGGCAAAGAGTTCTTTGCCGAGTGCTAGATGTGGGACACTCGGCAAAGAAGCCTCTTTGCCGAGTGCCAGCCGTTGGCTCTCGGCAAAGACTGACGGCCGTCAGCTCTGGGACGGCCGCTGACGGCCCTTTGTCGAGAGCCCCGTTTGCCGAGTGCATGACACTCGGCAAACTTGTCTTTGCCGAGTGTCTACCTGTGCCGAGTGTTTAGCACTCGGTAAAGGGGCTCTTTGCCGAGAGCCTAACTTTACCGAGTGCGGCACTCGGCAAAGCCTTCTTTGCCGAGTGCCCGACAAAAGGCACTCGACAAAGAATACAACACTCGGCAAAGCCTCGGATTCCGGTAGTGATACATCCGAATTTTGTGAGGAATGGTGTAAGAAGAAAAGATTCGGATGCTTTTTGAGAAGTGTTGCAGAAATTACTGGGTGTAATATCCCTTCCCGGCCCCCACGCACGCACATCCGATTTTTTTTTAGCTGCGCCAATTCTACTAAAAAAATCACATCAAAATATAGTCATCACGCATCGTCGTAACCCTGGTACAAGTCGAGTGCGTGCATGGTAGCTGTTAAAAAGTTATTATTACATATAGATAAACTAACATGTATAATAATTATATACAGTAAAAATTAGGTACGTTAAAAAAAGGTTCAAACGATTTATATATAATTTAGAACCGAGAGAATATATATTCGTAGTAGTAGTCTCGTCTAGCTTGGAAAGGGAACGTAATAGTATATGCCGGCCGGTGCGTTAGAGCGTCAGCATCCATCCGTTACATTTCGTAGTAATCACAAATTTAAATGGATACCTTTTTTCTGTTAGATATAGATAGATATAATAGTCAACTGGTATTCATGATTTCATGGTCGTCCATAAACAGAGGTGCACTTTGCAGCAGTAATGGCCTAACATCCACACTGTGACGACTGACGAATAGCAACAAGCTAAGAGGGAAACAAGAACCATGATCATCATCGTAGAGAAAGTGAAGACAAAAAGGACGAGGAAAAGGGTTTCACAAGAAAGAAAGATAGAAAGGAAGGAAGGGAAGCAGGGGGGGGGGGGGGGGGGGGGGGGGGCTGGCTCTGGAGATTCTCGAGCCCTATGATTTTGGAGGTGTTTGGTTACACCCCGCTAAAATTTAGCCCCTGTCCTATCGAATGTTTGAACCTTCGTCCCGGGTATTAAATGTAGTCGGATTATAAAACTAATTTGTCAGCCGAAGATTAAAAGACGAGACGAATCTAGTCCAGTTGGTTGGATCTATATTTCATACTTCTATTTAAAAGTCAAACGCTTGATGTGACTCGAGCTAAACTTTAGCAGGAGCAACCAAACACCCCCTTTGTCAAGTATTATAGTGCCGAGCACACTAGTAGCTAGGCAGCTAGCAGGCAGCTAGGGGGGCCGAATCATTCCGGGCTGGTGCAGATGTTGGGAACGGGAAGGAGCTCGGAGGAGCTCCGTTGGTGTGGTGACCTGCTGACAAACTGTAGTAGAGTACTCCAAGAAGAAGGCTAGGTAGCTAGCTAGCTGATTACATTATTCTTTCAGTCAGTCAGTCAGTCAGGGGCCCTATAGCGCTAGCTGGTTTTCCCTGCCGTGTCGTGCCTGTGCTGTGTCGTTGTCGTGCTCGGTGACTCCAGCGCGCGCGAGTTCAGAGGCTGAGACTGAGAGGCGCCTCGTGCAGGCTGTCTATCTAGCTCATCATATGGTTGCAGAAAAGCCGAGCCCAGTTGCCGTCGTACGTACTCTCTCTGTTGAAAATTCGAATTGCCTCTAGTAGTGGCCGGGACTGGAGAGCATGTAGTATGTATGTATGTAACAACTAACAAGGGGTAGAAAACATGCATGCAGAACTCCTGGCAACGGCGCGACGACTGGTTCTTGCAAGTCCATCCCAGCATACTCCTCCATCTCACTGCTAGCTGCTGCCATGCACAGCGTAGCGCGCCAAACGATCTCCATCTGTGCTGCGCAGTGCAGTCCAGTCTTGGAGGCCGCGAGCCCGCAAAGCCACCGGTGCGGCGTGAGGTGTGTGAGTGTGACAGGGAGCGAGAAGGCTACAGGAACGTGGCGCATAATTGCCTGCCGCGCGCACTCGGTGAGGGCAAAAGGCCAAAGGGGCAGCCGCACGCTCGCCTCGCCTCGCCTGCTCGAGGTCCGTCAGACGCCCCATGGCCATCGATGGACGAAACGTACGCTCGACGAGGCACGTCATGTTACTACACCACCAGCTACTGATCCATCACCAGGGGAGACGTTGAAGCCAGACTTGGTGGAGAAACAGGTCGGTCGCAAGCGCCGCGCCAATGTCCGTATTTCTGGTCCTGAGTGGGTGTAATGTCTTGTGGCTGACAGGCGGGTCTGGGCTACCAGTGCCTGCTAGTATAAATAATGAGTGTGTGTGTTCAGGAAGGGTATGCTTGTAATGAAAACTATTCTGAATCTCTAAGAAACTCTCCGTTCCCTGCCATTCTCTTCTTCCCCAAGCTATCCCCTCTTCTTCTCCTTAGGTAGCTAACACGTCAGGACAGTGGTGGGTGCCGCGAGTGGAACGGGCCGGGACGAGCTAGCGGGCACGCAGCATTACCCAAAAGGAGCCTGTCCCCTATCCCCGGGGCACGAGGGGGCCATGCCATGGGGCAGCAGGATGCAGCATGACCGGCGCATAGAATAAGACTAGTAGGCGGCCACCCATAGCAGTGCATCGATTGCGTGGCGCCGGCCTTCGTTCTCTTTCTCTTGTATTCACTACAGTAAAACAATACAAGTCCGATAACTCCCTTATGTCCGACGGCATCGATGTTAATATTTATGTGAGAATATTTGTGATTGTGAATACTTATTAGAATGTGTATATTTGTAATTGTGAATGTTAATGTGTATATGTGCATGAATCTGTTTTTGTTTTGTAAATGTCAGATTTTTTAAAAAACAGAATTTTGTGTAAATTCTGTAATTTGTTATGTCCGACGGCCTAGTGGTAGCCGTCGGACATAACCATGCCTTATGTCCGACGGCATCCTATACCGTCGGACATAACCATGTGTTATGTCCGACGGCTTAGCGCTGGGCCGTCGGACTTAAGATTGTGGGGCCCACAGGCTGACCGGTAAAACGGTTGGGATTTTCTATTTCCGACGGGCACACGCAGCCGTCGGAGATAGCTAATGTCCGACGGCTGCCGTCGGTCATTGCACTATTTCCGACGAATTATCTCCGACGGCTTAAAGCCGTCGGAGATAAGGCATTGCCGTCGAAGATAACCTATTTCCGACGGTTTAAACCTTGTGTCCGACGGTTTTGGCCGTCGGACGTTGTTCCGTTTACTGTAGTGATTCTATCCCTCCCGGCGGTCCCGGCCCCCTCCTCGCTCCTTCGTTTTGGCTATGGGCGCGCGGGCACGAGCACGACGCATGGCGGGCCATCATGGATGGTGTACGTGCTGTCTCTCGATGGAATGCGTGACTACTGACCAGCCGGTCGCTAGCTGTGTGCGTCCTCCACGATCATTGGACGGTCGTTTAATTCTCCGCCATCTCATGTTCTCACCGGCCGGCCGGCCGGCGCCCTTTACGGCAGATGGCTGTGTCTGGTACTCCGGTACCTGCCTACTCATCTCCGGCCGGTCATCAGGAGCGCAAAATTGCATGCATGATTCATACTCTACTACTCTATAGTAGTAGTAGTACAGAGCAGTACTACTAGTTGTTTTAATTTCTCAGGCGAACACGCACACAGTAATAAGCAGACACGGAAAGATTAGGGGCCAAGCTAAGCTAGCTATTACCTGCGCGCGTTTGGCGCCTTGTGGCATGCGATGCGAATGCGATGGGGGCCGCGAGCTCACTCTTGGGCGCACCGTTCTTGTCTACTACGTACGGGGTAGTAGAAGATAGATGGAATCATTGGAAACTGGTCGGCATCCGGCGACACTCTCGGTTGCTGTTCGCATGCTCTGTCGCTCTAGCCATGCATGCCCTGCGGTGAAGTAACAGTTGTAGACTCAGGGCGGCGGTCAAACGGCAGTCAAATCCGAGTGTCAGGGCGTGTTCGCGACGTTATCTGGGGGGGGGGGGGGGGGGGGGGGTCCACGGCGTCCATCCATCACCGCGCGAACCCTTGGACCTACCAGGCTAGCACTAGCAGTACTATAGTACCAACGCATAAAAAACAATGCGGTTTCTGAGATGGTTTCCACCCTCGATCTCAGCTAGCTGGGAAACCGTGCTGGTCAGCTTTGCGCAGGTTATTGGTGGGGTGCAACGTTCAAGGAGCATGTCTGTTATGTACCTCTTCGCTCATCGCCGTCGTCGTCAGAAAGCTGGCGCCTTTTCCTGTTTTTTTTTTTGTTTCCTTCTCTCTTTTTTTCACTGGGATGCGTGAGCCTGGCGCAACAGGCGGTGCCCCCGTCGTCGTCGTCGTTAGGATTTTGTTTGGGCGGGGCCATCCGTCGGGAAATTTTCAGAGGGATCGGGTATCCATATCCTGCATTGCATGGATGGTTAAAGCGAAGCGAAGCGAAGCGAAGCTGGCAACAAGCCAAAGGTTTCCCGGTGTATCTGATCCTGCATGCATGCCCGGTTGTGTTTATTATTTATTAGTATTAGCTCTCCTCCACCCCGCCGATTGGATAATTACATCATGTGTGATGATGGGCCAAAGTTGTTTCTTTGTTCCTTGTTAATAAACAAACTAAAGGTCATGGGGCCTAGCTTTTTCCTGATGCTGCATATGCATGTGATCGGATTTGTTCCTTCCATCTCGCATGAAAAAAAGGAAGTGACAAGGGGTGTACTATGGGATAGTAGAAGAAACGGCGTTCTGCCGTACGTAGACGGTGTGCGGTCCAGCCGTAGATCGAGACTAGAGGTGACCTCCCTCCTCTCGACTGGGGAAATACATCTCTCTCGCGCCGGGGCCTAGCCGGTGGTCGCCGTGAGCCAGGCGGCTGCCCCGAGCGGAACTGGGAGTGGGAGCAGACAGCTAGCGCCGGCAAGCGTGCGGCACACGGCGCTCCGGCCGAAAGAACCGTACGTAGTGTGTCTCTAACGAAACCGGCTTCAATTCGGCACAACTGACAACGTACTCTCGCTACCGCGCGTCACCGCGCCCATCCCCCCGTGCCGGCCAACGCACGCGCGGTCTCTCTCGCTCCAGGTCCGGACTCCGGGTTCCGCGTGTTCGGCTGGCTACAAGCCGACACTGTTGCAGCTGTTTGGATTGCTGCAGCTGCAATCCATAGAGAGAAAAATACTGTAGAAGCCGCAGCCGCAGCCGGAACAAGCCGCAGCGAACAAGCCTGGCCAGGAGTGCGCGGGCGCGCGTCGGCCCGCGTGCCGCGCCGGCGCCGGCGCCGGCAGATGGCCTCGCACGCGGGCGCGCGCGTGCCGCGTGTGTGTGCGTGCGTGCCGCTTTGTGCGCGCCCGGCACCGCGATGCAGGATGTTCCACGGTGTCGCTGTCGCGCCCGCGAAGATGCAGGGCGCGCGTGTGGGTGCCTGTCGCGGGCTCGTGCCGGAGAACATGTTTGTTCCAATTATCTTCGGCTCCTGTTCATGATGACGTACGTGGGCTAAGCAACGAAGTCCTTTTACCCACACCCACCCCAGGAACAAGTCTCCAATTTAATAAAATATAAGCTTGCCATTTCAGAGAGGTTAGTTTGGTTGTGATACAAACGACGTGGGTGGCTGATCATACCTAAGTCTCTAGAATATCAATCAGAACTAGGAAAAAACCTCGATGATGAGGTCATCCTAATTAATCTACTAAAAGGTTAGGGTTCACATACCTTCGTTATTGTTGTTCATGGTCGTGGCAGCGACCGTGACGACGTATTACAATTTGCAATGGGCTCCCGCCTACTCTGTGGTCATCTCCTTGTGGTTAAGGTGGAGCACCTTGAGTTCCCTAGAATGGTATGGTGGTGGGTTGGATTTAGCGCCCACATGGATGCCGTCGTTCTCCAACTCTGCCATTAGGGTTACAACTCTTCCACTCACTCGCAAGCGCTAGACGATAGGGACATGTGGGATTAGGGTTCGAGCGAGGCTGGTTGCGTTGGCTTGAGCCGCCGACCCCTTAGAACCTGTTTGGCAGGGCTTCGACTCTGTCTTTTCTCTGAAAAAAGTCAGAGCCCTACCAAACACCTTTTTTTAAACGACTTACTGCGAAAAACACCTAACAGCTAGAGTCATATTCTACTACGGAGAAAAGCCACAGATGGTAGCTTTATCAGCTCCGGCTATGGCACTTTAATACAGGGAAAATGATTTACGGAGAAAAGCCACAAGCGCTAGTCGATGTGGACCTATGAGATTAGGGTTTCGGCAAGGCTAATTGTGTTGGCTTGAGCCGCCGACACCTTAATCTCTTTTTATAGCGCTTGTTTGAACATGGGCCGCAACCATGGTTAGGGTGGCCCTCCCAATCAGCGACGCAGAGATAAAACATCTCAGTTCTGTTAACCGGATGTTGAGAACACCCCTAACAGGTTGCGCATTCATGTATGAGTTTTTTAGTCCCGATTGACCCTCACTAAGGTCGTCGATCCTTGCATATGCCCATATATATGTATTTGGTCCTAGGGTAAGCTTTGCTTATACCTTGGTCACTAAATCATGAAAACCCCTAGCAAGTGTGCTCAATATTTTTAACCCAATATTTTACACTATACCCACATGATAAAAACACCATGCTTTAGATATTCTAGTCAAGTAATCGAAATCTCATACTATTGAGATATTGTGCTTTACTTTGTAAATTTGTCATTCTAGAAATATTGTAGTCTTCATTTTGTTCATTTTACATGTTGATGGCGTTCTATGCTTCTTCGTCTAGCCTACCTCCTATGTTAACAAAACTTTGCTCCGTATCTTTCTTATTTAAAATGTGCGGGCGCAGACTCAAGAGGAATATCACGTCGATGCTTTTCTATACTTGAGAGGTGGTAGCACTTACAATTCGAACAATCCTCTTTGCAATTGGTGGTCGATTAACTTAGAGGACTTTAGTTGCTTTGTTATGTATGAAAGACATCGTTATTACTTTAGTTGCTTCGTGATGTTTGTGCTACGTCACTAGATAAGTTTATCGGCATATGGAGACCGTCGAACTTATATCGCTTAATGTCATCGAGTTATCTTAACGGACTAATAATTTCGATAGAAAACCATCAGAATTAGTTTAATTTTGATGGTTTGCTCCTAATTTCGCCATCAAATTTTTATCAATTTTGATTTGTCTATTTAGATCCGTGCCCGCAGATGCAAAACTATAAAATAGGACATCAACTACACTGCGAGGAAAGTGTATAAATCATTATTTCTATATATATAGACACGTAAGGCAACACACATTCCACTTGGAAGAGTATAGTCTCTTTCCTTTTCCCCGAATTGCATAGTATAGATGTACGCATTAGCCTCAAGCTGTGATGTGGTGCACGGTTTTTGGCCCGAAAGTTTTTTTTGCAAATGTCATAATAATGATTTGAATTAAAGTAGATCTCTATCAGCGCACGAGTCCGCCCCATGATTATTATGCTTTTCCCAACAAAAAATTATAGGTTAGTATGAGCAAAGATAAGGAAGAGCACGCATGTTTTGCCTTGGCGCAAATTAATTGCACCTACCGGCAAAACCGATAAGCTAAGGTGAGTAGTCACCCGTCAATAGCCAACCAGCTGCTGCCCCCGTCAGTGTCACTGTAAAGCCAGCCATGTGCATGCATTTCTTTCCCCCACTCGTACAACACACGCACACTCCTGTCCGATCGACCCCGGGCGTCTCTCTCTCTCTCCTCTCCCCCGCGCTTTTATATAAGCCATGGGTGGCGCACTCGGTGTGCCGGGCATCAGCTACAAGCTAGAACAAGGCCATCCATTCCACCACCCTTGTAGTAGTGCGCGCTGTTCGCTTGCACTAGCTAGCCAGCAGCGTGCGCACCACCTCTCGCCGCGGCAGCGACGACGACGGGAGGCTTGTTGAGAGCTAGCTAGCTAGCTCAGCGAGTTCGAGAGCCTGTGTGCTAGAGAGACAGACAGAGAGAGAGAAAACATACTCCTCCTCTGCACACAGGGGAGCTAGAAGCTAGCGTTAATTATAGCACAGCTAGCCGCAACCGTCGCAGGATATATATATAGACGACAGCACCGATCGAGAGTAGTACGTGAGGCCGGCATGACGATGAGGCAGTCGAGGTTCAAGAGGATCTGCGTGTTCTGCGGCAGCAGCCAGGGGAAGAAGCGGAGCTACCATGACGCCGCCATTGAGCTCGGCAACGAGCTGGTATGGTACCCAACTCCATCCATATTCCATCCTCGTCGTCGTCGTCCCGCACCAGTAGAGCCGTGCTCGTGCGTGCGTGCAAAATTCGCCGGCGCGCGCGCCCGCTCACGCCACACGCGCGTTCACGAGCTAGCTACCAGTATAGTAATCTGTTCTCTGCATGCACACGCACGCACGTAACTACGCAGGTGGCCCGGAGCGTCGACCTGGTGTACGGCGGCGGCAGCATCGGGCTCATGGGCCTCGTCTCCCAGGCCGTCTACGACGGCGGCCGGCACGTCATCGGGTAAGCGAAGCCGCAGTCACGCCATCGCCGTCTCGCTCATCCCGAGACGACGAAGAATAATGTCTTTTTGTGTAGTAGTTCGCCGGCTGTTCCTGTTCCTATGCTGCTGTGCGCTGAATGCTGATCGCTTCTTCTTTTGTCATGTTGCTGCTGCTGCTGTCCACGCGCATGCAGGGTCATTCCCAAGACGCTCATGACACCAGAGGTATGTCTGCACGTACAGTACAGCACGCCTAGCACTCCTCGGCTTGTTTTTTAGCATTCCGAGTGCGTGTAGTAGGGGAGGGGCGCGTGGTGGTTATGAATGGGGGCATGGGAGTTTGGGCTAGCTCTGGCTGCTGGAGTCCCGGCCGGGGGACATGGCACTTGACGCTTTGAGAACTACTCCTACCCGGAGCGCAGGGAGGTAAACAAATTGCATGTTTTCCTTGGGCAGATAAGCGGCGAGACGGTCGGGGAGGTGCGGGCGGTGGCCGACATGCACCAGAGGAAGGCGGAGATGGCGCGGCAGTCCGACGCATTCATCGCCCTGCCTGGTACGTACGGGCGGTGGCAGCGCCGGCCTCTCATGCACGCACCATGCATGCATGGTGCACGTACAGTTCGTATAGCGTCGTTTTGCGGCAAATAATTGGTGACGCCGCTGCTGTGATGTTGTCCACCGGCCTCACTGGGAGTGGGAGGTGCACATCCGAACTTGAGCTAATGGTTTCACTGCGTGCGTTGCGTGAGTGCAGGAGGGTATGGGACGCTGGAGGAGCTGCTGGAGGTCATCACGTGGGCGCAGCTAGGCATCCACCACAAGCCGGTAAAACGCCTAGCTCTAGCTCGATCTCCCTGCACCGAGTCCGAGATCGACGACCATATGCCTTCCTCGATCTTCTCTCATGCATACATATATATGCAGGTCGGGCTGCTGAACGTGGACGGCTACTACAACTCGCTGCTGACCTTCATCGACAAGGCCGTGGAGGAGGGCTTCATCAACCCCAGCGCCCGCCGCATCATCGTCCTCGCGCCCACCGCGCAGGAGCTCATGGACAAGCTCGAGGAGTACGAGCCTTACCACGACATGGTGGCGTCCACGCTCAACTGGGAGATGGGCAACCTGCAGGGGTACTGACGATCGACACCACCACTGCGCATGCAAGAGCCCGCCAGAGAGCTAGCTAGGCAGTGCAGCTAGCGCGCGGCGCCTGAATCTGATGAAGCACAGCCGGGGAACGGGGCATTCGATCGGTGGATTATTAAGCAACGAGCGAGCTTAACTAGATAGCCGTCGTCAGCTACATTGGGATTTTCCTTTTCTTTTTATTAACTCGACGCAGGTCTCGGTTTGGAGTGCCGGGCGAAGGAAAAAAAAAAGGGTTTGGTTGGCGTACGTAGCAGGAGTATGTCGTAGCTGCTAGCTAGCTTGTTCTGTATATGATGCCTCGTGTTAATTAGTTTGCTTCCACCGGGGATGACGACGATGATGGCTTGCAGTGTTGCTTGTAGCGCAGTAAGAAAAAAAAAACTTGGCCGGTTTCCCCGGCCTCCCTCCCTGCTGTGTACGTTCTGGTTAGTAGTGTTAGCAGCCGGTACCTGCCTATGTATGCTACCTTCAAGATGCTCAATTCGATTGGATATATATATGCAGCAGATCAACCCAGCAAGTGTGTAATACACAGTTCAGTGCAGATCTTTTGAATTGTTGTTCGCCCACGATTATAAATAGCTAGCCATACCTGGGCCGACCACGGTTCTATATAGCGCTATATACTAAAAATTTGAATTGCTGTTGCCACTCTCAAAGAGTATAATTGATTTCTTCTTCTTCTTCATCTCGCCTCTACACAACCGGAATCAGCTCCTTTGCCGTGTGTCTGAGACACACGGCAAAGACAATTTTACACTCGGCAAAAGCTTTGCCGAGTGTAACACTCGGCAAAGAACGCTCGGTGAACTGTACATCGACAACAGCCTCTTTGCCGAGTACTATTTGTCGGGCACTCGGCAAAGACTTTGCCGAGTGCCATTTGGCACTCGGCAAAGACTACATTGAAACTCTATGATTTCATGTGTAGTTCTCCTAGGTTTCTACACATAGTGTCCCACAACTTTCTCCAAACATTCTAAAATTTTTATCGCAGCCTGTACATATGATATCATGACACGTGGACAAGTTTCAGGATTTTTTGACTTTGTTTGTGTTTTATACAATTTTTAAACATGTGTGTGGCAAGTTCACGGCCATGTTTAGTGAGCATGTTGCTCGAAGTTTCCGGTCCGCTCCTGGAATCGGTCGTAACTAATGCTAAGTAACATGAATATCATTTTTGCATGCACGGTTTTCCAAGTTTCGAATGACCTACAGTTCAAATCTAAATTTTCCGAAGAAATTCAAATAAACGAACTAAATCTACTAACGATTAAAAACTCTGTTAAAATTGTCCACAAATGATACATGTAGGTCTACATAGTGTAGGAACATACCACAAAAATTTCGAGAGACAAAATAAAAAAAATAAAAATATACTTTGCCGAGTGTCCAGAGATGACACTCGGCAAAGTATGCTTTGCCGAGTGCCTAATATGTGGCACTCGGTACAGAATCTCTTTGCCGAGAGCCAACGGATGACACTCGGCAAAGACTAACGGCCGTCAGCTTTGGGACGGCCGCTGACGGCCGTTTGCCGAGAGCCCACTTTGCCGAGTGTTTGACACTCGGCAAAGTTGTCTTTGCCGAGTGTCGTTCTGTGCCGAGTGTTCAGCGCTCGGCAAAGTTGTCTTTGCCGAGTGCCTAACTTTACCGAGTGCGGCACTCGGCAAAGCTTTCTTTGCCGAGTGCCCGACAAAAGGCACTCGGCAAAGAAGCCAACACTCGGCAAAGCCTCAGATTCCGGTAGTGCTACTATCTACTGCCAAGTTTGAACTCCCGTCGTCTCAGCTATTAGGGCTAGTTTCGGAGTCGAAAATTGAATAAGGAGGAGATTTTAGCACCTCTAATCATCTCTGGTTATGTGGCTCCCAAAGTAGCATTTAGACTCCCTTCATAGGCATGTAGGACTCTAGGATCTAAATGCCCTTTAGCTCTTCAGTTTCTTAGAAATAGGTGTATGTGATCTTATACCATAGTGGAATAGACAAAAGAAAGAGGAGGAATAGGAGGAGTTCATACCTTCGGGCTCAGATGGAGGGAGTGAGTTGGTGTCGCGTTAGGGCATATGCAATCTAGAGACTCTGGTTCCATTTTCTAAATACTAGAGACATATAAAAGACTGTATGATACAAATTCTAAGCCTCTAAATCATAAATGCAATTAAAACACAATATATATATAGAGTCGTGTAGAGACGGACTCATCGCGAAGAGTCCGTCTCTTATTGTTTTTCACTTAGCCCTCTAAAGACTTTTTAAAAGACAACTTATTTAATTTAATTAGGTTGTACATGCCATGTAGGTGCGCCGACGCCCTAACTTCCTTCTCTACTTTTACTCCTAATGCCTCGGGCATCGGATCGGTGGCTAGCAAGGTAGGGACGTTAGGCTCTACCAAAGACATAGGATTGGGCGAATTTAGTTACTAGGTCTAGTGAAAGTTCTTTTTACCTGGAAACACATATTTGGATGTCGCCGAGAGAGGAATAAATAGACAAATAAAAATTAACACCGAAAAAATTAGAACTTATTACTCTACTCGAAGCAGTATATGCAATAAAATGGTCGAGTCGAGTAGATTGTAGTGGAATACC
This sequence comes from Zea mays, assembly GCF_902167145.1. Classification (NCBI taxonomy): domain Eukaryota; kingdom Viridiplantae; phylum Streptophyta; class Magnoliopsida; order Poales; family Poaceae; genus Zea; species Zea mays. Next base: position 29,163,359 of record NC_050100.1, on the reverse strand, counting down.
AATGTTTGTCTCAAAAAGGATCTTGCACTTTAACAACAACTTATACCAAAGATGAGTATAGAAGTGCAAATCAAATCTAACAGAAGAAAAAGAATAGAACAGAGTAGAGCAGAGACAAGTGACACATAGATTTAACTCGTGTTTCCTCCAAGCCTGAAATGCTTGCCTACATCCACGTTGGAGTTAACCAACCTGGCATGAAGTCTATTTCAACTCCGTTCTCCGTTTGCTCGGATCTATCACCCGGTGGTAGATCGAGGCTTCCACTATGTTGATGATCGTTACAGCAGAGTGGCGATTGTTTACAGCTCTTCATAGTGCTCCGGCAAAGTAACACTTGCTTACTCCATTGCTAGCTTTAACTCTCAGTAGCACCTCCTCTCTCACTTTTGGCTTATAACTGTGTTAACACTAAATCTAGAGAGATATACACAATGGAGGGAGATAGAAATATTCCACAATGAGTATATACTTGCTTGCTGCAGAATTGTTCTCCTTTGGGTCGTGGAGGGGTTCTTTTATAGCCCCTATGGCCCTTATAGCCGTTGCTCATTGAAAGGGAATTAGGCTTACACCTAGTTCCTAAATAATTTTGGTGGTTGAATTGCCCAACACAAATAATTGGACTAACTAGTTTGCTCTAGTGGACAAGTTATACAGGTGCCAAAGGTTCATACTTAGCCAATAAAAAGACCAAGTATTGGGTTCAACAAAAGAGCAAAGGGACAACCGAAGGCACCTCTGGTCTGGCGCACCGGACTGTCCGGTGTGCCACCGGACATGTCCGGTGCACCAGAGGACTCCAACTCAAACTCGCCACCTTCGGGAATTTCCAGAGGCAACTCCGCTATAATTCACCGGACTGTCCGGTGTACACCGGACAGTGTCCGGTGCTCCAAGGAAGAGCGGCCTCCGGAACTCGCCAGCTTCGGGAAACTGCAACGGCTGCTCCGCTATAATTCACCGGACAAGTCCGGTGTACACCGGACTGTCCGGTGAACCAGCAGAGCAACGGCTACTTCAGCGCCAACGGCTACCTGCAGCGCATTAATTGCGCGCCAGCGCGCGCAGAAGTCAGGCACACCCATACTGGCGCACCGGACACTCTACAGTACATGTCCGGTGTGCCACCGGACATCCTGGCGGGCCCAGAAGTCAGAACTCCAACGGTCAAATTGCAACGGCATTGGTGACGTGGCTGGCGCACCGGACTGTCCGGTGCACCATACGACAGACAGCCTCCACCAACGGTCAAGTTTGGTGGTTGGGGCTATAAATACCCCAACCACCCCCACATTCAAGTCATCCAAGTTTTCCACTTCTCAACCACTTACAAGAGCTAGGCATTCAATTCTAGACACACCAAAGAGATCAAATCCTCTCCAATTCCACTCAAGGCTTTAGTGATTAGCGAGAGAGATTTGCTGTGTTCTTTTGAGCTCTTGCGCTTGGATTGCTTCTTTTCTTTCTCACTTGTTCTTGTGATCAAAACTCCATTGTAATCAAGGCAAGAGGCACCAATTGTGTGGTGGCCCTTGCGGGGAAGTTTTGTTCCCGGCTTTGATTGGAGAAGAGAAGCTCACTCGATCGGAAGGACCGTTTGAGAGAGGGAAAGGGTTGAAAGAGACCCAGCCATTGTGGCCTCCTCAACGGGGAGTAGGTTTGCGAGAACCGAACCTCGGTAAAACAAATCCGCGTGTCACACTCTCATTTGCTTGCGATTTGTTTTGCGCCCTCTCTCGCGGACTCGTTTTTATTTCTAACGCTAACCCGGCTTGTAGTTGTGTTTATATTTTGTAAATTTCAGTTTCGCCCTATTCACCCCCCCTCTAGGCGACTATCAATTGGTATCAGAGCCCGGTGCTTCATTAGAGCCTAACCGCTCGAAGTGATGTCGGGAGATCACACCAAGAAGGAGATGGAGACCGGCGAAAAGCCCACTACAAGCCACGGGAGCACTTCATCCGAAGAGTCCCGCACCAAGAGGAAGAACTCCTCCAAAGGGAAGGAGAAGAAATCTTCTTCGCACCACAAAGAGAAGAAGGAGAAATCCTCTTCTCACAAGTCGCATCGGAGTGGGGACAAAAAGAAAAAGATGAGGAAGGTGGTCTACTACGAGACCGATTCTTCATCGGCATCCACCTCCGGCTCCGACGCGGCGTCCGTCACTTCTAAGCGCCAAGAGTGCAAGAAGTATAGTAAGATCCCCCTACGCTACCCTCGCATTTCTAAACATACACCTTTACTTTTCGTCCCATTAGGCAAACCACCAACATTTGACGGTGAAGATTATGCTAGGTGGAGTGATTTAATGCGATTTCATCTAATCTCACTCCACAAAAGTATATGGGATGTTGTTGAGTTTGGTGCACAGGTACCATCTGTAGGGGATGAAGACTATGATGAGGATGAGGTGGACCAAATCGAGCACTTCAACTCTCAGGCAACATCAATACTCCTCGCCTCTCTAAGTAGAGAGGAGTATAACAAAGTACAAGGGTTGAAAAGCGCCAAGGAGGTTTGGGATGTGCTCAAGACCGCACACGAAGGAGATGAGCTCACAAAGATCACCAAGCGGGAGACGATCGAGGGGGAGCTCGGTCGATTCCGGCTTCGCAAAGGGGAAGAGCCACAAAACATGTACAACCGGCTCAAGACCTTGGTGAATCAAGTGCGCAACCTCGGGAGCAAGAAATGGGATGACCACGAAATGGTTAAGGTTATTTTAAGATCACTTATTTTCCTTAACCCTACTCAAGTACAATTAATTCGTGGCAACCCAAGATATACACTAATGACCCCCGAGGAAGTAATCGAGAATTTTGTAAGTTTTGAGTGCATGATCGAAGGCTCGAGGAAGATCAACGAGCTTGATGATCCCTCCACATACGAAGCTCAACCCGTCGCATTCAAGGCGACGGAGGAAAAGAAGGAGGAGTCTACACCAAGTAGACAACCAATCGACGCCTCCAAGCTCAACAATGAGGAAATGGCGCTCGTCATCAAGAGCTTCCGCCAAATCCTCAAACAAAGGAGGGGGAAAGACTACAAGTCCCGCTCCAAGAAGGTTTGCTACAAATGTGGTAAGCCCGGTCATTTTATTGCTAAATGTCCTATATCTAGTGACAGTGATCGAGGCGACGACAAGAAGGGGAGAAGAAAGGAGAAGAAGAGGTACTACAAGAAGAAGGGCGGCGATGCCCATGTTTGTCGCGAGTGGGACTCCGACGAAAGCTCTAGCGACTCCTCCGACGACGAGGACGCCGCCAACATCGCCGTCACCAAGGGACTTATCTTCCCCAACGTCGGCCACAAGTGCCTCATGGCAAAGGACGGCAAAAAGAAGAAGGTTAAATCTAAATCCTCCACTAGATATGAATCCTCTAGTGATGAAAATGTTAGTGATGAGGAAGATAACTTACGCTCTCTTTTTGCCAACCTCAACATGCAACAAAAAGAGAAACTTAATGAATTGATTAGTGCCATTCATGAAAAGGATGATCTCTTGGACACCCAAGAGGACTTCCTTATTAAAGAGAATAAGAAGCATGTTAAGGTTAAAAATGCTTATGCTCTAGAAGTAGAAAAATGTGAAAAATTGTCTAGTGAGCTAAGCACCTTCCATGAGACTATAGACAACCTTAGAAATGAGAATTCTAATTTATTAGCTAAGGTTGATTCTATTGCTTGTAATGTTTCAACTTCCAATCCTAGAGATATTAATGATGATTTGCTTGCTAGGATTGAAGAATTAAACATTTCTCTTGCTAGCCTTAGAAATGAAAATGAAAAATTGCTTGCTAAGGCTAAAGATTTTGATATTTGCAATGCTACTATTTCCAACCTTAGAACTAAGAACGATATGTTACAGGCTAAGGTTGTAGAATTAAAATCTTGCAAACCCTCTACATCTACTATTGAGCATGTATCTATTTGTACTAGATGTAGAGATGTTGACATTAATGCTATTCATGATCACATGTCCTTAATTAAACAACAAAATGATCATATAGCTAAATTAGATGCTAAAATTGCCGAGCATAACTTAGAAAATGAAAATTTTAAATTTGCTAGAAGTATGCTCTATAATGGGAGACGCCCTGGCATCAAGGATGGCATTGGCTTCCAAAGGGGAGACAATGTCAAACTTAGTGCCCCTCCTAAAAGATTATCTAATTTTGTTAAGGGCAAGGCTCCCATGCCTCAGGATAACGAGGGTTACATTTTGTACCCTGCCGGTTATCCCGAGAGCAAAATTAGGAGAATTCATTCTAGAAAGTCTCACTCTGGCCCTAATCATGCATTTATGTATAAGGGTGAGACATCTAGCTCTAGGCAACCAACCCGTGCTAAGTTGCCTAGAAAGAAAACTCCTAGTGCATCAAATGATCATGACATTTCATTTAAAACTTTTGATGCATCTTATATTTTGACTAACAAATCCGGCAAAGTAGTTGCCAAGTTTGTTGGGGGCAAACACAAGGGCTCCAAGACTTGTGTTTGGGTACCCAAGGTTCTTGTTTCTAATGCCAAAGGACCCAAAACCGTTTGGGTACCTAAAGTCATGAACTAAAATTGTTTTGTAGGTTTATGCATCCGGGGGCTCAAGTTGGATACTCGACAGCGGGTGCACAAACCACATGACAGGGGAGAAGAAGATGTTCTCCTCATATGAGAAAAACCAGGATCCCCAACGAGCTATCACATTCGGGGATGGAAATCAAGGTTTGGTCAAAGGATTGGGTAAAATTGCTATATCACCTGACCATTCCATTTCTAATGTTTTTCTTGTAGATTCTTTAGATTACAACTTGCTTTCTGTTTCTCAATTATGCAAAATGGGCTACAACTGTCTCTTTACTGATGTAGGTGTCACTGTCTTTAGAAGAAGTGATGATTCAATAGCATTTAAGGGTGTGTTAGAGGGTCAGCTATACTTAGTAGATTTTGATAGAGCTGAACTCGACACATGCTTAATTGCTAAGACTAACATGGGTTGGCTCTGGCACCGCCGACTAGCCCATGTTGGGATGAAGAATCTTCACAAGCTTCTAAAGGGAGAACACATTTTAGGATTAACAAATGTTTATTTTGAGAAAGACAGGATTTGTAGCGCATGCCAAGCAGGGAAACAAGTTGGTACTCACCATCCACACAAGAACATAATGACAACCGACAGGCCACTGGAGCTCCTACACATGGATCTATTCGGCCCGATTGCTTACATAAGCATCGGCGGGAGTAAGTACTGTCTAGTTATTGTGGATGATTATTCTCGCTTCACTTGGGTATTCTTTTTGCAGGAAAAATCTCAGACCCAAGAAACCTTAAAGGGATTCTTGAGACGGGCTCAAAATGAGTTCGGCTTAAGGATCAAGAAAATAAGAAGCGACAACGGGACGGAGTTCAAGAACTCTCAAATTGAAGGCTTCCTTGAGGAGGAGGGCATCAAGCATGAGTTCTCCTCTCCCTACACGCCACAACAAAATGGTGTAGTGGAGAGGAAGAATAGAACCCTATTGGACATGGCAAGAACCATGCTTGATGAGTACAAGACTTCGGATCGGTTTTGGGCCGAGGCGGTCAACACCGCTTGCTACGCCATCAACCGGTTATATCTACACCGAATCCTCAAGAAGACATCTTATGAACTCCTAACCGGTAAAAAGCCCAACATTTCATATTTTAGAGTCTTTGGTAGCAAATGCTTTATTCTTGTTAAAAGAGGTAGAAAATCTAAATTTGCTCCTAAGACTATAGAAGGCTTTTTACTTGGATATGATTCAAACACAAGGGCATATAGAGTCTTTAACAAGTCCACTGGACAAGTTGAAGTTTCTTGTGACGTTGTGTTTGATTAGACTAATGGCTCTCAAGTAGAGCAAGTTGATCTTGATGAGATTGGTATTGAAGAGGCTCCGTGCATCGCGCTAAGGAACATGTCCATTGGGGATGTGTGTCCTAAGGAATCCGAAGAGCCTCCAAATGCACAAGATCAACCATCCTCCTCCACGCAAGCATCTCCACCGACCCAAAATGAGGATGAGGCTCAAGTTGATGAAGGAGAAGATCAAGCAAATGAGCCACCTCAAGATGACGGCATTGATCAAGGGGGAGATGCAAATGATCATGACAAGGAGGATGAAGAACCAAGGGCGCCACACCCAAGAGTCCACCAAGCAATCCAACGAGATCACCCCGTCGACACCATCCTCGGCGACATTCATAAGGGGGTAACTACTAGATCTCGTGTTGCACATTTTTGTGAACATTACTCGTTTGTTTCCTCTATTGAGCCACACAAGGTAGAGGAAGCACTTCAAGATTCAGATTGGGTGGTGGCGATGCAAGAAGAGCTCAACAACTTCACTAGGAATGAGGTATGGCATTTAGTTCCACGTCCTAATCAAAATGTTGTAGGAACCAAATGGGTCTTCCGCAACAAGCAAGATGAGCATGGTGTGGTGACAAGGAACAAAGCTCGAATTGTGGCCAAGGGATACTCCCAAGTCAAAGGTTTGGATTTCGCCTATGCACCCGTAGCTAGGCTTGAGTCAATTCGCATATTATTGGCCTATGCTACTTACCATGGCTTTAAGCTTTATCAAATGGACGTGAAAAGTGCCTTCCTCAATGGACCAATCAAGGAAGAGGTCTATGTTGAGCAACCTCCCGGCTTTGAAGATAGTGAGTACCCTAACCATGTTTATAAACTCTCTAAGGCGCTTTATAGGCTCAAGCAAGCCCCAAGAGCATGGTATGAATGCCTTAGGGATTTTCTTATCACTAATGGATTCAAAGTCGGAAAGGTCGATCCTACACTCTTTACTAAAACTCTTGAAAATGACTTGTTCGTATGCCAAATTTATGTTGATGATATTATATTTGGGTCTACTAACGAGTCTACATGTGAAGAATTTAGTAGGATCATGACACAAAAGTTCGAGATGTCTATGATGGGGGAGTTGAAGTATTTCTTAGGATTTCAAGTGAAGCAACTCCAAGAAGGCACCTTCATTAGCCAAACCAAGTATACTCAAGACATTCTAACCAAGTTTGGAATGAAGGATGCCAAGCCCATCAAGACACCCATGGGAACCAATGGGCATCTCGACCTCGACACAGGAGGTAAGTCCGTGGATCAAAAGGTATGCCGGTCGATGATAGGTTCTTTACTCTATTTATGTGCATCTCGACCGGACATTATGCTTTCCGTTTGCATGTGTGCAAGATTCCAATCCGACCCTAAGGAATCCCACCTTACGGCCGTAAAACGAATCTTGAGATATTTGGCTTATACTCCTAAGTTTGGGCTTTGGTACCCTCGGGGATCCACTTTTGATTTGATTGGTTATTCGGATGCCGATTGGGCGGGGTGCAAAATCAATAGGAAGAGCACATCGGGGACTTGCCAGTTCTTGGGAAGATCCTTGGTGTCTTGGGCTTCAAAGAAGCAAAATTCGGTTGCTCTTTCCACCGCCGAAGCCGAGTATATTGTCGCAGGCCATTGTTGCGCGCAATTGCTTTGGATGAGGCAAACCCTGCGGGACTACGGTTACAAATTAACCAAAGTCCCTTTGCTATGTGATAATGAGAGTGCAATCAAGATGGCGTATAATCCCGTCGAGCATAGCCGCACTAAACACATAGCCATTCGGTATCACTTTTTGAGGGATCACCAACAAAAGGGAGATATCGAGATTTCTTACATTAACACTAAAGATCAATTAGCCGATATCTTTACCAAGCCTCTTGATGAACAAACTTTTACCAAACTTAGGCATGAGCTCAATATTCTTGATTCACGCAACTTCTTTTGTTAATTTGCACACATAGCTCAATTGTATACCTTTGATCATATCTCTTTCATATGCTATGACTAATGTGTTTTCAAGTCTATTTCCAAACAAGTCATAGGTATATTGAAAGGGAATTGGAGTCTTCGGCGAAGACAAAGGCTTCCACTCCGTAACTCATCCTTCGCCGCCACTCCGCGCATCTCTCCATCTTTAGGGGAGAAAGCAAAAGGACTTCGTCTTTGGTATAATCTTAACTCATTTGTTTATGACCAAAGGGGAAGAAATTACTTCGAGGGCTCTAATGCTTCCGTTTTTGGCGATTCATGCCAAAGGGGGAGAGAGTAAGAGCCCAAAGCAAAAGGACCGCACCACCACCTAATTTTAAAATTGGAGATTTTCAATTAGTAAATTTCAAATTGGTATCTTTTTGTGTTCAAAAGGGGGAGAAAGTAGTATTTAAAAAAGATATATCAAAACCCTCTTGAACACTAAGAGGAGGATCTCATTTAGGGGGAGTTTTGTTTAGTCAAAGGAAAAGCATTTGAAACAGGGGGAGAAAATTTCAAATCTTGAAAATGCTTTGCAAAATCTTATTCATTTACCTTTGACTATTTTGCAAAAGATCTTTGAAAAGGATTTACAAAAGAATTTGCAAAAACAAAACATGTGGTGCAAGCGTGGTCTAAAATGTTAAAAATGAAGAAACAATCCATGCATACCTTGTAAGTATTCATATTGGCTCAATTCCAAGCAATCTTTGCACTTACATTATGCAAACTAGTTCAATTATGCACTTCTATATTTGCTTTGGTTTGTGTTGGCATCAATCACGAAAAAGGGGGAGATTGAAAGGGAATTAGGCTTACACCTAGTTCCTAAATAATTTTGGTGGTTGAATTGCCCAACACAAATAATTGGACTAACTAGTTTGCTCTAGTGGACAAGTTATACAGGTGCCAAAGGTTCATACTTAGCCAATAAAAAGACCAAGTATTGGGTTCAACAAAAGAGCAAAGGGACAACCGAAGGCACCTCTGGTCTGGCGCACCGGACTGTCCGGTGCACCACCGGACATGTCCGGTGCACCAGAGGACTCCAACTCAAACTCGCCACCTTCGGGAATTTCCAGAGGCAACTCCGCTATAATTCACCGGACTGTCCGGTGTACACCGGACAGTGTCCGGTGCTCCAAGGAAGAGCGGCCTCCGGAACTCGCCAGCTTCGGGAAACTGCAACGGCTGCTCCGCTATAATTCACCGGACATGTCCGGTGTACACCGGACTGTCCAGTGAACCAGCAGAGCAACGGCTACTTCAGCGCCAACGGCTACCTGCAGCGCATTAATTGTGCGCCAGCGCGCACAGAAGTCAGGCACGCCCATACTGGCGCACCGGACACTCTACAGTACATGTCCGGTGCGCCACCGGACATCCAGGCGGGCCCAGAAGTCAGAACTCCAACTGTCAAATTGCAACGGCATTGGTGACGTGGCTGGCGCACCGGACATGTCCGGTGTGCACCGGACTGTCCGGTACACCATACGACAGACAGCCTCCACCAACGGTCAAGTTTGGTGGTTGGGGCTATAAATACCCCAACCACCCCCACATTCAAGTCATCCAAGTTTTCCACTTCTCAACCACTTACAAGAGCTAGGCATTCAATTCTAGACACACCAAAGAGATCAAATCCTCTCCAATTCCACTCAAGGCTTTAGTGATTAGCGAGAGAGATTTGTCGTGTTCTTTTGAGCTCTTGCGCTTGGATTGCTTCTTTTCTTTCTCACTTGTTCTTGTGATCAAAACTCCATTGTAATCAAGGCAAGAGGCACCAATTGTGTGGTGGCCCTTGCGGGGAAGTTTTGTTCCCGGCTTTGATTGGAGAAGAGAAGCTCACTCGGTCGGAAGGACCGTTTGAGAGAGGGAAAGGGTTGAAAGAGATCCGGCCATTGTGGCCTCCTCAACGGGGAGTAGGTTTGCGAGAACCGAACCTCGGTAAAACAAATCCGTGTGTCACACTCTCATTTGCTTGCGATTTGTTTTGCGCCCTCTCTCGCGGACTCATTTTTATTTCTAATGCTAACCCGGCTTGTAGTTGTGTTTATATTTTGAAAATTTCAGTTTCGCCCTATTCACCCCCCCCTCTAGGCGACTATCACTCATCAAATGGAGAAGGTGTTCTACGCTGGGGCACTGGACCGGTCTGGTGCACCACCGGACCGGGTCCCTTAGTCCCGACCCCAGGATCTGATTGACACCTTCCTTTTGGTGACGGGCACCTCTGGACCGGGTGCCACGTAAGCTAGTCGTTGCATGCGCCCACGCCCATTGAAGTAGCCGTTGGAGGGCGGTCCGGTGCACCACCAGACCACCATTGTTCATGGTCCCGTGAATAATAAAATATAATTGTCAACTCTACATAGTTCGTCCGTACTGGCGGTCTAGTCAGGTCCACTGCCTAGCCGGTCTGGTCCGCCATCGGACCCTTATTGTAGGTGGTCCAGTGCGCCAAGACACACTACAGTGGGGCCCTTTTTCTTATATTTCTTCTCTAATCAACTTCAACTCTTTAGAGAACTTTCCTGTGGCTTAGACACACATGATTAGAGTATATTCTAATTGATTAAGTCCCAGAAGGTTATCTCTTTCTCAACCTTTCCTCAGATTTTTTGTTTCTCCTCAAATAGGGCCCCGGATGGCACTTTCTATATAAATCGAGTTAGAGAGCAAACCAAAGTGCCATATGCATGGTAAAAGGTGTATGCAACATAGTTGAACACTCAAACCTTACATACTTAACATTTTTCATCATTTTGCTCCTTTTGGTCTGTTTGAGGTCGGGTTGGACTCCAAAGCCTCAAGTCGACTTGACTTGATCTCTAAAGTTATGACACATCGACTAATATATGGGTTGTAGTCTAATACTGCTAGTATTTATTCTTCGGTTTTCAGAACATATTCAACTTTTACCATGTCGCCTTGTGCCAGCCGATTCACCTTGGTGACTGACGTATTCCCAAGGTTACAACTACTCAGTTATGATACATCGCCATCTTCCTTCCTACTTGTATAGTTGTATCAGTGTGTGCCAGGTGCCACAAATGCAAAAGTTGTTGGCTGATGCCTGATGGATTCTTGCTGTCTTGCAGCGATGCACAATTCCTTGACACCGAAAAGACTATCGAGGAGAGAGGCTCCCGCGTCGTCCCACAGGCAGCTCGCACTATCGGACACAGCTCCTTTGCCGTGTGTCTCTGACACTCGGCAAAGGCTATTTTACACTCGGCAAAGGCTTTGCCGAGTGTAACACTCGGCAAAGAACGCTCGACGAACTGTACATCGGCAGCGGTCTCTTTGCCGAGTACTTTTTGTCGGGCACTCGGCAAAGAAAAGTCACCGTCACGGCGCCAAGTGACGGTGACAGATCCTTTGCCGAGTGTCTTCTTTGGCACTCGGCAAAGAGGCCAATTTTGCCTAGTGCCTGCTATCATGGCCCTCGGCAAAGACGGGTCCAGTGGGCCCCACCGCCAGTCCTTGTGCCGAGAGCTCTCGTAGGCACTCGGCAAAGGAGGACTCTTTGCCGAGTGTCTAGTGGACCGGCACTCGGCAAAGATTCCTCCAGTGGGCCCCTTTGCCAGTCCCTTTGCCGAGTGCCTTGGCAACAGCACTCGGCAAAGATGGCTTTGCCGGTTCCCAGGTTTCCTTCTTTGCCGAGTGCCATGGTCAGCACTCGGCAAAGATGGCTTTACCGGTTCCTAGGTTTCCTTCTTTGCCGAATGCCATGGTCATAGCACTCGGCAAAGCGACCCTTTGCCGAGTGTTACACTCGGCAAAGTGACCAGGATGTCCCTTTTTTATTTGTTTTTGTTGTTCCATCCAAACAAACAAAAGATATATATCATTCACATCACATTATATATCAATCGCATCACAGAATGAACACATTTATCATCAACACCATATATATCACAAAGTCTCACAAATATAAGTCAGGATCATCACAAAACAGATATAAGTTTGGATCATCACTAACATCACCAAGTATCTCACAAGACCAAGTCTAGCCAAACATCACCAACACTCACAAGACCAAGTCTGGATCATCAACGAGGTGGGCATCTGGACTGGTTCGGCGAAGGGTTGGACGAAGCATGAGGGTTGTTCGACGCCACCGATTGACCCTGCACAGAGAAGAGATTGTATGTGTGAGAACATACGAATATATATCATGCAGTACTAAAATTTTGATACTCACAGGAGCAGTGAACTCTGTAGGGTCAGCTGCAGGGAACAACGGAGGTGGTGGAGCATGACCCTGTGCGGCGCCAAGGCTCTGCATGTACGCGAACATCTCCGCCATCCTCTTCTCCAGCTCCTCACGTTGCCTCCTCTCATCGTCTAGCTGAGTCTGTAATATTTCGCCCAAATGTTACGATAATGCAAAGAGAAGATATATAATAATCAATGAACGATGAATAGATAAGGAATAACCTGGAGTTGCTGGATACGATGTTGTGAGCTGTCCTGCCGAGGTCGTATGGCTGGGCTCGCGCTCGTGCTCCTTGCTCGCACCTGAGAGAGAGTGGGAGTGGAGGACGAGTCGATTGCCCCGTAGGCAATCCAGTACCGCCCATGCCTCTTGCCTCCTCCGGCCCTCATGAGGACATCTCCATCGATGTCCTCGATCCTCGGATCGTAATCTGGCCCATGGACCTCCTTGGCCATGGCGGTGTACTCACTGAGGCGGCTGTGGATGGCGGGGTTGGTGTACACCTCGGGCCCGTCATCCGGGTTGTAGGTGACGTCGGACGTCGCCTTCCCCTTGTGGGCCATAGCATATGCCGAGAACGTGGAGCAAGGCGCGCCACCATGTGCCGTCGACTGCGAGAAAACCAACGAGATGGTTAGAAATCATGTCTAATCGAAAGTTATATACCTAAATAAAAAAGAGCGTGTACCCATGCTTCCGCGTATTTTCCCAGGCTGCGGCTGCCTTGATGGTGGGAGGGACCTTGCATCAGCAAACGCCGTTCCCGGCTAGCGTTGTGCGCCTCGTCCCACTCAGCCGAGCACCACCTCTGCACCATCTGCTCCCAGCACTCAGGATGCGTGGCGCACCAATGAGGAATCATCTAAAAAAAATATAAGTACACCGCATATCAGAAGATAAAAATAAGCATATTTAGTACAAATAATAAAGTTTTGTATTTACCTGCAAGTACTGGTCCAGAGTCAACGACATGGTTCAGGCGTCCTTCTTGTTCAACTTCTCCCCAAGGACGGAGCCGTGGTAAGTGACGATGGCCTGGATGCGCGCCTCGTAGTGCATGTCCACGATGAGCTTCTTACAGCACGTAGTAGACACCACATCCGCCCTGGCCTCGTATCCAGCATCGCATCTGAAGAAATCCTACATACAAAGACGATGTATCCATACATTATTTCAAGAATATGCAACAAACCATCGAAGGCGTCTTTGGCAGAACGTGATCCTCCGGAAGCAGGCTGTCAATAACTGTCAACAAACCATCGAAGGCGTCTCGACTCATGCTATACTGCGACTTGAACGCCATTATACGCCCAATGGCATCCAGTTGAGAAACCTTTGTCTTGTCGTGAAGGGGTTTCTGTGCCGCGTCAAACATGTCGTAGAATGCCTTTGCGGTCGCCTCTGGCTCGTTCTCCGTACGTCCTTCGGCGAACTGTGCCTCGTGATAGTCGTTCAACATGTCCGCTACCCCGGCATCAGCATCGTAATCCTCGACGCGTTGTCTCACCACCTCCTCTCTCGTGCGATGCGCTTCACCATGGAAGATCCACCGAGTATAGTCCGGCGTAAATCTATTCTTCCAAATATGTTCTACCATGGCCTACTTTGGTTTTCTTTTCCGGTTGTCACATTTGCTGCACGGACAAGGGACTAGGTTAGCTCCTTTAGCAGCTTCGTCATATGCCCGTTCCACGAAAGCATCGGTCTTCCTAATCCATTCAGGGGTGACATCATTACGTCGAACGCGGCCCGTGTACATCCACTCACGGTCCTCCATCCTCTAACATATATAACCGAGTATAGTTTAATATAGACATGTAATGCATGTACACTACGTTCCTACCTTCTAATAGGTGATGATAGGTCCTAATCCCACCCGCGGTTGCGTAGATGGAGTTAGTTTCCATGCTCTACTCCGATCCGAGATAGAATTTCGGCAGCACCTCCCCGCTGTTCTCCGGATACACGTCCTGGCAAGGAGAGTGTACTGTCCGGAGAACAACAGGGAGCGAGGTGACGCCGAAACTCTATCTCGGACCGGAGTAGAGCATGAAACTAACACCATCTACGCAACCGCGGGCTGTCCAAAAAACGTGGACAATTCGAAACTGATACATTTGTAGATATGCAAAGATCTGCATATCTACACCGTATCTCTTTCGAACGAGAGACGCCTAACTGGGTTACGTGATCTACGACCATGATGCAGAAATAAAGGTTATACCTAGGGTGGCAGTGGAGTCAGGCTAGTGGGGCTGTGGCGGGTCGGTGCAGTGGCGGCTAGGAAGACAGGTATCTTCTCTGTAAAAAAGAAACACAAGTCTGTTAATACAAAAAAAATCGACAACACCTCCCCTGTACGTTGAGGTTTTTAAAACCTGCAAATAAAACTAACAGCACGATGGCTGACATGCACACAGTAAGAAAAAATTCACCTAAAGTATACACTACTAGCAGTTGTCATATTTCTTATTTTCCATTGCAAGCCATCACAATGCTTCATGATGGAGATGCGAATAACTTGGTAGATCAACAACTACATGGTGAATTGACGCATAAAAAGTGTATACCTCGCGTGGGGGCGACGATGGTACGCGTGGCCGGACGGCGGTGGCGAGGGGCACGACGAGGGGCACGACGATGCGGGCGCGGGCACGACGAGCGCGGCGGGCGCAGGTGAGGGGCACGGCGGGCGCGGCTGTGGGCACGGCGAGCACGGCGAGCGCGGGCGCGGGCACGGCGAGCACAACGGGCGCGGGCAAGGCGAGCACGACGGCGGTGACGGCGAGCACGGCGCGGCGGCGAGCACGGTGGGCGCGGCGGTGACGGCGAGCGCGAGGCGCGGGCGCGGCGATGGCGAGGGGCTGGCGCGGCGGTGACGGCGAGGGGCTGGCGCGGCGGCGGGCGGACGGCGCGGCGGCCAGTCGACGGCGGCGCACGGATGGCAGTGAGAGAGTGAGAGAGAAGGAAGGAGAAAGGTTCTCCGCGGGGGTTTATTTCTCTTCTTTGTCGAGTGCCCGCGATCTAGCACTCGACAAAGATTTTTTTAAAATTTTAAAATATTCTTTGCCGAGTGCCAGATCGCTGACACTCGGCAAAGAAGACTTTGCCGAGTGTCCCCTGGTCGGCACTCGGCAAATATGCTTTCACAAATCTTTGCCGAGTGTCAACCATCTGGCACTCGGCAAACCAGCCTTTGCCGAGTGTCATCTCTGGACACTCGGCAAAGTATATTTTTATTTTTTTATTTTCCCTACCAAATTTTTTGTGGTATGTTCCTACACTATATAGACCTACATGTAACATTTTGAGACAATTAGAAAATTGTTTTCTATAGCTAGTAGATTTAGTTCGTTTATTTGAATTTCTTCGAAAAACTCACATTTGAACTGCAGGTCACTCGAAACTTGGAAAAATGTGCATGCAAAAATAATATCCATTCTACTTAGCACAAGTTACGACCGATTTCAGGATCGGACCGGAAACTTCGAGCACCATGCTAACTCAACATGGCCGTGAACTTGTCATACAGCTGTTTAAAATTTTTATAAAACACAAACAAACTTAGAAAATCATGAAACTTGTCCACATGTCATGATATCATATGTAGAGTCTGTGATAAAAAATTTAGAATGTTTGGAGAAAGTTGTGAGACATTATGTGTAGAAACCTAAGAGAACCACACATGAAATCATAGAGTTTCAATGTGGATCTCTTAGGTTTGTACACATAGTGCGTTACAGCTTTCTCGAAACTTTTTCAAATTTTTATCACAGCCTCTACATATGATATCATGACACGTGGACAGGTTTCATGATTTTCTGACTTTGTTTCTGTTTTATACAATTTTTAAACACCTGGATGTCAAGTTTACGGTCATGTTGAGTGAGCATGGTGCTCGAAGTTTCCGGTTCGCTCCTGAAATCGGTCGTAACTTGTGCTAAGTAGCATGGATATCATTTTTGCATGCACGGTTTTCCAAGTTTCGAGTGATCTGCAGTTCAAATCTGAATTTTCCGAAGAAATTCAAATAAACAAACTAAATGTACTAGCTATAGAAAACACTGTTATAATTGTCCCAAAATGGTACATGTAGGTCTACATAGTGTAGGAACATACCACAAAAAGTTTGATGACCAAAATAATAAAAAAATAAAAATATGCTTTACCGAGTGTCTACATAGGACACTCGGCAAAGACACTCTTTGCCGAGTGCCAGATATTTGACACTCGGCAAAGATTGACGGCCGTCAGTTGTAGACGGTCGCTAACGGCCCTTTGCCGAGAGCCATGTTTGCCGAGTGCTTGACGCTCGGCAAAGCAGTTTTTGCCGAGTGCTTGGCTGTGCCGAGTGTCCTACACTCGGTAAACAAGCTCTTTACCGAGCGCAGGACTTTGCCGAGTGCGGCGCTCGGCAAAGTTTGCTTTGCCGAGTGCCCGATAAAAAGCACTCGGCAAAGCCTCCGGCACTCGGCAAAGAGCCGAATTCCGGTAGTGTCGAGGACGACACCACCGCCTCGCCCCTCCCTCCCCCCGGCGGTAGTAGGCAAAAGGAAGCCACTGCATCCCTCACTTTCCTCTCTTCCTTCTCCTCAACCTTCCTCCACCCCTGTCTCGCATGCCTCGTCGCCGGCACGAGCCCTGATCACCAGCTTCGCTGTCCGATCTGGTCGATCACCTCCATGCCTGATCCAGTCCCCCATGTCGAATCTTTGTCATGGCAGCTCACACGATGCACGACAACTCTCTTGAAGCGGCGGGCTCATGGTACCACGGCTCGCGTGTGCGACAGCACAATTGGTCGGCGGGGCCGGTGGCTGTGGATCTTGGGAAGAGTCTCCCCCATCATCCCACATTCTCCTCCCCCTCCTTTCTCTCTTGGTGTCACCAGCCTCGTCGCCAGCATGACTCCATAAGATCTGGCTCCCCGGGCCCTCGTCGTCTCTTAGCTTTAGGGTCGTGCCACCATCACCGTCTTTGTGATCTTGAAGGGCTTGTTCGGTTACATTAATCCAGAAGGGGATCAGAGTGATTTAAATCCTCTCCTAGTCATTTTTAACTAGAAGGGGATTTAATCCCCTTTAATTCTCTTCTGGATTGGTGTAACCGAACATGACCGAAAGGAGCACGACCCGATCTTCCTCCCTTGTCGCAGGGGAACGTGGGTTCTGGGGTCCTATGCGAAAGCCATGCCAGATGTAGTCTGTGCCGATCAGTAGTGGATCCAGAATTGATCCAAGAGAAGGCTATTAAACTAAGACTATACATTTTTTTAAACCAAACAAAAAATATAATTAATGTTTAATATGACACAAGAAGCAAGATATAATCTAAACATTTAAGATCATTACAATCCCTAAGCGTCAATGGTCAGGACACTTTCTTTTTCTTTCATGCCTCTCGTCTTCGTTCAGTCGTCATCAGTGTTGGACGTTCAACGTGAAGTCGGGAGTCTCAGCATTCGTGGCCTGCGACGTCCCAACAACCCCATAAATAGAATTCACGAGCTCACCGAGATGGAAGACTTGAAATTACCAAAGATCGTGGAAACACTGGCACAACCTCCAGGGGCGGACCCAGCCAAAAAACTAAGCCGGGGCATACTTCTAGCCACATATGAAGTTTAGCTGAACATATACATGATTGAGGGCCTCTAATTTTCTTGAGATGGAGCACTAGTGGTGAAAATTTGTCTATTAACTATAGTTAACAAATTTTAATTTGAGCCAGGGCCTGTGCCCTCGCTGAGACCAACATGGGTCCGCCCCTGACAACCTCTGACACCGGCAGTAGCTGACAGTGGCAACCGGAACCAGCCCAGGAACTATGAGTAGACAGGTGAGGAGCTCGAGCCTGTTGTTAATTACTCTTGCATCAGCCCGTAGCCCATAGGAGGAGCAGCGACAGACACATCCTTTCTCTGGTCACTGTTCTTTGATCCCTTCTTCTGCAAAAGAACCAACCAACCAAAACAGCAATTACCAACTGGGAGTGGAGGCGGAGACGTGCTTGTATGGGCCGCAACCGGGGCTGCAGCCTAGACAGCCCCGGTCATAGATCCGCCCCTGGTGCCGATGATGGCGATGCCTCAGCGTCGTTGCCTCTCCTTGGAGGCGTCGTCAGGGAACCCCTTCCTTTACTCCAACTATGTCATGGAAGACTCATGTTGCGTCAGTGATTTACATGTTCTTGTAGGTCTCTTGTGCTGTTATGCTTGGCACTAGCGTTTCGACATCTGTTGTCGTGTGGCAAGTGCCTCTCTTTGGCGCCTTTGCTCGGTCGGTGCTCTCATTGTTTCTAGAGCACGAAAATATTATGCCAGGTCGGTGATTATACACCTGTACTATCATTCCCCCATGAGGATTCCCCTTTGTGAGGCGTCGGATGGTGGCAAGCGGAGCCCGGATGCGCTGTTGGGTGTTTCTATTTGCTCGAAGAGGGATCATCGTTTTTCGGTATGATGTGGTCAGCATGCTTCCAACCTCCTTTAGTCCCCATCCATATCTGTATGGCAGATGGCCAGAAGGCAGCGGGACGTGCGTAGCTACGAGGGGAGCTTAGGTGTGCCAACGACATGTCGTTCTTAGTGAAGGAGCTAGTCATCGTTCAACTCTTGTCGTTTTGGCTGTTTTACCCTACATCGTGTGGTGTTTCCTTTGTTTGTTTCCCTGTGTTGCTGGAGTTCTTGCTGCATTGTGCTAGCAACCGTTGTAATTTGTGGCATGGCAGAATGTTATGTAGGGTTTTGTCTCGTTTAGGGCCGGATATCGAGCCAGCTCGACTCGTTCGAGTTCGAGTCGGCTCGGCTCGTTAAGCTAACGAGCAACGGAGTCAGCTCATCACTCATCCATTCACAATTCACATACATAGCAGAAAAAATGTGTATATAATAATCAATTTCTACTTAATTCTAAAATAATTTAACAACATAAATAGTAATTATACTCATAGTTTCACAGACCACATCAATATAACACCAGATTAACACAACTCGTCAATTCACAATTCACACATGTTCATCAGTTTAACCCACACTTATATTCATATAGACCAATTTAACACATAGTCACAGTTACTCAATCACTCAATCGTTAGTTTAACTCGTAGCCCAAAGACACCACACATACATGTAACATGTTTATTAATTATTACGTAATGATAATGCATATAGTTTCGTTTTTCTGAAATGTGATAGCTCATTTACCTTGCGAGCTATAATTGTGAAATTAATTATTTTCAAGTGTAATTATCTGATAACAATATGTATTATGGTACTATAAATATAGTATTATTTTTAAAACTCTAAAAACTGATGTATAAAGTCAAATAACTCAGTTAAACGATAAAAGGAGAACTGAATAGGGGGAATAGTTGGAGAAGAGATGAAATAAGGGGAAAGAACAGTTGAGAGGATGTTATTTAAATATGAATAGAAAGTATAAATAGATAACCTTATCACGTGCGGGCGGCCGTGTGTGTTTATAGTGTATCCAGTGTTCTGATTTCTAACGTAAAAAGAGTCATGGAGATTCACAGCCGCCACGTCTAGGGATTCACCCACAGCAATCGTTTTTTTTTTCACTCATGGCTTCGTCTGCACCAGCAGGAGGGAAGTCACCGGCGGTCGGCGGGGAGGAGATGTCGGAGGGCGCGGGCTCCCGGACGGGCGTCGCCGGCGCGCTGGGCCTCTCGGTCACCTCGTCGGTGGCCATCGTCATCTGCAACAAGTACCTCATCAGCACTCTCGGCTTCTTCTTCGGTCAGTATGTGGACGGGGTTCAGAGTTTCAGAACTTAACTGCCCCTCTGCAGCAAAGAAGTTTTTGTCCATTAAAATTCTGTTGCTGTGCGTGAAGGGAAAGCTAAAGTTTCTCTGATTATTATTGCTGTTTTGGCGTCGGGGAAAAAAATGCAGCGATGACGCTGACGAGCTGGCACCTCATGGTGACCTTCTTCACTCTGTATGTTGCGCAGCGGCTGCGTTTATTTGAGCCGAAGCCAATTGACGCGCGGACCGTCATCTCCTTCGGCCTGCTCAATGGCATCTACCTCGGATTCAACTCTGTTGGCTTCTACCAGACATGCATACGCTGACTGCTACACTACTATTAATCATGTTCTTGCCACTGAATTTACCACTGCTTCTCGTAACAGATGACCAAGCTGGGCATCATACCCTTCACCATAGTCTTGAAAACCATCTTTCTGGACAAGAAGTTCAGGTTATTCCAAAAACTGTCGCCGCTTTCTGCCCAATGTGTAATTTGAGATGCTCTTGTCTTGTCCCGTGTTGTGATATTTTTTTTGACTTCTCATACTCAACGAGCTCGAATCTTTCAGTCAGAGCATCAAGGCCTCCCTCAGGCCTTGTTCGTTTGTGTCGGATTGCATCCGGAATCGTTCCATCTAATCAAAATTTATATAAATTAGAGAAGCAATCTGGTTAGGAATCGTTCTGACCCACCAATCCGGCACAAACGAACAAGGCCTCATGATTCTGCGGGAGTCGGTGTCGCGTCGGTCACCGACCTCCAGCTCAACCTCCTGGGTTCGGTCATTGCCGTGCTCACCGTAGCCGCGACATGCGTCGGACAGATTGTATCCTTGTGCTTGCTGTTCTTACAAGAACTTCGTTCAGCAGCTCAAGCTAGCTAGCTGCTGTATCCATATATATGCTGGCTTGTTATCCTTAACCTACAAAGCTGACCAACCAAATCCAATCCAGAGAAGGCTGAAGGTCTCGTCGACGCAGCTGCTGTACCAGGTGCTGGGCCACGTCAAGACGTGCCTGGTGGGCATCCTCATCGCCATCTTCGGCATGCATGAGCGTCTATACCAGTATTTTAAATAGCGAGAAAATAAATTTATCCCCAAGCTTCCAAAACGTGCAAATATCGGGATATATCGCGATATAGCTGGATATATCGGGCTAAACGGCGTAACTTTTCGTTGCTAAAAAAGATATATCGACCGCTATAGCCGGCTATTTAAACCTTGCTCTATACTCGTACCACTCCGTAGTCGAGAGAGCAGGAAGAAGACCGAGGCTGCCGGCACGCTGCCCGTCGCCGCACAGGTAGGTATCTAACAAGCGCATGCGGCATGCGTGCGTGCGTCACCCGCTTCGTTCGTCTGGAACTGCCAAATTCCGGAGGTCAGAGGTGACAGCGACGACGACTTGCATTGGATATACGTTGTTGCAGATGAGCGAGAAGGACTCGGCGCCAAGAGCTTGCCACGGGCGGAGAACAAGGGCGAGGAGACCTTCGGTTACATGCCGAGGACGACGGCGAAGAGCGCATTCACCGGCCGGTGAGCGTGTAGCTTTTACGGAATACGTGCCTTAATTTCTAGAGTGGTCGTAGACGACGACAACACGGCAAAACGGAAATGTGCTGGTGAAAGATGTAATAACTAATAACGGCGGCAAGTGATCCTAGTAGATGGCAGAATGTGTTGTTTCCCGAGCCTGAAATATTTGACTGGATGGTGACAGTCCAATGACGTTTGCACCGAATTTAAAGAAGGTTGTGTTACGGTGTAGTTATTGTTTCGTATCCGACCCGAATTCGAAGGTATACTATTTGGATACTATCCATATCTGTCCTAGTTATAAAAGTACTTAAATCTGTATAAAAAAACGAGTATTTTTACTATCCATATCCGGTACCCGACCCATTTTCACCCTATTTACATGCCATGTCTAACGTTTTGGCATTTCTTCTACAGGATCAGCGTCATGCTAAGGCCCTGTTTGGGAACATATTTTTTTCAAACTACAGTTTTTTAAATACTAAAGTATACTTTAGTCATGACATTACTAGGGATGGATCCGGATATTTATTCGGATGTCAAATTTTTGGTCTTCTTTCTTCGATTATGAACAAATAACATATAGAATTTGCTATGTAAATTTATATTCTTGTTTTTAGCATTGAGGCTATTAATCTTCACAAAAAATAAACATTAAATTCATTCTATATATTTTTAAATAATTGATATAAACTTCGGATGTCTATTCGAATACGGATTCGGATGTTTTTCACCTTTTTTGTTGTAGGGAGAAAATAATATACATAAAAACTTATATAAAAATTTATTTAAGTACTTCATAATATTCTTAATAACATTGCCAAAAATTAGCTTTAAATTCTATGTATATCTATGCTAAAATATTAGATTTGTGATACAATTCGGATGTTTTAGGAACATCCCTAGACATTACTACAGTTTACAATGCTTCAGTTTTCGAATTGTTGACGCTTTTTCGGAGCGCCAAATACTCAAGAAGAACCGGCGGCGGTGCTCTCTGGTCAGGCGCGGACGGTCCGCGGCCTGGGGCCGGACGGTCCGCGACCTGGCGCAAGGGCTAGGGTTTCCTGCCTGACGGCCGGACGGTCCGCGCCCTGGGGCCGGACGGTCCGCGCGTGTGCAGGGGCGGCGAAAGTCACCGACGGCGGCCTGGATCTCGCTCCCGGGAGGGACCCCGTCGGGGACGAGAGATCCTAGGGGTTGTCTAGGCTCGGGCCGGCCGACCAAGACTCCTCTAATCGGCGTAGAGTCGAAGAGAGGCGAAGAATTTGGGGATTGAGAGGCTAAACTAGAACTAGACTAGAACTACTCCTAATTATACTGGAAATAAATGCGAATAGAAGTTGTATTGATTCGATTGTTGATCACAAATCGGCCGTAGACCTCTCTATTTATAGAGGAGGGGGGCTGGACCCTTTACACAACTGATTCCGAGCTAATCCCGCGAATATAGCTAACAACCGTAGCACAAAACTCGGAACCCTAATCTGTTCTGCGCACGCGCGGACCGTCCGGCCCATAGGCGCGGACCGTCCGGACCGCGGACCGTCCGGCCCATAGGCGCGGACCGTCCGGACCGCGGACCGTCCGGCCTCAGGGTCGGACCGTCCGCTTGCTCATTTCTGGTTCAAACATATGCCCCCTACCTTTTGGTGGAGCTGGGCGAACCAAAAGCAACTAACTCGATGTGATCACATCGGTTCTCTTAGGCATCTTGCCACATACTAGGATGGTACTGTTTGAGGAAACGCCCATTCAAAGCCTTTGGTAAATCCTTGCCTTGTAATGTTTGTAGCAAATAGGCATTACCAGACATTACCTGTTTTACTTTATAAGGACCCTCCCAGCTTGGCGACCATTTCCCAAACTTCCGGTCTTTATTCCTTAGAGGCAAGATGGTCTTCCACACCAGATCCCCTACTTGAAATGACTTTGCTTTGACCTTCTTATTGTAGGCCCTGGCTACCATAATCTTGTCCTTTTCTATTGCTCCCAAAGCTATCACCCTCTTGTCGGTCACCTCATCAATATTATCCATCATTGAATTATAATAATCAGTGATAGTTAGATCATTTTGTCTGGCGAACCTGACAGCATTCAAACTTATTTCCACAGGCAATACTGCTTCCTGCCCATATATAAGCTCAAAAGGAGATACTTTAGTAGCACTATGTTTAGATATTCTATGAGCCCATAAAGCTTCGGACAAAATCTTATGCCAATGTTTAGGATTATCAGATATTTTCTTTTTTATCAAATTAATCAATGTCCTATTGCTAGACTCGGCCTGGCCATTGGCCTGAGCATAATATGGAGATGAATTAAGCAGCTTAATTCTGTATAATTCAGCAAATTCATGTACCTCCTTTGACATAAAAGAAGTACCTTGATCTGTAGTTAAGGTCTGGGGAATGCCGAATCTATGAATGATATGCTCAGTTATAAACTCAATTACCTCCTTGTGTGTCATGTTCTTTAGAGCAACGGCTTCAGTCCATTTGGTGAAGTAGTCAGTGGCAACTAACACAAACCGATGCCCCTTTGATGATGAAGGATGAATTTCTCCAATAAAGTCTAATCCCCATCCTCTGAACGGCCAAGGCTTGATAATAGGATGTAATTCGGCTGCAGGGACCAACTGTAGGTCGCCGAATTTTTGACATACTTGGCAACCCTTGTAGTACTTGAAACAATCAGCTATCATACTAGGCCAATAAAAACCAGACCTTCGCAACAACCACTTCATCTTTGGAGCTGATTGATGGGTACCACAAATTCCCTCATGTACTTCGGCCATAGCTAATATAGCATCATCTGGGCCCAAGCACTTAAGCAGGATGTCATTGACTGTTCGGCGGTAAAGTTCATCACTCATCAAAATATACTTGAAAGCTGTTCGCCGAATGTTCTTATCTGTCCTGATATTGGGATTTCGTAAATAATTAAGTATATGTGTCCTCCAATCATTTGCATCGGCTTCATTGTCAGCCGAATTGATGAAAAGAACATTTCTGGTAACCCCGGACGGTCCGGCGTCATCACGCGGACAGTCCGCGACCTGGGAATTTGGCTTTGCACTAGTTATCAGATTTTCAGTTTTGTGAAACTTCCCTCTCTTTATCTGATAACCTGATGCATCTTGTGCCAAATCATTAGCTCTATGATTCTCAACTCTAGAGATATGCCGAATACTGAATTCGTCAAATGAATGGATTATGCTCCAACATTTCTCAAGGTAACTATTTAGAGTACCATCAAAACATTGATATTCTTCTAACACTTGTTGGACAACCAGCTGAGAATCACCAAATACCTTCACATGTTTTACTCCCATACCATTTAAGAGTTCTAAGCCGAATAGGAGGGCCTCATATTCAGCTTGATTATTAGTGCAATAAGTTTTCAATCGGCTAGAGAAGTCAAATGAGACATTACTTGGTGAAACAAGTACAATGTCAATTTCTTGCCCTTCATTGCAAACTGATCCATCAAAATATAAAGTCCAAGGAGTAATAGTGAGGTATGACATATCTAGCTCATAAACATCATTAACCCGATGTTCTACAATAAAATCCGCTACGACTTGGCCTTTCATAGATTTCAGTGGTTCATAGGCCAAGTCATATTCTATTAGTGCATAAGCCCACTTACCAGTTCTACCACTCATAATTGGGTTATGCAACATGTATTTGATCACATCGGCTTGACCAGAAACAGTGCAATGACTAGACAGTAAATAACATCTACATTTGGTGCAGGCATAAAACAAGCATAAGCATAACTTTTCAATAAAAGTGTACCTTGTTTCAGCATCCACCAACCTTCGGCTTAGATATGTCACCACATGCTCCTTCCCTTCAGTTTCTTGTGTCAGAACAGCCCCAATGACCTTATCCTCAGCTGCAATGTATAATCGAAATGGCACTCCTGCTCGTGGTGCTTTTAATACGGGAGCCGAAGATAAGTATTTTTTGATGAGATCAAATGCTTCTTGCTGTTCTGCCCCCCAAGCGAATTCGGCATCATTCTTAAGCCGAAGAATAGGGGTAAACGCATCAATCTTTCCGACTAGGTTAGAAATAAACCTTCGTAAATAATTCACCTTGCCGAGGAACCTCTGTACCTCGACCTTACAGGTCGGAGGCCCCACATTCCGAATAGACTTGATTCGGTCAGGGTCTATCTCTATACCATTTTCATGTATGACAAATCCTAAAAACTTACCAGCCGACACTCCAAAAGCACATTTACGTGGGTTCATTTTCAAACCATACTGACGCATTTTATCAAAGGCTTTGCGTAAATCAGCTATATGAGAACTAAAATCAGTCGATTTGACTACAATATCATCAATGTAAACTTCCACAGTGTTTCCTAACAATTCATGTAAGATCAAATTCATAGCCCTCTAATAAGTGGCACCAGCATTTTTCAGACCAAATGTCATGACGACCCACTCAAATAAACCAATGAATCCTGGACATATAAAGGCCGTTTTAGACGCATCTTCTTCGGCCATGAAAATCTGATTATATCCGGCATTACCATCAAGGAAGCTAATAATTCTGTTTCCTGATGCATTATTGATTAATGTGTCGGCTATGGGCATGGGGTATTCGTCTTTAGGAGTTGCTCTATTTAAATTGCGAAAATCAATGCATACTCTAAGTTTACCTGACTCCTTCTTCTCCACCGGCACAATATTGGAGACCCACTCTGCGTATCTGCAAGGTCTGATAAAATCAGCTTCTAGTAGCCGGTGGATTTCGTCCTTGATGCGTGGGAGAAGATCTGGACGAAATGTTCTAGCTCTTTGCTTGAAAGGTCTGAAACCAGACTTGATAGGCAGCCGATGCTCTACGATCTCTCGGCTTAATCCAGGCATCTCAGTGTAATTCCAAGCAAAGCAATCTGAATATTCCTTCAATAGACCGATCATCTCATCTCTAGGATCGGTCTCCAGGGTCTTGTTTACAAAAGTCGGCCTTGGAGTTTTACCATCTCCTATGTCAATCTCCTCCAAAAGATCGGCCGATGTAAATCCCTGTCCTAGTTTATCAAGATCTCTGAATTCCTCTATCATGTTCCCCACAGAGGAATCAGAAGGTCTTTGTGTGACGGCGGACTTTCCGGTCTCGGGGACCGGATCATCCGTAATACTGTCCTTTTGCTGTGATACATGTTCGGTCTTAAAGTCCGAACCCTTTTGTGAAAGACCAGACCATCCGGCCTTGGAAGCCGAACTGTCCGTGATCAGAGACTCATGAACTTTGTGTGTATTCATCATTTAAACTTTATTTAGGATTTAGCCGATTCTCCATCGGCTCTAGCATTACAGGAATGAAACCTTTCTTATCTATACTTATGAATTGATAATCAGAAAAATCTACTCCTGTGAGACATGTAGCAGTCTCATAAGTCCAGAGTACAGGGGCATCGGCCACAGCGATGCAGGCCGATACATCAGCATGTACTTGTTCTATGTCATCGCCTACCCATTGTATTAGCATTTGATGTAATGTAGAAGGTATACATTGATTGGCGTGAATCCAATCTCTGCCTAGGATTAAACTGTAATTTCCTTCTACATCAGCGACAAAGAATGCAGCAGCAAGGGTCTTAGTCCCGATGGTTAATTCAACGGACGTGACTCCCCTGGCTTTGATCGAACTATCAGTTCCAACACCGATGAGGGTCATGTTGGTCTTGACAAGTTCGTCATCTTGTTTACCTAATTTTCTGTACAATGAATAAGGCATTAGATTTACAGCCGCCCCTCCATCTACCAACATCTTAGCAATCAGTATCCCATCAATGTGGCCGCGCACGAAGAGCGGCTTTAAATGATTTACCGATTCTTTTGGTTTAGTAAAGGCGGCTTCTTTAGGACCAAAATCAAACTGGGCAACCACAGGTTCATCGTCGCCGATAATAGTACAATCGGCGGAAAATGTAATAATATTTACATCCATACCTGGCCGTTCTGGAGAAGCCCCGTAATCGACCAGGTCTTCTCCCAGCAAGTCGTCCTCTTCCATTGATGTTGTCGTGTCGTTGGAGGCCTCCTGGTGAACGGCGGACGGTCCGCACGCGGGGGCCGGACGGTCCGCGCCTGGTGCAGGTTGTCCAGAGGCTTCCTGGTGAACGACGGACGGTCCGTGCGCGGGGGCCGGACGGTCCGTGCGCGGGGGCCGGACGGTCCGCGCCTGGTGTAGGTTGACTTTCTATTTCTGTGGCCGTTTGTTTTTTCTCAACGGCCTTCGGTCTCATTTCTTTTGCGGTGGCGGGTATAGTGGATGTGTGTCATTAAATGTCTTTTCCGCCTCCTTTTCCTGGCTCTCCTTTGCTCTTAGGCGCTGTAATTTTCTCTTTTGGGATCGTGTCAATCCCGCTGGGCACCATCGAGGCATGGAGTATTTTGGATCGGCTGTTTTGATGGTAGCCATATCCTTTTCGGTTGTGTTGGCCGATTCGCCGAAAATCATCGGCCCTTTATTGTCTCCCTGTATGACAACATCTGCGGTGCCTATTTTGATGATGTCCTTTTTTGTTGTTCTTTGAGTTGCTACAGGCATATGCCCCCCTGCCGGATTGGTCGGCCTAGGAGGCCGAGTAGTCCGGCAATCTTGTTGGGCCTGTGCCTGGTGACCTGATTCAGCAGCGCTCAATCGGTCTTGCACTGGCGGTGCCAACCTATCAAAAACGGACGTTTGGGGTGCCCCCCAGGCGGGGTACTGTGGCATCCCAAATGGATATGGTGGCATGCCCCACATTTGATTTGGGACATATGGTGGAGGTAAGTATGTGTATGGATATGGCATAGATGGATAAGGAGGTGGAGGGGTCTATGTCGGCATGTTAGGTCTCAATTGTACAATAGGACCTTTCATTTCTTCCGATTGGTGAGGTGGTCCAATCGGCCTGACCTGACGTTGCTCATGAATGGGTGAGCGGGGTCGCTTCGGTGGCCGGTCACTGGGGCCGGCCTTCTTTTTCACATATTTAGACAACAATTGATCGAAAGTTGGGCCAGGCTTGATCAGCCGACCAGCTGCTTTAAATGTATTTGTTTTCCACGTACCTATCTCTGGTCGTCGTGGTTTGAAGGTACGTGGTCGCTGCGAGTCCTGAGCATGGCCGGACCGTCCGCCAGAGTCCTCCAGACCGTCCGGAGAAGCGTCGGACCGTCCGCGTCGGGACGGCGGACTGTCCGTGATGCGCAGCACGGGTTCCCGCAACTGTCTCCCTGTCGGCGCTTGCCCCCCAGTGCTAGAGGCTGTGATGGTCACCTTCAGGGTCTCCCCTCCATCGGGAGTCTTCTCGGCCACCACTTTCCTGCAAGAAACTTTACAATCCCCATCGGCCCTTTTAGCATTGCCGATGATTGTTTCCTTGCCTTTGCCTTTATCGGCTGTATTTGGCCGAACCAGGACTTTCTTGCCCTCGAAGTCAATCATGTTCATCGGAAAGGGCTCTGTATCCACCCGCATTTCCTGAAATTTCAATCGTCCTTCGTTAATGGCCGATTGAATCTGTCGCCGAAATACATTACAATCATTAGTGGCATGAGAAAATGAGTTATGCCACTTGCAGTACGCACGACGTTTTAGCTCGTCGGCGGATGGAACAGTGTGATTTATTTTAATATTGCCATTTTTAAGTAACTCATCAAATATTTTATCACATTTACCAACATTAAATGTAAACTTTACCTCCTCTTGCCGTTTCTTTTGAACCGGCTGTAAAGAAGCACAAGCCGAAGATTTGGCCTGCTTTGGCCAAACCATTTCGGCAGCGTACACTTCTGCTGATTCGTCATCTGAGCTACTTTGGTCGCATTCTACTATGTGTACGTTGTGACGCATTGTTTTAGCAGTTTCTTTGCTCCGGCTTTCGCAAGCCAAAGCTCTCTGGTGTAACTGTGCTAGTGTAAAAATTTGGATGCCTTCTAATCTTTCTTTTAAATAATATCGCAGACCATTAAAGGCTAATCCTACTAGCTGTTTCTCCGCTAAATGAATTTGAAAGCATCGGTTTCTTGTATCTCTGAATCTCCGGATGTAATCATTAACCGATTCATCTTTTGTCTGTCGCAACGACACTAAATCTACCAAATCCAACTCATAGTCACCGGAGAAAAAATGATCATGAAATTTTTGTTCTAGATCCCCCCATGATGAAATGGAATTAGGAGGTAAAGTGGCATACCATGCAAACGCGGTTCCTGTTAGCGATAATGAAAATAAACGTACGCGAAATGCCTCTGTGTCGGCCAATTCTCCCAATTGTGCTAAGAACTGGCCTATATGTTCGCGTGTGTTTTTCCCTTGATCACCCGAAAATTTTACGAATTCGGGTATCCTGGTTCCCTGTGGGTATGGGTGGTGATCAAATCGGCTGTCATAAGGTTTCCGATATGATTGCCCCCCAGGGACCATGCTTACTCCGAGCTTATCTCGGAACGCCCCGGCTATTTCTTCCCTTACTATATCAATGGCAGCCGGTGCGAGACCACCGGCTCTCTGGTCAAACATAGGTGGGGTTGGCTGGATATTAGCATGTTGTCTTTCCCCCATTGGTTTGAGTTACGTGGTGCATTTTCATTTGCCCTATATGGGTCATAGGTTTGATAGTTTCTTTCCGGCCTCCTGGGTGGGGCCGGAAAGCTTTCCTGGGCTCTGGATCTTGAATTAATGGGTTGATGCATTGTGAAAGGGAATTAGGCTTACACCTAGTTCCTATATAATTTTGGTGGTTGAATTGCCCAACACAAATCTTTGGACTAACTAGTTTGCCCAAGTGTATAGATTATACAGGTATAAAAGGTTCACACTCAGCCAATAAAAAGACCAAGTTTTGGATTCAACAAAGGAGCAAAGTGGGAACCGAAGGCCCTCTGGTCTGGGAGCACCGGACTGTCCGGTGTACACCGGACAGTGTCCGGTGCACCAGAGGACTCCAACGCGAACTCGCCACCTTCGGGAATTTCCAGAGCCGCTCCGCTATAATTCACCGGACTGTCCGGTGTGCACCGGACTGTTCGGTGCTCCAAGGAAGCGCGGCCTCCGGAACTCGCCAGCCTCGGGAATTTGATTGAAGCCGCTCCGCTATAATTCACCGGACTGTCCGGTGAACCACGGAGCAACGGCTACTTCTGCGCCAACGGCTACCTGCAGACGCATTCAATGCGTGCCAGTGGCACGCAGTCGTCAGGCGCGCCCATTCTGGTGCACCGGACAATGAACAGTTCATGTCCGGTGTACACCAGACATCCATGCGGGTCCACGGCCAGAAGCTCCAACGGTCGGAATCCAACGGCAATGTCGACGTGGCAGGGGGCACCGGACTGTCCGGTGTGCACCGGACTGTCCGGTGCACCATCGAGCAGAGAGCTCCCAGCAACGGTCAAATTGGTGGTTGAGGCTATAAATACCCCAACCACCCCACCATTCATTGCATCCAAGTTCTCTACTTCCCAACTACTACAAGAGCTCTAGCATTCAATTTTAGACACACCAAAGAGATCAAATCCTCTCCAATTCCACTCAAGCCTTTTGTGATTAGAGAGAGAGATTTGCCGTGTTCTTTTGAGCTCTTGCGCTTGGATTGCTTTCTTTCTTTCTCACTTGTTCTTGTGATCAAAACTCAATTGTAACCAAGGCAAGAGGCACCAATTGTGTGGTGGCCCTTGCGGGGAAGTTTTGTTCCCGTTTGATTGAGAAGAAGAAAAGCTCACTCGGTCCGAGGGACCGTTTGAGAGAGGGAAGGGTTGAAAGAGACCCGGCCTTTGTGGCCTCCTCAACGGGGAGTAGGTTTGCGAGAACCGAACCTCGGTAAAACAAATCCGCGTGTCACACTCTCTATTCGCTTGCGATTTGTTTTGCGCCCTCTCTCGCGGACTCATTTCTATTTCTAACGCTAACCCGGCTTGTAGTTGTGTTTATATTTGTAAATTTCAGTTTCGCCCTATTCACCCCCCCTCTAGACGACTATCAATTGGTATCAGAACCCGGTGCTTCATTAGAGCCTAACCGCTCGAAGTGATGTCGGGAGATCACGCCAAGAAGGAGATGGAGACCGGCGAAAAGCCCACTACAAGCCAAGGGAGCACTTCATCGGAAGAGTCCCGCACCAAAAGGAGGGAGAAGAAGAAGAGCTCCTCCAACAAAGGGAAGGAGAAGAAATCTTCTTCTCACCACAAAGAGAAGAAGGAAAAATCTTCTTCCCACAAGCCGCACCGGAGTAAGAACAAGGAAAAGAGGATGAGGAAAGTGGTCTACTACGAGACCGACACTTCATCAACATCGACCTCCGACTCCGATGCGCCCTCCGTAACTTCTAAACGCCAAGAGCGTAAGAAGTTTAGTAAGATCCCCATGCACTACTCTCGTACATCTAAACATACACCTTTACTTTCCGTCCCATTAGGCAAGCCACCAACTTTCGATGGTGAAGATTATGCTAGGTGGAGTGATTTAATGCGATTTCATCTAACCTCACTCCACAAAAGTATATGGGATGTTGTTGAGTTTGGTGCACAGGTACCATCTATAGGGGATAAGGATTATGATGAGGATGAGGTGGCCCAAATCGAGCACTTCAACTCTCAAGCGACAACGATACTCCTCGCCTCTCTAAGTAGAGAGGAGTATAACAAAGTACAAGGGTTGAAGAGCGCCAAAGAGGTTTGGGATGTACTCAAGACCGCGCACGAGGGAGATGAGCTCACCAAGATCACCAAGCGGGAAACGAACGAGGGGGAGCTCGGTCGGTTCCGGCTTCTCAAAGGGGAAGAGCCACAACACATGTACAACCGGCTCAAGACCTTGGTGAACCAAGTGCGCAACCTCGGGAGCGTAAAATGGGACGACCACGAAATGGTTAAGGTTATTCTAAGATCTCTCATTTTCCTTAACCCAACTCAAGTTCAATTAATTCGTGGTAATCGTCGATATACAAAAATGACCCCCGAGGAAGTTATCGGGCATTTTGTTAGTTTTGAGTGCATGATTGAAGGCTCAAGGAAGATCAACGAGCTTGATGAACCCACCACATCCGGAGCTCAACCCGTTGCATTCAAGGCAACGGAGGAGAAGAAGGAGGTGTCTACACCAAGTAGACAACCAATCGACGCCTCCAAACTTGATAATGAGGAGATGGCGCTCGTCATCAAGAGCTTCCGCCAAATCCTCAAACAAAGGAGGGGAAAAGACTACAAGTCCCGCTCCAAGAAGGTTTGCTACAAGTGTGGTAAGCCCGGTCACTTTATTGCTAAGTGTCCATTATCAAGTGATAGTGAAAGGGCGACGACAAGAAGGGGAGAAGAAAGGAGAAGAAAAGATACTACAAGAAGAAGGGCGGTGACGCCCATGTTTGTCGGGAGTGGGACTCCAACGAAAGCTCAAGCGACTCCTCCGACGACGAGGACGCCGCCAACATCGCCGTCACCAAGGGACTCCTCTTCCCCAACGTCGGCCACAAGTGCCTCATGGCCAAGGACGGCAAAAAGAAGGTAAAATCAAGATCCTCCACTAAATATGAAACCTCTAGTGATGAGGATGATGCTAAAAATGAGGAGGATAACTTGCACACTCTTTTTGCTAACCTAAACATGCAACAAAAAGAAAAATTAAATGAATTGATTAGTGCTATTCATGAGAAGGATGATCTCTTGGATTCTCAAGAGGACTTCCTTATTAAAGAAAACAAGAAGCATGTTAAGGTTAAGAATGCTTATGCTCTAGAAGTAGAAAAATATGAAAAATTATCTAGTGAGCTAAGCACTTGCCGTGAGATGATTGACAACCTTAGGAATGAAAATGCTAGTTTAAATGCTAAGGTTGATTCAAATGTTTGCAATACTTCAACTTCCAATCCTAGAGATAATAGTGATGATTTGCTTGCTAGGATTGAAGAATTAAACATTTCTATTGCTAGCCTTAAAGTTGAAAATGAAAAATTGCTTGCTAAGGCTAGAGATTTTGATGTTTGCAATGCTACTATTTCCGACCTTAGAAGTAAAAATGAAATATTGCATGCTAAGGTTGTAGAATTAAAATCTTGCAAACCCTCTACATCTACCGTTGAGCATGTATCTATTTGTACTAGATGTAGAGATATTGATGTCAATGCTATTCATGATCACATGTCTTTAATTAAACAACAAAATGATCATATAGCAAAACTAGATGCTAAAATTGCCGAGCACAACTTAGAAAATGAAAAATTTAAATTTGCTCGTAGCATGCTTTATAATGGGAGACGCCCGGGCATCAAGGATGGCATTGGCTTCCAAAGGGGAGACAATGTCAAAATTAGTGCCCCTCCTAAAAGATTGTCTAATTTTGTTAAGGGCAAGGCTCCCATGCCTCAGGATAACGAGGGTTACATTTTGTACCCTGCCGGTTATCCTGAGAGCAAAATTAGGAAAATTCATTCTAGGAAGTCTCACTCTGGTTCTAACCATGCTTTTATGTATAAGAGTGAGACATCTAGTTCTAGGCAACCAACCCGTGCTAAGTTGCCTAAGAAGAAAATTCCTAATGCATCAAATGAGCATGACATTTCATTTAAAACTTGTGATGCATCTTATGTTTTAACTAACAAATCCGGCAAAGTAGTTGCCAAATATGTTGGGGGAAAGCACAAGGGCTCCAAGACTTGTGTTTGGGTACCCAAGGTTCTTGTTTCTAATGCCAAAGGACCCAAAACCGTCTGGGTACCTAAAGTCAAGAACTAAAATTGTTTTGTAGGTTTATGCATCCGGGGGCTCAAGTTGGATACTCGACAGCGGGTGCACAAACCACATGACAGGGGAGAAGAAGATGTTCTCCTCCTATGAGAAAAACCAAGATCCCCAACGAGCTATTACATTCGGGGATGGAAATCAAGGTTTGGTCAAAGGTCTTGGTAAAATAGCTATATCCCCTGACCATTCGATTTCTAATGTTTTTCTTGTAGATTCTTTAGATTACAATTTGCTTTCTGTATCTCAATTATGCAAAATGGGCTACAACTGTCTATTCTCTGATGTAGGTGTCACTGTCTTTAGAAGAAGTGATGATTCAGTAGCATTTAAGGGTGTGTTAGAGGGTCAGCTATACTTGGTAGATTTTGATAGAGCTGAACTCGACACATGCTTAATTGCTAAGACTAACATGGGCTGGCTATGGCACCGCCGACTAGCACACGTTGGGATGAAGAATCTTCACAAGCTTCTAAAGGGTGAACACATTTTAGGACTAACAAATGTTTATTTTGAGAAAGACAGGGTTTGTAGCGCATGTCAAGCCAGAAAGCAAGTTGGTGCTCATCATCCGCATAAGAACATAATGACGACTGACAGGCCACTGGAGCTCCTACACATGGATCTATTCGGCCCGATCGCTTATATAAGCATCGGCGGGAGTAAGTACTGTCTAGTTATTGTGGATGATTATTCTCGCTTCACTTGGGTATTCTTTTTACAGGAAAAATCTCAAACCCAAGAGACCCTAAAGGGATTCTTGAGACGAGCTCAAAATGAGTTCGACTTAAGGATCAAGACAATAAGAAGCGACAACGGGACGGAGTTCAAGAACTCTCAAATTGAAGGCTTTCTTGAGGAGGAGGGCATCAAGCATGAGTTCTCTTCTCCCTACACGCCACAACAAAATGGTGTAGTGGAGAGGAAGAATCGAACTCTATTGGACATGGCAAGAACCATGCTTGATGAATATAAGACTTCGGATCGGTTTTGGGCGGAGGCGGTCAACACCGCTTGCTACGCCATAACCGGTTATATCTACACCGAATCCTCAAGAAGACATCATACGAACTCCTAACCGGTAAAAAGCCCAATATTTCATATTTTAGAGTCTTTGGTAGCAAATGCTTTATTCTCGTTAAAAGAGGTAGAAAATCTAAATTTGCTCCTAAGACTGTAGAAGGCTTTTTACTAGGATATGATTCAAACACAAAGGCATATAGAGTCTTTAACAAGTCCTCAGGACTAGTTGAAGTTTCTTGTGACGTTGTGTTTGATGAGACTAATGGCTCTCAAGTAGAGCAAGTTGATCTTGACGATGTAGGTGAAGAACAGGCTCCGTGCATCGCGCTAAGGAACATGTCCATTGGGGATGTGTGTCCTAAGGAATCCGAAGAGCCTCCAAATGCACAAGATCAACCATCCTCCTCCACGCAAGCATCTCCACCGACTCAAAATGAGGATGAGGCTCAAGTCGATAAAGGAGAAGATCAAGCAAATGAGCCACCTCAAGATGACGGCATTGATCAAGGGGGAGATGCAATTGATCAAGACAAGGAGGAGGATGAACCAAGACCGCCACACCCAAGAGTCCACCAAGCAATCCAACGAGATCACCCCGTCGACACCATCCTCGGCGACATTCAAAAGGGGGTAACTACTAGATCTCGTATTGCACATTTTTGTGAACATTACTCGTTTGTTTCCTCTATTGAGCCACACAAGGTAGAGGAAGCACTTCAAGATTCAGATTGGGTGGTGGCGATGCAAGAGGAGCTCAACAACTTCACTCGAAATGAGGTATGGCATTTAGTTCCACGTCCTAATCAAAATGTTGTAGGAACCAAATGGGTCTTCCGCAACAAGCAAGATGAGCATGGTGTGGTGACAAGGAACAAAGCTCGACTTGTGGCCAAGGGATACTCCCAAGTCGAAGGTTTGGATTTCGGTGAAACCTATGCACCCGTAGCTAGGCTTGAGTCAATTCGAATATTATTGGCCTATGCTACTTACCATGGCTTCAAGCTTTTTCAAATGGACGTGAAAAGTGCCTTCCTCAATGGACCAATCAAGGAAGAGGTCTATGTTGAGCAACCACCCGGCTTTGAAGATAGTGAGTACCCTAACCATGTATATAGGCTCTCTAAGGCGCTTTATGGGCTCAAGCAAGCCCCAAGAGCATGGTATGAATGCCTTAGAGATTTCCTTATTGCTAATGGCTTCAAAGTCGGAAAGGCCGATCCTACACTCTTTACTAAAACACTTGAGAATGATTTGTTTGTATGCCAAATTTATGTTGATGATATTATATTTGGGTCTACTAACGAATCTACTTGTGAAGAGTTTAGTAGGATTATGACACAGAAATTCGAGATGTCTATGATGGGGGAGTTGAAGTATTTCCTAGGATTTCAAGTAAGGCAACTCCAAGAGGGCACATTCATTAGCCAAACCAAGTACACTCAAGACATTCTTGCTAAGTTTGGAATGAAGGATGCCAAACCCATCAAGACACCCATGGGAACTAATGGGCATCTCGACCTCGACACGGGAGGTAAGTACGTGGATCAAAAGGTATACCGGTCGATGATAGGTTCTTTGCTATATTTATGTGCATCTCGACCGGATATTATGCTTTCCGTTTGCATGTGTGCAAGATTCCAATCCGACCCTAAGGAATCCCACCTTACGGCCGTAAAACGAATCTTGAGATATCTAGCTTATACTCCTAAGTTTGGGCTTTGGTACCCTCGGGGATCCACATTTGACTTGCTTGGTTATTCGGATGCCGATTGGGCGTGGTGCAAAATCAATAGGAAGAGCACATCGGGGACTTGCCAGTTCTTGGGAAGATCCTTGGTGTCTTTGGCTTCAAAGAAGCAAAATTCGGTCGCTCTTTCCACCGCCGAAGCCGAGTACATTGCCGCAGGCCATTGTTGCGCGCAATTGCTTTGGATGAGGCAAACCCTGCGGGACTACGGTTACAAATTAACCAAAGTCCCCTTGCTATGTGATAATGAGAGTGCAATCAAAATGGCCGACAATCCCGTCGAGCATAGCCGCACTAAACACATAGCCATCCGGTATCATTTTCTTAGGGATCACCAACAAAAGGGAGATATCGAGATTTCTTATATTAACACTAAAGATCAATTAGCCGATATCTTTACCAAGCCACTAGATGAACAATCTTTTACCAAACTTAGGCATGAGCTTAATATTCTTGATTCTCGCAACTTCTTTTGCTAGATTGCACACATAGCTCATTTATATACCTTTGATCATATCTCTTTCATATGCTATGACTAATGTGTTTTCAAGTCTACTTCAAACCAAGTCATAGGTGTATTGAAAGGAAATTGGAGTCTTCGGCGAAGACAAAGGCTTCCACTCCGTAACTCATCCTTCGCCGCCACTCCATGCACTTCTACTTTGGTATAATCTTAACTCATTTACTTATGACCAAAGGGGAAGAAAGCACTTCGAGGGCTCTAATGATTCCGTTTTTTGGCGATTCATGCCAAAAAGGGGGAGAAATGAGCCCAAAGCAAAAGGACCGCACCACCACCAATTTCAAAAACTTAGTGTTGAATTTTTCAATTGGTATCCTATTGTGTTCAAAAGGGGGAGTTCAAAAATGATATATCAAAACCCTCTTGAACACTAAGAGGAGGATCTCTTTTAGGGGGAGTTTTGTTTAGCCAAAGGAAAAGCATTTGAAATAGGGGGAGAAAATTTCAAATCTTGAAAATGCTTTGAAAAATCTTATTCATTTACCTTTGACTATTTGCAAAAGAACTTTGAAAAGGATTTACAAAAGAATTTGCAAAAACAAAACATGTGGTGCAAGCGTGGTCCAAAATGTTAAAAACAAAGAAACAATCCATGCATATCTTGTAAGTATTTATTGGCTCAATTTCAAGCAACCTTTACACTTACATTATGCAAACTAGTTCAATTATGCACTTCTATATTTGCTTTGGTTTGTGTTGGCATCAATCACCAAAAAGGGGGAGATTGAAAGGGAATTAGGCTTACACCTAGTTCCTATATAATTTTGGTGGTTGAATTGCCCAACACAAATCTTTGGACTAACTAGTTTGCCCAAGTGTATAGATTATACAGGTATAAAAGGTTCACACTCAGCCAATAAAAAGACCAAGTTTTGGATTCAACAAAGGAGCAAAGTGGGAACCGAAGGCCCTCTGGTCTGGGAGCACCGGACTGTCCGGTGTACACCGGACTGTGTCCGGTGCACCAGAGGACTCCAACGCGAACTCGCCACCTTCGGGAATTTCCAGAGCCGCTCCGTTATAATTCACCGGACTGTCCGGTGTGCACCGGACTGTCCGGTGCTCCAAGGAAGCGCGGCCTCCGGAACTCGCCAGCCTCGGGAATTTGATTGAAGCCGCTCCGCTATAATTCACCGGACTGTCCGGTGTACACCGGACTGTCCGGTGAACCACGGAGCAGCGGCTACTTCTGCGCCAACGGCTACCTGCAGACGCATTCAATGCGTGCCAGTGGCACGCAGTCGTCAGGCGCGCCCATTCTGGTGCACCGGACAATGAACAGTTCATGTCCGGTGTACACCGGACATCCAGGCGGGTCCACGGTCAGAAGCTCCAACGGTCGGAATCCAACGGCAATGTCGACGTGGCAGGGGGCACCGGACTGTCCGGTGTGCACCGGACTGTCCGGTGCACCATCGAGCAAAGAGCTCCCAGCAACGGTCAAATTGGTGGTTGAGGCTATAAATACCCCAACCACCCCACCATTCATTGCATCCAAGTTCTCTACTTCCCAACTACTACAAGAGCTCTAGCATTCAATTTTAGACACACCAAAGAGATCAAATCCTCTCCAATTCCACTCAAGCCTTTTGTGATTAGAGAGAGAGATTTGCCGTGTTCTTTTGAGCTCTTGCGCTTGGATTGCTTTCTTTCTTTCTCACTTGTTCTTGTGATCAAAACTCAATTGTAACCAAGGCAAGAGGCACCAATTGTGTGGTGGCCCTTGCGGGGAAGTTTTGTTCCCGTTTGATTGAGAAGAAGAAAAGCTCACTCGGTCCGAGGGACCGTTTGAGAGAGGGAAGGGTTGAAAGAGACCCGGCCTTTGTGGCCTCCTCAACGGGGAGTAGGTTTGCGAGAACCGAACCTCGGTAAAACAAATCCGCGTGTCACACTCTCTATTCGCTTGCGATTTGTTTTGCGCCCTCTCTCGCGGACTCATTTCTATTTCTAACGCTAACCCGGCTTGTAGTTGTGTTTATATTTGTAAATTTCAGTTTCGCCCTATTCACCCCCCCTCTAGGCGACTATCACATTGTATAGTGCGATGGGAAGTGCTGCTGGGACGGGTGAGGATTCCGGTAACAATCCTCCTCAAAAAGGTCATGTGCGGACTGTCCGGACATTGGCCCGGACCGTCCGTGATTATGTGCGGACCGTCCGTTGTTGTACGCGGACGGTCCGACTGGGTAGTTTAGATTCTGTGTCGTGTGTGGTGGTTCGGGCGCATATCTAGGTAACTCATTAAAAATCGGCCCGACTGTTGTTGGCCCGGACGGTCCGCGCTCACGTGCGGACGGTCCGGACATGTGCAGATCGGCTGATTTGCTGCCGATTTGCGGTTGTTCAGGGTATGTGTCCATCGGCATCCCATAAAGGGGTTGTGATTGGTCGTGACAACCTGTAGCCAATGTGTTACGCGTGTTACCTCCTAACTCAACCTCGTATGAAGGAAAATTTGCGATGTTAGATTTATCGAATGCACGTACTAGTCTCTTAACATCGCTTTGCATACCCCCTATGATGTTCTGCATTTGTTCACGCTGCTCTTCTACATAATTTCTAAGAGATTGTAGCTCGTTGGTATTACTTACATTGGGGATATCTGGCGTGGGTTGGAGCGAAGCCGGATCCGTCGCCCGATGTCGGACGACCTTGTTGTTCCTGTCCACTTTGAAGTTGGCCAAGAATTTTGCTTTCGCCTCCTGGATCATCCGCTCCTTGTGCTCCTCAAACTGGAGCTGCTCGTCAGCCGGCAAGGTTTCCCAAGTCGGCTCTATGATGTTGCTTGGAGAAATATCAGAGCTCTCCCTTGAACCGGCCATTGAGGGCCGATTTGATGAGCCTAGATGTGTTTTCCCCCAGCGGAGTCGCCAAAAAGTATGTTGACGCTTTTTCGGAGCGCCAAATACTCAAGAAGAACCGGCGGCGGTGCTCTCTGGTCAGGCGCGGACGGTCCGCGGCCTGGGGCCGGACGGTCCGCGACCTGACGCAAGGGCTAGGGTTTCCTGCCTGACGGCCGGACGGTCCGCGCGTGTGCAGGGGCGGCGAAAGTCACCGACGGCGGCCTGGATCTCGCTCCCGGGAGGGACCCCGTCGGGGAGGAGAGATCCTAGGGGTTGTCTAGGCTCGGGCCGGCCGACCAAGACTCCTCTAATCGGCGTAGAGTCGAAGAGAGGCGAAGAATTTGGGGATTGAGAGGCTAAACTAGAACTAGACTAGAACTACTCCTAATTATACTGGAAATAAATGCGAATAGAAGTTGTATTGATTCGATTGTTGATCACAAATCGGCCGTAGACCTCTCTATTTATAGAGGAGGGGGGCTGGACCCTTTACACAACTGATTCCGAACTAATCCCGCGAATATAGCTAACAACCGTAGCACAAAACTCGGAACCCTAATCTGTTCTGCGCACGCGCGGACCGTCCGGCCCACAGGTGCGGACGGTCCGGTCCGGCCTCAGGGCCGGACCGTCCGCTTGCTCATTTCTGGTTCAAACACGAATACAACAGTATCCAATACATCAAGGTGTTTGGGAAAAACTTTGGTTGAGACCAATCAACCAGAGCGGGACCAAGCTGGTGCTCTCTTTACAGAGAAAAACTTTGGCTGAGACCAAAGTTTCCAAAACTGCAAAACAAGTGCAGTATTTATAATACTACAGTTTAGTATACAGAGATTTCAAATGAGTTTCCAAACACCTCAAAGTATATAATACCATAGTATTGCTCAATACTACAGTATTGCTTCAATACTGCAGAAAAACTTTGTTACCAAACACTCCCTAAATTGTCCACTGCTGCTGTTTTTTTGTAAAACGGTTGCATGATCTTGCAGATGTGGTACATTTACTGCCTTCTACTTGGGCAATGACAGATCCTACGACATTCTTAATCCGGGAGAGTGACTTATTTGCACGATTGTCTAATGGTTGCTTGATATATGCTGCGAAGACCAAATCCTAAAAATTAAACTGAAATTTAAATATCTTAGATCCAAAAAAATAAACCATGAACATAAACTCTTTGGTAGTGGTTTACTGTAGGGAAGGTAAGCTTTCAGGATAATTGTCACTAGCTATGTTATCACTATTCACTACTGCTACCTTTTCGAAAAGCAAACTGTAGGGAAACACCATAGTTCAATATAACTCATAAGGACTAGTTTGAGAACCCTATCTTTCCTTTTTCCTTGCAAAAATAGAAATTCCTTTGAAAAATGGAGTTTTCAAACTAACCTTAAATAGTTGATTCATGTTACTGTTATGATGGTGACACTACTTACCTGTAACTTTGACGGATCAAGAAAATAGTACCCTGATGCAAATGGTAGGTGCTGACTGGATAAAGTCTGATAAGCGTGAGGATGATCTAGCCGGTCAGCCTGGGGGACTAGTCCAGGTATCTTATGCTGAAGCTAGTAATTTTGTTTCAGCAGCAATAACGAAGTTTTTTTACCAATAGCTTTTATTTAGAAATGTTCAGAACAAGGGGGTACCAAATTTCTTCATTGTGAACATTCAGGTGAGGGTTTTTTTGAGATAATTATTATATGATGGATACACCATTAGAAAAGGTCCCTCTGCTTGAAAGATTTTGTAATTGGAGATGATGCGTTCAGAAATTCAAGGTTCAAGCTCATCCCGTACATCTCAAAGGTTTGTGCACTTATAGCCTTATTTGATCTGCTTTAAGCTGTACTCAGTAAACTGTCAATATCTTACGTTTGGAACGTGTGCGTCCATTAATTTAGGGATCATGGGTCGTTAAACAGAGTGTGGGCAAGAAAGCATGCTTGGTTGGACAAGCATTATTAGAGATATATTATTTCCGTGGAAGGAACTATTTGGAGGTAGTAAGCTATAAGCATGCCATTTGTTAGTTTCTCTTGTTGCATTCTACTATCATTTGTGATCCAAATGCAGCCTTCAATTCGGTGTATTTTTCATTCCTACTGGATTTGTGGCGGTTAA
The DNA here is from genome assembly GCF_902167145.1 of Zea mays. Lineage (NCBI taxonomy): Eukaryota > Viridiplantae > Streptophyta > Magnoliopsida > Poales > Poaceae > Zea > Zea mays. Next base: position 29,120,969 of record NC_050100.1, on the reverse strand, counting down.
TTGACTTGTTATGATTATATTTCTCTCTACATAGTCTACAACGGCAAAAGTAATGTCAGCTTGGATTTCTTTTACCACTATTGTGCCTTCTTCTGTTGTTATTTATCCCATGTTACATCTGCAAAGCATAATCTGTGATGAGGACAACAGGTATTCTAGAGGTCGCTTTTGACTTGTGACCTATCTGTCGGATTTAAACTTATGTTTCTAACCTCACTCGTGTGGGAGCCTCCGGCATTGGATCTGCCTTTTTTTACGGTAACAACGTTGCATGTGACAACATAAATAAGTTTTTTGTAACCCCAAAAGGTATATTCAACTCTGAACAGCTTTCCCTGTAATTTTCCAGCTTGGAGCTGATATCGGTTCATCAACAGTGGCATGGCACGAGGTGTGGTGACTGGTGAGCCTAGCGTGCTTGGCTACTTGAACAATCTGGTGGTTGAAATGGCCTTCATTATTTTTTTTAAGCCAAGTACATCAAAAGGCCAAAAGACTGAATCCATTCCTTGCTGCCGACACAATCGGCGAGCCCAGCCCAGTTGTTCCTTGTATTGCCGCCTCCCCCATCCCTCCAATCCCCACCCGGCAGAAGCGGGGGAATCCACTGCAGCCGTTGTGCAATTTTTCCTGTTGCCGACTGCTCAGGTACCGTGTTGTAATCATGATAGTAATCCATGATAATAAAAGCTCCGATCCCCCATTCTTTGGCATTATTAGACTGTCTTCGGTGGATATCCTAAAATAGAGAAACGCGGCAATATAGATGATAATGTTTGACACTATTTAAGAGTTAAGTTTAAAATAAAAGATGGAGTAGAGAATAGGACAAAAGATCGGTTGGAGATAGCCTTACCATGAAAGAAACAGAAGGAAAAAAGTGTGAGCCTATTCGGCTGTCCTGGAGCCGTAGCTGCTATAGCTGTTCGGACTGCTGCAGTTACAATCCATACAAACAAAAATACTGTAGAAGATGCAACCGCAGTCGATTTAAAGCCGCAGCAAGTTGTAACGATATTCTTTAGTCCTGGTACCGGGCCGTCCCTTGTGACCTGAATGGCTTCTTTAATCCTGGTACAAGGCCGTCCCTTCTGACTCTGAATGGCGTCAGATCGTCGGATCTAGCAGCAAGCAAACCATTAACTATGCATTGACCAGGAGAGTAATGGCTCTGGAATGATTGTATTTGAGGACTCTCGGTTTCCATCCTCCACGATTGAACTGAACGGGATACCCAAGTCCCAACTAAAACTGCGGTGATCGTGGACTGGTGGGTGCTGCTCCTCCGATCGCTTGAACCGAAAGCATCGACAAGGAGTGGAGTGTGTGTGGAGCTTGGCATCTATCTGTTGCGGTTGGGTCCTCTCTCTCTCTCTCCCGCTGCACCATCGCGCTCGGGTGCACTGTGTGTTTATGCTAGTGGCGGTAGCACCAGCTTTTCTGGGATCTATAGAATGTTCACTGTTCTCCACGCTGTGTGGTGCTGCTTCTCTGCTTGGAGCCGCCGATGTGACGGCTGAACGGCCCGCTCGACTCGCTTTCTGATGTGCTAGCAACTCGCACTTTCGATCCAGCGACGTCGTGGACATGTCGGCCGCGTGCAAAATCTTGGTCCTGACTCATGAGGTTTCGCCATATAAAATAAAGGTTTAAGAAAAAAAACTCATGAAGGGTTTTTTCCAGCCAACGGAGCCATTCTGCGTGCACCCATGAGCTAATGAGCACTACACGCTACAACGTCCGGTAAATTTGATGGACCGTAACCTCCTCCATCCGTCTAGCAATACACGCTACAACGTCTGGTAAATTTAGCGTGGGTTTGGTTGCGGACAGGCGGACAATTAGGACAGGGACGTTCCCTGACGTTCTCTCTCATTCCTCTAATTTTAAAGAATAATTAAAGACAACACTAAAATAATTCTATCTCAACCTTTAACCCTCAACCAAACAACATTATTTGAGTAATCGTTTCATTCCGTCCTGTCCTGTTATTGTAACCAAACACACCCTAAGCATGTGACCGGACACTCTAAATGCAGCGCATCTTAAGCATCCGCTATACGATACGATGGCTCCATCTTCCCTCCCGCATCCTGGCCCACGACCTGGTGGTCTGCAACCGTAACTTTCATTTACATGTTTCTCATCAGTGGCTTACTTGTTTCCAATTCCTCAGTTTCATGTGCTTTCATTTGCTGATCCGATACTGCATGTGATCAGTTTTACGTTAATTCGATTATTGTTTTTTTGCTGTATTTCAAACTTATGCAATAATTCGTAAAATACTAACAGACAATTTATTTGATCCGATGCGAAAAAAGGTGAAAACGAATTCTGTTAATATGGCTGGAAATAATACGAAGGATGGGATATAGAGGATGAAATTTAGAGTATGCTATTGGAGATGATGAAAATATAGAGAACAAAATCTTTTAGAGTGTGTTGTAAATGATTGAGAATATATTTTAGAGGATGGAATTTAGGGGACGTTGCCGGAGACAGTCTTAATGTGAGAACAGCTCTGACTCAGGCTCCTTGGCTTCTCTGTAGGAGCCAAAGCCATTTTGTAATTCCTTTGGCAAAACCGTTTTTTCTGTGTGTTTTTTCTGAATGATGTATGAGGAAAATATAGGAGCCGATAGAAGCTAGTTTTTATGCTTCTGCTTCCAACAAGAAAATGGCTCCAGCTCTTGGAGGGCACTCGACGAGAAGCCATTTTTTTATCGTTTGACAGGACTTCACGATGAGTTAGAGCTAGAGCCGCCAAAAAAGTCATGCAAAAGTGGCCCTAAAGCTCTTCGGTGGTGCATCAGAAAGTTCACCAAAGCTTCATGGCTAGTTTCATTTAGTTGTTAGAGCCACCTTTGGAAAGCTTTAGTGTACAACATAGCTCTCTAGTCCACCTATTTTAAGCCTACCAAGTTTTCTACGGTTAGTTCTGCGTGGGATTATAAATAGCGGGTATGACCATGCATCGTTCATCTCTTGCACTCTCTTGCTGATATCCACACACTTGAGTTTGAATTAAGCCTCTACTCATATTTGCTTGCTAGTGATTGCATTATTTGGTGAGATTGGAGTGATCTTAGTTCATTTGCTTGAGAGATTGCATAGAGTGACACCAGAGATCAAGTTTGGTGCAGGTTTTCTTGTTACTCTTGGTGGTTATTGTCACCGAGAAGGTTTGGAGCAGTGATACTCTGTCAAACCACTGAATTAAAGATTTTGAGGTGCTTCGTAGGTGTTTTTGAAGTGTCACTGGGATCATTTTTGCTGGAGGAGGCGAAGAACCACGCTAGTGGAATCAAGGTTTAGAGAAGTACCTTGGCACCTTGTGATCAAACTGGCTCAAGATCAGGTGCTCACATTGGAGCCAACCTTGTGGGATTGTATATTTGATAGAAGAGTGATGATCCACGGGCTTGCCTCAATGTGGATGTAGGTAAGCACGAAGTTTTTAAATCATAGGAATATATTTTAATGACTCCTCAAGTTTTCACTGAGGTCTCGGAGAGTTAACACTCCCTACTAATTCTCGTTGGAGCACCCACACAAGGGTGTCGCTCTCTCTTGGTCCATGCAAAAACCAAGTTCTCTCTACGAACTGGTTCTTCACCGCTTCAGAATGGTGAGCCACTCAAAACCGTGTGCAAGTCTTGAGCTAGATCACCCACTGAACTATGCAGGTGATGCCGATCACCAAGTGTAATAACCACAAACTCACACTTGACCCTAAAAACACTAATGAGATCAGTGGGTGCACACTAATCAATCTTGTTTGTGCTAATGAGGCTGTTAATCTCATGAAATTTGACTCTGAAGTCCCTCACTATGCAATGGCTTATTATCACACTCTATGTAGGTTGCTTTGGCTATTAAATGGGGTAAGGAAAAGTATGTTGATTAGCTGGTGGGGGTATTTATAGCCTTTACTAGTCAACTAGTTGTTATAATAAAGTCTATCAAAATTCACAACCGCAGACCATTCGACGATCACCTTCAAACCATTCAACGATCACCGCCAGACCATCGTGCATGTTATACACAATGTTAACTATTATACTACGAAATTAGAACTAGTCGTTTAAACATTACCTTGAGTGTATGGTTCGACACCCACCATCGAACTAGTCTGATGCCCACCATAACCTTTTAGATCACTACATAGATGCCATCAGGGCCATCTACTTTGGCCCAGCAACGCAACTTTTTATACAGTCCAATGACCGTGTAGAAGGAACCCCTAGCATAAATAATGTCATTGTATGGTCTGACACATGTTGTTAGACCATTCTAACACCCTTGAAACTCTTGAGTCTGATCACATAGATCGTTGAACCCAACACATTGGTCCAATGAGGTACTATTCATAGGGTCTAATGATCGGACACTCTTGAACATCTACGTGGAGGAATCAGATTGATCCACTATGGTATGACGAGCCTAAAAATAGTTCATATTCCATCTTTATAGTACAGTTAAAGGAAAAAACAAAGGTCTAAACTAATATAAGTGTCTCTCAAATCTAATTGACATAGAATTAGTCCATCCTTAACCTCATTTTTTCATTATTTTGTAAACCACAACAAAATCCACAATTAGGGCATATAAATCGTACATTGTCCGAACCATACTCCATCATTGTGACTATCAGATGGGAAATCCTTCGGCCAGGTGGTGGAATGCACCTGCCCTGATCCTAAGATGAGGAGGGGGCCTAGAGGTTTGCTTGACTGGAAGGATGGACACAAGTACACATGAATTTAGAGTGGTTCGGACCACCGAAGTGTAATACCCTACATCCATTGTGAGTTGTATTGCTTGAGGGCCTCAGTATTATGGGTCTGAATCCTCCCCCTTTGTATCGTAGGTGCCCTCCCTTTTATAGCCCAAAGGCAACACGTTACAAGGGAGCTGGGCCCTGATAGGTGGGCCTAGGAGTTACTATAATACAAAGCGTGAGGCGTTAGGTAGAGCTGGTGGTGCTAGATCTCCTGGGCGCATATCTCCTCTTGGTCGTCGTGTAGGCTCCTGACATCATGCTCTCTTGTCCTGTCTAATCAGAACACAGGCATAGGTTGCGGTGTTGCCATGCGTAGGGGTGTATGGATGGTGTCGTCATGTCCCCTTCGCTCATTCCACCCCACCTCGGTAACGCGTGGGGAACAATAGGAGTCATAATGAGGGGCGCATAAGCGACGCATCGAGTCAATGGTCTTGCCATGGTAACACACGGGTAACAGTGTAACCCATGTGTTGCGGACAGAGTGCGTCGCATGCATTTAATGCTGATAGTCGCCTAGAGGGGGGGTGAATAGGGCGAAACTGAAATTTACAAATATAAACACAACTACAAGCCGGGTTAGCGTTAGAAATAAAACCGAGTCCGCGAGAGGGTGAAAAAAAAAACAAATCGCAAGCGAGTAAAGCGGTGAGACACATGGATTTGTTTTACCGAGGTTCGGTTCTTGCAAACCTACTCCCCGTTGAGGAGGCCACAAAGGCCGGGTCTCTTTCAACCCTTCCCTCTCTCAAACGGTCCTTCGAACCGAGTGAGCTTCTCTTCTCAAATCTCTTGGGAATCAAACTTCCCGCAAGGACCACCACACAATTGGTGTCTCTTGCCTCAATTACAAGTGAGTGTTTGATCAAGAGAAAGAATGCGAAAGAAAAGAAGCGATCCAAGCGCAAGAGCTCAAATGAACACTACAAATCACTCTCTCTAGTCACTAAGGCTTTGTGTGGAGTTGGGAGAGGATTTGATCTCTTTGTTGTGCTTTGCAATGAATGCTAGCACTTGTATAGTGGTTGGAAGCTGGAAAACTTGAATGACTTGAATGTGGGGGTGGTTGGGGTATTTATAGCCCCAACCACCAAACTTGACCGTTGGTGGTGGCTGTCTGTTCGATGGCGCACCGGACAGTCCGGTGCACACCGGACATGTCCGGTGCCCCAGCCACGTCACCAATGCCGTTGGATTCCGACCGTTGGAGTTCTGACTTCTGGGCCCGCCTGGATGTCCGGTGGCGCACCAGACATGTACTGTTGAGTGTCCGGTGCGCCAATATGGGCACGCCTGACTTCTGCGCGCGCAGCGCGCGCATTTAATGCGTCGCAGGTAGCCGTTGGCGCCGAAATAGCCGTTGCTCCGGAGTTGCACCGGACAGTCCGGTGTACACCGGACAGTCCGGTGAATTTTAGCGGAGCGGCTGAAGTGAATTCCCGAGGCTGGCGAGTTCCGGAGGCCGCTCTTCCTTGGCTCACCGGACACTGTCCGGTATACACCGAACAGTCCGGTGAATTATAGTGGAGTCGCCTCTGGAAATTCCCGAAGGTGGCAAGTTTGAGTTGGAGTCCTCTGGTGTACCGGACACTGTCCGGTGGTGCACCGGACACTGTCCGGTGTGCACCGGACAGTCCGGTGCCCCAGACCAGAGGCGCCTTCGGTTGTCCCTTTGCTCCTTTGTTGAATCCAATATTCTATCTTTTTTTATTGGCTAAGCGTGAACCTTTTACACCTGTACAACTTGTACACTAGAACAAACTAGTTAGTCCAATTGTTTGTGTTGGGTAATTCAACCACCAAAATTATTTAGGAACTAGGTGTAAGCCTAATTCCCTTTCAATCTCCCCCTTTTTGGTGATTGATGCCAACACAAACCAAAGCAAATATAGAAGTGCATAATTGAACTAGTTTGCATAATGTAAGTGCAAAGGTTGCTTGGAATTGAGCCACTGTAAATACTTACAAGATATGCATGGATCGTTTCTTCGTTTTTAACATTTTGGACCACGCTTGCACCACATGTTTTGTTTTGGCAAATTCTTTTGTAAATCCTTTTCAAAGTTCTTTTGCAGATAGTCAAAGGTAAATGAATAAGATTTTGCAAAGCATTTTCAAGATTTGAAATTTTCTCCCCCTGTTTCAAATGCTTTTCCTTTGACTAAACAAAACTCCCCCTAAATGAGATCCTCCTCTTAGTGTTCAAGAGGGTTTTGATATATCATTTTTGAAATACTACTTTCTCCCCCTTTTGAACACAATAGGATACCAAATGATAATATTCTTGAAAACACGAAGTTTTTGAAATTGGTGGTGGTGCGGTCCTTTTGCTTTGGGCTCTTACTTTCTCCCCCTTTGGCATGAATCGCCAAAAACGGAATCATTAGAGCCCTTTGGAACTACTCTCTTCCCTTTGGTCATAAATAAATGAGTGAAGATTATACCAAAGATGGAGTCCTTGAGCTTTGTGCTCATTCTTTCTCCCCCTTGAATGGAGAGTGACTTGGAGCGACGGCGAAGGATGAGTTACGGAGTGGAAGCCTTTGTCTTTGCCGAAGACTCCAATTCCCTTTCACTACACCTATGACTTGGTTTGAGATGGACTTGAAAACACATTAGTCATATCATATGAAAGAGACATGATCAACGGTATATAAATGAGCTATGTGTGCAATTTAACAAAAGAAGATCCTAGAATCAAGAATATTTAGCTCATGCCTAAGTTTGGTAAAAGTTTGTTCATCAAGAGGCTTGGTAAAGATATCGACTAATTGATCTTTAGTGTTAATGTAAGAAATCTCGATATCTCCCTTTTGTTGGTGATCCCTAAGAAAATGATACCGGATGGCTATGTGTTTAGTGCGGCTATGCTCGACAGGATTATCGGCCATTTTGATTGCACTCTCATTATCACATAGCAAAGGGACTTTGGTTAATTTGTAACCGTAGTCCCGCAGGGTTTGCCTCATCCAAAGCAATTGCGCGCAACAGTGACCTGCGGCAATGTACTCAGCTTCGGCGGTGGAAAGAGCGACCGAATTTTGCTTCTTTGAAGCCCAAGACACCAAGGATCTTCCCAAGAACTGGCAAGTCCCCGATGTGCTCTTCCTATTAATCTTACACCCTGCCCAATCGGCATCCGAATAACCAATCAAATCAAATGTGGATCCCCGAGGGTACCAAAGCCCAAACCTAGGAGTATAAGCCAAATATCTCAAGATTCATTTTACGGTCGTAAGGTGGGATTCCTTAGGGTCGGATTGGAATCTTGCACACATGCAAACAGAAAGCATAATGTCCGGTCGAGATGCACATAAGTAGAGTAATGAACCAATCATCGACCAGTATACCTTTTGATCCACGGACTTACCTCCCGTGTCGAGGTCGAGATGCCCATTGGTTCCCATGGGTGTCTTGATGGGCTTAGCATCCTTCATTCCAAACTTGGTTAGAATGTCTTGAGTATACTTCGTTTGGCTAATGAAGGTGCCCTCTTGGAGTTGCTTCACTTGAAATCCTAAGAAATACTTCAACTCCCCCATCATAGACATCTCGAATTTTTGTGTCATGATCCTACTAAACTCTTCACATGTAGACTCGTTAGTAGACCCAAATATAATATCATCAACATAAATTTGGCATACAAACAAGTCATTTTCAAGAGTTTTAGTAAAGAGTGTAGGATCGGCCTTTCCGACTTTGAAGCCATTAGCGATAAGGAAATCTCTAAGGCATTCATACCATGCTCTTGGGGCTTGCTTGAGCCCGTAAAGCGCCTTAGAGAGCCTATAAACATGGTTAGGGTACTCACTATTTTCAAAGCCGGGAGGTTGCTCAACATAGACCTCTTCCTTGATTGGTCAATTGAGGAAGGCACTTTTCACGTCCATTTGATAAAGCTTAAAGCCATGGTAAGTAGCATAGGCCAATAATATACGAATTGACTCAAGCCTAGCTACAGGTGCATAGGTTTCACCGAAATCCAAACCTTCGACTTGAGAGTATCCTTTGGCCACAAGTCGAGCTTTGTTCCTTGTCACCACACCATGCTCATCTTGCTTGTTGCGGAAGACCCATTTGGTTCCTACAACATTTTGGTTAGGACGTGGAACTAAATGCCATACCTCATTCCTAGTGAAGTTGTTGAGCTCCTCTTGCATTGCCACCACCCAATCCGAATCTTGGAGTGCTTCCTCTACCCTGTGTGGCTCAATAGAGGAGACAAAAGAGTAATGTTCACAAAAATGTGCAACACGAGATCGAGTAGTTACCCCCTTATGAATATCGCCGAGGATGGTGTCGACGGGGTGATCTCGTTGAATTGCTTGGTGGACTCTTGGGTGTGGCGGCCTTGGTTCATCATCCTCCTTGTCTTGATCATTTGCATCTCCCCCTTGATCAATGCCGTCATCTTGAGGTGGCTCATTTGCTTGATCTTCTTCTTTATCAACTTGAGCCTCATCCTCATTTTGAGTCGGTGGAGATGCTTGCGTGGAGGAGGAAGGTTGATCTTGTGCATGTGGAGACTCTTCGGATTCCTTAGGACACACATCCCCAATGGACATGTTCCTTAGCGCGATGCATGGAGCCTCTTCAATACCTATCTCATCAAGATCAACTTGATCTACTTGAGAGCCGTTAGTTTCATCAAACACAACGTCACAAGAAACTTCAACAAGTCCAGAGGACTTGTTAAAGACTCTATATGCCCTTGTGTTTGAATCATATCCTAGTAAAAAGCCTTCTACAGTCTTAGGAGCAAATTTAGATTTTCTACCTCTTTTAACAAGAATAAAGCATTTGCTACCAAAGACCCTAAAATATGAAATGTTGGGCTTTTTACCGGTTAGGAGTTCGTATGATGTCTTCTTGAGGATTCGATGTAGATACAACCGGTTGATGGCGTAGCAAGCGGTGTTGACCGCCTCGGCCCAAAACCGATCCAAAGTCTTGTACTCATCAAGCATGGTTCTTGCCATGTCCAATAGAGTTTGATTCTTCCTCTCCACTACACCATTTTGTTGTGGCGTGTAGGGAGAAGAGAACTCATGCTTGATGCCCTCCTCCTCAAGGAAGCCTTCAATTTGAGAGTTCTTGAACTCCGTCCCGTTGTCGCTTCTTATTTTCTTGATCCTTAAGCCGAACTCATTTTGAGCCCGTCTCAAGAATCCCTTTAAGGTCTCTTGGGTTTGAGATTTTTCCTGCAAAAAGAATACCCAAGTGAAGCGAGAATAGTCATCCACTATTACAAGACAATACTTACTCCCGCCGATGCTTATGTAAGCAATCGGGCCGAATAAATCCATGTGGAGTAGCTCAAGCGGCCTGTCGGTCGTCATGATGTTCTTGTGTGGATGATGGGCTCCAACTTGCTTTCCTGCTTGACATGCGCTACAAATCCTGTCTTTCTCAAAATGAACATTTGTAAGTCCTAAAATGTGCTCTCCCTTTAGAAGCTTATGAAGATTCTTCATCCCAACATGGGCTAGTCGGCGGTGCCAAAGCCAACCCATGTTAGTCTTAGCAATTAAGCAAGTGTCGAGTTCAGCTCTATCAAAATCTACCAAGTATAGCTGACCCTCTAACACTCCCTTAAATGCTATTGAATCATCACTTCTTCTAAAGACAGTGACACCTACATCAGTGAAAAGACAGTTGTAGCCCATTTTGCATAATTGAGATACAGAAAGCAAATTGTAGTCTAATGAATCTACAAGAAAAACATTTGAAATAGAATGGTCAGGAGATATAGCAATTTTACCAAGACCTTTGACCAAACCTTGATTTCCATCCCCGAATGTAATAGCTCGTTGGGGATCTTGGTTTTTCTCATAGGAGGAGAACATCTTCTTCTCCCCTGTCATGTGGTTTGTGCACCCGCTGTCGAGTATCCAACTTGAGCCCCCGAATGCATAAACCTACAAAACAAGTTCAGTTCTTGACTTTAGGTACCCAAATGGTTTTGGGTCCTTTGGCATTAGACACAAGAACTTTGGGTACCCAAACACAAGTCTTTGACCCCTTGTGCTTGCCCCCAACATATTTGGCAACCACCTTGCCGGATTTGTTAGTCAAAACATAAGATGCATCAAAAGTTTTAAATGAAAGACTATGTTCATTTGATGCACTAGGAGTTTTCTTTCTAGGCAACTTAGCACGGGTTGGTTGCCTAGAGCTAGATGTCTCACCCTTATACATAAAAGCATGATTAGGGCCAGAGTGAGACTTCCTAGAATGAATTCTCCTAATTTTGCTCTCGGGATAACCGGTAGGGTATAAAATGTAACCCTCGTTATCCTGAGGCATGGAAGCTTTGCCCTTTGGAAGTCTTTTAGGAGGGGCATTAATTTTGACATTGTCTCCCCTTTGGAAGCCGATGCCATCCTTAATGCCAGGGCGTCTCCCACTATAGAGCATACTTCTAGCAAATTTAAAATTTTCATTTTCTAAGTTATGCTCGGCAATTTTAGCATCCAATTTTGCTATATGATCATTTTGTTGTTTAATTAAAGACATGTGATCATGAATAGCATTAATATCAACATCTCTACATCTAGTACAAATAGATACATGCTCAACAATAGATGTAGAGGGTTTGCAAGATTTTAGTTCTACAACCTTAGCATGCAATATTTCATTTTTACTTCTAAGGTCGGAAATAGTAGCATTGCAAACATCAAAATCCTTAGCCTTAGCAAGCAATTTTTCATTTTTATTCTTAAGGCTAACAAGAGATAAGTTCAATTCTTCAATCCTAGCAAGCAAATCATCATTAACATCTCTAGGATTGGAAGTTGAAACATTACAAACATGAGAATCAACCTTAGCTAATAAATTGGCATTTTCATTTCTAAGGTTGTTTATAGTCTCATGGCAAGAGCTTAGCTCACTAGATAGATTTTGACATTTTTCTACTTCTAGAGCATAAGCATTTTTAACCTTAACATGTTTCTTGTTTTCTTTAATTAGGAGGTCCTCTTGAGAATCCAAGAGGTCATCCTTCTCATGAATGGCACTAACTAATTCATTTAATTTTTCCTTTTGTTCTATGTTAAGAATGGCAAAAAGGGTACGCAAGTTATCCTCCTCATCACTAGCATTATCATCACTAGAAGACTCATATCTAGTGGAGGATTTAGATTTAACCTTCTTTTTGCCGTCCTTGGCCATGAGGCACTTGTGGCCGACGTTGGTGAAGAGGAGTCCCTTGGTGACGGCGATGTTGGCGGCGTCCTCGTCGTCGGAGGAGTCGCTAGAGCTTTCGTCGGAGTCCCACTCGCGACAAACATGGGCATCGCCGCCCTTCTTCTTGTAGTACCTCTTCTTCTCCTTTCTTCTCCCCTTCTTGTCGTCGCCTCGGTCACTGTCACTAGATATAGGACATTTAGCAATAAAATGACCGGGCTTACCACATTTGTAGCAAACCTTCTTGGAACGGGATTTGTAATCCTTCCCCTTCCGTTGCTTGAGGATTTGGCGGAAGCTTTTGATGACGAGCGCCATTTCCTCGTTGTCGAGCTTGGAGGCATCGATTGGTTGTCTACTTGATGTAGACTTCTCCTTCTTCTCCTCCGTCGCCTTGAATGCGACGGGTTGAGCTTCGGACGTGGAGGGTTCATCAAGCTCGTTGATCTTCCTTGACCCCTCGATCATGCACTCAAAACTTACAAAATTCCCGATTACTTCCTCGGGGGTCATTAGAGTATATCTTGGGTTGCCACGAATTAATTGTACTTGAGTAGGGTTAAGGAAAATAAGAGATCTTAGAATAACCTTAACCATTTCGTGGTCATCCCATTTCTTGCTCCCGAGGTTGCGTACTTGATTCACCAAGGTCTTGAGCCGGTTGTACATGTGTTGTGGCTCTTCCCCTTTGCGAAGCCGGAAGCGACCGAGCTCCCCCTCGATCGTTTCCCGCTTGGTGATCTTTGTGAGCTCATCTCCCTCATGAGCGGTCTTGAGCACATCCCAAACCTCCTTGGCGCTCTTCAACCCTTGCACTTTGTTATACTCCTCTCTACTTAGAGAAGCGAGGAGTATTGTTGTAGCTTGAGAGTTGAAGTGCTCGATTTGGGCAACCTCGTCCTCATCATAATCTTCATCCCCTACGGATGGTACCTGTGCACCAAACTCAACAACATCCCATATACTTTTGTGGAGTGAGGTTAGATGAAATCTCATTAAATCACTCCACCTAGCGTAATCTTCACCATCAAATGTTGGTGGTTTGCCTAATGGGACGGAAAGTAAAGGTGTATGTTTAGAAATGCGAGGGTAGCGTAGGGGGATCTTACTATACTTCTTGCGCTCATGGCGCTTAGAAGTGACGGATGCCGCGTCGGAGCCGGAGGTGGATGCCGATGAAGAATCGGTCTCGTAGTAGACCACCTTCCTCATCCTCTTTTTCTTATCCCCACTCCGATGCGGCTTGTGGGAAGAAGATTTCTCCTTCTTCTCTTTGTGATGTGAAGAAGATCTCTTCTCCTTTCCTTTGGAGGAGTCCTTCCTCTTCTCCTTCCTCTTGATGCGGGACTCTTCCGATGAAGTGCTCCCGTGGCTTGTAGTGGGCCTTTCGCCGGTCTCCATCTCCTTCTTGGTGTGATCTCCCGACATCACTTCGAGCGGTTAGGCTCTAATGAAGTACCGGGCTCTGATACCAATTGATAGTTGCCTAGAGGGGGTGAATAGGGCGAAACTGAAATTTACAAATATAAACACAACTACAAGCCGGGTTAGCGTTAGAAATAAAACCGAGTCCGCGAGAGGGTGAAAAAAAAACAAATCGCAAGCAAGTAAAGCGGTGAGACACACAGATTTGTTTTACCGAGGTTCGGTTCTTGCAAACCTACTCCCCGTTGAGGAGGCCACAAAGGCCGGGTCTCTTTCAACCCTTCCCTCTCTCAAACGGTCCCTCGGACCGAGTGAGCTTCTCTTCTCAAATCTCTTGGGAATCAAACTTCCCGCAAGGACCACCACACAATTGGTGTCTCTTGCCTCAATTACAAGTGAGTGTTTGATCACGAGAAAGAATGCGAAAGAAAAGAAGCGATCCAAGCGCAAGAGCTCAAATGAACACTACAAATCACTCTCTCTAGTCACTAAGGCTTTGTGTGGAGTTGGGAGAGGATTTGATCTCTTTGTTGTGCTTTGCAATGAATGCTAGCTCTTGTATAGTGGTTGGAAGCTGGAAAACTTGGATGACTTGAATGTGGGGGTGGTTGGGGTATTTATAGCCCCAACCACCAAACTTGACCGTTGGTGGTGGTTGTCTGTTCGATGGCGCACCGGACAGTCCGGTGCCCCAGCCACGTCACCAATGCCGTTGGATTCCGACCGTTGGAGTTCTGACTTCTGGGCCCGCCTAGATGTCCGGTGGCGCACCGGACATGTACTGTTGAGTGTCCGGTGCGCCAGTATGGGCACGCCTGACTTCTGCGCGCAGCGCGCGCATTTAATGCGTCGCAGGTAGCCGTTGGCGCCGAAATAGCCGTTGCTCCGGAGTTGCACCGGACAGTCCGGTGAATTTTAGCGGAGCGGCTGAAGTGAATTCCCGAGGCTGGCGAGTTCCGGAGGCCGCTCTTCCTTGGCGCACCGGACACTGTCCGGTGTACACCGGACAGTCCGGTGAATTATAGTGGAGTCGCCTCTGGAAATTCCCGAAGGTGGCAAGTTTGAGTTGGAGTCCTCTGGTGCACCGGACACTGTCCGGTGGTGCACCGGACACTGTCCGGTGTGCACCGGACAGTCCGGTGCCCCAGACCAGAGGCGCCTTCGGTTGTCCCTTTGCTCCTTTGTTGAATCCAATATTCGATCTTTTTTTATTGGCTAAGCGTGAACCTTTTACACCTGTACAACTTGTACACTAGATAGTCCAATTGTTTGTGTTGGGTAATTCAACCACCAAAATTATTTAGGAACTAGGTGTAAGCCTAATTCCCTTTCAAATGCGGGGCACACACCACCTGCCACTACTGCGGGCAAGCGCGCATCCCGTTCACACTTAATGCTAGCGGGCCCCATGTTAGAGGCTTACGTCAGGCGCTGCTCGACGGCTTACGTCAGGCATCCCCAGCCACGCATCGGCATCAGATCTCTGCCTAGGCGGAGAGCAGGGCTGGAAACATGTGGCAACACGGCACCCCTAGACCATCCTGATTGGGGTCTAGGACATGCCTGAGGGGGTCCGGGCCCCAGCCATAATGATTCGGACACATGGCGGCACCAGACCTCACCTGGCTTGAGGTTCGAATGACACACACGATGTCTAGAACCACTCCTGAGGGTCTAACATCAGACTTGTAGTCAAAGAGTCCTTTTACTCTAGGATCATGGAGTCCCTCCTAAACCCCTTTCTAGGGATCCGGTGTACCCATATGGAGGTCCAGGTCTCGTCTGTGGGAACCTAGACCTACGATCGAAGTTGTTGATTACTCCCCTCTATGGGACTTGTGCTGACACTAGTCCAGCCTAGGAAACGAGCCCAACTAGCCCGAAGCCACATATGGTGGTCCCCAACTCTGAGTCAGGCTAGTCTGCTAGTAGTTCCGTGTCTATGTGTAGCCACAGGGGTCTTGCCTTGACGCACCAGGAGTAGGTACCCCATATTTAGGGTACCGACAGAGGTTCCTAGGCCCACCTCGGGTGAGGTGGAGAACCCGCAGGTGGGCCATACCCGCGTCTTGCTCCAAAAATGCTAGCCTTGTGCAGTAGCTCTCCGCATGTGGTCTCCATGCGAGTGGTTTCCTTGGCGGCACATTGCTGTTGCTGCAAAAACAAAATAGTCTGGCCCTCGTCTACGCCTAGCTTGGCTCGAAGACAAGAATCTCCCTCTACTATTCTCCTGACATGGAGGCTCTCTGGAGGTAGTCCCAAATGTCCGGGGCTACCTTTAGACTAGATAGCCATTCCTAAGTATGGTTTAGGAACAATGCTTAGTAGCGTACTCTCATGATCCTTACTTTGTTGTACTCAATCTATAGAGTTATGTAACTGAACTTTGCCGAGTAGAGTTTTGGGATCCGACCCAAATTTGGTTGAGGTTCGAACTTTAGGGGCTCAGTCCTAGTTACTAAACCAGTTGTTCTAGGGCAGTGGAGGGTGTAGGCTCATGGTATAGGACCAGCCTGAGCGACTACTCGGCTCCGGACCACCCCTGAGAATGTGGACGTTTCCCCTAGACTTATCCCCTATCAGTTTGCCCCTTGTTCAGTGAAAGTGCATTCATCCCTTTTGTGAGTTTTGGTGATTTGGATGACAACACATTTAAAAGACTAACAAGTTTGCTAAGTGTTGAACAGGAAATTTAGTATGATGAACATACTTGAATAGTGTATAATGATCAGTGAACAAAGATTCAACACGAGGTTAAATAACCAATGAGACAATGCAAATGGATATAATATGATCTCTACATTGGTTTGAATATATGGACAAGACCTGAGAAATCACTACATACATATGATCAAAATAGAGGATGAAGTGATTAAGAGGATTGGTCAAGCCAAAGTGAATAAGATATGAGGAATCGTGAATTGGCTTGACCATATTACTATCAGTCCATATATGCTTATATGAGAATCAAACTAGAGCTTGATTAATCTTAACAGTTATATCTAGAAGACATTCAAGCAAGGTTCACAATATTGAAGAAATGATTCTCTCAATGGATGATCAATATGATGTGACTCAAGAATGGCTTGATAGGGTGAAGATAGCAAGGAAAGGGCTTCGAGGAACTAAGCGAAGGTGAAGGCCAAGCGACGGCTTGTGGACCGAGGTACCATGGCTAAGGTGAAGAAGAGAGTACTTGCACTAAGTCGATGAACTAATCAGCTATGAAGAGTTATAACATGTTGATGCATCAGTAAAATGACTTGAAGCCATGATTTGAACTCACATATGGTGATATGGTACAAGTCACATGGGTTGATTTATGTTTGCTTCAAAAGGTGAGACAAAGATGTTTGTGATCCTTATGAAGCAACGCCATGGAGAAATCACACATGAGACACCAATGACTCAAGGAGTTTACTTAATTATATTTTATTTAACTTGAGTATAGGAATCGTCGTACTATAAAGAGGGGTCCAAAAAGAAGGTAGGTGTTTGCCAAAGCTCAAGCCTCTATATTCAAAAGCTATTTTTGAAAACCAAAAATCTCTTTAAAATTCTATGGTTGACCGTGGTTAGGTTTGAGAAACCTAGAGTGTTCTTGTTGAAAAGCAGCTGAACTTCTTAAACTGCAGCTGAGCTTTTCAGCTGAGCTTTTCAGCTGAGCTGAACTTCAGCTGAGTTGAGCTTTCTCTACTCCAGCTGAACTTCAACTTCAACCGGGGTCCAGGGCAGGTTCAACCGTGGTCCAGGGCAAGTTCAACCGGGGTCCAGAGAGGTTCAACCGGTATCTAGGGAAAGTTCAGCCGGGGTATTTTCCCCGGACCTCACTGGTCAAAACTGGTTGAACCGGTCCTAGGGGAGGTTCAACCGGTGTCAGGGTCACCTAGCCGGTCTGACCTCCTGACTGGCAGACTGACTGCCAGTCTGACCCCCAGGCGATTGAACCGGCCCTAGGGGCAGTTCAACCGGTGTCAGGACCTGTTTTTGCAGTCTGACATGCAGTCTGCCAGTCTGACTGGCAGAATGTCTGTCAGCCTGCCCCAGGCGGTTGAACCGGTCTTAGGGGTGGTTCAATCGGTCTTGGTCAACTTGACCAGTCTGCAGGTCAGTCTGCCAGTCAGTCTGACAGTTAGACTGGCAGACAGTCTGCCTGACCTGCCAGGGGCGGTTCAACCGGTCTGAGACAGAAAAACCTGCCCAACGGCTAGTTTTGAGCTCCACCTATATATACTCACTCCTACCTCTCTCCCCCCACACAAGAGCACGACCCAAACTCCATTTCTAACTTGAAGAACACCTCCCACTCTCTCTCACACATCTCTTGCCTCTCCCATTTCAAATCTTTGGAGAGAAATCTTTGAGTGAGTTTGAGAGCTGCGGTTTTTGTGTTTCATCTCCAAATCTCTCTTGCTCTTCTTCATTCGAGCTTTGGTACTACATCGAGTTCTTTGTGGATTCATTACTCTTGGAGCTTCTAGCTCCTAGACGACTAGGTGTCTCTTGTGAGTCTCCAAATCTTGTGGAAGACCACAAGAAAGTTTGTATTACCCGCTCGTTTGAGCAAAGATTAGTGTGTGAGCTTGACCTTTGTGGTCGGCAAAGGGAGGATTAGGGTTGAAAAAGACCCGACTCTTTGTGGGCGCCTCAACGAGGAAGTAGGGCACCTTGGTGGTGTGACCGAACCTCGGGATAAATCTTGTGTCTCTTGTGTTCTTGTTCATTGTGCTTACTTGTGTTCTTCGTTCTCTCACCATTGCGTGGAAGATTTGTTTATATCTTTTTGGTGTGTGGATTTTGAGAAGTGCCCTTCTCAGATCTACTACTTTGAACCCTGTGGATCAACTAGAACATCTCATTTCTAAAGTTAACTGGGTGAATTTCGAGATCAATTCAGTTTTACCCAGTTTGCTTCTAGTTTTTGTTGAAAAAGTTTTAACTTGCCTATTCACCCCCCTCTAGGCAACTTTCATTCAGCATTAAGGGGGATCACAAACTAAGAGACAACCTAGTTACATAACTCAGATTTCATGATAACAACATAAGTGAGAATCTCGAGTTGGGGTAGAAAGAGAATCATGCCTAGATTAAAAACATGGTGATGGCGCCAATACATAAGGGTTGAACAGAGAGAAAATTCTTGTATTACTGGATACATGAGATCTGTGTGATGAACGCTAGAGACCAAAGTGATGTGGGCGACTGGTTCACATACAAATGCTATCCTATTACAAAGTAAGAGTTCATTTTCATGTTACCTTATGGACAAAAGGTACATGGCTGACCTAAACCACTTTAGCACTGTTGCGCGTCAGATTCGAAGTGTAGGCAGCAGCCTGTTCTGCCTTAGCGATAGTCAAGGGTAGAGCTTGACGATGGTGGATGGCTGCTACCTCGAACGCCATGTAGCTTGAGCTGTGGCCGATGAGTTGGGTCTTGGTGCCGATGATGAAACCGACTGATACGCGTGGTGGACCCCCATGAGGGCCCCCACGACCGGTAGGCTTCCTTCATCGTGGTGAGGTTGATGAAGGTGTAGCCATTGTTGGCCTCCTTCCTATTTTGCTGGAGCGTCGCTACCCTTCAGGCTCGAAGGGCAAGTAGCAGCTCGTGCTGCCTTAGCGATAGTCAAGGGCAGAGCTTGACGGTGGCTGGCGGCGGCTACCCCAAACGCATGGAGCACGGGTTGCTGGCCGATGTAGCCTACCCCAAATGCCATGGGCTTGTGCCGTGGTCTACAAGTTGAGCCTTGGCGCCACAGAGCCCAATAGTAGGTTGACACAGTGGATCACGTAGGTCTTTTGCGCTGCCCTGTCCTTGAAACACCACTGATGTGTGTGGTGGGCCCCAGTGACCCCCATGGCCGGTAGACCACCGTCAGTGTGATGAGGTTTGCGAAGATGTAGCCTTTACTAGCTTGTTTGTTGGGCTCCACCGATACGCAGGGGTCATATGCTGACACCCCCCTCATGCAATCGACGGTGGAGGCTCAGCATGCCATTGGGCTCGAGGGGCGGCCGATAATGACTACTCCATGAGCCAGGGAGCTAGGGTGTAGGTCAGCACAGTGGACCATGTGGACCCTCATGCGACCCATGGGACCCACCTGTAACATCCCAAAATCCTAACCTAGGTTTGAAACCCTAATCTACCCCTCCCCTCTTTTCATCCTCTAATTCCAAAACTCCCTTAGATTTTCTTTCATCATATGCATACACTTTGTTTGATCACAAGCACCTCACTTAGATTTTATTTTCCAACACATAGAATATCCACCAAATAATTTTGTGCAAAAAGAAAAAGAAACAAATAAGAAATGAGTTGAGAAGGTAAAAAGAAAAAGGAAAAGAATTTCCCCCCCTCTGTTGGGCCAATTCCGGCCCATGGCGCGACCGCCTCCCCTCCCGCGCGCCCGCGCAATCCTCTCCCTCGGCCCATTAGACGGCCTGCTCACGCGCGAAGACGCCCGCGCGCTCCCCTCACCCGCCCTCGCTGACACGCCAGCCCCACCCACCAGCCCCTCTCGCTCGCGTGTTTCCCCTCTCTGGCAGACCGGCCCCACCAGTCAGCCGCGTCATCTTCCCCGCGTACGACGCCCCGCCGTCCCTTCACCGCCGTCCCCTCCATCACCGTCCCCTCGCCACACAGGAAGAGTTCGGCACCGACCCGTCCTCCCCCCCTTGACCAACGTCCTTGCCGGTACCGCCCCGCCGTGGAGTCTCATCGGCGGCGCTGTGCGGCATTAATGTCGGCGCTGTGCAGCTCACCGGCGTCCGCCGAGCTCCGTCGCTCCCCTCCCCTCGGGCGCCTATAAAAAGGCTGCCCCGGACGCCTCCTTCCCTCGGCCACTCTCCTCCTCCCCTCGCCCGAGCGCAATTCGCGAAGCGCCGTCGTCTCCCCCCTCTCCGGTGAGTCCTTCCCCCTCCTCCCTCTCCCTCTCCGTTGGTCTAGCAAGAAATTAAGCGAGCCGAGCAACTCCCTCACGAGGCCACGAACCCAAAGCACCCCTTTCCAGCCCCAGTCCCTCAGCCAGAGCCCACCAGCGGCGATCCCCGCCGCGGAACTCCGCCACCTCCCCGTGGACAGCCCCCTCCCAACCCCCTCTGGCCGAATTGAGCCTACCCTTAGAATCGCCAGCCTCTGCCCGTGCTGAACCACCCTCCCTTGGACCGAGAACCGGGTCACCGGCGGCAAACCGCCATCGAGCCCACCAGCGGCCGGCCCTTCTCCCTCGCTCGGCCGGTTCGCCCACGCCGTCTGGCCGCAACGCCGTTTCCCCCCTCCTCTCTCGCTGACGAGTGGGCCCGCAGCGACGCCGTCGCCCTCGCGCACCCGCGCCGTCTCCCCCTCGCTCGTGGGACGCCGGTGGGCCGTAAGCGCGCCCGCGCCTGTGGTGGGCCAAAAACCCTTCCCCCAGCCCAGCAAAGGAGAGATCTCTTTTCTTTTTCTTTTCCACTTTTTTTTCTCATTTAATTAGTTTTCTTCAATATTTTATGCACCAAAAATTACCCAAATGATTTCTAAAAAGTTCTAATAATGTTGGTAAATGACACACTACAATTAGTAGACCACTGTTGATGTATTGTTTATTGTCTGTTTTAATAGAAGAAGCGGGGACCGCAGATCCGGAACCCGTAGCCCCGGAAGAAGGGCCGGAGCCCGAACTTCCAGAAGTAGATCTTCTGTGCCAGGAGAGCTTCGACGAAGGCAAGTCCACCCTTCCCTTGATGCATAAATTACATATTCTCTCTACCACTGCCTAGGCCGGGAATTCAGGGGGAATATTGCATTGTGAGTGAGAGATGGCCCACATTGGCATATACTTTCCAGATACGAAAAATGGATCGGGAAGAAGGGCAATGTGTTCCTTAAAATAAAGTCTCCTTTTGAAAAGTTATGCGATGATGGGTACTCACCCTCATCACCTTGGGAGTGGGATGATCAGGGACTGCCTGGTTTAGGGGAGGGCCTAAGGTGTTGGCTCAGCTGGTTTAGGCGTGAGCAGAAGGATTGTCCCCTCATATAAGGACCGGCTTGTCATTTTCACTACCTGTACTCCTTTATAGTACAACCACTTGAGACGGTGTGGGCAGTCACTCAATCCAAACTCGTGCGGTCCAACCCCAGGGTTAAGAAGGCTGGGGAGCACCGAGAGGATAAGAAGGGGGAATGTTTTGTCCGGTTTGGACATGGTGGTGGCCTGACTCCTTCCGGATAACCGTTAAGGTTAGGACGTACGAGGAAGGAAAGAGATCTGGCATTCGGGTCTCGCGACGGTGAGATCGCTGAAACCGGGCTAGTGGGTAAAGTGTACACCTCTGCGCATAGTTGAAAACCTATTCGAATAGTCCGTGTCCACTGGTATGGACGAGTCTGGTATGGTATGGCAATTAGAGATTTTTTTATCTGAATTCATAAAAAGGGAAAAGAGTGGTGAAGTGGGTGTTGATAAAGAAACTAAGGCCACAGGAGCGGGAAGCTCAGTGGTGGTTGAGTTTTGGTTACTTTTAAGACTATGGGAAAAACCTTACAGTAACTACCTTTCTCTAAGAAAATGATGAGTGACTTCAACTACACCAAATAGAGCATGTATATTATAGGTCTCTTTCTCTCTACGGGAGCGGGGTGGGCTTGCGGAATACCTAGTGTATTCACCCAGATTTATTTATGTTTTTCAGCAGCCGAAGACTTCTTTTCTGCTATGCTTGATTGGGAGGGCTGTGTCTGCACCCAGTTCTGCCTGTGGCTTGGGCTAGTATATTTTCCTACTGCGCTTCTTAATTTGGCTCTCTCGAGCTTGTACCCCGGTATTGTAATAACCTTTATGTAAACTTTGTACTATTTGAAGTAAGAAATGTGTTTACTAGCCTCCTGGGACTAGTAATTGTATCACATTTGAGTCCCAAAGGATCGGGACACTTCAGGTGGTATCAAAGCCCATAGGACTGGCCGTAGGTCGCAGCCCTGACCCTAAAACTTGCCCTAAAAAGAAAATACCTCTTTCCCCAGGAAAAGTATTCTCTCCTCCTCCCTGATTTTAACAGACCCTTCTTTTCCTTTTCCAGATGGAAGACTCTCTGGCCATTAGGACATCCTACTGCTCAGGGGTGGAAGGGTTCCCCCATCTGTTGCGAAGTGTGCGCTTCGCCTGGGAATCCGCAAGAAGCCGGAAAACGTCTGGGAGGAGTATCTCGAGGGCGGAATGGAGAAATGCTCTATGGCAGTCTACCTGGGAGAAAGCTAAAACTATCTGAACCATCCTTCCTTCCAAGTCACTCTTACCGGATACCGCTTTCCAGATACTTGCCAGAATGTTGCCCGAACAGCCCTCCGACAACTGTGCCAGAACTACAACAAGGTGATCTTTGAAACCCCCCTTCGCTACTTCCCACCCAGCAACAAGAATACCCCCACCTGGAGGAAAAGACATCAGGCCCTGTCAGGAGGAGATCTTATTGAAGATGATCCCACCATCGTCTACATGGCGGGATACCTTCACACCCTTGATAACCAATATGATGACCTCACCCTCCACTGCACCTACCTAACCTCCCGGGTGGAAAGCCTGGAGAAAAAAGTCAAGGAACTTTCAAGGGAAAAGGCATCCCTCCAAGAGAGCCTCGCAATAGCAGAAGGTGAGGAAACCAACACCCGTGAGGCCTACTGCACCCTAAAGATGGATTACGACAAGAAACTGAAGAAGCTCGCCCCGCAAGAAAAATACGCAAGAAGACCAAGAACCATGGATGTCAGACTGAGCAGAAGGAAGAAGCCCCTCCAACCCTACCCCCTGCCGGGTTAAGGAACTCGTCCGACACCGAGGAGATGTCCCTAGCCAGCCTTGATGACCTTCTCAAGGAATTTGGAGACACTCTAGAGAAGGAGTTCGGGAGTACCCTAGATAGCACTCGCGTGTAATGAGCTTATGGTAGTTGTGTGTTGTATTGTGTAATGGCCTGATGTAATGAATAAAATAACTAGTTTAAAAAAATGGCATGTGCATGTTAGTGACTCTCTTCCCATGGCAGATGGCTTCGGATAAAACCACGCCTACCGCCTCCGGGATTGGAGCAGGTTGTCCTCTGAGAGCCGATGGAGAAGCTGGCGGAGAAGGGGGTAAGACCCACCTCCCCGCACCTCCGGAACTACCACTAGACCTAGCCCAAGTTCTAGCCAATCAAACCCGACTCATTGAAGTCCTCACTCGAAGTCTGGAAAACCAGTGCCCAGGTGGTGGAAGGCCTCAGGACAGGATGGGAGAGTTTTTGAGACTCAAGCCTCCCACATTCGCGGGGTCCAGCAATCCCCTTGATGCAGATGACTGGCTTCGCACGATCAAGAGGAAACTATAAGCCATTGGATGCCTCGAAAATCAGCGTGTCCAACTGGCAGCTCATCAGCTTTTAGGAATGGCTTTAGCATGGTGGGACACCTTCAGTGAGGCCGTTAGAGATGCTACCTGGGCAGAATTCGAATCAGCCTTCCGTGAGCACCATGTACCCCAGGGGATAGTTCAACTCAAGGAGGATGAATTCCGGGAACTGACTCAAGGCGGGAGAACAGTCAGTGAATATGTGCACAAGTTCACAAAGTTGGCCCGTTACGCGCATGAGGATGTCAGCACCGAGTCCAGGAAGATGGCCCGTTTTCTGAAAGGACTAAGACCCGAGCTTAAGACCATCCTCGCCAGCCAGGACTTCCTCAACTTCTCTCACCTCTCCAACAAGGCTATCCAACTGGAAAGGGCAAAAGAGGAAGAAAAAGGGCACCTCAAGAGGAAATTCCAAGTCCTCCGAGCTCAACAGCAAGAACGTCACCAGAGAGCTCGACCCTTTGGGCTCCCACCCAGGGGGCCAAGCTTCAATAAACCATCTGGACCCACTCCATCGCGCTACAGTCAGCAGAGTCAGAGCTCCCTTCAGGAACCCTCCGTTGCGAGCAACCAACCGCCAGCAAATGCCTGTTGGCACTGCGGAGACCCCAGTCACTTCAAGAATAACTGCCCTCAGTTGAAGGCACCCGGACCGACCTACTCCAACTCGGTGAATGGCCCCAAGATTCCCTCAGCACCTACCTCCAAGGCACCTCCTTCCAACAGCCAGCACAGCAGGACTCAGTACCAGGGCAGAGCCCGAGTCAACCACATCGACGCTCAAGAAGCCCAGCAAGCCCCGGGAGTAGTGCTCGGTGAGTTCCTTGTTGAATTTACTCCCGCTACTGTGCCTTTTGATTCAGGAGCATCCCATTCTTTTATAGCCGCTAAGTTTGTGGAAAAACATGGCATCCCCTCTACACCCCTAGTTGTCCCTTTGGTCACCCGAACCTCGGGATCAGACCTCCTGTGCAAACATAGGTGCTCTCAAGTCAGAATTCTCTTAAGTGGGGTAGTGTTCCTGGCAGACTTAACCATCTTGCCATCCCAAGGGATTGATGTGATCCTAGGAATGGATTGGCTAACTAAGCACAAAGGTATCATCAGCTGCGCAAATAAGACTGTCCTTCTCACCGATCGCCAGGGAAAGGCAGTTTCCTGTCAAGCCCAGCCGCCCGCAAACGATCCAATGATGTTTAATCTGGCAGCAGAAAACATGTCTGTAATCGAAGAGTTTGAGGTTGTATTTTCGGAAGAGTTGCCCGGAATGCCACCAGAAAGAGGAGTGGAGTTCTATATAGATCTCATTCCTGGAACTGCGCCCATCGCAAAGAGACCATACCACATGGCCCCCACAGAGTTAGCAGAATTAAAACTCCAAATTGCAGAGCTGCAACAAAAAGGGTACATCCGTCCCAGTTCGTCTCCCTAGGGAGCACCCGTCCTTTTCGTTACCAAAAAGGATGGAAGTATGAGAATGTGTATTGATTATCGATCCCTGAATGAGGTTACAATCAAGAATAAGTACCCTCTCCCTCGGATCGATGACCTCTTCGACCAGCTGCAGGGAGCCAAATACTTCTCCAAGATAGACCTCAGGTCAGGGTATCACCAACTGAGGATCAAGGAAGCAGACATTCAGAAGACTGCATTCGTCACTAGATACGGGCAATATGAATTCACAGTGATGCCATTTGGGCTAACAAACGCACCCGCCTTTTTCATGAACCTCATGAATAAAGTGTTTATGGAAGAATTGGATAAGTTCGTCGTGGTTTTTATCGACGACATCCTCATCTATTCCAAAAATCGCAAGGACCATGAGCGGCACCTTCGAATCGTCCTCGGAAGACTCAGGGCACATAAACTTTATGCTAAGCTCAGCAAGTGTGAGTTTTGGTTAGAAAAGATAGCTTTCCTGGGGCATATCTTGACTGTAGAAGGGATAGAAGTAGACCCATCCAAGGTAGAAGCCGTTTCAAAATGGAAGCAGCCATCCAACGTTAGTGAAGTACGCAGCTTTCTGGGAATGGCAGGGTATTACCGCCGCTTTATCAAGGGATTCTCCATCATAGCAAAACCTATGACCGAACTTCTCAAAAAGTATAACAAGTTTGTGTGGACTCCAAAATGTGAGGAAAGTTTCCAGATCATCAAGAAAAAGCTTACAACCGTGCCAGTTTTGACACTGCCAGATATACACCAGGATTTCGTCATCTTCTGTGATGCTTCGAGGCAAGGCTTGGGGTGTGTCTTGATGCAAAATGAGAAGGTTATTGCCTATGCATCCCGCTTACTCAAGCCCCACGAGCAGAACTACCCTACCCACGACTTGGAATTGGCAGCCATAGTTCACGCCCTGAAAATATGGAGGCATTATCTGATTGGGAACAAATGCCACATCTTCACTGATCAAAAGAGTCTGAAGTACATCTTCACGCAACCAGACCTCAACCTCCGTCAAAGAAGATGGCTTGAATTGATCAAGGATTATGACCTCGAAATCCACTACCACCCCGGGAAGGCCAACGTGGTAGCAGACGCCCTCAGCCGAAAACCTTTCGGGATTAAAGGAACCAACTTTCTGGAAGATTGGAAGAAAGAATCAGCTCAGCTAAATGCTTGTCTGGGAGATGACGGTAGCATGGAAGTCAAGCCAGTTCTAGAAGATCTCATATGCAAGGCTCAGCGCCTGGACGCAGAGACAGTCAGACTTATGGAGAGAGCTCGCAAGGAGCAACTCCCGGACCTTAGGACAGATGAGCAAGGAGTCCTCTGGTTCAAGAACCGCCTGTGTGTGCCACGGGGAGAGGCACGGGAAGTCCTGCTCAATGAAGCTCACAACTCAGCTTACTCCATCCACCCAGGAACCACCAAGATGTACCTGGACCTCAAAGCCAGATACTGGTGGAAAGGGATGAAGAATGAAATATCACAGTATGTGGCCCGGTGTGACACCTGTCAGCGAACAAAGGCCGAACATCAGAAGCCTGCAGGCCTACTTCAACCCCTTCCAGTACCTGAGTGGAAGTGGGAAGAAATAGGCATGGATTTCGTGACCGGACTGCCCCGAACGCAGAGAGGAAATGATTCTATCTGGGTAATAATCGATCGTCTCACCAAGGTGGCCCACTTCGTTCCAGTAAAGACCACTTTTGGAGGAGCCGCCCTTGCCCGAATATACCTTAAAGAGATAGTCAGGCTCCATGGCATTCCGCGGAAAATAGTGTCAGATAGAGGAACGCACACTTCAAAATTCTGGAAGGGCCTCCAGCAAGCTTTGGGCACCAAGCTAGATTTCAGCACCGCTTACCACCCCCAGTCAGATGGTCAAACAGAAAGAGTCAACAAGATCCTCGAAGATTTGCTAAGAGCCTGTGTGTTAACTTTCGATGGGGATTGGGAGTCCAGTTTGTCGTACGCCGAATTCTCGTACAACAACAGCCATCAGTCCAGCATCAAAATGTCACCGTTCGAAGCACTGTATGGAAGGAAATGCCAGACTCCCCTAATGTGGTCCAATGTAGGAGAAAGGACACTAGAAGGACCCGACTTTGCTAAAGAAGCCGAAGAGAAAGTTGCCTTGATCCGCAGGAGGTTACTTGAAGCTCAGACTCGGCAGAAGAGTTACGCAGACAACAGACGAAGAGAACTCAGATTTGAGGAAGGAGATTTCGTTTATCTCAAGGTCTCCCTGATGCGTGGTGTAAAAAGGTTCCAAATGAAAGGAAAGCTAGCACCACGTTTCGTCGGTCCCTACCCTGTCATTGCCCGAGTGGGACCCGCAGCATACCGTCTTGAGCTACCAGAATCCATGTCAGATATTCACAATGTGTTCCATGTGTCCCAACTCCGCAAATGCCTAAAGGTACCAGAAAACCACATCGAGGCAGATGCAATTCAGATTCAAAAGGATCTCCAGTACCGGGAAAAGCCAGTGAAGATTCTCGACTCGGCAGTCAGAAGGACCCGCAACTCAGAAGTAAGACTCTGTAAGGTTCAGTGGAGCAAAGATGGAGAAGAGGAAGCCACCTGGGAAAGTGAGGACTCTCTGAGGAAGGAATACCCTTACCTTTTCTCGAGCCCCGTCTGAATCTCGAGGGCGAGATCCTTTATGTGGGGTAGGTTTGTAACATCCCAAAATCCTAACCTAGGTTTGAAACCCTAATCTACCCCTCCCCTATTTTCATCCTCTAATTCCAAAACTCCCTTAGATTTTCTTTCATCATATGCATACACTTTGTTTGATCACAAGCACCTCACTTAGATTTTATTTTCCAACACCTAGAATATCCACCAAATAATTTTGTGCAAAAAGAAAAAGAAACAAATAAGAAATGAGTTGAGAAGGTAAAACGAAAAAGGAAAAGAATTTCCCCCCTCTGCTGGGCCAATTCCGGCCCATGGCGCGACCGCCTCCCCTCCCATGCGCCCGCGCAATCCTCTCCCTCGGCCCATTAGGCGGCCTGCTCACGCGCGAAGACGCCCGCGCGCTCCCCTCACCCGCCCTCGCTGACACGCCAGCCCCACCCGCCAGCCCCTCTCGCTCGCGTGTTTCCCCTCTCTGGCAGACCGGCCCCACCAGTCAGCCGCGTCGTCTTCCCCGCGTACGACGCCCCACCGTCCCTTCACCGTCGTCCCCTCCATCACCGTCCCCTCGCCGCACAGGAAGAGTTCGGCACCGCCCCGTCCTCCCCCCCTTGACCAACATCCTTGCCGGTACCGCACCGCCGTGGAGTCTCATCGGCGGCGCTGTGCGGCATTAATGTCGGCGATGTGCAGCTCACCGGCGTCCGCCGAGCTCCGTCGCTCCCCTCCCCTCGGGCGCCTATAAAAAGGCTGCCCCGGACACCTCCTTCCCTGCACCGGCCTCGGCCACTCTCCTCCTCCCCTCGCCCAAGCGCAATTCGCGAAGCGCCGTCGTCTTCCCCCTCTCCGGTGAGTCCTTCCCCCCTCCTCCCTCTCCCTCTCCGTTGGTCCAGCAAGAAATTAAGTGAGCCGAGCAACTCCCTCACGAGGCCACGAACCTGAAGCACCACTTACCAGCCCCAGTCCCTCACCCAGAGCCCACCGGCGGCGATCCCCGCCGCGGAACTCTGCCACCTCCCCGTGGACAGCCCCCTCCCAACCCCCTCTGGCCGAATTGAGCCTACCTTTAGAATCGCCAGCCTCTGCCCGTGATGAACCACCCTCCCTTGGACCGAGAACCGGGCCACCGGCGGCAAACCGTCGTCGAGCCCACCGGCGGTCGGCCCTTCTCCCTCGCTCGGCCGGTTCGCCCACGCCGTCTGGCCGCAACGCCGTTTCCCCCTCCGCTCTCGCTGACGAGTGGGCCCGCAGCGACGCCGTCTCCCCCTCGCTCGTGGGCCGCCGCTGGGCCGTAAGCGCGCCCCCGCGCGCGCTCGCGCTTGGGGTGGGCCAAAAACCCTTCCCCCAGCCCAGCAAAGGAGAGATCTCTTTTCTTTTTCTTTTCCACCTTTTTTTCTCATTTAATTAGTTTTCTTCAATATTTTATGCACCAAAAATTACCCAAATGATTTCTAAAAAGTTCTAATAATGTTGGTAAATGACACACTACAATTAGTAGACCACTGTTGATGTATTGTTTATTGTCTGTTTTAATAGAAGAAGCGGGGACCGCAGATCCGGAACCCGTAGCCCTGGAAGAAGGACCGGAGCCCGAACTTCCGGAAGTAGATCTTCTGTTCCAGGAGAGCTTCGACGAAGGCAAGTCCACCCTTCCCTTGATGCATAAATTACCTATTCTCTCTACCACTGCCTAGGCCGGGAATTCAGGGGGAATATTGCATTGTGAGTGAGAGATGGCCCGCATTGGCATATACTTTCCAGATACGAAAAATGGATCGGGAAGAAGGGCAATGTGTTCCTTCAAATAAAGTCTCCTTTTGAAAAGTTATGCGATGATGGGTACTCACCCTCATCACCTTGGGAGCGGGATGATCAGGGACTCCTTGGTTTAGGGGAGGGCCTAAGGTGTTGGCTCAGCTGGTTTAGGCGTGAGCAGAAGGATTGTCCCCTCATATAAGGATCGGCTTGTCATTTTCACTACTTGTACTCCTTTATAGTACAACCACTTGAGACTGTGTGGGCAGTCACTCAATCCAAACTCGTGCGGTCCAACCCTAGGGTTAAGAAGGCTGGGGAGCACCGGGAGGATAAGGAGGGGGAATGTTTTGTCCGGTTTGGACATGGTGGTGGCCTGACTCCTTCCGGATAACCGTTAAGGTTAGGACGTACGAGGAAGGAAAGAGATCCGGCATTCGGGTCTCGCGACGGTGAGATCGCAGAAACCGGGCTAGTGGGTAAAGTGTACACCTCTGCGCAGAGTTGAAAACCTATTCGAATAGTCCGTGTCCACTGGTATGGACGAGTCTGGTATGGTATGGCAATTAGAGATTTTTTCTCTGAATTCATAAAAAGGGAAAAGAGTGGTGAAGTGGGTGTTGATAAAGAAACTAAGGCCACAGGAGCGGGAAGCTCAGTGGTGGTTGAGTTTTGGTTACTTTTAAGACTATGGGAAAACCTTACAGTAACTGCCTTTCTCTAAGAAAATGATGAGTGACTTCAACTACACCAAATAGAGCATGTATATTATAGGTCTCTTTCTCTCTACGGGAGCGGGGTGGGCTTGCGGAATACCTAGTGTATTCACCCAGATTTATTTATGTTTTTCAGCAGCCGAAGACTTCTTTTCTGCTATGCTTGATTGGGAGGGCTGTGTCTGCACCCAGTTCTGCCTGTGGCTTGGGCTAGTATATTTTCCTACTGCGCTTCTTAATTTAGCTCTCTCGAGCTTGTACCCCGGTATTGTAATAACCTTTATGTAAACTCTGTACTATTTGAAGTAAGAAATGTGTTTACTAGCCTCCTGGGACTAGTAATTGTATCACATTTGAGTCCCAAAGGATCGGGACGCTTCACCACCCTACCAATGGATTCTAGGAAGGGAGTCATGTTGACGAAGGTGAAGCCCTTGTTGTAATGGCTTCCTAAAATCCATTGGCAGGTAGAAGAAGTAACCCCCGAGATTGGGGGTAACAACTTCACATAGCATGGAGCATAGCGGGCGGTCGATGGAGATAGCCTCGCCTGTACTTGGCTGTTGTCCGACGGTGGAAACCTCAGACACCATTATACCTGGCTAGAGGTCGATGAGGTAACCTCAAGCATGGTGGAGACTAGCGGAGGTGACAGCAGTAGCCTCAACGACCAAGTGTGAGGCTCCCGCCACCTTCCGCTTGATGGTGGTTGTACGCATGTTGAGGCACCGTTTGAGATGGACGACAAGTCCCTTAAGGCGCCGCTTCTGTGCCTTGCGCCAAATGTCGGCAGATTCACCCCGGTTGAGCCCGCTGATGGACGAGTGGGATATCATATCAAGCCAGGGGTCAGGCTAAGGGCTCCGAACCCCTACCCGGCGTGCCAAATGTTGAAGGGGAAATTCTTTGGATGGGTGGCGGAATGCACCCGCTCTGGTCCTAAGATGAGGAGGGGGCCTAGAGGTTTACCTGACTAGAAGGATGAAAACAAGTACACAAGAATTTAGAATGGTTCAGGATGTCGGAGCGTAATACCCTACATCCATTGTAAGTTGCATTGCTTGAGGGCCCCAATGTCGTGGGTCTGAATCCTCCCCCTTTTGTATCGCAGGTGCCCTCCCTTTTATAGTCCAAAGGGGGACACGTCATAAGGGAGCTGGGCCCCGATAGGTGGGCCTAGGAGTTACTATAATACAAAGTGTGAGACGTCGGGTAGAGTTGATGGTGCTAGATCGTCTGGGCGAGTATATCCTCTTGGTCGTCGTGCAGGCTCCTAGCATCTTGCTCTCTTGCACCGTCTAATCAGAACACAGGCGTAGGCCTTGGCGTAGGTTGCGGCATTGCCATGCATAGGGGTGTAGGGACGGTGTCGTCGAGTCCTCTCCACATGTTCCACCCCACCTCGGTAACGCAAGGGGAACAGTAGGAGTCATAATGAGGGGCGCCCAAGCGACGCATCGAGTCAATGGTCATGCATTGGTAACGCGCCGGTAACAGTGTAACCCATGTGTTGCGGACTCGGCATGCCATGTGCATTTAATGCGAGTGCATGCCACCTGCCACTGACACGGGCAAGCATGCATCGCGTCTGCACTTAATGTTGATAGGCCCCATGTTAGAGGCTTACGTCAGGAGTCCCCGGCCACGCGTCGGCACCGGACCTCTACCTGGGCAGAAATCAGGCCTAGGAATGTGTGACAATGTGGCACCCCCGGACCACCCTTACTGGGGGTCCAGGCCCCGACTGTAATGGTCTGGACACATGATAGCATCGAACCTCACATGGCTTGATATTTGGATGACACACGCGGGGTCCAGAACCACTCCTAGGGGTCTAGAACCGATCTTGTAGTCAAAGAGTGCTTTTACTCCAGGGTCAGGGAGCCCCTCCAGACCCCCTCTCCGGGGATCCGGTGGGCCCATGTGGAGGTCTGGGTCCCATCCGTGGGGACCTAGAACTATGGTCAAAGTTGATGATTACTCCCCTCTATGTGACTTGTGGTGATGCCCGTTCAGCCCAAGAAACGAGCCTAGTTGGCCCGAAGCCACATATGTGGCGCCCACCCCTGAGTCAGGCTAGCTAGCTAGTAGTTCTGTGGCTATGGGCAACCAAAGGGGTCTCGCCTTGACCCAGCAGGAGTGAGTGCCCCATATTTAGGGTACTGACAGTGACCTAACTCAAATTTGCTTTTGTAAAAGACATGTTAGTCATAATAATCTTATGTTTCCCTTAATCACCAAAACACTTGAGGACCTAGAGCCTTAAATGCTGTCAATTTCCCCTATTTGGTCATTGTGACAACACCATTTCAAGCATGTGAGGAATAAGGTTTTTAAGAGAGACTTTGTTTGTATGAACTTGTGAAGTTTAATTTTTAAGAGAGACTTTGTTTGTATGAACTTGTGAAGTTTAAACATAACGTGTTAGAGTAAGCCCATATAACAAAAGTCTATAGTCATATACTATATAGAGTATGGAAATTAGCTCATGTATATGATAAGTTATGCTTGTTGTTTGTAAAAATTTTAAGTGAAGAATTATAAACAAACATTTTTGACATGGTATGGAATATGGTTTTGAAAAACAAATCTATGTTTGTCATGCATATGTATCAACAAACATAAGTGTTTGAAGTGCAAGATGCACATTAAAGTATCAAAGTAAAGACAAGTGTATTAAATAACTTTAATCACATCATATTGTATCAGAACATAAGATCAAATATCTTAGACTATATCAAAGCATGTCATCCATATCAAAATACATAAAGCCAAAAGAACAAAAGCATCAAAAGGTTAGAGAAGGCAAATGTCTTAGAGCGATCATATCATAGAACATGAAACATAAATAGTACTAGAGCATAAAAAGTCATACAAACAAAATGTATCATACAAAAACCAAATATATTATACAAAATCCCCGCCTCTCCCAATTGAGGTCTCTTATCCATTTCAACTGTTGAAGAAACCATTTGGTAGTGAGAAAGAGTCTTATGCCTAGTGAGATACTTGAGAGTGGATAATCGCTTGATTAGTGACCTCAATAACATATTGATAGTAGCTCGTGTGCATTTACTATCGTCACCGTGTTGTGGAGCCTCTAGACAGATGCACAAAGCCTTCACACGTTAGAGCACAAATCGAGCTACAACAAAAACTATTGAATGAGGTTTAGATCGAGTGTGACACCAGCCTTCCTGAGGAGTGTTAAGCTTCTCAAAGTTGTGGTTGCATGAAGAACATATCAAGCATCTAGATTAGGTTCAAAACCTAGAAATCAATTCAAATACAAGTAATAGTGAATGTGACAAAAGAGTTTATCTTATAGTTTAGCTAGTCACTTGGACTTGACTATGTCATTAACTATCAGACACATCTGCTTTACCGAGTGCTACATGCACTCGTCAAAGTTAGAAATACACTCGACAAACTCTTTGCCAGGTGCTACACTCGGCAAAGAATACATGACAAACCTAGTGTCGGCAAAGGGTTCTTTGCCAGGTACCAAGAAACACTCGTCAAAATAAAAATAAAAAACCCCGAGAAGATAAAAAAACAACAAAAAACTTAATTAGAGGAGGAACCAACTAAGCTAGCAACTCGACATCCGTTGTCTCTCAAAGTAAACTCGTGACATCTCTCTCTCATACGACCTTCTCTACCACTATATCACTTGTGTCAACAACCCATTTTTTCTTCTTCACATATTACAACAAATCGAGTGTAAATTGGTTGTTTGAGGTACTAAATGAATTCAAATGAAAATGTTGTCAACTGTAAAGTTACATAACCTTTCAAGATCTACAAGTTTCATTTCGATGGTTTCTTCATTCGAGCTCGTTTACAAAATTTGAATTCAAATTTGAAAACTTCAAACACATTTTTCTATGACAAGATGATTTTAAAAAAAAGTTGCCGGCTATAAAGTTTCATAACATTTCAAGGCCTACAACTTTTATTTTGGTGGTTTTCCATCCGAGGTCGTTTGAAAAATTCAAATTTTAATTTTTCCCGAGGCCGTTTGAAAAATTCAAACATAGTTTTGCATGATAAGATGATTTCAAACCAAAAGGTTGTCAACTACAAAGTTTTATAACTTTTCAAGACCTACAACTTTCATTTTGATGTTTTTCCATTCGAGGTCGTTTATAAAATTTGAATATTAAATTTTTAAAATTCTGACATAGTTTTTGTTCACAAGATGACTTCAAATCAAAAGGTTGTCAACTACAAAATTCTATAACTTCTTAAGATCTACAAAGTTTATTTTGGTTGTTTGGTCATTTGTTCATCCCACATGATGGTTCTAACATTATTCACAAATATTATACATGTCTCTTATAGTTTCATAAACTACGAGAGAGATATAAGTTTTATGAACCAATTTACTTGTATTTTGTCATATGAAGAAATAACCAAAACATAAATTGTACATCTTGATGAGTTATACAAATTTGTAGCTGAAATTATTTTATTTGGTTAATTTACTGATTCAAAACGTGATTTCAAAATTGTTTTTGCCTAGTGTTGAAAAAAAAAACTCGACAAAGAAACTCTTTGCCAAGTGTCAAAAAAACACTCAGCTAATAACCTATTTGCTGATTGTAAAAAATAAAACACTCGACAAAATATTGTATTCACTACCGGAATCGCACTCTTTGCCGAGTGTCTAAGAAACTCGGCAAAGGCTATTTTACACTCGGCAAAGCCTTTGTCGAGTGTAACACTCGGCAAAGAACACTCGGCAAATATTTCATCAGCAAAGGGTTCTTTGCCGAGTACTTTTTTCGGATACTCGGCAAAGACTTTGCCGAGTGTCAAAAAGCACTCGGCAAAGAAAAACACTCGGCAAATTAAGAATCGAAAAAATTAAAAAAAAACAGCAAAACATTTTTTAAATTCTAGGAACAACTCTCCTTATCCATTGCTCTATCATTTTTCACTATTATTTTGAATCAAATTTATATGTTTTGTAAATGGTGAGATTCGAACTCGCAATCCCTCTCTCGCGCATACCCTCCTATACCACTACAATACTACACCAATTATGTCTATATTACGTTTTCATTCTCCATGTATTATAACAAATTGAGAGTAATTTGATTATTTAAGGCACTAAATGAGTTCATCTGAAAATGTGACCAACTATAAAGTTGCATAATTTTTTGAGATCTACGAGTTTTATTTTAATAGTTTCTACATCCGAGACCGTTTACAAAATTTGAATTTTAAATTTAAAAACTTCACACGAGTTGTTCAATGATAAGATGATTTCAAATCAAAAAATTATCAACTACAAAGTTTCATTACATTTCAAGACCTACAACTTTTATTTTTGTGGTTTTTCCATCCGAGATAGTTTGAAAAATTCAAATTTTAAAATTCAAACATAGTTTTGCATAACAAGATGATTTCAAACCAAAACATTGTCAACTACAAAGTTTCATAACTCTTCAACACCTACAACTTTCATGTTGGTGGTTTTTTCTTTCGAAGTCGTTTTCAAAATTCAACTTTTAAATTTTTAAAATTCAGACGTAGCTTTCGTTGACAATATGACTTCAAATGAAAAAAGTTGTCAACTATAATCTTCTATAACTTCTCAAGATCTACAAAGTTTATTTTAGTTGTTTGGTCATTTGTTTATCTCACATGATGGTTCTAACAATATGCACAAATTCTATACGTCTCTCTCGTAGTTTCATAAACTACGAGAGAGATATAGGTTTTATGAACAAATTTATTTTTATTTTGTCATATGAAGAAATGTTCAATATATAAATTGTACATCATGATGAGTTATACAAATTTGTAGTTGAAAACTTTTTTATTTGAATTAATTTACTACTTTAAAATGTGATTTTTAAATTGTCTTTGCCTAGTGTTGGAGAAAAAACACTCGGCAAAGAGCTCTTTGACGAGTGTTGTATTTGTGACACTCGGCAAAGAGCCCTTTGCCGAGTGTTGTATTTGTGACACTCGGCAAAGAGCCATTTGCCGAGTGTCAAAAATAAAACACTCGGCAAAGAGTTTCTTCGCCGAGTGTTTTATTTTGTCGAGTGTTTTTTGCCTGGCACTCGGCAAAGAGCTTCTTTGTCGAGTGCTCGAAAAAAAACACTCGGCAAAGAATATGACACTCGGCAAAGAGCAAAATTCCGGTAGTGATTTGAAGAAATATGGACAGAAAAAGGTCTAGAAAGAACTATATTTTAGTACCGAGGGAGTACTATAAAGTATGAAAATCAGCTCGTGTATATGACATGTTATGCCTGTTATTTGTAAAAAAATGTTAAGTGAAGAATTATAAACAAGCATTTGTAACGTGGTATGGAATATTTGAGACTGAGGTATCTTTGGCTAGTGGGGTACTTAAGAATTGATAATCACTTGATTAGTGACCTCGTTAGCATATTGAGAGTAGCCTGTGTGCATTCACTACCGACGCCGTGTCATGGAGCCTCTAGACAGATGCACAAAGCACACAACACAAATAGAGCCACAACAAAAAAGTATTGAAATGAGGCTTAGATCAAGTGTGATACTGGTCTCCCTAAGGAGCGTTGAGCTTCTTCAAAGGAGTTGTTGCATATCAAGTACATATCAAGCAAGTAGAGATGAGGTTCAAACCCTAGAAATCAATTAAAACACAAGTGGTAGCGAACGCGTGGCATAAGGTTGTCTCCAACAACGACCAGTAAATGGTCATGTACGTTAAATTTAGCGGACAACTACCTCCTCTATGGGTCCAGCAACGCACGCTAAAATGTTCGATAAATTTAGAGCACGTCCCCGCACACGCTAAAGCTAGCGGATCTCGGGCATCCGCTAAACGACACCTTCCTCTACTCCGCGCGCTGAGGCTGAAGCTTCCTGCTGGTGCTCGCAAAGCTCTCATCCATGGCGCCGGGGCCGAAGCTCTCGAGCAAGCAGGAGGGACCGTGGTGTGAGAGATTCAGAGGCGCTTGGAAGGAGAGAAACGCCGTCACAGGCATGCTGCGTGTTGATGGATTGATGACTGGAAAAGCCCCAGCCGTGACTTACATATAGGGGAGGTGTAGCACCTAGACAACGGCCAGGAGATAATTAAGGAGGTAAAGATAGTAACAGATTATCTCTTTTCCTTTTACAGCGCTAGCTACCATATCTCCTTGCCTCTTCTATCTTTGGTGTACACGTTTACAATCTGTCACAGCATACATACTCTAATACTCCCCCTCAATTGAAACTTCCTAAGTTGAGATTGTTCTTAAACATCTCCAAGTTCCGCACAGACAGTGGTTTAGTAAAGCCATCAGCAACTTGATCTTTTGTAGAAATATGTTCAATGTCAAGTAGTCTTCTTGCTACTCGTTCACGAACAAAATGATAATCTACCTCGATATGTTTTGTTCTAGCATGGAACACTGGGTTTGCCGACAGATACTTAGCACCCATATTGTCACACCACAATTTTGCCTGTTTTGGTGCTTGAATGTTCAACTCACATAGCAGAGTTTGTATCCACATTACCTTAGCGGTGGCATTAGCAATTGCTTTGTATTCAGCTTCTGTGCTTGATCTTGATACTGTAGTTTGCTTTCTAGCACTCCAAGAAATAAGATTAGATCCTAAGAACACGGCAAATCCCCCAGTCGATCGTCTGTCATCTTGATCTCCTGCCCAGTCTGCATCTGAAAATGCACTTACAAGTAGAGAGCGTGACTTACAAATTTTAAGTCCAATTTCCATAGTATGTTTGAGATACCTTAGTATTCTCTTTACTGCAGCCCAGTGAACAGTAGTAGGTGCATGTAAGTATTGGCAAACCTTATTCACAGCAAAGGAAATGTCTGGCCGAGTCAAGGTCAAGTATTGCAAGCCTCCTACAATGCTCCTGTAAGCTGTGGCATCTTTGGGACCAAGAGGATCACCTTCGTGAGCTGATATTTTTTCTGAGGTGGACAATGGTGTGCTAACCGGTTTGCACTCCATCATATTTGCACGCTGTAACACATCTTTAGCATATTTTCCTTGTGTTAGCAGAATTCCATTATTTATCTTCTTTACCTCTATACCAAGGAAGAAGTGAAGATCCCCTAGATCCTTGAGTGCAAATTCCTTTCCCAAGTCCTGTAATAGGCATGATGTGGCTTCCTGAGTAGAGCTAGCAACAATTATGTCATCAACATAAATCAAAATATATATGGTGACAGAACCTTTATGATAATAAAACAGAGATGTATCAGCCTTTGATGCTTTAAAGCCCAACTGACACAGCTTATTACTCAGTCGTGAATACCACGCCCTTGGTGTCTGTTTAAGCCCATACAATGCCTTATCAAGTTTGCAAATATACCCATTCTTTGACTTGTCCTCATAACCAGGTGGTTGTTTCATATACACATCTTCTTCTAGGTACCCATGGAGAAAGGCATTTTGAATATCTAATTGACGTAAACTCCATCCTCTAGAAACAGCAACAGATAGGATAGTTCTAATTGTGTCTGGTTTTACGACTGGGCTAAAAGTGTCTTCATAGTCAATACCATAGCGTTGTCGAAACCCCTTTGCTACCAACCTAGCTTTGTATCTATCCAAACTCCCATCTGATTTTCGTTTGACTTTATATACCCATTTACAGTCAATGACATTGATACCTTTCTTTGGTGGTGCTAAGTGCCAAGTTTTATTATTGATCAGGGCATTATATTCCGCATCCATAGCTAGTTTCCAGTCTTTACTGTTCGAAGCTTCATCGAGAGACTGTGGTTCACCAGAGGCTGTGAAACATCCATACCTGACCATACCATCTGTATAGATTTTAGGCTTGCGAATGCCATCACGAAGTCGAGTTCGTGGTCCAGGTGGTGTAGGAGTCTCTGATGCAGTCGCTGGTGCAGCCGCAGAGGATCCATCTTCTGGTGCAGGCGAGCTGTCGGATTCTGCCGCGACAGAATCTGTTCCCCCCATGCCAGCAACAGTCAATGGAGTGTGCATGGCATCCACCTGAGGTGCCGCAACGACAGCAGAGGTGATATCTTCTCCTGCAGTGTCAACAGGAGTGGACACCAGATCTTCTTCAGTTCTCGTGCTGGGAGGCAAGGAGCTCCCCCTGTGATCATATGCTGCATGCTCACCATTAGTAGTTTGGTTAATGGAATCAAACATGTGATCAACTATATGTTCCGTCTCAAGAGAAGGTACAAGGCCAGGTGGAAGAAGTGCAATTTCTGCACGAAGACGGGCACCAGCGTTGGAATGAGCAGTAGAGAAGGGAAAAACTTCTTCATCATATATTACATCTCTAGAAATATATACTCGACCAGATTTAATATCAAGGCACTTGTAGCCTTTGTGAAGGTTACTATAACCAATAAAGACACACTGCTTGGAACGAAGTTCAAGTTTATGACGATTATAGGGTCGAAGGTTGGGCCAACAGGCACAACCAAAGATACGAAGAGAAGAGTACTCCGGTTTTTGTTGGAGTAATCGATCAAAAGGTGTGTCATTATTAATGACTTTGCTAGGCAAGCGATTAATAAGAAATGTGGCAGCCATAAAAGCTTCATCCCAAAATTTCAGTGGCATAGACGCATGAGCTAGAAGAGATAACCCAACTTCAACTATGTGACGATGCTTACGCTCAATGACCCCATTTTGTTGATGTGTATGGGGACATGATACATGATGAATGATGCCAACTTGGGAGAAAAAACTATTTAATTTTTGATATTCTCCGCCCCAATCGGTTTGCATAGCAAGAATTTTTCTATCAAATTGTCGTTCAACCAATTTTTGGAATTCATGGAACTTTTGAAAAACTTCAGATTTATACTTAAGAAAATAAATCCACGTAAACCGACTGAAGTCATCAACAAAACTAACATAGTAGCGTTTCCTGCCAACAGATTCAACCGCAGGACCCCAAACATCTGAATGAACAAGTTCCAAGGGAAAACTAGTAGAACTAACAGATCTACTGTAAGGTAACTGATGACTTTTTGCTTGTTGGCAAGCATCACAAACTGAGTTTTTATTGGACACAGAGGAACAAGAAAGATTATTACTGTCTATGACTCTGGTAACAAAAGGAAGCGAGGGATGGCCTGGACGATTATGCCATCTAGACACAGCTGGCTTGTCAACAGCATTCGCCTGCTTGACTTGATGATCAGCAGGAAGGGGATACAGTCCACGACGACATGGCCCCTTAAGAATCGTTTTCCTCGTAGCCTGATCCTTGATAAGGAAAAAATCAGGATGAAACTCAACAAAGGCAGAGTTATCTTTAGCAAGGCGATGAACAGAGACTAAATTTTTTTTAGCTTCAGGGACGTGAAGAACATTGTTTAGATGTAAATTACGGAGTTGAGTTGGAACAGTAGTATGACCAACATATTTGATTTCCATACCTGAACCAGATGCAGTGTGAATCTGGTCATTTCCATGATACTTCTCCCTCATCGTCAACTTGTTCAGATCACTTGTGATATGATCTGTTGCTCCCGTGTCGGTGTACCAGTTGGTGTCGACATTATACGCGTTCATGGTGATGGCAGCGTTGACATGGCGTTCTTCTGGGACGTAGTTCTCATCAAAACGATGCCAACACCGGGCTGCCATGTGACCTGTTTTGAAACAGATTTGACAAAGTGGCACATCTTCAGACATACTTGCTGCATCTGGTCGCGGTTGCCGCCCTCCATTGTGTTGCTTCAGCGCATTGCTTCCTCGGCCACGCACCTAGCCACGCCCACGCTGACCACGGCCACGGGCAGTGCCCAAGCCACGGTTGTTGTTGTCGCCAATGCCGCGCCCACGATTTGCCACGTGAGCATACGAGCCGCCATCTTGCAGTTCCAACCTGGTCTCAAAACTGAGCAGTTGAGCATAAAGCTCAGGAATCGATATGGGATCAGTCCTAGCGGTGACTGATGTCACCACAGAATTGTAATCGACATCAAGCCCATTACAGATATGTGCAGCCAGTTCTTCATCATCTAGTGCTTTACCGACAGCAGCCATCTCGTCTGCTAAACCTTTCATCTTGGCAACATAATCTGTGATTGACATATTACCTTTCTTCGTAGTAGTGAGGGCAAGCCTTACATTCATTGTTTTGGCACGGGTCTGTGCGGAGAACATTTTCTCCACGGTCGACCATGCTTGTTCCGCCGTCTCTGCACTGATGATTTGTGGCTGAATTTCCTTCCCCGCACTTGCTAGGATGAGCCAAAGGATCTGTTGATCCCGAGAATACCACACCTGAAACGCTGGGTTAGGATTGGTGACGATCGTGTCGTCGGTCTTCTTCTCGACGATTTCAGCATCGGGAGCCTTGGTCTTGCCATTGAGATGCCCCTCGTAGCCAGCACCGCGGATCGCGGCGAGGACCTGCGCTCTCCATGACGCATGATTGTTCTTGGATAGCTTCTCGGTCACTTGGAAGCCGAAGAATGGATTGGTGATGGTGCTTGAACTCGTTGCCATGGAACCCTAAGCTCTGATTACCATGTGAGAGATTCAGAGGCGCTTGGAAGGAGAGAAACGTCGTCACAGGCGTGCTGCGTGTTGATGGATTGATGACTGGAAAAGCCCCAGCCGTGGCTTACATATAGGGGAGGTGTAGCACCTAGACAACGGCCAGGAGATAATTAAGGAGGTAAAGATAGTAACAGATTATCTCTTTTCCTTTTACAGCGCTAGCTACCATATCTCCTTGCCTCTTCTATCTTTGGTGTACACGTTTACAATCTGTCACAGCATACATACTCTAATACGTGGAAGCTGGCCAAGGTCGTAGACTTGCAGGGATGGGGAATCGGCAGTCGCAAGGAGGGAGGGTTAGGTGTACATCGGGTGCTCCGTCGCAGATCTAGCTTGTCCCCGACCAACTCCATTGGCCCTCCGTCGCAGATCTAGCTCGTCGGTATTTGACACGAAGCCGGCGGCGGAGGATATCGCGAGCACAGCCAGGCACCAACGACCAACTCCATCGGCCCTTCGTCCAGCCGCCAATCGCCATTCCTGTGTAGGGACATTCGAACGATCATTTTCCATGTCCCATACGGAAAAATGTAAACTACAAAGCTTGGTTAATGAGTTGGTAAAAATAAGTATGAGTAATTTAGGCTACATAATCAAGAATGCAATATGTAGCGTATTTTATTTTCGAGACCTGCAAATAATATGTTTCTTTGTGTCGAATACAGAAAAATATAGAATACAAAATATGGTATCACTGTTCATATAGAGAAC
This sequence comes from Zea mays, assembly GCF_902167145.1. NCBI lineage: Eukaryota > Viridiplantae > Streptophyta > Magnoliopsida > Poales > Poaceae > Zea > Zea mays. The sequence goes on along the minus strand of NC_050100.1, from coordinate 29,078,404 downwards.
ATAATTTAGAGTATACTGCTGGAGAAGGAGAAGATATAGAGGATGAAATTTTTTGGAGTGTGTTGTAAAGGACGGAGAATATTCTTTTAGGGGATAAAATTTAGAGGACATTGCTGGAGACAGCCTAAGGTTTTATCTTATAGTTCAGCTAGTCACTAGCTAATACCTGTCTATGTCATTGTTATTGGTCAGAAGTCAGATCCCTTGCACATGAAGGATCGAGGAGCAGAAGCCCTGGCATGCATGCCAGCAGCCTTGGTTCGTCTTGGCCGGAAGAGGACAGCGCGATAAAAACGGTGGTGTGTGTGTGTGTGTGTGACATCGTCGCTGCTGCGTCATCGCGATCATGGCCACTGTGTTTTGCTAATGCTTGGCACCAGCTTCTGTAGCCTGGGTCTGGCTGCCTGGGCACGTAGTAGGATGTAGCTTGTCACGCAGCTGCGTCGCCGTGCGGTCTACGGTGCGTAGTGCCTTCATCCAGGCTGTGGCCGCCAACCGTGACGTCCGAACCGCCGCCGCAGCTTTGGCCGGCGCGCGCGGCCGCGCCTTTTGGAGCACACTATAGTACTGTGTAGCCTGGGCCCTGGGCTCTGGGCTCGACGCGAGAGAGGAAGCAACAGAGAAGGGGCGCCAAGGGGGTCGGTGACGGTAACGGATGCCTCGGCCAATGGAGTACAAGTGTGTGCGGGCGGGATGGATCATGGTCGACATGGGTTGTGTGCCATGGCATGCGCATACAGACACAGGATCGCTACTCTGCCGTTGACCTGAACGGATCCCTAGGCGCGCGCTGCCGGCGGGAACGGCACCTGGGTCGGTCGCGCGATGCACGCTGCACGGGCGTGTTGCCGCCGGCCCGCTTCACGTGAGGATCGGGGGGATAGGCGATAGCGATCGAGGACGGTGTGACGCGACGCCAGGAGCCCAGGACAGCCTGCGATATCGACCAGCGGTGTCCCAGGATCATACCATACCAGTATTTGTGACGGCCTGATCGGCAGTGGCCGTCAAGTGGATCATTAACCTTGGTCTCGGCGGGAAGCCTGGGCTGGGATAGCCGTGCTAGCTCTAGGGCTGGAAACGAGCCGAGCCGAGCTCGGCTCGGCTCGGTGCCTGAACGAGCTCGGCTCGGCTCGTCCATTCCACGAGCTGGTGAAAGAGGCTCGGCTCGGCTCGACCTTGGCTCGCGAGCCGGCTCGGCTCGGCTCGCGAGCCATATTTTGGTACTTTTCGTTGCATTATTTGGTGAATTAACATTATATAAATTTGAAATATAGAATCATCATTCTACATTATGAGTAAATTAAATGATAACTTGTAATATATTCATCATCAAATACTAAAAAATAAGCTATTATCCATAAAATTATCTAATATTCATTATTATTCCATAAATTGACCATTTTTGCAAGGCTCACGAGCTGGAACGAGCCAGCTCGGCTCGGCTCGCTGCAAAAACGAGCTCGAAGAAGAGGCTCGGCTCAGCTCGTTCGAGGCTCGCGAGCCGCTCCGAGCTCGAGCCGGCTCGCGAGCCTCGAGCTAATTTTCCAGCCCTAGCCGTGCAGGCTCGGGAGGCATACGAGTTCCGGACGGCAGTTCCGAGGGCGCGCGATGCCCCCCTTCCCCCCAGGTTGGGTCAGCTCCGCACCGCTAGCTCCGGGCGACGTCACGCATTGGCTGCGCACCGAAGAAATTGCTGGAGTAAATAGGATAGGATTTTTAATATCATTCGTCGGTGCCTTGCCTGCCCACCTCGTCTCGCTTGCTGCGTGCATATGCATGCATGCTTTGCGGTCAAAACTGCCGATCCCGAGGCAATCTTTGAAACCCTGCCACTGATTTCTTCTTGTACTACTCCCCAAGTCCTCCCAGGCTACTACTCCTTAAATGAGACTAAGGCTATCTGCACCGGCGAACCTTAAATGAGACGCTACACAGATCGAGTCATACATATGCAGTAAAAATTTCCTGCAGCGGCTTACTCTATCAAATATGGATAGGCAAAGAAGGCAGGTGTTCTCGTGCGCAAAATGCATCCAGTCGATCCGTTTTATATCCAACGGTGTTATGACATTTTACAAATAAGTCCTCCTATGCTCTCCACGTTGGTGCTGTTCATTAAAAATAGAACACAGCACTGTTAGGTACTGGACGGATGGGTTGAATGTATTTTGCGTATGAGAACACATGACTTGTTTGCCTATAGGATATGCTCTCATATCCAATATATACCGTGAAGTTGAGAGAGACCACGAAAACTTTATTTGCGGCGTCCCCCTTCCGTGCTACTGGAAGCCTAGAGGTGGGAGTGTGGGACCGGATGCGAGGCTGGAGGCAATCGCGGTGGGAGGCCGGTAAGAGTGAGGTGAAATAAATAATAGAATATATGGTAGTTGGTATAAAGCAGAGATTTAAGGTAAAACTCTTACTATAATTTTATAAATAAATATTTAATTTCATGTCGGTAATCGTGCCAAAAAGAGTTTTGATCCATGTAAAACTCTTTTTTTTAACTTAAAAACATTACGTATCATCAACATTATTTTAAAAAACGCTTATGTCTATCAATTATTCGACATGAAACTCTTACTAAAAACTGACCTCACCAAATCATGACCCAACACAACACACGTACGTGACCATCCAAGTACCAACCTCCGAAACAGCGGATGATGTCGCCTTGTCTCTTCCATTCCATTCCCTCGCACATGACAGTCATGCGACGCACCGCGACGACGCCGCAGCGAACGACGCGGGCCAAAACTGGAAACGCCGGCATCGGCGGCAAACGACGGAGAGCGAAACGGACGGTCGTCCGGGGGATCCGGTCCGGCGGGCCCCGCGTCGCGTCGCGTAGCGGGACAGTGACGGGGACGGCAGCATAAATGACGCCAACTGGACACGAAAACGACTAGGATACGCATCGTCGCTACGCTATACGTACGCAAGCAGACGCTCAGCTCCGTTCCGTTCCGTTCCTTTAATTCCTTTCCTTTCCTTTCCTACACGTAGAGCGGCGTGGTGTTGGAGAACGGGGCACTGTGTGCGCGCTGTGCTGTGTCAGAGCCTCCGTTCCGGTTGTACAGTCAAAAAGGCTTGGCCGGATGCAATAGTGCGTGGATCGGTTAACAGTGGTACGGTGGACAGTAGTGTTCGTATGTCGGACGTACTAGACCGTAGGAATACAATGATAGGGTGTCCTGGTAACTTGTCAGGGTCGGCTTGGTTTGCTCCGCGCCAGAGCTGTCTCTCCCCAGACAGAGACAGCGCTCCCAGACAGGCGTCCGATTTTGATCGTCTGGGGCTAAGATATTTTGCTTAGCAGGTAAGTGACTGTGAGTCCGCAAAACAAATAACCCCTTATGTACAGTTTAGTTCACATATTTATAATGTAATAGGTAATTGATAATGTTGGTGAGTTGTTCTCAAATACTATAAGTTAAAAATAAGGCAACATAAAATATTAATGGTTAAAATTCTTCGTCCTTCGAAGCATTATCCTCTGTAAGATATAATGATCTTCAGACGAAGGTCATGAAGGACGTACATTCATCATCGTAGCATATATTAATGAAATAAGAAGCATATGAAACATGAGAAATAACATTAATCCATATGATATTGTTAATATATCTTTACTATATCATCATGAATGAACATAAAAAATATTGAATTACATCTGTACTTTCGGCTTGACAGAAGGTAAAAGTCCAAGCGTGACACACGAATGAATACAAGTCAGCGTGAACATCTATTTATAGACACAGGGCGCAGGCTGTGTAAAATTACATTCATGCCCTTTATGTTTACTATTGACTTAAGGACAATCTATCGAGGACTAGATAGCATTTTCCTCTTTAAGTCGGTTCCTTTTTTTTTTTGCTGCTGAGCCGAAGCTTCCTTGCGCGTAGCTTCGGAACCGGTTCAATATTCGTCCCGACCATGCTTTACATATTGTGTACATCTTCATTACGAGTCCGAAGGTTCCTATAAATATATCACACTTGGAAAACATTGTTAATCATGTTTTTAAGAACCTTCGGAATACGAAGGCCTCCAACAGATAACGTTAAATAATGTTTATTTTAGTATATGTTTTTATTTTAAAAGCATCTTCTGAAAATCATTAGGTCTAAAGAAAATGCTTGGAATAATTTGATTGTACGTTTGCACCATATAAATAAGTAAATAAATAATTGTACATGATGTATGTGTCCTCTGTATATACTGGAGTATCTGACAGGCGGCTACCAGAGCAGCGCACACATGAAAAAACAACCGTCACTGCCGCGCGACAGGAAAGCGTCCTTGCAGAGAACGCTACAGCGACGTCGTATCGTACGTACGTGGTCCTGGCCGGAGCCGGACACGACACGCCCGGACCACGTCCAGCTCCAGCCCCACCTCCACGTCCCGGTCCGACCGAGGGACCCAGGACCGCGAACCAGAGTATTTCTCTTCCGGATGACAGACACCCCCCGTGATCCGCAGCGGCGAAGAGCAGACGCACCGCGCGCCGCCGATCGGCCGATGCGGCCGCGCCACATCAGCACGCAAGCAAACACAGCGCCGCGGAAAGCAGCGGGACGGGGAGGCGTGGGTGGGTGGGGAATACCGCGCGCCCGTGAATTAAGGGTCGCTGTCGGCTGCCGCCGTGGGGCCACGTGCGCTTGGACGGGCCTCGGTTGTCGGGTGACGTCAGCGTAAGGTGGGTCCGGAGACTGTTCATGAGTCAAAGGAGGCTTGCCTTTTGTTCTCGCTGATACTACTGACTACTCAGGTACTCACTCCGGTGTCTGTTAGTTGTCATTGAGACAGTGATATGGTCTATACAATATATTTTTAACTAATTTTTTTATTCAATATAAACAAACTTTTAATACATTTATATTTTTATAGAAATAATTTTAAGATAAATCTGTACGTATAAACATTAGGTTTCAAAACTAAATAATAAAACAGTTATTTGTAATTAAAATTTTATTAATTTGATTCAAAACTTGTTCAAAATGACAACTAATTGGATATCAGAGGGAGTAGTTGAGACTACACGTAAGTTTGGACCGAGCTATTTGGAAAACTCGTTTTGAAAATAAAGAGTCTAAAAGCAACTCCAATAATTTTTTGTAAAAAAAAGCTTCCTAAACTTGTGTTTAACAAGTTGTATAGGATGTGAGGTCGGAGAACAAGGCCGATCAGTATGACATGTGGAACATGGCTATCTCGCTGCACGGGAAAGAGAAAAAATGAGCACGCGTGTGAAGAAATCGACGCCAATTGTGTTTATGGAGTTCCTATTTGTTTACTAAACTTGGAGAGTAAATAGGCTTGATAGCAAATAACCAAATTTAGCAAATATATTTAGAAAACTATTGGAAAACATTTTTCGTTCAATTCTTAAGTTTAAGATTTACGATGTTGTTTCTAGAACTATTAAAGTTGCTCCAAGACTGTCCACAACAATTCTCCTTAAATTTCTCTCTATATCTAACTTTTGCACCATGTCGCCAAGATTCTATCCCTATCTTTTCATCTCCCGCGGTGGTTCCTTCTAAATTCTCCCCCCTATAGCCCACTATAATCATAAAATATTGTTTCTTATACCTACTTATTATTCATTATCATTTTTCTCTACTAACAATAACTCATGGGCACAAAAGATGAGACGGGGACAATGTTTAGCGTTCACAACGACTGCGGGGGAGAGAGACTGTTGCCGCTGTGTAGGAGGCTGTGAAGGGGTGGTCGCTGCGCCGTTTGGCAGCCGGTGACTGTAGCCGACATGCAAGATAGGGGGATTAGGGAGAGGGCACCGGTGCAAAAAGTCTAAGGTATGGTCCGACACAAGAAAAATAGGTCGTTCAGGCACGACCTAATAGTCGTTCGTGCATGTCGTGTCATGCCTCAAACTTAGGTACGATGGGTGACACGTAACAACACCACTAGATAGGTCGTGTTTGGGCCAGTATGGCACGAAGTGAGACACAGATTAAAAAAACTAACGTTTAAATTCTTATTTCATACTCTAATATTTTTTATCTCTTCATAAAAATTATAGAAAACATTGATAATTATATTCATCTGAGTAGAATATATGTTTTTATTAAAAAGGTGTATATATATATATATATATCAATTTTGAGTCCATTGCTAGTCATAACCGTTTATTTTTAAATATTTTATTTTTCTCATATAATTTTTTTAATATATAAAAAATTATGAATAATTTAAAGGTGTATTATATATATATATATATATATATATATATATATATATATATATATATATATATATATATATATATATATATATATAGGGACGAGGTAATGGAAGCCCTGGGCTTCCATTAGTACCAGGAAGCCCTAGCCAGGTATAGTCACGTCCCGTACCAGCGGGCGTCCCATCGGGCACGGGTTCTGACTCGCACAGATTTTAACATAAAACGTAAACAAAACAGCGTAAATGATTACGAATTTTAGCGTAAATCGTAGATCTGTTTTAAAACTGCGAATGCGGTCCGAAAATTACGGCGTAAAAATCTCGCGCGTCCCATCGTGATCGGGTTCTGACTCAGAAAGATTTTAGCGTAAAACATGAACCAAAACAGCGTAAATGAGTACGAAATTTAGCGTAAATCGTATATCTGTTTCGAAACTGTAAATGGGTCCCGAAAATTACGGCGTAATAATCGCGTGCGTCCGATCGTGCTCGGGTTTTGGCTCAAATAGATTTTAGCGTAAAACGTGAGCTAAAACAGTGTAAATGAGTACACAATTTAGCGTAAATCGTATACCTGTTTCGTAACAGCAAATGAGGCCTGAATTACGGCGTGAAAATCGTGTGCTGCCGATTGAGCGCGTGTTCTGGCTCGAATGGATTTCAGCGTAAAACGTGAACCAAAACATTGTAAATTAGTACAAATTTTACCATAAATCGTATATCTGTTTCGTAATGGTGAATGGAGCCCAAATTTACGGCTCCAAAATCGCGCGCCACCGGTCGTGTGCAGGTTCTGGCTCGGACGGATTTAAGCGTAAATCGTGAACCAAAACAACGTAAATGAGTATGAATTTTAGCATAAATCGTCCATCTGTTTCATAATAACGAATGTAGACCGAATGAATCTCTCAGCGCATGAGATTGTCATAAAATGCATCAAGAAATTTCGTAAATTGGTGTAAGATACAACAAGAAGTGATCTGAGGTAATTGTAGCGTAAAATGCAAGCTAACCATCTACAGGAGAACTGTTTCAGATTTTACAATAAGATATAAGAGATCATTATTCCTGTACTCAGCTATGATAATGTCGTGTTTACATTTTAGCTGTTGGTACATACACACAAAACTCGGTTTCACCATAACACCACTGTTAGCAAAAAACTGAGTTCAAAAGGCTCTTCCAGCTTTCCTAATGTGGAGAAAACCACTGAGGTCCATATCTGCAAACATAACATGAACTGTTAATATGATCTTTCCTTGTTAATATGTCTTTTCAAGCTTGTTATGACTAACATAACCAAAAGTCTAAACTGAATGCAAACTTGAGTTAGAAGATCAGATTACCTATAGCACAGATGTCATGTGATTCTGACTGGGATCATATCTGGCTGGGTCTCTGCCCATCTCCAACCTCGAGAGCCCACCAAACCCAAAGCCCAGGCCTCTCCGTCCCCAATCCCCCATCCGGCTTGCCCACCGTGTCGTCGCAGTGCCCCTACTGCCGCGCGTCGGGGCCGGCGCGGTGCGTGACGACGCAGCCGCCGCTCTCGCGCGCCGTCTCCGAGTGCTCCGCCTGCGCCCGAATCGTCCTCGAGCGCCACCTCCACACGCACCCCTTCTTCCCCCTCCTCCCCTCACTCCATCCGCTCCCCCTTGTCACCCCGACCTCGCCACAGCCATCGATCCCGCCCCATCTCCTTCCCCCGGTGACGAAGATGACGAGGACCCCTTTCTCCCCGCGGGCTTCGTCTCCGCCTTCTCGGCTTTCTCCCTCGAGCGCCACCCCGTCCTCGCCCGCTCCGCCTCCACCTTCTCTGGACACCTCGCCGAGCTCGAGCGCGCGCTCGCCGTCGACTCCGCCACCGCGGCCTCCAACCCGGACCCCGCCGGCCCCATGGTCTCCGTCGACAGCCTCCGTGCCTACCTCCAGATCGTCGACGTCGCCTCCATACTCAGGCTCGACAGGGACATAGCGGACCACGCTTTCGAGCTCTTCAAGGATTGCTCGTCTGCGACTTGCCTCAGGAATCGGAGCGTCGAGGCGCTCGCGACCGCCGCGCTCGTGCAGGCTATCCACGCGCGTCGAGCCAACGCCGTAGAGCCCCTGAGGTGGCGAACAGCAGAGCAGGAGATCCGGACGCCGGTGGCCGGTGCCTAGGCAGCTGGCCGAGTCTGCGAATCACCGAGTCTGGAGAGGGCGAGGGGCGAACATATCTGGGCTAGGAGGCGGTGCGCCGGAGGGATCACGTGCAACAGGTGGGGACGCTTGTCCGCCGCGGGCGAGGGTTTGTGCGGGAAAGGGGGTAAGGTGAGGGGAGGGAATAAAATGAGGGAAACAAAGGGAAGGCACCTCTGGAACGATGACAGGGAGGCGATCGCCATGGATCTCGTATGCTTGTCCGCCGTGCTCGCTCGTGTCGCGCAACCGCCGCCACTGAAACCCTAGTCTCAGCCATCGCGCGGAAGGCCAGGTAGAGCGGTTGGTTTTATACAATGGTACATGAGCGTAAACTCGTAAACTTGTGTATAACTAAGCGTAAACATTATAGTGGGTGGACTGGATGGTCGCCTGGTCAACCGAGCGGGTGGTCGGGGCTTCCTGTAGTTAAAAAGAGCCCAGGGCTCTAAATACTATATCTATCTATATATATATATATATATATATATATATATATATATATATATATATATATATATATATAAGTTTTTTCTTTATGACGTGCTTGGGTCAGCAAGGCACGAGCATCGTGCTTTTTGGTCGTGTCGTGCCTAGATTTTGGTATTTAGACCCGGTCTAGCTTAGCCCGAAATTATTTCGTACCATGCTAGTATGAAAAAATTAGCCCAAATCATGATGGGCTCGGGTCATGCTGGTATGTCCGACTCGACCCAACTTTTAGCTCTAGTTGAGACCCAACAGTTGGTGTTAAAGTTAGACCGTGCTAAGTAGAGAGTGCATATATTTTGTATCATAGACTGTACTATCTATAAAGTAGAGTTTGAAATAATGAGTAAGATGATATAAAGTCTGCAGGAGATAGCATTAGAACAGAGATGAATGGGTAGAGGTGGATTAGGGTGAAAACAGGAAGGGTATCAGGGTCGGGTATTAGATATAGGTAATAAAAAGTTTAATGTTTAGGTATCAGATATAGATGGTAAAAAATTGATTTTTTGAATATGGATACATATAATTTTATTCTTGGGACGAATATGGATACTATTAGGAAAATATACTCTCACATATGGGTAGGATATAAAATCAATGGTATTCGACAAATACTCGAAACCAAAACCACTGACGCATGCACCTTTAGGAAGTGTGCACCTTTGTCGCACCTAGTTTTAAGAACAAAAGAAATACACATGTATGTCATGAGTGCTCTGCGATCCGAAGGGTTCGTAGGTCATGAGTGCTCTGCAGTTAATGCGCCCGAACATTTATGATGGGTCAGTCTCGGGCTAGACACAGAATCCGCACGAGTGGTTTCCTTCGGCACCCAGCCCCATGTCAGGTTCCACCACACACGACTGGAAGGAAAATGTGCCGTTGGGACATTTCTATATTGTTTTGGTGATTAGATGCACAACACATTATGTTTAAACTAATATGGTGTATGAGCAAAGGCATATAAAGCAAATTGAACTAGGAAAAGGACATAGTGCAAAATCTATTGGATCAAGTAATAAAGGTAAGCTCTGGACACTTAGTCAATTGTTTTGTGCGCTAATCATGTTTGTTTAAGTGCCAGAGACTCAGTTAAGACAAATCCAAAAAGAGCTAAAGAAAATAAAGGAAGAAACAGAGAAAGTACGCTAGACTGGAGAGCAGAGCACCGGACGGTCCGGTGCCACCCACGGATAGTGGTCCAGCGGCGCAACCTATGGGGCGGCGTTGGTCTGACGGCGAGAAGAAGCTTATGTCACGTGTGTCGGACCTGTTTGCCTCGCAGGAAAGGGAAAAAAGGGCACGTCGGACATGGCTACCTCGCTACACAGGAAAGAGAAAAAATGAGCACGCGTGTGAAGAAATCGACATCAATGGTGTTTAGGGAGTTCCTATTTGGTTAGCAAACTTGGAGAGTAAATAAGCTTGAATAGCAAGTAACCAAATTTACCAAATCTATTTAGAGAACTATTGGAAAAAACATTTTTGTTCAGTTCTTAAATTTAAGATTTACGAAGTTGTTTATAGAACTATTGAAAGTCGCCTAGAGGGGGGTGGATAGGCGAAATCTGAAATTTGCAAACTTAAGCACACACTACAAGCCAGGGTTAGCGTTAGAATTAAATCTGAGTCCGAAAGAGAGGGAAAACAAATCAACCAAGAAATAAAGCGGATGAACACGATGATTTGTTTTACCGAGGTTCGGTTCCAAAGAACCTAGTCCCCGTTGAGGTGGTCACAAAGATCGGGTCTCTTTCAACCCTTTCCCTCTCTCAAACGGTCACTTAGACTGAGTGAGCTTTCTCCTTAATCAAACGGGTCACTTAGACCCCGCAAGGACCACCACACACTTGGTGTATCTTGCTTTGATTACAAGTTACTTGAGAATAAGAATGGGAAGGAAGAAATCACGATTGCAAAAGCCAAGCGACAACAACGACAAATAACACACAAATTACTCTCTCTCAAGTCACTAATCACTAATGATCACTTGTCTAAATTGTGGAACTTGAAGAGATTGGAGCTTTGATTGTGTCTTTGAATGGATTGCTAGCACTTGTATTGAATGTAAAGGATTGGAGTGCTTGGATCAAGTGAATGGAGGTGGTTGGGGTTGTATTTATAGCCCCCAACCACTTCCTAGCCGTTGCTCCTTTTCTGCCGATCGTGGACGGTCCGTGCCCCTGGTCCGGACGGTCCGCCTCTGCACATCAACGACTGAAATCGCAACGGTCAGCATTAACGGTTATATCAACGGCTATATAGCATTTAATGTGTCGTTAGATGTCAGATAAAGCAATCGCGGACGATCCGGTCGTGCACCCCGGACGGTCCGCGAGGACGCTAAAAATACATTTTACCGAACCTGTCACCTTCGGGGTTTTCTGGTTTTCACCAACCGGACGGTCCACGCCTGAGGCCGGACGGTCCGCGCTTGGTCCCGGACGGTGCTTGCTTCTCCATCGGACGGTCCGTAGTGTAGACTTGTGTTTTTGTAGTGTTCCTGTCCGAGGGTCACTTTGGTGTCGCAGACGGTCCGCGCTTAGTCTGTTTTTCCAAAAAGCTTCTCCTATCCGGAATAATCTACGGTATTCCGGACAGTCTATTTAGAATAGTTGTAGATGAACTTATGCACCTGTGAAATGATCAACTAGGCAAACTGGTTAGTCCACAAGGTTTGTGATGGTCGTCAAACACCAAAATCGATTATAGGAAATGTTGAGACTATTTCCCTTTCAATCTCCCCCTTTTTGGTGATTGATGCCAACACAAACTAAAGTAAATATAAAGTGTAGAAATGTAACTAGTTTACATTTTGACAGATGTGCATAAGTTATTTTGAAATGAAAGCATTTCTAAGTATATAAGTATGATTTGATATTTAACATTTTGGACCACATTTGCACCACTTGTTTTGTTTTTGCAAATAGTCAAATATATATGAATAAAATTGTGAGAAGCATTTTCAAGATTTGAAATTTTCTCCCCCTGTTTCAAATGCTTTTCCTTTGACTTAAACAAAACTCCCCCTGAATGAAATTCTCCTCTTAGTTTTTAAGAGGGTTTTAATAGATACCAATTGGAAATATATTGAGATGATAGTTTTTGAAAAACTTATACCAATTGAAAATATCATACCAATTTGAAGTATATCAATAACAAGATACCAATTAAAAACGTTATTTTGAAAAAAAATTAGGTGGTGGTGCGATCCTTTTGCTTTGGGCTAATACTCTCTCCCCCTTTGGCATGAATCGCCAAAAACTGAGACTTTTGATAGCCCTTCTTACTTTCTCTCCCACTGGTACAAGTAAATATGAGTGAAAGGTTATACCAAAGTGAGAGTGATGTGGAGTGACGGCGAAGGGTAAATGATACCAATAGAGTGGAGTGGAAGCCTTGTCTTCGTCGAAGACGACATTTCCCTTTCAATATATGACTTAGTAGAAATACACTTGAAAACACATTAGTCATAGCCTTGGTACATAAACAATAAAAATTATGCATTTGTACCAAAATGAAAGAGATATGATCAAAGGTATATAAATGAGCTATGTGTGCAATGTTTCAATCAAAATTCCGAGAATCAAGAATGTTTGGCTCATTCCTAAGTTTGGTAAAGGTTTTCTCATCTAATGGCTTGGTGAAGATATTGGCTAATTGTTCTTTGGTGCTAACATAAGCAATCTCGATATCCCCCTTTGTTGGTGATCCCTCAAAAAGTGATACCGAATGGCTATGTGCTTAGTGCGGCTGTGTTCAATGGGATTATCCGCCATGCGGATTGCACTCTCATTATCACATAGGAGAGGGACTTTGCTCAATTTGTAGCCATAGTCCCCGAGGGTTTGCCTCATCCAAAGTAATTGCGCACAACAATGGCCTGCAGCAATATACTCGGCTTCGGCGGTAGAAAGAGCTACTGAGTTTTGTTTCTTTGAAGCCCAAGACACCAGGGATCTCCCTAGAAACTGACAAGTCCCTGATCTCCCCAGAAACCTTCGACTTGTGAATAACCTTTGGCCACAAGTCAGGCTTTGTTGCTTGTCACCACACCATGCTCATCTTGATTGTTGTGGAATACCCACTTGGTACCTACAACATTTTGATTAGGACGTGGAACTAAATGCCATACCTCATTCCTCGTGAAGTTGTTGAGCTCCTCTTGCATTGCCAACACCCAATCTGAATCTCTAAGTGCATCCTCCACCCTGTCTGGCTCAATAGAGGAGACAAAAGAGTAATGTTCACAAAAATGAGTGACTCGAGATCGAGTGGTTACCCCCTTATGAATATCGCCGAGGATGGAGTTCACTGGGTGATCCCTTTGAATCGCTTGGTGGACTCTTGGGTGTGGTGGTCTTTGACTCTGAATTTCTTGCTCATCTTCCTTATCTTTGTCATGGTCATCTCCCCCTTGATCATTGTCCTCCTCTTGAGGTGGCTCATCCTATTGATCTTAATCTTCATTGTCTTGAGCTTGTTCCTCTTCTTGATTTGGTGGAGATCCTTGCATGGAAGATGATGGTTGATCTGGTGCTTGAGTGGGCTCTTCGGATTCCTTAGGACACACATCCCCAATGGACATGTTCCTTAGTGCGACGCACTGAGCCTCTTCATCATCTAGCTCATCAAGATCAACTTGCTCCATTTGGGAGCCATTAGTCTCATCAAACACAATGTCACAAGAAACCTCTACTAATCCTGTGGATTTGTTGAAGACTCTATATGCCCTTTTGTTTGAGTCATAACCAAGTAAAAAGCCTTCTACAGCCTTAGGAGCAAATTTAGTTTTTCTATTTCTTTTAACAAGTATAAAACATTTGCTACCAAAGACTCTAAAATATGAAACATTGGAATTTTTACCAGTGAGGAGTTCGTATGATGTCTTCTTGAGGATTCGGTGGAGGTAGAGCCGGTTGATGGAGTAGCAGGCGGTGTTAATCGCCTCAGCTCAAAACCGGTCCGGAGTTTTGTACTCATCAAGCATGGTCCTTGCCATGTCCAATAGAGTTCTATTCTTCCTCTCCACTACACCATTTTGTTGAGGTGTGTAGGGAGAAGAGAACTCATGCTTGATGCCCTCTTCCTCAAGAAAGCCTTCAATTTGAGAGTTCTTGAACTCCGTCCCATTGTCGCTTCTTATTTTCTTGATCCTTAATCCGAACTCATTTTGAGCCTGTCTCAAGAATCCCTTTAAAATCTCTTGGGTTTGAGATTTTTCCTGCAAAAAGAATACCCAAGTGAAACAAGAATAATCATCCACAATTACAAGATAATACTTACTCCTGTCGATGCTTATGTAAGCGATAAGGCCGAATAAATCCATGTGGAGTAGCTCAAGCGGCCTGTCCATTGTCATTATGTTCTTGTGTGGATGGTGGGTGCCAACTTGCTTTCCTGCTCTACATGCGCTACAGACTCTGTCTTTCTCAAAATGAACATTGGTTAGTCCCAAAATGTGCTCTCCCTTTAGAAGCTTGTGAAGATTCTTCATCCCAACATGGGCTAGTCGGTGATGCCAGAGCCAACCCATATTAGTCTTGGCAATTAAGCAAGTATCGAGTTCAGCTCTATTAAAATCAACTAAGTATAGCTGACCCTCTAATACTCCCTTAAATGCTACTGAATCATCACTTCTTCTAAAGACAGTAACACCTAAATCTGTAAAAAGAGAGTTGTAACCCATTTTGCATAATTGAGAAACTGAAAGCAAGTTATAATCTAAAGAGTCTACAAGAAAACATTGGAAATGGAATGGTCAGGTGATATAGCAATTTTACCAAGTCCTTTGACCAAACCTTGATTTCCATCCCCGAATGTGATAGCTCGTTGGGGATCTTCGTTTTTCTCGTAGGAGGAGAACATCCTTTTCTCCCATGTCATGTGGTTTGTGCATCCGCTATCAATGATCCAACTTGAGCCCCCGGATGCATAAACCTGCAAAACAGTTTTAGGCCTTGTTCTTAGGTACCCAAACAGTCTTGGGTCCTTTCACGTTAGAAACAAGCACCTTGGGTACCCACAAAAGTCTTGGAGCCCTTGTGTTTGCCCCCAATATACTTGGCAACTACTTTGCTTGATTTGTTAGTAAGCACATAAGAAGCATCAAAAGTTTTAAATGAAACATTAGGTTCATTTGATGCAGTAGGAGTTTTCTTTTTAGGCAATTCAACATGGGTTGATTGCCTATAGCTAGAAGCCTCATTCTTACACATAAAAGCATGAGGTGAAACATTATGAGGTTTCTTAGCATGAATTCTCCTAATCTTATGCTTAGGATAACTAGCAGGATATAAAATATAACCCACGTTATCCTGAGCCATGGGAGCTTTGCCCTTAAAAAAATTAGACAATCTTTTAGGGGCATTAAGTTTGATATTGCTTCCCTGTTGGAAACTGTCGGTACCCTGAATCAGGGGTACCCCCTACTACGGTATGAAGACGCGGTGCCCGTACGACGTTCCCTAGCCGCACGGTGAACAACACCCGACCCCACCACGTGGGCGGCTCAAGGGGCACCACGTGGCGAGAAAAGATGATACATCCCAGGATGTATCAGTTGGACCGGACCTCCGCGAGGGAGCACCGGACCCCTGTACGCACAACCTGGACCCCTGATTACGCCCCGGGACTCCCAAGTAAGCATGCCGGGTCCCTTGGATGGGGTCCAGATCCCTCCGAGTAAGGTCCGGGCCACAACGAGGTCCCGGGACAGGGGAGACCCTGGCATAAGCAAGGGTCCGGTACTGACACGTGTCTAGGCCTTATCCTGTGCGCTTGCGCTCCCCGCTCAGGCGGAGACCCGATGCTGCCACGTGGCTTGTTGCCCGTGACATAAGCCAACAGGCGGAGCCTGATGTAAGGCCTCTAGGCCGTGTGGTCTCTGCATTTATTGCGGAGAGGACGCGTGAAAGTCGCCTAGAGGGGGGGGGGTGGATAGGCGAAACCTGAAAATTATAATTCTAAATCCAAACTAGATCCCTTGATTAGTGGTTAGAACAAGATTCACAATTATCGGAGAATAAAACTAAGTCCTTTGCTTGCAACGAGTATTGTTTTCAAAGAGTGCGGAATTTAATCAATAGCAATACTACTAGAAATGTTAGCGGGGAATAATGCAAGAGGGCTTAAATAAGAAGAGGATAAACACAAGTTCTTTCTTGGAAGGAGTTGCTTCTTTAAATGAGAATTTAACTTGAAGCAACACAAAATATTATTAGTAAAGAGTAGCGCAAGAGAACTTATAAAGGGAGAGAACAAACAAATCACAAGCAATAAACACAAGAGACACGGGTGATTTGTTTTACCGAGGTTCGGCCCTCGAAGGCCTAGTCCCCGTTGAGGAGTCCACTAAGGACGGGTCTCTTTCAACCCTTTCCCTCTCTCCACCGATCACCAAGACCAGCGAGCTCTTCTTCTTCTTTGTCAACAAGAGACCAAAGTCTCCGCAAGGCCAACCACAAAGATAAGGGGCTCTTGCTAGCTTTACAATGAATGGGAGTCAAACTCCACGCTCAAATGATCACAAGAGGTAGCACACACTTTCTCTCAATAATTCTCACAAGGAACTATCGCTAAACGCACACGAGTAGCACTTTCTTGCTTGATCTCTCTTTTGTGGCACTTGTGAGGCTTTGATGTGTATAGAAGTGTTGCTCTAGTAGATAGGAGTGAATACCCAACTCTTGTGTATGAAATGTATCAATGAATACTTGTGAATGGGCTGGTTGGGGTGGCTTTTATAGCCCTCAACCACCCATATAGCCGTTGGGGCGCATCTGCCAGAAATTGCAATGGCGGACGGTCCGCTGCTAGGGCCCGGACGGTCCGCGACCCTCCAACGGTCGATTCTGACATCTTCAACGGATACTTTTGATAGATCAATGGCTATCTTCCTCGGTGACACCATGCGGACGGTCCACGCTAGCTCTATAATTCCTTTTGCTCAACTTGTCACCTTCGGGTTGAACCAGGTCTTCACATGCGGACGGTCCGTGAATTATAGCCGAACAGTCCGTGCTTTGTAGCTGGACGGTCCGCGGTTTAGTCGGACTATCCATGATTTATAGTTCCTGGTTGAAGTCAAAGCGGTGTCGCGGACGGTCCGCCAGTAGGGGCCGGACGGTCCACACTTGGCAATTTTAGAACTTGAGTTTCTGACTTCTTGTTGATCTTTGAACAATCTTCTCCAAGTTGCTTTGGCTAAACTTGAGAGAGATCCTATGACTTAGAAAAATATATCAAGTGGTTTTCCATCTAGTCTAAGTCATGGATCATGAACATTTTGATTCTTTCACTCATATTTCTTCTTTTGCTCAAACCAGCTCCAAAATAGCGATATGTTGATTTTGAGCTTCCCAACCTTTCTAGAAGTGTTGAATACGTTCCTCAGGGTATTTTGAACTTATCAAAAGAGTAGAATTATTGGTAGTTCATCTATTCCATGTTTTACCCCTATTTGGTTGAGTCTGAGCTGATTCTGAGTAAGAGACTGAACTGTTGAATCTTATGAACCTGTGAATCAAAGACTAGGAAAACTAGTTAGTCCGAATGGTTGTGATGGTCATCAAGCACCAAAATATAAGAAATGGTTTAAGGCCATTTCTCTTTCAATCTCCCCCTTTTTGGTGATTGATGCCAACACAAACCAAAGCAAATATGAAGTATAAAATTGTAACTAGTTCGCAATTGGTCAAGTGTTCATAAGCTACTGAAATGAAACATGTTTTAAGTGCATATGAGTGATATTGATATGATTGTAGTTTCGG
The DNA here is from genome assembly GCF_902167145.1 of Zea mays. Taxonomy (NCBI): domain Eukaryota; kingdom Viridiplantae; phylum Streptophyta; class Magnoliopsida; order Poales; family Poaceae; genus Zea; species Zea mays. The sequence goes on along the minus strand of NC_050100.1, from coordinate 29,060,744 downwards.
ACCACTTTTGCACCACTTGTTTTGTTTTTGCATGTTCTTTTGGAAATTATTTTCAAAGTCTTTTTTTCAAATAGTCAAAGGTATAAGAATAAGATTTCGAGAAGCATTTTAAAGATTTGAAATTTTCTTCCCCTGTTTCAAATGCTTTTCCTTTGACTAAACAAAACTCTCCCTTAATGAAATTCTCCTCTTAGTTTTCAAGAGAGTTTTTACTATTTGAAAGAAGATCAAATGTTTTAGATACTAAGTTTTGAAAAAGCTCTTCCTTAAAATAGATACCAATTGAGATAGAATTTCTTAGAGGAATACTAATTTCAAAAATACCAATTGAAAAACATTTAACAATTTAAAATTATTTCGAATTTTTTTGAAATTGGCGTGGTGGTGCAGTCCTTTTGCTTTGGGCTAATACTCTCTCCCCCTTGGGCATGAATCGCCAAAAACAGAGTCTTTAGAGCCCTTTTTATATTTTCTCCCCCATTGATAAATGAAATATAAGTGAAATATTATACCAATTGGAGAGATGGTGGAATACCGACAAAGGGTAAATAATATCGATGGAGTTGAGTGGAAGCTTTGTCTTTGCCGAATACTCCATTTCCCTTTCAATCTAAGACTAATACAAGAAATACTCATGGAAGCACATTAGTCTTAGCCTTGGCACAAGAAGAATAAGAAATATGTATGTGTACCAAATGAAAGAGATATGATCAAAGGATATGTCAATTGAGCTCTATCATTGTTCTATATAATATAGATTGCTCCCCCTAAATGTGTGCCTTGAGAGGAATACATATTTTGGCCTTAAATGCCAATTGCACATAATGAGGTTAATGAGAACATATCTATATCATAGACAATGTGAAGTGCATTGTGTCATAATATAAGCGTGATGCTCACGACAGACTATGCACTTATGAAAGCATGTTATAGATATTTGATGCATTTACCCTTGAGATTTCAAAGGGACTTAAGGAACCTCCACCTTTGGAACAAAGGTAGTTTATCCTCGGTACAAGGTTAAGATTTAAGCTCTTTGACAAAAAAAATTACTTCACCTAGTTTTAATAAAAAATGCATAAATGTAGGAATGAAATTTTTGAGAGGTAAAACTAGGTATGAAGCAGGGATATGCATAGACATGCTTTCTCTTCCTTTTATACAAGATATGCAAGGAATGTATAGAAGAGGAAGATTTAGGTACATGTGTAAATGAGAGGAAGCAGTTTTACCCTTTTGTACCTTCACATAGAGACACTCTCTTCATTGTGCTTTGTCCTTAGTCTTAGTTACTTAAGACCTATATTCAAGACAGTGTATGGAAATATTTTGCACAAGAGAGGGATCTACAACTAGTGACCATTTTCTAAGATATTGTTATTATATATCAAGTAGATCACAAATTGCATAAATGTATCATAAATTCTCCTTTTAACTTAGTGCATATCAAGAGAGATATTGATTATATGAGGCACTAAGAAACATAAGTGTTAATTGAAGTTATTCAATGATCAAACAAATAACAGATGCGATCAAAAGAACAACATATGCATTAGATTATCAAACAAGCTTAAACTAGGAGAATCCAGTAAATATGCTACTTTAACAGTGAAAGATACAATCCTTGATAAAGGTGACATTATTTTACCAAGTTGGATTGAAATGTAGCAGCATACTTCATGAGAAACTTATTCTCATACTTGAGACTTTATGAGATTACTAAGAGAAAATGTTAGTCTCAATATGATCAATATATAGAAATGAAGCTCCCCCTAAAGATATGCATCAAGTATTTGAATGAATTGATAGATGCACTTACTTTTAAAGACAGACAGGAAGATTCTATGAACATCTTGATCAAGGTATGTAGAATTTGTCAATGAACAACTTATGCCTTGTATTCTCTTAATGAAAAAGATTTAGAATGCTTACAACGGCACCATTGATTGTTTTGAGGATCTTATTATCCAAGTAGGTGTTGTTGTTCTTGATGTCTTCCTTTTTCATTTGAGTGTCCTCCCTTTGTAGTTGACTCTTTTTCCTTCCAAACTTATTGAAAATACTCAAGATAGATGTTAATAGCGCAAGGGAGTAAAAGATGATGGATGATTTCTTTTAGATAAGAAATGTAAGTAATTCATCATCCACTAGTCACATAGACATGAAGTAAAATCCTTAACATTAGTGCACATCATTAAAAAGAGGAATATGCACCTTTTAAACATTTATCAATCATAGGAAATTTACTTGTTCATATTGAATTTATTATCATAACTTGAAGGCCCATCAATATGAGAATAGATATAGCAAAGGCATGAATTAGATTCTAATGGACAAGTGCATCTTATGAGAATGAGATTGAATGCACATCTAGCTGATTTAAGTCCAACAAAGAATCTATTCTTTACATAGGTAGAATTTGATAAGTTAGAGTAAATTACCATTGATGGGAACTATATTTGATTAAGAAGATGAGTTCCCAATACCTTTGCTTTTACCTTTCTTCCTTTGGGTGAAGAGTAACCCTTGAGGCTTGTGGCTTGCACTTACACTCTTGTAGATTTTCATAAGTAAGCTCAAGAGATATGTCATTAGTAACACAAGCACTAGTTTCCCATCCTTTGGCTTTCCTCCATGTTGTAGGCCTTGATTTTTCCGCATAGGATAATTCCTTATTTCCTACAACATCAATATCTTTCCCGAGATGATATGAGTTTTAGACATAACAATTCAAAATAACTTTGGGTCAATCTTGGATAAATAGATCATTATAAGATTGATAGCTTGAGTTAATCAAGAATTGAATAGACTCTTTCAAGCACCCCAAAGCTTCATATCATCTCTTTCTCCTACAAAGCTTGTCAAGCATATTTTGGTACCCATCACTTGATGGGTTCATCAAGGTTAGTCAACAAGGATCTAGGAACCCAAATGTCCTTTGTGTTAGCACTTGGTAAACTCATTACCTTTCTAGCACAAGTTGCAATTTTGGGTTGCCTAGTTACATGTGAATTAATTGACAAGCTAGAAGCGAGATAGTTACCAATGGGACAATCCTTGCATAGGTGTCCCTTCTTTTGGCATATGTAGCAAAGGCGATCTTCAAGTCTTGAAGATTTCTTCTTTCCTTGTCTCTTGCTTGCTACATGGTTAGTAAATATTTTCTTTTCTAAAACTATGCCTTTTTGTTTTACATAGGGACATGACTTAATCATATGTCCCTTCTCAGAGCATCTAAAACAATGTTTATCATCCTTATTAATAATCAAGCCATTCTTTTCAATATAGGGACAAGACCTAATCAAGTGCCCATTTTCATAGCATTCACTACACTTCTTACTTTTTTGGTGTGAAGTGTGGCTTGATCATTACCTTGGATGTTACCTTGTATGGAGGCATGGTTGAGGCTTTTGGTAGAGGTATTGATTTTCTTCTTTTGTTCCTTCCTCTTGATAATACTCAAGTCCTTGACTTTTTCTTCAAGGGATTTTGTGCATGCCACGGTTGTTTCTGTCTCAAGCTTTTTCACCATGTAATCACGGTTATCCTGAGAAGGTTGGGTAGTGCACTTCCCTTTTAGTTGTGTCAAGCTCATTCTTAGCCTCTTATTTTCTTCCTTGAGCTTTTGACATGTATCATCTTTTGTTCCTGGAAATTCTAGCTAGCTCAAAGGAGGAATTACTTGTTGACGAGCAACAAGCATTAGCACATGGTAATATAGTTTCAATTTGAATACATGTGCATGAGTGAGGTTGTTGGGATTTTAAGTTTTCTATCACAACCTCATGAGTAATGTTTAACATGATATGATCATCCATAAGATTTTCATGAGAACATAGAAGCATATCATGTTTTTCTTGAAAAGCTAGATTTTCAATTTTTAGCTTTTCTACTTGGTCCTTAAGCACGACATTCCTAGTTACCAATTGAGCGACACAATATAAAGAGTTATCTTGCTCAATTGAAATAGTCTCATACCTTTGGACCAAGTCAACATGAGAGCACTTTAGCTCATCATGTTCTTTAGTGAACTCTTCAAAGCATTGGCTTTTTACGGCGATAACAGCTTCTAGCATTTGAAGAGCTTCACTTTGCTCTCTTGTTCTTTTTAGAAGTTTGAGCATGACCGCGTTATCTTCTTGGCTTAGATGAGCGTAGAGTCGTATGAAGCTTCTTTCATCCTCCTCATCCTCATTTGTGCTTCCGCTATCATTTTCATTAGCCACACAACATATGTGGGAATCAAAATTGGAAGACAAACCTTTTGGAGAGGTGGATTCATCGTTTGGTCTCCATCGTTCATTTTCTTCTTCTTCCTTCAAAGGGTTAGTTTCATAAGGACCAAAGGAAGTAGAAGCACAAAATGAACCATCATGTTTGGACTCATCAAATTTAGTTTTAATTCTAGTCCAAATATCATGCGCATCAGGAATATGTTCATAATAATTCATTATGAAGGCATGATAATCTTCCTTGCTAAGAGACTTAACAAGGATGTCAAAAGCTAGATAGTTTAAGCGTATACATCCTTGATCTTCTTCGGAAGTATTTTTCTTATCATAACTAGGAGGTATAATACTCTTGTATAAGATTTGTTCTAATCGTGGATCTACGGTTCTAAAAGCATTTAGCACCCTAGTAGACCATGAATCATAATTAGAACAATCGGAAAGTAATATCTCAAAAGTTACCTCCTTGTTCTCCTTGGTCTTCTTGTTCTTTTGGGATCTTCTTCGAGCCATCACTTCGAGTTGTTAGACTCAATATGAAGTGCCTAGCTCCGATACCAATTGAAAGTCGCCCAGAGGGGGGTGGATAGGCAAAACCTGAAAATTATAATTCTAAATCCAAACTAGATCCCTTGATTAGTGGTTAGAACAAGATTCACAATTATCGGAGAATAAAACTAAGTCCTTTGCTTGCAACGAGTATTGTTTTCAAAGAGTGCGGAATTTAATCAATAGCAATACTACTAGAAATGTTAGCGGGGAATAATGCAAGAGGGCTTAGATAAGAAGAGGATAAACACAAGTTCTTTCTTGGAAGGAGTTGCTTCTTTAAATGAGAATTTAACTTGAAGCAACACAAAATACTATTAGTAAAGAGTAGCGCAAGAGAACTTATAAAGGGAGAGAACAAACAAATCACAAGCAATAAACACAAGAGACACGGGTGATTTGTTTTACCGAGGTTCGGCCCTCGAAGGCCTAGTCCCCGTTGAGGAGTCCACTAAGGACGGGTCTCTTTCAACCCTTTCCCTCTCTCCACCGATCACCAAGACCAGCGAGCTCTTCTTCTTCTTTGTCAACAAGAGACCAAAGTCTCCGCAAGGCCAACCACAAAGATAAGGGGCTCTTGCTAGCTTTACAATGAATGGGAGTCAAAACTCCATGCTCAAATGATCACAAGAGGTAGCTCACACTTTCTCTCAATAATTCTCACAAGGCACTATCGCTAAACGCACACAAGTAGCTCTTTCTTGCTTGATCTCTCTTTTGTGGCACTTGTGAGGCTTTGATGTGTATAGAAGTGTTGCTCTAGTAGATAGGAGTGAATACCCAACTCTTGTGTATGAAATGGGTCAATGAATACTTGTGAATGGGCTGGTTGGGGTGGCTTTTATAGCCCTCAACCACCCATATAGCCGTTGGGGCGCATCTGCCAGAAATTGCACTGGCGGACAGTCCGCGACTAGGGCCCGGACGGTCCGCGACCCTCCAACGGTCGATTCTGACATCTTCAACGGATACTTCTGACAGATCAACGACTATCTGCCTCGGTGACACCATGCGGACGGTCTGCCCTTGGTCCCGGACGGTCTGCGCTAGCTCTATAATTCCTTTTGCTCAACTTGTCATCTTCGGGCTAAACCAGGTCTTCACATGCAGACGGTCCGTGAATTATAGCCGGACAGTCCGCGCTTTGTAGCTGGACGGTCCGCGGTTTAGTCGGACTATCCATGATTTATAGTTCCTGGTCGAAGTCAAAGCGGTGTCGCGGACGGTCCGCCAGTAGGGGCCGGACGATCCGCACTTAGCAATTTCAGAACTTGAGTTTCTGACTTCTTGTTGATCTTTGAACAATCTTCTCCAAGTTGCTTTGGATAAACTTGAGAGAGATCCTATGACTTAGAAAAATATATCAAGTGGTTTTCCATCTAGTCTAAGTCATGGATCACGAACATTTTGATTCTTTCACTCATATTTCTTCTTTTGCTCAAACCAGCTCCAAAATAGCGATATGTTGATTTTGAGCTTCCCAACCTTTCTAGAAGTGTTGAATACGTTCCTCGAGGTATTTTGAACTTATCCAAAGAGTAGAATTATTGGTAGTTCATCTATTCCATGTTTTACCCCTATTTGGTTGAGTTTGAGCTGATTCTGACTAAGAGACTGAACTGTTAAATCTTATGAACCTGTGAATCAAAGACTAGGCAAACTAGTTAGTCCGAATGGTTGTGATGGTCATCAAGCACCAAAATATAAGAAATGGTTTAAGGCCATTTCTCTTTCAATGCGCCGCCTGTCCACCCTACTGACAGGCGATGTGCCCCCTCAGCATTTAATGCGTCCTGTCCACTCCGCTGGCAGGCGGCGCCAGGGCCATCCTGCAGACGGCGTACCTATCCAGTCCATTGTCAAACAGTGCGCCCGTGCTGTGTGGCACACTGTGCTCATGATCCCTTATACGAGAAGCTTCCCCTGCACGCCGATGCTACGAAGATCTTGGACGTCAGGGCGCAAGAAGATTGCTCCAGCAGCAAACATTAGTAGCTCCAAGTACTACATCTGTTATGTTCCTAGGCCCACATGTTGGGGCTCAGTACCCTTGTACATGCCCCCCTTAGCTATAAAAGGGGAGGCATGCAACGTTAAAAAACAGACTCTCAACTCTCAAGCTTCCAGAACAATCCAACACACAGTGGAGTAGGGTATTACGCTTCGGCGGCCCGAACCACTCTAAATCCTCGCATGTTCATGTGCTTGGTGATCGCTGAAAGGGAAATGTGCCTTTGGGCCATTTCTAAGTATTTTGGTGATTGAGTGCAAACACAAGTGCTTAAATGTAAATCTATGCCCATGGATGAACAAAGTGCAAATCACAAGTAAAGGTATGTTTCTAAGCCTTAGTACATTGGTTTTGTGTACTAATATACTTGTCTAAGTGATAGAAACAGAGAGAAGAAGAAAGAAGAAGAGTTGGCTGTGTACAGCCAAGACCTAGCTCGGTCTGGAGCACCGGACTGTCTGGTATGCACCGGACAGTGTCCGGTGCGCCAGACTCACTCGGCGCGAACTGCCCGCTCTTGGGAATTTGCCGACGGCGTACGGCTATAATTCACCGGACTGTCCGGTGAGCCAACGGTCGGCTGGGCCAACGGTCGGCCGCGCAATCTGCGCAGGACACGTGGCCGAGCCAACGGTCGGAAGGGGGGCACCGGACTGTCCGGTGTGCACCGGACTGTCCGGTGCGCCAACGGCTCCCAGATCTTCAACAGTCAGCAACGGTCGACTGCGCCAATTATGGAAATAAATCGGGCACCGGACAGTGTCCGGTGTGCACCGGACTGTCCGGTGCACCCGACGACAGAAGGCAAGGATGGCCTTCCAGATTTATTCTCAACGGCTCCTAGCTGCCTTGGGGCTATAAAAGGGACCCCTAGGCGCATGGAGGAGCACACCAAGCATTCCTACAACACTTCTAAGCACCAAGACATTGATCTCACGCATTCGTTTCGTTGTGATAGCATATAGAGCTCTTGTGGAGTTGTGAACTCTTTGTGTTGCGTTGCGAGCTCTTGTTGCGACTTGTGTGCATGTTGTTGCTCTGATTTTCTAAGTCTTGTGTGCGTTGCTCATTCCCACCTTACTCTGTGTTTCTTTGTGAACTTCAATTGTAAGGGCGAGAGACTCCAAGTTGTGGAGATTCCTCGCAAACGGGAAAAGATCAAAGGAAAGAAAAACACCGTGGTATTCAAGTTGATCATTGGATCACTTGAGAGGAGTTGAGTGCAACTCTCGTCCGTTGGGACGCCACAACGTGGAGTAGGCAAGTTTTGTACTTGGCCGAACCACGGGATAACCACCGTGTCAACTCTGTGATTGCTTTCTTGTGGTTATCGTGTTTTGACTTCTCTCTAGCCACTTGGCAATTACTGTGCTAACACTTAACAAGTTTTTGTGGCTATAAGTTTAAGTTTTTACAGGATCACCTATTCACCCCCCCTCTAGGTGCTCTCAATTGGTATCAGAGCCGCTCTCTTCAAGAAAGGGACTAGCCGCCCGAAGAGATGGATCCTAAGGGGAAGGGAATTGTGATCAACGACAAGGAGAAGGAGTCCTTCGTCAACGAGCCAAGGGATGACAAGTCCAACGACTCAAGCTCGGGCCACAGACGCAAAGGTGGGAAGAAGAAGAAGACAAGACGCATCAAGGAGATTGTCTACTACGACAGCGATGAGTCTACTTCTTCCCAAAAGGATGAGGACAACGACTACAAACAAAAGACGGTTAACTCAAACTTTTCTTTTGATTATTCGCGCATTCCGCATAGCTCGAATACACATTTGCTCCCCATTCCACTTGGCAAGCCTCCTCACTTTGATGGAGAGGACTACGGATTTTGGAGTCACAAAATGCGTACTCACCTATTTTCTCTCCATCCAAGCATTTGGGAGATTGTGGAAAGTGGAATGAAATTTGATAGCTCGGATAGCCCTTCATTTATAAATGAACAAATTCATAAAAATGCACAAGCTACTACTGTGTTGCTAGCCTCTTTGTGCAGGGACGAGTATCACAAGGTGAGCGGCTTGGACAATGCCAAGCAGATTTGGGATACCCTCAAGATCTCTCATGAGGGAAATGACGTCACTTTACTCACCAAGATGGAGTTGGTGGAGGGTGAGCTCGGACGTTTCGCGATGATAAGGGGCAAGGAGCCGACACAAACATATAACCGGCTCAAGATCCTTATCAACAAAATAAGGAGCTACGGAAGCACGCGATGGACGGACCACGACGTCGTCCGTTTAATGCTAAGGTCATTTACCGTTCTTGATCCTCACTTGGTGAACAATATTCGTGAAAATCCTAGGTACATCAAGATGTCGCCCGAAGAAATTCTTGGGAAGTTCGTAAGCGGGCGGATGATGATCAAGGAGGCAAGATACGTGGACGACGCGTTGAATGGTCCCATTCATGAGCCTCAACCCATTGCTCTCAAGGCAACAAGGAGCAAGGAGGCGCTACCCAGCAAGGTGGCGCAAATTGAGGCGGCCGGTCTTAATGATGAAGAGATGGCCCTCATCATCAAAAGATTCAAGACGGCACTGAAAGGTCGCAAGGGACAGCCAAGCAGGACTAAGACCAAGGGAAAGCGATCATGCTTCAAATGCGGTAAGCTTGGTCATTTTATTGCTAACTGTCCCGATAATGATAGTGACCAGGAACACGGGAGCAAGAGGGAAAAGAAGAAGCACTACAAGAAGGCCAAGGGCGAGGCACATATCGGAAAGGAATGGGACTCGGATTGCTCCTCCTCCGACTCCGACAATGAAGGACTCGCCGCCACTGCCTTCAACAAGTCATCCCTCTTCCCCAACGAGCATCACACATGCCTCATGGCTAAGGAGAAGAAGGTATGTACTCGAGACAGTACTACTTATGATTCTTCTAGTGATGATGAATCTAGCGATGAGGAAATAGACTACTCTAGCTTGTTCAAGGGACTGGATAGAAATAAAATTGATAAAATCAATGAATTGATTGATGCATTAAATGAGAAGGATAAACTCTTAGAGAAACAAGAAGATTTATTATATGAAGAGCATGATAAATTTGTAGAAGCTCAAAGATCTCATGCTCTAGAAGTTAAAAGAAATGAAATGCTTTCTTGTGAATTATCTTCTTGTCATGAGACAATTTCTAAATTAAGGAGCATTAATGATGATATGAATGCTAAGTTAGAAATAGCAAATAAATCTAATTCTTGTGTAGAACATGTTATGATTTGCGCTAGGTGTAAAGATTTTGATATTAATGCTTGTAGTGAACACTTAGTTTCTATTTCAAAATTAAATGATGAATTAGCTAGTCTTAATGCACAACTTAAGACTAGCAAGAGTGATTATGAGAAACTAAAATTTGCTAGGGATGCCTACACGGTTGGTAGACACCCCTCAATTAAGGATGGGCTTGGCTTCAAGAGGGAAGCCAAGAACTTAACAAGCCATAAGGCTCCCATTCCCGCTAAGGAAAAAGGGAAGGCCCCTATGGCTACTAGTGCTAAAAAGAACCATGCCTTTTTGTATCATGATAGAAGACAAACTAGAAATGCTTATAGGAGTTATAATGCTTATAATGATTTTGATGCTCATGTCATGGTTGCTTCTAGTTCCTCTTATGTGCATGATAGAAATGTTAGTAGGAGAAATGCTATTCATCATGTGCCTAGAAAGAATGTTAGTCATGCTCCTAGGAAAGTAGTAAATGAATTTTCTACAATATATCATGCTCTGAATGCTTCCTTTGCAATTTGTAGAAAGAATAGAAAGGTAATTGCTAGGAAGTTAGGGGCTAAATGCAAAGGTGATAAAACTTGCATTTGGGTCCCTAAGGACATTTGTGCTAACCTTGTAGGACCCAACATGAGTTGGGTACCTAAAACCCAAGCCTAAATTTGCCTTGCAGGTTTATGCATCCGGGGGTTCAAGCTGGATTATCGACAGCGGATGCACAAACCATATGACGGGGGAGAAGAAAATGTTCACCTCCTACGTCAAGAATAAAGATTCCCAAGATTCAATCATATTCGGTGATGGGAATCAAGGCAAAGTAAAAGGGTTAGGTAAAATTGCAATTTCCAATGAGCATTCTATTTCTAATGTGTTTTTAGTAGAGTCTCTTGGTTACAATTTACTATTTGTTAGTCAATTGTGCAACATGGGGTATAACTGTCTATTTACTAATGTAGATGTGTCTGTCTTTAGAAGAAGTGATGGTTCACTAGCTTTTAAGGGTGTATTAGACGGCAAACTTTACTTAGTTGATTTTGCAAAAGAAGAGGCCGGTCTAGATGCATGCTTAATAGCTAAGACTTGCATGGGCTGGCTGTGGCATCGCCGCTTGGCACATGTGGGGATGAAGAACCTTCACAAACTTCTAAAGGGAGAACACGTGATAGGTTTGACTAATGTAAAATTCGAAAAAGATAGACCTTGTGCAGCTTGTCAGGCAGGTAAACAAGTGGGAGGAGCACATCACAGTAAGAATGTGATGACCACTTCAAGACCCTTGGAGCTGCTGCATATGGACCTCTTCGGACCCGTCGCCTATCTGAGTATAGGAGGAAGTAAGTATGGTCTAGTAATTGTTGATGATTTTTCCCGCTTCACTTGGGTGTTCTTTTTGCAGGATAAGTCTGAAACCCAAGGGACCCTCAAGCGCTTCCTCAGGAGAGCTCAAAATGAGTTTGAGCTCAAAGTGAAGAAGATAAGGAGCGACAACGGGTCCGAGTTCAAGAACCTTCAAGTGGAGGAGTTTCTTGAGGAGGAAGGGATCAAGCACGAGTTCTCTGCTCCCTACACACCACAGCAAAATGGTGTGGTAGAGAGGAAGAACAGGACGCTAATCGACATGGCGAGGACGATGCTTGGAGAATTCAAGACCCCCGAGCGGTTTTGGTCGGAAGCCGTGAACACGGCTTGCCACGCCATCAACAGGGTCTACCTTCACCGACTCCTCAAGAAGACGTCATATGAACTTCTAACCGGTAACAAACCCAACGTATCTTACTTTCGTGTATTTGGGAGCAAGTGCTACATTCTAGTGAAGAAGGGTAGAAATTCGAAATTTGCTCCTAAAGCTGTAGAAGGGTTTTTGTTAGGTTATGACTCAAATACAAAGGCGTATAGAGTCTTCAACAAATCATCGGGTTTGGTTGAAGTCTCTAGCGACGTTGTATTTGATGAGACTAATGGCTCTCCAAGAGAGCAAGTTGTTGATCTTGATGATGTAGATGAAGAAGATGTTCCGACGGCCGCTATTCGAACCATGGCGATTGGTGATGTGCGACCACAGGAACAAGAAGAGCAAGATCAACCTTCTTCCTCAACTATGGTGCATCCCCCAACTCAAGACGATGAACAGGTTCATCAACAGGAGGCGTGTGATGAAGGGGGAGCACAAGATGATCATGTGATGGAGGAAGAAGCGCAACAGGCACCTCCTACCCAAGTTCGAGCGATGATTCAAAGGGATCATCCCGTCGACCAAATTCTGGGTGACATCAGCAAGGGAGTAACTACTCGATCTCGATTAGTTAATTTTTGTGAGCATTACTCCTTTGTCTCTTCTATTGAGCCTTTCAGGGTAGAAGAGGCCTTGCTAGATCCGGACTGGGTGTTGGCCATGCAAGAGGAGTTAAACAACTTCAAGCGCAATGAAGTTTGGACACTGGTGCCTCGTCCCAAGCAAAATGTTGTGGGAACCAAGTGGGTGTTCCGCAACAAACAGGACGAGCACGGGGTGGTGACAAGGAACAAGGCTCGACTTGGGGCAAAAGGTTATGCCCAAGTCGCAGGTTTGGACTTTGAGGAAACGTTTGCTCCTGTGGCTAGGCTAGAATCAATTCGTATCTTGCTAGCATATGCCGCTCACCATTCTTTCAGGTTGTTCCAAATGGATGTGAAGAGCGCTTTCCTCAACGGGCCAATCAAGGAGGAGGTGTACGTGGAGCAACCCCCTGGCTTCGAGGATGAACGGTACCCCGACCACGTGTGTAAGCTCTCTAAGGCGCTCTATGGACTTAAGCAAGCCCCAAGAGCATGGTATGAATGCCTTAGAGATTTCTTAATTGCTAATGCTTTCAAGGTCGGGAAAGCCGATCCAACTCTTTTTACAAAGACTTGTGATGGTGATTTATTTGTGTGCCAAATTTATGTCGATGACATAATATTTGGTTCTACTAATAAAAAGTCTTGTGAAGAGTTTAGCAGGGTGATGACGCAGAAATTCGAGATGTCGATGATGGGCGAGTTGAACTACTTCCTTGGGTTCCAAGTGAAGCAACTCAAGGACGGCACCTTCATCTCCCAAACGAAGTACACGCAAGATCTGCTGAAGCGGTTTGGGATGAAGGACGTTTAGCCCGCAAAGACTCCGATGGGAACCGACGGACACACCGACCTCAACAAAGGAGGTAAGTCCGTTGATCAAAAAGCATACCGGTCAATGATAGGGTCATTACTTTACTTATGTGCTAGTAGACCGGATATTATGCTTAGCGTATGCATGTGTGCTAGATTTCAATCCGATCCTAAGGAGTGTCACTTAGTGGCGGTGAAGCGAATCCTTAGATATTTAGTTGCTACGCCTTGCCTCGGGCTCTGGTATCCAAAGGGGTCTACCTTTGACTTGATTGGATATTCAGACTCCGATTATGCTGGATGTAAGGTCGATAGGAAGAGTACATCGGGGACGTGCCAATTCTTAGGAAGGTCCCTGGTGTCGTGGAAATCTAAGAAACAAACCTCTGTTGCCCTATCCACCGCTGAGGCCGAGTATGTTGCCGCAGGACAGTGTTGCGCGCAACTACTTTGGATGAGGCAAACCCTCAGGGACTTTGGCTACAATCTGAGCAAAGTCCCACTCCTATGTGATAATGAGAGTGCTATCCGCATGGCGGAAAATCCTGTTGAACACAGCCGCACTAAGCACATAGACATCCGGCATCACTTTTTGAGAGACCACCAGCAAAAGGGGGATATCGAAGTGTTTCATGTTAGCACCGAGAACCAGCTAGCCGATATCTTCACCAAACCTCTAGATGAGAAGACCTTTTGCAAGTTGCGTAGTGAGCTAAATGTCTTAGATTCGCGGAACTTGGATTGAATTGTAGCATACATGTGTTTATGCCTTGATCATGTTCATTCTGCATTTTGTTGCTTATTGTGGTGCTCAAGTTGTACAAACACTCCCTGGACCTCACAAGTCCGTTGCAAAGTGATGCACAGTTTTAGGGGGAGATGTGTTACAACTTGACCCTTTGAGACTAATCATATGCTTGAGTTTGTTTGACTTAGTCTCGAAGGAGAATTGAAAGGGAAAAGGTGGACTTGGATCATGAAAGACTTCCACTGCACTCCGATGAGAGGGTAACTAATTCCAAGTTCATCTCATGAACTCTTATTGCCATTTGATCTTAATTGAAGATTTTTGTGAGGCAATGGGGTTAAAGGGCCAAGATTGATCCCGTTTTGGTGCTTGATGCCAAAGGGGGAGAAAATAAAGGTAAAAGTGATAAATGGATCAGCTACCACTTGAGAGATTTTGAAAATAGTAGGATAGAGATTTTGAAAATAGTAGGATAGAGCTTTTTGATTTGTCAAAACTCTTTTATTGCATCTCTTGTCAAAAGTTGGCTTCTTGTGGGGAGAAGTAGTGATTATAGGAAAAAGGGGGAGTTTTTGAAATCTTTGATCAATCTCTTTTGGAATGACTCTCTTTATGCTTCAACATGTGTGTTTGACTTAGAGATAGAGATTTGAGTTTGATTTGCAAAAACAAACCAAGTGGTGGCAAAGGATGATCCATATATGCCAAATTCGATTCAAAATAAAACTCATTTTATTTGAAGTGATTTTGCACTTGTTCTAGTTGCTTTATGTTGTGTTGGCATAAATCACCAAAAAGGGGGAGATTGAAAGGGAAATGTGCCTTTGGGCCATTTCTAAGTATTTTGGTGATTGAGTGCAAACACAAGTGCTTAAATGTAAATCTATGCCCATGGATGAACAAAGTGCAAATCACAAGTAAAGGTATGTTTCTAAGCCTTAGTACATTGGTTTTGTGTACTAATATACTTGTCTAAGTGATAGAAACAGAGAGAAGAAGAAAGAAGAAGAGTTGGCTGTGTATAGCCAAGACCTAGCTCGGTCTGGAGCACCGGACTGTCCGGTGTGCACCGGACAGTGTCTGGTGCGCCAGACTCACTCGGCGCGAACTGCCCGCTCTCGGGAATTTGCCGACGGCGTACGGCTATAATTCACCGGACTGTCCGGTGTGCACCGGACTGTCCGGTGAGCCAACGGTCGGCTGGGCCAACGGTCGGCCGCGCAATCTGCGCAGGACACGTGGCCGAGCCAACGGTCGGAAGGGGGGCACCGGACTGTCCGGTGTGCACCGGACTGTCCGGTGCGCCAACGGCTCCCAGATCTTCAACAGTCAGCAACGGTCGACTGCGCCAATTATGGAAATAAATCGGGCACCGGACAGTGTCCGGTGTGCACCGGACTGTCCGGTGCACCCGACGACAGAAGGCAAGGATGGCCTTCCAGATTTATTCTCAACGGCTCCTAGCTGCCTTGGGGCTATAAAAGGGACCCCTAGGCGCATGGAGGAGCACACCAAGCATTCCTACAACACTTCTAAGCACCAAGACATTGATCTCACGCATTCGTTTCGTTGTGATAGCATATAGAGCTCTTGTGGAGTTGTGAACTCTTTGTGTTGCGTTGCGGGCTCTTGTTGCGACTTGTGTGTGTGTTGTTGCTCTGATTTTCTAAGTCTTGTGTGCGTTGCTCATTCCCACCTTACTCTGTGTTTCTTTGTGAACTTCAATTGTAAGGGCGAGAGACTCCAAGTTGTGGAGATTCCTCGCAACCGGGAAAAGATCAAAGGAAAGAAAAACACCATGGTATTCAAGTTGATCATTGGATCACTTGAGAGGAGTTGAGTGCAACTCTCGTCCGTTGGGACGCCACAACGTGGAGTAGGCAAGTTTTGTACTTGGCCGAACCACGGGATAACCACCGTGTCAACTCTGTGATTGCTTTCTTGTGGTTATCGTGTTTTGACTTCTCTCTAGCCACTTGGCAATTACTGTGCTAACACTTAACAAGTTTTTGTGGCTATAAGTTTAAGTTTTTACAGGATCACCTATTCACCCCCCCTCTAGGTGCTCTCAATCGCTTAGCAAGACAGGCAAAACGCTTAAGCCCCTTCCTCATCTTAGGATTTAGGGCGGGTGCATTCCGCCACCCGGCCGGAGAATTCCTTCTCCGACATTTGGCGCGCCAGGTAGGGGGCTAGGCATTAGGTTTTTGCTTGTTTCCTCGCTCAGCATGATGGCGCAAATCGTGGAGCACCACGCCGAGACTTCAACGGATTTCCTGGTGGAGGAAGAAGCTGTTTCTTATGCCATAGGTTCCCAACCACCCAGTGTCGGGCACTGCTGCTGTGCACGCTGCACGGCAGCATACAACTGTGCAGACATCCTAGACTCCGTCGAGGGTGGCTCCGTGAGCATTGTCAGCAGCCAGGGAGTTGCTATGTCACCCTCCAAGCTCCACGGCCTCACCCGGGGCCATGAAGAAGTGGCGGGACGACATCGACTAACTGCTCGGCATGGCACATTCTACCTCAACCAGGTCGAGGCCACGGTCATCCCGGCGCCAACATGAGGCGTCAGTGTCTGTGCGCTCGCCCTCAGTAAGGGGCGCACAGACCAACGACCTCCGAGCCGAGCTCAACCGCAGGCGTGCGGGAGAGGACGCCCGGGTCTCTTTAGAGAGGGCGCACGAGCGCTGCCAAAACATCAAGGGTCACAACCTCGATCAAGACTTCGCTGCGGTAGCACCGCAGGCCCCAATGGGCACCTGGTCCCAAGCGGGTGTCCCCTTGGCCGGCGTAGGCTGCGCCGCTCTCGCGGATCATCTCCGCGCGGCGTCATGGCCATCCAAGTTTCGGCCACACCTGCCGGAAAAGTACGACGGTACGTCAAACGCATCGGAATTCCTGCAGGTGTACGTCACCGCTATCATAGCAGCAGGTGGAAACACCGCTGTGATGGCGACATATTTTCATGTTGCCTTGTCTGGACCTGCCCGGACTTGGCTCATGAACCTCGCCCCAGGGTCAATCTACTCCTGGGAAGAGCTCTGCACGCGGATCGTTGCGAATTTTGCCAGCGCTTACCAGCAACACGGTGTGGAGGCCCACCTCCACGCAGTGAGGCAGGAGCTCGGAGAGACTCTCCGGACGTTCATCTCCCGCTTCACCAAGGTGCGAGGTACTATACCTCGCATTTCCGATGCTTCCATCATCACGGCCTTCCGCTAGGGAGTACGTGATGAGAAAATGTTGGAGAAGTTGGCCACGCATGACGTGGAGACTGTCCCCACACTCTTCGCTCTGGCCGACAAATGTGCCAGAGCCGCCGAGGGCCGTGCATGGCACTCGGCCCCACAAACCAGGGCTGCCCAGTCGGGTGGCTCGGGTGCCATCCCCCGAGACAGTAAGAATAAAAAGAAGAAGGACCGCGACTACCAGAAGCCGTGGTCCACCGCTCTAGTCGTTGCAGCCACGACCGGGGCCCGAGGCGACCGCAACAAACGCCCACGGCGCAGAGGGGTAACAGCGGCTCATGCCCTGTGCACCCCAACGGTCGCCACAGCGCCGCGTAGTGTCGCGAGATCATTGACCTCGCGAAACGCGTCAGCGAGCGGCGCGAGCAGTCTTCCAAGGACGGCTCCCCACCTCGTCACCGACCAGGCAAAGAAAAGGTTAACGACGGCGCGGTGGCCACGGCTGAACGGGACCTCGGGTATCAGTCACCGAGGGGGACCTGAAGGATGTCTTTGTCGGAGGCTCCTACTCCGGTGGGGACAACTAGATGGACCCCCAGAGGGACCCCGTGCTCCTCGGTCTACGGGGCTGAAGCCTGCCTTCCCCATAAACCCTTCTGGACTCCCCACGGGTCTAGGCCACTGACAAATCCATGCAGAAGTGGCTACAACACGAGGACGAGGGCTCCCTCGTCAAACGCAGATGGGAACCCAGGGTCGGGACCTAGTCCTACGGCAAGTACCAAGCCAAGAAGGGCTCCTCAACTCTCCCCCAGCTGGGAAGGACCCTTCAAGGTGACGGGAATATGCCGACCCGGGGGTGACTATCTTGCTATGACTGAAGGAGTACCTCTTCCTGGCCACTGGAGCATCTCTGTAAGTTCTATCCATAGGAGCAAGTCTGAGGGGTCGAATTTTTCTCCCTTTTGTAACTAGGTAACGCATACGTGCACGCCAACCCGGTGAGATCCACCCTCATAAGCCTAGCCTGTTGGTCTGCACCCATGCATGACGGGTTATAAGGAAAAAATTTACGCCCTCAGATGTGCCTCTATGATAGTTTTATCCTACTGCTCCATGGTCTTACCTTGCAGTTTTCCAGATGTTATTTTATCTAACCCACCCAAATAGTTCCATTTCCATCAGACATAATGACATCCAAATTGAACAGCCAGGCTTGCAATTTAGGACCTCTTTGCGAAAGCAGGAGGGCCCGACAGCCTGGGGGCCGGTTCTAGAGAACGAAAGCTCGTTCCGTGGGGTGGTCCGGAGCCTGTGTGGCAGCTTAGCCTGGTCCCGTACCCGAAAGCCTGCACACTCCACCACTCCGTGACGGGTACCCTAGTATTTGGAGCTATAAGTCCTGTGGGTCCGGCAACCTGGGGTCCGGAACTAGAGAATGGACACTTGTCTCCTGGGGTGGTCCGGAGCCCGTGTAGCCACTCAGCCTGGTTCCGTACCGTGGGCCTACACGCTCCACCACTCTGCGACGGGTGTCCTAGTACCTAGAACCACCATCTAGGGGGTCCAGACGCACAACTTGGCCTCCTAGACTAGACCCTGCAGGTCCCGAGCATGTATCAAAGGATGGCTAGTGTCAGATGGCGGGTCCTGTGGGTGTACTACTGATGCTCCCTAGCCAAAGCTGTATGTAGGCTCAGGTCCCAGTCGAGGCTACCTCCTGGGGGCCATTGTCAACTCTTTCTTAGGTATGCTGGTCTGCAGCCTTGACAAATCGAGCCTACATCCCGTGGGCCACTTACCAAGGAGGAATCAGTTACACCACACACAACAGGGACAAGTGGTACACAGATAAGTGCTAATACTGCTTGATAAATAGTACTCAAAAGTACCTTACAAAAAACAAAAGTATTACATCCGCCTTCAATTGGAGTCCTAGCTCCATCTCTACTCTACAGGTATGAACTACCTCCACACCAGTAGGGCCGCGTGGGTAGCTAGCTCCGAGCGGCTCGCCAGTGGAGGCGACCACCTCTACACCGACGGCTCGCCAGCGGCGACGACTACCTCAGCTCCGAGCGGCTCGCCAGCAGAGGCAACCACCTCTGCAATGGGCAGCCTCACCAGCGGCGGCGACCACCTCTGCACCGAGCAGCCTCCCCAGCGGTGGCGACCACCTCAGCGTGTGTGCCATGGCGAAGAGGTCCTCGCCTCTGTCCCCCTACGGGGGTGAGGACAAGACTATCCAAGCCATGGAGCTGGGAGCACTAAGGAAGGTGGTGCTTGCGGTCTGGCCAGGACCGCGTAGCCGAAGTTCGCCTCTTTCACAAGGCTGGTGATCTACCTTTTCCTCTGAATGCTGGAGGAAGAGGCGGGCACCAGCCCATGTGGGAGGCGAAGCCGCGGCTCATCTCGCTCCCCACCACCGTGAGGCTGATGAACATCCTTGAAGCCAAGCACCGGTGGAAGAGCACTGCTCCCACAAGGCCGCGCACCTCCAGCAGAGGGAAGACAAGACCGGTAGCACCGACCCGCTAGGGAGGACAAAAGGCACGAACTCTCTAGCGGCAAGCTCATCGGAGTGGATAACACCGGCGCAAATCCTTCCGCCGAGCGCCGACGCATTCCATCCAAGCAGGCGGTATACCATGTCGAGCACTCACCCAGTCTGGGCGTGCTCAGGATGAAGTCACAAGGCCATGGCAAACTACGGCAACGCGAAGCAGAGACCTTGAAGGCAAAGGGGTGCAGGGAGCTCGGAGATGAAAGGACGCCGCGAGTGTGAGAGAAGCAAGACATGGCTGCTACTCGAGGCTTGAACTCCTTTTTAAAGGCAGATTTCCCCGCTCGTGCCCCGAAGCGTCACGGACAAGGTCTCCCCCGATGCGCACCAGGGTTCCCATCCTATGACATGGGGGCCAGGCCTCACATGTCATACAAGCTGGCCCGAAGAGCGAAGAAGGCGAATCGTCGCACAAGGAGCATGCCACCGCCCCGCGGTAGTACACCCCTTCATCTTCGCTGCAACCAACGGTCAAGAAGGCGAACTGCCGCACAAGGAGCGTGCAACCGCCCTGCGGTTATACGCCCTTTCATCTTTGCCGCAACCATTGGTCAAGAAGGCGAACCGCCGCACAAGGAGCGTGCAACCGCCCCGCGGTTGTGCGCCCCCTCGGCTTCGCTGCAGTCGGCGGTCCAACCTCTGGCATGGGGGCCCAGGCCCACATGTCATGCACCCGACGCGCCGGTTTCTGGGTGCAGAGAAGTCGCACCGCCGCTCGCGCCAATACCGCGTCTCCTCGGGGCCATCGCAGAAGACTGAGAAGATAAATTTTCAAAACCATTGCAGCGACTCGAGGCACCCCGCGCATGGCCCAAAAAAGATATTAAGTGTGGAGGTCACGGGTCAGTCAACCGCGGGGACAAGCGTGGCAGTCGGCGTGACCATGGGCGGACTGGCAGTAATTGCATCAATGGGCGCGCAGGGGCAGGGAGCCAATCGCCAATCAGACTTTGGCCCCACCTTCAGGCTCGTATCCTCCCCTGAGGCGGGCCCAGGGGCCACTGTCGGTACCCTAAATCAGGGGTACCCCCTACTACAGTATGAAGACGCGGTGCTCGTACGACGTTCCCTAGCCGCACGGTGAACAGCACCCGACCCCACCACGTAGGCGGCTCAAGGGGCACCACGTGGCGAGAAAAGATGATACATCCCAGGATGTATCTGTTGGACCGGACCTCCGCGAGGGAGCACCGGACCCCTATACGCACAACCCGGACCCCTGATTACGGCCCGGGACTCCCATGTAAGCATGTCGGGTCCCTTGGATGGGGTCCATATCCCTCCGAGTAAGGTCCGGGCCACAACGAGGTCCCAGGACAGAGGAGACCCTTGCATAAGCAAGGGTCCAGTACTGACACGTGTCCAGGCCTTATCCTGTGCGCTTGCGCTCCCCGCTCAAGCGGAGACCCGATGCTGCCACGTGGCTTGTTGCCCGTGACGTAAGCCAAAGGGCGGAGCCTGACGTAAGGCCTCTAGGTCGCGCGGTCTCTGCATTTATTGCAGAGAGGACGCACCGCCTGTCCACCCTACTGACAGGCGATGTGCCCCCTCAGCATTTAATGCGTCCTGTCCACTCCGCTGGCAGGCGGCGCCAGGGCCATCCTGTAGACGGCGTACCTGTCCAGTCCATTGTCAAAAAGTGCGCCCATGCTGCGCTGCGCACTGTGCTCATGATCCCTTATACGAGAAGCTTCCCCTGCACGCCGATGCTTCGCAGATCTTGGACGTCAGGGCGCAAGAAGATTACTCCAGCAACAAACATTAGTAGCTCCAAGTACGACATTTGTTATGTTCTTGGGCCCACATGTCGGGGCTCAGTACCCTTGTACATGCCCCCCTTAGCTATAAAAGGGGAGGCATGCAACGTTAAAAAACAGACTCTCAACTCTCAAGCTTCCACAGCAATCCAACACACAGTGGAGTAGGGTATTACGCTCCGGCGGCCCGAACCACTCTAAATCCTTGCGTGTTCATGTGCTTGGTGATCACTTAGCAAGACAGGAAAAATGCTTAAGCCCCTTCCTCATCTTAGGATTTAGGGCGGGTGCATTCCGCCACCCGGCCAGAGAATTCCCTCTCCGACAGAAACCAATGCCATCCTTGATGCCAGGACGCCTCCCACTATAGAGCATGTTTCTAGCAAATTTAAAATTTTCATTTTCTATCTCATGCTCATTGATTTTACTAGTTAATTGAGCTATATGATCATTTTGTTGTTTAATTAAAGTAAGGTGATCATGAATAGCATCAATGTTAATATCTCTACATCTAGTACAAATAGCAACATGTTCAACAGTAGATGTAGAGGGTTTGCAATATTTTAATTCATCAATCTTAGCATGTAGAATAGCATTCTCATCTCTAAGACTAGAAGCAGAATCATTGCAAACGTTTAAATCTCTAGCCTTGGAAATTAATTTATCATTCTCAGTTTTAAGGCTAGAAGTTGATTCATTCAATTTATCAATCTTAGCAATTAAACTAGCATTTTCATTTCTAAGACTGACAATTGAATCATCACAAACATTTAGCTTTTCAATCTTAGTAATTAAACTAGAATTCTCAGTTCTAAGGTTGGAAATAGTGTCATGGCAAATGCTAAGCTCTTTAGTCAAATTTTCACATTTTTCTATCTCCTGAGCATAAGCATTTTTAACTTTAACATGCGTTTTGTTTTCCTTAATAAGGAATTCCTATTGCCTATCCAAGAGTTCATCCTTCTCATGAATAGAACCTATCAATTCATTCAATTTTTCTTTCTGTTGCATGTTAAGGTTGGCAAAAAGGGTAAGCAAATTATCTTCATCTTCACTAGAACTACCCTCATCACTAGATGTTGTATATTTGGTAGAGGCTCTAGATTTTACCTTCTTCCTTTTGCCGTCCTTTGCCATGAGGCACTTGTGGCCGACGTTGGGGAAGAGAAGACCCTTGTTGCGGTGATGTTTGCGGCATCCTCGTCGGAGGAGGAGTCGGTGGAGCTCATGTCGGAGTCCCATTCCCGACACACGTGGGCATCACCACCCTTCTTCTTGTAGTACCCCTTCTTCTCCTTCTTCTTTCCACTCTTGTCGTCGCCCCTGTCACTATCACAAGACATAGGACATTTTGCAATAAAATGACCGGGCTTACCACACTTGTAACACACCCTCTTGGAGCAGGGTTTGTAGTCCTTCCCCCTCCTTTGCTTGAGGATTTGACAGAAGCTCTTGATGATGAGCGTCATCTCCTCATTGTCGAGCTTGGAGGCGTCGATGGGAATTCTACTTGGCGTAGATTCCGTCTTTTCTTCCTCCGTCGCCTTGAATGCGACGGGTTGCACCTCGGGTGTGGAGGTGCCGCCTTGCTCCAAGTTGACGATTTGTTTGGAGCCTTTGATCATCAATTCAAAGCTCACAAACTTTCCTATAACCTCCTCGGGAGACATTAGCTTGTATTAGGATCACCATGTATTAATTGAACTTGAGTAGGATTACGAAATACGAGTGATCTAAGAATAACCTTGACCATTTCATGGTCATCCCATTTTGTGCTCCTGAGGTTGCGCACTTAATTCACCAAGGTCTTGAGCCGGTTGTACATGGCTTGTGGCTCTTCTCCTTGGTTGAGGATGAATCGATCGAGCTCCCCCTCGATCGTCTCCTGTTTGGTGATCTTGGTCACCTCGTCCCCTTCGTGCGCCGTCTTGAGGACGTCCCAAATTTCTTTGGCTGTCTTTAACCCTTGCACCTTATTATACTCCTCTTGACACAAGGAGGCGAGGAGTATAGTTGTGGCTTGGGAGTTAAAGTGCCAAATTTGGTCGGCCTCGTCCGAATCATAGTCCTTATCCCCTACCTTCGGTACCTGCGCTCCATACTCAACAATATCCCATATGCTTTTGTGGAGTGAGGTTAGATGATGCCTCATTTTATCACTCCACATACAATAATCCTCACCATCAAAAAATCGTGGTTTGCCTAAGGGAACAAAAAGTAATGGAGTGCGTTTAGAGATGCGAGGATAGCGGAGGGGCATCTTACTATACTTCTTACGCTCATGGCGCTTAGAAGTGACGGATGACGATTTGGAGACGGAGGTGGAGGGTGACGAAGAGTCACTCTCGTAGTAGACCACTTTCTTCATCTTCTTCTTCTTGTCACCTCTTCATTGTGACTTGATAGAGGAAGCAGACTCCTCCTTATGCTTGTGGCTGGACTCCTTTGAATGAGTTCTCCCCGAGCTTGCGGACTTGTCGCCACCGGTCAGATCTCCCTCTTGGCGTGATCTCCCGACATCACTTTGAGTGGTTAGACTCTAATGAAGTACTGGCTCTGATACGAATTGAAAGTCGCCTAGAGGGGGGTGGATAGGCGAAATCTGAAATTTGCAATCTTAAGCACACACTACAAGCCAGGGTTAGCGTTAGAATTAAATCCGAGTCCGAAAGAGAGGGAAAACAAATCAACCAAGAAATAAAGCGGATGAACACGGTGATTTGTTTTACCGAGGTTCGGTTCCAAAGAACCTAGTCCCCGTTGAGGTGGTCACAAAGATCAGGTCTCTTTCAACCCTTTCCCTCTCTCAAACGGTCACTTAGACCGAGTGAGCTTTCTCCTTAATCAAACGGGTCACTTAGACCCCACAAGGACCACCACACACTTGGTGTATCTTGCTTTGATTACAAGTTACATGATAATAAGAATGGGAAGGAAGAAAGCACGATTGCAAAAGCCAAGCGACGAGAGCGACTAATAACACACAAATCACTCTCTCTCTCTCAAGTCACTAATCACTAATGATCACTTGTCTAAATTGTGGAACTTGGAGAGATTGGAAGTTTTGATTGTGTCTTTGAATGGATTGCTAGCTCTTGTATTGAATGTGAAGGATTGGAGTGCTTGGATCAAGTGAATGGAGGTGGTTGGGGTTGTATTTATAGCCCCAACCACTTCCTAGCCGTTGTTCCTTTTCTGCCGACCACGGACGGTCCGCGCCCCTGGTCCGGACGGTCCGCACTGCACATCAACGACTAAAATCGCAATGGTCAGCTGTAACGGCTATATCAACGGCTATATAGCATTTAATGTGTCGTCAAATGTTAGATAAAGCAGTCGCGGACGGTCCGGTCGTGCACCCCGGACGGTCCGCGAGGACGCTAAAAATACATTTTACCGAACCCGTCACCTTCGGGTTTTTCTGGTTTTCACCGACCAGACGGTCCGCGCCTGAGGTCGGACGGTCCGCGCTTGGTCTCGTACGGTGCTCGCTTCTCCATCGGATGGTCTGTAGTGTAGACTTGTGTTTTTGTAGTGTTCCTGTCCGAGGGTCACTTTGGTGTCGCGGACGGTCCGCCGCAAGGGCCCGAACAGTCCGTGCTTAGTCTGTGTTTCCAAAAAGCTTCTCCTGTCCGGAACAGTTGTAGATGAACTTATGCACCTGTGAAATGATCAACTAGGCAAACTGGTTAGTCCACAAGGTTTGTGATGGTCGTCAAACACCAAAATCTATTATAGGAAATGTTGAGACAATTTCCCTTTCAACTATTAAACTTGCTCCAAGACTGTTCACAACAATTCTCCCTAAATTTCTCCCTCTATTTCTAACTTTTACACCACGTCGTGAAGATTCCACCCCCTATCTTTTCATCTCCCGCAGTTGTTCCCTCTATATCCCCTATATCCCCTATATCCCACTATAACCATAAAATATTATTTCCTATACCTACTTATTATTCATTATCATTTTTCTCTACTAACAATAACTCGTGGGCACAAAAGATGATACAGGGACAATGTTTAGCGTTCACGATGACAGCGGGGGGGAGACTGTTGCCGCCGTGTAGGGGGCTATGAAGGAGTGGCTGCCGTGTAGGGGCTGTGAAGGGGTGCCCACTGCGCCGTTTAGCGGGTGACTATAGCCGACATGCAGGCTAGGGGGATTGAGCAGAGGGCAACAATGAAGAGAGTATAAGGTTTGGTACGACACGAGAAAATTAGGTCATTCCTGCACAACCTAATAGCCTTGTCGTGCCTCAAACTTAGGTACGATGGGTGGCACGTTACAACACCACTAGATAGGTCGTGCTTGGGCCAGTATGGCACGAAGTGAGAAACAAATTAAAAAACTAACTTTTAAATTTCCATACTCTAATAAGTTCGTCCTTACCAACGCTTCCTCATGGTGCCATCGGGGTCGATGTCTCAAGTTTGTTTCTCTTGACGTCTCCGGACAGCTCTCGCGTGAATCTGGCGGGGCGGCTGAAGCTCACCCTTTTTCTTTTTTACAGTGAACTCGGAACTTGCCTTCGTTAGTACGGTGGAGGTTGCAGTCGTAGGGCGGACAATGTCCCTCCTTGCTCATGGGGAACCCTAGACCGCGCTGCTAGGCCTCGGTGGCTGACCAGGCGTCCAACTCGCTCCAGATTGCCCTGCTGAAGGCGATGACCCCTGGCCCTATGTAGGGAGCTAAACGAGAGCAATGTGACTGAGAAGGGGTTTGTGGGACAACCTTGACCGGCTTTCAACCGCACGCCAAAAGCTAGCGGTAAGCTGCACGTGAGTGGCTCGGTGAGGGAAATGATCCTCATGCTAATCAACTCATTGTTTGATTTTCGTGTTTTCAGTCGCTCGTAGGGATGATGGTAGGCAGATTCTGCCTTCTTTTCGACCAAAGGGATACATGGGAGCATTCCTCTAGTGAACTTATGGCAGCGAAAAGCGAGACCGCTAAAGCCCGCGCCCGCGTTGCATCGATCCAAAATGCCTATGATACCCTGGTCGGAGCAACAAGGGGGGATGCAGAGTCGACGACCCTTGCATGTCTTAAGAGCGTAAAAGCGAACTCTCGCCTCTATATCCTGGAGCAAGGAAAATAGGTCACCGAGGCTCGAGTCGCGGCCTTGGAGGAGGAACTGGGTGGTCGATCCAAGAAGGAGGAGAAAGTCCTAGCCTCTCTGCAAAGTAACACCTTTTAATAGTCTTTCCTTAAGCTAGGCGTTCGCTGCCCACTTCCCCCTATCATGGCTTATGTTTTGTTTGGTCAGCCATACAGAAAATTCAATACCTCCGAGGGGAACTTTGTTGAGGTTCAAAGCCGCCTAGAGGAGCTGGAGAATAAGATGCTTCTTCTATCGAAGGTGGTGAGTGCCATGAGTTGGCGCTTCAGAGCACGTCCTTCTCCCAGGTATGAGTCACTCGTCTCCCGCCTTTGTCATCATAACATCTCACTTGCTAGTTTTGAGAGCTTGAGAAGGAATCTTTCTGCCATGGGATCTGCTAGGCCTTTGTCATAATAACATGTCACTATGAAGGGGCGATCAAGCTAGAAGACCTAATCGTAGGCTATTGCAACGTCTGGAGTGATTCGGATTTTGCCGGCATGGTGAAGGCCATGGAGCCTTTCGCCTAGAAGCTTGGTGCTGCCCTGCTCGGTAGCACCTCGCCTAGGGAGAGTCAAGGTGGACCCGGGCCTTTATGGCGGCTGTGGGAAAAGAAGGGGCCTTCCTTTATCTTAGTACTTCATCTAACTGCTCGTGAGCACCTATGCTCACCGACGCCTCGAGAGCGTTTTTTTAAAAAAATTGGGGCTAAAAGATGGTTTGCCATTTGAACAACATTTGTTGATGATGGGATTTGCAGGGCGACCGTCGTCACTTGTCTACGATGAGCTTTTCTTGCAGCTATCCCGCGCTCGTCTCTCAGAAAGAATTTCGCAAATACACTTCATTCACTATAGCCTGAAGCGTTTACAAACGGGGCATGGATCCACTCCACCCTAATGCCTACTATGGGCCCTTGCTGGAAGTGTTATGTTCGATGACCCCTCCGACTCCTACCATGCATGGTGCCCCACTGTGTTGGTATAGCTGATGGGGCCTCAGCAGCCGAGCGGTCTTTGTTCTCCTTACCACCGGGGGGTTATTCTTACTGCTCTCAGGGGGACTCAGATCCAAGTCCGAGTCGGTGTAGAGCGTCGAAGATGAGGTCCCGTCATCGTCGGCCATCCCTACGAACTCCAAGTCATCGGAGGTGGGGAGGTGGCCACGGGCCACTAGGGCAACAATCACAGTTGGGGCGTGGAGCAGTCGAGGCGGGAAGGCACGACAACCTCTATTAGACCTACCGTAGTAGGATGACGCTTCCGCGTCGTATGACCTAGAGAGCTCTAAGTAGGATGCGAAGAAAACCAACAGATACTCAAACGAGGGGTTTAGCCCATATGAATCGTGATCGGTCGCCTTATTTTGTCGGCCTCGGAAGGCAGGGTCAACATGTGCCTCACATACCACTTGCGCGGGGCAAGGCAGAGGGCTCCGAGGGTCTCCAAGACAATGTTGGGGATCTCGAACAGAGGAGGTAGGGCCGGCATCGCCCTGATCAAATCGCCCTCCTCGTTGATGACAAAATCAAGGCTCCTGAAGTGAACAACCGTTTTGGGGGCGTAGTCAATGTGGGGGCCACCGCTGGCCCTCATGGTTGCGTCAAGGGTCTAGATTCCTCGGCGAAGGAGGTCGGGCTTCTGGGCCTTGACTGCCTTGCCTTCGTCGTCGAAGGGGAAGACGAGACTCTCGAAACGGATCGTCATTTCGGGGGGGGGGGGTTGATTGGCATCGTGGCTTTCCATTCGAAGCTTGAAGAACTTCGTTAGGAACACACAAGCCTCCTATCTGGCGCGCCAACTGTCGATGTTCTAACCATGCTCCGACAAGTAAATTTATTGTCCACATTCTGGGCTCCGAAAAGTGTGCATGGTGGGTGCAATATTTATACTGGTTCAGGTAGAATGTCCCTACTTCTAGTCATCGGTGGCTTGCGCTACCGACACCATTGATGATCAAAGCTCATAGAGAGAGAGAGATAGAGAGAGAGGAGAGGCTTCCAAGTCACTTAATCATGGTGGAGGTGGTTATAGTGTGGATTCCTAGCTAAATCTTGGCTTGGCGACGGGGCTCCGGCCTCTCGGTCCTTCTAGGCATCTCCTCCTCCGAGGTCTGTCCTTGCGTCCGTCGTGTGTTCGAGAGAACTCAACCCCCAACCTAGGGGCCAACCCCTCCCATTTATAGATCGGGAGATGGGTCGACCGGTAGTGTCTTCCCTAGGAAGGAGTCATCAAGCAAGGGTAAAAACAAGTGTTCTGCTGAGGGTAAAGCTACTTGTGCTCGTGGGCCCTAGGGTCGTCATCCTATCTCGTATTCTTTATGGTGGATGGCACCGACAATGTGGGTCCCAAGCGCCATTATCTATGCTATCCCGACCCATGGCCTTTGTAGTGTGGGGCTCAACACGGTTTGTCGTGTTGTGCCCTACCAGCGACCTATGCACCTAGGCCTAGTCCCGATAGGTCATGTGTGCGTCATAGTCCGGGGGATGCGCGAGCCATAAATGCGCCACAGTCCAAGGGGCTCGTAGGTCATGAGTGCTCTGTGGTTCGAAGGGTTCATAGGTCTTGAGTGCTCTGCAGTTAATGTGTCCGAACATTTATGACGGGTCAGTCTTGGGCTAGACGCATGATCCACTCGAGCGGTTTCCTTCGGCACGCCTGGTCCCTTTGCCAGGTTCCGCCACACCCAACCTCGGGCTCGGCGTTGCGGGGTTCATTCGGGGGAAGGTTCTTCCAATGTAGGCGTTACCTATCACCTCCAGCTGACTAATGGCCCCCATATGCTAGGACTCTTTAGCTAGTATGCTCGCTGACAGATGGCCCCCAGGGACCGAGGATCATATTCTCGACAGTAGGCAATGGAAAACCTCTTTGTTTTGGAATGAAACTGGTGAAAGCCAAGTATTTGGTCTAGAGATTCTTCAAGAAGCAGAGAAGTAGGTGTTGGGGACTTGTTCTCAATTACTTCGGCTTAAGAACAAGGCAACACGAAAGTTAATGATTAAAGACCTTTCGTCCTTCGAAGCATTATTTCCCTTAGGATATAATGATCTTCAGACGAAGGTCATGAAGGACGTACCTTCATCATCTCAATATACAATGGAAAGCACGATCATATGACACATAAGAGACATGAATAATCATATGATATCATTCAGGCATTTTTATTATATAATCATGAATAAACGCGGATAATATTGAATTACATTTATACCTTCGGCTTGACAGAAGATGAGAATCCGAGTGTGACGTGCGAGTGAATACAAGACAACGTGAACAGTACGGGGGTACTGTTCATCTATTTATAGGCACAGGGCACAGCCTGTGAGATATTACATTCATGCCCTTTACAAAAGATTACAATTATGACAGACTCTCATGGATCAATCGATCATTTCATCTTTAAGTCGGTGCAGTCCTTCGTCTTGAGACATGCCACTATGCCGAAGCTTTATGGATGATAGCTTTGGCACTGCTTTTGAGAGGATTTGCCGAAGGTGTTTCTTCTTATAGGATCTTCGGCGACGAAGCATACCCCCAACAGTAGCCCCTTCGCGGTGCTAGATCGTTTTTCGTAATGAGCTTGATCCGTGAAAAAGTCTCCTAGGCTTCGGAATGCTGAAGGTCCAAAAAACACCTTCCCTGGGCTCGTTGCCGAGAAACGATTAAAATATTCCGAGCGCGAGGTGGCCCCACCATGCGGCGGGTACACGCGTCCTGGCGATTCACCTTCTCGGGTTCTGTGGCCCACCATTCAGTGGGTGCGGGCGACTGTTCGTTCGGTGCGGAAGACTTGACGATTCACCTTCCCACATGCGGCACTATATAAACAGACGGGTAGGTGTGAAGTTACCGCAGCATTCATTGCTATTGCACTGTTTTGCTGCCAAAAATTTGACCACAGCCGAAGCTTGTTTATCGCACTCAACCGAAGCACCGCTGTCGGTTTTGCTTCGTCACAAGAGGAAGAGCTTCAGGAAAATTAAAAAATTAACAAAGTCAACAACTTCATCGAAAACTGTGAGGAATTCATCATTAAATGGCAAGGGTACGTTCCACTGCCAGGGTTACACGTGATGGAGAAGAAGCCGAAGCTGCTGAAACCGCTCCGATTTCCAAAGTGATGAAACGGTCGGGGCTGGTAGTAGCGGAGGATGTTTCTGACGAAGGTGCACCTGCCGCGAAGCTGAGCAGGTTGGTGCTGAGGAAGGTGAATCTGAAGATGATTATAGTGTCGTTCCATCTAAACCCAGCCACCTGGAGTTTGGGAGGTCCACTATTACCGAAGATGATATGCCTAAGTTGATGAAGTTAGGCTATTTCAGTGAAGCCAAAAAGGAACTAATTCGCTTTGGCGGAGAGGAAACTACTCCGAAGCCAGAAAACGATGAGGTGGTAGTCTTTAAAAGCTTCTTTAAAGCAGGATTAAGATTTCCTTTGAATGAGATGATTGCGGATGTTTTAGGGAAGTTTGGGATTTATCTTCATCTGCTAACTCTTAACGCCATTGTTAGGCTTAGCGTCTACATCTGGGCCCTCCGAAGCCAGGGGTAGAACCGTTTGCCGAAGGCTTCTGCCGGGCACATGAGCTTCATTATCAGACAAAAGCTAGATAAGATGGGCTGCACGAAAACTTTGGCTGCTACAATTTTGCTTATCACAAAGATGCGAAGTCTCCAGTTATCAGCTATCGTACCAAATGACCAGCTGGCTGGAAAACTGAATGGTTTTATGTCAAAGTTGATGCGAAAAATGAGAAGCTGGTTCAAAACCCATTAGAATTAATCTTCGGAGAGACTAGGCCTCGGTGCAACATGAAACCGGAGAGTCCATGCCAAATTTCACTGGGGGGATTTCGAGTTATTGCGGAGAACATTGGTACAAGGGATCTGGTGCAAGAATTCTTAGCTTTTAGAGTGTTCCCAACTTTGAAAGAATGGGACATGTCGAAGCTCAAAGGGGGAAAAGAAAACGAAGGAACTTGTTCGGTTGCCCTATTACTATAAATTCAAGAAACACTTCAAAGAACCTTGCTAAGAATGGTTAGACACGATTGAAGTTATGTGCAACGAGATCCTTGGCAACTATTCTAAAAAAGAAGATCAATTAATGACTGCAACCTTCGTCACTCGACCGAAGCGAAGGTTGAACCGGGTGATGGATGCCCTGAACTTTGAGTATCCTGACTATGAGCGATTGGACAGAGGTGTTGAAGGACAAAAAAGAAAAAGAGTTGCTAGCGTCCTGGATAAAGAAGCTGCTAAATTGGTGAAAAAGGATGAAGAAACTTTGAAGAAAAGAAAACTAAGCCCTGAGCCGAAGATAGTTGCTTCGAAGAAAAAGAAAGCTGCGGCTCTGGAGCGAAAAACGACTGATATTGAGGATGAAGCTCCTTCAACACCTCCTGCTACCGATGTGGAACAAATTTTAAAGGTAATGACTGAATCTTTGCCTGTCAAGCTAAGTCCACTAGGGCCACATCTGACGAAGCTTTTTCAGAAGGAAAAGGAGCCTTCGGTAGCGAAGAAGCCAGATGAGCCGAAGAAACGAAGAATTATTCATGTAGTTGAAGTTATCGAGCAGACACCGCCACTGGCATCGGCGTCAAAGACTCTAGCTATTGAGAGCACTGCTGCTGCCGAAGCTGCACCCACCGAAGCCGAAAGTGCCGAAGCTGAAACCGCTGAAGATGTAAATCTAGATGCCACGCTCTCTGAAATTGATACCATGCTTCTGGATGCGGCCGCGGAAGAAGCTGTTGCAGCCGCTGAAGAGATCCTGGGCACAGTGGCTGGAAAAGGAAAGGAGAAAGCTGAGGATACTTCAGAAGAAGAAGACTTCAATTTCCAAGATATACTTGGGCAAGAATTGTCAAAGGCTGAAAAAGAAGAACTGAAAGAGTATGCCATATCTTGCGGGTACAGACCAGGTGCGTTACTCTTCGGGGGAGTCAACGAAGAAAGCTTAGGATGCCTTCGGGACCATACTGGGGCGAAGGTTGTCGGCACTCTATCAAAGAGTGTGGGCTTCCCGAAGGTTGAGGCAGACCTTAGCAGGTACCGGCGGCAGCATATCGCCGATAGCCTATTTTATGCTAACTTTAAGGTAAAATTCTTAACTTTTTATTGCTTTGATATGAAGATTGTTTTCTGATGAAGCTTATTTTATCAGAGCTTACTGCTGAGCAAAGTCCTGAGGATGCAACAAGACCTCGAGGACAAAAAGAACGAAATTATAATTGAGGGCCTGGAGAAGAAGATTAAAGACCATGAGGCTACCCTGGAGAAAAGAGACTTCGCACTTCAAACCATGAAACTGCTTCTTTTTTTTGAGCCGAAGGCGAAAAACACCTTCCCTTCTTTTTGTACACAACGAAGCATGAAACTGCTTCTTTTTCTTTTTTGCCGAAGCCTTATCTTTATAGTCGAAGCATCTGCCTGTGTATGTATGTTATGATGATGATGATCCTATGTATGTCTAAATGAATGTTTATGAATGCAAATGTATGATGTAATGTGTCGTGCAAATGAATGTCCAAACACACGCATACGAAGCCACAACCATAGCCTTCATTCCCTTGGGAATGTCCGAAGTCTCTTTGCCGCTTATTTTTCGGCTTCACCGCTTATTTTTCGGTATATCAGCGCTGACTTTTCGCTGTAAGTTCTGCATCCCCTTAGGAACGTCTTTTGAACTTCTTCGCCTTCTATTTTGGCGGTATCGCGTTGACTTTTCGCGCTTCGCCTTATATTTCGGCGGTATCAGCATTGACTTTTCGCTGTAAGCTCTGCATTCCCTTGGGAACGACTTTTGAGCAGAAAACTTACGCTGCGCTCCCTTAGGAACGGCTTTTTGTAGCTTCGTCGTGCTCTGCATCCCCTTAGGGACGACTTTCGAGCTTCTCCCTGTTTTTTCCTTTTTCCCTGCACTCGATGGTGCATTCTCATTTTTTACATTTACATATTTGGGGGATTTTGCTCTCGTAGAGCTGAATAAGAAAAAGAGAAATTACATGCTATGGCCCCATTAAAAACCTTTCTCCCCCTTTGGAAAGGAAAAGTGTGTCATAGGAAAAATAAAAAGATTACATCAAGCTAGACATAATATCGCTGAAGCTCATCCGCATTCCAAGATCTAGAAATGTCGTTGTCGTCCATATCTTTCAATCTGTAAGAACTGAGTCTTGACGAAGATACTACCAGAAAAGGTCCTTCCCACTTCAGCTGTAGCTTGCCTACTGTATATGGGTTGGCCACTCTCTGAAGTACCAAATGCCCTGGCTTAATGTTCTTTAGCCGAACTTTTCTGTCACGCTATTTTATTATTTCGGATTGATATTTATTGATATTCTCCACGGCCTGAAGCCTGATCCCTTCTATAGCATCTTTTGCCACAGAATAATCAGCTTCGTCCTCTGCCGAAGCCACTGTTCTTATTAATCCTGCCTTAGCTTCTTCTGGGGTTATTGCTTCGTCACCAAACAATAGTTTGAATGGTGTAAAACCTGTTGACCTTGATATTGTTGTGTTGTGGCTCCACACCACTTTGATCAATTCATCTGGCCACTTTCCTCTGGGCTGATTGAAGATTAACTTCATTATTCTCGTTATTATAATACCATTAGCTCTTTCAACAAGTCCATTTGACTCCGGATGTCTGACCGATGCAAAATGAATCTTCGTGCCAATTTGTTCACAGAATTCCTTGAAAGCTTCAGCATCGAACTGTGTTCCGTTGTCTACAGTAATAGCCTTCGGCACTCTGAAGCGACAAACAATGTTTTGCCAGAAGAATTTCTGAACAGTGACCGAAGTTATTGTGGCTAAAGGCTTCGCCTCAATCCACTTGGAAAAATACTCTACCGCCACCACAACATATTTTAGATTTCCTTGTGCTGGTGGAAGTGGGCCTAGCAAATCGAGGCCCCACCTTTGCAACGGCCAAGTGGGCTGTATTAACTGAGTGAGAGATGAAGGTTGCTTCTGGTCTCTTGCATATTTTTGACAACCTTCACATTTTTGGACTAATTCTGCTGCATCCGAAGTGCTTCGATCCAATGTGAAATCCACACAGCCTTGCATGTATCTCTTTCATTAATTCCATACCTTCAGTTCTTGATAAACACTTGAGGATTGGTGAACAAACTCCATGTTTATACAATTCCCCTTCTATTATCACATATGGTCTTGTTCTTGCCTCCATTCTCTTGTTATAAGCTTCATCACTTGAAAAACAATTACCTTGAGGAAAGATATTATTTCAGTTCTCCAGTCTTCACTGTGTACTGGAGAAATAGTAAGCACTGCTCTCCATGAGCTCAACCGAAGGTGCTTTTATTGTTTCAAAAAATACTTCTGAGGGTAGGGGGAGCCCCTGAGCCGCTGATTTGGCTAGCAAATCTGCATGCTCATTCTAACCTCTTGGAATATTCTTAACAGAAAAACCTTCGAAGGAAGCTTCCAACCTTCGAACTGTATCCAGATATCTTTCAAGCTTCGGATTTCGTGCCTTGCTGCTTTTGTTCACGTGGCCAGCAATAACTTGAGAATCAGTCTTTAGGATGACCCTTCTTATTCCCATTGCCCTTAGTTTCCGAAGCCCCAATAGAAGTGCTTCGTACTTAGCAATATTATTTGTGCAGCTGAAATCCGGTTTGATTGCATAACATGTTTTGACTTTTGAAGGTGCCATTAGAACCGCAGTTGCTCCTGCACCGAAGGCTCCCCAAGAACCGTCGCAAAACACTGTCCAAGCTTCGGCATCTTTGCTTGTCCCCTCTTCGTGAGCCCCTAGCGTCCAATCAGCGATGAAATCTGCTAGCGCTTGGGATTGAATTGAAGATCTGTGCACGTAGTCAATAGTGAATTCATTAAGCTCTGTGGCCCACTTTCCAATCCTTCCAGTAGCTTCTCTATTCCTCATGATATCCTTTAGGGGCTGTGATGAAGGAACAATTATGTGATATGCTTGAAAATAATGCCGAAGCTTCCTGGACGCCATTAACACAGCATACAACACCTTCTCCAATTCTGTATAGTTTTTCTTTGATAAACTCAAAACTTCGGAGACAAAGTATACTGGGACTTGCTTTTTAGCTTGTCCTTTAAGCTTCTCTTGTACAAGCGCCGCACTCACTGCAGAGTGCGAAGCTGCCACATACAAAAGCAATGGAGCCCCTAGCACGAGCGGAGTTAATGTTGTTAAATCAATCAGGTATTGCTTCAATCTCTTCGAAAGCTTTCTGTTGAGTTGGGCCCCATTGAAAAACTTCAGCTGACTTTAGTACTTCAAAGAATGGTAAATTTATTTCTAATGATCTAGATATAAATCGATTCAAAGATGCCAGTCTTCCTGTCAGCCGTTGGGCCCCCTTCTTTGTGCTTGGCGGCTCCATTTGAAGGATAGCTTCGATCTTGCTTGGGTTGGCTTCGATCCCCTTCGTTGAAACTAGACAACCAAGCAACTTGCCCTTCTTCACTCCGAAGACACATTTTTCTGGATTTAATTTAAGGCCAGCTTGCCTAAAATTAGCAAATGTTTCCCGCAAATCAGTAATGTGGTTTTCTTGCTTCGTGCTCTTCACTATGATATCATCAACATATGTTAGTACATTTCTGCCTATCTGAGAATGAAGAACCTTGGCTGTCATCCAGCTGAAGCTTCCTCTAGCATTCTTGAACCTTGGCTCTTCACTATGATAACAATATGTACCACTGGGGGTTATGAAGCTAGTCTTTGGCTCATCTTCCTTCTTCATCCAGATTTGGTGGTAGCCTGAATAACAATCTAGTAAACTCGTGAGCTCTGACGAAGCTGCTGCATCCACTAGAGAATCTATTCTTGGTAATGGGAACTCATCCTTTGGACAAGCCTTGTTCAGATCAGTAAAATCAATGCACATTCTCCATTTACCATTGGCCTTCTTCACCATGACAGTGTTGGCTAGCCATTCTG
Organism: Zea mays; assembly: GCF_902167145.1. Classification (NCBI taxonomy): domain Eukaryota; kingdom Viridiplantae; phylum Streptophyta; class Magnoliopsida; order Poales; family Poaceae; genus Zea; species Zea mays. The sequence continues at coordinate 29,024,280 of NC_050100.1, read as the reverse complement.
GGTATTTTACTTCTCTGATGACACCAGCGCTGAGAAGTCTTTTTACTTCGTTCCGAGCACCTTCGGCTTTATCGTCAGACATTGTCCGAAGCTTTTGCTTCCTGGGTCTGAAGGATGGATCGACATTGAGTGAATGTTCAATGACGTCCCTGTTGACACCACAGAGATCGTTGGCTGACCATGCAAAAACATCTTTGTTGTTGAATAAAAACCTTATCAAGGTTTTCTCCTGCTCTTCAGATAATTGAGACCCCAGCAATACCCTCTGCTCTGCTATGTCTTCACATAGAAGCATGGGCTTCGGCTGATCAGCCGAAGCAGCCTTCTCACTTCTGTACTTATATTGTTCACAAGCTTCGGCTCCATCTATATTGTGGATTGCTTTTGAGTCTGTCCAATTTCCTTCAGCCTTTCTGGCAGCTTCCTGACTTCCATGAATAGCAATAGGCCCTTGATCTGAAGGTATCTTCATGCATAGATATGCTGGATGAAGAATTGCTTCGAATGCATTGAGTGTTCCACGACCAATGATTGCATTGTAGGGCTATTCCATGTCAACAATATCAAACACAACTTGTTTAGTTCTTGTATTGTGGACAAATCCGAAGGTCACTGGCATTGTGACCTTTCCAAGTGCTACAATCTGCCTTCCTCCGAAACCACAAAGAGGGTGTGTAGCATCATAGATCTTATCCTCTGGCTCTTGCATTTGTCTGAAGGCCTTAGCAAATATGATATCCGCTGCACTGCCTGTATCAACCAGAACATTGTGGACTAGAAATCCCTTGATGACACAAGATATGACCATAGCATCATTGTGAGGGTAATCCTTGAGCTGAAGGTCCTCTTGGGAGAAGGTAATTGGGATGTGAGACCATTTTGACTTGATGAAGGGTCCCTGCACCCCAACATGTTGTACCCTTCTCTAGGCCTCCTCCTTCTGCTTCTTGTTGGTCGGCTCTGAGCATGAATCGCCTGTTATCGGGAGCACCAGCTTCGTAGCCGAAGCAGCTTCAGCTTGATTGTTGAACGAAGCCATCAGCTCAAAAAGTGGAAGTGAGTTCACCGGAGGTGGACGCCAATGTTGGGGACTTGTTCTCAAATACTTCGGCTTAAGAACAAGGCAACACGAAAGTTATTGATTAAAGACCTTTCGTCCTTCAAAGCATTATTTCCCTTAGGATATAATGATCTTCAGACGAAGGTCATGAAGGACGTACCTTCATCATCTCAATATACAATGGAAAGCAGGATCATATGACACATAAGAGACATGAATAATCATATGATATCATTCAGGCATTTTTATTATATAATCATGAATAAACGCGGATAATATTGAATTACATTTATACCTTCGGCTTGACAGAAGATGAGAATCCGAGTGTGACGTGCGAGTGAATACAAGACAGCGTGAACAGTACGTGGGTACTGTTCATCTATTTATAGGCACAGGGCACAACCTGTGAGATATTACATTCATGCCCTTTACAAAAGATTACAATTATGACACAGACTCTCATGGATCAATCAGTCATTTCATCTTTAAGTCAGTGCAGTCCTTCGTCTTGAGACATGCCACTATGCCGAAGCTTTATGGATGATAGCTTCGACACTGCTTTTGAGAGGATCTGCCGAAAGTGTTTCTTCTTACAGGATCTTCGGCGACGAAGCATACCCCCAACAATAGGTATAGATTATCCATGAAAACTTAAGGATATCACAATCTCGATAGAATGATAATGTTGATAACATAAGAAGATATTTGACCTTTGGTATTGGTGACTTTGTGTATCTCAAGGTGTCACCAATAAGAGGTCCATAAAGATTCAAAGTCAAAGGAAAGTTAGCTCCAAGATATGTTAGACCTTCAAAATCCTGGATAGCAAAGGAGAAGTTGCATATTAGATAGAGTTACCATCTCAGCTCTCTAACATACATAATGTATTCCATGTATCTCAACTAAAGAAATATTTTAGAGTTCTAGAAGAGTAGCTATCGATGGGAGAACAAAATTTGGGTGAAGATCTCACCTATATGGAGCATCCAATCAGGATTGTAGAGATGGCCAAATGAGTAATCAGAAGCAAGACAATCAAGATGCAAAAATTCAATAGACTCATCACTCGAAAGATGAAGCCACATGGAAGCATGAGCAAGATCTCATGGTAGTTTACAAAAACCTTCTTCCATCTATTCTTGAATCTCGGGGCGAGATTCATCTAAAGGTGGGTAAGTTTATAACACACACATATATAATAGTATATATATTCATAAAATTAAAAAATATGACATCTCATGGTATATTTTATAATTTAATGTGCATATTAGTTTATCAAAAATATTATTTTCCTTCTTGTTCCATCCCCTTTTCTCTTTCTTTTGGCCACGCTCACAAGGCCCACCCATGCCCCCTTCCACTTCCTCTTCCTCTAGCCACAACCAACACACCGAGTGCATTGCAACCAAGCCCGCCACCATACTTTAGCCACCTCGACTCCATGCCAAGTCACTCGTCTACCGCACTTTCCCTCCTCTACCCCCTTGTCTTGGTAACACCCGTACCCCTCTCACTCCTGCAACACATGTGTCACACGCATACCCACCATTAGTGGTATCGACTTGGTGTGTTGGTTTTTCTCACCTCTCCATCGCTATCTCAACCTATATAAGGCGAGGATGCCTTTGTCGTGGCCTTGCAGACCATGAAAACACCCTCTCATCTCACTCTCATGCGCTTGTTCATCCCCACATCGTTGCTTTTGGGGGCCTTCTTCTCCGCTGAAGGTCCTTTAAGCAAAAACACCTTCGGTAAGATGACATGCAAACAGGCGTGACGTGAGGCTGTATGCCAAAGCTACCATTGAAAGAGCTTCGGCATGATGATACGCTTGAGACGAAGGGTGGCACCGACTTAAAGAGGAAAAGACCACATAGTCCTTGATAGTTTGTATCATGATTATGATTAGTTGTCAAGGGCATAAATGTAATTTTGTCCGGGCTGCGTCTCGTGCCTATAAATAGATGAACAGTACCCTCGTACTGTTCACGCTAGCTTGTATTCACTTGCACATTACTCTTGGATTCTTACGTTCTGTCGAGCCAAAGGTATAAATGTAACTTATATCGTTAATATATGTTCATGATCATATAATGAGAATATAGATAATCTAATGATTTAATATGATTACTCATATTCCTTATATGTAACATATGTCCCTGCTTTCCATTACATATTGAGATGATGAAGGTATGTCCTTCATAACCCTCGTATGAAGATCATTATATCCTAAGGGAGATAATGCTTCGAAGGACGAAGGTCTTTAACCATTAACATTTGTGTTGCCTTGTTCTTAACTCGTAGCATTTGAGAACAAGTGACCAACATTGGCGCCCACCTCCGGTGAACTCACTTCCACTATTGTGACAATGGCTTCGTACATCGACCAAGCTGAAGCACTTTCGGTCACGAAGCTGGTGCTTCCAATCACAGGCGGTTCAAGCTCAGAGCCAGCTAACAAGAAGCAGAAGAAGGAAGCACAAAGAAGAGTGCAACATGTTGGGGGTGCAAGGACCCTTCATCAGATCCAAGTGGTCTCATATCCTAATCACCTTCTCCCAAGAGGATCTTCAGCTTAAAGACTATCCTCACAATGATGCCATGGTTATATCTTGTGTCATCAAGGGATTCTTGGTCAACAATGTTCTGGTTCACACAGGCATTGCAACGGATATCATATTTGCAAAGGCTTTCAGACAGATGCAAGAACCATAAGACAAGATTCACGATGCAACACACCCTCTTTGTGGCTTCGGAGGGAGACAGGTTGTGGCACTTGGCAAAATGACAATGCCAGTTACCTTCGGTTACGTCCACAACACAAGGTCTGAACAAGTTGTCTTTGACATCATTGACATGGAATATCCATACAATGCAATCATTGGTCGATGGACGGTTAATGCCTTCGAAGCCATACTTCACCCAGCGTACTTATGCATGAAGATACCTTCGGAACAAGGGCCCATTACTATTCACGGGAGTCAAGAAGCTGCCAGGAGGGCTAAAGGGATTCAAAGGCGATCCATAACATAGATGGAGCCGAAGCCTGTCAACAATATAAGCACAAAAGAGAGAAGGTTGCTTCGGCAGATCAGCCGAAGCCTATGCTCCTGTGTGAAGATATAGCAGATCAAAGGGTACTGCTGGGATCTCGGTTATCTGATGAATAAGAAAAGACTCTACTAAGATTTTTGTTCAATAACAAAGATGTCTTCACTTGGACAGCTAATGATCTCTGTGGTGTTAACAGAGATGTCATTGAACATTCACTGAATGTGGATCCATCTTTCAGGCCAAGGAAGAAAAGACTTCGGAAAATGTCTGAGGATAAAGCCAAAGGTGCTCGGAATGAACTAAAGAGACTTCTCAGTGCTGGCGTTATCAGAGAAGTAACATAACCAGAATGGCTAGCCAACACTGTTATGGTGAAGAAGGCTAATGGAAAATGGAGAATGTGTATTGATTTCATAGATCTCAATAAGGCATGTCCAAAGGACGAATTCCCTTTACCAAGAATAGACTCCCTTGTAGATGCATCAGCTTCTTCGGAACTCATGAGTCTATTGGACTGCTACTCGGGCTATCACCAAATTTGGATGAAGAAAGAAGATGAGCCAAAAACAAGGTTCATAACTCATAGTGGTACTTATTGTTACCTTCGGATGCCTAAGGGGCTCAAGAATGCTGGAGGAAGCTTCAGTAGAATGACAACCAAGGTTCTTCACTCTCAAATAGGCAGGAATGTGCCGACTTATGTTGATGACATCATAGTAAAAAGCACGAAGCAAGAAAATCATATTTCTGACTTGCAAGAGACGTTTGCCAATTTTAGGCAAGCTGGTCTTAAGCTAAATCCAGAAAAGTGTGTCTTCGGAGTAAAGAAGGGCAAGTTCCTTAGTTGTCTGGTATCGACCAAGGGAATCGAAGCTAACCCAAATAAGATCGAAGCTTTCCTTCGAATGGAGCCACCAAATTCAAAGAAGGGGGCTCATCGATTGGCAGGAAGGCTGGCGTCGTTAAATAGATTCATATGAAGATCAGCAGAAAGGAATCTGCCATTCTTTGAAATACTGAAGTCAGCCAAAGTTTTTTAGTGGGGTCCGGCCCAACAAAAGGCTTTCGAAGAGCTCAAGCAATACTTAATAGACTTGACAACTCTAACTCCACCTTCATCAGGGACTCCGTTACTCCTGTATGTGGCAGCCTCTCATTCTGCAGTCAGTGCAACACTTGTACAGGAGAAGCAAGATGGCCAAGTAAAAAGACAAGCACCAGTAGACTTCGTCTCCGAAGTACTCAGTTTATCAAAGCAAATTACACAGAATTGGAGAAGGTGTTGTATGCTGTGCTAATGGCCTCCAAAAAGCTTCGGCATTACTTTCAAGCCTATCATATAATTGTACCTTCATCACAACCTCTGAAGGACATAATGAGAAACAGAGAAGCTACAGGAAGAATTGGAAAATGGGCTGCGGAACTCAATGAATTCACTATTGATTATGTACATAGATCCTCAATTCAGACTCAGGCGTTAGCAGATTTCATTGCTGATTGGACGCCAGGGGCTTAGGGAGAAGAAGCAATAAAAGATACCGAAGCCTAGACAATATTCTGTGACGGTTCTTGGGGAACCTTCGGCGTAGGAGCGACTGCTGTTCTAGTAGCGTCATCTAAAGTCAGGACATGCTACGCAGCAAGACTGGACTTTAGTTGTACAAATAACATTGCTGAATACAAAGCCCTTCTGTTGGGGCTTCGGAAGCTAAAGGCAATGGGAATAAAAAGGGCAGTCCTTAAAACTGATTCCTAAGTTATTTCTGGCCATGTAGACAAAATCAGCAAGGCAAGGGATCCAAAGCTTGAAAAATACTTGGATACAGTTCGAAGGTTGGAGGCCTCTTTCGAAGGGTTTTCTGTAAAAAATATTCCAAGAGGGGAAAATGAGCATGCAGATCTGCTAGCTAAGTCAGCAGCACAGGGGCTCCCTCTACCTTCGGAAGTATTCTTTGAGACAATAAAAGCACCTACGGTTGAACTTATGGAGAGAGCAGTGCTTGCAATATCACATGTACATAGTGAATATTGGAGGACTGAAATTATATCTTTCCTCCAAGGTAATTGTCTTTCGAATGACGAAGTTTATAATAAAAGAATGGAAGCAAGGACAAGACCATATGTCATAATAGAAGGGGACTTATACAAACATGGAGTCTGTTCTCCACTACTCAAGTGTTTATCCAGAACTGAAGGCCAAGAGCTGATGAAGGAGATACATGCAGGTTTATGTAGATCTCATATTGGGTCTAAGCCTTTGCTGGGGAAGGTTTTCAGACAAGGAATTTATTGGCCGAAGGCAGCTTCAGATGCAGCAGATCTGGTTCAAAAGTGTGCAAATTGTCAAAGATGTGCAAGAGACCAGAGCAACCTTCATCCCTAACCCAGTTAATACAGCCAACTTGGCCACTCCAAAGGTGGGGTCTGGATTTGTTAGGTCCACTTCCACCTGCACAAGGAAATTTGAAATATGTTGTTGTTGCAGTGGAGTATTTCTCCAAGTGGATCGAAGCAAAACCTTTAGCCACAATAACTTCGGCCACAGTACAGAAATTCTTTTGGCAAAACACGGTTTGCTGCTTCGGCGTGCCGAAGGCAATAACCATGGACAATGGAACACAATTTGATGAAGAAACATTCAAAGATTTCTGTGACCGAATTGGTACAAAAATCCATTTTGCATCAGTAAGGCATCCGAAATCAAATGGGCTAGTAGAAAGAGCAAATGGCATTATAATGACAGGAATAATGAAGTTCATCTTTAATTAGCCCAGAGGAAAATGGCCAGATGAGTTGATTAAAGTGGTGTGGAGCCACAACACAACTGTGTCAAGGTCAACAGGATTTACACCCTTCAAGCTCCTGTTTGGTGATGAAGCAATAACACCAGAAGAAGCAAAGACAGGATTAATAAGAACAACAGCTTCGGTGGAAGACGAAGCTGATTATCAAACAATAAGAGATACTATAGAAGGGACCAGACTTCAGGCTATAGAACAACATCAATAAATATCAGGCCAAAACAATAAGGTGGCGTGATAGGAAGGTTCAATTGAAAAACATCAAGCCAGGGTATCTGGTGCTTCGGAGAGTGGACAACCCAGATACAGTGGGCAAGTTGCAACTGAAGTGGGAAGGTCCTTTTCTAGTAGTATCTTCGTCAAGACCCGATTCTTACAGATTAAAGGATATGGACGGCAACGACATGCCCAGATCTTGGAATGCGGATGAGCTTTGACGGTACTACGTGTAATTTGATGTAATCTTTTTTCATTCTTTTTCTATGGCACCCTTTTCCTTTCAGGAGGGGAGAAAGGTTTTTAATGGGGCCATAGCTTGTAATTTTTCATTCTTATTTAGCCCTACACAATACAAGGGCCAAAATCTCCAAAGATGTAATATATAAAATCAGAGTTTGCACCATCGAGTGCAAAAATAAAAAAACAGGGAGAAGCTCAAAAGATGTCCCTAAGGGGATGCAGAGCATGACGAAGCTACAAAAAGTCATTCCTAAGGGAGCACAGCGTAAGTTCCGAAGCTCAGAAGTCGTCCCTAAGGGGATGCAGAGCATGACAAAGCTACAAAAAGTCGTTCCCAAGGGAGCGCAGAGTAAGTTTTATGCTTAGAAGTCATTCCTAAAGGAATGTAGAGCCAAATACCACCGAAATATAAGGTGAAGAAGCTCCAAAGTCGTTCCTAAGGGGATGAAGAGCTTAAATGTCACCGAAATAGAAGGTGAAGAAGCTCCAAAGTCGTTCCTAAGGGGATGCAAAGCATAAAGACTAAAAAGACGTTTCTAAGGGGATGCAGAGTCTGGGTGTGGCTTCGTGTGTGTTCGGGACATTCATTTGCACATTACATTACATCATTCACTGCATTCATACACATTCATTTAGACATTTGTAGGATCATCATCATCATAACATGAAGCACGAACAAAAATACTCTATCTTCGACGACAGTGCTTCGATGAATACAAAGAAGCTTCGTTTCAAACGAATACATGTGACGCAACAGCATGCTTTGTTGTGTATGAAAAGAAGGGAAGGTGTTTTCGCCTTCAGCTCAAAAAATACAAGTTTTGTCCACAGCAAAGCAACTTGTACATCGATGAAAAGGTAAAAATATATTACAAGGTATGGACAGTTATACATAACATTGTTCAATCCTCGGTTACAGTTTTTTCCTACAAAGTTAATACAAATGTTCCTAAGCTCTATACAGGCAGGCCCTAAAGAGAAGCTTCAGCAGCCTTCAGAACGTGCTTCGGCTTATCAATCTCCAGCACCACAATCCTGCAAACAAACAAACGATATAAGTTAAAAAGTAATTACAAGAGAAGGCAAGCAACAGGAATAAGTTCCATACCGGTTTGAGTAAGTTTTGGGCTTCGTCACCAACCAGCTCTCGCCCACCCTTGGCCCAAATCTGTGTTATAAATTTGTTCCCTATGCTCCGGGCTTCACTGGGGATATCAACCAAATCTGTTGGAGACAGGCTGAAGGTTGGCCTATTCACAGTCTTTGCGTGCGTGTAGCCAGCCTTCAAAAATGCTACAGCTGTGCCACGAGAAGCTAGCAAGGCACAAAAGTCACGTGCCCAGCTATTACTTCATCAAGAGCATCAACTTCATTTTCAATATGATCGAAGGTGCTTGATATGTCTTCAGCCGAAGGGATAATATCTTCGAAGCTGGCCCCGACCGAGCTGAAGACCTTTTTCAATCGCTGCACGCAACTACTACCGAATTACAGACACTTAATTTGAATCTCTTTCAAAGACTTCTGCAGCTTCAGATTGTTATCAGCTTCGGCTTTGCATTTTGCTTGCAGTTCTTGTTTCTCTTGCTCGAAGCATTCCGAATTTTTCTTTAAAATTCCTTGAGCCTGGAGAAGCTCCTTGGTTAATCTGGCATTTTCAGTTTGAAGCTCTACGAGGGAGCCCTCCGTTGCCTGAAGCAGGAAGTCTTGTCTTCAAGGTCTTGTTGCATTCTCAGTGCCTTACTCAGCAGCATACTCTGTAGAGATAAGCCAACATAAAAAACCTTGCTTCATCACAAAAATAAAAAGAAATTCAGATATCAGAATTTTACCTTGAAGTTGGAGTAAAACAAACTATCGACGATATGTTGTCGTCGGTAGCCGCTGATATCAGCTTCAATCTTTGGAAATCCGACACTCTTCGATAGAGTACCGATTATCTTTGCCTCGGCCCGCTCTCGAATACATCCTAAGGCCCCTTCGTCAATCCCACCAAAGAGCATAGCTCCTGGTTGGTAGCCACAGGATATACCATATTCCTGTAGCTCTTTCTTTTCAGCCTCGGATAATTCTTGTCCGACCAGATTCCGAAGGTCGAAGTTCATTTCATCCGAAGTGGCATCGGCAATCTTTTTCCCTTTGCCAGGCACTGTGGCCATGGTCTTCTCCGCAGCCACAGCTGTTTCTTCCGCAGCCATATCCAAGAGCATTTTATCAATACCAGAAAATGTACTCTCAAGGTTGGCAGCTTCGGCAGCAGCTGCAGCTTTGGTAGAGGTATTAGCTTCGGCAGCGGCCTCAACGCTTGCAATGGGTGTTATTTTGGATGCCGAGGCCGACGATGGCGTTCGTTCAATGGCTTGCATAACAGTAACGATCCTTCGCTTTTTCTGCCCATCCGCCTTCTTCTTTGTAGCTGAAGGCTCGTCCTTCTTCTGTAAAAGTTTCGTTAGTTCTGGCCCCAGAGGACTTAGCAGCTTGACGGGTAAAGATTCAGTCATTACCTTTAAAATTTCTGCTATTTCGGCAACAGGAGGCGTCGAAGGAATCTCCTCTACTGCCTCGGTTATTTTCGGCTCTGGACTTTCAGCCTTCCTCTTCTTCGCAGTAGCAGCCTTTGGCTCAGGAGTGGTTTTTCTTTTCTTTGAAGTCTTTTTATCCTCCTTCACCATTCTAGCAGCTTGTCTGCTCAGAATACTGACAACTCTCTTTCTTTTTACACCTTCGGTACCCTTATCAAGTCTTTCATAATCAGGGTATTCAAATTTCAGGGCATCCATCACCCGGTTTAACCTTCATTTTGGCCGGGTGCCGAAGGCTGCTGTCATCAATTGATCTTCTTTCTTTGTATAATTACCAAGTATTTCATTACACATTGTCTCGGTCATGTCCAGCCATTCTTGGCAAGGCTCTTTAAATTGTTTTTCAAACTTGAAACGATAAGCTAGTCGAACAAGTTCATGCTTCTTCTTCTTTTCTTTCATCTTCGGTATTCCCCAGTCGCTTGACGTTGGATATGTCCGGTTAGCCAGATATTCCTGCACCAGGTCCCTGGTACTGATTTGCTCAGCTACCACCCTGAACTCTACTTCAGCCAGCTGACATGGCGATCCCAGTTGCATGTTGCATAGAGGCCTGGTCATCCCGAAGCTCAGAGACAACGAACTCATGACCATCGTCATCAGTTTCCCTCTCTTTTTCTCATCATCTTTCATGTAAAACCATTCATTTTTCTAGCCAGTCGGCCACTTTGTACGGTAGCTGAGGACAGGTGCCTTCGTATCCTTGCGATACACAAAATTGTAACAACCAAAATTTTCGTGAAGACCATCTGCTCTGGCCTTTGTCTGATAGTGCAGCTCGTGCACTTGGCAGAACGCTTTGGCATCTGGGCTCATCCCTTAACTTCGGAGGGCCCAGATGAAGACACTAAGCCTAATAATGGCGTTAGGGGTCAGCTGATGAAGATATATTTTGAAATTCTTTAGGACTTCCACTATCATCTCATTCAAAGGAAATCGCAGTCATGCTCTGAAGAAGCTTTTAAAAACCACTACTTCATCATTCTTCGGTGTTGGGGTAGTCTCTTTTCCGGTAAGTCGGACAAGTTTGTTTTCAGCTTCCCTGAAATAACCTAGTTTCATCACAATAGGCATGTCGTCTTCGGACACAGTAGATTTCTCAAAATCTAAATGACTGGGCTTTGTTGGGATCAAAATACTGTAATCTTCACTTTCATCAACATTTTCTTCTTCAGCAACAGTCTGTTCAGCTTCAGCATCGGGACCACCTTCGTCAATAGCTCCCTCTGTCACAACTAGACCTGATCGTTCCATGACTTCTGAAATTGGTGCTGTCTCAGTAACCTCGGTCTCTTCTCCCTCACGAGACACCCTTGCAGTTGATCGCACTCTAGCCATTTGGATGGTTTTCACAATTTGCCAAAGCTAACTCGTCTGATGAAGTTAACTTTAAATGATGAAGTGCTCGCTTGAGAGTGTAGCGCAGAAAGCTTTGGCTATGGTTAAATTTTTAACATCACAACAATGCAATGGCAATGAATGTTGTGGTAACTCCTCACCAACTCGTCTTCTTATATAGTGCTGTAGGTGGGAAGACGAACTGCCAGGTCGCCCGCACTCGCTGAATGGTGGACCACTCAGCGCTCGGAGTATTATAATCATTTCTCGACAACGAGCTCAGGGAAGGTGTTTTTTGGACCTTCGGCATTCTGAAGCCTTCGAGTTTTTTCGCTGATCGAGCTCGTTACGAAAAACGATCTAGCACCGCGAAGGGGCTACTGTTGGAGGCCTTCTTCTCCGCCAAAGGTTCTCTAAGCAAAAACACCTTCGGCAAGATGACATGCAAACAAGCGTGACGTGAGGTTGTATGCCGAAGCTACCATCAAAAGAGCTTCGGCATGATGATACCCTTGAGACGAAGGGTGGCACCGACTTAAAGAGGAAAAGACCACATAGTCCTTGATATTTTGTATCATGATTATGATTAGTTGTCAAGGGCATAAATGTAATTTTGTCCGGGCTGCGTCCTGTGTCTATAAATAGATGAACAGTACCCCTGTATTGTTCACGCTGACTTGTATTCACTTGCACGTCACTCTTGGATTCTTACCTTCTGTCGAGCCGAATGTATAAATGTAACTTATATCATTAATATATGTTCATGATCATATAATGAGAATATAAATAATCTAATGATTTAATATGATTACTCATATTCCTTATATGTAACATATGTCCCTGCTTTCCATTACATATTAAGATGATGAAGGTATGTCCTTCATAACCTTCGTCTAAAGATCATTATATCCTAAGGGAGATAATGCTTCGAAGGACGAAGGTCTTTAACCATTAACATTTGTGTTACCTTGTTCTTAACTCGTAGCATTTGAGAACAAGTGACCAACAGTTGCTACCTCGGAGCTCGTCGTCATTGTTGTGTTCTGGTTATTCTTGACCATTGTGCATGCATTGATGGTTGCTCTCTCTTCCTCTAGGCCACACGCACCTTCTTAGGAATGCCATGTGGTCTAAGACTACTTTGGTCAAAGCTCCCGAGCCAACCTTCCATGCTTTGGACATGGTTGGTCCATGGCTTAGGGTGTGGATTTGGTCCACGAACCTATGGACATAGTCCACGGATTTTCCTTTACAAAAAAAGCAGATAAAAATGTGATACTTATTTTTGTTTTTATATAATTTTATTTTTCATATAGCACCTAACTTTTGTACATTATTCTAATAAAATTTTATAAAAAGTATATTATATATATGTATGCTTCTATCACTTTTGTATTGCATGTTTATATACGGTATTGAGTGTAATTGTATGATTTCTTGTATGCACCGAACAAATTTAGGCGAGAACACCAACATTTGAGTTCGTTGAGCAACAATTTAGGATCAAGGCAAGTTGAGAGCACCTAGAAGGGGGTGAATAAGTGATCCTGTAAAATCAAACACTAAATAGCCACAAACTTGATTATATAAAAGTTAGTGCGAGTTAATGAAGTTGCTATGAAGCGATCTCTTGCGAACAAAACAATCACAGAAGAGCAACACAAGAGACACACAATTTTATCCCGTGGTTCGGCCAAGTAACACTTGCCTACTTCCACGTTGTGGCGTCCCAATTGGACGAGGGTTGCACTCAACCCCTTTCAAGTGATCCAATGATCAACTTGAATACCACAATCTTTTCTCTTTTGAGTATTCTTCCCGTTTGCGAGGAATCTCCACAAGTTGGAGCCTCTCGCCCTTACAATATGGATCACAAATAGAGCACAAGAGTAAGGATGAGAGAGTAACACACGCAAGACCCAAATCCGCAGCACACCCACGCACACAAGCCAAGACTTGAGCTCGAAGCACAACACAGAGAGTTTGCAACTCAAACGGAGCTCAAATCACTAACACAATCGATCAAATGTGTGGAAGTGGAGTCTGGGAGTCTTAGAATGCTTAGAGAAGGCTTGGTGTTTTGCTCCATGCGCCTAGGGGTCCCTTTTATAGCCCCAAGGCAGCTAGGAGCCGTTGGAAACCAACTTGGAAGGCAATTCCTGCCTTCTGTCGAGTGGTGCACCGGACAGTCCGGTGCACCACCGGACAGCTACTGTAGCAGTACGGTGCGCGATTTCTTTCCTTTCCTGGCGCATCTGACCGTTGAGCCGGCGGTCCCGTTGGCACACCGGACAGTCCTATGTGCCCAACCAACCGTTGGCTCGAGCCACGTGTCGCCCGCTGATTTCGCTGCCGACCGTTGGCTCGGGCGGCTCTAACTCATCAGACAGTCTGGTGCACCAACGGACAGTCCGGTGAATTATAGCCGCGATGTCCTCGATGAATTCCCGAGAGCGACGAGTTCGTCGCCGAAGACCTCGGGCGCGGGCACTGAAGACTCACCGGACAGTCCGGTGAATTTTAGCCACGTCGCCCGACCGATTCCCGAGAGCAGCCAGTTCACTGTCGAGCAGCCTGGGGCACCGGACAGTCCGGTGTGCCAGGCTCGAGCTGGTTTTGGCTGTACAGAGCCAACTCTTCTCCATCTCCTTTCTTCTTTTCTTGGCACTATTTCTAGCACTTAGATAAACATGTTAGTATTCAAAAACAATTTACTAAGTCTAGAAACATACCTTGTTCTTTGATTTGCACTTCTCACACATTTAGCACATAAGAACCCAAACATTATGTGTTGGGCATCTAATCACTAAAACACTTAGAAATGGCCCAAGGCCACATTTCCCTTTCACAAGTGTCCTTGACCATACTAATATTATATTTTATAAATGTTTTGTTCGTAAAATTACATGCTTGTGTCAATGAATGTGCACACGATATAAGGTTTACTAGACTTCCACATAATTCATGTACCCTTGTTATTTAAGTATTTGTGGGTAGAAAGGCTTAGCCATATTATACTTTGGATCAGATAGAATTTAATTTGACTAATTCAACTTTTCACCTAGTCAACTAATCATTTAGCAACATGGAGATTAAAGATTTTGGAATCTGGTATGTGAACTGTGTTGGGATACCGATAGTTCAGAAACTACAAGGGATTACCAGTAGTTTCCTTGGTTGTTTTTATCACCTGAATCTTAAGGACCGGTTCATGGAGCAACCGCCCATGAAAACAGTACACCCACAAGCCAAGTATGAACTCAGACCTAGCATAGTAAGTGGTGGAGACCCATTTGGTGCACACTAAACAATGTTGCAGGGGTGGTGAGTTACCCCAAATCCGTCTAAAAAGTGGCGTGTGGAAGATAGGATGGTTAATCTTGATACCCATTTGACATAAGAGGGAGGATCTTCCGGGAAAGGGTTACTTTTGGCATGGTCAACACCTTAGTGAGTGCATACAACCTGGATGAAAAGCTTTAGAGTGAACTCCTTGTCACACATCAAAGAAAGTGTGCAAGTGGCTTGCAACTATGGGCTGGATGGGGATTTTTAGTCATCCAATAATAGAAGACGAAATCACTTCTCTTGGTGAATATGTATAACCTCTATAGAGAGAAAATCGTCATGACGATCGTGCTCACGGTCAAGAGTGGCATAGACCCTCACATGATTAGCTAGGTTATGATTTGGTTGGTTTACTACAAAAACTGTGGCATGATGGATGGTCCTAGTTTTTTAGAGTGTTTGGTGTTGGAGAATCACATAATAAGCAGCTTGAGCAAAAGAACTAAGTCTAGACTTTCTTGACTTTACATACATCTTTTACCATACTTTGTTGAGTGTAATAAGTATTAAAACTTGTTATATACATTGTTGCTCAGTTGAATGTAGTGTCTGAGTGTACGTGAACAAAGACAGTGCTGAAGAACGTCTTGCTACCTGCTCGGTCGAAACCCGTGGAGACCACCATGACTAGTTTTGCTACTATTTGATCTTTTGATGCAGAATTATGTAAGTTTCTATTTTAGACCTATGGGTCATTATGTAATAATTTTGCCGTTATAATACACTGGATATGGTGTGATGTTATCACTAATGACGTCGTTGTGTGCATGTGAGTAACTTCCTAGACATACATATAAGTGCATTCAGTTTCTTCTGAAAACTAGATGTGACATTGATAGATTAACTGTGGTGGATTTATTAGGTCAGTCTGACATGAAAAAAGCTCGACACGTTATGTCATTGCCAGGTTTCCACCGTTCCTTACGGCACCCTCCCTCTCTCTTATTTTTAAATGGTACTAGTCGGTCGCCCGTGCGTTGCGACGACTCACAATAATACCCACATAAACTATCCACCAGAAAGATCTCAAGGTTTTTTTATTGATTGTCTTCGCTCTTCGTATAATATTTTTTATGAACGCACAGGTACCATAGGCAGCAAATCAGAGACCACATCCCTCGCCTCCCCCACTTCCAAGGTTTCATAGAGCAGGAGGGGAAGGGAAGAGGCGAGCATACCTGTTCGTTGTCGGAGAAGGACACGACGAAGACCTGGGTATCTAGAGACGACATAGGTAGTATACCGTTAGATACATATAAGGAGAGAGCACGCAAGCGGGGAAAGAAGCACAGCCGGAGTAGCTCCAAACCGAGAGGCACCCGCACCAGGCGTCAGTCCGAGAATGGCGAGAGAATGTGAGTGTCTTCCCAACCCTGGACCCGCCGAAGCGACACAACACCACCACCAACTCCATAGCATATGCCGACTGCTGCCACGCTACGAGCCTTAATTGTCCAATATCTCAAACCTGAACTCCTCATCACCAAGATAACCTAAGCGTGGCAGGCGCCACCATGTCCTCCTCGACGACACGCACAAAGAAATGCCAGAAGCATGACCAACTCGCCATGTACCCGCGTCGACGAGCGTCGTCCGCTCGCGGCTGCGATCGTAGGCGGGGGGCAGCAGGATGGGGAGGAAAAACAGGACGAAGGCCGGAAAGACGAACGAGACGTTCGACGATGGTGAAAACGATGGTGCACGCATGATGTGAAACATCCTCGTGGACATGCAATAGCCACTGCGTGAGTCGGTGTCGGGGCTGGTGTCGGAAGAATATGGGGAGGAGGCGCCTGCTCCTACGTCCTCTGCCGAGAATGGGGTGGTGCGGAGGTGGAGGCATGAGGGGAGAGAGAAAAGAAGCAGGATGTGGAACGAGGTGGTGGCAATTGAGACGAGGACCATCATTATCGTGCG
Source organism: Zea mays (assembly GCF_902167145.1). Lineage (NCBI taxonomy): Eukaryota > Viridiplantae > Streptophyta > Magnoliopsida > Poales > Poaceae > Zea > Zea mays. The sequence continues at coordinate 29,007,721 of NC_050100.1, read as the reverse complement.
TAGGTATAGATGGCCAAATGAGCCGTGTCTGGTGAGCCGGCCCGAGGCACGACCCATTTAATAGTGCCTGGGCCAACCTGGCACGAGCGTCGTGCGGTGCTCGGGCCGTAGCCTCGACCCGTAGTGCTGGCCCGACACGATTATTTTTTATTTTACAAAAAATCATATATACATATGTATAATTTATATTCAATATTATAAACATCTGAACATGATTTTCTATTGGTTAGACAGCTTCGCTTAGTGTCTCCTACCCATCTTCTATTAAGGTGTGGGTTCAAACCCCACCTCTTGCATTGCTTTTTAACGTTTTATGCTGATTTAACCAAATGACTCGACGGGTGTGGTTTGTGACGTGGAGGTTGGTAGGTTATTTGTAAAAAAATAACGTGGAACGACCAGTTGGCAGGTTAATTTTAAATAGATGTGAGGGGTTATTTGTAAAAGGTTCAAACCCCACCTCTTGCATCGTTTTTTAACATTTTATGCTGATTTAACCAAATGACTCGACGGATGTGGTTTGGGACGTGGAGGTTGGTAGGTTATTTGTAAAAAAATAACCTGGAACGACCAGGTTAATTTCAAATAGATGTGAGGGGTTATTTGTAAAAAAATGACGCAGAACGACCGTTGAAACTGGTACTTTAAGTATAGTATAGAAAAATCTAAAATTATGTACAAAACCTAGCTAGCCACCACCTAACAGCATAACTCACACTCACACTCACACACAGTGGTGGAGCTCCGTAAAAATAACGTCTCGGGCCACTCTACAAATATAACGATGTACTACTCGTTTTTTAATTTTTCGCACTTTAGGGTAGAAACATTTAAAACAATTCAGTGGAACTGTGACAGATAGGAAAAGTGAATCAGACATTTGGGAACAATTACTCACAATAGAGGAGAATCACGGGCACATAGCAGCAGACAGTCAACATTCAGCACACAACGATCGCCGCTCAGGTGGTCGCTGCCCATTGGCCAGGGAGGCGCTCCGCCCTCGCCTATGAATAAGAAAAGAAAGGGAATCAGGTTGGGGAAGTTGTATAGTTTGGGAGAAGATGTAATGGCAAGGGCGGATTTGGGCGGTGGCGCGGCGCTAGTGCAGGCCGCGCGCGTCATTGCTATAGGGTCGAAGGGACGCTGGAGGCAGGCCGACGGAGGTGGAGGTCGGACTGGCGGTGGCGGATGCCTGAGTCAGAGCCCGCCCGGCCAACTCAGAGGTTGCTGCCTTGTGCCATTACCGGATTCGTAGAGCCTGAAGGTGTGGAGAGCGATGGAGGACTGAATAGAGACGGCGTGCCGATGGCAAATGTAGGAAACACAGCCACGCATGTTTGCGAAATAATTGTAAGAGCCTATGTTTTAGTGACTTGAGCGACTGAGTGAGGCTGCCAGCGCCTGGCTCGATCGGTGCAAGCAGGAGATCTTTTAGACCACATTTTTAGGCTGAAATATATTTTAGACTAATTTTTTGATTGAAAAAGACCTATATATAAAAGGATTTTTAGGCTCGTCCCGGGCCACGGCCCAGGTGGCCCGGGGGCCGGGGCCGAAATTCGCCCCTCCTCACACATGTTGTTCTTGACTGTTGTAACTCTAATTCATATGGACAAAACACTCTGGAGTAGAAGCCTGTACGGAATAAAGCAAACCAATATGGTGACGGTTCCACCCCTCGAATTCAATCGCCGCAATCCGCATGCAATCGTGTGCCGCGTTTACAAATGTGAGCCAGACCGCCCTAGCCCATGGCCTCCCATGATTCAGTTCATGTGCTTGAAACGGCGTGCGTCGGTTCACGCACGCTGTAAGGAGTTTGGAGATCGAATGGACATTCCACATGATGACCCGGTCCGTTTCCAGTCATGGTTTGCTTGCTTGTCCAGGAGACCAGACCACAAATGCGCGAGCTTTCTACACAGGGGCGAGCAGCGTGTGCTCTTCATCAGTCCAGCTGGACCCCGTCGCGGCAACTTTGGCTTCATGCATGCACTGGGCGCCCCCCATCTGTTTGGATCGCAGAAAATTTCGCTGGCCCCTAATAAAATATATAAAAAAGTGTTATTCCAGTACCTCGTCAGGTCCTTTCATAATTAATAAAAAAGAAAACAAACATTACTAGTAGTATTGGCACGCACTGTCTGAAACCGAGTAAAGTCTGTGGGCCAGTTGATGAACCAGCAGGAGGCTGTTGGACTGGCATCTGATCTGATGATGATTGATCATCTCGAGATGGATGAATGAATGAATTCATTCAAACAGACACGACCGTCAAAAACGGAACGGAGTAACCACCACCGCGCGTTGCCCGGCCTCACCCCACCGACAGCCCGGCAGGCTGGGCCCCGCGGGTCATGCTCTCCCGAACCCGATGGTGGTGGGAGTAGGTACTCGCTGTCCCGTGTGCCGCGCAGCTGTTCGCTGTTCGCGCGGGCGCGGCGGATCCGGTGGTGGGGTCGCGCTCCCACACTGGGGCCTGACTGTGGTGCTGTGCTACTGCAGCTGCAGCGGGGAGAGCGGCCCACTCATCAGTCATCACCACAACAAGGTAGAGGCGTCCGAGGCCTCGCCATAATTCCAACCCACTGTGTGTGCCGCTGTAGCAGCGCAGCGCAGCGCGCGCGCCACCACCGTCAACCTCCTGATCTCCCCGCCTCGCCGCCGTCGATTCTTCGCCGTCTTCCTGGGGCTCGGGGGCAGCCGGAGCAAGCTTGGGGGGGTGGTGTCCTCGGACCGACGACAGAGTCGTTGCCCGCGAAGATGCCGGCCCTGGTGTACATTCCTACTCCGCTTTGCCCGGTGCCAGAGCGTTTCTCCCGGAGTAGCGGTTGCGCCGCCTCATGATCTGCCAATTGGAACCCCTGGGCGTGCGCAGAGGAGGTATCGCTCGCTCCTGCTGTCTGTGTCCGTTTCGTTTCAATCGCGTGCTTTTCGTTCAGTTCCGTTTTGTGGGGGTTGCGTGGGGTGGTTTAGTACTTGGGTTCGCGCAAATAACGGGAGACGTTGCAGGTTGCTCTGCAGCTGGACAGTGATCGCGTTTGGTGGGTGTGGCGGCGGTGGAGGAAGACGACACGACGAAGACGAGGAGGTCAGGAGGCCATGAAGGAGGCGGGCGAGGAGAGGTGCCTTGACCCGCAGCTGTGGCACGCGTGCGCCGGCGGCATGGTGCAGATGCCCCCCGTGCGCTCCCGTGTCTACTACTTCCCGCAGGGCCACGCGGAACACGCGCACGGCGGCGGCGGCGCCACGGACCTCGCCGGGGCGCGGGCGCGACCTCTCCCGCCGCTCGTGCTCTGCACCGTCGCCGGGGTGCGCTTCCTGGCCGATCCGGAGACCGACGAGGTCTTCGCCAAGATCCGCCTCGTGCCGGCCGCGCCCGGCGAGGTGGAGTTCGGAGAGCCCCGCGAGTTCGGCATCGACCCCGAGGACGCCCGGGAGAAGCTGTCCTCCTTCGCCAAGACGCTCACGCAGTCCGACGCCAACAACGGCGGCGGCTTCTCCGTGCCGCGCTACTGCGCCGAGACCATCTTCCCCAAGCTCGACTACCGGGCCGACCCGCCGGTGCAGACGGTGCTCGCCAAGGACGTGCACGGGGAGGTCTGGAAGTTCCGCCACATTTTCCGGGGCACGCCGCGCCGGCATTTGCTCACCACGGGATGGAGCGCGTTCGTCAACCAGAAGAAGCTCGTCGCCGGGGACTCCATCGTCTTCCTGCGCACCGAGCATGGCGAGCTGTGCGTCGGGATACGCCGTGCCAAGCGGGTGTCCTGTGGTGGCATGGAGTGCATCTCTGGCTGGAACGCCCCGGTGTACGGGGCCTTGTCGGCGTTCTTGAAGGACGAGGAAGGTAAGATCACTAAGGGTCCTGGTGGGTACATGAGAGGCAGGGGGAAGGTGGAGATCACGGACGTTGTTGAGGCCGCAAGCTTAGCCGCGAGCGGGCAGCCATTTGAGGTGGTGTACTACCCGAGAGCTAGCACTCCAGAGTTTGTTGTGAAGGCTGCATCGGTACAGAACGCGATGAGGAACCAGTGGTGCCCTGGGATGAGGTTCAAGATGGCATTTGAGACAGAGGATTCGTCAAGGATCAGCTGGTTTATGGGGACGATAGCTTCTGCTCAGGTTGCTGACACAATCAGATGGCCAAATTCACCGTGGAGGCTTCTTCAGGTTTTGCTTCATCCCATGTTTCCCATACCTATATGCCATACTTCATTATGAACTGATGATTGCTACTTTTAACTTCCCGTTTGGGGTTAATAATTAATAGGTGTTAGTGTTTCTGGTACCCATAAAATGCTTAATGCCCTGTGAAATTAACTGCTGTTATGGAACTGTTGGTTCAATGTTAATATGGAACATGCAGCGAAATGGCCTCTAGCCGAGTTGGTTAGGTGGTCTGAGTATCACTCCTCAAGTCCTGGTTTTGACTCTCTGTGGGAGCGAATCTCAGGCTGTGGTTAAAAAAATTCCCTCGTCAGTCCCACGCTAAAGCACAGGTCTAACTCTAAGGCCCGGTCGCGGTGGTTTCTCACATGGGCTACGGTGCCACTGTGTATGAGGGTAGGGCAGGGGTTTGAAGGTTTTCTTATCCTGCGTGAGAATGTCTTCTTCTTAATATAATGACCGGGGGCTGTCTTACCCGCAGGTCGAGTTTTTTTGGTTCACACTAGAAGGTGCACCTGAAAGATGACCAACACACAGCGCATGGTGCTCTACCGTTTGTTGCTCACATAAACCATCTGTAAGCCTTCATTAAAAAAAATAAATTATGAAATTGGGCATTTGAGGAATTTTGGGAGAGATACTTAGACAGGCAAAAGCCACATCTCTAGTTGTGTTAGACTAGGATGGGAACAAGTTTTGTACAGTTCTAACCATAAAGAACAGGTTAGAAAACACAACTGTACTACTTTACCTATAGCTATAATGAGCTATACTGTCTGTTTGATTCAGTTACTTTCTCCTCTGGAACATATATTTTTTCAAATTTTAGTATGTTTGGTCAGTCTCTTCTGGTAAATGGTCACTGAGAGCAGTGTTGTCATCTTCTACAGCATTGTTTCTCATCTCCATATATCCTACCATCATAGGTTACAGATTCAATTTGCAGGATCTTTTAGCTATTTAGATTTTTGTGTCTGTTTCTGCACAATTCGGAAGCTGATTAACATTATTTTGTTAGCATCAGGAGGCATTAGGGAACTTTGGAGGTTTTGTTTGATGCGCTTATGAATCCTCCCTTACAAATTTGATCTGCTTTATATGTGTCTAGCTGAAATTGAAATGTGGGGAGCGAACTGATTAACATCCACATATTTCCAACAAAGCATCCATTTATATATATATGTCTCTCGGTCCTGGACTCCTGAATCAATTGGCCCTTTTGTTCCAAGTTAATGACAGTACCTTACACTTTCCCTATATGATCAATGCCCTTATAAGATTGCTAGCCGATCTTTAATTGCAGCATAGCTTTGTACATCTGTACCTTGAGAAAGAAATTGAGACACCAAGCCACCAACAATAATATTGATCAAGCATTTGTTTAACTTTAGTGTGCTGCCTGTTGGTTCTTCATCTGTCCTTACCCTAGCATATTTTCGTTTTTCTTGGAATTGCCTTGGTACATACTACATAGTTTGACAGGCAATGTAGGATTACAAATGTAGGTGTCTTACTAACAGTGTTAAGTGAGACATTTGAATTTTGCCAGCTAATATTGTCTAATGTTATCAATTATAGCAGATGCAGGAAGTGTTCACTTTTGAACACTAAAACAATTTACTTGTGAAATTGGTACACGATTTATTGTTAGATGATGCTTCCTTTATCCTTATTAGCTCTGCTAGCACCAGCGCATTCTAATTGTGTGCACTGTGTCTTTTTGTTTCTTCACATAGCTGCGATTTATTGCAGGTGTCATGGGATGAACCAGACTTGCTGCAGAATGTGAAATGTGTCAATCCATGGCTTGTGGAGATTGTATCAAGCATTCCACCGATTCACCTAGGGACATTTTCTCCACCTAGAAAGAAGTTGCGGGTGGCCCAACATCCAGACTTTCCATTTGAGGGTCAGCTGTTGAATCCAATTTTCCATGGCAACCCACTTGGTCCAAGCAACAGCCCACTTCGCTGTTTCTCGGACATCGCTCCTGCAGGCATACAGGGAGCCAGGCATGCTCAATTTGGTTTACCCCTAACAGACTACCAGCTTAACCAGCTGCACCTCGGTTTCAACCGGCTTGGTGCTATGACTCCGACGCCCCGTATATCCAAGGGTTTTGTGATCAGCAGCGCACCAGCCAGTGAGAGTGTCTCTTGCTTGCTGACAATCGGCACACCACAGGCCACAGAGAAATCTGATGACATAAAGAGACCCCACATAATGCTGTTCGGAAAGCCTATCCTTACTGAGCAGCAGATGGATTCTGGAGGATCGAGGGAAGGCCTATCCCAAGACCGCAAGGCTTCTGAGCTTGGGCTAGAAGACGGGCACTGCAAGGTGTTTATGGAATCAGAGGATGTTGGCCGCACCATTGACCTATCTGTCTTTGGTTCGTACGAAGAGCTGTACGGCCAGTTAGCGGACATGTTTGGAATTGAGAAGGCGGAAATAATGAGGCACCTTTGCTACCGTGATGCTGCTGGTGCTGTCAGGCATACTGGTGAAGAGCCGTTCAAGTGAGTGTTTTCCTTAATGCCATCAGCTTTTATTTACCTGGTATATAATCAGTGTCAACTATATACTAGTGCATTTAAACTATGTTGTGTGTGTGTGTGTGTGACAGTGACTTCATGAAAGTAGCACGGAGGCTCACCATTATAGAGGGCACGGAGGGGAGACCGCAGAAACCTCTCGTGGAATACATGGTCGAGCGGGCTTGATTGCATGGTGGTTCGGACAAGGCAATCTGAAACTTGTGCAAGACTGAGCTTAGAGCGAAGTAACTGCTGTGTGTTTTCATTTGTGTTTGTCTGCCGCCGAAGCAGAATCGCGATGCTTGTCTGGTCGTGTGGAAAACCTTGGTGTACGCTTCGTGACTTGGTCGTTAGAACTCTGTCGTGGTCAGTTGTGTTTTGCTTGGTCGAAGTTGATGAATAACCTCTTTGACGAATTAGCTTGGAATAAAGTTCGAGTTGTTGTGTTATGGTAAGTGCCATGGCAACATGGCAATTCAGTTGTCACTGTCGATTTAGTTAAAATGCGTGTATCTGTTATTACAGTTTGACAACACTTATTCATTTCATCAGCATACTTGTGGCCGGTTATCTATCGCCAGTTTGGGAACACCATCCTTTCAAGAGATTTTTATTTTTTCAAAAAAAAATTAGTTTACTTTTCTTTGGAAAAATATAATATGAATCCGTTAAGAAAATGGAGTTTCTAAACTAGCCTTAAACATGAAAATGGTACGAGTATTTGTTAAGGAGTTGGCGTGAATTCTGAAGCACGCATGCAGATCCGCAGAGCATACTCCTGTGCGTACGTTATGCCATGCGCTTGTCGTTTAAAGGAGTGGATCCTTCACGTGTTTTACACGGGATGGAACCGATGGAGCGTGTGTACGGCGACTGCCCCAAGGCCAGCTCCGCGCGCAGGCAGCAGCTGCTACGCGAGTGCAGCATCCTGTCAAACATCGAGTCCAAGCAGATTGAAGTCTGGTTCCAGAACCGGAGGTGAGCGCGCATCGTCTTCTGTCAACCAGTCACTTAAATCTGGTGGAACCTATCTTCGAGGAAGCGAATCTTGATGAATCCTTTCGTTTCTATTTATCGTACGGATGCGATAGGTAGAAAGGAAGATGAACGACCCCAGGGTAGGGGTTGTTGTGCAAACATGAAAGTCGGTTCTATGCTATTATGAGCAAATGGCTAAAACGTAAGGCGACACAACTAAAAAGATATAGCATTTTCCCTCATTGAGGAGCCCCGCTAGGAAGGGCGGCAACGGCGTGCGCCTGCACTGGGCAGGGTGGCTGCGCTAGCCTCCGGCCAGGAGAGGCGGCGGAGGTGGCGGAATAGAAGGGGCAGTGGTGGATCCGACCGAGAAGGCTGTGGCAGCGATGGATCTAGTCGTGGCGGCGACAAAGAAAAGGGGAGGGTGGCAGGGCACGCCGGATCCAGTCAGGGGGTAGTGGAGCTGGCGAAGGGAGAAGCAAGAAGAATTGGGAGGCGCTGCTGGGCGTCGGCGCAGGCAGGGAGTAGACGACATTGCTAGGGGAGAGCACGTCAGCAGGTCGTGTGGTCGGAAAGAAACCGTAGCGGCAATGGGGACAAGGCGATGATGCTCAGGAAAAGAGAGGGAGTGGCGGGTGGGGGCATGACTAGGGGTGGAAGGGGGTGGCGCGCTAGGCGACGCGGGCGGCTGTAGTTGCGGTCGCGGTCTAGAGGGAGGCGGGCGCGCGTGTGTGTGGCCTGAGGCGACGGCCACCATGGTCGGCAAAGAGATGGGCTCGACAAACATGGGTGCAGGGCCGAGTGGTGCTGCTAGCCAGCAGCCGAGGCAGGGGCAGAGCCGGGTGGCACGGTCGCGACGGAGGGAGGCGCGACTGGGCATGGAGGAAGCCACGCGGGTGGCAGAACGTCGGATCCTCCCGTGCACTCACGTGGCTAGCGGCGGGGAGGCGGTTGCCATGACCGACAACCGGAGAGGGGAGGGCGCCAGGCTCCAGTGCGCTAGGGAAGAGGAGCGCCCGAGCCATGAGTAGGGGGTTGTGAGCGTTTCTGGGAGTGAATGGACGAACCTCTCGGGAACTGCGGCGCAGAAGCAAGTGATTGAGCAAGAGGTGCCCAACGACTGTGGGGTGGGAGGGAGGAGAGGAACCCTAACCTAGCGAGATACCAAGTTAGAAATTGAGATTCCACACGTATTGTATATAGGATGGTTAAATATATAGATCTAGAGAATCCCTAACCCTAAGGCTATCTTCAGCAGTTTACCCATCTTCATACCCATATTCAAACTCCACTCCGCGAACAGTGCAATCTACAGTACAAAACAATGTTTTGAGTGACCATATTAGTGAACTGCTAGAAACAGTCAAATGGACTGGCAGACCACATACATAAATAATATAAGAATACACTAACTTCTTGATGTTGCTAGTCCTGTGCGTGATGATTCTTTTTGTCTGCTCTAACTGAATTTTGCCTCCATTCTTTCATGGTGTTAGGTGTCGTGATAAGTAGCCGGAGTCGACTTGTTGTTCGAGAAAAACCGAAAGTAGTCTCTCTAAGGTGATTCATTCATAATATTTATTTTGTGCGGTTTCAAGATGCTAAAAAGGTATATTTTATAATAGGCTTTTGAGCTCCATTATGTGTACAATGTACTTTATCATTGTTCGAAAAAATCGAAAGCAGTCTCTCGTATGTTATTGTAAGGTGATTCATTCATAGTATTTATTATGCGCGGTTTCAAGATGCTCAAAAGGTATATTTTGTAATCGGTTTTTGAGCTCCATTATGTGTACATCGTACTTCATCAATATAGGAATTATGGACTTAGCGGAGTCTCCAAGGTTCCAAGCCATGAACAGAAAACTGATCGCAATGAACAAGCTTCTCATGGAGGAGAATGAGCAATTGCAGAAGCAGGTTTCCCAGCTGGTTCACGAGAATGTGTACATGAAGCAGCTGCTGCAGAGTGTAAGCCCTGGTTTTGTTAACCAGAAGCCATATCGTGACATTTGTTTTGCATATCTACATGTCCATTGCTGCCTTTCACTTTTCTCCTCTTATACCATCTCTTCACTGCTTACATCCCTCATTGGCAAATGTGTGATTCAAATGTGACCACTCCTGCAAACCTAAGGGACGCGAGTAACCCATCAGGGTAAATAAACCAAAGCTTCCCATGGAACTTTCTCACTTCAATAGGATTTAATAACATACTGTTTACAATAATCATTTTCCTCTTTTGCGCCAGGCTCCTTTCAATTGCATAGAACACCTTTACAAAGTTCCTCTCAAAGGATACATGGACTGCTATTGATTGGGTCCAGATACCCGGGATGAAGGTGGAATGATAACTTTAGGGGCTAGTTTGGAAACTCAATTTCCCACTCAATCCCGGAGGGGATTTAAGTTTCCAAACTAGTATTAGATGTTCCAATATTTCATGCTCTAGCATGAAAACTAAGTTGATTGAAACATGTTTACCTCAATCTCTTTTTTGTGTGATTAGCCTAGTCCAGATTTGTTTGGTATTGTGACCATTTCCCATGGTGGCCATGGTGTTGTTGCTCGTGCCTTTGGTCTTGAGAACCTAGAACCAACAAAGGTAGCTTATGATTCAGCAGTTTGTTCAGAACTTACGGTATCTCAAGTATTTATGTTGTTGGTTTACATGAATACATATTGAAACTCTTGTACCATGGGCAGAGCTCAAGGTCGGCCAACGGGGTTATGCCCCCGTGGCTCAGAATATTTTACCAATTCATTTGAGTATTTGACAGTAGATGTATGAACTGCAAGTCTGAACTAAACATTACACATGACGTAGGTAACTACTGCTCTTGCCTTCTCAATTAGAAATAACCAAAGCGGCGTACACTACACACACTCGCTCGTTGCCCCTACTGAAAGTCACCTAGAGGGGGGTGAATAGGGCGAATCTGAAATTTATAAACTTAAGCACATCTACAAGCCGGGTCAGCGTTAGAAATATGAACGAGTCCGAGAGAGAGGGCGAAAACAAATCGTAAGCGAATAAAGAGTGAGACAAAAGGATTTGTTTTACCGAGGTTCGGTTCTTGCAAACCTACTCCCCGTTGAGGTGGTCACAAAGACCGGGTCTCTTTCAACCCGTTCCCTCTCTCAAACGGTCACTTAGACCGAGTGAGCCTCTCTTCTCAATCAAACGGGACACAAAGTCCCCGCAAGGACCACCACACAATTGGTGTCTCTTGCCTCGGTTACAATTGAGTTGATCACAAGAAAGAATGAGAAAAAGAAGCAACCCAAGCGCAAGAGCTCAATTGAACACGAGTCACTCTCTCACTGGTCACTATTTGATTTGGAATGATTTTTGGACTTGGGAGAGGATTTGATCTCTTTGGTGTGTCTTGTATTGAATGCTATAGCTCTTGTAAGGTGTGGGAAGTCAGAAAACTTGGATGCAATGAATGGTGGGGTGGTTGGGGTATTTATAGCCCCAACCACCAAACTAGTCGTTTGGTGGAGGCTGCTGTCGAATGGCGCACCGGACAGTCCGGTGCGCCACCGGACACTGTCTGGTGCGCCTGCCACATCAGTCGGCCGTTGGATTCCGACCGTTGGAGCTTCTGTCTTCTGGGCCACCGGACAGTCTGGTGGTGCACCAGACAGGTATTGTTTACTGTTCGGTGCGCCATCTGGCTCTGCTCTGACTCTGGCGCGCACTGTAGCGCATTTAATGCCTTCTACATACGACCGTTGGCGCGAAGTAGCCGTTGCTCCGCTGGCACACCGTACAGTCCGGTGCGCCACCGGACAGTCGGGTGAATTATAGCGGAGTGGCTCCCAGAATTCCCGAAGGTGAGCAGTTCGGAGTTGAAGTCCCTGGTGCACCGGACACTGTCCGGTGGTGCACCGGACAGTCCGGTGCGCCAGACCAGGGGACACTTCGGCTGACTTTGCTCTCTTATATTTGAATCCTTTCTCGGTCTCTTTATTGGTTTGTTGTGAACCTTTGGCACCTGTAGAACTCATAATCTAGAGCAAACTAGTTAGTCCAATTATTTGTGTTACTCAATTCAACCACCAAAATCAATTAGGAAAAGGTGTAAGCCTATTTCCCTTTCAATCTCCCCCTTTTTGGTGATTGATGCCAACACAAACCAAAGCAAATATAGAAGTGCATAATTGAACTAGTTTGCATAATTTAAGTGCAAAGGTTACTTAGAATTGAACCAATATATTTTCATATGATGCGCATGGATTGATTTCTTCATTTTTAATATTTTGGACCACGCTTGCACCACATGTTTTGTTTTTTTTGCAAATTCTTTTGTAAATTCTTTTCAAGGTCTTTTGCAAATAGTCAAAGGTAAATGAATAAGATTTTGAGAAGCATTTTCAAGATTTGGAATTTTATCCCCCTGTTTCAAATGCTTTTCCTTTGACTAGACAAAACTCCCCCTCAATGAAATCCTCCTCTTAGTGTTCAAGAGGGTTTTAGATATTAATTTTGAAGAGGGTACACCAATTTGAAATTATATCAATAATAAGATACCAATTTGAAAATCACCATTTGAAAAATCTTTGCTAAACACAACTTTGAATTTTGAAATTGGTGGTGGTGCGGTCCTTTTGCTTTGGGCTAATACTTTCTCCCCCTTTGGCATGAATCGCCAAAAACGGATACTTGAGTGAAATATAAGTCTTTTTACTTTCTCTCCCTATGGTAAATAACATATGGGTGAAGATTATACCAAAGTTGGAGAGCGGCACGGAGCGACGGCGAAGGATGAGTAATTTGATGGAGTGGAGTGGAAGCCTTTTTCTTCGCCGAAGACTCCAATTCCCTTTCAATCTATGACTTAGCATGGAATACACTTGAAAACACATTAGTCATAGCAAAGATATATGATCAAAGGTATATCAATAAGCTATGTGTGCAAAACATCAAAAGAAATTCCTAGAATCAAGAATATTTAGCTCATGCCTAAGTTTGGTAAATATTTGTTCATCTAATGGCTTGGTAAAGTTATCGGCTAATTGTTCTTTGGTGTTAATATATGCAATCTCGATATCCCCCTTTTGTTGGTGATCCCTTAAGAAATGATACCGAATGGCTATGTGTTTAGTGCGGCTACGCTCAACGGGATTATCCGACATGCGGATTGCACTCTCCTTATCACATAGAAGAGGAACTTTGATTAATTTGTAACCATAGTCCCTAAGGGTTTGCCTCATCCAAAGTAATTGCTCGCAACAATGGCCTACGGCAAAATACTCGGCTTCGGCGGTAGAAAGAGCTACGGAATTTTGTTTCTTTGAAGCCCAAGACACCAGAGACCTTCCCAAGAACTGGCAAGTCTCTGATGTGGTCTTTCTATTAATTTTACACCCTGCCCAATCAGCATCGGAATAACCAATTAAATCAAATGTGGATCCCCTGGGGTACCAAAGGCCAAACTTAGGAGTATAAACTAAATATATCAAGATTCGTTTTACGACCCTAAGGTGAAATTCCTTAGGATCGGCTTGGAATCTTGCACACATGCATACGAAAAGCATAATATCCGGTCGAGATGCACATAAGTAAAGCAAAGAACCTATCATCGACCGGTATACCTTTTGATCTACGGATTTACCTCCCGTGTCGAGGTCAAGATGCCCATTGGTTCCCATGGGTGTCTTGATGGGCTTGGCATCCTTCATCCCAAACTTATTTAGAATGTCTTGAATATATTTCGTTTGGCTAATGAAGGTGCCCTCTTGGAGTTGCTTTACTTGAAATCCTAAGAAGTACTTCAACTCTCCCATCATAGACATCTCGAGTTTTTGTGTCATGATCCTACTAAACTCTTCACATGTAGATTCGTTAGTAGACCCAAAAATGATATCATCAACATAGATTTGGCATACAAACAAATCATTTTCAAGTGTTTTGGTAAAGAGTGTAGGATCGGCCTTTTCGACTTTGAAGCCGTTAGTGATAAGAAAATCTCTTAGGCATTCATACCATGCTCTTGGGGCTTGTTTGAGCCCATAAAGCGCCTTAGAGAGTTTGTAAACATGGTTAGGGTACTCACTATCTTCAAAGCCGGGAGGTTGCTCAACATAGACCTCTTCCTTGATTGGTCCATTGAGGAAGGCACTTTTCACGTCCATTTGATAAAGCTTAAAGCCGTGGTAAGTAGCATAGGCAAGTAAAATGCGAATTGACTCAAGCCTAGCTATGGGTGCATAGGTTTCACCGAAATCCAAACCTTCGACTTGTGAATATCCCTTGGCCACAACTCGGGCTTTGTTCCTTGTCACCACACCATGCTCATCTTGCTTGTTGCGGAAGACCCACTTGGTTCCTACAACATTTTGATTAAGACGTGGAACTAAATGCCATACCTCATTCCTAGTGAAGTTGTTGAGCTCCTCTTGCATCGCCACCACCCAATCCGAATCTTGAAGTGCTTCCTCTACCTTGTGTGGCTCAATAGAGGAAACAAAAGAGTAATGTTCACAAAAATGAGCAACACGAGATCGAGTAGTTACCCCCTTTTGAATATCGTCGAGGATGGTGTTCACGGGGTGATCTCATTGAATTGCTTGGTGGACTCTTGGGTGTGGCGGTCTTTGAACTTGTTCATCTTCCTTGTCTTGATTATGGGCATCTCCCCCTTGATCATTTCCCTCCTCTTGAGGTGGCTCATCCTCTTGATCTTCTCCTTCATCATCTTGAGCCTCATCCTCATCTTGGGTTGGTGGAGATGCTTGTATGGAGGAAGATGGTTGATCTTGTGCTTGTGGAGGCTCTTCGGATTCCTTAGGACATACATCCCCAATGGACATGTTCCTTAGTGCGACGCACGAGGCCTATTCATCATCTAGCTCATCAAGATCAACTTGCTCTACTTGAGAGCCGTTAGTCTCATCAAACACAATGTCACAAGAAACTTCAACTAGTCTGGAGGACTTGTTAAAGACTCTATATGCCCTTGTGTTTGAATCATATCCTAGTAAAAAGCCTTCTACAGCCTTAGGAGAAAATTTGGATTTTCTACCTCTTTTAACAAGAATAAAGCATTTGCTACCAAAGACTCTAAAATATGAAACATTTGGCTTTTTACCGGTTAGGAGTTCGTATGATGTCTTCTTGAGGATTCGGTGTAGATATAACCGGTTGATGACGTAGCAGGCGGTGTTGACCGCCTCGTCCCAAAACCGATCCGAAGTCTTGTACTCATCAAGCATGGTTCTTGCCATGTCTAAGAGTTCTATTCTTCCTCTCCACTACACTATTTTGTTCTGGCGTGTAGGGAGAAGAGAACTCATGCTTGATGCCCTCCTCCTCAAGGAAGCCTTCAGTTTGAGAGTTCTTGAACTCCGTCTCGTTGTCGCTTCTTATTTTCTTGATCCTTAAGCCGAACTCATTTTGAGCCCGTCTCAAGAATCCCTTTAAAGTCTCTTGGGTTTGAGATGTTTCCTGCAAAAAGAACACCCAAGTGAAGCGAGAATAATCATCCAAAGTAACTAGACAGTACTTACTCCCGCCGATGCTTATGTAAGCTATCAGGCCGAATAGGTCCATGTGTAGGAGCTCGAGTGACCTGTCAGTCATCATGATGTTCTTGTGTGGATGATGAACACCAACTTGCTTTCCTGCCTGACATGCGCTACAAACCCTGTCTTTCTCAAAATGAACATTTGTTAGTCCCAAAATGTGTTCTCCCTTTAGAAGCTTGTGAAGATTTTTCATTCCAATATGAGCTAGTCGGCGATGCCAGAGCCAGCCCATGTTAGTCTTAGCAATTAAGCAAGTGTCGAGTTCAGCTCTATCAAAATCTACTAAGTATAGCTGACCCTCTAACACTCCCTTAAATGCTACTGAATCATCACTTCTTCTAAAGACAGTAACACCTACATCTGTAAAAAGACAGCTGTAACCCATTTTACATAATTGTGAAACTGAAAGCAAGTTATAATCTAAAGAATCTACAAGAAAAACATTGGAAATGGAATGGTCAGGAGATATAGCAATTTTACCCAATTCTTTGACCAAGCCTTGATTTCCATCCCCGAATGTTATCGCTCTTTGGGGATCTTGGTTTTTCTCATAGGAGGAGAACATCTTCTTCTCCCATGTTGTAGCATCCCAGAAATTCAAATTCTAAAATATTCTCAAACTTGCTCTAAATTCAAAATGAATTTCAAATTTTGTTTCAAGATGTTTGTTTGCAAGTTGATATCAGCAAGTAAAATATAGTGGTCCATATTCTCTCTAAAATCCTCCTCAAAATATCCTACAAATATTTCCCCAGTGATCACCCTCAAACTCTTTCAGAAATACTACCCAAATATTCCACCGATATATCTCCAAGTATTTTCTTCCTAAGAAATACCTTCAGAATCATTTTTCAAGCCCCCACAAATATTTTCTTCATAACTTTCTTCATGCTCATACGTATATGTATGCCTCCGGTGTCATACGGTGGGCTCTACAAGCTAATTACACTCATATAAGACAAATCCATGCTAATCTCCCACTAATCCTCTCATCCCTCCCCCTAATCCCCCCACCATGGCTATAAATAGAGGGGCAAGGGCCTCCTCTCATCCCACCCCAAGCCATTTCATGGCAACTCTCTCCCCCCCACACACACCCACTCCATGTTCCACACAAGCACACACTAGCACAAGGATCGTTCGGTCGTTCTTCGATCGTTCGTCCCCCTGTTCTTAGTTTGTTCGTTCGTTCGTCCGATCGTTCATGGTTCGTTCGTCCGTTCGTCCGATCGTTCGATCGTTCGTCCGTTCGTTCGTCCAAATAATCTTTTTCCTGCTGTTATGCTGCCGAAATTCCGATCGTTCGATCGTTCGTCCGTTCGTTCGTCCAAATAATCTTTTTCCTGTCGTTATGCTGCCGAAATTCCGATCGTTCGTTCGTTCGATCATTCGATCGTTCATCGTTCGTTCATAGTTCCTATCCATCGTTCATCGTTCGTTCATACGAACTATTCACCATCACTATTTACCGTTACTATTTACCGTTAATATTTACCGTTACTTTTTACCGTTACTATTCACTGTTACTATTTACCGTTACTTTTTACCGTTACTTTTTACCGTTACTTATTACCGTTACTATTTACCGTTACTTTTTATCGTTACTATTCACCGTTACTATTTACCATTACTTTTTACCGTTACTTTTTACCGTTACTTTTTACCGATACTATTTACCGTCACTATTTACCGTTACTATTCATCGATAATCCGATCACCCCAAATTTCAACTACTCATCCATCATGCTGTCCAGTCCACCTAAGACCAGCCAGACCCATATTCCAGTTATACAAACTCCGGTGACTGTGATTTTCCTTCCAGTAGGAACTTCCCATCTGGTCACCCATCCTAGGTTTCTCCAAGTTGAGCACGCTTAACTTGAGATTCCTTCGAACCAGGCTTCCAAACTCAGATTCCAATAATTCTCGTTTCTAAATTCTTATCGAATTATTCCCTATCCAACCATGTCATCCCTTAAGCATGGTTCATATTCCAGAAAACTCCCAAAATACTCTCGTCCCATATTCTGCCTATAACTCTCCTGTTCATACTAAGTCAGACGATTCATTCGTCACTATTCTCACCAACAGTGAACTTCACTGTGCTACACCACATACACCCAGCTATAAATACACCCAGCTACCCTCTCCCTCTCCACACACACTCAACACCCTCAGCCAAGGAAAACACCCCACCCACTCAGTTACTCCGCTCTGCTGGCTACACGCATAGTGTCGCTTTGCCTCCAGTCCACCCTCCTGTTATCGAAGCGTTCGTGTCGTCTCGTGGAGGCCAGATCTGCAAGTCTACGCCAGGCGGTGGAGCCAGAAGCCAGTTCCGCGAGCTCTCCTTCCCCCTTCACCGGATAAGCACGACAAGCTTACTGGATCCCTTTGATGCATAAATTACCTATGTTTTTTCAACCACAACCCTCAGCCTGTTATTTTATGCATGATATGATTTTGAGACAAGTTATTATGGCCACCCAGCCGCTTGCCGCTATCCATCCCTGATATATTTGTTACAAATGATTTGAGAAAAGGTGTGAGTTTTCAAAAGAAAATGCTTTTCAAAATGTGTATGATGAAGGGTTTTCACCCTTATCACCTTGTGAGTGGGATAATCAGGGACTCCCTGGTTTAGGGGAGGGCCTAAGGTGATGGCTCAGCTGGTTTAGGCATGAGCAGAAGGATTGTCCCCTCGTATAAGGACCGGTTTGTCATCTTTCACTACCTGTACTCATGATAAGTACAACCACTCGAGACTGTGTGGGCAGTCACTCAATCTGAACTCGTACGGTCCAACCCCAGGGTTATGAAGGCTGGGGAGCACCGGGAGGATAAGGAGGGGGAATGTTTTGTCCGATTTGGACATGGTGGTGGCCTGACTCCTTCCGGTATAACCTTTAAGGTTAGGACGTGCGAGGAAAGAAAGAGATTCGGCATTCGGGTCTCACGACGGTGAGATCGCAGAAACCGGACTAGTGGGTAAAGTGTTCACCTCTGCGCAGAGTTTGAAAACCTATTCGAATAGTTTGTGTCCACAGGAATGGACGAGTCTGGTATGGTATGGCAATTAATGTTTTGTTTTCCCAAAAAAAGTGCTTTTGAGAAAAGTGGTTTTTAAAAGGTCCGGCGGTTGAGCCGTGAGCTATGGTGGACGGGAAGTCCAGTGGCTGTTGTTGAAAATGAAAACCAGTGGGAAACTGCTGAGATACCTGGATGGTTTAGTCCAGGGGATTTTGTTCTAATACTGAAAAACTTCCTGCTCCTTTTGGAGAGGATGCGCTTTGCAAAATACAAAATGTTTTTCAAAACAACCCTGCATAAAATATTGATGTTTCTGCAAAATATCCTGAGCTCCACATATTCCATGCATTATATCTTATTTCCCCATTCCGCGGGTGAAGGTGGGATGCTGAGTACGTTTGTACTCACCCTTGCTTATTTATTTATTTTCAAAAAAAAGGAGATCGGGTAAGAGTTACGACTGTTCCCAACCTTGCCTGTGGCTGTTGGACCGCTGATTTGCTTCACTGCGTATATCGGGCTGCTTCAGCCCCACTCTGATGATATGTCTCGAGTTGTGGACCAACTCTTAAAGTTGATCGCCACCTTTATAGGTTTGTCTCGTTTAAGCAGATCTGTAATCATCTGATGTATAAATTTGTTTACTAGCCTCCTGGGACTAGTAATTGTATCACATTTGAGTCCTAGAGGATTGGGGACGCTTCAGGTGGTATCAAAGTTGTTAGGTTGGCCGCAGGACGTAACCCTTAGCCTGATCAAAAGTTTTTGAGTCCAAACTATTTTCTAAAAAAAATCTTGCTCTCATCCCTTCATTTCAAAAATGCTTTCCCCCTTTCCTTCTCTCAGAAGTCAGATGGAGGTCCGCTGCCAAACCAGCTTGTGCCAGAATGAAGATGGTTTCCCCAAGTTGCTGAGAGCATGCACAGTTCGCCTCGGAATCAGGAGCCAGCCAGAGTATGATGGTCGTGAATTCGTCGAGCATGGCACAGAGAAATGTGTCGTGACTGTGTACATTGGATCCAGTCCGCACTATGTGGAATGGAGTGTCACTACTGCTGGGCACAGATTCAAAGACACCTGCCAAGTCGTCGCCCGCAAGGCATTGAGGGCCCTGTGTCAGATCTATGAAGAAGAAGTGGCCGACACACTGTTCAGATTCTTTCCGCCCTTTCAGAGAAACCGTCCCGTTTGGATGGCCAGGATGCGTGCATTGGAAGGGCAGTAGCTGCTGGAGGACGACCCCACAGTCGTGTACCTCACTGCATACCTGCTCACCCTGGATGCACAGTATGATTTCTTGGCTCGGCACCACCGTCAGATGATTACCCGAGCAGAATATGTGGAGAAGCTCAACCGTAAGCACTATGTGGATCTCACCACAGCTCAAGCCCGTGTAGCTGCCTTGGAAAGTCGTGAAGTCATTGCTGTTGAAGCCCTGAAGCAAGCCAAGGAGGAGCACGTCCAGAAGTTGATGGAGGCCTACTTGGTAACCCATAACCAACGTAGAGCCCTGTGGATCCAAGAGCCCGCTTCATCCAACCCAGTTCAACCAAGGAGAGCTGAAGACCCCCAAATTCTTGAAGGTCACCCGGTCTCTATCAGAGGAGAGAAGAAGGCTTGGGAACTACCGGAAGGAGCCATAGTCTTGGAAGGAATTCCAGTCTTCCCTCAGGCTATGGATAAGCAAGAGCACCCCGAGTCCTCCCAAGATCCCCTGCCAGAGTTGTTTGAGCCCCTCACCATGAAGAAGATTCCAGCACCGTCCCGTGAGATCAAAGAAGAAGCTGCAAGCACCCTACCAGCACCGCCGCCCTCTAAGGAGCTACAAGAGCCAGTCCAGCTTGAAGAAGAGTTCGACCCCTTCCTTCCATCTCAGTCGCCGCCAGAAGAAGTCATCAACATCAGCTCCCTCTTGACCCATCCAGGAGATGTCTCAGATTGAAGTTGTGTGCCAGCCTTGCCAGAAGAGAAACTGCCTGGTCTGAGTTAGTTATGCCCAGTCCTCTGCATGCATTGGGTAGTGAAGTTTTTCTTCACTTTGGCTAGAGCCCTGCATGTATGAGAGGTAATCGTGTAGACTCGTATTTTGCAAAACTCTAATTGTGTGGCCCTCTAGGGCATTTCAAAATGAATTTCGCTTGATGTTTTTCTCCCCTTTTGAGTGCATATGTGATGCTTTAACGTTAGTGCTCATAAGTCCTGGTTAGCATAGTTCTCAATTCAGGAGCCGAGCAATAGTAGTTATGCTTAGCCCCCGAATCTGAGTAGTCCGTGCTTTGGAAAAACTCTATTCTTCCCCTATTCAAAATATTTGATTTGTTTGTGCTTATCATTGCTGAACTTATGTGTTTTCTTTCTTTTTAAGAAAGGTTTTCTCTAAAAACATAAATCACAAATTAGATCTAATCCTCACCTTATGCTTCCATTCTCATCTTAACCCATCTCAAGAGAAAAGTGCCTTACCTAAGAAGATACCGGGAAGCTTACCCTTGAAGCCTGGAACAAGCTACAGAAGAAACCAGTCCAGCCGCTCAGTCAAAAGGACCGACCATGAGAATCAAAGCACTGCCCCTGAGTCAAAGTAAACAGAAAAAGAGGACAGAAGAAGTTATTACCATACAGAGAGGCAAAGATTCTTGGAACCAGAGACCACAAACATCAGGGTCATTGACCCCACCACTCACTCGTGCCCCCCCCCCGCACGCGTGCCCGCCTCCATGCGCACTACCACCCCCACACCCCTTTGCAGCGCACCCACGCCATCGTCGCCGACAACAGGCCCCCCTTCCCCTTGTCACACCTGCTGCCTCATGTCACCTACTCCATCACCGCCACTCCGCACCCGAGCACCCACACTCGCCTATAAAACCTCCCGCACCAGCTCCCTCAGTTCCCATCCCAAGCAAAACACTCCAGATAAATCCCCTCTGCCAAATCACAAGCAACTCCATTTTCCACTCCCTCGCCCCTAAGATCACAATTCTTGATGATTCTTGGGTTGAAGACTGTTGTACATGGTTCAACATCTTCGGTTTCCTCCTCTGTATGATGGTAATACTCTTTGATAGAATCCTCCAGTGGGAAGAGAAAAGAGAAAGAAAGGGTCAGTGAAAAGAAGATAAGAAGAAGGTTCTCCCAGAATCAACCCTATGACAGTCATCTCTCTGCAGCCTGGTCAAGCAGCAACAGCAGAAGAAGGCCCCGTAACACTCTTGTTATGAGGTACTTCAAGAAGTTCAAATCCCCAAGATTCAAGAGTTCTACCCTCATTCTTTTTAAGTGGGGTAGTGTTCCAGTAAAGTTCCTGCTTTGGAGAAAAAGAAGAAGGCCTGTAGCAAGCTTGTGGAGGACCAGATCATCAAAGCATATAAGTTTTTGGATGAGAAGTGGTCACCCAAGTTTTGTTGATGAAGCACCAGAAGACTAATCAAGGAAGGAATCCATGTGGGAGTTCGCGAGAGAAAGGTTGCATGTTGGCATCGTTGCTTCTTCAATAAGCTAGCTGCCAAGCAAAAGCTAGAAGCCTGAAGATGATCTTTGAGTAGCCAGAATCAGCGTTTGCAATCAGCAACCGGTTGCTCCTAAAAGGCCAGATTTTGTTGAAGTTCCATCTCCTCGAAGAGTCTGCAAAGTGAAGATATGTAGCTGAAGTAAAGCTATACCCATAACCCTTCTAAGCCGAATCTCGAGGACGAGATTCCTTTTAAGTGGGGTAGATTTGTAGCATCCCAAAAATTCAAATTCTAAAATATTCTCAAACTTGCTCTAAATTCAAAATGAATTTCAAATTTTGTTTCAAGATGTTTGTTTGCAAGTTGATATCAACAAGTAAAATATAGTGGTCCATATTCTCTCTAAAATCCTCCTCAAAATATCCTACAAATATTTCCCCAGTGATCACCCTCAAACTCTTTCAGAAATACTACCCAAATATTCCACCGATATATCTCCAAGTATTTTCTTCCTAAGAAATACCTTCAGAATCATTTTTCAAGCCCCCACAAATATTTTCTTCATAACTTTCTTCATGCTCATACGTATATGTATGCCTCCGGTGTCATACGGTGAGCTCTACAAGCTAATTACACTCATATAAGACAAATCCATGCTAATTTCCCACTAATCCTCTCATCCCCCCACTAATCCTCTCATCCCTCCCCCTAATCCCCCCACCATGGCTATAAATAGAGGGGCAAGGGCCTCCTCTCATCCCACCCAAGCCATTTCATGGCAACTCTCCCCCCCCCACACACCCACTCCATGTTCCACACAAGCACACACTAGCACAAGGATCGTTCGGTCGTTCTTCGATCGTTCGTCCCCCTGTTCTTAGTTTGTTTGTTCGTTCGTCCGATCGTTCATGGTTCGTTCGTCCGATCGTTCGATCGTTCGTTCGTCCAAATAATCTTTTTCCTGCCGTTATGCTGCCGAAATTCCGATCGTTCGTTCGACCGATCGTTCGATCGTTCATCCGTTCGTTCGTCCAAATAATCTTTTTCCTCTCGTTATGCTGCCGAAATTCTGATCGTTCGTTCGTTCGATCATTCGATCGTTCATCGTTCGTTCATAGTTCCTATCCATCGTTCATCGTTCGTTCATACGAACTATTCACCATCACTATTTACCGTTACTATTTACCGTTACTTTTACCGTTACTATTTACCGTTACTTTTTACCGTTACTATTCACTGTTACTATTTACCGTTACTTTTTACCGTTACTTTTTACCGTTACTATTTACCGTTACTATTTACCGTTACTTTTTACCGTTACTATTCACCGTTACTATTTACGATTACTTTTTACTGTTACTTTTTACCGTTACTTTTTACCGATACTATTTACCGTCACTATTTACCGTTACTATTCATCGATCATCCGATCACCCCAAATTTCAACTACTCATCCATCATGCTGTCCAGTCCACATAAGACCAGTCAGACCCATATTCCAGTTATACAAACTCCGGTGACTGTGATTTTCCTTCCAGTAGGAACTTCCCATCTGGTCACCCATCCTAGGTTTCTCCAAGTTGAGCACGCTTAACTTGAGATTCCTTCGAACCAGGCTTCCAAACTCAGATTCCAATAATTCTCGTTTCTAAATTCTTATCGAATTATTTCCTATCCAACCATGTCATCCCTTAAGCATGGTTCATATTCCAGAAAACTCCCAAAATACTCTCGTCCCATATTCTGCCTATAACTCTCCTGTTCATACTAAGTCAGACGATTCATTCGTCACTATTCTCACCAACAGTGAACTTCACTGTGCTACACCACATACACCCAGCTATAAATACACCCAGCTACCCTCTCCCTCTCCACACACACTCAACACCCTCAGCCAAGGAAAACACCCCACCCACTCAGTTACTCCGCTCTGCTGGCTACACGCATAGTGTCGCTTCGCCTCCAGTCCACCCTCCTGTTATCGAAGCGTTCGTGTCGTCTCGTGGAGGCCAGATCTGCAAGTCTACGCCAGGCGGTGGAGCCAGAAGCCAGTTCCGCGAGCTCTCCTTCCCCCTTCACCGGATAAGCACAGCAAGCTTACTGGATCCCTTTGATGCATAAATTACCTATGTTTTTTCAACCACAACCCTCAGCCTGTTATTTTATGCATGATATGATTTTGAGACAAGTTATTATGGCCACCCAGCCGCTTGCCGCTATCCATCCCTGATATATTTGTTACAAATGATTTGAGAAAAGGTGTGAGTTTTCAAAAGAAAATGCTTTTCAAAATGTGTATGATGAATGGTTTTCACCCTTATCACCTTGTGAGTGGGATAATCAGGGACTCCCTGGTTTAGGGGAGGGCCTAAGGTGATGGCTCAGCTGGTTTAGGCATGAGCAGAAGGATTGTCCCCTCGTATAAGGACTGGTTTGTCATCTTTCACTACTTGTACTCATGATAAGTACAACCACTCGAGACTGTGTGGGCAGTCACTCAATCTGAACTTGTACGGTCCAACCCCAGGGTTATGAAGGCTGGGGAGCACCGGGAGGATAAGGAGGGGGAATGTTTTGTCCGGTTTGGACATGGTGGTGGCCTGACTCCTTCCGGTATAACCGTTAAGGTTAGGACGTGCGAGGAAATAAAGAGATTCGGCATTCGGGTCTCACGACGGTGAGATCGCAGAAACCGGACTAGTGGGTAAAGTGTACACCTCTGCGCAGAGTTTGAAAACCTATTCGAATAGTCCGTGTCCACATGAATGGACGAGTCTGGTATGGTATGGCAATTAATGTTTTGTTTTCCCAAAAAAAAGTGCTTTTGAGAAAAGTGGTTTTTAAAAGGTCCGGCGGTTGAGCCGTGAGCTATGGTGGACGGGAAGTCCAGTGGCTGTTGTTGAAAATGAAAACCAGTGGGAAACTGCTGAGGTACCTGGATGGTTTAGTCCAGGGGATTTTGTTCTAATACTGAAAAACTTCCTGCTCCTTTTGGAGAGGATGCGCTTTGCAAAATACAAAATGTTTTTCAAAACAACTCTGCATAAAATATTGATGTTTCTGCAAAATATCCTGAGCTCCACATATTCCATGCATTATATCTGATTTCCCCATTCCACGGGTGAAGGTGGGCTGCTGAGTACGTTTGTACTCACCCTTGCTTATTTATTTTTTTTCAGAAAAAGGAGATCGGGTAAAAGTTACGACTGTTCCCAACCTTGCCTGTGGCTGTTGGACCGCTGATTTGCTTCACTGCGTATATCGGGCTGCTTCAGCCCCACTCTGATGATATGTCTCGAGTTGTGGACCAACTCTTAAAGTTGATCGCCACCTTTATAGGTTTGTCTCGTTTAAGCAGATCTGTAATCATCTGATGTATAAATGTGTTTACTAGCCTCCTGGGACTAGTAATTGTATCACATTTGAGTCTCAGAGGATTGGGGATGCTTCACCTGTCATATGGTTTGTGCACCCGCTATCGATGATCCAACTTGAGCCCTCGGATGCATAAACCTACAAAACAATTTTAGTTCTTGATTTTAGGTACCCAAACGGTTTTGGGTCCTTTGACATTAGATACAAGAACTTTGGGTACCCAAACACAAGTTCTTGACCCCTTGTGTTTGCCCCCAACATATTTGGCAACTACTTTGCCGGATTTGTTAGTCAAAACATAAGATGCATCAAAAGTCTTAAATGAAATACTAGATTCATTTGATGCAATAGGAGTTTTCTTCTTAGGCAATTTAGCACGGGTTGATTGCCTAGAGCTAGATGTCTCACCCTTATACATAAAAGCATGATTAGGGCCAGAGTGAGACTTCCTAGAGTGAATTCTCCTAATCTTGTGCTCGGGATAACCGACATGGTACAAAATGTAACCCTCGTTATCCTGAGGCATGGGAGCCTTGCCCTTAACAAAATTTGACAATCTTTTAGGAGGGGCATTAGGTTTGACATTGTCTCCCTTTTGGAAGCCAATGCCATCCTTGATGCCAGGGCGTCTCCCACTATAAAGCATGCTTCTAGCAAATTTAAAATTTTCATTTTCTAAGTCATGCTCATTAATTTTGGCATTAAGTTGAGCTATGTGATCATTTTGTTTCTTAATTAAAGCTAGGTGATCATGAATAGCATCAACATTAATGTCTCTACATCTAGTGCAAATGGAAACATGCTCAACGGTAGATGTAGAGGGTTTGCAAGATTTTAGTTCAACAATCTTAGCATGTAAAATATCATTTTCACTTCTAAGATTGGAAATGGAAACATTGCAAACATCTAAGTCTTTAGCCTTAGCAATTAATTTTTCATTCTCATTTCTAAGGCTAACAAGAGAGACATTTAATTCTTCAATCTTAGCAAGTAAACTAACATTATCATCTCTAAGATTGGAAATTGAATCATCACAAACATTTGAATCAACCTTAGCAATTAGTCTAGCATTCTCATTTCTAAGGTTGGCAATAATATCATGGCACATGCTTAGCTCACTAGATAATTTTTCACATTTTTCTACCTCTAGAGCATAAGCATTCTTAATCTTAACATGCTTCTTATTTTCCTTAATTAGGAAGTCCTCTTGGGTGTCCAAGAGTTCATCCTTCTCATGAATATCACTAATTAATTCATTTAACTTCTCTTTTTGTTGCATGTTTAGGTTGGCAAAAAGAGTGCGCAAATTATCTTCCTCATCACTAGAGGTTGCATATTTCGTGGAGGATTTTGATTTTACCTTCTTCCTTTTGCCGTCCTTTGCCATGAGGCACTTGTGGCCGACGTTGGGGAAGAGGAGTCCTTTGGTGACAGCGATGTTGGCGGCGTCCTCGTCAGAGGAGGAGTCGGTGGAGCTCTCGTCGGAGTCCCACTCGCAGCACACATGGGCATCGCCGCCCCTCTTCTTGTGGTACTTCTTCTTTTCTCTCCTCTTGCCCTTCTTGTCGTTATCCCTGTCACTGTCGCTTGATAATGGACATTTTGCAATAAAGTAACCGGGCTTACCACACTTGTAGCAAACTTTCTTGGAGCGGGGCTTGTAGTCCTTCCCCCTCCTTTGCTTGAGGATTTGGCGAAAGCTCTTGATGATGAGCGCCATTTCCTCGTTGTCGAGCTTGGAGGCGTCGATGGGGAGTCTACTTGATGTAGACTCTTGCTTCTTCTCCTCCGTTGCTTTGAATGCGACCGGTTGTGCCTCGGGCGTGGAGGAGTCGCCTTGCTCGATGATTTTCTTTGAGCCTTTGATCATTAGCTCAAAGCTCACGAATTTACCTATAACTTCCTCGGGGACATAAGCTTATATCTAGGATCACCACGAATTAATTGTACTTGAGTAGGATTAAGAAATACTAGTGATCTTAGAATAACCTTGACCATTTCATGGTCATCCCATTTGGAGCTCCCGAGGTTGCGCACTTGGTTGACCAAGGTCTTTAGCCGGTTGTACATGGCTTGAGGGTCCTCGCCTTGGTTGAGTCGGAATCGACCGAGCTCCCCCTCGATCGTCTCCCGTTTGGTGATTTTGGTCACCTCATCTCCTTCGTGCGCGGTCTTGAGCACGTCCCAAACCTCCTTTGCGCTCTTCAACCCTTGCACCTTATTATACTCCTCTCGACTTAGAGAGGTGAGAAGTATAGTAGTGGCTTGTGAGTTGAAGTGCTCGATTTGGGCCACCTCGTCCTCATCGTAATCTTCATCCCCTACGGATGGTACCTGTACACCAAACTCAACAACATCCCATATACTTTTGTGCAGTGAGGTTAGGTGATATCTCATCATATCACTCCACCTAGAATAATCTTCACCGTCAAACGTCGGTGGTTTGCCTAATGGGACGAAAAGTAATGGAGTATGTTTTGGAATGCGAGGGTAGCGTAGGGGGATATTACTATACTTCTTGCGCTCTTGCGCTTAGAAGTGACGGATGCGGCGTCGGATCCGGATGTAGAGGGTGATGAAGAGTCGGTCTCGTAGTAGACCACTTTCTTCATTTTCTTCTTCTTCTCGCCACTCTTGTGTGATCGAATGCGTGAAGGGGATCCATCCTTGTTGTTGTTGGCGGACTCCCTTGATGGAGCCTTCCCGTGGCTTGTAGCGGTCTTCTCACCGTCGATCACCATCTTCTTGGCGTGATCTCCCAACATCACTTCGAGCGGTTAAGCTCTAATGAAGCACCGGGCTCCGATACCAATTGAAAGTCGCCTAGAGAGGGGGTGAATAGGGCGAATCTGAAATTTATAAACTTAAGCACGTCTACAAGCCGGGTTAGCGTTAGAAATATGAACGAGTCCGAGAGAGAGGGCGAAAACAAATCGTAAGCGAATAAAGAGTGAGACACAAGGATTTGTTTTATCGAGGTTCGGTTCTTGCAAACCTACTCCCCGTTGAGGTGGTCACAAAGACCGGGTCTCTTTCAACCCTTTCCCTCTCTCAAACGGTCACTTAGACCGAGTGAGCTTCTCTTCTCAATCAAACGGGACACAAAGTCCCCGCAAGGACCACCACACAATTGGTGTCTCTTGCCTCGGTTACAATTGAGTTGATCACAAGAAAGAATGAGAAAAAGAAGCAATCCAAGCGCAAGAGCTCAAATGAACACGAGTCACTCTCTCACTAGTCACTATTTGATTTGGAATGATTTTTGGACTTGGGAGAGGATTTGATCTCTTTGGTGTGTCTTGTATTGAATGCTATAGCTCTTGTAAGGTGTGGAAAGTCAGAAAACTTGGATGCAATGAATGGTGGGGTGGTTGGGGTATTTATAGCCCCAACCACCAAACTAGCCGTTTGGTGGAGGCTGCTGTCGAATGGCGCACCGGACAGTCCGGTGCGCCACCGGACACTGTCTGGTGCGCCTGCCACATCAGCCGGCCGTTGGATTCCGACCGTTGGAGCTTCTGTCTTCTGGGCCACCGGACAGTCTGGTGGTGCACCGGACAGGTATTGTTTACTGTTCGGTGCGCCATCTGGCTCTGCTCTGACTCTGGCGCGCACTGTAGCGCATTTAATGCCTTCTGTAGACGACCATTAGCGCGAAGTAGCCGTTGCTCCGCTGGCACACCGGACAGTCCGGTGCGCCAGACCAGGGGACACTTCGGCTGACTTTGCTCTCTTATATTTGAATCCTTTCTCGGTCATTTTATTGGTTTGTTGTGAACCTTTGGCACCTGTAGAACTCATAATCTAGAGCAAACTAGTTAGTCCAATTATTTGTGTTGGTCAATTCAACCACCAAAATCAATTAGGAAAAGGTGTAAGCCTATTTCCCTTTCACCTACACTAGCTGTTGTGGAGTCTGGACACTTCTGCACTTTGGATTATTTTATTTGTTTTGCAATTTTGTTGCTTGCTCATTATTTGAACCTCATTATGTGCTAGGAATGCTATATTTAATGATTTAAAGGCTAATTACTTTTTATTTGTTACATGATAACTCACATTAGGCAAAAATGGCCATCCCTACATTTTGTTGCAAGCTCTATCACTGTCTTGTATCTGTATTATTGAAAGCTCTCTTGTGAGTTTTGGTGTTTGGATGACAACTCAATTAAAGGACTAACAAGTGTACTAAGTGTTGAACAGGTGCTTAAGGTAAAACCTACAGGGTTCAACACAAGTGAACAAATGTGATGGTCCAAGAACTGGATTATGGATACATAATGGACATCACAAGCAAGATGGACATTGCAAAAGTGATACTCGGGTGCGTAGCTCGGAGGCAACTGATCAAGCCAAGGATGGAGGCAAGAAAAGCTTCGAGGTACCAAGTGCACGGGAGAAGGTCAAGGAGGCTGAGGAACCCAAAGCCAAGGGTGAAGAAGAAGGCTTGCAAAGTCAAGGGTAATCGAGTTGAGAACAGCTACGGCACATCAAGGATCACTACATAAGGACATGACTTACAACCAATGAGGTAACAGCTACAATTATGTGGTGTAAGTCATAAGGCTCAAGACCAAGCTCTAAGAAGGAGATCAAGGTCACTAGAAGGAGAACAAGTGTCAAAACCAGAACTGGAAGCAGCCCAAAAGAGCTAAGTTCACCTTAATCTTTAGTTTGAGTTGTTCCTATGCTTGGAGATGTTCTATGTGACCTTTGCAGGATGTTGGAGCTAAGAAATGTTAATCTAGATCAAGTCAAGCTGACTTGATGATTTATGAGTCCAACATCAAAGCTCAAACATGTGAAATGCTATAGATGTAATAATTAAGAGAAGGTATGTTTCTAGACTTAGTACATTGGTTTTAGTGTACTAATATACTTGTCTAAGTGTTAGAAACAGAAAGAAGAAGAAAAGAAAAGAGGAGGAAAAGGCTTGGCTGTGTACAGCCAAGACTCAGCTCAGTCTGGCACACCGGACTGTTCGGTGGTGCACCGGACAGTGTCCAGTGCGCCAGGCTGGCTCGGCGTGAAGAGGCCGCTCTCGGGAATTCGCCCACGGCGTACGGCTAAAATTCACCGGATTGTCCGGTGTGCACTGGACTGTCCGGTGAGCCAACGGTCGGCCGGGCCAACGGTCGGCCGCGCAATCTGCGCAGGACACGTGGCCGAGCCAACGGTCGGAAGGGGGCACCGGACTGTCCGGTGTGCACCGGACTGTCCGGTGCGCCAACGGCTCCAAGACTGCCAACGGTCGGCTTCGCCATAGAAGGAAAGAAATCGGGCACCGGACAGTGTCCGGTGTGCACCGGACTGTCCGGTGCGCCACCCGACAGAAGGCAAGATTTGCCTTCCTGGATTGCTTCCA
Source organism: Zea mays (assembly GCF_902167145.1). Taxonomy (NCBI): domain Eukaryota; kingdom Viridiplantae; phylum Streptophyta; class Magnoliopsida; order Poales; family Poaceae; genus Zea; species Zea mays. The sequence goes on along the minus strand of NC_050100.1, from coordinate 28,977,278 downwards.
ACGGCTCCTAGGCCCCTTGTGCCTATAAAAGGGACCCCTAGGCGTCTCAAGCAAAAAATAAGCGCAGCCAACAAGTGTAGACTTCACTAGAATCAATTCTCACTCTCCCTCTTGTGTGTAACTCTATAGTTTGTGTAGAAGGCACAGCTATAAGCCTTTAGAGAGAGGAGAAGTGCTGCTAAGAGCTAGAACAAGGTCTTGAGCGTATCGTTACTCTGCCGAGGTGCTGCCAAGAGTTTGTAAGCAGCCACGGTGTTGTTGTAACTCAACTCAATAGTGAAAGGCTCTATCTGTCATACTGACAGATCTGAGCAAACGGAGGAAGGAGTTGAAATAGACTCCAAGCCCAGGTGTGGCTAACTCCAACGAGGACTAGGCAAGCATTTCAGGCTTGGCCGAACCTCGGGATAAATCCTTGCGTCTGTGTGCTCTGTTCTGTATTATACCCTGACTCTCTGTCTTACTCGTCTTTATATCTGCACTTCAACACTTATCTGTGGTATAAGCTTTATTGAAAGTGCAGGAAATTTTGAGACAGGATCTTCTATTCCGCTGCAACCTACTTGAAGGATCTTCTCATTCCACTGCGTACTAAGTCTTCGAGTAGAGTAAGAATTTAAGTTTTAAATTGATAAGTTTTATTCGCCTATTCACCCCCCCCCCTCTAGGCGACATCCCAGATCCTGTTCCCGGGTCAAAGGGAACTTTCAATTGGTATCGGAGCTAGGCCTCTCCAGTGTGGGCTTAGCCGTCCGGAGATAACGATGTCGTCACAAGAGGTAACTGTAGAACTTCTTTTAGGCGATGGCTCTAATTACAAATCCTTGTCTGTCTCTATTTATAATGCTTTCATGAGTGTTGATCCTGATTTGAGACAAATCTTTAGTAGAAGTATTTTTCCATCCAATATTAGTAAAAATCCCTCTAATGATGAACTAAGATGTTTATCTCTCAATCATCATGCTTGCAACATCTTAGTTGAATCTCTTTCTAGAGGTGCTTATTTTGCCATCATGAGTAGTGATAATGATTCATTTGGTGATGCTCATGATTTATGGAATAGGATTAAAGAAAAATATTTTGTGGCAAACTGTGATACTCCTACTCTCTATATTACTTGTGATACTAACCATTCAAAGGGAGAAGAACAAGAACGATGGCACCCAAACGATGAATCCACCTCATCGACAGGTTCGTTCTCCACTAGTGATAAATGTTTTATTGCTAACAATGACGGTGGAGACAAAAGCCACAATGAGGAGGAATATGAGGATGATAGCGAGGATGAATCTTCATCATCACAAGGTACATTTTCCTATATTGCTTCCACTGACATTAATGACAGGGAAAATGAGACCGATGATGTCAACGAAGAGGAGATTCGCCGTTTCTACAACAATCTCAACAAAGCGGACAAAGCTCTCTTGGTTAAGTTGTTGAGAAGAAACAAGGAACAAGGTGAGACGCTTCTCAGGCTAGAGGAGACTCTCATCAAAACCAACGACAGCCTGGTGAAGATGACCAAAGAACATGAGGAGCTAAAGTACTCTCATGGGAATTTGGTCCAACGGTATGAATCAATTTTAATTGAGCAAAGAAATAATCATGATGTATTATCTAATGCTGCTCAACTTAAAATTGAAGATTCTATGCTTAGGAATCAAGTAGAATTGTTAAGTCATGATAACCTTGCTCTTACTAAAAAATATGACTTATTGTCTTGTTATCATGATAATCTCTTGGATAGACATATCATGCTTGAAGTTGCTCATGAGGTCGTAATTACGAACTTAAATTCATGTGAACTTCATTCCTGCACAAGTACACATTTAGATAATTCATCACCATGTGCTAACCCCTGTTGTTCAAAAGAAAGCCAATGTTTGAATAAGCATCAAGCTGCAGGGTCACAAAAGAAATTGTGTGGGAACAAGAAGCAAAGACAACTGAGGAGAAGACACATTGCTCAACTCTCTCAAGATATCCACGGGCGCGTGGTGAAGAAGCTTGAGAAAGGAAAAACTGTAGCAAGTGTCAAGCTCAATAAGAAAAATGCTCCTAAAGATGAAGAAATCAACATGAGCTTGGAAAAAGGTAAAGATTCAATTAATCATGTTGTTTGCACTGACTTCACGTCATTCAAGTACAAAAAGGCAAAAGGAAAAAGGAGGTGTTTCAAGTGCAAGGAGTTAGGTCACCTCATCGCGTCTTGTCCATACAAAGACAAAAAAGAAGGGACAAGGAGTTGCTTTGGATGCAACAATAAGGACCACATGATCACTTCATGTCCGGTCATGAAGGATCAAGGATGTGCATCCTCCAAGGTGACCCTCACCAAGGAAAATGACACACAGCAAGCGTCATGTCAGGTTGAGCGACGTTTCTGCTACAAGTGTGGTGAGCAGGGTCATCTATCCAAGGTATGTTATAAAGGTAAGATTCCTAAGCAAGTGAATTTGTGTCAATCTTATTCGCGTAGGAGACCCAAATCATACACTTGTGCTAGATCTATAACGAGATCACCTAGAACTAGCACAACGGCAATTTGGGTACCAAAGGCACATTTAGATGATCATTATGGACCCATCCCGAGATGGGTACCAAACTGTGCTAACTAGACCATGCAGGTGCCTTGAGATGGACTGGAGACCATGGGAGAGCTTAAGACGGTTATCTAAAGCTCTATGCTTAAGCTGTTAATTGTTTTGGTGTTTATTGACCCAAGGTTGAATTATTGTGAAACACTAATCCCATGTTCATCTCGAGTGAAATAAGATGTATAGGTCCTGAATCATTATTGGTGAATCAAGCAAAGGACTTTGATGAGAATCTACAACTGGCCCTCCAAAGGACGGTACCTGTTGGGGACTTGTTCTCAAGTGCTATGAGTTAAGAACAAGGCAACATAAAAAATGTTAGTCGTTAAAGTCCTTCGTCCTTCGAAACATTATTTCCCTTAGGATATAATGGTTTACGGACGAAGGTCATGAAGGACGTACCTTCATGAACTCATTAAACAACGACGAAGGAGGAAATGTAAAAGATATGAGGGACAACATGAACGATTATATATTATAATCGGGCATAAACAGAAATATTATTGAATTACAAGTGTACCTTTAATCGAGAGGTAATGACAATACAAGCGTGACGCAAAAAGTGAATGCCAAGTCAGCGTGAACAGTACGGGAGTACTGTTCAACTATTTATAGGCACGGGACGCAGCCCATGTAAAATTACACTTATGCCCTTTACATTTGATGATAATCTTATAGTAGTCTATCGAGGTCTGAATAGCCTTTTCATCTTTAAGTCGGTTCCACTCTTTGCTGTCACGCCGAAGCTCTCCTGCTCGCACCTTCGGCTCTGTATCAACCTTCGTATTATTCTGGTCTACTGCAATGCCGACTTTTAGTCCGAGGATACCTGTTCACACATTGTACTCCAGAAATACTGTTAAATCCTGTTTTTGAGGACCTTCGGACGCCGAAGGTCCCCAACAGTAGCCCCTCGCAATATTAATTTGTTCGAAATAACAAATTTAGATTGCGATATGGACGAAGGCTCTACGCCGAAGGTCCGAAAAAACACCTTCCCTTTGCTAGAATAGCAACATTCACTGACAAGTGGGGTCTTTCAATTTTCAACGCACCGAGCGTATAAATACAGTCATACCGCAAACTCATTTGGCACGCTTTCTTGCCATTTGTTTCTGCTCACTCAATTTTTAGCTCTTGCACACTAAGATTTGCTGAGCTTTTATTTTTGAAGCTTCGGCTTTGAAAACAGTTTTTTAGTGTTTCCGAAGATGTCTGAAGCTGCTAAGAAGGTTGCTGCTGAGACGAAGCTGAGTCTTGATGAAGAGAAGAACTTGGGGTTTCTTATAGCGATGTCGAAGACCAACACAGAAAAAATCACCAAGGAGATTCTGGAAGGTTTGTCTGAAGATACTGGTGACAGCGACAGTTATGATGTGGACAGTGGTGGTGAAGACTCCGAAGATCGTCCCTGGCGACCGAGCCATTCAGTTTACGGTAAATCAGCTATCAAAGAGAATCATGTTGTTAACATGAGAGGAAGGTATTTCCGGGATTTGTCCGTTGTGAGGGCCGACGAAGGGGAGATAACTTGTCCACACCCTGAAGAGAATGAAGTCGTAGTGTTCCGAAGCTTCTTGAAAGCGGGACTGCGATTTCCCCTGAGCAGTTTTGTTGTAGAGGTGCTGAAAACATTTGAAATCTACCTTCACCAACTTATTCCCGAAGCAATCATAAGGCTAAATATCTTCGTATGGGCCGTGAGAAGCCAAGGTCTGGAGCCTGATGCAAAAAGTTTCTGCAACATACATGAATTATTATACGAGACAAAACCCTGGGGTAAAGAACAGTATCACAATAATTTTTGTTGCTACAGTTTTGTTTCTCGGTCTGGGTCAAGCTGTCCCGTGCCAACCTTTCGGAAGAGATGGCCCGGCGACTGGATGACAGAATGGTTCTATGTAAAAAATGATCTGAAAACCCGAGAAGATATCAAAGGTATAATTATGCGTCCTATCTGGCAAAGCTTCGGCCTTCGGAGGCCGAAGGTTGAAATGAATGAAGCTGCCGAAGAATGCCAGAGAGCCTTCGGCGTTGTCTGCTCTTTTATAGGAACAAGGGACTTAGTACAAGAGCATATCGCCTTCAGGGTGTGGCCGCTTGCGGAGAAATGGGAAATGCCAAAAGAAACCATAAAAGAGGCCGACGAAGGTGGACTTATCAGGTTTAAGTACACTTTTAAGTTTGGAGATAAATTCGTTGAGCCAGATGATGACTGGTTAAAAAGCATTGAAAATTTAAGTGATGAGCTGCTTGGGACCTATTCGAAGGCCGAAGACACTGCAATGTCAGCAGCCTTCGGAGGCCGAAAAAAGAAGAGGCTGAATCGGGTATTTGATGCAATCGGGTTTGTCTACCCTGACTATTGCTATCCCATTCGAAGGCAGAAGAGAAAAAACACAACCTCTACAATAGAAGAAACTGCAACTGCTCCTATCGAGCCAGAACCGAAAAGAAAGAAGATAAAAGTTCTTACGCATCGGCCGCGCTATATTGAACCAGCTTCGGTGCCCGAGTTTACCGGAGAAACTTCTTCGGCCACCGAAGCTGGAAAACCAACCGAGCCAGCCTTGTTGCCAGAAGTCGCAGAAACGGCCGAAGTGCTAACAAAGATAGAATTGGAACAATCAAACATTTTGTTATCAGAAACAAAAGAGAAAGCCGAAGCACCGTCCACAGAAAAAATGGAAGAGGTAAAAGAAGCAACTGAGGGCTCCAAAACATCAGGAGTTTTGAGTCCTGCAGCAAACGTTGAGACAGTAAAAAATCAAAAAGTGCCAGCAATGACTCCGAAAAGAAAGAGGATGGCCAATGTGCTAGATGTACTGGAAACAATCAAATCTTCAAGCACACCTCCGAAGAAGGCTGCTGTCATTCCTGAAACAGCAACTGAATTTTCTGGTTCTAAAGCTCCAGAGCAAGAGATTGAAGCCGAAGCTGGGCCCTCAGAGCCCGCAAAGACAAAACCCTTGGAAAGTGAGGCAGAGAAAATAATAAAGCCAACTTTTGTTGAAGAAACCGGTGTTATTGCCCCCGAAGCATCCCCCAAAGTTCGTGATTATATTTTTCGTCATGCTTCGGGGAAAAAATTATCAGAAAAAGAAGAGCAAGAGGCCCAACACTATGCCCAAAAACTGAAATATCCAAAGGGGGCGTTAATATTCAATGGCAGTGGAGAGGAAGACTTCTTGTATTGTCTTCCCGACAGCAAGGAGATTTCTGTCTGCCGGGAGATGAGCAAGAGCTTCGGATTCCCGACTTTAGAAGATGGGCTCTCGGTGCTGTCGAAGAACGATCTGGCCGACAGCCTGGCTTACAATAGCTTAAAGGTACGACAAATAAAATCCTTGTATTTGTTCATTCGTTTAAACCTATTGACATACACATATTTCTCTATGTAGGGCTTGATACTTAGCAATGCCCTCAGAGCACAGAAAGATGCTGAAGACGAAGGGTGCACTATAGCCCTGAGCAACCTTCGTTCCGAAGTAATTGAACTGAGGAACGAAGGTCTCGAAAAAGATAAAATATTATACTCATTGATAAATAAAATAAAGGAAGACGAGGCTGCTTTTAAAGTTCAAGCTGAAGCTCAGAAGCGCGAAGTTGAAGATCTTCGGAAACAACTGGCCAGAGCTAAGGAAGAACGCATACTTGAAGAAACAAAGCGTGAACTCAGCGATCAATGGGCAGATCACCTAGAAGTGACTGTTGAAGAGCTTCGTTCGTCCAAAAAGAGATGCTATGACAAATCTATAGATTGTGTTAAGAAACTAAAGGCTAGCTTCGCCAGGGTCGGTGCATTCTTAAGCGAAGAAAACTTTACAAGAGGCAATCCCGAAGGTCCCATCGAATGGATCGATCGCGAAGCTGAGGCCTTCGAGGAAATTTTAAATAGCCGTGGAGATATATGTGCTTTCTCAGGTGCCAGAGGGATTGCCACCATTTTAGAGAAAAAGGGCTGTGAGCATATAAAGATTTTAGCGCAATCCGAAGCTGCCTTATCCTTCGAAGATGCAAAGGATCCTTCGGCCGAAGCTAGTACGGTCGGTGGAAAATTTTTCACTGACATCTGGGATAACGGTGGCCGAGAAATGGCCGGAGAGATTATTCGAAAAAGCGAAAAGGGCATTCACGACGCTAGAGAAGTAGCGGAGGCTGCTGAGAAGAGCGCAGAGCCCGAAAGGCAGTTAGGTACTAACGAATAGTTTTTATTGTGTTGTAACTTTTGATCTTAAACTTCGTTTGCGATCTGTAATAGCAATGTAGTCGTGTCCTGTCCTTCCTCAGATCCTACTGAAGTATCTCCGGGTCCTCAGCCTAAAAATGACGATGAAATTAAAAAGATGGCCGAAGCTATCATGGATGAAGTTGTCGATCGATTATTGAACGAAGCTGCAGAGGTAGTACTTAGGGAAGACTAAGTGCTATTGTAAAAACATTTGAGACGTAATATGTGTAATATCTTGTAATCCTGCATATGATATTTTATGGTTCAATTCTTTACGATGCATGAAACTGTAAACACATACCGTTTTTTAGTCTTTGACGAAAAAAAACACCTTCCCTTCTTTTCATGCTTCGTGAAGAAGAATTAGCATTTATCACAACAATATCCAAGCTTCGTAGAAATATTCTTCGAAGTTATCTGAGAAGTGTCCAAGCTTCGTAGAAATATTCTTCGAAGTTATCTGAGAAGCGTCCAAGCTTCGTAGAAATATTCTTCGAAGTTATATGAGAAGCGTCCAAGCTTCGTAGAAATATTCTTCGAAGTTATACTTCAGAGATCAATATTGTTTCTCCTTGTGACTTGGCATGATTTGCCCCCTTTTTCAAAGCATTTTCCCGAAGATCAATATCATACCCCCTCCTTATGCCGCATGCAGCATGATGTATGATGCTTATGTTATGCAAAATGATGTGATGATGTTATGCTATGTAAGATGATATTCCGAAGGTACACGCACATCCGCGCGATAAAACACACAATCTTTTTGTGAATCAGCGCTGACTTTTCGCTGTAAGCTCTGCATTCCCTTGGGAACGACTTTGGAGCTTCCTCGCCTTTTACTTAGGCAGAATCAGCGTTGACTTTTCGCTGTAAGCTCTGCATTCCCTTGGGAACGACTTTGGAGCTTCTTCGCCTTTTACTTAGGCGGAATCAGCGTTGACTTTTCGCTGTATGCTCTGCATTCCCTTTGGAACGACTTTGGAGCAGAGAACTTACACTGCGCTCCCTTTGGAACGGCTTGTTGTGACTTCGTCAAACTTACTCTGCGTTCCTTAGAACGGCTTTGCGTTGCTTCGAAGAATTTTCGATAATTCGAAGGTCCTCTTTGTTATGACAAATCTTTAAACTTCAACAACTAAAGCCTGTGAAGAAAATATATTTTCTTTGTGGGAATCAACGAAACTATTTACATGAACTCTAAACAATGTCCTTTATTACACAGAAAATAAAACTGAATGAAAAAGATTGCTATTAAGGTAGGATATTTGCCAATAGATGTGCTTTGATTCTGGCACAGTGCTGTTGACCGTGCGAGCTTCGAACTGTTCTCTGAAGTCCCTTTGGTGTGGAGGATATTGGCTCCCTTCTGGCTGCTGGCCTTGTTGCAGCGGTGGTGGAGGCGGAGGCTGTTGCCAGGAAGCTTGAGGCTGACTCGCCGAAGCAACAGAAACTGCAGGATGATTGCCCACATATTCTGGGATGTAGGGCGAATGATACGAAGTTGTATGCATGACCTGCTTCGGCTGAGCTTGTTGTGCTGCTGCTTCAGCTATTTCCTTTTGCTTCTGAATAGTAACATGGCACATCCTGGTAGTATGGCCTTTGTTCTCACCACAGAATAAGCAAAAGATTCTTCTCTGTTGATCGCCAAATCTTCCTCCGAAGCCCCTGGCGCCTCTGCCTCTTGGAGCTGGTGGTCGGAAGGAGCTTTGTTGTTGCCCCGAAGCCTGTGAGGAGTATTGTGGCCTTTGCTACTGACTCCCTTTATCATCATTTTGAGTAGCATTATGAATTGACCTGACATGCCTCGGGTAAAACCTTCCTCTGAAGCCCCTGGTCATCTCAGAAAACCTGAAAGCCTCCTCCCTTCTTTGACGAAAATCATTGTCAGCTCGAATGTATTCGTCCATCTTCTGGAGCAACTTTTCCAGCGTTTGTGGTGGCTTCCTGGCAAAATACTGTGCTGACGGCCCTGGCCGAAGCCCCTTGATCATAGCCTCAATGACAATCTCATTGGGCACTGTCGGTGCCTGTGCCCTCAGTCGCAGAAACCTTCGGACATACGCCTGAAGGTATTCTTCATGATCCTGGGTACACTGGAAGAGAGCCTGAGCGGTGACCGGCTTCGTCTGAAACCCTTGAAAGCTAGTTATCAGCATATCCTTCAATTTCTGCCAAGAAGTAATCGTTCCTGGCCGAAGAGAGGAGTACCAAGTCTGAGCAACGCTTCTGACGGCCATGACAAAGGATTTTGCCATGACTGCCGTATTGCCACCGTACGAAGATATAGTTGCTTCATAACTCATTAGGAATTGCTTGGGGTCTGAGTGACCGTCATATATGGGAAGCTGGGGTGGCTTATAAGTCTGTGGCCAAGGTGTAGCCTGCAATTCTGTTGAGAGAGGAGAAGCATCATCAAAAGCAAAGTTTCCATGATGGAAATCGTCATACCAGTCATCCTCATTGCGGAAGTCTTCCTGATGAAGCTCTCTGCGTGGAGGCCTTCGGCTTTGATCATCTTGAACAAGATGACGAACTTCTTCAGAAGCTTCATCTATTTGTCTCTGAAGATCGGCTAGACGAGCCATCTTCTCCTTCTTGCGTTGAACCTGCTGCTGAAGGATCTCCAGATTTTGAATTTCCTGATCTAGATCATCCTCCGGAGGTGTTGGACTGACAGCCTTCCTCTTCTGGCTTCGGGCCTCTCTAAGAGAAAGGACGTCTTGATTGGGGTCCAGCGGCTGCAGCATGCCAGCCCCTGCTGCTGAAGCTTTCTTCGGCGGCATGACGAAGGTGATGCTTGCCGAAGATGTTCAAAAGGCTCAAGAAATGGAAGTGAGTTCACCGGAGGTGGGCGCCAATGTTGGGGACTTGTTCTCAAGTGCTATGAGTTAAGAACAAGGCAACATAAAAAATGTTAGTCGTTAAAGTCCTTCGTCCTTCGAAACATTATTTCCCTTAGGATATAATGGTTTACGGACGAAGGTCATGAAGGACGTACCTTCATGAACTCATTAAACAACGACGAAGGAGGAAATGTAAAAGATATGAGGGACAACATGAACGATTATATATTATAATCGGGCATAAACAGAAATATTATTGAATTACAAGTGTACCTTTAATCGAGAGGTAATGACAATACAAGCGTGACGCAAAAAGTGAATGCCAAGTCAGCGTGAACAGTACGGGAGTACTGTTCAACTATTTATAGGCACGGGACGCAGCCCATGTAAAATTACACTTATGCCCTTTACATTTGATGATAATCTTATAGTAGTCTATCGAGGTCTGAATAGCCTTTTCATCTTTAAGTCGGTTCCACTCTTTGCTGTCACGCCGAAGCTCTCCTGCTCGCACCTTCGGCTCTATATCAACCTTCGTATTATTCTGGTCTACTGCAATGCCGACTTTTAGTCCGAGGATACCTGTTCACACATTGTACTCCAGAAATACTGTTAAATCCTGTTTTTGAGGACCTTCGGACGCCGAAGGTCCCCAACAGTACCCGTGTGTTTTAAGTACATAATTGCAATTTAGTATTGTTCTTATGATTGTTGTGCTACCTGCCTTTGGAGTAGTTATGCTTTATGATTGCCTGTATTATATGAATCATAATGATGTTTGCTTAATCATGACTGGTGCTATATAAGATATATCTTTTGAATTATTCATGGGTAGCTCTTTCATTTGTTATATCCACAACGATTAACTCTCCTGGTGTATATGGATAAACCTGTAACTTTTTGTAAATCATGCTAAGTGCAATTATGACACTTTGTTTAGTCCATGTTCACATGATTACCCTAGTTTGGTACTGTGAGAATTTCAAATCCATGTCGTGCCCTTTTAAGCTATGAGGTGCATGAGCAAAAGGAGCCTTGAATTGGTGATAACAAGTGCTCTCATAAAGGCAAAGGTATGGAAAATGGAACTGTGCAATTTTATTGAATATCTTGAAGTTTCATTGATAGTGATCATAGCTATGATGTGCTTAGACTTGATCATGTTGTTTTTCAATTAGTAGATGTGATGCAATGATAGTTAAGTAAGAAGCATGTCTAAGTTATGTGTAAATGTTATACTTCCTGTGAGTATTCAATTAGCTTAGGTGCCACTGAGACATGCATTGTTGTTTTTAACCTTTCATTTAGCCTTCAATTGGTGTTAAGTGGCTTTTCATTTGATATTCAAATTGGCATCTTTGTGTGATGAAAGTGATAGAGTATGCCTTGACCAAGGAATGTTGTGATTCTCTCTAGTTCTGAGGAAGCTAGAATGTGCGAAGTGCAAGTCATTCAAATACTTGATGCACAACTTGAGGGGGAGCACACATAACTTGTGTCTTTTGAGACTAACTGTTTCTTGAGCAATCTTGTATAGTCTCTAGGTGGAAAAGAGAAGATGTGCAAGAAATGGAGCAATCAGGACTTGGGTACCTCTGTAAGTCAAGAAATTGGTATCTCAAGTCATGAGTAAGTGCATATTTTTTAGATTGCTCATGCTCTATAACATCTGGTGATAATAGATGCTTATTCTTAAATATCATGGAGCTATGATAATAAATGAACTTTGCGATTGGTATCTTTCGATTGGTAGCCATGATAGTTTGCTTCAATTGACATCTTTTGATAATCATTAGAATAGAAGTTTCTTCTTGTGCCAAATACTATAACTTGTTCTAAGTTTGGTGTCTTAGCAACAAGGAAAAGTTAGGATAAAGAATCAGGCACAAGTGTGGAGAAGCTCTCGAGAGATTAAACACTTTCAAGATGGGAAGTACACTACAACATGGTAAAGGTACAAAAGGAAGTATTAATCTCTTTGCAAATATGTATCTTACCTAAATGTTGATAGTGCATATGTTCAATAAGTAAGGGGGAGTTTTGATAGTCGTTTTTCCTCCTTAACACCCTGCTGTTCCTTGACATCATCCTATGTTCTTGCTTGAATATGGTTTTTGGTGTTTGATGTCAAAGGGGGAGAATTTGTGTATTAAAGCTTATCTCAAAGGAAAGCTTATCCTAAGGGGTGATGTGTTATTCATATGCTTCTTGCAGTATTATATGTGTTGCATCATATGGACTAGTGTTTCCGCTGCGATGAATTATTTGGATTCTATAGTATAATAGATAGTCATATGGTTAATGGTGCTTTAAGACTAAAGGTGCTTTAAGATTGCTTTAAATTGGTATCTTAGTTTAAATTGGTATCTTAATGGTGAATAGTGGTAGGTTGATATTCCTGTGATATATCCACTAATTTGAATGATGTTTAACTCTGATTGTGTGCATTTGTGTGTTATAGCATCATGGTTTGATTCTTGACACAATGCATCCTAAAAAGTGCTAAGGTGTAGAAATGTTTCGAATTGCCTAAGTATGTGCAAATTGGCGTCTGAGGCCAAGATATGTTTTTGAAGTAAGCACATATTTAGGGGGAGCATTCTATAAACTTAGAATTGAAAATTTGTGCTTCAAATCTTATTCTTATGCAAGCTTTAATTGTGTTGCCATCAATCACCAAAAAGGGGGAGATTGAAAGCTCTCTTGTGAGTTTTGGTGTTTGGATGACAACTCAATTAAAGGACTAACAAGTGTACTAAGTGTTGAACAGGTGCTTAAGGTAAAACCTACAGGGTTCAACACAAGTGAACAAATGTGATGGTCCAAGAACTGGATTATGGATACATAATGGACATCACAAGCAAGATGGACATTGCAAAAGTGATACTCGGGTGCGTAGCTCGGAGACAACTGATCAAGCCAAGGACGGAGGCAAGAAAAGCTTCGAGGTACCAAGTGCACGGGAGAAGGTCAAGGAGGCTGAGGAACCCAAAGCCAAGGGTGAAGAAGAAGGCTTGCAAAGTCAAGGGTAATCGAGTTGAGAACAGCTACGGCACATCAAGGATCACTACATAAGGACGTGACTTACAACCAATGAGGTAACAGCTACAATTATGTGGTGTAAGTCATAAGGCTCAAGACCAAGCTCTAAGAAGGAGATCAAGGTCACTAGAAGGAGAACAAGTGTCAAAACCAGAACTGGAAGCAGCCCAAAAGAGCTAAGTTCACCTTAATCTTTAGTTTGAGTTGTTCCTATGCTTGGAGATGTTCTATGTGACCTTTGCAGGATGTTGGAGCTAAGAAATGTCAATCTAGATCAAGTCAAGCTGACTTGATGATTTATGAGTCCAACATCAAAGCTCAAACATGTGAAATGCTATAGATGTAATAATTAAGAGAAGGTATGTTTCTAGACTTAGTACATTGGTTTTAGTGTACTAATATACTTGTCTAAGTGTTAGAAACAGAAAGAAGAAGAAAAGAAAAGAGGAGGAAAAGGCTTGGCTGTGTACAGCCAAGACTCAGCTCAGTCTGGCACACCGGACTATCCGGTGGTGCACCGGACAGTGTCCGGTGCGCCAGGCTGGCTCGGCGTGAAGAGGCCGCTCTCGGGAATTCGCCCACGGCGTACGGCTAAAATTCACCGGACTGTCCGGTGTGCACCGGACTGTCCGGTGAGCCAACGGTCGGCCGGGCCAACGGTCGGCCGCGCAATCTGCGCAGGACACGTGGCCGAGCCAACGGTCGGAAGGGGGCACCGGACTGTCCGGTGTGCACCGGACTGTCCGGTGCGCCAACGGCTCCAAGACTGCCAACGGTCGGCTTCGCCATAGAAGGAAAGAAATCGGGCACCGGACAGTGTCCGGTGTGCACCGGACTGTCCGGTGCGCCACCCGACAGAAGGCAAGATTTGCCTTCCTGGATTGCTTCCAACGGCTCCTAGGCCCCTTGTGCCTATAAAAGGGACCCCTAGGCGTCTCAAGCAAAAAATAAGCGCAGCCAACAAGTGTAGACTTCACTAGAATCAATTCTCACTCTCCCTCTTGTGTGTAACTCTATAGTTTGTGTAGAAGGCACAGCTATAAGCCTTTAGAGAGAGGAGAAGTGCTGCTAAGAGCTAGAACAAGGTCTTGAGCGTATCGTTACTCTGCCGAGGTGCTGCCAAGAGTTTGTAAGCAGCCACGGTGTTGTTGTAACTCAACTCAATAGTGAAAGGCTCTATCTGTCATACTGACAGATCTGAGCAAACGGAGGAAGGAGTTGAAATAGACTCCAAGCCCAGGTGTGGCTAACTCCAACGAGGACTAGGCAAGCATTTCAGGCTTGGCCGAACCTCGGGATAAATCCTTGCGTCTGTGTGCTCTGTTCTGTATTATACCCTGACTCTCTGTCTTACTCGTCTTTATATCTGCACTTCAACACTTATCTGTGGTATAAGCTTTATTGAAAGTGCAGGAAATTTTGAGACAGGATCTTCTATTCCGCTGCAACCTACTTGAAGGATCTTCTCATTCCACTGCGTACTAAGTCTTCGAGTAGAGTAAGAATTTAAGTTTTAAATTGATAAGTTTTATTCGCCTATTCACCCCCCCCCCCTCTAGGCGACATCCCAGATCCTGTTCCCAGGTCAAAGGGAACTTTCAATTATGCTACAGAGATTTTTCATCCATGCCACTGCTTGAGGTGCACTCTTCAACAATACCACCAAGCTATCCAATGACATCTGGGTCTGGTTCTACTTCTACATGTCATTGAGAAAGGCTTGCGGTATAGATGAAAGGTGTATCTTAGGTGGGGTGCAGAAGATAGTATTCTAAAGCTACAACTAAGCTTTATCTAGAATTATATAAGACACTTAGGGTTAATTTTATAACTTAAATCCCCTTCGGGATTGAGGGGACTGAGGGGAAAATTAGCTTAATTTCCCCCTCAATCCCCGTGTAACTTTCAAAACTTGCCTTTAGAGAGGTTTTAAGAATGCAAATTGTGCACTACATGTGGGGTACGATTATGTATGTACTTGTTTGATCAATTAACATATTTAAAACTAGTTCCACATCAGAGTATTCTTTACCAAATATTTTGTTTATAACTAACTTACCTTGTTGGACATTGATCCTCTTTTTTCCATATGGCTCAAAACCTAGAACATTTTATGAAACTTTTTAGACATACAACCAGTAAATTACCTCGAGGTTTCTTATGATTGTTTTCTTGATAGATTGTGGAAATCTTGAAAGATCGCCCATCTTTGTTCAGTGATTGTCGGAGTCTTGAAGTCTTTATAATGTTACCGGTTGGAAATGGTGGGACCATTGAACTTGTTTACATGAAGGTTAATTATATTTCGCTGACTATTTGTTTACTTTGTTGTGTTCATGTATGTTTTAGGTCTGTGAGAGGTCTTTAAGTGGTTCGGAAGTTGGTCAAAGCGCTACCACAACACAATAGTTACTAAGAGTGTGGATGCTTTTCTAGTGGATATTTAGTTCGCCAATGTGAGGGTGGGGGCTCGATTTTGTGAATAGTGGACCATATGAACTTTGACATATGATATTCCTGAATTATACATGCTTGTTACAGTGATGTTAAATTTCCTTTAGCTAGTTACCAATTCAGTGCGACTATTTTATAGGCTTGGAGTGTCGCTGAAGTTCTTCACCCCCTCTTTGAGTCCTTGGGTAGTGATCAGAAGATGACAATATTGCAATCTTTCTAGATCTAGTTATATCTGATATTCCATATGTTGAAGTGTATAAGTGGATTACCTACCTTCTCTTAAGAGCTGAAGTTTTGGGTTGGATTGGTTATTGCTTTCACTCTAACATGGTATCAAAGCAAGAGGTATTGAGTTCGAATCCTGGTAAAGGCTTAAGTTATGCCTTCGTCCCTTTATTTCCACATTTGTGACTTTCTTTGGATAGGTTGGATTGATTAGTGTCCACTCTAACACCATAATATACTTTGTAGCATGTGTAAGTCACTTCTATTTTTCTTTTCACGTATCAAAAATAAACATGTTAGAAGAAATTTACTTTATATCTCATCCACATTCACATTACATCAAATAGGTAAGTTAGATCATGCATGTATTATGATCTAACAAGAAGCTATTTTTCTTATTTCTCCTGTTACCTCCTAGGAGGTAATAAGTTATAATTTTCATATGTAATTTACACTGATTGTTGCTATCAAGGCGCTACACAGACAAATTGCTCAAGAAACAAGAGAAGTTGTATGTGCGCTGGGGAGGCAACCCGTGTTCTACAAATGTTTAGTTAGAGGATGAGTGGATGATTCTTAAATAATGGTATTACTCTTGTAACCTCAGCACCTTTCTCTGGGAGTAGTATGTTGTTTATTGTAACATCAACCTTATTCGCTTCTAGAGGGTTTAATGATGCAATAAGTGGTTTCAATTATGGGTGGAGATGGCATAGAAGATGTTATCATTGCTTGCAACTCGAAGAAGATTAAGGTGTTGTTTGGGAACAAAGTTTTTGAAAACTACAGTTTTTGAATTACTACAATATATTTTAGTCATGGCAATACCACAATTTAAAATACTAGTCTTAAAGACTAAAGTCCAAACCTAAGTTTAGAATACCTTAAAATAATTATAGTATTTACAGTACTTTAGTTTTGAAAATAGAGATTTTGGCTAGCTTGTAAAGCACCATTCCTTATATAATACTATAGTATTTTAAAATACCTACATTATTTTTTCAAATCTACGAAAAATCTTCACTCCCAAACACCCCTAATAGAGGTAGCAATCTGGTAACTGCTTTTGGAGCCCGCGGAGGTATCATATGCGCTAAAGCGTCTATGTTGTTGCCGGTGATAGTGCACTAATTTCACATAAATGTTACCCGTTGTTATATACTCTGTTCCAATTTATAATTCGTTTGACTTTTTTACTCTAAGTTTGACTAGCTCGTCTTATTGAAAAAATTCATAATTATTGTTAGCTGTGATATTGTTTAGCATATAATATACTTTAAAAATGGCTTTGAATTTTTCATTTTTTCGCAAAAAATTTGAATAGGACAAGTCAATCAAACGAATTATAATTTGGTGCAGAGGGAGTACTACCTATAATTGGCCTGTTTGGTTCAGCTTTTTTCTAACCAGCTTTTCTGAAAATCTGGCTGTGGGGAGAATCTGGCTGTGAGGAGAATCTGAGTATCATTACGATTACGTGTGGATGAAGATAAAATTGTTCATAGGGCTCAGGATCTAGAAAGTAACGGATTTCTACTATTACAACGACTCAACCGATTATGTGTTTATGTTGATTTTGGATTGTTTTTGCTCCAATGAATTTTATAGAAGCTGGCTGAAAAGCTGAGCGTTTGGCAGTCCGCAGCAGCTTTTGGTGGCCAGAAGCTGCGAGAAGCCGAAACAAACGGGTCCAATGTTAGCTTGGAATTCAGGGCCTAAAAGTATCGAGTCAACAACTCACTTTTAAATCTTGATATGAATATATTAAATAACTAATTTGATGCCATATGAGAAACATTATATTACTGACCTAGTGTCATGAATTTATGAATTTCATTTGGCTGTGACTTATTTTGCGTCTGTGCTGGGTTCTACAGAACGGTATTGTTACACCAGTAGTTTTGCTTTGCTAGCCTTTAATGGAAACCCTAAATACTGGAAGTTATAAAAAATTAGATGAAAGCGTCTCCCCTTGTGAACTATCTGCTGGTTCATCTAAATATATAGTTTGAACAACCTGTTGGTTGATTAAAATATATAGTTTTGTTCCTTACATACTGTTGCTTCATTGTTTGTTATTTCAGAGTGCTCCTGAGGGAACATCGGTCTGAGTGGGCAGATTATAAGGCTGCCCGCACTGGCGTACTGGAAACACGACTGGAAAGGATGCCGTATGATATAGAGTTCGAATTTAGGTGCAGCGGTTCACTGGAAAGACGACGCTAAAATACAGTTGGCTAGCAACGACCCTATATACAGCGTTCGCTTTCATGGGACTGCACAGGAGACAGGCGGGACCACGGGTGGGGCCTGACGCAGACGTTGTGAGAGGCTGGTTTAGAGGGAGTTGAAAAATAAATAATAGAATATGTTGTAGTTGGTATAGAGTAGATATTTAGGGTAAATATGAATGCAGAGTATTACAGGATAGAGTAGAGAATCTCGGTGACCAGGACGAAATATTCCTTTTAGAGTAGAAATTTAGGGGGTGTTTGGTTACCCCAAACTAAAATTTAGCCTCTGTCCCATCGAATGTTTGAACCTCCGTTCCGGGTATTAAATGTAGTCGGATTATAAAACTAATTTATCAGCCGAAGATTAAAAGACGAGACGAATCTAGTCCAGTTGGTTGGGTCTATATTTCATACTCCTATTTAAAAGTCAAACGCTTGATGTGACCCGGGCTAAACTTTAGCAGGAGCAACCAAACACCCCTAGGGTTCCATGAGTACGGATAGCCTAACTTTGACTCATATTCAGCTTCAGCACTGAAAACAAGACCGTGTTCCCTTCCTAGGTTGCGTCCTACGAGATTTTCAGGGAGCCAGATCATCATGCCCCTTGCTCAGTCACACGGTGGAGAATGAGGAGGTAATGTTCAGTTCCTTCACTGGAAACTTTAGTACTTGCGGCTGTTGCTGTTATCGTTCACGGTCTACTAAATATCTTAGATTTTCTGTTGCTTACCAATAACAAGATTGTATAGCCTAACTACGTGTACAGACCTAGAGATTGTGCGTCTGTTTGGAGTTTGGTTACCCGTATCGTCTCATCTCATGCTACATGACTACATCTCATGCTACTGTGTGGATTGACTTTGGTTGAGCGTCTGATTAGTTGCGTGCATGTGAGAAACGCTAGCTAGAAACGCTAGCTGTACGAGCGGATGCAAAATAAATTATTTTAAATTTATTTTCTTGCATGTACACATACGCTAGAAATGTGTGTATCCGATCAACGAGTCTCGCACCAGCTTAGGTGTACACGGGCAACAAACCAATTAGGCGGTATATAATTGTATCACAAAGTTGCATGAAGCTAATATATAATAACCCTATCCCGCTCGAAGAGTGTTTGAGTGTTTGGTGTTGCCCATCTCTCTCTAGATGGTACCATGAATCTGGGGTCCCATCTACTTTGACTCCCGTTACCTTCTTTGAATCTTGATCATCTCTAAGAGACTTTTTATTTTTGGCTCTCTATTTAACTTTTCATAAAGATTACACTATATATGTAGCATCTCACTACAACAGATTATCTATCTAGTTTTGCTAGTTAGATGGCTAGCCAAATTTGGCTAGTAAAAGAGTTAATTTAGAGAGTCAGATAGATTGACGAGTCTGATAGCTGGTCTGTTGGAGGTTTATTTTGCTGTTGATTAGCCAAAATTTGGCTTGGCGAGCCATTTAACTAGTCTCTTGAAGATGCTCTAATCTAGCACCACTGATTTTATTTCTGGTCATGCTTGTCGCCCTATCCTCGTCATGCATCCCTGATCCCGCACCTGTGTTCACCTTCCCTTCATGCCGTGTTTCCTGTGACCGTGACCACTATCCTAATCACCGTGTACCCAGTCGTCAACAAGTATATCCCATTCGTCTTAAAATAGTATTCATTTTAGTTCTTGGTTTTTATGTCTATATTTAAATAGATGTAGATGAAACTAAACACATATATAAAACATATACATTATGTATCGTATGAACCTACTAATTAACTAAAACAAATTTTAATTTAAGACGGGTGGAGTATTTAAATAAAAAATTGCAGTAACATAAATATATAGTTTGAACAATATGTGCTTTATTGTTTGTTTGTTATTTCAGAATGTTGAACAGCTGGTCACATGGCATGTTCACCTCCTGCATTATATTTTTTATGTGTAATCAAATATGTACAAACTGTAGGATCGAAAGATACAAAAATAGGCAATTAGAGAGGGTGAATTATTGCGGAAGATCAAAGATAATTATAACACCTCTAGTTGCAAAATCAAATTTTCATGTTTTTCGAAACTAAACAGAACTTTGTTTTGTTAGTGAAAATTTTATCGGACTAAATCTAGATAAAATTGTGCAACTAGCCCAACTGAAATCATGTCGATGAGGCCTCGCCTGATCTCAAGATATTAACAAAACAAGAAAATTGTGATATGCTAGAATTGACCAAGACCTAATTTTGTGATTAACCAAAAACCATAAAAGATTAACCAGCTAAACTTTGCATATCACTAACTTGATGCTCTAACAGTAGTTTAGATGAAACAAATCAAGATTATCGCTTGAAATTTACAAATCAGTCTAAAATGAAAAGCTAGACGTGCAAATAATGAGCAAAGAAGGAAGGGCATGATTACCACATTAATCTTGCATAAGCATCACCTTTATTACAAAGATTGTGTGTATAAAGTGCTCTCTAAAAGCGCCATAAAAAATTCTCTACAAAATGTCAAAACCCCTAGATTAAAATCTAATTTGGATCTAAATCTGCGAAAAAAATAGACGAAGTCACTATTTATAGGCACATGGGCTGCCAGGCCATGCCTGATGCCTAGGGCCGCCACTCGCCCGCTAGAAAGTCGGCCGAAAGGCCCTTGCTGGCACTTATAACCTTCTTATACGTTGTTCTCTAGCCCGAACACCCTGTATGATATTCTTGACCAATGGAACTCATTTTTTCCCTGAACTTAGTTCCGAAACTTTGTTTTCCTCTAAACCTAGTTTCAGTTCATCACCGTCCATGTTAAACACCTGTAATTGAACAACACACGCAATCGTATATGAGCACAAGTCTACGATATAACTCAAAATCAATCCATGCAACAACAGTCACACGATTGTGTCACATCAATATCAAAGCCACACATTAGCACGCATGCACAACACCCTATGTTATGCTAATCATTTTGCAAAGTCAATTTCAACCTAAATCAATGTTTTACTACACATGATTTCACAAAACCAGATCATAGTGTTTTGACAAAGGAGAAATTGATGTGTTCTGCTGCACTATATATTTTTTGATTTGTGTAATCAGATTGTTTCCTATCGTCAATATACATATCTTAGAAGTTGTTCGGCTTGAAGTAATAACAATCTGCTTCAGGTAATACATGACGAGGAGTAATAACAATCTGCTCCAGGTAATACAGATCTTAGAAGTTGCTCGGCTTGAAGTAATAACAATCAGATTGTTTCCTATCGACTCTTACACATGACGAGGGCCTTTCGTCAAGAGATATCCATCTGCTTCAGGTAATAATAACAATCTGCTCTGTAGGGTTTTGACGTGCAGTCTTGTTGCTGGTTTGCTACAAATTGGTGCTAACATAGTTACAGTTAAAACAAATCATTACTAGGACTAATCACTTAATAAATATGGAATTTTACTGTGTCAATTTTAGGGCTAGTTTGACAACCCTATTTTTCCCAAGAAAAAATGAACTAATTTTCTTTGGAATAATGAAAATTTCTTTAAAAAATGGGATTGCCAAACTAGCATTTAGAGTATTGATATGTCTGTTGGATTTCTCATTTCTGATGAGCATGCATAATTATACTAGTATTGTAGGACTCCCTTATAAGAAATCTTCTAGCAGATATCTGAGTTGAGTATTTTTCAGCTATGGACTGTGTTGAGCACCAAATTGAGCGTGCGGACGATCCGGCCCTGAGGCCGGACGGTCCGCGGTCCGGACAGTCCGCGCCTGTGGGCCGGACGGTCCGCGCGTGCGCAGAACAGATTAGGGTTCCGAGTTTTGTGCTACGGTTGTTAGCTAAAATCAGGGGATAAGCTCGGAAATTAGTTTGTAAAGGGTCCAGCCCCCCTCCTCTATAAATAGAGAGGTATACGACCGATTTGTAATCAACAATCGAATCAATACAACTTCTATTCGCATTTATTTCCAGTACAATTAGGAGTAGTTCTAGTCTAGTTCTAGTTTAGCCTCTCAATCCCCAAATTCTTCGCCTCTCTTCGACTCTACGCCGATTAGAGGAGTCTAGGTCGGCCGGCCCGAGCCTAGACAACCCCTAGGATCTCTCCTCCCCGACGGGGTCCCTCCCGGGAGCGAGATCCAGGCGCCGCCGGCGATCTTCCGCCGCCCCTGCACACGCGCGGACCGTCCGGCCCCAGGGCGCGGACCGTCCGGCCGTCAGGCAGGAAACCCTAGCCCCTGCGCCAGGTCGCGGACCGTCCGGCCCCAGGCCGCGGACCGTCCGCGCCTGACCAGAGAGCACCGCCGCCGGTTCTTCTTGAGTATTTGGCGCTCCGAAAAAGTGTCAACATACTTTTTGGCGACTCCGCTGGGGACAACACATATAGACCTATCAAATCGGCCCTCAATGGCTGGTTCAAAGGATAGCTCTGAGGTTTCCACCAGCAATATCATCACACCGACATGGGAAGCCTTGCCGGCTGAAGAACAGCTCCTGTTCGAGGAGCGCCAGGAGCAGCTGATCCAAGAAGCAAAGGCGAAATTCCTGGCTGACTTCAAAGTGGACAGGAACAACAAAGTCGTCCGGCAACGGGCGACAGATCTGGCTTCGCTCCGACCTACTACGATTACCCCAAATGTAAGTAGCACCAACGAACTCCAATCTCTTAAAGCTTACATAGACGAACAGCGAGAACAGATGCAAAATATCATAGGGGTTATGCAAAACGATTGTAGGAGACTAGTACGTGCATTTGATAAATCTAGTGTAGCAAATTTTCCTTCACACGAATTTGAATTAGGAGATAATACACGTAATACATCGGTTAGAGGTTGTCACGACCAGTCACAACCCCCTTATGGGATGCCGATGGACACGTACCCTGAGCAAACGCAAATCGGCAATAAACCAGCCGATCTACACATGTCCGGACCGTCCGCTCGCGAGCGCGGACCGTCCGGGTCAGCCACAGCCGGGCCCATTTTTAATGAGTTACCTAGACACGCACCCGAGCCACCACATAGGGCACCGAATTTAAACTACCCAGTCGGACGGTCCGCCTACAACGACGGACGGTCCGCACATAATTACGGACGGTCCGGACCAATGTCCGGACAGTCCGCATATGACCTTTTTGAGGAAGATTGTTACTTGAATCCTCACCCATCCCAGCAACACTCCCAATCACAATATGCAATGCACCAGCCCATTAATTCAAGACCTAGAGCCCAGGAAAGCTTTCCGGCCCCACCTAGAAGGCCAAAAAGAAACGATCAAACATATGAGCCATATAGGGAAAATGGAAATGCACCACGTAGCTCAAACCAATGGGGGAACGACAACATACTAACATGCAACCAACCCCACCTATGTTTGACGAGAGAGCCGGTGGTCTTGCACCGGCTGCCGTTGATATAGTGAGGGAAGAAATAGCCGGGGTGTTCCGAGATAAGCTCGGAGTAAGCATGATCCCTGGGGGGCAATCATATCGGAAGCCTTATGACAGCCGATTTGATCACCACCCATACCCACAGGGAACCAGGATACCCGAGTTTGCAAAGTTTTCGGGTGACCAAGGAAAGAGCACGCGTGAGCACATAGGCCAGTTCCTAGCACAATTAGGAGAATTGGCCGACACCGAAGCATTCCGTGTGCGTTTATTTTCATTATCCTTAACAGGGACTGCATTCACATGGTATGCCACGCTCCCTCCTAATTCCATTTTATCATGGGGAGACTTAGAGCAAAAATTTCATGAACATTTCTTCTCTGGTGATTATGAGCTAGATTTAGTAGACTTAGTGACCCTACAACAAGAAAAGGATGAATCGGTTAGTGATTATATCCGGAGATTCCAGGATACGAGAAACCGATGCTTTCAAATTCATTTAACAGAAAAACAACTGGCGGGAATAGCCTTTGATGGATTGCGCTATTATTTAAAAGAGAGATTAGAAGGCATCCAGTTCTTTACTCTAGCACAATTACATCAGAGAGCTTCGGCTTGTGAAAGCCGAAGCAAAGAACTAGTCAGAACGGTTCATCATAATGTCCCTATAGTAGAACACAATCAAAGTAGTTCGGACGATGAACCAAAGAAAGTTTACACTGCCGAAATAGTTTGGCCCGAGCAGGCCAAATCTTCGGCTTGCTCCTCCTTGCAGTCAGTTCAAAAGGAACGGCAGGAGGAGGTTAAGTTTACATTTAATGTCGGCAAATGTGATAAGATATTCGATGAATTACTAAAAAATGGTAACATTAAAATTGATTATATCGTTCCACCTGCCGACAAACTAAAGCGTCGTGCATACTGCAAGTGGCACAACTCATTTTCCCATGCCACTAATGATTGTAATGTGTTCCGACGACAAATTCAATCGGCCATTAACGAGGGACGATTGAAATTTCAGGAGGACACGGAGCCCTTCCCAATGAATGTGATCGACTTTAATGGCAAAAAGGTCCTAATTCGGCCCAACACAGCCGATAAGGGCAAAGACAAAGAAGTCAT
This sequence comes from Zea mays, assembly GCF_902167145.1. Taxonomy (NCBI): domain Eukaryota; kingdom Viridiplantae; phylum Streptophyta; class Magnoliopsida; order Poales; family Poaceae; genus Zea; species Zea mays. Next base: position 28,953,153 of record NC_050100.1, on the reverse strand, counting down.
CATCGGCAACGCACGGGAGGCCGATGGAAACAACAAAATTTCTTGCAGGAAAGTGATGGCCGAGAAGACTCCTGATGGAGGGGAGACACTGAAGGTAACCATCACAAACTCCAGCGCTGAGGGGCAAGCACGGACAAAGGGACATGAGCGAGAACCCATACTACGCATCGCGGACGGTCCGGTGCCCAGGCGCGGACGGTCCGTAACATTACCGGACGGTCCGGAGCTTTCCAGCGGACGGTTCCGGCAACTCCGAAGAGCCACGACGACCACGTACCTTCAAACCACGACGACCAGAAATAGGTACGTGGAAAACTAACACGTTCAAGGCAACTGGTCGGTTGGTAAAATCTAGCCCGACCTTTGATCAATTATTGTCTAAATATGTGAAAAGGAAGGCTGGCCCCAGCGACCGGCCACCAAAGGGACCTCGCTTACCCACCCAGGTGCGACGGCAGGTTAGGCCGATTGGACCACCACAACAATCGGAAAGGACAGAAGGTCATAATGTTCAATTAAGACCTAACGTACCTGCATGGACACCTCCACCACTATATCCACCTATGTGAAAGGGAATTAGGCTTACACCTAGTTCCTATATAATTTTGGTGGTTGAATTGCTCAACACAAATCTTTGGACTAACTAGTTTGCCCAAGTGTATAGATTATACAGGTATAAAAGGTTCACACTCAGCCAATAAAAAGACCAAGTTTTGGATTCAACAAAGGAGCAAAGTGGCAACCGAAGGCCCTCTGGTCTGGGAGCACCGGACTGTCCGGTGTACACCGGACAGTGTCCGGTGCACCATAGGACTCCAACTCGAACTCGCCACCTTCGGGAATTTCTGGAGGCGCTCCGCTATAATTCACCGGACTGTCCGGTGTACACCGGACAGTGTCCGGTGCTCCAAGAAAGCTCAGCCTCCGGAACTCGCCAGCCTCGGGAATTTAATTCAGCCGCTCCGCTATAATTCACCGGACTGTCCGGTGTGCACCGGACTGTCCGGTGTGCACCGGACTGTCCGGTGTGCACCGGACTGTCCGGTGAACCACGGAGCAACGGCTACTTCCGCGCCAACGGTCACCTGCAGGCGCATTTAATGCGCGCTCTGCGCGCGCAGTCGTCAGGCGCGCCCATACTGGTGCACCGGACAATGAACAGGAGTTGTCCGGTGTGCACCGGACATCCAGGCGGGCCCACAAGTCAGGAGCTCCAACGGTCAGAATCCAACGGCAGTGATGACGTGGCGGGGGGCACCGGACTGTCCGGTGTGCACCGGACTGTCCGGTGCACCATCGAACAGACAGCTCCCACCAACGGTCAAGTTGGTGGTTGAGGCTATAAATACCCCAACCACTCCACCATTCATTGCATCCAAGTTTTCCACTTCCCAACTACTACAAGAGCTCTAGCATTCAATTCTAGACACACCAAAGAGATCAAATCCTCTCCAATTCCACTCAAGCCTTTTGTGATTAGAGAGAGAGATTTGCCGTGTTCTTTTGAGCTCTTGCGCTTGGATTGCTTTCTTTCTTTCTCACTTGTTCTCGTGATCAAAACTCAATTGTAACCAAGGCAAGAGGCACCAATTGTGTGGTGGCCCTTGCGGGGAAGTTTTGTTCCCGTTTGATTGAGAAGAAGAAAAGCTCACTCGATCCGAGGGACCGTTTGAGAGAGGGAAGGGTTGAAAGAGACCCGGCCTTTGTGGCCTCCTCAACGGGGAGTAGGTTTGCAAGAACCGAACCTCGGTAAAACAAATCTGCGTGTCACACTCTCTATTTGCTTGCGATTTGTTTTGCGCCCTCTCTCGCGGACTCGTTTTCTTATTACTAACGCTAACCCGGCTTGTAGTTGTGTTTATATTTGTAAATTTCAGTTTCGCCCTATTCACCCCCCCTCTAGGCGACTATCAATTGGTATCAGAGCCCGGTGCTTCATTAGAGCCTAACCGCTCGAAGTGATGTCGGGAGATCATGCCAAGAAGGAGATGGAGACCGGCGAAAAGCCCACTACAAGCCACGGGAGTACTTCATCGGAAGAGTCCCGCACCAAGAGGAGGGAGAAGAAGAAGAGCTCCTCCAACAAAGGGAAGGAGAAGAAATCTTCTTCTCTCCAAAAGGAGAAGAAGGAAAAATCTTCTTCCCACAAGCCGCATCGGAGTAGGGACAAACAAAAGAGGATGAGGAAGGTGGTCTACTACGAGACCGACACTTCATCACCATCTACCTCCGGCTCCGACGCGCCCTCCGTAACTTCTAAACGCCAAGAGCGTAAGAAGTTTAGTAAGATCCCCTTGCACTACTCTCGTACATCTAGACATACTCCATTACTTTCCGTTCCATTAGGCAAACCGCCAACTTTTGATGGTGAAGATTATGCTAGGTGGAGTGATTTAATGAAATTTCATCTAACCTCACTCCACAAAAGTATATGGAATGTTGTTGAGTTTGGTGCACAGGTACCGTCTGTAGGGGATAAGGATTATGATGAGGATGAGGTGGCCCAAATCGAGCACTTCAACTCTCAAGCAACAACAATTCTCCTCGCCTCTCTAAGTAGAGAGGAGTATAACAAAGTTCAAGGGTTGAAGAGCGCCAAGGAGGTTTGGGATGTGCTCAAAACCGCGCACGAGGGAGACGAGCTCACCAAGATTACCAAGCGGGAAACGATCGAGGGGGAGCTCGGTCGGTTCTGGCTTCTCAAAGGGGAAGAGCCACAACACATGTACAACCGGCTCAAGACCCTAGTAAACCAAGTGCGCAACCTCGGGAGCGTAAAATGGGACGACCACGAAATGGTTAAGGTTATTCTAAGATCTCTCATTTTCCTTAACCCAACTCAAGTTCAATTAATTCGTGGTAATCGTAGATATACAAAAATGACCCCCGAGGAAGTTATCGGGCATTTTGTGAGTTTTGAATGCATGATCGAAGGCTCGAGGAAGATCAACGAGCTTGATGAACCTACCACATCCGGAACTCAACCCGTTGCATTCAAGGCAACGGAGGAAAAGAAGGAGGTGTCTACACCAAGTAGACAACCAATCGACGCCTCCAAACTTGACAATGAGGAGATGGCGCTCGTCATCAAGAGCTTCCGCCAAATCCTCAAACAAAGGAGGGGGAAAGACTACAAGTCCCGCTCCAAGAAGGTTTGCTACAAGTGTGGTAAGCCTGGTCACTTTATTGCTAAATGTCCATTATCAAGTGATAGTGACAGGGGCGACGACAAAAAGGGGAGAAGGAAGGAAAAGAAGAGGTACTACAAGAAGAAGGGCGGCGATGCCCATGTTTGTCGGGAGTGGGACTCCGACGAAAGCTCAAGCGACTCCTCCGACGACGAGGACGCCGCCAACATCGTCGTCACCAAGGGACTCCTCTTCCCCAACGTCGGCCACAAGTGCCTCATGGCAAAGGACGGCAAAAGGAAGAAGGTTAAATCTAACTCCTCCACTAAATATGAGTCTTCTAGTGATGATAATGCTAGTGATGAGGAGGATAATTTGCGTGTTCTCTTTGCCAACCTCAACATGCAACAAAAAGAAAAACTTAATGAATTAGTTAGTGCTATTCATGAAAAGGATGACCTTTTGGACTCTCAAGAGGAATTCCTTATTAAAGAAAATAAGAAGCATGTTAAGGTTAAAAATGCTTATGCTCTAGAGATTGAAAAATGTCAAAAATTATCTAGTGAGCTAAGCACTTGCAATGAAACAATAGACAACCTTAGAAATGAAAATGCTAATTTGTTAGCTAAGGTTGATTCTCATGTTTGCAATATTTCAACTTCCAATCCTAGAGATAATAATGATGATTTGCTTGCTAGGATTGAAGAATTAAACATTTCTCTTGCTAGCCTTAGAAATGAGAATGAAAAATTAATTGCTAAGGTTAAAGAACTAGATGTTTGCAATGTTACAATTTCCGACCTTAGAACTAAAAATGACATGTTGCATGCTAAGGTTGTAGAATTAAAATCTTGCAAACCCTCTACATCTGTTGTTGAGCATGTGTCTATTTGTACTAGATGTAGAGATATTGATATCAATGCTATTCATGATCACATGTCTTTAATTAAACAACAAAATGATCATATAGCAAAACTAGATGCTAAAATTGCCGAGCACAACTTAGAGAATGAGAAATTTAAATTTGCTCGTAGCATGCTTTATAATGGGAGACGCCCGGGCATCAAGGATGGCATTGGCTTCCAAAGGGGAGACAATGTCAAAATTAGTGCCCCTCCTAAAAGATTGTCCAACTTTGTTAAGGGCAAGGCTCCCATGCCTCAGGATAACGAGGGTTACATTTTATACCCTGCCGGTTATCCTGAGAGCAAGATTAGGAAAATTCATTCTAGGAAGTCTCACTCTGGTTCTAACCATGCTTTTATGTATAAGAGTGAGACATCTAGTTCTAGCCAACCAACCCGTGCTAAGTTGCCTAAGAAGAAAATTCCTAGTGCATCAAATGAGCATGATATTTCATTTAAAACGTTTGATGCATCTTATGTTTTAACTAACAAATCCGGCAAAATAGTTGCCAAATATGTTGGGGGCAAGCACAAGGGCTCCAAGACTTGTGTTTGGGTACCCAAAGTTCTTGTGTCTAATGCCAAAGGACCCAAAACCATTTGGGTACCTAAAATCAAGAACTAAACTTGTTTTGCAGGTTTATGCATCCGGGGGCTCAAGTTGGATACTCGACAGCGGGTGCACAAACCACATGACAGGGGAGAAAAAGATGTTCTCCTCATATGAGAAAAACCAAGATCCCCAACGAGCTATTACATTCGGGGATGGAAATCAAGGTTTGGTCAAAGGTCTTGGTAAAATTGCTATATCACCTGACCATTCCATTTCTAATGTTTTTCTTGTAGATTCTTTAGATTACAATTTGCTTTCCGTATCTCAATTATGCAAAATGGGCTACAACTGTCTATTCACTGATGTAGGTGTCACTGTCTTTAGAAGAAGTGATGATTCAATAGCATTTAAGGGAGTGTTAGAGGGTCAGCTATACTTGGTAGATTTTGATAGAGCTGAACTCGACACTTGCTTAATTGCTAAGACCAACATGGGCTGGCTCTGGCACCGCCGACTAGCACATGTTGGAATGAAGAATCTTCATAAGCTTCTAAAGGGAGAACACATTTTAGGACTAACAAATGTTCATTTTGAGAAAGACAGGGTTTGTAGCGCTTGTCAAGCAGGAAAGCAAGTTGGTGCCCATCATCCGCATAAGAACATAATGACAACTGACAGGCCACTGGAGCTCCTACACATGGATCTATTCGGCCCGATCGCTTACATAAGCATCGGCGGGAGTAAGTACTGTCTAGTTATTGTGGATGATTATTCTCGCTTCACTTGGGTATTCTTTTTACAGGAAAAATCTCAAACCCAAGAGACCTTAAAGGGATTCTTGAGACGAGCTCAAAATGAGTTCGACTTAAGGATCAAGACAATAAGAAGCGACAACGGGACGGAGTTCAAGAACTCTCAAATTGAAGGTTTCCTTGAGGAGGAGGGCATCAAGCATGAGTTCTCTTCTCCCTACACGCCACAACAAAATGGTGTAGTGGAGAGGAAGAATCGAACTCTATTGGACATGGCAAGAACCATGCTTGATGAGTACAAGACTTCGGATCGGTTTTGGGCCGAGGCGGTCAACACCACTTGCTACGCCATCAACCGGTTGTATCTACACCGAATCCTCAAGAAGACATCATACGAACTCCTAACCGGTAAAAAGCCCAATATTTCATATTTTAGAGTCTTTGGTAGCAAATGCTTTATTCTTGTTAAAAGAGGTAGAAAATCAAAATTTGCTCCTAAGACTGTAGAAGGCTTTTTACTAGGATATGATTCAAACACAAAGGCATATAGAGTCTTTAACAAGTCATCTGGACTAGTTGAAGTTTCTTGTGACGTTGTGTTTGATGAGACTAACGGCTCTCAAGAAGAGCAAGTTGATCTTGATGAGATAGGTGAAGAACAGGCTCCGTGCATCGCGCTAAGGAACATGTCCATTGGGGATGTATGTCCGAAGGAATCCGAAGAGCCTCCAATTGCACAAGATCAACCATCCTCCTCCACGCAAGCATCTCCACCGACTCAAAATGAGGATGAGGCTCAAGTTGATAAAGGAGAAGATCAAGCAAATGAGCCACCTCAAGATGACGGCATTAATCAAGGGGGAGATGCAATTGATGAAGACAAGGAGGATGAGGAACAAAGACCGCCACACCCAAGAGTCCACCAAGCAATTCAACGAGATCACCCCGTCGACACCATCCTCGGTGACATTCATAAGGGGGTAACTACTAGATCTCGTGTTGCACATTTTTGTGAGCATTACTCGTTTGTTTCCTCTATTGAGCCACACAAGGTAGAGGAAGCACTTCAAGATTCGGATTGGGTGGTGGCGATGCAAGAGGAGCTCAACAACTTCACTAGGAATGAGGTATGGCATTTAGTTCCACGTCCTAATCAAAATGTTGTAGGAACCAAATGGGTCTTCCGCAACAAGCAAGATGAGCATGGTGTGGTGACAAGGAACAAAGCTCGACTTGTGGCCAAGGGATACTCCCAAGTCGAAGGTTTGGATTTCGGTGAAACCTATGCACCCGTAGCTAGGCTTGAATCAATTCACATATTATTAGCCTATGCTACTTACCATGGCTTTAAGCTTTTTCAAATGGACGTGAAAAGTGCTTTCCTCAATGGACCGATCAAGGAAGAGGTCTATGTTGAGCAACCTCCCGGCTTTGAAGATAGTGAGTACCCTAACCATGTCTATAGGCTCTCTAAGGCGCTTTATGGGCTTAAGCAAGCCCCAAGAGCATGGTATGAATGCCTTAGAGATTTCCTTATTGCTAATGGCTTCAAAGTCGGAAAGGCTGATCCTACACTCTTTACTAAAACTCTTGAAAATGATTTGTTTGTATGCCAAATTTATGTTGATGATATTATATTTGGGTCTACTAACGAATCTACTTGTGAAGAGTTTAGTAGGATCATGACACAAAAGTTCGAGATGTCTATGATGGGGGAGTTGAAGTATTTTCTAGGATTCCAAGTCAAGCAACTCCAAGAGGGCACCTTCATTAGCCAAACCAAGTACGCTCAAGACATTCTTGCTAAGTTTGGGATGAAGGATGCCAAACCCATCAAGACACCCATGGGAACCAATGGGCATCTCGACCTCGACACGGGAGGTAAGTCCGTGGATCAAAAGGTATACCGGTCGATGATAGGTTCCTTACTCTATTTGTGTGCATCTCGACCGGATATTATGCTTTCCGTTTGCATGTGTGCAAGATTCCAATCCGACCCTAAGGAATCCCACCTTACGGCCGTAAAACGAATCTTGAGATATTTAGCTTATACTCCTAAGTTTGGGCTTTGGTACCCTCGGGGATCCACATTTGATTTGCTTGGTTATTCGGATGCCGATTGGGCGGGGTGCAAAATCAATAGGAAGAGCACATCGGGGACTTGCCAGTTCTTGGGAAGATCCTTGGTGTCTTGGGCTTCAAAGAAGCAAAATTCGGTCGCTCTTTCCACCGCCGAAGCCGAGTACATTGCCGCAGGCCATTGTTGCGCGCAATTGCTTTGGATGAGGCAAACCCTGCGGGACTACGGTTACAAATTAACCAAAGTCCCTTTGCTATGTGATAATGAGAGTGCAATCAAAATGGCCGACAATCCCGTCGAGCATAGCCGCACTAAACACATAGCCATCCGGTATCATTTTCTTAGGGATCACCAACAAAAGGGAGATATCGAGATTTCTTACATTAACACTAAAGATCAATTAGCCGATATCTTTACCAAGCCACTAGATGAACAATCTTTTACCAAACTTAGGCATGAGCTCAATATTCTTGATTCTCGTAATTTCTTTTGCTAGATTGCACACATAGCGCATTTATATACCTTTGATTATATCTCTTTCATATGCTATGACTAATGTGTTTTCAAGTCTATTTCAAACCAAGTCATAGGTGTATTGAAAGGAAATTGGAGTCTTCGGCGAAGACAAAGGCTTCCACTCCGTAACTCATCCTTCGCCGCCACTCCATGCATCTCTCCATTCTTGGGGAGAAAACAAAAGCACTTCTACCTTGGTATAATCTTAACTCATTTACTTATGCCCAAAGGAGAAGAACGATTGAAAGGGCTCTAATGATTCCGTTTTTGGCGATTCATGCCAAAGGGGGAGAAAGTAAGAGCCCAAAGCAAAAGGACCGCACCACCACCAATTTCAAAACTTTGTGTTTCCAAGATTTTTATCAATTGATATCCTATTGTGTTCAAAAGGGGGAGAAAGTAGTATTTAAAAATGGTATATCAAAACCCTCTTGAACACTAAGAGGTGGATCTCATTTAGGGGGAGTTTTGTTTAGCCAAAGGAAAAGCATTTGAAATAGGGGGAGAAAATTTCAAATCTTGAAAATGCTTTGCCAAATCCTATTCATTTATCTTTGACTATTTGCAAAAGGACTTTGAAAAGAATTCACAAAAGAGTTTGCAAAAACAAAACATGTGGTGCTAAAGTGGTCCAAAATGTTAAAAACAAAGAAACAATCCATGCATATCTTGTAAGTATTTATATTGGCTCAATTTCAAGCAACCTTTACACTTACATTATGCAAACTAGTTCAATTATGCACTTCTCTATTTGCTTTGGTTTGTGTTGGCATCAATCACCAAAAAGGGGGAGATTGAAAGGGAATTAGGCTTACACCTAGTTCCTATATAATTTTGGTGGTTGAATTGCTCAACACAAATCTTTGGACTAACTAGTTTGCCCAAGTGTATAGATTATACAGGTATAAAAGGTTCACACTCAACCAATAAAAAGACCAAGTTTTGGATTCAACAAAGGAGTAAAGTGGCAACCGAAGGCCCTCTGGTCTGGGAGCACCGGACTGTCCGGTGTACACCGGACAGTGTCCGGTGCACCAGAGGACTCCAACTCGAACTCGCCACCTTCGGGAATTTCTGGAGGCGCTCCGCTATAATTCACCGGACTGTCCGGTGTACACCGGACAGTGTCCGGTGCTCCAAGAAAGCTCAGCCTCCGGAACTCGCCAGCCTCGGGAATTTAATTCAGCCGCTCCGCTATAATTCACCGGACTGTCCGGTGTGCACCGGACTGTCCGGTGAACCACGGAGCAACGGCTACTTCCGCGCCAACGGTCACCTGCAGGCGCATTTAATGCGCGCTCTGCGCGCGCAGTCGTCAGGCGCGCCCATACTGGTGCACCGGACAATGAACAGGAGTTGTCCGGTGTGCACCGGACATCCAGGCGGGCCCACAAGTCAGGAGCTCCAACGGTCAGAATCCAACGGCAGTGATGACGTGGCGGGGGGCACCGGACTGTCCGGTGTGCACCGGACTGTCCGGTGCACCATCGAACAGACAGCTCCCACCAACGGTCAAGTTGGTGGTTGAGGATATAAATACCCCAACCACTCCACCATTCATTGCATCCAAGTTTTCCACTTCCCAACTACTACAAGAGCTCTAGCATTCAATTCTAGACACACCAAAGAGATCAAATCCTCTCCAATTCCACTCAAGCCTTTTGTGATTAGAGAGAGAGATTTGCCGTGTTCTTTTGAGCTCTTGCGCTTGGATTGCTTTCTTTCTTTCTCACTTGTTCTTGTGATCAAAACTCAATTGTAACCAAGGCAAGAGGCACCAATTGTGTGGTGGCCCTTGCGGGGAAGTTTTGTTCCCGTTTGATTGAGAAGAAGAAAAGCTCACTCGATCCGAGGGACCGTTTGAGAGAGGGAAGGGTTGAAAGAGACCCGGCCTTTGTGGCCTCCTCAACGGGGAGTAGGTTTGCAAGAACCGAACCTCGGTAAAACAAATCCGCGTGTCACACTCTCTATTTGCTTGCGATTTGTTTTGCGCCCTCTCTCGCGGACTCGTTTTCTTATTACTAACGCTAACCCGGCTTGTAGTTGTGTTTATATTTGTAAATTTCAGTTTCGCCCTATTCACCCCCCCTCTAGGCGACTATCACTATGCCATATCCATACACATACATACCTTCACCATATGTCCCAAATCAAATGTGGGGCATGCCACCATACCCATTTGGGATACCACAGTACCCCGCTTGGGGGGCACCCCAAACATCTGTATTCAATAAGTTGACACCTCCAGTACAAGACCGATTGAGAACCCCTCAATCTGGTCCACGAGCACAGGCCCAGCAAGATTGCCGAACAACTCGGCCCCAAAGGCTGACTAATCCGGCAGGGGGCATACAGCTACAACCTCCAACAGTACAAAAAAGGGAGATGTCATTAAAATAGGAACGACAGATGTCGTCGTACAACAAAATAACGAAGGGCCGATGATTTTTGGTGAATCGGCCAACACAAACAAAAAAGAAAGTGCGACTGTCAATAAAATAGCTGATCCAAAATACTCTATGCCCCGATGGTGCCCATCGGGACTGACACGATCGCAAAAGCGAAAATTACAGCGCCTCAGAGCAAAGGAGAATCAGGAAAAAGAGGCAGAAAGAATATTCAATGACACGCATCCGCAGTATCCGCCACCACAAAAGAGATGGAGACCAAAGGCCGTTGAGAAAAGTCAAACGGCCACAAAGATAGTAAATAAAACGACAACTGTGCATCTCTCTACAGGTATGGTAGACTGTCCGGCTATAAAGGCCGGATCATCTGTACAGGACGCGGACCATCCGACCCCTGAGGCCGAACCATCCGCACTACACCAAGACACCTCCGACGACGTACTGACGCCCGTGGAGGAAGACGACCTGCAAGGAGAAGACCTGGTCGACTACGGAGCTACGCCAGAACACTTAGAGAATTAGGAAGGCAAGGTGACGAATTGGTCAGTACCAGTATTACGCTCGGCGATGTTGGGACTGACAGTTCGATCAAATCTAAAGGGATCACGTCCGTTGAGTCAACCATCGAGACCAAGGCCACTGCGTACCATCCTAGTAAGTGGCAAGATGCCTAAGAAAACCGATGTGATAACATCGAGTTAGTTGCTTTTGGTTCGCTCAGCTCCACCAAAAGGCAGGGGGGGCATATGTTGAGCACCAAATTGAGCGTGCGGACGGTCCGGCCCTGAGGCCGGACGGTCCGCGGTCCGGACAGTCCGCGCCTGTGGGCCGGACGGTCCGCGCGTGCGCAGAACAGATTAGGGTTCCGAGTTTTGTGCTACGGTTGTTAGCTAAAATCAGGGGATAAGCTCGGAAATTAGTTTGTAAAGGGTCCAGCCCCCCTCCTCTATAAATAGAGAGGTATACGGCCGATTTGTAATCAACAATCGAATCAATACAACTTCTATTCGCATTTATTTCCAGTACAATTAGGAGTAGTTCTAGTCTAGTTCTAGTTTAGCCTCTCAATCCCCAAATTCTTCGCCTCTCTTCGACTCTACGCCGATTAGAGGAGTCTAGGTCGGCCGGCCCGAGCCTAGACAACCCCTAGGATCTCTCCTCCCCGACGGGGTCCCTCCCGGGAGCGAGATCCAGGCGCCGCCGGCGATCTTCCGCCGCCCCTGCACACGCGCGGACCGTCCGGCCCCAGGGCGCGGACCGTCCGGCCGTCAGGCAGGAAACCCTAGCCCCTGCGCCAGGTCGCGGACCGTCCGGCCCCAGGCCGCGGACCGTCCGCGCCTGACCAGAGAGCACCGCCGCCGGTTCTTCTTGAGTATTTGGCGCTCCGAAAAAGTGTCAACAGACTGGAAGACGAGAAATCCATGGGATCCTGCTTCCAGCTTGTCTTTGCACGAATCGATGAGTTTTTCCCTGATGATGCTCCATTGATATCTTCAGGCTTCCGTGTTATCCCGTTGGACATAAAAACAGTTGAGTGTTTCTTGTTTTATCTGTTTGAGATAAAGTTTGTGCTCATTTCCTTTCGGTGCTCATTTACTTGCATCGCTACTGTAGCCATGCTTCGTTTTTTCTTGCCACCACAAGTAATACATTTTTACATGTCTGTTATGTGCATTTAAACCACACTATTTTTTCACTACCTTGTTATGTCAGTATGTTTTCTTTTTTCGCATACTTAGCTTTTAAACATCTTTCTCTTCCACAGGATGGACTACCCTCTGGAAGAACGAACGTTAGATTTGGCCTCTAGCCTTGAAGTTGGTGCAACCACACAACGAGCGTCAGTGGATGGATATGGATCTCAGGATGTTTGCAACCTGCGATCTGTGCTGACAATTGCCTTTCAATTTCCCTATGAAATACATCTCCAAGATACTGTTGCATGCAGCTATGGCCCGTCAATATGTTCGAAGCATCGTCTCTGCTGTTCAAAGAGTATCAATGGCTATTTCTCCCTCCCAGTCTGGCTTTGAATACTGGGCAGAAGATAATTTCTGGCTTCCCTGAAGCTGAATACTGTTTTATTTATATTAAGAAGAAACATTGGTCCACTTTTGCTCCGTTCCTATCCAAAAAAAATTATTGTTGTAGGGAGATAACGATGGACTCTTACGATGGTAATGAGCATTCTTCATGCTTGCGGGTATCATTTGGGGTTGGATTTGGTCAGTGACTTGGATCAAGCTGGGGAATCACTATTGAGAATGTTCTGGGATCATCAGGACCTATCTTGTGCTGCTCTTTCAAGCTAATCGTTTCTCTGTCGCTCATGTTTATCAAGAGTTCAAAACTGGCTGGTCCTTTCTGAGGATATAATCTGATTCCCATCTGATTCTGCAGAAGAAACTATATAGCTAACTTGACATGGCAAAACAAACATGACTTTTCTTGGCTCACATGTTTCTGTCCTATATTCGCTTAGGGAAAGAAAAACTACGTTTGCTTTTGGCAGCCAGATGGGAATTGACATGTTAGAAACAACTCTGATTGCCCTAGCCTTCTGTTTCGTATGAGCAAGCTGCTGCGTGGGAAGTTCTCGATGAGGACGGCAACGTTCACTGCCTAGCCTTCTGTTTCGTCAACTGGTGGTCCTTCGTTTGATGCAATATCTAGGCGCCCTGTGCCAACTTTACGATCAGCAACCATTTTTGCGTTCTCTGTAGTAGACGAGAATGGTACGGTGTTGCTGTTACTGTTAGCTAGGTAACGGCATATCCAGGTAGTCTTGGGGAAAACCATGTCTTGTAACGACGGCATATCCAGGTAGTCTTGGGGAAAACACAAGTAGCAGGTGCCGGTGGTCTGGTCGTTCAGACCTTTCATCGGTATTTGCAGAGCCACGCACGGTGATTCGAGGTGTTGCAGCAATACGGTAGCTGCTGATTCAGAATTTCAGATCTTGCTCCGTTATTGTCGTGTAGTGGATTAGATGAGATTAGAAAAGGATATAAAGAATTTCGATTTATTAGGATTTAAAACCCATTTAATCATACCCAACCTATATGGATTGTAGGACAAACGAACATATCCTTAGAGCTTGTTTGGGTTATCTCTTATTGGAGTGGATTGAGGTGGTATGGGGTGTATTGAAGTGTAACATGAACTAATTTCACTTTCAATCCTTTCAATACATCTCAATCCTCTTCGGTTCCTCTTTACCCAAACAAAGCCTTAGTGAGATAGACTACCAACAACTATGGCGACTTCGACAATGAGGTATTGTTGTTCATTGTTCAAGAAGTTTCTTGGAGTGTGTGGGCTAGGGGCTTGTGAGGGTGGGCATTTCGGAAATGGTTGTGGCCCAAGGCCTTTAGTGAAATGACCTGATCTAACTCGGCTCTAATCAGTGAGGAAAAAAAAAACTTAAATTTGTTAGACCGTGAGTTTAGAGACCCTTTCAACTTGTGAGTTTGTAAAGCCCATTCCCAGACCTACTTATTTCTAAAACCAAACACGCTAATAGTTCTTAGGCGAGATGCCTTCTCCTCAACAAACATGAAGTAGGTTGACCAGTAGTAGCGAAACGGTTCTGGTGTCACTTTATGTTGCAATTTGTTTTCTCTATAAAGTCATGACTCATGTAGTGCTTATCAGCTTGTCAGTGACTAGATTACACGTGCACGTATTTGATTTCAGAAACATATCATTATTAATTTATTAATTAATAAAAATATGTCTAGTCTACTACTAGTTGAGACGGGGACACGACGGGGATGCCGCAATTAAATTCCCCCTTTTGGACGCCACCAGTGCGCCATAAATCGGCCTATTCGCTGGGCCGTCCATGGCGTGCTGCGCATCTATGGTGCGCTTGCGCTATAGCTGCCTCCTCCGCCTGCCGCCCCTCCAATAATTGTCGTCTGTGTTGGGCTGGGGCACAGCAGGCAGGAAAACGATGGCGTCCATCTTCATCTTCTCCCTCCGACGTACGGAGTACTATCTAGAATTCTAGACACCACACCACACCACGGACTCGCGCCTATCCATGGCTCCATGCTACACGCCCCCGGCCGCCCATCAAAATCTATTGCGAGAGTTGCTTGCTGGTCTTCGACGTCAGACGAACCACTGAAGCAGGCAGGCACGCAGGGGCAACCCCTACACTACACGCATCTGCCTCGCCCAGAGTGGCATTCATTCCGGCTGTACTGGCACGTCGTACTAAATTGCTATGCCGTGGCCCGTGGGCCGACCCGGCCCGGCCTCTACCCCCTCTGTTTTCCATATCCATCTTTTTCTCTGTTTCGGCCAGACCGCCGAGGAGACTTTTGGGATTATAACACACGGCAGATTTGGCTTCATCGAAACGGAGGTGTTGGCGAGGGTTTCGACGATATGGAAATATACAGAAGGACGAAGACGCTGAAATAGACTCATAATCGTTATTAGCCGTTGAGGACGACCATTAGTCATCCTCCGTCGCTGTCCGTCCACGCGCCGTTCTCTTCTCCCGTCAGAGCCGATGTCGCCGTCGCTACTGGTTTCCGGTGAGATCTCTCCTCTGTTCCTTCCAGATCTCTCTTTCTTCATTCTCCACTTCCCTCGAGGTACAGACCGAGGCCCTGCCGGAACCGTCTCTGTTCAGCTTCAGGACACGTACGACGTGTTGTCCTCCTCCTTGCCGCCGAGCGCCGGCGTCGTCAAGGAGTTCTTCGTCCCGGCAGGCGGCTCCGGTGACTTCCGCGTCACGTTCACGCCGGCCGCCGGCTCGGCCGCGTTCGTCAACGCCGTCGAGCTGTTCCCGGCTCCAGAGGAGCTGCTGTGGAACGCCAGCGTGACGCCGGTGGGCGTAGGCGCAGGCACGGCGGCCCTCGACATAGCCGCGTGGCCGACAATTCGAGACGCAGCCGAACACGTACAGGGACTACGCCGCCTCGGCTCCCATCTCCCGGAACCTCACGGTTACCGTCGGCATGTCCGACAAGAGCAGCCCTAGCGAAGGCGGTTTCCTGAAGCTGCGGCCTTCGGGTTCGGGATCACGCAGTAGCAGCAGGAGAGTTCTGATCATTGCGCTCTCGGCCGTGCTCGGCGCCTCGGTTCTCGCGTCCGTCGTGCTCTGCTTGTGCTTCGTCGCGCGGAGGAAAGGCGGATGGCGCGACCGGCGCCACTGGAGAAGGAGAGCAGCAAGCAGCTGCCGTGGTCCCATCGCGAAGGTGGCCGACTTCGGGCTGTGCGCGCGGCCGGTGATCGACCAGGCGCTGGAGCGCGAGCAGATCAACCTGGCGGAGTGGGCCGTGGGGTGGCAGAGGCGCGGGCAGCTGGAGCGCATCGCCGACCCGCGGATCCTCGGGGAGGTGAACGAGAACTCGCTGCGCAAGTTCGCGGAGACGGCGGAGCGGCGCCGTCCATGGCCGACGTGCTGTGGAACCATACATGAGCTCTTCCGCGGGTTGGATAACTGGAGTCCGCCGCTGCCCAGGAACTCCACCGGGACGGGCTAAGACCTTCACAGGAACGACAGGATTGCTCCTGAAAGGGAATTAGGCTTTCACCTAGTTCCTAAATAATTTTGGTGGTTGAATTGCCCAACACAAATAATTGAACTAACTAGTTTGCTCTAGTGTATAAGTTATACAGGTGTAACGGGTTCACACTCAGCCAATAAAAAGATCAAATATTGGATTCAACAAAGGAGCAAAGGGACTACCGAAGGCACCTCTGGTCTGGGGGCACCGGACAGTGTCCGGTGCACCACCGGACAGTGTCCGGTGCACCAGAGGACTCCAACTCAAACTTGCCACCTTCGGGAATTTCCAGAGGCGACTCCACTATAATTCACCGGACTGTCCGGTGTACACCGGACATGTCCGGTGCTCCAAGGAAAGATGGCCTCTGGAACTCGTCAGCCTCGGGAATTCACTTCAGCCGCTCCGCTATAATTCACCGGACTGTCCGGTGTACACCGGACTGTCCGGTGTAACAGCGGGGCAACGGCTATTTCGGCGCCAACGGCTACCTGCGACGCATTAAATGCGCGCGCTGCGCGCGCAGAAGTCAGGCACGCCCATACTGGCGCACCGGACAATGAACAGTACATGTCCGGTGTGCACCGGACAACCAGGCGGGCCCAGAAGTCAGAAGCTCCAACGGTCGGAATCCAACGGCATTGGTGACGTGGCTGGGGCACCGGACTGTCCGGTGCGCCATCGAACAGACAGCCTCCACCAACGGTCAAGTTTGGTGGTTGGGGCTATAAATACCCCAACCACCCCCACATTCAAGTCATCCAAGTTTTCCAGCTTCCAACCACTATACAAGAGCTAGCATTCATTGCAAAGCACAACAAAGAGATCAAATCCTCTCCCAACTCCACACAAAGCCTTAGTGACTAGAGAGAGTGATTTGGAGTGTTCATTTGAGCTCTTGCGCTTGGATCGCTTCTTTTCTTTCGCATTCTTTCTTGTGATCAAACACTCACTTGTAATTGAGGCAAGAGACACCAATTGTGTGGTGGTCCTTGCGGGAAGTTTGATTCCCAAGTGATTTGAGAAGAGAAGCTCACTCGGTCCGAGGGACCGTTTGAGAGAGGGAAGGGTTGAAAGAGACCCGGCCTTTGTGGCCTCCTCAACGGGGAGTAGGTTTGCGAGAACCGAACCTCGGTAAAACAAATCTGTGTGTCTCACCGCTTTACTCGCTTGAGATTTGTTTTTCACCCTCTCGCGGACTCGGTTTTTATTTCTAACGCTAACCCGGCTTGTAGTTGTGTTTATATTTGTAAATTTCAGTTTCGCCCTATTCACCCCCCCCCTCTAGGCGACTATCAATTGGTATCAGAGCCCGGTGCTTCATTAGAGCCTAACCGCTCGAAGTGATGTCGGGAGATCACGCCAAGAAGGAGATGGAGACCGGCGAAAAGCCCACTACAAGCCACGGGAGCACTTCATCGGAAGAGTCCCGCAACAAGAGGAAGGAGAAGAGGAAGGACTCCTCCAAAGGGAAGGAGAAGAGATCTTCTTCGCACCACAAAGAGAAGAAGGAGAAATCCTCTTCCCACAAGTCGCATCGGAGTGGGGACAAAAAGAAAAAGATGAGGAAAGTGGTCTACTACGAGACCGACTCTTCATCGGCATCCACCTCCGGCTCCGACGCGGCATCCGTCACTTCTAAGCGCCATGAGCGCAAGAAGTATAGTAAGATCCCCCTACGCTACCCTCGCATTTCTAAACATACACCTTTGCTTTCCGTCCCATTAGGCAAACCACCAACATTTGATGGTGAAGATTACGCTAGGTGGAGTGATTTAATGCGATTTCATCTAACCTCACTCCACAAAAGTATATGGGATGTTGTTGAGTTTGGTGCACAGGTACCATCCGTAGGGGATGAAGATTATGATGAGGACGAGGTTGCCCAAATCGAGCACTTCAACTCTCAAGCTACAACAATACTCCTCGCTTCTCTAAGTAGAGAGGAGTATAACAAAGTGCAAGGGTTGAAGAGCGTCAAGGAGGTTTGGGATGTGCTCAAGACCGCTCATGAGGGAGATGAGCTCACAAAGATCACCAAGCGGGAAACGATCGAGGGGGAGCTCGGTCGCTTCCGGCTTCGGAAAGGGGAAGAGCCACAACACATGTACAACCGGCTCAAGACCTTGGTGAATCAAGTACGCAACCTCGGGAGCAAGAAATGGGATGACCACGAAATGGTTAAGGTTATTCTAAGATCTCTTATTTTCCTTAACCCTACTCAAGTACAATTAATTCGTGGCAACCCAAGATATACACTAATGACACCCGAGGAAGTAATCGGGAATTTTGTAAGTTTTGAGTGCATGATCGAGGGGTCAAGGAAGGTCAACGAGCTTGATGATCCCTCCACGTCCGAAGCTCAACCCGTCGCATTCAAGGCGACGGATGAGAAGAAGGAGGAGTCTACATCAAGTAGACAACCCATCGACGCCTCCAAGCTTGACAATGAGGAAATGGCGCTCGTCATCAAAAGCTTCCGCCAAATCCTCAAGCAACGGAAGGGGAAGGATTACAAATCCCGTTCCAAGAAGGTTTGCTACAAATGTGGTAAGCCCGGTCATTTTATTGCTAAATGTCCTATATCTAGTGACAGTGACCGAGGCGACGACAAGAAGGGGAGAAGAAAGGAGAAGAAGAGGTACTACAAGAAGAAGGGCGGCGATGCCCATGTTTGTCGCGAGTGGGACTCCGACGAAAGCTCTAGCGACTCCTCCGACGACGAGGATGCCGCCAACATCGCCGTCACCAAGGGACTCCTCTTCCCCAACGTCGGCCACAAGTGCCTCATGGCCAAGGACGGCAAAAAGAAGGTTAAATCTAAATCCTCCACTAGATATGAGTCTTCTAGTGATGATAATGCTAGTGATGAGGAGGATAACTTGCGTACTCTTTTTGCCAATCTTAACATGGAACAAAAGGAAAAATTAAATGAATTAGTTAGTGCCATTCATGAGAAGGATGACCTCTTGGATTCTCAAGAGGACCTCCTAATTAAAGAAAACAAGAAACATGTTAAGGTTAAAAATGCTTATGCTCTAGAAGTAGAAAAATGTCAAAAACTATCTAGTGAGCTAAGCTCTTGCCATGAGACTATAAACAACCTTAGAAATGAAAATGCCAATTTATTAGCTAAGGTTGATTCTCATGTTTGTAATGTTTCAACTTCCAATCCTAGAAATGTTAATGATGATTTGCTTGCTAGGATTGCAGAATTGAACTTAGCTCTTGTTAGCCTTAAGAATGAAAATGAAAAATTGCTTGCTAAGGCTAAGGATTTTGATGTTTGCAATACTACTATTTCCGACCTTAAAAGTAAAAATGAAATATTGCATGCTAAGGTTGTAGAACTAAAATATTGCAAACCCTCTACATCTTTTGTTGAGCATGTGTCTATTTGTACTAGATGTAGAGATGTTGATATTAATGCTATTCATGATCACATGTCTTTAATTAAACAACAAAATGATAATATAGCAAAATTAGATGCTAAAATTGCCGAGCATAACTTAGAAAATGAGAAATTTAAATTTGCTAGAAGTATGCTCTATAATGGGAGACGCCCTGGCATTAAGGATGGCATTGGCTTCCAAAGGGGAGACAATGTCAAAATTAATGCTCCTCCTAAAAGACTGTCTAATTTTGTAAAGGGCAAGGCTCTCATGCCTCAGGATAACGAGGGTTACATTTTATACCCTGTCGGTTATCCCGAGAGCAAAATTAGGAGAATTCATTCTGGGAAGTCTCACTCTGGCACTAATCATGCATTTATGTATAAGGGTGAGACATCTAGCTCTAGGCAACCAACCCGTGCTAAGTTGCCTAGAAAGAAAACTCCTAGTGCATCAAATGAACATAGTCTTTCATTTAAAACTTTTGATGTATCTTATGTTTTAACTAACAAATCTGGCAAAGTAGTTGCCAAATATGTTGGGGGCAAGCACAAGGGATCCAAGACTTGTGTTTGGGTACCCAAAGTTCTTGTGTCTAATGCCAAAGGACCCAAAACCATTTGGGTACCTAAAGTCAGGAACTAAACTTGTTTTGTAGGTTTATGCATCCGGGGGCTCAAGTTGGATACTCGACAGCGGGTGCACAAACCACATGACTGGTGAAAGGGAATTAGGCTTACACCTAGTTCCTATATAATTTTGGTGGTTGAATTGCCCAACACAAATCTTTGGACTAACTAGTTTGCCCAAGTGTATAGATTATACAGGTATAAAAGGTTCACACTCAGCCAATAAAAAGACCAAGTTCTGGATTCAATAAAGGAGCAAAAGTGGCAACCGAAGGCCCTCTGGTCTGGGAGCACCGGACTGTCTGGTGTACACCGGACAGTGTCCGGTGCGCCAGAGGACTCCAGCTCGAACTCGCTACCTTCGGGAATTTGATTGAAGCCGCTCCGCTATAATTCACCGGACTGTCCGGTGTACACCGGACTGTCCGGTGAACCACGGAGCAACGACTACTTCCGCGCCAACGGCTACCTGCAGGCGCATTCAATGCGCGCCAGTGGCGCGCAGTCGTCAGGCGCGCCCATTCTGGTGCACCGGACAATGAACAGTTCATGTCCGGTGTACACCGGACATCCAGGCGGGCCCACAGTCAGAAGCTCCAACGGTCAGAATCCAACGGCAATGTTGACGTGGCAGGGGGCACCGGACTGTCCGGTGTGCACGGGACTGTCCGGTGCACCATCGAGCAGAGAGCTCCCACCAACGGTCAAATTGGTGGTTGAGGCTATAAATACCCCAACCACCCCACCATTCATTGCATCCAAGTTTTCCACTTCCCAACTACTACAAGAGCTCTAGCATTCAATTCTAGACACACAAAAGAGATCAAATCCTCTCCAATTCCACTCAAGCCTTTTGTGATTAGAGAGAGAGATTTGTCGTGTTCTTTTGAGCTCTTGCGCTTGGATTGCTTTCTTTCTTTCTCACTTGTTCTTGTGATCAAAACTCAATTGTAACCAAGGCAAGAGGCACCAATTGTGTGGTGGCCCTTGCGGGGAAGTTTTGTTCCCGTTTGATTGAGAAGAAGAAAAGCTCACTCGGTCCGAGGGACCGTTTGAGAGAGGGAAGGGTTGAAAGAGACCCGGCCTTTGTGGCCTCCTCAACGGGGAGTAGGTTTGCGAGAACCGAACCTCGGTAAAACAAATCCGTGTGTCTCACCGCTTTACTTGCTTGCGATTTGTTTTGCGCCCTCTCTCGCGGACTCGATTTTATTTCTAACGCTAACCTGGCTTGTAGTTGTGTTTATATTTGCAAATTTCAGTTTCGCCCTATTCACCCCCCCTCTAGGCGACTATCAATTGGTATCAGAACCCGGTGCTTCATTAGAGCCTAACCGCTCGAAGTGATGTCGGGAGATCACGCCAAGAAGGAGATGGAGACCGGCGAAAAGCCCACTACAAGCCAAGGGAGCACTTCATCGGAAGAGTCCCGCACCAAAAGGAGGGATAAAAAGAAGAGCTCCTCCAACAAAGGGAAGGAGAAGAAATCTTCTTCTCACCACAAAGAGAAGAAGGAAAAATCTTCTTCCCACAAGCCGCACCGGAGTAAGAACAAGGAAAAGAGGATGAGGAAAGTGGTCTACTACGAGACCGACACTTCATCAACATCGACCTCCGACTCCGATGCGCCCTCCGTAACTTCTAAACGCCAAGAGCGTAAGAAGTTTAGTAAGATCCCCTTGCACTACTCTCGTACATCTAAACATGCACCTTTACTTTCCGTCCCATTAGGCAAGCCACCAACTTTTGATGGTGAAGATTATGCTAGGTGGAGTGATTTAATGCGATTTCATCTAACCTCACTCCACAAAAGTATATGGGATGTTGTTGAATTTGGTGCACAGGTACCATCTATAGGGGATAAGGATTATGATGAGGATGAGGTGGCCCAAATAGAGCACTTAAACTCTCAAGCAACAACTATACTCCTCGCCTCTCTAAGTAGAGAGGAGTATAACAAAGTTCAAGGGTTGAAGAGCGCCAAGGAGGTTTGGGATGTGCTCAAAACCGCGCACGAGGGAGATGAGCTCACCAAGATTACCAAGCGGGAAACGATCGAGGGGGAGCTCGGTCGGTTCCGGCTTCTCAAAGGGGAAGAGCCACAACACATGTACAACCGACTCAAGACCCTAGTAAACCAAGTGCGCAACCTCGGGAGCGTAAAATGGGACGACCACGAAATGGTTAAGGTTATTCTAAGATCTCTCATTTTCCTTAACCCTACTCAAGTTCAATTAATTCATGGTAATCGTCGATATACAAAAATGACCCCCGAGGAAGTTATCGGGCACTTTGTTAGTTTTGAGTGCATGATAGAAGGCTCGAGGAAGATCAACGAGCTTGATGAACCCACCACATCCGGAGCTCAACCCGTTGCATTCAAGGCAACGGAGGAGAAGAAGGAGGTGTCTACACCAAGTAGACAACCAATCGACGCCTCCAAGCTTGATAATGAGGAGATGGCGCTCGTCATCAAGAGCTTCCGCCAAATCCTCAAACAAAGGAGGGGGAAAGACTACAAGTCCCGCTCCAAGAAGGTTTGCTACAAGTGTGGTAAGCCCGGCCACTTTATTGCTAAATGTCCATTATCAAGTGACAGTGACAGGGGCGACGACAAAAAGGGGAGAAGGAAGGAAAAGAAGAGGTACTACAAGAAGAAGGGCGGCGATGCCCATGTTTGTCGGGAGTGGGACTCCGACGAAAGCTCAAGCGACTCCTCCTCCGACGAGGACGCCGCCAACATCGCCGTCACCAAGGGACTTCTCTTCCCCAACGTCGGCCACAAGTGCCTCATGGCCAAGGACGGCAAAAAGAAGGTAAAATCAAGATCCTCCACTAAATATGAAACCTCTAGTGATGAGGATGATGCTAAAAATGAGGAGGATAACTTGCGCACTCTTTTTGCTAACCTAAACATGCAACAAAAAGAAAAATTAAATGAATTGATTAGTGCTATTCATGAGAAGGATGATCTCTTGGATTCTCAAGAGGACTTCCTTATTAAAGAAAACAAGAAGCATGTTAAGGTTAAGAATGCTTATGCTCTAGAAGTAGAAAAATGTGAAAAATTATCTAGTGAGCTAAGCACTTGCCGTGAGATGATTGACAACCTTAGGAATGAAAATGCTAGTTTAAATGCTAAGGTTGATTCAAATGTTTGCAATACTTCAACTTCCAATCCTAGAGATAATAGTGATGATTTGCTTGCTAGGATTGAAGAATTAAACATTTCTATTGCTAGCCTTAGAGTTGAAAATGAAAAATTGCTTGCTAAGGCTAGAGATTTTGATGTTTGCAATGCTACTATTTCAGACCTTAAAAGTAAAAATGAAATATTGCATGCTAAGGTTGTAGAATTAAAATCTTGCAAACCCTCTACATCTACTGTTGAGCATGTATCTATTTGTACTAGATGTAGAGATATTGATGTTAATGCTATTCATGATCACATGACCTTAATTAAACAACAAAATGATCATATAGCTAAATTAGATGCTAAAATTGCCGAGCACAACTTAGAGAATGAAAAATTTAAATTTGCTCGTAGCATGCTTTATAATGGGAGACGCCCGGGCATCAAGGATGGCATTGGCTTCCAAAGGGGAGACAATGTCAAACTTAGTGCCCCTCCTAAACGGTTGTCCAACTTTGTTAAGGGCAAGGCTCTCATGCCTCAGGATAACGAGGGTTACATTTTATACCCTGCCGGTTATCCCGAGGACAAAATTAGAAAAATTCATTCTAGGAAGTCTCACTCTGGTTCTAACCATGCTTTTATGTATAAGAGTGAGACATCTAGTTCTAGGCAACCAACCCGTGCTAAGTTGCCTAAAAAGAAAATTCCTAGTGCATCAAATGATCATGACATATCATTTAAAAATTTGATGCATCCTATGTTTTGACTAACAAATCCGGCAAAGTAGTTGCCAAGTTTGTTGGGGGCAAACACAAGGGCTCCAAGACTTGTGTTTGGGTACCCAAGGTTCTTGTTTCTAATGCCAAAGGACCCAAAACCGTTTGGGTACCTAAAGTCAAGAACTAAAATTGTTTTGTAGGTTTATGCATCCGGGGGCTCAAGTTGGATACTCGACAGCGGGTGCACAAACCACATGACAGGGGAGAAAAGGATGTTCTCCTCATATGAGAAAAACCAAGATCCCCAACGAGCTATCACATTCGGGGATGGAAATCAAGGTTTGGTCAAAGGTCTTGGTAAAATTGCTATATCACCTGACCATTCCATTTCTAATGTTTTTCTTGTAGATTCTTTAGATTACAATTTGCTTTCTGTATCTCAATTATGCAAAATGGGCTACAACTGTCTATTCACTGATATAGGTGTCACTGTCTTTAGAAGAAGTGATGATTCAATAGCATTTAAGGGTGTGTTAGAGGGTCAGCTATACTTGGTAGATTTTGATAGAGCTGAACTCGACACATGCTTAATTGCTAAGACTAACATGGGCTGGCTCTGGCACCGCCGACTAGCACATGTCGGGATGAAGAATCTTCACAAGCTTCTAAAGGGAGAACACATTTTAGGACTAACAAATGTTCATTTTGAGAAAGACAGGATTTGTAGCGCATGCCAAGCAGGGAAGCAAGTTGGTACTCATCATCCACACAAGAACATCATGACAACCGACAGGCCGCTTGAACTCCTACATATGGATCTATTCGGGCCGATCGCTTACATAAGCATCGGCGGGAGTAAGTACTGTCTAGTTATTGTGGATGATTATTCTCGCTTCACTTGGGTATTCTTTTTACAGGAAAAATCTCAAACCCAAGAGACCTTAAAGAGATTCTTGAGACGAGCTCAAAATGAGTTCGACTTAAGGATCAAGACAATAAGAAGCGACAACGGGACGGAGTTCAAGAACTCTCAAATTGAAGGCTTCCTTGAGGAGGAGGGCATCAAGCATGAGTTCTCTTCTCCCTACACGCCACAACAAAATGGTGTAGTGGAGAGGAAGAATCGAACTCTATTGGACATGGCAAGAACCATGCTTGATGAGTACAAGACTTCGGATCGGTTTTGGGCCGAGGCGGTCAACACCGCCTGCTACGCCATCAACCGGTTGTATCTACACCGAATCCTCAAGAAGACATCATACGAACTCCTAACCGGTAAAAGGCCCAATATTTCATATTTTAGAGTCTTTGGTAGCAAATGCTTTATTCTTGTTAAAAGAGGTAGAAAATCAAAATTTGCTCCTAAGACTGTAGAAGGCTTTTTACTAGGATATGATTCAAACACAAAGGCATATAGAGTCTTTAACAAGTCCTCAGGACTAGTTGAAGTTTCTTGTGACGTTGTGTTTGATGAGACTAACGGCTCTCAAGTAGAGCAAGTTGATCTTGATGAGATAGGTGAAGAACAGGCTCCGTGCATCGCGCTAAGGAACATGTCCATTGGGGATGTGTGTCCTAAGGAATACGAAGAGCCACCAATTGCACAAGATCAACCATCCTCCTCCACGCAAGCATCTCCACCAACTCAAAATGAGGATGAAGCTCAAGTTGATGAAGTAGAAGATCAAGCAAATGAGCCACCTCAAGATGACGATATTGATCAAGATGCAATTGATGAAGACAAGGAGGATGAGGAACAAAGACCCCCACACCCAAGAGTCCACCAAGCAATCCAACGAGATCACCCCGTCGACACCATCCTCGGCGATATTCATAAGGGGGTAACTACTAGATCTCGTGTTGCACATTTTTGTGAACATTACTCGTTTGTTTCCTCTATTGAGCCACACAAGGTAGAGGAGGCACTTCAAGATTCGGATTGGGTGGTGGCGATGCAAGAGGAGCTCAACAACTTCACTCGAAATGAGGTATGGCACTTAGTTCCACGTCCTAATCAAAATGTTGTAGGAACCAAATGGGTCTTCCGCAACAAGCAAGATGAGCATGGTGTGGTGACAAGGAACAAAGCTCGACTTGTGGCCAAGGGATACTCCCAAGTCGAAGGTTTGGATTTCGGTGAAACCTATGCACCCGTAGCTAGGCTTGAGTCAATTCGAATATTATTGGCCTATGCTACTTACCATGGCTTTAAGCTTTTTCAAATGGACGTGAAAAGTGCCTTCCTCAATGGACCAATCAAGGAAGAGGTCTATGTTGAGCAACCTCCCGGCTTTGAAGACAGTGAGTACCCTAACCATGTGTATAGGCTCTCTAAGGCGCTTTATGGGCTTAAGCAAGCCCCAAGAGCATGGTATGAATGCCTTAGAGATTTCCTTATTTCTAATGGCTTCAAAGTCGGAAAGGCCGATCCTACACTCTTTACTAAAACACTTGAGAATGATTTGTTTGTATGCCAAATTTATGTTGATGATATTATATTTGGGTCTACTAACGAATCTACTTGTGAAGAGTTTAGTAGGATTATGACACAGAAATTCGAGATGTCTATGATGGGGGAGTTGAAGTATTTTCTAGGATTCCAAGTCAAGCAACTCCAAGAGGGCACCTTCATTAGCCAAACCAAGTACACTCAAGACATTCTTGCTAAGTTTGGGATGAAGGATGCCAAACCCATCAAGACACCCATGGGAACTAATGGGCATCTCGACCTCGACACGGGAGGTAAGTCCGTGGATCAAAAGGTATACCGGTCGATGATAGGTTCTTTACTCTATTTATGTGCATCTCGACCGGACATTATGCTTTCCGTTTGCATGTGTGCAAGATTCCAATCCGACCCTAAGGAATCCCACCTTACGGCCGTAAAACGAATCTTGAGATATTTGGCTTATACTCCTAAGTTTGGGCTTTGGTACCCTCGGGGATCCACATTTGATTTGCTTGGTTATTCGGATGCCGATTGGGCGGGGTGCAAAATCAATAGGAAGAGCACATCGGGGACTTGCCAGTTCTTGGGAAGATCCTTGGTGTCTTGGGCTTCAAAGAAGCAAAATTCGGTCGCTCTTTCCACCGCCGAAGCCGAGTATATTGCCGCAGGCCATTGTTGCGCGCAATTGCTTTGGATGAGGCAAACCCTGCGGGACTACGGTTACAAATTAACCAAAGTCCCTTTGCTATGTGATAATGAGAGTGCAATCAAAATGGCCGACAATCCCGTCGAGCATAGCCGCACTAAACACATAGCCATCCGGTACCATTTTCTTAGGGATCACCAACAAAAGGGAGATATCGAGATTTCTTACATTAACACTAAAGATCAATTAGCCGATATCTTTACCAAGCCACTTGATGAACAATCCTTTATCAAACTTAGGCATGAGCTTAATATTCTTGATTCTCGCAACTTCTTTTGCTAGATTGCACACATATCTCATTTATATACCTTTAATCATATCCCCTTCATATGCTATGACTAATGTGTTTTCAAGTCCATTTCAAACCAAGTCATAGGTATATTGAAAGGGAATTGGAGTCTTCGGCGAAGACAAAGGCTTCCACTCCGTAACTCATCCTTCGCCGCCACTCCATGCACTTCTACTTTGGTATAATCTTAACTCATTTACTTATGACCAAAGGGGAAGAAAGCACTTCGAGGGCTCTAATGATTCCGTTTTTAGCGATTCATGCCAAAAAGGGGGAGAAATGAGCCCAAAGCAAAAGGACCGCACCACCACCAATTTCAAAAACTTAGTGTTAAATTTTTCAATTGGTATTTTGCCAAAAAGGGGGAGTTCAAAAATGATATATCAAAACTCTCTTGAACACTAAGAGGAGGATCTCTTTTAGGGGGAGTTTTGTTTAGCCAAAGGAAAAGCATTTGAAATAGGGGGAGAAAATTTCAAATCTTGAAAATGCTTTGTAAAATCTTATTCATTTACCTTTGACTATTTGCAAAAGAACTTTGAAAAGGATTTACAAAAGAATTTGCAAAAACAAAACATGTGGTGCAAGCGTGGTCCAAAATGTTAAAAACAAAGAAACAATCCATGCATATCTTGTAAGTATTTATATTGGCTCAATTTCAAGCAACCTTTACACTTACATTATGCAAACTAGTTCAATTATGCACTTCTATATTTGCTTTGGTTTGTGTTGGCATCAATCACCAAAAAGGGGGAGATTGAAAGGGAATTAGGCTTACACCTAGTTCCTATATAATTTTGGTGGTTGAATTGCCCAACACAAATCTTTGGACTAACTAGTTTGCCCAAGTGTATAGATTATACAGGTATAAAAGGTTCACACTCAGCCAATAAAAAGACCAAGTTCTGGATTCAATAAAGGAGCAAAAGTGGCAACCGAAGGCCCTCTGGTCTGGGAGCACCGGACTGTCCGGTGTACACCGGACAGTGTCCGGTGCGCCAGAGGACTCCAGCTCGAACTCGCTACCTTCGGGAATTTGATTGAAGCCGCTCCGCTATAATTCACCGGACTGTCCGGTGTACACCGGACTGTCCGGTGAACCACGGAGCAACGGCTACTTCCGCGCCAACGGCTACCTGCAGGCGCATTCAATGCGCGCCAGTGGCGCGCAGTCGTCAGGCGCGCCCATTCTGGTGCACCGGACAATGAACAGTTCATGTCCGGTGTACACCGGACATCCAGGCGGGCCCACAGTCAGAAGCTCCAACGGTCAGAATCCAACGGCAATGTTGACGTGGCAGTGGGCACCGGACTGTCCGGTGTGCACCGGACTGTCCGGTGTGCACCGGACTGTCCGGTGCACCATCGAGCAGAGAGCTCCCACCAACGGTCAAATTGGTGGTTGAGGCTATAAATACCCCAACCACCCCACCATTCATTGCATCCAAGTTTTCCACTTCCCAACTACTACAAGAGCTCTAGCATTCAATTCTAGACAAACAAAAGAGATCAAATCCTCTCCAATTCCACTCAAGCCTTTTGTGATTAGAGAGAGAGATTTGTCGTGTTCTTTTGAGCTCTTGCGCTTGGATTGCTTTCTTTCTTTCTCACTTGTTCTTGTGATCAAAACTCAATTGTAACCAAGGCAAGAGGCACCAATTGTGTGGTGGCCCTTGCGGGGAAGTTTTGTTCCCGTTTGATTGAGAAGAAGAAAAGCTCACTCGGTCCGAGGGACCGTTTGAGAGAGGGAAGGGTTGAAAGAGACCCGGCCTTTGTGGCCTCCTCAACGGGGAGTAGGTTTGCGAGAACCGAACCTCGATAAAACAAATCAGTGTGTCTCACCGCTTTACTTGCTTGCGATTTGTTTTGCGCCCTCTCTCGCGGACTCGATTTTATTTCTAACGCTAACCCGGCTTGTAGTTGTGTTTATATTTGCAAATTTCAGTTTCGCCCTATTCACCCCCCCTCTAGGCGACTATCAACTGGGGAGAAGAAAATGTTCTCCTCCTACGAGAAAAACCAAGATCCCCAACGAGCTATTACATTCGGGGATGGAAATCAGGGTTTGGTCAAAGGTCTTGGTAAAATTGCTATATCACCTCACCATTCCATTTCTAATGTTTTTCTTGTAGATTCATTAGATTACAATTTGCTTTCCGTTTCTCAATTATGCAAAATGGGCTACAACTGTCTTTTTACTGATATTGGTGGCACTGTCTTTAGAAGAAGTGATGATTCAATAGCATTTAAGGGAGTGTTAGAGGGTCAGTTATACTTGGTAGATTTTGATAGAGCTGAACTCGACACTTGCTTAATTGCTAAGACTAACATGGGTTGGCTCTGGCACCGCCGACTAGCCCATGTTGGGATGAAGAATCTTCACAAGCTTCTAAAGGGAGAACACATTTTGGGATTAACAAATGTTCATTTTGAGAAAGACAGGATTTGTAGCGCATGCCAAGCAGGAAAGCAAGTTGGAGCTCATCATCCGCATAAGAACATAATGACGACCGACAGACCACTGGAGCTCCTACACATGGATCTATTCGGCCCGATCGCTTACATAAGCATCGGCGGGAGTAAGTACTGTCTAGTTATTGTGGATGATTATTCTCGCTTCACTTGGGTATTCTTTTTGCAGGAAAAATCTCAAACCCAAGAGACCTTAAAGGGATTCTTGAGACGAGCTCAAAATGAGTTCGGCTTAAGGATCAAGAAAATAAGAAGCGACAACGGGACGGAGTTCAAGAACTCTCAAATTGAAGGTTTTCTTGAGGAGGAGGGCATCAAGCATGAGTTCTCTTCTCCCTACACGCCACAACAAAATGGTGTAGTGGAGAGGAAGAATCGGACTCTATTGGACATGGCAAGAACCATGCTTGATGAGTACAAGACTTCGGATCGGTTTTGGGCCGAGGCGGTCAACACCGCTTGCTACGCCATCAACCGGTTGTATCTACACCGAATCCTCAAGAAGACATCATACGAACTCCTAACCGATAAAAAGCCCAACATTTCATATTTTAGAGTCTTTGGTAGCAAATGCTTTATTCTTGTTAAAAGAGGTAGAAAATCTAAATTTGCTCCTAAGACTGTAGAAGGCTTTTTACTAGGATATGATTCAAACACAAGGGCATATAGAGTCTTTAACAAGTCCTCTGGACTTGTTGAAGTTTCTTGTGACGTTGAGTTTGATGAAACTAACCGCTCTCAAGTAGAGCAAGTTGATCTTGATGAGATAGGTATTGAAGAGGCTCCATGCATCGCGCTAAGGAACATGTCCATTGGGGATGTGTGTCCTAAGGAATCCGAAGAGCCTCCAAATACACAAGATCAACCATCCTCCTCCACGCAAGCATCTCCACCGACTCAAAATGAGAATGAGGCTCAAGTTGATAAAGGAGAAGATCAAGCAAATGAGCCACCTCAAGATGACGGCATTGATCAAGGGGGAGATGCAAATGATCAAGACAAGGAGGATGATGAACCAAGGCCGCCACACCCGAGAGTCCACCAAGCAATCCAACGAGATCACCCCGTCGACACCATCCTCGGCGACATTCATAAGGGGGTAACTACTAGATCTCGTGTTGCACATTTTTGTGAACATTACTCGTTTGTTTCCTCTATTGAGCCACACAAGGTAGAGGAAGCACTTCAAGATTCGGATTGGGTGGTGGCGATGCAAGAGGAGCTCAACAACTTCACTAGAAATGAGGTATGGCATTTAGTTCCACGTCCTAATCAAAATGTTGTAGGAACCAAATGGGTCTTCCGCAACAAGCAAGATGAGCATGGTGTGGTGACAAGGAACAAAGCTCGACTTGTGGCCAAGGGATACTCTCAAGTCAAAGGTTTGGATTTCGGTGAAACCTATGCACCCGCAGCTAGGCTTGAGTCAATTCGCATATTATTGGCCTATGCTACTTACCATGGCTTTAAGCTTTATCAAATGGACGTGAAAAGTGCCTTCCTCAATGGACCGATCAAGGAAGAGGTCTATGTTGAGCAACCTCCCGGCTTTGAAGATAGTGAGTACCCTAATCATGTCTATAGGCTCTCTAAGGCACTTTACGGGCTCAAGCAAGCCCCAAGAGCATGGTATGAATGCCTTAGAGATTTTCTTATCGCTAATGGCTTCAAAGTCGGCAAGGCCGATCCTACACTCTTTACTAAAACTCTTGAAAATGACTTGTTCGTATGCCAAATTTATGTTGATGATATTATATTTGGGTCTACTAACGAGTCTACATGTGAAGAGTTTAGTAGGATCATGACACAAAAGTTCGAGATGTCTATGATGGGGGAGTTGAAGTACTTCTTGGGATTTCAAGTGAAGCAACTCCAAGAGGGCACCTTCATTAGCCAAACGAAGTATACTCAAGACATTCTAAACAAGTTTGGGATGAAGGATGCCAAACCCATCAAGACACCCATGGGAACCAATGGGCATCTCGACCTCGACACGGGAGGTAAGTCCGTGGATCAAAAGGTATACCGGTCGATGATAGGTTCTTTACTCTATTTATGTGCATCTCGACCGGATATTATGCTTTCCGTATGCATGTGTGCAAGATTCCAATCCGACCATAAGGAATCCCACCTTACGGCCGTAAAGCGAATCTTGAGATATTTAGCTCATACTCCTAAGTTTGGTCTTTGGTACCCTCAGGGATCCACATTTGATTTGATTGGCTATTCGGATGCCGATTGGGCGGGGTGTAAAATCAATAGGAAGAGCACATCGGGGACTTGCCAGTTCTTGGGAAGATCCTTGGTGTCTTGGGCTTCAAAGAAGCAAAATTCGGTTGCTCTTTCCACCGCCGAAGCCGAGTACATTGCCGCAGGCCATTGTTGCGCGCAATTACTTTGGATGAGGCAAACCCTGCGGGACTACGGTTACAAACTAACCAAAGTTCCTTTGCTATGTGACAATGAGAGTGCAATCAAAATGGCCGACAATCCCGTCGAGCATAGCCACACTAAACACATAGCCATTCGATATCATTTTCTTAGGGATCACCAACAAAAGGGAGATATCGAGATTTCTTACATTAACACTAAAGATCAATTAGCCGGTATCTTTACCAAGCCACTAGATAAACAAACTTTTACCAAACTTAGGCATGAGCTCAATATTCTTGATTCTAGAAACTTCTTTTGCTAAATTGCACACATAGCTCATTTATATACCTTTGATCATATCTCTTTCATATGCTATGACTAATGTGTTTTCAAGTCTATTTCAAACCAAGTCATAGGTGTATTGAAAGGGAATTGGAGTCTTCGGCGAAGATAAAGGCTTCCACTCCGTAACTCATCCCTCGCCATCACTCCAAACAACTCTCCATTCTTGGGGGAGAAAACATGAGCACCAAGTAAAAGGACTTCTTCTTTGGTACAATCTTAACTCATTTATTTATGACCAAAGGGGAGGAAAGTACTTAAAGGGCTCTAATGATTCCGTTTTTGGCGATTCATGCCAAAGGGGGAGAAAATATGAGCCCAAAGCAAAAGGACCGCACCACCACCAATTTCAAAAACTTAGTTTTTCAAAGAGTATTTTCAATTGGTATCTTATTATGTTCAAAAGGGGGAGAAAGTAGTATTTCAAAAAGGATATATCAAAACCCTCTTGAACACTAAGAGGTGGATCTCTTTTAGAGGGAGTTTTGTTTAGTCAAAGGAAAAGCATTTGAAACAGGGGGAGAAAATTTCAAATCTTGAAAATGCTTTGCAAAATCTTATTCGTTTACCTTTGACTATTTGCAAAAGAACTTTGAAAAGAATTTACAAAAGAGTTTGCAAAAACAAAACATGTGGTGCAAGCGTGGTCCAAAATGTTAAAAACGAAGAAACGATCCATGCATATCTTGTAAGTATTTAGATTGGCTCAATTCCAAGCAACCTTTGCACTTACATTAAGCAAACTAGTTCAATTATGCATTTCTATACTTGCTTTGGTTTGTGTTGGCATCAATCACCAAAAAGGGGGAGATTGAAAGGGAATTAGGCTTTCACCTAGTTCCTAAATAATTTTGGTGGTTGAATTGCCCAACACAAATAATTGGACTAACTAGTTTGCTCTAGTGTATAAGTTATACAGGTGTAACAGGTTCACACTCAGCCAATAAAAAGATCAAATATTGGATTCAACAAAGGAGCAAAGGGACTACCGAAGGCACCTCTGGTCTGGGGGCACCGGACTGTCCAGTGCACCACCGGACAGTGTCCGGTGCACCAGAGGACTCCAACTCAAACTTGCCACCTTCGGGAATTTCCAGAGGCGACTCCACTATAATTCACCGGACTTTCCGGTGTACACCGGACATGTCCGGTGCTCCAAGGAAAGATGGCCTCCGGAACTCGTCAGCCTCGGGAATTCACTTCAGCCGCTCCGCTATAATTCACCGGACTGTCCAGTGTACACCGGACTGTCCGGTGTAACAGCGGGGCAACGGCTATTTCGGCGCCAACGGCTACCTGCGACGCATTAAATGCGCGCGCTGCGCGCGCAGAAGTCAGGCACGCCCATACTGGCGCACCGGACAATGAACAGTAC
Organism: Zea mays; assembly: GCF_902167145.1. Taxonomy (NCBI): domain Eukaryota; kingdom Viridiplantae; phylum Streptophyta; class Magnoliopsida; order Poales; family Poaceae; genus Zea; species Zea mays. The sequence continues at coordinate 28,919,407 of NC_050100.1, read as the reverse complement.
ATGACCGGTGTGCACCGGACAACCAGGCGGGCCCAGAAGTCAGAAGCTCCAACGGTCGGAATCCAACGGCATTGGTGACGTGGCTGGGGCACCGGACATGTCCGGTGTGCACCGGACTGTCCGGTGCGCCATCGAACAGACAGCCTCCACCAACGGTCAAGTTTGGTGGTTGGGGCTATAAATACCCCAACCACCCCCACATTCAAGTCATCCAAGTTTTCCAGCTTCCAACCACTATACAAAAGCTAGCATTCATTGCAAAGCACAACAAAGAGATCAAATCCTCTCCCAACTCCACACAAAGCCTTAGTGACTAGAGAGACTGATTTGGAGTGTTCATTTGAGCTCTTGCGCTTGGATCGCTTCTTTTCTTTCGCATTCTTTCTTGTGATCAAACACTCACTTGTAATTGAGGCAAGAGACACCAATTGTGTGGTGGTCCTTGCGGGAAGTTTGATTCCCAAGTGATTTGAGAAGAGAAGCTCACTCGGTTCGAGGGACCGTTTGAGAGAGGGAAGGGTTGAAAGAGACCCGGCCTTTGTGGGCTCCTCAACGGGGAGTAGGTTTGCGAGAACCGAACCTCGGTAAAACAAATCCGTGTGTCTCACCGCTTTACTCGCTTGAGATTTGTTTTTCACCCTCTCGCGGACTCGGTTTTTATTTCTAACGCTAACCCGGCTTGTAGTTGTGTTTATATTTGTAAATTTCAGTTTCGCCCTATTCACCCCCCTCTAGGCGACTATCAGCTCCTCGTCCTGAAGTCCCGCGACCCCAGCGGCGCCGCGACCGACGCCACCGCCGCGCGGATAGCCGCCCATGCCGCGTCCCCTGCCCGGTGCGGCCGCTCCTCTCCCGCGGTGTGCGGACAAGGGAGTTGGTGGCGCGGGCGCTTTATACCAGCTTCGTCGTCTGGCACCCTACGAGTAGCAGTGCGAGCAGTGGTAGTAGCCCTGTCTACGAGGTTTGCACGACGGAGCTCAGATAGAACGGCAAATGGAGAATGGAGAAAGAGGACGGTGCGCAGATGGACGCAGACGGACGCAGACGGAGAAAGCTTAGTGGTTGTCCCTAACAGCTAATAACGATTATGAGTACATTTCAGCGTCTTCGCCCTTCTGTGTATCTCCATATCGTCGAAACCCTCGCCAACGCCTCCGTTTCGACGAAACCAAATATGCCGTGTTTTATAATGGCAAAAGTCTCGACCGCCGAGGTGTGCAGTGCAGCAGAACAGCAAGCGAACAGCGACTGGCGGGTTTGTTTGGACGCGCCGGCGAGCGGCCAAGGCGTAAGTTGCCACTTTCGACGGCGACGGGCGTATCCTACGGCATCGCTTTCGATTGGCTTGTTCCCGTGCGCTGCGTCGGCACGCTGTAGGCAGGGCAGGTCAAATGGGCAGGAACCGCCGCGGCAGGCGCCACAGCCCACAGGGCCAGCGTTTGTCTGTCATTGTTGAGAACTTGAGATCATCAGGCCGCACACATACATGCTCGGCTCGGCATGCCCTGCCAGTGCCCGCCGCCTGCCTGGGTCCCAGTGCAGTTCAGCGCGTTTTGTTCGTTCGTTCCCATGGAGAAAGAACGAAAGAAAAGGAGCGGAGATCAGGGGCGGACCTACGTTGGTAGGAGTGAGGGCACAGGCCCTCGCTCATTTTTCTCCCGTAATTAGTATAGCACATTTTTTCACCATTAGGTCCTCTGCTCAACCTAACTTAGATGCCCTCACTCTATTATTTTGGTACTCGTCCTCACAAGTGTGTCCTCACTCCCGTTTTATCCTGGGTCCGCCTCTGGCGGAGATGATGCGGTTCGGATCGTCTCATCATCAATTCATCAGAAGCCAAGTGTCTGGTATGTGGTCACGACTCACGATCGAACCAAGCACATTTTTTTTCTCTCTTTTCAGCACTTTAGGACGATGGCGAGATGTGCAAAGCACATGACCGAGCGAGATCAACAGGCAGGCGTGGTCCCAACTCCCAAGTTCGGTTGCTAAAAGGGCTGGAGGACCGACCAACGTCACGGCCAATCTCTGCCTGGCCTCTTGTGCACTGGACTGCAGTCTGCAGCAGCACGTCTGCGTCGTTCAGACGATCCCTACAAGGACGACGCGCAACAGAAAATCTACCACTTTGCACCGTTATTTCTTTCATCATCGTAGCCAGGACGAAAAGCAGTAGAGAGAAAGGAAAAAAAAACCTCTCATCATACTACACCAGCCAGCCACTAATGCACCATCATTTGCATGGTGCTACTACTGGGAGAGAGAGAAAAAAGCTGAACATGGTTACGGCAGACCGACAATAATAAGTTAGATGTAACTGCCGCCTCATCAGAATCCTTCCTTCCCTAGAGGCACCGCACAGCCCGCCTCATCATTGGGGGTAAAAAAAAGCAGACCAACTGCATGTCCAGGGAAGTATAACCGTCTCCAACTAAAAACACTGGGCAAGCCACCTACCACCACCACCTCATTGTTTTTTTTCTCTCTCTCTCTTCTCAACAGACCAAAAAAAAAAAAAAACTAGGTGTTCCTTCCTACCAACCACAATGCAGGTTGCCCAGACAGCCCTAATCCGAAACCCAAGGCATACAAGAACTAAAACAGAACGGGGATGTGCACGGGAGGCGGCTATAATTACAAAATCTGGGAGAAGATGGCGGCGCGCATTTTTTTTATATCAAGTCAATTGGTCTCCAACCGCATGGTGGTGGCTGCCTCTGCCGCTGATTGAGCCTCGGGCCTCATGCTTAGCTTCCGCATTAGTACCAGCGTGTCCTCATCCGCAGCCCCAGATTGCCTTGCCAAGACAGTTTCCGATGATGCACTGCATTCCACAGCAGCGTTATTGCCAGTAGCAGACGATGGCGCCTCGCTGGTAGCACCAGCTGAAGCTTCCTTGACTTGGGCAGGCGTGTCGGTCATAACTGAAGGCCTGGCTGCTGGAATTGGAGCTGCCAGCGGTTCCTTTGGGGCTTGGGTTTGCACGTCCTTCATCTGCACTGGGATTGCGGCAGGCCGGCGCTGTGCGTCCTTTACTGGGACAGGAATCACGGGAGACATGGAGCTCTTCCTTGGTCGGCATTGCGCATCCTTCACCTGAACAGGGATCACAGGTGGAAGTGGAACTGCTTCCTTCCTTGGGTGATCTTGCACATCCTTCAGCTGAACAGGCATCACAGGTTTCGGCACTTGAACTGGAGATGAGGAGGCAAACATTGGAGAGGCTGGCGCTGGCCTCATGCGGACTGGGGATGCCATCCGAATGGGCGGTGGGTGGCTCATGAGTGGAGGGAGCTGCTGCAGGCGTGCAGGGGGAGGTGGGAGAGGTGGAGCAGAGAAGACAGGAACAGCGGTCCTAATTGTGACGGAAGGAGCCATGTTATGGCAAGGTATACGGCGGTAGTGCCCAACTGGCACATAGGGAGCTGCCTCTGCAGCTGGAAATCTTGACCTGGGACTTTGATCTACTAGGCTCTCAACCGTCCGCCCAGGCGTTTTCGACACACCGTCGGTGGATGCTGGCGACTTTGGTCTTGAATTAGGTTTAGGGCGGAATAAAGGGAGAATCTTCGAGTGGCTGGATTGACAAGATTGACCCAAACAAGGCTTCCGCTCTTGCTGCATGGGAAATTTCTTGGGGAATGGTGAAACATGAGGGTAGTTGGCCATCGCCATCTTCTCCTTCAAGCGATAATTGAGGAGGGCTCGGGCGATCCTGATCTGCTCCTGCTCATCAATGTTTTCTGGCTCATTGGATGAATTCACCTCCTCGCGTACCACTGTTGCAGATTTATGGAACAGTGTGAGAACGGCGTCAATGTATAAATAGACAATGATATCCCAAGATGTTTGCCAATCCTTTCTCATTTCTTTCAACAAGACCAAACAGAAACATGCATAATGTACAAGATAAACTTGGTACAATACCACTAGCATAGTAAGTGAAACCAGCTGCTAACCTACTGCTTAGCTATTCACACTACCATGGCTTTTTAAGTATTAAGGGAAGACAAACTAATTCATTTTTAGCTTTGTGAAGGGGTTCCAAATGAATTCTGAACATATACTCCAATCGAATAAGTAGCAATAATGCTAGAGATGAGATATCACGAAACTGCAAAGGTTGGATGACTGGAGTTGACAAAAAAATATAATAATTAGTTCGAAATTAGCTCAAATTTCTCATGATAAATTACTGAGTGAAGATTGAGTCAATATCCATATCCTAACCTAAAAAATATCTTTTCAAGCCATGGTTGTACCATTTTTAACCAAGTTGCAATACTTCTCTTTTTGTCAAGTATAGTTATTGCAGACAAACATAAATCAAGCAACCGAGCTACAACTTTTTTTTCATCGATATGCAATGCACAGAACACAAAAAGTGATACTCACATTGTTTCAGTGCTGACCATGCAGCTGAAGCAGCATTTTTTTCAGCCTGTTTCTTATTCTTAGCAGGATCACCTGCAAATGTGATACCAGCTAGCTCTACTGTGCATGTGAAAACCGGAAGGTGGCCAAGGCCAGATCGCTCTGTTGTATACAATGGCAATGGCGCCCCAACTCTTTGAGCCACTTCCTGCAGAAGATTTTTATAAACCCCTGTTTCGTCCTGTGTAACATAAATCATAACCATAAGCAAGTGAATGAAATTACTATAAATCAATGAATAGAAGCTGAGGATGCAACATCCTATGAAGAATAAAGAATAATCAATCAATAAAAATATTAAGGCCCAACAGTCAGGTGCTAGAAAATTTTTTACAGGGAAAACAAAAGAAATTATTAAGGGCCCAACATTATGCATTTTAGTTAGTTAAAAGCTGTTATTACTGACCATTGAAACAAAAGTAATTGAATCGGGAAAAAAAATATGGGCCTCTATAGAATGCTAAGGAAGATGACTTCTCAATCAAGACAACGCTACTCACATAGTACTTCGACCGCAAGGATTATGATTCAAACGATTCTCAAATAAGTTGAAGTGGTAGTTGAGCTGTCCACTAACAGAATATAAGAGGCAACGATTACAAAGGGACATCTACTATCTGCTAAAGTACTAATCCAATTCGCAAAACCGTGATTCAGTTCAAAAATTAAACAAGCAGATAATGGATATAAGCTGGCCAATATAAATAAAATAGCATTTCTTTTAGATCAGTTCTCAGTATACTGGTACAAAAGGTTTTAGACAATAATGCCATCATCAGCTGAAGGAGAGAATGTAAGCTGACCATGAAAAATCAATGAGACCACGTAGTGAGAAGCTACTTGTACAATGGTACAAGGTAAGATCTATGAACCTTCACATATTCTTTTCATAAGAAGACATGGATGTTATAATTTCCATGGCATGATACATTTCCAATCTGCACGAGTATGAGCTCCATGTTTAGGGTGTGTTGGGATTGCTCCAACTCCACAAAATTTGGTGGAGCAGGTCATTAGGTGCTTTGGAAAATCGTGTGGAGCTGGAGTTATAAACTTTTAGAAGACATTTAGATAAGTCATTTTATTTATTATTTGGATTAAAAATATTTTTAAAACTATTTAAATTTAATTATAAAGTACAGCTCCACGCTAGAGCTAGAACTTGGAGCAGTCTAATTGCAGCTAGTTATTATTTACCACCACATACCAAAGCGTGATTGTCTATGAAGTTCTCACTTTCTTTGATTTCGATCTAGAAGAGCTAAATATTTTTCAATGATCACATCCCAGTGAAACAGCAATCCTCCAACCAGGTGAATCACTTTCTGTGATACTCCAGACAAACTTTTTCTAAACCCATCCCGCCCTCCTCCGCCACCCCCAAACACCAAAGATAGTCCGCTATGAGAATCATTGACTATGCCTAACATTTTGTTGACCCAATGTCCAAAGTGATTGTAGAAACCACCCTACTCAGCAGTCAGTACTAACAGCATAAAAACCATCCAAATATACAATGACCAGCGATAGTAACCTGTCTACTTGGTGACCAATCTGAACTTACATGATAACACAGGACCATGTCACTGTAAGCCACCTCATTTTAATCGACAAATCCAAGTAAGAACAGAAAGAATTAAAAAAATCAGAATCAGACCCCCTCTGCCACCCAATTCCTGATCAGCCTTTTTAAAAATTCTGGCCAAAAAGTAGCTGCTTTTTTATCATGTTGTCACAATCCAAACACAAAAAATTCCACAGAACAACCTCTGTGCAGAACGCAGACGGCAGACCGACAAGAACACCCACCATTCAACAAGGCCTCCATCGCACTCGGCCCGCAGTCCTGCACCAAGATTCCAAGAACCCTGCCTAAAAGGCGGGGAGCAAAGCGACGTCTCCACACTAGTACCAGCAGACACACCCGCGTTGTCCCATTCATCCACAGATCAATTCGAAGCCAACCAAAGCCCAGACGCTGGATAGCAATCAAAGCACTAGGGAGTGGAGGCGCACTTGTGGTAGCAAGCTGGCCCCTAGCACTAGCAGCACCCCATGGCTGACCTGACCGTATCGGGAAAAGATACAACGCATAGGCGCAACCAGCACCAGCACCACCCTTCTCACTGTCACTGCCCTTGCCCCGTGGTGGACTGCGAGGGGCCTGCCTGCCACTAAACTACCGGGCCCACCGGCATTTGACCTGCGATGCCCCGGTTAGGTGCGGGTGGTCTCCAATTCAATTCCCTCCACCCACTCGCATTAATACCATACCACCACTATAAAGACCGAAACCAAATCCCCCTTCCCCACCGTTTCACACTGACAGTTCCACGCGCTGGTTATTCCTGTTCGGTTAAAAAAACCCCGTGTGTACTGCCGTACCCTGCATTTGCAACTGGGATTCCAAGTCAAGTGTACGCGGCAACTTTTTAATTCCACCCCCATCAATGTGCCCATTGATGGACAGGTTCGGCTAATCGGCGTTTAGCAATTAATGGCACGCAGACTTTCGAAGTCTACCGCCAATAACGATGCGGCGACGGACGAAACCCTAGCGGTAATACCGAAGCTGTAAGGATTTTCTAATTGGCAGTTATTGCGGGGTCTGTTGTCTGAAGCACCGTCGCCGTTACGGCGCGAGAGCACATCTAACGAGGGATTAAAGTAATACTGGCGTGTTAAAATTAATTGCCGGCACAGGTACGATTACGAACAAGTTAAGAGGCTTGATTGCGCTTAGTACATCCATCGCGTAGAGTGGGAACTAAGCTCTGTTCATTAACTAATCCGCGCCCACATAATACAAGACGAAACTGCAGTGGCAAGAGCAGGATATGATTGTATTTTGGATATAAAATAAAAGATGAGGACGAGTTTTTTTTTAACCCGGTGTCTGGAAAAAAATAACCGGACTCGAGTATTGCGACCTTTTCTCTCGGAATCAAAGGAATCGCCTAATACAGCCAAAAAAAAAGCACCGGGAATTTTCGGCACTAAAAAGAGTTGCAGGTTTCCCGTACCAATTATCAGCTGCAATTCATGCCGCTCACGAGCCCCAATCCAAGCAGATTCTCCAAGTTATGAATTCCTAGCTCGTTTTTTTCGAAGAAAAAACATAGAAATCGGATTAAACTACGAGAACGATTCAAAGGCAACGGCTTGCTTAATCTCTCCAAAACCGCCAACATTATGCTGAAATTACATAAAATACATGCCGCGGCGCTGGAAAGGGAGTTATGAACTACGAGACGCCATTTTTAGCCCCGAGCAAACGCAAACGACTCGCCCTGGATAATGAATAGCCCACGAGAATTCCGTGATGAGTTGCAGTAGCAAATGGTTCGAGTGATCTATTAACGATCAACAATACTCGGACTAGAAACACCCGCAGATCCCCAGATTCCACCACCTAGAAGCGTTTGAAACAAGAACAGCTAGCGATAAATACAAAAATGAATACCAGGACAGGAGAAACGATTCGTAGGGAAGCGGGGAGCAAGCGGGCGAGGATAGGGCAAGGGAGGCGCCCTCGCGCGCGGCTTACCAGGATGCGGGCGGCGAGCGAGTAGGACGGGCCGCGTCGCGCGAGCGCGGCGAGCGCAACCTCCGCGGCGGCGTGCTCCGCTTGGCGGAGCGTGGTGAAGAACCCGGGACTCTCGAACTGCTCCCCGTTGAAGTTCACCGCCGCCTTGAACCGCGGCGCATGGTCGGGCCCCTCCCGCAGGCACGTGTAAGAAGGCAGGTTGAAGCAGCTCCGCTGCGCCAGCTCCTGCAGCTGATTCTTGTACATGGCCGCCGACCACCGCCTCGAGCTCCAGCGTTACTCCGAGTGCCGGCCGCCGTGGCCGGAGATGGCGACCCCGGAAGATCTACCGGCTACGAGAAGAGGTGTTTAGGGAGAAGAGTGAAGTGGTGCGGGTGGAACCAGAGGGAGCTTATTATATTTTTTTTTTCTGTTTCATTTTTGGAAGATTTTAATGCTACTCGCTGCCTACGGTTACTAGGCAGGCCGATGACAGCTGGGGACCCACAAGCGGCACGTTCGTTCGTAGGTTCGGGTTTTGTTTTTCGAGCGACACCTTTTTTTTCTATCTCTATATCTTTTTTCGATAAGCTTCAGTACATTCTTTATTAAATTCTTAACAAATGAAGGGAACGATTGCTTGCTGTGCAATGAGAAACTGGTGTACAAGCGTACGAGCTGAGGCCCCGACAATACAATGGGCTAAACTTTATTCCCGACAAGCGTACTAATAAAAAATGTTAAATAGTCCAATTACAAACAAAATTATACTCCATCTCTCTCTCAAAATAAAATTCAATTTAACTTTTTAGTGGATACGTACAATACTTATATATATGTGTCTATAATTATTATCATACAGTTAAATATAACATAAAAACTAAGAGATAAAACAAATATTATTTTAAAACAGAGAAAGTATACATAAGGACTAAACGGTAAGACGAATTTATTAAATCTATTTAATACATATAATGCTATAGTAAACATTTGTTAATCATCGATAGATTATGGTTAATAAATTATATCATCGTTAATCTTCATCTATGTAATTAGTTTTGATAATTAGATTATACTTAATATTTGTAATTGTCATTTAAACACCGATGTGACACTAACTAAATTTTAGTCAAAAAACCAAACACCCTTTGAGTTTCTTTAACTTTTAGATCGTGATTCAACCGTATGTCATATTTAACACTTAAGTCCTCTCACCATTAACTTACATAACTTTATCAAAATAAATCCCAACAAAAACTATGGTTACATCTACAGTTAGATCATTATCTAAAGGTTTATAACTCTTATTTGTATGTTTATCTGCATACACAACGGAAGCACAACGGTCATTCTCGTAAATGAATCCTTTACAAATAGGACTAGTTTAGCATGTTGTAGGAGAAATTTAGAGTCGTGTTGTCTCAAATAACATAAAACAAAACGGGGTCATCTAGAAATTCAGTTAAAAAGTGAGATCGAGCCAAAAATAGCGACGTCTTTCGAGTACACCTAGTCTTAGGCCGGATCCAATACTACAGGCTTATATATACCGCCATCACACTATTGATCATTTATCTATCACAACTTTTCAACGTACAACCTTTACCATAAGCCTACAGTCACATTAGTCCCATGGTAACTTTTATTCTACATACGCATATACACAATGAAACAGACTTTTAATTCAAATAAAGTATGGAAAAGAGGGAAACATCAAAAATACATATCACATTAAAAACTACAAAAATATAAAGTTCATTATATTTAAAAACAATAAAAGTACAAAGTTCTTATACAATGTGATGACCACAACAGTATCCAATAATTGGTTTCTATTGTAGCACATGGTGTTCTTAGTTTGGTTGAAAGGGCGAATCATATGGTACAATAGAAACCAGTTCTTAGATTGTCGGTATCCTGAATCAGGGGTACCCCTTACTATAGTATGAAGACACGATACCCGCGCGGCTATCCCTAGTCACGCGTTGAACAACACCCGACCCCTCCACGTGGGCGACTCCGGGGCCGCCACGTGGTCAAAGGAGACGATATACTCCAAGGTGGCAACAGTGGGTCCGGACCCCCACAAGGAAGTATCGGACCCCTGGATGCGCTGCCTGGACCTCCGGGCGAGGTTCAGGATCTCCACAGGTACAAACCAGACCCCTGGGATGGGTCTCGGACCCCTCAGGGAGGGGGGTCCGGGCCACTCACAGCAGGGTCCCGGGATTCCAAGGCAAAGAATACCCAAGCCTTAATCAAGGCCAGGCGGGGGTCCGGTGCTGACATGTGTCCGGACCGTACCGCGTGCGCTCCCATTCCCTGCTCAGGCGGAGACCCGATGCTGCCACGTGGCTGTTGCCCGTGTCGTAAGCCAGCGGGCGGAACCAGACGTAAGGCCTCTGAGCCGCGCGGCCTCTGCATTTATTGCGGAGGAGGCGCGCCGCCTGTCAAACTGGCAGGTGATGTGCCGCCTCAGCATTAAATGTGCCATGTCTACTCCACTGACAAGCGATGTGCCACCTCAGCATTAAATGTGCCCTGTCCACTCTGCTGACGGGCGGCGTCCAGGCCATCCTGCAGGCGGTGTGCCTGTCCATTCCGGTGACAGGCAGTACGACCGTGTCGCGGCATACACTATGCTCGTCTTCACTCGTACGTAATCAGGGAGGCTTCCTCTGCACGCCAATGCTACGCAGACCGCGGATATCAGGGCACAAAGAGATTGTACTGGTGACTAGCATTAGTTGCTCCAAGTATAACATCCGTTATGTTCCTGGGCCCACATATCGGGGCTCAGCACCCTTGTGCGTGCCCCCTTGAGCTATAAAAGGGGAGGCACGCAACGTTACAAGACTCAGACACACTTAGATCCGGCTCAGGCTCACAAGTTCATACAAGCTCTCAAGCTCAATACATCACACAGTGAAGTAGGGTATTACGCTCCGGCGGCCCGAACCACTCTAAACCCTTGTGTGTTCTTGTGTTCGTCCATCGCTTAACAGACAGGCAAAACGCTTAGGCCCCTCCTCATCTTAGGATTTAGGGCGGGTGCATTCCGCCACCCGGCCGGAGATTTCTCTCCGACATTTGGCATGCCAGGTAGGGGCTAGGCTTTAGGTTTTTGCTTGTTTTCTTGCTTAGCATGATGGTGCAAAACGTGGAGCACCGCGCCGAGACTTTGGTGGATTTTCTGGTGGAGGAGGAAGCTGCTTCTTCCACACCACAGGTTCCCAACCGCCCAGTGTCGGGCACTGCTGCTATGCACGCTGCACAACAGCATACAACTGCGCAGACATCTCGGACTCCGTCAAGGGCCGCTCCGGGGGCGTTGTCTGCGGCCAGGGAGTTGCTGCGCCACCCTCCAAGCTCCACGGCCTCACCGGGGGCCATGAAGCAGTGGCGTGACGACGTCGACCGACTGCTTGGCATGGCGCACTCCGGCTCGACCAGGTCTAGGCCGCGGTCATCTCGGCGCCAACATGAGGCGACGACATCTGTGCGCTCACCCTCGGTGAGGGGTGCACAGACCAACGACCTCCGGGAAGAGCTCAACCGCAGGCGTGCGGGAGAGGATGCCCGGATCTCTCTGGAGAGGGCGCGGGAGCGCCAACAAAATTTTGAGGGTCGCGAAGACGCTCAAGTCTCTCTAGAGAGGGCGCGTGAGCGCCGGCTAAACATCGAGGGTCGCAACCTCGATCAACATTTTGCTGCGGTAACACCGCAGACCCCCAACGGGTGCCCGGATCCAGGCGGGTGTCCCATTGGCCGGCGTGGGCTGCGCCGCACTCGCGAATCATCTCCGCGCGGCGACCTGGCCACCCGAGTTCCGGCCGCACCTGCCAGAAAAGTATGACGGTACGTCCAACCCGTCGGAATTCTTGCAGGTGTACATCACCGCCATTACGGTAGCAGGTGGAGACACCGCCGTAATGGCAACATATTTTCATGTTGCCTTGTCTAGGGATGGCAGTTGGACCCGTGGGTATGGATACCCGCGGGTTTCGTACCCACCGGATATGGATACGGGTACAAAAACTCACTCGTGGGTTTTATCGGGTCGGATACCCGAAATACATCGGGTCGGGTATGGGTAAAATACTTTACCCACGGGTATCCAGTGGATACCCTAAATATCAATATACCTCTTTAAATGTGCTACATCCACTAAAAATGTGCTACATTCACTAGAAAAACTCACTCACATGTGTTGTTGATTAATGAATATTAATTTGTGTTGTGTTAACAGTCAATTGTAATGTAATCGAGACCAATGAGACATTGACAATGTTATAACTATCACCTGTCATGAACTCATTAAGCTTTTATTCTCTATACTCAAATTTAAATTTATTGGATGTGATAATTATGAGTTGAGATATTGTATTGACGTGTAGCCAAATATAGTCATTCTCGTGTTGCATTGGTGCTTAGATGTAAACTAAAATATTTTATGCATTTATTATAACACTAACCGAATGTTTAGTCTACAATAACATATCCACTGGATACCCGATACCCGGTGGATACCCGATGGGCATGGGTACGGGTACAGTTTCTCGCCCGATTGGCTTGGTGGGTATGGATATTTGTAGAAGTCTCGGGTACAATTTCGGGTCGGGTATTATTATACCCGAACAAAACCCGACCCGCTGCCATCCCTAGCCTTGTCTGGCCCTGCCCGGACTTGGCTCATGAACCTTACCCCAGGATCAATCTACTCCTGGGAAGAGCTCTGCGCGAGGTTCGCAGCGAACTTCGCTAGAGCTTATCAGTGGCATGGCGTGGAGGCTCACCTCCATGCAGTGAGGCAGGAGCCCGGGGAAACTCTCCAGACCTTCATCTCCCGCTTCACCAGGGTACGAGGGACTATACCCCGTATCTCCGACGCTTCCATCATCACCACCTTTCGCCAGGGGGTGCGTGATGAAAAAATGCTAGAGAAGTTGGCCACACATGACGTGGAAACTGTTACCACACTCTTCGCTCTGGCCGACAAGTGCGCCAGGGATGCCAAGAGCCATGCATGGCACTTGACACCACAGACCGGGGTCACCTAGACGGGTGGCTCGGGTGCCGTCACTCAGGACGGCAAAAAGAAGAAGAAAAAGAACCGCGGCTCCGAGAGGTCGCTGTCTGCTGCTCCGGTCGTTGCAGCTGCGACTGGGGGCCGAAATGAGCGCAACAAGCGCCCACAGCTGCAGAGGGGTAACAGTGGCTCATGCCCTGTACACCCCAACAGTCGCCATAGCACCGTGGAGTATCGCGAGATCATCGAACTCGCGAAGCGCGTCAGCGAACGGCGCGAGCAGACCTCCAAGGACGACTCCCCTCCTCGTCGCCGGCCCGGCAAGGAAAGGGCCGACAGCGGTGAGGTGGCCGCGGGAGAACCGGACCTCGGGTATCAGTCACCCGAGGGGGTCCTGAAGGACGTTTTCACCGGAGACTCCAACTCCAGCGATGACAACTAGTTGGGCCATCGGGGAGACCCCGTCCTTCCTGGTCTACGGGGCTGAAGCCTGCCTTCCCCCGGAAACCTTTATGGGCTCCTCATGGGTCCAGTATTCTAACAAGTCTATGCAGGAATAGCCGCGGCGTAAGGACGTGGACTTCACCAACGAACGCAGATGGCAAGCGGCGACCTGAAATGCACGGTACAACCAAGCGCTCGGACGCCACCGCCAGCAGACCGTGCATAGTAGGGACCCCGGGGTACGGGACCTAGTCCTACGACGAGTACTGAACCGAGAAGGGCTCCACAAACTCTCCCCCAGTTGGGAAGGACCCTTCAAGGTGACGGAAGTATGCCGACCCGAGGGTGCCCGCCTCGCCACAACTGAAGGGGTGCCTCTTCCCAACCCCCGGAATATAGAGTATTCCTGTAAGTCCTACCCATAGAAGCAAGTCTGAGGGGTTATGATTTCTTCTGTTAACTAGGTTGTGCATACGTGTACGCCAGCCCGGTGAGGTCCACCCTCATAAGCCCGGCTTGTTGGTCTGCACTCATGCATGTCAAGTTATAAGGAAAGAATTTACCCCCTCAGATGTGCCCCTGTGATGATTTTGTTCTACTACAGATTCCAGATATTATTATTTTTTATCTATTCCACCCGTACGGTCTTCCACCCCTGCTGACATGATGACATCTGAATTGAATAGCCAGGCTTGTAGTTTAGGACCCCCTGCGAAAGCGAGAGGGTCCGGCAGCCTGGGGGCCGGCTCTAGAGAACGGGAGCTCGTTCCATGGAGTGGTCCAGAGCTGCGTAGCCGCTTAGCTCGGTTCCACACCCTAGGCCTGCACACTCCACCACTCTGTGATGGGTACCCTAGTATTTAGAGCTATAGTCCTGTGGGTCTGGTAACCTAAGATCTAGTTCTAGAGAATGGATGCTTGTCTCCTGGGGTGGTTCGGAGCCGTGTAGCCGCTTAGCCTGGTCCCATACCGTAGGCCTGCACACTCCACCACTCTGCGACGGGCGTCCTAGTATCTAGAACCACGGTCCAGGGGGTCCGGACACACAACTTGGCTTCCCAGACTAAATCTTGTAGGTCTTGTGCTTGTATCAAAGGATGGCTAGTATCAGGCGATGGATCCTATGGGTGTGCTACTAACGCTCCCTAGCCGAAGCTGTGCCCAGGTCCAGGTCCCAGTCGAGGCTACCTCTTGGGGGCCGCTGCCAACTTTTTTAGGTATGCTGGTATCCAGCCTCGACATGTTGAGCCCACATCCCAGGGGGGCCAGGTACCAGGGAGGAGTCGGCAACGCCACACACAACAAGGGCAAATAGTATGCAGATAAGTGCTAATACTGCTCGATAAGTAGTACTCAAAAGTACCTTACAAAAGCAAAGTTATTGCATCCGCCTTCAAGCGGGGCTCTAGCCTTATGTCTACAGGTATGACCTACTCGACATCAGTAGGATCGCGTTGGAAGCGCGCGGCCGCCATCTCTGCGACATCTTGAACGAACTCCCCGGCGGCGAGGTCGCCATAAGGAGAGGCGCCAGCACGGATCCTTCCGGCAAACGCTGGCACACCCCATCCGAGCAGGTTGCGCACCAAGTTGAGTACCACCTCGGGCTGGAGGCGCTCGAGGGGGGTCTAGCAAGGCCATGGCGGCTACGACGGCAGAAGAGCGCGGAGAACTCAAGGGCGAAAGGGCGCTGCGAGTGATGAGAATGGCTACCGCACTCGGAGGAGTCCTCTTTTTAAAGAAAGATTCCCCCACTGACGCCCTGAGACGCCGCAGATGATCTCGCCCGACGCGCGCCAAGGTGACCCAGCCTCTGGCACGGGGGCCAGGGCCCACGAGTCATCCTCCTTGGGCGTCGTCCTCTGTGAGCGGAGAAGGCGAACCGCCGCGTCAGGAGCACACCACCGCCTGCGGTAGTGCGCCTATTCATCTCCGCCGAAAGCAGCGGCCCAGTCTCTGACACGAGGGCCCGGGCCCATGAGTCATACTCTTCGGTTGTCGGCCTCCATGTACGGAGAGGGCGAGCCGCCGCATCAGGAGCACGCCACCGCCTGCGGTAGTGCGCCTCTTCACCTCCGCCGAAATCGACAGCCCAGTGTCTGGCACGAGGGCCCGGGCCCACGGGTCATTCTCCTTGGGCGCCGGTTCCTGGGTGCAGAGAAGTCGAACCGCCGCTCGCGCCAGTACCGCGCCTCCTCAGGGCCGCCGCAGAAGACAGAGAAGGTGAATTTTCAAAGCTAATGCAGTGGTATCGAGGCACCCCGTGTGTGGCCCAGCAAAGCCATCAAGTGCGGAGACCACAAGTCAGTCAGCCGCGGGGACAGGCGTGGCAGTTGGCGTGACCGAAGGCGGACTAGCAGTAATTACGTCAGTAAGCGCTCGGAAGCAGCGCGCCAATCGCCAATCAAGCTTTGGCCCCACCTGTAGGCTCGTATCCTCCCCTGAGGCGGGCCCAGGGGCCACTGTCGGTACCCTGAATTAGGGGTACCCCTTACTACAATATGAAGACACGATGCTCGCGCGGCTATCCCTAGTCGCGTGGTGAACAGCACCCGACCCCTCCACGTGGCAACTCTGGGGCCGCCATGTGGCTAAAGGAGCCGATATACTCCAAGGTGGCAACAGTGGGTCCGGACCCCCATAGGGAAGTACCGTACCCCTGGATGCGCTGCCCGGACCTCCGGGCGAGGTTCAGGATCTCCATAGGTACAAACCAGATCCCTGGGATGGGTCTCGGACCCCTCAGGGGGGGTCCGGGCCACTCACAGCAGGATCCCGGGATTCCAAGGCAAAGAATACCCAGGCCTTAATCAAGGCCAAGCGGGGGTCTAGTGCTAACACGTGTCCGGACCGTACCGCATGCGCTCTGAAAGTCGCCTAGAGGGGGGGTGAATAGGGCGAATCTGAAATTTACAAACTTAATCACAACTACAAGTCGGGTTAGCGTTAGAAATATGAATGAGTCCGAGAGAGGGGTTGAAAACAAATCGCGAGCAAATAAAGAGTGAGACACGATGATTTGTTTTACCGAGGTTCGGTTCTTACAAACCTACTCCCCGTTGAGGTGGTCACAAAGACCGGGTCTCTTTCAACCCTTTCCCTCTCTCAAACGGTCACTTAGACCGAGTGAGCTTCTCTTCTCAATCAAACGGAACACAAAGTTCCCGCAAGGATCACCACACAATTGGTGTCTCTTGCCTTGGTTACAATTGAGTTTGATCACAAGAAGAATGAGAAAGAAAAGAAGCAATCCAAGCGCAAGAGCTCAAATGAACACAAATCTCTCTCTCACTAGTCACTATTGATTGGAGTTGTCTTTGGACTTGGGAGAGGATTTGATCTCTTTGGAGTGTCTAGAATTGAATGTTATAGCTCTTGTAATGTGTTGAAGGTGGAAAACTTGGATGCCATTGAATGTGGGGTGGTTGGGGTATTTATAGCCCCAACCACCAAAGTATGGCCGTTGGAGGGCTGCTGTCGCATGGCGCACCGGACAGTACGGTGCGCCACCGGACACTGTCCGGTGCGCCAGCCACGTCAGCCAGCCGTTGGGGTTCGACCGTTGGAGCTCTGACTTGTGGGGCCTTTGGGCTGTCCGGTGGTGCACCGGACAGGTCCTGTAGACTGTCCGGTGCGCCAACTGTGCGTGATCTGTCCTCTGCGCGCGCAGGCGCGCATTAAATGCGTTGTAGTCGACCGTTGCGCACGAAGTAGCCGTTGCTCCGCTGGTACACCGGACACTGTCCGGTGCTTCACCGGACAGTCCGGTGAATTATAGCGGAGCGGCCTCCCATTTTCCCGAAGGTGAGGAGTTCAGCCTCGAGTGCCCTGGTGCACCGGACACTGTCCGGTGGCACATCGGACAGTCCGGTGCGCCAGACCAGGGTACCTTTGGGTTGTCTTTTGCTCTCTTTGTTTGAACCCTTTCTTGGTCTTTTTATTGGATTATTGTGAACCTTTGGCACCTGTAAAACTTATAGACTAGAGCAAACTAGTTAGTCCAATTATTTGTGTTGTGCATTTCAACCACCAAAACCAATTAGGAAATAGGTGTAAGCCTAATTCCCTTTCAATCTCCCCCTTTTTGGTGATTGATGCCAACACAAACCAAAGCAAGTATAGAAGTGCATAATTGAACTAGTTTGCATAATGTAAGTGCAAAGATTACTCAGAGTTGAACCAATAAATATTTGCATGGATTGTTTCTTTATTTTTAACATTTTGGACCATGCTTGCACCACATGTTTTGTTTTTGCAAATTCTTTTGTAGATTCTTTTCAAAGTTCTTTTGCAAATAGTCAAAGGTAGATGAATAAGATTTTGAAAAGCATTTTCAAGATTTTGAAATTTTCTCCCCTGTTTCAAATGCTTTTCCTTTGACTAAACAAAACTCCCCCTTAATAAAATCCTCCTTTTAGTGTTCAAGAGGGTTTTAAGATACCAATTTGAAAATCCTACTTTCTTCCCCTTTTGAATACAATAAGATATCAATTGAAAAATTCATAATTTGAAGAACTTTTTCTTTACTCAAATTTTGAAATTTGGTGGTGGTGCGGTCCTTTTGCTTTGGGCTAATACTTTCTCCCCCTTTGGCATGAATCGCCAAAAACGGATACTTTGAGTGAAATATAAGCCCTTACATAACTACTTTCTTCTTCTTTGGCAAACAAAATATAAGTGAAGATTATACCAAAATTGGAGAGTTGCTCGGAGCGACGGTGAAGGATGAGTAATTTCGATGGAGTGGAGTGGAAGCCTTTGTCTTCGCCGAAGACTCGATTTCCCTTTCAATCTATGACTTGGGTTGAGATATACTTGAAAACACATTAGTCATAGCATATAAAAGAGACATGATCAAAGGTATATTAATGAGCTATGTATGCAAGACATCAAAAGAAATTCCTAGAATCAAGAATATTTAGCTCATGCCTAAGTTTGTTAAATGTTTGTTCATCTAGTGGCTTGGTAAAGATATCGGCTAATTGTTCCTTGGTGTTAATATATGCAATCTCGATATCCCCCTTTTGTTGGTGATCTCTTAGAAAATGATACCGAATGGCTATGTGTTTAGTGCGGCTATGCTCAATGGGATTATCCGCCATGCGGATTGCACTCTCATTATCACATAGAAGAGGAACTTTGGTTAATTTGTAACCATAGTCCCTAAGGGTTTGCCTCATCCAAAGCAATTGCGCGCAACAATGGCCTGCGGCAATATACTCGGCTTCGGCGGTAGAAAGAGCTACGGAATTTTGCTTCTTTGAAGCCAAAGACACCAAGGACCTTCCGAAGAACTGGCAAGTCCCCGATGTGCTCTTTCGATTAATTTTGCACCCCGCCCAATCGGCATCTGAATAACCAATTAAATCAAATGTGGATCCCCGAGGGTACCAAAGCCCAAACTTAGGAGTATAAACTAAATATCTCAACATTCGTTTTACGGCCGTAAGGTGAGCTTCCTTAGGGTCGACTTGGAATCTTGCACACATACATACGAAAAGCATAATGTCCGGTCGTGAAGCACATAAATAGAGTAAAGATCCTATCATCGACCGGTATACCTTTTGATCGACGGATTTACCTCCCGTGTCGAGGTCGAGATGCCCATTGGTTCCCATGGGTGTCTTGATGGGCTTGGCATCCTTCATCCTAAACTTGTTTAGAATGTCTTGAATATACTTCGTTTGGCTAATGAAGGTGCCTTCTTGGAGTTGCTTCACTTGAAACCCTAAGAAGTACTTCAATTCCCCCATCATTGACATCTCGAATTTTTGTGTCATGATCCTACTAAATTCCTCACATGTAGATTCGTTAGTAGACCCAAATATAATATCATCAACATAAATTTGGCATACAAACAAATCATTGTCAAGAGTTTAAGTAAATAAAGTAGGATCGGCTTTTCCGACTTTGAAGCCATTAGTGATAAGAAAATCTCTTAGGCATTCATACCATGCTCTTGGGGCTTGCTTGAGCCCATAAAGCGCCTTAGAGAGTTTGTACACATGATTAGGATACTCACTATCTTCAAAGCCGGGAGGTTGCTCAACATAGACCTCTTCCTTGATTGGTCCATTGAGGAAGGCACTTTTCACGTCCATTTGGTAAAGCTTAAAGCCATGGTAAGTAGCATAGGCAGGTAAAATGCGAATTGATTCAAGCCTAGCTACGGGTGCATAGGTTTCACCAAAATCCAAACCTTCGACTTGTGAATACCCCTTGGCCACAAGTCGGGCTTTGTTCCTTGTCACCACACCATGCTCATCTTGCTTGTTGCGGAAAACCCACTTGGTTCCTACAACATTTTGGTTAGGACGTGGAACTAAATGACATACCTCATTCCTAGTGAAGTTGTTGAGCTCCTCTTGCATCGCCACCACCCAATCCGAATCTTGTAGTGCTTCCTCTATCCTGTGTGGCTCAATAGAGGAAACAAAAGAGTAATGTTCACAAAAATGAGCAACACGAGATGGAGTAGTTACCCCCTTTTGAATATCGCCGAGGATGGTGTTCACGGGGTGATCTCGTTGAATTGCTTGGTGGACTCTTGGGTGTGGCAGTTTTGGAACTTGTTCATCTTCCTCATCTTGATCATGGGCATCTCCCCCTTGATCATTGCTCTCCTCTTGAGGTCGCTCAACTTCTTGATCTTCTCCTTCATCATTTTGAGCTTCATCCTCATCTTGAGTTGGTGGAGATGCTTGCATGGAGAAAGATGGTTGATCTTGTGCTTGTGGTGGCTCAACGGATTCCTTAGGACACACATCCCCAATGGACATGTTCCTTAGCGCGACGCACGGAGCCTCTTCATCATCTAATTCATCAAGATCAACTTGCTCTACTTGAGAGCCGTTAGTCTCATCAAACACAATGTCACAAAAAACTTCAACTAGTCCAGAGGACTTGTTAAAGACTCTATAGCCCTTGTGTTTGAATCATATCCTAGTAAAAGGACTTCTACAGTCTTAGGAGCAAATTTAGATTTTCTACCTCTTTTAACAAGAATAAAGCATTTGCTACCAAAGACTCTAAAATATGAAACATTGGGCTTTTTACCGGTAAGGAGTTCATATGATGTCTTCTTGAGGATTCGGTGTAGATACAACCGGTTGATGGCGTAGCATGCGGTGTTGACCGCTTCCGCCCAAAACTGATCCGAAGTCTTGTACTCATCAAGCATGGTTCTTGCCATGTCCAATAGAGTTCGATTCTTCCTCTCCACTACACCATTTTGTTGTGGCGTGTAGGGAGAAGAGAACTCATGCTTGATGCCCTCCTCCTCAAGGAAGCCTTCAATTTGTGAGTTCTTGAACTCCGTCCCGTTGTCGCTTCTTATTTTCTTGATCCTTAAGTCGAACTCGTTTTGAGCCCGTCTCAAGAATCCCTTTAAGGTCTCTTGGGTATGTGATTTTTCCTGCAAAAAGAACACCCAAGTGAAGCGAGAATAGTCATCCACAATAACTAGACAGTACTTACTCCCGCCGATGCTTATGTAAGCAATCGGGCCGAATAGGTCCATGTGTAGGAGCTCGAGTGGCCTGTCAGTCGTCATAATGTTCTTGTGTGGATGATGAACACCAACTTGCTTCCCTGCCTGACATGCGCTACACACCCTGTCTTTCTCAAAGTGAACATTGGTTAGTCCCAAAATGTGTTCTCCCTTTAGAAGCTAGTGAAGATTCTTCATCCCAACATGTGCTAGTCGGCGATGCCAGAGCCAGCCCATGTTAGTCTTAGCAATTAAGCAAGTGTCGAGTTCAGCTCTATCAAAATCTACTAAGTATAGCTGACCCTCTAACACTCCCTTAAATGCTATTGAATCATCACTTCTTCTAAAGACAGTGACACCTACATCCGTGAAAAGACAGTTGTAACCCATTTTACATAATTGCGAAACTGAAAGCAAGTTGTAATCTAAAGAATCTACAAGAAAAACATTGGAAATGGAGTGGTCAGGAGATATAGCAATTTTACCCAATCCTTTGACCAAACCTTGATTTCCATCCCCGAATGTGATAGCTCGTTGGGGATCTTGGTTTTTCTCGTAGGAGGAGAACATCTTCTTCTCCCCTGTCATATGGTTTGTGCACCCGCTATCGATGATCCAGCTTGAGCCCCCGGATGCATAAACCTACAAAACAAGTTTAGTTCTTGATTTTAGGTACCCAAACGATTTTGGGTCCTTTGACATTAGATACAAGAACTTTGGGTACCCAAACACAAGTCTTGGAGCCCTTGTGTTTGTCCCCAACATATTTGGCAACTACCTTGCCGGATTTGTTAGTTAAAACATAGGATGCATCAAAGGTTTTAAATGAAATATTATGATTATTTGATGCAATAGGAGTTTTCTTTCTAGGAAATTTAGCACGGGTTGATTGCCTAGAGCTAGATGTCTCACCCTTATACATAAAAGCATGATTAGGGCCAGAGTGAGACTTCCTAGAGTGAATTCTCCTAATTTTGCTCTCGGGATAACCGATAGGGTACAAAATGTAACCCTCGTTATCCTGAGGCATGGGAGCCTTGCCCTTTACAAAGTTAGACAATCTTTTAGGAGGGGCACTAAGTTTGACATTGTCCCCCCTTTTTGAAGCCAATGCCATCCTTGATGCCAGGGCGTCTCCCACTATAGAGCATACTTCTAGCAAATTTAAATTTCTCATTTTCTAAGTCATGCTCATTAATTTTAGCATTAAGTTGAGCTATGTGATCATTTTGTTTCTTAATTAAAGCTAGGTGATCATGAATAGCATCAACATTAATGTCTCTACATCTAGTGCAAATGGGAACATGCTCAATGGTAGATGTAGAGGGTTTGCAAGAATTAAGTTCAACAATCTTAGTACGTAAAATATCATTCTTATCTCTAAGATCGGAAATGGAAGCTTTGCAAACATCTAAATCCTTAGCCTTAGCAATCAAATTTTCATTTTCATTTCTAAGGCTAGCAAGAGAAACATTCAATTCTTCAATCTTAGCAAGTAAATTAGCATTATCATATCTAAGATTGGGAATTGAAATATCACAAACATTTGAATCAACCTTAGCAATTAAACTAGCATTCTCATTTCTAAGGTTGGTAATAATATTATGGCAAGTGCTTAGCTCACTAGATAATTTTTCACATTTTTCTACTTCTAGAGCATAAGCATTCTTAACCTTAACATGCTTCTTGTTTTCCTTAATTAGGAAGTCCTCTTGAGAGTCCAAGAGGTCATCCTTCTCATGAATAGCACTAATTAATTCATTTAGTTTTTCCTTTTGTTGAATGTTGAGGTTGGCAAAAAGGGTGCGCAAATTATCCTCCTCATCACTAGCATTATCTTCATCACTAGAGGTTTCATATTTAGTGGAGGATTTTGATTTTACCTTCTTCTTTTTGCCGTCCTTGGCCATGAGGCACTTGTGGCCGACGTTGGGGAAAAGGAGTCCCTTGGTGACGGCGATGTTGGCGGCGTCCTCGTCGGAGGAGGAGTCGGAGGAGCTCTCGTCGGAGTTCCATTCGCGGCACACATGGGCATCGCCGCCCTTCTTCTTGTAGTACCTCTTCTTTTCTCTCATCTTGCCCTTCTTGTCGGTATCCCTGTCACTGTCACTAGATAGTGGACATTTTGCAATAAAGTGACCGGGCTTACCACACTTGTAGCAAACTTTCTTGGAGCGGGGCTTGTAATCTTTCCCCCTCCTTTGCTTGAGGATTTGGCGGAAGCTCTTGATGATGAGCGCCATCTCATCATTGTCGAGCTTAGAGGCATCGATGGGTTGTCTACTTGATGTAGACTCCTCCTTCTTCTCCTCTGTCGCCTTGAATGCGACCGGTGGTGCTTCAGGCGTGGAGGGGCCATCTAGCTCGATGATTTTCTTTGAGCCTTTGATCATCAACTCAAAGCTCACAAAATTTCCTATTACTTCCTCGGGAGTCATTAGTGTATATCTAGGATTACCACGAATTAATTGAACTTGAGTAGGGTTAAGAAAAACAAGTGATCTAAGGATAACCTTAACCATTTCATGGTCATCCCATTTTGTGCTCCCGAGGTTGCGCACTTGGTTCACCAAGGTCTTCAAGCGGTTGTACATGGCTTGAGGGTCCTCGCCTTGGTTGAGTCGGAACCGACCGAGCTCCCCCTCGATCGTCTCCCGCTTGGTGATCTTGGTCACCTCATCTCCTTCGTGTGCGGTCTTGAGTATGTCCCAAATCTCCTTGGTACTCTTTAACCCTTGCACCTTGTTATACTCCTCTCGACTTAGAGATGCGAGGAGTATGAAGCGTCCCCAATCCTCTGGGACTCAAATGTGATAAAATTACTAGTCCCAGGAGGCTAGTAAACACATTTATACATCAGATGATTTCAGATCTGCTTAAACGAGACAAACCTATAAAGGTGGCGATCAACTTTAAGAGTTGGTCTACAACTCGGGACATATCATCAGAGTGGGGCTGAAGCAGCCCGATATACGCAGCGAAGCAAATCAGCGGTCCAACAGCCACAGGCAAGGTTGGGAACAGTCGTAACTCTTACCTAATCTCCTTTTTCTGAAAAACAACAAATACGCAAGGGTGAGTACAAACGTACTCAGCAGCCCACCTTCACCCGCGGAATGGGGAAATCAGATATAATGCATGGAATATGTGAAGCTCAGAATATTTTGCAGAAACAGCAATATTATGCAGGGTTGTTTTGAAAAACATTTTGTACTTTTGCAAAGCGCATCCTCTCCAAAAGGAGCAGGAAGTTTTTCAGTATTATAACAAAATCCCCTGGACTAAACCATCCAGGTATCTCAGCAGTTCCCACTGGTTTTCATTTTCAAAAACAGCTACTGGACTTCCCGTCCACCATAGCTCACGGCTCAACCGCCGAACCTTTTAAAAACCACTTTTCTCATAACCATCTCTTTTTTTTAAAACAAAACATTAACTACCATACCATACCAGACTCATCCATTCCTGTGGACACAGACTATTCGAATAGGTTTGAACTCTGCGCAGAGGGGTACACTTTACCCACTAGTTCGGCTCTGCGATCCCATGGCCAATGAGACTCGAATCCGACTCTCTTTCTTTCCCCGCACGTCCTAACCTTAACGGTTATCCGGAAGGAGTCAGGCCACCACCATGTCCAAACCGGACAAAACTTTCCCCCTCCTTATCCTCCCGATGCTCCCCAGCCTTCATAACCCTGGGGTTGGACCATACGAGTCCAGATTGAGTGACTGGCCACACAGTCTCGAGTGGTTGTACTATTAAAGAGTACAGGTAGTGAAGATGACAAACCGGTCCTTATATGAGGGGACAATCCTTCTGCTCACGCCTAAACCAGCTGAGCCAACACCTTAGGCCCTCCCCTAAACCAGGGGGTCCCTGATTATCCCACTCACAAGGTGATAAGGGTGAAAACCCTTCATCACACACATTTTGAAAAGCATTTTCTTTTGAAAACTCACACCTGTTCTCAAATCATTTGGAACATATATATCAGGGATTGATTGCGGCAAGCGGCTGGGTGGCCATAATAACTTGTCTCAAAATCATATCATGCATAAAATAACAGACTGAGGATTGTGGTTGAAAAATCATAGGTAATTTATGCATCAAAGGGATCCAGTGAGCTTGTCGTGCTTATCCGGCGAAGGGGGAAGGAGAGCTCGCGGAACTGGCTTCTGGCTCCACCGCCTGGCGTAGACTTGCAGATCTGGCCCCCACGAGATGGCACGAACGCGCCGATAACTATGCAACATGAACAAGCAAACATACAAACAAGCAAGTATACCATCAAATATTTAGTATAGTGGTCAGAATAACGATATATGGATGGGTAGAGTCTTGAGTAGAATCTGTGTCATGTGGTGTTGTGATATTACTGGTGGTGGAGCGGAGGTGCTTACCAGGAGGGTGGACTGGAGGCGAAGCGGCACTATGCGTGTAGCCGGCAGAGCAGAGTAACTGAGTGGGTGGGGTGTTTACCTTGGTTGAGGGTGTTGAGTGTGTGTGGAGAGGGAGAGGGTAGCTGGGTGTATTTATAGCTGGGTGTATGTGGTGTAGCACAGTGAAGTTCACTGTTGGTGAGAATAGTGACGAATGAATCGTCTGACTTAGTATGAACAGGAGAGTTATAGGCAGAATATGGGACAAGAGTATTTTTGGAGTTTTTTGGAATATGGACCGTGCTTAAGGGATGACATGGTTGGATAGGGAATAGTTTGATAAAAAATTAGAAAAAGAATTATTGGAATCGAAGTTTGGAAGCCTGGTTCGAAGGAATCTTAAAGTTAAGCGTGCTCAACTTGGAGAAACCTGGGATGGGTGACCAGATGGGAAGTTCCCACTGGAAGGAAAATCACAGTCACCGGAGTTTGTATGACTGGAATATGGGTCTGGCTGGTCTTAGGTGGACTGGACAGCATAATGTATGAGTAGTTGAAATTTGGGGTGATCGGCTAATCAATGAATAGTAACGATGAATAGTAACAATGAATAGTGACGACGAAAAAGTTACTAGACATCATCGATGAGTAGTAACGATGATGAATAGTAACGATGATGAATAGTACCACTAAATAGTAATGATGATGAATAGTGTCAGTGAATAGTAATGATGAATAGTAGCGTTGAAGAGTGATGGTGAATAGTCGTATGAACGAACGATGAACGATGAATAGGAACTATGCACGAACGATGAACGATGAATAGGAACTATGAACGAACGGACGAACGATCGGAATTCTGGCAGCATAACGGCAGGACAAAGATTATCTGGAAGAACGATGAATAGGGACTATGAACGAACGATGAATGATCAATAGGAACTATGAACGAACGATGAACGATCGAATGATCGAACGAACGAACAATCGGAATTTCGGCAGCATAACGGTAGGAAAAAGATTATTTGGACGAACGAACGGACGAACGATCGAACGATCGGACGAACGAACCATGAACGATCGGACGAACAATCGAACGATCGGACGAACGAACGAACAAACTAAGAACAGGGGACGAACGATCGAAGAACGATCGAACGATCCTTGTGCTAGTGTGTGCTTGTGTGGAACATGGAGTGGGTGTGTGTGGGGGGGGGGGGGGAAGAGAGTTGCCATGAAATGGCTTGGGGTGGGATGAGAGGAGGCCCTTGCCCCTCTATTTATAGCCATGGTGGGGGGGTTAGGGGGAGGGATGAGAGGATTAGTGGGAGGATGAGAGGATTAGTGGGAGATTAGCATGTATTTGTCTTGTATAAGTGAGATTAGCTTGTAGAGCTCACCGTATGACACTGGAGGCATACGTATACGTATGAGCATGAGGAAAGTTATGAAGAAAATATTTATAGGGACTTGAAAAATGATTCTGAAGGTATTTCTCAAGAGGAAAATACTTGGAGATATATCGGTGGAATATTTGGACAGTATTTCTGGAAAGAACTTGAAGGGGATCACTAGGGAAATATCTGGGCAGTATTTCTGGAAAGAATTTGAAGGGGATCACTAGGGAAATATCTGGGCAGTATTTCTGGAAAGAATTTGAAGGGGATCACTGGGAAAATATTTGTAGGATATTTTTGAGGAGGATTTTAGAGAGAATATAGACCACTATACTTTATTTGTTGATATCAACTCGCAAACAAACATTTTGAAATGAAATTTGAAATTCATTTTGAATTTAGAGCAAGTTTGAGAAAATTTCAAGATTTGAATTTTTGGGATGCTACAAATCTACCCCACTTAAAATGAATCTCGTCCTCGAGATTCGGCTTAGAAGGGTTATGGGTATAGCTTTACTTCTGCTACATATCTTCACTTTGCAGACTCTTTGAGGAGATGGAACTTCAACAAAATCTGGTCTGGCAGAGCATCTGGTTGCTGATTGCAAACGCTGATTCTGGCTACTCAAAGATCATCTTCAGGCTTCTAGCTTTCGCTTGGCAGCTAGCTTATTGAGGAAGCATTGATGCCAACACGCAAACCTTTCTCTTGCGAACTCCCACATGGATTCCTTTCTTGATTGGTCTTCTGGTGCTTTATCAACAAAACTTGGGTGACCACTTCTCATCCAGAAACTTATATGCTTTGATGATCTGGTCCTCCACAAGCTTGCTACAAGTCTTCTCCTTTTTCTCCACAGCAGGAACCTTACTGGAATACTACCCCACTTAAAAAGAATGAGGGTAGAACTCTTGAATCTTGGGGATTTGAACTCCTTGAAGTACCACATAACAAGGGTGTTACGGGTTCTTCTGCTGCTGTTGCTGCTTGAGCTGGCTGCGGAGGGATGACTGGCACAGGGTTGATTCTGGGAGAACCTTCTTCTTATCTTCTCTTCACTATCTTCTTTTCTCTTCTCACTTTTCACTTTTCACTGCCTCTTTCTTTCTCTTTGCTCTTCCCACTGGAGGAGTCTATCGATGAGTATTACCATCATACAGAGGAGGAAACCAAAGACTATGAACCATGTACAACAGTCTTCAACCCAAGAATCATCAAGCATTGTGATCTTAGGGGCGAGGGAGTGGGAAAATGGAGTTGCTTGCAATTTGGCAGAGGGGATTTTATCGGGGCTGTTTTTGCTTTGTGCGAGATGGGAGTTGAGGGAGCTGGGGGGGTTATAGGCGAGCGGGGGTGTTCGGTTGCGGAGTAGTGGTGATGGAGTAGGTGCTACGCGGCAATAGGTGCGACGGAGGGGAAGGGGGGCCTGGTGCCGGCGATGATGGCGGCGGTTGGTGCGCTGCAAAGGGGGGTGGGCGGCGGTAGTGCGCTGCAAAGGGGGCATGGGCGGCGGTGCTAGTGCGCATGGAGGCGGGCACGCATGCGGGGGGCACGGGTGAGTGGTGGGGTCGATGACCCTGATGTTTGTGGTCTCTGGTTCCAAGAATCTTTGCCTCTCTGTATGGTAATAACTCCTTCTGTCCTCTTTTCATGTTTACTTTGACTCGGGGTAGTGCTTTGATTCTCATGGTCGGTCCTTTTGACTGAGCGACTGGACTGGTTTCTTCTGTAGCTTGTTCCAGGCTTCAAGGGTAAGCTTCCCGATATCTTCTTGGGTAAGGCACTTTTCTCTTAAGATGGGTTAAGATGAGAATGGAAGCATAAGGTAAGGATTAGCTCTAATTTGTGATCTATGTTTTTAGAGAAAACCTTTTTAAGAAAAAACGAAAAGAAAACACACAAGCTCAGCAATGATAAGCACAAACAAATCAAATGTTTTGAATAAGGGAAGAATAGAGTTTTTCCAAAGCACGGACTACTCAGATTCGGGGGCTAAGCATAACTACTACTGCTCAGCTCCTGAATTGAGGACTATGCTAACCAGGACTTATGAGCACTAACGTTAAAGCATCACATATGCACTCAAAAGAGGAGAAAACATCAAGCGAAATTCATTTTGAAATGCCCTAGGGGGCAACACAATTAGAGTTTTTCAAAACACGAGTCTACACGATTATCTCTCATACATGTAGGGCTCTAGCCAAAGTGAAGAAAAACTTCACTACCCAATGCATGCAGAGGACTGGGCATAACTAACTTCAGACCAGGCAGCTTCTCTTCTGGCAAGGCTGGCGCGCAACTTCAATCTGAGACATCTCCTGGATGGGTCAAGAGGGAGCTGATGTTGATGACTTCTTCTGGCGGAGACTGAGATGGCAAGACGCGGTCGAACTCTTCTTCAAGCTGGACTGGCTCTTGTAGCTCCTCAGAGGGCGGTGGTGCTGGCGGGGTGCTTGCAGCTTCTTCCTTGACTTCAAGGGATGGTGCTAGAATCTTCTTCATGGTGAGGGGCTCAAACAACTCTGGTGGGGGATCTTGGGAGGACTCGGGGTGCTCTTGCTTATCCATAGCCTGAGGGAAGACTGGAATTCCTTCCAAGACTATGGCTCCTTCCGGTAGTTCCCAAGCCTTCTTCTCTCCTCTGATAGAGACCGGGTGACCTTCAAGAATCTAGGGATCTTCAGCTCTCACAGATTGAACTGGGTTGGATGAAGCAGGCTCTTGGATCCGCAGGGCTCTACGTTGGTTATGAGTTACCAAGTAGGCCTCCATCAACTTCTGGACATGCTCATCCTTGGCTTGCTTCAGGGCTTCAACAACAATGACTTCACGACTCTCCAAGGCAGTTGCACGGGCTTGAGCTGCGGTGAGATCCACATGCAGCTGACGGTTGCGCTTCTCTGCATCTTCTGCTCGGGCAATCATCTGACGGTGGTGCCGAGCCAAGAAATCATATTGTGCATCCAGGGTGAGCAGGTATGCAGTGAGGTACACGACTGTGGGGTCGTCCTCAAGCATCTGCTTCCCTTCCAATGCACGCATCCTGGCCATCCAAACTGGACGGTCTCTCTGAAAGGGCGGAAAGAATCTGAGCGGGGTGTCGGCCACTTCTTCTTCATAGATCTGACACAGGGCCCTCATTGCCTTGTGAGCGACGACTTGGCAGGTGTCTTTGAATCTGTGCCCAGCAGCAGTGACACTCCATTCCACATGGTGCGGACTGGATCCAATGTATACAGTCACGACACACTTCTCTGTGTCATGCTCGACGAATTCACGACCATCATACTCTGGCTGGCTTCTGATTCCGAGGCGAACTGTGCATGCTCTTAGCAACTTGGGGAAACCATCTTCATTCTGGCAGAAGCTGGTTTGGCACTGAACCTCCATCTGACTTCTGAGAGAAGGAAAGGGGGAAGAATTTTTTTTAAATAAAGGGATGAGAGCAATAATTCTTTTAAGAAAATAGTTTGGACTCAAAAACTTTTGGATCAGGCTAAGGGTTACGTCCTGCGGCCAACCTAACAGCTCTGATACCACCTGAAGCGTCTCCAATCCTCTGGGACTCAAATGTGATACAATTACTAATCCCAGGAGGCTAGTAAACACATTTATACATCAAATGATTTCAGATCTGCTTAAACGAGACAAACCTATAAAGGTGGCGATCAACTTTAAGAGTTGGTCCACAACTCGGGACATATCATCAGAGTGGGGCTGAAGCAGCCCGATATACGCAGCGAAGCAAATCAGCGGTCCAACAGCCACAGGCAAGGTTGGGAACAGTCGTAACTCTTACTCGATCTCCTTTTTCTGAAAAACAACAAATACGCAAGGGTGAGTACAAACATACTCAGCAGCCCACCTTCACCCGCAGAATGGGGAAATCAGATATAATGCATGGAATATGTGGAGCTCAGAATATTTTGCAGAAACAGCAATATTTTATGCAGGGTTGTTTTGAAAAACATTTTGTACTTTTTCAAAGCGCATCCTCTCCAAAAGGAGCAGAAGTTTTTCAGTATTATAACAAAATCCCCTGGACTAAACCATCCAGGTATCTCAGCAGTTCCCACTGGTTTTCATTTTCAAAAACAGCTACTGGACTTCCCGTCCACCATAGCTCATGGCTCAACCGCCAAACCTTTTAAAAACCACTTTTCTCAAAACCATCTATTTTTTTTTGAAAACAAAACATTAATTGCCATACCATACCAGACTCGTCCATTCCTGTGGACACAGACTATTCGAATAGGTTTGAACTATGCGCAGAGGGGTACACTTTACCCACTAGTTCGGCTCTGCGATTCCATGACCAATGAGACACGAATCCGACTCTCTTTCTTTCCCCGCACGTCCTAACCTTAACGGTTATCCGGAAGGAGTCAGGCCACCACCATGTCCAAACCGGACAAAACTTTCCCCCTCCTTATCCTCCCGGTGCTCCCCAGCCTTCATAACCCTGGGGTTGGACCATACGAGTTTAGATTGAGTGACTGCCCACACAGTCTCGAGTGGTTGTACTATTAAAGAGTACAGGTAGTGAAGATGACAAACCGGTCCTTATATGAGGGGACAATCCTTCTGCTCACGCCTAAACCAGCTGAGCCAACACCTTAGGCCCTCCCCTAAACCAGGGAGTCCCTGATTATCCCACTCACAAGGTGATAAGGGTGAAAACCCTTCATCACACACATTTTGAAAAGCATTTTCTTTTGAAAACTCACACCTGTTCTCAAATCATTTGGAACATATATATCAGGGATTGATTGCGGCAAGCGGCTGGGTGGCCATAATAACTTGTCTCAAAATCATATCATGCATAAAATAACAGGCTGAGGGTTGTGGTTGAAAAATCATAGGTAATTTATGCATCAAAGGGATCCAGTGAGCTTGCCGTGCTTATCCAACGAAGGGGGAAGGAGAGCTCGCGGAACTGGCTTCTGGCTCCACCGCCTGGCGTAGACTTGCAGATCTGGCCCCCACGAGATGGCACGAACGCTCCGATAACTATGCAACATGAACAAGCAAACATACAAACAAGCAAGTATACCATCAAATATTTAGTATAGTGGTCAGAATAACGATATATGGATGGGTAGAGTCTTGAGTAGAATCTGTGTCATGTGGTGTTGTGATATTACTGGTGGTGGAGCGGAGGTGCTTACCAGGAGGGTGGACTGGAGGCGAAGCGACACTATGCGTGTAGCCGGCAGAGCAGAGTAACTGAGTGGGTGGGGTGTTTGCCTTGGTTGAGGGTGTTGAGTGTGTGTGGAGAGGGAGAGGGTAGCTGGGTGTATTTATAGTTGTGTGTATGTGGTGTAGCACAGTGAAGTTCACTGTTGGTGAGAATAGTGACGAATGAATCGTCTGACTTAGTATGAACAGGAGAGTTATAGGCAGAATATGGGACAAGAGTATTTTGGGAGTTTTTTGGAATATGGACCATGCTTAAGGGATGACATGGTTGGATAGGGAATAGTTTGATAAAAATTTAGAAACAAGAATTATTGGAATCGGAGTTTGGAAGCCTGGTTCGAAGGAATCTTAAAGTTAAGCGTGCTCAACTTGGAGAAACCTGGGATGGGTGACCAGATGGGAAGTTCCCACTTGAAGGAAAATCACAGTCACCGGAGTTCGTATGACTAGAATATGGGTCTGGCTGGTCTTAGGTGGACTGGACAGCATGATGTATGAGTAGTTGAAATTTGGGGTGATCGACTAATCGATGAATAGTAACGATGAATAGTGACGACGAAAAAGTTACTAGATATCATCGATGAGTAGTAATGATGATGAATAGTAACGATGATGAATAGTAACACTGAATAGTAACGATGGTAAATAGTGTTAGTGAATAGTAATGATGAATAATAATGGTGAATAGTGATGGTGAATAGTCGTATGAACGAACGATGAACGATGAATAGGAACTATGAACGAACGATGAACGATGAATAGGAACTATGAACGAACGGACGAACGATTGAATGATCGGACGAACGAACGATCGGAATTCCAGCAGCATAACGACAGGACAAAGATTATCTGGAAGAACGATGAATAGGGACTATGAACGAACGATGAACGATGAATAGGAACTATGAACGAACGATGAACGATCGAATGATCCAACGAACGAACGATCGGAATTTCGGCAGCATAACGGTAGGAAAAAGATTATTTGGACGAACGAACGGACGAACGATCGAACAATCGGACGAACGGAGGAACGAAACATGAACGATTGGACGAACGATCGAACGAACGAACAAACTAAGAACAGGGGACGAATGATCGAAGAACGATCGAACGATCCTTGTGCTAGTGTGTGCTTGTGTGGAACATGGAGTGGGTGTGTGTGGGGGGGAAGAGAGTTGCCATGAAATGGCTTGGGGTGGGATGAGAGGAGCCCCTTGCCCCTCTATTTATAGCCATGGTGGGGGGATTAGGGGGAGGGATGAGAGGATTAGTGGGAGGATGAGAGGATTAGTGAGAGATTAGCATGTATTTGTCTTGTATAAGTGAGATTAGCTTGTAGAGCTCACCGTATGACACTGGAGGCATACGTATACGTATGAGCATGAGGAAAGTTATGAAGAAAATATTTATAGGGACTTGAAAAATGATTCTGAAGATATTTCTCAAGAGGAAAATAATTGGAGATATATCGGTGGAATATTTGGATAGTATTTCTGGAAAGAACTTGAAGGGGATCACTAGGGAAATATCTGGGCAGTATTTCTGGAAAGAATTTGAAGGGGATCACTAGGGAAATATCTGGGCAGTATTTCTGGAAAGAATTTGAAGGGGATCACTGGGAAAATATTTGTAGGATATTTTGAGGAGGATTTTAGAGAGAATATAGACCACTATACTTTATTTGTTGATATCAACTCGCAAACAAACATTTTGAAATGAAATTTGAAATTCATTTTGAATTTAGAGCAAGTTTGAGAAAATTTCAAGATTTGAATTTTTGGGATTCTACAGTATAGTGGTGGCTTGAGAGTTGAAGTGTCGGATTTGGGCGACCTCGTCCGAATCATAGTCTTCATCCCCCGGTGATGGTACCTGTACTCCAATCTCAACAACATCCCAAATGCTAGTGTGGAGTGAGGTTAGATGATGCCTCATTTTATCACTCCACATGTTATAATCTTCACCATCAAACATAGGTGGTTTGCCTAATGGGACGGAAAGTAATGGAGTACGTTTGGAAATGCGAGGATAGTGTAGGGGAATCTTACTAAACTTCTTGCGCTCATGACGCATAGAAGTTACGGACGGCGTGTCAGAGCCGAATGTGGATGGCGACGAAGAGTCGGTCGCGTAGTAGACCACCTTCCTCATCTTCTTCTTCTTGTCACCGCTCCGACCCGACTTGTTGTGTGAAGGGGATCCCTTCACCTTGTTAGCGAACTCCCCAGATGGAGCCTTCCCATGGCTTGTAGCGGGCTTCTCTCCGGTCCCGAATTCCCTCTTGGCGGATGCTCCCGACATCACTTCGAGCGGTTAGCCTCTAATGAAGCACCGAGCTCTGATACCAATTGAAAGTCGCCTAGAGGGGGGGTGAATAGGGCGAATCTGAAATTTACAAACTTAATCACAACTACAAGTCGGGTTAGCGTTAGAAATATGAATGAGTCCGAGAGAGGGGTTGAAAACAAATCGCGAGCAAATAAAGAGTGAGACACGATGATTTGTTTTACCGAGGTACGGTTCTTACAAACCTACTCCCCGTTGAGGTGGTCACAAAGACCGGGTCTCTTTCAACCCTTTCCCTCTCTCAAACGGTCACTTAGACCGAGTGAGCTTCTCTTCTCAATCAAACGGAACACAAAGTTCCTGCAAGGATCACCACACAATTGGTGTCTCTTGCCTTGGTTACAATTGAGTTTGATCACAAGAAGAATGAGAAAGAAAAGAAGCAATCCAAGCGCAAGAGCTCAAATGGACACAAATATCTCTCTCTCACTAGTCACTATTGATTGGAGTTGTCTTTGGACTTGGGAGAGGATTTGATCTCTTTGGAGTGTCTAGAATTGAATGCTATAGCTCTTGTAATGTGTTGAAGGTGGAAAACTTGGATGCCATTGAATGTGGGGTGGTTGGGGTATTTATAGCCCCAACCACCAAAGTATGGCCGTTGGAGGGCTGCTGTCGCATGGTGCACCGGACAGTCCGGTGCGCCACCGGACACTGTCCGGTGCGCCAGCCACGTCAGCCAGCCGTTGGGGTTCGACCGTTGGAGCTCTGACTTGTGGGGCCTATGGGCTGTCCGGTGGTGCACCGGACAGGTCCTGTAGACTGTCCGGTGCGCCAACTGCGCGTGATCTGTCCTCTACGCGCGAAGGCGCGCATTAAATGCGTTGCAGTCGACCGTTGCGCGCGAAGTAGTCGTTGCTCCGCTGGTACACCGGACA
Source organism: Zea mays (assembly GCF_902167145.1). Taxonomy (NCBI): domain Eukaryota; kingdom Viridiplantae; phylum Streptophyta; class Magnoliopsida; order Poales; family Poaceae; genus Zea; species Zea mays. The sequence goes on along the minus strand of NC_050100.1, from coordinate 28,884,276 downwards.
TTCCGGTGAATTATAGCGGAGCGGCCTCCCATTTTCCCGAAGGTGAGGAGTTCAGCCTCGAGTGCCCTGGTGCACCGGACACTGTCCGGTGGCACACCGGACAGTCCGGTGCGCCAGACCAGGGTACCTTTGGGTTGTCTTTTGCTCTCTTTGTTTGAACTCTTTCTTGGTCTTTTTATTGGCTTATTGTGAACCTTTGGCACCTGTAAAACTTATAGACTAGAGCAAACTAGTTAGTCCAATTATTTGTGTTGGGCATTTCAACCACCAAAACCAATTAGGAAATAGGTGTAAGCCTAATTCCCTTTCACGCTCCCATTCCCGCTCACGCGGAGACCCAATGCTGCCATGTGGTTGTTGCCCGTGACGTAAGCCAGCGGGCGGAACCAGATGTAAGGCCTCTGAGCCGCGCGGCCTCTGCATTTATTGCGAAGGAGGCGCGCCGCCTATCAAACTGGCAGGTGATGTGCCGCCTCAGCATTAAATGCGCCCTATCTACTCCACTGACAAGCGATGTGCCGCCTCAGCATTAAATGTGCCCTGTCCACTCTGCTGATGGGCGGCGTCCAGGCCATCCTGCAGGTGGCGTGCATGTCCATTCCGATGACAGGCAGTACGATCGTGCCACGGCATACATTGTGCTCGTCTTCACTCGTACATAACCAGGGAGGCTTCCGCTGCACGCCAATGCTACGCAGACCGCGGATATCAGGGCGCAAAGAGATTGTACTGGCGACTAGCATTAGTTGCTCCAAGTATAACATCTGTTATGTTCCTGGGCCCACATATCTGGGCTCAACACCCTTGTGTGTGCCCCCCTTGAGCTATAAAAGGGGAGGCACGCAACGTTACAAGACTCAGACACACTTAGACCCAGCTCAGGCTCACAAGTTCATACAAGCTCTCAAGCTCAATACATCACACAGTGGAGTAGGGTATTACGCTCCGGCGGCCCAAACCACTCTAAACCCTTGTGTGTTCTTGTGTTCGTCCATCGCTTAGCAGACAGGCAAAACACTTAGGCCCCTCATCTTAGGATTTAGGGCGGGTGCATTCCGCCACCCGACCGGAGATTTCCTCTCTGACATAGATGAAGGTGAAAGTTTCATAGTTGGGACTCTATGTTGGATCCATATGAAAACAAAGGGACCATAAACCCTATACAGAGATGGAAGTGTGCGACGAAGGAGAAGATTTGAGAATAGGTGGTAAAAGTGTGCAAATGAAGTGATGGTCCCCAGTATGTTCATAGTGTGAATTCAAGATGCTTTTTTGGATTTTTGTGTTTTTTAAATTGGAACGGTTGGAAAACGAATGGATGAATCATAGGCTATCACATGGCCACTAGACGGTTGGTACTGACCACGCTTGGTCGGCAATGGTCATGGTCTCAATGTGTTGGTTGGTATAGGTCGATCGGTAGCAACCACATCCTCTACAACATGGACGATGTCACCCATGTCGATCAATCGGTGACCCCGCCAACTGGACGGTTGTACCGCCTCCTATTGCGCCATGCCAGGTTGGTACCAACTACTTGGTCTGCCACGCAAGCGACCGTTATCGCCCACCATTTCCACCGGTTTTTTGCAAACATAAGGTTGACTTGTCCCTTGTGGTTTGAGTTGATGATGAGTGATTGTCAACATGTCTCGGGTCGAGTCGATGACTTACTGAAAGTCGCCTAGAGGGGGGGGTGGATAGGCGAAACCTGAAAATTAAAACTTTATCCCCCAACTAGATCCTTTGATTAGTGGTTAGAACAAGATGAACAATTATCGGAGTATAAAAACTAAGTTCTTGCTAGTAAAGAGTATAGCTTTCAAATAATGCGGAAGTGATAAATCAATACAACTTATAATTCTATGATAACAAAGCAAGAAAGCTTAGATGAAAAAGAGCACTAACTCAAGTTCTTTTCTTGCGGAGTGTTGCTTTACTTAAATGAGATTTTAACTTGAAGCAACACCAAATGATATGAGCAAAGAATAGTGCAAGAGAACTTTGAGTAAGGGAAAGCAAACAAATCACAACCAAAAGCACAATGAACACGGGTGATTTGTTTTACCGAGGTTCGGCCCTCGAAGGCCTAGTCCCCGTTGAGGAGTCCACTTAAGGACGGGTCTTTTTCAACCCTTTCCCTCTCTCCCGATCACACAAGGATCGGCGAGCTCTTCTTCTTCTCAAGGATCACTCTCGATCCCACAAGGACCACCACAATCTTTGGTGTCTCTTGCTAGCTTTTACAAGCCTCCAACACTTTGGAGGAAGTTCGAATGGGAGTCAAAAACTCCACGCGCAAATGAACACAAAGATGTAGCACACACTATCACTTAATGAATCTCACAAGGCGCTAGGGCTAAACTCAATTGAGTAGCTCTCAATTGCTTGCTCTCTCTTTTGTGGCACTTGTGTTGGTTGTAGTGGACTAAATCTTGTGTATAGGATGGATCAATGAATATAGATGGTTGGGAGGGCTTGAGTATGTCAACTAGATGACTTGGAATGTTGCTTAGTCTCCCCCTCCTTGAAGTGGCCGGTTGGGGTGGTATTTATAGCCACCATCCAAAAACTAGCCGTTGATGAAGTCTGCTGGCGATGGGCGCACCGGACAGTCCGGTGCACACCGGACATGTCCGGTGCCCAGCCACGTCATCCTATCCGTTGAGATTGGAGCTGGTCGACCGTTGGAGGCTTTGTCCTCATGTGGCACCGGACAGTCCGGTGCACACCGGACAGTCCGGTGCCTCTCTGATCCTCTGCTCTGACTTCTGCCGCGTGTACTGTTCTGCACTGTTTACTGTCAGAGTCGACCGTTGGCGCGAAGATGACCGTTGCTCCGCTGGCACACCGGACAGTCCGGTGTACACCGGACAGTCCGGTGAATTTTAGCGGAGCAGTCTTCGTGAAATCCCGAGGCTGCCGAGTTCCTGAGGCCGCGTTCCGTTGGAGCACCGGACACTGTCCGGTGTACACCGGACAGTCCGGTGAATTATAGCGCGCTGGCCCTGGACTTTCCCGAAGGTGGCGAGTTTGAGTCTGCGTTTCCTGGTGCACCGGACAGGTACTGTTCACTGTCCGGTGGCACACCGGACAGTCCGGTGCGCCAGACCAGGGATGCCTTCGGTTGCCCCTTTGCTCCTTTATTTTGACTCTTGTCTTGTTCTTTTTATTGGTTTTATGTTGAATCTTTGGCACCTGTAGAACATATAATCTAGAGCAAACTAATTAGTCCAATTGTTTGAGTTGGACATTCAATCACCAAAATCATTTAGGAAAAGGTTTAAAGCCTATTTCCCTTTCAATCTCCCCCTTTTTGGTGATTGATGCCAACACAAACCAAAGCAAATATATAAGAGAATAATTGAACTAGTTTGCATAGAATAGGTGCAAAGATTACTTGGAATTAAACCAATATTCATTTCATAAAATATGCATGGATGCTTTCTTTCTTTATTTAGTATTTTGGACTACGCTTGCACCACATGTTTTGTTTTTGCAAATTCTTTTTGTAAATCCATTTCAAAGATCTTTTGCAAATAGTCACAGGTAAATGAATAAGAGTTTGTAAAGCATTTTCAAGATTTGAAATTTTCTCCCCTTGTTTCAAATGCTTTTCTTTTGACTTAACAAAACTCCCTCTAAAAGAGATCCACCTCTTAGTGTTCAAGAGGGTTTTGATGTACCATTTTTGAAGTACTACTTTCTCCCCCTTTTGAACACAATAGGATATCAAATGATAAATACTTTTGGAAAGCACTAAGTTTTTGAATTTGGTGGTGGTGGTGCGGTCCTTTTGCTTTGGGCTCATTTCTCCCCCTTTTTGGCATGAATCGCCAAAAACGGAATCATTAGAGCCCTCGAAGTGCTATCTTCCCCTTTGGGCATAAATAAATGAGTTAAGATGATACCAAAAGCGAAGTCCGGTCTTTTAGCTTTGGGCTCTTACTCTCTCCAAAGACGAAGTCCTTTTCTTTGATGCTCATTTCTCCCCCAAGGAATAGAGAGTTGCTTGGAGTGATGGCGAAGTATGATATACGGAGTGGAAGCCTTTGTTTTCGCCGAAGACTCCATTTCCCTTTCAATCTACGACTTAGCATAGTAATATACTTGGAAACATATTAGTCGTAGTCATGGTACGGGAATAATAGGATATATGCATTTGTACCAAAATGAAAGAGATATGATCAAGAGATATGTCAATTAAGCATGATCATAGTTCTATATAATATAGATTTCTCCCCCTAAATATGTGCCTTGAGAGGAATACATATTTTGGCCTTAAATGCCAAGTGCACATAATTAGGTTAATGAGAACAAGTCTATATCATAGAGAAAGTGAAGTGCATTGTGTCATAGTATATGAGTGATGCTCAAGACAGTTTATGCACTTATGAAAGCATGTTGCAAACATTTTAAGCATTCTCCTTTAAGGATTTCAAAGAGACTTAAGGACCATCCACCTTTGGAACAAAGGTAGCTTATCCTCGTTACAAGGTTAAGCTTTAAGCTCTTTGACAATAGAATCACTTCATCTAGTTTTAGCAAAGATGCAATAATGCATGAGTGAAATTTTAAGAGGTTAAACTAGGTATGAAGCAGGGATAAATACAAAGGACATGCTTTCTCTTCCTTATGTATAAGATATGCAAAGAATGCTTATAAGAGGAAGATTTAGGTACAAGTTTGAATGAAAGGAAGTGGTTTTACCCTTTTGTACCTTCACATAGAGACGCTCTCTTCATTGTGCATTGACTTTAGTCTTGGTTGCTTAAGACCTATACTTAATGACAATATGTGGAAATACTTTGCACACGAGAGAGTTCTACAACTAGTGATCTTTTTTAAGTTATTGTTAGCATATATCAAATGGATCACAAGTTGCATAAATGAATCATGAATTCTCCTTTTTCCTTAGTGCATACCAATAGAAATTAAATTCAAATTACATGAGGCACTAAGAAGCATAAGTGATAATTGAAGTTGTTCAATGATCAACCAATATGCGATCAAGAAAACAACAAAGGCATTAAATTTTCAATCAAGCTTAAAAATAGGAGAATTCAATAAGCATGCTACCTTTTAAAAAAAAGAGAGCAATGATCCTTGATAAAAGCGATATTACTTTAACAAGTTTGATAGATGTGAAGTAGCATACTATATGAGAAACATTATTCTCATGCAAGAGACTATATGAAATTACTAAGATAAAGCAATAGTCTCAACATAATCAAAATATAATAATGGACTCCCCCTAAAGATATGCATCAAGTAATTGAGAGAATTGATTTCAATGCATTCACTTTTACGGACATAAAGGGGGAAGCATTATACATTTTGATCAAGGCTTATAAATTTTGCAACAAATAACTTAAGCCTGGTAACCTCATAATGAAAAAGGATTTAGAATGCTTACGACCACACCATTGATTGTTGTGAAACCTTTATTGTCCAAGTAGGTGTTGTTGTTCTTGATGTTCTTTCTTTTTCATTTGAGTGTCCTTCCTTTGTATTCGTCTCTTTTTCCTTCCAAACTTATTGAAAATACTCAAGAGACATGTTAATAGCGCAAGGGAGTATATGGTGAAGGATGATTACTTTAGATAATTAGCATACAAAATTCATCATCCACAAGTCACACAGACATGAAGTAAAATCCTTAACATTAGTGCATTTTATTTGAGAAAAATGAGTGAGCACCTTTTAAGCATTTTAATAATCATTGGAGATTTTACTTTATCATATTGAAGTTAGTTAACCATCACTTGGGAGCAAATCAATATGATAACATATATATAAATATCGCAGAGGCATTAAATAGATTCTAATGGACATGAGCATTGAGAAAATGATATTTGAATGCACACTTAGTTAATTTCGGTCCAATAGCGAATCTATTCCTCACAAGGGTAGAATATGATAATTTAGATTAAATACCCATTGAGATGGGAACTAAACTTAATTAAGAGGATGAGTTCCCATACCTTTCTTCTTTTGGGTGAAGATCAACCCATGAGGCTTGTGTACTTTCCCTTCTATGTATATTTATAAGTAAGCTCAAGAGATACGTTAGCAACACAAGCACTAGTTTCCATTTAGTAATCATTTTGATAAAGAATGAGAAGTTAGATTAACAAAACATGGAAACTCCATAGCATGAACTAGATTATTCATAGATGATGTTATGCTCAATTTTAACTCATAAAACAAGCATAACTAATCCTTTGAGATTATAGGAATAAATCTAAATCATGATTTGGAAAGCGATAAATGTGAAAGAATCATATCCAATTGAGCAATAAGAGATACAACATGAATTATTGGATAGAATTTCCTAGACATGATGAGATACGCATTTCCATAGAGAAACTTATTCTCTACAAGTGAGACTACTTAAATTACTTAGATAAAAACATTAGTCTCACTTTTCTAGCTATAGAGAGAATTTTTTCTTTTATAAGTGTCCTAAGTATTTGAATTTCTTATATGACACCTTATTCTTTTAAGAACATGAAATATCTCTTTATACCTAGAACATGGCAATAATAGAATAATTAATGTAAAGACATGCCATGTGAACTTGCAACAATTTAAAACATGTAGATTGTCATAATATAGAATTGATAAATACACAATCTACCATATGAAAGGAATTTCTACAAAGAATGATGACATAATTTTAAAACATCCTTAAGTGCTTTCTATTTCTATGTGACTACACAAGACACATGACAAATTAAGATAATTGCACTTAAGAATATAAATGTTACCATCCCTTGACTTTCCTCCATGTTGTAGGCTTTGAAATTCCGCACATGATAATTCTTTAATTCCTACAACATCAATATCTTCCTCGAGATGATATGGGTTTTGAATAACATATTGAAATAACCTTGGGTCAATCTTGAATATGTAGATCATTTGAAGATTGATAGCTTGAGTTGATAAGAATTGAATTAACTTCCTCAAGCACCCCAAAGGTTCATATCATCTCCTTTTCCTACAAATCTTGTCAAGCACATTTTGGTACCCATCGCTTGATGGGTCCGTTAAGGTTAGTAAACAAAGATCTAGGAACCCAAGTGTCCTTTGTGCTAGCGTTTGGTAAACTTGTTACCTTTCTAGCACAAGTTGCAATTTTGGGTTGCCTAGTTACATGAAAATTAATTGACAAGCTAGGAGTGGAATTGTTACCAATGGGACAATCCTTGCATTGATGTCCCTTTCTTCGGCATGTGTAGCATAGGCGTTCTTCAAGTTTTGAAGTTTTCTTCTTTCCTTGCTTGTTGCCTGCTACATGGTTAGTAAAAACTTTCTTTTCTAACCCTATGCCTTTTTGTTTTAAATTGGGACAAGATCTAAGCAAGTGTCCCTTCTTAGAGCATTTAAAACAAAGTCTATCATCCTTGTTAATAATCAAGCCATTAATATAGGGACATGACCTAATCAAGTGCCCCACTACAAAGCATTCACTACACCTCTTAATGTGAAGTGTGGCTTGATCATTACCTTGGATGTTACCTTTTGTGGAGGCGTGGTTGAGGCTTTTGGAGGAGGTGTTGAATTTCATCTTTTGTTTCCTCCTCATGGCAATCCTCAAATCCTTGACATTTTCTTCAAGGGATGTAGTGCATGCCACGGTTGTTCCCGTCTCAAGCTTCTTCACCATGTGATCACGGTTATCTTGAGAAGGTTGGGCAATGCATTTCCCTTTTAGTTGTGTCAAGCTCTTCTTTAGCCTCTCATTTTCTTATTTGAGCTTTTGATATGAATCATCATTTGTTCCTGCAAATTCTAGCTCAAAGGAAGATTTGCTTGTTGACAAACAACAAGCATTAGCACATGGTAATATAGTATTAATTTGAATACATGTGCACGAGTGAGGTTGTTGGGATTTTAAGTTCTCTATCACAACCTCATGAGCAATGTTTAATATGATATGATTATCCATAAGATTTTTATGAGAACATAAAAGCATATCATATTTATCTTGAAAAGCTAGATTTTCAACTTTTAGCTTTTCTACTTGGTCCTTGAGCAAGGTATTCCTATTTACTAATTGAGTGATACAATGTGAAGCGTTATCTTGCTCAATTGAAATAGTTTCATACCTTTGGACCAAATCATCATGAGAGCACTTTAGCTCCTCATGTTCTTTAGTCAACTCGTCAAAGTGTTGCATCTTTATGGAGAGAATATCTTCTAGCCTTTGACGAGCTTCGCTTTGTTCTCTCGCTCTTTCTAGAAGTTTGAGCATGACCGCCTTATCTTCTTGGCTTAGGCGAGCGTAGAGATGCACAAAGCTTCTTTCTTCCTCCTCATCCTCATTTGTGCTTCCGCTATCATTTTCATTAGCCACACAACACATGTGGGAATCGAAATGGGAAGACAAACCTTTTGGAGAGGTGGATTCATCGTTTGGTCTCCATCGTTCATTCTCTTCTTCTTCCTTGCAAGGGTTAGTATCACAAATACCAAAGGAAGTAGAGACACAAAATGAACTATCATGTTTGGACTCATCAAATTTGCTTCTAATTCTAGTCCAAATATCATGCGCATCATGGACAGATTCATCATAGTTTGATATGAAGGCATGATAATCTTCTTTGCTAAGAGAATTAGTCAAGATGTCAAAAGCTAGATAGTTTAAGCGATAACATCTTTGATCCTCCTCGGAATTAATTTTTCCATTGAAATTAGAGGGAAAAATACTCTTGTCTATAATTTGTTCTAATCGAGGATCTATGGTTCTAAAAGCATTTATCACACTAGATGACCATGAATCATAGTTAGAACAATCATTAAATAAAATCTCAAGAGTTACCTCCTTCCGAGTTGGGTTCTCCTGGGTCTTCTTGTTCTTTTGGGATCTTCTACGAGCCATCACTTCGAGTTGTTAGACTCAAGATGAAGTGCCTAGCTCCGATACCAATTGAAAGTCGCCTAGAGGGGGGGGTGGATAGGCGAAACCTGAAAATTAAAACTTTATCCCCCAACTAGATCCTTTGATTAGTGGTTAGAACAAGATGAACAATTATCGGAGTATAAAAACTAAGTTCTTGCTAGTAAAGAGTATAGCTTTCAAATAATGCGGAAGTGATAAATCAATACAACTTATAATTCTATGATAACAAAGCAAGAAAGCTTAGATGAAAAAGAGCACTAACTCAAGTTCTTTTCTTGCGGAGTGTTGCTTTACTTAAATGAGATTTTAACTTGAAGCAACACCAAATGATATGAGCAAAGAATAGTGCAAGAGAACTTTGAGTAAGGGAAAGCAAACAAATCACAACCAAAAGCACAATGAACACGGGTGATTTGTTTTACCGAGGTTCGGCCCTCGAAGGCCTAGTCCCCGTTGAGGAGTCCACTTAAGGACGGGTCTTTTTCAACCCTTTCCCTCTCTCCCGATCACACAAGGATCGGCGAGCTCTTCTTCTTCTCAAGGATCACTCTCGATCCCACAAGGACCACCACAATCTTTGGTGTCTCTTGCTAGCTTTTACAAGCCTCCAACACTTTGGAGGAAGTTCGAATGGGAGTCAAAAACTCCACGCGCAAATGAACACAAAGATGTAGCACACACTATCACTTAATGAATCTCACAAGGCGCTAGGGCTAAACTCAATTGAGTAGCTCTCAATTGCTTGCTCTCTCTTTTGTGGCACTTGTGTTGGTTGTAGTGGACTAAATCTTGTGTATAGGATGGATCAATGAATATAGATGGTTGGGAGGGCTTGAGTATGTCAACTAGATGACTTGGAATGTTGCTTAGTCTCCCCCTCCTTGAAGTGGCCGGTTGGGGTGGTATTTATAGCCACCATCCAAAAACTAGCCGTTGATGAAGTCTGCTGGCGATGGGCGCACCGGACAGTCCGGTGCACACCGGACATGTCCGGTGCCCAGCCACGTCATCCTATCCGTTGAGATTGGAGCTGGTCGACCGTTGGAGGCTTTGTCCTCATGTGGCACCGGACAGTCCGGTGCACACCGGACAGTCCGGTGCCTCTCTGATCCTCTGCTCTGACTTCTGCCGCGTGTACTGTTCTGCACTGTTTACTGTCAGAGTCGACCGTTGGCGCGAAGATGACCGTTGCTCCGCTGGCACACCGGACAGTCCGGTGTACACCGGACAGTCCGGTGAATTTTAGCGGAGCAGTCTTCGTGAAATCCCGAGGCTGCCGAGTTCCTGAGGCCGCGTTCCGTTGGAGCACCGGACACTGTCCGGTGTACACCGGACAGTCCGGTGAATTATAGCGCGCTGGCCCTGGACTTTCCCGAAGGTGGCGAGTTTGAGTCTGCGTTTCCTGGTGCACCGGACAGGTATTGTTCACTGTCCGGTGGCACATCGGACAGTCCGGTGCGCCAGACCAGGGATGCCTTCGGTTGCCCCTTTGCTCCTTTATTTTGACTCTTGTCTTGTTCTTTTTATTGGTTTTATGTTGAATCTTTGGCACCTGTAGAACATATAATCTAGAGCAAACTAATTAGTCCAATTGTTTGAGTTGGACATTCAATCACCAAAATCATTTAGGAAAAGGTTTAAAGCCTATTTCCCTTTCACTTACCGAGGCGTGAGATTACATATGTGCAACCATGTGGTCGGCTTGTGGTGTGCAGGTGTAGAGCACAGGTACGGTAGTCGACGGTGAAGGTGAAGGTCATGTGGATTTGTGTCAATGGACCAAGAGCGGTGAAGAAAAAGTGTTGGGACTTGACTGAGGAACCGGAGTCATGGTGTGACTAGCCATGGTGGCTGACACCTAGGACATACACTCGTGTGAGGATGTGGCTGAGAGGGTCGTGTTGCTGACGCGGTCAAGGACTGGCGGGACATGTGTCCAGGACGTGGGGGACGCGCACACAGACGATACTCACAGCGGTTTGGTGGTTGAGCCTCGAAAAACCACCTTGTTGTACGGATGGTGGGTTTTGCTGAGTTTGGGCCTCAAAACTCAGCGGCGGTGGTTCCAGAGGGTGCTAGTGCCGACACATGGCATCACAGCGAAGAGTGCATCAAGGCGAAGCAACTGCGTGTGGAGTGTGGGGCCGTCAGATCTAAAACCTATGAGTTGGTCTATTTTGTCCCTGGCGGAGTGGATAGACTCTATGTAAATAGTGGTGGTTTAGGAATGGAAATAACCCTTAATAAATAGAGGCATAGGGTTGTTGCTACAGTTATCTCTTTAAATACCATTTTTGTTTAGACTCTTGTTTTAGAACTCCTAGTTTTCCTCTCTAGGTAGTCACTAGTTTAGCAAGGAAATCTGTAGCGATTTTGTAATCGCTCTAGCCACGAGCGCAAGCGGTGGTGGTCGTCGTCAGCGTCTGCTCTGTCCTATACACGATGGTAGCATTCAATTAAATGGAGCTTCACTAGGTGTTACAGATGCTATGTACAGAATTAATCGAACATTAGTTCACTTGATGGTTTTGGCCACGTGCGCTGACGAGGGTGGTTGCGCTGTTCCGGCGAGGTAGAGTTCGGGTTCTAGCTTCGAGGAGTTTGACTGGCCTCTGGGGAAGCCAATGGTGGGGCTCGATCGGGTGGAGAGGGGCTGGAGTGGGCGAACCACAGTGGCCACTACTCGAGGACAAATGGTAGGTGGTGGAGCTCACTGTGCTTAGGCGGTCACTAGCGGGCAAGGCTCGGGCACAGTTCGAGAGAGTGCGGAGAGTGAGACCGAGGGTCCGGGTCGACTTTATAGGTGCGGGGTGTGAGCGGGCATGGCTATGCCGACAGTGCGTGGGGGCGAGCGCGGGCGCGTGTTCGACCACGCTCTGGACGCTAGCCCTGGCCAAACACGTGGCGACAACCCGTTTTATCCCTTTCAAATGCTCATAGGTGTGGAGACCCAAGCGTTTCTTGGCAGGGATAAGGAGTTGTCACATCCCCAAGGTCGGTTTGTCTCAAGGGCCAACACTGAGGTAAATCTGGTGTTTTGATATGTCAAAAAGTTTGGTCCCGAGGCCATCTTATGGTATGGGTTAGATTAAGTGTTTAGGTACAACTTTGTCAATTGGAGTATGTGGTGTTGAGTTTTGGTACTGGGTGAACATGTTTGGTTTTGTTAGAGGGGTTGAAAATGATCTAAAGAAAAATCTGATTTTCTTTTGTTTCCCTCACTTGAGTGACCTTTTTGGGGATTTCGTAAAACCTATATGCGACATCTCCCTTACTAACTTTGGTAGGTGATTTAATGTGCTATAACTTTTATAAATGGTCCAAGTCATGATAATGTAATTCATATAACTTTCTTGCTCAGTTTATTTTGGTGCTTAATTTGCTAAAAGGCGGGGAACTTAGGTTTTAAGTATTCTCCCCCTTTGATGCGCATGATATGGCTATGGTAGGTCTTCTAAGATGGTCAATACTTAATTAGGGCATTGGTTCCCAAGTATCGTGTGTTTTGCTTAACTAACCCACATGTGATAGTAGGGCTTTGTGAGTTTGTTGAGTAGAAACCCTTAGTAACACATGGAGTGTTACACTACGACCCGCAAACGACCTCGTCTTGGAGCAAGGGGGCAAAACTCACCCAATCCACGAGGACACATGTCCCCATGCAAGATCGCCTTAGGGACATCCGTGACGTCCGACACATCTTTGACAACAGGCGTCGGGAGCAGGAGAAAGTTGAATAGCCACGCGAGAGGAGGCACGAGAGCAGCCCCAGCCCACCAGGACTGGCACCGCACGCTTTCTAGCGGTAAATCAGAGAGGCACAATTTCCCAAAAGTACGCGCGCCAGCAAACACAATTTAAGTATGACGGATCCACAAATCGCGACGTGTGGTTGGAAGACTAACACCTCGCATGCCGCATGGCAGGATCAAGATGACTGCCTCATCACGCTGGCTGCAGCGGTTGCCGCCAGCCAGCCCTCTCCCCTTGCATGGCGCCTGTAGGGGGCGCTCTACGCCCGCAGCGTTGCCCCCTGCAGGGCCCCCTACCGGCCGGTCCCCTTCTCTCTCCCTCTAGATTTAGCGTTTCACTATTCACACTCTTCAGACGGTTCATTCCTGTAGCAGTGGGTCCACAAGGAATTGTTAGTAGATAAAAAATTGATAGTAGTTGAAAATTAGATATAAGAAATGATATTTTATGGTTGTAGTGGTGTATAGGGGGAAAATATAGGGGGAATCGCTGCGGGAGATGAAAACATAGAGAATGAAATGCTGACGATGTGACACAAAAAATGATATAAAGAAAAAAAGGATAGCCTTATCCAATTTCTTCCCATACACCTTGAAGAGGGAGGTAGCTAGAGCCTAGCTCAAGCACTTGCAGAGGATTTTTTCCGGACGGGAGCGGCAACGTAAAGACTTGACGCTGCCGATGTATCCGTGGGCCGTCGCGTGCGTCACGCATCCGCGCGCGCTGACGTCTGGGCCGAGCCCGGCATTCAGCGGTCAAAGCCAATGATGGAGACCTGATGAAGCGGCTCTGCGGGTGTCGATCGATAGCACGTGCGCGCCATGCTCGGCCGCCGCTGCCTGCTGCTTCCCGCACACGGCGCCCTCGCTTTCCCTTCTAGACACACGCTCCGTGCGCGGGAGGGCGTAGTTGGAGGCGGGCGGAGCGACGCACGCTGCGTTCCCGGTCGCTGCCCCCCCCCCCCCCCCCCCCCCCCCCCCCCCCCCCCCCCCGCCCGGTCGTCGCATGCAGCCGGATGGTCACCATCATCGGCGTCGGCGTGCGTCTATTTCACTATCTTTCTCTTCGCCGACTCGCCATCGCCGTCCTGCGTCAATGTTGACTTCCTGCCATGACCACATCTTCTTGGACTGCTGCTGGGCACGTGCGTCATCGACGTGCTGGTGGTCTGGGTTTGAGCTGCAGCAGATCGGATTTCAGATGCAATACTGCATGGTCAAATATCGGAGAGCCCACGACTTAGTCACGGAGACGGCGCGTGATATATACTCAAGAGGATGGATTAAGGGCCTCTTTCAATCTCACGGGATAAACTTTAGCTTCGTATTAAACTTTAGCCATATGAATTAAAGTGTTAAAGTTTAGCTCCTTCAGTTGTTTAGACTACTCTAATAAACTTTAGCACATTACAATAAAAAGACATCCATATCCCTAATGCAGAGAGAGAATGAGGTTGAAGGGTATGGAGTGGAAAATGGAGTTCCCTGACCCATGTTTAGCTCCTTTTAGCACCCCTTGAGGAGCTTATGAGATAATAAATGTTAAATTTTATCACATCACTATTAGCTCTCCTGTTTAGATCACCAAATGGCTAAAAGTAGCTAAAAAAAGATACTAAAGTTTATCTCGAGGAATTAAAACAGGGCCTAACTAGTCGATTTTTTTAACGATGTGTTCCACTGCCGCCTAGAAGTAGTTAAGATCCGCCTAGAAGTAATCTATACTATACTTAAATCACAAGTTTCAACAGTCGTCACACGTCATCTTTTTACAAATAACCCCTCACAGTTATTTCAAATTAATCTGTTGCACGCCTATATATGGCCAAACGGCGGCCCAGCATGGGCCAGACGCTCGCGGGCCACAACTCCAGCCCATGCACGTCATGCTGGCCTGCTGACTGTGATAGGCCAGCCTGTCGGCCCATTTGATTAAATCAGAGTAAAATATTAAAAAGCGACGCATGGAGTGGGGTTCGAACCCATGCCCTAATGGACAAGGGCGGAAAACACTGGGTGAAGCTGTCTAACCAGTAGAACATAATGCTCAGATGTTTTTAATATTGAATATAAATTGTATATATGTATATACTTTTTTTAAAATAAAAAAAATATAATCGTGTTGGGCCGGGCCAGCACTACGGGCCGAGGCTACAGCCCAAGCACGGCACGACGTTCTTGGCTCTTGCAAGCATTAGTTTGTTTCTGAGACAACATTGGCGCAATGGACTCAATGGCGTTTGAGGTTGCCGAATTGGATGGAGCAACAATGATTTGTCACACTAACAGTAAAATGAAAGGTTATTTGTTGGTTTTAAACGTTAGTAATTGCTACGAAGTAGTATAATTTATATGGAGCGCATCTAGTTTTTATTGATGCCTGACTTTAGCAATCACTCCATATTTTGATCTATCTTTTTTATAAGTTTGAGTTCGTGTGACTTATTTTAGAAACTTGAGCTCACAAACTTTCTCTTATTTGGTCTCTGTATGGTAGAAATTAGAATTATGTCATTTTATAATCTCTGTTCGTTCAGTCAGTCGTTGTGAACTCTCTTCTAATCGCTCACTTCATTGGTCGTGTTGTACCATGATATATTGCATGGAGTAAACAATAACATCAGTTAGCCAAATCAAAAAATATTATACGGAGAGCAGAGACCATCAATAAAAAATCTTGAAACTTTTTTGGTGGAAAATTTACGTGGGTATTGTTATAAGCCGTCGTAACGCACCGACAACCGACTAGTAGTAACTAAAATTGCACTTGCACACCGCCGACAAGTGACATGCTGGCCTTCTCGGGCTAGGACCAGTCCAATTCAAATCCAAGTATTGCGGGCAGATCTGGGCCACAAACCGCGGCTTTTGAGCAATCAGTGGGCTGTTGCTGCTCCAAGCTGTTGGAACTGGAAGCCAGCAATTCCCTTGGCGAAGTTTTGGCGGCCCATGTCTGCAATGGAGCTAGATAATATTCGAAATGATACTAGAGTACATATCATAATCACGACTACTTCCTCCGTTCTAATTTATAATTCGTTTAACTTTTTTTATCAAATTTGATTGTCTCATCTTATTCAATAATTTTGCCAAAAAAATCAAAGTCACGTTAAAGTATATTACAAGATAAACGGTATCACAATAAATATTAATAATAACCATGGATTTTTTAATAAGGCAAACCAGTCAAATTAGGGTACAAAGTCAAATGATTTAGAAATTGAAACGGAGGGACTATGTAATTTTAACCCTAGCTGGAACTTTTCATTTGTTAAGGAAACCCTACGTAGGGTTATGTAGGCTAAGACTGTCTCAGCAGTTCATTCATATGACACCCAAACGAACGGCCTGAAGTCTGCATTGGAGCTAGATAAGATCAAAATGATACTATAGTAGATATCATAATCACAAGAACTCACACCGTCCCAAATTATAATTCGTTTAACTTTTTTTATCAAGTTTGATTGCCTCGTCTTATTCAATAATTTTATAAAAAAATAAAATATAAAAGTCATACTTAAAATATATTGGGTCTGTTTGGTTCAGCTTTTTTCTAAGGAGCTTTTCTGAGAATCTGGTTCTGGGGAGAATCTGAGTATTGTGTAGATTACGTGCGGAGGAAGATAAAACAGTCCAGATGGTTTAGGATGTAGAAAGTGACGGATTCTTACTATCGCCATGACTCGGTCGATTCGATGTTCACGTTGATTTTGGACGGTTTTGACTAAAACGATTCTTAAAGAAACGGCTGAAAAGTCTGACGTTTGACAGTCTGTAGCAGCTTCTGGTGGTGAGAAGGTGAAAAGGCTGAAACAAACAGGGTCATTATATGCTAAACGGTATCACAGTAAATATTAATAATAATTATGAATTTTTTTAATAAGACGGACCGATCAAATTGGGGTAAAAAAATCAAACAAATTATAAATTGAAACGGAGAGACTACATAACTTTAACCCTAGCTGGAACTTTCCATTTGTTAAGAAAACCCTACGAATGGTTATATGGGCTAAGACTGTCTTCAACAGTTCACTCATATGGTCACACAAAACAATGTTTTGCATTGTAGATTGCATTGTTCGTAGAGTGGAGTTTGAAGGGGATGAGGATGGGTAAGCTAGTGGAGATAGCCTAATAGTCTAATACCAAATGTACTTGTGAGAGGCTCTACCAAATGTATCATCCTCATAGTTAATAACAAGGAAACAGACTCCTCATCTTTTGTCTCATGTTTCTTGTGCTCCTGAGGCCACGAGAAGGGAAGGGAATAAGTCTTCTACATCGTCCTCACATCTCCACTGCCCGACGGATAGGGATGAAAATAGGCAGGAACGGGTGGGAAACACCCTCAATCGTTTCTGTTACCTTATATCTTCCACAGGGAATGGGAGCGGGATATACGGATATACGAATAGAAATAAATACGAACAAAAAATAAACGAAAATGGATGGTAACCAAAATATTTTTTAAGACTTAGTGAAGAAAATAAGCAAAATGTGTTATCTGTGTTAGTTGTTTACAATAAGCAAGTTGTCTTATCTATTACTGCATAGCTTCTAAACCGACCAACACTGCAGCACAGACACATTGAGTATCTACAACTCTACTCAACTCCTCTGAACAGACCAGCACATGTTCTTGAGTTGTATTGTATAGGGGTACAACACAACAACAATGATAGTACAACGGTGGGAAATTAAACGTGACAAAATTGGTTACAACTGTCATAATACAACAATAGTGATAGTACAACAGTCATGTTAAATTGGTTACAACACAGTCCCACCGCTCCATGCCTCCACCCACCGCAGTCTGCAGGTCCTGGATCTCCTCCTCCCAGTCTCCCACCGCTCCGGCCAGCAGCGGCCATGATTTTTTTACTTTGCTCAAGGTTAGCCAGGCTTCACTGCTTCTGTGTCCCAACTCCCAATCTTGTGGGTTGTATGGTGGTGTCTAGACTAATTGCCTAGTTCTGGTCGGTTGCTCGATGGCTGGGCCTGGGCTGGGACTCTTTGAGGGCTAATTTGGTGACTAGATATCACTGAGAGATTTGAGGGGATTTGTGACGGAACCTCCCAAGTAATTAGGCCCACCTACAGTTGTCCTTGTCTAACAGACATCAGACACCCTGTAGATGTTCCTAAGTCACTTGACAAGTTCGGTATCTTTTCTTACCTTTCCAGGAACGTTTCACCCGTCTTGCAGACATTACAGAACATCGGAGATAAAGAAATGCGGAAGCGATTACATAAACTTACATTTATTAAAAAGTAAGCTCAAGTTGTTTATTACAGACCAGAAATATAAACGAGTGCAGAGTAGTATTATTACATAACTAAGGGAGGCAAAAACTCCTCCCGATAAGTTTTTCACAAAAGTTTTCTATATGGAGGACCAAGTCCTCCCGTATCTTCACTCTTGTTTCTCCTCCTTAGGAACCACCTTGGTACAGAAGCAACATAAATCTGCTACTTCCTCACCTAAAAACAACGAAGGGATAAACCCTGAGTATGGAATTACTCAGCAAGTCTTACCCGACTAAGGAAAAGACTCTCAAGGGTATGCTGGCTTAAGGGAGTCAAGGTAAGGCTTTTCAATAATCAAAGACTCTGTTTTGCAGAAATGCTTACTAAAGTGGATCCTTAAAAATCCAATTTTTATTTATCAAGTTAAGTACAATTACCTGCAACTAGAGTTCTTTCTACCCTAGTTCAATCACTGGTCCTGCACTAGCCAATTTCTTAACAAAAACTCATCATCTTTAGTGGAATGCTACGTGTAAGTCAGTGACCAAGTCTCCATAACCGCGGAGGTATGGCGATCCAAATCGATTATACTCAGCTGAGGATCTCCAATCACACGACATATGTAGCACTTAACCCTTGCATATGTCAACCCGCCACCGGGGTTCTTAAGACCAGATCAGGTTCACGCAAACCGAGAGCACAGATACACCACCGTCCAGCCTCTTGCCACGGAGGGTACACGCTACTCTCGCCACCGCTCCACGCCCATTTCGTGTT
The DNA here is from genome assembly GCF_902167145.1 of Zea mays. NCBI lineage: Eukaryota > Viridiplantae > Streptophyta > Magnoliopsida > Poales > Poaceae > Zea > Zea mays. The sequence continues at coordinate 28,865,595 of NC_050100.1, read as the reverse complement.
ATCTTATTCTGGCCTTAGTCTGCCCGAGGCAAGGCTTACCCATGACGAGGCATGTGACCAGCTAAAGGGTCCTCGGTCATCAAGCCTACATCGACAAGGTCCTTAATCGACTCAGACGGAGACACTACACCGAGACTCTCTTCTCGTGCAAGTCACTCGCCCGGTCTCAGCTTAATCATTTCAACCCAAAAACTTGGTACCTGGCAGAGGTACATCTTTTCCGATGTTGAATCCATCACGGCCGTGATGGATTCACCATCAAGTTTTATTTTTGAAAACAACCCTCCCACTTTGCCAAACATCTTTTGTAAAACAATTCCTTTTGTTTTTCTAGAGCAATACTAAGCATAGTAAAACCTTTTTGTAAAAACAGGGTTCAAGGAAGGTAATCAAGTTCAAGGAAGGTAATGCAGGAAGTGTTTAAGCATTCAACTCCTATCACCTAATGCAGCAAGCAAATGAGAAAGATTTTAAAAACATCAAGGGAGGTGGCAAATGCACCGGGGCTTGCCTTCGTTCACAGGTGAGTCTAGCTCGGATCCACAAATATCAAAGTAGAAGCAGTTTCCTGCCTGAGAATCCGAGGGTGGTGGTGTCCTTTCTTCAGTGACTTACACTTCTTCTTCGCGTTCTAACATAACCATATATATATAAGAATGAATGCCATGTAATGCTCATGAGAGTGCGAAGATAATAAAGATTTATTATCTAAGTCTTGAATATAACTTTCCTTCACAGAACTCCGAGAACTTAGGGTTTTCGGAGTCGGTAAAGGAGTTCATAGAGCAGGGGGGTTTTGGGTTTTAGTTATCAAACATTGTCCAAATCAATTCAAACTCTACCCAAGGCTTCTAAATAATGTTTTAAGTTCATATAAAAAGTTTGAGCATTTTTGGACTTATTATCTATTTTCTAAAAATCCAGAACTAAGACTTTAAACTATTTAAAATGCCTTCAAATTCCTTATTTCCTCTAAAAATCACAAAACTATTTTTATTAAATTTTAGGGAAAATAATAAGCCTAGGAAAATTGGTTTCACAATTTTAGGATTTTTCTACATTTTTCTATATATTTCCAAAGTTCTTCTGAAAAAGAAAAAGAAAAAGACTCAACAGTATTGGGCTCAAACTGGCCTAAGCGGCACAAGCCCACGCAGAAGCGTGCGCGCGCCCGCGCCCGCGCCCGCGCCCGCGCCCGCGCTGGCGGTTTTGCAGAACGGCCCTTGCGTTTTTGTCTAACAGCGAACGAGTTCTTTCACTGTTTTAGTGAGTCGCTGACATATTACATGGGGTCCTCCAAGTTCTGTTTCTTCACCAGATAAACCCCTGACGACGAACGGCGCTGCACAGAGCTCCGGCAAGCTCGCGCACTGGCCCAATAGCTCCAAGATCGGCGCCCAGCTTCGGCTTAAACCAGATTTAGGACCTAGAGACCGTTTCCCCTAGGTTAATTTCAGGAACGACACACAGAGACGCCCTGACCACGGTGACCGCGGGTGAGGCGGATGACCACAAGCGTTCTCGGCGATGGGTGGCGGTCTAGTTCAATTGGGCGGGTCTAAGAGCTTTAGGAGGGACTAGGGACGCTAGAACAAGCAACAGAGGGACTTGGACTGACCTGAGTTGAGCTGGCCGCGGCGAGCTGAGTTTTGCGGTGGCGGAAACCAGTTTGGGGAGAATTCCAAATTCGTGGATTCTAGAGAATGACCGAGGCTGATTCGTGGTGGCTGGACAGCTTACTACCCTACGGAGCTCGCGACGGGGTCAATTTATAGACGTAGCGAGCGGCGGTGACGAATTCGGCCGAACAGTGCTGGCGGCCGGAGGAGAGACGAGCTCTGTGCGGGGGAAAAGTAGCTTTCACCGTGGCAGTGACTCCTGTAATACCCAAATTTGTAAATCATGGTAATGGAGATAATTCTCTTATTTGCTTTGGTTCAATTCAACTAATCATGTGAACAACCCCATTTAAAAATGATTAAATGACTAAATGTCAACTAAATAACATGTGCATCATATTGGAGTTTTGTTTGTTGTGCATATAATAATAATAGTAACACTATTAATCAAAATATACTAAAAAGAAAATTGAATTAGAACCCAAAAGGAGATTAGGGTTTGAAAAAAAAGAAAAGGGAATAATATATATAAGGCAAGAGAAGCAAAATAAATCTGTAAATAAATAAAATTTATCCATGCTATGTTCACATTGAATATTTAAATGAAGATCCACACAAAGTTTGAATTTGAAACTGAACTCAAATTGGATTGGAAAATGGAGAAAAGAAAATAAGAAATAAAAAGAAAAAGGGACACTATGCCTTCATGGGCCGACTGAACTCAATTCTGGCCAGTTAAGAAATACCAGACGCGAGCCCATTAACCTTCCCCACGGCGCCGACAGGTGGGGCCCCCTGCCCAGCCTCTCACGCGCACGCCTGGTCACTGTCTCGCGGACCCCACTCGTCGGCCTCCCACGACCGCGCTCACTCCTCCATGCTTCTTTCGCTGATCCGCGGGGCCCGCTTGTCGGGTTCGTCTTCAACAAACCTCGCCGATCGCGCGCGCGTGAATCTCGGCAGCGGCTCCGTTAGCCGGTACAGCGATTCCGTGCTCTCCCGGGTATAAAAGCATCGTGCCGCGGCCTCCTCCTTCCCTCCTCATCCGCTTGCACCGATTGCCGTGCGCCGTTGCTACGCTTGCGGAAGGTTTTCGGCCGCCACCCTTGAATCGCTTGGCCACCGTCGTCTACGGGTCATTGTGAAGTCTTGGCAGCTCATCTGGGTGCGGCGAACATAACCGGGGCCTCCACGTGCGGAATTGGTGACCGGTGCACGACGAATTCCTCACCGGAGTCTCGACTTCGGGTATTTCCGCCCTCCGCCGTGGCCTGCCTCCGCCAGTGGTCTATCTACCCGGTAACTCACCTCACCGTGTTCGCCTCGGTTCAATTGTTGTTCTATGTCAGTTAATCGAACGGAGGGGCCCTGGTCGGGCCGAATTTCACCACGCCGTCCTTAGCGCCGCCGTGGGGGGGGGGGGGATTTGGTGGATTCTCGCCGCCGTGGGTCGCCGTCAGGGGTGCGGATGCGCCGTGGCCGTTGATCTGATGATGGGCGGCCAAGATTAGATGGTAGCTACCTCTTCAGCTAGGAAGAACTCGGACCGTTGATCTCGCGATATACGGTAGAAATCCGATCGCGGGTTCATTAAAACGTGACCGTCGGATTCAGATCCTGGGACTATGGCTGCATACCGGTTCGGTTTTAGGCGATCTAATCTAGGCCATAGACTTTAGATCGTGCGGCTCACATTAGATCTTACCTCTTCGCGGGTGCTATTTGCTAATGAGCCCTCGGGCTTTGGTCAAATCAACCCGCCGTCCTGTGCGGGTGTAGCCTGAGTCTTAGGTTTATTTGCGCCAAGCCCCCTGCGGTTTTCTGAAAATGAGGACCAGTCCAGAGAGTTATAAAATCATAGAAAATGATTTAGAAAATGATTTTTAGTGTTAAAATAAATCCAGAAACTTAATTAATTCATAACTAATTCATTTTAGCTCCAAATTGAGTCATTCCAATTCCAAAAATTTTGTAATAATATTCTCTACCATTTAGAATCACTGTTTTGACATGAACTCTGCCAGAAAATTTATTTATCATTTAATCATATTATAATCACCTAAAATCTTAGGTAATTCATAAGTTGAATTCTACAACTCCAAAATTAATAATTCTTTTTCCTGTGATCTTATTTTTTATGTGTAGATTATTATTATGTATTTTGTTTACTTGTTTGGTGTGATATTAAATTCTGCCTACACTGTTTGTTTGTATTACTACGACTAGCAGTGAGGTCACGTATCATCTGAAGATCATCCTGGTACCTGGATTCTCAAGGCCCAGGCAAGTTGTGCCCTTGATCACTTCTTTTTACCCACTCATGTTCTGATTAATCATAATGATCTGCATAGGTTAATTTTGATGGGACCCAACAGGTTACCTAGTTTGATTATCTTTATACCTTGTTCACCACTGAACTTTCTGGGTAGTACTTGCTAGTGCTATATGTGGTTTTGGGTATGGAGATACACTATTCATGGTTACACTTTTGTTATCAGTTATTATTTATTGTTCATATTGAGATCATTATGTTAATTGGAACATGGAGAACCACCCGGGAAAACAGTGCTACCACAGGGGTTTAATGGGACGCCCTTGGCTGATTAATTAGGAAAGCTAGTGGAAGACTACCTTACCCGAAAGGGGCAAGGGCAGTAGGGGAGAGGTCAGTGCGGGGAGGCCCTCGGGAGGATTTTGCTGCGATGGCGGTCCTGCAAGGGATTCCTGTACTGGATCTTCCTATAAACTGTAGCGGGTTGTCGGAAGCTAGTGGAACTTTGTAAAGGCCTCGTAGTGGATCCCTAGCCATTCACCTCGGAAGTGTCTAAGGGCCTTGCAAACCCTGGCGACATGGGATACACGACTTGTGGGTAAAGATGCGCAACCTCTGCAGAGTGTAAAACTGGTATACTAGCCGTGCTCACGGTCATGAGCGGCTCGGACACTCACATGATTAAATTATGGAACTAAATTCAATTTGTCATATGCATTGCATCGCAGGTGAAGTTGTTACTTTGGTTCTACTATTTAACTGGGTTGGTATTTACTTATACTTAGTAACTGCTAATAAAATTTTGACCAACTTTAAAAGCAATGCTCAGCTCTAACCATCTTCTTTGGTAAGCCTTACACTTCACGTGAGCTCCCACCTTTGGCGAGTTCATGCACATTATTCCCCACAACTTGCTGAGCGATGAACGTATGTGAGCTCACTCTTGCTGTCTCACATACACCACAGGTCAAGACCAGGTACTGCAGGATGATGCTCATGGAGGATGCTGTGATGAGTTCGTGAGAGGTCTAGGTCGTCGTCTCCCAGTCAACTTTGGGTTGCTGGACCGTTGTCTCCTTATAATGTAATTATTTATTTTGTATAGAACTCCTGTGATATATAATGTTGTGACATTCGATCCTGTGCCACTATACATCATATGTGTGAGACTTGGTCCCAGCATACCTGGTGTTTATGTTAACCCCGGGTTTTGGACCCCTAAAATCCGGGTGTTACAGAAGTGGTATCAGAGGAATGTTGACTGTAGGACGAAACCTAGATAGAACTGGACAACCATTATCTACTCACCTTTGCTACTCTGATCCTTTCTAAACTTATCTTAATCTTTTCTCATCTATTTCCGCTTTACTCTGATTATTCTTATCTTTTCTTTCTGAAAGACAAATGTGGATTTCACACTTTGAAATCCTATGCCTAAAGTGACTTTTAGGAATAGGAGACCTAATCCTAGGAACAAAAACAAAACTATTTTTATGAGTGTTTATATATTTGAATGTTTGTTCTTATGATACCTGTCTGATTTGGATCTTTGATTGAGTGTGATGGGTTGTGGAGTAATGTCCACAATTGCATCTGTATATACACATAGGTATAAAAATATATTTATAAAGTAACTAGACAACCTAGATTATTCCCCATTGGAACATATCTAGCTTAAGAGATTTATCCTATCCTAAAAGATCTCATTCTAGCCAATTCATCTTATCTTAAAAGATTCTCCCTTGTCTTAATAGATCCATCTTATCTTAAATGATACTCATCTTATCTTGAAAAGATTGTATCACATCCTAATAGATCTAACTGACCTCAAAAGATTTTATCTTATCTACCATCTTATCCTAATAGGCATACTTATCCACCCTAGTTTAACAACCATGATCTAATGCAAGATTAATTAGATCATATCTAGTCAAACCAGTCATACCAATCTAATCTAGATCACATCTAACCTACTATGATCTAATTTAAAAAAAATGAGTTACTTAATGGACCAGTTAATACTTGTGAAATGGATTAGACCCTATTCACATGTTGTAATTTAGTCCACCCTACACTAAATAAAGACTGATAGACCAACCCAACCAATAGAGTCTTGATGGATTGCATAATCTGCCTATCCCCACCTAACAACAAACAAACTTTTGACCTATATCATGTAGTCTATATCAACCATACCTATCTTAACCATATTCTCTAGCCCAATAATATACACTAACCTCGAATCAATGAGACAAGACCGGAGAAGATGATCAACTTCATCAAGAAAGGATGAGCATCAACTCAAGTCTTCAAGGATCAAGTGAGATCACCAAGATGAGTCAAGATCCACAATCTTGGATGGAGTTTTTCTTATCCTACTCTTTCTTACCCAAACCTATCTATACTTTAAAGACATCTTCTATCCTACATAATAAAAGTGGACATACATATGATACCCATGCTCTCCTATCACTTACTAATAATAAAAAGAGAGACCCTTGATTTAGAAATTAAAAGCTAAATTGCAAACCAATCCTTTTGTATTCCCTTTTCTTACAAATCTCGGGGACGAGATTATTTTTAAGGGGGGTAGGATTTGTAATACCCAAATTTGTAAATCATGGTAATGGAGATAATTCTCTTATTTGCTTTGGTTCAATTCAACTAATCATGTGAACAACCCCATTTAAAAATGATTAAATGACTAAATGTCAACTAAATAACATGTGCATCATATTGGAGTTTTGTTTGTTGTGCATATAATAATAATAGTAACACTATTAATCAAAATATACTAAAAAGAAAATTGAATTAGAACCCAAAAGGAGATTAGGGTTTGAAAAAAAAGAAAAGGGAATAATATATATAAGGCAAGAGAAGCAAAATAAATCTGTAAATAAATAAAATTTATCCATGCTATGTTCACATTGAATATTTAAATGAAGATCCACACAAAGTTTGAATTTGAAACTGAACTCAAATTGGATTGGAAAATGGAGAAAAGAAAATAAGAAATAAAAAGAAAAAGGGACACTATGCCTTCATGGGCCGACTGAACTCAATTCTGGCCAGTTAAGAAATACCAGACGCGAGCCCATTAACCTTCCCCACGGCGCCGACAGGTGGGGCCCCCTGCCCAGCCTCTCACGCGCACGCCTGGTCACTATCTCGCGGACCCCACTCGTCGGCCTCCCACGACCGCGCTCACTCCTCCATGCTTCTTTCGCTGATCCGCGGGGCCCGCTTGTCGGGTTCGTCTTCAACAAACCTCGCCGATCGCGCGCGCGTGAATCTCGGCAGCGGCTCCGTTAGCCGGTACAGCGATTCCGTGCTCTCCCGGGTATAAAAGCATCGTGCCGCGGCCTCCTCCTTCCCTCCTCATCCGCTTGCACCGATTGCCGTGCGCCGTTGCTACGCTTGCGGAAGGTTTTCGGCCGCCACCCTTGAATCGCTTGGCCACCGTCGTCTACGGGTCATTGTGAAGTCTTGGCAGCTCATCTGGGTGCGGCGAACATAACCGGGGCCTCCACGTGCGGAATTGGTGACCGGTGCACGACGAATTCCTCACCGGAGTCTCGACTTCGGGTATTTCCGCCCTCCGCCGTGGCCTGCCTCCGCCAGTGGTCTATCTACCCGGTAACTCACCTCACCGTGTTCGCCTCGGTTCAATTGTTGTTCTATGTCAGTTAATCGAACGGAGGGGCCCTGGTCGGGCCGAATTTCACCACGCCGTCCTTAGCGCCGCCGTGGGGGGGGGGGATTTGGTGGATTCTCGCCGCCGTGGGTCGCCGTCAGGGGTGCGGATGCGCCGTGGCCGTTGATCTGATGATGGGCGGCCAAGATTAGATGGTAGCTACCTCTTCAGCTAGGAAGAACTCGGACCGTTGATCTCGCGATATACGGTAGAAATCCGATCGCGGGTTCATTAAAACGTGACCGTCGGATTCAGATCCTGGGACTATGGCTGCATACCGGTTCGGTTTTAGGCGATCTAATCTAGGCCATAGACTTTAGATCGTGCGGCTCACATTAGATCTTACCTCTTCGCGGGTGCTATTTGCTAATGAGCCCTCGGGCTTTGGTCAAATCAACCCGCCGTCCTGTGCGGGTGTAGCCTGAGTCTTAGGTTTATTTGCGCCAAGCCCCCTGCGGTTTTCTGAAAATGAGGACCAGTCCAGAGAGTTATAAAATCATAGAAAATGATTTAGAAAATGATTTTTAGTGTTAAAATAAATCCAGAAACTTAATTAATTCATAACTAATTCATTTTAGCTCCAAATTGAGTCATTCCAATTCCAAAAATTTTGTAATAATATTCTCTACCATTTAGAATCACTGTTTTGACATGAACTCTGCCAGAAAATTTATTTATCATTTAATCATATTATAATCACCTAAAATCTTAGGTAATTCATAAGTTGAATTCTACAACTCCAAAATTAATAATTCTTTTTCCTGTGATCTTATTTTTTATGTGTAGATTATTATTATGTATTTTGTTTACTTGTTTGGTGTGATATTAAATTCTGCCTACACTGTTTGTTTGTATTACTACGACTAGCAGTGAGGTCACGTATCATCTGAAGATCATCCTGGTACCTGGATTCTCAAGGCCCAGGCAAGTTGTGCCCTTGATCACTTCTTTTTACCCACTCATGTTCTGATTAATCATAATGATCTGCATAGGTTAATTTTGATGGGACCCAACAGGTTACCTAGTTTGATTATCTTTATACCTTGTTCACCACTGAACTTTCTGGGTAGTACTTGCTAGTGCTATATGTGGTTTTGGGTATGGAGATACACTATTCATGGTTACACTTTTGTTATCAGTTATTATTTATTGTTCATATTGAGATCATTATGTTAATTGGAACATGGAGAACCACCCGGGAAAACAGTGCTACCACAGGGGTTTAATGGGACGCCCTTGGCTGATTAATTAGGAAAGCTAGTGGAAGACTACCTTACCCGAAAGGGGCAAGGGCAGTAGGGGAGAGGTCAGTGCGGGGAGGCCCTCGGGAGGATTTTGCTGCGATGGCGGTCCTGCAAGGGATTCCTGTACTGGATCTTCCTATAAACTGTAGCGGGTTGTCGGAAGCTAGTGGAACTTTGTAAAGGCCTCGTAGTGGATCCCTAGCCATTCACCTCGGAAGTGTCTAAGGGCCTTGCAAACCCTGGCGACATGGGATACACGACTTGTGGGTAAAGATGCGCAACCTCTGCAGAGTGTAAAACTGGTATACTAGCCGTGCTCACGGTCATGAGCGGCTCGGACACTCACATGATTAAATTATGGAACTAAATTCAATTTGTCATATGCATTGCATCGCAGGTGAAGTTGTTACTTTGGTTCTACTATTTAACTGGGTTGGTATTTACTTATACTTAGTAACTGCTAATAAAATTTTGACCAACTTTAAAAGCAATGCTCAGCTCTAACCATCTTCTTTGGTAAGCCTTACACTTCACGTGAGCTCCCACCTTTGGCGAGTTCATGCACATTATTCCCCACAACTTGCTGAGCGATGAACGTATGTGAGCTCACTCTTGCTGTCTCACATACACCACAGGTCAAGACCAGGTACTGCAGGATGATGCTCATGGAGGATGCTGTGATGAGTTCGTGAGAGGTCTAGGTCGTCGTCTCCCAGTCAACTTTGGGTTGCTGGACCGTTGTCTCCTTATAATGTAATTATTTATTTTGTATAGAACTCCTGTGATATATAATGTTGTGACATTCGATCCTGTGCCACTATACATCATATGTGTGAGACTTGGTCCCAGCATACCTGGTGTTTATGTTAACCCCGGGTTTTGGACCCCTAAAATCCGGGTGTTACAACTCCGATGATCGCCGGACATGCAACCAGTGAGTCACCGCGAGGAAGTCCCGCGCTGAGACACGTGGTGCGCAACGGCGGTAGCTTATCGGCGACGAGGCTATCCAACCGACGATGAGCTGGGGGGGTGAAGTACGGCGGCCTTAGCCGTAGCTCAATCCGGTACCGGATGTTTACCAGGTCAAGCTTATCTGTTGTATACGGTGCACGAATCGCAACAAGAGATCGACCACCGGCGACAGCTCACCGGCGACGAGCAGGGGGGTGAATCATGATCTTCTTCAGTTTGGGGTCTACTGTACCATGGCAGAACCGATTCAGTCGCCTGACAGAGCCTTTTGGAGCATGGTTTTCTCTTAATTTTGAATGACAACTCAACTCAAACTCTGCATCAAAGTTGTAAAGCAACATACCATCTACAATATTGCCATATGATGCTGCCACAAAAACCCATTGGATCATGCTTGAATCTAGGCTTGAAGTTGATGTCAGTTCATTGTTAGTCTGAAAATTCAGACCTTAGCAGCCTGATAGCCAAAGTTTGAGCATGATTATCTCTAAATTTCTCACAAGAACATGGCTTGCCCACTTCAGCAAGATTGTTCTCCTTTGTTTGCTTTACAACATTGATGTGGTGACCTAGGGCAAAGATCCTATATTTTAAAAGTTACAAGGCTCCAAAGTTGAGCCAATATCACTGAAATCAGACTTAGACTATTAAGGACTTAAGAGGTGAGTTTTGCAAATAAGCCCAAAACTTAGGGTTTAACTTGCAAATTCACATATTTGTGACCCAAATGACTTAAGATACTTATTTAACTTGGTTTTTGCACTTTAGTCCAAAAGTGGACTAATTTTGCACATAAGCCCCTAGGGTTTGGTTTTAGGTTTTTCCAGGGTTCCAATTAGGGTTTTTGGTATCCCAGGGGTATAAATGTGATTCAACTTTATTTTTGGGGACATTTTATAACTATTTCCCTAAAGCCTTTAGGTTTTCTCAATTTGGGTTAGGTCTTACCCCTTTAATCCCCATTTAGGGTTGAGTTCCCTATCCAGGGTTCTATTTGCAAAACACTAAAACAATACAACTTGTTTGAAATTTTTGCCTAGTGAATGCACTCTAGGTGTATCAAACATATGCAATGTCAATGCTTATGATGCGATGCTCAAGTTTTAGTTATAGTAACACCAGGGGTGTTACAGGATTGAAATGGGAAATTAGTTCATTTCCTTCTTAGGGCTTGTTCAGTTATTTTCAATCGATATGGATTGAAGGGGATTGTACGGATTGGAAGATATTTTGACTTACTAGGGATTGAATCCTCCTCAACCCCCTTCAATCCATATGGATTGGGGTAGAACCGAACCAGCCCTTAATCTCCTCCAATCCCCTCTTAATCCTCTCCCCTTGTCGTCATCAAATCAATCCTGAGTCAAGTTGATTTTCCTGCCTAATGTAAAGCGGAAAATAGAGAAAAAACCTAAACAAAACAAGATATCGAAAATACAAGCGGGAAATAACCTTAATCGTTTTCTCTCTGTTCCTGTTTGGCCTTGTAACATTTTCGTCGAAAATGATCGAGGGAAAATGGGAATACGGTGCGAGTCAGGTTGGAATTCTTCCCATTTGTTTTGAAACCTACCGACGGGAGGGTTCAGGGTCTAGATCTAAGATGTGTGACAACGCCATTTCTCAACACCTTATCAACACCTCATGAAATACATTATTGAAGACCTTCAAGAACATACAAGGGTCCAAGACATAAGATGGAAGAAGCCTAGACGAAGGCACACGAAGAAACAAAGAAAAGAGATTACTCGGCAACACTGGATGTGTCTAGAGAGGCACTAGATAAACCACCAAATGAGTAGTATTGTACCAAAGAAGGGTTATTAAAACATAGTACACCAAACACATAGGTGTGCAAAGAACAACACACTAGCTTGGGCACTAGATATTGCACTCTAAGAAAACTATAACATGTTTAGATAGATTCATAAGGCACCACAGGCATCCAATGTGCCATAAGATACCCCAATAAGTAGGGTACTCATAGATGTTGCGCCGTAACCTGAGAGGGGCTACAAGGCACCAAACATGTCCATTGTAACACCGGTCAAAGCATCGGATGCCCTTACTTAGAAGGTGGTCAGTGACTGGTCCCAACGACTACTTGATATGGTTGTTGGGAATGGAGTGCGATCAGTTCTAATGCACAGACCTGAAAATCCTAGGTTGTTTGTTGGTTCACCAGTCTCTAGAACTTGCTGATACGAACTGAAGTGGGGAAACTCAGTGCCCTGGTAGTTCAGATCGTGTTGATGCATCCGAATCCGGGGCGCGGAGTTGTTCATCAACGAGGGATGAATCAAGTGGGTTGGGGAGAAGAGGCCGAACTCGTCGTCCTTCGGCGCTTTGTGGATGGGGAGGTTCCTCGGTGCTGAGGATGAGCCGGCTTGGGAGAGAACATCACGAAAGTTGTGGTGGCCATCCATGATTTAGCGTGGGAATAAGACCGGATCGGAGCGGTGCGCGGGGAAGAGGATAAGAACGCGGCGACGACGGCTTGGAAGAGGATGAGGGAGCGGCGGCCACAGTCACGTTCGTCGCGCACGAGAGAAGAGGGAGTGGCGGCGGTGGCTGTGTTCGTCGCACACGAGAGAGACGAGGGTGTGGCGACAGCCGCGGCTGCTGCGTTCAGCGCGTGCGAGAAAGACGAGGAAGGGGGCGACGACGGCTGCGTGCGAGAGAGACGAGGGTCGAGGGGTACGTAAGGGCAACAGGATAATTGTGGGTCTTTAGTCTCTTTTAGCACCTATGAGAAAGGCTAGAGACTAAATTATTTTTGTCTCTATTTTAGTCCTACTGTTTGATAAAAAAGAGACTAAGGGCTAGTTTGGGAACACTGTTTTCCCAAGGGATTCTAATTTTCCCAAGGGAAATTAGTTCATTTTCCCTTGGGAAAATTGGAATCCCTTGAAAAAACGATGTTTCCAAACTAACCCTAAATAAGACAAAAAACTAGAGACTAATCTTTAGTCCCTCTAACCAAACTAATCAAACGGGGCCTTAGTCGGGCCTTAATCACTGCCACACCACACCTGAAAAACTCAAAATCCCGCATGTGCCACAGGATGATCAACCCTGGTCTAAAAGCCCCACATCTCTGTTCATACCGCCTTGTCACTTTCTGCATTTTCTGTGTATGACAGGGTAGGCACCTTTGCACAGCCATGTATGCACTTTGTAGGTGGCAATGTTACATGTTCTACCTTTGCCGAAAGCTTGTGAAACCATTCAGGCCTGCAGAAACATTTCTTTGTTGTGTGCTTGTTTTTTTTTTTTTGTCTCCTGTATTTTAGCCCATGTTCTCTGTATGCCTTTCCCATGGAGGTGAATAGTCACAAATGTCATTGTGCTGCTTGATCATTACTCAATATTGTTTCGGACTTGTAGCCTAAATTCAACACATCTCTTCGTAGTATTCTAATTGAACAAGAAAGTGTTGAATCAGACGATGAATTGTCCAGACATGACAAACTTTATGAGATATTAGTTGATCATGTTCGCTCCTGATATCAATGCCGTGATGGTTAACTGCACAATGTGCTTGCTGGAGACTTTTCTTTCTTGGAATTCGGCGGTCTGTACATTTGGCTGTATGTCCTAAAATTAGTCTGTCTCGAGCTAAAAAGGTACACAATTTTGGCTGTATCGTCCTAAAACCTGTAGATATTAGATTAGACTGGCCATCTCACCAACGGACTTTGTTTTTTTTTTGGCGTCCTACAAGTGAGCGAAGAATATGTCCCTTCACTAGAGTGGTAATAGACTATAAATTGTACATTAAAATTTAAAGATCGGATCGAATTATGATCGACCTCTGTTTCTATTTATTTTTGAGTTAAAATTAGTTAATAGCTCAAACAAACTTTGAAGGGGTATTTGGGCTGTGATACATTACCACCGTCCCTAATGTTCACTGCATCATCAGGAAAACAAGACCCGGTGCGCTTTTTCTTGGACTAAAACAATAGCATTGATCAAGATTGCACACACAACATATACCAGACTCAAACAAATTAAGTAACGTAGAATCCAGATTCCAAGTTGTCGACATATATATATGTGAAATGCAACTATATTACTGAAAAAACATACAGAATTCTACTCTACATACTATATGGTCTAGGTACTATCTCTCTCTCCCCTCCCCTCCCCTCCTGTCAAAGGCAGTCTAACAGAAAGTGCAGATGAGAAGGCCATAAACCCCGTCCGGTTAACCTGAGCACCCAGAGGCCACAGCAGCTGATTATTATTATTAGTATATAGTCCGGCGGGAAGCGTCGCGATCGGCCGGTCGATCTCTCCGGGCCCACCCACGGAACCGAAGCATCGCAACGTGGCGGCGCAGAGGGCGAACAGTAACGCGAGCGCACAGCGTTCGTCTCCCTGCGGACGAGTGATGCAGGCAAGGCCATCGGAGCCCATTTCCTTTGTCGTCGCATGGGCCAAGTCGGCGCGTACTGAAGGAACAAGGAAAAGGGCCTAGCAATCGCTTTGCTGTTGGAAGTGGGCCTATTTGTCGCGAGCGTGCACATGCATGGTCATCACCCACGACGCAGTCCAGTCCTACGATATAGTACTAGTAGCTGAAAAGGCTGCCACCGTGGCCCAGCAGATGCTAGCTGTCCACGGTCCAGGCCACGCGCCGCCGCGCATGTCCACCACACTGGAATCTGACCGGCGATGGTCCGCCGTGTGGTGTGGCCACTGGCCACCGACCGACCAGCCACATGTCCGCCGGTCCAGGTCTCCAAGGACCCGCTCTAACAGTAACACAGTAGTGGAAGTAACGGAGTGTGGCAATAAAGGGGAAGAGCAATATGGCAAGGCAACGAAGGGAAACACGAAATTCCTGACGGGCATATATATTAAAAAAAAGGAAAAAAGCGGCATATTCTCAAAATCTTCTTAAAAGCTGTGTCTGCCGCGACGTCCGGTCGCCGTTTACGTGCGTGCGGTTGGTTCGGTCCTGAAACCGATATGCCGCGGGGCGCGGGCTCACACGCACACGCCGACGCCATATGTCGGCACGGCACACCCCTCGGGCCCAAGGAATCCCGACGCCATTGGCCTACCCAGTCGCCTCTTTTTCGCTCCCCGATGCCTCGTCGATCTCCAAATATACGCCACCGCGCCGTGGGTTGGCATGGCAAATGGCGAGAAGCGGCATTTTTTTCGGCTTGCTTGCTTGCTAGCTAGCTCTATAGCTGCTGAACAACACAAGAGGGGAACGGCACGACACGATCGATCACAAGGTGTGGTGGTGGAAAGGCATCGGTCAGTGGTGGTCACTCTGTGCTGTGCTGCCCTGTGCGCGTGCTCCGTCCGTTCCCTTGCCCAACCCTACGTACTGTGCACGTGTCAAGGACGGATGATTGACTGTGAAACACAGCTGTAGCTAGCGTTCGCTTTTCGTCTCTGTAGATGACGAGGCGCGTATACATAAGTGTGCGCCCACCCCCAATTTTTTGTATTTTGACCATTTTTCGGAAAAAAGAACACGTTTGGACCCTAAAAAATTTTAATAGCATTTTTGGACCCTTTGCTCGGCGCCATAGCCTATGGCGCCGAGGTAACACAGCTCGGCGCCATAGGTTATGGCGCCGAGGTACGTGATGCGTCGGCACAACTCGGACGCCGTGGCGTCGACGTGGAACCGAGCTCGGCGCCACAGATCTTGGCGCCGAGCTCGGTTGTGTTATTAAAATATTTGTTGCAGACATGAGCACAAAGTCCATCTAGCCCACTTGGTAGAGCACAAGGCTTCTAACCTTGTGGTCGTGGGTTCAAGTCCCATAGTTTGCATTTTTATTTGTTTTTTTTTATGTCGTTGGTGTGTCCCCTCAAATTTATTTCTCGCCTAGATTTTTTTTATCTTTGTTTTGTCACTGAAGTCAGTTCAGCTTATATAATTTACCTATACTTACACTGAAGTTTTGCTAAAAAATTCTAGCCATCTGTCCCTTCCAAGGTGTAAGGATTACTGCTACATTGAACAACATTTGAACTCTGAAAACAGAGAGAAATACAAAGACCAAAACATACTGAGAAAAAAATGATTGTTATTACCTGAGAATGCATTGCAACAGCACGACAAACGCCAACTCCAATAGTCGTCCTTTGTCCTACATTCGACAAAACAAGGAAATTATGTACCATATCACCACTGGTTTTTCTCGCAGCAAGACACTAAGCAGTACAGGGAATCATCAGTCACAAAAAATAATTAGGCCACCATAACTCGACAACATTGCATCACAAAAAAAATCTAGTTTTTCGATTACCTGCTTTCTCTGATGAATACATGCTCCAGCTGTGAAATGCCCCCATCTTAAAAAAACTCGACCTGTAAGGCATTATATTAAGAATAAGATCTGCAAAAGCCCCAAGACAAAAAAAAATATACCTAATGAATTATTTAAAAAAAATGAGTAGTGGCTAGATAAAAAAATCTAGGTGAGAAATAAATTTGAACGGACACACCAGCGACATAAACAAAAAAAACAAATAAAAATGCAAACAGTGGGGCTTGAACCCATGACCACAAGGTTAGAAGCCTTGTGCTCCACCAAGTGGGCTAGATGGGCTTTGTGCTTATGTTTGCGACAAATATGTTAATAACACAACCGAGCTCGGCACCAAGATCTGTGGCGCCGAGCTCGGTGTCACGTCGACGCCACGCGTCTGGGTTGTGCTAACGCAACACGACCTCGGCGCCATAGCCTATGGCGCCGAGTTGTGTTACTTCGGCGCCATAAGCTATGGCGCCGAGCAAAGGGTCCAAAAATGACATTAAAATTTTTTAAGATCTAAATGTGAATTTTTTTCCGAAAAATGGCTAAAATACAAAAAAATTCGGGCGCCCACCGCTCGTCACAGTGGCGTACGTGTTTATGTTGGAAAGAAAACCTTGTTCATCGTTTTTTTTCTCTCCTTTTTTTACTTAAATGAAGCTTGGTCCATCAGTGTTAATAATAAATGGAGAATTAGAGGTCCCGGTTTGTTTAGAGGCCCTGCCCCTGCTGAACAGAACAGCCACACCACACATCTCGCATTCTCGCTCCTGCGAGAGTCTACGGGCCTGGAGATACCCAAATACAATAAACAAGTCAGTCGTTGGCCTATACCGATACTACCGTTCTCACAATCATCGACATGGTATGGTAGTAGGTAGCTACCACTACCACCGACGACTTTTTATTACCCGGAGGCCGGGCGGGTGGTCAAGAAGATTGGCCCAACTACTACTGCTGCTACAGGTGAGGGTCAATTATAAAGCGCGCCCACGTCTCGCGCGACCTGCTCGGTCGTCTCGTCACGCCGATTCCTTTTCAAACTACAATAATAATAGCGTCGTTGATTTGATCGGCACTTCTCGAACAAAAGGAGCCAGTGTGTACTGTAGCTTTTCTCGGCGGGTAGCTTAGCTTGGCCTCTACCGTTCCACGCACGCGCGAGCGCCAAAGATTCCTTCTCTCGCCTGCGCCTGTCTGTCTGTCTGATCACCATGACTAGTGCGACGTCAAGGGCTGTCTCCTCCCCCTCCCACCCCTTGTCAGAGCGTCGCGTAGTTCACCATTTTTTTTTTGCATTTTAGCCTTTTTAGTGTTTTTTTTTGTACAATTATGATTTTGCAGTTTCATTTCAAAAAATAACCTCAACCTCGACGACATCATCATTAACGCCGAGATAACGCATAGTGACGCCGACATAATTGTCATCAACCTTTCCTACATGACAGCCGATGTGACAAGTCCCAGGGGGTCGGTGTCATAGATCTTGACGTCGACCCTCTAGATAGCGCCAGACCTCGCCGTCAAGGGGGGTCGGCGCCAAGCCCCCTTGAACTTGTCACATCGGCTGTCACTTAGGAAAAATTGTCGTCAATGGTACTGACGTCGATATGTGTTACCTCGGTGCCAATGATGATGGCGTCGAGGTTAAGATTTTCTTTTTAATAAAACTGTAAAAAAACATAGTTGTAAAAAAACCCAAAAGAGGCTAAAATTCAAAAAAAAAACGGCCTAGTTGACAGCACGCACGGAGTGCGATTGCGATTGCAATTCCGTGTGAGATCTCTCGGCAGGGAAACAAAACAGTGGTCCTGACCTGGAGGCAGCAGCCGGGTGATGATGATGATGAGATCGATACAGGACGGACGGAAATTATTAACAACAGCCCACGTTAGCGTTTCTGTCGCCCACATCTTTCAGCACAGGATTTGCGGAAACCCGGCGGCGTGGTGCGATCGTTTTTAGACTGTTTGGTTTGAGGAATGAGCTAGTCCATCATCTTCTCACTCCTCACTTTTTTGTTTGGTTTGTGTAATGGAATGAGTTGATCCATCATCACCTCATTCCTTATAGTTAGTTAGTTAGTACTAATATGAGGAATGGGGTCATCCCACCAAATTTGAGGAATGGACCCATGATGCACCACCACATTTTGGATGGAGTGATTCCTCAAACCAAACACCCTTTATTTCCCTGCGCGCTGCACAGCGCCTACCGCCCACGATTAATTAAATAAATAAACAAACAACGAAAGCGACCGTGTGCTGCCCTGCTCCACGCGCCAGCGCCAGCGCCAGCGCCAACGCGAACGCGGCGTTCCGCCACCGCACACCACCGCCGCGCGCTAAACAAAAGCAAAACCACCCGGCCGACCTGCTGCTGCCACCTCCCCTAAGTTAACCCTTGACCCTTCCTTCCTTCCTCAAGCGCGTCGGAATCAAATAGTTTATGCCGAAAGCACAACGGGCGCGTACGCACCTCAGCAGCATCTTTTAGGAATTGAGGGAGACAGCACTAGTACTAGTAGCCGGAGGCGTCGCTACCGTTTAATTTGTGCCTCTTTCAACGGTGGATCACCTCCTCAGCTGAGTTGCCGCGCAATTGCGACACTCTCTCGCCCATCGTCGTCGCTCTCTTTTCCCTCTCCATGTGCATGATGGCTTGCTCAACACAAGCAAAAACCACCTGTTCGGAAGCCTTTCAAGCGGGCGGCTGTTGCTGCATATCTGCCCTTCACAGGCAGGCTACTGTATAAAACAGCAGCAGCTACTACTGCAGCAACCAACAGGCCCATATATGCCAACTCGGAACAGAATACATTTCTCAGCAACGGATGGATTCGTCTTCCATTTTTTTTCACAATATAAATGCAATATACAATTGATAAAAAATGTATATAATATTTTTTTTACCAAATATAATATGGTCAGATAAACAGGTCGTGCGATCATCTAGCATATTAAAAAAAACTATACAAGTCATCTGACATCTTCGAAATAATATATATATATATATATATATATATATATATATATATATATATATATATATATATATATATATATATATATATATATATATATATATATAAATTTAGCAATAAAAACACAATATGGTCGTACGTACTGCACGTGTACGTTTAATTGTTTGAGAATCGATAGATTGGGGTGTTGTTGATTAGATTTATGATACTTGCACGCTGAGCACGATCTTCGCCTACCTAAGCGACTTGACGCGGGCGCACGCGTACGTGCAGCGTGTCGTACCGAGTCTAGAACACGTGCAGAGAACGTAGTCATGCTAGATCTACTTGGAGCACCGTCGCGCGCTCTTTTTCTAGAACTAGATTGCCATCTGGTGTGGCCAGGAGCCCAACTACACATTCGGTGCTCCTTCAATATGAGATTGACAATTTTAAACATGGGGGAACGCAGATTAGCTTGGGAAGTTGGTTTTCCCCCCTTATTGTAGCTTACGACTCCTGCAAAGACGTTTTATTACTCTTTTTTAGGCATTGATGTAAGGGATCTGACATTGTAATCCCTTTTTTTTTTGGTGACTTGTAAGCAACACTCTCACGATGTCATCAACTTCCTCGGTCACTGACTAAATCAATCGGTAGAGTACTAGAAATTTCCTCCAAATTAAGTTTAGTTCTAAATCATAAGTTGTCCCCTTGTCTTGGACGTAATCTTGGAGATTGTGTCTGCACTAACGCATAGACAGTGCTTGGTTATGAAGCCTAATTGGACGGAATGAATCCGTTATACCTTTTGAGAATGGAGTGACTGTATCCCATGCCTTGAAGATTGAATGGTTCTGTTCTGTTTCACGAGCGAAAATGTTAGATAGTTTATTTTTGAAACGGTGGGATTCAACATGATAGAATGGTTCTTTGTTCCGTTTCGCGAGCGAAAAATGTTGGATAGCTTTTTTTTTGGAATAGTGGGATTCAACATATTAGGAGAATAGTCTTCTTTTTAGAGTCGCTCTGTTACTGTTATGAGTGTCTCTCAATCAAATATTGCTCAAGGCAGAACGGAGCCGCTCCGTTCCGCCTCTCACTCCAGACCCAAACACTACCTTAGGGCAAACAGATGGGTTTGGATTGATGTAGTAGTATATTCTTCGATTAGAAACTCCGATTATCTATAACACTTATTTGTCCTAATTTTTTAGAAGTTGATTTAATCATAGACAGAGGGAGTATATATGTCTAGATAAGATAAATCTCTACTATATTAAAGCACCAGTTTTCAAC
The DNA here is from genome assembly GCF_902167145.1 of Zea mays. Taxonomy (NCBI): domain Eukaryota; kingdom Viridiplantae; phylum Streptophyta; class Magnoliopsida; order Poales; family Poaceae; genus Zea; species Zea mays. The sequence continues at coordinate 28,845,240 of NC_050100.1, read as the reverse complement.
GGTCGTCTCGCGTCAATATTATTTTATATCATGTTGAATTCTACATTTCTTTAGAAAAAAATCTACATTTCTTTATATCATGTTGAATCCTACATTTCTTTATATCATGTTGAATCCTACATTTCGTCCCGCGTCAATATTATTTCGTAAAAAACCTACATTTCTTTAGAAAAAACATGCACTCCTATAATCTTTCTCTACTACTATAATAGGAGAGTATGTAAAAAATAAGGTGAAATTATATATAAGTTAGTGTTTGAACATTGATGGTTGGTTCTATATCCACACCTACCTAATCAATAGAAAATATATATTTTATATTTTATTAAAATAAAATTTATCATATATATATATATAAACGTAGCAATGCACGTGCATGTGACTAGTAATGCACGGAATAGGAGGCTTCTACGCTTAACGATAACGTGAAAAAAAAGAAATGCCCGCCAAAAATGCGTACCAAACAATTTTGAACCTCAAAATTATTAAAAAAAATGCAGCTAAAAACCAACATGTCAAGTGCCAACCAATAATCAAACCGCTAAGCAGTTTGGTTGATCAACCTCCTAACCATCCCAAGGCAACCCACACCAAGTCATGCTCTTTCGGACTAGCTCAGGGAGTGTCGCGTTGTGCATGGTGCGTGTTGGCGTAGCATTATTTCTCGTGTGGGGGCAAATGGGAACCGGCATATTCTCGGTTTCTCACTTTGCAATTAACTACTCCTACTTGTACTAGTATGTGCTAACCAACTATATTAATGCGAAGTGTCGACATTTCACCGCCCTCCTCTCCAATCAGCGATGGGGCCCATGCCTTTCTCCGCCCCCTTCTATTTCTTGCTGAGATGCTGTATTATTATTATTTTTCTTTCTTTCCGCCCCGCACACGAAATCTGTCCGGAGCAGACTGTCACAATCTCTTTTCATGCTTTGCAACTCTGGAAAAAATTAAATAAATCGAGTAGGGACCCTCCACTCCTGTTTCCCTCAAAAAAAAATTAACCTAATTGCACCACCAACAAACTAACAATATCATGATTAGACTACTGAAACAGTAGGGCAGCTACAGTGCCAGAGTGTATTGCTTACTAGTATTAAAATATGACTCAAATAAGTACCTTGGATCGAAATGGGTTCCGGCCGGTTACATTTTTTCTTAACGAAAGAAGAGGAGTACTGGATTGGCAGGATAATTGCAGTACTTGCAGTAGAATAATGCTGAAATCATTGATACTAGTAATCAAGATGAATTAATCTTAGTGGTGGGAAGTACATCGACCGAGCCTCTCCGGGGGAAAAATGCCAAAAACAGAGGCTTTTAATCTCTACTCTCCCCTCATCGATCACGACTAGAGCGACAAGAACCAAAACATAATAAAAAGAGAGAGAGAAAAAAAAGAACCATCGACCTAATCCAAATGGATTAAAAGGCCACTAATCAAGCAAAAGCTCCTCACTTCCTCCTCCTCAAGGCGAGAACGGGATCATCAAACGAGGCCAGGCCACGGTAGGCGGGCATTGCCGGCCGCGCAAGGCTGGCGCTGACAGTAGCGGTCGGTCAGTCCTGGAAGCCGGTCTTCTCCCAGATGGCGTTGCGGACGCGGCGGAGGTCGCGGCCCTTGAGCGTGCGCCCGGCGCCCTCGCGCACGGAGAAGGACGCCGCCGCGCGCTCCCGCCCCTGCAGCACCTCGTGGGGCGGCACCCAGCGCCGGCCCCCGGCGCCGCCGAAGGCCGCCGCGTCGTCGTCCGCGCGGTCGTCGTGCGCCGCCCACCCGCTCCCGGCGTACTCGGCGCCCAGGATCTTGGACCAGTCCGGGATGTTGACGGGCACCGACGCCGGCCCCGGAGCGCCGGCCCCCACGCCACGCGGCTTCTGCTTGGACGGCGCGGCAACCGGCGGCGACCGCGCGTACGGGTCGACCGCGGAGGACAGGAACGGCGACGACGACGGTGAGGACGACGCCGGGTATCCGCCGCCGCCGCCCCAGATGACGTCGGCCTCGTCGAGCTCCACGCCGTGGTCGGCGCCGCCCACAGGGTTGACCGGCGTGAACAGCCGGTGCGACGCGACCATGGAGAGGCTGCTCCGGCCGGCCATCCTCTCCTCTCCGGGCCCGGGGGGAGAGAAGGGAGAAACGACTGGTCTGTGACTGTGACTGTGTCGAACGAACTACCGCGCGTGGGGCGGGTGAGGGTAAAGCACTTCTTCTGTGAAGTGGTTCGCGTCTGGCAACGGGCGGAGGCGCGCGGGCTTTATAGCGGAGGCGAGGGGAGATGTGGATAAGGTTGCTTGGCGCCGCGCCGCGCCGCGCCGCGCCGTGACGGAAGTGGGCGGGGGGCGGTTGCCTCAAGTTACGACTCAGCCACTTGTGGAGTGGTAGTGGCCTGGCCTGGTGTCAGCGTCGGCGTATGGGGTGAGCGAGCCGGGGTGTCCGTCCTACACTAGCGACTAGCAGCGAAAGACGCGGAGCCATTAGTGCAGTTTGTGAGTGCGGGGAAACGGAGGGGGGCCCCCTCGCCTCTAGCCCTCTACTACCTTTTTGCGGCCTCCCTCGCGGTGTCGCGACGCGCGGGCCAGCGGCGGAGCGCCGCGTGTCGCGCCCAGAAGATGGCCGGCACTTGTCGCGCCGGGAGAGGCCGCGTGACGGGCGTCCACGTGACGCGGCGGGACCAGCGTGGTAGCGGGCCTGTCGCCTTCCGGCTTTCGCATTCGCACTGGGGGAGGGGGGGGGCCCGCAGGATCCGAGGCCACGGTTCCTTCCTTCCTCCAGTCTCAGAGACAGCGTTAAATGGCGGAGTGGAGAGAGAGGTGGCGCCGCGTCCTCGTGTTGGTGTTAAGGGAGCAGCGACCAGCGAGCGGCGTCCTGCGCTGTGGTCCGGACCGGTGGCTGGCGCCTCGCTGTGATCCACCACCGCCGCATATGCTGCGTCGCGAGGTAGGGATGGGGGTTGATTGGAGTTGGAGCCGGCGCGTGTACGTACGCGAGGAGTAAAGAGGACGCCCTACTTTTGGGTGTGGAGAGAGGAGCACCAGCACCCAGCAGCAGCATCGTCGCGATCTCGGACGGATCGGTGGTCTGTGCTGCAGATCTGCAGGCCAGGCCAGCAGAGAAGCGAAAGCCGTTGGGGAGTTGACTTGAGATTTGGGAGGGAGATCAGGACAGAGGGGAGGACGAGCTGGGGAGGGACGCGTGTACTCCATCTCTATCCAGAACACGGTGCTAATAGGCAGGGGCGCACGGCACACGTGTGTTGGTGTTCAGCCAGCCACGAGTTGGTTCCGAGACGACGTGGACGTGGTTACTCTAATAAAACATAACCCGGCGCACGTAGGTCAAATCGCTCAGGTTCCACCTGCACGCCAAACCAAACGCTGACCAGATCGATGTGTTTGCTTCCTGACCTGGTTTGATCCACTTGCACGGGTCCGCTGTTGTTTTAAATCTTAGATAGATGGTCGGTTACTTGTTGACCTGTTCGAAAAAGGTTGGTTAGCTGAGTGGGCTGCCCAAATTGGCTCCCAAGTTGATTTTTCAAGCAGTATAGTCAACTGCCGGAGCGAGAGGATGCACGGAGTCGGAGTACTACGTACATGCGTAGGCCGCCGGTGGCGCCCACCAAGCAAATGAAATGAAAGGAAGCACAGCCGATCGGCTGCCTCGAGAATTGCGTGCTCGTTCCATAAAGCTTAGTTAGAGCTTGTTTGGTTATTTTCAATCCATATGGATTAGAGTGTATTGATACGGATTGTGAGAGATTTTGACTTGCTAGAAATTGAAACCCTATTAACCCTCTCGATCCATATGGATTGGGGTAAACCGGAACAAGTCCTTAGTTAGTTTACTAACCCCATCCCCCTCTCTTGCAAATGCCACAGCCACGTGTGCCGATCAATGCCCGTGCGCATCGATACCGCCGATGCCGGGGGTGAGCGGGTCGTCACTTCATCCACACGTCACGCGCACGCTTGAGTTCTGTGAGGCCTTATTGCTAAAACAAACCATCAAATTTCTAACCAGCATGCGCGGCTGCGCACATGCGCGTGGGCCGTGGGGCGGGCCGCGCGCTTCCGTGCACGCCGCCAGGTTTAATTTGTTGAGAAACCCTAATGAAAGGTTATGTGGTCAAATATCGAATATGATCCTAGAGCTATCACGTCTCTATATATATAAAACCTGTACCACTCTAATATGGTATAGAAAAGAGAAATAGGTCAGAGATCCAACCCTATATCTCGTGTCCCGTGTATTTCTTTTCTCGTGCTTATGGAAGGGAGACGAGTAATCTACAGCTTCTTACGCCTATACTGCTAACGGGAGGGAAGAGAGCGGATCTGGTGATCCGTGGTAACGTAGTTCTCAACATACCTAACCCGGCCAACTTTGGCACTACAATGCTAGTATGCTGTTTAGGATCTTCATCGTTAGCATACATAGGGAAAAACGTTGAGCAAAGGATGAATACAGGGAAAACTAAAAATTAGGGCATCTGACCATTACAAAAAAAAATGAATCATTTGCTCCTCATGTCTACGGATGACAATGGAGGATTCCTCGTCGGAGGAACATGTCCCTATCCCCGTCCTCTGCGACAAAAGAATTTCTTCATAAATGCTTGTGGGGAATATTTATTTCTCATCCCCATTTTCTGCGGGGATAAATTACCGACAGAGTCCTCGTCACAGCTTAATTTATAATTAGGACATACGTCATTTATTATTAATATCAAACATTACCATCTATACATATTATTAATATTGTCAGATGTAAAAAATCATATTGTGCACAATAAACCCAACACATTATTTGTATAATGAGTGGTTGGTTTTTTTTTCACAAAATACAAGCAGACGGGAGCGATAAACCAGACTAGACGCACACAACTTTCGGAGGAGGAGGAGATTGCCCGACGGATTCGCGACAAACGGCGTCGGCACGTCGGCGTCGATGGTCTGCGCGATCGCATCGTCGACCTGCAGTAGGGTGTCCACTTGCATGGTTTACGAGTACAGGTGTCCACTTGCATGGTGCAAGGCTGTCCAATCATGCATCTGATCGATGCGTTTTCCTCAGGGCGTCTTGCGCCTGCTGATTGGGGGTTACACAACGGCCATTGTTTATTGCAGGATGCATTGTTTAAGGCGTGAACAGCTGGAGCTTGTTCTCAGAGCAAGGAAAGCTGGAAAAGGATCGCTGGAGAGAGAGAGAGAAATCACAGAAACCGAATATAACAAACAATATACTCCGGGGATTCGCGGCCTGGATGGATAATGTCATCTGCCGTCCAAGGGGGCACGATCTTATCCTCTCGCCGTCTCACGTAGCTTTGGTCCTTGAGCGCCTTTTTTTGTGTGTTTTCAGGAAAGCTTGCGTTGCTTCGTTTGGTTGATTCCAGCGTCGCCAGTGCTGCGCGCGCGGGGGCGTTGTAGTTTACGGCCATTTGGGCAAGTGGCGCATTGCATCTGGGAGTTTATTAGTACTGGTGTAGTAGTGTGCGGTGAATATGCGGGTTTCTTTACGCTGTTACTGTTGTCCTCATGATTTGTAACTTGCAGGGTAAAAGAGTGATAGAAATAAAGAGTTGTTTGAATGCAATAGAACTAACAGTTAGTTGTCTAAAAAAATTAATAATGGAATTAGCTAGCTAATAAATAGCTAATAGCTAATAAATAATAGTTGAACTATTATGTAGACTGTTTGGATGTCTTCAATTAATTTTAGCCAAGCCAAAAGGTAGCACCACCACAACGTGGGGTTGTTGTAACTTTGCACTTTGGAGCCTGCTGTTCACGTGTGACGAGACTGTCCCTACAATTGCTAGAAATTGGTGTGACGAGACTGTCCCTACAATTGCTAGAAATTGGACAGGGCCGGTCCGGCCTGGCTCGAGCCTATCGTATTTCAGGTTAAATGGGTTTGAATCGAAAAGGTCCAAAAAAACTTTTGGATCGTGTCATACCAGTCTAAGACTAGAAACGGTAATCCATTCCAGCCCTAAAGCACGTTGTGCCTTCATTAGGCCGTGTCAGCCCAAGTTTAGCCCATATATTTGAACCACGTAAAGTCCAAAGATTACAACCACATAAAATCCATAGCTTATAAACTAAAAATATTAAACAATGCAAGCATCATTTGACCACATAAAATTTAAATATTACAAAACACATAAATTTTATAGCTTACTAAATTAAAGAAATTAAGCAATATGAGCTTCATTAGGACGGGTCGGCCTAAGCCCGACACATGCGTGTGGGCAGTGTCAGGGGCCCAACAGGCCAGAATTTGAGGCTTGGCCTAGGCACGCCTTCGAGCCGTGCTAGTACGACTCATATCATTTCGTGCTGGGCAATGCTTGGGGTTCTTGTTTTTTAGGTTGTGCTCATACTGGCCCAAAAAACCCAGCCCATATTTCCAACACTAGTCCCTACTATATCAATTACTAAATGACGACGTTTCTATGAAGACAATACAAATACCAGGTTTGGTCGGTGCGTGTGGTACTGTGGTCTGAGGCTACAGCTGTAGTGCTTCACTGGTTCTTGCTAAGTTCATGACCAGCTGCAGCCTGCAAGTCAGGGAAGACATCTGCGTGGAGAGGGAGGAAAAGGTATCAAGTGTTCCCATTAATTTCTGGGTGTCAAGCTGGCCTCACCAGAACATGTCATGGAAGAGTAAGTGTTGCACCTGGTTTCAGATGGCAAACCGAATGCGAACCATGTATGTGCCAAGATCAGAACTCACGTACATAGTGATTATATAAATGGACATTATTGCACAATGCTCGAATAATAACATAAAGAGTATTAAACTTGTTACAACCAGATGTCGAAGACATCCATATAGTCATTGATTTAACGAGTATCAAAGTGCTAACACAAAATGTAGTAAAGGTAAAGGCCTTGAAAGTCGCCTAGAGGGGGGGTGAATAGGGCGAAACTGAAATTCACAAAATTAATCACAACTACAAGCCGGGTTAGCGTTAGAAATAGAAACGAGTCCGAGAGAGAGGGCGTAAAACAAATCGCAAGCGAATAAAGAGTATGACACGCGGATTTGTTTTATCGAGGTTCGGTTCTTGCAAACCTACTCCCCGTTGAGGTGGTCACAAATACCGGGTCTCTTTCAACCCTTTCCCTCTCTCAAACGGTCCCTCGGACCGAGTGAGCTTTTCTTCTCAATCACTTGGAACACAAAGTTCCCACAAGGATCACCACACGATTGGTGTCTCTTGCCTCAATTACAAGTGAGTTTGATCTCAAGAAAGAATGAGAAAGAAAGCAATCCAAACGCAAGAGCTCAAAAGAACACAACAAATCACTCTCACTTAACACTAACGCTTTTGTGGAATTGGGAGAGGATTTGATCACTTGGGTGTGTCTTGTATTGAATGTCTAGCTATTGTAAGTGGTTGGAAGGTGAGAAACTTGGATGACTTGAATGTGGGGTGGTTGGGGGTATTTATAGCCCCAACCACCAAACTAGCCGTTTGGTGGAGGCTGTTGTCGCATGGCGCACCGGACAGTGTTCGGTGCGCCAGCCACGTCACCAGGCCGTTGGGTTCCGACCGTTGGAGCTGTGACGTGTGGGCCCGCCTGGCTGTCCGGTGGCGCACCGGACAAGTCCTGTAGACTGTCCGGTGTGCCATCCACGCGTGCACTGCTCCTCTGCGCGCGCTGGCGCGCATTTAATGCGTTTAGTCGACCGTTGGCGCGAAGTAGCCGTTGCTCCGCTATAATTCACCGGACATGTCCGGTGAATTATAGCGGAACAGATTCCCGAAGCTGGCGAGTTCAGAGTCGCTCTCCTCTGGAGCACCGGACACTGTCCGGTGTGGCACCGGACAATCCGGTGAATTATAGCGAAGCTCCTCTGAGAATTCCCGAAGGGAAGAGTTTGGCTTGGAGTCCCCTGGTGCACCGGACACTGTCCGGTGCGCCAGACCAGGGCACACTTCGGTTATCCCTTGCTCTCTTTGTTGAACCCAATTCTTGGTCTTTTATTGGCTAAGTGTGAGCCTTTGGCACCTGTATAACTTATACACTAAAGCAAACTAGTTAGTACAATTTATTTGTGTTGGGCAATTCAACCACCAAAATCATTTAGGAAATAGGTGTAAGCCTAATTCCCTTTCAATCTCCCCCTTTTTGGTGATTGATGCCAACACAAACCAAAGCAAGTATAGAGATGCATAACTGAACTAGTTTGCATAATGTAAGTGTGAAGGTTGCTTGGAATTGAGCCAATATAAATACTTGCATGGATTGTTTCTTTTATTTTTAACATTTTGGCCACGCTTGCACCACATGTTTTGTTTTGCAAATTCTTTTGTAAATTCTTTTCAAAGTTCTTTTGCAAATAGTCAAAGGTAAATGAATAAGATTTTGTGAAGCATTTTCAAGATTTGAAATTTTCTCCCCCTGTTTCAAATGCTTTTCCTTTGACTAAACAAAACTCCCCCTAAATGAAATCCTCCTTTTAGTGTTCAAGAGGGTTTTAAGATATCGATTTTGAAAATACTACTTTCTCCCCTTTTTGAACACAATAGGATACAAATTTGAAATTTTCCAATTGAAGTGGTGGTGCGGTCCTTTTGCTTTGGGCTCATGCTCTCTCCCCCTTTGGCATAAATCGCCAAAAACGGAATCATTAGAGCCCTTGAAATTACTTTCTCCCCCTTTGGTAAAAGACATATGAGTGAAGATTATACCAAAGCCGGAGAGTTACTCGGAGCGACGGCGAAGGATGAGTTACGGAGTGGAAGCCTTTGTCTTCGCCGATGACTCCAATTCCCTTTCAATATACCTATGACTTGGTTTGAAATAGACTTGAAAAACACATGAGTCATAGCAAATATAAAAGAGACATGATCAAAGGTATTCTTATGAGCTATATGTGCAAGACATCAAAAGAAATTCCTAGAATCAAGAATATTTAGCTCATGCCTAAGTTTGTTAAAAGTTTGTTCATCAAGTGGCTTGGTAAAGATATCGGCTAATTGATCTTTAGTATTAATGTATGCAATCTCGATATCTCCCTTTTGTTGGTGATCCCTTATAAAATGATACTGAATGGCTATGTGTTTAGTGCGGCTATGTTCAACGGGATTATCCGCCATGCGGATTGCACTCTCATTATCACATAGAAGAGGAACTTTGGTTAATTTGTAACCGTAGTCCCTAAGGGTTTGCCTCATCCAAAGTAGTTGCGCGCAACAATGGCCTGCGGCAATGTACTCGGCTTCGGCGGTAGAAAGAGCTACGGAATTTTGCTTCTTTGAAGCCCAAGACACCAAGGATCTTCCCAAGAACTGGCAAGTCCCCGATGTGCTCTTTCTATTAATTTTACACCCCACCCAATCGGCATCCGAATAACCAATTAAATCAAAAGTGGATCCCCTAGGATACCAAAGCCCAAACTTAGGAGTATAAACTAAATATCTCAAGATTCGTTTTACGGTCGTAAGGTGAGCTTCCTTAGGGTCGGCTTGGAATCTTGCACACATGCATACGGAAAGCATAATATCCGGTCGAGATGCACATAAATATAGTAGAGAGCCTATCATCGACCGGTATACCTTTTGATCGACGGGTTTACCTCCTTCATCGAGGTCGAGATGCCCATTGGTTCCCATGGGTGTCTTGATGGGTTTGGCATCCTTCATCCCAAACTTGGTTAGAATGTCTTGAATATACTTCGTTTGGCTAATGAAGGTGCCCTCTTGGAGTTGCTTCACTTGAAATCCCAAGAAGTACTTCAACTCCCCCATCATAGACATCTCGAATTTTTGTGTCATGATCCTACTAAACTCTTCACAAGTAGATTCGTTAGTAGACCCAAATATGATATCATCAACATAAATTTGGCATACAAACAAATCATTTTCTAGTGTTTTGGTAAAGAGTGTAGGATCGGCCTTTCCGACTTTGAAGCCATTAGCGATAAGGAAATCTCTAAGGCATTCATACCATGCTCTTGGGGCTTGCTTGAGCCCATAAAGCGCCTTAGAGAGCTTATAGACATGGTTAGGATACTCACTATCTTCAAAGCCGGGAGGTTGCTCAACATAGACCTCTTCCTTGATTGGTCCATTGAGGAAGGCACTCTTCACGTCCATTTGATAAAGCTTGAAGCCATGGTAAGTAGCATAGGCTAATAATATTCGAATTGACTCAAGCCTAGCTACGGGTGCATAGGTTTCACCGAAATCCAAACCTTCGACTTGTGAATATCCTTTGGCCACAAGTCAGGCTTTGTTCCTTGTCACCACACCATGCTCGTCTTGCTTGTTGCGGAACACCCATTTGGTTCCTACGACATTTTGGTTAGGACGTGGGACTAAGTGTCATACCTCATTCCTAGAGAAGTTGTTGAGCTCCTCTTGCATCGCCACCACCCAATCCGAATCTTGAAGTGCTTCCTCTACCCTATGTGGCTCAATAGAGGAAACAAAATAGTAATGTTCACAAAAATGTGCAACACAAGATCTAGTGGTTACCCCCTTATGAATGTCGCCGAGGATGGTGTCGACGTGGTGATCTCGTTGGATTGCTTGGTGGACTCTTGGGTGTGGCGGTCTTGGTTCTTCATCCTCCTTGTCTTGATCATTTGCATCTCCCCCTTGATCATTGCCGTCATCTTGAGGTGGCTCATTTGCTTGATCTTTTCCTTCATCAACTTGAGCCTCATCCTCATTTTGAGTTGGTGGGGATGCTTGCGTGGAGGAGGATGGTTGATCTTGTGCATTTGGAGGCTCTTCGGATTCCTTAGGACACACATCCCCAATGGACATGTTCCTTAGCGCGATGCACAGAGCCTCTTCATCACCTATCTCATCAAGATCAACTTGCTCTACTTGAGAGCCGTTAGTCTCATCAAACACAACGTCACAAGAAACTTCAACTTGTCCAGAGGACTTGTTAAAGACTCTATATGCCCTTGTGTTCGAATCATATCCTAGTAAAAAGCCTTCTACAGTCTTAGGAGCAAATTTAGATTTTCTTCCTCTTTTAACAAGTATAAAGCATTTGCTACCAAAGACTCTAAAATATGAAATATTGGGCTTTTTACCGGTTAGGAGTTCGTATGATGTCTTCTTGAGGATTCGGTGTAGATACAATGTCACACCCGGTTTTGGAAGGCAAACCGAATGCGAACTATGTACGTGCCAGGATCAGAACTCACGTACACAGCGATTACATAAATGAACATCATCACACAATGCTCGAATAATAATATAAAAGGGTACTTATTACATCATAGAGTCATAGACATCCACATAGTCATTGTCTTAACAGGTAAATCAAAGTGCTAAACGAAACGCAGTAAAGATAAGGCCTTCACAGGCAGCTGACTGGGGGTTGCCGCCAACCCACACCTAAAATTCATCGTAGTCTTGAAACTCCTGGAAGTCTCCTTCCACGGCTTCGCCTTCTCCTGAGCAGTGGTTACAATGCGGACAACCTGGTGTTTTGTGGTAAAGCAAGGATGAGTACACATCAACGTACTCAGCAAATGTCCCGTTTGGCTGAAGTGGACTAGCTTTATGTGGGGTTAGGCTCAAGCAGTTGCTTTTAGTTGGTCAAGTATTTATTATTAGTGAAGCCAGGTTTTAGCAATAACTAACCCGTGAATCATTTCCTCATCGAGGAACATCATTATCATCATCAAACCAAAATCATATACGGAACCATTGTATCTCGAACCATCTGTATCTCTAATCAAAGAGGATCCCAAGGCTGCTCTTAACCGTGAGCACGGCTGATATATCAGTTTCACTACCCTCTGCAGAGGTTGCACACTTTACCCATGAGTCATGATTCCCTTTCTACCCGGGGAGAGCTAATCCCCATTGACCACTACCTAGGTGGTCCGGCAGGGCATCACTACGTAGCTTTTACAAAGATTCCCTAGAGATCATAGCTGCCCGTTAGGTTTCTCCAGTTTGATAAACACAGTACCCCTCCCCGCAGGAGAGTGACTAACAAAGAGCAAAACGAAAGAACCTCGGCACTCAGCCTCGGCAGAGCAAGCACTGTGCCTGGACCCCATTGACGGCACGACGGCTAAGCAACTACACCTCTAGTTCATCTAATTAATCAGCTAAGGGCATCCCATTTCACCCTCATGGTTGCACTGTTATCCCGGGTGGTCTCTCAACGAACCAGTCCTTACGGAGAGGTACTCAGGAAACAGCCTGAGCCCCCTAGAGTATCACAAGATCATCAACATCAACAGGATAACAGTATCATAAATAGCCACATCATGTTCATTGATTATGTTAAAGCAGTAGCAAAGTGCTAACCATAATAGCCCATAAGGTCATCAAGGATAAAGTAAAGTGCAAAGCTAGTCAATCCTTAGGTTTCAGGAAAGTAATGCGGGGTAGTAAGTTATAAATGAATAGGACATAATGGGACAGAGGACACTTGCCTTCACCAAACTGCTGATCAGGGACTTCCTCTGCAACTGCCTCGGGAAACACAGACTGCTCGGTGTCTACGCAAAGCAATCATTCACACTATGCACTTGGGAAAATAACAAACAAAAACAATATACCAAACATATGCAGCAGAGAGGGGTCACAAGTTCATAACAGAAGAGGGATAGGCACTCTAAGGTTCCCTAGGTCTGGGGGTAGAGGGTTACACAAAGTGATTCACTAACCACTAATCAGGTCTAAGTTGGTGGTGGGATTAAATAATTATCTGGTTTGAGTTTCTAAACTTAAGTGTTTAAGTCCATAAACTTAAGTAATCCAACTATTATTAAAGTCTACTCATTTCCAATTATCTTAAATAAGGTTTCAATAGTCTTAATCCTATCCTAGTGATTAGCTATTAATTAATACATGGAAACAGCAGGGAAACATTGCATAAACAGATAGATAATAATATTATGAACATTTTGCAATTTGAAGCACCTAATTTGGAGTTCATATGACAAAGTTATGAATTTTACAAGTTTAGGGGTTAAAATTATACCCTAAGGACTTATTTTGAATTAAATAAAAGGGCCAGGGACTTAACTGCGAGAAACCAGGGACGGCGGGCGCAATTTCCAGAAAACAGGGGGGCTCTTTAAGAAAAGCGCGAGCGAAGGGGTATCGAGCGCCTACAGCCGTCAGATCTAAAGCGAACGATCAGGATTAGATCCTGCGGGCGGGCGCGCGGGCGCGCGGCGGCCTGGGCGGCTGACAGGCGGGGCCGGGCAGGCAGCGCGGGGCGCGGGCAGGCTGACAGGCGGGGCCGAGCGGACAGCGCGCGCGCGGGGCGGGCTGACAGGCTGGGCCTAGCGGGCAGAGAGACGGGGTGAGGGGGTAGTGGGCCTGGGCCGCTGGATCGCTGGCGGACGGCCGGGATTAGGTCCGGGCGGGTTGAATCAGGGCCGCCCGATCTGGGTTGAACGGCGGAGATCGGATGGGCGGCCTGGGTCTTCCCTACGGCTAGTTGGGGCGGCGGCGCTCGTCCCCGCGGCGGAGGGCTCGCCGGAGACGAGGGGCGCGGGCGATTGGCGGGGCTCTGGGGTGACCTGAGTGGTCGGGGAGGTCGGGGAGGGCGCGGGGAGTTCTCCGGTAGGGTCTGGGTCGGGGCAGAGGCACCGGGGGGGGGGGGGGGGGGGGGGGGGTGGGGGGGGGGGGTTCACGGCGGGGCGGCTCGGCGGCGGGGTTATTCTACTCCGGCAAGCAATCAAGCGCAACAGAGAGCAAAGTAAGGGGCGATAGGGGCGGGAGAGGTCCGTTACCTCAAGGCGGGCTCCGGGGACTCCTCGGTGGCGACGGGGACGCGACGGGGACCCGGGTCGACGGTGGCGGCTGCACGGCGGACGACGGGTGAGCGCGGGCAGAGAGAAATAGGGAGGGGGAGAGGGAATTGAGGCGCGTTCCGGGTTGCGGACGCCAGAGCGGAGCTCACCGGGGCTAAAGGCGCGGCGGAGCTCCACCGGCGACGAGAAACCGAGCTCGGGACGGCGGGGTTATGGCGGTGGCGCTCTGCGTGCGCGCAGCGAGGGGGAGAGAGAGTCTACTGGGCGCAAATGGGGGGAGAGGGTGAGGGCGAGTGGGGTTCGGGGCTCAAGTGGCCAGGGGCGAGGTGGGGCGAGTTCCACGCGCGACGTGGGCGCAGGGAAGGCGGGCGCGAGCAGCTCGGCGGCGGTTACGCGAGGAAGACGGGGCTGACAGCCCGGGCCCGCGAGCAGAGAGAGAGCGAGGGAGCGAGCGCGCGCGGGGAAAGCGGGCGCCGACAGGTGGGGCCGGGCGAACAGAGAGAGAAAGGGGCGGGTACGCGGAAGGCGGCCGCGCCGACAGGCCGGGCCCGCTGCGCAGAGAGAGGAGGGGAGGGAGGCGCGCGCGCGAGAGATGGGCTGGCTGGGCCGAAAGGCCGAGGGGGCGGCTGGGTTGGGCTGCTTTACCTTTTTCTTTTATTCTAAATTGTTTCTCCCTTTTCTTTTATTTATTCTATTTGATTCAAATTCAAATGGGCCCCAAATTCAAATTAGACCTTTTGAGAATTATGCACCAAATCAAAGTGAAATCTAGGGTTCAACATGATGCAACAATTCATACTCCCTTAGGGTTTAACATAATAGACTATTATTACAAGTAAAATAAGCACTTAGCTCCTATAGAAATGAGAGAGAAAAGAATTAGGAAGGATGAGAAAAGGAAGTAACACCTGAATTTGTGAATATGAGCAAAGAAATTTTATACCCCCAAATTCAGGGTGTTACAAACCTATCCCCCTTAAAAGAATCTCGCCCCGAGATTCAAGGTTGGTCAGCAAAGAGTTCAGGGTATTTGGCCTTCAGGTCATCTTCTCGTTCCCAGGTTGCTTCTTCCTCAGAGTGGTGACCCCATCTGACTTTGCACATTCTGATGGTATTCCTCCAGGTGACTCTGTCTGCAAACTCCAGAATCTGCGTTGGCTTCTCTATGTATGTCAGATCTTCTTGGACTTCCAAGCCCTCCACTGGCAACTGTTCTTCTGGTACTCGCAGACACTTCTTCAATTGTGACACACAGAACACATTGTGCACTGCTGACAAACTCTCTGGTAGGTCGAGCTGGTAGGCCACTTCTCCACGCTTGGCTTGAATCTGATATGGTCCGACGTACCGGGGTGCTAACTTGCCTTTAACTCCGAACCTTCTGACTCCCCTGATAGGTGACACCTTCAGATAGACGTAATCTCCCACTTCGAAACTCAGTTCCCTTCTCCTTCTGTCAGCATAGCTTCGCTGTCTTGACTGGGCTATCTTCAGATTCTCCCGAACCATTTTGATATTCTCTTCGGCTTCAAGCAAGATGTCGGGGCCAAACACCTGTCTCTCTCCAGGCTGGTCCCAGTGCAGCGGAGTCCTACAACTCCGTCCGTAGAGTGCCTGAAACGGCGACATCTTCAAGCTAGCCTGATAGCTATTGTTGTAGGAGAATTCTGCATAAGGTAACCTTTTGTCCCATCCTGACTTGTCTTGCAACGCACAGGCTCTCAACATATCTTCTAAGATCTGGTTAGTTCTTTCAGTCTGGCCGTCTGTCTGCGGGTGATAAGCTGAGCTGAAGTTCAAATGTGTGCCCAAAGCTTCTTGTAGCTGCTGCCAAAAATGAGATGTGAACTACGTTCCTCGATCTGACACTATCTTCTTCGGCACACCATGAAGGCAGACTATCCGTGACATGTATAACTCAGCTAACGTTGCTCCGGTGTATGTCGTCTTCACAGGTATGAAATGGGCCACCTTTGTTAAGCGGTCCACGACCACCCAGATGGAATCATAACCGGCCCGGGTACGAGGTAGGCCAACTATAAAATCCATCCCAATCTCATCCCACTTCCACTGAGGAATCCGCAAAGGCTGCAACAATCCGGCGGGCCTCTGATGCTCTGCTTTGGTTCTCTGACAGCTATCACAGATGGCGACATATTCTGCGATCTCCCTTTTCATACCATACCACCAAAACCTCCTTTTTAAATCCTGGTACATTTTCTCACTCCCTGGGTGTATCGAGTAGGCTGTCTCATGAGCTTCCTTGAGGATCAGTTCCCGAATAGGTTTGAGGTCGGGAACACACAATCGGTCCTTGAACCAGATTACTCCTTCTTCATCCTCTCGAAAGTCTTTGCCTCTTCCTTCTAGGATCAGCTGCCGGATCTTGTTGATGTTTTCATCATCCTTCTGCCCTTCTTTGATCTCCCGCTCTAGGGTGGGCTCCAATTCCACTGTCACTCCTTGCGTACTATTCAGGAAACCGAGGCTCAGTCTGTCAAACTCCTTGGCTAACTCATACGACATTGGGTGCGAGGCCAACATATTGACTTGACTTTTCCTGCTCAGAGCATCTGCAACAACATTGGCTTTGCCCGGATGGTAATGTATCTCCAACTCATAGTCTTTGATCAGTTCCAACCATCTTCGCTGCCTCATGTTTAACTCTGACTGGGTGAATATGTATTTCAGACTCTTATGATCTGTGTAGATGTCGCACTTCTGCCCATACAGGTAATGTCTCCAAGTCTTTAAAGCATGAACCACTGCTGCCAATTCCAGGTCATGTGTGGGGTAATTCTTCTCATGGATCTTCAGCTGTCGAGACGAGTATGCTACAACTCTCCCTTCTTGCATCAGCACACATCCCAATCCGGTGTACGAAGCATCGCAATACACTGAGAATGACTTGTGGACATCAGGCAGGACTAGCACAGGAGCTGTAGTCAATCTATTCTTCAGTTCTTCAAATGCTTCCTGACACTTTTGGGTCCACTTAAACTCAACTTTCTTCGCTAGCAACGCTGTCATTGGTCTAGCAATCTTTGAGAAGCCTTCGATGAAACGCCTATAATATCCGGCCATTCCAATAAAGCTCTTGATCCCACGAACGTCCTTCGGTGCTTTCCAGTTCAGGATATCTGCTACTTTCTTTGGATCCACTGCCAATCCCTCTTGGTTTATGATGTGACCCAGAAACAAGACTTCATGAATCCAGAACTCGCATTTGCCCAGCTTGGCGTACAACTGATGCTCTCGAAGCCTTCGCAATACCATCTTCAAATGCTCCACATGATCTTCCTCACTTTGAGAGTATATGAAAATGTCATCGATGAACACTACCACAAACTTGTCCAGATAATCCATGAACACACTGTTCATCAGGTACATAAAGAAGGCTGGCGCATTTGTCAAACCAAAGGACATAACCGTGAACTCATATAACCCGTACTTGGTGATGAACGCCGTCTTCGGTATATCCGAGGGTCGGATTCTGAGTTGATGGTAACCTGATCTCAGATCTATCTTCGAGAATACGCTGGCACCTCTGAGCTGGTCAAACAGATCTTCTATCCTTGGCAGGGGGTACTTGTTCTTGACAGTGACTTCATTCAAGGCTCTGTAGTCTATGCACATCCTTTTGGTACCATCTTTCTTCTCTACAAACAACACTGGAGCGGCCCAAGGCGAGGTGCTTGGCCTGATGTAACCCTTCTCTAACATCTCATCTATCTGCTTCTTGAGTTCCACCAATTCTGGTCCAGACACTCGATAGGCTCTTTTTGAAATGGGGGCGGTACCAGGGATAAGCTCTATGGCAAATTCGACTTTTCTCTCGGGTGGCATACCCGTTAGCTCCTCGGGAAACACATCCGGAAAGTCCGACACGACCTTGATAGTCTCGAGCGGGTTGGGCTCCTTACTATCAACTGAAATCTGATGACAGACTCCCTCTTCTGACTTAGGCATCCTTAGCTCGGCCACTACCTCCTCTCCTGACGGGGACTTCAATGTTATGGTCCTCTTGTCACAACTAACATTTGCTTCATACTTCATCAACCAGTTCATCCCTAGTATGACATCTATCCCAGGGGTGCCTATTACTATTAAGTCACTGGGGAAACCTATCCCCCTTATTTCCACCATTATGTTTGAGCATATTTTATCTGTTTGCACTTTGCCACCAACCGAATTAATCCTCATGGGTGGCATCATTGCCTCTGCTGAGATGTTATGCAATTCTACCCATGTTGCAGTGACAAAAGAATGAGTTGCACCAGTATCAAATAGCACTTTCGCGGGATGAGATTCGACTGAGAACATACCTACTGCCACATCTGGTGCATCCTGAATCGCTTCGGCTTCCAAGTGATTCACCTTTCCACGGTTGTACGCTTGGTTAAGATTGCCCGCTGCCGGCTGCAGTACACCTTGCCTTGCTGGAGCATTGGGGTTGGTCTGCTGCTGAGCCATCTTCTTTGGGCACTGCATCGCCCAGTGGCCTTGATCTCCACAGTGGAAACATCCTCTGCCTCCTCCTTGTGCTGGGGCTGCTTGGTTGCTCTGATTCGCTGCTGGGGCAGGAAGGCGAGGTGCCTGGTTGTTCTGCTTCTGATACTGATTACCTCCCTGCTGGCTGTGCTGGCGATACTGCTGCTGCTGCTGCGGGTACTGCCTCTGAAACTGCTGCTGATGCGGACGCTGATTCTGATTCTGATATCCCTGCGGGTGACCAGGTCTGCCTTGCTGAGACGAACTGCCTGAGAAACGTGGACGGCTGATGCCTCCGGACTGGGGTCCACTCATCTTGCGCTTCCGATCTTCCATGTCCTTACGCTTCTTCTCAGTCATGACTGCCCTATCGATCAGGTGCTGGAAGGTGGGGAAGGTGTGATTCATCAACTGGTAATGCAGGGGATCCACCAAACCTCTCATGAACCTGTACTGCCTCTTGGCATCAGTGTTGACATCCTCGGGTGCATAACGAGACAGCTGCAGAAACTTGTCTCTGTACTCACTAACAGACATGGGTCCCTGCTTCAGAGCCAGAAACTCCTCCTTCTTCACGATCATTAGTCCCTCGGGCACATGGTACCGACGGAAACTCTCGCTGAATTCCTCCCAAGTGATGGCTTCGGGGTCAGCATGGGTGGCGAGGTAGGACTCCCACCAGGACTGGGCTGCTCCCCTCAGCTGGCGGGGACCATACAGAACCTTCTCTCTGTCGTCGCATTGGGCGGTGCGCAGTTCCCTCTCCACTGCGCGCAACCAGTCTTCTGCATCCATGGGGTCGGCAGAATGGGCGAAGGTAGGAGGGTGCCCTCTCATGAATTCACCACGCTTATCTCGGGGCATCTGGGGCATTTGCACTTGCAACTGGGGTTGGGGCTGCTGTTGAGCCTGCTGCATGGCTGCCAGAGTCTGCCCAATGGCCTGCACTGCCTGGGTCCGCATCAAGAACATCTGCTCCACTGACATCGGGGGTGGCGGGGGAGGCTGCCTCTGATTTTCCTCCTGCTGGTCATGCTGCTCTAGCTGAGCACGCCTGTTGCATCGGCGCCTGTTGTCAGACATCTGTGGAAGACATTCATACATCAGCATTGATCCTACAACCCTTCAGCATAAGAAAAGAGAATACAGAATTCTTCATGACACTGAGCGAACAAAAGAGCCTCACTGATCCTCATTCATGATTCAACACAGCTTCTAAGATAAGAAAGGAAGGTAAGAGTAAAGGGCTTCCCAACTAAACAACTGACTTCATTAATATTACTAGCTAAGCCAAACTGCAGGGGAAACCCACAGGTTGGCTACAGTCATTACAAAGATCCAAATCCAGTACAAGTTCATCATAACAAGCATGCAAGCGACTGATAAGCAAACTAAACTAAATGGAAGCAACTGATAAGCAAACTAAACTGACTACCTAAGACTGAGACATCTGACTTAGAATTATTACAAACTTCGACGCTAACGACCTAAGGATCCAAATCTATCCTGGTCTTACAGACAGGGGAACCATAAGTGTGGTGACCACGTGGCGGCGAGCGGTATGGGTGCTGAGTCTCAACAGGAGCGGGGGAACCACCCTCCTGGTGATGGCGCTCTGCCAACTCAGCACGCAACTCCGCAATCTCCGTTCGAGCCCTGCTTAGCTCGTCCAGAGAGTGATCCAGCTCCGTGTTAAGCACTGCGACTAGGTTGACTGTGCTGCTCAACCTAGGGTTAGCCTCACCAACAGGTGAAACAACCACACTCTCTGTGCTGCCAGTAGGGCGGCGGGGGTAGTACCGAAGGTTAAGACCGTCGGCCACGCCACCGAACAAAGAACAGTACTGAGAGAGTGCACGTCGTGCTGCATCCTGCATAGCCGCCTCTGCAGTGTCCCTCTCGGAGATGGAATAGTGCTCCGAAACGGCCTCCGCACCCCGGAGGTCATCCTCCGGACGGCGAACTAGGCAGGTAGCCTCCCAGCGGTCCGGGTACCTCCCGCGACTGTGCTGGTAGACTACACAACGATACTCGATCGACCAGGTGTGCCGGTCGAAAGCCTGGCGCAGCAAGGTGTCGAGCGCGTCGTGGAAGTGACAACCGCGAGCGGCGTCACGGGTGATGGGTCGGGCGACCCATCCTTCCGCCTCCTGCGGCTCAGAAGACTCCGTGCTGTGGTCTGAGTCGTCGTCGTCGGGGTCTCCTCCAACAGCTCCTCCAACAGCCGGGACGTCCCGCGGTGGAACAAGGGGCGCCTCCAGCTGGGCAACAGAGAGACGGGGCCTCACGGTCTCCACCTCCTGCTGGGGTGAGGAGGAAGAGCCCTGCTGCTCTCCGTGCTGGCGCCGGCGTTCCTGCTCCTCACGCAGGCGGTGGTGCAGCCTCTCCAGGTGACTCGACTGTCCGGACACGGTGCGGTGCAGAGGACGCTCCGCAAGTCGAGACGGCAGGAAAGGAATCACCGACTTACGTGCAGTGTGTCTAAGACGAGCCATCTACAAAAGACACCGTAAGGATAAGAGTAAGAGCAGAACTAATATGACAAGTGAATAAACCAAAGACAGAATAAGATAAAAATTTTAACAAGGTATAGTATAGATAGATAGTAAAACATAGGGTTGGTCGAGGTGACCGACTTTTTGAAGTAACACCAGATGTCAAGGTGAGGGGAAGGTCAATAGTCCTTAGTACGACCAATGCTACTCTAGGTCAGCGGTCCTACAGTCAGCATGGGCTTTGATACCACTTATGTCACACCCGGTTTTGGAAGGCAAACCGAATGCGAACTATGTACGTGCCAGGATCAGAACTCACGTACACAGCGATTACATAAATGAACATCATCACACAATGCTCGAATAATAATATAAAAGGGTACTTATTACATCATAGAGTCATAGACATCCACATAGTCATTGTCTTAACAGGTAAATCAAAGTGCTAAACGAAACGCAGTAAAGATAAGGCCTTCACAGGCAGCTGACTGGGGGTTGCCGCCAACCCACACCTAAAATTCATCGTAGTCTTGAAACTCCTGGAAGTCTCCTTCCACGGCTTCGCCTTCTCCTGAGCAGTGGTTACAATGCGGACAACCTGGTGTTTTGTGGTAAAGCAAGGATGAGTACACATCAACGTACTCAGCAAATGTCCCGTTTGGCTGAAGTGGACTAGCTTTATGTGGGGTTAGGCTCAAGCAGTTGCTTTTAGTTGGTCAAGTATTTATTATTAGTGAAGCCAGGTTTTAGCAATAACTAACCCGTGAATCATTTCCTCATCGAGGAACATCATTATCATCATCAAACCAAAATCATATACGGAACCATTGTATCTCGAACCATTTGTATCTCTAATCAAAGAGGATCCCAAGGCTGCTCTTAACCGTGAGCACGGCTGATATATCAGTTTCACTACCCTCTGCAGAGGTCGCACACTTTACCCATGAGTCATGATTCCCTTTCTACCCGGGGAGAGCTAATCCCCATTGACCACTACCTAGGTGGTCCGGCAGGGCATCACTACGTAGCTTTTACAAAGATTCCCTAGAGATCATAGCTGCCCGTTAGGTTTCTCCAGTTTGATAAACACAGTACCCCTCCCCGCAGGAGAGTGACTAACAAAGAGCAAAACGAAAGAACCTCGGCACTCAGCCTCGGCAGAGCAAGCACTGTGCCTGGACCCCATTGACGGCACGACGGCTAAGCAACTACACCTCCAGTTCATCCAATTAATCAGCTAAGGGCATCCCATTTCACCCTCATGGTTGCACTGTTATCCCGGGTGGTCTCTCAACGAACCAGTCCTTACGGAGAGGTACTCAGGAAACAGCCTGAGCCCCCTAGAGTATCACAAGATCATCAACATCAACAGGATAACAGTATCATAAATAGCCACATCATGTTCATTGATTATGTTAAAGCAGTAGCAAAGTGCTAACCATAATAGCCCATAAGGTCATCAAGGATAAAGTAAAGTGCAAAGCTAGTCAATCCTTAGGTTTCAGGAAAGTAATGCGGGGTAGTAAGTTATAAATGAATAGGACATAATGGGACAGAGGACACTTGCCTTCACCAAACTGCTGATCAGGGACTTCCTCTGCAACTGCCTCGGGAAACACAGACTGCTCGGTGTCTACGCAAAGCAATCATTCACACTATGCACTTGGGAAAATAACAAACAAAAACAATATACCAAACATATGCAGCAGAGAGGGGTCACAAGTTCATAACAGAAGAGGGATAGGCACTCTAAGGTTCCCTAGGTCTGGGGGTAGAGGGTTACACAAAGTGATTCACTAACCACTAATCAGGTCTAAGTTGGTGGTGGGATTAAATAATTATCTGGTTTGAGTTTCTAAACTTAAGTGTTTAAGTCCATAAACTTAAGTAATCCAACTATTATTAAAGTCTACTCATTTCCAATTATCTTAAATAAGGTTTCAATAGTCTTAATCCTATCCTAGTGATTAGCTATTAATTAATACATGGAAACAGCAGGGAAACATTGCATAAACAGATAGATAATAATATTATGAACATTTTGCAATTTGAAGCACCTAATTTGGAGTTCATATGACAAAGTTATGAATTTTACAAGTTTAGGGGTTAAAATTATACCCTAAGGACTTATTTTGAATTAAATAAAAGGGCCAGGGACTTAACTGCGAGAAACCAGGGACGGCGGGCGCAATTTCCAGAAAACAGGGGGGCTCTTTAAGAAAAGCGCGGGCGAAGGGGTATCGAGCGCCTACAGCCGTCAGATCTAAAGCGAACGATCAGGATTAGATCCTGCGGGCGGGCGCGCGGGCGCGCGGTGGCCTGGGCGGCTGACAGGCGGGGCCGGGCAGGCAGCGCGGGGCGCGGGCAGGCTGACAGGCGGGGCCGGGTGGACAGCGCGCGCGCGGGGCGGGCTGACAGGCTGGGCCTAGCGGGCAGAGAGACGGGGTGAGGGGGTAGTGGGCCTGGGCCGCTGGATTGCTGGCGGACGGCCGGGATTAGGTCCAGGCGGGTTGAATCAGGGCCGCCCGATCTGGGTTGAACGGCGGAGATCGGATGGGCGGCCTGGGTCTTCCCTACGGCTAGTTGGGGCGGCGGCGCTCGTCCCCGCGGCGGAGGGCTCGCCGGAGACGAGGGGCGCGGGCGATTGGCGGGGCTCTGGGGTGACCTGAGTGGTCGGGGAGGTCGGGGAGGGCGCGGGGAGTTCTCCGGTAGGGTCTGGGTCGGGGCAGAGGCACCGGGGGGGGGGGGGGGCGGTTCACGGCGGGGCGGCTCGGCGGCGGGGTTATTCTACTCCGGCGAGCAATCAAGTGCAACAGAGAGCAAAGCAAGGGGCGATAGGGGCGGGAGACGTCCGTTACCTCAAGGCGGGCTCCGGGGACTCCTCGGCGGCGACGGGGACGCGACGGGGACCCGGGTCGACGGTGGCGGCTGCACGGCGGACGACGGGTGAGCGCGGGCAGAGAGAAATAGGGAGGGGGAGAGGGAATTGAGGCGCGTTCCGGGTTGCGGACGCCAGAGCGGAGCTCACCGGGGCTAAAGGCGCGGCGGAGCTCCACCGGCGACAAGAAACCGAGCTCGGGACGGCGGGGTTATGGCGGTGGCGCTCTGCGTGCGCGCAGCGAGGGGGAGAGAGAGTCTACTGGGCGCAAATGGGGGAGAGGGTGAGGGCGAGTGGGGTCCGGGGCTCAAGTGGCCAGGGGCGAGGTGGGGCGAGTTCCACGCGCGACGTGGGCGCGGGGAAGGCGGGCGCGAGCAGCTCGGCGGCGGTTACGCGAGGAAGACGGGGCTGACAGCCCGGGCCCGCGAGCAGAGAGAGAGCGAGGGAGCGAGCGCGCGCGGGGAAAGCGGGCGCCGACAGGTGGGGCCGGGCGAACAGAGAGAGAAAGGGGCGGGTACGCGGAAGGCGGCCGCGCCGACAGGCCGGGCCCGCTGCGCAGAGAGAGGAGGGGAGGGAGGCGCGCGCGCGAGAGATGGGCCGGCTGGGCCGAAAGGCCGAGGGGGCGGCTGGGTTGGGCTGCTTTACCTTTTTCTTTTATTCTGAATTGTTTCTCCCTTTTCTTTTATTTATTCTATTTGATTCAAATTCAAATGGGCCCCAAATTCAAATTAGACCTTTTGAGAATTATGCACCAAATCAAAGTGAAATCTAGGGTTCAACATGATGCAACAATTCATACTCCCTTAGGGTTTAACATAATAGGCTATTATTACAAGTAAAATAAGCACTTAGCTCCTATAGAAATGAGAGAGAAAAGAATTAGGAAGGATGAGAAAAGGAAGTAACACCTGAATTTGTGAATATGAGCAAAGAAATTTTATACCCCCAAATTCAGGGTGTTACATACAACCAGTTGATGGCGTAGCAGGCGGTGTTGACCGCCTCGGCCCAAAACCGATCCGAAGTCTTGTACTCATCAAGCATGGTTCTTGCCATGTCCAATAGAGTTCGATTCTTCCTCTCCACTACACCATTTTGTTGTGGCGTGTAGGGAGAAGAGAACTCATGCTTGATGCCCTCCTCCTCAAGGAAGCCTTCAATTTGAGAGTTCTTGAACTCCGTCCCGTTATCGCTTCTAATTTTCTTGATCCTTAAGTCGAACTCGTTTTGAGCTCGTCTCAAGAATCCCTTTAAAGTCTCTTGGGTATGAGATTTTTCCTGCAAAAAGAATACCCAAGTGAAGCGAGAATAATCATCCACAATAACTAGAGAGTACTTACTCCCGCCGATGCTTATGTAAGCTATTGGGCCGAATAGATCCATGTGTAGGAGTTCCAGCGGCCTGTCAGTCGTCGTGATGTTCTTATGTGGATGATGAGCACCAACTTGCTTCCCTGCTTGGCATGCGCTACAAATCCTGTCTTTCTCAAAATGAACATTTGTTAATCCTAAAATGTGCTATCCATTTAGAAGCTTATGAAGATTCTTCATCCCAACATGAGCTAGTCGGCGGTGCCAGAGCCAACCCATGTTAGTCTTAGCAATTAAGCAAGTGTTGAGTTCAGCTCTATCAAAATTTACTAAGTATAGCTGACCCTCTAACACTCCCTTAAATGCTATTGAATCATCACTTCTTCTAAAGACAGTGACACCTACATCAGTAAATAGACAGTTGTAGCCCATTTTGCATAATTGAGAAACGGAAAGCAAATTGTAATCTAATGAATCTACAAGAAAAACATTGGAAATAGAATGGTCAGGAGATATAGCAATTTTACCCAATCCTTTGACCAAACCTTGATTTCCATCCCTGAATGTGATAGCTCGTTGGGGATCTTGGTTTTTCTTGTAGGAGGAGAACATCTTCTTCTCCCCTGTCATGTGGTTTGTGCACCCGCTGTCGATTACCCAACTTGAGCCCCCGGATGCATAAACCTACAAAACAAGTTTAGTTCTTCACTTTAGGTACTCAAATGGTTTTGGGTCCTTTGGCATTAGATACAAAAACTTTGGGTACCCAAACACAAGTTTTGGTCCCTTGTGTTTGCCCCCAACATACTTGGCAACTACCTTGTCGGATTTGTTAGTTAAAACGTAAGATGCATCAAAAGTTTTAAATGAAATGTCATGATCATTTGATGCACTAGGAGTTTTCTTCTTAGGCAACTTAGCACGGGTTGGTTGCCTAGAGCTAGATGTCTCACCCTTATACATAAAAGCATGATTAGGGCCAGAGTGAGACTTCCTAGAATGAATTCTCCTAATTTTGCCCTCAGGATAACCGACATGGTACAAAATGTAACCCTCATTATCTTGAGGCATGGGAGCCTTGCCCTTAACAAAGTTGGACAATTTCTTAGGAGGGGCATTAAGTTTGACATTGCCTCCCTGTTGGAAGCCAATGCCATCCTTAATGCCAGGGCGTCTCCCTCTATAGAGCATGCTTCTAGCAAATTTAAATTTTTCGTTTTCAAGTTCATGCTCGACAATTTTAGCATCTAGTTTAGCTATATGATCATTTTGTTGTTTAATTAAATTCATGTGATCATGTATAGCATTGACATCAACATCTCTACATCTAGTGCAAATAGAAGTATGTTCAACGGTAGATGTAGAGGGTTTGCAAGATTTTAATTCTACAACCTTAGCATGCAATATATCATTTTTATTTCTAAGGTCGGAAATGGTAGTATTGCAAGCATCAAAATCTTTAGCCTTAGCAATTAATTTTTCATTTTCATTCCTAAGTCTAGCAAGAGATATGTTCAATTCTTCAATCTTAGCAAGCAAATTATCATTATTATTTCTAAGATTGGGAATTGGAACATCACAAGCATTAGAATCAACCTTAGCTAACAAATTAGCATTCTCATTTTTAAGGTTGTCTATAGTCTCATGGCAAGTGCTTAGCTCACTAGATAGTTTTTCACATTTTTCTACTTCTAGAGCGTAAGCATTTTTAACTTTAACATGCTTCTTGTTTTCTTTAATAAGGAAGTCCTCTTGGGTGTCTAAGAGATCATCCTTCTCATGGATAGCACTAATCAATTCATTTAATTTCTCTTTTTGTTGCATGTTTAAGTTGGCAAAAAGAGTACGCAAATTATCTTCCCCATCACTAGCATTATCATCGCTAGAGGACTCATATCTAGTGGAGGATTTGGATTTAACCTTCTTCTTTTTGCCGTCCTTTGCCATGAGGCACTTGTGGCCGACGTTGGGGAAGAGGAGACCCTTGTTGATGGCGATGTTGGCGGCGTCCTCGTCGGAGGAGTCGGTGGAGCTCTCGTCGGAGTCCCACTCCCGGCAAACATGGGCATCGCCGCCCTTCTTCTTGTAGTATTTCTTCTTCTCCTTTCTTCTCCCCTTCTTGTCGTCGCCCCTGTCACTGTCACTAGAAATAGGACATTTTGCTATAAAGTGACCGGGCTTACCACACTTGTAACAAACCTTCTTGGAGCGGGGCTTGTAATCTTTCCCCCTCCTTTGCTTGAGGATTTGGCAGAAACTCTTGATGACGAGCACCATTTCCTCATTGTCGAGCTTTGAGGCGTCGATTGGTTGTCTACTCGGTGTAGACTCCTCCTTCTCCTCCGTCGCCTTAAATGCGACCGGTTGTGCTTCGGACGTGGAGGGATCATCTAGCTCGTTGATTTTCTTTGAGCCCTTGATCATATACTCAAAGCTCACAAAATTCCCGATTACTTCCTCGGGAGTCATTAGTGTATATCTAGGATTACCACGAATTAATTGAACTTGAGCAGGATTAAGGAAAATAAGTGATCTAAGAATAACCTTAACCATCTCGTGGTCATCCCACTTTTTGCTCCCGAGGTTGCGCACTTGGTTTACCAAGGTTTTGAGCCGGTTGTACATGTCTTGTGGCTCTTCCCCTTTGCGAAGCCGGAAGCGACCGAGCTCCCCCTCGATCGTCTCCCGCTTGGTGATCTTGGTTAGCTCATCTCCCTCGTGCGCGGTCTTGAGCACGTCCCAAACTTCCTTGGCGCTCTTTAATCCATGCACCTTGTTATACTCCTCCCGACTTAGAGAGGCGAGGAGTATAGTTGTGGCTTGGGAGTTGAAGTGCTCAATTTGGGCAACCTCGTCCTCATCATAATCCTCATCCCCTACGGATGGTACCTGTACACCAAACTCAATGACACCCCATATACTTTTGTGGAGTGAGGTTAGATGAAATCGCATTAAATCACTCTACCTTGCAAAATCTTCACCATCAAAAGTTGGTGGTTTGCCTAATGGGACGGAAAGTAAAGGCGTATGTTTAGGAATGCGAGGATAGCGTAAGGGGATCTTACTAAACTTCTTGCGCTCATGGCGCTTAGAAGTAATGGATGGTGCGTCGGAGCTGGAGGTGGAAGGTGATGAAGTGTCGGTCTCGTAGTAGACCACCTTCCTCATCTTCTTTTTCTTGTCGCCACTCCGATGCGACTTGTGAGAAGAGGCTTTCTTCTCCTTCCCCTTCCCTTTGTTCCGGGACTCTTCCGATGTAGCCTTCCCGTGGCTTGTAGTGGGCTTGTCGCCAGTCTCCATCTCTTTCTTGGCGTGATTTCCCGACATCACTTCGAGCGGTTAAGCTCTAATGAAGCACCGGGCTCTGATACCAATTGAAAGTCGCCTAGAGGGGGGGGTGAATAGGGCGAAACTGAAATTCACAAAATTAATCACAACTACAAGCCGGGTTAGCGTTAGAAATAGAAACGAGTCCGAGAGAGAGGGCGTAAAACAAATCGCAAGCGAATAAAGAGTATGACACGCGGATTTGTTTTACCGAGGTTCGGTTCTTGTAAACCTACTCCCCGTTGAGGTGGTCACAAAGACCGGGTCTCTTTCAACCCTTTCCCTCTCTCAAACGGTCCCTCGGACCGAGTGAGCTTTTCTTCTCAATCACTTGGAACACAAAGTTCCCACATGGATCACCACACGATTGGTGTCTCTTGCCTCAATTACAAGTGAGTTTGATCTCAAGAAAGAATGAGAAAGAAAGCAATCCAAGCGCAAGAGCTCAAAAGAACACAACAAAACACTCTCACTTAACACTAACGCTTTTGTGGAATTGGGAGAGGATTTGATCACTTGGGTGTGTCTTGTATTGAATGCCTAGCTCTTGTAAGTGGTTGGAAGGTGAGAAACTTGGATGACTTGAATGTGGGGTGGTTGGGGGTATTTATAGCCCCAACCACCAAACTAGCCGTTTGGTGGAGGTTGCTGTCGCATGGCGCACTGGACAGTCCGGTGCGCCACCGGACAGTGTCCGGTGCGCCAGCCACGTCACTAGGCTGTTGGGTTCCGACCGTTGGAGCTCTGATGTGTGGGCCCGCCTGGCTGTCCGGTGGCGCACCGGACAAGTCCTGTAGACTGTCCGGTGTGCCACCCGCGCGTGCACTGCTCCTCTGCGCGCGCTGGCGCGCATTTAATGCGTTGCAGTCGACCGTTGGCGCGAAGTAGCCGTTGCTCCGCTGGCTCACCGGACAGTCCGGTGAATTATAGCGGAGCGGATTCCCGAAGGTGGCGAGTTCAAAGTTGCTCTCCTCTGGAGCACCGGACACTATCCGGTGTGGCACCGGACAGTCCGGTGAATTATAGCGAAGCTCCTGTGAGAATTCCCGAAGGGAAGAGTTTGGCTTGGAGTCCCCTGGTGCACCGTACACTGTCCGGTGGTACACCAGACAGTCTGATGCGCCAGACCAGGGCACACTTCGGTTATCCCTTGCTCTCTTTGTTGAACCCAATTCTTGGTCTTTTTATTGGCTAAGTGTGAGCCTTTGGCACCTGTATAACTTATACACTAGAGCAAACTAGTTAGTCCAATTTATTTGTGTTGGGCAATTCAACCACCAAAATCATTTAGGAAATAGGTGTAAGCCTAATTCCCTTTCAGGCCTCCCACATGATTTGATCGAGGGATTGCGCTAATCTAAGTCTAGAACTCCTCGAAGTCCTAGAACTCCTGGAAGTTTGCCACATTGCCTTTGTCTTCTCATGAGCATTGGTTGTAGTGGGGACAACCTGATGTTTTATGTTAAAGCAAGGGTGAGTACACATTAACATACTCAACAAGTGCCCCATTTGGCTAAAGTGGACTAGCTTTATGTGGAGTTAGACTATCAGTCAGTTGCTTTTACTTCGTCAAGTTTTAGTCATTAATATAAGCCAAGTTTTATCATAAATCCCAAGTTATTAGCCCAAAGGACACCTCCTAGTAGAGGAGATATCAGAGTGTGTAACCATGATCATCATAATTAAAGCCAACATCATAAATGTATCAAGTGTATCTCTAATCAAAGGAGCTCCCAATGTTGCTCTTAACCGTGAGCACGACTGATATATTAGTTTCTAACCTTTTGCAGAGGTCACACACTTTTGCCTTGGGTTGTCGAGACCCTTAAACACTTACAAGGTGAGTCAACAAGGTTTCACAACACAACATTTATAAATATTCTCCAAACGTATTGCCGTCCGTTAGGTTTCTTTGAGTTTTATAAACCCAATACCTCTCCCCAAAAGGGGTGACTAACAAAAGAAAAATGAAAGAACCTCGGTACCCAGCCTTAGCAGAGTAAGCACTATGCCTCGGACCCCATTGATGGCACGACGGCGAAGCAGCTACACCTACAGTTCCTTAAATTAATTAGCTAAGGGTGTTCCATTCCACCCTCATGGTTGCACTGTTTTCTCGGGTGGTCATCCAACGAACCGGTCCTAACGAGGAAGTACTCGAGAAACAACCTGAGCCTCCCAGATGAAGTACTTGGGAAACCGCCGAGCCTCCACCGAATCATGATCATATTCAATGTATATATAGATCAACATATCATAAAATGTCTCATCATGTTCATTGATTAAAGTAGACCACTAGCATAAAGCTAATCTTAATAGCCCAACCCAAAAGATAATCAAGGATAAGGTAAATAGAAAGCTAGTGAATCCTTAGCTTTGAATCATGTTATGTGGGAATACAAATTCTCATATGAATAGCACATAATAGGTCAGAGGACACTTGCCTTCACTAAACAGATGCTCAGGGTCTTGAACCTTGTAGAACTTGAAGAGTTTGATCTTTGGATCACCAAAGCTTGATTGTTGGTCCATTGAAGCTCGAGAAAGGATCATATTCTATTCGTGACATGCATCCAACACAAATAGGGACGACCAAACAAACATATACAAGCATAATAACGTTGCACCAAACAAATGTGAAGATTATAAAATCACATGCTAACAGATAGAACTCGACGCTACGGTCATGCGAGAAAAAGAAACATTGAAATCGAAGTTGTCGGCATTTCGAGACCGGGGGGGGGTCCCTGGGCCGACGAGTAAACTATCGCCGCGTGCCCCAGCCTAGATGGGTCGGTGCGAGACGGAGCGTGAAGGGGGGAGAAAGGCAGCCGGAGAGAGAGGTGGGAATCCCGTGGCCTTCGTGTTTGTCCCGCGCCCAGGTCGGGTGCGCTTGCAGTAGGGGTTTACAAGCGTCCGCGCGGGAGGGAGCGAGCGGCCTCACACGAGCGCCTGTCCCGTCCTTTCCCCGTGCGGCCAACCCTCTGTAAGAGGGCCCTGGTCCTTCCTTTTATAGGCGCAAGGAGAGGATCCAGGTGTACAATGGGGGGTGTAGCAATGTGCTAACGTGTCTAGCGGAGGAGAGCTAGCGCCCTAAGTACATGCCATCGTGGCAGCCGGAGAGGTTTTGGCACCCGGTTCGTGTGGTGTCGTGGCCGTCGGAGGAGCGCTGGAGCCTGGCGGAAGGACAGCTATCGGGGTTGTCGAGTCCTTGCTGACGTCCTCTTGCTTCCGTAAGGGGGCTAAGAGCCGCCGTCGTCATAGAGCGTGCGGGGCGCCATCATTACTTGTCTGGCGGAGCGAGCCAGATGGGACGCCGGTCTTGTTCCCCGTAGCCTGAGTCAGCTTGGGGTAGGGTAATGATGGCGCCTCCTGTTGACGTGGTCGGTCTGTGGTGCCCTAGGTTGAGCGATGTGGAGGCTCCTTCGAGGTCGAGGTCGAGTCTGTCTTCCGTGGCCGAGGTCGAGTCCGAGCCCCTGGGTCGGGCGAGGCGGAGACCGTCGGCTGAGGCCAGGGCTGAGTCCGAGCCCTGGGGTCGGGCGAAGCGGAGTTCGTCGTCTTCTGGGGCTGAGCCCGAGTCCGAGCCCTGGGTCGAGCGGAGCGGAGTTCGTCGTCTTCTGGGGCTGTGCCCGAGTCCGAGCCCTGGGTCGGGCGGAGCGGAGTTTGTCGTCTTCCGGGGCTGAGCCCGAGTCCGAGCCCTGGGTCGGGCGGAGCGGAGTTCGTCGTCTTCTGGGGCTGAGCCCAAGTCCGAGCCCTGGGTCGGGCGGAGCGGAGTTCGTCGTCGGGGCTGAGCCCGAGTCCGAGCCCTGGGTCGGGCAGAGCGGAGTTTCCCATGGCGCCTAGGGCCGGACTTGGCTGCTGTCAGCCTCACTCTGTCGAGTGACACAGCAGTCGGAGCGGCGCAGGCGACGCTGTCCTCTTGTCAGACCGGTCAGTGGAGCAGCGAAGTGACTGCGGTCACTTCGGCTCTGTCGACCGGAGGGCGCGCGTCAGGATAAAGGTGTTAGGCCACCTTTGCATTGAACGCTCCTGCGATTTGGTCGGTTGGCGTGGCGATTTGGCCTAGGTTGCTTCTTAGCGAATGCTGGGCCTCGGGCGAGCCGAAGGTGTGTTCGTTGCTGGAGGGGGGGCCCTCGGGCGAGACGTAGATCCTCCGGGGTCGGCTGCCCTTGCTCGAGGCTGGGCTCGGGCGAGGTGTGATCGTGTCCCTCGAATGGACCGATCTTTGACTTAGTCGCACCCATCAGGCCTTTGCAGCTTTATGCTGATGGGGGTTACCAGCTGAGAATTAGGAGTCTTGAGGGTACCCCTAATTATGGTCCCCGACAGTAGCCCCCGAGCCTCGAAGGGAGTGTTAATACTCGCTTGGAGGCTTTTGTCGCACTTTTTTGTAAGGGAACCAGCCTTTCTCGGTTGCGTTTTGTTCTAGTGGGTGCGCGCGAGCGCACCCGCCGGGTGTAGCCCCCGAGGCCTCGGAGGAGTGGTTTGTCTCCTCCGAGGTCTTAATGCCTCGCGCAATGCTTCGTCTGGTCTGGTTGTTCCCTCATGCGAGCTGGCCGTAGCCCGGGTGCACGGTCGGGTCCCAAGTTCTCGGGCTGGTATGTTGACGTTGTCAACGGTTTGGCCGGAGCTGGGTTTGCGAGAGCAGCCCTCGAGCCTCTTCACAGGGCGAGAGGACGGTTAAGGACATACTCGACTTTTTTACGTACGCCCCTGCGTCGCCTTTCCGCAAGGAGGAGGAGGGGAAAGCGCTATGTTGCCCTTAGAGGGCGCCGAACATGGTGTCTCCAGTGAGCTGCTGGCGGGTAATCCGAGTGGACGCCCGTGCCCCATTTGTTAGGGGTCGTCTAGAGGCCTAGAGGCACGCTCAAAAGTACCTGCAGGTGATCTGCCAGACCCGGTCCCCTGTCGACGGGGTCCGAGGGCTCGATGCCTCCCTCTGATGGGATTCCGTTACAAGATCGTTCCCGCTGGCCTCGGAAATGTCCTAGGGTACCTCGGGAGCATAGCCCGAGCCTTGGTTATGTATCGAACGTACCCAGGGTCATCCCTCGCTCTGTGTCTGAGGCGGCTGTGAACCCTTCGAGGGCCAGCCTACAAACCCCTGATCAGTAGTGGGCGCGGAGCCCAAGTGGCCTGAGGCGGTCATTGAACCCTTCCGGTGGGCCGGCCTTCGAACCTCTGACCAGTAGTGGGTGCAGAACCCAAGCGCTCTGAGGCGGCTGTTGAACCCCTCCGAGGGGCCAGCCTTCGAACCTCTGATCAGTAGGGAGGCTCAGAGCCTGTTTCCTTCACGGAGAAGGATCCTTTTTGGGGGTATCCCCCTTTCCCGGTCCCTGTTGTAAGAGAGAGAAAGAGGAAAAGGATACGAAATCGAATGACGTGGCGTACCTTTTTTGACGCGGTCATTATGGCGGAGGCGAAGCGTCGCTTGCTTCCCCCGCCAGAGGCGTCGCCTGTCCTGCCGTGGAGTTAATGCGATGGGGCGAGTGGTTCGCGGGGCGGCCGTTGCGCGTGCGCGAGCCGTTCGAGGAACGACCGTTTCGCTTTGAGTTTTTGAATCCCGCGGC
The DNA here is from genome assembly GCF_902167145.1 of Zea mays. NCBI lineage: Eukaryota > Viridiplantae > Streptophyta > Magnoliopsida > Poales > Poaceae > Zea > Zea mays. The sequence goes on along the minus strand of NC_050100.1, from coordinate 28,811,406 downwards.
GGGACCGGGCGAAACGTTGAACGGGTCTCGCCTTGGTCGTTATATACTCGGGGGAGGTTCTGGTGACGGTTCTTTGCTCCGCTTCTCGCCTCCTTCTTGGGTTTTCGCAGCCTGAGAGGTTTAGCCAGAGAAAAGGAAACCGCCCACCCGATCCTTTCCGCCGCCACCCCTTTTGCTCGGTGATGGCCGACCGGGTGTGGTGATGTTGTCGTCCTTCAGAGTGGAGATCCTCCGACCGCGTCGCCGTCCGAGGCTAGGTCGGACCTCGCCGAAGGTGTAGTTGACGCCGAGGGTGCCGCTGCTCCCTTCAACTGTCAAGATCCGAGCCTGCAGGATCGGATCATCTTGTAGTGTGTGTATGTTTTCTGCGGCCGCCGAGGCCCGAACACACCATCGTCGTGTTGTAAAGCTGCGTTTCTTTTCCCCTTGTTTCGAGTATCTGGACTTTATCGTCGGTAACAGAATTGTCTGTGCGAGCGAGAGTTGCTTTTCACGGAAGGCGATGAGTGAGGTATCCGTATCCCGGGGGCGTAGGAGTCCCTCGGCTCGGTCGGCCTTGCCGCTTACGCGCACTTTTGCCCGTCCATAGGGTTTTGTCACCGACGCAGTCGAGAAGGCCCGAAGAATCGCTTCGGCAGAGGAGCTTTCGAGCGTGAAGACTTGTTCGGTCCGCGGAATCACTTATCCGAACGTGAGTTACTTATCGCAGAAGGTGATGAGTGAGGTATCTGTATCCCAGAGGCGTAGGAGTCCCTCGGCTCGGTCAGCCTTGGCTGCTTACGTGTACTCCGTCGTTTTCAGGATCCACTTTCGAAGTAGTCGAAAAGCACGAAAGACATTCTGGCAGAAAAGATCTTTTTTCGAGGAAAATTTCGACGCAGAGGGGGTTCCCCCCTTTTAGCCCCCGAGGGAGGGTCGGGCTTTGCCGAGGCAAGGCTGACCCTTCCTTGATGACTAAACTTTACGTGGGAACGAGGTATACGAACAACTTGAAAGCATCTTAAGGGTAGAAGCGACGTAGCTGTTGGATGTTCCAAGCGTTGCTGTAGACCTCGCCTTGACTGTTGGCCAGCTTGTACGTTCCGGGCTTCAGAACTTTGGCGATGACGAACAACCCTTCCTAGGGAGGCGTGAGCTTGTGCCGCCCTCGGGCGTCTTGTCGCAGCCGAAGCACCAGGTCGCCCACCTGGAGGTCTCGGGACCGAACCTCTCGGGCGTGGTAGCGTCACAGGGACTGCTGGTACCGCGCCGAGTGTAGTAAGGCCATGTCCCGAGCCTCCTCCAGCTGGTCCAGTGAGTTTTCTCGATTAGCTTGATTGCTTTGGTCGGCGTAGGCCCTCGTCCTCGGGGAACCGTATTCTAAGTCTGTGGGCAGGATGGCCTCGACCCCATAGACTAGAAAGAACGGCGTGAAGCCCGTGGCTCGGCTCGGCATTGTCCTCAGGCTCCAGACCACCGAGGGGAGTTCCTTCATCCATCGCGTGCCAAACTTGTTGAGGTCGTTGTAGATCCGAGGCTTGAGTCCTTGTAGAATCATGCCGTTGGCACGCTCTACTTGCCCATTCGTCATGGGGTGAGCCACGGCGGCCCAATCCACCCGGATGTGGTGATCCTCGCAGAAGTCTAGGAACTTTCTGCCGGTGAACTGGGTGCCGTTGTCGGTGATGGAGTTCGGGACTCCAAAGCGATGAATGATGTTGGTGAAGAACGCCACCGCCTGTTCGGACCTGATGCTGTTTAGGGGTCGGACCTCGATCCACTTGGAGAATTTGTCGATGGCGACCAACAGGTGCGTGTAGCCCCCGGGTGCCTTCTGCAAGGGGCCGACGAGGTCCAGACCCCACACAACAAAAGGCCAGGTGATGGGTATCGTCTGGAGGGCCTGAGCGGGCAGGTGGGTCTGCCTTGCATAGAACTGACACCCTTCACAGGTGCGGACAATTCTAGTGGCGTCGACCACCGCCGTCGGCCAGTAGAAACCTTGCCGGAAGGCATTTTCGACAAGGGCTCGAGGTGCTGCGTGATGGCCGCAAGCCCCCGAGTGTATCTCTTGTAGGAGCTCCTGGCCTTCGGCGATGGAGATGCATCGCTGGAGGATGCCTGAGGGGCTGCGGTGGTAGAGCTCCTTCCCATCTCCCAGCAAGACGAACGACTTGGCGCGCCGCGCCAACCGCCGGGCTTTGGCTCGGTTGAGGGGTAGCTCTCCTCGGTGGAGATATTGCAGGTACGGGGTCTGCCAGTTTCGATTAGGCGTGACCCCGCTTCGCTCCTCCTCGATGCGCAGTGTCTCACCCTCGGGGGCTGAGGGTGCCTCGGGCTGAGCTGATGGTGCCTCGGGTTGAGCCGAGGGTGCCTCGGGTTGAGCCGAGGGTGCCTCGGGCCGAGCCGAGGGTACCTCGGACTGTGCCGAGGGTGCCTCGGACTAAGCCGAGGGTACCTCGGAATGAGCCGAGGGTGTCTCGGGCTGTGCCGAGGCCTTCTCGGGCTCGGGCGTGTCGTCAGTCTTGATGGAGGGTTGATGCAGGTCTCGAGAGAAGACGTCCGGGGGAACCGTTGTTCGCCCCGAGGCTATTTTAGCCAGCTCGTCCGCAGTCTCGTTGTGGCGTCGGGCGATGTGGTTGAGCTCGAGCCCGTAGAACTTGTCTTCCAGGCACCGAACCTCATCGCAGTAGGCTTCCATCTTCGGGTCGCGGCAGTGGGAGTTCTTCATGACTTGGTCGATGACGAGCTGCGAGTCACTGCGAGCGTCAAGGCGTCGGACCCCTAGCTCGATGGCGATGCGCAACCCGTTGACCAGAGCCTCGTACTCAGCCACATTGTTGGTCGCCGGGAAGTGGAGGCGTAGCACGTAGCGTAGGTGCTTCCTGAGGGGCGAGATGAAGAGCAGGCCCGCGCCTGCCCCTGTCTTCATCAGCGACCCATCGAAGAACATGGTCCAGAGTTCCGGTTGGATCGGAACTGTTGGGAGCTGGGTGTCGACCCATTCGGCCACGAAGTCTGCCAAGACCTGGGACTTGATGGCCTTCCGAGGGGCGAACGAGATCGTTTCGCCCATGATTTCCACCGCCCACTTTGCAATTCTACCCGAGGCCTCTCGGCACTGGATGATCTCCCCTAGGGGGAAGGATGACACCACAGTTATTGGATGAGACTCGAAGTAGTGTCGCAACTTCCGCCGCGTCAGGATCACCGCGTATAGCAGCTTCTGAATTTGTGGGTAGCAGATCTTGGTCTCGGACAATACCTCGCTGATGAAGTAGACTGGCCTCTGGACGGGCAATGCATGCCCCTCTTCTCGTCTCTCAACCACAATCGCGGCGCTAACCACCTGAGTGGTCGCGGCGACGTAGATCAAGAGGGCTTCTCCGGCTGCGGGGGGCACCAAGATAGGCGCGTTTGTGAGGAGCGCCTTCAGGTTCCCGAGGGCTTCCTCGGCTTCAGGGGTCCAAGCGAAGCACTCGGCCTTCCTTAAGAGGCGGTACAGAGGTAGGCCTCTTTCGCCGAGGCGCGAGATGAAGCGGCTCAGAGCCGCAAGACATCCCGTGACTCTCTGTACGCCTTTTAAGTCCTTGATGGGCCCCATGCCGGTGATGGCCGCAATCTTCTCCGGGTTGGCTTCGATGCCCCGCTCGGAGACGATGAACCCCAAGAGCATGCCTCGGGGAACCCCGAAGACGCACTTCTCGGGATTGAGCTTCACGCCTTTCGCCTTGAGACATCGAAATGTCACTTCAAGGTCGGAAAGGAGGTCGAAGGCTTTCCTCGTCTTGACTACGATGTCATCGACGTAGGCCTCGACCGTCCAGCCAATGTGTTCGCCGAACACATGGTTCATGCACCGTTGGTACGTCGCACCCGCATTCCTCAAGCCGAACGGCATGGTGACGTAGCAGTACATGCCGAAGGGCGTGATGAAAGAAGTCGCGAGCTGGTCGGACTCTTTCATCCTGATTTGGTGATACCCTGAGTAGGCATCGAGGAAAGACAGGGTTTCGCACCCAGCGGTGGAATCCACGATTTGGTCGATGCGAGGCAGAGGGTAGGGAACCTTCAGACATGCTTTGTTTAGACCAGTGTAGTCTACACACATCCGCCATTTCCCTCCTTTCTTTCTCACAAGCACAGGGTTGGCAAGCCATTCGGGAGGGAATACCTCTTTGATGAACCATGCCGCCATTAGCTTGTGGATCTCCTCGCCTATGGCTCTGCGCTTTTCTTTATCGAATCGGCACAGAGGCTGCTTCACGGGTCGGGCTCCAGCTCGGATATCTAGCGAGTGCTCGGCGACAACCCTCGGTATGCCGGGCATGTCCGAGGGACTCCACAAGAAAACGTCGACGTTCGCGCGGAGAAAGTCGACGAGCACTGCTTCCTATTTGGGATCGAGCTCGGAGCCGATCCGGATCTACTTGGAGGCGTCACTGCTGCGGTCCAGGGGGACAGACTTAACCGTCTCCGCTGGCTCGAAGTTGCCGGCGTGGCGCTTCACGTCTGGCACCTCCTTGGAGAGGCTCTCCAGGTCGACGATGAGGGCCTCGGATTCGGCGAGGGCCTCGGCGTACTCCACGCACTCCACGTCGCATTCGAACGCGTGTCGGTACGTGGGGCCGACGGTGATGACCCCGTTGGGGCCTGACATCTTGAGCTTGAGGTAGGTGTAGTTGGGGACGGCCATGAACTTCGCGTAGCATGGCCTCCCCAACACTGCGTGGTAGGTTCCTCGGAACCCGACCACCTCGAACGTGAGGGTCTCCCTTCGGAAGTTGGAGGGTGTTCCGAAGCAGACGGGAAGATCGAGTTGTCCGAGGGGCTGGACGCGCTTCCCGGGGATGATCCCGTGGAAAGGCGCAGCGCCTGCCCGAACCGAGGATAGATCAACATGCATGAGCCCGAGGGTCTCGGCGTAGATGATGTTGAGGCTGCTGCCTCCGTCCATGAGGACCTTGGTGAGCCTGACGTCGCCGATGACGGGGTCGACAACGAGCGGGTATTTCCCCGGGCTCGGCACACGGTCGGGGTGGTCGGCTTGGTCGAAGGTGATGGGCTTGTCGGACCAGTCCAGGTAGACTGGCACCGCCACCTTTACCGAACAGACCTCCCAACGCTCTTGCTTGCGGTGCCGAGCCGAGGCGTTCGCCGCTTGCCCACCGTAGATCATGAAGCAGTCGCGGACCTCGGGGAACTCTCCTGCCTGGTGATCTTCCTTCTTGTCGTCGTCGCGAGCCCTGCCACCCTCCACGGGTGGCCCGACCCTATGGAAGTGGCGCCGAAGCATGGCGCACTCCTCAAGGGTGTGCTTGACGGGCCCCTGATGATAGGGGCACGACTCCTTGAGCATTTTGTCGAAGGGGTTGGCACCTCCAGGGGGTTTTCGAGGGTTCTTGTACTCGGCGGCGGCGACAAGGTCCACGTCGGCGGCGTCGCGTTTCGCTTGCGACTTCTTCTTGCCTTTCTTCTTGGCGCCGCGCTGAGTTGACGCCTCGGGGGCATCTTCCGGTGGGCGGCCCTGGGGCTGCTTGTCCTTCCAGAAGATGGCCTCAACCGCCTCCTGGCCAGAGGCAAACTTGGTGGCGATGTCCATCAGCTCGCTCGCCCTGGTGGGGGTCTTTCGACCCAACTTGCTCACCAGGTCGCGGCAGGTGGTGCTGGCGAGGAACGCGCCGATGACATCTGAATCGGTGATGTTGGGCAGCTCGGTGCGCTGCTTCGAGAATCGTCGGATGTAGTCCCGGAGTGACTCTCCCGGCTGCTGTCGGCAGCTCCGGAGATCCCAGGAGTTTCCAGGGCGCACGTACGTGCCCTAGAAGTTGCCGGCGAAGGCTTGGACCAGGTCGTCCCAGTTGGAGATCTGCCCCGGAGGCAGGTGCTCCAGCCAGGCGCGAGCGGTGTCGGAGAGGAACAGGGGGAGGTTGCGGATGATGAGGTTGTCATCGTCCGTTGCACCCAGTTGGCAGGCCAACCGGTAGTCCGCGAGCCACAGTTCCGGTCTCGTCTCCCCCGAGTACTTTGTGATAGTAGTCGGGGTTCGGAACCGGGTCGGGAACGGCGCCCGTCGTATGGCGCGGCTGAAAGCCTGCGGACCGGGTGGTTCGGGCGAGGGACTCTGATCCTCCCCGCTGTCGTAGCGTCCCCCACGCCTGGGGTGGTAGCCTCGGTGCACCCTCTTGTCGAGGTGGGCCCGACGGTTGCGGTGATGGTGCTCGTTGCCGAGGCGACCCGGGGCCGTAGGCGCTGTGTTGCGCGTGCGCCCGGTGTGGACCGAGGCTTCCCGCATGAATCGGGAAGTTGCGGCGCGATGTTCCGAGGGGTACCCCTGCCTTCGGGAGGCGGAGCTTTCGGCCCGTCAGACCGCGGCGTCCTCCAGGAGATTCTTGAGCTCTCCCTGAATCCGCCGCCCCTCAGTGGTTGATGGCTCCGGCATCACGCGGAGAAGCATTGCTGCTGCAGCCAGGTTCTGGCCGACTCCACCGGAAGTGGGTGGCGGCCTCACCCTGACATCGTCGGCGATGCAGTGCTGGATACCCTGGGGCAGATGACGCACTTCTCCGGCCGGAGGTTGGCCCGCCCATTCCTGCCCGACGTCCCGGCGGATCGGCTCAAGTGTTCCTGCTCCCTCGTCGAGCCTGGCCTGCACCCCGCGGATTTGCTCGAGCTGTGGGTCATGACCCCCCGCCTGAACGGGGACCACAACTAGCTCCCGTAGGATGTCAACGCGAGGCACAGGCCTAGGGAGATCACCGTTCTCCGGCATACCAAGACGGTTGCCCTCGGAGGGACCCCCTAGATCGACGTGGAAACATTCATGACTTGGGCCGCAGTCCTCGTCGCCGAGGCTGCGGCTACCGTCGGAACAGTCGGAAAGGCAGTAGTCACACGTGGTCATAAAGTCCCGCATGGCACTGGGGTTACCAAGTCTGGAGAAATCCCAACAGAAGTCGGGCTCGTCATCTTCCTCGGACCCCGAGGGCCCGTAGGTCGAGACGTCCGTCAGCCGGTCCCAGGGTGACCGCATACGATACCCCAGAGGGTCTGGACTCGCCTCTACGAGAGCGTCCACCAAAGCGAAGTCGCTTGGCGGGTCGAGACTGAATCCAAAAGGCGCGAGATGGGAATCGGTGGGTACCTCTTGGTCGACGGGCGGTGACGAAGTCACGTCAGGGACTGACTGCACCGTCGTCTCAGGTATGAGGGTGACGCCCAGCAAGCCTTTCACGAGCGTGCTGGCGTCGCCAGTTTGCTTGGGATTGGCGTGTTGCGAGGAGACGGCGCTCGTCTTCGTCTCAGACGCGAGGTCGATGCCTGACGTGCCCCCCGTTGGGGCGCCAGCGCCGTCGACTCGCTCGACAGCCGACGAGGTGCCGCCTCCTGCTTGGCCTTGGTTGCCCCGCCTCCTCCTCCGTCGGCGGGGGAGGGGACGGGGTGAGCTCGAATGTGGTTCTTCCACCACGCGGGGAAGACGTCGTCGACTCCGCCGCTGGCGGGCGGGCTGTCGGCCGCCATTGTCGCTGTCGCACGGCGGGGGAAAGAGTATCATGTCGTAGCTGCCGTCGAGGGACATGAACTCAAGACTCCCGAAATGGAGCACCGTCCCGGGCTGGAAAGGTTGCCGGAGACTGCCCATCTGGAGCTTGACGGGAAGTTGTTCGTCAACACGCAGCAGGCCCCTACCTGGCGCGCCAACTGTCAGCGTTTCGAGACCGGGGGGTCCCTGGGCCGACGAGTAAACTGTCGTCGCGTGCCCCAGCCCAGATGGGTCGGCGCGAGACGGAGCGCGAAGGGGGGAGAAAGGCAGCCGGAGAGAGAGGTGGGAATCCCGCGGCCTTCGTGTTTGTCCCGCGCCCAGGTCGGGTGCGCTTGCAGTAGGGGGCTACAAGCGTCCGCGCGGGAGGGAGCGAGCGGCCTCACACGAGCGCCCGTCCCGTCCTTTCCCCGCACGGCCAACCCTCTGTAAGAGGGCCCTGGTCCTTCCTTTTATAGGCGCAAGGAGAGGATCCAGGTGTACAATGGGTGGTGTAGCAATGTGCTAACGTGTCTAGCGGAGGAGAGCTAGCGCCCTAAGTACATGCCGTCGTGGCAGACGGAGAGGTTTTGGCACCCGGTTCGTGTGGTGTCGTGGCCGTCGGAGGAGCGCTGGAGCCTGGCGGAAGGACAGCTGTCGGGGCTGTCGAGTCCTTGCTGATGTCCTCTTGCTTCCGTAAGGGGGCTGAGAGCCACCGTCGTCATAGAGCGTGCGGGGCGCCATCATTACTTGTCTGGCGGAGCGAGCCAGATGGGACGCCGGTCTTGTTCCCCGTAGCCTGAGTCAGCTTGGGGTAGGGTAATGATGGTGCCTCCTGTTGACGTGGTTGGTCCGTGGTGCCCTAGGTTGAGCGATGTGGAGGCTCCTCCGAGGTCGAGGTCGAGTCTGTCTTCCATGGCCGAGGTCGAGTCCGAGCCCCTAGGTCGGGCGAGGCGGAGACCGTCGGCTGAGGCCAGGGCTGAGTCCAAGCCCTAGGGTCAGGCGAAGCAGAGTTCGTCGTCTTCCGGGGCTGAGCCCGAGTCCGAGCCCTGGGTCGGGCGGAGCGGAGTTTGTCGTCTTCTGGGGCTGTGCCCGAGTCCGAGCCCTAGGTCGGGCGGAGCGGAGTTCATCGTCTTCCGGGGCTGAGCCCGAGTCCGAGCCCTGGGTCAGGCGGAGCGGAGTTCGTCGTCTTCCGGGGCTGAGCCCGAGTCCGAGCCCTGGGTCGGGCGGAGCGGAGTTCGTCGTCTTCCGGGGCTGAGCCCGAGTCCGAGCCCTGGGTCGGGCGGAGCGGAGTTCGTCGTCTTCCGGGGCTGAGCCCGAGTCTGAGCCCTGGGTCGGGCGGAGCGGAGTTTCCCATGGCGCCTAGGGCTGGACTTGGCTGCTGTCAGCCTCACTCTGTCGAGTGGCACAACAGTCGGAGCGGCGCAGGCGGCGCTGTCCTCTTGTCAGACCGGTCAGTGGAGCGGCGAAGTGACTGCGGTCACTTCGGCTCTGTCGACAGGAGGGCGCGCGTCAGGATAAAGGTGTCAGGCCACCTTTGCATTGAATGCTCCTGCGATTTGGTCGGTTGGCATGGCGATTTGGCCTAGGTTGCTTCTTGGCGAAGGCTGGGCCTCGGGCGAGCCGAAGGTGTGTTCGTTGCTGGAGGGGGGGGGGCCTCGGGCGAGACGTAGATCCTCCGGGGTCGGCTGCCCTTGCCCGAGGCTGGGCTCGGGCGAGGTGTGATCGTGTCCCTCAAATGGACCGATCCTTGACTTAGTCGCACCCATCAGACCTTTGCAGCTTTATGCTGATGGGGGTTACTATCGGTGTTTTGGGTCCGACCGCACACCCGGGGTTGCCCCTCAAGGTGTTTTTAGGAGTAGGACGGTGTCGCCGACTGTAGCAAAATGGTTCGTGCCAGATGCACGAGGGACAGTGGACAGTGTTTACAGGTTCGGGCCGCTTAGAGATGCGTAACACCCTATGTCCTGGTGAGTATGCTTTGTGTACGAGGTTACAAGGTAGCTCTCTGAATGGAGAATGCAAAGAGTTGAGGTGGATGACTGAGTAATAGGGTCGATCAATCTGAAGGGGTGCCCCCTAGGCCTTATATACTCGACCGTGGGGCAATACATGTGGATATGATAACAATGTGCACCTAAAAGATAGTGAACTGTTTGAGTCTATCTTCCTATAGCTCTGCCGACCTATCCTCGCATGGCTCCGTTGCACGGGGGCTCCAGCGCGAGAAAGTCGGATCTTTGTTGTGGTCGCTTGCTCAACGCTGTGGGCCGTCCGAGCTTGCACCAATCCGGCCTCATGTCAACCTGCTTTGCTGATTGTCCCTCCCCAGGCCCACGAGGGAATGACCTTACGATTTATTGGGCCCTTGGACCTTTCGTGAGGTCTTTTGCCCTTCCCGTGGACCCGGGGGATATCTGTCCCACACAAGCCCCCGATCTTTGGGTTGATTTTGAGGTAATCAGCCCAAAGATCCCAGGTCCAGCCTGCAGGTAATTTGGGGAAAACGATTTCTTACTGTCTTCTTCTGCTTTGATCACTCGTAAACTGAAGCTTTGTTTCGTGCTTGTGCCTTAGAGGTCGGCATTTCATATTGTAGGACCCTGAAATTCATTGGGTGCGCCGGAGGTGCACCCAATGGGTGTAGCCCCCGAGCTTCGAGTAGATTTTGGAAAATAATCTACTCGAAGGTCTTCATCAGAAATTATTTTCATCTTACTCTTATGCTTTGGTTAAGGGCCAGCCTTGTCTTCAATCTTGTCTTATGCCTTAGAAGTCGGCACTATCTTGGCTTGAAATGGTGATTCATGGGGTGCACCGAAGGTGCACCCAATGGGTGTAGCCCCCGAGCTTTGAGTGGATTTTTGAAGATAATCCTCTCGAAGGTCTTCATTTTGTGTCCTTCTGCTTTGATCACTCGTAAACACCGAGTCATTCAATGGGTGTGGGCAAGGGACGGCTTGGTACGCTAAGTGTTTTAGCCGGCTGCTTCTGAGTAGTAATGTGATGTGACGGCGGATGTAATCATATCATCCGCGCTGTTGACTGGAGTCCCAATGGGTGTTGTGTTGCGTGAAACGGCGTCAGCCGCCTGACGTGTCTTCAGACGGGTTGAAGTGCTTATTGAATGCTTTGCGATTGTTCAGTGACCGTGGTTGGAGGTGAGCGGTTGCCTTCTTCTTCTATAAATAATGTCGTTGTCTCTCCGGCTTTTTCACATCTCTTACTGCTCTCTGCTGCTTGCTTTTCTTCTCTCTCTCTCGCTTCCACCATGGGCAAGAACAACAAGCGCAAGCGTGAGCCGACTCCTCCATCGGAGGATTTTGGTGACTCGGAGTACTCAGAGGAGGAGTTCTCCTCTGAGTCCGAGGGGTCTCCGGCTCCCACCCCCCCTGCGTGAGTCGTCTGACGACTCAGACGACTCCCAGGGGCTCGCGGCGGAGGTCTGGACTTACATCCGGGCCGTCGAGCGCTCCGGGCTCGTTGGCTCGGATGAGTCGGAGTACTCCTCGGACGAGGAGGACTCGTCTGAGGAGGATGGTGGCGGCGATGGCGATGACGACGACGACGGCGACTACGACGACGAAGGCGGTGGCGGCGACGATGGTGACGGCGGCGGCAGCGGCGGCAGCGGCGGTGGCAAGGGTGACGACGGCGGCAGCAGGGGCGACATCGGTGGCGGCGGCAGCAGCAAGGGCAGCAACAAGGCCAGTGGCTAAATGCCACTGGTTTTTAGATATTAGTATAGATTAGAAGTAGTATAATGTAGTAGTATCAGTAGTGTAGAGTAGTATAATGTAATGTAGTAGTAGTAGTAAGGAAGTATCAACTCATAATGAGTTGATTTGTAAGTACGATATCTTCCCTTTAATGAAGAAATGATGTTGCCTTCTCTGTGATGATTGCTCGTTGATATTCATAACTCAAAGTTCTTGAGTCATTCCTCTTCCCACCTTTTTCGTGAAGTTGATTTCCTTGGAATAGTAAGTGAATGACTCGGGCATCATATCGATGCCTTTAGAGGTAGCTGTTGAGCGACTTAAGGACGACGTCGGAGTTTTAGAGGTAACTGCCGAGCGACTGAACACTATGTCGGAGTTTTTGAGGTAACGTCGAGTGACTTGAAGACGACGTCAGCATTTTAGAGGTAACACCGAGCGACTTGAAGACGATGTCGGCGTTTTAGAGGTAACGCCGAGTGACTTGAGGGCGACGTCAGCGTTTTAGAGGTAACACCGAGTGACTTGAAGACGATGTCAGCGTTTTGGAGGTAACGCCGAGTGACTTGAGGGCGACGTCAGCGTTTTAGAAGTAACGCCGAGTGACTTGAGGGCGACGTCAACGTTTTAGAGGTAACGCCGAGTGATAGCGGGCTGCGCGGGCCACTTTGAGGATAATAGCCGAGTGATGATGTGGCGCACCAGTGTTTTGGAAGTAACTGCCGGGTGAGGACGTGGCACGCCGGTGTTTTGGAAGTAACCGCCGGGTGCTGACTAGCGCTTTTTGAAACGGTATCTGGCTCGGGAATATCCCATAAGTACTGCGCTTTTAGCCGCCTCTCCTTTCCGTGCCCTAGTTCTTGCTTTCTTGCTTCCGAATCCTCTCCGCAATTCGCCTCCCACTCTGCTCGCCGGAAGAATCGAGATGGCACCCAAGAGGAAAGCTTCGAGTTCGTCTGCCGCAGTGATTCCTCCAATCGATCCCAACAGCCAGTTGCCTTTCACAGGTAACCACATGTATGTCATCTCCGAGCCCGAACTTCTCCACCTCGTGTCCATCGGGGTCCTTCCCCCGAGGGAGCTCTGTTCTTGGCGGATTTGCCATGGGGTCACTGTCCCGACAGAGGATACCCATGAGTCCGTGATTTACGCTCCTTTCCTTCTCCGCGGCCTCGGTCTTCCTATTTCTCCCTTTTTCCGCGGCCTTCTTGATTTCTACCATCTTAACTTGACCCATCTGAATCCCAATTCTATCCTGCAAATTTCCATTTTCATTCATTTATGCGAAGCTTTTCTTGGTGTGCTGCCACATTTCGGGTTGTGGAAGTACTTGTATCACTGTCGCCCTGGGATGGCCGGGGGACAACATCAGTTGGTTGGGGGTGCTAGCTTGGAGATGCGCCGTGGGAGGAAGACAGAGTATCTTCAAATCCCTCTCAAAGATAACATCAAGGGATGGCGCTTGGAGTGGTTCATTGTTGAGAATTATGGAAACTCTCTCCCCCCTCGGTCGGGAAGACAACCGGATGTTCGCACCCCGAGCTGGACCGAGTCCCCCACGGATCAGGAGGTAGCTGAGGCAGGTGCTTTGCTAGCTGAAGTTGGATTGCTGAAGGAGAGGGGTCTGACTGCTGAAGCTGTGGTTGCTGATTTTGTCTTCAAGAATATTCAGCCGTTGAAAGACAGGGCATACCCGGCTTATCTATATCGAGGTCTAGCCGACTCAACTCGGGTTACCAACAGAAGAATTCCCTCTGTAGACTTGGTGAACCGACTTGAGATGATTCTTAGAGGCAAGGTGTCAAATGTTGGTGCCCCAGTGGCATACTCAGCTTGGAACTTGCCTCCTCCCAAAGCCTTTACTCTTTTTTGTGTCGAATTCACCTGTTACTGATGACAGTTTGGGCCTTAGAGTGCGATCCTCTGCTGAAGAAGTTAGCGCCTTGGTTGCCTCGCTCGGGGAGATTCATGATGATGAACGACAGGTCCATTTTGAGGTGCCCCTGAATCCTAGTGACGCAGAGATAAGTGTTATGCTTGATGTGCTGGCTGAGGACTCTTCTGATGCTGCTCCTGCTGGGACATTGGTGGTGGCGCCCCTCCTAGAGGTTGGTACAACCTCAGATATTCAGAAGCCTGTCAATGTTCGCCCGAGGTGTCCTTGCCGAGTCAATCAACTTGAACCTTCTGCTGATGAGCAGAAAAAGAAGAAAAGACGCCTCCGGCGAGTGTCTAGTTTGGATCGGGACGTTGGTACTTCGGTTCCTGCTGCTGAAGAGGTGCCTGTGCCTGAATTTACTGATGCTGACCCCAATGGGTGTGCCCAATCTGCTGCTGATCCCAATGTGGGTGCTCCATCTGTTGCTGAACCCAATGGGTGTGCTGCCTGTGTTGCTAATGAAGACGATAGGGAGGAAGAGGATGAAGTTCCTTTGACTCGGAAAAACAGTCGGCAGTTCATCGCTAGTGGTGAAAGTAGTGGAGTTCCTTCTCCTGCTTTGTCTGCTCTCATTGGTCTGCAAGAATTGTCCCTGGCGAATTTTGATTGGACTCTTGAGGATATGGTTCCAGAGGATCTGTTATCAGAGCCAGCAGATGATGGTGTGATGGAGGTTTGTGCTGATGTGCTTGATGCTAGGTTGAGGTCATCCCGTGCCTTGTCGACCTTAGAGCGCGATCTCGAGGGTCAGGAGACTGACTTGGATCGTCCTAGTCCCATGGAAGTAACTGAGGGCCCATCAGCCTTAGAGGTGGCTACTGTAGAGAACTCGTCCCTCAGGGACAGTGTTGACACTTGCCCAGCCCCCGAGGATGTTGCCGGGGATGACTTGGTTCGGGTGGGAAGTGTAAGCCATGACCCAGCCCCCGAGGGTACTGTCGGGGGTGATCCGGCTCAAGTGGGCAGTGCAAACTATGACCCAGCCCCCGAGGGTGTCCGAGCGGGGTCTCCCTCTTGTACTTCCATGGACGTTCATGCGGGATCGCCTCCGCACTCCGGCTGCATTGTGGTAGCCCAAGCTTTGGACCAGGGAGTCGCTTTAGAGGGCAGTGTCCCTGCTGACCAAGTTTTGGGCTCTGTTGATGGCATCGAGTTGATTCCTGCTGGTTCATTGCAAGCTGCTTCGAGTGGCGGCCTTACGCCCGGTCATCAATTGATCTCTCATGATTTGGGGGTCCCTTCGTTCTTTTCCAACCTCCAGGTACTGTGGTATACTTTAGCTTGATTTTTACACCGCTTGAACTGCTGTCATTACATTCATCTGTTCTCCTTATCAGGCTTTGGTGGACGGGATGGCTAGCCAGCTGAGGTTGCAGGGTGCTTCTGTTCCAGAAGGAGCTTTGTCTCTTGCATGTTGGAATCCAGTGTTACTTCAACATCGTGTCTCTGACTTGGAGGCGACCAATGCTGGTTAGTGCTTTTTTGCTTCTCTTTGTGTTCACTATTAAACTGCTTTACATTCTGACCCCTTTTGTTTGATTGTTTCCTGCTAGGTATGACTCGGCAGATTTCCACTCTTGAAGAAAAACATTCTCGAGATCAGGCTGAGTTGGTCCAGCGGTGCTCTGACTTTGAAGAAAAGTATTCTCAAAGTCAGACTGAACTAGTTCAGGTCTCTGCTGCCTTAGATGACGCCAATGCACTGAGCTCTTCCCTTCACACTCAGCTTAATTCTGAAAAGGTGACTTATAAAACTGTGCCTTGCCTTGTTGTGCTCCTATTGCTTGCTTGATGTTTGAAGGAGCTGACTTTTGTTTGCAGAAAGAAAAACGTATCCTTGCTGCTTCTCGCGACAGTCTTGACAGATTGTATCGCGACTCTAGCAACTCGCTGACCATCCTGGAGAGGAGTCATCGCTTCACCATGGAGGAGTTAGACAACCATCGCTGTAAGCTGCGGGAATCCACGGATGAGGTGACCCGGCTCAAGCAATTGATATCAGCGAAGGATGCTACTATCAAAGAACTCCGTGCTTCCAAGAAATCCATCGCCCAGGAGCTAGAAGCTGCTCGATTGGCTGTCAAGGTTGCTGAAGAGACTTCCGTTACTCTCAGAGCCCAGCGCGACAGAGCCATGGATAAGGCCATTCGGGCGGGGCGAATCTTGATGAGGAGACCCGGTGTGGTTGTTCCCGAAGATATAAGGGCTGACGTGAATGCTGCTCCTGATTCCTCGAGTCGCCCTTCCTCGTCGATTGCTCCTGAGAAAGATATCACAAAATAGAGAAACATTTTGCGTGCTTTGAGCGCGCGGTTAGCATGGTTAGACATTTGTTAGAGGATACCATTTCAGTACTTGAATGACATTGTTATTCTCCTGTTGTTTCAGAATTCATCAGTTCGTAAATTTGCAATAGTAAAATGATGTGCGATGGTTTTGAAACTTGTTTGCGGGATATAGAAGTCATCCCTATATGAGTGATCGTAAGCGTGTCAGATCGCCTTAAGTTGCTGCTGACTTAAGTTGGTTGCTTCTGTTAATAGGGCTTAGTGGTCACCCCGAGTTACGTAAGCGCGAGCATGTTGCACCGGCTAAAGTCGTTGCCGATTTAAGCCGATTGCTCCGTTAGCAGGGCATAGTGGTCACCCCGAGTTAAGTAAGCGTGAGCATGTTGCACCACCTTAAGTCGTTGCCGACTTAAGCCGATTGCTCCGTTAGAAGGGCATAGTGGTCACCCCGAGTTAAGTAAGAGCGCGAGCATGTTGCACCGGCTAAAGTCGTTGCCGACTTAAGCCGATTGCTCCGTTAGCAGGGCATAGTGGTCACCCCGAGTTAAGTAAGAGCGCGAGCATGTTGCACCGGCTAAAGTCGTCGCCGACTTAAGCCGATTGCTCCGTTAGCAGGGCATAGTGGTCACCCCGAGTTAAGTAAGAGCGCGAGCATGTTGCACCGGCTAAAGTCGTCGCTGACTTAAGCCGATTGCTCCGTTAGCAGGGCATAGTGGTCACCTCGAGTTAAGTAAGCGTGAGCATGTTGCACCGCCTTAAGTCATTGCCGACTTAAGCCGATTGCTCCGTTAGCGGGGCATAGTGGCCACCCCGAGTTAAGTAAGAATGCAAGTCAATCATGAACAAACTAAGTATCTTTGAAGCCCCTTTTTTTTATTGATGACATATTTTCATTTTACAGAGTACATCGTCGTCCCGACAGCTTTTGAAATACAGCTAGGGATAAAACTTCCTGAGGTGTTCTATGTTCCAGGAGTTCTGAACTTTTGTGCCGTCCATCTGAGTGAGACGATATGATCCTGGCCGAGTGACTTCTGCTACTACGAAGGGTCCTTCCCATAAGGGCGATAACTTGTGTCGTCCCTCCCCCGTTAGAATTCGGCGGAGGACGAGATCTCCTACTGAGAAGGATCGCTGCCGCACGGCCTTGTCGTGATAGCGCCTTAGAGTCTGCTGGTATCGTGCTGATTGGATTACTGCATTCAGCCGTTCTTCTTCGAGTACATCAATGTCTTCTAGCCTAGTGGCTTCGGCTTCTGCTATGCTTTCGAAAATCAACCTTGGCGCTCCGAACTTGAGGTCGGCTAGTAATACTGCCTCTGACCCATAGACCATGAAGAAAGGAGTGTTTCCATGCAGAGCTCGGCTAGGCTGGGTTCTTATGCTCCAGACGACATAGGGCAATTCCCTTATCCATTTTCCTGCGATCTTTTCATTCTTATCGAAGACCTTTTTCCTGAGTGCCTCCAATATCATCCTGTTGGCTCGCTCAACCTGCCCGTTGGCTCTTGGGTGTGCTACAGAAGCATACTTGATCTGAATGCTTTTTTGCTCGCAGAAGTCGAAGAACTCTGAACTTGTGAAGTTGGATCCTAGGTCAGTTATGATGCTGTTTGGTATCCCGAATCTGAATATTATGTCTTGTATGAATTCCACGGCCTTAGCTGAGGTTAAAGAGGCAATGAGTTTGAATTCTATCCATTTAGTGAATTTGTCGATTGCTACCAGTACATGAGTGTATCCTCCTTGAGCCTTCTTGAAAGGTCCAATCATATCTAGTCCCCAGCACATGAAGGGCCAAGTCACTGGTATGGTCTGCAGTTGCTGTGCTGGTAAATGTTGTTGTTTTGACAAGTACTAGCAAGCTTCGCACCTCTGAACTAATTCGGCTGCATCACTCTTCGCTGTTGGCCAATAGAATCCTGACCTGAAGACCTTCCCGACTAGTGTCTTAGATGCTGCGTGTATTCCACATTGCCCAGCATGGACCTTATCCAGAAGTCGCTTCCTAGTAGATGAGAGGATGCACTTCATGAGGACGCCTGATGCACCTCTTCTGTATAATGTTTCCCCAATGAGTGTGTAGTGAGCCGACTATCTGGCAATATGCTCGGCCGCATTTTTGTCATCTGGTTCCTCTTCATTCTTTATATATCTGATGATTGGCCTTCTCCAGTCATCAGAGTCTGACTCTAGTTGATTCACAATATTACACTCTTCTGCTTGATTCATTGAGATGCTCGGCTGTAGTATTTCTTGTACAAAGACTCCAGGTGGGACCTGAGTTCGACTGGATCCTAGCTTGGACAATACATCGGCTACCGTGTTCCGATCTCTTTCTACATGATGAAATTCCAGACCCTCAAACTTATCCTCTAGTTTTCGGACGGCGGTGCAGTACTTTCCCATTGAATCACTCGAACAATCCCACTCTTTGTTTATCTGGCTAATGACTACCAGAGAGTCTCCGTACACCATCAGTCTCTTGATGCCCAATGATATGGCGATATTCAATCCATGGATCAGAGCTTCATACTCGGCTGCATTGTTGGAGGCCGGAAACAGCAACTGGAGAGCATGTTTGAGGTGCTCGCCTCTAGGTGCGGTGAAGAGAATTCCTGCTCCTGCTCCCTGAAACTTCAGTGAGCCATCGAAATACATTCGCCATACTTCTGCAGACTCTGGGTTATCTGGTACTTGCTGTTCAGTCCACTCTGATACGAAGTCAACCAATGCTTGATTTTTGATGGCAGTGCGAGGTCGAAATTCGATGTCATGAGATTCCAGCTCACAAGCCCACTTGGCTATTCGGCCAATGGCTTCCTTGTTGTGAAGAATATCCCCTATTGGAAAACCTGTGACTATTATGACTTTGTGGTCATCAAAATAGTGACGTAGCTTGCGGGCAGTTAGAAGTACTGCATATAATAGCTTCTGAACTTGAGGATACTTTTTCTTCGAGGGACCCAGAACTTCACTGATGAAGTAAACAGGATGTTGTACTGGGTAGGCATGTCCTTCTTCTGCTCACTCGACTACCAACGTGGTGCTTACCACGTGAGTCGTGCAAGAGATATACAACAGCAGATCTTCAGTTGGTTGAGTTGACGTGGCTCGGCGTGATGGCTTCAGTACTGGTGGTGTTGTCAAGAATCTTTTCAGTGCATCTAGAGCTTCCTGTGCTTCTGAGGTCCACTGAAACTTATCCACTTTCTTGAGCAGCTTGTAAAATGGTAAACCCTTTTCTCCCAGCCTGGATATAAATCTGCTCAGGGCTGCCATACATCCAGTAAGTCGCTGAACCTTCTTTTGTGATCGAGGTGCTTCCATTTTCATGATAGCTTCAATCTTATCTGGATTAGCCTCAATTCCCCGGTGGCTAACAATAAATCCGAGTAACTTTCCTGCTGGTACCCAAAAACACATTTTTCGGGATTAAGCTTCCATCGATACCGCCGCAGACTGTTGAAAACCAGCTGTAAGTCTTCGATGAAGTTCTCCGAGTTCTCCGTTTTGATTACCACATCATCTACGTAAGCCTCCACACGTTTGCCCCAGTGATCGGCTAAGCATGTTTGAATGGCTCTCTGATAAGTTGCTCCAGCGTTTTTGAGACCGAACGACATGGAGGTATAACAGAAAGCACCAAACGGAGTAATGAACGCTATTTTTTCCTCGTCTTCCTTTGCCAAACTAATCTGATGGTATCCGGAATAGCAATCCAGGAAAGACAGCACAGAACACCCGGCGGTGGAGTCTACCACCTGATCTATCCTCGGGAGCCCGAAGGGATCCTTTGGACAGTGTTTGTTGAGATCAGTATAGTCGACGCACATGCGCCAATCCACTTTATTCTTTTTGAGTACAAGAACATGGTTGGCTAACCACTCGGGGTGTAACACCTCTCTAATAAATCCAGCCGCGACCAAGCGAGCTAACTCGGCGCGTATGGCCTCTCTCTTGTCGGGCGTGAAACGATGTAGTTTTTGCCGAATCGGCCTTGCCTGGGGATAGACCTTCAGTTTGTGCTCGGCCAGTTCTCTTGGGACTCCCGGCATATCCGCAGGTTGCCATGCGAATACGTCTCGGTTATCTTGCAGAAACTGGACGAGCGCGCTTTCCTATTTGTCGTCCAGGCTGGAGCTGATGATGGTAGTCTTGCGTTCATCAGCGAACCCCAGGTTGATCCTTTTAGTTTCTTCAGTCGGCCGCATAGAGGTCGCGGCGTGAGCTTCGTTTGCTGGTACTGCAAGGTCCTCCTCAGGCTTAGAGTTCGCCTGTGTTGAAGAAATCGTCGACGGCTTGGTGGTGAGGGCCGCTTGGATGGCCACTCGGAAACACTCTGCGGCGCCTTGGAAGTCGACGCGCATAGTTATGATTCCTTATGGTCCTGGCATCTTCAGTATCATGTACGTGTAATGAGGAATGGCCATGAATTTGGCCAATCCCGGCCTCCCGATGATGGCGTTGTACCCGCAGTCGAAGTTCGCCACTTCGAACCTCAGGAACTCGGTTCTGTAGTTCTCCGGAGTTCTGAAGGTGACGGGCATGTAGATGTGGCCCAGCGGGTATTCCCCTTCAGTCGGCATGATGCCGAAGAAGGGAGTGTCCGACTCGTGGAGATCTTTGAGGTGAACTCCCAAGCCTTGGAGTGTCCGGGGGAAGGTGACGTTGATGCTGCTCCCCCCATCCACTAGCACCTTCTTCACCCAGCTCTCTCGGATCACCGGATCGACGAGGAGCGGGTATTTGCCTGGGTGGTCGAAGTTGAGCCATTGATCCGCCCGAGTGAAAGTGATTGGGTGCTCCGACCATCGGTATGGGGCGGGAGGACCGGTGGTCGCCACCAGTATCTGGCGATCGTTGAGCTTTTGTTGTCTTCTGTTCTCCTGCGACCCGTGTCCGCCGAAGATGACGTTGACCTCCCTGTCAACGCGCGGGAAAGCTCCTCCTCCTCCCTCCTCCTGCTGATGGGGTTGTCGTGGTTCTTCTGGTCCTCCCCTCGGCGGAGGAGGAGGTAGAGGTTGGAAGGGTCGGCCGTGCCCGACGGAGTGCTTGAAGTCCTGGCAGTTCCGAAGAGTGTGGCACATGTCCTTGTGGTACGGGCACTGGGTGTCGAGGATGTCGTCCAGCGTGCGCTCGCCTCCGCGAGGTCCTCCCCGGGCGCGAGAGGCTGGTGGTCCGGCGGCGTGTACTTGAAAGGGAATTAGGCTTACACCTAGTTCCTAATTAATTTTGGTGGTTGAATTGCCCAACACAAATAATTGGACTAACTAGTTTGCTCTAGATTATATGTTCTACAGGTGTCAAAGGTTCATCTACAACTATACTAAATCGACTGTCCGGAATACCGTAGATTATTCCGGACAGGAGAAGCTTTTTGGAAAAACAGGCCAAGCGCGGACCGTCTGGGCCCTTGCGGCGGACCGTCCGCGGCACAAGGATGACCCTCGGACAGAACCAATGCAAAAATCCGAGTCTGCACTATGAACCGTCCGGAGGATAAGCGCGGACTGTCTGAGACCTCGCTCGGACCGTCCGGCCTCAGGCGCGGACCGTCCGGTAGGCAAGGATCCGAAAAACCCGAAGGTGACGGGTTCGGAAGAATGAATTTTAGCGGCCTCGCGGACCGTCCGGGGTGCACGACCGGACCATCCGCGACTGGGTCTGTCTGACATCTGACGACGCATTAAATGCAATATAGCCGTTGATATAGCCGTTACTGCTGACCGTTGCCTTTTCAGCCGTTGATCTACAGGGGCGGACCGTCCGGACCTGGCGGGCGGACCGTCCGCGCTCAGCAGAATGGAGTAACAGCTAGGAAGTGGTTGGTGGCTATAAATACAACCCCAACCACCTCCATTCAATACACCCAAGCATTCCAACCTTCAACATTCAATACAAGAGCTAGCAATCCATTCCAAGACACATTCAAAGCCTCCATCTCTCCAAGTTTCACAATTGAGAAAAGAGATCATTAGTGATTAGTGACTTAAGAGAGAAAGTGATCCGTGTGTTATTTGTCACTCTTGTCGCTTGGCTTTTGCAATCGTGCTTTCTTTCAATCTTTCTTGCGATCAAAACTCACTTGTAATTGAGGCAAGAGACACCAATCTTGTGGTGGTCCTTGTAGGAACTTTGTGTTCCAAGTGATTGAGAAAAGAAAGCTCACTCGGTCCGAGGGACCGTTTGAGAGAGGGTAAGGGTTGAAAGAGACCCGGCCTTTGTGGCCTCCTCAACGGGGAGTAGGTTTGAGAGAACCGAACCTCGGTAAAACAAATTCGCGTGTCTCACTTGATTATTCACTTGCGATTTGTTTTGCACCCTCTCTCGTGGAGTCTATTATATTTCTAACGCTAACCCGGCTTGTAGTTGTGATCATTTTTGGGAATTTCAGTTTCGCCCTATTCACCCCCCCTCTAGGCGACTTTCAATTGGTATCGGAGCTCGGTGCTTCATTAGAGCCTAACCGCTCGAAGTGATGTCGGGAGATCACACCAAGAGGGAGATGGAGACCGGCGACAAGCCCACTACGAGCCACGGGAGCACTTCATCGGAAGAGTCTCGCACCAAGAGGAAGGAGAAGAAGAAGGACTCCTCCAAACGGAAGGAGAAAAGATCTTCTTCTTCTCACCACAAAGAGAAGAAGGAAAAATCTTCTTCCCACAAGTCGCATCGGAAAGGCGAGAAGCACAAGAGGATGAGGAAGGTGGTCTACTACGAGACCGACACTTCATCAACATCGACCTCCGACTCCGATGCGCCATCCGTAACTTCTAAGCGCCAAGAGCGCAAGAAGTTTAGTAAGATCCCCTTACACTACTCTCGTACATCTAAACATACTCCATTACTTTCTGTTCCATTAGGCAAACCGCCAACCTTTGATGGCGAAGATTATGCTAGGTGGAGTGATTTAATGAAATTTCATCTAACCTCACTCCACAAAAGTATATGGAATGTTGTTGAGTTTGGAGCACAGGTGCCATCCATAGGGGATGAAGATTATGATACGGACGAAGTGGCCCAAATCGAGCACTTCAACTCTCAAGCTACAACCATACTCCTCGCTTCTCTAAGCAAGGAGGAATACAACAAGGTGCAAGGGTTGAAGAATGCAAAGGAGATTTGGGACCTACTCAAGACCGCGCACGAGGGTGATGAACTCACCAAGATCACCAAGCGGGAAACGATCGAGGGGGAGCTCGGTCGCTTCCGTCTTCGCCAAGGGGAGGAGCCACAAGATATGTACAACCGGCTCAAAACCTTGGTAAACCAAGTGCGCAACCTCGGGAGCAAGAAATGGGATGACCACGAAGTGGTTAAGGTTATTTTGAGATCACTTATTTTCCTTAACCCTACTCAAGTGCAATTAATTCGTGGTAACCCAAGATATACACTAATGACTCCCGAGGAAGTAATCGGGAATTTTGTGAGCTTTGAATGTATGATTAAAGGCTCAAAGAAAATCAACGAGCTTGATGAATCCTCCACGTCCGAAGCACAACCGGTGGCATTCAAGGCGACGGAGGAGAAGAAGGAGGAGTCTACTCCAAGTAGACAACCTATTGACGCCTCCAAGCTCGACAATGAGGAGATGGCTTTAATCATTAAAAGCTTTCGCCAAATCCTCAAGCAACGGAGGGGGAAGGACTACAAACCTCGCTCCAAGAAAGTGTGCTACAAATGTGGTAAGCCCGGTCATTTCATTGCAAAATGTCCTATATCTAGTGACAGTGACAGGGGCGATGACAAGAAGGAAAAAAAGAAGAAGTACTACAAGAAGAAGGGAGGCGATGCCCATGTTTGCCGGGAGTGGGACTCTGACGAGAGCTCCACCGAGTCCTCCTCCGACGAGGACGCCGCCAACATCGCCGTCATCAAGGGACTCCTCTTCCCCAACGTCGGCCACAAGTGCCTCATGGCAAAGGACGGCAAAAGGAAGAAGGTTAAATCTAAATCCTCCACTAGATATGAGTCCTCTAGTGATGATAATGCTAGTGATGAGGAAAATAATTTGCGTACCCTTTTTGCCGACCTAAACATGCAACAAAAAGAAAAATTAAATGAATTGATTAGTGCTATTCATGAGAAGGATGATCTCTTGGACTCTCAAGAGGACTTCCTTATTAAGGAGAACAAAAAGCATGTTAAGGTCAAAAATGCTTATGCTCTACAAGTTGAAAAATGTGAAAAAATGTCTAGTGAGCTAAGCACTTGCCATGAGACTATTGATAACCTTAGAAATGAAAATGCTAGTTTAATTGCTAAGGTTAATTCTCATGTTTGTGATGTTTCAATTCCCAATCTTAGAAATGATAATGATGATTTGCTTGCTAAGATTGAAGAATTAAACATCTCTCTTGCTAGCCTTAGGATTGAAAATGAAAAATTAATTGCTAAGGCTAAAGATTTTGATGTTTGCAATACTACCATTTCCGACCTTAGAACCAAGAATGATATGTTGCATGCTAAGGTTGTTGAATTAAAATCTTGCAAACCCTCTACATTTACCGTTGAGCACACTTCTATTTGTACTAGATGTAGAGATGTTGATATCAATGCTATTCATGATCACATGGCTTTAATTAAACAACAAAATGATCATATAGCAATATTAGATGCTAAATTGCCGAGCATAACTTAGAAAATGAAAAGTTCAAATTTGCTAGAAGTATGCTCTATAATGGGAGACGCCCTGGCATCAAGGATGGCATTGGCTTCCAAAGGGGAGACAATGTCAAACTTAATGCCCCTCCTAAAAACTTGTCTAACTTTGTTAAGGGCAAGGCTCCCATGCCTCAGGATAACGAGGGTTACATTTTGTACCCTGCCGGTTATCCCGAGAGCAAAATTAAGAAAGTTCATTCTAGGAAGTCTCACTCTGGCCCTAACCATGCTTTTATGTATAAGGGTGAGACATCTAGCTCTAGGCAACCAACCCGTGCTAAGTTGCCTAGTAAGAAAACTCCTAATGCATCAAATGATCATGACATTTCATTTAAGACTTTTGATGCATCTTATGTGCTTACTAACAAATCCGGCAAGGTAGTTGCCAAGTTTGTTGGGGGCAAACATGTAAACCCTAAAAATAAGTAATGAGTTCATGTATTCCTTTTGTGTCTTTTATAGGGAGTAATACTAAGAAATGGAGTAAACATAAGACAAAATAGAAATATCATCCATGTAGTGAGATAAGATATTCTTCTCATGAAATTTAAAGTATGCTCATAAATAAAAATATATTCAATATTAAGTAATTCTTGGTAAAAGAGAATACATTATTTTACCTTAAATAAGTGAAATGATGGATATTCATTTCGGGGTTAGCTCGAAATTTGATCCCATACTCATAAGTAACATAATATGTATATGACATGCCTTGAGCCTTTAACTAAATAAAAGAGCAAAATAATTTAAAAATATATATAAGTACATAAAAATATATGCCTGGCATTCATGCCGATATTTTGAATGTTGCATTTAGACTAGAGTTTGAAATTCTGATTTGAATTCAAATTTGAAGTAGAAATCTAAAACAGAAAAGAATAAAAAAAAGGGGGAATAGATATATGGGCTAGAATTTCTCCTTCTCGGCCCAGCTCTACTATATGACCCAGCCTGTTGCTCTAGCCGCGTGGGCCGCTCGGCCGATCCCAAATGCACGCGTGCGCAGGGCACTGCTCGGTGGGGTCCGCTGGTCGGACTCAGAAATGGGCGCTCGACTCTGATGACTGTTTAGTGGTCCCGCATTGTCATCCCTTTCCCTGTTTCCTCATCTCGCGTAGATCGGGTATGATCTCAACGAAGCCCGCGTGATTCCCGGACTCGATTGCCAGCTGTCGTGATCTGCGGACTTCGTGCGGACTATAAAGCGGGTCGTGGTCACCTCGCCTCACCAATCGTCCTATGGAAGCTGTCGTGATCTCGTCGCCGCAGGGAAGATTCGGCCACTGTGGTGGTCGTGCGCCTGCGCCGCCGATTGAGCGTCATTGTCAGGTTCGGGAGCTCCGCTGCACCTTCGGGATCGCGCTCGTGGTCGACGCAGGTGTGGTGCCATGCTGGGGCCGACGAATTGCTCATCGAAGATCATGGGTCCGCCGCGGATCACGCGTCTCCGTGGGCAGGCTTCGTCCGTGCCCCAAATCCCGGTAAGTCGCACTGGTGCTATTCACTAGGATGTCCGCATCGTGTAGCTATTTTTGGTGGGTGATTTGGTGTGCTTGAGTGCCGTTCGGCCATGCTCGCGGTGAGCTCTGCTGCGGTGTGCTCTGCGCCACCATCGTCGGTCGGCTGGTTGAGGAAGAAGACAACCAGTAACCGCTGATGCGGGATCGAGCGGCAGAGAGGAGAAGCGCTAGTTGCCGTTGGATGAGAAGTGAACGGAGCCGATTAGAAGTAGATACCGGTTCGGCCAGGACTCGTCACGGTCGTTGATCGTAGGATGAGCGACCCCGGGTTGATCTGGTGTTTTAAACATCTGAACCGTGGATCCCTGATCCAACGGTTCATATAGCGTACCGGTTCGCTGAGTGGACAATCTAATCCGAGCCACAAGATCTAGATCCTACGGACGATAATAGAGAATACCCCTTCGCGCTGGCACTTTTGTTAAAGAGCCCTTTTGTTTATAGTAAATAGAACCCGCCGTCCGCGCCTGGGTCTGTCTGTGTCTTGGGACCTTTTGCTCCGAGCCCCCTGTGCTTTACAGAATTTGAGGCGCAGTCTAGTGGATAGGAAAATCATAGAAAATGATTTAGAAAATGATTTGTAGTGTAAAAATAAATCCAGAAACTTATTTAATTCATAACTAATTCATTTTAGCTCCTTTTTGAACCATTCCAGTTGCAATAATTTCGTATTAACATTGTCTATCAACTAGTAACATTGTTTAACCATAAAACTTAAATTAAAATTATTCATTTGGATTAATCTATTCTAGATGCTTATTAACTTCAGAAATTCATAACTTAGAATCCGTAACTCCAAAATTAATGATTTTTGTTCCTAGAATCTTATTTTAATGAGTAGATTATTATTATGTATTTTGTTTACATGTTTGGTGTGATGTTAATTTTGCCTATACACTGCTTGTTTGTATTGCTACGACTAGCGTGAGGTCACGTGTCACCTGAAGATCATCCTGGTACCTGGAATCTCAAGTCCCAGGCAAGTTGTGCCCTTGATCACTTCTTTTTACCTACTCATGTTCTGATTAATCATAATGATCTGCATAGATTAATTTTGATGGGACCCAATAGGTTACCCTAGTTTGATTATCTTTATACCTTTGTTTACCACTGAACTTTTTGGGTAGTACTTGCTAGTGCTTTATGTGGTTTTGGGTATGAAGATACATTATTCATGATTACACTTTTATTATCAGTTTATTATTTCTGTTCATGATAAGATCATTATGTTAATTGGAACATGGAGCGACCACCCGGGAAAACAGTGCTACCACAAGGGTTTAATGGGACGCCCTTGGCTGATTAATTAGGAAAGCTAGTGGAAGACTACCTTACCCGAAAGGGGCAAGGGCAGTAGGGGAGTGGTCAGTGTAGGGAGGCCCTCGGGAGGATTTTGCTGCGATGGCGGTCCTGCAAGGGATTCCTGCATTGGAGCTTCCTATAAACTGTAGCGGGTTTTCTGAAGCTAGTGGAACTTTGTAAAGGCCTCGTAGTGTTACCCTGCCTCGCCTCCTCGGTAGAGGTGTATGGGAAGTCGCGATCCCTTGGCAGATGGGTAACATGACTTGTGGGTAAAGATGCGCAACCTCTGCAGAGTGTAAAACTGGTATACTAGCCGTGCTCACGGTCATGAGCAGCTCGGACCCTCACATGATTAATTTATGGAATTAAATTCAATTTGTCATATGCATTGCATTGCAAGTGATGTTGTTACTTTTGTTCTACTACTTAATTGGGTTGGTATTTACTTATACTTAGTAATTGCTAATAAAATTTTGACCAACTTTAAAAGCAATGCTCAGCTCTAACCATCTCCTTTGGTAAGCCTTACACTTCACGTGAGCTCCCACCTTTGGCGAGTTCATGCACATTATTCCCCACAACTTGTTGAGCGATGAACGTATGTGAGCTCACTCTTGCTGTCTCACACCCCCACAGGTCAAGAACAGGTACCGCAAGATGAGGCGCATGGAGGATGCTGTGATGAGTTCGTGAGTGGTCTAGGCCGTCGTCTCCCAGTCAACTTTGGGTTGCTGGATCGTTTCCTCATATGATGTAATTATTTAATTATTTTGTATAGAACTCCTGTTATATAGTAAAGATGTGACATTCGATCCTGTGCCACTATGCATCATATGTGTGAGACTTGGTCCCAGGAAACCTGGTGTTTATGTTCGCGCCCGGGTTTTGGACCCCTAAAATCCGGGTGTGACAGAAGTGGTATCAGAGGAATGTTGACTATAGGACGAAACCTAGATAGAACTGGACAACCAATACTTACTTACCTTTGCTACTCTGATTCTTTTCTAAACTTTTCTTAATATTTTCTCATCTAATTCCGCTTACTCTGATTATTCTTATCTTTTCTTTCTAAAGACAAATGTGGATTTCACACTTTGAAATCCTATGCCTAAAGTGACTTTTAGGAATAGGAGACCTAATCTTAGGAACAAAAACAAAACTATTTTTTTATAGGTATCTATACGCTTGAGTGTTTGTTCTTATGATACTTGTTTGATTTGGATTTTTGATTGAGTGTGGCGAGTTGTGGAGTAATGTCCACAATTGCATCTGCATATACACCTAGGCATAAGGGAGGATATTTATAAAATAGACAACACAAATTATTCCCCATTAAAAATATATCAAGCCTAGTAGACCCATCTCATCTTAAAAGATCCTCTCTTATCTTAATTGATTCATCTTATCTCGAAAAGATTCTATCATATCCTGATAGATCTATCTGACCTCAAAAGATTCTACCTTATCCTTATGGATTCATCTTACCTCAATAAGCATATTTATCCCACGCTAGTGTAACAACCATGATCTAGCCTAAAATAAATAAGATCTTATCTAGTCAAACTAGTCACACCAATCTAACCTAGATCTGATCTAATCTAAAGTGACTTATCAAACATGTTAGATAATAATGATGAAATAGATTAGACTCTACTCCTATAGAACGGGTCTTAACTTAGTTCACCCTGCACTAAATTAAGAATGACAGATCGACTTGGCCATATGCAACTACCTTAACCATCCAATAGTTGCATAACCCCACAATTTTAACCTAGCAAGAGATTCTAACCTACCTACACCATACAATCCATCCTACTCACATATGTCCTAGCCATATGTCCTTAACTCGGATGACAACTCCAAGAAATAAAGGCCAAAGAAGACTGATAGTCGCCTAGAGGGGGGGGTGAATAGGGCGAAACTGAAATTTACAAATATAAACACAACTACAAGCCGGGGTTAGCGTTAGTAATAAAGAAACGAGTCCGCGAGAGAGGGCGCAAAACAAATCCCAAGCGAATGAGCAAGTGAGACACGGAGATTTGTTTTACCGAGGTTCGGTTCTTGCAAAACTACTCCCCGTTGAGGAGGCCACAAAGGCCGGGTCTCTTTCAACCCTTCCCTCTCTCAAACGATCCACGGATCGAGTGAGCTTTCTCTTCTCAATCACTTGGAACACAAAGTTCCCGCAAGGACCACCACAAGATTGGTGTCTCTTGCCTCAATTACAAGTGGGTTTGATTGCAAAGAAAGGATCAAGAAAGAAGAAAGCAATCCAAGCGCAAGAGCTCGAAAGAACACAAGCAAATCACTCTCTCTAATCACTATGGCGTTGTGTGGAGTTTGGAGAGGATTTGATCTCTTTGGTGTGTCTTGAATTGAATGCTAGAGCTCTTGTAGTAGTTGGGAAGTGGAAAACTTGGATGCAATGAATGGTGGGGTGGTTGAGGTATTTATAGCCCCAACCACCAAAAGTGGCCGTTGGGAGCCTGTCTGCTCGATGGCGCACCGGACAGTCCGGTGCACACCGGACAGTCCGGTGCCCCCTGCCACGTCATCACTGCCGTTGGATTCTGACCGTTGGAGCTTCTGACTTGTGGGCCCGCCTGGGTGTCCGGTGCACACCGGACAGGTACTGTTTGCTGTCCGGTGTGCCAGCATGGGCGAGCCTGCCCTCTGCGCGCGCAGAGCACGCATTAAATGCGCGGCAGAGAGCCGTTGGCGCGGAGATAGCCGTTGCTCCGGAGTCGCACCGGACAGTCCGGTGCACACCGGACAGTCCGGTGAATTATAGTGGACTAGCCGTTGGTGTTTCCCGAAGCTGGCGAGTTCCTGAGGCCGACCTCCCTTGGCGCACCGGACACTCTCCGGTGTACACCGGACAGTCCGGTGAATTATAGCCGAGTCGCCCCTGGAAATTCCCGAAGGTGGCGAGTTTGAGTCTGAGTCCCCCTGGTGCACCGGACATGTCCGGTGACACACCGGACAGTCCGGTGTGCCAGACCAGGGGTGCCTTCGGTTGCCCCTTTGCTCCTTTGTTGAATCCAAAACTTGGTCTTTTTATTGGCTGAGTGTGAACCTTTTACACCTGTATAATCTATACACTTGGGCAAACTAGTTAGTCCAAAGATTTATGTTGAGCAATTCAATCACCAAAATTATTTAGGACTAGGTGTAAGCCTAATTCCCTTTCAATCTCCCCCTTTTTGGTGATTGATGCCAACACAAACCAAAGCAAATATAGAAGTGCATAATTGAACTAGTTTGCATAATGTAAGTGTAAAGGTTGCTTGGAATTTAGCCAATATAACTACTTACAAGATATGCATGGAATGTTTCTTTCTTATGTAATATTTTGGACCACGTTTGCACCACGAGTTTTGTTTTTGCAAATTCTTTTGTAAATCCTTTTCAAAGTTCTTTTGCAAATAGTCAAAGGTACATTAATAAGATTTGCAAAGCATTCTCAAGATTTGAAATTTTCTCCCCCTGTTTCAAATGCTTTTCTTTTGACTTAACAAAACTCCCCCTAAAAGAGATCCACCTCTTAGTGTTCAAGAGGGTTTTGATATACCATTTTTGAAATACTACTTT
This sequence comes from Zea mays, assembly GCF_902167145.1. Lineage (NCBI taxonomy): Eukaryota > Viridiplantae > Streptophyta > Magnoliopsida > Poales > Poaceae > Zea > Zea mays. The sequence continues at coordinate 28,780,876 of NC_050100.1, read as the reverse complement.
CTCCCCCTTTTGAACACAATAGGATACCAATTGATAAATACTTTTGGAAAGCACTAAGTTTTTGAATTTGGTGGTGGTGCGGTCCTTTTGCTTTGGGCTCATTTCTCCCCCTTTTTGGCATGAATCGCCAAAAACGGAATCATTAGAGCCCTCTAAGTAATTTCTTCCCCTTTGGTCATAAGTAAATGAGTTAAGATTATACCAAAGACGAAATCCGGTCCTTTTGCTTTGGGCTTTTACTTTCTCCCCCAAAGACAAGGTCCTTTTCTTGGAGCGATGGCGAAGGATGAGTTACGGAGTGGAAGCCTTTGTCTTCGCCGAAGACTCCAATTCCCTTTCAATATACCTGTGACTTGGTTTGAAATAGACTTGAAAACACATTAGTCATAGCATATAAAAGAGATATGATCAAAGGTATTCAAATGAGCTATGTGTGCAAGCTAGCAAAAGAAATTTCTAGAATCAAGAATATTGAGCTCATGCCTAAGTCTGGTAAAAGATTGTTCATCAAGAGGCTTGGTAAAGATATCGGCTAATTGATCTTTAGTGTTAATGTAAGAAATCTCGATATCTCCCTTTTGTTGGTGATCCCTAAGAAAATGATACCGAATGGCTATGTGCTTAGTGCGGCTATGCTCGACGGGATTGTCGGCCATTTTGATTGCACTCTCATTATCACATAGCAAAGGGACTTTGGTTAATTTGTAACCGTAGTCCCGCAGGGTTTGCCTCATCCAAAGCAATTGCGCGCAACAATGACCTGCGGCAATGTACTCGGCTTCGGCGGTGGAAAGAGCGACCGAATTTTGCTTCTTTGAAGCCCAAGACACCAAGGATCTTCCCAAGAACTGACAAGTCCCCGATGTGCTCTTCCTATTAATTTTGCACCCCGCCCAATCGGCATCCGAATAACCAATCAAATCAAACGTGGATCCCCGAGGGTACCAAAGCCCAAACTTAGGTGTATAAGCCAAGTATCTCAAGATTCGTTTTACGGCCGTAAGGTGGGATTCCTTAGGGTCGGATTGGAATCTTGCACACATGCATACGGAAAGCATAATGTCCGGTCGAGATGCACATAAATAAAGCAATGAACCAATCATCGACCGGTATACCTTTTGATCCACGGACTTACCTCCCGTGTCGAGGTCGAGATGCCCATTGGTTCCCATGGGAGTCTTGATGGGCTTGGCATCCTTCATTCCAAACTTGGTTAGAATGTCTTGAGTGTACTTCGTTTGGCTAATGAAGGTGCCCTCTTGGAGTTGCTTAACTTGGAATCCTAGAAAATACTTCAACTCCCCCATCATCGACATCTCGAATTTCTGTGTCATGATCCTACTAAACTCTTCACATGTAGACTCGTTAGTAGACCCAAATATAATATCATCAACATAAATTTGGCATACAAACAAGTCATTTTCAAGAGTTTTAGTAAAGAGTGTAGGATCGGCCTTGCCAACTTTGAAGCCATTAGCAATAAGGAAATCTCTTAGGCATTCATACCATGCTCTTGGGGCTTGCTTGAGCCCATAAAGCGCCTTAGAGAGCCTATAAACATGGTTAGGATACTCACTGTCTTCAAAGCCGGGAGGTTGCTCAATATAGACCTCTTCCTTGATTGGTCCGTTGAGGAAGGCACTTTTCACGTCCATTTGATAAAGCTTAAAGCCATGGTAAGTAGCATAGGCCAATAATATGCGAATTGACTCAAGCCTAGCTACGGGTGCATAGGTTTCACCGAAATCCAAACCTTCGACTTGGGAATATCCCTTGGCCACAAGTCGTGCTTTGTTCCTTGTCACCACACCATGCTCATCTTGCTTGTTGCGGAAGACCCATTTGGTTCCTACAACATTTTGATTAGGACGTGGAACTAAGTGCCATACCTCATTTCTAGTGAAGTTGTTGAGCTCCTCTTGCATCGCCACCACCCAATCCGAATCTTGAAGTGCTTCCTCTACCCTGTGTGGCTCAATAGAGGAAACAAAAGAGTAATGTTCACAAAAATGTGCAACACGAGATCGAGTGGTTACCCCCTTATGAATGTCGCCGAGGATGGTGTCGACGGGGTGATCTCGTTGTATTGCTTGGTGGACTCTTGGGTGTGGCGGCCTTTGCTCTTCATCCTCCTTGTCTTGATCATTTGCGTCTCCTCCTTGATTATTGCCGTCATCTTGAGGTGGCTCATTTGCTTGATTTTCTACTTCATCAACTTGAGCTTCATCCTCATTTTGAGTTGGTGGAGATACTAGCGTGGAGGAGGATGGTTGATCTTGTGCTTGTGGAGGCTCTTCGGATTCCTTAGGACACACATCCCCAATGGACATGTTCCTTAGCGCTATGCATGGAGCCTGTTCATCACCCATCTCATCAAGATCAACTTGCTCTACTTGAGAGCCGTTAGTTTCATCAAACACAACGTCACATGAGACTTCAACTAGTCCAGTGGATTTGTTAAAGACCCTATATGCCCTTGTGTTTGAGTCATAACCAAGTAAAAAGCCTTCTACAGTTTTAGGAGCAAATTTAGATTTTCTACCTCTTTTAACAAGAATAAAGCATTTGCTACCAAAAACTCTAAAGTATGAAATGTTGGGCTTTTTACCGATTAGGAGTTCATAGGATGTCTTCTTGAGGATTCGGTGAAGATATAACCGGTTGATGGCGTAGCAGGCGGTGTTGACCGCTTCGGCCCAAAACCGGTCCGGTGTTTTGTACTCATCAAGCATGGTTCTTGCCATGTCCAATAGAGTTCGATTCTTCCTCTCTACTACACCATTTTGTTGAGGGGTGTAGGGAGAGGAGAACTCATGCTTGATGCCCTCTTCCTCAAGAAAGCTTTCAATTTGAGAGTTCTTGAACTCCGTCCCGTTGTCGCTTCTTATTTTCTTGATTCTTAAGCCGAACTCATTTTGAGCCCGTCTCAAGAATCCTTTTAAGGTCTCTTGGGTTTGGATTTTTCCTGTAAAAAGAATACCCAAGTGAAGCGAGAATAATCATCCACAATAACTAGACAGTACTTACTCCCGCCGATGCTTATGTAAGCAATCGGGCCGAATAGATCCATGTGGAGTAGCTCAAGCGGCCTGTCGGTCGTCATGATGTTCTTGTGCGGATGATGGACTCCAACTTGCTTCCCTGCCTGACATGCGCTACAAATCCTGTCTTTCTCAAAATGAACATTCGTTAATCCTAAAATGTGCTCTCCCTTTAGAAGCTTATGAAGATTCTTCATCCCAACATGGGCTAGTCGGCGGTGCCAGAGCCAACCCATATTAGTCTTAGCAATTAAGCATGTGTCGAGTTCAGCTCTATCAAAGTCTACTAAGTATAGCTGACCCTCTAACACACCCTTAAATGCTATTGAATCATCACTTCTTCTAAAGACAGTGACACCTACATCAGTAAAAAGACAGTTGTAGCCCATTTGACATAATTGGGAAACAGAAAGCAAGTTGTAATCTAAGGAATCAACAAGAAAAACATTGGAAATATAATGGTCAGGAGATATAGCAATTTTACCAAGTCCTTTGACCAATCCTTGATTTCCATCCCCGAATGTGATAGCTCGTTGGGGATCTTGGTTTTTCTCATATGAGGAGAACATTCTTTTCTCCCCAGTCATATGGTTTGTGCACCCGCTGTCGAGTATCCAACTTGAGCCCCCGGATGCATAAACCTACAAAACAAATTTAGTTCTTGACTTTAGGTACCCAAACTGTTTTGGGTCCTTTGGCATTAGAAACAAGAACTTTGGGTACCCAAACACAAGTCTTGGAGCCCTTGTGTTTGCCCCCAACAAACTTGGCAACGACCTTGCCGGATTTGTTAGTCAAAACATATGATGCATCAAAAGTCTTAAATGAAATGCTATGTTCATTTGATGCATTAGGAATTTTCTTCTTAGGCAACTTGGCACGGGTTGGTTGCCTAGAACTAGATGTCTCACCCTTATACATAAAAGCATGATTAGGGCCAGAGTGAGACTTCCTAGAATGAATTTTCCTAATTTTGTCCTCGGGATAACCGGCAGGGTATAAAATGTAACCCTCGTTATCCTGAGGCATGGGAGCTTTGCCTTTAACAAAGTTGGACAATCTCTTAGGAGGGATACTAATTTTGACATTGTTTCCCCTTTGGAAGCCAATGCCATCCTTAATGCCCGGGCGTCTCCCATTATAAAGCATGCTACGAGCAAATTTAAATTTCTCATTTTCTAAGTTGTGCTCGGCAATTGTAGCATCTAATTTTGCTATATGATCATTTTGTTGTTTAATTAAAGCCATATGATCATGAATAGCATTAATATCAATATCTCTACATCTAGTGCAAATAGAAACATGCTCAACATTAGATGCAGAGGGTTTGCAAGATTTAAGTTCTACAACCTTAGCATGCAACATTTCATTCTTAGTTCTAAGGTTGGAAATGGTAGCATTGCAAACATCAAAATCTTTAGCCTTAGCAATCAAATTTTCATTCTCTAATCTAAGGCTAGCAAGAGAAATGTTTAATTCTTCAATCCTAGCAAGTAAATTATCATTATTATCTCTAGGATTGGGAATTGAAACATTACAAACATGAGAATCAACCTTAGCATTCAAACTAGCATTTTCATTTCTAAGGTTGTCAATTATCTCACGGCAAGTGCTTAGCTCACTAGATAATTTTTCACATTTTTCAATTTGTAAAGCATAAGCATTTTTAACCTTAACATGTTTCTTGTTTTCCTTAATAAGGAGGTCCTCTTGTGAATCCAAAAGGTCATCCTTTTCATGAATAGCACTAACCAATTCATTCAATTTTTCCTTTTGAGCTATGTTAAGGTTGGCAAAAAGGGAACGCAAATTATCTTCCTCATCACTAGCATTGTCATCACTAGAGGATTCATATTTAGTGGAGGATTTAGATTTAACCTTCTTTTTGCCGTCCTTTGCCATGAGGCACTTGTGGCCGACGTTGGGGAAGAGAAGCCCCTTGGTGACGGCGATGTTGGCGGCGTCCTCGTCGTCGGAGGAGTCGCTTGAGCTCTCGTCGGAGTCCCACTCGCGACAAACATGGGCATCGCCGCCCTTCTTCTTGTAATACCTCTTCTTCTCCTTTCTTCTCCCCTTCTTGTCGTCGCCTCGGTCACTGTCACTAGATATAGGACATTTAGCAATAAAATGACCGGGCTTACCACACTTGTAGCAAACCTTCTTGGAGCGGGACTTGTAATCCTTCCCCCTCCTTTGCTTGAGGATTTGGCGGAAGCTCTTGATGACGAGCGCCATTTCCTCATTGTCGAGCTTGGAGGCGTCTATGGGTTGTCGACTTGGTGTAGACTCCTCCTTCTTCTCCTCCGTTGCCTTGAATGCAACGGGTTGAGCTTCGGATGTGGTGGCATCATCAAGCTCGTTGATCTTCCTCGAGCCTTCGATCATGCACTCAAAACTTACAAAATTCCCGATAACTTCCTCGGGGGTCATTTTAGTATATCTAGGATTACCACGAATTAATTGAACTTGAGTAGGGTTAAGGAAAATAAGTGATCTTAGAATAACCTTAACCACCTCGTGGTCATCCCACTTTACGCTCCCGAGGTTGCGCGCTTGGTTCACCAAGGTCTTCAGCCGATTGTACATGTGTTGTGGCTCCTCCCCTTTGCGAAGCCGGAACCGACCGAGCTCCCCCTCAATCGTTTCCCGCTTGGTGATCTTGGTGAGCTCATCACCTTCATGCGCGGTCTTGAGTAAATCCCAAATCTCCTTTGCGTTCTTCAACCCTTGAACTTTGTTATACTCCTCTCTACTCAAAGAGGCTAGGAGTATTGTTGTTGCTTGAGAGTTGAAGTGCTCGATTTGGGCCACCTCATCCTCATCATAGTTCTCATCCCCTACGGATGGTACCTGCGCACCAAACTCAACAACATCCCATATGCTTTTGTGGAGCGAGGTTAGATGAAATCGCATTAAATCGCTCCACCTAGCGTAATCTTCACCATCAAAAGTTGGTGGTTTGCCTAATGGGACGGAAAGTAAAGGTGTATGTTTGGAAATGCGAGGGTAGCGTAGGGGGATCTTACTATACTTCTTGCGCTCTTGGCACTTAGAAGTGACGGAGGGCGCATCGGAGTCGGAGGTAGAAGTTGATGAAGTGTCGGTCTCGTAGTAGACCACCTTCCTCATCCTCTTATGCTTGTCGCCTTTCCGATGCGGCTTGTGGGAAGAAGATTTTTCCTTCTTCTCTTGGTGGTGAGAAGAGGAAGCCTTTTTCTCCTTCCGTTTGGAGGAGTCCTTCTTCTTCTCCTTCCTCTTGGTGCGGGACTCTTCCGATGAAGTGCTCCCATGGCTTGTAGTGGGCTTTTCGCCGGTCTCCATCTCCTTCTTGGCGTGATCTCCCGACATCACTTCGAGCGGTTAGGCTCTAATGAAGCACCGGGCTTTGATACCAATTGATAGTCGCCTAGAGGGGGGGTGAATAGGGCGAAACTGAAATTTACAAATATAAACACAACTACAAGCCGGGGTTAGCGTTAGTAATAAAGAAACGAGTCCGCGAGAGAGGGCGCAAAACAAATCCCAAGCGAATGAGCAAGTGAGACACGGAGATTTGTTTTACCAAGGTTCGGTTCTTGCAAACCTACTCCCCGTTGAGGAGGCCACAAAGGCCGGGTCTCTTTCAACCCTTCCCTCTCTCAAATGATCCACGGATCGAGTGAGCTTTCTCTTCTCAATCACTTGGAACACAAAGTTCCCGCAAGGACCACCACAAGATTGGTGTCTCTTGCCTCAATTACAAGTGGGTTTGATTGCAAAGAAAGGATCAAGAAAGAAGAAAGCAATCCAAGCGCAAGAGCTCGAAAGAACACAAGCAAATCACTCTCTCTAATCACTATGGCGTTGTGTGGAGTTTGGAGAGGATTTGATCTCTTTGGTGTGTCTTGAATTGAATGCTAGAGCTCTTGTAGTAGTTGGGAAGTGGAAAACTTGGATGCAATGAATGGTGGGGTGGTTGAGGTATTTATAGCCCCAACCACCAAAAGTGGCCGTTGGGAGCCTGTCTGCTCGATGGCGCACCGGACAGTCCGGTGCCCCCTGCCACGTCATCACTGCCGTTGGATTCTGACCGTTGGAGCTTCTGACTTGTGGGCCCGCCTGGGTGTCCGGTGCACACCGGACAGGTACTGTTTGCTGTCCGGTGTGCCAGCATGGGCGAGCCTGCCCTCTGCGCGCAGAGCGCGCATTAAATGCGCGGCAGAGAGCCGTTGGCGCGGAGATAGCCGTTGCTCCGGAGTCGCACCGGACAGTCCGGTGCACACCGGACAGTCCGGTGAATTATAGTGGACTAGCCGTTGGTGTTTCCCGAAGCTGGCGAGTTCCTGAGGCCGACCTCCCTTGGCGCACCGGACACTGTCCGGTGTACACCGGACAGTCCGGTGAATTATAGCCGAGTCGCCCCTGGAAATTCCCGAAGGTGGCGAGTTTGAGTCTGAGTCCCCCTGGTGCACCGGACATGTCCGGTGACACACCGGACAGTCCGGTGCGCCAGACCAGGGGTGCCTTCGGTTGCCCCTTTGCTCCTTTGTTGAATCCAAAACTTGGTCTTTTTATTGGCTGAGTGTGAACCTTTTACACCTGTATAATCTATACACTTGGGCAAACTAGTTAGTCCAAAGATTTATGTTGGGCAATTCAATCACCAAAATTATTTAGGACTAGGTGTAAGCCTAATTCCCTTTCAAAGACCAACCATGTCAAAAAAGGATAAGCATCAACTCAAGACTTCAAAGATCAAGTTGAATCGCCAGCGGAATCAAGATCCGTAGTTTAGGATGAAGTCTTTCCTTATTATACCCTTGCCACAACCCCTACTTGCCATAATCGTACCTCATCTGACCTAATAGATGGGTAGACATACAATATCCATATATTCTAAATCGTCTACTAACTGTTATGAAAAAAAAACTTGAACAAAACTTTGATTTCCAAAACCCAATGAGAAACTAAAATTCTAAACCAAACCTATTGTATCCCCTTTTCTTACAAATCTCGGGGACGAGATTATTTTTAAGGGGGGTAGGATTTGTAAACCCTAAAAATAAGTAATGAGTTCATGTATTCCTTTTGTGTCTTTTATAGGGAGTAATACTAAGAAATGGAGTAAACATAAGACAAAATAGAAATATCATCCATGTAGTGAGATAAGATATTCTTCTCATGAAATTTAAAGTATGCTCATAAATAAAAATATATTCAATATTAAGTAATTCTTGGTAAAAGAGAATACATTATTTTACCTTAAATAAGTGAAATGATGGATATTCATTTCGGGGTTAGCTCGAAATTTGATCCCATACTCATAAGTAACATAATATGTATATGACATGCCTTGAGCCTTTAACTAAATAAAAGAGCAAAATAATTAAAAAATATATATAAGTACATAAAAATATATGCCTGGCATTCATGCCGATATTTTGAATGTTGCATTTAGACTAGAGTTTGAAATTCTGATTTGAATTCAAATTTGAAGTAGAAATCTAAAACAGAAAAAGAATAAAAAAAGGGGGAATAGATATATGGGCTGGAATTTCTCCTTCTCGGCCCAGCTCTACTATATGACCCAGCCTGTTGCTCTAGCCGCGTGGGCCGCTCGGCCGATCCCAAATGCACGCGTGCGCAGGGCACTGCTCGGTGGGGTCCGCTGGTCGGACTCAGAAATGGGCGCTCGACTCTGAAGACTGTTTAGTGGTCCCGCATTGTCATCCCTTTCCCTGTTTCCTCATCTCGCGTAGATCGGGTATGATCTCAACGAAGCCCGCGTGATTCCCGGACTCGATTGCCAGCTGTCGTGATCTGCGGACTTCGTGCGGACTATAAAGCGGGTCGTGGTCACCTCGCCTCACCAATCGTCCTATGGAAGCTGTCGTGATCTCGTCGCCGCAGGGAAGATTCGGCCACTGTGGTGGTCGTGCGCCTGCGCCGCCGATTGAGCGTCATTGTCAGGTTCGGGAGCTCCGCTGCACCTTCGGGATCGCGCTCGTGGTCGACGCAGGTGTGGTGCCATGCTGGGGCCGACGAATTGCTCATCGAAGATCATGGGTCCGCCGCGGATCACGCGTCTCCGTGGGCAGGCTTCGTCCGTGCCCCAAATCCCGGTAAGTCGCACTGGTGCTATTCACTAGGATGTCCGCATCGTGTAGCTATTTTTGGTGGGTGATTTGGTGTGCTTGAGTGCCGTTCGGCCATGCTCGCGGTGAGCTCTGCTGCGGTGTGCTCTGCGCCACCATCGTCGGTCGGCTGGTTGAGGAAGAAGACAACCAGTAACCGCTGATGCGGGATCGAGCGGCAGAGAGGAGAAGCGCTGGTTGCCGTTGGATGAGAAGTGAACGGAGCCGATTAGAAGTAGATACCGGTTCGGCCAGGACTCGTCACGGTCGTTGATCGTAGGATGAGCGACCCCGGGTTGATCTGGTGTTTTAAACATCTGAACCGTGGATCCCTGATCCAACGGTTCATATAGCGTACCGGTTCGCTGAGTGGACAATCTAATCCGAGCCACAAGATCTAGATCCTACGGACGATAATAGAGAATACCCCTTCGCGCTGGCACTTTTGTTAAAGAGCCCTTTTGTTTATAGTAAATAGAACCCGCCGTCCGCGCCTGGGTCTGTCTGTGTCTTGGGACCTTTTGCTCCGAGCCCCCTGTGCTTTACAGAATTTGAGGCGCAGTCTAGTGGATAGGAAAATCATAGAAAATGATTTAGAAAATGATTTGTAGTGTAAAAATAAATCCAGAAACTTATTTAATTCATAACTAATTCATTTTAGCTCCTTTTTGAACCATTCCAGTTGCAATAATTTCGTATTAACATTGTCTATCAACTAGTAACATTGTTTAACCATAAAACTTAAATTAAAATTGTTCATTTGGATTAATCTATTCTAGATGCTTATTAACTTCAGAAATTCATAACTTAGAATCCGTAACTCCAAAATTAATGATTTTTGTTCCTAGAATCTTATTTTAATGAGTAGATTATTATTATGTATTTTGTTTACATGTTTGGTGTGATGTTAATTTTGCCTATACACTGCTTGTTTGTATTGCTACGACTAGCGTGAGGTCACGTGTCACCTGAAGATCATCCTGGTACCTGGAATCTCAAGTCCCAGGCAAGTTGTGCCCTTGATCACTTCTTTTTACCTACTCATGTTCTGATTAATCATAATGATCTGCATAGGTTAATTTTGATGGGACCCAATAGGTTACCCTAGTTTGATTATCTTTATACCTTTGTTTACCACTGAACTTTTTGGGTAGTACTTGCTAGTGCTTTATGTGGTTTTGGGTATGAAGATACATTATTCATGATTACACTTTTATTATCAGTTTATTATTTCTGTTCATGATAAGATCATTATGTTAATTGGAACATGGAGCGACCACCCGGGAAAACAGTGCTACCACAAGGGTTTAATGGGACGCCCTTGGCTGATTAATTAGGAAAGCTAGTGGAAGACTACCTTACCCGAAAGGGGCAAGGGCAGTAGGGGAGTGGTCAGTGTAGGGAGGCCCTCGGGAGGATTTTGCTGCGATGGCGGTCCTGCAAGGGATTCCTGCATTGGAGCTTCCTATAAACTGTAGCGGGTTTTCTGAAGCTAGTGGAACTTTGTAAAGGCCTCGTAGTGTTACCCTGCCTCGCCTCCTTGGTAGAGGTGTATGGGAAGTCGCGATCCCTTGGCAGATGGGTAACATGACTTGTGGGTAAAGATGCGCAACCTCTGCAGAGTGTAAAACTGGTATACTAGCCGTGCTCACGGTCATGAGCAGCTCGGACCCTCACATGATTAATTTATGGAATTAAATTCAATTTGTCATATGCATTGCATTGCAGGTGATGTTGTTACTTTTGTTCTACTACTTAATTGGGTTGGTATTTACTTATACTTAGTAATTGCTAATAAAATTTTGACCAACTTTAAAAGCAATGCTCAGCTCTAACCATCTCCTTTGGTAAGCCTTACACTTCACGTGAGCTCCCACCTTTGGCGAGTTCATGCACATTATTCCCCACAACTTGTTGAGCGATGAACGTATGTGAGCTCACTCTTGCTGTCTCGCACCCCCCACAGGTCAAGAACAGGTACCGCAGGATGAGGCGCGTGGAGGATGCTGTGATGAGTTCGTGAGTGGTCTAGGCCGTCGTCTCCCAGTCAACTTTGGGTTGCTGGATCGTTTCCTCATATGATGTAATTATTTAATTATTTTGTATAGAACTCCTGTTATATAGTAAAGATGTGACATTCGATCCTGTGCCACTATGCATCATATGTGTGAGACTTGGTCCCAGCACACCTGGTGTTTATGTTCGCGCCCGGGTTTTGGACCCCTAAAATCCGGGTGTGACAAAACACAAGGGCTCCAAGACTTGTGTTTGGGTACCCAAAGTTCTTGTTTCTAATGCCAAAGGACCCAAAACCGTTTGGGTACCTAAAGTCAAGAACTAAAATTGTTTTGTAGGTTTATGCATCCGGGGGCTCAAGTTGGATACTCGACAGCGGGTGCACAAACCACATGACAGGGGAGAAGAAGATGTTCTCCTCATATGAGAAAAACCAAGATCCCCAACGAGCTATCACTTTCGGGGATGGAAATCAAGGTTTGGTCAAAGGATTGGGTAAAATTGCTATATCACCTGACCATAATATTTCCAATGTTTTTCTTGTAGATTCTTTAGATTACAATTTGCTTTCTGTATCTCAATTATGTCAAATGGGCTACAACTGTCTCTTTACTGATGTAGGTGTCACTGTCTTTAGAAGAAGTGATGATTCAATAGCATTTAAGGGTGTGTTAGAGGGTCAGCTATACTTGGTAGATTTTGATAGAGCTGAACTCGACACATGCTTAATTGCTAAGACTAACATGGGTTGGCTCTGGCATCGCCGACTAGCCCACGTTGGGATGAAGAATCTTCATAAGCTTCTAAAGGGAGAGCACATTTTGGGACTAACAAATGTTCATTTTGAGAAAGACAGGATTTGTAGCGCATGTCAAGCAGGAAAGCAAGTTGGGTCTCATCATCCACACAAGAACATCATGACTAGTGACAGGCCACTGGAGCTCCTACACATGGACCTATTCGGCCCGATCGCTTACATAAGCATCGGCGGGAGTAAGTACTGTCTAGTTGTTGTGGATGATTATTCGCGCTTCACTTGGGTGTTCTTTTTGCAGGAAAAATCCCATACCCAAGAGACCTTAAAGGGATTCTTGAGACGGGCTCAAAATGAGTTCGGCTTAAGGATCAAGAAAATTAGAAGCGACAACGGGACGGAGTTCAAGAACTCTCAAATCAAAGACTTTCTTGAGGAGGAGGGCATCAAGCATGAATTCTCTTCTCCCTACACTCCACAACAAAATGGTGTAGTAGAGAGGAAGAATCGAACTCTATTGGACATGGCAAGAACCATGCTTGATGAGTACAAGACACCGGATCGGTTTTGGGCCAAGGCGGTCAACACCGCTTGCTACGCCATCAACCGGTTATATCTACACCGAATCCTCAAGAAGACATCCTATGAACTCCTAACCGGTAAAAAGCCCAATATTTCATATTTTAGAGTTTTTGGTAGCAAATGCTTTATTCTTGTTAAAAGAGATAGAAAATCTAAATTTGCTCCTAAAACTGTAGAAGGCTTTTTACTAGGATATGATTCAAACACAAGGGCATACAGAGTCTTTAACAAATCCTCGGGACTTGTTGAAGTTTCTTGTGACGTTGTGTTTGATGAAACTAACGGCTCTCAAGTAGAGCAAGTTGATCTTGATGAGATAGGTGAAGAACAGGCTCCGTGCATCGCGCTAAGGAACATGTCCATTGGGGATGTGTGCCCTAAGGAATCCGAAGAGCCTCCAAATACACAAGATCAACCATCCTCCTCCACGCAAGCATCTCCACCAACTCAAAATGAGGACGAGGCTCAAGTTGATGAAGGAGAAAATCAAAGAGATGAGCCACCTCAAGATGACGACAATGATCAAGGGGGAGATGCAAATAATGAAGACAAGGAGGATGAAGAACCAAGGCCGCCACACCCAAGAGTCCACCAAGCAATCCAACGAGATCACCCCGTTGACACCATCCTCGGCGACATTCATAAGGGGGTAACTACTAGATCTCGTGTTGCACATTTTTGTGAACATTACTCTTTTGTTTCCTCTATTGAGCCACACAGGGTAGAGGAAGCACTTCAAGATTCGGATTGGGTGATGGCGATGCAAGAGGAGCTCAACAACTTCACGAGGAACGAGGTATGGCATTTAGTTCCACGTCCTAACCAAAATGTTGTAGGAACCAAGTGGGTCTTCCGCAACAAACAAGACGAGCATGGTGTGGTGACAAGGAACAAAGCTCGACTCGTGGCCAAGGGGTATTCACAAGTCGAAGGTTTGGATTTTGGTGAAACCTATGCACCCGTAGCTAGGCTTGAGTCAATTCGCATATTATTGGCCTATGCTACTTACCATGGCTTCAAGCTTTATCAAATGGACGTGAAGAGTGCCTTCCTCAATGGACCAATCAAGGAAGAGGTCTATGTTGAGCAACCTCCCGGATTTGAAGACAGTGAGTACCCTAACCATGTCTATAGGCTCTCTAAGGCGCTTTATGGGCTCAAGCAAGCCCCAAGAGCATGGTATGAATGCCTTAGAGATTTCCTTATTACTAATGGCTTCAAAGTCGGCAAGGCCGATCCTACTTTATTCACTAAAACTCTTGACAATGATTTGTTTGTATGCGAAATTTATGTTGATGATATCATTTTTGGGTCTACTAACGAATCTACATGTGAAGAGTTTAGTAGGATCATGACACAGAAATTCGAGATGTCTATGATGGGGGAGTTGAAGTATTTTCTAGGATTCCAAGTCAAGCAACTCCAAGAGGGCACCTTCATTTGTCAAACAAAGTATACTCAAGACATTCTAACCAAGTTTGGAATGAAGGATGCCAAGCCCATCAAGACACCCATGGGAACCAATGGGCATCTCGACCTCGACACGGGAGGTAAATCCGTCGATCAAAAGGTATACCGGTCGATGATTGGTTCCTTGCTTTATTTATGTGCATCTCGACCGGACATTATGCTTTCCGTTTGCATGTGTGCAAGATTCCAATCCGACCCTAAGGAATCCCACCTTACGGCCGTAAAACGAATCTTGAGATATTTGGCTTATACTCCTAAGTTTGGGCTTTGGTACCCTCGGGGATCCACATTTGATTTGATTGGTTATTCGGATGCCGATTGGGCGGGGTGTAAGATTAATAGAAAGAGCACATCGGGGACTTGCTAGTTCTTGGGAAGATCCTTGGTGTCTTGGGCTTCAAAGAAGCAAAATTCAGTCGCTCTTTCTACCGCCGAAGCCGAGTACATTGCCGCAGGCCATTGTTGCGCGCAATTGCTTTGGATGAGGCAAACCCTGCGGGACTACGGTTACAAATTAACCAAAGTTCCTCTTCTATGTGATAATGAGAGTGCAATCCGCATGGCGGATAATCCCGTTGAGCATAGCCGCACTAAACACATAGCCATTCGGTATCATTTTCTTAGGGATCACCAACAAAAGGGGGATATCGAGATTTCATACATTAACACTAAAGATCAATTAGCCGATATCTTTACCAAGCCACTTGATGAACAAACTTTTACCAAACTTAGGCATGAGCTCAATATTCTTGATTCTAGGAATTTCTTTTGCTAATTTGCACACATAGCTTATAAATATACCTTTGATCATGTCTCTTTTATGCTATGACTAATGTGTTTTCAAGTATATTTCAAATCAAGTCATAGGTATATTGAAAGGGAATTGGAGTCTTCGGCGAAGACAAAGGCTTCCACTCCACTCTACTACTCATCCTTCGCCGTCGCTCCGCATCACTCTCCATCTTTGGTATAATCTTCTCTTATATGTTTTCCTTGCCAAAGGGGAGAAAGTACCTAGAAAGGGCCTATATTTCATTCCAAGTATCCGTTTTTGGCGATTCATGCCAAAGGGGGAGAGAATATTAGCCGCCCAAAGCAAAAGGACCGCACCACCACCTAAATTTAAAATGATTTTCAATTGGAAATTTCAAATTGGTATCTTATTATGATCAAAAGGGGGAGAAAGTAGTATTTCAAAATTGATATATCAAAACCCTCTTGAACACTAAGAGGAGAATTTCATTTAGGGGGAGTTTTGTTTTAGCCAAAGGAAAAGCATTTGAAAAAGGGGAGAAAATTTCAAATCTTGAAAGATGCTTCGCAAAATCTTACTCATTTACCTTTGAAAAGGATTTACAAAAGAATTTGCAAAAATAAAACAAGTGGTGCATGCGTGGTCCAAAATGTTAAAAATAAAGAAACAATCCATGCAAGAATTCTTATTGGCTCAATTCCAAGCAATCCTTGCACTTACATTATGCAAACTAGTTCAAATATGCACTTTTATATTTGCTTTGATTTGTGTTGGCATCAATCACCAAAAAGGGGGAGATTGAAAGGGAATTAGGCTTACACCTAGTTCCTAATTAATTTTGGTGGTTGAATTGCCCAACACAAATAATTGGACTAACTAGTTTGCTCTAGATTATATGTTCTACAGGTGTCAAAGGTTCATCTACAACTATACTAAATCGACTGTCCGGAATACCGTAGATTATTCCGGACAGGAGAAGCTTTTTGGAAAAACAGGCCAAGCGCGGATCGTCCGGGCCCTTGCGGCGGACCGTCCGCGGCACAAGGATGACCCTCGGACAGAACCAATGCAAAAATCCGAGTCTGCACTATGAACCGTCCGGAGGATAAGCGTGGACCGTCTGAGACCTCGCTCGGACCGTCCGGCCTCAGGCGCGGACCGTCCGGTAGGCAAGGATCCGAAAAACCCGAAGGTGACGGGTTCGGAAGAATGAATTTTAGCGGCCTCGCGGACCGTCCGGGGTGCACGACCGGACCGTCCGCGACTGGGTCTGTCTGACATCTGACGACGCATTAAATGCAATATAGCCGTTGATATAGCCGTTACTGCTGACCGTTGCCTTTTCAGCCGTTGATCTACAGGGGTGGACCGTCCGGACCTGGCGGGCGGACCGTCCGCGCTCAGCAGAATGGAGTAACGGCTAGGAAGTGGTTGGTGGCTATAAATACAACCCCAACCACCTCCATTCAATACACCCAAGCATTCCAACCTTCAACATTCAATACAAGAGCTAGCAATCCATTCCAAGACACATTCAAAGCCTCCATCTCTCCAAGTTTCACAATTGAGAAAAGAGATCATTAGTGATTAGTGACTTAAGAGAGAAAGTGATCCGTGTGTTATTTGTCGCTCTTGTCGCTTGGCTTTTGCAATCGTGCTTTCTTTCAATCTTTCTTGCGATCAAAACTCACTTGTAATTGAGGCAAGAGACACCAATCTTGTGGTGGTCCTTGTAGGAACTTTGTGTTCCAAGTGATTGAGAAAAGAAAGCTCACTCGGTCCGAGGGACCGTTTGAGAGAGGGTAAGGGTTGAAAGAGACCCGGCCTTTGTGGCCTCCTCAACGGGGAGTAGGTTTGAGAGAACCGAACCTCGGTAAAACAAATCCGCGTGTCTCACTTGATTATTCGCTTGCGATTTGTTTTGCACCCTCTCTCGTGGAGTCTATTATATTTCTAACGCTAACCCGGCTTGTAGTTGTGATCATTTTTGGGAATTTCAGTTTCGCCCTATTCACCCCCCCTCTAGGCGACTTTCAGTACTTCTTCGCGAGGTCTCTTCTCCCAGCGTTTGTCGGGTTGCTGGTTCGCGTCGCGTCGTGGTGCCGCCGGTGCGGGCTTCGCTCCTCCGATGAGGTCCTAGGCCCGCTCGTCGGCGGTGATGTAGAGGTCGGCTTCCCGGAACAGCTCCTCGGAGGTAGTCGGCGCCTTCTGCAATATGGCTCGGACGAAGGCCGAGTCATTGGATCCTCTGTAGAAGTCCTCGATCACGGCCACATCCGTGACCTCAGGGATACGATTTCTCATGGTCTGGAACCTTTTGAGGTATGACCGGAGAGTTTCATCCCCCCGGCGCTTGATGGATTTGAGGTCCCACGGTTGCGCCGGTTTGTCGGAGAGGGATTGAAAATTGGCGGTGAAGCGCCGACTGAAGTCGCCCCAGTCGTCGATGCAGTGTCGGGGTAGATGTCGCAGCCATTGTAGCGCGTCTTGCCCGAGGACAATGGGTAAGTACGCGGTCATCACATCCTCGGACGCCCCGGCGGCCCGAGCAGCGGTGGTGTAGACGGCTAGCCAACCCCCTGGATCCTGCTTAGGTTCATATTTGTCGACATTGGATAACTTGAAGTTAGGGGGCCATTGAATGGCCCTAAGGCGTGGAGTAAGGGCAGACACCCCACACGTGTCCTCCTTTCGTCGTAGATGGTGTCTGTCCCGGGGAGGGGAGTAGTTGTTGTGGTTCCTCGACCGTCCCCGGGTGGTACCGCCAGTCGAGGCCGTTGCCGACTCAATTCTGGTGGCCTGGCTCCAGGCTGGGATGCCATGATCCCTGTCGTACTCCTCCCGGCGGCGGATCTCGTTCTCATGCCGTCGTTCACGCGAAGCATTGATGGAGCTTCGCGCGTCTCGGCGACTGTTGATGGCGTGTCGTAGATCGTTCGGCGGGTGAGCAAGCGGTAGAAGATGGTTGGCCACCTGGGTGAACAGTCGTCGATAGCCCTCGGCGTCGGGAGTCCGAGGAAGTCCATCCGCTATCCGTGCTAGTACTCCCCCGACTTCACTCGGCGTGTTTATGGCTCGGGCGAAGTCGGGATTCAGGTTGCGCCCGAAGAGTGGATTCTCCCGGCGTTGCCTTGCGTCTTGCTCAGCTTGTTCCTGAGCTCGGCGGCGATCACGTCGTCGGGAGTTCCTTCGTTCTCTGAAGACGCGTTCCTCCGGAGTTTCTCCTATCTCCGAGACCTCGTCCCGTGAAACAGGTTGCTCCGGATCCTGTTCTCCGGCCTCGTGATGTCGCTGAACGTTCCGACGCCGGTTTCTCCGTTGGCGGGATTCTCGTTGAGGTGGTTCTTCTCCGGGCGCGGTCGGTTCGTCGTCGGAGACGGGAGGCGACTCCACTCTCCCGATGAAGAGGACGTCGGGGTAGAATGGTGCTGCTGTCGTGGCGACCTTCTTTCCGTTCTCCTTTGAGGGCGGAGGAACGGAAAGAACAACTTGCTTCCTCCCGACCTCTTTCTTCCTTGCGATCTGTGTCCATTCTTTTGTCGGGGAAGTAGGTAGCGGAGTTCTCCGGGTCAGCGGGCTCTCGGCCCCTGACTTTCTGAAGGCGATCTTTTTCCGGAGAGCTGGAGGTTGCGCTTCTCCGACATTTTCGGAGTTTGTTGGAGGAGACTTCTTTTTCGGCGGATCTGCAATGCGGTGTAGAGTTCCCTCTTTATCTGCTACGGATGAGATTGTGCCGAAGCAGAACACGGATCCGGGACGGAGGGTGATCTTGCTGTGGAAGGTGACGGCCATTGAGCTAGCTTGGATCGTCGACACACCCCCTACCTGGCGCGCCAGCTGTCGGTGTTTTGGGTCCGACCGCACACCCGGGGTTGCCCCTCAAGGTGTTTTTAGGAGTAGGACGATGTCGCCGACTGTAGCAAAATGGTTCATGCCAGATGCACGAGGGACAATGGACAGTGTTTACAGGTTCGGGCCGCTTAGAGATGCGTAACACCCTACGTCCTGGTGAGTATGCTTTGTGTACGAGGTTATAAGGTAGCTCTCTGAATGGAGAATGCAGAGAGTTGAGGTGGATGGCTGAGTAATAGGGTCGATCGATCTGAAGGGGTGCCCCCTAGGCCTTATATACTCGACCGTGGGGCAATACATGTGGATATGATAACAATGTGCACCTAAAAGATAGTGAACTGTTTGAGTCTATCTTCCTATAGCTCTGCCGACCTATCCTCGCATGGCTCCGTTGCACGGGGGCTCCAGCGCGGGAAAGTCGGATCTTTGTTGTGGTCGCTTGCTCAACGCTGTGGGCCGTCCGGGCTTGCACCAATCCGGCCTCATGTCAACCTGCTTTGCTTATTGTCCCTCCCCAGGCCCACGAGGGAATGACCTTACGATTTATTGGGCCCTTGGACCTCTCGTGAGGTCTTTTGCCCTTCCCGTGGACCCGGGGGATATCTGTCCCCCACAGTTACCAGCTGAGAATTAGGAGTCTTGAGGGTACCCCTAATTATGGTCCCCGACAGAAGCTAATGTTGAAAAGTTATAATTTTCGGAAGATTTATGCGTTTAACACGTAAAACTATATTCCTAAGTCGATTTTAATTAATATAAATCATTTGCGGAAGATATTTCAGATAAATTGAATTGTTAATTAGTTGATGACTAAACAAGAATTAATTAATCAACGCGTGCGATATAGTGAAACAGTTTTAGTAACGTGGGCAAACAACAACGCGCGCGAACGACGACGCACGCGAACAACACGGCGACGGCGAGCACATCACGTGCGAACAACACGCAGACAATGCAACGATGCGCGTGAACAGCGCGCGACACACGAGAATCAGTAATAGATATCGTGTTTATATTAAGTAAGTATTAATTCAAGACACTTTAGTTGGTGTTAATCACATTAACATGTATTTATGAAGTGCGAAATGAAACTATAAACTAGTCTTAACTAGATTACGAGATGAAGCTTAGATAGGTGAGCCAAGAGAATTGAGGAGGCACATAAGATCAAGAGACGGAGAACCAAGTGAGCGCGAGAGATCAAGAGACGAGAAACTTCCTATTAACATACGTGTAACTATATGACTTACTGAAACTCCCCACATCTTGTAACTTCCTGACTTACTTACTTCCACCGCGGTATGCTGCACCATGATCGCGCCGCAGCACGTCATGCCATGCATCGGCTCGGCTCGACGGTGGTACGCGCGCACGTGGCACACTTTCATCCTTTTCTCAACAACTTTAGGTAGACAAACAATGTCCAACCATATAAGTTGTGTTAACATCCTATCAACATCCCGCGTGATACGAAACCATAACACATATCTTATTTAATACATGCAATTAGAATTTATCTAATTATTTATATGGGTTAGGACCATAATAACATCTCCACCAAATTCTAGGTCAAGTTTAAACAATCTCAAAGCCACTATTCTTTGATAGACCAGAATTTTTTATGGAGACTGTTAAGTTGAACATCCACCTAGAATAAGGGTTACACTTGTTCACAATTGAACAATGGACTATGTCCTAGACTGACAGTTTTATGTGAAGTGAGTTTCACCAAAGTTCTTTTCTGATACTAGGATGCTAAAGTATCCCCTCGATTTGAAGCATGTAAGTCACACTTCATGGCATTTCATGAGTACTTCGAGATTTCCCACATCTTATAAACTATGACTAATAATGAAACTCATAACTGTGTTTCTTCTACGATCTTCTATAGAACAACAACCTTGCTTAAATAAGCCACTTGGAGAAACATGCAATAAAGGAGAAACATGCATCTCTAACAATATGGACCTTATTTTAAGGGGGTCTCTCTATCGACTAGATTGTTTCACTGTTCTACTTCACAGTACTTTTGATAACATAAAATATGTTATCACTATAGAATGACATCAAGTGGATATCAATCCCATTTCCTTCGATGCACCTTCTTCATATACATGATATGCCCATAGTAAACTGATTAACCAAATTCTTAGATGTATGGACATATCCAAACACTATTATTCTGGAGTTTCTCAATTTTCTATTAGATTTCAACTACCTTTTCCTATGCATCATAGACTTTATGTCCATAGAACTATTCACTTTGATTATCATTGTATGACTATCACAATTCATGGAGATATCCACTGTTGATTTTAACTATTTACAAATCCATAAGGAGTTCACAAAGCTACCCAGCCTCAACTATGGCGATATCGAATGTTGTGAGTTATACTTCCATTGCTGACCTTGTTAAGAAGGTGTAAACATGAATGCCAAAAATTTGTCTCATTGTCATGCCTCACATAGTCCATAAATTTAAAACAAGCATCCATTAAAGACAAGTGGAACGAGTCCTTAATATCATAGCCTTTACCAATAAATGTTCCATACTTACATAATATACATTTATTAAACTCAAACACATGTCTATAGCCATCTCAACATAGCAAAAAGCCACTAATTAAATTCTTCTGACCTAATAAGAAGAAAACGAAAAATATATCAGCACAAGGAGTGGTCTTGTTTTGTTTGAACACTTGCTTGAATTTTTCTTGTGTGAGTTTTGAGGGTATTTGCACCACATGGACTCTAGAACCCCCCTCAACAATTTTTTCATAGACATTTTAGCTCTCGTCTTATCTTTAATATCTAAAGAGCAGTGAGGTTGGCAAGTCAAACTCTTATCTCTTATATTTAAGAGAAGTAGCAAAATTTGTCTAAATCAATGACAACTTAGAATGATGCAACCCTCTACAAACTTATTCGATAGTATACTACCAAAATTCTTGAGTTCTTTCAGAATATGTATTTCATGAGCTTGTTGTACTATAGAATGACCATCTACAATTCT
The DNA here is from genome assembly GCF_902167145.1 of Zea mays. Taxonomy (NCBI): domain Eukaryota; kingdom Viridiplantae; phylum Streptophyta; class Magnoliopsida; order Poales; family Poaceae; genus Zea; species Zea mays. Next base: position 28,759,281 of record NC_050100.1, on the reverse strand, counting down.
ATAGTCGTGAAACTGCTCCATGACACAACTCGCTATCAGCGTTAGAAACTTTATATTTGGTCTCTAGCACATCCCACATTTCTTGCTCAGTAGACGCAGTCACACATGCATCAACTACGTAATCTCCTAGTGCGCTAACTATTGTCCCTTGAACACAGTATCAACATCCTGAAACACACACACCTTTTGAGCAGCATGCGATTCAGGTGATTTAGGTTCGACAACAAAATTGAGTGCATAGTGAAAGGGAAATAGGGTCAAACCTTTTCCCTAAATGATTTTGATGGTTGAATTGCCCAACACAAATAATTGGACTAACTGGTTTGCTCTAGATTATACATTCTACAGGTGCCAAAGGTTCAACATAAACCAATAAAAAGAACAAGTTAGGGTTCAAAAGAAAGGAGCAAAAAGGAAACCGAAGTGTTCCCTGGTCTGGCGCACCGGACTGTCCGGTGCACCAGGGACTGTACACTCCAAACTCCTCAGCTTCAGTTTTCCAAGCACAGCTCCGCTATAATTCACCGGACTGTCCGGTGTACCACCGGACTGTCTGGTGCGCTAGCAGAGACTCGACTATCTGCACGCAACGGTCGACTCTGACGGATGAACAGTGCAACACAGTAACGCGGCAGAAGTCAGAGCAGAAGGTCAGAGGGGCACCAGACTGTCCGGTGTGGCACCATACTGTCCGGTGCCGCATGAGGACAAAGCCTCCAACGATCGACCAGCTCCAAGCCCTAACGACAGGGTGACATGGCGGCGCACCGGACACTGTCCGGTGCGCCCATCACCAGCAGCCTTCTCCAACGGCTACAATTTGGTTGGTGGCTATAAATACCACCCCAACCGGCCACTTCAAGGTGTGGGAGTCCAAGCAACATTCCAAGTCATATAGTTGACATATCCAAGTCCTCCCAACCACCTCTATTCATTGATCCATCCTATACACAAGATTTAGACCACTACAACCCACACAAGTGCCACAAAAGAGAGAGCAAGCAAAGGAAAGCTTCTCGTGTGAGTTTAGCAATAGTGCCTTGTGAGATTCATCGAGAGAAAGTGTGTGCTACATCTTGTGATCATTTGAGCGTGGAGTTTTGACTCCCATTGAACTTCCTCCAAAGTTTTGGAGGCTTGTAAAGCTAGCAAGAGACACCTAAGAGTGTGGTGATCCTTGCGGGGTCTTAAGTGATCCTTGAGAAGAAGAAGAGCTCGCCGGTCTTGGTGATCGGTGGAGAGAGGGAAAGGGTTGAAAGAGACCCGTCCTTAGTGGACTCCTCAACGGGGACTAGGCCTTCGAGGGCCGAACCTTGGTAAAACAAATCACTCGTGTCTCTCGTGTTTATTGCTTGTGTTTTGTTTGTTCTCTCCCTTTCTAAGTTCTCTTGCACTACTCTTTGCTAATATCTTTTGTGTTGCTTCGAGTTAAATTCACATTTGAAGAAGCAACTCCTTGCAAGAAAGAACTTGTGTTACTCCTCTTCTTATCTAAGCCCTCTTGCATCATTCTCCACTTCTAGTAGTATTGCTAATTGATTAAATTCCGCACTCTTTGAAAACAATACTCGTTGCAAGCAAAGGACTTAGTTTTATTCTCCGATAATTGTGAATCTTGTTCTAACCACTAATCAAGGGATATAGTTTGGATTTAGAATTATAATTTTTAGGTTTCGCCTATCCACCCCCCTCTAGGCGACTTTCAATTGTTATCGGAGCTAGGCACTTCATATTGAGTCTAACAACTCGAAGTGATGGCTCGAAGAAGATCCCAAAAGAACAAGACGACAACTCCGAAGGAGGTAACTCTTGAGATATTACTTCCCGATTGTTCTAATTATGATTCATGGTCAACTAGGGTGCTAAATGCTTTTAGAACCGTAGATCCACAATTAGAACAAATCTTATACAAGAGTATTATACCTCCTAGTTATGATAAGAAAAATACTTCCGAAGAAGATCAAGGATGTATACGCTTAAACTATCTAGCTTTTGACATCCTAGTTAATTCTCTTAGCAAGGAAGATTATCATGACTTCATAAAGAATTATTATGAACATATTCCTGAAGCGCATGATATTTGGACTAGAATTAAAACTAAATTTGATGAGTCCAAACATGATGGTTCATTTTGTGCTTCTACTTCCTTTGGTCCTTGTGAAACTAACCCTTTGAAGAAAAAAGAAGAAAATGACGATGGAGACCAAACGATGAATCCACCTTTCCAAAAGGTTTGTCTTCCAATTTCGATTCCCACATATGTTGTGTGGCTAATGAAAATGATGGTGGAAGCACAAATGAGGATGAGGAGGAAAGAAGCTTCATGCAACTCTACGCTCATCTAAGCCTAGAAGATAAGGCGGTCATGCTCAAACTTTTAACAAAAGCGAGAGAGCAAAGCGAAGCTCGTCAAATGCTAGAAGATATTCTCTCCATAAAAATGCTAAGATTTGACGAGTTGACTAAAGAACATGAGGAGCTAAAGTGCTCTCATGTTGATTTGGTCCAAAGGTATGAAACTATTTCAATTGAGCAAGATAACTCTTTACATTGTATCGCTCAATTAGTAAATAGGAATGCCTTGCTTAAAGACCAAGTAGAAAGGCTAAAAATTGAAAATCTAGCTTCTCAAGAAAAATATGATATGCTTCTATGTTCTCATGAAAATCTTATGGATAATCATATCATGTTAAACATTGCTCATGAGGTTGTGATAGAAAGCTTAAAATCCCAACAACCTCACTCATGCACATGTATTCAAATTGATACTATATTACCATGTGCTAATGCTTGTTGTTCATCGATAAGCAAATTCTTCTTTGATCCAAAATTTCCAGGAACAAAAGATGATACATGTCAAGAGCTCAAAGAAGAAAATGAGAAGCTAAAGATGAGCTTGACACAACTAAGAGGGAAGTGCACTGGTCAACCTTTTTAAGGTAACCATGATCACATGGTGAAGAAGCTTGAGACGGGATCAACCGTGGCATGCACTAAATCCCTTGAAGAAAATGTCAAGGACTTGAGGATCGCCAAGAGGAAAGAACAAAAGAAGAAAATCAATACCTCTGCAAAAAGCCTCAACCATGCCTCCATGCAAGGTAACATCCAAGGTAATAATCAAGCCACACTTCACACTAAGAGAAGTAAGAAGTGTAGTGAATGCTTTGAAAAGGGACACTCGATTAGGTCATGTCCCCATATTAAAATCGGCTTGATTATTAACAAGGATGATAAACTTTGTTTTAAATGCTCAAAGAAGGGACACTTAGCTAAGTCTTGTCCCCATTTGAAACAAAAAGGCATAGTGTTAGAAAAGAAAATATTAACTAACCATGTAGCAAGCAAGAAACAAGGAAAGAAGAAATCTTTAAGACTTGAAGATCGCCTTTTCTACATATGCCGAAAGAAGGGACATCAATGCAAGGATTGTCCCATAGGTAACTATCCCACTTCTAGCTTGTCAATTAATTCCCATGTAACTAGGCAACCCAAAATTGCAACTTGTGCTAGAAAGGTAATAAGTTTACCAAGTGCTAACACAAAGGACATTTGGGTTCCTAGATCTTTGTTGACTAACCTTGATGAACCCATCAAGCGATGGGTACCAAAATATGCTTGACAAGCTTTGCAGGAAAAGGAGATGGTATGAAACTTTGGGGTGCTTGAGAAAGTCAATTCAATTCTTATTAACTCAAGCTATCAATCTTCAATGATCTATATCCAAGATTGACCCAAAGTTATTTTGAATTGTTATGTCTAAAACTCATATCATCTCGGGGGAAGATATTGATGTTGTAGGAAATAAAGAATTATCCTGTGCCGAAAAGTCAAGACCTACAACAAGGAGGAAAGCCAAAGGATGGTAACAATTATGCCTTTAAGTGCAAGTATCTTAAATTATCATTACTTATGTGTCTTGTGTAGTCACATAGAAAAAGAAAGCACTTCAAATGTTTTTAAATTATGTCACCATTCTTTGAAGAAATTCCTCTCATATGGTAGATTGTATATTCATCTTTTCTATACCATGGCAATCTACATGCTTTAAATTGTTGTAAGTATCTCATGGCATGCTTTACACTAATCATCCTATTATTGCCATGTTCTAGATATAGAGAGATATTCCAAGTTCTTAAAGGAATAAGGTGTCATGTAAGTAATTCAATTCCTTAGGACAATTATAAAGGGAATCTCTCTTTATATCTAGAAATCGTGAGGCTAATGTTTTTGTCTAAATAACCTAAGTAGTCTCACATGTAGAGAATAAGTTTCTCCTTGGAGATGCGTAATCTAACATGAAAAGAAAAGTCAATCCAATGATTTATGTTGTTTTGCCTCTTGCTTAAATTGGATATGATTCTTCTATATTTATCGCTCTCCATGTTATAAATTAATCTTAAAGAATTAACTATGCTTGTTTTATTAAGCATACATCATGGAATAACCTAGTTCATACTATAAAGTTTCCATGCTTTAGTAATCTATTTTCCATTCCTTATCAAAATGATTACAAAAAGGGAAACTAGTCCTTGTGTTACTAATGCCATATCTCTTGAGCTTACTTATGAAAATCTACAAGAGAGTAAGTGCAAGCCACAAGCCTCAAGGGTTACTCTTCACCCAAAGGAAGAAAGGTAAAAGCAAAGGTATGGAAACTCATCCTCTTAAACAAAAATAGTTCCCATCAATGGTTATTTACTCTAATTTATCATATTCTACCTATGTGAAAAATAGATTCTTTATTAGACTTAAATCAGCTAGATGTGCATTCAATCTCGTTCTCATAAATGCACTTGTCCATTAGAATCTAGTTCATGCCTTTGCTATATCTGTTCTCATATTGATATGCTTTTAAGTTATGATAATAAATTCAATATGAAGAAGTAAATTTCCTATGATTGATCAAAATGTTTAAAAGGTGCATATTCCTCTTTTCAATGATGTGCACTAATGTTAAGGATTTTACTTCATGTATGTGTGACTTATGAATGATGAATTATTTATATTCCTTATCTAAAAGAAATCATCCTTCATCATATACTCCCTTGTGCTATTAACATCTCTCTTGAGTGTTTTCAATAAGTTTGGAAGGAAAAAGAGACAACTACAAAGAGAGGACACTCAAATGAAAAAGGAAGACATCAAGAACAACAACACCTACTTGGATAATAAGATCTTCAAAACAAATAATGGTGTGGTTGTAAGCATTCTAAATCTTTTTCATTGTGAGAACACTAGACATAAGTTGTTTATTGCAAATTTTATAAGCCTTGATCAAGATGAATAATGCTTCTCCCTATTTGTCTTTAAAAGTGAGTGCATCTATCCAACTCATTCAATTTCTTGATGCATATCTTTAGGGGGAGCCTATTTCTATATCTTGTTCATATTGAGACTAACACTTTATCTTAGTAATCTCATATAGTCTCATGTATGAGAATAATTTTCTCATGAAGGATGCTACTACATATCAATCCCTCTTGGTAAATTAATGTCACATTTATCAAGGATTGTAGCTTTCTCTATTAAAGTAGCATATTTACTGGATTCTCCTAGTTTAAGCTTGTTGATAATCTAATGCATATGTTGTTCTTTTGATCGCACCTATTGTTTGTTTGATCATTGAATAACTTCAATTAACACTTATGTTTCTTAGTGCCTCAATATCTCTCTTGATATGCACTAAGTTAAAAGTAGAATTCATGATATATTTATGCAATTTGTGATCTACTTGATAAATAATAACAATGACTTAGAAAAGGATCACTAGTTATAGAACCCTCTCTTGTGCAAAATATTTCCATACAATGTCTTGAATAATAGGTCTTAAGTAACTAAGACTAAGGACAAAGCACAATGGAGAAAGCGTCTCTATGTGAAGGGACAAAAGGGTAAAACTACTTCCTCTCATTTACACATGTACCTAAATCTTCCTTTTCTATACATTCCTTGCTTATCTTGTATAAAAGGAAGAGAAAGCATGTCTATGCATATCCCTGCTTCATACCTAGTTTAACCTCTCAAAAAATTTCATTCCTGCATTTATGCATTCTGTGGTAAAAACTAGGTGAAGTGATTTTATTGTCAAAGAGCTTAAAGCTTAACCTTGTAACGAGGATAAGCTACCTTTGTTTCAAAGGTGGAGGGTCCTTAAGTCTCTTTGAATTCCTTAAGGGTTATTGCTTAAAATGTTTCCAACATGCTTTCATAAGTGCATAATCTGTCATAAGCATCACTCTTATATTATGACACATTGCACTTAACAGTTTCTATGATATAGATATGTTCTCATTAACCTAATTATGTGCGCTTGGCATTTAAAGGCCAAAATCTGTATCCTCTCAAGGCACATATTTAGGGGGAGCAATCTATATTATATAGAACTGTTTAAGCTTAATTGATATATCCTTTTAACCATATCTCTTTCCTTTGGTACATTTGCATATTTCCTATCTCTCTTGTGCCAAGGCTAAGACTAATATGTTTCCATGAGTATCTTGTGTATTAAGTCTTAGATTGAAAGGGAAATGGAGTATTTGGCAAAGACATCGCTTCCACTCTACATCGTCGGTATTATCTATCATTTGCCGTTATTCCGCCATCTCTCTAAATTGGTATAATCTTCACTCATATTCATTTGTACTAGTAGGGGAGAAAGTAAAAAGGGGTCTACAGACTCCGTTTTTGGTGATTAATGCCAAAGGGGGAGAGAGTATTAGCCCAAAGCAAAAGGACCGCACTACCATGCCAGCAAAAGGACCGCACTATCATGCCAATTTCAAAAAATTTCGAAACAAAGTTTGAGTTTTTAAATGTTCTTCAATTGGTATTCCTCGAAGAAATATCTTCTTTCAAATAGAAAAACCCTCTTGAACACTGAGAGGAGAATTTCATCTAGGGGGAGTTTTGTTTAGTCAAAGGAAAATCATTTGAAACAGGGAGAGAAAATTTCAAATCTTAAAAATGCTTCTCGAAACATTATTCATATATACCTTTTTGACTATTTGCAAAAAGACTTTGAAAAAGAATTTGCAAAAACATTTGCAAAAACAAAACAAGTGGTGCAAGTGTGGTCCAAAATGTTAAAAAAAGCAATTCATGCATATCTTTTAGAAGTTTAAATTGGTTTAATTCCAAGCAACCTTTGCACTTGCCTTATGCAAACTAGTTCAATTATGCACTTATATATTTGCTTTGGTTTGGGAGATTGAAAGGGAAATAGGGTCAAACCTTTTCCCTAAATGATTTTGGTGGTTGAATTGCTCAACACAAATAATTGGACTAACTGGTTTGCTCTAGATTATACATTCTATAGGTGCCAAAGGTTCAACACAAACCAATAAAGAGAACAAGTTAGGGTTCAAAAGAAAGGAGCAAAAAGGAAACCGAAGTGTTCCCTGGTCTGGCGCACCGGACTGTCCGGTGCACCAGGGACCGTACACTCCAAACTCCTCAGCTTCGGGTTTCCAAGCGCAGCTCCGCTATAATTCACCGGACTGTCCGGTGTACCACCGGACTGTCCGGTGCACCAGTGGAGCAACGACTATCTACGCGCAACGGTCGACTCTAATGGATGAACAGTGCAGCACAGTAACGCGGCAGAAGTCAGAGAAGAAGGTCAGAGGGGCACCGAACTGTCCGGTGCCGCATGAGGACAAAGCCTCCAACGGTCGACCAGCTCCAAGCCCTAACGACAGGGTGACGTGACGATGCACCGGACACTGTCCGGTGGCGCACCGGACCGTCCGGTGCGCCCATCGCCAGCAGCCTTCTCCAACGGCTACAATTTGGTTGGTGGCTATAAATACCACCCCAACCGGCCACTTCAAGGTGTGGGAGTCCAAGCAACATTCCAAGTCATATAGTTGACATATCCAAGTCCTCCCAACCACCTCTATTCATTGATCCATCCTATACAGAAGATTTAGACCACTACAACCCACACAAGTGCCACAAAAGAGAGAGCAAGAAAAGGAAAGCTTCTCGTGTGAGTTTAGCAATAGTGCCTTGTGAGATTCATCGAGAGAAAGTGTGTGCTACATCTTATGATCATTCGAGCGTGGAGTTTTGACTCCCATTGAACTTCCTCCAAAGTTTTGGAGGCTTGTAAAGCTAGCAAGAGACACCTAAGAGTGTGGTGATCCTTGCGGGGTCTTAAGTGATCCTTGAGAAGAAGAAGAGCTCGCTGGTCTTGGTGATCGGTGGAGAGAGGGAAAGGGTTGAAAGAGACCTGTCCTTAGTGGACTCCTCAACGGGGACTAGGCCTTCGAGGGCCGAACCTCGGTAAAACAAATCACCCGTGTCTCTTGTGTTTATTGCTTGTGATTTGTTTGTTCTCTCCCTTTCTAAGTTCTCTTGCACTACTCTTTGCTAATATCTTTTGTGTTGCTTCGAGTTAAATTCACATTTGAAGAAGCAACTCCTTGCAAGAAAAAACTTGTGTTACTCATCTTCTTATCTAAGCCCTCTTGCATTATTCTCCACTTCTAGTAGTATTGCTAATTGATTAAATTTCGCACTCTTTGAAAACAATACTCGTTGCAAGCAAAGGACTTAGTTTTATTCTCCGATAATTGTGAATCTTGTTCTAACCACTAATCAAGGGATCTAGTTTGGATTTAGAATTATAATTTTCAGGTTTCGCCTATCCACCCCTCTCTAGACGACTTTCACATAGCAACCAACCATAATATGCATATCTGATACCACTATCTCTAATGTTGTCCCTAAAAAATATTCGATTTCAATATGCTTGCAAAGCCAGCTAAAAAAAGCCTATCGTGCTATTAGATTGTTAGAAAATTATACAATTTCGGCAACAATTTAATCTAGAAATAGTTTGTGATTGAATATATGCATATGAAGCCAAGTGGCGGACATAGTGCCCAATCGGTGTACTTTTCTTGCTCGGTGCAGTACAGAGAAGTAGTTATGCCGATCATCACCATGTCGAAAAGGAGAAAACAGAGGGTCGATTATCATTAGGAAGGAGAGGATGAAGGGGTTATTATCCTTCACCCATATAGATAAACTTTTGGACGACACTCGTTTTAGAGGCCCACTCTCCTAGAGTCCTAGTACTCTTGCACAGAAGAACTGGAATAGAAACAGTTGTCTAACAACTGAAGCGGGGGCAAGTAGCGACAGATCGAGTAATGATGGCGAGCTAGAAGAACTAAGTGGACATAGGAGTTTAAGAGAGCGGGCACAGAAGATCAAGAGACAAAGAAGCGTAACTCACATGGGAGATCACATAGAACCGTAAATCTCGGAGTTATATTAGAAACTTCCCATAACTCCCTGACTTGGCAAAATACCACTACACTCCACCGCACCATGACCATGACATACGTCGGCTCGGTGGCGGGGCACGCGCGTGTGACGTGCCTTAATCCTTTTCTCAACAACTCTAACATAGACAAACAAGATCTAAACATATAAGTTGTGTTAATATTTTCTCAACATCTCGTATGATACTAAACCATAACATACATTTTATCTAATATAAACCTTTAGAACTTATTCAATATGGATCAAGCCCGTAATATAAGTGGCTAAAAATACTCCTTCAAACCATAGCAATAGCAGCAGGAGCGAGCCGTTTATTTACCACCTTTACCATATCCATACTCACTCCAACGAAAGAAGGTAATCATTCAATCTAAGCCATGCCTCACGAGGTATGATTACTCAAACACAAATAAACAAAGACAAGATTCTAAGCAACATTCTGCACCCTGTGAACAATGCCAATTTTCTAACATATTAGCCATTGACAGTTGCATCTAACATAAAGTTACATCATAGAATGTGGCATCCTTGCCCTTCTTGTTCCATCCCATTTAACGAAGAACCCTAGTGGCCAATACTCAGAAAGATTCCTAGTAATACAGTACCTTTGCGTTTCTGAAGAGTGGCTGGCTGGCTGCCAGTATAGCAGCACATTCAGACAGACAGGTTCTGCGTTGCAAATTTGCATTGTCCGGGACGCGCCCTCTAGCGTGGAAAAGATGGAGGAGTGAAGGCGACGTAATGTGGGGCATGGCTGCAAGCCACGCCTGTTCAATTGCTCGAGACAGCAGCGGCCGGCGGTGGCGCCCTTCAAATCGTTGGACTTGGCACGGCAGGCAGACAGGCGACGACTGTGCGCGTGCGAGGCCTTGCTCCTGCGCAGGCAGCAATCATGCGTGGTGTGTTGCTGCGGCAGGCATGGCTGGATGGGCCAAGGAGGGGAGGTAAAAAAATCATGACCTCTACTGGATCCCTGCAGGTGCTGCACAGGCTTTTCTGGGCCTTGGATGGTTTATCTAGTGCAAATTGGGGCCTGGATCGTAAAAGCAGCTGGAGTCGATCATTCAGGGCTGACACATTACATTTTCTCTGTTGCTGAGACTAATCTGCATTGGTGCCTACAAATTTCTCTCTTGAGTATTAACTATTGTGTGACTGTTTGGTTGTTGTCAGATTAGCTACTGAGGCATCTGTGCTAGCTATTTATCTATCAAGAGTTACTTGTAATCATAATCAATCGCAAACTAAAAAAAAACTGCATAACTTCACGTCTTCATTAATATCTAATAGATATTCAACTCAATCACAATTACCGCAGGGAAAAGATCACTAGAGACTCTTTGCTCATTCCCTTTGTGGCCAAGAATGTTTCCATCATTAGTAGCCCGAAAGCGAACATAAAGGCAACCAAAAGTTGCTTAAAAGGCATGCTTTAAAGACAGTAACAAACTAACAGTGTTTATAAAGCACATGTGGGAGTGACTATGATTGATCCCTTAACTAGTCTGAATTAAAAAGATTCTTTTTTAAGAAGTACAATAAACAAGACTCTGATTAAGGATGTGTCTCACTCTGGCTGTCTCGCCCTCTCCATATGGACATCTTCTGCACTGCACCTGGAGCTAATAAAGCTCCTGTAAACCATCATGCCATCTCTTCACACCTTGCCATTATTCTGCTCCCCCTTCGCTTGCCACTACAAGAATTGAAGTAGAAGCAAAGCCTCAGGCACCGTACCTTTGTGTGCTTACTGCTGCACCCTCTATATAAGCATGAAGAATTCCAGCTCACACTCGCCTGCGAACTTATGTGACCAATAAGATCAAGCTCCAGCTCAACCGAAGGTGTAGCTCGAGCCATGGCTAAGATCACCACAATGGCGGTAGTGGCGGCGATCGCGCTTGTTCTTCTACCCGTCGGCCGCGGCGAGGAGATGCCCACCGCAGCGCACCCGCACGGGCTCTCCTTCGAGAGCCCGCTCGCTCTGTCGCCGGCTGCTTACGACTTCTTCCACCCCAGCGCTCGCGCCCGACGAGCTCACGGCGTCGCGCCGGTGCCGGCGCTCGCGCCTCGCGGACAGGAGCAGCTGAGGCCTGAGGGAGTCCGCGGTCAGAAGAACATCGGCGAGCGTAGCGAAGGCCGACCTGGACGAAGAGGCCGTGGCGCCCGTGGAGACGCACCGGCGCCTCAACCACAAGGTGACATGCGTGTTCGTCGGCGCCGCAGCAGCCGCGCTAGTGGCTATCGGCGTGGCGTACGCCGTGGTGCGGCGCCGGGTCGTAGCGGCGCGCGGTGGCGCGGGCGCGCCCAAGTCGAACGCGTAGTTGCTTCAGGGCCCGCGGACTGGTAGCTTTAGGTGGGCCCAGAGAGTTGGGCCGGGATGTTTGTATAAATATGGAATGCAAGATTTTGTTTGTTGCGTCTAACGGAAAGGAAAACGTATTTTACCTCCTCAATTATCGCAAAAGTTACTTCCAGCCTCCCATTGGTTAGGACATATAATTTTTTTGGCATGATATTAAATAAAACTTTGACTATACATATATTTCATAATATATAATTAATAAATACAAAAATATCATCATCTTAAAGTACTTTTGTATATGAATCCAAATATATAGCATGCATAAACTAAAAATACATGTTTTTTTTTGCTAAGTTATTATTCAAAGATTTAAAAGATTGATTTTTATTGAACTAGTAGATCTATACATTGAATACTCCATCCCACGAAGCAAGTCGTCCTAGCCCTTGGTATCTTGTCCCGTGAATCTTGTTGTTCCTGTGTGTGGGCCCCAAAAATATCTTCCCAACCTCCTTCCTTCCATTGTGACCATGAGAAAGGGAAACAAATTGTATGTTCTTTATCAGCCGCATTTCATCTCCCCTCATCGATCTTCTCCTTCCAGACCTAGACTCCAACTTCCCTTGTCGACCCTCTCGCTCCATGCCTAGATCTAGAAGCATTCCCCTCCTCCAACTTCAATTTGCGCCGGATTTAGAGTCAGCGCTCGTCCTCACCATGGATAGAAGCTAGCTCCATCCAGACATCGTTGCCAAGGATGACAAGATCAGAGTGGAGAGCTGTTGGCGCAGCAGACGAATCAATCGTAGGAAATCACCACTCACAATCAGCCCAAAGATCAACGACATGAGTAGGGAGCATTCGGCATAGCTCGCGCCTCCGCCTGCGTGACTCAGAGTTTGCAATCCCCTACCAGTTCGTCGATGTTTGGAGTGGGAGCACATGGCGCAGCTCCCGTGTCGTCGATGTGAGAGCTAGGAATGCATGGCATAGACCTAAGGTCCATCTACGTGATTCTGAGATTGGAATCACCCCTAATGACGGTGATGTACAAGTATCAAGCATCCCTCCCATGTTAGTTTTGTGTTGTGCGGATTTAATGTACTCCTACGATTCTAAGCATAGTTATTTTTGTTGTTGCAGGCATTTGTAGATTTTGATGCCGAGACTAAGGACGTGAGTGTTGTTGAGGTACGACATAAGATAACACCTGTTGCGATTGAGGATAAGACAGACCAAGGTCTAGAGTACTATATGGGATTGTTTCAACGTAATTTACACGACCTGAATCAGAATATACAGAATCTAGAGCATGACATACATAAGTTTGATAGAATAGTGAAACAAAAGATTAGGCCAGTACCCAAAAGACTTGACACATAACCTTGTCGTGTCACCTAGTTTACACTCGTATGACCATTTCCTATAACCAAAAGCCATGATACATCAGCTAGATGCCTACACACCTATCCAATACCATGAAACAAAAGCTTGGTGGTTTACCTACCTTACACTAGCATGCTCACTAGACAAGGAGTGAAGAGTAGTCTCATTTAATTGTCGGTCACAATCAAGTCTGTTTGGAAGAATGCTTAAAGCCTCTAGCCTCTCTTTGTTCAACAACATCCCATATGCTTTTGTGGAGCGAGGTTAGATGAAATCGCATTAAATCGCTCCACCTAGCGTAATCTTCACCATCAAAAGTTGGTGGTTTGCCTAATGGGACGGAAAGTAAAGGTGTATGTTTGGAAATGCGAGGGTAGCGTAGGGGGATCTTACTATACTTCTTGCGCTCTTGGCGCTTAGAAGTGACGGAGGGCGCATCGGAGTCGGAGGTCGATGTTGATGAAGTGTCGGTCTCGTAGTAGACCACCTTCCTCATCCTCTTGTGCTTGTCGCCTTTCCGATGCGGCTTGTGGGAAGAAGATTTTTCCTTCTTCTCTTTGTGGTGAGAGGAGGAAGACTTTTTCTCCTTCCGTTTGGAGGAGTCCTTCTTCTCCTTCCTCTTGGTGCGGGACTCTTCCGATGAAGTGCTCCCGTGGCTTGTAGTGGGCTTTTCGCCGGTCTCCATCTCCTTCTTGGCGTGATCTCCCGACATCACTTCGAGCGGTTAGGCTCTAATGAAGCACCGGGCTCTGATACCAATTGATAGTCACCTAGAGGGGGGGTGAATAGGGCGAAACTGAAATTTACAAATATGAACACAACTACAAGCCGGGTTAGCGTTAGAAATATAAACGAGTCCACGAGAGAGGGCGCAAAACAAATCGCAAGCGAATAATGAAGTGTGTGACACGCGAATTTGTTTTACCGAGGTTCGGTTCTTCCAAACCTACTCCCCGTTGAGGAGGCCACAAAGGCCGGGTCTCTTTCAACCCTTCCCTCTCTCAAACGGTCCCACGGACCGAGTGAGCTTCTCTTCTCAAATCAAAGCCGGGAACAAAACTTCCCCGCAAGGGCCACCACACAATTGGTGCCTCTTGCCTTGATTACAATGGAGTATTGATCACAAGAACAAGTGAGAAAGAAAAGAAGCAATCCATGCGCAAGAGCTCAAAAGAGCACGACAAATCACTCTCACTAGTCACTAGGGCTTTGTGTGGAATTGGAGAGGATTTGATCTCTTTGGTGTGTCTTGAATTGAATACTAGAGCTCTTGTAGTAGTTGGGAAGTGTAAAACTTGGATGCAATGAATGGTGGGGTGGTTGGGGTATTTATAGCCTCAACCACCAAATGTGGCCGTTGGGAGGCTGTCTGCTCGATGGCGCACCGGACAGTCTGGTGCACACCGGACAGTCCGGTGCCCCCTGCCACGTCATCACTGCCGTTGGATTCTGACCGTTGGAGCTTCTGACTTGTGGGCCCGCCTGGGTGTCCGGTGCACACCGGACAGGTACTGTTTGCTGTCCGGTGTGCCAGTATGGGCGCGCCTGGCTTCTGCGCGCGCAGAGCGCGCATTAAATGCGCGGCAGAGAGCCGTTGCACTGGAGTCGCACCGGACAGTCCGGTGCACACCGGACAGTCCGGTGAATTTTAGCGGACTAGCCGTTGGAATTTCCCGAAGCTGGCGAGTTCCTGAGGCCTCTTCTCCATGGCGCACCGGACACTGTCCGGTGTACACCGGACAGTCCGGTGAAATATAGCGCGAGTGCCTCTGGAAATTCCCGAAGGTGGAGAGTTTGAGCCTGAGTCCCCCTGGTGCACCGGACATGTCCGGTGGCACACCGGATAGTCCGGTGCGCCAGACCAGGGGTGCCTTCGGTTGCCCCTTTGCTCCTTTGTTGAATCCAAAACTTGGTCTTTTTATTGGCTGAGTGTGAACCTTTTACACCTGTATAATCTATACACTTGGGCAAACTAGTTAGTCCAAATAATTTGTGTTGGTCAATTCAACCACCAAAATTAAATGGGGACTAGGTGTAAGCCTAATTCCCTTTCAATCTCCCCCTTTTTGGTGATTGATGCCAACACAAACCAAAGCAAATATAGAAGTGCATAATTGAACTAGTTTGCATAATGTAAGTGTAAAGGTTGCTTGGAATTGAGCCAATATAAATACTTACAAGATATGCATGGATTGTTTCTTTTATATAACATTTTGGACCACGTTTGCACCACATGTTTTGTTTTTGCAAATTCTTTTTGTAAATCCATTTCAAAGATCTTTTGCAAATAGTCAAAGGTAAATGAATAAGAGTTTGCAAAGCATTTTCAAGATTTGAAATTTACTCCCCCTGTTTCAAATGTTTTTTTTCTTTGACTTAACAAAACTCCCCCTAAAGGAAATCCACCTCTTAGTGTTCAAGAGGGTTTTGATATACATTTAAAAAAAACTAATTTTCTCCTCCTTTTGAACATAATAGGGTACCAATTGATAAATACTCTTGGAAAGCACTAAGTTTTTGAAATTGGTGGTGGTGCGGTCCTTTTGCTTTGGGCTCATACTTTCTCCCCCTTTGGCATGAATCGCCAAAAACAGAATTATTAGAGCCCTTCGAAGAACTATCTTCCCCTTTGGTCATAAGTAAATGAGTTAAGATTATACCAAAGACGAAGTCCGGTCCTTTTGCTTTGGGCTTTTACTCTCTCCCCCAAAGACAAGGTCCTTTTCTTGGAGCGATGGCGAAGGATGAGTTACGGAGTGGAAGCCTTTGTCTTCGCCGAAGACTCCAATTCCCTTTCAATATACCTATGACTTGGTTTGAAATAGACTTGAAAACGCATTAGTCATAGCATATAAAAGAGATATGATCAAAGGTATTCAAATGAGCTATGTGTGCAAGCTAGCAAAAGAAATTTCTAGAATCAAGAATATTGAGCTCATGCCTAAGTCTGGTAAAAGATTGTTCATCAAGAGGCTTGGTAAAGATATCAGCTAATTGATCTTTAGTGTTAATGTAAGAAATCTCGATATCTCCCTTTTGTTGGTGATCCCTAAGAAAATGATACCGAATGGCTATGTGCTTAGTGCGGCTATGCTCGACGGGATTGTCGGCCATTTTGATTGCACTCTCATTATCACATAGCAAAGGGACTTTGGTTAATTTGTAACCGTAGTCCCGCAGGGTTTGCCTCATCCAAAGCAATTGCGCGCAACAATGTCCTGCGGCAATGTATTCGGCTTCGGCGGTGGAAAGAGCGACCGAATTTTGCTTCTTTGAAGCCCATGACACCAAGGATCTTCCCAAGAACTGGCAAGTCCCCGATGTGCTCTTCCTATTAATCTTACACCCCGCCCAATCGGCATCCGAATAACCAATCAAATCAAAAGTGGATCCCCGAGGGTACCAAAGCCCAAACTTAGGTGTATAAGCCAAATATCTCAAGATTCGTTTTACGGCCGTAAGGTGGGATTCCTTAGGGTCGGATTGGAATCTTGCACACATGCAAACGGAAAGCATAATGTCCGGTCGAGATGCACATAAGTAAAGCAATGAACCAATCATCGACCGGTATACCTTTTGATCCACGGACTTACCTCCCGTGTCGAGGTCGAGATGCCCATTTGTTCCCATGGGTGTCTTGATGGGCTTGGCATCCTTCATTCCAAACTTGCTTAGAATGTCTTGAGTATACTTCGTTTGGCTAATGAAAGTGCCCTCTTGGAGTTGCTTGACTTGGAATCCTAGGAAATACTTCAACTCCCCCATCATAGACATCTCGAATTTCTTTGTCATGATCCTACTAAATTCTTTACATGTAGATTCGTTAGTAGACCCAAATATAATATCATCAACATAAATTTGGCATACGAACAAATCATTGTCAAGAGTTTTAGTGAACAAAGTAGGATCGGCCTTGCCGACTTTGAAGCCATTAGCAATAAGGAAATCTCTTAGGCATTCATACCATGCTCTTGGAGCTTGCTTGAGCCCATAAAGCGCCTTAGAGAGCCTATAGACATGATTAGGGTACTCACTATCTTCAAAGTCGGGAGGTTGCTCAACATAAACCTCTTCCTTGATTGGTCCGTTGAGGAAGGCACTTTTTACGTCCATTTGATAAAGCTTAAAGCCATGGTAAGTAGCATAGGCCAATAATATGCGAATTGACTCAAGCCTAGCTACGGGTGCATAGGTTTCACCGAAATCCAAACCTTCGACTTGGGAATATCCCTTGGCCACAAGTCGTGCTTTGTTCCTTGTCACCACACCATGCTCATCTTGCTTGTTGCGGAAGACCCATTTGGTTCCTACAACATTTTGGTTAGGACGTGGAACCAAATGCCATACCTCATTCCTCGTGAAGTTGTTGAGCTCCTCTTGCATCGCCATCACCCAATCCGAATCTTGAAGTGCTTCCTCTACCCTGTGTGGCTCAATAGAGGAAACAAAAGAGTAATGTTCACAAAAATGTGCAACACGAGATCGAGTGGTTACCCCCTTATGAATGTCGCCGAGGATGGTGTCGACGGGGTGATCTCGTTGGATTGCTTGGTGGACTCTTGGGTGTGGCGGTCTTGGTTCCTCATCCTCCTTGTCTTCCTTATTTGCATCTCCCCCTTGGTCATTGCCATCGTCTTGAGGTGGCTCATTTGCTTGATCTTCTACTTTATCAACTTGAGCCTCATCCTCATTTTGAGTTGGTGGAGATGCTTGCGTGGTGGAGGATGGTTGATCTTGTGCACTTGGAGGCTCTTCGGATTCCTTAGGACACACATCCCCAATGGACATGTTCCTTAGCGCTATGCATGGAGCCTCTTCATTACCTATCTCATCAAGATCAACTTGCTCTACTTGAGAGCCGTTAGATTCATCAAACACAATGTCACATGAGACTTCAACTAGTCCAGTGGACTTGTTAAAGACCCTATATGCCCTTGTGTTTGAGTCATAACCAAGTAAAAAGCCTTCTACAGTTTTAGGAGCAAATTTAGATTTTCTACCTCTTTTAACAAGAATAAAGCATTTGCTACCAAAAACTCTAAAGTATGAAATGTTGGGCTTTTTACCGGTTAGGAGTTCATATGATGTCTTCTTGAGGATTCGGTGAAGATATAACCTGTTGATGGCGTAGCAGGCGGTGTTGACTGCTTCGGCCCAAAATCGGTCCGGTGTCTTGTACTCATCAAGCATGGTTCTTGTCATGTCCAATAGAGTTCGATTCTTCCTTTCCACTACACCATTTTGTTGAGGGGTGTAGGGAGAAGAGAACTCATGCTTGATGCCCTCCTCCTCAAGAAAGCCTTCAATTTGTGAGTTCTTGAACTTCGTCCCGTTGTCGCTTCTTATTTTCTTGATCCTTAATCCGAACTCATTTTGAGCCCGTCTCAAGAATCCCTTTAAGGTCTCTTGGGTTTGAGATTTTTCCTGTAAAAAGAATACCCAAGTGAAGCGAGAATAATCATCCACTATTACAAGACAATACTTACTCCCGCCGATGCTTATGTAAGCAATCGGGCCGAATAGATCCATGTGGAGTAGCTCAAGCGGCCTGTCGGTCGTCATGATGTTCTTGTGTGGATGATGGACTCCAACTTGCTTCCCCGCCTGACATGCGCTACAAATCCTGTCTTTCTCAAAATGAACATTTGTTAATCCTAAAATGTGTTCTCCCTTTAGAAGCTTATGAAGATTCTTCATCCCAACATGGGCTAGTCGGCGGTGCCAGAGCCAACCCATGTTAGTCTTAGCAATTAAGCATGTGTCGAGTTCAGCTCTATCAAAATCTACTAAGTATAGCTGACCCTCTAACACACCCTTAAATGCTATTGAATCATCACTTCTTCTAAAGACAGTGACACCTACATCAGTAAAAAGACAGTTGTAGCCCATTTGACATAATTGGGAAACAGAAAGCAAGTTGTAATCTAAAGAATCAACAAGAAAAACATTGGAAATAGAATGGTCAGGAGATATAGCAATTTTACCAAGTCCTTTGACCAAACCTTGATTTCCATCCCCGAATGTGATAGCTCGTTGGGGATCTTGGTTTTTCTCATATGAGGAGAACATCCTTTTCTCCCCGGTCATGTGGTTTGTGCACCCGCTGTCGAGTATCCAACTTGAGCCCCCGGATGCATAAACCTACAAAACAATTTTAGTTCTTGACTTTAGGTACCCAAACGGTTTTGGGTCCTTTGGCATTAGACACAAGAACTTTGGGTACCCAAACACAAGTCTTTGACCCCTTGTGTTTGCCCCCAACAAATTTGGCAACTACCTTGCCGGATTTGCTAGTAAGCACATATGATGCATCAAAAGTTTTAAATGAAATAGTATGATCATTTGATGCATTAGGAATTTTCCTTTTAGGCAACTTAGCACGGGTTGGTTGCCTAGAACTAGATGTCTCACTCTTATACATAAAAGCATGATTTGGACCAGAGTGAGACTTCCTAGAATGAATTTTCCTAATTTTGTCCTCGGGATAACCGGCAGGATATAAAATGTAACCCTCGTTATCCTGAGACATGGGAGCCTTGCCCTTAACAAAATTTGACAATCTTTTAGGAGGGGCACTAATTTTGACATTGTCTCCCCTTTGGAAGCCAATGCCATCCTTAATGCCCGGGCGTCTCCCATTATAAAGCATGCTACGAGCAAATTTAAATTTCTCATTTTCTAAGTTGTGCTCGGCAATTTTAGCATCTAGTTTTGCTATATGATCATTTTGTTGTTTAATTAAAGACATGTGATCATGAATAGCATTAACATCAATATCTCTACATCTATCACAAATAGACACATGCTCAATAGTAGATGTAGACGGTTTGCAAGAATTAAGTTCAACAATCTTAGCATGTAATATATCGTTTTTATCTCTAAGATCGGAAATAGTGACATTGCAAACATCAAAATCTTTAGCCTTAGCAATTAAATTTTCATTCTCTAATCTAAGGCTAGCAAGAGATGCATTCAATTCATCAATCTTAGCAAGCAAATCAACATTATCATCTCCAAGATTAGGAATTGAAACATCACACACATGTGAATCAACCTTAGCATTTAAACTAGCATTTTCATTTCTAAGGTTGTCAATAATCTCACGGCAAGTGCTTAGCTCACTAGACAATTTTTCACATTTTTCAACTTGTAGAGCATAAGCATTTTTAACCTTAACATGTTTTTTATTTTCCTTGATTAGGAAGTCCTCTTGGGAGTCCAAGAGATCATCCTTCTCATGGATGGCACTAATTAGTTCATTTAATTTCTCCTTTTGTTCCATGTTAAGGTTGGCAAAAAGAGTTCGCAAATTATCTTCCTCACCACTAGCATTATCATCACTGGAAGACTCATATTTAGTGGAGGAGTTGGATTTAACCTTCTTCTTTTTGCCGTCCTTTGCCATGAGGCACTTGTGTCCGATGTTTGGGAAGAGGAGTCCCTTGGTGACGGCGATGTTGGCGGCGTCCTCGTCGTCGGAGGAGTCGCTAGTGCTTTCGTCGGAGTCCCACTCCCGACAAACATGGGCATCGCCGCCCTTCTTCTTGTAGTACCTCTTCTTCTCCTTTCGCCTCCCCTTCTTGTCGTCACCTCGGTCACTGTCACTAGATATAGGACATTTAGCAATAAAATGACCGGGCTTACCACACTTGTAGCAAACCTTCTTGGAGCGGGACTTGTAGTCCTTCCCCTTCCTTTGCTTGAGGATTTGGCGGAAGCTCTTGATGACGAGCGCCATTTCCTCATTGTCGAGCTTGGAGGCGTCTATTGGTTGTCGACTTGGTGTAGACTCCTCCTTCTTCTCCTCCGTTGCCTTGAATGCAACAGGTTGAGCTTCGGATGTGGTGGCATCATCAAGCTCGTTGATCTTCCTCGAGCCTTCGATCATGCACTCAAAACTTACAAAATTCCCGATAACTTCCTCGGGGGTCATTTTAGTATATCTAGGATTACCACGAATTAATTGAACTTGAGTAGGGTTAAGGAAAATAAGAGATCTTAGAATAACCTTAACCACCTCGTGGTCATCCCACTTTACGCTCCCGAGGTTGCGCACTTGGTTCACCAAGGTCTTGAGCCGATTGTACATGTGTTGTGGCTCCTCCCCTTTGCGAAGCCGGAACCGACCGAGCTCCCCCTCAATCGTTTCCCGCTTGGTGATCTTGGTGAGCTCATCACCCTCATGCGCGGTCTTGAGTAAATCCCAAATCTCCTTTGCATTCTTCAACCCTTGAACTTTGTTATACTCCTCTCTACTCAAAGAGGCTAGGAGTATTGTTGTTGCTTGAGAGTTGAAGTGCTCGATTTGGGCCACCTCATCCTCATCATAGTTCTCATCCCCTACGGATGGTACCTGCGCACCAAACTCAACAACATCCCATATGCTTTTGTGGAGCGAGGTTAGATGAAATCGCATTAAATCGCTCCACCTAGCGTAATCTTCACCATCAAAAGTTGGTGGTTTGCCTAATGGGACGGAAAGTAAAGGTGTATGTTTGGAAATGCGAGGGTAGCGTAGGGGGATCTTACTATACTTCTTGCGCTCTTGGCGCTTAGAAGTGACGGAGGGCGCATCGGAGTCGGAGGTCGATGTTGATGAAGTGTCGGTCTCGTAGTAGACCACCTTCCTCATCCTCTTGTGCTTGTCGCCTTTCCGATGCGGCTTGTGGGAAGAAGATTTTTCCTTCTTCTCTTTGTGGTGAGAGGAGGAAGACTTTTTCTCCTTCCGTTTGGAGGAGTCCTTCTTCTCCTTCCTCTTGGTGCGGAACTCTTTCGATGAAGTGCTCCCGTGGCTTGTAGTGGGCTTTTCGCCGGTCTCCATCTCCTTCTTGG
Organism: Zea mays; assembly: GCF_902167145.1. Classification (NCBI taxonomy): domain Eukaryota; kingdom Viridiplantae; phylum Streptophyta; class Magnoliopsida; order Poales; family Poaceae; genus Zea; species Zea mays. The sequence goes on along the minus strand of NC_050100.1, from coordinate 28,737,464 downwards.
CGTGATCTCCCGACATCACTTTGAGCGGTTAGGCTCTAATGAAGCACCGGGCTCTGATACCAATTGATAGTCGCCTAGAGGGGGGGGGTGAATAGGGCGAAACTGAAATTTACAAATATGAACACAACTACAAGCCGGGTTAGCGTTAGAAATATAAACGAGTCCACGAGAGAGGGCGCAAAACAAATCGCAAGCGAATAATGAAGTGTGTGACACGCGAATTTGTTTTACCGAGGTTCGGTTCTTCTAAACCTACTCCCCGTTGAGGAGGCCACAAAGGCCGGGTCTCTTTCAACCCTTCCCTCTCTCAAACGGTCCCACGGACCAAGTGAGCTTCTCTTCTCAAATCAAAGCCGGGAACAAAACTTCCCCGCAAGGGCCACCACACAATTGGTGCCTCTTGCCTTGATTACAATGGAGTATTGATCACAAGAACAAGTGAGAAAGAAAAGAAGCAATCCAAGCGCAAGAGCTCAAAAGAGCACGACAAATCACTCTCACTAGTCACTAGGGCTTTGTGTGGAATTGGAGAGGATTTGATCTCTTTGGTGTGTCTTGAATTGAATACTAGAGCTCTTGTAGTAGTTGGGAAGTGTAAAACTTGGATGCAATGAATGGTGGGGTGGTTGGGGTATTTATAGCCTCAACCACCAAATGTGGCCGTTGGGAGGCTGTCTGCTCGATGGCGCACCGGACAGTCTGGTGCACACCGGACAGTCCGGTGCCCCCTGCCACGTCATCACTGCCGTTGGATTCTGACCGTTGGAGCTTCTGACTTGTGGGCCCGCCTGGGTGTCCGGTGCACACCGGACAGGTACTGTTTGCTGTCCGGTGTGCCAGTATGGGCGCGCCTGGCTTCTGCGCGCGCAGAGCGCGCATTAAATGCGCGGCAGAGAGCCGTTGGCGCGGAGATAGCCGTTGCACTGGAGTCGCACCGGACAGTCCGGTGCACACCGGACAGTCCGGTGAATTTTAGCGGACTAGCCGTTGGAATTTCCCGAAGCTGGCGAGTTCCTGAGGCCTCTTCTCCATGGCGCACCGGACACTGTCCGGTGTACACCGGACAGTCCGGTGAAATATAGCGCGAGTGCCTCTGGAAATTCCCGAAGGTGGAGAGTTTGAGCCTGAGTCCCCCTGGTGCACCGGACATGTCCGGTGGCACACCGGATAGTCCGGTGCGCCAGACCAGGGGTGCCTTCGGTTGCCCCTTTGCTCCTTTGTTGAATCCAAAACTTGGTCTTTTTATTGGCTGAGTGTGAACCTTTTACACCTGTATAATCTATACACTTGGGCAAACTAGTTAGTCCAAATAATTTGTGTTGGTCAATTCAACCACCAAAATTAAATGGGGACTAGGTGTAAGCCTAATTCCCTTTCAATCTCCCCCTTTTTGGTGATTGATGCCAACACAAACCAAAGCAAATATAGAAGTGCATAATTGAACTAGTTTGCATAATGTAAGTGTAAAGGTTGCTTGGAATTGAGCCAATATAAATACTTACAAGATATGCATGGATTGTTTCTTTTATATAACATTTTGGACCACGTTTGCACCACATGTTTTGTTTTTGCAAATTCTTTTTGTAAATCCATTTCAAAGATCTTTTGCAAATAGTCAAAGGTAAATGAATAAGAGTTTGCAAAGCATTTTCAAGATTTGAAATTTACTCCCCCTGTTTCAAATGTTTTTTTTCTTTGACTTAACAAAACTCCCCCTAAAGGAAATCCACCTCTTAGTGTTCAAGAGGGTTTTGATATACATTTAAAAAAAACTAATTTTCTCCTCCTTTTGAACATAATAGGGTACCAATTGATAAATACTCTTGGAAAGCACTAAGTTTTTGAAATTGGTGGTGGTGCGGTCCTTTTGCTTTGGGCTCATACTTTCTCCCCCTTTGGCATGAATCGCCAAAAACAGAATTATTAGAGCCCTTCGAAGAACTATCTTCCCCTTTGGTCATAAGTAAATGAGTTAAGATTATACCAAAGACGAAGTCCGGTCCTTTTGCTTTGGGCTTTTACTCTCTCCCCCAAAGACAAGGTCCTTTTCTTGGAGCGATGGCGAAGGATGAGTTACGGAGTGGAAGCCTTTGTCTTCGCCGAAGACTCCAATTCCCTTTCAATATACCTATGACTTGGTTTGAAATAGACTTGAAAACGCATTAGTCATAGCATATAAAAGAGATATGATCAAAGGTATTCAAATGAGCTATGTGTGCAAGCTAGCAAAAGAAATTTCTAGAATCAAGAATATTGAGCTCATGCCTAAGTCTGGTAAAAGATTGTTCATCAAGAGGCTTGGTAAAGATATCAGCTAATTGATCTTTAGTGTTAATGTAAGAAATCTCGATATCTCCCTTTTGTTGGTGATCCCTAAGAAAATGATACCGAATGGCTATGTGCTTAGTGCGGCTATGCTCGACGGGATTGTCGGCCATTTTGATTGCACTCTCATTATCACATAGCAAAGGGACTTTGGTTAATTTGTAACCGTAGTCCCGCAGGGTTTGCCTCATCCAAAGCAATTGCGCGCAACAATGTCCTGCGGCAATGTATTCGGCTTCGGCGGTGGAAAGAGCGACCGAATTTTGCTTCTTTGAAGCCCATGACACCAAGGATCTTCCCAAGAACTGGCAAGTCCCCGATGTGCTCTTCCTATTAATCTTACACCCCGCCCAATCGGCATCCGAATAACCAATCAAATCAAAAGTGGATCCCCGAGGGTACCAAAGCCCAAACTTAGGTGTATAAGCCAAATATCTCAAGATTCGTTTTACGGCCGTAAGGTGGGATTCCTTAGGGTCGGATTGGAATCTTGCACACATGCAAACGGAAAGCATAATGTCCGGTCGAGATGCACATAAGTAAAGCAATGAACCAATCATCGACCGGTATACCTTTTGATCCACGGACTTACCTCCCGTGTCGAGGTCGAGATGCCCATTTGTTCCCATGGGTGTCTTGATGGGCTTGGCATCCTTCATTCCAAACTTGCTTAGAATGTCTTGAGTATACTTCATTTGGCTAATGAAAGTGCCCTCTTGGAGTTGCTTGACTTGGAATCCTAGGAAATACTTCAACTCCCCCATCATAGACATCTCGAATTTCTTTGTCATGATCCTACTAAATTCTTTACATGTAGATTCGTTAGTAGACCCAAATATAATATCATCAACATAAATTTGGCATACGAACAAATCATTGTCAAGAGTTTTAGTGAACAAAGTAGGATCGGCCTTGCCGACTTTGAAGCCATTAGCAATAAGGAAATCTCTTAGGCATTCATACCATGCTCTTGGAGCTTGCTTGAGCCCATAAAGCGCCTTAGAGAGCCTATAGACATGATTAGGGTACTCACTATCTTCAAAGTCGGGAGGTTGCTCAACATAAACCTCTTCCTTGATTGGTCCGTTGAGGAAGGCACTTTTTACGTCCATTTGATAAAGCTTAAAGCCATGGTAAGTAGCATAGGCCAATAATATGCGAATTGACTCAAGCCTAGCTACGGGTGCATAGGTTTCACCGAAATCCAAACCTTCGACTTGGGAATATCCCTTGGCCACAAGTCGTGCTTTGTTCCTTGTCACCACACCATGCTCATCTTGCTTGTTGCGGAAGACCCATTTGGTTCCTACAACATTTTGGTTAGGACGTGGAACCAAATGCCATACCTCATTCCTCGTGAAGTTGTTGAGCTCCTCTTGCATCGCCATCACCCAATCCGAATCTTGAAGTGCTTCCTCTACCCTGTGTGGCTCAATAGAGGAAACAAAAGAGTAATGTTCACAAAAATGTGCAACACGAGATCGAGTGGTTACCCCCTTATGAATGTCGCCGAGGATGGTGTCGACGGGGTGATCTCGTTGGATTGCTTGGTGGACTCTTGGGTGTGGCGGTCTTGGTTCCTCATCCTCCTTGTCTTCCTTATTTGCATCTCCCCCTTGGTCATTGCCATCGTCTTGAGGTGGCTCATTTGCTTGATCTTCTACTTTATCAACTTGAGCCTCATCCTCATTTTGAGTTGGTGGAGATGCTTGCGTGGTGGAGGATGGTTGATCTTGTGCACTTGGAGGCTCTTCGGATTCCTTAGGACACACATCCCCAATGGACATGTTCCTTAGCGCTATGCATGGAGCCTCTTCATTACCTATCTCATCAAGATCAACTTGCTCTACTTGAGAGCCGTTAGATTCATCAAACACAATGTCACATGAGACTTCAACTAGTCCAGTGGACTTGTTAAAGACCCTATATGCCCTTGTGTTTGAGTCATAACCAAGTAAAAAGCCTTCTACAGTTTTAGGAGCAAATTTAGATTTTCTACCTCTTTTAACAAGAATAAAGCATTTGCTACCAAAAACTCTAAAGTATGAAATGTTGGGCTTTTTACCGGTTAGGAGTTCATATGATGTCTTCTTGAGGATTCGGTGAAGATATAACCTGTTGATGGCGTAGCAGGCGGTGTTGACTGCTTCGGCCCAAAATCGGTCCGGTGTCTTGTACTCATCAAGCATGGTTCTTGTCATGTCCAATAGAGTTCGATTCTTCCTTTCCACTACACCATTTTGTTGAGGGGTGTAGGGAGAAGAGAACTCATGCTTGATGCCCTCCTCCTCAAGAAAGCCTTCAATTTGTGAGTTCTTGAACTTCGTCCCGTTGTCGCTTCTTATTTTCTTGATCCTTAATCCGAACTCATTTTGAGCCCGTCTCAAGAATCCCTTTAAGGTCTCTTGGGTTTGAGATTTTTCCTGTAAAAAGAATACCCAAGTGAAGCGAGAATAATCATCCACTATTACAAGACAATACTTACTCCCGCCGATGCTTATGTAAGCAATCGGGCCGAATAGATCCATGTGGAGTAGCTCAAGCGGCCTGTCGGTCGTCATGATGTTCTTGTGTGGATGATGGACTCCAACTTGCTTCCCCGCCTGGCATGCGCTACAAATCCTGTCTTTCTCAAAATGAACATTTGTTAATCCTAAAATGTGTTCTCCCTTTAGAAGCTTATGAAGATTCTTCATCCCAACATGGGCTAGTCGGCGGTGCCAGAGCCAACCCATGTTAGTCTTAGCAATTAAGCATGTGTCGAGTTCAGCTCTATCAAAATCTACTAAGTATAGCTGACCCTCTAACACACCCTTAAATGCTATTGAATCATCACTTCTTCTAAAGACAGTGACACCTACATCAGTAAAAAGACAGTTGTAGCCCATTTGACATAATTGGGAAACAGAAAGCAAGTTGTAATCTAAAGAATCAACAAGAAAAACATTGGAAATAGAATGGTCAGGAGATATAGCAATTTTACCAAGTCCTTTGACCAAACCTTGATTTCCATCCCCGAATGTGATAGCTCGTTGGGGATCTTGGTTTTTCTCATATGAGGAGAACATCCTTTTCTCCCCGGTCATGTGGTTTGTGCACCCGCTGTCGAGTATCCAACTTGAGCCCCCGGATGCATAAACCTACAAAACAATTTTAGTTCTTGACTTTAGGTACCCAAACGGTTTTGGGTCCTTTGGCATTAGACACAAGAACTTTGGGTACCCAAACACAAGTCTTTGACCCCTTGTGTTTGCCCCCAACAAATTTGGCAACTACCTTGCCGGATTTGCTAGTAAGCACATATGATGCATCAAAAGTTTTAAATGAAATAGTATGATCATTTGATGCATTAGGAATTTTCCTTTTAGGCAACTTAGCACGGGTTGGTTGCCTAGAACTAGATGTCTCACTCTTATACATAAAAGCATGATTTGGACCAGAGTGAGACTTCCTAGAATGAATTTTCCTAATTTTGTCCTCGGGATAACCGGCAGGATATAAAATGTAACCCTCGTTATCCTGAGACATGGGAGCCTTGCCCTTAACAAAATTTGACAATCTTTTAGGAGGGGCACTAATTTTGACATTGTCTCCCCTTTGGAAGCCAATGCCATCCTTAATGCCCGGGCGTCTCCCATTATAAAGCATGCTACGAGCAAATTTAAATTTCTCATTTTCTAAGTTGTGCTCGGCAATTTTAGCATCTAGTTTTGCTATATGATCATTTTGTTGTTTAATTAAAGACATGTGATCATGAATAGCATTAACATCAATATCTCTACATCTATCACAAATAGACACATGCTCAATAGTAGATGTAGACGGTTTGCAAGAATTAAGTTCAACAATCTTAGCATGTAATATATCGTTTTTATCTCTAAGATCGGAAATAGTGACATTGCAAACATCAAAATCTTTAGCCTTAGCAATTAAATTTTCATTCTCTAATCTAAGGCTAGCAAGAGATGCATTCAATTCATCAATCTTAGCAAGCAAATCAACATTATCATCTCCAAGATTAGGAATTGAAACATCACACACATGTGAATCAACCTTAGCATTTAAACTAGCATTTTCATTTCTAAGGTTGTCAATAATCTCACGGCAAGTGCTTAGCTCACTAGACAATTTTTCACATTTTTCAACTTGTAGAGCATAAGCATTTTTAACCTTAACATGTTTTTTATTTTCCTTGATTAGGAAGTCCTCTTGGGAGTCCAAGAGATCATCCTTCTCATGGATGGCACTAATTAGTTCATTTAATTTCTCCTTTTGTTCCATGTTAAGGTTGGCAAAAAGAGTTCGCAAATTATCTTCCTCACCACTAGCATTATCATCACTGGAAGACTCATATTTAGTGGAGGAGTTGGATTTAACCTTCTTCTTTTTGCCGTCCTTTGCCATGAGGCACTTGTGTCCGATGTTTGGGAAGAGGAGTCCCTTGGTGACGGCGATGTTGGCGGCGTCCTCGTCGTCGGAGGAGTCGCTAGTGCTTTCGTCGGAGTCCCACTCCCGACAAACATGGGCATCGCCGCCCTTCTTCTTGTAGTACCTCTTCTTCTCCTTTCGCCTCCCCTTCTTGTCGTCACCTCGGTCACTGTCACTAGATATAGGACATTTAGCAATAAAATGACTGGGCTTACCACACTTGTAGCAAACCTTCTTGGAGCGGGACTTGTAGTCCTTCCCCTTCCTTTGCTTGAGGATTTGGCGGAAGCTCTTGATGACGAGCGCCATTTCCTCATTGTCGAGCTTGGAGGCGTCTATTGGTTGTCGACTTGGTGTAGACTCCTCCTTCTTCTCCTCCGTTGCCTTGAATGCAACAGGTTGAGCTTCGGATGTGGTGGCATCATCAAGCTCGTTGATCTTCCTCGAGCCTTCGATCATGCACTCAAAACTTACAAAATTCCCGATAACTTCCTCGGGGGTCATTTTAGTATATCTAGGATTACCACGAATTAATTGAACTTGAGTAGGGTTAAGGAAAATAAGAGATCTTAGAATAACCTTAACCACCTCGTGGTCATCCCACTTTACGCTCCCGAGGTTGCGCACTTGGTTCACCAAGGTCTTGAGCCGATTGTACATGTGTTGTGGCTCCTCCCCTTTGCGAAGCCGGAACCGACCGAGCTCCCCCTCAATCGTTTCCCGCTTGGTGATCTTGGTGAGCTCATCACCCTCATGCGCGGTCTTGAGTAAATCCCAAATCTCCTTTGCATTCTTCAACCCTTGAACTTTGTTATACTCCTCTCTACTCAAAGAGGCTAGGAGTATTGTTGTTGCTTGAGAGTTGAAGTGCTCGATTTGGGCCACCTCATCCTCATCATAGTTCTCATCCCCTACGGATGGTACCTGCGCACCAAACTCAACAACATCCCATATGCTTTTGTGGAGCGAGGTTAGATGAAATCGCATTAAATCGCTCCACCTAGCGTAATCTTCACCATCAAAAGTTGGTGGTTTGCCTAATGGGACGGAAAGTAAAGGTGTATGTTTGGAAATGCGAGGGTAGCGTAGGGGGATCTTACTATACTTCTTGCGCTCTTGGCGCTTAGAAGTGACGGAGGGCGCATCGGAGTCGGAGGTCGATGTTGATGAAGTGTCGGTCTCGTAGTAGACCACCTTCCTCATCCTCTTGTGCTTGTCGCCTTTCCGATGCGGCTTGTGGGAAGAAGATTTTTCCTTCTTCTCTTTGTGGTGAGAGGAGGAAGACTTTTTCTCCTTCCGTTTGGAGGAGTCCTTCTTCTCCTTCCTCTTGGTGCGGAACTCTTTCGATGAAGTGCTCCCGTGGCTTGTAGTGGGCTTTTCGCCGGTCTCCATCTCCTTCTTGGCGTGATCTCCCGACATCACTTTGAGCGGTTAGGCTCTAATGAAGCACCGGGCTCTGATACCAATTGATAGTCGCCTAGAGGGGGGGGTGAATAGGGCGAAACTGAAATTTACAAATATGAACACAACTACAAGCCGGGTTAGCGTTAGAAATATAAACGAGTCCACGAGAGAGGGCGCAAAACAAATCGCAAGCGAATAATGAAGTGTGTGACACGCGAATTTGTTTTACCGAGGTTCGGTTCTTCTAAACCTACTCCCCGTTGAGGAGGCCACAAAGGCCGGGTCTCTTTCAACCCTTCCCTCTCTCAAACGGTCCCACGGACCGAGTGAGCTTCTCTTCTCAAATCAAAGCCGGGAACAAAACTTCCCCGCAAGGGCCACCACACAATTGGTGCCTCTTGCCTTGATTACAATGGAGTATTGATCACAAGAACAAGTGAGAAAGAAAAGAAGCAATCCAAGCGCAAGAGCTCAAAAGAACACGACAAATCACTCTCACTAGTCACTAGGGCTTTGTGTGGAATTGGAGAGGATTTGATCTCTTTGGTGTGTCTTGAATTGAATACTAGAGCTCTTGTAGTAGTTGGGAAGTGTAAAACTTGGATGCAATGAATGGTGGGGTGGTTGGGGTATTTATAGCCTCAACCACCAAATGTGGCCGTTGGGAGGCTGTCTGCTCGATGGCGCACCGGACAGTCCGGTGCACACCGGACAGTCCGGTGCCCCCTGCCACGTCATCACTGCAGTTGGATTCTGATCGTTGGAGCTTCTGACTTGTGGGCCCGCCTGGGTGTCCGGTGCACACCGGACAGGTACTGTTTGCTGTCCGGTGTGCCAGTATGGGCGCGCCTGGCTTCTGCGCGCGCAGAGCGCGCATTAAATGCGCGGCAGAGAGCCGTTGGCGCGGAGATAGCCGTTGCAATGGAGTCGCACCGGACAGTCCGGTGCACACCGGACAGTCCGGTGAATTTTAGCGGACTAGCCGTTGGAATTTCCCGAAGCTGGCGAGTTCCTGAGGCCTCTTCTCCATGGCGCACCGGACACTGTCCGGTGTACACCGGACAGTCCGGTGAAATATAGCGCGAGTGCCTCTGGAAATTCCCGAAGGTGGAGAGTTTGAGCCTGAGTCCCCCTGGTGCACCGGACATGTCCGGTGGCACACCGGACAGTCCGGTGCGCCAGACCAGGGGTGCCTTCGGTTGCCCCTTTGCTCCTTTGTTGAATCCAAAACTTGGTCTTTTTATTGGCTGAGTGTGAACCTTTTACACCTGTATAATCTATACACTTGGGCAAACTAGTTAGTCCAAATAATTTGTGTTGGTCAATTCAACCACCAAAATTAAATGGGGACTAGGTGTAAGCCTAATTCCCTTTCAGAATGCTTAAAGCCTCTAGCCTCTCTTTGTTCATGTGGGGGATCTTATACCTATTACCTCCACCTCCCTTCATTACTTCAATCAAGCAGCCTTGCAATGTTATGTACACTATATTTCAAAGTGTAGGGTCATAATCTTTGAATTCCTTGCTGACATTGTAAATTAATTCATCTAGATTCCTTGAGACTGTGTTTAGTGTAAGGGACTACAAGGAAGCAAAGAAGCCTAAATCAAGATAATTCATGTCATGTGAGTTTGGAGGTTGATTCTTGAGTCTTATATTCAGTCATGTTTGAGCTGCATATGATTACAAACTCGGGATCATCATGAAAGACATTAGTATTTGCATTGTTCTACTAAATCCATACAGTTCTATGTGCTTCTGATCTAGCCCACTTGCTTTGATAACTGGTAAAACTTTGCCAATAAGAAATGATTGCATAGAGTTTCTGTCAACATTGATACACTTAGTCGCTAGTGTTCCTCTATCCATGTTACAACTTCTCCAATATGTTTGTTCCTAATGTCATGCAACGACGACCAATTAGTTAAAATAAAAACAACGAAGTTGACAACAAAATGTGTTGTGATACCTTTCTAACAGAAGGTCGTATGCCTATTTTCCATTAAAGATTAGGTTACATTTGTCATCCTTTTTTGGTTTATCAAGTGCTCCCAAGAACATCAATTTATCTATTGAATTTTTGTTTTGAACTGACCTATATGGGTCCTCCTCTTCTGGTAGCATGTAAAAGTTTTGTGTCTTCTTTGTTGCATTGAACCACTTCTAATCTATATGGATAACATTATCCATTTCAATGAATTTGGGACTGTTTGGCGAAGTCTTTGGTCTAGCATAGAAATACACTATCTTAGCCTCTCTTTTTTGTTTTCCTCCTTCAAACAAGGTTTCAGTGAATTTGAGTGTCTTCTTAAAAGGCCACTTTTGAATTGCCTATGTAACCAACTTCTGCTTACACCTAGTTCATTTGCTAGTTTTCGAATAGTACTACTCTTATGAAAGGGGATTGCGGCAATTGTTGATAGATTAATTGACTTTTTTGTTGCCACAATGCTTTGGTATACTTGATGAAACATCAACGGGCTCACCATGTTGACGACATCCCTTGGTTGTATTCCAGATACGTTGGACTATATGAAGGTTAACATTGAACTGGTTTGCAACTATCGTTGTGGTGTTCTTTTTTGTTTTCCATTATTACTCCTCGCTAGAGTGCTTCATATATTTGTTGCCTTTATGTAAGTGAAGATCTAGTCTACCGGCTGAATTTCATGCTCTTATTCACTGTTTTCCAAGTATGACAACTCATCTTGATCGAACACAATGTCCACATCGGTGTACACCCCATAATCATTAAGGCAGTCCTCCAAAATGTTAAGTTCATTATCTACATTTACCAAGTTAGTTACACAAATTAGTTTTGTGCAAATCAGGTGCTAATCATGTAAAACATGTAAGTAGGAGTAACATAGCAAGAAACAAGCTCTTGTTGTAAAATCTGTAAGTACAAAATCATGTGCAAGCAAAAAAAGTCTTTGTGAATATATACCTGGCCGCAGGTTCTCTTGTTGTTCATCCTCTAGGATATTTAGGTCAAAAGGATGGAGTATTTGACGTGGAGGAACAAAAAGAAAGACTCCATGAACCTCATGTACACTATCTTCATTTCCCTGCAACGACAGCCCATTAAGATCGATCGTCATATGTGATGTTTGTGTTCTATGCTTCACAGGCTAGAGAGTGCTTTAAAGGCTGGAGGTAAAGAGCATTATATAGCCAAAAAGTGGGTGCATGCTAAAAGGAGTGGTGACAGTTTCAAATATTGAATGCCTTTTCGTTTTTGTTCATGTTGTTGGCGTGTGTGCCTATTTGCATTACTGCTTTTGGCTCTAGTTGGATAAAAGGTGTAATAAATGTTGAGATGACCAATTCACAACAGGACTATTGATTATTTTCGGTGGCTTTTATTATTTTCGGCGGTCCATACCTAGCCGCAGAAAGTTAGCTGCTATTTTCGGCGGCTTCACGTGGCCGCCGAAAATAAGGCTATTTTCGACGGCCTCTGACAACCGCCGCCGAAAATTAGGCTTTTAAAAATCGTCGACTACCTTCTTCTTCTCTGTTTTTTCTTCGTCTCCCAAACCAGCCGCCGCCGCTCCGTGCCTGCCCGCCCGGCCACCCGCCTGCGCCCCGCCCGGCCGCCCGCCTGCGCGCCGCCGGCCGCCCCGCCTGCTCGCCGCTGGCCGCCCGCCCGCTCGCGTTGCTCGCCTCGGCCGGCACAGCCCGCGCTGCCACTCGTCCGTCGCGCCACGCTGCTCGGCCGCCGTGCTGCCCGTCACTTCGAGCCGCCACTCCGCCACATCGAGAGGTAATTTTTTTGCGTATTTTATTTCTTATTTTTGGCGGTTGTTATTTAGTTGCCGTCGAAATTAGTATATATTTATAATTGTGTTTGTTTGATTACTGTTTGTGATTAGTATTATTGTTTAATTTGATTTCATTAATGTATATATGATTTAGGGATTAGGGGCATATTGTATTTAGGCATTAATTTCATATTAATATGTGGTACTATTATATTATTAGTTTTTATAGTATGTTATATTGGTACGTAGAATAGTTAAATAATTAGTGTATGTGGTACTTAGTTTGATTTGATTAATATTATATCATTCTTTGTTTTATATATAAATAATATTATTTAGTGGCAGCGAGGTTATGCTGCCAAAATTATTGTGGGTCCTGGTAGCTTGCTGTGGTTTAGAATCTATTCTTGCCTATACATATAGGACCGATACACTTGATGAAATTGAATAATGGTTTCATGATATGGTTCGATTTAACAGTCTCAGGCATGGCTGAAGACCGTGTATGGATGTACAATGGCTGGAGTAGGAATGGACGTCATTCTGATGAGTGGGTAGCCAAGACCAAAGATTTTGTGGACCACGTATTCGCCTTGTCCTTAACCGACACTGTCAGATGCCCTTGTAGGCGGCACGAAAACAGTATATTTCTTAATAAGGAAAGAGTTAGCCTAGATCTTTGTCAGTTTGGATTTATGCCCGGATATGAGGTGTGGGAACATCATGGTGAGGTAGTACCCAACCGGAATGTAGAAGAGGAGGAGAACAATGATTGGGCTGGCGATGGTGCGATGCATGAGATGCTAGATTCGCTATGTCCAGAATTCAACCTAAGCTCGAAGATCCTGCCACACCAGAGGTTTCCAGATTTTTTAAACTACTAAAAGACTCTGAAGAGCCGTTACATGAACACACAGATGTGAGTATACTCGCTTTTGTGACTCGGCTCATGGACATTAAGTCCAAGTACGTTTTCTCGAACAATTGTTACAATGAGATTTTAAAGTTATTAGGAGATGTGCTCCCAAAGCCCAATAAGTTGCCTAAAGACATGTACCAATCAAAGACAATTACCAAAGGTCTCGGTATGGATTATGAGAAGATTGATGTGTGCAAAAATAATTGTATGCTTTTCATGAAGGAGCATGCGGAAGAGAAAAAATGTCTGAAATGTGGACAATCTAGATTTGTGGAAGTTGTTAATGATGAGGGTGAGAAAGTGATGACAGATGTTGCACATAAGCAGCTCCGCTACTTGCCACTAACTCCTCGAGTGAAACGGATGTTTCTATCTAAAAAACCGCTATGCACATGCAATGGCACAAAGAAGGTGTTCGTGATAACGATGACCTAATCGTGCACCCTTCAGATGGGGATGCATGAAAGGCTCTCGACACGTTTGATCCCGAGTTTGCAGCTGATCCGAGGAATGTTTGAATCGGCCTCGCGACCGATGGCTTCACACCTTTTGGTCAAATGGCATCATCATACTCATGTTGGCCCGTCTTTGTTATTCCATACAACCTTCCACCTTCTCTTTGTATGAAATATGAATTTATATTTCTTTGCTTAATCATTCCTGGCCCAGACTATCCTGGAAAGAACCTCAATGTCATGTTAAAACCCTTGATTGAAGAGTTGAAGGAGCTTTGGAAAGGTGTTGAAGCATACGATGTTTTTACAAAACAGATATTCAAACTTCGAGTTGCGTATTTGTGGTCGGTGCATGACTTCATGGCGTATGCTATTTTTACCGGTTGGAGTACACACGGTAGATTGACATGTCCATATTGCGGTTTAGATACAGATTGCTTCCGTCTTGCTCATGGTGGAAAGATCACTTACTTTGATTGTCATCGACGCTGGTTGCCCAGGAAACACCCCTTTAGGAGCGATTCGACGGAGTTGCGTTCTCGTGGCGGCTCTTCGTCGCAGGCGGGCTGTGGTAGTAGCAGCCGTAGTCGCCGCTCTGTATCTAGCATGAAGGAAGCTATGAGGGAGCAGCAAGAAAAGTTTCGTGAAGAGCTGCGGCAACAACAAATGGCATTTCTCCAACAGCAATCAGAGTACATGGCTGCTTACAACGCACAGGCGCAACAAGCAATGAATGTGAGTGTCTTATTTATTCTCAACACGCTCGATATTGGTTCTATAACTAATATATTATATTTGCAACAGTCTTGGTTTCCACAGCAGGCACAGCAGCAACCATTTGTTTTCCCTCAATTTCAGCTGCCGATGCCTCAGTGGGGATACATGCTCCGCCACCGCCACCTCCACATCAGGTTATTCAATTTAGTTAAGACTTGTCGTTTGTATCAACCTAATTTCAAATCTTTACTAAACTTGATTTTGTAGGGATCCGGGGTCATGGGCCACAACACGCCACCACCGGTCATACCAGCACCAGGAGGAGCTTATGCAGGGGAGGGCGCTTATGCAGGAGAGGTTAGTTTGAGAAACAATTTGTTTGAATAGTCGTTATTATACATGCAACCAATGTCGTTATTCATGTCTTCTTTTTTCTTTAGGATCCAAACCCGTCACACGACTTCGTCAACCAGTTCTTGGCTTCTGGAGGTAGTGGACACAACTCCAACGACCCCGATATGTAATTAAGTTAGCTTTGTGCCGCACTGTGCGTTGTAATGAACTATTTGTGGATTTTATGTTTGTATGGACTATTTGTGGACTTTATATTTGTATGGACTCAAGTTTTATGTTGTGAACTCAAGTATGAATTTTCTGTTATTGTATGGAATTTCTGTTATTGTATGAATTTTGTATGAAATTTTGTTATTTTTCGCATTTTTTTCAAATTTTTTTCTCTGAAATTAGTAATTTTCGGCGACCTCCCTAGCCGCCGAAAATAGTGATATTATTTTCGGCATTTTTAATTTCTGGCGGCTGACTACGTGGCCGCCGAAAATAATCTGTTATTTTCGGCGGCCAAGGAGCCAGCCGCCGGAAATTAGCTGTTTTCGGCGGCCAGGGTCAGGCCGCCGAAAATAAAGCCTTATTTTCGGCCGGTTTTTTTGGCGGCCAGAAGCCGCCGAAAATAAGCCTTTTACCGCCGAAATTAAGTTATTTTCGGCGGCAAATGGCTTATTTTCGGTGGCTTCTGGCCGCCGAAAATGCCTGTAGCTCTTGTAGTGATTGCAGTATTCGTAAGTGCCACAAGAATTTTGCATTTAATAAGGGTATTCTTGTAATATCTCACGTGACTACTTTTAGGTCTACAATGCTAGGACGACTTGTTTTATGGTATGTGTTGACGCCCTTTTGGAGGCGCCAATTACTCAAGAGAACCAGCGGCGGTGCTCTCTGCACAGGGGCGGACGGTCCGCGCGCGGGGGCCGGACGGTCCGCGGCCTGGTGCGAGGCGGCGGTGCTTTCTGGTCAGGCGCGGACGGTCCGCGGCACAGGGCCGGACGGTCCGCGACCTGGTGCAGGAGCCCGAGTTCCCTGCCTGACGGCCGGACGGTCCGCGCGTGCGCAGGGGCGGCGGAAGACCGCCGACGGCGCCTGGATCTCGCTCCCGGGAGGGACCCCGTCGGGGAGGAGAGATCCTAGGTGGTGTCTAGGCTCGGGCCGGCCGACCTAGACTCCTCTAATCGACGTAGAGTAGAAGAGAGACGAAGAATTGGGAATTGGAAGGCTAAAGCTAAACTAGACTAGAACTACTCCTAGGATAAAATGCGAAATAGAAGTTGTATTGATTCGATTGTTGATGATTACAAATCGGCCGTATACCTCTCTATTTATAGAGGAGGGGGGCTGGACCCTTTACAAACTAATTTCCGAGCTTATCCCATGATTTTAGCTAACAACCGTAGCACAAAACTCGGAACCCTAATCTGTTCTGCGCACGCGCGGACCGTCCGGCCCACAGGCGCGGACCGTCCGGACCGCGGACCGTCCGGCTTCAGGGCCGGACCGTCCGCGCTCAATTTGGTGCTCAACATATGCCCCCCTGCCTTTTGGTGGAGCTGAGCGAACCAAAAGCAACTAACTCGATGTTATCACATCGGTTTTCTTAGGCATCTTGCCACTTACTAGGATGGTACGCAGTGGCCTTGGTCTCGATGGTTGACTCAACGGACGTGATCCCTTTAGATTTGATCGAACTGTCAGTCCCAACATTGCCGAGCGTCATACTGGTCCTGACCAATTCGTCACCTTGCCTTCCTAATTCTCTAAGTGTTCTGGCGTAGCTCCGTAGTCGACCAGGTCTTCTCCTTGCAGGTCGTCTTCCTCCATGGGCGTCGGTACGTCGTCGGAGGTGTCTTGGTGTAGTGCGGATGGTTCGGCCTCAGGGGTCGGATGGTCCGCGTCCTGTGCAGATGATCCGGCCTTTATAGCCGGACAGTCTACCATACCTGCAGAGAGATGCACAGTTGTTGTTTTATTTACTATCTTTGTGGCCGTTTGACTTTTCTCAACGGCCTTTGGTCTCCATCTCTTTTGCGGTGGCGGATACTGCGGATGCGTGTCATTAAATATTCTTTCTGCCTCTTTTTCCTGATTCTCCTTTGCTCTGAGGCGCTGTAATTTTCGCTTTTGCGATCGTGTCAATCCCGATGGACACCATCGGGGCATGGAGTATTTTGGATCGGCTATTTTATTGACAGTCGTACTTTCTTTTTTGTTTGTGTTGGCCGATTCACCAAAAATCATCGGCCCTTCGTTATTTTGTTGTACGACGACATCTGTCGCTCCTATTTTAATGACCTCTCCCTTTTTCGTACTGTTGGAGGTTATAGCTGTATGTCCCCCTGCCGGATTAGTCAGCCTTTGGGGCTGAGTTGTTCGGCAATCTTGCTGGGCCTGTGCTCGTGGACCAGATTGAGGGGCTCTCAATCGGTCTTGTACTGGAGGTGTCAACCTATTGAATACAGATGTTTGGGGTGCCCCCCAAGTGGGGTACTGTGGCATCCCAAATGGATATGGTGGCATGCCCCACATTTGATTTGGGACATATGGTGGAGGTATGTATGTGTATGGATATGGCATAGGTGGATATGGTGGTGGAGGTGTCCATGCAGGTACGTTAGGTCTTAATTGAACATTATGACCTTCCGTCCTTTCCGATTGGTGTGGTGGTCCAATCGGCCTAACCTGCCGTCGCACCTGGGTGGGTAAGCGAGGTCCCTTTGGTGGCCGGTCACTGGAGCCAGCCTTCTCTTTCACATATTTAGACAATAATTGATCAAAGGTCGGGCTAGATTTTACCAACCGACCAGTTGCCTTGAATGTGTTAGTTTTCCACGTACCTATTTCTGGTCGTCGTGGTTTGAAGGTACGTGGTTGCCGCGGCTCTTTGACGTTGCCGGACCGTCCGTCGGAACGCTTCGGACCATCCGGTGATGTTACGGACCGTCCGCGCCTAGACACCGGACCGTCCGCGATGCGTAGTATGGGTTCTCGCGCATATCCCCTTGTCTGTGCTTGCCCCCCAGCGCTGCAGTTTGTGATGGTTACCTTCAGTGTCTCCCCTCCATCAGGAGTCTTCTCGGCCATCACTTTCCTGCAAGAAATTTTGTTGTTTCCATCGGCCTCCCGTGCGTTGCCGATGATGACTTCTTTGTCTTTGCCCTTATCGGCTGTGTTGGGCCGAATTAGGACCTTTTTGCCATTAAAGTCGATCACATTCATTGGGAAGGGCTCCGTGTCCTCCTGAAATTTCAATCGTCCCTCATTAATGGCCGATTGAATTTGTCGTCGGAACACATTACAATCATTAGTGGCATGTGAAAATGAGTTGTGCCACTTGCAGTATGCGCGACGCTTTAGTTCGTCGGCAGGTGGAACGATATAATCAATTTTAATGTTACCATTTTTTAGTAATTCATCGAATATCTTATCACATTTGCCGATATTAAATGTAAACTTAACCTCCTCTTGTCGTTCCTTTTGAACTGACTGCAAGGAGTAGCAAGCCGAAGATTTGGCCTGCTCGGGCCAAACTATTTCGGCAGTGTAAACTTTTTTTGGTTCATCGTCTGAACTACTTTGATTGTGTTCTACTATAGGGACATTATGATGAACCGTTCTGACTAGTTCTTTGCTTCGGCTTTCACAAGCCGAAGCTCTCTGATGTAATTGTGCTAGAGTAAAGAACTGGATGCCTTCTAATCTCTCTTTTAAATAATAGCGCAATCCATCAAAGGCTATTCCCGCCAGTTGTTTATCTGTTAGATGAATTTGAAAGCATCGGTTTCTCGTATCCTGGAATCTCTGGATATAATCACTAACCGATTCATCCTTTTCTTGTCGTAGGGTCACTAAGTCTACTAAATCTAGCTCATAATCACCAGAGAAGAAGTGTTCATGAAATTTTTGCTCTAAGTCTCCCCATGACAAAATGGAATTAGGAGGGAGCGTGGCATACCATGTGAATGCAGTCCCTGTTAAGGATAATGAAAATAAACGCACACAGAATGCTTCGGTGTCAGCCAATTCTCCTAATTGTGCTAGGAACTGGCCTATGTGCTCACGCGTGCTCTTTCCTTGGTCACCCGAAAACTTTGCAAACTCGGGTATCCTAGTTCCCTGTGGGTATGGGTGGTGATCAAATCGGCTGTCATAAGGCTTCCGATATGATTGCCCCCCAGGGATCATGCTTACTCCGAGCTTATCTCGGAACGCCCCGGCTATTTCTTCCCTCACTATACCAATGGCAGCCGGTGCAAGACCACCGGCTCTCTGGTCAAACATAAGTGGGGTTGGTTGCATGTTAGTATGTTGTCGTTCCCCCCATTGGTTTGAGCTACGTGGTGCATTTCCATTTGCGCTATATGGCTCATATGTTTGATCGTTTCTTTCCGGCCTTCTAGGTGGGGCCGGGAAGCTTTCCTGGGCTCTGGATCCTGAATTAATGGGCTGGTGTATTGCATAATGTGATGGGAAGTGTTGTTGGGACGGGCGAGGATTCAGGTAATAATCCCCCTCAAAAGACTCATGCGCGGACTGTCCGGATACGTACCCGGACCATCCGTGATTATATGCGGACCGTCCGTCGTTGTATACGGACCGTCCGACTGGATAGTTTAAATTCGGTGCCCTATGTGGTGGCTCGGGTGCGTGTCTAGGTAACTCATTAAAAATGGGCCCAACTGTGGCTGACCCGGACGGTCCGCGCTCGCGAGCGGACGGTCCGGACATGTGTAGATCGGCTGGTTTACTGCCGATTTGCGTTTGCTCAGGGTACGTGTCTATCGGCATCCCATAAGGGGGTTGTGACTGGTCGTGACAACCTTTAGCCGATGTATTACATGTATTATCTCCTAATTCAACCTCGTGTGAAGGAAAATTTGCTATACTAGATTTATCAAATGCACGTACTAGTCTCCTACAATCGTTTTGCATAACCCCTATGATATTTTGCATCTGTTCTCGCTGTTCGTCTATGTAAGCTTTAAGAGATTGGAGTTCGTTGGTGCTACTTACATTTGGGGTAATCGTAGTAGGTCGGAGCGAAGCCAGATCTGTCGCCCGTTGCCGAACGACTTTGTTGTTCCTGTCCACTTTGAAGTCAGCCAGGAACTTCGCCTTTGCTTCTTGGATCAGCTGCTCCTGGCGCTCCTCGAACAGAAGTTGTTCTTCAGCCGGCAAGGCTTCCCATGTCGGTGTGATGATATTGCTGGCGGAAACCTCAGAGCTATCTTTTGAACCGGCCATTGAGGGCCGATTTGATAGGTCTATATGTGTTGTCCCCAGCGGAGTCGCCAAAAAGTATGTTGACGCCCTTTTGGAGGCGCCAATTACTCAAGAGAACCAGCGGCGGTGCTCTCTGCACAGGGGCGGACGGTCCGCGCGCGGGGGCCGGACGGTCCGCGGCCTGGTGCGAGGCGGCGGTGCTTTCTGGTCAGGCGCGGACGGTCCGCGGCACAGGGCCGGACGGTCCGCGACCTGGTGCAGGAGCCCGAGTTCCCTGCCTGACGGCCGGACGGTCCGCGCCCTAGGGCCGGACGGTCCGCGCGTGCGCAGGGGCGGCGGAAGACCGCCGACGGCGCCTGGATCTCGCTCCCGGGAGGGACCCCGTCGGGGAGGAGAGATCCTAGGTGGTGTCTAGGCTCGGGCCGGCCGACCTAGACTCCTCTAATCGACGTAGAGTCGAAGAGAGACGAAGAATTGGGAATTGGAAGGCTAAAGCTAAACTAGACTAGAACTACTCCTAGGATAAAATGCGAAATAGAAGTTGTATTGATTCGATTGTTGATGATTACAAATCGGCCGTATACCTCTCTATTTATAGAGGAGGGGGGCTGGACCCTTTACAAACTAATTTCCGAGCTTATCCCATGATTTTAGCTAACAACCGTAGCACAAAACTCGGAACCCTAATCTGTTCTGCGCACGCGCGGACCGTCCGGCCCACAGGCGCGGACCGTCCGGACCGCGGACCGTCCGGCTTCAGGGCCGGACCGTCCGCGCTCAATTTGGTGCTCAACAGTATGGATGGAGTATATAATATGATATATTTTTTAATACATTTTATTATATATGTGTGTGTGTGCGCTTGCATATAATTAGTTTGTAGCTACAGTTCCCATGCTCTAATTATGGTTTTTTAATGGTAAGTAATAATTGCATGTTTGATTTGTAGTAAACTTCAAGATCATTAGATTACATATGAGTAAGATATAGATTTATCTAGATAGGCCTAAACATATCTATAGATAAATCTATAACTCAATTATTCATGATCTAATGAGCAGTAATTTTTGTTGGACTCTAAATTAGCTTTAGATCGATGATTTTCTATAACTAATTCATAGTTACAATTTACATGGTCTAATCATGGTGAAATTTGTATGGTGGAATAATCATTAGATGCTTGAGATGTAGTAAACATTTCACGCTCAATGGATCATGTATGAGTAAGTACAGATTGATCTAGGTTTATCTATAACTTTATCTAAGTTTATCTCGATAAATATATAAATTTGGCTTACATGATCCAATGAGCATGAAATGTGTATTACACCTCAAGCATGTAATGGTTACTCTGAAAAGGAATTAGGCTTACACCTTTTTCCTAAATGATTTTGGTGGTTGAATTGCCCAACACAAATAATTGAACTAACTAGTTTGCTCTAGTGTATAAGTTATACAGGTGCCAAAGGTTCACACTTAGCCAATAAAAGACCAAGAATTAGGTTCAACAAAGAGAGCAAGGAATAACCGAAGTGTGCCCTGGTCTGGCGCACCGGACTGTCCGGTGTGCCACCGAACAGTGTCAGGTGCACCACCGGACAGTGTCCGGTGCACCAGGGGACTTCACGCTGAACTCTTCACCTTCGGGGAAATCCAGAGGCGCTCCACTATAATTCACCGGACTGCCCGGTGTACACCGGACAGTGTCTGGTGCCCCAGGGAAGAGCGACTCTGGAACTCGCCAACTTCGGGAATTCGCTCCGCTATAATTCACCGGACATGCCAGCAGAGCAACGACTATTCGGCGCCAACGGTCACCTGCAGAAGCATTAAATGCGCGCCAGAGCGCGCAGAAGTCAGGCACGCGCGAAGTGGCGCACCGGACACTCTACAGTACATGTCCGGTGTGCTACCAGACATCCAGGCGGGCCCAGCAGTCAAAGCTCCAACGGTCGGAATCCAACGGCTTGGTAACGTGGCTGGCGCACCAGACACTGTTCGGTGTGCACCGGACTGTCCGGTGCACCATGCAACAGACAGCCTCCACCAAACGGCTAGTTTGGTGGTTGGGGTTATAAATACCCCCAACCACCCCACATTCAAGACATCCAAGTTTTCCTACTTCAACTACTTACAAGAGCTCTAGCATTCAATTCTAAACACACCCAAGTGATCAAATCCTCTCCAAACTCCACACAACGCCTTAGTGATCAGTGAGAGAGATTTGCTTATGTTATTTCGAGCTCTTGCGCTTGGATTGCTTTCTTCTTTGATTCTCTCTTGCGATCAACTCAATTGTAACCAAGGCAAGAGGCACCAATTGTGTGGTGACCCTTGCGGGGAAGTTTTGTTCCCGTTTGATTGAGAAGAAGAAGCTCACTCGGTCCAAGGGACCGTTTGAGAGAGGGAAAGGGTTGAAAGAGACCCGGTCTTTGTGACCACCTCAACGGGGAGTAGGTTTGCGAGAACCGAACCTCGGTAAAACAAATCCATGTGTCACACTCCTTATTTGCTTGCGATTTGTTTTGCACCCTCTCTCGCGGACTCAATTATATTCCTAACGCTAACCCGGGTTGTAGTTGTGATTAACTTTGTAAATTTCAGTTTCGCCCTATTCATCCCCCCTCTAGGCGACTTTCAATTGGTATCAGAACTCGGTGCTTCATTAGAGCCTAACCGCTCGAAGTGATGTCGGGAGATCACGCCAAGAAGGAGATGGAGACCGGCGACAAGCCCGCTACAAGCCACGGGAAAGCTTCATCGGAAGAGTCCCGCAACAAGGGGAAGGGGAAGGAGAAGAAAGCCTCTTCCCACAAGTCGCATCGGAGTGGCGACAAGAAAAAGAAGATGAGGAAGGTGGTCTACTACGAGACCGACACTTCATCACCTTCCACATCCGGCTCCGACGCGCCCTCCATAACTTCTAAGCGCCATGAGCGCAAGAAGTTTAGTAAGATCCCCTTACACTACCCTCGCATTTCTAGACATACTCCATTACTTTCCGTTCCATTAGGCAAACCGCCAACCTTTGACGGTGAAGATTATGCTAGGTGGAGTGATTTAATGAAATTTCATCTAACCTCACTCCACAAAAGTATATGGAATGTTGTTGAGTTTGGAGCACAGGTACCATCCGTAGGGGATGAGAATTATGATGAGGACGAGGTGGCCCAAATCAAGCACTTCAACTCCCAAGCCACAACCATACTCCTCGCCTCTCTAAGTAGGGAGGAGTACAACAAGGTGCAAGGATTAAAGAGCGCCAAGGAAGTTTGGGACGTGCTCAAGACCGCGCACGAGGGTGATGAACTCACCAAAATCACCAAGCGGGAAACGATCGAGGGGGAGCTTGGTCGCTTCCGTCTTCGCCAAGGGGAGCAGCCTCAAGACATGTACAACCGGCTCAAAACCTTGGTGAATCAAGTGCGCAACCTCAGGAGCAAGAAATGGGATGACCATGAGGTGGTTAAGGTTATTTTAAGATCACTTATTTTCCTTAACCCTACTCAAGTACAATTAATTCGTGGCAACCCTAGATATACACTAATGACTCCCGAGGAAGTAATCGGGAATTTTGTGAGCTTTGAATTTATGATCAAGGGCTCACGGAAGATCAACGAGCTTGACAGTCCCTCCATGTCCGAAGCTCAACCGGTCGCATTCAAAGCGACGGAGGAGAAGAAGGAGGAGTCTACACCGAGTAGAACACCCATCGATGCCTCCAAGCTCGACAACGAGGAAATGGCGCTTGTCATCAAAAGCTTTCGCCAAATCCTCAAGCAAAGGAGGGGAAAGATTACAAGCCCCACTCCAAGAAGGTTTGCTACAAGTGTGGTAAGCCCGGTCACTTTATAGCAAAATGTCCTATTTCTAGTGACAGTGACAGGGGCGACGACAAGAAGGGGAGAAGAAAGGAGAAGAAGAAGTACTACAAGAAGAAGGGCGGCGATGCCCATGTTTGTCGCGAATGGGACTCCGACGAAAGCTCTAGCGACTCCTCCGACGATGAGGACGCCGCCAACATCGCCGTCACCAAGGGACTTCTCTTCCCCAACGTCGACCACAAGTGCCTCATGGCAAAGGACGGCAAAAAGAAGAAGGTTAAATCTAAATCCTCCACTAGATATGAGTCTTCTAGTGATGAAAATGCTAGTGATGAGGAAGATAACTTGCGCACTCTTTTTGCTAACTTAAACATGCAACAAAAAGAGAAGTTAAATGAATTAATTAGCGCCATCCATGAGAAGGATGATCTCTTGGACTTCCAAGAGGACTTCCTAATCAAGGAAAACAAAAAGCATGTTAAAGTTAAAAATGCTTATGCTCTAGAAGTTGAAAAATGTGAGAAACTATCTAGTGAGCTAAGCACTTGCCATGAGACTATTGAGAGCACCTAGAGGGGGGGTGAATAGGTGATCCTGTAAAACTTAAACTTAATGCCACAAAAATTTGGTTAAGAGTTAGCACAATAT
Organism: Zea mays; assembly: GCF_902167145.1. Taxonomy (NCBI): domain Eukaryota; kingdom Viridiplantae; phylum Streptophyta; class Magnoliopsida; order Poales; family Poaceae; genus Zea; species Zea mays. The sequence continues at coordinate 28,713,412 of NC_050100.1, read as the reverse complement.
TGCCAAGTGGCTAGAGAAGAGTCTTAGCTAAACACAATAACCACAAGAGAATCAACACAGGTAGACACAATGGTTTATCCCGTGGTTCGGCCAAGTACAACACTTGCCTACTTCCACGTTGTGGCGTCCCAACGGACGAGGGTTGCACTCAACCCCTCTCAAGCGGTCCAAAGACCCACTTGAATACCACGATGTTTGCTTTTCTTTTCTATATCCCGTTCGCGAGGATTCTCCACAACTTGGAGTCTCTCGCCCTTACAAAGATGTTCACAAAGAAGCACGGAGTAAGGGAGGGATTAGCAACTCACACAAGACACAAAGATCACAGCAAATACGCACACACAAGACCCAGACTTAAGCTCAAGAGACTAGCACACTAGAACGGAGCTCAAATCACTAGAATGTCAAACAAGTGCGCAAGAATAGAGTATGAGTGATCAAGAGTGCTCAAGGAATGCTTGGGTTACTCCTCCATGCGCCTAGGGGTCCCTTTTATAGCCCCAAGGCAGCTAGGAGCCGTTGAGAGTAATCCGGGAAGGCAATTCTTGCCTTCTGTCGCCTGGCGCACCGGACAGTCCGGTGCGCATTTCCTTCCTTATTTGGCGAAGCCGACCGTTGGCAGCCTTGGAGCCGTTGGCACACCGGACACTGTCCGGTGCACACCGGACAGTCCGGTGCCCCCTCCCGACCGTTGGCTTGGCCACGTGTCCCGCGCGGATCACGCAGCCGACCGTTGGCCCGGCTGACCGTTGGCTCACCGAACAGTCCGGTGCACACCGGACAGTCCGGTGAATTATAGCCGTACGCCGTTAATTCCTTCTCGAGAGCGGCAAGTTCGCCTGAGCCAGCCTGGCACACCGGACACTGTCCGGTGCGCCACCGGACAGTCCGGTGCACCCAGACCGAGCTGACTTTGGCTGAACAGAGCCATCTCATTTCCAATTCATTCTTTCCTGTTTCCAACACTTAGACACAATATATTAGTCCATAAAACAATGTACTAAGTCTAGAAACATACCTTTTGACATGATTTGCACTTTGTTCACCACATTGCATAGATCAACACAAAAGCACTTGCGTTGGCACTCAATCACCAAAATACTTAGAAATGGCCCAAGGGCACATTTCCCTTTCAATCTCCCCCTTTTTGGTGATTTATGCCAACACAACATAAAGCAACTAGAACAAGTGCAATATCGATGCAAATGAAAACTCAATATAGTTTTGATTCATATTTGGCATATATGGATCACTCTTTGCCACCACTTGGTTTGTTTTTGCAAATCAAACTCAATTTCCTATCTCTAAGTCAAATTCACTTGTAGAGATATAAAGAGAGGTATTCCAAAGGAAATTAACCAAGGATTTCAAAAACTCCCCCTTTTTCCCATAATCAACACTTCTCCCCACAAGAAGCCAACTTTTGACAAAAGAGACAATAAAAGAGTTTTGACAAACCAAAAGCTCTATTCTACATTTTCAAAATTCTCAAGTGGTAGCTGATCCATTTATTGCTTTGGCCTTATTTTCTCCCCCTTTGGCATCAAACACCAAAACGGGATCAATCTTGGCCCCTTTAACCCCATTGCCTCACCAAAATCTTCAACTGAGAGTAAAAAGGCAATAAGAGTACTAAGATGAACTTGGAAAAAGTTACTCTTTCATCGGAGTGCAGTGGAAGTCTTGCATGGTCCAAGTCCACCTTTTCCCTTTCGATCCACCTTCGTGACTAAATCAGGCAAACTCAAGCACACAGTTAGTCTCAAAGGGTCAAGTTGTAGCACATCTCCCCCTAAATTTGTGCATCACTTGCAAAGGACTTGTGAGGTCCGGGGAGTGCATGTACAACTTGAGCACCATAAATAAACAACACAATGCAAAAGGAACATGATCAAGGGCATAAACACATGTATGCTATAAATCAATCCAAGTTCCGCGAATCTAAGACATTTAGCTCACTACGCAACTTGCAAAAGGTCTGCTCATCTAAAGGCTTGGTAAAGGTATCGGCTAGCTGGTTCTCGGAGCTAACATGAAACACTTCGATATCTCCCTTTTGCTGGTGGTCTCTCAAAAAGTGATGCCGGATGTCTATGTGCTTTGTGTGGCTGTGTTCAACAGGATTATCCGCCATGCGGATAGCACTCTCATTATCACATAGGAGTGGGACTTTGCTTAGATTGTAGCCAAAGTCCCTGAGGGTTTGCCTCATCCAAAGTAGTTGCGCGCAACACTGTCCTGCGGCAACGTACTCGGCCTCAGCGGTGGATAGGGCAACGGAAGTTTGTTTCTTAGAACTCCATGACACCAGGGACCTTCCTAAGAATTGGCACGTCCCCGATGTACTCTTCCTATCGACCTTACATCCAGCATAGTCGGAGTCTAAATATCCAATCAAGTCAAAGGTAGACCCCTTTGGATACCAGATCCCGAAACAAGGCGTAGCGACTAAATATCTAGGAATTCGCTTCACAGCCACTAAGTGACACTCCCTTGGATCAGATTGAAATCTAGCACACATGCATACACTAAGCATGATATCCGGTCTACTAGCACATAGATAAAGTAAAGACCCTATCATAGACCGGTATGCTTTTTGATCAACAGATTTACCTCCTTTGTTGAGGTCGGTGTGTCCATCAGTTCCCATCAGAGTCTTTGCGGGCTTGGCGTCCTTCATCCCAAACCGCTTGATCAAGTCTTGCGTGTACTTGGTTTGAGAGATGAAGGTTCCATCCTTGAGTTGCTTCACTTGGAACCCAAGGAAGTAGCTTAACTCGCCCATCATCGACATCTCGAATTTCTGAGTCATCACCCTGCTAAACTCTTCACAAGACTTTTGGTTAGTTGAACCAAATATTATGTCATCGACATAAATTTGGCACACAAAAAGATCACCATCACAAGTCTTAGTAAATAGAGTTGGATTGGCTTTCCCAACCTTGAAAGCATTAGCAATTAAAAAGTCTCTAAGGCATTCATACCATGCTCTTGGGGCTTGCTTAAGTCCATAGAGCGCCTTAGAGAGCTTACACACGTGGTCGGGATACCGTTCATCCTCGAAGCCAGGGGGTTGCTCCACGTACACCTCCTCCTTGATTGGTCCGTTGAGGAAAGCGCTCTTCACATCCATTTGGAACAACCTGAAAGAATGGTGAGCGGCATATGCTAGCAAAATGCGAATGGACTCTAGCCTAGCCACAGGAGCAAAAGTCTCCTCAAAGTCCAAACCTGTGACTTGGGCATAACCTTTTGCCACAAGTCGTGCCTTGTTCCTTGTCACCACCCCGTGCTCGTCTTGTTTGTTGCGGAACACCCACTTGGTTCCCACAACATTTTGCTTGGGATGAGGCACTAGTGTCCAAACTTCATTTCTTTTGAAGTTGTTGAGCTCCTCCTGCATGGCCAACACCCAGTCCGGATCTAGCAAGGCCTCTTCTACCCTGAAAGGCTCAATAGAAGAGACAAAGGAGTAATGCTCATAAAAATTAACTAATCGAGATCGAGTAGTTACTCCCTTGCTAATATCACCTAGAATTTGGTCGATGGGATGATCCCTTTGAATCATCGCTCGAACTTGGGTTGGAGGTGTCGGTTGCGCTTCTTCCTCCATTGCAAGATCATCTTGTGCTCCCCCTTGATCACATGCCTCCTGCTCATCATCTTGAGTTGGGGGATGCACCATTGTTGAGAAAGAAGGTTGATTTCGCACATCTTGTTCCTGTGGCCGCACATCTCCAATCGCCATGGTGCGTATTGCGGCCGTTGGAGCTTCTTCTTCATCTACATCATCACAGTCAACAACTTGCTCTCTTGGAGAGCCATTAGTCTCATCAAATACAACGTCGCTAGAGACTTCAACCAAACCCGATGATTTGTTGAAGACTCTATACGCCTTTGTATTTGAGTCATAACCTAACAAAAACCCTTCTACGGCTTTGGGAGCAAATTTGGAATTCCTACCCTTCTTCACTAGAATGTAGCATTTACTTCCAAAAACTCGAAAATACGAAACATTGGGTTTGTTACCGGTTAGTAGCTCATATGACGTCTTCTTGAGGAGGCGATGAAGGTAGACCCTGTTGATGGCGTGGCAAGCCGTGTTCACGGCTTCTGACCAAAAGCGCTCGGGGGTCTTGAACTCTCCAAGCATCGTCCTCGCCATGTCTATAAGCGTCCTGTTCTTCCTCTCTACCACACCATTTTGCTGTGGTGTGTAGGGAGCGGAGAACTCGTGCTTGATCCCTTCCTCCTCAAGGTACTCCTCCACTTGAAGGTTCTTGAACTCGGACCCATTGTCGCTCCTTATCTTTTTCGCCTTGAGCTCAAACTCGTTTTGAGCTCTCCTTAGGAAGCGCTTGAGGGTTCCTTGGGTTTCAGATTTATCCTGCAAAAAGAATACCCAAGTGAAGCGGGAAAAGTCGTCAACTATAACAAGACCATACTTACTTCCTCCTATACTTAGATAGGCGACGGGCCCGAAGAGGTCCATGTGAAGCATCTCCAAAGGTCTTGATGTGGTCATCACATTTTTGGTGTGATGAGAGCTTCCCACCTGTTTGCCTGCTTGACAAGCTGCACAAGGTCTATCTTTTTCGAATTGCACATTAGTTAAACCTATCACGTGTTCTCCCTTTAGAAGCTTGTGAAGGTTCTTCATCCCAACATGTGCTAAGCGGCGATGCCACAGCCAGCCCATGCTAGTCTTAGCAATTAAGCATGCATCTAGACCGGCCTCCTCTTTTGCAAAATCAACTAAGTAAAGTTTGTCGTCTAATACACCCTTAAAAGCTAGTGAACCATCACTTCTTCTAATGACAGACACATCTACATTTGTGAATAGACAATTATATCCCATATTGCATAATTGACTAACAGATAACAAATTATATCCAAGAGACTCAACTAAAAACACATTAGATATAGAGTGCTCGGATGAAATAACAATTTTACCTAACCCTTTTACCTTGCCTTGATTCCCATCACCGAATATTATTGAATCTTGGGAATCCTTGTTTTTGATGTAGGAGGTGAACATCTTCTTCTCCCCCGTCATATGGTTTGTGCATCCGCTGTCAATAATCCAGCTTGAACCCCCGGATGCATAAACCTGCAAGGCACATTTAGGCTTGGGTCTTAGGTACCCAACTCTTGTTGGGTCCTACAAGGTTAGTCACAATTGTCTTAGGGACCCAAATGCAAGTTTTGTCTCCCTTGCATTTTGCCCCTAATTTTCTAGCAACTATCTTCCTATCCTTTCTACAAATAGCAAAGGAAGCATCTAAAGCATGATATATTGTAGAAGGTTCATTAACTTTCCTAGGAACATTAACACCATTTCTCCTAACTACATTTCTACCATGCATATAGGAAGAACTAGAAGCAAACATAGCATATGAATCATAAACATGTGAATCAAAAGCATCATAACTTCTTTTTGCATTTCTAGCATGTCTCCTATCATGATACATAAAAGCATGGTTCTTTTTAGCACTACTAGCCATAGGAGCCTTCCCTTTCTCCTTGGCGGAGATGGGAGCCTTATGGCTTGTTAAGTTCTTGGCTTCCCTCTTGAAGCCAAGTCCATCCTTAATTGAGGGGTGTCTACCAATCGTGTAGGCATCCCTTGCAAATTTTAGCTTGTCAAATTCATTCTTGCTAGTCTTAAGTTGGGCATTAAGACTAGCCAATTCATCATTCAATTTGGAAATTGAAGCTAGGTGTTCACTACAAGCATCAACATTAAAATCTTTACACCTAGTGCAAACAACAACATGTTCTACACAAGATGTTGATTTATTAGCTATTTCTAACTTAGCATTCAAGTCATCGTTTATGCTTTTTAAACTAGAAATAGAGTCATGGCATGTAGACAATTTACAAGACAGCATTTCATTCCTCTTTATTTCTAAAGCAAGGGATTTTTGAGCTTCTACAAACTTATCATGTTCATCATATAAGAGATCCTCTTGCTTTTCTAGCAATCTATTCTTATCATTCAAAGCATCAATCAATTCATTTATTTTATCCACCTTGGTTCTATCTAGACCCTTGAATAAACATGAATAATCTATTTCATCATTGTCACTAGACTCATCCTCACTTGAAGAAGCATAAGTACTAGTGTTACGAGCACTTACCTTCTTTTCCCTTGCCATGAGGCAAGTGTGATGCTCGTTTGGGAAGAGGGATGACTTGTTGAAGGCAGTGGCGGCGAGTCCTTCGTTGTCGGAGTCGGACGACGAACAATCCGAGTCCCACTCCTTGCCAAGATGTGCCTCGCCTTTTGCCTTCTTATAGTTCTTCTTCTTCTCCCTCGTGTTCCCTTGTTCCTGGTCACTATCATTGTCGGGGCAATTAGCAATAAAATGACCAACCTTACCACATTTGAAGCATGAGTGCTTCCCCTTTGTCTTGGTCTTGCTTGGCTACCCCTTGCGACCCTTTAGCGCCGTCTTGAAGCGCTTGATGATGAGGGCCATTTCTTCATCATTGAGCCCGGCAGCCTCAACTTGCGCCACCTTGCTAGGTAGCACCTCCTTGCTCCTCGTTGCCTTGAGAGCAATGGGTTGAGGCTCATGGATTGGACCGTTCAACGCGTCGTCGACATATCTCGCCTCCTTTATCATCATTCGCCCGCTTACAAATTTCCCAAGAACTTCTTCGGGCGACATCTTGGTGTACCTAGGATTTTCACGGATATTGTTCACCAAATGTGGATCAAGTACAGTAAAGGACCTTAGCATTAGACGAACGACGTCGTGGTCCGTCCATCGTGTGCTTCCGTAGCTCCTTATCTTGTTGATGAGGGTCTTGAGCCGGTTGTATGTTTGGGTTGGCTCCTCTCCCCTGATCATTGCGAATCTTCCAAGCTCGCCCTCCACCAACTCCATTTTGGTGAGTAAGGTGATGTCGTTCCCCTCATGTGAGATCCTGAGGGTGTCCCAGATCTGCTTGGCATTGTCCAAGCCGCTCACCTTATGATACTCGTCCCTGCACAAAGAGGCTAACAACACAGTAGTAGCTTGTGCATTTCTATGAATTTGTTCATTGATAAACATAGTACTATCCGAGCTATCAAATTTCATTCCACTCTCTACAATCTCCCATATGCTCGGATGGAGAGAGAACAGGTGACTACGCATTTTGTGGCTCCAAAATCTGTAGTCCTCTCCATCAAAGTGAGGAGGTTTTCCAAGTGGAATGGAGAGCAAATGAGCATTTGTACTTTGCGGAATACGAGAGTAGTCAAAAGAAAAGTTTGAATTAACTGGTTTCCTTCTCTCGTAGTCGTTGTCGTCGTTGTCCTTTTGGGAAGAAGTGGACTCGTCGCTGTCGTCGTAGTAGACGATCTCCTTGATGCGCCTTGTCTTCTTCTTCTTCCCATCCTTCCGTTTGTGGCCCGTGCCCGAGTCGGTGGGCTTGTCATCCTTCGGCTCGTTGATGAAGGACTCCTTCTCCTTATCATTGATCACGATTCCCTTCCCCTTAGGATCCATCTCTTCGGGCGGTTAGTCCCTTTCTAGAAAAGAACGGCTCCGATACCAATTGAGAGCACCTAGAGGGGGGGTGAATAGGTGATCCTGTAAAACTTAAACTTAATGCCACAAAAATTTGGTTAAGAGTTAGCACAGTATTGCCAAGTGGCTAGAGAAGAGTCTTAGCTAAACACAATAACCACAAGAGAATCAACACAGGTAGACACAGTGGTTTATCCCATGGTTCGGCCAAGTACAACACTTGCCTACTTCCACGTTGTGGCGTCCCAACGGACGAGGGTTGCACTCAACCCCTCTCAAGCGGTCCAAAGACCCACTTGAATACCATGATGTTTGCTTTTTTTTCTATATCCCGTTCGCGAGGAATCTCCACAACTTGGAGTCTCTCGCCCTTACAAAGATGTTCACAAAGAAGCACGGAGTAAGGGAGGGATTAGCAACTCACACAAGACACAAAGATCACAGCAAATACGCACACACAAGACCCAGACTTAAGCTCAAGAGACTAGCACACTAGAACGGAGCTCAAATCACTAGAATGTCGAACAAGTGCGCAAGAATGGAGTATGAGTGATCAAGAGTGCTCAAGGAATGCTTGGGTTACTCCTCCATGCGCCTAGGGGTCCCTTTTATAGCCCCAAGGCAGCTAGGAGCCGTTGAGAGTAATCCGGGAAGGCAATTCTTGCCTTCTGTCGCCTGGCGCACCGGACAGTCCGGTGCACCACCGGACACTGTCCGGTGCGGATTTCCTTCCTTATTTGGCGAAGCCGACCGTTGGCAGCCTTGGAGCCGTTGGCACACCGGACACTGTCCGGTGCACACCGGACAGTCCGGTGCCCCCTCCCGACCGTTGGCTTGGCCACGTGTCCCGCGCGGATCACGCAGCCGACCGTTGGCCCGGCTGACCGTTGGCTCACCGGACAGTCCGGTGCACATCGGACAGTCCAGTGAATTATAGCCGTACGCCGTTAATTCCTTCTCGAGAGCGGCAAGTTCGCCTGAGCCAGCCTGGCACACCGGACACTGTCCGGTGCGCCACCGGACACTGTGCGGTGCACCTAGACCGAGCTGACTTTGGCTGAACAGAGCCATCTCATTTCCAATTCATTCTTTCCTGTTTCCAACACTTAGACACAATATATTAGTCCATAAAACAATGTACTAAGTCTAGAAACATACCTTTTGACATGATTTGCACTTTGTTCACCACATTGCATAGATCAACACAAAAGCACTTGCGTTGGCACTCAATCACCAAAATACTTAGAAATGGCCCAAGGGCACATTTCCCTTTCAAATATAGACAACCTTAGAAATGAGAATGCTAATTTGTTAGCTATGGTTGATTCTATTGCTTGTAATATTTCAATTCCCAATCTTAGAAATAATAATAATGATTTGCTTGCTAAGATTGAAAAAATGAGCATTTCTCTTGCTAGCCTTAGAGATGAAAATGAAAAATTGCTTGCTAAGGCTAAAGATTTTGATGTTTGCAATGCTACCATTTCCGACCTTAGAAGTAAAAATGATATATTGCATGCTAAGGTTGTAGAATTAAAATCTTGCAAACCATCTACATCTACCGTTGAGCACACTACTATTTGCACTAGATGTAGAGATGTTGATATTGATGCTATACATGATCACATGGCTTTTGTCGGCGTTTCGAGACCGGGGGGTCCCTAGGCCGATGAGTGAATGTTGCCGCGTGCCCCAGCCCAGATGGGTCGAGCGCGAGGCCGGGCGCGAAGGGGGGAAGCGAGGTGGCCGGAGACCGGCGTGAGAGAGGTGGGAATCCCGCGGCCTTCGTGTTCGTCCCGCGCCCAGGTCGGGTGCGCTTGCAGTAGGGGGTTACAAGCGTCCACGCGGGAGAGGGAGCGAGCGGCTTCAAGCGAGCGCGTGTCTCGTCCTCGTCCCCGCGCGGCCAACCCTCTCTAAGAGGGCCCTGGTCCTTCCTTTTATAGGCGTAAGGAGAGGATCCAGGTGTACAATGGGGGTGCAGCAGAGTGCTATGTGTCTAGCGGAGGAGAGCTAGCGCCCTAAGTACATGTCGTCGTGGCAGCCGGAGATATTTTGGCACCCAGCTGGTGTGATGTCGTGGCCGTCGGAGGAGCGATGGAGCCTGGCGGAGGGACAGTTGTCGGAGTTGTTGAGTCCTTGCTGACGTCCTCTTGCTTCCGTAAGGGGGCTGAGAGCCGCCGTCGTCACAGAGTATGCAGGGCGCCATCATTGCCTATCTGGCGGAGCGAGCCAGATGGGACACCGGTCTTGTTCCCCGTGGCCCGAGTCAGCTCGGGGTAGGGTGATGATGGCGCCTCCTGTTGACGTGGCTGGTCTGCGCCCTAGGTTGGGCGACGTGGAAGCTCCTCCGAAGCCGAGGTCGAGTTTGTCTTCCGTGGCCGAGGTCGAGTCCGAGCCCCTAGTTCGGGCGAGGCGGAGACCTCCGGCTGAGGCCGGGGCGGAGTCCGAGCCCTGGGGTCGGGCGAAGCGGAGTTCGTCGTCTTCTGGGGCCGAGCCCGAGTCCGAGCCCTACGTCGGACGGAGCGGAGTTCGCCGTCTTCCGGGGCTTAGCCCGAGTCCGAGCACTGGGTCGGGCGGAGCGGAGTTCTCCGTCTTCCGGGGCTTAGCCCGAGTCCGAGCCCTGGGTCGGGCGGAGCGGAGTTCGCCATCTTCCGGGGCTTAGCCCGAGTCCGAGCCCTGGGTCGGGCAGAGCGGAGTTCGCCGTCTTCCGGGGCTTAGCCCGAGTCCGAGCCCTGGGTCGAGCGGAGCGGAGTTCGCCGTCTTCCGGGGCTTAGCCCGAGTCCGAGCCCTAGGTCGGGCGGAGCGGAGTTCGCCGTCTTTCGGGGCTTAGCCCGAGTCCGAGCCCTGGGTCGGGCGGAGCGGAGTTCGCCGTCTTCCAGGGCTTAGCCCGAGTCCGAGCCCTGGGTCGGGCGGAGCGGAGTTTCCTATGGTGCCTGCGGCCGGGCCTGACTGCCTGTCAGCCTCACTCTGTCAAGTGGCACCGCAGTCGGAGCGGCGCGGGCGGCGCTGTCTTTCTGCCAGGCCGGTCAGTGGAGCGGCGAAGTGACGGCGGTCACTTCGGCTCTGTCGGCTGGGGGGCGCGCGTCAGGATAAAGGTGTCAGGCCACCTTTGCATTAAATGCTCCTGCGACTTGGTCGGTCGGTGCGGCGATTTGGTCAGGGTTGCTTCTTGGCGAAGACAGGGCCTCGGGCGAGCCGGCAACACGTTTGCCGCTGGAGGGGGGCCTCGGGCGAGACGGAAATCCTCCGGGGTCGGCTGCCCTTGTCCGAGGCCAGGCTCGGGCGAGGCGTGATCGAGTCCCTCGTATGGACTGATCCCTGACTTAATCGCACCCATCAGGCCTTTGCAGCTTTATGCTGATGGGGGTTACCAGCTGAGAATTAGGAGCCTTGAGGGTACCCCTAATTATGGTCCCCGACAGTAGCCCCCGAGCCTCGAAGAGAGTGTTAGCACTCGCTTGGAGGCTTTCGTCGCACTTTTTTGCAAGGGGACCAGCCTTTCTCGGTTGCGTTTTGCTCCGGTGGGTGCGCGCGAGCGCACCCGCCGGGTGTAGCCCCCGAGGCCTCGGAGGAGTGGTTTCACTCCTCCGAGGTCTTAATGCCTCGCGTAATGCTTCGGCTGGTCTGGCCGTCCCTCATGCGAGCTGGCCGTAGCCCGGGTGTACGGTCGGGTCCCAAGTTCTCGGGCTGGTATGTTGACGTTGTCAACGGTTCGGCCGGAGCCGGGTTTGCGAGAGCAGCCCCCGAGCCTCTGCACAGGGCGAGAGGACGATCGGGGACAGACTCGACTTTTTTACATACGCCCCTGCGTCGCCTTTCCGCAAGGAGGAGGGGGGAAAGCGCCATGTTGCCCTCGATGGGCGTCGAACATGGTGTCTCCGGTGAGCTGCAGGCAGGTAATCTGAGTGGACGTCTGTGCCCCGTTCGTTGGGGGTCGGCTAGGGGCCCAGAGGCACGCCCAAAAGTACCTGCGGGTGATCTGCCGGACACGGTCCCCTGGCGACGGGGTCTGAGGGCTCGATGCCTCCCTCTGATGGGATTCCGTTACAAGATCGTTCCTGCTAGTCTTGGAAATGTCCTAGGGTACCTCGAGAGCGCAGCCCGAGCCTCGGTTATGTATCGAACGTACCCATGGTCATCCCTCGCTCGGCGTCTGAGGCGGCTGTGAACCCTTCGGGGGCCAGCCTTCGAACCCCTGATCAGTAGTGGGCGTGGAGCCCGAGTAGCCTGAGGCGGCCATGGAACCCTTCCGAGGGGCCGGCCTTCGAACCTCTGACCAGTAGTGGGTGTAGAGCCCACGCGATCTGAGGCGGCTGTCGAACCCTTCCGAGGGGCCAGCCTTCGAACCTCTGATCAGTAGGGAGGCTCGGAGCCTGGTTCCTTCACGGGGAAGGATCCTTTTCGGGGTATCCCCCTTTCCCGGTCCCTGTTGCAAGAGAGAGAAAGAGGAAAAAGGAAAAGGATACGAAATCAAACGACGCGGCGTACCTTTTCTGACGCGGTCATTATGGCGAAGGCGAAGCATCGTCTGCTTCTCCTGCCAGAGGCGCCGCCTGTCCCGCCACGGAGTTAATGTGACGGGGCGAGTGGTTGGCGGGGCGGCCGTTGCGCGTGCGCGAGCCGTTCGAGGAACGGAACACGGGCGCGTTGTCTTTACGCCGTGAGAGAGGGTTCTCTCGCTGCCCCCGGATGGGACGTGAGCTTGGCTGACGACGTGGCCGCTGCTCCTGCCCGCCTGCCACCGCCATTACTGCCGGCCCATTTTCGGCCGCATTGATCGCCGTGTCAGGCTGGCGCTGCTGGGTCGTGCGCTGGGTCGCCTCGAGTCGCGGTATTGGTTCCGCAGTCGAGGAGGCACGGTAGTGGCACAAGTGGCGGTGCAGTTGCATGCACGAAGCATTCGGCGTGCCGGTTGCATGACGCGTGGGCCTGGGCCTCCATGCTGGGCGTGTTGGGAGTCGGAGAAGTGCGCCCACTTGGCGCGGTTGCATACCGCCTGCATGGCTGCCCGCCCCTTTCGCCTGTTGGTCTGGGCAAAAGTGGAGAGTCGCTTGTAATCGCTGGGCGGTCGTACGCACCACGCACGGCGGTTTGGCTTCTTCTGCTCTGAGCCGGCTCGCATGACGTGTGGGACCCAGCCCCCGCGCCGTAGGGGAGGACCTTGGAGTGTGTTGGAGAAGACTCAGCCCATGACGGCTGGGGACACAAGTAGGGAGAGCCGCCTTTAAAAGGAGGGTGACCCCCTTGGAAGGCGACCATGTCTTCGCGCTCCCTTATGCATCGTGTCTTTCCACCTTCCAAGCCCCCGGATGGGGGATATCCGCCGTCTTTCCGCCTCGTCGTTGGAGGAACGCAACTCCGTGGGAGTTGGTACCTTTCAGCCATCGTTTGGCTTCAAGGATTTTCATCAGCCAGCCCGGCTGTACCCCCCCCCCCCCCCCGCCGGCGGTCACCCAAGACGGTGACCACCAGCCCCTGGGTGGGGAGAAGCAAGCTGGGCTGCGATCTTGGTCCCACCCTCAGCTTCAAGGATGTTCATCATCCTTGCTGGGGTGGAGGCCGGGCTGAGCCGGAGCTCTACCTCCCGCGCGGGTTCGTGAGTCAGCCTCTCCTGCGGCGTCCGAGGGAGAGGGCGCTCACTGGCCCTACGGGCGGGTCGGACTTCGACAACGCGGGGCCGGTCGACGGCAGGCGTCGTCAGCCCCAGCGCGGCGGGCTCGTCGGCTTGGCTCCCGGTGCCCCCTCCTGCCGGAAGGCGGCTGTCGCGCCGTGTGCACGGGAGGACTGCCCAAGATGTCGCGCGCTGCTAGGGCGGCGTTCGTGTTCTGGGGCGGTCCTGCCTTTGCACCGGTACGGTGCCTCCACGTGGAGGTCGGTGCCCCGCTCGTCCGGGAGGATCCGAGTGGGGATCTGCCGGCGGGCTGACGGCCCCTGTCGTCGGTGCTGAGGCGGAGGCGGCTCGAGAAGTCCCCATCGCCGACGGGATCACCGCCACCATCCGCGCTTCGGGCCTCCGGCCCTTTGTACTTGTCCTCGCCCCTCGAGCGTCGGCGTGGGCGAGGGCAGGGTTGCAGCGGCGTTTGCCCTGAGGCCATCGCTGCTCTAGTTCGACCACCCGTAGAGGGGATCGTTGTCGCTGCTGCTGGAGCGGGCGACGGTGAGCCGTCTGTCGGTCTTCTGTTGCTCCGCAGGCCCCCCCCATCGAGTGGGGTTGTTCGTGCCTGCGGAGGTGGAACCGGAGTTCCGTTTGTAATGGCATCTTAAATGTCGGTGTTTTGTTCATTGCGGCTTTCGGGGCCTGAACATGTATGTATTTTCGGCACGGAGCTGTGTTTTTTCCTCATTTTCGAGCGCTAAGACTCGCCTGTTGGTTGTCTGAACCGCTTCACCAAGCGTGAGTCGCCCCGTGTAAAGGTGACGAGTGAGGTATCCGTATCCCGGAGGCGTAGGAGTCCCTCGGCTCGGTCAGCCTTGTTGCCCGAGGTTTCTCTTGCTCAGTTAAAGGAACCCCTCGGCCGCTCTTCGATGAGTCGAGGCCAGGGGTAGCGGTGTCAGCGCGAACAGAGGCAGAGTTGGCTCGGTGAGAAGACCTGGTCGGCTGGAGCCTGGCCGGGCCGTCCGTTAGCGGGACCGACGCCGGGATTGACCTGCTGAGGCCTCGGGTTGGGCTGACGTCCTCGGGGGACAGCTGGCCGAGGCCTTGGGGGTGGCCAGCCGAGCCGCCTGCCCGAGCCGGATTCTCGGAGAAGACCCTGGCGGCGACGGCCCGGGCTTGGTGATGACGCCGTCCTTCAGAGTGGAGATCTTCGGACCGCGTCGCCGTCCGAGGCTAGGTCGGGCCTCGCCGAAGGTGTTGCTGACGCCGAGGGTGCTGCTGCTCCCTCTAGCCGCCAAGATCCGAGCCTGCAGGGTCGGATTATCTTGTAACGTGTGTTTTCTGCGGCCGCCGAGGCCTAAACACACCCTCGCTGTGTTGTAAAGCTGCGTCTCTTTTCCTCTTGTTTCGAGTATCTCGACTTTTTTGTCGGTAACGGAATCGCTTGTGCGAGCGAGAGTTGCTTCTCACGGAAGGTGATGAGTGAGGTATCCGTGTCCCGGAGGCGTAGGAGTCCCTCGTCTCGGTCAGCCTTGCCGCTTACGCGCACTCTTACCTGTCCTTGGGGTTCTGTTACCGACGCAGTCGAGAAGGCTCGAAGAATCGCTTCGGCAGAAGAGCTTCCGAACGTGAAGACTTGTTCGGTCCGCGGGATCGCTTATCCGAACGTGAGTTACTTATCGCAGAAGGTGATGAGTGAGGTATCCATATCCCGGAGGCGTAGGAGTCCCTCGGCTCGGTCAGCCTTGGCTGCTTACGTGTACTCCATCGTTTTCAGGATCCGCTTTCGAAGTAGTCAAAAAGCACGAAAGACATTCTGGCAGAAAGGATCTTTTTTCGAGGAAAAAATTCGACGCAGAGGGGGTTCCCCCGTTTTAGCCCCCAAGGGAGGGTCGGGCTTTGCCGAGGCGAGGCCGACCCTTCCTTGATGACTAAACTTTGCGTGGGAGCGAGGTATATGAACAACTTGAAAACATCTTAAGGGTAGAAGCGACGTAGCTGTTGGATGTTCCAAGCGTTGCTGTAGACCTCGCCTTGACTGTTGGCCAGCTTTTACGTTCCGGGCTTCAGAACTTTGGCGATGACGAACGGCCCCTCCCAGGGGGGCGTGAGCTTGTGCCGCCCTCAGGCGTCTTGTCGCAGCCGAAGCACCATGTCGCCCACCTGGAGGTCTCGGGACCGGACCCCTCGGGCGTGGTAGCGTCGCATGGACTGCTGGTACCGCGCCGAGTGCAGTAAGGCCCTGTCCCGAGCCTCTTCCAGCTGGTCCAGCGAGTCTTCTCGACTAGCTTGGTTGCTCTGGTCGGCATAGGCCCTTGTCCTCGGGGAGCCGTATTCCAGGTCTGTGGGTAGGACGGCCTCGTCCCCGTAGACTAAAAAGAACGGCGTGAAGCCCGTGGCTCGGCTCGGTGTTGTCCTCAGGCTCCAGACCACCGAGGGGAGTTCCTTCATCCATCGCTTGCCAAACTTGTTGAGGCCGTTGTAGATCCGAGGCTTGAGTCCTTGTAGAATCATGCCGTTGGCACGCTCTACTTGCCCATTCGTCATGGGATGAGCCACGGCGGCCCAGTCCACCCGGATGTGGTGATCCTCGCAGAAGTCCAGGAACTTTCCGCCGGTGAACTGGGTGCCGTTGTCGGTGATGATGGAGTTCGGGACCCCGAAGCGATGGATGATGTTGGTGAAGAACGCCACCGCCTGCTCGGACCCGATGCTGTTTAGGGGTCGGACCTCGATCCACTTGGAGAATTTGTCGATGGCGACCAACAGGTGCGTGTAGCCCCCGGGTGCCTTCTACAAGGGGCCGACGAGGTCCAGACCCCACACAGCAAAAGGCCAGGTGATGGGTATCGTCTGCAGAGCCTGAGCGGGCAGGTGGGTCTGCCTTGCGTAGAATTGACACCCTTCGCAGGTGCGAACAATTCTAGTGGCGTCGGCCACCGCCGTCGGCCAATAGAAGCCTTGTCGGAAAGCATTCCCGACCAGGGCTCGAGGCGCCGCGTGATGGCCGCAAGCCCCTGAGTGTATTTCTCGCAGGAGTTCCTGACCTTCGGCGATGGAGATGCATCGCTGGAGGATGCCCGAGGGGCTGCGGTGGTAGAGCTCCTTCTCATCTCCCAGCAAGACGAACGACTTGGCGCGCCGCGCCAGCCGCCGAGCTTCGGCTCGGTCGGAGGGTAGCTCTCCTCGGTGGAGATATTGCAGGTACGGGGTCCGCCAGCTTTGATCAGGCGTGACCCCACTTCGCTCCCCCCCGACGTGCAGCGTCTCGCCCTCGGGGGCCGAGGGTACCTCGGGCCGAACCGAGGGTGCCTCGAGCCGAGCCGAGGGTGCCTCGAGCCGAGCCGATGGTGCCTCGGACTGTGCCGAGGGTACCTCGGGCTGGGCCGAGGGTTCCTCGGGCCGAGTCGAGGGCACCTCGGACTGTGCCGAGGGTACCTCGGGCTGGGCCGAGGGTGCCTCAGGCCGAGCCGAGGGCGCCTAACACTGTGCCGAGGGTACCTCGGGCTGGGCCGAGGGTGCCTCAGGCTCGGGCATGTCGTCGATCTTGATGGAGGGCTGATGCAGATCTCGGGAGAAGACGTCCGGGGGAACCGTTGTTCGCCCCGAGGCTATTTTAGCCAGCTCGTCCGCAGTCTCGTTGTAGCGCCGAGCGATGTGGTTGAGCTCGAGCCCGTAGAACTTGTCTTCCAGGCACCGAACCTCATCGCAGTAGGCCTCCATCTTCGGGTTACGGCAGTGGGAGTTCTTCATGACTTGGTCGATGACGAGCTACGAGTCACCGCGAGCGTCGAGGCGTCGGACCCCTAGCTCGATGGCGATCCGCAACCCGTTGACCAGAGCCTCATACTCGGCCACATTGTTGGACGCCGGGAAATGAAGGCGCAGCACATAGCGTAGGTGCTTCCCGAGGGGCAAGATGAAGAGTAGGGCTGCGCCGGCTCCTGTCTTCATCAGCGACCCGTCGAAGAACATGGTCCAGAGCTCCGGCTGGATCGGAGCTGTCGGGAGCTGAGTGTCGACCCATTCGGCCACGAAGTCTACCGAGACCTGGGACTTGATGGCCTTCCGAGGGGCGAACGAGATTGTGTCACCCATGATTTCCACCGCCCACTTTGCAATCCTACCCGAGGCCTCTCGGCACTTGATGATCTCCCCCAGGGGGAAGGATGACACCACATTTACCGGATGAGACTCGAAGTAGTGCCGCAGCTTCCGCCGCGTTAGGATCACCGCGTACAGCAGCTTCTGAACTTGTGGGTAGCGGATCTTGGTTTCGGACAGTACCTCGCTGACGAAGTAGACTGGCCTCTGAACGGGCAATGCATGCCCTCCTCTTGCCTCTCGACCATAATCGCGGCGCTAACCACCTGAGTGGTCGCGGTGACGTAGACCAAGAGGGCTTCTCCGGCAGCTGGGGCACCAAGATAGGCGCCTTCGTGAGGAGCGCCTTCAGGTTCCCGAGGGCTTCCTCAGCCTCAGGGGTCCAAGTGAAGCACTCGGCCTTCCTTAAGAGGCGGTACAGAGGTAGACCTCTTTCGCCGAGGCGTGAGATGAAGCGGCTCAGAGCCGCGAGGCATCCCATGACCCTCTGTACGCCTTTCAAGTCCTTGATGGGCCCCATGCTGGTAATGGCTACGATCTTCTCCGGGTTGGCTTCGATGCCCCGCTTGGAGACGATGAACCCCAAGAGCATGCCTCGGGGCACCCCGAAGACACACTTCTCGGGATTGAGCTTGACGCCTTTCGCCTTGAGACATCGGAATGTCACTTCAAGGTCGGAAAGGAGGTTGGAGGCTTTCCTTGTCTTGACTACGATGTCATCGACGTAGGCCTTTACCGTGCGGCCAATGTGTTCGCCGAACACATGGTTCATGCACCGCTGGTACGTCGCGCCCGCGTTCCTCAAGCCGAACGGCATGGTGACATAGCAGTACATGCCGAAGGGTGTGATGAAAGAAGTCGCGAGCTGGTCGGACTCTTTCATCCTGATTTGGTGATACCCCGAGTAGGCATCGAGGAAAGACAGGGTTTCGCACCCAGCAGTGGAATCCACGATTTGGTCGATGCGAGGCAGAGGGTAGGGAACCTTCGGACATGCTTTGTTGAGACCAGTGTAGTCTACACACATCCGCCATTTCCCCCCTTTCTTTCTCACAAGCACAGGGTTGGCAAGCCATTCAGGATGGAATACCTCCTTGATGAACCCTACCGCCATTAGCTTGTGGATCTCCTCGCCTATGGCTCTGCGCTTCTCCTCGTCGAATCGGCGCAGAGGCTGTTTGACGGGTCGAGCTCTAGCTCGGATGTCCAGCGAGTGCTCGGCGACATCCCTCAGTATGCCGGGCATGTCCGAGGGACTCCACGCGAAGACGTCGGTGTTCGCGCGGAGAAAGTCGACGAGCACTACTTCCTATTTGGGACCGAGCTCGGAGCCGATCCGGACTTGCTTGGAGGCGTCACTGTTGGGGTCGAGGGGGACGAACTTAACCGCCTCCGCTGGCTCGAAGTTGCCGGCATGACGCTTCACGTCTGGCACCTCCTTAGAGAGGCTCTCCAGGTCGGCAATGAGGGCCTCGGACTCGGCGAGGGCCTCGGCGTACTCCACGCACTCCACGTCGCATTAGAACGCGTGTTTGTACGTGGGGCCGACGGTGATGACCCCGTTGGGGCCCGGCATCTTGAGCTTCAGGTAGGTGTAGTTGGGGACGGCCATGAACTTCGCGTAGCATGGCCTCCCCAGTACCGCGTGGTAGGTTCCTCGGAACCCAACCACCTCGAACGTCAGGGTCTCCCTTCGGAAGTTGGAGGGTGTTCCGAAGCAGACGGGAAGGTCGAGCTGTCCGAGGGGCTGGACGCGCTTCCCGGGAATGATCCCATTGAAGGGCGCAGCGCCTGCCCGGACGGAGGACAGATCGACACGCAGGAGCCCGAGGGTCTCAGCGTAGATGATGTTGAGGCTGCTGCCTCCTTCCATGAGGACCTTAGTGAGCCTGACGTCGCCGATGACGGGGTCGACGACGAGCGGGTATTTCCCCGGGCTCGGCACATGGTCGGGATTGTCGGCTTGGTCGAAGGTGATGGGCTTGTCGGACCAGTCTAGGTAGACTGGTGCCGCCACCTTCACCGAACAGACCTCCTGACGCTCTTGCTTGTGGTGCCGAGCCGAGGTATTCGCCGCTTGCCCACCATAGATCATGAAGCAGTCGCGGACCTCGAGGAACTCTCCTGCCTGGTGATCTTCCTTCTTATCGGTGTCGTGGGCCCTGCCAACCTCCGCGGGTGGCTCGGCCCTGTGGAAGTGGTGCCGAAGCATGACACACTCCTCAAGGGTGTGCTTGACGGGCCCCTGGTGATAGGGGCACGGCTCCTTGAGCATCTTGTCGAAAAGGTTGGCACCTCCGGGGGGCTTCCGAGGGTTCTTGTACTCGGCGGTGGCGACAAGGTCCGCTTCTGCGGCGTCGCGTTTCGCTTGCGACTTCTTCTTGCCCTTCTTCTTGGCGCCACGATGAGTTGACGCCTCGGGGGCATCTTCCGATGGGCGGCCCTGGGGCTGCTTGTCCTTTCGGAAGATAGCCTCGACCGCCTCCTGGCCGGAGGCGAACTTGGTGGCAATGTCCATTAGCTCGCTCGCCCTGGTGGGGGTCTTGCGACCCAGCTTGCTCACCAGGTTGCGGCAGGTGGTGCCAGCGAGGAACGCGCCGATGACATCCGAGACGGTGATGTTGGGCAGCTCGGTGCGCTGCTTTGAGAATCGCCGGATGTAGTCTCGGAGAGACTCTCCCAGCTGCTGTCGGCAGCTTCGAAGGTCCCAGGAATTCCCAGGGCGCACGTATGTGCCCTGGAAATTCCTGGCAAAAGCTTGGACTAGGTCGTCCTAGTTGGAGATCTGCCCCGGAGGCAGGTGCTCTAACCAGGCGCGAGCGGTGTCGGAGAGGAACAGGGGGAGGTTGCGGATGATGAGGTTGTCATCGTCCGTTCCACCCAGTTGACAGGCCAGACGGTAGTCCGCGAGCCACAGTTCCGGTCTCGTCTCCCCCGAGTACTTCGTGATAGTAGTCGGGGGTCGGAACCGGGTCGAGAACGGCGCCCGTCGTATGGCCCGGCTGAAGGCCTACGGACCGGGTGGCTCGGGCGAGGGACTCCGATCATCCCCGCTGTCGTAGCATCCCCCACGCCTGGAGTGGTAGCCTCGGCGCACCCTCTCATCGAGGTGGGCCCGACGGTCGCGGTGATGGTGCTCGTTGCCGAGGCGACCCGGGGCCGCAGGCGCTGTGTTGCGCGTGCCCCCGGGGCAGACCGAGGCTTCCCGCATGAATTGGGAAGTCGCGGCATGAGGTTCCGAGGGGTACCCCTGCCTTCGGGAGGCGGAGCTCTCGGCCCGTCGGACCGCGGCGTCTTCCAGGAGATTCTTGAGCTCTCCCTGGATTCGCCGCCCCTCGGTGGTTGATGGCTCCGGCATCGCGCGGAGAAGCATTGTCGCTGCCGCCAGGTTCTGGCCGACCCCACTAGATGCGGGTGGCGGCCTGACCCTGACGTCGTCGGCGATGCGGTGCTGGAAGCCCTGGGGCAGATGACGTATTTCTCCGGCCGGAGGTTGGCCCGCCCCTGCCTGCCCGACGTCCCGGCGGATCGGCTCAAGCGCTCCTGCTCCCTCGTCGAGCCTGGCCTGCACCCCGCGGATTTGCTCGAGCTGTGGGTCATGGCCCCCCGCCTGAACGGGGACCACAGCTAGCTCCCGTGGGATGTCAACGCGGGGCACCGGCCTAGGGAGATGACCATCCTCCGGCATGCCGAGATGGTTGCCTTCGGAGGGACCCCCCAGATCGACGTGGAAGCATTCGTGACTTGGGCCGCAGTCCTCGTCGCCGAGGCTACGGCTACCATCGGAACAGTCGGAAAGGCAGTAGTCGCATGCGATCATGAAGTCCCGCATGGCACTGGGGTTGCCAAGTCCAGAGAAATCCCAACAGAAGCTGGGCTCGTCGTCTTCCTCGGACCCAGTGGGCCCGTAGGTCGAGACGTCCGTCAGCCGGTCCCAAGGTGACCGCATACGAAACCCCAGAGGGTTTGGACTCGCCTCTACGAGAGCACCCGCCAAAGCGAAGCCGCTAGGCGGGTCGAGGCCGAATCCGAAAGACGTGGGATGGGAATCGGTCGGTACCTCTTGGTCGACGGGCGGCGATGAGGTCACGTCGGGGACTGATTGCACCGTCGTCTTAGGTACAAGGGTGACGTCCAGCAAGCCTTTCGCGAGCGCGCTGGCGTCGTCCGTTTGCCCGGAATCGGCGCGTTGCGGGGAGACGGCGCTCGTCTTCGTCTCAAGCACGGGGTCGATGCCCGGTGCGCCCCCCATTGGGGTGCTGGCGCCGTCGACTCGCTCGACAGCTGACGAGGCGCTGCCTCCTGCTTGGCCTTGGTTGCCCCGCCTCCTCCACTGTCGGCGGGGGAGAGGACGGGGTGAGCTCGAATGTTGTTCTTCCACCACGCGGGGAAGACGTCGTCGATTCCGCCGCCGGCGGGCGGGCTGTCGGCCGCCATTGTCGTTGTCGCACGGCGGTGGAAGGAGTATCATGTCGTAGCTGCCGTCGAGGGACACGAACTCAAGACTCCCGAAACGGAGCATCGTCCCGGGTTGGAGAGGTTGCTGGAGACTGCCCATCTAGAGCTTGACGGGAAGCTGTTCGTCAGCACGCAGCAGGCCCCTACCTGGCGCGCCAACTGTCGGCGTTTCGAGACCGGGGGGTCCCTAGGCCGACGAGTGAATGTCGCCGCGTGCCCCAGCTCAGATGGGTCGAGCGCGAGGCCGGGCGCGAAGGGGGGAAGCGAGGTGGCCGGAGACCGGTGTGAGAGAGGTGGGAATCCCGCGGCCTTCGTGTTCGTCCCGCGCCCAGGTCGGGTGCGCTTGCAGTAGGGGGTTACAAGCGTCCACGCGGGAGAGGGAGCGAGCGGCTTCAAGCGAGCGCGTGTCTCGTCCTCGTCCCCGCGCGGCCAACCCTCTCTAAGAGGGCCCTGGTCCTTCCTTTTATAGGCGTAAGGAGAGGATCCAGGTGTACAATGGGGGGTGCAGCAGAGTGCTACGTGTCTAGCGGAGGAGAGCTAGCGCCCTAAGTACATGCCGCCGTGGCAGCCGGAGATATTTTGGCACCCAGCTGGTGTGATGTCGTGGCCGTCGGAGGAGCGATGGAGCCTAGCGGAGGGACAGCTGTCAGAGCTGTTGAGTCCTTGCTGACGTCCTCTTGCTTCCGTAAGGGGGCTGAGAGCCGCCGTCGTCACAGAGTATGCAGGGCGCCATCATTGCCTATCTGGCGGAGCGAGCCAGATGGGACACCGGTCTTGTTCCCCGTGGCCCGAGTCAGCTTGGGGTAGGGTGATGATGGCGCCTCCTGTTGACGTGGCTGGTCTGCGCCCTAGGTTGGGCGACGTGGAAGCTCCTCCGAAGCCGAGGTCGAGTTTGTCTTCCGTGGCCGAGGTCGAGTCCGAGCCCCTGGTTCGGGCGAGGCGGAGACCGCCGGCTGAGGCCGGGGCGGAGTCCGAGCCCTAGGGTCGGGCGAAGCGGAGTTCGTCGTCTTCTGGGGATGAGCCCGAGTCCGAGCCCTGGGTCGGGCGGAGCGGAGTTCGCCGTCTTCCGGGGCTTAGCCCGAGTCCGAGCCCTGGGTCGGGCGAAGCGGAGTTCGCCGTCTTCCGGGGCTTAGCCCGAGTCCGAGCCCTAGGTCGGGCGGAGCGGAGTTCGCCGTCTTCCGGGGCTTAGCCCGAGTCCGAGCCCTGGGTCGGGCGGAGCGGAGTTTGCCGTCTTTCGTGGCTTAGCCCGAGTCCGAGCCCTGGGTCGGGCGGAGCGGAGTTTGCCGTCTTCCGGGTCTTAGCCCGAGTCCGAGCCCTGGGTCGGGCGGAGCGGAGTTCGCCGTCTTCCGGGGCTTAGCCCGAGTTCGAGCCCTGGGTCGGGCGGAGCGGAGTTCGCCGTCTTCCGGGGCTTAGCCCGAGTCTGAGCCCTGGGTCGGGCGGAGCGGAGTTTCCTATGGTGCCTGCGGCCGGGCCTGACTGCCTGTCAGCCTCACTCTGTCAAGTGGCACCGCAGTTGGAGCGGCGCGGGCGGCACTGTCTTTCTGCCAGGCCGGTCAGTGGAGCGGCAAAGTGACGGCGGTCACTTCGGCTCTGTCGGCTGGGGGGCGCGCGTCAGGATAAAGGTGTCAAGCCACCTTTGCATTAAATGCTCCTGCGACTTGGTCGGTCGGTGCGGCGATTTGGTCAGGGTTGCTTCTTGGCGAAGACAGGGCCTCGGGCGAGCCGGGAACACGTTTGCCGCTGGAGGGGGGCCTCAGGCGAGACGGAAATCCTCCGGGGTCGGCTGCCCTTGTCCGAGGCCAGGCTCGGGCGAGGCGTGATCGAGTCCCTCGTATGGACTGATCCCTGACTTAATCGCACCCATCAGGCCTTTGCAGCTTTATGCTGATGGGGGTTACCAGCTGAGAATTAGGAGCCTTGAGGGTACCCCTAATTATGGTCCCCGACAGCTTTAAGTAAACAACAAAATGATCATATAGCTAAACTAGATGCAAAAATTGCCGAGCATGAAATTGAAAATGAAAAATTTAAATTTGCTCGTAGTATGCTTTATAGTGGGAGACACCCTGGCATTAAGGATGGCATTGGCTTCCAACAGGGAGGCAATGTCAAAATTAATGCCCCTCCTAAGAAATTGTCCAACTTTGTTAAGGGCAAGGCTCCCATGCCTCAAGATAACGAGGGATACATTTTGTACCCTGCCGGTTATCCTGAGAGCAAGATTAGGAGAATTCATTCTAGGAAGTCTCACTCTGGTCCTAATCATGCTTTTATGTATAAGGGTGAGACATCTAGCTCTAGGCAACCAACCCGTGCTAAGTTGCCTAAGAAGAAAACTCCTAGTGCATCAAATGATCATGACATCTCATTTAAAACTTTTGATGCATCTTATGTTTTAACTAACAAATTCGGCAAGGTAGTTGCCAAGTATGTTGGGAGCAAACACAAGGGATCAAAGACTTGTGTTTGGGTACCCAAAGTTCTTGTATCTAATGCCAAAGGACCCAAAACCATTTGGGTACCTAAAGTGAAGAACTAAACTTGTTTTGTAGGTTTATGCATCCGGGGGCTCAAGCTGGGTAATCGACAGCGGGTGCACAAACCACATGACAGGGGAGAAGAAAATGTTCTCCTCCTACGAGAAAAACCAAGATCCCCAACGAGCTATCACATTCGGGGATGGAAATCAAGGTTTGGTCAAAGGATTGGGTAAAATTGCTATATCTCCTGACCATTCTATTTCCAATGTTTTTCTTGTAGATTCATTAGATTACAATTTGCTTTCCGTTTCTCAATTATGCAAAATGGGCTACAATTGTCTTTTTACTGATGTAGGTGTCACTGTCTTTAGAAGAAGTGATGATTCAATAGCATTTAAGGGAGTGTTAGAGGGTCAGCTATACTTAGTGAATTTTGATAGAGCTGAACTCGACACTTGCTTAATTGCTAAGACTAACATGGGCTGGCTCTGGCATCGCCGACTAGCACATGTTGGGATGAAGAATCTTCATAAGCTTCTAAAGGGAGAGCACATTTTAGGATTAACAAATGTTCATTTTGAGAAAGACAGGATTTGTAGCGCATGCCAAGCAGGGAAGCAAGTTGGTGCTCACCATCCACACAAGAACATCATGACGACCGACAGGCCACTGGAGCTCCTACACATGGACCTATTCGGCCCGGTAGCTTACATAAGCATCGGCGGGAGTAAGTACTGTCTAGTTATTGTGGATGATTATTCTCGCTTCACTTGGGTGTTCTTTTTGCAGGAAAAATCTCACACCCAAGAGACCTTAAAGGGATTCTTGAGACGGGCTCAAAATGAGTTTGGCTTAAGGATCAAGAAAATTAGAAGCGACAATGGGACGGAGTTCAAGAACTCTCAAATTGAAGGCTTCCTTGAGGAGGAGGGCATCAAGCATGAGTTCTCTTCTCCCTACACCCCACAAAAAAATGGTGTAGTGGAGAGGAAAAATAGAACTCTATTGGACATGGCAAGAACCATGCTTGATGAGTACAAGACTTCGGATCGGTTTTGGGCCGAGGCGGTCAACACCGCCTGCTACGCCATCAACCGGTTATATCTACACCGAATCCTCAAGAAGACATCATATGAACTCCTTACCGGTAAAAAGCCCAATATTTCATATTTTAGAGTCTTTGGTAGCAAATGCTTTATTCTTGTTAAAAGATGTAGAAAATCTAAATTTGCTCCTAAGACTGTAGAAGGCTTTTTACTAGGATATGATTCAAACACAAGGGCATATAGAGTCTTTAACAAGTCCTCCGGACAAGTTGAAGTTTCTTGTGACATTGTGTTTGATGAGACTAACGGCTCTCAAGTAGAGCAAGTTGATCTTAATGAGATAGGTGATGAAGAGGCTCCGTGCATCGCGCTAAGGAACATGTCCATTGGGGATGTGTGTCCTAAGGAATCCCAAGAGCCTCCAAATGCACAAGATCAACCATCCTCCTCCACGCAAGCATCTCCACCAACTCAAAATGAGGATGAGGCTCAAGTTGATGAAGTAGAAGATCAAGCAAATGAGTCACCTCAAGATGATGGCAATGATCAAGGGGGAGATGCAAATGATCAAGACAAGGAGGATGAAGAACAAAGACCGCCACACCCAAGAGTTCACCAAGCAATCCAACGAGATCACCCCGTCGACACCATCCTCGGCGACATTCATAAGGGGGTAACCACTAGATCTCGTGTTGCTCATTTTTGTGAACATTACTCTTTTGTTTCCTCTATTGAGCCACACAAGGTAGAGGAAGCACTACAAGATTCAGATTGGGTGGTGGCGATGCAAGAGGAGCTCAACAACTTCACGAGGAATGAGGTATGGCATTTGGTTCCACGTCCTAATCAAAATGTTGTAGGAACCAAGTTGGTCTTCCGCAACAAGAAAGATGAGCATGGTGTGGTGACAAGAAACAAAGCCCGACTTGTGGCCAAGGGATACTCCCAAGTCGAAGGTTTGGATTTCGGTGAGACCTATGCACCCGTAGCTAGGCTTGAGTCAATTCGTATATTATTGGCCTATGCTACTTACCATGGCTTCAAGCTTTATCAAATGGACGTGAAGAGTGCCTTCCTCAATGGACCAATCAAGGAAGAGGTCTATGTTGAGCAACCTCCCGGCTTTGAAGATAGTGAGTACCCTAACCATTTCTATAAACTCTCTAAGGCGCTTTATGGGCTCAAGCAAGCCCCAAGAGCATGGTATGAATGCCTTAGAGATTTCCTTATCACTAATGGATTCAAAGTCGGAAAGGCCGATCCTACTTTATTCACTAAAACTCTTGACAATGACTTGTTTGTATGCCAAATTTATGTTGATGATATTATATTTGGGTCTACTAACGAGTCTACATGTGAAGAATTTAGTAGGATCATGACACAGAAATTCGAGATGTCTATGATGGGGGAGTTGAAGTACTTCTTAGGATTTCAAGTGAAGCAACTCCAAGAGGGCACCTTCCTAAGCCAAACGAAGTATACTCAAGATATTCTAAGAAAGTTTGGGATGAAGGATGCCAAACCCATCAAGACACCCATGGGAACCAATGGGCATCTCGACCTCGACGAGGGAGGTAAATCCGTCGATCAAAAGGTATACCGGTCAATGATAGGTTCTTTGCTATATTTATGTGCATCTCGACCGGATATTATGCTTTCCGTATGCATGTGTGCAAGATTCCAAGCCGACCCTAAGGAAGCTCACCTTACGGCCGTAAAACGAATCTTGAGATATTTAGTTTATACTCCTAAGTTTGGGCTTTGGTATCCTAGGGGATCCACTTTTGATTTACTTGGTTATTCGGATGCCGATTGGGCGGGGTGTAAAATCAATAGAAAGAGCACATCGGGGACTTGCCAGTTCTTGGGAAGATCCTTGGTGTCTTGGGCTTCAAAGAAGCAAAATTCCGTAGCTCTTTCTACCGCCGAAGCCGAGTACATTGTCGCAGGTCATTGTTGCGCGCAACTACTTTGGATGAGGCAAACCCTTAGGGACTATGGTTACAAATTAACCAAAGTTCCTCTTCTATGTGATAATGAGAGTGCAATCCGCATGGCGGATAATCCCGTTGAGCATAGCCGCACTAAACACATAGCCATTCGGTATCATTTTCTAAGGGATCACCAACAAAAGGGAGATATCGAGATTTCATATATTAACACTAAAGATCAATTAGCCGATATCTTTACCAAGCCACTTGATGAACAAACTTTTAACAAACTTAGGCATGAACTAAATATTCTTGATTCTAGGAACTTCTTTTGTTGATTTGCACACATAGCTCAGTCGTATACCTTTAATCATGATTCTTTCATATGCTATGACTAATGTGTTTTCAAGTCTATTTCAAACCAAGTCATAGGTGTATTGAAAGGAAATTGGAGTCTTCGGCGACGACAAAGGCTTCCACTCCGTAACTCATCCTTCGTCGTCGCTCCGCGCAACTCTCCATCTTTGGGGGAGAGAGCATCTCTCCTACTTAGGTATAATCTTCACTCATATGTTTTATTTGCCAAAGGGAAGGGCTCTAATGACTCCGTTTTTGGTGATTTATGCCAAAGGGGGAGAAAGTATTAGCCCAAAGCAAAAGGACCGCACCACCACCTCATATTAAAATGATTTTCAATTGGAAATTTCAAATTGGTATCCTATTATGTTCCAAAGGGGGAGAAAGTAGTATTTCAAAATTGATATATCAAAACCCTCTTGAACACTAAGAGGAGAATTTCATTGAGGGGGAGTTTTGTTTTAGTCAAAGGAAAAGCATTTGAAACAGGGGGAGAAAATTTCAAATCTTGAAAATGCTTTGCAAAATCTTATTCATTCACCTTTGACTGTTTGCAAAAAGAGCTTTGAAAAGGATTTACAAAAAGAATTTGCAAAAACAAAACAAGTGGTGCAAGCGTGGTCCAAAATGTTAAAAATGAAGAAACAATCCATGCGTATCTTATAAGTATTTATATTGGCTCAATTCCAAGCAACCTTTGCACTTACATTATGCAAACTAGTTCAATTATGCACTTCTATATTTGCTTTGGTTTGTGTTGGCATCAATCACCAAAAAGGGGGAGATTGAAAGGGGATTAGGCTTACACCTTTTTCCTAAATGATTTTGGTGGTTGAATTGCCCAACACAAATAATTGAACTAACTAGTTTGCTCTAGTGTATAAGTTATACAGGTGCCAAAGGTTCACACTTAGCCAATAAAAAGACCAAGAATTAGGTTCAACAAAGAGAGCAAGGGATAACCGAAGTGTGCCCTGGTCTGGCGCACCGGACTGTCCGGTGTGCCACCGGACAGTGTCCGGTGCACCAGAGGACTTCACGCTGAACTCTTCACCTTCGGGAAAATCCAGAGGCGCTCCGCTATAATTCACCGGACTGTCCGGTGTACACCGGACAGTGTCCGGTGCCCCAGGGAAGAGCGACTCTGGAACTCGCCAGCTTCGGGAATTCGCTCCGCTATAATTCACCGGACATGTCCGGTGTACACCAGACTGTCCGGTGAGCCAGCGGAGCAACGGCTATTCGGCGCCAATAGTCACCTGCAGAAGCATTAAATGCGCGCCAGAGCGCGCAGAAGTCAGGCACGCGCGAAGTGGCGCACCGGACACTCTACAGTACATGTCCGGTGTGCCACCGGACATCCAGGCGGGCCCAGCAGTCAAAGCTCCAACGGTCGGAACCCAACAGCCTGGTGACGTGGCTGGCGCACCGGACACTGTCCGGTGTGCACCGGACTGTCCGGTGCACCATGCGACAGACAGCCTCCACCAAACGGCTAGTTTGGTGGTTGGGGTTATAAATACCCCCAACCACCCCACATTCAAGACATCCAAGTTTTCCTACTTCAACTACTTACAAGAGCTCTAGCATTCAATTCTAGACACACCCAAGTGATCAAATCCTCTCCAAACTCCACACAACGCCTTAGTGATCAGTGAGAGAGATTTGCTTGTGTTATTTCGAGCTCTTGCGCTTGGATTGCTTTCTTCTTTGATTCTCTCTTGCGATCAACTCAATTGTAACCAAGGCAAGAGGCACCAATTGTGTGGTGACCCTTGCGGGGAAGTTTTGTTCCCGTTTGATTGAGAAGAAGAAGCTCACTCGGTCCGAGGGACCGTTTGAGAGAGGGAAAGGGTTGAAAGAGACCCGGTCTTTGTGACCACCTCAACGGGGAGTAGGTTTGCGAGAACCGAACCTCGGTAAAACAAATCCGCGTGTCACACTCCTTATTCGCTTGCGATTTGTTTTGCACCCTCTCTCGCGGACTCAATTATATTCCTAACGCTAACCCGGGTTGTAGTTGTGATTAACTTTGTAAATTTCAGTTTCGCCCTATTCACCCCCCCCCCCCTCTAGGCGACTTTCACACTCCACTACAAAAATTTCACCAGAAGTAGACATACTAAAAAAGATGAGAACCCAAGGTTCAATAAGGTTATTTAAGTGCCACTAGGTGAAACAAACTCATGCATATGTATTAGACTTACTGAAGTTGTGAAGTTCTACCTTAGAAACAATTGACTAAAGGCTCACTCACAAATATTTGAGACATGTTAGAGTTAACACACATGCCAAGGTTGGAAGAAATAGGGCTAATGGATGCCTAGAATGGGCGTTGGACCCTAACAGATAGAGGTATCGAACTGGCATAGTGCTAGCGTAATGACTAACCCCAACCATGCGATTAAAGTGATTGTTAGACTCTATGCTTTTGCCCAACACTCACTGTTGCTCTCATTGTTTTAGAGGGAGTGTTGGACCATAAAGTTTTGGTCTTGCAATTGAGAAAACAAGCATATCAGACCGAACGGGTGCATTGTTCATTGAGATGGTCCCATTGTCACATGTTATCGAACTCGAAGAGTTGATCAAACGATGGGTGTAAGACTAGTCTAATGCCAGTGGTTGTTTTACATGGGGTGTCGGGCTCTAGGATCTTTGGTCTGACTATCTGTCGGCGTTTCGAGACCGGGGGGTCCCTGGGCCGACGAGTGAGTGTCGCCGCGTGCCCCAGCCCAGATGGGTCGAGCGCGAGGGCGAGCGCGAAGGGGGGAGAGCGAGGCGGCCGGAGACCGGCGTGAGAGAGGTGGGAATCCCGCGGCCTTCGTGTTCGTCCCGCGCCCAGGTCGGGTGCGCTTGCAGTAGGGGGTTACAAGCGTCCACGCGGGAAAGGGAGCGAGCGGCCCCAAGCGAGCGCCTGTC
Source organism: Zea mays (assembly GCF_902167145.1). NCBI lineage: Eukaryota > Viridiplantae > Streptophyta > Magnoliopsida > Poales > Poaceae > Zea > Zea mays. Next base: position 28,682,998 of record NC_050100.1, on the reverse strand, counting down.
TCGTCCTCGTCCCCGTGCGGCCAACCCTCTCAAAGAGGGCCCTGGTCCTTCCTTTTATAGGCGTAAGGAGAGGATCCAGGTGTACAATGGGGGGTGTAGCAGAGTGCTACGTGTCTAGCGGGGGAGAGCTAGCGCCCTAAGTACATGCCGTCGTGGCAGCCGGAGAGATTTTGGCACCTAGCTGGTGTGATGTCGTGGCCGTCGGAGGAGCGATGGAGCCTGGCGGAGGGACAGCTGTCGGAGCGGTTGGGTCCTTGCTGACGTCCTCTTGCTTCCGTAAGGGGGCTGAGAGCCGCCGTCGTCACAGAGCATGCGGGGCGCCATCATTGCCTATCTGGCGGAGCTAGCCAGATGGGACGTCGGTCTGGTTCCCTACGGCCCGAGTCAGCTCGGGGTAGGGTGATGATGGCGCCTCCTGTTGACGTGGCTGGCCTGCGCCCTAGGTTGGGCGATGCGGAGGCTCCTCCGAAGCCGAGGTCGAGTCTGTCTTCCATGGCCGAGGCCGAGTCCGAGCCCCTGGGTCGGGCGAGGCGGAGGTCGTCGGCTGAGGCCAGGGCGGAGTCCGAGCCCTGGGGTCGGGCGAAGCGGAGTTCGTCGTCTTCTAGGACTTAGCCCGAGTCCGAGCCCTGGGTCGGGCGGAGCGGAGTTCGCCGTCTTCCGGGACTTAGCCCGAGTCCGAGCCCTGGGTCGGGCGGAGCGGAGTTCGCCGTCTTCCGGGACTTAGCCCAAGTCCGAGCCCTGGGTCGGGCGGAGCGGAGTTCGCCGTCTTCTGGGACTTAGCCCGAGTCCGAGCCCTGGGTCGGGCAGAGCGGAGTTCGCCGTCTTCTAGGACTTAGCCCGAGTCCGAGCCCTAGGTCGGGCGGAGCGGAGTTCACCGTCTTCCGGGGCTAAGCCCGAGTCCGAGCCCTGGGTCGGGCGAAGCGGAGCTTCCTATGGTGCCTCCGGCGGGGCCTGACTGCCTATCAGCCTCACTCTGTCAAATGGCACCGCAGTCGGAGTGGCGCAGGCGGCGCTGTCCTTCTGTCAGGCCGGTCAGTGGAGCGGCGAAGTGATGGCGGTCACTTTGGCTCTGCCGGGGGGCGCGCGTCAGGATAAAGGTGTCAGGCCACCTTTGCATTAAATGCTCCTGCGACTTGGTCGGTCGGTGCGGCGATTTAGTCAGGGTTGCTTCTTAGTGAAGGCAGGGCCTCGGGCGAGCCGGAAGTATGTTCGCCGTTGGAGGGGGGCCTCGGGCGAGACGGAAATCCTCCGGGGTCGGCTGCCCTTGTCCGAGGCTAGGCTCGGGCGAGGCGTGATCGAGTCGCTCGAATGGACTGATCCCTGACTTAGTCGCACCCATCAGGCCTTTGCAGCTTTATGCTGATGGGGGTTACCAGCTGAGAATTAGGAGTCTTGAGGGTACCCCTAATTATGGTCCCTGACAGTAGCCCCCGAGCCTCGAAGGGAGTGTTAGCACTCGCTTGGAGGCTTTCGTCGCACTTTTTTGCAAGGGGACTAGCCTTTCTCGGTTGCGTTTTGTTCCGGTGGGTGCGCGCGAGCGCACCCGCCGGGTGTAGCCCCCGAGGCCTCGGAGGAGTGGTTTTACTCCTCCGAGGTCTTAATGCCTCGCGTAATGCTTCGGCTGGTCTGGTTGTTCCCTCATGCAAGCTGGCCGTAGCCCGGGTGTACGGTCGGGTCCCAAGTTCTCGGGCTGGTATGTTGACGCTGTCAACGGTTCGGCTGGAGCCGGGTTTGCGAGAGCAGCCCCCGAGCCTCTGCACAGGGCGAGAGGGCGATCAGGGACAGACTCGGCTTTTTTACATACGCCCCTGCGTCGCCTTTCCGCAAGGAGGAGGCGGGGAAAGCGCCATGTTGCCCTCGATGGGCGTCGAACATGGTGTCTCCGGTGAGCTGCAAGCGGGTAATCCGAGTGGACGTCCGTGCCCCATTCGTTAGGGGTCGGCTAGGGGCCCAGAGGCACGCCCAAAAGTACCTGCGGGTGATCTGCCGGACCCGGTCCCCTGGCGACGGGGTCCGAGGGCTCGATGCCTCCCTCTGATGGGATTCCGTTACAAGATCGCTCCCGCTGGTCTCGGAAATGTCCTAGGGTACCTCGGGAGCGCAGCCCAAGCCTCGGTTATGTATCGAACGTACCCATGGTCATCCCTCGCTCGGCGTCTGAGGCGGCTGTGAACCCTTCGGGGGCCAGCCTTCGAACCCCTGATCAGTAATGGGCACGGAGCCCGAGTAGCCTGAGGCGGCCGTGGAACCCTTCGGGGGGCCGGCCTTCGAACCTCTGACCAGTAGTGGGTGTAGGGCCCACGCGATCTGAGGCGGCTGTCGAACCCTTCGGGGGGCCAGCCTTCGAACCTCTGATCAGTAGGGAGGCTCGGAGCCTGGTTCCTTCACGGGGAAGGACCCTTTTCGGGGTATCCCCCTTTCCCGGTCCCTGTTGCAAGAGAGAGAGAAAGAGGAAAAAAGGAAAAGGATACGAAATCGAACGACGCGGCGTACCTTTACTGGCGCGGTCATTATGGCGAAGGCGAAGCGTCGCCCGCTTCTCCTGCCAGAGGCGCCGCCTGTCCCGCCGCGGAGTTAATGCGACGGGGCGAGTGGTTGGCGGGGCGATCGTTGCGCGTGCGCGAGCCGCTCGAGGAATGGAACACGGGCGCGTTGTCTTCACGCCGTGAGAGAGGGTTCTCTCGCTGCCCCTGGATGGGATGTGAGCTTGGCTGACGACGTGACTGCTGCTCCTGCCCGCCTGCCACCGTCATTATTGCCGGCCCATTTTTGGCCGCACTGACCGCCGCGCCAGGCTGGCGCTGCTGGGTCGTGCGCTGGGTCGCCTCGAGTCGCGGTATTGGTTCCGCAGTCGAGGAGGCGCGGTGGTGGCGCAAGTGGCGGTGCAGTTGCATGCACGAAGCAGTCAGCGCGCCAGTTGCATGACGCGTGGGCCTGGGCCTCCAGGCTGGGCGTGTTGGGAGCCGGAGAAGCGCGCCCACTTGGCGCGGTTGCATGCCGCCTGCATGGCTGCCTGCCCCTTTCGCCCGTTGGTCGGGGCAAAAGTGGAGGGTCACTTGTAACCGCTGGGCGGTCGTGTGCACCGCGCGCGGCGGTTTGGCTTCTTCTGCTCTGAGCCGGCTTGCATGACATGTGGGACCCAGCCCCCGCGCCGTAGGGGAGGGCCTTGGAGCGTGTTGGAGAAGACTCAGCCCGTGACGGCTGGGGACGCGAGTAGGGATGGTCGCCTTTAAAAGGAGGGTGACCCCCTTGGAAGGCGACCATGTCTTCGCGCTCCCTTATGCATCGTGTCTTTCCACCTTCCAAGCCCCCGGATGGGGGATACCCGCCATCTTTTCGCCTCATCGTTGGAGGAACGCAACTCCGTGGGAGTTGGTACCTTTCAGCCATCGTTCGGCTTCAAGGATTTTCATCATGCAGCCCGGCTGCACCCCTCCGCCGGCGGTCACCCAAGATGGTGACCTCGAGCTTGATGGTGGGGGAAAGCAAGCCGGGCTGCGGCCTCTGCCCCTCCCTCAGCCTCAAGGATTTTCATCACCAGGGCTGGGGAGGGGAGTGTGCCGAGTTGGGGTCGGCCCCTGCATGGGCGGTGGCCCGCTCCTTCACTCAGTGATCGGAGGGAAGGGCAGTCATCGTCCGTGGCGCCGGCAGCTGCACCGTGCCTGGCTCTCGGACGCGAGTGGCTTTGGAGCCGCTCGCGGCGCCGGCGTCTGCCACGGCAGCTGGAAGAGGTTCTTCCGCCGACGAGATAGCCAGGGCCGGCCACGGACCGACCTCCAACTCTACGGCCTTCTGCCCGTCCTTGCCTCACGAGTTTGGGCATGGGCGGGGGCCTCTTGGCAGCAGCATCCGCCCTGAGGTCAGTGCTGCCGCTGTTCGGCCCCCTGGAGCAGAAGTCGTCGTCGTCGCTGCTGCTGGAGCGGGCGACGGCGCGCCGTTCGTCGGTCTTCTGTTGCTCCGCAGGCCCTCCCCCATCGAGTGGGGTTGTTCGTCCCTACGGAGGGGGAACCGGAGTTCCGTTTGTAATGGCACTTTGAATGCCAGTGTTTTTTGTTCATTGTGGCTGTCGAGGCCTGAACATGTATGTAATTTTGGCACGGAGCCGTGTTTTTTCCTCATTTTCGAGCACTAGGACTCGCCTGTTGGTTGTCTGAACCGCTTCACCAAGCGTGAGTCGCCCCGTGTCAAGGTGACGAGTGAGGTATCCGTATCCCGGAGGCGTAGGAGTCCCTCGGCTCGGTCGGCCTTGTTGTCTGAGGCTTCTCTAGCTTAGTTAAAGGGACCCCTTGGCCGCTCTTCGATGAGCCGAGGCCAGGGGTAGCGATATCAGCATGAACAGGGGCGGAGTTGGCTCGAAAATGAAACCTGGTTGGCCGGAGCCCAGCCGGGTCGTCCGTTAGCGGGACCGACGCCGGAGTTGACCAGCCGAGGCCTCGGGTCGGGCTGGCGCCCTTGGAAGATGGTTGGCCGAGGCCCCAGAGTGACCGGCCGAGCCGCCTGCTCGGGCCAGATTTCCGGAGAAGACCCTGGCAGCGATTGCCCGGGTGTGGCGATGACGTCGTCCTTTAGAGCGGAGATCCTTGGACCGCGTCACCGTCCGAGGCTAGGTCGGACCTCGCCGAAGGTGTCGTCGATGCCGAGGGTGCTGCTGCCCCCTTCCAGCGTCAAGACCCGAGCCTGCAGGATCAGATCGTCTTGTAGCATGTGTCTCCTGCGGCCGCCGAGGCCAGAACACACGCCCTCGCTGTGTTGTAAAGCTGCGTCTCTTTTCTTCTTGTTTCGAGTATCTAGACTTTTTTGTCGGCAACAGGGATGTTTGTGCGAGCGAGAGTTGTTTCTCGCGGAAGGTGATGAGTGAGGTATCCGTATCCCGGAGGCGTAGGAGTCCCTCGGCTCGGTCGGCCTTGCCACTTACGCGCACTTTTACCCGTCCATGAGGCTCTGTCACCGACTTAGTCGAGAAGGCTCGAAGGATCACTTTGGCAGAAGAACTTCTGAACGTGAAGACTTGTTCGGTCCGCGGAACCACTTATCCGAACGTGAGTTACTTATCGCAGAAGGTGATGAGTGAGGTATCCGTATCCCGGAGGCGTAGGAGTCCCTCGGCTCGGTCAGCCTTGGCTGCTTACGTGTACTCCGTCGTTTTCAGGATCCACTTTTCGAAGTAGTCAAAAAGCACGAAAGACATTCTGGCAGAAGAGATCTTTTTTCGAGGAAAATTTCAACGCAGAGGGGTTCCCCCCCCCCCCTTTTAGCCCCCGAGGGAGGGTTGGGCTTTGCCGAGGCGAGGCCGACCCTTCCTTGATGACTAAACTTTGCGTGGGTGCGAGGTATATGAACAACTTGAAAACATCTTAAGGGTAGAAGCGACGTAGCTGTTGGATGTTCCAAGCGTTGCCGTAGACTTCGCCTTGACTGTTGGCTAGCTTGTACGTTCCGGGCTTTAGAACTTTGGCGATGACGAATGGCCCCTCCCAGGGGGGCGTGAGCTTGTGCCTCCCTCGGGCGTCTTGTCGCAGCCGAAGCACCAGGTCGCCCATCTGGAGGTCTCGGGACCGGACCCCTCGGGCGTGGTAGCGTCGCAGGGACTGCTGGTACCGCGCCGAGTGTAGTAAGGCCTTGTCCCGAGCCTCTTCCAGCTGGTCCAGCGAGTCTTCTCGGCTAGCTTGGTTGCTTTGGTCAGTGTAGGCCCTCGTCCTCGGGGAGCCGTATTCCAGGTCTGTGGGCAAGACAGCCTCGGCCCCGTAGACTAGGAAGAACGGCGTGAAACTCGTGGCTCGGCTCGGCGTCGTCCTCAGGCTCCAGACCACCGAGGGGAGTTCCTTCATCCATCGCTTGCCGAACTTGTTGAGGTCGTTGTAGATCCGAGGCTTGAGCCCTTGTAGGATCATGCCGTTGGCACGCTCTACTTGTCCATTTGACATGGGATGAGCCACGGCGGCCCAGTCCACCCGGATGTGGTGATCCTCGCAGAAGTCCAAGAACTTTCTGCCGGTGAACTGGGTGCCATTGTCGGTGATGATGGAGTTCGGGACCCCGAAGCGATGGATGATGTTGGTGAAGAACGCCACCGCCTGCTCGGACCTGATGCTGTTCAGAGGTCGGACCTCGATCCACTTGGAGAATTTGTCGATGGCGACCAGCAGGTGCGTGTAGCCCCCGGGTGCCTTCTGCAAGGGGCCGACGAGGTCCAGACCCCACACAGCAAAGGGCTAGGTGATGGGTATTGTCTACAGAGCCTGAGCGGGCAGGTGGGTCTGCTTCGCATAGAATTGACACCCTTCGCAGGTGCGGACAATTCTTGTGGCGTCGGCCACCGCCGTCGGCCAGTAGAAGCCCTGTCGGAAGGCATTCCCAACAAGGGCTCGAGGCGCTGCGTGATGGCCGCAAGCCCCCGAGTGTATCTCCCGCAGGAGTTCCTGACCTTCGGCGTCGGAGATGCATCGCTGGAGGATGCCTGAGGGGCTACGGTGGTAGAGCTCCTTCTCATCGCCCAGCAAGACGAACGACTTGGCGCGCCGCGCCACCCACCGAGCCTCGGCTCGGTCGAGGGGTAGCTCTCCTTGGTCGACATATTGCAGGTACGGGGTCTGCCAGTTCCGATCAGGCGTGGCCCTGCTTTGCTCCTCCTCGATGAGCAGTGCCTCACCCTCGGGGGCCGAGGGTACCTCGGGCTGAGCTGAGGGTGCCTCGGGCCGTGCCGAGGGTGCCTCGGGCTGGGCTGAGGGTACCTCGGACTGGGCCGAGGTCGCCTCAGGCTCGGGCGTGTCGTCGATCTTGACGGAGGGTTGATGCAGATCCCGGGAGAAGACGTCCGGGGGAACCGTTGTTCGCCCCGAGGCTATTTTAGCCAGCTCGTCCGCAGTCTCGTTGTAGCGCCGAGCGATGTGGTTAAGCTCGAGCCCGTAGAACTTGTCTTCCAGGCGCCGAACCTCATCGCAGTAGGCCTCCATCTTCGGGTCGCGGCAGTGGGAGTTCTTCATGACTTGGTCGATGACGAGCTACGAGTCACCGCGGGCGTCGAGGCGCCGGACCCCTAGCTCGATGGCGATTCGCAACCCGTTGACCAGAGCCTCATACTCAGCCACATTGTTGGACGCCGGGAAGTGGAGGCGTAGCACATAGCGTAGGTGTTTCCCGAGGGGCGAGATGAAGAGTAGGCCTGCGCCGGCTCCTGTCTTCATCAATGACCCATCGAAAAACATGGTCCAGAGCTCCGGTTGGATCGGAGCCGTCGGTAGCTGGGTGTCGACCCATTCGGCCACGAAGTCCGCCAAGACCTGGGACTTGATGGCCTTCCGAGGGGCGAACGAGATCGTCTCGCCCATGATTTCCACCGCCCACTTTGCGATCCTACCCGAGGCCTCTCGGCACTGGATGATCTCCCCCAGGGGGAAGGATGACACCACAGTTACCGGATGAGACTCAAAGTAGTGTCGCAACTTCCGCTGGGTCAGGATCACTGCATATAGCAGCTTCTGAACTTGTGGGTAGCGGATCTTGGTTTCGGACAGTACCTCGCTGACAAAGTAAACCGGCCTCTGAACGGGCAATGCATGCCCCTCTTCTTGCCTCTCGACCACAATCGCGGCGCTAACCACCTGAGTGGTTGCGGCGACGTAGACCAAGAGGGCTTCTCCGGCAGCTGGAGGCACCAAGATAGGCGCCTTTGTGAGGAGCGCCTTCAAGTTCCCGAGAGCTTCCTCGGCCTCGGGGGTCCAAGTGAAGCACTCGGCCTTCCTTAAGAGGCGGTACAGAGGTAGACCTCTTTCGCCGAGACGTGAGATGAAACGGCTCAGAGCCGCGAGACATCCCATGACCCTCTGTACGCCCTTTAAGTCCTTGATGGGCCCCATGCTGGTGATGGTTGCGATCTTCTCCGGGTTGGCTTCGATGCCCCGCTCGGAGACGATGAACCCCAAGAGCATGCCTCGAGGCACCCCGAAGACACACTTCTCGGGATTGAGCTTGACGCCTTTCGCCTTGAGGCATCGGAATGTCACTTCAAGGTCGGAAAGGAGGTCGGAAGCTTTCCTCGTCTTGACTACGATGTCATCGACGTAGGCCTCGACCGTGCGACCGATGTGTTCGCCGAACACATGGTTCATGCACCGCTGGTACGTCGCGCCCGCATTCCTCAAGCCGAACGGCATGGTGACATAGCAGTACATGCCGAAGGGTGTGATGAAAGAAGTCGCGAGCTGGTCGGACTCTTTCATCCTGATTTGATGATACCCTGAGTATGCATCGAGGAAAGACAGGGCTTCGCACCCAGCAGTGGAATCCACGATTTGATCGATGCGAGGCAGAGGGTAGGGAACCTTCGGACATGCTTTGTTGAGACCAGTGTAGTCTACACACATCCGCCATTTCCCCCTTTCTTTCTCACAAGCACAGGGTTGGCAAGCCATTCGGGATGGAATACCTCTTTGATGAACCCTGCCGCCATTAGCTTGTGGATCTCCTCGCCTATCGCTCTGCGCTTCTCCTCGTCGAATCGGCGCAGAGGCTGTTTGACGGGTCGGGCTCCGGCCCGAATATCCAGCGAGTGCTCGGCGACATCCCTCGGTATGCCGGGCATGTCCGAGGGACTCCACGCGAAGACGTCGGCGTTCGCGCGGAGGAAGTTGACGAGCACTGCTTCCTATTTGGGCATGTCCGGATCTGCTTGGAGGCGTCGCTGCTGGGGTCGAGGGGGACGGCCTTAACCGTCTCCACTGGCTCGAAGTTGCCGGCATGACGTTTCACGTCTGGCGCCTCCTCAGAGAGGCTTTCCAATTCGGAGATGAGGGCCTCGGACTCGGCGAGGGCCTCGGCGTACTCCACGCACTCCACGTCGCATTCGAACGCGTGCTTGTACGTGGGGCCGACGGTGATGACCCTGTTGGGGCCCGGCATCTTGAGCTTCAGGTAGGTGTAGTTGGGGACGGCCATGAACTTCGCGTAGCATGGCCTTCCCGGTACCGCGTGGTAGGTTCCTCGGAACCCGACCACCTCGAACGTCAGAGTCTCCCTTCGGAAGTTGGAGGGCGTTCCGAAGTAGACGGGAAGGTCGAGTCGTCCGAGGGGCTGGACGCGCTTCCCGGGAATGATCCCGTGGAAGGGCGCAGCGCCTGCTCGGACGGAGGACAGATCGACGCGCAGGAGCCCGAGGGTCTCGGCGTAGATGATGTTGAGGCTGCTGCCTCCGTCCATAAGGACCTTGGTGAGCCTGACGTCGCCGATGACGGGGTCGACGACGAGCAGGTATTTCCCCGGGCTCGGCACGTGGTCGGGGTGGTCAGCTTGGTCGAAGGTGATGGGCTTGTCGGACCAGTCTAGGTAGACCGGCGCCGCCACCTTCACCGAGCAGACCTCCCGGCGCTCTTGCTTGCGGTGCCGAGCCGAGGCATTCGCCGCTTGTCCACCGTAGATCATAAAGCAGTCGCGGACCTCGGGGAACTCTCTTGCTTGGTGATCTTCCTTCTTGTCATCGTCGCGGGCCCTGCCACCCTCCGCGGGTGGCCCGGCCCTGTGGAAGTGGCGCCGAAGCATGACGCACTCCTCAAGGGTGTGCTTGACGGGCCCCTGATGATAGGGGCACGACTCCTTGAGCATCTTGTCGAAGAGGTTGGCACCTCCGGGGGGTTTCCGAGGGTTCTTGTACTCAGCGGCGGCGACAAGGTCCGCGTCGGCGGCGTCGCGTTTCGCTTGCGACTTCTTCTTGCCTTTCTTCTTGGCGCCGCGCTGAGTCGATGCCTCGGGAGCATCTTCCGGTGGGCGGCCCTGGGGCTGCTTGTCCTTTCGGAAGATAGCCTCGACTGCCTCCTGGCCGGAGGCGAACTTGGTGGCGATGTCCATCAGCTCGCTCGCCCTGGTGGGGGTCTTGCGACCCAACTTGCTCACCAGGTCGCGGCAGGTGGTGCCGGCGAGGAACGCGCCAATGACATCCGAGTCGGTGATGTTGGGCAGGTCGGTGCGCTGCTTCGAGAATCACCGGATGTAGTCCCGGAGAGACTCTCCCGGCTGCTGCCGGCAGCTTCGGAGGTCCCAGGAATTCCCGGGGCGCACATATGTGCCTTGGAAATTGCCGGCGAAGGCTTGGACTACGTCGTCCGAGTTGGAGATCTGCCCCGGAGGCAGGTGCTCCAGCCAGGCGCGAGCGGTGTCAGAGAGGAACAGGGGGAGGTTGCGGATGATGAGGTTGTCGTCGTCCGTTCCACCCAGTTGGCAGGCCAGGCGGTAGTCCGCGAGCCACAGTTCCGGTCTCGTCTCCCCCGAGTACTTTGTGATAGTAGTCGGGGGTCGGAACCGGGTCGGGAACGGTGCCCGTCGGATGGCCCGGCTGAAGGCCTGCGGACCGGGCGGTTCGGGCGAGGGACTCCGATCCTCCCCGCTGTCGTAGCATCCCCCACGCCTGGGGTGGTAGCCTCGGCGCACCCTCTCATCGAGGTGGGCCCGACAGTCGCGGTGATGGTGCTCGTTGCCGAGGCGACCCGGGGCCGCAGGCGCGGTGTTGCGCGTGCGCCCGGTGTAGACCGAGGCTTCCCGCATGAATCGGGAAGTCGCGACATGAGGTTCCGAGGGGTATCCCTGCCTTCGGGAGGCAGAGCTCTCGGCTCGTCGGACCGCGGCGCCTTCCAGGAGATTCTTGAGCTCCCCCTGGATTCGCCGGCCCTCGGTGGTTGACGGCTCCGGCATCGCGCGGAGAAGCATCGCTGCGGCAGCCAGGTTCTGGCCGACGCCACTAGATGCGGGTGGCGGCCTGACCCTGGCGTCGTCGGCGACGCGGTGCTGGAAACCCTAGGGCAGATGACGTATTTCTCCGGCCGGGGGTTGGCCCGCCCATGCCTGCCCGACGTCCCGATGGATCGGCTCAAGCGCCCCTGCTCCCTCGTCGAACCTGGCCTGCGCCCCGCGGATTTGCTCGAGCTGTGGGTCATGGCCCCCCGCCTGAACGGGGACCACAGCTAGCTCCAGTGGGATGTCGACGCGGGGCACTGGCCTAGGGAGATCACCGTCCTCCGGCATGCCGAGATGATTGCCTTCGGAGGGACCCCCTAGATCGACGTGGAAACATTTGCGGCTTGGGCCGCAGTCCTCGTCGCCGAGGCTGCGGCTACCATCGAAACAGTCGGAGAGGCAGTAGTCACAGGCGGTCATGAAGTCCCGCATGGCACTGGGGTTGCCAAGTCCAGAGAAATCCCAACAGATGCTGGACCCGTCGTCTTCCTCGGACCCAGAGGGCCCATAGGTCGAGACGTCCGTCAGCCGGTCCCAAGGCGACCGCATGCGAAACCCCAGAGGGTTTGGACTCGCCTCTACGAGAGCGTCCGCCAAAGCGAGGTCGCTAGGTGGGTTGAGGCTGAATCCAAATGACGTAGGACGGGAATCGGTCGGTACCTTTTGGTCGACGAGCGGCGATGAAGTCACGTCGGGGACTGACTGCACCGTCGTCTCAGGTGCGAGGGTGACGTCCAGCAAGCTCTCCGCGAGCGCGCTGGCGTCGTCCGCTTGCACGGGATGGGCGTGTCGCGGGGAGACGGCGCTCGTCTTCGACTCAGGCGCGAAGTCGATACCCGGTGCGCCCCTCGTTGGGGTGCCGGTGCTGTCGGCTCGCTCAACAGCCAACGAGGCGCTGCCTCCTGCTTGGCCTTGGTCGCCCTGCCTTCCCCTCCGTCGGCGGGGGAAAGGGCAGGATGAGCTCGAAGGTCGTTCTTCCACCACGCGGGGAAGACATCGTCGATTCCGCCGCCGGCGGGCGGGTTGTCGGCCGCCATTGTCGTTGTCGCGCGACGGTGGAAGGAGTATCATGTCGTAGCCGCCGTCGAGGGACATGAACTCAAGACTCCCGAAACGGAGCACCGTCCCGGGTTGGAGAGGTTGTTGGAGACAGCCCATCTGGAGCTTGACGGGAAGCTGTTCGTCAACACGCAGCAGGCCCCTACCTGGCGCGCCAACTGTTGGCGTTTCGAGACCGGGGGGTCCCTGGGCCGACGAGTGAGTGTCGCCGCGTGCCCCAACCCAGATGGGTCGAGCGCGAGGGCGAGCGCGAAGGGGGGGAGAGCGAGGCGGCCGGAGACCGACGTGAGAGAGGTGGGAATCCCGCGGCCTTTGTGTTCGTCCCGCGCCCAGGTCGGGTGCGCTTGCAGTAGGGGGTTACAAGCGTCCACGCGGGAGAGGGAGCGAGCGGCCCCAAGCGAGCGCCTGTCTCGTCCTCGTCCCCGCGCGGCCAACCCTCTCAAAGAGGGCCCTGGTCCTTCCTTTTATAGGCGTAAGGAGAGGATCCAGGTGTACAATGGGGGGTGTAGCAGAGTGCTACGTGTCTAGCGGGGGAGAGCTAGCGCCCTAATTACATGCCGTCGTGGCAGCCGGAGAGATTTTGGCACCCAACTGGTGTGATGTCGTGGCCGTCGGAGGAGCGATGGAGCCTAGCGGAGGGACAGCTGTCGGAGCGGTTGGGTCCTTGCTGACGTCCTCTTGCTTCCGTAAGGGGGCTGAGAGCCGCCGTCGTCACAGAGCATGCGGGGCGCCATCATTGCCTATCTGGCGGAGCTAGCCAGATGGGACGCCAGTCTGGTTCCCTACGGCCCGAGTCAGCTCGGGGTAGGGTGATGATGGCGCCTCCTGTTGACGTGGCTGGCCTGCGCCCTAGGTTGGGCGATGCGGAGGCTCCTCCGAAGCCGAGGTTGAGTCTGTCTTCCGTGGCCGAGGCCGAGTCCGAGCCCCTGGGTCGGGCGAGGCGGAGGTCGTCGGCTGAGGCCAGGGCAGAGTCCGAGCCCTGGGGTCGGGCGAAGCGGAGTTCGTCGTCTTCTGGGACTTAGCCCGAGTCCGAGCCCTGGGTCGGGCGGAGCGGAGTTCGCCGTCTTCCGGGACTTAGCCCGAGTCCGAGCCCTAGGTCGGGCGGAGCGGAGTTCGCCGTCTTCCGGGACTTAGCCCGAGTCCGAGCCCTGGGTCGGGCGGAGCGGAGTTCGCCGTCTTCCGGGACTTAGCCCGAGTCCGAGCCCTGGGTCGGGCGGAGCGGAGTTCGCCGTCTTCCGGGGCTGAGCCCGAGTCCGAGCCCTGGGTCGGGCGAAGCGGAGCTTCCTATGGTGCCTCCGGCGAGGCCTGACTGCCTGTCAGCCTCACTCTGTCAAATGGCACCGCAGTCGGAGTGGCGCAGGCGGCGCTGTCCTTCTGTCAGGCCGGTCAGTGGAGCGGCGAAGTGACGGCGGTCACTTCGGCTCTGCCGGGGGGCGTGCGTTAGGATAAAGGTGTCAGGCCACCTTTGCATTAAATGCTCCTGCGACTTGGTTGGTCGGTGCGGCGATTTAGTCAGGGTTGCTTCTTAGCGAAGGCAGGGCCTCGGGCGAGCCGGAAGTATGTTCGCCGTTGGAGGGGGGCCTCGGGCGAGACGGAAATCCTCCGGGGTCGGCTGCCCTTGTCCGAGGCTAGGCTCGGGCGAGGCGTGATCGAGTCGCTCGAATGGACTGATCCCTGACTTAGTCGCACCCATCAGGCCTTTGCAGCTTTATGCTGATGGGGGTTACCAGCTGAGAATTAGGAGTCTTGAGGGTACCCCTAATTATGGTCCCCGACACTATCGTTAGACAAAATGCATCGAACCATACACTAATATAGCCGCATGGGCCATAATGGTAACATGCAAATGGCTAGATACACATGGCATGCTCTCGAGTCATTGGACCCTGGTGATATGGCTTGATGACCTAAAGGTCTGTACCATAATGGTACAATGACTATTTGCCTCTTGAGACCTTATAAATAGAGCTTTTCTAAATGTAAGGTGAGTATTGTAACTTTATATACAACCAACCAAGCTCAAGAAAACATGTTCTATTATAAGAAGTGCCACCTCGAGCGACTAACGATGTGAGGCTATTGAAGACATCCACAGGTAATCCTAAGGTGCCTTTTCCTTCTGGAGTTGTTTTGGATAGCAAATTTATTACATGTGGCTACTCCCCTACTTAGCAAACCATGACAGTCATTATCTCTTGACCTAGCCACTTAAGGGCTTGGATGGGAGCCATGGGATGAAAGGGATTAGAGGAGCAAAAATCCCCTTGTTATTCCCCTCCAATCCACTCTATTCCACTTACTCCTAAACATGCCCTTAGACTATTCTCAATAGGCATTTTTAACACTCTTTCCAACACTGCCACTTCATCAAGAGTGCCATGAAACTAAGAATGAAACAATGTCTATCAATACAAAATTTTACTTCACTATTTCATAGACAAACATATCAATTAAATGCTACAACTAAATGGCCAATAAGAATCAGTAAAATATGTGAAGTTGAAACAAATCACTCTCAATGGAGGTTTCATTCCAAGACCTTGGAAATGGGTTGGCATGGTTCATCCCATGAAACTAGTTTCATCTTAAATGTTATGCCATATCATTTAAAATGATGATGTGTCATACTATTAAATGTGCATGAAACCATCATGAAACTACCATTGTGAATAGCCTTAGAAGTTGAGAAGGATTTGCGTAGGAGGTTTCTCACAATAGCATCACAAGGACAACCTACCGGTAGAATGTCATGAATAATAGGGGCGTGTTTGGATCGCGACCACATAAGCAACTGAGCGCTCGAAATCGGTGGCCTAGGATGTTGGCTCGGCCAGACAGCTCCGGTGAGGACCGAACCAAACAGACTCTAGAGAAGTGACGATGGCTGACAAGTGACAACAGTGCCTGAGTGGGCCCTAATGGTATGTGAGTGTTGTCTTGTCTAATTGGAGACATGCGTCCCTACCACAATAGCAACTTCGCCTTATGCTCATCGACCGCTCGGTGCTGCCTCCTGCGTAGTGCTGGGAACTGGGCCGGGCCGGGCCAGCCCGGCCCAAGTCTATAGTGCTTCGTGCCAAACGGGTTCGGGCCAGCCAAGCCCAAAAGATTTTTGGGCCGTGCCGTGCCAGCCCGAAGTGTAAAAACAGTGGTCCGGCCCGGCCCTAAACCACGTCGTGTCTTCTTTGGGCCGTGCCGGCCCAAGCCCGGCCCATATATTTGACCACATAAAATCAAAATATTACAACCATATAAAGTTCATAGCTTACTAAATTAAAGATATTAAACAATTCTAGTATCATTTGACCACGTAAACTCCAAATATAACAACAATATAAGGTCGATATCTTACTAAATTAAAGAAATTAAACAAATTGGGCTTAACTGGGCTGTGCCGACCCAAGCCCGGCCCATCTATGCGTGCCGTGTCGGGGTCCCGACGGGCCGGAAATTGAGGCCCGGCCCAAGCCCGCCTTCGGGCCGTGCTAGCCCGGCCCAAGCCCGCATTCGGGCCGTGCTAGCCCGGCCCATATTATTTCGTGTCGGGCCGTGCTTTAGGCTCCTATTTTCAGGCCGTGCTCGTGCTGGCCCGAAAAGTCCGACCCATATTCCCAGCACTAGTCCGGCCTCCCTAGAAACCGTGGTGGCGTGGCCCCACAGGCTCATGACAAATTGAAGGCAAATTGACCGGTGGAGATATATCTTCCTTTCTATATTTATCATTAAACGCTACCCCTTCAAGATTCCCTTCCGAGCCAGTTGGATCCATATTTATCATTAAACGCTACCTCTTCAAGATTCCCTTCTAAGCCAGTTCAAATGGAATAGCTCCGTTCCCAGGAGCAGCTCCATCCAGAGAATTTTGGAGAGCCAAATAGTTAAACATTTGAGCATAATTTTTTCATTTTTAGAACCACCCCGTTCTATATAGAATCGATCCAAACAACAACAAATTAGAAATAGAGCAGCTCCGAATCAATCCAACAAATTAGAAATAGAACGGCTCCGTTCCTTCGTATTCCAGAACCAAACGCTACCTATGTTTCCAAACTAACCCCTAATGACAAATATCTCACTTCAGCATGGGTCAGCAGATTAATAACTTATTCAACTTACAACGGTATTACACTGGAGGCTGGAGCAGTGAGAAAAACTGAATTGGCGATTGAGATTATAAATTCAGGTATAATCAACGACAATCTGAAACCTAAGTCAGAGATGGAAGACAATTCTGGTTTTTCAAAAAGTCAAACAAGTTAAAATCTAACTAAAATTATATAAAAATGTGCTAACATTTACGATACAAAACAAATGTTATTAAATTAGTTATGAAATATATTTTCATACAAAATTCAATCAAAGATATAAATGTTAATACTATAACCTCCATCAGTTAAACTGGTTTGATCTGCACGCAACCTATACTTGCAATCTTTTTGGACGAAGGCTTTATTTTCAATAGATATATGCAAAATAGTTAGACGAATCCTGCCTTTCACAGGGGCCAGAACATTGACCTCGAAGTAACATGCACCAGTTAAGGGAAACATGCAGTAGAATCAGCTCAGTTCGAGATAAATCGGTCACTGGGAGCATCTTTTCTTTTAAAACAAAACATGCTCAATCCGGATACAGAGAAATATGAGCACATCAGTGGCTTCAAAAAAGAGTCTTCCTCCACCCGTGCCTCCTCAGTTGCCATGTTCGACATGGTGCTTGGATCACCATCCACGAGAGCTAAGGTACACAACAAGTTTCCCAAGAGTCTCGTCCACCGCCTTGTTCCATACATGAGCCAGTTCAGTTGA
This sequence comes from Zea mays, assembly GCF_902167145.1. Lineage (NCBI taxonomy): Eukaryota > Viridiplantae > Streptophyta > Magnoliopsida > Poales > Poaceae > Zea > Zea mays. The sequence goes on along the minus strand of NC_050100.1, from coordinate 28,666,409 downwards.
ACTTCTACGACCGGCAATTTCACCAGGCTGTGCAACAGGAAAGATTATGACACTGACGACAGATTCATCATAAGAAAGAAAGCTGGCACATGCAATTTGGAAAGATGAGTACAATTTTGGAACATAACAGCTACGATTTGTTGCCTAGACTGATGGGATTATGAAAGAGAACAATACTACTTACTGTCCTTATGTAGTTATATGTCCCCATACAAAAACATATCACATCCATGCTAATAGGCTTACCACTATCCAGCTTGAGATTCTGATACCGTTCCTAGCTATGACTTCCACTTGAAAGACAATTTAAATACACATGTTCTAGGACCACATGAAATCAATTTTCCTACAGAACATGCTTACTGCCACAGGAGTAATATTTACAGATTATTTGCTCACCTACTTTGCTACCAAGTTTTATGTTGATATGCAGGAAAACTGATGGGATAAAAGTTGTACACAAAGGTTGAAAAAAAAAAGCTGTAACATTTCTTCAAAAGAGGTATCATATAAGTTTGAATTTGAATAACTTGCCATGCTTCCTCATTAGAAAAAAAATTAGATAACCCTTTAATAAATGGGATGTGTCTAAACCTGATAAGAGAAAATGCATAAGTCATAGCAGTGTTCAAGCAGTAGTTTTTGGATTCCCATGACTTTGTTGAGGTGTTGTTCTTTGTATCTTGTGATGTCACTGGTTTGGGAACATACAGATATTAATCTCACAAGATCCAAGATTTCTGAAGCAGAATTTGATATTTTCTAATTTGGAGGTTTCTTGTAATATTAAATTTTTAGTGCCATTATTACCAGTTACTCCCTCGGGTCCAGTTTATAAGGTGTACACCCATATCATGATTCAAACTTCACAATCTTTAACTAACAGTTTTTAACTATTATTATATAAACTTGATATGGTTAGATTTGTAATCCAATGTACTATCTAATCATTACAAGTTTATGATAATAAAAATATATAATATAAAATAAATGAATGACCAGAGTGTAATTTGAAGAAAAAAAAACCATGTTAGACTTTGCCTTATAAACTGGATCAGAAAGAGCACCAGACTAAATTCTAGTCCCTAAACATCAATCTAGGAAGCACTTAATTCAGGAAAAAATACAGCCAAACTAAGGAGGGAACAAGCTGTCCACATTTTAGTAATCCTTTCTTCCCAAGTCCATGAACTTAGCTTATGTTAACCTACCTCAATTGATTTTTGTAAGGCCTATTTTGATTTCACAAAACTTATAGTATATCGTCAATTCTACAAACAACAGCCGAGTTGGTTAGGTGGTCTGAGTAACACTGCTCAGGTCCTGGGTTCGACTTCCCGTGAAAAGGAATTTTCAGGTTGTGGTTAAAAAAAATCTCCTCGTCTCAGGTCCTGGGATCGACTTCCCGTGAAATGAAATTTTCAGGTTGTGGTTAAAAAAATCTCCTCATCTCAGGTCCTGGGTTTGACTTCCCGTGAAATGAAATTTTCAGGTTGTGGTTAAAAAAATCTCCTCGTCTGTCCGCCAAAGCATAGGTATAAAGCCCAGCCTAGGTTACTAGACCTAATAGTTAGATGCTAAAATTAGTTGAAGGCACCCAAACAATCTAGCTACTAATTCAGCTATTAGCTACTTTTAGCAAATTAGCTAATAGTTAGCTAGCTAATTCCATTAGCAATGTTTTAGTCAACTACCTATTAGCTCTAGTGCATTCAAATCAGGGCCGTCCCTGTGGGGGGTGCAAGGGTGCGGCCGCACCGGGCCCCCAAAAATAGAGGGCCCCCTAGCCACCGTACGGTAGCATTTTTTCCTATTAAACCTATCTATTATAGACACAAATACGTAAAGAGTGATGCGTTATTGAGTTATCGACTAGTCTTGCTCATATTCTTAAACTGTCTCAATTACTTATCGAATACTCCATCCGTTTCAAAATAGTATTTGTTTTAGTTCTTGATTTTTATGTTTATATTGATGATGATGAATCCACTAAAGAAGCAAAACAAATTCTATTTTGATATAGGGAGACTGGGAGAGTATTATAAACTATACATATGATGGTTGCTTTGGCAGAGAGAAGCTTTTTAAAATTAAAATATTTTTGTAAACTATTTTTTATCAACAATAACTCAAGAGATGTTAAATGGCTTGGTGATTTTATATATCGAAAAAAAGTTGTTGGATGAGATTGATCTCAATGATATAAGAGATGACTTTGTATCACAGAATGTTAAAATATGTTTTTAATAATAATATCAGATAACAAATGTTTTTTTGCTATATTTTACCTTTGTTATCTTGTAAACTTCAAAATAGTGCATAATAATTTTTATATGTCAAATATTTGATTATATATATATATATATATATATATATATATATATATATATATATATATATATATATATATGTGGATGGGCCTCAATATCGGATTTCGCACTGGGCCCCTGAAAAGTCAGGAACGGCCCTGATTCAAATATAATGTCATAGGGGCGGTCTTACCCCCACAGGTCGAGTTTTTTAAAGTACTATGTGAAACAAAAAAAAAACTAGTGATGTAACTTTTTACACTAAAAAAGTAAAAATGCATATAGTTTGATTAATTGATGGTCAAAACTTGGGAAGTTCAAAATTTCCGATCAAAATACTGTACAAAATGAAAAGAGGGAGTTTTTTTTTAATTATCTGTTGGTTTTGAATGTCAGCCTTCGTGAAGGACTGTTTTTGTTGCACTAACATCGAGAATTCTTCAAGTTAACAATCTGTAACTTGACTGTTCCTACGGAACCTGCTGTATAGTTTATCTATTGTCAAGCTAGTGAGCCTAACTGTTCCTACGGAAAATTAAGCCATGAATCGCCACACTTCAGAAAGCAGACAGCTGCTGGGCTAAAGGTTCGGAGGAAGCAACCAGATGCTTACCTGGTAGAAGTAGGACGACCCATCGGCTTCAGCGATTGAGCGGTAGATGGCGCGGCGCTGGTGGAGGACGAAACCTCCCATAGAGACGGAGCCCAGGGCGAACCCGAGGAGGCGCTCCTGCGCGCAGATCCGGAGACCAAGCCACGAGAAAACGAACCGAATCAGACACAACAATCATGACCCCGTCGACTTCTCGAGTGGTTAGAGGGCCTAAGGTGCGTTACCTGCGCGAGGATGCTGATCATGGCGGTGGTGGTGGTGGCCGCCGGCGGGACGCGAGATTGGGGCGGTTGGCTTTCTTTCCCTTGACCCTTGTCCTCCTCGTCTACAGTTTCGGTGACGTGGTTGGTACTCCGTAGGCTCCGAGAATGACGCTCATGGGCCATTGTGTGGGTTTGTGGGCTAGGCTGAAGTGGAATTGAGATCTCCTAGTGCTTATTTTGGAGCAAAGGGATTAAAGCGGATTGAATGAGCTAAAATCTTCTTACCATTTAAAAATGAATATCAAGGAGATCTTAGCCCATCTAATTCCTTCTATCTCCTTGTTCTCAAACATAACTATAGAGGTGGTCCAGCTTCTCATATGCTTAAATGCATACAATGGCCTTGATATAATTATCTTTATGTACTCCACATTTAAATGTTAAAAAGCTAAAATTATGTATAAATGAGATTTAAATTATGGTTGTTGGTTCTAATACCATATTCACACTCATCTAGCCAATATAACGTATATGTCTTTTTGTTTTATACTCTATATTTATAAATGGGAACTGTAGCAACACACGGCATTTTGCTAGTTACTCAGAATGTCTTTATAATGAATGCAATATATCCTCTTTGTTCCAAATTAAAACTGAGGGAGTATCTCATTTCACGTACAAATAAAATATAACCTGGTTTCCTTAATAAAAAAACAAAAGGTTCTTATGCGTTACTTCTCTCTCAAAATGGAAAGGAAAAAATACAGTTTGAGCAATTGCAATAAGTCGTCATTTGGTTTGAGCTATTGTCATATGTCGCCATTTTCTATAAGGGCCATGTTACTCTGTTTTTTAACATATTGGTGCAAATCAAGGCTTGCTTGTAGGATTGTCAAGAATCAAAAGTGAATTGTCAAATTTATGGTTTGTCCTAAAAATCATTATTAATTGACAATTAATCGCTATCGATAGACATATGATATGATTAATACGTAATCAGCTAAGTAATCGGTCAACCCGATTAATCAGTCGGGACCCGATTAGTCGACCATTGACCCGATTTATCGGCCATTGACCCGGCCCAATCAAACAAAAAGGCCCACTAGAAGTCTGTCTCAATGGTCTAGTGAAAGGATCACGATGCCCAAGAGGAGGGGGTGAATTGGGCTTTTCTAAAAATCAACACTAATTAAAGACTAAGCAAGAGCTAAGCAAGAGCCCAACTTCACCCCAACAACTAGCACTAAGAATATAATACTAGAAATGCAACAATGCTAAGACAATACTTCAAATACTTGCTAAACAAATACACAATGTAAAGTGCTTGAATTAAGTGCGGAATGTAAAGCAAGGTTTAGAAGACTCCTCTAATTTTTCCCGAGGTATCGAAGAGTCGGCACTCTCCACTAGTCCTCGTTGGAGCACCCGCGCAAGGGTATCGCTCCCCCTTGGTCCTTGCAAGAACCAAGTGCTCACTACGAGATGATCCTTTGCCACTCCGGCGCGGTGGATCCCTCGAGACCACTTACAAACTTGAGTCGGGTCACCAACAAGATCTTCACGGTGATCACCGAGCTCCCAACGCCACCAAGCCGTCTAGGTGATGCCGATCACCAAGAGTAACAAGCCGTAGACTTTCGCTTGACCAAGAAAAGCCTAATGCAAGTGGTGTCCGGTGCGCCACTAAAATTCAACTCTCAAACCTGCGCTCTCGGGTTTCTGCGGAGGGAGAGCCTCTGCCCCGGACCAGCCTGGCCCCACCTGGCAGAGGGTGCACCGGACAATCCGGTGCACACCGGACAGCCCGGTGCCCCAGGGCCAGAAACACTAACTCTTGTTTTTCAGCTGATTTTCAAATCGGTTTTCGTTCTAACTTGTGAGTGAGTTCTAGAGTGACACCTAGCACTGTATATGAGTGTGATTGTGCACCAACACTACACTAGAACTCTCTTGGTCAAACTACTCATCGACAACCCCTCTTTATAGTATGGCTAAAAGAGAATAAAAGACCTAACTAAATCGCGAGTGTCCACATCTCCTTGACACTCGGACTCCGTAGACCTTTACCTTTTGTTTCGTCGTTTTAGCCGTCGCTTCGAGTTCTTATCTCCGGGATTGTTTTCACCGTTGTAGTACTTCTACCTGTCATGCGACCTAACTTACCATTTGTCTCTGCAAAACACACGTTAGTCACATATAATATTACGTTGTCATTAATCACTAAAACCAATCAGGGGCCTAGATGCTTTCAATCTCCCCCTTTTTGGTGATTGATGACAACCCTACAAGTTTTGTGAGAGTAGTTTGTTTTGAAGTTTCTGTCAATAGAAAGAATGGTTAGTTATACTCAGTAATTTTTGACAGAAAGAACGTGTACCATAATAATAAGAGTGAGCGCATACACATCATAAGATTCTTGCTCATATAAAAGTGAAGTTAAATCAATGAAACAAGAACTAGAAGACTGGTGATAAAATATAAGGTGAAAACATAATACACACAGTCAATCATAAGCAACAAGAGTATATTTCGAGTTTGTGAGCCAAAAACATCAAGCTAGTACAGAGAGTAGCAAGCACATATATTACATCAAAATGACTCTCTACTAACTCTCTAACTCCCCCTAGCTCTCACAACTCATATCTCTCCCCCTTTGGCGTCAAACACCAAAAGGGCACTCGAACCTAAACATCTGAAGCAGGAGGAGGCGGCGGGGGCGCATCCGGACGCGGTCGAGGCAGCAGAGCGAACGCCGGCGGAGGGTCAGAGTCAGTCTCGGATCCAGGATCTGCGGTAGAAGCTGGAGCTGGTACTGACTCGGACTGAGGCCGCGCTGCAGGAGCTGCCGGAACAGAGGTGGTCACAGATATTGTCACAGCAGTAGTGGTAACAGCAGATGCTGGTGGCACTGGCGGCTGCGGGCAGACAGAGCTGAGAACCGGAGAGGTGAACGCCAAAGTGACCGGCCGGAGCGGAGAAGTATCAACAGGGGGTCCTGACAAAATCGATGGCACCACTGGAGCGTGAAGCGGAGGAGGTGGAGCAGACTGAACCGGAGGGACTGAGACACCAGACTGCTGTAGCATAAGAGCCATGAATGCCCTACTCTCAGCCCGATCCTGAAGTAGCTGCTGCTGAAGCGCATCCTGCCTGTCCTGCATGTTCTGAAACATCGAGAGCATCCTCTCGGATAACCGGGCTTGCTCGGCTGCCAGGTGAGCCTGCTGCTGAGAGAGAGTCTGGAGAATCGAAGCAAGAGCAGGGTCCATAGCCTGAGGAGTAGCAGGGGCAGCACTAGAACTCCCAGCCTCATGATCATGAGAGCGTGGAGGCATAGGAGGCGGAGGCGGAGGAGGAACCCTAAAATCATCATCATCATCATCATCATCAGCTGTAACCTGAGTGTCGAACTGACGAAGAGCTGCATCCTCGGCCTGAGAGTCAAAAACAGGAGCAGAAGCTGGCACATGAATCTCAGGCGTAGGACGGTAGGATCCAAAAACGAGGCGTGAGGCCTCAAGAGTGCCCTGAAACCGAGGAGGCTGAATCAGCTGCGCAAAGATGTGGCACAAGTAGTGAGCATAGGGCAACTACCGACGAGCACGAATCCCATCCAAAACGGTGTCCTCGATCTCACAAATCAGGAAGTCCACAACGTCAAACTCAGAGTGAGAGACCAGGGCACCATGGAGCCAAAGCTGAATATGTGTGGTAGCCTCCCTGTATCCCATCCTCGGCAGAAGAGTCCGTCTGATAAGCTCATATAAATACTTGACTGCTGTAGTGAAATCTGCCGGTGAACGTCGCGACCCATCTGAGAAGGGCGGGCGGAACAGAGCCGCGACGTGAGTTGTACCCGGATCCACACCGTCGTGAGGGCGACGAGGAGGGTCAGAAGTGTCGTAGCAGAGGCTGTGAAAACGAGTCGTCGACTCGGGAAATCCAAAGAGCTGGCGGATCTAAGTGGCAGTAATGGTGACATCCTCGCGCTCAAAACGAAACCTCATCCAGTGATGATCCGGGTCAATCCAAACAGAGGCGTAGAAGACTCGTACCCACTCCTCAACATACCTGCCGCTGGTAGTCAGAAGGGTCTTAAGGCCAGGCAGATAGGTGAGGTGCGCCTCAGAGTCAGCACCGGCTGCAAGCAGAAAGACTGGTAGATCCAAAAGCCGGTGCACTCGCAGAGCTATCTGAGCAGACATCTGAGCTCTGAAAAACGACTCCTGAATACGTGTGCTGAATAGGTCACCTGCTGCAGGGTCTCTCTGAGCTGACAGCCAAGACTCCACGGGTACGTATCTGAACCTACGTACCCGTGCCGCTGTAGCACGTTGAAGGTCAAACAGTCAAGGATCCGTAGCCAGGGGTCGAACCTCAGTCTCATCGCGCTCCCGGAATCAAGGTGGAGGGACAGGAGGAGCTGAAGCGGGAGCGGGAGGAGGAGCAGTGGAAGCTGGCGTAGTGGAGGTAGCGGGTATGGCTGTGGAGGTGGATGGAGCAATAGGAGTGACGGGAGCAGGCAGAGTGGGTGGCGGAGTGGAAGCTGAGGTGTGAGTGGAGGAGCGAGGCCGGGAGGCGAGACGACGAACACGGTATGCGATCTGATCTGACGGAGTCTGCGGCTGATCTCCAAGCTCGGCCTGCGCAGCGGCTGCTGCAGCCGCTGCCGCTGCACGGGCTGCTCTGTCCGTACGCCGCTTCTTGTGGCCTTCCTACTGCTCCAAGTAAACGGTCTTGCCCTTGACCTGCCTGAAGGGGCGACGAGTATCCTCATCATCGCCTCCCCCTGGCGCCGACACATTCTTCGTACGCGGCATCCTGAACTGATGTCTGCAAATGAGAGAGAGTGACTAAGCACAGAGCGAAAATGTCCGATAGATTAGCAAAAGATGAGATGACTACCTGGAAAGCTCACACGAGAGATGACGATCCAGGTAGGACGGGAGACGGCACACGGGCAATCAAGGTCACTGAAATGACAGAAGTGGTGAGCACGAATTAGTCACATAGTCATAAGTATATGAAATGTGAATAAATACATACACAGAGAGATATGGCACAGAAAACACGAGACGAGACGATCGATAGGTCAAACGGCGTGAAAACGACGTTTGAACGATAAAAAGTGCCATAGGAGGTTTGGAATTCGAATTGAGGCACGAAACGACATGGAATTGAGCCGATACTTCACGAATAGGTTTATGTAGGTGAATATGAGTGAAGGGTGTGCTTGGTTTGAATTTAGGCGAAGAAAAAGAGATTTGGGCACTCGGCTCGGAAACGATCGCTCGAAACGGGGAATTGAGTGAAATTTAAGCCTGGAAACTCGGATTGGCGAGAGATTTGGCAAGTATGTTGCTGGAAGTGTTGTGAAGGTGCCTGAAAAATTTGGGTTCAATTGGAACATTTTTGGCTGGTTTGGGCATTTCACCGAACACTTGGCGTGCGGTGAATTAGGTTTTGGGAGATTGAGGCAAATTAGGTTGTGAAACCCTCCCAAAGGGAGCTAGAAACCTGCAGGAATACACAATGGGGACAATTGAACACATTCCACCTTTTGGATTCATTGGATTTGACAGGAATTTGAAAAATGGACAAAGGGGTGGAATGGAGGTGTTGTACTGCCTACAGAGAACTGAGAGGGAGAGAAGACAGGGGAGGAAGGGAGGTTGCTCACCGAGAAGCACTGGTCGGGGTCGCCGGAGCTCGGCCGGAGACAGGGCACGCCGGTGAGGGAGATCGCCGGCGACGGGGAGGAATCGCCAGAGACAGAGAGAGAGGGCGCTGGCAGGGAGAAAAAATGAGCCTCTGGCTCGGTCTCGGGCTGGAGGCCTTTTTTTAAAACGCGATATGGGCGCACCGGACAGTCTACAGTGCCTGTCCGGTGCACACCGGACAGCGCACAGTAGCTGTCCGGTGAACCACCGGACAGCGCACACGAAAAAGGATTTTTAGTGCGCGGCTGCCGGTGCACCGGACATTGCACAGTGCAGTGTCCGGTGCACACCGGACTGTCTGGTGAGCCCAGACAGAGGGAAGATTGGAAAATTTTGAATTTTTCTATCTAACTTCCAACCAAACCAAATCCCAACTTATAATCACACAAAATAACACTTGTTGGGACAGGTATTGGCACCCTCATATACTTTTCAAAATATTTTGCCATAGGCTAGATAATTTTTAGAGAAAATAGGCAAATGGTGAAATTTGCATTTTGGCTTGCACTAGGGGTTTTCATGAGTGATTTGAGTTTTGAATACTCCCCCTAAGTGCAGTACCTCATGCATATTTCAAGAACCAACAATTGCATAAGAAGTAAGAATTTAAGTGCTAAAAGCTTAAAACTAGGACTTGTCAAGTTTGATCCGAGTTAAGCTTTTTCACTCGCTTTGTTGGCGGTTATCTCAACTAGGTTAGACAAGCCCTAGATGCAATACAAGAAATTTAAACATGCAATGCAAGCTTGACAACACCATTTGACATTTTACATAAAATTTCTGAGATCAAGAATATTTAGTTCATTCCTCAACATGCAAAAGCGGGTCTTATCAAGAGGCTTAGTGAAAATATCCGCTAATTGATCTTCCGACCTCACTCCTTCTAAAATGATATCTCCTTTAGCAACATGATCTCTAAGGAAGTGATGACGGATATCAATGTGCTTGGTGCGAGAGTGTTGTACAGGGTTATTAGCAATTTTAACAGCACTCTCATTATCACACAACAAAGGTACCTTTTCTAGAACTACGCCATAGTTTAGAAGAGTTTGTTTCATATATAAAATTTGTGTGCAACAAGCACCTGCGGCAATGTATTCCGCTTCGGCAGTTGACAAGGCAACACTATTTTGCTTTTTGGATGTCCATGAAACTAGTGATCTACCAAGCAGATGGCATCCCCCAGAAGTACTTTTCCTATCAATCTTGCAACCGGCATAATCCGAATTGGAATAGCCAATTAAATCAAAAGTAGCTCCTTTGGGATACCACAGACCAACGCTTGTGGTGTGCCTGAGATACCTAAGAATTCTCTTAACAGCGCGAAGATGAGCTTTCTTAGGATTAGATTGAAATCTAGCACACATGCAGACACTAAACATAATATCGGGCCTAGATGTGGTAAGGTACAATAAACTACCAATCATAGAACGGTAGAGAGTTTGATTAACCGGGTTACCTCCCTCATCTAAGTCGAGATGTCCATTTGTAGGCATGGGGGTCTTGATTGGTTTGCACTTCTCCATGTTGAACCTTTTCAACAAGTCTTTGGTATACTTCTCTTGTGAGAGGAAGTTACCATCTTTCATTTGCTTGACTTGAAAGCCGAGGAAGTACGTTAGCTCACCAATCATTGACATCTCGAACTCCTTCGACATCAACTCACCAAATTCCTTGCAATGATAGTCATTTGTCGAGCCAAAGATTATATCATCAACATATACTTGACAAATGAAAATATCACCGTTATGTTTCTTTGTGAAGAGAGTTGTGTCGACGGTCCCGATCTTGAAGCCCTTTTCGATGAGGAAGTCGCGAAGGCGCTCATACCAAGCCCTTGGAGCCTTCTTTAGCCCATATAGCGCCTTGGACAACCTGTAAGCATGGTTAGGATATCTAGGGTCTTCAAATCCAGGCGGTTGCTCAACATATACAAGTTCATTTATGAAGCCATTTAAAAATGCACTTTTTACATCCATTTGATAAAGTTTTATATCATAGCATGATGCATATGCAAGTAGGATACGGATGGCTTCCAGTCGAGCAACCGGTGCAAAGGTCTCTCCAAAATCTAAGCCTTCATCTTGAGAGAATCCCTTTGCGACAAGTCTTGCCTTGTTCCTTACAATCACACCTTGATCATCTTGTTTGTTTCTGAACACCCACTTTGTTCCAATGATTCTTGCATCTTGTGGGGGCTTCTCCAGGGTCCAAACTTCGTTACGGGTGAAGTTGTTAAGTTCTTCATGCATGGCATTCACGCAGTCCGGATCCTGTAGTGCCTCATCTATACAAGTAGGCTCAACACAAGAAACAAAAGAGTGATGTTCAATAAAAGAAGCATGTCTATGTGATCGAGTAATAACCCCTTGTGAAGGACTCCCGATGATTTGGTTTTGAGGATGAGCTTGAAGTAGTGATGAGTTTCTCCTGTCAACCACTTGGGAAGAAGATCCTGGAGCATCAACATCTTCGGCTTGTACCCTTGCTTGTTCATGAGAGACAAATGTATCTTCATTTGCACGCCTCTCATCTTTTTCATCATCTTGTGGTACATTTGATGAAGAAGGTATGTCAATGATTTGCACCTCTTCTTCATCTTCTTTTGGTTTGATAGCTCCAATAGGCATGTTCTTCATTGCTTCCCTAAGTGGCTCATCACCTACATCATCAAGATTTTCAAGTGCTCCTTGGGAGCCATTAGTCTCATCAAATTCCACATCATATGTTTCTTCTACCATGCCAGTGGCATGGTTGAATACTCGATATGCTTTGGACTTTAATGAATAACCCAAAAGAAAACCAATATCACAACGTCTTTGAAACTTCCCTAGGTGATGGCGTTTCTTGTAGATGTAGCATTTGCACCCAAACACCCGGAAGAAGGAGACGTCTGGCTTTTTCCCATTTAGCAGTTCATAAGGAGTCTTCGCAAGTAGCCGGTGAGGAAATAGCCTGTTTGATGCATAACAAGCAGTGTTGATAGCTTCGGCCCAAAACCTCTCTGGTGTGTTATACTCATCAATCATTGTTCTTGCAAGAGTGATCAAGGTCCTATTTTTCCTTTCAACAACTCCATTTTGTTGAGGTGTGTATGTTGCAGATACTTCATGCTTGATCCCAATTTCATCACAGTACTCATGAATGTTGGTGTTGTCAAATTCTTTGCCATTGTCACTTCTAATCTTCTTGATCTTACAATCAAATTCATTTTGTGCTTTCTTGGCAAACTTCTTGAATATAGATGCAACTTCAGATTTGTCATGGAGAAAGAACACCCAAGTGTATCTTGAGAAGTCATCAACAATCACTAGACAGTAGAGGTTGCCACCGGCACTGACATAATTTGTAGGTCCAAATAAATCCATATGAAGTAGTTCCAGTGGCCTTGATGTTGACATGAAAGCTTTAGTAGGATCACTACACGACGGTTGATCTTTAGCGACCCTTATTAGGGACCGACAGTTGGTCGCTAAAAGTTATGGACCGACGGTTGGTCGCTAAATGCGTTTATAGCGACGGTCTGTGGGTCGCTAAAAAGTCTAGAAATTTAACGACTTATGATCGGTCGTTATAGAGGTAAGTGTGTGACTGATGGTGGGTCGCTATAGGTGTACGTGATTTTTGCGTTTCTTATTTAGTCACCAAAGCCCATCTAAAGGCCTACTAAACAAACAAAGTCTAATGATTTGTAATTAGTTTGGTCCTCTGTTTCTTAACCCGGAAGAAAATAAAACATGTAGTCTGAAATATGTTGGGACTACTCATTTAGACTCTGACAAACCCTAGAAACTAGATATGTGCACATGAATTTGTTTTAAAAAAAGAATTGAGGATAGAAAAATATGAATTTCCTTTTATCCTTTCCACCACCCTAACAGTTTCTCGACATCTCCATCTCTCCCTACTCAGCCTCTCCTGCACGCCGCCGCCCATGGTACCAAACTCGACCGCCAAAGCCCCTGGCCGAGCTCCCCCATGGCGTCTCCCCCAACCATGGTGCTCTCTGCTCCTCCACGGCGCTGAGCTCCACCAGCCGCTGCTCCTGAACGCCGGCGCCAGCCTCATCTTTGCTCCTCTCTCCCGCATCTCTGCAGCTCGCCCAGGCCGTGGCCTCGCCGGATCCCGTGCGCTCCTGTGTCGTGGCGCCGTCCCCATGTTTTCTTCGCGCCAGCGCGCCACCGGCTCTGCTCGAGCTCCTCCCTCGCCGTAGCTCACAGGTCGCCACCCCATGGCTGCTGCTCCTCTCTCCCTCATCTCTGCAACTCGGCGCCTCCTCTGCTCCTCCACCTGCAGCTCCCCCCATGTTCTGGATGCCAACCCTCCATCCCCCTACCCTCCAGCCATGGATGCCTCAGCTCCCTTTTGCTGCTCGCTAGGGACCAGCTCGGTGCCCTCTCCTCACTTGAAGCCGGCAACAACGCCTTGGTAGTGGTCGAGCAGCACGTCGTCGGCTCCGTGGTTTTTTTGGACAGCCCAGTTGCGGTGTCGTCAAACCCCGGTGAGACCTCACTGTCCCTGCATGCCTTGTGTTTGATGTAATGACAAACCTATAAATCGATGTCGTTTCTTGCAGCCCTCTGTCGATGACGCGTCCGCTCCTTATCCTAGCACCTCGTCGTAATATGGAATACAGGGAGATCCACACCGTTTTGGCAATGCCGCGCAGATCCCATCACACCAACATTAAAAGGATGCCAGCACCTCTCATCCTCCGCTCATCCTCTTCGCATCCTCTGCAACGTCCACTTCCTGTGTGCGCGCCTTCCATTTCATCTGGTGAGTCCCGAGTACATCCCGATCCTAATTCTTTTTTGCTATGTGTCTGTGTGAACATCTTGTGGTTTCAGTTGCAGGCTGGCGATGCCACCGCTTAATTTTATAGATAAGTTTAACATTGGATTTTTCTGACTTCTTGCACTGATCTGCCATGAATCCTGAAATGTAGTCCCATGTGTGCCATATTTCCTCCATGCATGATTATTAAGTCTGTGTTCTGTTCTTGAAGTTTCCAATCTCACACGCATGATTAATGTGCCATATTTCCTCCATGCATGTCACCTTTTTCAAGGAACGTGGGTAATAAATTCTCTCTAATCCTTTAGCTCCGATTCAATCTCGTATCTAGTTCTAGACGAACTGCTTTACAACGAACCCTGCCTCTAACTCTGGGATGATTTCTTCTGCAGATGCGGGCGATAAACTGAAGCTGTGGGTACTCTGTTTTCTGAAATGTAAGCCCATCAATAGTGCGTACTATTTATTTTTGATTAGGAAGTGATTTAATCCACTCCAATCCCCACCTTCTATTATGTGGTTTTTGATAAAACAGGGACACTAACACAAGGAAAGGCTGTTGTAACAGCTGCAAAGGTTTTCTCGGGAATGGACCTAGGAGATTTCCTCACGCTGGTTGCATCAGCAGAGGTTAGTCTGAATTGATCTACAACTATTCCTTAGAGTAATACCAAGGAATTTCAAAAATAGTTTGCTTTCTGTTGTTTTGGATGCTCTATTGGAACCAATATGACATGTTTTGCATTCTCATGTTTTTTTGCTACTTTGTATTGATGCACGTGATATTTGTGCTTTGGCTCTGTACTCAGGCAAGCAGTGAGCATCCTCTTGCCAAAGCTATTTTGGACTATGCATTGCATTTCCATTTCTTTGGCAAGCTTCCTTCATCAAAAGATGGCATTGAGCAACGAAAAGACAAGGTATTATCCCAGTGGCTGCTTGAAGCTGAAGACTTCTCTGCAGTATCTGGCAAAGGAGTTCAGTGCTCGATCAATGGGAAGCATGTTTTGGTGAGTCATATGTGAATGTCATGCTTCCATATCCCTTTTAATTTACATTGTCTGGGCTGCTGTATATGGCATGTTATGGTACCTTCCAATTTTCCTCCAAAATACTCCCTCTGTTCCAAATTGTAAGTCGTTCTAGCTTTTCTAGATATGTAGCTATCACTATACATTATGTCTAGATACAATAACAATAACTGTGTATCTAGAAAAGTCAGAACCACTTATAATTTGGAATGGAGGAAGTATATGCTATGTGTGCAGAATTAATGCTAATTCCTTCCTTCTGCCCTTATACCACATTCTGTCCTAATGATTTATTCATGACCATCCACTCATATTATCATCACTCATATCTCCAGAACCAGCAATTATATAGCCATATAAACTTCTTAGTTTCAGTTTTAGTCAAAATGTGCCTTATAAAATGTACTAATCATTTGGTATGCGTTATGCCAAAAAGGACAATGAATTGCACAGAGCTTGTTTTGCCACGCAAACCGGTATATACTCTTGGAACTGAGTAAATTGCCTCACATCAGACAACTTTATGCATGGTTTTCTTTATACCAAAATGTTGGCTGCAAAGGAACATGAATGGACCTGTGGAAATGCTCCTCGTCGTGTGTCCGATGCATTGGCCACTCCTTCCACATAGGACCACTTCTCCAATCAATTAAAACATACAATTTCCACCATCAAACCTCCACCACCACCACTAGCTTTTTATTATACCCCTGCTCGACACACCTCATCCCTCTCCGATTCCCCATTTGCTTCTATCTCCTCCCGTGCTCTCCTCTCTCCTCACACCTCATCTCTTCAAGCACCAATCTAGTGCTGTTTATGCCAAATTCGAGATGCTAGAGATCTGACCTGGCAGGAACCAAATGGCAGCATACACGCCCCCTATCAATGCCACCAGCACTCTTAACATGAAGAAGTTGTCCATCATGGTTGCTGGGCTGCTGACCCTGTCCTGTTCGGCTGCTCCTGCTTCCTCATGGGTCAAGGAGTAGGTCAAGGGGAAGAGGAAGAGCATCCCTGGAGGTGATTGTGTCATCATCAAGTTGACACAAGCTTAGGTGCCATGTGCAGTAACAGCAGCCTGGCCAACAGGACCTCTACTCCATGGAGCACTTGCTGCGGCAATGCTTCGTCGCTTTTCTCAGAATGTTTCAATATCTTAAATTATTTGTTGCAAGGGTTTTCCTGGATGTCAGACTCAGTCCTTGGGGGATAGACCACCCCGGGTATTAAAGAAGAGATTTTCTCGCTGCAGGACCGCGAAAACTCCCTGAAGGCCCCATCCGCATAGGTTATCTGTCTAGGAGCAACCAGGATGTGGCTGCAGGTTACTTATATCTCTGCAGCTGCGTCAGTGGAAGAACAGGCCAACAAGGGTGAGGGGTGTTCCGTGTTTTTTAACCTAGCCTTGGAATTCCGCACGAGAGAAACAACGATGGTGCAAGAGGTAGGCAAATGTGGAGGTAAAGGAATGCACAGAGAGTCCCATTTCACTTGGATTAATTAGAAGTAGAGAGTCCCATTCCTCGTACAGCTTTTGGCCTCTTAGTTATGTAGTGACAGCCGCCCGGTGAGTAAGTGTCTGAACCAACGGTAATATTGCTTCCACTCGCATATTTAAGCAGTTATAAATTTCTTGAACTTTATTACCCTACCAGAAATTAATAATTAATACCTAGATTTGCCATCACTACTCCCTGAAAATGTTCGTGTAGTTAGTTTTTTAGGAGGGCATTTTCATGCTATACCATAGATATGTATTATGGTAGAAAGTTTGTTGTTGTTTTGTGATACACCAGTAGTTTTAGATCTGTAGGTTGGTAATTGTTGCACGCACATCATGAGAGAACTTTAATAGATGCTTGCGCTACCTAGGTGTCAAATTTATTCTTTCCAAATGTTGCATGAAATAGTTACATGTCATGATTTCTGCACCTGACCTGACTAAATTTAACATCCTCCATTCTCACACACAGGAACTATTGGATAACAAGGTGCAAACATTAGAGAAAGAGTGGTCTGTGGTTGAAGAAGAATCTTTAAAGAAACCCACTCCAGGTACTTTATACTTTCCCCACGTTGGTTTTCCCCATGCTTATATCTTTCCTAGCATACCATCTTCTTTGGTCGTTTCTGGTGCTAGCATACCTTTTGGTTAACATATCATGTTACTTATTACAATTATCACTTGTGCAGACAGGCTATTGAAAAAGAGAATTGATCTTTTTTATGGACGAAGTGTTGAAGATGGCTTTGGTGAAGGAAATGTCTTGTTAGCGCATCATGTAAGTGGCGACATCACAACCCCTACAAGCTTGTGCCTTAAAACAAGAGGATACAAGAAGTTGGAGTGCTTTTGTGAAGGCTTTTGCGAATCACTTGAAGCGTTAGTACTTTTGTGAATGATTTTGTAAAGTGTTTGCAAATATGTGCAAAACATAATAACATGTGTAGGTTTTGTGAATGATTTTGTTGTGGTGCTTGTTGATGGTTTATGTGATGTGGATCTATCATTGTGCAATACTAATTAAATTCGTATATCTATGTGATTATGTGTATAAAAATTGGTGATTTGTGATGCTTTTGTATATATAACAGTTGTTGAATGCTAATTAATGGTATATTATCATTATTAACGACTATAACTAGGGGCAACTTTCTGTTGGTTGCTAAATTTATAGTATAACGACTCACGATTGGTTGCTAAATCTATAGTACAACAACCCACAGTTGGTCGCTAAATATATAATATTAGCAACGGACGGTCGGTCGCTAAAAAGATGTCGGTCGCTAAAGCCTTTAGCGACGGCACTTACAGCGACCATCCTTATGGGTCGCTAAAAGTTTTTAGCGACCAACCGTAGGTCGCTGAAGGCCGTTTTAGCAACCAACCGTAGGTCGCTGTAAGTGAATCGTCGTGTAGTGGATGTGTATTAGCAACTTGCTTTCCAGCTTGACATGCACTGCAAGGCTTGTCTTTTTCAAACACCACATCCTTTAATCCTCTAACCATATCTTTCTTTAATACCTTCTTGAGTGTGCTCATCCCAACATGTGCAAGCCTCCTATGCCAGAGCCATCCAAGTGAAGCTTTGGTGAAGAGGCAAGATCTTAAATCTGCATCTTCTGAAGTGAAATCCACTAAGTAGAGGTTGTTGTACCTAAATCCTTTGAACATCATTGATTCATCATCCATCTTTGTTACAATAACCTCTGTTGGAGTGAATAAGCATTGAAGTCCAAGATCACAGAGTTGACCCACTGATAATAAATTGAAGCTTAAAGGTGCAACTAAGAGAACATTTGATATTGATAAATCATTTGAGATTGCCATCTTGCCAAGTCCTTGCACTTTTCCTTTTGAATTGTCTCCAAATGTGATTTTATCTTGACCGTCAACATTCTCATCTAATGAGGTGAACATCCGTGGGTTGCCTATCATATGTTGTGTGCATCCACTGTCAATAACCCAATGGCTCCCACCGGTCTTGTAGTTCACCTACATTCACAGACAATTCAAGCTTGAGTTTTGAGGGCCCTATATTGCATAGGACCAGTGACTCTCTCAATTAAGGACTTTGCCACCCAGATTTGTCTAGGTCTACTCTTGTTTGGTGGACCAAGAAATGTAACTTTAACCTTTCCATTTGCAACCTTTCTTAAAACATAATGAGCATTGAAAGCAAATGGTCTTGAGTGCTTAGGCAAGGGAGTTGGTGGTTTAGCTTTGCAGTTGTGGGCAAAATGACCTTCATTTCCACACTCAAAGCATTTGATAGGCTTGTGAGTCTGCTTTGGCTTGTATTGAGTGGTAGCTTTGTTTTGCACAAAATCATTGTATCCAATACCACTCTTGTTGTTTTTCATAACAGTGTTCATAAGCAGCTCATTTTGGAGGTATTGACCCTTGTTGAACTTTTGCACACTTGTTGCAAGATGTTCATTTTCACTTTTTAGTTTCTTGACCTCATTTTTAAGCCTTTGATTATCCACTGCCAACTCATTGTTGAAATCATTGTTCTCAATAGCAACCTTTCCTCTAGTAGTTGCATCAGTCAAGTAATTCTTCAATTTTTGGTTGTCTAAAGTCAGGACTTCAACTTTTTCAGTCAATTCAGCATGTAGACTAGTTTGCTCTTCTTGACTCAAATCATCACATGAGGTTGCTACATCAAACTTAACAACAGGGTTAATAGCCTCGTGTGTTTTGCAAGATAAAAGTTCATTTTCAACAAGAAGATTGTCATGATCAAATTTAATTTGAGTATAGTCTTCCTTGATCTTTACTAGTCTATTTTGCAACTCCCTATTAGCTTCATTTAATTTGTCATATTTTTTCTTAGCATCTTTTAGGGAGTTTGTGAGCTCATTTATAGTTGATGACATAGTTTTATTCTCTTCTTTTATTTCATCACTAGCCTTTATAACTATGTCATATTTGGCATTTAAAGATTCATTTTTCATTTTTCAACCTATCACATTTAGCTTTTGACTTTCTAATGATTTGAGTATATTCTTTAAGCAAGTCAGCTAACTCATCATATGAAGGTGAAGCAAATTCCTCATCACTATCACTATCACTATCATCAGCAATATTAATATCACTTTGTACCTTCCGTTCACCCCTAGCCATGAGGCATAGGTGAGAAGTTGATGATGGCGATGGTGGTGGTGAAGAGAAGTCTCCGGCGATGGCGGCAACTTTTTCATCATTCTCTTCTTCACTTGAAGAAGACCCACTCGATGATTCGATGTCGGTGAGCCAGTCACAAACAATATATGCCTTTCCATTCTTCTTCTTGTGGAACCTCTTTTGCTTCCCATCCTTCCTCTTGAAGAATTTCTTTTCCTTCTTTTCATCATCGCTGTCATCTTCTTTCTTGCCCTTGAACTTATTCTTCTTGGGCTTGTTGCATTGATGAGCAAGATGACCGAGCTCACCACAGTTGTAGCAGTCCATCTCAGAAATGGGCTTTCTTTTGTTGGAAAAGAATTTCTTCTTTCTTGAATCAAATTTGATGCCTTCTCTATTTAGCTTCTTCAACATCTTGGTGGTCTTCCTTACCATCAAGGCAATGTTTGCATCAAGGTCATCATCACTTGAGGATTCTTCCTCAACTTGTATTTTTGTTTTTCCTTTTCTTTCATGATTTGCTTTGAGAGCCAAATCCTTTCTTTTGGAAGATGATTCTTCTTTGTCATTGATGTGCATGTACATTTCATGGGCATTGATCTTTCCCAATATCTGTGTAGGTGTGGTAACTGAAAGATCCATTTGATGTAGCACAGTGACAATGTGTCCATATTTGTCTATTGGGAGGACACTGAGAATCTTCCTCACAACATCCGGTTGTGAGATTTGAGTAAGCCCCAATCCATTAACTTCCTCTACAAGAATATTAAGTCGTGAGTACATAGCATTTGCATTTTTATTAGTAAGCATTTCAAAAGAATTTAACTTTCGCATGGCTATGTGATATCTTTCCTCACGTTCACTTCTAGTTCCTTCGTGTAGAGCACAAATGTCCATCCACAAATCATGAGCATTTTTATGATTTCTTACTCTATTGAACACATCTTTGCAAAGGCCTCTAAAAAGGGTGTTTTTGGCCTTAGCATTCCATTTCTCATAATTGAACTCATCACCTACAAGATTTGTGGGATCTCTAGGTTCGGGGAATCCTTGTGTGGCGGCTTTATAGACACCAATGTCTATAGCCTCTAAGTATGCTTCCATACGAATTTTCCAATAAGGAAAATCGTCACCATCAAAAACGGGAGCAGGTCCATCCCCACCGGACATCGTAACTCTAGCGGTTAAGCTAATCTATGAGCAACAAGGCTCTGATACCAATTGAAAGGATCATGATGCCCAAGAGGGGGGTGAATTGGGCTTTTCTAAAAATCAACACTAATTAAATACTAAGCAAGAGCTAAGCAAGAGCCCAACTTCACCCCAACAACTAGCACTAAGAATATAATACTAGAAATGCAACAATACTAAGACAATACTTCAAATACTTGCTAAACAAATACACAATGTAAAGTGCTTGAATTAAGTGCGGAATGTAAAGCAAGGTTTAGAAGACTCCTCCAATTTTTCCCGAGGTATCGAAGAGTCGGCACTCTCCACTAGTCCTCGTTGGAGCACCTGCGCAAGGGTATCGCTCCCCCTTGGTCCTCGCAAGAACCAAGTGCTCACTACGAGATGATCCTTTGCCACTCCGGCACGGTGGATCCCTCGAGACCGCTTACAAACTTGAGTCGGGTCACCAACAAGATCTTCACGGTGATCACCGAGCTCCCAACGCCACCAAGCCGTCTAGGTGATGCCGATCACCAAGAGTAACAAGCCGTAGACTTTCGCTTGACCAAGAGAAGCCTAATGCAAGTGGTGTGTGCTCTAGGTGGCTCTCACTAGCGCTAATGAGGAACAAACGCGGATTATGATTCTCTAATCTCCTCACTAGGCTTTTGGTGCTTGCAATGCTCTAGCAATGTGCTGGAATAAATGTGGAGTGCAAGACATTGAATATGGTGGGTGGAAGGGGTATAAATAGCCCTCACCCACCAACTAGCCGTTACAGGCAACTTTCTGCGCACTGGCGCACCGGACAGTCCGGTGCGCCACCGGTGCGCCAACGGTCGTTTCCAACGGCTAGTTCTGACAGCTAGCCGTTGGACTCATGGCACACCAGACAGTGAACAGTCACTGTCCGGTGCACACCGGACAGTCCGGTGCGATGTCCGGTGCGCCACTAAAATTCAACTCTCAAACTTGCGCTCTCGGGTTTCTGCGGAGGGAGAGCCTCTGCCCTGGACCAGCCTGGCCCCACCTGGCAGAGGGTGCACCGGACAGTCCGGTGCCCCAGGGCCAGAAACACTAACTCTTGTTTTTCAGCTGATTTTCAAATCGGTTTTCGTTCTAACTTGTGAGTGAGTTCTAGAGTGACACCTAGCACTGTATATGAGTGTGATTGTGCACCAACACTACACTAGAACTCTCTTGGTCAAACTACTCATCGACAACCCCTCTTTATAGTACGGCTAAAAGAGAATAAAAGACCTAACTAAATCGCGAGTGTCCACATCTCCTTGACACTCGGACTCCGTAGACCTTCAACTTTTGTTTCGTCGTTTTAGCCGTCGCTTCGAGTTCTTATCTCCGGGATTGTTTTCACCGTTGTAGTACTTCTACCTGTCATGCGACCTAACTTACCATTTGTCTCTGCAAAACACACGTTAGTCACATATAATATTACGTTGTCATTAATCACTAAAACCAACCAGGGGCCTAGATGCTTTCACCTAGCAAGGTAGTAGTCACCTCATATTTCTCTTGTGAAAGAATCTGGAGCACCTTTGATATTGTAACTCACTTTGTCCAATGTCATATTGTCATTAGTTAGACTAAAAATAGCCTTATCTATTCTAAATTGTTTGGTTGATTCGATTTGCAATGTAGTTGCATACCAAGAGAAGAAATGAGCCAAATACACAACACATAAGTGACCTTCTCTTTGTTCAATTCAATACAAGATTACTCGGGAAAAAAAGAGAAGCAACTAAAATGTTGATGTACTTCTACCTTGCTTCTAATGCTCAAGATTGGTCGGTTGAAGGATGTGACAATATTGATAAAGAAAATGAGAAAAACGAAAGGTTCTTATCCGTTACTTCTCTCTCAAAAAAAAAACAAAAGAAAAGGAAGCTCTCTCAAAAAAAAAAAAGACAGTTTGAGCAATTGCAACATGCCGCCGAAATGGCTTGAACTATTGTCACATGTCGCCATTTTATATATAAGGGCCATGTTACTCTGTTTTTTTAACATATTGGTGCAAGTCAAGGTTTGCTAGAAGGATCGTCAAGAATCAAAAGGGAACTGTCAAATTTATGGTTTTACGTAATCACGAAACGTATCAGCAGATTAATTCATATAAAAATGTTATATCCACAACTCTACATAAATGTACAAAAACAACACTAGCTCAAATGGCCTTCACAAATGCCTATACCGACAAGCCACAGATAAAGATGAAACACAACAAGTGACTTGTCAGAGTAAACCGTACAAGGAGGGAAGAAGGAACCTAGCCCTGTCATGCTGAATGGGTAGCCAGACCATCCAATTAAGGTGCTGGCAGTTTGGCATGAGCACTAGCCCGTGATGACCGAGTATCAGTAACTCTGCATTTACATTGGATTGGACTAGTGGGAGTATGAACTGGATTGTAATCAACGAGCTTTGAATTTGAGCTCGACATTAACGAGCAACACGTGTGAGCTAAAGCTAGTTGCGAGAACATAATAATCCAAAAGCCAGCACGAGCTTAGATGTTCCTACGCTATTTACAAGTCCCATAATGATTATACTACTGCAGGGTGGTACCCAGTCGGCGCTATGTTCTCCAGCCTCGGAATATTGGCCACGTTCCTCCTTGAGCCCCATTCGTGACAGCACTCAAGAGCTAGATGAAGGGCGGTGCCCAATCCGAGAACTATAAGAACACCTGCAAACATTACGTTGGTCAGTTTATTCAATGAACAACATTCACTATGCAAAGTATCTTTCAAGTGAATCAATGAAGTAGTAATAGGAACCAAAGTATGAAACGTAACAAACATATTGATTGCTAATAAACCTAATGGGACACATTTCAGAGACATTACCCTTCCTGTTCCTGATGGCATATTCTGACAAAATTTCTAACTGTCAATATGAGTTCGATGATCAGTTAATCACTCCCCCCATTCAATCTCAAAGAAAACTACTCTCAGTTCCAATTTATAATTTGGACAGAGGGAGGTAGGAATGACTATTTCATGAACCCGTTATTCTAGTGCATTAATTACTTCAAATCGTCCAAGAATTCATAAGTTTTGAGTTGTTTGTCTCACCCTGAAAACTGGGAGATTTCGTGTGATCCTAAGACTAAGCCCAATACTTCAAGACGAGGACCGTCGCAATCACAAAATACAATTACTAAGTCTGTCATTTGTGAACATGATGATAACGTAGAATGAAATGACACTGCGTAACAGTATTGGCAAGAACATCACATGAAACTTAATTACATCCAGTGACTAATTTTGCTTTTACACGAAAAGTGTAGTTCCAAACTCCTATTTGTCAATCTAATAATGTTAGGTTGGACATTTTTGTTATGAAAGAGGAGAGTAGTCAGTCGTCTATTGCCAGAGAACAAACAAACCGTAAGGTTATGTAAAACTAAGTAATTCATGCTTTGTGTTCCTCAATAACTTTTTTAATTTAACAAAAGGTTGAAAAACAGAACTGTAAGGATATTAGAATATGGTAGAAGAAAAACATTGTTCCATACCAATTATTATATTGACAGGAAGTGCGGAAACACCGAGAGAAACAGATATCAGCACATCCAATAAGAGACCACCAATCAGAATTGCAAATGCAACCCAAAGTGGGCTAAACCATCCCTACACACAAAAAGAGAAACAAAATAAAATATGAAGCAGAATAAAAAATACAGGCTCAACAAAAAGAAAAATTGCACATGATTACATGATCATTAATCATTTTTGCAGATAAAGAGTCAGGTTACTGCATTTGTTTCTTATTTATCATATCCAGTGATAAAAATACCCTTTCTCGTCCTCCTCGTCCCCTTCCATAAGTCGAATCAACCCTCCAAACCCAATAACTTGTCTGTTGAATGAAAACAAGTAAATTTCATAATAGAAAATGGAAATTGACTTGTACTTTTATCAATATTGTGCCTCCTCAAATTTCAGGATGGCCTTCATTTATGTAATTGTGAAAAAGAAGTCTTCCAAAACAAAGCCAATTAAAGTTGTTATATTTAATGAGGTGTTCTCAAAACTACAAATAGATACAACTGACAATAGGTAGTTTAACTTGGTTAGACATAAACATAGACCAGTTTATTAGTTAGAGAATAAATGAAATGGATATACATATGCATTAGGACACATACATTCTCCAAATGATCCAATATAGATCGAAATATATAAAGTGCAAAATAGTAAACATACACTTGATTGCGTTTCTGGAGGGGCGATATTGACAGCAACCTGCCTGTATAGTAAGGAAAATCATTATGGTGGCAAAGTCATTTGAAGCAACAGTCAAGAACCTTCTATGTAGAATACTTACTGGCATATCTCACACTTGTTTGAACCTCTAGTACGAAACCAAAAATCAATGCATGTGCGATGTGCTTTTGCAAGATCACCACGACATCTGCATCCAAGGTCGACCAGAGGTTCTTCTGTCTTCTGTTGACAAACTCTGCAGAAGTGAAAAATGTATTCATCCTCCAGAAAAAATAACGTAACAAGTGGCAAGATTCAGAAATATATAAAAATTTGAAGGTAAATAAAATGGCAGGCAGTATGTACTAAAGGGCTTCTAGACATGTGTTTTACAAGACTGGACCTAATTTTGGGATGACATTGCGATGTCTAACAGTAAAAAATGTATTTATGTTAAGGAAATGGTGGATTTAGGGATTGTTTGTTTGGGATTATAATCTGCCCAGATTATATAATCTCACTTATTTTGAACTAAGTGTTAGTTTAAAATAAGTGAGATTATATAAGCTGGCCAGATTATAATCCCAAACAAGCAGGCCCTTAATAACTTAAATCGGTACCATCAAGGCCAATGCATTCTACATTGTTCCTTCCAAAACAAGGACAGCCACTTGGTCCACAGGTACCTTAACTGGAACCTGGGCTTATTAAGAGTACAAGTGTTGCTCCTGTAAAACAAAAGACCAATATTTAATTCCAGGTACTGTATTGGGAAAATTCAGCTTCTAAAGATAATTGTTCTGATTAGTAGATCATAAGTAACACAATGCTCCCTTCTATATTTAGAAATGTCAAAGAGCCATGAGAAAACAGATTGGATGTGTTATTACTTGCATCCAGTAAATCAAAAGATCAACGCAAGAACATCAATACATGGAAAAGCAATGGTGCGGCTCACAGCACATTTGTGGTACAAGAAAAGCTCAGTTGGAAGTTGATTATCAATTTCCACCATGCTTCCTCATATTGTTTTCACCCGCAGCCTCCTAGCTGCCAGTTAGCCTTTCATAGCCAAGAAGTAAATATCATATATATTCATCGAATTGTCGAATATATGAAGTCCTATTTATAATAATTCTACACATAAAAGATCTTACTATCAGCAAACTTGAGCACGAAGTTGCTGTAAGTTCAAACCATTCCGAATATCCTTTGCTTCTACATTCAAGGTCAACCCAACTGCATTGGAAACATAACCTACCTTCTCATGACCGCCTAAATACCTTGGAGACCCTAATATATCATAATTACCACTTTGTAGTCCTATTTGCACTTCATGAAAGCCTAACTACACTAACATATGGGCTGTAAATAAGCACATACCACAAACACTGACAAAGTCAATACTAAAGAAGATGCAGACAAACTGACAATGAACATGTTCACAAACTTGTTGCTCGCATGTTATATGTGATAAACAACACTCACCCAACTGCAGGCAAAAAATCCATTGGTGTAATGACAGACAGAAAAAGGCAGCTAGGGTAATCAGTTCAGTTGACATGATCCATGTGCTAGGGCGACTCCAAGAAATGAATCACTACATCATAAAAGGAAGTTCGTTCATACAGCTACAGTCACTTCACTGCATGAGCATCGCCCGAAGCCATCGCAGGTAATCCATGGATGGATAAAACGCGCAACTGCTAAACGTAACGAGGTCCCCATACAAAATCGGAACGCTCCAAAACAGAACACACCCTCGTCCCCGTCCCAACTCGCAGTTCACTAAAATGGCCTGAGCTTGCACAGGAAAACCCACACCGACTGGATACCTGCATTGCTCGTAGTCGTCCAAGCTGTCGGAGTCGGACCTTGCCAGCCCGGCTTCCTTCGCGGCCGCCGAAGCGGTCAACGAAACCGAGGTGGCCATAGGCTTGCCGTCACCGGCCTGCGGGGAGCATGCCGGGGAGCCACCCTTTGCATCGGGCATCTGAACATCCTCGCCTGGCCGCGAGATCACGATGGTGACAGCTGGCAACGGCGCCTCGGTCTGCGATGCCACCACCACCTCCTGCTGCGGCGCCGGCGACGGAGCCTGCAGCACAGGAGGTTCATGGGCCGGCAGCTCTGGGATCGTCCCCGGGTCAAGGCCCGTGCAGGGATCCGATCCGTCCGCGCCGCTCGACATGAGCGGTCCGCCGGATCCCACCCAGCACCTCCCCCTCCTCTGCGGCTCTTCGTCGACCACCTCGCGTGGGCGTGATGAGTGCCACTTTGGTGTTGGGGGGCGGGTTACGGAGCACCTACTTCTGCTAGTGTCTGCTCAGTATCGCGACGGCGAGGGGAAGGAAGCGGTGGGGGCCGCCGCCGACGGGGAGATCAGATGGGGACGGGTTGGATGGGCCGCCGACGGTGTGGATTGGGGATAAGGACGACGGCTTTGAGGGGAATGCTGGTTTGGCTGATCAGTGGGACTTTAACACTGCAGGACCCATATGTCAATGGAAGCAGGTCGTAGTCGAACGAGTATGGAAAGTTGACGTTATAATATTCATCTTCGCATCTGTAGACACGAGACAATGCGGACCTGTGTCTCCGGTGGCTGTGCCCATTAGGGTTGAAAACAGAACGAAAAAATCTCGTCACGATTCGTACCATTTTCTATATTTGATCCGACCGTTTCCGTATTTACGGAAAAATATAGAAACGGGACGGAAACGAGAGAGCTTATTCCGTCGGTTTTTTTGATCCCGTTTTACCAGATTGAACCTTTATTTATTCCGTATTTGACAAATATAGGACGAGCCTAATATGCATTAGTATATAAACTATATCATCGTGTGTTTAGGTGACAAATTATAGCAAATTGGTCATTGTAACCACCGGCTCTTTTCAAATGACAAGTGATCTAAAGTCTTAAACAACATCGAATGTAGCTAAATGTACACATTTAGCAACCAAACAACAATAGAATGTTGCCTCTCTATATTTATTTGTTTTATGTTATTGTTCTGTCAATCAATCACTAGTCAAACATCAATAACATTTCTATTTGTATTAAATTATTAGTTTCCGTTAGTATTTCCGTTTCTGTTCGTTTTCGCAATTCCGTTTATCCCGCTTCCGTTTTCGTTCCCGACTATTCCGGATCCGATCCCGTTTCCGATGATAAAATGCGGATACGGAAACGGGAGACAGGTTTTTTCGTCCGTTTTCGTCTGTTTTCATCCCTAGTGCCAATCACATACTACTTTCTCAGTTATATATCTACTAGGTATGTGCCCGTACGTTGCAACGTCACACAAAATATTCAGAAAAATATTAATGCATGAATACATCTGAGAGTAGTCATGATGTAAAACTATTTTGGTAGTTGTCTCGCAAAGACAGAAATATCAGAAGTTGTATAATCTGACATGACAGGTAACATGACCCATGAAAAAAATATGAACCGAAACATGGTCTCCCGCAAGCCAAGCACGCTCTTTCTCCTTCAGCACGAGCAGAGTCAATCCCATATAGATCCAGTCGATCTTGATGACACCGAAAAAGATACAAATGAATTAAAACTCAACATTCGTCTTTTATTTGGAACCTTTTCTTTTCAGCAAAATTAAAGTAGTATGATATCAACAAGATGTGCCACTGTTCTTTTTTGTGACAAACCATAATGACTTGTGTGTTAAACTACGATACCTTTTGAACAACGACAACTGTTGCCTGAAAAGGTGTCATGTCTTCGTATGGAAGCTGAAAAGAAAAGGCCAACTCAGCAATTAGCAAAACCACACTTCTACTCTACCATTACAACGGCGAAACAAAATGATGGCGAGAGAAAAATAACATTTGCACTGAATCCTAGTAACATGAGATCAAACTGAGCAAGATATTTGCACCCAGAAAGCTTGGCTAGTAACAATTTGAACATAGTTTCTTGGGATGGTCATGGAATACAGAATAGCCAGGTGATAAGAAACACGTGTAGTTTAATAGTACTAAAAAATCATTCCAACGAATTAGAAAAAATATCTATCTTAAACTACTGCACTGAATCCTAGTAACATGAGATCAAACTAAAAAAGGCAGGATATTTGCACCCATAAAGCTTGGCCAGTAACAATTCGAGCATAGTTTTTTGGGAAGATCATAGAATACATAATATCTAGGTGATAAGAAACATGTGTAGTTTAATAGTACTGAAAATCATTCCAATAATTCAAGAAAAATATTTATCTTAAACCAATGCACTAAATCTTAGTAGCATATGATCAAATTGAAAAAGGCAAGATATTTGCACCTACAAAGCTTGGCTAATAACAACCTGAGCATAGTTTCTTAGGAAGGTCACATGATGCTAAATAGGCAGAAGCTAGTGATCTGCAATTCAACCACTTCATTTCAGTCACTGGCCAATTAGCCCACTTTGTCTACTCGTTAGCACGGTTAGATGCCTCTCGATCTAGCTAAGAAACACCCGAGATGCAGCTAGTTGCCTTTACCGGTATTTCCAAACGTCTCAGAGACCAGACGAGATGCGAGGGGAATAACAAAGCAATGGCAATTAAGGGATTTAAATTAAAATCCTATGTAGGGAGCCTAAACGATTTCGAGTTATCAGCCAATGCTTTTGAAACCCCCCGGTTACAAGCAAATGCACTGAAGGCTCAATTCAGCTATGATCTTATCAGGTCCAAACTACTGCAAGACAAGATAATCTGCCCTAACCTGATGAATGCACCAATACACATAGGTGGAAATCTTAAATCCTCTTGAGGCATCAAACTTTTCGATCCCACAAAGTAGCCATATGCCCCTATCAGACCACCCTACAGCATGAACGAACACATTACAATTCAACATTTTAGGTACACTATTTTTTGTCTTGTTGCTACTATGCCATTAGATTTATAGAGAGGTTTCTACAGAATGAAGTATTAGTCCATAGTCATGTTTTCTATTTTATAATGCCTTTTAAACACTAATAACAAAGAAAAAAATTGCCATATTTGACATAATGGTTGGATCATCCACGACCACATATGAATTGGAAGAACTCTAACATCTAAAACATGAAGTGCATTAAAGTTTACCTTGTCTATTTTCTCCAACAGCATATATATAAAACTCCATGACTCTAAGATCAACACCTGCAGGAGGGCCTTGAACATATGCATTAACTTTGGATGGCTACTTTTCAAGCTTGAATGCTGCTTTGATTTCATATCATTGATCCCCATCAACATCCACTTGCCCACAATTGACCCATTGGTTTTTATCCACAGCAAGACTGACAATTACATGGTGATGTCCATGTCCTTCGGACCCAAATCGTACCCAAGCGGATACTCTGTAAGTGACATGTAATCTTAGCTTATCAGTTATGACCTACGAAGGACCCATCCAAGCATCTATGCGGTTCATGGCAAGGATATAATAGCCACTTATATGCTTCTGGCTTCCACGGTCCTTCAAGATAGAAAGTAGCATATGGGGTGCTTCAGTCTAGATACTCAATCAACATGAACCATAGGACTCCACCCAGAAAGCCCACGAGTGAAGGCATTATTGTGCAATATATTAGTTCCATACAAAACATTCTGTAATATTTAACAAATAAATATTCTTTGATTAGAGAGGACAATTTTATAGTATCTTTTACAGTATCATGACAGATGAAAGTTATAACAAAAGAAAAAAAGGTTTCATAAGTCTCAAGAGTCAGGATCGTTCACATGCAAATAATCTCAGACTGTGAGAAGCAGTTAGCCTACAAACCTTAATGTTTGGGCATGGTGCAGCTTGGAGCTTTCTTGATGGAGATAAGACAAGACCATGTATAAGAATGTCAATTCCAACAGGGGCCCTTCTATAACAATAATAGCTTTGGTAAAGGGAGCATGAAGGATGAACTTTCCTTTCAAATGTGTTGATTGCTTATCACAAGTCTGATTTTTTGGTTATAGAAAGGAAAGTAAGGAATAATGTCATTGGCTCCTAAAAAGGGCATTATCAACAGAGAACAAGAAACAAGAATAACTTACTTGGCAAGTCCCACATATCGCTCACGACCAAATTCTTGTACCTGTAGGGTAGTGCACACTTCAGTATCATTGGCACTCCCAAATATTCAAACAACAGAACTGATCTCATAAAGAACTTTCCACTACACCCTATCTGTGATCTCTTGTTGGATGCCATTCAATTGTGAACCCGTCCAGTCGCTAGAGCGAAATAACTGCCATTTAAAGGCCGAACATTGTCGTATACATAAAATAGAACAAATGAAATATGTCAGACATATATCAAATACAATACATATCTCAAACGCGGAAGACGTAAAAGGCCATCTAGGATTTGGGCATGTTTTCCCCTTTCTGCTTCAGGACTATCGGCCATGGCTGTTTCTGCCAGGTCTTGTAGAGGTCGGTCTTGTCATAGCCGGTGATGACCTCCTCTACGAAGGAGCGTGCGGGAGAAGTGGCCTCGCTCAAGGAGCAGCAGCGAGGACCGGTCCTCGCACCCACCTCCGCCCTAGCCCCTAGCTACGCTGGTGCCCTGCGATCGCGACACCCTTGCCGACATCGAGGATGGTCGTGTAGCGACCGTGGGTGGTGGTGTTGGCGACGAGGGTGAGGGCGGAGACAGGAAGAGAGAGAGCACGAGCAAGGGATTGCCTGCAGCCGCGACACCCTTGTCGTCATTGAGGGTGGAGCCATGCAATAACTGTGGTTGGTGGTGCTGGCGGCGAGGGCGAGGGTGAAGACAGGAAGAGAGACATCAAGGGAGTGCCCGTGCCCAATCTGAGGAGTTGTTGGGGACAGTGGTATATGCGGCGTGGGGAGGAAGAGGGCGAGGGGGTGGGGATGGGGGTTTGCATCGCAGGGCGAGATTTGCGTGGCGTTTGCCGGCTGGGATCACGGGAAGGCGGTTTGCAACGCGATGGTGGCATGGATGGGCATTGCGGCCTCGCACGCGAGGGGGGGGGGGGGGGGGGGGGGGGCAGGCGGGGGCGGTGAAGCAAATGTGGACGCCCTCAATAGCGTCATATAGAGTAGTATAGATATCTATACTCTTAGGCCCTGTTTGTTTCGTTGGAATTGAATTCTATTTTAATAATTATAATTTAGACAAAACTAATTAAGTTTATATGTTTATATATGTAATATATTTGTATATTATCCTAAATCATATGAGAGATAGTTATATACTATATTTATGTTATAGCGGTGCAAGTAGAAGAGTGTACTATAAGTTGTACATCGGAAAAATAACATGTAAATCTATAGAATCAATTTCCATCTCTCACCCCATGAATTTAAGATATGCTTATATGATAACTTTGGAAAGTGGTGGAATGTCACATTCTAAAAAAATAACCTATTTCATTAGTAAGATTCCAATTCCTCAAAATGAAAGAAAACAAACGGGGCCTTATATAATTTATCTATACCCCTATATAAACCACTACTTCAAACTTTCTTGCAAACAATTGTCACCTGCAGTTAATACCTCCCCTAAATGCACCAAACCAATTGCACTTAGAACCAGCCCACTTTTAATACCAGGAGACGAGATCTGTTCAAACCTCTCATTTCTCTCGTTCACTTAAATCCAACGGTCCAACTTAAAATACACAGGCTCCTCCCTGAATTCTCTTTGATCTTCTCTCCTCTCTGTGAAAACCGTATACCCTCCTCCAAGGCTCCAACGCATCCAACGATTCTCCGCCGCCACTCCCTCCCCCTCACGCACCTCCCCACTGCATATCCTCGCCAACGTCGTGCCCTCCCATGCACCTCTCCAGTGTCACCCCTTCCCCTGGTACTCGCCGATGCTACACCCCGCAAATCCCATGAACCGCCAATCATGCTCGCCGTTGATGGCCTCTATCTTGTTGGGTTGCGCGTTCGTGAGAAGCGTATGCCACAGAGCTAGTGGGAGCACCGCCTCACCTTCACGGCCAACCTGCGAGAGTTCCGTGTGAGGTACCCGACCGTGACAAAACAGGCGGTGCGCGTACGCCCACGTGATTGGCAACCTCGAGTGCCTCATCAGCGAGCTTGGCCGCTTCACCACCGTCCCCACCATCCTGCAGGGGTGGGCGCACCCGGCCAACCGGTTCCTATGTGACTGGTTCACGGCGCACCTGGTGCCGTTCCCATCGGCGTGACTGCTGCTCATGTGCTCCATGCCCACCTATGGTCGCCTGGAGACGCGGGAGCTCGAGTACCGCACTACCCTGTCTACGACATCGTGTGCCACCGCTCCCGCTCCTGCCTGTCGTTGCACTAGAGGATGGGACACACGCAGGAGTCAAAAGTAGCAATGCCCTTCTGTCATATAGTTTTGTTTTCCTTCATGTAATCACATATATATACACTAGGTGTATGCCTCTGTCTTGCTACAGAGTCAATATGTAATGATAAGATATATCGAGATGTAGAAGCACTATTTGTCGTTCTATGCTCTCGTTATTAAAATGTTAGTGCATAACGATTACATGGAGATGAACAACACATTTATCATGCACCTCAATATCTCGCATCATTTGACGAGAAAAGATAAATCATAACCGTACACATTGAAATCTGATCATTCAGAAGCAATGGGTTCTAGTTGCATGTCAATTATATGAATCATATGGTGATGCCCAAGACTCATCACAAGAAACAAAATGGGTGCGGCGACGGTCAACTTCTCATATTGCTCCATCATGTTGTTGTAGTCCTTCGGGTCTTAGACGGAGATGAGCAAATCGAGGTCTTCCTCGCTCCCCGAGGAGCTGAGTTGGACAACTTTGACAGCTTAAGAACTGTGAGCACACCTGCTACCACAGAAGATCGAAGCCAAAGCAAACGTTGGGATATTCCATCCCCCGTACAGAGCGTCCCATGGACCTGCTCCAAGTGAGACTCGTGTGTAGGTACTAACTTAGGGAACCAAAAGAGTCAGATTTAGGATTCCTGTGGGCAAACATAGAGATGGGGCACAAACAATATCATCACTATGGTTCACAAGGCTATAATAAATAAGAGAGCTAATTAATATATATGCAACACAAACCTTGTCCAGCTCCTGTATCGATAGTCAGTTTGGCAGTCACAGAACACGAAGTGTTGTAAGTGATCTGCAGTGCTTAAGCATAAGAGAGCTTCCAGCTTCAGTCCATTAAGCACATGTGCTGAGTCTTGTTTTGATATTTACAGAGAGTGGCAATCTGATAAGAGAAAACAATCAATGTTGTGATCTTGACTTTTTATTTGCCCTAATGATGTGTTGAAGTTTGTTTGAGTACAAATCAGAAGAGATCCAACTTAGTATCATTGTAGCCATCAAAATTGACCACAAGCCCATCAATGTACAAATCCT
This sequence comes from Zea mays, assembly GCF_902167145.1. Classification (NCBI taxonomy): domain Eukaryota; kingdom Viridiplantae; phylum Streptophyta; class Magnoliopsida; order Poales; family Poaceae; genus Zea; species Zea mays. Next base: position 28,632,332 of record NC_050100.1, on the reverse strand, counting down.
AGCAAACCTATCCATCAACAACAATTACAGACGATAGATCAATTGCAGCACCTGAAATGAAAATGTTATTACTTAAAATTGATAGATGTATTATAAATTCAATGCAACATAGTCAATTAAATGGCAACAAAATATTGTTGGTATAAGTTTGAATTAAAAGAAAGTTGTATACAAGCAAACAAATGGATAACAACATGAGAATCAATTTCTCATTAAAGATTTCTTCACTATATCAGACAATGCGATCAAAGAAGAACTGGTTAACACACTAATCTCTAAATAAAATCTTTCCAATAACCTGGAAATTTGAAGAATAGTCACTGATATGAAAGTTCAGCAACTACATCACACTAAAACCACCTTTATATGAAATGTAGGATCACTAGCAGAAATAATGGCATTAATTAATTAATTAATTAATTAATTTTTGTCTACAACTTCCATAATAACACTTAAAAGAATATTATGTATACCTGGAACTAAATAGCCATGTTGAAAGGAAAATAGTCTCAACATTTCCTATAATCGATTTTAGTGTTTGACGACCATCACAAACCTTGTGGACTAACCAGTTTGTCTAGTTGATCATTCCACAGGTGCATAAGTTCATCTACAACTATTCTAAAGTCGACTGTCCGAAATACCGTAGATTATTCCGGATAGGAGAAGCTTTTTGAAAAATCACCTAAACGCGGACCGTCCGGGCCCTTGCGGTGGACCGTCCGCGACACTAGGGTGAGCCTCGGACAGAACCAATGCAAAAACATAAGTCTACACTATGGACCGTCCAATGGAAAAGCAAGCACTGTCTGAGACCAAGCGCGGACCGTCTGGCCTCAGGCACGGACCGTCCGGTCGGTGAAGAACCGAAAAACCCCGAAGGTGACGGGTTCGGTAAAATGAATTATAGTGTCCTCGCGGACGGTCCGGGGTGCACGACCGGACCGTCCGTGACTGCCTTTATCTGACATCTGACGACGCATTAATGCTATATAGCCGTTGATATAGCAGTTACTGCCGACCGTTGCGATTTCTATCGTTGATGTGCAGGGGCGGACCGTCCGGACCAGGGGCGCGGACCGTCCGCGGTCGGCAGAAAGGGAGCAACGGCTAGGAAGTGGTTGAGGGCTATAAATACAACCCCAACCACCTCCATTCACTTCACCCAAGCATTCCAATCCTTCAAATTCAATACAAGAGCTAGCAATCCATTCTAAGACACAATCAAAGCTTCAAATCTCTCCAAGTTCCACAATTGAGACAAGTGATCATTAGTGATTAGTGGCTTGAGAGAGAGAGTGATCTGTGTGTTATTTGTCGCTCTTGTCGCGTGGCTTTTGCAATCGTGCTTTCTTCTTCTCTCATTCTTATTCTCAACTGACTTGTAATCAAAGCAAGAGACACTAAGTTTGTAGTGGTCCTTGCGGGGTCTAAGTGACCCGTTTGATTAAGGAGAAAGCTCACTCGGTCTAAGTGACCGTTTGAGAGAGGGAAATGGTTGAAAGAGACCCGGTCTTTGTGACCACCTCAACGGGGACTAGGTTCTTTGGAACCGAACCTCGGTAAAATAAATCACCGTGTCATCTGCTTTATTTCTTGGTTAATTTGTTTTCCCCCTCTCTCTCGGACTCGGTTTTTATTCTAACGGTAACCCTGGCTTGTAGTGTGCTTAAAGTTTGTAAATTTCAGTTTCTGCCTATCCACCCCCCTCTAGGCGACTTTCAATTGGTATTAGAGCATGGTGCTTCATTAGAGTCTAACCACTCAAAGTGATGTCGGGAGATCACGCCAAGAGGGAGATCGTGACCGGCGGCGACACGTCCGCAAGCTCGGGGAGAACCCATTCGAGGGAGTCCGACCACAAGCACAAGGAGGAATCATCTTCCTCCATCAAGTCACAACGGAGAGGTGACAAGAAGAAGAAGATGAAGAAAGTGGTCTACTATGAGACCGACTCTTCGTCACCCTCCACCTCCGACTCCGAATCAGCGTCCATCACTTCTAAGCGCCATGAGTGCAAGAAGTATAGTAAGATGCCCCTCCGCTATCCTCGCATTTCCAAACGCACTCCATTACTTTCCATTCCCCTAGGCAAACCACCATTTTTTGATGGTGAGGATTATTGTATGTGGAGTGATAAAATGAGGCATCATCTAACCTCACTCCACAAAAGCATATGAGATATTGTTGAGTATGGAGCGCATGTACCAAATGTAGGGGACAAGGACTACGATTCGGACGAGGCCGACCAAATTCGGCACTTTAACTCCCAAGCCACAACTATACTCCTCGCCTCCTTGTGTCAAGAGGAGTATAATAAGGTGCAAGGGTTAAAGACGGCCAAAGAAATTTGGGACGTCCTCAAAATGGCGCACGAAGGGGACGAGGTGACCAAGATCACCAAACGGGAGACGATCGAGGGGGAGCTTGGTCGATTCATCCTCAACCAATGGGAGGAGCCACAAGCCATGTACAACCGGCTCAAGACCTTGGTCAACCAAGTGCGCAACCTCGGGAGCACCAAGTGGGATGACCATGAAATGGTCAAGGTTATTCTTAGATCACTTGTTTTTCGTAATCCCACTCAAGTTCAATTAATTCGTGGTGATCCTAGATATAAGTTAATGTCTCCCGAGGAAGTGATAGGAAAATTTATGAGCTTTGAATTGATGATCAAAGGCTCCAAACAAATCGTCGAGCAAGGCGCCACTTCCACACCCGAGGTGCAACCCGTCGCATTCAAAGTGACGGAGGAGAAGATAGAAGAGTCTACATCAAGTAGGCTTCCCATTGACGCCTCCAAGCTCGACAACAAGGAGATGGCGCTCATCATCAAGAGATTCCGCCAAATCCTCAAACAAAGGAGGGGGAAGGATTACAAACTCCGCTCCAAGAAAGTTTGCTACAAGTGTGGTAAGCCCGGTCATTTCATTGCTAAATGTCCTATATCTAGTGATAGTGATAGGGGCGACGACAAGAAGGGAAGGAGGAAAGAAAAGAAGAAGTACTACAAGAAGGGCAATGATGCCCACATGTGTCGAGAATGGGACTCCGACATAAGCTCCACCGACTCCTCCGACGACGAGGACGTCGCCAACATCGTCGTCACCAAAGGCCTCCTCTTCCCCAACGTCGGCCACAAGTGCCTCATGGCAAAGGACGACAAAAAGAAGAAGGTAAAATCTAGAGCCTCCACTAAATATACGACATCTAGTGATGAGGGTAGCTCTAGTGATGATGAAGATGATTTGCTTGTTCTTTTTGCCAACTTAAACATGCAACAAAAAGAAAAATTGAATGAATTGATAGGTGCCATTCATGAGAAGGATGAACTCTTGGATAGCCAAGAGGAATTCCTTATTAAGGAAAACAAAAAGCATGTTAAAGTTAAAAATGCCTATGCTCAGGAAGTAGAGAAAAATGAAAACTTGTCTAAAGAGCTTAGCATTTGCCATGACACTATCTCTAACCTTAGAACTGAGAATGCAAAATTACTTGCTAAGGTTGAGAAATTAAATGGTTGTGATGATTCTCTTGTCAATCTTAAAAATGATAATGCTAGTTTAATTGTTAAGATTGATAAATTGAATGAATCACTTTCTAGCCTTAAAATTGAGAATGACAAATTAATTTCTAAGGCTAAAGATTTAAATGTTTGCAATATCTCTATTTCCAATCTTAGAAATGAGAACGCCATTTTGCATGCTAAGATTGATGAATTAAAATCTTGCAAACCTTCTACATCTAGTGTTGATCATGTTTCTATTTGTACTAGATGTAGAGATATTAATGTTGATGCTATTCATGATCACCTAGCTTTAATTAAAGAACAAAATGATCACATAGCTCAACTAACTGCTAAAATTAATGAGCATGAGATAGAGAATGAAAAATTTAAATTTGCTAGAAGCATGCTCAATAATGGGAGACGCTCTGGCATTAAGGATGACATTGGCTTCCAACTGGGAGACAATGTCAAGCTTAATGCCCCTAAGAGATTGTCCAATTTTGTTAAGGGCAAAGCTCCCATGGCATAGGATAACGAGGGTTACATTTTATATCCTGCTGGTTATCCTGAGCACAAGATTAGGAGAATTCATTATAGAAAGTCTCATTCTGGTTCTCATCATGCTTTTATGTATAAGAATGAGACATCTAGTTCTAGGCATTCTGCCCATGTTAAAATGTCTAAAAAGAAATCTCATGTTGCATGAAATGAGCCTAATGTTTCATTTAAGACTTTTGATGCTTCTTATGTTTTAACTAATAAATCAGGCAAAGTAGTTGCCAAATATGTTGGGGGCAAACACAAGGGCTCTAATACTTGTGTTTGGGTACCCAAGGTGCTTGTTTCTAATGTGAAAGGACCCAAGACTGTTTGGGTACCTAAGAACAAGGCCTAAACTTGTTTTGTAGGTTTATGCATCCGGGGGCTCAAGTTGGATTATTGATAGCGGATGCACAAACCACATGACAGGGGAGAAAAAGGATGTTCTCCTCCTACAAGAAAAACGAAGATCCCCAAAGAGCTATCACATTCGGGGATGGAAATCAAGGTTTGGTCAAAGGACTTGGTAAAATTGCTATATCACCTGACCATTCCATTTCCAATGTTTTTCTTGTAGATTCTTTAGATTACAATTTGCTTCCGGTTTCTCAACTATGTAAAATGGGCTATAACTGTCTTTTCACGGATATAGGTGTTACTGTCTTTAGAAGAAGTGATGATTCAGTAGCATTTAAGGGAGCATTAGAGGGTCAGCTATACTTAGTTGATTTTAATACAGCTGAACTCGATACTTGCTTAATTGCTAAGACTAATATGGGTTGGCTCTGGCATCGCCGACTAGCCCATGTTGGGATGAAGAATCTTCACAAGCTTCTAAAGGGAGAACACATTTTGGGACTAACAAATGTTCATTTTGAGAAAGACAGGGTTTGTAGCGCATGTCAAGCAGGGAAGCAAGTTGGTACACATCATCCACACAAGAACATCATGACGACCGACAGGCCGCTTGAGCTACTCCACATGGATTTATTCGGCCTGATCGCTTACATAAGCATCGGCGGGAGTAAGTATTGTCTTGTAATTGTGGATGATTATTCTCACTTCACTTGGGTGTTCTTTTTGCAGGAAAAATCTCAAACCCAAGAGACCTTAAAGGGATTCTTGAGACAAGCTCAAAATGAGTTCGGATAAAGGATCAAGAAAATAAGAAGCGACAACGGGACAAAGTTCAAGAACTCACAAATAGAAGGATTTCTTGAGGACAAGGGCGTCAAGCATGAGTTCTCTTCTCCCTACACACCACAACAAAATGGTGTAGTGGAGAGGAAGAATAGATCTCTATTAGATATGGCAAGGACCATGCTTGATGAGTACAAGACACTGGACCAGTTTTGGGCTGAGGCGATTAACACCGCCTGCCACTCCATCAACCGGCTCTACCTTCACCGAATCCTCAAGAAGACATCATATGAACTCCTAACCGGTAAAAAGCCCAATGTTTCATATTTTAGAGTCTTTGGTAGCAAATGTTCTATTCTTGTTAAAAGAGGTAGAAAATCTAAATTTGCTCCTAAGGCTGTAGAAGGCTTTTTACTAGGATATGATTCAAACACAAGGGCATATAGAGTCTTCAATAAATCCATTGGATTAGTTGAGGTTTCTTATGACATTGTGTTTGATGAGACTAATGGCTCCCAAGTGGAGCAAGTTGATCTTGATGAACTAGATGATGAAGAGGCTCCATGCGTCGCGCTAAGGAACATGTCCATTGGGGATGTGTGTCCTAAGGAATCCAAAGAGCCTCCACAAGCACAAGATCAACTGTCATCTTCCAATCAAGCATCTCCACCAACCCAAAATGAGGATCAAGCTCAAGGTGATGAAAATGAAGATCAAGAAGATGAGCCACCTCAAGAGGAGGACAATGATCAAGGGGGAGATGACAATGATCAAGACAAGGAAGATGATCAAGAAGAAAAGGGTCAAAGACCGCCTCACTCTAGAGTCCACCAAGCGATTCAAAGAGATCACCCCGTGAACTCCATCCTCGGCGATATTCATAAGGGGGTAACAACTCGATCTCGTGTCGCTCATTTTTGTGAACATTACTCTTTTGTGTCCTCTATTGAGCCATACAGGGTGGAAGATGCATTAAGAGATTCAGATTGGGTGTTGGCAATGCAAGAGGAGCTCAACAACTTCACGAGGAATGAGGTATGGCATTTAGTTCCACGTCCTAATCAAAATGTTGTAGGAACCAAGTGGGTATTCCGCAACAAGCAAGATGAGCATGGTGTGGTGACAAGGAACAAAGCTCGACTTGTGGCCAAGGGATATTCACAAGTCGAAGGTTTGGATTTCGGTGAAACCTATGCACCTGTAGCTAGGCTTGAGTCAATTCGCATATTACTTGCCTATGCTACTTACCATGGCTTTAAGCTTTACCAAATGGACGTGAAAAGTGCCTTCCTCAATGGACCAATCAAGGAAGAGGTCTATGTTGAGCAACCTTCCGGCTTTGAAGATAGTGAGTACCCTAATCACGTTTACAAACTCTCTAAGGCGCTTTATGGGCTCAAGCAAGCCCCAATAGCATGGTATGAATGCATAAGAGATTTTCTTATCACTAATGGCTTCAAAGTCGAAAAAGTTGATCCTACACTCTTTACTAAAACCATTGCAAATGATTTGTTTGTATGCCAAATTTATGTTGGCGATATCATATTTGGGTCTACTAACAAATCTACTTGTGAAGAGTTTAGTAGGATTATGATCCAAAAATTCGAGATGTCTATGATGGGAGAGTTGAAGTATTTCCTAGGTTTTCAAGTAAAGCAACTCCAAGAGGGCACCTTCATCAGCCAAACCAAGTATATTCAAGACATACTCAACAAGTTTGGAATGAAGGATGCCAAGCCCATCAAGACACCCATGGGAACTAATGGGCATCTCGACCTCGATACGGGAGGTAAATCCGTAGATCAAAAGGTATATCGGTCGATGATAGGATCTTTACTCTATTTATGTGCATCTCGACCGGATATTATGCTTTCCGTATGCATGTGTGCAAGGTTCCAAGCCGATCCAAAGGAAGTTCACCTTAGGTCCGTGAAAAGAATCATGAGATATTTAGTTTATACTCCTAAGTTTGGACTTTGGTACCCCAAGGGATCCACTTTTGAATTAATAGGCTATTCAAATGCTGATTGGGCAGGGTGTAAAATTGATAGGAAGAGCACATCAGGGACTTGTCAGTTTCTGGGAAGATCCCTGGTGTCTTGGGCTTCAAAGAAACAAAACTCAGTAGCTCTTTCTACCACCGAAGCCGAGTATATTGCCACATGCCATTGTTGCGCGCAATTACTTTGGATGAGGCAAACCCTTAGGGACTATGGCTACAAATTGAGCAAAGTCTCTCTCCTATGTGATAATGAGAGTGCAATCCGCATGGCGGATAATCCCGTTGAACACAGCCGCACTAAGCACATAGCCATTTGGTATCACTTTTTGAGAGATCACCAACAAAGGGGGGATATCGAGATTGCTTATGTTAGCACAAAAGAACAATTAGCCGATATCTTTACCAAACCATTAGATGAGAAAATCTTTACCAAACTTAGGAATGAGCTAAACATTCTTGATTCTCAGAACTTTGTTTGACACTTTGCCCACATAGCTCATTTACGTACCTTTGATCATATCTCTTTTATGTCTACGACTAATGTGTTTTCAAGTGAATTTCTACTAAGTCATAGATTGAACGGGAAATGGAGTCTTCGGCGAAGACAAGGCTTCCACTTCACTCTATCGGTATTATTTACCCTTCGCCATCACTCCACACCGCTCTCCACTTTGGTATAATCTTTCACTCATATTCATTTGTACCATTGGGGAGAAAGTAAGAAGGGCTCTCAAATGTCTCTGTTTTTGGCGATTAATGCCAAAGGGGGAGAGAGTATTAGCCCAAAGCAAAAGGACCGCACCACCACCAATTTCAAAGTTTTTAAAAGAAGTTTTCAATTTGTATTTAAATCTTTTTCATATTGGTAAAACCCTCTTGAACACTAAGAGGAGAATTTCATTCAGGGGGAGTTTTGTTTAAGTCAAAGGAAAAGCATTTGAAACAGGGGGAGAAAATTTCAAATCTTGAAAATGCTTCTCACAATCTTATTCATATACCTTTAACTATTTGCAAAAAGATTATGAAAAGATTTTTCAAAAGAATTTGCAAAAACAAAACAAGTGGTGCAAATGTGGTCCAAAATGTTAAAATTATCATATCAAACTTATCTGCTTAGAAATGCTTTCATTTCAAAATAACTTATGCACATTTGTCAAAATGCAAACTGGTTACATTTCTACACTTTGTATTTGCTTTGGTTTGTGTTGGCATCAATCACCAAAAAGGGGAGATTGAAAGGGAAATAGTCTCAACATTTCCTATAATCGGTTTTGGTGTTTGACGACCATCACAAACCTTGTGGACTAACCAGTTTGTCTAGTTGATCATTTCACAGGTGCATAAGTTCATCTACAACTATTCTAAAGTCGACTGTCCGGAATACCGTAGATTATTCCAGATAGGAGAAGCTTTTTGAAAAATCACCTAAGCGCGGATCGTCCGGGCCCTTGCGGCGGACCGTCCGCGACACTAGGGTGAGCCTCAGACAGAACCAATGCAAAAACATAAGTCTACACTACGGACCGTCCGATGGAAAAGCAAGCACCGTCCGAGACCAAGCGTGGACCGTCCGGTCGGTGAAGAACCGAAAAAACCCGAAGGTGACGGGTTCGGTAAAATGAATTATAGCGTCCTCGCGGACCGTCCGGGGTGCACGATCGGACCGTCCGTGACTACCTTTATCTGACATTTGACGATGCATTAAATGCTATATAGCCGTTGATATAGCAGTTACTGCTGACCGTTGCAATTTCAGCCGTTGATGTGCAGGGGCGGATCGTCCGGACTAGGGGCGCGGACCGTCCGCGGTCGACAGAAAGGGAACAACGACTAGGAAGTGGTTGAGGGCTATAAATACAACCCCAACCACCTCCATTCACTTCACCCAAGCATTCCAATCCTTCACATTCAATACAAGAGCTAGCAATCCATTCCAAGACACAATCAAAGCTTCAAATCTCTCCAAGTTCCACGACTGAGACAAGTGATCATTAGTGATTAGTGGCTTGAGAGAGAGAGAGAGAGTGATCTGTGTGTTATTTGTCGCTCTTGTCGCTTGGCTTTTGCAATCGTGCTTTCTTCTCTCATTCTTATTCTCAAGTGACTTGTAATCAAAGCAAGAGACACTAAGTTTGTAGTGGTCCTTGCGGGGTCTAAGTGACCCGTTTGATTAAGGAGAAAGCTCACTCGGTCTAAGTGACCGTTTGAGAGAGGGAAAGGGTTGAAAGAGACCCGGTCTTTGTGACCACCTCAACGGGGACTAGGTTCTTTGGAACCGAACCTCGATAAAATAAATCACCATGTCATCCGCTTTATTTCTTGATTAATTTGTTTTCCCCTCTCTCTTAGACTCGATTTTTATTCTAACGCTAACCCCGACTTGTAGTGTGCTTAAAGTTCGTAAATGTCAGTTTCCGCCTATCCACCCCCTCTAGGCGACTTTCACATGTCAATGGCAATCAATGGTATTGATGTGTGATATCCTGGCCCCTGGGATGGTGATATCCTGGCCAAAGGCTTAATAAAACTAATAGAGTATCCATACCAACAAGCTGCATCTTCTTTTTCGGAAGCCTATCTCAAAAGAACCTCCAAGTGTGCTTGGCTTGGAGCAATTTGGGATGTGTTACCGACCGTGAAGTTTTTTCGGGTGCGCATGAGTGAGGATAAAGTGCGCATAAAAGACTCGTGTTGGTCTGTGGGGACAATATATGATCCTAGAGAGTTGCCAGGAGTAAGTACCGTCGGTCTAGGGGTTGGAAGGGGTGTTACAAGTGGTATTAGAGCCGACCCTCGTGGTTTCACGGGCGTATGTGGGTTAGGGGTTCGGGTATATGGCGCATGGCGCATGTGGGCCCGGAGTGGTCATACGACATGGCATATGACGACACTAGACACACATACGTGGCTAAGAGGAGAGGTTCCTAGATTGGGGTTGACCGACAAGGACATCAGTCTTTTAAGGGGGGTGGATTGTGATATCCTGGCCCAAAGCTTAATAGAATTAATAGAGTATCCATACCAACAATGCACATCTTCTTTTTCGGAAGCTGTTGGGGGCCTTCGGCTTCCGAAGGTCCTCAAAAACATGATTTAACAATGCTTCTGGAGTATAATTCATGAATAGGTACCTTCGGACTTGAATCAAAACCACAGTGTGAAGAAGTACAAAGAACACGAAGGATGGTGCAGAGCCGAAGCTATGCGCAGGGGAGCTTCGGCATGATAGCAGAAAAGGAAACCGACTTAAAGATGAAAAGGCTATTTAGACCTTGATGGATTACTATAAAGTTATTAGCAAATGTAAAGGGCATGGGTGTAATTTTACATGGGCTGTGTCCCGTGCCTATAAATAGATGAACAGTGCTCCAGTACTGTTCACGCTGACTTGGCATTTGCTTTTGCGTCACGCTTGTACTTTTACCTTCTTTCAAGCCGAAGGTACACTTGTAATTTGATATCATTTCTATTTTTCCATAGTAATAAAATAGAAATGAGCTGATAATAATACATGACTGCTTATATTATTTTTTATGTTGTATATGATTCTTTCTTCATTATTATATGTTGTGTTGATGAAGGTATGTCCTTCATAACCTTCGTCCGAAAATCATTATATCCCAAGGGAAATAATGCTTCGAAGGACGAAGGGCTTTAACGTTTAACATTCTTTGTGTTGCCTTGTTCTTAACTCATAGCATTTGAGAACAAGTCCCCAACATTGGCGCCCACCTCTGGTGAATCCTTTTCGACCACCTTCGGCAAGCATTTGACCTTCGTCATGCCACCGAAGAAAGCTTCAGCGACAGGGGCTGCTGCTCTGCAGCCACTGGATCCAAACCAGGAGACCCTTTCTCTTCGAGAGGCTCGAAGCCAGAAGAGGAAGGCCACCAGTCCAACGCCCCAGGAGGATGAGTTGGACCAAGAGATCAGGAATATGGAGATGCTTCATCAGCAAGTGCAAAAGAAGAAGGAAAAAATGGCTCGGCTAGCTGACCTACAAAGGCAGATTGACGAAGCCACTGAAGAAGTACGTCATCTTGCTCAAGATGAGCAAAATCGAATGCCCCAGCACAGAGAGCTGCACCAAGAGGGCTTCTACAACAGGGATGAATGGTATGAAGATTTCCATCATGGAAATTTTGCTTTTGATGATGCTTCTCCTATGTCAGCAGAACTGTAGGCTACACCTTGGCCCCCGTCTTACAAGCCACCCCAGCTCCCCATGCATGACAGACACTCAGATCCGAAGCAGTTTCTGATGAGCTACGAAGCAACCATATCTTCATATGGTGGCAATACTGCAGTCATGGCAAAATCTTTCATCATGGCAGTCAAGAATGTTGCACAAACCTGGTACTCCTCTCTTCGGCCAGGAACAATCACATCATGGCAGAAGCTGAAGGACATGCTGATCACCAGTTTCCAAGGGTTTCAAACAAAGTCAGTTATCGCTCAAGCTTTGTTCCAGTGCACGTAAGATCACGAAGAATACCTTCAGGCGTATGTCCGAAGGTTCTTGCGTCTGAGGGCACAAGCACCAACAATGCCCAATGAAATTGTCATTGAGGCCATGATCAAGGGGCTTCGGCCAGGACCTACGACCCAATACTTCACCAGGAAACCCCCTCGGACCCTGGAAAAATTGCTTTAGAAGATGGATGAATACATCCGCGCTGATAATGACTTTCGACGGAGAAGGGAGGAAGCTTACAGGTTCTTCGAAATGACCAGGGGCTTCGGAGGGAGAATCCACCCAAGGCACGTCAGATCAATCCACACCACTCAGAATTGACGACAGAGGAAGTCAGCAACAGAGGCCGCAATATTTCTCCCAGGCTTTGGGGCAGCAACAAAGCTATCCTCGGCCCCTAGCTCCAAGGGGCAGAGGCGCCAGGGGCTTCGGTGGAAGGTTTGGGGATCAGCCCAGGAAAATTTATTGCCTATTCTGTGGTGAGGACAAGGGCCATACTACAAGGATGTGCCATGTCACCATTCAGAAACAGAAGGAGATAGCAGAAGCTACAGCCCAACAGAACCAGCCAAAGCAGGTGTAGGAAACAGGTGACGCCTAAGAGGGGGGGGGGGGTGAATTAGGACTTCTAAAACTTTTACTAAACTAGGCCACAATTAAATCCCTAGAGCAAAACCTATGCAAGTAATCAAACTAGAATGTGCAAACTAGGTTTTGTCTAAGTGTTTCTATCTCTACCGCAAAGGCTAAGTTTCAATCTACACTCAATAAGTATGACTGCAAGATTGAAACTTAAATGCTTAATGTAAATGCGGAATGTAAAGAGCTAAGTAGAGAAGCAAACTCTCGTGGATGACGCCGGTATTTTTACCGAGGTATCCGGAACCGCGCAAGGTCCCGACTAATCCTCGTTGGTGCCCCTACGCAAAGGGAAGCCCACGCGAGGGCCAAGCACCTTGGTCGAGTAACTTCGTAGAGAGCCACGGGCCTTCTCCACACGCAAGTGGTGCTCCGCTTCCGGCTCCTCTCGGACGCTCCCCGCCGTCTCCACTATCAAGCTTCCGGCCGAAACGCCGCGGGCCTTGTTCCCTCCGGTACACGGTGGCGGCCGTGACACAAACGCGGTTGTCACGGTCTCGCAAGACTCTCGCCCCACTCGGTACAATTACAACGACTCACGCAAGAGCCGAGGGGTTGTGTGGTTTTACAAAACTCACTCAACTAACTAGGGTTCACCTAGAGCAAGCGCTAAAGCGGTCTAACTAACCTAAGCACTTCGCAAAGCACCTACGCTAATCACCGAGTGATTCTATTAAGCACTTGGGTGTTTGAGCTCTTGGAAATATGCACTATGTGTCTTGGTATGTTGCTTGGGCTCTCACACTTGAGAATGGCCGGTTGGGGTGGTATTTATAGCCTCCACACCCCCAACTAGCCGTTGGACAGAAAGCAGCAGCTTTCTGTCGTCGGGTGCACCGGACAGTCCGGTGCACCACCGGACACTGCACAGTAGATGTCCGGTGCACGCCACGTCAGCCGACCGTTGGCGCCTGTAGCAGTCGACCGTTGGATCCGACCGTTGCCGTCTGCCCATGGCACACCGGACAGTCCGGTGCACACCGGACAGTCCGGTGCTACAGCCAGAGAGCGCCTGCCTGCGGCCTCTCTGCGCAGACAGTCCGGTGCACACCGGACATCAATGTCCGGTGCGCCACCAGGCGCTGGCTGACAACCCTTATCTTGGATTTCTTCGCTGATTTCTTCGGGCTTCTTTGTTCTTGAGTATTGGACTCCTATGCATCTTTTTATGTCTTCTTTTGAGGTGTTGCATCCTCATTGCCTTGGTCCAATTCTCTTTGCATCCTGTGAACTACAAACACAAACACTAGAAAACTTATTAGTTCACGGATTGTGTTGTTCATCAAACACCAAAACTCAATTAGCCAAATGGCCCGGGGTCCATTTTCCTTACAATCTCCCCCTTTTTGGTGATTGATGACAACACAACCAAAGCAAGCAAATAATACAAGTATTTGAATGAAAATATGCAATCTACTTGCTAAGATGCATGATTGTCCCCACATTGTGATATTATGGACTTAAGCCTCCCCCTAACTCCATAATTCACTTACTTCCTATTTTTGGACCAAATAACCAAAACCACTTGAAAAGCCATTTGTAGATATAAAATTTTAAATTGGTGGTGTTTGGTGTTTGATAAAGTTTTCATTGCTTTGGTCCCTAAACTTCTCCCCCTTTGGCATCAACCACCGAAAAGGAAGACATTAAAAGCATGTAGGAAGTAAATAAAAGCTTGCCCTCAACAAGAATTGTATCAAATGATATCACTAGAAGGATATTAAAATAAACCATATGAATGGTACCAGTTGAAAGGAACTCCCCCTAAATGAGTGTTCTCTTTAGAAAGAAGTTTCTCCCCCTTTTTTTGAGATGAAGAAATACTCCCCCTGACAGAGATCCTCTACTTAGGAAAAAGCATGTGAAAAATTAGAGGTGCAAGACATGGTTTGAAAAGACTAACTTCCCTTATGCATAGGTAACAGAATATGAGTTAACTACTTATGCATTTTTAGCAACATGGAATCATATGATATGAAATATAGTCTAATCAAATATTGGAGAAGACATGTAAATGATACTGAATGTAGTCTCAAAAGATACCAATTGAAGATCAATGGCGAGCTTGAGAGACATGAGAGTTCTTGGAGATTTCGCAGTGGAAGATTGTTGTCTTTCTCCGGGGACTTCATTTTCCTTACAATGAGACTATCACATGAAATAGACTTGAAAAGGTGTTAGTCTCAAAGTGTTAGATTATAGAGTAACCTTCCCCTAAAGGTGTGCATACAAGTTTTGAATACTTGTAGGAGACATGCACTTTGATTTGATATCAAGAGGGGCAAATTATCCATAATCCAAACTTTGGCACATATAAGTTAAATGATACACTTTGTAGAAATCAAAATTTTCAATTGATGCATCATTTACTATGGAGTGTTATAAAAGCTATGTGTCGTGCTTTAACTAAACATTTTAAGCCATGTAGGTTTGCTTAAGTATATGAATTTAAAAACTAGCAATCCTACCATATGATTTACCTAGTATGCATGATTTTGAACAAAAGTACATAACAAATGTAATACTAGGCAATAAAGGTAAACTAGATAAAAGATAAATAGATACGCATATCTAAAAACGAGAAATACAATAAAACTAGTTACCTTAGTCATGGGTGGGAAATTTGGGTCCAAAATTTTCACTAACCCACTTGGCAATAAACTTGATCCAATATGATGTATCCCATGATATACATCCCAATTTAGCCAAGTCTCCAAATTTCCCGAGGACCTTCGGTCCACTCACTTCCCTTTCGGGATCCAAACCTTCTTGATGCTTTTCATGGTTGAAATTATCTCCTTTGGCACCCAGATGCGTTTGGCCCCCTTTCCTTTGTTGGCTTGCTTGTTGGCCTTGATTGCTATCACCTTTTCGTTATTTTTCTTCTTGATCAAATATGGTGTAGCATCCTTTTTGTTCACCTTTTTGATGTAGGTGTTTGAGATTTTGCTTGATGGCTTTTGCTTGAGCTTTTGTCTTTGTTTATCCCCGATCATCGCCTTGCATTGGAAAGACTTGTGGCCTTCCTTGTGGCATAGCCTACAAATCACAGTTTCTCCCTCCATAGGCTTGTTCACTCCCGCAGTGGTGTTATCCTGTGGAGGTTGGATTTGTTTGGCTTTGCCTTTCTTGTCATACAAAGCCTTGCCAAGGCGAGCCACTTCTTGCTTTAATTGTTCATTTTCCTTTGCAACCTCATCCGTACATGTCTCTACAACAATATTCTCAACAACGACTTGGTTGCAGGGGTTAGAATCATCAATTAAATCAAAGCAGGAAGTAGAGGCATCTTTCTTAATTATTTCAGGTATTTCAACTAAAGATGCTGCTGGGGTGCTACCAATGTTTTCTAGCTTAGTAGTTAGCTCATTGTTGTGTATGCTAAGAATTTCCATTTTCTTTAGCAAATTTTCAATAGCTTCTTGGGAGCTAGCTAACTTAGCCTTAAGTTTTTCATTCTTTTTAATAAGGCTATCATCGGTAGCAGTGGATGGAGCACTAGATTCTAATAGCTCAATTTTAGTTGATAGCTCACTATTTAAGTTTGCAAAAGTTTCAAATTTTTCTAGCAAACCTTTGTAATCATTTTGAGAGCTAACCAACTTATTTTTTAAAGTTTTAAGTTGAGCTTTTTGCTTAGTGCAAACATCCTGGAAAAATTCTACGGCTTCCGCAAGCTCATCTAGAGAGGGCTTTCCCTCACCTTCATCATCACTACTACTTTCATCACTAGAGGATGGAATGCTTTTGTTACCTCTTGCCATAAGGCATTTGTGTGATGACCGTGATGATCGTGACGAGGACCGGTGGCTGCGTGTCCTTGGAGGTTCATCTTCACTTGAAGAATCATCCCAAGTTCTAACACTTGTTAGCGCCTTGCCTTTGCTCCTCTCCTTTTTGGGCTTGGCCATATTTGGACAGTTGTCCCTGAAGTGGCCCTTCTCCCCACATGCGAAGCATCCTCTCTTCCTTTGCTTTTTCCTGTCAATGTTAAAGAGAAGATCCTCGACCTGCAGGGGCACACCCATTAGATTAATCTTGCGGATCATCCTCATTACCTTTCCGACGCGTCGGATTGTTTCTTCGTCCTCGGAGGATGATGTGCATGGTTGATTATCTTCATCATCATCACTTTCTTCTTCTTCCTCTTCTTCACTTGAGGAACTTGGAGTGGGAGCCTTCTTTTTGCCCTTCCTTTCATCACATGCAAAAGCATATGGCCTTGAGGAAGTTGGCTCCTCTCCCCGACTCATTTTTCGCGACATCTCAAAGGCTGCAATTTTCCCAATCACAATGGTCGGGGTCATGTTGCTCAAATCCTCCATGTTGTGAAGGATGGTGATGATGCTCCCATATCTTTGTTGTGGTAGCAGGGAGATAATCTTCCTCACAATGTCCGCATCACCTAGCTTATTAATGCCAATAGAATTGAGCTCATTGATAATTAGATTCAAACGAGAATACATGTCTCTAACAAGCTCATCATCTTTCATAGCAAAAGAATTATACTCATTCAAGACTAGGCAATGTTTTTGCTCACGGACATTGGATGTGCCATCATGGAGCTCATGCAATTTTAGCCAAATCTCATTAGCAGTTCTCAAGGTAAATACTTGATTAAAAATATCCATGCTAAGAGATTCATATAAGCAATTTTTGGCTCTAGCATTTAAATGAATTTCTTTTTCCTCACTCGTGGTGGGTTTCTCGGGATTCTTGAGAGGTTTCATCCCGTCACGAGTGACTCTCCAAACACCTAGATCAACGGCCTCTAGGTAACAAGCCATTCTAGCACTATAATATGGGAAGTTAGTGCCGTCGAAGTGTGGTGGCCTATGGGTATCCATCCCTTCCTCTAAAAAGCGTCGACTCTTTTTAGCGGTGAAGCTAAAGCGTTTCAAATGAGCCAAACCGGCCTTTGATACCACTTGTAGGAAACGGGTGACGCCTAAGAGGGGGGGGGGGTGAATTAGGACTTCTAAAACTTTTACTAAACTAGGCCACAATTAAATCCCTAGAGCAAAACCTATGCAAGTAATCAAACTAGAATGTGCAAACTAGGTTTTGTCTAAGTGTTGCTATCTCTACCGCAAAGGCTAAGTTTCAATCTACACTCAATAAGTATGACTGCAAGATTGAAACTTAAATGCTTAATGTAAATGCGGAATGTAAAGAGCTAAGTAGAGAAGCAAACTCTCGTGGATGACGCCGGTATTTTTACCGAGGTATCCGGAACCGCGCAAGGTCCCGACTAATCCTCGTTGGTGCCCCTACGCAAAGGGAAGCCCACGCGAGGGCCAAGCACCTTGGTCGAGTAACTCCGTAGAGAGCCACGGGCCTTCTCCACACGCAAGTGGTGCTCCGCTTCCGGCTCCTCTCGGACGCTCCCCGCCGTCTCCACTATCAAGCTTCCGGCCGAAACGCCGCGGGCCTTGTTCCCTCCGGTACACGGTGGCGGCCGTGACACAAACGCGGTTGTCACGGTCTCGCAAGACTCTCGCCCCACTCGGTACAATTACAACGACTCACGCAAGAGCCGAGGGGTTGTGTGGTTTTACAAAACTCACTCAACTAACTAGGGTTCACCTAGAGCAAGCGCTAAAGCGGTCTAACTAACCTAAGCACTTCGCAAAGCACCTACGCTAATCACCGAGTGATTCTATTAAGCACTTGGGTGTTTGAGCTCTTGGAAATATGCACTATGTGTCTTGGTATGTTGCTTGGGCTCTCACACTTGAGAATGGCCGGTTGGGGTGGTATTTATAGCCTCCACACCCCCAACTAGCCGTTGGACAGAAAGCAGCAACTTTCTGTCGTCGGGTGCACCGGACAGTCCGGTGCACCACCGGACACTGCACAGTAGATGTCCGGTGCACGCCACGTCAGCCGACTGTTGGCGCCTGTAGCAGTCGACCGTTGGATCCGACCGTTGCCGTCTGCCCATGGCACACCGGACAGTCCGGTGCACACCGGACAGTCCGGTGCTACAGCCAGAGAGCGCCTGCCTGCGGCCTCTCTGCGCAGACTGTCCGGTGTGCGCCACCAGGCGCTGGCTGACAGCCCTTATCTTGGATTTCTTCGCTGATTTCTTCGGGCTTCTTTGTTCTTGAGTATTGGACTCCTATGCATCTTTTTATGTCTTCTTTTGAGGTGTTGCATCCTCATTGCCTTGGTCCAATTCTCTTTGCATCCTGTGAACTACAAACACAAACACTAGAAAACTTATTAGTTCACGGATTGTGTTGTTCATCAAACACCAAAACTCAATTAGCCAAATGGCCCGGGGTCCATTTTCCTTACAGCAGGTTATGCACACTGCTTCGTATCACTCACCATACATGCCAGAGTATGTGGGTAACCATCCTACAGCTTCTGTTGCTTCGGCAAGCCAACCACAGGCATCTTGGCAATAGCCTCCACCTCCACCACCAATACAACCAGCATACTCCCGAGGCCAACAGCCAGAAGGGAGCCAGCATACTCACCAGCAGCGAGACTTCAGGGAGGAGTCCGAAGCTCGCACAGTCAACAGTACTGTGCCAGAATCGAATCATATCTACTAAGGATATCCTACCCCTGAAACAGTTTTTGCATTCGTCATCATTTTCTTTTTTAATAAGGAGCAATCATTGAAAGCCTAGTTTTTTTGTTGTTTTCAATTTCTTGTAATAGCTTTGTTATTGTCATGATATAATATACCTTCTTCACAGACTCACAAAGTTTCAAAAGTCGGTGAAGCACGAAAGTTGTTCTCAAGAGAACGCAAGGTTCACAATTATATTACAAGTTTTGCCGAAGCAACAAAAAGTCGTTCTAAGGAACGCAGCGTAAGTTTTGCCGAAGCAACAAAAGTCGTTCCTAAGGGAGCGCAGCATAAGTTTTCTGCTCAAAAGTCGTTCCAAAGGGAATGCAGAGCTTACAGCGAAAAATAAACGCTGATTCCGCCGAAATATAAGGCGAAGCGTGAAAAGTCAACGCGAATACCGCCGAAATAGAAGGCGAAGAAGTTCAAAAGACGTTCCTAAGGGAATGCAGAACTTACAGCGAAAAGTCAATGCTGATACACCAAAAAATAAGCGGTGAAGCCGAAAAATAAACGACAAAGAGATTGTGTTCTACTATGGGAATGTGTGTGTATCTTCGGCACAAATCTCATTTTGCATAGCATAACATCATTACATCATTCACATAACATAACATCATACATCATATTGCATCAATGTCACAAGAAGGGGATACAATGTTAATCTTCGGAAATTGCTTCGAAGAGGTTGTGCCAAGACACAAAATAAGTTTTGAAGAAGTACAGCTTCATCAACTCTAATATGAAACGAGATCTATTGCTTACAAAGTATAATGTTTTTATGGAGATTGGATGTTTTTACGGAATATGGATATTCTTCACGAAGCATGAAAAGAAGGGAAGGTGTTTTTTTGCCGAAGGCTCAAAAACGGTATGTACGTAAAGTTTCATGCATCGTAAAGAATTGAATTGCAAACAGCTTATATATTACATTCAAAACTATAAAATGTTACACACTTTGTTCAGAAAATATTACATTCCAAATGTTTTTACAATAACAGCTAGCTTCGTTTAGCAGTCGAGAAACAGCCTCGTCCATAATAGCTCCGGCCACTTTAGTAATTTCATCTTCTTTCTCTGCTTCTGGGTCGGCCATTGACTCGAAGGGCTCTGGAGGAGGAGATAGTTCATATGCGATACAAAACGTAAATAAGTTCGAAGTCACAAAAATAAAACATAAAGTTAAAAACAATTAGGCAATACCTATCCGCCTTTCAAGTTCTGCAGTCTTTTTAGCTGCCTCCGCTGCTTGTCTAGCATCGTGAGAATCTTTTTTGCTCTTTTTTATTATCTCGTGGGCCATCCCTCGGCCGCCATTCTCCCAGATGTCAGTAAAAAATTTTCCACCAACTAAGCTCGCTTCAGCCGAGGGGTCCTTCGTGTCATCAATAGATAAAGTAGCTTCGGTTTGGGCCAAAGCTTTTACATGATCGCGACCTAACTTCTCCAAAATAGCCGCAATTCCCCTGGCACCTGAGAAGGCGCAGACATCTCCACGACCACTCAAAATTTCCTCAAAAGCTTCGGCTTCGTTGCTGATCCAGTCAATTGGACCCTCAGGATCGCCTCTTACGAAGTTGTCTTCGCTGGAGTATGCGCCAAAATTGGCGAAGCTAGTTTTTATTTTTCCCACACATTCTATGGACTTTTCATAACATTTTTCTTTTGAAGAACGAAGTTCTACAACCGTTTTTCCCAATAATTTTTCTAGTAATCACTGTCGGTGTTTCGAGACGGGGGGGTCCCTAAGCCGACGAGTGAATGTCGCCGCGTGCCCCAGCCCAGATGGGTCGAGCGCGAGGGCGAGCGCGAAGGGGGGAAAGCGAGGTGGAGGTGGCCGAAGACCGGCGTGAGAGAGGTGGGAATCTCGCGGCCTTCGTGTTCGTCCCGCGCCCAGGTCGGGTGCGCTTGCAGTAGGGGGTTACAAGCGTCCACGCGGGAGAGGGAGCGAGCGGCTCCAAGCGAGCGCCTGTCTCGTCCTCATCCCCGCGCGGCCCACCCTCTCTAAGAGGGCCCTGGTCCTTCCTTTTATAGGCGTAAGGAGAGGATCCAGGTGTACAATGGGGGGTGTAGCAGAGTGCTACGTGTCTAGCGGAGGAGAGCTAGCGCCCTAAGTACATGCCGTTGTGGCAGCCGGAGAGATTTTGGCACCCATCTGGGGTGATGTCGTGGCCGTCGGAGGAGCGATGGAGCCTGGCGGAAGGACAGCTGTCGGAGCGGTTGAGTCCTTGCTGACGTCCTCTTGCTTCTGTAAGGGGGCTGAGAGCCGCCGTCGTCACAGAGTATGCGGGGCGCCATCATTGCCTATCTGGCGGAGCGAGCCAGATGGGACGCCGGTCTTGTTCCCTGCGGCCCGAGTCAGCTCGGGGTAGGGTGATGATGGCGCCTCCTGTTGACGTGGCTGGTCTGCACCCTAGGTTGGGCGATGTGGAAGCTCCTCCGAAGCCGAGGTCGAGTCTGTCTTCCGTGGCCGAGGTCGAGTCCGAGCCCCTGGGTCGGGCGAGGCGGAGGCCGTCGGTTGAGGCCAGGGCGGAGTCCAAGCCCTGGGGTCGGGCGGAGTGGAGTTCGTCGTCTTCTGGGGCTGAGCCCAAGTCCGAGCCCTGGGTCGAGCAGAGCAGAGTTCGCCGTCTTCCGGGACTTAGCCCGAGTCCGAGCCCTGGGTCGGGCGGAGCGGAGTTCGCCGTCTTCCGGGACTTAGCCCGAGTCCGAGCCCCGGGTCGGGCGGAGCGGAGTTCGCCGTCTTCTAGGACTTAGCCCGAGTCCGAGCCCTGGGTCGGGCGGAGCGGAGTTCGTCGTCTTCCGGGACTCAGCCTGAGTCCGAGCCCTGGGTCGGGCGAAGCAGAGCTTCCTATGGTGCCTTCGACCGGGCCTGACTGCCTGTCAGTCTCACTCTGTCAAGTGGCACCGCAGTCGGAGTGGCGCAGGCGGCGCTGTCCTTCTGTCAGGCCGGTCAGTGGAGCGGCGAAGTGGCGGCGGTCACTTCGGCTCTGCCGGCTGGGGGGCGCGCGTCAGGATAAAGGTGTCAGGCCACCTTTGCATTAAATGCTCCTGCGATTTGGCCGGTCGGTGCGGCGATTTGGTCAGGGTTGCTTCTTGGCGAAGACAGGGCCTCGGGCGAGCCGGAAATATGTTCGCCGCTGGAGGGGGGCCTCGGGCGAGACGGAAATCCTCCGGGGTCGGCTGCCCTTGTCCGAGGCTAGGCTCGGGCGAGGCGTGATCGAGTCCCTCGAATGGACTGATCCCTGACTTAATCGCACCCATCAGGCCTTTGCAGCTTTATGCTGATGGGGGTTACCAGCTGAGAATTAAGAGCCTTGAGGGTACCCCTAATTATGGTCCTTCGGCATCCTTCGGCTGCCTCATCAGTCTCTAGCTTCGGTTTCCGAAGGCCGAAGCGCTGCCAGATAGGACACATGATGATATCTTTAATGTCTTCCCATACCTTTAAATCGTTCTTCACGTAGAACCATTCCTTCATCTAGTCTCCAGGCCACCTTTTCCGAAAGGTTGGCACTGGGCAGCTTGAGCCTGAGCGAGCAACGAAACTGTAGCAGCCAAAATTGTTATGATACTGCTCTTTACCCCAGGGCTTCGTCTCATATAAAAGTTCGTGCATACTGCAGAAACTTTTTGCACTTGGCTCCAAGCCCTGACTCCTCACAGCCCATACGAAGATTCCCATTCTTATGATGGCTTCAGGAGTAATCTGGTGAAGAAAAATCTGGAATATCTTTAAAACCTCAACCACAAAGCTGCTTAGGGGGAACCGAAGCCCAACCTTGAAGAAGCTTCGGAAGATCACGACTTCATTTTCTTCGGGAGTAGGAGAAGTCTTGTCTCCGTTGTCAGCCCTCACAATAGACACATCTCGAAAGTATCTTCCCCTCATATTATCGAGATGACTCTGTTTAATAGTTGATTTTCCGAAAACTGCATGACTTGGTCGCCAGGGTCGATCTTCAGAGTCTTCCCCGCCACTTTCCACGTCATAACTGTCACTGTCACCGGTGTCTTCAGATAAACCTTCTAAAGTATCCCTAGTAATCTTCTCTGTATTTGTCTTTGCTATTGATTCAATAAAGCCAAGATTCTTCTCCTCAGAAAGGCTCAGCTTCGTTTCAGCAACAACTTTTTTTTATCTTGAGACATCTTCGGAAATACTGAAAAAGTACTCTCAAAGCCGAAGCTTAGAAAATTTAAAAACCAAGCAAGTGTTGGTGCGCAAGAGCTAAAAATTGAGCAAGCAAGAGCAGATGGCAAAAAAGCGTGCCAAATGAGCTCGTGGTGTGCTCTTATTTATATGCCTAGTACGTTGAAAACAGGAGGGCCCCGCTTGTCATTGACTGTTGCTATTCTAGCAAAGGGAAGGTGTTTTTTCAGACCTTCGGCTTAGGGCCTTCGTACATATCGTAATCTGAATTTATCATTCTAACAAATTAATATTGCGAGGGGCTACTGTTGGGGGCCTTCAGCTTCCGAAGGTCCTCAAAAACATGATTTAACAATGCTTCTGGAGTATAATTCATGAATAGGTACCTTCGGACTTGAATCAAAACCACAGTGTGAAGAAGTACAAGGAATACGAAGGATGGTGCAGAGCCGAAGCTATGCGCAGGGGAGCTTCGGCATGATAGCAGAAAAGGAAACCGACTTAAAGATGAAAATGATATTTAGACCTCGATGAATTACTATAAAGTTATTAGCAAATGTAAAGGGCATGTGTGTAATTTTACATGGGCTACGTCCCGTGCCTATAAATAGATGAACAGTGCTCCAGTACTGTTCACGCTGACTTGACATTTGCTTTTGCGTCACGCTTGTACTTTTACTTCTTTCAAGCCGAAAGTACACTTGTAATTTGATATCATTTCTATTTTTCCATAGTAATAAAATAGAAATGAGCTGATAATAATACATGACTGCTTATATTATTTTTTATGTTGTATATGATTCTTTCTTCATTATTATATGTTGTGTTGATGAAGGTATGTCCTTCATAACCTTTGTCCGAAAATCATTATATCCCAAGGGAAATAATGTTTCGAAGGACGAAGGGCTTTAACGTTTAACATTCTTTGTGTTGCGTTGTTCTTAACTCATAGTATTTGAGAACAAGTCCCCAACAGAAGCCTGTCTCAAAAGAACCTTCAAGTTAAGCGTGCTTGGCTTGGAGCAATTTGAGATGGGTGACCGACCAGGAAGTTTTCTCGGATGCGCATGAGTGAGGACAAAGTGCGCACAAAAGACTCTTGTTGGTCTGTGGGGACAATATATGATCCTAGATAGCTGCCAGGAGTAAGTATCACCGGTCTAGGGATTGGACGGGTCACACGACCGTTCGCGCATGGGGCGATCTACTCGGAGCTGTCAGATATCGATCAAACGGCTCATATGTGAAGGTACCCCTTTCGCGTGGCAAACTTCATAAAGAGCGCTTAGGGAATATATGATTCAATCCGTAGTCCACTATTATACAAAAGAACACTAAAAATAGGTCCTGATTTTTACCATTTAAACCCCGAACTCTTGGGTATTAGGAGCCGCCACCCACATTTTCAAGAAAATATAAAACAAATAAGTTTTAGGTATAAAAACAAGGCTAAAACCTAGATAATTCATAGGAGCAGCGTGATGGGTGCATACCCCACCGTGGATCTCTTGTAGCAATTGTCTCCCTTGTTCGATTAGGATATACCGTTGGAGTATTTTGGTGAGGCTCCATTTGTATAACTCCACTTCGACAACCGTGAAGGTCTTGGCTCGGCGCGCAAGTCGTTGAGCCTCATCCTTGTCTATCGGGAGCGTATCATGGCTGAGGTAGTCTAGGTAAGGCACCCTCCAGTTGTCCTAGGAGTTGGTTATTTCTGTCGGATTGGTGTCGATCTCCAGAACCTCCATGTCTGATGTGGCCGGGGGTCGAGCAACTCCCGACCCCTCCATATGAGTTTAGCGTCGAGAGGGGATGGTGGTATTTTGATAAAGGCGTGTCTTTTATTTTCACAATAGTTTTCTTTTAAATCTAATTTCAAGTTCAATTAGAAGGATAGAAAGAAGATGGGAATGAGAAAAGAAAACCAAAATATTTCATTTAAATTATCTCTCCTTTTTGCAGTTTTCTTGTTATCATTCCATTCATTTATTTTATTCTTTATCACACATTCATAGAAATTATTTTTCTAGGGATAAACAACTCACATGTACTATATATTTCTAGATTTAGAGAGTATAGCCTTGACGAAGTGTTGATGTATAAGATTTGAGGTTTAGCATGTTAGCACCCTAATCATTTTTACATTAAGTATGATACCATAAAATGCAATATATATAAGTTTGGCTAATGTTATGCCGTCGATCGAAACTCGGAAGACGCTATGGTGTTGTTTAGTTCACGAACTATAACATAAATGGCAAGTGTAATGATTTACACTCGAGTAACAACCTTAAGGTCTAGTTTGGATACTTTAGGATTAGAGTGTTTTAGAGGGATTGAAGAGGGTGTAAATCCCAATAGATCAAATACTCTCTCAATACATCTCAATCCACCCTAATCTCACTCATTACTAGAGTATTCAAACTAGGCCTAATAAGTTTGAATGGACCGATATCAATTTTCAGTGTGATACCTAATTACTATTAGACTTAAACAATTATGATTTAACATTATCTATTATCCATTACGTTGCAATTATATGAACCAAAGAGCACCTACGCTCATGCAACGATTGACTACATTTCTTTGTCAAAGCGTGCATGACAATGGGGATCCATGCCATGCAACGATTGACTACATCTCTTTTTCAAAGCGTGCTTGACAATGGGGATCCAAAATCGAAATGAGGCTAGCCATCGGAAAAGCCGATCGCGATCCAAACCATGTACTAGCAACGTACGTAGATATATGAGCAGACGAAGAATACCAGGCTGTGGCCCACTCGCGAACGAGTTCTCCCATGTGATCAAAGACAACGATGTTTGATTGGGATACATCGTGGAAATTTAGGAGAGAAACATTCGTAGCACCGTACGTGTTGATGAGTCAACCATGTACAATTTTTCAAATCCTTGTTTATTCATAGTAGTACCGTGTTGAAGAGACAAGCCTATATACGAATTTCTAATCGTTGTCAAATTTCGTGGAAGTTGACAAATGCTCTCATTCGTTGGAGAGTACAATGCACCACACCAGTTATCTAACTTTGCTCGGAATATGTTCTAAATTTTCAATACACATCCAAACATCTAAGTTTAGCAGTCATGTTATGTTAGGTTTAAACCACCATAATAACATAAAAGCTTGAGCTTGAGGTTGTGTTGAATGTAACTTTTGCTGTTGATGCAGAGACGTCCGTAGCCAAAAGTTCAAGATGCATCTGCAGGAGAAACAAAAGAAAAAAAGAAATTATCATCCAGAAAATACGTGGGAAATAAGCAGAATACATAACCAAGATATTTGCCAGGTCATCATACAAATCCTTGGAGTTGGCGGCCTCAGAAATAGGAGTTTGTTGTGATCCTTTCCTATTATTTAGAATAAGTTAGTTTTATATTCAATTAGAGACGAGATATATAAGCACTATTGTTAGCTGCAGAGACGAGAGATCAACAGTTATCATTTTCTTTAATCTACTACATATTCCTTTAGTTCTTTCTTTGGTGCTTTGACGAGAAAAGCATTCGAGTTTCTATGTGAAAGTGAGATCAACCTTGTTGCTCGACTAATAACTGGTGGCAACAGATTTGGTAGCAACAGATTTGGCGACTCCGCTGGGGAACGATTTAACATTGTTTTTACAGCGACAAATTGGTGGCGATTGGCACCCTCCTCGCCAATCAAGAACAGGGCCATGTAAGAACAGACCATAAAGAAGGCAGTGCCGGATGAATCTGATGTTCATCCTCTAAACGTGATCAAGGTCACGATGGAGGACCTTACAGAGGCGGACAGGAAGGAACTTGAGGAAGAAATTGTGCGGGAGATGGAGGAGAAACAGAATGAAAAGTTGGCTTGCTTTCGGAAGACCAAGAATGGCGTATTCAAACAAGGTAGCGGAGCAGGCACTTCCAGCAAGAAGGTAAGTCCGTTTGTCACTTGTGAAGAACTGGCTCACATGATCGATACTGCTGTAGCTAGCAAATATGGGACTGACGTCACAGAGATAACACGCATGATTTCTGAGGGAGTGCGTAATTCTTTTGACACGTTTAGATCTGAATCTAGACAAGATATGAATAATAATATGCCTAGACAGATTCGATCTATAGTTCAACAGGTTCAAGGAGAATTGCAGGGGAAGCGTGTAGAAAATCTTTCATATGCGCCTAGTTGTAACGGAGCAGCTACGCATAATAATGTAAACCAAACTGTTAATGAGAGGGGTGGGGATTCAGTAATGAACTTTAACCTACAACAACCATATTATCAGAGTATGGCATATGGACCACCTATTCCGCCTATAGGGAACAGGAGCCCACAAGGATTTGTTCCAAATGATTACAAGAATGGGGACAGGGAGCACTGCTATCAGCATCGGGAATCACACATACAACATGTGAGGGTGAGAGATATGAGGGTGTTAGAGAGCAAGTGGCAAAGACTCTCAGGGAATTTGGTTTTGAGCCTAAAGGGCATACTAGGTCCTATAGGAAGCCCTATCCTGAATTTTTTGATACCGTGCCATATCCTCGAGGTTTTAGAATTTCGAACTTTGTGAAATTTTCTGGGGACGATTCAAAAACTACATACGAGCATGTAGGACAGTACTTAGCGCAGGTAAGTGAAATTGGTATAACAGATGCCCACAAGGTGAAATTATTTCATTTATCATTATCTAGTACCGCTTTCAATTGGTTTACATCATTAGCACCAAATTCAGTTACTACGTGGGCATGTTTAGAGCAGAAATTTCATGATTATTTCTATTGTGGTGAGACTGAACTCAGGCTATCACACCTTACCATGGTTAGGCAAAAATATAATGAAACTATTTCTGAATACATTAGAAGGTTAGAGAGACAAGAAACAAATGTTATAGCTTAACTTTAGGGTAAAAAGATGTGGCCGATTTAGCTTTCACAGGGTTATCATCATATCTGAGGGAGAAGCTAGAGGGGCAAGACTTTACTGACATAAACCAAGTCATGCAGCGTGCTATCACACATGACAGTCGTGCTAGAGACAATAAACAGTATAGCCACTTTAGAGATACGAATGGCAGGGAAAAAGAGAAACAAGGGGTTAACATGTTAGAGCCCAATACTGACAGAGATGAGGAGACAGATGTATGTGTGGCTGAAAGGGTAGATGCGCCAAAGGGTAGGCCTATGGCGTGTACTTTTTTTAAAGCCAAGTCTAGGGAAAAGGGAAGAAATGAAATATACATTTGATGTGTCTAAGTGTGATAAATTATTTGATGTATTATTACAAAATAAAATCATTAGATTAAGGGAGGAGCATGTTATTCCACCCCCTGAGCAATTGGCCAAAAGAGATTATTGTAAGTGACACAATTCATTTTCTCATTCTACTAACGAGTGTAATTATTTCCGTCGCCAGATACAATCGGCCCTGGCTGATGGACGATTGACATTTGGAGAAGCTGGCAAAATGAAGCTTGATAAAGATCTGTTCCCTATCAATGTAATAGATTTCGAGGGCAAAAGAGTGTTAGTTCAGACAGATCAGGCCGAAACTACTAAAGGCAAGAATGTGGTTATCCCTGATGATCTCAAACTCAAGATGATAAAACCGAAGAGTCCGGAAGTCGGTGTGTGGAAAGTAAACGAGAGAAAAAGGTTTCAGTCTGTCTTTACTTTAAACCGACTTCTGAATTTTTGCTCAATAAATATACTTCACAATGGAAAAGAAATGAGTTCTAACACCCTAGAGGTTTCAAGAGACCTAGGTCTCCAAGATGGACACAAGGCAGCCTCTTTGGATAGAGGGAAGGGCCACTGAACTAGAGAAGCAGGGAAGACTAGGCTCATGCAGAAAGCCGATATTTGTTCTCACAACGTGAATTCCCGAAGCGGACATTTGGAGACAGAGCGAAGGCATGGAGGTGAAGTGTGGAGCAGGCTAGGGAGAAGTATGGGGAGTCGGCCCAGGGCTGTTGCCATATCAAAAGGCCCCAAGGAGTTGCGCTCGCAGATTCAAAAGAAATGGGCTCCTCACAACCCAACGGATGCCAGAGGGCTGCATATGGGCAAAAAATCAGAAGAAGAGGGTGATATTGTTGATGGGCGAGATGAGCCACTGAGCAAGAGCTGCTCAAAAATCATAGTGGGAACAGTGGAGTACGACATATTAAATGCTACAGAAGGTTCCCAGGCAGAGGTGGCAAAGCAGAATGATCAGATGGCTGTCACTAGGAATTACACAAAGAAGGGTGAAGAAGTGCCAGCTAAGCCAAACATAGGGCATGGACACGTAACTGCTGCTGGAACAAACAAATCACAAGGGAGCATGCTGCAAAGTGGTGGTGATCAAGGGATGAGCAGCAAGCGCATGAGGCTTGATGTAGGGGCTGCACTAGAGATGAATAATTCTGCTAGCTGGGAGGGGGAACGTAGGGCTGAAATGATTGCAAATCAACGCATAGTTGGTCTTGGTGTTGTGATGGATGTCCACTATAGGGGAGAGCATCACACGTTAGCTGAACAATCAGGTTGCAGTAATAAGCAAAGAGCAATACCAGCAAGAGTGCCGGTCAGAGAACAGGTTGATGCAGGCGAGGAAAATATGTTGATTGGTGTCGCCCAGAATGTAGGTTCTGCTGGTCGAGCTTCAGCTAGTAGTGTACTGGACGTGGGGGGCAAGAGAAACCATGGTTCAGTTGTGCCCGGTACAAAACCAGCACCAAGATGGTGTCCACCTGGGTTAAGCCGTACGCAGAAGCACCGTGTCCAGCGGTTGAGGACTATGGAAATGATAGAAAAGATAAAAGAGGAGGAGCGTGACAGGTGGTTTAATCCGGACAGGCCGATGGTTATTCCTAAGAAGACGTGGAGGGAAAAACGATTGGCAAGAGAAGAGGAAAGTGACTACAGTAGCAATAACGATTCAGATGGGAAAAAAGTGTTGAAGTCCTAGTGGGTATGGATGTTAACATGGTGTTTGTATTGCCTACTGAGTTTAGGGCAGCTGAGGGAGATATTGCAGAACTAGCATTGGGGGCTGAGCGTGCTGTGTTTGAGAAATCAAACAAGCAGGGGTCTCACCTAAAACCACTATATATTCACGGTCACATTGATGGGAAGCCAATGGGGGGCATGCTGATTGACGGGGGAGCAGGTGTAAATGTGATGTCGTTGTCCGTGTTTTCCAAATTAGGGTACAAGGAGGGTGAGCTAATTAAGACAAATATGAATCTGAGTGGGTTTTCAGGGGAGCCATCACAAGCAAAAGGGATTATGTCTGTTGAACTCACTGTAGACAGCAAAACTATCCCGACAACCTTTTTTTGTGGTGGATGTGAAAGGGAAGTATAATGTTTTGCTGGGGCGAGATTAGATACATGCTAATGGCTGTGTGCCATCTACTTTGCATCAGTTTTTGGTTCAGTGGGTAGGCGATCAGGTGGAGGTGATTGAGGCAGACACTGCTGTATGTGTTGTGCTGATGGAGGCACCAATGGAATGGCAGCATGGTAACATGCGATGCTTGACAGGAAGAGACTTGTCAGAATATGATTATATCAGTGTAGAGCGAGATAGTTTTGTGCCTATTCATGTAAAGCCGGCTGACATAGCACGACTCAATGACTTGGTGTTATAAATGAATAAAAATGATAGTTTAAAATGGTTGCAGGAGAGAATAGAAAAATATTGTTTAAGCAAAAACAATATGAGTGAAGTGGTAGATGATTTTGATGATCTTGGAAAGTTAGGACATGGATTCTCATCTGTTGACGGGCTGGAGGAAGTGGACATTGGAGACGGAAGGGCGCCAAGGCCAATATTTGTAAGTGCTAAATTAACAGCTGATCAGAGGCAAAAAGTATGTGATTTACTTAGAGAGTTTAGAGTCTGTTTTGCATGGGATTACACTGAGATGCCGGGGCTGAGCAGGGAGTTGGTTGAGCATAGGCTACCAATTAAGCATAGGTTTAGGCCCCATAAGCAGCCACCTAGACGATTTAACTACGATATCCATGGTAGAATTAAGGAGGAAATTGATCGGCTGTTAAAAGCAAATTTCATAAGGTCGTGCAAGTATGTGGAGTGGGTCTCCAATATAGTGCCGGTTGAGAAGAAGAATACAAGGAAGATCAGGATTTGTGTGGATTTTAGAGATCTAAACAGGGCCACCCCGAAAGACGAATACCCAATGCCTATAGCCGATGAACTTGTTAATCAGGCTTTGGGGAATAAAGTCATTAGTTTTTTGGATGGTAATGCAGGGTATAACCAGATTTTTATGGCCGAAGAGGATGTATCTAAAACAACCTTTCGTTGCCCTGGTTTTGTGGGGTTGTTTGAATGGGTTGTGATGACATTTGGATTAAAGAAAGCGGGTGCAACATATCAATGGGCCATGAACCTTATTTTTCATGATCTTTTGGGCATTGTCTTAGAAATTTACATTGATGATGTTGTAGTGAAATCAACTGCTTTCGATGACCATTTAGCTGATTTACGGTTAGCATTGGAAAGGATGCGAAAGTATGGTTTAAAGATGAATCCCCTCAAGTGCGCGTTTGGAGTGTCGGCTGGTAAGTTTTTAGGCTTTATCGTGCACGAACACGGGATTGAGATTGATCCAAAAAAGGTGGAAGCAATTGATAAATTGGGAGAGCCGGCATGTAAAAGGGATGTTCAAAGGTTATTGGGAAAGATTAATTAATTGAGGCGATTTATATCCAATTTGGCCAGCAAAATTGAGTCATTCGTACCTCTTATTCGGCTTAAGCATGAATCTGACTTTAAGTGGGGAGCCGAACAGAGGGAGGCTTTCAATGTTATTAAAAGGTATTTAGCAAGGCCGCCGGTGCTTAAAGCATCCAAGGCAGGAGTACCTTTCAAATTGTATATTGCAGCACAAGAGAAGGTGATCGGCGCTGTTTTAATACAAGAACATGGTGGGAAAGAGAGTGTGGTGGCCTATTTAAGTCGTCGTCTGCTGGACAGCGAGAGTAGGTATGTGTTCATTGAAAAGCTTTGTTTATCCTTATATTTTGCATGCACTAGGTTTCAACATTATTTACTCTCAAGTACTTGTACTGTAGTATGTCAGACGGATGTAGTTAAATATATGTTACAAAAGCCGATTCTTAGTGGCCGAGTCGGGAAATGGGCATATGCTTTGATAGAATATGATCTGATGTATGAATCTTTATCTTCCATGAAAGGGCAAATTATAGCTGATTTTATAACTGATCATAGAGTTGATGTAGAGCACGAAATCTCATGTCTTAATGTTTGCCCTTGGCAATTATTTTTTGATGGTTCTGTATGCAAAGAAGGGCGGGGAATCGGCTGTGTTTTGGTATCACCAAATGGTTTATTACATGAAATGTCAGTTAGGATCGAATATTCTTGCACTAACAATCAGATTGAGTACGAAGCGTTGTTGTTTGGTTTAAGGCATTTGATGGATATGGGAGTAAAAGATGTAGATGCGTTCGGGGATTCTTTGCTGTTAGTGCAGCATGTAAAGGGACAGTTTCAATGTTTAGATGGTTTGTTGCGTAGTTATTTAGACAATTGTCTGGATATAATTAAACAGATGGATATGTTTAGTATTGCGCATGTGCCCCGAGGCAAGAATGACAGAGCTAACATTTTAGCACAGCAAGCATCGGGGTATAAGGCGGAGAAGGGGCAGTTTTTATTCAAAATAAGCCAATGTTTGGAAACGTCAATGATATAGGAGTGCATGACTCAGGCCACAAAAGTCAGATATCGGGCAGCAAAGTGGAGTAAATGATTCTGATTGGAGGAAACCATTGATTGAATGTCTGCGAAACCCCAGTAGCACCAATGATAGAAGCGTCCCGAGGCAAGTATTAAAGTATACCTTGATGGGAGATGAATTATACTGGCGAACGATAGATGGTTTGTTGCTGAAATGTTTGGATGAAGAGGAGTCAAGAGTAGCTATGGGAGAGGTCCATGAGGGTATGTGTGGTACCCATCAGTCGGTCCACAAAATGAGATGGATGTTAAAACATGCAGGATTTTATTGGCCGACTATGATGGAGGATTGTTTTAGATACTTTAAAGGGTGTGAGGCATGTCTAAGAGCACCTAGAGGGGGTGAATAGGTGATCCTGTAAAATTCAACACTAATAGCCACAAAACTTAGTTGTTAAAGTTAGAACGGCTAAATAGCTTGAAACGAGCTCTTTTGAACACGGACAATCAAAAAGAAAGCACACAAGAGACACACGATTTTTATCCCGTGGTTCGGCCAAGTAATACTTGCCTACTTCCATGTTGTGGCGTCCCAATGGACGAGGCTTGCACTCAATCCCTTTCAAGTGATCTGATGATCAACTTGAATACCACGATTTTTCCTTTCTTTGTCTTTCTCCCGTTTGCGAGGAATCTCCACAACTTGGAGCCTCTCGCCCTTACAATGATGATCACAAAAGATGTACGAAAGTAAGGGAGGGGAGAGCAACACACACAAGACTCAAATCACAGCACAATCACGCACACAAGTCACAACTTGAGCTCAAAACACAACGCACGGAGTTCACAACTCGAATGGAGCTCAAGTCACTATCTCAAAGAATCAAATGCGCGAAGTTGTAGTCTAGAAGTCTTAGAATGTTTCTTGAATGCTTGAGTGACTCCTCCATGCGCCTAGGGGTCCCTTTTATAGCCCCAAGGCAGCTAGGAGCCGTTGGAGGCCAACAAGGAAGGCCATCCTTGCCTTCTGTTGGGTGGCGCACCGGACAGTCATTGAGACGGTCTGGTGCCGATCTCCTTCCTATTCTGGCGCAGACGAACGTTGCAGATTCGTGGCAGTTGGCGCACCGGACACTGTCCGGTGCACACCGGACAGTCCGGTGCCTCCTTTCGACCGTTGGCGCGGGCCACGCGTCGCCCGCGGATTGCGTGGCCGACCGTTGCGCTGGCGACCGTTGGCTCACCGGACAGTCCGGTGCACCACCGGACAGTCCGGTGAATTATAGCCGTACACCACCGATTTTTCCCGAGAGTGGCCTGTTCGCCGGATGCCAGCCTGGCGCACCGGACACTGTCCGGTGCACCACCGGACAGTCCGGTGTGCTAGACCGAGCTGGACTTTGGCTGCACCAAGTCAAGTCATTTGCAATTCTTTTCTTCGTTTCTTCTCATTGTTTCTAGCACTTAGATAAAACATATTAGTACTTAAAAACTGTGTACTAAGTCTAGAAACATACCTTCTCTTTGATTTGCACTTCTTCATTTAGCACATAAGAACTTATTGAAATGAGTTGGGCACTTAATCACCAAAACATAATAGAAATTGCCCAAGGGCACATTTCCCTTTCAATGTCAAAGATTTGGAGATATTCAGTCAGCACCAGCTAGCATATTGCATCCTATTATAAAGTCGTGGCCATTTAGAGGATGGGGGTTGGATTTTGTTGGTGAAATTCATCCATCTTCATCTAGAGGGCATCGGTTTGTGCTGGTGGCTACCAATTATTTTACTAAATGGACCGAAGCTGTGCCTTTGAAGAACATGACACATAAGGAAGTGATTAGTTTTGTGCTAGGACATATTGTGTACAGATTTGGCATTCCACAGACATTAACAACCGATCAAGGACCTGCTTTTATGTCTCACCAATTTAAAGAATTTGCCAAATCCTTGCAGATCAAGTTATTGAATTCATCACCATATTACGCGCAAGCTAATGGGCAGGCTGAATCCAGTAACAAGGTATTGATAAAATTAATAAAGAAAAAGATTACAGAAAAGCCAAAAAGATGACATGAAGTACTATCAGAAGCATTATGGGCTCATAGAGTTTCTTGGCATGGAGCAACTAAGGTAACACCATTTGAATTAGTGTATGGGCAAGAAGTTGTGCTTCCTATTGAAGTGAATCTGCAAGCTTGTAGAGTGGCTTGTCAGGATGGATTATCGGCTGTAGTGTATGGTGAGTTGATGATGGACATGATAGATGAAAGTAGTGAAAGTCGATTAAC
This sequence comes from Zea mays, assembly GCF_902167145.1. Classification (NCBI taxonomy): domain Eukaryota; kingdom Viridiplantae; phylum Streptophyta; class Magnoliopsida; order Poales; family Poaceae; genus Zea; species Zea mays. The sequence goes on along the minus strand of NC_050100.1, from coordinate 28,597,303 downwards.
AGCTTTAAGGGAGATAGAGAAAGAAAAATTGAGGGTAGCAAGAGCTTACAATAAAAAGGTAAGGGAGAAATCATTTCAGATCAGAGAATTAGTATGGAAAACGATTTTGCCCATAGGGTCTAGGGATAATAAGTTCGGCAAATGGTCACCGAATTGAGAAGGCCCGTTCAAGGTGGTAGGCATCGTGCATGGGAACGCATATTTTGTTGAGGACACGCAAGGAAGGAAATTACCCAAGGCCCTTAACGGAAAGTATTTGAAAAAGTACTATCCTAGCGTGTGGCAAGGGGCGTGTTAAGATTTGAAGCTAGTAGCAGATTTTATTTAAAAAAAAACTAAGTCTGGATATAATATAAGAATAATTGTGCCAGCTAAGAGAATTAGATTATGCAACACAATAGCATCTAGGACACCAAATTGGTTAAGAGAATACCTAGGCATGTGCTCTGCAGATGGGGTAGTTGATTGGCAGCGGATGGCTGTCTTCAGGTGCTGCAGATCTGGACGCCTGGAGGTCTAGGTCGGGGAGGTTGCGTTGGCCAAGTGGTGGAGCAGATGCGTGACAGAAAGTTGCTTGAGTCGAAGATGACCGCACCACCTGGGACTGCTTGCTCGCACCTTTGCCAGGATGGTGCTTCGCGTAGCAGCCGATGCACTGATGTTGTGTACAGCCGCCGTCAGGCTGGTGGATCACAGCCATGGTCGCACTGGCGCCTCGCCGGTGTGCCACTCGTGCTGGTGTCGCGATGCTGGTGCGGGCTAGTGGTGTTGGGAACCCTAGCGACGGATGCGAGGTGCGTTCAGCGCTGAGGAAACGAAGGCAAAGGTAAGGTGCTCGCTGTCCAGTCGTTTGGGCCAGTTTCAGTCGGCAGAGTATTGAAAATGAGTATGGTGTCGCTGGTCTGGTATGGAGGCGTAGAGCTAGGAAAACAGGAAGAGGCCGGTAATCACAATGGGCTGATTTTGGTTAATGCACAGATCCAATTATTACTAGTGAAGATTACAGCCGGTGAGTTGAGGACATCGCCCTAAAAAACACAGAGAGAGGAATGTTACCAGAAATATGTTACTATTATTTAAAACATAAGCCGATTCGATGTTGAATCGTTGCCAGGATATGTTTTTCGGCACACTAAGTTTGCTCGAAAAACAGGGGGGCATATGTTGAATGTAATTTTTGCTGTTGATGCAGGGACATCCGTAGCCAAAAGTTCAAGACGCATCTGCAGGAGAAAGAAAAGAAAAAAAAGAAATTATCATCCAGAAAATACGTGGGAAATAAGCAGGAATACATAACCAAGATATTTTCCAGGTCATCATGCAAATCCTTGGAGTTGGCGTCCACAGAAATAGGAGTTTGTTGTGATCTTTTCCTATTATTTAGAATAAGTTAGTTTTATATTCAATTAGAGACGGATATATAAGCACTATTGTAAGCTGCAGAGACGAGAGATCAACAGTTATCATTTTCTTTAATCTACTACATATTCCTTTAGTTCTTTCTTTGGTGCTTTGACGAGAAAAGTATTCGAGTTTCTCTGTGAAAGTGAGATCAACCTTGTTGCTCGACTAATTACTGGTGGCAACAGATTTGGTAGCAACAGGTTGTTGGTAAAACGAAAAAAACGCAAAGGAAGAAAGCTAAATTTCTACTGATATTGTTTTCTTTTAAATGGATTAGGATTTCATTCAGATTACTTAGGATCTTAGTAACCTGTTCAAATTAAGTGATATTTTCCTTCGTCAGCCAGCTCGGATTCTTCCAAAGTCGGGCCTTCCGAATAATGGCAAACCATCGAGTCTAATCATAGCAACAATACAAACAATAGGAACAAAATAAGAAAAATTGTACACCAACCAAGAAAACATTATGAAAAATTAGCTTTGGAAAAAATCTACATAACTAAACCATTTAAATGTGACCAAAACATCAAATTTGGATTAAACATGAATTAGTTATTCATTTTACAAATTCTAAGGGCATATCTTTAATTATTTATATAGCTTAGGATTTAAAAAGTATATTCTAGGCCCCTGGTTATAACTAAGTTGAACTAGAGGTTAATATCAAAAAAGTTGAGTGACTCTTTAGCAAAATTGTGGCTATCAGCACAACGCTGACCATTATTGACCTAGTGAAAATGATATGGGGCCATTGGATCTTATGTGGACAACTCAGATTAGATTAGGGAACTGAGGGTGGTGGGAGAATGATAGTGATGCTTCCCGTGGTAGAAGATCACCGACAAAGCTAGACCGAATGACTCAAGACTTGACAGGCGCTAGGAATTGCCGCTAGGCTCTGGTAGGGCAAGGTGAACTCCATTCAGGTTTTTGCTCTTACTTTTATATATCATGCAAAGAAGCTTAATCATGTACTTGCGCTTAACCTTTCACTCATACAGTACATTTGTGGACTTGGCTTCTGTGAACTTATTTTAACATTCATGTTCCTAATACCACAAAGTTCATGCAAATCAAGCACTTTGAAAACATCAAATTTTTCACATACTTTAGGACGTGTCATCATCAATCACCAAAAAGGGGGAGATTGAAAGCATTTAGGACCCCTAGTTGGTTATTGATGATTAATAACAATGCAAGATTATTGTGACCAACATGTGTTTTATAGAGGAAAATTTATTTAGGTCACGATAATAGAGATTAATTGGGCTTATGTGATATCCGTGCCCCAATTGATGAAGATCAATCATCATTTTTCAAAAGATGAACGAGAATGTTAAGGATCAATTAATTCTATGTGCCAAGATGTAGTTGAACACATAGATTAGCGATAGGACATTTATTTTTTCTTTGACTATACTATAAAGGGACAAGGGTGGATGGCTTGATCTAGGCAAGTCTAGTGTAGAGTGGAGATGCACATATGTAAAAACTAGTGCTAGATAATCTCATGAGAGCCCATAAGAAGTTTGAGATCAAACCCAACTCGAAACATTGTTGAAACAAGCAAGTTAGCGGTGTTATGGAGGCATATGACATGTTTGGTGTGCACCTGACATATGCAGTTGATAGGGAACTATCCTTATTAGAATAGTGCTAGCACCTGACATCTATTGTGCAAATAGGGCACCTAGAGAGTTATGAAGGCAAGTGTTCAAAGCCTAACAGTCACTAGATGAGTACGGTATAGCATCGAGCATGACACCATACAAGGCACCTAGAAAGGCTGCAAAATGAGTAGGAGAGGTTGAGTATTCACTATGTGTCTGGTGTAACATCGGACATGGCATCCGATAGGGAACTCAGAAAGGTATGCAAACTATATATTTGAGTAGTATGCTCATCGTCCATATCCGGTGAGGCACCCGACATAACTACAAATTCAAGTGCACTAACGACTAATTTCTTAAACTAGTCATTGGAGTTGCATCAAATGTGTCTAGTGCTAGTAGTTTGGTGTGCATAGGACATGTACGGTGCTCCTGTGAAACCTAAGTGGAGGGCCAACGACTAGTTCCTTAGTTTGGGGCTATTTATATCCTCCACTTCATCCATTTGAGGTCTCTTGCTCATTTGAACATCTCAAGGAATCCTTTGGAGTGTGAAGAAGATATTTTGCCAAGTGAGGAATTTGAGAGATAGTTACTACATGATTAGCAACCTCATTATCACATTGAGAAATGCAAGTGTGCATCCATCATTCTCATTAGCTTTGGATAGGTCAAGTGATAGTTCTTGTTTGTGACTCTTAGGGTACGTTTGGTTGCGGGACAGCCAGGACAGGGATGTTCCCTGGTGTCCTCTCCCGTCCCTCCAATTTTGAGGGATAACTGGGGACAACCCTGGGATAGTTCTGTCCCAACCCTTGACCCTGAACCAAACAACCTTATTTGAGGGATCGTCCCATCCCGTCCCGTCTTGTCATTGCAACCAAACGCATCGTTAATGATTTACATCACCTATACAATTTGGTGGTGATTAGTAGTTCAACGATCATCTAAAGAGCTTGTGGGTGATCCAACTTGAGGTATACATGGTTTTGGGCGGTGCGCTATGCCAAAGTGGCAAAGAAACTATCCATAGAGAGCACTTGACCCTTGTGTGAATCAAGGGAGAAGACAACCTTACACAGGTGCTCCAATGAGAACTAGTGGAGAGTGACAACTCTTCAACACCTAGGTAAAATATCGAGATAAATCTAATTCTTACTTTATTTTGAGTATTTACTTTTAAGTTTTTATAATGTTAGAACTGTTATGGTAGTATATGATTAAAATCTATGATGAAAAAAATCTTGATTGTTACATAGAAACAATATCTGGGCATTAAGAGGTGGAGTGAGTTTATTAATAGGCTTTAATTTGAGCAAGAAATTTTAGAGAAGCTCAATTCACATCCTCCCCTTAAACATCTTGATCATTTTCAAGTTGGGCTCTCGCTAAATTCTTTTGTTGAAAGTCGTCTTGGTAGCTTTTAGAGGTATCACCTTTCTTGGACGCTAACAATCACATAGAACATGTGGCGATGTGGTACGTGATTGCTTGATTGCTATTCTATTGGATTAAACACATGAAGAATTGATTGGAACAAAAAAAAACTATGGAAGGATAGAGCTTTTTAGAGATAGAAAATCGTCTTTACTGTTCATTCTACATAGAAAATATTTATTTTGTTTGTTAGTTATAAATTTCGTTGAACATGACATTACTTCGATGTGTTGGCTTTGTCTCTGGTTCATTCAATCACTTGCTATAGGCGTGCTCCATCATGGCTGGAGCTCGCTGGATCTTCAGTTTACGGGCTAGTTTTGAAACTCAAATTCCTTTAGTATTCCTGACTTTTCTAGTGTAAGGAATCACAAGGATGTCATTTAAATAAGACATTTAGTTATTTATGAGATGTTTTTTCTCCTTAGGTTTGTCTCTTCTTACTTCCAAACTTGCCCTACGGAGGGAAGAACCTAAGCCAACAAGTTGTTCGGTTAGAAAGTTAGGCTAGTCCAAAGAATGAGCGATTTTTTCTCTTTAATATATATATATATATAGTATATGACATATAGATATACTTTTAAAAAATTTAGGAAACTTAGAGCATGTTTGTTTCACAGTTAACTGTGTCACAACTTGCTTAATATTAATCGGTTAAATTAAAAAACGAATTTTAGACAGGAAAGTTAAATAAATTGTAATAAGTTAGATATATAGTAAACCAAACATATATACCTTTACTCTTTGTTAGTAGCTGACCGGTTTAGTCAACGAAGCAACTACAGACAAGCAGAAGGGAAATCACCTAGAAAGATTCAGTGAGCGGCCGGGCATTGGGGCTCCCGGTCTCATTTATCGGCTGGGGTAGAGTACACCAACAATAAATATGTCAACATTCAACAACGTACGATCTGTAGGTTTCGCAGGCCAACATGTTTTTTTACTAGCACGTATTAGCTACCTGCACATCTTTTAATTTATAAGGAATCGAAATTTATTCATATTTGGTTATATATATAATTATTAATATTTGTAGTACGTAAAAATATAAATAAGTATACTGAAATATATTTTATAATAAAGGTGTTTGAAGATATAAACATTGATAAAAAAGGTATTTGAAACGTTTGACTTACTGACGATAACATATATATTGTTATTTTGAGATAAGGGAGTACTTACGCAGCAATTGCATGCGTGAAATGCAATGTGCCCTGTGATCGAGAACTTGGTGCCCTGCGTGCACAGGGGACATAGGATGAGAATTCACGGGGTACCAAAAAACCACCTAACAAAAATCAAGTAAGACCATAAAAACTAGTATTGTATAGAATCCAAGTTTTATATCAATAACAATACAAATTAAAAAAAGAAAATGGTATAAAGAATAGAAGCAAACATGTCACTAAATTCTTACTGACAGAAATCATACGTACCTATCGAATGTCTATCTCCTTAAACGGCGGAGGCACCAAGAAGGGAGCGATGTCAGACGACCTCTTCGACATGAAGGTAGAGCTCGCTGCTTCACTAAGCTCACCTACTGCTAAGAATGGGTCGTGTCGAGCGATAACTATCCTGCCATACGTGTTGGCATCATGACGATGATAAATGGAGTGAGGGTGTTGGGAGGGTTTGAGGTCGAGCGGCGTCACGCGTTGGCGGACAGCATTAGGGCAGACTAGCTTAGATGGGGCATTAGATAGAATAGGACCAAACAGATAAATATGAGGACTAGACCAAAGAGGAGAACGAGAAGTCGGGAGGATTAGACCGATCTGATGAGAAGATTAGTAGGACACAGCTGATTTAGTTCACCAAAAACTTTTTTTAATACTTAACATTAAATGATCATATATATAAAAGGTTTTACAAAAATTGAGGAAGACTATGGCCACCTTTGGCCCCCTATGGATCCGGCCCTACCAGCGTGGAATCGAAATGGCTCATAAGCGATATGATCGAAGAGATATTGACATAAATAATCGAATATACATTGTTTGTATAATGTCTTTTCCCTTATCCATCTCGATTATTGATGCATCGCATAACTAGACAATGGTTAAGGGAATTTTAAAGGACAATCAATGACTAAGACTATGTTTTGTATGACAGTATGAGCGAGCTGTTTGAAGCTGTTTGGAGCTTTTTTTCACCAAAAGAAACAAGAGACGAAACTATTTTGTAAAAGCCCTTCCAAACACATTCTAGTGACGGGTATATTTAGAATTCAAACACACCGCAGTAGTTAGTCAGATCTTAGGTATACGTCCACCTCTATTAATTATTTATAAAGTCAAGTATTATACTCCTTCCATCCCCAAATAAAATATGTTTTATCTTTTTGGTTGATTCATACAATAATTATATATTTGTTTTATATATATGTTTAGATTCATCATCATTCATTTGAACATAGACATAAAAATTAAGGACTAAAATCACCAATATTTTAGGACATAGGGAATAAGAAGATATCATCTATTCATTGACTATTTAAAAATGTATCCCTCTTAGAACATGTGTAGTGGTATTTAATTCAAAGTCTCTTGAGGTGTTTTAAAGGTGTATTTATAAAAAATCGTGCAGTTGTCTCTCCATGAAGAGACGTCTCTGTCTTGTAACCCAAATAGTAACAGATGCATTCACTTACCTTGTACGAATTTGTAGTATGTTCTATCGATTTGATGCTCTATAGGCGTCGGGTACCGTAATTAGGGATACCCCCAACACTCCTAAACACGTCTGGTAAGCACCCTCAGCACAAACTGCAAAGACTGATGGGTACGGTTCAGGTCAAGGCCTCGTCTACCAAGGGACGCAATCTCGCCTCGCTCGAGCCCGGCCTCGGGCGGGAACAGTAGTCCCGGACGAATTCACGCCTCGCCAGAGGGCCTCCTCAGGCGGTGGGCGCACCCTCGGCTCGTCTGAAGCCCAGCTCGGGCAGGCTTCGTCGAGAAGCAACCTTGGCCAAATCGCCTTACCAACCGACCGTGTCGCAGGCGCATTCAATGCGAAGACCGTCCGACACCTTATCCTGACACGCGCGCCTCAGTCGGCAAGGTCGCAGTGACCGCAGTCACTTCGCCCTTTCACTGACCGATCTGACAGGAAAACAGCGCCGCTCACCCCGCTCCGACTGTTGTGCCACCCACCAGGGTAAGACTGACAATAGCCGAGTTCAGCCTCGGGCGCAACAGGAAGCTCCGCCTCGCCCGACCCTAGGCCTCGGCCTCGGGAGGAGGTCTCCGCCTCGCCCTACCCCAGGGCTCGACCTCAGCCTCAGCCTCGGGAGGAATCGCGTCCTCGCCCGATCCCGGCCTCGGCCTCAGGAGAAGTCTCCGCCTCGCCCGACCTTGGGCTCGGACCGACTGCGCCACAGGGGATACATCATTACCCTACCCCTAGCTAGCTCAGGCTACGAGGGAACGAGACCGGCGTCCCATCTGGCTCGCCCCGGTAACAGGTAATGATGGTTCCCCGCGTGCGTCCATGACGTCGGTGGCTCTCAGCCCCCTACGGAAGCAAGGAGACGTCAGCAGGGTCCCAGCCGCACCGCCAGCTTTGCTTCTACAGGGCTTTGGCACTTCTCCGACGACCACGTTATCGCGTACGCAGGGCTCAAGCGCTTCTCCGACAGCCACATTGGCATATACACAGGGCTCAGGCACTTCTCTGCCAGACACGTTAGCGCATAGCTACACCCCCATTGTACGTCTGGACCCTCTCCTTGCATCTATAAAAGGGAGGTCCAGGGCCTTCCTGCAAGGGGGTCGCGCGGGGGGAACGAGCAAACGAACAGGCTCACTCTCCTTCTCTCTCGCGCGACGCTTGTAACCCCTACTACGAGCACACCCCTGGTGCGAGATAATACAAGTCGCGTTTCCCCTTGTGTTCCATCTTGCGCCAACCCATCTGGGCAGGGGCACGCAGCGACAAATTTACTGGTTGGCTTACGGACCCCCCGGGTTCGAAACGCCGACAGTTGGCGCGCCAGGTAGGGGCATGCTGCGTGTTAACGAACACCTTCCCGTTGAGTTCTAGATGGGAAGTCTTCAGCAACCTCTTTAGCCCGGGACGCTGCTCCGCTTCGGGAGTCTCGAGTTCATGTCCCTCGACGGCAGCTACGACATGGTACTCCTCCCCCCGCAGCGCGACAGCAACAACAACGGCCGTCAGCTCGCCCGGCGGCGGCGGACTCGACGACGTCTTCCCCCCGTGGCGGAAGAGCAGCATCCGGGTTTGCCCTGCCACCCTCCTCGCCGCAGGAGGAGGAGACGGGGCAACTGTGGCCACGCAGGAGGCGGCACCTCATTGGCTGTCGGTCCAGAGCGAGTCGACGACGCCAGCACCCCAGCGGGGGACATGTCGGGCGTTGTCCTTGCACCTGAGACAACGACGGATGTCGTTTCCCCGCAACGTGCCAACCCTAAGTGGATTGATGACGCCAGCACTCTTGCGAAGGACTTGCTGGGCGTTAGCCTCGTACCTGAGATAACGGTGCAGTCCGTCCCCGACGCGACTTCTCCACCGTCCATCGACCAAGAGGTACCGTCCATTTTCCACCCTATGCCTTTTAGATTCAGCTTCGATCCACCAAGCGACCCTGCTTTGGTAAGCGCTTTCGTAAAGGCATATCCTAACCTTCCGGGGTACCATATGTGGTCAACCTAGGACCGACTGACGACCGTCTCAACCTACGGGCCCTCGGGTTCCGAGGAAGAAGACGACCCCGACTCTGGTTGGGATTTCTCCAAGCTCCGTGATCCCAGTGCCATGCGAGACTTCATGACCGCATGTGACTACTGCCTCTCCGGTTGCTCTGACGATGGCCACAGCCTTGACGACGAGGGTTGTGGCCCAAGTCGCGAATGTTTCCACGTCGATCTAGGGAATCGCGACGAAGGCAACCACCTCGGTATGCCGGAGGATGACGATCCCCCTAGGCCTGCTTCTCGCGTTGACATCCCGCGGGAGCTAGCTGTGGTCCCAGTCCCTGCGGGGGGTCAGGACACACAGCTCGAGCAAATCCGCGAGATGCAGGCCAAGCTCGACGAGGAAGCATGGCAACTTGTGCAGCTCCAGCCAAACATCGAGCAGGAGTGGGCAAGCCGAGCACTCGCCGGAGAAGCGCGTCATCGGGCCCGGGACGTCCAGCGCCGTATCGTTGATGGTGCCAGGGCAAGGCTGCCCCAGGCCTCCAGCGGGGTCGGCCAGAATCTAGCTGCAGCAGCGATGCTACTCCGAGCAATGCCGGAGCCATCCACCACCGAGGGGCGGCGTATCCAGGAGAACTCAAGAATCTCCTGGAGGATGCCGCGGTCCGACGGGCCGAAAGCTCTGCGTCCCGAAGGCAGGGGTGCCCCTCGGAGCATCGCGCAACGACTTCCCGACTCATGCGGGAGGCCTCGGTCCACACCGGGCGCACGCGGGACGGGACGCCTGCAACCTCGGATCGCCTCGGCAACGAGCACCACCGCCGCGACCGTCGAGCCCGCCTCGACGAGAAGGTGCGCCGAGGCTACCACCCCAGGCGCGGAGGACGCTACGACAGTGAGGAGGATCGGAGTCCCTCGCCCGAACCACCAGGTTCGCGAGCCTTCAGCCGAGCCATAAGACGGGCGCCGTTCCCGGCTCGGTTCCGGGCCCCGACTACCATCACCAAGTACTCAGGGGAGATGAGGCCGGAGTTGTGGCTTGCGGACTACCGGCTGGCCTGCCAGCTGGGAGGAACGGACGACGACAACCTCATCATCCGCAACCTCCCCCTGTTCCTCTCCGACGCCGCCCGGGCCTGGCTGGAGCATCTGCCTCCTGCGCAGATCTCCAACTGGGACGACCTGGTCAAGGCCTTCGCTGGAAATTTCCAGGGCACGTACATGCGCCTTGGGAACTCATGGGATCTCTGAAGCTGCCGCCAGCAGCCAGGGGAATCCCTGCGAGAGTACATCCGACGGTTTTCGAAGCAGCGCACCGAGCTGCCCAACATCACCGACTCGGATGTCATCAGGGCGTTCCTCGCCGGCACCACTTGTCGCGACCTGGTGAGCAAACTGGGGCGCAAGACTCCCACCAAGGCGAGCGAATTGATGGACATCGCCACCAAGTTCGCCTCTGGTCAGGAGGCGGTCGAAGCCATCTTCCGGAAGGACAAGCAGCCTCAGGGACGGCAGCAGCAAGACGTTCCCGAGGCGTCTACCCAGCGTGGCACAAAGAAGAAGGCCAAGAAGAAGTCGCAAGCGAAGCGCAACGCCGCTGACGCAGATCTTGTCGCTGCTGCCGAGCACAGGAACCCTCGGAAGCCTCCCGGAGGGGCCAACCTGTTCGACAAGATGCTCAAGGAGTCGTGCCCCTACCACTAGGGTCCCGTCAAGCACACCCTTGAAGAATGCGTCATGCTCTGGCGCTACTTCCATAAAGCCGGGTCCTCGGCGGGAGATGGCAAAGGCCAAGACAACCATAAGAAGGAGGGCGACAAGGCAGAGGAGTTCCCCGAGGTCCACGGCTGCTTCATGATCTATGGTGGGCAAGTGGCGAACGCCTCAGCTCGGCACCGCAAGCAGGAGCGCCGGGAGGTCTGCTCGGTAAAGGTGGCGGCGCCAGTCTACCTAGACTGGTCCGACAAGCCCATCACCTTCGACCAAGGCGACCACCCCGACTGCGTGCCGAGCCTAGGAAGGTACCCGCTCGTTGTCGACTCCGTCATCGGCAACGCCAGGCTCACCAAGGTCCTCATGGACAGAGGCAGCAGCCTCAACATCATCTACGCCGAGACCCTCGGGCTCTTGGAGATCGATCTGTCCACGATCCGGGCCGGTGCGGCGCCCTTTCACGGGATCATCCCCGGAAAGCGCGTCCTGCCCCTTGGACAACTCGATTTGCCCGTCTGCTTCGGAACTCCCTCCAACTTCCGCAGGGAAACCCTCATGGTTCGAGGTGGTCGGGTTCCGAGGGACCTACCACGCGATGCTAGGGAGACCGTGCTACGCCAAGTTCATGGCCGTACCCAACTACACGTACCTCAAGCTCAAGATGCCAGGCCCCAATGGGGTCATCATCGTCGGATCCACGTACCGACACGCGTACGAATGCGACGTGGAGTGTGTGGAGTACGCTGAGGCCCTCATCGCCGACCTAGAGTGCCTCTCCAAGGAGGTGCCTGATGCAAAGCGCCACGCCGGCAACTTCGAACCGGCTGAGGCGGTTAAGTCCATCGCCCTCGACCCCAGCAACGACGCCTGCAAGCAAGTTCGGATCGGCTCCGAGCTCGACCCCAAATAGGAAGCAGTGCTCGACGACTTTCTCTGCGCAAACGCCGAAGTTTTTGCGTGGAGTCCCTCGGACATGCTCGGCATACCGAGGGATGTCGCCGAGCACTCACTGGACATCCTAGCCGGTGCCTGACCCGTGAAGCAGCATCTGCGCCGTTTTGATGAAGAAAAGCGCAGAGCCATAGGCGAGGAGATCCACAAGCTAATGGCCACAGGGTTCATCAAAGAGGTATTCCATCCCGAATGGTTAGCTAACCTTGTGCTTGTGAAAAAGAAAGTGGGAAATGGAGGATGTGCGTCGACTACACCGGGTTGAATAAAGCATGTCCGAAGGTTCCCTACCCTCTGCCTCGCATCGATCAAATTGTGGACTCCACTGCTGGGTGCGAAACCCTGTCATTCCTCGACGCCTATTCAGGTTATCACCAAATCAAGATGAAAGAGTTCGACCAGCTCGTGACTTCTTTCATCACACCTTTTGGCATGTACTGTTATACTACTATGCCATTAGGCTTGAGGAATGCAGGTGCGACATACCAAAGGTGCATGAAGCACGTGTTCGGAGAGCACATCGGCCGAACGGTCGAGGCTTATGTCGATGACATCATTGTCAAGACGAGGAAAGCCTCCGACCTCCTCTCTGACCTTGAAACAAAAGTGTCTGAGAGCGAAAGGCATGAAACTCAATCCCGAGAAGTGTGTCTTCGGAGTTCCCCGAGGCATGCTCCTGGGGTTCATCGTCTCCGAGCGGGGCATCGAGGCCAACCCGGAGAAAATCGCGGCCATCACCAACATGGGGCCTATCAAAGATTTGAAAGGAGTACAGAGGGTCATGGGATGCCTTGCGGCTCTGAGCCGCTTCATCTCGTGCCTCGGCGAGAAAGGATTACCCTTGTACCGCCTCTTAAGGAAGGCCGAGCGCTTCACTTGGACCCCCAAGGTCGAGGAAGCCCTCGGAAACTTAAAGGCCCTCCTTACAAATGCGCCCATCTTGGTGCCCCCGCTGCGAGAGAAGCCCTCTTGATCTACGTAGCCGCAACAACTCAGGTGGTCAGCGCCGTGATCGTAGTCGAGAGACGAGAAGAAGGGCATGCACTGCTCGTCCAGAGGCCGGTCTACTTCATCAGTGAGGTGCTATCCGAGACTAAGATCCGCTACCCACAAATCCAGAAGCTACTGTACGCAGTAATTCTGACGCGGCGAAAATTGCGACACTACTTCGAGTCTCATCCGGTGACTGTGGTGTCATCCTTCCCCCTAGGGGAGATCATTCAGTGCCGAGAGGCCTCGGGTAGGATAGCAAAGTGGGCAGTGGAACTCATGGGCGAGACAATCTCGTTCGCTCCTCGGAAGGCCATAAAATCCCAAGTCTTGGCGGACTTCATGGCTGAATGGGTCGACACCCAATTGCCGACAGCCCCAATCCAACCCGAACTTTGGACCATGTACTTCGATGGGTCGCTGATGAAAATAGGAACAGGTGCGGGCCTGCTCTTCATCTCACCCCTCAAGAAACATGTGCTCTACGTGCTACGCCTCCATTTTCCGGCATCAAACAACGTGGCCGAGTATGAGGCTTTGGTTAACGGGCTGCGCATCACCGTCGAGCTAGGGGTTCGGCGCCTCAACGCTCGTGGCGACTCGCAGCTTGTCATTGACCAAGTCATGAAGAACTCCCATTGCCGCGACCGGAAGATGGAGGCCTACTGCGACGAAGTTCGGCGCCTGGAAGACAAGTTCTACGGGCTGGAGCTCAACCATATCGCTTGACGGTACAATGAGACTGCGGATGAGCTGGCGAAAATAGCCTCGGGGCGGACAACGGTTCCCCCGGACGTCTTCTCCAGAGACATACATCAACCCTCCGTCAAGATCGACGACACGCCCGAGCCCGAGGAGGCCTCGGCCCAGCCCGAGGTACCCTCGGCCGCCAAGGGTGAGGCCCTGCGCGTCGAGGGAGAGCGGAATGGGGTCACGCCAAACCCGAACTGGCAGGCCCCGTACCTGGAATATCTCCTCCGAGGAGAGCTGCCCCTCGACAAGGCCGAAGCTCGGCGACTGGCGCGGCGCGCCAAGTCGTTCGTCTTACTGGGTGATGAAAAGGAGCTCTACCATCGTAGCCCCTCAGGCATTCTCCAACGATGCATATTCGTCGCCGAAGGACAAGAGCTGTTGCAAGAGATACACTCGGGGGCTTGCGGTCACCATGCAACACCTCGGGCCCTCGTCGGAAACGCTTTCCGACAAGGTTTCTACTGGCCGACCACGGTGGCCGATGCCACTAGGATTGTACGCTCCTGCCAAGGGTGTCAATTCTACGCAAGACAGACACACCTGCCCGCTCAGGCCCTGCAGACAATACCCATCACCTGGCCGTTTGCCGTGTGGGGTCTAGACCTCGTCGGTCCCTTGCAGAAGGCACCCAGGGGCTTCTCGCACCTACTGGTCGCCATCGACAAATTCTCCAAGTGGATCGAGGTCCGACCCGTAACCAGCATCAGGTCCGAGCAGGCGGTGGCGTTCTTCACAAACATCATCCATCGCTTTGGGGTCCCGAACTCCATCATCACTGACAATGGCACGCAGTTCACTGGGAAGAAGTTCCTAGACTTCTGCGAGGACTACCACATCCGTGTGGACTAGGCCGCCGTGGCTCACCCAATGACGAATGGGCAGGTGGAGCGTGCCAACAGTATGATTTTGCAGAGACTTAAACCGAGGATCTACAACGACCTCAACAAGTTTGGCAAGCGGTGGATGAAAGAGCTACCCTCGGTGGTCTGGAGTCTGAGGACGACGCCAAGCCGAGCCACGGGTTTTTCGCCGTTCTTTCTAGTCTATGGGGCCGAGGCTATTTTACCCACAGACTTAGAATACGGTTCCCCGAGGACAAAGGCGTACGATGACCGAAGCAACCAGACCAGCCGAGAAAACTCACTGGACCAGCTCGAAGAAGCTCGGGACGTGGCCTTACTACACTCGGCACGGTACCAGCAGTCTCTGTGATGCTACCACACCTGAAGGGTTCGGCCCCGAGGCTTCCAGGTGAGGGACTTGGTACTTCAGCTGCGACAAGACGCCTGAGGGCGCCACAAGCTTACTCCTCCGTGGGAAGGGCCATTCATCATCGCCAAGATTTTGAAGCACGGAACATACAAGCTGGCCAACGATCAAGGTGAGGTCTACAGCAACGCTTGGAACATCCAACAGCTACGTCGCTTCTACCCTTAAGATGTTTCAAGTCGTTCATATACCTCATTTTCTTTACATACACAAATAAAGTCTAACCGTCAAGGAAGGATCAGCCTTGCCTTGGCAAAGCCCGACCCTCCCTCGGGGGCTAGAAGGGGGGAACCCCCTCTGCGTCAAAATTTTCCTCGGAAAATTTTTCTACCAAGAAAGATTTTCTACCAAAATGACTTTCGTGCCTTCTCGACTATATCAATAACAGAATCCTGCAAACGAGTGAGAGTGCACGTAAGCGGCAAGGCCGACCGAGCCGAGGGACTCCTACGCCTCCGGGATACGGATACCTCACTCATCACCTTCCGCGAAAAGTAACTCTCGCTCGGATAAGTGGTTCTGCTACCGACGAACAAGTCCTGATACTCGAAACAAGAGGAAAGGAAACATAACTTTATAACACGACGACAATAAGATGTTTAGGCCTCAGCGGCCGCGAAAAACATACGCATACTATAGACAAACCGTTCCTGCAGGTTCAGACATCGGCAGGGGGAGCAGCAGCACCCTCGGCGACGTTTCCACCCTCGGTGGAACCTGGCCCGGCCTCAGACGGCGACACTGGCGGAAGGATCTCCACCTCGAAGGAGAACGCCAGCACCGCGCTTGGGCCCTCACAGCCAGGGTCTCCGCCAGGGTCCCGGCCCAAGCGGACACCTTGGTTGGCCGCTCCGTAGCCTCAGCCAGCTGTCCCCCGAGGACCTCAGCCCGACTCATGGCCTCGGCAGCATGACTCCGGGGTTGGTCCCGCTCGCGGATGACCTGGCCAAGCTCCAGCCGCCGCTGCTGCACCTCCTCGGCCTGGGAAGCCGCCTGCTCCCGAGCCGACGAAGCCTCTTTCTGAGCCGACTCCACCTCTGTCCATGCCGACACCGCTGCCTCCGGCTCCAGCTCATCGCAGAGCGGCCGAAGGTCCTAAAACTGAGTGAGAGAGGCCTTGAGCGGCAAGGCCGACCGAGCCGAGGGACTCCTGCGCCTCCGGGATACGGATACCTCACTCGTCACCTTCCGCGCAAGGCAACTCACGCTCGGATAAGTGGTTCAGCTAGCCAACAGGCGAGTCCTAGTGCTCGAAATGAGGAAGAAACACGACATTACGCTCAAATGCCCAAATGTTCAGGCCTCAGCGGCCACAATGAACAAACACCCATACTCAGGGTACCATTACAAACGGGACTCCGGTTCCACTCCCGCGGGTATGAACAACCTCCACACCAGAGGGCCTGCGGGACAACAAACTCCAGGTGGCTCGCTGGTGGCCACTGCACCAGCAGCGCGACAACGACCTCCGTCTTGGGCGGCTAGACAGCAGCAGCGATGGCCTTAGGGCAAACGCTATTGCTGAAAGGCTTTCGTTCATGCCCCCTCACGGGGGACGAGAACCAGCCATTAAAGCCAAAGAGCCGGAGGCCCGGAGCGCAGATGGCACTGACGGTCTCGCCGGCGGAAGCAACCACCGCTGCGGTGGGAAGCCTCTCCAGCGGCGGCCGCGGCTTCAGCACCGGCGACAGCAGCCGCCTGCACACGGCGCGACCATCGCCCGGATGGAGGATGGACAGTTGCACCCTGGCCAGGGAGCAGCAGTTCACCTTCCCCCACATGGCTGGAGGACGCCTCCTCTGCACAGCTGGAGGATGCCCCTCTCCCCGAATGCTAGAGGAAGAAGCGGGTCGCCGGCCCAAGCGGAGGCAGGCCCCAACTCGGTGCGCCCCCCTCCCCAGCCCGGATGATGAACATCCTTGAAGCTGAGGGCGGGGCAGAGGCCGCAACCTGGCTTGCTTCTCCCCACCACAAGGCTGGTGATCATCCTTACGGATGACCATTGGTGAGGGACTGCAGCCGGGCTGCATGATGAAAATCCTTGAAGCCGAGCGGTGACTGAAGAGCGCCAGCCCCCGCGGGGTCGCGCTCCTCCAACAGCAGCAAGACGAAGGCAACACGGATGCGCCCCATCTGGGGGCTCGGAAGGTAGAAGGGCGCAATGCATGAAGGGAGTGCGAAGGCATGGCTACTGCCCAGGGGATCGACCATTTTTTAAAGGCGGCTCTCCCCACTCGCATCCCCAAGCGTCACGGGCAAAGTCTCCACCGACGTGCTCCAGGGTCCTCCCCCTACGACACGGGGGCTGGGACCCACACGTCATGCGAGCTGACCTGAAACGTGAAGAAGGCAAACCGCCGCACGCGGAGCATGTAACCGCCCCGCGGTTATAAGCACTCCTCCATCCTCGCCGAAGCCAGCGGGCGAAAGGGCGGACTGCCATGCAGAAGGCATGCAACCGCACCACAGCTATGTACCCTTTCGGCTTCATCGCATCCGGCATGGAGGCCCAGACCCACACGTCATGTAACCGCCGCGCCGGTTACTACGTGCAAGAAACCACACCGCCACTTGCGCCAATGCCGCGTCTTCTCGACTGCAGCACCAGTGCCGTGACTCGAGGCAGCCGTGCGCGTGACCCAACAGTGCCAATTGAGTGCAACGATCACAGGTCAGTCAGCCACGGGAGGAGGCGCGGCGGTTGATATGGCCAAAAGTGGGCCTACAGTAATTGCAGCAGCAGACGAGTGGAAGCAGCGGTCAAATCGCCTGCAGGCTCGCGTCCCCTCCTGAAGCGGCAGGAGAGCCCTCTCCCACAGCATGAAGACGACGCGCCCGTGTTCCATTCCTCGAATGACTCACGCACGCGCAACGGTCGCCCCGCGAATCGCCCGTCCCGTCGCATTAACTCCTCGGCAGGGCAAGCGACAGCTTTGGCAGGCGAAGCGGGGTCGTTTCACCTCCGCCATGATGACCGCGTCAAAAAAGGTGCGCCACGCCATTTAAATTCATATCCTTTTCCTCTTCCTCTTTCTCTCTCTTACTATAGGGACCGGGAAAGGGGATATTTCGAAAAGGATCCTTCTCAGCGAAGGAAACGGGCCCCCGAGGCCTCCTACTGATCAGGGGTTCGAAGGCTGGCCCCTCGGAAGGGTTCGACAATCGCCCCAGAGCACTCGGGCTCCAAGCCCATTACTGATCAGGGGTTCAAAGGTTGGCCCCTCGGAAGGGTTCGACAGCCGCCCCAGAGCACTCGGGCTCCGAGCCCATTACTGATCAGGGGTTTGAAGGCTGGCCCCTCGGAAGGGTTCGACAGCTGCCCCAGAGCACTCGGGCTCCGCGCCCTTTACTTATCAGGGGTTCGAAGGCTGGCCCCTTGGAAGGGTTCGACAGCCGCCCCAGAGCACACAGAGTGAGGGATGACTCTGGGTATGTCCGTTACATGGCCGAGGCTCGGGCTACGCTCTCGAGGTACCCTAGGACATTTCCGAGACCAGCAGGAGCGATTTTGTAACGGAATCCCACCAGAGGGAGGCATCGAGCCCTCGGACCCTATCGAATGGGTTCGGGTCCGGCAAATCACCTGCAGGTACTTTTGGAGCACGCCTCTAGGCCACTACCTGACCCTTATCGAACGGGGCACGAGCGTCCACTCGGATCACCCGTTAGCAACTCACTGGAGACACCATGTTCGGTGCCCTTCGAGGGCAACATGGCGCTTTCCCCCCTTCCTCCTTGCAGAAAGGCGACAAAGGGGCATATAATAAAAGTCGAGACAGTCCTTGATCGTCCTCTCGCTCTGTGCAGAGGCTCGGGGGCTGCTCTCGCAACCCGGCTATGGCCAAACCGTTGACAGCGTCAACAAACCATCCTAAAAACTCGGAACCTGACCATGCACCCGGGCTACGGCCAGGCTGCATGAGGGAACAACAAGGCCGTCCGAGGCATCACGAAAAGCATTAAGACCTCAGAGGAGTCAAACCACTCCTCCGAGGCCTCGGGGGCTACACCCGGTGGGTGCGCTCGCGCGCACCCACCGGAACAAAGTATAACCAAGAAAGGCCGGTCCCCTCACAGAGAAATGCGGCAAAGCCTCCAAGCGAGTACCAACACCCCCTTCGAGGCTCGGGGGCTACTGTCGGGTACCGTAATTAGGGGTACCCCCAACACTCCTAAACACGGCTGGTAAGCACCCTTAGCACAAACTGCAAAGACTGATGGGCATGGTTCAGGTCAAGGCCTCATCTACCAAGGGACGCAATCTTGCCTCGCCCGAGCCCGGCCTCGGGCGGGAACAGTAGTCCCGGACGAATTCACGCCTCGCCCGAGGGCCTCCTCAGGCGGTGGGCGCACCCTCGGCTCGTCCGAAGCCCAGCTCGGGCAAGCTTCGTCGAGAAGCAACCTTGGCCAAATCGCCTTACCAACCGACCGTGTCGCAGGCGCATTCAACGCAAAGACCGCCTGACACCTTATCCTGACACGCGCGCCTCAGTTGGCAAGGTCGAAGTGACCGCAGTCACTTCGCCCTTTCACTGACCGACCTAACAGGAAAACAGCGTCGCTCGCCTCGCTCCGACTGCTGTGCCACCCACCAGGGTAAGACTGACAACAACCGAGTTCAGCCTCGGGCGCAACAGGAAGCTCCGCCTCGCCCGACCCTAGGCCTCAGCCTCGGGAGGAGGTCTCCGCCTCGCCCGACCCCAGGGCTCGGCCTCAGCCTCGGCCTCGGGAGGAATCGCGTCCTCGCCCGACCCCGGCCTCGGCCTCAGGAGAAGTCTCCGCCTCGCCCGACCTTGGGCTCAGACCGATTGCGCCACAGGGGATACATCATTACCCTACCCCTAGCTAGCTCAAGCTACGAGGGAACGAGACCGACGTCCCATCTGGCTCGCCCTGGTAACAGGTAATGATGGTTCCCCGCGTGCGTCCATGACGTCGGTGGCTCTCAGCCCCCTACAGAAGCAAGAAGACGTCAGCAGGGTCCCAGCCGCACCGCCAGCTTTGCTTCTACAGGGCTCCGGCACTTCTCCGACGGCCACGTTATCGCGTACGCAGGGCTCAAGCGCTTCTCCGACAGCCACGTTGGCATATACACAGGGCTCAGGCACTTCTCTGCCAGACACGTTAGCGCATAGCTACACCCCCCATTGTACGTCTGGACCCTCTCCTTGCATCTATAAAAGGGAGGTCCATGGCCTTCCTGTGAGGGGGGTCGCGTGGGGGGAACGAGCAAACGAACAGGCTCACTCTCCCTCTCTCTCTCGTGACGCTTGTAACCCCTACTACGAGCACACCCCTGGTGCGAGATAATACAAGCCATGTTTCCCCTTGTGTTCTATCTTGCGCCAACTCATCCGGGCAGGGGCACGCAACGACAAATTTACTGGTTGGCTTACGGACCCCCCGGGTCCGAAACGCCGACAATAGGCACATTCACTTCTACATTTATTAATAGACTACATTTATAGAAAATGAAGCGTGTGAGTTGTCTCTTGTGCTTCGAGAACCGTTTTGATGTCTCTCCATTATACATGCCCTTAGAACGTGTACAACCCCATTTAATAGGGGTTTATTGAGGGGTCTCTAGATGGTTAACTGAAAAAAATACAAAAGACGGGTTCTTCGCAAACAGTCCATCTTTACACGATTCTCTATATGCATTGTCTCTTAACTGTATTTATGATTCAAATATTCAGGGTTGTATTATGTAGTTTTTTTGTTGTCTCTTGTATTTAAAAAACCGTTCCAATCATACATGCCCTTATGACATGTACTAACCCTGAGACACCAGTTCGATTTTCCATGTATAAGAGACGACTAAAAGATTGTACGATAAAACCGAGACCTTGTATCATCAATACAGCTAAGAGATATGTGTAGAAAGTCGTGAAGAAATAGACTTTTTGCGAAGAGTCATCTCTCGTATTTTTTTACTTAGACCCTTAAAGACCACGTATTAAATAGAGTTGTACGTGCCTAAGCCTTAGGATGCACGTCGTGAATAGAGATTAATATTTTAAAGCATCCGTTTTCAAAATAGCTATAAACAAAGACGGACATTTAAAGAACCTTCTTTAAAAATCAATTAATAGAGGCAGCACGCTCAAGAGGCTCGCCTCACCTTTAGAAATAGTTGCAAAAAATCATAACTTCTATATACGAACTCAAATAAAGCCAAAACTGTGATGTGGTCTACAACTTTTTAAACCTCTCTTTCCAAATTGTATTCGTTCATATTCAGATATAATGTATATCTAGATGTGTAGTAAAAAATGTAATTAGAAAAGGTAAAATGACTTACAATTAACTTATATATAAGGGAGCCAGTAGCTGATAAGATTTCGATTTTAATCTGTGTAGAGTTCCAAAAAAATCGTTTTTAAGTTCTCAGATTCTGGAATTTAAAATTTCCAAATAATCTCGGATATTCACACGGTCTTTACCGAAGTTGTTGCTTATAGTACAATAAATAAATTTGTATTTAATGAAAATTTTATTTGAAGCCATTTGAGCTCAAATAAAAAAAATAAAGACAACCATTATACTAAAATTTTGTAGTCTCTTTCTAAATCGTAATTCGTTGTGTTCTCTTTTAAGTACATAACGTTTATTGTATATTTAGAGATAATATATATCTAGGCGCACAACTTCATAGTTAATAAATTTTTATTTGAAGTTATCTGGATTCCTAAATATTTATTTGATGTACTAAATTTTGAATTTTTAAACAACTTTGAATGCTGACAGGATATATATCAAAAATGTAGTTGTCAATACAGTATACAACTTTGTAGTTGTCAACACAATATATAACTTTGCAGTTGATGAAGTTTTAATTTAAAATTTAGAGTCCTAAATATTTGTCTTAAAATTCTTAGGTTTTGATACTCAAATTTTTGATATTTCTAAACTATATCGAATGGAAACAGATCCTATACCAAAACTATAGAGCTTAGCAAGAACTATAACATTGTAGTTAAATTTTTTCATTTCAAATAATTTAGAGGCTAAGATATTTTATACAAGATTCTCAAATTTAATATAAAAGGATAGCATCCTACTCAAAGTTATAAATTAGTGTGCAATATAGAGATAGGAAGTAAATGCAAGGTTAAAGGTTGTGAGTTCAAGTTCAAGAAACTTGCATTGTTTATTTTACTTTTGTAACATGGTATAATGTCTCACGGTCCGTAGGCAGTCGTCAGACATACGAGCACCTTATGTTCGACGATCCGCATGCCGACCGTCGGATATAATTATATTATGTTCGATGGTTTATATGCGAGTCTTTGGACATAACATCTGTGGCCTATGGGGTGCATTGGACGCTGTCACGGTCGTTACCGGATTTAATTACCGACGGCTCCTGGAGGTCATAGAAAATAATTTATGTCTGGCAGCAGAAATAAATTATATCCGACGATATATAAATTATCTACGACGGGCTTAGAGCATCGGAAATTCTTGTTTTTGTGGAGGCGATATTTCTTCGTCAATGACGAGGAAATGCAGAGCTAGGAGGCGTCGTCGTATATCATCATCGAGGTCAATTGAACCAATCCCTCTGGTTGGAACCTCACATAATCCGACCGGAAGGAGTGTGTATATATATACATCCTCGCCCTGCTTCCAGTAGCTCACAACAATCCTATTAGTTGCTTCGTGGTTCATGCACCTCGATCGATCGAACTTGTCTGTTAGTCGGGTTCTGTGCTTCCACATCCAGCAGAGGAACGACGGACGATGGGGTTCGTTTACCGGACCGCGAGCCCGTCGGAGTACCTGGCGATCACGGGATACGGCATCAACGACGTGAAGCTCGCGAAGAAGGCGTGGATCGCGCCGGGGCAGCGCTGCACGCGCTTCGACATCTCCCCCGTCAACTACACGTTCGAGGTGCAGGCCATGAGCGCCGAGAAGCTGCCTTTCGTTCTCCCGGCCGTCTTCACCATCGGGCCCCGCGCCGACGACGAGGAGTGTCTCCTCCGCTACGCCAAGCTCATCTCGCCGCACGACAAGCTGTCCCACCACGTGAACGAGCTAGTGGAGGGCGTGATCGAGGGCGAGACCCGCGTGCTGGCTGCATCCATGACCATGGAGGAGATCTTCCGCGGCACCAAGTCGTTCAAGCAGGCCGTCTTCGAGAACGTGCAGCTGGAGCTCAACCAGTTTGGCCTCATCATCTACAACGCCAACGTGAAGCAGCTGGTGGACGTGCCGGGGCACGAGTACTTCTCCTACTTGGGCCAGAAGACGCAGCAGGAGGCGGTGAACCAGGCCAAGGTGGACGTCGCCGAGGCGCGGATGAAGGGGGAGGTCGGCGCGAAGCAGCGGGAGGGGACCACGCGCCAGAACGCGGCCAAGGTGGACGCCGAGACCAAGGTGTACACGGTGAAGCGGCAGGGCGAGGGCGCCAAGGAGGAGGCCAGGGTCAAGGCCGAGGTGAAGGTGTTCGAGAACGAGAGGGAGGCGGAGGTGGCGGCGGCCAACTCGGAGCTGGCCATGAAGAAGGCCGGGTGGGAGCAGCAGGCGCGGGTGGCTGAGGTCGAGGCGGCCAAGGCCGTGGCGATCAGGGACGCCGAGCTGCAGGTGGAGGTGGAGCGCCGGAACGCGGCTAGGCAGACGGAGAAGCTCAAGGCCGAGCACCTCAGCAAGGCCGTCGTTGACTACGAGATGAAGGTACGTAACGTAGCCGCATGTGCTGACCGCGTACATTTGTACTTATGTATATCAGTATATGTGTACATGGTTTTGACATTTCTTATTGAACATGGAAATTGCCATTTCTTTTCTTTGCATCTCTAGGTAGCCAATAGATTATGAAAAGAATCCTAATCGTCGTCGGTTCCAAAATCTATTAACAATACATGTTGACAGTAACTACAGGTATAGATGTTCTGCAGAGGTGGCTACTAGGCAAGCCTCCTGCTCCCTCCAATGCTAAGGAACTAAAATAAAAAATAAAAGTGACTAAAAAATCTAAACATGATGACCTAAGATGACTACAATAGTTTAGTCAAATTTAGCTCTTCTAGTTTGAATTTCACACACCCTCAAATGGCGAGTATAGGAGGTATATATATAACTACAATCTAAAACTAGTCGTTGAAACCTACACAACTAGTCTGTACAGTCACCAAACATGTCTAATGGGGTCACTTGACAAGTCTGATGCATATTCCCATAACTAGTTGTTTGAGATAGACGTTGTCGACTACTGGAGTAATGTAATGATCTAGTGCAAGTCTGGTGCACCATCGTACATGTATAGTGCCTCCAACCTTTGCTACAACATCTCTAGTAGAATATTCTGCAGCTTAGTATGGTATCCACATCGGACAGTCCAGTGGGTGCTCTAGTTGTCACTAAGTGATCTGGTGCTCCACAAAGCACACCTCTTGACGAGTCTGATGCAATTGTTGTAGTTGCACGTGGGCCACAACACAATGTTGTTTGATGCCTTCACCTTGAAACCACTAGATAGGTTTGGGTGTCTCTATACAACACATGTTTGACTCTATTGCTTGGTGTATCTTCACCTGTGTTTCTTCCATCCTATGTTTTGGACTTTTAGCATGTCTTATAAGTCTACAACATGTCTATTAATGTCTTGTTTAAGGTATTAATCATTTGAATCACTTCTTTGTTTTAGTCCTAGTCTAGTTTACATCTATTTAAACTATATCTAGCAAAAAGTGTTAGTACAAATGGTCATGTTGATCACCAAAACCAAAATTCAGGTCATGGGGTCCATTTTTCATATAATAGTGGTATTTGTAGAGGTGGATGAAAATAACAGTTTGTCCCCATATATGTATCTCTAGAGGTGGCTTATTTCTGAAACCAAATTTAGAGGTGGTTGTAGATTGAGCCACCTCTGTAAAAAGACGTCTTTACAAATCATATTTTTAATAGTGTCTATCACATACCATCATTGTAATTTGGTAATCTGACTCTTTGATTCAGTCACGCTGAGTATTATTTTTGGTGCAATAACATCACATATTTTTAATACACCAAATGGCTAAGGAAAGTGGTTGTGGTTTAGCCTAATCCATCATATTTCCATCGCTAAAAAATAAATATGTTCACTAAGTATATCGATTTATAATACATAACAATTATGATAATAACTAACATCAGGTGCACAAATACATCTACTCGATCAAAAGGTAGAATGCATCATGCACTACTACAACAAAGCTTAAAAACATAGATTTTAATGACAACGAAAACATATTATGTTTATGTTCATGCACTACTTTAACTTTCAATGATCATTAAATAACATAATTATATTTCATAGCACCAACATGTACATTAATAAAATAGAAAAGGTAAATTAACTATTGCCAACTGTTGAAATAATGGGAAAATGGATTACAAGCACAAATGTATACACAACTAACATATCAAAGCTACAAAAAGCAAATCATATATTCAATTCTAAAATCATAAAGGAACATGAACATGATCTATTAGAAAATGTTAAACTGTAAATTTATATTACAATGACCAACAACCTCGACGACATTCAAGAAATATAACTACACTTCACTTCAAAGAAGTTTATATTAATGTATAATCTATTGAAATAATTATTGTTTACTTATTGTCCAGGACATAAAAGTACAAAAGAAAGAAGTCAGTAAAAAGATTTATTAAGTCCTAGAAATGTAGCATATACGACACAAATTAGGTAATTAAACTTTTACAATAAGCAAGTTACATGCACATATATAGAAACTATAAATTAAGAAATTTGTAATTAGACTATGATTCATGTGAACTTCGAAATAAAAAGTCAACAACAATGATGGACATCCTTTCAAACTCGCACAAAATTTAATAAAAAAAGTTTAGATATACACTAACAACAAATCTTATATGCTTTAAATGAAAACATCAGCAATAATAATAGTACTAGGAATAATAATAATAATTTACTGTATTACATGAAATTAAATGCACTTACAACCCAAGAAAGCACATAATGTGCATCAATCTCATTTTTGTGAGAAAATAAACAATAATGATATTACAATCCCTAATGAAGTTGAACCAAGCAAAATAAAATCCTTGAAAGGCGAAGACAAAACCTTAAATCTTGAGGGGGGAATGAAGAAGGATGGAGAGGACAAGCATGATGGGAAGGGAAATTCGATCATTATTATTATTCTAAATAGGGATGAAAACGTATGGGATCGATCGAGATAACCTCTGTCTCATTTCATTTTTATATTTTATTTTGAAAACGGGATCGAAAATGGTACCATTGAAAACGGGACTAACAGGACTAAATCGACCAAAGCGAACAGAATAAATCGATAACGGATAAAAAACATACAAAAAAATGGAAACATTTCCGCATATAGTATTAAAATAAAATGTATTGCTATGGATTGAAACATCTCATCAAGACATATAAAAGCAATATATTATACTACATCCATTATCAAATATTTATTACTCGTTACTTCATTTTTGAATTAAAGAACGACAAATAAAAAGGATGGAGGGAGTAATATACATATGCCTACCGGATAAAATAATCATTATGGGTTTGTTTGTTGCAATACAACATAGTTGTCTATGGTTTTTTTCATTGTATTATCTAAAACTAGATATTATACGCGGATAAAACGAAAACAGACAGAAAAACATACATCCATACTGGTTTTGTCCCATTTTCACATTTGTCAAAAAAAACAAAAATGGACAAAATATACATAAATACGAATTCGAACGGATCAATATAGAAATCGGAGTGGAACAGAATCCCTACCGTTTTTATCCCTAATTATTCTAAATAGAAAAAATAGACAAATAGTAGAAGATAAGAAACGTAGGCCACAATAGCATTAACAAAAAAAAATTCAACCTTATTATAACAAAAAGAAATTGCAACAACCATTGTAACAAAAAAAGAAAAAAAATATAACAACACAACACACATGTAATAAAGAAAATGCAATAAGATTTATTTTTCTCGTAAAAGTTGCAGGAGAGATAAATGACAATTATCCTTTTTAAAATAAGTTTGTATATTTTGTACTACAATTGTTTAAAAAAAGAGTGGGTCGGTCAACAATCTTAAATTTGATCGATCAAGTTTATACAAATATATACAATATTTATAATAGCAAATAAATATAATTAGATTTACCATCAAATAAATGAAACTATATTACATTAAATCTAGAATAATTTGACTTAGAACAAAACTAGAAATTCTTTAAAGGATGAAGCAGTAAACAACACAGGAAACCAGTACGTGAAATCGATCTCACAAGACATGTATGTTTCTGCGTGTGTGTACATAATTATATACGTGTAGGTGCAACAAGCAAACTGGGAGCTGTACAACCGGCAGAAGGCCGCGGAGGCGCGGCTGTTCGAGCAGGAGAAGGAGGCGGAGGCACGCCGGGCGTCAGCTGAAGCGGCCTTCTTCGCGCGGCAGCGCGAGGCCGAGGCGGAGCTGTTCGCGAAGCAGAAAGAGGCCGAGGGGCTAGCGGCCATGGGCGAGGCCCAGAGCGCCTACCTCTCCGCCATGCTCGGCGCGCTGGGAGGCAGCTACGGCGCTCTGCGGGACTACCTCATGATCAGCTCGGGTGTGTACCAGGAGATGGCCCGCATCAACGCCGACGCCATCAAGGGGCTGGAGCCCAAGATCAGCGTATGGAGCAGTGGTACGGACGGAGAGGCTGGCAATGCGAGCGGCGGCGGTGCGATGAAGGAGATGGCTGGTGTGTATAAGATGCTGCCGCCGCTGCTGACCACGGTGCACGAGCAGACTGGGATGCTGCCGCCTGCGTGGATGGGCACTCTGACGGACCGCCCGTCGACGTCTAGCTGAGAAGAGCTAGACGTGAAGCTTTGCGTTTGCTAGACGAGTGTGGAGTTTAATTCGATGTGCTGAATCAGAGACCTCTCGCCTAGTTGCCGTCTCCTATCATTAGTTGCTTATGTCAGTATATGTAATGTGTTCTTGCTACATTCGATTGTACAAGATGTAGTGCGACGGCTTATACATGATCTCCTATATGGGTTTGAGTCGGTTTGACATTATATTTTAGGGTTAATTGAAATGGTGTCGTCATTTCAAAAACCATGAGAAACGCCACACTACAATTCGTCTATTTCAAACCAAATTTTTAGTTTGTAACCGTGGATATATCGAGATGTAAGAGCAACTACAAGAAACTATTTATGTTATTCCTAGTCTATATAAATAGATATTATTATAAAAAAACTCTCCAACATCTTATCTAAATGGATATCCAAATATAGCCATATTTTATTCTGGATTTCTCGCTAGCCAAATATAAAAAAACATGAATGGATCTCTAGAGTGCAAACAAGAAATAGAAAGGCAGTTGGAGATTGAAAACATATAGAAAGTGATATTTATGCAAATGACTCAACAAATAACAATTTAGAGAGTGAAATTTACAAAGACTCTTGGAGATGCTCTAATGATGTAACCCATCTGCAAGCGTACATATACGTCTCAATATTCCATATGGACCATGTTGCACCTGCCTCCACGGATAAACTGTGCAGCGCTGAACAGCTCATTTCCTCCCTCTCGCCTCCTCTCTCCATTAACCCTAACCCCAGTGAGGTGACAACAACGACAGCGACGTAGGTGAACCGGTGGTGGCCATGTAAGCGGGATGCGACGATGACACCCTCGTTCACGGCTTAGGTTATTGGTGTTCTCCTAGATCTAGATCAGAGGCATGGTTGAAGCTTGAGCAAATCGTTGTAGGGTCTGCTAGTGCCGATCTCAGCAGTTTTGAAAGTTGAAAGGATCGTCATGCCCAAGAAAGAGGGTGAATTGGGCTTCTCTATTTTTTTATAATAGAATCCTAATAGCAAGCTCAACTCTATCCGAGTGCCTAATATATACACAAAGAGTTTTGGACCCTAATTTCAATATTATGTTGTCATGACAATTCTAACAATATAAATACTCGTTGGAGCACTCGTGCAAGGGTATCACTACACCTAAATCCCACAAGGACCATGTGCTCTCTATGAGCTGGTTCTTTGTTGCTCCGGCATGGTGAAGTGCTTTCAACCATATACAAATCCCAAGCCAGGTCACCCACACCCTTTCCATATGATCACCACACACACAGTTGCCACCGAGCCGTATAGATGATGTCAATTAAGCACTATACTCTTACTTGTCCATGATAAGACTAATGTGAGTGGGGATGTACACAAGCCTCTCTCTATGCACTAATGAGGTTTCTAACCACAAGTCTACAATGTAAGAAAAATGGACCCAAGCCCATTTGATTAAAGGTTTTGGTGTTTGATGATCAATAAAATCATTAATTTGGACTGATGTGTTTGCTAGTGTTTATGTTTATAATTCAATTGAGGCATCTTGAACTTCGATAAAGGAAGAGAGGTGATCATGGAGATTAACACCTCAAAGCAATACATTAGAAGACTCTTTGAAAACTTATCAAGATCATGCAAAAGTACAAAACACAAGACAAAAGAAGCCCAAGAAAAGAAACGCAAAGACAAAAAGAAAACAGGCTACACATAGTGCACCGTACGTGTCCGGTGGCACACCAAATGTCACACTAGACATGTGTGTTGCTGGGGCTGAAGAATTGAGTGCACCGATTACCATGGTGTACATTGGATATGAGGCACTAGATAGGACGCAGAGAGAGTACTTTAGAGCAACCTTGGGAGTTAAAGGGCATCCAACGTGTTAAGTCTAGCGCAAGACTCCGCACTAGATATGTCACTCAAAGACGTTGCAAAATGTAATCACTGGTGGCACAATGGATACCCAAAGGCTCAACGACCGATAACGGCTTGTCTCTAATGGCTAGTCAACGTGGAAGGCACCAGACGTGTCCGGTGACACATCGATGGCGCACCGAACATGTTCGATGCAGCGCAGAAAAGTCCCTAGTGTGTGAGCTCAGATACATTGCCAAGAAGTTAAAACTTCATTCCATAACCCTTAACACTCAGGTGCTTAACAGAATCACTCGAAGATTAGCGTAGGTACTTTGCGAAGTGCTATAATACTTGCTCTAGGCTTAGTCCTGGTTGATTAGAGTAAGGTCCAGTGGCACACCAAATATGTCAGATGAAGACTCAACCACTTCTGCACGGTTTACATGCTCTCTAGGTGCCACATCGTGTGGAGTACCGAAAGGCACGAGATGGTGGAGCAGGTTTTCAACGAGCTGAGGGAGCAACCACTCGTGTCCAAATCTCACAAACTTCGAATTGCCATTGAGAAAGGCCCCGTTTCGTTTGGGTGACTAAACTATAGTCACTTTTACTCTCTAAAGAAGCAAAAAGGTGACTAGAGTGGGGCAACTAAACTTTAATACTCTAGTCATTAAAAAAGTGACTAAAAGTAACTAAAATAGGATTTTTATCCCACATGTCCTTCCCTCTTTCTTTGTGCAACACGCAGGCGGCGTGTGCCTCGCCTCACCTCGGGCCGCTGGGCCCCACCAACTGCATGCATGCCGCTACCCAAGCCTGCGCCTCCCTTTAATGCATGTGGAGCAAACGTCATTTAATAAAGATAATACAGTCATTATTCACGTTAATCCATGCTCTTTAGTTAGGTTTAATCACTGAAACCAAATAGGGTATTTTAGTCACTAAAATTTGGTAAGGTGACAAAAGGAATCAAACGGAGACAAATTCTAAGATGAGAAACGGAACTTGGAACGGAGGAAGCGAGACTATCAGCAGGTTGAAGTAGAAATAGTGGCCCAAGAAACCGCCGCTCTTCATCGTGGAAATTTCACGCCAACTAATGCATTACCCCAGCATACATAAATGATACTCTCGAATTCATTTTTAACTCTTAGTTTTTATATCTATATTGAAATAAATAATGATAAATTTAAACACATATATAAAACATATACATTTTGTATTATAAGAACTCATTAATTATTTAAAACGAATTTTAATTGAAGACAAAGGGAGTATAAAATCTACTCTTTTTCCCTGTGGAGCAAAATTAACATCCACAACTCCAGTGCAGAAAATTTACCCTCATGTGCCTTCCGCAAGAGACGCGCGTGGGGCATATCATGAGTACAAAATCATCATTCAGAATTCTATATACATGTTTAGATTTCTCTCTACTGAATAAGCTCAGTATGCTGATCACAAACATATATATATATATATGTCATCGGTCCACCTGGCCATTAACCAGCAGCTGATCGACCTCAGCTCTGAACGGATATCGTGGGATTCCTGGCACTAGCCCCAAGTTTCACCACTGTACGCATCCGGCGGCATCCCGGACGAATTCTGGTCAGGCATTCAGAGACCAGTCGTAGTTCATGTAGGAGGTGCTGATCGGGTCACCGTCGTTCAGGAGATGCGTCAGGAGCCCAGTTTTGGTCGGATCGAGGTAATTGAGGAGCCGGATGTCCCTGTCCATTATAGAAAAATAAAAAAAATCTTCGACGGCCGTCTTATATCCGATGGTTTTCTTTGCGGCCGTCGGACATAATATTACGTTCGACACCTATAGATAGTCATTGGACATAAAAACATACGTCCCACGGCTGAGACATGCCGTTAGATATAACCTTGATCAGTGTTGTACCTGAGACAAGCCACGCGCATCTTGATCAGGGTCTTTTTGTCCACTGACTGAAACCACAACGAACTCAAAAGATGACCGAAAAAATGATGAACAACTTCTGAAAAACGAACTCACCATTTGATGATCCTGGTGAGGTGCTCGGTCTGGCTCTCCAAGTCGATCTCCACGCCGTCGTGGAGAAAGAACTCCCTGGCCGCATGTCGGAGCTCCGCTCAACGCCCTGCGCCGTGTAGAACCGCATGGTCGGGCTGGACCGCGTCGCGTCGTATAGTGCGAGGTGCACCAGCGGGTTCACGCGCCGCTGCGCCAACTGTGTTGGCGTCGGCTGCCAGAATGCACAGCTCGACGGTGATCGGCAACACAGGAATCGTGTCTACGGCGTCGCACAATCCTCTAACACACGCGAACACAGAAGAATAGCGCTGCCAAGAGTTGCAGTCTTTTTGGTTTCATTTGTTCCTCTTATATACTGGTGTTTACACGGTCTGAGCCTCACGACCCTCCCACCATGTATACTCACGCTGCGTCGTGCCTGCCTAAAATGCGAGGATGTTTCATGCACGATATGGCGATGACCACTCCTGGCCGCACCTTGAACGCAGCACGGTTCTGGCTTCAACACCGCTCGTTCTCACATGCAACTAGCTAAAAATAGTTAAGCAAACATGCACTACCAAATTATATGAATGAGAATGCAAATCATGCACGAGATTAACTAACAAATCACCCCCTAATCCCGTTGCACATCGATCACTCCTAGCTGCTGCCTTAGCTCGATGAACCTAACCTTGCCAAGTGCCTTTGTCAAGATATCGGCTAACTGGTTATGTGTGCTCACATGGTTGATGTCAATCATGCCTTTATCAACACATTCTCTAACAAAATGATACCTTGTATCTATGTGCTTGCTTCGTTCATGATGAACTAGATTTTTACTTAGTGCTATGGCAGACTTGTTTTCAACTAGGAGATTAACTTTTGGAGCCTTAATACCGAGCAATACACTCAACAGACGACTGAGCCAATGTAAAGCCCAAAATTTGTATCAGAGAAAAAGAATGAAATAAATAAATAAATAAATATAATTACGTTAGTGTTTTAAGAATGTATTAAAAATTCTCCAACGATTTTGAATTGGAATACCTTAAAGTAAGAGGTTCATTATGAGGAAGCTACAATCCCTAAAATAAACATGTTTTCTAATAGTCATTAAATAAAAGGATTCTATTTAATTTTTATTGGTTGAATTGTATAATTAAATTAACACATCTCCAAAAGTACAGATTAAACATTTGTTCATTCTAAAATAAGCAATGAATATTTATTAACCTTTGATCTTGGCACACCTTCAAAGTACTACTTATCTAAAGGGGATAATATGGGAACATTTCATTTGACCAAATAAATATTTGATATATAAAATAAAATAAATCACGTATAACATGTTGGAGTTTTGTTTGGACACTTAAATATACTTTAAGTTTAAACTCTATGTTAACTTAATTCGAAATTGAATTTGAATTTAATGAGAAATTAGAAAAAAAAAGAAAAAGAAGAAGACCTACCACTACCTGGGTCGAATCCCCACTCTGGCCCAGTTACTACTCGACCGCGCCTGCCCATCTCCTCTTGCGCGCGCACTCCCTGGTCGGTGGGACCCCTGCTCCAGCCTCCCTCCTATCTGTTCCGCGTAATGCGCATGTGTGTGACGTCGCTGCCCAGTGGGACCCCTATGTCGGGTCTGTCTTCCCCGCTGGGCGTGCGCAACTAACGACGCGCGTAGCTCGCGCACCTCCGACCGACCTTCCCCCCCCCCCCCCCCAAATTGGCGCGGAGTTCCAGGGGCGGATGCAAGGGGTGGGCAAGGTGGGCCATGGCCCCACCTCAATTTTTTAACCACTTATACCTAGGTTTAGGTACACAGCAAAATAAACAAACTTTCGTATAGTTAGCGTGGACAAATCTAATAAAAACTAGATTTTGATCTATTTTTCTCTCGATGTTTCACTGCTCAGTCCACTCTTCACCTGAGCCATTTGATTATCTTCCCTAGCGCAAGCCCACTCGTGGCTCACTCACTTATTCGGTCATCGACTGACCAGTAAGTCAGTGACCTAACCCGCCCGCTGTAGCGCACCTTGCCTTTTCAGCACCCATCAACTCATCGACTCGTCGGGATCCTGCACACAACATTGATATTTTGCCTCCTAGTCCGCATCAGCAGATGGGCAAGCTGTTGGTGGGATCGTGGCGTCACCTATCTCTCGCTAACTCATTGGGTCTCTGCGCGCCGTCGCAACACGACAATGGCTGTCGCTTGCCGTCACCGTCATCTATCGCTACCTCGCCTCCTGCACTCGCTCCTCCCACCTGTCGTCGTCTCACCAACGCCATCTCACGACAAATTTGATGACTCTCCAGAACGACGCGCCGATACGGCTGCTCTGCCCTAGTGCCTCGTCCTGAGTCAGTCCACCTATTTTCTCTCTTTAGCTCTACTTTAGGTAGCCAAAAAGGTTTTTTGGTATTCATATCATTTTTGGAAACACTAGATATTATTATTTAGCATTCATGTTATTATCATTAATCTACAGTTATGGTCTAGTCTGATGATTTGTCTCATGTACTGTCGGCCCTACCTAGAATTTTGTTCTGCGTCCGCCACTGCGGAGTTCGGAACCCACACGGCCGCCGCGCTATAAAATCCGGGTCGCAGCCCTTCAACCCTCACCGTTGTAGCAACCAGAGAGAGAGAAAGAGAGAGAGAGAGAAAAGAAGATTGCCGCCACCGCCGCAGTCCTTCGCCTTCACCGTCGGTTGCTGCCAACCCTGTGGCCCTAGTTTGTCGCCTGATTGTGCGCGCACTCGTTGCAGCGTTGTGGGGCAGAGGCGACCACCGTCTCTGACCCAATTGCTCACCGGAGGACCCAACCCACCGCGAGACCGCCCCTTGTCGTGGGCAACTCTCTGGATATCGTGTACATCACTGGTGAGTCTTCATACGTGTCTACCGCATATGTTGCGCCGAGTTACATCAGTTAGTTCGGGGTTTGGTGCTCGGGCACGGTCTGGTCGGGTTGCACTGGTGTGCGGCGCCGCCGCGGTGTCCTACACCGCCGCCAGGGTCCGGCCAGAGCTTGGAGATGGGTGCGGGGCCATTGGATCCTAGTCGGGCGGTCTAGATTAGGAACACGAATACCTCTTCGCGTCTTATAATCCTGGCCGCTGGATTTTGATCAACGGCTCGGGATGCGATCTGCTTCGGGCCCTTGATCTCCGATCAAACGGTCCAGCACGTATCAAGTAATGTGGCTGCAACAACCTTGCAAATGAGCCCCTCGGCTTATTCCAAATCAACCCGCAGTCCTGTCCGTGAGAAGCCTGAGTCTGGGAAACATTTCTATTTAGCCCCTGCGCTTCTCTGGAATTGTGGCCGTAGCCCAAGGATTGATTAAATCAAGTAATTAAGTTAGGAAAATGATTTTTAGTTTAAAAATAAATCAAGAAACTTGTTTAATTCATAGTAAATCCATTTTAACTCCAAATTAATTCATTCCAGTTGCATTAGACTTGTAATAATATTGTTTATCATTCAGAAACTTTATTTTGTTATGAAACCTAAACTGAGATTTTGTACTTAATTTCTTTTATACACCACTGTTAAATCTTCAGAAATTCATAATTCAATAACTGTAACTCTGTTTTGATCCATTCTAGTTGCATTAGTCTCACAATAATATTTATTATCATCTGGTAACTTTGTTTTGTCATGAAATATAGGTTAAAATGTTGCACTTAGTCTATTCTATATTTAACCACGTGGATCTTCGGAAAATCATAACTCGGTAAATGTAGCTCCGAATTTAGTAATTCTTGTTCCCACGATCTTGTAGCGTCGCGTAGATTGTTATTATGCAGTGTTGGGGACTTGTTCTCAAATACTATGAATTAAAGACAACACAAAAAATAGGTTAATGGTTAATGCCCTTTGTCCTTCGAAGCATTATTTCCCTAAGAATATAATGATCTTTAGATGAAGGTTATGAAGGACATACCATCACCATTGCAGTATATGATAATAAAAGGAGAATCATATGGAATGTAAGAGATAACATGAACAATTATGTAACATTATCAACTCATTTCTATTTTATTATCATAGAAAAATAGAAATGATATCAAATTACAAATGTACCTTCGGCTTGATATAAGGTAAAAGTACAAGTGTGATGCACGAGCAAATGCAAGTCAGCGTGAACAGTACGGGGGTACTGTTCATCAATTTATAGACATGGGACGCAGCCCATGTGAAATTACATCCATGCCCTTTACATTTGCTAATGTCTATAAGGTAATTCATCGAGGTCTAAATAGCCTTTTCCCCTTTAAGTCGGTTCCCTTCCCTGCTGTCATGCCGAAGCTCCCTTGCGCGTAGCTTCGGCGCTGCATCAATCTTCGTATTGTTCGTGCTTCTCCCACTGTGGTTCTGATCCGAGTCCGAAGGTACCTGTTCATGTATTACAACTCCGGAAACATTGTTAAATCATGTTTTTGAGGACCTTCGGAAGACGAAGGCCCCCAACAGTAGCCCCTCGCAAGATTAATTTGTTAGAATAATGAATTCAGATTGCGATATGGACGAAGGCCCTAAGCCGAAGGTCCGAAAAAACACATTCCCTTTGCTAGAATAGCAACAGTCAATGACAGACATGACCCTCCAACTTGGAGCGCACTAGGCGTATAAATAAGAACCCACCCCGAGCACATTTGGTACGCTATCTGCCGCCTGCTTTGCTTGCTCAATTTTTTAGCTCTTGCCTACCAACGCTTGCTTGGTTTCTTAGACTTTCTAAGCTTCGGCTTTAAGGACACATTTTTCACCATTTTCGAAGAAAAGATGTCTGAAGACAAAAAAGTTGCTCCTTGAGGAGAAGACTGCTGGATTTATTGAGTCAATTGCAAAAACAAACACAAAAAAGATAACTAAAGAGATATTAGAAGGCTTGTTTAAAGATACTGATGATAGCGATAGCTATGATGTGGAGAGTGGGGGCAAAGACTCTGAAGATCGTCTTTGGCGACCAAGTCATGCAGTCTTCGAGAAATCAACTATCAAACAGAGTCATCTTGATAATATGAGAGGAGGGTACTTTCGAGATATGTCTATTGTGAGGGCTGACGTAGACAGAGCCGTTCCTGCTCCTGAAGAAGACAAAGTTGTAATCTACCGAAGTTTCTTCAAAGCTAGACTTTGGTTCCCATTAAGCAGATTTGTGGTTGAAGTTTTAAAGATATATTAGAATTTCCTTCACCAGATTACTCCCAAAGCAATTATCAGAATGGGGATCTTCGTCTGGGCTGTGAGGAGTCAAGGTCTAGAGCCAAGCGCAAGATGTTTTTGCAGTATGCACGAGCTTTCGTATGAGACAAATCCTTGGGGTAAGGAACAATATCATAACAATTTTGGGTGTTACAACTTTGTTGCTCGCTCTGGCGCAAGCTTCCCAGTGCCAACGTTTTGGAAGAGGTGGCCCGAGGCCTGGATGGAAGAATGGTTTTACGTGAAAAATGATTTGAAAGCAAGAGAAGATATTAAAGAAATCATTATGCGACCCATCTGGTCTCGCTTCGGCCTCCGAAAGCCGAAAGTAGAAATTGATGAAGCAGCCGAAGCATGCCGAAGGGCCTTCAGCACAGTTTGTTCTTTTATTGGGACAAGGGACTTAGTCCAAGAACATGTAGCCTACAGGATATGGCCACTGATAGACAGCTGGGAAATGCCAAAAGAGACCATCAGTAACCCTAGCGAAGGTGGTTTAGTTCGATTGAAATACACCTTCAGGTTTGGAGACCAGTTTATCGAACCAAATGATGACTGGCTGAAGTGTGTTGAAAATACTAGTGATGAACTACTTGGAGCATACTCCAAGTCTGAAGATAATGCACTATCTGCGGCCTTCGGGAGTCGAAAAAAGAAAAGACTAAATAGGGTTTTTGATGCTATTGGATTTGTGTACCCTAACTATCGCTACCCGCCGCGGGGGCAGAAAAGAAAGGGTGTAACTTCTGGGAAGGCTGCTGCTTCGGCTACTTCAAGCGAGCCCGCACTGAAGAGGAAAAAGTTGAAGGTCCTTACTCACCGACCACGCTACATTGAACCGGCCATAGTGCCTGAATTTGGCGGTGAGACCTCTTCAGCTATTGAAGCCAAAGGACCTGTTCTTACGCAGAGGATTGAAGAGCCGGCTGCAATGCCGAAGACTAATAAAATTGAAGAACCGAGAGTCGAAGGGACAAAAACATTAGAAGTTCTAAGCCCTTGGCCAGGAGTGGAGGTGCCGAAGACACAAAAAGGTCTAGCAGCGACCCCCAAGAGAAAAAGGATGGCTAGTGTACTAGATGTGCTGGAGACGATAAAAGCTTCAAGCTCTACTCCAGGGAAAATTGCCAAGGCTTCGAAAATGCAAATTGAAACTGATACAAAGCTGACCGAAGCCGAAGCTACAACGAGCTAGGCCGACGTCGAAGCTGGGCCTTCAGAGCCCGCCAAAGAGAAATCCTTGGAAACTGAAGAAAAGGCAGCGGAAGAAGAAACTATAGGACATATTCTGCCTGAAAAAGCTGCCACTCCTACTCCCGAAACGCCTTCCGAAGTCCTTGATTATATTATTCGACACACTTCGGGAAAAAGATTATCTGAAGAAGAAATTTTTGAAGCTAAACACTACGCCCGAGAACTGAAGTACCCGAAAGGGGCCTTAGTGTTTAATGGCACAGATGAAGATGACTTCTTGTATTGCCTCCCAGACAACAAAGAATTATCTGTCTGCCGGGAGATGGCCAGAAGTATGGGGTTCCTGAAGCTTGAAGCTGGCCTCTGCGCCATGATGAAGGACGATCTTGCGGATAGCCTTGCATATAACAGTCTAAAGGTACAAAAAATTGTATATTTGGAAGTTTATGAATTTTGAATTATTCTTTTGTTCTTATATTAACCCGTTCATTCTTTTCATATAGGGTTTAATACTTAGCAACGCCTTAAGGGCGCAAAAGAATGCCGAAGACGAGAGTTGCACTATTGCTCTCAATAACCTTCGAACAGAGGTTATCAAGCTGAGGAACGAAGCATTGGAAAAAGACAAAATTCTACTTACAATGGTGGACAAAGTAAAGGGGGATGAAGCTAACTACAAGGCTCAATCTGAAATCCAAAGGAATGAGACTGAAAACCTCCAAAAACAACTGGCCGAAGCGAAATTGAAATGCGCTATTGCCGAAGCTGACCAAGATGCCAGTGAGTACTGGAAAAATTACTTTGAAAAAACAGTTGCAGAGCTTCGCTCATCAAAAGAAAGATGTTTTGAAAAATCTGTAGAATGCGTCAAAAAGATAAAAACTAGCTTCACCAATGTGGGCGCGTACTCGAGCGAAGACAACTTCATAAGAGGCGATCCTGAGGGCATAATTGAGTGGATCAGCAGCGAAGCCGAAGCTTTTGAAGAAATTTTGAGCGACCGCGGGGACGTCTGCGCATTCTCTGGTGCGAGGGGAGTTGCGGCTATTTTGGAGAAAGTAGGGTGCGAACATGTTAAAACTTTGGCCTAGGCCGAAGCTGCTTTGTCTATTGATGATACGAATGACCCCTCGACCGAAGCAAGCTTAATAGGTGGAAAATTTTTCACTGATAT
This sequence comes from Zea mays, assembly GCF_902167145.1. Classification (NCBI taxonomy): domain Eukaryota; kingdom Viridiplantae; phylum Streptophyta; class Magnoliopsida; order Poales; family Poaceae; genus Zea; species Zea mays. The sequence continues at coordinate 28,558,209 of NC_050100.1, read as the reverse complement.
CTGGGAAAATGGCGGCCGAGGGATGGCCCATGAAATAATGAAAAAGAGTGAAAAAGGCATTCATGACGCTCGAGAAGCAACAAAAGCAGCTGAAAAAGCTGCGGAACTTGAAAGACGGATAGGTATTACTTAATGGCTTTTAACTTTGTTGTTTATTTTTGTGATTTCGAACTAACTTATATCTTCTACTGCAGCTGAACTATCTCCTCCCCCAGAGCCATTCAACCCACTGGCCGACCCAGAGACAAAGAAGGCAATAGAAATTATTAATATGGCTGAAGCTATTGTACACGAAGTTGTCACCAAATTACTAATCGAAGCTGCAGAAAAAGTCCTGAAGGAAGAAGAATAGCTATTTGTAAAAACATTGCTAGAATATTAATGTAACATTTGCTGGACTATGCTTGTAATATTCGGTGCTCATAGGTTCTGAATGTAATATATGAATGGTTTTGTAATTCATTTCTTTGCGATGCATGAAACTTTTATGTACATACCGTTTTTGAGCCTTCGGCGAAAAAACACCTTCCCTTCTTTTCATGCTTCGTAAAGAAGAGCTTTTATGCTTCGTAAAAAATCCTTCAATCGTCGCAGAAACATTAATGCTTCGGCATCAATAGATTTTTTCCTCCACATCAAAGCTGATGAAGTTGTATTTCTTCAAAACTTATTTTGTGCCTTAGCACAATTTCACTTTTTCGAAATATTCTCCGAAGGTCAACATTGTATCCCTTCTTGTGCCATTGATGCAATATGATGTATGATGTTATGTTATGCAAAATGATGTGATGATGTTATGTTATGCAAAATGATATTTATGCCGAAGACACACACTCACACTCCCATATACACAATCTCTTTGCCGCTTATTTTTCGGCTTCACCGTTTATTTTTCGGTGTATCAACGCTGACTTTTCGCTGTAAGTTCTGCATTCCCTTAGGAACATCTTTTGAACTTCTTCGCCTTCTATTCCGGCGGTATTCGCATTGACTTTTCGCGCTTCGCCTTATATTTCAGCGGTATTTGGCTCTGCATTCCCTTTGGAACGACTTTTGAGTAGAAAACTTACACTGCGCTCCCTTAGGAACGACTTTTTGTATCTTCGGCAGACTTACGTTGCGTTCCTTAGAACGACTTTTTGTAGCTTCGGTTATACTTGTAATGTGATTTTTAGCCCCGCGTTCCCTTAGGAACGACTTTTGTGCTTCAGCGACTTTTTGGACTTCGTGAGTCTGTGGAGAAGATATATTTCACTATGACAAAAACGAAACTATTACAAGAAATTGAAAATAACAAGAGAATTAGGTTTTTAATAATTGTTCCTTATTAAAAAAGAAAATGACAATGAATGTAAAAATTGTTTCAGGGGTAGGATATCTCTTAATAGATATGCTTCGATTCTAGCACAGTACTATTGACTGTGCGAGCTTCGGACTCCTCCCTGAAATCTCGCTGCTGATAGGTCTGTTGGCTCCCTTCTGGCTGCTAGCTTCGTGAATATACAGGTTGTAGTGGTGGCGGAGGTGGGGGTTGTGGCCAAGATGCCTGTGGCTGACTAGCCGAAGCAACAGACGCTGCAGGATGGTTACCCACATACTCTAGTATGTAGGGTGAGTGGTACGAAGCAGTATGCATGACCTGCTTCGGCTGGTTCTGCTGAGCTGCGGCTTCTGCTATTTCCTTTTCTTTCTGAATGGTGACATGGCACATCCTTGTAGTATGACCCTTGTCCTCACCATAGAATAAGCAATAAATTTTTCTAGGCTGATCCCCAAACCTTCCTCCGAAGCCCCTAGCGCCCCTGCCTCTTGGAGCTGGCGACCGGAAAGAGCTTTGTTGCTGCCCCGAAGCTTGTGAGGAATACTGTGGCCTCTGTTGTTGACTTCCTCTGTCGTCACTCTGGGTGGAGTGAATTGACCTAACATGCCTTGGGTGGATTCTTCCTCCGAAGCCCCTGGTCATCTCAGAGAACCTGTAGGCTTCCTCCCTTCTTTGGCAAAAGTCATTGTCAGCCCGGATGTATTCATCCATCTTTTGAAGCAGCTTCTCCAAAGTCTGTGGAGGCTTTCTAGCAAAATACTGGGCAGTAGGTCCTGCACGAAGCCCCTTAATCATGGCCTCAATGACAATTTCATTGGGCACTGTAGGCGCTTGTGCTCTCAGGCGCAAGAACCTTCAGACGTATGCTTGGAGATACTCCTCATGGTCTTGCGTGCATTGAAACAAAGCCTAAGCTGTGACTGGCTTCACCTGAAAGCCCTGGAAACTTGTTACCAACATATCCTTGAGCTTCTGCCATGAAGTAATAGTTCCTGGCCGAAGAGAAGAATACCACATTTGGGCCACATTCTTAACTACCATGACGAAGGACTTGGCCATGACAGCTGCATTGCCTCCGTACGAAGATATAGTTGCTTCATAACTCAACAAAAACTGCTTTGGATCTGAATGTCCATCATACATGGGGAGCTGAGGTGGCTTGTATGATGGAGGCCATGGGATAGCCTGCAGTTCTGCTGCCAAGGGAGAAGCATCGTCAAAGGTAAAGGTATCATGATTAAAATCATCATACCATCCATCCTCGTTGAAGAAGCCTTCTTGGTGAAGCTCCCTATGTTGGGGCGTTCGCTCTTGTTCGTCTTGGGCAAGATGGCGTACTTCTTCAGTGGCTTCGTCAATCTGCCTTTGAAGATCGGCTAGTCGGGCCATCTTCTCCTTCTTCCTTTGTACTTGTTGATGAAGCATCTCCATGTTTCTGATTTCTTGGTCCAACTTCTCCTCCTGAAGTGTTGGACTAGTGGCCTTCCTCTTTTGGCTTCGGGCCTCTCGAAGAGAAAGGGTCTCCTGGTTTGGGTTCAGTGGCTGCAGAGTGGCAGCCTCTGTCGCTAAAGCTTTCTTCGGTGGCATGACGAAGGTCAGTGCTTGCCGAAGGTGGTCGAAAAGGATTCACCGGAGGTGGGCGCCAATGTTGGGGACTTGTTCTCAAATGCTATGAATTAAGAACAAGACAACACAAAAATAGGTTAATGGTTAATGCCCTTCGTCCTTCGAAGCATTATTTCCCTAAGGATATAACGATCTTCAGATGAAGGTTATGAAGGACATACCTTCACCATTGCATTATATGATAATAAAAGGAGAAGTCAGCGTGAACAGTACGGGGGTACTGTTCATCTATTTATAGGCATGGGACGCAACCCATGTGAAATTATATCCATGCCCTTTACATTTGCTAATGTCTATAAGGTAATTCATCGAGGTCTAAATAACCTTTTCCCCTTAAAGTCGGTTCCCTTCCCTGCTGTCATGCCGAAGCTCCCTTGCGCGTAGCTTCGGCGCTGCATCAATCTTCGTATTGTTCGTGCTTCTCCCACTTTGGTTCTGATCCGAGTCCGAAGGTACCTGTTCATGTATTACAACTCCGAAAACATTGTTAAATCATGTTTTTGAGGACCTTCGGAAGACGAAGGCCCCCCAACATGCAGTTTAATCTTATGTTTGGTGTAATGTTAATTTTGCCTATACATGTTTGTCTGTATTGCTACGTTTAGCAGTGAGGACACGTGTCATCTGAAGATCATCCTGGTACCTGGAATGTTAAGTCCCAGGCAAGTTCTGCCCTTGATCACTTCTTTTACCCAGTCATGTTCTGATTAATCATAATGATCTGCATAGGTTAATTTTGATGGGGCCCAACAGGTTACCCTAGTTTGATTATCTTTATACCTTGACTTCACTAAACTTTTTGGGTAGTACCTGCTATTACTTTATGTGGTTTTGGGTATGAAGATTACACTATTCATGATTATACTTTTGTTATCAGTTGTTATTTATTGTTCATGTTAAGATCATTATGTTAATTGGAACATGGAGAACCACCCGGGAAAACAGTGCTACCACAAGGGTTTAATGGGACGCCCTTGGCTGATTAACTAGGAAAGCTACTGGATGACTACCTTACCTGAAAGGGGCAAGGGTAGTAGGGGAGTGGTCAGTGTAGGAAGGTCCTCGATTGATTTTGCTGCGGTGGCGGTCAGGCGAGGGATTCCTGCATTGGAGCTTCCTATAAACTGTAGCGGGTTTTCTGAAGCTAGTGGAACTTTGTAAAGGCCTCATAGTGTTACCCTACCTCGCCTCCTCGGTAGAGGTGTATGGGATTGGCTGTCTCTTGGCAGATGGGTAACATGACTTGTGGGTAAAGATGCGCAACCTCTGCAGAGTGTAAAACTGGTATACTAGCCGTGCTCACGGTCATGAGCAGCTCGGACACTCACATGATTAACTTATGGAACTAAATTCAATTTGTCATATGCATTGCATCGCAGGTAAGGTTGTTACTTTTGTTCTACTACTTAATTGGGTTGGTATTTACTTATACTTAGTAATTGCTTATAAAACTTTGACCAACTTTAAAAGCAATGCTCAGCTCTAACCATCCTCTTTGGTAAGCCTTACACTTCACGTGAGCTCCCACCTTTGGCGAGTTCATGCACATTATTTCCCACAACTTGTTGAGCTATGAACGTATGTGAGCTCAATCTTGCTGTCTCACACCCCCCACAGGTCAAGAACAGGTACCGCAGGTTGAGGCGCTTGGAGGATGCTGTGACGAGTTCGTGAGAGGTCTAGGTCGTCGTCTCCCAGTCAACTTTGGGTTGCTGGACTGTTGTCTCCTATTAATGTAATTATTTATTTATTTTGTATAAAACTCCTGTTATGTAGTAAAGATGTGACATTTGATCCTGTGCCATGATTCATCATATGTGTGAGACTTGGTCCCAGCACACCTGGAGATTATGTTCGCGCCCGGGTCTTGGAGCCCCGAAATCCGGGTGTGACAGCCAAATTCCTTGACAAGCTGCATTTGCACTTGCATTGTACTCAGCCTCACATGATGAAAGAGCAACCACTCTTTGCTTCTGTGACACCCATGTGACCAAATTCATACCAACAAAAAAGATCGAGCCACTAGTACTTTTCATGTCATCGATGTTGCCAGCTAAGTCACTATCACTGAAGCCAAGTAATATGGGTTCAGAGGTTCTAGATCTCGCGTATCTGCAACCATAGTTTAGAGTTCCAGCAATATACTGAAGTATCTGCTTAACTGCTGCCAAGTGGCTCACCCTTGGTGTCTCCATGTATCCCCTCACGATATCTGGCCTGGTGTTGACCAGATATCTCAAGCTCCCAATCACACTCCTGTACTTTGTTGCATCAACAAGGGGACTTATCTTCCTTGCTCAATTTCAACTTGTTCTCCATTAGAACATGACAGAGATTGTACCCTTTCATTCTAGCTTGCTCAAGAATCTCCAGAGCATAACAACTCTGACACAAGGTTGTCTCTCTCTCATTCTGATCTACCTGAATTCCTAGGTAATATGTGAGTAAACCTAGGTCACTCATACTGAAACTTTTCATCATTTCTTTTTGAATGCATCAATATTGTCTTGACTTGGTCTTGTGATAATTAGATCATCAACATACACACACACCAATAGAAAGTTGCCATTATTATCCGATCGCCTATACACTGCATGCTCAAGTGGGTTTTTTGATAAATCCAAGTTTCAACAGCTCCTTATCAAGTCTTGCATTCCAAGCCCTGGTGCCTGACGCAGCCCATACAAAGCTTTATTCAGTCTAAGAACCTTTCCATTCCCTTTTTCTACAACAAATCCAGGTTGTTGAACATATACCTCCTCAACCAAGTCTCCATTAAGAAATGCCAATTTGACATCCATATGATGCACCTTCCAACCACTTCTAGCTGCTAGAGATATTATCAACCTTACTGTCTCAATACGGGCTACAGGTGTAAACACCTCTTCAAAGTCCACCCCCCTCACGTTGAGCATAGCCTTTTGAAAGTAGCCTAGAGGGGGGGTGAATAGGGCGAAACTGAAATTTACAAAGTTAATCACAACTACAAGCCGAGTTAGCGTTAGAAATAGAAACGAGTCCGAGAGAGAGGGCGCAAAACAAATCGCAAGCGAATGAAGAGTGTGACACGCAGATTTGTTTTACCGAGGTTCGGTTCTTGCAAACCTACTCCCCGTTGAGGTGGTCACAAAGACCGGGTCTCTTTCAACCCTTTCCCTCTCTCAAACGGTCCCTCAGACCGAGTGAGCTTTCTCTTCTCAAATCAACCGGGAACAAAACTTCCCCGCAAGGACCACCACACAATTGGTGTCTCTTGCCTTGGTTACAAGTGAGTATTGATCACAAGCAAAGAATGAGAAAGAAAGCAATTCAAGCGCAAAAGCTCAAAAGAACACAACAAATCACTCTCACTTAACACTAATGCTTTTGTGGAATTGGGAGAGGATTTGATAACTTGGGTGTGCCTTGTATTGAATGCCTAGCTCTTGTAAGTGGTTGGAAGTGTGAAAACTTGGATGACTTGAATGTGGGGGTGGTTGGGGGTATTTATAACCCCAACCACCAAACTAGCCGTTTGGTGGAGGATGTCTGTCGCATGGTGCACCGGACAGTCCGGTGCACACCGGACAGTGTCCGGTGCGCCAGCCACGTCACCAGGCCGTTGGGTTCCGACCGTTGGAGCTCTGACTGCTGGGCCCGCCTAGATGTCCGGTGGCACACCGGACATGTACTGTAGAGTGTCCGGTGCGCCACTTCGCGCGTGCCGGACTTCTGCGCGCTCTGGCGCGCATTTATTGCTTCTGCAGGTGACCGTTGGCGCGAGGTAGCCGTTGCTCCGCTGGCTCACCGGACAGTCCGGTGCACACCGGACATGTCCGGTGAATTTTAGCAGAGCGAATTCCCGAAGCTGGCGAGTTCCAGGGACGCTTCATTCCTGGATCACCGGACACTGTCCGGTGTACACCGGACAGTCCGGTGAATTATAGCGGAGCGGCTCCGGATTTTCCCGAAGGTGAAGAGTTTGGCTTGATGTTCCCTGGTGCACCGGACACTGTCCGGTGGCACACCGGACAGTCCGGCACGCCAGACCAGGGCTGCCTTCGGTTATCCGTTGCTCTCTTTGTTGAACCCAATTCTTGGTCTTTTTATTGGCTAAGTGTGAACCTTTGGCACCTGTATAACTTATAGACTAGAGCAAACTAGTTAGTCCAATTATTTGTGTTGGGCAATTCAACCACCAAAATCATTTAGGAAATAGGTGTAAGCCTAATTCCCTTTCAATCTCCCCCTTTTTGGTGATTGATGCCAACACAAACCAAAGCAAATATAGAAGTGCATAATTGAACTAGTTTGCATAATGTAAGTGCAAAGGTTACTTGGAATTGAGCCAATATAAATACTTATAAGATACGCATGGATTGTTTCTTCATTTTTAACATTTTGGACCACGCTTGCACCACATGTTTTGTTTTTGCAAATTCTTTTGCAAATCCTTTTCAAAGTTCTTTTGCAAACAGTCAAAGGTAAATGAATAAGATTTTGCGAAGCATTTTCAAGATTTGAAATTTTCTCCCCCTGTTTCAAATGCTTTTCCTTTGACTTAAACAAAACTCCCCCTTAATAAATTCCTCCTCTTAGTGTTCAAGAGGGTTTTTTTTAAGATATGATTTTGAAAATACTACTCTCTCCCCTTTTTTGAAGCCAATGAGATGCCAATTTGAAAATCATACCAATTGGAAAACTCTTTCTAAAATTAGTACCAATTGAAAACCAAAATTTTTAAAAGGGTGGTGGTGCGGTCCTTTTGCTTTGGGCTAATACACTCTCCCCCTTTGGCATGAATCGCCAAAAACGGAGTCATTAGAGCCCTTGTAACTACTTTCTCCCCTTTGGCAAAATAAAACATGAGTGAAGATTATACCAAAGACGGAGTCCTTTTGCTTTGTACTTAGGCTCTCTCCCCCAAAGATGGAGAGTTGCCCGGAGCAATGGCGAAGGATGAGTTACGGAGTGGAAGCCTTTGTCTTCGCCGAAGACTCCAATTCCCTTTCAATACACCTATGACTTGGTTTGAAATAGACTTGAAAACACATTAGTCATAGCATATGAAAGAGACATGATCAAAGGTATATGAATGAGCTATGTGTGCAAATCAACAAAAGAAGTTCCTAGAATCAAGAATATTTAGCTCATGCCTAAGTTTGTTAAAAGTTTGTTCATCTAGTGGCTTGGTAAAGATATCGGCTAATTGATCTTTAGTGTTAATATATGAAATCTCGATATCTCCCTTTTGTTGGTGATCCCTTAAAAAGTGATACCGAATGGCTATGTGTTTAGTGCGGCTATGTTCAACGGGATTATCCGCCATGCGGATAGCACTCTCATTATCACATAGAAGAGGAACTTTGGTTAATTTGTAACCGTAGTCCCTAAGGGTTTGCCTTATCCAAAGCAATTGCGCGCAACAATGTCCTGCGACAATATACTCGGCTTCGGCGGTAGAAAGAGCTACCGAATTTTGCTTCTTTGAAGCCCAAGACACCAAAGATCTTCCCAAGAACTGGCAAGTCCCCGATGTGCTCTTCCTATTAATTTTACACCCCGCCCAATCGGCATCCGAATAACCAATTAAATCAAATGTGGATCCCCTAGGATACCAAAGCCCAAACTTAGGAGTATAAACTAAATATCTCAAGATTCGTTTTACGGCCATAAGGTGAGCTTCCTTAGGGTCGGCTTGGAATCTTGCACACATGCATATGGAAAGCATAATATCCGGTCGAGATGCACATAAATAGAGTAAAGACCCAATCATCGACCGATATACCTTTTGATCCACGGACTTACCTTCTGTGTTGAGGTCGAGATGCCCATTGGTTCCCATGGGTGTCTTGATGGGTTTGGCATCCTTCATTCCAAATTTGTTTAGAATATCTTGAGTATACTTCGTTTGGCTTAGGAAGGTGCCCTCTTGGAGTTGCTTTACTTGAAATCCTAAGAAATACTTCAACTCCCCCATCATTGACATCTCGAATTTCTGTGTCATGATCCTACTAAACTCTTCACATGTAGATTCGTTAGTAGACCCAAATATAATATCATCAACATAAATTTGGCATACAAACAAATCATTTTCAAGAGTTTTAGTAAAGAGTGTAGGATCGACCTTTCCGACTTTGAATCCATTAGTGATAAGGAAATCTCTAAGGCATTCATACCATGCTCTTGGGGCTTGCTTGAGCCCATAAAGCGCCTTAGAGAGTTTATAAACATGGTTAGGGTACTCACTATCTTCAAAGCCAGGAGGTTGCTCAACATAGACCTCTTCTTTGATTGGTCCATTGAGGAAGGCACTCTTCACGTCCATTTGGTAAAGCTTGAAGCCATGGTAAGTAGCATAGGCTAGTAATATACGAATTGACTCAAGCCTAGCTATGGGTGCATAGGTTTCACCAAAATCCAAACCTTCGACTTGGGAGTATCCCTTGGCCACAAGTCGGGCTTTGTTCCTTGTCACCACACCATGCTCGTCTTGCTTGTTGCGGAACACCCATTTGGTTCCTACAACATTTTGATTAGGACGTGGAACCAAATGCCATACCTCGTTCCTAGTGAAGTTGTTGAGCTCCTCTTACATCGCCACCACCCAATTCAAATCTTGAAGTGCTTCCTCTACCCTGTGTGGCTCAATAAAGGAAACAAACGAGTAATGCTCGCAAAAATGTGCAACACGAGATCTAGTGGTTACCCCCTTATGAATGTCGCCGAGGATGGTGTCGACGGGGTGATCTCGTTGGATTGCTTGGTGGACTCTTGGGTGTGGCCGCCTTGGTTCTTCATCCTCCTTGTCTTGATCATTTGCATCTCCCCCTTGATCATTGCCGACATCTTGAGGTGGCTCATTTGCTTGATCTTCTCCTTCATCAACTTGAGCCTCATCCTCATTTTGAGTTGGTGGAGATGCTTGCGTGGAGGAGGATGGTTGATCTTGTGCATTTGGAGGCTCTTCGGATTCCTTAGGACACACATCCCCAATGGACATGTTCCTTAGCGCGATGCATGGAGCCTCTTCATCACCTATCTCATCAAGATCAACTTGCTCTACTTGAGAGCCGTTAGTCTCATCAAACACAACGTCACAAGAAACTTCAACTTATCCAGAGGACTTGTTAAAGACTCTATATGCCCTTGTGTTTGAATCATATCCTAGTAAAAAGCCTTCTACAGTCTTAGGAGCAAATTTAGATTTTCTACCTCTTTTAACAAGTATAAAGCATTTGCTACCAAAGACTCTAAAATATGAAATATTGGGCTTTTTACCGGTTAGGAGTTCGTATGATGTCTTCTTGAGGATTCGGTGTAGATACAACCGGTTGATGGCGTAGCAGGCGGTGTTGACCGCCTCGGCCCAAAACCGATCCGAAGTCTTGTACTCATCAAGCATGGTTCTTGCCATGTCCAATAGAGTTCTATTCTTCCTCTCCACTACACCATTTTGTTGTGGCGTGTAGGGAGAAGAGAACTCATGCTTGATGCCCTCCTCCTCAAGGAAGCCTTCAATTTGAGAGTTCTTGAACTCCGTCCCGTTGTCGCTTCTAATTTTCTTGATCCTTAAGCTGAACTCGTTTTGAGCCCGTCTCAAGAATCCCTTTAAGGTCTCTTGGGTATGGGATTTTTCCTGCAAAAAGAATACCCAAGTGAAGCGAGAATAATCATCCACAATAACTAGACAGTACTTACTCCCGCCGATGCTTATGTAAGCAATCGGGCCGAATAGATCCATGTGTAGGAGCTCCAGGGGCCTGTCAGTCGTCATGATGTTTTTGTGTGGATGATGGGCACCAACTTGCTTTCCTGCTTGGCATGCGCTATAGATCCTGTCTTTCTCAAAATGAACATTTGTTAATCCTAAAATGTGCTCTCCCTTTAGAAGCTTATGAAGATTCTTCATCCCAACATGGGCTAGTCGGCGGTGCCAGAGCCAACCCATGTTAGTCTTAGCAATTAAGCATGTGTCGAGTTCAGCTCTATCAAAATCTACCAAGTATAGCTGACCCTCTAACACACCCTTAAATGCTATTGAATCATCACTTCTTCTAAAGACAGTGACACCTACATCAGTAAAAAGACAGTTGTAGCCCATTTGACATAATTGAGATACGGAAAGCAAATTGTAATCTAATGAATCAACAAGAAAAACATTGGAAATGGAATGGTCAGGTGATATAGCAATCTTACCCAATCCTTTGACCAAACCTTGATTTCCATCCCCGAATGTGATCGCTCTTTGGGGATCTTGGTTTTTCTCGTAGGAGGAGAACATCTTCTTCTCCCCCGTCATGTGGTTTGTGCATCCGCTGTCGATTATCCAACTTGAGCCCCCAGATGCATAAACCTACAAAACATGTTTAGTTCTTGACTTTAGGTACCCAAATGGTTTTGGGTCCTTTGGCATTAGATACAAGAACTTTGGGTACCCAAACACAAGTCTTTGACCCCTTGTGCTTGCCCCCAACATATTTGGCAACTACTTTGCCGGATTTGTTAGTTAACACATAAGATGCATCAAAAGTTTTAAATGAAATGTCATGATCATTTGATGCATTAGGAGTTTTCTTCTTAGGCAACTTAGCACGGGTTGGTTGCCTAGAACTAGATGTCTCACCCTTATACATAAATGCATGGTTAGGGCCAGAGTGAGACTTCCTAGAATGAATTTTCCTAATTTTGCTCTCAGGATAACCAGCAGGGTACAAAATGTAACCCTCGTTATCTTGAGGCATGGGAGCCTTTCCCTTAACAAAGTTGGACAATTTCTTAGGAGGGGCATTAAGTTTGACATTGTCCCCCTTTTGGAAGCCAATGCCATCCTTGATGCTAGGGCGTCTCCCACTATAAAGCATACTACAAGCAAATTTAAAATTTTCATTTTCAAGGTTATGCTCGGCAATTTTAGCATCTAATTTTGCTATATGATCATTTTGTTGTTTAATTAAAGCCATGTGATCATGAATAGCATTAATATCAACATCTCTACATCTAGTGCAAATAGTAGTGTGCTCAATGGTAGATGTAGATGGTTTGCAAGATTTTAATTCTACAACCTTAACATGTAATATATCATTTTTACTTCTAAGGTCGGAAATGGTAGCATTGCAAACATCAAAATCTTTAGCCTTAGCAAGCAATTTTTCATTTTCATCTCTAAGGCTAGCAAGAGAAATGTTCAATTCTTCAATCTTAGCAAGCAAATCATCATCATCGTTTCTAAGATTGGGAATTGAAACATTACAAGTAATAGAATTAACCTTAGCTAACAAATTAGCATTATCATTTCTAAGGTTGTCTATAGTCTCATGGCAAGTGCTTAGCTCACTAGATAAATTTTCACATTTTTCAACTTCTAGAGCATAAGCATTTTTAACTTTAACATGCTTTTTGTTTTCCTTGATTAGGAAGTCCTCTTGGGAGTCCAAGGGATCATACTTCTCATGGATGACACTAATTAATTCATTTAATTTCTCTTTTTGTTGCATGTTTAAGTTGGCAAAAAGAGTACGCAAATTATCTTCCTCATCACTAGCATTATCATCGCTAGAAGACTCATATCTAGTGGAGGATTTGGATTTAACCTTCTTCTTTTTGTTGTCCTTTGCCATGAGGCACTTGTGGCCGACGTTGGGGAAGAGAAGTCCCTTGGTGACGGCGATGTTGGCGGCGTCCTCATCGTCGGAGGAGTCGCTAGAGCTTTCGTCGGAGTCCCACTCGCGACAAACATGGGCATCGCCGCCCTTCTTCTTGTAGTACCTTATCTTCTCCTTTCTTCTCCCCTTCTTGTCGTCGCTCCTGTCACTGTCACTAGATATAGGACATTTTGCAATAAAATGACCGGGCTTACCACATTTGTAGCACACTTTCTTGGAGCGGGGTTTGTAGTCCTCCCCCCTCCTTTGTTTGAGGATTTGGCGGAAGCTCTTGATGACGAGCGCCATTTCCTCGTTGTCGAGCTTTGAGGCATCGATTGGTTGTCTACTCGGTGTAGACTCCTCCTTCTTCTCCTCCGTCGCCTTAAATGCGACCGGTTGTGCTTCGGACGTGGAGGGACCGCCAAGCTCGTTGATCTTCCGTGAGCCCTTGATCATAAACTCAAAGCTCACAAAATTCCCGATTACTTCCTTGGGAGTCATTAGTGTATATCTAGGATTACCACGAATTAATTATACTTGAGTAGGGTTAAGGAAAATAAGTGATCTTAGAATAACCTTAACCACCTCGTGGTCATCCCATTTCTTGCTCCTGAGGTTGCGCACTTGATTCACCAAGGTTTTGAGCCGGTTGTACATGTCTTGAGGCTCCTCCCCTTGGCGAAGACGAAAGCGACCGAGCTCCCCCTCGATCGTTTCCCGCTTGGTGATCTTGGTTAGTTCATCACCCTCGTGCGCGGTCTTGAGCACGTCCCAAACTTCCTTGACGCTCTTTAATCCTTGCACCTTGTTGTACTCCTCCCTACTTAGAGAGGCGAGGAGTATGGTTGTAGCTTGGGAGTTGAAGTGCTCGATTTGGGCCACCTCGTCCTCATCATAATCCTCATCCCCTATGGATGGTACCTGTGCTCCAAACTCAACAACATTCCATATACTTTTGTGGAGTGAGGTTAGATGAAATTTCATTAAATCACTCCACCTAGCATAATCTTCACCGTCAAAGGTTGGCGGTTTGCCTAATGGAATAGAAAGTAATGGAGTATGTCTAGAAGTGCGAGGATAGTGTAATGGAATCTTACTAAACTTCTTGCGCTCATGGTGCTTAGAAGTTACGGAGGGCGCGTCGGAGCCGAAGGTGGAAGGTGATGAAGTATCGGTCTCGTAGTAGACCACCTTCCTCATCTTCTTTTTCTTGTCGCCACTCCGATGCGACTTGTGGGAAGAGGCTTTCTTCTCCTTCCCCTTTCCCTTTTTGCGGGACTCTTCCGATGAAGCTTTCCCGTGGCTTGTAGCGGGCTTGTCGCCGGTCTCCATCTCCTTCTTGGTGTGTTCTCCCGACATCACTTCGAGCGGTTAGGCTCTAATGAAGCACCGAGCTTTGATACCAATTGAAAGTCGCCTAGAGGGGGGTGAATAGGGCGAAACTGAAATTTACAAAGTTAATCACAACTACAAGCCGAGTTAGCGTTAGAAATAGAAACGAGTCCGAGAGAGAGGGCGCAAAACAAATCGCAAGCGAATGAAGAGTGTGACACGTGGATTTGTTTTACCGAGGTTCGGTTCTTGCAAACCTACTGCCCGTTGAGGTGGTCACAAAGACCGGGTCTCTTTCAACCCTTTCCCTCTCTCAAACGGTCCCTCGGACCGAGTGAGCTTTCTCTTCTCAAATCAACCGGGAACAAAACTTCCCCGCAAGGACCACCACACAATTGGTGTCTCTTGCCTTGGTTACAAGTGAGTATTGATCACAAGCAAAGAATGAGAAAGAAAGCAATCCAGGCGCAAGAGCTCAAAAGAACACAACAAATCACTCTCACTTAACACTAATGCTTTTGTGGAATTGGGAGAGGATTTGATCACTTGGATGTGTCTTGTATTGAATGCCTAGCTCTTGTAAGTGGTTGGAAGTGTGAAAACTTGGATGACTTGAATGTGGGGTGGTTGGGGGTATTTATAACCCCAACCACCAAACTAGCCGTTTGGTGGAGGATGTCTGTCGCATGGTGCACCGGACAGTGTCCGGTGCGCCAGCCACGTCACCAGGCCGTTGGGTTCCGACCGTTGGAGCTCTGACTGCTGGGCCCGCCTGGATGTCCGGTGGCACACCGGACATGTACTGTAGAGTGTCCGGTGCGCCACTTCGCGCGTGCCTGACTTCTGCGCGCTCTGGCGCGCATTTATTGCTTCTGCAGGTGACCGTTGGCGCGAGGTAGCCGTTGCTCCGCTGGCTCACCGGACAGTCCGGTGCACACCGCACATGTCCGGTGAATTATGGCGGAGCGAATTCCCGAAGCTGGCGAGTTCCAGGGACGCTTCATTCCTGGATCACTGGACACTGTCCGGTGTACACCGGACAGTCCGATGAATTATAGCGGAGCGGCTCCGGATTTTCCCGAAGGTGAAGAGTTTGGCTTGATGTTCCCTGGTGCACCGGACACAGTCCGGTGGCACACCGGACAGTCCGGCGCGCCAGACCAGGGCTGCCTTCGGTTATCCGTTGCTCTCTTTGTTGAACCCAATTCTTGGTCTTTTTATTGGCTAAGTGTGAACCTTTGGCACCTGTATAACTTATAGACTAGAGCAAACTAGTTAGTCCAATTATTTGTGTTGGGCAATTCAACCACCAAAATCATTTAGGAAATAGGTGTAAGCCTAATTCCCTTTCACCTTTTGCTACTAACCTGGCCTTGTGCTTGATCACATTGCCTTTTGGGTCTTTCTTCACCATGAAGACCCACTTGAAGCCTATAGCACGGTGACCAATAGGCAACACTGCTAGCTCTCAGGTTTTATTGGACTGAATCGACACCATTTTAGCTACCATTGCCTCCCTCCAGCACGTTCTCTCAAGGCATCCTCCACACTGTTAGGTTCTTCTACCGATAGATAACACAACCCACTATACTCAAAATATGTTACCTCTTCAGTGGTCTCATGAATGTTTACTAATGTTCTAAATCTCATTGGCACCCCATCATAGTTCACTGATTCTCTAGTTGGTGGTGTTGCAAACTCGATTGCCTGTACAACAGGGCTTCCTGGAGGTGTTGATTGAGCTGATGACTGACTAGGGGAAGGTGATCCTAGATCAGGAGAATCTTCAGGCATTGCATCTCACATCTCATTGTCAGTTATTGTTCCATGTCTGACAATTGTATAAAACTCCACTTCAAACAACATAGGAGCAATAGATTATATTTGGGACCTCTTCATTCCACCTCCAAGCTCGATTCTCTTCAAATATTACATCTCGAGATATGTGGAGCTTCTTGGCTACAGGATCATACAACCTATAGCCCTTTGTACCAGACTCGTAGCCAATAAACACCATTGATGTGGACCTATATGACAACTTGGAAATACCAGGGCCAACTTTCTTAACATGTGCTACACAACCAAATGTTCGAACATGATGTACCTTAGGTTTCCTGTTGTGCCATGCTTCATATGGTGTCCTTCCTTGGAGACTTCTTGTTGGGGCACGGTTCAGCAAATACACTATCGTGTACACTGCTTCTCCCCAAAACTCTCCAGACACACTCTTGCTCTTTAGTAGACATCTTGCCATCTCTACCAGTGTTCGGTTACGACGCTCCACGATGCCATTTTGTTGTGGTGTGTCTTGCATGGTGGTGAAATGCTTTATGCCGTTCTCATCACAATACTCTTTGAACTGATTAGAATTGAACTCTCCACCACGGTCACTACGGAAGGCATGAAGCTTGCCACCATGTTCAGTTTCTGCAAGTGCCTTCACACGCTTGAAGCACTTGAAGGCCTCATCCTTTATTGTCAGAAATTCCACCCACATGTACCGACTATGAGCATCAACAATAAGCAGGAAGTAGCTCTTTCCCCCTGGTGTCTTTGATCTAATCTGCCCACAGAGATCTATGTGGAACAGATCGAGTGGCTTCTCAGCCCTATAATTTGCCACCTATGGGAATGGATGTCGACGTTGTTTTCCAAGTGCACAACCGTCATAGAATTCTTCCATCCGATTCACCAAAGGAAGTCCTTGGACCATCCCTTTCACGCCGAGCTCTCAAAGTGACCGGAAATTGAGATGACCATAGCGAGCATGCCATAGCCAGGCCTCATCATCTGCCTTTGCCACCAGACAGATAGGAGCAGCAAACTGCATCTTCAACAAATACAGACAATTCTTGATACGAGGTGCTTGAGCTAGCAGCGAGCGCTTGACATCGAACACATTGCAGAATCCATCCTCAATCACAATCTTGCAGCCCCCTCCTCCAATTGGCCTATACTTACTATATTACTCTTTAATTTTGGAATAAAACAGACTTCAGTAAGTACCTTGTGGCATTTGTCTTGGTCTGGAGCATTATAGAGCGAATGCCCTCTATCTCGACGAGTGATCCATCACCGAAACGCACTGTGCCACGCACAGATTTGTCGATTGATGTGAGGGTCTCAAGGCACCCCGTCATGTGATTGCTAGCACCTGTATCAAGGACCCAAACATTGTTGCCTTTGTCACGATCAATAGAGACCACCTTATTCTCATTAAGATGCACGACTTGATCATCCATGTGCACCCTAGATGTCATGACCTCGCACGAGCTCCCCTTGATATGCATAGTGTTAACCGTGGGCAGCAGTAGCGTTGGCTGTTCTGGCTCTGCCTGCACATGATGTGCCTCTTCCTTGTGCTCCATCTTGGGCCGCTTGCAATCTTTCTTCTAGTGACCATAGATACCGCAATTACGACATCTTCCCTTCTGTCTTGGTGTTCCCTTAGACGTTATTTTGACGACATGATCCTTCTTGTCGTTGCGCTGGCCGCCCTTTGACTTGGCATGGTTGGAGCCGCCTTGTCTCTTGCTTCCGCCTATCGAGGATGACTCAGGGGTGAGTCGATGGTGGTACTTTGACAACCACTCCTCTGAGAGCATGAGATGCCCCGTCTTCTCAGTGATGGAGTCGATCTCAATTCGATCTTCAGCAGCCTTTAGACGCCCGACCAAGTTTTCCACCGTCAGTGTCTTCAGATCCAGTAGCATCTCAATCGAGACCGCGATCTGGGAGTAGCGCTTTGGGAGAACACGTAACATCTTCTTCACAACACAGGTGTCGTCGACGGTTTCCTCAAGCCCGCGTAGATCCTCAGCTAGCGCATTGATACGCAATGCAAAGTCATCTACGAGCTCGCCGTCCTTGAAGGAGATATTCTCGAATTCCTGTAGCAGGCGTTGGGCATGGGCTTCCTTTACGCGATCAGCCCCCACATGCATGCTTTTTACAGCCTCCCAAGCCTCCTTTACAGTCTTCTTAGTCCCCAGCGTCGCCCACATATCTCTTGGCACAAAACGCAAGAGAGCGCCCAATGCTTGCTGATCATGAGCGCGCTTCACGCCATCGCCTCCAGGCTCAATGACCTCACATATCTCCATGGCCCACTTTAAATAATTGGAGTGGGTGAGCATCGGCCACATGAGCGAGCTCTCTCGCACGCCGCACACCACGGTGCTTGATGATCTGTTGTCGCCCATCTCCGTCGTTGCCGAACTTGTGCGTGCGATTACACACTGAGCTCCGATACCAGATGTTGGTGCCGGCTGCCAGAATGCGTAGCTCGACGGCGATCGGCAACACAGGAATCGTGCCTACGGCGTCGCACAATCCTCTAACACACACGGACATAGAAGAATGCCACTGCCAAGAGTTGTAGCCTTTTTGGTTTCATTTGTTCCTCTTATATATTGGTGTTTACACGGTCTGAGCCTCACGATCCTCCCTCCATGTGTGTTCACGCTGCATCGTGCCCGCCTAAAACGCAAGGATGTTTCATGCACGATATGGCGATGACCACTCCTTGCCGCACCTTGAACGCAACACAGTTCTAGCTTCAACACCGCTCATTCTCACATGCAACTAGCTAAAAATAGTTAAGCAAACATGCACTACAGTAAACGAAACAATTTCCGACGTCCAAAGCCGTCGGACATAAGCTTTACACCGTCGGACGTAGCTTATGTCCGATAGCTTTGGGTTATCTCCGACGGTCTCTAGCCGTCGAACATAAGGCGTCGGAAATAGTGTTATGTCCGATGGCAGCCATCGAAGATAACTTATCTCTGACGGCCGCAGCCAACCGTCGGAGATAGTGTATGTCAACCGTTTTACCGGTCGACTGGTGGGGCCCACATCTGTTATTTCCGACGGCCTGGCGTCTGCCGTCAGACATAACGGTATCTTATGTCCGACGACTTCTATAAACCATCGGACATAAGGAACCCTTATGTCCGACGGCTGATGCCAGGCCGTCGGACATAACAAATTTCAGAAATTGCATAAAATTCTGTTTTTTAAAAAATCTGACATTTGCAAAAACAAAATAGATTTCATGCAGATATACATATTCACAATCACAAATATACTCACATAAGTATTCACATTCACAAATTTAAAAAATATACTCACATAAGTATTCACATTCACAAATTTAACATAACGACATATAGTTCCAAATGGTTGCAACAAGTGTTTTAC
The DNA here is from genome assembly GCF_902167145.1 of Zea mays. Lineage (NCBI taxonomy): Eukaryota > Viridiplantae > Streptophyta > Magnoliopsida > Poales > Poaceae > Zea > Zea mays. The sequence goes on along the minus strand of NC_050100.1, from coordinate 28,539,102 downwards.
ATCAACATATAGGTCCAAAATCAAAACTAACATTGTTCGACGGATAGTCTTTCACATGAATAGTAATAGTTCCAATTTAAACACATTTGATGAACTATCACTCATATCTATAGCCTGGTTAGTTCGAGTTATAGCCACTTCCTCCGGCTGGACTCTGTGTGTTGAAAAGGTTGTTCACCCAAGATGCGATGCGTCGTCTTGACCAGACCCATCTCCAGGTGCAGCAACTGAAGCGGGTGGTGTCTGAAATCCCTATAACACACGCACATGAAATAGTAACCACTCAGTTTTTCATTTAAACACATAAGACATCTATGAACATGTCACACACGCATATGTGTACATACCGTAGGGAATTGTGACGGAGGCGGAGGTGGAGGCGCCAACATTGGCATTGGCAGTGCAAAGTCCGGAGGCGACATCCCATATGTCGGCATCGAGACGCCCGCTTGTTGGGCTAGTTGCTAAAAATTATATACAAGCCATTGTTGAGCAAATAAGATACACATCAATGTGTTTTGCAAAATAATGTACAAAATGTTACTTCAACTTACCGAGAGAAGAGCTTGATTTTGGACCTGGAGGTTTGCATAATAGTCGTCCTTCTTCTTCTGGTACTCAGCTTGTTGTCTCTGGTACTCAGCTTGTTGCCTCTGGTACTCCAATTGTTCCCTCAAAACTGATTGATGATACTCTGCCTGTTGATGCAACACTACAAGCTCTATCTCCTGGGCGAATGATCGTGAACGGGACGACTGTGAAGACGACGATGTGGACTGTCGTCCACAGCGTCTCAGCTCCCTAGAATCAATCGTAGAATCAAAAATACCCAACCTACAAGAGTGAACCATGCACTTATATAGTAAATCATGGGCTCAGTTGAATCGCAAGCATATGAGGATAATTTTGAAATCCAAATTAAATAATCCCACCGTCCATGGGCTTGTCCTCCTGCGCTAGCATATGATGCCTGAGGATCGATTGGCTGGCTCCTCCAATCATACTCCTGTCCATGGCGTTGAACCATCTCCTGCCCATACGAAGCCTGGAGGCAAACAATATCAAATATAAGTGCATCACCAAATTGATGGACAAACACATAATAGAGTACCAAAAACTCACTAGACGGTTGGTGGCCGTCTGAGTGCATAAAACATCAGGATTCTGAGGATCAGAACCCCTATGCCCTTGCATATACACCTCAACATCCGTGGGCGTACGGTCGGATTTGACTTCCTGTACATACAAGTTAGAATGACACATTTCTATGTAATTCGAAGTTACAACATACTTTGACATACCACTTGCTTAGCCAAGCGCACATGTCCATCGCCGCCGTAGTTGTGGAACGACTCAGTCCCACGGTTTCCCCTGTTTCTTTCGGAAATGGCACGAAACTCAGGGGAAGCCCACCATCTGCACAAGGCCCGATAACCCTCTGATCGGGTGGCCATCCATGGCACCGACACCTACATGAATTTTTTTTCAATAAAGCAAATACATGGATTCGTGCGATATGAGATGCAATAACTTGTTTACCTCAAGGTATTGCTCCTCTGTAAGGTAAATTGATGACCACTCGGCCTTGGTACTTAGCATCGGTCGATCATCAGCACTTGCTCTGTACCATGCCTTTATAGCTTGAATTCATGCATAGTACATTGCATCTGCAATGACATCGTTCGTGTTATACTCAAACACGTAACGAGCGTTCATATCATATGATCCATCGTCCGGCAACTTGTACCGTTTCTGCAAAAAATTAGTGTTATCATAAAAGCAACCATATATGGGATAACTAAATTAGTATAAACAATTCATACCCAGAATGCATCCCAAACTAGTGCCTGTGTGTTGCCAAACGTTCTACAGACATCATAGCGATAATGCTCCCAAGTGGTGGCGGGGACAGACTCGCCACTAGGCAAAGTCACAAGACCAGGCCAGTGCAGACGAACATGATTACCAATGACCATGTTCACCTGCCTGTAGTGTCATGTGCCTGTGAACGAGTCGTCGATCCAAGTCCTGCAAACAGAAAACAATGTAGAAATGAAAACATAAATTTCAATAACAATTAAGCAAAGATATGTCACTCATTTTCCACTAGGCTTTATCAAAACCCGAGATTCGGGTGGAAGCTCTGGAGGTGGTCCAACAAAATGCAGCTTCCTCGTTCTCCTAACTCGAGAAGTTCTAGACCCAGCTGCTGAATCTCCACCAGCCCTAGAATCCATGCCTGCAGAATACCCACCAGCATCGTTTCCAGCATCATCTCTCACATCATCTTCATCATCATCTCTCGCATGATCATCTACCACTGGTTCCTCGATTTCAGCATCCTATGAAACAAGTAACTTACATCATACAATATTAAGTAACTCAAATAATGTAAATTAACAACTAACTTACATCGTGTGGAGGCAAATGTTCTATCGGCGCTCTTCTGCGTCTGCTCATGGTAGCACCTGTGCCCTGAAAAACTGAATCCTCACCCCTCGAGCTACTCCTCGTCCCAAGAAAACTACGAGCAATAGACCTCATTTTCTTTGACATGCTATTTTAACAAAAACAAGTTAGTACACAAATTGACAATAAAATAATGAAACAAATGAAATATATATAATATTCAATAAAATCATGATCCATACTCGTCAATCGTAATCGTAATCAAAATCAGGATCTAGTTGCTTTCGTCGATTCAATGGACGCCAAGTAGCTTTCTTCTTTCTCATCACTCGTTTTCTTTTTGGAGGAACCTCTACATCATTTTGATCGCCTAATGAAGATTCTTCCAACATTTCAGTTTGTACATTAAATGTGTTGGTAAGTTCGTCGTCTTGGAAAATCTCAGCAGCTCCCACTTCCTGCTCGATTTGACTTTCAACATAACCAGCATCACCAGGAGCATATAGTCGTTCACGAGGATTAACTTTGTACACTACCCTGCAATCAACCAAACCATTTTTCTTAGATGGATATGTCATATAATACACCTACTCGCATTGGTGGGCAAGGATTATAGTGTCGTGGCCTTTTAATCGATCGTTGTGTTTGACTTCCACCATGCCATATTGGTTTTCTCGCGTTGTATTTGGAGAAAACCAATCACAATCGAAGAACACCACTTTCAGTTGTTTATCTCCAAAAAACTTGTACTCGAGTATATCATTAATGACTCCATAATAATTAGTCACCTTCCCTTCATCATCGACAGCTCTAGTTACAACTCCGGAATTTGTCGTGGCTGCTAGAGGATGATCATCTTCGAACCTTGTAGAACGGAATCTAAAACCGTTGACATCATACCGACCATAACCTCTGGTAGTTACTGCTCCTAGGGATAATTGTCGAAGGTCTGGGTGTATATTGTCATTTTTATCTACATAATCTCGAAACCAACACAAGAAATTAGGTCCCCCATCTTTTCCCTCTCGACGAATCTGGTCACATTCACAGTCAGAGATGCAATTTTGAGAATCAAATTCACTGTTAGTAGAAGGAAACAAACCTTTTAGTATAACAACAAAAATTGAAACGACAATGACTAAAATTAAGTTTACACTTACAGGAGAAACTGACTCATCTCTTCCATGTTGTTATACATGTAGAGTAAAGAAGTCTTCCATTCGTCATTGGTGAAACAGTATGTTGTGCTGGGTCCTACAGTTTTGCCCCTCCATTGAAAAATTTCAATATCACTTATAGGGGGCTTGTCGACATGATACCGTAACGCAGGGGCATTGACATTGTGTTCCTCTGCAAAGTACAGGCCCGTGAATGATGCTATCTCTTTGTATTTGAATTCTTCAGCGATGCACCCTTCAACTCGTCTCTTATTACCAACCATTGCACGTAGCTTCTTTAGTGTCCTTTTGATGTGATACATCCATCTATACTGCATAGGACCTCCTACCTTAGCTTCGTATGGTAGGTGCACAAGTAGATGTTGCATCGGATTGAAGAAACCTGGTGGAAATATTTTTTTCAAGTTTGCATACCAAAATCAGTATTTGTTGCTCAAGCTTCTCCATCATCTCTTTCTTTATTTCGTTAGCACAAAGATGTCTATAAAAGTAGCTTAGCTCCGCTAATGCTTTCCAGACATCATTTTTTACAAAACCACGAAACATAACAGGAAGGAGTCTTTCTATTATTATGTGGTAGTCATGACTCTTCAACCCGGAAAACTTGCCCGTCTTCAAATTCACAGACCTTCTAAAGCTCGTGGCGTAACCATCTAGGAACTTTAAGTTTTTCAACCATTTCATCAATTGTTTCTTCCTTTTAGGTTTAATACTGAAAGGAGCACGTGGCTTCTTCTGGTTCTCTCCTATCTCCATAGTTGGTCTTCTACATATTAAGGCCAAGTCTTTTCTAGCCTTAGGGTTGTCTTTTGTTTTGTCAGTGATATTCATGCAAGTGATGATAATGCTTTCACCCATATTTCGTTCTTGGTGCATCACATCAATGTTATGCATTAGAATCAAGGCTTTCATATAAGGGAGTTCCCATAGGCCACATTTGTGAGTCCATTTATGCTCGGTTCCATAACCTTCAAAACGATTTCCATGTTCGTTTAGTTTCAAATCATTAAGTCTCACGAGAATCTCTAGACCACTAAGACGCTTGGGTGGTCCCCTCGTCACAATCGTGTCCTTTTTAAAAGCGTTCCTATCGAACCTGAATGGGTGATCCTCTGGCAAAAACATCTATGGCAACCGAAGTAACTTATCTTTCCACCAAACTTTAGTCGAAAGCATAAAGTGTCTTCAACGCATATTGGACATGTCAAAATCCCATGACAACTCCATCCAACAAAGATACCATAAGCCATAAAATCATGAATAGACCACAAAAACGTGGCTCTCAGGTTGAACTTCTGTTTCTTGTAACAATCGTACGCCTCGACTCCTTCCCACAAAATTTTCAGTTCTTCAATCAGGGGTCTCATCATCACATCGATATTTGTTCCAGGATGATCCAGACCAGGTATTACAAGACACAAGAAAATAAATTCATATTTCATGCAAAGAGCTGGTGGAAGGTTGTATGGAACAGCAAAGATGGGCCAACATGAGTAGGACATTGCAGTTAGATTGAAAGGCGAGAAACCATCTGTTGCCAAACCGAAGCGGACATTCTGCACTTCATCAACAAAGCTGGAATCAAAAGCATCTAGTGCCTTCCATGCATCTGTATCAGCTGGGTGCGCCTTGACATTTGGATTCTCACGTACCCCTTCTTTGTGCCACCTCATGTGTCTGGCTGTATTCTTGGAGATGAACAAACGTTTCAACCGAGGTATAAGAGGCATGTAACGAAGCTGCTTACGTGCAATCTTCGTTGTCACGGTCAAACCATCGTCGTTTTCAACCTCAACGAATCTACGCTCACCACATACAGTACACTTCTTCTCACATGCGGTCTCCTTCCAGAAAAGCATACAATTATTGTCACAGACATCAATTTTTTCGTAGTCCATACCAAGCCCAGATAACAACTTTTTGGATTGATACATGTCCTTTGGCATCTTGTGATTCTCCGGAAGTACATCACTGATCAAGTTCAAAAGCTCCTTGTAGAAGTTGTTTGAGAATGCAAACTTAGACTTAATAGCCATAAGTCGAGTCACAAATACAAGGACGGTCACTTTCGTGTGCTCATGCAACGGCTCTTCGGCAGCTTTAAGGAGCTCGAAGAATTTCTGAACCTCAGGTGTAGCTGGATCCTCATACTCGGTGGGTTGACCGGGGTTCTCCGAACCGACGGTTAGAAGCTCATGGCGTACATCGTCAAGCATCTCTTCCATCCTATCGTAGTCCCCCTCTTCATGTGACTGAACTTCCGATACAATACGAGGAGATGGGTCCTCACCGTGGTGCACCCACACCTCATAGCCTGGCATATAATCGTTCTTGCAAAGATCTATCGATATAGTCCTCCTGTCAAGGAAATAAATGTTCCGACACTTGCTACAAGGGCACCTAACATCGGTTCCAGTCTCTGACCGAGCAAAAGCACGGTCGAGAAACGCGTCAGTCTTGGCAACCCACTCACTTGATAGAGCACCTCTTTTCTTCCAACCTTCATACATCCATCGACGATCCTCCTCCATGAGGTAACTGGATTACGTTTACTTGAATATTTAAGTAAATCACCCCTATATCTACAGGAAAGAATAAGTAAATTATGTAGTTCAACTAATAAACTACCACTGAGTAAACTAAAACAATGTCACGAGTTCAACTAATAAACTACCACAATAATATATACGAAATAACATATAATATATACGAAATAACATTGTCATGAGTGCCAAATTATATAAAATAACCTTATTTCCGAGGGCATAATAAAAACCCTCGAAAATTAAAAGTTTAAATTATATAAACACCACTAAGTAAACTAAAACAAATTAAATTTATTACTTAATCAAATTCCGACCGTCGGACATAACAAGCTAAACAATATTAGACATACAAAAATTTTAATGCTGAAAAAAGACAACTACAAAATAATATATACATTGACAAAATTAAAAATACTCACTTATCGGCTTGACGGCGGGACGGGGGATGAGTCGGGGCAGCCGGCGTCGGGACAGGTGTCGGGGCGGCGACGGTGACCGCCGACGATGGTGGGCACCTGGGCGGCGGGCACAGGCGACGGCGGCGGTGGGCACGGGCAGCGTCGGTGGGCACGGATGGTGGCGGTGGCTTAAGCAGTGACGGCGGCAGTGCGACGGTGATGGCTAAGCGCAGCAGAGAGAGGACCGGATGCGGAAATGAAACGACGCGTGGTGCTTGGCCCGCGTTAAAATACCTTATGTCCGACGGCTGTCAGCGAAGCCGTCGGATGTAAGCTTATGTCTGACGGCTTCGCTGACAGCCGTCGGACATAAGGTGTATTTTCGAGGGCCCACAGAGATCGTCGGACATAAGCTTATGTCCGACGGTCTCGTAGATAGCCGTCGGAGGTAAAGTGGTCGTCGGATGTTGTCGGCGTTTCGGACCCGGGGGGTCCGTAAGCCAACCAGTAAATTTGTCGCTGCGTGCCCCTGCCTAGATGGGTTGGCGCAAGATGGAACACAAGGGGAAATGCGGCCTGTATTATCTCGCACCGGGGGTGTGCTCGTAGTAGGGGTTACAAGCATCGCGAGAGAGAGAAAGAGAGAGAGTGAGCCTGTTCATTCGCTCGTTCTCCCCCCCCCCCCCGCGCGACCCCCCCTGCAGGAAGGCCCTGGACCTCCCTTTTATAGATGCAAGGAGAGGGTCCAGATGTACAATGGGGGGTGTAGCTATGCGCTAACGTGTCTGGCAGAGAAGTGCCTGAGCCATGTGTACATGCCAACGTGGCTGCCGGAGAAGTGCTTGAGCCCTGTGTTCGCGATAACGTGGCCGTCGGAGAAGTGCTAGAGCCGTATAGAAGCACAGCTGGTGGTGCGGCTGGGACTCTGCTGACATCTCCTTGCTTCCGTAGGGGGCTGAGAACCACCGACGTCATGGACACACGCGGGGAACCATCATTACCCGTTACCGGGGCGAGCCAGATGGGACGCCGGTCTTGTTCCCTCGTAGCCTGAGCTAGCTAGGGGTAGGGTATTGATGTATCCCCTGTGGCGCGGTCGGTCCAAGCCCAAGGTCGAGCGAGGCGGAGACTTCTCCTGAGGCTGAGGCCGGGGTTGGGCGAGGACGTGATTCCTCCCGAGGCCGAGGCTGAGGCCAGCCCTAGGGTCGGGCAAGGCGGAGACCTCCTCCCGAGGCTAAGGCCTAAGGTCGGGCGAGGCGGAGCTTCCTGTTGCGCCCGAGGCTGAACTCGGCTGTTGTCAGTCTTACCCCGGTGGGTGGCACAGCAGTCGGAGCGCGGCGAGCGGCGCTGTTTTCCTGTCAGGTTGGCCAGTGAAAGGGCGAAGTGACTGCGGTCACTTCGACCTTGCCGACTGAGGCGCGTGTGTCAGAATAAGGTGTCAGGTGATCTTCTTATTGAATGCGGCTGCGATACGGTCGGTTGGTAAGGCGATTTGGCCAAGGTTGCTTCTCGACGAAGCCTGCCCGAGCTGGGCTTCGGGCGAGCCGAGGGTGCGCCCACCACCTGAGGAGGCCCTCGAGCGAGGCGTGAATTCGTCCGGGACTACTGCTCCCGCCCGAGGCCGGGCTCGGGCGAGGCAAGATTGCGTTCCTTGGTAGACGAGGTCTTGACCTGTACCATGCCCATCAGTCTTTGCAGTTTGTGCCGAGGATGTGCACCAGCCGTATTTAGGAGTGTTGGGGGTACCCCTAATTACGGTACGCGACAGTAGCCCCCGAGCCTCGAAGGGAGTGTTGGTACTCGCTTGGAAGCTTTGCTGCATTTCTTTGTGAGGGGACCGGCCTGTCTCGGTTATACTTTCTTCCGGTGGGTGCGCGCGAGCGCACCCACCGGGTGTAGCCCCCGAGGCCTCGGAGGAGTGGTTTGACTCCTCTGAGGTCTTAATGCTTTTCGTGATGCCTTGGCCGGCCTGGTTGTTCCCTCATGCGGCCTGGCCGCAGCCCGGGTGCATGGTCAAGCGCCGAGTTTTTAGGCTGGTTTGTTGACGCTGTCAACGGTTTGGCTGTAGCCGGGTTGCGAGAGCAGCCTCCGAGCCTCTGCACGGAGCGAGAGGACGATCAAGGATTGTCTCGACTTTTATTATACGCCCCTTCGTCGCCTTTCCGCAAGGAGGAAGGGGGGGGAAGCGCCATGTTGCCCTCGGAGGGCGCCGAACATGGTGTCTCCAGTGAGTTGCTAACGGGTGATCCGAGTAGACGCCCGTGCCCCGTTCGATAAGGGTCGGCTAGTGGCCCAGAGGTGCGCTCCAAAAGTACCTGCAGGTGATTTGCCGGACCCAGACCCATTCGGTAGGGTCCAAGGGCTCGATGCCTCCCTCTGGTGGGATTCCGTTACAAAATCGCTCCTGCTGGTCTCGGAAATGTCCTAGGGTACCTCGGGAGCGTAGCCCGAGCCTCAGCCATGTAACAGACATACCCAGAGTCATCCCTCACTCTGCATGCTCTGGGGCGGCTGTCGAACCCTTCTGAGGGGCCAGCCTTCGAACCCCTGATCAGTATTGGGCGCAGAGCCCGGGTGCTCTGGGGCGGCTGTCGAACCCTTCCAAGGGGCCAGCTTTCGAACCACTGATCATTAATGGGCTCGGAGCCCGAGTGCTCTGGGGCGGCTGTCGAACCCTTCCAAGGGGCAGCCTCCGAACCCCTGATCAGTAATGGGCTCGGGGGCCTATTTCCTTCGCTGAGAAGGATCCTTTTCGAAATATCCCCTTTCCCGGTCCCTGTGGCAAGAGAGAGAGAGAGAGGAAAAGGAAAAGGATATGGATTTAAATATCGTGGCGCACCTTTTTTGACGCGGTCATCATGACGGAGGTGAAATGACGCCCGCTTCGCCTACCAAGGGTGTCGCTTGCCCTGCCGAGGAGTTAATGCGATGGGACGGGCGATTCGCAGGGCGGCCGTTGCGCGTGCGCGAGTCGTTCGAGGAACGGAACACGGGCGTGTCGTCTTCATGCCGTGGGAGAGTGCTCTCCTGCCGCTTCAGGAGGGGACGCGAGCCTGCAGGTGATTTGACCGCTGCTTCCGCCCGTCTGCTGCTGCAATTACTGTCGACCCACTTTTGGCCATATCAAGCATCGCGCCTCCTCCCACGGCTGACTGACCCATGAATCGTTGCACTCAATTGGCACTGTTGGGTCATGCGCAGGGCTGCCTCGAGTCGCGACACTGGTTCCGCAGTCGAGAAGACGCGGCATTAGCGCAAGTGGCGGTGCGGCTTCTTTGCACGCAGTAACCGTCGCACCGGTTGCATGACATGCGGGCCTGGGCCTTCACGCTGACCCACCGGATGCGATGAAGCCGAAAGAGTGCACAACCGTGGTGCGGTTGCACGCCTCTTGCATAGCAGTCTGCCCTTTCGCCCGCTGGTTTCGGCGAGGATGGAGGAACGCTTATAACCGTGGGGCGGTTACCTACTTTGCGTGGAGCGGTTTGGCTTCTTCTGTTTCTGGTCAGCTCGCATGACATGTGGGACCCAGCCCCCGTGTCATAGGGGGAGGACCCTGGAGCACGTCGGTGGAGACTTTGCCCGTGACGCTTGGAATGCGAGTGGGGAGAGCCGCCTTTAAAAAGGGATCGATCCCCCAGGCAGTAGCCATGCCTTCGCACTCCCCTCATGCATTGCGCCCTTCCACCTTCCGAGCCCCCAGATGGGGCGCATCCGTGTTGCCTTCTTCTTGCAGCTGTTGGAGGAGCGCGACCCCGCGGGGGTTGGCGTTCTTCAAACATCGCTCGGCTTCAAGGATTTTCATCACGTAGCCCGGCTGCAGTCCCTCACCAATGGTCATCCGTAGGGATGGTCACCAGCCTTGTGGTGGGGAGAAGCAAGTCGGGCTACGACCTCTGCCTCGCCCTCAGCTTCAAGGATGTTCATCATCCTGGCTGGGGAGGGGGGCGCACCGAGTTGGGGCCTGCCTCCGCGTGGGCCGGCGACCCGTTTCTTCCTCCGGCATTTGGGGGAGAAGGGCATCCTCTAGCTCTGTGGAGGAGGCGTCCTCCAACTACGCGGGGGAAGGCGAATTGCTGCTGCCAGGATAGGGTGCAACTGTCCGTCTTCCACCCGTGCGATGGTCGCCGGCTGCACCGGGGGGTCGCACAACATGTTGTACGCCGCGAGGCGGTACTCGTGTTCTGGGACGGTCCCGTTCTTGTTCTTGTGGCGAGAACGAGAGTGAGGACCTGCCGGTGCGCTTTGGGCGGCCACCGCTCGCTGGTGCGGTGTTGGTGGGCAGGTGGCCGCTGTCGTCGGTGCTGAGGTGGTGGCCGCCACTGGAGAGGCTTCCCACCGCAGCGGTGGTTGCTTCCGCCGGCGAGACCGTCAGTGCCACCTGCGCTCCGGGCCTCCGACTCTTTGGCTTTAATGGCTGGTTCTCGTCCCCCATGAGGGGGCTTGAACAAAGGCCTTTCAGCAGTAGCGTTTGCCCTGAGGCCATCGCTGCTGCTGTCTAGCCGCCCGAGACGGAGGTCGTTGTCGCGCTGCTGGTGCAGTGGCCGCCGGCGAGCCACCTGGAGTTTTTTGTCCCGCAGGCCCTCTGGTGTGGAGGTTGTTCATACCCGCGGGAGTGGAACCGGAGTCCCGTTTGTAATGGTACCCTGAGTATGGGTGTTTGTTCATTGTGGCCGCTGAGGCCTGAACATTTGGGCATTTAAGCGTGAAGCCATGTTTCTTCCTCATTTCGAGCACCAGGACTTGCCTGTCGGCTAGCTGAACCACTTAACCGAGAGTGAGTTGCCTTGCGCAGAAGGTGACGAGTGAGGTATCCGTATCCCGGAGGCGTAGGAGTCCCTCGGCTCGGTCGGCCTTGCCGCTCAGGGCCTCTCTTGCTCAGTTTTAGAACCTTCGGCCGCTCTGCGATGAGCTGGAGCCGGAGGCAGCGGTGTCGGCGTGGACAGAGGCGGAGTCAGCTCGAAAAGAGGCTTCGTCGGCCCGGGAGCAGGCGGCTTCCCAAGCCGAGGAGGTGCAGCAGCGACGGCTAGAGCTTGTCTAGGTCATTCGCGAGCGGGACCAACCCCAGAGTCACGCTGCCGAGGCCGTGAGCCGGGCTGAGGTCCTCGGGGGATAGCTGGCTGAGGCTGCGGAGCGGCCAACCGAGGTGTCCGCTCGGGCCGGGACCCTGGCGGAGACCCTGGTTGTGAGGGCCCAAGCGCGGTGCCGCCCATGTTGCCGTCTGAGGCTGGGCCAGGTTCCGCCGAGGGTGGAAACGTCGCCGAGGGTGCTGCTGCTCCCTATGCCTATGTCTGAACCTGCAGGAACAGTTTGTCTGAAGTATGCATATGTTTTTTGCGGCCGCTGAGGCCTAAACATCTTATTGTCGTGTTATAAAGTTGTGTTTCCTTTCCTCTCATTTCGAGTATTAGGACTTGTTCGTCAGTAGCAGAATCGCTTATCCGAGCGAGAGTTACTTTTCGGGGAAGGTGATGAGTGAGGTATCCGTATCCCAGAGGTGTAGGAGTCCCTCGGCTCGGTCGGCCTTGCCGCTTACGTGCACTCTTACTTGTTTGCAGGATTCTATTATCGATATAGTCGAGAAGGCACGAAAGTCGTTTTCTACCCGAGCGTTAGGACTTGTTCGGTAGCAGAATCGCTTATCCGAGCGTGAGTTACTTTTCACAGAAGGTGATGAGTGAGGTATCCGTATCCCGGAGGCGTAGGAGTCCCTCGGCTCGGTCGGCCTTGCTGCTTACGTGTACTCTCGTCGTTTTTAGGACCCTGCTATCGATATAGTCGAAAGCATGAAAGTCGTTTTCTACCCGAGCGTTTAGGACTTGTTCGATAGCAGAACCGCTTATCCGAGCGTGAGTTACTTTTCGCGGAAGGTGATGAGTGAGGTATCCGTATCCCGGAGGCGTTGGAGTCCCTCGGCTCGGTCGGCCTTGCCGCTCAAGGTCCCTCTCGTCGTTTTCAGGGTTCCGTTATCGATATAGTCGAAAGTCGTTTTGGTAGAAAACTTTTCCTTTAGTAGAAAACTTTTCCGAGGAAAATTTTAACGCAGAGGGGGTTCCCCCCTTCTAGCCCCCGAGGGAGGGTCGGGCTTTGCCAAGGCAAGGCTGATCCTTCCTTGATGGTTAGACTTTATTTACGTATGTAAAGAAAACGAGGTATATGAACGACTTGAAACATCTTAAGGGTAGAAGCGACATAGCTGTTGGATGTTCCAAGCGTTGTTATAGACCTCGCCTTGGTCGTTGGTCAGCTTGTATGTTCCGGGCTTCAAAATCTTGGCGATGATGAACGACCCTTCCCAGGGAGGAGTAAGCTTGTGGCGCCCTCGGGCGTCTTGTCGCAGCCGAAGTACCAGGTCTCCCACCTGGAAGCCTCGGGACCGAACCCTTTGGGTGTGGTAGCGTCGCAGAGACTGCTGGTACCGTGCCGAGTGTAGTAAGGCCACGTCCCGAGCTTCTTCGAGCTGGTCCAGTGAGTCTTCTCGGCTGGTCTGGTTGCTTCGGTCATCGTACGCCTTTGTCCTTGGGGAACCGTATTCTAAGTCTGTGGGTAGGACTGCCTCGGCCCCATAGACTAGAAAGAACGACGAGAAACCCGTGGCTCGGCTTGGCATCGTCCTCAGACTCCATACCACCGAGGGTATCTCTTTCATCCACCGCTTGCCAAACTTGTTGAGGTCGTTGTAGATCCTTGGTTTTAGTCCCTGCAAAATCATACCGTTGGCACGCTCCACCTGCCCATTCGTCATGGGGTGAGCTACGGCGGCCCAGTCCACATGGATGTGGTGGTCCTCGCAGAAGTCCAGGAACTTCTTCCTAGTGAACTGCGTGCCATTATCGGTGATGATGGAGTTCGGGACCCCAAAGCGATGGATGATGTTCGTGAAGAACGCCACCGCTTGCTCGGACCTGATGCTGGTTAGGGGTCGGACCTCGATCCACTTGGAGAATTTGTCGATGGCGACCAGCAGGTGCGAGAAGCCCCCGGGTGCCTTCTGCAAGGGACCGACGAGGTCTAGACCCCACACGGCAAACGGCCAGGTGATGGGTATTGTCTGTAGGGCTTGAGCGGGCAGGTGCGTCTGTCTTGCATAGAATTGACACCCTTGGCAGGAGCGGACAATCCTAGTGGCGTCGGCCACCGCGGTCGGCCAGTAGAAACCTTATCGGAAGGCGTTCCCCACGAGGGCTCGAGGTGCTGCATGGTGACCGCAAGCCCCCGAGTGTATCTCTTGCAACAGCTCTTGTCCTTCGGCGACAGATATGCATCATTGGAGAATGCCTGAGGGGCTGCAGTGGTAGAGCTCCTTTTCATCACCTAGTAAGACGAACGACTTGGCGCGCCGCGCCAGTCGCCGAGCTTCGGCCTTGTCGAGGGGCAGCTCTCCTTGGAGGAGATATTCCAGGTATGGGGCCTGTCAGTTTGGGTTTGGCGTGACCGCATTCTGCTCTCCCACGATGCACAGGGCCTCACCCTCGGAGGCCGAGGGTACCTCGGGCTGGGCCGAGGCCTCCTCGGGCTCGGGCGTGTCGTCGATCTTGACGGAGGGTTGATTTATGTCTCTGGAGAAGATGTCCGGGGGAATCGTTGTTCGTCCCGAGGCTATTTTCGCCAGCTCATCCGCAGTCTCGTTGTACCGTCGAGCGATATGGTTGAGCTCCATCCCGTAGAACTTGTCTTCCAGGCGCCGAACTTCATCGCAGTAGGCTTCCATCTTCCGGTTGCGGCAGCGGGAGTTCTTCATGACTTGGTCAATGACAAGCTACGAGTCGCCACGAGCGTCGAGGCACCGAACCCCTAGCTCGACGGTGATGTGCAGCCCGTTAACCAACACCTCATACTCGGCCACATTGTTTGACGCCGGAAAATGGAGGCGTAGCACGTAGCGAAGATGCCTTCCGAGGGGTGAAACGAAGAGCAGGCCAACGCCTACTCCGGTTTTCATGAGCGACCCGTCGAAGTACATGGTCCAAAGTTCGGCCTGGATCAGAGCTATCGGCAATTGGGTGTCGACCCATTCCACCAGGAAATCTGCCAAGACTTGGGATTTTATGGCCTTCCGAGGGGCGAATGAGAGTGTTTCGCCCATGAGCTCCACTACCCACTTTGGTATCCTACCCGAGGCCTCTCGGCACTGGATGATCTTCCCCAGGGGGAAGGATGACACCACAGTCACCGGATGAGACTTGAAGTAGTGTCGCAACTTTCGTCGCGTCAGAATTACCGCGTACAGTAGCTTCTGAATTTGCGGGTAGCGGATCTTGGTCTCGGATAGCACTTCGCTGATGAAGTAGACCGGCCTCTGGACGAGCAGTGCATGCCCTTCTTCTCGTCTCTCGACTACGATTGCGGCGCTGACCACCTGAGTGGTTGCGGCTACGTAGATCAAGAGGGCTTCTCCCGCAGCGAAGGGCACCAAGATGGGCGCGTTGGTAAGGAGTGCCTTTAAGTTTCCGAGGGCTTCCTCGGCCTCGGGGGTCCAAGCGAAGCGCTCGGCCTTCCTTAAGAGGCGGTACAAGGGTAATCCTTTCTCGCCGAGGCGCGAGATGAAGCGGCTCAGAGCCGCAAGGCATCCCATGACCCTCTGTACTCCTTTCAAATCTTTGATCAGTCCCATGTTGGTGATGGCCGCGATCTTCTCCGGGTTGGCCTTGATGCCCCGCTCGGAGACGATGAACCCCAGGAGCATGCCTTGGGGAACTCCGAAGACACACTTCTCGGGATTGAGTTTCACGCCTTTCGCTCTCAGACACTTGAACGTCGTTTCAAGGTCAGAGAGGAGGTCGAAGGCTTTCCTCGTCTTGACAACGATGTTACCGACGTAAGCCTCGACCGTTCGGCCGATGTGCTCTCTGAACACATGGTTCATGCACCTTTGGTATGTTGCACCTGCATTCCTCAAGCCAAATGGCATAGTAGTATAATAGTACATGCCAAAAGGTGTGATGAAAGAAGTCGCGAGCTGGTCGGACTCTTTCATCTTGATTTGGTGATAACCTGAATAGGCGTCGAGGAATGACAGGGTTTCGCACCCAGCAGTGGAGTCCACAATTTGATCGATGCGAGGCAGAGGGTAGGGAACCATCGGCCATGCTTTATTTAGACTAGTGTAGTCTACGCACATCCTCCACTTCCCACCTTTCTTTTTCACAAGCACAGGGTTAGCTAACCATTCGGGATGGAATACCTCTTTGATGAACCCTGCGGCCATTAGCTTGTGGATCTCCTCGCCTATGGCTCTGCGCTTTTCTTCATCGAAACGGCGCAGATGCTGCTTCACGGGTCGGGCACCGGCTCGGATGTCCAGTGAGTGCTCGGCGACATCCCTCGGTATGCCGGGCATGTCCGAGGGACTCCACGCAAAAGTTTCGGCGTTTGCGCGGAGAAAGTCGATGAGCACTGCTTCCTATTTGGGGTCGAGCTCGGAGCCGATCTAGACTTGCTTGCAGGCATCGTTGCTGGGGTCGAGGGTGATGGACTTAACCACCTTAGCCGGTTTGAAGTTGCCGATGTGGCGCTTCGCATCAGGCACCTCCTTGGAGAGGCACTCTAGGTCGGCAATGAGGGCCTCGGACTCGACGAGGGCCTCAGCGTACTCCACGCACTCCATGTCGCATTCGTACGCGTGTCGGTACGTGGATCCGACGGTGATGACCCTGTTAGGGCCTGACATCTTGAGCTTGAGGTACGTGTAGTTGGGGACGGCCATGAACTTGGCGTAGCACGGTCTCCCCAGCATCGCGTGGTAGGTTCCTCGGAACCCGACCACCTCAAACGTGAGGGTTTCCTTTCGGAAGTTGGAGGGAGTTCCGAAGCAGACGGGCAAATCGAGTTGTCCAAGGGGTAGGACGCGCTTCCCGAGGATGATCCCGTGAAAGGGTGCCGCACCGGCCCGTATCGTGGACAGATCGATCCCCAAGAGCTCGAGGGTCTCGGCGTAGATGATGTTGAGGCTGCTGCCTCCGTCTATGAGGACCTTGGTGAGCCTGGCTTTGCCGATGACGGGTTCGACAACGAGCGGGTACCTTCCTAGGCTCGGCACGCAGTCGGGGTGGTCGCCTTGGTCGAAGGTGATGGGCTTGTCGGACCAGTCTAGGTAGACTGGCGCTGCCACCTTCACCAAGCAGACCTCTCAGCGCTCCTGCTTGTGGTGCCAAGCCGAGGCGTTCGCCACCTGCCCACCGTAGATCAATGAAGCAGTCGTGGACCTTGGGGAACTCCTCTGCCTTGTTGCCCTCCTTCTTGTTGTTGTCTTGGTCCTTGCCACCCTCCGTCGGGGGGCCGGCTTTATGGAAGTAGCACCGGAGCATGACGCATTCTTCAAGGGTGTGCTTGACGGGACCCTGGTGGTAGGGGCACGACTCCTTGAGCATCTTGTCGAACAGGTTGGCCCCTCCAGGAGGTTTCCGAGGGTTCCTGTGCTCGGCAGCAGCGACAAGATCTGTGTCAGCGACGTCGCACTTTGCTTGCGACTTCTTCTTGGCCTTCTTTTTCGTGCCACGCTGGGCGGACGCCTCGGGGACGTCTTCTTACTGGCGTCCCTGAGGCTGCTTGTCCTTCCGGAAGATGGCTTCGATCGCCTCCTGACCAGAGGCGAACTTGGTGGCTATGTCCATCAATTCGCTCGCCTTGGTGGGAGTCTTGCGCCCCAGTTTGCTCACCAGGTCTCGGCACGTGGTGCCGGCGAGGAACGCCCCGATGACGTCTGAGTCGGTGATGTTGGGTAGCTCGGTGTGCTGCTTTGAAAACCGTCGGATGTACTCTCGCAGGGATTCCCCTGGCTGCTGGTGGCAGCTTCGGAGATCCCATGAGTTCCCGGGGCACACGTATGTGCCCTGGGAATTTCCAGCAAAGGCCTTGACCAGGTCGTCCCAGTTGGAGATCTGCGCGGGAGGTAGATGCTCCAGCCAGGCCCGGGCGGTGTCGGAGAGGAATAGGGGGAGGTTGCGGATGATGAGGTTGTCGTCGTCCATTCCTCCCAACTGGCAGGCCAGCCGGTAGTCCGCAAGCCACAACTCTGGCCTTGTCTCCCCCGAATACTTGGTGATGGTAGTTGGGGCGCGGAACCGAGCCGGGAACGACGCCCGTCGTATGGCCCGACTGAAGGCTCGCGGACCTGGTGGTTCGGGCGAGGGGCTCCGATCCTCCTCACTGTCGTAGCGTCCTCCGCGCCTGGGGTGGTAGCCTCGGCGCACCCTCTCGTCGAGGCGGGCTCGACGGTCGCGATGGTGTTGCTCGTTGCTGAGGCGATCCGGGGTTGCAGGTGTCCTGTCCCGCGTGCGCCCAGTGTGGACCGAGGCCTCCCGCATGAGTCGGGAAGTCGTTGCGCGATGCTCCGGAGGGCACCCTTGCCTTCGGGAGGTAGAGCTTTTGGCCCGTCGGACCACGACATCCTCCAGGAGATTCTTGAGTTCTCCCTGGATACGCCGCCCTCGGTGGTGGATGGCTCCGGCATTGCCCAGAGTAGTATTGCCGCTGCAGCTAGATTCTGGCCGACCCCGCTGGAGGCCGGGGGCAGCCTTGCCCTGGCATCGTCAACAATACGGCGCTGGACGTCCCGGGCCCGATGACGCGCTTCTCCGGCGAGTGCTCGGCCTGCCCACTCCTGCTCGATGTTTTGCCGGAGCTACACAAGTTGCCCTGCTTCCTCGTCGAGCTTGGCCTGCATCTCGCGGATTTGCTCGAGCTGTGTGTCCTGACCCCCCGCAGGGACTGGGACCACAGCTAGCTCCCGCGGGATGTCAACGCGAGAAGCAGGCCCAGGGGGATCGTCATCCTCCGGCATACCGAGGTGGTTGCCTTCGTCGCGATCCCCCAGATCGACGTGGAAACATTCGCGACTTGGGCCACAACCCTCGTCGCCAAGGCTGTGGCCATCATCAGAGCAACCGGAAAGGCAGTAGTCACATGCGGTCATGAAGTCTCGCATGGCACTCTTGGTCGATGGACGGTGGGGAAGTCGCATCGGGGACAGACTGCATCGTTATCTCAGGTATGAGGCTAACGCCCAGCAAGTCCTTCGCGAGAGTGTCGGCGTCATCAGTCCGCTTGGGGTTGGCACGTTGCGGGGAAACGACATCTGTCGTTGTCTTAGGTACGAGGACGACACCCGACATGTCCCCCGCTGGGGTGCCGGCGTCGTCGACTCGCTCTGGACCGACAGCCGATGAGGTGCCGCCTCCTGCGTGGCCACGGTTGCCCCGTCTCCTCCTCCTGCGGCGAGGAGGGTGGCGGGGCAAACCCGGATGCTGCTCTTCTGCCACGGGGGGAAGACGCCGTCGAGTTCGCCGCCTCCAGGCGAGCTGACGACCGTCGTTGATGCTGTCGTGCTGCGGGGGGAGGAGTACCATGTCGTATCTACCGTCGAGGGACATGAACTCGAGACTCCCGAAGCGGAGCAGCGTCCCGGGCTGAAGAGGTTGATGAAGACTGCCCATCTGGAACTCAACGGGAAGGTGATCGTTAACACGCAGCATGCCCCTACCTGGCGCGCCAACTGTCGGCGTTTTGGACCCGGAGGGTCCGTAAGCCAACCAGTAAATTTGTCGCTGCGTGCCCCTGCCCAGATGTGTTGGCGCAAGATGGAACACAAGGGGAAATGTGGCATGTATTATCTCGCACCGGGGGTGTGCTCGTAGTAGGGGTTACAAGCGTCGCGAGAGAGAGAGAGAGAGAGAGTGAGCCTGTTCGTTCGCTCGTTCTCCCCCCCCCCCTCCCCGCGCGACCCCCCTGCAGGAAGGCCCTGGACCTCCCTTTTATAGATGCAAGGAGAGGGTCTAGATGTACAATGGGGGGTGTAGCTATGTGCTAACGTGTCTGGCAAAGAAGTGCCTGAGCCCTGTGTACATGCCAACGTGGCTGTCGGAGAAGTGCTTGAGCCCTGTGTTCGCGATAACGTGGCCGTCGGAGAAGTGCCAGAGCCCTGTAGAAGCACAGCTGGCGGTGCGGCTGGGACTCTGCTGACGTCTCCTTGCTTCCGTAGGGGGGCTGAGAACCACCGACGTCATGGACGCACGCGGGGAACCATCATTACCCGTTACCGGGGCGAGCCAGATGGGACACCGGTCTTGTTCCCTCGTAGCCTGAGCTAGCTAGGGGTAGGGTATTGATGTATCCCCTATGACGCGGTCGGTCCGAGCCCAAGGTCGGGCGAGGCGGAGACTTCTCCTGAGGCTGAGGCCGGGGTCGGGCGAGGACGCGATTCCTCCCGAGGCCGAGGCTGAGGCCGAGCCCTGGGGTCGGGCGAGGCGGAGACCTCCTCCCGAGGCCGAGGCCTAAGGTCGGGCGAGGCGGAGCTTTCTGTTGCGCCCGAGGCTGAACTCGGTTGTTGCCAGTCTTACCCCGGTGGGTGCACAGCAGTCGGAGTGCGGCGAGCGGCGCTGTTTTCCTGTCAGGTCGGTCAGTGAAAGGGCAAAGTGACTGCGGTCACTTCGACCTTGCCGACTGAGGCGCGCGTGTCAGGATAAGATGTCAGGCGATCTTCGTATTGAATGCGCCTGCGATACGGTCGGTTGGTAAGGCGATTTGGCCAAGGTTGCTTCTCGACGAAGCCTGCCCGAGCTGGGCTTCGGGCGAGCCGAGCGTGCGTCCACCGCCTGAGGAGGCCCTCGGGCGATGTGTGAATTCGTCCGGAACTACTGCTCCCGCCCGAGGCCGGACTCGGGCGAGACGAGATTGCGTTCCTTGGTAGACGAGGTCTTGAACTGAACCATGTCCATCAGTCTTTGCAGTTTGTGCTGAGGATATTCACCAGCCATGTTTAGGAGTGTTGGGGGTACCCCTAATTACAGTACCCGACAGATGTGCGTCGTTTTACTGTAGTGATGCACTACCAAATTACATGAATGAGAATGCAAATCATGCACGAGATTAACTAACAAACTGCACGTAGTGCGGGATATGGTAAGCTAGAGAAAGAAGAGCAGTGCAATATTCTAGAGCTGACTGACACCGACCGAACTGGCATGTGCAGCGTACCTCCAGCCTCCTTTCGTTGGAGCCGAACGGCTTGGCCAGCGTGTAGGGCTGCCGCCGGTTGGCCCTGAGGACACCGTTCCTGATTGCCGCGAGTAGGGGTACAGATTCTGAGTCCCGTCCTCGAAGTCGTTCTCCCTGCACACGCAGCACGGCGTCATGGACCTGTCAGCTCAATGGCATTGCAAAAGATGGTCGCGAGCTGAGCTCATGTTTGGTACAGCAACGGCTATGGCCTATGGGGGATGGCGCACCGACCTGAAGACACGGTGGATGAAGTGCTTTCTTGCGAGCTCCTTGCCGATCTCCGCAGCCTACAGCGGAGCTCTATAAAATTAACGTCTCGAACCACGTTATAAAAATGGAAGTTAACTTTAAAACGCTCTCTAAGATATTGTATCGTTAAATATACCACTAAGATTATAATATACCACAAACATATACTAAAATAGTATTTATCTTAACTTAACATCTAAAAATACAACAAAATTGATAAAAAGATAAAAGTCCCTAATTAAAAGCGATTTGGTCCTTCCTTACCTCTAATAGCTTCATCAACATTAGCACATGAATTTAAACCTACACTAAAAATTAAACATTTGCAATAAATGAGAGATGCAATATGATAATACAACTCAATGATAATCACAAAATATACCCACTGCACATGTTGTATTGTTGTACTAGTGCATTCAAGAGCGCACAAGGATCACCGGACCAAGCTGCCAGCCCCTTCGTGTTGTGTGCAGTGTGCTACTCATCCAATCACGCTACCTGCCATGAAGATTGAAGGTGTATTTGTCATGAGAAGAAAAATAAAAGGATGCGAAATTTTAACAGGGCGAGGTTACACATTACTGTTCAACGGTGGAGACGAAATGGGTGACTAGCGGAGTGCAGATGCGCTGGAGCTTGGCCGTGAGCTTATTGCTGCCGCGCCCAGGACGCCAGGACCAGAGCTCGCTGCAGCCACGTGCCCTCAGCAAGTCCCCAGTCGCCGCGGTGGATGATTGGAGGCTCGAACAATCGATTCCAATCCAGGACACGAGGGGATAGAGGAACGAGGGAGAAGCCGCGTCGACAGCCGTCAGGACATAATTTTACTAGATTTATGGGCCAATCTTTTGACTAAGGAAACCTTAACTACAAAAAATATTGGGCTACGTCCCGGGCCACGGCCCAGGTGGCCCGGGGCCCAAATCCGCCCCTGCCTACAGCGACAGGCTCATAGGTCGTCACTCGTTATTCTAGTCTTAGAAAAGAAGGGTGAAGGTATTTAGTGGATTGTTTGATCCTAAACTCGTCATTTCATCAAAACGAAAATCATTTAGCACGGAAATATGACATGCCTCAAGCAATGGTTAAAGATATGTTTGATTCACTTCAGGTCAGTAAGAGGCTTGCGCCATGAAGTGTTGTATTTATATAACTTTTCCCCGTTTGTTGACGCTGAGTCGCTCGTTTGGTATCAAACACTAGAACGAATCACTTGGCGATGCTCTCTACGGGAGCACGGATGGTCCACGACTCTAGACTGAACCCGTCAGGAAGAAGAGATCTTAGAGCTGTCTTGGGGTCGGTATGCCATCCAAGACGTCTCTAGATGACATCGGGCTGAGAAGGGTAAAGATTGGGGTGGGAAAACTAATATACGCTAAGTTACTGCTACTCATAGGGCAATAAAGTAAATGAATTGATAAATAGATTGATTGGTTCAATTGTGAGTGCCCTCAATTAGTCGTACCCTTCATATTTACAAGGGGAGGTCTGGACCCATTCCTAGACGGCTCCCAACACACTTCCGCACGATTAGCCAAATAAGCACATGTGTGATAAGGACTCTCACCTGATATGACCAATCGCGGTTGTCTGGGCTCTACACACAGATTGTCCGGGGCGCGAATTGTCCGGCCTCGTAGCTAGACTGTCTGCCCTGACATAAATGGTACTCAACATATGTCTCTCTGCCTTTCGGTGGAGGTTGACGAACTAAAAGCACATGTACTATCAACACCCTTCAAGAAACATTAAATCTCATAAGTTATTTTATTCACAAAGTAATAACTCCTCTCGATGCAAATCACTAGCTTTTTTAATCTAACAGGGTAATCATTTAATAGAATTCTAGTACATAAATGTCGTTTAGGATTGCATCTTTCTCGATCGTGACTATTTGGTCAATGGTTCAAAAAGCATAGAATTATGATGTCCCCTAGCTCGAATAAGCAAAGGGATTATACATGTAATATAGTTCATTGTCGTACTATACCATACTTGAACAGGACAATACATCGGCGACGGGTAGGCTATTGAAAAGTACCCGGACACTGGATAAACAGGCGATACTTGTTGCATCGCCTTTTGGGCTGTTTTATTTGATCATGTTTCTTTTGCGGGTGATCGGGGTTGATTTGTTGGGCAACCACGGGGAACGACCTTCTTATTAATATATTTGGAGAGTAATTGATCAAAAGTAGGGCCGACCTCTTGTCCAAAGCCTTTCAAGTATTTACTCCCCGTGTGTGGGAAGTAGATATCCCATGGGTCACTATAATGTGGATATGTCCCATGGGCCGCCTGATAGGCCACTGATCAGTCAACTGGCAGTGTGTGCTATCGGGTCGCATTCAGGCGAAACAAACTTTAAGACTACAGTATGAAGAACTATATCCGTGTGTATTTGTCGCAACAGGTTGGCCGGGACTTTGAGATGTGTCTTGGGCGCGACCAGATAGCAACCTACCCGGAGGATAACTCGGAAGATAGCAACTGTGCACTGGAAGAGTAGGCACACTCATAGTGCAAGATGATAGACTTAGATAGACTCAAACAATCTGTAAAAGTGGATATCTCTTCAGTCGCCTATATAAGGATTCAGAGGTACCCCTACCAAAAACTCTCTCTCGGTGGCCTTTAGATCGATAGGAACTCTTTCATTCACCTCCACAACTACCTGTAATCTACAAACTCAGAGCAATCAAACACTCAACACCACACACGACATAGGGTATTACGCGTTCAAGCGACCTGAACCTGTATAAACCCTATGTTTCGACATGCATCCACACATACCATTGAGCAGCGATCGACGTCTTTGTCCTCCAAAAAGCACTACGTGGGCTACCTTGTAGTGCACAATCGGGACTAAACACCGACAGCATGATATATTTAGCGTGCGAGGATAACCAATGATAATATTTTTTTCTTTTGTCTTTATCGACCACTTTCGGTCAAAGCAAGACTTTTTGTCCATCAGTTCTATTATATTGATAGGAAATGGCTGCTTGTCAATTTGCATCTCCTAGAACTCAACCGACCCTCATTTATGACCGATTGTATCCGCTAACGAAAAACATTACAATCATTAGTGACATGAGAAAAAGAATTATGTCACTTACAATAAGCATGTCTCATTAGTTCATCTAGATGAGGAATAGTATGAGTTACCTTAATGTTGCCACTTTTTAATAGCTCGTCAAATTTTCTATCATACTTGACAACATTAAAAGTAAATTTAACTTCTTCATGTTAGTTCTTTTGAATCAATTGTAAAGAAGAACATGCTAAAGGTTTAGCCTTTGTTGGCCAAATAAGTTTAGCGGTAAACACATATGTGGATTCATCGTCTGAACTAATTGGATTGTGATCCACTATGCACATTATGGCTAGTCGATTTGGATGTTTCTTTACTCCAGCTTTCATAGGCCAAAGTCCGATGATGTAGCTGTGCTATTGAAAATTGGATGTCTTCTAATTTTTCTTTTAAGGTTGTAACCTATTAAAAGCCAACCTAGCTAACTATTTGTCTGTGACATGATTTTGAAAGCATCGGTTTCTAATATCTCAGAATCTTCGAATATAGTCATTAACCAATTATTCGCTCCCCTGTTGGATTGAAGCTAAATCAGATAATTACAATTCATACTCCCCAGAAAAGAAATGATCATGGAATTTACTCTCTAATTCATTTCAGGAACTAATAGAATTAGGAGGGAGAGCGGCGTACTTGCAAAAGCGGTACTAGTAAGGGATAAAGAAAATAAATGAACATGGAAGGCTTCCCTATTAGTCAATTAGCCAAGTCGTGCTAGGAACTCGCCTATGTGTTCATGTGTGCTTTTACCGCATTCACCAAAGAATTTAGAAAAGTCTGGTATCTTAGTCCCCTGTGGGTATGCATAGTGTCAAACCGATGATCATATGGCTTTTGATATGATTGTCCCAATCTAGCCACACTGACTTCGAGCCTTTCTTGGAATAGTACTTTGGCCATTTATTCCCTAATTTTTTCCATAGTGTCCAGTGGCAGGCCACCGGTCGTTGGGATGTGGGGCTCATTTGGCCAGACATTATTATGCTAGCCTTCTTGCCATGGCCGATCGAAAACGATGTTTGTGAGAGCACCTAGAGGGGGGGTGAATAGGTGATCCTGTAAAAACTTGAAACTTAATCCACAAAACTTGATTAGGAGTTAGCACAGTAAAGCCAAGTGGCTAGAGAGGAGTTCTTGCAAAACACAATAACCACAAGAAGATCAACACAGATAGGCACAGTGGTTTATCCCGTGGTTCGGCCAAGTCCAACACTTGCCTACTCCACGTTGTGGTGTCCCAACGGACGAGGGTTGCACTCAACCCCTCTCAAGCGGTCCAAAGACCCACTTGAATACCACGGTATTTTGCTTTGTTTACTATACCCCGCTTGCGAGGAATCTCCACAACTTGGAGCCTCTCGCCCTTACAATTTGATGTTCACAAAGAAGCACGGAAGTAAGGATGGGATGAACAATGCACACAAGACACAAAATTAGAGCACAATACGCACACAAGTCACAACTCGAGCTCACAACACAACCCAAAGAGTTTTCTACTCAAATGGAGCTCTAGTTGCTATCACAAAGAATCAAATGCGCGGAATTGGAGTCTTGGTGCTTAGGAATGCTTAGAGAATTCTTGTTGTCCTCCTCCATGCGCCTAGGGGTCCCTTTTATAGCCCCAAGGCAGCTAGGAGCCGTTGAGAGCATTCCAGGAAGGCAATTCCTGCCTTCTGTCGCCTGGCGCACCGGACAGTCCGGTGCACCACCGGACACTGTCCGGTGCGGATTTGTTTCCTTCTTTGGCGAAGCCGACCGTTGGAGATTCAGAGCCGTTGGCGCACCGGACACTGTCCGGTGCACACCGGACAGTCCGGTGCCCCCTTCTGACCGTTGGCTTTGCCACGCGGCCGACCGTTGGCCCGACCGACTGTTGGCCCACCGGACAGTCCGGTGCACCACCGGACAATCCGGTGATTTATAGCCATACGCCGATGAAACCCGAGGGCAGCCATTTCGCCAAAGTCAGCCTGGCGCACCGGACACTATCCAGTGCACCACCGGACAGTCCGGTGCATCCAGACTGCGCAGAGTCTTGGCTGCTCAGCCAAGTCTTTTCCAAATTGGTCTTTTCCTTTTTCTAGCACTTAGACACAATACATTAGTCTCCAAAACAATGTACTAAGTCTTAGAAACATACCTTTACTCTTGATTTGCACTTTGTCCGTCACTTGGCATAATTTAACACTTAAGCACTTGTGTTGGTCACTTAATCACCAAAATACTTAGAAATGGCCCAAGGGCACATTTCCCTTTTAATCTCCCCCTTTTTGGTGATTAATGCCAACACAACTAAAAACAACTAAAAGAAGTGCAACATCAATGCAAATAAGAACACAGATTTGCTTTGAATCAAATTTGGCATATTTGGATCATTCTTTGCCACCACTTGGTTTTGTTTTTGCAAATCAAACTCAGTTTCCTATCTCTAAGTCAAACTCACTTGTTGAGGCATAGAGAAAGATATTCCAAGAGAAATTGATCACAGATTCAAAAACTCCCCCTATTTCCCATAATCAAACCTTCTCCCCACAAGAGACCAACTTTTGACAAAAAAGAGATATTTTAGAATTTTGACAAATCAAAAGTCCTAACTCTACTATTTTCAAAATTCTCAAGTGGTAGCTGATCCATTTGTTGCTTTGGCCTTATTTTCTCCCCCTTTGGCATCAAGCACCAAAACGGGATCAATCTTGGCCCTGAACCCCATTGCCTCACCAAAATCTTCAATTAATGGTAAAAAGGCAATAAGAGCATGGAGATGAACTTGGAATAAGTTACCCTCTCATCGGAGTGCAGTGGAAGTCTTGCATGGTCCAAGTCCACCTTTTCCCTTTCAAACCTCCTTTGAGACTAAATTAAGAAAACTCAAGCACATGGTTAGTCTCAAAGGGTCAAGTTGTAGCACATCTCCCCCTAAATATGTGCATCATTCACACATGGACTTTTGAGGTCCGGAGAGTGTTTGTACAACTTGAACACCATAAATAAACAACAATATGCAAAGAGGAACATGATCAAAGGCATAAACACATGTATGCTATAAATCAATCCAAGTTCCGCGAATCTAAGACATTTAGCTCACTACGCAGCCTGCAAAAGGTCGACTCATCTAGAGGCTTGGTAAAGATATCGGCTAGCTGGTTCTCGGTGCTCACATAAAACACTTCGATATCCCCCTTTTGCTGGTGGTCTCTCAAAAAGTGATGCCGGATGTCTATGTGCTTTGTGCGGCTGTGTTCAACAGGATTATCCGCCAGGCAGATAGCACTCTCATTATCACATAGGAGTGAGACTTTGCTCAGATTGTAGCCTAAGTCCCTGAGGGTTTGCCTCATCCAAAGTAGTTGCGCGCAACACTGTCCTGCGGCAACATACTCGGCCTCAACGGTGGATAGAGCAACGGAGGTTTGTTTCTTAGAACTCCACGACACCAGGGACCTTCCTAAGAATTGGCACGTCCCTGATGTACTCTTCCTATCGACCTTACATCCAGCATAATCGGAGTCTGAATATCCAATCAAGTCAAAGGTAGACCCCTTTGGATACCAGATCCCGAAGCAAGGCGTAGCAACTAAATATATAAGAATTCGCTTAACGGCCACAAGGTGACACTCCCTTGGGTCGGATTGAAACCTAGCACACATGCATACGCTAAGCATAATATCCGGTCTACTAGCACATAAATAAAGTAAAGACCCTATCATAGACCGGTATGCCTTTTGATCAACGGACTTACCTCCTTTGTTGAGGTCGACATGTCCGTCGGTTCCCATTGGTGTCTTTGCGGGCTTGGCGTCCTTCATTCCAAACCGCTTTAGCAAGTCTTGTGTGTACTTTGTTTGGGAGATGAAGGTGCCATCCTTGAGTTGCTTCACTTGGAACCCAAGGAAGTAGTTCAACTTGCCCATCATCGACATCTCAAATTTCTGAGTCATTACCCTGCTAAACTCTTCACAAGACTTTTGATTAGTAGAACCAAATATTATGTCTGTCGGTGTTTTGGGTCCGACCGCACACCCGGGGTTGCCCCTCTAGGTGCTTTTAGGAGTAGGACGGTGTCGACGACTGTAGCAAAATGGTTCGTGCCGATCGCACGAGGGACAATGGACAAGGTTTGCAGGTTCGGGCCGCTTAGAAGTGCGTAACACCCTACGTCCTGGAGAGTATATGAGCGTGGTTACAAGAGGATTCTCTGGATAGAAGGCACAGAGAATGTTTGTGGGTGGCTCAGTAGAATCGGGTCCGATCTGAAGGGGTGCCCCCTAGGCCTTATATACTCGGCCGTGGAGCATTACATGTGATACGATAACAACAAGTAGCTGAAAGATAGTAAACCTCTTGAGTTTATCCTTACGTAACCTCCGCCGACTTATCCTCGCATGGCTCCGTTGCATGGGGGCTTCAGCGCGGGAAAGTCGGGTCTCTGTTTGTGATTCATTCGTTTGACGTTGTGGGCCGCCTGTGTTTGCACTAATCAGTCCCACGTCTTCTTTATTGGTTGTCTTTCCCTAGGCCCACGAAAGAATGACCTTACGAATTATTTGGGCCCTTGGGCTTTTCGTGAGGCCTTTTACTTCTTTAGTGGACCCAGGGGATATCTATCCCCCACAATGTCATCGACATAAATTTGGCACACAAAAAGATCGCCATCACAAGTCTTAGTGAATAAAGTTGGATTGGCTTTCCCAACCTTGAAAGCATTAGCAATTAAAAAGTCTCTAAGGCATTCATACCATGCTCTTGGGGCTTGCTTAAGTCCATAGAGCGCCTTAGAGAGCTTACACACGTGGTCGGGGTACCGTTCATCCTCAAAGCCAGGGGGTTGCTCCACGTACACCTCCTCCTTTATTGGCCCGTTGAGGAAGGTGCTCTTCACATCCATTTGGAACAACCTGAAAGAATGGTGAGTAGCATAGGCTAACAATATGCGAATTGACTCTAGCCTAGCCACGGGAGCAAAAGTCTCCTCAAAGTCCAAACCTGCGACTTGGGCATAACCTTTTGCCATAAGTCGTGCCTTGTTCCTTTTCACCACCCCGTGCTCGTCTTGTTTGTTGCGGAACACCCACTTGGTTCCCACAACGTTTTGCTTGGGACGAGGCACCAGTGTCCAAACTTCATTTCTCTTGAAGTTATTGAGCTCTTCCTGCATGGCCAACACCCAGTCCGGATCTAGCAAGGCCTCTTCTACCCTGAAAGGCTCAATAGAAGAGACAAAAGAGTAATGCTCACAAAAATTTACTAATCTAGAGCGAGTAGTTACTCCCTTGCTAATATCACCCAAAATTTGGTCGATGGGATGATTCCTTTGAATCGTCGTTCGAACTTGAGTTGGAGGGGCTTGTGGTGCTTCTTACTCCATAACTTGATCATCTTATGCTCCCCTTGATCACACGCCTCTTCTTGATGAACCTGTTCATCGTCTTGTGTTGGAGGATGCACCATTGTTGAGGAAGAAGGTTGATCTTGCTCCTTTTGTTCCTGTGGCCTCACTTCTCCAATCGCCATGGTGTGTATTGCGGCCGTTGGAACCTCTTCTTCATCTACATCATCAAGATCAACAACTTGCTCTCTTGGAGAGCCATTAGTCTCATCAAATACAACGTCGCTAGAGACTTCAACCAAACCCGATGATTTGTTGAAGACCCTATACGCCTTTGTATTTGAGTCATAACCTAGCAAAAACCCTTCTACAGCTTAGGGAGCAAACTTAGAATTTCTGCCTTTCTTCACAAGAATATAACATTTGCTCCCAAATACACGTAAGTAAGACACATTGGGTTTGTTACCGGTTAGAAGCTCATACGAAGTCTTCTTGAGGAGGCGATGAAGGTAGACCCGGTTGATGGCGTGGCAAGCCGTGTTCACGGCTTCCGACCAAAACCGCTCGGGGGTCTTGAACTCTCCAAGCATTGTCCTTGCCATGTCTATAAGTGTCATGTTCTTCCTCTCTACCACACCATTTTGCTGTGGTGTGTAGGGAGCGGAGAACTCGTGCTTGATTCCTTCCTCCTCAAGGTACTCCTCCACTTGAAGGTTCTTGAACTCGGACCCGTTGTCACTCCTTATCTTCTTCACCTTGAGCTCAAACTCATTTTGAGCTCTCCTTAGGAAGCGCTTGAGGGTCCCTTGGGTTTCAGATTTATCCTGCAAAAAGAATACCCAAGTGAAGCGGGAAAAATCATCAACTATAACAAGACCATACTTACTTCCTCCTATGCTTAGATAGGCGACGGGTCCGAAGAGGTCCATATGAAGCAACTCCAAAGGTCTTGATGTGGTCATCACATTTTTGGTATGATGAGAGCTTCCCACCTATTTACCTGCTTGACAAGCTGCACAAGGTCTATCTTTTTCGAAAGTAACATTTGTTAGACCTATCACATGTTCTCCCTTTAAAAGTTTGTGAAGGTTCTTCATCCCCACATGTGCTAAGCGGCGATGCCACAGCCAGCCCATGCTAGTCTTAGTGATTAAGCATGCATCTAGACCGACCTCCTCTTGCAAAATCAACTAAATAGAGTTTGCCGTCTAATACACCCTTAAAAGCTAATGAACCATCACTCCTTCTAAAGACAGACACATCTACATTTGTGAATAAGCAGTTATATCCCATATTACAAAGCTGGCTCACAGACAACAAGTTATATCCAAGCGACTCAACTAAGAACACATTGGAAATGGAGTGCTCGGATGAAATAGCTATTTTTCCTAACCCTTTCACCTTGCCTTGATTCCCGTCACCGAATATGATTGAGTCTTGGGAATCTTTGTTCTTGATGTAGGAGGTAAACATCTTCTTCTCCCCCGTCATGTGGTTTGTGCATCCGCTATCGATAATCCAGCTTGATCCCCCGGATGCATAAACCTGCAAGGCATATTTAGGCTTGGGTCTTAGGTACCCAACTCTTGTTGGGTCCTACAAGGTTAGTGACAATATCCTTAGGGACCCAAATGCAAGTTTTATCTCCCTTGCATTTTGCCCCTAATTTCCTAGCAATCACCTTTCTATCCTTTCTACAAATTGCAAAAGAAGCATTGCAAGCATGATAAATTGTAGAAGATTCATTAATTTTCCTAGGAACATGAGCAACATTTCTCCTAGGCATATGATGAATGACATTTCTCCTAGGCATATCTCTACTATGCACATAGGAAGAACTTGAAGCAAACATTGCATTTGAATCATAAGCATTACAACTCCTATCATGATGAACATTTCTAGAAAATTTCCTATCATAAATAAATGCATGATTCTTTTGAGCACTATTAGCCATAGGGGCCTTCCCTTTCTCCTTGGTGGAGATGGGAGCCTTATGGCTTGTTAAGTTCTTGGCTTCCTTCTTAAAGCCAAGCCCATCCTTAATTGAGGGGTGTCTACCAATAGTGTAGGCATCCCTTGCAAATTTTAGTTTGTCAAATTCACTCTTGCTAGTCTTAAGTTGGGCATTAAGACTAGCCACTTCATCATTTAACTTTGCAATAGAAACTAGGTGTTCACTACAAGCATCAACATTAAAATCTTTACACCTATTGCAAATCACAACATGTTCTACACAAGAGTTAGATTTTATTTGCTACATCTAGTTTTGCGTTCAAATCATCATTGACACTTTTTAAACTAGAAATTGTCTCATGGCAAGTAGATAGTTCACAAGAAAGCATTTCATTCCTTTTAACTTCTAAAGCAAGAGATTTTTGTGCCTCTACAAATTTATCATGTTCTTCATACAAAAGACCCTCTTGCTTTTCTAACAATCTATTCTTATCATTCAAAGCATCAATCATTTCATTAATCTTATCAATTTTAGTTCTATCTAAGCCCTTGAACAAACTAGAGTAATCTATTTCATCATCGCTAGATTCATCATCACTAGAAGAAGCATAAGTAGACTTTCGAGTACATACCTTCTTCTCCTTCGCCAAGAGGCATGTGTGACGCTCGTTGGGGAAGAGGGATGATTTGTTGAAGGCGGTGGCAGTGAGTCCTTCGTTGTCAGAGTAGGATGAGGAGCAATCCGAATCCCACTCCTTTCCAAGATGTGCCTCGCCCTTTGCCTTCTTGTAGTTCTTCTTCTTTTCCCACTTTCCACTCTTCTTTTCCTGGTCACTCTCATTATCGGGACAATTAGCGATAAAATGACCAATCTTACCACATTTGAAGCAGGAGCGCTTCCCCTTCGTCTTGTTCTTGTTGGGATGCTCCTTGCGGCCCTTTAGCGCCATCTTGAAGCGCTTGATGATGAGGGCCATCTCTTCCTCATTTAGCCCCGCCGCCTCAACTTGCGCCACCTTGCTAGGTAGCGCCTCCTTGCTACTCGTTGCTTTGAGAGCAATGGCTTGAGGCTCATGGATTGGGCCATTCAATGCATCGTCGACGTATCTTGCCTCCTTGATCATCATCCGCCCACTTACAAACTTCCCAAGTACTTCTTCGGGCGACATCTTGGTGTACCTGGGATTCTCACGAATATTGTTTACAAGATGTGGATCAAGGACAGTAAAAGACCTTAGCATTAGGCGGACGACGTCGTGATCCGTCCATCGTGTGCTTCCATAGCTCCTTATTTTGTTGATGAGGGTCTTGAGCCGGTTGTAGGTTTGGGTTGGCTCCTCTCCCCTGATCATTGCGAATCTCCCAAGTTCGCCCTCCACCAACTCCATCTTGGTGAGCATGGTGACGTCATTTCCCTCATGTGATATCTTGAGGGTGTCCCAGATCTGCTTGGCATTGTCCAAGCCGCTCACCTTATTGTATTCTTCCCTGCATAAAGATGCTAAAAGGACAGTAGTGGCTTGTGCATTTTTATGGATTTGTTCATTGATTAACATGGGACTATCCGTACTATCAAAGTGCATTCCATTTTCTACTATCTCCCATATACTTGGATGGAGAGAGAACAAGTGGCTACACATTTTGTGACTCCAAAATCCGTAGTCCTCTCCATCAAAGTGAGGGGGGTTACCGAGGGGTATGGAAAGCAAATGAGTATTGGAAATTTGTGGAATACGAGAATAATCAAAGGAAAATTTTGAATTAACCGTCTTCTTTTTCTCGTAGTCGTTGTCGTCGTCCTTTTGGGAAGAAGAGGACTCGTCGCTATCGTCGTAGTAGACGATCTCCTTGATGCGCCTCGTTTTCTTCTTCTTCCCGTCTTTTCTTTTGTGACTCGCGCCCGAGTCAGTAGGCTTGTCATCCTTTGGATCATTGATGAAGGACTCCTTCTCCTTATCTTGACCACCATCCCCTTGCCCTTAGGATCCATCTCTTCGGGCGATTAGTGCCTTCGTGAAGAGAATGGCTCTGATACCAATTGAGAGCACCTAGAGGGGGGGTGAATAGGTGATCCTGTAAAAACTTGAAACTTAATCCACAAAACTTGATTAGGAGTTAGCACAGTAAAGCCAAGTGGCTAGAGAGGAGTTCTTGCAAAACACAATAACCACAAGAAGATCAACACAGATAGGCACAGTGGTTTATCTCGTGGTTCGGCCAAGTCCAACACTTGCCTACTCCACGTTGTGGCGTCCCAAACGAACGAGGGTTGCACTCAACCCCTCTCAAGCGGTCCAAAGACCCACTTGAATACCACGGTATTTTGCTTTGTTTACTATATCCCGCTTGCGAGGAATCTCCACAACTTGGAGCCTCTCGCCCTTACAATTTGATGTTCACAAAGAAGCACAGAAGTAAGGATGGGATGAGCAAAGACACAAGACACAAAATTAGAGCACAATACGCACACAAGTCACAACTCGAGCTCACAACACAACCCAAAGAGTTTTCTACTCAAATGGAGCTCTAGTTGCTATCACAAAGAATCAAATGCGCGGAATTGGAGTCTTGGTGCTTAGGAATGCTTAGAGAATGCTTGTTGTCCTCCTCCATGCGCCTAGGGGTCCCTTTTATAGCCCCAAGGCAGCTAGGAGCTGTTGAGAGCATTCCAGGAAGGCAATTCTTGCCTTCTGTCGCCTGGCGCACCGGACAGTCCGGTGCACCACCGGACACTGTCCGGTGCGGATTTCTTTCCTTCTTTGGCAAAGTCGACCGTTAGAGATTCAGAGCCGTTGGCGCACCGGACACTGTCCGGTGCACACTGGACAGTCCGGTGCCCCCTTCTAACCGTTGGCTTTGCCACGCGTCGCGCGCGGATTACGCGGCCGACCGTTGGCCCGGCCGACTATTGGCTCACCGGACAGTCCGGTGATTTATAGCCGTACGGTGCCGACGAAACCCGAGAGCAGCCATTTCGCCAGAGTCAGCCTGGCGCACCGGACACTGTCCGGTGCACCACCGGATAGTCCGGTGCATCCAGACTGCGCAGAGTCTTGGCTGCTCAGCCAAGTCTTTTCCAAATTGGTCTTTTCCTGTTTCTAGCACTTAGACACAATACATTAGTCTCCAAAACAATGTACTAAGTATTAGAAACATACCTTTACTCTTGATTTGCACTTTGTCCATCACTTGGCATAATTTAACACTTAAGCACTTGTGTTGGTCACTTAATCACCAAAATACTTAGAAATGGCCCAAGGGCACATTTCCCTTTCAGTTTGGCCTTTGATCACATGGTGCGTTGAGACTTCGATATGTAGGGGAGAAAAGTATTGCTATTGTGTGACATAATAAATTGGTGTGTTATGTGCAACAATAGGTTCTCTGTGTGTCTATTCAAGCGGTCTTCCCTAGGTGACTGGATGGGCTGGTGTGATAACAAACGGTCCAAGTGTATATCCGGACTGTCCAGTCATGTTTTTTACCACTGGGGGGCACATGGTGGTCTCGACATGGCTCCGTACTGTCTGACAGGGACCGTCAGACTATCCTCGTTAGGGTCGGACAGTCCGAGATTAGATGCGGATGGTCTGGACACATCAAGTGTCGTTGATCTATCAAGCAAGAACTGTGGTGGTGGTATTTTCCTTGGATATGAATTCATCGGCATATCATATAATGGTCGAGGCTATGAATCCCCATTTGATGCCAATGTATTAGGTACAGATATCCTATCACTAGTTTCATATGCCAGAAAACTAGGAGCACCAGATTTCTCAAATGTGTGTGTTATTTTTCTAATTGTTTCTTCTAACCCTCCAATCTGTTGTTTCATTTGATTTTGCTGATGATCTACATATTGTTTAATAGATTGGATGTCGTTAGATTTACTTACATAAGAGATTTGAAGAAAAGGTAGGAGAGCGATCTCGATCCCTCCATGATTGGTAATCTTCTGGTGGCGATCCACTATGAATTGTGATAAAAATTTCTCCTTCGCCTCCTCTTAAACCTTGTTGAGTTGGTGGCGTGCGTACTCTTTCAATTGGCTCATGAGATCCCGATATCGCTATTGCTCGTAGGTCGACAAACTCTCAACACTCGACCTAAGGATATTATCTTGGGAAACGACGGTGTGATATTTAGAACCGCCCATCTGCAACCGATTATAATAGATCTAGAGCGCACTTATCCCCAACGGAGTCGCCAAAAAGTATGTTGGAATGAACCACCTGACAGTGCTCTCTATGTGAGCGTGAACGGTCAGCGACTCTAGGTCGGGCAGTCCACGATCTCGCTGCAGGAGTGGCTCCTCTTTGCATGATTCTAGACGGTCCGCAATGGATTATAGCCTTCTTCTTCCTCGTAGGAACCTAGATCTTGCCCCATAGGAGGGACCCCATCGGGGAGGAGAGATCTTAGGGTTGTCTTGGGGTTGGCAGGCCACCCAAGACGCCTCTAGAGGACGTCGAGACAAAATGGGTGAAGATTGGGGTGGGAAAACTAATCTAGGCTAAGTTACTACTACTCCTAGGGCAAGAAAGTAAAGGAATGGATAAATAGATTGATTAGTTTGATTGTGGGTGCCCTCAATCGACTGTACCCTTTTATAAGGGATGGAGGTCTGCACCCGTTCCTAGGCGGTTCCCAACAAATTCCCGCGCGATTAGCCGTTTAAGCACGTGCGGGATAAGGACTCACGTCTGATCTGATCTAATTGCGAACCGTCCGGGCTCTACCCATGGACCGTCCGAACGTGGACTGTCTAGCCTCATGGCTGGACCGTCCACCCTGACATAAATGGTGCTCAACAGAAACGCAAATCCTCTACGAGATCCTTGTCATTTTCTCGGGTAGCAATCTCAAGAGGTATCATATGAATAAGATATTTAGTTATTTATGGGAGGTTTTCTCTCCCTAGGTTTGTCTTCCATTTCTTCCAAACTAGCCCTTGGTGATAAGGGAATTGAGGGAGAAATGAACTAATTTCCTAATTTACAGTCAATTACCTTGTCAATAAACAAGCCTTAAGGTTTGGTGACCAAGGATTGAGGAGGGGAATTTGAATAGAAAGAGAATTTTAGCCCCCTCCGAACATGTTTGGGACAAAGGGGATTAGAGAGGATTGGAGGGGCTAAAATACCAAATTGAACAGCAAAGGGATTTTAGCACCTCCAATCCTCTCAATTCTGTTGGCTCTCAAACAAACTCTTAATCCCATTTAATTCACTTGCTCCTAAATTAACCCTAAAGACTAGTTTGGGAGCAAGAGAATTGGAGGGGATTGAGGAGGCCAAATCCTCTTTCTATTCAATCCCCTTGCTCATAAACTAGTCCTATACCCATATTTACTATTTAGTTCATAATTATTATCCAATACTAGATAAAATTTAGCTAGAGTTTAAATTTTACCATTTTATTATCTCCTCAACATCACCTAGTGACAGGTAATACTCGTTGATTGACTGATATACTGATGGTTTTCACTAATATGGTCAAATCAAAGGGGTACTCATGCCATTTTATTTGTATTAGCTAGTAGGGGTGGTAATGGATCAGGATCCAAATGCTCCTTCACAAAAAGTTAGATCCCTTAAATAATATTAGTTCAAAAATGAATAAGAATAGGAACTGACCATAATCCGATTCGATCCTTAAAGTTTAAAGTGTAAAATCTAGAGCCCATTACCACCTCTATTAGCTACTCCAGGAGACCAAACATTCCACTGCTAGCAAATACTTTTAGCTAAAGTTTAGCTAAGGTGAAACCAAATAAGGCCTAAGGTTATTCTACGGCCTTTAATTGCAATGTTGCGCATTATTTGCTTTCCTTTCTTAATTGATAGACAAGACAAAGCCTCTGCCAATGCTGTTCGAAAAAAAAGATTATGATATGCACGATTGAGTCATGTTGCCACTTTTTATGGGTCGAGAAACAGGAGAGACACAAATATTTGAGATCACTTAAGAGCTAAAGTAATTAGTAAACGATGTATTTAATAAAAGATGGCATGGTAAAAATAGATAAGATGTGGCCCCACATGCCACATCAGCCAAAGACATATGAGAAAACCGCTTTGAAACGGTATAAAATAGGGGATTTTGCCCAGTTTTGGACGTCAAAAGACGTGTAGTTTGTCGTAGTATTAGAATTAAACGGGATTTCAAACACGGTAACGACCGCTACGCAAGCCGTCCTTCTGTGCAACCGTGTAAGCAAGTCATCTGATCTATTAGATCGTGATCCAACCGTAGGTCACATTTAACACTTAAACTCTTTCACCACCATCTCAATAATCTTTATAAAAACCCCCTAACAAAACATGGTTGTATCTATGGTTAGATCGTAATCTAATGGATCAGATGGCTTGTTTGCACGCTTGCACAGAAGGATTACTTGCATAACAGTCGTTGCCTTAAAACACAGGAAAAAGTTTAGAGGCAGGGAAGGAGGCAGAAAAATATTTAGGAAGGACTAAATTAAACTACTGTAGTATAATTCTATGTTATATTATGTATATTTTAAATTTTAGGCAGACTCTAGTGGAATTCTATAGAACTGAAAACGGTGGAAGGGCTCGAGCCCCGTCCAACCCAACCCACCGCTAAATCTGTCCCTGTTTAGGGAAACCAAATAGACTTGTCTCAAGATAATTATCGGGCCTACTGATGAAATAACAGTTATTGTGGTAAGCGAATGATGGAATAGTTATAATACTAATCAAAGATTTTTTTTAAAGCGTAAGGAGGTGGGGGCTAATATGGAGCATGCGAAGAAAATGATCGAGGTTATCGTGTACTATTTGTTTGAAATTTAGCAATTTTCAATTTTAATTTAATCCAAAAAAACTGTGTGATATATGTGATAATATATATGTGCATTTGTGTATAACTACTCGCATAAGCAGTAAAGAGCAATAAAACATGCACAAATACGAAGAACATAGTGTACCCTACGGAGGGACCCATGCTCAAGGCATCAGTGACTCCATTCACAAGAGACATCTCGTGTGTTTGTTCGATGTAACCGTACAAAGTCGATGTAGAAAGATGTACGCCGTGCAGTCCCTCGAACAGTCGCCAGAAGAAGAACAGCAGCTCGCGTCGCCTGGGGAAGACGACAAACAACAGGATGTAGACAAAGCAGCGGGATGAACAGCAACGTCGGGTCGAACAGATCACGCGAGTAGTCGCGAATATGCTCCCCAAAAATCCGATCGATCGTACACCCATGCAAGTGTATCTATGCGGACGGCGATTTCGGAGGCCTGCTCTCTCACTCCCTCTGTGCTCGCAAAAGATGGGACGGGGATGTGTTGTTTGCAATTCTCGTGAGATATTCCACGTAACTAGAAGAGCCCTCCCTCTCCATTCTTATAGTCAGTCAGAAGGAGGGAGGAAGACAACGACAGAAACAGTCACACATGAATATTGGAAACCGACGACCCGTTACTAATAACGGACACAGTAAATGACATCCGTTACCAACCGATACTAGCCAGAAAACAGAAAACGGACGGTCATCACTCCAGGCAAAAATGTGCAACCGTTTGAAAGGAATATTCGGACCAAAGTCTAATCTACCACAAGCCACGACGACCAAGGTCAGATCTACCACGAGCCACGGCCCGGCCCGACCGACGGAGGCACGCGCGTGTGTGGCAGTCCTTCATCATTTCTCAACTTCTCAATAGATACACCAACAGTCCACCTATTTAAATTGATTGATTGTCTCTTGAACGTCTAATACAGTGCTAATTTATTAGTACACCATAGCATTTAAAGTGGGTCATTAGCATTGAGTTTTATGGAATAAATTAATTGTGCCAAGCCCACATT
This sequence comes from Zea mays, assembly GCF_902167145.1. Lineage (NCBI taxonomy): Eukaryota > Viridiplantae > Streptophyta > Magnoliopsida > Poales > Poaceae > Zea > Zea mays. The sequence goes on along the minus strand of NC_050100.1, from coordinate 28,500,109 downwards.
TATCCAACAATCACCACCAAATGCTAAGCCACACGAAAATGCTCTCGCCATCTCAAATGTTTGATATACTGGTGTTTCGATGGAGATTGTTAAGTTGAACATCCACCTAGAGCATAGACAACACTTAACCACAACTGTGCAATGGACTAGGCTTTGAATTGACAGTTTTGTGTGGAATGAGTTTCATCTAAACTCTTTACCGTTACTAGATTGCCAAACGCATCCCCTTCGGTTGGAGCATATAAGTCAAACTCCATAGCCTTTTGTGGGTATCTAGAGACCACCGAGATCTCATAACCTGTGAATAGCAGTTAACCCATATAGGTATGTTCATCTAAAGATGTTTTGTAGGACAACATCATTGCTTCACGAAGCCACTTGGAACATATTAAGGTGTAAACACTAACCTACCTTACAGTAAGGAAAGATATGCATATGAAATGAGCCTTATTAAGGGTATTTCCTCTCAGTCTACCACTAGCTTGTTTCACCATTCTAATTCACAAGATCTCCGATAACATAGAACATGTTACCACTATGATAAACTTTGGATGGGTCTTAGGCCCATCTCACTTGATGCATTATCTATCACACTACGTGATAGCCCCTTAGTAAATTGATCTGCAATATTTTTAGACGTATGGACATAATCCAATGCTATTACTCCAGAGTTTCTCAATTTCCTGATAGACTTCAAACGCCTCTTTATATGCCTTGTCGACTTCAAGTTATCCTTAGAACTATTTGTCTTAATTATCACACTCTAATTATCACAATTTATGGAAATAGCCAGCACAACTTTTTCAACCATTGGTAAATCCATAAGGAGTTTACGAAACCACCGAGTCTCAACTAAAGCGGTATCTAATGATGTGAGTTCTGCTTCCATAATCGACCTCGTTAAGATGGTCTGCTTGCAAGACTTCCATGAAACAGCGCCACCTTCAAGTGAAAACACATATCCACTTGTGGCATATATCTCATCAGCATCAGATATCCAATTTGCATCACAATAAGTCTCCAGTACTATTGGGTACCAGGTATAATGGATGCCTAAACTCATAGTACCTTTTAGATAGAAAAAAATTCTCTTAAGAGAACCACAGTGATCATCTCCCCGGTTTGAAACAAATCGGCTATGTTTGCTCACAGCAAACGAGATGTCAGGCCTCGTAGCACTAACTAAATACATGAGTGAACCAATTATTTAGGAATATCTCAATTGATCCCTTACTATTCTTCGATTTTTCTTCAATAGCTTACTAGGATCATAAGGTGTTGGAGCAAGTTTGCATTCGCTAAAACTAAAGCAACTCAAAACTTTTCCACATAATGGGATTGCACAAGTGTGATCCCACCATTGCCTTTTCTCAGTAGCTTAATGTTAAGAATAACATCAGCTTCTTCCAAATCTTTCATTTCAAAATTATTAGACAAAATGTCTTTTGTTTCTTTAATCACATCAAGACTAGGCCCCAAGGTTAGAATGTCATCAACATATAGGCATAAAAATTACTCCCTCGCCCCACCATACCGATAGTATACAAATTTATCTGCTTCGTTCACAACAAAGTCGACAGACGTCAAAGTTTTATCGAACTTTTCATGTCATTGCTTAGGTGCTTGTTTTAGACCATATAAAGATTTCAATAATTTACACACCATGCCTTCTTAACCATTTCCTACCAATCCAGCTGGCTGCTCTATGTAAATTTCCTCATCTAGTTCTCCATTTAGGAATGTTGTCTTAACATCCATTTGATGGATGAGAAGACCATGAGAGACAGCCAATGAAAGTAGCACACGAATTGTGGTCAATCGAGCCACAGGTGAGTAAGTATCAAAGAAATCCTCACCTTCCTTCTCTAAATAGCTTTTAATTACAAGTCTCGCCTTGTACCTTTCAATATTACCATCAGGCCTAAGCTTTTTCTTGAACACCCATTTACTCACAATGGGCTTACACCCATGAGGATGCTCAACGACCTCCCAAGTTGCATTAGACATAATAGAATCCATCTCACTCCTTATTGCTTCCTTCCAAAAGTCAGCATCAGGAGAGGAATATGTCTCTTCAATGGTACTTGATATGTCATCCACAAGATATATAATGTAGTCATCATCAAAGGACTTCGTAGTCCTTGGTCTCTTACTCTTTCGAGTTGTTACATTGTCATCTTCCATAGGATTTCGTATATGGGACACCTTAGTGTGTTCTACCGGAATAAAATGCTCATAGGGTATCGTTGGTTCATTACTAGACGCATCATGTGTAATTTTCAAAGGAAATTCGTTCCCAAAATGTAGCATCTCTGGACTCCATAATTGTACCAACCAACATGTACGGTACTCCAGAGTTTATAATTAAAAACTTATATCCAATATTGTGGAAAGCATACCCAAGGAAAACACAATTAACAATTTTCGGTCCTAATTTGCGCTTCTTGTTAATTAGCACATCCACTTTAGCCAAACAACCCCAGGTGCGCAAATAGAAGATATTTAATTTCTTATTTTCCCCATCCTCGAACGGTGTGATTTCTTTGTTATTTGTGGGAAATTTATTTAGGACATGACACACAGTCAAGATCGCTTCACCCCACCGTTCCTTAGATAGTTTTGAAGTCTCTAACATGGCGTTAACCAAATCAGTTAGATTACGATTCTTTATTTTAGCAACCCCATTGGATTGGATTGTGGTGAGTACGGCGGTGTCCTCACATAAATAATACCGTGGTCCACACAAAAATCAGAAAAATCACCCAAAAAGTATTCTCCACCACGATCAGACCTTAATCGTTTAATTTTCCTCTCGAGTTGATTTTCAACTTTATCTTTTTAGATCTTAAATAATGCAAAGCTTCATCTATTTATTTTAAAAGATACATGTTGGGACCATGCTTCGTCGCCGAAGGTCCTGCAGAAAGAAACAGCCTCGGCTGAAGCTGCTCATACGTGATGCCGAAGGTGCCATTTCGTGAAGCTTCGAAGTTACAAACCGACTTAAAAATAGAATGACCTTTTAGTCCATAAGAGTCCGAGTCATTGTTGTAAACTTTTATGAGGGGTACGATTGTAATTCCTCACGGACTGTGTCCTGTGCCTATAAATAGTGAACAATATTCCTTTACTGTTCACGCATTCCTACAATTGCAATTGCATCACTCGGAAATTATCCTTTGTCAAGGCAGAGGTATAAATGTGTTTAAATATTATGTCTGAACATCTTAAATTTATATAGTAAATAAATGATGTTATTTATTTCCAATTCACTTGTCTTTAATGCTTTATGTCTTACGTTACTTTATATTATCTTTGTGAGTTCGATTATGAAGGTATAACCTTCGTAGTTATGCCATTATAACCTTCGTCCTCCGAAGCATATCCTCAGGGAAATAATGCTTCAGAGGACGAAGGGCATTGATATTTAACATTTTATGTTGCCTTGTTCTTAATTCATAGCATTTGAGAACAAGTCCCCAACAATACACATAACAAAATCTAGTAGAATCATCGATAAAGTAATAAAATATCGCTTGGCTCCTTTAGTCAATATTTCGTTCATCTCACATAAATCGAAATGTATTAAGTTTAGTGGTGCCAAATTCCTCACATCTGCGGCCTTATAAGGCTTGCAAGATTGCTTGGATTGTACGCACACCTGGCACTGAGAACCTTTGACTAAATCAAATTTTGGGATTAAATGTAAATTTGCTAACCGCAAGACACAACCAAAATTGATATGACAAGTCGTAAATGCCAAATATTCGACTCATTCGAAACAATATTGTTCACAGACTTATTACATGTATCATGCAAAGATAAGCGGAACAAGCCTCCACTGTCATAGTCTTTTCCAATAAATGTTCCATACTTAGACAATATACATTTATTAGACACAAAAACAAGTCTATAGCCATCTCTACATAATTGAGAACCACTAACTAGATTTTTTGATGGAGAGGATATGCCGCACATTCTTCAATAGCACAGTCTTTCCTGAAGTAAACTTTAGAATGACTGTACCAACACCAAGAACACGCGAATGTGATCCGTTCCTCATCAGCAAGGCTCTAGTCCCGTTGCACTGTTAAGAAGAAAACAAAGAAATATCAGCTCAAACATGAATATTAGCACCACTATTCGTCCACCACTCAGGTGAATGACACACTGAAAGAAAAATAGGTAAAAGATTACCATACTCGATGTTCCTTCTCTAGTCTCGCTAATAACCATATTTGTTGCTTTCTTCTCTTGAGATAGTTTTTTTTCTCTTGCTTAAATTTGCGTTCTGGACAAGCGCGCCAATGATCAGTACTCACGCAAACAAAGCAACCAGCTCCTTTGTTCTTCATTTTGAATGTGGCTGCCTGCTTGGGCTTCATGGCATTCTGTTGCTTGTTCTTCTTTTTATTATTATGTGATGCATTTGAATTCTTCTTTTGTACCGCATTGGCACTAGATGTCTCAATTCCTTTTCCTTGATTGTCTTTTATTCTCGCTCGCTCCTCAACATCAAGAGTACCAATAAGACCAGCCACGCTAAACTCTTGTATCTTGTGTTTGAGAGTGGTAGGAAAGTCCGTCCAAGAAGGCAGAAACTTGGCAATAATACCGCCGGCCATGAACTTGTTAGGCAATACACATGGAAATTGTTCGAGTTCCTTTATCAATGCATGTATTTCATGAGCTTGTTCACCTACAAGATAGTTTTCCACCATCTTATAGTCAAACAGCTGCTCCATGATGTACAACTCGCTATCGGCATTAGAAACACCGAATTTCTCATCTAATGCATCCCATAATTGTTTTGCAAATGTGCACGTAATATAAGAATCAACATACTTATTAGCAAGAGCGCCGATCACGGTGCCTCGAAACAGGTTATCGGCAACATCGAACATTCTCTCCTCTTCAGGAGTGAATTGTTTGGGTTTCCCTGTGCGGTGTGATAACAGTTTATTGATGTCAACCACAGTATCATCTTACTACGCCATATCTTATAAAATATCCCATCAAATGGTTCACTTGGTTTTAACGCAGCAGCAAAACCACTAACAGAAAAATGCCTAATATCATATTTTTGGATTGTTAGAAATTTAGGCATTTTCAGTTTTAATTTAATTCAGAAAAACAGTGTGATATATGTGCTGACATGTAACTGCATGTGTGTATAACTACTCGCATAAGCAGTAAACAGCAATGAAACATGCACAAATACAAAGAACGGAGTGTACCCTGCAGAGGTACAAATGCTCAAGGCATCAGTAGCTCCATTCACATTGCACCTGATTGGTTTAGTGCGCCCGCACATTCACTTTCACGCGAGCCTGGCTGGCTAGGTACGACCATTTCTGGCGTATGTGTAGATGCAGGTAAATGGCCTCAGAATGACTTATTTTGCTTCCACTCATGCAGCCACAGTTTCTTGCGTACAGGCAACCAAACAGACGCTCAGCCAAAGTCAACGCACGCGATGATTCAGGATGAAATGGTGCAGGTAACCAATCAGGTGGAATAGACATCTTGTGTGTTTGTTCGATGTACCCATATGAAGTCGATGCAGGAAGATGTACGCCTTGCAGTCCCTCAAACCGTCGCCGGAACAATAACAGCAGCACGCGTCGCTCTGGGAAGACAACGAACAACATGATGTAGACAAAGCAGCGGGATGAACAGCAGCACAGGGTCGAGCAGATCACGCGAGCAGTCGCAAATATGCTCTCCAAAAATTTGATTGCTCGCACACCCGTGCAAGTGTATCTCTGTGGACGGTGATTTTGGAGGCCTCCTCTCCCACTCTCTCTGTGCTCGCAGAAGAGGGACAAGGATGTATTGTTTGCAATTTGCGTGAGAGATTTCGCGTAACTGGAAGAGCCCTCCCTCTCCATTCTTATATGCTGTCAGAAGGATGGAGGAAGACAACAGAAAGAAACGGTCATGTATGAATGCTGGAAACCGACGACCTGTTACTGATAACGGACACAGTAACTGACGTCTGTTACTAACCGTTATCAAGAAGAAAACAGGAAATGGACGGTCATCACTCCAGATAAAATGTGCAACTGTTTGAAAGGAATATTCGGACCAAGGTCCGATCTACCATGAGTCACAAGCCCCGGCTGGCCCGAGCGGAGGTGGCGCGCACGCGTGTGGCTAGCCTTTATCATTTCTCAACTTCTCAAGATGCACCAACGGTCTACATATTTAAGTTGATTGATTGTCTCTTGAACTTCCAATACGTGCTAATTTATTAGTACACCATATCATTTAAAGTGAGTCGTTAGCATTGGCTTTTACTGAATAAATTAATTAGGCCAAGCCCATATTTATCCAACACTATTAGTTTCATGTAGCTAGGGACCGTTATGATTTTTAATGGTGTGTTTGGTTCGTGGAGTCAACTTATGCTTCATAAGATGATGCATCATGAGTTCAGCATATAAATTAATTATGGTGGAATCAATTCATTCTTCATGTATATACTAATTATTATATTACGAGGAATGAGGTGGTGATGGATCAACTCATTTTATTCCACAAATCAAATAAAAAAGTGAGTAAGAAGAAGATGGACCACACCATTCCTCAAACTAAACACAGTCTAAAGGAATTAGGATCTATTTATAGGGTGTTTGGTTTGAGGAATAAGCTAGTTCATCTTCTCACTCCATACTTTTTTGTTTGGTTTGTAGTAATGGAATGAGTTAATCCATCACCACCTCATTCCACATAGTTAGTTATAGGGTGTTTGGTTTGAGGAATCACTCCATACAAAATGAGGTAGTGCATCAAGGGTACATTCCTCAAATTTGCTAGGATAATCTCATTCTTCATATTATTACTAACTAACTATGAGGAATGAGGTGGTGGTGATCAATTCATTTCATTCCACAAACCAAATAAAAAAATAAGGAGTGAGAAGACGAAGAATTAACTCATTCCTTGAACCAAAGACCCTAGTTTCTAATTTGATATTCCATGACGAAAAGTTCTTTCGTCGACCGCTGCCGGAAAAAAATACATCAGGTGCTGCAATGTATGTAATGTAACCATCCATGACAGCAACTGGCTAGGACAAGGACCAACACGAAGTGGAGTCAAATTTCATGGAGGAAAATTTGGGGACATGATCGATTGTTGGGTCAATGTTTAAGCAAGCACCAACCTCACCCTATCCTTTTTGCATGCCCCACTACATTCGGACCACCCGACCTAGCTCGATCCAAACCCGAAAAGGCCTAACTCGTTTGAACATTGGGTTGGGTTGACCCGTATTTATTTCGGGCCGTGTTGGACTGACCCATGTCCTGGTCCAAAATTTACATCAGAGCTCGAAATTCAAAACAAATTTAATAAAAATTAATAATAGACTAGATAAATAAATTTGACCAAAAGCAACTTAATGCTCCTATTAAGTTACTAGAGCTATGTAATGTATCTCGTTAAAAACTCCTTTTGTTAGAAGGAAAAAGAGTATAACAACTCCATACAGAGTTCGTAAGTTTAGTTCATTGTATAATATTTACAACAAAAGTAAAACTACATTACATACTCTAATTCAAAACTGCAAAAAAACATAACTAGCATCATCTCTAGCTTTGCGTTCTTTATCAAGTACATGAATGTGTGGAATGAATTGTGGTTTTAATGAAGCCATTTCGTGCCTTAGATTTGGTATATTTGGACCATTGAGTCACAACTTGTTTTTTTTATTTTGCAATACAAGACATTTTTCAACATTTTCTACCTTCTAAGTCAAATAAACTTTAAGTTTGACAAATCAAAATAGTTTTGACATAAAACAACTTTCTTTTGACAAAAACTCCATCCTTTAGTGGTTTTCACAATTAAGAGCTCTTCTTTGCTGTCAAACGGGTTTTGGATCAAAAGACAAGTTTAAACATAGTCAAACAAAAATATTTTGAAAAACTCAAGTGGTGAGTTGGTCTATTTGCTTTGGCCTCTAATTTCTCCCTGTTTGGCATTAAGCACCAAGAACGGAGAAATCCATGTGGCCTTTCACATTACTCCAAAGTATGACAAATGAACACATGAGTAATGCAAACCTTGTGACTTGAGCCCTTTGATACCAAATGGCAGTGAAAGCGTCCTTTTGGCTCAAGTTCACCATTTCCCTTTCAATTTGGTAGTAAAGCTTTCTCTATAAATTCCAAATTCAACATATGTATCATATATAAAGTTCACATACATAGCACATATGTAGAGGGAGAAAACACTACCTAGATAGATTTGTGAAACTTTACCAAACTTGATAACTAGTTAAAATTGATTGGGCAAGCAATAGAAGTTTAAAATCAAGTTAGTACTACCTCTGTTCTTAAAAATATGACATCGTTGACTTTAAAAAAACTTTGACCAATAATTTTATTAAAAAATTGTAAATTATCATTTATTTTGTTATGATTTGTTTTATCACTTAAGGTTGTTTGAGCATGACTTGAAATTTTACATTTTTGAATAAATATTTTGAATAAGACGAGTGGTCAAAGTTTCTAAAAAAATCAACGGCGTCATATATTTAAGAACGGAGAGAGTAGTTCACAACCATATGAAGCACTAACTTGAAAAATAAAAAAAACATAAAAGAGAAACTATATTTGTAGAGTTGTCATCAATTACCAAAAAGATAGAGATTGAAAGCTCCATGTGTGGTTTCGGTAATTAAGATAACTAGGTGAATTAACCTATTTTCTAAGTGATATGAAAGAGACAGGTAGAAGTCCACAAATAAAAGCATGCACTTTACAAGGATACATATTGACAAGAGTCCATCGTATTAAATGTGATGCCATCATTGCGATCAAGAAGGTACACTGTTACCATGACGCAGGCAGTATGCACATACATGATCACTATTTGCTATGCATTACATGTGACCATCCTTGTAGCCACGCTTGAACATGTCATGCCACAAGGACTGTAAAGCATAGATTGCTACATTGGTTACCAACTGTTGGTCACTTGTCCTCAAATGCTATGAGTTAAGAACAAGGCAACACAAAATGTTAATAATTAAAGACCTTCGTCCTTCGAAGCATTATCTTCTTCAGGATATAATGATCTTCAGACGAAGGTTATGAAGGACATACCTTCATCATTTCAGTATATAATAATGGAAGTGGAAACATATGAAACATGGAAAGTGACATGAATAATTAAATGATATTATCAGAATATTTTTATTATATTATCATAAATGAATATGAATAATATTGAATTACATTTATACCTTCGGCTTGACAGAAGGTAAAAAGCTTGAGAGTGACGTGCGAGTGAATACCAGTCAGTGTGAACAGTACAGGGTTACTGTTCACCTATTTATAGGCACGGGACGTAGCCTGGTCGAAATTACATTTGTGTCCTTGACACCTAATCATATTCATGATACAAAATGCTAGGGACTAGATGGTCTTCTCCTCTTTAAGTCGGTGTTGTCCTTCATCTCAAGCACATCATTGTGCCAAAGCTTTGTTGATGATAGCTTCGGCATATCGTCTTGCCGAATGTGTTTTTGCTCAGAGGACCTTCGGCGAGGAAGAAGGCCCCCAATAGTAGCCCCTTCGCGGTGTTAGATCGTTTTTCGTAACGAGCTCGATCCGCGAAAAACACGAAGACTTCGGAATGCCAAAGGTCCGAAAAACACCTTCCCTAAGCTCGTTGCCGAGAAACGATTAAAATACTCCAGTCGCCAGATGGCCCACCGTTCAGCGAATACTGGCGATTTGAGGGTTCGCCTTCCGAGCGCCAGGTGGTCCACCGCTTAGCGTGTAGATGCGGTCTGGCGGTTCACCTTCTGACATGCAGCACTATATAAACAGACGGGTTCGTGAGAAGTTACCACAACATTCATTGCCATTGCACTGTTGTGTTGTTAAAAAATTTAACCACAGCCGAAGTTTTTTCATTGCTCTCTTGAGCAAGCGCTTTGTCATCTAAAATTAGCTTCGTCGAAAGGACTAGCTTCGTCAAAACTGCAAAAGACATCAACTTCGTAAAAATCGCAAGAGATCCATCATATGGCCAGTGTATGCTCGACTGCAAGGGTGACTCGTGAAGGAGAGGAGACCGAGGCCACCGAGACAGCTCCAATTTCTGAAGTCATGAGACAGTCGGGCTTAGTTGTGACAGAGGGAACCATTGACGAAGGTACATCTGTTGCCAAAGTTGAACAGACTGATATTGAAGAAGAAAATACCGATGAAGAAGAGGAGGATTATAGCATTTTGATCCCATCAAAACCCAGCCATCTAGATTTTGGGAAATCTACTGTATCTGATGCTGACATGCCCATGATGATGAAACTGGGCTACTTTGGAGAAGCTGAAAGGGAGCTTGTTCGTTTTGCTGGAAAAGAAACCACTCCAACACCGAAGGACGATGAAGTAGTGGTTTTCAAAAGTTTTTTCAGAGCGGGATTACGGTTTCTCTGAACGAGATGATAGGAGAAGTTTTGAAAAATTTTGAAATTTATCTTCATCAGCTGACCCCTAATGCTATCGTTAGGTTCAGCATCTTCATCTGGGCCCTCCAAAGCCAAGGGATGGACTCGGATGCCGAAGCATTCTGCCGAGTGCACGAGCTGCACTACCAAACGAAGGCCAGGGCAGACGGTTTACATGAAAATTTTGGTTGCTATAATTTTGTGTATCGCAAGGATACAAAGGCTCCAGTTCTCAGCTATCGCACCAAGTGGCCAACCGACTAGAAGAGTGAATGATTCTATATTAAAGCTGATGAAAAGAAAAGAGGGAAACTGATGATGATGGTTATGTGCCCACTATCTCTAAGCTTCGGAATGACCCGGCCCTTGTGCAACATGCAGCTAGGGTCACCATGCCAACTGGCCGCAGCAGAATTCAGGGTGGTTGCTGAACAAATCAGCACCAGAGACCTGGTGCAAGAATACCTGGCCAACAGGACATCTCCGACGTCAAGTGACTGGAGTATGCCGAAGCTAAAGGGCACAAAGAAGAAATATGAACTTGTTCGATTACCTTATCGTTTCAAGTTTGAGAAACAGTTCAAGGAGCCCTGCCAAGAATGGCTGGAAATGATTGAAACTTTATGCAATGAACTTTTGGGAAATTATACTAGAAAAGAAGATCAATTAATGTCAGCAGCCTTCGGCACTCGGCCGAAACGAAGGTTAAACCGGGTTATGGATACTCGAAAATTTGAATACCCTGATTATGAGCGGCTCAACAAGGGTGCCGAAGGGGCAAAAAGAAAAAGGGTTGTTAGCATTCTGAGCAGACAAGCTGCCAGAATGGTGAAAGAAGATGAGAAGGTCTTAAAGAAAAGAAAATCCAGTCCCGAGCCAAAGATGGCGGCTTTAAAGAAAAGAAAAGCTAAATCCCCAGAGCCGAAGATGACTGAAGAGGAAAAAGATACTCCCTCGACACCTCTAGCTACCGAAGTGGCAGAAATTTTAAAGGTAATGGCTGAATCTCTACCTATGAAGCTGCTAAGCCCTCTAGGGCCGGAATTGACGAAGCTTTTTCAGAAGAAAGAAGAACCTTCAGCCACAAAGAAGGCAGATGGGCTGAAGAAGTGAAGAATTGGTAGCGTAATGCAAGCTATTGAAAAGACACCACCACCGGCCTCGACATCTAAGATAGCACCTACTGCAAGCGCCGAGGTCACTGCCGAAGCTGCAGCTGCTACCGAAGCTGCCAACTTGGAGACTACCCTATCTGGAATTGATAAATTGATACTGGGTATGATTACAGAAGAAACATCTGCAGCTACAGAACAGGTCATGGCCCTAGTGCCTGACAAAGGGAAAGAAATTGTCGAAGCTGCTTTGAAAGAAAAAGGTTTTGATCTTCGGAACCTGGTCGGGCAAGAACTATCTGAGGCCGGGAAAAAGGAGCTACAGGAATATGGTATTTCCTGTGGCTACCAGCCAGGAGCCATGCTCTTTGGTGGAATTGATGAAGAGGCCTTGGGATGTGTTCGTGACCGTATCGGGGCGAAGGTAATCGGCACTCTATCGAAGAGTGTCGGTTTTCCGAAGCTTGAAATCGACATTAGCAGCTACTGACGACAACATATCGTCGGTAGTTTGTTTTATTCCAACTTTAAGGTAAAATTCTTATAATAAAGCAAAATTTTATTATTTGTTTTATTTTTACGACAAAATTTGCTGATGAAGGTCTATTTTGTACAGAGTATGCTGCTGAGCAAAGCACTGCAAATGCAACAGGACCTCGAGGATAAAAAGAATGAAATTATAATCGAGGGTCTAGAGAGCAAAATCAAAGAGTACGAAGCTTCTCTTGAAAAGAAGGATTTTCTACACTAAGCAATGGAAGGTTCCCTTACAGAAGCGCAAAGTGAAAATGCTAGACTAAGAAAGGAGCTTCTCCAGAAATCAGAGGGCTTCGAACAAGAAAGAAAAAACTTGCAGATGAAGTACGAAGCTGAAGTTGCCAAGAATACGAAGCTACAGCTATCTCTGAAGGAGCTTCGTAACATGTGCCTGAGCTTTGGCAGCCGCTGCGTAGAGCGACTGAAAAAGGTTTTTAACTCAGTTGGAGCCAACGCTGAAAAGTTTACTCCTTCAACCGAAAATATATCAAGCACCTTCGAACACATTGAAGGCGAAGTTGAGGCGCTTGATGAAGTAATAGCAGGGCATGGTGACTTCTGCGCCCTGCTAGTTTCTCGCGGCACAGCTGCAGCATTTTTGAAAGCTGGTTGTACGCACGCAAAGATAGTGAATAGGCCTACCTTCAGCCTATCTTCGACAGACTTGATTGATATTCCTGACGAAGCCCGAAGCATAGGAAGTAGATTTATAACACAAATTTGGGCGAAGGGTTGTCGGGACTTGGCTGGTGATGAGGCCCGAAGCTTACTTAAGCCGATATGAAACTTATACCTGTTGCTTACCTTTTCTCATGATTAACTTTTTCCTTATAAAATCTTGTTGTGTGCAGGATGATGATTGAAAGTCTCCTAGAGGGGGGTGGATAGGCGAAACCTGAAAATAAAAACTTTATCCCCCAACTAGATCCCTTGATTAGTGGTTAGAACAATATATGTAATTATCGGAGTATAAAAACTAAGTCCTTGCTTGTAAAGAGTATTGTTTTCAAATAATGTGGAATTGATCAATCAATACTACTAATAAGTCTATGAAAATAAAGCAAGAAAGCTTAGACAAGAAGAGCAATAACACAAGTTCTCTCTTGCAATGTGTTGCTTCACTAAATGAGAATTTAACTTAAAGCAACACCAAATAGAATTAACAAAGAGTAATGCAAGAGAAACTTAGAAAGGGAAAGGACAAACAAATCATAAGCAATAAGCACACGAGACACGAGTGATTTGTTTTACCGAGGTTCGGCCCTCGAAGGCCTAGTCCCCGTTGAGGAGTCCACTAAGGACGGGTCTTTTTCAACCCTTTCCCTCTCTCCACCGATCACCCAAGGATCGGCGAGCTCTTCTTCTTCTCAAGGATCACTCTCGATCCCGCAAGGACCACCACACTCTTTGGTGTCTCTTGCTAGCTTTTACAAGGCCTCCACAACTTTGGAGGAAGTTCAATGGGAGTCAAAACTCCACGCACAAATGAACACAAAGATGTAGCACACACTATCTCTCAATGAATCTCACAAGGCACTAGTGCTAAACTCAAATGAGTAGCTCTCTTTTGCTTGCTCTCTCTTTTGTGGCACTTGTGTTGGTTGTAGTGGTCTAAATCTTGTGTATAGGATGGATCAATGAATATATGTGGTTGGGAAGGCTTGAGTATGTCAACTAGATGACTTGGAATGTTGCTTGGTCTCCCACACCTTGAAGTGGCCGGTTGGGGTGGTATTTATAGCCACCAATCAAAATCTAGCCATTGGTGAAGTGTGCTGGCGAATGGCACACCGGACAGTCCGGTGCGCCACCGGACAGTGTCCGGTGTGCCGCCACGTCATCCTGCCGTTAGGGCTTGGAGCTGGTCGACCGTTGGAGGCTTTGTCCTCTTGTGGCACCGGACAGTCCGGTGGCACACCGGACAGTCCGGTGCCCCTCTGACTTGCTGCTCTGACATCTGAATTCCATTGTTCACTTTGCAGAGTCGATCGTTGCGCGCAGATAGTCGTTGCTCCGCTGGTGCACCGGACAGTCCGGTGAATTATAGCGGAGCGGCGCCTGGGAAACCTGAAGGTGAAGAGTTTGAGCTGAAGCACCCTGGTGTACCAGACACTGTCCGGTGGTGCACCGGACTGTCCGGTGCGCCAGACCAGGGCAGCCTTCGGTTTCCTTTTTTTGCTCCTTTCTTTTCAGACCTAACTTGTTCTTTTGATTGGTTTGTGTTGAACCTTTGGCACCTGTAAAATGTATAATCTTGAACAAACTAGTTAGTCCAATTATTTGTGTTGGGCAATTCAACCACCAAAATTAATTAGGAAAAGGTTTGACACTATTTCCCTTTCAATGATATCGAAGATTAGTAATCCGAAGCAGATTCTGAAAGCCACTGAAGCTGATCTTTAGACTTGCCTGCATAGATCTTTTAGAGGCATTTGTATTATTTCTTTAAAAGACATTGTAACCGAGAATTGAACATTACTCTGTATATTTGTCCATACCTTGTAATATATTTTTACCTTTTCTTCCATGTGTAAATTGCTTTGCTGTGGACGAAACTTATATCTTTTGAGCCGAAGGCGAAAAACACCTTCCCTTCTTTTCATACACAACGAAGCATATCTTGCTTCTTCATGCTCATCGAAGCATTGTTATCAAAGCTGAAGCATCTATTTGTGTTTTATGTTATGATGATGATGATCCTACGAATGTCTGCATGAATGTGCATGAATGCAATGAATGATGTAATGTAATGTGCAGATGAAAATCCAAACACACACATGAAGCCACACCCAGACTCTGCATCCCCTTAGGAACGACATTTGAGTCTTAAGCTCTGCATCCCCTTAGGAACGACTTTTGAGCTTCTTCACCTTCTATTTCGGTGGTATAAGTTCGGCATCCCCTTAGGAACGACTTTTTGAACTTCTTCGCCTTCTATTTCGGCGGTATAAGTTCTTCATCCTCTCAGGAACGACTTTTGAACTTCTTCGCCTTCTATTTTGGCGGTATTTGGCTTTCAATTCCTCTGGAACGACTTTTGAGCAGAAAACTTACACTGCGCTCCCTTAGGAACGACTTTTTGTAGCTTCGTCATGCTCTGCATCCCCTTGGGGTCGACTTTTGAGCTTCTCTGTGAGCACCTAGAGGGGGGGTGAATAGGTGATCCAGTAAAAACTTGAAACTTAATTCCACAAAACTTGATTAGGAGTTAGCACAATAAAGCCAAGTGGCTAGAGAAGAGTTCTTGCAAGACACGATAACCACAAGAAGATCAACACAGATAGACACAGTGGTTTATCCCGTGGTTCGGCCAAGTTCAACACTTGCCTACTCCACGTTGTGGCGTCCCAACGGACGAGGGTTGCAATCAACCCCTCTCAAGCGGTCCAAAGACCCACTTGAATACCATGGTGTTTTGCTTTTTACTATCTCCCGCTTGCGAGGAATCTCCACAACTTGGAGCCTCTCGCCCTTACAATATGATGTTCACAAAGAAGCACGGAAGTAAGGATGGGATGAGCAACACACACAAGACACAAAATCAGAGCAACACACGCACACAAGTCACAACTCGAGCTCTCAACACAACTCAAAGAGTTCTCTACTCAAATGGAGCTCTAGTTGATATCACAAAGAATCGAATGCGCGGAATTGAAGTCTTGGTGCTTAGGAATGCTTAGAGAATGCTTGGTGTTCTCCTCCATGCGCCTAGGGGTCCCTTTTATAGCCCCAAGGCAGCTAGGAGCCGTTGAGAGCATTCCAGGAAGGCAATTCCTGCCTTCTGTCGCCTGGCGCACCGGAATGTCCGGTGCACCACCAGACACTGTCCGGTGCAGATTTCTTTCCTTCTTTAGTGAAGCCAACCGTTGGAGATTCAGAGCCGTTGGCGCACCGGACACTGTCTGGTGCACACCGGATAGTCAGGTGCCCCTTCTGACCATTGGCTCTGCCACGCGTCGCGCGCGGATTACGCGGCCGACCGTTGGCCCGGTCGACTGTTGGCTCACCGGACAGTCCGGTGCACACCGGACAGTCCGGTGAATTTTAGCCGTACGCCGCCGACGAAGTCCCGAGAGCAGCTAGTTGACATACGCCAGCCTGGCGCACCGAACACTTTCCGGTGCACCACCGGACACTGTCCGGTGCACCACCGGACAGTCCGGTGTACCCAGACTGCGCAGAGTCTTGGCTGCTCAGCCAAGTCTTTTCCAAATTGGTCTTTTCCTGTTTCTAGCACTTAGACACAATTCATTAGTCTCCAAAACAATGTACTAAGTCTTAGAAACATACCTTTACTCTAGATTTGCACTTCTTGAGTCTTTGGCACAAATATTACTCAAAGCATTTGTGTGGAGCACTTAATCACCAAAATCTTATAGAAATGTCCCAAGGGTACATTTCCCTTTCAATCTCCCCATTTTTGGTGATTAATGCCAACACAACAAAAAGCAACTAAAGGAAGTGCAACATCAATGCAAATAAGAACACAAATTTGTTTTTATTCAAATTTGGCATATTTGGATCATTCTTTGCCACCACTTGGTTTTGTTTTTGCAAATCAACCTCAAATTCCTATCTCTAAGTCAAACACACTTGTTGAGACATAAAGAGAGTTGTTCCAAGAGAAATTGATCAATGATTTCAAAAACTCCCCCTTTTTCCATAATCAACCACTCTCCCCACAAGAGGCCAACTTTTGACAAAAGAGACAATAAGAGATTTTTGACAAACCAAAAACTCTATTCTACTATTTTCAAAATTCTCAAGTGGTAGCTGATCCATTTATTGCTTTGGCCTTATTTTCTCCCCCTTTGGCATCAAGCACCAAAACGGGATCAATCTTGGCCCTTGAACCCCATTGCCTCACCAAAATTTTTAATTAAGAGTAAAAAGGCAATAAGAGCACGGAGATGAACTTGGAATAAGTTACCCTTTCATCGGAGTGCAGTGGAAGTCTTGCATGGTCCAAGTCCACCTTTTCCCTTTCAATCCTCCTTTGAGACTAGATTTAGAAAACTCAAGCACACGGTTAGTCTCAAAGGGTCAAGTTGTAACACAACTCCCCCTAAAAATGTGCATCACTTGCAAATTGACTTATGAGGTCCGGGGAGTGCTTGTACAACTTGAGCACCATACATAAACAACAAAATGCATAAGGAACATGATCAAAGGCATAAAACACATGTATGCTATAAATCAATCCAAGTTCCACGAATCTAAGACATTTAGCTCACTACACAGCCTGCAAAAGGTCGACTCATCTAGAGGCTTGGTAAAGATATCGGCTAGCTGGTTCTCGGTGCTAACATAAAACACTTCGATATCTCCCTTTTGCTGGTGGTCTCTCAAAAAGTGATGCCGGATGTTTATGTGCTTTGTGCGGCTGTGTTCAACAGGATTATCCGCCATGCGGATAGCACTCTCATTATCACATAGGAGTGGGACTTTGCTCAGATTGTAGCCAAAGTCCCTGAGGGTTTGCCTCATCCAAAGTAGTTGCGCGCAACACTGTCCTGCGGCAACATACTCGGCCTCAGCGGTGGATAGGGCAACGGAAGTTTGTTTCTTAGAACTCCATGACACCAGGGACCTTCCTAAGAATTGGCACGTCCCCGATGTACTCTTCCTATCGACCTTACATCCAGCATAATCGGAGTCTGAATATCCAATTAAGTCAAAGGTAGACCCCTTTGGATACCAGATCCCGAAGCAAGGTGTAGCGACTAAATATCTAAGAATTCGCTTCACGGCCACTAAGTGACACTCCCTTGGATCGGATTGAAATCTAGCACACATGCATACACTAAGCATAATATCCGGTCTACTAGCACATAAATAAAGCAAAGAACCTATCATGGACCGGTATGCTTTTTGATCAACGGATTTACCTCCTTCGTTGGGGTCGACGTGTCCGTCAGTTCCCATCGGAGTCTTTGCGGGCTTGGCATCCTTCATCCCAAACCGCTTTAGCAAGTCTTGTGTGTACTTCGTTTGGGAGATGAAGGTGCCTTCCTTGAGTTGTTTCACTCGGAACCCAAGGAAGTAGTTCAACTTGCCCATCATCGACATCTCGAATTTTTGAGTCATCACCCTGCTAAACTCTTCACACGACTTTTGGTTAGTAGAACCAAATATTATGTCATCGACATAAATTTGGCACACAAATAGATCACCATCACAAGTCTTAGTGAATAAAGTCGGATCGGCCTTCCCAACCTTGAAAGCATTAGCAATTAAAAAGTCTCTAAGGCATTCATACCATGCTCTTGGGGCTTGCTTAAGTCCATAGAGCGCCTTAGAGAGCTTACGTACGTGGTCGGGGTACCGTTCATCCTCGAAGCCAGGGGGTGCTCCACGTACACCTCCTCCTTGATTGGCCTATTGAGGAAGGCGCTCTTCACATCCATTTGGAACAACCTGAAAGAATGGTGAGCGGCATATGCTAGCAAAATACGAATGGACTCTAGCCTAGCCACAGGAGCAAAAGTCTCCTCAAAGTCCAAACCTGCGACTTGGGCATAACCTTTTGCCACAAGTCGAGCCTTGTTCCTTGTCACCACCCCGTGCTCGTCCTGTTTGTTGCGGAACACCCACTTGGTTCCCACAACATTTTGCTTGGGACGAGGCACCAGTGTCCAAACTTCATTTCTTTTGAAGTTATTGAGCTCTTCCTGCATGGCCAACACCCAGTCCGGAACTAGCAAGGCCTCTTCTACCCTGAAAGGCTCAATAGAAGAGACAAAGGAGTAATGCTCACAAAAATTAACTAATCTAGAACGAGTAGTTACTCCCTTGCTAATGTCACCCAAAATTTGGTCGACAGGATGATTCCTTTGAATCATCGCTCGAACTTGAGTTGGAGGGGCCTAGGGTGCTTCTTCCTCTTCAACTTGGACATCCTGTGCTCCCCCTTGATCACATGCCTCCTCTTGATGAACCTGTTCATCGTCTTGAGTTGGGGGATGCACCATTGTTGAGGAAGAAGGTTGATCTTGCTCCTTTTGTTCCTATGGTCGTACATCACCAATCGCCATGGTACGTATTGCGGCCGTCGGAACATCTTCTTCATCTACATCATCAAGATCAACAACTTGCTCTCTTGGAGAGCCATTAGTCTCATCAAATACAACGTCGCTAGAGACTTCAACCAAACCCGATGATTTGTTGAAGACCCTATACGCCTTTGTATTTGAGTCATAACCTAACAAAAACCCTTCTACAGCTTTGGGAGCAAATTTAGAATTTCTACCTTTCTTCATAAGAATATAACATTTGCTCCCAAATACACGAAAGTAAGACACATTGGGTTTGTTACCGGTTAGAAGCTCATATGACGTCTTCTTGAGGAGGCGATGAAGGTAGACCCGGTTGATGGCGTGGCAAGCCGTGTTCACGGCTTCCGACCAAAATCGCTCGGGCGTCTTGAACTCTCCAAGCATTGTCCTTGCCATGTCTATAAGTGTCCTATTCTTCCTCTCTACCACACCATTTTGTTGTGGTGTGTAGGGAGCGGAGAACTCGTGCTTGATTCCTTCCTCCTCAAGGTACTCCTTCACTTGAAGGTTCTTGAACTCGGACCCGTTGTCACTCCTTATCTTCTTCACCTTGAGCTCAAACTCATTTTGAGCTCTCCTTAGGAAGCGCTTGAGGGTCCCTTGGGTTTCAGACTTATCCTGCAAAAAGAATACCCAAGTGAAGCGGGAAAAATCATCAACTATAACAAGACCATACTTACTTCCTCCTATGCTTAGATAGGCGACGGGTCCGAAGAGGTCCATATGAAGCAACTCCAAAGGTCTTGATGTGGTCATCACATTTTTGGTATGATGAGAGCTTCCCACCTGTTTACCTGCTTGACAAGCTGCACAAGGTCTATCCTTTTCGAAAGTAACATTTGTTAGACCTATTACGTGTTCTCCCTTTAGAAGCTTGTGAAGGTTCTTCATCCCCACATGTGCTAAACGGCGATGCCACAGCCAGCCCATGCTAGTCTTAGCAATTAAGCATGCATCTAGACCGGCCTCCTTTTTTTTGCAAAATCAACTAAATAAAGTTTGTCGTCTAGTACACCCTTAAAAGCTAATGAACCATCACTTCTTCTAAAGACAGACACGTCTACATTTGTGAATAAGCAATTATATCCCATGTTACAAAGTTGACTCACAGACAACAAGTTATATCCAAGCGACTCAACTAAAAACACATTGGAAATGGAGTGCTCGGATGAAATAGCAATCTTTCCTAACCCTTTCACCTTGCCTTGATTCCCGTCACCGAATATGATTGAGTCTTGGGAGTCTTTGTTCTTGACGTAGGAAGAGAACATCTTCTTCTCCCCCGTCATGTGGTTTGTGCATCCGCTGTCGATAATCCAGCTTGATCCCCCGGATGCATAAACCTGCAAGGCAATTTTAGGCTTGGGTCTTAGGTACCCAACTCTTGTTGGGTCCTACAAGGTTAGTGACAATTGTCTTAGGGACCCAAATGCAAGTTTTATCTCCCTTGCATCTTGCCCCTAACTTCCTAGCAATCACCTTCTTATCCTTTCTACAAATAGTGAAGGAAGCATTGCAAGTATGAAAAATTGTAGAAGATTCATAGTTTACTTTCCTAGGAACATGAACAACATTTCTTCTAGGCATAGCATTTTTCCTAGCCAAATTTCTATCATGCATAATAGAAGAACTAGAAGCAATCATGGCACGAGAATCAAAAGCATCATAACTTCTATAAACATTCCTAGAATGTCTCCTATCATGATACATAAAAGCATGGTTCTTTTGAGCACTACTAGCCATAGGGGCCTTCCCTTTCTCCTTGGCGGAGATGGAAGCCTTATGGCTTGTTAAGTTCTTGACTTCCCTCTTGAAGCCAAGACCATCCTTAATTGAGGGGTGTCTACCAATCGTGTAGGCATCCCTTGCAAATTTTAGTTTGTCAAATTCATTCTTGCTAGTCTTAAGTTGGGCATTGAGACTAGTCACTTCATCATTCAAATTAGAAATTGAAACTAGATGTTCACTACAAGCATCAACATTAAAATCTTTACACCTATTGCAAATTGCAACATGTTCTACACAAGATGTTGATTTATTAGCTATTTCTAACTTAGCATTCAAATCATCATTTATGCTCTTTAAGCTAGAAATAGAGTCATGGCATGTAGACAATTCACAAGAAAGCATTTCATTCCTTTTAATTTCTAAAGCAAGGGATTTTTGTGCCTCTACAAACTTGTCATGTTCTTCATACAAAAGATCCTCTTGCTTTTCTAATAATCTATTCTTATCATTCAATGCATCAATTAATTCATTAATCTTATCAACCTTAGTTCTATCTAGGCCCTTGAATAAACATGAATAGTCTATTTCATCATCGCTAGATTCTTCATCACTTGAGGAAGCGTAAGTACTAGTATTATGAGTGCTTACCTTCTTTTCCCTTGCCATGAGGCAGGTGTGATGCTCGTTGGGGAAGAGGGTCGACTTGTTGAAGGCGGTGGCGGCGAGTCCTTCGTTGTCGGAGTCGGACGACAAACAATCCGAGTCCCACTCCTTTCCAAGGTGTGCCTCGCCCTTAGCCTTCTTGTAAGCCTTCTTCTTTTCCCTCTTGTTCCCTTGTTCCTGGTCACTATCATTATCGGGACAATTAGCGATAAAATGACCAATCTTACCACATTTGAAGCATGAGCACTTCCCCTTCGTCTTGGTCTTGTTGGGATGCTCCTTGCGACCCCTTAGCGTCGTCTTGAAACGCTTAATGATGAGGGCCATCTCTTCCTCATTGAGTCCTACCGCCTTAACTTGTGCCACCTTGCTAGGTAGCACTTCCTTGCTCCTCGTTGCTTTGAGAGCAACGGTTTGAGGTTCGTGGATTGGGCCGTTCAACGCATCGTCAACGTATCTTGCCTCCTTGATCATCATCCGCTCGCTTACGAACTTTCCAAGTATCTCCTCGGGCATCATCTTGGTGTACCTAGGATTTTCACGAATATTGTTCACAAGATGTGGATCAAGGACAGTAAAAGACCTTAGCATTAGGCGGACGACGTCGTGGTCCGTCCATCGCGTGCTTCCATAGCTCCTTATTTTGTTGACGAGGGTCTTTAGTCGGTTGTATGTTTGGGTTGGCTCCTCGCCCCTGATCATTGCGAATCTCCCAAGTTCGCCCTCCACCAACTCCATTTTGGTGGGCATGGTGACGTCGTTCCCCTCATGTGAGATTTTGAGGGTGTCCCAAATCTGCTTGGCGTTATCCAAGCCGCTCACCTTATGGTATTCATCCCTGCACAATGAAGCTAGAAGAACAGTAGTAGCTTGTGCATTTTTGTGAATTTGCTCATTAATGAACATGGGACTATCCGTACTATCAAAGTGCATTCCATTTTCTACTATCTCCCATATACTTGGATGGAGAGAGAACAAGTGGCTACGCATTTTGTGACTCCAAAATCCGTAGTCCTCTCCATCAAAGTGGGGGGGGGTTTACCGAGGGGAATGGAAAGCAAATGAGCATTGGAACTTTGCGGAATACGAGAATAATCAAAGGAAAAGTTTGAATTAACCGTCTTCTTTTTCTCGTAGTCGTTGTCGTCGTCCTTTTGGGAAGAGGAAGATTCGTCGCTGTCGTAGTAGACTATCTCCTTGATGCACCTTGTTTTCTTCTTCCTCCCGTCTTTTCTTTTGTGGCCCGAGCCTGAGTCAGTAGGCTTGTCATCCTTTGGATCATTGACGAAGGACTCCTTCTCCTTATCATTGACCACCATCCTCTTGCCCTTAGGATCCATCTCTTCGGGCGATTAGTCCCTTTCTTGAAGAGAACGGCTCTGATACCAATTGTGAGCACCTAGAGGGGGGTGAATAGGTGATCCTGTAAAAACTTGAAACTTAATTCCACAAAACTTGATTAGGAGTTAGCACAATAAAGCCAAGTGGCTAGAGAAGAGTTCTTGCAAGACACGATAACCACAAGAAGATCAACACAGATAGACACAGTGGTTTATCCCGTGGTTCGGCCAAGTTCAACACTTGCCTACTCCATGTTGTGGTGTCCCAACGGACGAGGGTTGCAATCAACCCCTCTCAAGCGGTCCAAAGACCCACTTGAATACCACGGTGTTTTGCTTTTTACTATCTCCCGCTTGCGAGGAATCTCCACAACTTGGAGTCTCTCGCCCTTACAATATGATGTTCACAAAGAAGCATGGAAGTAAGGATGGGATGAGCAACACACACAAGACACAAAATCAGAGCAACACACGCACACAAGTCACAACACGAGCTCTCAACACAACTCAAAGAGTTCTCTACTCAAATGGAGCTCTAGTTGCTATCACAAAGAATCAAATGCGCGGAATTGAAGTCTTGGTGCTTAGGAATGCTTAGAGAATGCTTGGTGTTCTCCTCCATGCGCCTAGGGGTCCCTTTTATAGCCCCAAGGCAGCTAGGAGCCGTTGAGAGCATTCCAGGAAGGCAATTCCTGCCTTCTGTCGCCTGGCGCACCGGACAGTCCGGTGCACCACCGGACACTGTCCGATGCGGATTTCTTTCCTTCTTTGGCGAAGCTGACCGTTGGAGATTCAGAGCCGTTGGCGCACCGGACACTGTCCGGTGCACACCAGACAGTCCGATGCCCCCTTCTGACCGTTGGCTCTGCCACGCGTCGCGCGCGGATTACGCGGCCGACTGTTGGTCCAGTCGACTGTTGGCTCACCGGACAGTCCGGTGCACACCGGACAGTCCGGTGAATTTTAGCCGTACGCCGCCGACGAAGTCCCGAGAGCAGCTAGTTGACAGACGCCAGCCTGGCGCACCGGACACTGTCTGGTGCACCACCGGACAGTCCGGTGTACCCAGACTGCGCAGAGTCTTACCTGCTCAGCCAAGTCTTTTCCAAATTGGTCTTTTCCTGTTTCTAGCACTTAGACACAATTCATTAGTCTCCAAAACAATGTACTAAGTCTTAGAAACATACCTTTACTCTTGATTTGCACTTCTTGAGTCTTTGGCACAAATATTACTCAAAGCATTTGTGTGGAGCACTTAATCACCAAAATCTTATAGAAATGTCCCAAGGGTACATTTCCCTTTCATTCTCCCTATTTTTCTTTTTGCACTCAATGGTGCATGCTCAGATTTTACATATTACATCTTTTTGGGGGATTCTGCCCTTGTAGGGCTAAATAAGAATAAAAAATTACAAGTTATGGCCCCATTAAAAACCTTTCTCCCCTCTTGAAAGGAAAAGGGTGCCATAGGAAAAAATGAAAAAAGATTACAACATTTTACACATAGTATCACCGAAGCTCATCTGCATTCCAAGATCTAGGTATGTCGTTGCCGTCCATATCCTTCAATCTATAAGAACCGAGCCTCGACGAAGATACTACTAGGAAAGGACCTTCCCACTTCAGTTGCAACTTGCCCACTGTGTCTGGGTTAGCGACTCTCCGAAGCACCAGATGCCCTGGCTTGATGTTTTTCAACCGAACTTTTCTGTCACGCCATTTTACTGTTTCGGCCTGATATTTATTGATGTGCTCTATTGCCTGAAGTCTGGTCCCCTCTATAGTGTCTTTTGTTACTTGATAATCAGCTTTGTCTTCTGCCGAAGTTATTGTCCTTATTGACCCTATTTTTGCTTCTTCTGGAGTTATTGCTTCGTCACCAAATAGGAGCTTGAAGGGTGTAAATCCTGTTGACCTTGACGTAGTTGTGTTGTGGCTCCACACCACTTTAATCAGCTCATCTGGCCACTTTCCTCTGGGCTGGTTTAAGATTAGCTTCATTATTCCTGCCATTATAATGTCATTCGCTCTTTCTACCAGCCCATTTGATTTTGGATGCCTAATGGATGCAAAGTGGATCTCCGTACCAATTCGATCACAAAAAACTTTGAATGCTTTAGCCTCAAATTGTGTACCATTGTCCACGGTTATTGCCTTCGGGACGCCAAAGCGACAAACAATATTCTACCAGAAGAATTTTTGGACGGTAACCGAAGTTATTGTGGCCAAAGGCTTTGCCTCAATCCACTTGGAAAAATATTCCACTGCCACTACAACATACTTCAAGTTGCCTTGTGCTGGTGGGAGTGGACCCAACAAATCTAACCCATCTTTGCAATGGCTAGGTTGGTTGTATTAGCTGAGTTAACGACGAAGGTTGTTTCTGATCTCTTGCACATTTTTAACAGTTTTCGCACTTCTGAACCAGATCTGCCGCATCAGAAGCTACCTTAGGCCAATAAAACCCTTGTCTAAAAAACTTTCCCAACAAAGGCCTGGACCCAATGTGAGATCTACACAAACCTACATGTATCTCTTTCATTAACTCTATACCTTCGGTTCTGGATAAACACTTGAGAAGTGGGGAGCAAACTCCATGTTTGTATAGCTCCCCTTCTATTATGACGTATGGTCTTGTCCTTGCTTCCATTCTTTTATTATAGACTTCGTCATCCGAAAGACAAATTGCCTTGGAGGAAGGGTATGATTTCAGTCCTCCAATCTTCACTATGTACATGTTATATTGTGAGTACTGTTCTCTCCATAAGTTCAACTGAAGGTGCTTTTATTGTCTAAAAGAATACTTCCGAAGGTAGTGGGAGCCCCTATGCTGCTGACTTGGCCAATAAGTCTGCATGCTCATTTTCCCCTCTTGGAATATTTTTTACAGAGAAACCTTCAAAAGAAGCCTCCAACCTTCGAACTGTGTACAAATATTTTTCAAGCTTCGGGTCCCTTGCCCTACTACTTTTATCCACATGGCCAGAGATGACTTGGGAGTCAGTTTTAAGGATCGCCCTTCTTATTCCCATAGCCTTTAGCTTACGAAGCCCCAACAGAAGGGCTTCGTATTCAGCAATGTTATTTGTACAACTAAAGTCCAGTCTTGCTGCATAACATGTTCTGACTTTAGAGGGCGCTACTAGGACAGCAGTGGCTCCTGCGCCGAAGGTTCCCCAAGAACCATCATAGAAGACTGTCCAGGCTTCGGCGTCTTTACTTGTTTCTTCTTCCTGAGCCCCTGGCGTCCAATCAGCAATGAAATCTGCTAATGCCTAGGATAGAATTGAAGATCTATGTACATAATCAATAGTGAATTCATTGAGCTCCGCAGCCATTTTCCAATCCTTCCAGTAGCTTCTTTGTTCCTCATTATATCCTTCAAAGGCTGTGATGAAGGAACAATTATGTGATATGCTTGGAAATAATGTCGAAGCTTCCTGGAGGCCATTAACACAGCATACAACACCTTCTCCAATTATGTATAGTTTTCCTTTGATAAACTTAGAACTTCGGAGACAAAGTATACTGGGGCTTGCCTTTTGACTTGGCCATCTTGCTTCTTCTGTACAAGCGCTGCGCTGACTGTAGAATGAGAAGATGCTACATACAGGAGTAATGGAGCCCCTGGCGAAGGTAGAGTTAGAGTTGTTAGATCTATCAAATACTGCTTTCACTCTTCAAAAGCCTTTTGCTAAGCCAGACCGCACTAAAAAACTTCGGCTGACTTTAAAATTTCAAACAATGGCAGGTTCCTCTCTGCTGATCTTGATATGAATCTATTCAATGATGCCAGCCTTCCTGCCAATCGTTGAGCCCCCTTTTTTAATTTGGCGGCTCCATCCGAAGGATAGCTTCGATTTTATTTGGATTAGCTTCGATTCCCTTTGTCGATACTAGACAACCAAGGAACTTGCCCTTCTTTACTTCAAAAACACACTTTTCTGGATTTAATTTCAGACCAGCTTGCCTAAAATTGGCAAACGTCTCCTGCAAGTCAGCAATGTGGTTCTCTTGCTTTGTGCTCTTCACTATGATGTCATCAACGTAAGTCAGCACATTCCTGCCTATTTGGGAATGGAGGACCTTGGATGTCATTCTGCTGAAGCTTCCTCCAGCATTCTTAAGCCCCTCAAGCATCTGAAGGTAACAATAAGTGCCACTAGGAGTTATGAAGCTAGTCTTTGGCTCATCTTCCTTCTTCATCCATATTTGATGATAGCCTGAATAGCAGTCCAGTAGACTCATGAGCTCCGATGAAGCTGTTGCATCTACAAGGGAGTCTATTCTCGGTAATAGGAATTCATCCTTTAGGCATGCTTTGTTGAGATCTGTGAAGTCAATACACATTCTCCATTTGCATTTAGCCTTCTTCACCATAACAGTGTTAGCTAGCCATTCTGGATATGTTACTTCTCTGATAACACCAGCACTGAGAAGCCTCTTTACTTCGTTTCGGGCACCTTCAGCTTTGTCATCAGACATCTTCCGAAGTCTTTGCTTCCTTGGTCTGAAAGATG
The DNA here is from genome assembly GCF_902167145.1 of Zea mays. Taxonomy (NCBI): domain Eukaryota; kingdom Viridiplantae; phylum Streptophyta; class Magnoliopsida; order Poales; family Poaceae; genus Zea; species Zea mays. Next base: position 28,472,689 of record NC_050100.1, on the reverse strand, counting down.
GATCCACATTAAGTGAATGTTCGATGACATCTCTATTGACCCCACAAAGATCATTGGCTGTCCAAGCAAAAACATCTTTGTTTTTGAACAAAAATCTTATCAGAGTTTTCTCTTGCTCATCAGATAGCTGAGAACCCAGCAGTACCCTTTGATCTGCTATATCTTCACATAGGAGCATAGGCTTCGGTTGATCCACCAAAGCAGCCTTCTCTCTTTTGTGCTTGTATTGTTGACAAGCTTCGGTTCCATCTATGTTGTGGATTGCCTTTGAATCTGTCCAACTCCCTTCGGCCCTTCTGGCAGCTTCTTGACTTCCATGAATGGCAATGGGCCCTTGCTCCGAAGGTATCTTCATGCATAAGTATGCTGGATGAAGTATTGCTTCGAAGGCATTAAGTGTCCCTCGACCAATGATTGCATTGTATGGGTACTCCATGTCAACAATGTCAAAGATAATCTGCTCAGACCTTGTGTTGTGAACATAGCCGAAGGTAACTGACATTGTGATTTTACCGAGTGCGACAATTTGCCTTCCTCCGAAGCCACAAAGAGGAGTGTAGCATCATGAATCTTGTCTTCTGGCTCTTGCATCTGTCTGAAGGCCTTTGCAAATATGATGTCTGTTGCACTGCCTGTGTCAAACAGAACATTGTGGACCAAAAAACCCTTGATGACACAAGATATGACTATAGCATCATTGTGGGGGTAATCTTTGAGCTGAAGGTCTTCCTAGGAGAAGGTGCTTGGGATGTGAGACCACTTGGATTTGATGAAGGGTCCCTGTACCCCAACATGTTGTACTCTCCTCTGTGCTTCCTTCTTCTGCTTCTTGTTAACTGGCTCTGAGCTTGAACCGCCTGTAATTGGGAGCACCAGCTTCGTGGCCGAAGGTGCTACAGCTTGATTGTTGAACGAAGCCATCATCTCAATAGTGAAAGTGAGTTCACCGGAGGTGGGCGCCAATGTTGGTCACTTGTTCTCAAATGCTATGAGTTAAGAACAAGGCAACACAAAATGTTAATAATTAAAGACCTTTGTCCTTCGAAGCATTATCTCCTTCAGGATATAATGATCTTTAGACGAAGGTTATGAAGGACATACCTTCATCATTTCAGTATATAATAATGGAAGTGGAAACATATGAAACATGGAAAGTGACATGAATAATTATATAATATTATCAGAATATTTTTATTATATTATCATAAATGAATATGAACAATATTGAATTACATTTATACCTTCGGCTTGACAAAAGGTAAAAAGCTTGAGAGTGACGTGCGAGTGAATACCAGTCAGCGTGAACAGTACAGGGTTACTGTTCACCTATTTATAGGCACGGGACGCAGCCTGGTCGAAATTACATTTGTGTCCTTGACACCTAATCATATTCATGATACAAAATGCTAGGGACTAGATGGTCTTCTCCTCTTTAAGTCGGTGATGTCCTTCGTCTCAAACACATCATTGTGCCAAAGCTTTGTTGATGATAGCTTCGGCATATCGTCTTGTCGAAGGTGTTTTTGCTCAGAGGACCTTCGGCGAGGAAGAAAGCCCCCAACACCAACTATTTTGTACCCAATGATGTGGATTTTGGTACTTGCCACTACGACAATACATATCTGCCAATTCATCAAGACATGATTAACACTATAACACGTCCAAGCCGTGCTATCCTACAACTTCACATCTATGGCAAGATATGAGTAGTTGCGACTTTGATGAACAGGGCTCACATCCAGTAGACATGTATCACTCTATCTTTCCTTAGTCTATATAAGAGTGTAGAGCAACTTAGAAAGGGCTTCTTACTTTTAGACTTTTACTTTCAAGGGTCGATGCGAGAGGACTCTTACTATTTGGTTTCGTCGATATACTGAGGTGAACTATAGACCAATAATCTAGAACTTTCACAGAACTAAAATGAAAGAGAGAGCTAGGTGATTAATATGCTCAGTTGATATCTTCTTCACTTCTGTGACAATCAATCCATCGTAATGGAAAAGGAAACAGTATATTACACACCTTACGGTCTAGATCCTGTGTCCTGGTAATTAGGCTGCACCTAATATCAACGTACCTCCAACCTACGTTTCTCACTTTATGATGGCCTTAGTCCTAATCTCTAGCAGATCCCCTATCACATTCCCTATTTCATCCTCTATTTTAAGCTTCTCTATGCAAACAGTGTCATCTAAAGTTCTGTATTCTCTATTTTACACACTCTACTAGAGACAATCTAACAAGATAAAAGAGAGCATACCTCCGACCTATGTTTCTCACTCTATATGGGCCTTGGTCCTAGACGTGAGGTTAACAAGATAAGAGAGCGTATCTTCAACCTACGTTTCTCACTCTACGTGGGCCTTGGTCCTGGGCATGGGAGCTAACAAGATAAGAGAGATATTGCAAGTATAAGCTAATTGCTAAACAGCTGATCCCTATAGTTTCTCCAACACTACTACAAGGCACAATAGCTTAGGCTAAGCAACAATGTCATCCCCATAGTTTACAACGCTAATATGACGCCTGCTACAGGTCGTGATCCAATGCCAAGCTATTGCACTGCTCATGTTGACTGCAACCAAACAAAAACCATTGATCACTGCATCACAATAGATACCAGGAGTAGCTATTTCCATTAAGGTTGCCTCTTTTTTGGCCGAACCAAACAACACTTTAGGCTAAGCAACAATGTCACACTACACAGGTAGCAACTACTTGAAGCTAGGAATGGCAATGGGTACATGTATAGGTAAATAACCACGAATAATTATTCATTGGACACGGGTATGGTAAAATTTGCTATCCATAGATTCAGGTATGGATATAATAAAGTATCTATGGATATTTTTTTGCGAGTATATATATCCAGTATCCATATCCATTATCCGATAGGTATCTAACATTTAGACCATTCGAATTCAATACATTATCATAAATTTCATTATTTAGACCATTCGAATTCAATACACTATCATAAATTTCATTTTTTAAATTTTCATCCATAACATTTGTTTGGTGCTGAAATTATCGTTTGATGCTATTGAAATGATAAAAAAGTTTAAATATGGTAAAATTATTGTTTTATGTTAAATGCTAAAATTGTAGTAGACATGTGATAACAGGTATCCACCATATAGCATACAGTACAAATCTATACCCACAAACGTATATATAGCATACGGTACAAATCTATACCCACAAACATGTATGGATACGAATATGGATTGAGTTTTATTTCACGGGTACAAGTTCACAAACATATATCCGGATCCTAGCCACCTGATTGCCATCCCTACTTAGGTAAGGACAACAAATGAAACATAAGCATATAAATGATGACTAGGTGAGTGCCCGTGCGTTGCGACAGAAGTAACAATAGAACTGAAGACGGATGGAGAGTGCAAACATCACTATAATATACAAAATCCGGACAAGTACATAGCTTCTGTTCATAGCAAGAGCCATATAAAGCTGATGAACAAGATTAGCTCAAAGAAATATGATACCAGCAGGAACAAGGTTGCTAGGAAACTCGATTACATTTACTTCAACAAAGGTTCCTCTTGCAGCTGGTTCTGTCATAAAGGTCATTAAATCTTACAGGTTCACTATAAATCAATCACCAAAACATGACGCATCAGATGAAATAGCACCAAGATCTACAAAAATCTTGAGTTATGATCTAAAACTCAAACAACGCAATTGGTTTCTCTTGCCGTTGACCTGAACATTCATGAAATAAACATCAAAATGTCCATTCAAGGTCAAGAGAATTGGTTCGAGCACAACTGAAACCATGTATACATAAATCCGGTTTCCCGGCAAAAATTGGCGGTTTATCGGTCCAAAAAACGGTTTACCGGTGGTTTTCGGTTTTTATGATTTTTTTCAAAATTTTTGAATTTGGAACGAATTTTTAAAAAAAAACCCGGTGGTTAAGCGAAACCGCACCCCGGCGTTTTCGGTAAACCGACCGGTTTACCGCCGGTTTTGTAAACCATGAATTCAGGTCCCGTTAGTTCCAGGACTAAAGTTTATTTTCAGAATTAAATTTTCGTCCCTACCCTATTTAGTTTCAGGGACTATATAGATTCTAAACACATTAAATAAAGTACACAAAGACTAAAATGCTCATCTCCTTATTGCTTGTGTTCACTACAAAATTTCTATGCAAAAGTAATTCAGAAATCACTTTATGAACTTTTGCTAAATCGTTTTCGTTAGAAAGATTCACTTCTGATAGAGAATCATTCGAAATCACTCTATTGGACAATCAACTCTCGGAACTAAAAAAAATTATGGAACGGAGCTCTATCAAACTTAACGAGCCCTTAAAAATGATGGTACAAACTATGCTGAGGGATATAAGACTCACCGTACATGGTAAGATGTGGCATACCTCTACCATCTAGAGGATAGAGAACATGATAAAGATCATCCGGCCAAAGAACAAGCTGGAAAACTGAAAGGAACCCCTAACGCTAAATAAGAATGGAGAGAATACTTTGCAGTACGCTGAACATATCATAATCGTAATCATAGACCGTGTATAATTGCAAATAGCAAAAAGGTTCAAAGCCCAAACAATGCACGTTATTTGCCTCTGTTAATTTCAAGAAAAACATGACAGGTTGATGTCACACAAACGTAGTGGAACTGTTGAACGCGCGATAAAGCGATAACGATGAAACATGAAAGGAAAGCATCGCCAAGTTGCCATCATTGTTTTTCCTCCTTCTAGTGATGGGAACATTCGAACATGACATCATAGTCCAATATTAATCAGCAAGATATATTTGTGGATCAATTTATGTTTTAAAACATGCATGTTGGATAATACAGGAGTATTATATAACACAGGTGAACCAAGCAGTTTCTCTGTTCCCTATCTGAAAGTCGCCTAGAGGGGGGGTGAATAGGGCGAAACTGAAATTCTCAAAAATAATCACAACTACAAGCCGGGTTAGCGTTAGAAATATAATCAAGTCCGCAAGAGAGGGCACAAAACAAATCGCAAGCGAATAGTGAAGTGAGACACGCGGATTTGTTTTACCGAGGTTCGGTTCTCTCAAACCTACTCCCCGTTGAGGAGGCCACAAAGGCCGGGTCTCTTTCAACCCTTCCCTCTCTCAAACGGTCCCTCGGACCGAGTGAGCTTCTCTTCTCAAATCAAAGCCGGGAATAAAACTTCCCCGCAAGGGCCACCACACAATTGGTGCCTCTTGCCTTGATTACAATTGAGTGTTGATCACAAGAGCAAGTGAGAAAGAAAAGAAGCAATCCAAGCGCAAGAGCTCAAAAGAACACGGCAAATCTCTCTCGCTAATCACTAAAGCCTTTTGTGGAATTGGAGAGGATTTGATCTCTTTGGTGTGTCTAGAATTGAATGCCTAGCTCTTGTAAGTAGTTGGGAAGTGGAAAACTTGGATGCCATGAATGTGGGGGTGGTTGGGGTATTTATAGCCCCAACCACCAAACTTGACCGTTGGTGGAGGCTGTCTGTTCGATGGCGCACCGGACAGTCCGGTGCACACCGGACATGTCCGGTGCGACAGCCACGTCACCAAAGCCGTTGCAATTTGACCGTTGGGGTTCTGTCTTCAGGGCCCGCCTTGATGTCCGGTGCACACCGGACATGTACTGTTCAATGTCCGGTGCGCCTGCTCCCGCGTGCCTGACGACTGCGCGCTTCTGGCGCGCATTAAATGCGTCGCAGGTAGCCGTTGGCGCCGAAATAGCCGTTGCCCCGCTGTTACACCGGACAGTCCGGTGTACACCGGACGGTCCGGTGAATTTTAGCGGAGCAGCCGAAGTGAAAACCCGAGGCTGGCGAGTTCCGGAGGCCTCTCTTCCTTGGAGCACCGGACATGTCCGGTGTACTCCGGACAGTCCGGTGAATTATAGAGGAGTGGCTTCTGGAAATTCCCGAGAGCGAAGACTTTGAAGTCGGAGTCCTCTGGTGCACCGGACATGTCCGGTGCGCCAGACCAGAGGAGCCTTCGGTTGACTCTTGCTCTTTTGTTGAACCCAACACTTGGTCTTTTTATTGGCTAAGTGTGAACCTTTTACACCTGTATAACTTATACACTAGAGTAAGCTAGTTAGTCCAATATTTGTGTTGGGCAATTCAACCACCAAAAATATTTAGGGACTAGGTGTAAGCCTAATTCCCTTTCAATCTCCCCCTTTTTGGTGATTGATGCCAACACAAACCAAAGCAAATATAGAAGTGCATAATTGAACTAGTTTGCATAATGTAAGTGCAAAGGTTGCTTAGAATTGAGCCAATATAAATACTTACATGATGCGCATGGATTGTTTTCTTTGTTTTTGACATATTGGACCAAAATTGCACCACGAGTTTTGTTTTGCAAAATCTTTTGTAAATTCTTTTCAAGAATTTTTTTGCAAGATAGTCAAAGGTAAATGAGTAAGATTTTTGCAAAAGCATTTTCAAGCTTGAAAAAATTTCTCCCCTGGTTTCAAATGCTTATCCTTTGACTAATCAAAACTCCCCCTCAAATAAATTCTCTTCTTAGTGTTCAAGAGGGTTTTAAGATATCAATTTTGAAAATACTATGCTCCCCCTTTAGAACACAAAGAGATACCAATTTTGAAATTCACCAATTGAAAATCTCATTTGAAAATCTCATCAAATTTTAAAATTAAGTTTGGTGGTGCGGTCCTTTTGCTTTGGGCTCATACTTTCTCCCCCTTTGGCATGAATCGCCAAAAATGAAATCATTAGAGCCCTACGAAGTACTTTCTCCTCCTTTGGTCATAAGATAAATGAGTGAGGGTTATACCAAAATTGGAGAGATGCTCGGAGTGACGGCGAAGGATGAGTAGTGGAGTGGAAGCCTTTGTCTTCGCCGAAGACTCCAATTCCCTTTCAATATACCTATGACTTGGTTTGAAATACACTTGAAAACACATTAGTCATAGCATATAAAAGAGACATGATCAAAGGTATACTTGTGTGCTATGTGTGCAAATTAGCAAAAGAAGTTCCTAGAATCAAGAATATTAAGCTCATGCCTAAGTCTGGTAAAAGATTGCTCATCAAGTGGCTTGGTAAAGATATCGGCTAATTGATCTTTAGTATTAATGTATGAAATCTCGATATCCCCCTTTTGTTGGTGATCCCGAAGAAAATGATACCGAATGGCTATGTGTTTAGTGCGGCTATGCTCGACGGGATTATCCGCCATCTTGATTGCACTCTCATTATCACATAGCAAAGGACTTTGGTTAATTTGTAACCGTAGTCCCGCAGGGTTTGCCTCATCCAAAGCAATTGCGCGCAACAATGTCCTGTGGCAATGTACTCGGCTTCGGCGGTGGAAAGAGCGACCGAATTTTGCTTCTTTGAAGCCCAAGACACCAAGGATCTTCCCAAGAACTGGCAAGTCCCCGATGTGCTCTTCCTATTGATTTTACACCCTGCCCAATCGGCATCCGAATATCCAATTAAATCAAATGTGGATCCCCTAGGATACCAAAGCCCAAACTTAGGAGTATAAGCCAAATATCTCAAGATTCGTTTTACGGCCGTAAGGTGAGCTTCCTTAGGGTCGGCTTGGAATCTTGCACACATGCATACAGAAAGCATAATGTCCGGTCGAGATGCACATAAATATAGCAAAGAACCTATCATCGACCGGTATAACTTTTGATCCACGGACTTACCTCCCGTGTCGAGGTCGAGATGCCCATTGGTTCCCATGGGTGTCTTGATGGGCTTGGCATCCTTCATCCCAAACTTGTTTAGAATGTCTTGAGTGTACTTCGTTTGGCTAATGAAGGTGCCCTCTTGGAGTTGCTTCACTTGGAATCCTAAGAAATACTTCAACTCCCCCATCATAGACATCTCGAATTTCTGTGTCATAATCCTACTAAACTCTTCACATGTAGACTCGTTAGTAGACCCAAATATAATATCATCAACATAAATTTGGCATACAAACAAGTCATTTTCAAGAGTTTTAGTAAAGAGTGTAGGATCGGCCTTTCCGACTTTGAAGCCATTAGCAATAAGAAAATCTCTAAGGCATTCATACCATGCTCTTGGAGCTTGCTTGAGCCCATAAAGCGCCTTAGAGAGCTTATAGACATGGTTAGGATACTCACTGTCTTCAAAGCCGGGAGGTTGCTCAACATAGACCTCTTCCTTGATTGGTCCATTGAGGAAGGCACTTTTCACGTCCATTTGATAAAGCTTAAAGCCATGGTAAGTAGCATAGGCTAATAATATGCGAATTGACTCAAGCCTAGCTACGGGTGCATAGGTTTCACCGAAATCCAAACCTTCGACTTGGGAGTATCCCTTGGCCACAAGTCGAGCTTTGTTCCTTGTCACCAAACCATGCTCATCTTGCTTGTTGCGGAAGACCCATTTGGTTCCTACAACATTTTGATTAGGACGTGGAACCAAATGCCATACCTCATTCCTAGTGAAGTTGTTGAGCTCCTCTTGCATTGCCACCACCCAATCCGAAACTTGTAGTGCTTCCTCTACCCTGTGTGGCTCAATAGAGGAAACAAAAGAGTAATGTTCACAAAAATGTGCAATACGAGATCTAGTAGTTACCCCCTTATGAATGTCGCCGAGGATGGTGTCGACGGGGTGATCTCGTTGGATTGCTTGGTGGACTCTTGGGTGTGGCGGTCTTGATTCTTGCTCATCCTCCTTTTCTTGATCATTTGCATCTCCCCCTTGATCATTGCCATCATCTTGAGGTGGCTCATCTTCTTGATCTTGCCCTTCATCAACTTGAGCCTCGTCCTCATTTTGGGTTGGTGGAGATGCTTGCGTGGAGGAGGATGGTTGATCTTGTGTATGTGGAGGCTCTTCGGATTCCTTAGGACACACATCCCCAATGGACATGTTCCTTAGCGCTATGCATGGAGCCTGTTCTTCACCTATCTCATCAAGATCAACTTGCTCTACTTGCGAGCCGTTAGTCTCATCAAACACAACGTCACAAGAAACTTCAACAAGTCCTGAGGACTTGTTAAAGACTCTATATGCCCTTGTGTTTGAGTCATATCCTAGTAAAAAGCCTTCTACAGTTTTAGGAGCAAATTTAGATTTTCTACCTCTCTTAACAAGAATGAAGCATTTGCTACCAAAAACTCTAAAATATGAAATATTGGGCTTTTTACCGGTTAGGAGTTCATAGGATGTCTTCTTGAGGATTCGGTGTAGATATAATCGGTTGATGGCGTAGCAGGCGGTGTTGACCGCTTCGGCCCAAAACCGATCTGGTGTCTTGTACTCATCAAGCATGGTTCTTGCCATGTCCAATAGAGTTCGATTCTTCCTCTCCACTACACCATTTTGTTGTGGAGTGTAGGGAGAGGAGAACTCATGCTTGATGCCCTCCTCCTCAAGGAAACCTTCAATTTGAGAGTTCTTGAACTTCGTCCCATTGTCGCTTCTAATTTTCTTGATCCTTAAGCCGAACTCATTTTGAGCCCGTCTCAAGAATCCCTTTAAGGTCTCTTGGGTATGATATTTGTCCTGCAAAAAGAACACCCAAGTGAAGCGAGAATAATCATCCACTATTACAAGACAATACTTACTCCCGCCGATGCTTATGTAAGCAATCGGGCCGAATAGATCCATGTGGAGTAGCTCAAGCGGCCTGTCGGTCGTCATGATGTTCTTGTGTGGATGATGGGTGCCAACTTGCTTCCCGGCTTGGCATGCGCTACAAATCCTGTCTTTCTCAAAATGAACATTGGTTAGTCCTAAAATGTGTTCCCCCTTTAGAAGCTTATGAAGATTCTTCATTCCAACATGGGCTAGTCGGCGGTGCCAGAGCCAACCCAAGTTAGTCTTAGCAACCAAGCAAGTGTTGAGTTCAGCTCTATCAAAATCTACCAAGTATAGCTGACCCTCTAACACTCCCTTAAATGCTATTGAATCATCATTTCTTCTAAAGACAGTAACACCTACATCAGTAAATAGACAGTTGTAGCCCATTTGACATAATTGGGATACGGAAAGCAAATTGTAATCTAAAGAATCTACAAGAAAAACATTGGAAATAGTGTGGTCAGGTGATATAGCAATTTTACCCAATCCTTTGACCAAACCATGATTTCCATCCCCGAATGTGATAGCTCGTTGGGGATCTTGGTTTTTCTCATATGAGGAGAACATCCTTTTCTCCCCTGTCATGTGGTTTGTGCACCCGCTATCGAGTATCCAACTTGAGCCCCCGGATGCATAAACCTACAAAACAATTTTAGTTCTTGACTTTAGGTACCCAAACGGTTTTGGGTCCTTTGGCATTAGACACAAGAACTTTGGGTACCCAAACACAAGTCTTGGAGCCCTTGTGTTTGCCCCCAACAAACTTGGCAACTACCTTGCCGGATTTGTTAGTAAGCACATATGATGCATCAAAAGTTTTGAATAAAATAGCATGATCATTTGATGCATTAGGAGTTTTCTTTCTAGGCAACTTAGCACGGGTTGGTTGCCTAGAGCTAGATGTCTCACCCTTATACATAAAAGCATGGTTAGGGCCAGAGTGAGACTTCCTAGAATGAATTTTCTTAATTTTGCTCTCGGGATAACCGGGAGGGTACAAAATGTAGCCCTCGTTATCCTGAGGCATGGGAGCCTTGCCCTTAACAAAGTTAGACAAGTTTTTAGAAGGGGCATTAAGTTTGACATTGTCTCCCCTTTGGAAGCCAATGCCATCCTTGATGCCAGGGCGTCTCCCATTATAGAGCATACTTCTAGCAAATTTAAACTTTTCATTTTCTAAGTTATGCTCGGCAATTTTTGCATCTAATATTGCTATATGATCATTTTGTTGTTTAATCAAAGTCATGTGATCATGAATAGCATCAATATCAACATCTCTACATCTAGTACAAATGGAAACATGCTCAACACTAGATGTAGAGGGTTTGCATGAATTAAGTTCAACGATCTTAGCACGCAAGATATCATTATTATCTCTAAGATCGGAAATAGTGACATCAAAGTTTTTAGCCTTAGCAATCAAATTTTCATTTTCTACTTTAAGGCTAGCAAGAGAAATGTTTAATTCTTCAATCCTAGCAAGCAAATCATCATCATTATCTCTAGGATTGGGAATTGAAACATCACAAACATGAGAATCAACCTTAGCATTTAATCTAGCATTTTCATTTCTAAGGTTGTCAATGGTCTCATGGCAAGTGCTTAGCTCACTAGACAATTTTTCACATTTTTCTACCTCTAGAGCATAAGCATTCTTAACCTTAACATGCTTTTTGTTTTCCTTAATAAGGAAGTCCTCTTGTGAGTCCAAGAGATCATCCTTCTCATGGATGGCACTAATTAGCTCATTTAGTTTTTCCTTTTGTTCCATGTTAAGGTTGGCAAAAAGAACGCGCAAGTTATCCTCCTCATTGCTAGCATCATCCTCATCACTAGAGGTTTCATATTTAGTGGAGGATCTTGATTTTACCTTCTTCCTTTTGCCGTCCTTTGCCATGAGGCACTTGTGGCCGACGTTGGGGAAGAGAAGCCCCTTGGTGACGGCGATGTTGGCGGCGTCCTCGTCGGAGGAGGACTCGGTGGAGCTCTCGTTGGAGTCCCACGCGCGGCACACGTGGGCATCGCCGCCCCTCTTCTTGTGGTACCTCTTCTTCTCTCTTCTCTTTCCTTTCTTGTCGTTATCCCTGTCACTGTCACTTGATAATGGACATTTAGCGATAAAGTGACCGGGCTTACCACACTTGTAGCAAACCTTCTTGGAACGGGATTTGTAATCCTTCCCCTTCCGTTGCTTGAGGATTTGGCGAAAGCTTTTGATGATTAAAGCCATCTCCTCATTGTCGAGCTTGGAGGCGTCAATTGGTTGTCTACTTGGTGTAGACTCCTCCTTTTTCTCCTCCGTCGCCTTGAAGGCCACCGGTTGTGCCTCGGATGTGGAAGGTTCGTCAAGCTCGTTGATCTTCTTTGAGCCTTTAATCATACATTCAAAGCTCACAAAATTCCCGATAACTTCCTCGGGTGTCATTAGTGGGTATCTCGGATTACCACGAATTAATTGAACTTGAGTGGGGTTAAGGAAGATGAGAGCTCTTAGAATAACCTTAACCACCTCGTGGTCGTCCCACTTTTTGCTCCCGAGGTTGCGCACTTGGTTCACCAAAGTCTTGAGCCGGTTGTACATGTCTTGTGGCTCTTCCCCTTGGCGAAGTCGAAAGCGACCGAGCTCCCCCTCGATCGTTTCCCGCTTGGTGATCTTTGTTAGTTCATCACCCTCGTGCGCGGTCTTGAGGAGGTCCCAAATTTCCTTTGCATTCTTCAACCCTTGCACCTTGTTGTATTCCTCTCTATTTAGAGAGGCCAAGAGTATGGTTGTGGCTTGGGAATTGAAGTGCTCGATTTGGGCCACTTCGTCCTCATCATAATCCTCATCCCCTACGGATGGTACCTGTGCTCCAAACTCAACAACATTCCATATACTTTTGTGGAGTGAGGTTAGATGAAATTTCATTAAATCACTCCACCTAGCATAATCTTCACCGTCAAAGGTTGGCGGTTTGCCTAATGGAACGGAAAGTAATGGAGTATGTCTAGATGTACGAGGATAGTGTAAGGGGATCTTACTAAACTTCTTACGCTCTTGGCGTTTAGAAGTTATGGAGGGCGCATCGGAGCCGGAGGTCGATGTTGATGAAGTGTCGGTCTCGTAGTAGACCACTTTCCTCATCCTCTTTTGCTTGTCCCTACTCCGATGCGGCTTGTGGGAAGAAGATTTTTCCTTCTTCTCTTTGTGGTGAGAAGAGGATTTCTTCTCCTTTCCTTTGTTGGAGGAGCTCTTCTTCTTCTCCTTCCTCTTGGTGCGGGACTCTTCCGATGAAGTGCTCCCGTGGCTTGTAGTGGGCTTTTCGCCGGTCTCCATCTCCTTCTTGGCGTGATCTCCCGACATCACTTCGAGCGGTTAGGCTCTAATGAAGCACCGGGCTTTGATACCAATTGAAAGTCGCCTAGAGGGGGGGTGAATAGGGCGAAACTGAAATTCTCAAAAATAATCACAACTACAAGCCGGGTTAGCGTTAGAAATATAATCAAGTCCGCAAGAGAGGGCACAAAACAAATCGCAAGCGAATAGTGAAGTGAGACACGCGGATTTGTTTTACCGAGGTTCGGTTCTCTCAAACCTACTCCCCGTTGAGGAGGCCACAAAGGCCGGGTCTCTTTCAACCCTTCCCTCTCTCAAACGGTCCCTCGGACCGAGTGAGCTTCTCTTCTCAAATCAAAGCCGGGAATAAAACTTCCCCGCAAGGGCCACCACACAATTGGTGCCTCTTGCCTTGATTACAATTGAGTGTTGATCACAAGAGCAAGTGAGAAAGAAAAGAAGCAATCCAAGCACAAGAGCTCAAAAGAACACGGCAAATCTCTCTCGCTAATCACTAAAGCCTTTTGTGGAATTGGAGAGGATTTGATCTCTTTGGTGTGTCTAGAATTGAATGCCTAGCTCTTGTAAGTAGTTGGGAAGTGGAAAACTTGGATGCCATGAATGTGGGGGTGGTTGGGGTATTTATAGCCCCAACCACCAAACTTGACCGTTGGTGGAGGCTGTCTGTTCGATGGCGCACCGGACAGTCCGGTGCACACCGGACATGTCCGGTGCGACAGCCACGTCACCAAAGTCGTTGCAATTTGATCGTTGGGGTTCTGTCTTCAGGGCCCGCCTTGATGTCCGGTGCACACCGGACATGTACTGTTCAATGTCCGGTGCGCCTGCTCCCGCGTGCCTGACGACTGCACGCTTCTGGCGCGCATTAAATGCGTCGCAGGTAGCCGTTGGCGCCGAAATAGCCGTTGCCCCGCTGTTACACCGGACAGTCCGGTGTACACCGGACGGTCCGGTGAATTTTAGTGGAGCAGCCGAAGTGAAAACCCGAGGCTGGCGAGTTCCGGAGGCCTCTCTTCCTTGGAGCACCGGACATGTCCGGTGTACTCCGGACAGTCCGATGAATTATAGAGGAGTGGCTTCTGGAAATTCCCGAGAGCGAAGACTTTGAAGTCGGAGTCCTCTGGTGCACCGGACATGTCCGGTGGCACACCGGACAGTCCGGTGCGCCAGACCAGAGGAGCCTTCGGTTGACTCTTGCTCTTTTGTTGAACCCAACACTTGGTCTTTTTATTGGCTAAGTGTGAACCTTTTGCACCTGTATAACTTATACACTAGAGTAAGCTAGTTAGTCCAATATTTGTGTTGGGCAATTCAACCACCAAAAATATTTAGGGACTAGGTGTAAGCCTAATTCCCTTTCACTATCTCCCTCGTGGGAATTGCCTACATCTGAATAATAAAAAAACAAACAAGTAAACACGAGGGGGTCTCGTATTATTTGCTGAGTTATCCAAGTTCTCTTCAGTCAGGAACCATCCCAGACAAAAGTGATGTACCAAAGTTGCAGACTTGCAAGCCTTTTATGCCTCTGGTTGGGGTTTCTCGAAGAAAGTTTTCTTAATCCAGTCAAATGGCTGCAAAACAAGTCCAATAGGTTGGCCATCACCCAAAGACCAAAGTACATTGCAGGACCAATGAGCTCACGGTCAAATGCAAGGTTCATTCCACACATAGGAAAGAGGGTGCCCTTTGGGATCGTAAGAATAGCATCCACATACCTGATTGCAAGAGAAACACCAGTTAGCAAAAGGTGGCCACCTGAATGATGGAACCTACACGCTGAAATATATCATTTTTACCTGGTGTTTCTCTCAAGGGGCTTAACAAGCTGGGTAGGGGCATCGCAGTCTGGAATGTTGAGCCAAAGCTCGTGAGAAACAACAGTTGGGACACCCTCACGAAGGCTGTAGGGGTACCCACGAACAAAATTGGCGCCAACACGGTAAGGGTCGTACAGAGTATTGAAGAAAAATGGGGTGGAAGGGCTCAGGAGGTTCTTGATGTGCTGCTCAAGTGCATTGATGTCCTTCCCTGATGGATCCTTGGCAACCTGAAAGTTTTGAAAAGCAATAGTTCAAAAATTAGCATTTGCCTAAATGCATTTAAGAAGTATGTAGTGGTGGATTAAAAATAATGTCATCATATTCTAAGGCTATAAAATTTATACTACAAGGGATGGGCACGTTCAGTTAGTTTCAGCTGCCAACAAACATAGTAAACTATCATGTTTCATGTTCTGCGGGCCTTCCTTTTATGCAAGTAATGCCACCAAAGTGAACATCAACATACTATTTTTTTAATAATAATAGTTAAAACAAAAGCCACTCTCTTAAGTTAGAAGATTGCTTCCAAAAAATGCAAAAGGAAATATGAGTCCATGGTAGAGCACCTGCATCAGAAGCAAGCACAACAATCCATATAGATGAGTATTATTTGCTGAGTTATCCAAGTTCTCTTCAGTCAGGAACCATCCCGGACAAAAGTGATGTACCAAAGTTGCAGACTTGCAAGCCTTTTATGCCTCTGGTTGGGGTTTCTCGAAGAAAGTTTTCTTAATCCAGTCAAATGGCTGTAAAACAAGTCCAAAAAGAGTTTCAGAATCCATTGATCCAAAAGAATGTATTAAATAGAGTAACCTCAAATGGTAGTTTCAGGCCTCATCACATGTCTCCAGCTAATAAGTTGAGAGGGATATAACATGTCTCCATATCCCAAAGTCATTAACTGTAATATGAATTATATGTAGCTTCAAGCTAAAATAAACAGTATGGTAGCAACTAAAGAAAAATAGAATCAACCAAAACTGAAATACTAACATCCAACTAAAGAAAAATAGAATCAGCCAAGTTGTTTACCAAGATTTAATTGAAACTAAATGCATGCTGAGATTGACTGCATGCTCGTATTTCTATCTCCAAAAGATAGAACAATAATAATACATTTAGTTCAAAATACAGCAAGACATTTAGTTCTAGTTTTAGCTCGTGGTCGTTTACAAGATGACTTATTTTACCTTATTTCCACTGACCCTCTTTTGCACAAATAAATCTAAATGATCTCAGTATTCCAATAGATTTTCTTTTGTTTGCATCTCTCTTTCTAACCTCAAAACCGTGTCAATCCATATGTATTCCAAAACTTCCAAGCCTCTACCTCATCCTGAAACTTCATGCCAATTTCAGGCACCATAACAGGAAGTACGCCATGTCTAAAACATCAAGAGCAGGGTCTCAATTTTCCTTATGAGCGATAAAAAAATAGAAGAACAACAAACATGTGAGTTCTATCTTTGACATGCTGCCTCCAGGATCATCTCCTACCTCTCCATTCTTAACAAGAGGTGTATATTGTCTAAAAACAGATAACAAGCTAGCAGCTTAGCAGTTTGCACAATAGTATTGTTCTTCGTAAACTATCAAAAATCAGAAGAATAAGTATGGGTGTTGTATTATTTACCTTTTGTCTTCTTGATAATTCTTGTTCGGATCTTCTTCCAATAGGGATGTCTGCACATCTATGGCTGCTCGTACACCACCAAGTCTGAGCGAAGATGCGTGGATCGGATTCCGCCGCCGCAGAGACCATGAGGCAGAGAGGGAGTTCCGTTTTAGTTCTTTGATTCTTTCGGAGGAAAAGGGAAAGGGTCCAGGAAAGCAAAAGGAGAGCGTGCGCAGGCACGCACCTGGGTTCTCGGCGTCGAGGACGGCGGCCATGACGCGGTCGGACGCGGCATCCTGCGCGGGGCCCCAGTCCGTCCACGCGTCCTCGCCATAATGCAGGTCCGCGAACAGGGCCACTTTGAACACTCCTCCTGGCCCGAACCACAGCGGCGGCCGCCCCTTGGCGTCTGCATGCTCCGTCGTCGGCCGCAGCGCGGCCACCGTGATCGCCAGTGCGACGGCGAGCAGGGCGGGCGCGAGGCTGCGCCACCACTTGCACAGCGCGGATTTGCTCGACGGCTTGGGCGGTGTGGTCCTGGGAGCATCGGAGTCGAAGGGAGGTGGGCGACATTCACGGCGGAACTCGCCTAGTTGACGGGAGATGGAGACGGGATCTACGCGGATTTGCTCGACGGGTTGCGCGAGCCGTCGGGGCGCGTCCAAGGAGGATTTGGCGCAGGGGCGGGCGTGGATGGAAAGGATTGCGCGCTGGCGATGGCAGGCGGCGGATTGCGCGTGGAGACCTTCCATCGGCGGATTTGACACAGGGGCAGCGGATTTGGCGCGGGCGCGGATGGAAAGGTCTGCGCACTGGCGGATTGCGCGCGAAGAACAGAGCCGCAGGCAGCGGACCTTCCATCGGCGAGCAGAGGCGCGAAGGGGCAGAACAAAGCACTGTGCACGCCTACAGTAGTAACATATAGAGTAGTAAAGATATATTTTCTGCAGCCCAGACAAATAAATGGAAGGTGAATTGATATGTGGTATTCATCTTCATGCATCACGGTACCTTGATTTGGTCTAAAGTGTGGCCTTTACCATTAACAAGACTTTTACCACACAAAAGCAAGGGAGATATGGATGGAAAAAAAAGAGGCATACTTCATGTAAAATCCCACCAGCACGCCCTACCAAATTCTCGATCATGACATAACCAGTCCCACAGGCACAAATAAGGTAGGTCAGAGTTCTCAACAGGTCCCTTCTAATGGCATGGTTTAACAACAGCAGGCATGTAGCAAAATCATGAGGACTCCTTTTTCTCTTCCGCGGCCTCCTCAAATGTCTCTCCAGGGACAAGCTCAGGAACGTCATCATCATCGTCCTGAACAGCCCCAGCGCTGGCACCAGCCTCTGCACCAGAAGCACCAGAGGCCTGCTTCTGGAATTGCTCTGCGAGCCTCCGCAGATTGTCCAGGTTGTCAGGACCTGAACCGGAGGAACAGTCGAAGGTAAAACAAAATCATTTATAGTACAGCATAGTTATGGAGCTCACAAGTCATAATTATATATAAGATTTCAGTGATTCTCAAGTACTGTGTAGCAAAAAGGATGGGATCAAGAACACAAAAGGAGATATATCTAATAATATAGGTTTTGAATTCAATAGGTATACATGAGTAAAGAGAAACATACCAAGCTGGTTGATAATCGACGGAAGCAGATCTTGCAGCTCTGTTCAAATAAGAAAAATGCTTCATAAGAATACTGTTGTGCTGTTGTGCAAATCTAGCTCAAGAGAAATTTTCTCCCTGAAAATTCAAATTGACAAAAGCCATGCATAACCAAAGCACCAGCTGCCAGTGTGACAGGATTATAGGACATCATTACTACCTAGTTAAGTAGAAAGCCAGCACAACGGAATGAATAATATTATGCCATCAATAATATTATGCCATTAAGAGCATCTTAACAGAAGCTAGTTAAGCAGATAATGCAAGTCATGAGAACATACTCTTTGTCTGTGGAGTTCCACTGACCACCCATGTATTAGCACCAATTGACGCTTGCACTGGAGGGGAACCCACAAAATATTTTTAGAAATAAGTGAAGTACTAATCTTGTTGAGTACTGGAGTCCAGAGTATCATACCTTTAGGATTTACAAACTGAATAACAACATCATCCTTAAAGATGTTGACCTCTTCAATACCAGGAATGCTGTTCACTCCTATTCTTTTCAAGGTGCTTTGAAGCCGTTTGTCATCTGTGGTTGTAGTCTTGTGGACTGCCTTCTTCTTCCTGCCACCAATCAAATATAATTATAATTATAAGTACAGAATCCAGGACTTTCATGGACCGGTATCATATGTATGACAGCATTGGTACCATATATGACAGCACCAGCACGAGTATGATTAGGCAGTGATTCAAAGTTCATTAGTAGAACAACATGATCTGAACTATATAACGTCATTTTAGATCATAGCTGATTAACAGGTGTAATTGCACATGTCTGCAGACAGTACAATAAATAAGAAATTATTTTAGGCAAGCTCATGTACAAAAACAAAAACGGGAAAACAAAAACAGGCATACATAAATAAACAAAGGCAATTGGAAAAAAATGATCCCCTTAAACCGAAAGAGTAATTACTCCACATAAGTCAATATATGCACAGGCGGTGAGTGCAATAGAAACATATGTGCTAACACAAAGCAAACGCACTAAATAGAAAGTAAAGCTCTGCAGAACTGTTGATAGGTCATCTTGAATAAATTTAGAAGCATAAACACCTGCGCACGCTACCCTTCCCCCCGGTGCGCACAGCACCTGCCATCTTCTTGAGCTTTTCAACATTCATCTGTATGAAACACAAAAAAATCAGTACACAATTTGTTCAGTAACGGCAACGGATAGAACCAATATGTAGTAACATTTGTCCGGAATCAGTACACAATTTGTTCAGTAACGCAGCGGACAGAACCAATATGTAGTAACATTTGTCCGGAAGAAGTAACGGAAGCAGAAATTACAATGTCAAATAAAACATATTTGCACATAGAAAAGGAAAAGGTGCAATCAAAAATAAATGCTATAACATAGCGTAGAAGTGCATAAAGGAAGTTATAAAAAGTGGCAAAATACAACAATATGCCACGACATAAACAAGTAACCATAGACAAAAACGGCATAATGCCAAATCGCACCAGTTCAGACAACCAATAGCATGGACCCTGGCTATTTCAGCAATAAAAATACGCATGCACCCTGACTATTTGAACAATAAAACATGGCAGACGCAGTGCTTAAGGGAAGCCACGCAGTAGAAATCTTCTGAGCCACTAGTAAATCGGTCTTAACCTAACTTCTCTGGAGCTAACTGCATTCATTTACTAGAACTATCCATGCAGCTGTTACCCAGGACAAAACGCTACGAGTCTACCACAGTATCACTCCCAGAGTGCGGAAACTAAACCAATGACTTCTTGTACCCTCCAACACTGCGTAATCTAGCACGGCTCCTGCTTTCAAACAGCATATCAAGCGATTAATCAGGACCAAGGTACGTCTTTTTCCCCGAACACGATATCCCAAATCTAATAAACATGGGATCTACTAAGCCCCAGTGCTTTCCCGCTAGTTCGGACCACAAATCAAACAACAAAACAGCCCAAAGATAGCCTCCAGTTACAACGACCTTAAATCGTGCAAACGCACATGTACGTAACCGGGCTAAACGTGCAGATCCAGCAGCTCCTAGGCCAAACAAAACCGCGTGAAACACTGCTAGTCGATGCGAGAAGGAAGCTACCCACGATACCGTCGCTACTCCACGGGACTGGATATATGGAGATAGGAAGCTCACCTTGGCTCGGGAGAGGAAGGGAAGCCGCGGCGGCGGCGGCGGCGGCGGCACGGGCGGGCGGGGAGAGGATAGGAATGCTGGAGACCCGGGAGTGGGGAAAAGGATAGGGCTCGGGAGGCTGGCTGGACTGGCTGAGGCCCTTTCTAGTTTAGGGTTTTAACCCTGAGGGTTCCTCGCCCGTCCGATTTGCGATGAACGGGTGGCGCGGGGCTCTGTCTACAGCGTGCGCAAGTGGAAGACTCGTGCTCGTTTGTGTGGTTGGTCTGGTTAGTTTTCCTCTCAATCCATATAGATTAGGTAGGATTGGATAGGGTTTAATGTTAAATAAGTTAAAAAAATTCATAAATTTTTCAATCACATCAAATCCATATGAGATAGGAATAACCAAACAAGACCTAAATCATGAGAAATTTTTCTATTAGGCCTTAGGTTATGTTCGGTTATTTCTATCTCATATGAATTGAATGAGAGTGGGAAAAATATAAGACCTTGTTTGGTTACTAGCTGAGTGTCCGTGCGTTGCAACGGTAATATATAATACCAGTATACTACGATAACTTATATATAAAATGTGTGTTATATTGTTATGAGAAAATGTTTCATAATCAATTTGTGATCCTAGTCATACATAAATTTTGTTATTTTAATCTAGTTGTTTCACCACTACATTGCAACCATCAGTATCATGCAGACTTCGATATATGCCACGATTTGTATGGTCTCATCATTGGAGAGCACGTTCCACATATGCTGGAAGAAATTTCCTCGTACATCGTTAGTCATCAGACACGCACAACCATACGCTCTTGCTTAAACAAAAAGGTAAATGTGTGTGTTTGCGAAGAGAATTAAAGGCAGGTCGGCACAAAAGCTACCTGACGGTGGCGAGGATGACGAACTGGTCACTGTTGTCGATCCTCCTCTGCGTCACCTCCGACGCTAAGATGACGCCACAATCCTCGGTATAGTAGTCGTCGAACGCGCGCGACATGACGAGTACCGATGACTCTTGGTTGGGCTGCCAAACGAAGTGTACCCCGGGCTCATCAGCGAGGTAGTACCCCTGGCCGTTGCACCACCAGATGCGCTACTCCACTACATACATCATGTTCGAGGACACTCACACAACGTCAGCAACGTCCATCGTCCCAGCGCACAAGAATTCATGTCCGGTCAGTAGCGACTTATGTGGTAGGTTGGGCTTCAGGTGGACAATGAGCTAGACGACGTGATGGCGTCGTCATCGGATGCGGTGTCCAGAATAACCCGAGAGTCGTCGATGTTGGTGACAACCATGAGGCCTCCCTGCTTAACGATGGACAGCGCGGTGCAGCTGCTCTGGACCGCGTCCAAGTGGTGGCTTCGCGGGAGCTTGTCGTACACAGCGGCGCATGCGACCACGTAGGACTGCTTCTAGAGGTCGAACTGACAGTCGCCAAGCTTCTTCTCGTCATCGATGAGCGACGCCAACGTGAGTGCCTCCTGCTCATGGTGTTTGTTCGGGGTTTCAAGTAAGAAACATGGATTCATGCTTGGCGTTGGTTTATGAAAATGACTCAGAAGTCTGATCTATGGAAAAAATATTACGGAGAAAAATGTCACGCATGCAAAAAAAGAATTTAAGTATAATACATTATTCAAACAAAAGAAATTGCATGCAAAGCTCTTCTTTAAATAATATTACCTCCATCCAAAAATCTAATTCAAGAATCTCGGTGATACTTATCTACTACTACGCATTGTGCAAGGGTAGCAAGTGAGCTTGGTGAGAGATGTAGTAGATGTGTTACCTGTCATAAATGTAGACATAAACACATATGTGGTGTAGTGGTAGCTACTCCTGGCCTTTGCTTAAGAGGTCATGGGTTCAAATCTTCTTGAGGACATGTGTTTTTTTTTATTTTAGCTAGACGTGGGCTGTACGGGGGAATGATGGGAATGACAGACACGGGAATGGGAACGGGAACGGTGGCAGAACACGGGAATGACCGACTACTCTTGCAGCCTTAATAGTAGTAGAGATATGGGACGAAATCCCACCATAGATTTAATCTGGGTCTAGATTCGGTGAATCCATACCTCATACCCAATCTTATGATAGGATTAAATTCAGCATCTAATCCATGTATCTGTCAAAGATAGTTATTCTTTTGATCCATTGATTCTAATATAAACTTGTGCAATATTTTAATGGATTTGTTCCATACCTAATGAGCTATGGATAGAATCCATGCCTTTCATAGTTTAAAAAATTCTCAAACCCTTGGGTTATATTCTGTGATGGGTTTAACCGAACAAAAAAATTAAATAGCCTTGGATTATTTTGGGGCATGGATTGTGACATGGATTTAATTCCAATCCATACTAATCCATAGTTGAATTGGTGTAAACAAACAAAGTCTAAAAGATTTTGACTTGTTTAGGATTTAAACACACTCAATCTCATCCAAATCACAAGGATTGAGAGCAAAACGAACAAGCCCTTAGCGTTAGGGTATGGGACAAAATTGTCTCTATGGGTATAAAATGGAACAAAATCCTCACTATTAGGTAAGCAGGTATCGTTTAGTAAGCAATCATCTGAACCCGATTACCCATGTTAATATTCACCTAGTAAAATTAGGTGTGCAGCCTAATAGACAATAAGTGCAACAACTCACACTACCTCTACGGATCCTTTTAAACACTCATCCATCCAACCTAGGTAAACCATCAGCCAACCCACCCACCAGTCCATGTGTCACTTTGTTTTTGTTGTTTTATATAGTTAATCAATGTTTTTCTTGTTACATGTCGAATTTATTGGTGATGTATTGTTACTGTGTGTTGTGTGGTTGTTAATGTCATATAAATATAATGTAATAATATCTTTCTTCTAGGGGGATGGGGACCCATTGATGACCCGATACCTGAATGGAAATGGGTATGAGATGAATCTTATACCCATGATGAGTACGGGTATAAGTATGGGATGAATCTTATACATCTAACTAGTATTAAAACATCCGATATATTGTAACTGAAAATTTAGTCCCTTAAATCTAAACTATTTTAATGTATGTGTGTTGCGATGACATTCAATCATACTTGGTTTCATAATAAATAAATTTAATATCAAAGCCAACCTATGGTCCACGTATTCTGATAAAAACAAATATTACATTTTATCTTAGGTAGATGGTGAGAAAGATATAAGTTAAAAATGAGCCTAACTTTTGTTTATAGCACGTTCAGTCGCTCGTCATCCTTCAGCTAGCGAAATAGTACTACGTGGGAGCGCTTGTGGTTTCCTGTCTTGTTAGGCTTGAGTGGTTTCTCATGGCTCATCTATGATGTAGCAGTCCACAATGGGGTGATAAGTGGGGGAAGAGAAACAAATCTACACGCTTCATACATAACTAGGTGAATGCCAGTGCATTGCAACGGAAACATGTAATAACACGATAACTTATGTATAAATGTGTGTTATAGCGTTACGAGAAAATGTTTTGTAATCCATTTGTGATCTTAGTCATACATAAATTTTGTTATTTTAATCAATTGAAAGATTCATTACTTGAACATATAAGGAACTGATAGAGATTGAATTTGTTTCAACAATTATGCTGAATTGAACCTTAATGCCATCATACCTAGTTAAGATATAGTTAACATCAAGGGGGTTCCAATCAACACATTGAACATCTCCACTGTGAGCTTTCTCAACCTAGAAATACGTTCAAGTAATGAATCTTTCAATTGATTAAAATCACCCTTAAGATGTGCCTTAAATCTCTACTCCCACGAAAGGGGTGTGGGTTTGAGTTCTTGCTCTGCACTATTTTTTCGCGCCGTGGGCGTGGGGAGGGTGAGGTCGTGGTAGCAACGGGGATACTTGTGTGCATAAGTTATTGTTTAGTGATGCTATCAAGAATCAACTCAACAATCGTAACAAATATTGAAGTCTGTCATTTAGAACTACTAAAATTTGGCTAATCTATTAATCAAAATAGGCGAATCCGAAGTTGATAATACAAGATATGATGATGCACCATGGCCTCCATAGAACAATTTTGCATTGCAGGGTGAAAAGTTATAAGAAAGAGATCCTAAGCCTATCGAAAGAGGATGGTGAGTTTTGACTATCAAAATTATTTTAGCTCACAAATATGGCCCTCTTATCTTTTATGTTGTGGGGGAAATATGTTGTGGCATGATTTCTACATTACTTACATATGGAAAGTATTATGACAATATTCAACCTATTTAAAGATGAATCCTTAAAAATAGGCAGAGCAACTGAAGCTATGCACATTCAGGTTCAAGGTTTCCTCACAGACCATGAGGTAACCATGTAATGTGTATGGAGAGCAGCTGACAATATTTAGAGAAATAATGATAGAATGTGTCGGACATAGCTAGTTATGTGCCTGTATGTTGCTACAGTTTTTGTCTATCTTACACTTTCATGTAATATTGTTTTGTTGTCGGTACCAGCACATACATGTATGATTATAGTATAGTTATAAAAGGCATACATCATAGGCCTATCTAGAAGGCCACGACCGAGTACCAAAACAATATATGTACACATGTCCCGCTCGTCAAATAAGACAATCTTTAGCAATTTTCCCTAAATTATACAACATTTGTTCTCAAATATGTGTCGTCCGCTAGTTCATTTTTGAATTAAACCATGACAAATAAAAAGAACGGAGGGAGTACCCCATATATCCCACTATCACGCCAAGTCAGCACACTCTCTCCCTCTACAGCGGTTTCCCTATATAATCCCTCTAAACCCCACCATACACATATAATATCATTTTAAACAGTTCCATGGAAAAGCAACCACAAAAGCATCAACTGCATAAAAACATTGTGTACTGCTTGGCTGGAAAGTGGACTCACCTATGAGCAAGAGGTGGTGTTTGGCAATGCATTGCAAAGACAACATTGCAAACATCCCGGAAGATCAGCGCCGGATAGCTTCCGTAAGAAGAGGGCGAAGAGGACGACCATGAGGAGGAGGACGTGGGTGTTCCTGAGGCGCATCCAGGACGCCACCACCGTCAGCGCCGCGCTGCGCACGTGTGAGATGGTGGCGTACGCGCGCGCCCGCAGGCGCCACAACGAGCTGAAGAGGAGCACGCGGAGCGTCACCCCGCGGCCCAGCAACATCAACAACCCGATCCAAAAGGAGTCGATGCTCGCTTCTCCGGACTCCCGCACCAATGGGCACATGAAACCTAGGAGAGACAGAGCTAACTTGAGATTGCATTGGATTGCAGAACCACATTTCTCACTCAGAATTCAACTTTACAGGAATGCTAATAAGTGACCATGATCCTTAGCTTGTACCTCCAGTTTGTCCCAAGAACTTCTTGTCTTGTCCAATGCACAAAAGCACAATAGAAGAACCAAACACTGCTAGCCCGCCTACAGTGCATGCGATCCTTTGCACATAACTATAGAAAGCAAAACATGATCAGCTGATGTTGCCTTTTCCTGGCAAAAGAAAATAATAAAAATACTAAAATAATATGCAATTTGGTCATTCTCTTCAATAACAGTGTTCCATTCCTTTGTTTGTGCACTTTAGATATTTCAAAGAGTGCCCACAGGGATACAGGAGGCGGAGACCTATCTGAGAGCACCTAGAGGGAGGGTGAATAGGTGTTCCTGTAAAATTCAACACTAATAGCCACAAAACTTAGTTGTTAAAGTTAGAATGGGTAAGTGGCTTGAAATGAGCTCTTGCGAACACAGACAATCAAAAAGAAAGCACACAAGAGACACGTGATTTTTATCCCGTGGTTCGGCCAAGTAACACTTGCCTACTTCCACGTTGTGGCGTCCTAATGGACGAGGGTTGCACTCAACCCCTTTCAAGTGATCCAATGATCACCTTGAATACCACGGCTTTTCTTACTTATCTCTTTTTCCCATTTGCGAGGAATCTCCACAGGTTGGAGTCTCTCGCCCTTACAACAAAGATTACAATGAAAGCACAAGAGTAAGGTTGGGGAGCAACACACACAAATCCACAGCACACACACGCACACAAGCCAAGACTTGAGCCAAAAATGAAGCACAAAGAGTTCACAACTGGAATGGAGCTCGAATCACTAACACAATCGATCAAGTGAGCAGAGACGGAGTGTGGGAGACTTAGAATGCTTAGTGAATGCTTAGATGTCTCCTTCATGCGCTTAGGGGTCCCTTTTATAGCCCCAACGCAGCTAGGAGCCGTTGGAGGCCAACAAGGAAAGCTATCCTTGCCTTCTGTCGGGTGGCACACCGGACACTCCGGTGCACCACCGGACAGCCACTGTTCATGTCTGGTGCGCGATCTCCTTCCTATTCTGGCGCAGACGACCGTTGCAGATTCGTGGCAGTTGGCGCACCGGACACTGTCCGGTGCACACCGGACAGTCTGATGCCCCCTGCCGACCGTTGGTGCGGGCCACGCGTCACCCGCGGATTGCGCGGCCGACCGTTGCGCTGGCGGCCATTGGCTCACCGGACAGTCCGGTGCACCACCGGACAGTCCGGTGAATTATAGCCGTATGCCGCCAAACTTTCTCAAGAGCGGCCTGTTCACCGGAGGCCAGCCTGGCGCACCGACCACTGTCCGGTGCACCACCGGACAGTCCGGTGTGCCAGACTGAGCTGGACTTCGGCTGTACACAGCCAAGTCACTTGCAATCCTTTTCTTCTTTTCTTTTATCTATTTCTAGTAATTAGACAAAATATGTTAGTACTCAAAACAATGTACTAAGTCTAGAAACGTACCTTGTTACATGATTTGCACCTTTTGCTTGTTTGGCACATAATATCTTACTCACTATGTGTTGGACACTTAATCACCAAAACATTATAGAAATGGCCCAATGGCACATTTCCCTTTCAATCTCCCCCTTTTTGGTGATTCATGCCAACACATCAAAAAGCAATGCAAAACATGCAACATCGATTCAAATTGAAGACCAAATTGTTTTTTATTATAATTTGGCATATTTGGATCTTTCTTTGCCACCACTTGGTTTGTTTTTGCAAATCAAATTCATTTTCCTATCTCTAAGTCAAACTCACTTGTTTGGGCATAAAGAGAGATATTCCAAGAGTGAAATTGATCAAGATCCAAAAACTCCCCCTTTTCCCATAATCATAAAATCTCCCCACAAGAGACCAAATTTTGCAATAAGAGTATTTTGGACGAACCAAAAATTCTAACTCTACTATTTTCAAAACTCTCAAGTGGTAGCTGATCCATTTGCTTTGGCCTTAATTTCTCCCCCTTTGGCATCAAGCACCAAAACGGGATCATTTTTGGCCCTTTAACCCCATTGCCTCACCAAAAATGTCAATTAAGAGCAAAAAGGCAATAAGAGCATAAGAATGAACTTGGAGGTGAGTACACTAATACCGGAGTGCAGTGGAAGTCTTTTCATGGTCCAAGTTCACCTTTCCCTTTCAATCCATCTTTGAGACTACATCAAGTACACTTAAACACCAAGGTTAGTCTCAAATTAAGGGTCAAGTTGTAGCACATCTCCCCCTAAATATGTGCATCATTCACACATGGACTTGTGAGGTCTGGGGATCCCTTGCACAACTTGAGCACCCAAAATAAACAACAAATTGCATAAAGTAACATGATCAAAGGCATAAAACACATGTATGTTATAGATCAATCCAAGTTACGTGAATCTAAGACATTTAGCTCACTACGCAGCCTATAAAAGGTTTTCTCATCTAACGGCTTGGTAAAGATATCGACTAGCTGGTTCTCGGTGCTAATATGGAACACCTCGATATCTCCCTTTTGCTGGTGATCTCTCAGAAAGTGATGTCGGATGTCTATGTGCTTAGTGCGGCTGTGTTCAACAGGATTATCCGCCATGCGGATTGCACTCTCATTGTCACATAGGAGTGGGACTTTGCTCAGATTGTAGCCAAAGTCCCAGAGGGTTTGCCTCATCCAAAGTAGTTGCGCGCAACACTGTCCTGCGGCAACATACTCGGCCTCAGCGGTGGATAGGGCAATGGAGGTTTGTTTCTTTGAACTCCAAGACACCAGGGACCTTCCTAGGAATTGGCACGTCCCTGATGTACTCTTCCTATCAACCTTGCATCCAGCATAATCAGAGTCTGAATATCCAATCAAGTCAAATGTAGACCCCTTTGGATACCAGATCCCGAAGCAAGGCGTAGAAACTAAATATCTAAGAATCCGCTTAACGACCACAAGGTGACATTCCCTTAGGTCGGATTGATATCTAGTACACATGCATATGCTAAGCATAATATCCGGTCTACTAGCACATAAATAAAGTAATGACCCTATCATAGACCGGTATGCCTTTTGATCAACGGACTTACCTCCTTTGTTGAGGTCGACATGTCCGTCGGTTCCCATAGGTGTCTTCGCGGGCTTGGTGTCCTTCACCCCAAACCGCTTGAGAAGATCTTGTGTATACTTCGTTTGGGAGAGGAAAGTGCCATCCTTGAGTTGCTTCACTTGGAACCCAAGGAAGTAGTTCAACTCGCCCATCATTGACATCTCAAACTTTTGAGTCATCACCCTACTAAACTCCTCACAAGACTTTTGGTTAGTAGAACCAAATATTATGTCATCGACATAAATTTGGCACACAAAAAGATCACCGTTACAAGTCTTAGTGAAAAGAGTGGGATCGGCTTTCCCAACCTTGAAAGAATTAGCAATTAAGAAATCTCTAAGGCATTCATACCATGCTCTTGGGGCTTGCTTAAGTCCATAGAGCGCCTTAGAGAGCTTACACACATGGTCGGGGTACCTGTCATCCTCAAAGCTAGGGGGTTGTTCCACATACACCTCCTCCTTGATTGGCCCGTTGAGGAAAGCGCTCTTCACATCCATTTGAAACAACCTAAAAGAGTGGTGAGCGGCATAGGCTAATAATATTCTAATAGACTCTAGCCTAGCCACAGGAGCAAAAGTCTCCTCGAAATCCAAACCTGCGACTTGGGCATAACCTTTTGCCACAAGTCAAGCCTTGTTTCTTGTCACCACCCCGTGCTCGTCTTGCTTGTTGCAGAACACCCACTTGGTTCCCACAACATTTTGCTTTGGATGTGGCACCAGGCTCCAAACTTCGTTCCTCTTGAAGTTGTTGAGCTCTTTCTGCATAGCTAATACCCAGTCCGGATCTTGCAAGGCCTCTTCTACCCTGAAAGGCTCAATAGAAGAGACAAACGAGTAATGCTCACAAAAATTAGCTAAACGTGAGCGAGTTGTTTCTCCCTTGCTTATGTCACCCAGAATTTGATCGACAGGGTGATTTATTTGGATCGTCGCTCAGACTTGAGTTGGAGGGGCCAGTGGTGCTTCTTCCTCCATAACTTGTTCTTCTTGTGCTCCCCCTTGATCACGTGCCTCTTCTTGAAGGACCTGTTCATCATCTTGAGTTGGGGGATGCACCATTGTTGAGGAAGAAGGTTGATCTTGCTCTTGTTGTTCCTGTGGTTGCACATCTCCAATCGCCATGGTGCGTATTGCGGCCGTTGGAACTGAAAGTCGCCTAGAGGGGAGTGAATAGGGCGAATCTGAAATTTACAAACTTTAAGCACAACTACAAGCCGGGGTTAGCGTTAGAAATATAAACGAGTCTGAAAGAGAGGGCGAAAACAAATCACAAGCAAATAAGGCGGATGACACGGTGATTTGTTTTACCAAGGTTCGGTTCTTGCAAACCTACTCCCCGTTGAGGTGGTCACAAAGACCGGGTCTCTTTCAACCCTTTCCCTCTCTCAAACGGTCACTTAGACCGAGTGAGCTTCTCTTCTCAATCAAACGGGACACTAAGTCCCCACAAGGACCACCACACAATTGGTGTCTCTTGTCTTGGTTACAATTGAGTTGAACACAAGAAAGAAGGAAGAAGAAAAGCAATCCAAGCGCAAGAGCTCAAATGAACACAAGTCTCTCTCTCACGAGTCACTATTTGATTGGAATGATCTTTGGACTTGGGAGAGGATTTGATCTCTTTGGTTGTGTCTTGTATTGAATGTTATAGCTCTTGTAAGGTGTTTGAAGGCTGAAAACTTGGATGCAATGAATGGTGGGTGGTTGGGGGTATTTATAGCCCCAACCACCAAACTAGCCGTTTTGGTGGAGGCTGCTGTCGCATGGCGCACCAGACAGTCCGGTGCGCCAGCCATGTCACCCGACCATTAGGGTTCGACTGTTGGAGCTTCTGTCTTCTGGGCCACCGGACAGTCCGGTGGTGCACCGGACAGGTCCTGTAGACTGTCTGGTGCGCCTTCTAGCTCTGCTCTGACTTCTGCGCGCACTGTAGCGCATTAACTGCTGTTGCAGACGACCGTTGGCGCTGTAGTAGCCGTTACTCCGCTGGCACACCGGATAGTCCGGTGTTACACCGGACAGTCCGGTGAATTATAGCGGAGCGGCTCCCAGAATTCCCGAAGGTGAGCAGTTTGGAGTTTGGTTCCCTGGTGCACCGGACACTGTCCGGTGGCACACCGGACAGTCCGGTGCGCCAGACCAGGTCACACTTTGGTTGTCTTTTGCTCTCTTTGTTTGAACCCTTTCTTGGTCTTTTTATTGGTTTATTGTGAACCTTTGGCACCTGTAAAACTTATAATCTAGAGCAAACTAGTTAGTCCAATTATTTGTGTTGGACAATTCAACCACCAAAATCAATTAGGAAAAGGTGTAAGCCTATTTCCCTTTCAATCTCCCCCTTTTTGGTGATTGATGCCAACACAAACCAAAGCAAATAAAAGTGCAAAATTAAACTAGTTTGCATAATGTAAGTGCAAAGGTTACTTGGAATGAAACCAATAATTAATTCTACTAGATATGCATGGATGGCTTTCTTCTAATTTAAAATTTTAGACCACGCTTGCAACACATGTTTTGTTTTTGCAAACTCTTTTGGAAATTCTTTTCAAAGTCTTTTTGCAAATAGTCAAAGGTAAATAAATAAGATTTTGAGAAGCATTTACGAGATTTGAAATTTTCTCCCCCTGTTTCAAATGCTTTTCCTTTGACTAAACAAAACTCCCCCTTAATGAAATCCTCCTCTTAGTGTTCAAGAGGGTTTTAGATATAGATTTTGAAGAGGGTATTCAAATTTGAGATTATATCAATAATAAGATACCAATTTGAAAATACTACTTTAAAAACAAATTGAAAGATTAAAATTTTGAAATTGGTGGTGGTGCGGTCCTTTTGCTTTGGGCTAATACTCTCTCCCCCTTTGGCATGAATCGCCAAAAAACGGAGTCATTAGAGCCCTTCTAACTACTTTCTCCCCCTATGGTAAATAACATATGAGTAAAGATTATACCAAAGTTGGAGAGCGGCGCGGAGCGACGGCGAAGGATGAATAATTCGATGGAGTGGAGTGGAAGCCTTGTCTTCGCTGAAGACTCCATTTTCCCTTTCAATCTATGACTTAGCATGAAATATACTTGAAAACCACATTAGTCATAGCACATGAAAGAGATGATCAAAGGTATATATATGAGCTATGTGTGCAAAACATCAATCAAAATTCCTAGAATCGAGAATATTTAGCTCATGCCTAAGTTTGGTTAATGTTTGCTCATCTAATGGCATGGTAAAGATATCAGCTAATTGTTCTTTGGTGTTAACATATGCAATCTCGATATCCCCTTTTGTTGGTGATCCCTTAAAAAATGATACCGAATGGCTATGTGTTTAGTGCGGCTATGCTCAACGGGATTATCCGCTATGCAGATTGCACTCTCATTATCACATAGAAGAGGAACTTTGGTTAATTTGTAACCATAGTGTAATACTCAAAGTTGTATTCAAGGAATGTATAGTAGATCTCCTCATTTCATGTGCCATATTTGCATCATAAAAAGAGCACACATGTAATCGAGAGTGATTAATTAAAACCAATGATACCAAAATAAAAGAAAATGCATCATGTGGAGTTTATATGTTTGTGCATCAAATAAAATAATAAGAATAAGAATAATAAGAATAATAAGATAATAAATACTAGAAGTTAAATCAAACCCTAACTTAAAATTAGGGTTTTTGAAAATAAGAAGGAGAGAAATGATATAGAAATATAAATGATATAATTATATTTCAAGAGTTGGTATTCTTAACTTCACAAAAGTAATAAAGATTAATGTAGCACAAGTGTGACTTCAAAATTCAAATTCAAATTCAAATTTAAACCTAAAAAGGAAGAAAAGAGAAAGAAAAAGATAAAAGAAAAAGAGAAGGGGACATACCTGGGCCTCGGATCTCACTTTTGGCCCATCTGCAAAACACGCGTGTGCGGCCCAACCGCGGATCCTTCGTGCGCGTGCACTCCCACCTCCTCACTGTTTTCGTGGGCCCGGCTCGTCAGCATTTCCCCGCGCGCGCGCCATCACCGGGCCTCGCGTGTCAGCCACAACTCCCTCTCGCTCGTGTGTCTCCGCTCACTGCTTCGCAGGCCCACAGCTCAGCCCACCTTACTAACTGCGAGTCAACCACTCAACCACATGACCCGCTCCGCTACTATCACGTGGGACCCACGTTGTCATCACCTAGCTGTGCGCGATTATCGCGCCGCTCACCCACCTCTCCGCGTGAAAGCCGCCGCGACTCAACCGACTTCGCCGAGCTCGCTGGGGACCGTCTCTGCCAACCGGGTCGCCCCGCTCGTATATAACCGTCGTCCGCTGCTCTTCTGTTTCCCTATTTCACCCGTCTTGAGCCGAAACCGTGAACCGAGGGGGGAGAAGAGGGCGCCGCCATCGTGATTCTTGGTCTTGGCTGTTGTGGGACCTTCCACGGGGGTTTGGGGGCTCCGCGGTGCTTCCTAGTGGACTTACGTGGCCGAGGAAGGAGAGGTCGACCGCTGGGTGGCCAGAATTTCATCACCACATTGTTGAATTCGTCGCGGCGCGCGGGCAGATCGGGGCGCTTCTAGATTCGATGTGAGCTTCTTTTCCCTGTTATCATGCAGTTGTTCACTGTGTATTATCGCATCCTATTCGAAGTTCGAGTGTGTATGGCGAATTCTGGCCAGTGCCGGCCATGGCGTCGCCGCAGGAACTCGGGCGCCGCCGTGTGCGTGGCATTGGGGAGTGGCGCGTGTGCCGGAGTGCTGCGACCCATTGATCCTCTGCGCAACGACCAAGATTAGACGATCGAGTACCCGTTCGCGCGATTGAGTAGGCGTCGTAGATCCGTGATCCTGCGGTTCAGGTTAGGACTGGCTTCATTAAATCTGGGCCATACATTAGGAATCTGATGGTGTCTGGTGAGAGCGAGGGTTTAATATGGTTTGATCTAATCGTGGTCGTTCACAGTCGATCGAACGGCCAGAATACCCCCGTACCCCTTCGGCTAGCGTAGTTTGCAAAAGAGACCCGACAGTTTTAGGAAACCCACCCGCAGTCCATGTAGCAGTAATCTGTGTTTTTGGGATTTTCTGCGCTAGCCCCTGACTTTTCCAGAAATCGAGGCCCAGTCCAGAGAAGATTAAAAACAGAGAAATAATTATAGAAATTCGTTTTTAATACAAAAACAATTCTAGAAACTTGTAAAATGCATAGAAAATTCATTTTAGCTCCAAATTGAACCATTCCAATTTCTAAAATTTTGTAGGATTATTGTCTATCATTTAGTGTCTCTATTTTGACATGAAAACAGTAAGAAAATTAATTTCTCATTTAATCCTATTTCAAGCACATTAAACCTTAGGAAATTCATAACTTGAAATCTATAACTCCAAATTTAATGATTCTAGTCCCTATGATCTCATTTTAATAATTAGATTTTTATTGTATATTTTATTTATCTGTTTGATGTGATGTTAATTTATGCTATACTATGTATGTATTGTGTTGATGCGAGTAGACGAGCAAGCCACTGTGGATTCTGAGGTTTAGTAAGTAGAAGTAGCTGAGCAAGAGCTCATTGAAGGCAAGTTGTGCCCTTGATCACTTACTTTTTCCCAGCCATGTTCTTATTAATTATAATGATTTGCATAGGTTAATTTTGATGGGACCCAATAGGTTACCCCAGTTTTGGTTATCTTTATACCTTGTTCACCACTGAAATATTTTTGGGTAGTACCTGCTATTGCTTTATGTGGATTTGGGTATGGAGATACACTATTTATGATTACTCTTTTATTATCTTTTTATTATTACTATTCATGTTAAGATCATTATGTTAATGGGAACATGGAGCAACCACCCGGGAAAACAGTGCTACCACAAGGGTTTAATGGGACGCCCTTGGCTGATTAACTAGGAAAGCTAGTGGATGTCTTCCTTACCCGAAAGGGGCAAGGGCAGTAGGAGAGTGGTCAGTGTAGGGAGGTCCTTGGGTTGATTTTGCTGTGATGGCGGTCAGGCGAGGGATTCCTGCACTGGAGCTTCCTATAAACTATAGCAGGATTTCTGAAGCTAGTGGAACTTTGTAAAGGCCTCATAGTGTTACCCTGCCTCGCCTCTTCGGTAGAGGTGTATGAGATTGGCCATCTCTGGGCATATGGGTAACATTACTTGTGGGTAAAGATGCACAACCTCTGCAGAGTGTAAAACTGGTATACTAGCCGTGCTCACGGTCATGAGCAGCTCGGACCCTCACATGATTAATTTATGGAACTTAAATTTAATTTGACATTTGCATCGCATTTGGAATTATTTTACTATTACTTTTCTTTATTATTAATAAGGTTTGGTATTTACTTACACTTAGTAATTGCTAATAAAATTTTGACCAACTTATAAAAGCAATGCTCAGCCTCAGCCTCTATTTTGTTGATCAGCCTTACACTTCACATGAACTCCCACCTTTGGTGAGTTCATGCACATTATTCCCCACGACTTGTTGAGCTATGAACGTATGTGAGTTCACTCTTGCTGTCTCACACCCCCCCACAGGAGAAGAACAGGTGGTCGAAGAGGAGCCGCCTAACTCTGAGGCATTCGATTTGATCTAGGTGGTGTCTCCCAGTCAGCTTTCTGGCGCCAACGATAGATTTTAGATCCTGCGATATTTATCTCTTATTTTGTAAGACTTCCGCTGTGTAATAAAGTACTCTGATTATTGTGACATTTATCTCTATACACTCTGTTATTATATGTGTTGTCTTCTTTGGCGCATGTATGAGATGCACCCGACTTTGTCCCTTAAAGCTCGGCTGTGACAGAAGTGGTATCAGAGGAAATGTTGACTGTAGGACGAAACCTAGATAGAAATGGACAAAACCCTTATCTACTTACCTTACTCTGATTCTTTCTATACTTATGTTGATCCTGTCTCACCTTCTACTGTTCCACTCTGATCATTCTTATCTTTTCTACTCTAAGACAAGATGGATTTCACACATTGGAATCCTACATTTATGACCTTCTCAAGAGATTGGAGACCTAAGACAAAAAAATTCTATTAAAATGTTGGTTGATTGTTCTGATGATCAATGTCTGATTTGCTTCTTTGATTGATTGAAATAGTATAGACGGGCATCTTAGTATGTACCACCATAAGGTAATGAATTAGCTATGGTAGGTAAAACATTAATCTGCTTAGCTAATAAATCCCCCAAAGTAACTTGATTCGTAATCACCTGCCTTGTCTACTATTCCTTTCTTACCCTATGTTTCTAACCCAGATGGGCTACCCCTATAGTGTTAGAAGAGATCACTATAGACATGATCCTTGGTATGTCATGGTTAAGAAAGGCAAAGGCAGTATATACACTATGCTAAGGGAACCGTAGAACTCACTAGTTCCAAAGAAGAAAGATTTGAAGTTGGAATTGCAGTAACTACTGCCACCAGACTAGCGACATTCTTAGTAGATGAGAAGTTGGTGGGTGACAACATCCGCGCAGTTAGAGATTTTCCAGATGTCTTCCTAGAAGAGTTACCAGGGATGCCACCATATAGGGAAGTTGAGTTTGTCATTGATCCTTTACCTAGGCTGCCCCTACTTTCAAACGGCCATATAGGATGTCTGTAGAAGAGTTAAAGGGGCTGAAGAAGCAGTTAACGGAATTGCAAGAGGCTGGGTACATTCGTCCGAGTCTTCACCTTGGGGGAGCGCCAGTTCTATTTGTACAGAAGAAAAATGGATCGCAAGGGATGTGTGTGGATTATAGGTCCCTTAATGATATCACTATGAAGAACAAGTATCCATTACCCCGCATTGAAGATTTATTTGATCAGATGAGAGGTGCAAGGGTATTCTCGAAGATTGATCTCCGATCGGGTTATCACCAAATGAAGATTAGGCCATCGGATGTGCCCAAGACGGATTTCTCGACCCGATATAGTTTATATGAGTTCACCATTATGTCATTTGGACTAACTAATGCACCAGCCTATTTTATGGATCTGAAGAATAAGGTGTTCATGGAGTATTTGGACAGATTTGTCGTAGTATTTATCGACGATATTCTTATCTATTCTAAGAGTGAAAGTGATCATGAGGAACACCTGAGATTGGTGCTACAAAAGCTAAGGGATAATCAACTCTATGCCAAGTATAGCAAATGCGAGTTTTGGATTGGCGAGGTGCCATTCCTTGGACATATTATTTCTAATGGAGGGATATCAGTGGATCCTGCTAAAGTCAAGGAGATAGTGGCGTGGAGCATACCCACTACAGTTACGAAGATTCGGAGTTTCTTGGGGCTTGCAGGATATTATCGAAGATTTATTGAAGGATTCTCTAAGATTGCCAAGCCTATGACCTCGCTTCTGGAGAAAGGAAGAGAATTCAAGTGGGATGAGAAGTACCAAGATAGCTTAGATCAATTAAAGAAGAGATTGATGTCGCCCCAGTGTTGGTTATGCCAGATCTACAGAAGAGATTTGACATTTATTGTGATGCATGTGGTTAAGGCTTTGGATGTGTGCCTATGCAAGAAGGACATGTGATTGCCTACACGTCTTGTCAATTGCGGAAATATGAGTTGAACTACCCCACTCATGACTTAGAACTAGCAGTCATTGTGCATGCACTTAAGATTTGGAGACACTACATTATGGGAACTAAGTGCCAAGTATACACGGATCATAAGAGTTTGAAGTACATATTCACTCAGAAGGATCTCAACCTTAGGCAACGCCGTTGGTTGGAGCTTATTAAGGATTATGATTTGGAGATTCACTATCACCCAGGAAAGGCAAATTTGGTTGCAGATGCCTTGAGTCGAAAGGAGCATGTATATTCAGCTGTTGTTGCCCAGCTATCCGATGAGATTGTTGAGGATTTCAAGAGACTTAACCTGGGGATAGTTGCTCACACTGAAGGAGTTACCATTGATGTGGAACCTACTTTGGAGCAAGAAATCCACAAAGGACAAATTGGTGATGCTAAATACAAGAGATTAAGGACCTGATTACTGAAGGTCGAGGTTTGAAATTCACGGAAGATGAGCAAGGCACCGTATGGTTCAAGGACAGGATATGTGTTCCTGATATTGAAAGCCTTCGTGAGACTATTTTAAGGAGGCCCATGACTTGGATTATTCTATTCATCCTGGTAGTACCAAGATGTATCAGAATTTGAAGCAGAAATATTGGTGGTATGGATTGAAGAGAGATGTGGCTGCACATGTGGCTATGTTAGATGTGTGTCAAAGAGTTAGGGCTGAACACCAGAGGCCAGCTGGACTACTGCACCCATTGAAGATACCCGAGTGGAAGTGGGAAGAGATTGGTATGGATTTTATTACTGGATTGCCTCGCACCCAGAAATGATATGATGCTATATGGGTGATTGTGGATAGATTGACTAAAGTAGCCCACTTTATTCCAGTGAAGACCACATATTCAGGAGCCAAGTTAGCAGAGTTGTACATGGCATAGATTGTATGCCTACATGGTGTGCCAAAGAAGATTGTATCAGACCGTGGATCACAATTTACCTCTCGGTATTGGAAGAAGTTGCATGAGTCCTTGGATACAAGACTGAATTTTAGTTCGGCTTACCATCCCCAGACTGAGAGGACTAACCAAGTGCTGGAAGATATGTTAAGAGCTTGTGCCCTTAAGCATGATGGTAGTTGGGATAAGAGTCTACCGTATGCGGAGTTCTCATATAATAATAGCTATCAGGCCAGTTTGAAGATGTCACCGTTTGAGGCTTTGTATGGCAGAAAGTGCAGGAGTCCACTGTATTGGGATCAAACTGGTGAAAGGCAGTTCTTTGGGCCTGAACTGATTCAAGAGGCAGAAGAACAAGTCCATATGATTCAAGAGAATTTGAGGGTAGCTCAAACCAGGCAAAAGAGCTATGCTGATAATAGAAGAAGACCACTGGAGTTTGAGAAAGGTGATCATGTGTACCTCAAGGTGTCACCACTTTGTGGAATGAAGAGATTTAAAGTCAAGGGCAAATTGCCCCCTCGTTTTATTGGACCATTCAGAGTTTTTAGGCGAGTTGGAGAGATGGCCTATCAACTCGAGCTACCTGATAATCTATTTGATGTGCATAATGTATTTCATGTGTCTCAACTTAAGAAGTGTCTCCGTGTCCCTGAGGAATAGTTACCAATGGAAGAGCTCGGTGTTCAAGGAGATTTGACTTACACGGAGTATACTATCAAGATTCTGGATACACTAACTCGTGTCACGAGAAATAAGGTTATAAAGATGTGCAAAGTGCAATGGAGTCACCACGAAGAAGATGAAGCAACATGGGAAGGAGAAGAAGAGCTTCGCATAGATTATCCCCATCTTTTCCCTCGTTCCTCCTAAATCTCGAGGACAAGATTATTTTTAAGGGGGGTAGGATTTGTAATACTCAAAGTTGTATTCAAGGAATGTATAGTAGATCTCCTCATTTCATGTGCCATATTTGCATCATAAAAAGAGCACACATGTAATCGAGAGTGATTAATTAAAACTAATGATACCAAAATAAAAGAAAATGCATCATGTGGAATTTATATGTTTGCACATCAAATAAAATAATAATAATAATAATAATAATAAGATAATAAATACTAGAAGTTAAATCCAACCCTAACTTAAAATTAGGGTTTTTGAAAATAAGAAGGAGAGAAATGATATAGAAATATAAATGATATAATTATATTTCAAGAATTGGTATTCTTAACTTCACAAAAGTAATAGAGATTAATGTAGCACAAGTTTGACTTCAAAATTCAAATTCAAATTCAAATTTAAACCTAAAAAGGAAGAAAAGAGAAAGAAAAAGATAAAAAGAAAAAGAGAAGGGGACTTACCTGGGCCTCGGATCTCACTTTTGGCCCATCTGCAAAACACGCGCGTGCGGCCCAACCACGGATCCTTTGTGCGCATGCACTCCCACCTCCTCACTGTTTTCGTGGGCCCGACTCGTCAGCCTTTCCCCGCGCGCGCGCCGTCATCGGGCCTCGCGTGTCAGCCACAACTCCCTCTCGCTCGTGTGTCTCCGCTCACTGCTTCGCTGGCCCACAGCTCATCCCACCTTACTAACCGCGAGTCAACCACTCAACCGCACGACCCGCTCCGCCACTATCACGTGGGACCCACATTGTCATCACCTAGCTGTACGCGATTATCGCGCCGCTCACCCACCTCTTCGCGTGAAAGCCGCCGCGACTCAACCGACTTCGCCGAGCTCGCTGGGGACCATCTCTGCCAACCGGGTCGCCCCGCTCGTATATAACCGTCGTCCGCTGCTCTTTTATTTCCCTATTTCACCCGTCCTGAGCCGAAACCGTGAACCGAGGGGGGAGAAGAGGGCGTCGCCATCGTGATTCTTGGTCTTGGCTATTGTGGGACCTTCCACGGGGGTTTGGGGGCTCCGCGGTGCTTCCTGGTGGACTTACGTGGCCGAGGAAGGAGAGGCCGACCGCTGGGTGGCTAGAATTTCATCACCACATTGTTGAATTCGTCGCGGCGCGTAGGCAGATCGGGGCGCTTCTAGATTCGATGTGAGCTTCTTTTCCCTGTTATCGTGCAGTTGTTCACTGTGTATTATCGCATCCTATTCGAAGTTCGAGTGTGTATAACGAATTCTGGCCAGTGCCGGCCATGGCGCCGCCGCAGGAACTCGAGCGCCGCCGTGTGCGTGGCATTGGGGAGTGGCGCGTGCGCCGGAGTGCTGCGACCCATTGATCCTCTGCGCAACGGCCAAGATTAGACGATCGAGTACTCGTTCGCGCGATTGAGCAGGCGCCGTAGATCCGCGATCCTGCGGTTCAGGTTAGGACTGGCTTCATTAAATCTAGGTCGTACATTAGGAATCCGATGGTGTCTGGTGAGAGCGAGGGTTTAATATGGTTTGATCTAATCGTGGTCATTCACAGTCGATCGGACGACCAGAATACCCCCGTACCCCTTCGGCTAGCGTAGTTTGCAAAAGAGACCCCAAAGTTTTAGGAAACCAACCCGCAGTCCATGTAGCAGTAATCTGTGTCTTTGGGAATTTTAAGCGCTAGCCCCTGACTTTTCCAGAAATCGAGGCCCAGTCCAGAGAAGATTAAAAACAGAGAAATAATTATAGAAATTCGTTTTTAATACAAAAACAATTCTAGAAACTTGTAAAATGCATAGAAAATTCATTTTAGCTCCAAATTGAACCATTCCAATTTCTAAAATTTTGTAGGATTATTGTCTATCATTTAGTGTCTCTGTTTTGACATGAAAACAGTAAGAAAATTAATTTCTCATTTAATCCTATTTCAAGCACATTAAATCTTAGGAAATTCATAATTTGAAATCTATAACTCCAAATTTAATGATTCTAGTCCCTATGATCTCATTTTAATAATTAGATTTTTATTGTGTATTTTATTTATCTGTTTGATGTGATGTTAATTTATGCTATACTATGTATGTATTGTGTTGATGCGAGTAGACGAGCAAGCCACTGTGGATTCTGAGGTTCAGCAAGTAGAAGTAGGTGAGCAGGAGCTCATTGAAGGCAAGTTGTGCCCTTGATCACTTACTTTTTCCTAGCCATGTTCTTATTAATTATAATGATTTGCATAGGTTAATTTTGATGGGACCCAATAGGTTACCCCAGTTTTGGTTATCTTTATACCTTGTTCACCACTGAAATATTTTTGGGTAGTATCTGCTATTGCTTTATGTGGATTTGGGTATGAAGATACAATATTTATGATTACTCTTTTATTATCTTTTTATTATTACTATTCATGTTAAGATCATTATGTTAATGGGAACATGGAGCGACCACCCGGGAAAACAGTGCTACCACAAGGGTTTAATGGGATGCCCTTGGCTGGTTAACTAGGAAAGCTAGTGGATGTCTTCCTTACCCGAAAAGGGCAAGGGCAGTAGGGGAGTAGTCAGTGTAGGGAGGTCCTTGGGTTGATTTTGCTACGACGGCGGTCAGGCGAGGGATTCCTGCACTGGAGCTTCCTATAACCTGTAGCGGGATTTCTGAAGCTTGTGGAACTTTGTAAAGGCCTCGTAGTGTTACCCTGCCTCGCCTCCTCGGTAGAGGTGTATGGGATTGGCCATCTCTTGGCAGATGGGTAACATTACTTGTGGGTAAAGATGCGCAACCTCTGCAGAGTGTAAAACTGGTATACTAGCCGTGCTCACGGTCATGAGCAGCTCGGACCCTCACATGATTAATTTATAGAACTTAAATTTAATTTGACATTTGCATCGCATTTGGAATTATTTTACTATTACTTTTCTTTATTATTAATAAGGTTTGGTATTTACTTACACTTAGTAATTGCTAATAAAATTTTGACCAACTTATAAAAGCAGTGCTCAGCCTCAGCCTCTATTTTGTTGATCAGCCTTACACTTCACATGAACTCCCACATTTGGTGAGTTCATGCACATTATTCCCCACGACTTGTTGAGCTATGAACGTATGTGAGCTCACTTTTGCTGTCTCACACCTCCCCACAGGAGAAGAACAGGTGGTCGAAGAGGAGCCGCCTAACTCTGAGGCATTCAATTTGATCTAGGTGGCGTCTCCCAGTCAGCTTTCTGGCGCCAAGGATAGATTTTAGATCCTGCGATATTTATCTCTTATTTTGTAAGACTTCCGCTATGTAATAAAGTACTCTGATTATTGTGACATTTATCTCTATACACTCTGTTATTATATATGTTGTCTTCTTTGGCGTATGTATGAGATGCACCCGACTTTGTCCCTTAAAGCTCGGGTGTGACACATAGTCCCTGAGGGTTTGCCTTATCCAAAGCAATTGCACGCAACAATGGCCTGCGTCAATTTACTCGGCTTCGGCGGTAGAAAGAGCTACAGAATTTTGCTTCTTTGAAGCCCAAGACACCAGAGATCTTCCCAAGAACTGGCAAGTCCCTGATGTGCTCTTTCTATTAATTTTATACCCTACCCAATCAGCATCGGAATAACCAATTAAATCAAATGTGGATCCCCTGGGGTACCAAAGGCCAAACTTAGGAGTATAAACTAAGTATCTCAAGATTCGTTTCACAGCCCTAAGGTGAACTTCCTTAGGATCGGCTTGGAATCTTGCACACATGCATACGAAAAGCATAATATCCGGTCGAGATGCACATAAATAGAGTAAAGAACCTATCATCGACTGGTATACCTTTTGATCTACGGATTTACCTCCCATGTCGAGGTCGAGATGCCCATTAGTTCCCATGGGTGTCTTGATGGGCTTGGCATCCTTCATCCCAAACTTTGTGAGTATGTCTTGAATGTACTTCATTTGGCTAATGAAGGTGCCCTCTTGGAGTTGCTTCACTTGAAATCCTAAGAAATACTTCAACTCCCCCATCATAGACATCTCGAATTTTTGAGTCATGATCCTACTAAACTCTTCACATGTAGATTCGTTAGTAGACCCAAATATGATATCATCAACATAAATTTGGCATACAAACAAATCATTTGCAAGTGTTTTAGTAAATAGAGTAGGATCGGCTTTTCCGACTTTGAAGCCATTAGCGATAAGAAAATCTCTTAGGCATTCATACCATGCTCTTGGAGCTTGCTTGAGCCCATAAAGCGCCTTAGAGAGTTTATAAACATGGTTAGGGTACTCATTATCTTCAAAGCCAGGTGGTTGCTCAACATAGACCTCTTCCTTGATTGGTCCACTGAGGAAGGCACTTTTTACGTCCATTTGATAAAGCTTAAAGCCATGGTAAGTAGCATAGGCAACTAATATACGAATTGATTCAAGCCTAGCTATGGGTGCATATGTTTCACCGAAATCCAAACCTTCGACTTGTGAATACCCCTTGGCCACAAGTCGGGCTTTGTTCCTTGTCACCACACCATGCTCATCTTGCTTGTTGTGGAAGACCCACTTGGTTCCTACAACATTTTGGTTAGGACATGGCACTAAATGGCATACCTCATTCCTCGCGAAGTTGTTGAGCTCCTCTTGCATCGCCAGCACCCAATCCGAATCTTGAAGTGCTTCCTCTACCCTGTGTGGCTCAAAAGAGGAAATAAAAGAGTAATGTTCACAAAAATGAGCAACACAAGATCGAGTGGTTACCCCTTATGAATATCGCTGAGGATGGTGTTCACGGGGTGATCTCGTTGGATTGCTTGGTGGACTCTTGGGTGTGGCGGTCTTGGTCCCTCATCATCTTCCTTGTCTTGATTATTAGCATCTCCCCCTTGGTAATT
This sequence comes from Zea mays, assembly GCF_902167145.1. Classification (NCBI taxonomy): domain Eukaryota; kingdom Viridiplantae; phylum Streptophyta; class Magnoliopsida; order Poales; family Poaceae; genus Zea; species Zea mays. Next base: position 28,428,886 of record NC_050100.1, on the reverse strand, counting down.
GTCCTCCTCTTGAGGTGGCTCCTCTTGATCTTCTTCATCATCATCTTGAGCTTGATCCTCATCTTGAGTTGGTGGAGATGCTTGCATGGAGGAAGATGGTTGATCTTGTGCTTGTGGAGGCTCTTCGGATTCCTTAGGACACACATCCCCAATGGACATGTTCCTTAGTGCGACGCACGGAGCCTCTTCATCATCTAGCTCATCAAGATCAACTTGCTCTACTTGAGAGCCATTAGTCTCATCAAACACAATGTCACAAGAAACTTCAACTAGTCCAGAGGACTTGTTAAAGACTCTATATGTCATTGTGTTTGAATCATAACCAAGTAAAAAGCCTTCTACAGCCTTAGGAGCAAATTTTGATTTTCTACCTCTTTTAACAAGAATAAAGCATTTGCTACCAAAGACTCTAAAATATGAAACATTGGGCTTTTTACCGGTTAGGAGTTCATAAGATGTCTTCTTGAGGATTCGGTGAAGATATAACCGGTTGATGGCGTAGCAGGCGGTGTTGACCGCCTCGGCCCAAAACCGATCCGAAGTCTTGTACTCATCAAGCATGGTCCTTGCCATGTCCAATAGAGTTCTATTCTTCCTCTCCACTACACCATTTTGTTGTGGCGTGTAGGGAGAAGAGAACTCATGCTTGATGCCCTCCTCCTCAAGCAAGCCTTCGATTTATGAGTTCTTGAACTCTGTCCCGTTGTCGCTTCTAATCTTTTTGATCCTTAAGCCGAACTCATTTTGAGCCCGTCTCAAGAATCCCTTTAAAGCCTCTTGGGTTTGAGATTTTTCCTCCAAAAAGAATACCCAAGTGAAGCGAGAATAATCATCTATAATTACAAGACAATACTTACTCCTACCGATGCTTATGTAAGCTATCGGGCCGAATAGGTCCATGTGGAGTAGCTCAAGCGGCCTGTCGATCGTCATGATGTTCTTGTGTGGATGATGAACACCAACTTGCTTCCCTGCTTGACATGCGCTACAAACCCTATCTTTCTCAAAATGAACATTGGTTAGTCCCAAAATGTGCTCTCCCTTTAGAAGCTTATGAAGATTCTTCATCCCAACATGGGCTAGTCGGTGGTGCCAGAGCCAACCCATGTTAGTCTTAGCAACAAGTGTCGAGTTCAGCTCTATCAAAATCTACCAAGTATAGCTGACCCTTCAACACTCCCTTAAATGCTACTAAATCATCACTTCTTCTAAAGACAGTAACACCTATATCCATAAAAAGACAGTTGTAACCCATTTTACACAATTGTGAAACTGAAAGCAAGTTATAATCTAAAGAATCTACAAGAAAAACATTGGAAATAGAGTGGTCAGGAGATATAGCAATTTTACCCAATCCTTTGACCAAACCTTGATTTCCATCCCCGAATGTGATAGCTCGTCGGGGATCTTGGTTTTTCTCGTAGGAGCAGAACATCTTCTTCTCCCCTGTCATGTGGTTTGTGCACCCGCTATCGATGATCCAACTTGAGCCCCCGGATGCATAAACCTACAAAACAAATTTAGGCCTTGTTCTTAGGTACCCAAACGGTCTTGGGTCCTTTGACATTAGAAACAAGCACCTTGGGTACCCAAACACAAGTCTTTGACCCCTTGTGTTTGCCCCCAACATATTTGGCAACTACTTTGCCTGATTTGTTAGTAAGCACATAAGATGCATCAAAAGTCTTGAATGAAATGTTATGATCATTTGATGCAATAGGAGTTTTCTTATTAGGCAATTCAGCACGAGTAGATTGCCTAGAACTAGATGTCTCACTCTTATACATAAAAGTATGATTAGAGCCAGAGTGAGACTTCCTAGAGTGAATTCTCCTAATTTTGTGCTCAGGATAACCGGCAGGGTACAAAATGTAACCCTCGTTATCCTGAGGCATGGGAGCCTTGCCCTTAATAAAGTTAGATAATCTTTTAGGAGGGGCATTGAGTTTGACATTGCCTCCTTGTTGGAAGCCAATGCCATCCTTAATGCCAGGGCGTCTCCCACTATAGAGCATGCTTCTAGCAAATTTAAATTTTCATTTTCTAAGTCATGCTCGGCAATTTTAGCATCTAGTTTAGCTATATGATCATTTTGTTGTTTGATCATAGCAATGTGATCATGAATAGCATCAATGTTAATATCTCTACATCTAGTGCAAATTGTAACATGCTCAACGGTAGATGTAGAGGGTTTGCAAGAATTTAGTTCAACAATCTTAGCATGTAAAATGTCATTCTCATCCCTAAGATTGGAAATAGAAATATTGCAAACATCTAATTCCTTAGCCTTAGCAATTAATTTTTCATTCTCATTTCTAAGGCTAGTAAGAGAGTCATTCAATTTTTCAATCTTAGCAATTGAACTAGCATTATCATTTCTAAGATTGTCAATTGAATCATCACAAATATTTGATTTCTCAACCTTAGCAATTAATTTGGCATTTTCATTTCTAAGGTTGGAAATAATATCATGGCAAGTGCTTAGCTCACTAGTTAATTTTTCACATTTTTCTACCTCTAGAGCATAAGCATTTTTAACCTTAACATGCTTTTTGTATTCTTTAATTAGGAAGTCCTCTTGACTATCTAAGAGTTCATCCTTATCATGAATAGCACTAATTAGTTCATTTAGTTTCTCCTTTTGTTGTATGTTTAGGTTGGCAAATAGGGTGAGCAAATTATCCTTATCATCACTAGAATTATCCTCATCACTAGAGGTTGCATACTTAGTGGAGGATTTTGATTTTACCTTCTTCTTTTTGCCGTCCTTTGCCATGAGGCACTTGTGGCCAACATTGGGGAAGAGAAGTCCCTTGTTGACGGTGATGTTGGCGGCGTCCTCGTCAGAGGAGGAGTCGGTGGAGCTCTCGTCGGAGTCCCACTCCCAGCAAACATGGGCATCGCCGCCTTTCTTCTTGTAATATCTCTTCTTTTCTCTTCTCTTTCCCTTCTTGTCATCGCCGCTGTCACTATCACTTGATAATGGACATTTTGCAATAAAATGACCGGGCTTACCACACTTGTAGCAAACTTTCTTGGAGCGGGGCTTGTAGTCCTTCCCCCTCCTTTGTTTGAGGATTTGATGGAAGCTCTTGATGATGAGCGCCATCTCCTCATTGTCGAGCTTGGAGGCGTCGATGGAGACTCTACTTGGTGTAGAGTCTTCTTTCTTCTCCTCCATTGCCTTGAATGCAACGGGTTGTGCCTCGGGTATGGAGGAGGAGGCGCCTTGCTCGATGATCTTTTTGGAGCCTTTGATCATCAATTCAAAGCTCACAAATTTTCCTATTACTTCCTCGGGAGACATTAGTTTATATCTTGGATCACCACGAATTAATTGAACTTGAGTAGGATTAAGAAATACGAGTGATCTAAGAATAACCTTGACCATTTCATGGTCATCCCATTTAGTGCTCCTGAGGTTGCGCACTTGGTTCACCAAGGTCTTGAGCCGGTTGTACATGGCTTGTGGATCCTCCCCTTGGTGAAGCATGAAGCGACCGAGCTCCCCCTCGATCGTTTCCCTCTTGGTGATCTTGGTCACCTCGTCTCCTTCGTGTGCGGTCTTGAGTACATCCCAAATCTCTTTGGCGTTCTTCAACCCTTGCACCTTGTTATACTCCTCTCGACTTAGAGAGGCGAGGAGTATAGTGGTGGCTTGGGAGTTAAAGTGCTGGATTTGGGCTACTTCGTCCGAGTCATAGCCTTCATCCCCCACGGATGGTTCCTGTGCACCAAACTCAACAATGTCCCAAATGCTAGCGTGGAGTGAGGTTAGATGGTGCCTCGTTTTAACACTCCACATACAATAATCTTCACCGTAAAAAACCGGTGGTTTGCCTAGTGGGACGGAAAGTAAAGGGGTGCGTTTGGAAATGCGAGGATAACATAAGGGGATCTTACTAAACTTCTTGCGCTTATGGCACTTAGAAGTGACAGACGGCGTGTCGGAGCCAGAGGTGGATGGCGATGAAGAGTCGGTCTCGTAGTAGACTACTTTCTTCATCTTCTTTTTCTTCTCGCCGCTCCGACGTGACTTGTCGTGTGAAGGGGATCCCTTCACCTTGTTGCCGGACTCCCCGGATGGAGCCTTCCCATGGCTTGTGGCGGGCTTCTCGCCGGTCACCATTTCCTTCTTGGCGTGATCTCCCGACATCACTTCGAGCGGTTAGGCTCTAATGAAGTACTAGGCTCTGATACCAATTGAAAGTCGCCTAGAGGGGGGGTGAATAGGGCGAATCTGAAATTTACAAACTTTAAGCACAACTACAAGCCGGGGTTAGCGTTAGAAATATAAACGAGTCCGAAAGAGAGGACGAAAACAAATCACAAAGAAAATAAGGCGGATGACACGGTGATTTGTTTTACCGAGGTTCGGTTCTTGCAAACCTACTCCCTGTTGAGGTGGTCACAAAGACCGGGTCTCTTTCAACCCTTTCCCTCTCTCAAACGGTCACTTAGACCGAGTGAGCTTCTCTTCTCAATCAAACGGGACACTAAGTCCCCACAAGGACCACCACACAATTGGTGTCTCTTGTCTTGGTTACAATTGAGTTGAACACAAGAAAGAAGGAAGAAGAAAAGCAATCCAAGCACAAAAGCTCAAATGAACACAAGTCTCTCTCTCACGAGTCACTATTTGATTGGAATGATCTTTGGACTTGGGAGAGGATTTGATCTCTTTGGTTGTGTCTTGTATTGAATGCTATAGCTCTTGTAAGGTGTTTGAAGGCTGAAAACTTGGATGCAATGAATGGTGGGTGGTTGGGGTATTTATATCCCCAACCACCAAACTAGCCATTTTGGTGGAGGCTGCTATCGCATGGCGCTCCGGACAGTCCGGTGCGCCACCTGACACTGTCCGGTGCGCCAGCCACGTCACCCGACTGTTAGGGTTCGACCGTTGGAGCTTCTGTCTTCTGGGCCACCGGATAGTCCGGTGGGGCACCGGACAGGTCCTGTAGACTGTCCGGTGTGCCTTCTGGCTCTGCTCTGACTTCTGCGCGCACTGTAGCGCATTAACTGCTGTTGCAGACGACCGTTGGCGCTGTAGTAGCCGTTACTCCGCTGGCACACCAGACAGTCCGGTGTTACACCGGACAGTCCGGTGAATTATAGCGGAGCGGCTCCCAGAATTTCCGAAGGTGAGCAGTTCGGAGTTTGGTTCCCTGGTGCACCGGACACTGTCCGGTGGCACACCGGACAGTCCGGTGCGCCAGACGAGGGCACACTTCGGTTGTCTTTTGCTATCTTTGTTTGAACCCTTTCTTGGTCTTTTTATTGGTTTATTGTGAACCTTTGGCACCTGTAAAACTTATAATCTAGAGCAAACTAGTTAGTCCAATTATTTGTGTTGGGCAATTCAACCACCAAAATCAATTAGGAAAAGGTGTAAGCCTATTTCCCTTTCAGAAACATCATTTTCATCTATGTCATCAAGATCAACTTGCTCTCTTGGAGAGCCATTAGTCTCATCAAATACAACATCGCTAGAGATTTCAACCAAACCTGATGATTTGTTGAAGACCCTATACGCCTTTGTATTTGAGTCATACCCTAGTAGAAACCCTTCTACAGCTTTGGGAGCAAATTTGGAATGTCTACCTTTCTTCACCAAAATGTTGCATTTGCTCCCAAATACACGAAAGTAAGATACATTGGGTTTGTTACCGGTAAGTAGTTCGTAGGAGGTCTTCTTGAGGAGACGATGTAGATAGAGCCGGTTTATGGCATGGCAAGCTGTGTTCACAACTTCCGACCAAAACCGCTCGGGCGTCTTGAACTCTCCAAGCATTGTCCTCGCCATGTCGATAAGTGTCCTATTCTTTCTCTCTACTACACTGTTTTGCTGTGGTGTGTAGGGAGCAGAGAACTCATGCTTGACACCTTCCTCCTCAAGATACTCCTCAACTTGTAAGTTCTTGAACTCGGACCTGTTGTCGCTCCTTATCTTTTTCACCTTGAGCTCAAATTCATTTTGAGCCCTCCTTAGAAAGCGTTTTAGGGTCCCTTGGGTTTCTGATTTATCCTGCAAAAAGAACACCTAAGTGAAGCGGTAAAGTCATCTACAATTATAAGACCATACTTACTTCCCCCGATGCTAAGGTAGGAGACGGGTCCGAAGAGGTCCATGTGGAGAAGCTCCAGTGGTCTTGACGTTGTCATCACATTCTTGTTGTGATGAGTGCTTCCCACCTGTTTCCCCGCTTGACAAGCTGCACAAGGTTTATCTTTTTCGAAGCAGACATTGGTTAGTCCTAACACATGTTCTCCCTTTAGAAGTTTATGAAGGTTCTTCATCCCAACATGTGCTAGACGGTGATGCCACAGCCAGCCCATGCTAGTCTTAGCTATTAAGCATGCATCTAGATCAGCCTCCTCTTTCGAAAAATCAACTAATATAGTTTGCCGTCTAATACACCCTTAAATGCTAATGAACCATCACTCCTTCTAAAGACAGAAACATCAACATTTGTAAACAAACAATTGTAGCCCATGTGGCACAATTGACTTACAGATAGGAGGTTGTAACCAAGCGACTCTACTAGAAATACGTTTAAAATGGAGTGTTCGTTGGTGATGGCTATCTTGCCCAAGCCTTTGACCTTGCCTTGGTTCCCAACTCCAAAGATGATTGTATCCTAGGAATCCTTGTTCTTGACGTAGGAGGTGAACATCTTCTTCTCCCCCGTCATGTGGTTTGTGCATCCGCTGTCGATAATCCAGCTTGAGCCCCCGGATGCATAAACCTGCAAGACAATTTACGCTTGGGTTTTAGGTACCCAACTCTTGTTGGGTCCTACAAGGTTAGTTACAATAGCCTTTGGAACCCAAATACAAGTCTTGTCTCCCTTGCATTTGGATCCCATTTTTCTAGCAACTACTTTTTCATTCTTACATACAAGTGCAAGCGAAGTATTGCAAGCGTGGTAAATAGTAGAAGGTTCATTACGTACTCTTCTAGGCACATGATGCACAACATGATTTCTCCTAGGCCTACTTCTATCATGCACAAAAGTAGAGCTAGAAGCAAACATATCATGTGAATTAAACGCATCATAACTCCTATTATAATGAGCATTTCTAGAAAATTTTTTATCATAAATGTAAGCATGACAATTTTTAGAACTACCAGCCATAGGAGCCTTCCCTTTCTCCTTGTTGAGAACGGGAGCCTTTTGGCTTGTTAAGTTCTTGGTTTCCTTTTGAAAACCAAGTCCATCCTTAATAGAGGGGTGTCTACCCACGGTGTAGGCATCCCTAGCAAATTTTAATTGATCAAAATTAGTTTTGCAAGTCTTAAGTTGAGCATTAAGACTTGCCACCTCATCATTTAATTTGGTAATAGACATAAGATGTTCATTACAAGCATCAACATCAAAATCCTTACATCTATTACAAATACTAACATGCTCTACACATGAACTAGATTTATTTGCTTCCTCTAGCTTAGCATTTAAATCATCATTTACACTCTTTAAACTAGACACAGTTTCATGGCAAGCAGATAATTCAGAAGAGAGCATTTCATTCCTTTTAACCTCTAAAGCAAGAGATTTTTGCACACTAACAAACTTATCATGCTCCTCATATAAAATATCCTCTTGCTTTTCTAACAATCTATCCTTTTCATTTAGAGCATCAATCAACTCATTGATTTTATCTACTTTAGCTCTATCTAAGCCCTTAAATAAATCAGTATAATCTACTTCATCATCACTAGAATCATCATCGCTAGTAGTATACTTAGAGGTATTTCAAACACTTACCTTTTTCTCCTTGGCCATGAGACACGTATGGCGTTCGTTGGGGAAGAGTGAAGACTTGTCGAAGGCTGAGGCGGCCAGTCCCTCATCGTTGGAGTCGGATGAAGAGCAGTTAGAGTCCCACACCCTCTATCTTCGCCCACTCTTGTCGTGTCTTTCTTGTGCCTGGTCATTCTCATTATCGGGACATTGAGCAATAAAGTGACCAGTCTTACCGCATTTGAAGCAGGAGCGCTTTCCCCTTGTTTTGTTCTTGTTGGGGTACTCCTTGCGACCTTTAAGTGCGGTCTTGAAGCACTTGATGATAAGCGCCATCTCATCCTCGTTGAGGCTAGCAGCCTCTACTTGTGCCACCATGCTTGGAAGCGCCACCCTGCTGCTGGTAGCCTTAAGAGCCACAGGTTGAGGCTTGTAGATGGGTAGTGGATCGTTTAGCGCATCGTCCACATATCGAGCCTCCTTCACCATCATGCGCCCGCTCACAAACTTCCCAAGAATCTCCTCGGGCGTCATCTTGGTGTACCTGGGATTCTCATGAATAAGATTGACAAGATGGGGGTCAATTACGGTAAATGACCTTAGCATTAGTCGGACGACGTCGTGGTTCGTCCATCTTGTGCTTCCATAGCTTCTAATTTTGTTGACCAGGGTCTTGAGCCTGTTGTATGTTTGAGTTGGCTCCTCTCCCCTGATCATGGCAAATCTCCCCAGCTCGCCTTCCACTAGTTCCATCTTAGTGATCATAGTGGCATCATTTCCCTCATGTGAGATCTTGAGGGTATCCCAGATTTGCTTGGCGTTGTCCAAGCCACTAACCTTGTTATATTTATCCCTGCACAAAGATGCTAGCAAAACAGTGGTAGCTTGTGCATTCTTATGAATTTGTTCATTAATCATCACAAGATTATCCGTACTATCGAAATGCATTCCATTCTCCAGGATTTCCCAAATGCTAGGATGGAGAGAAAACATATGACTATGCATTTTATGACTCCAAAATGAGTAATCCTCTCCATCAAAGTGTGGGGGTTTTCCAAGAGGAATAGAAAGTAAACGTGCATTTGAATTGTACGGAATGCAGGAATAATCAAAGAAATACTTTTGATTAACCGTCTTTTTCTTTGATGAAGAATCGTCATCATCGTCGTCTCTTGGTGAAGAAGAGGATTCGTCGCTGTCGTAGTAGACGATCTTCTTGATGCGCCTCTTCTTCTTCTCGTCCTTCTTCTTATGACTCGAGCCAGAGTCAGTGGGCTTGTCGTCCCTTGGCTCGTTGAAGAGAGACTCCTTTTCCTTGTTGTTGACCACCATCCCCTTTCCCTTAGGATCCATCTCTTCGGACAATTAGTCCCTTAGATGAAGAGAACGGCTCTGATACCAAATGAGAGCACCTAGAGGGGGGGGGGTGAATAGGTGATCCTGTAAAATTCAACACTAATAGCCACAAAACTTAGTTGTTAAAGTTAGAACGGCTAAGTGGCTTGAAACGAGCTCTTGCGAACACAGACAATTAAAAAGAAAGCACACAAGAGACACGTGATTTTTATCCCGTGGTTCGGCCAAGTAATACTTGCCTACTTCCACGTTGTAGCGTCCCAATGGACGAGGGTTGCACTCAACCCCTTTCAAGTGATCCAATGATCAACTTGAATACCACGGATTTTCTTCCTTATCTCTTTTTCCCGTTTGCGAGGAAGGTTGGAGTCTCTCGCCCTTACAACAAAGATTACAATGAAAACACAAGAGTAAGGTTGGGGAGCAACACACACAAATCTGCAGCACACACACGCACACAAGCCAAGACTTGAGCCAAAAATGAAGCACAAAGAGTTCACAACTGGAACGGAGCTCAAATCACTAACACAATCGATCAAGTGCGCAGAGACGGAGTGTAGGAGACTTAGAATGCTTAGTGAATGCTTAGATGTCTCCTCCATGCGCCTAGGGGTCCCTTTTATAGCCCCAAGGCAGATAGGAGCCATTGGAGGCCAACAAGGAAAGCTATCCTTGCCTTCTGTCGGGTGGCGCACCGGACAGTCCGGTGCACCACCGGACAGCCACTGTTCATATCCGGTGCGCGATCTCCTTCCTATTCTGGTGCAGACGATCGTTGCAGATTCGTGGCAGTTGGCGCACCAGACACTGTCCGGTGCACACCAGACAGTCCGGTGCCCCCTGCCGACCGTTGGCGCGGGCCACGCGTCGCCCGCGGATTGCGCGACCGACTGTTGCGCTGGCGGCCGTTGGCTCACCGGATAGTCCGGTGCACCACCGGACAGTCCGGTGAATTATAGCCGTACGCCGCCAAACTTTCCCAAGAGCGGCCTGTTCACCAGAGGCCAGCCTGGCGCACCGGACACTGTCCGGTGCACCACCGGACAGTCCGGTGTGCCAGACTGAGCTGGACTTCGGCTGTACACAGCCAAGTCACTTGCAATCCTTTTCTTCTCTTCTTTTATCTGTTTCTAGCACTTAGACAAAATATGTTAGTACTCAAAATAATGTACTAAGTCTAGAAACGTACCTTGTTACATGATTTGCACCTTTTGCTTGTTTGGCACATAATATCTTACTCACTATGTGTTGGACACTTAATCACCAAAACATTATAGAAATGGCCCAAGGGCACATTTCCCTTTCACTATCACTTACAATGGCAAAAAGGAGACAGAAACCGTAGAAATCAAGATGATGGCTCCAACGCATATCAACACTATGTTTCCAATGGCTTTCTGTCGCCTTACTTCTCTGGCTACCTCACTGACATCTAGTGCTTCTTGAACTAATTCCAGACAGAGAAAAAAAAGAATCGCAAAATGAGTTAGAGCATCTCAAATGCTTAATATGATTTCTAAAATCATGGGCTGCTGGTGCAGATACTTGCAGGCAATTCATATGCAAATTACAAATAATAGCAAAACGAATTTATCAAGGAAGCGCGGCTAATGTGTCATCTAGCCGCATTATCAAAGAAAAAGAGGTGTGGGCGAGATCCCCGCCTGCCTGTTCAGGCGTGGGCAGGATCCGGTAGGATCCGCGGTTGCCTGCTCGGGCGTGGGCAGAGCGCGTCGTGGGGGGCAGGGCTGCAGGGGCACGGGCAGCCGGGGGCGGCAGGCGCGTTCGAGACGGGATGGGGCGCGCTGCAGGGGCACGGGCAGCCGTGGGCAAGATCCCCTCCGCCTTGCCCCTGTGAAGTCCCCTCCGCCCTGCGAGGATTTGGTGGCGGCGCGGTGTCGACCGAGGATTTGGTGGCGCTAATGGCGGGGCAGGTTTGGGGCATGAGCAAGGGCGCGTGGGGGAGGACGAACACGAGGCAGAACCGTAGTGCACTTTTGTGAACGCCTACAATAGGTTCATATAGAGTAGTAGAGATTTTTTCTCAAATATGTGTCGTCCGCTAGTTCATTTTTGAATTAAACCGTGACAAATAAAAAGAACGGAGGGAGTACCCCATATATCCCACTATCACGCCAAGTCAGCACACTCTCTCCCTCTACAGCGGTTTCCCCTATATAATCCCTCTAAACCCCACCATACACATATAATATCATTTTTATCTCAACTACCATACCTACCATCCATCTCATTTTCCTTTTCTTGAAAGCATACAAATATTTTACTAACCTATCATTTTTAGAAGTGTGTAATTACATACAATAATTAAATTATTGTTACAATATCATCTTCTCCACTCCAAGAGAAGTTCACGCCATAAGACAACAATTAAAAACAAAGCTTTAAGCCATGATCATTATTTTTCCATGTACTGCTACAAAAGGATATACAGCTGAAACAATCCGCATAATTTCAATCTAATCAGTTGAGTTTCTCAAGAACTTAACGACATAAGCAACAACTTGGGCATGGAATAAAGTTTAACTACGCTTACAGCATCTACAGATTATGCAATGACGAAGAAGATCACAATGAAGACAAAATTGTTCCACAAATCAGTTGATGCTCTGTTGTACACTGTTCTATCTTTCCTCTTAATATACAAGTTAAGCTTCTCCTTCTATTCTTTCCCCTTCACATCAATCTATTCTAGTTCTAGAAAAGAAAATTGGATGTTGTATAAGCAAGATATAAATGGGAATAAAATTAGTTAAAATGATAAAAAAACATAGATGCAAAATTAGGAAACTGCTTGATTGCTAGAAATACATGTAGGGGCCTGCCCCGCCATTCACATAAATATGGTAAAATATGCTATAAAACAAACAAGAAAGCTGGATTTATACATTTCAATGGAATGGTCTGCAATAACATTAAAAGGGACCTTTGCTGGATTTCCCTTCCAGTTGATGGAGAACAGTTGACGTCGGCGTGGCGATGGATGTCCTTCCAGTTGACGGATTTTCCAGTTGACATCATGTAGAAAGAAATAGAAAGTACATATGATCCTTCAGTGTTTTTACACAGGCGTAACAAAAAAATGTATGCTGAATAAATACAGACATTGAAAACCATGAAGACTGAAGATAGATATTATCAAGATTGCAATGCACACAATAATTGTACAAAGCATTAAAAGTTAAGCACCGGAAAGAAAATAGTGTTACAGATTCATGTTCATACCTCTCCACACCTTTGTTGCAAACACAGAAGAGAAGAAAAATCTTTGAAAAAATTAGCATACAAAGAAAGTATCATCTCCAAACCTAGGGACCAAGCTCGGGGAGGTTCGGTAGGTCGTCGAAGCTGGCGGCGCAGGCGCAACGACTTTCTCACAATTTCTTTTAACTCAACAGACATAATTTGTGAGTGGCAAATCCACGACTAAAGCAACGCAGGTTTAGTAATCTCAAATATATTCAATTCATACAAAATTATAGTTGACCAGGTTGTGGCCTTAGAAAGAGTACCACATGATCATCAACCACCCTAAAGCAGCGCTTTCACTAAAAGGTGCATGCAATTATTCAGGGTCCAAACTCATATGGCAGAGAACTATTACTTGAACGTGTTACCACCTGTCACTATCAACTGGTACTGGCGCATTAGGTGAGACTTTCAGAGTTAATACCAAAAGGCATTGCTTTAGCTAGAAAGATGTATGCACTTATTCAGAGTCCTACTTCGAACGATAGTGGGCTATTATTAGCACATGGGCATTCAGTCGTAAACCATAGCCGTACATCAGGGGAGATTTTCAAAGTTAGTACCCAAAACATGAATTCACTGAAAGATGTATGAAGCATTACAGTTATTCAGAGTCCAAACTTAACAGGCTGGCAGTTGGCTATCTCCTAGCAGTGGCTCATCAGGTGTAGTTTTTCAGATCATGATTCAGGGTCACTCTGAAGCATGCTCTATTTGAATGGTAAAATAAGAAGAAATTCTGTATATGTTAGAGCAGTTACCAAAGTAGTTCATGAAGAGCAGAACTTGACACACCCGGACCAACTCGTTTACACTCGACCCCTCTAGGAACCACCTAGCATCACATTTACAATTCCAACGACATCAGAACATGGGTTCAAAATGAAATAAATGTGATTTAGAATCTCAATTCTCACCGGACATATGGATTTCAGACGGATGGATAACCAAACGAGGCTTGCAAGAATGTCAGTCACAGAGAGAGCAAAGGTTCACATGACAAACAACAAGGAGGCCTGATACAATAGCGTTGTGGAGAACCACGCCCACACAATCTAGGAAAATGATAGGTTAAGGATCTTGAGTATCAGCATCCTCAATTACCTTGAAACGACAGACTGATTTTCTTTTGTCAATTAGCAGGAATAATCATGGTCCAGGTCATATTTCGTCATGTATGCTGATGAGCACATTGCAGGTAGGTTGAGAGAATGTTAGGTAAAGAAAAAGGAAATCTAGTGTTTCCACTTTGTCTAACTCAAAAAGTAGCAATAACATGCGAAATGAACGATATGGATGCACTTACATCCAAACAAGCATGTTGCATAACACAAGCGAACAGAGAATATAGGTGATATATGATTTTCTCGGGCTCTCTTGTGAAATCCATTTAGCCATCTGATCTCCTCCTCGGCTTCTGCAATGGTGAACTGTTATTAGTGCATGCTTAATGCTGATTAGAGTGGCCATCAAGACGATCCAAGGTCAAGAAGTGTAAAACCCAAAATTAGTATAAGAGAAAAATAATGAAATAAATAAATAAATATATTTATATGATAATGTTTTGGGATTGTAAAACCTAAAGGAGAGTAATTGATTCTTTTTTTTCCTTTAGCAAGATCAATTAAAAGGATTATTTTAGTTGAATAACAAAATGAATAAATACAGAAATGTGCACCTCATAATGAAATTCTTATATTCAAGAATTGTGAAGCAATTTTGAGTTAAAGAATTAGAATTCGAAAATAAAAGGGGAATAGAAAACAAAAGGGATGGAAAAGATAAATGGAGATAAAAGGAAAAATAGAAGAAAATAGTGGGTCTAGTTCTCATTTCGGCCCAACTGGACAACCCTCGCTCAGCCAACACATCAGCCCACATAACCAACCGCGCTCACCATGGTGCGTGTGGGTCACCAACATGCGGGCCCCACTGGGCAAGTTCCCACCGCGCGGTCTGCGCGCTTGTGGACGACGCGTGCGGGCCCACACGATCATTTTCTTCCTTTGCCGCACATGTTGCATCCAGTGACTAACTTGTGGGCTCCATCTGTCATAATCTTCTTCAACAGAAAGGAAGCGAAACTGATGGCGTGGTGGTCGGGATCCTTGCGTCGGCCGTTTCGCGCTGGCCGTGGAAATCGGCTCTCGGTTGCCAATCTCCTCCCCGCCACTCGACTATATAAACCGAACCCCGCATCGCACCGAGCGCACCATCGCCAAGCTTCACCACGCACCTGAGAGAGAGAGTGAGGGAGAGAAAATCTATGCCGCCGTAGGTTAAGCCGTGGGTACCACACCGACGAACTCGGGATGATCGATCGGGGGCATTCGCGGCCGCACTGGGTTGGCGTCTGTGTCCTCTCTGTGCGGCAGAAGGGGAGGTACAACAAGGAATTTCACATGGGGGATTCGTCCGCCGCCGTCGGACCGCCTCGCATCGTGGTCTGCTTGTGGCCCATCTCGATTTAAGGTAATCTCACCCTCTGTTGGTCCGTCATGATATTGGGAGCATTTTGACACCTCGCCACTTGATTTGTCGAGCTCCGGGCACTGGATTTGGTCACGACGGGGCGGCGCCGCCGCGGGCTGTTCACCATCATGCTGGGTATCGGCTGAGGGAAGAGGACGGTGCCGTGGCTGCAAGATCCGAAATGGGTGGTCAAGATTAGATCGTGAAAATATTAAGCCTCGACCATCTGATGCTAGTTGAACGCTTGGGATCGCGCCGTGTATACCCCCTGTGCGCTTCTAATCCCGACCGTAGATCTCGGATCCAACGACTGTGGGCCTATACCGGTTCGATGCCGTCCCGATGTGATCTGGGCCCACCATCTCTAATCGGGCGGCCAGGACTTATCCGTACCCCTTCGCTTGGCATTCTTACTTAAGAGCCCCTGGGTTTCACCGAAATGAACCCGCCGTCCAATGCGTGGGAAACCTGTGTCTGGGTTATTTTGCGAATTAAACCCCGACCTTCTCTGTATTAGTGCGCCCAGTCCAGGAATTAAAGAAAATAGGAAAAAGAGATTTAGAAATTGATTTTGAGTATAGAAATACCTATAAAACTTGTATAATTCATAGAAAATTCATATTAAGTCTAAATTAGTCCATTCCAGTTCCTATAATTTTGTAATATTATTTTTTATCATTTTGTGTCACTGTTTTGACATGAAAGCCACGTTAAAATTGATATCCTAATTAATCTTGTACAAAACACATAGAATCTCTGAAAATCCATAACTTAAAATCTATAACTCCAAAATTAATAATTCCTGTTCCTATGATCTTATTTCAATATGTAGATTATTAATATGTATTTTGCATATATGTTTGGTGTGATGTTAATTTTGCCTATACACTGTTTGTTTGTATTACTACGACTAGTGTGAGGTCACGAGTCAGCTGAAGAGCAAGTTGGTACCTAGAATCTCAAGTCCCAGGCAAGTTGTGCCCTTGATCACTTCTTTTTACCCACTCATGTTCTAATTAATCATAATGATCTGCATAGGTTAATTTTGATGGGACCCAACACTAGTACAGAGAAGTTCTATAGTGGCGGTTGTAAACCTATTTATAGTGGCGTTTTTCGTAACCGCCAGTGCTAGGGGCCAGTAGAAATCATCATTTTTACAGGCGGGTAACTGAGGACCGCCAGTGAAAATCGATTTTCACTGGCGGTCGGCGTAATAAAACCGCCAGTGAAAATCGATTTTCACTGGCGGTCGACGTAATAAAACCGCCAGTGCAAATCGTTTCCAGAAAACATAAAACATATTTTAAAAATAGTTAAAAAATTTATTTTTATTAGGGGGGCCTCACCCCACCCCACCCGCCCGTCTCCGTCGCAAGTCGCGGCATTTTTCGCGCGCTACGCGGTTGTTAGTATTCGAACCGTCGACCTCACCCTCGCGCGTACCCTCCCATACCACTCCGTATATGACATGTCTTGTGTCTAGTTTGTAGTTGTTTTCTCCACATATTACAACCATTTGAGTGTAAATTGCTTATTTGAGACTCTAAACGAATTCAAATAAAAAAGTTGTCAACTACAAAGATAAATAACTTTTGAAGTTCTACAACTTTTATTTTGACACTTTTTTCATCCGAGGTAGTTTGCAAAATTTGAATTTTAAATTTGACATACTTAGATTCAATTTTTGAGAACCGAAATGAGTTCAAATAAAAAAGTTGTCAACTACAAAGTTTCATAACTTTTAGAGATCTACAACTTTTATTTTGGTGGTTTTGTCATACGAGGCCGTTTGAAAAACTCGAAAAATTAAGGATAAAAATGATTTCTAGTGGCAGTTCCTTAAGAAAACCGCCACTAGAAATCGTATTTCTACTGGCGGTTCCTTAAGAAAACCGCCACTACAAATCATGGATTTCTACTGGCGGTTTTCTTAAGGAACCGCCAGTAGAAATACGATTTCTAGTGGCGGTTTTCTTAAGGAACCACCACTAGAAATAACACAGTCGGTGGATAACCGAATCCGTCTGTAAAAATATATCGTCCCCGCAGGCTTTGAGCCTTTTTCTACTAGTGCAATAGGTTACCCTAGTTTGACTATCTTTATACCTTGTTCACCACTGAATTTTTGGGTAGTACCTGCTATTGCTTTATGTGGTTTTGGGTATAGAGATACATTTTATTCATGATTATCTTTTATTATCAGTTGTTATTTACTGTTCATGATAAGATCATTATGTTAATTGGAACATGGAGAACCACCCGGGAAAATAGTGCTACCACAAGGGTTTAATGGGACGCCCTTGGCTGATTAATTAGGAAAGCTAGTGGATGACTACCTTACCCGAAAGGGGCAAGGGAAGTAGGGGAGTGGTCAGTGTAGGGAGGCCCTTGGGATGATTTTGCTGCGATGGCGGTCATGCGAGGGATTCCTGCATTGGAGCTTCCTATAAACTGTAGCGGGTTTTCTGAAGCTAGTGGAACTTTGTAAAGGCCTCGTAGTGTTACCCTGCCTCGCCTCCTAGGTAGAGGTGTATGGGATTGGCCGTCTCTTGGCAGATGGGTAACATGACTTGTGGGTAAAGATGCGCAACCTCTGCAGAGTGTAAAACTGGTATACTAGCCATGCTCACGGTCATGAGCAGCTCGGACACTCACATGATTAATTTATGGAACTAAATTTAATTTGTCATATGCATTGCATCGCAGGTGAGGTTGTTACTTTTGTTCTACTACTTAATTGGGTTGGTATTTACTTATACTTAGTAATTGCTAATAAAATTTTGACCAACTTTAAAAGCAATGCTCAGCTCTAACCATCCTCTTTGGTAAGCCTTACACTTCACGTGAGCTCCCACCTTTGGCGAGTTCATGCACATTATTCCCCACAACTTGTTGAGCGATGAACGTATGTGAGCTCACTCTAGCTGTCTCACACCCCCCCACAGGTCAAGAACAGGTACCGTAGGATGAGGCGCTTGGAGGATGCTGTGATGTGTTCGTGAGAGGTCTAGGTCATCGTATCCCAGTCAACTTTGGTTGCTGGACCATTGTCTCCTTATAATGTAAATATATATTTATTTATTTTGTACAGAACTCCGATTATATAGTAAAGATGTGACATTCGATCCTGTGCCATGATTCATCATATGTGTGAGACTTGGTCCCAGCACACCTGGTGATTATGTTCGCGCCCGGGTCTTGGTGCCCTGAAATCCGGGTGTGACAAAAGTGGTATCAGAGGAATGTTGACTGTAGGACGAAACCTAGATAGAACTGGACAACCAATATTTACTTACCTCTGCTACTCTGATTCTTTCTAAACTTTTCTAAATCTTTTCTCATCTATTTTCGCTTTACTCAGATCATTCTTACCTTATCCTTCTAAAGACAAATGTGGATTTCACACTTTGAAATCTAGTGCCTAAAGTGACCTTTAGGAATAGGAGACCTACTCTTAGGAACAAAAACAAAACTATTTTTATAGGTATCTATGAACTTGAATGTTTGTTCTTATTATGCTTGTTTGATTTGGATCTTTGATTGAGTGTGATGAGTTGTGGAGTAGTGTCCACAATTGCATCTACATATACTTAGGCATATATGTATATAACTAATCAAACTTAGATTGTCCTTCATTAAAAATGTATCTAGCTTAATAGTTCCACCTTATATTAAAAGATACTCGCTTACCTAAATAAACTTATCTCATCTTGAAAAGATTTTATCTTATCCTAACAAATTTAACTAACCTCAAAAGATTGTATCTTATCCTTATGGATTCATCTTGCCCCAATAAGCATATTTATCCCAAACTAGTGTAACAACCATGATCTAATTCAAAATAATCAGATCTTAACTAGTCTAATCTAGTTATAACCAATCTAATCTAAACCCTACTTAATCTAATATGATCTAATCCAGTGTGAGTGACTTAATGCTAGTACAAAGGATAAGACCATACTCCTAATTCACTTAAGCCTAAATTGGTGACTTAGATCAACTCGGCCATATACCAACGACCTACACATTCTTGATAAATTGCATAATCTGTCTATCCCCACCTAACATCAAACACGTTTTTGATCTACATCATGTAGTCTACCTCATACATATCTATCTTAACCATATTCCCCAACCCCGATGATATACACTAACCTCGAATCAATGAGACCAAGACCGGAGAAGAAAAGATCAACATCAACAAGGGAGGATATAACAGTCAAAGCGAATCTCGAGATGTATCAAGATTTAAACATTTCAGATGAAGTCTTTTCCTTGTCATAATCTTTCTTACCTCAACCTATCCAACTTATAGTCTACATAATAAGCAGCTGGAAAACTATGCTCTCCTAACCACCCACTATTGAAAAAAAGAGACTATGGATTTTTGAACCAATTATAAACTAAAAGCTGAATTACAAACCAATCCTTCTGTATCCCTTTCCTTACAAATCTCGAGGACGAGATTATTTTTAAGGGGGGTAGGATTTGTAAAGCCCAAAATTAGTATAAGAGAAAATTAATGAAATAAATAAATAAATATATTTATATGATAATGTTTTGGGATTGTAAAACCTAAAGGAGAGTAATTGATTCTTTCTTTCCTTTAGCAAGATCAATTAAAAGGATTATATTAGTTGAATAACAAAATGAATAAATACAGAAATGTGCACCTCATAATGAAATTCTTATATTCAAGAATTGTGAAGCAATTTTGAGTTAAAGAATTAGAATTCGAAAATAAAAGGGGAATAGAAAACAAAAGGGATGGAAAAGATAAATGGAGATAAAAGGAAAAATAGAAGAAAACATTAGTGGGTCTAGTTCTCATTTCGGCCCAACTGGACAACCCTCGCTCAGCCAATACCTCAGCCCACATAACCAACCGCGCTCACCAGGGTGCATGTGGGTCACCAACATGCGGGCCCCACTGGGCAGGTTCCCACCGCGCGGTCTGCGCGCTTGTGGACGACGCGTGCGGGCCCACACGATCATTTTCTTCCTTTGCCGCACATGTTGCATCCAGTGACTGACTTGTGGGCTCCATCTGTCATAATCTTCTTCAATAGAAAGAAAGCGAGACTGATGGCGCGATGGTCGGGATCCTTGCGTCGGCCGTTTTGCGCTGGCCGTGGAAATCGGCTCTCGGTTGCCGATCTCCTCCCCGCCACTCGACTATATAAACCGAACCCCGCATCGCACCGAGCGCACCATCGCCAAGCTTCACCACGCACCTGAGAGAGAGTGTGGGAGAGAAAATCTATGCCGCCGTAGGTTAAGCCGTGGGTACCACACCGACGAACTCGGGATGATCGATCGGGGGCATTCGCGGCCGCACTGGGTTGGTGTTTGTGTCCTCTCTGTGCGGTAGTAGGGGAGGTACAACAAGGAATTTCACATCAAGGATTCGTCCGCCGCCGTCGGACCGCCTCGCATCGTGGTCTGCTTGTGACCCGTCTCGATTTAAGGTAATCTCACCCTCTGTTGGTCCGTCATGATGTTGGGAGCATTTTGACACCTCGCCACTTGATCTGTCGAGCTCCGGGCACTAGATTTGGTCACGACGGGGCGGCGCCGCCGCGGGCTGTTCACCATCGTGTTGGGTATCGGCTGAGGGAAGAGGACGGTGCCGTGGCTGCAAGATCCGAAATGGGTGGTCAAGATTAGATCGTGAAAATATTAAGCCTCGACCATCCGATGCTAGTTGAACGCTTGGGATCGCGCCGTGTATACCCCCTGTGCGCTTCTAATCCCGACCGTAGATTTTGGATCCAATGGCTGTGGGCCTATACCGGTTCGATGCTGTCCCGATGTGATATGGGCCCACCATCTCTAATCGGGCGGCCAGGACTTATCCGTACCCCTTCGCTTGGCATTCTTACTTAAGAGCCCCTGGGTTTCACCAAAATGAACCTGCAGTCCAATGCGTGGGAAACCTGTGTCTGGGTTATTTTGCGAATTAAACCCCGACCTTCTCTGTATTAGTGCGCCCAGTCCAGGAATTAAAGAAAATAGGAAAAAGAGATTTAGAAATTGATTTTGAGTATAGAAATACCTATAAAACTTGTATAATTCATAGAAAATTCATATTAAGTCTAAATTAGTCCATTCCAGTTCCTATAATTTTGTAATATTATTTTTTATCATTTTGTGTCACTGTTTTGACATGAAAGCCACGTTAAAATTGATGTCCTAATTAATCTTGTACAAAACACATAGAATCTCTGGAAATCCATAACTTAAAATCTATAACTCCAAAATTAATAATTCCTGTTCCTGTGATCTTATTTCAATATGTAGATTATTAATATGTATTTTGCATATATGTTTGGTGTGATGTTAATTTTGCATATACACTGTTTGCATATATGTAGGGGAGTGGTCAATGTAGGGAGGCCCTTGGGATGATTTTGCTGCGATGGCAGTCATGCGAGGGATTCCTGCATTGGAGCTTCCTATAAACTGTAGCGGGTTTTCTGAAGCTAGTGGAACTTTGTAAAGGCCTCGTAGTGTTACCCTGCCTCGCCTCCTCGGTAGAGGTGTATGAGATTGGCCGTCTCTTAGCAGATGGGTAACATGACTTGTGGGTAAAGATGAGCAACCTCTGCAGAGTGTAAAACTGGTATACTAGCCGTGCTCACGGTCATGAGCAGCTCGGACACTCACATGATTAATTTATGGAACTAAATTCAATTTGTCATATGCATTGCATCGCAGGTGAGGTTGTTACTTTTGTTCTACTACTTAATTGGGTTGGTATTTACTTATACTTAGTAATTGCTAATAAAATTTTGACCAACTTTAAAAGCAATGCTCAGCTCTAACCATCCTCTTTGGTAAGCCTTACACTTCACGTGAGCTCCCACCTTTGGCGAGTTCATGCACATTATTCCCCACAACTTGTTGAGCGATGAACGTATGTGAGCTCACTCTTGCTGTCTCACACCCCCACAGGTCAAGAACAGGTACCGCAGGATGAGGCGCTTGGAGGATGCTGTGATGTGTTCGTGAGAGGTCTAGGTCGTCGTCTCCCAGTCAACTTTGGTTGCTGGACCGTTGTCTCCTTATAATGTAAATATATATTTATTTATTTTGTACAGAACTCCGATTATATAGTAAAGATGTGACATTCGATCCTGTGCCATGATTCATCATATGTGTGAGACTTGGTCCCAGCACACCTGGTGATTATGTTCGCGCCCGGGTCTTGGTGCCCTGAAATCCGGGTGTGACAGGAAGAATGTGATTGGATCTGAAATATTCGATAACTTAGATTGGTCCATTGGATCTAAAATATTCGATAACTTAGATTGATCCACAACTGGCATAGGTTTGCTGAAAAGAAAACATAATCAATAAAAGTCAGTTCTAACGACATTCAAGCTTAGAATACTTATTCAATTGATTGTATTATAAATTTATTTTAAATGCAAGTGTCTATACTTTTCTGTTTCGATCATTCTATGCAATGTACGGTGAGTTATATGAACTATGGAACAAAATTCCTCTAATATGTTTTTCATGTGAGAGGTAATTATCTTCAGGCAGTGTAGTGTTCAATGAATGCAACCTTTCAACTTCAAATGCTAAGTACCAATAGTTTGACTCCAGACAAATCAATCGTGATATTAATAAACTCATGATTGAATTGAACAACACATTTTTGTTTCCCTCCTAAATCTTAACACGTTGTGTAAAGGTAGAAACCATAATACTTGTAGTCTCAGCCACCATTGTCCCATATTGATAAAAGAGTCTTAGAGAAGACTTGGCGTACAAACTGGCTACGGTGCCACTGCAGTGCAATTCTGTTCTAGGTCAGGACATCAAATTATAGTTCCCTACTTTTATCGAATGTGATGTCATCCACTTACACAATTCGCATGCATTTATTTCAACCTAGCGGCTAGGTAACGAACAGAAACCAACCCCCAATTAACTCCTCTTGACAATTAGCATACTGAGTCCATTCGAGCAAAAGAACAGATTAGCAGAAAGCATCAGAACCGATCGAGCGACTGTGTTCACGCTCGCGCAGTGGACACTCGCTCAAGATCCCACCACAAAAATGCAAGGAAAACGAAGGGAGTCCACGCCCCAACACAAAAGAGAAACCGAGAGGCATGCCTTACCTCACGCTTGGAGGACGGCGCAGACTTGAAGCAGTGGAGCACGGCGTCCTCGAGCATGAAACAGCGCTTGCGCGAGTACTGCATCCCAAATCGGTTGGATCGGAACAGGTACAGCCAGCCCTCCATCCGCATCGCCTCCTCCCTACCACCGACCGCGACATGTGTCGCCACATCAGGCGGCGTGACCGTCGCAGTCGGCGCCCCCACCTCCATTTCCTCTACGACCACTACCTCCGCCCTGCCAGCCATTCGCCCGTGCTAGCTTCCCCACCAAAAACCGATCTCTCGAGCCGAGGGGCATGGTATAGCCAAGTGTCTCGGGGGCGGAAGGCGAGATGGAGGGGATTGGGGGGAGGCGGAGTAGAGACTTACGGGGAACCCTAATCTCCGGATCGATGCTTCTCCTGCATGGCGGATGGCCTCGTGGGGGCGGGGGCATGGTATGGCCTCATGGGGGCGGTAGCGAGGATCAGGGGCATCAATGGCGTCCTTCCATCGACGGAGAGCGGATGGGGCGGTGGGTGGGCAGAGGGATCTCGCGGGCGAGATTTCCGCGGGCGGGGGGCGAGGTTGGGGCGGTGGATGTCGTGGGTGTGGGCGTGGCGGCGGAGATTGCGGATGAGGGACACGGCGGGCGAAGTTTTCAGCGCACAGTGGGCGAGGCGGAGGGCGCTGATGGCGGCGGGCGACCGGGGGAGGGGGCGCGGAGGCAGAACATGGTGCACAGGGGTGTGGACGCCTACAATACAGGCTTATAGAGTAGTAGAGACATAAGAAGTTGTTGTTTTAAAAGGGATGTTGGGGGTATGCTTTGTAGCCGAAGATCCTAAAGAAAGAAAACACCTTCGGCAGACCCTCTCAGGAGCAAGCGCCGAAGCTATTATTTAGAGAGCTTCGGCATAATGATAGATCTTAAGACGAATGGCCGAACCGACTTAAAGATGGATTGACTTAAAGACCCATGATGTTTGTGTCATTATTGTAGTCAATTGTAAAGGACTTAAATGTAATTTTACGCAGGTTGCACCCTGTGCCTATAAATAGGTGAACAGTACCCTGGCACTGTTCACGCGATCCTGTAACCACTGGCACATTACGCTTGAATTATTGCTTTACGCCAAGGCGAAGGTATAAATGTGCCTAAATATTATGTTTTAATACTTATATACTCATATAATAAAATATATGAATATATTTTATACTTTATATTTCATTTCTCATTGTTTGTTGTTTTACAAGTATGATCACGAAGGTGAAATCTTCGTGATATTTTACTCATGACCTTCGTCCGAAGCTCATTAAATCCTTGGGGAGATAATGCTTCAGCGGACGAAGGGCATTTATACTTAACATCTTTGTGTTGCCTTGTTCTTAATTCATAGCATTTGATAACAAGTCCCCAACATTGGCGCCCACCTCCGGTGAACTCACTTCCACTTTCTGAGCTGATGGCTTTGTTTAAAGCTGGAGTTGCTTCGGCTCCGAAGCTTGTACTCCCGATAACAGGCGGTTCAAGCTTAGAGCCAGCTAACAAGATGCAGAAGAAGGAGGCACAGAGAAGGGTACAACATGTCGGGGTGCAAGGACCCTTCATCAAGTCAAGATGGTCCCACATCCCGATTACCTTCTCCTAAGAGGATCTTCAGCTCAAGGATTACCCTCACAATGATGCTATGGTTATTTCTTGTGTTATCAAAGGATTTCTGGTCCACAATGTTCTGGTTGACACAGGCAGTGCAGCGGATATTATATTTGCTAAGGCCTTCAGACAGATGCAAGAGCCCGAAGATAAGATCCATGACGCCACACATCCTCTTTGTGGCTTCGGAGGAAGGCAAATTGTAGCACTTGGCAAGATCACGATGCCAGTAACCTTCGGATTTATCAACAATACAAGGACTGAACAAGTTGTGTTTGATATTGTTGACATGGAGTACCCTTACAACACAATCATTGGTCGTGGTACTCTCAATGCTTTTGAAGCAATTCTTCATCCAGCATATCTTTGCATGAAGATACCTTCGGATCAAGGGCCTATTGCTATTCATGGAAGTCAGGAAGCTGCCAGAAAGGCCGAAGGAAACTGGACAGATTCAAAAGCAATCCATAACATAGATGGAGCCGAAGCTTGTGAGCAATACAAGTACAGAAGGGAGAAAGCTGCCTCGGCTGATCAGCCGAAGCCCATGCTCTTATGTGACGATATAGCAGAGCAGAAGGTGCTATTGGGATCTCAATTGTCTGAGGAGCAGGAGAAAACCCTGATAAGGTTTTTGTTTAACAACAAATATGTCTTCGCATGGTCAGCTAATGATCTCTGTGGTGTCAATAGGGATGTTATTGAACACTCGCTCAATGTTGATCCATCCTTCAGACCCAGAAAGCAGAGGCTTTGGAAGATGTCTGATGACAAGGCCGAAGGTGCTTGTAATGAAGTGAAAAGACTCCTCAGCGCTGGAGTCATTAGAGAAGTAAAATACCCAGAATGGCTAGCTAACACTGTTATGGTGAAGAAAGCCAATGGTAAATGGAGAATGTGCATTGATTTTACTGATCTCAACAAGGCTTGTCCGAAGGATGAATTTCCATTACCAAGGATAGATTCTCTGGTAGACGCAGCAGCTTCGTCAGAGCTCATGAGTTTACTAGATTGTTATTCAGGCTACCATCAAATCTAGATGAAGAAAGAAGACGAGCCAAAAACCAGTTTCATCACCCCTAGTGGTACATATTGTTACCTTCGGATGCCTGAGGGGCTCAAGAATGCTGGAGGAAGCTTCAGCAGAATGACAGCAAAGGTCCTTCATTCTCAGATAGGCAGGAATGTGCTAACATATGTTGATGATATCATAGTAAAAAGCACAAAGCAAGAAAATCACATTGCTGATCTGCGGGAGACATTCGCTAATTTTAGGCAAGCTGGTCTGAAGCTGAATCCAGAATAATGTGTCTTCGGGGTAAAGAAGGGGAAATTCCTTGGTTGTTTGGTTTCAACAAAAGAGATCGAAGCTAATCCAAATAAAATCGAAGCTATCCTTCGGATGGAGCCGCCAAGCACAAAGAAAGGGGCTCAACGGCTGACAGGAAGACTGGCATCTTTGAATCGATTTATATCCAGATCGGCAGAGAGAAATTTACCATTCTTTGAAGTGCTGAAGTCAGCCAAAGTTTTTCAATGGGGATCAGCTCAGCAAAAAGCCTTCGAAGAACTAAAACAGTATTTGATAGATTTAACAACTCTAACTCCACTAGCGCCAGGGGCTCCTCTGCTGCTGTATGTGGCAGCTTCGCACTCTACAGTAAGTGTGGCGCTTGTTCAGGAGAAGATGGAAGGGCAATTAAAAAAGCAGGCTCCAGTATACTTTGTTTCCGAAGTTCTCAGTTTATCAAAGAAAAACTATACAGAATTGGAGAAGGTGCTGTATGCTGTTTTAATGGCCTCCAGGAAGCTTCGACATTATTTTCAAGCATACCATATAATTGTTCCTTCATCACAGCCTTTGAAGGATATTATGAGAAACAGTGAAGCTACTGGAAGGATTGGAAAGTGGGCTGCGGAACTCAATGAGTTCTGCATTGATTATGTGCATAGATCTTCGATTCAGTCCCAGGCGCTAGCAGATTTCATCGCTGACTGGACGCCAGGGGCTCAGGAGGAAGAAGTAAGTAAAGATGCCAAAGCTTGGACAGTATTCTGCGATGGTTCCTGGGGAACCTTCGAGGCAGGTGCAGCTGCCGTTTTAATTGCACCTTCCAAAGTCAGAACATGCTACGTAGTGAAACTTGATTTTAGTTGTACAAATAATATTGCTGAATACGAAGCTTTGCTTTTGGGTCTTCGAAAGTTGAAGGCAATGGGGATAAGAAGGGCGGTTCTCAAAACTGATTCCCAAGTTATTTCTGGCCATGTTGACAAAAGTTGCAAAGCAAGAGATCCAAAGCTTGAGAAATATTTGGATACAGTTCGAAGACTTAAAGCTTCCTTCGAAGGGTTTTCTGTCAAGAATATTCCACGAGGAGAAAATGAACACGCTGATCTACTAGCCAAGTCAGCGACACAGGGGCTGCCATTACCTTCGGAAGTATTCTTTGAAACAATAAAAGCACCTTCAGTTGACCTTCTTGAAAGAGCAGTGCTCAATATATCTCCTGTTTATAGCGAAGATTGGAGAACTGAGATCATGTCTTTTCTTCAGGGCAATTTCCTTTTAGATGACGAAGCTTATCATAAGAGAATAGCGGCAAGAGCCCGTCCATATGTAATAATAGAAGGGGAGTTATACAAGCATGGAGTCTGTTCTCCATTACTCAAATGTTTATCCAGAGCTGAAGGTATAAAGGTGATAAAAGAAATACATGCAGGCCTGTGTGGATCTCACATCGGATCTAGGCCTTTATTGGTAAAGTTTTTCGTCAAGGATTCTATTGGCCGAAGGCAGCTTCGGATGCAGCAGAATTAGTACAAAAATGCGAAGGTTGTCAAAAATGTGCAAGAGATAAAAAACAACCTTCGTCTCTAACTCAATTAATACAACCCACTTGGCCATTGCAAAGATGGGGCCTTGATTTGCTAGGCCCACTTCCACCAGCACAAGGGAATTTAAGATATGTTGTAGTGGCAGTGGAATATTTTTCTAAATGGATTGAGGCGAAGCCTTTAGCCACAATAACTTCGGTCACTGTTCAAAAGTTTTTCTGGCAAAATATTGTGTGTCGCTTCGGAGTGCTGAAGGCCATTACCGTATACAATGGAACTCAGTTTGATGCCGAAGCTTTCAGAGAGTTTTGTGAACAAATTGGCACGAAGATCCATTTTGCATCAGTTCGGCATCCGGAGTCAAATGGACTTGTCGAAAGAGCTAATGACATTATAATGACAGGAATAATGAAGTTAATCTTCAACCAGCCCAGGGGGAAGTGGCCGGACAAATTAATCAAAGTGGTATGGAGCCACAACACAACAATATCAAGGTCAACAGGTTTTTCACCATTCAAATTGCTGTTTGGTGACGAAGCAATAGCCCCAGAAGAAGCTAAAGCGGGATCAATAAGAACAGTGGCTTCGGCAGAGGACGAAGCTGATTATTCTATGGCAAAAGATGCTATAGAAGGGATCAGGCTTCAGGCTGTGGAGAATATCAATAAATATCAAGCCGAAACAATAAAATGGCGTGACAGAAAGGTTCGGTTAAAAATAATAAGCCAGGACACTTGGTACTTCGGAGAGTTGCCAACCCAGACACAGTAGGCAAGCTACAGTTGAAGTGGGAAGGGCCTTTCCTGGTAGTATCTTCGTCAAGACCTGGTTCCTACAGGTTGAAGGATATGGACGGCAGCGATATTCCTAGATCTTGGAATGCGGATGAGCTTCGGCGGTATTATGTGTAACCTGATGTGATCTTTTTTATTCTTTCCTTTGGCACCATTTTCCTTTCCAAAGGGGGAGAAAGGTTTTTAATGGGGCCATAGCATGTAATTTCTCTTTTTTTATATCAGCTCTACAAGAGCAGTATCCCCCCGAAGATGTAAATGTAAAAACTGGGCATGCACCATCGAGTGTAACGAGAAAAAGGAAAAACATGGAGAAGCTCGAAAGACGTCCCTAAGGGGATGCAGAGTACGACGAAGCTACAAAAAGCCGTTCCTAAGGGAACGCAGCGTAAGTCTTCTGCTCAAAAGTCGTTCCTAAGGGAATGCAGAGCTTACAGCGAAAAGTCAACGCTGATTCCGCCGAAATAAAAGGCGAAGCGCGAAAAGTCAACGCGAATACCACCGAAATAAAAGGCGAAGAAGCTCCTAAGGGAGGCTTACAGCGAAAAGTCAGCGCTGATACACTGAAAAATAAGCGGTGAAGCCGAAAAATAAACGGCAAAGATTTGTTATTCCTAAGGGAATAAGAGTTATGATTATGGTTTCATGTGTCTTTGAACATTCATTTGCACGATACATCACATCATACATTTGCATTCATAAACATTCACTTAGACATACATAGGATCATCATCATCATAACATACAAACTTGCTTCGGCTTTGAAAGAGAAGGCTTCGGAAAAAAGGAAAAAGAGGCAATTTTATGCTTCGCTGTGTACGCAAAGAAGGGAATGTGTTTTTCGCCTTCGGCTCAAAAGTATTAATTTCGTCCACACCAAAGCATTTCATACATTGACGGAAAAGTAAGATTATATTACAAAGTGAAATTTAATTACATCATACTTTATACAAGTTATCACAGGAGTTTTTTGAGCTATTTTTACAGACTATTCGAGCTTCGACAGCATCCATGGAGCTTCGTCTTTTTACTCTGCAGCTTCAGCTTCGGCTTGGTAAACCTGTATGTAAGTATTATAAGCTAAATTCAAAATTCAAAGGAAAAGGTAAGCATAAGGTATGATTTTGTTACCAGCTTAAGGTGGCTTCGAGCTTCGTCACCAGCTTTGCTCCGTCCACCCTTTGTCCATACTAATTTTATAAATCTATTCGCAATACTTCGGGCCAGGCTGGGAATGTTATCTAGGTCTGCTGGTGACAGGCTGAAGTTGGGTCTATTAACAATCTTTCCGTGTTCACAGCCAGACTTCAAAAAGGCAACAGCTGTGCCCCGAGAAGCTGCCAGGGCACAGAAGTCGCCATGCCCAGCTATAACTTCGTCAAGATCATTAATTTCACCTTCAATATGCTCGAAGGCACCAGGCAGGTCTTCAGCCGAAGGAGTGAACTTTTCGCTAATGGCTCCAACAAAATGGAACACCTGCTTCAGCTATTGAATGCATCGATTGCTGAACTCAAGCACTTATTCTGAAGATTTGTCAAGGATTCTTTCAGCTCCGAACTTTTTTGAACTTCAGCTTCAAGCTTTGCATCAAGTATCAGCTTTTCTTGTTCGAAATTTTCTGATTGGGAAAGAAGCTTCGAATTTAATTCTGTTATTTTGGCTTCAGCATCCGCTAATAAGCCTTCGGCTGTTTGAAGCTCGAAGTCTTTCTTTTCGATGGCAGCTGATTGCTCTTTTATCTTGTTTTCTAAGTTCTCAATTATAACTTCGTGCCTTTTATCCTCTAAGTCCTGCTGCATTTTTAAGGCCTTGCTCAAAAGCATACTCTGTGGACAAATAACCTTCGTTAGAAAATATTTGTGTTATTACAAATAGTAAGGGTTAGACACAAGATGTTTACCTTAAAATTGGAATAGAACAAACTGCCGACAATGTGTTGTCGTCGGTAGCGGCTGATATCCGCTTCGAGCTTCGGGAAACCGATACTCTTTGATAGAGTACCGATAACCTTCGCGCCAGTCTGATCTCGTATGCAGCCTAACCCTTCGTCATCAATGCCACCGAAGAGAAGCGCTCCCGGCCGATACCCGCATGATATAGCATATTCTTTTAATTCCTCTTTCTCAGCTTTTGTCAGCTCTTGGCCAACTAAGTTTTGAAAGTCAAAAGTTTCATCCTCTGAAGTATCTTCGGTCATCTCTTCCTTCTCGGGTTTTGCGGCCGTAGTCTCTTCGGTGGCTGTGGCAGCTTCTTCCGCGGCCATGTTTGTAGCATTTTGTCTATATCAGCAGCTATGCTCTCTAAATTAATATCTTCGGATTTGGCATCTTCGGCTCTGGCCTCTTCTGTGGCGGCCTCCGAAGGTACAGCTTTAGTAGCTGTCGTGCTTTCAATAGCCGGCACCTTCGGAGCTGAAACCCTTGGTGGTGTTGCTTCAATGACTTCTGTTACAGTAACAGTTCTTTGTCTCTTTGGCCTAGGTGCTTTCGTTTTTATGGGCTCCTTTTCCTTCTGAAAAAGCTTCGTCAGATGTAGCCCCAGTGGACTTAGTTTGACAGGCAAAGTTTCAGTCATTACCTTTAGGATTTCCTCTATTTCAGTAGCAGAGGATGTCGCAGAAGTCTTTTCTTTTTCATCAATTGATTTTTTGCTTTGGAGTCAAGGCCTTTCTTTTCTTCGAAGCAACTGTCTTCGCCTCAGATTCTTGTTTTTTCTTCTTTGATTGATCTTCATCGTCCTTATTCAGAGCACTAGCCACTCTTTTTCTTTTTTGTCCTTCGGCACCCTTGTCCAGTCGCTTGTAGTCAGAATATTCAAAGCCTATAGCATCCATCACTCGGTTTAGCCTTCATTTCGGACGGGTGCCGAAGGCCGCTGTCATCAATTGATCTTCTTTTTTAGAATAATTTCCAAGAATTTCGTTGCACATTACTTCGATTGTATCCAGCCATTCTTGGCAGGGTACTTTGAAATGTCTCTTGAATTTGTAGTGGTAGGTGAAAGGGAATTAGGCTTACACCTAGTCCCTAAATGATTTTGGTGGTTGAATTGCCCAACACAGATAATTGGACTAACTAGTTTGCTCTAGATTATATGTTCTATAGGTGCCAAAGGTTCATCTATAACTATACAAAATCAACTGTCCGGAATACCGTAGATTATTCCGGACAGGAGAAGCTTTTTGGGAAAACAGGCCAAGCGCGGACCGTCCGGGCCCCTGCGGCGGACCGTCCGTGACAGAAGAATGACCCTCGGACAGAACCAATGCAAAAACACAAGTTTCCACTACAGACTGTCTGGAGGAAAAGCGAAGACCGTCCGAGCCCTCGCGCGGACCGTCCGGCCTCAGGCACGGACCGTCCGGTCGGTAAGAAACCGAAAAACCCGAAGGTGACGGGTTCGGAGAAATGAATTATAGAGGGCCTCGCGGACCGTCCGGGGTGCTCGACCGGACCGTCCGCGACTGGCTCTGTCTGACATCTGATGACGCATTAAATGCAATATAGCCGTTGATATAGCCGTTACTGCTGACCGTTGCATTTTCAGCCGTTGATCTACAGGGGCGGACCGTCCGCACCAGGAGGGCGGACCGTCCGCGCTCAGCAGAATGGCCCAACGGCTAGGAAGTGGTTGCTGGCTATAAATACAACCCCAACCACCTCCATTCACTTCATCCAAGCATTCCAACCTTCAACATTCAATACAAGAGCTAGCAATCTATTCCAAGACACATTCAAAGCCTCCATCTCTCCAAGTTTCACAATTGAGAAAAGAAATCATTAGTGATTAGTGACTTGAGAGAGAAAGTGATCCGTGTGTTATTTGTCGCTCTTGTTGCTTGGCTTTTTAATCGTGCTTTCTTGATTCCTTCATTGCGATCAAACTCACTTGTAATTGAGGCAAGAGACACCAATCTTGTGGTGATCCTTGTAGGAACTTTGTGTTCCAAGTGATTAAGAAGAGAAAGCTCACTCGGTCCGAGAGACCGTTTGAGAGAGGGAAGGGTTGAAAGAGACCCGGCCTTTGTGGCCTCCTCAACGGGGAGTAGGTTTGAAAGAACCGAACCTCGGTAAAACAAATCTCCGTGTCTCACTTGCTTATTCGCTTGGGATTTGTTTTGTGCCCTCTCGCGCGGACTCGTGTCTTTATTACTAACGCTAACCCGGCTTGTAGTTGTGTTTATATTTGTAAATTTCAGTTTCGCCCTATTCACCCCCCCTCTAGGCGACTTTCAATTGGTATCAGAGCCAGGTTCTTCATTAGAGCCTAACCGCTCGAAGTGATGTCGGGAGATCACGCCAAGAAGGAGATGGAGACCGGCGAAAAGCCCACTACAAGCCACGGGAGCACTTCATCGGAAGAGTCCCGCACCAAGAGGAAGGAGAAGAAGAAGGACTCCTCCAAACGGAAGGAGAAAAAGTCTTCCTCTTCTCACCACAAAGAGAAGAAGGAAAAGTCTTCTTCCCACAAGCCGCATCGGAAAGGCGACAAGCACAAAAGGATGAGGAAGGTGGTCTACTACGAGACCGACACTTCATCATCATCGACCTCCGACTCCGATGCGCCCTCCGTCACTTCTAAGCGCCAAGAGCGCAAGAAGTATAGTAAGATCCCCCTACACTACCCTCGCATTTCCAAACATACACCTTTACTTTCCGTCCCATTAGGCAAACCACCAACTTTTGATGGTGAAGATTACGCTAGGTGGAGCGATTTAATGCGATTTCATCTAACCTCGCTCCACAAAGGTATATGGGATATTGTTGAGTTTGGTGCACAGGTACCGTCGGTAGGGGATGAGAACTATGATGAGGATGAGGTGGCCCAAATCGAGCACTTCAACTCTCAAGCAACAACAATACTCCTCGCCTCTCTAAGTAGAGAGGAGTATAACAAAGTACAAGGGTTGAAGAGCGCCAAGGAGATTTGGGATGTGCTCAAAACCGCGCACGAAGGAGACGAGCTCACCAAGATCACCAAGCGGGAAACGATCGAGGGGGAGCTCGGTCGATTCCGGCTTCGCAAAGGGGAGGAGCCACAACACATGTACAACCGGCTCAAGACCTTGGTGAATCAAGTGCGCAACCTCGGGAGCGTAAAATGGGATGACCACGAGATGGTTAAGGTTATTCTAAGATCTCTTATTTTCCTTAACCCTACTCAAGTTCAATTAATCCGTGGTAATCCTAGATATACCAAAATGACCCCCGAGGAAGTTATCGGGAATTTTGTGAGTTTTGAGTGCATGATCGAAGGCTCAAGGAAGATGAACGAGCTTGATGATGCCACCACATCCGAAGCTCAACCCGTTGCATTCAAGGCAACGGAGGAGAAGAAGGAGGAGGCTACACCAAGTCGACAACCAATAGACGCCTCCAAGCTCGACAATGAGGAAATGGCGCTCGTCATCAAGAGCTTCCGCCAAATCCTCAAGCAAAGGAGGGGGAAAGATTACAAGTCCCGCTCCAAGAAGGTTTGCTACAAATGTGGTAAGCCCGGTCATTTTATTGCTAAATGTCCTATATCAAGTGACAGTGACCGAGGCGACGACAAGAAGGGGAGAAGAAAGGAGAAGAAGAGATACTACAAGAAGAAGGGCGGCGATGCCCATGTTTGTCGGGAGTGGGATTCCGACGAAAGCTCAAGCGACTCCTCCGACGACGAGGACGCCGCCAACATCGCCGTCACCAAAGGGCTTCTCTTCCCCAACGTCGGCCACAAATGCCTCATGGCAAAGGACGGCAAAAGGAAGAAGGTAAAATCAAGATCCTCCACTAAATATGAAACCTCTAGTGATGAAAATGCTAGTGATGAGGAGGATAACTTGCGTACCCTTTTTGCCAATCTTAACATGGAACAAAAGGAAAAATTAAATGAATTACTTAGTGCTATTCATGAAAAGGATGACCTTTTGGATTCCCAAGAGGATTGTCTTATTAAGGAAAACAAGAAACATGTTAAGGTTAAAAATGCTTATGCTCTAGAAGTAGAAAAATGTCAAAAACTATCTAGTGAGCTAAGCACTTGCCATGAGATGATTGACAACCTCAGACATGAAAATGCTAGTTTAAATGCTAAGGTTGATTCACATGTTTGTAATGTTTCAATTCCCAATCCTAGAGACAATAATGATGATTTGCTTGCTAGGATTGAAGAATTAAACATTTCTCTTGCTAGCCTTAGAGTAGAAAATGAAAATTTAATTGCTAAGGCTAAAGAACTAGATGTTTGCAATGCTACCATTTCCAATCTTAGAGATAAAAATGATATTCTTCATGCTAAGATTGTTGAACTTAATTCTTGCAAACCCTCTACATCTATTGTTGAGCATGTATCTATCTGTACTAGATGTAGAGATGTTGATGTTAATGCTATTCATGATCATATGGCTTTAATTAAACAACAAAATGATCATATAGCAAAACTAGATGCTAAAATTGCCGAGCACAACTTAGAAAATGAGAAATTTAAATTTGCTCGTAGCATGCTTTATAATGGGAGACGCCCGGGCATCAAGGATGGCATTGGCTTCCAAAGGGGAGACAATGTCAAACTTAGTGCCCCTCCGAAAACATTGTCTAACTTTGTTAAGGGCAAGGCTCCCATGCCTCAGGATAACGAGGGTTACATTTTATACCCTGCCGGTTATCCTGAGAGCAAAATTAGGAGAATTCATTCTAGGAAGTCTCACTCGGGCCCTAATCATGCATTTATGTATAAGGGTGAGACATCTAGCTCTAGGCAACCAACCCATGCTAAGTTGCCTAGAAAGAAAACTCCTAGTGCATCAAATGATCATAATATTTCATTTAAAACTTTTGATGCATCTTATGTTTTGACTAACAAATCCGGTAAGGTAGTTGCCAAATATGTTGGGGGCAAACACAAGGGGTCAAAGACTTGTGTTTGGGTACCCAAAGTTCTTGTGTCTAATGCCAAAGGACCCAAAACCATTTGGGTACCTAAAGTCAAGAACTAAACTTGTTTTGTAGGTTTATGCATCCGGGGGCTCAAGTTGGATACTCGACAGCGGGTGCACAAACCATATGACAGGGGAGAAAAGGATGTTCTCCTCCTATGAGAAAAACCAAGATCCCCAAAGAGCGATCACATTCGGGGATGGAAATCAAGGTTTGGTCAAAGGTTTGGGTAAAATTGCTATATCTCCTGACCATTCCATTTCCAATGTTTTTCTTGTTGATTCTTTGGATTACAACTTGCTTTCTGTATCTCAATTATGTCAAATGGGCTACAACTGTCTTTTTACTGATATTGGTGTCACTGTCTTTAGAAGAAGTGATGATTCAATAGCTTTTAAGGGAGTGTTAGAGGGTCAGCTATACTTGGTAGATTTTGATAGAGCTGAACTCGACACTTGCCTAATGGCTAAGACTAACATGGGTTGGCTCTGGCATCGCCGACTAGCTCATGTTGGGATGAAGAATCTTCATAAGCTTCTAAAGGGAGAACACATTTTAGGACTAACAAATGTTCATTTTGAGAAAGACAGGATTTGTAGCGCATGCCAAGCAGGAAAGCAAGTTGGCACTCATCATCCGCATAAGAACATAATGACGACCGACAGGCCACTGGAGCTCCTGCACATGGATCTATTCGGCCCGATCGCTTACATAAGCATCGGCGGGAGTAAGTACTGTCTAGTTATTGTGGATGATTATTCTCGCTTCACTTGGGTATTCTTTTTACAGGAAAAATCTCAAACCCAAGAGACCTTAAAGGGATTCTTGAGACGGGCTCAAAATGAGTTTGGCTTAAGGATCAAGAAAATAAGAAGCGACAACGGAACGGAGTTCAAGAACTCTCAAATTGAAGGCTTTCTTGAGGAGGAGGGCATCAAGCATGAGTTCTCTTCTCCCTACACGCCACAACAAAATGGTGTAGTGGAGAGGAAGAATCGAACTCTATTGGACATGGCAAGAACCATGCTTGATGAGTACAAGACTTCGGATCGGTTTTGGGCCGAGGCGGTCAACACCGCCTGCTACGCCATCAACCGGTTATATCTACACCGAATCCTCAAGAGGACATCATATGAACTCCTAATCGGTAAAAAGCCCAATATTTCATATTTTAGAGTTTTTGGTAGCAAATGCTTTATACTTGTTAAAAGAGGTAGAAAATCTAAATTTGCTCCTAAGACTGTAGAAGGCTTTTTACTTGGTTATGACTCAAACACAAGGGCATATAGGGTCTTTAACAAGTCCACTGGACTAGTTGAAGTCTCATGTGACGTTGTGTTTGATGAGACTAACGGCTCTCAAGTAGAGCAAGTTGATCTTGATGAGATAGGTGAAGAAGAGGCTCCATGCATCGCGCTAAGGAACATGTCTATTGGGGATGTGTGTCCTAAGGAATCCGAAGAGCCTCCAAATGCACAAGATCAACCATCCTCCTCCACGCAAGCATCTCCACCAACACAAAATGAGGACGAAGCTCAAGTTGATGAAGAAGAAGATCAATCAAATGAGCCACCTCAAGATGACGGCATAGGTCAAGGGGGAGATGCAAATGATCAAGACAAGGAGGATGAAGAACCAAGGCCGCCACACCCAAGAGTCCACCAAGCAATTCAACGAGATCACCCCGTCGACACCATCCTCGGCGACATTCATAAGGGGGTAACTACTCGATCTCGTGTTGCACATTTTTGTGAACATTACTCGTTTGTTTCCTCTATTGAGCCACACAGGGTAGAGGAAGCACTCCAAGATTCGGATTGGGTGGTGGCGATGCAAGAGGAGCTCAACAATTTCACTAGGAATGAGGTATGGCATTTAGTTCCACGTCCTAACCAAAATGTTGTAGGAACCAAATGGGTCTTCCGCAACAAGCAAGACGAGCATGGTGTGGTGACAAGGAACAAAGCTCGACTTGTGGCCAAAGGATACTCCCAAGTCGAAGGTTTGGATTTCGGTGAAACCTATGCACCCGTAGCTAGGCTTGAGTCAATTCGCATATTATTAGCCTATGCTACTTACCATGGCTTTAAGCTTTATCAAATGGACGTGAAAAGTGCCTTCCTCAATGGACCAATCAAGGAAGAGGTCTATGTTGAGCAACCTCCCGGCTTTGAAGACAGTGAGTACCCTAACCATGTCTATAAACTCTCTAAAGCGCTTTATGGGCTCAAGCAAGCCCCAAGAGCATGGTATGAATGCCTTAGAGATTTTCT
Organism: Zea mays; assembly: GCF_902167145.1. NCBI lineage: Eukaryota > Viridiplantae > Streptophyta > Magnoliopsida > Poales > Poaceae > Zea > Zea mays. Next base: position 28,391,444 of record NC_050100.1, on the reverse strand, counting down.
TATTGCAAATGGATTCAAAGTCGGAAAAGCCGATCCTACTCTATTCACTAAAACTCTTGAAAATGATTTGTTTGTATGCCAAATTTATGTTGATGATATCATATTTGGGTCTACTAACGAATCTACTTGTGAGGAATTTAGTAGGATCATGACACAGAAATTCGAGATGTCAATGATGGGGGAGTTGAAGTATTTTCTAGGATTCCAAGTCAAACAACTCCAAGAGGGCACCTTCATTAGCCAAACAAAGTACACTCAAGACATTCTAAACAAGTTTGGGATGAAGGATGCCAAGCCCATCAAGACACCCATGGGAACTAATGGGCATCTCGACCTCGACACGGGAGGTAAGTCTGTGGATCAAAAGGTATACCGGTCGATGATAGGTTCCTTACTCTATTTATGTGCATCTCGACCGGATATTATGCTTTCCGTATGCATGTGTGCAAGATTCCAAGCCGACCCTAAGGAAGCTCACCTTACGGCCGTGAAACGAATCTTGAGATATTTGGCTTACACTCCTAAGTTTGGGCTTTGGTATCCTAGCGGATCCACATTTGATTTAATTGGTTATTCGGATGCCGATTGGGCGGGGTGTAAGATTAATAGAAAGAGCACATCGGGGACTTGCCAGTTCTTGGGAAGATCCTTGGTGTCTTGGGCTTCGAAGAAGCAAAATTCGGTCGCTCTTTCCACCGCCGAAGCCGAGTACATTGCCGCAGGCCATTGTTGCGCGCAATTGCTTTAGATGAGGCAAACCCTGCGGGACTACGGTTACAAATTAACCAAAGTCCCTTTGCTATGTGATAGTGAGAGTGCAATCAAAATGGCCGACAATCCCGTCGAGCATAGCCGCACTAAGCACATAGCCATTCGGTATCACTTTTTGAGGGATCACCAACAAAAGGGAGATATCGAGATTTCTTACATTAATACTAAAGATCAATTAGCCGATATCTTTACCAAGCCTCTTGATGAACAAACTTTTAACAAACTTAGGCATGAGCTAAATATCCTTGATTCTAGGAATTTCTTTTGTTAACTTGCACTCATAGCTCATTTGTATACCTTTGATCATATCTCTTTCATATGCTATGACTAAGATGTTTTCAAGTCTATTTCAAACCAAGTCATAGGTGTATTGAAAGGGAATTGGAGTCTTCGGCGAAGACAAAGGCTTCCACTCCGTAACTCATCCTTCGCCGTCACTCCAAGCAACTCTCCATTTCTTGGGGGAGAAAAAGCATGAGCATCAAAGAAAAAGACTTCGACTTTGGGGGAGAGAGTAAGCGCCCAAAGCAAAAGAACCGGACTTCGTCTTTGGTATAATCTTAACTCATTTATTTATGACCAAAGGGGAAGAAAGCACTTCAAGGGCTCTAATGGTTCCGTTTTTGGCGATTCATGCCAAAGGGGGAGAAAATAAGAGCCCAAAGCAAAAGGACCGCACCACCACCAATTTCAAAAACTTTGTGTTTCCAAGAATATTATCAATTGGTTTTCCTATTGTGTTCAAAAGGGGGAGAAAGTAGTATTTCTAAAATGATATATCAAAACCCTCTTGAACACTAAGAGGAGGATCTCATTTAGGGGGAGTTTTGTTTAGTCAAAGGAGAAGCATTTGAAACAAGGGGAGAAAATTTCAAATCTTGAAAATGCTTCTCAAAATCTTATTCATTTACCTTTGACTATTTGCAAAAGAACTTTGAAAAGGATTTACAAAAGAATTTGCAAAAACAAAACATGCGGTGCAAGCGTGGTCCAAAATGTTAAAAATGAAGAAACAATCCATGCATATCTTGTAAGTATTTATATTGGCTCAACTCCAAGCAACCTTTGCACTTACAATTATGCAAACTAGTTCAATTATGCACCTCTATATTTGCTTTGGTTTGTGTTGGCATCAATCACCAAAAAGGGGGAGATTGAAAGGGAATTAGGCTTACACCTAGTCCCTAAATGATTTTGGTGGTTGAATTGCCCAACACAGATAATTGGACTAACTAGTTTGCTCTAGATTATATGTTCTACAGGTGCCAAAGGTTCATCTATAACTATACAAAATCAACTGTCCGGAATACCGTAGATTATTCCGGACAGGAGAAGCTTTTTGGGAAAACAGGCCAAGCGCGGACCGTCCGGGCCCCTGCGGCGGACCGTCCGTGACAGAAGAATGACCCTCGGACAGAACCAATGCAAAAACACAAGTTTCCACTACAGACTGTCCGGAGGAAAAGCGAAGACCGTCCGAGCCCTCGCGTGGACCGTCCGGCCTCAGGCACGGACCGTCCGGTCGGTAAGAAACCGAAAAACCCGAAGGTGACGGGTTCGGAGAAATGAATTATAGAGGGCCTCGCGGACCGTCCGGGGTGCTCGACCGGACTGTCCGCGACTGGCTCTGTCTGACATCTGACGACGCATTAAATGCAATATAGCCGTTGATATAGCCGTTACTGCTGATCGTTGCATTTTCAGCCGTTGATCTACAGGGGCGGACCGTCCGCACCAGGAGGGCGGACCGTCCGCGCTCAGCAGAATGGCCCAACGGCTAGGAAGTGGTTGGTGGCTATAAATACAACCCCAACCACCTCCATTCACTTCATCCAAGCATTCCAACCTTCAACATTCAATACAAGAGCTAGCAATCTATTCCAAGACACATTCAAAGCCTCCATCTCTCCAAGTTTCACAATTGAGAAAAGAAATCATTAGTGATTAGTGACTTGAGAGAGAAAGTGATCCGTGTGTTATTTGTCGCTCTTGTTGCTTGGCTTTTTAATCGTGCTTTCTTGATTCCTTCATTGCGATCAAACTCACTTGTAATTGAGGCAAGAGACACCAATCTTGTGGTGATCCTTGTAGGAACTTTGTGTTCCAAGTGATTAAGAAGAGAAAGCTCACTCGGTCCGAGAGACCGTTTGAGAGAGGGAAGGGTTGAAAGAGACCCGGCCTTTGTGGCCTCCTCAACGGGGAGTAGGTTTGAAAGAACCGAACCTCGGTAAAACAAATCTCCGTGTCTCACTTGCTTATTCGCTTGGGATTTGTTTTGTGCCCTCTCTCGCGGACTCGTGTCTTTATTACTAACGCTAACCCAGCTTGTAGTTGTGTTTATATTTGTAAATTTCAGTTTCGCCCTATTCACCCCCCCTCTAGGCGACTTTCAGTAGGGCAGCCGGATAAGTTCTCCCTCCTTTTTTCCTTCAAGCTTCGGCATGGCCCACTCTCTCATAGTTGGAAATACTTTGAAAGCCAAAAATTCCTGCACTAAGTCCCTAGTGCCAATGTGCTCTGCGATAATCCTAAATTCAGCCAGTGCAGTTTGGGTTGGACCCTCTGGTGTCATATTACATTGGGGTCTGGTCTCTCCAAAAATCAGCTCTAGCGGGTTCTGGACCAACTTCTCCTTATCATCGTCAACTTTGACGTAGAACCTTTCCGATTTCCAGCCTGCCGACCACTTGCTTCGGTAGCTGATCACAGGAAATTTTTTAGTCTTCCGGTAGGCAAAATTGTAGCAGCCAAAGTTTTCATGTAACCCATCTTTTCGGGCCTTGGTTTGGTAATGCAGCTCATGTACTCGGCAGAAACCTTCGGCAAACGGTTCCACCCCTTGGCTTCGGAGAGCCCAAATGTAAACGCTAAGCCTAACGATAGCGTTAGGAGTTAGCTGATGAAAGTAGATCCCAAACTTCTTCAACACATCAGCAATCATCTTATTCAAGGGGAATCTCAAATCAGCTTTGAAGAAACTCTTAAAAACTACTATTTCATCTTTTCCTGGCTTCGAAGTAGTTTCCTCTCCACCAAAGCGAATCACCTCTTTCTTTTCTTCATTGAAATAGCCCAATTTCAACATCTTAGGAAGGTCACCTTCGGAGACTGTGGATTTTCCAAAATCCATATGGCTGGTTTTGCTCGGCACCGCGCTACTATAATCATCCTCAGAATCGGTCTCCTCAACATCAACTTGCTCTGCTCCAGTGGCAGGGACGTCCTCCGATGTTACCAGCCCGGATCGCTTCATGGCTTCGGAAATCGGAACAGTCTCAGCAGCTTCGGTCTCATCTCCCTCGCGATCAACCCTAGCAGAGAGCGAACTCTGGCCATTTGATTATAACTTTCTTGAAATTTTTCGTTGTTGACTTTTCTGATTTTCCCGAAGCTCTTCCTTTTGTGACGAAGCAGATTCAAAAGCGGAGTTTCGTCTGAGCACGATGATTAAGCTTCGGCTATGACTAAAATTTTGGCAGCAAAACAGTGCAATAGTAATGAATGTCATGGTAACTTCACACCTACCCGTCTGTTTATATAGTGCCGCAGGTGAGAAGGTGAATCGTCAAAGTCTCCCGCACCGAACAAACAGTCACCCGCACTCGCTGAACGGTGGGCCACAGGGTTCGAGAGGGTGAATCGCCAGGGCACGCGTAACTGCTACAAGATGAAGCCACCTCGAGCGCGGATTATTTTAATCTTTTCTCGCCAACGAGCTCAGGGAAGATGTTTTTCGGATCTTCGGCATCCCGAAGCCTAGAAGACTTTTTCACGGATCACGCTCGTTACGAAAAACGATCTAGCACCACGAAGGGGCTACTGTTGGGGGTATGCTTTGTAGCCGAAGATCCTAAAGAAAGAAAACACCTTTGGCAGACCCTCTTAGGAGCAAGCGCCGAAGCTATTATTTAGAGAGCTTCGGCACAATGATAGATCTTAAGACGAAGGGCCGAACCGACTTAAAGATGGATTGACTTAAAGACCCATGATGTTTGTGTCATTATTGTAGTCAATTGTAAAGGACTTAAATGTAATTTTACGCAGGTTGCACCCTGTGCCTATAAATAGGTGTACAGTACCCCCGGCACTGTTCACGCGATCCTGTAACCACTGGCACATTACGCTTGAATTATTGCTTTCCGCCAAGGTGAAGGTATAAATGTGCCTAAATATTATGTTTTAAAACTTATATACTTATATAATAAAATATGTGAATATATTTTATACTTTATATTTTATTTCTCATTGTTTGTTGTTTTACAAGTATGATCACGAAGGTGAAATCTTCGTGATATTTTACTCATGACCTTCGTCCGAAGCTCATTAAATCCTTGGGGAGATAATGCTTCAGCGGACGAAGGGCATTTATACTTAACATCTTTGTGTTGCCTTGTTCTTAATTCATAGTATTTGAGAACAAGTCTCCAACATGGGCAAAAAATAAGGCGCGCTTCACACATGTCGCATGAAACTGTTGCTTTAAAGGAGTATATAGATGTGTCGATGTCTTAGCCACACGTGACAAAATACACGCGCGCATAGGTCGTATTCATATGTTTCTATCATCAAGATGGGCATAAAGTATTTCTAGACCATATTATTTAAAGATCATACGGAGAAAATAACTTTTTAAAATTGATTTAGAAAAACCAGCTAGGAATATATCTCTACTCTTTTAAAATAGATTGCAAGCGTCTCTGTACAGCCCGTCCAAGTTATCGCGAGAAAAGGTCAACGTCTGATTCTCATCCTCCAGCCTCTGGATTTCCTCATGTGGATGAGAGGACACAACATGGAATAATCTATCTGGAGCTCTTGACGAGTTACCTCATCAGTTTTTTTTTCATGTCCATTTTTTACTGCAAGGAGGAGTTCATTGCGCGTGCTCTATCAAGGAATCTAGTGACCTAGTCGAGTTCTGCTCGGCTTCAAGGAAGCCTCTCTTCGGTGTCAGAGCATCGTTGAGCCGCAACTGAGGAAGCAACACATGTGTAACACTCCAAAATCCTACGGTGGATAAATTAGGGAAACTCATTTCATGATGTAAATAAATGTGTTTTTAAATAATAGATTACCTAAAAGATTCTTATGTAAACTATCCTTTGTGTTAAAAAATTATTTAAAAAAAGAATTAAGTTAAACTATATTTTAATATAGATTTTACATAAAAAATTATATACTTTTAAATAAATATGTGAAGATTATAAATTTATTTTATTGTACTTCTAAAATGTGGCTATGTGTTTGAATTATTTCCTTTAATAATTATTATTGTAAAACATCTTACATGATTATTCCTACTAATTTTCATTTGTTTAAATGGATAAATTAACTAATAAAAATGCTTTGCATTCATGTTGAGTTTTTGTTTGTTACAATTTATGCTTGAAATAGGAAATTTAACTCATCTCTAAATTAAATTTAAATTTTAAATTTAAAATAGAAAGCAAAAATTAGAAATATAAGCTAATATAATGGATTGATATATGTTTAGTTGGTTTGTTTGTATACGACGTCCTTTAGGTAAAGTTGATACAAATTAGGATATCACAATAAGATATTTAAGAAAATACTGCTTTCATCTCGCGTATAACAACCAAAAAATTAATTTAAAAAATTAAATAAAATATATTCTAAGATTTATTTAAATTGAAGGTCTAATATGATTAGTACAAATTAACAACAATATTATTAGAATAAAATAGATAAGTTAGAGTTCCTAACATATAGGATATGATTGTAATAGATAAGTACCAGATTAGATCTGTCATGTAACCACCCACCTAAGATAGGATTGTAATAGATAAGTACCAAATTAGATCTATCATGTAACAAATTTGGTTTAGAGATTGTTAGAGTTTCTAATAGATATGATATGATTGTAACAAATAAGTACTAGATTAGATCTATCATGTAACAGATTTAATTTTGAGTTTGGTAGAGTTCCTAATATATAGGATATGGTTGTAAAAGATAAGTACTAGATTAGATCTATCATGTAACCACCCACTCCCAGCCTATATAAATACATGGCACCATAACACCTTAAGCCATCAATCAAAGACTCATCTCATCCATCGCCTCGCAGCAGCCACCGCTCGCCGGTGGGTCTGCCACCGCGGGTAGGATGCCGCAGCCCCGTTCCGACGTGAACAGGATCGTGCAGGGGAGATCCGACGATGAGCGCTCACGATTGAATCTCAAATACCCCATCGCGACCCAAAATCGTAGCCGTTGATATCGGATCTGTTGACCGAGATCAGATCGCGGGATCCTTAAATCTCAAGCGTTGATTTTAGATTTGACGGTTGTGGTGGGATTGGTCGCGTATCGATTCAGCCGAGGCCGTGGGCCGTCCGATTCAATCTGGCGGGGGGAATTCGATCTGCTATCATAAAATCTCTATCATTGATCTCCAATCCAACGACCGAGACTTCGATCTAATCTGCACCGTAGACTATCGATCCAACGGTCTACAAAGGCCCATACCGCTTCGATCGTCTACCTTTGCAAAAGAGACCCTGTGCTCTATATTAATCAACCCGTTGTCCACCTGTGTGGTAAGATGATTACCTAGCAGTCTCTGAGAATTGCAAATAAGTCCCTAGAGCTCGATTTAATTACAAAAATGACCGAAAACTAAATTAATCCCTATATTGCTCGTTTTAACTCTGATTTAGTCTGTTTAAGTTGTATTTGTCTCGTATTGAATTTGTCTATGCAATAACAATATTATTTACGACATATTACTTACTTTTATATTGTTTATCCTATGATTATTGATTTATCTTGCTAATCAAAGTTAATTGTCCATGATTATAACCTAACTAAAAATACAACCTATAATCAAGTTATATCTCGGATTAAAGTTTAATTAATTATCGCATAATTTATATTAATTAACATATAATTTATCTTTTATTGTTTAATCACCTAAATCTTTGGAAAATCATATCCTCTTAATCGTAACTCTGAATTTAGTGGTTCTCTAACCTACGACCTTGTAGCAACACGTAGAACATCATTATGCAGCTGTTCTTATGTTTGGTGTGATGTTAATTTTGTATATACCATGTTTGTTTGTATTGCTACGAATAGCAACGAGGTTACGAGTCACTTGAAGACCAACTTGATACTTGGGAACCTCGAGTCTAAGGCAAATTGTGCCCTTGATCACTTTTCTTTACCTAATAATGTTCATGTTAATCAATGTGACATGCTTAGGTTAATTTGATGGGACCTAATAAGTTTTCCTAGTCTTGTTTACCTCACCCCTTGCACACAAATGAACTATTGGGTAGTTTTGCTATTGCTGTACCTGGTTTTAGGAAAGTAATGTTATATTATGTTCATGTTCCAATTCTGTTGTTGTTGATTATTGTTCATGATAAGATTATTATGTTAATTGGAACATGGAGAACCACCCGGGAAAATTGTGCTACCACAAGGGTGGTATGGGACGCCCTTAGCTGACTAATTATGAAAGCTAGTGGAGGACTACCTTACCCGAAAGGGGCAAGGGCGGTAGAGGAGCTGCGTATAGGGAGGTTCTCGGGTCGATCATGCTGCGATGGCTTTTCGGACAAGGGATTCATGTATTGCCCTTCTCAGAAACCGTAGCGGGTTTTCTGAAGCTAGTGGAACTTTGTAAAGGCCTCGTAGTGGATCCATATCCATTCACCTCGGAAGTGTCTAAGGGCCTTGCAAACCCTAGCTAGATGGGATAACCAAATGGTGCAAAGGCTAAGGCGATGGTTGTAGGTCAAGATTTTAATGATTCTTAAGGTTATGACGAAGTTTGTAGGCCAACAATGATGGCTTTTTGGCTTTTTGTGAGTTATGGGATGAACAAAATGAATCGAAAGGTAGGATTATACCACACGGGCAACCTGAATCTTGATACCACTTGATAGAAGGCGAGGCCCAATCTTCCGTGAGGTACGATAACTTGATTGGGTGGAGATCTCGACTTTGATGATCCAAAGCTCCGAGCGAATGAATCCTCGCAATCACTACACTACTGCTCCATTGGTTATCACCCGTGACACACGAGTGACCTTGCCACGAAGGCTTATCCCTACAAGCGTAATCAAGAACACAAGCAAGAACAGGAAGAACGCAATCAAAACTGCATTGATCACGAGGTGGGTCTCACAAACTGATGAACGGTGACACTTTTCGATGACAGATATAATCTAAGCAAAACAAAAACCCTAATGTGCAGGGGATGCTGATAAAATAGAGGTTAGGGGCGGGCACAACCCCTAGAGGTACGCCTAATGGGCTCCAGCACGATACACGGCCCAACAGCCCAAAAGACGGTGTCACAACACAAAAATAAAATCTAAATGCTGGCTTGTTTTGACGATTCCCGTTGACTCCAGATGAATTTCAAGGTGGCTCATGTTGGGTTGGAAAGCTTATCTCCTTATCTTTCCATCCATATAATTCCCAACCTAATCGGAGTTTGGATGCGTCCTGGGCATCCATTTTAGTGTAGACTGGTCCTAGACTCCGAGGTGGAGACAAAGTTGAGTCAGACTTGGCTTTCTCTTGTTGTGAATGTCCTAGCTTCTCGTACTTGACATCTTGGCATTTTCCAAGTCCTTAATGGTCCTCTCCAAGGTTCCTAATAATCAATACATCCATGGCACAAAGTGTAAGCTCTAAAATACAATTGACCATGTAAGGGCGAACCTGAAGATTTAGCTGTCGTGCACGTACTCGTGTTGTCGTCCCATGCATTATTTGTATGATAGTAATGTACTCATCATTCCCTATCGACTAATTCCCCTTGTTGTGCTAGGAACTGGCCTATGTGCTCATGTGTGCTTTTCTCACACTCACTGGAAAACTTGGAGAAATCTGGTATCATAGTTCCCTATGGATATGGCAGGATGTGCAATTGGTAGTCATATGACTTCTGATATGGCTATCCCATGCTTGACACTCTAACACCGAGTTTGTCCCTGAATAAACCGACTACCTCCTCCCTGAATGTTTCTACAACATCCGGTGACCATCCACTAAGCTTGGGAGTGAAGACTTCAGGTGGCGGGACATTGTTATGTTAGCCTTCTTCCCAATGATGCTCCAAGTGTGTCCTTGGTGTATGACAAGTGCCACCTCCCATTGTCTTATATCTCTCTGGTTCCCTAGAAGCCAAAGAGTATTTGTCCCATGGGTAGGAAGTGGTGTTGCATGGCTATAAAGTGCGACAGGTGGGATGATATAATGTTGCTACAATGGATGTGGAAATTGTGCATATGGTGCATCTCCCTATTCTGTTTACACATAGTCAGACTATCCATGATAGGGCACTGGACGATCTGACCGGACTTTGGATAGTCTGGCATGCGTTGTCGGACGGTCCGCTATTGGGTCATTGAGTCCAGTGCTATACCCAGACTGTTTGACCATATATGGCGCTACGTAGGTGGTGTGTGTGTAGCTTGGTGTAGAGTCGGATGGTCCGACAAAGGATTTCGGATGGAGCATGAGGTGGTTGGATTGTCTGAGATTAGGCTCGAACGATCTGGTCGTGTCTAGAGCCGACCGTGTGCTAAATCCTGGCGACGAAGGTTGTGGTTGTGTTGTGAACATGTTCATCGGCATACTATATGATGGTTGGGCTAGTGATGACCCATTTATAGTTGATGCAGTCAGTAAAGGTGGTTATCTATTAGGGTCATGTGAGGTGAAACTTAGGACAATAGATTTTTCATATGAATGTGCTAGCGCTTTAATATATTCATCTTGTCGGGGACCATAATTAGGGGTACCCCCAAGACTCCTAATCTCAGCTGGTAACCCCCATCAGCACAAAGTTGCAAAGGCCTGATGGGTGCGATTAAGTCAAGGCTCGGTCCATTCAAGGGACACGATCTCGCCTCGCCCGAGCCCAGCCTCGGGCAAGGGCAGCCGACCCCGGAGGATTTACATCTCGCCCGAGGACCCCCTCCAGCAACGGACACACCTTCGGCTCGCCCGAGACCCAGTCTTCGCCAAGAAGCAACCTTGGCCAAGTCGCCACGCCGACCGACCGAATCGCAGGAGCATTTAATGCAAAGGTGGCCTGACACCTTATCCTAACGCGCGCCCTTCAGTCGATAGAGCCGAAGTGACCGCAGTCACTTCGCCGCTCCACTGACCGGCCTGACAAGAGGACAGCGCCGCCTGCGCCGCTCCGACTGCTGTGCCACTCGACAGAGTGAGGCTGACAGCAGCCAAGTCCGGCCTCAGGCGCCATAGGAAACTCCGCATCGCCCGACCCCAGGGCTCGGACTCGGGCTCAGCCCCGGAAGACGACGAACTCCGCCTCGCCCGACCCCAGGGCTCGGACTCGGGCTCGGCCCCGGAAGACGACGAACTCCACCTCGCCCGACCCCAGGGCTCGGACTCGGGCTCGGCCCCGGAAGACGACGAACTCCGCCTCGCCCGACCCCAGGGCTCGGACTCGGGCTCAGCCCCGGAAGACGACGAACTCCGCCTCGCCCGACCCCAGGGCTTGGACTCAGCCCTGGCCTCAGCCGACAGTCTCCGCCTCGCCCGACCCAGGGGCTCGGACTCGACCTCGGCCTCGGAAGACAGACTCGACCTCGACCTCGGAGGAGCCTCCACCTCGCCCAACCTCGGGCTCGGACCGACCACGTCACAGGAGGCGCCATCATTACCCTACCCCAAGCTAACTCATGCTATGGGGAACAAGACCAGCGTCCCATCTGGCTCACCCCGATAAACAAGTAATGATGGCGCCCCGCATGCTCCATGATGATGGCGGCCCTCAGCCCCCTTACGGAAGCAAGGAGACGTCAGCAAGGACTCGACAGCCCCGACAGCTGTCCTTCCGCCAGGCTCCAGCGCTCCTCCGACGGCCACGACACCACACGAATCGGGTGCCAAAACCTCTCCGGTTGCCACGACGGCATGTACTTAGGGCACTAGCTCTTCTCTGCTAGACACGTTAGCACACTGCTACACCTCCCATTGTACACCTGGATCCTCTCCTTATGCCTATAAAAGGAAGGTCTAGGGCCCTCTTACAGAGGGTTGGCCGCGCGGGGAAGGACGGGATGGCACGCGCTTAGGCCTCTCGCTCCCTCCCTCGCGGACGCTTGTAACTCCCTACTGCAAGCGCACCCGACCTGGGCGCGGGACAAACACGAAGGCCGTGGGTTTCCCCTTTTACGCCTGTCTCCCTCCGGCTTCTTCCCCCCTTCGTGCTCCGTCTCGCGCCGACCCATCTGGGCTGGGGCACGCGGCGACAATTTACTCGTCGGTCCAGGGACCCCCCCGGGGTCGAAACGCCGACAGTTAGCGCGCCAGGTAGGGGCCTGCTGCGTGTTGACGAACAGCTTCCCGTCAAGCTCCAGATGGGTAGTCTCCAGCAACCTTTCCAGCCCGGGACGGTGCTCCATTTCGGGAGTCTCGAGTTCATGTCCCTCGACGGCAGCTACGACATGATACTCCTTCCTCCGCCTCGCGACAGCGACAATGGCGGTCGACAACCCGCCTGCCGGCGGCGGAATCGACAACGTCTTCCCCACGTGGCGGAAGAACGACATTCGGGCTTGTCCCGTCCCCTCCCCCGCCGACGGAGGAGGAGGCGGGGCAACCAAGGCCAAGCAGGAGGCGGTATCTCGTCGGCTGTTGAGCGAGTCGACAGCGCCGGTGCCCCAACGGGGGGCGCGCCGGGCATCGACTTCGCGTCTGAGACGAAGACGAGCACCGTCTCCCCGCAACACGCCAACTCCAAGCAAACGGACGACGCCAGCACGCTCGCAAAAGACTTGCTGGGCATCACCCTCGTACCTGAGACGACGGTGCAGTCTACCCCTGACGTGACTTCGTCACTGCCCGTCGACCAAGAGGTACCGACCGATTCCCGTCTCGTGCCTTTTGGATTCAGCCTCGACCCACCAAGCGACTTCGCTTCGGTGGACGCTTTCATAGAGGCGAGTCCAAATCCTCCGGGGTATCGTATGCGGTCACCCTGGGACCGGCTGACAGCCGTCTCGACCTACGGGCCCTCGGGTTCCAAGGAAGATGACGAGCCCGACTTCTGTTGGGATTTCTCCGGACTTGGTAACCCTAGTGCCATGCAGGACTTCATGACCGCATGGGACTACTGCCTTTCCGACTGTTCCGACGGTAGCCGCAGCCTCGGTGACGAGGACTGCGGCCCAAGTCGTGAATGTTTCCACGTCGATCTAGGGGGTCCCGGCGAAGGCAACCATCTTGGTATACCGGAAAACAGTGATCCCCCTAGGCCTGCGCCTCGCGTTGACATCCTTCGGGAGCTAGCTGTAGTCCCCGTCCCAACGGGGGTCATGACCCACAGCTCGAGCAAATCCGCGAGATGCAGGCCAGGCTCGACGAGGGAGCAGGAACGCTTGAGCCGTTCCACCGGGACATCGGGCAGGAATGGGCAGGCCAACTTCCAGCCGGAGATGCGCGTCATCTACCCCAGGGCATCCAGCACCGCATCGCCGATGACGTTAGGGCAAGGCCGCCACCGGCCTCCAGTGGGGTCGGCCAGAACCTGGCTGCAGCGGCAATACTTCTCCGCGCGATGCCGGAGCCATCTACCATCGAGGGGCGGTGTATCCAGGGAGAGCTCAAGAATCTCCTGGAGGATGCCGCGGTCCGATGGGCCGAAAGCTCTGCCTCCCGAAGGCAGGGGTACCCCTCGGAACATCGCGCCGCGACTTCTCGATTCATGCGGGAAGCCTCGGTCCACACCGGACGCACGCGCAACACAGCGCCTGCGGCCCCGGGTCGCCTCGGCAACGAACACCCTCACTGCAACCGTCGAACCCACCTCGACGAGAGGGTGCGCCGAGGCTACCACCCCAGGCATGGGGGACGCTACGACATCGGGGAGGATCGGAGTCCCTCGCCCGAACCACCCGGTCCGCAGGCTTTCAGCCGGGCCATACGACGGGCGCCGTTCCCGACCCGGTTCCGAACCCCGACTACTATCACAAAGTACTCGGGGGAGACGAGACCGGAACTGTGGCTCGCGGACTACCGGCTGGCCTGCCACCTGGGTGGAATAGACGATGACAACCTCATCATCCGCAACCTCCCCCTGTTCCTCTCCGACACCGCTCGAGCCTGGCTGGAGCACCTGCCTCCGGGGCAGATCTCCAACTGGGACGACCTGGTCCAGGCCTTCGCCGGCAACTTCCAGGGCACGTACGTGCGCCCTGGAAACTCCTGGGATCTCCGAAGCTGCCGCCAGCAGCCGGGAGAGTCTCTCCGGGACTACATCCAGCGATTCTCGAAGCAGCGCACCAAGCTGCCCAACGTCACCGACTCGGATGTCATCGGCGCGTTCCTCGAGGGCACCACCTGCCGCGACCTGGTGAGCAAGCTAGACCGCAAGACCCCCACCAGGGCGAGCGAGCTGATGGACATCGCCACCAAGTTCGCCTCTGGCCAGGAGGCGGTTGAGGCCATCTTTCGGAAGGACAAGCAGCCCCAGGGCCGCCCACCGGAAGATGTCCCTAAGGCGTCGACTCAGCGCGGCACCAAGAAGAAGGGCAAGAAGAAGTCGCAAGCGAAACGCGACGCCGCCGATGCAGACCTTGTCGCCGCTGCTGAGTACAAGAACCCTCGGAAACCTCCCGGAGGTGCCAATCTCTTCGACAAGATGCTCAAGGAGCCGTGCCCCTATCATCAGGGGCCCGTCAAGCACACCCTTGAGGAGTGCTCCATGCTTCGGTGCCACTTTCACAAGGCTGGGCCACCTGCGGAAGGTGGCATGGCCCACAACGACGATAAGAAGGAGGATCACAAGGCAGGAGAGTTCCCCGAGGTCCACGACTGCTTCATGATCTACGGTGGGCAAGTGGCGAACGCCTCGGCTCAGCACCGCAAGCAAGAGCGTCGGGAGGTCTGCTCGGTAAAGGTGGCGGCGCCAGTCTACCTAGACTGGTCCGACAAGCCCATCACCTTCGACCAGGGCGACCATCCCGACCGCGTGCCGAGCCCGGGGAAATACCCGCTCGTTGTCGACCCCGTCATCGGCAACGTCAGGCTCACCAAGGTCCTCATGGACGGAGGCAGCAGCCTCAACATCATCTACGCCAAGACCCTCGGGCTCCTGCGGATCGATCTGTCCTCGGTCCGAGCAGGCGCTGCGCCTTTTCATGGGATCATCCCCGGGAAGCGCGTCCAGCCCCTCGGACAACTTGATCTACCCGTCTGCTTTGGGACGCCCTCCAACTTCCGAAGGGAAACCCTCACGTTTGAGGTGGTCGGATTCCGAGGAACCTACCACGCGGTGTTGGGGAGGCCATGCTACGCCAAGTTCATGGCCGTCCCCAACTACACCTACCTCAAGCTCAAGATGTCGGGCCCCAACGGGGTCATCACCGTCGGCCCCATGTACCGACACGCGTACGAATGCGACGTGGAGTGCGTGGAGTACGCCGAGGCCCTCGCCGAATCCAAGGCCCTCATCGCCGACCTAGAGAGCCTCTCCAAGGAGGCGCCAGACGTGAAGCGCCATGCCGGCAACTTCGAGCCAGCAGAGACGGTTAAGTCTGTCCCTCTCGACCCCAGCAACGACGCCTCCAAGCAGATACAGATCGGCTCCGAGCTTGATCCCAAATAGGAAGCAAAGCTCGTCGACTTTCTCCGCGCAAACGCCGACGTTTTCGCGTGGAGTCCCTCGGACATGCCCGACATACCGAGGGATGTCGCCGAGCACTCACTGGATATCCGAGCTGGAGCCTGACCCATGAAGCAGCCTCTGTGCCGATTCGACGAAGAAAAGCGCAGAGCCATAGGCGAGAAGGTCCACAAGCTAATGGCGGCGGGGTTCATCAAAAAGGTATTCCATCCCGAATGGCTTGCCAACCCTGTGCTTGTGAGAAAGAAAGGAGGGAAATGGCGGATGTGTGTAGACTACACTGGTCTAAACAAAGCATGTCCGAAAGTTCCCTACCCTCTGCCTCGCATCGATCAAATCGTGGATTCCACTGCTGGGTGCGAAACCCTGTCTTTCCTCGATGCCTACTCAGGGTATCACCAAATCAGGATGAAAGAGTCCGACCAGCTCGCGACTTCTTTCATCACACCTTTCGGCATGTACTGCTATGTTACCATGTCGTTTGGTTTGAGGAATGCGGGCGCGACATACCAAAGGTGCATGAACCACGTGTTCGACGAACACATTGGTCGAACGGTCGAGGCTTACGTTGATGACATCGTAGTCAAGACGAGGAAAGCCTCTGACCTTCTTTCCGACCTTGAAGTGACATTCCGGTGTCTCAAGGCGAAAGGCGTAAAGCTCAATCCCGAGAAGTGTGTCTTCGGGGTCCCCCGAGGCATGCTCTTGGGGTTCATTGTCTCCAAGCGGGGCATCGAGGCCAACCTGGAAAAAATCGCGGCCATCACCAACATGGGGCCCATCAAGGACTTGAAAGGCGTACAGAGGGTCACGGGATGCCTGGCGGCTCTGAGCCGCTTCATCTCGCGCCTCGGCGAAAGAGGCCTACCTCTGTACCGCCTCTTAAGAAAGGCCGAGTGCTTCACTTGGACCCTGGAGGCCGAGGAAGCCCTCGGGAACCTAAAGGCGCTCCTCACGAACGCGCCCATCTTGGTGCCCCCCGCTGCCGGAGAAGCCCTCTTGATCTACGTCGCTGCTACCACTCAGGTGGTCAGCGCCGCGATCGTGGTTGAGAGACGAGAAGAGGGGCATGCATTGCCCGTCCAGAGGCCAGTCTACTTCATCAGTGAAGTACTGTCCGAGACCAAGATCCGCTACCCACAAATTCAGAAGCTGCTGTACGCGGTGATCCTGACGCGGCGGAAGTTGCGACACTACTTCGAGTCTCATCCGGTGACTGTGGTGTCATCCTTCCCCCTGGGGGAGATCATCCAGTGCCGAGAGGCCTCGGGTAGGATTGCAAAGTGGGCGGTGGAAATCATGGGCGAGACAATCTCGTTCGCCCCTCGTAAGGCCATCAATTCCCAAGTCTTGGCGGACTTTGTGGCTGAATGGGTCGATACCTAGCTCCCGACAGCTCCGATCCAACCGGAACTCTGGACCATGTTTTTCGACGGGTCGCTGATGAAGACAGGGGCAGGCGCAGACCTGCTCTTCATCTCGCCCCTCGGGAAGCACCTACGCTACGTGCTACGCCTCCACTTCCCGGCGTCCAACAATGTGGCCGAGTACGAGGCTCTGGTCAACGGGTTGCGCATCGCCATCGAGCTAGGGGTCCGACGCCTCGACGCTCGCGGTGACTCGCAGCTCGTCATCGACCAAGTCATGAAAAACTCCCACTACCGCGACCTGAAGATGGAAGCCTACTGCGATGAGGTTCGGCGCCTGGAGGACAAGTTCTACGGGCTCGAGCTCAACCACATCGCCCGACGCTACAACGAGACTGCGAACGAGCTGGCTAAGATAGCCTCGGGGCGAACAACGGTTCCCCCGGACGTCTTCTCCCGAGACCTGCATCAACCCTCCATCAAGACCGACGACACGCCCGAGCCCGAGAAGGCCTCGACCCAGCCCGAGGCACCCTCGGCCCCCGCGGGTGAGGCACTGCGCGTCGAGGAGGAGCGGAGCGGGGTCACGCCTAATCGAAACTGGCAGACCTCGTACCTACAATATCTCCACCGAGGAGAGCTACCCCTCGATCGAGCCGAAGCTCGACGGTTGGCGCGGCGCGCCAAGTCGTTCGTCTTGCTGGGGAACGGGAAGGAGCTCTACCACCGCAGCCCCTCAGGCATCCTCCAGCGATGCATATCCATCGCCGAAGGCCAGGAGCTCTTACAAGAAATACACTCGAGGGCTTGTGGTCATCACGCAGCACCTCGAGCCCTTGTTGGAAACGCCTTCCGACAAGGCTTCTTTTGGCCGACCGTGGTGGCCGACGCCACTAGAATTGTCCGCACCTGCCAGGGGTGTCAATTCTACGCAAGGCAGACCCACCTGCCCGCTCAGGCTCTGCAGACCATACCCATCACCTGGCCGTTTGCTGTGTGGGGTCTGGACCTCGTCGGCCCCTTGCAGAAGGCACCCGGGGGCTACACGCACCTGCTGGTCGCCATCGACAAATTCTCCAAGTGGATCGAGGTCCGACCCCTAAACAGCATCAGGTCTGAACAGGCGGTGACGTTCTTCACCAACATCATCCATCGCTTTGGGGTCCCGAACTCCATCATCACCGACAACGGCACCCAGTTCACCGGCAGAAAGTTCCTGGACTTCTGCGAGGATCACCACATCCGGGTGGACTGGGCCGCCGTGGCTCACCCCATGACGAATGGGCAAGTAGAGCGTGCCAACGGCATGATCCTGCAAGGACTCAAGCCGCGGATCTACAACGACCTCAACAAGTTCGGCAAGCGATGGATGAAGGAGCTCCCCTCGGTGGTCTGGAGTCTGAGGACAACGCCGAGCCAAGCCACGGGCTTCACACCATTCTTTCTAGTCTATGGGGCCGAGGCCATCTTGCCCATAGACTTAGAATACGGTTCCCCGAGGACGAGGGCCTTGTTGGGGCGAAGGCGAAGACGCCACCCTTCGCTCGAGGCCTTCGCCGTGGTCGCCGGTCCAACGGAGACAAGACAACGGGCGAGGACACCCTTCGCTCCATTCGACATCGGGCGAAGACCTACAACAAGGTCATCCCACCGTGCGGCTTCGTCCAGCATAGAGGCCCACTTGTGATCCGGCCCATTGTAACAGGCCCTGCGTGGCCACTGCGTGTTACGGGCCTAACTTATAAAGGCGCCTCTGTAATTACAGTCTGTAACCCCGCTTTATGGGAATATTCTGGGGATAACCTAGGTGTCTGAGGGCACATGCGTCCTTAACACAAGACGCTGGGCACTCGGATACCTATAAATACCCCCGCACAGTGCCCTTGAGGGGATAGATTAACAGAGCTATTGCCATCTTGCGCGAGAACCCTGTTAACGTCACTGTTCACCCCCGTTGGATCCCCTTGCAACTGAGAGCAAGTCCCAACATTTGGCGCCCACCATTCGTGCTACGAAAAAACCACCCACGATGGCACCCAAGAAAGCTAACTCGAAGGCTAACGAGGCTGCGAAGGCAGCACTACTTGCCGCAAGAAAGGGCAAGGCCCTCGCCCTCACCCAATCCACCCACCAAGAGGCCACTGAAGACAACGTTCTCCGCACCTGCGAAGACGACACTCTCCGCACATACGGCCCTGAAGGACAATCGCAACCACTCCCAGGCTTCGCCCCACTGGAGGGCGCGAACCTCACCGAGGACGGTGAAGTCCTCGGCGTCTCAGCGGAAGAACAACTACAGCTGCGCGCCCTGCGCCTCAAGAACTGCAATCTCCAAAGGCAAAAAGAGATACTGGAGGCCAAGCGCCAACGCGTGTCCGCACTAGCCAAAGTGCGGCAAATGATACGCGACGAAGAGCAGAAGGCCCAGGACCTCGAGCGGGAGATCGCGCTGATGCAGCGCGAGGGACACCTTGGCCTGCAGAATGGGCCACCCCTGCAGCAGCGCGCACAACTGGAAGATACGCGCGAGGGACACCTCGGCCTGCAGCATGGGCCACCCCTGCAACAGCGCGCACAACCGGAAGACCCGCGTTTCCCCCAGCGCGACCACACCTTCCCGCACGTCGCACCATTCCAAGGGGTCAACTACCTCGACGAGCGAAGTCCCCTGGCGCCACACCTGCAAGTGATGCCTTGGCCCGCTAACTTCCGGGCAGGGACATATCCCAAGTACAACGGCAGCACCGACCCAGCACAATACATAATGAGTTATCAGGTCGCCGTTGCATCTTCCGGAGGGGACGACGCCACAATGGCCAAGTCTTTCATCATCGCCCTCGAAGGCCCAGCTCTCACCTGGTTCACCAGGTTGCCTCCGCTGTCCATTGATTCCTGGAGAAGCCTCCGGGACAAGTTCCTGCTCAACTTCCAAGGGTACCGCTCGGACACCGACGCCTTGGCCGAACTCTCGCTCTGCAAGCAGCTGGAAAAGGAAACTCTGCGGGAGTATTACCGCAAATTTTTAACACTCAAGTCGCAGCTGCCCTCAGTCGATGACCAGATCGCTATACACTACGCTATCAGTGGCCTTCGCGCCGGTGACCTCTATAGTCACTGCATCAGAGATCCGCCCAAGAACCTCCAGGAATTATATCAGCTGTTTGAAAAATACGCCAAATCCGAAGAGCTCCACCAACGCAAGGTTGAGTCCCAAAGGAAGCCCAAAGATGCTCCGCAGTCCAGCCGCACGTGGACGAGGACTCCGCAGCAAGACTCCGGTCGAGACGGCCGCAATCAACAGCAAGTGGACAACATCGCCAACCAGCACCCCGCTGCTGACGCCCCTCGTCGCCAGAAATACCCCCCAGGGCCGCGGAAATGGAACTCGCGGCAGGGGTCGGGGGCGTGCGCAGCCGCCGCGCCGATTCTACTGCCTCTTCCATGGCGAAGACTGCGCCCACCAAACCAAAGACTGCCCAGAAACGAAGGCCACCAAAGACAGGATGGCACGGGCGCAGCCAGCCGACAACCCCAGGGTTGTCGCGCACACTTACCAGCAACCCCCTCCACCATATATCCACGCTCCCGCCCCGCATCCACCGCACCACACTTACCAACACCATCAGGAAGTACAAATCGTACCTCCCCCACCCCCACCACCACACCAGCAACATCAAAACATCCCCCACGCCCCAAAGCAGGAAGACTTCGCCGATCAGCCGTATCGCGGAGTCATTCACATGATAACTAGGGGGTCCAGCACTGACTTTGACACAAAGCGGCAGAAGCGGGACCACTACCGCAGCATCAACCACATCGCCATCACTAGCCCAGTCGTGCAAACAAAGTGGTCCCACATACCGCTAACCTTCGACGCACGAGACGTCGACCTGCGCAGCGCCCCCCACAGCGACGCCATGGTTATCAATTGCAGCGTGGCAGGCTGGGACCTGCACAAAGTCCTAGTCGACAATGGCAATCAGGCGGACATCATCTTCCTCCACGCCTTCGATCGCATGGGCATAAGCCACAGCCTGCTCAAGCCTTCGGACAACCCGTTGTATGGCTTCGGCGGCAAGGGCACCTTTCCTGTCGGCAAAATAGAGCTGCCTCTCTCCTTCGGTGTAGCACCCAATGCCCGAAGTGAGCAAGTAACCATTGATATTGTGGATATGGTATATCCGTACAATGCCATCATGGGCCGGGGCTCCATCAATAAGTTCGAAGCAGCCATTCACGGACTGTACCTATGTATAAAGATACCAGGTCCGTTAGGCGTTATTACGGTCTACGGCAACCAACAGACTGCGCGCAACATAGAGCGGGACTTCGTGCCCGGTCAGAGAAACGTGCACTGCCTCACGGACCAGCGCGAGGTCCCCGCGCCTGCCAGCCCAACCGATAAACAGCACGACAAGGCACAACTGCAGAGCAACGACGGGACCAAAACTGTCCCCCTCGACCAGGCCACGCCCAAGCAGACAGTCACTATCAGCGAAGACCTCACTTCGCATGAAGAGGAGAAGCTCCTCTGCTGCCTGTCCAAGAACAAAGACGTCTTCGCCTGGTCAGCCCTCGACCAGGTCGGGGTCAGCCGATCCATAATTGAGCACAGCTTGGGAATCGACCCTTCGGTGAGGCCGAAAAAACAGCGGCTTCGTAAGATGTCCGACGAGAAGACAGAGGCCGCCAAGGCAGAAGTGCACCGCCTCCTGGAAGCCAAATTCATCGAGCCGGTGGCTTACCCCACGTGGCTCTCCAACGTTGTGATGGAGCAGAAAAAGAGCGGGAAGTGGCGAATGTGCATCGACTTCACCAGTCTCAATAAGGCCTGCCCAAAGGACAACTTCCCGTTGCCACGGATCGACAAAATAGTCGATAGCGCGGCCGGATGCGAAGTCATGTCACTCCTCGACTGCTTC
Source organism: Zea mays (assembly GCF_902167145.1). Classification (NCBI taxonomy): domain Eukaryota; kingdom Viridiplantae; phylum Streptophyta; class Magnoliopsida; order Poales; family Poaceae; genus Zea; species Zea mays. The sequence continues at coordinate 28,369,746 of NC_050100.1, read as the reverse complement.
TCCGGTTACCACCAGATATACATGAAGGAGGAAGACAAGGCTAGCACCAGCTTTATAACACCCTTCGGCACATATTGCTTTATCAGAATGCCGGAGGGACTCAAGAATGCCGGGTCCACTTTCTCCAGGCTTACCAAGACAGTGCTCGACGGGCAAGTTGGCAGAAATATATTCACATATGTGGATGACATCGTCGTCGCCAGCAAGAGCAAGGCGGACCATCTCACTGACCTCGCCGAGACATTCGCAAACATGCGAGACGCACGACTCCGCCTAAACCCGGAAAAGTGCGTCTTCGGCGTTCGCCAAGGCAAAATATTGGGCTATATGGTATCACACCGCGGCATCGAGGCCAACCCAACCAAAATTCAAGCCATCATAAACATGACGCCGCCGCAGTCCGCCAGAGACGTCCAGCGCTTGACGGGGAGATTGGCTGCCCTCAACAGATTCATCTCCAGATCCGCTGAGCGAAGTCTCCCTTTCCTCAAAACTCTCCGTGGCGCAAAAGACTTCGCTTGGGGACCAGAGCAGGCAGCGGCCTTCGCCTCATTAAAACAGTACCTGTCAGAGTTGGCAGTCCTTACAAGCCCCGACCCTTCACTACCTCTGTTGCTCTATGTTGCGGCTTCGCCGCAGGCGGTCAGCGCGGCACTGGTGCAGGAGCAGACAGTTGAGGGCGTGAGCAGGCAGTGCCCAATTTATTACGTCTCCGAAGTGCCGACGCCGTCCAAATGTAACATGACAGAGCTGGAGAAGATTGCCTACGCAGTCGTTATGTCTTCGCGCAAATTGCACCATTATTTTGAAGCATTCAAGGTCCGGGTCACCTCAGACAGGGGACTCGGCGAATTATTCAGAAACCCGGAAGCATCGGTGAGGATTGCCAAGTGGGCGACCGAACTCTCCGGCTACCACATCAATTTCGAGCCCAGGACAGCCATCAAGTCACAAGTCCTGGCAGACTTCGTCGTCGACTGGACTGGGCCAATAACACAGCCGGACCCGTCCACAGAGAAGGTTTGGACGATCCATTGCGACGGCGCATGGTGCCACGCGGGGGCAGGCGCTGCGGCGGTCATCACCTCACCAACCGGAGTCAAGCACAGTTATGCGGCTCGCCTCAGCTTCGCCCTGGAATCCGACAGATGCACAAATAACATAGCAGAATATGAAGCAGTCATCCTTGGTCTCCGCAAACTGAGGGCCCTTGGGGTCACCACCTGCATCATCAGAACAGACTCCAAGGTAGTTGCCGGCCAGGTCGAGAAAGACTATGCAGCAAAGGACCCCGCACTCATGCAATACCTCGCGGCCATCCGAATTCTCAAGAGACAATTCAAGGGATTCACTTTACAGCATGTGGACCGGGCCAAGAATGAAGAGGCCGACGCATTGGCCAAGGCTGCCGCCAGAGGCGAGTCCCTGCCCTCCGACGTGTTCTACCATGTCATCGGCACACCAGCCGTCTGGAGCCCCGAAGGGCTCCAAATAACCAGTGACAGCGAGGGCCATCGCATAGTCAACCTTATCATGACCGAAGACTGGCGGGCTCCAATAACTCTGTTCCTACAGGGGTATTATCACCCAACCGACATCAACGAGGCCAAGCGCCTCAAGCATCGAAGCCGAGACTTCGCACTGATTGAGGGCCAACTCTACAAGAAGGGGGTCAGTCAGCCAATGCTCAAATGCGTCACCGAAACCGAAGGTGTCCAGATCCTACGCGAAGTCCACAGTGGTACCTGCGGCTCTCACGCAGGGCCAAGGGCCCTAGCTGCTAAGGTGATCCGCCAAGGTTTCTACTGGCCCGCAATGATCTGTGCCGCAAATCGGGTCACAAGGTCCTGCGAAGCCTGCCAGAAGTTTTCCCCTCGATCAGGCAACCCTTCGCAATTTACAAAGCAGATCGCCCACACATGGCCTCTCTAGCGCTGGGGCCTAGACATCGTCGGGCCCCTACCCACGGCTCAGGGGAACCTCAAGTTCGCCTTCGTCGCTGTCGAATACTTCACCAAATGGATCGAGGCAAGGGCTGTCTCCACAATAACATCAAAGACTGCCCAAAAATTCTTTTGGCAAAACATTGTTTGCCGCTTCGGAGTACCGTCCGAACTAACAGTCGACAACGGCAAGCAGTTTGACAGCCAAGACTTCAAGGATTTTTGCTTCTCCATCGGCACCAAGCTTGCCTTCGCTTCAGTCTATCACCCGCAGTCCAACGGAGTTGTGGAACGCGCCAATGGAAAAATCTTCACAGCTGTGAAAAAGATGCTCCTCGACGAAAAAAGGGCAAGTGGGCCGATTTGTTACCCGAGGCGGTCTGAGCACTGAACACGACTGAGTGCAGGGCAATCGGGTTCACTCCTTTCCGCCTTCTATACGGATCGGAGGCCATAACCCCACAAGAAATAAAACATGGGTCCCCACGAACAGTTCCTTCAGCCGTCCCCGACGTGGACGAGCCCACTTCAAAGGATCTCATCGATGGAGACCGAGTCTTCGCCCTACAGGCTCTAAACAAATACCAAGCCCAGACAAAAGCATGGCGCGACCACGCAGTCATCCCAAGGGAATTCAGCGAAGGGGACCTCGTACTCATCCGAACAGCTCGGACAGAGTCCAGGGGCAAGCTGGAGCCCAGGTGGGAGGGCCCCTTCATAGTCAAGACGAAAGCTTCCCCCAGCGCTTACAGGCTCACAACGCCAAACGGCGAAGACCTGGAGCACTCCTGGAACATCGACAACCTCCGCAAATTTTTTGTTTGACTCATCAGGGCTGACTCGCCCTTGTAATTTGCAAAAACAATTTTATTCTGGCCCACACTCTTTTCCTCCCGGGGGGTGAGGTTTTTAACGAGGCGGAGCCATGTAATATAAAATTGAAAAATCCCCCGCAAAAACATGCGTCGAAAAAAGACCGCGACGACGGTCTTCAACATTCGACCAATACGCAGTCACCGCGAGGCTCAGCGCTAGCCACCCTCGCGTGCGACAATACCGCGCAGAAGTCGCCTAAGGGTGCAGCCGGATTAGCACAATAAGTGCGAAAAACCGAAGTCTACCGCAAAGACTTACCGCGCAGAAGTCGCCTAAGGGTGCAGCCGGATTAGCACAATAAGTGCGAAAAACCGAAGTCTACCGCAAAGACTTACCGTGCAGAAGTCGCCTAAGGGTGCAGCCGGATTAGCACAATAAGTGCGAAAAATCGAAGTCTACCGCGAAGACTTACCGTGCAGAAGTCGCCTAAGGGTGCAGCCGGATTAGCACAACAAGTGCGAAAAATCGAAGTCTACATCAAAGACTTACCGTGCAGAAGTCGCCTAAGGGTGCAGCCGGATTAGCACAACAAGTGCGAAAAACCGAAGTCTACCGCGGAGACTATCTGCGCAGAAGTCGCCTACGGGCGCAGCCGGGCTAGCACAATAACAATTACACCCGACCAAGTACGTAATGCCTTCGCTAGCATAGCCAAATGTGCGAGGGTACACAACTTCATCATACAAGCCACTGCACATATACAAGCGAGGGCATCACACTCTACATCGGCTCAACCTTCAGAATAATCCCCATCTCCCTATAGTTGAATAACATTATCCTAAGCTCCTCACCCGCAAAAAGACTCCGCAATTCCCCCTCACCTGTACTCACGGTGGCCGGCAAGGACAACAGTTCCTGCCGGCCGGCCCTACTCACACGAAGCCGACCGCCGTTCGCCCCACTCACTCTACGCTTCGCAACCGCCCTTCGTCGCCTACACCCAGTACTCGGACCAGGCACATCTTCTGCACCCGCAGCGCGTGGTGAAGCCTCCGCCGCTGCCACATCCAAGGCCGCAAAGTAGTCCAAGTCCTCATCCGATGACTCCTCAGTCCACTCAACCAAGCTCCCAGAGTCGCCAAAATCAGAAAACTTAGATGTAGACCCATCCAATTTATTACCATCATCCACGGTCGAAGCCGCCAAAAAATTAGTAGTGGCGGTTGCGTGCGCAGGCCCAAAATCTTGAACCTGCGCAGCAACCAAGATTCAGCAACATATCCAAAATTCCCTAACTACCCACACCCACTACGCCACCTGCGAGGACCCAGCTGTCGCGGGAGCCTCCGCCGTCGCCTCCGCCTCCACCATCGCAGGATCTTCAACCATCGGCGCAGCAGTTGGCGGCGGGCCTTCGCCGGCTGCAGCGGCTGCGGGGGCATCAGGAACGCCTTCGGCGGTCTCCGGGGGTGGGCCGTCGCCGGCCGCAGCGGCTGCGGGGGCATCAGGGGCGCCTTCGGCGGTCTTCGGGAGCGGCTGCAGGGCGGCCTCCGCCGGGTTCAACTCCGGGTCAGGCAGCATGCTGTTCAAAGCCCCAAAGTCATCCACCCTCTCACCACGCGCCGCCTGAGACACATCACACAAAATCAGCAAACCCATACATAGCCCACATCCAACAAACACCAAACAAAAGCCAGACATTACCTGACCCCTTGCCGTCTTGGCCCGTTCCCTGACCACCTCTCGACCGTAGGGGCCCCACACCCGGTCGTAGAGGGCTCCGGCGGATTTCTTCAATATAGAGTCCTCGACCTTATAGATATCCCGCTCGAAATCTTCATCAGCTTGGTCGAAGACTTCATAGTGCCGGCACCCTTCGCGAGAGAGCGCGTTCATCGCCCCCTCGCAGGTGACCAGGGAAGCATAAGACATAAACCCCTCCACGAGGGTGGGGAGCGCCTGTAACTCCTCCTGCACCCACTCCAGGCAGCAAAGTCCGGGCTCTCGGTCCGGCACTTCGAACTCAGCGATCCGCGTGCCCAGCTCATGTTATGAATCCATAAGCTGTTTGCGAGTCCGCTCAGCCTCCATGCGCGTCGCGGCTTCGGCCCTCTCCACACGGCTCTGCAGGGCGCGGAGTCGCTCCTCCAACTGCTCGGTGCGCTCCCTAGCAAGACCGCCCTCCACCCGTGCGAAATTGGCCTCCGCCTGCGCAGCCTGCGCCTTGGCGAGGGCCTGATTGGCCTCCCTCCTCTCCTCCGCCAGTTGGCGCCGGAGGTCAGTCTTCTCCCCCTCCAGCGCGGCCATCTTGTCCGCCAGCTTGCGGCACTTACTGTCGGAGGCCGATTTTTCCCGGACGGCGTCGGCATGTTGCATCCGAAGTCTCTCGACTTCGGCAGACACAACCGCCGTGAAGGCCCCGGACGCCGCGCGGTCTGCGAAGTCAGCCACCTGCAAAACACACGTAAGACCACAGCCCCAACGAAGCCAGAAAAAAGGAAAAAAAAACAAAACGAACCGAAGTCTAGCTCAATGTACCTGACTTAGTGCCTCCTTCACCTCCTTCAGCCGGCGGGACACAGCGCCCGCCTCGTCCCTGACAGCAGCAAGTGCCGGCATCTCGCCGCCAGCACTAAGAGCACCACCCTTCGCCTTTGGCACTACGGCAACTGCCGTGGTCGCCGCAGCAGGCGGAGCAACGTCAAGTTGGCCTTCGTCCGACCCTGCGACGTATCAACAAATTAAAAAAAAACCGAGCCAACGACTTACCAACAAGATAGTCGTCCACGCTAATGTCGGTGGCGAAGTCGACGACACGCTTGCCCGGAGGCGGCAACCCTCGGGCCGCCTTCACGGCCTCCGGCACCCTGCCGGACGCCGGTGCAGCCTTCGCAGTCTTGGAACCACCGGCGGCAGTCGCAGCCTCCGGCGCCCCGCTGGATGCAGGGACGGCCAACTTCGCCGCCAGCGGCGGCAGGCCTCCGCCGGGGGCAGTAGCCTTTGCAGCCCCCCGCTGCCTCTTCGGCCTGGCTTCATGAAGCCTGACGACCGCCTGACGCTTCTGTGCAGCTCCTTGGCGATCCTTGTCCATCACTGCCGACACAACAACAACAATATTCCGCCCGTAAGGAAACACTTTCCACTCACGAACCATGCGAGATGTAAAAAAGTCTTCGCCGGCCGCGCGGGGATAGGAACATTCCTAGGCCACCAACCCCCGGTAACCCTCAGCATCCGCGCCGAAGACTCCCGGAGCTCGGGCGAAGACATCCTTCCACCCGGGGCCGCGCATGTTCTCATCAATTCTCTAGCAAAACCATCGGAAATCCCAAGTCCTCCCACAGCAGTACCTAGTTTCCTCTTCTTCGAGGACGGGGCGGCCGCCGGCGCGGGGTCGTCTCCAGACTCTACCGCCGGTTTCTTCCCGCGACGATCCATATCGTCCTGGCCAAGATAACCACCATACGGCAGTCGATTCATTTCAAAAACCCTGTTCAAACGGTCATTCGACCCACGGATATCCCAGCTACGCTGGCCCTCTATCCTCGGCACGTACCGACCAACGATCCGCACCGCCCCATCCTCCGCCTCACGCACAAAGGCGGCCGGATCGCGGCTATGCAAATCCAGCGCGAAGACAGGACTTCGCACCAGCTTCCCACCATGGGAAGGCATCCGGCGAGGGCACACTTCGCCCAACGCCCAGCCATGCGCCAAAGGCCATACCCCGTACGCAATAAATTCCTCAACCAAATCGTGCCCGCTGCTCAGGCCGGCGGCGCACCGAAGGGCCCCTTCGTCCGTATCCTCCTCCGCCACTTCAAAAGGCGGGTATGCTGAGTAGAAATGCGAGCACATCTCGGACACGGGGAGCCCCGGATGGTCTTCGACGGTACCCTCCGTGACGTAGAACCAAAAGTCTTGCCAATTGCCCCACTTGTTACGGGCGCAGGGAACCAACTCCACTACCTCCATCGTGGTCTTGCCGGTCTTCGGCGTAAATGTACAGGACCCAAACTGGGCAACTTCATCCCCAATCATCCTCTTCTGCTAGTGCAGGCAATAGTACTTCGCGAAGACTTCGACTGATGGCTGTCTGCCGTACGAAGTCGTCGCCCAGACATACTTCGACAGTGCCACCACGGCATTCGGAGTCAGCTGATGGATCTGAACGTTGAATCTGCGCAGAACCTCCCCAACAAATCGGTGCGCAGGCAGGCGGAGACCGGTGGCGAAGAACGCCTCGAACACAACCAACTCACCTTCCAGCGCGGGGACTTCCTCTGTCCCCGTGACACGAGCGACTCCGCCGCCAAAGTAACCCAGCCGCTGCATATCTTGCACGCGGACCGACAACATCCGTGACACACCAAAATCCACTGTATCGCCGACGCGCAACTCCTCCGCCGCCAAAGTACTCAGCGTTTCCTCAGACGACGCGTCGGCCGGCGGTGTAGCGGCAGCGGAAGAAGAAGAGGTCGGCATCGCTACGTACCGTCGGCGACGGCGGGCGGTATGCTTCACTCGAGCCAGATCTCCGGCGAACAGGAGCAAGCAGGGCAGACGAGCAGCAAGACGGTGGAAAAGGCGGCTAGGGTTTTCACGGAGCGCGGAAGGATCAACTTCAAAACGCGCTGCCCCCCGCCCCCTTTTATACACAGGGCGTGGCGCTTCGGGAAGCCCGCAGTCCAACAGTACAGTGTCAATCAACGGTCATGTCAAAAACCCCCGCGGAACCACTTCGAGCGAGGGCAGCGTCTCCACCATCTAGCGACGTCTTCGGCACCAGATGACTTAGTCGAACTGGTCCCTCGGAGGGCAAATGTTGGGGCGAAGGCGAAGACGCCACCCTTCGCTCGAGGCCTACGCCGTGGTCGCCGGTCCAACGGAGACAAGACAACGGGCGAGGACACCCTTCGCTCCATTCGACATCGGGCGAAGACCTACAACAAGGTCATCCCACCGTGCGGCTTCGTCCAGCATAGAGGCCCACTTGTGATCTGGCCCATTGTAACAGGCCCTGCGTGGCCACTGCGTGTTACGGGCCTAACTTATAAAGGTGCCTCTGTAATTACAGTCTGTAACCCCGCTTTATGGGAATATTCTGGGGATAACCTAGGTGTCTGAGGGCACATGCGTCCTTAACACAAGACGCTGGGCACTCGGATACCTATAAATACCCCCACACAGTGCCCTTGAGGGGCTAGATTAACAGAGCTATTGCCATCTTGCGCGAGAACCCTGTTAACGTCACTGTTCACCCCCGTTGGATCCCCTTGCAACTGAGAGCAAGTCCCAACAGGCCTACAATGACCAAAGCAATCGAGCTAACCGAGAAGACTCACTAGACCAGCTGAAAGAGGCTCGGGACATGGCCTTACTACACTCGGCGCGGTACCAGCAGTCCCTGCGACGCTACCACGCCCGAGGGGTTCGGTCCCGAGACCTCTAGGTGGGCAACCTGGTGCTTCGGCTGTGACAAGACGCCCGAGGGCGGCACAAGCTCACGCCTCCCTGGGAAGGGCCGTTCGTCATCGCCAAAGTTCTGAAGCCCGGGACGTACAAGCTGGCCAACAGTCAAGGCGAGGTCTACAACAACGCTTGGAACATCCGACAGCTATGTCGCTTCTACCCTTAAGATGCTTTCAAGTTGTTCATACACCTCGTTCACTTACAAAGTCTAGTCATCAAGGAAGGGTCAGCCTTGCCTCGGCAAAGCCCGACCCTCCCTCGAGGGCTAGAAGGGGGGAACCCTGCGTCAAAATTTTCCTCGAAAAAAGATCTTTTCTGCCAGAATGTCTTTCGTGCTTTTCGACTACTTCGAAAGTGGGATCCTGAAAACGACGGAGTACACGTAAGCAGCCAAGGATGACCGAGCCGAGGGACTCCTACACCTCCGGGATACAGATACCTCACTCATCACCTTCTGCGATAAGTAACTCACGCTCGGATAGGCGATTCCGCGGACCGAACAAGTCTTCACGCTCGAAAACTCTTCTGCCGAAACGATTTTTCGGGCCTTCTCGACTATATCGATGGCAGAACCCTACGGACGAGTAAGAGTACATGTAAGCGGCAAGGCCGATCGAGCTGAGGGACTCCTACGCCTCCGGGATACGGATACCTCACTCATCACCTTCCGTGAAAAGTAACTCTCGCTCGGACAAACAATTCTGTTACCGACAAATAAGTCCAGATACTCGAAACAAGAGGAAAAGAAACATAGCTTTACAACACGACGACAGTGTGTTTGGGCCTCGGCGGCCGTAGAAAACATACGCACACTACAAAATAAACCGATCCTACAAGCTCGGACCTTGACAGTCGAAGGGAGCAGCAGCACCCTCGGCGTCAACTACACCTTCGGCGAAGTCCGACCTAGCCTCGGACGGCGACGCGGTCGGAGGATCTCCACTCCGAAGGACGACATCAGCACCGCGCCTGGACCATCGCCGGCGAGGTCTTCTCCAGGAATCCGACCCGAGCAGACAGCTCGGCCGGCCGCCCCGAAGCCTCAGCCAGCTATCCCCCAAGGACATCAGCCCGGCTCGTGGCCTCGGCAACTCGACTCCGGCGTCGGTCCCGCCAGTGGACAGCCCAACCAGGCTCCGGCCGGCGAAGTCTTCTTTTTGAGCCAACTCCGCCTCTGTCCACACTGACACCGCTACCTCCGGCTTTGGCTCATCGAAGAGCGGCCGAGGGTTCCTTTAACTAAGCAAGAGAAGCCTCGAACAACAAGGACTCCTACGCCTCCGGGATACGGATACCTCACTCGTCACCTTCGCACGAGGCAACTCACGCTTGGTGAAGCGGTTCAGATAGCTGACAGACGAGTCTTAGTGCTCGAAATGAGGAAAAAACACGGCTCCGTGCCGAAGATACATACATGTTCAGGCCCCGATAGCCACAATGAACAAAACACCGGCACTCAAGGTGCCATTACAAATGGAACTCCGGTTCCGCCTCCGCGGGTACGAACAACCCCCCACATCGGAGGGCCCGCGGGGCGACAAGCTCCGGGCGACTCGCCAGCGACCTCTGTGGCAGCAGCCATGGTCCCAGGACGGACGCGGCCACCGGGAGGCTCTCGTTCGTGTCCCCACTCAAGGGACGCGAACCAGATATTAAAGCCAAAGAGCCAGGGGTCGGTCCGTAGGCAGCGCTGACGACCTCGATGGTGGGGAAGCTTTCTCCAGCTGCCACCACGTCAGCACCGACGGCGGCGTCCGCCTCTCCACCAACGCCGCACCGGCGAGCGCGGGCCGCTCCAAAGCGCACTGGCAGGTCCTCGCTCCCGTCCTCGCCACGAAAGCAAGGAGGAGGACGGAATGTTGCATCCTAGCTGGGCAGCAACAGTTCGCCTTCCCCGGCATGGCTGGAGGACGCCTCCTCCGCAGAGCTGGAGGATGGTCTCCACCACCAGAAGCTGGAAGAGGAGGTGGCCAGCCGACCCGTGCAGGAGGTAGAGCCCCGGCTCACCTTGCTCTCCGCCCCAGCAAGGATGATGAAGATCCTTGAAGCTAAGGGCGGGACCAAGATCGCAGCCCGGCTCGCTTCTCCCCACCATCGAACTGGAGGTCACCGTCGTGGGTGACCATCGGCAATGGGATGCGGCTGGGCTGCCTGATGAAAATCCTTGAAGCCGAACGACAGCTGAAAGGTACCGACTTCCGCAAAGTTGCGTTCCTCCGACGATAAGGCGGAAAGACTGTGAGTGTCCCCCATCCGGGGGCTCGGAAGGTGGAAAGACGCGATGCATAAGGGGAGCGCGAAGACATGGTTGCCTTTCAAGGGGGTCACTCTCCTTTTAAAGGCAACTCTCCCCACTTGCGTCCTCAGCCATCGCGAGCTAAGTCTTCTCCAACACGCTCCAAGGTCCTCCCCCTACGACACGGGGGCTGGGTCCCACGCGTCATGCAAGCTGGCCAGGGGCAGAAGAAGCCAAACCGCCGCGCGCGCGGTACGCGCAACTGCCCAGCGGTTACGAGCAATCCTCCACTTTCGCCCAGACCAGCGGGTGAAAAGGGCGGACCGCCATGCAGGCGGCATGCAACCGCACCGAAGGGGCGCACCCTTTCGACTTCGACGCGTCCAGCATGGAGGCCCAGGCCCACACGTCATGTAACCGGCGCGCCGGTTGCTACGTGCAAGAAACTACACCGCCACTCGCGCCACTACCGCGCCTCCTCGACTATGGAACCAGTACCGCGACTTGAGGCAACCCTGCGCATGACCCAATAGTGCCAACCAGGCACATCGGTCATGGGCCGTCGGCCACGGGAGAAGGCACGATGGTCGATGCGGCCAGAAATGGGCCGGCAGTAATGGCGGTGGCAGGCGAGCGAAAGCAGCGGTCAAGCGTCAGCCAAGCTCACGTCCCCTCCTGGGACAGCGGGAGAGCCCTCTCCCACGGCGTGAAGACGGCGCACCCTTGTCCCGTTCCTCGAACGGCTCGCGCACACGCAACGGCCGCCCCACGAACCACTCGTCCCGTCGCATTAACTCTGCGGCGGGACAGGCGGCACCTTTGGCGGGAGAAGTGGGCGACGCTTCGCCTTCGCCATAATGACCGCGTCAAAAAAGGTGCGCCACGTCATTCGATTTTGTATCCTTTTCCTTTTCCTCTTTCTCTCTCTTAAAACAGGGACCGGGAAAGGGGATACCCCGAAAGGGATCCTTCTCCGCGAAGGAAACGGGCCCCGAGCCCCCCTACTGATCAGAGGTTCGAAGGCTAGCCCCTCGGAGGAGTTCAACAGCCGCCTCAGAGCGCTTGGGCTCCGCGCCCACTACTGGTTAGAGGATCGAAGGCCGGCCCCTCGGAAGGGTTCAACGGCCGCCTCAGGCCGCTCGGGCTCAGCGCCCACTACTGATCAGGGGTTCGTAGGCTAGCCCTCGAAGGGTTCACGGCCGCCTCAGACGCAGAGTGAGGGATGACCCAGGGTACGTTCGATACATAACCAAGGCTCGGGCTACGCTCCTGAGGTACCCTAGGACATTTCCGAGGCCAGCGGCAACGATCTTGTAACGAAATCCCATCAGAGGGAGGCATCGAGCCCTCGAACACCGTCAAAAGGGGACCGAGTCCGGCAAATCACCCGCAGGTACTTTTGGAGCGCGCCTCCGGGCCTCTAGCCGACCCCTAACAAATGGGGCACGGGCGTCCACTCGGATTACCCGTTAGCAGCTCACTGGAGACACCATGTTCGGCGCCCTCCAAGGGAAACATGGCGCTTTTCCCCCTCCTCCTTGCGGAAAGGCGACGCAGGGGCGTATGTAAAAAAGTCGAGTCTGTCCTTGACCGTCCTCTCGCCCTGTGCGGAGGCTCGGGGGCTGCTCTCGCAAACCCGGCTCCGGCCAAACCGTTGACAGCGTCAACATACCAGCCCGAGAACTTGGGACCCGACAGTGCACCCGGGCTACGACCAGCTCGCATGAGGGAACAACCAGACCGACCGAAGCATTGCGAAACGCATTAAGACCTCGAAGGAGTCAAACCACTCCTCTGAGGCCTCGAGGGCTACACCCGGCGGGTGCGCTCGCGCGCACCCACCGGAACAAAATGCAACCGAGAAAGGCCGGTCCCCTTGCAAAAAAGTGCGACAAAAGCCTCCAAGCGAGTATTAACACTCCCTTCGAGGCTCGGGGGCTACTGTCGGGGACCATAATTAGGGGTACCCCCAAGACTCCTAATCTCAGCTGGTAACCCCCATCAGCACAAAGCTGCAAAGGCCTGATGGGTGCGATTAAGTCAAGGCTCGGTCCTCTCAAGGGACACGATCTCGCCTCGCCCGAGCCCAGCCTCGGGCAACGGCAGCCGACCCCGGAGGATTTACGTCTCACCCGAGGACCCCCTCCAGCAGCGGACACACCTTCGGCTCACCCGAGACCCAGTCTTCGCCAAGAAGCAACCTTGGCCAAGTCGCCACGCCGACCGACCGAATCGCAGGAGCATTTAATGCAAAGGTGGCCTGACACCTTATCCTGACGCGCGCCCTTCAGTCGATAGAGCCGAAGTGACCGCAGTCACTTCGCCGCTCCACTGACCGGCCTGACAAGAGGACAGCGCCGCCTGCGCCGCTCCGACTGCTGTGCCACTCGACAGAGTGAGGCTGACAGCAGCCAAGTCCGGCCTCAGGCGCCATAGGAAACTCCGCATCGCCCGACCCCAGGGCTCGGACTCGGGCTTAGCCCCGGAAGACGACGAACTCCGCCTCGCCCGACCCCAGGGCTCGGACTCGGGCTCGGCCCCGGAAGACGATGAACTCCACCTCGCCCGACCCCAGGGCTCGGACTCGTGCTCAGCCCCGGAAGACGACGAACTCTGCCTCGCCCGACCCCAGGGCTCGGACTCGGGCTCGGCCCCGGAAGACGACGAACTCCGCCTCGCCCGACCCTAGGGCTCGGACTCAGCCCTGGCCTTAGCCGACGGTCTCTGCCTCGCCCGACCCAGGGGCTCGGACTTGTCCTCGGCCTCGGAAGACAGACTCGGCCTCGACCTCGGAGGAGCCTCGACCTCGCCCAACCCCGGGCTCGGACCGACCACGTCACAGGAGGCGCCATCATTACCCTACCCCAAGCTAACTCAGGCTATGGGGAACAAGACCGGCGTCCCATCTGGCTCGCCCCGATAAACAAGTAATGATGGCGCCCCGCATGCTCCATGACGACGGCGGCCCTCAGCCCCCTTACGGAAGCAAGGAGACGTCAGCAAGGACTCGACAGCCCCGATAGCTGTCCTTCCGCCAGGCTCCAGCGCTCTTCCGACGGCCATGACACCACACGAACCGGGTGCCAAAACCTCTCCGGCTACCACGACGGCATGTACTTAGGGCACTAGCTCTTCTCTGCTAGACACATTAGCACACTGCTACACCTCCTATTATACACCTGGATCCTCTCCTTATGCCTATAAAAGGAAGGTCCAGGGCCCTCTTACAGAGGGTTGGCCGCGCGAGGAAGGACGGGATGGCACGCGCTTAGGCCTCTCGCTCCCTCCCTCGCGGACGCTTGTAACCCCCTACTACAAGCGCACCCGACCTGGGCGCAGGACAAACACGAAGGCCGTGGGTTTCCCCTTTTACGTCTGTCTCCCTCCGGCTTCTTCCCCCCTTCGCGCTCCGTCTCGCGCCGACCCATCTGGGCTGGGGCACGCGGCGACAATTTACTCGTCGGTCCAGGGACCCCCCGGGGTCGAAACGCCAACACATCTATATATTGTTTTAACTGATCTCCCACTATTCTATAAAAGATTTATAAGATAGATCTACAATACTTACAGCGGGTCTGATGCAAAGGCAGGAGAAATGCGACCTCGATCTCCCATTGAAGTATGATATTCTAGTGGCGATCCACCATGATGTGTGATAGGTACTTCTTCTTCACCTTCTTCATCGTTCAACAGGTTGTTGCAGCGCTTGCTCCTCATCTTGCTTCATGATGTGCTCAAAGCGTTACTGATCATCATCTAATAGTGCCTATAGGGTTAGCTTGATGATGTTGTTGGTGGAGACTTCGATATCATCATTAGAATTGTTCATTGGAAGCCGATTTTAGTAGATCAAACACCCTTGTCCCTAGTGGAGTCACCAAAAAGTGTGTTGGTTATCATCAAACGAACCCTAAAGTCAACACATGACATGTGGGTCCTTTGGGTCATCTATGTGTGAGCATGGACCGTCCATGATGTGTGGCTGAATCATCCACAACTACGTAGAGGGGCTCCAGTCATCTCTGTAGGCATGTAGACCATCCATGTATGAGCAGCAAACCGTCCGTGAGGCGCATAGAGGGCTTCATGGATCTCCTGCAGAACCTAGATCTCGCCCCCGGGAAGGACACTATCAGGGAGGAAATATCCTAGGGTTGTATTGGGGTTGGTAGGCCAGCTGTCTGTGTTTATGTCCTGACTGCGCACTACGGGATAACCCACGCAGTGCTTTTTGGAAGGACAGTGTCATTGATCGTGACTCGATGGTACGTGCAGGAGCACGTCAGAATACAAGGAAATTATATAGGTTCGGGCTGCCTGAATGCGTAATATCCTATGTCTTGTTTGATGCTGAGTATTGAGTTTACCGGTAGTGCACAGAATACAGGTGAGTTGCGGGTGATGATGGAGGAGATCTCCTATCAATCTAATGGTGGCATGGTTGCGATGAGAAGAATGTCAAGAGAGTTTTGAAGGGGTACCCCCTCAGCCTTATATAACTGGCTGGGGAGATATCCTTTTACAGATCATGTGAGCTTATCTAGATCTATTTACTTTCGCTACTATTGTGGCATCAAGTGATCTACTATCCGGTTGCATGTTGGACGTGTTACTCAGAATCTTGTTGGCTTCTTTGCAATACAAGCACATAGATAATACCTTGATGTCGTGCTCTTAGGAATCCTCCTAGCTGAGTCATGTTTATCCTCCCGGTAGCACTTGCTTCCCTTGAGGCTCGACCCAATAGCACATCTTCGCGGACGACTTTTCGGGGGTCAGTTCAAGTGGCCCATGGGGCGTATCCATGGGACAATGACCCATGGTATATCTATCTCCCACAAGTCCCCGAGGCTCGAGCCAATTTCTGAGGATAATTGGTTCGAGACTCCAAGAATGGTTGGGTTACTTTTCTTTGAGGGCATATTTCTTCTTTCTCTCTCTTTTCGACATTCTGTAGGTGCACCCAATGGATGTAGCCCCCGAGCTTTGAGCTGATTTATATATTTAATCAACTCAAAGGTCCCAAGATCCTGTCATTGTGGTATTCATTCTATTTCTCTGTTTTGTAGGTGGATCGTGCTTCAGGCCCGATGGCAATTTGGCAACTGACTTTGGCTTGAGTGCGACTTGGCCGACTAAATGTTAACAGACTGAAGCCATACCAACTAAACCCTAGTCCGAGTGCATCTGACCGAGAGCTTGCTAAGGCCACCGACTGAACTCAGTCGATGGAGGTCTAGTTGACTCAGGGTTGACCAGTAAGCTTATGCCAATCTTGAGTTTGTCATTTTGTAGGACTGCCATTTGATATTTCGCTGATTGCGTTTTCCAGAAAATCCAATATTTGCACCCAATGGGTGGATGTGTACGCCGTCTTGTCCAAAAAATAGTTGCTTGAGGTGACAGGGCGTAATGATGCGTATGAGTGGTTGATTTACTGAATCCTCGTGTCGTGTTATGCCAAAGGGTGGCAGAATTGTGCAGCTCTCGGAAATTTAAGCATCTCTTGAAGGCTAGCGACTGTTCATTGTATGGCCATAATACCAAGGGGTGCCCCTTTGCTTCCTTAAATAGGCCATCGAGTGCTGCTGGCTCCTCTACTCGCCTTTGCCTCTCCTTTCTAATTTCTTCTTCCCTTCCTCGAAAAGCCTGGATGGTAGGAAAAAAGATGATAAGGGCAGCAAGAAGGCCAAGGGCGAGAAGAGGAAGCGTCTCCGACTCCCTCGTCGGAGGACTTCAGTGACTCAGAGTTCTCCAGTGAGGGGACTCCTCCGCTTTCCTCTAGGTCCCCATCATTTGTCTGCACGGATGACTCGATGGGGTTGTCCCTGTGGGAGAGGGCGTACCTCCATGGTCTCAAGCACGCCGGTCTCGATGACTTGGAGGAGGATGGGGACGACGACAGGTACGAAGGCGGTGATGAAGGCGGCGTGACCGACAAGGATGGCGGTGACGGCGACAGCGGCGACGTCAACAGCAGCAGGGGCAGCAACAGGGGAGATGGGGACGACAGGAATGGCGGTGGCAAAGGCGCTAGGAGTTGCGGTGGCGGTGGGGTGAAAGGCGGCGATGGCGACAGTGATGCCGGTGGCGAGGCACCACTGACTTAAGAAGTAGTAGATGTAGTGTAGGGGTAGCAGTAGGGGTGGGGATATTTTGCAAGAATCAGTTCATAATGATCTGATTCTGTCCATGTAATGACACCCCTATATATAATAAAGTTGCCACCTTCCACCTTTGCGTACTGAGTTCTTTCCTTTTCCCTGTATCCCACTTTGTGTTTGACGTCTGATGGCTAGTATCAAGCTCTTTATTTTGCTTAATTTTCTGTATCATTCATCTTAGTTTTGATGAGTGACTTATGTCGTCCGACTTATACACCAAGATGAGTTCTCTATCTGACTCAACCTGTCCGACTTAACTTGTCTGACTTATCACCTTTATTTTTGATTCTGAGGGATCATTTCCCTTTGCACCGAGGCAGTGATAGGTCGGCGTTACTCGTATATATGTGCTTACTGTCTGACGATTCTTGGCAGAAAACCCTAGTGTTGTTTCCATCATAACAACCTTCTTGAAAATTCTCCTGCTCTGACGACTCCGCGCTTGATTCCTCGCTCACGAGAAGTCTCATGGCACCTAAGAAGAAGAAGCAGGGGGCGCAACGGCTATCACCCCCCCTATTGAATCCCAATAACCAACTCCCTGTTTGCGGTAGTTATGCCTCCCTTGTCTGAGTCCAATTTGTTGTGCCTTGTGAGGATGGGTGTTCTCCCTCCCCAAGAGCTGAGTTTGTGGCGGGTCTGGAAGGGGATTACCATCCCCACAGAGAACACTTACGAGTTTGTTGTCTTCAATCTGTTCCTGATTCGTGCTTGGTTCTACCTATTTCCCCATTCTTCTCAGGCCTTCTTGATTATTATTCTCTTAATTTGACCCATCTAAATCCCAACTCTGCCCTTCAAATTGCTATTTTCGTCCATCTTTGTGAAGCCTTTCTTGGAATCAATCCACATTTTGGATTACATAAATACCTATATCATGCAAATCGGGTATGGTGGGCGACTAGCATCAGGTAGTCGAGGGGGGCTAGTCTGGCACTCCGTCGAGATCGAAAAGCTGAGTACCTAGATATTCCTCTAAAAGAACACATAAAAGGGTGGCACTATGTGTGGTTTACACTTGAGAATCACAATAACTCCCTTCCCCCCTGTTCTAGAAGGCAGCCAGAAGTTAGGGTGCCCAGCTGGATAGAGGGCCCAAACGATGCTCAGGATAGTGAAGCAAGGATTCTACTAACTAGGATCGCTGGGTTGAAGGACAGAGGCCTGATCGTCGAGGCAGTTGTGATTTATTTTGTATTTAACAATATCTAGCCTCTAAAAGATAGAGTGCATCCTGCATATCTATATATCGGGGTTAGAGATCCTGCCCGAGTAACTGACAGACGTATCTTGGAGGAAGATATATTGGGCCGAGTTGAGATGATGCTAAGAGGTGTTATTGTTAACCATAGTGCCCCTCAGTCTTACTCTGTGTGGAATCTGGTTCCTGCTATGAGTTCTGACCGCTTTGCCCTTCTATTGTTATTCGCCGAGTTATTCTATGGGTTTTTGTGTTAGCATTAGCGTTTTCTCGTTACGAAGTTCTTTCTCTGAGTTTGTGTCCAACCCTCCTATCACTGATGATTACGGTGGCTCTGTTTATAAGGCACGGCCGTCTGCTGCTGAAATTGAGGCCATAGTTGCTGCTCACTAGGGTCTGCCTGAGGAAGACTAACAGACCCACATTTTCATACAATGCCCGGATGATGATTATGAAATTGAAGATGTCTTTGGCATGCTAGCTGGGGAGTCTTTTGAGTCGGTGGAGCTCGTGTTAGGGAGTGCAGCCCCCGAGCAATCAGGCATTGCTACAACGAAAGTGTATGTACTTGTAAGTCCTCGGCGCAAGCGGCATAGTTGACTAGATGCCCAGGTCGTTGTTTCGAAGGCTAAGCAAAAGAAGAGGATTCTTCGGCATACATTAGATATCCAACAAGTGTCTGCTCAAACCGAGTCAGTCACTACTGATGAAATTATGGATGATTATCTGGTTGATCAGGTGGGGGTGGTGGTGCGTTTAGGTCGGCTTGGTATGTTGTGGAGGAGGTGGAGGAGGAAGAAGAGGAGGAGGAAGAAGAACTCCCACTGGTTCGTCGTGAGTGGCAATCCAAAGCTTGAAGTGATACTTCCAGTCTTGCTGCCCTAACGAGGATGGTGAGAGTTTAGGCTCTAGCAATATCCGTTGTGGAGTGCCACCTTGAAGAAGCCGTTCTAGCTAGAGGCGTTGCTGTGCGAACTACCTGAGATCAATGTTGTCAATGTTGATGTTGTTCGTTCAAATGAAGCACCTTCTATTGGTTTGTTGGCTGGGCCAGAGGTAAGCCTACCAATACCTCAAGAAGTTGATGCATTAGTCGACCGCCCTATTGATCCAGCTCCAGCCCTAGAGGGCGCTCTAGCCCCTAAGGGTGCTATAGCTCCTGAGGGTGTAGCGGTTGGCTCCTCTCCTACTATTTTGGTGGAAGTCCAGGTTGGGTCGCCATTACCTCGGGTTGATGATGTTAGGGCAACAAGCATCATCCTACCTATCGAATCATAACAAGGCGGTCTGGTCACCTTGGAGGTTAGTGATGCAGACGTGGGTAAAGTCTTACTGACCAAAATGGTTGTGGTTGAGGATGCTATGCCAGAATAGGGTCCTGAAGGTGATGTGGTAACTTCAACCGATGTCGGGATTCCAATGGGTGTCACGCTTCATCTGGGAGATTTAGAGTCTTCCGCTCTTATCCCTGCTTCCCTTGTGTCTCCTACAAACGCTATTGCTTCTGGGAGGGTCTTGCCTGTGCCAGCTTTGCCTCTTCCTACATTCCTAGCTAACTTATAGGTAGTTGTTGTGCAGTTGCATTTATTTATATCTTTTCTGATGGTTATTTCATTGGCTATTTTTTGCTCCGCAGGGTGTTTTAGACCATGTAGCCATTCAGCTAAAGGCATAAACGACTCAAGTTCCTGAGCAGATATCTTCTTTATCGCGGTGGTATTCTGCTACTCTTTAGAAATAGATAGATAATCTGAATGCAGCGAATGATGATAGGTCATTTTATTTTTATCTGCTTAGTCTTCTCTCGTTTACCCCTCTACTTGACTCTCATGTTTTCACACCCAGGTTTTAGGGGCACCAAACTCGGACGCGAACTTATCACCAAGTGTGCTGGATCAAATCTCACACATATGATGACTCATAATACATAAACGAATGCCACACCTTTATTATATAATAGGAGTTCTATACAAAATAAATAAATAAATAATTACATCATACGAAGACATCGATCCAGCAATCATAGTTGACTGGGAGACGATGGCCTAGACCACTCATGAACTCAACACAACATCCTTCATGCGCCTCATCTAGTGGTTCTTGTTCTTGACCTGGGGGGATATGAGTACAACAAGGGTGAGCTCACATACATTCATCGCTCAACAAGTTGTGAGGAATAATGTGCATGAACTCACCAAAGGTGGGAGCTCTCGTGAAGTGTAAGGCTTACCAAATGAGATGGTTAAAGCCGAGCGTTGCTTTTAAAGTTGGTCAAAATTTTATTAGCAGTTACTAAGTGTAAGCAGATACCGACCCAAATAAATAAGAGATCAAGATTAATAATAACACCCACAATGCAATGCAAATGATAAATTAAGTTTAATTCCATAAGTTAAGCATGTGAGTGTCCAAGCTGCTCATGACCGTGAGCATGACTGATATACCTGTTTTACACTCTGCAGAGGCTGCGCATCTTTACCCACAAGTCATGCACATTCCACCGTATTGAGTTTGTGTCCTAGGTCAAGATCTTGTTGTTGGTTTAGATTTGTTTTGGTTCAGTTTAATCCTTTCTATCAGCTGCCATCCCACAAACTCAACCTCGATAAATCGATCCCATCCATAAAGCTGACCCTATCCATAAACCCAACCCATTCATCATTCATTTACCTCACCAAAAACCCTAATTAGGTTGCTGGTTTAGATTTGTTTTGGGTCAGTTTAGTCATTACCATCCAATGTCATCCCACAAACTCAATCTCGATAAACCGATCCCATCAACAATACCGACCCTATCCATAAACCAAACCCATTCACCCATCATTTTTCATCTCATCATCTCGTGCTTATCAGATTAGTTTATGTCCAGTTTCATATTTTGAGCATAAATCTTGCATATGAAGCCAAAATTTAGTGTTCTTGTACTTTCTGGAAAGCTTAGAAAATTAACTAAAACTTTTTTATTTACGAGATTTCTAGAAACTGTCAGTATCAAGGAGTTATTGGTATTGGAAGTAAATCTGTTTGTGATTCTAAAATTTTGGACTAGTCTGTACTTCGGGGTCAATACCTCACATTTCCTTTATCCAAAATAATAAATCCATATATTTAAAAGAAAGAGAAAAAATGAGACCTACAACTTTCTTGTTGTGAGGTTTTGTGTTTGAAGTATCTAAATTTAATAAACAGTCTGTTGAAGTTAGAACAGAAAATCTATGACAGATAGACAAGATTTTTTTTGCTACTCTTATGTTATATCTTGTTTTTGCGGCACACTTGTGAAAAAAAGAAGAAAATATAAAAATACAAGTGCAAAAAAGCTGCACAAAACAAAGAAAAAAATAAGAGTGTGCATAAGCAGGAACACCATTGATCTGTGCACCTCTGTGATTGCTTTTCATTCTAACTTGTTCCCTTGTTGTTTCTAGATCCTTGTCACCTCCTTTGTGTCTTCCTCCAACTGTGCTAACCCATTCTCTAGCCTAGCAACTAGGACGAGTACTTGGAACACTTATTCAGCATTACTATCTGTTATTGGCTTATATAGCGTAGATATATATATTTAGTGAGCCTTCCCAAAGCTCAACCTTTCTCTCGAGTAGAACAAGTACTATTTTGCAATCACACTCACGATCTAAGTGTTGTCGCATCGGCCAATGTTTGCCACCTGTAGTGCTGGTAAGAAATTTGTAAGGGCGGGGTAAGATGCTTCATAACTTTGTGTTCCACCACCACCCCTGAGAGTAGTTGTAGGGTTTATACAGTTTATTTGTTGCCTCTGTTTCTATTGTATACTAACAATGACAGGACCAAAGACCCAAACGGACAAGTATAAGGGCTCTAAGCCTACTAATGGTGAGTGTGTCTCCCATCTGGATTTGAAGGAGATGATGCGTGCATTGATTAAAGCTTTTGAGAGCCACACCATTGATGTTGATTCATCTCCCTCAGGTTCTATAAATCCATCTTTCTATTCTTTTGATGAAAATATTGCAAATGAATATACTGAATGGGAAGTATCAATGTATAAGATTTTTGCAAGACATCGTATATGTGATAGGAAAAAATTAAAATTGTGACTAGTATTTTAACGAATGATGCGTTAGTTTGGTGGAATCATTTGCACGACTATGAGAGACCACAAACTTGGAATGATGTGAAAGCACTAATGAGACAACAATTTATTTCTATGGATGATACTAATAATAATTTGAGTAATTCTACTGATATCATGTCTTCATATAAATCTGAGTTGCCTTTGTTACAAGAGGATTGTCTTGTTGTTCCTTATGATAAAGAAGAGTAGTGTGATGACAATACTATTATTTTTATGCCATAACTAGAGAACAAACTTGATGTTGTTTCTTCCGATCCTATTAATTGTGCCAGAATTAGAACATTCAATCCTATAACTAGTGTGCATGATAAGCTAAAACTGTTATCTTCTCTAAATACTTTGGGCTATATTAAATTTGATGTTCTATGTAATCTAGATGATTTAGAGGAGAAACTTTCTTTTAGTGTTGATTTGCCATGGTTATTTAAACATACATATCATGTTATTTGAAATAAAATTGGAAAGGAGAATATATGGTACATCGAGTATATATTTGTTCAAATCTGAAATCTCCTTTTGTCATAAAACATTATGATCAACTAGAGGACTATGTTAAAGCTAACCATATCATGTCTAGTTCCACTTGTCCTTCTTTGTATGTTTTACAACAATAGGGTCAACTTCAAGAAGGGGAGCAAGGCTGGACGACATCAAGCACTACATCAATACCTTTTGCAGGCACCAACGACTTTGAGTCGAGGATGACTCAAAACCAAGAAGGGGAGAATGATGATTACATGGATGTCAACTATATGGCGAAGGCTCAATCAATCATAGAGTCCCAAGCTCAAGGGGAGTTAAAGTCTAGTTTATTCGCAAATCCTGTTCGGACAGTAGGAGTGGGTCTCACAAAAATGGACGTCCAAGCAACATGCAGACTCCATTTTTGACGTTCTAGATACCGTTGGAAAGCTAAAGAGAACAGCTTTCTAACCCAACTGGACCCACGTCAAAATATACTCGGAGTTGATTGGAATAAGCATAACAAATTAGCGTCTAGAATCTGCTAGAAATCAGCGACGCTTGTTTTTGGGCCTAAAGGCCTTGTACATATTAGGGTTGCTTGGCCACCCCTTTGGGCACCGCATGAGTCAAGGACAACTTCAATTCAAGTGGGGGAGGATGATGAGGACATCACTCCCAAACAAGTAATACATAGGCCAACAACACGAGCACGTGCATGACAACTAAATCCCCAGGTTCGTTCTTACCTAGTCAATTATATTTTAGAGTTTACACTTTGTGCCATGGATGTTTTGATGATTAGAAACCTCAGAGAGGACCATCAAGGACTTGGGAAATGTCAAGATGTCAAGGAGGATAAGCTAGAACGTTCACAACAAGAGAAAGCCATGTCTGACTCAACTTCATCTCCACCTTAGAGTTTAGGACCTATCTGCCCTAAAATGCATGCCCGGGATGCATCCGAACTCCAATTAGGTTGGGCTTTATATGGATAGAAAGATAAGGATATAACATTTCCATCCCAACTGAAACCACCTTAAAATTCATTCGAAGTCAATGGGAATTGTCAAAACAAGTCAACGTTTAGATTCTGTTTTGTTGATGTGACACCGTCAGTTGGGCTATTGGACCGTGTATCGTGTTGGAGCCCATTAGGGGTACTTCTAGGGGTTGTGCAGCCCTAACCTCTATTTAATTAGCAGCTACCGCCACATTAGGGTCTACATTTTACTTAGATCATATCTATCATCGAACAGTGTCGTCGTTCATCGGTTTGTGAGACCACACCTTAGGATCAATGCAGTTTTGATTGTGTTCTTCCTGTTCTTGCTTGTGTTCTTGATTGCGCTTGCAGGGATAAGCCTTTGTGGCAAGGTCACTCATGTGTCAAGGGTTATAACCAATGGAGCAGTGGTGTAGTGATTACGAGCATCCGTTCGCTCAGAGCATTAGATCATCAACGTCGAGGTCTCCACACAATCAAGTTATCGTACCTCACGAAAGATTGAGCCTTGCCCCTTATCAGGAAAGATTTCCACGTCCACCTATTCTCATTATCCCTAATTGGTACTGCATTCACATGATATGCTGCCCTTCCACCTAACTCTAGTAGCTCTTGGGAGGAATTAGAACAAAAATTTCATGAACATTTGTTCTCAGGAGAATATGAGTTAGAGCTAGTTGACTTTGACTCATGATGATAGGGGCATGAGGAATCAGTTAATGATTATATCTGGAGGTTCCGGGATACTAGAAACCGATGTTTCCAAATCCAGGTCGCTAACAGGTAGCTAGCATGGTTAGCTTTTAATGGGTTACATTCATATTTAAAGGAAAATTTAGATGGTACCAATTTTTTACATGAACTCAATTGTATCAGTGAGCCTTGGCTTGCGAAAGCCGAAGCAAAGATACACCTAAAATGACTCGTCATAATGTCCACATAGTTGATTATGACCAAAGTAGCTCTGATGACGAGCCACAGAAAGTATATGCTGCCGAGCTAGTTTGGCCCACCAAAGCCAAACCTCCACCTTGCTCCTCTTTACAGCTAGTTCAAAAGAATCAACAAGAAGAGGTCAAATTTACTTTTAATGTTGCTAAATGCGATAAGATATTTGATGAATTACTTAAAAGCAGTAACATTAAGAAAACTCATATTATTCCACCTGTCGATGAATTAAAAAGGCGAGCCTGTTG
This sequence comes from Zea mays, assembly GCF_902167145.1. Lineage (NCBI taxonomy): Eukaryota > Viridiplantae > Streptophyta > Magnoliopsida > Poales > Poaceae > Zea > Zea mays. The sequence continues at coordinate 28,345,133 of NC_050100.1, read as the reverse complement.
TAAGTGGCATAATTCTTTTTCTCATGCCACTAATAATGATTGTAATGTATTTCATCGATAGGTACAACCAGCCATAAATGAGGACCGATTGAGCTTCCAGGAAATGCAGATTGACAAATAGTCCTTCCCTATCAATATGATAGATCTGGATGACAATAAAGTCTTGATTCAGTCGTACATGGCCGATAAAGACAACGAGAAGTGCTTTGTCGTCGGTAAACCTCGGGTCCTCAATGACGGCATGAGAGTCCTCTCTAGAAAGGTGGTGACTGAGAAGACCCCTGATGGAGGGGAGACGCTAAAATTCATAATCAGAAGTGAAGGCGCTGGGGGCAAGCCAAATCAGACCACCTATTAAGGCTTCCTATCTAACACTGCACGGTTGGTCCGATCACCACTTCCGTATGGTCCAGGCAATGAGCGAACAGTTCAGGATCCTCATCCAAACGATCCCGGGGCAATCAGAGATGTCTGTAGCCATGACCACACACCTTCAAGCCACGATGACCCGAAGATAGGTACATGGAAACAAAACGTAGCTAAAGCACATAGTCGTCTGATTAAATGTGACCCTATTTTGATCAACTTCTTTCTAAATATGTCAACAAAAGGTCATTCCTCGCGACCGGCTAGCAAAGCTACCTCATTTGCCTACCCGACAGAGGCAGGTGAAGGGAAACTGCTCACCTCAGGAGGTAAGACCGAATAAATCAGTCAGCGATGTTATCCAGCTGGTCCCAAATCCACAATCAAGGCCACCCGCATCATGGACACCTCCACCTAGTTATGCACTCATGTATCCACCAATCTACCCACCTCCTTATGCATTTACCTTTCCACATCCACCATATATGTCAAATCAAATGTAGGGAGCACCTAAAGCCAAGGCACAAGCGGCCATAATTGACAAGACACTTGCAACACAGGCTCCTGCACAGCTTGTGGACCGTACGACTCCTATGTCCGGTCGTCCAGACCTGACTAGGGAGCACACGATAGAGACTCTACCATAGGCATACATGAGGGTTCTACTATAGGTCCATCAAGCCCATTTGATGATCTTGAAGACATAAATTATGGGGACATGGTGGACTAGGAGGCATCCCCTGAATGCCCAAGTATGGAAATTAATGTTGTTACTTTTTCTATCGATTATGATATTACCGGTGATGATGGATCTGTGATGGATTGGTTTGATTTTGGTCCTTAGGATGCAGTCTTCAATAAACCCAAGGAATCAGTCAATCATTTAAAATCACTCTTCGTGCGTGGCCATATTGATGGGACACCAATTTCGCGCATGATGATTGATGGTGGTGCGACTATCAACATGATGCCTTACTCTCTATACCAAAAGATAAACAAACAAGACAATGAACTGATCAGGATGAACATGACTCTTTGCAGAGTTAGTACCAATAGTCTGATCGAGGCCAAGGGTGTCACATCCGTTGAGCTGACCATCGTGACTAAGACCCTAGTCTTTGCATTCCTCATCACCAAACTAGAAGGAAATACAATGTTATATTAGAGGGAGATTGGATACATGACAATCAGTGTCTGACTTGTACTTTACACCAAATGTTGATACAATGGATAGATGACGAAGTTGAAACTGTACATAGAGACACATCGACCTATATTGATATGGTCGATGCTCCCGTACTTTGGACCTATAAGTCTGCTAAGTGTCTAATTAAGTGGAGTTGACTTTTCTAATTATCAATTCATTAGTACTAGAGCTGATGGAAAATAGGCTAAACCACAAATGAAATACAAAACAAAAGAAGAAAAACAGATCAGTCCTGGTAGCAAAGACGGTCTGGCTCCTAAGACTAGATGGTTTGAAGTCCCGCACAGAGTTTTGCAAGTTGCGAGTGCCCTTCCGAACAGTCCAGGCTCTATGGGGACTAAAGACTAGCAGAGAGCTTTACAAGTTGAAGTCACCCTTCTGGACTATTTGGCCCCTATGACCGGACGGTCCGAAGTCCCACAGAGAGGTCTGTAATTTGTAGACTCTCTTTCGAACGGTCTAGCCCCTACGGTTGGACGGTCCACAATCCTGCAGAGGGTAGATCTTCTAATGTATATACAATAGAGAAATTTAGGGATCAAGAAAAGTTAGGACATGGGTTTTGAAAGGGAAATAGGGTCAAACCTTTTCCTAAATGATTTTGGTGGTTGAAATGCCCAACACAAATAATTGAACTAACTAGTTTGCTCTAGATTATATGTTCTACAGGTGCCAAAGGTTCAACACAAACCAATAAAAAGATCAAAGTTAGGGTTCAAAAGAAAGTAGCAAAAGAAACCAAAGAGAACCCTGGTCTGGCGCACCGGACAGTGTCCGGTGCCCCAGAGACCGTACAGTCTGAACTCCTCAGCTTCGGGTTTCTCTAGGCGCACTCTGCTATAATTCACCGGACTGTCCGGTGTGCCACCGGACTGTCCGGTGCATCAAGCGGAGCAACGGCTATCAGCGCAACGGTCGACTGCATAGTGCCCTGACAGAGCTACAGTTCGCGGTAGAAGTCAGAGCAGGCGCTAGAGGCGCACCGGACAGTTAACAGTGCTTGTCCGGTGCGGCACCAGACTGTCCGGTGCGGCACCAGACTGTCCGGTGCACCAAGATGTCAAAGCTCCAACAGTTGAAACCGTCAGAACCCTAACGGTTGGGTGATGTGGCTGGCGCACCGGACAGTGTCCGGTGCGCCCATCGACACACTACAGGAAACGCCTAAATTTTCGTGGGCCTAGATATTTTCGTCGGTCGGCCCACGAAAATATATAGTTATTTTCGTTGGCCCTCGGAACCGACGAAAATACACCTTATTTTCGTGGGCCAGTACATATTTTCGTCGGCTTGCCCACGAAAATAGGAACGATATTTTCGTTGGCCCCGAGACCGACGAAAATGAGGTTTATTTTCGTCGGTCATAGCCAGGCCGACGAACATAAGGCCATTATTTTCGTCGGCCTTCTCCCGGCCGACGAAAATAAGGCATTAACTGACCACTATTTTCGTCACGTATTTTCGTCGGCCATCACGGAGGCCGACGAAAATATTCTGGCACTTATTTTCGTCGGCCATCACCGGGCCGACGAAAATAGTCAGCCGACCATTGATTTTCGTCGGCCTTGGGAAAGCCGACGAAAATAAGTTATTTTCGTCGGTACCGACGAAAATAGGTGCCTATTTTCGTCGAACTTATTTTCGGCGGCTATTTTCGTCGGTCTGCCGACGAAAATACTCTATTTTCGTCAGTTTAGGCTTATTTTCGTGGGTTTTTGGCCCACGAAAATTTAGGCGTTTCCAGTAGTGACAGCAGCCCTCCCCAACGGCTGTTTTGGTGGTTGGGGCTATAAATACCCCCAACCACCACTATTTAAGGAATCCAAGCATTCACTACTCCTCATTCAATACAAGAGCAATTCACAACACTCCAAGACACAAATCAAAGCCTCCGATGAAATCAAAGTCCACAATTCAACTCTAGTTTTTAGGACTTGTGAGAAGATCGACTTGTGTTCTTTTGTTGCTCTTGTTGCTTGGTTGGCTTTCTTCTTGCTCTCATTCTTACTCTCAAAGCCTTGTAAGCGAAGCAAGAGACACCAATTGTGTGGTGGTCCTTGCAGGGTCTATGTGACCCACTAAATCAAGGAAGGAAGCTCACTCGGACTATGTGACCGTTTGAGAGAGGGAAAGGGTTGAAAGAGACCCGGTCTTTGTGACCACCTCAACGGGGACTAGGTTTGCAAGAACCGAACCTCGGTAAAACAAATCACCATGTCACTCGCTTTATTTCTTGGTTGATTTATTTTCGCCCTCTCTTTCGGACTCGGTTTATTTCTACCGCTAACCCCGGCTTGTAGTTGGGCTTAAAGTTTGTAAATTTCAGTTTTCGCCTATTCACCCCCTCTAGGCGACTTTCAATTGGTATCAGAGTCCGGTACTTCATTAGAGTTTAACCACTCGAAGTGATGTCGGGAGAACACGCCAAGAAGGAGATCGTGACCGGCGGTGACAAGTCTACAAGCCACGGGAAGGCTCCATCGGGGGAGTCCGGCAACAAGATGAAGGGATCCCCTTCACATGCCAAGTCGCATCGGAGTGGCGACAAGAAGAAGAAGATGAAGAAAGTGGTCTACTACGAGACCGACTCTTCGTCGCCCTCCACCTCCGGCTCCGACGCTCCGTCCGTCACTTCTTAGCGCCATGAGCGCAAGAAGTTTAGTAAGATCCCCTTACGCTATCCTCGCATTTCCAAACACACTCCTTTACTTTCCGTCCCATTAGGCAAACCACCGGTTTTTGACGGTGAAGATTATTGTATGTGGAGTGATAAAATGAGGCATCATCTAACCTCACTCCACGCTAGCATTTGGGACATTGTTGAGTTTGGAGCGCAGGTACCATCCGTGGGGGATGAAGGCTATGACTCGGACGAAGTTGCCCAAATCCGACACTTTAACTCCCAAGCCACCACTACACTCCTCGCTTTTATGTCGAGAGGAGTATAATAAGGTGCAAGGGTTAAAGACGACCAAAGAAATTTGGGATGTCCTCAAGACGGCGCACGAAGGGGACGAGGTGACCAAGATCACCAAACGAGAGACGATCGAGGGGGAGCTCGGTCGATTCATCCTTAACCAAGGAGAGGAGCCACAAGCCATGTACAACCGGCTCAAGACCTTGGTGAATCAAGTGCGCAACCTCGGGAGCACCAAGTGGGATGACCATGAGATGATCAAGGTTATTCTAAGATCCCTCGTATTTCGTAATCCTACTCAAGTTCAATTAATACGTGGTGATCCTAGATATAAGCTAATGTCTCCCGAGGAGGTAATTGGGAAGTTTGTGAGCTTTGAGTTGATGATCAAAGGCTCCAAACAAATCGTCAACTTGGAGCAAGGCGGCACCTCCACACTCGAGGTGCAACCCGTCGCATTCAAAGCGACGGAAGAAAAGAAGGAAGAGTCTACATCAAGTAGGCTCCCCATCGACGCCTCCAAGCTCGACAACGAGGAAATGGCACTCATCATCAAGAGCTTCCGCCAAATCCTCAAGCAAAGGAGGGGGGAGAATTATAAACCCTGCTCCAAGAAAGTTTGCTACAAGTGTGGTAAGCCCGGTCATTTCATTGCTAAATGTCCTATGTCTAGTGATAGTGACAGGGGCGACAACAAGAAGGGAAGGAAGAAGGAAAAGAAGAAGTACTACAAGAAGAAGGGCGGCGATGCCCACGTGTGTCGGGAATGGGACTCGGACGAGAGCTCCACCGACTCATCCTCCGACGAGGATGCCGCCAACATCGCCATCACCAAAGGCCTCCTCTTCCCCAACATCGGCCACAAATGCCTTATGGCAAAGGACGTCAAAAAGAAGGTAAAATCTAGAACTCTCACTAAATATACAACATCTAGTGATGAGGGTAGCTCTAGTGAAGATGAGGATGATTTACTTGCTCTTTTTGCCAACCTAAATATGCAACAAAAGGAAAAATGAATGAATTGATAGGTGCTATTCATGAGAAGGATGAACTCTTGGATAGCCAAGAGGAATTCCTTATTAAAGAAAACAAAAAGCATTTTAAGGTGAAAAATGTTTATGCTCAGGAATTAGAAAGTGTGAAAAATTAACTAGTGAGCTTAGCATTTGCCATGACACTATCTCTAACCTTAGAATTGAAAATACCAAATTAATTGCTAAGGTTGAAAAATTAACTGTTTGTGATGATTCTCTTGTCAACCTCAAAAATGATAATGCTAGTTTGATTGCTAAGATTGACAAGTTGAATGAATCAATTTCTAGCCTTAAGATTGAGAATGATAAACTAATTTCTAAGGCTAAAGATTTAAATATTTGCAATGATTCTATTTCCAATCTTAGAAATGAGAATGACATGTTACATGCTAAGATTGATGAATTAAATGCATGCAAACCCTCTACATCTATTGTTAGTCATGTCTCTATTTGCACTAGATGTAGAGATGTTAATGTTGATGCTATTCATGATCACCTAGCTTTAATTAAATAACAAAATGATCACATAGCACAACTAACTAGTAAAATTAATGAGCATGAGATATAAAATGAAAAATTTAAATTTGCTAGAAGCATGCTCTATAATGGGAGACGCCCTGGCATCAAGGATGACATTGGCTTCCAACAGGGAGACAATGTCAAGCTTAATGCCCCTAAGAGATTGTCCAATTTTGTTAAGGGCAAGGCTCCCATGGCACAGGATAACGAGGGTTACATTTTATATCCTGCTGGTTATCCTGAGCACAAGATTAGGAGAATTCATACTAAGAAGACTCATTTTGTTTCCCATCAAGCTTTTATGTATAAGAATGAGGCTTCTAGCTCTAAGCATTCTACCCATGTTAAAATGCCTAAAAAAATCTCCTACTGCATCAAATGAGCCTAATGTTTCATTTAAGACTTTTGATGCTTCTTATGTGCTTACTAACAAATCAGGCAAAGTAGTTGCCAAATATGTTGGGGGCAAACACAAGGGTTCCAAGACTTGTGTTTGGGTACCCAAGGTGCTTGTTTCTAATGTGAAAGGACCCAAGATCGTTTGGGTACCTAAGAACAAGGCCTAAATTGTTTTGTAGGTTTATGCATCTGGGGGATCAAGTTGGATAATTGATAGCGGGTGCACAAACCACATGACTGGGGAGAAAAGGATGTTCTCCTCCTACGAGAAAAATGATGATCCCCATAGAGCTATCACATTCAGGGATGGAAATCAAGGTTTGGTCAAAGGATTTGGTAAAATTGCTATATCACCTGACCATTCTATTTTCAATGTTTTTCTTGTAGATTCTTTAGATTATAACTTGCTTTCAGTTTCCCAATTATGCAAAATGGGTTACAACTGTCTTTTTACGGATATAAGTGTTACTGTTTTTAGAAGAAGTGATGATTCGGTAGCATTTAAGGGAGTACTCGAGGGTCAGCTATACTTAGTTGATTTCAAAAGAGCTGAACTCGATACTTGCTTAATTGCTAAGACTAATATGGGTTGGCTCTGGCATCGCCGACTAGCCCAAGTTGGAATGAAGAATCTTCACAAGCTTCTAAAGGGAGAACACATTTTGGGACTAACAAATTTTCACTTTGAGAAAGACAGGGTTTGTAGCGCATGTCAAGCAGGGAAACAAGTTGGTGTCCACCATCCACACAAGAACATCATGACGACCGACATGTCGCTTGAGCTACTCCACATGGATTTATTTGGCCCGATCGCTTACATAAGCATCGGTGGGAGTAAGTATTGTCTTGTAATTGTGGATGACCATTCTCGCTTCACTTGGGTATTCTTTTTGTAGGAAAAATCTCAAACCCAAGAGACCTTAAAGGGATTCTTGAGATGGGCTCTAAATGAGTTCGGATTGAGAATCAAGAAGATAAGAAGCGACAACGGGACGGAGTTCAAGAACTCTCAAATTGAAGGCTTTCTTGAGGAGGAGGGCATCAAGCATGAGTTCTCTTCTCCCTACACACCTCAGCAAAATGGTGTAGTGGAGAGGAAGAATAGAACTCTATTGGACATGGCGAGGACCATGCTTGATGAGTACAAGACTCCAGACCGGTTTTGGGCTGAGGCGATTAACACCGCCTGCTACTCCATCAACCGGCTCTACCTTCACTGAATCCTCAAGAAGACATCATATGAACTCCTCACCGGTAAAAAGCCCAATGTTTCATATTTTAGAGTCTTTGGTAGCAAATGTTTTATTCTTGCTAAAAGAGGAAGAAAATCTAAATTTGCTCCTAAGGCTGTAGAAGGCTTTTTACTTGGTTATGACTCAAACACAAGGGCATATAGAGTCTTCAACAAATCCACAGGATTAGTTGAGATTTCTTGTGACATTGTGTTTGATGAGACTAATGGCTCTCAAGTAGAGCAAGTTGATCTTGATGAGCTAGATGATGAAGAGGCTCCATGCGTCGCTCTAAGGAACATGTCCATTAGGGATGTGTGTCCTAAGGAATCCGAAGAGCCTCCACAAGCACAAGATCAACCATCATCTTCAAATCAAGCATCTCCACTAACTCAAGATGAGGATCAGGCTCAAGACAATGAAGAAGATGATCAAGAAGATGAGCCACCTCAAGAGGAGAGCAATAATCAAGGGGGAGATGACCATGACAAAGATAAGGAAGATGATCAAGAAGAACATGGTCAAAGACCGCCACACCCAAGAGTCCATCAAGCAATACAACGAGATCACCCCGTGAACTCCATTCTCGGTGACATTCATAAGGGGGTAATTGTGGGGGACAGATATCCCCCGGGTCCACTGGAAGGATAAAAGACCTCACGAAAGACCCAAAGGCCCAATAAATCGTAAGGTCATCCCTTCGTGGGCCTAGAGGAGAACGACAAGTAAAGCAGATTGACGTAAGGTCGGATCGGTGTGAGCCCAGACGGCCCGATGACTTCGAGCAAGTAATCACAACAGTGACCCGACCTTCCCGCGCTGGAACCCCGTACAACGGAACCAAGCGAGGATGGGTCGGAGGAATTATAGGAGGATAGATTCGATTGGTTTATTATCATTTAGGCGCATGCTGTTATCATATCCACATGTAATGCCCCACGGTCGAATATATAAGGCCTAGGGGGCACCCCTTCAGGGGGATCGATCTCATTACCCAGTCATCTACCCCAGCTCTCTACGTCCATTGCACTAGAGAATTCCCTTGTAATCCGCCACATAAAACACTCCCGCCAGGACGTAGGGTGTTACGCATCTCTAAGCGGCCCGAACCTGTACATCATTGTTTGCAGTTTCTCGTGCGTCCTGCACGAACCATCGAGCTACAGTCGGTAACACCGTCCTACTCCTAAAAAACACATTGAGGGGAAACCCCGGGTGTGCGGTCGGACCCAAAACACCGACAGCTGGCGCGCCAGGTAGGGGGTGTGTCGCCGATCTAAGCTAGCTCAATGGCTGTCACCTTCTATCACAAGATCATCCTTCGCCCCGGATCCGTGTTCTACTTCAGAACTATCTCATCTGTAGCAGACGAGGAAGGAACTCTACATCGCATCGCAGATCCACCAATAAGGAAGTCTCCTCCAACAACCTCCGAGAGTATCGGGGTAAGGCAGGGAAAAGCGCAACCTCCAGCGCTCTGAAAAAAGATCGCCTTCAGCAAGCCAGGGGCCGAGTGCCCGCTAACCCGGAGGACTCCACTGTCTACCTCTCCGACGAAAGAATGGACACAAATCGCAAGGAAGAAGGAAACAAATAGGAAGCAAGTTGTTCTTTCTGTACCTCCGCCCTCAAAGGAGAACAGAAAGAAGATCGCCACGACAGCTGCGCCATTATACCCCGATGTCCTCTTCATCAGGAGAGTGGAGTCGCCTCCCATCTCCGACGACGAACCGACTGCACCCGGAGAGGAACCTCCTCAGCAGGAATCTCGCCGACGAAGGAACCGACGCCGAAATGTCCGAAGACATCACGAGGCCGGAGAGCGGGACCCGGAGCAGCCTGTCTCGTGAGACGAGGTCTCAGAGATAGGAGAAACTCCGGAGGAACGTGTCTTTAGGGAACGAAGGAATTCCCGACGGCGTGATCGCCGACGGGCTCAGGAACAAGCCGAGCAGGAGGCAAGGCAACGTCGGGAAAATCCACTCTTCGGGCGCAACCTGAACCCCGACTTCACCCGAGCCATGAACACGCCGAGTGAAGTCGGAGGAGTGCTGGCTCGGATAGCTGATGGGCTCCCTCGGACTCCCGACGCCGAGGGCTATCGGCGGCTGTTCACTCAGGCAGCCAATCACCTTCTACCTCTCGCACACCCGCCGAACGATCTACGACATACCATCAACAGTCGCCGGGACGCGCGAAGCTCCATCAACGCCTCGTGAGAACGACGACACGAGAACGAGATCCGCCGCCGGGAAGAGTACGATAGGGACCACGGCATCCCATCCCGGAGTCAGGCCACCAGGACTGAGTCGGCAATGGCTTCGACTGGCGGTACCACCCGGGGACGGTCGAGGCACCATGACAACCACTCCCCTCCCCGGGATAGACATCATCCCCGACGACAAGAAGACACGTGTGGAGTGTCAGCACTTACTCCATGACTCAGGGCCATTCAATGGCCTCCTAACTTCAAGGTATCCAATGTCGACAAATATGAACCTAAGCAGGATCCAGGAGGCTGGCTGGCCGTCTACACCACCGCTGCTCGAGCTGCCGGGGCGACCGAGGACGTAATGACTACATACTTACCCATTGTCCTCGGGCAAGACGCGCTGCAATGGCTAAGACATCTACCCCGACACTGCATCGACGACTGGGGCGACTTCAGTCGACGCTTCACCGCCAACTTTCAGTCCCTCTCCGACAAACCGGCGCAACCATGGGACCTCAAATCCATCAAGCGCCGGAGGGACGAAACTCTCCGGTCGTACCTCAAAAGGTTCCAGACCATGAGAAATCGTATCCCCGAGGTCGCGGAGGCAGCAGTGATCGAAGATTTCTACAGAGGATCCAACGACTCGGCCTTCGTCTACACCATACTACAGAAGGTGCCGACTACATTCGAGCAACTGTTCCGAGAAGCCGACCTCTACATCACCGCCGACGAGCGAGCTCAGGACCTCATCGGAGGAGCAAAGCCTGCACCAGCAGCACCACGACGCGATACGAACCAGCAACCTGACAAACGCTGGGAGAAGAGGCCTCGCGAAGAAGTTCACGCCGCCGGACCACCCGCCTCTCGCGCCCGGGGAGGACCTCGTGGAGGCGAACGCACGCTGGACGACATCCTTGACGCCCAGTGCCCGTACCACAAGGACATGCGCCACACCCTTCGGAACTGCAGAGACTTCAAGCACTCCGTCGGGCACGGCTGACCCTTCCAACCTCTACCTCCTCCTCCGCCGCGGGGAGGACCAGGAGAACCGTGACAACCCCAGCAACAGGAGGAGGGAGGAGGTGGAGCCTTCCCGCGCGTCGATAGAGAGGTCAACGTCATCTTCGGCGGACACAGATCGCAGGAGAACAGAAGACAACAAAAGCTCAACAATCGCCAAATACTAGTGGCGACCACCGGTCCTCCCGCTCCGTACCGATGGTCGGAGCACCCGATCACCTTCACCCGGGCAGATCAGTGGCTCAACTTCGACCACCCAGGCAAATACCCGCTCCTCGTCGATCCGGTGATCCGAGAGAGCAGGTGAAGAAGGTATTAGTGGACGGGGGGAGCAGCATCAACGTCACCTTCCCCCGGACACTCCAAGGCTTGGGAGTTCACCTCAAAGAGCTCCACGAGTCAGATATACCCTTCTTCGGCATCGTGCCGACTGAAGGAGAATACCCGCTGGGCCACATCTACATGCCGGTCACCTTTGGAACCCCGAAGAACTACAGAACCGAGTTCCTAAGGTTCGAAGTGGAAAACTTCGACTGTGGGTACAACGCCATCATCGGGAGGCCTGAATTGGCGAAGTTCATGGCCATTCCACATTACACATACATGATATTGAAGATGCCAGGACCGCAAGGGATCATAACTATGCGCGCTGACTTCCAAGGCGCCACAGAATGTTTCCGAGTGGCCATCCAGGCGGCCCTCACCACCAAACCATCAACGACTTCTTCTGTGCGGGCAAACTCTAAGCCTGAGGAAGACCTCGCAGTGCCTGCGAGTGAAGCTCAAGCCGCGACTTCTATGCGGCCTACTAAAGAAACTAAAAGGATCAACCTCGGGTTCGCTGATGAAGGCAAGACCGCCATCATCAGCTCCAGCCTGGACAACAAATAGGAAAGTGCGCTCGTCCAGTTTCTACAAGATAACCGAGACGTATTCGCATGGCAACCTGCGGATATGTCGGGAGTCACGAGAGAACTGGCCGAGCACAAACTGAAGGTCTACCCCCAGGCGAGGCCTATTCGATAAAAGTTACGTCGTTTTACGCCCGACAAAAGAGAGGCCATTCGCGCTGAGCTGGCTCGCTTGGTCGCGGCTAGATTTATTAGAGAGGTGTTACATCCTGAGTGGTTAGCCAACCTTGTTCTTGTACTCAAAAAGAACAAAGTGGATTGGCGCATGTGCGTCGACTATACGGATCTCAACAAACACTGTCCAAAGGATCCCTTCGGGCTCCCTAGGATAGATCAGGTGGTAGATTCCATCACTGGATGTTCTGTGCTATCCTTCTTGGATTGCTACTCTGGGTATCACCAGATTAGCCTGGCGAAAGAAGACGAGGAAAAAACAGCGTTCATCACTCCATTCGGTGCTTTCTGCTATACCTCCATGTCGTTCGGTCTCAAAAATGCCGGAGCGACTTATCAGAGAGCTATTCAAACATGCTTAGCCGATCACTGGGGCAAGCGTGTGGAAGCTTATGTGGATGATGTGGTAATCAAAATAGAAAATTCAGAAAATTTCATTGAAGATCTACAGCTGGTTTTCAACAGTCTACGGCGATATCGATGGAAGCTTAATCCCGAAAAATGTGTCTTCGGGGTACCAGCAGGAAAGTTACTCGGGTTTATTGTCAGCCACCAGGGAATTGAAGCTAATCCAGAGAAGATCGAAGCCATCATGAAGATGGAGGCACTGTGATCACAAAAGAAGGTTCAAAGACTTACCGGATGTATGGCAGCCCTGAGAAGATTCATATCCAGGCTGGGAGAAAAAGGCTTACCATTTTATAAGTTACTCAAGAAGGTGGACAAGTTTCAGTGGACTTCAGAAGCACAGGAAGCCCTAGACGCACTAAAAAAGTTCTTGACAACACCACCAGTGCTGAAACCGCCACGACGGGCCACGTCGACTCAACCAGCTGAAGATCTGCTACTATATATCTCTTGCACAACTCACGTGGTGAGCACCGTGTTGGTAGTCGAGCGAGCAGAGGAAGGACATGCCTACCCAGTGCAACATCCTGTTTATTTCATCAGTGAAGTTCTAGGTCCCTCGAAGAAAAAATATCCTCAACTTCAGAAGCTATTATATGCAGTACTTCTAACTGCACGCAAACTACGTCACTACTTCGACGACCACAAAGTCATAATAGTCACTGGTTTTCTGATATGGGATATTCTTCACAACAAAGAAGCCATTGGCAGAATAGCCAAGTGGGCTTGCGAGCTGGGATCTCATGACATTGAATTTCGACCTCGCACTGCCATCAAAACTCAAGAACTGGTTGATTTCGTATCAAAATGGACTGAACAACAAGTACCATACAACCCAGAAACTGCAGAAGTATGGCGAATGTATTTTGATGGCTCACTAAAGCTGCAGGGAGCAGGCGCGGGGATCCTCTTTATCGCACCTGGAGGCGAGCACCTCAGATATGCCCTCCAGTTGTTATTTCCAGCCTCTAACAATGCAGCCGAATATGAAGCTCTGATTCATGGACTGAACATTGCTATATCACTGGGCGTCAAGAGACTGATGGTATACGGAGATTCTCTGGCAGTCATAAGCCAGATAAACAAAGAATGGGATTGTTCGAGCGATTCAATGGGAAAATACTGCGCCGCCGTCCGGAAACTAGAAGATAAATTTGAAGGTCTGGAATTTCACCATGTAGAGAGAGAGATCAAAACACAGCAGCTAATGTATTGTCCAAGCTAGGATCCAGTCGAACTCAGGTCCCACCTGGAGTCTTTGTACAAGAGATAACACACCCAAGCATCTCACTGGATCAGGCAGAAGAATGTAATACCTTGAGCCAGCTAGAGTCAGATTCCGACGACTGGAGGAAGCCAATCATCAGATATATAAAGAATGAAGAGGAACCAGATGACAAAAATGCAGCCAAGCGCATCGCTAGACAATCAGCTCACTACACACTCATTGGGGAAACACTATACAGAAGAGGCGCATCGGGTGTCCTCATGAAGTGCATCCTCTCGTCTACCGGGAAGCAACTTCTGGATGAGGTCCATGCTGGGCAATGTGGAATACACGCAGCATCCAAGACGCTAGTCGGGAAAGTCCTCAGGTTGAGATTCTATTGGCCAACAGCAAAAAGTGATGCAGCCGAGTTAGTTCAGAAGTGTGAAGCCTGCCAGTACTTGTCAAAACAACAACATCTACCAGTGCAGCAATTACAGACCATACCAGTAACTTGGCCGTTTGCATGCTGGGGACTGGATATGATTGGACCTTTCAAGAAAGCTCAAGGAGGATACACTCATATACTGGTAGCAATCGACAAATTCACTAAATGGATAGAGTTCAAACCCATTGCTTCTTTAACTTCAGCTAAGGCCGTGGAATTCATACAAGACATAATATTCAGATTCGGGATACCAAATAGTATCATAACCGACCTAGGATCCAACTTCACAAGTTCAGAGTTCTTCAATTTCTGCGAGCAAAAGAGCATTCAGATCAAATATGCTTCGGTGGCACACCCAAGAGCCAACGGGCAGGTTGAACGAGCTAACGGGATGATATTGGAGGCACTCAGGAAAAAAAGTCTTCGATAAAAATGAAAAGTTCGCCGGAAAGTGGATAAGGGAGTTGCCCTACGTCATTTGGAGCCTAAGAACTCAACCTAGTCGAGCTCTGCATGGAAATACTCCTTTCTTCATGGTCTACGGGTCATAGGCAGTACTACCTGCTGATCTCAAGTTTGGGGTGCCAAGGTTGATCTTTGAAAGCATAGCAGAAGTCGAGGCTACTAGGCTGGAGGATGTTGATGTACTCGAAGAAGAACGGCTGAACACGGTAATTCAATCAGCACGGTACCAACAAACTCTGAGGCGCTATCACGATAAGACCATGCGACGTTGATCCTTCGTAGTGGGAGACCTCGTCCTCCGCCGAATTCTAACAGGGGAAGGACGGCACAAGTTGTCACCTATATGGGAAGGACCATTCATAGTAGCAGAGGTCACTCGGCCGGGATCATATCGTCTCACTCAGATGGACGGCACGGAAATTGGGAACTCATGGAACATAGAACACCTCAGGAAGTTTTACCCCTAGCTGTATTTCAAAAGCTATCGGTACGACGATGTACTCTGTAAACTGGGAAATATATCATCAATAAAAAGACCTCAAGAATACTCAAATTGTTCATGGTCGACCTGCATTCTTATTTAATTCGGGGTGACCACTATGCCCTACTAACGGAGCAATCGGCTTAAGTCGGCAACGACTTAAGACGGTGCAACATGCTCGCGCTTACTTAACTCGGGGTGACCACTATGCCCTGCTAACGGAGCAATCGGCTTAAGTCAGCAACGACTCAAGACGGTGCAACATGCTCGCGCTTACTTAACTCGGGGTGACCACTATGCCCTGCTAACGGAGCAATCGGCTTAAGTCGGCAACAACTCAAGACGGTGCAACATGCTCAAGCTTACTTAACTCGGGGTGACCACTATGCCCTGCTAACGGAGCAATCGGCTTAAGTCGGCGATGACTTAAGACGGTGCAACATGCTCGCACTTGCTTAACTCGGGGTGGCCACTAAAAAGAGCGATCGGTTTGAGTTAATACTAACTTAAACGGGCGCAGCACACTCGGCGCGCATACGGTTACTCATATAGGGGCGGCCTCTATGTCCCATACTCCCATGAAGAAGTCTCGAAATCATCACACAACATTTTACTTCTGCAAATTTAGATACTGCTAAATTCTAAACAATAGGAGAATAACAGTAGCATTCAGTATCAAGCAGGTGTCCTCTAACAAAATATCCGAGCGCGTTAACCGCGTGCTCAAAGCACGCAATGTTTTTCTATTTTGCAACTTTCTTCTCAGGAGCAACCGACGAAGAAGGGCGACTTGAGGAATCAGGAGCAGCGTTCACATCAGCCCTTATGTTGTCGGGGACAATCACACCAGGTCTCCTCATCAAGATCCGCCCTGCGCGAATGGCTTTATCCATAGCTCTGTCGCGCTGGGCCCTCAGGGTAGCGGAAGTTTCTTCAGCAACCTTGACAGCTAACTCAGCGATCTCTAGCTCCTGGGCGATGGACTTCTTGGAAGCACGCAGTTCCTTGATGACAACATCTTTAGCCGATATCAACTGCCTGAGGCGAATCACATCGTCCAAGGATTCCTGCAGCTTATAACGATGATTGTCTAATTCCTCCATGGTGAAGCGATGACTCCTCTCCAGGATGGTCAACGAGTTGCTGGAGTCACGATATAGCCTATCAAGGTTGTCACGAGAAGTAACAAGGGCACATTTTTCTTCCTGCAAACAAGAATTAGCTTCTTCAAACGTCGAGCAAGCAATAAGAACATGGCAAAACAAAGCCCAGACTTTCAGGTCACCTTTTCAGAATCAAGCTGAGCGCGGAGAGTAGAGTTCAGCACGTTGGCATCATTCAGAGCAGCAGAAACCTAGGCTAGCTCAGTCTGACCTTGGGAATACTTTTCCTCAAGATCAGAACACCGTCGGACCAGTTCAGCATGACTTTGGGAATGTTTTTCTTCAAGAACAGAATACTGCTGAGCCATATCTGGCGAAGAAACAGTCGAGCAAAAGGGTTAAAGTAAGAAGCAGTTTAATATGGTAGCCGAAAAGAAGCAGAAAAGCACTAACCAGTATTCGCCGCCTCTAAGTCAGAAACACGCCGCTGAAGCAGCACCGGATTCCAACGCGCCAGAGACAAAGCTCCTTCTGGAACAGAAGCACCCTGCAACTTCAGCTGACTAGACATCCCATCCACCAATGCCTGATATTAAGAACAGATGAGTATAATAACAGCAGTTTATCTGGTGTAAAAATCAGACTAGGATAAACCACA
This sequence comes from Zea mays, assembly GCF_902167145.1. Taxonomy (NCBI): domain Eukaryota; kingdom Viridiplantae; phylum Streptophyta; class Magnoliopsida; order Poales; family Poaceae; genus Zea; species Zea mays. The sequence continues at coordinate 28,328,369 of NC_050100.1, read as the reverse complement.
AATACCTGGAGGTTGGAGAAGAATGAGGGAACCCCAAATCGTGAGAGATCAACTGATGGCTCGACAAAGGATCACCACCCGGAGCAACTTGCAATGAATCAGCAGGAACCAATTCAGTGTCATCAGCAGAACCCAAAACTTTGTCGTCAGGTACGCTAGCCTCTAAAGCGACTCCTTGACCAAAGGCTTGGGCTACCACCATGCAACCAGAATGTGAAGGAGATCCTACGTGAACATCCATGGAAGTACAAGAGGGAGAACCCGCTCGGACACCCTCGGGGGCTGGGTCATAGTTTGCGCCACCCATTCGAGCCGAATCGTCTCCGGCAACACCATCGTGGGCTGGGTCGCAGTTTGCGTTACCCATCCGAGTCGAGTCACCCCCGGCAACACCCTCGGGGGCTGGGTGAGCACCGACACCATCCTTGAGGGCCGAGTTCTCTGCAACAGCCACCTCTAAGGTTGAAGGTCCCTCAGTCACTTCCATGGGAGCAGGACAATCCAAGTCAGTTTCCTGACCCTCAAGACCGCGCTCCAAGGTCGATGAGGCGCGGGACGCTGCCTGGGATGACCCCAACCCGGTGTCGAACACATCAGCACAAACATCCATCGCATCACCATCCGCCGGTTCTGATAATAGATCCTCTGGAACCATATCTTCAAGAGTTTGATCAAAGTTCGCCAGAGACAATTCTTGTAGACCAATGAGGGCAGACAGAGCAGGAGAAGGAACTCCACTACTTTCCCCACTGGCTACGTAGCGCCGACTGTTCTTCCGAGTCAGAGGGATCTCATCTTCTTCCTCCTCCTCATTTTCATCAGCAACACGGACAGCACACCCATTGGGGTCAGCGTCAGATGGATCACACCCATTGGGGTCAGCGTCAGTAAATTCAGGCACGGGCACTTCCTCAACAGCAGGAGCCAAAGGACCAGCATCCCGATCCAAGCTAGATACTCGCCGAAGACGTCTCTTCTTCTTTTTCTGCTCATCGGCAGGAGAAGCAGGCTGATTGGCTCGGCAAGGGCGCTTTGGGCGAACACTGACAGGCCTCTGAATATCCAAGGCTTTATTAGCTTCCGGGAGAGGCGCCACCACCAACGTTCCAACAAGAGCGGCATCAGAAGAATCCTCGGCTAACATATCAAGCATGGCACTTATCTCTGCATCACTGGGATCCAAAGGCACCTCAAAGTGAACCTGCCATTCATCATCAGGAATTTCTTCAAGCGAAGCAACCAAAGCACTAACTTCTTCGGCAGAGGGTCGCACTCTAAGGCCCAAACCGCCATCACCAGCAGGAGGATTTGACACAAAATGGGTAAAGGCCTTGGAAGGAGGCAAGTTCCAGGCCAAGTAGGCAACAGGGGCACCAACATTTGATACCTTGCCTCTGAGTATCATTTCGAGCCGGCTCACCAAATCCACAGCAGGAATTCTTCTATTGGTGACCCGGGTGGAGTCAGCTAGGCCTCGGTACAGATAGGCTGGGTATGCCCTGTCCTTCAATGGCTGAACATTCTTGAAGACAAAGTCAGCAACCACAACCTCTACAGTCAGACCCCTATCCTTCAACAGTCCAACTTCAGCTAGCAGAACTCCTGCCTCAGCCACATCCTGGTCGGTGGGGTATTCGGTCCAGCTTGGAGTGCGAACATCCGGCTGTCTCACTGACCGTGGGGGGAGAGAATTTCCATGATTCTCAACAATAAACCACTCCAAGCGCCATCCTTTAATACTATCCTTGAGGGGGATGTCGATATAATCAGTTTTCCTTCCACGGCGCATCTCCAAGCTCACGCCCCCCACCAGCTGATGCTGTCCTCCGGCCATCCCAGGCCGACAGTGATACAAATATTTCCATAGTCCAAAGTGTGGCAGGATGCCAAGAAAAGCCTCACATAAATGAACAAAGATGGAGATTTGCAGAATGGAATTAGGGTTCAGATGGGTCAGATTCAAGTGATAGAAATCAAGGAGACCGTGGAAAAAGGGGGAAATAGGAAGAGCAAGACCGCATAGAAGAAAAGGAACATATACGACGGATTCGTGGGTGTCCTCTGTTGGAACAGTGACCCCATGGCAAATCCGCCAAGAATAGAGCTCCTTCGGAGGAAGAACCCCGATGGATCGACACAAGATGGAGAAGATCAGACTCAGAAACAACAGACATATGGTTACCTGCGAAAGGCAACTGGCTGTTGGGATCGATGGGAGGAATGACAGCAGCGGATGAACTTGAAGCTTTTCGCTTGGGCGCCATCTCAATCTCGCTGGCGAGCGGAACAGAAGCAGTATCGCACGAGCGCAAGGAAAGCTTGGATGCAGAAAAGCAAGAATTAGGGCACGGAAAGCGGAGGCGCGCAACGATGCAGTACATATGGGGTTTTTCCAGGCCAGATACCGTTTCCAAAAAGCGTCCGGTCATCACCTGGCGGTTATTTTTAAAAACGCTGGCGTGTCATGTCATCACTCGGCCGTTATTTCCAAAACGGTCGACGCGGCCCGTTCTAACTCGGCTGTTACCTCTAAAACGCCGATGCCGCCGTCAGTCACTCGGTTGTTACCTCTAAAACGCTGGCGCCGCCATCAGTCACTCGGCCGTTACCTCTAAAATGCTGACGTTGCCATCAGTCACTCGGTGGTTACCTCTATAACGCTGATGTCACCAGTAACCACTCGGTTGTTAATTTTAAAAACACCGAAGTGGCCCCGCTATCACTCGGGCACTACTTCAGAAGCGCCGACGTTGTCAACAATAACTCGGCCGTTACCCCAAAAAGCGACAAGATGATCCCGAATGACTCGGCCACCACTTCTGAGGCACCAACATCCATGGAATCGTCAACTGACCGGGAGGCAAATTAATTAACGCAGGAGAAGACGAAATCATTCTTCATAAAAGGGAAGCTACAGAACTTACAAATCAACTCATTATGAGTTGATGACCTCCCTACTACTACATTACACTCCATTACTCTATATTACTAATTACTACTACATTACACTTCACTACTCTATACTACTAACTACTACTACATTATTTCATTATACTACTTCTAATCTATACTAACATCTAAAAAACTAGTGGCATCTAGCCACTGGCCTTGTTGCTGCCCTTGCTGCTGCCCTTGCTGCCGCCGTCGCCGCCGCCATCACCGTCGCCTCCGTCGTCGCCGCCATCACCACCATCGCCGCTGTTGTCCTCCTCGGACGAGTCCGAGGAGTCCTCCTTGTCCGAGGAGTACTCCGACTCATCCGAGCCCTCGAGCCCGGAGCGCTCGACGGCCCGGATGTAGGTCCAGACCTCCGCGGCAATCCCCTGGGAGTCGTCTGAATCATCAGACGACGCCGGGGGAGAGACAGGAGCCGGAGATCCCTCGGACTCGGAGGAGAACTCCTCCTCCGAGTACTTCGAGTCGCCGAAGTCCTCCGAAGGAGGAGTCGGCTCACGTTTGCGCTTGTCACCAGAGCGAGGAGAAGAACCGCTACCTTTCTTACTTTTGCCCATGGTGGTAGTGGAGGGAAGAAGAGGAGAGTAAACAAGCAGCAAGAGATGTGAAAAAACCGGGGAAGCAAAGGCACTATTTATAGAAGAAGAAGGCAACCGCTCATCTCCTACCACGGTCACTGAACAGTCGCAAAAATTCAATATACACTTCAAACCGTCTGAAGACACGTCAGGCGGCTGACGCCGCTTCACGCAACGCAACACCCATTGGGACTCCAGGCAACTGCGCGGGCGATATGATTACACCCGCGGTCACATCAAATTACTACTCAGAAGCAGTTTGCTAAAACACTCAGCGTACCAAGCCGTCCCTTGCCTACACCCTTTGGGGGGGACGCCCAGGAATTATCAGTATATTTTTCAAAACCATTACATCCGTGCAGTGCATGCAATGAATACCTCAAGACAAAAGTGAGGTATCAGTAAGGATCAAAGGAAAGCCAAATATAGCCGGTGAAGTACAAGTCTGACCGACAGAAGCGACATGAAGAGTAGTCAGGGGACGTCTATCGAACGTCCAATCAGTTGCAGATCAAATAAATTGCACCACCTAGCAAGATATGGGCAGATCATGAACTGGGCCTCAAAGACAAAATATATGTTGACCTCTAAAGCATAATATCAATAACATAATGCTGACCTCTAAAGCATTCGGCAAGAAGAGAGGGTGATCCTCAGAAAAAGGGCAGGAAATGAAGACCTTCGAGTGGATTATTTTCAAAAATCCACTCGAAGCTTGGGGGCTACACCCATTGGGTGCACCTTTGGTGCACCCAATAAATCGACATCTCAGATCAAGACAATGCTGACCTCTAAAGCATAGGGCAAGATCAAAACAAGGCTGACCTCCGACGAAGTACAAGTGGAAAATAAAAGTGGTTTCTGATAATACTCGAAGTGAAGACCTTCGAGTGGATTATTTTCAAAAATCCACTCGAAGCTCGGGGGCTACACCCATTGGGTGCACCTTTGGTGCACCCAATGAAATTCGAAGTCCTACAGTGCGAAATGCTAACCTCCGAAGCGTGATTCTGAGACAGAACCCCAATTTTCAAGTGATAAAAGCAGAAGGAGACAGTAAGAAATCGTTTTCACCAAATTACCCAGAGAACAATTCCTGTTACAAACAAAGCCTGCAAGCTGGACCTAGGATCTTTGGGCCGATTATTTCAAAATCAACCCAAAGATTAGGGGCTTGTGGGGGACAGATATCCCCCGGGTCCACTGGAAGGATAAAAGACCTCACGAAAGACCCAAAGGCCCAATAAATCGTAAGGTCATCCCTTCGTGGGCCTGGAGGAGAACGACCAGTGAAGAAGATTGACGTAAGGCCGGATCGGTGTGAGCCCAGACGGCCCGATGACTTCGAGCAAGTAATCACAACAGTGACCCGACCTTCCCGCGCTGGAACCCCATACAACGGAACCAAGCGAGGATGGGTCGGCGGAATTATAGGAGGATAGATTCGATTGGTTTATTATCATTTAGGCGCATGCTGTCATCATATACACATGTAATGCCCCACGGTCGAATATATAAGGCCTAGGGGGCACCCCTTCAGGGGGATCGATCTCATTACCCAGCCATCTACCCCAGCTCTCTACGTCCATTGCACTAGAGAATTCCCTGGTAATCCGCCACATAAAACACTCCCGCCAGGACGTAGGGTGTTACGCATCTCTAAGCAGCCCGAACCTGTACATCATTGTTCGCAGTTTCTCGTGCGTCCTGCACGAACCATCGAGCTACAGTCGGTAACACCATCCTACTCCTAAAAAACACCTTGAGGGGCAACCCCGGGTGTGCGGTCGGACCCAAAACACCGACAGTAACCACTAGATCTCGTGTTGCTCATTTTTGTGAACATTACTTTTTTGTGTCTTCTATTGAGCCATACAGGGTGGAAGATGCATTAAGAGATTCGGATTGGGTGTTGGCAATGCAAGAGGAACTCAACAACTTCACAAGGAATGAGGTATGGCATATAGTTCCACGTCCTAACTAAAATGTTTTAGGAACCAAGTGGGTATTCCGCAACAAGCAAGATGAGCATGGTGTGGTGACAAGGAACAAAGCTCAACTTGTAGCCAAAGGATATTCACAAGTCGAAGGTTTGGATTTCGGTGAAACCTATGCACCCGTAGCTAGGCTTGAGTCAATTCGTGTATTACTTGCCTATGCTACTTACCATGGCTTTAAGCTCTATCAAATGGACGTGAAAAGTGCCTTCCTCAATGGACCAATCAAAGAAGAGGTCTATGTTGAGCAACCTCCCAGCTTTGAAGATAGTGAGTACCCTAACCATGTGTAAACTCTCTAAGGCGCTTTATGGGCTCAAACAAGCCTCAAGAGCATGGTATGAATGCCTAAGAGATTTCCTTATCACTAATGACTTCAAAGTCGGAAAAGTCGATCCTACTCTCTTTACTAAAACCATTGTAAATGATTTGTTTGTATGCCAAATTTATGTTGATGATATTATATTTGGGTCTACTAACAAATCTACTTGTGAAGAGTTTAGTAGGATAATGATTCAAAAATTCGAGATGTCTATGATGGGGGAGTTGAAGTATTTTCTAGGATTTCAAGTGAAGCAACTCCAAGAGGGCACCTTCATCAGCCAAACGAAGTACATTCAAGACATACTCACCAAGTTTGGAATGAAGGATGTCAAGCCCATCAAGACACCCATTGGAACTAATGGGCATCTCGACCTTGACACGGGAGGTAAATCTGTAGATCAAAAGGTATATCGGTCGATGATAGGATCTTTACTGTATTTATGTGCATCTCGACCGGATATTATGCTTTCCGTATGCATGTGTGCAAGATTCCAAGCCGATCCTAAGGAAGTTCACCTTAGGGCCGTGAAAAGAATCTTGAGATATTTAGTTCATACACCTAAGTTTGGTCTTTGGTACCCCAAGGGATCCACCTTTGATTTAATAGGATATTCAGATGCTGATTGGGCAGGGTGTAAAATTGATAGAAAGAGCACATCAGGGACTTGTCGGTTTCTAGGAAGATCCCTAGTGTCTTGGGCTTCAAAGAAACAAAACTCAGTAGCTCTTTCTACCGCCAAAGCCGAGTACATTGCCGCGGGCCATTGTTGCGCGCAATTGCTTTGGATGAGGCAAACCCTTAGGGACTATGGCTACAAATTGAGCAAAGTCCCTCTCCTATGTGATAATGAGAGTGCAATCCGCATGGCGGATAATCCCATAGAACACAACCGCACTAAGCACATAGCCATTCGGTATCACTTTCTGAGGGATCACCAATAAAGGGGGGATATCGAGATTGCTTATGTTAGCACCAAAGAACAATTAGCCGATATCTTTACCAAACCACTAGATGAGAAAACCTTTACCAAACTTAGGCATGAGCTAAACATTCTTGATTCTAGGAACTTTGATTGAAACCCTGCACACATAGCTTATTTATATAACTTTGATCATATCTCTTTTATCCCTATGACTAACATGCTTTCAAGAGAATTTCTACTAAGTCATAGATTGAAAGGGAAATGGAGTCTTCGGCGAAGACACGACTTCCACTCCACTCTATCGGTATTATTTACCCTTCGCAGTTACTCCGCACCGCTCTCCACTATGGTATAATCTTCACTCATGTTTATATGTACCGTTTGGGGAGAAAGTAAGAGGGCTTGTATTTCACTCACAAGACTCCATTTTTGGTGATTAATGCCAAAGGGGGAGAAAAGATGAGCCCAAAGCAAAAGGACCGCACCACCACCAATTTCAAAAAGTTTTTAAAGAAGTTTTCAATTGGTATCTTATTTTTGATAATTTTCAAATTGGTATGACCGCTTTCAAAAATGGTATCTAAAACCCTCTTGAACACTAAGAGGAGAATTTCATTAAGGGGGAGTTTTGTTTAAGGCAAAGGAAAAGCATTTGAAACAGGGGAGAAAATTTCAAATCATGAAAATGCTCTTTGAAATCTTATTCATGTACCTTTGACTATTTGCAAAAGGATTTTGAAAAGATTTTCCAAAATAATTTGCAAAAACAAAACAAGTGGTGCAAGCGTGGTCCAAAATGTTAAAAGAAAGAAAGCAATCCATGCATATCTAATGAAAGTATAAATTGGTTTAATTCCAAGCAACCTTTGCACTTGCCTTAGGCAAACTAGTTCAATTTCGCACTTATATATTTGCTTTGATTTGTGTTGGCATCGATCACCAAAAAGGGGGAGATTGAAAGGGAAATAGGGTCAAACCTTTTCTTAAATGTTTTTGGTGGTTGAAATGCCCAACATAAATAATTGAACTAACTAGTTTGCTCTAGATTATATGTTCTACAGGTGCCAAAGGTTCAACACAAACCAATAAAAAGATCAAAGTTAGGGTTCAAAAGAAAGGAGCAAAAGAAACCGAAGAGAACCCTTGTCTGGCGCACCGGACAGTGTCCGGTGCCCCAGGGATCGTACAGTCTGAACTCCTTAGCTTCGGGTTTCTACAGGCGCACTCCGCTATAATTCATCGGACTGTTCGGTGTGCCACCGGACTGTCCGGTGCACCAAGCGGAGCAACGACTATCAGCGCAACGGTTGACTGCATAGTGCCCTGACAGAGCTACAGCTCGCGGCAGAAGTCAAAGCAGGCGCCAGAGGCGCACCAGACAGTTAACAGTGCCTGTCCGGTGCGGCACCGGACTGTCCGGTGCACCAAGATGTCAAAGCTCCAACGGTCGAAATCGTCAGAACCCTAACGGTTGGGTGATGTGGTTGGCGCACCGGACAGTGTCCGGTGCGCCCATCGACAACAGCCCTCCCCAACGGCTGTTTTGGTGGTTAGGGCTATAAATACCCCCCAACCACCACTATTCAAGGAATCCAAGCATTCACTGCTCCTCATTCAATACAAGAGCAATTCACAACACTCCAAGACACAAATCAAAGTCTCCGATCAAATCAAAGTCCATAATTCAACTCTAGTTTTTAGGACTTGTGAGAAGATCGACTTGTGTTCTTTTGTTGCTCTTGTTGCTTGGTTAGCTTTCTTCTTTCTCTCATTCTTACTCTCAAAGCCTTGTAAGCGAAGCAAGAGACACCAATTGTGTGGTTGTCCTTGCGGGGTCTAAGTGACCCGCTAAATCAAGGAAGGAAGCTCACTCGGTCTAGGTGACCGTTTGAGAGAGGGAAAGGGTTGAAAGAGACTCGGTCTTTGTGACCACCTCAACGGGGACTAGGTTTGCAAGAACTGAACCTCGGTAAAACAAATCATTTTGTCACTCGCTTTATTTCTTGGTTGATTTGTTTTCGCCCTTTCTTTCGGACTCGGTTTATTTCTAACGCTAACCCCGGCTTGTAGTTGTGCTTAAAGTTTGTAAATTTCAGTTTCCGCCTATTCACCCCCCCCCCCTCTAGGCGACTTTCAGGTTTACTTCGGCTGATCCTTTGGAGGAGGTTGACATAGGATATGGTAGCACTCCATGGTCGACTTCTGTAAACAAAAACATGAAATTTGATCCTAGGAATAAAATAATCGAATTATTATTAGAGTACTTTGATTATTTTGCTTGGAGTTATACTAATATGCCAGGCTTAAGCCAAGAGCTAGTTGAGCATCGATTACCTATCGAACCCGGTTTCAAGCCATTCAAACAAAAACGACTCTTGGAGGCTAACTTAATTAGACCTTGTAGGTATGCTAAGTGGGTCTCTAACATTATGCCGGTGGAGAAGAAAGACTCCGGTAAGATGAGGGTATGTATTGATTTTCGTAATTTGAATAGAGTAACTCCTAAAGATGAATATCATATGCTTGTAGACAACATTTTTGATTAATAATGTGTCCAGAAGTAGAATCATTAGCTTTATTGATGGTAATGCCAGATATAATCAAATCTTCATGGCCAAAAAAGATGCGTGTAAACTAACTTTTATATGTCCAGACTTTATTGGTCTATTTGAGTGGGTTTTTATGACATTTGGGTTAAAGAATGTTGGTGCCACCTATCAAAGGGCTATTAATTTGATCTTTCATGAGCTATTAGAAAACACCATGGAAGTTTATATTGATGATATAGTAGTCAAATCTGTCGAGTTTGACTCCTATTTACCCGATTTGTGCAAATCTTTTGATAAGATGTGTTAGTAAGGTCTAAAATGAACCAACACAAGTCTGCCTTTGGAGTGTCACCTGATAAGTTCTTAGGATTTATCATTCATGAGCATGGCATAGAAGTAGACCTCGACCAAAATTAGAGCTATTTAGAATGTGGGAGATCCTACTTGTAAGCTTGAGATATAGAAGTTTCTCGACAAGGTGAATATTTACGTAGGTTTATTTCTAACCTCACTAGGAAGATTGATGAATTCACTCATATTCTTCGTCTCAAGATAATGTTGATTTCACTTGGGGGCAGAACAACAACATGCTTTTGATCTTATTAAAGATTACTTACCTTTGATTTCGGTACTAAAAACGTTGAAGAGTGGTCCTGCTTTTAGGTTATATATTGCAGCTGAAGACAAGGTCACTGGAGTTGTTCTGACTCAAGAGACCAAAGGAAAAGAGCATGCTATAACATATTTGAGTCGACGTTTGGTAGATGCTGCAACAAGGTACACCTTTATTGAGAAGTTACGTTTATTCTTGTTTTATGCATGCACCAAACTTAGATGTTACCTACTATTGCATTGTTTCTTATCAAACCAATGTGTTGCAAAACTCGATCACGAGTGGTATAATTGAAAAATGGACTTATACACTTATAGAGTATGTCTAGGCCTATGAGTCTTTGAAATCTATGAAAGGTCGAGTTGTAGCTGATTTTATCATAGAACATCGGATTGATAATCCTTCTAAGCTAGATATATCGTACATTACTGTTACTCCTTGGACTCTATATTTTGATGGATCGATTTGCAATGAAAGATAAGGGATTGACATCATGCTTGTATATATGAAGGGGTACGACCGATTGAGGCATCACCCAATCGATCAAATCAATCTATTTACCAGTTTTTATATTCTTGCCATAGGAGTAGCAGTAACTTAGTCTTCTTCATCCCCAATCTTCGTCTCTCCTCGGCTCGACATCGTTTAGAGGCATCTTGGGTGGCCTGCAGACCCAAGACAACCCTAGGATCTTTTCTCCCTGAGGGGGTCCCTTTCGAGGAGGGCGAGATCTAGGTTCTATAGGAGATTATCGTAGCCTCTACGCATGTGTGGATGATCCTAATGCCCTGAACAGACGGTCTGCTGCCCCACAAAGTGGAGCGATGCCTTCTGCGCAAGTCGTGGACGGTTTGATCGCCTAGTGTGGACGGTCCGCGCTCACGCCGAGAGCACATTAGGTCCTCGCTCTCGTGAGCGGGGTCCATTGTGCGCTAGGTGTTTGGTCAAAAAAAAGTGCCAACAGAAGATATACTCCCATTGGTCTAGAAATGATGTAACACTAGATGTAGTGCTAGGCTAAATAATACTCCATCCATCATTCTTTCTAACCCTCTCTTTTTGTCCATATTTGAATAAATAATAATAAATATAAACATACATATAAACTATATTCATATGTTAATTAATAAATGTATATTCAGTCTAAAACGAATTATATTTTGGAATGAAGGTAGTATGAAGTCTTGATCAAATTTATAAATATACTAATATTTTTATCCTAAATAACTAAAATAAGTATTACTAGATTTGTTTGTGACATATTATTTTAATTGTATAGAGTGATATTATTTTTTTACTATAAACTTGGTCATACTGGGATAGTTTGAGTTGGGTTATATTCTTTTGTTAGAACAGGGATAGTATGATTCTATAAGAGCATCCCCATAAGGTGACTTAAAATAGTGCCCCAAAATTTAAAATACCACATCATTTTAAGTGTTTGGGCACTAAAAATAAATCGCGCTCCAACAGTTAAGCCATAAATCATATATTTTAGGAAGTAAATTGTATTACTAGGAAAGAAAATATTGATAAGGATGTAGAAAACAAGGATATAGCACTAGTCCGAGGTGTAGTATATTTAGATCACTTCACGTTGTGTTCTATATTTTTTGATAAAAATTATAAAATATAGTATTATTGGAGCTGTTTTTTAGTTCAGCTCTATATTTAAATATAGCGACTGATTTAAGACAATGTTGGAGATGCTCTAATAACTATTGGCAACTTGGATATATTATGTGTATTCCGTTTTCTAATTTCTTGCACAACTGTGTCGCCGTTTGCTTTGATATACAAAGCGTCCTTGTGGTCGAGGATATATATATACACGCGTTCTTGAAGAAGGATCAAAAAAATTTAAAACATCCTGCTGCGATGCACGAGTACGGAGTACCTGTACCTTTTACGAGCAGTAACAATAGAGTGACAGATCACAAGGCAACAATTTCGCGGACGTGAGAAAAAAAACTCTCACCTAACTAGTGATGGTCCAATTCCAATATGGCATGCAGGAAGCTAATTATTTATAAACACTATTCTTCAATGTATATGCAGCTAAGCGTTTTTTTAACACGGTCTGTCCAATAATCTAAACTTTCATCCTACCCACAGAGCATTTCTAAGGTCACTGTTACTTTGTGCGTGTGTTACGCATGGCTAAATCCCTATCTTCTATTTCGAATTCTATTTTATGAACCGTGCAGTTACAGTGCGAAATAGTTTTTTTGTACGGTTACATATACCATCTGCTGACTAGTGTTAGATTAGGCTGGTAGGCCCAAGCTTGTTTGAGACTTTCAGCTTTCTAAGTACAAAATAGAAAAATTGTTACTCGCAAAAGTATAATTCTATTTTTGATTAGCTAAATGTAGAAATTCATGCTTTCTAAGTAGAATAGATAAATAGACAGATAGATGGATACATAGTATTGGAGACTTGTTCTCAAATGCTATGAATCAAGAACAAGACAACATAAAATATTAAATATTAATGTCCTTTGTCCGCTGAAGCATTATCTCACCAAGGATTTAATGAGCTTCGGACGAAGGCCATGAGCAAAAATATCACGAAGGTCATATTTTCGTGATCAATCTTAAGAGACAATATGAAATAAGATATAAAACATAAGACATTATAGGAAGACATACCGAATATGAATTACATTATTCACATACTTTATTATATGAACTTAAATATTAGAACATAGAAGTTAAATACATTTATACCTTCGTCTTGGTAGGAAACAATAATTCCGACACAATGTGACAGCGATTACAGAATTCCGTGAACAGTGCTAGGATACTGTTCACCTATTTATAGGCACAGGGCGCAGCCTGTGTAAAATTACATTTATGTCCTTTATGATCGACTACAATAATGACACAAAACATCATGGGTCTTTAAGTCAATCCATTTTTAAGTCGGTTCGGCCCTTCGTCTTGAGATTTATCGTTATGCCGAAGCTCTATAGGTAGTAGCTTCGGCGCTTGCTCCTGAGAGGATCCTTCGAAGGTGTTCTCTTTCTTTAGGATCTTCGGCTACGAAGCATACCCCCAACAGTAGCTCCTTCGCGGTGCTAGATCGTTTTTCGTAACGAGCTTGGTCCGTGAAAAAATCTTCTAGGCTTCGGGACGCCAAAGATCCGAAAAACACCTTCCCTGAGCTCGTTGAAGAGAAACGATTAAAATAATCGGCGTACGCGCGGTGGCCCCATCTTGCAGCAGTTACGCGCACCCCAGCGATTCACCTTCTCGGACCCTGTGGCCCATCGTTCAGCAAGTGCGGGTGACTGTTTGTCCGGTGCGGGAGACTTTGACGATTCACCTTCCCACCTGTGACACTATATAAACAGACGGGTAGGTGTGAAGTTACCACAGCATTCATTGCTATTGCACTGTTTTGCTGCCAAAATTTTAGCCATAGCCGAAGCTTAATCATCGTGCCTAGACGAAAGTTCGCTTTTGATTCTGCTTCGGCACAAGAGGAAGAGCTTCGGGACAATCAAAAAAGTCAACAACAAAAAATTTCAAGAAAGTCTTAATCAAATGGCCAGAGTTCGCTCTACTGTTAGGGTTGATCGTGAGGGAGATGAGACCGAAGCTACTGAGACTGTTCCGATTTCCGAAGCAATGAAGCGGTCTGGGCTGGTAACATCGGAGGACATCCCTGCCGCTGATGTTGAGGAGACCGAGTCTGAAGATGACTATAGCAGCGCGGTGCCGAGCAAACCCAGTCATTTGGATTTCGGAAAATCCACCATCTCCGAAGGTGACCTACCTAAGATGCTGAAATTGGGTTATTTTAATGAAGAAAAGAAAGAGCTGGTTCGCTTTGGTGGGGAGGAAACTACTCTGAAGCCAGGAAAAGATGAAGTAGTAGTTTTTAAAAGTTTCTTCAAAGCTGGTTTGAGATTTCCTTTGAATAAGATGATCCCTGATGTGCTGAAGAAGTTTGGAATCTACTTTCATCAGCTAACTCCTAACGCTATCGTTAGGCTTAGCGTTTACATTTGGGCTCTCCGAAGCCAAGGGGTGGAACCGTTTGCCGAAGGTTTCTGCCGAGTGCATGAGCTGCATTACCAAACCAAGGCTAGAGGAGACGAGTTACATGAAAACTTCGACTGCTACAATTTTGCCTACCGCTAGACTACGAAATGTCCCGTGATTAGTTACCAAAGCAAATGGCCAGTTGGTTGGAAATCTGAATGGTTCTACGTCAAAGTTGACGATGATAAGGAGAAGCTGGTTCAGAGTCCGTTAGAGTTGATCTTCGGAGAGACTAGACCCTCGTGCAATATGACACCAGAGGGTCCAACCCAGATTGCGTTGGCTGAATTTAGGGTTATCGCAGAGCACATTGGCACTAGGGACTTAGTGCAGGAATTTTTGGCTTTCAAAGTGTTTTCAACTATGAAAGAGTGGGCCATGCCGAAGCTTGAGGGAAAAAAGAAGGAAGGAGAACTTATCCGGCTGCCCTACCATTACAAATTCAAGAGACATTTCAAAGTGCCCTGCCAAGAATGGTTGGATACAATCGAAGTAATGTGCAACGAAATACTTGGAAATTATTCTAAAAAAAGAAGATCAATTGATGACTGCGGCCTTCGGCACCCGTCCGAAACGAAGGCTAAACCCAGTGATGGATGCTATAGGTTTTGAATATCCTGACTACGAGCGGCTGGACAAGGGTGCCGAAGGCTAAAAAAGGAAAAGAGTAGCTAGTGCTTTGAACAAGGATGATGAAGATCAGCCGAAGAAGAAAAAACAAGAGTCTGAGGCGAAAACAGTTGCTCCAAAGAAAAGAAAGGCTTCGACTCTGAAGCAAAAATCAATTGATGAAAAAGAAAGGACTTCTGCAACATCCTCTGCTGCCGAAGTAGAGGAAATCTTAAAGGTAATAACTGAAACTTTGCCTGTCAAACTAAGTCCACTGGGACTACATCTGATGAAGCTTTTTCAGAAGGAAAAGGAGCCCACAAAAGCGAAGGCACCTAGGCCAAAGAGGCAAAGGATCGTTACTGTGACAGAAGTCATTGAAGCAACACCACCGGGAGCTTCAGCTCCGAAGATGACAGCTACTGAAGCTGTACCTTCGAAGCCTGCCGCAGAAGAGGCTGGAGCCGAAGATGCCAAATCCGAAGATATAAATTTAGAAGGCATGGTTGCTGATATAGACAAAATGCTACTAAACATGGTCGCGGAAGAAGCTACCGCAGCCATCGAAGAGACTACGGCCGCAAAACCCGAGAAGGAAGAAATAACCGAAAATACTTCGGAGGATGAAGCTTTTAACTTCCAAAACTTAGTTGGCCAAGAGCTGACAAAAGCTGAAAAAGAAGAGCTAGAGGAATACGCTATATCTTGCGGGTATCGGCCGGGAGCGCTTCTCTTCGGTGGTATTGATGATGAAAGGTTGGGCTGCATACGAGATCAGACCGGCGCAAAGGTTATCGGTACTCTATCAAAGAGTATCGGTTTCCCGAAGCTCGAAGCAGATATTAGCCGCTACCGACGACAACACATTGTCGGTAGTTTATTTTATTCCAATTTCAAGGTAAATAATTTTTTCTCTAACTTTTTATTATTTTTAATAACATAGATGTTTTCTAACGAAGGTTATTTGTTCGCAGAGTATGCTGTTGAGCAAGGTTTTAAAAATGCAACAGGACCTAGAGGATAAAAGCACGAAGTTATAATTGAGAACTTAGAAAACAAGATAAAGGAGCAATCAGTTGCTATCGAGAAAAAAGACTTCGAACTTCAAACAACCGAAGGCTTATTAGCGGATGCTAAAGCCAAAATAACAGAATTAAATTCGAAGCTTCTTTCTCAATCAGAAAACTTCGAACAACAAAAGCTGAAGCTTGATGCAAAACTTGAGGCCGAAGTCCGAAAAAATTCAGAGCTGAAAGAATCTTTGTCAATCCTTCAGAATAAATGTTTGGAATTCAGCAATCGATGCATTCAACGGCTGAAGAAGGTGTTCTATTTTGTTGGAGCCAGCAGTGAGAAGTTTACTCCTTCGGCTGAAGACCTGTCTGGTGCCTTCGAGCATATTGAAGGTGAAATTAATGATCTTGACGAAGTTATAGCTGGGCATGGCGACTTCTATGCCCTGGTAGCTTCTCGGGGCACAGCTGTTGCCTTTCTAAAATCTGGCTGTGAACACGGGAAGATTATCAATAGACCGAACTTCAGCTTATCACCAGCGGACTTAGATAATATTCCCAATCTTGCCTGAAGTATTGCAAATAGATTTATAAAATTAATATGGACAAAGGGTGGACGAAGCAAAGCTGGTGACGAAGCTCGAAGCCACCTTAAGCCGGTAACAAAATCATACCTTATGCTTACCTTTTCCTTTGAATTTTGAATTTAGCTTATAATACTTACATACAGGATGACAAAGCCGAAGCTGAAGCTACGGAGTAAAAAGACGAAGCTCCATGAATGGTGACGAAGCTTGAGTAGTCTGTAGAAATAGCTCAAAAAACTTCTGTAACAACTTGTATAAAGTATGATGTAATTAAATCTCACTTTGTGGACTTTATCCATACCTTGTAATATAATCTTACCTTTCCGTCAATGTATGAAGTGCTTTGGTGTGGACGAAGTTAACATTTTTGAGCCGAAGGCGAAAAACACCTTCCCTTCTTTTCGTACACAGCGAAGCATAAAATTGCCTCTTTTCCTTTTTTCCGAAGCCTTCTCTTTAAAGCTGAAGCAAGTGTGTATGTTATGACGATGATGATCCTATGTATGTCTAAATGAATGTTTATGAATGCAAATGTATGATGTAATGTATCGTGCAAATGGATGTTCAAAGACACATACAAAACCACAATCAAAAACTCTTATTCCCTTAGGAATAACAAATTTTTGTCGTTTATTTTTTGGCTTCACCGCTTATTTTTCGGTGTATCAGCACTGACTTTTCGCTGTAAGTTCTGCATTCCCTTAGGAACGTCTTTTGAACTTCTTCGCCTTTTACTTTTGGCGGTATCACGTTGACTTTTCGCGCTTCGCCTTATACTTTGGCGGAATCAGCGTTGACTTTTCGCTGTAAGCTCTGCATTCCCTTAGGAATGACTTTTGAGCAGAAAACTTACGCTGCGCTCCCTTAAGAACGGCTTTTTGTAGCTTCGTTGTGCTCTGCATCCCCTTAGGGACGTCTTTCTGAGAGCACCTAGAGGGGGGGGTGAATAGGTGATCCTGTAAAAACTTAAACTTAAGCCACAAAAACTTGTTAAGGGTTAGTACAAGTATGGCCAAGTGGCTAGAGTGAAGTCTCAACAAAACACAGTACCACAAGAGAATCAAGCACAGAGTGACACAGTGGTTTTATCCCGTGGTTCGGCCAAGACCAACGCTTGCCTACTCCACGTTGTGGCATCCCAACGGACGAGGGTTGCAATCAACCCCTCTCAAGCGGTCCAAAGACCCACTTGAATACCACGGTGTTTTGTTTTCCTTTCACTATCCCGTTTGCAAGGAATCTCCACAAATTGGAGTCTCTTGCCCTTACAAGTATATGATCACAAATGAAACACAGAGTAAGGGAGGGAAGCAACACACACAAATCCACAGCAAAAGCGCACACACACGGCCAAGAATCGAGCTCACAAGACTATCTCAGAGTTCTCACTTAGAACAGAGCTCGAATCACTTAGAAACACAAACGAATGCGCAGAGACTTAGTGTGGATGATCAAGAATGCTCAAAGGTTGCTTGTGTGTCTCCTCCATGCGCCTAGGGGCTCCTTTTATAGCCCCAAGGCAGCTAGGAGCCGTTGAGAGCAAATCCGGAAGGCCATCCTTGCCTTCTGTCGTCGGGGGCACCGGACAGTCCGGTGCACACCGGACACTGTCCGGTGCCCGATTTGTTTCCTTAAACGGCGAAGACGACCGTTGCAGACCGTTGGCAGATCTGGCGCTGTTGGCGCACCGGACATGTCCGGTGCACACCGGACAGTCCGGTGCCGTCTTCCGACCGTTGGCTCGGCCACGTGTCCCGCGCGGATTGCGCGGCCGACCGTTGGCCCTGGCCGACCGTTGGCTCACCGGACAGTCCGGTGCACACCGGACAGTCCGGTGAATTTTAGCCGTACGCCGCCGGCCAATTTCCCGAGAGCGGCCAGTTCGAGTCGCGCCAGCCTGGCGCACCGGACACTGTCCGGTGCACACCGGACAGTCCGGTGCTCCAGACCGAGCTGGGTCTTGGCAGCACACAGCCAAGTCCCTTCTCCTTTTCTCTATTCTTCTGTTTCTAACACTTAGACAAATATATTAGTACTTAAAACCAATGTACTAAGGCTTAGAAACATACCTTTACTTCATGATTTTCACCTTGTTCATCCATGTACATAAATTCACATTTAGGCCCTTGTGTTTGCACTCAATCACCAAAATACTTAGAAATGGCCCAAGGGCACATTTCCCTTTCAATCTCCCCCTTTTTGGTGATTTATGCCAACACAACATAAAGCAAGTGGAACAAGTGCAAAATCACTTCAAATAAAAACTCAAATTGGTTTTGATTCAATTTTGGCATATATGGATCATCCTTTGCCACCACTTGGTTTGTTTTTGCAAATCAAACTCAAATCTCTATCTATAAGTCAAACACACATATTGAAGCATAAAGAGAGTCATTTCAAAAGAATTTGACCACGGATTTCAAAAACTCCCCCTTTTTCCCATAATCAACACTTCTCCCCACAAGAAGCCAACTTTTGAAAATAGAGACAATAAGAGACAATAAAAGCTTTTGACAAAACAAAAACTCTATTCTACTATTTTCAAAATCTCTCAAGTGGTAGCTGATCCATTTATCGCTTTGGCCTTTATTTTCTCCCCCTTTGGCATCAAGCACCAAAACGGGATCAATCTTGGCCTTTTAACCTCATTGCCTCACCAAAGTCTTCAATTAAGAGCAAATGGCAATAAGATTTCATGAGATGAACTTGGAATTAGTTACCCTCTCATCGGAGTGCAGTGGAAGTCTTTCATGGTCCAAGTCCACCTTTTCCCTTTCAATCCTCCTTCGAGACTAAATTATCAAACTCAAGCACATGGTTAGTCTTAAAGGGTCAAGTTGTAACACATCTCCCCCTACACATGTGCATCACTTTGCAACGGACTTGTGAGGTCCAGGGAGTGTTTGTACAACTTGAGCACCATAATAAGCAACATAATGCAAAAAGGAACATGATCAAAAGCATAACTACATGTATGCTACAATTCAATCCAGGTTCCGCGAATCTAAGACATTTAGCTCACTACGCAACCTGCAAAAGGTCTTCTCATCTAGAGGCTTAGTGAAGATATCGGCTAGCTGGTTCTCGGTGCTAACGTGAAACACTTCGATATCTCCCTTTTGCTGGTGGTCTCTCAAAAAGTGATGCCGGATGTCTATGTGCTTTGTGCGGCTGTGTTCAACAGGATTCTCCGCCATGCGGATAGCACTCTCATTGTCACATAGGAGTGGGACTTTGCTCAGATTGTAGCCAAAGTCCTTGAGGGTTTGCCTCATCCAAAGTAGTTGCGCGCAACACTGTCCTGCGGCAACATACTCGGCCTCAGCGGTGGATAGGGCAACGGAAGTTTGTTTCTTAGAGTTCCATGACACCAGGGACCTTCCTAAGAATTGGCACGTCCCCGATGTACTCTTCCTATCGACCTTACATCCAGCATAGTCGGAGTCTGAGTATCCAACTAAGTCAAAGGTAGACCCCTTTGGATACCAGAGCCCGAAGCAAGGCGTAGCAACCAAATATCTAAGAATTCGCTTCACCGCCACTAAGTGACACTCCTTAGGATCGGATTGAAATCTAGCACACATGCATACGCTAAGCATAATATCCGGTCTACTAGCACATAAGTAAAGCAAAGAACCTATCATTGACCGGTATGCTTTTTGATCAACGGACTTACCTCCTTTGTTGAGGTCGGTGTGTCCGTCGGTCCCCATTGGCGTCTTTGCGGGCTTGGCGTCCTTCATCCCAAACCGCTTTAGCAGATCTTGCGTGTACTTCGTTTGCGAGATGAAGGTGCCGTCCTTGAGTTGCTTCACTTGGAACCCAAGGAAGTAGTTCAACTCGCCCATCATCGACATCTCGAATTTCTGCGTCATCACCCTGCTAAACTCTTCACAAGACTTTTGGTTAGTAGAACCAAATATTATGTCATCAACATAAATTTGGCACACAAACAAATCACCATCACATGTCTTAGTGAAAAGAGTTGGATCGGCCTTCCCAACCTTGAAAGCATTAGCAAGTAAAAAGTCTCTAAGGCATTCATACCATGCTCTTGGGGCTTGCTTAAGTCCATAGAGCGCCTTAGAGAGCTTACACACGTGGTCGGGATACCGTTCATCCTCGAAGCCAGGGGGTTGCTCCACGTACACCTCCTCCTTGATTGGCCCGTTGAGGAAAGCGCTCTTCACATCCATTTGGTACAACCTGAAAGAATGGTGAGCGGCATATGCTAGCAAAATACGAATGGACTCTAGCCTAGCCACAGGAGCAAAGGTCTCCTCAAAGTCCAAACCTGCGACTTGGGCATAACCTTTTGCCACAAGTCGAGCCTTGTTCCTCGTCACCACCCCGTGCTCGTCCTGTTTGTTGCGGAACACCCACTTGGTTCCCACAACATTTTGCTTCGGATGAGGCACCAGTGTCCAAACTTTATTGCGCTTGAAGTTGTTTAGCTCCTCTTGCATGGCCAACACCCAGTCCGGATCTAGCAAGGCCTCCTCTACCCTGAAAGGCTCAATAGAAGAGACAAAAGAGTAATGCTCACAAAAATTAACTAATCGAGATCGAGTAGTTACTCCCTTGCTAATGTCACCCAGAATTTGGTCGACGGGATGATCCCTTTGAATCATCGCTCGAACTTGGGTTGGAGGTGCCGGTTGCACTTCTTCCTCCATCACTTGATTATCTTGTGCTCCCCCTTGATCAAGCGCCTCCACTTGAGGTACCTGTTCGTCATCTTTGGTTGGGGGATGCACCATAGTTGAGGAAGAAGGTTGATCTCGTTCATCTTGTTCCTGTGGCCGTACTTCTCCAATCGCCATGGCCCGTATAGCGGCCGTCGGAACATCTTCTTCATCTACATCATCACAATCAACAACTTGCTCTCTTGGAGAGCCATTAGTCTCATCAAATACAACGTCGCTAGAGACTTCAACCAAACCCGATGATTTGTTGAAGACTCTATACGCCTTTGTATTTGAGTCATAACCTAACAAAAACCCTTCTACAGCTTTGGGAGCAAACTTAGAATTTCTACCCTTCTTTACTAGAATGTAGCATTTACTCCCAAATACACGAAAGTACGATACATTGGGTTTGTTACCGGTTAGTAGCTCATACGACGTCTTCTTGAGGAGGCGATGAAGGTAGACCCTGTTGATGGCGTGGCACGCCGTGTTCACGGCTTCCGTCCAAAAGCACTCGAGGGTCTTGAACTCTCCTAGCATCGTCCTCGCCATGTCGATGAGCGTCCTGTTCTTCCTCTCTACCACACCATTTTGCTGTGGTGTGTAGGGAGCGGAGAACTCGTGCTTGATCCCTTCCTCTTCAAGGAACTCCTCCACTTGAAGGTTCTTGAACTCGGACCCGTTGTTGCTTCTTATCTTTTTCACTTTGAGCTCAAACTCATTTTGAGCCCTCCTGAGGAAGCGCTTGAGGGTCCCTTGGGTTTCAGACTTATCCTGCAAAAAGAACACCCAAGTGAAGTGGGAAAAGTCATCAACAATAACTAGACCATACTTACTTCCCCCTATGCTTAGATAGGCGACGGGTCCGAAGAGATCCATATGCAGCAGCTCCAGGGGTCTTGAAGTGGTCATCACATTCTTGCTGTGATGCGCTCCTCCCACCTGTTTCCCTGCTTGACAAGCTGCACAAGGTCTATCTTTTTCGAAATGAACATTGGTTAGACCTATCACATGTTCTCCCTTTAGAAGCTTGTGGAGGTTCTTCATCCCCACATGTGCTAAGCGGCGATGCCACAGCCAGCCCATGCAAGTCTTAGCCATTAAGCATGCATCTAGACCGGCCTCTTCTTTTGCAAAATCAACTAAATAAAGTTTGCCGTCTAATACACCCTTAAAAGCTAGTGAACCATCACTTCTTCTAAAGACAGACACATCTACATTTGTAAATAAACAATTATATCCCATTTGACATAATTGACTGACAGATAGCAAATTATATCCAAGACTCTCCACTAAGAGTACATTTGATATAGAATGCTCATTAGAAATTGCAATTTTACCTAGCCCTTTTACCTTGCCTTGATTCCCATCACCGAATATAATTGAATCTTGGGAATCCTTATTTTTGACGTAGGAGGTGAACATCTTCTTCTCCCCCGTCATATGGTTTGTGCATCCGCTGTCAATAATCCAGCTTGAACCCCCGGATGCATAAACCTGCAAGGCAAATTTAGGCTTGGGTCTTAGGTACCCAACTCATGTTGGGTCCTGCAAGGTTAGCACAAATGTCCTTAGGGACCCAAATGCAAGTCCTGTCTCCCTTGCATTTTGCCCCTAACTTCCTAGCAACTATTTTCCTATCCTTTCTACAAATAGCAAAGGAAGTGTTTAAAGCACAATAAATTATAGAAGGTTCATTCACTACTTTCCTAGGAGCATGAATAACATTCTTTCTAGGCACATGAGCAATATTTCTCCTAGGCATATCCCTATCATGCTTATAAGAAGAACTAGAGGCAAACATGGCATGAGAATCATAAACATGTGAATCAAAATCATTATAAGCATTTCTAGCATTTCTCCTATCATAATACATAAAAGCATGGTTCTTTTTAGCATTACTAGCCATAGGGGTCTTCCCTTTCTCCTTGACGAAGATGGGAGCCTTATGGCTTGTTAAGTTCTTGGCCTCTCTCTTGAAGCCAAGACCATCCTTAATTGAGGGGTGTCTACCAACCGTATAGGCATCCCTTGCAAATTTTATTTTATCAACTTCATTCTTGCTAGTCTTAAGTTGGGCATTAAGACTAGCCACTTCCTTATTTAATTTGGAAATTAAAACTAGATGTTCACTACAGGCATCAACATCGAAATCCTTACACCTAGTGCAAATCTTAACATGTTCTACACAAGAATTAAATTTATTTGCTACTTCTAACTTAGCATTTAAATCATTGTTAACACCTTGTAAAGTAGAAATGGTTTCATGACAAGTAGATAGTTCATAAGAAAGCATTTCATTTCTTTTTACTTCTAAAGCATATGATTTTTGTGCCTCTACAAATTTATCATGTTCATCATACAATAAATCCTCCTGCTTTTCTAAAAGCCTATCCTTTTCATTCAATGCATCAATCAATTCATTGATTTTATCTATCTTAGATCTATCTAAGCCCTTGAACAAGCATGAATAATCTATGTCATCATCACTAGACTCACTATCACTAGAAGAAGCATAAGTGGAGTCTTGAGTACTCACCTTCTTCTCCCTTGCCATAAGACATGTGAGACGCTCGTTGGGGAAGAGAGCCGATTTGTTGAAGGCAGTGGCGGCGAGTCCTTCGTTGTCGGAGTCGGAGGAGGAGCAATCCGAGTCCCACTCCTTTCCTAGATGCGCCTCGCCCTTTGCCTTCTTGTATTGCTTCTTCTTTTCTCTTTTGTTCCCCTTTTCCTGGTCACTTTCATTATCGGGACAGTTAGCGATAAAATGACCAAGCTTACCGCATTTGAAGCATGAGCGCTTCCCCTTGGTCTTGGTCTTGCTTGGCTGCCCCTTGCGACCATTTAGCGCCGTCTTGAATCTCTTGATGATGAGAGCCATCTCTTCATCGTTGAGTCCGGCCGCCTCAATTTGTGCCACCTTGCTAGGTAGCGCCTCCTTGCTTCGTGTTGCCTTGAGAGCGAGAGGTTGCGGCTCGTTGATCGGACCATTCAAGGCGTCGTCCACATATCTCGCCTCCTTGATCATCATTCGCCCGCTAACAAATTTCCCAAGAACTTCTTCGGGCGACATCTTGGTGTACCTGGGATTTTCACGTATATTGTTCACCAAGTGAGGATCAAGAACGGTAAATGACCTTAGCATTAGGCGGACGACGTCGTGGTCCGTCCATCGCGTGCTCCCGTAGCTTCTTATCTTGTTGATGAGGGTCTTGAGCCGATTGTATGTTTGCGTTGGCTCCTCGCCCCTTATCATTGCGAACCGTCCAAGCTCGCCCTCCACCAACTCCATCTTGGTGAGTAAGGTGACGTCGTTCCCCTCATGAGAAATCTTGAGGGTGTCCCAGATTTGCTTGGCGTTATCCAAGCCGCTCACCTTATGGTATTCATTCCTGCACAAGGAAGCTAGAAGAACAGTAGTAGCTTGTGCATTCTTATGAATTTGTTCATTAATGAACATGGGACTATCCGAACTATCAAAATGCATTCCACTCTCTACAATCTCCCATATACTAGGATGGAGAGAGAATAGGTGACTACGCATTTTGTGGCTCCAAAATCCGTAGTCCTCTCCATCAAAGTGTGGGGGCTTGCCGAGTGGAATGGAGAGCAAATGAGAATGTGAACTTTGCGGAATACGAGAGTAATCAAAAGAAAAGTTCGAATTAACCGGTTTTCTTCTCTCGTAGTCGTTGTGGTCCTCGTCCTTTTGGGAAGAAGTAGACTCGTCGCTGTCGTAGTAGACGATCTCCTTGATGCGCCTGGTCTTCTTCTTCTTCCCTTCCTTCCGTCTTTGGCCCGAGCCGGAGTCGGTAGGCTTATCGTCCTTCGGCTCGTTGACGAAGGATTCCTTCTCTTTGTCGTTGATCACTATACCCTTCCCCTTAGGATCCATCTCTTCGGGCGGTTAGTCCCTTTGTGAAGAGAACGGCTCTGATACCAAATGAGAGCACCTAGAGGGGGGGGTGAATAGGTGATCCTGTAAAAACTTAAACTTAAGCCACAAAAACTTGTTAAGGGTTAGTACAAGTATGGCCAAGTGGCTAGAGTGAAGTCTCAACAAAACACAGTACCACAAGAGAATCAAGCACAGAGTGACACAGTGGTTTTATCCCGTGGTTCGGCCAAGACCAACGCTTGCCTACTCCACGTTGTGGCGTCCCAACGGACGAGGGTTGCAATCAACCCCTCTCAAGCGGTCCAAAGACCCACTTGAATACCACGGTGTTTTGTTTTCCTTTCACTATCCCGTTTGCAAGGAATCTCCACAAATTGGAGTCTCTTGCCCTTACAAGTATATGATCACAAATGAAACACAGAGTAAGGGAGGGAAGCAACACACACAAATCCACAGCAAAAGCGCACACACACGGCCAAGAATCGAGCTCACAAGACTATCTCAGAGTTCTCACTTAGAACAGAGCTCGAATCACTTAGAAACACAAACGAATGCGCAGAGACTTAGTGTGGATGATCAAGAATGCTCAAAGGTTGCTTGTGTGTCTCCTCCATGCGCCTAGGGGCTCCTTTTATAGCCCCAAGGCAGCTAGGAGCCGTTGAGAGCAAATCCGGAAGGCCATCCTTGCCTTCTGTCGTCGGGGGCACCGGACAGTCCGGTGCACACCGGACACTGTCCGGTGCCCGATTTGTTTCCTTAAACGGCGAAGACGACCGTTGCAGACCGTTGGCAGATCTGGCGCTGTTGGCGCACCGGACATGTCCGGTGCACACCGGACAGTCTGGTGCCGTCTTCCGACCGTTGGCTCGGCCACGTGTCCCGCGCGGATTGCGCGGCCGACCGTTGGCCCTGGCCGACCGTTGGCTCACCGGACAGTCCGGTGCACACCGGACAGTCCGGTGAATTTTAGTCGTACGCCGCCGGCCAATTTCCCGAGAGCGGCCAGTTCGAGTCGCGCCAGCCTGGCGCACCGGACACTGTCCGGTGCACACCGGACAGTCCGGTGCTCCAGACCGAGCTGGGTCTTGGCAGCACACAGCCAAGTCCCTTCTCCTTTTCTCTATTCTTCTGTTTCTAACACTTAGACAAATATATTAGTACTTAAAACCAATGTACTAAGGCTTAGAAACATACCTTTACTTCATGATTTTCACCTTGTTCATCCATGTACATAAATTCACATTTAGGCCCTTGTGTTTGCACTCAATCACCAAAATACTTAGAAATGGCCCAAGGGCACATTTCCCTTTCACTTTCGAGCTTCTCCCTGTTTTTCCCTTTTTCTTTGCACTCGATGGTGCATGCTCAGTTTTTACATTTACATCTTCGGGGGATATTGCTCTTGTAGAGCTGATATAAGAAAAAAGAGAAATTACATGCTATGGCCCCATTAAAAACCTTTCTCCCCCTTTGGAAAGGAAAAGGGTGCCATAGGAAAGAATAAAAAAGATTACATCAATCTACACATAATACCGCCGAAGCTCATCCGCATTCCAAGATCTAGGAATGTCGTTGTCGTCCATATCCTTCAACCTGTAGGAACCGGGTCTTGACGAAGATACTACTAGAAAGGGTCCTTCCCACTTCAACTGTAGCTTGCCTACTGTATCTGGGTTGGCAACTCTCCGAAGTACCAAGTGTTCTGGCTTAATATTTTTTAACCGAACTTTTCTGTCATGCCATTTTATTGTTTCGGCTTGATATTTATTGATATTCTCCACAGCCTGAAGCCTGATGCCTTCTATAGCATCCTTTGCCACAGAATAATCAGCTTCGTCCTCTGTCGAAGCCACTGTTCTTATTGATCCTGCTCTAGCTTCTTCTGGGGTTATTGCTTTGTCACCAAACAGCAATTTGAATGGTGTAAAACCTGTTGACCTTGACACTGTTGTGTTGTGACTCCACACCACTTTGATTAATCCGTCTAGCCACTTCCCCCTGGGTTGATTGAAGATTAACTTCATTATTCCTGTCATTATAATTCCATTAGCTCTCTCAACAAGTCCATTTGACTTCGGATGCCGAACCGATGCAAAATGGATCTTCGTGCCAATTTGTTCACAAAATTCTTTGAAAGCTTCGGCATCAAACTATGTTCCGTTGTCCACGGTGATAGCTTTCGGCACTCCGAAGCGACCCACAATATTTTGCCAAAAAAACTTTTGAACAGTGACCGAAGTTATTGTGGCTAAGGGTTCGCCTCAATCCACTTAGAAAAATATTCTACTGCCACCACAACATATCTTAAGTTCCCTTGTGCTGGTGGAAGTGGGCCTAGCAAATCAAGGCCCCACCTTTGCAATGTCCAAGTGGGCTGTATTAATTGAGTTAGATACGAAGGTTGTTTCTGATCTCTTGCACATTTTTGACAACCTTCGCATTTTTGGACTAATTCTGCCGCATCCGAAGCTGCCTTCGGCCAATAAAATCCTTGACGAAAAACTTTACCCAGCAAGGGCCTAGATCCAATGTGAGATCCACACAGCCCTGCATGTATTTCTTTCATCAGCTCTATACCTTCAGCTCTAGATAAACATTTGAGTAATGGAGAACAGACTCCATACTTGTATAACTCCCCTTCTATTATTACATATGGACGGGCTCTTGCCGCTATTCTCTTATGATAAGCTTCGTCATCTGAAAGGAAATTGCCCTGGAGAAAAGACATGATCTCAGTTCTCCAATCTTCGCTATAAACAGGAGATATATTGAGCACTGCTCTCTCAAGAAGGTCAACCGAAGGTGCTTTTATTGTTTCAAAGAATACTTTCGAAGGTAAAGGCAGCCCCTGTGCCACTGACTTGGCTAGTAGATCAGCATGCTCATTTTCTCCTCGTGGAATATTTTTGACATAAAACCCTTCAAAGGAAGCTTCAAGCCTTCGAACTGTATCCAAATATTTCTCAAGCTTCGGATCTCTTGCTTTGCAACTTTTGTCAACATGTCCAGAAATAACTTGGGAATCGGTTTTGAGAACCGCCCTTCTTATCCCCATTGCCTTCAACTTCCGAAGCCTCAAAAGCAAAGCTTCGTATTCAGCAATATTATTTGTGCAGCTGAAATCAAGTTTTACTACATAGCATGTTCTGACTTTGGAAGGTGCAATTAAAACGGCAGCTGCACCTGCCCCGAAGGTTCCCCAGGAGCCATCGCAGAACACTATCCAAGCTTCGGCATCTTTACTTGCTTCTTCCTCCTGAGCCCCTGGCGTCCAGTCAGCGATGAAGTCTGCTAGCGCCTGGGACTGAATCGAAGATCTATGCACATAATCAATGTTGAACTCGTTGAGTTCCGCAGCCCACTTTCCAATCCTTCCAGTAGCTTCTCCGTTTCTCATAATATCCTTCAAAGGCTGTGATGAAGGAACAATTATATGGTATGCTTGAAAATAATGTCGAAGCTTCCTGGAGGACATTAAGACGGCATACAACACCTTCTCCAATTCTGTGTAGTTTTTCTTTGATAAACTGAGAACTTTGGAGACGAAGTATACTGGAGCCTGCTTTTTCAATTGTCCTTCAAGCTTCTCTTGGACAAGCGCCGCACTTACTGCAGAGTGCGAAGCTGCCACATACAGTAGCAGAGGAGCCCCTAGCGCTGGTGGAGTTAGGGTTGTTTAATCTATCAAATACTGCTTCAGCTCTTCGAAGGCTTTTTGCTGAGCTGATCCCCATTGAAAAACTTCGGTTGACTTGAGCACTTCAAAGAATGGTAAATTTCTCTCTGCTGATCTGGATATAAATCGATTCAAAGATGCCAGTATTCCTGTTAGCCATTGAGCCCCTTTCTTTGTGCTTGGCGGCTCCATCCGAAGGATAACTTCGATTTTATTTGGGTTAGCTTTGATCCCTTTTGTTGAAACCAAACAACCAAGGAATTTCCCCTTCTTTACTCCAAAAACACATTTTTCTGGATTCAGCTTCAGACCAGCTTGCCTAAAATTAGCGAATGTCTCCTGCAAATCAGCAATATGATTTTCTTGCTTCGTGCTTTTTACTATGATATCATCAACATATGTTAGCACGTTTCTGCCTATCTGAGAATGAAGGACCTTCGCTGTCATTCTGCTGAAGCTTCCTCCAGCGTTCTTGAGCCCCTCAGGCATCCGAAGATAACAATATGTACCACTGGGGGTTATGAAGATGGTTTTTGGCTCATCTTCTTTCTTCATCCAGATTTGATGGTAGCCTGAATAACAATCTAGTAGACTCATGAGCTCTGACGAAGCTGCTGCATCTACTAGAGAATCTATTCTTGGTAATGGAAATTCATCCTTCGGACAAGGCTTATTGAGATCAGTAAAGTCAATGCACATTCTCCATTTACCATTGGCCTTCTTCACCATGACAGTGTTGGCTAACCATTCTGGATACTTGACTTCTCTAATGACGCCAGCACTAAGAAGTCTTTTCACTTCGTTCCAAGCACCTTTGGCTTTGTCATCAGACATCTTCCGAAGTCCCTGCTTTCTGGGTCTAAAGGATGGATCAACATTGAGCGAATGCTCAATGACATCCCTGTTCACACCACAGAGATCATTGGCCGACCATGCGAAGACACCTTTATTGTTGAACAGAAACCTTGTCAAGGTTTTCTCCTGCTCCTCAAACAATTGAGACCCCAGCAACACCTTCTGCTCTGTTATATCTTCACATAAAAGCATAGGCTTCGGCTGATCGGCCGAAGCAGCCTTCTCCCTTCTGTACTTGTATTGCTCACAAGCTTCAGCTCCATCTATATTATGGATTGCTTTTGAATCTGTCCAGTTTCCTTCGGCCTTTCTGGCAGCTTCTTGACTTCCATGAATAGTAATAGGCCCTTGATCCGAAGGTATCTTCATGCAAAGATATGCTGGGTGAAGAATTGCTTCAAAAGCATTGAGTGTCCTGCGACCAATGATTGCGTTGTAAGGGTATTCCATGTCAACAATATCAAACAGAACTTGTTCAGTCCTTGTATTGTTGATAAATCCGAAGGTCACTGGCATCGTGATCTTGTCGAGTGCTACAATCTGCCTTCCTCCGAAGCCACAAAGGGGATGTGTAGCATCATGGATCTTATCTTCGGGCTCTTGCATCTGTCTGAAGGCCTTAGTAAATATAATATCTGTTGCACTGCCTGTGTCAACCAGAATATTGTGGACCAGAAATCCTTTGATGACACAAGAAATAACCATAGCATCATTGTGAGGGTAATCTTTGAGCTGAAGGTCCTCTTGAGAGAAGGTAATTGGGATGTGAGACCATCTTGACTTGATGAAGGGTCCTTGCACCCCGACATGTTGTACCCTTCTCTGTGCCTCCTTCTTCTGCTTCTTGTTAGCTGGCTCTGAGCATGATCCGCTAGTTATAGGGAGTACCAGCTTCGGAGCCGAAGCAGCTCCAGCTTGGTTGTTGAACGAAGCTATCAGCTCAAAAAAGTGGAAGTGAGTTCACCGGAGGTGGGCGCCAATGTTGGAGACTTGTTCTCAAATGCTATGAATCAAGAACAAGGCAACATAAAATGTTAAATATTAATGCCCTTCGTCCGCTGAAGCATTATCTCCCCAAGGATTTAATGAGCTTCGGACGAAGGCCATGAGCAAAAATATCACGAAGGTCATATCTTCGTGATCAATCTTAAGAGACAATATGAAATAAGATATAAAACATAAGACATTATAGGAAGACATACCGAATATGAATTACATTATTCACATACTTTATTATATGAACTTAAATATTAGAACATAGAAGTTAAATACATTTATACCTTCGTCTTGGCAGGAAACAATAATTCCAACACAATGTGACAGCAATTACAGAATTCCGTGAACAGTGCCAGGGTACTGTTCACCTATTTATAGGCACAGGGCGCAGACTGTGTAAAATTACATTTATATCCTTTATGATCGACTACAATAATGACACAAAACATCATAGGTCTTTAAGTCGGTTCGGCCCTTCGTCTTGAGATTTATCGTTATGCCGAAGCTCTATAGGTAGTAGCTTCGGCGCTTGCTCCTGAGAGGATCCTTCGAAGTTGTTCTCTTTATTTAGGATCTTCGGCTACGAAGCGTACCCCCAACACATAGATAGATACTCCTCCGTCTCACAAAGAATGTTCTTTGACTTTTAACATCAAGTTTGACTGGCTCGTTTTATCCAAAATATTTGTGAAAATATTAAAAAAAAACTAATTCATAGTTAAAATCAGAATAAGAATAAATGATAATTATGATTTTTTTGAATAAGATCGAGCGAGTCAAATTTTGTAAAAAAGTTAAATGATACCCTTTTAGAACGGAGGGACTAGTAAACTTACTTCTCAACAAAATTTTAGTCTTTTTTGCTGTTTTTTTTAATTCACCAGAAGCTAAAAAATTCAAACAAGCAACTACTACTCATAGAGGACTTGACCCGCCCTACGTCCCTACCGCGTCCACATCCCACGACGCTCTGTTCATCCACGGGATTTTGTTGACAGTTTGGCACATTCCTACGGTTCTGAGTGCTGCGTTGCTCTCGTCTCGTGGGCCCCGGCCCCCGGGTTCCACACGCAGCCTCACCCGCCGGCCGGCCGTCGACCCGCGCGTCAACGAGCCAGATATTGATGTCGACCTGTCGAGTTTTTTTGCGGTGTTTTCCATGATATTTTGTTTTTTTTTTTTTGCGGCCGTTGGGATCACAGCTGAATTTGTCGACAACGATTTCTAACGACTGCGCCGAGATCTAAACAGCGCGGGTCAAGTCAACTCCTCGTATAGCCGCCACCGGAGGCGGAGCCTCTCTGTCAGCGCAGAACACCCGCCGCTGGGCGCTGGATCAAGATCGTTCCGCCTCGATGAGCTCTGAGCCTGACGCACCAGGTGCGGTGGGGTGCGGGCATGACGTCATTATGCGGACCACATGAAGGCATCGAGCACGCAAACACAAATTAACAAACGCGCGCCAGCGCCATCAGGCTGGAATTCCATGCTCTAATTCTCAATACTTTTTTTGTCTTAAATAGTGTAGAAAGGGGGGAAAATAATCATATCAGGCTGACTCCAACAGATTATTCAAAGACAGTATACCCATATACACTGTTTTACACTGTTATACTGTAGAATATATTATTCGCAGAGTGAAGTATAAATATATGTACAAGAATGGATAAGCTGTTGAACATAGTTTTAATGCAAGCGTGCTGACAATCTAATGTATCCAATTAAAATCTAACGATGATACCTATCCATTTTATATTTAATTCCTTCCATATAAAACTGCTAGATCTAAATTGAATGCATTGGATGATTGATTACACTGGATATGTCCTTGTAGAAAATAGTGCTCTATAAAAAATATCTGTTTTTATTAAACATTTATTATGTTTTCCTTCGTCAATACAGTGTTGTATTTAATTTAATCTCTCTTATTTTTAGACTGGCCTCATGCTCCGATTGTTTTCTAAAAGGGACGAGTGACTGGTGACCTTGCAGCGGAGATTTTGGAGCTAAACTGTTTTAGGGTGTTTTAGGGGGTGTTTAGTTTGTATGGATTAATTTTTAGTTCTTATATTTTATTTTATTTAGTCTCTAAATTGTCAAATACATAAACTAAAATTAAGTTCCAGTTTTCGTATTTAGTAATTTAGGACTTAAAACAAAATAAAATGGAAAGACTAAAAATTAGTCTCTAGCAATTAAATCTCTAAAGGGTGACTAAAATAAATTAAACCATATCAATTTTACCTTTTGTCCATCGTTTATTCCAGTTGCACTAACTGCTGAAGAATGTTAACGATATTTTAGTTTTCTTATGATTTATTTAATGTGTTCTAAACTTTAGTTCCTAGATTAAAGGAACCAAATAGGCTCTAAAGATGTACGGGGTAGTTAGCAGTAGCTTAAACAAGCACTGATGTAGCAAAAACGAAAAGGCATATTATTGTGGCTTAGAGTCATCAGTACTTTTAAACTATTTTGTGGCGGTCTCCAATAGATCATGTCGTGCAATTACTTTCAGACCATGCTTCCATTGCTCGGCGGCCGGCACACTGTTCCTAATCATTGGTTTTTACTACCAGTTAATTAAAGGCGTCTTCAGCTAAATTTGCAGTGTCAGTTAACCACAATTTTAGTGGGGCACTATTTGATCCATATCACATCAGATGTTTTAATATCAATTACGAATATTAAATATACTCTAATTATAAAACTAATTATACAAATAAAGGCTAAACGACAAGACAAATTTATTAAGTATAATTAATCTATGATTAACAAATGTTTACTGTAGCATCACATGGACGAACTATAGACTTAAGGCTGGATATCGAGTCAGCTTGGCTCGTCTTGTTTACGAGCTCGAGTTGACTTATTTAGCTTGCGAGTCAGAGCAGAAAAAACAATATGTATATAATAATCAATTTCTAGTTAATTTCAAACTAATTTAACAATAGAAAATAGTAATTATCACACAGTTTCACAGACCGCATCAATGTAACACCAAATTAACACAACTCATCACTCATCAATTCACAATCCACACATATATTCATAAGTTTAACCCACAGTAATATTTGTTTAGACCAATTTAACACATAGACATAGTTCATCAATCATTAGTTTAATGCATAGGCCATAAACACCACACATACATATAACTTGTTCATCAATTGTTACATATATGATATGTATATAGTTTTGTTTTGCTAAAATGTGATAGTCCGTTTAGTTCGTGAGTTGGCTCGTTAACGAATCGAGCTGACTCGTAACGAACTGAACTAGGATGTCAGCTTAACTCCTAATTTTTTTCAAACGACCCGATCTGAGCCGAGCTGACCATGAATCGAGCGAGCCGACGAGTTACGAGCATTTCGTCTAGTCCTATATGGACTAATTAGGTTTAATAGATTTATCTTGGACTAAAATTTAGTGCCCCGAAATCAAACACACCCTTAATAGGCTATGGTTTCTTGTCTACC
This sequence comes from Zea mays, assembly GCF_902167145.1. NCBI lineage: Eukaryota > Viridiplantae > Streptophyta > Magnoliopsida > Poales > Poaceae > Zea > Zea mays. The sequence goes on along the minus strand of NC_050100.1, from coordinate 28,294,580 downwards.
TTTATACTCTATCCACCCAAGAAAAAATATTTCTCACTTTTTTGAGCAGTCAAACAATTTAAAGTTTGAATAAAGTCATATATAAAATACAAACATTTATGGTATAGAATAAGTACTACTAAATTAATTTTAAGATATACTTTTGTACAAAACTAGTAGCAACATAAATGCTAATATTGTTTAGTGTATATCACAGTTTTTAAGGCGTCGACTAGGCGCTAAGACGGTCCAGCACGGTAAGACGTCACCGTTGCCTTGCTCCGACACTTAAGGCCATGTTCGGTAGTCGTGGTTATAATCCACAAGTGGAATTAATCCAGACGTGGATTGAGTGGATCCCCTGCCATCATTTTTTCCTGTATGGTTTAATTCCCTGTCTATTAATTCCTTGTCTCCTTTTTAACTTGTTCGGTTAGTCCATACAATAAACAACAACGACACTTCTTGTTTGGTTAGCTCATACAGTAAACAACAGTAACAATTCAGCGTCCATATTGTTTCTTTTTCTAAAATAGAAACAAATATGTCTCCTCGTCAAAACTAAACAGTTTGACATAGTCTTAAAACAGCGCCATCGCAATTCTGACGGAATCAAAACAACAATCGGAAGAGACAAAAACTGATGTCGAGACCTCAAAAACAACATTCGGAAGAGACAAAGACTGTTGTACAGAAACAACACTCGAAATCAAAATAACAACAATATATTTGTAGGCTCTAATATTTCATCATCTAAACATCGACGGCTGTTGTAGTCCAACTGGTCTAGACCTTCTCAGCTATTCAGCAACTCTAGCCACATCTAGCCATCATCTTACCATCCGATCTGCATGTGAGCAACAAAGAGTCAGTTTCTGCATCCCAAATATGCCAAGGTTCCATGTTCTTGTTTTTAGATATATTTTGGTGACTGGCTGAACAGTCTAGCCCTGCCTGATTCAACTATCCTAGGATTAGCAGCTATGGTAAAAGGCATGGAACATGTAGCCTAGCATTTTTTTGTAGTTTTGAAACAGCTTTAAACCACTAGTTTGTAATGGCTAGTAATCTGGTAGAAAAGTTGGTTCTCATGATCTCAACTTGTCTACATCTTTTGTTCTCTTTTTAATGCATGCTTAGCATTGTTTAAATTTTCTTTTATACTTCATCCATGACAGCTTTGTTTCCGGTGGTTATTACGCTTCATGGATATGTCTCAGGAGCAAGAACAAGATTAGGTATACTACTGAAGCAGGGGGGCAGAAGTGGTGAACCAAGAGTCGATATGTAGTTGCTGCTTGTCCTTTTGTTTGGTTTCTCTTTGTCCTTTTGTCTGGTTTCTAAATAGTTTGTCTTCTTCTCTACAGATGGTATTTGCTTCGACATTTAAGTTATCAAAATGTGTATATAAAAATTGAAATTGAATTTGATGAGTATATAAAAACTAAAACTGAATTTGATGAGTATATAAAAACTAAAACTGAATTCGATGAGTATATAAAAACTAAAACTGAATTTGATGAGTATATAAAAACTAAAACTGAATTTGATCAAGTAACAAGTGAATTGCATTACAAGAAAAAGACGTCAATAGTTCATAATCATAATACAGAGAAGCGTCATAGAACATGAACAAATAATATCAATATGGTACATGAGTGCCATTAATTACTGGCAGTAGCATACAGTAACATGCGGTAGCTAGTAATTTAGTGGGGGAAGGAATGGCCAGGTGATAAAAGAATTAATAGGAGGAAGAAGGATACATTGTCATATATTGCAATAGCAATTAATGGTGATTTATTGCTCTAGGTTTTAAGGATATCCATAGGCAGTCATACATAGAAATCTCACTTGCTGTCAGGTTTTACTAATGGTGAAATATTGCAGTAGTAATAAATGAAGATACAATATCGTCATTGGGTAGGAAGTATATTGTTGTCTACATATATGAATGATTCATAGGCGTAACTGTATGGAAGAAGCCCCAAGCCTCATCTTCTGCACAGCTGCTTCTTTAACGCAGCTCACAGATGCTTCTTTCACGCAGCTGCTTCTTTATTGCACAGATGCAAAGCTGGAGAGGGAGAGCGAGCCTCTCCGCTCTTGCCCTCTCACACAACGCTCGCCGGCGATAGGGCTCCGGCTGCGCAGCCGTTGACTGCGTCAGGCGAAGTTCGTGTGTCGGCGATGGGGATCCTAGATTTGCCCATCGACTATAAATTCTCCGACCCTAGATGCAATAGAAGACACAGAGGAAGAAGAGTACAGGTGAGAAGGCGACTGTCGGAGGAGATCGACGCCGGGGAGAGGAATCTCGCGTCCAAGCCTAGTCGTCGCTGCCTGCTTTACGCCTGTTGCCTTGCGGCTGCTTCGCGTGGGGATATTTTCCACCGCTGAGAGAACGGGCGCCGTTCCATGCCAGGGGCAACGAAAAAATCATGGACCCATTCCAGGCCGAGGGCAACAGAGCTTAACCGAACACCATTTTTTTATGGGCCAGGATTGTTTCCAGGAGGGGGTGATCCACGGGGATCGGGCTGTGATCCCGGCCGGGGAGGGTCTAACCGAACAGGCCCTAAGGAGGATGGGAGAGTGGCTGTCATGAGCAAGCTCGTGGATGCGGTGGTGGCGAGTGCAGATGCGACGTAGCGGCACAGCGGCTGCTGTAGAAGCGGCACAGTGGGCAAGCTTGTGGATGTGGCTGTTGTGAGTGCAGAGGCGATGGGCGCAGGTGCTGCAAAAAGAGGCAACGTGGCGACGACCACACGAGATGTAGGTGGTTAGAAGAGAGAGGGAGCTAGGAGAGAAAGAGTAGGATTGGAAAATAAGCTTGAGGCCCATAAGCTGGCTCGAGCTCGCAGCGGATCATGAGCCTTGAGCGACTCGAACTGAGCTAGGTTTTTGAACTCGATGGTGAATCAAGCCGAGCTGAGCTAGCTCCTACGACTCATGAGTCGGCTCACGAGTTGCACAAAATTAATCGCAATAGATATTGGATAATTTTATAGATATTCGACTTGTTCCTTAGCCTTAACAATTTAAAATTTTGATCACTTGGAATGTTGAATGGTGATTCTATATTTCGCATTTATATACTAATAATTCACTATATAATGCAATAATAGGTATCAAAGTGTAGCTCGTGAACCGAGCTGAGTCTCCTTTTCTAGCTCGTTGAGTAGGCGAGTTGAGCTGAGACGACTTGTTTCCAGCCCTAGCTGGGAGAGAGGGTGGTGTGGAGGGGAGTTTGTCTGCAAGTGCTTAACCTAGTTTTAGTGGGCTATCCGGGCTGATTTGTGGGCTGTCTGGACTAGTAACCTTCCTTTTTTTCTCTTTTCTTTATCGTGTTCTCTTATTAATTAATACTTTTTGTCCTAAACACTTTCTCAAATATCAACATTTTTTTATTTTTAAATTTCTACTCTTATAAAGCACTAGTTTTCCTGGTTTCCACTGCTCTCTCTTTTGCAAAAAAAAGTCCTTATACTTCTTTCTAATCTAACTGTGTCATTACCTCCTAGATGGGATGTGAGAAAACACCCAAAATCAACACGACATAAAGCCATATACCGAGCCAATGTGAGAGATGTTGATAGCTCTAACTCGTTGTAATAATGATCATAAAAATCCTAAAGTTCGAATGTAAATAGTGTTAGACATAGCGTAAATGTTACACGAGTATCATAAGTCCATGGAAATGTGTTGAAACATTTAAGAACAATGCATAAAAACCTTCTATTGTTAGCATACATAGCAACAACATATGACACGACCGGTACTCCGAGGGAGTAAATTAGGAGATCACTATACAACATAAGTGCTTAGTAAAATTGGCGTAAATAGCTATCCAAGTTATCATAAATAGTACGTTATAATATGTTGTGGCTAGCAAGATGGCTAGGGTTGATAGCAAATGCCGCCACCATCTGCCTCCAATGGCTTCCCCTATTGGTGGCAGCCATTCTAAAGTTCGAGTGTAAATAGTGTTAGATATAACGTAAATGTTACATGAGTATCATAAGTCCATGAAAATGTGTTGAAACATGTAAGACCAATGCATACAAATCTTCTATTGTTAGCATACATAGTAACAACATATAACGCGATCGGTACTCCGAGGGAGTAAACTAGGAGATCACTATATGTTGGGGGCCTTCGTCCTCCGAAGGTCCTCAAAAACATGATTTGACAATGTTTTCCGAGTGGATTATGTGAACAGGTATTTTCGGATCCAGAATTATGAATATGGAGCACGGCCAGGACGAAGCCTGAACCAGACGAAGGTCGAGTGTAGCCGAAGCTGTGCGCAGGGAAGCTTCGGCGCGATGGCAAAAGGGGGAACCGACTTAAAGATGAAAAGACTTCGGGGGCCTCGACAGATTTCCATAAGCCGTTAACAAATGTAATGGACATGGATGTAATTTTACGTGGGCTGCGTCCCGCGTCTATAAATAGATGAACAGTACTCCCGTACTGTTTACGCTGACTTGGCATTTGCTTTTGGCATCACGCTCGTACTTTTCACCTTCTCTCAGGACCGAAGGTACATTTGTAATTTGGAATCATTTCTGTTTTTCCATGTTAATAAAATAGAAATGATTCTATGGTGATGCTTATATCATATTTCATGCTTTATGTGAGTCCTTCGTCATTACTTGTTATGTTTACGAAGGTATGTCTCTCATGACCTTCGTCCGAGACTCATTATTTCCCGAAGGAACATAATGCTTCGAAGGACGAAGGATTTTAACACTTAACACTTTTTATGTTGCCTTGTTCTTAACTCTTAGCACTTGAGAACAAGTCCCCAACATTGGCGCCCACCTCCGGTGAACCCACTTCCACTTCGAGTTTTTGTGAACACCTTCGGAAGCTATAGACCTTCGCTATGGCGCCGAAGAAAGCTTCAGCGACTGAGGCAGCACCACTACAACCGCTGGACCACAACCAGGAGACCGTCTCTCTTCGGGAGGCCCGAAGCCAGAAGAGAAAAGCCGTCAGCCCGACGCTTGAGGAAGAAGAGCTAGACCAAGAAATCAGAGAGATGGAGATGCTACATCAACAAGTGCGGAGGAAGAAGGAGAAGATGGCCCGCCTAGCTGAGTTGCAAAGGCAAATTGACGAAGCTTCTGAGGAAGTTCGCCATCTCACTCACGATGAGCAGAACAGAAGGCCTCATCAGAAAGACCTTCATCAGGAGGGCTTCGTCAACGAAGACGACTGGTATGATAATTTCCATCAGGGAAATTTTGTTTTTGATGATGCTTCTCCTCTGTCTGCTGAGCTGCAGGCTACACCTTGGCCTCCATCCTATAAGCCACCCCAGCTCCCCATGTTTGACGGCCACTCCGACCCGAAGCAATTCTTGATGAGCTACGAAGCAACAGTGTCTTCGTACGGGGGCAACGCTGCAATCATGGCGAAGTCTTTCGTCATGGCCGTCAGGAATGTTGCTCAGACCTGGTATTCCTCCCTTCGGCCAGGAACAATCACTTCATGGCAGAAGCTGAAGGATATGTTACTGACCAGCTTTCAAGGATTTCAAACGAAGCCGGTTACAGCTCAAGCTCTCTTCCAGTGTATTCAGGATCACGAAGAATACCTTCAGGCGTATGTCCGAAGGTTCTTACGATTGAGGGCGCAGGCACCAACGGTGCCCAATGAAATCGTTATCGAAGCCATGATCAAGGGGCTTCGTCCTGGACCTGCAGCTCAATACTTTGCTCGGAAGCCTCCTCAGACCTTGGAGAAATTGCTCCAAAAGATGGATGAGTACATTCGTGCTGACAATGACTTTCGCCAAAGAAGGGAGGAGGCCTTCAGATTTTCTGAGATGACCAGGGGCTTCGGAGGAAGATACTACCCGAGGCATGTCCGTTCCATTCACAGCACTCAGAATGATGATAAGGGGAGTCAGCAAAACAGGCCGCAGTGTTCCTCACAGGCTTCGGGGCAACAACAAATTTCCTTTCGGCCACCAGCTCCAAGAGGCAGAGGCGCCAGGGGCTTCGGCGGAAGATTCGAAGATCAGCCAAGGAGACTGTTTTGCCTATTCTGTGGAGAGGGCAAGGGCCACACCACTAGGACGTGCCATGTTACAATCCAGAAGCAAAAGGAACTAGCCGAAGCTGCATCTCAACAAGCTCAGTCGAAGCAGGTTATGCATACTGCTTCGTTTCATCCGCCTTATGTCCCACAATACATAGACAACCACCCTGCGGCTTCTGTAGCTTCGGCAAGTCAACCTCAAGCTTCCTGGCAGCAGCTTCCGCCTCCACCTCCATTGCAGCAAGGTCAACAGCCAGAAGGGAGTCAATACGCTCCACAGCAGAGGGACTTCAGAGAACAGTCCGAAGCTCGCACAGTCAACAGCACTGTGCCAGAGTCGAAGCACATTTATTGACATATCCTACCTTTGATAGCAGTCTTTTCTATTCAGTTTTATTTTCTGTGAAGCAAAAAACATTGATAGTTTCCATGTAATAATTTCGTTGTTTCCACGAGAAAAATTTATTTGATTCACAGGCCTAAGTTGCCGAAGCCTAAAATTTCTTCCGTTACCAAGAAGGACCTTCGGACTAAAAATCCTTCAGAGTAACAAAAAGTCGTTCTAAGGAACGCAGAGTAAGTTTATAAAGTCACAAAAAGTCGTTCCAAAGGGAGCGCAGCGTAAGTTTTCTGCTCAGAAGTCGTTCCTAAAGGAATGCAGAGCCTACAGCGAAAAATCAACGCTGATACCGTCTAAGTAAAAGACGAAGAAGCTCCTAAGGGAGGCTTACAGCGAAAAGTCAACGCTGATACCGTCTAAGTAAAAGACGAAGAAGCTCCTAAGGGAGGCTTACAGCGAAAAGTCAACGCTGATGCCGTCTAAGTAAAAGACGAAGAAGCTCCAAAGACGTTCCTAAGGGAATGCAGAGCTTACGAATATATTTTATGTGTATCTTCGGAACAAATGTCACATGCATAACATAACATCATCACATCATTTTGCATAGCATAAGCATCATACATCATATCGCATTTGGCAAGAGAAGGGGACACTCTCAACCTTCGAAGGGATGCTTTGAAAAAGTGACATTGAAATTGTATAGCTTCGGAATACAGTTTCGGGGAATATTTTCACGAAACATGGGCGAACTTTATCAGATCAATATCAAAGTTGCATAGCTTCGGAAAATAGCTTCGGAAAATGTTTTCACGAGGCATCGATGTCATTCATCAGAATAATTTTGACGAAGGCTATCTTCTTCACGACGCATGAAAAGAAGGGAAGGTGTTTTTTCGCCGAAGGCTCAAAAGTGGTATGTATTTAAAGTTTCATGCATCGTAAAGAATTCAATAATGAAAAGAGACTTGTATATTACATTCAAATGTACAAAGTGTTGCATAGATTACACTATAAATGTTTTTTCCAAATAGCACCTAATCTTCCCTCAATACTGCTTCGGCGGCTTCATTCAGAAGTTGGTCAACAACCTTGTCCATGATAGTTTCGGCCATTTGATTAATTTCTTCATCCCCTTTTGTGTGGGGGACGGCAGATCGTCCAACAGTTTCTGAGCGAAGAGAACACTTCTTCAGTACTTTTACAAATCGCGAGCAAAGTTTAAAATGAAAATTACAACGCAACAAGAACGACTAGTTGGTACCTAACTGTCTTTCGGGCTCCCTACTCCTTTCGGCAGCGTCTGCTACTCTTCTAGCATCGTGAATGCCTTTTTCGCTTCTTTCAATAATCTCTCGCGCCATTCCTCGGCCGCCGTCGTTCCAGATATCAGTAAAAAATTTGCCACCAACCACGCTTGCTTCGGCCGAGGGGTCCTTGATGTCTTCGGAAGATAAGGTAGCTTCGGATTGAGCTAAAAATTTTACATGTTCGCAACCTTTCTTCTCTAAGACGGAAGCAATTCCTCTGGCGCCCGAAAAAGCACATATGTCGCCACGACTGTTCAGAATCTCTTCGAAGGCCTCTGCTTCGTGGCTAATCCATTCCAGCGGACCTTCGGGATTGCCTCGAGAGAAATTCTCTTCGCTGGAAAAAGCGCCTACGCTGGCGAAGCTGGATTTAATTTTATTAACACATTCTACAGATTTCACATAATATTTCCTCTGAGATGTGCGAAGCTCCTTAACTCTTGATTCCAATTTGCTGACCATAAAATCACTAAGTTCTCGTTTCGTTTCCTCAAGAGCGCGATCCTCTTCGGCTCTGGCCAGCTGTTTCTGAAGATCTTTAATTTCGAGTTTTTGAGCTTCGGCCTGGGCCTTTGAAGCAGCTTCGTCTTTACTCACTTTATCTACCAGTGTAAGCAGAATCTTATCTTTTTCCAAAGCTTCGTTTCTTAGTCTGATAACTTCGGAGCGTAAATTATTAAACGCAATTTCATAACTTTCATCTTCGGCGCTCTTTTGCGCTCTTAACGCGTTGCTTAGGATCAGGCCCTATATGAAAAAGAATTCATATAAGAAAAAAGGAATGAGTTGCGTAAAAAAAAAATAGGGGGTTTTTTTTCAAGTGTTTAATTCCTATACCTTCAGGCTGTTGTACGCAAGACTGTCTGCGAGATCTTCTTTAGTCATGGCGCTTAATCCAGATTCAAGCTTCGGGAAACCAATACTTCTGGCCATTTCTCGGCAGACAGATAGCTCTTTGTTGTCAGGCAGGCAGTATAAGAAGTCATCTTCATTCGTTCCATTGAATATTACTGCCCCCTTCGGATATTTTAGTTCCTTTGCATAATGGATGGCTTCATGAGTTTCTTCTTCAGATAGCTTCTTCCCCGAAGCATGTCGTATCATGTAATCACGCATGCTGGCAGGTGCTTCGGGGATGGCGGTGTCAGTTTCTTCAACTAATACTGGTTCTGGAATTTTTATTGCTTCGGCTTCAAAAGGTTGCTCCTTGCAGGGCTCTGAAGGCCCAGCTTCAGCTTTAGCTTGTTGAGCCGAAGCTTCAGTAGAAGCTTCAGCAATTTCAACACTCTTTTTTGGAATTGTGCTTGAAGACTTAATTGTCTCCAAGACGTCTAGTACATTTACCATTCTTTTCCTTTTTGGGGTCACTGATGGCCCCTTTTGGTTTTTTGCTGTTTCAATATTTACTGCAGGACTCAAAACTTCTAATGTTTTTTCCTTAGTCGGCTTTTTCGCTTCTTCCATTTTTTCTGTGGATGGTGCTTCGGCCATCTCTGCAGTTTCTGGCAGCAAGGTTGGCTGTTCAGCTTCGGTGGCCGAAGAAGCTTCTCCGGTGAACTCAGGCACCGAAGCTGGTTCAATATAGCGTGGCCGGTGTGTGAGGACTTTTATCCTCTTTCTCTTTGATTCTGGCTCGCTAGGAGCAGTTGCAGCTTCCTCTTCTGCAGAGGTTGTGTTCTTTCTTTTCTGCCCTCGAGTGGGATAACGATAGTCAGGGTAGACAAACCCAATGGCATCGAATACCCGATTCAGTCTCTTCTTTTTTCGGCCTCCGAAGGCTGCTGACATTGCATTATCTTCAGCCTTCGAGTAGGTCCCGAGTAGCTCATCACTTAAATTGTCAATGCTTTTCAACCACTCATCATCTGGCTCAATAAATTTATCTCCAAATTTGAAGGTGTACTTCAGTCTCACAAGCTCACCTTCGTCGGCCTCTTTCATGGTTTCTTGTGGCATTTCCCATTTCTCAGCAAGCGGCCACACCCTGAAGGCGATATGTTCTTGTACTAAGTCCCTTGTTCCTATAAAAGAGCAGACAACGTCGAAGGCTCTTTGGCACTCTTCGGCGGTTTCGTTCATTTCAACCTTCGGCCTCCGAAGGCCGAAGCTTTGCCAAATAGGACGCATAACTATACCTTTGATGTCTTCTCGTGCTGATAAGTCATTCTTCACATAAAACCATTCTGTCATCCAATCCCCGGGCCATCTCTTCCGAAAGGTTGGTACGGGACAGCTTGCCCCGGACCGAGAAACGAAGCTGTAGCAGCCAAAGTTGTTATGGTACTGTTCCTTGCCCCAAGGCTTTGTTTCATATAATAATTCATGAACATTACAGAAGCTTCTTGCGTCAGGCTTCAGACCTTGGCTCCTCGCGGCCCACACGAAGATATTTAGCCTTATAATTGCCTCGGGAGTAAGTTGATGAAGATAGACTTCGAAGATTTTCAACACCTCCACGACGAAGCTGCTCAAGGGGAATCGCAGTCCAGCTTTCAAAAAGCTTCGGTACACCACAACTTCATTTTCTTCAGGGTGTGGACAAGTTTTTTCCCCTTCGTCCGCCCTCACAATGGACAGGTCCCGGAAATACCTTCCTCTCATATTAACAAGATGATTCTCTTTGATAGTTGATTTACCATAAACTGAATGGCTTGGTCGCCAGGGGCGATCTTCGGAGTCTTCGCCACCGCTGTCCATATCATAACTTTCACTGTCACCAGTATCTTCAGACAGCCCCTCCAGAATCTCCTTGGTAATCTTTTCTGTGTTGGACTTCGACATCGCTATAAGAAACCCTAGGTTCTTCTCTTCATCAAGACTCAGCTTCATCTCAGCAGCAGCCTTCTTAGCAGCTTCAGACATCTTCGGAAGCGCTAAAAAACTGTTTTTAAAAGCCGAAGCTTCAAAGCTAAAAACTTAGCAGATCACAGTGCACAAGAGCTAAAAAATGAATGAGCAGGAGTGGTTGGCCAGAAAGCGTGCGAAATAAGTTTGCGGCATGGCCATATTTATACGCTTGATGCGTTGAAAGTTGAAAGACCCCACTTGTCATTGAATGTTGCTATTCTAGCAAAGGAAAGGTGTTTTTTCGGACCTTCGGCTCAAGGCCTTCGTCCATATCGCAATCTGAATTTATTATTTACAAATTAATATTGCGAGGGGCTACTGTTGGGGGCCTTCGTCCTCCGAAGGTCCTCAAAAACATGATTTGACAATGTTTTCCGAGTGGATTATGTGAACAGGTATTTTCGGATCCAGAATTATGAATATGGAGCACGGCCAGGACGAAGCCTGAACCAGACGAAGGTCGAGTGTAGCCGAAGCTGTGCGCAGGGAAGCTTCGGCGCGATGGCAAAAGGGGGAACCGACTTAAAGATGAAAAGACTTCGGGGGCCTCGATAGATTTCCATAAGCCGTTAACAAATGTAATGGACATGGATGTAATTTTACGTGGGCTGCGTCCCGCGTCTATAAATAGATGAACAGTACTCCCGTACTGTTTACGCTGACTTGGCATTTGCTTTTGGCATCACGCTCGTACTTTTCACCTTCTCTCAGGACCGAAGGTACATTTGTAATTTGGAATCATTTCTGTTTTTCCATGTTAATAAAATAGAAATGATTCTATGGTGATGCTTATATCATATTTCATGCTTTATGTGAGTCCTTCGTCATTACTTGTTATGTTTACGAAGGTATGTCTCTCATGACCTTCGTCCGAGACTCATTATTTCCCGAAGGAACATAATGCTTCGAAGGACGAAGGATTTTAACACTTAACACTTTTTATGTTGCCTTGTTCTTAACTCTTAGCACTTGAGAACAAGTCCCCAACACTATACATCATAAGTACTTAGTAAAATTAGCATAAATAGTATGTTATAATATGTTGTGACTAGCGAGACGGTTAGGGTTGACAGCAAATATCGCCACCATCTGTCTCCAACGGTTTCCCCTGTCGGTGGTCGCCGTTCATGGTTGGTTCCCAGCCGCCAACCTCCTCATCCTCGGTCATCCTATTACGACATTCGATCCTGCCTTCTCCACCCACGTGGTGTGTGCCGCCACCAGATGCGCCAACCTTCTCGTGTGTGGCGCTCGCGCACGTCCCACCGCCATCGAATGCACGAGTTCTCCCCCCACGCAGCACTGGCGCTGATGCCCATCCCATCGCCGTCGGTTGTGCCTGCTCTCTCCACCAGCGTGGTGCTCGCATCATCGCAACACCTACCGTCGCCGAACATCTTCGCCTCTGTTTAGAATGTCACATTGATATCCCTCCTATCCACGTCTGTTGCAGCCTCCTGCACGAGATGGCTAGGGTTGAGAGAAAATGGTGGCATCATAGACAGTGGGGCTGGTTATATAGTGGGTTAGACGACACAGGGCTTGGGTCCATGCCTGATTGAGGTGGTTCGGCTGAACCGACATGTATTATTGGACCATGCTTCATCTAGTTATTGGAAACCCATAGCTCCACATATATAAACTATATATTATTGTATATATATTACTATTAATATATCTATATATAATTAATCAAAATGGGAATTATGTATACTATCAATATATGCAATTCTACCAAATATAAGAATTTAAATATGTATTAAGATATTAAAAGTGATGTATGAAAGGGCCTCTACCTGAATTTGTTAGGTGGTCTGATTAGCACTCCTCAGGCCCAATCTTGGTAGCGATTGTTCTTATATGACCTATGGTACCATTGTGTATAGGGGGATGAGTTCAAGAATTTTCTCAACTTGCATAAGATCTTCTTAAATGACATGTCGTGACCGATACTAAAACCTTTTTAGTATCGACTGTTGAATAATTAGACAAATTCTAGATTAAATTCCGAATATAAATCATGACCAAATCAGAAGAACTGAAATAAAAAGCCAAATCAGATGATGCGTACTGATTAGACATACTGATAGATGGCGCGCGCCGGAATCAGCAGGGTCGACGATGTTGAAGTAGCGAAATCAGCAGGGTCGACGAGGTCAGAAGATCACGAGCAGTCGCGTGAAGACGCTTCCCAAAAACCTTATTCGCCCTCTCCCGGTGCAGGATCTAGAAGACGAAGGGTTCCGGAGACCTGCTCTCCTGATCGCAAAAACCAAAAAATCAAACGGCAAAAGGTAGTCATGCCCCCGCAAGGCGAGGGGCCGGATTTCGACGGACCATTCACGCGCATGTCGTGCGCCCGCGCCCTTCGCCCTGGCCCAGCCAGGCCAGGCCAGGCGAGGCGAGGCGAGCGAGCGCGCGCGTGTGGCTCGCCACACTCTCTCCTCTCATCCATGACTTGGTGAGTGAGTGTGGCTTCCATATTTAAGCTAGCTCTACTCCACTAGAACTAGCAATATGGTGCTATTGGTTCCACCTATTCCCTAGCCATCCACTTATATGGGCTTTTGTGATTTTCCTAGTATTTATTTGAATTTCTCAATTGGGCCTAGCCCATAAATCCTAACAATCCCCCACTAGATCTCAAATGCCCATCTGCAATTTTCGCCACTATTCACTACTGTTTAATATACTAGTTTTTCAGCAGAGACTGTTAAGTTGAACTTCCGCCTAGAACTCCAAGCTACACCAACCCACAACTTGGACAATGGACTATGCCTTGAATTGCAAGTTTTGCGTGAATGGGTTTCACTTGAAGTCATGACCAGTACTTGGCTACCAGTAGTCCCCTTCTCGGGTGGAGCATATATGTCGTACTCCAAGGTCTCTTCATGAGTTTACTAGAGATCACCCAAATCTCATAGACTGCGACGTTAGACAGTCTAACTCATATAGGTGTGTTCTTTCAAAGAATGTTCTGCAGGACAACATCTTCGCTAATACAAGCCAACAGAACACATTAAGGCACAAAGCCAACCTGCCTTACAACATTTGAGAGTATTGCATCTTTACTTAGAGAGGGTCAAAAGTTACTCTCCTCAGTTCACCAATGGCTTGTTCTTCCTAGGACCTAATTCATGGGATCTCCGATCACATAGACTGGGTTTCCACCATGGCAACTTTATTCGGGTCTCATACCCATCTCTCTCGATGAGATTTCTATCACATTACGTGGTAGTCCCTTGGTAAAAGGATCTGCCAGATTTTTATCTGTTGAAATATAAGTCACACTTATAACTCCGGAGTTTCTCAACTTTCTGACAGACTTCAATCGTCTTTTGACATGTCTTGATGACTTTCCATTATCCTTAGAACTCGTCACTTTAGCAATCACTGTCTGATTGTCACAGTTTATAAGGATAGCTGGTATTGGTTTCTCAACCACCGGCAAGTCCAACAAGAGTTCACGCAACCATTCTGCCTCAACAGTTGCTGTGTCAAGTGCAGCTAGCTCAGCTTCCATGGTTGACCTCGTCAAGATGGTCTGCTTGCATGACCTCCATGATACCGCACCTCCACCAATAGTAAAGACATAACCACTGGTGGCATAAAGCTCATCTACATCAGATATCCAGTTCGAATCACTATATCCTTCAAGTACTGCATGCTGACCAGAATAGTGAATTTCATAACTCATTGTACCTTGCAGGTAGCGCATAACCCGCTCAAGTGCATGCCAATGATCAGTCCCGGGGTTTGACATGAACCTACTCAATTTGCTCACAGCAAACGAGATATTGGGCCTTATTGCACCAGCAAGATACATGAGTGAACCGACAATCTAAGAGTATCTCAATTGGTCTAAACCAATTCTCTTGTTCTTTCACAGTGTCACACTGGGATCATAAGGTGTTGGAGAAGGTTTGCACTCAGAGAAGCCAAATCGCTTCAAAACCTTTTCAACATAGTGAGATTGCGAGAGAGTAATCCCACCATCTGCCTTAATCAGCTTGATGTTTAGAATCACATCAGCTTCTCCCAGATCTTTCATATCAAAACTCTTTGATAGAAAAGACTTGACTTCATTGATCACATCAATGTTTGTGCCAAATATCAATATATCATCAACATATAAGCACAATATAACTCCTTCGCCCCCACCACAGCAATAATATACACATATGTCTGCCTCATTAATGGCAAAGCCTGTAGACGTTAGAGTCGTGTCAAACTTCTCATGCCACTGCTTTGGTGCTTGCTTCAGACCATACAAAGATTTCAATAACTTGCACACCTTGCTTTCTTGACCCTTTACTACAAATCCATCAGGTTGTTCCATATAGATTTCCTCGTCCAGCTCTCCATTAAGAAAAGTTGTCTTTACATCCATCTGATGAACAAGGAGACCATACGAGGCAGCCAAAGAAAGTAGTACTCGAATAGTGGTCATTCTAGCAACAGGTGAGTAAGTATCAAAGAAGTCTTCTTCTTCTTTCTGAGTATAGCCTTTAGCCACAAGCCTAGCCTTGTACTTTTCAATTGTACCATCAGGCTTGAGCTTCTTTTTAAACACCCACTTACAACCCACAGGTTTGCATCCATAGGGTCGATCAGTGACTTCCCACGTACCATTTGAAAGAATGGAGTCCATCTCATTATGAACTGCTTCTTTCCAATCATCTGCATCTAGAGATGCAAATGCTTCTGCAATGGTAGTAGGAGTATCGTCCACAAGGTACACAATGAAATCATCACCAAAGGATTTTTCAACTCTTTGTCTCTTGCTCCTTTTAGGAGCATCATTGTCATCCTCCTCTAGGACAATTTCATGTGGCTGTTCAAAACTCTCAATAGGTGTACTATGTTCAGGAGTTATCTCAGAAGAGTATCTAGAATTGCTATGAATGTCTTTCATTGGAAATATATGTTCAAAGAAAGTAGCATCACATGATTCCATAATAGTATCAACATACACATCAGGAACTTCAGATTTAACTACTAAAAATCTATATGCTATGCTACACGAAGCATATCCAAGAAAGACACAATCCACTGTCCTTGGACCAAGCTTGCGCTTTTTATTAATTGGTACATTGACTTTCGCCATGCACCCCCAAGTGCGCAAGTATGAAAGTGATGGTTTTCTCCCAACCCACTTCTCATAAGGGGTTTTCTCTTCTTTGCCCATAGGAATTCTATTCAGAACATGACATGAAGTCAGGACTGCCTCCCCCCACCATGCTTTAGATAAACCACAAGTGTCTAACATGGCATTCACCAGGTCAGTCAACGTACGGTTTTTCCTTTCAGCAATCCCGTTTGACTCGGGTGAATAGGGAGGAGTCCTCTCATGAATAATGCCATGTTCTGCACAGAAATCATCAAAGACTTTGGGAAAGAACTCGCCACCACGATCTGATCTAAGATGTTTGATCTTTCTCTCTAGTTGGTTTTCAACTTCAGCCTTATAGATTTTAAAGTAGTCTAAAGCCTCATCTTTAGTTTTTAGCAAGTATACATAGCAAAATCTAGACGCATCATCAATCAATGTCATGAAGTATCTCTTACCACACTTTGTCAACACACCATTCATCTCACAAAGATCAGAATGTATGAGTTCTAGCGATGCCAGGTCTCTCTCCTCAGCAGCCTTATGAGGCTTTCGAGGTTGCTTCGACTGCACACAACTATGGCACTTAGAACCTTTGACTATGGTGATATTCGGAATTAAACTCATGGTTGCAAGTCGAGACATAGAGCCAAAATTAATATGACACAAACGAGAATGTCAAATACTCGCAAGATCATCAACATTAGCGCAAATATGGTTCACAGACTTATTATTAAAATCTAACAGAGAAAAGCGGAACAAGCCTCCGCAATCATAGCCTTTACCAATAAATTGTCCAGACTTGGACACAACTAATTTATTGGACTCCAAAACTACCTTGAACCCATCTCTACATAGAAGGGTTCCGCTAACGAGATTCTTGTGTATAGAAGGGACATGATGCACGTTCTTCAGCTGCACGATCTTTCCCGAAGTAAACATCAGATCCATCGTGCCAGTGCCATGAACAGAAGCATGTGACCCATTCCCCATTAGGACGGAAGAATCTCGGGCGCCCTGATAAGAAGAGAACAAGTTAATGTCAGAACACACATGAACATTAGCACCAGTATCAAGCCACCAGCTAGGTGATTGAAATACTGAGAAGATAAAAGGTAAATTACCATACCCTTTGTCTTCCTCATTGCTAGCGACCACTGTGTTGACATTGCCCTTTTTGCCACGGCGATCCGCTCGATCAGGACAATCCTTAGCAAAATGACCCGCCTCGCCACATGCGAAACATGTCAATTCAGCCTTGTTCTTCTTCTTCTTGAAGTTGGTAGTTTTGTTGGGCTTGTTAGATTTTGGCTTTCCTTTTCCCTTGTTGTGGTTCCTCTGAACCATGTTGGCACTGGAGTGGCCCTCGCCTCCTTTAGATCCTGTGTCCTTAGCCCGAGCTTTCTCCTCAACGTCCAGAGACGCTATCAGATTTTCAACTGATATCTCCTGTCTCTTATGTTTCAGAGATGTGGCGAAGTTCCTCCATGTAGAAGGCAACTTTGTAATAATGCACCCAGCCACAAATCGGTCAGGAAGGACTATCTTAAGGTGGTCAAGCTCCTTGGCTATACACTGTATTTCATGAGCTTGCTCTACAATAGAGCGATTATCAACCATCTTATAATCATGAAAGCTCTCCATGATATACAGGTCACTGCCAGCATCTGATGCACCATACTTAGTAGTAAGTGCATCCCACAACTCTTTCCCGTCTGTGTACTGAATATTCGCATCAACCAGACGATCAACAAGGGCGCTAAGAACGGCTCCCGTAAAGATAGTATTGGCATGGTCGTTCTCTTTCTCATGTTCAGGAGTCAGTGGACCCTCAGGTCTGCCTTTACTAACATGGAAGACATTCATAGCAGTAAGCCAGAGCGTGGCCTTGACTTGCCATCTCTTAAAGTGCATACCATTGAACTTTTCTGGCTTGAGCGCATCGGCAAAAGCAGCCATAGAAAAACTAGGAAATTGTCTACAATAAGGTTTTTGGATTGTTGAATAATTAGACAAATTCCAGATTAAATTCCGAATATAAATCATGACCAAATCAGAAGAACTGAAATAAAAAGTCAAATCAGATGATGCGTACTGATTAGACATACTGATAGATGGCGCGCGCCGGAATCATCAGGGTCGACGATGTCGAAGTAGCGAAATCAGCAGGGTCGACGAGGTCAGAAGATCACGAGCAGTCGCGTGAAGACGCTTCCCAAAAACCTTATTCGCCCTCTCCCGGTGCAGGATCTAGAAGACGAAGGGTTCCGGAGACCTGCTCTCCTGATCGCAGATGCACCTCTGCGGTCGGGACGAAGAGAACTAAAAGGCGGCTCAGCTATGAAGAGAGGCGAAAGCGAAACTGGGATGATTTGGAGGCTGGCTGCCGGGCTCCTTTTATAGGGCCGAGTCCGCGACCCCCGATCTTATCCGCCCACAAAAATCTCGCGATCAGTTAGGATAAAGGTAGCCGCGCCCCTGCAAGGCGAGGGGCCGGATTTCGGCGGACCGCGCATGTCGTGCGCCCGCGCCCTTCGCCCAGGCGAGGCGAGCGAGCGCGCGCGTGTGGCTCTCCACACTCTCTCCTCTCATCCATGACTTGGTGAGTGAGTGTGGCTTCCATATTTAAGCTAGCTCTACTCCACTAGAACTAGCAATATGGTGCTATTGGTTCCACCTATTCCCTAGCCATCCACTTATATGGGCTTTTGTGATTTTCCTGGGATTTATTTGAATTTCTCAATTGGGCCTAGCCCATAAATCCTAACATCGACTAGCCATTTGCACGTACTTTGCTACGATTGTTATATAATTACTGTTTATTTCTAAACACTAAGGTACATGTGGTCTGGTGGTAGCCCTAAATGTTTGGAGCAGGGGCGTGAGTTCAATTGATCGCATTGTACTATTTTTTCGCAGTGTGCTAACTGCGCACTTGTATGGAGCAGAATGTTGGCCCACTAAAAGACGACATGTCCAACAACTAAGTGTGGCAGAGATGCGTATGTTGCGCTGGATATGTGGCCACACAAGGAGAGATCGAGTCCGGAATGATGATATACGAGAGAAAGTAGGAGTGGCGCCAATTGAGGAGAAGCTTATGCAACATCGCTTGAGATGGTTTGGACATATCCAACGAAGACCTGAAGAGGCACCAGTGCATATCGGAATAATTAGGCGTCCCGAGAATGTGAAGAGAGGTAGAGGTCGGCCAACTTTGACGTGGACAGAGGCTGTGAAGAGAGACCTGAAGGAGTGGAATATTGATAAAGAGCTCGCCACAGATAGGAAGGGGTGGAAGTGTGCAATTCACGTGCCAGAACCCTGATTTATAGTTTCGCTTTTCCTCCTTAATCGTTTGACCTTTCCTTGTGCCCATTTTAGATCTTGCTGGTTCTTGTGGGTTTTATCTCTTTTATGTGTTTCCCCGTTTCGTTGTTTTCGGTTCTCCTTTGCCTTTGTTTCCCTTTTCTGTTCTTTGGGGGTTGAGCTCTGAGGTTTTCATACGGGGTTTCATCTCTAGCCTACCCCAACGTGCTTGGGACAAAAAGACTTTGTTGTTGTTGTTGTTGTTGTTGTGCTAACTGCGCAGTCGGGGTTAGGTGTTGAGCAGACATAGTAGTTAGTTACGCGAACACTAGAGGTCCACAACTTATTAGCTGAGAGAGCGCTATGCATGTACTAGGGGTCCGCATCTCAGTAGATGGAAGAGCGCGGGCGCTGGAGGTTCACAGTACGTACAGTAGCTGAGACAGCGCTGTCACGACGTCAAGGTAGAGCGCGTGAGACTGTAATCTCTGTCTATATACACTTATTAAATTTCTCATAATTAATTGTATAGTCTTTGCATGGAACATAAAACTTGCAGATATTTTGTTGGAGCCAACTACTGCCGGTCCTATCTCATTAAATAGGCTTTTAGATAATCCTCCTGCGCAGTGCGCACGCATCAAGTTGCAGCCACACCTGTAGCCCACAGCCCAACAAACGACAATAGTATGAAAGGAATTCCATGGGCGATTTCAGCTGAAACACAGTATCTAACGTGTCACGAGCTCCGACTCCCTCATGCGGTTATTTATACCTTGTCCAAACTAATCACCTGCAGACCTGCTCCCTCCAGGTGTCCAGTTCCAGGTTACGCCTCCACAGTCCACACTCCCTAGTTCCAATTCCAATCCAATCCCCATTACTCCAGCTATCAGTACGGCAGTACCACCCCACCTGACCGCCCCAACGACGGTGGTTCTTTTCGCCTCATCTCCTACCCCGTGTGCTCACCGGCGTTGGCTATGCACCATCGCATGGGTCGCTTCCTGCTCTTGCCGGCTCTAACCTTGGTAGTTGCGTCCGCGTGGGTCCCGATCACCTTCGCCGACCCGCAGGCCACGCTGCTCAACCAGGGGTGCAGCCAGTACAACGCCACGCCCGCGTCCGCCTTCATCGCCGCCCTCAACTCCACGTTCGCCAGCCTCCGCGCTAACCTCTCCGCTGCAAGCAGCGTCGGTTTCGCCACCGCGGCGGAACCGCGCGCTGCCGCCCCGGCGTTCGCGATGGCGCAGTGCCGCCCGTACGTCGCGGGCCGTGACTGTGTCGCCTGCTTCGACGCGGCCGCCGCGGGACTCCGCGCCACCTGCGTCGCGGGCCGCGCGGCCAACGGCGGGCGCGCCATCCTCGACGGCTGCATGCTCCGGTACGAGAGCGCGGCCTTCTTCGACCAGTCTACGCTCCCGGGCAACACGCAGCTCTGCAACGGCTCCGCCGTCCAAGCCGGCGGCTTCGCGGACGCAGCGCGGGCGCTGGTCGCCGACTTCGCGGCGGCCGTGCCTCGCGTCCCTGGGCTAGCCGCCGCGGCCGCGAGCGGCGGCGTGTACGCGGCGGCGCAGTGCGTGGAGACGGTCGGGGAAGCCGGTTGCGCGCAGTGCCTCAACGTGGCGGTGGGGAACATCGATGGGTGCCCACCCAACTCCGACGGCCGTGCCGTGGACGCCGGCTGCTTCATGAGATACTCTGATAGGTCTTTCTTCCCAGCGAACTCGACGACTGTGGACCTCGCGATATACTTGCGGTCCGGTGAGTGTTCATCTTTATTTGCCTCATATGTGTTTTTACGTGGGTTATTATTTAGGTCCGGTTTGGTTACTTTATTCACTTGACTAAATGAATCAAACGGAGCCTAAGTTTAGTTAAGTATTCCGTTTGGTTCCAGTGACTAAACCTGACTAAAAACATTAATTGATGTTTTTGCGTGGGTTATTATTTAGGTCCGGTTTGGTTACTTTATTCACTTGACTAAATGAATCAAACGGAGCCTAAGTTTAGTTAAGTATATTGTTTGGTTCCAGTGACTAAACCTGACTAAAAACATTAATTGATGCAAATAATGACTGCATTACTCCTATTAATTAGTGGATGACTACTGCACAAAGAAAGAGCAGACAGCAAATGAGTTAAAAAATCTTATTTTAGTTCCTTTTAGTCATCCATTTGGTGATTAAAGAACTTAAATTTAGTCATCCCACTTTAGTCACCATGTTTGCTTATTTAGAGATTAAAAATGATTAAAGTTTAGTCACCCCAAACCAAACGGGGTCTTATTAACCTTAGGCTTCCATGTAGTAGATACTGGCTGCTCCGTGTTACTTCCACGAGTTTTGTTATTATTATACCGGGCTATGTGCTTCGATGTTTCTCACTCGCATGAATAGTATCTAGGGTGTGTTTGGTTTGGTTTTTAGCTTTGTCTTTTGCGTCCCATAAAAGCTAAAAGCCAAATCAAAGGGTTGGATCTAGGAAGCAGCTTTTTGTAAAAGTTGACTTTTTCGCATTGCAAAACTGAAAGCATCCCTGAGTCTGCTTTTAGTGGCTTTCTGAAAGAACCGTGAAAACATATATCGAAGAACTTTTAACGGCTTTTAGTGGTTTCCACCAAACGATTTTTAGCTTTTAACAGCTCACAGCCACAACAACATTTTCCACAGCTCACAGCCCACAACAAAACAACTTTTTTCACAGCCGCAGTCCAACCAAGCAGACCCCTATATTTAATCTATTAAGAACCTAATGTGGGCACCTAGTGCTATCACGGTTTCACCCTTCCCACACCCAGCGCTCACGCAGCGCGCGCAAAAAATAGTGAAGAGCGAGCACTCGAACCCACACCACTTGCTCTAGAAATTTAGAGCTAACTACTGGACCACACGTAATTTAGTGTTTAGAAATAAACAATAATTATATTTATAGTCTAGGCATCGGTCCACCCATTCCCCCACCTCGTGGCAACGCACGGGCACATATCTGGTTATGGATTAAGCAACCAATTCCGAATGACTCGTTGATCTGTGTTCTCGTTTAAAATTTGCGATTCTAACATTACCAGTTCAGCAAATCACTTATATAAGACTAAAAAAAGTCAATCGCACTGCTTTACAGTGGGGTATTTCATTCTTATCCTAGATAAAAAATAGACGCCGGATGTGGTGCATGTGAAAATTTCTGTTCTGGTGCATGTAAAAATAGACGCCGGATGTGATGCTATAATACTGAAAGCACTGGACTTATATTTTTAATTATATTTTCCTCTTGATCAGGGGCTACACTGCTCCAGAGTATGCGATTCATGGCCAACTATCAGAAAAGGTTGACACATACAGCTTTGGTGTTGTCGTCTTGGAAATATTAAGTGGTCGGAAGAGCAATGATACAAGGCTTGAGCCTGAAACACAGTACCTGCTTGAATGGGTATCCTTCATTGATCATTGTTCTGAAACCTCCCTCTTCTTGGTGCATGCATTACCCTCCATTGCTGCCATATCTCATATTTTTCATGCATGATTTTATAAGTCTGTAATTTATGCTTATGGTTTTATTTTACTTTCTTAATAACTGAGTGAGATGAACACTCCTTCACTGGATTTTCACTATATGCTTCTGAAGGTTTAACAAACAATTGACAAAGTTCCAGCACACAGCATAGCCTTCTAGTGTTTTCTTATTAGTTTTCATCAGGATCTGGCTTGGATAATGTGACCAGATCAAATGTAATTAATATTTTGTTCTCTATGAATACTTATGGTGCCTAGGTCCCTTTTTGATCACCCCCTATGTTTGCACAGGCCTGGAAGCTATATGAAAGTGACAACTTAATGGCCTTGCTGGATGAGTCACTTGATCCTGAAGAATATAGACCGGACGAGGTAAAAAGGATAATGGAGATAGCCCTTCTCTGCACTCAATCAGCTGTTGCTGCAAGGCCAATGATGTCAGAAGTGGTTGTGTTGTTGTTGACAAGAGATGATCCAGAGGTCCAGCCCACAAGGCCCACTTTTATCGATGCAACAAGCAGAGTGCGAGGCGAAACATCCTCCTCCAGTTCGTCTTCTGCCTCGAAGGCCACCATATCAGTTTCTCAGTTTTCGGCCAGGTAAAAAGCATCGTTATATGACTTCTCTTCTTTTTTCTGTAGTAACAATATTTGTAATCAGTATAGGTACATATGATATATCTATATTAGCAGGGAGTGACTGATTCCTTGTCAGCATATATGACAGCTAGCAGTGTAAATCATTTGAAATTTCCCTTTTGTTCTTGTACTATGTAAGTTGTAATTATCCATATGCTTGTGAGGTTCACGTGCATGTTTTATAATGTGCTTACTGCTTTCTATGTATGGCATCGTCTATCTGAGAACATTTTGTGTTGCAGTTAATGTATTTATTTTTTTAGCAGTGCATTAACAGCTTGCTCAAATATCATAGACAATCAACTGTAAAATGAATCTGTGTTCCGACTTCCGAGTAGTTGATACAGTGAACAGCCTTATAGTTGGTTCTAGTAGGTGTTCATTGTTCAACTAGTTTAAAGGAAGGCAACATAAGGAACATTAGATTTCAACAACTGAAACCTATCCACCTGGCAAAAATCCTCACTTGGAATGGCAAGCCAAAGAGAAGTCTATAATAATAAGGGTTTTTTACTGCTCATTGCTAACCTTAGTTTTTATTCCTCCTCAATTTTGTCCACGAACCCTTCTCTCCGCTCAGAAACGCGCCCGCACGCCGTTTCCGTCTGCGTTGGCGTCCCTAACAGCACGGTCCCACGGCTTTCAACACCCGAACGCGTGGGTCCCCATCGAGCCCCATCCCTCAGCGCCCGCCGCCGCCAGCAAGCTCCAATCCGCTCTGCTCTGCCGCCGCCATGTCCAAGCCACCCCGCCGCCCACTACTCGTCGGCCTGCTGCCCTGTCTCTAGCCCATCTCAGCACCATCTCCTCGGCACTATGAAGCCCCGGCTCCGCTATCAGTTCTTCACCGGCACCGGTAGGCCGCTCCACCGTGCCGCGTCGCCGCCAGGGCACGCTCTTAGTCGTCAACTCCTCCTCACCGTCTCCATGCGCCCCCGCCGTAGTAGATCGGAGAGTAGCCTACACATATCGTCGCCCTGTCCAATCCACCGCCACCCTGTCCAATCCACTGCTGCCTCTCGTCCAGCCCGCCCGCGGTCCCATCACCGACTCTCGTCCAGCCCGCGCTCCGGCAACCCACTGTCGACTCTGGTCCAGCCCGTGCTCCCTACGCCACCCTATCCAAGCCCCTGCTCTACAGAGCGAGCTCCGGCCTGAGCAGCTTCCTCTCGAGGAAGAGGGAGCATCGACCGCCGGGCTTCCATTAGCAGCATAAACGCTGCCATTACAGAGGAGGAGCAACTCTCCACGGCGGCACCAGATCTCCTCCACGTCGGGTCTTGATAGCAGCACCAACGAATCGTGTACTCCGAGCAGCTCTCCACGCCAGCGAGGCAGCAGCACCTCTCCTCCAGGCTAGACTCTCAACCGCACTCCTTCCGGCAAGTAGTAGAACTTTCTCCTCTTGTCTTTGGGAGCGCGGGCGGGCTGGACGAGAGGCAGCAGTGGATTGGACAGGGCGGCGGTGGATTGGACAGGGCGACGATATGTGCACAGACCAACCTATGTGCATACGATACGTTCTCATGTAAAAAACCCTGATAAAAAGTGAAAAGATCTCATCCCGCTCGCGTCGACCACTCGTGCGGCTCGAGTGCTAAACCCTAGCCACCGCCGCTGCCCCTCCATCCCACCTCTGGCCTCGCCGCTGCCAGAGCAGAGCGGCGGCGATTCCCGCGCGCTCCTGCTAGGACGGCGGCGGCGAGGAGTTCTCCCCTCACTCTGCCTCTCCTCGCGGACATGCGACGTGGCTGCCGTGTTGGGAGTCAGTGCCGCGTCTCCCTGGGCGAGCGTTGTGGCTCGTGCTGCGAGGCCGGCGCGCGCTTCGCCTGGTGGCTCGAGGCGGCGGATGGAACGGGGTCACCTCTCATCTGATCTTCGTTTTCTCGCTGGGGTGGTGTCTGCTTGGGCGTTGGCTGTTCGGTTGGAGAGTGGCGTCCTGTGGCCCGGGGGAGTGTGCCAGCAGGGCTGCACGGCTAGCCGGGTTGGCAGCGGCGGGGCCCTTGTCTCGTTTGGTGGCTTGGCAATGCGAGGTGACGCGGACCGGCTGACATCGCCGCTCCAGCACCGCGTGGGGCTTGGCGAGGCCGCCTGGCCGTCTGTGGTTGTCAGCGCCGACACCGAGATTCTGATATTTGCCATCAGCAAGAAACAGGTTCGTAAAATTGCCATCAAACACACATTTCATAGACCCAGCTGGACCCACAATTCATAGACACAGTGGTAATTATAACAAGAAGACAACATTGTGAGTGGCAAAAATCCAATTATCTCCAAGACAACGGGGGAGCAGGCAACAAAGCTGGTGGCGAGCCGAGGAAGGAGCCGCTACATGGACGCCGCGGGTGAAACGCCGGAACGTGAGAGTTTCTGGGCCGGAATGGGCCGTGTAAGGCCGGATGGGCCGTATTGTAATGAAGTGATATATATAATTGGACCCTAGGAATGATCGGGGGATTATGATGAAACAGAAGAAGATAATATACTACCTCTGGTGGCTGGCTGTTCTGGCCGCCGCCTCCTAGCCTTCTTCTTCTACCTCTGATTCTTCCCTCTGTTGTTCCCTTCTCCACCACGCGCTAACAATCTGGTATCATACTCAGGCACTCTGGATCCAAGCAGCAACTGTCCGCGGCGTACTCGTGCCACCACCGCAGCTATGGAGTACACCGACGCCAGTAACCGTCAGGTGCTCGAGGAAATGCGCCTGATGGAAGCGCGGCTCTCCGAGAAGTTCGCCGGACGCTGTGACAACATCGAAAGGCGTGTTGAGGATATCCACTCCCACTTCACGACGCGCTGTGACAAGATCCAGGAGCAGGTCGCCGCGGCGGCGACGACCGCCTCGTGGCGCTGGAGGAAATGCGCTCCGACATTAAGCGTTGGCGTCCGGATCTGGTCAAGCGTGTCGAGGACGTCGCCCTCGAGGTCCTGCGCGTCAACAAGTTCCTCGAGCGGGAGCGTCGAGCCGACTCCATCAACAAACCAGGCATCTTCGGCTCCGGCACGGAGGCGCCCCTGCGCTCGGCGACAGTACCACAACGCGCCGCGGCCGCGCCACCACATGTTGCAGGGCCGTATGGCCACCGTCAAGAACCATACCATCAGGAGCGTGAGTACGGGTATGAATTTACCCCATCTCACGGCCCGGTCAAGGGTACGCATCCTCCCCATCCTAATCGCCTCTCTGGATTCATGCCTGAGCAGTATTATCCGTATGAATCGGGACGCGACATAGGACGCCCGACGCCTGGTCGTTTGCCTCAGATTAGCTTTCCTCGCTTTGACGGTTCACACCAACAACTGTGGCGAGTTCAAGCTGAGAATTACTTTGAGATGTACGAAACAGAATACCACATGTGGGTCAAGGTAGCGTCAATGCACTTTGAGGGAAAGGCTCATCGCTGGTTGCAGTCCGTAGAGCGTCGTTTACGTTTTATGTCATGGGAAGAATTTTGTGAGCTCATTCATGAGAGATTTGGTAGGGAGCAACATGAATCACTGATTAGACAGCTGTTTCATATCAGGCAGCTAGGTCCTGTGTCCGAGTATGTAGAACAATTTGTGTCACTAGTTGATGAGTTAGCAGCATATGAATCTCGCACCGATCCATTGTATTATACTATGTGTTTCATTGATGGTCTTAGGCATGACATTAAGGCTGTAATTATGGTTCAGCGCCCCCCAAACCTCGATGCTGCCTGCGCTCTAGCTCTTGTGCAGGAAGAGGCGTTGGAATCCACAAGACGCCGACGGGTCGAGCCTATTTCCAACCGGATGGCTTGGCCTAATACCGCAATGACGACTGATCATGATCGTGCTGATGGCGTGACTCCAGGAGTTGACAAGCCGGTGACGGACGCCCGCCGGCTGGGTTCATCAACCGATCGTGTCGCTTCATTGAAAAGTTATCGTCGCGCCCGAGGCCTCTGTGATCGCTGTGCAGAAAAGTGGTTCAGAGGACACAAATGCCCCAATACTGTGCAACTACAAGTTATTGAGGAGGTTTGGGATTTGCTGGATGAGCCAGAGGACAGTGAAGCCGTGCAAGACAGTCAACCTCAATTGCTGATGACACTGTCTGATGCAGCGTGGACAGGGAAAGATGCAGTCTCCACATTGCGTTTTCAGGGCACTATTCAACAGCAGCCTTTGATGATACTTATTGATTCTGGGTCGACCCATTCATTTATTAGCGACCGATTTTTGTCATTGTTGACGGGCAGACACCCATTGCAACGTCCAATGGCGGTCAGAGTGGCTAATGGACAACTCATTACTTGTTCTCAACATCTACCACATGCCACTTGGTCTATGGCTACTTTCTAGTTCATTTCAGACTTCGTATTTTTACCTCTTCCCTCAGTGGATTTAGTGGTGGGCATGGATTGGCTTCAGCATTATAGTCCCATGCATATTGATTGGTATCACAAGTGGATTACTATTCCTTATCAGGGAACCTCAGTCTGTCTTCAAGGAATGCGGTCGATGTTACCAGTGGGAGCAGTGATTGAACTGCAGCTGTTTTCTGACTCTCCAACACCAACCAGCGACCAGCAACAAATCCATGCCGACGACAGGGTGCAGGCAGTGCTCTCACAATTCACAGAAGTTTTTGATGACCCGGTTGGCTTGCCTCCTACTCGACAGTGTGATCATGTCATTCCATTGTTGCCAGGCGCCAATCCTTTTGTTGTGCGTCCGTATCGTTATCCACCAGCGCTCAAGGACGAGATTGAGACGCAGGTGAAACAAATGCTGGACCAAGGAGTAATTCAGAAAAGTCATAGTCTGTTCTCATCCCCAGTTTTATTAGTGAAGAAAAAGGATCGGACATGGAGATTTTGTGTCGACTACCGTTATCTCAATGCTATCACAGTGAAAGGAAAATATCCAGTCCCGGTATTTGATCAGTTAATCGACGAACTCACTCAAGCTAAGTGGTTCAGCAAGCTAGACTTGAAGGCTGGTTATCATCAAATCCGTTTGAGACCAGGCGAAGAACCAAAAACAGCCTTTCAAACGCATTTGGGACAATTTGAGTTTCGGGTGATGGCTTTCGGACTCACTGGAGCTCCCAACACTTTTCTGGAGGCCATGAATACCACTTTAGCACTAGTCTTACGTAAATGTGCCCTGGTATTCTTCGATGACATTCTAATATATAGCCCCACTTTTGATTCTCATTTGACTCATTTGTCCTCGATATTTCACTTGTTGCGGAAAGATCAGTGGAAAGTAAAGTTGTCCAAATGTGAATTTGCTCAAACCAGTATTTCCTACCTCGGCCATATAATCAGTGCACAGGGTGTCTCAACAGATCCCGACAAGATAACTGTTGTGCAACAATGGCCTACTCCAGCAAATAGCAAAGAGTTACGCAATTTTCTAGGCCTCGCGGGTTTCTATCGTAAGTTTGTAAGGCATTTTGGCATGATATCCCGTCCTCTGATTGATCTGTTAAAGAAGAATGTGTTGTTTATTTGGACTGTGGAACACCAAAAAGCCTTTGAGTTACTCAAGCAGGCGTTAAGTTCAGCACCTGTCCTTGCTTTGCCGGACTTTGCAGTTCCCTTCTGCATTTATACGGATGCCTGCAAAACTGGTGTTGGCGCAGTTCTCATGCAGCGAGGCCATCCACTTGCCTTTCTAAGCAAATCTCTGGGACCCAAGAATCAAGGACTCTCAACATATGCAAAAGAGTATTTGGCCATTCTAATTGCAGTGACGCAGTGGCGATCATATTTACAGCTGGCTGAGTTTCATATTTACACCGACCATCAAAGTCTGGTGCAATTAAATGAACAGAGGCTCCATACTGTTTGGCAACAAAAATTATATGTTAAGCTGGATGGTTTGCAATATCGCATCATTTATAAAAAGGGTTGCGATAATATGGCTGCTGATGCTCTTTCTCGGGTTCCGACAGAGGGGCAAGTCATGCACATTTCTCAGGGTACTCCACTGTGGATCCAAGGGGTTGTTGCAAGCTACAGCGATGATCCGCAGGCGCAGGAACTCTTGACCAAACTGACTGTATCC
Organism: Zea mays; assembly: GCF_902167145.1. Classification (NCBI taxonomy): domain Eukaryota; kingdom Viridiplantae; phylum Streptophyta; class Magnoliopsida; order Poales; family Poaceae; genus Zea; species Zea mays. The sequence continues at coordinate 28,265,442 of NC_050100.1, read as the reverse complement.
GCAACTGCTGCTGCTCCATACACTCTATCTCAGGGAATCATTCGTTATAAAGCATGCGTGTGGCTGGGGAGTAGTCCGGATATACAACGCCAAATCATTTTGGCCCTTCATGATTCACCTATTGGCGGCCACTCCGGTTTTCCAGTGACTTACAACAGAATTAAACATTTGTTCTATTGGAAAGGAATGAAACAAGCAGTGCGAAATTATGTTCAGTCGTGCAGCACCTGCCAACAGGCCAAACCAGATAGATCTCGTTATCCTGTACTGTTGGCTCCTCTACCGGTTCCTCCTCATGTGTGGCATTCCATTTCCATGGACTTCATTGAGGGACTTCCGAGGTCGGGTACAGTGGACTGTATATTGGTGGTAGTGGACCATTTTTCCAAGTATGGACACTTTCTAGCTTTGTCTCACCCCTTTTCAGCCCCCAAAGTCGCCAAACTTTTTTTGGATCAGGTTTATCGACTACATGGTATGCCCGACAATATTGTGTCCGACCGTGATCGTGTCTTCACCAGCGCCTTCTGGCAGCAACTGTTTGCACTGTCCGGCACACAACTTTGCATGAGTTCATCGTATCACCCGCAATCGGATGGTGAGACGGAAAGGGTGAATCAATGTATTGAGACATACCTCAGATGTTTCGTCCATGCTTGCCCCAGCAAATGGAGTCACTGGTTGCCGGTAGCTGAATTCTGGTACAACACCAACTCTCATTCTTCGCTAGATCGATCTCCATTTGAGGTGTTATATGGGCATCCTCCTAAACACTTCGGTCTACATCAAAACTTGGCTATTCTTGTGACAGATCTGGATCAATGGATGAAGGAAAGGGAAGTAGTTTCAAAACTAGTCCAGCAGCACCTCCTCAGAGCTCAAAGTCGCATGAAAAAGTATGCTGACCAACACTGATCTGAGAGGGTTTTCTCTGTTGGTGATCGCGTATATCTCAAATTACAACCTTATGTTCAGTCCTCGGTGACCCGGCGCTCCAATCAAAAACTAGCCTTCCGATATTTTGGCCCATATACCATTTTACAGCGTGTGGGTGCTGCTGCGTACAAACTACAATTACCTAATTCAGCTCAAATTCATCCAGTTTTTCATGTCTCGCAGCTTAAAGCGGCAATCAGCAGAAATCAAGTGGTAGCTGCTTCGCTCCATGTTCATCCTGACGCCCTCCAGATACCTATTCAGGTGTTACAAAGCAGGATGATCCAAAAGGGCAGCGCGACGGTGGCGCAAGTCAAAGTACTGTGGTCCGGCATGGATGAGTCCTTGGCAACCTGGGAAGACTTGATGGCACTAAAAGATAGGTTTCCACACGCGCCGGCTTGGGGACAAGCGGCGTTTCAAGAACGGGGGAATGTCAGCGCCGACACCCAAGACAACGGGGGAGCAGGCAACAAAGCTGGTGGCGAGCCAGAGGAAGGAGCCACTACACGGATGCCACGGGTGAAACGCCGGAACGTGAGAGTTTCTGGGCCGTATTGTAATGAAGTGATATATATAATCGGACCCTAGGAATGATCGGGGGATTATGATGAAACAGAAGAAGATAATATACTACCTCTGGTGGCTGGCTGTTCTGGCCGCCGCCTCCTCCTAGCCTTCTTCTTCTACCTCTGATTCTTCCCTCTGTTGTTCCCTTCTCCACCACGCGCTAACAGTGGTGGCGTCGGCTAGTGGCCCGGACTGGAGTAGGGTGTGGCGACAACGGCTGTGTGCCCGGCAGCGGCTAGCTCTGGTGGCTGAGTGTGCCAGGGCCGACAACGACAGTCAGCTTCGGCTCTGGCTCGCCGCAGTGTGTTGCTCGCGGCAAGGTGTTGCCCGGTTCCTAGTGTCCTACCGGAGGGGGTGACGGTCGACGCAGTTATGCGGTTGCTGTGGCAGCCAACATGTCGATGCCTTTCTAGAAGGGTGTGTGGGATGTCAGGTGGAGGCCGCATTCATTATCATGAGATCTTGGTATGGCGATGTGCTAGGGACTTCTTTAGCGAAAGCCTCGGTGACAGTGACAACAAAATGGTTTCATGGAGAGCAAGAACATGACATTCATCGACATGACGAGGACAATGCTAGGAGAAAATAAGATGCTAGAGCGTTTTTGGTTGGAAGCTATGAATACGACTTGTCATGCCATAAACCGTCTCTATCTTAATTGCCTCCTCAAGAAGACGACAAACGAGCTCCTAACCGGTAACAAACTCAATCTATTTTCATGTATTTGGGAGCAAATGCTACATTTTGGTTAAGAGAGGTAGCACTCAAAGTTTGCTTCAAAAGTCGTTGAAGGGTTTTACTTGATTATGATTCAAATACAAAAGCATATAAGGTCTTCACCAAATCCTCTGAACTAGTTGAGGTCACTTGTGATGTTGTATTTGATAAAACTAATGCTCTCTAAGAGAGCAAGTTGATCTTGATGATATAGATGAAAATGAGGTTCCGATGGCCGCAATGAGGACTATGGCGATAGGTGACGTGCGACCACATGAACAGCTAAATGAACAAGATCAACCTTCTTCCTTGACAATGGCACAACCCCCAAGTCAAAACGAGGAACGAGCACCTCAAGACAATGCCATCGATCAAGGGGAGCTCATGAACAAGAAGATAAGGAGGAAGACAAGGTATCACAGGCACCTCCAGCACCAATACATGCCACCATACAAAGGAATCATCCGGTGGACCAAATACTATGTGAGATCAGCAATGGAGTAACTACTCATTCACGTATTGCTAATTTTTATTTGCATTATTCATTTGTTTCTTCTATTGAGCCTTTCAAGGTAGAAGAAGCCTTGTAGGATCTAGATTAGGTAATGGTCATGCAGGAAGAGCTCAACAACTTCAAGAGAAATGAAGTATAGAGCTTGGTGCAACGTTCAAAGCAAAATGTTGTGGGAACCAAGTGGATGTTCCGCAACAAGCAAGATGAGTACGGGGTGGTGACATGAAACAAGGTCAGGCTTGTGAAAAAAAGTTATGCCCAAGTCATAGGATTGGATTTTGAGGAGACTTTTGCTTCTATAGCTAGGCTAGAGTCTATTCGAATTTTATTGGCCTATGTTACTCATCATTCCTTCAAGCTCTTTCAAATGAACGGAAGAGCGCCTTCCTCAAGGGGCAAATCAAGGAGGTGTATGTGGAGCAACCCCTGGCTTTGAGGATGACTGGTATCCCGACCATGTTTATAAGCGCTCTAAGGCACTCTATGGGCTTAAGCAAACCCCAAGAGCATGGTATGAATACCTTAGAGATTTTCTTATTTCTAATGCTTTCAAGGTTGGGAAAGCTGATCCTCCTCATTTCACTAAGACATGTGATGGTGATTTTTTTATATGTCAAATATATGTCGATGACATAATATTTTGTTCTACTAATCAAAAGTCTTGTGAGGAGTTTAGCAGGGTGATGATGCAAAAGTTCGAGATGTCTATGATGGGTGAGATGACATACTTTCTAGGATTCCAACTAAATTAGCTCAAGGAAGGCATCTTCATCTCCCAAACAAAGTACACACAAGATCTACCTAAGAAGTTTGGGATGAAGGACGCGAAGCACATCAAGACGTTGATGGGAACAAATGGGCACTTAGACCTCAACACGGGAGGTAAGTCCGTAGATGAAAAGATATATCGGTTTATGAAAGGATCCTTGCTTTATTTATGTGTAAGTAGACCAGATATTATGCTTTCTGTTTGCATGTGTGCTAGATTTCAATCCGGTCCCAAGGAATGTCACGTTATGGCCGTGAAGCGAATTCTTCGGTATTTAGTTCATACGCCTCACTTCGGGCTCTAGTATCCTACGGGGGTCTACCTTTGACATGATTGGATACTCAGACTCCGATTATACTGGGTGCAAGGTTGATAGGAAGAGCACATCAAGGACTTGTTAGTTTCTAAGAAGGTCCCTCGTGTCGTGGAGCTCAAATAAACAAAACTCTGTTGCCCTATTGTAAGTGCAATCAACCCAACTGATGGTTTTGGTGATTTAATGATAAAACCAATAAGGGTACTAACAAGTTTGCTCCTAGTGTATACTCAGTGTCTACAGAGATAAAAGGAGTAACAATTTTAGTTGAGAATAGGAAAGGGAAGTTTCAAGAAAAAAGCAAATACATCAGTGGTGCCTTGAAAGGATTCCATGCGAAGATCGTGTAACATTTTATATATATCTTTAGTCGCAGGATCTAATTCTTCTTTAGTAGTTTTCGCACAACTAATGGTGTTTGCTATTGCTTAGGCCTCTAAATTCATAAGCTATTTTTGAAAACCAAAATTCTTTGGACACTCTTTGTATGCGGCTGTTGTTAGGATTGAGAAACGAAGAGTGTTTCTGTTGAAAAGCATTTGAGCTTTTTCAGCTGAGTTGAACTTTCTCAGCTGAGTTGAGATTCTTCAGCTGAGTTGAGCTTTTTTAGCTGAGTTGAACTTCTTCAGGTGAGTTGAGCTTTTTCATTTGAGTTAAACTTTCTTAGCTGAGTTGAGCTTCTTCAGTTGAGTTGAGTTTTTTCAGCTGAGTTGAACTTAACTTCAACTCTGAAACTCTCTGGTCAAAACCAGTTGAACTTGCCTCCGGTCCAGTTCAACCTTGGTTTTCTCTCCTAAACATTCTGGTCAATACCAGTTGAACTGGACCTAGGGGGTAGTTCAACTGGTCTCTAGGTCAACTGCAGTCTATCATCAAGTGACGGTTCAACCGGTGTCAGGACCTGTTGACTAGTCTGGCTTGCATTCTGTCAGCCTGCCCCCAGGCGGTTGAATCGACCCTAGGCGCGGTTCAACCGGCCTTCCACAAAAAAGCGAGTCTAACGACTCTTTTTTAGGAGACTCTATAAATACCCCCTCATACATCTCTCCTCGTTTACCCTGGTCACCCCCACACTTATTGCTCACCTAACTTGAGACAAAAGCACTCTCCCTCTCTCTCACCCCCTTTGGTGTGAGGTTTGTGCTTATGCCCCTCAGATTTGGTTTTCCTCTCCCTTCTCATTCTCATCTCTTGAGCTTGTTGCAAACACCTCTTGTGCGATATTGTTGTTCTTGGAACCCTAGAGTTCCTAGATGGATTGAGGTTGCTTGGGAGTCTCCAAAGTTGTGGACAACCCCAAGAAGTTTGTATTTCTCGCTCTTGTGAGCAGATTTGAGAAAAGATTCCCTTGACCTTGGTGGTCAGGTTGTGGAGGATTAGAGTTGTAAAAGACCCTGGCCCTTTGTGGGCTCCTCAACGGGGAGTAGGACACCTTTGTGGTGTGGCCGAACCTCGGGATAAAATCTTGTGTCTTATGTTCTTTTATTCGTCGTATGGATCTCGTGGTGAACTAACTCCCGTATTTCTCACCATCCACACTTAGTTTATCCCTCGCGTTTTCCATTGTATTTCTGCGTAGTTCAAATTCTAGATTTATTCTAGCAGTTGGATTGGTTCAGAGTAGTTCAACTTGCCTTTATAGCAGTTGAACTGGCCTGCACCAGTTGAATTGTAGATTTGACATTATCTCGAAGTTTGTGGTGATCATTTTCAGGTTTAGCCTATTCACCCCTCTCTAAGCTACTTTCAATTGGTATCAGAGCTTCGTGCCTCGTTTTTACGCCTAACCGTGTGAGGAAACGATCATGTTGACTCAAAGGGACCATGCGGATCATCTTCTTGAGGAGATCCTAACCACATCCACTAGCGAGGAAATGGATCCCAAGGTCCTTGACCTCGCCATGAAGATCGCTGAGAGGATGTTCCTCAAAATGAAAGAGGAAGATGCAAAGAAAAAGGCCAAAAAAGAAGAATCAAGGAAAAAGGCCGAGGAAGACAAAGGAAAGGGAAAAATGGAGTACAACGATGACTTGGTTGAGCTTTTGGTATCTATGGTGATGAGTAAGGTAAGTCTCAACACCGAAGAGTCATCCACCAAAAGAAAAGGTAACGAATTCAACCAAGTTCAATTTGATTATTCTCGCAATTTTGTACCCAACTTCTCTTCAGCGCCACTCAGAAAGCTTCCAACTTTTAGTGAGTTGAACTATGACGAGTGGGCCAACAAGATGAAGTCACATTTAATCGGTGTGCATCTAAGTCTTTGGTATATTATAAACATAGGTACGATCAAGCCTGCCCAAGGAGAAGAGATGACACCGAAAATGATGCAAGAAGTGCATCACAATGCTCAAGCCGTGAGCATTATTAAAGGAAGTTTAAGTCTGGAAGAGTACCGGAAAGTTCAAGGTAGAGAGGATGCTTGTGTTATTAGGGACGTTCTTAAAATGTGTCCATTAAGGAGATCCTAAGGCCAAGAGACATAGGATCGAAGCCTTGGAAAGCGAGCTTGCAAGATATTATTGTAACAAGGGTGAGTCTCTCCAGTCACTCTTTGATCGATTGATGGTCTTGGTCAATAAGATAAGAGTACTAGGAAGTGAGGATTGAAGTGACTCTAAGGTCACTAGTCTATTCATGAGAGCCTACAAGGAGAAAGACAAGAGCTTATCAAGGATGATAAGAGATCGTGATGACTATGAGGAGATGACTTCACATCAACTATTTGCCAAGATTCAACAGCATGAGTTAGAGTAGCCCCAACCAAGACAAGGGATTTTCATGCCTTGGTTATAAATGAACACGATTCTTCCAAGAAGGGTTCAATGAGCAAAGATCACAAGTTAAAGAAAGTGATCGAGAGTTCAAGTGAGGATGAAAGTTCAAGTGATGAAGACACTGCTATGTTCATCAAGACTTTTAAGAAATTGTGAGAAAGAATGATAAGTACGAAAACAAAGGAATAAAGAGGGCATCCTATGAATGTGGCCAAACCGGTCATTTCATTGCGGATTGTCCAAGTAAGAAGGAACAAGAAGTGAAGGACTTCAAGAAAGACAAGTTCAACAAAGGAGGAAAGAGCAAGGGATACTTCAAGAAGAAGTATGGTCAAGCTCACATTGGTGAATAATGAAACTTCAATGAAGAGAGTTCTAGCTCGGATGAAGAAGGGGCGGCAAACATTGCCATCCAATCCACCTCGTCGTCGTGGCTCTTCACCAACCTCTCCGACCATTCCTTCACTCCCACTTGCCTCATGGCAAAGGGGGACAAGGTACATTTGTTTGATTCAAAGTTTGCTGATAATGACGATGTTGAATATAGCACGAAGAATAAAATTATTAGTGAATTTGGTTTAAGTGGATATAACATCATCACTAAGCTAATGGAAAAACTAGAGAAAAGGAAATCAACTCTTGATGCTCAAGAAGACTTACTCATCCTTGAAAAGGAGCAAACCTAGAGCTTCAAGGGTTGATAACTAAAAGAGATGAAATGTTAAGTGACTTAACTAAAGAAGCCTCTATAGCCAAAGTAACTATAGAGGATAAAGAACATGAACTCTCTAGTGCTAAAGCTGTTATAATTGATCTTGCAAGTGCCAAAGAAGTACTTGAATCAAGCATATCAAGCTTGAAGGTTCAAAACCAAGAACTTCAAGTACAAATTGGTAAATGCAAGATATCTACCACCTCACCTTTAGTGGTAGATTCTTCTGCTAGTTCTTCCAATGCTAGCACATGTAAACACCGCTTAAAATATCATGCTACATGTTGCTTGACTAACCATGCTAGGAGAAATGGTTCAAATACTGAGGTCAAACATGTGTTGAAAAGATGCTCTAGCAATGATGGGTTAAGGAAAGCTGAACCCAAGTATAAACACTTGAGAAACAATAGTGGGAAAAAGAGACTTGGGTACAACACGTATAAGGTGAACCCTAGCGTTGAGCATAAGGGGTGGAGATCCCCTAAGTTCATAGAAGGTACTACCTTGTAAGATGCCTTAGGAAGGATCCACTCCTCTAAGGATGAAACAACTCCAGGAAAGGTAAACATGTATACCACAAAGGATAAGTTGAAGAAGGTTGTCGCAACAAATGGAACAAGGCTCCAATCCCTATTTCACAATCTTATCTTTGTGATTATATGTTGACCTACGATCAGGGCAAGTTAATTGTGAAATATGTTGGTGCCTACACTAAAATAAAAATAATGAAAAAGAGCATGTGTGAACCGAAGGCTTTTACTAACACACAAGGACTCAATTCAATTTGGGTATCTAAAATCATAGCCTAAATCTGCGGTTGCATGTATACTCCTCCGGTGGATTAAGTTGTGTGCTTGATAGTGGATGTACAAATCATATGATCGGGGAGAAGGACATGTTTTCTTCCTTACATCTAACCCAAGAGTCACAAGAAATTGTGTTTGGGCATAGTGGTAAGGGGGAAGTGATTGATATTGGTAACATTCTTATCTCAAGCAACCAATCACTCTCTAATGTTTTATTAGTTGATTCCCTGAGTTACAATTTGTTATTTGTTTCACAACTATATGGAATGGGCTTTGATTGTTTATTTACAAATACATGTGTGAAAATCCTTAGAAGGGAGGATTCCTTTGTTGCCTTTACGAGTTGGTTGACAAGCAAGCTCTATCTTATTGATTTTAGAACATGTGGAGTGTCATCCAATATCTGTCTATTGGCAAAATCCGACGAGGGTTGGCTTTGGCATCGCCGACTGGCTCATGTGGGCATGATGAACTTGGCCAAACTTCAAAAGGATGGACACATTGTTGGACTAACCAATGTTGTTTTTGAGAAAGACAGGGTTTGTGGGGGCATGTCAAGCAGGAAAGCAACATTGTGCTCCACACCACCCAAAGAATGTGGTCACCACTAAGAGGCCATTGGAACTTCTTCATATGAACCTCTTCGGTCCAGTGGCCTACATAAGCATTGGTGGTAGTAAGTATGGATTAGTTATTGATGATGATTTTTCTCTTTATACTTGGGTTTTTCTTTTTGAGTGATAAAGGTGAAACTCAAGAAGTCTTGAAGAAATTCATGAGGCGAGCTCAGAATGAGTTTGAATTGAAGATCAACAAGGTGAGAAGTGATAATGGGACGGAGTTCAAAAATACTGGTGTTGAAGAGTTCTTAGATGAAGAAGAGATCAAACATGAGTTTTCAGTTCCCTACATTCCACAACAAAATAGTGTTGTGGAGAGAAAGAACCGAACACTTATTGAAGTCGCAAGAGCTATGTTGGATGAATACAAGACACCGGATAATTACTGGGCAGAGGCGGTCAACACCGCCTGTCATGCAATCAACTGCCTCTACCTTCACAAGATCTACAATAAGACAGCTTACAAACTTCTCACCGGTAACAAACTAAAAGTTGATTACTTTAGAGTTTTTGGTTGTAAATGTTTCATTCTTAACAAGAAAGCTAAGAGCTCAAAGTTTGCTCATAAAGTGGACGAGGGTTTCTTGACTTGTTATCCATCAAACGCGCACGGATACCATGTTTTGAACAGTTCCACTGGTCTTGTTGAAATAGCTATAGATGTGACGTTTGATGAATCTAATGGCTCGCAAGGGCACGTCTCTAGTGATGTTGCAGGAAATGAAAGACCACCTTGTGAGGCTATTAAGAAGCTAGCAATTGGTGAAGTAAAACCACTAGAGAAGGACGATGACGACAGAAGGATTTGGATGACCAATGGGGCCATTGTTGGGGGTAAAAAGGTGGTAGATGATGAATCCTCCACTCAAGTAAACCCAACAACCTCAAGTCATCCAATTCTTGAAGAAGTTGTTGAACCATAAGAGATGCCAAGTATTGTGGAAGATGAACAAGATGCGGTGGTTGGTGAAGTTCCTCTTGAAACAAGAGGATGATGACGAGCAAATTCAAAGACAGCCCTTGGTGCCTTCCTCGAGTTCACCAAGGCATCCAAAGATATCATCCAGTGGACAACATCATTGGTAGCATCAGAAGAGGGGTAACAACTAGATCCCATTTAGCAATTTTTTGTGAATTTTACTCGTTTGTTTCCTTTCTTGAGCCACTTAAGGTAGAAGAAGCACTAGGCGATTCGAATTGGATAGTTGCAATGCAAGAGGAGCTAAATAACTTCACCAAAAATGAAGTCTGGTCCTTGGTGGAGAGACCCAAGCAAAATGTGATTGGAACCAAATGGGTCTTTCGCAATAAACAAGATGAAAATGGCGTGGTAACAAGGAACAAGGCGCGGTTGGTTGTTCAAGGTTTCAACCAAGTTGAAGGACTTGACTTTGGGGAAACCTATGCACCGGTAGCAAGGTTATAATCCATAAGAATATTAATTGCCTATGCTATTAACCATGATTTCAAATTGTATCAAAATGGATGTCAAGAGTGCATTCTTGAATGGGCCACTGCAAGAGTTGGTCTATGTGGAGCAACCACCGGGCTTTGAAGATGCAAAGAAGCTAAACCATGTATTCCTCCTACACAAAGCACTCTATGGGCTTAAACAAGCCCCTAGAGCCTGGTATGAATGTCTTAAGGATTTCTTGCTTAAAAACGGCTTTAAAATAGGAAAAGTTGACTCTACTTTATTTACTCACAAAGTATATAATGAATTATTTGTGTGCCAAATATATGTCGATGACATCATATTTGGTCGTACTGATGAGAATTTTTGTGAGGAATTTAGTAGGGTCATGACAAATAGGTTCGAGATGTTTATGATGGGTGAGTTCAACTAAGGGGAGGAACTTTTTGTGCTAAACTAAGTACACCCAAGACATGTTAAAGAATTTTGGTATGGAAAAGGCGAAGCCCACCAAGACTCCAATGGCTTCAAATGGGCATATCGATCTAAATAAAGAAGGTAAACTTGTCGACCAAAAGCTTTAGGGTGTGTTTGGTTTGACTTTTGGCTTTGGCCTTTGCCCCCCTAAAAGCCAAAAGCCAACCAAAGGGCTGGATTCAGAAAGCAGCTTTTTCTAAAAGCCGACTTTCTCGTAGTGCAAATCTGAAAGCACCCCTGGACCTGCTTTTACTGGCTTTTCGGATGGAACTATGAAAACATATATCGAAGAATTTTTAACGACTTTTAGTGGTTTCCACCAAACAATTTTTAGCTTTTTAACAGTTTACAGCCTACAACAGCTTTTTCCACAGCTCACAGCCCATAGTAACTTTTTTTCACAGCCACAACCCAACCAAACAGACCCTTATAGATCCATGATAGGTTCATTACTTTATCTATGTGCATCTATACCTAATATAATGCTTAGTGTGTGTGTGCATGTGTGCTCGTTTTCAAGCTAACTCGAAAGAGTGTGACTTAGTGGTTGTTAAGAGAATCTTAAGATATATAGTTCACACCCAAAACCTAGGAATTTGGTATCCTAAAGGCTTCTTTTTTCGATTTGGTTGGATATTCTGACTCAGATTATGTCGGTTGCAAGGTGGATCGAAAACGCACCACGGGGACTTGCCAATTCCTTAGACGATCCTTGGTGTCATGGAGTTCTATGAAATAAAATTGTGTTGCACTTTCCACTGCCGAAGCTGAGTACATAGTTGTTGGTGCATGTTGTGCCCAGTTGTTATGGATGAAGCAAACCTTGAGGGACTTTGGTTGTGCGTATAATAGAATTTCATTACTTTGTGACAGTGAGAGTGCCATTAAACTAGCCAACAATCCCGTGCAACACTCTAGAACTAAGCACATTGACATTAGACATCATTTTTTGAGAGACCGTGAAGCCAAAGGAGATATCAAATTATGTCATGTAAACACTGATAATAAACTAGTCGATATCTTCACTAAACCTATTGATGAGACTAGGTTTTGCTTTCTTAGGAGTGAACTAAACATTTTGGATTTTCGTAACGTATCTTGAAGGCTAGCACACAAAATTGGTTGAAATTGATTGTATGTGTGTTTGATTTTAAAATCATATAAAAACACATATTTCTATCTAAAATCCCTATTCTTGGTTGAGAATGACAATATAATAGCCATATAAAAATTCTCAACTTTCTTGAAGTTCACTGGTGAAAACCAGCTGAACTTCTTCAACTCAACTAAGGTATGTCGGTTTTCTCTGGGCAGGACCGATTGAACCGGCCCCTGGTCAATGCTAAAAATTGACCGTTCTGACCGGTCTGACCCAGTCTAGCACCTGTGCTCTGGCCCTGTCAGTTTGCTCTGCTGTCAGGCTAATAGTCAGACAGATCCGACAGCGGTCAGTTGAATCGGCCTAGGACACCGGTTCAACCGGTTTTGCGTAGCGTCGACTAGGTTTTAAAACCCGCGGCCCTCTCTCTCTCTCTCTCCCCTCACTTCAACTCCATTCAACCCAGCCCAGCCGCCACCCTACCGAGAACCCTCTCTCACTTCTCTCTTCTCCACTTCCAAATCCTGCTAATCTGTCCATCCAGATCTGTTGAAACTTTGGGGGATTATTCCCTATAGGATCCTCCTCCACTACCTCAAGTTTGGTTGCAGTTCTTCGGGCGTTATTCACAGATCGAGGTATTTCTTCATTTTCACTCTTTTGACCCGATCTACATTTCTAGACATCCTTTTGTGAATCCCTTCGAGGAGAAGGCTAGTCCATGCATATGGAATACTTTCTTTAAGAAGTTTAAACTTGTTTTTCACATATGTTGAGGTAGAGTGTTCGCGCCCTCACCCCCTCGACTACGTGCTGCCGTCGCGCCCTCGCCCCCTCGGTCACGTGCGGCCCTGCTCGCGCCCCCTCGGCCGATGTCGCCCTGTCCGCCCCGTCTACTGGCGCCGCCTGCCCGTGCCCCTCTATCGGTGCCCCAAACTGGTACGTACTTCGTAACCTTGTATACTGTTGATACTACTTGGCATATAGTTGAGAGTTTAATTTCATGGATATAACCTGTTGACTTGTCGTTATTGTTACATTCTTTAGATTTGAAAATGTGGCAAAACGTATGTTGTTAAATATGTGTCGTTTCTTTAGCTTTGAATATGAGTGACGATCGAAGAAGGGCGATGTACGATGGATTCGACAGTGTCACTCGTGGGCACTCTGATGCATGGGTGAGAGTTGCAGATGAATTTGTGGCACTCGCATTTGTGGAGCTCTCGTATCATGTTTTCAAACATGGATTTATGCCGAACTATCTACTATGGCATGAGCATGGAGAGGTGGACCATACTATTGAGTCGGATGGGGACTAGGATGTAGACCGAATGGAAGAGATGTTGGATGATATTAGGAATGAGTACCCAGAACTACAGAATAATCAAGCTTTTCCAGAGGATGTGAGAGAGTTCTACAAGTTTCTTGAAGCCTCGGAGGCTAAAGTGCATGAAGGAACCAACGTGAGCGTACTGCAGATGGTAACACATCTCATGGCGATGAAGTCAAAGCACACCTTCTCCAACAACTGTTACAACAATTTTGTGAAACTGATTATTGATATCAGCCCACCAAATCATAACATGCTGAAGGACTTGTACCATTGCAAGAAGCTCGTAGCTGGTCTCGGCATGAACTACCAAAATATTGATGCTTGTTAGGACAATTGCATGTTGTTCTAGAAGGAGCATGAAAATACCACACATTGCAACCACTACAGTAAGTCAAGATATGTAGTGGTGCTAGATGAGGATGGAAACGAGGTTACGACAAAGGTGCTGATCAAGCAACTCCGGTACATGCCTATCACTCCACGACTTAAGCGTCTCTTTCTAAATCAAGAGACAACAAAGCAAATGAGGTGGCATAAGGAAGGGGATCATCAGGGTCAAGATCCAGATGTCACGGTGCATCCCTCAGATGGCGAGGCCTCACAGGCTCTCGACCGTTTTGATCTAGAATTTGCAAGAGACCTATGAGTGTTCATCTTGGTTTGTCGACGGACGGATTCACTCCTTACTCCAATAATTCCACTTCTTACTCATGTTGACCAGTTTTTATGACGCCCTACCATCTCCCTCCTAACAAATGCATGAAAGAAGAGGTCATGTTTCTTGCCCTTATTGTTCTAGGTCCGAAGGATCCTGTGACGAAAATCAATGTATTTATGGAACCATTGATCGAAGAACTAAAAATGTTGTGGCAGGGGGGTGAGGCATATGATAGTCATGATCTGCTAGTATATGACATTTTTTCTGGTTGGTGTGTCCACAGCATACTGTGTTGTTCGATATGTATGGGTGACTCACAAGCATATAGGTTAGAACATGGTAAGAAGGAAACATTTTTTGATGTTCACCGATGCCTCCTTCCCTATAATCATCCTTTTAGAAAGGATACAGAGTCATTTCGAAAAGGCAAGAGGGTTAGAGATGGGCCACCGAAGCGACAAACTGGTGAAAATATCATGAAACAACATCGTGAACTAAAACCAGGTGTAGGAGGTCGGTTTCAAGGGTATAGTAAAGAACACAATTGGACACACATCTCGTTTATCTAGGAGCTACCTTACACGAAAGCATTGCTCTTACCACATAATATAGATTTGATGCAACAAGAACGTAATGTTGCGGAAAGCACCATAAGCATGTGCTTCGACTTCACCGGCCAAACCAAAGATAACATGAATGCAAGAAGAGACTTAGCTGAACTTTGTGATCGTCCGCACCTTGAGCTTAGAAAAAATCCAAGTGGATCTGAGAGTAGGTGTCACACCCAGGTTTCGGGGGCACCAAGACCCGGGTACGAACATAATCACCAAGTGTGCTGGGACCAAGTCTCACACATATGATGACTCATGGTACAGAAATGAATGTCACAACCTTAATATATAACGGAGTTCTGTACAAAATAGTTAAATAGTTACATCATATGAAGAGAACGATCTAGCAACCCAAAGTTGACTGGGAGACGACGGTCTAGACCTCTCACGAACTCATCACAACATCCTCCATGCGCCTCATCCTGCGGTACCTGTTCTTGACCTGTGGGGGGTGTGAGATAACAAGAGTGAGCTCACAAACGTTCATCGCTCAACAAGTTGTGGGGAATAATGTGCATGAACTCGCCAAAGGTGGGAGCTCACGTGAAGTGTAAGGCTTACGAAAAAGGATGGTTAAAGCTAAGCATTGCTTTTAAAGTTGGTCAAAATTTTATTAGTTGTTACTAAGTATAAGTAGATACCAAACTAGGGTAATGATAGGTCAAAATTAATAATAAACAACAATACGAGGCAAATGAAAAATTGAATTTAATTCCATAAATTAATCATGCGAGAGTCGTGAGCTGCTCATGACCGCGAGCACGGCTAGTATACCAGTTTTACACTCTGCAGAGGTGGTACCCTTTACCCACAAGTCATGTCACCCGGTTGCCAAGGGCCTAGAAGTCCCATTCATCTCTACCGAGGAGACGAGGCAGGGTAACACTATGAGACCTTTACAAAGTTCCACTAGCTTTAGAAAACCCGCTACAGTTTCTAGGAAGAGCAATACAGGAATCCCTTGTCTGACCGCCATCGCAGCAAATCAATCGGGAACCTCCCTACACGCCTACTCCCCTACTGCCCTTGCCCCTTTCGGGTAAGGTAGTCCTCCACTAGCTTTCCTAATTAGTCAGCCAAGGGCGTCCCATTCCACCCTTGTGGTGGCACGTGTTTTTCTCAAGTTAAGCTCCATGTTCCAATTAACATAACAGTCTTGTCATGAATAATAATTAAAACCACATTATAATTGGAACATGATCATAATGTAATATTGATCTCAAAACCATATATAGCAATAGCAAATACTACCTAAAAGTTTAGCGGTAAACAAGTTGTAAAGATAACCAAACTAGGGTGACTTATTAGGTCCCATCAAATTAAGCCTATGCATGCCACAATCATTAATAGAGAACATTATTGGGTAAATAAAAGTGGTCAAGGGCACAACTTGCCTGGGACTCGAGATTCCAGGTATCAGGATGATCATCAAATTCTCGTGACCTCACTGCTATTCGTAGCAATACAACAAACATGGTATAGGCTAAATTAACATCACACCAAACATAAGAACAAACTGCATAATAATAATCTACGCATCGCTACGAGATCGTGGGTTCGAGAACCACCAAATTCGGAGTTACGGTTAAAGAGATACGATTTTCGGAAGATCTTTATGGTTAATTAATAGCAACTATATTCTATATAGATTAGCATAAATCATATGAGAAAAAATATTAAAGAAATAATGAATTCAACTTTAATCTAGGTTATAATCTCGATTAGAGATCTTGTTTTAGTCAAACTATAATTATAGACAGGTTGACTTGACTAGATTGATTACTCAACTAACACAAGCTAAATAAATATCCAATATAAAAGTATGTGGACTGATAAAAATAATGTTTTTAAGGTGTAAACAATTTTGTTATGAAGCTAAGGCAATTTGAACGGACATAAACAAAGTTAAAATGTGAAAGTTATAGAAAAAATGGGATTATAGATCATTTGGTATTATTTTTATATTAAGGATTAGTCCTTGGGGGTGCATCAGCAAAGTCATAGGGACTCATGTGCAAAGGTCCACCCCGGTGAGGGACGACAGGTTAGTGAAGAAAAATTCCAGGGACCCAACTGCAAAGTGCTGCGGCAGCATAAACACGGGCTTGATCTGGCCGTTGGATCTGATATCCATGGCCAGAAACAGACCCCAAACCAGTATGCATTACAGAGCCTTGGATCCCGATCCAACGGCCGAAAACAGATCCGCGATCAGACACGCAAGGGCACGATCCCAACCGCCAGATCCAAGATCTACATATCAGATTTAAATTGCGCGAGATGATTTTCTACGCGTCTGATTCCTAGTTAACGGTTGCGATCAGATTCACCGAACCGGTACACCTCGCTTCTAATCTCGTTCGTTCATTGGTAGATCAACGAATGGCATGCCTTCTTCTTCCCCAGTCAGCCACCAGACGCGCTGGAGCACTCAACCCACGGCGACTGCTCGCTGGGGCCAGGTGTTCTGCCCCCACCCCCCCCCCCCCCCCCCCCGATGCCCCATCTCCTATGCGCACACATGCTACTCAATGCGAAGCTAGAGGCGAACAGATGGGGCAACTTCTTACCAGTGATTGAGTCGGCGGTGAAGCTGACCACGCCACACGGTGGCACCACGGCGGTGTTGGTACCCCAGTGATAAATTGGCAGTACACTGGTGACCGCCTTTGCCCGACAACACCGCCGATACCTTCACTGCCCTCAGCGAAGCCCGCGAATGCCACAGGACCCCGCGCCGCGACCAAACGCAAGAGAATGTAGATGTCCACGGCGGCGGTACTCTTTCTCCCACCTCTGTTCTTGCAACCGCGATGCCCCCATTGTGCAAATGCTTGGCGGTGGTTCGGGTCCGACGGGATAAGGCGAAGGCGGCGCGGGGAGGGGGCCGATTTATACGCGCGCGGCGCCAACGGATGGATCACGGCGAACACGACAATGTCGGCCTGTTTGTTTTGGGTTTGTTGCTACGCTGACGGGGAGGAGAACAGAAAATCCGATTGGAAGTCGTTGGTTCACTACGAGGTAGGGATGGCAACGGGTTTAAAACCCACGGGTACAGAGATTACAAACCCGTACCCACGATATTAATGTTAAACCCGTACCCGCACCCGCTACCCGCGAGTTTATGGCACCTACGGGTACATAATAATAAATATTTACTAAACTGATGCATGTACACCCGTGGGCACAGTCATATAATAAATATTTATTAAACTAATAGCACATAATAATAAATATTTACTAAACTGATAAAAACATGTACCGATTTTAGCCAAAAGTTCTACGAGTTCCCTGGCGCCTGTAGTCCTCTTTTATATCATTTGATTGGCTTCGCTCGCTCAAAGTTTTTGGGGTGGCACTAAATTGAGATGCATGTGCTCTACAGTCTACAAAGACACACACGCGGGTATGCGGGTTTGCGGGCACGGGTACAACATTTTCATACCCACGAGAAAAAACATGTCGGGTTGAGAATCAAACCCGTACCCGTACCCACAGGTACAAACTCACACCCAAACCCGCACCCTATAGGGTTTTTACCCGCGGGCATGCGGGTAAAATGTGCCCGTTGCCATCCCTATCGCGAGGGAAGTCCGGGCGGACCTTCAGGTTCCGGGATTAACGCCGATTTGGGGGGGGGGGGGTTGTTGTGGCACCCATCGCGCCATATCTGTTACCCGAGAAAGCAGGAGAGGGAGAAGATGAAGCTGCATGTGCGGACCCACATTGAAGCCAGTGGGGGGTCCCAGGCCGCGTGGTAGGAAGGGAAAGTGGGCTGTGCACGGGTGAGGTTGGTGGGCCAGAGGAAAGGAAACGGCCCGAGTGCGATCCTTTATTTTTCTCTTTTTTCCTGTTTTCGTTTTCACTTTTCCATTTCAAATTCAATTTAAATCTAGCTTTTGAATCTCAAGCTCCAATTTAGGTGCAACAAATAAAATATTCCTAGCATGATGCAATAATAATTTTATTATTTATTTTATTATTTTGAATAGTATTGATGCTTAATTCATGAGAGCAAGAAGAAGAAATTAATTCACTCATATCAACAATTGAAAATCTTTATGTTTATTAGAAGATTTTAAATTTTAGTTTCTAGTTTTAAGACACAATTCTAACTTTGACAATTCAAATATAATACTGACATTGTTTTCAAGAAAAAAAATTCTAAACTAATAAAATCCTTATTTACGACATTTATTTAGAACAACAAAAAAATCTTTTTAATAACTCCAAAATAAGATTTTGGGTGTTACAGTAGGCCACGAGCTCCTTATTGTCTGAAACGGCAAGAGCGAGAAGAGATATTTCAATGGTTGAAAAAGTTGAGGTTTCAAGATCGCTATGCAGCTAATATAAAACGGGCAGTTAACCTCGACGCTGGTAAACTCATTGGGTTGAAGAGTCATGACTATCATATTTTGATTGAAAGACTCGTGCCGATAATGTTTCGTGGATACTTCAGTCCCGATGTGTGGAAAATATTTGCAGAACTCAGTTATTTTTATAAGCAGATATGTGCTAAGGAAATCTCAAAGAAATTGATGCTGAGGTTTGAGAAGGAAATCATGGTCCTTGTATGTAAGATGGAAAAAGTATTCCCACCTAGATTTTTAAATTGTATGCAATATTTGCTTGTGCATCTACCTTGGGAAGCGTTGGTAGGAGGACCTACACAGTTCAGGTGGATGTATAGTCAAGAAAGAGAATTGAAAAAACTTAGAGGAATGGTGCAGAATAAGGCAAGGGTTGAGGGGTGTATTGTAGAGGCATTCGCAGCCAGAGAGATCACATTATTCTCAAGCAAATATTTTTTAGACACAAACAACGTGAATGCGCAAACGACACGGTACCATGTTGCCGAGCATGCTCCAATCACCGATCTAAGTGCTTTTAAGTGGGACGGCAAAGGTGTCGGAGCTTACACATCAAATCTTGTGGGAACGATTGAGCGTAACAAGACCTTGCTTTTCTTGTATGTCAATATGCCGGAACTTCATCCTTATTTCCAAATCTTTGATAGCATATATAAACCCAACAAACAACTTACTCAAAAGCAGTTGGATGACCTACGCTTGAAAGGGTTACACGGTGGTCCGTCCTTCATGCAGTGGTTCCACGAGCATGTAATTTCCTCCATGCCTATCTTTTTTCTAACTTAAGTTTAGATGTTGCATAGTATTTATTTTTATCCGTTCCTCATTTTTGTAGTGTAAGAAACCTGAAGCCAGTGTCTCCAAAGACTTGCTACAAATATCACATGGCCAATTGTCCGCAAGAAAATTTGATCGCTGTGATATTAATGGATACCGTTTTCGAACAACAAAACTAGAAGTGAGTCGTCCACTAGCAGCTACAACAAACAGCAGTGTTGTAGCAAGTTCGTATAGCGACGATGGACAATTGGAAGACTATTATGGTATTGTTCAAGACATAACCGAGTATACATTTGGAGGTCACAAACCTTTGAGACTTGTGACATTTGATTGCATATGGTTTGATCCACATGTTGGCACGCGAGTTGACGAATTCGGGATGGTGAAGGTAAAGCACACATCAAGGTACAAAGGCAATGAGTACAACAATATCATCCTGGCACATCAAGCGCATCAGGCGTACTATTTGAGTTATCCTCATAAAAGTTTTAAAACCTGGTGGGTTGCATATAAAGTTAATCCAGAGGTTCACCCTTACCGATATCAAAACTACATAGAGTTATGTCGTGGGGATTTCCTCCTCGCGGGCAGTCACACTCACCAGGATCAGTACGTTAAGTTGATATCCTTTGCATGTCTATTTGCTTCATTGTTTAAGTAGTTACTAGAAAACATGCATGTGACCTTGTGACTATTCATTCTTGTAACCAGTTGCATCCATTGCAATTTGATTACTACATGCGAACAATTGCTATAAAGGATAGATGTCAAACTTATTTAATTTGGCACATAGAGATTGAGAATGAGGTGCCGCTATACAAATGTTTATTAGGTTATTCGATGTTGCAGCCTATGTATATGTTTAATTAGTTACTAGGTAAACTAACAAATGTTTGTTTATTTTAAAGGGTTCGGGCTCACATCATGCTAGTCCGCCTCTGGATCAGAGCACGTTTATGGACTTATTGATGAACACAAATGGCGGCGGCTCCAATGACCCACCGACGGAATGAATTAGTATGGAGGCTTGTGTGGAAATTACTAGCAGTGTGTTTTTTATCGACTTGAATTTGTTTCAAATGGATTTGAACTTCTTTCTTATGGACTTGAACTTGTATGAATATTGAATATGGTGCTTGTGTTGTGATATATTGAATATGGTGCTTGTCAAATGAATTAGTATCTTTGCTGTTACTGAACTATTATGGAGGCTTCCCATCCGGGGAGGGAGAAAAATAAAACTAGATGTAAAAAATTATTCAGTAAGAGTGTCGGCCCCCACATTCTTATATGACACAACTAGCTCTGGGACCGCACGCGCAATAAGAGTATCGGCCACATCACTGGCCGACACTCTTAACATAAGCTCTTAACCTAAGAGTATCTGTTGGGGGCCTTCGTCCTCCGAAGGTCCTCAAAATGTGATTTAACAATATTTTCCAAGTGTGACATGTAAACAGGTACCTTCGGACTCGGGTCAAAAGCATATATAATACGGAAAGCATGATCGGGACAAAGGTCGATCGGGACGAAGGTCAAGTCAATCCCGAAGCTATGTGCAAGAAAGCTTCGGCCAAATGGCGGAAAAAGGAACCGACTTAAAGAGGAAAAGGCTATCTAGTCCTCATAGAATCGTACATAAGTTAATAATAAATGTAAAGGGCATGAATGTAATTTCTTACAGGCTGCGTCCTGTGCCTATAAATAGATGAACAGTTCCCCGTACTGTTCACGCTGACTTGGCATTTGCTTTTGCGTCACGCTCATACCTTTGTTTTCTGTCAAGCCGAAGGTACTAAATGTTATTCAATATTGTCCTTATGTTAACTTACAATCATATACTGAGAAATATATATAACAATAATATTGTTTACATTTTTCTTATGCTTTACATGCTCCATTCGTTGCTAATATTAATACATATATGTATGATGAGATGATGAAGGTATGTCCTTCATGACCTTCGTCTGAAGATCATTGTATCCTTAGGGAAATAATGCTTCGAAGGACGAAGGGCATTAACAAATAACTTGTTTTGGTGTTGCCTTGTTCTCAATTTATAGCATTTGAGAGCAAGTCCCCAACATTGGCGCCCACCTCCGGTGAACCCTCTTTTCGACCACCTTCGGCAAGCATTGACCTTCGTCATGCCACCGAAGAAAGCTTCAGAGACAGGGGCTACCGCACTGCAGCCACTAGACCCGAACCAGGAGACCCTTTCTCTTCGAGAGGCCCGAAGTCAGAAGAGGAAGGCCACTAGTCCAACACTCCAGGAGGAGGAGTTGGACCAAGAAATCGGAAACATGGAGATTATCCACCAGCAAGTGTAAAGGAAGAAGGAGAAGATGGCCCGACTGGCTGATCTTCAGAGGCAGATCGACGAAGCCACCGAAGAAGTACGCCATCTTGTTCAAGACGAACAAGATTGAAGGCCCCAACACAGGGAGCTTCATCAAGAAGGCTTGTTCAACAATGATGGATGGTATGATGATTTTAATCATGATACCTTTACTTTTGATGATGCTTCTCCCTTGGTAGCAGAACTGCAGGCTATCCCGTGGCCCCCATCATACAAGCCACCTCAGCTTCCCATGTATGATGGGCATTCAGACCCGAAGCAGTTTTTGATGAGTTATGAAGCAACTATATCTTCATATGGAGGCAATGCAGCTGTCATGGCCAAGTCCTTCGTCATGGCAGTTCAGAATGTGGCCCAAATATGATATTCTTCTCTTCGGCTAGGGACCATTACCTCGTGGCAGAAGCTCAAGGATATGCTGGTGACAAGTTTCCAAGGCTTTCAGACGAAGCCGGTCACAGCTCAGGCCTTGTTTCAGTGCACGCAAGATCATGAAGAGTACCTCCAGGCATATGTCTGAAGGTTCTTGTGTCTCAGAGCACAAGCGCCTACAGTGCCTAATGAAATTGTTGTTGAAGCCATGATTAAGGGGCTTCGTCCAGGACCTACTGCTCAGTATTTCGCTAGAAACCCTCCACAGACTCTGGAGAAGCTGCTTCAGAAGATGGACGAGTACATCCGGGCCGACAATGACTTCCGCCAAAGAAGGGAGGAAGCATATAGGTTCTTTGAAATGACCAGGGGCTTCGGAGGAAGAATCCACCCGAGGCATGTCAGGTCCATTCACAACTTCATCCAGAGTGATGACAGAGGTGAAAGGGAATTAGGCTTACACCTATTTCCTAATTTATTTTGGTGGTTGAATTGCCCAAAACAAATAATTGGACTAACTAGTTTGCTCTAGTCTATAAGTTCTACAGGTGCCAAAGGTTCACAATAAGCCAATAAAAAGACCAAGAAAGGGTTCAAACAAAGAGAGCAAAAGACATCCCAAAAGGCACCCTGGTCTGGCGCACTGGACTGTCCGGTGTGCCACCGGACAGTGTCCGGTGCACCACCGGACAATGTCCAGTGCACCAGGGCACTCGAAGTTGAACTCGCTACCTTCGGGAAAATCAGAGGGCGCTCCGCTATAATTCACCGGACTGTCCGGTGAGTCACCGGACAGTGTCCGGTGCACACCGGACTGTCCGGTGTGCCACTGGAGCAACGGCTACTTCGCGCGCAACGGTCGACTGCAACCGCATTCAATATGCTACAGTGCGCGCAGAGGTCAGAGCACGCGCGGGCGGCGCACCGGACAGTCTACAGGACCTGTCCGGTGCACCACCGGACAGCCCAGAGGCCCCACAAGTCAGAGCTCCAACGGTCGAACCCCAACGGTCTGCTGACGTGGCTGGCGCACCGGACTGTCCGGTGCGCCATGCGACAGCAGTCTTCCAACGGCCATTTTTGGTGGTTGGGGCTATAAATACCCCAACCACCCCACATTCAATGGCATCCAAGCTTCTACACTTCTACACCTTACAAGAGCTATAGCATTCAATACAAGACACACCAAAGAGATCAAATCCTCTCCCAACTCCACACAAAGCTTTAGTGATTAGAGAGAGAGATTTGTTGTGTTCATTTGAGCTCTTGCACTTGGATTGCTTCTTTTCTTTCTCATTCTTCTTGTGATCATACTCAATTGTAACCAAGGCAAGAGACACCAATTGTGTGGTGGTCCTTGCGGGAACTTTGTGTTCCATTTGATTGAGAAGAGAAGCTCACTCGGTCTAAGTGACCGTTTGGGAGAGGGAAAGGGTTGAAAGAGACCCGGTCTTTGTGACCACCTCAACGGGGAGTAGGTTTGCAAGAACCGAACCTCGGTAAAACAAATCATCGTGTCTCGCTCTTTATTTGCTCACGATTTGTTTTACGCCCTCTCTCTCGGACTCGTTTATATTTCTAACGCTAACCCGGCTTGTAGTTGTGCTTAAGTTTATAAATTTCAGATTCGCCCTATTCACCCCCCCTCTAGGCGACTTTCAATTGGTATCAGAGCCCGGTGCTTCATTAGAGCCTAACCGCTCGAAGTGATGTCGGGAGCATCCGCCAAGAGGGAGACAGGGACCGGCGAGAAGCCCGCTACAAGCCATGGGAAGGCTCCATCCGGGGAGTCCGCCAACAAGGTGAAGGGATCACCTTCACACAACAAGTCGGGTCGGAGCGGTGACAAGAAGAAGAAAATGAGGAAGGTGGTCTACTACGAGATCGACTCTTCATCGCCACCCACCTCCGGCTCGGACACGTCGTCCATAACTTCTAAGTGCCATGAGCGCAAGAAGTTTAGTAAGATTCCCCTACGCTATCCTCGCATTTCCAAACATACTCCATTACTTTCTGTCCCATTAGGCAAACCACCTATGTTTGATGGTGAAGATTATAATATGTGGAGTGATAAAATGAGACATCACCTAACCTCACTCCACACAAGCATTTGGGATGTTGTTGAAATTGGAGTACAGGTACCATCTCCGGGGGATGAAGACTATGATTCAGACGAGGTCGCCCAAATCCGACACTTCAACTCCCAAGCCACCACTATACTCCTCGCCTCTCTAAGTCGAGAGGAGTATAACAAGGTGCAAGGGTTAAAAAGCGCCAAGGAGATTTGGGACGTACTCAAGACCGCGCACGAAGGAGATGAGGTGACCAAAATCACCAAGCGAGAGACGATCGAGGGGGAGCTCGGTCGGTTCCGACTCAACCAAGGCGAGGACCCTCAAGCCATGTACAACCGCTTGAAGACCTTGGTGAACCAAGTGCGCAACCTCGGGAGCACCAAATGGGATGACCATGAAATGGTCAAGGTTATTCTAAGATCCCTCGTTTTTCTTAATCCTACGCAAGTTCAATTAATTCGAGGTAATCCTAGATATACACTAATGTCTCCCAAGGAAGTAATAGGGAATTTTGTGAGCTTTGAGTTGATGATCAAAGGCTCAAAGAAAATCATCGAGCTAGATGGCCCCTCCACGCCCGAAGCACAACCGGTTGCATTCAAGGCGACGGAGGAGAAGAAGGAGGAGTCTACATCAAGTAGACAACCCATCGACGCCTCTAAGCTCGACAATGAGGAGATGGCGCTCATCATCAAGAGCTTCCGCCAAATCCTCAAGCAAAGGAGGGGGAAGATTACAAGCCTCGCTCCAAGAAAGTTTGCTACAAGTGTGGTAAGCCCGGTCATTTTATAGCAAAATGTCCACTATCTAGTGACAGTGACAAGGGCGACGACAAGAAGGGCAAGAGAAGAGAAAAGAAGAGGTACCACAAGAAGAGGGGCGGCGATGCCCATGTGTGCCGCGAATGGGACTCCGACGAGAGCTCCTCCGACTCCTCCGACGAGGACGCCGCCAACATCGCCGTCACCAAGGGCCTCCTCTTCCCCAACGTCGGCCACAAGTGCCTCATGGCAAAGGATGGCAAAAGGAAGAAGGTAAAATCAAGATCCTCCACTAAATATGAAACCTCTAGCGATGAGGATAATGCTAGTGATGAGGAGGATAACTTGCGCACCCTTTTTGCCAACTTAAACATGCAACAAAAAGAAAAATTAAATGAATTAATTAGTGCTATTCATGAGAAGGATGAACTCTTGGACACCCAAGAGGACTTCCTAATTAAGGAAAATAAGAAGCATGTTAAGGTTAAAAATGCTTACGCTCTAGAAGTAGAAAAATGTGAAAAACTATCTAGTGAGCTAAGCACTTGCCATGATACTATTGTCAACCTTAGAAATGAGAATGCTAAATTAATTGCTAAGGTTGATTCAAATGTTTGTAATGATTCAATTCCCAATCTTAGTGATGATAATGCTAATTTGCTTGCTAAGATTGAAAAGTTGAATAATTCACTTGCTAGCCTTAGGATTGAAAATGAAGAATTGATTGCTAAGGCTAAAGAATTAGATGTTTGCAATTCCGATCTTAGAGATAAGAGTGATATTCTACGTGCTAAGATTGTTGAACTTAATTCTTGCAAACCCTCTACATCTACCACTGAGCATGTTTCCATTTGCACTAGATGCAGAGATATTAATGTTGATGCTATTCATGATCACCTAGCATTAATTAAGAAACAAAATGATCACATAGCTCAACTTAAAGCTAAGATTAATGAGCATGACTTAGAAAATGAAAAATTTAAATTTGCTAGAAGCATGCTCTATAGTGGGAGACGCCCTGGCATCAAGGATGACATTGGCTTCCAAAAGGGGGACAATGTCAAACTTAATGCCCCTCCTAAAAGATTATCTAACTTTGTTAAGGGCAAGGCTCCCATGCCTCAGGATAACGAGGGTTACATTTTATACCCTGCCGGTTATCCCGAGAGCAAAATTAGGAGAACTCATTCTAGGAAGTCTCACTCTGGTCCTAATCATGCTTTCATGTATAAGGGTGAGACATCTAGCTCTAGCCAATCAACCCGTGCAAAATTGCCTAAAAGGAAAACTCCAATTGCATCAAATGATTCTAAAATTTCATTTAAAATTTTTGATGCATCTTATGTTTTAACTAACAAATCCGGCAAGTTAGTTGCCAAGTATGTTGGGGGCAAGCACAAGGGGTCAAAGACTTGTGTTTGGGTACCCAAAGTTCTTGTATCTAATGTCAAAGGACCCAAAACCATTTGGGTACCTAAAATCAAGAACTAAACTTGTTTTGTAGGTTTATGCATCCGGGGGCTCAAGTTGGATCATCGATAGCGGGTGCACAAACCATATGACAGGGGAGAAGAAGATGTTCTCCTCCTATGAGAAAAACCAAGATCCCCAACGAGCTGTCACATTCGGGGATGGAAACCAAGGTTTGGTCAAAGGATTGGGTAAAATTGCTATATCTCCTGACCATTCCATTTCCAATGTTTTTCTTGTAGATTCTTTAGATTACAATTTGCTTTCCGTTTCTCAATTATGCAAAATGGGCTACAACTGTCTTTTCACGGATATAGGTGTTACTGTCTTTAGAAGAAGTGATGATTTAGTAGCATTTAAGGGAGTGTTAGAGGGTCAGCTATACTTAGTAGATTTTGATAGAACTGAACTCGACACTTGCTTAATAGCTAAGACTAACATGGGCTGGCTCTGGCATCGCCGACTAGCACATGTTGGAATGAAGAATCTTCACAAGCTTCTAAAGGGAGAACACATTTTGGGACTAACAAATGTTCATTTTGAGAAAGACATGGTTTGTAGCGCATGTCAGGCAGGGAAGCAAGTTGGTGATCATCATCCACACAAGAACATCATGACGACTAACAGGCCACTCGAGCTCCTACATATGGATCTATTCGGCCCGATAGCTTACATAAGCATCGGCGGGAGTAAGTACTGTCTAGTTATTGTGGATGATTATTCTCGCTTCACTTGGGTGTTCTTTTTGCAGGAAAAATCTCATACCCAAGAGACCTTAAAGGGATTCTTGAGACGAGCTCAAAATGAGTTCGACCTAAGGATCAAGAAAATTAGAAGCGACAACGGGACGGAGTTCAAGAACTCTCAAATTGAAGGCTTCCTTGAGGAGGAGGGCATCAAGCATGAGTTCTCTTCTCCCTACACCCCACAACAAAATGGTGTAGTGGAGAGGAAGAATCGAACTCTATTGGACATGGCAAGAACCATGCTTGATGAGTACAATACTTCGGATCGGTTTTGGGCCGAGGCGGTCAACACCGCTTGCTACGCCATCAACCAGTTGTATCTACACTGAATCCTCAAGAAGACATCATATGAACTCCTAACCGGTAAAAAGCCCAATGTTTCATATTTTAGAGTCTTTGGTAGCAAATGCTTTATCCTTGTTAAAAGAGGTAGAAAATCTAAATTTGCTCCTAAGGCAGTAGAAGGCTTTTTGCTAGGTTATGATTCAAACACAAGGGCATATAGAGTCTTTAACAAGTCCTCTAGACTAGTTGAAGTTTCTTGTGACATTGTGTTTGATGAGACT
This sequence comes from Zea mays, assembly GCF_902167145.1. Taxonomy (NCBI): domain Eukaryota; kingdom Viridiplantae; phylum Streptophyta; class Magnoliopsida; order Poales; family Poaceae; genus Zea; species Zea mays. The sequence continues at coordinate 28,237,608 of NC_050100.1, read as the reverse complement.
AACGGCTCTCAAGTAGAGCAAGTTGATCTTGATGAGATAGGTGAAGAAGAGGCTCTGTGCGTCGTGCTAAGGAACATGTCGATTGGGGATGTATGTCCTAAGGAATCCGAAGAGCCACCACAAGCACAAGATCAACCATCTTCCTCCACACAAGCATCTCCACCAACTCAAGATGAGGATAAGGCTCAAAATGGTGAAGGAGAAGTTCAAGAAGTTGAGCCACCTCAAGAGGAGAGCAATGATCAAGGGGGAGATGCCCATGATCAACATGAGGAAGATGAACAAGTTCCAAGGCCGCCACACCCAAGAATCCACCAAGCAATCCAACGAGATCACCCCGTCGACACCATCCTCGGCGACATTCATAAGGGGGTAACCACTAGATCTCATGTTGCACATTTTTGTGAGCATTACTCTTTTGTTTCCTCTATTGAGCCACACAGGGTAGAGGAAGCACTACAAGATTCGGATTGGGTGGTGGCGATGCAAGAGGAGCTCAACAACTTCACTAGGAATGAGGTATGGCATTTAGTTCCACGTCCTAACCAAAATGTTGTAGGAACCAAGTGGGTCTTCCGCAACAAGCAAGATGAGCATGGTGTGGTGACAAGGAACAAAGCCCGACTTGTGGCAAAGGGATACTCACAAGTCGAAGGTTTGGATTTCGGTGAAACTTATGCACCCGTAGCTAGGCTTGAGTCAATTCGCATATTACTTGCCTATGCTACTTACCATGGCTTTAAGCTTTATCAAATGGACATGAAAAGTGCCTTCCTCAATGGACCAATCAAGGAGGAGGTCTATGTTGAGCAACCTCCCGGCTTTGAAGATAGTGAGTATCCTAACCATGTGTATAAACTCTCTAAGGCGCTTTATGGGCTCAAGCAAGCCCCAAGAGCATGGTATGAATGCCTAAGAGATTTTCTTATCACTAATGGCTTCAAAGTCGGAAAGGCCGATCCTACTTTATTTACTAAAACTCTTGACAATGATTTGTTTGTATGCCAAATTTATGTTGATGATATTATATTTGGGTTTACTAACGAATCTACATGTGAGGAATTTAGTAGGATCATGACACAGAAATTCGAGATGTCTATGATGGGGGAGTTGAAGTACTTCTTGGGATTTCAAGTAAAGCAACTCCAAGAGGGCACCTTCATTAGCCAAACGAAGTATATTCAAGACATTCTAAACAAGTTTGGGATGAAGGATGTCAAACCCATCAAGACACCCATGGGAACCAATGGGCATCTCGACCTCGACACGGGAGGTAAATCCGTCGATCAAAAGGTATACCGGTCGATGATAGGTTCTTTACTCTATTTATGTGCTTCACGACCAGACATTATACTTTCCGTATGCATGTGTGCAAGATTTCAAGCCGACCCTAAGGAAGCTCACCTTACGACCGTAAAACGAATCTTGAGATATTTAGTTCATACTCCTAAGTTTGGGCTTTGGTACCCTCGGGGATCCACATTTGATTTAATTGGTTATTCGGATGCCGATTGGGCAGGGTGTAAAATTAATAGAAAGAGCACATCGGGGACTTGCCAGTTCTTGGGAAGATCCCTGGTGTCTTGGGCTTCCAAGAAGCAAAATTTCGTCGCTCTTTCTACCGTCGAAGCCGAGTATATTGTCATAGGACATTGTTGCACGCAATTGCTTTGGATGAGGCAAACCCTTAGGGACTATGGTTACAAATTAACCAAAGTTCCTCTTCTATGTGATAATGAGAGTGCAATCCGCATGGCGGATAATCCCGTTGAGCATAGCCACACTAAACACATAGTCATTCGGTATCATTTCTTAAGGGATCACCAACAAAAGGGAGATATCGAGATTGCATACATTAACACTAAGGAACAATTAGCCGATATCTTTACCAAGCCACTAGATGAACAAACTTTTAACAAACTTAGGCATGAGCTAAATATTCTTGATTCTAGGAATTTCTTTTGATGTTTTGCACACATAGCTCATGAATATACCTTTGATCATATCTCTTTTATATACTATGACTAATGTGTTCTCAAGTGAATTTCAAACCAAGTCATAGGTGTATTGAAAGGGAATAGGAGTCTTCGGCGAAGACAAAGGCTTCCACTCCACTCCATCAAAATTACTCATCCTTCGCCGTCGCTCCGAGCAACTCTCCAACTTTGGTATAATCTTCACTCATATTCTGTTTGCCAAAGGGGGAGAAAGTAGTTTAAAAGGGCTTATATTTCACTCAAGTATCCGTTTTTGGCGATTCATGCCAAAGGGGGAGAAAGTATTAGCCCAAAGCAAAAGGACCACACCACCACCCATTTTCAAAAGGTTTTAAAATGATGAATTTTTTAATTGATATCTTATTATATTCAAAAGGGGGAGAAAGTAGCATTTTCAAAATTGGTATCTTAAAACCCTCTTGAACATTAAGAGGAGGATTTTATTGAGCGGAAGTTTTGTTTAAGTCAAAGGAAAAGCATTTGAAACAGGGGGAGAAAATTTTAAATCTTGAAAATGCTTCTCAAAATCTTACTCATTTACCTTTGACTATTTGCAAAAGGACTTTGAAAAGAATTTACAAAGAATTTGCAAAAACAAAACGTGTGGTGCAAGCGTGGTCCAAAATGTTAAAAATATAAAGAAACAATCCATGCACATCTTATGAAAATATTTATTGGTTCAATTCTAAGAAATCTTTGCACTTACATTATGCAAACTAGTTCTATTATTCTCTTCTATACTTGCTTTGGTTTGTGTTGGCATCAATCATCAAAAAGGAGGAGATTGAAAGGGAATTAGGCTTACACCTATTTCCTAATTTATTTTGGTGGTTGAATTGCCCAACACAAATAATTGGACTAACTAGTTTGCTCTAGTCTATAAGTTCTACAGGTGCCAAAGGTTCACAATAAGCCAATAAAAAGACCAAGAAAGGGTTCAAACAAAGAGAGCAAAAGACATCCCAAAAGGTACCCTGGTCTAGCGCACCGGACTGTCCGGTGCACCACCGGACAGTGTCCGGTGCACCAGGGCACTCGAAGCTGAACTCGCTACCTTCGGGAAAATCAGAGGGCGCTCCGCTATAATTCACCGGACTGTCCGGTGAGTCACCGGACAGTGTCCGGTGCACATCGGACTGTCTGGTGTGCCAGTGGAGTAACGGCTACTTCGCGTGCAACGGTCGACTGCAACCGCATTCAATGCGCTACAGTGCGCGCATAGGTCAGAGGACGCGCGGGCGGCGCACCGGACAGTCTACAGGACCTGTCCGGTGCACCACCGGACAGCCCAGAGGCCCCACAAGTCAGAGCTCCAACGGTCGAACCCCAACGGTCTGCTGACGTGGCTGGCGCACCGGACTGTCCGGTGTGCCATGCGACAGCAGTCTTCCAACGACCATTTTTGGTGGTTGGGGCTATAAATACCCCAACCACCCCACATTCAATGGCATCCAAGCTTCTACACTTCTACACCTTACAAGAGCTATAGCATTCAATACAAGACACACCAAAGAGATCAAATCCTCTCCCAACTCCACACAAAGCTTTAGTGATTAGAGAGAGAGATTTGTTGTGTTCATTTGAGCTCTTGCACTTGGATTGCTTCTTTTCTTTCTCATTCTTCTTGTGATCATACTCAATTGTAATCAAGGCAAGAGACACCAATTGTGTGGTGGTCCTTGCGGGAACTTTGTGTTCCATTTGATTGAGAAGATAAGCTCACTCGGTCTAAGTGACCGTTTGAGAGAGGGAAAGGGTTGAAAGAGACCCGGTCTTTGTGACCACCTCAACGGGGAGTAGGTTTGCAAGAACCGAACCTCGGTAAAACAAATCATCGTGTCTCGCTCTTTATTTGCTCACGATTTGTTTTACGCCCTCTCTCTCGGACTCGTTTATATTTCTAACGCTAACCTGGCTTGTAGTTGTGCTTAAGTTTATAAATTTCAGATTCGCCCTATTCACCCCCCTCTAGGCGACTTTCAAGAGGAAGTCAACAACAGAGACTGCACTATTCTTCACAAGCTTCGGGACAGCAACAAAGCTCATTCCGGCCGCTAGCTCCAAGAGGTAGAGGCGCCAGGGGCTTCAGAGGAAGATATGGGGACCAGCCCAGGAAAATCTACTGTCTATTTTGTGGAGAGGACAAGGGCCACAATACAAGAACGTGTCAAATCACTATCCAAAAGCAAAAAGAAATTGCAGAAGCCGAAGCCTAGAAAAATCAGACGAAGCAGGTCCTGCACACTGCTTCGTGTCATTCACCCTACATACCAGAATATGTGGGTAATCATCCTGCAGCTTCTGTTACTTCAGCTAGTGAGCCGCAAGTTTCTTGGCCACAGCTTCCACCTCCGCCGCCGCTACAGCCTACCTACTCACGAGGTCATCAGCCACAAGGGAGTCAACAGACCCATCAGCAGCGAGATTTCAGGGACGGGTCCAAAGCTCGCACAGTTAACAGCACTGTGCCAGAGTCAAAACACATATATTGAGAGATATCCTACCTTTGACACAGTTTTACATTCACTGTCGTTTTCTTTTTAATAAGGAACAATCAATGTAAACCTAGTTTTCTTGTTATTTTTTAAATTCTCTGTACTAGCTTTGTTTATGTCAAAATGAAATATACCTTCGTCACAGACTTACGAGAATGTCGAAGCTACAAAGAGATATTCCTTCAAGAATGCAGAGCTAAAATCGCATTAAAAATTTTACCGAAGCTACAGAAAGTCGTTCTTAAAGAGCGCAGTGTAAGTTTGCCGAAGCTATAGAAAGCCGTTCCTAAGGGAGCGCAGCGTAAGTTTTCTGCTCAAAAGTCGTTCCCTAGGGAATGCAGAGCTTACAGCGAAAAGTCAACGCTGATACCGCCGAAATATAAGGCAAAGCGCGAAAAGTCAACGCGAATACCACCAAAATAGAAGGCGAAGAAGTTCAAAAGACGTTCCTTAGGGAATGCAGAACTTACACCGAAAAATAAACGGTGCAGCCGAAAAGTAAACGGCAAAGAGATTTCAGACATTCCTTAGGGAATGAAGGTTGTGGATGAAGCTTCGGATGTGTGTGTTTGGGCATTCATTTGCACGATGCATTACCATCATTCATGGCATCATATCGCATAGCATTACATCATACATCATATCACATTAATGACATCAATTGAAAATGCGGTCGATTTTCGGGCAATGCTTTACAAAAAATGAAAAGACGCCAAGGCACAAAGTAAGCCGAGAATCACAGCTTCATCACTTCTGATGCGAAAAAAGGATCTATTGTTTACGAAGCATTGATGGTTTACAAAGAATGGATGATTCTTACGAAGCATAAAAGCTTTTCTTTACAAAGCATGAAAAGAAGGGAAGGTGTTTTTTCGCCGAAGGCTCAAAAACGGTATGTACATAAAGTTTCATGCATCGCAAAGAACTGAATTACAAACAATTCATATATTACATTCAAGTACCAAATATTACAAGCATAGTTCAGCAAATGTTACAATAATATTCTATAAATGTTTTTACAATAGCTACTCTTCTTCCTTCAAAACTTTATCTGCAGCTTCGGTCAACAATTTGGTAACGACTTCATCTACAATAGCTTCGGCCATATTAATAATTTATATCGTCTTCTTTGTCTCTGGGTCGGCCAGTGGGTCGAATGGCTCTGGGGAGGAGATAGTTCAGCTGCAGTAGAAGACATAACTTAGTTCGAAGTTACAAAAATAGACAACAAAGTCAAAAGTCATTAAGTAATATCTATCTGTCTTTCAAGTTCCGCAGATTTTTCAGCCGCTTTTGTTGCCTCTCGAGCGTCAAGAATATCTTTTCGCTCTTCTTCATTATTTCATGGGCCATCCCTCGACCGCCATTTTCCCAGATATCAGTAAAAAAATTTCTGCCTATTGAGCTCGCTTCGACCGAGGGTCCTTCGTATCGTCAATTGAGAAGCCAGCTTCGGCCTGGGCCAAAGTTTTAACATGTTCGCACCCTGCCTTCTCGAAAGTAGCTACAACTCCCCTCGCTCCAGAAAATGCACAGACGTCCCCGCGGTCACTCAATATCTCTTCAAAAGCTTCGGCTTCACTGCTGATCCACTTGATTACGCCCTCAGGATCGCCCCTTATGAAATTGTCTTCGCTCGAGTACGAGCCCACGTTGGCGAAGCTAGTTTTTATCTTTCTAACGCATTCTACAGATTTTTCAAAACATCTTTCTTTTGACGAGCGAAGCTCTGCAACTGTTTTTTCAAAATAATTTTTCTAGTACTCACTGGCATCTCGGTCAGCTTTGGCAACATTGCATTTTAATTTGGCTTCAGCCAGTTGTTTTTTAAGGTTTTCAATCTCATTCCTTTGGATTTCATATTGAGCCTTGAAGTTAGCTTCATCCACCTTTACTTTGTCCACCAATGTGAGTAGAATTTTGTCTTTTTCCAAGGCTTCGTTTCTCAGCTTGATAACCTCTGTTCGAAGGTTGTTGAGAGCAATTGTGCAGCTCTCATCTTCAGCATTCTTTTGTGCCCTTAAGGCGTTGCTAAGTATTAAGCCCTATACAAAAGAATGAATGGATTAACATAAGAACAAAAGACTGATTCAAAATTCACAATTTTTTGTACCTTCAGAATATTGTATGCAAGGCTATCCGCAAGATCGTCCTTCGTCATGGCACAGAGGCCAGCCTCAAGCTTCGGAAACCCCATACTTCTGGCCATTTCCCGGCAGACGGATAATTCTTTGTTGTCTGGGAGGCAGTACAAGAAATCATCTTGTAACACCTAATTTGTAAGAGATCATATTAAAAGGAGAAAAGTGTTTTCCTTTATTTATATGTGTGTATCGCATCCATTTGTCATCACATGTGAACACCACCTTTAAAAATAAGTAATAAAAATATATATCACTAAACCATGGCATCATGCTGGATTTTGTTTTGTGTGCATTTTGTGTCAACATAAAATAATTTGAAGAAGAAATATATTAAATTCCCAAAATAGAATTTGGAAAATAAAAGGAGATCCTAGAATTTGAGAAAAGAGAAGAAGAATACCATACAAAATAGAGAGATAAATATTAAAGAAATAATAAATAAACTCATCTCATGCCATGTTTAAGATGTATATTTTATGAGAATACAGATGTACCAAGAAGTTTGAACTTGAATGGAAATTAAATTATGAATTTGAAAATTATAAGGCCTTCCATATTTAGGTTCAATTTGTACATTTAAAATGAGTATAAGTTTACAACTACAATTGGATTCAAATTTGAATTTGGAAATCTAAAAGGAAAAGAGAAAATAAAAACAAAAGAAAAAGGGAAAGATCACTCACCTGGGCTCGGATCCTCCATTTGGCCCACTAGGAAAACCCCTCTGCGCCAGCCCACTCTCATCCCTGGTTGTAGCTGCCATGTGGGGTCTCGACGTCAGTCACCCTTCACTCTTCTCGTTCGAGCGCTTCTGCTCGCCCTCTGCGCCGATGTGTGGGCCGTTGGTGTCAGCGGAGCGTGGCTCCACAGGGGGCGCTGTCATCCGGGCCCAGTAACCAGTCGCACCGTGGTATGGCGCGGAGATCTCTCCCGCGCAGCGCCGACTCTAGATGGTCGTGAGTTCGTCGTGATTCTAGGAGTTAGTTGCGGATCGGTGATTTCCGCATAAAACCTGCGTGCAGCATCGTTCTGGCTCTGACCAATTCTCGCACTCATCCGAGGGTTGTTCAGTGGGAGTTGGGAAAGCTCGAGCTCGCGGCGACCGGGGGGAGAAGATCCGGGGCGCCACTGGTAAATCTCGGTGGTGCTGGATTCTACCCCGGGGTGTGATCGGGGAGGTTCGCCCATGTTCGGGGAAGCCAATCGTGACATCTAGGCGGGCCCTGTGTCTTCGCGGCGCCGGTAATATCTTATCGGGCGGCGAGGAACACGACGTGCCTCACGTCGTCGTGGGCTGCTCCACCTTCGGCAACATTGTGGGTGAGAATCTCGTCTTCGAATTCGCTTTGGTACTTCGCGTCGTGTAGGGTAAGGAATTGGGTTTTGGACCAGTAGAATGCCGGTTTGTGATTCGCCGGAGATCGCTCCGCCGTGGGATCCGGTGCTGCCGCGGGTTGGTGGCTGGGGGAAAGAGAAAGGTGGGTAGCCATTAGATCCGTAGTGGACGGTCAGATTTGACTCCGGTCCCGATAGCACCTCAGTCGTGGATCTCGCGATGTCCGGCCGCGATTCAGTGCGGGATATACCCTTTCGCGCAATTGATCTAAACCGTAGATGTTAGATCCGAGGGGTAGTGTGGTCTTGCGGGTTATGATCAATTGAGGGCATTGATCTAGAATCGAACGGCCCCAGGCACTCCATACCCCTTCCCGGGGACTTTTTGCAAAAGAGACCCTAGCTTTAATTGAAATAGAATCCGTCGTCCTTTTGCGACTGTGCGCTATGCCTGTATATTCTTACCTAGGCGCCCCTGGATTTATCTGGAATTGAGTCCCAGTCCAGATTGGTATTTAACCCGAGAATTTAAATTATAAAATGGATTTAATATATAAATATACCCTAGAACTTGTATAAATCATAGAAAATCCATTTTTAGTCCAAATTACCCCATTCAACTTTCTAAAATTTTGTAATATTATTATCTATCACTTAGAGTCTCTGTTTTGTCATGAAAACAGTAAGAAAATTAATTTCTCATTAATCCTATTTTAAGCACTAAAACCTTTGGAAATTCATATCTTAAAATCTATAACTCCAAAAATTATGATTCATGTTCCTAGGATTTTAGTTTAATGTGTAGAGTATTGCTGTGTATTTTGTTTATATGTTTGATGTGATGTTAATTTTCTCTATATACTGTGCTTGTTTGTATTGTGGCGGGTAGAAGAGCCTGCGACTGTGGATTCTGAGGTTCAGCAGATAGAAGTAGCTGAACAGGAGCTCATTGAAGGCAAGTTGTGCCCTTGATCACTTTTGTTTACCCAATAATATTCTTTATTATCACTATTCAATGTATAGGTTTAATTTTGTTGGGACCCAATAGGTCATCCTAGTCTGTTTATCCTGATTACATTGTTTACCCCTGAATCACTTGGGTAGTTTTGCTATTGCTTTACATGGTTTTGGGATAATCTTTCATTATATCCATGTTCCAATTTTGTTATTCTATTTATGTTCATGTCAAGATCATTAATGTTAATTGGAACATGAAGCTTAACTTGAGAAACACGTGCCACCACAAGGGTTTAATGGGACACCCTTGGCCAACTAACTAGGAAAGCTAGTGGAAGACTACCTTACCCGAAAGGGGCAAGGGCAGTAGGGGATTGCATGCAAGGAGGTTCTCTGGTTGATTTTGCTGCGATGGCGGTCAGACGGGGGATTCTTGCAAGTGCTCTTCCCATAAACTGTAGCGGGTTTTCGGAAGCTAGTGGAACTTTGTAAAGGCCTCATAGTGGATCCCTAGCCATTCACCTCGGTAGTGTCTAAGGGTCTAGCTAACCCTGGCGACATGGGATACATGACTTGCGGGTAAAGGGTACAACCTCTGCAGAGTGTAAAACTGGTATACTAGCCGAGCTCGCGGTCATGAGCAGCTCAGGACTCTCTGATGATTAAATTATGGAACCTAAACTCAATTTGTCATATGCATTTGCATGGGATTATTATTAATTTTGTTCTATTATGTTTATTATGGTTTGGTATCTACTTATACTTAGTAACTGCTAATAAAATTTTGACCAACTTATTAAAAGCAATGCTCAGTTTTAACCCCTATTGTTGATCAGCCTTACACATCACATGAACTCCCACCTTTGGTGAGTTCATGCCACATTATTCCCCACAACTTGTTGAGCGATGAACATGTGTGAGCTCACCCTTGCTGTCTCACACGCCCCACAGGAGAAGTACAGGTGGTTCAAGAGGAGCCACGCAACGAGGAGTTCAATTCGATCTAGGTGGTGTCTCCAAGTTGACTTCCTTACACCAAGGACGATCCTTAGTTCGTGTTATATTTATCTTTTATTTTTGTAAGTCTTCTGCTATGTAATAAGTACTCTGATTATATTGTGTCATTTATCTCTATACACTCTATTATTATATATGTTGTCTTCTTTGGCGCATGTATGAGATGCACCCGACTTTGTTCCTTAAAACCCGGGTGTGACATAAGTGGTATCAGAGGAAATGTTGACTGTAGGACGAAACCTAGATAGAAATGGAAAAAACTCTTACTTACCTTACTCTGATTCATTCTGTACTTATCTCACTCTGATTCTTTCTATACTTATCTTGATCCTGTCTCACCTTCTACTGTTCTACTCTGATGATTCTTACCTTTTCTACTCTGAGACAAGATGGATTTCACACCTTGGAATCCTACATTTATGACCTTTTTAAGAGATAGGAGACCTAAGACAAAAATTAAAATTATTTTATCTATTAAAAATGTTGGTTGATTGTGCTGATGATTAATGCCTGATTTGCTTCTTTGATTGATTGAAATAGTATAGATGGGCATCTTAGCATGTACCACCATAAGGTAATGAATTAGCTTTAGTAGGTGACACACTTAGCTAATAAATCCCCCAAAGTAACATGCTTCGTAATCACTGCCTTGTCTACAATCCTTTCTTTCGTCCCCTGTGTTTCTAACCCAGATGGGCTACCCCTATAGTGTTAGAAGAGAGGACTATAGACGTGATCCTTGGTATGTCGTGGTTAAGAAAGGTAAAGTCAGTTTATACACTGTGCTAAATGAACCATAGAACTCACCAGTTCCAAAGGAGAAAGATTTGAAGTTGGAATTGTAGTAACTACCGCCACCAAACTAGCGGCATTCTTAGTCGATGGGAAGTTTGTTGGTGACAACATCCGTGTGGTTAAGGATTTTCTAGATGTCTTTCCAGAGGAGTTACCAGGGATGCCACCAGATACGGAAGTTGAGTTTGTCATAGATCTCTTACCTGAGACTGCTCCTATTTCTAAACAGCCATACAGGATGTCCGTAGAAGAACTAAAGGAACTTAAGAAGCAGTTAACAGAGTTGCAAGAGGCTAGGTACATTTGACCGAGTTCTTCACCTTGGGGAGCAACGGTTCTATTTGTACAAAAGAAGGATGGATCACATCAGATGTGTGTGGATTATAGGTCCCTTAATGATGTTACCGTGAAGAACAAGCACCCGTTACCCCACATTGAGGATTTATTTGATCAGATGAGAGATGCTAGGATATTCTCGAAGATTGATCCCCGATCGGGTTATCACCAAGTGAAGATTAGGCCATCGAATATTCCCAAGACAGCTTTCTCGACCCGATATGGATTATATGAGTTCACGGTTATGTCGTTTGGATTAACTAATGCACCAGCCTATTTTATGGATCTGAAGAATAAGGTGTTCATGATCTGGACAGATTCGTCGTGGTTTTCATCGACAATATTTTTATTTATTCCAAGAGTGATAGTGATCATGAGGAACATCTGAGATTGGTGCTATAAAAGCTAAGAGATAATCAACTCTACGCCAAGTTTAGCAAATGCGAGTTTTGGATTGGCGAGGTGTCATTCCTTGGACATATCATTTCTAATGGAGGAATATCAGTGGATCCTGCTAAAGTCAAGGAGATAGTGGCGTGGAGCATACCCACTACAGTTACGGAGGTTTGGAGTCTCTTGGGACTTGTAGGATATTATCGGAGATTTATTGAAGGATTTTCTAAGATTGTTAAACCTATGACTTCACTTCTAGAGAAAGGAAGAGAATTTAAGTGGAACGAGAAATGTCAAGATAGTTTTGATCAATTGAAGAAGAGATTGATGTCACCGCCAGTGTTGGTTATGCCAGACCTGCAGACGGGATTTGATATTTATTGTGATGCATGTGGCCAAGGCTTGGGATGTGTGCTCATGCAAGAAGGACATGTGATTGCCTATGCTTCTCGTCAATTGCGGAAACATGAATTGAATTACCCCACTCATGACTTAGAGTTGGCAGCCGTTGTGCATGCGCTTAAGATTTGGAGACATTATATCATGGGGACCAAGTGCCAAGTATACACGGATCATAAGAGTTTGAAGTATATATTCACTCAGAAGGATCTCAACCTTAGGCAACACCGTTGGTTGGAGCTTATTAAGGACTACGATATGGAGATTCACTATCACCCGGGCAAGGCGAACTTGGTTGCAGATGCCTTGAGTTGAAAGGAGCATGTTCATTCAACTGTTGTTGCCCAGCTACCCGATGAGATTGTTGAGGATTTCAGGAGACTTAACCTGGGGATAGTTACTCACATTGAAGGAGTTACCATTGAATTGGAACCTACCTTGGAGCAAGAAATTCGTAAAGGTCTGGTTGGTGATGCTAAAATACAAGATATTAAGGATCTGATTACTGAAGGTAGAGGTCTAGAATTTATGGAGGATGAGCAAGACACGGTATGGATCAAGGATCGGATATGTGTTCCGGAGATTGAAAGCCTTCGTGAGACTATACTAAAGGAAGCTGATGACTCAGATTATTCTATTCATCCTAGGAGTACCAAGATATATCAGGTTTTGAAGCAAAAATACTGGTGGTATGGATTGAAGAGAGATGTGGTTGCACATGTGGCTATGTGCGAAGTGTGTCAAAGAGTTAAGGCTGAACACTAGAGGCCAGCTGGTCTATTGTACCCATTAAAGATACCCGAATGGAAGTGGGAAGAGATTGGTATGGATTTCATTACTGGATTGCCACACACCTCGAAAGGATATGATTCTATATGGGTTATTGTGGATGGACTGACCAAAGTGGCTCATTTCATTCCGGTCAAGACTACTTATAAGGAATCTCAATTGACAGAGTTATATATGGCTTGGATTGTGTCTCTACACGGTGTACCGAAGAAGATCATTTTGGATAGAGGATCAAAGTTTACCTCCAGAATTTGGAAAAGTTTTCATGAGAATATGGATACAAAGTTGAATTTTAGTTCGCCCTACCATCCTCAGACTGGAGGACAGACTGAAAGGACTAATCAAGTATTGGAGTACATGTTGAGAGCTTGTGCCCTTCAGCATGGTAGTAGTTTGGACAAGAGTCTACCTTATGCAGAGTTCTCATATAATAATAGTTACGAGGCTAGTCTGAAGATGTCACCGTTCAAGGCTCTATATGGCAGGAAGTGCAGGACTCCTCTATATTGGGATCAGACTGGAGAAAGATAGTTCTTTGGATATGAATTTATTCAAGAGGCAGACGAACAAGTTTGTATAATCAAGGAGAACTTGAGGGTAGCTCAGACCAAGCAAAAGAGCTACGCTGATAATAGAAGAAGACCACTGGTGTTTTAGGAAGGTGATCATGTGTACCTCAAGATGTCACCACTTTGTGGGATGAGGAGATTCAAAGTCAAGGGAAAATTGTCTCCTCGCTATATTGGACCATTCTGAGTTTTTTTTGGCAAGTTGGAGAGATGGCCTATCAACTCGAGCTACCTGATAATCTATCTGATGTGCCTAATGTATTTCATGTGTCTCAATTAAGAAGTGTCTCCGTGTCCATGGAAAAACAGTTACCAATGGAAGAGCTCAGTGTTCATGGAGATTTGACTTATACAGAACATCCTACCAAGATTCTTGACACTTTGACTAGAGTTACAAGAAATAAGGTGATAAAGATGTGCAAAGTGCAATAGAGTCACCATGGAGAAGATGAAGCTACATGGGAAAGAGAAGAAGAGCTTCACATAGATTTTCCCCATCTTTTCCCTCGTTCCTCCTAAATCTCGAGGACGAGATTCTTGTTAAGGTGGGTAGGATTTGTAACACCTAATTTGTAAGAGATCATATTAAAAGGAGAAAAGTGTTTTCCTTTATTTATATGTGTGTATCGCATCCATTTGTCATCACATGTGAACACCACCTTTAAAAATAAGTAATAAAAATATATATCACTAAACCATGGCATCATGCTGGATTTTGTTTTGTGTGCATTTTGTGTCAACATAAAATAATTTGAAGAAGAAATATATTAAATTCCCAAAATAGAATTTGGAAAATAAAAGGAGATCCTAGAATTTGAGAAAAGAGAAGAAGAATACCATACAAAATAGAGAGATAAATATTAAAGAAATAATAAATAAACTCATCTCATGCCATGTTTAAGATGTATATTTTATGAGAATACAGATGTACCAAGAAGTTTGAACTTGAATGGAAATTAAATTATGAATTTGAAAATTATAAGGCCTTCCATATTTAGGTTCAATTTGTACATTTAAAATGAGTATAAGTTTACAACTACAATTGGATTCAAATTTGAATTTGGAAATCTAAAAGGAAAAGAGAAAATAAAAACAAAAGAAAAGGGAAAGATCACTCACCTGGGCTCAGATCCTCCATTTGGCCCACTAGGAAAACCCCTCTGCGCCAGCCCACTCTCATCCCTTGTTGTAGCTGCCATGTGGGGTCTCGACGTCAGTCACCCTTCACTCTTCTCGTTCGAGCGCTTCTGCTCGCCCTCTGCGCCGACGTGTGGGCCGTTGGTGTCAGCGGAGCGTGGCTCCACAGGGGGCGCTGTCATCCGGGCCCAGTAACCAGTCGCACCATGCTATGGCATGGAGATCTCTCCCGCGCAGCGCCGACTCTGGATGGTCGTGAGTTCGTCGTGATTCTAGGAGTTAGTTGCGGACCGGTGATCTCCGCATAAAACCTGCGTGCAGCATCGTTCTCGGCTCTGACCAATTCTCGCACTCATCCGAGGGTTGTTGAGTGGGAGTTGGGAAAGCTCGAGCTCGCGGCGGCCGGGGGGAGAAGATCCGGGGCGCCACTGGTAAATCTCGGTGGTGCTGGATTCTACCTCGGGGTGTGATCGGGGAGGTTTGCCCACGTCCGGGGAAGCCAATCGTGACATCTAGGCGGGCCCTGTGTCTTCGCGGCGCCGGTAATTTCTTATCAGGCGGCGAGGAACACGTCGTGCCGCACGTCGTCGCGGGCTGCTCCACCTTCGGCAGCATTGTGGGTGAGAATCTCGTCTTCGAATTCGCTTTGGTACTCCGCGTCGTGTAGGGTAAGGAATTGGGTTTTGGACCAGTAGAATGCCGGTTTGCGATTCGCCGGAGATCGCTTTGCCGTGGGATCCGGTGCTGCTGCGGGTTGGTGGCTGGGGGAAAGAGAAAGGCGGGTAGCCATTAGATCCGTAGTGGGCGGTCAGATTCGACTCCGGTCTGGATAGCACCTCAGCCGTGGATCTCGCGATGTCCGGCCGCGATTCAGTGCGGGATATACCCTCTCGCGCAATTGATCTAAACCGTAGATGTTAGATCCGAGAGGTAGTGTGGTCTTGCGGGTTATGATCTGTTGAGGGGCGTTGATCTAGGATCGAACGGCCCCAGGCACTCCATACCCCTTCCTGGGGACTTTTTGCTTAAGAGACCCTAGCTTTAATTGAAATAGAACCCGCCATCCTTTTGCGACTGTGCGTTGTGCCTGTATATTCTTACCCAGGCGCCCCTGGATTTCTCTGGAATTGAGTCCCAGTCCAGATTGGTATTTAACCCGAGAATTTAAATTATAAAATGGATTTTAATATATAAATATACCCTAGAACTTGTATAAATCATAGAAAATCCATTTTTAGTCCAAATTACCCCCATTCAACTTTCTAAAATTTTGTAATATTATTATCTATCACTTAGAGTCTCTGTTTTGTCATGAAAATAGTAAGAAAATTAATTTCTCATTTAATCATATTTTAAGCACATAAAACCTTTGGAAATTCCTATCTTAAAATCTATAACTCCAAAAATTATGATTCCTGTTTCTAGGATTTTAGTTTAATGTGTAGAATATTGTTGTGTATTTTGTTTATATGTTTGATGTGATGTTAATTTTCTCTATATAATGTGCTTGTTTGTATTGTGGCGGGTAGAAGAGCCTGCGACTGTGGATTCTGAGGTTCAGCAGATAGAAGTAGCTGAACAGGAGCTCATTGAAGGCAAGTTGTGCCCTTGATCACTTTTGTTTACCCAATAATATTCTTTATTATCACTATTCAATGTATAGGTTTAATTTTGTTGGGACCCAATAGGTCATCCTAGTCTGTTTATCCTGATTACCTTGTTTACCCCTGAATCACTTGGGTAGTTTTGCTATTGCTTTACATGGTTTTGGGATAACCTTTCATTATATCCATGTTCCAATTTTGTTATTCTATTTATGTTCATGTCAAGATCATTAATGTTAATTGGAACATGGAGCTTAACTTGAGAAACACGTGCCACCACAAGGGTTTACAGGGACGCCCTTGGCCAACTAACTAGGAAAGCTAGTGGAAGACTACCTTACCCGAAAGGGGCAAGGGCAGTAGGGGATTGCATGCAAGGAGGTTCTTGGGTTGATTTTGCTGCGATGGCGGTCAGACGGAGGATTCTTGCAAGTGCTCTTCCCATAAACTGTAGCGGGTTTTCGGAAGCTAGTGGAACTTTGTAAAGACCTTGTAGTGGATCTCTAGACATTCACCTCGGTAGTGTCTAAGGGTCTAGCTAACCCTGGCGACATGGGATTAGGGGTGGTAACGGGCCATTTAATTTAGCCTAGCAAATTTAAGGATCGAGTCAAGTTAGGGCCGGATCATAAAACAATACAATTTTGAACTAACAAAATTAAGGGCTTTGTTGATTTGTGAAGCAAGTATTAGGGCCATGATCCATTACCACCCCTACATGGGATACATGACTTGTGGGTAAAGGGTACAACCTCTACAGAGTGTAAAACTGGTATACTAGCCGAGCTCGCGGTCATGAGCAGCTCAGGACTCTCTGATGATTAAATTATGGAACCTAAACTCAATTTGTCATATGCATTTGCATGAGATTATTATTAATTTTGTTCTATTATGTTTATTATGGTTTGATATCTACTTATACTTAGTAACTGCTAATAAAATTTTGACCAACTTATTAAAAGCAATGCTCAGCTTTAACCCCTATTGTTGATCAGCCTTACACATCACATGAACTCCCACCTTTGGTGAGTTCATGCCACATTATTCCCCACAACTTGTTGAGCGATGAACATGTGTGAGCTCACCCTTGCTGTCTCACACCCCCCCACAGGAGAAGTACAAGTGGTTCAAGAGGAGCCACGCAACGAGGAGTTCGATTCGATCTAGGTGGTGTCTCCAAGTTGACTTCCTTGTGCCAAGGACGATCCTTAGTTCATGTTATATTTATCTTTTATTTTTGTAAGTCTTCCGCTATGTAATAAGTACTCTGATTATATTGTGACATTTATCTCTATACACTCTGTTATTATATATGTTGTCTTCTTTGGCGCATGTATGAGATGCACCCGGCTTTGTTCCTTAAAACCCGGGTGTGACACATCTTCATCTGTACCATTAAACACTAAGGCCCCTTTCGGGTACTTTAGTTCTCGGGCATAGTGTTTAGCTTCAAAGAATCCTTCTTCAGATAATCTTTTTCCCGAAGCATGTCGAATAATATAATCAAGGTCTTCGGAAGGTGCTTCGGGAGTAGGAGCGGCAACTTTTTCAGGCAAAATTCGTTCTATAGCCTCTTCCTCCGGTGCCTTTTCTCCAGTTTCCAAGGGTTTCTCCTTGGTAGGCTCTGAAGGCCCAGCTTCGATGCTAGCCTGGCTCACTGAAGCTTCGGCTTCAGTCGGTTTTGTTTTGGTTTCAATTTGCACTTTCGAAGCCTTGTCAACTTTCCCTGGAGTAGAGCTTGAAGGCTTTATCGTCTCCAGCACATCTAGTACACTGGCCATCCTTTTTCTCTTGGGGTCGCCGCAAGACCTTTTTGTGCCTTCGGCATTGTCACTTCTGCCAAAGGGCTTAAAATTTCTAATATTTTTGTCCCCTTGATACTTGATTCCTCAGCTTTATCAGTTTTCGGCTCAGCTAACTTGGCTGAGGTTGCCTTCGACAAGGTGGCCGGTTCCTCAGCTTTCTGTGAAGGAATTGGTTCCTTTGGAATAGCAGCTGAAGAAGTTTCCCCGCCAAACTCAGGCACTATGACCGGTTCAATGTAGCGCAGTCAGTGGGTAAGGACCTTCAACTTTTTTCTCTTCGGCGTAGGCTCGCTTGGAGCAGCCGAAGCAGCAACCTTTCTAGAAGTTGCACCCTTTCTTTTCTGCCCCCGTGGCGGATAGCGATAGTCAGGGTACATAAATTCAATAGCATCAAAAACCATATTTAATCTTTTCTTTTTTCGGCTCCTGAAGGTCGCAGATAGTGCATTATCTTCAGACTTGGAGTATGCTCCAAGTAGCTCATCACTAGTATTTTCAACACACTTCAGCCAGTCATCATCTGGTTCAATAAACTGGTCTCCAAACCTGAAGGTATATTTCAATCGAACCAGACCACCTTCGCTAGGGTTAGTGATGGATTCTTTTGGCATTTCCCAGTTGTCTATCAGTGGCCATATCCTGTAGGCTACATGTTCTTCAACTAAGTCTCTTGTCCCAATAAAATAGCAAACCGTGCTGAAGGCCATTCGGCATGCTTCGGCTGCCTCATCAATTTCTACCTTCGGTTTCGGAGGCCGAAGCGGGACCAAATGGGTCGCATGATGATTTCTTTAATATCTTCTCTTGCCTTCAAATCATTTTTTACGTAAAACCACTCTTCCATCCAGGCCCCAGGCCATCTCTTCCGAAACGTTGGCACCGGATAGCTGGCGCCAGAGCGAGCAACGAAGCTATAGCACCCAAAATTGTTATGATACTGTTCTTTACCCCAGGCCTTCGTCTCGTACGAAAGCTCGTACATGCTGCAAAAACATTTTGCACTTGGCTCTAGACCTTGACTCCTCACAGCCCAGACGAAGATCCCCATTCTAATAACTGCTTCGGGAGTGATCTGATGAAGGAAAATCCGGTACGTCTTCAAAACTTCAACCACAAATCTGCTCAATGGAAACCGAAGTCCAGCTTTGAAGAAGCTTCGATAGATTACAACTTCATTTTCTTCGGGAGTAGGAACGGCTCTGTCTGCGTTAGCCCTCACAATAGACATATCTCGAAAATACCTTCCTCTCATATTATCAAGATGACTCTGTTTGATAGTTGATTTCCCGAAGACTGCATGACTTGGTCGCCAGGGCCGATCTTCAGAGTCTTCGCCCCCACTCTCCACATCATAGCTGTCACTATCATCAATATCTTCAGACAAGCCTTCCAGAATTTCTTTAGTAATCTTCTCTGTATTCGTTTTCGCTATTGACTCAACAAATCCAGCAGTCTTCTCCTCAAGAAGCTTCTCCTCTTCGGTTAGCTTCGTCTCAGCAAATGTCTTCTTGTCTTGAGACATCTTATCTTCGGAACTGACGAAAATGTGTCCTTCAAACCGAAGCTAAAAAGCTTGAGAGCTATCAAGCGCTAGTAAGCACAAGTTAACAAATTGAGAAAATAAGTCAAATGGCACAAGCAGTGTATCAAATACAGGCGGTGTGAGATCCTATTTATACGCCTAGCACGCTCCAAGTTGGAGGGCCCCATCTGTCATTGACTATTGCTATTCTAGCAAAGGGAAGGTGTTTTTTCGGACCTTCGGCTTAGGGTCTTCGTCCATGTCCCAATCTGAATTCATTATTCTAAACAAATTAATATTGCGAGGGGCTACTGTTGGGGGCCTTCGTCCTCCGAAGGTCCTCAAAAATGTGATTTAACAATATTTTTCAAGTGTGACATGTAAACAGGTACCTTCGGACTCGGGTCAAAAGCATATATAATACGGAAAGCACGATCGGGACGAAGGTCAAGTCAATCCCGAAGCTATGTGCAAGAAAGCTTCGACCAAATGGCGGAAAAAGGAACCGACTTAAAGAGGAAAAGACTATCTAGTCCTCATAGAATCATACATAAGTTAATAATAAATGTAAAGGGCATGAATGTAATTTCTTACAAGCTGCATCCTGTGCCTATAAATAGATGAACAGTTCCCCCGTACTGTTCACGCTGACTTGACATTTGCTTTTGCGTCACGCTCGTACCTTTGTTTTCTGTCAAGCCGAAGGTACCAAATGTTATTCAATATTGTTCTTATGTTAACTTATAATCATATACTGAGAAATATATATAATAATATTATTGTTTACATTATTTCTTATGTTTTACATGCTCCATTCGTTGCTAATATTAATACATATATGTATGATGAGATGAGGAAGATATGTCCTTCATGACTTTCGTTCCGAAGATCATTGTATCCTTAGGGAAATAATGCTTCGAAGGACGAAGGATATTAACAAATAACTTGTTTTGATGTTGTCTTGTTCTCAATTTATAGCATTTGAGAGCAAGTCCCCAACAGTATCGGCCTTACACTTTTATACGAATAAGAGCGACTATTTCAGAGCGTCGGCTAAGAGTGTCAGTTGGTCGACGCTCTTAGTATAAAAGTGTCGACTTATTTCAGTAAATATGTGGATTTTTGACCGACACTCTTTGCTTAGTTTACTGTAGTGCTTAGCCTTTTCTTCCTCCCCACTCCCTGTCCACCGACGCCAGTCGCCAGCCGAATCACCGTTGTGCTGCCTCGTCTCAAGCCACCGCTACTCGCCTTCCTGTGCACTAGCCCACGACTCAGGCATTTGCGTCCCGCTATGCTCTCTACCAGTGGACACGCTATCGCCCACCGATCTGCTCGCCAAAGCTATTCCCTTGCTCACGCCTCACCGGAGCTTTGTCAGCCAGAGATTCCGTGGCTGCATCGCTGCTCAGCTTGCTAGAGTCCTTGCGTCACCCGAAGCGGCGAAGTACTTGTTATCGTCGTCGTCGAGCTCCCTACGTCCTTTCGTTGCGTGCGACGCTGCCCAGAGCCGAGCCCACGTCGTCGACTCCACGACACCGAGATTCCTCTGTCCGCGCACTTGTTCCTGCTCGCGGTGCGCCTGCCACTCTGCCCGTCAACATTGTTATTTGACTCACCGGAATTCGTCGTGCCGCATCGTCGACGGAGACCCTCTCCCTCCACTCTACGTCTTGCTGCTGTTCCAAGGTAGAAGACAAGTTAATTTGCGACCTATCCCTTTTCGTTTACGGACAATAGAGAATTTGGACATGTGATGCCATTTTCTATTTAAAAATACTTATCAATATCTAATCATATTAAATAATATTTTGTTAGTGTGCTAATCAGTTTAAATTTACAGTTGCAATTGCAACAATTTACATGTTTTTTTAGATTAATTTGTATTGTATTTGTTGTAATATGTAATTTTCAAATTAAGAAGTTAAAAAGAATTACAACCCTATGTTTTATAACAAAGAAAATAAGAGATAATTATTTATAATGATATATGTATACAAAATGTAAATGTGTCAGCTACCCCTAGCTCGTTATAGATAAATAGAAAGTAGCCCCTACGCCAGATTTAATTACGTAATTTTGATTGTTTGGAATCTAAACAATTTAGAAAAAGTTCGATTAATTTCATAATTATACGATTAACCGTTTTAATTGATATTTACACTGGTTTTTCGTATTTTTGTAATTTAACTGTCCTAAAAACATTAATGAGTACCTTAGAAGGATTAGAAGTTCAAATTTTAGAAAAGGTACATTTGGAGCCAAGTTAGAGCCAAAACCGGATTCTAAGTTGGATGAATAAAAAAGTTGAAAAACTATGACTTAAACTAGTTGGAATAAACTCTAGTAAGCTTGTCTAAGTCATAAGAATACTCTCAAAGATAGCCAAATGGACACAAGGTGAAAAGCCCAAATTTAGTTTTTGATGTGCGGGTCTGTGGCGCACCGGACCAAGTACATAGAGAAGGTGTTCTCTACGTTTCTGTGGATTGTTGCACCGGATCACTTGCACAGAGAGGGCATAATTCAGAGCATGTGTGGCTTCATCGAACCAATCTGATGGTGCACCAGACCACTTATACAGAACGATTGTTTTTGAAGAACTCGAGCACATGGCGCATTGGACTAGTCCGATGTGCATAAGACTTGTTAGATTCAACGACTAGTTTCCACTCCAACGATTATTCCAATGGTTAGTTGATGTAGCTGCACACGTGGCACAGTCTGGTGGTGCACCGGACCGGTCTGGTGACACCTAACAAGGCAAACTTTTCATTGATTTCACATACTATCAGAGGTCCGGTGGTGCACCGAATCTATAGTATAGGAGGTCCGATGCACTGAGGAAGGTGTATATTTTGGGGATTCCCGCCAACAACTATTTAGATGGTTGGGGTCTATAAATACTCCATAAAATGATCCTTTCTAGATACAAGAGTTGTGAATCAACTCCTACAAGGTAGAGCAACACCTCTCATAAATCAAAAGCCTCCCAAATGCCTATTAGTGAAAATTGTACAAGAGATAGCCATTTTAGAGTGATTTTTTATGGTGCCTTGTATGAGTGCATTAAAGAAGGGTTTGTTGCTGCGATCTTGTGCTTTGAGTTGTGACCTTTTATCTTTGTAAAGGCTAGCAAGAGGCTCCGAGTCTATAGAGTGTCTTGTAGAGACTATGACCTCTCATTTCCGAAGATCTAGAGGACTTGAGCTTGATGTTTGGAATTGTTTAAGAGGGTTGAAAGAGACCGGTCAATTAAATCGCTTTGTCTCTTTGTGTTTGTTTGTTTTTACTTGCGATTTGTTCTTCCCTCTCCCATTCTAAGTTATCTTGCATCGATCTTGATTCAAATCTTAAGTGTTGCTTCTAAAATTATAATTCCGCAATTATTTGAGCAACATGTTGCAAGCTGAACTCCTCTCCTACTTCGATTCTATTTCCTTTTACTCTAACAACTAATACGGATCACTTTTCTTTGTTTTAAGTGCATAATTCCAAGTCTCGTATATTCACCTTTCTCTAGGCGATATCATATGGGCAGGTTAGTTGTCCGCGCGGCCAAGCTAGCTGAGGATACGACCAATGTAAGTTCAGTTGGGGCGAGCGCAGGAGCGGTCGTGGTCAGCGTGGGGACGGTCGGGGCAGTCCGACGACGGCCATGGTCTCCATGATGGCGGCGTGCGTGATCAGAGAGACGTTGGTCTGATCCTTTGAGATATACAAACGAGAAACCATGCATAAGGACATAAATGACATTTCAGACGCCAGAAAAAATAATAAAAAAATATATGAAATTGTATTAAAATCAATTGGAAGACGTTCTTAGTGCTGGTTTTGCGAAGTGAACATTTCATATGACAAAAGCTTTATTTGGGTATTTTAGTATTGATCTCAATCCACATGAGTTTAGGTGGATTAGAGCGTAAATTAGTTTAATTTACACTCTAATCCACCTCAATACATGTGGATTAATGTCAATAATAGAGTATCTAAATTAAGCCTAAAAGATGTTATTTGGACTCCCAAATATATAATTTTCTGGTTTTTGTTTTGAGAAATTGGGTTCTATTTGGAATCTCTAAAGCTAATAGTTAACTGCTAAAATTAGTTTTAGGCCCCGTTTGTTTCGTTGAAATTGAATTCCATTTTAATAATTATAATTTAGACAAAATTAATTAAGTTCATATATTTATATATGTAATATATTTGTATATTATCCTAAATAATATGAGAGAGATAATTATATACTATATTTATGTTATAGCGAAGCAAGTAGAAAAATGTGCTATAAGTTGTACATCGGAAAAATAGTATGTAAATCTATAGAATCAATTCTCATCTATCACCTCATGAATTTGAGATAGGCTTATATGAAAACTTTAGAAAGTTGTGGAATGTCACATTCTAAAAAAATAGTTTATTCAATTAGTAAGATTCCAATATTTCAAAATAAAAGGAAACAAACGGAACATTAGAGAGATTTCAAACATCCTTCGACTAATTGTTAATTAACTCGTATCTAACCATTAGTTTATTAGCTGGTACCTAGCTAACAGTTAGCTCATTTCAAACACTCATTAGCTAACTTTTAGTTAACCCATAGTTAACAATTAGTTTATTAGCCGGTACAACTTAGCTAATATTCTCTTCGTGCCATAATAGAGTTCATTTTATCACTTGCTTTTTATATCTATATTTAAATAAGTCATAATAAATCTAGACACATATATAAAACACACATACTAATTATTGCATGAATCTAAAAAAAGTTAAAACGAATTTTAATTTGAAAAATAGGGCTGGCTATGATTAGTGACTGAGATTTTTATACATACTTGTCTAAGAATTGGTGAAGCTGTTGGAGCTGGCGAAGAAACTCTACCAAACCAAACTGCACCAAATTCTCCGGTCCCCGCCTCAGCGCCTCCGCCATCGACATCCCACCCGCCCGTCCCCTCGCGGCTCGCGCCCGACGGCCCGAGGCATGGCGACGCGGAACCGCACGCCGCTCTACCGCAAGTACCGCGACGCGCTGCGGCACGTCCGCGCACCGGCCGGGGCGACGTCGTCGTCCTGCGGGGGCGGGGGAGGGTCGGTGATCGAGATGGCCTCGCTGCTGCGCTCCGACCGGCCCTACGCGCCCCTCAGCATCGAAGACCCCTCCGCCTCCAGGTGCCACCACCTCCAACTCCCAACACCCCCTCGCATGTCGTCTGGCCTCTGCGGTTTGGGAACCCACTGAAGGTTGCTAGCTGCGACGCGGGGTTGCAAGATGTGAGTTTCTCAGCTAGATCGAGAGGCATTGACCATGCTAACGAGTAGATAGAGTGGGCTAATTGACCGGTGACTCAAATGAATTGGTTGAATTGCAGATCACTAGACTCGGCATTAACTTGATCTAGGTCATGTTTGGGACAGCTCTACCAGCTCAAGATCCACCAAAACAGCTCTACTCTATGAAAAGTTACCTGAAGGATCCAGCTCTAACAATTTCAGATTCACCAAAATGATGGATCTAAAGGTTACATTCACCATTTCCGTGGACCTCCTCAAGGGGTACTCCACCAAACCGACTTTGATTGAGTTGGAAAAAACTACCCACCACTGTCACATGTTATAGATCAAGAACACAGTCGAAGTACAAAATCGTTACGGATCCCTCGGCTCAACTGGTGTCTACCTAAAGAAAAAACTATGAGCTCTAGAATGAGTGCTCTAAACAAATGACATTCAAGAGATGTTGAACTAATCAGTCCTCCCCTCTATTTATAGAGGGTTATTCTCACTTCCTAAACTACCCCTATTTACATAGAGCATATCTACTCCACTGGAGGCGAAATGGACCAACTCCTAGGTTTTCGATCCGACGGCCACGTCCTTCACACGGAGTTGCTTCGCCTTGACGCACCCTTCGTGATCACGCCACGTGCCGCCACTGGTTCCCTCCGGAACCGCCGCTGTCGAGTTTTGAGGCCCAAACTCAGCAAAACCCGCCATTTGTAGCGCTGGGTGGTTTTGAGGCCTAAACCACCAAACCTGCCGTGAGCACCGCACCTCGTGCACATCCTCCACGATTACACGCGTGTTCCGTCAGTGCTCGACCACGCCGGCAACACGGTCCACTCCACCACGTCCTCTCGCGAGTGTGTGTCCCAGGTGTCAGCCACCGCGGCTGGTCACTCGACTGCTCTGGTCCGTCAGTCAAGACCCAGCAGTTGCCCTTCACCGCTCCCAGTCCATCAGCATGAGCCTGTATGACCTTCACCTCAGCCGTCGACCACCGTCCCTTTGCTCCACACCTGCACACCACAAGCCGACCAACATGGTTGCACATGCATAATCTCACATTCTGGTCAGTTCACTGACTACCCCGAAGTGCTACCCGTTGATAATCACTCATCATCAAACTGAACCACAAGGGACAAGTCAACCTTGTGTTCGCATTCATGTTTTTAGTGGTGGAACTGCCCCAAACAAGCCCTTAGTCAAGCCTTTGCATGTTAGCTAATTACTAAAAAAACTTGACCGGTGGGGGAAAGACCACCTCTACGGTATTTCACTAAGAAGAGCTCAACCATAGCCCGGCCAAAAAAAGCCATGAATGCTAGCTCCCTCATACATGGGGACCATATGGTTCGGACCTTGACCCGTGCTTTGAGGCCCAACCCACACTACCAGCCCCTTACACGAGGGCCCATTCACCATAGGTCGGTTCACCTATACTGACCAAGGGAACTAGCGAGTTATTTTTTTTAACCTTAGCCTGAAATTCGCTCCCATGGGGAGTCGATCCTAGGACCCGAGGAGTGCTACTTAGATGCGGAAGATGCCTAACCAACTTAGCTAGAGGCTCTTTCGCAACTAATTACTACAAGACAATGACCTATGTAGCATACATGCGATTTCGCTTTCTGGGGACTTGGAATTTCTGCCATTAGACAGAGCAAATGGAAGACTTATTATAGCATGCATGTTGATCAGTGATCAGTGGCTTTGGCAGTAAGCTGTAATGGTGGGTTGCGAAGGTTAACTTAACTACTTGCATTGATGTGTTACTGGTTGGACACCTCACTGGTGATAAGATGAATTATGCAGCACTGACGTTTGGTTTGTGTTGCAGTAGAGGTGCTGTGTCAGTCGGGCTACCCCCAGCCTGGGTGGATGTTTCTGAAGAGATATCTGCAAACATGCAGAGGGCAAGGACAAAAATGACGGAGTTGGCTAAGGCACATGCCAAAGCCTTGATGCCGTCCTTTGGCGATGGCAGAGACGACCAGCGAGCAATTGAGGTTCTCACACATGAGATAACAGACTTGCTGAAAAGGTCCGAGAAGAGGCTGCAGAAGCTGTCCATGAAAGATTTGTCAGAGGATTCAAATGTCCGAAAGAATGTCCAGGTGATGATAGAAACTTGTTTATCAGTGGCAGTTACAATTTAAAGAGTGGCAGTTTGTTCCTTTTTTCCCATTTGACGGAGAAAATACACCTGGCTGTTATGTGCAGCGTTCCCTTGCTACAGACCTGCAAAACCTGTCAATGGAGTTCCGGAAAAAGCAGTCATCATATTTAAAGCAGCTTCGCCAACAAAAAGAGGTTCTATTCTGTCGTCATCAGATAATTAGGTGCTGATAGAATGTTTGTCTATGTTGAAGTGTATAAGTGGATTGACTACCTTCTCCCATCAGCTTAAGCTTTTGGGTTGAACTGGTTAGTGCGTCCATTCTAACATAGTATCAGAGCCAGAGGTCTCGAGTTCGAATCCTGGCAGAGGCTTTATTTGTGCCTCCACCCATTTATTTCCACATTTGCGCCTTTCTCTCTGGCTGCGTTTGCGCCTTTCTCTCTGGCTGCACGTGAGTGGGGGTGTTGAAGTGTATAAGTGGATTGACTACCTTCTCCCATCAGCTTAAGCTTTTGGGTTGAACTGGTTAGTGCGTCCATTCTAACAGTCTAACCCTGACTGATGCTTTATCTACGAATACCTTTGCAGGGTCAGGATGGTGTTGATTTGGAAATGAATATGAACGGGACAAAGTCTACATTTGAAGACGATGAGTTTGATGATGTGGTCCGTTTTATTTTGGTCTTTACATGCTGCATACCTGATTTTGGTGATTCTTTTTATCTCTGCGTATTTGATATTAGCATGAGGAGTGCCTATGGACTATGAGTCTGTCTTCATTGGATATGAGATGTTAGCTGCATATTAAATATTGACAAGAGAGTGTGTGGGGTCTGTTTGGCAGAGGCTTTATGTGTCTTCTCGCCTTTGTTTGTACACTTACTCACTCTCTGGGACTCCTTGAGACTTCAAAGATTTGCTTGACAGGACATGTTTTCCTTTATATGCATAAACACAAATTGAAAAATGGCAGTAAAAGACGAAATAATAACGACGAAGTTCTGCCTTATGTGCACTGGTGTTTCTGTTTATTTGTGTTGTCGATATGGGTAACTCAGTTCTTCCCCTCCTTGATGATGGCTGTGGCTAGAGCTGGATGCTCATAGTAAATTTGTTGGTGGAAATGGATAACTCTGTATTATGCCTCCCTTAAACCTTGTATTAGCATTGCTAACATCCACATCTGTGTACTCTCACTTCCCAGCCTCCCTCCCTCCCTCCCCGCCCCAATTTTCTGTTCATCTGTTTCCTTTTTCTTTTCTGTTTTTTGGGCTGGAAACACATTGGTTTGGATAT
Organism: Zea mays; assembly: GCF_902167145.1. Lineage (NCBI taxonomy): Eukaryota > Viridiplantae > Streptophyta > Magnoliopsida > Poales > Poaceae > Zea > Zea mays. The sequence goes on along the minus strand of NC_050100.1, from coordinate 28,209,616 downwards.
CATAAAATAGATTATGAATGGAGAGCAAGATTGAATACTAAACTATATATTATGGCAAGCACCATGGTCTAATGAAACGGAATGGACCATGCCCTTTCAACCAGTTCCTGGTGGCCAGGTATTACCCTGATATTTGAGGTCCATTGTGAGAGATGGGCACTTGAATAGTAATAAATACTGTATATGATATATGTGAGTAAAATGCAAGAAGTTTCTGTTACTTATCTCTGTAGCAAACTACATTGGTCCAACATAACAGCACAACGATGCATTCACCATCCAGAGAATGGTCCTGCAGTGAAGAACTAACAGTGTAGATGGTTGGTTCGTGTAACGAAAACTGCTGCAAAGATGCTTTAGGAAATTCTTCAGCACAATATATTCTTTATTATGTCAGTATTTCCTTTCTTTTTTGGAATGTTTGATTATCCATGCATGCTAGATTTGGCTGGATTTGAATTTGTTGTGTTAAGAATATACTTGTTGGGATCCAGACCAACATATGATGATAAGTGCAACTAGTTCTTTAAAGTTTAAGTTGTTGATGTAATTCATAATTGCATTTTGTTACCAGGGTTTCACTGAGATTCAGATGTCAAAACTTAAGAAAAGCGAAGCATTCACTAGAGAAAGGGAGAGAGAAATTGAGCAGGTGATTTTATTTATTTCTTTGACGGTTCTTTCAATCACATTTTATTCTCTTTTTGACAGCGCATGTTCTGAAGTCTGTTTATTATTGTTTGTGGCTTGAAGGTTGTTGAATCAGTCAACGAACTTGCACAGATTATGAAGGATCTTTCAGTTCTTGTGATTGATCAGGTATGGAACCCTGATTAATTGTCTATATTGGTTTTAGATAACTGGTTGGGACCAGACTCTTGATTTCTTAATTCTTATTTCAAACAGGGAACCATCATCGATCGGATAGACTACAACATACAGAACGTTGCAGCTTCAGTTGAGGAAGGTTACAAACAATTGCAAAAGGTTTTATCATCAAACCTTATTTACCCTCACTAATGTTTCCGCTGTATACATTTCAGTAGAATGGGCCTTTAGTAATGATGAACCAAACCTTTATGCTGCTGGTAGGTCTTTAAGCTGTATGGTGCTTGGCTGCTTTTTTGAACAGCATGATAAGTGTGTAGAGATTTGGTCTTTTGTTATATATGCCCTCAGGGTACCCATAATTTATTGCCGTTGGTGGAAATCATGGGATTCAAATATTTCACATTTTTAGCTGCTATATTATATCGAAATATCATGATTTTCATTAAACCATACCACCCTGCCTTTATTTCCATGTCTGTAAAAGATGTCACTTTCCGTAATGGTGGGGGCTGTAGACTTTTAACCAACTCTTCAGGCTTCAGTTTACTGCTTAACGCAGACACTTTCTTGTACCTTTATGACCCCCACCCCGTCTATGTAATTCATTTGTTACTGTTGTGTGCATTATGTCAGAGGTTCCGCGGTGATCATGTGTTGCAGAACCCAATAGCCTTACTTGAAATAATGAAAAGTAGCTGCTTTACTTGTGGTCTAATATCTTGGTCCGTCTATTCTGCAGGCTGAGAGGACCCAGAAGAAAGGGGGCATGGTGATGTGTGCCACTGTCCTTGTCATTCTGATCTTCATCATGATAGTCCTTCTGATTTTGAAGACCATTTTCTGACATACTTAGCTATCTCATTTTAATGGTTGATGAATGGTGGCCAAGCACACACCACGCTCATCTATTCATGTGAGTGAGGATTGCACCATGCCTGCATATCAAGAACGCCACAAATTCATTTGAATAGCGGCGATACGACTCACTGATCTGAAGATGGAACCATCTTGAGTCTTGGCCACAATTTTTGCATCGTTGCAGATGTAGACATGCCCTATTCATACAGGACTCTTAATTTTAGAGAGAGAAAAATCTGAAGAGGATTGTTTGACACGTTTCACCTTCCAGTTTGCCTTGGAGCAACCGGGTTAGGCTGGCTGTGTATGCCTCTGTATAGAGTGAGTTGTATCATACATCAGGGTATCGGAAATCAGAAAGTAGGTTCAGTTCCTGTGTCATCTCTTTTCTGCTTTATGTTGTCTGCCCTTCTATTTTGAGCTAGCTTTGAAGTGGCATTTCATTGTACCATATCCTAACAATTGTTCTGACAACTTTCGCCCGGGTAGTCGGATATGCAATGAGATTTTGTGCTAGTGTGGCGAAAGGGCCTCCAGGCTATCATATCGCTCTGCCGATTAACCAGCGGTGTCCTGCTGCTGCCAGTCTACCATATCGCTCTGTCGAAAGAGCATCTTCACGAGGAGTCCTATACCTGAACGGAGTTCTATTTTAAAATATCACCAAAAAATTGTTCCAGCGGGATTTTATTTTAAAAAATCATCAAATAATTATAGGACTTAGTATCACAGGTCCTAAATATACCTATGCTCATTTTGCACAGTATTTCTAACCTTTTCATTTGTTTTTTTCGGATTGTTTTTTTTCGGATTAAAATCAGTTGTTCGAACTGCTGTTAAAATCTATAGAGACAAAATACCGAGAAAAAAAAATTCTTTCCATCCCAAATACAAACACTCCTTTGCAGCCTCTCACATCCTATACATGGAGGCTCATATAAATAGAAGAAAAAATAAATTCATAAGGGGTTACTTTGTAAATTTTGATATGTTTTTGTGGGCCTTCAGGTAGTGAATATGAGAGGCTGCAAATGGGTATGTTTGCATGCAAATGGGTATGTTTGCATCCGAAATGCAAATATTTTTGAACAATAGAAACTGTTTCGGATTAAAGTCAGACAGACGAACAGCTGTAAGATCCCAAGCCATGGATGGTTTGATCTGCTGGTCCCAAGCCATGGATCCGTTCAGGGATGATGTAAGTGTGCTGGTGGTAACGTAAGATCCCTGTGTTGTAGAATCTATCGACTAGGATCGTAGAATCAGGCCCAGCCCCCCCTTAGTTATGATCGTTGGCAAAAACGCACATTTTAGCAGCTACATCTAGTATCGTGGGCCCTGAACGGTTGCGTACAGGCGCACCATCCCAATCAGAGAGGAGAATCATCAGAGCAGCCAGCCCCTGAAGCAAAGCAAGGCAAAGTTGCCTCCCAGTCCTAGCCAGCCACCACTTCAGACAGGCCCCAGAGGATTTGTTGAGAATACTACTTCCTATAAATTTGCTTCATCTAATACCAGCGTAGGATCTGCATTTCTGCCACTCAGAATCGGAGCAGATATAGAACAGGATCACAGGACCTTCTGGCTTCTGGGAATGCGTATGCTTCTCCTTTCCAGCGACCATTCTTGTAAACATTGTAGCAATCTGAGCCATACACAGGTACAGAACATAGCTAATGTTCGGCCCTCCTGCAGCACCTGTCTGCATTACTAGTTTAACTTCACTGACCCATGCTAAGTTAAACTTGCAATCCAAACCTGATCAAACATTTAGCTACATCATTAGGCTCCATTACCTCAGTTAGCGAGGCCTAGTGTCGCTGTGTGACTTGCAGTCCAATTTACCGTCACTCCATCAGGGAATAAGAGCATTGCATGGTCCCTGAAAATGGAGTGCGCTCTACTTCACTTCTACTCTTTACCGCCCTTTTTAAATCCCCTCCACGGCAAGAAGCGCGCCAAAGCACCAGCTAGGGCCTCTCGCTGTCCTCCACCCCTAACGCAGCAGAGACATGGCCAGCTCCTACGTGCGACTCCTCGTCCTCGTCATGGCCTCCCTAGTCCCGGCTTCCGTTGCTTCGCTCCCTCACAAGCTCCGTCTCTCTGCCTCGGACGTCGCCGCGCTCGGACCGCTGGCACCGCGGCCGCCCGCGCCGGACCAGCCGACCGTCTTCTTCGAGGTGGACCGGCCGCACCGGCCGCCGCCGGGCAGCTTCGGCCCGTGCTCGACGCTGCTCCTCTCGCACTCCTTCGCGTACACCTACGCCAAGCCCCCCGCCACGGTCGCCTACTCGCCGCCGCCGTGCCTGGCGGCGGCGGGCGGCCGCGCGGCCGTTATCTCGCTCGCCGTCCTCGAGTGGCGCGCTACGTGCCGCGGCGTCCAGTACGACCGCGTCTTCGGCGTGTGGCTTGGCGGCGCCGAGCTCCTCCGCGGCTGCACCGCTGAGCCGCCCATCCAGAGCGGCGCCGGCGTCGAGTGGACGGTCTCCAAGGACGTCACCAAGTACGCGTCACTCCTCGCCGCCCGCGACCCCACCACGCTCGCTGTGTACCTCGGCAACATCGTGGACCAGCAGTACATCGGGGTCTTCCACGCCAACGTCACGCTACACCTCTACTTCCGCCACCCGCCGCCGCCGCCGCCGCAGCCCGGGCTAGGCCCCGCCGACGTCGTCGCTCCGATATCGCGGAGCCTCCCGTTGAACGACGGCCTGTGGTTCGAGATCAAGGACGACTTCGACATCGCGTCCGCGAGCATCACAGTGCCGGCCAACACGTACCGTGCCGTTCTCGAGGTGTACCTCTCCTACCACTCGGAGGACGAGTTCTGGTACGGGAACGCCGCCGGAAACGGCCCGTTCCGCGAGGTCGCTGTTCAGATCGACGGCGACTTGGTCGGCGTCGTGTGGCCGTTCCCCGTGGTCTACACCGGCGGCATCAACCCGTTGCTCTGGCGACCGATCACCGGCATCGGCTCGTTCAACCTCCCATCCTACGACATCGAGCTCACGGCTTTTCTGGGCAAGCTGCTGGACGGCGAGAAGCACGAGGTCGCGTTCACGGTGACCAACGCCATGGACACGTGGTTCGTCGACGCCAACCTCCACCTCTGGCTGGACCCCAGGGGCGCAGCCACGGCGGCGGGCATTGTCAGCTACGACGCGCCGCCGCTGGACACGGCCACCGCGACTCTGCCCGATGGCCCTAACAACGGGCTCTACTACACGACAGCGTTCCGACACGTCTCCGCCTCCGGGTGGGTGCACACGCCGTCGTATGGCAAGGTCACGGCGACGTGGACGCAAAGGTTGGGCTACGAGAACACTATCAACTTCCGCGACAGCTTTTTCCAGCCGGAGGTGAACCAGACCACGGACGCGTACTCCGCCGCCCACGTCGCGGACCACGCCGGCGTGCTGTACGCGCAGGAGGCGCAGCAGAGCTTCACGCTGTACAAGTTCGTGGGAGTGGTGAACCAGACCGACGTCGACTCGTACACCGCGGCGACGAAGGTGCAGCTCGGGTTCAGCGACGACCGCGTCGCCGCCGGCCGGTCGGGGTTCTGGGCCCGGTCGCTGAGCAACTCGCAGGAGTGCGCCCGGGACGTGGACGTCGAGGACGGGGAAGCCGTCCGGGAGTCGTGGGCCGCGCGCCAGACGTACAGGTATGAGGCCTCCGACGCATGCTTCTTCCGGAACGTGACCAGCCGAGGCAACAACGTGGTGTCCGACCACTCCGACGAGACCTGCGTGAAGGAATCGCCAGCCGCCGCCGGTGGCATTGCAGAGCGGGCGGCGGCCGCAGTAGCACCGCGGCTGAGAAAGGAATAGAGCTGAGATGGTCTGCTTGTGGTGGATAAGGATAACTGAAAGAGCGTGTTGGTTTACTTTTTTCGCAGAACGATGAAAAAACGAGCACCACACCATAACATATATACATTGGAATAAGGTGGATCCTTGAATTGAAATTCATTCTTATAATTACAATTTAGATATAAATTAGGTAAAGTAATATAACTATATACATTTGTATATCACCGTCGGTCACATAAGTGAGGTGTTTATATATGTGTTGTATTTAGCGAGCATAAGAACATACTATATGTTAGATATTTAATCAATTTCAGCAGCAATTTCATCTAGAAATAGATAATGTGTGATCTAAGCATATAGAAAATTTGAACTAACACAAAATTGATTTAAAACTTATTAGATATTGGGCAAGAGAAATATATCCAGCGGCAAAGCACAATATACTTGACATAGTGCTTGCCGGTACAGTGGTTCCGCTTGGTGCAATGTAGAGTAGCCGTGCCGATCACGTCGAGAAGAAGATGATGAAGTGAGCAGTTGTGCCACTTATGATTACTCCTAAAAACATATTTGTCGGCCTTCACCTGAGCAGGTGAACTCGTGGATGACACTCGCTTCATAGGCTTACTCTTCCATTGCTTGTGCGCGCAAGAACTAAAATAGGGAAATTTGTCTGATAGTAGAAACAAAGGCAAACCGAAGAACGATGACATGATAAAGCTTATATCTCAGAGCCAGGAGAATCGAAAGGGCACGAGAGATCATGAGACAAAAAACTACCATAACTCAAAGAGTTATGACCGTAGGAGATCAAGAGACGAGAAATTCTAGTAACTTTAGGAGTTACGAACATGGGCTTGTGTTCTTGATCGTTCTCGTTCCCATTCCCAACCTCATTCTCTTACTTTGTAAAGCTAGCAAGAGATGTCAAATTGTGTGGTGATTCTTGTGGAGACTTTGTGTCCTTTGAGATTGAGAAGAAGCACTCAACGATCTAAATAGTCGATTGAGGGAGGAAAGGGTTGAAAGAAATCTATCCTTAGTGGACTACTCAACAGGGACGTAGGTATTTCGGGACCGAACCTCGGGGAAAAAGTCATTGGTGTTCTTTGTGTTGATTTCTTATTATGATGTGTTTCTTCCTCTCCTCTCTCTCTTAATTCTCTTGCTTGCCCTTGATTTTATGGCCCTATTTGTTTCATCTTTTTTAGCTTCTGGCCACCAAAAACTGTTGCGGACTGCCAAACGCTTGGCTTTTCAGCCAACTTCTATAAAAATCGATTTGGTAAAAACCATCCAAAATCAATATAAACACATAATCGGTCGAGTCGTTGCAATAGTAGGAATCCATCACTTTATAGATCCTGAACCCTATGGATACATTCATCTTCCTTTGCACGTAATCACAACGATATTTAGATTCTCTCCACAACCATATTCTCCCAACAACCAAATTCTCAAAAAAACTGGTTAGAAAAAAACTGAACCAAACATGCCCTATATCAATTGAGTTGCTCTCAAAGTATTTATGCAATCATTTGAGCAACCCATGCAAGAAGAACTCTCTCTCGCTCACTCTGATTGTTCTTATTCTCATTCTAACACCTAACTGGGGTTTAAGTTTGTGTTTTAAGTTATAAATTTCAGATTTTGCCTATTCACACTCCTCTAGGTGACTTTCATTAACCTAACAGGAGGAAACCCTTGCCTGCTCGGCCCACACAGCAGTGACATGAGCATAGGTGGAAACCCCATGGTTACAACAAGTTAGAGGAGGGGGGGCAGGCGATGAGGATCACGAGCAACACAGATGGAAGGATCCAAGAGAGAGTATTGGGGTCGGAAGGGAAGGCCAATGACTCCGACGGTGGGGGCAGGAGGGGAGAGGGCCACAATGCTGGGGAGAATGGATAGCAACGACGAAGGGGGTCAAATAAGGAAGATGAAAGGGAAATGTGCCCTTGGGCCATTTCTAGTTGTTTTGGTGATTAGATACTCAACACATTGTCTTGGACTAACATCTTGATGTATGAGCATAGGCACAGATATTTGAAAAGAAAATTGAGAAAAAGGCACTTTTAGGCTTGAAAGTGGGCATACCACAAATCCATATGGTACCAAGTGAGAAAGGTACTCTCCGAACACTTAGTCAATTGTTTTAGGTACTAATTATATTTGTCTAAGTGTTAGGGACTATATGAATCAAAAGGAGCAAATGAGAATTGAAATGAAAAATGAGCATCTAGGCTATTCTGCGTAGCACCCGAGGTCTGGTGCCACCCACCGGACAGTCCGGTGCACGATCCGGCCGAAAGGGCTGCTCTCGATAAAAACAAGACTTCATCGACTATAATTCACCGGACGGCCCGCGTGAAGCACCAGACAGTCTGGTCTGCTAGCCGGCCAGTAGCTAGTTGACACGTCAGTCGGAGCCAACGGTCAATAGGTGCACCGGACAGTCCGGTCCCACCTACCGGACGGTCCGGTGCCCCCCAGAAGTGGAAAGCAGGCAATCAAGCGATCCGTAGCCGTTGTACTGTGCAGTGTCCGGTGTGCATCGGATAGTCCGGTGCACCCATGAACAGACGACAGTCAGGGCCTTCCAAATGGAGCTCCAACGACTCCTAGGTCCCTTGGGGCTATAAAAGGACCCCCTAGGCGCCATGGAGCACTACACAACATTCTTTGAGCATCCTACAACTCCGAGACTCTACGACCACGCTGTTGTTTTATTAGATAGAGATTCGAGCGTGTTCTTGAGTTGTGACTCCGCAGTTTCGTTTCTTGCGCTCTTTTCTTGACTCATGTGCGTGTTGTTGTTGCGAATTAAGTTCTTGTGTGTGTGTAGCTACTCCCCCTTACTCGTGTGCTTTGACTAAGATCATATGTGTAAGGTGTGAGAGACTCCAACTTGTGGAGATTCCTCACAAAGGGGATTTGAGATAAGGAAGAAAACCGTGGTACTCAAGTTTGATCTTTGGATCACTTGAGAGGGGTTGAGTGCAACCCTTGACCAAAGGAGGTCACCACAATGTGGAGTAGGTATTGGCCGAACCACGAGATAAAATCGCTATGTCTATTGTCCATTTACTTTATTGCGATTGTTGACTTCTTGAGTTCTCATATTCACTTATGTTATTGCTCCTAAGTTTGATACACATTTTGTCGGGGACCATAATTAGGGGTACCCCCAAGACTCCTAATCTCAGCTGGTAACCCCCATCAGCACAAAGCTACAAAGGCCTGATGGGTGCGATTAAGTCAAGGCTCGGTCCGCTCAAGGGACACGATCTCGCCTCGCCCGAGCCCAGCCTCGGGCAAGGGCAGCCGACCCCGGAGGATTTACGTCTCGCCCGAGGGCCCCCTCAAGCAACGGACACACCTTCGGCTCGCCCGAGGCCCAGTCTTCGCCAAGAAGCAACCTTGGCCAAATCGCCACGACGACCGACCGTATCGCAGGAGCATTTAATGCAAAGATGGCCTGACATCTCATCCTGACGCGCGCCCTTCAGTCGACAGAGCCGAAGTGACCGCAGTCACTTCGCCGCTCCATTGACCGGCCTGACAAGAGGACAGCGCCGCCTGCGCCGCTCCGACTGCTGTGCCACTCGACAGAGTGAGGCTGACAGCAGCCATGTCCGGCCTCAGGCGCCATAGGAAGCTCCGCCTCGCCTGACCCCAGGGCTCGGAACCGGCCTCGGCCCCGGAAGACGACGAACTCCGCCTCGCCCGACCCCAAGGCACGGACTCGGCCTCGGCCCTGGAAGACGACGAACTCCGCCTCGCCCGACCCCAGGGCTCGGAATCGGCCTCGGCCCCGGAAGACGACGAACTCCGCCTCGCCCGACCCTAGGGCTCGGACTCAGCCTTGGCCTCAGCCGACGGTCTCCGCCTCGCCCGACCCAGGGGCTCGGACTCGACCTCGACCTCGGAAGACAGACTCGACCTCGACCTCGGAGGAGCCTCCGCCTCGCCCAACCTAGGGCTCAGACCGACCACGCCATAGGAGGGGCCATCATTACCCTACCCCTAGCTAGCTCTGGTTATGGGGGACAAGACCGGCGTCCTATCTGGCTCGCCCCGGTAAAACAAGTAATGATGGCGCCCCGCGTGCTCCATGACGACGGCGGCTCTCAGCCCCCTTACGGAAGCAAGGAGACGTCAGCAAGGACTCGACAGCCCCGACAGCTGTCCTTCCGCAAGGCTCCAGCGCTCCTCCGACGGCCACAACATTACACGAACAGGGTGCCAAAACCTCTCCGGCTGCCACGACGGCATGTACTTAGGGCACTAGCTCCTCTCTGCTAGACACGTTAGCACACTGCTACATCTCCCGTTGTACACCTGGACCCTCTCCTTACGCCTATAAAAGGAAGGTCCAGGGCCCTCTTACAGAAGGTTGGCCGCGCGGGAAGGACGGGACGGCGCGCGCATAAGCCTCTCGCTTTCTCCCACGCGGACGCTTGTAACCCCCTACTGCAAGCGCACCCGACCTGGGCGCGGGACAAACACGAAGGCCGCCGGTTTCCCCTTTTACGCCTGTCTCCCTCCGGCTTTTCCCCCCTTTGCGCTCCATCTCGCGCCGACCCATCTGGGCTGGGGCACGCGGCGACAATTTACTCGTCGGTCTAGGGACCCCCGGGGTCGAAACGCCAACAGTTGGCACGCCAGGTAGGGGCCTACTGCGTGTTGACGAACAGCTTCCCGTCGAGCTCTAGATGGGTAGTCTCCAGCAACCTTTCCAACCCGGGACGGTGCTCCGTTTCGGGAGTCTTGAGTTCATGTCCCTCGACGGCAGCTACGACATGATACTCCTTCCCCCGCCGCGCGACAGCGACAATGGCGGCCGACAACCCGCCCGCTGGCGGCGGAATCGACGACGTCTTCCCCAAGTGGCGGAAGAACAACATTCGGGTTTGTCCCGTCGCCTCCACCGCCGACGGAGGAGGAGGCGGGGCAACCAAGGCCAAGCAGGAGGCGGCACCTCGTCGGCTGTCGAGCGAGTCGACGGCGCCGGCGCCCCAACGGGGGACACGTCGGGCATCGACTTCGCGTCTCAGACAAAGACGAGCGTCGTTTCCCCGCAACACGCCAACTCCAAGCGGACGGACGACGCCAGTGTGCTCGCAAAAGACTTGCTGGGCGTCACCCTCGTACCTGAGACGACGGTGCAGTCTGCCCTCGACGTGACTTCGTCACCGCCCGTCGACCAAGAGGTACCGACCGATTCCCATCTCGTGCCTTTTGGATTCAGCCTCGACCCACCAAGCGACTTCGCTTCGATGGACGCTTTCATAGAGGCGAGTCCAAACCCTCCGGGGTACGGTATGCGGTCACCGTGGGACCGGCTGACAGCCGTCTTGACCTACGGGCCCTCGGGTTCCGGGGAAGATGACGAGCCCGACTTTTGTTGGGATTTCTCCGGACTTGGTAACCCCAGTGCCATGCGGGACTTCATGACCGCATGCGACTACTGCCTCTCCAATTGTTCCGACGGTAGCCGCAGCTTCGGCGACGAGGACTGCGGCCCAAGTCGTGAATGTTACCACGTCGATCTAGGGGGTCCCGGCGAAGGCAACCATCTTGGTATACCGGAGAACGGTGATCCCCCTAGGCATGTGCCTCGCGTTGACATCCTTCGGGAGCTAGCTGTGGTCCCAGTCCCTGCGGGGGGTCAGGACTCACAGCTCGAGCAAATCCGCGAGATGCAGGCCAGGCTCGACGAGGGAGCAGGAACACTTGAGCCGTTCCGCCGGGACATCGGGCAGGAATGGGCAGGCCAACCTCCGGCCGGAGAAGCGCGTCATCTACCCCAGGGCATCCAGCACCGCATCGCCGACGATGTCAGGGCAAGGCCGCCACCGGCTTCCAGTGGGGTCGGCCAAAACCTGGCTGTAGCGACAATACTTCTCCGCGCGATGTCGGAGCCATCAACCGCCGAGGGGCGGCGTATCCAGGGCGAGCTCAAGAATCTCCTGGAGGATGCCGCGGTCCGACGGGCCGAAAGCTCTGCCTCTCGAAGGCAGGGGTACCCCTCGGAACATCACGTCGCGACTTCCCGATTCATGCGGGAAGCCTCGGTCCACACCGGGCGCACGTGCAACACAGCACCTGCGGCCCCGGGTCGCCTCGGCAACGAGCACCATCACCGCAACCGTCGAGCCCACCTCGACGAGAAGGTGCGCCGAGGCTACCACCCTAGGCGTGGGGGATGCTACGACAGCGGGGAGGATCGGAGTCCCTCGCCCGAACCACCCGGTCCGCAGGCTTTCAGCCGGGCTATACGACGGGCACCGTTCTCGACCCAGTTCCGAACCCCGACTACTATCACAAAGTACTCGGGGGAGACGAGGCCGGAACTGTGGCTCGCGGACTACCGGCTGGCCTGCCACCTGGGTGGAACGGACGATGACAACCTCATCATCCGCAACCTCCCCCAGTTCCTCTCCGACACCGCTCGAGCCTGGCTGGAGCACCTGCCTCCGGGGCAGATCTCCAACTGGGACGACCTGGTCCAAGCCTTCGCCGGCAACTTCCAGGGCACGTACGTGCGCCCAGGGAACTCCTGGGATCTCCGAAGCTGCCGCCAGCAGCCGGGAGAGTCTCTCCGGGACTACATCCTGCGATTCTCGAAGCAGCGCACCGAGCTGCCCAACATCACCGACTTGAATGTCATCAGCGCGTTCCTTGCCGGCACCACCTGCCGCGACCTAGTGAGCAAGCTGGGTCGCAAGACCCCCACCAGGGTGAGCGAGCTGATGGACATTGCCACCAAGTTCGCCTCTGGCCAGGAGACGGTCGAGGCCATCTTCCGGAAGGATAAGCAGCCCCAGGGCCGCCAGCCGGAAGATGTCCCCGAGGCGTCCACTCTGCGCGGCACCAAGAAGAAAGGCAAGAAGAAGTCGCACGCGAAACGCGACGCCGCCGACGCGGACCTTGTCGCCGCCGCAGAGTACAAGAACCCTCGGAAACCTCCCGGAGGCGCCAATCTCTTCGACAAGATACTTAAGGAGTCGTACCCCTATCATCAGGGGCCCGTCAAGCACACCCTTGAGGAGTGCGCCATGCTTCGGTGCCACTTTCACAAGGCCGGGCCACCTGCGGAGGGTGGCAGGGCCCGCGACGACGATAAGAAGGAGGATCACAAGGCAGGAGAGTTCCCCGAGGTCCACGACTGCTTCATGATCTACGGTGGGCAAGTGGCGAACGCCTCGGCTCGGTGCCGCAAGCAAGAGCGTCGGGAGGTCTGCTCGGTAAAGGTGGCGGCGCCAGTCTACCTAGACTGGTCCGATAAGCCCATCACCTTCGACCAGGGCGACCACCCCGACCGCGTGCCGAGCCCGGGGAAATACCCGCTCGTTGTCGACCCCGTCATCGGCAACGTCAGGCTCACCAAGGTCCTCATGGATGGAGGCAGCAGCCTCAACATCATCTACGCCGAGACCCTCGGGCTCCTGCGGATCGATCTGTCCTCGGTCCGGGCAGGCGCGGCGCCTTTCCATGGGATCATCCCCGGGAAACGCGTCCAGCCCCTCGGACATCTCGATCTACCCGTCTGCTTCGGGACTCCCTCCAACTTCCGAAGGGAAACCCTCACGTTCAAGGTGGTCGGGTTCCGAGGAACCTACCACGCAGTGTTGGGGAGGCCATGCTATGCCAAGTTCATGGCCGTCCCCAACTACACCTACCTCAAGCTCAAGATGCCGGGCCCCAACGGGGTCATCACCGTCGGCCCCACGTACCGACACGCGTACGAATGCGACGTGGAGTGCGTGGAGTACGCCGAGGCCCTCGCCGAATCCGAGGCCCTCATCGCTGACCTGGAGAGCCTCTCCAAGGAGGCGCCAGACGTGAAGCGCCACGCCAGCAACTTCGAGCCCGTGGAGACGGTTAAATCCGTCCCTCTCGACCCCAGCAACGACGCCTCCAAGCAGATCCGGATCGGCTCCGAGCTCGATCCCAAATAGGAAGCAGTGCTCGTCGACTTTCTCCGCGCAAACGCCGACGTTTTCGCGTGGAGTCTCTCGGACATGCCCGGCATACCGAGGGATGTCGCCGAGCACTCGCTGGATATCCGAGCTGGAGCCCGACACGTGAAGCAGCCTCTGCGCCGATTCGACGAAGAAAAGTGCAGAGCCATAGGCGAGGAGATCCACAAGCTAATGGCGACAGGGTTCATCAAAGAGGTATTCCATCCCGAATGGCTTGCCAACCCTATGCTTGTGAGAAAGAAAGGAGGGAAATGGCGGATGTGTGTAGACTACACTGGTCTAAACAAAGCATGTACAAAAGTTCCCTACCCTCTGCCTCGCATCGATCAAATCGTGGATTCCACTGTTGGGTGTGAAACCCTGTCTTTCCTCGATGCCTACTTAGGGTATCACCAAATCAGGATGAAAGAGTCCGACCAGCTCGCGACTTCTTTCATCACACCTTTCGGCATGTACTGCTATGTTACCATGCCGTTTGGTTTGAGGAATGCGGGTGCGGCATACCAAAGGTGCATGAACCACGTGTTCGGCGAACACATTGGTCAAACGGTCGAGGCCTACGTCGATGACATCGTAGTCAAGACGAGGAAAGCCTCCGACCTCCTTTCCGACCTTGAAACGACATTCCGGTGTCTCAAGGCGAAAGGCGTAAAGCTCAATCCCGAGAAGTGTGTCTTCGGGGTCCCCCGAGGCATGCTCTTGGGGTTCATCGTCTCCGAGCGAGGCATCGAGGCCAACCCGGAGAAAATCGCGGCCATCACCAACATGGGGCCCATCAAGGACTTGAAAGGCGTACAGAGGGTCACAGGATGCCTTGCGGCTCTGAGCCGTTTCATCTCGCGCCTCGGCGAAAGAGGCCTGCCTCTGTACCGCCTCTTAAGAAAGGCCGAGTGCTTCACTTGGACCCCTGAGGCCGAGGAAGCCCTCGGGAACCTGAAGGCGCTCCTCACAAACGTGCCCACCTTGGTGCCCCCCGCGGCCGGAGAAGCCCTCTTGATCTACGTCGCCGCTACCGCTCAGGTGGTCAGCGCCGCGATCGTGGTTGAGAGACGAGAAGAGGGGCATGCATTGCCCGTCCAGAGGCCAGTCTACTTCATCAGTGAGGTACTGTCCGAGACCAAGATCCGCTACCCACAAATTCAGAAGCTGCTGTACGCGGTGATCCTGACGCGGCGGAAGTTGCGACACTACTTCGAGTCTCATCCGGTAACTGTGGTGTCATCCTTCCCCCTGGGGGAGATCATCCAGTGCCGAGAAGCCTCGGGTAGGATTTCAAAGTGGGCAGTGGAAATCATGGGCGAGACAATCTCGTTCGCCCCTCGGAAGGCCATCAAGTCCCAAGTCTTGGCGAACTTTGTGGTTGAATGGGTCGATACCCAGCTCCCAATAGCTCCGATCCAACCGGAACTCTGGACCATATTTTTCGATGGGTCGCTGATGAAGACAGGGGCAGGCGCGGGCCTGCTCTTCATCTCGCCCCTCGGGAAGCACCTACGCTACGTGCTGCGCCTCCATTTCACGGCGTCCAACAATGTGGCCAAGTACGAGGCTCTGGTCAACGGGTTGCGTATCGCCATCGAGCTAGGGGTCCGACGCCTCGACGCTCGCGGTGACTCGCAGCTCGTCATCGACCAAGTCATGAAGAACTCCCACTGCCGCGACCCGAAGATGGAAGCCTACTGCGATGAGGTTCGGCGCCTGGAAGACAAGTTCTACGGGCTCGAGCTCAACCACATCGCCCGACGATACAACGAGACTGCGGACGAGCTGGCTAAGATATCCTCGGGGCGGACAACGGTTCCCCCGGACGTCTTCTCCCGAGACCTGCATCAACCCTCCGTCAAGACCGACGACGCGCCCGAGCCCGAGAAGGCCTCGGCTCAGCCTGAGGCACCCTCGACTTTGCCCAAGGCACCCTCGGCCCCCGAAGGTGAGGCACTACACGTCGAGGAGGAGCGGAGCGGGGTCACGCCTAATCGAAACTGGCAGACCCCGTACCTACAATATCTCCACCGAGGAGAGCTACCCCTCGACCGAGCCGAAGCTCGGCGGTTGGCGCGGCGTGCCAAGTCGTTCGTCTTGCTGGGGGACGGGAAGGAGCTCTATGAAA
Source organism: Zea mays (assembly GCF_902167145.1). Taxonomy (NCBI): domain Eukaryota; kingdom Viridiplantae; phylum Streptophyta; class Magnoliopsida; order Poales; family Poaceae; genus Zea; species Zea mays. The sequence continues at coordinate 28,194,014 of NC_050100.1, read as the reverse complement.
GGGAATTAGGCGTACACCTAGTCCCTAATTAATTTTGGTGGTTGAATTGTCCAACACAAATAAATGGACTAACTAGTTTGCTCTAGTGTATAAGTTATACAGGTGCCAAAGGTTCACACTTAGCCAATAAAAAGACCAAGTATTGGGTTCGACAAAAGAGCAAAGGGACAACCGAAGGCACCTCTGGTCTGGCGCACCGGACTGTCCGGTGTGCCACCGGACATGTCCGGTGCACCAGAGGACTCCAACTCAAACTCGTCACCTTCGGGAAATTCCAGAGGCAACTCCGCTATAATTCACCGGACTGTCCGGTGTACACCGGACAGTGTCCGGTGCTCCAACGAAGAGCGGCCTCAGGAACTCGCCAGCCTCGGGAATTCATTTCGGCTGCTCCGCTATAATTCACCGGACATGTCCGGTGTGCACCGGACTGTCCGGTGTAACAGCGGGGCAACGACTACTTCAGGCGCCAACGGCTACCTGCAGCGCATTTATTGCGCGCCAGCGCGCGCAGAGGTCAGGCACGCCCATGCTGGCGCACCGGACACTCTACAGTACATGTCCGGTGCGCCACCGGACATCCAGGTGGGCCCAAAAGCCAGAGCTCCAACTGTCGGAACCCAACGGCTTTGGTGACGTGGCTGTCGCACCGGACATGTCCGGTGTGCACCGGACTGTCCGGTGCGCCATCGAACAGACAGCCTCCACCAAACGGCTAGTTTGGTGGTTGGGGCTATAAATACCCCCAACCACCCACCATTCATTGCATCCAAGTTTTCCACTTCTCAACCACTTACAAGAGCTAGGCATTCAATTCTAGACACACCAAAGAGATCAAATCCTCTCCAATTCCACACAAGGCTTTAGTGATTAGCGAGAGAGATTTGCCGTGTTCTTTTGAGCTCTTGCGCTTGGATTGCTTCTTTTCTTTCTCACTCGTTCTTGTGATCAAAACTCCATTGTAATCAAGGCAAGAGGCACCAATTGTGTGGTGGCCCTTGCGGGGAAGTTTTGTTCCCGGTTTTGATTTGAAAAGAGAAGCTCACTCGGTCGGAGGGACCGTTTGAGAGAGGGTAAGGGTTGAAAGAGACCCGGCCTTTGTGGCCTCCTCAGGGAGTAGGTTTGCAAGAACCGAACCTCGGTAAAACAAATCCGTGTGTCACACTCTTCATTTGCTTGCGATTTGTTTTGCGCCCTCTCTCTCGGACTCGTTATTATTTCTAACGCTAACCCGGCTTGTAGTTGTGATTAATTTTGTAAATTTCAGTTTCGCCCTATTCACCCCCCCCTCTAGGCGACTATCAATTGGTATCAGAGCCCGGTGCTTCATTAGAGCCTAACCGCTCGAAGTGATGTCGGGAGATCACGCCAAGAAGGAGATGGAGACCGGCGAAAAGCCCACTACAAGCCACAGGAGCACTTCATCGGAAGAGTCCGGCACCAAGAGAAAGGTGAAGAAGAAGGACTCCTCCAATGAGAAGGAGAAGAGATCTTCTTCACACCACAAAGAGAAGAAGGAGAAATCCTCTTCCCACAAGCCGCATCGGAGTGGGGACAAGAAAAAGAGGATGAGGAAGGTGGTCTACTACGAGACCGATTCTTCATCGGCATCCACCTCCGGCTCCGACGCGGCATCCGTCACTTCAAAACGCCAAGAGCGTAAGAAGTATAGTAAGATCCCCCTACGCTACCCTCGCATTCCTAAACATACACCTTTACTTTCCTTCCCTTTAGGCAAACCACCAACATTTGATGGTGAAGATTATGCTAGGTGGAGTGATATGATGCGATATCACCTAACCTCACTCCACAAAAGTATATGGGATGTTGTTGAGTTTGGTGTACAGGTACCATCCGTAGGGGATGAAGACTATGATACGGACGAAGTGGCCCAAATCGAGCACTTCAACTCCCAAGCCACAACCATACTCCTCGCCTCTCTAAGTAGAGAGGAATATAACAAGGTGCAAGGGTTGAAGAGTGCGAAGGAGATTTGGGACCTACTCAAGACCGCGCACGAGGGTGATGAACTCACCAAAATCACCAAGCGGGAAACGATCGAGGGGGAGCTCGGTCGCTTCCGTCTTCGCCAAGGGGAGGAGCCACAAGATATGTACAACCGGCTCAAAACCTTGGTGAACCAAGTGCGCAACCTCGGGAGCAAGAAGTGGGACGACCACGAGGTGGTTAAGGTTATTCTAAGATCTCTCATTTTCCTTAACCCCACTCAAGTTCAATTAATTCGTGGTAATCCTAGATACACACTAATGACTCCCGAGGAAGTAATCGGGAATTTTGTGAGCTTTGAGTATATGATCAAGGGCTCGAAGAAAATCAACGAGCTAGATGATCCCTCCACATCCGTAGCACAACCGGTCGCATTCAAGGCAACGGAGGAGAAGAAGGAGGAGTCTACATCAAGTAGACAACCAATCGACGCCTCAAAGCTCGACAATGAGGAAATGGCGCTCGTCATCAAGAGCTTTCGCCAAATCCTCAAACAAAGGAGGGGGAAAGACTACAAACCCCGCTCCAAGAAAGTGTGCTATAAATGTGGTAAGCCCGGTCATTTTATTGCAAAATGTCCTATATCTAGTGACAGTGATAGGGGCGACGACAAGAAGGGAAAGAGGAGAGAAAAGAAGAGGTACTACAAGAAGAAGGGCGGCGATGCCCATGTTTGCCGGGAGTGGGACTCGGACGAGAGCTCCACCGACTCCTCCTTCGACGAGGACGCCGCCAACATCACCGTCACCAAGGGACTCCTCTTCCCCAACGTCGGCCACAAGTGCCTCATGGTAAAGGACGGCAAAAGGAAGAAGGTTAAATCTAAATCCTCCACTAAATATGAATCCTCTAGTGATGATAATGCTAGTGATGAGGAGAATGATTTGCGTACCCTTTTTGCCGACCTAAACATGCAACAAAAGGAAAAACTAAATGAGCTAATTAGTGCCATCCATGAAAAGGATGATCTCTTGGACTCCCAATAGGACTTCCTAATCAAGGAAAATAAGAAGCATGTTAAGGTTAAAAATGCTTACGCTCTTGAAGCTGAAAAATGTGAAAAATTGTCTAGTGAGCTAAGCACTTGCCATGAGACCAATGACAACCTTAGAAATGAGAATGCTAATTTGTTGGCTAAGGTTGATTCACATGTTTGTAATGTTTCAATTTCCAATCCTAGAAATGACAATGTTGATTTACTTGCTAGGATTGATGAATTGAATATCTCTCTTGCCAGCCTTAGAAATGAGAATGAGAAATTGATTGCTAAGGCTAAAGATTTTGATGTTTGCAATGTTACAATTTCCGATCTTAGAGATAAAAATGATATATTACATGCTAAGATTGTTGAACTTAATTCTTGCAAACCCTCTACATCTACCGTTGAGCATATGTCTATTTGTGATAGATGTAGAGATGTTGATATCAATGCTATTCATGATCACATGGTCTTAATTAAACAACAAAATGATCATATAGCAAAATTAGATGCTAAAATTGCCGAGCATAACTTAGAAAATGAAAAGTTTAAATTTGCTAGAAGTATGCTCTATAATGGGAGACGCCCTGGCATCAAGGATGGCATTGGCTACCAAAGGGGAGACAATGTCAAACTTAGTGCCCCTCCTAAAAGATTGTCTAATTTTGTTAAGGGCAAGGCTCCCATGCCTCAGGATAACGAGGGTTACATTTTGTACCCTGCCGGTTATCCTGAGAGCAAAATTAGGAGAATTCATTCTAGGAAGTCTCACTCTAGCCCTAATCATGCTTTTATGTATAAGGGTGAGACATCTAGCTCTAGGCAACCAACCCGTGCTAAGTTGCCTAAGAAGAAAACTCCTAATGCATCAAATAATCATGGCATTTCATTTAAAACTTTTGATGCATCTTATGTGCTTACTAACAAATCCGGCAAGGTAGTTGCCAAGTTTGTTGGGGGCAAACACAAGGGCTCCAAGACTTGTGTTTGGGTACCCAAAGTTCTTGTTTCTAATGCCAAAGGACCCAAAACCGTTTGGGTACCTAAAGTCAAGAACTAAAATTGTTTTGTAGGTTTATGCATCCGGGGGCTCAAGTTGGATCATCGATAGCGGGTGCACAAACCACATGACAGGGGAGAAGATGTTCTCCTCCTATGAGAAAAATCAAGATCCCCAACGAGCTATCACATTCGGGGATGGAAATCAAGGTTTGGTCAAAGGTTTGGGTAAAATAGCTATATCCCCTGACCATTCCATTTCAAATGTTTTTCTTGTTGATTCATTAGATTACAATTTGCTTTCCGTATCCCAATTATGTCAAATGGGCTACAACTGTCTATTTACTGATGTAGGTGTCACTGTCTTTAGAAGAAGTGATGATTCAATAGCATTTAAGGGAGTGTTAGAGGGTCAGCTATACTTGGTAGATTTTGATAGAGCTGAACTCGACACTTGCTTAGTTGCTAAGACTAACATGGGTTGGCTCTGGCACCGCCGACTAGCTCATGTTGGAATGAAGAATCTTCATAAGCTTCTAAAGGGAGAACACATTTTAGGACTAACAAATGTTCATTTTGAGAAAGACAGGATTTGTAGCGCATGCCAAGCCGGGAAGCAAGTTGGCACTCATCATCCACACAAGAACATCATGACGAGTGACAGGCCACTGGAGCTCCTACACATGGATTTATTCGGCCCGATTGCTTACATAAGCATCAGTGGGAGTAAGTACTGTCTAGTTATTGTGGATGATTATTCTCGCTTCACTTGGGTGTTCTTTTTGCAGGAAAAATCCCATACCCAAGAGACCTTAAAAGGATTCTTGAGACGGGCTCAAAATGAGTTTGGCTTAAGGATCAAGAAAATTAGAAGCGACAACGGGACGGAGTTCAAGAACTCTCAAATTGAAGGCTTCCTTGAGGAGGAGGGCATCAAGCATGAGTTTTCTTCTCCCTACACCCCACAACAAAATGGTGTAGTGGAGAGGAAGAATCGAACTCTATTGGACATGGCAAGAACCATGCTTGATGAGTACAAGACACCGGATCGATTTTGGGCGGAGGCGGTCAACACCGCTTGCTACGCCATCAACCGGTTATATCTACACCGAATCCTCAAGAAGACATCCTATGAACTCCTAACCGGTAAAAAGCCCAATATTTCATATTTTAGAGTTTTTGGTAGCAAATGCTTTATTCTTGTTAAAAGAGGTAGAAAATCTAAATTTGCTCCTAAAACTGTAGAAGGCTTTTTACTAGGATATGATTCAAACACAAGGGCATATAGAGTCTTTAACAAGTCCTCAGGACTAGTTGAAGTTTCTTGTGACATTGTGTTTGATGAGACTAACGACTCTCAAGTAGAGCAAGTTGATCTTGATGAGATAGGTGAAGAACAGGCTCCGTGCATCACGCTAAGGAACATGTCCATTGGGGATGTGTGCCCCAAGGAATCCGAAGAGCCTCCTCATGCACAAGATCAACCATCCTCCTCCACACAAGCATCTCCACCAACACAAAATGAGGACGAGGCTCAAGTTGATAAAGTAGAAGATCAAAGAGATGAGCCACCTCAAGATGACGGCAATGATCAAGGGGGAGATGCAAACAATCAAGACAAGGAGGATGAAGAGCAAAGTCCGCCACACCCAAGAGTCCACCAAGCAATCCAACGAGATCACCCCGTCGACACCATCCTCGGCGACATTCATAAGGGGGTAACCACTCGATCTCGTGTTGCACATTTTTGTGAGCATTACTCTTTTGTTTCCTCTATTGAGCCACACAGGGTAGAGGAAGCACTCCAAGATTCGGATTGGGTGATGGCGATGCAAGAGGAGCTCAACAACTTCACTAGGAATGAAGGTATGGCATTTAGTTCCACGTCCTAATCAAAATGTTGTAGGAACCAAGTGGGTCTTCCGCAACAAGCAAGACGAGCATGGTGTGGTGACAAGGAACAAAGCCCGACTTGTGGCCAAGGGATACTCCCAAGTCGAAGGTTTGGATTTCGGTGAAACCTATGCACCCGTAGCTAGGCTTGAGTCCATTCGTATATTATTAGCCTATGCTACTTACCATGGCTTCAAGCTTTACCAAATGGACGTGAAGAGTGCCTTCCTCAATGGACCAATCAAGGAGGAGGTCTATGTTGAGCAACCTCCCGACTTTGAAGATAGTGAGTACCCTAACCATGTCTATAGGCTCTCTAAGGCGCTTTATGGGCTCAAGCAAGCCCCAAGAGCATGGTATGAATGCCTTAGAGATTTCCTTATTGCTAATGGCTTCAAAGTCGGCAAGGCCGATCCTACTTTATTCACTAAAACTCTTGACAATGATTTGTTTGTATGCCAAATTTATGTTGATGATATTATATTTGGGTCTACTAATGAATCTACATGTGAAGAATTTAGTAGGATCATGACACAGAAATTCGAGATGTCTATGATGGGGGAGTTGAAGTATTTTCTAGGATTCCAAGTCAAGCAACTCCAAGAAGGCACCTTCATGTGCCAAACGAAGTACACTCAAGACATTCTAACCAAGTTTGGAATGAAGGATGCCAAGCCCATCAAGACACCCATGGGAACAAATGGGCATCTCGACCTCGACACGGGAGGTAAATCCGTCGATCAAAAGGTATACCGGTCGATGATTGGTTCATTACTCTACTTATGCGCATCTCGACCGGACATTATGCTTTCCGTATGCATGTGTGCAAGATTCCAAGCCGACCCTAAGGAATCACACCTTACGGTCGTAAAACGAATCTTGAGATATTTGGCTTATACTCCTAAGTTTGGGCTTTGGTACCCTCGGGGATCCACATTTGATTTGATTGGTTATTCGGATGCTGATTGGGCGGGGTGTAAGATTAATAGGAAGAGCACATCGGGGACTTGCCAGTTCTTAGGAAGATCCTTGGTGTCTTGGGCTTCAAAGAAGCAAAATTCGGTCGCTCTTTCTACCGCTGAAGCCGAGTATATTGCCGCTGGGCATTGTTGCGCGCAATTGCTTTGGATGAGGCAAACCCTGCGGGACTATGGTTACAAATTAACCAAAGTTCCTCTTCTATGTGATAATGAGAGTGCAATCCGCATGGCGGATAATCCCGTTGAGCATAGCCGCACTAAACACATAGCCATTCGGTATCACTTTCTTAGGGATCACCAACAAAAGGGGGATATCGAGATTGCATACATTAATACTAAAGATCAATTAGCCGATATCTTTACCAAGCCTCTTGATGAACAAACTTTTACCAAACTTAGGCATGAGCTCAATATTCTTGATTCTAGGAATTTCTTTTGCTAAACTTGCACACATAGCTCATAAATATACCTTTGATTATATCTCTTTTATATATGACTAATGTGTTCTCAAGCGTATTTCAAACCAAGTCATAGGTATATTGAAAGGGAATTGGAGTCTTCGGCGAAGACAAAGGCTTCCACTCCACTCTACTACTCATCTTTCGCCGTCGCTCCGCCTCACTCTCCGTCTTTGGTATAATCTTCTCTCATATATTTTATTTGCCAAAGGGGAGAAAATAGTTAGGAAAGGGTTTATGTCTCACTCAAAGTATCCGTTTTTGGCGATTCATGCCAAAGGGGGAGAAAGTATGAGCCCAAAGCAAAAGGACTGCACCACCACCCTAATTTTTAAAATTAATGATTTTCAATTGGTAAATTTCAAATTGATATATCTTTGTATTCAAAAGGGGGAGCAAGTAGTATTTTCAAAACTTGATATCTTAAAACCCTCTTGAACACTAAGAGGAGAATTGATTGAGGGGGAGTTTTGTTTAGTCAAAGGAAAAGCATTTGAAAAAGGGAAGAAAATTTTCAAATCTTATAAATGCTTCTCAAAATCTTATTCATTTTCCTTTGACCATTTTGCAAAAGGACTTTAAAAAGAATTTACAAAAAGAATTTGCAAAAACAAAACTTATGGTGCAAGCGTGGTCCAAAATGTTAATAATAAAGAAACAATCCATGCATATCTAGTAAGTAACATTTATTGGCTCAATTCCAAGCAACCTTTGCACTTACATTATGCAAACTAGTTCAATTACGCACTTTTATATTTGCTTTGGTTTGTGTTGGCATCAATCACCAAAAAGGGGGAGATTGAAAGGAAATTAGGCGTACACCTAGTCCCTAATTAATTTTGGTGGTTGAATTGCCCAACACAAATAAATGGACTAACTAGTTTGCTCTAGTGTATAAGTTATACAGGTGCCAAAGGTTCACACTTAGCCAATAAAAAGACCAAGTATTGGGTTCGACAAAAGAGCAAAGGGACAACCGAAGGCACCTCTGGTCTGGCGCACCGGACTGTCCGGTGTGCCACCGGACATGTCCGGTGCACCAGAGGACTCCAACTCAAACTCGTCACCTTCGGGAAATTCCAGAGGCAACTCCGCTATAATTCACCGGACTGTCCGGTGTACACCGGACAGTGTCCGGCGCTCCAACGAAGAGCGGCCTCAGGAACTCGCCAGCCTCGGGAATTCATTTCGGCTGCTCCGCTATAATTCACCGGACATGTCCGGTGTGCACCGAACTGTCCGGTGTAACAGCGGGGCAACGACTACTTCAGGCACCAACGGCTACCTGCGGCGCATTTATTGCGCGCCAGCGCGCGCAGAGGTCAAGCACGCCCATGCTGGCGCACCGGACACTCTACAGTACATGTCCGGTGCGCCACTGGACATCCAGGCGGGCCCAGAAGCCAGAGCTCCAACTGTCGGAACCCAACGGCTTTGGTGACGTGGCTGTCGCACCGGACATGTCCGGTGTGCACCGGACTGTCCGGTGCGCCATCGAACAGACAGCCTCCACCAAACGGCTAGTTTGGTGGTTGGGGCTATAAATACCCCCAACCACCCACCATTCATTGCATCCAAGTTTTCCACTTCTCAACCACTTACAAGAGCTAGGCATTCAATTCTAGACACACCAAAGAGATCAAATCCTCTCCAATTCCACACAAGGCTTTAGTGATTAGCGAGAGAGATTTGTCGTGTTCTTTTGAGCTCTTGCGCTTGGATTGCTTCTTTTCTTTCTCACTTGTTCTTGTGATCAAAACTCCATTGTAATCAAGGCAAGAGGCACCAATTGTGTGGTGGCCCTTGCGGGGAAGTTTTGTTCTCGGTTTTGATTTGAAAAGAGAAGCTCACTCGGTCGAAGGGACCATTTGAGAGAGGGTAAGGGTTGAAAGAGACCCGGCCTTTGTGGCCTCCTCAACGGGGAGTAGGTTTGCAAGAACCGAACCTCGGTAAAACAAATCTGCGTGTCACACTCTTCATTTGCTTGCGATTTGTTTTGCGCCCTCTCTCTCGGACTCGTTATTATTTCTAACGCTAACCCGACTTGTAGTTGTGATTAATTTTGTAAATTTCAGTTTCGCCCTATTCACCCCCCCTCTAGGCAACTATCACTCTACCACCGCAGCCCCTCGGGCATCCTCCAGCGATGCATATCCATCGCCGAAGGCCAGGAGCTCTTACAAGAAATACACTCGGGGGCTCCCGGTCATCACGCAGCGCCTCGAGCCCTTGTTGGAAACGCCTTCCGACAAGGTTTCTATTGGCCGACCGCGGTGGCCGACGCCACTAGAATTGTCCGCACCTGCCAAGGGTGTCAGTTCTATGCGAGGCAGACACACTTGCCCGCTCAGGCCCTGCAGACGATACCCATCACCTGGCCATTTGCTGTGTGGGGTCTGGACCTCGTCGGTCCCTTGCAGAAGGCACCCGAGGGCTACACGCACCTGCTGGTCGCCATCGACAAATTCTCCAAGTGGATCAAGGTCCGACCCCTAAACAGCATCAGGATCCGAACAGGCGGTGGCGTTCTTCACCAACATCATCCATCGCTTTGGGGTCCCGAACTCCATCATCACCGACAATGGCACCCAGTTCACCGGCAGAAAGTTCCTGGACTTCTGCGAGGATCACCACATTCGGGTGGACTGGGCCGCCGTGGCTCACCCCATGACGAATGGGCAAGTAGAGCGTGCCAACGGCATGATTCCACAAGGACTCAAGCCGCGGATCTACAATGACCTCAACAAGTTCGGCAAGCGATGGATGAAGGAGCTCCCCTCGGTGGTCTGGAGTCTGAGGACAACGTCAAGCCGAGCACGGGCTTCACACCGTTCTTTCTAGTCTATGGGGTCGAGGCCATCTTGCCCATAGACTTAGAATACGTTTCCCCGAGGACGAGGGCCTACGACGACCAAAGCAATCGAGCCAACCGAGAAGACTCACTGGACCAGCTGGAAGAGGCTCGGGACATGGCCTTACTACACTCGGCGCGGTATCAGCAGTCCCTGCGACGCTACCACGCCCGAGGGGTTCGGTCCCGAGACCTCCAGGTGGGCGACTTGGTGCTTCGGCTGCGACAAGACGCCCAAGGGCGGCACAAGCTCACGCCTCCCTGGGAAGGGCCGTTCGTCATCGCCAAAGTTCTGAAGCCCGGGACGTACAAGCTGGCCAACAGTCAAGGCGAGGTCTACAGCAACGCTTGGAACATCCGACAGCTACGTCGCTTCTACCCTTAAGATGCTTTCAAGTCGTTCGTACACCTCGTTCACACACAAAGCCTAACCATCAAGGAAGGGTCAGCCTTGCCTTGGCAAAGCCCGACCCTCCCTCGGGGGCTAGAAGGGGGGAACCCCCTCCGCGTCAAAATTTTCCTCGGAAAAAATCTTTTCTGCCAGAACGACTTTCGTGCTTTTCGACTACTTCGAAAGTGGGATCCTGAAAACGACGGAGTACACGTAAGCAGCAAAGGCTGACCGAGCCGAGGGACTCCTACTCCTCCGGGATACGGATACCTCACTCATCACCTTCTGCGATAAGTAACTCACGCTCGGATAGGTGATTCCGCGGACCGAACAAGTCTTCACGCTCGAAGACTCTTCTGCCGAAACGATTTTTCGGGCCTTCTCGACTATATCGATAGCAGAATCCTACGGACGAGTAAGAGTACATGTAAGCGGCCAGGCCGACCGAGCCGAGGGGACTCCTACGCCTCCGGGATACGGATACCTCACTCATCACCTTCCGTGAAAAGTAACTCTCGCTCGGACAAACAATTCTGTTACCGACAAATAAGTCCAGATATTCGAAACAAGAGGAAAAGAAATGTAGCTTTACAACACGACGACAGTATGTTTGGGCCTCAGTGGCCGCAGAAAACATACGCACACTACAAGATAAACCGATCCTGCAGGCTCGGACCTCGATGGAGGGGGAGCAGCAGCACCCTCGGCGTCAACTACACCTTCGGCGAAGTCCGACCTAGCCTCGGACGGCAACACGGTCGGAGGATCTCCACTTCGAAGGACGACATCAGCACCGCGCCCGGGCCATCGCTGCCAGGGTCTTCTCCAGGAATCCGGCTCGAGCAGACAGCTCGGCTGGCCACCCCGAAGCCTCAGCCAGCTGTCCCCCGAGGACTTCAGCCCGGCTCGTGGCCTCGGCAACTCGACTCTGGCGTCGGTCCCGCCAGCGGACGGCCCGGCCAGGCTCCGGCCGATGAAGTCTTCTTTTCGAGCCAACTCCGCCTCTGACCGTGCTGACACCGCTGCCTCCGGCTTCGGCTCGTCGAAGAGCGGCCGAGGGTTTCCTTTAACTAAGCAAGAGAAGCCTCGGGCGGCAAGGTCGACCGAGCCGAGGGACTCCTACGCCTCCGGGATACGGATACCTCACTCGTCACCTTCGCACGAGGCAACTCACACTTGGTTGAGTGGTTCAGTTAGCCGACAGACGCGTCCTAGTGCTCGAAATGAGGAAAAAACATGGCTCCATGCTGAAAATACATACATGTTCAGGCCCCGACAGCCACAATGAACAAGACACCGACACTCAAGGTGCCATTACAAACGGAACTCCGGTTCCGTCCCCGCGGGTATGAACAACCTCCACACCGGGGAGCCTGTGGGGCGACAAGCTTCGGGCGACTCGCCGGCGACCTCTGCAGCAGCAGCCATGGTCCTAGGACGGACGCAACCACCGGAAGGCTCTCGTTCGCGTCCCCACTCAAGGGACACGAACCAGACATTAAAGCCAAAGAGCCGGAGGTCGGTCCGTAGGCGGCGCTGATGGCCTCGACGGTGGGGAAGCTTTCTCCAGCTGCCACCACGTCAACACCGACGGCGACGTCCGCCCCTCCACCAACGCCACACCAGCGAGCACGGGCCGCTCCAAAGCGCACCGGCAGGTCCTCGCTCCCGTCCTCGCCACGAAAGCGAGGACAGAGGACGGAATGTTGCATCCTAGCTGGGCAGCAACAGTTCGCCTTCCCCGGCATGGCTGGAGGACGCCTCCTCCGTAGAGCTGGAGGATGGTTTCCACCACCAGAAGCTGGAAGAAGAGGTGGCCAACCGACCCGTGCGGGAGGTAGAGCCCCGTCTCACCTCTCTCTCCGCCCCAGCAAGGATGATGAAGATCCTTGAAGCTGAGGGCGGGACCAAGATCGCAGCCCGGCTCGCTTCTCCCCACCATCCAACTGGTGGTCACCGTTTTGGGTGACCACCGTCGAGGGGATGCGGCCAGGCTGCCTGATAAAAATCCTTGAAGCCGAACGATGGTTGAAAGGTACCAACTTCCGCAAAGTTGTGTTCCTCCAACGACGACAAGGCGGAAGAACTGCGAGTGTTCCCCATCTGGGGGCTCGGAAGGTGGAAAGACGCGATGCATAAGGGGAGCGCGAAGACATGGTTGCCTTTCAAGGGGGTCACCCTCCTTTTAAAGATAACTCTCCCCACTCGCGTCCTCAGCCATCGCGGGCTGAGTCTTCTCCAACACGCTCCAAGGTCCTCCCCCTACGACACGGGGGCTGGGTCCCACGCGTCATGCAAGCTCGCCCAGGGCAGAAGAAGCCAAACCGCCGCGCGCAGTGCGCGCAAATGCCCAGCGGTTACGAGCATTCCTCCACTTTCGCCCAGACCAGCGGGTGAAAGGGCGGACCGCCATGCAGGCGGCATGCAACCGCGCCAAGGGGGCGCACCCTTTCGACTTTGACGCGTCCAGCATGGAGGCCCAGGCCCACACGTCATGTAACCGGCGCGCCGGTTGCTACGTGCAAGAAACTGCACCGCCACTCGCGCCACTACCGTGCCTCCTCGACTGTGGAACCAGTACCGCGACTCGAGGCAACCCTGCGCATGACCCAGCAGTGCCAACCAGGCCCATCGATCACGGGCCAGTCAGCCGCGGGAGAAGGCGCGACGGTCGATACGGCCAGAAATGGGCTGGCAGTAATGGCGGTGGCAGGCGGGCGGAAGCAGCGGTCAAGTCGTCAGCCAAGCTCACGTCCCCTCCTGGGACAGCGAGAGAACCCTCTCCCACGGCGTGAAGACGACACGCCCATGTTCCGTTCCTCGAACGGCGCGCGCACGCGCAACGGCCGCCCCGTGAACCACTCGTCCCGTCGCATTAACTCTGCGGCAGGACGGGCGGCACCTTTGGCGGGCGAAGCAGGCGACGCTTCGCTTCCGCCATAATGACCGCGTCAAAAAAGGTGCGCCACGTCATTCGATTTCGTATCCTTTTCCTTTTCCTCTTTCTCTCTCTTACAACAGGGACCGGGAAAGGGGATACCCCGAAAGGGATCCTTCTCCGCGAAGGAAACAGGCCCCGAGCCCCCCTACTGATCAGAGGTTCGAAGGCTGGCCCCTCGGAGGGGTTCAACAGCCGCCTCAGAGCGCTTGGGATCCGCGCCCACTACTGGTCAGAGGTTCGAAGGCCGGCCCCTCGGAAGGGTTCAACGGCCGCCTCAGGCCACTCGGGCTCCGCGCCCACTACTGATCAGGGGTTTGTAGGCTGGCCCTCGAAAGGGTTCGACAGCCGCCTCAGACGCAGAGCGAGGGATGACCCTGGGTACGTTCGATACATAACCAAGGCTTAGGCTACGCTCCCGAGGTACCCTAGGACATTTCCGAGACCGACAGGAACGATTTTGTAACGGAATCCCATCAGAGGGAGGCATCGAGCCCTCGGACCCCATCAAAAGGGGACCGGGTCCGGCAAATCACCCGCAGGTACTTTTGGAGCGCGCCTCCGGGCCACTAGCCGACCCCTAACAAATGGGGCACGGGCGTCCACTCGGATTACCCGTTAGCAGCTCACTGGAGACACCATGTTCGGCGCCCTCCAAGGGCAACATGGCGCTTTCCCCCCTCCTCCTTGCGGAAAGGCGATGCAGGGGTGTATGTAAAAAAGTCGAGTCTGTCCTTGACCGTCCTCTCGCTCTGTGCGGAGGCTCGGGGGCTGCTCTCGCAAACCCGGCTCCGGCCAAACCGTTGACAGCGTCAACATACCAGCCCAAGAACTTGGAACTTGACTGAGCACCCGGGCTACGCCCAGCTCGCATGAGGGAACAATCAGACCGGCCAAAGCATCACGAAACGCATTAAGACCTCGAAGGAGTCAAACCACTCCTCCGAGGCCTCGGGGGCTACACCCGGCGGGTGCGCTCGCGCGCACCCACCGTAACAAAACGCAACCGAGAAAGGCCGGTCCCCTTGCAAAAAAGTGCGACAAAAGCCTCCAAGCGAGTATTAACACTCCCTTCGAGGCTTGGGGGCTACTGTCGGGGACCATAATTAGGGGTATCCCCAAGACTCCTAATCTCAGCTGGTAACCCCCATCAGCACAAAGCTGCAAAGGCCTGATGGGTGCGATTAAGTCAAGGCTCGATCCGCTCAAGGGACATGATCTCGCCTCGCCCGAGCCCAGCCTCGGGAAGGGCAGCCGACCCTGGAGGATTTACTTCTCGCCCGAGGGCCCCCTCAAGCAACGGACACACCTTCGGCTCGCCCGAGGCCCAGTCTTCGCCAAGAAGCAACGTTGGCCAAATCGCCACGACGACCGACCGTATCGCAGGAGCATTTAATGCAAAGATGGCCTGACACCTCATCCTGACGCGCGCCCTTCAGTCGACAGAGCCGAAGTGACCGCAGCCACTTCGCCGCTCCACTGACCGGCCTGACAAGAGGACAGCGCCGCCTGCGCCGCTCCGACTGCTGTGCCACTCGACAGAGTGAGGCTGACAGCAGCCAAGTCCGGCCTCAGGCGCCATAGGAAGCTCCGCCTCGCCCGACCCCAGGGCTCGGAATCGGCCTCGGCCCCGGAAGACGACGAACTCCGCCTCGCCCGACCCCAGGGCACGGACTCGGCCTCGGCCCCGGAAGACGACGAACTCCGCCTCGCCCGACCCCAGGGCTCGGAATCGACCTCGGCCCTGGAAGACGACGAACTCCGCCTCGCCCGACCCCAGGGCTCGGACTCAGCCTTGGCCTCAGCCGACGGTCTCCGCCTCGCCCGACCCAGGGGCTCGGACTCAACCTCGACCTCGGAAGACAGACTCGACCTCGACCTCGGAGGAGCCTCCGCCTCGCCCAACCTAGGGCTCGGACCGACCACGCCATAGGAGGGGCCATCATTACCCTACCCCTAGCTAGCTCTGGCTACGGGGGACAAGACCGGCGTCCTATCTGGCTCGCCCCGGTAAAACAAGTAATGATGGCGCCCCGTGTGCTCCATGACGACGGCGGCTCTCAGCCCCCTTACGGAAGCAAGGAGACGCCAGCAAGGACTCGACAGCTCCGACAGTTGTCCTTCCGCAAGGCTCCAACGCTCCTCCGACGGCCACGACATTACACGAACAGGGTGCCAAAACCTCTCCGGCTGCCACGACGGCATGTACTTAGGGCACTAGCTCCTCTCTGCTAGACACGTTAGCACACTGCTACATCTCCCGTTGTACACTTGGACCCTCTCCTTACGCCTATAAAAGGAAGGTCTAGGGCCCTCTTACAGAAGGTTGGCCGCGCGGGGAAGGACGGGACGACGCGCACGTAAGCCTCTCGCTCCCTCCCACGCGGACGCTTGTAACCCCCTACTGCAAGCGCACCCGACCTGGGCGCGGGACAAACACGAAGGCCGCGGGTTTCCCCTTTTACTCCTGTCTCCCTCCGGCTTTTCCCCCCTTTGCGCTCCGTCTCGCGCCGACCCATCTGGGCTGGGGCACGCGGCGACAATTTACTCGTCGGTCCAGGGACCCCCCGGGGTCGAAACGCCGACACATTTAAAAGGAGCAATCAAGTGAAGAGTTCTCTCTCTCTCTCCATCTCTACTCACAACAACTTGGCTTTAGTTTTCACCAACACTTGTTATAAACCAAGCTTGTGTTGTTTAGAGTTGATTTTTACATATTCACCTATTCACCCCTCTGGGTGCTCTCAGAAGAAGAACAATGAACTTCGTTAGATTGGAGAGCACATGGGTCAAAGGAGGAAGAAGAATGTCACACCCAGATTTAAGGGCAAATCCAGACGCATCTCATATGTGCGCCAAAATAAGATTCACACATACAATGACTCAGTGTATAGAGACGAATGTCATAATCTTTATTACATAACAAGAATGTCTTACAAAATAACTGATAATAAATAAATCGAACTAAGATAACTATCTCCACGACACCAATAGTTGACTGGAAGACGACGCCTAGATCTCGTCGAACTCATCGTAATAGTCCTTCTCTGGTGGTACCTGCTCTCCTCGTGGTGTGATTATAGCTAGGGTGATGTCCCATACGATCATCACTCAACAAGTGTGGGGAAAAGTGTAGTGTAAGGCTTACCAAAGAAAATGGTTAAGGCTATGCATCCCTTTCAAATAAGTTGGTCAAAATTTTATAGCAATTACTAAGTATAAGTAGATATCACCCAATTAAATAATTGATCATAATGAGGAATAAATCCCACAATGCAATGTAATGTATGAAAAGTTAAATTTAATTCCACAAATTACTCATGTGGGGGGTCCAAGCTGCTCATGACCATGAGCACGGCTGATATATCAGTTTTACACTCTGCAGAGGTTGCACATCTTTACCCACAAGCCATGTTACCTATTTGATAAGGGGTCTATAAATCACATTCATCTCTACCAAGGAGACGAGACGAGGTAGCACTACGAGGCCTTTCCAAAGATCTACTAGTTTGAAAAAACCTGCTACGGTTTCATGCTTAAATATCCTATCATGAACAATAAATAGCCCTACAATAATAATAAATAATTCTATCATAATTCAGATATAATATTAATCCCAAAATCAGGTAGAGCAATAGGAAGACTAACCAATGATTCATTGGTTTGCAAGGTGTAGGGTAAACAAACTAGGGAACCTATTAGGTCCCATCAGCTTAACCTAACTGTGCCACTGTGATTAATATGACATTATTATGTTAAAGAAAGTGATAAAGTACACAACTTGCTTTCCGCGAGCTCCTGCTCAGAATCTTCAACTTGCGGTGCTTCGGGTTCCTCGGTCACTTGCTCGTCTACTCGCAATAATGCAAATAAACAATATATGAGTACAAACTAACACCACACCAAACATAAGGTCAAACTGCATAATAATATTCTATGCATTGCCATGGGATTCTAGGTTCGAGAACCACTAAATTTTGGAGCTAAAACAAGAAAGATATGGATTATCCAAGCTTTTATGAATTATTATTACCTTTAAATCATTTTCTTTCATTATTTTATAATTTTTCTTCAGTTACTTGGACGACGGGTACCATTTCCATGAAGGACAGGGTCTATTTCGCCTAAAACATGACCTACTTGTGAATATTTTATAATGGGCTAGACCACAGGTCCTTTTTGAACAACTACAAGGGCTATTAATGAAAAATCACTCGGCGAAGGGGTATTATGTATTCAGAGCCGCACGATCAAATCTGGACGCCCCGATTTGATCTTTGAAGTGCAAACCAGTATTAATCTGGATACATTGGATCCGCTATCTTCACACTGATTCAAATAACCATTATCTAATCTCGTGTACTTATCTACGGATGAACGGCTCACAGCATCCCGAGCCGAATCGTTACACATTGTCTAATCATCGTCGTTGCCCAATGATCCAACGACGGATACCCGATCACCAAGCTCCGGCCAGTTCTAGGCGACGCTGCCTAGCCCTCATGGTGGCCCGTCGCCAGCGAGACACACACCACCCGCTACGATGTGATATCCTCTACTTCTACCGATGCCAAATGAAGCGGAGGTGATGGCGAACAATGTGGATGGGTCCTTACCGGCGATTGGTGCGCTATAGACCCCCAGCCACGACCGCGAGTAGCTATACGGCGATGGAATCACTGCGATGAGTGATTACCATCCGCAAGGTCGTCGATCTCGCCAGGAAACAGCGCGAACGTCCCCTTGTGGCTCGGCGCAGCACCCTGGTTCGATCCCGCACGCCGAGCAACGTTGTCGATGAAGTTTTGTGGCGGCGATTTTCCTCTGTTCCGCACGGCGGCGCTTCGGTGGTGATGCCTTCGGGGCGCTTCCAAGGGTGTGGGTGCGGTGCCGATGAGATGGCGCAAAGTGCGGGGGCTTCTTATAACTAGCTGGCCAATCGCACCAGGATACGGCAGTTGCAATTGCCTCCCCGCGGTTGTTACGTGTTTGGGAGATGAACAGTGGCCGAGCCCCCGCACGTCAGTGACCCGGAACACGCACGACGTGGATGAGATGCGCTAGCAAGTGGGGGCTGCCCGGCAGTGACAGGTGGTGTGTGCGAGGGCACTGGCCGGTTTGGCCCACCGGTCGGCGTGCGGGATGATATTTGGATCGTGCGCGCGTGGAGTAAAAAGTGAGATGGGTCGAGCTGGGCCATGCGGGCAAGGGAGAGGGGTTGGCTGGCTAGGCCGACTAAGGTAAAAAGGGCCCACGAGACTGCTGGTTGTTTTTCCTTTTCTTTTCTATTTTATTTTACCTATTTTAAATCAGATTCAAATTCAAATTTTGAATTAAAGTCAAATAGAGTTCAACCTTCAAGTGAGTTCAAGTGAACAAACAAAAATATCCAGCATGAGGTGCAAAATTATAATTTTATTTATTTATTCATTTATTTAAAATATATGCCTTAATGATAAATCACACTAAGGAAAAAATTATTTCTCAATAACAAAGGAACTACTTAACCCACTTAAATTCACATTTTAGGGTTTACAAAGAACAGGGCCGCCAGGACGCCAACGAAGGCGGGGAGAAAGAATAACGGGGAGAGGAGAATATCTCAGGGCAGACAAAGAGAGACAAATAAGAATAGGAGACGATGGAGCTAGATAAAAAAATTAGGAGGAGCTAAATTAAACCGCTACAACAATATAATCCCGCTGAATCACCAACAATATACATATATAATAGTTTGCACGTTTTAAATTTAGGAAGAGCATCAGTAAGACTCTATTGATTCGAGAGCCGTAGTAAGCCGATAATAGTTTGCACGTTTTCAATTTTGGAAGAGCTTCAGTGAGACTCTATTGATTTGAGAGCGGTAGGAAGCGGAAGTCACACCCGCCCCATCTCTAGATCCGGTACTGGCTGCCAGATGTGAGGCAAAGGTGATGAAAACGTGGACGCAGTCACGCAGGGACAGGAAGGCAAGCCGGGATTTAATAATCATGATCAATAGAGCTCGATGCCAAATCTTGAAGGAAATATAAAACCAGTTTAAGACGTGGTCTCAATTTTTTTTTCCAAAACACGAATCTATACTACCTATTAAGACTCTAAGGGGTAGGCTGTGTCCCCTGGTTCTGCCTTCGGTGAATCTAAACCGTTCTTTGCCTTCGGTGAATCTAAACCGTTCTTCCACGCACGATGCAACCGCGCTCTGACCCTAACCCGCTCGTTCCCCTCCCCCTCCTCTCTTTCTCTCTCGAGCTTGACTCCCCCGCCGCCCCTTCCCGTCCCCACCCCCACCCCGACGCCGTCCGCTCCCCATCCACCATCCCAGCGCGATGGCTGGGAGGACCGCGCCCGCCTCCCTCCCCTCCTTCTCCCTCACGCCCGACTCCCTCGCTGCCCCTTTATCCTGGATCTCGTCATGGACGCTACCACGACCAACGGTTCGACGGAGCAGGCGCCGCACTCTGCGCCACGGGACGGAGCCCGTCCCCACCCGACACCGGCCACCTCCACCCCGAGCCCCTCCGAGAAGTGAGTGATTTCCATTTCTTCGATTGGATGGCGCGCGGTCGGGCCTCCGCACCTCTCTGTCCCCCTCCCCTCCCGCGGCGACAGCTTCCTCTAGGAGATGAGCGCGCCCGCCCCCGCGCGCACCACCACCACCATGCGTCCACGCCCCTCGTGCACCTTCTCGCCCGAGGTACGCACCCTGCACCCTACACCCTGTCAAACCCTAGCTATTATCTACTGGGTTTCTTTCTTGGTGTTGATAGTTTGTTGGAGATTAGGCGTTTGATTTCCTTTACAAAATAGGTTCAGTTTGAAATTGCGGCCAAAGCAATGTTTTCATGTGGTTTCATCAATTTTAGTTTCTATATTTACATGTGTTTGATTGTCCCTTGCCCTCGTTTAGATAGAGATTTCTATCAAGAGTATAGAAAGTTGGTGCCTGACAACTAGCTGCTTGCATTCATCCACCCCCTACTCTTATCTTGCAAAAGCCCACTTCTTGTGTTTTGCTTGTATATATATTAGGCTGGACCAAAGTGCGGTTAAGTAACCTCTAACAAATTGTCATGACATGAGCTGATTAGCGGTCTATTGTAAGCCCGCTCGGACTTACGAAAGTGGAGGTCACATTTCCATTCCACCAATGCATGTAGATTTTGGTTCAGACTTCCATCAGTGAATGAAAAAAGGAAAAGCAAGAGAGAATAGCAAGTACTTATATCAGTATAAAAATATACCAATGGGTAGTGAGCCTGCAACGTTGTGTACGTATACATGGGGAAAATATTTGGTTTGTGGCTTGTGTGAAAGGACAATTTAGGTTTGTATTCTATATCTGAGGACCATTCATAGCTTTCAGATTTTGTTATAATTGTCATCCCATGGTTCTGCTCGGAACAACTCTTTCTCCAGGATTGTTTTGGGACTGGTCATTGCGGGCATGTTGAGGGTATTTAGTTAAGCAATTTTGTTATTATTTTAGATTGAGTACATCAACTCGTTGGTTGCTTACATTTTCTTGGTCCCTAGAGCTACTCACCTCGCTGGTTGTTTACATTTCCTTGTTCCTGGGATCCACTTTCCTAAAATGAATCTGTTTTAATCTTGTAACTGGAACTGGTGGATATTTTGATAGGGAAATTACGATGATTGATTTCTGGATTTGAGTTTCAGATTTTTTTTGCTTGTACTGGCCTCTTGAGATTGGAAGACTGGCGTTGTTGTGGGCTTGTGGCATAGGCTTCCTTTGTGGGTCTTTTTCTCATCTGATGTAAACAATATTTTTTAGTCTGGTAACGGTGCAAAGGCAAATGGGGCATCATCACATATCTAGGTCGTATTTTCGACAGACAGATATAAAACGGAGTGGGAATGCCTCGGTAGGATTGATTACTCTGTTTATTTTACTAAGAACGGAAGACTAAATCCATTATTAATTTTCTACTGTTGGATAATATCTTTTTTGCAGATTGATATCATGTCCAAGTTCTTCAAGCTGATGGTGGTAGGTGTTTTGCTTTGCTACTTTCTCATTGTTGAAGTTGTCTCCATGTTGTATTCACTAAAGAACCCCTATATTATTTATTTTGGAACAAACCTTTTTTGTTATGTCCTAAAATGAGATCGAGCAAGAGCATTTTTCCTGTGGGTTGAGTAAATCTAGATTTTTGCTTTGCATGATGAGACAATCCAGAGAATGTATACCAATTATGATGTGTGCCTTTTATATTTATCTACATTACCCAATATAGCATATTATTCTTTGCTATCTTAGTCTATTATTACTCATGATATGACATATTATTCTTTTTGCTTCTTGAAATAATTTAACCATAGTTCTTGGAGATGCTAGGATTCCAATGCGAGACACTGTCATCTGTTGTAGTGTCGGCTATATGCGTTCTACTCCTTTGCTCGATAAAGCACCTATTTCATATCTTTAGCAGTTGTCTTATGTCACTGTCGGTATCATATCCAAATTTGTATCCTTTTGTATGGTATGATAAGTCCAAAAGCTCTAAGATTTTTTTTTGTCTTGTGCAGGTTCTACAATTAATGAATGATGTGAACCGAAGTGTTCAAGATGCAGCTATCTCTTGTATTGAGGTTAGTTAATTCCATATTTGATATTGTCTGTGTATGCCTACTTCAGCCAACATTGTGTTTTTTCTAGACCCATGGTGACTGGTATGATCTCTATTTCTATTGGACTTGTTCAATTTCCCAATAGTTACATCCCATATTTACAAGCTGGAGAGATTGAAACATTTTTTATAACATCTTATCTATTAAAACTCCATGTCGTTTGCTCCACCAGGGGCTTCCAGTGCGCTTTTTTCCCTCGATCTCGTGTGATCTGAGTGTGAGAAGGTTGTTAAAATGTGCATCTACTCATATTTTTATTTTTACCAGATATGTGTCTAAATTTTCTTTCTTGTGTTTTAATACAGGCTTATAGTGTGCTTGAGGTTCTTCGACCTCTCTATAATTCCCCTAAGATACTGGAACAAAAGGTAACTGTTGCGATATATGTCAATCTTCAATTTCGTTGTCGCTTAGCAGTTGTTGGGCTTTGGTACCCGGTCTGTAATTTTGCTGATGCACCAGCGACACATATTTATCATTGTTTATTTTTTAATCAATAACAAAGCACAGGTACAATATAATCTTATATAGCTTTTAAGGTATGTAAACATCCACTTTAGTGATGCTAACAAATGTATAAAATAATAATTATTGTTTTTCATAGCAATATATTTTATCATATTACATCTTAGTTCATGCTACCTGGATGTAAATGTGGTGCGGTTTAGTTTAGTAAGATCTTCACTAATCACTACATAGTGCAGCACTGGGCTGTTAATATTTTTTGTACCATGTGTCATAAGCATGAGAGGTTGCCTGTAGAGTACCGATGCTTTATTGCAGTCTTCCTCCTCGTCTGCCCCAATGTCGGCAAGTCAGCCCTCTTCAACAGGTGAGAGGCACCTTAGGAAGGCATCGGTCATTGCCTCTCGCCTGTAGTTTCTATGTTGCTATGAGGGGTGGTGGCATTTCCTCAAATACGTTGCATGTATCACTGTAACTGTTCTTCCCCTTCCGTTACCATTAACCCATGCATCTAATTACTTGTATATTTTACGTTACCGTTTTCCTGTTCTCAACATTTCAGATTCTAGATGATGGTACGACAAATTATTTTAGGAGTGCTTTGACATAATTTAAAGCTTGGAAGGGAGCTTTCTATGATTTATTTTCCTGACTGTTTCGTCACATGTTCTTTCCCTAGATGAAAGTATTGATTTATTTTTGGTTCTGCAGGATCATTGCGTCTCTGCGAGCTAATCAGGTTGGGATACTTTGTTATGTTTGGACAGTTCTATGATTGGGAACTGTGCAGAATGTGACAGCATTTCTTATTTTAATGTGCATTGCAGTTCTGTGAGCGTCTCCCTAGCCCCAATGGCGAGTCAATTGTTGATTGCCATCAGATCTCAAAGATGCCAAATCTTGCATTCACCATAGCAAACAAGATTTTCACCTTAACACCAGAGCAGGTAACTCCCTACTTACAGTTTCTTCAGTGTTTGAATTAGTAGTGAAACATTGTCTAGGGAACCATGATCTCATTTTCAAAGTTACAGTTCATTTATTGGATATTCTTTGGTGCAAACATATACTTCTTCTATTTCTCTTGAATCCACTGATTGCCTTTGTGCTGCAGTACATAGTGAAGTTGGAGCAAGCAGGACAAACTATCTGCATCAGTGGGTTTATGGCATTTGACGTACCGCCTCCTCGTGGTCCTCTCTGCTACGCTGAACATATCTGTACTACTCTTAAGTGTGCAATGAGGGCGTCCACCGAGGGAATCACCGTGCCCCCGCTCGCCCCCTCCACGCCCGTGCATGTCTGCGTCCGCCCCCTTCGTCTCCCCGCAATGGACGCGTCCCTACCTCATGTCTACAACGACAACTAGGTGCGTCCTGCCTGGTCCGATCTGCTCAGTTTCGCCATCCCGCTTGTTTCGTGTTTGTTTCTTTGGTGGAGTTTTGATCGAGTGTTTGCTTTTTCTTGCATGGAAAAGCATCGCCACAAGAGTTTGTTCTGGTGCTCACATTGGTAAGTGTGGAACTTTCACCACAGGTTAAACATGAAGACAGTGATCACCGTGCCTGAAAGTCGCCTAGAGGGGGGGGTGAATAGGGCGAAACTGAAATTCTCAAAAACAATCACAACTACAAGCCGGTTTAGCGTTAGAAATATAATCGAGTCCGCGAGAGAGGGCGCAAAACAAATCGCAAGCGAATAATGAGGTAAGACACGCGGATTTGTTTTACCGAGGTTCGGTTCTCCCAAACCTACTCCCCGTTGAGGAGGCCACAAAGGCCGGGTCTCTTTCAACCCTTCCCTCTCTCAAACGGTCCCTCGGACCGAGTGAGCTTCTCTTTCTCAAATCACTTGGGAATCAAACTTCCCGCAAGGACCACCACACGATTGGTGTCTCTTGCCTCAATTACAAGTGAGTGTTTGATCACAAGAAAGAATGCCAAAGAAAAAGAAGCGATCCAAGCGCAAGAGCTCAAATGAACACAACAAATCACTCTCTCTAGTCACTAGGGCTTTGTGTGGAGTTGGGAGAGGATTTGATCTCTTTTGGTGTGCTTTGCAATGAATGCTAGCTCTTGTATAGTGGTTGGAAGTTGGAAGACTTGGATGCAATAAATGGTGGGGTGGTTGGGGTATTTATAGCCCCAACCACCAACTTGACCGTTGGTGGAGGCCATCTGTTCGATGGCGCACCGGACAGTCCGGTGCACACCGGACATGTCCGGTGCCCCCGCCACATCATCAGTGCCGTTGGAAATTGACCGTTGGAGTTCTGACTTCTGGGCCCGCCTTGATGTCCGGTGGCGCACCGGACATGCACTGTTCACTGTCCGGTGCGCCGGCATGGGCGATTCTGACTTCTGCGCGTGCTGCGCGCGCATTAAATGCCGTCGCAGGTAGCCGTTGGCGTGAAGTAGTCGTTGCTCCGAGGACGCACCGGACAGTCCGGTGTACACCGGACAGTCCGGTGAATTTTAGCGGAGCAGCTGAAGTGAAAACCCGAGGCTGGCGAGTTCTGGAGGCCGCCCTTCCTTGGAGCACCGGACATGTCCGGTGTGCACCGGACAGTCCGGTGAATTATAGTGGAGTGGTCACCGGAAATTCCCGAAGGCGAGCAGTTCGGAGTTGGAGTCCCCTGGTGCACCGGACATGTCCGGTGGCACACCGGACAGTCCGGTGCGCCAGACCAGAGGAGCCTTCTGTTGCTCCTTTGCTCTTGTGTTGAACCCAACACTTGGTCTTTTTATTGGCTAAGTGTGAACATTTTGCACCTGTATAACTTATTCACTAGAGCAAACTAGTTAGTCCAATATTTGTGTTGGGCAATTCAACCACCAAAATTATATAGGAACTAGGTGTAAGCCTAATTCCCTTTCAATCTCCCCCTTTTTGGTGATTGATGCCAACACAAACCAAAGCAAATATAGAAGTGCATAATTGAACTAGTTTGTATGATGTAAGTGCAAAGGTTGCTTGGAATTGAGCCAATATAAATACTTACAAGATATGCATGGATTGTTTCTTCATTTTTAACATTTTGGACCACGTTTGCACCACATGTTTTGTTTTTGCAAAAATCTTTTGTAAATCTTTTCAAAGTTCTTTTGCAAATAGTCAAAGGTAAATGAATAAGAGTTTGCAAGGCATTTTCAAGTTTTGAAATTTTCTCCCCCTGTTTCAAATGCCTTTCCTTTGACTAAACAAAACTCCCCCTAAATGAAATCATCCTCTTAGTGTTCAAGAGGGTTTTGATGATTCAAAATGAAAAACTATTTTCTCCCCCTTTTGAACTCAATAAGATACCAATTGAAAAATACTCTTGGAAAATACTAAGTTTTTGAAATTGGTGGTGGTGCGGTCCTTTTGCTTTGGGCTCAACCTTTCTCCCCCTTTGGCATGAATCGCCAAAAACGGAATCATTAGAGCCCTTCGAAGTATTTTCTCCTCCTTTGGTTATAAAATAAATGAATGAAGAGTATACCAAAGTTGGAGAGATGCTTGGAGTGACGGCGAAGGATGAGTAGTGGAGTGGAGTGGAAGCCTTTGTCTTCGCCGAAGACTCCAATTCCCTTTCAATATACCTATGACTTGGTTTGAAATACTCTTGAAAACACATTAGTCATAGCATATACAAAAGAGATATGATCAAAGGTATACTTGTGTGCTATGTGTGCAAACTAGCAAAAGAAATTTCTAGAATCAAGAATATTGAGCTCATGCCTAAGTTTGGTAAAAGTTTGTTCATCAAGTGGCTTGGTAAAGATATCGGCTAATTGATCTTTAGTGTTAATGTATGAAATCTCGATATCCCCCTTTTGTTGGTGATCCCTAAGAAAATGGTACCGAATGGCTATGTGTTTAGTGCAGCTATGCTCGACGGGATTGTCGGTCATTTTAATTGCACTCTCATTATCACATAGCAAAGGGACTTTGGTTAATTTGTAACCGTAGTCCCGCAAGGTTTGCCTCATCCAAAGCAATTGCGCGCAACAATGGCCTACGGCAATATATTCGGCTTCGGCGGTAGAAAGAGCGACCAAATTTTGCTTCTTTGAAGCCCAAGACACCAAGGATCTTCCCAAGAACTGGCAAGTCCCCGATGTGCTCTTTCTATTAATCTTACACCCTGCCCAATCGACATCCGAATAACCAATCAAATCAAATGTGGATCCCTGAGGGTACCAAAGCCCAAACTTAGGTGTATAAGCCAAATATCTCAAGATTCGTTTTACGGCCGTAAGGTGTGATTCCTTAGGGTCGGCTTGGAATCTTGCACACATGCAAACGGAAAGCATAATGTCCGGTCGAGATGCACATAAGTAAAGCAATGAACCAATCATCGACCGTTATACCTTTTGATCCACGGACTTACCTCCCGTGTCGAGGTCGAGATGCCCATTGGTTCCCATGGGTGTCTTGATGGGCTTGGCATCCTTCATCCCAAACTTGTTTAGAATGTCTTGAGTGTACTTCGTTTGGCTAATGAAGGTGCCCTCTTGGAGTTGCTTTACTTGGAATCCTAAGAAATACTTCAACTCCCCCATCATAGACATCTCGAATTTCTGTGTCATAATCCTACTAAACTCTTCACATGTAGACTCGTTAGTAGACCCAAATATAATATCATCAACATAAATTTGGCATACAAACAAGTCATTTTCAAGAGTTTTAGTAAAGAGTGTAGGATCGGCTTTTCCGACTTTGAAGCCATTAGCAGTAAGAAAATCTCTAAGGCATTCATACCATGCTCTTGGGGCTTGCTTGAGCCCATAAAGCGCCTTAGAGAGCTTATAGACATGGTTAGGATACTCACTGTCTTCAAAGCCGGGAGGTTGCTCAACATAGACCTCTTCCTTGATTGGTCCATTGAGGAAGGCACTTTTCACGTCCATTTGATAAAGCTTAAAGCCATGGTAAGTAGCATAGGCTAATAATATGCGAATTGACTCAAGCCTAGCTACGGGTGCATAGGTTTCACCAAAATCCAAACCTTCGACTTGGGAGTATCCCTTGGCCACAAGTCGAGCTTTGTTCCTTGTCACCACGCCATGCTCATCTTGCTTGTTGCGGAAGACCCATTTGGTTCCTACAACATTTTGATTAGGACGTGGAACCAAATGCCATACCTCATTCCTAGTGAAGTTGTTGAGCTCCTCTTGCATTGCCACCACCCAATTCGAATCTTGTAGTGCTTCCTCTACCCTGTGTGGCTCAATAGAGGAAACAAACGAGTAATGTTCACAAAAATGTGCAATACGAGATCTAGTAGTTACCCCCTTATGAATGTCGCCGAGGATGGTGTCGACGGGGTGATCTCGTTGGATTGCTTGGTGGACTCTTGGGTGTGGCCGCCTTTGCTCTTCATCCTCCTTGTCTTGATCATTTGCATCTCCCCCTTGATCATTGCCGTCATCTTGAGGTGGCTCATTTGCTTGATCTTTTACTTCATCAACTTGAGCTTCATCCTCATTTTGAGTCGGTGGAGATGCTAGCGTGGAGGAGGATGGTTGATCTTGTGCATGTGGAGGCTCTTCGGATTCCTTAGGACACACATCCCCAATGGACATGTTCCTTAGCGCTATGCATGGAGCCTGTTCTTCACCTATCTCATCAAGATCAACTTGCTCTACTTGAGAGCCGTTAGTTTCGTCAAACACAACGTCACAAGAAACTTCAACAAGTCCTGAGGACTTGTTAAAGACTCTATATGCCCTTGTGTTTGAGTCATATCCTAGTAAAAAGCCTTCTACAGTTTTAGGAGCAAATTTAGATTTTCTACCTCTCTTAACAAGAATAAAGCATTTGCTACCAAAAACTCTAAAATATGAAATATTTGGCTTTTTACCGGTTAGGAGTTCATAGGATGTCTTCTTGAGGATTCGGTGTAGATACAACCGGTTGATAGCGTAGCAAGCGGTGTTGACCGCCTCGGCCCAAAACCGATCCGAAGTCTTATACTCATCAAGCATGGTTCTTGCCATGTCCAATAGAGTTCGATTCTTCCTCTCCACTACTCCATTTTGTTGTGGAGTGTAGGGAGAAGAGAACTCATGCTTGATGCCCTCCTCCTCAAGGAAGCCTTCAATTTGAGAGTTCTTGAACTCCGTCCCGTTGTCGCTTCTAATTTTCTTGATCCTTAAACCGAACTCATTTTGAGCCCGTCTCAAGAATCCCTTTAAGGTCTCTTGGGTTTGAGATTTTTCCTGCAAAAAGAACACCCAAGTGAAGCGAGAATAATCATCCACTATTACAAGACAATACTTACTCCAGCCGATGCTTATGTAAGCAATCGGGCCGAATAGATCCATGTGGAGTAGCTCAAGCGGCCTGTCGGTCGTCATGATGTTCTTGTGTGGATGTTGGGTTCCAACTTGCTTCCCGGCTTGACATGCGCTACAAAT
Organism: Zea mays; assembly: GCF_902167145.1. Lineage (NCBI taxonomy): Eukaryota > Viridiplantae > Streptophyta > Magnoliopsida > Poales > Poaceae > Zea > Zea mays. The sequence goes on along the minus strand of NC_050100.1, from coordinate 28,165,000 downwards.
CCTGTCTTTCTCAAAATGAACATTTGTTAATCCTAAAATGTGTTCTCCCTTTAGAAGCTTATGAAGATTCTTCATCCCAACATGGGCTAGTCGGCGGTGCCAGAGCCAACCCATGTTAGTCTTAGCAATTAAGCAAGTGTCGAGTTCAGCTCTATCAAAATCTACCAAGTATAGCTGACCCTCTAACACTCCCTTAAATGCTATTGAATCATCACTTCTTCTAAAGACAGTGACACCTACATCAGTGAATAGACAGTTGTAGCCCATTTGACATAATTGGGATACGGAAAGCAAATTGTAATCTAAAGAATCTACAAGAAAAACATTGGAAATAGTATGGTCAGGTGATATAGCAATTTTACCCAGTCCTTTGACCAAACCTTGATTTCCATCCCCGAATGTGATAGCTCGTTGGGGATCTTGGTTTTTCTCATATGAGGAGAACATCTTTTTCTCCCCTGTCATGTGGTTTGTGCACCCGCTGTCGAGTATCCAACTTGAGCCCCCGGATGCATAAACCTACAAAATAATTTTAGTTCTTGACTTTAGGTACCCAAACGGTTTTGGGTCCTTTGGCATTAGAAACAAGAACTTTGGGTACCCAAACACAAGTCTTGGAGCCCTTGTGTTTGCCCCCAACAAATTTGGCAACTACCTTGCCGGATTTATTAGTCAAAACATAAGATGCATCAAAAGTTTTGAATGAAATAGCATGATCATTTGATGCATTAGGAGTTTTCTTTCTAGGCAACTTGGCACGGGTTGGTTGCCTAGAGCTAGATGTCTCACCCTTATACATAAAAGCATGGTTAGGGCCAGAGTGAGACTTCCTAGAATGAGTTCTCCTAATTTTGCTCTCAGGATAGCCGACAGGGTACAAAATGTAACCCTCGTTATCCTGAGGCATGGGAGCCTTGCCCTTAACAAAGTTGGATAAGTTCTTTGGAGGGGCATTGAGTTTGACATTGTCTCCCCTTTGGTAGCCAATGCCATCCTTGATGCCAGGGCGTCTCCCATTATAGAGCATACTTCTAGCAAATTTAAACTTCTCATTTTCTAAGTTATGCTCGGCAATTTTTGCATCTAATAATGCTATATGATCATTTTGTTGTTTAATTAAAGCCAAGTCATCATGAATAGCATTGATATCAACATCTCTACATCTAGTACAAATAGAAACATGCTCAACATTAGATGTAGAGGGTTTGCAAGATTTTAGTTCTACAACCTTAGCATGTAACATATCATTCTTAGTTCTAAGGTCGGAAATAATAGTATTGCAAACTTCAAAATTTTTAGCCTTAGCAATCAAATTTTCATTTTCTACTCTAAGGCTACCCAGAGACTCATTCAATTCCTTAATCTTTGCAAGCAAATCATCATTATCATTTCTAAGATTGGGAATTGAATCAATACAAACATGAGAATCAACCTTAGCAATTAATCTAGCATTTTCATTTCTAAGGTTGTTAATGGTCTCATGGCAAGTGCTTAGCTCACTAGACAATTTTTCACATTTTTCTACCTCTAGAGCATAAGCGTTTTTAATCTTAACATGTTTCTTGTTTTCCTTGATTAGGAAATCCTCTTGGGAGTCCAAGAGATCATCCTTTTCATGGATAGCACTAATTAGCTCATTTAATTTTTCTTTTTGTTCCATGTTAAGGTTGGCAAAAAGGTTATGCAAATTGTCTTCCTCACCACTAGCATTATCATCACTAGAGGATTCGTATTTAGTGGAGGATTTAGATTTAACCTTCTTCTTTTTGCCATCCTTTGCCATGAGGCACTTGTGGCCGACGTTGGGGAAGAGGAGTCCCTTGGTGACGGCGATGTTGGCGGCGTCCTCATCGTCGGAGGAGGAGTCAGTGGAGCTCTCGTCGGAGTTCCACTCCCGGCAAACATGGGCATCGCCGCCCTTCTTCTTGTAGTACTTCTTCTTTTCTCTCCTCTTTCCCTTCTTGTCGTCGCCCCTGTCACTGTCACTAGACATAGGACATTTTGCAACAAATGACCGGGCTTACCACATTTGTAGCAAACCTTCTTGGAACGGAATTTGTAATCCTTCCCCTTCCGTTGCTTGAGGATTTGGCAAAAGCTTTTGATGATTAAGGCCATCTCCTCATTGTCGAGCTTGGAGGCATCAATTGGTTGTCTACTCGGTGTAGACTCCTCCTTCTTCTCCTCCGTCGCCTTAAATGCCACCGGTTGTGCTTCGGACGTGGAGGGTTCATCAAGCTCGTTGATCTTCTTGGAGCCCTTGATCATACATTCAAAGCTCACAAAATTCCCGATAACTTCCTCGGGGGTCATTTGAGTATATCTAGGATTACCACGAATTAATTGAACTTGAGTGGGGTTAAGAAAAATAAGTGATCTCAAAATAACCTTAACCACCTCGTGGTCATCCCATTTCTTGCTCCCAAGGTTGCGCACTTGGTTCACCAAGGTTTTGAGCCGGTTGTACATATCTTGTGGCTCCTCCCCTTGGCGAAGTCGAAAGCGACCGAGCTCCCCCTCGATCGTTTCCCGCTTGGCGATCTTTGTTAGTTCATCACCCTCGTGTGCGGTCTTGAGGAGGTCCCAAATTTCCTTTGCATTCTTCAACCCTTGCACCTTGTTGTATTCCTCTCTATTTAGAGAGGCCAAGAGTATGGTTGTGGCTTGTGAGTTGAAGTGCTCGATTTGGGCCACCTCGTCCTCATCATAATCCTCATCCCCTACGGATGGTACCTGTGCTCCAAACTCAACAACATTCCATATACTTTTGTGGAGTGAGGTTAGATGAAATTTCATTAAATCACTCCACCTAGCATAATCTTCACCGTCAAAAGTTGGCGGTTTGCCTAATGGAACGGAAAGTAATGGAGTATGTCTAGATGTACGAGGATAGTGTAAGGGGATCTTACTAAACTTCTTGCGCTCTTGGCGCTTAGAAGTTACGGAGGGCGCATCGGAGCCGGAGGTCGATGTTGATGAAGTGTCGGTCTCGTAGTAGACCACTTTCCTCATCCTCTTGTGCTTGTCCCCACTCCGATGCGGCTTGTGAGAGGAAGATCTCTCCTTCTTCTCTTTGTGGTGAGAAGAAGATTTCTTCTCCTTCCCTTTGTTGGAGGAGCTCTTCTTCTTCTCCTTCCTTTTGGTGCGGGACTCTTCCGATGAAGTGCTCCCGTGGCTTGTAGTGGGCTTTTCGCCGGTCTCCATCTCCTTCTTGGCGTGATCTCCCAACATCACTTCGAGCGGTTAGGCTCTAATGAAGCACCGGGCTCCGATACCAATTGAAAGTCGCCTAGAGGGGGGGGGGGTGAATAGGGCGAAACTGAAATTCTCAAAAACAATCACAACTACAAGCCGGTTTAGCGTTAGAAATATAATCGAGTCCGCGAGAGAGGGCGCAAAACAAATCGCAAGCGAATAATGAGGTAAGACACGCGGATTTGTTTTACCGAGGTTCGGTTCTCTCAAACCTACTCCCCGTTGAGGAGGCCACAAAGGCCGGGTCTCTTTCAACCCTTCCCTCTCTCAAACGGTCCCTCGGACCGAGTGAGCTTCTCTTTCTCAAATCACTTGGGAATCAAACTTCCCGCAAGGACCACCACACGATTGGTGTCTCTTGCCTCAATTACAAGTGAGTGTTTGATCACAAGAAAGAATGCCAAAGAAAAAGAAGCGATCCAAGCGCAAGAGCTCAAATGAACACAACAAATCACTCTCTCTAGTCACTAGGGCTTTGTGTGGAGTTGGGAGAGGATTTGATCTCTTTTGGTGTGCTTTGCAATGAATGCTAGCTCTTGTATAGTGGTTGGAAGTTGGAAGACTTGGATGCAATGAATGGTGGGGTGGTTGGGGTATTTATAGCCCCAACCACCAACTTGACCGTTGGTGGAGGCCGTCTGTTCGATGGCGCACCAGACAGTCCGGTGCACACCGGACATGTCCGGTGCCCTCGCCACGTCATCAGTGCCGTTGGAAATTGACCGTTGGAGTTCTGACTTCTGGGCCCGCCTTGATGTCCGGTGGCGCACCGGACATGCACTGTTCACTGTCCGGTGCGCCGGCATGGGCGATTCTGACTTCTGCGCGCGCTGCGCGCGCATTAAATGCCGTCGCAGGTAGCCGTTGGCGTGAAGTAGCCATTGCTCTGAGGACGCACCGGACAGTCCGGTGTACACCGGACAGTCCGGTGAATTTTAGCGGAGCAGCTGAAGTGAAAACCCGAGGCTGGCGAGTTCTGGAGGCCGCCCTTCCTTGGAGCACCGGACATGTCCGGTGTGCACCGGACAGTCCGGTGAATTATAGCGGAGTGGTCACTGGAAATTCCCGAAGGCGAGCAGTTCGGAGTTGGAGTCCCCTGGTGCACCGGACATGTCCGGTGGCACACCGGACAGTCCGGTGCGCCAGACCAGAGGAGCCTTCTGTTGCTCCTTTGCTCTTGTGTTGAACCCAACACTTGGTCTTTTTATTGGCTAAGTGTGAACATTTTGCACCTGTATAACTTATTCACTAGAGCAAACTAGTTAGTCCAATATTTGTGTTGGGCAATTCAACCACCAAAATTATATAGGAACTAGGTGTAAGCCTAATTCCCTTTCAGTGCCCCCGCGAGATACGGGCAGAGATCTAGGGCGACGGCCATGGCGAGCTTTGGACTCGCCTACCCCATGTCTACGAAGACAACCAGGTGTGTCCTGCCCGGTCCGATCTGCTTAGTTTCTCACATTGACACGAGGTCGGTAATACCGACTCTTCTTATTAGAGGGGAGGGGAGTGCACAGCTTGGGCTGCATCTTTAGAATGTTGCCTTCCCTGATAACATGGCTGATATTCATCTTTGGGAAGAGATCACTGTCTTCATGTTTAACCTGTGGTGAAAGTTCCACACTTGCCAATAAGAAGCATGTTTCTTTAGGTTAAAGTGAACTGAATACAAGGGATGAATGGAATGATTGCAGAGTTGTATCATAAGTGGTCTCTCGGCATGTCGATGTAATGCACATTATTAACTAATTTAATAATTTTATATGGAAGAAAACTAGGTCCATGTAGTGTACAATGCATTCTCATAAATATCGCATACACTTGAATTGCATATTCCACACCTGAGACTCGCTGAGTCCAAGAGGTCCAAGTTGTCAAGGAATTGAAGAACTGAACTGTCCAAATGGTGTTCTGACTGGTACTACAGTTAAAAAGTGGTGATCATTTTTTCACATCTCATCCTTGTCTATTAAAATGATTGATTGTGAAACTAAGACAAGGCTAAATATTTACCATTGCAATACATATCATAAATTGTTCGTATTAATTTTTTAATGATGTAAAAAATCGTAATTTTTATTATAGCTCCTGTTCTTATTTTATTCTATACCAGTCTTGTAGCTTACAACCTAAGAAAATTTAGGTAGGAAATCAGGCACTTTATATTGTGATGTTATTTGGGGATGTAGAACTGTGGAACTAAATCTTTATATGAAATGCTTTGACTTTTGGAATGTGATGCTATTTGGGGATGCAGAACTGTGGAACTAGATCTTTATATGAAATGATTTGCCTTTTGTGACCGATCATTCCACTTATAGAGTACTTCAAGTACATATTATATACTTATAATAATGCATAGGAATCTGAAATTTAGTTGGCGGATGAGCATTTTTTAGCAGGGATTATAAGGTGTGTTTCTTAGGTTTTGATACTAAAGTAACATTTTTTTGTGGGAACGGTCCATTATACTGGCTTACTAGACCCTTTTGTGTTATTCGGACGTTGCACTTCTACTAGAAACTAACCCACCCCTGCCTTAATAGTGACATTTTACCACACATATTTTGTATATCAAAGCGATGTTTATGTTTTTCAGAATTTTTTTGCCACGTGATCATACATTATAATCAGTTTCTCTTCGCCTTACAAGAGCCTCTACATAATCAACCAATCCTGCAGCTGTGAAACTGAAGAACTGTCAGCCATGTCACAAATCCAAAATTGTTAAACAACAGCTGTATGTGTTGGACAATCCATCCATCCATCAGGAAACCATACCAGGATCTATTGAACCAGCAGTTTTCGCGATTGAGGTTTGGCCACCAGTTTTGATGTCGCATATTACCATAGGTGATTATGAAGATTGCCTATTTTCTAATGAGAGCCTCAACTTACAGGTGTCATATTCCAAAGAAGCTTTATTTGCACAAAACAAACAGACAGTTGCATAGATGGTATTACCTTTACAAATGCAAGGACATAGGAATATATGAGTTAAAATCCTTTGTGTTGTTCGCTTCGGATTAAAGCCAGTTGTTTGAGACAAAAACACTGTAGTAGAAGCCAGTACATATTAAAGTCAAGCGAATAGGTTGTAATCTTCTTTCTTTTCAGGAGCTTTTGATGGTGAGGACTAAGGAGGCAGCAGCCCACACCTATGATCTTGCAGCGCTCAAGTACAGGGAATCAGACTGCAAACTGAACTTCCCAGTAAGTTCAGAGAGTTCAGCATGCACTTGTCCTTGTTTCAGTACTGTGCTTTGCTGCTAATTCTATTCAATGTGTAGCTTATGATATGTTTTATAAACAGATTTTAAGCGATTAACATGTTTATATCTTCACATTCTCATTGTTTTAATTTACAAATCATTAGGCAGGCAACATATATGTCCATTTTTTTCCAATCCTATTAATTTGGGGTTATAGAAATGCTCGTACATCATCCCTCTTTGTTAGGAGTAGCTAGGTAGTAATTTAAGTACATGGCCCAGTTGAATAGTCGAACCTTGTAAGTATGGCAGTGATATAGTGATACCTTGCCTGATTGTAGTACATGAGGTTTCTTGTGCAGCAGCTAGCCGCGAGTGACTGTGGGTGAAGCTCCTACGGGCGGATTTTGGCGTGAAGCGCCTCCGCCTGCACGGCCACATCGAGGGCTCAATCGACGACGCCAGGGCCAAGCCTAAGGTGGAAGATCTGGTGGTGCCAACTAGCAGCTATGGCGCCATCGTACGCCAGCGTCATGTTCCGCGCTCAGCCACTCCAGGAGGACGGCCGCTCCACGCACGCCCTCCGCCTTTGCGCCTTCTTCTCTCTAACCCAGGGCTAGTGCCCTCCCCATCCACCTTGCCATCCACCTGTTCGAAAGGGAATGGGTCTGGGCTGGTCAGACTTCCATGGTCTAACCCAGGGCCGCGGATGAGCTCACCGAGCAGCAGGCCAGGCAGCTCAACTTCGACCTCGATTCGGCCTACAGTGCCTTCTTGGCTGCGCTGCCCGCTGCTGGTCTGTAACCGAGCAAGGATCTACCAGCTTGATTTTTATTTGGTTGGTTCGGTCTATTATGCTTTTGACACTGGAGCACTACTCTCCACTACTGTAGTACTATAGATATCTGTAATTTCGGTACTGCTATTTGTTGTCAATAAGAAAGTTTTGTTTTCCTTTGTATACAGTAAATATGTTTATTGCATGGTATACATTCACATTACAATGCTTGCAAATGGCCTGTTTATTTGGGTACATTTATTCTATTCTCTGTGGAATATATGAAGTGATAACTGTATAATATATTGTTCTCTCCCATTATATGTCATTATCTTTGTACTTGATGGAGCCATGAATGATCTATTTTCTTCTTTGGGTTACAAACAATATAAATGAAGAAGAATGGCATAGTTGACAACTTGGGGTGTTCTTTGAGTGGTTGAAGCTCATTTGATTTGGGAATTAGCTGTTCATAAACAGTGGGACATTATGCTCACTACCTTGTACTTCACTTGCTAATAATCATGTGCAACAGCTACCACCTTATCTATTACTCAATTGTATTGATCTTGTTGATAATAAACAGAAAATATAATTCAAATTACTATTATTTCAGTTCCTGACACAACTTCATAATAGCAAAATCTTGTGTTTGAGTTTTTGACTGCAGATCAGTAACGCTCTGCTCTCTAGATGTGCATTTTTATTGTGCTATTTTGTCTGCTGATGACAAAAGTGCTGAGTTTATACTGACCTGATTCTTGTCAATGAGTTCTGCAATATTTGTATGTTATATGCATTACCGCATGATTTATGCATGATGCCATGTATGGTAGGAATGTAGGATGTTTGCATATGGCCTGTTCATTTGGATATATTTCTTACCGTTGGGTTATATAAATCAGTAAGTGGAAAATATATAGTTGTTTCCTGTAGGCCTCATGATCTTTCTATTTGTAAGAATGATGCAGTTGGTATTGTTGATATGTGCTATTGGTTTTGTCGATTCCTTTTTGTTCTCTAGATCAGTTGTAATGAAAATAGAGAACCTATACCTGCAGTGCACTCAATTATAGTATGGTTTGTCATCTTTGAATGTTCTTTGCAATAGCTGACCTGCCTGCTTTTATCAGAAAAATCATATTCAATGTCTGCTATTGGGATTGTTAACCCTTGCAGTTTGCAAGTCCAGTATGTTCCAACATTGATACCCACCCTAACAGATGCCCCCTTTTACTGATTATATGTTGTGAGCTACTAGCAGTTAGCCAACTTATTTTATTTTAGGATGTTATGAAACCACTAGGAACTGTTCCAATGATTTTTTGGTAGACCTGCATGTAAGAATAAGAAGTAGGCACTGTTGCCTATTAGTTTACTTTGAATCTTTATGTTTAATATTATTTGGACAACGACTATTATGCAAATAGTCATTAGGTGCAAACATATTTGCATGACTCTTGGTCCGTTATCTCTACTGCACCATATGTATGCAACGAGGGCGTCCACTCGACGTCACCATGCCCCCGCCCCCGCCCGTCCGCCGCCATCGCGCGGCACCACCAACTGTGCCCGAGTCCCCGCCTCCACACCTGTCCCCACGCGCGGCGCAGCAGAGCCATCAACGCCTTTCCCCAGCCGGCTTCAACGCTGATGGAGCCATCCTCGCGCTGAATCCTCGCCGCAATCGACGCCGCGCCTCCCATCTACGCCCGCCTCCACACCCGTCCCCACACGCGACGCAGGCCGAGCCATCAGCGCCCTTCCCTAGGCCGCCTTCAACGCCGTCACCACGCGCGGTGCAGGCCGAGAGCCATCCTCGCCCCAAATACTCACAACAGTCGACGACCACCTCCCATCTACGCCCGCCTCCACACCCGTCCCCACGCGCCGACTTTCGTCACCGACCCACTCCTTGAGTAAGCGTGTGAGGCACCCTGGTCCATGGGCGGATTTCGGCGTGAAGCGCCTCCGCCTGCACGACCACATCGAGGGCTCAATCGACAACGCCAGGGCCAAGCCTAAGGTGGAAGATCTGGTGGTGCCAACTAGCAGCCATGGCGCCATCGTACGCCAGCGTCATGTTCCGCGCTCAGCCACTCTAAGAGGACGGCCGCTCCACGCACGCCCTCCACCTTTGCGCCTTCTTCTCTCTAACCCAGGGCTGGTGCCCTCCCCATCCACCTTGCCATCCACCTGTTCGAAAGGGAATGGGTCTGGGCTGGTGGTGGCAGCAGATACTTCGTCGATGTCGGCACAAAAAGGCATATTTGAGAACTATTGTGATCCTGGCATCTAGGTAATGAATTACTGATACTATATTTCTGACAGGTTGACTCTTCAGGTCAATCTAGGAGTGTATGTAGCAGATGGAAAATATGAGCTATCGTTTTTGCATTAAATTGTTCCAAGTTTCAAGTAGGCATTTTAGTTTCTTTTACTTATTTTTATACTGCTGAATTTGATGCAAAAAAGTCTCCCCCTCTTTAGATCTACTTCCCTTGTACGTGAATTCCTTTTATTCATCAGACTTTTTCTTCTCTTGCACGCCATTAATGGCAGCAGCGATCTCTTTTCTCGACGCCCTCGCCTCTCTCTGCTGTATAAAATGCAAGATCACGGTCTTCTTCCCCCACCTCAACCGAGCCATATCCCCTGCTCGCTTCTCCTTTTTGCATCGCATGTTACTTGCTGCCAGCTCGACGTACGCCCTCCGTTCGCGACGCCGAAAGTCTCGCTGTTCATGTGCACCCTCTGTTCGCGACGCTGGAAAGCCGTTGCCATCGTCCAAGTTCGTCATCATCACTAACTGTTGCGTGGTCGAGCCATGTGCGCCTGATGTCTGAAGCTGTGCCGAGTGTCGCTTCTCCTTCGTACGCTGCTCCACGTCAAGCTCGCTCGCGTCGTGATCTTCTACTTGTCGTCACGACGCCGTGGTCGAAGCCCCGATGTGCTCCTCTGCCCTGCTAATGTTTCAAGGTACAAATTTTGCATATCATACTGATGTTTGTCGTTCCGTTTCTATATTTCATATAAATTTTTTACTACCGTCGCAACGCACGGGTACCTACCTAGTACGATCATATATGAGTCGAAGTTGAAGGCTCCAAGCGCTACCGATTTTCACGTGAGTCCCAAAACCGATAGCGGAACAAACAAGGGGCTAAACTGCAATAAGAACTTTCCCCTCGGAACTCACCGGCTGGCGGCTGCAGGGTCGACTTCAATACTTCATCCAAGCTCCATTTTCTCTGAGGAAGCGAACCTTCCCTTTCCCCAGGCACAGATCCGGCTCTCCGCCGCCGCTATGGCCGCTCGCCGCCTCCTCCTGCTCCTCGCCGTTGTCGCCGCGTCCCTCCTGGCTGCCGACGCGCGGCCGTGCCACGGCTTCCTCGTCGCCATCCCGTCCGATCCCAACCCCGACCCCAGCAGAGGCTACGGCGCCGTCAACCGCCACCTCGGCGCTCCCCACGTCGCCACGGTCATCACCGTCTTCCGCGTGCGCCGCCTCGGTCCACACGTCCCCCACGGCCACCGCAACCACCACCACCTCCATTCTATCCCCGCCAACGTTCAGATCCATCGCCCCGATCTCCTGCACCCCGCCACGGCCGCGGCCGCCGGGCCCCAGGAGCGCGTCAGGGACATACTCGTGGTGGTCGTGGGGCTCCTCTTCGGCCTCGCCTGCGGCGCGCTCACCGCTGCCTCCGTGTACCTCGTCTGGTCCATGGTCGCCGGCGCCGCCGCGGCTTCCCCGTACGACGAGCTCTATGAGGACGAGGACGAGTCGTCTGACACCGAGAGCCCCAAGAAGGTCGGATACGTCATCATCCAGGAGCTCGAGGTGCATGAAGGCGGTAAGAAGTAGGCCCAGATCTAGTGGCGTTCGTGCTCCCGGCTCCCGGGTGCTAGGGCAAGTTCCTGTAGTGGGATGACCTATTGCCATATGATTATGTGTTGAGTGAATCTTAATGTCTGTATGACTATGTAGTGGGTGGCTGGGACTTGGGAGCCTTAGGGTTTTGCCCTCCATGTGAATATATGATCGTGAAGCACGCTTAAGCTACGAAATGTGTTTGTTTCTGATGAACTTATCAATCAATTTCATGCGCCATTGTGAAATGTTCTTCTCAAACACTGACATTTGATCTGGTGTCTAATGTGCTGTGGCCTGTACTCCAGAACAGAGTTCTCCCTGCTTATTTTTGCCAGTTTTGTGTCCCACTTATTGGTGTTATGCAATGACTTGTCTTTCCTGATGCACCGAAGCTTGGCTGATGGGTTCGTTGAAGGTTATGTGGTTTGGGTATGCTCGCTTGCTCGTGTGTGGACTAATAATGGACTAGCTGATAGGTAGTTCTGAATTTGTGGATAATCCGTTTGTTTTGTTAATATGTTATCACCGACAAACTATTTATTGATTTCAGTGTTCTCTGCATTTTCATATGCCAATCTTCGATTTGTGACTGTAATATGGTAGTCAGGGGGTGGTTACATTATTGACAACAGCCCAACATGTTGTAATCAGGTTATATCATTTGACATGTTAGTTGAAACTATTTGGCATTCATATCGTTTGATGCACTTATGGCCACGAGCACAAAATATTTGCATCAGACATGTTTAGCTGAATTAGTAGTGAAAATTTTTGTGGATGATAGTCATGGTTTTTAAAGCGGTAAGGCGGTCCAAGGCGTTGGACCACCGCCTGGACGCCTAGGCGAGGTAGGCGGGCAAGGCGCCTAGGCGTTAGACCACCACCCGGACGCCTAGGCGACGCCTTAAGAACAGTGATGATAGTCATCTTCGCAATGCGCTGGTATAGTTCTATAACAGGGTAGTCATTTTGAGGATGCAGATTAGTGATATCATATGGTGGTTGGCCTTAGATTTGCTATGTCTTGAAGTGTTGTCTATGCTTTTGTTTGAGATTTCAGAGTGTTGTCGGTTATGCTTTTGTATCTGTTTGAGCAGTTCGTTATTGATGAGCTATCACCGGAATTTCATTTTTTTAGTTCAGTCTGAGCTTAAATATTGTCCTTGGCTGCATCCAAACTATTTGTTCTGAAATATATGTTATATGATTCGTCAATTTGCATTCCTCAAGTCAGGAATATGTGAGGGCTTGTTTTCAGAAACTGTTTTTGTGAGCCCTCAGATTGGTTTCACCGCAGAACCCACAATGTGACGTGCGTGATCTCGCACAATGCCAGTTGTGCCTTGTGTGTCACTGTGTGCGTCAAAGACAGGAGGAACCTGAAAAACGCATCCTCTTTTTAGGGCAATCTGAATTACGTCCTGCAAGTTTGGAAATAAACTTGAACCAGCAGGTACGCACAAATGACCATCAGATATGGCTAAATTGAATAATATTGTAACTGTCAGGGACCTGATCTTTCTGAAGCACCAATGTGTAGCATAGAAAAAGAAATATCAACCGAGTAAAATGCAGTCTCTGTCCATAAACTTTTAAAGTATGTTTTTAATGTTAAAGTATGTTTCTTAAGTGTCTATTCACGCGTGGTGGTCTGTTGACCGTGTCGACCCATCTCTCCTTCCCATGCTGTGACACGCCACCGGCTTGGAACAACTTATGGCTTCCCTCCAGGGTTGTTCCTGATAACTCGGGGACCTAAAGCAAGACTTAAAATAGAACAACTCCTTATTTTAAATACTCAAATATGTATAAAATTATTCACCATAAGTATATATATAATATGGTTATCTTAAAATTTTCTTAAAACATGTCTTGATGTGAAGTCATTGATGATGATATCAATATCAATTTTATCCACTAATATCTTCTCGATATATAAAGTAGTCAAACTATTTAGTTTTTAGCGACATTTTAGGTCTTAAATAATTCTTCAGTAACTTCAACTTTAAAAAGCTCCTTCAACTTTAGGTGATACAACAATCATAAGCACAATTGTAGGTGTCACAAACTCGTTTGAAAAGCGTTCTACTAATGGTGGCACCACTAGGTGATGCAAGACGAGACACATGAATCGTTGTACGTGGGCTAAATACTATAAATCAGTTATTTATCATAAAGATCACTTAAAAGCTAAAACTAAATATTGAATATGTATAGTACTATGTTACTGATCTGATTTACGAGCCATGGTGGCGTGGACCACGTGACCAACAACTAATTTTGACTTCCAAAACGGCGAGATAATGTAAAAACTTTGTATTACCTTTCAACTTGAAAAATATCAATTACAGGTAATTACTATACCTTATCACTCATTGTCTTCCCACTTTCATTCTTCCTTTATACGGCATCTACAAAACCTTGAAACAAACTCACTTCTTTATGAATAGTACTCCATCGATGCTTCAATGATGACCAATTGCGCTCTGATTCAAATGTCTTATTGTCATGAAAGTATTTTTCAACTCTTTCCCAAAATCTACCATCTTTTTGATCCCTTCCAACAACAGCATCTTTACTAATATAAGATATGATAAAATCAACAATATATCTTCAGCTTCATTGAAATTCTGGGAACGACCCTTTGGTTTTGACTGTGAAATCATGTCGTTCATTGGTGGGGACTCGGACTCCATAACTTCATTTTCGTTTCCCATGTTTTCATCAAGGATAAAAACATCATCGTTGTCCCGGTTCAGTAGGTTAGTGTCGGGGACCATAATTAGGGGTACCCTCAAGACTCCTAATCTCAGCTCGTAACCGCCATCAGCACAAAGCTGCAAAGGCCTGATGGGTGCGATTAAGTCAAGGCTCAGTCCACTCAAGGGACACGATCTCGCCTCGCTCGAGCCCAGCCTCGGGCAAGGGCAGCCGACCCCGCAGGAGTTACGTCTCGCCCAAGGACCCCCTCAAGCAACGGACACACCTTCGGCTCGCCCGAGGCCCAGTCTTCGCCAAGAAGCAACCTTGGCCAAATCACCACAACGACCGACCGTATCGCAGGAGCATTTAATGCAAAGGTGGCCTGACACCTTATCCTGACACGTGCCTTTCAGTCGACAGAGCCGAAGTGACCGCAGTCATTTCGCCGCTCCACTGACCAGCCTGACAAAAGGACAGCGCCGCCTGCGCCGCTCCGACTGTTGTGCCACTCGATAGAGTGAGGCTGACAGCGGCCAAGTCCGGCCTTAGGCGCCATAGGAAGCTCCGCCTCGCCCGACCCAGGGCTCGGACTCGGGCTCGGCCCCGGAAGACGACGAACTCCGCCTCGCCCGACCTAGGGCTCGGACCCGGGCTCGGCCCCGGAAGACGACGAACTCCGCCTCGCCCGACCCAGGGCTCGGACTCGGGCTCGACCCCGGAAGACGACGAACTCCGCTTCGCCCGACCCAGGGCTCGGACTCGGGCTCAGCCCCGGAAGACGACGAACTCCGCCTCGCCCGACCCAGGGCTCGGACTCAGCCCTGGCCTCAGCCGACGGTCTCCGCCTCGCCCGACCCAGGGGCTCGGACTCGACCTCGGCCTCGGAAGACAGACTCGACCTCGACCTCGGAGGAGCCTCCGCCTCGCCCAACCCAGGGCTCGGACCGACCACGTCACAGGAGGGGCCATCATTACCCTACCCCTAGCTAGCTCAGGCTACGGGGAACAAGACCGGTGTCCCATCTGGCTCGCCCCGGTAAACAAGTAACGATGGCGCCCCGCATGCTCCATGACGGCGGCGGCTCTCAGTCCTCTTACGGAAGCAAGGAGACGTCAGCAAGGACTCGACAGCCCCGACAGCTGTCCTTCCGCCAGGCTCCAGCGCTCCTCCGACAGCCATGACACCACACGAACAGGGTGCCAAAACCTCTCCGGCTGCCACGACGACATGTACTTAGGGCACTAGCTCCTCTCTGCTAGACACATTAGCACACTGCTACATCTCCCAAATGTACACCTGGACTCTCTCCTTACGCCTATAAAAGGAAGGTCCAGGGCCCTCTTACAGAGGGTTGGCCGCGCGGGAAGGACGAGACGGCGCTCGCATAAGCCTCTCGCTCCCTCCCGCGTGGACGCTTGTAACCCCCTACTGCAAGCGCACCCGACCTGGGCGCGGGACAAACACGAAGGCTGTGGGTTTCCCCTTTTACGCCTGTCTCCCTCCGGCTTTCTCCCCCCTTCGCGCTCCGTCTCGCGCCGACCCATCTGGGCTGGGGCACGCGGCGACAATTTACTCGTCGGTCTAGGGACCCCCCGGGGTCGAAACGCCGACAGTTGGCGCGCCAGGTAGGGGCCTGCTGCGTGTTGACGAACAGCTTCCCGTCAAGCTCCAGATGGGCAGTCTCTAGCAACTTTTCCAGCCCGGGACGATGCTCCGTTTCGGGAGTCTTGAGTTCATGTCCCTCGACGGCAGCTACGACATGATACTCCTTCCCCCGCCGCGCGACAGCGACAATGGCGGTCGACAACCCGCCCGCCGGCGGCGGAATCGATGACGTCTTCCCCACGTGGCGGAAGAACAACATTCGGGTTTGTCCCGTCCCCTCCCCCGCCGACGGAGGAGGAGGCGGGGCAACCAAGGCCAAGCAGGAGGCGGCACCTCGTCGGCTGTCGAGCGAGTCGACGGCGTCGGTGCCCCAACGGGGGACACGCCGGGCATCGACCTCGCGTCTGAGACGAAGACGAGCGTCGTTTCCCCGCAACACGCCAACTCCAAGCGGACGGACGACGCCGGCACACTCGCAAAAGACTTGCTGGGCGTCACCCTTGTGCCTGAGACGATGGTGCAGTCTACCCCTGACGTGACTTCGTCACCGCTCGTCGACCAAGAGGTACCGATCGATTCCCATCTCGTGCCTTTTGGATTCAGCCTCGACCCACCAAGCGACCTTGCTTTGGTGGACGCTTTCATAGAGGCGAGTCCAAACCCTCCGGGGTATCATATGCGGTCGCCCTGGGACCGGCTGACAGCCGTCTCGACCTACGGGCCCTCGGGTTCCGAGGAAGATGACGAGCCCGACTTTTGTTGGGATTTCTCCGGACTTGGTAACCCCAGTGCCATGCGGGACTTCATGACCGCATGCGACTACTGCCTCTCCGATTGTTCCGACGGTAGCCGCAGCTTCGGCGACGAGGACTGCGGCCCAAGTCGTGAATGTTTCCACATCGATCTAGAGGGTCCCGGCGAAGGCAACCATCTTGGTATGCCGAAAAACGGTGATCCCTCTAGGCCCGCGCCTCGCGTTGACATCCTTCGGGAGCTAGCTGTGATCACCATCCCGTCGGGGGGTCATGACTCACAGCTCGAGCAAATCCGCGAGATGCAGGCCAGGCTCGACGAGGGAGCAGGAACGCTTGAGCCGTTCCGCCAGGACATCGGGCAGGAATGGGCGGGCCAACCTCCGGCCGGAGAAGCGCGTCATCTACCCCAGGGCATCCAGCACCGCATCGCCGACGATGTCAGGGCAAGGCCGCCACCGGCTTCCAGTGGGGTCGGCCAGAACCTGGCTGCAGCGGCAATACTTCTCCGCGCGATGCCGGAGCCATCAACCACCGAAGGGCGGCGTATCCAGGGAGAGCTCAAGAATCTCCTGGAGGGTGCCGCGGTCCGACGGGCCGAAAGCTCTGCCTCCCGAAGGCAGGGGTACCCCTCGGAGCATCGCGCCGCGACTTCCCGATACATGCGGGAAGCCTCGGTCCACACCGGGCGCACGCGCAACATAGCGCCTGCGGCCCCGGGTCGCCTCGGCAACGAGCACCATCACCGCAACCGTCGAGCCCACCTCGACGAGAAGGTGCGCCGAGGCTACCACCCCAGGCGTGGGGGACGCTACGACAGCGGGGAGGATCAGAGTCCCTCGCCCGAACCACCCGGTCCGTAGGCTTTCAGCCGGTGTAGGAAACGGGTGACGCCTAAGAGGGGGGGTGAATTAGGACTTCTAAAACTTTTACTAAACTAGGCCACAATTAAATCCCTAGAGCAAAACCTATGCAAATAATCAAACTAGAATGTGCAAGCTAGGTTTTGTCTAAGTGTTGCTATCTCTACCGCAAAGGCTAAGTTTCAATATACACTAAATAAGTATGACTACAAGATTGAAACTTAAATGCTTAATATAAATGCGGAATGTAAAGAGCTAAGTAGAGAAGCAAACTCTCGTGGATGACGCCGGTATTTTTACCGAGGTATCCGGAACCACGCAAGGTCCCGACTAATCCTCGTTGGTGCCCCTACGCAAAGGGAAGCCCACGCGAGGGCCAAGCACCACGGTCGAGTAACTCCGTAGAGAGCCACGGGCCTTCTCCACACGCAAGTGGTGCTCCGCTTCCGGCTCCTCTCGGACGCTCCCCGCCGTCTCCACTATCGAGCTTCCGGCCGAAACGCCGCGGGTCTCGTTCCCTCCGGTACACGGTGGCAGCCGTGACACAAACGCGGTTGTCACGGTCTCGCAAGACTCTCGCCCCACTCGGTACAATTACAACGACTCACGCAAGAGCCGAGGGGTTGTGTGGTTTTACAAAACTCACTCAACTAACTAGGATTCACCTAGAGCAAGCGCTAAAGCGGTCTAACTAACCTAAGCACTTCGCAAAGCACCTACGCTAATCATCGAGTGATTCTATTAAGCACTTGGGTGTTTGAGCACTTGGAAATATGCACTATGTGTCTTGGTATGTTGCTTGGGCTCTCACTCTAGAGAATGGCCGGTTGGGGTGGTATTTATAGCCTCCATACCCCAAACTAGCCGTTGGACAGAAAGCAGCAGCTTTCTGTCGTCGGGTGCACCGGACAGTCCGGTGCACCACCGGACACTGCACAGTGGATGTTCGGTGCACGCCACGTCAGCCGACCGTTGGCGCCTGTAGCAGTCGACCGTTGGATCCGACCGTTACCGTCTGCCCGTTGGCACACCGGACAGTCCGGTGCACACCGGACAGTCCGGTGCTACAGCCAGAGAGCGCCTGTCTGCGGCCTCTCTGCGCAGACAGTCCGGTGCCTCACCGGACAGTCCGGTGCACACCGGACACCAATGTCCGGTGCGCCACCAGGCGCTGGCTGACAGCCCTTATCTTGGATTTCTTCGCTGATTTCTTCGGGCTTCTTTGTTCTTGAGTATTGGACTCCTATGCATCTTTTTATGTCTTCTTTTGAGGTGTTGCATCCTCATTGGCTTGGTCCAATTCTCTTCGCATCCTATGGACTACAAACATAAACACTAGAAAACTTATTAGTTCACGGATTGTGTTGTTCATCAAACACCAAAACTCAATTAGCCAAATGGCCCGGGGTCCATTTTCCTTACAATCTCCCCCTTTTTGGTGATTGATGACAACACAACCAAAGCAAGCAAATAATACAAGTATTTGAATGAAAATATGCATTTTACTTGCTAAGATGCATGATTGTCCCCACAATGTGATATTATGGACTTAAGCCTCCCCCTAACTCCATAATTCACTTACTTCCTATTTTTGGACCAAATAACCAAAACCACTTATAAAGCCATTTGTAGATATAAAATTTTAAATTGGTGGTGTTTGGTGTTTGATATAGTTTTCATTGCTTTGGTCCCTAAACTTCTCCCCCTTTGGCATCAACCACCGAAAAGGAAGACATTAAAAGCAGTAGGAAGAAAATAACAGCTTGCCCTCATCAAGAATTGTATCAAATGATATCACTAGAAGGATATTAAATTAAGCCATGAATGATACCACTTGTAGAAGTTCATCAAAAGATTACTCCCCCTAAATGAGTATTCTCCTTTAGAAAGAGTTTTTCTCCCCCTTTAGAGATGAAGAAATACTCCCCCTGACAGAGATCCTCAACTTAGGAAAAAGCATGTGAAAAATTAGAGGTGCAAGACATGATTTGAAAAGACTAACTTCCCTTATGCATAGGTAACAGAATATGAGTTAACCACTTATGCATTTTTAGCAACATGGAAGCATATGATATAAAATATAGTCTAATCAAATATTGGAGAAGACATGTAAATGATACTGAGTGTAGTCTCAAAAGATACCAATTGAAAGTCAATGGTGAGCTTGAGAGACATGAGAGTTCTTGGAGATTTTGCAGTGGAAGATTGTTGTCTTTCTCCGGGGACTTCATTTTCCTTACAATGAGACTATCACATGAAATAGACTTGAAAAGATGTTAGTCTCAAAGTGTTAGATTATAGAGTAACCTCCCCCTAAAGGTGTGCATACAAGTTTTGAATACTTGTAGGAGACATGCACTATGATTTGATATCAAGGGGGGCAAATTATCCATAATCCAAACTTTGGCACATATAAGTTAAATGATACACTTTGTAGAAATCAAAATTTTCAATTGATGCATCATTTACTATGGAGTGATATAAAAGCTATGTGCCGTGCTTAAATAAACATTTTAAGCCATGTAGGTTTGCTTAAGTATATGAATTTAAATACAAGCAATCCTACCATATGATTTACCTAGTATGCATGATTTTAAACAAAAGTACATGACAAATGTAATACTAGGCAAGGAAGGTAAACTAGATAAAAGATAAATAGATACGCATATCTAAAAACGAAAAATACAATAAAACTAGTTACCTCAGTCATGGGTGGGAAATTTGGGTCCAAAGTTTTCACTAACCCACTTGGCAATAAACTTGATCCAACATGATGTACCCCATGATATACATCCCAACTTTGCCAAGTCTCCAAATTTCACGAAGACCTTCGGTCCACTCACTTCCCTTTCGGGATCCAAACCTTCTTGGTGCTTTTCATGGTTGAAATTATTTCCTTTGGCACCCAGATGCGTTTGGCCCCCTTTCCTTTGTTGGCTTGCTTGTTGGCCTTGATTGCTATCACCTTTCCATTCTTTTTCTTCTTGATTAAATATGGTGTAGCATCCTTTTTGTTCACCTTTTCGATGTAGGTGTTGGAGATTTTGCTTGATGGCTTTTTCTTGAGCTTTTGCCTTTGTTTATCCCCGGTCATCGCCTTGCATTGGAAAGACTTGTGGCCTTCCATGTGGCACAGCCTACAAATCACAGTTTCTCCCTCTACAGGCTTGTTCACTCCCGCAGTGGTGTTATCCTGTGGAGGTCGGATTTGTTTGGCTTTGCCTTTCTTGTCATACAAAGCCTTGCCAAGGCGAGCCACTTCTTGCTTTAATTGTTCATTTTCCTTTGCAACCTCATCCGAACATGTCTCTACAACAATTTTCTCAACAACAACTTGGTTGCAGGGGTTAGAATCATCAATTAAATCAAAGCAGGAAGTAGAAGCATCTTTCTTAATTATTTCAGGTATTTCAACTAAAGATGCTGCTGGGGTGCTACCAATGTTTTCTAGCTTAGTAGTTAGCTCATTATTGTGTATGCTAAGAATTTCCATTTTCTCTAGCAAATTTTCAATAGCTTCTTGGGAGCTAGCTAACTTATCCTTAAGTTTTTCATTCTTTTTAATAAGGCTATCATCGGTAGCAGTGGATGGAGCATTAGATTCTAATAGCTCAATTTTAGTTGATAGCTCAATATTTAAGTTTGCAAAAGTTTCAAATTTTTCTAGCAAACCTTTGTAATCATTTTGAGAGCTAACCAACTTATTTTTCAAAGTTTTAAGTTGAGCTTTTTGCTTAGTGCAAACATCCTAGAAAAATTCTACGGCTTCCGCAAGCTCATCTAGAGAGGGCTTTCCCTCACCTTCATCATCACTACTACTTTCATTACTAGAGGATGGAATGCTTTTGTTACCTCTTGCCATAAGGCATTTGTGTGATGACCGTGATGATCGTGACGAGGACCGGTGGCTGCGCGTCCTTGGAGGTTCATCTTCATTTGAAGAATCATCCCAAGTTCTAACACTTGTTAGCGCCTTGCCTTTGCACCTCTCCTTTTTGGGCTTGGCCATATTTGGACAGTTGTCCCTGAAGTGGCCCTTCTCCCCACATGCGAAGCATCCTCTCTTCCTTTGCTTTTTCCTGTCAATGTTAAAGAGAAGATCCTCGACCTGCAGGGGCACACCCATTAGATTAATCTTGCGAATCATCCTCATTACCTTTCCGACGCGTCGGATTGTTTCTTCGTCCTCGGAGGATGATGTGCATGGTTGATTATCTTCATCATCATCACTTTCTTCTTCTTCCTCTTCTTCACTTGAGGAACTTGGAGTGGGAGCCTTCTTTTTGCCCTTCCTTTCATCACATGCAAAAGCATATGGTCTTGAGGAAGTTGGCTCCTCTCCCCGACTCATTTTTCGCGACATCTCAAAGGCCGCGATTTTCCCAATCACAATGGTCGGGGTCATGTTGCTCAAGTCCTCCATGTTGTGAAGGATGGTGATGATGCTCCCATATCTTTGTTGTGGTAGCAGGGAGATAATCTTCCTCACAATGTCCGCATCACCTAGCTTATTAATGCCAATAGAATTGAGCTCATTGATAATTAGATTCAATCGAGAATACATGTCTCTAACAAGCTCATCATCTTTCATAGCAAAAGAATTATACTCATTTAAGACTAGGCAATGTTTTTGCTCACGGACATTGGATGTGCCGTCATGGAGCTCATTCAATTTTAGCCAAATCTCATTAGCAGTTTTCAGGGTAAATACTTGATTGAAAATATCCATGCTAAGAGATTCATACAAGCAATTTTTGGCTCTAGCATTTAAATGGATTTCTTTTTCCTCACTCGTGGTGGGTTTCTCGGGATTCTTGAGGGGTTTCATCCCGTCACGAGTGACTCTCCAAACACCTAGATCAACGGCCTCTAGGTAACAAGCCATTCTAGCACTATAATATGGGAAGTTAGTGCCGTCGAAGTGTGGTGGCCTATGGGTATCCATCCCTTCCTCTAAAAAGCGTCGGCTCTTTTAGCGGTGAAGCTAAAGCGTTTCAAATGAGCCAAACTGGCTTTGATACCACTTGTAGGAAACGAGTGACGCCTAAGAGGGGGGGTGAATTAGGACTTCTAAAACTTTTACTAAACTAGGCCACAATTAAATCCCTAGAGCAAAACCTATGCAAATAATCAAACTAGAATGTGCAAGCTAGGTTTTGTCTAAGTGTTGCTATCTCTACCGCAAAGGCTAAGTTTCAATCTACACTAAATAAGTATGACTACAAGATTGAAACTTAAATGCTTAATATAAATGCGGAATGTAAAGAGCTAAGTAGAGAAGCAAACTCTCGTGGATGACGCCGGTATTTTTACCGAGATATCCGGAACCACGCAAGGTCCCGACTAATCCTCGTTGGTGCCCCTAAGCAAAGGGAAGCCCACGCGAGGGCCAAGCACCACGGTCGAGTAACTCCGTAGAGAGCCACGGGCCTTCTCCACGCGCAAGTGGTGCTCCGCTTCCGGCTCCTCTCGGACGCTCCCCGCCGTCTCCACTATCGAGCTTCCGGCCGAAACGCCGCGGGTCTCGTTCCCTCCGGTACACGGTGGCGGCCGTGACACAAACGCGGTTGTCACGGTCTCGCAAGACTCTCGCCCCACTCGGTACAATTACAATGACTCACGCAAGAGCCGAGGGGTTGTGTGGTTTTACAAAACTCACTCAACTAACTAGGATTCACCTAGAGCAAGCGCTAAAGCGGTCTAACTAACCTAAGCACTTCGCAAAGCACCTACGCTAATCACCGAGTGATTCTATTAAGCACTTGGGTGTTTGAGCACATGGAAATATGCACTATGTGTCTTGGTATGTTGCTTGGGCTCTCACTCTAGAGAATGGCCGGTTGGGGTGGTATTTATAGCCTCCATACCCCAAACTAGCCGTTGGACAGAAAGCAACAGCTTTCTGTCGTCGGGTGCACCGGACAGTCCGGTGCACCACCGGACACTGCACAGTGGATGTCCGGTGCACGCCACGTCAGCCGACCGTTGGCGCCTGTAGCAGTCGACCGTTGGATCCGACCGTTACCGTCTGCCCGTTGGCACACCGGACAGTCCGGTGCACACCAGACAGTCCGGTGCTACAGCCAGAGAGCGCCTGTCTGCGGCCTCT
The DNA here is from genome assembly GCF_902167145.1 of Zea mays. Lineage (NCBI taxonomy): Eukaryota > Viridiplantae > Streptophyta > Magnoliopsida > Poales > Poaceae > Zea > Zea mays. Next base: position 28,141,842 of record NC_050100.1, on the reverse strand, counting down.
CTGCGCAGACTGTCCGGTGCACACTGGACACCAATGTCCGGTGCGCCACCAGGCGCTGGCTGACAGCCCTTATCTTGGATTTCTTCGCTGATTTCTTCGGGCTTCTTTGTTCTTGAGTATTGGACTCCTATGCATCTTTTTATGTCTTCTTTTGAGGTGTTGCATCCTCATTGCCTTGGTCCAATTCTCTTCGCATCTTGTGGACTACAAACATAAACACTAGAAAACTTATTAGTTCACGGATTGTGTTGTTCATCAAACACCAAAACTCAATTAGCCAAATGGCCCGGGGTCCATTTTCCTTACAGCCGGGCCATACGACGGGCACCATTCCCGACCCGGTTCCGAACCCGGACTACTATCACAAAGTATTCGGGGGAGACGAGGCCAGAATTATGGCTCGCGGACTACCGGCTGGCCTGCCACCTGGGTGCAACGGACGATGACAACCTCATCATCCGCAACCTCCCCCTGTTCCTCTCCGACACCGCTCGAGCCTGGCTGGAGCACCTGCCTCCGAGGCAGATCTCCAACTGGGACGACCTGGTCCAAGCCTTCGCCGGCAACTTCCAGGGCACGTACGTGCGCCCTAGGAACTCCTGGGATCTCCGAAGCTGCCTCCAGCAGCCGGGAGAGTCTCTCCGGGACTACATCCGGTGATTCTCGAAGCAGCGCACCGAGCTGCCCAACGTCACTGACTCGGATGTCATCGGCGCGTTCCTCGCTGGCACCACCTGCCGCGACCTGGTGAGCAAGCTGGGTCGCAAGACCCCCACCAGGGCGAGCAAGCTGATGGACATCGCCACCAAGTTCGCCTCTGACCAGGAGGCGGTTGAGGCCATCTTTCGGAAGGACAAGCAGCCCCAGGGCCGCCAGCCGGAAGATGTCCCCGAGGCGTCCACTCAGCGCGGCACCAAGAAGAAGGGCAAGAAGAAGTCACAAGCGAAACGCGACGCCGCCGACGCAGACCTTGTCGCCGCCGCCGAGTACAAGAACCCTCGGAAACCTCCCGGAGGTGCCAACCTCTTCGACAAAATGCTCAAGGAGCCGTGCCCCTATCATCAGGGGCCCGTCAAGCACACCCTTGAGGAGTGCGCCATGCTTCGGCGCCACTTTCACAAGGCCGGGCCACCTGCGAAGGTGGTAGGGCCCGCGACGACGATAAGAAAGAGGATCACAAGGCAGGAGAGTTCCCCGAGGTCCACGACTGCTTCATGATCTACGGTGGGCAAGTGGCGAACGCCTCGGCTCGGCATCGCAAGCAAGAGCGTCGGGAGGTCTGCTCGATAAAGGTGGCGGCGCCAGTCTACCTAGACTGGTTCGATAAGCCCATCACCTTCGACCAGGGCGACCATCCCGACCGCGTGCCGAGCCCGGGAAAATACCCGCTCGTTGTCGACCCCGTCATCGGCAACGTCAGGCTCACCAAGGTCCTCATGGACGGAGGCAGTAGCCTCAACATCATCTACGCTGAAACCCTCGGGCTCCTGCGGATCGATTTGTCCTCGGTCCGGGCAGGCGCTGCGCCTTTTCACGGGATCATCCCCGGGAAATGCGTCCAGCCCCTCGGACAACTTGATCTACCCGTCTGCTTTGGGACACCCTCCAACTTCCGAAGGGAGACCCTCACGTTCGAGGTGGTCGGGTTTCGAGGAACCTACCACGCAGTGCTGGGGAGGCCATGCTACGCCAAGTTCATGGTCGTCCCCAACTACACCTACCTCAAGCTCAAGATGCCGGGCCCCAACGGGGTCATCACCGTCGGCCCCACGTACCGACACGCGTACGAATGAGACGTGGAGTGCGTGGAGTACGCCGAGGCCCTCGCCGAATCCGAGGCCTCATCGCCGACCTAGAGAGCCTCTCTAAGGAGGCGCCAGACGTGAAGCGCCACGCCGGCAACTTCGACTTTCTCCGCGCAAACGCCGACGTTTTCGCGTGGAGTCCCTCGGACATGCCCGGCATACCGAGGGATGTCGCCGAGCACTCGCTGGATATCCGAGCTGGGGCCCGACCCGTGAAGCAGCCTCTGCGCCGATTCGACGAGGAAAAGCGCAGAGCCATAGGCGAGGAGATCCACAAGCTAATGGCGGCATGGTTCATCAAAGAGGTATTCCATCCCGAATGGCTTGCCAACCCTGTGCTTGTGAGAAAGAAAGGAGGGAAGTGGCGGATGTGTGTAGACTACACTGGTCTAAACAAAGCATGTCCAAAAGTTCCCTACCCTCTGCCTCGCATCGATCAAATCGTGGATTCCACTGTTGTGTGCAAAACCCTGTCTTTCCTCGATGCCTACTCAGGGTATCACCAAATCAGGATCAAAGAGTCCGACCAGCTCGCGACTTCTTTCATCACACCTTTCGGCATGTACTGCTATGTTACCATGCCGTTTGGTTTGAGGAATGCGGGTGTGACATACCAAAGGTGCATGAACCACGTGTTCGGCGAACACATTGGTCGAACGGTCGAGGCCTACGTCGATGATATCGTAGTCAAGACGAGGAAAGCCTCCGACCTCCTTTCCGACCTTGAAGTGACATTCCGATGTCTCAAGGCGAAAGGCGTAAAACTCAATCCTGAGAAGTGTGTCTTCGGGGTCCCCCAAGGCATGCTCTTGGGGTTCATCGTCTCCGAGCAAGGCATCGAGGCCAACCCGGAGAAAATCGCGGCCATCACCAACATGGGGCCCATCAAGGACTTGAAAGGCGTACAGAGGGTCACGAGATGCCTTGCGGCTCTGAGCCGTTTCATCCCGCGCCTCGGCGAAAGAGGCCTGCCTCTGTACCGCCTCTTAAGGAAGGCCGAGTGCTTCACTTGGACCCCTGAGGCCGAGGAAGCCCTCGGGAACCTAAAGGCGCTCCTCACGAACGCGCCCATCTTGGTGCCTCCCACCGCCGGGGAAGCCCTCTTGATCTACGTCGCCGCTACCACTCAGGTGGTTAGCGCCGCGATCGTGGTTGAGAGACGAGAAGAGGGGCATGCATTGACCGTCCAGGGGCCAGTCTACTTCATCAGTGAGGTACTGTCCGAGACCAAGATCCGCTACCCACAAATTCAGAAGCTGCTGTACACGGTGATCCTGACGCGGTGGAAGTTGCGACACTACTTCGAGTCTCATCCGGTAACTGTGGTGTCATCCTTCCCCCTGGGGGAGATCATCCAGTGCCGAGAGGCCTCGGGTAGAATTGCAAAGTGGGCGGTGGAAATCATGGGCGAGACGATCTCGTTCGCCCCTCGGAAGGCCATCAAGTCCGAGGTCTTGGCGGACTTTGTGGCTGAATGGGTCGACACCCAGCTCCCAACAGCTCTGATCCAACCGGAACTCTGGACCATGTTTTTCGACGGGTCGCTGATGAAGACAGGAGCAGGCGCGGGCCTGCTCTTCATCTCGCCCCTCGGGAAGCACCTACGCTACGTGCTACGCCTCCACTTCCCGGCGTCCAACAATGTGGCTGAGTACGAGGCTCTGGTCAATGGGTTGCGCATCGCCATCGAGCTAGGGGTCCGACGCCCCGACGCTCGCGGTGACTCGCAGCTCGTCATCGACCAAGTCATGAAGAACTCCCACTGCCGCGACCCGAAGATGGAAGCCTACTGCGATGAGGTTCGACGCCTGGAAGACAAGTTCTACGGGCTCGAGCTCAACCACATCGCCCGACGATACAACGAGACTGCGGACGAGCTGGCCAAGATAGCCTCGGGGCGAACAACGGTTCCCCCGGACGTCTTCTCCCGAGACCTGCATCAACCCTCAATCAAGACCGACGACACGCCCGAAGCACCCTCGGCTCGGCCCGAGGTACCCTCGGCTCGGCCCGAGGCACCCTTGGCTCAGCCCGAGGTACCCTCGGCTCGGCCCGAGGCACCCTCGGCCCCTGAGGGTGAGGCACTGCGCGTCGAGGAGGAGCGGAGTGGGGTCACGCCTAATCGAAACTGGCAGGCCCCGTACCTGCAATATCTCCACCGAGGAGAGCTACCCCTCGACCGAGCCGAAGCTCGATGGTTGGCGCGGCGCGCCAAGTCGTTCGTCTTGCTAGGAGACGGGAAGGAGCTCTACCACCGCAGCCCCTCAGGCATCCTCCAGCGATGCATATCCATCGCCGAAGGCCAGGAGCTCTTACAAGAAATACACTCGGGGGCTTGCGGCCATCACGCAGCGCCTCGAGCCCTTGTTGGAAACGCCTTCCAACAAGGTTTCTACTGGCCGACCGCGGTGGCCGACGCCACTAGAATTGTCCGCACCTGCGAAGGGTGTCAGTTCTATGCGAAGCAGACACACCTGCCCGCTCAGGCTCTGCAGACCATACCCATCACCTGGTCGTTTGCTGTGTGGGGTCTAGACCTCGTCGGTCCCTTACAGAAGGCACCTGGGGGCTACACGCACCCGCTGGTCGCCATCGACAAATTCTCCAAGTGGATCGAGGTCCGACCCCTAAACAGCATCAGGTCCGAACAGGCGGTGGCGTTCTTCACCAACATCATCCATCGTTTTGGGGTCCCGAACTCCATCATCACCGACAACGGCACCCAGTTCACCGGCAGAAAGTTCCTGGACTTCTGCGAGGATCACCACATCCGGGTGGACTGGGCCGCCGTGGCTCACCCCATGACGAATGGACAAGTAGAGCGTGCCAACGGCATGATTCTGCAAGGGCTCAGGCCTCGGATCTACAACAACCTCAACAAGTTCGGCAGGCGATGGATGAAGGAGCTCCCCTCGGTGGTCTGGAGTCTGAGGACAACGCTGAGCCGAGCCACGGGCTTTACACCGTTCTTTCTAGTCTATGGGGCCGAGGCCATCTTGCCCACAGACTTAGAATACGGTTCCCCGAGGGCGAGGGCCTATGACGACCAAAGCAATCGAGCTAACCAAGAAGACTCACTGGACCAGCTGGAAGAGGCTCGGGACATGGCCTTACTACACTCGGCGCGGTACCAGCAGTCCCTGCGACGCTACCACGCCCGAGGGGTTCGGTCCCGAGACCTCTAGGTGGGCGACTTGGTGCTTCGGCTACGGCAAGACACTCACGCCTCCCTGGGAGGGGCCGTTCGTCATCGCCAAGGTTCTGAAGCCCGGGACGTACAAGCTGGCCAACAGTCAAGGCGAGGTCTACAGCAACGCTTGGAACATCCGACAGCTACGTCGCTTCTACCCTTAAGATGCTTTCAAGTCGTTCGTACACTTCGTTCACACACAAAGTCTAACCATCAAGGAAGGGTCAGCCTTGCCTCGGCAAAGCCCGACCCTCCCTCGAGGGCTAGAAGGGGGGAACCCCCTCCGCGTCAAATTTTTCCTCGGAAAAGATATTTTCTGCCAGAACGTCTTTCGTGCTTTTCGACTACTTCGAAAGTGGGATCCTGAAAACGATGGAGTACACGTAAGCAGCCAAGGCTGACCGAGCCGAGGGACTCCTACGCCTCCGGGATACAGATACCTCACTCATCACCTTCTGCGATAAGTAACTCGACCGGCCACCCCGAAGCCTCAGCCAGCTGTCCCCCGAGGACGTCAGCCCGGATCGTGGCCTCGGCAACTCGACTCCGGCGTCGGTCCCGCCAGTGGCCGGCCCGGACAGGCTCCGGCCGACGAAGTCTTCTTTTCGAGCCAACTCTGCCTCTGTCCATGCTGACACCGCTGCCTCCGGCTTCGGCTCATCGAAGAGCGGCCGAGGGATCCTTTGACTAAGCAAGAGAAGCCTCAGGCGGCAAGGCCGACCGAGCCGAGGGATTCCTACGCCTCCGGGATACGGATACCTCACTCATCACCTTCGCACGAGGCAACTCACACTTGGTTGAGCGGTTCAGTTAGCCGACAGGCGAGTCCTAGTGCTCGAAATAAGGAAAAAAACGGCTCCGTGCCGAAGATACATACATGTTCAGGCCCCGACAGCCACAATGAACAGACACCGGCACTCAAGGTGCCATTACAAACGGAACTCTGGTTCCGTCCCCGCAGGTATGAACAACCCCCACACCAGGGAGCCAGCGGGGCGACAAGCTCCGGGCAACTCGCCAGCGACCTCTGCAGCAGCAGCTATGGTCCTAGGACGGACCAACCACCGGAAGGCTCTCGTTCACGTCCCCGCTCAAGGGACGCGAACCAGACATTAAAGCCAAAGAGCCGGAGGCCGGTCCGTAGGCGGCGCTGACGACCTCGATGGTGGGGAAGCTTCCTCCAGCTGCCACCACGTCAGCACCGACGACGGCGTCCGCCTCTCCACCAACGCCGCACCAGCGAGCGCGGGCCGCTCCAAAGTGCACTGGCAGGTCCTCGCTCCCGTCCTCGCCACAAAAGCGAGGAGGAGGATAGAATGTTGCATCCTAGCTAGGCAGCAACAGTTCGCCTTCCCCGGCATGGCTGGAGGACGCCTCCTCCGCAGAGCTGGAGGATGGTTTCCACCACCAGAAGCTGGAAGAGGAGGTGGCCAGCCGACCCGTGCGGGAGGTAGAGCCCCGGCTCAGCCCGGCCTCCGCCCCAGCAAGGATGATGAAGATCCTTGAAGCTGAGGGCGGGACCAAGATCGCAGCCCGGCTTGCTTCTCCCCACCCAGGGGCTGGTGGTCACCGTCTTGGGTGACCACCGGCGAGGGGATGCAGCCGGGCTGCCTGATGAAAATCCTTGAAGCTGAACGATGGTTGAAAGGTACCAACTTCCGCGAAGTTGCGTTCCTCCAACGACAAGGCGGAAGAACTGCGAATGTCCCCCATCCGGGGCTCAGAAGGTGGAAAGACACGATGCTTGAGGGGAGCACGAGGACATGGTTGCCTTTCAAGGGGGTCACCCTCCTTTTAAAGGCAACTCTCCCCACTTGCGTCCTCAGCCATCACGGGCTGAGTCTTCTCCAACACGCTCCAAGGTCCTCCCCCTACGACACGGGGGCTGGGTCCCACGCGTCATGCAAGCTGGACCAGGGCGGAAGAAGCCAAACCGCCGCGCGTGGTGTGCGCAACTGCCCAGCGGTTACAAGCATTCCTCCACTTTCGCCCAGACCAGCGGGTGAAAGGGCGGACCGCCATGCAGGCGGCATGCAACCGCACCAAGTGAGCGCACCCTTTCGACTCCAACGCATGCAGCATGGGGGCCCAGGCCCACACGTCATGCAAACGGCGCGCCGGTTGCTACGTGCGAGCAACTGCACCGCCACTCGCGCCACTACCGTGCCTCCTTGACTGCGGAACCAGTACCGCGACTCGAGGCAACCCTGCGTATGACCCAACAGTGCCAGCCAGGCACATCGATCACGGGTCAGTCAGCTGCGGGAGAAGCCGCGACGGTCGATACGGCCAAAAATGGGCCGGCAGTAACGGTGGTGGCAGGCGGGCGGAAGCGGCGGTCACGTCGTCAGCCAAGCTCACGTCCCCTCCTGGAACAGCGAGAGAACCCTCTCCCACGACGTGAAGATGCCGCTCCCGTGTTCCGTTCCTCGAATGGCTCGCGCACGCGCAACGGCTGCCCCGCAAACCACTCGTCCCGTCGCATTAACACTGCGGCGGGACAGGCGACACCTTTGGCAGGAGAAGCGGGCGACGCTTCACCTCCGCCATAATGACCGCGTCAAAAAGGTGCGCCACGTTATTCGATTTCGTATCCTTTTCCTCTTCCTCTTTCTCTCTCTTACAACAGGGACCGGGAAAGGGGATACCCCGAAAGGGATCCTTCTCCGCGAAGGAAACGGGCCCCGAACCCCCTACTGATTAGAGGTTCGAAGGCTGGCCCCTCGGAGGGGTTCAACAGCCACCTCAGAGCGCTCGGGCTCCGCGCCCACTACTGGTCAGAGGTTCGAAGGCCGGCCCCTCGGAAGAGTTCAACGGCCGCCTCAGGCCACTCGGGCTCCGCGCCCACTACTGATCAGGGGTTCGTAGGTTGGCCCTCGAAGGGTTCACAGCCGCCTCAGACGCAGAGCGAGGGATGACCCTGGGTACGTTCGATACATAACCAAGGCTCGGGCTACGCTCCCGAGGTACCCTAGGACATTTCCGAGACCAGCGGGAACGATCTTGTAACGGAATCCCATCAGAGGGAGGCATCGAGCCCTCGGACCCCGTCAAAAGGGGACTGGGTCCGGCAGATCACCCGCAGGTACTTTTGGAGCGCGCCTCCGGGCCTCTAGCCGACCCCTAACAAATGGGGCACGGGCGTCCACTCGGATCACCCGTTAGCAGCTCACTGGAGACACCATGTTCGGCGCCCTCCAAGGGCAACATGGTGCTTTTCCCCCTCCTCCTTGTGGAAAGGCGACGCAGGGGCGTATGTAAAAAAGTCGAGTCTGTCCTTGACCGTCCTCTCGCCCTGTGCGGAGGCTCGGGGGTTGCTCTCGCAAACCCGGCTCCGGCCAAACCGTTGACATCGTCAACATACCAGCCCGAGAACTTGGGACCCGACCGTGCACCCGGGCTATGGCCAGCTCGCATGAGGGAACAACCAGACCGGCCGAAGCATCACGAAACGCATTAAGACCTCGAAGGAGTCAAACCACTCCTCCGAGGCCTCGGGGGCTACACCCGGCGGGTGCGCTCGCGCGCACCCACCGGAACAAAACGCAACCAAGAAAGGCCGGTCCCCTTGCAAAAAAGTGCGACAAAAGCCTCCAAGCGAGTATTAACACACCCTTCGAGGCCCGGGGGCTACTGTCGGGGACCATAATTAGGGGTACCCTCAAGACTCCTAATCTCAGCTGGTAACCCTCATCAGCACAAAGCTGCAAAGGCCTGATGGGTGCGATTAAGTCAAGGCTCGGTCCACTCAAGGGACACGATCTCGCCTCATCCGAGCCTAGCCTCGGGCAAGGGCAGCCGACCCCGCAGGAGTTACGTCTCGCCCAAGGACCCCCTCAAGCAACGGACACACCTTCGGCTCGCCCGAGGCCCAGTCTTCGCCAAGAAGCAACCTTGGCCAAATCACCACAACGACCGACCGTATCGCAGGAGCATTTAATGCAAAGGTGGCCTGACACCTTATCCTGACACGCGCCTTTCAGTCGACAGAGCAGAAGTGACCGCAGTCATTTCGCCGCTCCACTGACCAGCCTGACAAAAGGACAGCGCCACCCTCGCCGCTCCGACTGCTGTGCCACTCGACAGAGTGAGGCTGACAGCGGCCAAGTCCGGCCTCAGGCGCCATAGGAAGCTCCGCCTCGCCCGACCTAGGGCTCGGACTCGGGCTCGGCCCCGGAAGACGACGAACTCCGCCTCGCCCGACCAAGGGCTCGGACTCGGGCTCGGCCCGGAAGACGACGAACTCCGCCTCGCCCGACCCAGGGCTCGGACTCGGGCTCGGCCCCGGAAGACGACGAACTCCGCCTCGCCCGACCCAGGGCTCGGACTCAGCCCTGGCCTCAGCCGACGGTCTCCGCCTCGCCCGACCCAGGGGCTCGGACTCGACCTCGGCCTCAGAAGACAGACTCGACCTCGACCTCGGAGGAGCCTCCGCCTCGCCCAACCCAGGGCTCGGACCGACCACGTCATAAGAGGGGCCATCATTACCCTACCCCTAGCTAGCTCAGGCTACGGGGAATAAGACCAGCGTCCCATCTGGCTCGCTCCGGTAAAGAAGTAATGATGGCGCCCCGCATGCTCCATGACGGCGGCGGCTCTCAGCCCTCTTACGGAAGCAAGGAGACGTCAGCAAGGACTCGACAGCCCCGACAGCTGTCCTTCCGCCAGGCTCCAGCGCTCCTCCGACAGCCACGACACCACACGAACAGGGTGCCAAAACCTCTCTGGTTGCCACGACGGCATGTACTTAGGGCACTAGCTCCTCTCTGCTAGACACGTTAGCACACTGCTACATCTCCCAAATGTACACCTGGACTCTCCTTACGCCTATAAAAGGAAGGTCCAGGGCCCTCTTACAGAGGGTTGGCCGCACGGGGAAGGACGGGACGGCGCTCGCTCCCGCGTGGACGCTTGTAACCCCCTACTGCAAGCGCACCCGACCTGGGCGCGGGACAAACACGAAGGCTGTGGGTTTCCCCTTTTACGCCTGTCTCCCTCCGGCTTTCTCCCCCCTTCGCGCTCCGTCTCGCGCCGACCCATCTGGTCTGGGGCACGCGGCGACAATTTACTCGTTGGTCCAGGGACCCCCCGGGGTCGAAATGCCGACAGTTAGTAAAGTACCCAGGTGACATGGAGCTGCAAAACATTTGAGTAAACATTTAAACAACCACACCACTGCCTTCCAGGTGCCATAAACTAACTTATTTGACAGTCACACAGATTTAGGATAAAATGAATAAATATTTATGGTGCATATATTAAATGACATAGCAGGGAGTTTACTAATCTCTTGAATTAGAATACATACATGGTGCTGCACGTTACTACTGTCCATTCCTACCTCTTGTAGAAGAAAAGGTCAACAGTATGTATGTATCATGCTACACGTTACAAGTTGAAACTTTCAGAAATTCTACCGAGGGGATACTATGATATCGGCCAATGAAACAGAAATAGAACAAATAGGTTTTACATATTCAGATACATTTACATAACAATCGAATTGAAGCTTTCCACCTAGGAGTGACTGTGATATCTTCCAATGAAACAGAGCCGAACAAAAAATAAGCTCAGAAAAACAATGCATTCAGATGAATTAGATATTACATATTCAAATACGTATCTCACACCTGTAGTTATCCATGTTCGACAAAGGAGCTTGGTGTGTCGCTTGTGATGCAGAGCGATGGTCGCCAACAACGTTTGATGGCCGACGGCGAGACGCCGGTGCGGGACCCTGGCGAGACGCGCCACGGGCGGGCTGGGAACCACCGTCGATTGCATCAATAACTCTATTCAAAGATAAACACTGATTCTTCGTCGTCGGCCGTGACAGGGGGGAAGGAGGCCGACCATCCATCGAGTCTGCCGTCAAATCCAGATCGGGATCAGTAGAACAAGGGAACGAGGGGAAGAACAAGGGAACAGAGGAGTAGTTCGGCGTAGTACGGGCGACGTACCAGTGGATCTGCAGGATGGCGGCCACAGCAGGATCGGGACTTCAAAGACGACGACAACGAAGGAAAGAAACTGCTAGGTGAAAATTCCGTGGGAGTTGAGATAAGCGGGAACAGTATTGGGCCGCTCCACCGTGGGTCTCAAATATACTGCTTGTGATATTGGTCCCTAATTTTTTTTGATGAATTTCATTAAAATAGGATTCCTGTTGGACCTCTTTTTTCTTGTTCGGGCCCTATATTTTAAATTGTTCATGAGTTTAGGGCCCCTATTGGAGTTACTCTAAGGGTGGAAAAAGATTGTGACTTAAATGTTTTTTATAATTTATTAGGGCTCTAAATTAATTTTAGTTCAAAAATAAATAGAAATATAGTATGATATTAATCTGATTCGATCCTTAATTTTTATAGTGTAAAACTTAGAGCTCATTGTCACCTCTAGACGACTGCCTTCACGCTGGTTTTGGACGCCATCATCGCCCACTCCTGCGCGGGCTACTTCTGGACCAATGCGGGGTTGCGACACATTGTATCTCAGGGTAGAAATGGATCAAGATCTAAATGTTTTTTTACAATAATTTAGGGCCCTTAACTAGTTTTAGTTCAAAAATGAATAGAGATAGAGTCTGATCCTAATTCGATCCTTAAATTTTATAGTGTAAAATCTAGAGCTTATTACCCCCTTTGTATCAGCTTGGCATGTTGATCCTCGTTGTGTCTGCGGCGCTGGCCCCTGCGCCCTGCGTCGCCGGCGTCAGTGATAGTACTGCCACCACACTTCCGCTCTGCCAGCGCATGAGCGATGGGCAGCTCGCCATGTTGTACTTGAGTAAGGGTCTGAGTCTTGACCTTTGTGGTTGGCAAGGGCGGATTAGGTTTAGAAAAGACTCGATTCTTTGTGGCCTCCTCAACAGAAAAGTAGGGCACATTTGTGGTGACTGAACCTTTGTTTGTTCTTCATTCACATTTCATCTTATTGCAAGTAAGGATTCGTGCATAACTTTATGTGTGTAGAGTTTGTGGAGTTGCTCCCCTAATTTCTACCATACTTTTTTTCTCGAACAACGCAGGAGATCTGCATGTCATTTCATTAAAAAGAAAGAGAGAAAGTACCACATACATCAAACGACCGAAAACAACCAAAACCACAAGACCTTTACCCCTACAGCTAGGGACTAGGCAATTGAAAGCTTTGGTTGTTACAACAGTGACACCTAAACCATTTGAATACAAAAACCACAGAGGGGTAGGCCATCAAGACCTACACATTCGTAGCTCGTGCCCAGACCAGGAAGTCTTGCAGTTTGGAGGCCCTAGCTCACCTCCAAAGCCGACATTCTTCAACAATTCTTGTGATCAAAGTGAGTGTGTTAGGCTCTGAATTCTCAAAGACACAAGAATTCATGTGCTTCCATATCTCCCAGGTTGTTAAAATGATAAGGGAATTCAACCTTTGCCTCCTTTCTTTTGGTACTAACTTGACCACCTTCCTCCACCACTTAGGAAAGAAAGTTTCAGCAATGTTGGGTGCCAGCTTTGGCATCTTTATAGCCTGGAAAATATAAAACCAAAGTTGCCTGGAGAAAACACAACCCCCCCTAACAGGTGCTGAATATTCTCATCCTCTTGATCACAAAGGAGACAGACATTGGGATGGAGCAGCCATCTTTTAGCCAGATTGTCTGCAGTCCAACATCGTTTTTTAAACACCAACCAAATGAAGAATCTGCAACGCAGGGGCGCCCAACTTTTCCAAATCCTTTTCCATGGGGGCATAACGAATTGATCCCACGAAGAAGGCCAAATAGGCTGACTTGTTGCTATAATCCCCTGATTGTGTTAGTTTCCACCTGAAAGTGTCAGGGTTTTCAGGCTGTAAAATAACTCCTTCCACCTGGTCCCATATCATAAGATACTATTGTAAGACTTGGACAGTTAAGGCCCCTTTTATATCTTATATCCATCTCCAGTGCCTCAACAACTGTTCTCTTGTTTACGGTTCTTTTGCCAATAGCTGTGATCAGATAGGGTGCTAGTTCAGCAATGGAGTTCCCTTCTAACCACCCGTCCTTCCAAAATAAAAAAAAAATTCCACCATTACCAATGATGGAAATCATAGCCATGTTGAAGAGAGCTTTGACATTTCATGGGACCTCCACTTGAAAACCATCCCAAGGACGTGATCGATCCACTTTTTGAGTCCATAGCCACCTTATTTTCGGTGCCCAACCTAATTTTTCCAGATTTAAAATCCCTAATTTTTCTACCATACTTATATCTCGATTATCTAGGCTACCTTCAGCCTTGTTTGTGGCTTTGTTTTTCAGGTGCTAGCAAAGAAGGCTTGCCTCCGCGGGAGAGAATCGTGTGGAGTAGCTTATGGTCGACTTCGCCATGCTACTCGGATCATTGCTAGTTACTGTTTATTTTATTTCCTCTGTTAGTAAATTCTGAACTAACATTATGTTCAAGACTCTGTTTCATAATAATAAAAAATACTTATAAAGCATGTAATTGTAACTATGGATGATTATATTCTCTTCTTATGTTCGAATGAAATGTGGCTATCGATCCAGTATACGTGGTTAAATCAGGCTCGATCCGATGGATTAATAGTTTAATCCAATTTAAATGTACGGATTCGGTTCTACCACACACCATCGCTTGTCGTTACATGGGTGTCGGTCGGGCATCATCTACTTCCAGCACATGGGAGCCAGCTTCATAGTCTCTGTCCTCGGTGTCATGGCGCCGCGTGGCCTTGAGCGCGACCTCATAGATAGTTCCAGCATCGTCGTGCCCATCAGCGTGTGTTCTGGCTAGTGCTGCAGTACGCGCTCCACGGCATGCGACAGTGACCATATGAGAGATGTGGGAGGGCGAGGGATCCTGCCCCGCGTCGAAGGCTTGAGAAGGAAAAGACTCGACCAGGTATGTATGGGTCCGTTAAAATGTAAAAGAGACCCAAGCATTTAAGAGATATATTTTAAAAGTTTTTAGAGCGGATTGATATATCAAGACAAGTTTAAGTTTAAGGATTGAAAGTGTATTTTACTTAATTTCAACCGGTAGATTGAACTTATGTATTTAACAATCATAAGGTCTTCGATATAACATTTAATACATTATATATTGGGGAGAGAAAAATCTGGTTTGCTAAGGGCATGTTTAGATCCCATAAGCCAAAATAAAGTTACTAAAGTTTAGTCAATTTAGAAGCTAAAGATTTAAATAGCAAAGAGTATATTTCTATTATTGGTAACCTGATAGTTCCGCAAAAGAAGAGTATTCAAATACTACCTCTATTTTTTTTTACACTTGACGCTAGCTAGTGCAATTTTACACTAACCAACGTCAACTATAAAAAAACTGAGGGAGTACGATGAAGCAATGCAGCGAATTAGCATTATGAAAAGATGCCAAAAGACCCAATCATATATACAATAATACAAGCTTAGCAAGGCACTACATGGATTAAATCAAACACCAAGCATGATATGAGGTTCCAGGTACCTTTCCGTTAGGACTTTTTACTTTTTCCACCGCCCGATCTCTATCAATGGAAAGTCCATATTTTTCCCAACTATTATAAAGCTTGTAACAGAACCACATAGATGATAGAACAATTAAGTTTCCTGTTAGACAAGCTTCTACTAACCTAAACAATCAAGAATTAGTGGTTTAAATGTACTCGACTAAAACATGCAAGGATTTGTACTGACAAGGAGAAAAAGAGCACACCATCCTACGATACCATGTTAGCATTAGGTTATCTCCAGCAACTTTCATATCCTACAGTCTATCTAACTCTTTATTTCAAACTACACGCAGTGTAAAACAGAGCTTTGCGTGCCCATATGCACGTCTTCGGTGGAGATAGCCTAGGCATCACAAGTTCACAACGCATCAGCACGAAAAAAAGATGCAACTATCTGTTAGGGCGTGTACACCACTATTAAAAAAACGTCGTGTCTTAGACTAGTGACAGGGGCTTTATAATTTTTTTTTGGAGAACCGTCTCTTTGCTAAGGAACGTTTCTGGCGCTCGGCTCGAAGACAAATACACGAAACCGTGCCTGCATTGTACGATGAATGTCGTTTCTTCCCGATCCACTGTGGTACGCGAACTCTCTTCTCCGCATCTGTTGCATCTTCTACTCTCGTGCCTAAATCCATTCTACCGCTACCGCAACCCACCAGATCGCCATGGCCAGTCATCGTTGCCCCGTCCTCTGGCTATTGTCGCCCCTAGCTCCGTCGTCAACGTCGACCCGCCCATCAACAACAACCCCGTTTGGCTCCAGAGTTCCCTCCCCCGTCGGCAACCAGGTGGGCTTCACCGGTGCCCAGGGTCCTCTGCTGCTCTTTCATGCCCCCATCACGTACATCACCTTCTTTCTCTGATTTGCTTCAAAGGTAATACAAGTTGTTTAGAGACTGTACAACAGTTTATTGATTAATTTCTAAAGGATGATCAACCCTAAACCCAGTTTGAATGAATGTATATTTAGGTTTAGGTTTACATTTCAGTTTATTGATTATTTTAGAGTAACAATTTCAATTTACCCAGTTTAGGTTTATATTTAGTTTCAGCACCAGATTACATTTAGTAAACCGCCCTAGATTACATTCAGTTTCAGCCCAGATTACAATTTCAATTTACTTAATTCAGGTTTGCATACAGTTTCAGTACCAGATTAAATTCAGTTTTAGCCCTAGATTGCCATTTCAATCTACCTATTTTAGTTGAAGGTGGCACAAGATAAATAAGTGGATAAACATGTTCAATGACTGTTCGTTGAAGCCTAGAAGGTTGTTCACTAGCAGGTATTTGGATCAAATGTGGATAGAAAAAGCACACAAGTTCTATGAGGATGAAAACAAAGGGCCTCATTTTGTGCTAATGGATGTTTTGAATATGCTTGTGCGAAATTGATGGTTCAACCATGTTTCTCTGATGATTCAGTTATGTTTTCAGTATGTGACATATGTAGTATGTTCTGTGATGATTCAGTCACGTTTCTGTGAATTTAGCATAAAACTGTGTATCTCAGAAAATGAGACGGGAATGCAGTCTGAAACATGTGTGTTACAACCTGAAACTGAAAATGTGAATGCATGGACTAAGGTGCTGTTTGGTTCACATATTTGTAATGTAATCGGTAACAAATAACGTTAAATCATGTTTGTTTAAGTCCAATCGTAATCGGATACCACACTAGAAATTGATACCAGCCTATTCAAACTTGTTACCACTGATAATCGAATGCAAACCGTTACCATTACCATTTACGTTACATTTTGGAAACCAAACGGCACCTAAGTGTATATGCACACTAGATCAATCATACTTTCATACACGTAAATACAATGCATTTATTAAAGCATTTAATCTAAGATACAACCCACTGTATGAAACTGTCTTAGGTGTGTCTTGCGCTTGGAGAACCGTGAAGTGGGTTCTAGGTTGTACATGCCCTTACACTTTTATGGGAAAAGGATGCAACTAGCTGTTACACTTTCATGGGCCGTGTGACATGGCATCAAAGTTGTATCCAGAAACTAAAAAGAGGAATAAATCTAAGGGTTTTGATCAATTAGAGGAGGGCATAGTCTTATCCTATTGTCTGCCAGTAAGCCATGGTTCTCCCTGCCTGCTTGCCAGCTTCCTCATCTTCATGGCAGCAGCCTTAAGTGTGTCGTCGCCCTTGCAGAACGCAAACCTGACATATCGGTGGCAGTAGCTTTCACCGTCACAAGTCTTGTGGAAGAACCCACGGCCAGGCACGGCAACCACACCAGCATCGTTGATCAACTTTGTCACAAATTCTACCTGAATTGCATAGTGCAGGAAAAAAGGACCAACTAGCTGTTAGGATTTATTTTATCATTTTGTTGGGTTTCAACTCTAGTCTATCCCAACTTGCTTGGGACTAAAAGGCTATGTTGATGTTGTTGTTGAGGTATATTAGTGTTGAACAAGCATGTATAGGCCTATATGGTTTATGGATGAGAAAGCTACATGAAGACAGCAGCTATGACGTTTCTAGTACTAGCTACTTGTTAGTGAACTCCAAGTTTACCACTGCAAGAAGCAGGCTGCTGGGGCGAAAATGAAGCAAAACTGGTTTTTAGAGGTTGCTTAGCTAGCAAGTAGGAGAACTTGAGCTGTGCACTATTAGGTCGGTTCCTGTAGCAACCGACCTGAAAGTCCTGTAAAAGAGGCAGCAATCCTCCTGTGTAGAAGTGGGTTTGAGATATAGAGAAGATAAAGCCTGGTTGTGAAGATCAAGCTAGTGTATGGTGTATAGTAAGCTAATGTGTATGTGTGATAGTAGAGCTTGATTGTGAAGATCAAGCAATGTGTGTAAGCTTGTAGTGTGAAGTCATAAGATCAATATAATACAAACTCGTGCTACTAACTACTTATGCTATTGTGTCACTAGAAACAAAGTGATTTTCGTTTCCAGCATTAGCAAATTCAGAGTTTCATTTTAAGCTCAACAAAAATGGTCTTATCTGAGTTCCACTGTATAGAGAAAAATGCTTCAGGCCTCCTTTGGATTAAAGGATATTTTTCCAAATCCTACGTTTTTCCTGTATTTTGTGCTAATTTCTGTGAAATTCCTATATCATTCCTGTGAAATTCTTGTGTTCTAAAGGAACTCTCAGATGTAGTTCTATTTCTCATCGAAGGAACTCACATCTGAAAGTTGGCAGGACCTTGGCAGCTCAGCAAACACAAATACTGAACCTTGTGGCTTGACGCTGATTTTGAAGCCCAAGTCTTTCAGCAACAGAAGGATGAAGTCTCTTTTCACCTCATAGTCCTAGCCAAAGTCATCACAATTGCAAGGTAAGACAGCTCAAACTGAAAGAAGCATGGTTAGAATTAAGGCTCACTTTTCTCAGGGATATGTAGTAATCTGCTGTGCTTGTTAATGCAATCAATGCAGCTTCTTGGAATGGTGCAGGAGCTGAATCTGTTAATTTTATGTGGATATTTCTAATAGCTGAGGCGATGCTTGCTGCTGCACAAGCCCAACCGAGTCTCCAACCTAATCAGTCCAGACAGGTAGTTTGTCAAGTGTCATCTCACAAGTCTTGCTATTTCTATAGCTGGTTGTGTCACTACAAACTGTGCAGCAAATTCTGAGTTGTGCTCACCAGTCACACTGTAAGTTTTTGACAGTGAGGATGTGATGATGGTCCTCTCTTGCATCCCTGGAAGAGAAGCCAGTGAGATATGCTTGTTCGCATCGTAAGTAATATACTCATAAACCTGGAAGGTATTTACACACATTGAGACAAGATGTAGACAGATTTTTATGAAAAATTGATTGGGAAATATGTACAAAAAAAAAGCTCATGAAATTTCACTGTGTGGGTAATGGGGATAAGAACAATCCTTATTGCTCATCAGAGATGTACCTCATCAGTTATCACAAAGCAGTCCATTTTCTGACAAGCTTGGGAGATAATAAGCAGCTCCTCTTTGCTGAAGACCTTCCCTGTTGGATTGTGTGGGCTGCAGATGTAAGATATGGTCGTTTCACAAGTCAAAATATGTTTACATGCAAAACATATCCACACAGGTAACAGCGTTAGTGAAACAATGACCTGTTCAAGACCAACGCCTTGGTCCGACTTGTAAAAGATTTCAGAAATTTTTCTTCGTTCAGAGTCCAAGAAGGTGGATCCAATGGCACATACACCTAAAAAAATTACGGATCGGAGAATGAATTCTGAATCATCAAGGTTGCTACAAACAAAACAAAACTCTGAATTTCTGGAGTAGAAAAATAATCTTACAGGGACGCCTCGAGCTAGCTCAATGCTTGTCTCATACGTTTCATAAGCAGGGTCGAAGATGAGAACTTCGTCTCCTTGGTCGATTACTGCATGGAAGTGGAAGCAAATGCATATCCATCAGGAAGGATGCCCACATGCCTCCACGAGGTTCTGAAACTAGCATAATAATTCAGTCGGAATGCCCGCTAGTCTGCTGTACTCTACTACTTGCAAAGATGGCCGCGGCGAATGCTTCGGATTGGCCGCAGCAGATGACAAAGTCCGTGAGCGGGTCCACGTCGAGGTCATGGTCACGTTTCATCGTGTTGGCGAGGATGTCGCAGATCCCCTGCACATGCCTGCACGACGCTAGCTGCAGTCAGTCGCGGTGAAGTGGAAGTGGAGTGGGAACAGTTCCCCTAAGCAGAGCATGGCTCCGACAAAACCACGCGACTGCGCGGGGAGAAAGACGTCTCGTGGAGAAGGAAACCTGTACTGGTTGAGGTCCGCGGCAATGGCGGCGACGGCGGCGGCCTTGACGTGGGGCGGTGCGGGGAAGTCGGGGAAGCCCTCGGCGAGGTTGACGGCGCCGACGCGCTGCGCCAGGTGGGACAGCCGTTGGATGGCCGACGGCGCGGACCGCCTGGACGTCGCCGACAGCCTCCGCTCCATGGCGCCCGCGCCGTCCGGATAAGGTGTGGTCAGGTAGACTCCGCAGCGTGCAGTGCAGCGTGCTATTGCTGTGACGCGCGCGATTCGGAGCAGAGGGGGTTTGCTTGCTTTGGTTTGCGTTGCTGCCCTGGCCGTGTATATATGCGAGCGTCACGTGAGACGTGAGACCACTCCAGCAGCAAAGCTCTGCTCCGTATCCGTATCTGACGGCGCGTAGATGCGTGTCGAGTCCGAACGGCGTGTCGTGTTCCAGTCTTTCAGAGTTCCAGCGGACTCCGCAAACGGACGCGCATCCGTGCTACTACCATACTCCGTTCGTGTCGACTGAGGCCAATACCGTGTCCCACACGGAAACCATGGCTACTGTTGATCAAGGGGAAGAGGTAGAACACGGAAGAATAGGGAGCCCCGACACCTGGCTCCGGTTTGCGTGGTGTGTGTGATGCAGAGTCTGCTAGGAGGATGGATAGTAGCTAAGACAGTGTACTTTGCCAATGCGGAGCCATATGTGAAAATAGAGTTAGACACTGCTAATTTTACTATAGAAGAGGTTAAAAAGGCAGTATTTAATATGGAACATAATAAAGCTCCTGGACCAGATGGTTTTCCAGCTGAGTTTTATCAAGTGTTTTGGGAAATTATTAAGTTTGATCTGTTTGCGTTGTTTGTGGACTTTCATAAAAATTCCCTACCAGTTCACAGCTTAAATTTTGGAATAATCACTTTAATTCCAAAGAAAGACAATGCAAATAAAATACAGGATTACAGACCTATTTGCTTACTTAATGTGTCATTCAAAATCATTACTAAAGTTCTCACAAATCGAATAGGTCTAGTAGCAGACAGAATTGTCAGCCCCTCACAGACAGCTTTTATGTCTGGTCGTAATATCCTAGAAGGAGTTATTATCCTCCACGAATCCATTCATGAGTTACAAAGGAAAAAGTTAGATGGAGTTATCATTAAATTAGACTTCGAGAAGGCTTATGATAAAGTGAAATGGAGTTTTCTCCAGCAAGCAATGCGTATGAAGGGTTTCTCTCCATCTTGGTGTGCTTGGATCCAAAAAATTGTTTCCGGAGGTCATGTTGGTGTTAAAGTGAATGATGTAGTTGGTCCTTTCTTTTGCACTTTTAAGGGCCTTCGTCAAGGGGATCCCTTGTCGCCAATTTTATTCAATATTGTTGCTGACATGCTAGCAATTCTGTTCGCAAGAGCGAAAGAGGAAAATCAATTCCAAGGAATTGTTCCGCATCTGATTCCAGGGGGTTTGTCTATCCTTCAGTATGCTGATGATACGATGGTTTTCTTAGACCACAATCTTGAACATGCTCGGAACATCAAGCTACTTTTGACTGTTTTTGAACAAATGTCTGGGCTTAAAATAAACTTCCATAAAAGTGAGTTATTTTGCTACGGATTGGCTAAGGAATATGAATTGCAATATTCACATCTATTTAGTTGTGGAATTGGAACATTGCCTTTCAAATATCTTGGAATTCCAATGATTCATCGAAGGCTAAGAAATAGTGACTGGCAGGGTGTTATAGATCGGTTTGAAAAGAGGCTTAGTACATGGAAGACCAAATTTTTATCTTCAGGTGGACGGTTGGTCTTGCTTAATTCTGTGTTAAGCAGTCTACCTATCTTCATGATGTCTTTCTTTGAGTTACCGGTGGGCGTCTTGAAGAAACTAGATACCATTCGGTCCAGATTTTTTTGGCAGGGGGGAGCAGTAAAATGAAGTATAGGCTAGCTAGGTGGCATGTTGTTTGTCAACCCAAAGTGCTAGGAGGTTTAGGTGTCTCTAACCTGGCTGTTAAAAATATTTGCTTACTCAGCAAATGGTTATACAAACTACTTAATGAGGATGGGATGTGGCAACAATTACTCAAAAATAAATATCTAGGAGATAAATCCCTTACTCAAATATCCAGAAGACCGGGTGATTCCCACTTCTGGTCAGGTCTAATGGCTATTAAGGATCAATTTCTTAGATGGGGCCACTTCCAAGTGAGGGATGGGCAAGCTACCAGATTTTGGAAGGATAAATGGTTAACCAGCCGATCTCTTAGTGAGCGATTCCCTAACCTTTTTAATGTAGTGTGTAATAAGTCGGCCTTGGTTGCACAAGTTTGTCTAGATACAAACCTTAATTTATCTTTTCGTAGAACAATTACGGGAATTAAATTAGTGGAGTGGCAAAACTTGCTATATTTGCTAAGTTCGGTTAGTTTGAACCCATCTAGCGACAAATTTGTTTGGGACGGGCATAAAAATGGAATTTTCTCAGTCCAATCCATGTACCATTTGTTGATGTATAATCCTGGCAACAATCGGAATAAGATGATTTGGAAGCTTAAGATCCCCTTGAAAATAAAAGTCTTTCTGTGGAATTTAGGTCGAGGAGCAATCCTCACAAAAGATAATTTAGCCAGAAGACGATGGAAAGGTAGCTTGACTTGTTGCTTTTGCAACCGAAATGAGAGTATACAACACCTTTTTTTTGATTGCTATATTGCCAAAAATATTTGGAGAATAATTTACTTTGCTCTAAAAATAGAAATGCCCGTTAACATTAATCATATTATCGGGTCTTGGGCAAGTAATAGTGATCTGAGATACAAAAAATTACTTCTTACTGGAACATCAGCTTTATTGTGGTCTATTTGGCTTACTCGAAATGAGGTGACTTTTAATCACAAACCAATCCCATCAATTGTGCAGGTCATTTTCAGAGGTACTCATTGGTTAAGGTTCTGGAGACTTCTACAGAAGAAGGAAACACATCAACAAATTCTCGATGTGTGTCAAGCCTTGGAAGTGGTGGCGATGGAAGTCTTTGCGAATCATGGATGGCGATCAAATGCAAGACTTGAGTGTGGCTAGTGTTATACATAGTCACGATATTTAGTTCTATCAAGTTAGCTTTATTATTCAAACACATGTTCATTGAATAATTGACGTGTAATGGCTGTACGCATTTGATGCAAAAGCCGGAACTCTTTGTTTCCATAATCAAAAAAATGTGAAATGTGGTGTGCTGTCATCTGAACAGTCCCTAGACTTCACCCGAATTTGGTGTATTTTAGCTTATTATGACTAGGTTTAAACTTCAAGTGGAGGTTTGGTTTTGATCCATGTACGTAGTTAACGTCATAGCTTATGGCATTAAGTTAGGTCTTATTTTAAAGAGAAAAATTATATTTTTACCCCCTGCTAATGACTCTAACTCTATTTTCACCCCCTATTTTTTGAACTTTGCAGTGTTACTCTTATTTTTTGAAACGAAACATATGTTTGTCCCTATTCCGTTATGGATTAAAGCCAAGCGAACAACATGTCTCCTCAGCGGCGTGGTTATGTGCCCTAGTATCCACCGCGATCACACTCTCCCCATGGCATTGACCTGCACTAGGATTGCTCGTGATGCTCCCCATCCATTCCATGTGGCGCTCCCCATTCATAGACGTCACCGCCACTCCCCACCGTTGTGGCCCTCACCTAGAGCCTTCCCCATCACCCTTGGTGGTGGATCTAGATGTGGATACCATCAACGTTGGTGCTACGGCTTCCCCACATCGATCTTCGCAAACCTAGATATTGGGGGTCGCCCTCGTCTTTGTCGGCCCACCACAACGCATTTTCTATCTTCGCCTACTCGCCGGCGTGTTCTCGCCCTCCCCCGTGACATTCATGTGCCTCCTACGTCAACTACTTTAAGTGTATGTCACAGTCCTGATGGGTGCTCACATCTGGGGTCCCAGTCGATGCTCGGTTGTGGCCTCCCCACGACGGCTTCCTGGAGAATGGCATCTCCTCGTCGATGCCCCTACGAGCGACCTCCCCAAGGTGGACCCACACCTATAACTGAAACAAGACATCCTCCTCTATAATGCCCCTAGTGTTGTCGATCTAGTATCTCCAAGCTATCGCTCAATCTAGAGGTTGTTGATCGCGTCAGATTATTGTTGAGTGAGTCGGACTACTAAGATACGAAGCAATCCATTACTATGATAGATCATCTAGGTAGTTGATTGTTTTTGGATGCCTACATAATTTAGGCATTGTGACAGTTCAGTGAGGCGAATTAAAAGAATTTAGACACTACTATGATGGTTAGATTAGCTGCAAATAGGTAGTTTGTCTCTAAATAGTTGCTTAAAGGTAGTTCATGGTCGTGTAGGAGAATGATCGGCACTTATGGAGGCATAATATATGGTTGTGTTTACTAGGACTTGTTGCGGAGCATAGCAGCAACCTCTCATGAATCATCACATGTCACGAACGAGCAGCTCCACATTTGCTGCTCATTTGCTGCCCCGAGTGTGACCGGGTGGAGCCACTCGTTATGAGCACACTGAAAACAAGGGAGAATGGCAACTATGGTCGTGAGTTCGTGAAGTGCAAAAGCAAGCCATACCTAGGAAAGATCGATTTTCTTTTATTTTCTCCATTATAGTCGATTTAATTTTTTTATTACTGCTTAATTTTGTTTATTTTAGTGGTTTAGGTTCTCAAAAAATATAACTTTTTCATGTGGATGAACAATTATGTCAAGATGGTGGAAGGGACATGGTGGAAGAGCAGCTCAAGGGAGATGTTGGCAATGAGGACAGATATGACTGCCTAGATCAACTTGGTGCGTGAAGAAAATGAATGAAAATTTGGGCAAAATTATTGATGTGACTAGAGCCTTTTATGCTTCTATCTTCTATGTTATTTATTGTTGTGTTGTTCTTTGTGATGAACTACAATTGCAAGTAGGAAACTTGTGTTGTAGTGTATGATGAACTTGTTTCGCCGTTGGACTGCTTGATAATCTTGTGCTGGATTGTACTATTGTGAACGGTGAACAAGTCATGTAATATTGTGAACGATGAACTTGTGCTTGAGTGAATGATGAACTTGTGCTAGATTGTAAACTTGTGTCATATGATGAATTTGTGTTGGATCGTAATATTGTGAATGGTGAACAAGTCGTGTACTATTGTGAATGATGGACTTGTACTGGAACTTGCAAAAAACATGTGCTGCATTGTGAACTTGTGCTACAAAAAATGTGGCATGAGCCGTTGCTGAATTGTGAGCATGTGCTAGAAAAAAACTTGTGTTGCAAAAAAATGTGTGATGAGCCCTTGCTGCATTGTGAACATGTGCTGAAAAAAACTTGTGCTGCAAAAAATGTGCCATGAGCCGCTACTGCATTGTGAAGATGTGCTGAATAAAACTTGTGCTGCAAAAAAATGTGCCATGAGCCACTACTGCATTGTGAACATGTGTTGAACAAAACTTGTGCTCCAAAAAAATGTGCCATGAGCCACTGTTGCATTGTAAACATGTGCTACAAAAAAAACTTTGCTGCAAAAAAAAGTGGCATGAGAAGCTGCCACAAGGCATCGAACTCAAGACCTCAAGCAACTGCTTGAGGCAAAATGTCAAAGTGCTGCATAAGTGTTAATACATAATGACTATTGAATAGTTTGTGTAGTTACAATGACATTTGAATACCTTTCCAAGCAAAATAAAATTAAATAAATAAAAAATGTGATAAAAATGAGACTTGCCATGCAGTCATATTTTGGTCATAGATGTTTGAGATAAAATATTAGAAAATTATATAAAAGTTTGTTCGTAGACTGTTCGACGTGTCTCTCATGAAGTTTCTTAACATTAAACTAGTATTTTATAGTTTGAACTATATTTTAATTTTAATTTTTTTGCTTTAAAATTAGACCATTTGTTCATCTAACTATTACAAACTTACTCATAAAGAATTCCTTTTGGGGGATTATTTACTATTTCAATTGTTTAAATATCTTTCTAAGTGAAATAAAATTAAATAAATACCAAATGTGGTTAAAAAATATCAAAACTTGGCATGGAGTCATATTTTGGTCCTATGTGCTTGAGATTAAAATATTAGAAAATTATACAGAAGTTGGTTCATAGATTGTCACAAACGAATCTCTCTCATGAAGTTTTCTAACATTAAACTAGCAGCACTTCAAAGTTTGAGTATATTTCTTACTTTTTTATTTCCCCTTCAAAATTGAACTATTTTTTCATATAAATGTTACAAACATACTTATTATAAATATGTTCTTTTTTGGGATTATTTACTATCCTTTATTATTTAAATATCTTTCCAAGTGAAATAAAATTAAATAAATACAAAATATGGTCAAAAAATAATGAAACTTGTCATGGAGTCATATTTTTGTCTTAGATGCTTTAGATAAAATGATCAGGAGACTATACAAAAGTTGATTCGTATATTGTTCAAAACCTGACATGTCTCTCATGAAGTTTCTTAACATTGAACTAGTACTTCATAGTTTGAACTATATTTCTTACATTTTTTGCATCAAAATTGGATCATTCGTTCATATAACTGTTACAAACTTACTTCATGTAAAGATGTCTTTTTTACGATTATTTACTATTTTGTATTATTTAAATATCTTTCCAAGTGAAATAAAATTAAATAAATACCAAATGTGGTAAAAACATATTGAGACTTGGCATGGAGTCATATTTTGGTCCTAGGTGATTTAGATAAAAAAATATTAGAAGATTAAAAAAATTGGTTTAGAGATTGTTTACAAATGGACATATATCTCATGAAGTTTTCTAACATTGAACTAGTACTTCATAGTTTGAGCTATATTTCTTGCTTTTTTATTATTTTTGCTTCAACATTGAACCATTTGTTCATCTGTTACAAACTTGTTTTATGTAAAGATGTCCTTTCACTATTTGTTATTATTTAAATACCTTTGCAAGTGAAATAAAATTAAATAAATAACAAATGTGGTCAAAAATATTGAGACTCCATATGAAGTCATATTTTGGCCCTAAGTGCTTGAGATAAAAATATTAGAAGATTATACAACAGTTTCTTTATAGATTGTTCGCAAACGGACATCTGAAAAAGAAATGGCCTTAACCATTTTCTATAATTGATTTTGGTGCTTGATGAAAGGGAATTAGGCTTACACCTATTTCCTAATTGATTTTGGTGGTTGAATTGCCTAACACAAATAATTGGACTAACTAGCTTGCTCTAGTCTATAAGTTATACAGGTGCCAAAGGTTCACATAAGCCAATAAAAAGACCAAGAAAAGGGTTCAAACAAAGAGAGCAAGGGACAACCGAAGTGTGCCCTGGTCTGGCGCACCGGACTGTCCGGTGTGCCACCGGACAGTGTCTGGTGCACCAGGAGACTCCAAGCTGAACTCCACACCTTCGGGAATTCTCAGAGGCGCTCCGCTATAATTCACCGGACTGTCCGGTGCACCACCGGAACAGTGTCCGGTGCCCCAAGGGAGAGCAACTCTGAACTCGCCAGCTTCGGGAATCCGCTCCGCTATAATTCACCGGACTGTCCGGTGAGTCACCGGACCGTGTCCGGTGCACACCAGACTGTCCGGTGTGACAGCGGAGCAACGGCTACTTCGCGCGCAACGGTCGACTGCAACACATTAAATGCGCGTCTGCACGCGCAGAGGAGCAGAGCACGCGCGGGTGGCACACCGGACAGCCTACAGGGCCTGTCCGGTGCACCACCGGACAGCCAGGCGGGCCCACAAGACAGAGCTCCAATGGTCGGAACCCAACGGTCTGGTGACGTGGCTGGCGCACCGGACAGTGTTCGGTGGCGCATCGGACTGTCCGGTGCGCCCGTCGACTGCAGCCTCCACCAACGGTTATGTTTGGTGGTTGGGGCTATAAATACCCCAACCACCCCCACATTCAAGTCATCCAAGTTTTCCACTCTTCTACACCTTACAAGAGCTAGCATTCAATACAAGACACACCAAAGAGATCAAATCCTCTCCCAACTCCACACAAAGCTTTAGTGATTAGAGAGAGTGATTTGTCGTGTTCATTTGAGCTCTTGCGCTTGGATCGCTTCTTTTCTTCCTTCATTCTTGTGATCAAACTCAATTGTAACCAAGGCAAGACACACCAGTTGTGTGGTGGTCCTTGCGGGAACTTCGTGTTCCGTTTGATTGAGAAGAGAAGCTCACTCAGTCTAAGTGACCGTTTGAGAGAGGGAAAGGGTTGAAAGAGACCCGGTCTTTGTGACCACCTCAACGGGGAGTAGGTTTGCGAGAACCGAACCTCGGTAAAACAAATCCTTGTGTCACACTCTTTATTCGCTTGAGATTTGTTGTTCGCCCTCTCTCGAACTCGTTCTTATTTCTAACGCTAACCCGGCTTGTAGTTGTGATTAAGTTTGTAAATTTCAGATTCGCTCTATTCACCCCCCCCTCTAGGCGACTTTCAATTGGTATCGGAGCCCGGTGCTTCATTAGAGCTTAACCGCTCGAAGTGATGTCGGGAGATCACGCCAAGAAAGAGATGGTGACCGGCGAGAAGCCCGCTACAAGCCACGGGAAGGCTCCATCGGGAGAGTCCTACAACAAAGGGAAGGGGAAGGAAAAGGAATCCCCTTCACACAAGTCGCATCGGAGCGGTGACAAGAAGAAGAAGATGAGGAAGGTGGTCTACTACGAGACCGACTCCTCGTCACCATCCACCTCCGGCTCCGACACGCCGTCTGTAACTTCTAAGCGTCGTGAGCGCAAGAAGTTTAGTAAGATCCCCCTACGCTATCCTCGCATTCCTAAACATACGCCTTTACTTTCCGTCCCATTAGGCAAACCACCAACGTTTGATGGTGAGGATTATGCTAGGTGGAGTGATTTGATGCGATATCACCTAACCTCACTCCACAAAAGTATATGGGATGTTATTGAGTTTGGTGTACAGGTACCATCCGTAGGGGATGAAGATTATGATGAGGACGAAGTGGCCCAAATCCAACACTTCAACTCCCAAGCCACAACTATACTCCTCGCCTCTCTAAGTCGAGAGGAGTATAATAAGGTGCAAGGATTGAAAAGTGCTAAGGAGATTTGGGACACGCTAAAGACCGCGCACGAAGGAGACAAGGTGACCAAGATCACCAAGCGGGAGACGATCGAGGGGGAGCTCGGTCGCTTTCGACTTCGCCAAGGAGCACAAGACATGTACAACCGGCTCAAAACCTTGGTGAACCAAGTGCGCAACCTCAGGAGCAAAAAATGGGATGACCACGAGATGGTTAAGGTTATTCTAAGATCACTTGTTTTCCTTAACCCTACTCAAGTTCAATTAATTCGTGGTAATCCTAGATATACACTAATGACTCCCGAGGAAGTAATAGGGAATTTTGTGAGCTTTGAATTGATGATCAAAGGCTCAAAGAAAATCAACGAGCTAGATGGCCCCTCCTCGTCCGAAGCACAACCGGTCGCATTCAAGGCAACGGAGGAGAAAAAGGAGGAGTCTACATCAAGTAGACAACCCATCGACGCCTACAAGCTCGACAACGAGGAAATGGCACTCATCATCAAGAGCTTCCGCCAAATCCTCAAACAAAGGAGGGGGAAAGATTACAAGCCCCGCTCCAAGAAAGTTTGCTACAAGTGTGGTAAGCCCGGTCACTTCATTGCTAAATGTCCATTATCTAGTGATAGTGACAGGGGCGACGACAAGAAGGGGAGAAGAAAGGAGAAGAAGAGGTACTACAAGAAGAAGGGCGGCGATGCCCATGTTTGTCGGGAGTGGGATTCCGACGAGAGCTCCACCGACTCTTCCTCCGACGAGGACGCCGCCAACATCGCCGTCACCAAGGGTCTTCTCTTCCCCAACGTCGGCCATAAGTGCCTCATGGCAAAGGACGGCAAAAGGAAGAAGGTAAAATCAAGATCCTCCACTAAATATGAAACCTCTAGTGATGAGGATAATACTAGCAATGACGAGGATAACTTACGCATTCTTTTTGCCAACCTAAACATGCAACAAAAGGAAAAATTAAATGAATTGATTAGTGCTATTCATGAGAAGGATGATCTCTTGGACACCCAAGAGGACTTCCTTATTAAAGAAAATAAGAAGCATGTTAAGATTAAAAATGCTTACGCTCTAGAAGTAGAAAAATGTGAAAAACTATCTAGTGAGCTAAGCACTTGCCATGAGACTATTGACAACCTTAGAAATGAGAATGCTAGTTTAATTGCTAAGGTTGATTCAAATGCTTGTGATGTTTCAATTCCCAATCTTAGAAATGATAATGTTGATTTGCTTGCTAAGATTGAAGAATTGAACATTTCTCTTGCTAGCCTTAGGAATAAAAATGAAAAATTGCTTGCTAAGGCTAAAGAATTAGATGTTTGCAATGCCTCCATTTCCGACCTTAGAAGTAAAAATAATATATTGCATGCTAAGGTTGTAGAATTAAAATCTTGCAAACCCTCTACATCTACCGTTGAACATACTTCCATTTGTACTATATGTAGAGACATTAATGTTGATGCTATCCATGATCACCTAGCTTTAATTAAGAAACAAAATGATCACATAGCTCAACTTAATGCTAAAATCATTGAGCATGACTTAGAAAATGAAAAGTTTAAATTTGCTAGAAGCATGCTCTATAGTGGGAGACGCCCTGGCATCAAGGATGACATTGGCTTCCAAAAGGGGGACAATGTCAAACTTAATGCCCCTCCGAAAAGATTGTCTAATTTTGTAAAGGGCAAGGCTCCCATGCCTCAGGATAACGAGGGTTACATTTTGTACCCTGCCGATTATCCCGAGAGCAAAATTAGGAGAATTCACTCTAGGAAGTCTCACTCTGGCCCTAATCATGCTTTTATGTATAAGGGTGAGACATCTAGTTCTAGGCAATCAACCCATGCTAAATTGTCTAAGAAGAAAACTCCTAGTGCATCAAATGAACATAACATTTCATTCAAAACTTTTGATGCATCTTATGTTTTAACTAACAAATTGTAACACCCTGAATTTGGGGGTATAAAATTTCTTTGCTCATATTCACAAATTCAGGTGTTACTTCCCTTTTTTCATCCTTTCCCAATCTTCTCTTTCTCATTTCTATAGGAGAAAAGTGGTTATTTTATTTGTAATTATAGTCTATTAGCTCAAACCCTAAGGGAATATGAATTGTTGCATCATGTCGAACCCTAGATTTCACTTTTGTTTGGTGCATAATTCTCAAAAAGTCTAATTTGATTTTGGGGCTCATTTGAATTTGAATCAAATAGAATAAATAAAAGAAAAGGAGAAAACAATTCCAAAATAAAAGAAAAAGGCAAAGCAGCCCACTTCCCCGCCCCCCTCGGCCTTTCGGCCCAGTCGGCCCACCTCGCGCGCGCGCCTCTCCCCCCTCCTCTCTCTGCGCAGCGGGCCCGGCCTGTCGGCGCTGCCGCTTCCCCGCGCGCGCCCGCTCCCTCGCTCTCTCTCTCTGCCCGTGGGCCCGGCCTGTCAGCCCCGCTTCCCTCGCGCCCGCACCCGCTTTCTTCTCTCTCTCTGCGCCGCGGGTTCGGCTTGTCAGCTTCTCCGTCTTCGCGTAACCGCCGCCGTGCGTGCCGCGGTCTCCGCGCCCACGTCGCGCGTGGGGCTCGCCCCACCTCGCCCTCGGCCACTTGAGCCCCGAGCCTTGCTCGCCATCTCCCCCTCCCTCATTTGCGCACCAACCGGCCCCCCTCTTCCACCTCTCCCTCGCTGTGCGCACGCCAGAGCGCCGCCGCCGTAAACCCCGCCGTTCCGAGCTCGGTTCCCGGCCGCCGTTGGAGCTCCGCCGTGTCCATTGCCACGGTGAGCTTCGCCCCGACGTCCGCAACCCGGAACGCGCACCAATTTCCCCTTCCCCTCCCTATTTCTCTCTGCCCGCGCTCACCCGCCGTCCGCCGTGCAGCCGCCACCGTCGACCCGGGCCACCGTCGCGTCTCCGTCGCCGCCGAGGAGTCCCCGGAGCCCGCCTTGAGGTAAAGAACCTCTCCCGCCCCTATTGGCCTTTATTTTGCTCTCTGCTGCGTTTGATTGCTCGTCGGAGTTGCTTACCGCCGCCGCCGAGCCACTCCGCCGTGAGCCACCCCCCCCCCCCGGTGCCCCTGCCCCGACCCAGACCCCACCAATGGATTCCCCGTGCCCTCCCTAACCTCCCCGGCCACTCGGATCGCCCCAAGGACCCGCAGGGCCCCCGCGCCCCTCGTCTCCGGCGAGCTCCTCCGCCGCGGGGACGAGCGCCGCCGCCCCAGCTAGCCGAAGGAGACGGGAGCCAGCCACCCCATCCCCGCCGTCTATATTAGATCGGACGGCACGGATTCAAATAACCCGAACCCAACCTCAACCGTCCGCCCAAGATCCAACGGCCCAGAGCCGTTTCCCCCGCGCCCCGCCTCCCTGCCGACTGGGCCCCGCCTGCCAGTCGCCCGCGCCCGCGCTGCCCGCCCGGCCCCGCCTGTCAGCCCCGCGCCCGCGCTGCCCGCCCGGCCCCGCCTGTCAGCCCCGCGCCCGCGCTGCCCGCCCGGCCCCGCCTGTCAGCCGCTCACGCCGCCGCGCGCCCGCCGCGGGATCTAATCCTGGCCGTCGATCTGAGATCCAACGGCTGTAGGCGCCCGATACCCCTTCGCCCGCGCATTTTCTTAAAGAACCCCCCTGTTTTCTGGAAATTGCGCCTGCCGTCCCTGGTCTCTCGCAGTTAGGTCCTCGGACCTTTTATTTAATTCAAAATAGGTCCTTAGGGTATAATTTTAACCCCTAAACTTGTAAAATTCATAACTTTGTCATATGAACTCCAAATTAGGTGCTTCAAATTGCAAAATGTTCATAATATTATTATCTATCTGTTTATGCAATGTTTCCCTGCTGTTTCCATGTCCCAATTAATGGTTAATCATTAGGATAAAGTTAATGTTATGGGAACCCTATTTGAGATAAATAAAAGATAGTAGACTTTAATAAAAGTTGGAGCACTTAAGTTTATGGACTTAAACACCTAGGTTTAGGAACTTAAAACCATGTAATGATTTAATCCCACCCCTGACTTAAACCTGATTAGTGGATAATGAATCACTTTGTATAGTCCTCTACCCCAGACCTAGGGAACACCAGAGTGCCCATCCTTTTCTGCTATGAACTTGTGATCTCTCTCTGCTGCATATGTTTGGTATGTTGCTTTCTGTTTGTTATTTTCCCAAGTGCATAGTGTGAATGATTACTGTACGTAGACAACGAGCAGTCTGTGTTTCCCGAGGAAGTTGCAGAGGAAGTCCCTGATCAGCAGTTTGGTGAAGGCAAGTGTCCTCTGTCCCATTATGTCCTATTCATTTATAACTTACTACCCTGCATTACTTACTTGAAACCTAAGGATTGACTAGCTTTACACTTTACTTTATCCTTGATGACCTTGTGGGCTATTATGGTTAGCACTTTGCTATTGCTTTAACATAATCAATGAACATGATGTGACTATTTATGATACTGTTATCCTGATGATGTTGATGATCTGGTGATACTCTAGGGGGCTCAGGCTGTTTCCTGAGTACCTCTCCGTAAGGACTGGTTCGTTGAGAGACCACCCGGGATAACAGTGCAACCATGAGGGTGAAATGGGATGCCCTTAGCTGATTAATTAGATGAACTAGAGGTGTAGTTGCTTAGCCGTCGTGCCGTCAATGGGGTCCAGGCACAGTGCTTGCTCTGCCGAGGCTGAGTGCCGAGGTTCTTTCGTTTTGCTCTTTGTTAGTCACTCTCCTGCGGGGAGGGGTACTGTGTTTATCAAACTGGAGAAACCTAACGGGCAGCTATGATCTCTAGGGAATCTTTGTAAAAGCTACGTAGTGATGCCCTGCCGGACCACCTAGGTAGTGGTCAATGGGGATTAGCTCTCCCCGGGTAGAAAGGGAATCATGACTCATGGGTAAAGTGTGCAACCTCTGCAGAGGGTAGTGAAACTGATATATCAGCCGTGCTCACGGTTAAGAGCAGCCTTGGGATCCTCTTTGATTAGAGATACAGATGGTTCGAGAGACAAGGATTATGTTATGGTTTTGGTTCGACTATGATGATGTTGTTCCTCGATGAGGAAATGGTTTACGGGTTGGTTAATGCTAAAATCTGGCTTCTACTAATGATAAATACTTGACCAACTAAAAGCAACTGCTTGAGCTTAACCCCACATAAAGCTAGTCCACCTCAGCCAAACGGGACATTTGCTGAGTACGTTGATGTGTACTCATCCTTGCTTTACCACAAAACACCAGGTTGTCCGCATTGTAACCACTGCTCAGGAGAAGGCGAAGCCGTGGAAGGAGACTTCCAGGAGTTCCAAGATTACGACGAATTCTAGGTGTGGGTTGGCGGAAACCCCCAGTCAGCTGCCTGTGGAGGCCTTATCTTTACTGCGTTTCGCTAGTACTTTGATTTACTTGTTAAGACAATGAATATGTGGATGTCTATGACTCTATGATGTAATAAGTACCCCTTTTATGTTATTATTCGAGCATTGTGTGATGATGTTCATTTATGTAATCGCTGTGTACGTGAGTTCTGATCCTGGCACGTACATAGTTCGCATTCGGTTTGCCTTCCAAAACCGGGTGTGTCATAAGTGGTATCAAAGCCGTGCTGACTGTAGGACCGCTGACCTAGAGTAGCCCTGGTCGTACTAAGGACTATTGACCCTCCCCCCTCACCTTGACATCTGATGTTACTTCAAAAAGTCGGTCACCTCGACCAACCCTATGCTTTACTATCCATCTATACTATACCTTGTTAAAATTTTTATCTTATTCTGTCTTTGGTTTATTCACTTGTCATATTAGTTCTGCTCTTACTCTTGTGCTTACGGTGTCTTTTGTAGATGGCTCGTCTTAGACACACTGCACGTAAGTCGGTGATTCCTTTCCTGCCGTCTCGACTTGCGGAGCGTCCTCTGCACCGCACCGTGTCCGGACAGTCGAGTCACCTGGAGAGGCTGCACCACCGCCTGCGTGAGGAGCAGGAACGCCGGCGCTAGCACGGAGAGCAGCAGGGCTCTTCCTCCTCACCCCAGCAGGAGGTGGAGACCGTGAGGCCCCGTTCCTCTGTTGCCCAGCTAGAGGCACCCCCTGCACCACCGCGGGACGTCCCGGCTGTTGGAGGAGCTACTGGAGGAGACCCCGACGACGACGACTCAGACCACAGCACGGAGTCTTCTGAGCCGCAGGAGGCGGAAGGATGGGTCGCCCGACCCATCACCCGTGACGCCGCTCGCGGTTGTCACTTCCACGACGCACTCGACACCTTGCTGCGCCAGGCTTTCGACTGGCACACCTGGTCGATCGAGTATCGTTGTGTAGTCTACCAGCATAGTCGTGGGAGGTACCCGGACCGCTGGGAGGCTACCTGCCTAGTTCGCCGTCCGGAGGATGACCTCCGGGGTGCGGAGGCCGTTTCGGAGCACTATTCCATCTCCGAGAGGGACACTGCAGAGGCGGCTATGCAGGATGCAGCACGACGTGCACTCTCCCAGTACTGTTCCTTGTTCGGTGGCGTGGCCGACGGTCTTAACCTTCGGTACTACCCCCGCCGCCCTACTGGCAGCACAGAGAGTGTGGTTGTCTCACCTGTTGGTGAGGCTAACCCTAGGTTGAGCAGCACAGTCAACCTAGTCGCAGTGCTTAACACTGAGCTGGACCACTCTCTGGACGAGCTAAGCAGGGCTCGAACGGAGATTGCGGAGTTGCGTGCTGAGTTGGCAGAGCGCCATCACCAGGAGGGTGGTTCTCCCGCACCTGTTGGGACTCAGCACCCTTACCGCTCACCGCCACGTGGTCACCACACTTATGGTTCCCCTGTCTGTAAGACCAGGATAGATCTGGATCCTTAGACCGTTAGCGTCGGAGTTTGTAATAATCCTTAAGTCAAATGTCTCAGTCTTAGGTAGTCAGTTTAGTTTGCTTATCAGTTGCTTCCATTTAGTTTAGTTTGCTTATCAGTTGCTTTATTGCTTGTTATGGTGAACTTGTGCTGGATTTGAATCTTTGTAATGACTGTTGCCAACCTGTGGGTTTCCCCTACAGTTTGGCCTAGCTAGTAATGTTAATGAAGTCAGTTGTTTAGTTGGGAAACCATTTACTCTTACTTTCCTTTCTTATCTGAGAAGCTGTGTTGAATCATAATGAGGATCAGTGAAGCTCTTTGTTCACTCAGTGTCATGAAGAATTCTGTATTCTCTTTTCTTATGCTGAAGGGTTGTAAGATCAATGCTGATGTATGAATGTCTTCCACAGATGTCTGACAACAGGCGCCGATGCAACAGGAGTGCTCAGCAAGAGCAGCATGACCAGCAGGAGGAACAACAGAGGCAGCCTCCCCCACCACCCCCGATGTCAGTGGAGCAGATGTTCTTGATGCAGACCCAGGCAGTGCAGGCCATTGGGCAGACTCTGGCAGCCATGCAGCAGGCTCAACAGCAACCCCAACCCCAATTGCAAGTGCAGATGCCCCAGATGCCACGAGATAAGCGTGGTGAGTTCATGAGAGGGCACCCTCCTACCTTCGCCCATTCTGCTGACCCCATGGATGCAGAAGACTGGCTGCGCGCAGTGGAAAGGGAACTGCGCACCGCCCAATGTGACGACAGGGAGAAGGTTCTATATGGTCCCCGTCAGCTAAGGGGAGCAGCCCAGTCCTGGTGGGAGTCCTACCTCGCCACCCATGCCAACCCCGAAGCCATCACCTGGGAGGAATTCAGCGAGAGTTTCCGCAGGTACCATGTGCCGGAGGGACTGATGATCGTGAAGAAGGAGGAGTTTTTGGCTCTGAAGCAGGGACCCCTGTCTGTTAGTGAGTACAGAGATAAGTTTCTGCAGCTGTCTCGTTATGCACCTGAGGACGTCAACACTGATGCTAAAAGGCAGTACAGGTTCATGAGAGGTTTGGTGGATCCCCTGCATTACCAGCTGATGAATCACACCTTCCCCACCTTCCAGCACCTGATCGATAGGGCAGTTATGACTGAGAAGAAGCGTAAGGACATGGAAGATCGGAAGCGCAAGATGAGTGGACCCCAGTCCGGAGGCATCAGCCGTCCACGTTTCTCAGGCAGTTCATCTCAGCAAGGCAGACCTGGTCACCCACAGGGATATCAGAATCAGAATCAGCGTCCGCATCAGCAGCAATTTCAGAGGCAGTACCCGCAGCAACAGCAGCAGTATCGTCAGCACAGCCAGCAGGGAGGTAATCAATATCAGAAGCAGAACAACCAGGCACCTCGCCTTCCTGTCCCAGCAGCAAATCAGAGCAACCAAGCAGCCCCAGCACAAGGAGGAGGCAGAGGATGTTTCCACTGCGGAGATCAAGGCCACTGGGTGATGCAGTGCCCAAAGAAGTTGGCGCAGCAGCAGACCAACCCCAATGCTCCAACAAGGCAAGGTGTACTGCAGCCAGCAGCAGGCAATCGTAACCAAGCGTACAACCGTGGAAAGGTGAACCACTTGGAGGCCGAAGCGATCCAGGATGCACCAGATGTGGCAGTAGGTATGTTCTCAGTCGAATCTCATCCCGCAAAAGTGCTATTTGATACTGGTGCAACTCATTCGTTTGTCACTACAACATGGGTAGAATTGCATAACATCTCAGTAGAGGCAATGATGCCGCCCATGAGGATTAATTCGGTTGGTGGCAAGGTGCAAACAGATAAAATATGCTCAAATGTAAGGGTGGAAATAAGGGGGATAGGGTTCCCCAGTGATCTAATAGTAATAGACACCCTTGGGGTAGATATCATCCTAGGGATGAATTGGTTAATGAAGTATGAGGCGAATGTTAGTTGTGACAAGAGGACCGTAACATTGAAGTCCCCGTCAGGAGAAGAGGTAGTGGCCGAGCTATGGATGCCTAAATCAGCGGAGGGAGCCTGTCATCAGATTTCAGTTGATAGTAAGGAGCCCAACCCGCTCGAGACTATCAAGGTTGTGTCGGACTTTCCGGATGTGTTTCCCGAGGAGCTAACGGGCATGCCACCCGAAAGAAAGGTTGAATTTGCCATAGAGCTTATCCCTGGTACCGCCCCCATTTCCAAAAGAGCCTACCGAGTGTCTGGACCAGAACTGGTAGAACTCAAGAAGCAGATAGATGAGATGTTAGAGAAGGGTTACATCAGACCAAGTACCTCGCCTTGGGCCGCTCCAGTATTGTTTGTCGAGAAGAAAGATGGTACCAAAAGGATGTGCATAGATTACAGAGCCCTGAATGAAGTCACTATTAAGAACAAGTACCCCCTGCCAAGGATAGAAGATCTGTTTGACCAGCTCAGAGGTGCCAGCGTATTCTCGAAGATAGATCTGAGATCAGGTTACCATCAACTCAGAATCCGACCCTCGGACATACCGAAGACGGCATTCATCACCAAGTATGGGTTATATGAGTTCACAGTTATGTCCTTTGGTTTGACAAATGCGCCAGCCTTCTTCATGTACCTGATGAACAGTGTGTTCATGGATTATCTGGACAAGTTTGTGGTAGTGTTCATCGACGACATTCTCATATACTCTCAAAGTGAGGAAGATCATGTAGAGCATTTGAAGATGGTATTGCAAAGGCTTCGAGAACATCAGTTGTATGCCAAGCTGGGCAAATGCGAGTTCTGGATTCATGAAGTCTTGTTTCTGGGTCACATCATAAATCAAGATGGGTTGGCAGTAGATCCAAAGAAAGTGGCAGATATCTTGAACTGGAAAGCACCGAAGGATGTTCGTGGGATCAAGAGCTTCATCGGAATGGCTGGATATTACAGGCGTTTCATTGAAGGCTTTTCAAAGATTGCTAGACCGATGACAGCGTTACTAGCGAAGAAAGTTGAGTTTAAGTGGACCCAAAAGTGTCAGGAAGCATTTGAAGAACTGAAGAATAGATTGACTACAGCTCCTGTGTTAGTCCTGCCTGATGTTCACAAGTCATTCTCAGTGTATTGCGACGCTTCTTACACCGGATTGGGATGTGTGCTAATGCAAGAAGGGAGAGTTGTAGCATACTCGTCTCGACAGCTGAAGATCCATGAGAAAAACTATCCCACACATGACCTGGAGTTGGCAGCAGTGGTTCATGCTTTAAAGACCTGGAGACATTACCTGTATGGGCAGAAGTGTGACATCTACACAGATCATAAAAGTCTAAAGTACATATTCACCCAGTCAGAGTTAAACATGAGGCAGCGAAGATGGTTGGAACTGATCAAAGACTATGAGTTGGAGATACATTACCATCCGGGCAAAGCCAATGTTGTTGCAGATGCTCTGAGCAGGAAAAGTCAAGTTAATATGTTGGCCTCGCACCCAATGCCATATGAGTTAGCCAAGGAATTTGACAGACTGAGCCTTGGTTTCCTGAACAGTACGCAAGGAGTAACGGTGGAATTAGAGCCCACCCTAGAGCGGGAGATCAAAGAAGGACAGAAGGATGATGAAAACATCAACAAGATTCGGCAGCTGATCTTAGAAGGAAGAGGCAAAGACTTTCGAGAGGATGAAGAAGGGGTAATATGGTTCAAAGACCGATTGTGTGTTCCCGACCTCAAACCTATCCGGGAACTGATCCTCAAGGAAGCTCATGAGACAGCCTACTCCATACACCCTGGAAGTGAGAAGATGTACCAGGACTTAAAAAGAAGGTTTTGGTGGTATGGCATGAAAAGAGAGATCGCAGAATATGTTGCCATCTGTGATAGCTGTCAGAGAACCAAAGCAGAGCATCAGAGGCCCGCCGGATTGTTGCAGCCTTTGCGGATTCCTCAGTGGAAGTGGGATGAGATCGGGATGGATTTTATAGTTGGCCTACCTCGTACCCGGGCCGGCTATGATTCCATCTGGGTGGTTGTGGACCGCTTAACAAAGGTGGCCCATTTCATACCTGTGAAGACAACATACACCGGAGCAACGTTAGCTGAGTTATACATGTCACGGATAGTCTGCCTTCATGGTGTGCCGAAGAAGATAGTGTCAGATCGAGGAACGCAGTTCACATCTCATTTTTGGCAGCAGCTACAAGAAGCTTTGGGCACCCATTTGAACTTCAGCTTAGCTTATCACCCGCAGACAGACGGTCAGACTGAAAGAACTAATCAGATCCTAGAAGATATGTTGAGAGCCTGTGCGTTGCAAGACAAGTCAGGATGGGACAAAAGATTACCTTATGCAGAATTCTCCTACAACAATAGTTACCAGGCCAGCTTGAAGATGTCACCGTTTCAGGCACTCTATGGACGGAGTTGTAGGACTCCGCTGCATTGGGACCAGCCTGGAGAGAGACAGGTGTTTGGCCCCGACATCTTGCTTGAAGCTGAAGAGAATATCAAAATGGTTCGGGAGAATCTAAAGACAGCCCAGTCAAGACAGCGAAGCTATGCGGACCGAAGGAGAAGAGAACTGAGTTTTGAAGTGGGAGACTACGTCTATCTGAAGGTGTCACCTATCAGGGGAGTCAGAAGGTTCGGAGTTAAAGGCAAGTTAGCACCCCGGTACGTTGGACCATATCAGATTCAAACAAAGCGTGGAGAAGTGGCTTACCAACTCAACCTACCAGAAAGTTTGTCGGCAGTGCACAACGTGTTCCACGTGTCGCAATTGAAGAAATGTCTGCGAGTACCAGAAGAGCAGTTGCCAGTGGAGGGTTTGGAAGTTCAGGAAGATCTGACCTACATAGAGAAGCCAACGCAGATTTTGGAGTTTGCAGACAGGGTCACCCGGAGAAACACCATCAGAATGTGCAAAGTCAGATGGGGTCACCACTCTGAGGAAGAAGCAACCTAGGAACGAGAAGATGATCTAAAAGCCAAATACCCTGAACTCTTTGCTGACCAACCCTGAATCTCGGGGGCGAGATTCTTTTAAGGGGGATAGGTTTGTAACACCCTGAATTTGGGGGTATAAAATTTCTTTGCTCATATTCACAAATTCAGGTGTTACTTCCCTTTTTTCATCCTTTCCCAATCTTCTCTTTCTCATTTCTATAGGAGAAAAGTGGTTATTTTATTTGTAATTATAGTCTATTAGCTCAAACCCTAAGGGAATATGAATTGTTGCATCATGTCGAACCCTAGATTTCACTTTTGTTTGGTGCATAATTCTCAAAAAGTCTAATTTGATTTTGGGGCTCATTTGAATTTGAATCAAATAGAATAAATAAAAGAAAAGGAGAAAACAATTCCAAAATAAAAGAAAAAGGCAAAGCAGCCCACTTCCCCGCCCCCCTCGGCCTTTCGGCCCAGTCGGCCCACCTCGCGCGCGCGCCTCTCCCCCCTCCTCTCTCTGCGCAGCGGGCCCGGCCTGTCGGCGCTGCCGCTTCCCCGCGCGCGCCCGCTCCCTCGCTCTCTCTCTGCCCGTGGGCCCGGCCTGTCAGCCCCGCTTCCCTCGCGCCCGCACCCGCTTTCTTCTCTCTCTCTGCGCCGCGGGTTCGGCTTGTCAGCTTCTCCGTCTTCGCGTAACCGCCGCCGTGCGTGCCGCGGTCTCCGCGCCCACGTCGCGCGTGGGGCTCGCCCCACCTCGCCCTCGGCCACTTGAGCCCCGAGCCTTGCTCGCCATCTCCCCCTCCCTCATTTGCGCACCAACCGGCCCCCCTCTTCCACCTCTCCCTCGCTGTGCGCACGCCAGAGCGCCGCCGCCGTAAACCCCGCCGTTCCGAGCTCGGTTCCCGGCCGCCGTTGGAGCTCCGCCGTGTCCATTGCCACGGTGAGCTTCGCCCCGACGTCCGCAACCCGGAACGCGCACCAATTTCCCCTTCCCCTCCCTATTTCTCTCTGCCCGCGCTCACCCGCCGTCCGCCGTGCAGCCGCCACCGTCGACCCGGGCCACCGTCGCGTCTCCGTCGCCGCCGAGGAGTCCCCGGAGCCCGCCTTGAGGTAAAGAACCTCTCCCGCCCCTATTGGCCTTTATTTTGCTCTCTGCTGCGTTTGATTGCTCGTCGGAGTTGCTTACCGCCGCCGCCGAGCCACTCCGCCATGAGCCACCCCCCCGGTGCCCCTGCCCCGACCCAGACCCCACCAATGGATTCCCCATGCCCTCCCTAACCTCCCCGGCCACTCGGATCGCCCCAAGGACCCGCAGGGCCCCCGCGCCCCTCGTCTCCGGCGAGCTCCTCCGCCGCGGGGACGAGCGCCGCCGCCCCAGCTAGCCGAAGGAGACGGGAGCCAGCCACCCCATCCCCGCCGTCTATATTAGATCGGACGGCACGGATTCAAATAACCCGAACCCAACCTCAACCGTCCGCCCAAGATCCAACGGCCCAGAGCCGTTTCCCCCGCGCCCCGCCTCCCTGCCGACTGGGCCCCGCCTGCCAGTCGCCCGCGCCCGCGCTGCCCGCCCGGCCCCGCCTGTCAGCCCCGCGCCCGCGCTGCCCGCCCGGCCCCGCCTGTCAGCCCCGCGCCCGCGCTGCCCGCCCGGCCCCGCCTGTCAGCCGCTCACGCCGCCGCGCGCCCGCCGCGGGATCTAATCCTGGCCGTCGATCTGAGATCCAACGGCTGTAGGCGCCCGATACCCCTTCGCCCGCGCATTTTCTTAAAGAACCCCCCTGTTTTCTGGAAATTGCGCCCGCCGTCCCTGGTCTCTCGCAGTTAGGTCCTCGGACCTTTTATTTAATTCAAAATAGGTCCTTAGGGTATAATTTTAACCCCTAAACTTGTAAAATTCATAACTTTGTCATATGAACTCCAAATTAGGTGCTTCAAATTGCAAAATGTTCATAATATTATTATCTATCTGTTTATGCAATGTTTCCCTGCTGTTTCCATGTCCCAATTAATGGTTAATCATTAGGATAAAGTTAATGTTATGGGAACCCTATTTGAGATAAATAAAAGATAGTAGACTTTAATAAAAGTTGGAGCACTTAAGTTTATGGACTTAAACACCTAGGTTTAGGAACTTAAAACCATGTAATGATTTAATCCCACCCCTGACTTAAACCTGATTAGTGGATAATGAATCACTTTGTATAGTCCTCTACCCCAGACCTAGGGAACACCAGAGTGCCCATCCTTTTCTGCTATGAACTTGTGATCTCTCTCTGCTGCATATGTTTGGTATGTTGCTTTCTGTTTGTTATTTTCCCAAGTGCATAGTGTGAATGATTACTGTACGTAGACAACGAGCAGTCTGTGTTTCCCGAGGAAGTTGCAGAGGAAGTCCCTGATCAGCAGTTTGGTGAAGGCAAGTGTCCTCTGTCCCATTATGTCCTATTCATTTATAACTTACTACCCTGCATTACTTACTTGAAACCTAAGGATTGACTAGCTTTACACTTTACTTTATCCTTGATGACCTTGTGGGCTATTATGGTTAGCACTTTGCTATTGCTTTAACATAATCAATGAACATGATGTGACTATTTATGATACTGTTATCCTGATGATGTTGATGATCTGGTGATACTCTAGGGGGCTCAGGCTGTTTCCTGAGTACCTCTCCGTAAGGACTGGTTCGTTGAGAGACCACCCGGGATAACAGTGCAACCATGAGGGTGAAATGGGATGCCCTTAGCTGATTAATTAGATGAACTAGAGGTGTAGTTGCTTAGCCGTCGTGCCGTCAATGGGGTCCAGGCACAGTGCTTGCTCTGCCGAGGCTGAGTGCTGAGGTTCTTTCGTTTTGCTCTTTG
This sequence comes from Zea mays, assembly GCF_902167145.1. NCBI lineage: Eukaryota > Viridiplantae > Streptophyta > Magnoliopsida > Poales > Poaceae > Zea > Zea mays. The sequence goes on along the minus strand of NC_050100.1, from coordinate 28,098,936 downwards.
TTAGTCACTCTCCTGCGGGGAGGGGTACTGTGTTTATCAAACTGGAGAAACCTAACGGGCAGCTATGATCTCTAGGGAATCTTTGTAAAAGCTACGTAGTGATGCCCTGCCGGACCACCTAGGTAGTGGTCAATGGGGATTAGCTCTCCCCGGGTAGAAAGGGAATCATGACTCATGGGTAAAGTGTGCAACCTCTGCAGAGGGTAGTGAAACTGATATATCAGCCGTGCTCACGGTTAAGAGCAGCCTTGGGATCCTCTTTGATTAGAGATACAGATGGTTCGAGAGACAAGGATTATGTTATGGTTTTGGTTCGACTATGATGATGTTGTTCCTCGATGAGGAAATGGTTTACGGGTTGGTTAATGCTAAAATCTGGCTTCTACTAATGATAAATACTTGACCAACTAAAAGCAACTGCTTGAGCTTAACCCCACATAAAGCTAGTCCACCTCAGCCAAACGGGACATTTGCTGAGTACGTTGATGTGTACTCATCCTTGCTTTACCACAAAACACCAGGTTGTCCGCATTGTAACCACTGCTCAGGAGAAGGCGAAGCCGTGGAAGGAGACTTCCAGGAGTTCCAAGATTACGACGAATTCTAGGTGTGGGTTGGCGGAAACCCCCAGTCAGCTGCCTGTGGAGGCCTTATCTTTACTGCGTTTCGCTAGTACTTTGATTTACTTGTTAAGACAATGAATATGTGGATGTCTATGACTCTATGATGTAATAAGTACCCCTTTTATGTTATTATTCGAGCATTGTGTGATGATGTTCATTTATGTAATCGCTGTGTACGTGAGTTCTGATCCTGGCACGTACATAGTTCGCATTCGGTTTGCCTTCCAAAACCGGGTGTGACACAAATCCGGCAAGGTAGTTGCCAAATATGTTGGGGGCAAACACAAGAGCTCCAAGACTTGTGTTTGGGTACCCAAAGTTCTTGTATCTAATGCCAAAGGACCCAAAACAGTTTGGGTACCTAAAACAAAGAACTAAACTTGTTTTGTAGGTTTATGCATCCGGGGGCTCAAGTTGGATCATCGATAGCGGGTGCACAAACCACATGACAGGGGAGAAGAAAATGTTCTCCTCTTATGAGAAAAACCAAGATCCCCAACGAGTTATCACATTCGGGGATGGAAATCAAGGTTTGGTCAAAGGATTGGGTAAAATTGCTATATCTCCTGACCATTCAATTTCTAATGTTTTTCTTGTAGACTCTTTAGATTACAACTTTCTTTCAATTTCTCAACTATGCAAAATGGGCTACAACTGTCTTTTTACAGATGTAGGTGTTACTGTCTTTAGAAGAAGTGATGATTCAATAGCATTTAAGGGAGTGTTAGAGGGTCAGCTATACTTAGTAGATTTTGATAGAGCTGAACTCGACACTTGCTTAATTGCTAAGACTAACATGGGCTGGCTCTGGCATCGCTGACTAGCACATGTTGGAATAAAGAATCTTCACAAGCTTCTAAAGGGAGAACACATTTTGGGACTAACAAATGTTCATTTTGAGAAAGACAGGATTTGTAGCGCATGTCAGGCAGGGAAGCAAGTTGGGACTCATCATCCACACAAGAACATTATGACGACTGACATGCCACTCGAGCTCCTACGCATGGACCTATTCGGCCCGATAGCTTACATAAGCATTGGCGGGAGTAAGTACTGTCTAGTTATTGTGGATGATTATTCTCGCTTCACTTGGGTGTTCTTTTTGCAGGAAAAATCTCATACCCAAGAAACTTTAAAGGGATTCTTGAGACGGGCTCAAAACGAGTTCGGCTTAAGGATCAAGAAAATTAGAAGCGACAACGGGACGGAGTTCAAGAACTCTCAAATTGAAGGCTTCCTTGAGGAGGAGGGCATCAAGCATGAGTTCTCTTCTCCCTACACCCCACAACAAAATGGTGTAGTGGAGAGGAAGAATCAAACTCTATTGGACATGGCAAGAACCATGCTTGATGAATACAAGACTTCGGATCGGTTTTGGGCCGAGGCGGTCAACACCGCTTGCTACGCCATCAACCGGTTATATCTACACCAAATCCTCAAGAAGACATCATACGAACTCCTAACCGGTAGAAAACCCAATATTTCATATTTTAGAGTCTTTGGTAGCAAATGCTTTGTTCTTGTTAAAAGAGGTAGAAAATCTAAATTTGCTCCTAAGACAGTAGAAAGCTTTTTACTAGGATATGATTCAAACACAAGGGCATACAGAGTCTTTAACAAGTCCTCAGGACTAGTTGAAGTTTCTTGTGACGTTGTGTTTGATGAGACTAACGGCTCTCAAGTAGAGCAAGTTGATCTTGATGAGATAGGTGATGAAGAGGCTCCGTGCATCGTGCTAAGGAACATGTCCATTGGGGATGTGTGTCCTAAGGAATCCGAAGAGCCTCCAAATGCACAAGATCAACCATCCTCCTCCACGCAAGCATCTCCACCAACTCAAAATGAGGATGAAGCTCAAGTTGATGAAGGAGAAGATCAAAAAGATGAGCCACCTCAAGATGACGGCAATGATCAAGGGGGAGATGCAAATGATCAAGATAAGGAGGATGAAGTTCCAAAGCCGCCACACCCAAGAGTCCACCAAGCAATTCAACGAGATCACCCCATCGACACCATCCTCGGCGACATTCATAAGGGGGTAACTACTAGATCTCGTGTTGCACATTTTTGTGAGCATTACTCTTTTGTTTCCTCTATAGAACCACATAGGGTAGAGGAAGCACTTCAAGATTCGGATTGGGTGGTGGCGATGCAAGAGGAGCTCAACAACTTCACTAGGAACGAGGTATGGCATTTTGTTCCACGTCCTAATCAAAATGTTGTAGGAACCAAGTGGGTGTTCCGCAACAAGCAAGACGAGCATGGTGTGGTGACAAGGAACAAAGCCCGACTTGTGGCCAAGGGGTATTCACAAGTCGAAGGTTTGGATTTCGGTGAAACCTATGCACCCGTAGCTAGGCTTGAGTCAATTCGTATATTACTTGCCTATGCTACTTACCATGGCTTTAAGCTTTACCAAATGGACGTGAAAAGTGCCTTCCTCAATGGACCAATCAAGGAAGAGGTCTATGTTGAGCAACCTCCCGGCTTTGAAGATAGTGAGTACCCTAACCATGTGTATAAACTCTCTAAGGCGCTTTATGGGCTCAAGCAAGCCCCAAGAGCATGGTATGAATGCCTAAGAGATTTTCTTATCACTAATGGCTTCAAAGTCGGAAAAGCTGATCCTACTCTATTCACTAAAACTCTTGATAATGGTTTATTTGTATGCCAAATTTATGTTGATGACATTATATTTGGGTCTACTAACGAATCTACATGTGAGGAATTTAGTAGGATCATGACAAAGAAATTCGAGATGTCAATGATGGGGGAGTTGAAGTACTTCTTGGGATTTCAAGTGAAGCAACTCCAAGAGGGCACCTTCATTAGCCAAACAAAGTATATTCAAGACATTCTAACCAAGTTAGGAATGAAGGATGCCAAGCCCATCAAGACACCCATGGGAACCAATGGGCATCTCGACCTCGACACGGGAGGTAAATCCGTCGATCAAAAGGTATACCGGTCGATGATAGGCTCTTTACTCTATTTATGTGCATCTCGACCGGATATTATGCTTTCCGTATGCATGTGTGCAAGATTCCAAGCCGACCCTAAGGAAGCTCACCTTACGGCCGTAAAACGAATCTTGAGATATTTAGTTTATACTCCTAAGTTTGGGCTTTAGTATCCTAGGGGATCCACTTTTGATTTAATTGGTTATTCGGATGCCGATTGGGCGGGGTGTAAAATCAATAGAAAGAGCACATCGGGGACTTGCTAGTTCTTGGGAAGATCCTTGGTGTCTTGGGCTTCAAAGAAGCAAAATTCCGTCGCTCTTTCTACCGCCGAAGCCGAGTATATTGCTGCAGGTCATTGTTGCGCGCAATTACTTTGGATGAGGCAAACCCTTAGGGACTATGGTTACAAATTAACCAAAGTTCCTCTTCTATGTGATAATGAGAGTGCAATCCGCATGGCGGATAATCCCGTTGAGCATAGCCGCACTAAACACATAGCCATTCGGTATCATTTCTTAAGGGATCACCAACAAAAGGGAGATATCGAGATTGCATATATTAACACTAAGGAACAATTAGCCGATATCTTTACCAAGCCACTAGATGAACAAACCTTTAACAAACTTAGGCATGAGCTAAATATTCTTGATTCTAGGAATTTCTTTTGATGTCTTGCATACATAACTCATGAATATACTGTTGATCATGTCTCTTTTATATGCTATGACTAATGTGTTTTCAAGTATATTTCAAAACAAGTCATAGGTGTATTGAAAGAGAATTGGAGTCTTCGGCGAAGACAAAGGCTTCCACTCCACTCCATAACTCATCCTTCGACGTCGCTCCGAGCAACTCTCCGTCTTTGGTATAATCTTCACTCATATATTATTTGCCAAAGGGGAGAAAGTAGTAACATGGGCTTATATTTCACTCAAGTATCCGTTTTTGGTGATTCATGCCAAAGGGGGAGAAAGTATTAGCCCAAAGCAAAAGGATCGCACCACCACCTAATTTTAAACTATGATTTTCAAATTGGTATCTCATTGTGTTCAAAAGGGGGAGAAAGTAGTATTTTCAAAATTGATATCTTAAAACCCTCTTGAACACTAAGAGGAGGAATTTATTGAGGGGGAGTTTTGTTTTAGTCAAAGGAAAAGCATTTCAAACAGGGGGATTCAATTTCAAATCTTGAGGATGCTTCTCTAAATCTTATTCATTTACCTTTGACTATTTGCAAAAGAACCTTCAAATGAATTTACAAAAGGATTTGCAAAAACAAAACATATGGTGCAAGCGTGGTCCAAAATGTTAAAAATAAAGAAACAATCCATGCATATCTTATGAGTATTTATATTGGCTCAATTCTAAGTAACCTTTGCACTTACATTATGCAAACTAGTTCAATTATGCACTTCTATACTTGCTTTGGTTTGTGTTGGCACCAATCACCAAAAAGGGGGATATTGAAAGGGAATTAGGCTTACACCTATTTCCTAATTGATTTTGGTGGTTGAATTGCCCAACACAAATAATTGGACTAACTAGCTTGCTCTAGTCTATAAGTTATACAGGTGCCAAAGGTTCACATAAGCCAATAAGGCCCTGTTTGGCACAGCTTATTTTCAGCTTCTTCACAAATTTAAGCTGAAGTCCTGCCAAACAGGCAGCTTCTGCAGCAGCTTATCAGTTCAGTTGCTTCTCAAAATGAACAAAAAGCAGCCAACAAGCAGAAGCTGCTTTTTACCAGCTTATCAGATAAGTTGCTTTTTCAACAAGCAGCAGCTGTCCCAAACAGGGCCTAAAAAGACCAAGAAAAGGGTTCAAACAAAGAGAGCAAGGGACAACCGAAGTGTGCCCTGGTCTGGCGCACCGGACTGTCCGGTGCACCACCGGACAGTGTCCGGTGCACCAGGAGACTCCAAGCTGAACTCCACACCTTCGGGAATTCTCAGAGGCGCTCCGCTATAATTCACCGGACTGTCCGGTGCACCACCGGACAATGTCCGGTGCCCCAAGGGAGAGCAACTCTGAACTCGCCAACTTCGGGAATCCGCTCCGCTATAATTCACCGGACTGTCCGATGAGTCACTGGATCGTGTCCGGTGCACACCGGACTGTCCGGTGTGACAGCGGAGCAACGGCTACTTCGCGCGCAACGGTCGACTGCAACGCATTAAATGCGTGCCTGCGCGCGCAGAGGAGCAGAGCACGCGTGGGTGGCACACCGGACAGCCTACAGGGCCTGTCCGGTGCACCACCGGACAGCCAGGTGGGCCCACAAGACAGAGCTCCAACGGTCAGAACCCAACGGCCTGGTGACGTGGCTGGCGCACCGGACAGTGTCTGGTGGCGCACCGGACTATCCGGTGCGCCCGTCGACTGCAGCCTCCACCAACGGTTATGTTTGGTGGTTGGGGCTATAAATACCCCAACCACCCCCACATTCAAGTCATCCAAGTTTTCCACTCTTCTACACCTTACAAGAGCTAGCATTCAATACAAGACACACCAAAGAGATCAAATCCTCTCCCAACTCCACACAAAGCTTTAGTGATTAGAGAGAGTGATTTGTCATGTTCATTTGAGCTCTTGCACTTGGATCGCTTCTTTTCTTCCTTAATTCTTGTGATCAAACTCAATTGTAACCAAGGCAAGAGACACCAGTTGTGTGGTGGTCCTTGCGGGAACTTCGTGTTCCGTTTGATTGAGAAGAGAAGCTCACTCGGTCTAAGTGAACGTTTGAGAGAGGGAAAGGGTTGAAAGAGACCCGGTCTTTGTGACCACCTCAACGGGGAGTAGGTTTGCAAGAACCGAACCTCGGTAAAACAAATCCTTGTGTCACACTCTTTATTTGCTTGAGATTTGTTGTTTGCCCTCTCTCGGACTCATTCTTATTTCTAACGCTAACCCGGCTTGTAGTTGTGATTAAGTTTGTAAATTTCAGATTCGCTCTATTCACCCCACTCTAGGCGACTTTCACTTGACGACCATCACAAATCATATGGACTAACTAGTTTGCCTAGTTGATCATTTCTCAGGTGCATAAGTTCATCTACATCAATTCTAAGTCGACTGTCCGGAATACCATAGATTATTCCGGACAGGAGAATCTTTTTGGAATTCACTTGTGCGTGGACCGTTCGGGCCCTTCCGACGGACCGTACGTGACACAAAGGTGTGCCTCGGACAAGAACTGTGCAAATCACGCATTTACATTGCAGACTGTCCGAAGGAAAAGAGAGCACCATCTGGGACAAAGCTCGGGTCGTCCGACCTCAGGCGCGGACCATCCGCACATTGAAAAACCAGAAAAACCCGAAGGTGACGGGTTCGGTAAAATGCATTTTTTGTGTCCTCGCATACCGTCCGTGGCTGCTTTATCTGACATCTGACGACGCATTTTATGCACTATAGTCGTAGATGTAGTCGTTACTGCTGACCGTTGTGATTTTAGTCGTTGATGTGCAGGGCCAGACCAGGGCCGCGGACCGTCCGCGGTTGGCAGAACAAGGGCAACAACTAGGAAGTGGTTGGTGGATGTAAATACAACCCCAACCACCTCCATTTAACACACCCAAGCGTTTTATTCACTCTCATTCAATACAAGAGCAAGCGATCCATTACAAGACACATTCAAAGCTTCCAAACCTCTCCAAGTGTCACAATTGAGACAAGTGATCATTAGTGATCAGTGACTTGAGAGAGTGTGATTCATGTTTCATTTGTTGATCTTGTTGCTTGGTTTTTTAATTGTGCTGCCTTCACCTCTTTCTAAACTCTCTAGTGACTTGTAAAGCTAGCAAGAGACACCTAAGTGTGTGGTGGTCCTTGCGGGGTCTTAGTAATCCTTGAGATTAAGAGGAAGCACTCAACCGGTCTAAGTGATCGATTGAGAGAGGGAAAGGGTTGAAAAAGACCCAACCTTCGTGGCCTCCTCAATGGGGAGTAGGTTCATTGGAACCGAACCTCGGGAAATAAATCGTTGTGTTCATTTGTGTTGATCATTACCTTACGATTTGATTCTTCCTCTCCCCTCTCTCTAAGTTCTCTTGCTTACAATCTTTTTGAGTTAGCTTCTAAAGTCATCCGCATTGATTGAGCAACTCATAGCAAGAAGAACTTCCTTTCGCACTCTGAATTCATTATTACTTATTTCTAATCCTAACCTCAGGCGAAGTTCGTGTTCAAAATTTATAATATTCAGGTTTCACCTATTCACCCCCCCCCCCTCTAGACAACTTTCAACATCTCTCTCATAAAATTTAATAGAACCTTGCGTGAATGGATGGCTCAAGCAAGACAAGATGGAGGGCTCCACCATGGCTCCACCAACCATGTTTTCACCATACAACAAAAGAGCAAGGTTTTCATTACTTATCGCAATATAGTAACTTGAAAAAGAAGCAACTTGAAACACAACTCAAACCTTGCAAGAATGGAGAGCTCCAACGAGGATGGTGCATTTTCTGTACCATAATGCTCGTCTTCTCCAAAAGTTGGATCAACTACATTTTAAAATTTTTTTGACAATATGTTCCAATTCGCCACATTTTTACATTTTCACTTCCTTGGTCTAAGTCCATCGCCCATATTCTAGTCTTCCTTTGCCTTCCTGGTGCTCTTGCTTGTATCGGAGCATGTAGCACAAAACTAGAATCAACTATATCCCACTATTGCTTTGCCTTAATGGAAGGTACATTCTCAGCATATATTGCACTAAACTTTGTAATAGAGTATTACTCATGATGTGTGGCTTAAGAAAATTAGATGGACATTGATCATATTCTAAGGAAGAGGATATTCAATGCACACTCAAGATGTGTGGCTTAAGGAAGGCTTGATAAGGTGAATAACAAGGCAAATGACTTCAAAGTACTGAGCAAAGGAGAAGGTCAAGTAGAAGGCTTGTAGCTCGAGGTACCAATGCTAAGGTGAAACAGTAAGTACTTGCACTTAGTCAAGGGACTAACCAAGCTCAAGAGAAGTCATGCAATGTTGAGTAATCTTTGTTGAAAGAAAGATGTGAGGAACGAATGGACATTGACTAAGTTAGTTTTCAATGTTATATGACTTGGAGATGGTCTGATAGGGGCAAGACAGCCACAAAAAGTGCTTTAAGGGACCCGGAAAAGGTGAAGGTCAAACAAATGGCTTGTGGACCAAGATACCATGGCTAGGGTAAAGAAGAGAGTACTTGTAATATGTCGACGAATTAATCAGATTATGAAGAGTCATATTGTGATAAGGATCACAACATTAGGAGACGTGATTTGAAGCCATCAGTTTAACTCATATGAAGATGTGATGGTTCAAAACATAAGGCGGAAAGGAGGTAATAAGGATCTAGGAACAACAAGGACACAAGTTGAAAGCAAGAACAATCATAGAGGTGCACAACTCAATGGAGTTTCTGCTTATGTGCAACTATTTTTGTCTTTTTGTCTTTTCATGATTTTTTGCTCCATTCAATTTTTTGTGGTTTTATTTTTTCAAATATTTTTTAGTAGCACATAAAAGGAAACATACCAAGTTTGAGGGTTTTTTTGTAGAAAGATGTGGCCTATGGAAAATTGGTAAATTCAATGAAAATTCGGCAAAAACTTTTGGAAAATGAGAACTCGTATTTCCATGACAAATTTGGGAATTCTGAAAACAAAAACCCGACGAAGCGAGGGAGAAATGAATGCAAAAAAATCATCTGATTTCAAAAAAAATGCCCCTTGTTTCAAGTTTCAAGCAAAAAAGTTATGGTCGTTTAAAGATTTGGCTCTGAATCAGGGTTTCGGTGAAGCACAAGAAGGGTCGAAGAGATCAGTAAAATAAAAAATGAACAAAAAACAAATCTAAATCAACCAAACTTAAACTAGGACATTGTAACACCCTGAATTTGAGGGTATAAAATTTATTTTCTAATATCCACCAAATTCAGGTGTTACTGAAAGGGAATTAGGCTTACACCTTGTTCCTAATTAATTTTGGTGGTTGAATTGCCCAACACAAATAATTGGACTAACTAGTTTGCTCTAGAATATATGTTCTACAGGTGCCAAAGGTTCATCTACAACTATACTAAATCGACTGTCCGGAATACCGTAGATTATTCCGGACAGGAGAAGCTTTTTGGAAAAACAGGCCAAGCGCGGACCGTCCGGGCACTTACGGTGGACCGTCCGCAACACCAGGATGACCCTCGGACAGAACCAATGCAAAAATCCAAGTCTGCACTACGGACCGTCCGGAGGAAAAGCAAGGACCGTCCGAGACCTCGCGCGGACCGTCCGGCTTCAGGCGCGGACCGTCCGGTAGATGAGAAACCGAAAACCCCGAAGGTGACGGGTTCGGAAAAATGAATTATAGCGTCCTCGCGGACCGTCCGGGGTGCACGACCGGACCGTCCGCGACTGGCTTTATTTGACATCTGACGACGCATTAAATGCAATATAGCCATTGATATAGCCGTTACTGCTGACCGTTGCGTTTTCAGCCGTTGATATACAGTCGCGGACCGTCTGGACCAGGCGGGCGGACCGTCCGCGGTCGGCAGAATGGAGCAACGGCTAGGAAGTGGTTGGTGGCTATAAATACAACCCCAACCACCTCCATTCACATCATCCAAGCATTCCAACCTTCAACATTCAATACAAGAGCTAGCAAACCATTCCAAGACACATTCAAAGCCTCCATCTCTCCAAGTTTCACAATTGAGAAAAGAGATCATTAGTGATTAGTGACTTGAGAGAGAAAGTGATCCGTGTGTTATTTGTCGCTCTTGTCGCTTGGCTTTTGCAATCGTGCTTTTCTTTCAATCTCTCTTGCGATCAACTCAATTGTAACCAAGGCAAGAGACACCAATTGTGTGGTGGTCCTTGCCGGGAAGTTTGTTCTCGTTTGATTGAGAAGAAGAAGATCACTCGGTCCGAGGGACCGTTTGAGAGAGGGAAAGGGTTGAAAGAGACCCGGTCTTTGTGACCACCTCAACGGGGAGTAGGTTTGCGAGAACCGAACCTCGGTAAAACAAATCCACGTGTCACACTCTTTATTTGCTTGTGATTTGTTTTGCACCCTCTCTCGCGGACTCAATTATATTTCTAATGCTAACCCGGCTTGTAGTTGTGATTAACTTTGTAAATTTCAGTTTTGCCCTATTCACCCCCCCTCTAGGCGACTTTCAATTGGTATCAGAGCCCGGTTCTTCATTAGAGCCTAACCGCTCGAAGTGATGTCGGGAGATCACGCCAAGAAGGAGATGGAGACCGGCGAAAAGCCCACTACAAGCAACGAGAAAGCTCTATCGGGAGAGTCCCGCAACAAGGATAAGAAGAAGGAAAAGAAGAAGGAAAAGAAGACTTCTTCCCACAAGTCGCATCGGAGTGGCGACAAAATAAAGAAGATGAGGAAAGTGGTCTACTACGAGACCGACACTTCATCACCTTCTACCTCCGGCTCCGACGCGCCCTCCATAACTTCTAAGCGCCATGAGCGCAAGAAGTTTAGTAAGATCCCCTTACATTATCCTCGTACTTCTAGACATACTCCATTACTTTCCGTTCCATTAGGCAAACCGCCAACCTTTGACGGTGAAGATTATGCTAGGTGGAGTGATTTAATGAAATTTCATCTAACCTCACTCCACAAAAGTATATGGAATGTTGTTGAGTTTGGAGCACAGGTACCATCCGTAGGGGATGAGGATTATGATGAGGACGAGGTGGCCCAAATCGAGCACTTCAACTCCCAAGCCACAACCATACTCCTCGCCTCTCTAAGTAGGGAGGAGTACAACAAGGTGCAAGGACTAAAAAGCGCCAAGGAAGTTTGGGACGTGCTCAAGACGGCGCACGAGGGTGATGAACTCACCAAGCGAGAAACGATCGAGGGGGAGCTCGGTCGCTTCCGTCTTCGCCAAGGGGAGGAGCCATAAGATATGTACAACCGGCTCAAAACCTTAGTGAATCAAGTGCGCAACCTCGGGAGCAAAAAGTGGGATGACCACGAGGTGGTTAAGGTTATTCTAAGATCTCTTATTTTCCTTAACCCTACTCAAGTACAATTAATTCGTGGCAACCCAAGATATACACTAATGACTCCCGAGGAAGTAATCGGGAATTTCGTGAGCTTTGAATTTATGATCAAGGGCTCACGAAAGATCAACGAGCTTGACGACCCCTCCACATCCGAAGCACAACCGGTCGCATTCAAGGCGACGGAGGAGAAGAAGGAGGAAACTACACCAAGTAGACAACCAATCGACGCCTCCAAGCTCGACAATGAGGAAATGGCGCTCGTCATCAAGAGCTTCCGCCAAATCCTCAAACAAAGGAGGGGGAAAGACTACAAACCCCGCTCCAAGAAAGTGTGCTACAAATGTGGTAAGCCCGGTCATTTTATTGCAAAATGTCCTATATCTAGTGACAGTGATAGGGGCGATGACAAGAAGGGGAGAAGAAAGGAGAAGAAGAGGTACTACAAGAAGAAGGGCGGCGATGCCCATGTTTGTCGCGAGTGGGACTCCGACGAAAGCTCAAGCGACTCCTCCGACGACGAGGACGCCGTCAACATCGCCGTCACCAAGGGACTTCTCTTCCCCAACGTCGGCCACAAGTGCCTCATGGCAAAGGACGGCAAAATGAAGAAGGTTAAATCCAAATCCTCCACTAGATATGAGTCCTCTAGTGATGATAATGCTAGTGATGAGGAAGATAATTTGCGTACTCTTTTTGCAAACTTAAACATGCAACAAAAGGAGAAGTTAAATGAATTAATTAGCGCCATTCATGAGAAGGGTGATCTCTTGGACTCCCAAGAGGACTTCCTAATCAAGGAAAACAAAAAACATGTTAAGGTTAAAAATGCTTATGCTATAGAAGTTGAAAAATGTGAAAAATTATCTAGTGAGCTAAGCACTTGCCATGAGACTATAGACAACCTTAGGAATGAGAATTCTAATCTGTTAGCTAAGGTTGATTCTATTGCTTGTAATGTTTCAATTCCCAATCTTAGAAATGATAATGATGATTTGCTTGCTAAGATTGAAGAATTAAACATATCTCTTGCTAGCCTTAGGATTGAAAATGAAAAATTGCTTGCTAAGGCTAAAGAATTAGATGTTTGCAATGCTACAATTTCTGACCTTAGAACTAAAAATGATATATTGCATGCTAAGGTTGTAGAATTAAAATCTTGAAAACCCTCTACATCTACCATTGAGCACACTTCCATTTGTACTAGATGTAGAGATATTGATGTTAATGATATACATGATCACATGGCTTTAATTAAACAACAAAATGATCATATAGCAAAATTAGATGCTAAAATTGCCGAGCATGAACTTGAGAATGAAAATTTTAAATTTGCTCGTAGTATGCTTTATAGTGGGAGACGCCCTGGCATTAAGGATGGCATTGGCTTCCAAAAGGAGGACAATGTCAAACTTAATGCCCCTCCTAAGAAATTGTCTAATTTTGTTAAGGGCAAGGCTCCCATGCCTCAGGATAACGAGGGTTACATTTTGTACCCTGCCGGTTATCCCGAGAGCAAAATTAGGAGAATTCACTCTATGAAGTCTCACTCTGGCCCTAATCATGCTTTTATGTATAAGGGTGAGACATCTAGTTCTAGGCAACCAACCCGTGCTAAGTTGCCTAAGAAGAAAACTCCTAGTGCATCAAATGATCATGACATTTCATTTAAAACCTTTGATGCATCTTATGTTCTAACTAACAAATCCGGGCAAGGTAGTTGCCAAATATGTTGGGGGCAAGCACAACGGCTCAAAGACTTGTGTTTGGGTACCCAAAGTTCTTGTATCTAATGCCAAAGGACCCAAAACCATTTGGGTACCTAAAGTCAAGAACTAAACATGTTTTGTAGGTTTATGCATCCGGGGGCTCAAGTTGGATCATCGACAGCGGATGCACAAACCACATGACAGGGGAGAAGAAGATGTTCTCCTCCTACGAGAAAAACCGGGATCCCCAACGAGCTATCACATTCGGGGATGGAAACCAAGGTTTGGTCAAGGGTTTGGGTAAAATTGCTATATCTCCTGACCATTCCATTTCCAATGTTTTTCTTGTAGATTCATTAGATTACAATTTGCTTTCTGTATCTCAATTATGCAAAATGAGCTACAACTGTTTATTCACTGATGTAGGTGTCACTGTCTTTAGAAGAAGTGATGATTCAATAGCATTTAAGGGAGTGTTAGAGGGTCAGCTATACTTAGTGAATTTTGATAAAGCTGAACTCGACACTTGCCTAATTGCTAAGACTAACATGGGCTGGCTCTGGCATCACCGACTAGCACATGTTGGGATGAAGAATCTTCATAAGCTTCTAAAGGGAGAGCACATTTTAGGATTAACCAATGTTCATTTTGAGAAAGACAGGATTTGTAGCGCATGCCAAGCAGGGAAGCAAGTTGGTGCTCATCATCCACACAAGAACATCATGACGACTGACAGGCCACTGGAGGTCCTACACATGGATCTATTCGGCCCGATAGCTTACATAAGCATCGGCGGGAGTAAGTACTGTCTAGTTATTGTGGATGATTATTCTCGCTTCACTTGGGTATTCTTTTTGCAGGAAAAATCTCATACCCAAGAAACATTAAAGGGATTCTTAAGACGAGCTCAAAATGAGTTCGACTTAAGGATCAAAAAGATTAGAAGCGACAACGGGACGGAGTTCAAGAACTCACAAATAGATGACTTTCTTGAGGAGGAGGGCATCAAGCATGAGTTCTCTTCTCCCTACACCCCACAGCAAAATGGTGTAGTGGAGAGGAAGAATAGAACTCTATTGGACATGGCAAGAACCATGCTTGATGAGTACAAGACTTCGGATCGGTTTTGGGCCGAGGCGGTCAACACCGCCTGCTACGCCATCAACCGGTTGTATCTACACCGAATCCTCAAGAAGACATCATATGAACTCCTAACCGGTAAAAAGCTCAATATTTCATATTTTAGAGTCTTTGGTAGCAAATGCTTTATACTTGTTAAAAGAGGTAGAAAATCTAAATTTGCTCCTAAGTCTGTAGAAGGCTTTTTACTAGGATATGATTCAAACACAAGGGCATATAGAGTCTTTAACAAGTCCTCTGGACAAGTTGAAGTTTCTTGTGACGTTGTGTTTGATGAGACTAACGGCTCTCAAGTAGAGCAAGTTGATCTTGATGAGATAGGTGATGAAGAGGATCCGTGCATCGCGCTAAGGAACATGTCCATTGGGGATGTGTGTCCTAAAGAATCCGAAGAGCCTCCAAATGCACAAGATCAACCATCCTCCTCCACGCAAGCATCTCCACCGACTCAAAATGAGGATGAGGCTCAAATGGATGAAGGAGAAGATCAAGCAAATGAGCCACCTCAAGATGACGGCAATGATCAAGGGGGAGATGCAAATGAGCAAGACAAGGAGGATGAAGAGCAAAGGCCGCCACACCCAAGAGTCCACCAAGCAATCCAACGAGATCACCCCGTCGACACCATCCTCGGCGACATTCATAAGGGGGTAACCACTAGATCTCGTGTTGCACATTTTTGTGAACATTACTCTTTTGTTTCCTCTATTGAGCCACACAGGGTAGAGGAAGCGCTTCAAGATTCGGATTGGGTAGTGGCGATGCAAGAGGAGCTCAACAACTTCACTAGGAATGAGGTATGGCATTTAGTTCCACGTCCTAATCAAAATGTTGTAGGAACCAAATGGGTCTTCCGCAACAAGCAAGACGAGCATGGTGTGGTGACAAGGAACAAAGCCCGACTTGTGGCCAAGGGATACTCCCAAGTCGAAGGTTTGGATTTCGGTGAAACCTATGCACCCGTAGCTAGGCTTGAGTCAATTCGTATATTATTGGCCTATGCTACTTACCATGGCTTCAAGCTTTATCAAATGGACGTGAAGAGTGCCTTACTCAATGGACCAATCAAGGAAGAGGTCTATGTTGAGCAACCTCCCGGCTTTGAAGATAGTGAGTACCCTAACCATGTGTATAAACTCTCTAAGGCGCTTTATGGGCTCAAGCAAGCCCCAAGAGCATGGTATGAATGCCTTAGGGATTTCCTTATCACTAATGAATTCAAAGTCGGAAAGGCCGATCCTACACTCTTCACTAAAACTCTTGAAAATGACTTGTTTGTATGCCAAATTTATGTTGATGATATTATATTTGGGTCTACTAACGAGTCTACATGTGAAGAATTTAGTAGGATCATGACACAAAAGTTCGAGATGTCTATGATGGGGGAGTTGAAGTA
Source organism: Zea mays (assembly GCF_902167145.1). Lineage (NCBI taxonomy): Eukaryota > Viridiplantae > Streptophyta > Magnoliopsida > Poales > Poaceae > Zea > Zea mays. The sequence continues at coordinate 28,083,084 of NC_050100.1, read as the reverse complement.
TTTTTTAGGATTTCAAGTAAAGCAACTCCAAGAAGGCACCTTCCTAAGCCAAACGAAGTATACTCAAGATATTCTAAGCAAGTTTGGAATAAAGGATGCCAAACCCATCAAGACACCCATGGTAACCAATGGGCATCTCGACCTCGACGAGGAAGGTAAATCCGTCGATCAAAAGGTATACCGGTCGATGATAGGTTCTTTACTCTACTTATGTGCATCTCGACCGGATATTATGCTTTCCGTATGCATGTGTGCAAGATTCCAAGCCGACCCTAAGGAAGCTCACCTAACGGCCGTAAAACGAATCTTAAGATATTTAGTTTATACTCCTAAGTTTGGGCTTTGGTATCCTAGGGGATCCACATTTGATTTAATTGGTTATTCCGATGCCGATTGGGCGGGGTGTAAAATCAATAGAAAGAGCACATCGGGGACTTGCCAGTTCTTGGGAAGATCCTTGGTGTCTTGGGCCTCAAAGAAGCAAAATTCCGTTGATCTTTCTACCGCCGAAGCCGAGTACATTGCCGCAGGACATTGTTGCGCGCAACTACTTTGGATGAAGCAAACCCTTAGGGACTATGGTTACAAATTAACCAAAGTTCCTCTTCTATGTGATAATGAGAGTGCAATCCGCATGGCGGATAATTGAAAGTCGCCTAGAGGGGGGGTGAATAGGGCGAAACTGGAATTCTCAAAAATAATCACAACTACAAGCCGGATTAGCGTTAGAAATATAATAGAGTCCGTGAGAGAGGGTGCAAAACAAATCGCAAGCGAATAATCGAGTGAGACATGCGGATTTGTTTTACCGAGGTTCGGTTCTCTCAAACCTACTCCCCGTTGAGGAGGCCACAAAGGCCGGGTCTCTTTCAACCCTTACCCTCTCTCTCAAACGGTCCCTCAGACCGAGTGAGCTTTCTCTTCTCAATCACTTGGAACACAAAGTTCCCACAAGGACCACCACAAGTTTGGTGTCTCTTGCCTCAATTACAAGTGAGTTTGATCGCAATGAAAGAATCAAGAAAGAAGAAAGCAATCCAAGCGCAAGAGCTCAAAAGAACATAAGCAAATCTCTCTCTCTAATCACTAGGACGTTGTGTGGAATTTGGAGAGGATTTGATCTCTTTGGTGTGTCTAGAATTGAATGCTAGAGCTCTTGTAAGTAGTTGGGAAGTGGAAAACTTAGATACTATGAATGGTGCGTGGTTGGGGGTATTTATAGCCCCAACTACCAAACTAGCCGTTTGGTGAGGCTGTCTGTTCGATGGCGCACCGGACAGTCCGGTGCACACCGGACATGTCCGGTGCGACAGCCACGTCACCAAAGCCGTTTGGATTCGACCGTTGGAGTTCTGTCTCTGGGCCCGCCTGGATGTCCGGTGGCGCACCGGACATGTACTGTAGATTGTCCGGTGCGCCAGCATGGGCGTGCCTGACCTCTGCGCGTGCTGCGCGCGCATTTAATGCGTCGCAGGTAGCCGTTGGCGCCGAAATAGACGTTGCCCCGCTGTTACACCGGACAGTCCGATGAATTATAGCGGAGCAGCTTCAATGAATTCCCGAGGCTGGCGAGTTCCGGAGGCCGCTCTTCCTTGGAGCACCGGACATGTCCGGTGCACACCAGACAGTCCGGTGAATTATAGCGGAGTTGCCTCTGGAAATTCCCGAAGGTGAGCAGTTCGAAGTGGGAGTCCTCTGGTGCACCGGACATGTCCGGTGGCACACCGGACAGTCCGGTGCGCCAGACCAGAGGTGCTTTCGGTTGACCCTTGCTCCTTTATTTGAACCCAATACCTGGTCTTTTTATTGGCTAAGTGTGAACCTTTTGCACCTGTATAACTTATACACTAGAGCAAACTAGTTAGTCCAATATTTGTGTTGGGGAATTCAACCACCAAAATTATTTAGGAACTAGGTGTAAGCCTAATTCCCTTTCAATCTCCCCCTTTTTGGTGATTGATGCCAACACAAACCAAAGCAAATATAGAAGTGCATAATTGAACTAGTTTGCATAATGTAAGTGCAAAGGTTGCTTGGAATTGAGCCAATAAATGTTACTTACTAGATGTGCATGGATTATTTCTTTGTTTTTGACATTTTGGACCACGCTTGCACCATATGTTTTGTTTTTGCAAATTCTTTAGTAAATCCTTTTCAAAGTTCTTTTGCAAATAGTCAAAGGTAAATGAATAAGATTTTGCGAATCATTTTCAAGATTTGAAATTTTCTCCCCCTGTTCCAAATGCTTTTCCTTTGCCTAAACAAAAACTCCCCCTTAATGAAATCCTCCTCTTAGTGTTCAAGAGGGTTTTAAGATATCGATTTTGAAGATACTGCTCTCTCCCCCTTTTGAACACAATAGAATACCAATTTGAAATTTTCCAATTTGAAAATCATTAGTTTTAAAAAAAATAGGTGGTGGTGCGGTCCTTTTGCTTTGGGCTCATACTCTCTCCCCCTTTGGCATGAATCGCCAAAAACGGAATCATTAGAGCCCTACGAAATACTTTCTCCTCCTTTGGTTATAAAATAAATGAGTGAAGATTATACCAAAGTTGGAGAGATGCTTGGAGTGACGGCGAAGGATGAGTAGTAGAGTGGAGTGGAAGCCTTTGTCTTCGCCGAAGACTCCAATTCCCTTTCAATATACCTATGACTTGGTTTGAATACACTTGAAAACACATTAGTCATAGCATATATAAAAGAGACATGATCAAAGGTATACTTGTGTGCTATGTGTGCAAATTAGCAAAAGAAATTCCTGGAATCAAGAATATTGAGCTCATGCCTAAGTTTGGTAAAAGTTTGTTCATCAAGAGGCTTAGTAAAGATATCGGCTAATTGATCTTTAGTGTTAATGTATGAAATCTCGATATCCCCCTTTTGTTGGTGATCCCTAAGAAAATGATACCGAATGGCTATGTGTTTAGTGCGGCTATGCTCAACGGGATTATCCGCCATGCGGATTGCACTCTCATTATCACATAGAAGAGGAACTTTGGTCAATTTGTAACCATAGTCCCACAGGGTTTGCCTCATCCAAAGCAATTGCGCGCAACAATGGCCTGCGGCAATATACTCGGCTTCGGCGGTGGAAAGAGCGACCGAATTTTGCTTCTTTGAAGCCCAAGACACCAAGGATCTTCCCAAGAACTGGCAAGTCCCCGATGTGCTCTTTCTATTAATCTTACACCCCGCCCAATCGGCATCCGAATAACCAATCAAATCAAATGTGGATCCCCGAGGGTACCAAAGCCCAAACTTAGGAGTATAAGCCAAATATCTCAAGATTCGTTTTACGGCCGTAAGGTGTGATTCCTTAGGGTCGGATTGGAATCTTGCACACATGCAAACGGAAAGCATAATGTCCGGTCGAGATGCACATAAATAAAGCAATGAACCAATCATCGACCGGTATACCTTTTGATCCACGGACTTACCTCCCGTGTCGAGGTCGAGATGCCCATTGGTTCCCATGGGTGTCTTGATGGGCTTGGCATCCTTCATTCCAAACTTGGTTAGAATTTCTTGAGTGTACTTCGTTTGGCTAATGAAGGTGCCCTCTTGGAGTTGCTTGACTTGGAATCCTAGAAAATACTTCAACTCCCCCATCATAGACATCTCGAATTTCTTTGTCATGATCCTACTAAATTCTTCACATGTAGATTCGTTAGTAGACCCAAATATAATATCATCAACATAAATTTGGCATACGAACAAATCATTGTCAAGAGTTTTAGTGAACAGAGTAGGATCGGCCTTGCCGACTTTGAAGCCATTTGCAATAAGGAAATCTCTAAGGCATTCATACCATGCTCTTGGGGCTTGCTTGAGCCCATAAAGCGCCTTAGAGAGCTTATAGACATGGTTAGGATACTCACTGTCTTCAAAGCCGGGAGGTTGCTCAACATAGACCTCCTCCTTGATTGGTCCATTGAGGAAGGCACTCTTCACGTCCATTTGATAAAGCTTGAAGCCATGGTAAGTAGCATAGGCTAATAATATGCGAATTGACTCAAGCCTAGCTACGGGTGCATAGGTTTCACCAAAATCCAAACCTTCGACTTGTGAATACCCCTTGGCCACGAGTCGAGCTTTGTTCCTTGTCACCACACCATGCTCGTCTTGTTTGTTGCGGAAGACCCACTTGGTTCCTACAACATTTTGGTTAGGACGTGGAACTAAATGCCATACCTCGTTCCTCGTGAAGTTGTTGAGCTCCTCTTGCATCGCCATCACCCAATCCGAGTCTTGGAGTGCTTCCTCTACCCTGTGTGGCTCAATAGAGGAAACAAAAGAGTAATGCTCACAAAAATGTGCAACACGAGATCGAGTGGTTACCCCCTTATGAATGTCGCCGAGGATGGTGTCGACGGGGTGATCTCGTTGTATTGCTTGGTGGACTCTTGGGTGTGGCAGCCTTGGTTGTTCATCCTCCTTGTCTTGATCATTTGCATCTCCCCCTTGATCATTGCCGTCATCTTGAGGCGGCCCATCTATTTGATCTTCTACTTCATCAACTTGAGTCTCGTCCTCATTTTGGGTTGGTGGAGATGCTTGCATGGAGGAGGATGGTTGATCTTGTGCATGTGGAGGCTCTTCGGATTCCTTAGGACACACATCCCCAATGGACATGTTCTTTAGCGCTATGCATGGAGCCTGTTCTTCACCTATCTCATCAAGATCAACTTGCTCTACTTGAGAGCCGTTAGTCTCGTCAAACACAACGTCACAAGAAACTTCAACAAGTCCTGAGGACTTGTTAAAGACTCTATATGCCCTTGTGTTTGAGTCATATCCTAGTAAAAAGCCTTCTACAGTTTTAGGAGCAAATTTGGATTTTCTACCTCTCTTAATAAGAATAAAGCATTTGCTACCAAAAACTCTAAAATATGAAATATTGGGCTTTTTACCGGTTAGGAGTTCATAGGATGTCTTCTTGAGGATTCGGTGTAGATATAACCGGTTGATGGCGTAGCAGGCGGTGTTGACCGCCTCGGCCCAAAACCGATCCGGTGTCTTGTACTCATCAAGCATGGTTCTTGCCATGTCCAATAGAGTTCGATTCTTCCTCTCCACTACACCATTTTGTTGTGGGGTGTAGGGAGAAGAGAACTCATGCTTGATGCCCTCCTCCTCAAGGAAGCCTTCAATTTGAGAGTTCTTGAACTCCGTCCCGTTGTCGCTTCTAATTTTCTTGATCCTTAAGCCGAACTCATTTTGAGCCCGTCTCAAGAATCCCTTTAAGGTCTCTTGGGTATGGGATTTATCCTGCAAAAAGAATACCCAAGTGAAGCAAGAATAATCATCCACTATTACAAGACAATACTTACTCCCGCCGATGCTTATGTAAGCAATCGGGCCGAATAGATCTATGTGGAGTAGCTCAAGTGGCCTGTCGGTCGTCATGATGTTCTTGTGTGGATGTTGGGACCCAACTTGCTTTCCTGCTTGGCATGCGCTACAAATCCTGTCTTTCTCAAAATGAACATTTGTTAGTCCTAAAATGTGCTCTCCCTTTAGAAGCTTATGAAGATTCTTCATTCCAACATGGGCTAGTCGGCGGTGCCAAAGCCAACCCATGTTAGTCTTAGCAATTAAGCATGTGTCGAGTTCAGCTCTATCAAAATCTACCAAGTATAGCTGACCTTCTAACACACCCTTAAACGCTATTGAATCATCACTTCTTCTAAAGACAGTGACACCTACATCAGTAAAGAGACAGTTGTAGCCCATTTGACATAATTGAGATACAGAAAGCAAATTGTAATCTAAAGAATCTACAAGAAAAACATTGGAAATAGTATGGTCAGGTGATATAGCAATTTTACCCAATCCTTTGACCAAACCTTGATTTCCATCCCCGAATGTGATAGCTCGTTGGGGATCTTGGTTTTTCTCATATGAGGAGAACATCTTCTTCTCCCCTGTCATGTGGTTTGTGCACCCGCTGTCGAGTATCCAACTTGAGCCCCCGGATGCATAAACCTACAAAACAATTTTAGTTCTTGACTTTAGGTACCCAAACGGTTTTGGGTCCTTTGGCATTAGAAACAAGAACTTTGGGTACCCAAACACAAGTCTTGGAGCCCTTGTGTTTGCCCCCAACAAACTTGGCAACTACTTTGCCGGATTTGTTAGTCAAAACATAAGATGCATCAAAAGTTTTAAATGAAATGCTATGATCATTTGATGCAATAGGAGTTTTCTTTCTAGGCAACTTGGCACGGGTTGGTTGCCTAGAGCTAGATGTCTCACCCTTATACATAAAAGCATGGTTAGGGCCAGAGTGAGACTTCCTAGAATGAGTTCTCCTAATTTTGCTCTCGGGATAACCGGCAGGGTACAAAATGTAACCCTCGTTATCCTGAGGCATGGGAGCCTTGCCCTTAACAAAGTTAGACAAGTTTTTAGGAGGGGCATTAAGTTTGACATTGTCTCCCCTTTGGAAGCCAATGCCATCCTTGATGCCAGGGCGTCTCCCATTATAGAGCATACTTCTAGCAAATTTAAATTTTTCATTTTCTAAGTTATGCTCGGCAATTTTAGCATCTAATTTTGCTACATGATCATTTTGTTGCTTAATTAATACCATGTGATCATGAATAGCATTGATATCAACATCTCTACATCTATCACAGATAGACACATGCTCAATAGTAGATGTAGAGGGTTTGCAAGATTTAAATTCTACAACCTTAGCATGTAATATATCATTTTCACTTCTAAGGTTAGAAATAGTAGCATTGCAAACATCAAAATCTTTAGTCTTAGCAATTAATTTTTCATTTTCAATTCTAAGACTAGCAAGAGAATCATTCAATTCCTTAATCTTAGCAAGCAAATCATTATTATCATTTCTAAGGTTGGGAATTGAAACATCACAAACATGAGAATCAACCTTAGCAATTAATTTGGCATTTTCATTTCTAAGGTTGGCAATAGTGTCATGACATGTGCTTAGCTCACTAGATAATTTGTCACATTTTTCTACCTCTAGAGCATAAGCATTCTTAACCTTAACATGTTTTTTATTTTCCTTGATTAGGAAGTCCTCTTGGGAGTCCAAGAGATCATCCTTTTCATGGATGGCACTAATTAGCTCATTCAATTTTTCCTTTTGTTCCATGTTAAGGTTGGCAAAAAGGGTACGCAAATTATTTTCCTCATCACTAGCATTATCATCACTAGAGGACTCATATTTAGTGGAGGATTTAGATTTAACCTTCTTCCTTTTGCCGTCCTTTGCCATGAGACATTTGTGGCCGATGTTGGGGAAGAGGAGTCCCTTGGTGACGGCGATGTCGGCGGCGTCCTCGTCGTCGGAGGAGGAGTCGGTGGAGCTCTCGTCCGAGTCCCACTCCCGGCAAACATGGGCATCGCCGCCCTTCTTCTTGTAGTACCTCTTCTTTTCTCTCCTCTTTCCCTTCTTGTCGTTGCCCCTGTCACTGTCACTAGATATAGGACATTTTGCAATGAAATGACCGGGCTTACCACACTTGTAGCAAACCTTCTTGGAACGGGATTTGTAATCCTTCCCCTTCCATTGCTTGAGGATTTGGCGAAAGCTTTTGATGATTAAAGCCATCTCCTCATTGTCGAGCTTGGAGGCGTCAATTGGTTGTCTACTCGGTGTAGACTCCTCCTTCTTCTCCTCCGTCGCCTTAAAAGCCACCGGTTGTGCTTCAGACGTGGAGGGTTCGTCAAGCTCGTTGATCTTCTTTGATCCTTTAATCATGCATTCAAAACTCACAAAATTCCCGATTACTTCCTCGGGAGTCATTAGTGTGTATCTAGGATTACCACGAATTAATTGAACTTGAGTGGGGTTAAGGAAAATAAGTGATCTCAAAATGACCTTAACCACTTCGTGGTCATCCCATTTCTTGCTCCCGAGGTTGCGCACTTGGTTCACCAAGGTTTTGAGCCGGTTGTACATATCTTGTGGCTCCTCCCCTTGGCGAAGACGAAAGCGACCGAGCTCCCCCTCGATCGTTTCCCGCTTGGTAATCTTGGTGAGTTCATCACCCTCGTGCGCGGTCTTGAGAAGGTCCCAAATTTCCTTTGCATTCTTCAACCCTTGCACCTTGTTGTATTCCTCCTTGCTTAGAGAGGCGAGGAGTATGGTTGTAGCTTGGGAGTTGAAGTGCTCGATTTGGGCCACTTCATCCGTATCATAATCCTCATCCCCTATAGATGGTACATGTGCTCCAAACTCAACAACATTCCATATACTTTTGTGGAGTGAGGTTAGATGAAATTTCATTAAATCACTCCACCTAGCATAATCTTCGCCATCAAAGGTTGGCGGTTTGCCTAATGGAACGGAAAGTAATGGAGTAGATCTAGATGTACGAGGATAGTGTAGGGGGATCTTACTAAACTTCTTGCGCTCTTGGCGCTTAGAAGTTACGGACGGCGCATCAGAGTCGGAGGTAGATGTTGATGAAGTGTCGGTCTCGTAGTAGACCACTTTCCTCATCCTCTTGTGCTTGTCGCCTTTCCGATGCGACTTGTGGGAAGAAGATTTTTCCTTCTTCTCTTTGTGGTGTGAGGAAGAAGATCTTTTCTCCTTCCGCTTGGAGGAGTCCTTCTTCTTCTCCTTCCTCTTGGTGCGGGACTCTTCCGATGAAGTGCTCCCTTGGCTCGTAGTGGGCTTGTCGCCTGTCTCCATCTCCCTCTTGGTGTGATCTCCCGACATCACTTCGAGCGGTTAGGCTCTAATGAAGCACCGTGCTCTGATACCAATTGAAAGTCGCCTAGAGGGGGGGTGAATAGGGCAAAACTGAAATTCTCAAAAATAATCACAACTACAAGCCGGATTAGCGTTAGAAATATAATAGAGTCCGCGAGAGAAGGTGCAAAACAAATCGCAAGCGAATAATCGAGTGAGACACGCGGATTTGTTTTACCGAGGTTCGGTTCTCTCAAACCTACTCCCCGTTGAGGAGGCCACAAAGGCCGGGTCTCTTTCAACCCTTACCCTCTCTCTCAAACGGTCCCTCGGACCGAGTGAGCTTTCTCTTCTCAATCACTTGGAACACAAAGTTCCCACAAGGACCACCACAAGTTTGGTGTCTCTTGCCTCAATTACAAGTGAGTTTGATCGCAATGAAAGAATCAAGAAAGAAGAAAGCAATCCAAGCGCAAGAGCTCAAAAGAACATAAGCAAATCTCTCTCTCTAATCACTAGGACGTTGTGTGGAATTTGGAGAGGATTTGATCTCTTTGGTGTGTCTAGAATTGAATGCTAGAGCTCTTGTAAGTAGTTGGGAAGTGGAAAACTTAGATACTATGAATGGTGGGTGGTTGGGGGTATTTATAGCCCCAACTACCAAACTAGCCGTTTGGTGAGGCTGTCTGTTCGATGGCGCACCGGACAGTCCGGTGCACACCGGACATATCCGGTGCGACAGCCACGTCACCAAAGCCGTTTGGATTCGACCGTTGGAGTTCTGTCTCTGGGCCCGCCTGGATGTCCGGTGGCGCACCGGACATGTACTGTAGATTGTCCGGTGCGCCAGCATGGGCGTGCCTGACCTCTGCGCGCGCTGCGCGCGCATTTAATGCGTCGCAGGTAGCCGTTGGCGCCGAAATAGTCGTTGCCCCGCTGTTACACCGGACAGTCCGGTGTACACCGGACAGTCCGGTGAATTATAGCGGAGCAGCTTCAATGAATTCCCGAGGCTGGCGAGTTCCGGAGGCCGCTCTTCCTTGGAGCACCGGACATGTCCGGTGCACACCGGACAGTCCGGTGAATTATTGCGGAGTTGCCTCTGGAAATTCCCGAAGGTGAGCAGTTCGAAGTGGGAGTCCTCTGGTGCACCGGACATGTCCGGTGGCACACCGGACAGTCCGGTGCGCCAGACCAGAGGTGCCTTCGGTTGACCCTTGCTCCTTTATTTGAACCCAATACCTGGTCTTTTTATTGGCTAAGTGTGAACCTTTTGCACCTGTATAACTTATACACTAGAGCAAACTAGTTAGTCCAATATTTGTGTTGGGCAATTCAACCACCAAAATTATTTAGGAACTAGGTGTAAGCCTAATTCCCTTTCAATAATCCCGTTGAGCATAGCCGCACTAAACACATAGCCATTCGGTATCACTTTTTAAGGGATCACCAACAAAAGGGAGATATCGAGATTTCATACATTAATACTAAAGATCAATTAGCAGATATCTTTACCAAGCCACTTGATGAACAAACTTTTAACAAACTTAGGCATGAGCTAAATATTCTTGATTCTAGGAACTTCTTTTGTTGATTTGCACACATAGCTCATTTATATACCTTTGATCATGTCTCTTTCATATGCTATGACTAATGTGTTCTCAAGTCTATTTCAAACCAAGTCATAGGTGTATTGAAAGGAAATTGGAGTCTTCGACGAAGACAAAGGCTTCCACTCCGTAACTCATCCTTCGCCGTCACTCCGAGCAACTCTCCATCTTTGGAGGAGAAAAGGACTCCGTCTTTGGTATAATCTTCACTAATTTATTTATGACCAAAGGGGGAGAGAGTAATTCTAAGGGCTCTAATGACTCCGTTTTTTGGCGATTCATGCCAAAGGGGGAGAGAGTATTAGCCCAAAGCAAAAGGACCGCACCACCAGCTAAATTTAAAATGATTTTTAATTGGAAATTTCAAATTGGTATCTTATTATGTTCAAAAGGGGGAGAAAGTAGTGTTTCAAAATTGATATATCAAAACCCTCTTGAACTCTAAGAGGTAAATTTCATTTAGGGGAATTTTTGTTTAAGTCAAAGGAAAAGCATTTGAAACAGGGGGAAAATTTCAAATCTTGAAAATGCTTCTCGAAATCTTGTTCATTTACCTTTGACTATTTGCAAAAGGACTTTGAAAAGGATTTACAAAAGAATTTGCAAAAACAAAACAAGTGGTGCAAGCGTGGTCCAAAATGTTAATAATAAAGAAACAATCCATGCAAGAATTTATACTGGCTCAATTCCAAGCAACCTTTGCACTAACATTATGCAAACTAGTTCAATTATGCACTTCTATACTTGCTTTGGTTTGTGTTGGCATCAATCACCAAAAAGGGGGAGATTGAAAGGGAATTAGGCTTACACCTAGTTCCTAATTAATTTTGGTGGTTGAATTGCCCAACACAAATAATTGGACTAACTAGTTTGCTCTAGAATATATGTTCTACAGGTGCCAAAGGTTCATCTACAACTATACTAAATCGACTGACCGGAATACCGTAGATTATTCCGGACAGGAGAAGCTTTTTGGAAAAACAGGCCAAGCGCGGACCGTCCGGGCACTTACGGCGGACCGTCCGCAACACCAGGATGACCCTCGGACAGAACCAATGCAAAAATCCAAGTCTGCACTACGGACCGTCCGGAGGAAAAGCAAGGACCGTCCGAGACCTCGTGCGGACCGTCCGGCTTCAGGCGCGGACCGTCCGGTAGGTGAGAAACCGAAAACCCCAAAGGTGACGGGTTCGGAAAAATGAATTATAGCGTCCTCGCGGACCGTCCGGGGTGCACGACCGGACCGTTCGCGACTGGCTTTATCTGACATCTGACGACGCATTAAATGCAATATAGTCGTTACTGCTGACCGTTGCGTTTTCAGCCGTTGATCTACAGTCGTGGACCGTCCGGACCAGGCGGGTGGACCGTCCGCGGTCGGCAGAATGGAGCAACGGCTAGGAAGTGGTTGGTGGCTATAAATACAACCCCAACCACCTCCATTCACATCATCCAAGCATTCCAACCTTCAACATTCAATACAAGAGCTAGCAAACCATTCCAAGACACATTCAAAGCCTCCATCTCTCCAAGTTTCATAATTGAGAAAAGAGATCATTAGTGATTAGTGACTTGAGAGAGAAAGTGATCCGTGTGTTATTTGTCGCTCTTGTCGCTTGGCTTTTGCAATCGTGCTTTTCTTTCAATCTCTCTTGCGATCAACTCAATTGTAACCAAGGCAAGAGACACCAATTGTGTGGTGGTCCTTGCCGGGAAGTTTGTTCCCGTTTGATTGAGAAGAAGAAGCTCACTCGGTCCGAGGGACCGTTTGAGAGAGGGAAAGGGTTGAAAGAGACCCGGTCTTTGTGACCACCTCAACGGGGAGTAGGTTTGCGAGAACCGAACCTCGATAAAACAAATCCACGTGTCACACTCTTTATTTGCTTGTGATTTGTTTTGCACCCTCTCTCGCGGACTCAATTATATTTCTAACGCTAACCCGGCTTGTAGTGGTGATTAAATTTGTAAATTTCAGTTTCGCCCTATTCACCTCCCCTCTAGGCGACTTTCAGTTACGCTCTCATTTCTTTGCTTTCCTTCTCTTTTTTCCTAAAAATAGAGAATTATTTTGTTTTATATTGGCATAAACCTAGTGGAATGAGCCCTAGACATGCTTTGGTTGTTGCATTCATGCCGCTGCATGGTGTTTCTAGGTATAAAAGGTGTGTGAAACATGTTAATATACCTTATAAAAGCTCAGTAAATTTTTCATATTTTTCTGAATATTTTTCTATTTTCTGGAAGCCCAAATCTATTTATTTGAGGTACTTAAAAATATTTTTACAAACTCTAGATATATTTTTTGAGTTCATTAGGTGCTAAAACATTTCTAGGTTTTTCCCTGGAATTTTTCAAAGCATCTACAATATTTTGAGCACAAAATATGAATTTAAAGGCTAAACTAAATTTAATAAATAGAAAAAATCCGAATTTGACCCGAATTTTCATCTCGCCCGAACCCTGACTATATATATTTGGTCGAGTTCTCCTCGCTGAGCACATTCTGAATCACAAAACGGTTTTTCCAGATTCATTCCCCCCGGAATTGCTCACAGAAGTTCGGAGCGGTTCCAACTCCAGTGACAATTATGGCGAGCAACTACTTCCAATCCGTGCGTCGTCGGCAGAATCTGAGGGTATCGCTGCGTTCGTATCGTCGAGGGCTTTGTCCCGGTGCCTTCGATTCGTCGATTCGACCTGTGGTTTGTCGTCAATCGGCGTTTTCCTTCTCGTCTCCGGCGAGGTTCACCATTGCTCTTCTTTGTTTTCTCTTTATTTTCGCAGATTGTCTTACATACTTTTTTCCCGACCACCTCCACCCCGTAGCCCTCCCCTGGCCACCCCTACCCCGCGACCCCCTCGCAGTGCGACCCCCTGCTTCTCCCCCATGGCGGTTTTTGTGAGAGAGGAAGGTGGGGAGAGAAAGAAGTCGTTTTTGCAAAAATAACCCGAGAGAATAGTGTAATTAACCCACTGTTTGTTGAGTCCTGTAAAACTCGCTTGCTAGCTCCCGAAGTCTCCAGATAATTGTGTGTAGACCCCTGTAATTTTAAACGTGCATATCTTCCATGTTTTAAATCCGTTTTGAGCCGTTCAAATTGTGTTAGGTTCGTATTCGTTGTCCACATGTTAATAATGTTAATTCGTCAGGTCACATATGTTAGATAATTTATTTAATGTTTGCTCGACTAATGTTTATTAGATTAATATTCCAAATAGATTAAATGTATAGTTTTCAACTTGTGCTTTTATAATAAACATTAACATGGTTAATATTAACTTAAATACTTTTTATTTATTTAATACTTGTTTAGTATAAACGTGACACCTATTTAGTTTTTCTCGCATGTCGCGTGTGTTGTTCTGTGCGCGGTGGCGTGCTACTTCGCACGTCGTTCGCGTGCTGTTTTGCGCGCGTCGTCACACGTTGTATGCGCATGTCGATCGTCGTCCGTGTGCTAAGTCGTGTTTGGCCATGCATCGTTCGCGCATTATTTTTGCACGCCACGTCTTGTCGTGCGTCGTAAATTCACCTCGCTTAGGAGCCCTCGTGTTAATTAAATTACTTATTTATTTAACAATTGTTAGCGTTATAGACTAATTAAAGCTCTAGTTGCATTTAATAAATATTGATTAAAATAATTATGTCGAATTAAATGTTCTAACTAATACTTTTTAGCATAAAAGCGATAACTTGTCGACCGTAGCTTTGACTATCGCGTTTCTTATCCTCGCGTAACCGTAGAAGCGCTCTCTATTTTATATTGCTCGTTTTTATAATATTTTATCTTGTATGGTGTAATGTTCTTATGCAAGTATATGTTTGTTTGTGCCTGTTTGTATTCGTTGCGCGTCACGAATAGATCGCGATCCGTTTCCGAGCTTCGAGGAATCGACGGTCAAGCTTCGACGACCAAGTGATCAAACTCTTCGAGTTCTACGGGACTGAAGACCCTGAGCATCTGTTTGGTGAAGGCAAGTGTCCTCTGACCGACTTATGTCCTATTCACATGATAATTCATTTCCCCGCATTACATAATTAAAACCTAAGGATTGACTAGCTTTCCATTTACCTTGTCCTTGATTACCTTTTGGGTTATTATGGTTAGCTTTATGCTAGCACTCTACTTTAATCAATGAACATGATGAGATACAATTATGATACGATGCTTTACATTCTGATTATGATTATGAGCTTGTGATACTAAAGTAGGCTCAGGCCGTTTCCCGAGTATTTCTCCGTAAGAACCCGGGAAAACAGTGCAGCCATGAGGGTGGTATATGACGCCCTTAGCTGATTAATTAGAGGGACTTGAGGTGTAGTTTGCTTCGCCGTCGTGCCATCAATGGGGTCCGAGCACAAGTACTTGCTCTGTCGAGGCTGGGTGCTGTTGTTGGTCACTCTTTCTATGGAGAGATGTATTGTGTTTATCAAACTGGAGAAATCTAACGGTCGGCTATGACGTTTGGGGAATCTTTGTAAAAGCTACGTAGTGAGACCCTGCCAGTTCACCTTAGAAGTGATCAATGGGGAGTCATGATCCCCGGGCAGAACGAGAATCACGACTCATGGGTAAAGTGTGCAACCTCTGCGGAGGATTAGAAACCGATATATCAGTCGTGCTCACGGTTATGAGCAGCCTTGTAAGCTTCTTTGATTAGAGATACAAATGGTTCAAGATACTATGGTTCTATTTATGGATTTGCCTACGATGATGATAATGATGTTCCTCGATGAGGAAACGGTTCATGGGTTGGTTATTGCTAAAATTTGGCTTCTACTAATAATAAATATCTGACAAACTAAAAGCAACTACTGGAGCTTCACCCCACATAAAGTTAGTCCACCTTAGCTAAACAGAACATTTGCTGAGTACGTTGATGTGTACTCACCCTTGCTTTCACAAAACAACAGGTGCAACATATGCTCAGGTAAAGAAGGAGAAGGTGTCGAGGCGAATCTCCAGGAGTTCAAGGACTTCAACGAGTTCGAGGATTAGGCTAGCGACCTCCCCCAGTCAGCTGCATGTGGTAGGTTTCTCTACGTTAGCTGCGTTTCTTGTAACACCCGGGTTTTAGGGGTCCAAAGCCCGGGCGTAAACATAATCACCAGGTGTGCTGGGACCAAGTCTCACACATATGATGAATCATGGCACAGGATCGAATGTCACATCTTTACTACATAACAGGAGTTCTATACAAAATAATTAAGTAATTACATTATAAGGAGACAACGGTCCAGCAACCCAAAGTTGACTGGGAGACGACGGCCTAGATCTCTCACGAACTCATCGCAGCATCCTCCAAGCGCCTCATCCTGCGGTACCTACTCTTGACCTGTGGGGGGGTGTGAGACAGCAAGAGTGAGCTCACATACGTTCATCGCTCAACAAGTTGTGGGGAATAATGTGCATGAACTCGCCAAAGGTGGGAGCTCACGTGAAGTGTAAGGCTTACCAAAGAGGATGGTTAGAGCTGAGCATTGCTTTTAAAGTTGGTCAAAATTTTATTAGCAATTACTAAGTATAAGTAAATACCAACCCAATTAAGTAGTAGAACAAAAGTAACAACCTCACCTGCAATGCAATGCATATGACAAATTGAGTTTAAGTTCCATAATTTAATCATGTGAGGGTCCGAGCTGCTCATGACCGTGAGCACGGCTAGTATACCAGTTTTACACTCTGCAGAGGTTGCGCATCTTTACCCACAAGTCATGTTACCCATCCGCCAAGGGATCGCGACTTCCCATACACCTCTACCGAGGAGGCGAGGCAGGGTAACACTACGAGGCCTTTACAAAGTTCCACTAGCTTCAGAAAACCCGCTACAGTTTATAGGAAGCTCCAATGCAGGAATCCCTTGCAGGACCGCCATCGCAGCAAAATCCTCCCGAGGGCCTCCCTACACTGACCACTCCCCTACTGCCCTTGCCCCTTTCGGGTAAGGTAGTCTTCCACTAGCTTTCCTAATTAATCAGCCAAGGGCGTCCCATTAAACCCTTGTGGTAGCACTGTTTTCCCGGGTGGTCGCTCCATGTTCCAATTAACATAATGATCTTATCATGAACAATAATAATAAACAGATAATAAAAAGTGTGATCATGAGTAATGTATCTTCATACCCAAAACCACATAAAGCACTAGCAAGTACTACCCAAAAAGTTCAGTGGTAAACAAGGTATAAAGATAATCAAACTAGGGTAACCTATTGGGTCCCATCAAAATTAACCTATGCAGATCATTATGATTAATTAGAACATGAGTGGGTAAAAAGAAGTGATCAAGGGCACAACTTGCCTGGCACTTGAGATTTCAGGTACCAACTTGCTTTTCAGATGACACGTGTCCTCGCGCTAGTCGTAGCAATACAAACAAACATGGTATAGATAAAATTAACATCACACCAAACATAAGAATATACTAAATAATAATGATCTACGCGTTTCTATGAGACTAACGCAACTGGAACGGAACAAATCGGAATCAAAACGGAGAAGTTACGAATTTTTGAAGATTTTATGTGTTTGGTACGAGAATAACTAGGTGATCAAATTTAATATAGTTTTCATGCTAAAACAGTGGCACTAGGTGATAAACAATAATATTACCAAATTATAGGAACTGGAATGGGTTAAAAATGAGTTAAAATAAATTTTATATGAATTTTACAAGTTCTGGAATTGTTTTCATATTAAAAATTCATTTCTTAAATTAATTTCCTGATTTAATCTCTGTTTGGACTGCGCGCACAAAAATAGATAAATATAGGGGTCTCTACGCAAGAATTACTAGACTCAGCGCACAGCCACTGTGGACCGCGGGTTTATTACTAAGAAGTCCAGGGACTCTTTATCAAATAGGCACGGCGAAGGGGTATTCTGCGTTCCTGGCCGCACGATCAACATCTGGCCGCTAGGATTAGATCCGCAATCAGCCGATCCGGAATGCGATCTAAACCATCGGATCTGAATCCAAGGGTCTCGGTTTAACGCGCGCAATTCACCTCGCGGCCGCCAGATCGAACTTCGACGGCTATGATTTAATCAAGCGAAGGGGTATGCTACTTAAAATCCCGCCCGTCCATTTAGATCGAACGAACCACATCTAATTTGAACCCGGTCTAATATTAGTCGCTGGATCGAAATCCAACGGACTCACCCCTTTCTTCCTCCCCTGGTCATCTATTCGGCGGCGCACAGAGCCACCACGGCGGTAGCCAGGACTAGAGAGGACCAATCTCGGTGCAACACACGCGATTTCTGATGTTGGTTGATGGAAATATGAAGCCGAGAGCACAACGAACTCGTTACAGGCCACTCACCGGTCGATTGGACGATGCAGCCCACTGCCCACGGAGATGGGTGGCGCCACGGTGGAGCATGAACGACGATGAGCAATCACGCCGTCCCTGAACTTCGGCAAGGCACCCATGACGCGCGGTGTTCCCCAAGGAAGATGCTCCCCAGCCGTCTTCCATCTAGCCGGGCAAATCGGAAGCCGTTGCAGCACGCCGAGCACCTGTCCGTGCTTTTGCTTGCCCTAGTGCCAATGGTCCGATGACGGATTTGAGGGCAGCCGTAACACCTGAGCGCCGCGCAGAGCGTGGGCCGGTACTGCAGAAGCGACGCGCCATAAGGTGGGGCGAGTACAGAGGTGGCGTTCACTGTTTTTCTCTTACTCATCGATGGCTTAGGGGAGGTCGGATCAATGGTGGCCGGAGAGTTCAACGGCAGGCACTAGCAGGGACGCCGGCGTACGACGAAGAAGCCCAGGCTCTGCAGAGTGCTCGCCATGGGGGTGATCGCTGGGGAGATGGCATGGCTTTATAGCCGCAGGGTGAGCTGACGTCCGAGAATCACGGTAGACCTCATCTACCGAACGGACCAGGTGAGCGCCCAGGCGGCTAAAGCGGGGTTCAGTTTCACAGCCGAGCGGACCCCGCAAAGACGCTAATTCAGTTACGCGCGGCTTCGCGGCGGAGACGATGCATGCGAGATGGGGAGGGGTCCACTGGGCGGCATCACGCATGAACCTGTATACTGGGCAATGCGCAAGAGAAGAGGCGAGCGCATGCACCACAGACTCCGTAGCGAGTGGAGGAAATGGCTGGTGCGTGAGGAGGACCTCGAGGTTCCGCATGCAGCGCTCCTGTGAAAGATTCTCCAACAGTGTAGCGCATGCGCATGGCCGGCCAGAGGGAAAAAAGAAATGAAAAGAAAAAAAACGAAAAGGTGAGGCCGGCTGGGAGTTCTCTTTCTTGTATTTTCTTTTCAGTTTGTATTTCCATTATTTTAAAATTCAGTTAAGGTTTTGATCCTTGAATTCCAAACAAAATGCCACACCAACCAAATATCAGTATGATGTGCATAAATTTATTTGGTTTCTCATATTTTTAATTGAGTTAATCACTTGATCATGGAAGTTTTATATGGTAAATAAACAAGGGAATACATTACATGCAATTCTGTACCCATTTCTATTTATTCTGAACATTTTCAAATTCAATTTTTATTCTAGATTCAAATTTAAACTTCAAATTAATCAGAAAACACACTCAAAATCCAAACTCCAAATTTGGTTTAATGCACATTTTCACTTTTGTTTTTTTTTCTATTATCACTGTCTTCATGAGTGAATGCACAAACAAATAAACCTCGGCATGATGCACAAATTATATTTTTTTAGATGGCATTACTTTAAGTACTCACTTAAATAAGATCGTTCACATATGATATCATAAGGGAGGAATATTATTTAGGAATGACTACCTCCTTTTATTTGATTTACAATTTTGGGTATTACATTTCTATTATGTGCACTTTGATTTATATAATGTAAATGGCTCTAGTATGTAGTATAATTACTTACTCTTTATTACTATTCGAATCATTGTGCTATGATGAGTCATTTATGTAATCGCTGTGTACGTGAATTTCTGATCCTAACACGTACATGGTTCGTATTCGGTTTACCTTCTAAAATCGGGTGTGACAGACACAAACTCTGAACTGTGGACTCCAAAATTAAATTGTGCAAAGGTTAAGGCGATGGTTGTAGGACAGGAAAACAATGATTTTTTGGCACGAGAAACCTGGATAGATACCACTTGATAGAGGAAATTGTCCGATCTTCTGGGAGATACGGTAAAATTAATTGGGTGGAGATCTCGACGTTGATGATCCGAGGCTCCGGACAAATGAGTCCTCATAATCACTATATCATTCCTCTGTTGGTTATCACCTGTGAACACGAATAACCTCACCAAAAAGGCTTATCTCTGCAAGTATAATTAAGAACACAAACAAGAATAAGGAGAACACAATCAAACTGGTATTGAACATGATGCTAGGGTCTCACAAACCGATGAACAATGACATTGTTCGAGGACATATTGAATCTAAGTAAAAGAAAACCCCAATGGTGGTGATGGCTGCTGATAAAAGAGAGTTTAGGGGAGTGAAAGACCCTAGACGCGCCTAGGGCTGGGCATTCGGTTTTTTCTAAACTTCGGTTCGGTTTTTCGGTTTTAAAAAACTTCGGTTTTGTAGACATTAGAAACCGATTGGTTTTTTTAAAAATGAAAAACCGAGAAGTTCGGTTTCGGTTTTTTACTTCGGTTTTTCGGTAAAAACCGAATACCAAACTTATACACAAGACAACATATAAAAAAAGTTTATATGATAGATTACACATAATTTAAAAAAATCAAAATTATATATGTACAAATATTTAAAGATACATCATACATCACATATAAATAAATGAATAACAATTTAATTGTTTCACAAATTTAGTTCACATAATCGAATAGTCAAATTTTAGAATTGATAAAGTTAAGTAATTCGGTTTTTTGGTATTTCGGTTTGGTATACGGTGAAAACCGATTACGATACCGAAAACCGAACTTTTGAGATACAAAAACCGAAACCGAACTGTACTACCGAAAAAACTGAAATTTTGGTTCGGTTCGGTTTTCGGTTTCTGGTAAAATGTGCCCACCCCTGGACATGCCCCTAACGGGCTCCAACCCAATACACGGGCCAACAGCCCAAAAGACGATGTCGTCATACTAAAACAGAATCTAGACGCTGAATTGTTTCGATAGTTCTCATTTAGTCCGAAGGAATTTTAAGATGAAATCAGTTGGATTGGAAAGCTTATCTTCTTAGCTTTCCATTTATATAAAGAACATAAAAATGGAGTCTATATGCATCCTAAGCGTCAGTTTTAGTGGGAGATGGTCCTAGACTCTGTGGTGGTGTCGAAGTCGAGTTGGACCTGGACTCCCTCTTGTTGTGGACATACTAGCTTCTCCTCTTTTCCCAAGTCCTTACCAAGGTTTCTAATCATCCAAACATGTATGACACCAAGCGTAAACTCTGAAACACAATTGATTAAGTTAGAACGGACCTAGAGATTCAACTGTCGGTGCTCATGTTATTGGTCCATGCATTGTATGTATAGGAGTGATGTCCTCTATCGCCCTGTAGGCGACATCAAGAGCCTTAAGTACCTCTAAAGGTACTTTCAACGCTGCATATGAACTGCCAAGGCAGGTGCGCGCCACACACAACGCCATGGAGACAACGTTGCATATATAGGTGTACATTCGGGCTGCCCGGCCCAAGCCCAAAAAGGCCCGTAATGTTTGAATTTCGGGCCGGCCCGTTTAAATTTCGGGTCGTGCCGGACCGGCCCATGGGCCTAGCCCTCGGCCCACGGCCCGGCCCGTAATTGCTTAAACGTGCCGGGCTCATTTCGGGCGGCCCGAAATTATAAAAGCCCGAAATTCACATTACGGCCTGAAATTCAATTTTAGGCCCGAAATTCAGTTTTTGGCCCAAAATTCACATTAGAGCCCTAAATTCAAAAAAAATAATAAAACAAATAAAAGATAAGACAAATAAATTTGAACAAAATCAAACTTAGTATTTGTATTAAAGTTACCACAGCTATGCAATGACTACCTCGTTTATAAATCATTTTGTTAGAAGGAAAAAGAGTATAATCAGCTCTATACAAAGTTCATAAGTTCAGTTTATTGTCTAATGTTCATAACAAAAGCAAAATTACATCACACACTCTAATTCAAAGCTACAAAAAACATCTAACTAGCATTATCTCTAGCTTTGTGTTATTTATCAAGTATATGAAAGTGTGGAATGAAGTGTGGTTTTAATAAATATATGGGCCTTTTCGTGCCTCTATATGGGCCATTTCGTGTCTGCCTTAAACGGGCCGTGCTCGTGCCCGCCTATGAGCCGTGACCTCGGCCCAAACCCAGCCTGATATAACGGGCCGTGCCGTGTCTGGGCAGTGCTTCGAGCCGGTCCACCAGATCCGGCCTAAATGTACACCTATAGCTGCATATGAACTGCCAAGCAGGTGCGCGCCACACACAACGCCATGGAGACTCGGTGGGGGGAGCATCGCATCGAGCACGACCAGGGAAAAGGTGTGTTGTGCACATCAACAGTAACCTAGCTCCACGCACTGCGTCATAGGGAATAGATGGGGGAGCGCCGCGCCGAGCAATCCTAGGGTTGGGGAGCGTCGCAGGGAGAGTGTGAATGTGCAGCAGAACCATGTTGCAGGGGAGCTGCTGTGGCGGCGGCGTCTATGAAGGAAGAAGGCTATTGGGGGCGGCTCGAGTGTTGACCGGAGGAAGTCTACCAAGGACAGCGAGGAAGGCCAATGTGAGGTGCCACAGCGGCGGGGAGCGGTGGCTGTGAGCTGGCGGCGGGGAAGGCCAAGGTGAGGTGCCACAGCGACGAGGAGCGGCGGTTGAGCTAGCGCCAGCGGTGGGGATCAGCGACGGGGAGAGGAGAAGCAGGGAGAGCGGGCATCGTCTGGATCGAGATTTTTGCTCAGGAAGTGATGATGGGGAAAGTTTGTAGTGGGTCCCAATTGCAAGTGTTGATGGAGTTGTGGGTCCGTCCTGTCAGTCACTGCAAGGTGGACGAAAACGGCATGCGGATGTATTGCTAGGCAAACGGGTGACGGGGTGGACAAAACTAAAACTAAGGGTAGACTTATGTAGTTGTCCACAACTAAGAGCGTCACTGTAAAAATCCCTTATTTTTAAGTCTAATAGGCTCATGAGAAATAAGATTAGTAGAGAATTATATAGGAGGTCATTGCTAACACATGACTCACGATCCGGAGCAAACAAGAAGGCCTCTCACAGAAGTATTGTTCTTCACCAGATGCCATGTGTTAGCAACTGACTATGACACGAACACAAGTGTTCATCGGTCAAATTAAAGAAGAGCGACCAACAGGACGTTTGCTTTCCGGCTGTTTCCCAGTTTTGGTTTCTTTTTACTTCTCTTCGTTTCTCATCTGTCAGTTCAGTTCGACGGCTGAGACCTTTGAACATATGCCCAATTCCTAGCACATGAAATGCAACGACAGAACACCTGCCACATTGCGCTAAAAGAAACATCTGCAGCAAAACATCATAGGACATAGCACCTAGCCACAAGGCTTCAGCATCAACCAACATGTAAACTGAACAGCGTTACATTTTCTAGCATCACTTCACGCTCGTACCTGCGGGACGACCATATAAGGACAAGTAGGAAAGATCACACCAACTGGATGGGCAAAAACACTGGGCAGACCAAAGAAGGGGGTGGAAAGAATGAACCATCTCCCCCCAGAAAAGAAGCGAGAGTGAGACGACCAGTCCGCGACCTACCATGTTTTCACCCATGCCTCCTCCGTCCTCCTGCAGAACCGAAACCAAACAAACACTTCCGCAAACCGCGCCACCCATTAAAAGCACCGAAGATGTGTTTGCCATGGCCTGGCCGCACCAAGAAAACCACAACAGTACAGCACTGGAAACAGAAAGGTGGACCAAGGAGCGCCCGTGCGGTGACAATGACGGACACTGGCAGCACGGACGCCAACGGCAAGAGCCAGGGCTCAAGGGGCAAGGCGATGCTGCTCGCCTTGGGCAAGGGCTTCCCTGACCAAGTCCTGCCCCAGGAGAAGGTTGCGGCGAGCTACCTCCAAGAAAGCAGCTGCGACGATCCCGACACCAGGGCCAAGCTCGAGCGCCTTTGTATGCTAAATTGGTCTTTATCTTTACCTTGAGTATCTATGTGATGATTTGATTTGCCTCTAGTAAGCAGATGAGTATTTTCCAAATGATTTTACTTTCCAGGCACGACCACCACAGTGAGGACAAGGTACACTGTTATGTCCAAGGAGCTTCTGGATAAGCACCCAGAGCTGAAGATGGAGGGTACTCCAACATTGACACCCCGCCTTGACATCTGCAATGCCGCGGTGATCGACCTTGGTGCTGCTGCAGCTCGTGCTGCCCTCCACGAATGGGGCCGCCCTGCAGCTGATATCACCCACCTCATCTACATCTCATCCAGTGAACTTCGTCTCCCGGGGGGTGACCTTCACCTGGCTGCTCGCCTTGGCCTTAGTCCAAACACCGTGCGCACTTCCCTTCTCTTCCTTGGCTGCTCCGGTGGTGCTGCTGCCCTCCGCACTGCCAAGGACATCGCTGAGAACAACCCAGGGAGCCGTGTCCTAGTAACGGCTGCTGAGACCACTGTGCTAGGCTTCCGGCCACCCAGTTATGACCGTCCTTATGACCTTGTTGGTGCTGCCCTGTTTGGTGATGGAGCCTCAGCTGTGATTATAGGAGCAGGCCCCATGGCACCAGCTGAAAATCCTTTCTTGGAGCTTCAGTTCTCCACACAGGAGTTCCTACCTGGCACTGATAAAGTGATCGATGGCAACATCTCAGAGGAAGGAATTAATTTTAAACTGGGGCGTGATTTGCCTGAGAAGATTGAAAGCCGCATAGAAGGGTTCTGCAGGACTCTCATGAACCAGGTAGGGATAAAGGATTTCAACGATGTGTTTTGGGCTGTGCATCCTGGCGGACCAGCAATACTAAACAGGCTTGAGATCTGCCTTCAACTTCAGCCAGAGAAGCTCAAGATTAGCAGGAAGGCTTTGATGAACTACGGAAATGTGAGCAGCAATACAATCTTCTATGTGCTGGAGTACTTGAGGGACGAGTTAAAGAAAGGGACAATAAGTGAAGACTGGGGATTGATCTTGGCTTTTGGCCCAGGCATCACCTTCGAAGGACTTCTAGTCCAAGGTGTTAAGAAAACATTCACAAGCTAATATAACAGAGGGAAGGTTTGCATAGCAAGCATAAAGATTAATCATATATACAGAAACATAGGATAAAGAGCATAGATGCATTGGTGAAAGCTGTGCACCGCGTAGTACATCGCTAACATTTTACTGTATTTATGTGTTTATCTATCAAACAATGTAAGTAGTTGAGTTTGCCTCCAAGAAAAACATTGCAGAAATAAGGCATTATACAGCCTGTTGTTCCACTGTACTATGCACTAATTGCAGGATTTACTTCAATACAGATTTATGCATGAGTCAACTGATTACATCGCAGCTATCATATTTTCAAAGGAAAAGCAGAGCAATTATGTGATGAGGCATCAAACACACATTACAACAAACATGTTAAGATGATAGATAGATAGATAGATAGTATATGTATCATGTATCAGGATCTCCTAAGCACTTCAACAAATATAAACTTTAACATCATTTCAAAATTATTAAAAGACAAAATTCAGCAAGTTCTTACAGTAAAGGGAGCATCCATTACATCCTGATCTAACCACGGACCTTGCAAAATAAACTCCAGTGACAACAAGAAGGCAACTTTGGATCCCATGTTGAAAGCCTATCTTCTTTGCCATCATCATTCCAAGTCCAAAATGCATGAAAGCCTAGCAAATCATGGATTCAAATTTGTTGTTCCCTCTTTGAAAAAAAAATTCGCCAACAACCTTCTCCCAAGCAAGTTTAGCATCGCCTTTCACAAGAAAGGCCATCTTGGCAACAACATCCTTGGCCTCTGCTGACCTGCCTGCCTTCACCAAACCCTCTACCAAACCTTTAACAGCCTCAAATGGTGGTGCTGCCTTCATTGCAAAGCAGCTCTTAAAAATCCACAGCGCATCACCAAACTTCTGTTTCTCCACCAAACTCCTAAACAGCACCACATATATCTGCGAATGAGCAGACACACCCAAGTCACTTCTCCCCTCCCGCCTCTTCATCACCTTCATCTTCTTGAACACACGCATCGCTGCGCCGACATTCCCCTCCTTGCAATACCCCTGCATGATAGCATTGTAGGTAAGGTAATTCGGGGCTACCTCCTTTGATTCCATCACATCAAGCAGCTCCTCCCCCTTGGCTGTCTCGCCTTTCTTGGAGAACCACTGTATCCGGCTTGTTCAAGCTGATCTCATTCAAAAGCTTCTCAAACCCCTCCTCATCGTCCTGCACAGAGCAACCGGCGAGGACAGTGTTGTAAGATATGATGTCTGGGGCAGGGCGGTGCTTCGACTTGTTGTTGGCCATTTCGTCGAGCAGCATCCGAGCAGCAGCAAGCTCAGAGTTCTTGACCAGCGCGTGGAGGAGCACATTGTGGGAAGCGCGGCCGGGCGTGACCCCGTGCGAGGACTCCGCCAGGGTAATAGTGGACTTGATGTCATCGAGTCGGCCGGCGCGGAGGAACGCCGAGAGGGAAACGTCGGAGCGGGTGGCGGGGGCAGACGAGGAGAAGGCCCGGAGCGCATCGTCGGGTCCCGGGTAGAGGGAGAGCGCCCGCGCAAGGAGCCCCGGGGAGGGCGGGGCGGAGGCAAGGAGGAGGTCGAGGAGCGAGGCGGCGAGGTCGGGGCGGCGGAGGCGGTTCAAGCGAGAAGTGGCCAGAGAAAAGAGCTGGCGCGAGGTATGGAGGCGCGGGAAGTCATCGCTGGAGAGCGCGGAGGCGACGAGGGAGTAGATGTGGGCTGGATCAGACTCCGCGCGCACTGCGAGCTGGAGGTCGACCACGGAGGCGCGGGCGGGAGGACGGATGTGGCTTCAACGAAATAGAGACTCAGGCGAGGATTTCTCTATTATAAAAAAGTTGGGCATAGTCAATACTCTAAAATGGACATGTCAACTCCATTAACAGGTAACGATGATCTCAAACTCACGTCGTCATATTTCCGTTACCATATACGTGAGACCTGCTGCTCGCTCTTGCTGCCGTCCACGGACATGGCACTGACAATGTTGGAGACCACCGAGCAGCAGCTCCTCCCGTGCCAGCAGTCCGTCGAGCAGGGCGCTGGCGATGGCGGCAACGGCAAGGCCGCCGCTGCTGGCGCCGAGAAGGCTACCGTCATGCCAAAGGAGACGGGCCACGGCGGCGACGTCGACCGGCCGGACAGGGACCACATATGGAGCATGATTCAGGCACAGAATCCGCCGCTCGGAGACAGGCTCGGACGGCTTCTCCGATACCGATGGCTCGGCCGCCACCGACCGCTCGTGCCCCGGCTGCGGCGACGACGAGCGCGGGGGAGGAGGAGGTGGCCCCGCACGCGGCCCCGCCCAGGGCATTCCCGCTGCCGTCGCTGGCGCGGCGCAGGGTGGAGCCCACCACCATGGAGATCTCCACCACACATGGATTTCTCCGGCGGCGGCGGCGGCCGCAGCCACGCCGAGCCGGCCCGGTGGCTCGAGATCGCCCGGAAGCTACTCGTCGCGCGGGACCTGGTCGGCTGCAAGCGACTGGCGGAGCGCGCGGTTGAGGCTGACCCGTACCTCCCCGGTGCGGACGAGCTCCTCACCGTCGCCGACGTCCTCCTCGCCTCCCAGCGCCTGCTCCCCTCCGGCCGCCCCAATCCGGTCGGCGTGCTCCAGCTCCAGCCCGCCCCGGGCCTTGACCCCACCGCCGCCAAGCGCTCCTTCCACCGCCTCTCGCAGCTCGTGTCTTCCCCGCGTAATCCTCGTCCCGCCGCGGACACCGCTCTTCATTTCATCCAAGAAGCCTTTGCTGATCTCTCCAGCAACGCCTCGTCTGCTCCTGCCGTTCGCGGACACGATCACCCCTGCCCTGGACGAGCTGTACAGGAGGAGCGGCGACCAGCCGGAGACCGAGCAGCAGGCCGACGAGGAAGACGAAGAGGACGAGGTCGAGGTCGTGGAGAACGCGACGGGTATGGCTACCGCGCGAAGTCTTGGTCGGAGGCAGCGGCGCCCGGCTGCCGCGCGAAGGAGAACGCGACGGAGATAGAGGAGAACACGACGGAGATGGAGAACGCGACGGGGATGGAGGAGAACTGACGGCGACGGCGCTGGGGACGGAACCCGGTTTCAACGAGACTAATACTGCTCTGAATCCGTTAATGGAGTTGGCATGTCCATTTTAGAGTGTTGGCTATGCTCAGCTTTTCTATAGTGGAGAAACCCTCGCCTGAGCCTCTATTTCGTTGAAGTCGCATCCGTCGTGTTTCGTAATGTCAAATCTCTCCGCGGGCGGAGGTGAGCACAGCCGGGGTAGGGGTTGCGGTAGAGGAAGCCGAGGGATCGACGTCGGGTAGCGCGGAGAAGGTGCGGAAAAGGGTTAGGGCACGTAGGATGAAAACGAAAAAACCGTTTTGGTTTTACGAAAATGTTACGGTATATATTTGCATAGCCAATAAATGCTCTCATGATCATGCGTAGTGCTGGAAATTGGGTCGGGCCGGGCCAGCCCGGTCCAAGCCCATCGTGCTTCGTGCCAAACGGGTTCGGGTCAGGAAAGCCCAAATATTTTTTAGGCCGTGTCGTGCCAGACCGAAGTGTAAAAACAATGGCCTAACCCGACCCTAAACCACGTTGTGCCTTCGTTGGACCGTGCCAGCCCAAGCCCGGCCCGTATATTTGACCACATAAAATCAAAATATTACAACCATATATCGTTCATATCTTACTATATTAAACAATTCTAGCATCATTTAATCACATAAACTCTAAATATAACACCAATATAAAGTCGATATCTTACTAAATTAAAGAAATTAAACAAATTGGGCTTAATTGGGCCGTGTCGGCCCAAGCCCGGCCCATCTATGCGGGTCGTGCCGGGGGCCCGACGGGCCGGAATTTGAGGCCCGGCCTAGGCCCGCCTTCGGGCCATGCTAGCTCGGCCCATATTATTTCGTGCCGGACCGTGCTTTGGGCTCGTATTTTCGGGTCATGCTCGTGCTAGCCTGAAAAGTCCGGCCCATATTCCCAGCACTAATCATGCGTGACTGCGGAGCGCCTATCACCTTGGTGGCTTGGTACGGCACTCAAAAATGCACGTTGGGTTGGGCCACCAAGAAGACTTCGACTAGGGAGACAAAGAATGGAATTGAAGAAGGCAACATAGTCTAAGATAACAGAATGGAATACCAACCAACTAGTAAGGTTGTCTCCAACATACGCCAGCTAAAAGGAGCAGGCATTTAGCATGTTGGCTGAAGTATGCACTTCAACTGGCCATCTATAATACAACACTTTCCAATGGTATAGCAAAAATAGCTTGCCTCATGCTCACTGATAAGAATGGCCCACCAATTTACATCAGAGATGCCTGCTCGGTTCCTGCCCAGCCATAATAGCTTTTCTCTCACCTGCCATGGAATTTGGCTGCTCTATTTGGCTACTCTGTTGGGTGGAAGATGCATGGTGCTACAGTGAATATGAGTAGCCATAATAGCTTTGCATACCCTTTTAGCTGGTCCGTTGGAGGCAGCCTAAGTGGTAGACTTGGATGGATTCTTGCAGAAGAAGAGTACTCGCGCTAGGTCAAGGTCAGTTTACTGAATCCCTTCCAAACACCAACCCAATCTCCATTCCTTGATGGTAAATAAGCAAGACCATATGTTTCTAAAAAAATATAGCCCCTATATTAATTCCTCATGCTCCAGCCCCAGCCGAAAATTTCTGAAATAGTTTCCATCCCTACTAGGCTTTGTTATTAATTCAAAAAAATCTGAAACCTAAATCCGGAAAATTTTTACTAATTTCAGTAACCAAAGAAAACAATCGATAAACGACACACCGGTTTTAATGCAAAATTTAGATAACCGATTCCGTTTCCGAAAATTACCATTACCATGAATCCAATTGAAAAAATCGAAAACGGTTTTTGGAATTCCGGAAAATTCCAAAACCGTTTTCATCCATTATGTACATCCTCTCGATAGGTCTCTAGGGGTTAATTAAAAATTGTCTCTAGCTCTCCATACATATTGTCTATTAAGTATATTTATGATACAAAGACTTAGGATTATATCATGCACTCTTAAATGTCTCTTATACTTAAAAACCGATCCAGTATCTCTAGATTGTACCTAGGGGAACCGATCCAGTATCTCTAGATTGTACCCTGTGGCGGATACAAGCCATGGGCCACCCAATCTGTGCCCTAGGGCTTAATCTATGTCTCTATTTATATTTGTTATCTTTGAACCAAAATACATTAGAAGGATATATTAGATTCAATAAGCTGATCTGGAGTGGAGCATGGTCGAATCCCGGATCCGCTCCCGGTTGTATTTTACATGCCCTATAAATCACTCCATCCTAAGGACTTGTTCGGTTACACCAATACAGAAGGGGATTGGTGAGGTTTAATCACCAATCCCCTTTTAGATTGGTGTAACCGAACATGCCCTAAATGATAATTTTCCTGTACGCTTTAACAGTGTTTGTCAAGCACCCTTTAAATATAAAGAATATTTCTCTATCCTCTGTCTGGGAGCTGGAGGTCTGGAGCCGAAGTCGCCAGAATTCTAACGGTGAAACAGATCCTATAAATGGGCTTGAAGTTTGAAAGATGGAAGGCTGAGACCTGAGAGCATGGGAGACGCAACTTGGCACGGTACTGCAATGTCAGACTCATACTGCAAAAATATATCATCTGATCCAGAACGGGAAAAACATTTGCAAGGAAAACACCCTACAACACAGAAACTCTCAGTATCAAAAGTGGCAGTGAGCCAGTGACTATTCAAATGTTGCAGACGAGTGCGAGCAGACCCTTAACTATCAACAGTAAGAAATATAGGAGCAGCACCTAGGAAGTACAAGTGACTGTTACTACAAGCTACCTCCGCCTAGGTGGATCAGAGGACCTAGGTTGTTTCCCATCTGTATCCGATTTGTCCTTCTCCTTCGTGTCTGATTGTCTGAGTTTCCTCGTCAAGTCATCAGCATAGCGCCGCCAAATAGACTCTTTGTCTTTACTCGGTAGCTTATTGTACCTTAGATCAGATCTTAGATGACCTTTTGCCTCACTCCAGGAGTTGATTGCCGTCTTCCCCTCAGCTGTTGTCCGTGCTGCTACCTCTGGAGTGATAACCTCAGATAGAAGTGCCCGGAAATCACGTACACACCGCTGGAGGAAGTTAAAGCAAAACATTGGGGGTCAAAATGGTAAGCATATAGGAAGAATTGTGAAACGCATTACAATGAAGATCCTACAGCAGTTACTTAATGAGTTATTTATAAGTACAGGACTACTCAAACATGCAAGGCTACAATGTCAAACAAAAACATGCAGTGCAATTCATGCGTACTGCCTATTGATCCACTGTAAATTTGCTAATTTGCTGAATATTTGCCTTTTGCTGATTTATTGGCAAAAGTAGCAGCTTGTTTTTGCTGGTGTGTGGACACAGGTTGTGTGCCTATTGCCCAGGCAGTGACTGTGCCCACAAGACCACAATTGAGGGTTTTATAACCGCCATAGGTGCATAATAAAAAACAATTTAGTGCCTAAAGGAATTGGTTGGAACAGAACAAAAACCACAATGCAAAATCTCAGTGAAAAACCAGCCACAATAAGAGAGAAAATTCAAATTCTTAGTTAAATAGCCTACAGGATTTGTAACATTTGAGTTTACCTCATATAGGTCCTTGACATGGTCACGAAACAACTTTTCTGCATCACCTTGGCCTAAGTCAGGATTTCGAGCACGACCTTGTGGATCTTTTTCAAGTTTTGGTTTGGATTCAGTCCACGATGCCTACAGGAAAAAATGTAAATTCTTAAATTCTCCTTGTGGTTTCTGTTGGGTTTTAATTCTAGCCTCACCCAAATTGCTTAGGACTAAAAGGCTTTGTTGTTGTTGTTGTTAAATTGTACAATGCACAGCTATCAACTTGCCAATATGAAGTTAAATATAAACAGGTACAGCAAAACAATGTCATTTAAAAGCCAGAAAAAAATAATAAACTAAGTTCAAAAATTAATGCAAGCAAACAAGACAAGAGAAGTGACGACCCATTCTAGCTACAGCAGCACAGTAGATACTTCTCGCCAGTAACACGTCATACTTTTGGGAGAGATCAGCATTCAGATTTCTAAAAACAAACACAACACCAGAAACCAGCTAACATATGTTCATATTTTGGTTTCTTTCAAGCAGAACCATGGATTCATGTCTCAGGAAAAGGAACGGTTTTATGCAAATTTGCTTTCGATTGGACACGGCACTAGGCAAATATCTCCTATATTATGAAATGACATTCGTTCATCTAGTAGCAACTGGCCTACGAAGCCAGTTCGGATACCAAAGAAATATCACCAATGGAGTGCACTATAAATGGAATCACGATCTTTTGTCGAACAATGAAAGACAACCAATAAGTGTTTCATTAATAGGTACTGAGAATTTGAAGCATGCTCAGTCCAAGAATTTAACATGCAACTCAAATCACCTTGGGATCCTTAATCATTTCAACAAGTAAAGCTTGGTATGATGACACAGCCTCTTTTCTACGTATCTTCATTTTTACTCTTTCCATCTCCTGCTCCTCTCTTTCTTTCCTTTTACGTGTTTCACGTTCCCTCTCCTTTAACTTGGCCTGGATATATACCACAGTACATATAAATCTATATCTATACATAGTAAATAGAGGACCCAAGTTTATCAGTTAAGTTGACCTACTTGCTCATCCACTTTGGCCTTGGCAGCTTGCTCTGCTTCCTGTTCAGCAGATTTTAGTTCCACTATGTATTCATTAAATATAGTCTCCCTTTCTTCATGCTTCATGGCTTTGTACCTTGGATCACTACGGAAATTTTCTTTAACCTACATGATTTAGAGTATGGACATGAAAATTGATTCATGACAGAAAAACAGCTCAAAACTTACATCCAACAATATCAGTACATTATTATTACTGCTAGTGATTGCCTCCCCAAAGTGCTTCCCTTTAAAAAAAGGAATTTAACTCGATCTTGCAAATAACAATATAAGTTAAAGATTTATTTTATGACATGCTAAATGGGAGGGGCTGTTTTAGGGCCACGATTGATCCAGAACTGTAAACTTATTGATATAAAGTGGACAGTTCATCAACATTAGGATGACAAGATCAGAGCACACGTAACTCAGACAAAACTATCATACCAAAACAGGTGAATCATACTTTAGTGAAGTTATTCAGATGGTATACATTGGTAGCAAAACCTTTAGAACAGATACACTAACAGTCACCGGTAGATCAGTGTACATTAGTTACTAGACAGAACACCTCCCTACGTTAGAAGCAGTTATTGACTTGGTACGTGAGTCTAAAGGGGTGTTTGAATGTATTAGAACTAATAGTTAGTTGGCTAAAAATTGTTAGTGGAATTAGCTAGCTAACAAATAGCTACCTAACTATTAACTAATTTACTAAAAATAGCTAATAGCTGAACTATTAGCTAGGGTGTTTGGATGTCTCAACTAATTTTAGCCACTAACTATTAGCTCTAGTGCATTCAAACACCCCCTAAGAAGAATTCAATTAATCGTCAAGTTATGCACACAAATGTCAATGCTAAGTGCTAAGGACTTAACTTGGATCTCAAAAGATTGTGTCAATGCTAAGGACTTAACTTGGATCTCAAAAGACTGGACACAAATGTCAAGTTATGCACACAAATGTCAATGCTAAGGACTTAACTTGGATCTCAAAAGATTGTGTCAATGCTAAGTGCTAACATGAATAGAAGGTAACAGAACCGAAAGCTGGTATGTGCATCAATGGAATCACACAGCTATAAGATTATAATCTGCTAGTGTCGATATGTGATGGGTCAGAGATTGGTCGTTGCATTGAAATTACATGAATCAAAATTTAGGATGCAATCCTGAGAGCAAGGGCCAAGGAGTGGAATGTATATAAAGAATTACCTTTGGAGTTTGGATAGTAGTATGTATGTCAAAATTAACAATCCACAATTCCACATGCCAGAACCATCCACTAGACTCCGATTTATTTATTTCTATATTATCAATAAATAGTATCAAATTACTGTGAAGTCTGTGATTAATTTAATACTACAGTTATTTTGTAACATGGCTCTTGTTGAGTTCCATCTCTAGGCTCTAACCCAACCCCAACTTCCTTGGTACTAAAGGCTTTGTTATTGCAGTAGACCAGTAGTTATGACTGTTATGTTCAGCGAAATGAGAAAAAAAATACTCCCTCCAACCCAAAATAAAAATCGCTTAGGCCTTTTAGTGGATTCATACAATACATGGTGTATGTGTTATATATATGTCTACATTCATCATTATCCAGTTGAATATAGACATAAAAATCAAGAGCTAAAAAGAATACTATTTTGGGACGGAGGGAGTACTTACTTTTGCCCATCGGCTAGTTGAAGTTATATCTTTACTTTCTCGAAGCATTGATTTGAAATTAGCTATGACAGCTTTGCGCATTGATTGGACTTTTTCTTGAACAGCCTTGACTCTGCTCAAGAGTTAACAGCGCTTTATGTTTACACATGGTTCATCAATTTGACTTCAAAAAAGAAATTTAAAATCATTTGTTCAAGAAAATGGTTGGTCATACTTCTCACTAAAAAGAATCTCCCTTTCCTTTCGATCCAAGGCTTCAAACCTTGTATCAGCACCCCATTTTCTTTTGAATTCTTGGTAGTCTGTTTTCTGGTTGATGTCCTGCAATATAAATTAAGATGGTATGACACATGAATCCAATAATTTGATTGCATTTATAGGCAAGCCATTCGACCATCGTTACATGGTCAATTAAATTTACATGGGGAAAAAAAGCAAAGTATCAATAACAGACCTCGGATGCTTCTTCAAGTAATTCTTTATACGCCTCTACTGCAGCCTTCAGGGCAGCTCTTTTCTCTTTCCGCTCCTCTTCAGCACGTGTGCGAACATAGTGGTCAAATATAGCCCGCCTTGTTGAGTGACTAGGAATAGCCTATAATAAGGAAAGAAAATATCTTTTGGACTTAATCAGTAGTCACATTTGTTTCTTGTAGAGAAAATTACTGCTTTGTAAGAATGAAATCATACTATGCTTTGAATGAACAAAAGGATACTTAAAATCACTAGTTCTTCACTATAGTTTATTTATTAATTGCTCAATTATTCTTGTTATATGCCTTATGTACTGAAGTTGAGCCTCAGTTTATCACAAAAAGAAGACAATTTGGAGAAGTTCTAACCTCAATGAAAAGAAGGTCAACGCATAGGAGCAAACTTGTGCTTTCCAAAAGAAGCATTCAGTTATGCAGAATTCATTACAATGTTGAAAGTTTTAACCAAAGAACTACATATTGCTACAACAACGACAAAGTCTTTTAGTCCCAAGCAAGTTGCGGTAGACTATAGTTGAAACTCGACAAAAACCAAAAACCAATGTTCAGCCACATGGAAAGCTGTTTTCGATGCACTCATATTTAAGGCTAAACCTTTGAGTATATGTATATCCATCCTTTCAAGCCCCCTTTTACTGTCTCTTCCAGTGTCAATTTCAGCCTTCCCATGCCTCTCTTCTCATTAGTCATTACTACCGCACCCATTGCTGTTGCACTTTAGGATCCCCCTACGCACTGGTGCCTCTGGTCTCCGTTGAACATGTTAAACCATCTCAACTGGTGTTAGACAAGCTTTTATTCAATTGGTGCTACCCCTAGCTATCACGTATATCATCGTTCTGGACTTGATCCCTTCGTGCGTGGCCACAAATCCAACACAACATGTGTATTTCCACAACACTTATATGTTGAACATGTCGTCTTTTTTAGGCCAACTTTCTGCACCATACACAACATAGACGGTCTAATCACCATCCTACAAAACTTGTCCTTTAACTTTTGTGGTACCCTCTTGTCACATAGAACGCCTGACGCTTGACGCCACTTCATCCATCCTATTTGATTATATGGCTAACATCTTCATCAACACCCCCATCTCTCAGTACCATTGATCCTAAATATTGAAAGGTATCTTTCCTAGGCACTACATGACCCTCCAAACTAACATCTCCTTATGTAGTAGTGCCAAAGTTACATAATAGAGATGGCAATGGGTACCCTTGACCCGATACCCGATGGGTATTTACTCTATTAGGGTATGTATATGGGCTAAATGTACTACCCATGGGTCTCTTATTAGGCAAAAACCTTCACCCAATGGGTAAACGGGTAATAGAACGTTCCGCCTTCACCCATACCCGTTAACCCGTGGGTATAAAATACCTGGTATAAACTTAGTTCAAAAGCATGAACTTAGGCTTCAGTCATCCATCTCTTTTTTACTATTTAACAACCTTTTGGGCGATAATGTCATAGAAGGCCTAACAACTATTTTATGACCATGTAATGGAACATGTAATGTGTTATGTGGTACTATCCTAGTGTTGCTACTTTATCCAATTATCTATGGTGTTCTTGAATAGATCATTGAATGATGCTAGAAATTTTGTAATGGTATTTAGATGGATATACTAGACATTTGTATAATGTAGATGTTTAATATTTGTGGGTACGAGTGACACGACAAGTGACCCATACCCACATGGGTATGTATGGGGGTAAATCCATATCTACCAGTGGATATGGGTGACTCGATGGGGGCTATTTTTTCGTTGTGGGTATGGGTATGGGATAGTAATACCCTGTGGGTATTTACCCAATTGCAATCTCTTACATCTCATATATTCGATTTTAGTTCTATTGAGTCTAGAACCTTTAGACTCTAGAGTCTCTAGCCACAACTCTAATAGTTTTCATCAATTAGCACTACACTCTGTGCAAGAAACATATGCCAAGGGATATCCCCTTGTATGTCCCTTGTGACCTCATCCATCACCAAGGCAAAAAGGTAAGGGTTCAAAGCTAACCCTTAATATAATATAATCGAAAAGTCATCCATGGCTTCATCACTTGTTTGAACATTTTTTTTCTCGAAAGCGCAAGAGACTTGTTTGAACACTAGTCACAACATTGTTGTAAATGTCCTTAATGAGTTCAACATACTTAGTTGAAAAATTATGTTTGTCCAAAGCCCACCACATAATATTCCTTGGTATTTTATCATAAGCCTTCTCCAAGTCAATGAAAACCACATGTAGGTCCTTCTGCTCCCTATACTGCTCCATCACTTGTCTTATTAAGAAAATGGCTTCCATGGTTGACCTTCTGGGCATGAAACCAAATTGGTTCATAGAGATCCTCATTATTCCTCTCAGGTGGTGTTCAATAATCTCTTGCATAGCTTTATAGTATAGCTCATCAACTTATTTTACATGTAATTAGTACAAGTTTGGATCTCATTTATTCTTGTAGATCGGTACCGATATATTTCTCCACTCATCAGACATCTTGTTTGACTAGAAGATATGGTTGAACAACTTGGTTAACCATACTATAGCTATGTCCTCGAGGCATCACCATGCCTCAATTGGGGTACCATCAGAACCATCAACACATCAAAAGTTACGGCAAAATCCAATACTTTCTCTCCCTCCTGGTTCCTACTACCATACCCAAAACCTCCCTGAATCGTCTCGAAACATGCACTTGTACCTACATGCCCATTGAGATTTCCTATGAAAAGATTCTAACTAACATGTATAGCTCATTAGCTCTAACCATGCCATCTAAGTCTTCCCAAAAGTCTCTTAGCACTCTCATCATGGACTACTTAGGGGGGGCATATGCGCTAATTATGTTCAGGAACAAATCACTCATGAGAAGTTCTAACAAAAATAATCATATCTCCTACTCCATTTGTATTTGCAATTCTCCCTGTGTACCAAAGCTTGAAGTTGGTATTGTCCTTCTGACTCTTCCATTTAGTATTTTGGACGTGTAAGATATTTACAAGCCTCCTAATCATTGTCTCATCTAACTCTCTTAAACTTAGATGTAAGTGACCCTGCATTCCAACTATCTAAACGGATCCTGTAAAGAATTACATATTGCTTTTGTGAACAATTTCAACACTACTTCAAAAGGAGTTGAATTCCATAAACTAATAAGGAATTTGGTGTTTCTGCCCCTATTCTAGATTGCAATGGTTATTTTGTCCCTATTTTTAAACTTCGTGATTTTGCCCTCGTGATTTTGAAATGAAACATTCATTTACCCCTGTTTTCTGACACCATTAAATCTAGGTTGATTAAATGGCCAAAAAATAGAAAAACAAAAAGATACCCACGTGAAAATACAAGATTGCCCTCACATTATCCTTTCTTTGAGACTTCCTCACTCGTTCTCTTCTGAAACACCTAAAGGGCTAGGATTAGGACTTAGCATCGACGAGCAACTAGCATCACACGAGGAGGCAGCAGTGAACATCTCCGCGCGGGGGACCCTGAGCAGGCTTGCGGCAACGCGCATCAACCCTCGGGAGGGCACACGCGGGGCAGCCCTCGGGTCCCCTGGAGGGCTCGCTGCAACACATGGTGGCCCCCGTGCGGACACACAGTGGCACACGGGAGGCCCCAGCGCCGAATGCAGTGCGGCGTGGTCAGGTCCCTGGTGCTCCGCTCGGTAGAATTATTCCATGCACTATGCTCCACGCTTTGTCCCATTTTGGTTTGATTCTATTGGATTTGATTTGTGTGTGCGTGCTGCAAGATGATACAATTGAGCGTGCCTGAGAAAAGTTGTGCCTTGCCAACTGGGAACACAGTGTTCCTGCTGCTAATGGAGGCAATGGAAGTGGAATATTAATGGATCTCAATTTTGTAATTTTGTTTGTTTCAGTTTGTAATGTTCATATGTACATGTGCAGCTGAATGTATTGTTGCAACCCTATTCGTGTGGTTTCTAGATGAGCTATCAATTTTTTTCTAAAATTTGACTGATTTTTTCCTAATTGAATTGTCTACTCCATATTAAAATTGACAAATTGTTGATATGATAACAGGGGTACAAACACAAGAGCAAAATAAAACAGGGGCAAAATCACATGGGCAAACTTGTCCTTGCGTTCAAAACTTAACATTGTTAAGAGGATTTCATAGCATAGGGGTAAATTCTCCACATTTCAAAAATGCAAGGGTAAAATCACAAAGTTAAAAAATTGAGTAAAATCACCATTTCACTACAAAACAGGAGCATAAACACTTAAGCCCCAAACTAACACTTCAACAGTCAATTAGCCGAACCAAAGTTTTCATTATGTAAAAAACTACACCACTCAAGTTTCTTCATAGGGGAAGATGCATCTAACTTAAGCGCTAATCAAATCAGATGACACCAGAAGATCCACAGGCAAGATTAAATGCAAACTTTAGCAAACCTTAAAGCGTGGGTCAAAAACTATTTTTGGAAGTTCCTTCTCCCACTTCGAAAATGGTGCAACTCCTCGTTCCTTTAGCATCACCTGTGAAATTTAACACATGCATGTCATACTAATATTCATAGAATATTTATCTACTATGATAAAAAGAAGTAACTTTACAGTTTTCGAAAGCTATTTCAATTCTCCAGCTAGAAATACACAAACCCAACACTATCTCAGAAAAGAAACAATATTCTATGGTACAGACCCAACAAAATGAAAAATCATCTGATCGGCTCGCTAAGAGGGGTCTTCCCCATCCTAGTTCTTGCCCCTTATGTGACCAGAAAGGAGATTCTATTCATCACTTGCTTGTTTCCTGTGTCCTCGCGAGGCAATTTTGGTATCTTCTTCTCTGACGTGTCGGCCTGTCCGCCCTTTCCCCGGGATGGAAGATATCAATTTTGAAGCTTGGTGGAGTAGATCGGCTGAGGTTATTCCTAAGGACCTCAGAGATGGCTTTAACTCCTTGGTAATCCTGGGGGCTTGGACTATCTGGAGACACCACAATGATTGTGTTTTCAATGGTGTTCAGCCTTCTATAGCTGGATTGCTTACCTCAGCCAGTGATGAGTTTAATATGTGGTGTTTTGCAGGGGCCAAAGGCTTGACCCGTCTTTCGGCCCTAGCTTTTGTGTTCAACCCCGGCTAGGAGGCGGTTTTACCTCTTATTGTTTGTGTGTGTGTGTGGTGTGTTAGGTCATTGTAAATACGCAGCTCTCCTGCGTGTTCGAGAAAAAAAAACTATGTTGAATCATTGAATGATCCTCTATTCTAGAAAAGCAAAAAAAAAACAGAAGGTATGTGGTAGCATAGCAAAAGAACCCATTGATAAGAAATGAACCCATCAAGTATCTACGCTAAAATCCGGAGAAATGTCACAAAACCCACCTTAAACTGACGAATGCAGTCCTCTTTACTTGGTCCATGTTCCTCATCATCTGAATCTGAAGAAGAATCTGAGATATTCACATCACCATTGTTATCTTTTAATTTCTCACCATTATTCGCCACTAGTTGCCCCTTAAGTGCAGCATCAGCTGGTTTGGATCCATTCAATTCAGAGGTAGCAGATGAAGTAGCCAGAGCTGAAGGCGCACTGGAAGCACCAGCATCCTGCAATTTCTTCTTTATTAAATCCAATGGAGATGGCGATGCAGGGGCAACTGTTTGCCGAAGTGGCAACGAATCACGGCCACCTGTCTGTATGGCAGGAGTACTTGCATCAATGCTTATTACTCCCTTATTCTCTATAGTTGCAGCATCCTGCAGTGAAGTTGAACCTTCTTTTAAGGAACCAGATTCCGCATTCTTGAGGATCTCACACACCTCTGGCGGAAGTTGCCAGCTGCTAACCTGTAAGCAACTCAGCGAGCAATAAGACATACATAAACTCATGAGATACCAAAATACCAATGCAACCCCATTAGTGTATATGTTGGATGTTGCTAAGCTATTAAGCCATGGTCTAGACCTTACCTTTTGTTTGTTATCATAATAATATTTCTTTCCATCACTTGTAGTTACTATGCTCCAGTTAGTACCAGCCAATTTATCCCTAGAAGAGATTCAGATTCCATGTCGCATTAAATTTGTGAACATGAACAAATATAGAAGACAAGCTAGGATGCATTCATCAGATAAAAAGAACAATTAAAAGGGGATACTGAATCTAGTGGCTAGTGCATACTTTAGCTAGTAATTTTGCAATCAAATTGTTATACGCTCTATCATACAATAGCATTTAATATCTTCATTATGATTTGATAAGCAAATTGGATCTTTCTGTGTCAAGAGTTTTCATTATGTCTAACTAAACAGAATAAATTGAACATGCAATGCAGTGGAATATACAATACTAAATGTTAGCAGCATGCTCAGATTAAAAAATACCAGGGATTCATGTAACTCAGCAAAAGTCAGGTCTTCATCACACCATTTTAAAGCACAACAAAAATAATGTGGCTAAGCAGAATGGCAGGGCAGCATAACTAAAGCTATTTCTTGTGTAGGTGCATAAGAATTCAGAGACTCCGACAGCCCTCGCTTTGATTAGTGATCAGGTTCCTATCATAATTCATAGCTGGCGAACTGCTATCTAAAATGAATCCTTGTTTTAGAGACTTCCAGTTCGTGTAACCAAATGTCTTCATAACTTTCTAAGGCAATAAGAATTCAGAAATCATGGTATCATTCACAATAAATTGGTTGCGCCTTCGAGAACTCCAAAGAGAATAAAGTGGGACAAATTAACTTCAACAAAATACTTGCAAATTTAGACAAACATAGTTCAGTATAAACATGAGACCAGACATACCAAGAAACTGGAACTGGTTCTGTTGCAACCTTCTCAAGCTGCAGAAAAAGCATTAAAAAAAGATTTGTTCAATCGTGATAGTAAATTGCCATGTCTACAAACTAGAATGAAGTCATATTACTTGATAAAGTTATTCCTCTGTGCAAATACCTCCCCCTTATAACCGGTTGGTTTCTGGTAAGTCGACTCTCCTGTCAAAGCATTGTAATAATATACAACACCAGTTTCAGTTTTGTGAGCAGACCATGCATCTGAATCCTGAACTCCAGTATTTCTATTGTCCTCCAGCTGCTCAGTGACTTGACCTCCATGTCCTGCAGCATTAAACATTATCAATAGAATAGTTAAGAGGAAAAACAAGACCAAATATCAAATCAAGTAAAAATGTTGCCTGTAGAATCTGGCTCAGCTGCAGCATGAGTGGACTGTTCAGATCCTGCATTTGTTGATGCTTGTACTTTCCTATCCCCACCAGTTGACACGCCAGGTGGTTGCACATTGGCAAAGGCCATAGTTGCAGCAGAAGCCCCAGTTATTGGCCTGCCAAGAGAGCCTACAGGACCAGCTGGATAGTACTGGAAGGGAGGCTGCTGAAATCCAGTAGGTTGTGGAGGATGAGGGTGTGGCCATAAAGGTTGAGGTGGGACAATACCAGGTCCTGAAGGATAGGACGGGTAAAACGGTCGTTGAGAATTCTGTGGTGTGCCACCTTGGGTTGCAATTGGTGGTGGTGTTTGGGGCAAAGGAGCAGCAGGTGGAACTATAGGCCTCCCAAGGAAACCTGTTGGATTAGAGACAGTTGCAGAAGGTTGTGCAGGTACAGATGGTCTAGTGGCTCCAAATACCTCAGGGCGAGGTGGCACCGATGAATTTGTTAGTGTCTGGATGGGGATTGAAGGACTTCCAGAAGCACTTGCGATTGTTGAAGGAGATTTTGATGGCATGCCAGTAGATAACTGCATGGCTTGGGGTGTAACCTCTGGTGCCCTTGGGGAGTCCGATTTCAAATTATTAATGTCTGAGCTGCCCTGTAATAAAAATCATTAAGTTAGCAACACTTTAATCCAAAGATTCAAACATACAAAGAAAAAAGAACATGCATAGTGCTTGATGGAAATTGGGAGGATTGCAACTACACCTGTTGTGCAATAGCACCAAAAGGAATATTGGATGGTCTTGGCACTGAAAACGGCAACTGAATAGATCCAGGAGGATTTGGTGCCATAGATCCTGGGAACGCTGTACTAGGGCGAGTTATGTGCCCAGGGGTGGGAGGCTGCAAGGAACCTGGTGGAACAAATCTAGAAATTGGACCAGCAAGATTTGCTCCCTGTTAAGCAAAAATAGGATTAAGTGTTAGTGCATCAGATGATAGGATCAGGTCACAGGCTTAGGTTAGAAAACTAGTATATAGAACAATGGTAATGATAATAAAGCCATGAGAAATTACAGTGACCGGTTGAAACTGCTGACCAGTAGGCAATCTAGCATTAGCATGCGAAACTACGTTATATGAGAAAGAAGGTCTGTTCCCAAAATATTGCCCTGGGGCTGGTGGCTGAAGAGCTGACGCGGGTATAGGAGCAACCATAAGAGCCTGGAAAGGGAGAAAACTCATGAGACATACATAAGTGGTAATGCCAACATTAAGTAAATAATTCAAATTGAGCAATGTGGACTATATTGACTTGTTTGTAATTCCCATCTCCATCCTATTTTACCATAAATATTATGCGTCCACACAGAATAGTATATGAAGAGGGTACACCTCGTTTGAATAATACTCACTCCATTGAGTCCATTCTTTTTTATTTGTCGCGTTTTAGTTCAAAAATGAACTAACAGGTGACAAATATTCGAGAATGGAGGTAATACTTCCTAACATAGTACATGACCCCAAGCAATCAAGGT
This sequence comes from Zea mays, assembly GCF_902167145.1. NCBI lineage: Eukaryota > Viridiplantae > Streptophyta > Magnoliopsida > Poales > Poaceae > Zea > Zea mays. Next base: position 28,040,083 of record NC_050100.1, on the reverse strand, counting down.
TGATGACTGGGGGACAAAGAGCTATACCGATCTATGTTCATATGTAACCAGACCAACAGGTAAATCAATCGCATGTTTAGAAAGGAAAAAAGAAAGAAAAAAAGGAAAAGATTAGCTAGACAGCCATACATTGGCCCACCAGCACAACACTAGTTTCCCTAACCATATACAGGGCATGCATAACACACGGAGGCAAGGCAAAATTATTGTTATCTGTTCTTGGGTCCTTCGACAATCGCACTCCCTTTCCGTCACCCCTAAAACCACTGCTGCACAATCCACATTCAACCTTGACTGCAGCATCCCTTCTTGCGTCTCCTCCCTCACTAGAGAACATCAAACTTGATCTGAAGATCATTCAATCTCGTCAAAGATTGAAATTTGAAAAAGCTCTCAGTCTGTGTAAGCTTATCCGTCTGCTTTGTAAGAAAAGCATATCCGTATTGCTCTAGTTCTGTGTGACGACCATGCAGCAACAATGTGGTGACCCTATGACTACGTGAATCCAGACGTCGACCATCATCAGCCCCACTGTGTGCAACAGGGTCTCGACCCCATTTACAGATTTACTACGACTTACAAGGACCTTCAGATATACAATTGTGCATACTATGCTAAAATGTTAAATTGGCTGCGAGATGTGGAAGGTCAGTTGCGTTATCATCTTTCAGATAATCAATTTTGATTATGGAACATTTATAGATGTGACATAATGCAAAGCTATCACTGCTGGGTAGGTTTCTACTTTCTAGGCATTTGACAAATTCACAAAATTCTTCATGCACAGAATACACAAGCTAATCACATACAATGGAAATAACAAACGAATCTTGCTATCTATCGACCATAATATTCGATCAAAATAAAATAATTAAGCATGACAAAAAATCACAACGCTGTAGTAATAGCATGAGCTATGCAACATATAGTTAAATAGGCAATACCATGACCAAAATCATGGGTTAGCGTTAGCCATCTTTCATTTTCAAGTTAAACAGGCATTGGCAATAGTCTATCAACATGTCATCAACTCCATGTAGAAACTGAAATACTGTGTTATGTACAGCTAGCAAATTCACTAATGAATTTACGAGCATGGAGTTCCCATTATTACAAAAAGGTTTCTATAGAACACACCAAAGAGATTTATGACTATACACAGTTTGCATACAAAAGTCATTGACCATTGTACTGGTCCAAATGTCACTGCTCATCCTAAAAGCTAATCAGTAGAGTTCAGTCGCAATAGCTAACATTATCTCATTCTAGATGAAATTACAACCCTAGACATGTGGTCATACACAGAAACGCATCAGTGAAAAAGAAAACCATAAACGTAAGCATAAACAGTCAGCAACACAAGGCAGATAAGCTGCAGCAGCGAATATGTCAAAATGCCTACCGGAGAAGAGCATGGCTGTAGTGAAGCTGCAGCGCCGCCAACTTGGGGCGCTGGTGGCGCTCTCGGCAGTACGTTATAAGAAAAAGCTGCCGACGGAGACGGTGTCCCTGGCGCTATGTAGGATAGGGAGCCTGCAAATTGCGACCGCGGCGGCCCTGGCTCTGCGGGCGGGGCAGGAGAAACTAGCGGGGCGGGAGAAACGGGAGGAGGCGCTGCGGACGTGGCAGGTGAAGCGGGAGGAGTGGTGGCAAGCGCGGGACCGGAAGAGGCATCTCCAGCGTCTGCGGCCGCGACGGGAGATGGAATGGATGCCCCTGCCAATTCCGCCGCGGCGGCCGCTGGTTCCTCCACGGCGGCCGCTGGTTCCTTCGGGTCAGCTGCCTTTGCTGGAGAGGGTTCTTCGACGCCCACGTCGGAGACGGCCGACGCCAGCGTCGCCATGTTAGGGAGGTGGTTGGGGCCTAGGGTTTTGTGAAATCGAAGTGTCGTGTATTTCGCCCTCGCGGGAGAGAAGGCAGCGTAGTCCGGGGTGGAAGTGGAACCGTGGAAGAGAGAAGGATACGAGTTGGATTTCTCAAGTTGCCCCGTGGGCCGTAGGGCAGCTTTTTTCGAAGAAGCTTTTCGAGCTGGCATAAGGAGAAGCTAGTTGCGGAGAGAAGCCCTGCTGCTGCTTGTTGAAAAAGCAGCTTATCTGATAAGCTGGTGAAAAACAGCTTCTGCTTGTTGGCTGCTTTTAGGCCCTGTTTGTTTGGGCTTCTGGCAGTTTCTGGTCACCAAAAGCTGCTGCGGACTGCCAAACTCTCAGCTTTTCAGCCAGCTTCTATAAAATTCGTTGGGACAAAAATCATCCAAAATCAACATAAACACGTAATCGGTTGAGTCATTGTAATAGTAGGAATCCGTCACTTTTTAGATCATGAGCCCTATGAACAACTTTATCTTCCTTCACACGTAATCGTAATGATACTCAGATTCTCCACACAGCCAGATTCTTCACACAGCCAGATTTTCAGAAAAGCTGGTCAGAAAAAAGCTGAACCAAACAGGGCCTAATAGTGTATTCTGAAAAGCAGCTGAACTGATAAGCTGCTGCAGAAGTTAGCTGTTTGGCAGAACTTCTGCTTAAATTTGTGAAGAAGCTGAAAATAAGTTGTGCCAAACAGGACCAGAAACTAACTAATAAGGATCTAGGTATTTGACAACAAAATGCTTTATCATCTTACGAATACAAAAATTTTATAAATTAATTTAAACTGACAATACATAAGTTTTATAAGTAAACGGACCGTCGCTCACTCAGATTCTCACGGACGCGGCCTTCAGATGGCTTCGGACTTGACATGCTACTATTGCGGTCGTAGGAAGCGCTTCCCTGAGAAGCTAGGCCAGAATCCGGTCTTTTGGCAACCACCATGGGCTTTCGCCGGCCAGAAGCGGCTCGAAAGCTGAACCAAACACAACACGGGCGTAGTATGACCGCTACTGCGTTTAGGTTCTCGAAGCACTAGTGGCTCGATTGGATGGAAGCCTCGCAGGCACTGTCTGGCATTGGGAATTCAACTCCTGGCGTTGATGCTTGGGCCAAGCAAACTCTCGCCACCATCGTCCATCTTATAAACTCTTTCATATAAGCTAACTAGTCGATTGCTCGTGCATTGCAACGGCTCACAACAATATCCATGTAAACTATTTATTAGAAAAGATCTCAAGATTTTTTATTGATTGTCTCTGCTCTCCGCATAATATTTTTATTTGGCTAACTGGTTTTGTTGTTTACTCCATCCAATATGTCTTGGTACAACACGGTCAATGAAGTTGTTGGGGTCTTCTTCTCCGCCGAAGGTCCTCAAGACGAACATATTATCTAAGGGTTTTAACGGCGAATGTCGAAGCTACGACCGAAGGACGACAGCTTTGGCTTAAGGTGGCGACGAATGTCAAGCATGATGACGAGTTGTCATACCCGGATTTAAGGGATAAATCCGGTGTGTCTCATATGTGGGCCAAAGAAGAACAACACATATAATAACAAAGTGTATAGATAAATGTCACAAATATCATAAATGTCATTATTACATAGCGAAGTCTTACAAAAATAAATAATAAATATAAAGCGAACTAAATGTCCATCTATGACACCATAAAGCTAACTGGGAGACGCCACCTAGATCAACTCGTACTCCTCATTGTATGACTCCTCCTGGACCACCTATGTGGGGGACAGATATTCCTCGGGTCCACTAGAAGGCGAAAGGTCTTCGCGCGGGGTCTCAGACCAGTTACCCCGCAAGGCCATCCCTTCGTTGGCCGGGCAAAAGCTACTGGCAGAATGGGCCGATCTGAGAAGGCGACAGACTCGAGCCCAGGCAGTCCGTCAAATCGTGCGCTATCCAAAGAAATCGTCTGACTTTCCCGCGCATGGCACCCTCAAATGTCGGGGCGGATTATGGACACTACAGGAAACGCATAAATTTTCGTGGGCCTAGCTATTTTCGTCGGTCGGCCCACGAAATTACATAGTTATTTTCGTCGGCCCTCGAGACCGACGAAAATTTGGCTTATTTTCGTGGGCCAGTACATATTTTCGTCGGCCGACCCACGAAAATAGGAAATATATTTTCGTGGGCCCCGGGGCCGACGAAAATAAGTCAATTATTTTCGTCGGCCTTCTCCCGGCCGACGAAAATAAGGCATTAACTGACCACTATTTTCGTCGGCCTCAGTGAGGCCGACGAAAATAGTGGTCCGTTAATCGGCCTCAGCCCACTTTCTCTCTCTCGCTCGTCTCGCACTTCTTCTTTGCGCCGCCGCCCGCCCGCTCTCCGTCTCCGCGCCGCCGTCGGGTCCTCCCTCGCCGCTGCAACGCCGCCCGCCCGCCCGTCCTCCCTCGCCGCTGCAGCGTCGCGCGCCCGCGCCTGCCGCGCCGCCGCTGCGCGCCCGCCTCTGCCCCATCGCGCCCGCTGCGCGCCCGCCGCGCGCCCGCCGCGCGCCCGCCGCGCGCCCGCCTCGCCCGTGCAGCTCCGGCGACACGCGCCCCCACTGCTCGGCAGCCTCGCCCCCACCACCGCCCTCGGCCCGAGAGCCTCGGGCACCGGCTCTCTCCACCGCCGTCCCCCGCCGCAGCCGCACCGATATTTCAAACGCCTTATGGGAGCCATATTTCATCAATATGGGAGCTTCCGTATGCAAAAGCCTTGATCATGCCACACAACATAGACTTGATGCACCAAGAGCGTAACGTTGCTGAAAGCATCATAAGCACATGTTTCGATGTGACTGATAAAACGAAAGATAATATGAAGGCAAGAAAAGACATGGCTGAAATTTGTAAGAGGCCGATGCTCGAGTTGAAAGTAAGCGATAAAGGGCATGAAAGTAGGCCGCGAGCTGATTACTGCCTCAAGCCGGATAAAAGGAAAGAAATATTTAAGTGGTTGAAGAATCTGAAATTTCCAGATCGGTATGCGGCAAATCTGAAACGGGCAGTCAATCTGAAGACCGGTAAATTGATCGGTTTGAAAAGCCATGACTACCATATTATTATGGAGAGGCTGATGCCCGTGATGTTTCGAGGCTATTTCAAGGATGAGCTTTGGAGCATATTTGCAGAGCTGAGTTACTTCTATAGGGAAGTATGCGCAAAGACGGTATCGAAGAGGTTGATGCAGAAATTTGAGAAAGAAATTCCAATTCTTATTTGTAAATTTGAAAAGGTTTTCCCGCCAGGATTCTTCAATGTGATGCAACATCTAATTGTGCATTTGCCTTGGGAAGCTTTGGTAGGCGGACCAGTGCAATTCAGGTGGATGTATCCTATAGAAAGGGCGTTGAAAAAGCTCAGGGCGTCTGTTCGGAACAAGGCTAGAGTCGAAGGGTGTATTGCAGAGGCTTTTGCCCTTAAGGAGATATCTCAATTCTCAACCAGGTATTTCGCTCGAGCCAACAATGTGTTTGCTCCTTCAGTGCGACTTCATGTCGAAAATGAATCGCCCCAAAGCACCCTTCAAATTTTTGCGAATCCGGGTAAAGCAGTTGGAAAAGGGAGTGTACGTCACATTGAAGGATCAGATTTGAACACGCTAATGCTATATATGTATAGCAATATTGACAGCACACAGGAGGCGTTCGAGTAAGTTTTCCTCATAGTTACTTCCTTTTCTCATCTCATAATTTCTATAGTGTGTAATCTCCATGTTTCCAATATGTCCAGCATGTTTGATGAAGAATGTTGGAAATCTACTAGTAAACCTACGGCCATCCAATTAGAAAATCTTCGACGTGATGGGTTGAAAGGTGGACCAAACTTCGTGCAGTGGTTTCGTAATTATGTTAGTAATTGTCGTTCTCTCATTGTCCATACTTAATCTTTGAATTTTGGACTTGGAAGATATAATGCATATACTAATTCCTTGTATAGGTTTCCAAAAACTCTGTGCACCCGGACTTGCAGCAAATGGCACATACCTCTGTGTCTGTCCGAAACTATACTCGCTATGATGTAAATGGATATCGCTTCCGAACCGCGAAATTGGAGAAGAGTCGACCATTGGTAGCCACCACCAATAGTGGTGTGTTGGCAAGTTCATATGTTGACGATGACAAAGTAGTGGACTATTACGGTGTTCTTCAAAACATTGTAGAGTTGATTTTCGATGGCCCCAAAGAACTTAAAGTCGTGTTTTTCGAGTGCAACTGGTTTGATGCTCATAGTGGGACTCGTGTCGACAAGTATGGTAATGTCGAGGTGAAGCATAGCTCTAGGATTCCGAGCAGTATGAGCGATGTTGTCCTTGCAAATTAGGCAAAACAGGTGTACTACCTGCCATATCCTCACCCAAGCCTTAGGGCTTGGTGGGTTGCAATCAAAGTCAACCCACAAGTCGTCGCTCCAGAGAGTGCTGACTACGTGAATACGAGCAAGGACAACGATGACGCTGTTTTTCAACCAGAAGCGGCGTCGAATCAAGACATAGCTCACCGATTCCATGTGACCAATGGAGAAGGCCTTGAAAATCTCTGTTGCAATTCAAGCGACTTAATTGAAGAACCTAGGTCAAAGCGCAAACGACCTGTCGTCGTTAGAAGATCAGTAAGGATCCAACGAAATCAAGAGCGTATGAATAAACAACGAGCCGAAGAAGCATCATCGGATGCGGATGACTTTTGATTAGTATGTTTCTTTTAGTTAATCAATTAAGCTATGTATACAGTAATTTTCATATTATTTGTTTCATATATTGTGGTTTGACATTAATTTATCTACAGTTGAACATGTTCAAGCATAGGAGATCGAGGAGGAGTGGGGGCAGCGCGGCCAGCGAGGACAGCTCGGGCAGTGGGCTTTTTCAGGGCACCTCACAGAGCCGACAGAGGCAGCAGCAACTTCTTGACTGTCTAGACGAAGTGCAGGGTGAGGAGGGTGAGCAGGAGACTCCTCAGCAGGATGCTCATGTGCAGGGTGAGGAGGGTGAGCAGGATGAGGAGGGTGAGCAGGATGAGGAGGTTGACCCCATGGGGGCAGGCAGCGCGGGCGATGCGTCAGATGGTTCTACGTCCTTCAGGTATTATTATGCATATTAGTTTAATTGATATTAGTTTTTAATCATTTCATCATATTGAATTTACTTGTATACTTAGGTATAAGAAGAGCAATGCGCTTGGTCCGAGACCTGCCGAGAGGAGGCTCATCCGGCCGCATGGAGAATGGTGGGGCTTATTTCTGTTGTGTTAATTGTTTAATGTGAACGTGATTGCACTGGTTTACTTGTTTTATTAATGTTTGTAGGTCATGGGAAGACTTGACTTGGGACGGTACAGGCAGACGTCCCAAAGTGAACGCGGTGTTGGGTAGCCTCTGTCGCTTCTACTACCCTGGCATGGTGGAGCTCAATGGCGAGAGGTTCGCGGCTATGCAGTGGGCTGACTGGGGTCTAAAGGACTATGTCCAGCCAGGGGAGTCAGGGGAAAGCAGTAGCGGAGGGGGAAGTTCGGAAAAAAAACGAAGGACTTGTCAGGTGGCTGTGTGGGACGAGTTCTGGGTGAGTTTACTTTCGTATATAAGCAATTCACTGAATTATTGCTTCTCCTAATCTTACTTTAACTTAACTTCTCCATTGATATGTAGGGGAGGTTCGAATTGCCGGATGACATCGAGGACGATCAGGCTCAGTGGGCACGTGTGAAGAGGCACTTTCGGAAGTGCGCTGATAAGGTCATCAAGGATGCCATGTACAATGCTCGCATCGCGGCCGTCAACTACTACTACAAGAAGATAAAGGGGCAGAAAATGAGCAAAGCATTAGGGGCCAATGAGATCTACCTCACAGAGGAGCAGTACCTGGAGAGCGTTGTGGATTGGCTGGCGAAGGACATGGAAGCCTGGAGGTGGTTGGCAAAGAGATGGGCGTCGCCTGAGTGGATTGCAGAGTCCAACAAGCACCGTGTCAACCGTGGCACTGAAGGACCGGGGCATAGGTACGGCGCCGATGGACACCTTGGTACCGCACGCCGCATGGTAAGTATATAAATCAAACTTGTATGTTACATCTATGAAAATTATATGGTTTAACTCTTCTTTTTCATGCAGGAAGCTGAAAGTGGAGTTGCTCCAAGTTTTATGGAGGTTTACGTCCGTGGTCACCGTGGCCCTGATCCGGCGAACCCTAATGTGCTATGCAGCGAGGCGGCAAGGGAGAAAATGGTAAACAAGTTTGTATTTACGAATTAAATTGCATGTTTTGTGTCTAACTCCAACTTTCTTTGCAGAATGCATATGGGGAGGAAATGACTCAACGCCATGGGCCTGACTTCGACTGGATGCATTTAGACTTAGATGCCTCGGCGTTGTACCATAGTGGTGGGGGTAGAAAGCATGGCAGGTGAGGTGTTTGTGTTTGATTCGACGATTTCATTAACAAGAATGTGTCCACTTAATGGCTCAACTATGTGTATCATGCAGGTTTGCCTTTGGCACCGGCGTTGTCGAGTACAACAGGACATTAGGTCAAGGGAAGGCATCGTCTTCGGGAGGGAGTTCTCGCTCCTCCAGGTCTGCTCGAGAGGCTCAGCTGGAGGAGGAGACTCGGGCAGCACAGGAGCAGGCTCGAGCAGCACAGGAGCAGGCTCGAGCAGCGCAGGAGCAGGTTGGGCAGCTGACGCAATATATGGCTTCTTATTTTCAGGTAATCCGTCTATCTCATCACGTGTCGTCATTGAATTCAAAGTATAATGTTGCAATTCTAACGTTGCATCCATTTGCAGGAAATGACTACTAGACTCGGCCCTGATATGAACTTGCCCGCTTTTCGCCCTCCCCAGGTAACACTATCTGAACACTTCAATTCCATAGCAACTCGTTTTTATTATAAAAAATGGCTCACAGGCACAAGGATGGGGACAGTGGCCAGGACAAGCTCCAGCGTCGCAGCCACAGTGGACCGGTGTTGGGTGGACGCAGGCACCTCCAGGCACTTGGACGCCTCCACCACCCCAAGGATCGCAGCAAGTCCCGGTATGGGTGCCACCGGTCTCCCAGCCACCGGCGGGCTCTCAGCCATTTCAAGCGTGGATGGCACCACCACCGACGGGGTGGGTGCCACCACCTCTGGGGTGGCCAGCACAACAGTACCCGTGGATGCATGCACAGCCTCCTCCTCACCATGGATCACAGGTGACGTTCCATGTTTAGTTTTATGCAAATATTGACCAAACACAGCAATGTATAGGTATAGGGATAGCAAAATATAGCCTTATTTGAATGATTGATGAATTGCAGGGTTCAGCGTCACATGCTCATGGATCGGAGGGTGGTGTCAACGTCCAAGACTTCCTCGTCCATGGTGCTGGAGGGAGTGGCCACCTTCCTGGTGGCGGAGGAGGGAGTGGCCAAAACTCCCACAGCCCGCCGGAGTGAGGAGTGAGTAGTGAGTGTGTACTATGGACTGTTTATGGACTTATGGACTATTTATGGACTCTGGACTTATTTGAATGGACTATGGAATGTGTTTTGTGAATTATGTGAATGTGTTTTGTGAATTATGTATTTTGCTTGTGAATGTGTATATGTTAATTGTGATAATGTTTATTTTGCTGTGAATTATTAATAGGTGCAGAAAAATCTGTTTGGGGGGAACATCAATTTTCGTCGGCCTCGGTGGTGGCCGACGAAAATAAGTTCCCAGGCTATTTTCGTCGGCCTCAGTGGTGGCCGACGAAAATAGCCTGGGAACTTATTTTCGTCGGCCACCATCGGGCCGACGAAAATACTAATTTTCGTCGGCCACCATCGGGCCGACGAAAATACTAATTTTCGTCGGCCACCATCGGGCCGACGAAAATAGTTGGTCCACTCACTATTTTCGTCGGCCTTGGGAAAGCCGACGAAAATAGATAAATTTCATCGGGACCGACGAAAATAGTTGCCTAATTTCGTCGAATTTATTTTCGGCGGCTATTTTCGTCGGCCTGCCGACGAAAATATTCTATTTTCGTCGGTTTAGGCTTATTTTCGTGGGTTTTTGGCCCACGAAAATTTAGGCGTTTCCTGTAGTGGGATGAGTCGGCGGGATTTTCGTGGGATCAGTTCAGTCGGTTCACTATTATTTAGGAGACATGTGATCATCATGTACGTATGGAGTGCCTCACGTCGTGTATATAAGGCACAGGGGAACCCCATCATTTTCATTCCCATCTACTTATCTCATTAGCTTTTCTCCATTCAGGAGACACCGCTTGTAACACAACATACAGATCCACCCCAGGAAGTAGGTATTACGCCTCTCCAAGCGGCTCGAACCTGCAGAAAATCGTATATCTCTCTCTCTTGTGTCAAGCACGAACCATTGAGTTACAATCAACAGCACCATAAGGGTAACCCTGGGTGTGCGGGCGGACTCTAAACACCGACAGCTGGCGCGCTAGATAGGGGGTGTGTCGTTGATCCAAGCTAGCTCAATGGTCGTCACCTCCAAGTGCAAGGTCGCCCTTCGCCCCAAAACTATGTTCTACTTTGGAACCATCTCGTCCATAGCAGATGAAGAGGGGACTCTGCAACGCGGGGCAGACCCGTCGGAGAAGAAGCTTTCCTCGGAAATCCCGAGGGAAGCCAGAGCAGAACAACGAATGGCGCCACCACCCGCATCTCGAGGGAAGGTGACCCCTTACAAACCGAAGGTCGGGAGCTCGCCTACCCAAAGAACTCCAATGTCCACCTCGCCCACAAAGGAGTGGACACGGATCACTCGAAAAAAGGAAGCAAACATCCCGAGTCAGGGGACGAGAACACGTCGAGTCGTCTTTCCAACGCCTTCGCCCTCAAAGGAGGACGGAAAGAAGAGCGCCATCGCGCCGGCTCCTTTTTACCTCGACATCTTCTTCATCGGGGGGAGATTGGAGTCAGCACCCATATCCGACGATGAGTCTACCATGCAAGGGGAAGAACCTCCCCAGCGTGAAGCGCGGTGACAGAGGAACAGGCGCTGGAACATACGGCGACATCACGAAGCTAGGGAATAGGATCCGGCGCAGCTCGTATCCCACGACGAAGCTTTAGAAGTGGGAGAAACTCCCGACGACCGAGTACACCGAGAAAGGTGAAACTCTCATCGCCGCAATCGCTGACAAGCTCAGGACTGAGAACGAGAGCAAGCCGAGCAAGGTGCAAGGCTGCGCCGGGAGAACCCTCTCTTCGCTCAGAACCTATACCCCGACTTTGCTTGTGCAATGAACACGTCGAGTGAAGTCAGAGGGGTACTGGCCCAGATAGCTGACGGCCTCCCGCGAACCCAGACGTAGAAGGCTACCGGCGGCTGCTTACTCAAACATCTAGTCACCTTCTACCCATCGCTCATCCAGCAAACGACCTACGTCACGCCATCAATAGCCCGCGAGACGTGCGGAGCTCCATCAACGCTTCGCGCGACCGACGACACGAAAATGAGATAAAGGCGTCGGGAGGAGTATGACCGGGATCATGGTGTCCCGGCACGAAGTCGCACCACCCGTGTTGAGTCGGCCGTAGCCTCGACTAGTGGGTCGTTCTAGGGACGATCGAGACGACATACTACCAACTCCCCTCCTCGGGACCGACAACACGAACGCCAACAGGAAGACACGTGCGGAGTTTTCACGCTTACTTCGTGTCTCCGGGCCATCCAGTGGTCCCTCAACTACAAGGTCTCCAACGTCGACAAGTACGAGCCCAAGCAGGACTCGGGTGGTTGGTTGGCCGTCTACACGACTGCCGCTCGGGCCGCTGGAGCAATGGAGGACGTGATGACGACGTACTTACCCATTGTCCTAGGGCAAGACGCGCTGCAGTGGCTCCGACATCTACCCCGACAATGCATCGATGATTGGAGCGACTTCAGTCGGCATTTCATCGCCAACTTCCAGTCCCTCTCTGACAAGACAGCATAGCCATGGGACCTCAAATCCATCAGGCTCCAGAGCGATGAAACCCTCCGGTCGTACCTCAAGAGATTTTAGACAATGAGGAACCACATCCCCGAAGTCGCTGAGGCAGCGGTGATTGAAGACTTCTACCGGGGATCCAATGACTCGACCTTCGTCCGAGCCATACTCCAGAAAGCACCTGCCACCTCCGAACAATTGTTCCGGGAGGCAGACCTCTACATCAACGCGGATGAACGGGCCTAGGACCTCATCGGAGGCACGAAACCCGCACCACCCGTGCCACTGCGCGACGCGAACCAGCAGCTGGACAGGCGCTGGGAGAAGAGGCCCCGTGAGGAGGTTGAGAGCACCTAGAGGGGGGGTGAATAGGTGATCCTGTAAAACTTTAAACTTAACACCACAAACTTGATTAAGAGTTAGATCAATGAAATCAAGTGAGTAGAGAGAAGAGCTCTTGTGAAGCACAATAGACACAATAAGGATAAGCACAAGAGACACGAGGATTTATCCCGTGGTTCGGCCAAGTACAAAACTTGCCTACTCCACGTTGTGGCGTCCCAACGGACGAGAGTTGCACTCAACTCCTCTCAAGTGATCCAATGATCAACTTGAATACCACGGTGTTCTTCTTTACTTTACTCTTTCCTGTTTGCGAGGAATCTCCACAACTTGGAGTCTCTCGCCCTTACAATAAGAATCTCAATGAAGCACTAGAGTAAGGGAGGGAAGCAACACACTCAAATCCACAGCAAATACGCACACACAAGACCAAGACTTGAGCTCAAAAGAGTATCACAAGGTTCTCACTAGAACAGAGCTCAAATCACTAGGAATGTCGAACAAGTGTGCAAGAATGAAGTGTGAATGCTCAACAATGCTCAAAGGTTGCTTTGTGTACTCCTCCATGCGCCTAGGGGTCCCTTTTATAGCCCCAAGACAGCTAGGAGCCGTTGAGAGCATTCCAGGCAGGCAATTCTTGCCTTCTGTCGCCTGGCGCACCGGACACTGTCCGGTGCGGATTTCTTTCCTTCTTTGGCGAAGCCGACCGTTGGCGGTTCAGAGCCGTTGGCGCACCGGACACTGTCCGGTGCACACCGGACAGTCCGGTGCCCCCTTCTGACCGTTGGCTCTGCCACGCGTCGTGCGCGGATTACGCGACCGACCGTTGGCTGGGCCGACTGTTGGCTCACCGGACAGTCCGGTGCACCACCGGACAGTCCGGTGATTTATAGTCGTACACCGCCGTCGAAGTCCTGAGAGCAGCCAGTTGACAGACGCCAGCCTGGCGCACCGGACACTGTCCGGTGCACCACCGGACAGTCCGGTGCACCGAGACCGAGCAGCCTTTTGGCTGTACACAGCCAACTTCTCCAAAATTGTTTCTCCTGTTTCTAGCACTTAGACACAATACATTAGTCTTCAAAACAATGTACTAAGTCTAGAAACATACCTTTAATCTTGATTTGCACTTCTTGAGTCCTTGGCACAATTTAACACTTAGGCACTTGTGTTGGACACTTAATCACCAAAATATTTAGAAATGGCCCAAGGGCACATTTTCCTTTCAATCTCCCCCTTTTTGGTGATTTATGCCAACACAATAAAAAGCAACTAAAAGAAGTGCAACATCAATGCAAATGAAAACTCAAATTTGTTTTGAATCAAATTTGACATATTTGGATCATTCTTTGCCACCACTTGGTTTGTTTTTGCAAATCAAACTCAATTTCCTATCTCTAAGTCAAACACACATGTTGAGACATAAAGAGAGTTGTTCCAAGAGAAATTGATCAAGGATTTCAAAAACTCCCCCTTTTTCCCATAATCAACCATTCTCCCCACAAGAGGCCAACTTTTGACAATAAGAGACAAACAAGAGTATTTTGACAAACAAAAACTCTAACTCTACTTTTCAAAATTCTCAAGTGGTAGCTGATCCATTTCTTGTTTTGGCCTTATTTTCTCCCCCTTTGGCATCAAGCACCAAAACGGGATCAATTTTGGCCCTTTAACCCCATTGCCTCACCAAAATCTTCAACTAAGAGTAAAAAGGCAATAAGAGTACAAAAATGAACTTGGAATCAGTTACTGTTGGGGACTTGTTCTCAAATGCTATGAATTAAGAACAAGGCAACATAAAATGTTAAATGATTTTGTCCTTCGTCCGTGAAGCATTATACCTTTTGGGATAATGGATCTTAGACGAAGGTTGATAAGCGTCTTATTACGAAGTTGAACCTTCGTAATAAACTTTCAATAAACGTTATAGAATAATGCAAAGTGAAAAAGGTAAGAATGGATAAATGATTCACAGATGCATAATATAATATTCACTTAATGTATTGAATCATAAAATACAATGATACCTATGCCTTGACAAAGGTTGTATTCCGAGAAATGCGATTGCAAAAATCAGAATGCGTGAACAGTAACGGAATACTGTTCACTATTTATAGGCACAGGACGCAGCCTGTGAGGAATTACAAGTATGCCCCTTATAAGAACTTACAACGTTGACTCAGACCTTTATGGACTAAAAGGTCATTCTATCTTTAAGTCGGTTTGTAATGCCGAAGCTCTGCGAAGAGGCACCTTCGGCTATCTTGTACGAACAGCTTCATCCGAGGATCACTTCTCTTTATAAGACCTTCGGCGACGAAGCATAGACCCAACAGTAGCCCCTTTCGCGGTGCTAGATCGTTTTTCGTAACGAGCTTGATCCGTGAAAAAAAAGTTTCTTAAGCTTCAGAGCGCCGAAGGTCTCAAAAAACACCTTCCCTGAGCTCGTTGTCGAGAAACGATTCGATTTCCCTGCGCGCAGCGGCCCCACCTTGCAGAGCTACTGTTCGGTCACTGCGGTCCACCGTACAGCGAGTGCGAGCGAGTGTCCGCCTGGTGTAAAACTCCTGACGCTTCACCTTCTTACCTGCGGCACTATATAAACAGACGAGTAGGTGTGAAGTTACCACAGCATTTACTGCTATTTGCACTGTTTTGCTGCCAAAATTTTTAACCATCGCCGAAGCTTGTTTGTCAGATTTGCACGAAGCTCCATCTTGAAGCCTGCTTCGGAGAAAAAAGTATTAAAGTTTCACAAGTTCATAATTAAATGGCCAGAGTTCGCTCTACAGCTAGGGTTGAGCGTGAGGGGGACGAAACTGAAGCTTCGGAGACTGTCCCTATCTCCGAAGCCATGCAACGATCCGGGTTAGTGACTTCGGAGAAGATTCCTGATGATGATGCAGAACAAGCTATTGCTGAAGCAGAAGGAGAAGATGCTGGGGAAACTGACCCCGAAGATGATTATCACCTTGCCACGCCAAGCAAACCCAGTCATTTGGACTTCGGGAAATCTACTGTTTCGAAGGCTGATCTGTCCAAGATGGTAAAATCAGGCTATTTTACTGAAAATCAAAAGAAGCTATTACGCTTCGGGGGAGAAGAGACTACCCCGAAGCCGGAGAAAGATGAGATTGTTATTTTTAAGAGCTTCCTAAAAGCTGGATTAAGATTCCCCCTCCATGGGATTATTGCAGAGATATTGAAAAATTTTGGAATCTATTTTCACCAACTAACTCCTAACGCTATCGTTAGGCTTAATGTTTATATCTGGGCACTCCGAAGCCAGGCGATGGAACCATTTGCTGACAGCTTCTGCCGAGTTCACGAACTGCACTATCAGACAAAGGCTAGAAAGGATGGTTTACATGAGAACTTTGGTTGTTATAATTTTGCTTATCGGAAAACTACGAAGTATCCTGTGATCAGCTACCGAAGCAAATGGGCAGCTGGGTGGAAATCAGAATGGTTCTATGTTAAGGTTGATGATGACAAGGAAAAACTCGTGCAAAGTCCACTCGAACTAATCTTCAGAGAAACCCGGCCTCTCTGCAACATGTCAGTAGACGGTACCACACAAAAAGCAATGGATGAATTCAGAATTGTTGCAGAGCATATTAGTACAAGAGACCTGGTTCAGGAGTTCTTGGCTTTCCAAGTTTTTCCTAGTGTAAAAGAGTGGGAAATGCCGAAGCTGAAGGGGGAAAAGAAAAAAGGTGAACTTGTACGTTTGCCTTACTACTTCAAATTTAAAAAATACTTTAAAGCTCCTTGCCAAGAGTGGCTGTATACGATTGAAGTGATGTGCAACGAGATACTTGGCAATTATTCAAAAAAGGAAGATCAATTGATGACCGCAGCCTTCGGCACCCGTCCGAAACGAAGGCTAAATCGAGTGTTGGACGCCTTGGGTTTCGAATACCCAGACTACGAAGATCTGAACAAAGGTGCCGGAGGCCAAAAGAGAAAAAGGGCAACTGAAGCCTTAGATGAAGGTGAAAAAGAGCCAGTAAAGAAGAAAATTCCAAAGAAAAAGAAAACTTCTTCTCCGAAGCAACAAATATCCGAAGCAAAAGAAACCCCCGCATCACCTTCTGCTGCTGTTGTTGAAGAAATTCTGAAGGTAATGACCGAATCCTTACCTGCGAAGCTAAGCCCACTGGGTCCTCAACTGACTAAGTTTTTTCAGAAGGACAAGGAGCCTGAGAAATCGAGGAAAACAATCAAGGGGAAGAAACAAAGAATTATTACCGTAACAGAGGTAATTGATAAAACACCACCAAGAGCTTCGGCCCAAAAAACACGAGCAGCAGCAGAGGGGGCAGATATTGAAATTGCACCTTCGGAGGCCGCAGCCGCCGAAGTTACCTCAGACCAAATGTTACTAAACATGGCTGCAGAAGAAGCTACCACTGCTGCCGAAGAGGCCGTGACCGCAGCGTCAAAGAAAGGAAAAGAAATTGCTGATGAAACTTCGGAAAACAAAGCCTTTACATTCCAAAACTTAATTGGAGAACATTTAACAAAAGCTGAAATAGAAGAGCTTAAAGAGTATGCCCAATCCTGTGGATACAAACCTGGGGCACTCCTCTTCGGAGGTGTTGATGATGAGAAATTAGAGTGTATTCGAGACCAAACAGGGGCCAAAATCATCAGCACTCTGTCCAGGAATATTGGATTCCCGAAGCTAGAGACGGACATCAGCCGTTACCGACGACAACACGTCGTTGGTAGTTTATTTTACTCCAACTTCAAGGTGAATGACTTGTCCCTTAACTTTTATTACTTCTAATAAAAACATGTCTGACGAAGGTTATGTTTATGTAGAGTATGCTATTGAGCAAAGCCTTGCAAATGCAGCAAGATCTTGAAGATAAAAAGCATGAAGTTATAATTGGAAATTTGGAAAACAAAATAAAAGAGCAATCAGATGCTTTTGAGAAAAAGAACTTTGAGCTCCAGGCAGCCGAAGGTTTACTGGCGGAAGCTGAAGCAAAAATATCAGAACTGAACACGAAGCTTCTCCGCCAGTCTGAGCAGTTCGAACAAGAAAAACAAGATCTCAAGGCAAAACTTGAAGCCGAAGCTCAACAAAATTCGGATTTGAGAAAACTACTGACAAATCTTCAAGAAAAATGCCTTGAATTTAGCAATAATTGTATTCAACGACTAAGAAAGATTTTTCACTCAGTTGGAGCCAGCAGCGAAAAATTTACCCCATCAGCTGAAGATCTACCAAAAACCTTCGAACACATTGAGGGGGAGATTGACGAGCTCGTCGAAGTCATAGCTGGGCATGGTGACTTCTGTGCCTGGGTAGCTTCTCGAGGGACAGCTGCAGCATTCCTGAAGGCTGGCTGTGATCATGGGAGAATTGTCAACAGGCCAAATTTCACTTTGTCACCATCAATCCTGGATGACATCCCTAATCTCGCCCGAAGCATCTCAAATCGATTCATAAAAATGATATGGACAAAAGGTGGTCGAGAGAAAGCTGGAGACGAAGCTCGTAGCCACCTTGATCCAGTAAGAAATCATACCTTGTGCTTACCTTTTCTTGTAAACTTGATTCTGACTTCCAACGACCTTATTCATGTAGAATGACGAAGCCGAAGCTGATGATCAAAAATAACGCCGAAGCCGAAGCTCCTTGGAGATTTAGATAGTAGACTGCAGACAATACTTGAAAAACTTTTTGAGATAACTTTTATAAATGTAAACAAAAACTTGTTTTTAATGTATGCTGTTCATACCTTGTAATATATCCTTAACCTTTCACTGATGTATGATAAATGCTTCGATGTGGACGAAATTTTCTTTTTTGAGCCGAAGGCGAAAAAACACCTTCCCTTCTTTTCGTACGCAACGAAGCATAGAAAACAACATTTTCCTTTTTTCCGAAGCTCTCCTTCGTAGAAATTTTTCCCTTTCTTTTTTCTCTTCTTGCCGAAGCAACCATTTTATGCGATGAAGATGATTATCCTACATATGCCTAGATGAATGTTTATGAATGCAAATGCTATGATGTAATGTGATGTGCAAATGAATGGCCAAACACGTATCCGAAGCCATACTCATAGCCATTATTTTCTTAAAAACGTTCACACCTCAGCTCTGCATTCCCTTAGGAACGACTTTGGAGCTTCTTCGCCTTTTACTTAGGCGGTATAAGCTCTGCATTCCCTTAGGAACGTCTTTGGAGCTTCTTCGCCTTTACTTTTGGCGGAATCAGCGTTGACTTTTCGCTGTAAGCTCTGCATTCCCTTAGGAACGTCTTTGGAGCTTCTTCGCCTTTTACTTAGGCGGTATAAGCTCTGCATTCCCTTAGGAACGTCTTTGGAGCTTCTTCGTTTTTACTTTTTTGGCACTCGATGGTGCGCTCTCAGCTTTTACATTTACATTCCTTGGGGGATTTTACTCTTATAAGACTAGAAAAGGAAATTACATATGCTGGCCCCATTAAAAACCTTTCTCCCCCTTTGGAAAGGAAAAGGGTGCCATGAAAGAAAAAATAAAAAATATGAAAAATTACATCGAATTATACATAATATCGCCGAAGCTCATCCGCATTCCAAGATCTAGGAATGTCATTGCCGTCCATATCTTTCAATCTGTATGAACCGGGCCTTGACGAAGATGCTACTAAGAAAGGCCCGTCCCATTTCAACTGCAATTTGCCCACTGTTTCCGGGTTGGCCACCCTCCGAAGCACCAAGTGCCCTGGCTCAATATTTTTTAGCCGAACCTTTCTATCCCGCCATTTGACTGTTTCAGCTTGATATTTATTAATATTCTCCACGGCTTGCAGTCTGATCCCTTCTAAAGCATCTTTTTCTATAGAATAAGCAGCTTCGGAATCTGATTCTGCCGAAGCTACTATCCTTATTGATCCGGCTTTAGCTTCTTCTGGAGTTATTGCTTCGTCACCGAATAACAACTTGAATGGAGTGAAGCCTGTAGATCTTGATGTTGTCGTGTTGTGGCTCCACACCACTTTGGTTAGCTGATCTGGCCATTTTCCTCTAGGTTGATTGAAGATTAGCTTCATTATTCCTGTCATTATAATGCCGTTGGCTCTTTCAACGAGTCCATTTGATTCCGGGTGCCTGACTGATGCGAAATGGATCTTCGTACCAATTTGGTCACAGAAATCCCTGAAAGCTTCGGAGTCAAACTGTGTTCCATTGTCCACAGTGATAGCCTTTGGCACCCCAAAACGACAAACAATATTCTGCCAGAAAAATTTTTGGATGGTAGCCGAAGTTATTGTGGCTAAAGGCTTCGCCTCAATCCATTTAGAAAAATATTCCACAGCTACCACAACATATCTCAGGTTCCCTTGGGCTGGTGGTAACGGACCTAACAAGTCAAGGCCCCACCTTTGCAATGGCCAAGTGGGTTGTATGAGCTGTGTCAAGGACGAAGGTTGTTTTTGATCTCTTGCACATTTCTGACAACCTTCGCACTTTTGAACCAATTCTGCTGCATCTGAAGCTGCCTTCGGCCAATAAAACCCTTGACGGAAAATTTTTCCGAGTAACGGCCTAGATCCAATGTGAGATCCACACAGGCCTGCATGTATTTCTTTCATTAACTCTATACCTTCGGTTCTAGATAAGCATTTAAGCAGCGGAGCACAAACTCCATGTTTATACAACTCCCCTTCTATCATGACATATGGGCGAGCTCTTGCTTCTATCCTCTTGTTATAAGCTTCGTCATCTGAAAGAAACTTACCCTGAAGGTAAGAGATGATCTCGGTTCTCCAATCTTCGCTAAAAACAGGAGATATATTAAGAACTGCTCTTTCAAGAAGTTCCACCGAAGGTGCTTTTATTGTTTCGAAAAATACATCCGAAGGTAAAGGCAGCCCCTGTGCTGCTGACTTAGCTAGCAAATCAGCATGCTCATTTTGTCCTCTAGGGATATTTTTGACAGAAAACCCTTCGAAGGAAGCTTCAACTCTTCGAACCATATCCAGATATTTTTCAAGCTTCGGATCCTTAGCCTTGCAACTTTTGTCAACATGACCCGAAACAACCTGGGAATCAGTTTTAAGTATGGCTCTTCTGATTCCCATTGCTTTTAACTTTCGAAGACCTAGAATCAATGCTTCGTACTCAGCAATGTTGTTTGTGCAATTAAAATCAAGCTTTGCTGCATAACAAGTTTTGACTTTGGAAGGTGAAACCAACACAGCAGCCGCTCCTGCTCCGAAGGTTCCCCAAGATCCATCACAAAACACTGTCCAGGCTTCGTTGTCTTTATTTGTTTCCTCCTCCTGAGCCCCTGGCGTCCAATCAGCAATAAAGTCTGCCAGTGCCTGTGACTGAATCGAAGATCTATGAACATATTCAATACAAAATTCATTGAGCTCTGCAGCCCATTTTCCAATCCTTCCAGTAGCTTCTCGGTTCCTCATAATATCCTTCAGAGGTTGCGAAGAAGGAACAATTATGTTGTAAGCTTGGAAATAGTGCCGAAGCTTCCTGGAGGCCATCAAGACAGCATACAGTATCTTCTCCAACTCTGTATAATTTTTCTTTGATAAACTAAGGACTTCGGAAACAAAATATATTGGGGCCTGCCTTCTGACTTGACCATCAAGCTTCTCTTGGACAAGCGCTGCACTTACCGCTGAGTACGAAGCTGCCACATATAATAATAAAGGAGCCCCTGGCATTGGTGGAGTCAGTGTTGTTAGATCTATCAAATACTGTTTCAGTTCTTCGAAAGCCTTCTGCTGGATTGAGCCCCATTGAAAGACTTCGGCCGACTTCAGCACTTCGAAGAATGGTAAATTTCTCTCTGCTGATCTAGATATGAATCTATTGAGAGATGCCAATCTTCCTGTCAATCTTTGAGCCCCCTTCTTTGTAGTTGGTGGCTCCATCCGAAGTATAGCTTCAATTTTACTTGGATTGGCTTCAATTCCCTTTGTTGAAACTAAGCATCCAAGAAATTTTCCCTTCTTCACTCCGAAGACACATTTTTCTGGATTTAACTTTAAACCAGCTTGCCTGAAACTGGCAAAGGTCTCCTGCAAATCGGCAATATGATTTTCCTGCTTCGTGCTTTTGACAATGATGTCATCAACATAGGTTAGCACATTTTTGCCTATTTGAGATTGAAGAACTTTCGCAGTCATTCGGCTGAAACTTCCTCCAGCGTTTTTGAGCCCCTCAGGCATCCGAAGATAGCAATATGTGCCACTTGGAGTGATGAAGCTAGTCTTCGGCTCATCTTCCTTCTTCATCCAAATTTGGTGATAGCCTGAATAGCAGTCTAACAGACTCATGAGCTCTGACGAAGCTGCTGCATCAACTAAAGAGTCTATCCTTGGTAGAGGGAATTCATCCTTCGGACAAGCCTTGTTAAGATCTGTAAAATCGATGCACATTCGCCACTTGCCATTGGCCTTTTTTACCATAACAGTGTTAGCCAGCCATTCTGGGTACTTCACCTCTCTAATAACTCCTGCACTGAGGAGTCTTTTGACTTCGTTACGAGCACCTTCGGCCTTATCATCTGACATTTTCCGAAGCCTTTGCTTTCTGGGTCTGAAGGATGGATCAACATTGAGCGAGTGCTCGATAACATCTCTATTAACTCCACAAAGATCATTGGCTGACCATGCAAAAACATCCTTGTTATTGAACAAAAACCTTATCAAGGTTTTCTCTTGCTCTTCGGATAACTGAGATCCTAACAGCACCTTCTGCTCTGCTATGTCCTCACATAAGAGCATAGGCTTCGGCTGGTCTGCTGAAGCTGCTTTCTCCCTCCTGAACTTGTACTGTTCACAAGCTTCAGCTCCATCTATGTTATGGATTGCTTTTGAGTCAGTCCAATTGCCTTCGGCCCTTCTTGCAGCTTCTTGACTTCCATGGATAGCAATGGGTCCCTGATCCGAAGGTATCTTCATGCAAAGATAGGCAGGATGAAGGATTGCTTCGAAGGCATTAAGAGTACCACGACCAATAATTGCATTGTAAGGATATTCCATGTCAACAATGTCAAACACAACTTGCTCAGTTCTAGTGTTGTTGATGAATCCGAAGGTGACTGACATGGTGATCTTGCCCAGTGCTACAATCTGTCTTCCTCCGAAGCCACAAAGAGGATGTGTAGCATCATGAATCTTATCTTCTGGCTCTTGCATTTGTCTGAAGGCTTTAGCAAATATGATGTCAGCTGCACTGCCTGTATCGACCAAGACATTGTGAACCAGAAATCCTTTGATAACACAAGAGATAACCATGGCATCGTTGTGTGGGTAATCTTTGAGCTGAAGGTCCTCTTGAGAGAAGGTAATAGGAATGTGAGACCATCTTGATTTGATGAAGGGTCCTTGCACCCCAACATGCTGTACTCTTCTCTGTGCTTCCTTCTTCTGCTTCTTGTTAGCTGGCTCTGAGGACGAGCCACCTGTGATCGGGAGCACCAGCTTCGGGTCCGAAGTAACTCCAGCTTGGTTGTTGAACGAAGCCATCAGCTCGAAAAGTGGAAGTGAGTTCACCGGAGGTGGGCGCCAATGTTGGGGACTTGTTCTCAAATGCTATGAATTAAGAACAAGGCAACATAAAATGTTAAATGATTTTGTCCTTCGTCCGTGAAGCATTATACCTTTTGGGATAATGGATCTTAGACGAAGGTTGATAAGCGTCTTATTACGAAGTTGAACCTTCGTAATAAACTTTCAATAAACGTTATAGAATAATGCAAAGTGAAAAAGGTAAGAATGGATAAATGATTCACAGATGCATAATATAATATTCACTTAATGTATTGAATCATAAAATACAATGATACCTATGCCTTGACAAAGGTTGTATTCCGAGAAATGCGATTGCAAAAATCAGAATGCGTGAACAGTAACGGAATACTGTTCACTATTTATAGGCACAGGACGCAGCCTGTGAGGAATTACAAGTATGCCCCTTATAAGAACTTACAACGTTGACTCAGACCTTTATGGACTAAAAGGTCATTCTATCTTTAAGTCGGTTTGTAATGCCGAAGCTCTGCGAAGAGGCACCTTCGGCTATCTTGTACGAACAGCTTCATCCGAGGATCACTTCTCTTTATAAGACCTTCGGCGACGAAGCATAGACCCAACAGTTACTCTTTCATCGGAGTGCAGTGGAAATCTTGCATGGTCCAAGTCCACCTTTTCCCTTTCAAACCTCCTTTGAGACTAAATTAAGCAAACTCAAGCACACAGTTAGTCTCAAAGGGTCAAGTTGTAGCACATCTCCCCCTAAATATGTGCATCACTCACACAAGGACTTTTGAGGTCCGGGGAGTACTTGTACAACTTGAGCACCATAAATAAACAACAAAATGCATTAAGGAACATGATCAAGGCATAAAACACATGTATGCTATAAATCAATCCAGGTTCCGCGAATCTAAGACATTTAGCTCACTTCGCAGCTTGCAAAAGGTCAACTCATCTAGAGGCTTGGTAAAGATATCGGCTAGCTGGTTCTCGGTGCTAACATGAAACACTTCGATATCTCCCTTTTGCTGGTGGTCTCTCAAAAAGTGATGCCGGATGTCTATGTGCTTTGTGCGGCTGTGTTCAACAGGGTTCTCCGCCATGCAGATAGCACTCTCATTATCACATAGGAGTGGGACTTTGCTCAGATTGTAGCCAAAGTCCCTGAGGGTTTGCCTCATCCAAAGTAGTTGCGCGCAACACTGTCCTGTGGCAACATACTCGGCCTCAGCGGTGGATAGGGCAACGGAAGTTTGTTTCTTAGAGCTCCACGACACCAGGGACCTTCCTAAGAATTGGCACATCCCCGATGTACTCTTCCTATCGACCTTACATCTAGCATAGTCGGAGTCTGAATATCCAATTAAGTCAAAGGTAGACCCCTTTGGATACCAGATCCCGAAGCAAGGCGTAGCGACTAAATATCTAAGAATTCGCTTCACGGCCACTAAGTGACACTCCCTTGGATCGGATTGAAATCTAGCACACATGCATACACTAAGCATAATATCCGGTCTACTAGCACATAAATAAAGTAAAGACCCTATCATAGACCGGTATGCCTTTTGATCAACGGACTTACCTCCTTTGTTGAGGTCGGTGTGTCCATCGGTTCCCATTGGAGTCTTTGCGGGCTTGGCGTCCTTCATCCCAAACCGCTTGATCAAGTCTTGCGTGTACTTCGTTTGGGAGATGAAGGTGCCATCCTTGAGTTGCTTCACTTGGAACCCAAGGAAATAGCTTAGCTCGCCCATCATCGACATCTCAAACTTTTGAGTCATCACCCTGCTAAACTCTTCACAAGACTTTTGGTTAGTAGAACCAAATATTATGTCATCGACATAAATTTGGCACACAAAAAGATCACCATCACAAGTCT
Source organism: Zea mays (assembly GCF_902167145.1). Classification (NCBI taxonomy): domain Eukaryota; kingdom Viridiplantae; phylum Streptophyta; class Magnoliopsida; order Poales; family Poaceae; genus Zea; species Zea mays. Next base: position 28,015,549 of record NC_050100.1, on the reverse strand, counting down.
TAGTAAAAAGAGTTGGATCGGCTTTCCCAACTTTGAAAGCATTAGCAATTAAAAGGTCTCTAAGGCATTCATACCATGCTCTTGGGGCTTGCTTAAGTCCATAGAGCGCCTTAGAGAGTTTACACACGTGGTCGGGGTACCGTTCATCCTCAAAGCCAGGGGTTGCTCCACGTACACCTCCTCCTTGATTGGCCCGTTGAGGAAGGCGCTCTTCACATCCATTTGGAACAACCTGAAAGAATGGTGAGTAGCATAGGCTAACAATATGCGAATTGACTCTAGCCTAGCCACAGGAGCAAAAGTCTCCTCAAAGTCCAAACCTGCGACTTGGGCATAACCTTTTGCCACAAGTCGTGCCTTGTTCCTTGTCACCACCCCGTGCTCGTCTTGTTTGTTGTGGAACACCCACTTGGTTCCCACAACGTTTTGCTTGGGACGAGGCACCAGTGTCCAAACTTCATTTCTCTTGAAGTTGTTGAGCTCCTCCTGCATGGCCAACACCCAGTCTGGATCTAGCAAGGCCTCTTCTACCCTGAAAGGCTCAATAGAAGAGACAAAAGAGTAATGCTCACAAAAATTAACTAATCTAGAGCGAGTGGTTACTCCCTTGCTAATATCACCCAAAATCTGGTCAACGGGATGATCCCTTTGAATCGTCGCTCGAACTTGGGTTGGAGGTGCCGGTTGTGCTTCTTCCTCCATTATATGATCATCTTGTGTTCCCCCTTGATCACACCCCTCCTCTTGATGAACCTGTTCATCGTCTTGAGTTGAGGGATGCACCGTTGTTGAGGAAGAAGGTTGATCTTGCTCCTTTTGTTCCATTGGCCTCACATCTCCAATCGCCATGGTGCGCATTGCGGCCGTTGGAACGTCTTCTTCATCTACATCATCAAGATCAACAACTTGCTCTCTTGGAGAGCCATTAGTCTCATAAAATACAACGTCACTAGAGACTTCAACCAAACCCGATGATTTGTTGAAGACCCTATACGCCTTTGTATTTGAGTCATAACCTAACAAAAACCCTTCTACAGCTTTGGGAGCAAACTTAGAGTTCCTACCTTTCTTCACTAGAATGTAACATTTGCTCCCAAATACACGAAAGTAAGACACATTGGGTTTGTTACCAGTTAGAAGCTCATATGAAGTCTTCTTGAGGAGGCGATGAAGGTAGACCCGGTTTATGGCGTGGCAAGCCGTGCTCACGGCTTCCGACCAAAACCGTTCGGGCGTCTTGAATTCACCAAGCATCGTCCTCGCCATGTCTAGTAGCGTCCTGTTCTTCCTCTCTACCACACCATTTTGTTGTGGTGTGTAGGGAGCGGAGAACTCGTGCTTGATTCCTTCCTCCTCAAGATACTCCTCCACTTGAAGGTTCTTGAACTCGGACCCGTTGTCGCTCCTTATCTTCTTCACTTTGAGCTCAAACTCGTTTTGGGCTCTCCTTAGGAAGCGCTTGAGGGTCCCTTGGGTTTCAGATTTATCCTGCAAAAAGAATACCCAAGTGAAGCGGGAAAAATCATCAACTATAACAAGACCATACTTACTTCCTCCTATGCTTAGATAGGCGACGGGTCCGAAGAGGTCCATATGAAGTAACTCTAGGGGTCTTGATGTTGTCATCACATTTTTGGCATGATGAGAGCTTCCCACCTGTTTACCTGCTTGACAAGCTGCACAAGGTCTATCTTTTTCGAAGGTTACATTAGTTAGACCTATCATGTGTTCTCCCTTTAGAAGCTTGTGAAGGTTCTTCATCCCCACATGTGCTAAACGGCGATGCCACAGCCAGCCCATGCTAGTCTTAGCAATTAAGCATGCATCTAGACCGGCCTCCTCTTTTGCAAAATCAACTAAATAAAGTTTGCCGTCTAGTACACCCTTAAAAGCTAATGAACCATCACTTCTTCTAAAGACAGACACATCTACATTTGTGAATAAACAGTTATATCCCATATTACAAAGTTGACTCACAGACAACAAGTTATATCCAAGCGACTCAACTAAGAACACATTAGAAATAGAGTGCTCGGATGAAATAGCAATTTTTCCTAACCCTTTCACCTTGCCTTGGTTCCCATCACCGAATATGATTGAATCTTGGGGATCCTTGTTCTTGATGTAGGAAGAGAACATCCTCTTCTCCCCCGTCATGTGGTTTGTGCATCCGCTGTCGATAATCCAGCTTGAGCCCCCGGATGCATAAACCTGCAAGACAATTTAGGCTTGGGTCTTAGGTACCCAACTCTTGTTGGGTCCTACAAGGTTAGTTACAATGCTCTTAGGGACCCAAATGCAAGTCTTGTCTCCCTTACATTTGGCCCCTAATTTCCTAGCAATTACCTTCTTATCCTTTCTACAAATAGCAAAGGAAGCATTGCAAGCATAATAAATTGTAGAAGGTTCGTTCATTACTTTCCTAGGAACATGAACAATATTTCTTCTAGGCATATGATGAACAACATTTTTCCTAGCCAAATTTCTATCATGCATAATAGAAGAACTAGAAGCAATCATGGCATGAGAATCAAAAGCATCATAACTTCTATAAACATTCCTAGAAGGTCTCCTATCATGATACATGAAAGCATGGTTCTTTTGAGCACTACTAGCCATAGGGGCCTTCCTTTTCTCCTTGGCGGAGATGGAAGCCTTATGGCTTGTTAAGTTCTTGACTTCCCTCTTGAAGTCAAGGCCATCCTTAATTGAGGGGTGTCTACCAATCGTGTAGACATCCCTTGCAAATTTTAGTTTGTCAAATTCACTGTTGCTAGTCTTAAGTTGGGCATTAAGACTAGCCACTTCATCATTCAAATTAGAAATTGAGACTAGATGTTCACTACAAGCATCAACATTAAAATCTTTACACCTATTGCAAATTGCAACATGCTCTACACAAGATGTTGATTTATTAGCTATTTCTTACTTAGCATTCAAATCATCATTTATGCTCTTTAAGCTAGAAATAGAGTCATGACATGTAGACAATTTACAAGAAAGCATTTCATTCCTTTTAATTTCTAAAGCAAGGGATTTTTGTGCCTCTACAAACTTATCATGTTCTTCATACAAAAGATCCTCTTGCTTTTCTAATAACCTATTCTTATCATTCAATGCATCAATTAATTCATTAATCTTATCAACCTTAGTTCTATCTAGGCCCTTGAATAAACATGAATAGTCTATTTCATCATCACTAGATTCTTCATCACTTGAGGAAGCGTAAGTACTAGTATTATGAGTGCTTACCTTCTTTTCCCTTGCCATGAGGCAGGTGTGATGCTCGTTGGGGAAGAGGGCCGACTTTTTGAAGGCGGTGGCGGCGAGTCCTTCGTTGTCGGAGTCGGACGACGAACAATCCGAGTCCCACTCCTTTCCAAGGTGTGCCTCGCCCTTAGCCTTCTTGTAAGCCTTTTCTTTTCCCTCTTGTTCCCTTGTTCTTGGTCACTATCATTATCGGGACAGTTAGCGATAAAATGACCAATCTTACCACATTTGAAGCATGAGCGCTTCCCCTTCGTCTTGGTCTTGTTTGGATGCTCCTTGCGACCCCTTAGCGCCGTCTTGAAACGCTTAATGATGAGGGCCATTTCTTCATCATTAAGCCCGGCCGCCTCAACTTGTGCCACCTTGCTAGGTAGCGCCTCCTTGCTCCTCGTTGCTTTGAGAGCAATGGTTTGAGGCTCTTGGATTGGGCCATTCAACGCATCATCAACGTATCTAGCCTCCTGATCATCATCCGCCCGCTTACGAACTTTCCAAGTATCTCCTCGGGCGTCGTCTTGGTGTACCTAGGATTCTCACGTATATTGTTCACAAGATGTGGATCAAGGACAGTAAAAGACCTTAGCATTAGGCGGACGACGTCGTGGTCCGTCCATCGCGTGCTTCCATAGCTCCTTATTTTGTTGACGAGGGTCTTGAGCCGGTTGTACGTTTGGGTTGGCTCTTCGCCCCTGATCATTGCAAATCTCCCAAGTTCGCCCTCCACCAATTCCATCTTGGTGAGCATGGTGATGTCGTTCCCCTCATGTGAGATTTTGAGGGTGTCCCAAATCTGCTTGGCGTTATCCAAGCCGCTCACCTTATGGTATTCATCCCTGCACAATGAAGCTAGAAGAACAGTAGTAGCTTGTGCATTTTTGTGAATTTGCTCATTAATGAACATGGGACTATCCGTACTATCAAAGTGCATTCCATTTTCTACTATCTCCCATATACTTGGATGGAGAGAGAACAAGTGGCTACACATTTTGTGACTCCAAAATCCATAGTCCTCTCCATCAAAGTGGGGGGGGGGGTTTACCGAGGGGAATGGAAAGCAAATGAGCATTTGAACTTTGTGGAATACGAGAATAATCAAAGGAAAAGTTTGAATTAACCGTCTTCTTTTTCTCGTAGTCGTTGTCGTCGTCCTTTTGGGAAGAAGAAGATTCGTCGCTGTCGTAGTAGACTATCTCCTTGATGCGCCTTGTTTTCTTCTTCCTCCCGTCTTTTCTTTTGTGACCCGAGCCTGAGTCAGTAGGCTTGTCATCCTTTGGATCATTGACGAAAGACTCCTTCTCCTTATCATTGACCACCATCCCCTTGCCCTTAGGATCCATCTCTTCGGGCGATTAGTCCCTTTCTTGAAGAGAACAGCTCCGATACCAATTGAGAGCACCTAGAGGGGGGGTGAATAGGTGATCCTGTAAAACTTTAAACTTAACACCACAAACTTGATTAAGAGTTAGATCAATGAAATCAAGTGAGTAGAGAGAAGAGCTCTTGTGAAGCACAATAGACACAATAAGAATAAGCACAAGAGACACGAGGATTTATCCCGTGGTTCGGCCAAGTACAAAACTTGCCTACTCCACGTTGTGGCGTCCCAACGGACGAGAGTTGCACTCAACTCCTCTCAAGTGATCCAATGATCAACTTGAATACCACGGTGTTCTTCTTTACTTTACTCTTTCCTGTTTGCGAGGAATCTCCACAACTTGGAGTCTCTCGCCCTTACAATAAGAATCTCAATGAAGCACTAGAGTAAGGGAGGGAAGCAACACACTCAAATCCACAGCAAATACGCACACACAAGACCAAGACTTGAGCTCCAAAGAGTATCACAAGGTTCTTACTAGAACAGAGCTCAAATCACTAAGAATGTCGAACAAGTGTGCAAGAATGAAGTGTGAATGATCAACAATGCTCAAAGGTTGCTTTGTGTACTCCTCCATGCGCCTAGGGGTCCCTTTTATAGCTCCAAGGCAGCTAGGAGCCGTTGAGAGCATTCCAGGAAGGCAATTCTTGCCTTCTGTCGCCTGGCGCACCGGACACTGTCCGGTACAGATTTCTTTCCTTCTTTGGCGAAGCCGACCGTTGGCGGTTCAGAGCCGTTGGCGCACCGAACACTGTCCGGTGCACACAAGACAGTCCGGTGCCCCCTTCTGACCGTTGGTTCTGCCACGTGTCGTGCGCGGATTACGCGGCCGACCGTTGGCTGGGCCGACTGTTGGCTCACCGGACAGTCCGGTGATTTATAGCCGTACACCATCGTCGAAGTCCCGAGAGCAGCCAGTTGACAGACGCCAGCCTGGCGCACCGGACACTGTCCGGTGCACCACCGGACACTGTCCGGTGCACCCAGACCGAGCAGCCTTTTGGCTGTACACAGCCAACTTCTCCAAAATTGTTTCTCTTGTTTCTAGCACTTAGACACAATGCATTAGCCTTCAAAACAATGTACTAAGTCTAGAAACATACCTTTAATCTTGATTTGCACTTCTTGAGTCCTTGGCACAATTTAACACTTAGGCACTTGTGTTGGACACTTAATCACCAAAATACTTAGAAATGGCCCAAGGGCACATTTCCCTTTCAGAGGTGCACACCACCGGGCCACCCGTCTCTCGAGCCTGCGGTGCACCCCGCGGAGGGGTACAGACACTGGACAAAATCCTCGACGCCTAGTGCTCGTACCATAAGGACATGCGCCACACCCTACGGAACTGCAGTGACTTCAAGAACTTCATTGGGCATGGCCGACCATTCCAGCCTCTACCGCCTCCCCCACCGCGAGGAGAGCCTGGCGAGCCCAGTCAACCTCAGCAGTAGGAAGGGGGAGGGGTGGAGCTTTTCCACGTGTTGATAGGGAGGTCAACGTCATCTTCGGAGGGCACAGAGCACAAGAGAACAGGAGGCAGCAAAAGCTCAACGACCGGCAGGTCCTGGTGGCTACCACCAGTGCCCCAGCTCCTTACCGTCAAACTTCAAGGTCTCCAATGTCAACAAGTACAAACCCAAGCAAGACCCTGGCAGCTGGCTAGTCGTCTATAAGAACGTTGCTCGGGCTGCTGGGCGATGGAAGACGTCATGACATCGTACCTGCCCATTGTCCTAGGGCAAGACACGTTGCAATCGCTCCGACATATACCTCGACACTACACTGACGACTGGAACGACTTTAGCCACCGGTTTGTCCCAAACTTTCAATCCCTTTCTGACAAACCGTCGCAGCCCTAGGACCTCAAGTCCATCAAGCGCCAAAGTGACGAGACCCTCCGCTCGTTCCTCAGGCATTTTCAGGCAATGAGGAACCACATCCCTGACGTCACGGAGGCAGCCGTGATCGAGGATTTCTACCACGGATCCAATGACTCGGCCTTCGTCTGGGCTATCCTTCAGAAGGCACCTGCCACCTCGGAACAACTGTTCTGGGAGGCGGACGTCTACATCACCGCCGACGAGTGAGCCCAAGACCTCATCGGGAACACGAAGCCTGCACCCCCAGCGCCAAAGAAAGACATAAACCAACAATAGGACAAGAGGCCCTAAGAGGAAGTGCATGCCACTGGGCCACCAGCAACCCGGCCCCGCGACACACCACGCGACAGTGGGCAGACGCTGGACAAGATCCTCAGCTCTCAATGTCTGTACCACAAGGATATGTGCCACACCCTATGAAACTACAGGGACTTCAAGAACTCTACCGGCCACGGCCGACCATTCCAGCCGTTGCCGCCTCCCCCACCGCGAGGAGAACCTATCGAGCAGGGTCAACCATAGCAACAGGGCGGTGGCGATGGCAGAGCCTTCCCATTCATTGATAGGGAGGTCAATGTTATCTTCAAGGCCATGGGTCCAAGGAGAACAAAAGGCAACAGAAGCTCATTGATCGGTAGGTACTGGTGGCAACCAACTACGGCCCGACCTCGTATAGGTGTCAAAACACACCATCACATTTAGATGAGCCGACCAGTGGATCAATTTCGATCACCCCCGGCCATTACCCTCTACTTGTCTACCTCGTGATTCAAGAGAGCCAAGTCAAAAAGGTTCTAGTGGATGGTGACAGCAACATCAATGTCACCTTCCTCAGAACGCTCCAGGCTCTAGGAATTTCAACTACCGACCTTGAAAGTCGCCTAGAGGGGGTGGATAGGCGAAACCTGAAAATTATAATTCTAAATCCAAACTAGATCCCTTGATTAGTCGTTAGAACAAGATTCACAATTATCGGAGTATAAGAACTAAGTCCTTTGCTTGCAACGAGTATTGTTTCCAAAGAGTGCGGAATTTAATCAATAACAATACTACTAGAAATGTTGGTGGAGAATAAAGCAAGAGGGCTTAGATAAGAAGAGGAGAAACACAAGTTCTTTCTTGCAAGGAGTTGCTTCTCTAAATATGAATGTAACTTGAAACAACTCAAAATAATATTAGCAAAGAGTAGCGCAAGAGAACTTAGAAAGGGAGAGAACAAAGAAATCACAAGCAATAAACACAAGGGACATGTGTGATTTGTTTTACCGAGGTTCGGCCCTCGAAGGCCTAGTCCCCGTTGAGGAGTCCACTAAGGACGGGTCTCTTTCAACCCTTTCCTTCTCTCCACCGATCACCAAGACCGGCGAGCTCTTCTTCTTCTCAAGGATCACTTAAGACCCCGCAAGGATTACCACACACTTAGGTGTCTCTTGCTAGCTTTACAAGCCTCCAAAACTTTGAAGGAAGTTCACTGGGAGTCAGAACTCCACGCACAAATGAACACAAGATGTAGCACACACTTTCTCTCGATGAATCTCACAAGGCACTATTGCTAAACTCACACGAGAAGCTTTCTTTTGCTTGCTCTTTCTTTTGTGGCACTTGTATAGGTTGAAGTGGTCTAAATCTTATGTATAGGATGGATCAATGAATAGAGGTGGCTGGGAGGGCTTGGATATGTCAACTATATGACTTGGAATGTTGCTTGGGATCCCACACCTTGAAGTGGTCGGTTGGGGTGGTATTTATAGCCACCAACCAAATTGTAGCCGTTGGAGAAGGCTGCTGGCGATGGGCGCAACGGACAGTCCGGTGCGCCGCCATGTCACCCTGTCGTTAGGGCTTGGAGCTGGTCGACCGTTGGAGGCTTTGTCCTCATGCGACACCGGACAGTTCGGTGCCCCTCTGACCTTCTGCTCTGACTTCTGTCGCGTTACTGTGCTGCACTGTTCATCCATCAGAGTCGACCGTTGCGTGCATCATAGATACCAATTGAAAGAATTGGATAGATGCACTCATTTTTTAAAGCAAATAGGGAGAAGCATTATTCATCTTGATCAAGGCTTATAGAATTTGCAATAAACAACTTATGCCCAGTATTCTCATAATGAAAAAGATTTAGAATGCTTACAACCACACCATTGATTGTTTTGAAGATCTTATTGTCCAAGTTGGTGTTGTTGTTCTTGATGTCTTCCTCTTTCATTTGAGTATCCTCCCTTTGTGGTTGTCTCTTTTTCCTTCCAAACTCATTGAAAATACTCAAGAGAGATGTTAATAGCTCAAGGGAGTATAAGGCGAAGGATGATTTCTTTTAGATAAGAAATATAAACAATTCATCATCCATAAGTTTCACAGACATGAAGTAAAATCCTTAACATTAGTACACATCATTAGAAAAGAGGAATATGCACCTTTTAAACATTTTGATCAATCAAGGAAATTTACTTCTTCATATTGAATTTATTATCACATCTTAAAAGCATATCAATATGAGAACAGATATAGCAAAGGCATGAATTAGATTCTAATGGACACGTGCATTTATGAGAACGAGATTGAATGCACATCTAGCTGAATTAAGTCCAATAAAGAATCTATTCTTCACATAGGTAGAATATGATAAGTTAGAGTAGATAACCATTGATGGGAACTATATTTGTTTAAGAAGATGAGTTCCCATACCTTTGCTTTTACCTTTCTTCCTTTGGGTGAAGAGTGACCCTTGAGGCTTGGGGCTTGCACTTACTCTCTTGTAGATTTTCATAATAAAGCTCAAGAGATATGTCATTAGTAACACAAGCACTAGTTTCCCTTTTTGTAATCATTTTGATAAGGAATGAAAAGTGGATTACTAAAGCATGGAAACTTTATAATATGAACTAGATTATTCCATGATGTATGCTTAGTTTTAACTTATAAAACAAGCATAGTTAATTCTTTAAGATTATGGGAATAAATCTAATTCATAACATGGAGAGCAATGAATGTAGAAGAATCATATCCAATTTAAGCAAGAGGCAAAACAACATAAATCATTGGATTGACTTTTCTTTTTATGTTAGATTACACATCTCCATAGAGAAACTTATTCTCTACATGTGAGACTACTTAGGTTATTTAGACAAAAACATTAGTCTCACGATTCTAGATATAAAGAGAGATTCCCTTTAAGTGTCCTAAGGATTTGGATTCCTTACATGACACCTTATTCTTTTAAGAACTTGGAATATCTCTCTATATCTATAACAGAGCAATAATAGGATAATTAGTGTAAAGCATGCCATGAGGTACTTACAATAATTTCAAGCATGTAGATTGCCATAGTATAGAAGTGATGAATATGCAATCTACCATATGAGAGGAATTTCTTCAAAGAATGGTGACATAATTTACAAACATTCGAAGTGCTTCCTTTTTCTATGTGACTACACAAGACACATAAGAAATGGTAATTTAAGATACTTGCACTTAAAAGCATAAATGTTACCATCCTTTGGCTTTCCTCCATGTTGTAGGCCTTGATTTTTCCGCACAGGATAATTCTTTATTTCCTACAACATCAATATCTTCCCTGAGATGATATGAGTTTTAGACATAACAATTCAAAATAACTTTGGGTTAATCTTGGATATGTAGATCATTGAAGATTGATAGCTTGAGTTAATAAAGATTGAATTGACTCTCCCAAGCACCCCAAAGCTTCATATCATCTCCTTTTCCTGCAAAGCTTGTCAAGCATATTTTGGTACCCTTCGCTTGATGGGTCCATCAAGGTTAGTCAATAAAGATCTAGGAACCCAAAAGTCCTTTGTGTTAGCACTTGGTAAACTTATTACCTTTCTAGCACAAGTTGCAATTTTGGGTTGCCTAGTTACATGTGAAATAATTGACAAGCTAGAAGTGGGATAGTTACCAATGGGACAATCTTTGCATTGATGTCCCTTCTTTCGGCATATGTAGCAAAGGCGATCTTCAAGTTTTGAAGATTTCTTTTTTCCTTGTTTCTTGCTTGCTACATGGTTAGTCAATATTTTCTTTTCTAACACTATGCCTTTTTGTTTCAAATAGGGACAAGACTTAATTAAGTGTCCCTTCTTTGAGCATTTGAAACAAAGTTTATCATCCTTATTAATAATCAAGCCATTTTTAATATAGGGACATGACCTAATCGAGTGTCCCTTTTCAAAGCATTCACTACACTTTTTACTTCTCTTAGAGTGAAGTGTGGCTTGATCATTACCTTGGATGTTACCTTGCATGGAGGCATGGTTGAGGCTTTTGGCAGAGGTATTGATTTTCTTCTTTTGTTCCTTCATCTTGGTAATCCTCAAGTCCTTGACATTTTCTTCAAGGGATTTAGTGCATGCCACGGTTGTTCCCGTCTCAAGCTTCTTCACCATGTGATCACGGTTATCTTGAGAAGGTTGAGCAGTGCACTTCCCTTTTAGTTGTGTCAAGCTCATCTTTAGCCTCTCATTTTCTTCTTTGAGCTCTTGACATGTATCATCTTTTGTTCCTGGAAATTTTAGCTCAAAGGAGGATTTGCTTGTCGACGGACAACAAGCATTAGCACATGATAAAATAGTTTCAATTTGAATACATGTGCATGAGGTTGTTGGGATTTTAAGTTTTCTATCACAACCTCATGAGCAATATTTAACATGATATGATCATCCATAAGATTTTCATGAGAACATAGAAGCATATCATATTTTTCTTGAAAAGCTAGATTTTCAACTTTTAGCTTTTCTACTTGGTCCTTAAGCAAGGCATTCCTATTTACTAATTGAGCGATACAATGTAAAGAGTTATCTTGCTCAACTGAAATAGTTTCATACCTTTGGACCAAATCAACATGAGAGCACTTTAGCTCCTCATGTTCTTTAGTCAACTCGTCAAAGCTTAGCATTTTTATGGAGAGAGTGTCTTCTAGCATTTGACGAGCTTCGCTTTGCTCTCTTGCTCTTTTTAGAAGTTTGAGCATGACCGCCTTATCTTCTTGGCTTAGATGAGCGTAGAGTCGCATGAAGCTTCTTTCATCCTCCTCGTCCTCATTTGTGCTTCTGCTATCATTTTCATTAGCCACACAACATATGTGGGAATCGAAATGGGAAGACAAACCTTTTGGAGAGGTGGATTCATCGTTTGGTCTCCAAAGTTCATTATGTTCTTCTTCCTTCAAAGGGTTAGTTTCACAAGAACTAAAGGAAGTAGAAGCGTTAAATGAACTATCATGTTTGGACTCATCAAATTTATTTTTAATTCTAGTCAAAATATCATGTGCATCGGGAATATGTTCATTATAATTTATTATGAAGGCATGATAATCTTCTTTGCTAAGTGAATTACCTAAGATGTCAAAAGCCAGATAATTTAAGCGTATACATCTTTGGTCTTCCTCGGAAATATTTTTCTTATCGTAATTAGAGGGTATAATACTCTTATCTAGAATTTGTTCCAATCGTGGGTCTATGGTCCTAAAAGCATTTATCACACTAGTAGACCATGAAGCATAATTGGAACAATCATTGAACAAAATCTCAAGAGTTACCTCCTTGATTTTCTTTGGAGGTGTCTTCTTGTTCTTTTGGGATCTTCCTTGAGCCATCACTTCGAGTTGTTAGACTCAATACGAAGTGCCTACCTCTGATATCAATTGAAAGTCGCCTAGAGGGGGTGGATATGCGAAACATGAAAATTATAATTCTAAATCCAAACTAGATCCCTTGATTAGTCATTAGAACAAGATTCACAATTATCGGAGTATAAGAACTAAGTCCTTTGCTTGCAACGAGTATTGTTTTCAAAGAGTGCGGAATTTAATCAATAACAATACTACTAGAAATGTTGGTGGAGAATAAAGCAAGAAGGCTTAGATAAGAAGAGGAGAAACACAAGTTCTTTCTTGCAAGGAGTTGCTTCTCTAAATATGAATGTAACTTGAAACAACTCAAAATAATATTAGCAAAGAGTAGCGCAAGAGAACTTAGAAAGGGAGAGAACAAACAAATCACAAGAAATAAACATAAGGGACATGGGTGATTTGTTTTACCGAGGTTCGGCCCACGAAGGCCTAGTCCCCGTTGAGGAGTCCACTAAGGACGGGTCTCTTTCAACCCTTTCCATCTCTCCACCGATCACCAAGACCGGCGAGCTCTTCTTCTTCTCAAGGATCACTTAAGACCCCGCAAGGATCACCACACACTTAGGTGTCTCTTGCTAGCTTTACAAGCCTCCAAAACTTTGGAGGAAGTTCAATGGGAGTCAGAACCTCCACGCACAAATGAACACAAGATGTAGCACACACTTTCTCTCGATGAATCTCACAAGGCACTATTGCTAAACTCACACGAGAAGCTTTCTTTTGCTTGCTCTTTCTTTTATGGCACTTGTGTAGGTTGAAGTGGTCTAAATCTTATGTATAGGATGGATCAATGAATAGAGGTGGTTGGGAGGGCTTGGATATGTCAACAATATGACTTAGAATGTTGCTTGGGCTCCCACACCTTGAAGTGGCCGGTTGGGGTGGTATTTATAGCCACCAACCAAATTGTAGCCGTTGGAGAAGGCTGCTGGCGATGGGCGCACCGGACAGTCCGGTGCGCCACCGGACAGTCCGGTGCGCCACCGGACAGTCCGGTGCGCCACCGGACAGTGTCCGGTGTGCCGCCACGTCACCCTGTCGTTAGGGCTTGGAGTTGGTCGACCGTTGGAGGCTTTGTCCTCATGCGGCACCGGACAGTCCGGTGCCCCTCTGACCTTCTGCCGCGTTACTATGCTGCACTGTTCATCCGTCAGAGTCGACCGTTGCGCGTAGATAGCCGTTGCTCCGCTGAAGCACCGGACAGTCCGGTGGTGCTCCGGACAGTCTAGTGAATTATAGCGGAGCTGCGCCTAGAAACCCGAAGCTGAAGAGTTTGGAGTGTACGACCCCTGGTGCACCGGACACTGTCCGGTGGTGCACCGGACAGTCCGGTGCGCCAGGCCAGGGAACACTTCGGTTTCCTTTGCTCCTTTCTTTTGAGGCCTAACTCGGATCTTTTTATTGGTTTGTGTTGAACCTTTGGCACCTGGAGAACTTATATTCTAGAACAAACTAGTTAGTCCAATTATTTGTGTTGGGCAATTCAACCACCAAAATCATTTAGGAAAAGGTTTGACCCTATTTCCCTTTCAGACCTCACTTAGTCAGACACTCCATTCGTTGGCATCGTACCGACTGAGGAGTACCTGCTAGGACATCTCTTCATGCCAGTCACCTTCGGTGGCCTAGACAACTATCGAACCGAGTTCCTATGCTTTGAGGTAGCTCGGTTCGACTGTGGATACAATGCCATCATTGGGAGGCCGGGACTGCCCAAATTCATGGCTATCCAACATTACACATACATGATACTCAAGATGCCTGGACCTCAGGGTATCATCACTGAAAGGGAAATAGGGTTTAACCTTTTCCTATAAATAATTTTGGTGGTTGAATGCCCAACACAAATAAATGGACTAACTAGTTTGCTCTAGATTATATATTCTACAGGTGCATAAAGGTTCAAATAAAAGAACAAAGTTAGGATTCAAAATCAAAGGAGCAAAGGAACCAAGAAAGCCCTGGTCTGGCGCACCGGACTATCCGGTGCGCCACCGGACAGTGTCCGGTGCACTAGGACCGTACAACTCCAAACTCGCCACCCTCGGGTTTCTCAGGCCGCGCTCCGCTATAATTCACTGGACTGTCCGGTGCACCAGTGGAGCAACGACTCCTTTGCGCAACGGTCGACTGCAAAAGCTGAAGTAACAAAGCTACAGTTCGCAAACAGTGCGCGGCAGAATAGAGCAGTCGTTAGAGGCGCACCGGGCAGTGAAAAGTGCTTGTCCGGTGCGGCACCGGACTGTCCGGTGCCACTAGAAGACAAAGCTCCAACGGTCGACTACGCCTGAACCCTAACGGTTGGGTGACGTGGCTGGCACACCGGACAGTGTCCGGTGACGCACCGACCTGTCCGGTGCGCCCATTGACACCAGCCCCTCCCCAACGGTGGTTTGGTGGTTGAGGGCTATAAATACCCCCAACCATCTCCACTCCAACCATCCAAGCATTCATCACACTTCATTCAATACAAGAGCAAAGTGCAACACTCCAAGACACAAATCAAAGCCACCAATCCAATCAAAGTCCCCAACTCAATTCTAGTGCTTTAGGACTTGTGAGAGGATCGTTCTTGTGTTTCTTTGTTGCTCTTGTTGCTTGGTTGGCTTTCTTCTTTCTCTCATTCTTATTCTCAAAGCCTTGTAAGCGAAGCAAGAGACACCAATCGTGTGGTGGTCCTTGCGGGGTCTAAGTGACCTAAGAAATCAAGGAAGAAAGCTCACTCGGTCTAGGTGACCGTTTGAGAGAGGGAAAGGGTTGAAAGAGACCTGGTCTTTGTGACCACCTCAATGGGGACTAGGTTCTTTAGAACCAAACCTCGGCAAAACAAATCATCGTGTTCATCCGCATTATTTCTTAGTTGATTTGCTTTCCCCTCTCTCCCAGACTTAATATTCGTTCTAACGCTAACCTCGACGTGTAGTGTGTGCTTAAGTTTATAATTTTCAGATTCCGCCAATCCACCCCCCTCTAGACGACTTTCAATTGGTATCAGAGCCCGATACTTTATTTAGAGTCTAACCACTCGAAGTGATGTTGGGAGGATCTGCCAAGTGGGAGATGGAAACCGGCGAGAAGGCTACAAGCTACGGGAAGGCTCCATCAAGGGAGTCCAGCGCCAAAGGAAGGGAGGAATCACCTCCCCGTGTCAAGTCGCATCGGAGTGGCGACAAGAAGAAGAAGATGAAGAAAGTGGTCTACTACGAGACCGACTCTTCGTCGCCCTCCACCTCCGGCTCCGACGCCGCGTCCGTCACTTCTAGGCGCCATGAGCGCAAGAAGTTTAGTAAGATCCCCCTACGCTATCCCCGCATTTCTAAACATGCTCCTTTACTTTCCGTTTCATTAGGCAAACCACCGTATTTTGATGGTGAAGATTATTGTATGTGGAGTGATAAAATGAGGCATCACCTAACCTCACTCCGCGCAAGCATATGGGGCATTGTTGAGTTTGGAGCACATGTACCTTCCATAGGGGACGAGGGCTACAACTCGGACGAGGTCGCCCAAATCCGGCACTTTAACTCCCAAGCCACTACTATACTCCTCGCCTCTCTATGTCGAGAGGAGTATAATAAAGTGCAAGGGTTAAAAAGCGCCAAGGAGATTTGGGATGTCCTAAAGACCGCGCACGAAGGGGATGAGGTGACCAAGATCACCAAGCGGGAGACGATCGAGGGGGAGCTCGGTCGATTCGTCCTCAACCAAGGAGAGGAGCCACAAGCAATGTACAACCGGCTCAAGACCTTGGTCAATCAAGTGCGCAACCTCGGGAGCACAAAATGGGATGACCATGAAATGGTCAAGGTTATTCTTAGATCCCTCGTATTTCGTAATCCTACTCAACTTTGATTAATACGTGGTGATCCTAGATATAAGCTAATGTCTCCTGAGGAGGTAATTGGGAAGTTTGTGAGCTTTGAGTTGATGATCAAAGGCTCCAAACAAATTGTCGACTTGGAACAAGGCGGCACCTCCACACCCGAGGTGCAACCTGTCGCATTCAAAGCGACTGAAGAGAAGAAAGAAGAGTCTACACCAAGTAGGCTCTCCATCGATGCCTCCAAGCTCGACAATGAGGAAATGACGCTTATCATCAAAAGCTTTCGCCAAATCCTCAAACAAAGGACGATGAAGGACTACAAACCCCGCTCCAAGAGGGTGTGCTACAAATGTGGTAAGCCCGGTCATTTTATTGCTAAATGTCCAATGTCTAGTGATAGTGACAGGGGGACGACAAGAGGGGGAAGAAGAAGGAGAAGAAGAGATACTACAAGAAGAAGGGCGGCGATGCCCACATATGTCGGGAATGGGACTCTGACGAGATCTCCACCGACTCCTTCTCCGACAAGGATGCCGCCAACGTCGTCGTCAACAAGGGACTCCTCTTCCCCAACGTCGGCCACAAGTGCTTCATGGCAAAGGACGGCAAAAAGAAGAAGGTACAATCTAGAACCACCCCCAAATATACTACATCTAGTGATGAGGGTAGTTCTAGTGATGATGAAGATTATTTAGTTACTCTTTTTGCCAACCTTAACATGCAACAAAAGGAAAAATTAAATGAATTGATAGGTGCTATTCATGAGAAGGATGAACTCTTGGACAACCAAGAGAAATTCCTTATTAAGGAAAATAAAAGGCATGTTAAAGTGAAAAATGCTTAAGCTCAGGAAGTAGAGAAAAATGAAAACTTGATTAAGGAGCTTAGCATTTGCCATAACACTATTTCTAACCTTAGAACTGAGAATGTTAGTTTAAATGCTAAGGTTGAGAAATTAAATGCTTGTAATGATTCAATTGCCAATCTTAGAAATGAAAATGCTAGTTTAATTACTAAGATTGATAAATTGAATGAATCAATTTCTAGCCTTAAAAATGAAAATGCTAGTTTAATTTCCAAGGCTAAAGATTTGAATGTTTGCAATGATTCTATTTCCTGTCTTAGAGATGAAAATGCCATGCTAAAATCTAAGATAGATGAATTAGATGTTTGCAAACCTTCTACATCTAGTGTTGATCATGTTACTATTTGTACTAGATGTAGATATGTTAATATTGATGCTATTCATGATCACCTTGGTTTAATAAAACAACAAAATGATCATATAGCTCAATTGACTGCTAAAATTAATGAGCATAAAATTGAAAATGAAAAGTTTAAATTTGCTAGAAGCATGCTCTTAAATGGGAGACACCCAGGTATTAAGGATGTCATTGGTTTCCTACATGGAAGCCATGTCAAGCTTAATGCCCCTAAAAGATTGTCTAATTTTTAAAGGGCAAGGCACTCATGGTTCAGGATAATGAGGGCTATATTTTATATCCAGCTAATTATCCTTAGCATAAAATTAGGGGAATTCATGCTTGTAAACCTCATACTGTTTCACATCATGCTTTTATGTATAAGAATGAGGCTTCTAGGTCTAGGCAATCAACTCATGTTAAATTGCCTAAAAGGAAAACTCCTACTGCATTAAATAAACCTAATATTTCATTTAATACTTTTGATGCTTCTTATGTGCTCACAAACAAATCAGGCAAAATAGTTGCCAAATATGTTGGGGCAAACACAAGGGCTCCAAGACTTGTGTTTGGGTACCGAAGGTGCTTGTTTCTAATGTGAAAGGACCCAAGACCGTTTGGGTACCTAAGAACAAGGCCTAAATTGTTTTGCAGGTTTATGCATCCCGGGCTCAAGTTGGATAATTGATAGCGGATGCACAAACCACATGACAGGGTTGAAAAAGATGTTCTCCTCCTACGAGAAAAACGAAGATCCCCAACGAGCTATCACATTCGGGGATGGAAATCAAGGTTTGGTCAAAGAACTTGGTAAAATTGCTATATCACCTGACCATTCTATTTCCAATGTTTTTCTTGTAGATTCTTTAGATTACAATTTGCTTTCTGTTTCTCAATTATGTAAAATGGGCTACAACTGTCTTTTTATGGATATAGGTGTTACTGTCTTTAGAAGAAGTGATGATTCAGTAGCATTTAAGGGAGTATTAGAGGGTCAGCTATACTTAGTTGATTTTAACAAAGCTGAACTCGATACTTGCTTAATTGCTAAGACTAATATGGGTTGGCTCTGGCATCGCCGACTAGCCTATGTTGGGATGAAGAATCTTCACAAGCTTCTAAAGGGAGAGCACATTTTGGGACTAACAAATGTTCATTTTGAGAAAGACAGGGTTTGTAGCGCATGTCAAGCAGGAAAGCAAGTTGGCACCCACCATCCACACAAGAACATAATGACAACAGACATGCCACTAGAGCTACTCCACATATATCTATTCGGCCCGATAGCTTACATAAGCATCGGCGGGAGTAAGTACTATCTAGTAATTGTGGATGATTATTCTCGCTTCACTTGGGTATTCTTTTTGCAGGAAAAATCTCAAACCCAAGAGACCTTAAACAGATTCTTGAGACGGGCTCAAAATTAGTTCGGATTGAGAATCAAAAAGATAAGAAGCGACAACGGGATGGAGTTCAAGAACTCACAAATCGAAGGTTTTCTTGAGGATGAGGGCATCAAGCATAAGTTTTCTTCCCCCTACACACCACAACAAAATGGTGTAGTGGAGAGGAAGAATTGAACTCTACTGGATATGGCGAGAACCATGCTTGGTGAGTACAAAACTCCGGACCGGTTTTGGGCTGAGGCGATTAACATCGCCTGCTACTCCATCAACCGGTTATATCTTCACCGAATCCTCAAGAAGACATCATATGAACTCCTCACTGGTAAAAGCCCAATGTTTCATATTTTAGAGTCTTTGGTAGCAAATGTTTTATTCTTATTAAAAGAGGTAGAAAATCTAAATTTGCTCCTAAGGCTGTAGAAGGCTTTTTACTTGGCTATGACTCAAACACAAGGGCATATAGAGTCATCAACAAATCCACTGGATTAGTTGAGGTTTCTTGTGACATTGTGTTTGATGAGACTAATGGCTCCCAAGTGGAGCAAGTTGATCTTGATGAGCTAGATGATGAAGAGGCTCCGTGCGTCGCGCTAAGGAACATGTCCATTGGGGATGTGTGTCCTAAGGAATCCGAAGAGCCTCCACAAGCACAAGATCAACCATCATCTTCCATGCAAGTATCTCCACCAACTCAAGATGAGGATCAAGCTCAAGATGATGAAAATGATGAGGATGAGCCACCTCAAGAGGAGGACAATGATCAAGGGAGAGATGAAGACAAGGAAGATGAGCAGGAGATACAGGGTCAAAGACCGCCACACCCAAGAGTCCACCAAGCGATTCAAAGAGATCACCCCATGAACTCAATTCTCGGTGACATTCATAAGGGGGTAACCACTCGATCTCAAGTCGCTCATTTTTGTGAACATTACTCTTTTGTATACTCTATTGAGCCATACAGGGTAGCAGATGCACTAAAAGATTCGGATTGGGTGTTGGCAATGCAAGAGGAGCTCAACAACTTCACGAGGAATGAGGTATGACATTTAGTTCCACGTCCTAACTAAAATGTTGTAGGTACCAAATGGATATTCCACAACAAGCAAGATGAGCATGGTGTGGTGACAAGGAACAAAGCCCGACTTGTGGCCAAGGGTTAGTCACAAGTCGAAGGTTTGGATTTCGATGAAACCTATGCACCCGTAGCTAGGCTTGAGTCAATTCGCATATTACTTGCCTATGCTACTTACCATGGCTTTAAGCTTTATCAAATGGACATGAAAAGTGCCTTCCTCAATGGACCAATCAAGGAAGAGGTCTATGTTGAGCAACCTCCCGGCTTTGAAGATAGTGAGTACCCTAACCATGTTTATAAACTCTCAAAGGCGCTTTATGGGCTCAAGCAAGCCCCAAGAGCATGGTATGAATGCCTGCGAGATTTTCTTATCACTAATGGCTTCAAAGTCGGAAAAGTCGATCCTACACTCTTTACTAAAACTATTGCAAAAGATTTGTTTGTATGCCAAATTTATGTTGATGATATTATATTTGGGTCTACTAACAAATCAACTTGTGAAGAGTTTAGTAGGATCATGATACAAAAATTCGAGATGTCTATGATGGGGGAGTTAAAGTATTTTCTAGGATTTCAAGTCAAGCAACTACAGGATGACACCTTCATCAGCCAAACCAAGTACATTCAAGACATACTTAACAAGTTTGGAATGAAGGATGCCAAGCCCATCAAGACACCCATGGGAACAAATGGGCATCTCGACCTCGACACGGGAGGTAAATTCATAGATCAAAAGGTATACTGGTCGATGATAGGTTCTTTACTCTATTTATGTGCATCTCGACCGGATATTATGCTTTCCGTATGCATGTGTGCAAGGTTCCAAGCCGATCCAAAGAAAGTTCACCTTAGGGCCGTGAAAAGAATCGCGAGATATTTAGTTTACACTCCTAAGGTTGGAATTTGGTACCCCAAGGGATCCACTTTTGATTTAATAGGATATTAAGATGCCAATTGGATAGGGTGTAAAATTGATAGGAAGAGCACATCACAGACTTGTCAGTTTTTGGGAAGATCCCTGGTGTCTTGGGCCTCAAAGAAACAAAACTCAGTAGCTCTTTCTACCGCCGAAGTCGAGTATATTGCCGCAGGTCACTGTTGTGCGCAATTACTTTTGATGAGGCAAACCCTCAGGGACTATGGCTACAAGTTGAGCAAAGTTCCTCTCCTATGTGATAATGAGAGTGCAATCCGCATGGCGGATAATCCCGTTGAACACAACCGCACTAAGCACATAGACATTCGGTATCACTTTTTGAGGGATCACCAACAAAGGGGGGATATCGAGATAGCTTATGTTAGCGCCAAAGAACAATTAGCCGATATCTTTACCAAACCATTAGATGAGAAAACCTTTAGCAAACTTAGGAATGAGCTAAATATTCTTGATTCTTGGAATTTTGATTGAAGCATTGCACACATAGCTCATTTGTATACCTTTGATCATATCTCTTTCATGACTACAACTAATGTGTTTTCAAGTGTAATTCTATGCTAAGTCGTAGATTGAAAGGGAAATGGAGTACTCGACGAAAACAAGGCTTCCACTCCACTCTATCGGTATCATTTTTTCTTCGTCGTCACTCTGCACCACTCTTCGATTGGTATAATCTTTCACTCATATTTACTTGTACCAATGGGGGAGAAAATAATAAGGGCTCACCAAGTCTCCGTTTTTGGCGATTAATGCCAAAGGGGGAGAGAGTATTAGCCCAAAGCAAAAGGACCGCACCACCACCCTTCGAATTTTTTTTAATTGGTATATTTCAAATCGGTATGTTGATTTTCAATAGGTATTTCAAAACTATCACCTCAATATTATTCCAATTGGTATCTATTAAAACCCTCTTGAAAACTAAGAGGAGAATTTTATTCAGGGGGAGTTTTGGTTTAGTCAAAGGAAAAGCATTTGAAACAGGGGAGAAATTTCAAATCTTGAAAATGCTTCTTACAATCTTATTCATATACCTTTGACTATTTGCAAAAGACTTTGAAAAACAATTTCCAAAAATATTTGCAAAAACAAAACAAGTGGTGCAAATGTGGTCCAAAATGATAAAAGATAGAAAGCAATCCATGCATATCTAGTAAAATTATAAATTGGTTTAATTCCATGTAACCTATGCACTTACATTATGCAAACTAGTTCAATTCTGCACTTATATATTTGCTTTGGTTTGTGTTGGCATCAATCACCAAAAAGGGGGAGATTGAAAGGGAAATAGGGTTTAACCTTTTCCTATAAATAATTTTGGTGGTTGAATGCCCAACACAAATAATTGGACTAACTAGTTTGCTCTAGATTATATATTCTACAGGTGCATAAAGGTTCAACACAAACCAATAAAAGAACAAAGTTAGGGTTCAAAATCAAAGGAGCAAAGGAACCAAGGGTGCCCTGGTCTGGCGCACCGGACTGTCTGGTGCGCCACCGGACAGTGTCCGATGCACCAGGACCGTACAACTCCAAACTCATCACCCTCGGGTTTCTCAGGCCGCACTCCGCTATAATTCACCGGACTGTCCGGTGCACCAGCGGAGCAACGACTCCTTCGCGCAACGGTCGACTGCAAAAGCTGAAGTAACAGAGCTACAGTGCGCAAACAGTGCGCGGTAGAACAGAGTAGTCGTCAGAGGCACACCGGACAGTGAACAGTACCTGTCCAGTGCGGCACCGGACTGTCCGGTGCCACTAGAAGACAAAGCTCCAACGGTCGACTGCGCCTGAACCCTAACGGTTGGGTGATGTGGCTGGCGCACCAGACAGTGTCTGGTGGTGCACCGGACTGTCCGGTGCGCCCATCGACAGCAGCCCAACCCAAACGGTTGTTTGGTGGTTGAGGGCTATAAATACCCCTCAACCACCTCCACTCCAACCATCGAAGCATTCATCACACTTCATTCAATACAAGAGCAAAGTGCAACACTCTAAGAAACAAATCAAAGCCACCGATCCAATCAAAGTCCCCAACTCAATTCTAGTGCTTTAGGACTTGTGAGAGGATCGTTTTTGTGTTTCTTTGTTGCTCTTGTTGCTTGGTTGGCTTTATTCTTTCTCTCATTCTTATCCTCAAAGCCTTGTAAGCGAAGCAAGAGACACCAATCGTGCGGTGGTCCTTGTGGGGTCTAAGTGACCCGAGAAATCAAGGAAGAAAGCTCACTCGGTCTAGGTGACCGTTTGAGAGAGGGAAAGGGTTGAAAGAGACCCGGTCTTTGTGACCACCTCAACAAGGACTAGGTTATTTAGAACCAAACCTCGGTAAAACAAATCACCGTGTTCATCCACATTATTTCTTAGTTGATTCACTTTCCCCTCTCTCCCGGACTTAATATTCGTTCTAACGCTAACCCTGGCTTGTAGTGTGTGCTTAAGTTTATAATTTTTAGATTCCGCATATCCACCCCCCTTTAGGCGACTTTCAATCACTGTCTGCGCCAACTTCCAGGGAGCCGCGGAATGCTTTGGGGGGCATCCAAACGGCTCTCTCGACCGGACCCTCGATGGTGCCTTCGGCGCCAAACGACGACACACCAGTAGGGGATGACTGTCACACCCGGTTCCAGAGGGTAGAACCAAGCGCATACCATATGTGTGCCAAGATCCATTTCCACACATATGTTGACGTCACAAGTGTAATATATCAAAAGACAATGCAATAAAGGCGTAAAGAGAGTAGAATACTTTATTACATCATCTGAATCATTTGTATCTTTAACAAGTATCACATCAAAGTAAAGCAAAATTTAAATAACAGGGGAAATCTCCCACAGGAAGATGACCGGCGTATCGAATTCATCGTCGTCAATATCTCCATCAAAGTCTCCAACATCACCCTCTGATCAAAATATTAGCAAGGGTGAGCTCACTTATGGTCGGGGCTCAGCAAGCGGGGGAAAAATTAATGCAGGTATAACAAGGTGAGGCTAAGGTTAAGCAGTAAGCATTTTAGTTGGTCAACATTTTAGTAACAACACCTGTCTTACTAATAAGTGTGAATCCCAAGTATCCCAATTAAACAAAGGAGTATGAGTATAACAAAAACACTTAAGTGAAACCACTTAAGCAAACCATTGACAGATCATCGAATCTCAATTTATTTCCATCTTCTAGTTCAATTATCATGTGAGGAGTCCAGGTCGCTCTTAACCGGGAGCACGACTGATATATCAGTTTTACACTCTACAGAGGTGGTACAACTTTACCCACAAGCCATGTATCCCATCTAGCCCGGGTTGATCGGACCCTTAAACACTGACGAGGTGAATGGCTAGGGATCCATTATGAGGCTTTCACAAAATACACTTAATACGAAGCAACCCGCTAAGGTTTCTAAAGCCGATGGTGGTGACCCCCTGGGTGAGGTACCTTAGCCAAGAATACGTCCCCATGATAACGTGGGCTGCCAACACCACCGCTCCCCCTCTTACCCATATTTCAGGTAAGGTTGCCAGGCACTAAGCATATAAAGCTAATTACCAAAGCCAGAGCCATGATAGCACTCGTGGTTGCACTGTTATCCTGGATGGTCACTCCATGTTCCAATTAATATGAAATAATGTTGTTTTAACCATCGGGTTAATGCCATAATTGCCAATTTCATTATCAGAACATTAATATCAATTAATGAGTGACACAAAAGTTATTAAGTTGAGCGGTAGCACAAATTTGCAAAGCTTAATAATCTCCAAGGGTAAACAAGGAATACAGTTGGTAAATCTAGGAAATCCTTAATTAGGTAAAACCCATCAAATTATGCAGTATATTAAAAAGTAAACATTATTATATGCAATGATTGGGTGAAAAAAGAATATGCAGAGGGAGAATCCACTTGCCTTGCTCAAAAGCGTCTTGCGGGTCATCCTCGAACGTATTCGAATCCTCTACCACAAAATCAGCTTCTAATAACGTCATACGTTGCCATACAAAGAGAAAATATACACCAATAAATAAACATGCACCATTACATAAACATACAACATTACATACATATTAACACATCGCACTTATCACACCTTAAATACGTCCTAAACACGTAAATACTTATAAATTCAATTATAGCTATTATTGTGAGTCCTAAATGGTGAATTTATGAGTGGGTGCTATAAATACAATTTTAACTAGTATTAATATGTTTTAACATCATCAATGAAAATAAATGATAGTTATCGTCTTTACTACTAATAAATAGATTAATAGATTTTATCCTTTTTATTTCTAACTCGAATTATTATTGAGTATAGTCAAAAAATGAATTTAATATTCTAAAAATCCCTATAAATTACTAATTGAACTTTTTATTACACAAGCGAGGTTATTTTGATATAAACAAGTATTTTGCTTACTCTAAGAATTTAAGTGCTATACTTGCGAACATATTTATTTGGCTAGTAAAAATATACTTTCCATACTACTAGTGGTATTTTCTCCTTTCTTATAAAAAGAAAATATTAATAAAATAATCAGTGATAAATCATCTAAAAATCCTATATCGTTTATATGACATGAATTCTATACTATTTTCTAAATCCATTAAAATGAACGTATGACTATAATTCTCCAAATAGTTTCTAAAGTTCATTGTGGCCAAATTTAACTACAACATTTCCTATCTAGTGTTTTTTATCACCAATGTGTGACTACTAAATTTTCGTCATATTTCTCTCTAATCCAAAAATCAACGCATCGACTAACATGAACAATCAAGGTGCACTACATATCTACCAAAAATTCCATAACACCCTCGTATGAATTTCGGATCACACATGTTCATATTACAACAAGCTAAATATACAATTCATGAATCGAATCAAAAGTATTTTGAAAATACACAAATTAATTTTGGGTTGTCTTCCACCTTGGGTTCTCGCTTGCGCAGGGAAATGGAGATGGCTCGGCAAGAAGGTCGGTCACAAGAGAAGCGGGCAGGGGTCCTCGACGTCGGGCGGGCTTCGGCGGGGCGAGCTCCGGTGAACTCCGGCGAACTCCGGCGACGACGGCGAACTCCGGCAACAACGGCGAGCGAGAGAGTATGAGGAAATAAGAGTGAGCTCGGGTAGGGGAGGAAGAGAGGAGAGAGCGTCGGATTTATAGGGGAGAGGGAGGGGAATGGAGGGTCGGCCAAGGGGAGAGGAGAACGGTCGGCGACTCCATTACGCGGTTTAATGGCGACAGTTTCTTCTCATGGCTTCAATGGAGAGGAATGGGGGAGAGGAGAGGATTTCGGATGCATGAAGTCCATTAATGGGGAAACGAAATGGCACGGCGGCTCGGTGGCTTGGTCGGGCGCGGACGGTGTCCTAGCGCGGCGTCGGGTCGGCCTCGGTTGGCGCGCCAGTGCTTGGCTCGGCGACCGCGGCGTGCAGGGCTCGGCCGGTGTCGGTGCAGAGCGCCGGGTTGTCGCGCCTGGGCGCGGCTCGGCGGGTGCAGAGGCGGCTCGGCCGTGGCGCTCGGCCGGCCTGGGCGCTTCTCGGGCTCCCTGTGCGCTCGCTAGAGAGAGAGAGGTGAGAGGGAGGAGAGAGAATAGGGGAGAGGAAGAAGGAAACAACAGGGAGCGGCGACGGTGGCTGCAGACCGGGAGAAGAGCGAGGCGCGTGCGTGGGGTAAATGGGCCCCTAGTGGGCCTTAGGGTTAGGTTTTTTTTTTAAATTTCGAAATGAAATTTGAAAGAGCTCAAAAATTTCATAAAAATTCACCAAAATTATTTATAAATAAAATATTTATTTTTAGACTAATAATTATTATATTATTTAATTATTATATTAATTACTAGGATTTTCTTTTAAGAAGAATTGCTATAAAACATCCGATCATCAATCATGTGCATACAAAGAAAAATGATTCAAAGTGCAAATAAATAATTAAACACTTGAAAAAATTATTACCATATTTAACATAATAACCAAATTTACTATTTGTAGTTGATGGCTTTTATGGTGTTACAATGACCTCACAATCCCACGAACAAAGCATCTACTGCTACCATTATGCGGTTGACTGAAGAGACCAAGAGGGTTAACCTTGGTTTCTCCAATGAGCGCAAGACCGCGATCATCAGCTCCAGCGTCGCTGCCAAATAGAAAAGTGTGCTCGTCCAGTTTCTGCAAGACAACCGAGACATGTTCGCATGGCAACCCGCGGACATGCTGGGAGTCCAAAAGAGTTGGTCGAGCACACACTGAAGGTGTATCCTCAAGCGAAAATGATCCAACAGAAGCTGTGCCGCTTCACGCCCGACAAAAAGAGAAGTTATACAGGTCAAATTAGCCCGCCTAGTATCAACATGATTTAATAGAGAAGCGATGCACCCCAAGTGGATTGCAAATCCTATTCTTTTACTAAAAAAGAATAAAGTTGATTGGCGCATGTATGTTGGCTATACCGATCTCAACATACATTGTCCGAAGGACCCCATCAGACCCCTTAGAATAGATCAGGTAGTCGACTCTACTGCTGGCTACTCTATACTCTCCTTCGTGGACTGTTACTCGTGATATCACCATATGAGTCTAGTGAAGGTGCACGAAGAAAAAATTACATTCATCATGTAAGGAAATGGACCCGGGGCCATTTGACTTTGTGATTTTGGTGTTTGATGATCAACATAACCTTGTGGACTAATGTGTTCGTTAGTGTTTGTGTTTGTAGTTCACAGGATGCGAAGAGGATTGGACTGAGACTCTGAGGAGGCAACACCTGAGAAGAAGACCTAAAAGATCCGTAGAAGTCCAAGACTCAAGATTGAAAGAAGCCCAAGGAAACAACGAAGAAATCCAAGAAGTGGGCAGTCAGCCAACGCTCTGGTGGCGCACCGGTCAGTGAATAGTACATGTCCGGTGTGTGACCGGACAGTCTACGCAGAGAGCCCACAACTAGGGACTCTCGGGGCTGTAGCACCGGACTGTCTGGTGTACACCGAATAGTCTAGATAATGGTCGGATCCAATGGTCGACTGTTACAGACCTCAATGGTCTGTTGACGTGGCCAGGGTGTTGGGCATGTCCGGTGTGCACCAGACTGTCCGGTGCGCCCGACGACTGAGCAGTCAGTTTTCTGTCCAACGACTAGAATTTTGGGGGAGGTTATAAATACCCCACCAACCGACCATTTGAAGGTGTGACAGACCAAGTAATATACCAAGACATATTGTAGACACTTCCAAGTGCTCATACACCCAAGTGCTTAATAGAATCACTCGGTGATTAGCGTAGGTGCTTTGCAAAGTACTTAGGTTAGTTAGACCGTTTATGCACTTACTCTAGGTGAATCATAGTTAGTTGAGAGAGTTTTGAAAAACCACACAACCCCTCGACTCTTGTCTGAGTCATTGTAATTGAACCAAGTGGGGCGAGAGTTTTGCGAGACCGTGTCAATCGAGTTTGTGTCACGGCCGCCACCATGTACCAGAGGGAACGAGGCCCGCAACATTTTGACCGGAAGCTCGATAGTGGAGACGGCGGGGAGCGTTCGAGAGGAGCCGAAAGCCAAGCACCATTTTGCGGGTGGAGAAGGCCCGTGGCTCTCTACGGAGTTACTCGACCGAGGTGCTTGGCCCTCGCGTGGGCTACCCTTTGCGTAGGGGCACCAACGAGGATTCGTCGGAACCTTGCGTGGTTTTGGATACCTCGGTAAAAATACTGGCATCATCCATAAGAGTTTGCATCTCTACCTTGCTCTTTACCTTCCGCATTTATCTTAAGTATTTAAGTTTCAATCTCACCTTTCTAGTTAGGTTATTCAGGATTGAAACTTAGGCTTTGCGGTAGAGATAGCAACACTTAGTTTGCTCATTCTAGATTGTTTAATTGCATAGTGAAAGGGAAATAGGGCTTAACCTTTTCCTATAATTTTGGTGGTTGAATGCCCAACATAAATAATTGGACTAACTAGTTTACTCTAGATTATACATTCTACAGGTGCATAAAGGTTCAACACAAACCAATAAAAGAACAAAGTTAGGGTTCAAAAGCAAAGGAGCAAAGAAAACAAGGGTGCCCTGGTCTGGCGCACCGGACTATCCGGTGTGCCACCGGACAGTGTCCAGTGCACCAGGACCGTACAACTCCAAACTCGCCACCCTCAGGTTTCTCTGGCCGCGCTCCGCTATAATTCACCGGACTGTCCGGTGTGCCACCGGACTGTCCGGTGTACCAGCGGAGCAACGACTATCCAGCGCAACGGTCGACTGCAACGAACGCATGCAACGCTACAGTATGCGAACAATGCGTGCAGAAGTCAGAGCAGTCACCAGAGGCGCATCAGACAGTGAAAAGTGCTTGTCTGATGTGGCACCGGATTGTCCGGTGCCACTAGAATACAAAGCTCCAACGGTCGACTGCGCCTAAACCCTAATGGTTGGGTGACATGGCTAGCGCACCGGACAGTGTCCGGTGTGCCCATCTACAGCAGCCCCTCCCCAACAGTTGTTTGGTGGTTGAGGGCTATAAATACCCCCCAACCATCTCCACTCCAACAATCTAAGCATTCATCACACTTCATTCAATACAAGAGCAAAGCGCAACACTCCAAGACACAAATCAAAGCCACCAATCCAATCAAAGTCCCCAACTCAATTCTAGTGCTTTAGGACTTGTGAGAGGATCGTTCTTGTGTTTCTTTGTTGCTCTTGTTGCTTGGTTGGCTTCCTTCTTTCTCTCATTCTTATTCTCAAAGACTTGTAAGCGAAGCAAGAGACACCAATCATGTGGTGGTCCTTGCGGGGTCTAAGTGACCCGAGAAATTAAGGAAGAAAGCTCACTCGGTCTAGGTGACCGTTTGAGAGAGGGAACGGGTTGAAAGAGACTCGGTCTTTGTGACCACCTCAACGGGGACTAGGTTCTTTATAACCGAACCTCGGTAAAACAAATCACCGTGTTCATCCGCATGATTTCTTAGTTGATTTGCTTTCCTCTCCCTCCTGGACTTAATATTCGTTCTAACGCTAACCCCGGCTTGTAGTGTGTGCTTAAGTTTATAATTTTCAGATTCCGCCTATCCACCCCCCTCTAGGCGACTTTCAATTGATATCAAAGCTCGGTACTTCATTTAGAGTCTAACCACTCGAAGTGATGTCGGGAGGTTCCGCCAAGAGGGAGATGGAAACTGATGAGAAGGCTACAAGCCATGGTAAGGCTCCATCAAGGGAGTCCAGCGCCAAAGGAAGGGAGGAATCACCTCCCCACGTCAAGTCGCATCGGAGTGGCGACAAGAAGAAGATGAAGAAAGTGGTCTACTACGAGACCGTTTCTTTGTCGCCCTCCACCTCCGGCTCCGACGCCGCGTCCGTCACTTCTAGGCGCCATGAGCGCAAGAAGTTTAGTAAGACCCCCCTACGCTATCCCCGCATTTCTAAACGTGCTCCTTTACTTTACGTTCCATTAGGCAAACCACTGTATTTTGATGGTGAAGATTATTGTATGTGGAGTGATAAAATGAGGCATCACCTAACCTCACTCCACATAAGCATATGGGACATTGTTCAGTTCGGAGCGCAGGTACCTTCTATAGGGACGAGGGCTACGACTCGGACGAGGTCGCCCAAATCCGGCACTTTAACTCCCAAGCCACTAATATACTCCTCGCCTCTCTATGTTTAGAGGAGTATAATAAAGTGCAAGGGTTAAAAAGCGCCAAGGAGATTTGGGATGTACTAAAGACCGCGCACGAAGGAGATGAGGTGACCAAGATCACCAAGCGGGAGACGATCGAGGGGGAGCTCGGTCGATTCGTCCTCAACCAAGGAGAGGAACCACAAACAATGTACAATCGGCTCAAGACCTTGGTCAATCAAGTGCGCAACCTCGGGAGCACAAAATTGGATGACCATGAAATGGTCAAGGTTATTCTTAGATCCCTCGTATTTCGTAATTCTACTCAACTTCAATTAATACATCGTGATCCTAGATATAAGATAATGTCTCCCGAGGAGGTAATTGGGAAGTTTGTGAGCTTTGAGTTGATGATCAAAGGCTCCAAACAAATCGTCGACTTGGAACAAGGCGACACCTCCACACCCGAGGTGCAACCCGTCGCATTCAAAGCGACAGAAGAGAAGAAAGAAGAGTCTACACCAAGTAGGCTCTCCATCGACGCCTCCAAGCTCGACAATGAGGAAATGACGCTTATCATCAAAAGCTTTCGCCAAATCCTCAAACAAAGGAGGGAGAAGGACTACAAACCCCGCTCCAAGAGGGTGTGCTACAAATGTGGTAAGCCCGATCATTTTATTGCTAAATGTCCAATGTCTAGTGATAGTGACAAGGGCGACGACAAGATGGGGAAGAAGAAGGGGAAGAAGAGATACTACAAGAAGGGCGGCGATGCCCACGTATGTCGGGAATGGGACTCCGACGAGATCTCTACCGACTCCTCCTCTGACGAGGATGCCGCCAACATCCCTGTCAACAAGGGACTCCTCTTCCCCAACGTCGGCCACAAGTGCTTCATGGCAAAGGACGGCAAAAAGAAGAAGGTACAATCTAGAACCACCCCCAAATATACTACATCTAGTGATGAGGGTAGTCGTACTGATGATGAAGATTATTTACTTACTCTTTTTGCCAACCTTAACATGTTAAAGTGAAAAATGTTCATGCTCAGGAAGTAGAGAAAAATGAAAACTTGACTAAGGAGCTTAGCATTTGCCATGACACTATTTCTAACCTTAGAACTGAGAATGTTAGTTTAAATGCTAAGGTTGGGAAATTAAATGCTTGTAATGATTCAATTGCCAATCTTAGAAATGAAAATGCTAGTTTAATTACTAAGATTGATAAATTGAATGAATCAATTTCTAGCCTTAAAAATGAAAATGCTAGTTTAATTTCCAAGGCTAAAGATTTGAATGTTTGCAATGATTCTATTTCCTGTCTTAGAGATGAAAATTCCATGCTAAAATCTAAGATAGATGAATTAGATGTTTGCAAACCTTCTACATCTAGTGTTGATCATGTTACTATTTGTACTAGATGTAGAGATGTTAATATTGATGCTATTCATGATCACCTTGGTTTAATAAAACAACAAAATGATCATATAGCTCAATTGACTGCTAAAATTAATGAGCATGAAATTGAAAATGAAAAGTTTAAATTTGCTAGAAGCATGCTCTATAATGGGAGACACCCTGGTATTAAGGATGGCATTGGTTTCCAACAGGGAAGCAATGTCAAGCTTAATGCCCTTAAAAGATTGTCTAATTTTGTAAAGGGCAAGGCACCCATGGTTCAAGATGATGAGGGCTATATTTTATATCCAGCTAATTATCCTGAGCACAAAATTAGGGGAATTCATGCTAGGAAACCTCATACTGTTTCACATCATGCTTTTATGTATAAGAATGAGGCTTCTAACTCTAGGCAATCAACTCATGTTAAATTGCCTAAAAGGAAAACTCCTACTGCATCAAATAAACCTAATATTTCATTTTAAAACTTTTGATGCTTCTTATGTGCTCACTAACAAATCAGGCAAAATAGTTGCCAAATATGTTGGGAGCAAACACAAGGGCTCCAAGACTTGTGTTTGGGTACCCAAGGTGCTTGTTTCTAATGTGAAAGGACCCAAGACCGTTTGGGTACCTAAGAACAAGGCCTAAATTGTTTTGCATGTTTATGCATCCGGGGGCTCAAGTTGGATAATTGATAGAAGATGCACAAACCACATGATAGAGTTGAAAAAGATGTTCTCCTACGAGAAAAACGAAGATCCCCAACGAGCTATCACATTCGGGGATGGAAATCAAGGTTTGGTCAAAGGACTTGGTAAAATTGCTATATCACCTGACCATTCTATTTCCAATGTTTTTCTTGTAGATTCTTTAGATTACAATTTGCTTTCTGTTTCTCAATTATGTAAAATGGGCTACAACTGTCTTTTTATGGATATAGGTGTTACTGTCTTTAGAAGAAGTGATGATTCAGTAGCATTTAAGGGAGTATTAGAGGGTCAGCTATACTTAGTTGATTTTAACAAAGCTGAACTCGATACTTGCTTAATTGCTAAGACTAATATGGGTTGGCTCTGGCATCGCTGACTAGCCCATGTTGGGATGAAGAATCTTCACAAGCTTCTAAAGGGAGAGCACATTTTAGGACTAACAAATGTTCATTTTGAGAAAGACAGGGTTTGTAGCGCATGTCAAGCAGGAAAGCAAGTTGGCACCCACCATCCACACAAGAACATAATGACAACAGACAGGCCACTGGAGCTACTCCACATAGATGTATTCGGCGCGATAGCTTACATAAGCGTCGGCGGGAGTAAGTACTGTCTAGTAATTGTGGATGATTATTCTCGCTTCACTTGGGTATTCTTTTTGCAGGAAAAATCTCAAACCCAAGAGACCTTAAAGGGATTCTTGAGATGGGCCCAAGGGTTATTCACAAGTCGAAGGTTTGGATTTCGATGAAACCTATGCACCCGTAGCTAGGCTTGAGTCAATTCACATATTACTTGCCTATGCTACTTACCACGGCTTTAAGCTTTATCAAATAGACATGAAAAGTGCCTTCCTGTAAGGAAAATGGACCCCGGGCCTTTTGGCTAATTGAGTTTTGGTGTTTGACGAACAACACAATCCGTGAACTAATAAGTTTTCTAGTGTTTGTGTTTGTAGTTCACAGGATGCGAAGAGAATTGGACCAAGGCAAATGAGGATGCAACACCTCAAAAGAAGACATAAAAAGATGCATAGGAGTCCAATACTCAAGAACAAAGAAGCCCGAAGAAATCAGCGAAGAAATCCAAGATAAGGGCTGTCAGCCAGCGCCTGGTGGCGCACCGGACATTGGTGTCCGGTGTGCACCGGACTGTCCGGTGAGGCACCGGACAGTCTGCGCAGAGAGGCCACAGACAGGCGCTCTCTGGCTGTAGCACCGGACTGTCCGGTGTGCACCGGACTGTCCGGTGTGCCAACGGGCAGACGACAACGGTCGGATCCAACGGTCGACTGCTACAGGCGCCAACGGTCGGCTGACGTGGCGTGCACCGGACATCCACTGTGCAGTGTCCGGTGGTGCACCGGACTGTCCGGTGCACCCGACGACAGAAAGTTGCTGCTTTCTGTCCAACGGCTAGTTTGGGGTGTGGAGGCTATAAATACCACCCCAACCGGCCATTCTCAAGTGTGGGAGCCCAAGAAACATACCAAGGCATATTGTAGACATTTCCAAGTGCTCAAACACCCAAGTGCTTAATAGAATCACTCGGTGATTAGCGTAGGTGCTTTGTGAAGTGCTTAGGTTAGTTAGACCGCATTAGCGCTTGCTCTAGGTGAATCCTAGTTAGTTGAGTGAGTTTTGTAAAACCACACAACCCCTCGGCTCTTGCGTGAGTCGTTGTAATTGTACCGAGTGGGGCGAGAGTCTTGCGAGACCGTGACAACCGCGTTTGTGTCACGGCCGCCACCGTGTATCGGAGGGAACGAGGCCCGCGGCGTTTCGGCCGGAAGCTCGATAGTGGAGACGACGGGGAGCGTCCGAGAGGAGCCGGAAGCGGAGCACCACTTGCGCGTGGAGAAGGCCCGCGGCTCTCTACGGAGTTACTCGACCGAGGTGCTTGGCCCTCGCGTGGGCTTCCCTTTGCGTAGGGGCACCAACGAGGATTAGTCGGGACCTTGCGTGGTTACAGATACCTCGGTAAAAATACCGGCGTCATCCACGAGAGTTTGCTTCTCTACCTAGCTCTTTACTTTCCATATTTATATTAAGCATTTAAGTTTCAATCTTGTAGTCATACTTGTTTAGTGTAGATTGAAACTTAACCTTTGCGGTAGAGATAGCAACACTTAGACAAAACCTAGTTTGCACACTCTAGTTTGATTACTTGCAAAGGTTTTGCTCTAGGGATTTAATTGTGGCCTAGTTTAGTAAAAGTTTTGGAAGTCCTAATTCACCCCCCATCTTAGGCGTCACCCGTTTCCTACAAGTGGTATCAAAGGCAGGTTTGGCTCATTTGAAACGCTTTAGCTTCACCGCTAAAAGAGCCGATGCTTTTTAGAGGAAGGGATGGATACCCATAGGCCACCACACTTCGACGGCACTAACTTCCCATATTATAGTGCTAGAATGGCTTGTTACCTAGAGGCCGTTGATCTAGGTGTTTGGAGAGTCACTCGTGACGGGATGAAACCCCTCAAGAATCCCGAGAAACCCACCACGAGTGAAGAAAAATAAATTCATTTAAATGCTAGAGCCAAAAATTGCTTGTATGAATCTCTTAGCATGGATATTTTCAATCAAGTATTTACCCTGAAAACTGCTAATGAGATTTGGCTAAAATTGCATGAGCTCCATGACGGCACATCCAATGTCCGTGAGCAAAAACATTGCCTAGTGTTGGAACTTGCTCTCTGCTGCAAGTGGGCCAACGGGGGTGAACAATGGCGACAACAGGGTTACGTGCACGGGGGCAATAGCTCTGTTCATCTCCCCTCTCACGGGCACTGTGCGGGGGTATTTATAGGTGTCTGAGTGCCCAGCGTCTTGTGTTAAGGACGCATGTGCCCTCAGACGCCTAGTTTATCCCCGGAATATTCCCATAAAGCAGGGTTACAAGCTGTAATTACAAGTTTGCCTTTACAAGTCAGGCCCGTAATACAGAGGCGGCCACGCGGGGCCCGTTACAATGGGCCGGATCACACGTGGGCCTTGGGGCTGAACGAGGCCGCGCCGTGTGAGGTCGTCGCCGCAGGCCTTCGTCAAAGCGCCGAGTCCTGCGAAGGGTGTCCCTGCCCGCTTTGCCTCCGGCGGACCAGCGGCTGCAGCGAAGGCCTCGAGCGAAGGGTGGCGTCTTTGCCTTCGCTCCAACATTTGCCCTCCGAGGGACCAGTTCGACAAAGTCACCTGGTGCCGAAGACGTCGCTAGATGGCGGAGACGCTGCCCTCGCTCGAAGTGGTTCCGCGGGGGTTTTTGATGTGACCGTTGATGGACGGCGTACTGTTGGATTGCGGGTTTCCCGAAGCGTCGCGGCCTGTCGGGTTGTGGGTTTTCCGAGGAGCCGCGCCCTGCCTATAAAAGGGGGCGGGGGCGGCGCTGTTTGAATTCTGCTTTCCGCGCTCCGTAAAACCCTAGCCGCCCGCCGTCTTGCTGCTCCTTTTCCTCCGCTGCTCCCTTTGCTCGCCGTCGTTCTGGCTCGAGTGAAGCAAACCGCCCGCCGCCGCCGACGGTACGTAGCCATGCCATCCTCTTCTTCTTCCGCCACCGCCACGCCGCCGGCCGCCGCCTCGTCTGAGGAGGCGTTGAGTAACGCGATGGTGGAAGAGTTGCGCGCCGGCGACTCTGTTGAATTCGGTGTGTCACGGATGACGTCAGGCCGTATTGAAGATATGCAGCGGTTGGGCTACTTTGGCGGCGGAGTCGCTCGTGCTCCGGGGACGGAGGAAGTCCCCGAGCCGGAGGGCGAGTTGGTTGTTTTCGAGGCGTTCTTCGCCGCTGGACTCCGCCTCCCTGCGCACCGGTTTGTCAGCGAAGTCCTGCGCAGATTCAGTGTTCAAATACATCAGCTTACGCCGAACGCCATAGTGGCGCTGGCGAAGTATGTCTGGGCGACGACTTCGTACGGCGGGCAGCCGTCGGTTGAAGTTTTCGCGAAGAATTATTGCTTGCATTGGCAGAAAAGGGTGGTTGAGGGCGGAGTTGCGCAGTTCGGGTCGTGCACTTTCACGCCGAAGACCGGCAAGACCACGATGCCAGTAGTGGAGTTGGTCCCGTGCGCCCGCAATAAGTGGGGCAATTGGAATGAGTTTTGGTTTTATGTTGCTGAGGCTACTGTCGAAGGCCATCAAGGGCTCCCCGTGTCCGAAATGTGTTCTCACTATTACTCTGCGTATCCGCCTTTCGAAGTGGCAGAAGAGGATACAGACGAAGGGGCCCTTCGGTACGCCGCCGGTCAGAGCAGCGGGCGTGATTTGGTTGAAGAGTTTGCGGCGTACGGGGTCTGGCCCTTGGCGCACGGCTGGGCGCTGGGCGAAGTATGCCCTCGCCAGATGCCCTTTCACGGAGGAAGGGAGGTGCGGAGTCCTGCCTTCGCACTGAGTTTGCGGAACCGTGACCCGGCCGCCTTCGTGCGTGATGCAGAAGACTTGGCGGTGCGACTCGTGGGGCGCTACGTGCCGTTGACGGAAGGCCAGCGCAGTTTTGATATCCGTGGGTCAAACGATCGCTTGAACAGGGTCTTTGAATTAAATCAACTGCCGTACGACGGCTACCCTGGTCAGGACGAAGCAGACCGCCGCGGGAAGAAACCGGCGGTGGAGGCCGGAGGCGACCCTGCGCTGGCGGCCGCCACCTCTTCGAAAAAGAGAAAATTAGGTACTGCGATGGGAGGGCTTGGGGTGTCTGATAGTTTCGCTAGAGAGTTAATGAGGACGTGTGCGGCCCCGGGGGAGAGGATGTCTTCGCCCGAGCTCCGGGAGTCTTCGGCTCGGATGCTGAGGGTTACCGGGGGTTGCTGGCCTAAAAACATTCCTATCCCCTGGGATGAAGAGGACTGTTTTACATCTCGTATGGCTCGTCGGTGGAAAGTTTTTCCTTATGGGCGAAATATCGGTCATGTTGTGTGGGCAGTGATGGACAAGGATCGCCAAGCGGCGGCGCGGAAACGCCAGGCGACCGTGAGGGTTCATGAAGCCCGGCCGAAAAGGCAGCGGGGAGCATCGAAGGCTGAGGCCTCCGGCGGAGGCAAGCCGCCATTGCCGGCGAAGGCGGGTGCCTCCGCGCCTGGCAAAGCGCCGGAGGCGACGGTGGGCGCCGGAGGCCCCAAGCTGTCGAAGGTGGTGCCGTCCGCCAGCGGAGTGGCGGAGGCTGCGAAGGCGGCCCGATCGCTACCGCCGCCCGGCAAACGCGTTGCCGACTTCGGTACTGAGATTGATGTGGAGGATTATCTTGGGGGTGAGTCTATATGTATACACATTTTTTTTAATCTGTTGATGCGTTGCAGGGTTGGACGAGGGCCCGCTCGCTCTAGCTGTGCCGGGCGCGGCGGTCGCGACGGCTGCGCCAGCGCCGAAGGCGGGGGTAGAGACCCTTGGCGCTGGAGGCGAGGTGACTGCCCTCGCGTTGGTCAGAGACGAGGCGGACGCGGCGACCCGCCGGCTGAAAGGAGCAATGGAGGCGCTGAGTCAGGTCTGCCGAGTTTTTTTTTTTTTTTAACACGGGCCTTATGTGTGTTCTGCAGGTGGCTGACTTCACCAGCCGTACTGCGTCGGGGGCCCTTACGGCGACGTTGTCTGCCGAGGTCGAGAGACTTCGGACGCAACACGCGGACGCTGTCCGTGAGAAGTCGGCCTCCGACAGCAAGTGCCGCAAGCTGGCGGAGAAGGTGGCCGCCCTTGAGAAGGAGAAGGCAGACCTCCGGCGCCAGCTGATGGAGGAGAGAAGGGAGGCCAACGAAGCCATCGCCAAGGAGCAGTCTGCGCAGGCGGAGGCCAGGCTGGCGCGGGCGGAGGGCAATGTCGCCAAGGAGCTCGCCGGGGAGCTGCAGCGGCGGCTTGCTGCCTTCGAGAGCCGCGCGGAGGGGGCCGAGGCCGCGGCGCGAGCGGAGGCCGAACGGACGCGCACGCAGCTCATGACTTCATATCGCGAGCTGGGTGTGCGGACGAGCGACTTCGAGGTGCCGGAGCGAGAGGCCGGACTTCGCTGTCTGGAGTGGGTGCAGGAGGAACTGCAGGAGCTCCCCACTGTCTTGGCGGGGTTGATGGCGTTCACCTCCCTGGTCACCTGCGAGGCAGCGATGAACGCGCTCTCTCGCGAAGGCTGCCGGCACTTTGAGGCCCTCGACCAGGTGGATGAAGATTTTGGGCGAGATATCTTTGAGGTCGAAGACCCCGTGGTGAAGGAGTCCGGCGGGGCCCTCTATGACCGGATGTGGGGTTCATACGGTCGAGAGGTGGTCCGGGCGCGGGCCGAGGCTGCAAGGGCTCAGGTAACGTTGTCGTTTACTCGGTGCTTGCTGGATGCGGTTTGTGCGTGTGTTTGCTGAATTTTTGTACGTTTTGTCTTAGGCGGAGCGCGGCGAGCGGGTGGACGATTTTGGGGCGCTGAACAGCGCGCCGCCTGAGCCGGAGACCACCCCTGCGGAGGCCGCCACTGGAGTCGCCCCGGTGATCGCGGAAGATGCACCAGGCGCCCTTGTACCTGCTGCGGCCGGCGAAGGCTTACTCCCAAGGGTGGCCGAAGGCGCGTCTGATGCCCCCGCAGCTGCTGTGCCGGGCGCTGAAGATCCAGCGGAGACAACGGCGGAGGCGGCGGCGGAGGCTCCCGCAGCGGCAGGGCCTTCGCAGGTGGCGTAGGTGGTGTTTAGGGTTGAGGGATTTTTGGATGATGTACTGAATTTTGGTTGCTGCGCAGGTTCAAGATTTTGGGCCTGCGCACGCAACCGCTACTACTGGTTTTTTGGCGGCTTCGACCGCGGAAGGTGGAAATGAATGTGGTGGGTCTGTTTCTGAGTTTTTTGATTTTACTGACTCTGGGAGCTCGGCTGAATGGACCGAGGAGTCGTCGGAGGAGGACTTGGACTATTTTGCGGCCCTGGACGAGGCTGCGGCGGAGGCTGCGCTACATGCTGCGGACGCGCCAGGCGTGCCCGGTCCTAGCACCGGGCACCGACGACGAAGGGCGGTTGCGAAGCGTAGGATTAGTGCGGAGGAAGGGGCTCGTCTTCGCGTTAGTAGGGTTGGTCGGCAGGAGCTGCTGTCTTTGCCGGCCGTCTCGGGTGTGGGGGAAGGGGAGCTGCGAAGCCTTTTTGCTGGTGAGGAGCTTAGGATAATGTTATTTAATTATAGAGAGATGGGGATTATTCCTAAGGTTGAGCCGATGTAGGGCGTGGTGC
Organism: Zea mays; assembly: GCF_902167145.1. Classification (NCBI taxonomy): domain Eukaryota; kingdom Viridiplantae; phylum Streptophyta; class Magnoliopsida; order Poales; family Poaceae; genus Zea; species Zea mays. The sequence continues at coordinate 27,976,042 of NC_050100.1, read as the reverse complement.
CCTCGCTTGTGTATGTGCAAGGGTTTGTAAAATGGAGTAGTGTGCCCTCGCGTGCTTGTGCCTGCGAGGGCGCTGTGTACTTTGACTGGTGTGATTGATTGTGCTGTGCCAGTGTGATTATAATTGGTCTTGCTGTCGCTTCTGCTTTTGCCATACTGGGTCGGCTGCGCCCTTGGGCGGTTTTTGCGGTAGGCTCCGGCTGCGCCTTTTAGGCGACTTCTGCGCGAAAAGCCTTCGCGATAGACTTTGATTTTTGCGCACTTGTGGAGCTAAGTCCGGCTGCACCCTTAGGCGACTTCTGCGCGGATAGTCTTCGCGATAGACTTTGATTTTTGCGCACTTGTTGTGCTAAGTCCGGCTGCACCCTTGGGCGACTTCTGCGCGGTTAGTCTTCGCGATAGACTTTGATTTTTGCGCACTTGTTGTGCTAAGTCCGGCTGCACCCTTAGGCGACTTCTGCGCGGATAGTCTTCGCGATAGACTTTGATTTTTGCGCACTTGTTGTGCTAAATCCGGCTGCACCCTTAGGCGACTTCTGCGCGGATAGTCTTCGCGATAGACTTTGATTTTTGCGCACTTGTTGTGCTAAGTCCGGCTGCACCCTTAGGCGACTTCTGCGCGGATAGTCTTCGTGATAGACTTTGATTTTTGCGCACTTGTTGTGCTAAGTCCGGCTGCACCCTTAGGCGACTTCTGCGCGGATTGGTCGCACGCGAGGGTGGCTAGCGCTTAGCCTCGCGGTGACTTCGAATTGGTCGAATGCCGAAGACCGTTGTCGCGGTCTTTTTTCGACACATGCTTTTGCGGGGGATTTTTCTCACATATATTACATGGCTCCGCCTCGTTAAAAACCTCACCCCCCGGGAGGAAAAGAGTGTGGGCCGGTACAAGATTGTTTGCGGTGAATTACAAGGGCGAACTCAGCCCTAGGAATTAAACAAAAAATTTACGAAGGTTGTCAATGTTCCAGGAGTGCTCCAGGTCCTCGCCATCTGGCGTTGCGAGCCTGTAAGCGCTGGGGGAAGCTTTTGTCTTGACTATGAAGGGGCCCTCCCACTTGGGCTCCAGCTTGCCCTTGGACTCCGTCCGAGCTGTTCGGATGAGTACGAGGTCCCCCGCGCTGAACTCCTTTGGGATGACTGCGCGGTCGCGCCATGCTTTGGTCTGGGCTTGGTATTTGTTTAAGGCCTGCAGGGCGAAGACCCGGTCTCCATCAATGAGATCTTTGGAGGTTGGCTCATCCACGTCAGGGGTGGCTGACGGAGCTGTGCGCGGAGACCCGTGTTTTATTTCTTGCGGGGTCATTGCCTCTGATCCGTATAGAAGGCGGAAAGGAGTGAACCCGGTCGCCCTGCACTCGGTTGTGTTCAGCGCCCAGACTGCCTCCGGTAGCAAGTCGGTCCATCTGCCCTTTTTCTCGTCGAGGAGCATCTTCTTGATGGCTGTGAAGATTTTCCCATTGGCACGCTCCACGACTCCGTTGGACTGCGGATGATAGACTGAAGCGAAGGCAAGCTTGGTGCCAATGGAAAAACAGAAATCCTTGAAATCTTGATTGTCAAACTGCTTGCCGTTGTCAACTGTTAGCTCGGACGGTACTCCGAAGCGGCAAACAATGTTCTGCCAAAAGAATTTTTGGGCAGTCTTTGATGTGATTGTGGACACAGCCCTCGCTTCAATCCACTTGGTGAAGTATTCGACGGCTACGAAGGCGAACTTGAGGTTCCCCTGAGCGGTGGGCAAGGGCCCGACGATGTCCAGGCCCCAGCGCTGAAGAGGCCATGTATGGGCGACCAGCTTTGTGTATTGCGAGGGGTTGCCTGACCGAGGAGAGAACTTCTGGCAGGCTTCGCAGGACCTTGCGACTCGATTTGCGGCGCAGATCATTGCAGGCCAGTAAAACCCTTGTCGGATCACCTTAGCAGCCAGGGCCCTTGGCCCCGCGTGCGAGCCGCAAGTTCCACTGTGGACCTCGCGCAAGATTTGGATGCCTTCGGTTTCGGTGACGCATTTAAGCATTGGCTGACTGACCCCCTTCTTGTATAATTGGCCCTCGATTAGCGCGAAGTCCCGGCTCCGATGCTCGAGGCGCTTCGCCTCACTGACGTCGGTTGGGTGATAGTATCCCTGTAGAAACAGGGTTATTGGGGCCCGCCAGTCTTCGGTCATGATTAGGTGGACTATACGGTGGCCCTCGCTATCATTTGTTATTTGGAGCCCTTCGGGGCTTCGGACGGCTGGCGTGCCGATGGTGTGAAAGAATACGTCGGAGGGCAGGGGCTCGCCCCTGGCGGCGGCCTTGGCTAATGCATCGGCCTCCTCATTCTTGGCCCTGTCCACATGCTGTAGGGTGAATCCCTTGAACTGCCTCTCGAGACTTCGGATAGCCGCGAGGTATTGCATGAGCGCGGGGTCTTTTGCTGCATAGTCTTTTTCGACCTGACCGGCGACTATCTTGGAGTCTGTTTTGATGATACAGGTGGTGACTCCGAGGGCCCTTAGCTTGCGGAGGCCGAGGATGACTGCTTCATATTCTGCTATGTTGTTTGTACATTTGTCGGATTCCAGAGCGAAGCTGAGGCGTGCTGCATATCTGTGTTTGACTCCGGCTGGTGAGGTGATGACTGCAGCGACGCCTGCCCCCGCATGACACCATGCACCGTCGCAATGGATAGTCCAGACCTTTTCTGTGGATGGGTCCGGCTGTGTTACTGGCCCAGTCCAGTCGACGACGAAGTCTGCCAGGACTTGCGATTTGATGGCTGTCCTGGGCTCGAAGCTGATGTGGTAGCCGGAGAGCTCGGCTGCCCACTTGGCGATTCTCACTGATGCCTCCGGGTTCCTGAATAGTTCGCCGAGTCCCCTGTCCGAGGTGACTCGGACCTTGAATGCTTCAAAATAATGGCGCAGTTTGCGCGAGGACATAACAACTGCGTAAGCAATCTTCTCCAGCTCTGTCATATTGCATTTGGATGGTGTCAGGACTTCGGAGACATAATACACAGGGCACTGTTTGACTGCGCCTTCGACTGTCTGCTCCTGCACTAGTGCCGCGCTGACCGCGTGCGGCGAAGCCGTGACATAGAGCAATAAGGGGAGCGAGGAGTCTGGGCTTGTGAGGATGGCCAGCTCCGCCAGGTACTGTTTTAATGAGGCGAAGGCCGCCGCTTGCTCCGGTCCCCAAGCGAAGTCCTTCGCGCCGCGGAGGGTTTTGAGGAAGGGGAGACTTCGCTCGGTGGACCTGGAGATGAATCTATTGAGGGCGGCCATCCTGCCTGTCAGGCGCTGGACGTCCCTGGCGGACTGCGGAGGCGACATGTCGGCGATGGCCTGGATCTTGGTTGGGTTGGCCTCGATGCCTCGGCGGGACACCAGGTAGCCCAATATCTTGCCCTGGCGGACACCGAAAACGCACTTTTCCGGGTTTAGGCGGAGTCGTGCATCTCGCATGCTCGCGAATGTTTCCGCCAGGTCGGCGAGGTGGTCCTCCTTATTTTTGCTGGCGACGACGATGTCGTCCACATATGTGAATACGTTTCTGCCGACCTGCCCTTCGAGCACCGTTTTGGTGAGTCTGGAGAAGGTGGACCCGGCATTTTTGAGACCCTCCGGCATTCTGACAAAGCAATAAGTGCCGAAGGGTGTTATAAAGCTGGTGCTGGCCTTGTCTTCCTCCTTCATGTATATCTGGTGATAGCCGGAGAAGCAGTCGAGGAGGGACATGACCTCGCATCCGGCCGCGCTATCGACTATTTTGTCGATCCGTGGCAACGGGAAATTGTCCTTTGGGCAGGACTTATTGAGACTGGTGAAGTCTATGCACATGCGCCATTTTCCGCTTTTCTTCTGCACCATCACAACATTGGAGAGCCACGTGGGGTAAGCCACCGGCTCGATGAATTTAGCCTCCAGGAGGCGATGCACCTCCGCCTTGGCGGCTTCTGTCTTTTCATCTGACATCTTGCGAAGCTTCTGCTTTTTGGGTCGCACCGAAGGGTCAATCCCCAGGCTGTGTTCGATTATGGCTCGGCTGACTCCGACCAGATCGAGGGCAGACCAGGCGAAGACATCTTTATTCTTGGCCAGGCAGCAGAGAAGTTTCTCTTCTTCAAGTGACGTGAGGTCTTCGCTGATAGTTACAGTCTGTTTGGGCGTGGCCTGATCGAGGGGGACAGTCTTGGTCCCGTCTTGGCACTGCAACTGTGCCTTGTCGTGCTGCTTGTCGGTTGGGCTAGCCGGCGCAGGGGCTTCGCGCTGGGTCGTGAGACAGTGTACATTTCTCTGACCGGGCACGAAGTCCCGCTCTATGTTGCGCGCCGTCTGCTGGTTGCCGTAGATTGTGATGGCGCCCAGCGGGCCTGGTATCTTCATACATAGGTACAACCCGTGGATGGCGGCTTCGAATTTGTTGATGGAGCCTCGGCCCATGATGGCGTTGTATGGATATACCATGTCGACAATGTCGAAGGTTATTTGCTCACTTCGGGCATTGGGTGCTACACCGAAGGAGAGGGGCAACTCTATCTTGCCAACTGGGAAGGTGCCCTTGCCGCCGAAACCATACAACGGGTTGTCCGAAGGCTTCAGCAAGCTGTGGCTTATACCCATGCGGTCGAAGGCGTGGAGGAAGATGATGTCCGCCTGACTGCCGTTGTCGACGAGGACTTTGTGTAAGTCCCAACCTGCCACGCTGCAGTTGATGACCATTGCGTCGATGTGGGGGGCGCTGCGCAGGTCGACGTCTCGCGCGTCGAAGGTTAGCGGTATGTGGGACCACTTTGTCTGCACGACTGGGCCAGTGACGGCGACATGGTTGATGCTGCGGTAGTGGTCCCGCTTCTGCCGCTTGGTGTCGAAGTCGGTGCTTGACCCCCCTGTTATCATGTGAATGACTCCGCGATAAGGTTGATCGGCGAAGTCTTCTTGCTTTGGGGGATGGGGAATGTTTTGGTGTTGCTGGTGTGGTGGTGGGGGTGGAGGAGGTACGATTTGTACTTCCTGATGATGTTGGTAAGCGTGGTGCGGTGGATGCGGAGCGGGGGCGTGGACGTATGGTGGAGGGGGTGGCTGGTAGTTATGCGCGACAATTCTGGGATTGTCGGCCGGCTGCGCCCTCGCCATTCTATCTCTGGTGGCCTTCGTCTCGGGGCAGTCTTTGGTCTGGTGGGCGCAGTCTTCGCCGTGGAAAAGGCAATAGAACCGGCGCGGCGGCTGCTGCGCCCGCCCTCGACCCCTGCCGCGCGTTCCATTTCCGCGGCCTTGGGGGGGATATTCCTGGCAGCGAGGGGGGTCAGCAGCAGGCTGTTGGTTGACGATGTTGTGGACTTGCTGCTGACTGCGGCTGTCTCGACTGGAGTCTGGCTGCGAAGTCCTTGTCCACGTGCGGCTGGACTGCGGAGTCTGACTGTTGGGTTTCCGTTGCGACTCGACCTTGCGCTGGTGGAGCTCTTCGGATTTGGCATATTTTTCGAAGAGCTGATATAGCTCCTGCAAGCTCTTGGGTGGATCCCTGATACAATGGCTGTAGAGGACGCCGGCCCGAAGGCCATTGATGGCGTAGTGGATGGCGATCTGATCGTCGACAGAGGGCAGCTGTGACTTGAGTGTTAAGAACTTGCGGTAATACTCCCGCAGAGTCTCCTTTTCCAGCTGTTTGCAAAGCGAGAGCTCGGCCAAAGCGTCGGTGTCTGGACGGTACCCTTGGAAGTTGAGGAGGAACTTGTCCCTGAGACTTCGCCACGAATCAATGGACAGCGGGGGCAATCTGGTGAACCAGGTGAGTGCTGGGCCCTCTAGGGCGATGATGAAAGACTTTGCCATTGTGGCCTCGTCCCCTCCGGCTGATGCAACGGCGACTTGGTAACTCATGATGTATTGCGCCGGATCGGTGCTGCCGTTGTACTTGGGGTATGCCCCCGCTCGAAAGTTGGCTGGCCAAGGCGTCACTTGCAGGTGTGGCGCCAGGGGACTTCGCTCGTCGAGGTAGTTGATCCCTTGGAATGGCGCGCCGTGCTGGGGGGCGTAGTCATGCTGGGGGAAACGCGGGTTCTCCGGCTGCGCCCGGTGCTGCAGGGGTTGGCCGTGCTGTCGGCCGAGGTAGCCTTCGCGCATGTCCTCCGGCTGAGCGCGTTGTTGGAGGGGTGGTTCTTGCTGCAAACCGAGGTGGCCTTCGCGCTGCATCAGCGCGATCTCGCGCTCGAGGTCTTGGGCTTTCTGCTCCTCGTCGCGTATCATTTGCCGCACTTTGGCTAATGCGGAAACACGTTGGCGCTTGGCCTCCAGTATCTCTTTCTGCCTCTGGAGATTGCGGTTCCTGAGGCGCAGGGCGCGCAGCTGCAGCTGTTCTTCTGTTGAGACGCCGAGGGCCTCACCATCCTCGGTGAGGTCGGCGCCTTCCAGTGGGGCGAAGCCTGGGGGCGGCTGCGACTGTCCTTCGGTTCCGCAGGTGCGGAAGGTGTCGTCTTCGCCGGTGTGGGGAACATTGTCCTCAATGGGCTCTTGGTGGGTGGATTGGGTGAGGGCGAGGGCCTTGCCCTTTCTTGCGGCCAGCAGTGCTGCCTTCGCAGCCTCGTCAGCCTTGGGGTTAGCTCTCTTGGGTGCCATCGCGGGTGGTTTTGTCGTAGCACGAACGGTGGGCGCCAAATGTTGGAACTTGCTCTCTGCTGCAAGTGGGCCAACGGGGGTGAACAATGGCGACAACAGGGTTACGTGCACGGGGGCAATAGCTCTGTTCATCTCCCCTCTCACGGGCACTGTGCGGGGGTATTTATAGGTGTCTGAGTGCCCAGCGTCTTGTGTTAAGGACGCATGTGCCCTCAGACGCCTAGTTTATCCCCGGAATATTCCCATAAAGCAGGGTTACAAGCTGTAATTACAAGTTTGCCTTTACAAGTCAGGCCCGTAATACAGAGGCGGCCACGCGGGGCCCGTTACAATGGGCCGGATCACACGTGGGCCTTGGGGCTGAACGAGGCCGCGCCGTGTGAGGTCGTCGCCGCAGGCCTTCGTCAAAGCGCCGAGTCCTGCGAAGGGTGTCCCTGCCCGCTTTGCCTCCGGCGGACCAGCGGCTGCAGCGAAGGCCTCGAGCGAAGGGTGGCGTCTTTGCCTTCGCTCCAACACCTAGTCTTAAATGTGTATAATTCTTTTGCTATGAAAGATGATGAGCTTGTTAGAGACATGTATTCTCGCTTGAATCTAATTATCAATGAGCTCAATTCTATTGGCATTAATAAGCTAGGTGATGCGGACATTGTGAGGAAGATTATCTCCCTGCTACCACAACAAAGATATGGGAGCATCATCACCATCCTTCACAACATGGAGGACTTAAGCAACATGACCCCGACCATTGTGATTGGGAAAATCGCGGCCTTTGAGATGTCGCGAAAAATGAGTCGGGGAGAGGAGCCAACTTCCTCAAGACCATATGCTTTTGCATGTGATGAAAGGAAGGGCAAAAAGAAGGCTCCCACTCCAAGTTCCTCAAGTGAAGAAGAGGAAGAAGAAGAAAGTGATGATGATGAAGATAATCAACCATGCACATCATCCTCCGAGGACGAAGAAACGATCCAACGCGTCGGAAAGGTAATGGGGATGATCCGTAAGATTAATCTAATGGGTGTGCCCCTGCAGGTCGAGGATCTTCTCTTTAACATTGACAGGAAAAAGCAAAGGAAGAGAGGATGCTTCGCATGTGGGGAGAAGGGTCACTTCAGGGACAACTGTCCAAATATGGCCAAACCCAAAAAGGAGAGGAGCAAAGGCAAGGCGCTAACAAGTGTTAGAACTTAGGATGATTCTTCAAGTGAAGATGAACCTCCAAGGACACGCAGCCACCGGTCCTCGTCACGATCATCACGGTCATCACACAAATGCCTTATGGCAAGAGGTAACAAAAGCATTCCATCCTCTAGTGATGAAAGTAGTAGTAATGATGAAGGTGAGGGAAAGCCCTCTCTAGATGAGCTTGCGGAAGCCGTAGAATTTTTCCAGGATGTTTGCACTAAGCAAAAAGCTCAACTTAAAACTTTGAAAAATAAGTTGGTTAGCTCTCAAAATGATTACAAAGGTTTGCTAGAAAAATTTGAAACTTTTGCAAACTTAAATAGTGAGCTATCAACTAAAATTGAGCTATTAGAATCTAGTGCTCCATCCACTGCTACCGATGATAGCCTTATTAAAAAGAATGAAAAACTTAAGGCTAAGTTAGCTAGCTCCCAAGAAGCTATTGAAAATTTGCTAGAGAAAATGGAAATTCTTAGCATACACAATAATGAGCTAACTACTAAGCTAGAAAACATTGGTAGCACCCCAGCAGCATCTTTAGTTGAAATACCTAAAATAATTAAGAAAGATGCTTCTACTTCTTGCTTTGATTTAATTGATGATTCTAACCCCTGCAACCAAGTCGTTGTTGAGAATATTGTTGTAAAGACATGTTCGGATGAGGTTGCAAAGGAAAATGAACAATTAAAGCAAGAAGTGGCTCGCCTTGGCAAGGCTTTGTATGACAAGAAAGGCAAAGCCAAACAAATCCGACCTTCACAGGATAACACCACTGCGGGAGTGAACAAGCCTATGGAGGGAGAAACTGTGATTTGTAGACTATGCCACATGGAAGGCCACAAGTCTTTCCAATGCAAGGCGATGATCGGGGATAAACAAAGGCAAAAGCTCAAGCAAAAGCCATCAAGCAAAATCTCCAACACCTACATCAAAAAGGTGAACAAAAAGGATGCTACACCATATTTGATCAGGAAGAAAAAGAACGGAAAGGTGATAGCAATCAAGGCCAACAAGCAAGCCAACAAAGGAAAGGAGGCCAAACGCATCTGGGTGCCAAAGGAGATAATCTCAACCATGAAAAGCACCAAGAAGGTTTGGATCCCGAAAGGGAAGTAAGTGGACCAAAGGTCTCCGGGAAATTTGGAGACTTGGCAAAGTTGGGATGTATATCATGGGGTACATCATACTAGATCAAGTTTATTGCCAAGTGGGTTAGTGAAAACTTTGGACCCAAATTTCCCACCCATGACTGAGGTAACTAGCTTTATTGTATTCTTCGTTTTTAGATAAGCGTATCTATTTATCTTTTATCTAGTTTACCTTCCTTGCCTAGTATTACATTTGTTATGTACTTTTGTTTAAAATCATGCATACTAGGTAAATCATATGGTAGGAGTGCTTGTTCTTAATTCATATACTTAAGCAAACCTACATGGCTTAAAATGTTTATTTAAGCACGACACATAGCTTTTATATAACTCCATAGTAAATGATGCATCAATTGAAAATTTTTGATCTCTACAAAATGTATCATTTAACTTATATGTGCCAAAGTTTGGATTATGGATAATTTGCCCCTCTTGATATCAAATCAAAGTGCATGTCTCCTACAAGTATTCAAAACTTGTATGCACACCTTTAGGGGGAGGTTACTCTATAATCTAACACTTTGAGACTAACACCTTTTCAAGTCTATTTCATGTGATAGTCTCATTGTAAGGAAAATGAAGTCCCCGGAGAAAGACAACAATCTTCCACTGCAAAATCTCCAAGAACTCTCATGTCTCTCAAGCTCGCCATTGATCTTCAATTGGTATCTTTTGAGACTACATTCAGTATCATTTACATGTCTTCTCCAATATTTGATTAGACTATATTTCATATCATATGCTTCCATGTTGCTAAAAATGCATAAGTAGTTAACTCATATTCTGTTACCTATGCATAAGGGAAGTTAGTCTTTTCAAATCATGTCTTGCACCTCTAATTTTCACATGCTTTTTCCTAAGTAGAGGATCTCTGTCAAGGGGAGTATTTCTTCATCTCTAAAGAGGGAGAAAAACTCTTTCTAAAGGAGACAACTCATTTAGGGGGAGTAATCTTTTGAGGACTCCTTCAAGTGGTATCATTCACATAGTTTAATTTAATATCTTTCTAGTGATATCATTTGATACAATTCTTGATGAGGGCAAGCTTTTATTTTCTTCCTACATGCTTTTAATGTCTTCCTTTTCGGTGGTTGATGCCAAAGGGGGAGAAGTTTAGGGACCAAAGCAATGAAAACTATATCAAACACCAAACACCACCAATTTAAAATTTTATATCTCCAAATGGTTTTTCCAGTGGTTTTGGTTATTTGGTCCAAAAATAGGAAGTAAGTGAATTATGGAGTTAGGGGGAGGCTTAAGTCCATAACTTCACATTATGGGGACAATCATGCATCTTAGCAAGTAGATTGCATATTTTCACTCAAATACTTGTATTATTTGCTTGCTTTGGTTGTGTTGTCATCAATCACCAAAAAGGGGGAGATTGTAAGGAAAATGGACCCCAGGCCTTTTGGCTAATTGAGTTTTGGTGTTTGATGAACAACACAATCCGTGAACTAATAAGTTTTCTAGTGTTTGTGTTTGTAGTTCACAGGATGCGAAGAGAATTGGACCAAGGCAAATGAGGATGCAACACCTCAAAAGAAGACATAAAAAGATGCATAGGAGTCCAATACTCAAGAACAAAGAAGCCCGAAGAAATCAGCGAAGAAATCCAAGATAAGGGCTGTCAGCCAGCGCCTGGTGGCGCACCGGACTGTCCGGTGAGGCACCGGACAGTCTGCGCAGAGAGGCCGCAGACAGGCGCTCTCTGGCTGTAGCACCGGACTGTCCGGTGTGCACCGGACTGTCCGGTGTGCCAACGGGCAGACGACAACGGTCGGATCCAACGGTCGACTGCTACAGGCGCCAACGGTCGGCTGACGTGGCGTGCACCGGACATCCACTGTGCAGTGTCCGGTGGTGCACCGGACTGTCCGGTGCACCCGACGACAGAAAGCTGCTGCTTTCTGTCCAACGGCTAGTTTGGGGTGTGGAGGCTATAAATACCACCCCAACCGGCCATTCTCAAGTGTGGGAGCCCAAGAAACATACCAAGGCATATTGTAAACATTTCCAAGTGCTCAAACACCCAAGTGCTTAATAGAATCACTCGGTGATTAGCGTAGGTGCTTTGTGAAGTGCTTAGGTTAGTTCGACCGCATTAGCGCTTGCTCTAGGTGAATCCTAGTTAGTTGAGTGAGTTTTGTAAAACCACACAACCCCTCGGCTCTTGCGTGAGTCGTTGTAATTGTACCGAGTGGGGCGAGAGTCTTGCGAGACCGTGACAACCGCGTTTGTGTCACGGCCGCCACCGTGTACCGGAGGGAACGAGGCCCGCGACGTTTCGGCCAGAAGCTCGATAGTGGAGACGACGGGGAGCGTCCGAGAGGAGCCGGAAGCGGAGCACCACTTGCGCGTGGAGAAGGCCCGCGACTCTCTACGGAGTTACTCGACCGAGGTGCTTGGCCCTCGCGTGGGCTTCCCTTTGCGTAGGGGCACCAACGAGGATTAGTCGGGACCTTGCGTGGTTCCGGATACCTCGGTAAAAATACCGGCGTCATCCACGAGAGTTTGCTTCTCTACCTAGCTCTTTACTTTCCATATTTATATTAAGCATTTAAGTTTCAATCTTGTAGTCATACTTGTTTAGTGTAGATTGAAACTTAACCTTTGCGGTAGAGATAGCAACACTTAGACAAAACCTAGTTTGCACACTCTAGTTTGATTACTTGCAAAGGTTTTGCTCTAGGGATTTAATTGTGGCCTAGTTTAGTAAAAGTTTTGGAAGTCCTAATTCACCCCTCTCTTAGGCGTCACCCGTTTCCTACACTTCCTCAATGGACCAATCAAGGAAGAGGTCTATGTTGAGCAACCTCCCGGTTTTGAAGATAGTGAGTACCCTAATCATGTTTATAAACTCTCAAATGTGCTTTATTGGCTCAAGCAAGCCCCAAGAGCATGGTATGAATGCCTGCGAGATTTTCTAATCACTAATGGCTTCAAAGTCGAAAAAGCTGATCCTACACTCTTTACTAAAACTATTGCAAAAGATTTGTTTGTATGCCAAATTTATGTTGATGATATTATATTTGGGTCTACTAACAAATCAACTTGTGAAGAGTTTAGTAGGATCATGATACAAAAATTCGAGATGTCTATGATGGGGGAGTTAAAGTATCTTATAGGATTTCAAGTCAAGCAACTCCAGGATGGCACCTTCATCAGCCAAACCAAGTACATTCAAGACATACTTAACAAGTTTGGAATGAAGGATGCCAAGCCTATCAAGACACCCATGGGAATAAATGGGCATCTCGACCTCGACACGGGAGGTAAATCCGTAGATCAAAAGGTATACCGGTCGATGATAAGTTCTGTAGTCTATTTATGTGCATCTCGAACGGATCTTATGCTTTCCGTATACATGTGTGCAAGGTTCCAAGGCGATCCTAAGGAAGTTCACCTTAGCGCCGTGAAAGAATCATGAGATATTTAGTTTACACTCCTAAGTTTGGACTTTGGTACCCCAAGGGATCCACTTTTGATTTAATAGGATATTCAGATGCCGATTGGACAAGGTGTAAAATCGATAGGAAGAGCACATCAGGGACTTGTCAGTTTTTGGGAAGATCCCTGATGTCTTGGGCCTCAAAGAAACAAAACTCAGTAGCTCTTTCTACCGCCGAAGCCGAGTATATTGCCGCATGTCGCTGTTGTGCGCAATTACTTTGGATGAGGCAAACCCTCAGGGACTATGGCTACAAGTTGAGCAAAGTGCCTCTCCTATGTGACAATGAGAGTGTAATCCGCATGGTGGATAATCCCGTTGAACACAGCTGCACTAAGCACATAGACATTCAGTATCACTTTTTGAGGGATCACCAACAAAGGGAGATATCGAGATAGCTTATGTTAGCACCAAAGAACAATTAGCCGATATCTTTACCAAACCATTAGATGAGAAAACCTTTAGCAAACTTAGGAATGAGCTAAATATTCTTGATTCTCGGAATTTTGATTGAAGCATTGCACACATAGCTCATTTGTATACCTTTGATCATATCTCTTTCATGAATACGACTAATGTGTTTTCAAGTGTATTTCTATGCTAAGTTGTAGATTGAAAGGAAAATGGAGTCTTCGGCGAAGACAAGGCTTCCACTCCACTCTAACGGTATCATTTACCCTTCGCTGTCACTCCGCATCACTCTCCAAAGTGGTATAATCTTAACTCATATTTCTTGTACCAATAGGGGAGAAAATAAATAGGGCTCTCAAAGTCTCCATTTTTGGCGATTAATGCCAAAGGGGGAGAAATAATTAAGCCCAAAGCAAAAGGACCGCACCACCAACTTTCAAAAATTTGATCTATTTACAAAAGGTTGTTTTTCCAATTGATATCTTGTGATATTTCTTCAATTGATATGATATTTTTCAATTGGTAGAATTTCAAAACTAGTATCTAAATAAACTTCCAATTGGTAACTATTAAAACCCTCTTGAAAACTAAGAGGAGAATTTTGTTCAGGGGAGTTTTGGTTTAGTCAAAGGTAAAGCATTTGAAATAGGGGGAGAAATTTCAAATCTTGAAAATGCTTCTTGCAATATTATTCATATACCTTTGACTATTTGGAAAAGACTTTGAAAAGAATTTTCAAAAGAATTTGCAAAAACAAAACAAATGGTGCAAGCGTGGTCCAAAATATTGAATAAAAGAAAGCATTCCATGCATATCTAGTGAAATTATTAAATTGGTTTAATTCCAAGTAACCTATGCACTTACCTTATGCAAACTAGTCCAATTCTGCACTTATATGTTTGCTTTGGTTTGTGTTGGTGTAACACCCTGAATTTGGGGGTATAAAATTTCTTTTCTAATATCCACCAAATTCAAGTGTTACTCTCTCAGTTCTTCGCTTTCCTTTCTCTTTTTCCTAAAAATGGAGAATTATTTTGTTTTATAATAGCGTAAACCTAGTGGAATGAGCCCTAGAGGCACTTTGGTTGTTGCATTCATGTCGTTGCATGGTGTTTCTAAGTGCAGAATGTGTTTGAAACATGTTAACATATCTTATAGAAGCGCTCGGTAAAATTTTCATATTTTTCGGAATATTTTTCTAATTTCCGGAAACCAAAATCTATTTATTTGAGGAACTTAAAAATGTTTTTAGAAATTCTAATTATGTTTTTTGAGTTCATTAGGTGCCAAAACATTTATAGGAATTTTTCTGGAATTTTTGAAAGCATATATAATATTTTGAGCACAAAATATGTATTTTTAGGCTTTTTCGAATTTTTAAAATGGTAAAATCCGAATTTTAACCGAATTTTTATCTCGTCCGAACCCTAGGTATATATACATGTCCGGCTTCATCTTGTCGAGCCCGTTCTAGAACACGAAACGGTTTCTTCAAATCCAATTCCTAGATCTCGGTATTGCTCGCCGAAGTTCGGGGCGGTTCCAACTCTGACGAGCAATTACTCCCAATCCCTGCATCGTCTGCCGAATCCGAGCGTACCATTGCGTTCGTCTCATCGAGGGCTTCGTCACAGCGCGTTCGGTTCATCGATTGGATCCCCAAATCTCCAACAATCGATGGATTTTCTCTCGATTCCGGCGAGATTCTTCTTCCCCGATGAGAACATTCATTGTTGTACCAAGGGTTTCTTCGTGTTCTTCATTTTCTCGTCCGTGCAGGGCCTCCCTCACTCTCCCCTCACCATCCCCGGCGACGGCGCCCCTTTCCCCTTCCCCGGCGGCGGCCGGTGGTGGCGCCCCGCGCCCCACGCCCGCGCGCCCCTCCCCGGCAGCGGTGGCCGCGCCCCTCGCGCCCCGTGCGGCCGCGCCCGCCCCCGGCCGACCCAACCTCGTCCTCCCCTGCGCAGCCCCCTCCTCTTCTTCTCTTTTCTCTTTCATGGATGGGAGGAAGAAGATGAGGTGAGTAAGAAGATGGCAGTTCTGTAAATTTAGTACATGCGAATTACAGTATAGTTTAAAACATTCATAACTTTTGTGTTTTAAATCCGATTCGATCCATTCAAGTTGCATTAGATTTGTATTAAAATTGTCTTAATTTAGAAATATTTATCCCCACTGTTGCATATTGTATTTAATTTATTTAAATGTTTGTTTAACCAATGGCTACTGGAACGACAATTTAATTTTAAAATCTAATTTTAGGTATTCGATTTGCGCATTTATAATTAGTCACCAACATGATTAAACTTAACTGAAATGTTTCTCATTAATAATTGTTTAGTTTGATCATGTTGTTTATTTATTAGTTTCGTGTATCGTGTCGGTCCGCGCGTACCGTGCGCGTGCCGCGGTGCTGTTTCGCGCGCGTCGTCATGTGTCGTTCGCGCGTGTCGCGCGTTGTCCGCACGCTAAGTCATTTGTGTTCGCGCGTCGCGCACATCGTGTTTGCACGCCGTGCGTCGTTAATTCGTCTCGCTTAGAATCGCCCATATTAATTAAGTTACTTGCTTAACTGTCAAATATTAAAATAGTAAGTTAGTCAAAACTAAGAAGTAATATTAATTTATATTTGATTAATATGCATTAATATAATTATGTCAGATTGGATGTTCTAATTAATACTTGTTTAGTGTAAACGCGTTAACCCCTCGACCGTAGCTTCGACTATCGTGGTTCTTTTCCTTGCGTAACCGTAGAGGCGCTCTCTATTTTATATTGCTCGCTTTTATAACATTTTATCTTGTATAGTGTAACGTTCTTATGCATATGTATATGTTTGTTTGCTTGTGCTTGTTCGTCTTCGCGTCGCGTTACGATTAGATCGCGATTCGTTTCTGAGCTTCGAGGAATCGACGGTCAAGCTTCGGTGACCAAATGACCCAGCTCTTCGAGTTCTACAAGGCTGAAGATCCTGAGCATCTGTTTGGTGAAGGCAAGTGTTCTCTGACCTATTATATCCAATTTACTTTATAATTCATCAACCCGCATACCGTGATCAACCTAAGGATTGACTAGCTTTGTATTTACCTTGTCCTTGATTACCTTTTGGGTTATTATGGTTAGCTTCATGCTATTGCTTTACTTTAATCAATGAACATGATGTGAACACTTATGATACGATGTTGTCATTATGATTATGATGTTGGACTGGTGATACTTTAGGGGACTCGAGCTATTTCTCGAGTGCCTCTCCGTAAGGACTGGTTCGTTGGATGACCGCCCGAGAAAACAGTGCAACCATGAGGGTGGAATGGGACGCCCTTAGCTGAATAATTAGAGGAACTGAGGTGTAGTTCGCTTCGCCGTCGTGCCGTTAATGGGGCTCGGTGTATGCGGCTCGCTCTGCCAAGTTTGGTTCGCCCCTTGGGGAGGAGTGCGATGCATTTAGGAAACCTAACGGGCGGCTACAGCCTCAGGGAATATTTGTAAAGGCTTCGTAGTGAATCCCTGGCCATTCACCTTGGGAGTGAATAAGGGTCTTGCAAGCCCGGGCTAGAAAGGGAATCACGATTTGTGGGTAAAGTGTGCAACTTCTACAGAGTGTTATGAAACTAATATATCAGTCGTGCTCGCGGTTATGAGCGGCCAAGGGATCTCCATTGATTAGAGACACATTGAATCATGGCTACTTTGTTTACAGATGATGATGAGAATAATGCTAGTTTCTATTGTGTTTATGATTATGATTATGGTTTTTGGTATTCTTTCCGTTTGGAAAAGAGTACTTTTGGGTTAATAACTTGGGTTACAGTTAAAACTTGGCTCTCTACTAGCAATAATTACCTGACCAACTAAAAGCAACTGCTTGACCTTAACCCCACATAAAGCTAGTCCACTACAGCCAAACGGGACATTTGCTGAGTACGTTGATGTGTACTCACCCTTGCTTTCACAAAACACCAGGTTGCCTTTGGTGCAATCTATGCTCAGGTAAAGAAGAAGGTGTCGAGGCGGATCTCTAGGAGTTCCAGGACTTCGACGAGTTAGAGGATTAGGCTAGCGACCTCCCCCAGTCAGCTGCCTGTGGTGGGTTGTTTGCATTGGCTACATTTCGATTGTGTGTACTTTGATTTATGTTATGTAAATGACTTTAGTCTTTAATATTCTTACTTACTGTTTATTGTAATTTGAAGCATTGTGCTATGATGAGTCATTTATGTAATCGCTGTGTACGTGAATTTCTGATCCTGACACGTACATGGTTCACATTCGGTTTACCTTCAAAACCGGGTGTGACAATTGGCATCAAACACCAAAAAGGGGGAGATTGAAAGGGAAATAGGGCTTAACCTTTTCCTATAATTTTGGTGGTTGAATGCCCAACACAAATAATTGGACTAACTAGTTTGCTCTGGATTATACATTCTACAGTGCATAAAGGTTCGACACAAACCAATAAAAGAACAAAGTTAGGGTTCAAAAGCAAAGGAGCAAATAAATCAAGGGTGCCCTGGTCTGGCGCACCGGACTGTCCGGTGTGCCAACGGACAGTGTCTGGTGCACCAGGACTGTACAACTCAAACTCGCCACCCTCGGGTTTCTCTGGCCGCGCTCCGCTATAAATCACCGGACTGTCTGGTGTGCCACCGGACTGTCCGGTGCACCAGCGGAGCAACGACTATCCAACGCAACAGTCGACTGCAACGGACGTCTGCAACGCTACAGTGTGCCAACAGTGCGCACAAAAGTTAGAGCAGTCGCTAGAGGCGCACCGAACAGTGAACAATGCTTGTCCGGTGCGGCGCCGGACTGTCCGATGTCACTAGAAGACAAAGCTCCAACGGTCGACTGCGCCCGAACCCTAATGGTTGGGTGATGTGGCTGGCGCACCGGACAGTGTCTGGTGGCGCACCGGACTGTCCGGTGCGCCCATCGACAGCAGCCCCTCCCCAACGGTTGTTTGGTGGTTGGGGGCTATAAATACCCCCCAACCACCTCCACTCCAACAATCCAAGCATTCATCACACTTCATTCAATACAAGAGCAAAGTGCAACACTCCAAGACACAAATCAAAGCCACCGATCCAATCAAGTCCCCAACTAAATTCTAGTGCTTTAGGACTTGTGAGAGGATCATTCTTGTGTTTCTTTGTTGCTCTTGTTGCTTGGTTGGCTTTATTCTTTCTCTCATTCTTATTCTCAAAGCCTTGTAAGCGAAGCAAGAGACACCAATCGTGTGGTGGTCCTTGCGGGGTCTAAGTGACCCGAGAAATCAAGAAATAAAGCTCACTCGGTCTAGGTGACCGTTTGAGAGAGGGAAAGGGTTGAAAGAGACCCGGTCTTTGTGACCACCTCAACGGGGACTAGGTTCTTTAGAACCGAACCTCGATAAAACAAATCACCGTGTTCATCCGCATTATTTCTTAGTTGATTTGCTTTCCCCTCTCTCCCAGACTTAATATTCGTTCTAACGTAACCCCAGCTTGTAGTGTGTGCTATAATTTTCAGATTCCACCTATCCACCCCCCTCTAGGCGACTTTCACATAGGTCTTGCTCTAGGGATTTAATTGTGGCTTAGTTTAGAGGTAGTTTTTAGAAGTCCTAATTCACCCCCTCTTAGGCATCACTGTTTCCTTCACGTCACGCCCTTCGGGGACTTCTGCTACACCTCCATGCCGTTTGGCCTAAAAAACACTGGAGTGACTTACCAAAGAGCTATCCAGACATGCTTAGCCGACCACTGGGGCAAGCACGTGGAAGCTTATGTTGATGATGTGGTAATCAAAACCATGAACCCGAATGACTTCATCGAGGATCTCCAGCTGATTTTCAACAGCTTGAGGCGCTACCGCTGGAAGCTTAACCCATAAAAATGAGTGTTCAGGGTACCTACCATAAAACTACTCGAATTCATCGTCAGCCATTGAGGGATCGAGGATAACTCGGAAAAGGTTGAAGACGTTTTGAGGATGGAACCACCACAATCGCAGAAGAAGGTGGAAAAGCTCATTGGGTGCATGGCAGCGCTAAGTCGTTTCATCCCGTGCCTATAAATAGATGAACAGTAACATCGTACTGTTCACGCTAGAATGTAATCACTCTCTCGCATTCACGCCTTCGAGTAAGCCGAAGGTATCAATGTAATATTAATGCTGTTGAATATTCATATATGTTTTATGTTTTATGGGATGCAAATATAATAAATCAATAAGATGTAGTTATCATCTTTATCCTTTCGCATTCCTATTCACATATTAAATAATGAAGGTGTTGGGACCATGCTTCGTCGTCGAAGGTCCTGCAGGAAGAAACAGCTTCGTCTAAAGCTGTCCGCATGGGATGACCGAAGGTTCCTCTCCATGAAGCTTCGGAGTTACAAACCGACTTAGAAATAGAATGACCGTTTAGTCCATAAATGTTTGAGTTGTTGTTGTAAACTTTTACGAGGGGCATGATTGTAATTCCTCACAGGCTGTGTCCTGTGCCTATAAATAGTGAACAGTGCTCCTTTACTGTTCACGCATTCCTGTAATTGCAATCGCATCACTCGGGAATTATTCCTTGCCAAAACAGAGGTATAAATGTATCTAATATTATATTCATATACATCAAGTTTATATAATATAAAAATGATGTTGTTTACCTATAGTTTACTTATCTTTAATGCTCTGTTTCTCACACTATAAATGCTTAACCTTCGTAATTGTGTCGTTTTAACCTTCGTCCGAAGTTCATTATATCCTCGAGGAAATAATGCTTCAGCGGACGAAGGGCATTAACGTTTAACATTTTGTGTTGCCTTGTTCTTAATTCATAGCGTTTGAGAACAAGTCCCCAACATTGGCGCCCACCTCCATTGAACTCACTTCCACTTCTCTGAGTTGATGGCTTCGTTCCATATTCAAGCTGGAGCTGCTTCGGTTCCGAAGCTGGTACTCCCGATAACGGGTGGGTCATGTTCAGAACCAGCCAACAAGAAACAGAAGAAGGAAGCACAGAGAAGGGTACAACATGTCGGGGTGCAAGGACCCTTCGTCAAGTCAAGATGGTCTCACATTCCTATTACCTTCTCCCAAGAGGACCTTCAACTCAAGGATTACCCACACAATGATGCTATGGTTATCTCTTGTGTTATCAAAGGATTTCTGGTCCACAATGTTTTGGTTGATACAGGCAGTGCAGCTGATATCATATTTGCTAAGGCCTTCAGACAGATGCAAGAGCCCGAAGATAAAATTCTTGATGCCACACATCCCCTCTGCGGCTTCGAAGGAAGGCAGATTGTAGCACTCGGTAAAATCTCAATGTCAGTGGCCTTTGGATTCATCAACAACACAAGGACTGAACAAGTTATGTTTGATATCGTTGACATGGAATACCCTTACAATGCAATCATTGGTCGTGGTACTCTTAATGCCTTCGAAGCAATTCTACATCCAGCTTATCTTTGCATGAAGATACCTTCGGACCAAGGGCCCATTGCTATTCATGGAAGTCAAGAAGCTGCCAGAAGGGCCGAAGGAAATTGGACAGACTCAAAAGCAATCCATAATATAGATGGAACTGAAGCTTGTGAGCAATACAAGTTCAGAAGGGAAAAAGCTGCTTCGGCTGATCAGCCGAAACCCATGCTCTTATGTGAGGATATAGCAGAGCAGAAGGTGCTATTGGGATCTCAATTGTCCGAAGAGCAGGAGAAAACTTTGATAAGGTTTTTGTTCAACAATAAAGATGTCTTTGCTTGGTCCGCTAATGATCTTTGCGGAGTTAACAGGGATGTTATTGAGCACTCGCTCAATGTTGACCCATCCTTCAGACCCAGGAAGTAGAGGCTTCGGAAGATGTCTGATGACAAGGCCGAAGGTGCTCGGAATGAAGTGAAAAGACTCCTCAGTGCCGGAGTTATTAGAGAGGTAAAATATCCAGAATGGTTGGCTAACACTATTATGGTGAAGAAGGGCAATGGTAAATGGAGAATGTGTATCGATTTTACTGATCTTAATAAAGCCTGTCTGAAGGACGAGTTTCCATTGCCAAGGATAGATTCCTTAGTTGATGCAGCAACTTCATCAGAGCTCATGAGTTTGCTGGATTGCTATTCAGGCTATCATCAAATATGGATGAAGAAGGAAGATGAACCAAAAACCAGTTTCATAACCACCAGTGGGACATACTGTTACCTTCGGATGCCTGAAGGGCTTAAGAATGCTGGAGGCAGCTTCAGCAGAATGACAGCAAAGGTTCTCCATTCTCAGATAGGCAGGAATGTACTCACTTATGTTGATGATATCATTGTAAAGAGCACGAAGCAGGATAACCACATTGCTGATTTACAGGAGACCTTTGCTAATTTTAGACAGGCTGGTCTAAAGCTGAATCCAGAAAAATGTGTCTTCGGAGTAAAGAAGGGGAAATTCCTTGGTTGCTTAGTTTCAACAAAGGGAATTGAGGCCAACCCAAGTAAAATCGAAGCTATACTTCGAATGGAGCCACCAAGTACAAAAAGGGGGCTCAAAGGTTGACAGGAAGGCTGGCATCTCTCAATAGATTCATATCCAGATCAGCAGAGAGAAACTTACCATTCTTTGAAGTTCTGAAGTCAGCCGAAGTCTTTCAATGGGGACCAATCCAGCAGAAGGCTTTTGAAGAGCTGAAACAGTATTTGATAGATCTAACAACATTAACTCCACCTACGCCAGGGGCTCCTTTGTTATTATATGTGGCAGCTTCGCACTCAGCGGTAAGTGCAGCACTTGTTCAAGAGAAGCTTGAAGGCCAAGTTAAGAGACAGGCCCCAATATATTTTGTATCTGAGGTTCTCAGTTTATCAAAGAAAAATTACACAGAGTTGGAGAAGGTACTATATGCTGTCTTGATGGCCTCCAGGAAGCTTCGGCACTATTTTCAAGCTTACAACATAATTGTTCCTTCTTCACAACCTCTGAAGGATATTATGAGGAACCGAGAAGCTACTGGAAGGATTGGAAAATGGGCTGCAGAGCTCAATGAATTTTGTATTGAATATGTTCATAGATCTTCGATTCAGTCCCAGGCGTTAGCAGACTTCATTGCTGATTGGACGCCAGGGGCTCAGGAGGAAGAAACAAATAAAGACGCCGAAGCATGGACAGTGTTTTGCGATGGGTCTTGGGGAACCTTCGGAGCGGGAGCGGCTGCTGTGTTGGTTTCACCTTCCAAAGTTAAAACTTGTTACGCGGCAAAACTTGATTTTAGTTGCACAAATAACATTGCCGAGTACGAAGCTCTGTTTTTTGGTCTTCGGAAATTAAAGGCAATGGGAATCAGAAGGGCCATCCTTAAAACTGATTCCCAAGTTATTTCTGGCCATATTGACAAAAGTTACAAAGCAAGGGACCCGAAGCTTGAAAGGTATCTAGATACAGTCCGAAGGATTGAGGTTTCCTTCGAAGGTTTCTCTGTCAAAAACATTCCTCGTGGAGAAAATGAATACGCTGATCTATTGGCTAAGTCAGCAGCACAGGGGCTGCCTATACCTTCGGATGTATTTTTTGAAACAATAAAAGCACCTTCGGCCGAACTTCTTGAAAGAGCAATCCTCAACATATCCCCTGTTTATAGTGAAGATTGGAGAACTGAAATTATCTCTTTCCTTCAGGGTAATTTTCTTTCAGACGACGAAGCTTATAACAGGAGAATAGAAGCAAGAGCTCGACCATATGTCATAATAGAAGGGGAGCTATATAAGCGTGGGGCCTGTTCCCCACTGCTCAAGTGCTTATCCAGATCCGAAGGTATAGAATTAATGAAGGACATACATGCAGGTCTGTGTGGATCTCACATTGGATCTAGACCTTTGCTTGGAAAGGTTTTTCATCAAGGATTTTATTGGCCAAAGGCAGCTTCGGATGCAGCGGATTTAGTCCAAAAGTGCGAAGGTTGTCAGAAATGTGCAAGAGATCAAAAACAACCTTCGTCTTTAACTCAGTTAATACAACCCACTTGGCCATTGCAAAGGTGGGGTCTGGATTTGCTAGGTCCATTACCACCAGCACAGGGTAACTTAAGATACGTGGTGGTGGCAGTGGAATATTTTTCCAAATGGATCGAGGCGAAGCCCTTAGCCACAATAACTTCGTTTACTATTCAAAAGTTTTTCTGGCAAAACATTGTTTGTCGCTTCGGAGTGCCGAAGGCTATCACTGTGGATAATGGGACACAGTTTGATTCTGAAGCCTTCAGAGAATTTTGTAATCAAATCGGCACGAGGATCCATTTTGCATCAGTCTGACACCCAGAATCAAATGGACTTGTTGAAAGAGCCAATGGGATCATAATGACAGGAATAATGAAGTCAATCTTCAATCAGCCGAGGGGAAAGTGGCCAGACGAGTTAATTAAAGTGGTGTGGAGTCATAACACAACCATCTCAAGATCAACAGGCTTTACACCCTTTAAGCTGTTGTTTGGTGACAAAGCAATAACCCCAGAAGAGGCTAAAACAGGATCAATAAGGACAGTAGCTTCGGCAAAGGGCGAACACGAAGCTGATTGCTCCGTAGAAAAAGATGCTATTGAAGGGATCAGACTCCAAGCTGTGGAAAACATCAATAAGTATCAAGCTGAAACAATAAAATGGCGTGATAGAAAGGTCAAGTTGAAGAACATTGAGCCAGGACACTTGGTACTTCGAAGAGTAGCTAACCCTGAAACAGTAGGCAAATTACAGCTGAAGTGGGAAGGCCCCTTTTTGGTAGTATCTTCGTCAAGACCTGGTTCCTACAGGTTGAAGGACTTGGGCGGCAATGACATTCCTAGGTCATGGAATGCGGATGAGCTTCGGAGATATTATGTTTAGTTTGATGTAATTTTTTATATTCCTTTTTTGTGGCACCCTTTTCCTTTCCAAAGGGGGAGAAAGGTTTTTAATGGGGCCACAACATGTAATTTTTCTTTTCCTTATTTCAATTCTATAAGAGCGATATCCCCCAAAAAATGTAAATGTAAAAGTTGAGAATGCACCCTCGAGTGCAAAGAGAAAGAAAAGAAAACAGGGAGAAGCTCAAAAGTCGTTCCTAAGGGAATGCAGAGCTTACAGCGAAAAATAAACGCTGATTCCGCCGAAAGTAAAAAGCGAAGAAGCTCCTAAGGGAGGCTTACAGCGAAAAATAAACGCTGATTCCGCCGAAAGTAAAAGGCGAAGAAGCTCCTAAGGGAGGCTTACAACGAAAAGTCAGCGCTGATTCACCGAAAAGTAAACGGTGAAGCCGAAAAGTAAACGGCAAAAAGAATTTTATCATTCTTGAGGGGACGAAGAGCTGTGTTTATGGTTTTTTGAGCATGTGTTCTAATATTCATTTGCACATAGCATATCATCATGTCATTTACATTCATAAACATCCATTTAGACATATATAGAATCATCATCATGCTACACAAAAAAGATAGATGCTTCAGGAAAAAAAAGAGGGAAGGAAAAGATTTGAAGGAAAAATTTTCTATGCTTCGTTGTGTACGAAAAGAAGGGAAGGTGTTTTTCGCCTTCGGCTCAAAAGAGAAGTTTCATCCACAGCAAAGCATACTGGATGCGGTTAAAGGAGATAGAATATATTACAAGGTATGTACAAATTTACATAAGTTACTCCATATCTATATTACAAGAGTTTCTCCAAGAATTTTTGCAGAAAAGCACATTATAAGCAATTTTAAGCTACAGCTAAGGCTTCGTATTCGGTTTTGCCAAACTTCAGCATTGTCAATCTTCAGCTTCGTCATCCTGTATATATCAAACAGCACAGTAAGAAAGGTACAAATTTCAAAGAAGAAGGTAAAAGTAACAAACATAAGTTTTTTACCGGCTTAAGATGGCTTCGAGCTTCGTCGCCTGCCATTTTCCGCCCGCCATTTACCCAGATCTGGGTCATGAATCTGTTTCCAATGCTTCTGGCTAAGCTTGGGATATCTAACAAATCTGAAGCTGACAAGCTGAAGTTTGGTCTGTTCACAATGTTTCCATGTGTGCAGTCAGCCTTCAAAAAAGCAGCAGCTGTGCCCCGAGAAGCTACTAGGGCGCAGAAGTCAGCGTGCCCACCAATAACTTCGTCGAGGGCATCAACTTCGTCTTCAATATGTTCTAATGTTTTTGGAAGGTTTTCAGCTGAGAAGGTGTAAATTTCGAAGAGCTAGCTCCAACAGAGTGAAACACCTCCTTCAGCCGCTGCACACATCGGATGCCGAAGCTTAAGCATTTCTCCTGAAGTTCTGTAAAGGATTTCTGTAAATTTGCGTATTTATCCACTTCAGCCTTCAGGCTTGCTTCGAAATATTTCTTTTCTTGCTCGAATTTTTCTGACTGAAGGAGCAGTTCATTCTTTAATTTGTCATTTTCAAGTTGGGCTTCAGCCAAAGAGCCTTCCATGGTCTGAATAACAAAATCCTTCTTTTCTAATACACCTTCGTGCTCTTTGACCATGAGTTCAAGATCTTGAATTGCGAAGTCTTTCTTTTTCAGATTGGCTTCGTGATTCTCAACTTTTTCAGCCAAGTCTTGAATGACAGCTTTGTTTTTCTCTTCCTCCAGATCTTGTTGCATCTTCAGAACCTTGCTTAATAATATACTCTGTCGAAATGACCTTCGTCAGAACACGACCCAAAAGATAATAATAATAGCAATAAAATAACAAAAATATTTGTTACCTTGAAGTTGGCATAAAGCAAGCTTCCGGCGATGTGGTGTCGTTGATAACGACACAAGTCCGCTTCCAGCTTCGGCAAGCCAATGCTTTTGGAAAGGGTTCTGACAATTTTGGCCTCGGTGCGGTTCCGAAGGCATCTTAGTTTCCCTTCGTTGACCCCACCAAAAAGCATAGCCCCTGATTTGTATCCGGAAGATATGGCATATTTTTTCAACTCCTCTTTTTCGGCGTCTGATAATTCTTGTCTGAGCAAATCTTGAAAGTTGAAATCTTCTTCTTCTGAAATTTCATTAATTTGCTCTTTCCCCTTCTCAGTTGCCGTATTCACTGTAGCCACGGTAGCTTCCTCTTCAGCCATTTTTAGGAGTATATTGTCAATAGCCTCAATTGTGGTTTCCAGGTCCAACTCTTCGGTGGCCTCGGCTTCGGCCCCGGTAGCTTCGGCTCCGCCCATTTCAGCTTCAGCTCCGCCCATTTCAGCTTCAGCGGTTTTCATTCCAGAAGCTTCGGCTTCGACAGTTTCAGCAAAGACAATTTTTGACACCGTTGCCGGTGGCGGCGTCTGATGGATCACATCTGTTACTTGAATAATTCTCCGCTTTTTCGGCTTCACAGGACTTTTTGTTGCCGAAGCTGCCTTGTCCCTCTGAAAAAACTTCGTCAGTTCCAATGCCAGCGGACTTAGCCTGATAGGCAAGGGTTCAGTCATTACCTTCATAATCTCTTCTACTTCAATAGCAGAAGGAGAAGTAGGAGAATCTTCTTCTTGGACCGGCGTTTCCGGCTCTGGGGATGCACTTTTTCTCTTTTTTGCCGTAGCCACCTTCGGCTCAGGATTTACTTCAATGTTATCAGAATCTTTCTTTTTCTTTTTTGCTGTCTTGGTGACTTCTTCGTCAGTAGTGCTAGCAATCCTTTTTCGCTTAGGGCCCCCAGCATCTCCGCCCAGTCGACCGTAGTCAGCATATTCAAATCCTATGGCATCAAGCACCCTGTTCAGCCTTCGTTTCGGCCGAGTGCCGAAGGCCGCTGTCATCAGTTGGTCCTCTTTCTTAGAGTAATTCCCAAGAATTTCATTGCTCATTATTTCAATCGTATTAAGCCATTCTTGGCAGGGTACTTTAAAGTATTTCTTGAATTTATAATGGTAGGGCAGTCGGACGAGTTCCCCCTTCTTCTTTTCCCCTTCAAGCTTCGGCATTGTCCACTCTTTCATAGTTGGAAAAACCCTGAAGGCTAGGAATTCCTGCACTAAATCCCTAGTGCCAATATGTTCTGCAATAATTTTGAATTCGCCCAGTGCAGCCCAAGTTGGACCTTCTACTTCCATTCTGCATCGGGGTCTTGTTTCTCCGAAGGTTAGTTCAAGAGGGCTTTGAACCAGCTTCTCTTTGTCTTCGTCAACTTTGACATAAAACCACTCTGATTTCCAGCCTGCCGGCCATTTGCTTCGGTAGCTGATCACGGAAAACTTCGTGGTTTTCCGATAGACAAAGTTATAGCAACCAAAATTTTCATGTAATCCATCTTTTCTGGCTTTTGTTTGGTAATGCAGCTCATGAACTCGACAGAAGCTGTCGGCAAATGGCTCTACCGCCTGGCTTCGGAGAGCCCAGATATAGACGCTGAGCCTGACAATCGCGTTGGGCGTCAGTTGGTGAAAATAGATGCCAAATCTTTGCAACACGTCAGAGATCATCCTATTTAAGGGAAATCTTAACCCAGCCTTTAGAAAGCTCTTGAAAATGACTATTTCATCCTTTTCTGGCTTCGGGGTAGTTTCTTCCCCCCCGAAGCGAAGTAGCTTCTTCTCATTCTCACTGAAGTAACCCGACTTCACCATCTTGGAGAGATCAGCCTTAGAGACAGTCGACTTTCTGAAGTCCAAATGGCTGGGCTTGCTTGGCACGACAATATGGTAATCATCATCGGGATCAGCCTCCTCAATATTTCCTTCTTCTGCCTCGGCAGCAACTTGTTCTGCTTCGGCAACAGTCTGCTCTGTCTCGGCAGTACGGATTCCTTCCGAGGTCACCAGTCCGGATCGTTGCATCGCTTCGGAGATGGGAACAGTCTCCGATCTTTCAGCTTCGCCTCCCTCACGCTCAACCCTAGTAGTAGAGCGCACTCTGGCCATTTAATTCTGAATTTTTTGGGAACTAAAAACTTTTTCTTCCGAAGTTTTTTCTCCTGACGAAGTAGGCTTTAAACTGCAAGCTTCGTTTGATTGCGAGAGTCAAGCTTCGGCTATGGTTAAAAATTTTGGCAGCAAAACAGTGCAATAGCAATGAATGTTGTGGTAACTTCACACCTACTCGTCTGTTTATATAGTGCTGCAGGTAAGAAGGTGAATCGTCAGGATTTTTACACCAGGCGAACAGCTGCTTACACCCGCTGCGCGGTGGACCGCAGAGACCAAATAGTAACTCTGCAGGGTGGGACCGCTACGCGCTCGGAAACTGAATCGTTTCTCGGCAACGAGCTCAGGGAAGGTGTTTTTCGGACCTTCGGCTTCTTGAAGCCTAAGAGACTTTTTTCACGGATCAAGCTTGTTACGAAAAACGATCTAGCACCGCGAAGGGGCTACTGTTGGGACCATGCTTCGTCGCCGAAGGTCCTGCAGGAAGAAACAGCTTCGTCTGAAGCTGTCCGCATGGGATGACCGAAGGTTCCTCTCCATGAAGCTTCAGAGTTACAAACCGACTTAGAAATAGAATGACCGTTTAGTCCATAAATGTTTGAGTCGTTGTTGTAAACTTTTACGAGGGGCATGATTGTAATTCCTCACAGGCTGTGTCCTGTGCCTATAAATAGTGAACAATGCTCCTTTACTGTTCACGCATTCCTGTAATTGCAATCGCATCACTCGGGAATTATTCCTTGCCAAAACAGAGGTATAAATGTATCTAATATTATATTCATATACATCAAGTTTATATAATATAAAAATGATGTTGTTTACCTATAGTTTACTTATCTTTAATGCTCTGTTTCTCACACTATAAATGCTTAACCTTCGTAATTGTGTCGTTTTAACCTTCGTCCGAAGTTCATTATATCCTCGAGGAAATAATGCTTCAGCGGACGAAGGGCATTAACGTTTAACATTTTGTGTTGCCTTGTTATTAATTCATAGCGTTTGAGAACAAGTCCCCAACAGAAGGTATGTCCTTCTTGACCTTCGTCTGATGAGCATTATACCCATGTGAAGATAATGCTTCAAAAGACGAAGGTCCTTAATCTTTAACAATTGTGTTGCCTTTTTCTTGATTCACAACATTTCATAACAAGTGACCAACATTGGTGCCCACCTTCGGTGAACTCGAACGACCACCTTCGACAAGCATTCAACTTCACCATGCCTCCAAAGAAGACAACAACGCCGGAGGATGCTGTGCAACCACTGGACACAAACCAGGAGATACTCTCCCTGCGAGAAGCTAGGAGCCAGAAGAGAAAGGCTACCGGCCCAACACCTCAGGAGGAGGAATTGGATCAGGAGATCAGGGATCTAGAAGCCATTCACCAGCAAGTACAAAGAAAGAAGGAAAAGATGCTTCAGCTAGCTGACCTTCAGAGGAAGATTGACGAAGCAGCTGAGGAAATGCATCATCTCACTCAGGATGACCAAGACCGAAGGCCCCAACACAGGGAGCTTCGTCAAGAGAGCCCAATCAATGAAGATGAATGGTACGGCGATTTTCACCATGGTAACTTTGCTTTTGACGATGCTTCTCCTTTGGCAGCAGAGTTGCAGGCTACCCCGTGGCCATCATCTTACAAGCCACTTCAACTGCCCATGTACGATGGACATTCAGATCCAAAGTAGTTCCTGATGAGCTACGAGGCAACAATATCCTCGTATGGGGGCAATACTGCCGTCATGGCGAAGTCCTTCGTCATGGCAGTTAGAAGTGTGGCTCAGACATGGTATTCCTCTCTCCGGCCAGGGACCATCACATCGTGGCAGAAGTTGAAGGACATGCTAGTCACCAGCTTCTAGGGCTTCTAGATGAAGCTAGACACTGCCCAAGCCATGTTCCAACACACACAGGACCATGAGGAGTACCTGCAAGCGTACGTCCGAAGGTTCTTGCGACTGAGAGCTCAAGCGCCTATAGTGCCCAATAAGATTGTCATTGAGGCCATGATCAAGGGGCTCTAACTAGGACCCACAACACAATATTTTGCAAGAAATCCACCATAGACATTGGAGAAGCTTCTCCAGAAGATGGATGAATACATCCGAGCTGACAATGACTTCCGCCAAAGAAGGGAGGAAGCATATAGGTATTCTGAGATGACTAGGGGCTTCGGAGGAAGACTCCACCCTAGGCACGTCAGAACAAACCACAATCCCAATACAAATGATGATAGGACCAACCATACTCAGAGCATCCAGCACAGCTCGTAGTCTTCGGGAATGCATCAAACTTCCTACTGGCCACCAGCCTCGAGAGGCAGAGGGGGGAGAAGCTTTGGGGGAAGGTATGGTAATCAGCCCAGGAAACTGTTCTGCTTATTCTGCAGCGAAGACAAGGGACACACCACAAGGACATGCTAAATCACGATCCAGAAGCAGAAGGAAATCGCTGAAGCCGAAGCACGGCAGAACCAGTCGAAGCAGGTCTTGCATACTGCTTCGTGTTACTCTCCTTATATCCTAGAGTATGTAGGCAACCAATAACCTATGGCCTCTTTTGCTTCGGCAAGTCATTCCCAAGCTTCCTGGGCTCAGTTGCCACCACCACCACCACTGGCGTCTGCCCCGAGTCACAATCAACAGCCAAAAGGGCATCGACAGAGTCAGCAACAGCGTGACCTTTGGGAGGAGTTCGTAGCTCATACAGTCAATAGCACTATGCCCGAGTCAAGGCATATCTACTGAAGGCGGAAAAAGAGTGTTTTAGTCCAATGTATTTTTACTTATTCTCATTTTTACATTTTCCTCTAAAAAGATAATACAAGAGGGTATAACCTTCAGTCTAATGTAATAGATCTATGATTACACCATTGAGTGTAACAAGAGAGGATCACAAACCTCCAAAGTCGTTCCTAAAGGAATGCAGAGTAAGTCACAAAGCTCCAAAGCCGTTCCTAAGGGAATGCAGAGCTTGAATGCCACCTAAGTCAAAGGTGAAGAAGCTCCAAAGTCGTTCCTAGGGGGATGCAGAGCTTAAATGCCACCTAAGTAAAAGGTGAAGAAGCTCCAAAGTCATTCCTAAGGGGATGCAGAGCTTAGCTCCAAAGTCGTTCCTAAGGGAATGCAAGCTGAAATACCATCTAAGTAAAAGATGAAGAGACTCCAAAGTCGTTCCCAAGGGGATGCAGAGTCTGGGTGTGTATTCGTGTGGTTTTTTACCTTCGGCACAAATAACATTTTGCATCATACCATCATATCATATCGCATAGCATCGCATCATACATCATTTTGCATCACTAAAGAGCCGTGGAGAAACAAGGAAAAGTTGCTTCTTCGAAAAAGTTGTCTGGATTATGAAAGAACATACTATAGCACAAGATATGTCTTCGGCAAATATATTTTCGCACAAGAGGTTAATCTTCGTCAGCAGTGACATAAGGAGAATCTTTTCTTCGTGAAGCATGAAAAGAAGGGAAGGTGTTTTTTCGCAAGTGGCTCAAAGAACGGTACGTACGAAGGTTTCATGCATCACAAAGAAATATATTACATTAACACACATACAAACACTTGATGTTTGGTTCTTACAAATAGATGAAGGCCATGTTCAAACATTAAACTCTTAAATATGCACAATGTTAATCTTCTTTTAGCACTTTCTCAGCGGCTTCATTCAGCAGTCTGTTGATAGCTTCGTCAACAACTTCATTAGCAATTTTAATTATATCTAACGCTTCCTTCAAGGCTGGGTCAGCTTTGGGGTTGTATGGCTCCGGAGGGGGTAAAAGTTCACCTGGATCATAAAAAATGTTGGTTAATTCCGAAGCTGAAAACGAATGCCGAAGCTAAACCTCAGTAAAGGTACCTATATGTCTTGCACACTCGGCAGCTTCTTCAGCTTGTTTGGCTTCTTCTTGAGCGTCATGAGATTCTTTTTTCATTTTTTTCTAATAGCTTCATCAGCTATCTCACAACCACCCTCCATCCACACCTCGGAGTAAAATTTCCCGCCTAGTGCAGAAGCTTCGGCCGAAGGGTCTTTATTATCATCCACTGAGAAAACAAATCCTGACTGAGCTACAGCCTTGACGTGTTCACAGCCAACTTTTTCTAAGATTGATGTGCCCCCCCCCGTGCACCACGAAGGCACAGAAGTCTCCTCGGTCACTTAAAATTTCATCAAAAGCTTTGACTTCTCCTCTGATCCACTAGACGATTCCATCAGGGTCACCACAGATGAATTTTTGCTCAGAAGAATATGCCCCAACTCTAGCATGGTTGTCCTTCAATTTCTTGGCGCATTCCAAGGATATTTCATAACATTTCTCCTTTGAAGCACAAAGCTCATCGCAGTTCTTTTGGGCTCTAGATCTTTCAATCTCGCAAATTTCATGCTTCATTGCTTCGACTTCAAATTTTTCAGCAGCTTCAGCAACTTTCTTTTTCAGCTTGTCCACTTTGGCTTTATGAGCTTCGGCTTGTGCAGCAAGGCTAGCCTCGCTAGATTTCAACTTTTCCACAAACGAAAGTAATATCCTATCCTTCTCAAGGGCTTCGTTTCTCAATGATATAACTTCTGAATGAAGGTTCTCAAGAGCTATTTTGCAGCTCTAATCCTCTGCATCTTTTTTAGCCCTTAAAGCCTTGCTCAGAATCAAGCCCTGAAAAATGATGAATGAGCACGAAATAAGGGTAAGAAAACCATAGAAATGTTTCATTATAGAACGACAAACCAGAACATACACACCTTCAGGCTGTTGTAAGCGAGACTGTCCGCAAGCTAATCCTTTGACATAGCAGATAAGTCGAGTTCAAGCTTCGGATAACCTATATTGTCCGCCATTTCCCAGCAGACATTTATCTCTTTATTGTCTGGCAGACAATAAATGAAATCATCTTCGTAATCGCCACCATACACCAAGGACCCTTGGGGGTACTTCAGATCCTTGGCATAATGTTGCACCTCGACAACTTGCTCTTATGATATCTGCTTGCCCGAAGCATGTCGCACAATGAATTCTAGCTCTTTGGTAGGTGCTTCAGGAGCAGGAGACTTGGATTTCTCAGAAGCACCCTCTTTCTCCAGGATTATCGGTGCGCTTTCCGAAGGTCTAGCTTCGACAGGAACTTCTGAGGGTCCAGCTTCAGAAATAGTCTGCGCCATTCTGGCCTCGCCAAATTTCTTTGAAACTTTAGCCTCCATCCTAGGCGCTTCGGCAGAAGCAGGAGTTGACATTTTCACAGACTCCATAACAACATCTAGCACGCTGGCCATTCTTCTTTTCCTTGGAGTTGCTGTGGGGATGCTTGATGGCTTCGACGGTTCCGTTGTGCATGGTGGACTTAGTGCTTTTAACTTCTCTGTCGCCTTCTCTAGTTTCGGCTCTTCAGCTGATTTTGTCCTAGCTTCGACTGACATAGGGTGACCTTGTTTTGTGAGAGGAGCAACCCCTTCACTTAGCTTCGACCCATTGGCCATCTCAATGCGCTTGGGTAGGTGTGTCAAAACTTTAACCTTTTTTTGACCTCGACGCACTAGAAGTTGCCGAGATAGCAGCTTTCCTCTTCTTCCCTTGCTTTCGCGAGGGATAACAATAATCTGGGTACACAAACCCGATAACATCAAATACCCTATTCAAACTCTTTTTGCCCCAAGCTCCGAAGGCAGTTGTCATGGCTTCATCTTTGGCCTTTGAATATGCTCTAAGCAGCTCATCACTAGTCACCTCTATGGCATCTAGCCAGTCATAATTCAGTTCATCAAACTGGCTCCTGTATCGAAAGGTATACTTCAGATACACCAAACCATTTTGGCTGGAGCCAGCGGCAGCCTCCTTCGGCATCTCCCATCCATGAGCAAGTGGCCACACTCTGTAAGAATTATGCTCTTGGAACAAGTCTCTTGTGCCAATGTAAGTACACACTATATTAAAAGTTGTATGGCGCGCTTGCACGTCGTTTCCAACTGCAATGGTCGGCCTCCTGATGCCGAAGCGAGACCATATAGGGCGCTGAATGACCCCTTTTATATCTTCCCTCTCACTCAGATCAACCTTCACATAAAACCATTCTTGCATCCAGGATCCTGGCCACTTTTTCCGAAATGTTGGCACATGATAGCTGGCCTCGGTGCGATGTACAAAGCTGTAGCAACAAAAATTGTTGTGATATTTCTCTTTCCCAGTTGCCTTTGTTTGTATAATAGCTCGTTCATATTGCAGAAACACCTGGCATCTGGCTCCAATCCTTGGCTCCTCATAGCCCATATGAAAACCCCTACTTTGACAATAGCTTCGGGGGTAAGTTGGTGAATATAGATTTCAAAAGTCTTCAGAACTTCGACCAACATTTTGTCCAGAGGGAACCGAAGTCCAGCTTTCATGAAGCTTCTAAAAATCACCACTTCGTCAATTTCGGGCAGAGGAACATTATTCTCCCCTCTGGCTCTCACGATTGAAATATCATGAAAGTACCTCCCACTCATTGCTTCAATCTGCCCTTGTTTAATAGTCGATTTTCCGAAGACAACATGGCTCGGTCTCCATGGCCGATCTTCAGCATCTTCATTTCCACTTTCTACATCGAAGCTCTCACTATCGCTAGAGTGTTCAGATATTTCAGCTAACATCTCATTGGTGATCTTCTCCATGTTGGTTTTTCCATAGCTTCGTAAAATCCGGCCAGCGCCGGGTCAATGATCTTCTTCTCATCAGCCATTTGGGCAATGGTTGTTAGAATGTCGAAGCTCAAAATCCAATCAAACTCGACGAAGCAAGGAAGGTTAAAATGGCAAACACAATGCAAGCAACTCAAATAGCACGAAAAATACTCACAACACAGGCTTCTATTTATATACTCAGAACCCTACAGATTGGTGGGTCCCGCAGGTTAGTGTAATTCACTATTTTAGCGAAGGGAAGGTGTTTTCGGACCTTCGGATAAAGGCCTTTGTTCACATCTGAGAGCACCTAGAGGGGGGTGAATAGGTGATCCTGTAAAATTCAACACTAAATACCAACAACCTTGATTAAAAGTATTAGTGCGGGTTAATCAAGTTAATGAGACGAGCTCTTGCGAACACAAACAATCAAAGAGGGAACAATCACAAGAGACACGCGATTTTATCCCGTGGTTCGGCCAAGTAACACTTGCCTACTTCCACGTTGTGGCGTCCCAATCGACGAGGGTTGCACTCAACCCCTTTCAAGTGATCCAAAGATCAACTTGAATACCACGACTTTTCTTCCTTATATCTTTTCCCGTTTGCGAGGAATCTCCACAAGTTGGAGCCTCTCGCCCTTACAACAAATATCACAATGAAAACCACAAGAGTAAGGTTGGGGAGCAACACACACAAATCCGCAACACACACATGCACACAAGCCAAGACTTGAGCTCAAAATGAAGCACAGAGAGTTCACAACAAGAACGGAGCTCAAATCACTAACACGATCGATCAAGTGCGTGGAGGCGGAGTGTGGGAGTATTAGATTGCTTAGTTAATGTTTGGGTGACTCCTCCATGCGCCTAGGGGTCCCTTTTATAGCCCCAAGGCAGCTAGGAGCCGTTGGAGGCCAACAAGGAAGGCAATTCTTGCCTTCTGTCGGGTGGCGCACCGGACAGTCCGGTGCGCGATCTCCTTCCTATTCTGGCATAGTCGACCATTGCAACTCTGGGCTGGTTGGCGCACCGGACACTGTCCGGTGCCCCCTGCCGACCGTTGGCGCGGGCCACGCGTCGCCCGTGAATTGCGCGGCCGACCGTTGCGCTGGCGGCCGTTGGCTCACCGGACAGTCCGGTGAATTATAGTCGTACACCGGCAAACTTACCCGAGAGTGGCCTGTTCGCCGGAGACTGGCCTGGCGCACCGGACAGTTCGGTGTGCCAAGCCGAACTGGACTTTGGCTGTACCAATCCAAGTCTTGTGCATTTCTTTCTTTTCCTGTTTCTAGCACTTAGACAACATATGTTAGTACTCAAAACAATGTACTAAGTCTAGAAACATACCTCATGTCTTGATTTACACTTTTCTCTTCATTTAGCACATACGAACTTAATTATATGTGTTGAGCACTTAATCACCAAAACATTATAGAAATGGCCCAAGGGCACATTTCCCTTTCAACATTGGAGTCTAAATTTGTTACAAAGAAACAAATTAATACTGTGAGGGGCTACTGTTGGGGGCCTTCTTCCTCCGAAGGTCCTAAAAAAACATGACTGACCATATGTTTTCAATATGATATAGGTTATTACAAGGGGGCTTCGGCTTCGGGCTGAAGGGTTTCTCTTATAACAGGGTAAAGATGTAGCCCGAAGGTGATAAGAATGGACGACGAAGCTGTAGCCGAAGAGTGTCAGTTTTGATGTGATAACGAAGATCAAGTATGATGATGACTGAAAAGGGTCAAAGACTATTCAGTCCTAAATATTCTATGTTATAATAATGGATGAATGTCAGGGGACATGGATGTAATTTTACCTGAGCTGCGTCCCGTGACTATAAATAGATGAACAGTAACACTGTACTGTTCTTGCTGGATTGTAATCACTCTCTCACATTCACGCCTTCGAGCAAGCCGAAGGTATCAATATAATATTAATGTTGTTGAATATTCATATATGTTTTATGTTTTATGGGATGCAAATATAGATAAATCAATAAGATGCAGTTATCATCTTTATCCTTTCGCATTCCTATTCACATATTAAATAATGAAGGTATGTCCTTCTTGACCTTCGTCTGATGAGCATTATACCCATGTGAAGATAATGCTTCGGAAAACGAAGGTCCTTAATCTTTAATAATTGTGTTGCCTTGTTCTTGATTCATAGCATTTGAGAACAAGTGAGCAACATTAGCAGAGTACGAAGCCTTGATACATGGGCTCAAAATTGCCTTGTCACTCGACATCAAGAGATTGGTGGTGTACGGAGACTCCCTAGTTATTATCAGCCAGGTCAACAAGGATTGGGATTGCTTCACTGATTCAATGGGCAACTACTGCGCCGCGGTCAGGAAGACTGAAGATAAATTCGAAGGCTTGGAGTTTCATCACATAGAAAAGGATCACAATGCAACAACAGATACTCTATCAAAGCTAGGATCAACCCAGGCCCAAGCTCCACCAGACATCTTTGTCCAGGAAATACAACAACCGAGTATCGCATCAGGACCGGCGAAGGAATGCAAGGCAGTGGAGCAGACAGAACCTGACCCAAATGACTAGAGGGTGCAAATTATCAGATACATCAAGAACGAAGAGGAACCATACAATAAGGTCACTGTCGAGCGTATTGCATGGCAGTCAGCCCACTACGCAATCATAGGAGAAGTACTGTACAAGAGAGGGGCCATAGTAGTCTTCATGAAATGCATCGATTTAGGTATCGGGAAGCATTTGCTAGAAGAAATTCATGTGGGGCAATGTGGAGTACATGCAACATTAAGGACTCTTGCGTGGAAGGCCTTCAGAGTAGGCTTCTATTGGCCAACAACGAAGAAAGATGCAACCGACCTAGTCTAAAGATGTGAAGCATGTCAATTCCTGGCTAAGTAGCAGCACTTGCTAGCACAACGACTATAGACTATTCCGGTCACCTGGCCCTTCGCATGCTGGGGGCTATACATGATCGGGCCATTCAAAAAAGCTCAGGGAGGGTACACCCATGTGATGGTGGCTTTCGATAAATTTATAAAGTGGATAGAGTACTGTCCGATCGCAACCCTGAGCTCAGCCAAGGCAGTGGAGTTCATCCAGAAAATCATCTTCAGATTCAGGATACCCAACAGTGTCATCACAGACCTGGGATCGAACTTCACCAGCGCAGATTTCTTCGACTTCTGTGAGCAGAAATGTATCCAAGTCAAATATGCATCAGTAGCACACCCTAGAGGTAATGGGTAAGTGAAAGTCGCCTAGAGGGGGTGAATAGGCGAAACCTGAAATTTATAACTTTAAACACACACTACAAGTCGGCGGTTAGCGTTAGAATTAAATTTAAGTCCGAAAGAGAGGGAAAACAAATCAACCAAGAATCAAGGCGAGTGAACACAATGATTTGTTTTACCGAGGTTTGGTTCCAAAGAACCTAGTCCCCGTTGAGGAGGTCACAAAGACCGGGTCTATTTCAACCCTTTCCCTCTCTCAAATGGTCACTTAGACCGAGTGAGCCTTCTCCTTAATCAATCGGGTCACTAAGACCCCGCAAGGACCACCACACACTTAGGTGTCTCTTCCTTTGATTACAAGTCACTTGAGAACAAGAATGAGAAAGAAGAAAGGCAATCCAAGAAACAAGAGCGCAAAAGAACACGAACACACTATCTCACAAGTCACTAAATGTTTGAGTTGAATTCTAGGCTTGGAGAGGGTTTGATCTTTGGAAATGTGTCTTGGAGTGAATGCACTAGCTCTTGTATTGAATGTGATCTCTAAAAAACTTGGAAGCCAAAGGTTGTGGTGTTTGGGGGTATTTATAGCCCCCAACCACCTTGGTAGCCGTTGGCCAAGGCTTCTGGCGATGGGCGCACTAGACAGTCCGGTGCGCCACCGGGCAGGTACTGTGCGCTGTCCGTTGCACTGCCACGTCAGTCAACCGTTAGGGTTCGGAGGTGGTCGACCGTTGGAGGCTTTATCCTCTTGTGGCACCGGACAGTCCGGTGCCCCTCTGACTTCGCTCCTCTGACTCTGCCGTGCACTGTTCACCATGGCAGGTACTTTTGCAGTCGATCGTTGGCACTGGATAGTCGTTGCCCGCGGGCTCACCGGACAGTCCGGTGAATTATAGCGGAGGACGCCCTGGAATTCCCGAGAGTGGCTGGTTCGGAGTGTACGACCCTGGTGCATCGGACACTGTCCGGTGGCACACCGGACAGTCCAATGCGCCAATTTTCAGCACACTCAAGTCCTTTTGCTTCTTTAAAATTGTGTCCCTAACTTGATTCTTTTATTAGTTTGTGTTGAACCTTATGCATCTGTAATACATGAATTCTAGACAAACTAGTTAGTCCATGTGTTTGTGTTGACGATCAACCACCAACACTATTTATAGGAAATGGTTAACCCCAATTTCCCTTTCAGTAAGTGAAGAGGGCGAACGGGATGATATTAGAGGCACTCAGAAAGAAAGTATTTGACATAAACGAAAAGCTCACAGGAAAGTGGATCAGAGAACTGCCTTATGTAGTTTGGAGTTTGCGAACTCAGCCTAGCCGAGCTTTGCATGGGAATACTCCTTTCTTTATGGTATACGGATCAGAGGCAGTGCTGCAGCAGACTTGGTTTTCGGAGCACCTAGATTAACCTTTAAAAACAATGCAGAGACAGAAGCAACCCGGCTTGAGGAAATCGATGTGCTAGAGGAGGAATGTCTAAATGTTGTCATTCAGTCGGTCAGATACTAGCAAACCCTGAGGCGCTACCATGATACGGCTGTACGACACCGGACTTTCATAGTAGGAGACCTGGTGCTTCATCGCATACAATCAGGAGAAGGACGACACAAACTATCACCACCATGGGAAGGGCCCTTCATGATCGCAGAAGTAACTGGGCCTGGGTCATATCTATTAACTCTAGTAGGGATGGAATGTCGAGCACCTCAGGAAGTTCTACACATAGTAGCACCATAAACTCTAGATGGTAGACTACAATTTATAAACTGGCGACCTCATTATCAATAAAGCTTCTACGTTCATCCACATACAAACAAACTCTCAAGGAGCGATCAACTTAAGTCAGAAACACCTTAAGTCGGTGCTACATGCTCACGCTTACAAAACTAAGGGTGCCTACTATACCCTACTAACGGAGCAATCAGCTTAAGTCGGAGACGTGTTAAGTCGGTGCTACATGCTCACGCTTACAAAACTAAGGGTACCTACTATACCCTACTAACGGAGCAATCGACTTAAATCGGAAATGCTTTAAGTTGGTGCTACATGCTCACGCTTACAAAATAGAGGGTGTTGGTCACTTGTTCTCAAATGCTATGAATTAAGAACAAGGCAACACAAATGTTAACGATTAAATGCCTTCGTCCTCCGAAACATTATCTCCCTTAGGTTATAATGATCTTCGAACGAAGGTCACGAAGGGCATACCTTCGTCATTTTGATGAACAAGTATGTAAATAGTCATATAACACAGAGGGAATATGAATAATCATTTTGAATCATCAGACTATTCATATCTTTATTTTATAAGCATAAGAAATCATCAATGATATATGAATTACATTTGTACCTTCGGCTTGATAGAAGGTAAAAGGCAGGAGTGACGCGTGAATGATTACAAGACAGCGTGAACAGTACAGTGTTACTGTTCATCTATTTATAGGCACACGACGCAGCCTGAGTGAAATTACATTCATGTCCCTCACATTTACTATTAGGCAAAAGGCAAGCTATCAAGGACTAAGCAGTCTTTTCTCTTTTAGGTCGGTTTCGTTCTCCACCACTGTCCTTGTGTTAAGTCGAAGCTTCTCCAGCCACAACTTCGGAGTTGGTTCATCCTTCTTCCCGATCATGCTTTTCATACCATGCACACCTTCATCTTAAGGCCGAAGCTCCCTGCGACAGTATACTATACTAGAAAACATGTTAGTCGTGTTTTTGAGGACCTTCAAAAGATGAAGGCCCCCCAATAGTAACCCCTCGTAGTATTAATTTGTTCTTGTGTCTAACAAATTCAGACTGCGACATGAACAAAGGCCTTTAGCCGAAGGTCCGAAAAACACCTT
This sequence comes from Zea mays, assembly GCF_902167145.1. Taxonomy (NCBI): domain Eukaryota; kingdom Viridiplantae; phylum Streptophyta; class Magnoliopsida; order Poales; family Poaceae; genus Zea; species Zea mays. Next base: position 27,935,688 of record NC_050100.1, on the reverse strand, counting down.
CCCTTCGCTAGAATAGCGAAAGTCAACGACAAATGGGGCCCGCCAAGTTGCAATGCACTTAGGCATATAAATAGAAACCCGCAGTGACAGCATCTGTTGCGCCATTCCAATCGCTTGTGCTATTTTCTCAAGTTTTAATTTTCTTGTTGTCAGATTTCACTTGTTTTGCGAGCTTCGGCATTTGTTCAATTTCCCACCAAATGGCTGACGAGAAGAAGGTTGCTGATCCTGCCCTGGCTGGTTTTTTCGAGGCCATGGAAAAAACAAACACAGAGAAGATTACAAATGAGATACTAGCTGATTTGTCTGAAGATTCTGACGATAGTGGGAGCTTTGATATGGAAAGTGAAGACGAAGATGCGGAAAATCGGCCCTGGCGACCAGGTCACACTATCTTCGGAAAATCATCCATTAAGCAGAGTCAAATTGACGCTATGAAAGGGAGATATTTCCGAAATATTTCAATTGTGAGAGCTGGAGGAGATAGCGCTGCACCTGCCCCCGAAGAGGATGAGGTGGTTGTTTACAGGAGTTTTATGAAGGCAGGGCTTCGGTTCCCATTAAGCAAATCCCTGGTTGAAGTGCTGAAGACCTTCGAAATTTTCCTTCATCAAATTACCCCCGAAGCCATTATTAGGATGGGGGTTTTTATTTGGGCCGTGAGAAGACAGGGGCTAGAGCCAAGCGCAAAATGCTTCTGCAACATGCACGAGCTGTTGTACGAGACAAAGGCTACTGGCAAGGAGCAATATCACAACAACTTCGGTTGTTATGGCTTCGTGCCCCGTCCCGATGTAAGTTACCCGGTTCCAACATTCCGAAAAAGGTGGCCCGGGGCCTAGATGGAGAAGTGGTTCTATGTTAAGAATAATTTAGTTGAGAGGGAAGATATAAAAAGAATTATTCAACATCCCATCTGGTCTCGCTTCGGCATCAGGAGGCCAGCCATCGCTCTTGGGAACGATATAGAGGCATGCCAGAGAAGCTTCAACACTGTATGTACTTTTATTGGCACAAGAGACTTGGTGCAAGAACACATCGCCTACAGAGTATGGTCGCTTGTGAATGAATGGGAGATGCCGAAGGAGGCTGCTGCTGGGTCTAGTCAAGGCGGCTTGGTCTATTTAAAATATACTTTCAGATATAGAGGCGAGTTTGATGAGCCAAACGATGAATGATTAAGCAGTATTGAGGCAACCAGTGACGAATTGCTTGGGGCCTACACAAGAACCAAAGATGATGCAATGACATTGGCCTTCGAAGGCCGAGGCAAGAAAATATTGAATAGAGTTTTTGACGTCATTGGTTTCGTATACCCTGATTATTGCTATCCCTCGCGAAAGAAAAGGAAAACTACCGCTTCGGCCATCTCTGTTGTGCCGAAGGGCAAGAAGATCAAGGTCTTGACCCACCGGCCAAGATACATTGAAACGACCACAGTGCCGAAGCTTGGTGAAGGAACATATTCCACTGCCGAGGCAGAACAAGCTGCTCCTACCAGCCGGAGCGCCGAAGAATCAGCTGCAGTGCCGAAGGTTTTTGCAACTGGATCGGCCAAAGTGCCGATACATACTGCCAAAGCTGAAGGAAATACGGTCGAGAAGCCAGACTGAGAGGAAACGGTAGGACCACCGTAGCCAGAATTGCCAAAGGTGGCAAAAACTCTTGCAATAACTCCCAAGAGGAGGAGAATAGCAAGCATGTTGGACGCTGTCATGGAGACGACAAGGGCATTAACTCCTACCCCTATGAAGAAGTTTGCCGAAACTTTTACGGCTCGTGCTGAAACCGAAGCTAGGCCCTCAATGCCCGCCGAGGCAGAGCCTGGTGCAACTGAGCAGAGAGCTGAGCAAGAATCTCCAGGTACTGGCATGGCTTTGGAAAAGAAGGATGCGCCTGAAAAAGCTAGATCTCCTATTCCCGAAGCACCATCCGAAGATCTTGATTTTATTATTCGACATGCTTCGGGAAAAAAGTTATATGAAGAAGAAATTGTGGAAGCCAAACACTACGCCCGGGAACTAAAATACTTGAAGGGGGCCTTCGTGTACAATGTCACGGACAAAGATGATTTCCTATACTGTCTCCCAGATAATAAGGAAATATCCGTTTGCCGGGAGATGGCCAAAAATATGGGATTTCCGAAGCTTGTAGTTGGCCTCTCCGTCATGTCAAAATATGATCTCGCAGACAGCCTTGCGTACAACAGTCTGAAGGTACGGAAGTGATGAACTTAAAAATAGATTATCTTGTCTTGTATTCTCGTGCTGATTCTATCTTTTTGCAGGGCTTAATTCTTAGCAACGCTTTGAGGGCGCAGAAGAATGCTGAAGATGAAAACTGCCAGATAGCCCTCGGCAACCTTCGGTCAGAAGTTATCAAGCTGAGAAATGAAGCCTTGGAGAAAGATAAAATTCTACTTTCATTGGTGGACAAAGTGAAGAAAGACGAAGCAAAATTTAACGCTCAATCCGAAGCTCATAAAGCTGAAGTTGAAGACCTTCGGAAAAAGCTTGCCGAAGCTAATGAAAATTTTGAACTTGCAAAAGTGAAGCAAGAAATAAGTGAATGGTCAAACACTAGGCTGGAGAAAAATGTTGAGGAGCTTCGTGAATCCAAGGAGAGATGCTTTGAGATATCCTTGGATTGCGTAAGGAAATTGAAAACCAGCTTTGCAAAGGTGGGTGCATATTCTTCCGAAGAGAATTTCATCTGAGGTGACCCCGAGGGTGTTTTTGATTGGATAAGCGGAGAAGACGAAGCTTTTGAAGAGATCCTCAGTGATCGTGGGGACATTTGTGCCTTCACCGGCGCTCGAGGGGTTGCAGCAATTCTGGAGAAGGCTGGTTGCGACCATGTTAAAGCTGCAGCCCACATCGAAGCCGCCTTCTCCACAGATGACACGAGAGACCCCTCAGCCGAAGCTACTTTAGTGGACAGAAAATTTTACTCCAATGTTTGGGTGAACGGTGGCCGAGAATTGGCCAACGAAATCATAAAGAAGAATGAAAAAGAAACCCACGACGCTCGAGAAGAAGCTAAACGAGCCGAAGAAGCTGCCAAGCGCGCAAGGCGTATAGGTATTATTATTGAATTTTAGCTTCGATGTTTATTTTCTGGCTTCGGACTAACGGTTTGTCTGTTACAGTTGAACACTCACCGCTACCCGAGCCATACGACCCCCAGGCCGATCCCGTCATGAAAGAGGCGCTTGATGTAATGAGTGTCGCTAATTCCATCGTCGACGAAGTCGTCGATAGGCTGCTGAATGAAACCGCCGAGAAAATTCTTAAAGAAGATTAGGCTTTTATTGCAATGATATGATGTAACATTTTGTGTATGAAACAATTATCAGACATGTAAATTAATGTAATATATTTCTTTGCGATGCATGAAATTTACGCAAATACCGTTTTTGAGCCTTCGGCGAAAAAACACCTTCCCTTCTTTTCATGTTTCGTAAAGAAAGAAGCCCTTTTTTATGGCGAATCTGTTGTGCGATAAAATTGTATTTGCCGAAGGTTTGCTTCGTGCCTCAGCACATTTTCATTCAAAAAATTATTGCCGAAGATCTGCTTCGTACCCAATCTTTTGTTGTTGATGCGATATGATGTATGATGTAATGTTATGCAGAATGGTGCGATGATATGATGCAATATGATGGTTATGCCGAACACACACACGCCCACACTGGAACACCCAAGACTCTACATCCCCTTAGGGACGTCTTTGGAGTCTTTAAGCTCTGCATCCCCTTAGGAACGACTTTGGAGCTTCTTCACCTTCTATTTTGGTGGTATTTAAGCTCTGCATCCCCTTAGGAACGACTTTGGAGCTTCTTCACCTTCTATTTCGGTGGTATTTAAGCTCTGCATTCCCTTAGGAATGACTTTGGAGCCTCGGAACTTACTCTGTGCTCCCTTAGGAATGACTTTTGTAGCTTCAAAACTTACTCTGCGCTCCCTTAGGAACGACTTTTTGTATCTTGGGAACTTACTGTGTTCCCTTAGGAACGACTTTTTGTATCTTCGGAACTTACTCCGCTCCCTTAGGAACGACTTTTGTAGCTTCGGAAGTCTATTAGGAAGAAGCATTTTACTCAATGATACAGGCACAATTATTACATGAGACCAAAATTCAGTCCTTCATGACTTGTTTTTCATACAAGAAAAATAAGATGACAGAAAAGATAAAGATACATTAAGGGTAGGATATTCTTAGTAGATGAGCTTGGATTCGGGCATAGTGCTGTTGACTGTGCGAGCTTCGGACTCCTCCCAAAAATCGCGCTGCTGTTGAGCGTGCTGGTGCCCTTCTGGCTGCTGGCTTCGGGTCAGAGCAGGTGGTAGTGGTGGTGGTAGTGGGAGCTGAGCCCAAGAAGCTTGAGAGTAACTTGCCGAAGCGACAGAGGTCGTAGGCTGTTGATTACCTACGTACTCTGGGACATAGGGAGAGTAGCATGAGGCAGTATGTAGGACCTGCTTCGGCCGATTCTGCCATGCCTCAGCTTCGACAATCTCCTTTTGCTTCTGAATTGTGACTTGGCATGTCCTTATGGTGTGGCCCTTGTCTTTACCGCAGAATAAGCAACATAGTCTTCTGTGCTGATCTCCGTATCTTCCTCCGAAGCCTCTACCGCCTCTGCCTCTTAGGGCTGGTGGCCTGAAGGGGCTTTGTTGTGGACCTAAAGACTGGGAGCTGTGTTGCTGCCTTTGAGTTTGACTTCCTCTGTCATCACTTGGGTTGGAATTATGGATCGATCTGATGTGCCTGGGGTGAATTCTTCCTCTGAAGCCTCTAGTCATCTCAGAAAACCTGTATGCTTCTTCCCTTCTTTGGCGGAAATCATTATCAGCCCAGATGTATTCATCCATCTTCTGAAGAAGCTTCTCCAGAGTTTGTGGGGGTTTCCTGGCAAAATACTAAGTCGTAGGTCCTAGTCGAAGCCCCTTGATCATGGCCTCAATAACAATTTCATTGGGCACTATAGGCGCTTGTGCTCTTAGACGCAGGAACCTTCGGACATACGCCTGAAGGTACTCCTCATGGTCTTGTGTGCACTGAAACAAAACATGAGCAGTGACTGGCTTCGTCTGAAAGCCTTGGAAGCTAGTGATTAGCATGTCCTTGAGCTTTTGCCATGATGTGATTGTCCCTGGCCGGAGAGACGAGTACCAAGTTTGTGCTACACTTTTGACTGCCATGACGAAGGATTTCTCCATGACTGCGGTATTGCCCCCATATGAAGATATGGTTGCCTCGTAGCTCATTAGGAACTGCTTCGGGTCTGAGTGCCCATCATACATAGGAAGCTGAGGTGGCTTGTATGATGGGGGCCATGGGGTAGCCTACAACTCTACTGCCAGAGGAGAAGCATCATCAAAAGCAAAATTGCCGTGATGAAAATCATCATATCATTCATCATCGTTGTATGAATTGTCTTGATGAAGCTCTCTGTGTTGAGGCCTTCGGTCTTGGTCATCCTGGGTGAGATGATGCATTTCCTCAGCGGCCTCATCAATCTTCCTCTAAAGATCGGCGAGACAAAGCATCTTTTCTATCTTCTTCTGAACCTATTGATGGATGGCTTCGAGGTCCCTGATTTCTTGGTCCAACTCCTCCTCCTGAGGTGTTGGGCTGGTAGCATTCCTCTTCTGGCTCTTAGCTTTGCGTAACGTTTCCTGGTTAACGTCCAGTGGCTGCAGTGCAGCCCCTGGCTCTGCAGTTTTCTTCGGCGGCATGACGAAGGTCTAAACTTGCCGAAAGTGGTCGAGTGAGCTCACCGGAGGTGGGCGCCAATATTGGCCACTTGTTCTCAAACGCTATGAATTAAGAACAAGGCAACACAAATGTTAACGATTAAAGGCATTCGTCCTCCGAAACATTATCTCATTTAGGTTATAATGATCTTCGAACGAAGGTCAAAAAGGGCATACCTTTGTCATTTTGATGAACAAGTATGTAAACAGACATATAACACAGAGGGAATATGAATAATCATTTTGAATCATCAGACTATTCATATCTTTATTTTATAAGCATAAGCAATCATTAATGATATATGAATTACATTTGTACCTTCAGCTTGATAGAAGGTAAAAGGCAGGAGTGACACGTGAATGATTACAAGACAGCGTGAACAGTACTGTGTTACTGTTCATCTATTTATAGGCATAGGACGCAGCCTGAGCAAAATTACATTCATGTCCCTGACATTTACTATTAGGCAAAAGGCAAGCTATCGAGGACTAAGCAGTCTTTTCTCTTTTAGGTCGGTTTCGTTCTCCACCACTGTCCTTGTGTTAAGTCGAAGCTTCTCCAGCCACAGCTTCGGAGTTGGTTCATCCTTCTTCCTGATCATGCTTTTCATACCATGCACACCTTCATCTTAAGACCGAAGTTCCCTGCGACAGTATTCTATACTGGAAAACATGTTAGTCGTGTTTTTGAGGACCTTCAGAAGATGAAGGCCCCCAACAGAGTGTGCCTGCTATACCCTGTCAACAGAACAGTCGACTTAAGGTGTAAAAAACTCAAGACAATGTTGCACGTCCTCAACTACAAATAAAAGAGGGTGCAACATGCCTCATCAACAAAGTCTTATAACTCAGAGCCAAATTGCCAAAGAACGTTCAGAAAATAATGTTCTTCTACCTAACCAAAACCAATATTCAACTTTTTATTATTACAGTGCATTATGCATGAGCATTTTCTGGAGGAATGTTGTCCACAGGATCGCCAAAAGCTACCAAAAGCTGGAGGTTTGCTTGAGGTACCCGACGCAACAAGGACGTCAGCTACGATATAATCAGGAACTAGGGATGAAAACAGTTTTGGATTTTTTTGGTATTCCGCAAACCAATTTCGAAATTTTTTTGATCGGATTCACCGGTAGGTATTTTTTTCGAAAACGGAATCGGTTTTTGGAATTTTCTATCGGAATCGACGTGGTGTTTTACCGACCGTTTCCTTCGGTTACCGTTTTTTGTCGGAAATTACCAGATTTGTGTCTCGGAATTTTCCGAAATTGTGTCTCAAAATTTTTCGGAATTGTGTCTTGGATTTTTTGGAATTTTCCGGCATGTGATTTTCTTCATCGCATGTACGTCTCTGGATAAGGATTACTTATTTTTGTATTTTTGAACGCCTTAAGATTTTTTGGGATAAATGGTGTTGGAAGGCAGTTGGGATTAACAATTTGGTCTCTCGAACGAAACCACCCTTTTTATGCACATGTTATGTATTAGTAATATATAATGATAGAGAGCCGACATTCTGTCTTTTCCACACACTAGATTTTAGGGTTTTCCTGTGAGGCTGTAAAAAACTCTTTATGTGAGGAAAAAAATGTTTCATGAGTAAGCATGCCATGTCAGCTAGATCGAGTGGATATTGTGAATTGTGAACTTTGAGTCTGTGAACTTGTGATCTTTATGAACTTGTTATACTGTGAACTAGTTATATTGTCAACTTGTGATCTTTGTAAACTTTTTATATTATAAATTTGTGATCTTTGTGAACTTGTTATAATGTGAACTTGTTATATCATGAATTTTGAACTTGTGGTCACAATAAAATGGGAAAGAAAGATAAAGTAAGTAGACCTAACCCCTTGAATAATGCCTCTATCTGCTATTCTGATATATAAAATCGATGTGGATGAAATTGGTGTATAAGCGCATTTTTGTATTTCCTTAGACTTAGATCGCGCAAGGCAAGAATTTTTCGCTATTTACGATTTCATATTCTTGTTACTAGATGTTCTATAGGAATATGTTTGTGATCTTTTGTCAACTTTGTTGTATTGTGAACTTTGATATGTTTACCGATCGTATTTTAGATTTCGACCATTACCGGTATATTTTTCGTACCAAACTTTCGTTTCTGATGTTTCCAAAATACCGATATCGTTTCCGTTTCTAGAGTTACCGTTTTCGATTTTGTTTTCGATAAAAAATATGAAAACGATAATGGTTTTAGTGTTTACCGACCGTTTCCATCCCCATCAGGAACCACGATGTCGGGTCTTTTCATCAAGATGCGGCCAGCTCGGACTGTCTTGTCCATTTCCTTGTTGCACCACACCTTCATGATTTCATAGACATCCTCCAAGACCTTGATGTCTCGGCGAACAATCTCTAACTCATGTGACACTAGCTTCTTCGAGGCACAGAGGTCTTTAATGATAGAACCTTTCGAAGACAGAGACTCGCTAAGCAACAACACCTCATCTCGGGACTCCTTCAACTTGTTCCTCTTGTGTTCCAACTCCTCCATGGTGAAACGATGGCTCCTCTCCAGATTGGTAAGGGAACTAGAGGCATCCCAGTACAACTTATCAAGATTGTTTTGGGAAGCAAGAAGTTTCTACATCTCCTCCTACGGATGGGAGAACCTTTGGTAATAGGTCGAAAGCATGGAATAAGCAACCTGAAGCTCCCGACGGGTTACCTCGTGGGTTTTCTTCTCCAAATCAAACTTTGACTGCAGGGAAGAGTTCATGGCACAGACACCATCAAGAAACATAATCACTTGATCAAGCTCCGCCTGACTTCGAGGACACCTGTCCTCAGCATCAGAGCACTGTCGAGTCAAAACTAAAGAAATGACTAGCAACCATCAGTGATATGAATAGAAAGAAGAATCGACAAGAAGTACCATCAACAAACTCACCAGCGTTAGCAGATTTCAGATCATCTATTTGCTTCTGAAGAGAAAGAGGGTTCCACTGCGACAAGGGAGAAATTTGCTCAGCCACTGGAGCACCATGTGCTTCTAGTTGAGTAGCCACCAAGTCCAGGACACTCTATGGATGCAGAAGTCAGCAAAGGGAACACCCATTGGTAAAAACAAGGTCTCATGGGATGCAAATACGTGTAAGTTGGACAAGAACAAGGGAAACCCCAAAGCCGAAAGTGTCGACGTGCTCCTCGAAGAAAGGACATTAATGAAAGCCGCATTATGAGCAGGGACAACATTGAAGGAACCAGATCATCTAGGCCAAGCGCAACACCCATTGGGATCTCAACTCCAGATACACCCATTGGGACTTCAGCACCAGGAACATCCATTGGGTCTCCAGTACCATGACCACTGACCTCTAAGGTGGCTGGGCTGGCTGGACCAATGGGGACAACAGAACTTATTACCACGACATCATCAGTCCAGGGCATTGGCGACCCCACATGAACATCCATTGAAGTAGTGGATGGAGAACTGACCGTAGCACCCTCGGGGGCTGAAGAACCATGGCAGATTGGCAGGCTTACCTCTAGCTCGGCCAGCAAGCCAGCAGAAGATAGTTCGTCCGGGCACTCTACACTTAGGATGTAATCAGATCGAATACGGACGGATATCACTGAAACCATATTTGTTTTTATATTTTTATTTGGATTCAATTTCAAATACGGATAGCTTCGGATATGAATACGAATATGAATGTTCTCGGATACAAATACAGATAGTTGTATGTCGAATACGGAACTAGTCAGACACGAATATTGTCGGTAACGAATATTTTGTAGGATGCCGTGTAAGACATTATTCCACACATATTATGATTGTAATCATTTATCCACTCCTTGAGTCCAAACATTTTTTTAGCATTATATGTGTACATATGTCACGTTTTTAAAAAATCCTGAATTTTTAGGCTACGTGCGTATTATTAGTTTATTTTGCATAAAATCATCAAAATGCAAATAAGTTACGAAGACTAATAAACATTCTATAAGAATATAAAATCAAGTCTTCACATGAAAATGATAAAGTGAAGTATTGCTTATGTTGAAACTTGGATACTTAGAGTGATTTCACATGTAATTTACGCAACAAGTGAAAGTGAAATGAAAGAAACACTAGCATATTCTAGATTTTATGGTCCAACTAGTTTGGAGGATTATATGTGGACATATGTTATGCCTCCATAAATTTTCATGAATTTCTGAGGCTATTTGTGTATTATTAATTTATTTCTACAAAAAATCAACAAAATGCACACAACTATCCGGATATCCGAGAAGATTTATCCGAGAAGATATTCCGATATTTGATATCCGATGGATATCATACATATTATATCCGAATTCGATATCCGAACAAAATATCCGTATTCGTATCCGTTATCTGAAAAAAGTCCGATATCCGAAAATTCCATCCGAACCAGCGTTCACCATCTTCGAATCTGGATCTGGACGGATATTTTCCAAACCATATTACATCCCTACATGGACGTCGACGACTTTGATTTCAGGCAATTCAAGCAAAAGGTCCTCAGGAATAGCGTCTTCCATCACACTATCGATGGCAAACATAGTCATCATCCCCGCGGAAGCAAGGCATGAATTGTCACCACAAGCTTTACTTCGTCATTCTCGACTGACCAAGGGGAGCATTTCTTCTTCTTCTTCTTCTTCTTCTTCATCCCCTTCATCCACACATACCTCCAGCCGTCACACCACTACCACCTTCCACGACATCCTCGAGATCGGCACCAACTATTTTGTCATCAATGTTCGGCGCAACCAGGACAGTCACTGGCTCCAAGTCCGAAGAACGATAAAGTCTTTTCTTTTCCTTCTTCACTTCTGTGGACTCAGCTTGAGAGTCTGCTTAATATGATCTCTTGCAACGTGCACCTTTGGGGTTACTAAATTTCTTTGCCCCCCTCATGCCCGACTACTCGGGACCCCCACTCCCCGACTCAAGTCGCGCTAATTCAGACGACTCCCCAGCCAGCATGCCGAGAACAACATCAATTTCAGAACTGTCAGCAACAGGTTGCATTAAGAAATGGGTTTGTCTTTCCTCTTCGGACAGATTCCTATGCGCAACAAGTATGGCCTCTACTTCATCTGGGGAAGGTCACACTCTATGGCCTGGATTCACACCCTCCCTTCAGATGGGCGAGTTGGACACAAACTCAGAAAATAATTCTACAACAACAAAATAACAAAGTGAGTACATGCCATATAATAATTTGATAGAACAAATTCCAAACAGTCATAGCTTCCCACCGGGGAAGGTTCCAGGCAGAGTAAGAACAAGGAGTGCCGACATTTGCAACAACACCTCTCAACACCATTTTAACCCGCTTCAAAACATTTTCCTATGATATATGTTTATCTATCACTCGGGAAGGGTCTCTCACCCTAGTATACAAATAGGTAGGGTGAACCCTATCCTTCAAAGGTTGAATGTTCTTGAAGACAAAGTCAATCACCACAACCTCAACAATCAAACCTCTATCCTTCAAACCAGTGACCTCGACCAGCAGGATCTTGGCTTCAGCAACCTTCGAGTCAGTTGGGGCCTCTATCCAACTTGACACCCGGATATCAGGCCGTCTTCTAGAGCGAGCAGGCAGAGACTTGTGATTTTCCATAGTGAACCACTCGAAGCGCCACCCCTTGATGCTATCCTTCAAAGGAATATCAAGATATTTGGCTTTCCTACCCCGGGCAAAGTTCAAGGCTGGCACGGACGACCACTTGATGCTAACCCCTGCCATTCTGGGTTTGCAGTGGTACAAGTACTTCCATAACCTGAAATGTGGGCTAATCCCAAGCTAGGCCTCACAAAGATGAACAAAGATGGCAATTTGAAGGACAGAGTTGAGATTCAGATGTGTTAAGTTGAGAGAGTAGAAATTCAGAAGACCACAGAAGAAAGGAGAAACTGGTAAACCTAGACCACGGATAAAGAAAGGAACAAAAACTATGGACTCGTGGGTATCCTCCATGGGTTAGGTGATCCCTTGCTAAGCCCACCAGGAGCACAACTCCTTTGGCAACAAAACACCAATCCCAACTAGGTGAAGCAAGTCGTACTCGGAGATGACATAGGCATAATTACCGCATAAGGGAAGCTGGTTGTTGGGATCGATTGGAGGAATGCTGCGCACAACACTCCACTGCTTCTTTTTCTTGGGTGCCATTGGACTCCACGAAGCAACGAAATCAAACGTGGAACCACGGATGAACGAGAATTTTAGAGGGATACTTGCAGCGAAGAAAAGCAGCGCTAGGGTTTGTTCAACCAGGCAACTGCCAACGAGTATAGGTATGTGTCGGGGACCATAATTAGGGGTACCCTCAAGACTCCTAATTCTCAGCTGGTAACTCCCATCAGCATAAAGCTGCAAAGGCCTGATGGGTGCGATTAAGTCAGGGATCAGTCCATTCGAGCGACTCGATCACGCCTCGCCCGAGCCTAGCCTCGGACAAGGGCAGCCGACCCCGGAGGATTTCCGTCTCGCCCGAGGCCCCCCTCCAACGGCGGACACATCTTCGGCTCGCCCGAGGCCCTGCCTTCGCTAAGAAGCAACCCTGACTAAATTGCCGCACCGACCGACCAAATCGCAGGAGCATTTAACGCAAAGGTGGCCTGACACCTTTATCCTGACGCGCGCCCTCCGGCAGAGCCGAAGTGACCGCCGTCACTTCGTCGCTCCACTGACCGGTCTGACAGAAGGACAGTGCCGCCTGCGCCACTCCGACTGCAGCGCCACTTGACAGAGTGATGCTGACAGGAAGCCAGGCCCTGCCAAAGGCACCATAGGAAGCTCCGCCCGACCCAGGGCTCGGACTCGGGCTCAGCCCCGGAAGACGGCGAACTCCGCTCCGCCCGACCCAGGGCTCAGACTCGGGCTCAGCCCCGGAAGACGGCGAACTCCGCTCCGCCCGACCCAGGGCTCGGACTCGGGCTAAGACCCGGAAGACGACGAACTCTGCTTCGCCCGACCCCAGGGCTCGGGCTCGGGCTCAGCCCCAGAAGACGACGAACTCCGCTTCGCCCGACCCCAGGGCTCGGACACTGCCCCGGCCTCTGCCGACGACCTCCGCCTCGCCCGACCCAGGGGCTCGGACTCGGCCTCGGCCATGGAAGACAGACTCGACCTCGGCTTCGGAGGAGCCTCCACGTCGCCCAACCTAGGGCGCAGGCCAGCCACGTCAACAGGAAGCGCCATCATCACCCTACCCCGAGCTGACTCGGGTCGCAGAGAACAAGACCGGTGTCCCATCTGGCTGTCTCCACCAGATAGGCAATAATGGCGCCCCGCATGCCCTGTGACGACGACGGCTCTCAGCTCTCTTACGGAAGCAGGAGGGCGTCAGCAAGGACACAACCGCTCCGACAGCTGTCCCTCCGCCAGGCTCCGCCGCTCCTCCGACGGCCACGACATCACACTAGTTGGGTTCCAAGATCTCTCCGGCTGCCACATTGGCATGTACTCAGGGCACTAGCTCTCCCTCGCTAGACACGTAGCACTCTGCTACACCCCCATTGTACACCTGGATCCTCTCCTTGCGTCTATAAAAGGAAGGACCAGGGCCCTCTTAGAGAGGGTTGGCCGCGCGGGACGAGGACGGGACAGGCGCTCTCTTGGGGCCGCTCGCTTCCCTCACCCGCGTGGACACTTGTAACCCCCTACTGCAAGCGCACCCGACCTGGGCGCGGGACGAACACGAAGGCCGTGGGATTCCCACCTCTCTCGCGCCGGTCTCCGGCCGCCTCGCTCCTTTCCCCCCTTCGCGCTCGCCCCTCGACCCATCTGGGCTGGGGCACGCGACACTCACTCGTCGGCCTGAGGGACCCCCCGGTCTCGAAACGTCGACAGTTGGCGCGCCAGGTAGGGGCCTGCTGCGTGTTGACGAACAGCTTCCCGTCAGGCTCCAGATGGGCAGTCTCCAACAACCTCTCCAACCTGGGACGGTGCTCCGTTTCGGGAGTCTTGAGTTCATGTCCCTCGACAGCAGCTACGACATGATACTCCTTCCACCGCCGCGCGACAACGACAATGGCGGCCGACAGCCCGCCCGCCGGCGGCGGAATCGACGACGTCTTCCCCGCGTGGCGGAAGAACAACATTCGAGCTCGCCCCGTCCTCTACCCCGCCAACGGAGGAGGAGGCGGGGCAACCAAGGCCAAGCAGGAGGTCGCGCCTCGTCGGCTGTCGAGCGAGTTGACGTCCCTAGCACCCCAACGGGGGGCGCGTTGGGCGTCGACCTCGCGTTTGAGACGAAGGCGAGCGCCGTCTCCCCGCGACACGCCAATCCCGAGCAAGTGGACGACGCCAGCGCGCTTGCGAAAAGCTTGCAGGACGTCGCCCTCGTACCAGAGGCGACGATGCAGTCAGTCCTCGACGTGACTTCATCGCCGCTCGACGACCAAAAGGTACCAACCGATTCCCATCCTACGTCATTTGTACTCAGCCTCAACCCGCCTAGCAATCTCGCTTTGGCGAGCGCCCTCGTAGAGGCGAGTACAAACCCTCTGGGGTTTCGCTTGCGGTCGCCTTGGGACCGGCTGATGGACGTCTCGACCTACGGGCCCTCTGGGTCCGAGGAAGATGACGACCCCAACATCTGTTGGGATTTCTCTGGATTTGGCAACCCCAGTGCCATGTGGAACTTCATGACCGCATGTGACTACTGCCTCTCTGACTGTTCCGCGGTAGCCGCAGCCTCGACGACAAGGACTGCGGCCCAAGCCGCGAATGTTTCCACGTCGATCTAGGGGGTCCCTCCGAAGAAAACCATCTCGGCATGCCGGAGGACGGTGCTCCCCCTGGGCCGGTGCCTCGCGCTGACATCCCGCGGGAGCTAGTTGTGGTCCCCGTTCCGGTGGGGGGTTACGACCCACAGCTTGAGCAAGTACGCGGGGCGCAGGCCAGGATCGACGAGGGAGCAGGAGCGCTTGAGCCGATCCGCCGGGACGTCGGGCAGGCATGGGCGGGCCAACCCCCGGCCGGAAAAATACGTCACCTGCCCCAGGGTCTCCAGCACCGCGTCGCCGATGTCGTCAGGGTCAGGCCACCACCTGCATCTAGTGGGGTCGGTCAGAACCTGGCCACAGCAGCGATGCTCCTCCGCGCGATGCCGGAGCCATCCACCACCGAGGGTCGGCGAATCCAGGGAGAACTCAAAAATCTCCTGGAAGGCGCCGCGGTCCGACGGGCCGAGAGCACTGCCTCCCGAAGGCAAGGATACCCCTCGGAACCTCATGCCGCGACCACCCGATTCATGCGGGAAGCCTCGGTCTACACCGGGCGCACGCGCAACACCGCGCCTGCGGCCCCGGGCCACCTCGGCAACGAGCGCCATCACCGCGACCGTCGAGCCCACCTCGACGAGAGGGTGCGCCGAGGCTATCACCCCAGGCGTGGGGGACGCTACGACAGCGGGGAGGATCGGAGTCCCTCGCCCGAACCACCCGGTCCGCAGGCCTTCAGCCGGGCCATCCGGCGGGCACCGTTCCCGACCCAGTTCCGACCCCCGACTACTATCACAAAGTACTCGGGGGAAACGAGGCCGGAATTGTGGCTCGCGGACTACCGCCTGGCCTGCCAACTGGGTGGAACAGACGACGACAACCTCATCATCCGCAACCTCCCCCTGTTCCTCTCCGACACCGCTCGCGCCTGGTTGGAGCACCTGCCTCCGGGGCAGATCTCCAACTGGGATGACCTGGTCCAAGCCTTCGCCGGAAATTTCCAGGGCACGTATGTGCGCCCTGGGAATTCCTGGGACCTCCGAAGCTACCGACAGCAGCCGGGAGAGTCTCTTCGGGACTACATCTGGCGATTCTCGAAGCAGCGCACCGAGCTGCCCAACATCACCGACTCAGATGTCATCGGCGCGTTCCTTGCCGGCACCACCTGCCGCGACCTGGTGAGCAAGTTGGGTCGCAAGACCCCCACCAGGGCGAGCGAGCTGATGGACATCGCCACCAAGTTCGCCTCTGGCTAGGAGGCGGTCGAGGCTATCTTCCGAAAGGACAAGCAGCCCCAGGGCCGCCCGTCGGAAGATGCTCCCGAGGCGTCTACTCTGTGCGACGCCAAGAAGAAAGGCAAGAAGAAGTCGCAAGCGAAACGCGACGCCGCCGACGCGGACCTTGTCGCCGCCGCCGAGTACAAGAACCCTCGGAAGCCCCCCGGAGGTGCCAACCTCTTTGACAAGATGCTCAAGGAGCCGTGCCCCTATCATCAGGGGCCCGTCAAGCACACCCTTGAGGAGTGCGTCATGCTTCGGCGCCACTTCCACAGGGCCGGGCCACCCGCGGAGGGTGGCAGGGCCCGCGACGACGACAAGAAGGAAGATCACCAAGCAGGAGAGTTCCCCAAGGTCCGCGACTGCTTCGTGATCTACGGCGGGCACGCGGTGAATGCCTCGGCTCGGCATCGCAAGCGAGAGCGCCGGGAGGTCTGCTCGGTGAAGGTGGCGGCGCCAGCCTACCTAGACTGGTCCGACAAGCCCATCACCTTCGACCAAGCTGATCACCCCGACCACGTGCCGAGCCCGGGGAAATACCCGCTCGTCGTCGACCCTGTTATCGGTGACGTCAGGCTCACCAAGGTCCTTATGGACAGGGGCAGCAGCCTCAACATCATCTACGCCGAGACCCTCGGGCTCCTGCGCGTCGATCTGTCCTCCGTCCGAGCGGGCGCTGCGCCCTTCCACGGGATCATTCCCGGGAAGCGCGTCCAGCCCCTCGGACGACTCGACCTCCCCGTCTGTTTCAGAACACCCTCCAACTTCCGAAAGGAAGACTCTGACGTTCGAGGTGGTCGGGTTCCGAGGAACCTACCACGCGGTGCTGGGGAGGCCATGCTACGCGAAGTTCATGGCCGTCCCCAACTAAACCTACCTGAAGCTCAAGATGCCGGGCCCCAACGGGGTCATCACCGTCGGCCCCACGTACAAACACGCGTTCGAATGCGACGTGGAGTGCGTGGAGCACGCCGAGGCCCTCGCCGAGTCCGAGGCCCTCATCGCTGACCTGGAAATCCTCTCCAAAGAGGTGCCAGACGTGAAGCGTCATGCCGGCAACTTCGAGCCAGTGGAGACGGCTAAGACCGTCCCCCTCGACCCCAGTGGCGACGCCTCCAAGCAGATCCGGATCGGTTCTGGGCTCGAGCCCAAATAGGAAGCAGTGCTCGTCGACTTTCTCCGCGCGAACACCAACGTCTTCGCGTGGAGTCCCTCGGACATGCCCGGCATACCGAGGGATGTCGCCGAGCACTCGCTGGATATTCGGGCCGGAGCCCGACCGGTCAAGCAGCCTCTGCGCCGATTCGACGAGGAGAAGCGCAGAGCGATAGGCGAGGAGATCCACAAGCTAATGGCAGCCGGGTTCATCAAAGAGGTATTCCATCCCGAATGGCTCGCCAACCCTGTGCTTGTGAGAAAGAAAGGGGGGAAATGGCGGATGTGTGTAGACTACACTGGTCTCAACAAAGCATGTCCGAAGGTTCCCTACCCTCTGCCTCGCATCGATCAAATCGTGGATTCCACTGCTGGGTGCGAAACCCTGTCTTTCCTCGATGCCTACTCAGGGTATCATCAAATCAGGATGAAAGAGTCCGACCAGCTCGCGACTTCTTTCATCACGCCCTTCGGCATGTACTGCTATGTCACCATGCCGTTTGGTTTGAGGAATGCGGGTGCGACATACCAGCGGTGCATGAACCATGTGTTCGGCGAACACATCGGTCGCACGGTCGAGGCCTACGTCGATGACATCGTAGTCAAGACAAGGAAAGCTTCCGACCTCCTCTCCGACCTTGAAGTGACATTCCGGTGTCTCAAGGCAAAAGGCGTCAAGCTCAATCCCGAAAAGTGTGTCTTCGGGGTGCCCCGGGGCATGCTCTTGGGGTTCATCGTCTCCGAGCGGGGCATCGAAGCCAACCCGGAGAAGATCGCAGCCATCACCAGCATGGGGCCCATCAAGGACTTAAAAGGTGTACAGAGGGTCATGGGATGTCTCGCGGCCCTGAGCCGCTTCATCTCGCGCCTCGGCGAAAGAGGCCTGCCTCTGTACCGCCTCTTAAGGAAGGCCGAGTGCTTCACTTGGACCCCTGAGGCCGAGGAAGCTCTCGGGGACCTGAAGGCGCTCCTCACCAAGGCGCCTATCTTGGTGCCCCCAGCCGATGGAGAAGCCCTCTTGGTCTACGTCGCCGCGACCACTCAGGTGGTTAGCGCCGCGATTGTGGTCGAGAGGCAAGAAGAGGGGCATGCATTGCCCGTTCAGAGGCCGGTTTACTTCGTCAGCGAGGTACTGTCCGAAACCAAGACCCGCTACCCACAAGTTCAGAAGCTGTTGTATGCAGTGATCCTGACGAGGCAGAAGTTGCGACACTACTTCGAGTCTCACCCGGTAACTGTGGTGTCATCCTTCCCCCTGGGGGAGATCATCCAGTGCCGAGAGGCCTCGGGCTGGATTGCGAAGTGGGCGGCGGAAATCATAGGCGAGACCATCTCGTTCGCGCCTCGGAAGGCCATCAAGTCCCAGGTCTTGGCAGACTTCGTAGCCGAATGGGTCGACGCCCAGCTACCGACGGCTCCGATCCAACCGGAGCTCTGGACCATGTTTTTCGACGGGTCGTTGATGAGGACAGGAGCCGGCGCGGGCCTACTCTTCGTCTCACCCCTCGGGAAACACCTACGCTATGTGCTACACCTCCATTTCCCGGCGTCCAACAATGTGGCTGAGTACGAAGCTCTGATCAACGGATTGCGAATCGCCATCGAGCTAGGGGTCCGACGCCTCGACGCTCGCGGCGACTCGCAACTCGTCATCGACCAAGTCATGAAGAACTCCCACTACCGCGACTCGAAGATGGAGGCCTACTGCGATGAGGTTCGGCGCCTGGAAGACAAGTTCTACGGGCTCGAGTTTAACCACATCGCTCGGCGCTACAACGAGACTGCGGACGAGCTAGCAAAAATAGCCTCGGGGCGAACAACGGTTCCCCCGGACATCTTCTCCCGGGATCTGCATCAGCCCTCCGTCAAGATCGACGACCCTCCCGAGCCCGAGGCGCCCTCGGTCCAGCCCGAGGTACCCTCGGCACGGCCCGAGGCACCCTCAGCTCAACCCGAGGTACCCTCGGTCCCCGAGGGCAAGGCATTGCGCATCGAGGAGGAGCGAAGCGGGGCCGCGCCTGATCGAAATTGGCAGACCCCGTACCTGCAATATCTCCGCCAAGGAGAGCTACCCCTCGACCGAGCCGAGGCTCGGCGGATAGCGCGACGCGCCAAGTCGTTCGTCCTGCTGGGCGATGAGAAGGAGCTCTACCACCGCAGTCCCTCGGGCATCCTCCAGCGATGCATCTCCATCGCCGAAGGTCAGGAACTCCTGCAAGAGATACACTCGGGGGCTTGCGGCCATCACGCAGCGCCTCGAGCCCTCGTCGGGAATGCTTTCCGGCAAGGCTTCTACTGGCCAACGGCGGTGGCTGACGCCACTAGAATTGTCCGCACCTGCGAAGGGTGTCAATTCTATGCGAAACAGACCCACCTGCCCGCTCAGGCTCTGCAGACGATACCCATCACCTGGCCCTTCGCTGTGTGGGGTCTGGACCTCGTTGGCCCTTTGCAGAAGGCGCCCGGGGGCTACACGCACCTGCTGGTCGCCATCGACAAATTCTCCAAGTGGGTCGAGGTCCGACCTCTGAACAGCATCAGGTCCGAACAGGCGGTGACGTTCTTCACCAACATCATCCATCGCTTCGGGGTCCCGAACTCCATCATCACCGACAATGGCACCCAGTTCACCGGCAGAAAATTCTTAGACTTCTGCGAGGATCACCACATCCGGGTGGACTGGGCCGCCGTAGCTCATCCCATGTCGAATGGTCAAGTAGAGCATGCCAACGGCATGATTCTACAAGGGCTCAAGCCTCGGATTTACAACGACCTCAACAAGTTCGGCAAGCGATGGATGAAGGAACTCCCCTCGGTGGTCTGGAGCCTGAGGACGACGCCAAGCCGGGCCACGGGTTTCACGCCGTTCTTCCTGGTCTACGGGGCCGAGGCCGTCTTGCCCACTGACCTGGAATACGGCTCCCCGAGAACGAGGGCCTACGACGATCAAAGCAACCAAGCTAGCCGAGAAGACTCGCTGGACCAGCTGGAAGAGGCTCGGGACAAGGCCTTACTACACTCGGCGCGGTATCAGCAGTCCCTGCGGCGCTACCACGCCTGAGGGGTCCGACCCCGAGACCTCCAGGTGGGCGACCTGGTGCTTCGGCTGCGGCAAGACGCCCGAGGGAGGCACAAGCTCACTCCCCCCTGGGAGGGGCCATTCGTCATCGCCAAAGTTCTGAAGCCCGGAACGTACAAGCTGGCCAACAGTCAAGGCGAGGTCTACGGCAACGCTTGGAACATCCAACAGCTACGTCGCTTCTACCCTTAAGATGTTTTCAAGTCGTTCATATACCTCGCACCCACGCAAAGTTTAGTCATCAAGGAAGGGTCGGCCTCGCCTCGGCAAAGCCCGACCCTCCCTCGGGGGCTAAAAGGGGGGGAACCCCCTCTACGTCGAAATTTTCCTCGAAAAAGGGTCTCTTCTGCCAGAATATCTTTCGTGCTTTTTGACTACTTCGAAAAGTGGATCCTAAAAACGACGGAGTACACGTAAGCAGCCAAGGCTGACCGAGCCGAGGGACTCCTACGCCTCCGGGATACGGATACCTCACTCATCACCTTCTGCGATAAGTAACTCGCGTTCGGATAAAGTGATTCCGCGGACCGAACAAGTCTTCATGTTCGGAAGTTCTTCTGCCGAAGCAATCCTTCGAGCCTTCTCGACTGAGTCGGTGGCAGGGCCTCATGGACGGGTGAAAGTACGCGTAAGCGGCAAGGCCGACTGAGCCGAGGGACTCCCACGCCTCCGGGATACGGATACCTCACTCATCACCTTCTGCGAGAAGCAACTCCCACTCACACAAACATCCCTGTTACCGACAAAAAAGTCCAGATACTCGAAACAAGAGGAAAGGAGACGCAGCTTTATAACACAGCGAGGGCGTGTATTCTGGCCTTGGCGGCTGCAGAAGGCACACGCTACAAGACACTCTGACCCTGCAGGCTCGGGTCTTGACGCTGGAAGGGGGCAGCAACACCCTCGGCATCAACGACACCTTCGGCGAGGCCCGACCTAGCCTCGGACGGCGACGCGGTCCGAGGATCTCCGCTCCGAAGGACGACGTCATCACCACGCCCGGGCAATCGCTGCCAGGGACTTCTCCGGGAATCCGGCCCGAGCAGGCGGCTCGGCCGGTTGCCCCTGGGGCCTCGGCCGACCATCTCCCAAGGGCGCCAGCCCGACCTGAGGCCTCGGCTGATCAACTCCGACGTCGGTCCCGCCAACGGACAACCCGGCTAGGCTCCGGCCAACCAGGTTTCATTCTCGAGCCGACTCTGCCTCTGTTCATACTGATATCGCTACCCCTGGCCTTGGCTCGTCGAAGAGCGGCCGAGGGGTCCCTTTAACTAAGCTAGAGGAGCCTCGGACAGCAAGGCCGACCGAGCCGAGGGACTCCTACGCCTCCGGGATACGGATACCTCACTCGTCACCTTGACACGGGGCGACTCATGCTATCCGTTCCTTGAACGGCTCGCGCACGCACAACGGCCGCCCCGCCAACTACTCGCCCCGTCGCATTAACTCCGCGGCTGGACAGGCGGCGCTTCTGGCAGGAGCAGCGGGCGACGCTTCGCCTTCACCGAAACAACCGCGCCAAAAAAGGTACGCCGCGTCGTTCGGTTTCGTATCCTTTTCCCTTTTTCCTCTTTCTCTATCTCTTGCGACAGGGACCGGGGAAGGGGGATACTCCGAAAGGGATCCTTCCCCGTGAAGGAACCAGGCTCCGAGCCTCCTTACTGATAAGGGGTTCGAAGGCTGGCCCCCCGAAGGGTTCAACAGCCGCCTCAGATCGCGTGGGCCCTACACCCACTACTGGTCAGAGGTTCGAAGGCCGGCCCCCCGAAGGGTTCCACGGCCGCCTCAGGCTACTCGGGCTCCGCGCCCATTACTGATCAGGGGTTCGAAGGCTGGCCCCCGAAGGGTTCACAGCCGCCTCAGACGCCGAGCGAGGGATGACCAGGGGTACGTTCGATACATAACCAAGGCTCGGGCTGCGCTCCCGAGGTACCCTAGGACATTTCCGAGACCAGCGGGAGCGATCTTGCAACGAAATCCCATCGGAGGGAGGCATCGAGCCCTCGGACCCCGTCGCCAGGGGACCGGGTCCGGCAGATCACCCGCAGGTACTTTTGGGCGTGCCTCTGGGCCCCTAGCCGACCCCTAACGAACGGGGCACGGACGTCCACTCGGATTACCCGCTTGCAGCTCACCGGAGACACCATGTTCGGCGCCCATCGAGGGTAACATGGCGCTCTCCCCCCTCCTCCTTGCGGAAAGGCGACGCAGGGGCGTATGTAAAAAAGCTGAGTCTGTCCCTGATCGCCCTCTTGCCCTGTGCAGAGGCTCGGGGGCTGCTCTCGCAAACCCGGCTCCGGCCAAACCATTGACAGCGTCAACATACCAGCCCGAGAACTTGGGCCCCGACCGTACACCCGGGCTACGGCCAGATCGCATGAGGGAACAACCAGACCAGCCGAAGCATTACGCAAGGCATTAAGACCTCGAAGGAGTGAAACCACTCCTCCGAGGCCTCGGGGGCTACACCCGGCGGGTGCGCTCGCGCGCACCCATCGGAACAAAATGCAACCGAGAAAGGCTGGTCCCCTTGCAAAAAAGTGCGACGAAAGCCTCCAAGCGAGTGCAAACACTCCCTTCGAGGCTCGAGGGCTACTGTCGGGGACCATAATTAGGGGTACCCTCAAGACTCCTAATTCTCAGCTGGTAACTCCCATCAGCATAAAGCTGCAAAGGCCTGATGGGTGCGATTAAGTCAGGGATCAGTCCATTCGAGCGACTCGATCACGCCTCGCCCGAGCCTAGCCTCGGACAAGGGCAGCCGACCCCGGAGGATTTCCGTCTCGCCCGAGGCCCCCCTCCAACGGCGGACACATCTTCGGCTCGCCCGAGGCCCTGCCTTCGCTAAGAAGCAACCCTGACTATATCGCCGCACCGACCGACCAAATCGCAGGAGCATTTAACGCAAAGGTGGCCTGACACCTTTATCCTGACGCGCGCCCTCCGGCAGAGCCGAAGTGACCGCCGTCACTTCGCTGCTCCACTGACCGGTCTGACAGAAGGACAGCGCCGCCTGCGCCACTCCGACTGCAGCGCCACTTGACAGAGTGATGCTGACAGGAAGCCAGGCCCTGCCAAAGGCACCATAGGAAGCTCCGCCCGACCCAGGGCTCGGACTCGGGCTCAGCCCTGGAAGACGGCGAACTCCGCTCCGCCCGACCCAGGGCTCGGACTCGGGCTCAGCCCCGGAAGACGGCGAACTCCGCTCCGCCCGACCCAGGGCTCGGACTCGGGCTAAGACCCGGAAGACGACGAACTCCGCTTCGCCCGACCCCAGGGCTCGGGCTCGGGCTCAGCCCCAGAAGACGACGAACTCCGCTTCGCCCGACCCCAGGACTCGGACACCGCCCCGGCCTCTGCCGACGACCTCCGCCTCGCTCGACCCAGGGGCTCAGACTCGGCCTCGACCATGGAAGACAGACTCGACCTCGGCTTCGGAGGAGCCTCCACGTCGCCCAACCTAGGGTGCAGGCCAGCCACGTCAACAGGAAGCGCCATCATCACCCTACCCCGAGCTGACTCGGGTCGCAGAGAACAAGACCGGTGTCCCATCTGGTTGTCTCCACCAGATAGGCAATAATGGCGCCCCGCATGCCCTGTGACGACGGCAGCTCTCAGCTCTCTTACGGAAGCAGGAGGGCGTCAGCAAGGACACAACCGCTCCGACAGCTGTCCCTCCGCCAGGCTCCGCCGCTCCTCCGACGGCCACGACATCACACTAGTTGGGTTCCAAGATCTCTCTGGCTGCCACATTGGCATGTACTCAGGGCACTAGCTCTCCCTCGCTAGACACGTAGCACTCTGCTACACCCCCATTGTACACCTGGATCCTCTCCTTGCGTCTATAAAAGGAAGGACCAGGGCCCTCTTAGAGAGGGTTGGCCGCGCGGGACGAGGACGGGACAGGCGCTCTCTTGAGGCCGCTCGCTTCCCTCACCCGCGTGGACGCTTGTAACCCCCTACTGCAAGCGCACCCGACCTGGGCGCGGGACGAACACGAAGGCCGCGGGATTCCCACCTCTCTCGCGCCGGTCTCCGGCCGCCTCGCTCCTTTCCCCCCTTCGCGCTCGCCCACGCGCTCGACCCATCTGGGCTGGGGCACGCGGCACTCACTCGTCGGCCTGAGGGACCCCCCGGTCTCGAAACGCCGACAGTATGCGCGTGCTGTGGACCTACTAAGTCGGGCACTCTGAGTCAATTATGCTGAGTCGGGCATGTTAAGTCGGACGGTGTTAAGACAGCTAAGTCCTCAACCAAGCACATTAAGTCGGGCAGAACACACGTCAGTCGGATTTGCCAATCGAGACATGGAAACGAACAAAGCAAAAGACTCAGTATCGGTAAGGACGACCTCAAGAGAAAACACAGGTTCATGAACAACCGCTTTTCATTCATACTAAGGGGAGATCATTACAAAAGAAGAGGGTCAGCTCATTATGAACCAACCCTCGCAGAACAACCCCCCACTTCACTTCCATTTCTTCTTCTATTACTCCTACTACTACCACTACCTACTACTTACTACTATACTATACTAAGATTTATGCCGGTGGCGCCCCGCCACCGACATTGCCATTGTCGCCCTTGCCGATGCCGCTCTCGATGCCGCCATCGTAGCCGCTGTCGTCACTGCCACCGCCCTCGCCGCATCCATTGCCACTGCTGCCACCTTCGTCACCGCCCTCGTAGCCGCTCCTGTCGCTGCTACCACCGTCCTACTCCAGTCCTCCTCCCCGGATTCCTCCGAAGAGTCCTCCTCCTCCGAGTCATGTTAGCAACCTTATAGGTGTGTTATGCAGTGTCAGATATTCCTTTCATTCCAATTTATAGTTCGTTTAACTTTTTGGCATTGAGTTTAACCAACTTATCTTATTCAAAAGAAAATCATAATTATTATTAATTTTTACTATGACATCGTTTAACATATAATATATTTTAAGTATGGTTTTAATTTTTTATTTTTCATAAAAAATAATAAGACGAACCGATCAAACTTAGTAAAAAAAGTCAAGCAAATCATAATTAAGCTTAGTAAAAAAGTCAAACAAATCCTACTACTAATTAAGCTTCAACAGTGGGCGCCTGGCGCGTCCATGCCCCCGCGTCGCCTCCTCTACGCGTCTGCCATGTGGACCCGCCTCGGTCTTCCCCTCCGCGCAGCCACACCAACCGCCAAGCCCCCCACCGCCATTGCCCCCACCTCGCACGATCCGCCATGCCTCCGCCTCGCAAGATCCTCCATGCCAGCGTCTCTGCTTCTCCTCCGTGCAGCCGCCCGACCCGCCGCCTTCCCCTCCGCAAAATAGCCATGCCCCTGCCTCGGCTAACCCTACGCGCAGATCCGCAGCCGCCTGACCCGCCAGGACCCCGCCTCTCCTTCCCCTCCGCGCTCAAACAACCAAGCCGAGGTCCGCGCAGCCACACGAACTGCCATGACCTCGCACGATCCGTCATGCCCCCACCTCGCACGATCCATTGTGCCCCCGCCTCGGCTTCCCCTCCGTGCAACCGCTCGACCCGCCAGGACCCCGCCTCTCCTTCCCCTCCGCGCTCAAGCAACCAAGCCGAGGAAATGCACCCACAAATTTGAAAGTCGCGACAATGGCGCCCGATTTGGCTATGGCGTGCATGATCTCCATCGGCTGATTTGGAAACCGCACAATCTACGTCGTCGATTTGGAAAGCACGATCTCGGTACCGCAATCACAACAATTGTCCCCCAAATGTCGCGACCACCGACGTCCAGGTGAGTCTGCGCTGGTCCTTCATTTTCATGTGTGTGCCAACATCTTCATGTTCAGTAGATTCTCAGTTTGGTTCTTCTCTTTTTGGTTCAGCTGACTTAGGAACGACCAAGCAGGAGCCTACTCCTCATTTGCCCCTGTTTAGAGGTATAAATTTCACTAGCTTCTCTAGCAGTTCATGATTATGCATAACCATGTTCTTGCCTGTTCGAACCTAGATATACAATGTTCTTATGTGCTAGCGGTTCCTGCTGGTACAAATTGGTTTAGCCAAACAGAAAGTAGACTGCTGGGGTAACTTCAGTTGTAGATATTGGCAGATGAGCTTTGTTTGGCATTGCCATTTTGCCCAGCCTCTGACTTCATGAAATGGTCCTTGCATGGGTGTGTGCAACATGTGCCAACACCAAACACCGTTAAGGTAAACAGAAACACCATGGTAACCCCAGCCCCATTGCCCAAGAGTGCTTGATCAGTATAAAAGGCATGAAAGGCAAATTGCAGATGCATATGTAGAGGTCTATATCAGACATCACAACTAAACAACATAATACTTGTGGCTTATGTCAAGGATGCTGATCAGACTATGTTATAATAATGTGATACACAACAGAAAAAAGTAAATGTATTCAACAATGGCCAGCTCCCATCTGTGTTGTCTTAACTTCAGGATCTCAGAGTCTTAACTTCAGGATCACAAATTGTCTCCCGACCACTCAAAAATAATCGGAACATATTAGAAAAAACAGTTGTCAACAATCCAACTATTCATTATACAATAGCCAAGATAAACAATATATAGTAAGAATGGTAGAAGAGCAAAAGGAATGTACACACCTTGACATCGGTTGGCTGGACGTAGATGAAGAGGAAGTAACCAATAACAATGCCAACCGAGAACCCAAAGCCAAAACCAGATAAACCCAGCAATGTACTAATTACACCCATCTTGGATTCCTTCCAAAACCTTCAGATCAAATGCTAGGTTTCAACCAAAAGTTGCAAAATTATCATAAAAAGGATATAATCAATCAAAATTGCACTCGTGAAAAAATATACACCAAAAATATTTCACTCTGCTAAATTGCAAGGAATCAACTAGAGTGGCCTGACCTTTCAGGCCTAGCACAAACCACAAAGCTCCTATTCAATTTACTGCACAACAATAAAGTAATGCTTTTGACCACATCACAAAAGAACAGTATCCAAAGTGTTTAGATATTTAGTGAAAGCGATAGGCAGGTAGCTGATAACAAATGTGTGAATAAATCATGTTCTTCTGCTGGGCGAATAACAGAACTAACCCTCGTCCAGGTTAGTCTGCATTATGTTTACCATTACCCTTATGTTGTAGCAGTTCGTGATCATGCATAACCATAAAATTGCTAACTGAAAAATTGCTAACCAGGTTCTTTTATATTGTTGTAGAAATAAACTCAACAGTACCTGATCTTTTCTCTGCAGCGTGTTCTTTTATTTATACAAATCTGAGACTCCAATGATTATAGTTACATATCCTCGTACATAGAAACCCAAATCAATGTCGTCTCACCACTACGACGCGTCCTGTGGATTTTATCTCCCCTGAAGTTTGTGTTCCTATAGTTTGTGTTCCTGATGTTAACTATATGCTGCTCGTAGTGGTGAGACTGAGGACACTTTCATCGCTGATCTGGCAGTTGGTTTGTCCACCGTATGATTTACTTTATGTGCATATCTAGGATATAGAAGTTTCAATCATTATGGGTCTGAAAACATGAAACAGTGCCCATTGTTGCCAGGTAGGATAGCCAAGAGAGATAATTCATTTTACCTACAATAAAACTCTACCTCAACATATAGAATGTTGTGTTCAAAAGTTACTTCTTTAATAATAGAGTTACTGGTTACAACAAAAACTCTCGACCTGTAGAATATACATCTCTTGCTCTCTAGGCCTTTGGCATGTAACCTTTAGCAGCGATGTGATCTGTTTTTCATTCAACCTCTTTATGTATATCTGGCCTTCAACGATCTTGCAGTCCTGGTACATATTATTCTGTGGACTAATAAATCTCCTCGTACATATTATTCTGTGGACTAATAAATCTCCCTTTCCTGCATTTTATTATTCAGTTCAAAAGGTTAGATCCAAGTTCAAAAAATAGTGTGTCTGTTCATTCTTCTATTAGTTGTATCTTCCTACGTATGTAAGTTTAGTTCTTCATTCACTACCTTTTCATTGTGATAGGTAAAGACAATTACTTCTCTCTACAATCCAACTATATAGAGAGATCGACGTCAAAAGGAACCTCGGGCTTTGTATTCAAGTCGGCGAGGTAACAACCAAATTACGTCTTGTGCTTTTGGAAACCATGAGCATCCAAATTGTGTTTTTTAACTTGTACAAACACATCTGATCTGACAGACCTTTCTTTTTGGCTACAAGAAACAAGATGTGTTCAAATTATGTGTTGTTCTTTTATTTACTTGTACAAACACAGCCCGACTGGTTCGTAAAAAACACTTAATCTAATGTATCTGGACATCAATTAATCTAATGTATCCTTCTTAGGTTCAAGTATCTGGACATCACCACCTATTTTCTCCATAGAGTTATAAACAAAAAAGGGCTTTCCATCTTACCCTCAATTAATCTAATGTATCCTTCGTGCCCTTCGATCCCCCTCACTGGAACTTCCCTTAAACATCCAACTAGAGCAAAGCGTCCTGAATATAGAGTATGCTTCAGAGAAAAGTAAGACAGAACATCATTCTAGAGAAGATATGAAAAAAAATAAATTATTTTTCAGCAGATTAAGTACCAAGAAAAATACATGAATTCAAAAATAAAACTTGCTGGCAAATAAGAGATCCCTGCATTAGAGTTGGTGAATCCAATCACCTTCCCTGGTTCAAGTAAATTGCAGTAGCTGGCCAGGGGAACAAAATTAAGATGACCTTATACTCTTTCAAAGGATGAAAGGGATGTGAAATCAAGATGTTCCTCTTCATCACTATGAGGGTATCCAACTAATTTAGCATCCTTCGTATTCATTTGCTTATCATCATGACCTTGACTATTTTGTGCCTCTTCTTTTTGCCCAGTTACACTGCCTGTTCTGTTAGATAAATACTTGGGAGTTATCTTGCCCTTTGTGACCCAAAATGTGGCATCACAGGAATACTTGTATCCTTTTTTATGGAACCATTTTACCCAGCCTCTAAATTCAGCGGCATTGTTCCTAGCTTGTTGATATCAGTTGAGTTTCATTGGCAAAACTTAATACAAGCAGTCTACTTTACACTTCCCAACTGTAGAAGCACATCTACAGTTTTTTACTTGTACAATCACATCTAAAATGCACCAGTTTTTACGTGTAGTTCCAATAAGATTTTTTTGCTAAACCAATGTTTTTGTTAAATTAAACAGTAGAGGCTGCCATTGGTTCAGCCAAACAGAAAGTGTCCTCGCTTGTAGATTTTAACAGTATAAACACCCGGTGACTGCAGGCAGCCATTAGTTCCAGATTTTACCTTTTAGAATGCCAAGTACTCGATGAAGTGCAACAACAACATCCTATCTTGTGTTGCCCTTTGTGCCCAGAATGTGGCATCCCAGGAATACTTGTAACCTTTTTTATGGAACCATTTTGGCCAGCCTCTAAATTCAGCGGCAGTGTTCCCAGCTTGTTGATATCAATTGAGTTTCCTTGGCAAACCTTAATAGAAGCAGTCTACTTTACACTTCCCAAATGTAGAAGCACATCTACAGTTTTTTTACTTGTACAGTCACATCTAAAATGCACCAGTTTTTTACGTGTAGTACCAATAAGATACATTGTTTAGTGACTTACACTTAATAGTAGGGATTAAGTTATCCACGCTAATACAAAGTATGGACTCATCTTACTAATTCCAATGCACCAGCCACCAAGCAAAACAGGTATATAGCACATCTACAGTTTGGAAGTGATTTGTTTCCATTTTTTAAATTCTGGGTGTCTCTAATGATGAATCTAGGATAACCATATATCTTGTGGTATCTTGTGTTATTTATGAAAAGCTACTTAATCCTTCTCATAATTTTATTGTTGTTTTAATGGTGCTATGATCAATATATTGTCGATAAAAGATCAATGGCACCATCTACACTTTACCAAAATAGGGCTACTTAATCCTTCTCATAATTTTATTGTTGTTTTAATGGTGTTATGATCAATATTTTGTCGATAAAAGATCAATGGCACCATCTACACTTTACCAAAATAGGACGGTTGCAGCTGTATCTCCCTTTCCACCAGAATCTCCGTAAGCAGCATCTAAACTTGCCCATTCTCAACTAGCAGATTTCCTTATGTGAAAACGAAGAACCAACAGAAACAAATCTAATGGGGCATAATGCTGGTCGCACACCATTAATAGACATCTCAAACACAAGCGTTACAGGTAAAAGTTTGTTCACACATGTCAATTAATGATTGAAACTTAATAAGTATGTGTTCATTAATACAAAAAGTTGAATTGTAGGTGATCAAATAGGATCAAACTCGCTTGGACCAATAGACGATGCTAATGAACGTAAGAGGCAAAGGGATAGAGAAAGATATGCCACGATGTCCATTGAACAAAAGAATGAGAAAAATAGGAAGCGTCGTGAAGCACGTCAACGAAATAAAGGACTACCCCTAAAGTCTGAGTCATCTAGAGGTTCGTATTTAACTGTAGCACCATTGATCTCACAAATTTTGCCTTTTGTACCACCATTTATTTGGCTAATGCTAGGATGATTATGGTAGGTCCTATTAAAAACACTCCATCGGCTGGTAATTCTATCGAACGAAAGAGGCAAAGGGATAGAGAAAGGCGTGCAACAATGTCGGTTGAACAAAGGAATGAGTACAATAACAAGCGTCGTCAAATGCGTCAACGAAATAAGGGACAAAATGTGATGCCCGATGTTTCAGGAGGTGATGAAACCCGTCAAATTTAAATTAAATATGTCTGTTCATAGACCTACTATTGTAAAGTAATTGTATTCATATTTCGTAGATGGCGACAACAAAGTAAATGTGGATCCAGATGATGATAGCGACTGGCTGCATCGGAACGAGACATTCCAGACAAACGACTATGTCGCAGCGACAGACCTTCTGCCACCATGTACATGACTGTTCACTTTACTAAAAATAGGCAAAATACAACAAATTTCATGCAATTGAACCTATACATGCCATATTCTAGGCAGTGTGCATGAATCTGTTGGTGTCATTGGGGAACCGAGTATCGGCGTTAGGGAGTATAGGCTTGAACGCCTTAGGTTGTATAATCAGACACCAAACCGAAAAGAGGCAAAGATAGAGTACATGAGAAAACGTAGAGTGCTACAGGCTGACACTCTGAATGTTGCGTCCATCGCCATGGAGGACCCAACATATACCCCTGAGGTTGTGCACCCTGCAACGGAACCTTCAACAGTTACCACCTGCGACTGGGTTATCCCTGAATTCGTTAGGACACCTTTCCTACCAGCTCAAACACAGCCCGAGGATGTCGGTTTATTCGATATGTCTACTGAAGCAATAAGACGTAAACATCATGTGCCGCGTGGGGAAAGACAAACTATCTTAGCCCGTCGAAACAAACAATTTCAAGCATCCATTGCAAGGAACGTGACTACTTTGAATGGGGATACTATCGGCGACGCCAACAACAATGGTAATTACTATCCAATCTTAAATGGATCTTGCACGACGACGATACCATATAGTCAGACTAATCGTGTGTTTCCATCAACATAATGTAGCATTCCATGCCAAGCCGCTACCTTGCCAACAAATGGAAGTGAAGGCATAACCGAACAAGGAAATGAGGTGGAGCATACACAAGAGAAGCCAAGGGTCATTTCCAATGGTAATTGTAAAAAATCTTTATTTAGATTACATATTTTCCCCACCCTTAATGCCTTTGTCTTTTACGTGGCTCGTGTTTTCACGATCCAGATGATGATGATGATGATGATGATGAGGCTGTCATATTCGGAGAAGATGATGACGACGACGAGGGATACATATTCGCTGGCCAATGTACTTATATCAATTTTTATTATGATTATGATACCAAGGCTTATATAAATACACATGTCTTAGTCGTTGTTTTCCAAAAAATATCAGATGAGGAGACTGACAAGGACATCGAAATCGATGGTACTCAGGATGAATCTACTGGCACTGATGTGCCTGACCCGTACGACAAGGTATACAGTAACCTCCCTGAAGAAACGCATATGCTGAAGCCTGTTCCTGACTGCAGTTATTGCACTGCGAAGAAGTTTGAGTACGAGCCACCTGAGTTTTGCTGTCGTGGTGGGAAGGTTGAGCTAGCACCACTGGATACCCCTCCCCAGCTCAGGAGGTTGTGGGATAGTGCAGACTCTGATGCTAAGCACTTTCATGATAACATTAGGTTTTTAATGGCCATTTCTCTTTCACTTCCCTATATTGTTGCCTCGATAGTATGACAACTAATGTGCGAGATTCTGGTATATACACGTTCCGGGCACAAGGCATGATGTACCACAATATCAAATCATTCGGTAAGGAAGGTGGGTCGGAGCATAAACATCTAGAGCTTTACTTTTACGATGACGATCCTAGTCTTGAGCATCGGTACCGTAAGTGTCGTTTTTTTAGACTGTCACCGGGGGGGAGAGGATCCCCACCTGATTTTCATTCATGTCTTTTTTGCCCAAAGCGGCTAGAGTTTACAGCAAGCTAGCAGCATTGTAGCTAGCATAGTTACAGGGGGGCGAAGCAATGATGAGATTACATAATAGGATTAGAAAACACCAACAACCAAGCACCTAATACTTGTGCCTCTTTCCTGTTGTGCCTGTACGCCCAAGCTTTTGCTTCAGAAGCGCATGAATGCAAAGTGGCCGCAAGAGTGGCATGATCCTGACGGAAGACGACACCATTTCTGCGTTTCCACAGTTGCCAGCAGCAGAGGAGGATAAAGGAGTTGAATTCTGCACTCGGAAGGCAATCAGGGCGACTGATGTTTGGCAGGTCCTGGGTGCCCAGATCATCAGCGACAGAAAATCCGATGGAGCTCCAAAATTGGCGTGCAAACGGGCAGTGGAAGATGATGTGCGAAGGAGTTTCACTGTCTTGGTTACATATTTCACAACAGTCATCATCCACAATCCCTTTTTTCTTCAGGTTCCATTTGCACTGAATTTTTCCTTGCATAAGCAGCCAACAGAAGAATTGTGCCCGTGGGGGGGGCTTTGTTACCCCAGATGAAAGTGGTGCTAACATCACCATGCCCCAAGGACCCTTTAAGCAGGTTGTAGAGAGTAGAGGTCTGAAAATTACCAGTGTGATCCGCAAGGAAGCAATGTCTGGTATCTGGTCGATCGACGAGGCTTGTGTTGTTTATTATTGTTAGCACAACTTCTAGTTCCTCCCGGGCTTGTGGCGTGAGGCGCGGGACTAGGTGCAAACCCTGCAGCACCACCTCTCTCACGCAGATTTTTTGCCTGATGCAGTGTGAGTACAGGGCTGGGAAGGCTGTAGACAGGTCGTCAGGCCCAGACCAAGCGTCATGCCAAAAATCAGTGCTGCAGCCATCCCCAACCTGAGATGAACTGGTCGCTTGATAGATGGGCAGCAACGCTCTCAGAGTATCCCAATGGCACCCCCTGATCCCGCCCTCCATTGTTGCTAGTTTAACATTCGAGCGCACCCAGGTTGCCCAAGACGACAAGGCTGAAGAGTGCAATCTGTGAATGAGCTTGACCAACAGACATGTGTTCTAGATGTGTAGGTCCTTGATGCCCAAACCCCCTGCCTGTTTCGGTTTACAAACATTTTCCCAAGCAACCAAGCAGCTCGATCCAGAGCACCGATCTTCGCCAGTCCAGAGAAAGGATCTTCTTCGGCTGTCCACCCTGGAGAGAATCCCAGGTGGCAAAGGCACAGCGCACATGGCATAGACGAGCTGAGAGTCAAGCACCGAGTTCACTAGGACTGCCCTGCCAGCGGGATTTAACAAGGCTGCTTGCCAGCCCGCCAAATATTTGTCAGTCTTGGCGATTTGGGGAGAGAAGGCCGTGAGTCTGAGCTTTGTGCTGGACAGAGGCAACCCGAGGTACGTCTGCGGGAAACCTTCCTGCTTGCATCCCAAAACTTGGAGCATTGGGGCCAGATCCTGAGGGTTAACATGCATGGGCACCGCAGTGCTTTTGGAGTAGTTGATCTGCAGGCCTGACGCTGCGGAGAAGGAGTCCAAAAGGTGCTTCAGAGTCATGATGTCCCTTATATTAGCACGGGCAAGGATGAGGGTGTCGTCAGCGTATTGCAAGATTGGGCAAGCTGAGTCCTCAAGAATGGGGTGCCTAACCATGCCGCTATTTTTTATTAGCACCTGCAGAACATCGGCGACAAGCAGGAAGAGGTACGGGGAGAGGGGGTCCCCTTGCCTCAACCCGCGCCTGCAGGTAAACCAAGGCCCCGGGCATCCATTCACCAACACGGCGTTCCTTGATGTGCTCTGAATTTTCTTCATCCAAGACAGCCAAACGTCACAAAAACCCCTTGCAGACAGAATGGTGGCTAGGCCGTCCCAACTGACAGTGTCAAAAGCCTTTGCGAAGTCCAACTTCAGCACCAATGTGGGAGTCTTCCTCTTATGACAGCATTGGACAAGCTCCATAGCATACACAAAATTCTCTGTGATGGAGCGGCCTCGAATGAACCCTGTCTGATCCAAATCAATGAGGGATGCAATCTCCCGCTGCAGCCTGGTGGTGAGCATTTTTGTGATAATCTTGAGACTGCAATTCTGTAGGCTGATCGGTCTGAAGGAGTCCACTGACACACACCCCGGTTTTTTTGGCAGCAGCACCATGTACGCCCTGTTGATACGCTCAAGGTCGACCTCATTTCTGTGGAAAGCGCCCAAGAGATCCATCACTTGCACTTCAACAGTCGACCAAGCTGCCTTGTAGAAGCTAGGCCCGAAGCCGTCAGGGCCCGGGGCACTGCACCTCTTCATCGATCGAACAGCAGCAGCAGCTTCTGCCTTAGAGAAGGGGGCAGTGAGGGCGCCGCTAGCACGAGGCCTCCCGCTGTAGAGGGCCTGCACATCGAAGGACCAGGAGGTGGCAATACTAGCGCCCATGATACCTGCGAAGTAGGAAGTGATCGCCGCTGTTTTATCCTCATGACTCCATAGTTCCTGGCCGTCCACCTCAACCACTCTGATGTGGTTTCTTATTTGTCTGTGAGTAGCATGAGCATGGTGAAAGGCGGTATTGGCATCCGCCTCCCGGAGTGCACGCTGCTTCCCTCGCTGCTTCCAGTATGCAGCCTGCTCTCGAAGACGGAGTTCCAGCTTGTCCTGGCACAGAACCCGAACCTGCACTTCTGCACCAGACAGCGTGCGAAACTCTTCCAGGTGGTCGAGCAACATAATAATGAATTTGCAATTGGAAATTAAGTGGGGCGGCGCCCTGTTACGCCTTGACCAAACCTTTGCCGCAGACCGCGTGCGTTTGAGGCAGCCAGCGAGGCGCCCGGCAGCGTCAAGGATAGCAGGATCAGGTTGCCATTCCAGGAGCACTGATGGAAGAAAGGAGGGGCACTGAAGCCAGGCGTTCTCAAACCTGAACAAGGTTGATTTTGGGACTGCGGTCGACATGGTAACAAGGATCGGCTTGTGATCCGAGGTAGGTCTGAGCCGAGAGGTGAGGGTGGTCGAGGGGAAAGCTGAGGCGTGGTTAGAGTTGGTGAAGGCTCGATCTAGTCTAGCAAGCGTGGGGAAGCGGCGCTTGTTCGACCACGTGAACAGACTATCGAGAAGGGGGAGCTCACGCAGGCTTAGCCTGTCAATGCAACTATTGAAGAGATCACAGAGGGACCGACTGACAGCACCTTTGTTTTTTTCAGACGCATTGCGAATGAGGTTGAAATCACCAAGGATCAACCAAGGCCCATCAATGTGCGAGTGGATCTCCTGAAGGATTTGTAGGAAGTCCGGAGCGTCACGGTGATCGGAGGGAGCATAGACATTGGTAATGTGTATGACAACATTGACAGCCAGGAGAGTAAAGCAACAAGTAAGAGCATGGCGCCTAATAATGTAAGAATTTAGCTGTAGACTATTTTCGTTCCAGGCCGTAAGGATGCCGCCACGGGTACCGGCAGCCGGGATGTGCAGAAAATTGGAAGCAAAAGACGAAGGGAGGAAAGAGGCAGCCTTGAACACAGTAACGTCGCTGAGTTTTGTTTCCTGGAGACAGGCAATAGCTGGGGAAGAGGAGACAATGGCATCACGAACAAGAACACATTTATCCGAGTCGCCAAGACCACGAACATTCCACGACATTACGACAAGGTTCTTACCACAACTAGCCATGACCACACAAACATAACACCAAGGGACAAGGATTAGCAAGCCACCCAGAAGAGTCTAGCCTAAGCAGCAGAAGACAGAAAACAGGCTCACAGAGCCGACCAACAACAGAGAGACGAACAACACAACAGGACGAGCAGATAGCGGCGACAGACACAAACGCACGGACGCCGACCTCCAAAGTGCGCATGGAACAAAGGCTGAAGATCTTCATCCCATGGCCGGCGGCACCACTCCCACGGCGTCAGCCGCAGAGCAACCCAGGCCAGCAGCGCGCACCAACTTGTGCAGGGCAGCGACTGAGATTGGGGCCTTGGTCTTGTTGAGCAGCCCCTTCTTCTGAACTTCTTTCTTGACAGCAGCAGAACATGGCTGGAGGGAATTCTGAATTTCCTTTCGCTGAACAGCCTTGTCAGTCATGTTGACGAAGTTGGATGAGGCCTTCTGAGCGAGCCGGGTGCTATGACGTTTCGGCTGCACAACCTTCTCAGCACGGGCGCGACGCCTAGCACCAGCACGAGGGGTCCCGGTGGAGGCGACAGGCAACAGCGGCGGTGGCGCACAAGGGGGAGCAGGAGCACTGGGGCGAGCAGGCAAGTTGGGCGCGCGGGAGCGAGCAGGCGAGTTGGGCGCAGTGAAGAACTGCGGCGAGCTGACGGCGCGACTGTAAGCAGCGAGCTGAGCAAAGAGGGCTGACAAACCTAGCAGCTGTGCGGTGGCAGGATTCTCACCAGAGACAGCAGGCAGAGCAGACGGTGGAGGCATAGCGGGGAGAGAGTGCTGCTCATGGGAGGCTGGCGGGGGCGGCGGCGATGCTGGCGGGGTCGAGTTCCGGGGAGTAAAAGGAACTACGGGCACTGGCTGGCGGGAAGCTGGAACAGGGGTGGCGGATGCATCGCGGCGGCGGGGGTGGAAGGGTGTAAGTTCGCGAGCGATCGGCATCATGCAGCTCCAACGGCGGTGGCCTAAACCACCACAGTTGCGACACCGGACAGGATCGCGGCAATTGCGGACGCAGTGCTCCGGCGAGAGGCAGCGGAAGCAGACGTTGGTGGCAGTAATTGGCGGTAGAGGTTTTCTCGCGCGCGGTGTGGTTTTTGTTGGGGTTCGGAGGGCGTCTGCGTACGACTTGGCTGCTGTTTGGTGGGGCGTATTAACAGCAAGCGGGGCAGTGGTTGGCAGCAGGCCGCGGCAGGTGGAGGCAGGGGGACGAGTTGCTCCCCCGAAGTCCGGTATCCCTGGATCTGGCAAATCCAAAAAGAGCCCCAGAGGCTGCTCCTTTCCAGCTGGATTGTGTTGAGCAGTGCACGAAGGAACATCAGAGCAGACCGAAGTAAACACGGGGTTGGGAGTCACGCCCTGTTCTGGTGGGGCAATAACTGCTTCGTCAACCTTGAGATCAAACTGTACTTCCTCCTGAACTGCCATGGCCGCTTTGCAAGCGTCGTCCAGAGAGAGGTGAACGTGCAGCACGGAGGAGGAGAGACGCAGCGAACCCCTGACGACGAGCGCGTTCACTATGACCTGGCAAGCAACCGTGACTCTGAAAACTCTAGGACGCACTTGCACCACGTGGAGGCGACTCGGATAGACAGTCAGAAGGAAGTTGACCGCATTGCGAACGAAGAAGAGATTGTAGCGGGCGGAGGGGGAGGAAGGGGTGATCCAGATAAACGCGGTGGGGGAGGTGGAGGGACCTGGGACGACGGCATGGTGGAAATCGAGGAGGAATCGATCTTGTAGCAGCGCCCCTGGCCTGGCAGACGAGATCCTCACCTCTTGTCGCGCCGCGCCGCGCCGGGCCTCAAGCGCAGGACGGACTTGCAGCGCCGGCAAGGAGCAAGGTGTAGGCAGGAGAGCAGCGGGAGGTGGTAGTGGAGGCGGTGGGGGTGTAGGTGGCGGGTGGTGGCCGGCGGCGAACGGTCCCGAGGTGGAGCCGTCGTCGCCGGGAGCGTGCTCGCGAGGAGCGTGCGAAGCCATCCCTATAACTTTTGCGTGTTCGAGAGGGGTTTCGGAAGAAGAAGAAGAATATCCTTTTCTACCGTAAGTGTCGTGAAGAGCAGCTTCAGAAAGACAAAGAGGTTATTAAACAGATAGTTGGCATACTCCATGGAAACCCGTACTCCGAGCACCTTAGGAGCATGGGCCATGTTGAGAACCTTGATGACTATCATATCGCATTGAACCTTGACCAGACTTTGAACCAGAAGACATATAACACGCCTCTCACTTTGGAGGTGGCCGCTGTATGGATCGAGGGGAGCGAACGGCGAGGCCAGTTCAGCAAGAGTGTTATGTTACATGGGAAGGATAGGTCAAGCCACGGCATCCGCTCATACCATGGATGCTACGATGCACTATTGTATCCACTGTTCTTCCCAAAAGGTGAACTTGGATGGCATGCAAATATCCCAAAGGTTGGTGTATCCATGGATGAAGTGGATGCATACCGTGCGACACATAGGGCAAATAATTCAAACGATGAAGATGCAGGTTAGTTGTTTCTTTGTACTTTGGGATTTTTGCACATTATTAACTATTCTTTCAACATCACTCACTTTTCAATCCTTGCGTATGCAGAATCTCCTACCCATTTATGTGTGTCCGTACGTGACTACTACTGCTACAAATTCCAGATTCGTCCCGGGGTATTTAATCCAATACTTCATGGAAAGCGGCTTTTCTAGCAGTTCGCTGTCGACATGTACATCAAGATTGAGAGCTCTCGTTTAGATTTCATACGTAAGAATCAGGATCGTTTAAGGGCAGACCTATACCAGGGCTTGGTGGATAGCATGTTAGATGGAGATATCAGAGCAGAAAAGGTTGGGAAGCGAACTGTGCTGTCTACGTCATTTATTGGCGGTCCTCGTGACATGAAACGTCGGTATATGGATGCTATGGCTCTGGTGCGGAAGTTTGGTAAACCGTACATCTTTCTTACCATGACATGTAACCCCAACTGGGATGAGATAAGGAGGGAGCTTCTCCCTGGGCAAACACCGCAAGATCGTCCCGATCTTGTAGTGCGTGTCTTTCATGCGAAGCTACATGAGTTAAAGCATAGGCTGACTAAACAGGATATTCTCGGTAAGGTCTGGGCCTACGTCTACGTCGTGGAGTTTCAAAAGCGGGGTTTGCCACATGCCCATTTTCTACTCATCATGCAGAGGAAGTACAAGCTAACGTGCCCTGAGCAGTATGACCTTTTGATCTCAGCCGAGATCCCACACAACAAGTACCCTGAACTACGAAAGATGGTTATCAAGCATATGATGCATGGCCCGTGTGGGTCGTTAAACCCTAACTGCCCATGCACTAAGGGCCATGCATCGTGCAAGAATCATTACCCCCGGCCTTTCAGTGACACAACCTTGCAAGGGAAGGACTCATACCCGATTTACAGACATCGTGATGATGGGCGTAAGGAAAAGGTTCGAGGGTGCGAATTGGACAATAGATGGGTTGTCCCTTACAACCCTTACCTCCTTCATCTCTTCAACTGTCACATCAATGTTGAGGCGTGCGGAAGCATCAAGACTGTTAAATACCTTTTCAAGTACATATACAAAGGCCATGATCGTGTGTCTGTTGTTATGAGAGATACGAGCAAGGCAGATGATGATGTAGATGAGATCAAGCAGTACAGAGATGCAAGGTGGGTG
Organism: Zea mays; assembly: GCF_902167145.1. Taxonomy (NCBI): domain Eukaryota; kingdom Viridiplantae; phylum Streptophyta; class Magnoliopsida; order Poales; family Poaceae; genus Zea; species Zea mays. The sequence goes on along the minus strand of NC_050100.1, from coordinate 27,895,880 downwards.
ACTCCTCTAGAAGCGTTATGGAGGATATACGGCTTTGAGCTTAGTCAGAACTCTCCACCTGTGATGCAATTGCAACTCCATCTTCCAAACATGCACATGGTGGCGTTTCACGAACGACAAATGGTCGAGCGAGTCGTCAACCGTCCAGGTGCTGATAGGTCAATGCTCACGGCATATTTTGAAGCGAATAGGCTACATGAGGGGGCTTGTGGCATCCTATATGGTGACTTCCCTGAGTGGTACACTTGGCAAAGTGGTAAGGGCAAAGTATGGCAACGGAGGAAGCGTGATACGGGTGGACAAGTCGGTAGAATAGTCTCTGCTCATCCCGCTAAGGGGGAGCTCTACTATCTCCGTGTTCTCCTAAACCATGTGACTTGCGCCACCTCCTATGTGGATCTAAGGACAGTAGATGGTGTCACGCTACCAACTTTTCGTGAGGCAGCAGAGAGAAGGGGACTACTTGAGTCGGACAACACACTGGATGACTGTCTCACTGAACGTGCTCTTTTCCAGATGTCAGCGGCGCTGCGACGACTTTTTGCCACAATACTGGTGTACTGTGAGCCAAGTGATGTGGCGGTACTCTGGCAGAATCACCTAGATGTTATGTCAGAGGACTATCAACACAGGAGTCAGGGTAAAACTCATGTTGAGCAGATGGTATTGATTGACATTAGGAACATGTTGCAGTCAATGGGAAAGGACATAAAGACATTCCCTCTTCCTCCTATCATCGACGCATATGACGATGCTATTGGTACTGCTAGGGAGGTTTACGAGGAGGAAAGTATCGAACCGGCAGTGGGAGATGTGGCTCTCAAAGACTCTCTTAACGAGGAACAGAGGGCCGCCTATGATAAGATTCTATCTGTCGTTGACACTGATCAGGGCGGATTGTTCTTTGTGGATGGACCTGGTGGCACTGGGAAGACTTATCTATACAGAGTGCTGCTCGCGACGCTACGCAGCCAGGGCAAGATTGCAGTGGCAACAGCTACATCTGGCGTTGCAGCTTCCATAATGCCTGGAGGAAGAACCGCCCATTCACGCTTCAAGATACCTCTCACTATTGACGATGGTGCTGTATGTAGCTTCACGAAGCAGAGTGGAACCGCAGAGTTGCTACGGAAAGCATCTCTCATTATCTGGGACGAGGCTTCTATGACCAAGAGACAAGCCGTTGAGGCACTGGACAATAGCATGCACGATATAATGGGTCGGCCCGAACTACCATTCGGTGGTAAAACCATTGTCTTCAGTGGGGATTTCAGACAAGTCTTGCCTGTTGTTCGTAAAGGGTCAAGGGTGAAAGGGAAATGTGCCCTTGGGCCATTTCTAAGCATTTTGGTGATTGAGTGCCAACACAAGTACTTAAATGTGAATCTATGCCCATGGATGAACAAAGTGCAAATAAAGAGCTAAGGTATGTTTCTAAGTCTTAGTACATTGGTTTTATGTACTAATATATTTGTCTAAGTATCAGAAACAGGAAGAAGAAGAAAAGAGGAGAGTTGGCTATGTACAGTCAAGAGACTGTTTTCAGTCTGGGGCACCGGACTGTCCGGTGGTGCACCGGACAGTGTCCGGTGCGCCAGGCTGCCTCGGCCGAAGAGGCCGCTCTCGGGAATTTGCTGACGGCGTACGGCTAAAATTCACCGGACTGTCCGGTGTGCACCGGACTGTCCGGTGAGCCAACGGTCGGCCGGGCCAACGGTCGGCCGCGGATTCTGCGCGCGACACGTGGCCAAGCCAACGGTCGGAAGGGGGCACCGGACTGTCCGGTGTGCACCGGACATGTCCGGTGCGCCAACGGCTCCCAGATCTGCAACGGTTGGCTTCGCCATTTAAGGAAAGGAATCGGGCACCGGACACTGTCCGGTGTGCACCGGACTGTCCGGTGCGCCCGATGACAGAAGGCAAGGATGGCCTTCCAGATTTGTTCTCAACGGCTCCTAGCTGCCTTGGGGCTATAAAAGGGTCCCCTAGGCGCATGGAGGAGAACACCAAGCATTCCTACAACATTCCTAAGCACCAAGACATCGATCTCACTCATTCGTTTCGTTGTGATAGCATCTAGAGCTCTTGTTGAGTTGCGAACTCTTTGAGTTGTGTTGCGAGCTCTTGTTGCGACTTGTGTGCGTGTTGTTGCTCTGATTATCTGAAGTCTTGTGTGCGTTGCTCATTCCCCTTTTCTCTGTGTTCTTTGTGAACTTCAATTGTAAGGGCGAGAGGCTCCAAGTTGTGGAGATTCCTCGCAAACGGGATTGAGAAAAAGCAAGCAAAACACCGTGGTATTCAAGTGGGTCTTTGGACCGCTTGAGAGGGGTTGATTGCAACCCTCGTCCGTTGGGACGCCACAACGTGGAGTAGGCAAGCGTTGGTCTTGGCCGAACCACGGGATAAACCACTGTGTCATTTCTGTGATTGATCTTTTGTGGTATTGTGTTTTGTTGAGACTCCTTTCTAGGCACTTGGCAATCATTGTGCTAACACTTAACAAGTTTTTTGTGGCTATAAGTTTAATTTTTTACAGGATCACCTATTCACCCCCCCCCCCTCTAGGTGCTCTCAATTGGTATCAAAGCCGTTCTCTTCAAGAAGGGACTAATCGCCCGAAGAGATGGATCCTAAGGGAAAGGGAATCGTGATCAACGACAAGGAGAAGGAGTCCTTCGTCAACGAGCCTAAGGATGACAAGCCTACTGACTCGGGCTCGGGCCACAAGCGTAAAGATGGGAAGAAGAAGAAGACAAGGCGCATCAAGGAGATCGTCTACTACGACGATAGCGATGAGTCTACTTCTTCCCAAAAGGACGACGACAACGACTACAGGAAGACGGTCAATTCGAACTTTTCATTTGATTATTCTCGTATTCCACATAGTTCGAATTCGCATTTGCTCTCCATTCCTCTTGGCAAACCTCCACACTTCGATGGGGAAGACTACGGATTTTGGAGTCACAAAATGCGTAGTCACTTATTCTCTCTCCATCCAAGCATATGGGAGATTGTAGAGAATGGAATGAAATTTGATAGCTCGGATAGCCCTATGCTTATAAATGAACAAATCCATAGAAATGCACAAGCTACTACTGTTCTATTAGCATCTTTGTGCAGGGAAGAGTACAATAAGGTGAGCGGCTTGGACAACGCCAAGCAGATATGGGACACCCTCAAGATCTCTCACGAGGGGAACAACATCACCATGCTCACTAAAATGGAGTTGGTGGAGGGCGAGCTTGGACGATTCGCAATGATAAGGGGAGAGGAGCCAACCCAAACTTACAACCGGCTCAAGACCCTTATCAACAAAATAAGGAGCTACGGAAGCACGCGATGGACGGACCACGACGTCGTCCGCCTAATGCTAAGGTCCTTTACTGTTCTTGATCCTCATCTCGTAAACAATATTTGTGAGAATCCCAGGTACACGATGATGACGCCCGAGGAGGTACTCGGAAAATTCGTAAGCGGGCGGATGATGATCAAGGAGGCGAGATACGTCGACGACGCCTTGAATGGTCCGATCAACGAGCCTCAACCCATTGCTCTCAAGGCAACAAGGAGCAAGGAGGCGCTACCCAGCAAGGTGGCACAAATTGAGGCTGCCGGTCTTAATGATGAAGAGATGGCCCTCATCATCAAAAGATTCAAGACGGCGCTAAAAGGTCGAAAGGGACAGCCAAGCAAGACTAAGACCAAGGGAAAGCGATCATGCTTCAAATGCGGTAAGCTTGGTCATTTTATTGCTAACTGTCCCGACAATGATAGTGATCAGGATCAAGGGAACAAGAGGGAGAAGAAGAAGAACTATAAGAAGGCAAAGGGCAAGGCGCATCTAGGCAAGGAGTGGGACTCGGACTGCTCCTCTTCCGACTCCGACAATGAAGGACTCGCCGCCACCGCCTTCAACAAGTCATCCCTCTTCCCCAACGAGCGTCACACATGCCTTATGGCAAGGGAGAAGAAGGTGAGTACTCGAGACTCCACTTATGCTTCTTCTAGTGATAATGAGTCTAGTGATGATGATGACATAGACTATTCATGCTTATTCAAGGGCTTAGATAGATCTAAAATAGATAAGATTAATGAGTTGATTGATGCTTTGAATGACAAGAATAGATTACTAGAAAAACAAGAAGATCTTTTATATGAGGAGCATGATAAATTTGTTAGTGCACAAAATTCTCTTGCTCTAGAAATTAAAAGAAATGAAATACTCTCTAGTGAATTATCTACTTGTCATAAAACCATTTCTACTCTAGAAGGTGTCAACAATGATTTAAATGCTAAATTAGAAGTAGCAAATAAATCTAATTCTTGTGTAGAACATGTTGTAATTTGTACTAGGTGTAAAGATATTGACATTGATGCTTGTAGTGAACACCTAGTTTCAATTTCCAAGCTTAATGATGAATTGGCTAGTCTTAATGCTCAACTTAAGACTAGCAAGAATGAATTTGACAAGCTAAAATTTGCAAGGGATGCCTACACGATCGGTAGACACCCCTCAATTAAGGATGGACTTGGCTACAAAAGGGAAGCCAAGAACTTGACAAGCCATAAGGCTCCCATTCCCGCTAAGGAGAAAGGGAAGGCCCCTATGGCTACTAGTGCTAAAAAGAACCATGCCTTTTTGTATAATGATAGAAGACAAACTAGGAGTTATAATGCTTACGATGATTTTTCTCATGCTATGTTTGCTTCTAGTTCTTCATATGTGCATGATAGAAATGTTGGTAGAAGGAATGTTGTTCATAATATGCCTAGAAGAGATGTTGTTAATATTCCTAGGAAAGTTAATGAACCTTCTACAATATATCATGCTTTGAATGCTTCCTTTGCAATTTGTAGAAAGGATAGAAAGGTGATTGCTAAGAAATTAGGGGCAAAATGCAAGGGTGACAAAACTTGCATTTGGGTCCCTAAGACAATTGTGACTAACCTTGTAGGACCCAACAAGAGTTGGGTACCTAAGTCCCAAGCCTAAATTTGCCTTGCAGGTTTATGCATCCGGGGGCTCAAGCTGGATTATTGACAGCGGATGCACAAACCATATGACGGGGGAGAAGAAGATGTTCACCTCCTACGTCAAGAATAAGGATTCCCAAGATTCAATTATATTCGGTGATGGGAATCAAGGCAAGGTAAAAGGGTTAGGTAAAATTGCAATTTCTAATGAGCACTCTATCTCTAATGTGTTTTTAGTAGAGTCTCTTGGATATAATTTGCTATCTGTTAGTCAATTATGCAACATGGGGTATAACTGTCTATTTACAAATGTAGATGTGTCTGTCTTTAGAAGAAGTGATGGTTCACTAGCTTTTAAGGGTGTATTAGACGGCAAACTTTATTTAGTTGATTTTGCAAAAGAAGAGGCCGGTCTAGATGCATGCTTAATAGCTAAGACTAGCATGGGCTGGCTGTGGCATCGCCGCTTAGCACATGTGGGGATGAAGAACCTTCACAAGCTTCTAAAGGGAAAACACGTGATAGGTTTGACTAACGTGCATTTCGAAAAAGATAGACCTTGTGCAGCTTGTCAAGCAGGTAAACAAGTGGGAGGAGTGCATCACAGCAAGAATGTGATGACCACTTCAAGACCCCTGGAGCTGCTGCATATGGACCTCTTCGGACCCGTCGCCTATCTGAGCATAGGAGGGAGTAAGTATGGTCTAGTTATTGTTGATGACTTTTCCCGCTTCACTTGGGTGTTCTTTTTGCAGGATAAGTCTGAAACCCAAGGGACCCTCAAGCGCTTCCTCAGGAGAGCTCAAAATGAGTTTGAGCTCAAGGTGAAGAAGATAAGGAGCGACAATGGGTCCGAGTTCAAGAACCTTCAAGTGGAGGAGTTCCTTGAGGAGGAAGGGATCAAGCACGAGTTCTCGGCTCCCTACACACCACAACAAAATGGTGTGGTAGAGAGGAAGAACAGGACGCTAATCGATATGGCGAGGACGATGCTTGGAGAATTCAAGACCCCCGAGTGTTTCTGGTCGGAAGCCGTAAACACGGCTTGCCACGCCATCAACAGGGTCTACCTTCATCGCCTCCTCAAGAAGACTTCGTATGAGCTACTAACCGGTAACAAACCCAATGTATCATACTTTCGTGTATTTGGGAGTAAATGCTACATCTTAGTGAAGAAGGGTAGAAACTCTAAATTTGCTCCCAAAGCTGTAGAAGGGTTTTTGTTAGGTTATGACTCAAATACAAAGGCGTATAGAGTCTTCAACAAATCATCGGGTTTGGTTGAAGTCTCTAGCGACGTTGTATTTGATGAGACTAATGGCTCTCCAAGAGAGCAAGTTGTTGATTGTGATGATGTAGATGAAGAAGATGTTCCAACAGCCGCTATACGAACCATGGCGATTGGAGAAGTGCGGCCACAGGAACAAGATGAACGAGATCAACCTTCTTCCTCGACAATTGTACATCCCCCAACTCAAGACGATGAACAGGTTCATCAAAAGGAGACGTGTGATCAAGGGGGAGCACAAGATGATCATGTGATGGAGGAAGAAGCGCAACCGGCACCTCCAACCCAAGTTCGAGCGATGATTCAAAGGGATCATCCCGTCGACCAAATTCTGGGTGACATTAGCAAGGGAGTAACTACTCGATCTCGATTAGTTAATTTTTGTGAGCATTACTCCTTTGTCTCTTCTATTGAGCCTTTCAGGGTAGAGGAGGCCTTGCTAGATCCGGATTGGGTATTGGCCATGCAGGAGGAACTCAACAACTTCAAGCGCAATGAAGTTTGGACACTGGTGCCTCGTCCCAAGCAAAACATTGTGGGAACCAAGTGGGTGTTTCGCAACAAACAGGACGAGCACGGGGTGGTGACGAGGAACAAGGCTCGACTTGTGGCAAAAGGTTATGCCCAAGTAGCAGGTTTGGATTTCGAGGAGACTTTTGCTCCTGTGGCTAGGCTAGAATCAATTCGTATCTTGCTAGCATATGCCACTCACCATTCTTTCAGGTTGTACCAAATGGATGTGAAGAGCGCTTTCCTCAACGGGCCAATCAAGGAGGAGGTGTACGTGGAGCAACCCCCTGGCTTCGAGGATGAACGGTACCCCGACCACGTGTGTAAGCTCTCTAAGGCGCTCTATGGACTTAAGCAAGCCCCAAGAGCATGGTATGAATGCCTTAGAGACTTTTTACTTGCTAATGCTTTCAAGGTTGGGAAAGCCGATCCAACTCTGTTCACTAAGACATGTGATGGTGATTTGTTTGTGTGCCAAATTTATGTCGATGACATAATATTTGGTTCTACTAACCAAAAGTCTTGTGAAGAGTTTAGCAGGGTGATGACGCAGAAATTTGAGATGTCGATGATGGGCGAGTTGAACTACTTCCTTGGGTTCCAAGTGAAACAACTCAAGGACGGCACCTTCATCTCCCAAACAAAGTACACGCAAGACTTGCTGAAGCGGTTTGGGATGAAGGATGCCAAGCCCGCAAAGACTCCGATGGGGACCGACGGACACACCGACCTCAACAAAGGAGGTAAGTCCGTTGATCAAAAAGCATACCGGTCCATGATAGGTTCTTTGCTTTACTTATGTGCTAGTAGACCGGATATTATGCTTAGTGTATGCATGTGTGCTAGATTTCAATCCGATCCTAAGGAGTGTCACTTAGTGGCGGTGAAGCGAATTCTTAGATATTTGGTCGCTACGCCTTGCTTCGGGCTCTGGTATCCAAAGGGGTCTACCTTTGACTTAGTTGGATACTCAGACTCCGACTATGCTGGATGTAAGGTCGATAGGAAGAGTACATCGGGGACGTGCCAATTCTTAGGAAGGTCCCTGGTGTCATGGAACTCTAAGAAACAAACCTCTGTTGCCCTATCCACCGCTGAGGCCGAGTACGTTGCCGCAGGACAGTGTTGCGCGCAACTACTTTGGATGAGGCAAACTCTCCGGGACTTTGGCTACAATCTGAGCAAAGTCCCACTCCTATGTGATAATGAGAGTGCTATCCGCATGGCGGAGAATCCTGTTGAGCACAGCCGCACAAAGCACATTGACATCCGGCATCACTTTTTGAGAGACCACCAGCAAAAGGGGGATATCGAAGTGTTTCATGTTAGCACCGAGAACCAGCTAGCCGATATCTTTACCAAGCCTCTAGATGAGAAGACCTTTTGCAGGTTGCGTAGTGAGCTAAATGTCTTAGATTCGCGGAACTTGGATTGAATTGTAGCATACATGTATCTATGCCTTATGATCATGTTCCTTTCTGCATTTTGTTGCTTATTATGGTGCTCAAGTTGTACAAACACTCCCTGGACCTCACAAGTCCGTTGCAAAGTGATGCACATGTTTAGGGGGAGATGTGTTACAACTTGACCCTTGGAGACTAACCATGTGTTTGAGTTTGATGATTTAGTCTCGAAGGAGGATTGAAAGGGAAAAAGGTGGACTTGGACCATGAAAGACTTCCACTGCACTCCGATGAGGGGGTAATTTATTCCAAGTTCATCTTTAAACTCTTATTGCCTATGTGCTCTTAATTGAAGATTTTGGTGAGGCAATGGGGTTAAAGGGCCAAGATTGATCCCGTTTTGGTGCTTGATGCCAAAGGGGGAGAAAATAAAGGCCAAAGCAATAGATGGATCAGCTACCACTTGAGAAAATTTGAAAATAGTAGAATAGAGCTTTTTGTTTTGTCAAAACTCTTGTATTGTCTCTTTTGTCAAAAGTTGGCCTCTTGTGGGAGAAGTGTTGATTATGAAAAAAGGGGAAGTTTTTGAAATCTTTGATCAATCTCCTTTGGGATAACTCTCTATATGCTTCAACAGGTGTGTTTGACTTAGAGATAGAGATTTGAGTTTGATTTGCAAAAACAAACCAAGTGGTGGCAAAGGATGATCCATATATGCCAAAATTGAATCAAAATCAATTTGAGTTTTAGTTGAAGTGATTTTGCACTTGTTCTAGTTGCTTTATGTTGTGTTGGCATAAATCACCAAAAAGGGGGAGATTGAAAGGGAAATGTGCCCTTGGGCCATTTCTAAGTATTTTGGTGATTGAGTGCCAACACAAGTACTTAAATGTGAATCTATGCCCATGGATGAACAAAGTGCAAATAAAGAGCTAAGGTATGTTTCTAAGTCTTAGTACATTGGTTTTATGTACTAATATATTTGTCTAAGTATCAGAAACAGGAAGAAGAAGAAAAGAGGAGAGTTGGCTGTGTACAGTCAAGAGACTGTTTTCAGTCTGGGGCACCGGACTGTCCGGTGGTGCACCGGACAGTGTCCGGTGGTGCACCGGACAGTGTCCGGTGCGCCAGGCTGCCTCGGCCGAAGAGGCCGCTCTCGGGAATTTGCTGACGGCGTACGGCTAAAATTCACCGGACTGTCCGGTGTGCACCGGACTGTCCGGTGAGCCAACGGTCGGACGCGGATTCTGCGCGCGACACGTGGCCAAGCCAACGGTCGAAAGGGGGCACCGGACTGTCCGGTGTGCACCGGACATGTCCGGTGCGCCAACGGCTCCCAGATCTGCAACGGTTGGCTTCGCCATTTAAGGAAAGGAATCGGGCACCGGACACTGTCCGGTGTGCACCGGACTGTCTGGTGCGCCCGATGACAGAAGGCAAGGATGGCCTTCTAGATTTGTTCTCAACGGCTCCTAGCTGCCTTGGGGCTATAAAAGGGTCCCCTAGGCGCATGGAGGAGAACACCAAGCATTCCTACAACATTCCTAAGCACCAAGACATCGATCTCGCGCATTCGTTTCGTTGTGATAGCATCTAGAGCTCTTGTTGAGTTGCGAACTCTTTGAGTTGTGTTGCGAGCTCTTGTTGCGACTTGTGTGCGTGTTGTTGCTCTAATTATCTGAAGTCTTGTGTGCATTGCTCATTCCCCTTTGCTCTGTGTTCTTTGTGAACTTCAATTGTAAGGGCGAGAGGCTCCAAGTTGTGGAGATTCCTCGCAAACGGGATTGAGAAAAAGCAAGCAAAACACCATGGTATTCAAGTGGGTCTTTGGACCGCTTGAGAGGGGTTGATTGCAACCCTCGTCCGTTGGGACGCCACAACGTGGAGTAGGCAAGCGTTGGTCTTGGCTGAACCACGAGATAAACCACTGTGTCATTTCTGTGATTGATCTTTTGTGGTATTGTGTTTTGTTGAGACTCCTTTCTAGCCACTTGGCAATCATTGTGCTAACACTTAACAAGTTTTTGTGGCTATAAGTTTAAGTTTTTACAGGATCACCTATTCACCCCCCCCCCTCTAGGTGCTCTCAAAGGGCTCAAGTGGTCGCTTCTTCGCTACGGATGTCTTACCTATGGGAGTCCATGTCCCACTTAAAGCTTGTTAGAAATATGAGGGCAAAAAACGACCCTTGGTTTGCGGAGTATTTGCTACGCGTAGGCGGTGGAACTGAGGACACAAATAGTGACGGCGACATCTTTCTTCCTAACGAGGTATGTGTGCCTTATAGTGGGAGTGACAGCGATCTTGACAACCTAATAGACTTCGTTTTCCCAAATCTCAACGAAAATATGTCTGATTCGACCTACATCACTTCAAGGGCGATACTGTCAACGCGGAACGACTGGGTGTACCATAGTTTCGATAGCGCCATGGATGATCCCCATAACTACTACCCTCCTGAGTTCCTAAACACACTGACGCCTAATGGGCTGCCACCACATGTTTTGAAGCTCAAGATTGGATGCCCTATTATATTGCTTCGGAATATAGACCCTGCGAATGGACTTTGCAATGGCACCAGGCTGGTCGTTCGTGGTTTCCAAAGAAATAGCATTGACGCAGAAATTGTACTAGGTCCGCACGCTGGAAAACGGATTTTCCTGCCGCGTATACCTTTGTGTCCATCCGATGAAGAGATGTTCCCTTTCCAGTTCAAAAGAAAGCAGTTTCCTGTACGGCTTAGCTTTGCAATGACAGTTAACAAAGCACAGGGTCAGACTATTCCCAATGTTGGTGTGTACTTGCCCGAACTGGTTTTCTCTCATGGCCAACTATATGTTGCTCTATCTAGAGCGACAGCTCGATCGAACATAAAGATCCTTGCCATCCCAGCCGTCGATGTGAAGAAGAGGTCGAGGAAGGGCGTAAAAAAGAACCCCACAATAGATTGTGGGACATGCACCAAGAACATCGTCTACAAGGAGGTCCTAACAAACTAGACCCATGGTAAGGGCTACGTGTTCAGCTAACAAACTAATAGGATGATGTTCATCTTCTGTTTGATTGGTCTGGTGTATTATCAAGTCATGTTTACACGCTACAATTGTTAATGTTATAGCTGCACAATTTGATATTACCAGAAAACGCTTGGAAAATTTGATGATTTGAAAGCTGGAGTACTAGGACCCAAAACTAGACATGGCTTGGGGGTCGGGGTACTGACTATATCATTTGCAGTCCAAGTTTAAACATCCTGATTTTATTGATATTATGGTTAGATTTGGGCATTTGGCTTGTCTGAATAAGTCTTTTGATGCATTTTGATTGAGATTAAAATGAAATTTGTATGTACTCCCCGTTACTTATTGAGATACTTTTGTATTTTAACATTCATGACTAATGAGATGAAAATGATTAGTTTATTGCCCTCAGTACATGCTGCATGCGAGTTTGGTTAGTTTTGCAGATGTTGAAATAGCAAATTTTGTCTATTCAAGTGTCATGTTCATTATACTTATTTCTTAGACTTTGTATTGTTGCCTGCTCTTTGCTCATGCTCCAGCTAATTTCAGTGTCTGATGCTACTCATAGTACTAAACTGTACAGTCTCATTCCATTTTCAGTTAAATTACATGTTAATTTGGTACCATGATTTTAAATATGTTCATTTTCTCTTGGTGCTTTTAAATATGTTAATTCTGACTCGCTCCTTGCATAACTGTAGAGTATTCAGCTACTATGGTGGTGTACAGAAGATTACTTCTCTACTAAAAGGTAGGAGTCAGTCAGCTGCTGGTCACCCATTCTGAGAACTACGTGGCCACTGGATTCTTGTCTTGTCCTTTTAACCATTCTTCTTTAATGGAATGACTCACAGCTCTCCTGCATATTCAAGTTAACAATTACGCATCTCATATTTTTAAGCAACAGTTCACATCATGTATTCGCCCTCACTTTGAACAGTTGATTAACCCTAAACCCTCTTATGTACGCTCTTAGAACTTCAAGTTGCTAATTTCTTAACTAATGAACATACTTGAGAGCAGTTTTCTGCCACCCTCTCAGAAGCTCAGGCTTCATGTTTCAAATCCACCATGTTTTGTTTTATTTGTTTCGTTGGGATTTGAGCTTCTCACAACCTCATTGTATATATACCTCTTCGATGTTCAGTGAAATGTACATCATTACATATAGCTTATCATTTCTCTAACTAACATCTGCGAGTCTTTTTAATGGATTATATCTCATTAGCCTTTCGAAATAACATACCATGTGTTTTTATTCTTTAAAGCTTTCATGTGACAATGTTTCCTCCAAGTTAGCTTATCCTACTGTATGCTGTGCGTCTGCGCTGCACTTGCATGTCGTTGAATTGCCCGTTAGTCAGGTTGGTTTCTTTCTTTCTTTGCCATTACTTTGATGTTTCCATGGCACCACGATGAGTGGTCCAGAATTAGCTTCCCAAACAAACCCTTACTGGTTGCAGTCATGAATGAAACTTTGCTTCTTTGATTGAGATTAATTGTATGCACCTTTCTGTTCTGTTGGATACAGATACAGTCACTTGAGGAGAGTGCTGAATTATTGAGAGAGAGATGTTTGAAGTTCCATAAAGGTTGCCGTAAGTACTCGTAAGTGACCATTTATTTTGTAACTGGGAGTATGGTTGAGGCGTTGAGCTGCAATTCACTCCCCTGCGCCATATGCCGTTTTGTTTCAGTGAAGGGCTAGGGGAAGCATACGATGGAGATATTGCATTTGCCAGCTCACTTGAAACATTTGGAGGAGGCCACAATGATCCAATTAGTGTTGCTTTTGGTGGTTAGTCATGTTATTTTCTTAGTCTGCTTTTCCCAGCAGCATTTATTATCTTATCATGCATGTATGCAGCAGGATTTTTTATTATTTTTGTTTTGCTTAATTATTCTTGCTACCATGTCTTGGTCCACGAGAACAATAATGTTCAATTCTTTAGTATTTTACTGTTTCTTTTAGTTGCTTTCATTTTTTAACCTGCTTACCACAAAGCATACCCCATCATGCAACTATTTGGCTGCAGTCACATCTAGCTCTCCTGATAGAACCATTTCTGATACACTTCAACATTGGCAGCAGAAAGCAACTGTTCTTGTGATGGAAGCCAGATGTGTCAACTGGTTAGTAGGTAAGTTATCTTCAGCTTTCTTTTGGATTTATGTACTGTGATTCTTGGTGTTTCTTTTAGATCATCATTGTGATACTCATTTCTTGAGTATATTGTGCTGATGCTATAGTACCTACTGGATTGTCATATAGGCATGTTTACTGGAAAAGGAAAATATTCACTACGGGTGTAGTAAAACTAGGACCATTTCTTTGCCCCTTATGCAATGTGTACCTGAGTCATATCTCATTTGTTTGTTTGCATGAGCGAATCAAACCATATATGTGAAAAATTCAATAAAGCTTCCTTTATAACTTGTAAGAATCTGGTGGTCGCTGGTTTAGTGGCTTATCCATGAAAAGGAAAGTGGAAGAGGGAGTCACAAATAGAAATAGGACAGTGAGACTGATGCTCCAGAGACATAATAGAAGCCCAGCATGCCAGTATATGTAGATCCATTGGTGAATATGGGAATTTTCTCAGCTATCAGGGTTATTGGCACATTGCCCTTTTGTTGCGGTTCCTTTTTTCTAAAGTGTGTACCTAGATTTGTATTGGATTACCGTATCTACTTATTGGCTCATCGCCCTTTTGTTTGCAGAAAATAATAAACGGTGCCAAGGTCAGCAATTGGACATGTCTTTATTTTTGTGAAGATTTATCAAGGAAGATATTAAGGAGTTTTGCTTTAAGCTGGCTGAAATTTCTCGTATTACTGTATTGGTAATATGCATTTTCATCATACATTTTTACTGGCTCTAGGTCCATACTGTCTTGTACCCCTTTTTACTTTAATTTCAGGACTTTGCCAATTTGAAGCTCCCAATATTCATTGCACGTCCAGATCGAGTTGAAGATGGTATACGTAGGTGCTATCAGGAAGCGAAGAATAAGCCGAGGGATCAAAAGATTGATTTACTGCTTTGCTATACTACTAGATCGAAATGACAGTTTATATGGTAGTGCCTATGGTGTAAGACATAATTTCTTCACTTCTATTACATGTATGTGATTTATGATATCACTTCAAAGCACAGAAAATATCAAAAGGACCTGTGAGACAGATATTGGTCTTGTGTCGCAGTGTTACTTTCATTTGGTTAGTCATGGTTATTGTTCATATGTTATTGCCAAATTTAAACTTCTCAATATCACGTGTCCAAATCAACATACATTATAAAACCGAGTTTAAGAGTTAGCACTTATTCCACTATTTCTACCGTCGTCCAGTTTTCACTATTTTCATCATCAATACTTTTGTAAAAAAACTTTATATTTTCTTGTAATTAACATGCGGTTCAATTGTTCGCCGTGGCAACGCACGGGCATGGTACTAATTATAAATTAGGACTGAAAGGGTAATGTAATTTCTTTTTGACATGGAGATAGCGACATACTCCCTGTCTTGCCCTTATTAAATATAAGCCAGTAGGATAGAAAGCTGAAAGAGTGAAAATTGTTGTTTGAAGAAGTAACCATCTCATAAGCTAAAGTATAAGATAACTCGTGCACCATTTGCACGAGTTGTGAAGGGCGTATCGTAAATCGTCACGAAATTGCGAAGACTATTGATATGACAGCACCGATGTACTCACCTACCAATCTAAAAGGTCCCCTATAAAAGAAAATAAAACTTATCGATACAGGACCTGTTTAGGAGGGTTTTAGAGGAGGGCTCTAAAACGGGCTCTGCCTCCTCGAGAATCCCTCCCAGATGGTCTTAAAAAGAGAGCTCTCAACATATAGCACTAAGAAGCTAGAACCATTTTTTTTATAGAGAAAAGCCAAAGCCAAAAAAATTACCTCCTAACAACTCTTCCCTCTACTTCCTATATCGACCTTCTCTCGCGCCAAGAGAAATCGTTTTGCTAAACAATTTATTAAAAAATACTAACTTTTATAAAGAAGCTGCTCTTAAATAGAAGCCTGAGCCGGAGTTATTTTTTAAGGAGCCGGAGCCGTGCCAACCAAACAGGCCCAAAATCTCGAACAAAAAATGAAATCAAAAGGAAGAACACAGAAAACGTTCTTCACTATAAGAAAAGTACTATGTATAAAAAATATGTGACCATAGTACGGTGTGAATGGTATGAAAACACAGTGCTGCTATGTTCCAAAAAAAAGCTCAGTACAATGTCACGGTGCAGTGTGGGCAGAGTGGCAGATATGTGCAAGATGAACTGAATTTTCCTAAAGAAACAGCTGAGGCGTGAGGTCCACAGAACCCTTTCAACTCTTCGGCCAGTCCAAATGCTCAATCGGCTTCACACTCACAAGCCATGCTCCTTCAGTTAGCTCATCAAAAAGTTGGTTGTATCCCCACCCCGAGTAGCCTAGGAAGAACCACAGGCCATTGACAGATTGCTCGCCCAACTTGATCCGTGTGACTACCCGGCTTGTGGCAACTATGTTGCCATAATAGACGCCTGGTATGACTTGCATGTACCCCTCCGAGGATACTCTTGACAAGCTTACAAGATGATAACCCTGCACCACAACAGGCCCACCATAGAAAAGTGGTGCATGCTTAATAGGCTCCATCGAGCTATCCAGATCCTTGAAGACACCCCAGCTTAATCGCTTGTTGATGATCAAGCCATGAAATCCTTCATGAGAATCAGCTGACACAATGAGCACCTTGGCATTATCAAATGGAACTGCGGTCCCGAGCTTCTTAGTGGCAGTAAGGATGGATCCTGTAACGACACCTGGATGACTTGGTAACTCAGAACCAACATTGCCGCTACCTTTATCACTGACTTTAAACTGAATTGCCTGTGGTGCATCGTGCTGTGGTGTCATTCTCTTCTTCCACATAAATCCTGAGTACCAAGAAGAAAATAAGCTTCAGAACATGCATGTGACATTTTAACTAATGCTGTTTGGTTCGGTCCTGGGAGTCGTACTGCTAATGTAATCAGGTTGCAGTGCAATCTGTCACAGTGTAAGGCAAAATACAATTCGTTTGGTTCGAATTTTTAACATCTTGCATTTCCTTAATTGTGTTTGGCTAGCAACAAAGGTAACAGGTTGGCTGGGAACAAACAGGCTGGCAACACACGGAACATAGGGGCGAGAATGTGAGATCCGCAAGTTGAGTGGAGAGGACAAAGTTGTGAGAAGAGAACAGGAGAAGGGAGTCCGCGGGCATAATCAGACAAAGCTGGGAGGTGGGCGGTAATGTGGTATCAGCATTGCACAACCCGTACCCGATCCTTGTTACAGATTATATATTAGGCCGAACCACATGTGCCGAACCAAACAGCACATATCCTTAGTGTGGTGGCACTTCAGGTTTGGGGAACGTCTAGGAACGTCTAGAACAACGTAATCCACAGCCAAGCAGCTGCCAGTCTAGATAAGAATGGTAAACTAGGCTGGTATGCCAAACAGGTAAACAGCACATGAGCAAGGTTGATACTTAGTACTTTCATGTATGAGAAGATTAACACAACTTCTAAGAAACAATAGTGTTGTAAAGTGTAAGCTAACACACATTACAGAACTATAAGCAAATTCAAATATTTTAAGTAGAACCAATGCAGTCACAAGATGTTTATCCACTAACCTTTATATTCCAATAGATAGCGAGAATTGCTCACATGAGACTCCAAAAATTCGATTAAGTGAGACACTGACATTCCCCCTTCATATGCTATTGCACTTTTGTTCTCCGCAGGGAAGAGTAACAATGCCGGATAAAGTTCTTCCTGTGTAGATGAAAGTGCAATACAGTAGTACTGTTAAGTGCATCAGTACCAAAACATTCAGGCTTAACAAGTAACAATGTTAGATAAAGTTCTTCTTGTTGTTATTGTTGGTTAATAAGGCTTAACGCATTCCTTATATTTGAACATCTAGAGGAATTTTAAAATTCTATGAACTTCACAAAAACTGATCGTTGGGTTGCATATGACAAATCATAAAGTCCCCAATTACTCTTTTTTTAGGGGGGGGGGGGGGCTCCTAGTTCATGAAGAAAAATTGTATTGTAACACTCGTGTTCCAAACCATAGTCACAAGGAATGGGTACAGTGGTAGCCACATGGGAACTTCGTCCATGACCCGGATAGGCGGGGTCATTCTCGTTACCACCACGTAAAAATCTCTCACAGGTAACTTTGTAACTATGTGTCCAAACAGGGTGTAAATTGATTGTATGGGCATAGCTTTGCATAATTGCATTCAATAGTTTGAACTTTTCTTGGAAGGAACACACTACAGGATTATGTCAGTATGGTTAGTTGGGGCCAAAGGGGGTGATCCTGCCCTCCCTGTTATATGAAATCTCAGAAGGAACAACTATGAACCAGTTGGTGTTCAACCGCTAGTAAGCTGCTAGTAGTGCCTAAGAAGGACACATCTAGGTTTTTAGGATCAATGCTACATAGAGACGAAGATTGATGAAAATGTTAGCCATAAAATTAAAGTAGGGTAGATGAAGTTGCGTCAAGCATCTGGCGTTCTATATGATAAGAGGATACCACAGAAGCTAAAAGGAGAGTTTTATAGTATGACGATGGGACCTGCTATGTTGTATGGTGCAGAATATTGGTCTACAAAAAGACGACATGTTCAACAGATAAGTGTTGCGAAAATATGTGTGTTACATTGGATTTGTGGCCATACAAGAAGGGATCGAGTCCGGAATGAACGAATGAAAATATACGCCATAGACTAAAGGTAGAACCAATTGAAGAAAAGCTTGTCCAATATCGGTTGAGACAGTTTGAACGGGAAAATATCTTATGCAGTCACTTATATTGGTACAAACGTGCAATCAAGCGATTTGGTGCATCTAATCTAGATCCAATGATGACTGTTATTTTAAATTTAACCCTTTCCACCTGAAACATAGAACCTAGTTTACTTTTAACCCCTTACATATGAAACCGTTGGATCTAGATTGGATGCTCTGGATGGTTTGATTGCACGCTTGCACCAAATGAGTGATTGCAAGGATATGTCCTCGGTTTGAACATGTCCAACGGAGACCTCTAAATATGCCGGTGCATAGTAGGATCCTAAGATGTGATAGCAATGAAAGGAGAGAAAGAGAAAGATCGAACTTGACATAGGAAAAGACAGTAAAAGGAGACTTGAAAGGATAGGATATATCCAAGATTTAGCCTTGAATATGAGTGCATGGAAAACAAGTAAACAAGTATCCATGTGACCGAACCTTGACTTGTGGGTTCTTTTGGGTTTTTAACTCTAGCTTACCTCAACTTGTTTAGGATAAAATGCTTTGTTGTTGTTGACTTGTTGTATTCAATTAGGTTTTACTTTTCCCTATATAAGATTTTGTCCAAACTCCATTTGAATATCACTGGCGAACTGTTAAGACATAATAGTTGTTTCCACAGTAAAACGACAAAGTCTTCTGCAGTTATACTTATCTATATAAATGCCTGACTGTTGCTCATATGAGTACCTTTTGACACAAATTATCACAAGAGACCCCATTATATCCTATGCCACTTATATTCCATGCATAGGGATGCCAGTATGCTACTACTCTAGCTTATAAACAAAGGTTTTGAGTTTCCCAAGCACAATGTTCGCCTAATTCTCTAGGTCACTGGCTACTAATCTGACCCATTTCATGTTAAAGAAAAAAAAGGCAGACCCAGTGATAGAGGCTCCCACATGAGTGGGTCTAGAGAAGGGATAAACCGAGGAAAGCCTTCCCTCCAAAATGTGGAGAGACCGCTTCAAACCCGCAACCTAGTGACTAAGTGAGACAGCTCTCACCACTGCACCAGGTCTGCTATTCACCCATTTTATGTTAAAGAATGATATCCAAATATAGATAGTTCCTAATTGAATATAGCTACAGAATTTGTTCTGTTACAGGAGGGAGCAAACTTCAATAGATGAGAATATAGAATTAAAAAAATAAATACTACCATGCCTGCAGATTTTAGTAAATGGTGGCATTCATTTGATGTGCAGTCTATCATGTAAATTGCAGGAAAGCCCTTCATCACATATTCTTCACTTTTCTCTGCAACAAAAAAATGATTCTTTAATACACAATGAAAGATTGATATTTGATGTGCAAGAAACACAGGGATCATGCTTAGCTAATGTTCAGAACTTTAAATGAATTATGTACAGTAGACAGGTTCTGTTGCCTTTATGATGCAATGATGTGACATGTATATGCTTGGATGACACTGCAGTAACATTGCAACATGCAAATCACTTGATACTATATCTCTTTACCTTTTTCAGTTTCACAATTGGAACATTAATAGATGGGGCCAGTGTCCAACTTCCTATGGCCACACCCACACATGACTAAGGTAATAAGGTTCAACTTCTGTCACCCAAAACTTTGAAAACGAATTTCCAGATATTTCTTGCATTTCACTCATGAGCCATTGGATCACTCATGACATCTAGGAAGTCTCAATCAAGGCTACATTTAATGATGTTGACCACTGTAGATGGGAGGTAAGGAAAATAAAAAAATGTATGACTTGCATTAGATGCAAATCTGATCTAATACAATTTAAAGCATGACTGATCAACTAAAAAGAACAAATCAGCAGGAAAACTTCACTGATTTCGAAAAATAAAAATAAAAATGCGACCAGTCAGCTAACAGTATAAGCAATTCAGGTATTACCTTCATTGTGGACATCTTGAGCATTTCTAGATACAGAATCTGAATAGCTTGAAAAGCTCTTAAATGATCGGTGTAACTCACGGACCACCAGCTCTGCTCGCTGACAAAACCCACACCAAGAGTTGCTGAAAAGCACCATTACATCCTTGTTCCAACCAGATACAATATTTTCAGTGTTTGAAAATGATACTTCACTTTTTGAATCACAACCTCTGGGTCCAAATACTAACGGACAAAAACTAAATGCTGTCAACTGAGGGATCGAATTTGCCTCATGGAAATCATGATTAACAAAAGGTGGTCTTGGAAACTCCTTTGAACTTATAGCTGATGAGGTACCACGGTAATATGAAGGAAGACTTCGATTCCTAAAACTGTCAAGATAATTTTGTAAAGAAGCATAGCTATACTCGCTTTCCTCAGGAAATATATAATGTTTTTGTTCAACTGGATCAATTATTACCAGGGACGGAATTCTTGATCCACCAGTTAAAGTTCTCAGGAGTCTGTAACCACCATCAGAGAAGTAGAAAGCACCAGCAAAACGGTAATCAGATATACTTGAAGTTACTTGATCAGTAAAGTCTGTGTCATCTCTTACAGGAACACAGGAAGAGCTACATGTTGCATGATGGGGACATCTTCTATCACTTTCTTCTAATCCTTCAGATAGACCGAATGTGTTTTCATAAATTGCATCTTCGGTTTTACTGATTTTTTTACTCAGGAATGAAGATCCATCAACTTGCTCGTTTGATGATACTGATTCCTCTTGGTCAGTGTACAAGTTTCTTTCATCATGTTCCAAAATTTGAAAAGCTTCTGTAACTGTTTTCTCCATTATGTGTTTATGCAGCATACCTCCAACCTCACTACTACTATCTGCATTATTGGGGGCATCTTCCTTAAGATCAACACTCATATCTGAAGCTTCACTTATGCTTTTGTCCTCAATTTCTGTATCATTAAATTCACGAGCAGTATCATGTTCATCAGGGTAAGTTGCCGAAGATTTCTCAAGTATACTTGGTACTTGTCCATCATTGATATATTCAGTCTCTTTTGCTGTGTTTTCATCCACAAAAGCTTCAGTAATATCATCATTGGAATTAGCTGTAGTGGCAGATGCATCATCAGTTCTTTTGTATTCACTCTCTTCAACTGATAGAGACTTAACCACTTTGATTTCAGAATGATCTGACAACATCTTTAGGCCAACATCTCGTGAAACTAAACTTATTCTTGTTTTCTTTGACTTATGCCCTGGTCTTGCTTTGTCTAGCAACTTAGTGAGAACATCATATACAGGATTAGCACCACTACCTTGGCTAGAACTTTTGTAAGAAATACTATCTCCATCATTAACCACCATAACTGACATTTTGTCCCCAAGTGCCATAAGCTTAGAAGCCCAAGCACTCAACCTTGCTGTTTGAGAATAGGCATCTGAGATACCTGTATTCCTCAAAGAAGGGACAGCTTTTGAGCGTGCTTTGGAAGTACTGCTACTTGGAACCCCATTACTGACATGAAATGGGTAATTATTTTGCACATACTGCCTTAGTAACTTTAGGACTAATTTGCTTTCATCTCTGACTTTTGAGGAGTGGGATAATCTATCAATAAATAGAACTACAGAGGGCCTGTTTCTGGGGAAGATAGCCTCTCTACTACTTTCATCAGCACTAACCTATGCATATAACAATGAAACCCAAGAGTCACGGGCTGGTGCATGTAAGAATTAAAAAACTATAAGAAAAACAAAAATGGCATACCATACACACAAATATTCATCCAGGAAAATTCGTTTGCCCAATAAAACAAGATATTAAATCACCAAGATCAACAAATCACAAACTCAGTAAAGTATCAAGTGAAGTATGTAGTATGAACTATATATTCTCTTCACCTAAAATCCATACTTCCATAGTTTAGGAGAGTTTTCACGAAAGAACTACTCCCTCCATTCCAAATTATAAGTTATTCCAACTTTTTTGGAGAGTCAAAGAATCTCAAGTTTGACCAAAATTATAGAGAAAATTAAAATGATTTATGACATCAAATAGGTAAATTATGAAAAAATATAATTAATGAGGATTCTAATGATACTTATTTAGTACTGTAAAAATGTTATTATTTTGTTATATAATTTTAGTGAAATTTAATATGCTTTGACTCTCCAAGAAAGTTGGAATTACTTACAATTTAAAACGAAGGAAGTATAGATTTTACAAATATTTGTCAAAAGTTAATATAACACAAAGTGTAAAGCTTAAAAATGAATAAGAAAGTAATTGTCTGCACAATTGTGGATAGACAAGGAACTGTAAACAGTATAACAAAAGGGATATTGGCACTGCACTTTATTCTTCTAATATATAATTCTACTAGCATACTTGTAGTTTGCAGAGACATTAACAATGGATGTAAATAAATGGTAATTTCATACTACCGAATAACATTTAATGTGTATTTGATTCTATTTGAGAGGTGCGTCAAACCATTATTCACTTACCTCCTTAATGCCAAGATTATGGTGGGATTGCACTATACTTCTCAGATCATCGCCATCTTTCGCAATAACTGAACAAGTTTTGCATCCCATATGATGAGTGATGACAAACCATGTATCCTGGTTGCCTTCATTAACAACATCCAGTGAAGGCAACAATGATCTTTCGGTTATAAGGCCAAATTTAGCTATTTCAGGGGGAAGCAAATATTCTCTTGCTATAGCAGTAAGCTTTCCATAGAAACTTTCAAATTGATGGAACTTTTGCATTGTACACTTTCTATATCCATCATTTGTGTTTCCAATTTGTTCAGAGACACTTTCGTTTGCCAAGGCAAAACCAACTTTCCAAGGAGAACCAGTAAGCTGACCCCCAACTCCAAAGGTTTGTTCTTCATTCTCTATAACCTGTTTGTCATCTCAAATAAGTACATTTTCAGGGATTGTTCTTCTGATATTTGCTGAATCTTCATAGTTCAGATAATTCTTCTCAAAGAAACATAGCAGTATCTAATTAATCAGATATAAATGCAACCTTCTTCACTACACTTACAAGCTCTAGTGGCCCATCTGGTTCTCTGGTCATTATCTTCCCAGAAATGTCAACTGTGGCACATCAAAGAATATAGAATCTGATATCAGAAGATGAAAAGCAACATCATTAATCAAAAATATTTGTGTAATGTGTATCAGGGAGCCAGTAGTGCATGGAATGGACAAAGTCTAGAGGAAATTAAATTGAAAAGGGTAAACCAAAAGGCATATTATATCCTGGTAATTGGGTGTGTTGTTTTGTTTTCTCATGAAACTATCTTTTTTCCCTAATTCTGAATCTAAAGCAAATCGTGATGAGTTGCCTGCACAATCAACAAAGCATCCAACTGAGAATAGATGGATAAAAAAACAATATGCCTCTAGAAAATTCATACTCTCATTTGGTGATAAATTTTCAAAAGCTCTCACCGGGATGCCTTGCTTGTTACATTGGAATATGCATAAACTTTTCACTCCTAGAGGCATCAATGCTGCCTCGTCAACTCGCTGTGGTGTCATGTTGGCTTGATGCCTCAGCAAGAGAACGCAGTGGATCAACGACAAATCGGCGTTTTCACTAGTCACACTCAGTGATGGAGCCAAGGGTTGGTCCATGTGGACCATGGACCACCCTAGAATTTTGGGCAAGAGTGTAATACATATTTAGGCAGTAAGCAACTTTAAGTAAACTTCAGAGTTTAGTGCTCATTTTAAAAATGCTTTGAGACTTTTTAATGTGTTTGTCTTATATTTTAGTAAATTATATATTAATAACATGCCGCATTTATATTGTTAACATTAACAAGAGTTTTATATTAAATTGGACCACCATAGATTAAAATCCTAGCTATGCCACTGGTCACACTAGAGTATTGTGGACTTGCTGTTATAGAAGCAGCCTAGCTTGAGGCGTAATCGTGTAACAGCTCGTGAGTGTGGCGACAGAAGTGAAGACAGCAAGCCAAGCAGCATATGCATGTTGGTGAAGAACTAAGAAGGCCAGGATGAGATCCACAAGTCATGTCCATGTGGCCAGACTGGCATTTGGCAACTGGTCCTTGCAAATATTGTGTTGTAATGGCAACTAGGAGTGTTGGATGCACTGAGCACTGGCGGCTTGTGTTGCACAAGCATATGAAATGCGTCTGTTCAAGGGAGTTCCTCGTCCTCACAAAAGTACATGGGTCAGGGAGGGAGGAGCCCAGGTTGCCAGGTTGACTGACGGTTACTGTAGTGTCAATATTACTGTCGGAGGCTCATAGCTATCAGGCTCAATATTCAGGTTTCAACAAAGTGACTCCCTCCCTCCCTGAAGAAACGAAAAAATAATGCTTCAAAAGCTGGAAAAAAATACGGAAGGAAGTAGTAGAGTAGACAAACCGTTTTCTGTGTTGTTATTTGATGACGCTGCCTCATAACTTTGGTTGCCCCCGCCATGAGCCAATCTGGTGAACCATCCACATGATTCATAAAGGAGTATGGATTTATCGGTAGATTCGATGAAGGTCTCGACATCTTCTTGTGTATGCAAAACCTCAAAAGGGGACTCCTCATGGTCAAGTGACATGATATAGCGCACTGCAGACAGAATATCATGTGCACGAAGCTTCCCTTGATATTTGAATTGCATGGAACGTTGGTAGTATACCACAGTTATTCCTTCAGCAGCACCAATAGCATCTGTCAGCAACTTTTCAGAATTCTTGTATACAACCATCAGCTTGAGGCGACTAAGCTCCTCATTGGAACCAACCAAACGTTCTATGTCAGCCATCAGTGATCTGGACTCACCATACCCTGCAGATTGGGATCAGTAACAATAACAGTTAGGTTATAGCATGCTGTGCCCACGTGTGCTATGATGGAGCATCAGAGCACATTTTAAGGTAAATACACCAGAAATATGCAACAAACGCTAGATTTTGGAATTTTGATTCGCAACCATGCAAACATTGAACATAGCTTAATTACCCAGATCCAATGCAAAAGGGGATCTGGGGCACTGCGAATTGTCACGTTTTGCGTTGTCATTTCCGATAGACTGTTAATCTTATCGATACGGTGAGTTGCACTGGGAGACAAGAAATGTGTTTAGTTGAACCAGATAAACGACTATGAAGCTCATCAGAAATAAGAGGCAGGCACGTGTCCTCACAGGGCATCGTGACGAGGAGGAGGACGTGGGGGCGGAGCCGGATCTGGGACGAGAAGTTGGCCCTGGTCAGGACCTGCCACTCCAGACGGGCAGCAGCGGCACCGGAACTCGCCACCGTTGCCGACTGTAGCGCACTGGCAAGGATGAGGAGGATAGCGCACGGCCATGCCGCGGTGAGGAGGAGGCGCATGGCGGCGGCCGGGGTATAGCAGCAGCACCAGCGACTTCGCGCGAGGACTCGAGCTCGAGTTCAGCCGTCCCCGTCCGGGGACCTGGTTCGAGAATCGAGACTCGAGAGTCGAGAGTATATTGTAGGGGACTAGGGTGTTTTGTTCGGCAACGACGGAGCAGTCCTTCTGTACAAGCCTACAAGCAAACCATCTGATCCATT
This sequence comes from Zea mays, assembly GCF_902167145.1. NCBI lineage: Eukaryota > Viridiplantae > Streptophyta > Magnoliopsida > Poales > Poaceae > Zea > Zea mays. The sequence continues at coordinate 27,870,336 of NC_050100.1, read as the reverse complement.
AGATTACGATCCAACCATAGATATAACTATGGTTTATTAGGATTTTTTATAAAGATTATTAAGCTGGTGGTGGAAGGATTTAAGTGTTAAATGTGACCTATGGTTGGATCACGATCTAATGGATCAGATGGTTTGATTCCACGCTTGCATAGAAGGACTACTTGCATAGCAGTCGTTGCCGTTTTGTTCACAATAATTACAAATATTAAATATAATATAATTATAACATTAATTAAACAGATGTAGATTAAAAATCAAGATGAATTTATTAAATCCTAATTAAACTTATATTTAATATTCACTAGTACAATACCCTTGTGTTGTGATGATCAATTATGTTTAATAGTACAATACAAATTTGATAGTCAAGTGTCGAGTGGTGAAATAGTGTGATGGTCTCTCTCAACAAAAAAATAAATTTAAAATTAAAGTGGACTTGATGATGACATACTTCACTATTACCTCTGGGTAAAGACGTAATTGGTCTAGTTGCCTCAATTGTAGTCGGGCGGCGACTATGTGAGCCTTAAAATTATTCCACCTCACTTAACTTAGAAAGAGGAAGACACCTTAAAATAGAGAGTCATCATTCTCGCATCAGACTAGTCTTTTGAGGCGATTGGACCTCTCTCTGAGTTGGGTGTGCTTAATAAACTGTTAGGCTCTGGACAACCCTAATTTGTTGGGCCACGGCCAGCCCTGCCTGAGTTGGGTGTATGATCCGGTATCAGAGTTAGGACCCATTTTAAGAAGTGTGAATGATGAGGACATCATTCACTATTACTCATTGGCAAAGACGCAATTGGCCAAACGGTGACCATGTGAGCCTCAGAATTATCCCACATTGCTTAAGTTGGGTGGAGGAAGCCACCTTAAAAGTGAGAACCACCATTTCCCATCAGACTAGTCTTTTGGGGCGATTGAGCCTCTCCCTCACTTGGGTATGCTTAATGAACTGTTGGGCTCTAAGCAACCCTAATTTGTTGGGTCTCGACCAACTCCGCTTGGGCTGGATGTATCAGTACTCTCCCTAAAAAAATTAAAAATTAAAGTGGACATATGGCTCACATACCATATATTAAAGTGTCGATACTGCACTAGGGCTGAAATGAGCCGAGACGAGCTCAGCTCGGTGCTGCTCGTTGGCTAGCTGACTGAGCTCGGCTCGCCCACTAAATGAGCTGAAGGAGGAGGCTCGGTTTGGCTCGCAAGTTGTGTCTTGATAAATAAAATTGCATTATATGGTTACTTAATAATATATAAACGTGTGAACAGTCCTGCCTCGTGGCTCTACCTCGACCGACCCCTGCCCCTAAAAGTCCAGGGATAGATGGGCCGACCTTGAGTCCCCGTCTCATCCAACCTCAGATCGCCTGAAGGGGCAGAGTGTAAGGTTGCATCCTATAGAGTCTGCCTCATCCGTCCCATTGGTTGGGAGCTGTGCCCGACCCTGCCCCCTCCCCCTAAATTGGATTTCACATGATTGTACAAATGACCATTCTAGGAAAGGATATGTACGAGTTGGGCTCTAACATGAGTGTGATGTTCCAGTGACAATACATGAGTTGGTATGTCAACATATGGGCTTTGACATTGGGTATGGTCTGAATGATCACTTCGAGGAAGGCACGAGCGAACGTAAGACAAATGTATGGAAACTGACCACGACTCAACCACTCCTCGGCTTGGAGGTCAACTAAGGACGTGTTGCAGGACAAGACAAGGCGTAACGACATTGCACGCGGGCCCGGGACAATGTGATGGAGGGAAACGATGTCAGCCAGAGGAGTTCAACGGCCGATAAGAATCGTGGAAGACAAGAAGCAACACGGCGATGCTCGACGTCTGTCCGCCCCATCTAACCCATATCCTTGTGTAACGTGGTCTCCCTCCTTGTCTATAAAAAGAAGGGGAAGGACATGATTGAAAAACATGGGCAACAAGATAGCACATGTAGCCCATACATTTGTAACACAGAGAGCACTCCACTCCGCTAATCGTGACTCGTTCACTAGAGAAGGGCACCGAGCCCTCTATCGACCAGTTTGTAATACATCCCTGTTACAGACATACTGTAGGGTAACACAATTTACTCAACTAAACATAGACTTTCAACTCGAGCCAGTATAAAATCAATTTGTATTCCTTGCACACCATCCGTATGGGATGCGCAAAGCACATAGATTACTAGTCGGTGGTTTTAGAACATTGATAGTTGGCATGTCAGGTAGGGGGTTATTTGTGTGTCACGACATCGATTTCACCACGCGGTAGCAGATGGCCGAAAATGTCATCAACTGGGACTCAGGTGTTGGCGTTCGCTTTGGGGCTTTTGGTTTTGTTGTCACCATTGAGGGAGCACAAGAGCAGGCCACGACACTTGCACAACCCTCCATCAACACCTCCATCAAGGCATTCTGGAGGTTATAACTCCATAATTTAGTGACTCGTGTGGGAAGCACCCCCATGAAATCCTCGAATGGAGGACATGACCACTCTAGGCCCCACCTCCAGGCCTGAAGGCCATACCCACACTAGCCTCTTACGAACATCGAGTTCGTGGATATGACTGGGTATGTCCCAAAATCGATTTACGATCTCCTTGCCTACAAATCGCTCGACTCCTCTGAAGAGAACTCGAGCGGGCGGAGCAACCATCTTGCTCCAAAGGTGAGAAAGGAGGCATACCCACTCTTCAAACATGTCATGGCCCAACACGCGAAGCTTCTCGCAAAACAATACGGGAACAACCCGGTTGATACGTGTCCAACGTAATGGTTGGCACAATTACGCACGCACTACAAGACTTGTATGCTAGCAAAAGCCCAAGCATAGTGTTAGAGCAGGGGCGTCCACGGGATGCCCGAGACATGCACAACACCCTACTCGCATGTGAGTGCCTCTATGAACGACCCAAGGTGTAGCACGCTAGTTATCCCTAACGCAGCGGGCGCTACGACAATGGTGAGGACCGGAGCTCGAGCCCCGACCGCTTAGGTGCTGAAACAGTCGATCGACCTCACAACAAGTTTAATATCAGGAGGATTCTCGATGAGGGGATCCCCAACCGTGCCAACAAGTGAGCAAAGCGCAACAAAAAGATTAGGGAGGTACGAAGACAGGCAGAGATCATTCCCGCAGTCTTCATCTGTCACACCCGAATTTAAGGGCCAAACCCGGACGTGAATCAAATGTGTGCTAGGATCAAGTCTCACACATATGATGACTCATGGTACAGAAACGAATGTCACATCTTTAATATATACTGAAGTTTTGTACAAAATAGTTAAATAATTACATCATACGAAGACAATGATCCAGCAACCATAGTAGACTGGGAGACGACAGTCTAGACCTCTCACGAACTCATCGCAACATCCTTCATGCTCCTCATCATGCGGTACCTGATCTTTACCTAGGGGGATGTGAGTGCAGCAAGGGTGGGCTCACATACGTTCATCGCTCAACAAGTTGTGGGGAATAATATGCATGAGCTCACTTATAGTGGGGCTCATGTGAAGTGTAAGGCTTACCAAAGGAATGGTTAAAGCTGAGCATTGCTTTTAAAGTTGGTCAAAGTTTTATTAGCAATATTACCAAATAGTTCATTTGTTTGCAAGGTATAGGATAAACAATACTAGGGAAACCTAATAGGTCCCATCAAATTGACCTGATCATGTCATAGTGATTAACAAGGACATTATTATGTAAAGAAGAGTGATCAAGGGCACAACTTGCCTTAGACTTGAGATCCTCGATACCAAGTTGGTCTTCAGATTCTCGTGACCTCACCGTTATTCGTAGCAATACATACAAATAGGCAATAAGTACATAAAATAACAATACGCCAAATATGAGAACAAACAACGTATGAATATTCTACACGTTGCTACGAGATCGTAGGTTCGAGAACCACTAAATTATGAGTTACGGTTATGAAGTTATGTTTTCTGAAGACTTAGGTGTTAGATATAAAACAAATTAAGTGCATAACTTTAACCTATGTTTCATAACAAAATAAGATTACTAGATGATAAACAATATTAACATGAATTTAATGCAACTAGAATGGATAAAAAGGAGTTAAAGTGAATCACTTATGAATTAAACAAGTTTATAGAATTATTTCTATACTAGAAATAATTTAAAATATTAATTAATTATTTCCTGATAGCCTAAGGACTGCGGACACAAAAACCAGGGAGTATAGGGATTAAACTGCAAATTCTAGGGCTCAATTGTAATTATTTTCTAACAGATATGGATGGCGGCTTGATTCTAGTATTTGTGAGGGTCTCTTATGTAAAATTGCACGATAAAGGGGTATTGGTCAAATCTGGTCGTCCAAATTAGTGTAACACCCTGAATTTGGGGGTATAAAATTTCTTTCCAATTACCAACCAAATTCAGGTGTTACTCTTCTCTCTTTCTAGTTTCTCTCTTTCTTTTTCTTTTGGTTAGATTTAGCTTAAATAGTGAGGGGTTATTTATTTTATTTTGTCAAAACAATGTGAGTCATGAAATATTGCATCATGTTGAGCTCCAAATATTCTTTGAATTGTTGCACATGTTTGGTTTGGTTTGAATTTGAAATTTGATTTGAAATTGAATTCAAAACCCTAAAGAAAAAAAAGAAAAGCAATTAGAAATTCCCTGGAAAATGGAAAAGCGAATTCAGACCAAGTCGGCCCACCAAGCCCAGCCCCCCGCGCCCGCGCGCCCTCGGTCCCTGACAGGCGGGTCCCGCCTATCGCCAACCCATGCGCCCTTTCTCTCCCTCTCGCTGCTCTATGGGGCCAACCCGTCGGCGCCGTTTATTTTCGCTCGCACACGCTCTCTCTGCCTCGCGGACCCCACCCGTCAGCCCGTCCCTAACCTCTCGCCCACATCCCCCGCCGTGGACGCGCCCACGCCCGCGTGTTCTCCAACCACCTCCGCACGCCCTCGCCCCTTTAGACCCTGTGCCCCGCTCGCCCACTCCCCCCTGCTCACTTGTGCCCTCAGTCGAGCTCTCTCGCCCCCTCTCTCGCCCTGCGCACGCAACCAGGCAACTCCGTCGTCGCTCATCGAAGACTGTCGTTGTTCCACGGCCGCCGTTGAGTCCCCGCCGCATCCGTTGCCTCGGTGAGTTCCGCCTCGCCATTGGCGACTCGGGACACCCCTTGGTTCGCCTTCTTCCCCTCTGGTTTGCCCGGTCCGCGCTCATTGGAGTTCTACCTGTGCAGTCGGAGCTCCGCCACCATCGTCCCATGGCGTCCCTGCGCCTCCGTTGTTGCCTCGGGACTCCAGTGTTTCCACTCGAGGTGAGCAACCTCCCCGCACCCCTATTTCTCCATTTATTGTCCTAGTCATCGCGCAATTGCTCACTGGAGTAGGTTCGCGCCACCACGAGACCTTCCTGTTGCGTTCTGCGCCCTCTGGTGCCTCCGTGTTGGTATTATGGCCACGATTGTGTTCGTCAGATTGCCCTGATCGCGCCTGAGCCGTCCCCCAAGCCCCTAGTGCCCTGCCGCGGCTGTTCCCTTTGTCTCTGGTGAGATCCCACCGTGAGGTCGGGCGGCGCCGCCGCGCCAAGGACCCTCCACCCCGACCGTGTTGGCCGATAGATCTCGGACGTCCATCTGGGATCTGGCAGTTTGGGTTTAAATAAAGCAGATCGAATCACCACCATCTGATGCAGATCCAGCAGCTCAGCCCGCTCCCCTCACCCATGCCCCTGCCGCTGGGCCAGCCTGTCAGCCCCACCCTAGTTCGCTGACACCCCGAGCCCACCTGTCAGCGCTCGCCGCGCGCCCGCGCGCTCGCCCACGGATCTAATCTGGGCCGTTGATTTTAGATCTAACGGTTGAGCAGACCTGATACCCCATCGCGCGGTAATTTTGTTAAAGAGACCCTCGGTTTGATTGGAATCAACCCGCCGTTCATAGTTTCCACGCGCACGCGCCTGAAATCTTGCAGATTGAACCCTAGGCTTTTAAATAATCACAGAATTAGACCTATTTTCATATTTTAAACTCCCAAACTTGTTTATTTCGTATCTTTTGCATATGAACTCCAAATTTAGTGATTCAAATAGCAAAATGTTTATAGGAATATTCTCTATTTGAATAAATTATGTTCATTCACAATCTGCACACTCTAATTTTTGTGCCTAGACTATAGGTTAGTGTATGTGTTGAATTATTCACTTAATAAAATAAATAAAAAGAAAACCCTAGTGGTTAATGGATATTTAATCTTGTGAGGTTAATAATGTGTAGTACATGAGTTTATCTCTGGTTTAACTTTTACATCTCATTAAATTAAGTAGAATTAGATTATGTAACCATGGAGATAGACATCACTTAAAGAATAATCAACTACTAGAAGGGATTAGTTCACCCTATAATTTAAACTCCCTTTCGAGTTTATACTTTTTCTCTTGGGATGTGTTCCATTGTTTGCACATGATTGATGTACTGTTCATTTGTCATTTACCAAATGTATTGAATGTTTGATTGCTTTATTTAGACAACAAGCAGTCTGTGGTTCCTGAGTGTGTTGCTGAAGATCTTCCTGAGCATAGTTAGCTTATGCTATTGCTTTACTTTAATCAATGAATATGATGTGAACATTTATGATACGATGATGTTATCCCGATGATGATATTGTGATACTCTAGGGGACTCAGGCCATTTTCCTGAGTACCTCTCCGTAAGGACCTGTTCGTGGAGTGACCACACAAGATAATAGTGCAACCATGAGGGTGGAATGAGACGCCTTTAGCTGATTAATTAGATAAACCTAGGGGTGTAGTTGGCTTTGCCTGAGGGCCGTCAATGGGGACCGGGGCATAGTGCTCGCTCTGCCAAGGGGGATGCAGAGGTTCATTCGATTTGTTTTTGTTAGTCACCCACCTTGGGGAGGTATACTGCGTTTGTATGACTAGCAAAACCTAATGAGTAGCTATGCACCAGGGGAGTCTTTGTAAAGGCTACGTAGTGTATCCCTGGCCATTCACCTCGGTAGTGAAGATCAGGTCTGTACAACCTAGGCTGGAGAGGGATCACGACTCGTGGGTAAAGTGTGCAACCTCTGCAGAGTGTTAGAAACCGGTATATCAGCCGAGCTCATGGTTAAGAGCAGCTTTGGGACCGTCTTTGATTAGAAGAACTTTGATTACTTTTATGATGATGGTTATAATTTTGATATCTGGTATTTACTCTTGGAGGAGGTACTTTTGGGTAATAGATGGGTTATTACTAAAACTTTGCTCTACTAATAGTAATAAATATCTGACCAACTAAAAGCAACTGCTTAACCTTATCTCCACATACAGCTAGTCCACTTTAGCCAAACGGGACATTTGCTGAGTACGTTGATGTGTACTCACCCTTGCTTTACAAACCACCCCCACCCCAGGTTGTCCCCACTGTACTCAGTGCTCAGGAGGTGATGCTGGCAACATGGAGGACTTTGAGGAGTTCTAGGACTACGACGAGTTCTAGTTTTTCTTAGTGGAAAACCCCCAGTCAGCTGCTTGTGTAGGCTTTATCTACTACGTTTCATATTTCCGCACTTTGATGATATTAATGACTATGCTATGTATTAGACTCTGTGGATGTCTTGGACATCTTATTGTAATAAAAGTACCTTTCTGCTATTTACTTTGAGCATTGTGTGATGATGTCCAATTATGTAATCGCTGTGTACATGAGTTTCTGATCTTGGCACGTACATGGTTCGCATTCGATTTGCCTTCCAAAACCGGGAGTAACATAAGTGGTATCAAAGCCTTGCTGACTGTCGGACCGCTAACCTAGACTAGAATGGTCGCCCTAAGGACTATAGACCTCTACTCTTACCTTGATCTTTAGTGTCATTTCAAAAGTTGGTCATTTTGACCAATTCTATGTTATTACTCATCTTACAAAAAAATTTGTCTCACTTTTCTTTCTGTTTACTTGCTGGTCATATAGTTCTACTCTCACTCTTGTGCTTACGATGTCTTTTGTAGATGGCTTGTCTTAGATGCATTGCACATAAGTCAGTGATCCCCTTTTTGCCTTCTCGCCTGGTGGAGCGCCCACTGTGTCGCACGGTGCCAGGTCAGTCTAGCCATTTGGAGAGACTGCATCGTCGCCTGCACGAGGAGCAGGAGCGCCGACGCCAGGACCAGGAGCAGGAGTAGCAGGACTCTTCCCCCTCACCTCAGCAGGAGGTGGAGTCTGGGAGGCAGCCTTCCCCTGCACCTGAGCCTGAGATGCCCCCTGCACCACCACAGGGCATCCCGGCTGCTGGAGGAGACCCTAACGGAGACGACGACGACGTCGGTGGCAGTTCGAACCATAGCACGGAGCTCTCGGAGGACCAGGAGCCTGAGGGATGGATCACTAGACCCATCACTCACGACGCCGCTCGCGGGTGTCACTTCCACGATGCTCTCGACACCTTGCTGCGTCGGACCTTCGACCGACACACTTGATCTATCGAGTATCGTTGTGTAGTCTACCAGCATCGTCGCGGGTTATACCCGGACCAGTGGGAGGCTACTTGCTTGGTGCGCCTTCCAAAACTGGGTTTGACAATTAGATCTCACGGCCAGGGCTAGGTTTTACTGAACATGCATCGATACGCAGCTGCTGCCTTCGGATTAAGGATCACGGCCTAGATCTAAAACGCATGTTGTCGAATCCCACGCGCACGATTTGGATCGTACGATCCAAGTCGCTCGGGCCAAAATGATACATTCATTTTAAATCCGAGCTGTCCAGCATAGGATCAACGACCAGGGCTAATCTACCTATACTCGACGGTGGAGCTCGACGGCGCCGCCCTGGATGCGGCAGATCCCCACCGGAGAACATTCATCTAGCGCAAGAGAGCACCAGCGCCAAATTCGCCAGCTACTACGGGATGCGGAGACAACGACGAACTCGACAAAAACGTCCTTACTAGAGGGTCCATCGTGTAGCGCTCCGGCCACAGTAGAGCCCGATCCGCGGCGGCGGCTTGCGTCAGTGAGCAATTCCTGGCAAGTCCGGCTGAGTCCCTGCGCAGGAGAGGATCGCCCAGGAACCATACGACACAAGGGTTCCCCGGGACCTCCACACGAGCACTGAACGACGGTGTTGGCTGAAGACGACTTCGGCGACGCCCTAGACCTCTACTCCTCTCTATTTTCTTTCCTTGCGGTGACAACTCTCGATGAGGCGAAAGGAGCGCTTGAGGATAGCCGCAGGGGGTCGGTGCCTTGGGCCTTTTAAGCATCGGCTGGGTCATGGCGCGGTGGTTGCGGTAGCTCGTGGATCGCGGGGGTTTGTTGAGATCAGGAAGAAGAACAGTGGCACAGGGACCCACATGGCGGTGTCGGTGGCGCGAGGTCTGAGTCCGAGCAGTGGGCCCACGCGGCAGCGACGACTTGCAGCATGGGGGTGTCGACTGACAGGTGGGCCCCCCATGTCAGCACCCAGATCCTTGCGAGCAACCTAGGCCGCGCGCGGGGTCCCATTTTTTTCTTTTTCTTTTCTATTTCTTTTGTTTTGATTTTCCTTTCTCTTTTCTAATTCCTTTTCCATTTTAATCCTCAATTTCAACTTATACTCAAATTCAAATTTCAGTTTAAATTCAAATATAGTTGAACCTCACAACATAGTTAAGTGCTCAAATAAAAACACCAACATGAATGCAAGTTATATTTATAAGGATTATTTTATTCACCTATTTAGAAATATATATTTCAAATGTGAAGTACACACATTATTAAGATATATCATTTTAAATGTAAATTTAAAGGTTCTTCCACAATTCAACATTTACTACTTATTATTATTTATTTAAATTAAAGAGATATGTTTTATAAAGGAAGAAAATCATTTATAGAAGTCGGTTTATCTCAAATTCATTTGGAGAACTTTTTATATCTCACAAAATAGGATTTTGGGTGTTATGAATTCTACCCCTTAAAAATTATCTCGTCCTCGAGATTAGTAAGAAAAGGGATGTATCTCAATCTTGTCTCAACACATATGCACAATCAAGAATCTCACCATGTTGCATAACTTGTTTATTAAAACATAGGTTTAAATAGACCTTATTACTATTCCTAAAATAATAAAGAACTAGCTACTACCTAAGGCCTTATTTAGGTCTTACAAATACTACTCCCTAAAAGAAAAAAACTACTCTGATCTTGTTGTTCATTGCCTTCCAAGAACTATTGTGGAAACGAAGATCCACTACCCCAACAAATTTGACTTTTACCTCTGCCGCCACTCTTGTATTCAGGGAACAAGCCACTCGACCCTTTATCATGTTCTTATGATAAAAAATAGTTTCGATGTTGATGCACTGCATGCCTTGACTTACGCAACTCGTCGCTCGGGTCGCTAACAAAAGCAACCTAGTATGGTCAATATGTCATTATGAAGCAACTCTCCAAGGTCAAGAATGAGAGCACCTAGAGGGGGTGAATAGGTTATACTGCAAAAATGACACTAAAACCACCAACTTGGTCTAAAAATGAAGTTAGTGCAAGCTAAAATCAAGATTTAGTAGAGAGGAGAAAGCAAGTCCTCTTCACTTGATTGCTCTTTCAAGATTAAGAATAGATTAAGAGAAATATTACAAGTGAATTTGAGAGAATTATGAAGAGGGAGAAAAATCACAAGCAAATAAGCACACAAGACACAATGATTTTTCCCGTGGTTTGTTCAAGCCTAAAATGCTTGCCTACTCCAATTTATGGTGTCCCAACGGACAAGAGTTGCACTAAGCCCTTCTCAAGTAATCCAAAGATCGAACTTGAGTGTCGTTGTCTTCCTTATCTCTTATATTCTCATTTGCAAGGAATCTTCACAAGTTAAAGTCTTTTGCAGCCTTACAATAATATCAGCCTCAACTTATAGTAAGGGAGAGAGAGAGAGAGAGAAAGTACACACAAAAGAGCAAATCGTAGCAACACGCGCAAGAAACACAATGATAAGAGCACAAGTACACAAATTCACAAGAATAGTTCAGAACAGACGCTCGAATCTCGCTAAAACCAATAGTATGTGTTGTTGCAATATGTCAGTGTTGTGATGCTCTTGAATTTCTTAGGTACTGAATGGAGGCACCTAGGGGCAGCTTATATAGGACAAGGAGTCAAGGAGGCCTAGGAGCCATTGCCTCCTTCCTTAGGAAGCTGCAGATCTAGGTTGTCTGCGGGCGCACTAGACCGTGTCCATGTGCCCCGTGTCTAGGATCTGATTATGCAATTTCCATAGTTGTGTGACACTGGACTGGTTTAGTGCGCCACCACACCGTGGGCCACGTCAGCTAGCCGTTGGCGCCTGGCGCGCACCAAAGTCAATCGTTGGAGAAGCGATCCGATGCACATCGGACCGGTACTGTTCATGGTCTAGTGAATTTTATAATAAAATTTCCGAGACCAACCAATACATCCAAGTCACATGGACCCAGTCTAGTGCACCACAGACCAGTCCGGTGCGACCCAGACCAGACTAAGTATGGCTCTTTTGAGCCTATCTCCTTCGAACCTTTTTGGTTTTCTTTGAGGACTTCCCTAAGATTTATACAAACATAATTAGCATGCAATTCAATTGACTAAGTGTGGGAAACTTACCTCTTTGTCATAGTTTCTCTAGGATTTGCAATATGCCCAAAACCAAGTCCAAAATGCACTTTCTTGTGGAAATGAGTTAGTAGCCAAACAAAGGTGCTAGAAACAAAGAATAAGGTATGTACAACTTATTTAAACACTTAAACCTTATGTTTATGTTGTTTTACCCAAAGTTGCACTTTTAGCTTCCAGATTTGCCCATTTGGACTTAGTTCCATCAATTTCCCTCCAAGTGAACTTGTGCTCATACTTTTATATAACTAGTTAGTCCAATGTGGTGTGTTGGACACTTAATCACCAAAACAATTAGAAATGACTCTATGACACATTTCCCTTTCAATCTCCCTCTTTTTGGTGATTTATGCCAACACACCTAAAGCAACTCAAATTTGACTAACTTAACCAATATGAGTCAAAAGCGGCAAATTGAAGTTCCAACTCAAACTAAAGAAGTGTTTGAATGATTTGGCATATTTGGATCGCTTAGCCACCACTTATTTTGGATTTTGTAATTACTTTTTTATCTTCTATGTAAAAAACACTTTGTTTTGCAAAACAAAACAGTTTTAAACACTTGTTTTGATCAAATACCCAAAAACTTCTCCTCGGTAAGAGAACATTTTTTCAATAAGAGGGCTCCTCTTTGCTATTAAGAGGGTTTTTATCAAAAGGACAAGTTGAAAGCTTAAAATCTTTTTAAAACTCAAGTAGTGGTCTATCCAGTTGCTTTGGCCTTTAAATTATCCCTCTTTGGCATTAAGCACAAAAATGGAGAAACTAAGTGGCCTAACCTCATTGTCTCACCAAAAATAGCAAATGAAGAGCAAGGGCAAAGAAAATCCAAGGCAATTTGGAACAAAGTACATTGATACCGTTTATGTAGTGGCTTCTTGATGTGCTTCTTCTTCTTCCCCTCCCTCTTCTTGTTTGATCCTGACTCGACCGTCTTGTTTCCCTCGGGCTCATCGTCAAGGGGAATTTTCTCCTTCTCGTCGGACACCTTCCCCTTGCCCTTGGAGTCCATCTCTTTGGGTGGTTAGACCCAACATAAGAGACCGGCTCCGATACCATTTGAGAGCACCTAGAGGGGGTGAATAGATTATCCTACAAAATCAGCACTAAAAACCACAAACTTGATCTAGAATGAGAGTTAGTGTAATATAAATCAAGTTTGAGTTGAGAAGAAGAGAGAAAGGTTCCCTTCACTTGATTGCTCTTTCATGATGTAAATTAAACTAAGAGGAATAAAACAAGTGAATAGAGAAAACTTAGGAAGAGAGAAAATTGCAAGAAAGTAAATGAAGACAAGACATGAGTGATTTTTCTCGTGGTTCCATCAAGCATAAAATGCTTGCATAATCCACGTTATGGTGTCCAATGGACAAGGGTTGTACTCAATCCCTCTTAAATGATCCAAATATCAAACTTGAGTGACACGATTTTCCTTATCAATATGATTCCCTATCGAAAGGAATCTTCACAAATTAGAGTCTCTTGCAGCCGTACATGAATCAGAGTTACAATCTTGAGCACAAGAAAGTAAGATAGTACACACACAAAAGTGAGAGCACCTAGAGGGGGGGTGAATAGGTGATCCTGTAAAAAACAGCTCAACAAAACAAACTTAGACTAATATTGGATTAGTGAAAGCAAGATCCAAGTTCGAATGAAGATGATGATAGGAGTGAACTTCTTCACTTAATTGCTCTTCACTAAGTGAGTATTAAACTTAGAGCGATTATATAAGAGAAGTGAATAGAGAGAAAATTGAAATAAGATAAAGACAAGTGACACGGTGTTACACCCGATTCTGGGGGCAAAACCGAATGCATAGCATATGTGGGCTAGGATCCATTTTCCACACATATGTTGACGTCACAAGTGTAATATATCAAAAGACAATGCAATAAAGGCGGAAAGAGAGTAGAGTAACTTTATTACATCATCTAGAACATTGTATCTTAACAAGTATCGTAATCAAAGTACGACAAAATTAAACATGGACACTCTTCCACAGGAAGGTGACTGGCGCATCGTTAGACTCAAAACTCATCAACGTCATATGCGAAGTCCTCATCATCACCCTCTGATCAAAATATTAGCAAGGGTGAGCTCACTTATGGTCGGGGCTCAGCAAGTGGGGGAAATTAATGCAAGTTAACAAGGTAGGCTATGGATAAGCTGTAATCATTTTAGTTGGTCAATATTTTATTAGCAACACCTGTCTTACTAAGAAGTGTGTATCCCAAATATTCCAATAAGCAAACCACTTGTAGATCATCATATCACGTGATGATTTTCCATCTTTAAGTTCAATTATCATGTGAGGGTCTAGGTTGCTCTTAACCGTGAGCACGGCCGACGTATCAGTTTTACACTCTGCAGAGGTGGTACAACTTTACCCACAAGCCATGTATCCCATCTAGCATAGGTTGATCGGACCCGTAAACACTCCCGAGGTGAATGGCTAGGGATCCATTATGAGGCTTTCACAAAATATCCTTAGTACAAAGCCACCAGCTAAGGTTTCCACGTCAGTATTGACCGCCCTCTAGGTGAGTTAACTTAGCCAAGACTACCACCCCATGTTAACATGAGCTGCCACCAAACCACTGCCGCCCCCTCTTGCCCATCTTTCAGGTAGGGTTGCTAAGCACTAAGTCTATAAAGCTAATTACCAAAGCCAGAGCCATCATAGCACTCATGGTTGCACTGTTAACCTGGGTGGTCACTCCATGTTCCATTTAACACAAAATGTTCATTTCCAGAATATAGTATCATTAAAAGAGTGACATCATATTTATCAAGTTTAGCAATAGCAAAAATTGCTAAGCATAGCATTTATCCTAGGGTAATTCAAGGAATAGGGTTGGTAATTCTAGGAAATCCTTATTTAGCCGAATCCCATCAAATTATGCGATATATATCCAAAAGTAAACATTATTGTATGCATTATTTCGGTACAAATAGAAATGCAGAGGGAGAATCCACTTGCCTTGCACGAAAGTGTCCTATGAGTCGTCCTCGAACGAGTTTGATTCGTCTACCTCACAATCAACTTCTAGCATCGATTTGTGTATCGTACATACAAAAGAATATGTACGCCAAATAAATAAACATACACCATTACATGGGTAATCATTCACCATTACATACACATTCATACATCACACAACTGTACTTATAAATAGGTCTACAACATAAATATTTATTAATCCACTATATCTTCCACTTTGAGTTATTATTGGTGAAAATATGAGTGGGTGACCACAACACTAGTTTATCTAGTATAATATAGATAAAAATGTCTCAACAAACTTTACGGAAAATAATTGTTAATTATTTTCTTTATTACTAAAATAGACTTTTGGGTTTTATCCTTTTCTTTCTAAATAGAAATTTTACGTATAGCTAAAATGTTTATTTCTAAATCACCTAACATTAATATTCCAAGAGTTAATGTAGATTACTAATTGGACTTTTAGTAATATAATCATGATGATTTTGACATAAAGAAATATTTTACTAATTCTAAGTAACTAAGTGCTATACATATGAATACATTTATCATGACTAGTAAAACCTATATTTTTAATCTGACCGAAATGTGTGGCCTACTATTTCTTCTACTTTCTTATATCAATAAAATTATACTTAAATCACTACTAACAAATATCGTTCCATGCTAAAGTGAAGTTAGTCGTAAACATTTCTAGTATGTAAATCACCAAGTTAGTGAATAGTGACATTATTTATTTATTTATTGAAATATAAAATAGTACTCATGTCCAAAATATTGTTGCAGGGGTAGTTCATGATTTAGTGTGTTCATCGGGGTCTCTTTTCAATAATGTCTAAACTGAAAATCTCGGAATTAATTTCATTTATACGCAGGGACAAAAATGCAAAATGTGCTTCTTCTACCTTGAGCTCTTGCTCATGCGCAGGAATGGAGATCGACGGGGGGGGGGGGGGGGGGGGTCGGCCGAGCAGGGGAGGAGCAGGGGGCTCGGTCGAGGTGGGCGAGGTGCGGACGGCGAGGCTCGAAGGCGAGAGGGCGCGGTCGACGGCGAAGCTACAGCGAGAGAGAGAGAGAGAGGAGAGCGTGAGAGAGAGAGAGAGGGAGCTCGGGTAGGGAGAGAGGAGGGAGCTCGGGCGGGTTTTATAAAGCGAGAGAGGGAGAGGAAGAGACGTAGAGGAGAGGGAGAGAACGGCCGGCCATCAACGCCATTAATGGCGGCCATTATCACCATTGAGTGAGGGAGAGGAGGAGCCGCGACGATGGTTTCCAGCTCGGGGTCGGCTCGACCGGGCGTGGGGTCGGCACATTGCGGGAGCGCGGTGGCGCGACGCGGGTGCGGGGCGCCAGACGGCGGCGGCGCCCAGGGAAGGAGAAGGATGCGGGGCTAGGGAGGGCCCACGCGCCATAGACAGAGAGGGGAGGGTTTGGGGGGCGCGGCTGAGGCCCTAATGGGCCGGTTAGGGTTAGGTTTTCTTTTTTATTTTTCTTTTCTTTTCTACTTAAAAATATAAATAAATATATTTTTAAATAATTCAAAAAGCATAATAATTATACCAAAATTATTTATAACTAAAATATTTATTTTTGGGCCAATACTTCTATATTAATTAATTGGATTTTCAATATAAAAGAAATTATACTAAACATCCATAAATCAAATATGAGCAAACAAAATTACTCTAAATGCAAATAAAAATCAAACAATTGAAAGAAAAAATCCATTACCATATTTACCATTAATAATCTAAATGCATTATTTTAAGTTGATGGTTTCGTAGTGTTACAAACCTACCCCCTTAAAAGAATCTCGTCCTCGAGATTAAGAAACTTCTGAGAATAACTAGGGGAATTCTGCTCTTAGTTCATCTTCTCTTTCCCAACTAGCCTCATCTTCCGAATGATGACTCCATTGAACTTTACACATGTTGATAACTTTACTCCGAGTAATTATGCGAGATGTTTCCAAAATTCTGATAGGGTACTCCGAATAAGTCAAATCCTCCTTAACATTGAGTTCTTCCATAGGTAATTGTTCCTCCGGTACTCTTAGGCATTTCTTAAGTTGTGACACATGAAATAGGTCATGCACATCCGACAAACTATCGAGTAGCACCAACTGATATGCTACTTCACCTTTTCTTTCCAAAATTTTGAATGGGCCAATGTAGCAAGGAGATAGTTTACACTTAACCTTAAATCTTTTCATGCCTCTCATCGGTGAAACTTTAAGGTATACGAAGTCTCCTACTTCAAAGATCAACTCTCTTCTTCTATTGTCAGCATAGCTTTTCTGTCTCGACTATTCTGATTTCAAGTTCTCTCTGATAATCTATACTTGCTTTTCTGCTTCTTGGAGAATTTCTGGGCCAAATACTTGACTTTCTTCAGTCTGATTCCAATAAAGCGGTGTTCTCTACTTTCGTCCATAAAGTGCTTCAAGCGGTGCCATTTTTAGACTTGCCTGGTAACTATTGTTGTACGAGAATTCTGCATAAGGCAAACTCTTATCCTAGCTTCTACCATGCTTTAGAGCGCAAGCTCTTAACATATTTTCCAACACTTGGTTTGTTCTTTCAGTTTGCCCATCCATTTGCGGATGATAAGCTGAACTGAAGTTTAGTTTGGTGTCCATGGATTCATGTAGTCTTTTCCAAAAGCGCGAGGTAAATTGGGTTCCTCGATCTGAGACGATCTTCTTTGGTACTCCATGTAGACAAACAATCCTTGACATGTATAACTCTGCTAACTGGGCTTCTTAGTAAGTTGTCTTCATAGGTATAAAGTGTGCCACTTTAGTCAACCTGTCCACTATAACCCATATTGAATTATAGCCATCCCGAGTACGGGGTAGTCCAACTATGAAATCCATACTGATTTTTCCCATTTCCATTCTGGTACCTTGAGAGGTTGTAGCAATCCTGGTGGTCTTTGGTGTTCGGCTTTAACTCGTTGACACATGTCACATAGTGCAACATGAGTAGCCACATCTCTTTTCAAACCGTACCACCAATACTTTTTCTTCAGATCCTGGTACATCTTAGTACTTCAAGGGTGGATAGAATAAGTCGAATCATGGGCTTCCCTTAAAATAAGTTGGCGTAGGTGCTCGATTTCTGGTACACAAATTCTCTTTTTAAACCATATTGTGCCTTGCTAATCTTCCGTGAAATCTGGGGCTTTACCCAAACTAATTTATGTCTTAATTTCTTTGATTTTCTCATCGGACTCTTGTCCTTTACGAATCTCTTCCTCCAAAGTAGATTCAACTTCCATAACTATTGCTTCCATATTATTGAGCATTCCAAGGTTGAGTTGTTCCATTTCCCAGCACAATTCCTGTGACATCAATTGAGTAGTGATGTTGTTCACTTGACCGTTACGGGTCAAAGCATCTACCACTACATTTGCTTTTCCTGGGTGATATTGTATTTCCAAATCATAGTCTTTGATTAACTCAAGTCATATTCTTTGTCTTAGGTTGAGTTCTTTCTGCGTGAAGATATATTTCAAGCTTTTGTGATCCCTGAAGATTTTACACTTGTTTCCAATCATGTAGTGCCTCCAAATCTTCAAAGCGTGCACTACGGTAGCTAAATCCAAATCATGCGTAGGATAATTCTTTTCATGCTTCTGTAACTGCCTTGAAGCATATGCAATTACTTTTCCTTCTTGCATTAACACACATCCAAGTCCTAGATGTGATGCATCGCAATACACATCAAATCCTTTATGAATATCAGGCATAATTAACACTGGTGTTGTGGTTAGCCTTTCCTTTAATTCCTCGAAACATTTCTGACATGCTTCATCCCACTTAAACTCTTTACCTTTCTCTAACGGTGAAGTAAGGGGTTTCACTATCTTGGAGAAGCCTTCGATAAATCTTCTGTAGTATCCTGCTAATCCAAGAAAACTTCTGTTCTTTGACACATCTGTGGGTTGTTTCCAATTTAGTATTTGACTTATTTTACCGGGGACTACCTTTATTCCTCCATTGGTGATAATATGACCTAGGAAAGCAACTTCCTTCAGCCAAAAATCACACTTCGAAAATTTCGCATACAACTGATTGTCGCGAAGTTTCTGTAGAACTAATCTCAGATGATCTTCATGTGCTTCTTCATTCTGAGAGTATACTAGTATGTCATCGATGAATACCACCACAAACTGGTCGAGGTGTTCCATGAATACTTTATTCATCAAGTTCATAAAGTAAGTTGGTGCATTAGTCAGTCCAAAAGACATGACCAAAAACTCATATAGTCCATATCTTGTAGTGAAAGCTGTTTTAGGCATATCTTCGGTTCGAATCTTCAACTGATGATAGCCTGATCTTAGATCTATCTTTGAGAATATTGTAGCTCCTCTCATCTAATCAAATAGATCTTCAATCCGAGGTAACGGGTACTTGTTCTTAATTGTTACTCCGTTCAAGCTTCTATAGTCCACACACATTCTCCTTGAACCATCTTTCTTGTTCATGAATAAAACTGGGGCTCCCCATGGTGACGAACTGTGGCGAATAAAACCTTTTCCTAGTAATTCTTCTATTTGTTTCTTTAGTTCAATTAAATCTTTGACATCCATTCGGTAAGCTCTTTTCTGAAATTGGTGCGGTTCCGAGTAATAGTTCAATAGAAAACTCTATATCATGATCAGGTGGCATACCTGGTAATTCTTCAGAAAATACGTTTGGGTATTCACACACTATTCTGATGTGCTCCAAAGATTTCTCTTCCAACTGATTTACCATTGCCTCTGTTGTTGCTGGCATACTGACATTGACTTCAGTTCTTTCTCCTTGCAGACTGGTTAATGTAACCATCCTTTTGGCACATGATATTACTCCATCATACTTGGTCAAGTAGTCTATTCCAAGTATCACATCGATTCCAAAATTCTCAGCTCTACTAGAAAGCTTAGGCCTCTAATTTCAATCTTAGTCTGAGGGCAAGAGTGAGTGGCTCTAAGTTCACCTCCTGGTGATCGAATTAATAGTTTCTTCTTCAAGGGATAGTTTGGTATATTATGTTTTTCCACAAATGACTTTGTTACAAAGGAGTGAGATGCTCCAGAATCAAATAAAACTGATGCATGTATGGAGTTAATAAGAAACATACCATACACCACGTTGGCATCCTCAGGAACTGATTCCGTTGTCATATGATTGACTGTTCCTCTACTCTGGTTTTGCGGAGTCTTGTTCTGTGTAGATCCATGAGCAAGTGTGTTCTGGTCAGTCCTCTGGTTGTTGTTCTTCTGGGGTGTCTGTTGATTACACCTTGGGCAGTTGTTAGCATAGTGGCCAAGTTCGCCACACTTGAACCAACCATTAGGTTGAACTGGGGTAGTTGTGTTGTTGTTCTTGGCCGGTGTGTTCACGACGCTTCCTTAACGATTATGTTGCTGCTTCTCTATTGGTTCTGGTAATGGTTGCTCCTCTGGCCTTGTTGTCTAGAGCGTTGTGCTTGGTAGTTGTTGTTCCCACTCTGATTTCTGGAGCGGAACTGAGAACCTTGGGAGTTGTTTTGACGGGTATTCCTGCTAGTCTGCCCTTGGTACTTTCTCTTGTGATCCGACAACTCTTTCCTTTTGCTTTCAAGGCCAATTGCCTTGTTCAGCAAAGTCTAGAAGTTGGGGAAATTGTAGCTCTGTAACTGGTAGTTCAAGGGTCCAATCAAGCCTTCCAAGAAACGTTCTTGGTGCTTCTCGTCAGTGTCTACTTCTTTTGGGGCGTAGCGTGAAAGCTGGGTGAAGCGATCACGATACTCACTAACGGACATGTTCCCTTGTGTGAGGGAAAGGAACTCCTTCCTCTTTAGCTTCATGATTTCTGAGGGAATATGGTGAGCATGGAAGTTCACTTGGAATTCCTGCCAGGTTATGGCATCAGCATTGGCATGTGCCACAGTGAAGGCATCCCACCAGTCGGACGCGGCTCCTTCGAGTCTTCCCGAAGCGTACAAGACCTTCTCTCGGTCATTGCACTAGGTGATGTCTAGCTTCTTTCCAATGACCTTAAGCCAGTCATCAGCATCCAAAGGGTCTATTGCATGAGAGAAAGCAGGCGGGTGATGGCTCATGAAATCCCGGTGCTTGTCTCTAGCTTGGGGTGCATGTTGTTGTTGTTGGTACTATTGGTTCTGTTGAATCTACTGCATCGAAGCTATGAGTCCTTACAGAAGTTGCATCTGCGCTGCGATGAATTGATCCATAGTGGGGTTGGGGGGGTGGCAACTACCGACCACGCTGGTTTTGGTGATTATTGGGACCTGATCGAGTGTTCACCATCTTGTTGGTTAGAAAGTGCAATCCCAGGGTAAGTGAGGAGTAGAAAAGAATCTAGAGGGAATACTTATTATTAATTTTAAGTTTATTATTATTATTATTATTATTATTATTATTATTATCCTCTTATGGAATTATTCCATAAGACCATTGCACTCAAGCAAAAATCCAAATCAAACATTTCAAACAACACCATCACATGTTTGTTATTATTATAAGTGTAGTAATAGATAAGTGTAATTCGTCTAACGTGAAAACTAACTTATTACAACATAAATGAAAAATCTATAACCACCTAGTGATGGATCCTGGTTCTCCATAGCGGATCCTCTTGCGGGGAGGGGATAACGCCATGGCAGGGACTTGAACTTCAGGGGGATTCCTTCCATCAAGCTGAGCTTCCAGGGTTGCGATACTTGTGTGTGCATCCTCCAGCTCCAAGTGTACCCTAGAGAGGTCCAGGGTAGCACTATCCAGATTGGTGTTAAGACCTACCACCACACCAACTAGGGTGTTGAGGCGATCTTCATCAGCTCCACCTGGAACAATGCTGGTCTGGCTTTCTCCACGAATACGCAGAGGAAGATGCCTGTACTTCGTGTTATGTAGTTGATGCCGGTAGGTGTGGCTGAGGGACCACAAAGTTCGCCTAGCAGCATCGCTGGTCGAAGCAGCGTAGGTGGATAGCAGCATTAGAGACTCATGAGCTGACAGAGTCCTGAACCCTCTATCACCTGCATCCATCACCCTGACATGAATGAGGGTGATGTAGTAGCAAGCCTGAGGATGCTCGTACACTTGCCTTGTCTCATACAGGGGTCGAACGTAGGTTCCCAGCGCATGCAAAACATCCTGCAGCAGATTAGGGAAGTGCCTTGTCTCAAAGATTGATGTATAATGTTGAGTGACAGGACATAACCCCATGTAATGGTCCTGCTGTTCATCGTTGGCTTCATCGTTGATGTTTTCCTCATCTTCTTCTTCTTTGTCGTCGTCGTCATCATCCTCACCAGAGTCGTCTGGGTCGTCGCCTCTAGGAGCAGGGGTTTGGACTGTTGGTGTTGGCGATGTCAAAGCTGACAATCTAGCTGTGAAGGCTAGTGATTCTGCTAATGGGGTGGGTGTAGGCAGAAACTCCTCCGAGCTGTCCTCCAGTATGACTCCGTTCTCCACACGAATGCGAGGGAGATCCATAGGGATTTCCTCGACTACCACTGGGTAGACAGGAACTTGCCGTGGCAGAGGGATGTAGTTGGTGTTGATCCGAGTGGTTTGAATAGTACAAACCATCTATAAGAGAAAATGTCAACTTAGTTGATGTTTAAAGAGGTAAGGTTAATAAAATAATTTTGTAAAAACAAAATTAGCATGTTTTGAACACACTAGGCTTTTTCCATTTCTAACTAGTCTAACGACCTAGAGTCAGTATAGCTTTGATAACACTTCTGTCACACCCGGTTTTTGGGGCAAAACCGAATGCATAGCATATGTGGGCCAGGATCCATTTTCCACACATATGTTGACGTCACAAGTGTAATATATCAAAAGACAATTTAATAAAGGCGTAAAGGGAGTAGAGTAACTTTATTACATCATCCAGAACATTGTATCTTAACAAGTATCATAATCAAAGTACGACAGAATTAAACATGGACACTCTTCCACAGGAAGGTGACTGGCGCATCGTTAGACTCAAAACTCATCAACGTCACATGCGAAGTCTTCGTCATCACCCTCTGATCAAAACATTAGCAAGGGTGAGCTCACTTATGGTCGGGGCTCGGCAAGTGGGGGACATTAATGCAAGATAACAAGGTAGGCTATGGATAAGCGGTAAGCATTTTAGTTGGTCAATATTTTATTAGCAACACATGTCTTACTAATAAGTGTGTATCCCAAATATCCCAATTAATCAAAGGTATAAGATTATATCAAAAGCACTTAAGTGAAATCACTTAAGCAAACCACTGGTAGATCATCAGATCACGATTTATTTTCCATCTTTAAGTTCAATTATCATGTGAGGGTCTATGTTGCTCTTAACCGTGAGCACGACTGACATATCAGTTTTACACTCTGCAGAGGTGGTACAACTTTACCCACAAGCCATGTATCCCATCTAGCCTGGGTTGATCGGACCCATAAACACTGCTGAGGTGAATGTCTAGGGACCATTATGAGGCTTTCACAAAATATCCTTAGTACAAAGCCACCCGCTAAGGTTTCCACGTATTGATGGCCCTCTAGGTGAGGTAACTTAGCCAAGACTACCACCCCATGTTAGCATGAACTGCCACCAAACCACTGTCGCCCCCTCTTGCCCATCTTTCAGGTAGGGTTGCTAAGCACTAAGTCTATAGAGCTAATTACCAAAGCCAGAGCCATTATAACACTCGTGGTTGCACTGTTATCCTAGATGGTCACTCCATGTTCCATTTAACACAAAATGATCTTGTTTAACCATCGGGTTAACATCAAAATAAAACTTCATTTCCAGAACATAGTATCATTAAAAGAGTGACATCATATTTATCAAGTTGAGCAATAGCAAAAATTGCTAAGCATAGCATTTATCCCAGGGTAATTCAAGGAATAGGGTTGATAATTCTAGGAAATCCTTATTTAGGCAAATCCCATCAAATTATGCAATATATATCCAAAAGTAAACATTATTGTATGCATTATTTCGATACAAATAGAAATGTAGAGGGAGAATCCACTTGCCTTGTACAAAAGTGTCATGTGGGTCGTCCTCGAACGAGTTTGGTTCGTTGTCACACCCGGTTTTAGAAGGCAAACCGAATGTGAACCATGTACGTGCCAGGATCAGCAATTCACGTACACAACAGTTACATAATTGGACATCATCACACAGTGCTAAAGTAATGACATAAAAGAGGGTATAATAGTCGATTACATCATGATGTCCGAGACATCCACATAGTCTTTAACAATAATCAAAGTGCGGAAAAGAAACGTAGATACACACGGCCTACATAGGCAGCCGACTGGGGTTTTGCCGCCAACCCACACCTAGAACTCATCGTACTCTTGGAACTCCTGGAAGTCCTCCTCCACGGCTTCATCTTCACCTGAGCAGTGGTTGCAACGTGGACAACTTGGAGGGTTTGGTGTGTAAAGCAATGGTGAGTACACATCAACATACTCAGCAATATGCCCCGTTTGGCTGTAGTGGACTAGCTTTATGTGGAGTTAAGTCAAGCAGTTGCTTTTAGTTGGTCAGGTTATTATTCACTAGTAGAAAGTCAGGTTTTAGTATTAACCCAAGTTATTAACCCGATGTACCCTTTCCAAACGGAAAGAATACCACTTACTATTACCATAGTCATAACCAAAATCATCATCCTCATCACCACCTGTAAACCATACATCTCTGATCAAGTATCTCTAATCAATAGAGCTCCCTTGGCCGCTCATAACCACGAGCACGACTGATATATCAGTTTCATAACACTCTGCAGAGGTTGCGCACTTTACCCACAAGCCGTGATTCCCTCTTGCCTCGGGCCGATCAAACCCTTAAACACTACCAAGGTGAATAGGCAGGGTCTTACTACGTAGCCTTTACAAAGATTTTCTGGGGTTGTAGCCGCCCGTTAGGTTTCTTAAATGCACCGCACTCCTCCCTAAGGGGCGAACCAACCTTGGCAGAGCGAGTCGCATACACCGAGCCCCATTAACGGCACGACGGCGAAGCGAACTACACCCCAGTTCCTCTAATTACTCAGCTAAGGGCGTCCCACTCCACCCTCATGGTTGCAATGTTTTTCCGGACGGTCATCAACGAACAGGTCCTTACGGAGAGGCACTCGAGAAATAGCTCGAGTCCCCTTAAGGGACACAAGTATATCATCATAATCAAAAGGGAAAACAGCGTATCATAGATAATCTCATCATGTTCATTAATTAATGTGAAGCACAATCATATAGCTAAACCAGAATAACCCAACCAGAATAGGTAAACAAGGACAAGATAGACAAAAGCTAGTCAATCCTTAGGTATAAACTGTGTAAATGCGGGGAATGAATTATAAGAATGAGTAGGATATAGATGGGTCAAGGGACACTTGCCTTCACCAACCAGCTACTGCTCAGGGTCTTCACCTACAACTCCTTCGGACTCCGCCAACTGACCGTTATCTATACGAGTTTCAAACATACATTCCACAAATTTAATACAAAGGAACAGTACACCAAACAATAGAATGTAATAAATAAACGGACGTTCGACGCAGGGCTCACACCTACGACTAAGCGAGGAAGGGAAAGTAACGGTCGAGGCTACGAGTGACGAGCGATCACATCACACGATTATAAATTAAAATACTCGCCTAAACAGAATGGTAATAATTTAACCATCGCGTTTAGCATAGGATAAAATCATGTTCTATGTTTAATTATTATAAGCAGATAAAGGTAAATTAAAAGGATTGTCGTGCGGCGAAACACGCGGCACAACACTTAAATTGAGTTAAGAAATAGACGACTCGTCACGCGACAGAGCGTGCAACAAGACACTTGCATTAATTATAAGGAGACGTTAAGCGTCGCGCGACGAAGCGCACAACGGCATACGCCATCTAAACTGAAATTAAGACAAAACGTCGCGCGACGCCACACATTGAATAATCTTAAATTAAGACAGATCGTCGCGCGACGAGGCGCGCGACACAACACATTAATAGAATCTGAAATCAAACTAATTTGCCGCGCGACAAAGCGCGCGATGCAGCACGCTCAATAACTAAAGTTAACCCAACTCGTCGCACGACGAAGCGCGCGATGCACCACACTACTAAATTCTGAAATTAAACTCATTCATCACGCGACGAAGCACGCGACGCAGTACGTTCATCAAACTAAATTTAAAACTAATCAAACTAAAATTTAAATGTTGTTTACTAGAACTGCCCGCGCGGCCAAGGGCGCGCGGCCAGGGCACGGAAGCCATGGCGCGTGGCCAGGGCACGGCGGCCATGGCGCGCGGCCAGGGGGCACGGTAGCCGGGAGGGCGCGGCGGCCGGGGACGGAGGCGCGCGGGGGCGCGGCGAGGAGGGTGCGGGGACGCGACCGAGGAGTCGCGCGGGGGCGCGGCCGGGGAGGGCGCAGGGCGCGCGGCCGAGACAGTGTGGGGGCGCGGCCAGGGAGGGCGCGCGAGGGCACGGCCGGGAGGGCGCGCGAGGCAGCGGCCAGGGAGGCGCGTGGGGTGCGCGCGGCCACGGGAGGCGCGGGGGGTGGGGGAGGGGAGGAAGAAGAGGAAGGGGGAGAGAGGAGGGGGCTCACCACGGGGATCCAAATCCGGAGATCAGCGTCTCCAAAACCTAGGGCACCATGGAGAAGAGAGAGAGGTGGGAGAGAGAGGGAGTTGTGCACGGGAGAATTGAATGAGGGGAAAGAAATCAGGGGAGGGGGCGCAACATAGGGAGGGCAAAGCGCCAGGGGCGCGCGGGCCAAGGCCAGGCCGAGCTGGGCCGAGCCGGACCGGGCTGGGCTGGGCCGCATCGCTGGTCAAAATCTCGTGGCACGCACAACCACAAATCGGAATCCAATTCATGAAACAAAATCCGAAACGAGACTAAGCAACACACGCGATTAAACACGGCATCAGACAAAGACATATGATTCGGCATGATGCAACACCCATGACAACTTAGGTTTTGTTTATACGCAATACAGACACCGGTCGCTATACTGCTTTGAAGTTGGGAAGAAGGAGCGAAACGGGAAAAGAAAAGAGAGTAACGCCTGAATTTGGTGAGTAAAAGAAGAAAAAATTCTACCCCCAAATTCAGGGCGTTACAAACCTATCCCCCTTAAAAGAATCTCGCCCTCGAGATTCAAGGTTGGCCAGCAAAGAGTTTAGGATACTTGGCCATCAGATCATCTTCACGCTCCCAGGTTGCTTCTTCCTCAGAGTGGTGACTCCATTTGACTTTGTACATTCTGATAGTTTTCCTCTGGGTGACTCTGTCTGTAGTCTCAAGAATCTGCGCTGGCTTCTCTATATAGGTCAAGTTCTCCTGGACCTCCAGACCTTCCACTGGCAACTGCTCTTCTGGCTCACGCAGACACTTCTTCAACTGAGACACGTGGAAGACGTCATGCACTGCGGACAAACATTCTAGCAGACTGAGCTGATAGGCCACTTCTCCACGCCTTGCGAGAATCTGGTACGGACCAACATAGCGGGGTGCTAGCTTGCCTTTGACTCCGAATCTTCTGACTCCTCCGATAGGCGATACTTTCAGATAGACAAAATCTCCGACTTTGAAACTCAGCTCTCTCCTTCTTGTGTCTGCATAGCTACGCTGCCTTGATTGCGCTATCTTTAGATTCTCCCGAACCATCTTGATGTTCTCTTCAGCTTCGAGCAAAATGTTTGGCCCAAACACTTGCTTTTCTCCAGGCTGATCCCATTGCAATGGAGTTCTACAACTCCTTCCATAAAGCGCCTGAAATGGTGACATCTTCAAGCTGGCCTAGTAACTGTTGTTATAGGAGAATTCTGCATAAGGTAACCTCTTGTCCCATCTGGACTGACCTTGCAACGCACAAGCTCTCAACATGTCTTCGAGTATTTGATTAGTTCTTTCAGTCTGGCCATTTGTGTGCGGGTGGTAAGCTGAACTAAAATTCAGATGTGTACCCAAAGCTTCATGCAACTGCTGCCAGAAATGAGAGGTGAACTATGTTCCTCTGTCTGACACTATCTTCTTTGGCACACCGTGAAGACAAACGATCCGGGACATGTACAACTCTGCCAATACTGCACTGCTGTAGTTGGTCTTGATGGGTATGAAGTGGGCTGACTTGGTTAAGCGATCCACCACTACCCAAATGGAATCGTAGTCGGCTCGAGTGCGAGGCAATCCGACTATGAAGTCCATCCTGATTTCATCCAATTTCCACTGAGGAATTCGCAACGGTTGCAACAATCCAGCTGGCCTCTGATGCTCTGCCTTGATCCTTTGACAACTGTCACATATAGCCACATGCTCTGCGATCTCCCTTTTCATTCCGTACCACCAGAATTTCTTCTTTAGATCCTGATACATCTTTTCACTTCCATGGTGTATATAATAAGCTGACTCATGAGCTTCCTTGAGGATCAACTCTCGAATGGACTGGACATTGGGAACACACAAGCGGTCCTTGAACCATATCACACCTTCTGCATCTTCCTGAAAATCTTTGCCTCTGCCCTCTAGAATCAGCAGCCGGATTTCACTGATCTTCTCATCATTCTTTTGTGCTTCTTTGATTTCCTGCTCTAGGGTAGTGATGAGGACATCCTCCACTATTACCTGTTGGCAAAGACGCAATTGGCCCAGTTGGCCCAATTGTAGTCGGACGGTGACCGTGTGAATTATCCCACCTCGCTTAACTTGGGAGGAGGAAGCCACTTTAAAAGGGAGAGCCACCCTTCCCCCATTGGACTAGTCTTTTGGGGCGATTGGGCCTTTCCCTGAGTTGGGTGTGCATAATAAACTGTTGGGCTCCGGGCAACCCTAATTTGTTGGGCCTCGGCCAACCCCACCTGGGCTGGGTGTATCATCTGGTATCAGAGGTAAGGCCCATTTTAAGAAGGTGGGAATGATGAGGACATCCTCCACTATTACCCGTTGGCAAAGACGCAATTGGCCCAGTTGGCCCAATTGTAGTCGGACGGTGACTGTGTGAGACTCAGAATTATCCAACCTCGCTTAACTTGGGAGGAGGAAGCCACTTTAAAAGGGAGAGCCACCCTTCCCCCATTGGACTAGTCTTTTGGGGCGATTGGGCCTTTCCCTGAGTTGGGTGTGCATAATGAACTGTTGGGCTCCGGGCAACCCTAATTTGTTGGGCCTCGGCCAACCCCACCTGGGCTGGGTGTATCAGGTAGGCTCTAACTCAACTGTCACTCCTCGCATATTGTTCAGAAATCTGAGGCTCAACCTATCAAACTTTTTGGCCAGCTCATAAGGCATCGGATGAGCGACCATCATGTTGACTTGACTTTTCCTGTTTAAAGTATCTGCCACTACGTTCGCTTTGCCTGGATGATAATGAATCTCCAATTCATAGTCTTTGATCAACTCTAACCATCTTCGTTGCTTCATATTCAGCTGTGACTGAGTGAATATGTACTTCAGACTCTTGTGGTCTGTGTAAACATCACATTTCTGCCCATACAGATAGTGCCTCCATGTCTTCAGTGCATGAACCACTGCTGCCAACTCTAGGTCATGGATTGGATAATTCCTCTCATGAACCTTCAGCTGTCGGGACGAGTAAGCCACAACTCTTCCCTCTTGCATCAACACACACCCCAAACCAGTGTAACAAGCGTCACAATACACTGAGAAGGGCTTGCGCACATCAGGTAAGACTAAGATAGCCGTTGTAGTCAACTTCTTTTTCAGCGCTTCGAAGGCTTCTTGGCATTTCTGGGTCCACTTGAACTCAACCTTGTTGCCTAACAAAGCTGTCATCGGTTTCGCAATCTCCAAAAACCCTTCAATGAATCACCGATAATATCCGGTCATTCCAATAAAACTCTTGATTCCTTGAGCATTTGTTGGCGTTTTCCAGTTCAGAATGTCTGCCACTTTCTTCGGATCTACAGCTAATCCATCTTTGTTAATTATGTGACCCAAGAACAGGACTTCATCAATCCAGAATTCGCACTTGCTCAACTTTGCATACAGCTGATGCTCTCGCAATCTCTTCAAAACCATCCTCAAATGATTCACGTGCTCTTGTTCACTTTGAGAATATATAAGAATATCATCAATAAATACCACCACAAACTTGTCAAGATAATCCATGAATACACTGTTCATCAGATTCATGAAGAAGGCTGGTGCATTCGTTAGGCCAAAAGACATAACAGTGAACTCATACAACCCATACTTGGTAATGAATGCCGTCTTTGGAATGTCTGAAGGTCGAATCCTGAGCTGGTGATAACCTGACCTCAAATCTATCTTTGAGAACACGCTAGCTCCTCTCAACTGGTCGAACAGATCTTCTATTCTGGGCAAGGGGGTACTTGTTCTTGATTGTTACCTCATTCAGAGCTTGATAATCGATGCACATCCTCCTAGTTTCATCTTTCTTCTCCACGAATAGGACAGGAGAGGCCCAAGGCGAGGTGCTTAGCCGGATGTAACCTTTCTCTAACAGCTCATCGATCTGCTTCTTGAGTTCAACTAACTCTGGTTTAGACACTCTGTAGGCTCTTTTAGAAATGGGGGCGGTGCCAGGAAGTAGCTCTATAGCAAACTCAACTTTTCACTCTAGTGGCATGCCTGGTAAGTCTTCTGGGAACACATCTGGAAATTCAGACACCACTTTGATAATCTCGAGTGAATTTGGCTCCTTGCTATCAATAGCCATCTGATGACCACTTCCTTTCCTTGGCTCAGGTGAGATTAACTCGGCTACCACTTCTTCTCCTAGTGGGGACACCAACTTAATTATCCTCTTATCACAACTGATAATTGCTTGATATTTATCTAGCCAATTCATCCCTAGGATGACATCTATTCCCTGAGTACCCATTACTATGAGATTAGTGGGAAACGCTATCCCCCTTATTTCCACACTTACATTCAAGCAAATGCTATCGGCTCGAATTCTACCACCGGCTGAGTCAATTTGGATGGGGGTTGACATGGTAGTGATTGGAAGATTATATGCTTCTACCCATGATGCAGTAATAAATGAATGCGTTGCTCTAGTGTCAAATAACACTTCTGCAATATGGGAGTCGACTGGAAACATACCTACTATCATACCAGAGGTTTCCTGAACTGCTTCAGCCTCCAAGTGGTTCAGTCTCCCGTGGTTATAGCATGGCTGGGAGCGGTTGCCTGCTCCAGGCTGGGGCACATTCTGCTTTGTTGGGGCATTAGGGCCTGACTGCTGCTGGGCTGCCTTCTTCGAACATTACATGTCACACCCGGTTTTTAGAAGGCAAACCGAATGCGAACCATGTACGTGCCAGGATCAGCAATTCACGTACACAGCAGTTACATAACATGGACATCATCACACAGTGCTCAAATAGTATTAAAAGGGGAAATAATAGTCGATTACATCATACGTCTGAGACGTCAACATAGTCTTTACAATAAATCAAAGTGCGGAAAAGAAACGTAGATAAACGCGGCCTTCACAGGCAGCCGACTGGGGGTTGCCGCTAACCCACGCCTAGAACTCGTCATAGTCTTGGAACTCCTGGAAGTCTCCTTCCACAGCTTCATCTTCTCCTGAGCAGTGGTTGCAATGTTGACAACCTGGGGATGGGGGGGTTTGGTGTGTAGAGCAAGGGTGAGTACACATCAACATACTCAGCAAGTGTCCTGTCTGGATGTAGTGGACTAGCTTTATGTGGGGGTAAGTCAAGCAGTTGCTTTTAGTTGGTCAGATTATTATTACTAGTAGAGAGAGCCAGGTTTTAGTATTAACCCAAGTTATTAGCCCGATGTACCCTTTCCAAACGGAAAGAATACCACTTACCAGCACCATCAACATAACCAGAACCAGCAGTCTCATTGCCACCTGTAAACCAAAGTGTCTCTGATCAAGTACCACTAATCACTGGAGCTCCCTTGGCCGCTCATAACCGTGAGCACGGCTGATATATCAGTTTTCAAACACTCTTCAGAGGTTGTGCACTTTACCCATAAGTCGTGATTCCCTCTTGCCTCGGGCCGATCAAACCCTTAAACACTACCAAGGTGAATAGGCAGGGTTTCACTACGTAGCCTTTACAAAGATTCCCCGGGGCTGTAGCCGCACGTTAGGTTTCCTAAATGTACCGCACTCCTCCCCAAGGGACAAATCAACCTTGGCAGAGCGAGCCGCATACACCGAGCCCCATTGACGGCACGACGGCGAAGCGAACTACACCCCGGATCCTCTAATTATTCAGCTAAGGGCACCCCATTCCACCCTCATGGTTGCACTGTTTTTCTCGGGCGGTCATCCATAGAACAGGTCCTTACGGAGAGGCACTCGAGAAACCGCTCGAGCCCCCTTGAAGACCACAAGTACAACATCATAACAAGAGAGGGGAAAACAGCGTATCATAGATAATCTCATCATGTTCATTGATTAGAGTTAAGCAATAGCATAAAGCTAAACAATAATAATCCAACCCAAATAGGTAAGCAAGGACATGGATAACAAAGCTAGTCAATCCTTAGGCATAAATGTATAAAGCGGGAGGTGAATTAAAGAATGAATAGGACAGAGATAGGTCAAAGGACACTTGCCTCCACCAACCGACTGCTGCTCAGAGGCTTCTCCTGCGGGTTCCTCGGGTTCTTCAACCAGGTCGTTCTCTATGCGAGCGCAAGCATTCATACGTCCATCCATTCGAATTAGGAAACAAACAATACATCATTACAAGAGAACAAATAGAGTAGATATGCATGGAGTATCACATACGATATTGCATATGCCAAGATTAGAGAAGAAAGGTCTCATAGTGGTTAAAGCCTTACCCAAGGCGTATTACGGGTAGACGCATAACTAGCCATTACGTGCTCTAGTTTCGCTTCGTTCCAATAATAAGAACTAGTCACATGCGTTAATAGAATCATAACTCTTACTACATTGACGACTTGCTATGCTCCTGTTAAGAGAAAGAACGAACTTAGCCACTACATTTCATGTAGTCAAACTAACAGATATTTAATATAGGTGCAGTTATAGTTGTTATCTAGCCTTAATTAGCTTTGCGCTTAGTTAACGTGTCGCTATCTGACGTAAACCAACTAGCGCTAGCCATTTAAGCGGTGCAGGGCGTCGCCGCGCGACCCTACTCATAAAAAACAGAACTAAAATATGCGCGTCACCACGCGAACAACGCTACATGTCTCTGCGCAGGGGTTGTCGCGGGCTTGGTCACGTCGGCTGACCAAGTCATGCCGTGCCGAGCTGCGCACCTAGACGAGCAGGCAGCGCGAGCGAGCTGGCCGAGGCTGCAGGCCGCTAAGGGCGTCCGCGAGCACGGGGATGCGCCACGGTCGCGTGCCGGCCGAGCGGATGCGTCACGCCGCACCGCGGGCAGCAGCGCTGGGGCCGAGCTCGCCGTGCCGGGGCCGAGCCGGACCACGTCGGCCACGGGGGCCGCGCGAGCGCAGAGCCGGCGCCGGGACCGCGCGCCGCGCCAGGCGCCACGGACGTCGGGGCAGAGACCGCGTCGAGGGGGGGGGGGCTGGGGCGGGCGGACGCGCCGCGGCCGCGCGAGCGCGCCACGCCGGGCCCGCGGGCGAGCCGCCGAGGCCAGGGCTGGGGACGCGCCGGCGAGCTGCGGACGAGGCCGCGAGGCCGCGCGCAGGCGAGGGGGGAGCTCGGCGGAGCCATGGCGGGCGAGGGGCGGGCGGACGCAGGCGCCGTGGCCGCGCCAAGGCCGAGCCACGCCGGGACGGGCGCGTCGCGCCGCGCCGGGCCGAAACGGCGCCATGGTCGGGGCTGAGGATGCCGGGGACGCGCCGGGCGCCACGCCCGCGCCGGCCGCACGCGAGGGAGAGGGGAGGGACGAGGGAGGAGAAGGAGATGGGGCTTACCGCGGAACGGGGTCGAGCGAACGGACGTGACGGCGGCGGTTTCGAACGACGAGAACAATGGGGAGAGAGGAAAGGAATGTCGTGGGGGAAAGGGACGAACAGGGGACGACCGCGAGGCTTACAGGCGGGCCCCACACGCAGAGGCGGCGGCGGCTGGGCAACTGCCCCGCGCGCGTGCAGGCGGAGGGAGCGGGCGAGCCGTTGGGCGGCTGGGCCGCGCGCCAGCCGAACGACCCAAGGCGAGGGGGAGTTTTTCGCGGGCCCGGGGGGGAGGAGAGCGGCTGGGCTGCAGGCGCCGAGCTGGCCCAAAACGAGAGAGAAGAGGGGGGAAAGGAGGCCAGACTGGGCCGCGCGCAGGAGAAACGACTCAAGAGAGAGGAGAAGGGGTTTTTCTATTTATTTTTTTTCTATTCTAGCCATAATTCATCACTAGAATGCATGATTCACAAACTCTCTCAATCAAACAACAAAAAAATTCGTGATCCAACATGATGCAACAAACAAAATAGAAAAACTCTAGGGTTTATTATTATCATATGACTTGAAATTTTGGAAATAGGTAGGGTTTTTGCGAAAAGAAATGGGAAAGAGAGGTAACGCCCGAATTTAGCGAGCGATATAGAAAGAAAAAAATTCAACTCGAAATTCGGGGCGTTACAAACCTATCCCCCTTAAAAGAATCTCGCCCTCGAGATTCAGGGTTGACTAGCAAAGAGCTCAGGGTATTTGGCCATCAGATCATCTTCACGCTCCCAGGTTGCTTCTTCCTCAGAGTGATGATTCCATCTGACTTTGCACATTCTGATGGTCTTCCTTCGAGTGACTTTGTCTGCGGTCTCAAGGACTTGCGTTGGCTTCTCCACGTAGGTCAAGTCCTCCTGGACTTCAAGACCTTCAACTGGCAACTGCTCTTATGGTACTCGCAGACACTTCTTTAATTGAGACACATGAAAGACATTATGCACCGCAGACAAATTTTCTGGCAAATCGAGCTAGTAAGCCACTTCTCCACGTCTCGCAAGAATCTGATACGGACCAATGTAGCGGGGTGCTAGCTTGCCTTTCACTCCGAACCTTCTGACTCCTCTGATCGGTGACACTTTCAAATAGACAAAGTCTCCGACTTCGAAATTCAGCTCTCTTCTTCTTGTGTCTGCATAGCTTCGCTGTCTTGATTGCGCTATTTTCAGATTCTCTCGGACCATCTTGATGTTCTCTTCAGCTTCAAGCAGAATGTCTGGCCCAAACACCTGCTTTTCTCCAGGCTGATCCCACTGCAATGGAGTTTTACAACTCCTTCCATAAAGAGCCTGAAATGGTGACATCTTCAAACCGGCCTGGTAACTGTTGTTATAGGAAAACTCTGCATAAGGCAATCTCTTGTCCCATCCGGACTGATCTTGCAACGCACAGGCTCTCAACATGTATTCAAGAATTTGATTGGTTCTTTTGGTCTGGCCATCTGTCTACGGATGATAAGCTGAACTGAAATTCAGATGTGTGCCCAAGGCTTCATGCAACTGCTGCCAGAAATGAGAGGTGAACTGTGTTCCCCTGTCTGACACTATCTTCTTTGGCACACCATGAAGACAAACGATCCGAGACATGTACAGCTCTGCCAATACTGCACTGCTGTAGTTGGTCTTGACAGGTATGAAGTGGGCTGACTTGGTCAAGCGGTCCACTACTACCCAAATGGAATCGTGGCCGGCTCGAGTGCGAGGCAATCCGACTATGAAATCCATACCGATCTCATCCCATTTCCACTGAGGGATTTGTAATGGTTGCAACAATCCAGCTGGTCTCTGGTGCTCTGCCTTGATCCGTCGACAACTATCACACATAGCCACATACTCTGCGATTTCTATCTTCATTCCGTACCACCAGAATTTCTTCTTCAGATCCTGATACATCTTCTCACTACCAGGGTGAATCAAATAGGCTGTCTCATGAGCTTCCTTGAGAATCAACTCCCGAATAGACTGAACATTGGGAACACATAAGCGGTCTTTGAACCATATCACGCCTTCTGCATCTTCTCGAAAATCTTTGCCTCTGCCGTCAAGAATCAGTCGCCGAATCTCGCTGATCTTCTCATCATTCTTCTGCGCTTCTTTGATTTCACGCTCCAAGGTAGGTTCCAACTCGATTGTGACTCCTCGCGAATAGTTCAGAAACCCGAGACTCAACCTGTCAAACTCCTTGGCCAATTCATAAGGCATCGGATGAGCGACCATCAGATTGACTTGACTCTTCCTGCTCAAAGCATCTGCCACTACGTTTGCTTTGCCTGGGTGGTAATGGATCTCCAACTCATAGTCTTTGATCAGCTCTAACCATCTTCGCTGCCTCATATTCAACTCTGACTGAGTGAATATGTACTTCAGACTCTTGTGGTCTGTGTAAACATCACATTTCTGTCCATACAAGTAGTGCCTCCATGTCTTCAGTGCGTGAATCACTGCTGCCAACTCTAGATCATGGATTAGGTAGTTCTTCTCATGAACCTTCAACTGTCGGGACGAGTAAGCCACAACTCTTCCCTCTTGCATCAACACACATCCCAAACCTGTGTAACAAGCATCACAATACACCGAGAAGGGCTTGTGCACATCAGGCAAGACTAGGACCGGCGCTGTTGTCAACTTCTCTTTCAGCGCTTCAAAGGCCTCTTGGCATTTCTGGGTCCACTTGAACTCAACTTTGTTGCCTAGCAACGCTGTCATTGGTTTCGCAATCTTCGAAAACCCTTCAATGAATCGCCGATAATATCCGACCATTCCAATGAAACTCTTGATTCCTCGGGCATCTGTGGGCGC
Organism: Zea mays; assembly: GCF_902167145.1. Classification (NCBI taxonomy): domain Eukaryota; kingdom Viridiplantae; phylum Streptophyta; class Magnoliopsida; order Poales; family Poaceae; genus Zea; species Zea mays. The sequence goes on along the minus strand of NC_050100.1, from coordinate 27,834,024 downwards.
TTTCCAGTTCAGAATGTCTGCCACTTTCTTCGGATCCACAGCCAATCCTTCTTTGTTGATTATGTGACCCAAGAACAGGACTTCACTGATCCAGAACTCACACTTGCTCAACTTTGCATACAACTGGTGCTCCCGCAATCTCTGCAATACCATCCTCAAATGATCTACATGCTCTTCTTCGCTATGAGAATAAATCAGAATGTCATCGATGAATACCACCACAAACTTGTCGAGATAATCCATGAATACACTATTCATCAAGTTCATGAAGAATGCTGGTGCATTGGTCAAACCAAAAGACATCACTGTGAACTCATACAACCCATACTTGGTAATGAATGCTATCTTCGGAATGTCCGAAGGTCGGATCCTGAGCTGATGATAACCTGACCTCAGATCAATCTTGGAGAACACACTGGCTCCTCTCAACTGGTCGAACAGATCTTCTATTCTGGGCAAGGGATACTTGTTCTTGATCGTGACTTCATTCAGAGCTCGGTAATCAATACACATTCTCTTGGTGCCATCTTTCTTCTCCACGAACAAGACAGGAGCGGCCCAAGGCGAGGTGCTTGGCCGGATGTAACCTTTCTCTGACAGCTCATCAATCTGCTTCTTAAGCTCAACCAACTCTGGTCCAGATATTCGGTAAGCTCTCTTAAAGATAGGGGCGGTTCCAGGAAGAAGCTCTATGGCAAACTCAATTTTCCGCTCTGGTGGCATACTCGGTAAGTCCTTTGGAAACACGTCTGGGAATTCGGACACAACCTTGATACTCTCAATTGGGTCTGCTTCACTGCTATTGACAGCTATCTGATAACAACTTCCTTTCTTTGGCTCGGGCGGGACTAACCCGGTCACCACTTCCTCTCCTAGTGGGGACACCAACTTGATTGTCCTCCTATCACAATTGATAACTGCCTGATACTTATCTAGCCAATTCATCCCTAGGATGACATCTATTCCCTGAGTACCCATTACTATGAGGTTAGCGGGAAACACTATCCCCCTTATTTCCACACTTATATTCAAACAAATGCTATCGACTCGAATTCTACCACCGGCTGAGTCAATTTGAATGGGGGTTGACATGGTAGTAATTGGAAGATTATGTGCTTCTACCCATGATGCAGTAATGAAAGAATGCGTTGCTCCAGTATCAAATAACACTTCTGCAATATGGGAGTCGACTGGGAACATACCTACTATCATGCCGGGGGTCTCCTGAACTGCTTCAGCCTCCAAGTGGTTCAGTCTCCCATGGTTGTAACGTGGCTGAGAGCGGTTGCCTGCTCCAGGCTGAGACACGTTCTGCTTTGCTAGGGCATTGGGGCCTGACTGCTGCTGGGCTGCCTTCTTCGGACATTGCATCACCCAGTGGCCTTGCTCTCCACAGTGGAAACATGCCCTGTTTCCAACCTGATCTGGTGCTGCCTGACTGTTCTGCTGGTTTGCTGGGGCAGGAACACGAGGTGTCTGCTGATTCTGCCTCTGAAACTGACCTCCTGACTGATTGCTCTGACGGTTCTGATACTGGTGTTGAGGATACTGCCTTTGGAACTGCTGATGCTGCTGAGGTGGACGCTGGTTCTGTCTGAACTGCTGAGATTGATTGCTTGAGAAACGAGGACGACTGCTACTTCCAGGCTGGGGTCCACTGATCTTGCGCTTACGATCCTCCATCTCTTTACGCTTCCTTTCTGTCATGATTGCTTTGTCAATCAGGTGCTGAAACATCGGGAAGGTGTGATTCATCAGCTGATAGTGCAGAGGGTCAACCAAGCCTCTCAGGAAACGGTACTGCCGATTGGCGTCAGTGTTGACATCTTCAGGAGCATAGCGAGACAACTGCAGAAACCTGTCCCGGTACTCACTGATAGACGATGACCCTTGCTTGAGAGCCAGGAACTCCTCCTTCTTCACTGTCATCAGACCTACAGGTACATGGTACTGACGAAAGCTACCTCTGAACTCTTCCCAGGTGATGGCGTCGGGGTTGGCATGGGTGGCGAGATAAGACTCCCACCATGACTGAGCTGCTCCTCTCAACAGGCGGGGACCATACAAGACTTTATCCCTGTCATCACACTAAGCGGTATGCAACTCCCGCTCCACAGTGCGCAGCCAGTCTTCAGCATCCATGGGGTCAGAAGAATGAGCAAACGTTGGTGGATGACCTCTCATGAATTCAGCACGCTTGTCTCTGGGCATCTGAGGCATCTGAGGCTGAGGTGGGGCCTGCTGCTGTTGCTGCTGCTGCTGAATGGCGGCCAGAGTCTGACCGATGGCTTGAACTGCCTGAGTCTGCATCAGAAACATCTGCTCGATCGACATCAGGGGCGGGGTGGTAGGTGCTGTTGCTGGGGTACCTATTCCTGTTGAGCGGCTCGCTCCTGCTGAGCACGCCTTCCTCCTCTGCGCCTGTTCTCTGACATCTGCAGAATGCAACCACACATCAGAATCAATCTTGCAAATCTTGCAGCATAAGAAAAGAGTATAGAATCCTTCAACAACACTAAATAGATGAGCATCTTCACTGATTTCCAACACAGACCAACACAGCTTCTCAGATAAAGAGGAAAGTGGAATAAAAGGTTTCCCAACTAGATAACTACTCTCTTAACATATAATAGGTAAACCAAAATGCAGGGGATGCCCACACTCTGGTGACAGTCATTACAAAGATCCAAACCAAACATAGTTCATCATGACAAACATAAATGCACAGGATATAGCAAACTACCCTGTCTAACTAAGACTAACTAAAAGCGAGACCAACGCTAAGACTGAGGCTAAGACCAAGAGTAAAACTTCTATATTAAGCACTTATTACAAGACTCCACACTGACGATCTATGGTTCCAAGTCTATCTTGGTCTTGCAGTCGGGATTGCCATAAGGCTGGTGTCCACGCCGAGGTGAGCGGTACGGGTGCTGAGTCCCAACGGGAGCGGGTGACCACCATCCAGGTGACGACGCTCCGCTCGCTCGGCACGCAGCTGGGCGATCTCAGCACGAGCCCTACTCAGCTCGTCTAGTGCATGGTCCAGCTCCGTGTTTAGCACGACGGCTAGGTTGACTGTGCTGCTCAACCTAGGATTGTCCTCACCAACAGGTGAGACAATCACGCCTCCTGTGCTGCCAGATGGACGGCGGGGGTAATACTTCAGGTCGAGACCGTCAGCTACCCCACCGAGAACTGAGCAGTAGTGCGAAAGCGCACGCCGTGCAGCATCTTGCATGGCCGCCTCAGCTGAGTCCCGCTCAGAGATGGAATAGTGCTCTGAGCAGGCCTCCGCACCCTGGAGACTGTTCTCCGGACAGCGCACCAAGCAGGTCGCCTCCCAGCGGTCCGGGTAGACTCCGCGACTATGCTGGTAGACCACACAGCGATACTCGATGGACCAAGTACGTCGGTTAAGTGCCCGACGTAGCAGGGTGTCGAGCGCATCATGGAAGTGACACCCGCGAGCAGCGTCGCGAGTGATGGGTCGAGCAACCCATCCTTCCGGCTCCTGGTCAGCAGAGAAGTCGGTGTCGTGGCTCGAGCTGTCGTCGCCACCTCCGTCGTCGGGGTCTCCTCCAGCAGCTACTCCAGAGGCTGGGATGCCCAGTGGTGGTGCAGGGGGCGCCTCCAGAGGAAGCACAGGGGAGCAGCTCCTCACAGACTCTATCTCCTGCTGGAGCGAGAAGGAAGAGCCCTGCTGCTCCTGTCGTCGACGTTCCTGCTCCTCATGCAGGCGGTGGTGCAGCCTCTCTAAGTGGCTAGACTGTCCGGCCACGGGGCGGCGAAGCGGACGCTCAGCAAGGCGGGAGGGTAAGAAGGGGATGACGGACTTTCGTGCAGTGTGTCTAAGTCGAGCCATCTACAAAAGACATCGCAAGCAAAAGAGTGAGAACAGAATTAATATGACCAGCAAATAATGAACCATAAGTAAATGAAGGATTAGAATAAAACACAATTTTCAGCAAGGTACATTATATAGTAGAACATAGGTTTGGTCGGTATGACCAACTTTTGAAGGGATATCAAAGTCAAGGCAGGGACAGAGGTCTATGGTCCTTAGAACGACCATTCTACTCTAGGTTAGCGGTCCTACAGTCAGCACGGGCTTTGATACCACTTATGTCACACCGGGTTTTTAGAAGGCAAACCGAATGCGAACCATGTACGTGCCAGGATCAGCAATTCACGTACACAGCAGTTACATAACATGGACATCATCACACAGTGCTCAAATAGTATTAAAAGGGGAAATAATAGTCGATTACATCATACGTCTGAGACGTCCACATAGTCTTTACAATAAATCAAAGTGCGGAAAAGAAACGTAGATAAACGCGGCCTTCACAGGCAGCCGACTGGGGGTTGCCGCTAACCCACGCCTAGAACTCGTCGTAGTCTTGGAACTCCTGGAAGTCTCCTTCCACAGCTTCATCTTCTCCTGAGAAGTGGTTGCAATGTTGACAACCTGGGGATGGGGGGTTTGGTGTGTAGAGCAAGGGTGAGTACACATCAACATACTCAGCAAGTGTCCTGTTTGGCTGTAGTGGACTAGCTTTATGTGGGGGTAAGTCAAGCAGTTGCTTTTAGTTGGTCAGAATATTATTACTAGTAGAGAGAGCCAGGGTTTAGTATTAACCCAAGTTATTAGCCCGATGTACCCTTTCCAAACGAAAAGAATACCACTTACCAGCACCATCAACATAACCAGAACCAGCAGTCTCATTGCCACCTGTAAACCAAAGTGACTCTGATCAAGTACCACTAATCACTGGAGCTCCCTTGGCCGCTCATAACCGCGAGCACGGCTGATATATCAGTTTTCAAACACTCTGCAGAGGTTGTGCACTTTACCCATAAGCCGTGGTTCCCTCTTGCCTCGGGTCGATCAAACCCTTAAACACTACCAAGGTGAATAGGCAGGGTTTCACTACGTAGCCTTTACAAAGATTCCCCGAGGCTGTAGCCGCACGTTAGGTTTCCTAAATGTACCGCACTCCTCCCCAAGGGACAAATCAACCTTGGCAGAGCGAGCCGCATACACCGAGCCCCATTGACGGCACGGCGGCGAAGCGAACTACACCCCGGATCCTCTAATTATTCAGCTAAGGGCACCCCATTCCACCCTCATGGTTGCACTGTTTTTCCCGGGCGGTCATCCATAGAACAGGTCCTTACGGAGAGGCACTCGAGAAACCGCTCGAGCCCCCTTGAAGACCACAAGTACAACATCATAACAAGAGAGGGGAAAACAGCGTATCATAGATAATCTCATCATGTTCATTGATTAGAGTTAAGCAATAGCATAAAGCTAAACAATAATAATCCAACCCAAATAGGTAAGCAAGGACATGGATAACAAAGCTAGTCAATCCTTAGGCATAAATGTATAAAGCGGGAGGTGAATTAAAGAATGAATAGGACAGAGATAGGTCAAAGGACACTTGCCTCCACCAACCGACTGCTGCTCAGGGGCTTCTCCTGCGGGTTCCTCGGGTTCTTCAACCAGGTCGTTCTCTATGCGAGCGCAAGCATTCATACGTCCATCCATTCGAATTAGGAAACAAACAATACATCATTACAAGAGAACAAATAGAGTAGATATGCATAGAGTATCACATACGATATTGCATATGCCAAGATTAGAGAAGAAAGGTCTCGCAGTGGTTAAAGCCTTACCCAAGGCGTATTACGGGTAGACGCATAACTAGCCATTACGTGCTCTAGTTTCGCTTCGTTCCAATAATAAGAACTAGTCACATGCGTTAATAGGATCATAACTCTTACTACATTGATGACTTGCTATGCTCTTGTTAAGAGAAAGAACGAACTTAGCCACTACATTTCATGTAGTCAAACTAACAGATATTTAATATAGGTGCAGTTATAGTTGTTATCTAGCCTTAATTAGCTTTGCGCTTAGTTAACGTGTCGCTATCTGACGTAAACCAACTAGCGCTAGCCATTTAAGCGGTGCAGGGCGTCGCTGCGCGACCCTACTCATAAAAACAGAACTAAAATATGCGCGTCACCACGCGAACAACGCTACATGTCTCTGCGCAGGGGTTGTCGCGGGCTGGGTCACGTCGGCTGACCAAGTCATGCCGTGCCGAGCTGCGCGCCTAGACGAGCAGGCAGCGCGAGCGAGCTGGCCGAGGCTGCAGGCCGCTAAGGGCGTCCGCGAGCACGGGGACGCGCCACGGTCGCGTGCTGGCCGAGCGGATGCGTCACGCCGCAGCGCGGGCAGCAGCGCTGGGGCCGAGCTCGCCGTGCCGGGGCCGAGCCGGACCACGTCGGCCACGGGGGCCGCGCGAGCGCAGAGCCGGTGCTGGGACCGCGCGCTGCGCCAGGCGCCACGGACGTCGGGGCAGAGACCGCGTCGGGGGGGGGGGGGCTGGGGCGGGCGGACGCGCCGCGGCCGCGCGAGCGCGCCACGCCGGGCCCGCGGGCGAGCCGTCGAGGCCAGGGCTGGGGATGCCGGGGACGCGCCGGCGAGCTGCGGACGAGGCCGCGAGGCCGCGCGCAGGCGAGGGGGGGAGCTCGGTGGAGCCATGGCGGGCGAGGGGCGGGCGGACGCAGGCGCCGCGGTCGCGCCAAGGCCGAGCCGCGCTGGGACGGGCGCGTCGCGCCGCGCCGGGCCAAAACGGCGCCATGGCCGGGGCTGGGGATGCCGGGGACACGCCGGGCGCCACGCCCGCGCCGGCCGCACGCGAGGGAGAGGGGAGGGACGAGGGAGGAGAAGGAGATGGGGCTTACCGCGGAACGGGGTCGAGCGAACGGACGTGACGGCGGCGGTTTCGAACGACGAGAACAATGGGGAGAGAGGAAAGGAATGTCGTGGGGGAAAGGGATGAACAGGGGATGACCGCGAGGCTTACAGGCGGGCCCCACGCGCAGAGGCGGCGGCGGCTGGGCAACTGCCCCACGCGCGCGCAGGCGGAGGGAGCGGGCGAGCCGTTGGGCGGCTGGGCCGCGCGCCAGCCGAACGGCCCAAGGCGAGGGGGAGTTTTTCGCGGGCCCGGGGGGGAGGAGAGCGGCTGGACCGCAGGCGCCGAGCCGGCCCAAAACGAGAGAGAAGAGGGGGGGAAAGGAGGCCAGACTGGGCCACGCGCAGGAGAAATGGCCCAAGAGAGAGGAGAAGGGGTTTTCTATTTATTTTTTTCTATTCTAGCCATAATTCATCGCTAGAATGCATGATTCACAAACTCTCTCAATCAAACAACAAAAAAATTCGTGATCCGACATGATGCAACAAACAAAATAGAAAACTCTAGGGTTTATTATTATCATATGACTTGAAATTTTGGAAATAGGTAGGGTTTTTGCGAAAAGAAATGGGAAAGAGAGGTAACGCCCGAATTTAGCGAGCGATATAGAAAGAAAAAAATTCAACTCGAAATTCGGGGCGTTACATTACATCACCGAATGGCCTTGCTCTCCATAATGGAAACATGCTCTGCTTCCACCCTGAACTGGTGCTGCTTGACTGCTCTGGTTGGTTGCTGGGGCAGGAAGACGAGGTGCCTGCTGATTCTGCCTCTGGAACTGACCTCCTCCTGACTGATTGTTCTGGCGATTCTGCTGCTGGTGCTGAGGGTATTGCCTTTGAAACTGCTACTGCTGAGGTGGGCGCTGGTTCTGCCTGAACTGCTGGGGTGGGTTGCATGAGAAACGAGGACGATTGCTGCTTCCAGGCTGAGGTCCACTGATCTTACGCTTGCGATCCTCCATCTCTTTGCGCTTCCTCTCTGTCATGATTGCTCTGTCAATCAGGTGCTGAAATGTGAGGAAGGTATGATTCATCAGCTCATACTGGAGAGGATCAACTAAGCCTCTCAAGAAGCGATACTGCCTCTTGGCATCTGTGTTGACATCCTCAGGAGCATAGCGGGACAGCTGCAGAAACTTGTCTCGGTACTCACTGACAGACATAGGCCCTTGCTTGAGCGTCAGGAACTCCTACTTCTTCACTGTCATCAGGCCTGCTGGAACATGGTACTGACGGAAGCTATCTCTGAATTCTTCCCATGTGATGGTGTCGGGGTTGGCATGGGTGGCGATATAAGACTCCCACCAAGACTGGGCTACTCCTCTCAATAGACGGGGACCATACAGAACCTTCTCCCTGTCATCGCACTGAGCGGTGTGCAACTCCCGCTCCATAGTGCGCAGCCAATATTCAGCATCCATGGGATTAGAAGAGTGAGCAAACACCGGGGGATGACCTCTCATGAATTCAGCACGCTTGTCTCTGGGCATCTGAGGCTGATGTGGTGGCTGCTGCTGCTGCTGAATGGCGGCCAGAGTCTGACCAATGGCCTGAACTGCCTAAGTCTGCATTAGGAACATCTGCTCGATGGTCATCGGGGGAGTGGGTGGTAGCTGCTGACGAGGTGCCTCATCCTACGGGGTTGCCTGCTCCTGCTGAGCACGCCTTCCTCCTCTGCGCCTGTTGTCTGACATCTGCAGAATGCAATCACACATCAGAACTGATCTTGCAACTTGCAGCATAAGAAAAGAGTATAGAATCCTTCCACAGTACTGAACAGATGAACATCTTCACTGACTTCCAACACAGGCAAACACAGCTTCTTAGATAAAGAGGAAAGTAGAACAAAAGGGCTTCCCAACTAGATAACTAATTTTATTAACACTTAACAGGTAAACCAAAGTGCAGGGGATACCTACACCCTGGCGACAGTCATTACAAAGATCCAAATTCAATATAGTTCATCATGACAAACATAAAGGCATAGGATAAGCAAACTACCATGTCTAACTTAGACTAACTAAGAGTAAGACTGATGCTAAGACTATAGTTTCTATATATATTTTTGTATTAATTACAAGATCTGACGCTGACGATCTATGGTTCTAAATTTATCTTGGTCTTGTAGTCGGGGTTACCATAAGCATGGTGTCCACGCTGAGGTGAGCGGTACGGGTGCTGAGTCCCGACGGGAGCGGGGGAACCATCCTCCAGGTGACGATGGTCCGCGCGCTCAGCCCACAGCTGGGCGATCTCAGCACGAGCCCTACTCATCTCGTCTAATGCATGGTTCAGCTCCGTGTTTAGCATGGCGGCTAGGTTGACTGTGCCGCTCAACCTAGGATTGTCCTCACTGACAGGTGAGACAACCATGCCTCCTGTGCTGCCAGATGGACGGCGGGGGTAATACTTTAGGTTGAGACCATCAGCTACCCCGCCGAGCACTGAGCAGTAGTGCGAAAGCGCACGCCGTGCGGCATCTTGCATGGCCGCCTCAGCTGAGTCCCACTCAGAGATAGAATAGTGCTCTGAGCAGACCTCCGCACCCCGGAGACTATTCTCCGGACGGCGCATCAAGCAGGTCGCCTCCCAATGGTCCGGGTAAACCCTGCGAGTGTGCTGGAAGACCACACAGTGATACTCGATGGACCAAGTACGTCGGTCGAGTGCCTGGCGTAGCAAGGTGTCGAGCGCGTCGTGGAAGTGACACACGCGAGCGGCATCGCGAGTGATGGGTCAAGCAACCCATCCTTCCAACTCTCGCTCCTCTGAAAGGTTGGTGTTGTGGCTCGAGCTGCCGTCGCCACCTCTGTCGTCTGGGTCTCCTCCAGCAGCTACTCCAGTGGCTGGGGCGCTCAGTGGTGGTGCAGTGGTGCCTCCAGCGGGAGCACAGGGGAGCAGCTCCTCACAGACTATATCTCCTGCTGAAGCGAGAAAGAAGAGTCCTACTGCTCCAGCTCCTGTCGTTGACGCTCCTGCTCCTCGTGCAGACGGTGGTGCAGCCTCTCCAAGTGGCTATACTGACCGGCCACCGAACGCCGAAGCGGACGCTCCGCGAGACGAGAAGGCAAGAAATAAATGACTGACTTCCATGCAGTTTGTCTAAGACGAGCCATCTACAAAAGACACCGTAAGCATAAGGGTGAGAACAGAACTAATATGACCAGCAAGTATACCATAAATGAATGAGGAATTAGAATGCAACAAAATTTTCAGCAAAGTATAATAATATATAGTAGAACATAGGTTTGGTCGATATGACCAACTTTTGAAGGGGAACCAAAGTCAAGGTGATAATAGGGGTCTATAATCTTTAGAATGACCATTCTACTCTAGGTTAGCGGTCCTACAGTCAGCACGGCTTTGATACCATTCTACTCTAGGAATGCGAACCATGTACGTGCCAGGATCAGCAATTCACGTACACAGCAGTTACATAATTGGACATCATCACACAGTGCTAAAGTAATGACATAAAAGAGGGTATAATAGTCGATTACATCATGATGTTTGAGACATCCACATAGTCTTTAACAATAATCAAAGTGCGGAAAAGAAACGTAGATACACACGGCCTACACAGGCAGCCGATTGGGGGTTTGCCGCTAACCCACGCCTAGAACTCATCGTACTGTTGGAACTCCTAGAAGTCCTCCTCCACGACTTCATCTTCACCTGAGCAGTGGTTGCAACGTGGACAACCTGGGGGGTTTGGTGTGTAAAGCAGGGTGAGTACACATCAACATACTCAGCAATATGCCCCATTTGGCTGTAGTGGACTAGCTTTATGTGGAGTTAAGTCAAGCAATTGCTTTTAGTTGGTCAGGTTATTATTTACTAGTAGAAAGCCAGGTTTTAGTATTAACCCAAGTTATTAACCCGATGTACCCTTTCCAAACGGAAAGAATACCACTTACCATTACCATAGTCATAACCAAAATCATCATCCTCATCACCACCTGTAAACCATACATCTCTGATCAAGTATCTCTAATCAATGGAGCTCCCTTGGCCTCTCATAACCGCGAGCACGACTGATATATTAGTTTCATAACACTCTGTAGAGGTTGCACACTTTACCCACAAGCCGTGATTCTCTCTTGCCTCGGGCCGATCAAACCATTAAACACTACCAAGGTGAATAGGCAGGGTCTCACTACGTAGCCTTTACATAGATTTCCTGGGGTTGTAGCCGCCCGTTAGGTTTTCTAAATGCACCGCACTCCTCCCCAAGGGGCGTACCAACCTTGGCAGAGCAAGCCGCATACACCGAGCCCCATTAACAGCACGACGGCGAAGCGAACTACACTCCAGTTCCTCTAATTACTCAGCTAAGGGCGTCCCACTCCACCCTCATGTTGCACTTTTTTCCCGGACGGTCATCCAACGAACAGGTCCTTACAGAGAGGCACTCGAGAAACAGCTCGAGTCCCGTTAAGGGCCACAAGTATATCATCATAATCAAAAGAGAAAATAGCGTATCATAGATAATCTCATCATGTTCATTAATTAATGTGAAGCACTAGCATATAGCTAAACCAGAATAACCCAACCAGAATAGATAAACAAGGACAAGATAGACAAAAGCTAGTCAATCATTAGGTATAAACTGTGTAAATACGAGGAATGAATTATAAGAATGAGTAGGACATAGATGGGTCAAGGGACACTTGCCTTCACCAACCAGCTGCTGCTCAGGGTCTTCACCTGCAACTCCTTCGGACTCCGCCAACTGATCGTTATCTATACGAGTTTCAAACATACATTCCACAAATTTAATACAAAGGAACAGTACACCAAACAATAGAATGTAATAAATAAACGGACGTTCAACGCAGGGCTCACACCTACGACTAAGCGAGGAAGGGAAAGTAACGGTCGAGGCTACGACTGACGAGCGATCACATCACACGATTATAAATTAAAATACTCGCCTAAACAGAATGGTATTAATTTAACCATCGCGCTTAGCATAGGGTAAAATCATGTTCCATGTTTAATTATTATAAGCAGATAAAGGTAAATTAAAAGGATTGCCGTGCGGCGAAACGCGCGGCACAACACTTAAATTGAATTAAGAAATAGACGATTCGTCGCGCGACAGAGCGCGCAACGAGACACTTGCATTAAATATAAGGAGACGTTAAGCGTCGCGTGATGAAGCGCACAATGGCATACGCCATATAAACTGAAATTAAGACGAAACGTCGCGCGACACCACACATTGAATAATATGAAATTAAGACAGATCGTCACGCGACGAGGCGTGCGACACAACACATTAATAGAATCTGAAATCAAACTAATTTGCCACGCGACGAAGCGCGCGACTCTGCATGCTAAATAACCAAAATTAACCCAACTCGTCGCACGACGAAGCGCGTGACGCACCACACTACTAAATTCTGAAATTAAACTCATTCGTCGTGCGACGAAGCACGCGACGCAGCACGTTCATCAAACTAAATTTAAAACTAATCAAACTAAAATTTAAATGTTGTTTACTAGAACTGCCCGCGTGGCCGAGGGCGCGCACGCGGCCAGGGGCGCGGCTGGGGGCACGCGGCCAGGGCACGACGGCCATGGCGCGCGGCCAGGGGGCGCGGCGATCGGGGATGGCGACGCGGGGCGCGTGTCCAGGGTGGGCGCGCGAGGGCGCGACCGGGAGGGCGCGCGAGGCGGCAGCCAGGGAGGCGCGCGGCTAGGGGAGGCGCGGGGGTGGGGGAGGGGAGGAAGAAGAGGAAGGGGAGAGAGAGAGGAGAGGGCTCACCACGGGGATCCAAATTCGGCGATCAACATCTCCAAAACCTAGGGCACCACGGAGAAGAGAGAGAGGTGGGAGAGAGTGGGAGTTGTGCGTGGGAGAAATTGAATGAGGGGAAAGAGATCAGGGGAGGGGGGCGCGACATATGGAGGGGCAGGGCACCAGGGGCGCGCGGGCCAAGGCCAAACCGGGCTGGGCTGGGCCGTACCGCGGGTCAAAATCTCATGGCACGCACAACCACAGATCGGAATCCAATTCGCGAAACAAAATTCGAAACGAGACTAAGCAACACACGCGATTAAACACGACATCAGACAAAGAAATATGATTCGGTATGATGCAACACCCATGACAACTTAGGTTTTGTTTATACGCAATACGGACACCGGTCGCTATACTGCTTTGAAGTTGTGAAGAAGGAGAGAAACGGGAAAAGAAAAGAGAGTAACGCCTGAATTTGGTGAGTAAAAAGAAGAAAAAAAATTCTACCCCAAATTCAGGGCGTTACATTCGTCTACCTCACAGACAACTTCTAGCATCGATTTGCGTATCGTACATACAAAAGGATACATACACCAAATAAATAAACATACACCATTACATGGGTAATCATTCATCATTACATACACATTCATACATCACGCAATTGTACTCATAAATAGGTCTACAACATAAACATTTATTAATCCACTATATCTTCCACTTTGAGTTATTATTGGTGAAAATATGAATGGGTGACTATGACACTAGTTTATCTAGTATAATATAGATAAAAATGTCTTAACAAACTTTTTCTTTATTACTAATAATAGACTTTTGGGTTTTATCCTTCTCTTTATAAATAGAAATTTTACGTATAGCTAAAAATGTTTATTTCTAAATCACCTACAATATTCCAAGAGTTATTATAGATTACTAATTGGACTTTTAGTAATATAATCATGATGATTTTGACATAAAGAAATATTTTACTAATTCTAAGTAATTAAGTGCTATACATATGAGTACATTTATCATGACTAGTAAAACCTATATTTTTAATCTGACCCAAAATACGTGGCCTAGTATTGAGAGCACCTAGAGGGGGGGGGGGGTGAATAGGCGATCCTGTAAAAACTTCAAACTTAAGCCACAGAAACTTGTTAAGTGTTAGCACGATTATTGCCAAGTGGCTAAGGTGAAGTCTCAACAAAACACAGTACCACAAGAGAATCAAGCACAGAGTGACACAGTGGATTTATCCCGTGGTTCGGCCAAGACCAACGCTTGCCTACTCCACGTTGTGGCGTCCCAACGGACGAGGGTTGCAATCAACCCCTCTCAAGCGGTCCAAAGACCCACTTGAATACCACGGTGTTTTGTTTTCCTTTCACTATCCCGTTTGCAAGGAATCTCCACAAATTGGAGTCTCTTGCCCTTACAAGTATATGATCACAAATGAAACACAGAGTAAGGGAGGGAAGCAACACACACAAATCCACAGCAAAAGCGCACACACACGGCCAAGAATCAAGCTCACAAGACTATCTCAGAGTTCTCACTTAGAACAGAGCTCGAATCACTTAGAAACACAAACGAATGCGCAGAGACTTAGTGTGGATGATCAAGAATGCTCAAAGGTTGCTTGTATGTCTCCTCCATGCGCCTAGGGGCTCCTTTTATAGCCCCAAGGCAGCTAGGAGCCGTTGAGAGCAAATCCGGAAGGCCATCCTTGCCTTCTGTCGTCGGGGGCACCGGACAGTCCGGTGCACACCGGACACTGTCCGGTGCCCGATTTGTTTCCTTAAACGGCGAAGACGACCGTTGCAGACCGTTGGCAGATCTGGCGCTGTTGGCGCACCGGACATGTCCGGTGCACACCGGACAGTCCGGTGCCGTCTTCCGACCGTTGGCTCGGCCACGTGTCCCGCGCGGATTGCGCGGCCGACCGTTGGCCCTGGCCGACCGTTGGCTCACCGGACAGTCCGGTGCACACCGGACAGTCCGGTGAATTTTAGCCGTACGCCGCCGGCCAATTTCCCGAGAGCGGCCAGTTCGAGTCGCGCCAGCCTGGCGCACCGGACACTGTCCGGTGCACACCGGACAGTCCGGTGCTCCAGACCGAGCTGGGTCTTGGCAGCACACAGCCAAGTCCCTTCTCCTTTTCTCTATTCTTCTTCTTTCTGTTTCTAACACTTAGACAAATATATTAGTACTTAAAACCAATGTACTAAGGCTTAGAAACATACCTTTACTTCATGATTTTCACCTTGTTCATCCATGTACATAAATTCCCAATTAAGCACATGTGTTGGCACTCAATCACCAAAATACATAGAAATGGCCCAAGGGCACATTTCCCTTTCAATCTCCCCCTTTTTGGTGATTTATGCCAACACAACATAAAGCAACTAGAACAAGTGCAAACTCACTTCAAATAAAATAAATTTAAGTTTTATTCAATTTTGGCATATATGGATCATCCTTTGCCACCACTTGGTTTGTTTTTGCAAATCAAACTCAAATCTCTATCTCTAAGTCAAACACACATGTTGAAGTATAAAGAGAGTCATTCCAAAAGAGATTGATCAAAGATTTCAAAAAACTCCCCCTATTTCCCATAATCAATACTTCTCCCCACAAGAAGCCAACTTTTGACAAGAGAGACAATAAAAGCTTTTGACACAACAAAAACTCTATTCTACTATTTTACAAGAGAGACAATAAAAGCTTTTGACACAACAAAAACTCTATTCTACTATTTTCAAAATCTCTCAAGTGGTAGCTGATCCATTTATCGCTTTGACCTTTATTTTCTCCCCCTTTGGCATCAAGCACCAAAACGGGATCAATCTTGGCCTTGTAACCTCATTGCCTCACCAAAGTCTTCAATTAAGAGCAAATGGCAATAAGATTTCATGAGATGAACTTGGAATTAGTTACCCTCTCATCGGAGTGCAGTGGAAGTCTTTCATGATCCAAGTCCACCTTTCCCTTTCAATCCTCCTTCGAGACTAAATCATCAAACTCAAGCACATGGTTAGTCTCAAAGGGTCAAGTTGTAACACATCTCCCCCTAAACATGTGCATCACTTTGCAACGGACTTGTGAGGTCCAGGGAGTGTTTGTACAACTTAAGCACCACAATAAGCAACAAAATGCAAAAAAGGAACATGATCAAAAGCATAAGTACATGTATGCTACAATTCAATCCAGGTTCCGCGAATCTAAGACATTTAGCTCACTACGCAACCTGCAAAAGGTCTTCTCATCTAGAGGCTTAGTGAAGATATCGGCTAGCTGGTTCTCGGTGCTAACATGAAACACTTCGATATCTCCCTTTTGCTGGTGGTCTCTCAAAAAGTGATGCCGGATGTCTATGTGCTTTGTGCGGCTGTGTTCAACAGGATTTTCCGCCATGCGGATAGCACTCTCATTATCACATAGGAGTGGGACTTTGCTCAGATTGTAGCCAAAGTCCCTGAGGGTTTGCCTCATCCAAAGTAGTTGCGCGCAACACTGTCCTGCGGCAACATACTCGGCCTCAGCGGTGGATAGGGCAACGGAAGTTTGTTTCTTAGAGTTCCATGACACCAGGGACCTTCCTAAGAATTGGCACGTCCCCGATGTACTCTTCCTATCGACCTTACATCCAGCATAGTCGGAGTCTGAGTATCCAACTAAGTCAAAGGTAGACCCCTTTGGATACCAGAGCCCGAAGCAAGGCGTAGCAACCAAATATCTAAGAATTCGCTTCACCGCCACTAAGTGACACTCCTTAGGGTCGGATTGAAATCTAGCACACATGCATACGCTAAGCATAATATCCGGTCTACTAGCACATAAGTAAAGCAAAGAACCTATCATTGACCGGTATGCTTTTTGATCAACGGACTTACCTCCTTTTTTGAGGTCGGTGTGTCCGTCGGTCCCCATCGGAGTCTTTGCGGGCTTGGCGTCCTTCATCCCAAACCGCTTTAGCAGATCTTGCGTGTACTTCGTTTGGGAGATGAAGGTGCCGTCCTTGAGTTGCTTCACTTGGAACCCAAGGAAGTAGTTCAACTCGCCCATCATCGACATCTCGAATTTCTGCGTCATCACCCTGCTAAACTCTTCACAAGACTTTTGGTTAGTAGAACCAAATATTATGTCATCGACATAAATTTGGCACACAAACAAATCACCATTACAAGTCTTAGTAAAAAGAGTTGGATCGGCTTTCCCAACCTTGAAAGCATTAGCAATTAAGAAATCTCTAAGGCATTCATACCATGCTCTTGGGGCTTGCTTAAGTCCATAGAGCGCCTTAGAGAGCTTACACACATGGTCGGGGTACCGTTCATCCTCGAAGCCAGGGGGTTGCTCCACGTACACCTCCTCCTTGATTGGCCCGTTGAGGAAGGCGCTCTTCACATCCATTTGAAACAACCTGAAAGAATGGTGAGCGGCATATGCTAGCAAGATACGAATTGATTCTAGCCTAGCCACAGGAGCAAAAGTCTCCTCGAAATCCAAACCTGCGACTTGGGCATAACCTTTTGCCACAAGTCGAGCCTTGTTCCTCGTCACCACCCCGTGCTCGTCCTGTTTGTTGCGGAACACCCACTTGGTTCCCACAACATTTTGCTTCGGACGAGGCACCAGTGTCCAAACTTCATTGCGCTTGAAGTTGTTTAACTCCTCTTGCATGGCCAACACCCAGTCCGGATCTAGCAAGGCCTCTTCTACCCTGAAAGGCTCAATAGAAGAGACAAAGGAGTAATGCTCACAAAAATTAACTAATCGAGATCGAGTAGTTACTCCCTTGCTAATGTCACCCAGAATTTGGTCGACGGGATGATCCCTTTGAATCATCGCTCGAACTTGAGTTGGAGGTGCCGGTTGCGCTTCTTCCTCTATCACTTGATCATCTTGTGCTCCCCCTTGATCAAGCGCCTCCACTTGAGGTACCTGTTCGTCATCTTCGGTTGGGGGTTGCACCATAGTTGAGGAAGAAGGTTGATCTCGTTCATCTTGTTCCTGTGGCCGTACTTCTCCAATCCCCATGGTCCGTATAGCGGCCGTCGGAACATCTTCTTCATCTACATCATCACAATCAACAACTTGCTCTCTTGGAGAGCCATTAGTCTCATCAAATACAACGTCGCTAGAGACTTCAACCAAACCCGATGATTTGTTGAAGACTCTATACGCCTTTGTATTTGAGTCATAACCTAATAAAAACCCTTCTACAGCTTTGGGAGCAAACTTAGAATTTCTACCCTTCTTTACTAGAATGTAGCATTTACTCCCAAATACACGAAAGTACGATACATTGGGTTTGTTACCGGTTAGTAGCTCATACGACGTCTTCTTGAGGAGGCGATGAAGGTAGACCCTGTTGATGGCGTGGCACGCCGTGTTCACGGCTTCCGTCCAAAAACACTCGGGGGTCTTGAACTCTCCTAGCATCGTCCTCGCCATGTCGATGAGCGTCCTGTTCTTCCTCTCTACCACACCATTTTGCTGTGGTGTGTAGGGAGCGGAGAACTCGTGCTTGATCCCTTCCTCTTCAAGGAACTCCTCCACTTGAAGGTTCTTGAACTCGGACCCGTTGTCGCTTCTTATCTTTTTCACTTTGAGCTCAAACTCATTTTGAGCTCTCCTGAGGAAGCGTTTGAGAGTCCCTTGGGTTTCGGATTTTTCCTGCAAAAAGAACACCCAAGTGAAGCGGGAAAAGTCATCAACAATAACTAAACCATACTTACTTCCTCCTATGCTCAGATAGGCGACAGGTCCGAAGAGGTCCATATGCAGCAGCTCCAGGGGTCTTGACGTGGTCATCACATTCTTGCTGTGATGCGCTCCTCCCACCTGTTTACCTGCTTGACAAGCTTCACAAGGTCTATCTTTTTCGAAATGCACGTTAGTCAAACCTATCACGTGTTCTCCCTTTAGAAGCTTTTGAAGGTTCTTCATCCCCACATGTGCCAAGCGGCGATGCCACAGCCAGCCCATGCTAGTCTTAGCTATTAAGCATGCATCTAGACCGGCCTCTTCTTTTGCAAAATCAACTAAATAAAGTTTGCCGTCTAATACACCCTTAAAAGCTAGTGAACCATCACTTCTTCTAAAGACAGACACATCTACATTTGTAAATAGACAATTATACCCCATATGACATAATTGACTCACAGATAGCAGATTATATCCAAGAGACTCAACTAAAAACACATTAGATATGGAGTGCTCATTAGAAATTGCAATTTTACCTAGCCCTTTTACCTTGCCTTGATTCCCATCACCGAATATAATTGAATTTTGGGAATCCTTATTTTTGACGTAGGAGGTGAACATCTTCTTCTCCCCCGTCATATGGTTTGTGCATCCGCTGTCAATAATCCAGCTTGAACCCCCGGATGCATAAACCTGCAAGGCAAATTTAGGCTTGGGTCTTAGGTACCCAACTCATGTTGGGTCCTGCAAGGTTAGCACAAATGTCCTTAGGGACCCAAATGCAAGTCCTGTCTCCCTTGCATTTTGCCTCTAACTTCCTAGCAACTATTTTCCTATCCTTTCTACAAATAGCAAAGGAAGTGTTTAAAGCACAATAAATTATAGAAGGTTCATTCACTACTTTCCTAGGAGCATGAACAACATTCTTTCTAGGCACATGAGCAATATTTCTCCTAGGCATATCCCTATCATGCTTATAAGAAGAACTAGAGGCAAACATGGCATGAGAATCATAAACATGTGAATCAAAATCATTATAAGCATTTCTAGCATTTCTCCTATCATAATACATAAAAGCATGGTTCTTTTTAGCATTACTAGCCATAGGGGCCTTCCCTTTCTCCTTGACGAAGATGGGAGCCTTATGGCTTGTTAAGTTCTTGGCCTCTCTCTTGAAGCCAAGACCATCCTTAATTGAGGGGTGTCTACCAACCGTATAGGCATCCCTTGCAAATTTTATTTTATCAACTTCATTCTTGCTAGTCTTAAGTTGGGCATTAAGACTAGCCACTTCCTTATTTAATTTGGAAATTAAAACTAGATGTTCACTACAGGCATCAACATCGAAATCCTTACACCTAGTGCAAATCTTAACATGTTCTACACAAGAATTAGATTTATTTGCTACTTCTAACTTAGCATTTAAATCATTGTTAACACCTTGTAAAGTAGAAATGGTTTCATGACAAGTAGATAGTTCATAAGAAAGCATTTCATTTCTTTTTACTTCTAAAGCATATGATTTTTGTGCCTCTACAAATTTATCATGTTCATCATACAATAAATCCTCCTGCTTTTCTAAAAGCCTATCCTTTTCATTCAATGCATCAATCAATTCATTGATTTTATCTATCTTAGATCTATCTAAGCCCTTGAACAAGCATGAATAATCTATGTCATCATCACTAGACTCACTATCACTAGAAGAAGCATAAGTGGAGTCTTGAGTACTCACCTTCTTCTCCCTTGCCATAAGACATGTGAGACGCTCGTTGGGAAAGAGAGCCGATTTGTTGAAGGCAGTGGCGGCGAGTCCTTCGTTGTCGGAGTCGGAGGAGGAGCAATCCGAGTCCCACTCCTTTCCTAGATGCGCCTCGCCCTTTGCCTTCTTGTATTGCTTCTTCTTTTCTCTTTTGTTCCCCTTTTCCTGGTCACTTTCATTATCGGGACAGTTAGCGATAAAATGACCAAGCTTACCGCATTTGAAGCATGAGCGCTTCCCCTTGGTCTTGGTCTTGCTTGGCTGCCCCTTGCGACCATTTAGCGCCGTCTTGAATCTCTTGATGATGAGAGCCATCTCTTCATCGTTGAGTCCGGCCGCCTCAATTTGTGCCACCTTGCTAGGTAGCGCCTCCTTGCTTCGTGTTGCCTTGAGAGCGAGAGGTTGCGGCTCGTTGATCGGACCATTCAAAGCGTCGTCCACATATCTCGCCTCCTTGATCATCATTCGCCCGCTAACAAATTTCCCAAGAACTTCTTCGGGCGACATCTTGGTGTACCTGGGATTTTCACGTATATTGTTCACCAAGTGAGGATCAAGAACGGTAAATGACCTTAGCATTAGGCGGACGACGTCGTGGTCCGTCCATCGCGTGCTCCCGTAGCTTCTTATCTTGTTGATAAGGGTCTTGAGCCGATTGTATGTTTGCGTTGGCTCCTCGCCCCTTATCATTGCGAACCGTCCAAGCTCGCCCTCCACCAACTCCATCTTGGTGAGTAAGGTGACGTCGTTCCCCTCATGAGAAATTTTGAGGGTGTCCCAGATTTGCTTGGCGTTATCCAAGCCGCTCACCTTATGGTATTCATTCCTGCACAAGGAAGCTAGAAGAACAGTAGTAGCTTGTGCATTCTTATGAATTTGTTCATTAATGAACATGGGACTATCCGAACTATCAAAATGCATTCCACTCTCTACAATCTCCCATATACTAGGATGGAGAGAGAATAGGTGACTACGCATTTTGTGGCTCCAAAATCCGTAGTCCTCTCCATCAAAGTGTGGGGGCTTGCCGAGTGGAATGGAGAGCAAATGAGAATGTGAACTTTGCGGAATACGAGAGTAATCAAAAGAAAAGTTCGAATTAACCGGTTTTCTTCTCTCGTAGTCGTTGTGGTCCTCGTCCTTTTGGGAAGAAGTAGACTCGTCGCTGTCGTAGTAGACGATCTCCTTGATGCGCCTGGTCTTCTTCTTCTTCCCTTCCTTCCGTCTTTGGCCCGAGCCGGAGTCGGTAGGCTTATCGTCCTTCGGCTCGTTGACGAAGGATTCCTTCTCTTTGTCGTTGATCACTATACCCTTCCCCTTAGGATCCATCTCTTCGGGCGGTTAGTCCCTTTGTGAAGAGAACGGCTCTGATACCAATTGAGAGCACCTAGAGGGGGGGGGGGTGAATAGGTGATCCTGTAAAAACTTCAAACTTAAGCCACAGAAACTTGTTAAGTGTTAGCACGATTATTGCCAAGTGGCTAAGGTGAAGTCTCAACAAAACACAGTACCACAAGAGAATCAAGCACAGAGTGACACAGTGGATTTATCCCGTGGTTCGGCCAAGACCAACGCTTGCCTACTCCACGTTGTGGCGTCCCAACGGACGAGGGTTGCAATCAACCCCTCTCAAGCGGTCCAAAGACCCACTTGAATACCACGGTGTTTTGTTTTCCTTTCACTATCCCGTTTGCAAGGAATCTCCACAAATTGGAGTCTCTTGCCCTTACAAGTATATGATCACAAATGAAACACAGAGTAAGGGAGGGAAGCAACACACACAAATCCACAGCAAAAGCGCACACACACGGCCAAGAATCAAGCTCACAAGACTATCTCAGAGTTCTCACTTAGAACAGAGCTCGAATCACTTAGAAACACAAACGAATGCGCAGAGACTTAGTGTGGATGATCAAGAATGCTCAAAGGTTGCTTGTATGTCTCCTCCATGCGCCTAGGGGCTCCTTTTATAGCCCCAAGGCAGCTAGGAGCCGTTGAGAGCAAATCCGGAAGGCCATCCTTGCCTTCTGTCGTCGGGGGCACCGGACAGTCCGGTGCACACCGGACACTGTCCGGTGCCCGATTTGTTTCCTTAAACGGCGAAGACGACCGTTGCAGACCGTTGGCAGATCTGGCGCTGTTGGCGCACCGGACATGTCCGGTGCACACCGGACAGTCCGGTGCCGTCTTCCGACCGTTGGCTCGGCCACGTGTCCCGCGCGGATTGCGCGGCCGACCGTTGGCCCTGGCCGACCGTTGGCTCACCGGACAGTCCGGTGCACACCGGACAGTCCGGTGAATTTTAGCCGTACGCCGCCGGCCAATTTCCCGAGAGCGGCCAGTTCGAGTCGCGCCAGCCTGGCGCACCGGACACTGTCCGGTGCACACCGGACAGTCCGGTGCTCCAGACCGAGCTGGGTCTTGGCAGCACACAGCCAAGTCCCTTCTCCTTTTCTCTATTCTTCTTCTTTCTGTTTCTAACACTTAGACAAATATATTAGTACTTAAAACCAATGTACTAAGGCTTAGAAACATACCTTTACTTCATGATTTTCACCTTGTTCATCCATGTACATAAATTCCCAATTAAGCACATGTGTTGGCACTCAATCACCAAAATACATAGAAATGGCCCAAGGGCACATTTCCCTTTCAAGTATTTCTTCTACTTTCTTATATCAATAAAATTATACTTAAATCACTACGAACAAATATCGTTCCATGCTAAAGCAAAGATAGTCGTAAACGTTTCTAGTATGTAAATCACCAAGTTAGTGAATAGTGACATTATTTATATATTTTGAAATATAAAGTAGTACTCTTGTCCAAAATATTGTTGGAGGGGTAGTTCATGATTTAATGTGTTCATCGGGGTCTCTTTTCAATAATTTCTAAACTAAAAATCTCGAAATTAATTTCATTTGCATGTAGGGACTAAAATGCAAAATGTGCTTCTTCTACCTTGAGCTCTTGCTCAGGCGCAGGAATGGAGATCGACCGGGGGGTTCAGCCGGGCAGGGGAGGAGCAGGGGGCTCAGTCAAGGTGGGCAAGGTGCGGACGGCGAGGCTCCACGGTGAGCGGGCGCGGTCGACGGTGAAGCTCCGGCGGATCGGCGCGATGGCGAGGAAGAGAGAGGAGAGCGTGAGAGAGAGAGAGAAAGGGAGCTCGGGTAGGGAGAGAGGAGGGAGCTCGGGCGGGTTTTATAGAGCAAGAGAGGGAGAGGAAGTGACGTTGAGGGGAGGGAGAGAACGGTCGGCCATCAACGCCATTTATGGCGACCATTATCACCATTGAGTGAGGGAGGGTCGTGGGGGAGGGAGAGGAGGAGCCGCAGCGATGGTTTCCAGCTCGGGGTCGGCTCGGCCGGGCGCGGGGCGCCAGACGGCGGCGGCGAACAGGGAAGGGAAAGGCCGCGGGGCCAAGGAGGGCCCACGCGCCATAGAGAGAGGGGGGAGGGTTTGGGGCGCGCGGCTGGCCCCCTAATGGGCCGGTTTCGGCCGGTCTTGGGGGTATGCTTCGTAGCCGAAGATCCTAAAGAAATAAACACCTTCGGTAGATCCTCTCCGAAGCAGCGCCGAAGCTATCAACTATAAAGCTTTGGTACACTGACATGTCTCAAGATGAAGGGATGAACCGACTTAAAGATGGAATGACTTAAAGACCCATGATATTCTGTGTCATTATTATAGTCATTGTAAAGGGTATAAATGTAATTATATACAAGCTGTGAACTGTGCCTATAAATAGGTGAACAGTACCCCTGTACTGTTCACGGGCTCTCTTGTAATCACGCATTGGGCATTTGTCTTTGCTTCACGCTGGTATTTTTGCTTTCCTTCGAGCCGAAGGTACATTTGTAATTTGTTATCATTTTTGCAATAATAAAATAGAAATGAGTTAATAATAATAATCATGTGTTTAAATTATTTTACATATTTTTTACCCTTCCTCATTATCTGTTGTGTTTATGAAGGTATAACATTCATAACCTTCGTCCGGAATCCATTATATCCTGAGGGAAATAATGCTTCGAAGGACGAAGGACTATAACATTTAACAATTTCTATGTTGCCTTGTTCTTGATTCATAGCATTTGAGAACAAGTCCCCAACATTGGCGCCCACCTCCGGTGAACTCACTTCCACTTTTTTGAGCTGATGGCTTCGATCAAGAATCAAGCTGGAACTGCTTCGGCTCCGAAGCTGGTTCTCCCGATAACAGGCGGTTCATGCTCAGAGCCGGCCAACAAGAAACAGAAGAAGGAGGCACAGAGAAGAGTACAACATGTAGGGGTACAAGGACCCTTCATCAAATCAAGATGGTCTCACATCCCAATTACCTTTTCTCAAGAGGATCTTCAGCTCAAGGATTACCCACACAATGATGCTATGGTTATCTCTTGTGTGATCAAAGGATTTCTGGTCCATAATGTTTTGGTTGATACAGGCAGTGCAGCTGATATCATATTTGCTAAGGCCTTCAGACAGATGCAAGAGCCCGAAGACAAGATCCATGATGCCACACATCCCCTTTGTGGCTTCGGAGGAAGGCAGATTGTAGCACTCGGCAAAATCACAATGCTAGTAACCTTCGGATTTATCAACAACACAAGGACTGAACAAGTTGTATTCGACATTGTTGACATGGAATACCCTTACAATGCAATCATTGGTCGTGGTACTCTCAATGCCTTCGAAGCAATTCTTCATCCAGCATATCTTTGCATGAAGATACCTTCTGTAACGCCCTGAATTTGGGGGTAGAATTTTTTCTTCTTTTCTCTCACCAAATTCGGGCGTTACTCTCTCTTCTCTTTCCCCATTTGCTCCTTCTTCCCAATTTCAAACTAGTATAGCGGCAGGTGTCCGTGTCATGTATAAATCAAAACCTAAGTGTCATGGGTGTTGCATCATGTCGAAGCACATTTCTTTGTCTGAGGTTGAGGGTTCGTCTCGTTCCGTTCCGGATTTTGATTCGCGTTTTAAGTCCGTTTAGTGGTCCGCGCTCGTCGTGGGTTTTCGATCCGCGAAGTGGCCCGGCCCAACCTAGTCCAGCCCAGCCCAGCCGGCCCGGCCCGCCCCGGCCTGCGCGCCCCTGGCGCCCAAACCCCCCATGCGCCCCCTCTCCTCTCTCTCTCTCTCATTTGGATCTCCCGCGCAAACAACCTCTCCTCTCCCTCTCCCACCTCTCTCTCCCCGTGGTGCCCTAGGGTTTGGAGACGGCGATCACCGGATTTTGGACCCCGAGGTGAGTTCCCCTCCCCTCCCCTTCTCTCTCTCTCTCTCTCCCTCTCCCTCCCCTTCTTCTCCCCACGCGCGCCCTCCCTTTCCCCCTGCCCGCGCGCGCCCCTGCCCGTCCCCGCTCGCCGGCGGCGCGGCCGGTCCCGCCCGCCCCTCCCCCGGCGCGGCGGCGCCCGACCCCGCCCCTCCCCTCGCGCGCGGCGGCGCCCGACCCCGCCCCTCCCCTCGCGCGCGGCGGCGCGCGCCCTCCACTCCGGTCCCACGGCGGCGCCCGCCCCTTCCCCGGCCGCGGCGGCGTCCGCCCACCCCTGCCCGGCCCCGCGCGGCGCTCCCCGCCCCTCCCCCCGGCCGCGGCGGCGCTCCCCGCCCCCCTGCTCGGCCGTGGCGGTGCCCCCGCCCCTGCCCGGCCCGCGCGGCGGCGCCCGCCCCTCCCCGACCCGCGGCGGCGATCCCGCCCGCCCCTGCTCCCCCGGCGCGGCCCCTGGCCGGTTCAACCGCCCCGGCCCCGGCTCGGCCGCCCGTTTCCCCGTCCCGGCCTCGCCCGACCGTATCTTCGCTCGCCCGCGCTCGCGGTGATTATTCGTTAATTAGCGTGTTGCGTCGCGCGCTTCGCCGCGCGACGGATTTGTCTAAATTCAGATTCTATCTTGTGTTGCGTCGTGCGCTTCGTCGCGCGACGATCCATTTTTGTTTCAGGTTGTTTAAGGTGTAACGCCGCGTGTGTATTCACGCGACGTTCCACTTTGGACTCAGTTTAGTCGACGTATGCCGTCGTGCGCTTCGTCGCGCGACGCTTAACGTCTCCTCGTAACTAAGGCGAAGTGTCTCGTTGCGTGCTCGGTCGCACGACGAGTCGTTAACTTCTTAATTTGTTTTAGAGAGCCTTGTCGCGCGTCTCGCCACGCGACCATCTTTTTGTTTATCTCCACCTGCTTATAATAATTAGACATGAAACATGACTTTACTTTACGCTAAACATAGTGTCTACATTAAATTTCCTTCCATTAAGCGAGTGGTTAATTTATAATCATGTAACGTGATCGTTTCTCGACTGTCTTTTCCTCTTTCTCTCTTAACCGTACTCGCGAGCCCGCGTAGAACGTCTGTTTACTTATTGCATTCTATTGTATGGTGTACTGTTCTTTTGTATTAAATATGTGGATGTATGTATGTTTGCGCTCGCATAGAGAACGATCCGGTTGAAGAGCCCGAGGAACTCGCGGGAGAAGCCCCTGAGCAGCAGTCGGTTGGTGGAGGCAAGTGTCCTTTGACCTATCTCTGTCCTATTCATTATTTAATTCACCTCCCGCATTACACATTTATACCTAAGGATTGACTAGCTTCTGTTATCCATGTCCTTGATTACCTATTTGGGTTGGATTATTACTGTTTAGCTTTATGCTATTGCTCAACTCTAATCAATGAACATGATGAGATTATCTATGATACGCTGTTTTCCCTTCTCTTATGATGATGTTGTACTTGTGGTATTCAAGGGGGCTCGAGCGGTTTCTCGAGTGCCTCTCCGTAAGGACCTGTTCTATGGATGACCGCCCGGGAAAACAGTGCAACCATGAGGGTGGAATGGGGTGCCCTTAGCTGAATAATTAGAGGATCCGGGGTGTAGTTCGCTTCGCCGTCGTGCCGTCAATGGGGCTCGGTGTATGCGGCTCGCTCTGCCAAGGTTGATTCGTCCCTTGGGGAGGAGTGCGGTACATTTAGGAAACCTAACGGGCGGCTACAGCCCCGAGGAATCTTTGTAAAGGCTATGTAGTGAAACCCTGCCTATTCACCTTGGTAGTGTTTAAGGGTTTGATCGGCCCGAGGCAAGAGGGAATCACGGCTTGTGGGTAAAGTGCACAACCTCTGCAGAGTGTTTGAAACTGATATATCAGCCGTGCTCATGGTTATGAGCGACCAAGGGAGCTCCAATGATTAGTGGTACTTGATCAGAGACACTGTGGTACAGGTGGTTATGAGATCGATGGTTCTGGTTATGACTATGGTGCTGGTAAGTGGTATTCTTTCCGTTTGGAAAGGGTACATCGGGTTAATAACTTGGGTTAATGCTAAAACTTGGCTTTCTACTAGTAAGTAATAATCTGACCAACTAAAAGCAACTGCTTGACTTATCCCCACATAAAGCTAGTCCACTACAGCCAAACAGGATACTTGCTGAGTATGTTGATGTGTACTCACCCTTGCTCTACACACCAAACCCCCCCCCCCCCCCCCAGGTTGTCAGCATTGCAACCACTGCTCAGGCGAAGATGAAGCTGTGGAAGGAGACTTCCAGGAGTTCCAAGACTACGACGAGTTCTAGGTGTGGGTTAGCGGCAACCCCCAGTCGGCTGCCTGTGAAGGCCGCGGTTATCTACGTTTCTTTTCCGCACTTTGATTTATTGTAAGAACTATATGGACGTCTCAGACGTATGATGTAATCAACTATTATTCCCTTTCAATACTATTTTGAGCACTGTGTGATGATGTCCATGTTATGTAACTGCTGTGTACGTGAATAACTGATCCTGGCACGTACATGGTTCGCATTCGGTTTGCCTTCTAAAACCGGGTGTGACATAAGTGGTATCAAAGCCAGGTTGACTGTAGGACCGCTAACCTAGAGTAGAATGGTCGTTCTAAGGATTATAGACCTCTGTCTCTGCCTTGACTTTGATATCCCTTCAAAAGTTGGTCATACCGACCAAACCTATGTTCTACTATACATTATACCTTGCTGAAAATCATGTTTTATTCTAATCCTTCATTCACTCATGATTCATTATTTGCTGGTCCTATTAATTCTGTTCTCACCCTTTTGCTTGCGATGTCTTTTGTAGATGGCTCGACTTAGACACACTGCACGAAAGTCAGTCATCCCCTTCTTACCCTCCCGCCTTGCTAAGCGTCCGCTTCGCCGTCCCGTGGCTGGACAGTCCAGCCACTTGGAGAGACTGCACCACCGCCTGCATGAGGAGCAGGAACGTCGACGATAGGAGCAGCAGGGCTCTTCTTTCTCGCTCCACCAGGAGATAGAGTCTGTGAGGAGCTGCTCCCCTGTGCTTCCTCTGGAGCCTCCCCCTGCACCACCACTAGGCGTCACAGCTTCTGGAGTAGCTGCTGGAGGAGATCCAGACGACGGAGGAGGCGACGACAGCTCAAGCCACGACACCGACTTCTCTGCTAACCTTGAGCCGGAAGGATGGGTTGCTCGACCCATCACTCGCGACGCTGCTCGCGGGTGTCACTTCCACGATGCGCTCGACACCCTGCTACGTCGGGCATTTGACCGACATACTTGGTCCGTCGAGTATCGCTGTGTGGTCTACCAGCACAGTCGCGGGGTCTACCCGGACCGCTGGGAGGCAACCTGCTTGGTGCGCTGCCCAGAGAACAGTCTCCAGGGTGCTGAGGTCTGCTCAGAGCGCTATTCTATTTCTGAGCGGGACTCAGCTGAGGCAGCCATGCAAGATGCTGCACGGCGTGCGCTTTCGCACTACTGCTCGGTTTTCGGTGGGGCAGCTGACGGTCTTGAACTGAAGTATTACCCCCGCTGTTCATCTGGCAGCACAGGAGGCGTGATTGTCTCACCTGTCGGTGAGGGCAATCCTAGGTTGAGCAGCACAGTCAACCTAGCCGCCGTGCTAAACACGGAGCTGGACCATGCACTAGACGAGCTGAGTAGGGCTCGTGCTGAGATCGCCCAGCTGCGGGCTGAGCGCGCGGAACGTCGTCACCTGGATGGTGGTTCCCCCGCTCCCGTCAGGACTCAGCACCCGTACCGCTCACCTCAGCGTGGACGCCAGTCTTATGGCAATCCCGACTGCAAGACCAAGATAAATCTAGAACCATAGATCGTTAGAGTTGGATCTTGTAATTAATATGAAATATATATACATAGAAGCTACAGTCTTAGCGATTGTCTCGGTCCTAGTTAGTCTTAGTTAGACAGGGTAGTTTGCTATATCCTGTGCATTTATGTTTGTCATGATGAACTATGTTTGGTTTGGATCTTTGTAATGATTGTCGCCAGAGTGTGGGTATCCCCTGCATTTTGGATTACCTAGTATGTTAATAAAGTTAGTTATATAGTTGGGAAACCTTTTATTCCACTTTCCTCTTTATCTGAGAAGCTGTGTGGTCTGTGTTGGAGATCAATGAAGAAGCTCATCTGTTCAGTGCTGTTGAAGAATCCTCTACTCTTTTCTTATGCTGCAAGATTTGCCAGATCAGTTCTGATGTGTGGTTGCATTCTGCAGATGTCAGAGAACAGGCGCAGAGGAGGAAGGCGTGCTCAGCAGGAGCGAGCCGCTCCGCAGGAGGAGGTGCCCCAGCAGCAGCACCTGCCGCCCCCACCCCCGATGTCCATCGAGCAGATGTTTCTGATGCAGACTCAGGCAGTTCAAGCCATCGGTCAGACCTTGGCCGCCATTCAGCAGCAGCAGCAACAGCAGCAGGCCCCACCTCAACCTCAGATGCCTCAGATGCCCAGAGACAAGCGTGCTGAATTCATGAGAGGTCATCCACCAACGTTCGCTCATTCTTCTGACCCTATGGATGCTGAAGATTGGCTGCGCACTGTGGAGCGCGAGTTGCATACCGCTCAGTGCGATGACAGGGAGAAAGTCTTGTATGGTCCCCGTCTGTTGAGAGGAGCAGCCCAGTCATGGTGGGAGTCTTACCTCGCCACCCATGCCCACCCTGACGCCATCACTTGGGAAGAGTTCAGAGGAAGCTTTCGTCAGTACCATGTTCCTGCAGGTCTGATGACAGTGAAGAAGGAGGAGTTCCTGGCTCTCAAGCAAGGGCCATCGTCTGTCAGCGAGTACCGAGATAGATTTCTGCAGTTGTCTCGCTATGCTCCTGAAGATGTCAACACCGACGCCAAGAGACAGTACCGTTTCCTGAGAGGCTTGGTTGACCCTCTGCAGTACCAACTGATGAATCACACCTTCCCGACATTCCAGCACCTGATTGACAGAGCAATCATGACAGAGAGGAAGCGTAAGGAGATGGAAGACCGTAAGCGCAAGATCAGTGGACCCCAGCCTGGAAGCAGCAGTCGTCCTCGTTTCTCAGGCAATCAACCTCAGCAGTTCAGGCAGAACCAGCGTCCACCTCAGCATCAGCAGTTCCAAAGGCAGTATCCTCAGCATCAGTACCAGAACCGTCAGAGCAATCAGTCAGGAGGTCAGTTTCAGAAGCAGAATCAGCAGGCACCTCGTCTTCCTGCCCCAGCAGCCCAGCAGAGCAATCAGGCCGCACCAGCTCAAGTTGGAAACAGGGCATGTTTCCACTGTGGAGAGCAAGGCCACTGGGTGATGCAATGTCCGAAGAAGGCAGCCCAGCAGCAGTCAGGCCCCAATGCCCCAGCAAAGCAGAATGTGCCTCAGTCTGGAGCAGGCAATCGCCCTCAGCCGCGTTATAATCATGGAAGGCTGAATCACTTGGAGGCTGAAGCAATTCAGGAGACCCCCGGCATGATAGTAGGTATGTTCCCAGTCGACTCCCATATTGCAGAAGTGTTATTTGATACTGGAGCAACACATTCTTTCATTACTGCATCATGGGTAGAAGCACATAATCTTCCAATTACTACCATGTCAAACCCCATTCAAATTGACTCAGCCGGTGGTAGAATTAGAGCCGATAGCATTTGTTTGAATATAAGTGTGGAAATAAGGGGGATAGCGTTTCCCGCCAACCTTATAGTAATGGGTACTTAGGGAATAGATGTCATCCTAGGGATGAATTGGCTAGATAAGTATCAGGCAGTTATCAGTTGTGATAAGAGGACAATCAAGTTGGTGTCCCCAGTAGGAAAGGAAGTGGTGACTGAGTTAGTCTCGCCTGAGCCAAAGAAAGGAAGTTGTTATCAGATAGCTGTTGATAGCAGTGAAGCAGACCCAATTGAGAGGATCAGGGTTGTGTCCGAGTTCCCAGATGTGTTTCCGAAGGACTTACCGGGTATGCCACCAGAGCGGAAAGTTGAGTTTGCCATAGAGCTTCTTCCTGGAACCGCCCCTATCTTTAAGAGAGCTTACAGAATATCTGGACCAGAGTTGGTTGAGCTTAAGAAGCAAATTGATGAGCTGTCAGAGAAAGGTTACATTCGGCCAAGCACCTCGCCTTGGGCCGCCCCTGTCCTATTTGTGGAGAAGAAAGATGGCACCAAGAGGATGTGCATTGATTATCGAGCTTTGAATGAAGTCACGATCAAGAACAAGTATCCCTTGCCCAGAATAGAAGATCTGTTCGACCAGTTGAGAGGAGTCAGTGTGTTCTCCAAGATTGATCTGAGGTCAGGTTATCATCAGCTCAGGATCCGACCTTCGGACATTCCGAAGACGGCATTTATTACCAAGTATGGTTTGTATGAGTTCACAGTGATGTCTTTTGGCTTGACCAATGCGCCAGCGTTCTTTATGAACTTGATGAACAGTGTATTCATGGATTACCTTGATAAGTTTGTGGTAGTATTCATTGATGACATTCTGGTTTATTCTCAAAGCGAAGAAGAGCATGCAGATCATTTGAAGATGGTATTGCAGAGATTGCGAGAGCACCAGTTGTATGCAAAGTTGAGCAAGTGTGAGTTCTGGATCAGTGAAGTCCTGTTCTTGGGTCATATAATCAACAAAGAAGGATTGGCTGTGGATCCGAAGAAAGTGGCAGACATTCTGAACTGGAAAGCGCCAACAGATGCTCGAGGAATCAAGAGTTTCATTGGAATGGCCGGATATTATCGGCGATTCATTGAAGGGTTTTCGAAGATTGCGAAACCAATGACAGCGTTGCTAGGCAACAAAGTTGAGTTCAAGTGGACCCAGAAATGTCAAGAGGCCTTTGAAGCGCTGAAGGAAAAATTGACTACAGCGCCTGTCCTAGTCTTGCCTGATGTGCACAAGCCCTTCTCGGTGTATTGTGATGCTTGTTACACGGGTTTGGGATGTGTGTTGATGCAAGAGGGAAGAGTTGTGGCTTACTCGTCCCGACAGCTGAAGGTTCATGAGAAGAACTACCCCATCCATGACCTAGAGTTGGCAGCAGTGGTTCATGCACTGAAGTCATGGAGGCACTATCTGTATGGACAGAAATGCAATGTTTACACAGATCACAAGAGTCTGAAGTACATATTCACTCAGTCAGAATTGAACATGAGGCAACGAAGATGGTTAGAGTTGATCAAAGATTATGAGTTGGAGATTCATTACCATCCAGGCAAAGCAAACGTAGTGGCAGATGCTTTGAGTAGAAAGAGTCAAGTCAATCTGATGGTCGCTCGTCCGATGCCTTATGAGTTGGCCAAGGAGTTTGACAGGTTGAGTCTCGGATTTCTGAACAATTCGCGAGGAGTCACAGTCGAGTTGGAACCTACCTTGGAGCGCGAAATCAAAGAAGCGCAGAAGAATGATGAGAAGATCAATGAGATCCGGCGACTGATTCTAGATGGCAGAGGCAAAGATTTTCGAGAAGATGCAGAAGGCGTGATATGGTTCAAAGACCGCTTGTGTGTTCCCAATGTCCAGTCCATTCGGGAGTTGATCCTTAAGGAAGCTCATGAGACAGCCTATTCGATTCACCCTGGCAGTGAGAAGATGTATCAGGATCTGAAGAAGAAATTCTGGTGGTACGGAATGAAGAGGGAAATCGCAGAGCATGTGGCTATGTGCGATAGTTGTCGAAGAATTAAAGCAGAGCACCAGAGACCAGCTGGATTGTTGCAACCGTTGCAGATCCCTCAGTGGAAATGGGATGAAATTGGTATGGATTTCATAGTCGGATTGCCTCGCACTCGAGCCGGCTATGATTCCATTTGGGTAGTAGTGGACCGCTTGACCAAGTCAGCCCACTTCATACCTGTCAAGACCAACTACAACAGTGCAGTATTGGCAGAGTTGTATATGTCTCGGATCGTTTGTCTTCATGGTGTGCCAAAGAAGATAGTGTCAGACAGAGGAACGCAGTTCACCTCTCATTTCTGGCAGCAGTTGCATGAAGCCTTGGGCACGCATCTGAATTTCAGTTCAGCTTATCATCCGCAGACGGATGGTCAGACCGAAAGGACCAATCAAATTCTTGAAGACATGTTGAGAGCCTGTGCGTTGCAAGATCAGTCCGGATGGGACAAGAGATTGCCTTATGCAGAGTTTTCCTATAACAACAGTTACCAGGCCAGTTTGAAGATGTCACCATTTCAGGCGCTCTATGGAAGGAGTTGCAGAACTCCGTTGCAATGGGATCAGCCTGGAGAGAAGCAAGTGTTTGGGCCAGACATTTTGCTTGAAGCCGAAGAGAACATCAAGATGGTTCGAGAGAATCTGAAGATAGCACAATCGAGGCAGCGAAGCTATGCAGACATAAGAAGAAGGGAGCTGAGTTTTGAAGTCGGAGACTTTGTCTATCTGAAAGTGTCACCGATCAGAGGAGTCAGAAGGTTCGGAGTGAAAGGCAAGCTAGCACCCCGCTACATTGGTCCGTATCAGATTCTTGCAAGACGTGGAGAAGTGGCCTATCAGCTCAGTTTGCCAGAGAATTTGTCTGCTGTGCATAATGTCTTTCATGTGTCTCAGTTGAAGAAGTGCTTGCGTGTGCCAGAAGAGCAGTTGCCAGTGGAAGGTCTTGAAGTCCAGGAGGACTTGACCTGCGTTGAGAAGCCAGTGCAAATCCTTGAGATTGCAGACAGAGTCACCCGAAGGAAGACCATCAGAATGTGCAAAGTCAAATGGAATCATCACTCTGAGGAAGAAGCAACCTGGGAGCGTGAAGATGATCTGATGGCTAAATACCCTGAGCTCTTTGCTAGCCAACCCTGAATCTCGAGGGCGAGATTCTTTTAAGGGGGATAGGTTTGTAACGCCCTGAATTTGGGGGTAGAATTTTTTCTTCTTTTCTCTCACCAAATTCGGGCGTTACTCTCTCTTCTCTTTCCCCGTTTGCTCCTTCTTCCCAATTTCAAACCAGTATAGCGGCAGGTGTCTGTTGGGGGCCTTCGTCCTCCGAAGGTCCTCAAAAACATGATTTGACAATGTTTTCCGAGTGGATTATGTGAACAGGTATTTTCGGATCCAGAATTATGAATATGGAGCACGGCCAGGACGAAGCCTGAACCAGACGAAGGTCGAGTGTAGCCGAAGCTGTGCGCAGGGAAGCTTCGGCGCGATGGCAGAAGGGGGAACCGACTTAAAGATGAAAAGACTTCGGGGGCCTCGACAGATTTCCATAAGCCGTTAACAAATGTAATGGACATGGATGTAATTTTACGTGGGCTGCGTCCCGCGTCTATAAATAGATGAACAGTACTCCCGTACTGTTCACGCTGACTTGGCATTGGCTTTTGCATCACGCTTGTACTTTTTACCTTCTCTCAGGACCAAAGGTACATTTGTAATTTAAAATCATTTCTATTTCTCCATGTTAATAAAATAGAAATGATTTTATGTTGATGTTTGTATTTCATGCTTTATATGAATCCTTCGGCATTACTTATTATATTCCCGAAGGTATGTCTATGATAACCTTCGTCCTAAATCATTATTTCCCGAAGGGACATAATGTTTCGAAGGACGAAGGACCTTAATGTGTAACACTTTTTATGTTGCCTTGTTCTTAATTCGAAGCATTTGAGAACAAGTCACCAACATTGGCGCCCACCTCCGGTGAACTCACTTCCACTTCGAGTCTTCGTGAACACCTTCGGAAGCTATAGACCTTCGCTATGGCGCCGAAGAAAGCTTCAGCGGCTGGGGCTGCAGCACTACAACCGCTGGACCACAACCAGGAGACCGTCTCTCTTCGGGAGGCCAGAAGCCAGAAGAGAAAAGCTGTTAGCCCGACGCTTGAGGAAGAAGAGCTAGACCAAGAAATCAGAGAGATGGAGATGCTACATCAACAAGTGCAGAGGAAGAAGGAGAAGATGGCCCGCCTAGCTGAGTTGCAAAGGCAAATTGACGAAGCTTCTGAGGAAGTTCGCCATCTCACTCACGATGAGCAGAACAGAAGGCCTCATCAGAAAGACCTCCATCAGGAGGGCTTCGTCAACGAAGACGACTGGTATGATAATTTCCATCAGGGAAATTTTGTTTTTGATGATGCTTCTCCTCTGTCTGCTGAGCTGCAGGCTACACCTTGGCCTCCATCCTATAAGCCACCCCAGCTCCCCATGTTTGACGGCCACTCCGACCCGAAGCAATTCTTGATGAGCTACGAAGCAACAGTGTCTTCGTACGGGGGCAACGCTGCAATCATGGCGAAGTCTTTCGTCATGGCCGTCAGGAATGTTGCTCAGACCTGGTATTCCTCCCTTCGGCCAGGAACAATCACTTCATGGCAGAAGCTGAAGGATATGTTACTGACCAGCTTTCAAGGATTTCAAACGAAGCCGGTTACAGCTCAAGCCCTCTTCCAGTGTATTCAGGATCACGAAGAATACCTTCAGGCGTATGTCCGAAGGTTCTTACGATTGAGGGCGCAGGCACCAACGGTGCCCAATGAAATCGTTATCGAAGCCATGATCAAGGGGCTCCGTCCTGGACCTGCAGCTCAATACTTTGCTCGGAAGCCTCCTCAGACCTTGGAGAAATTGCTCCAAAAGATGGATGAGTACATTCGTGCTGACAATGACTTTCGCCAAAGAAGGGAGGAGGCCTTCAGATTTTCTGAGATGACCAGGGGCTTCGGAGGAAGATACTACCCGAGGCATGTCCGTTCCATTCACAACACTCAGAATGATGATAAGGGGAGTCAGCAAAACAGGCCGCAGTGCTCCTCACAGGCTTCGGGGCAACAACAAACTTTCTTTCGGCCACCAGCTCCAAGAGGCAGAGGCGCCAGGGGC
Source organism: Zea mays (assembly GCF_902167145.1). NCBI lineage: Eukaryota > Viridiplantae > Streptophyta > Magnoliopsida > Poales > Poaceae > Zea > Zea mays. Next base: position 27,797,954 of record NC_050100.1, on the reverse strand, counting down.
TTCGGCGGAAGATTCGGAGATCAGCCAAGGAGACTGTTTTGCCTATTCTGTGGAGAGGGCAAGGGCCACACCACTAGGACGTGCCATGTTACAATCCAGAAGCAAAAGGAACTAGCCGAAGCTGCATCTCAACAAGCTCAGTCGAAGCAGGTTATGCATACTGCTTCGTTTCATCCGCCTTATGTCCCACAATACATAGACAACCACCCTGCGGCTTCTGTAGCTTCGGCAAGTCAACCTCAAGCTTCCTGGCAGCAGCTTCCGCCTCCACCTCCATTGCAGCAAGGTCAACAGCCAGAAGGGAGTCAATACGCTCCACATCAGAGGGACTTCAGAGAACAGTCCGAAGCTCGCACAGTCAACAGCACTGTGCCAGAGTCGAAGCACATTTATTGACATATCCTACCTTTGATAACAGTCTTTTCTATTCAGTTTTATTTTCTGTGAAGCAAAAAACATTGATAGTTTTCATGTAATAATTTCGTTGTTTCCCACGAGGAAAATCTATTTGCTCCACAGGCCCAAGTTGCTGAAGCCTAAAACTTTTTCCGTTACCAAGGAGGACCTTCGGATTAAAAATCCTTCGGAGTAACAGAAAGTCGTTCTAAGGAACGCAGAGTAAGTTTATGAAGTCACAAAAAGCCGTTCCAAAGGGAGCGCAGTGTAAGTTTTCTGCTCAGAAGTCGTTCCTAAAGGAATGCAGAGCCTACAGCGAAAAGTCAACGCTGATACCGCCTAAGTAAAAGGCGAAGAAGCTCCTAAGGGAGGCTTACAGCGAAAAGTCAACGCTGATACCGCCTAAGTAAAAGGCGAAGAAGCTCCTAAGGGAGGCTTACAGCGAAAAGTCAACGCTGATACCGTCTAAGTAAAAGACGAAGAAGCTCCAAAGACGTTCCCAAGGGAATGCAGAGCTTACGAATATATTTTATGTGTATCTCCGGAACAAATGTCACATGTATAACATAACATCATCACATCATTTTGCATAGCATAAGCATCATACATCATATTGCATTTGGCAAGAGAAGGAGATACTCTCAACCTTCGAAAGGATGCTTTGAGAAAGTGACATCGAAATTGTACAGCTTCGGAATACAGCTTCGGAGAATATTTTTACGAAACATGGGCGAGCTTTATCAGATCAATATCGAAGTTGTATAGCTTCGGAGTATAGCTTCGAAGAATGTTTTGACGAAGCATGGATGTGATTCATCAGAATAATTTTAACGGAGAATGCCTTCTTCACGAAGCATGAAAAGAAGGGAAGGTGTTTTTTCGCCAAAGGCTCAAAAATGGTATGTATTTAATGTTTCATGCATCGTAAAGAATTCAATAATGAAAGGAGACTTGTATATTACATTCAAATGTACAAAGTGTTACATAGATTACACTTTAAATGATTTTTCCAAATAGCATCTAATCTTCTCTCAATACTTCTTCGGCGGCCTCATTTAGAAGTTGGTCAACAACCTTGTCCAAGATAGTTTCGGCCATTTGTTTAATTTCTTCGTCGACATTTGATCCAGCAGTTTCTGAGGGAAGAGAACATTTCTTCATTACTTTTGCAAACCTTGAGCAAAGTTTGGAATAAAAATTACAACACAATAAGAGCGACTAATTGGTACCTAATTGCCTTTCGGGCTCTGTACTCCTTTCGGCAGCTTCTGCCACTTTTCTGGCATCATGAATGCCTTTTTCGCTCCTTTGGATGATCTCTTGCGCCATTCCTCGGCCGCCGTCGTTCCAGATATCAGTAAAAAATTTGCCACCAACCACGCTTGCTTCGGCCGAGGGGTCCTTGACGTCTTCGGAAGATAAGGTAGCTTCGGATTGAGCTAAAAATTTTACATGCCCGCAACCTTTCTTCTCTAAGACAGAAGCAATTCCTCTGGCGCCCGAAAAAGCGCATATGTCGCCACGACTGTTCAGAATCTCTTCGAAGGCCTCTGCTTCGTGGCTAATCCATTCCAGCGGACCTTCGGGATTGCCTCGAGAGAAATTCTCTTCGCTGGAAAAGGCGCCTACGCTGGCGAAGCTGGATTTAATTTTATTCACACATTCTACAGATTTGACATAGCATTTCCCCTGAGATGTGCGAAGCTCCTTAACTTTTGATTCCAATTTGCTGACCATAAAATCACTAAGTTCTCGTTTCGTTTCCTCAAGCGCGCGCTCCTCTTTAGCTCTAGCCAGCTGTTTCTGAAGATCTTTAATCTCGCGTTTTTGAGCTTCGGCCTGGGCCTTTGAAGCAGCTTCGTCTTTTTTCACTTTATCTACCAGTGTAAGCAGAATTTTATCTTTTTCCAAAGCTTCGTTTCTCAGTCTGATAACTTCGGAGCGTAAATTATTAAACGCAATTTCATAGCTTTCATCTTCGGCGCTCTTTTGGGCTCTTAGTGCGTTGCTTAGGATCAGGCCCTATACGAAAAAGAATTCATATAAGAAAAAAGGAATGAGTTGCGTAAAAATAAGGGGGGTTTTCAAGTGTTTAATTCCTATACCTTCAGGCTGTTGTACGCAAGACTGTCTGCGAGATCTTCTTTCGTCATGGCGCTTAATCCAGATTCAAGCTTCGGGAAACCAATACTTCTGGCCATTTCTCGGCAGACAGATAGCTCTTTGTTGTCAGGCAGGCAGTATAAGAAGTCATCTTCATTCGTTCCATTGAATATTACTGCCCCCTTCGGATATTTTAGTTCCTTTGCATAATGGATGGCTTCATGAGTTTCTTCTTCAGATAGCTTCTTCCCCGAAGCATGTCGTATCATGTAATCACGCATGCTGGCAGGTGCTTCGGGGATGGCGGTGTCAGTTTCTTCAACTAATACTGGTTCTGGAATTTTTATTGCTTCGGCTTCAAAAGGTTGCTCCTTGTAGGGCTCTGAAGGCCCAGCTTCAGCTTCAGCTTGTTGAGCCGAAGCTTCAGTAGAAGCTTCAGCAACTTCAACACTCTTTTTTGGAATTGTGCTTGAAGACTTAATTGTCTCCAAGACGTCTAGTACATTTACCATTCTTTTCCTTTTTGGGGTCACTGATGGCCCCTTTTGGTTTTTTGCTGTTTCAATATTTACTGCAGGACTCAAAACTTCTAATGTTTTTTCCTTAGTCGGCTTTTTCGCTTCTTCCATTTTTTCTGTGGATGGTGCTTCGGCCATCTCTGCAGTTTCTGGCAGCAAGGTTGGCTGTTCAGCTTCGGTGGCCGAAGAAGCTTCTCCGGTGAACTCAGGCACCGAAGCTGGTTCAATATAGCGTGGCCGGTGTGTGAGGACTTTTATCCTCTTTCTCTTTGATTCTGGCTCGCTAGGAGCAGTTGCAGCTTCCTCTTCTGCAAAGGTTGTGTTCTTTCTTTTCTGCCCTCGAGTGGGATAACGATAGTCAGGGTAAAAGAACCCAATTGCATCAAACACCCGATTGAGTCTCTTCTTTTTTCGGCCTCCGAAGGCTGCTGATAACGCAGTGTTCTCAGCCTTCGAATATGCGCCAAGAAGTTCGTCACTTAATATTTCAATGTTTTTCAACCAGTCGTCGTCAGGTTCGACAAATTTGTCCCCATATTTGAATGTGTATTTTAATCTGACTAGTCCGCCTTCGTCGGACTCTTTGATGGTTTCCTTCGGCATTTCCCACTTTTCTGCAAGTGGCCATACCCTGAAGGCAATATGTTCTTGGACCAAGTCCCTTGTCCCAATAAACGAGCAGACTACTCCGAAGGCCCTTTGGCATTCTTCGGCAGCTTCGTTCATTTCGACCTTCGGCCTTCGAAGACCGAAGCGTTGCCAGATTGGTCGCATAATGATATTCTTCACATTCTCTTGATCTGATAGGTCATTCTTCACATAAAACCATTCCGTCATCCAGGCTCCGGGCCACCTCTTCCGAAAGGTTGGCACAGGGCAGCTTGACCCGGAGCGCGCGCCGAAGCTGTAGCACCCAAAGTTGTTGTGATATTGCTCCTTTCCCCAGGGCTTCGTCTCGTATAATAACTCATGAATGTTACAGAAACTTTTAGCGTTTGGTTCCAAACCTTGGCTCCTTGCAGCCCAGACAAATATCCCCATTCTTATAATGGCTTCAGGAGTAATTTGATGCAAGAAGATTTGAAATGTTTTCAGTACCTCAATAACGAAGTTGCTTAAGGGAAATCGAAGCCCAGCTTTGAGAAAGCTTCGGAAGATTACGACCTCATCTTCTTCGGGGGTGGGGGTAGTCTTTTCTCCAGCGTCAGCCCTCACAATAGTTATATCTCGAAAGTATCGCCCCCTTATATTATCAATATGGCTCTGTGTGATGGCGGTTTTCCCAAAAACCGCGTGACTTGGTCGCCACGGTCGATCTTCGGCCTCTTCCCCGCCACTTTCTACATCAAAACTGTCGCTGTCATCAGTGTCTTCGGATAGACCTTCAAGAATTTCCTTGGTGATCTTCTCTGTATTGGTCTCCGCCATCGCCATAATGAACCCCAAGTTCTTTTCTTCCTCAAGACTCAGCTTCGTCTCAGCAGCGATCTTCTTACCTTCAGGCATCTTCGGAAGCGCTCAAAAACTGTTTCTAAGTCCGAAGCTTAAAAATCAAAAAGATCAGCAAATCTTAGTGCACAAGAGCTAAAAATTTTAGTGGGCCGAAGCAGAAGGCAAGTGTGCGTACCAAATCAGTTCGCGATGTGATCTTATTTATACGCCTAGGGCGTTGAAAATTGAAAGGCCCCGCTTGTCAGTAGATGTTGCTATTCTAGCAAAGGGAAGGTGTTTTTTCGGACCTTCGGCTCAAGGCCTTCGTCCATATCGCAATCTGAATTTATTATTTACAAATTAATATTGCGAGGGGCTACTGTTGGGGGCCTTCGTCCTCCGAAGGTCCTCAAAAACATGATTTGACAATGTTTTCCGAGTGGATTATGTGAACAGGTATTTTCGGATCCAGAATTATGAATATGGAGCACGGCCAGGACGAAGCCTGAACCAGACGAAGGTCGAGTGTAGCCGAAGCTGTGCGCAGGGAAGCTTCGGCGCGATGGCAGAAGGGGGAACCGACTTAAAGATGAAAAGACTTCGGGGGCCTCGACAGATTTCCATAAGCCGTTAACAAATGTAATGGACATGGATGTAATTTTACGTGGGCTGCGTCCCGCGTCTATAAATAGATGAACAGTACTCCCGTACTGTTCACGCTGACTTGGCATTGGCTTTTGCATCACGCTTGTACTTTTTACCTTCTCTCAGGACCAAAGGTACATTTGTAATTTAAAATCATTTCTATTTCTCCATGTTAATAAAATAGAAATGATTTTATGTTGATGTTTGTATTTCATGCTTTATATGAATCCTTCGGCATTACTTATTATATTCCCGAAGGTATGTCTATGATAACCTTCGTCCTAAATCATTATTTCCCGAAGGGACATAATGTTTCGAAGGACGAAGGACCTTAATGTGTAACACTTTTTATGTTGCCTTGTTCTTAATTCGAAGCATTTGAGAACAAGTCACCAACAGTGTCCGTGTCATGTATAAACCAAAACCTAAGTGTCATGGGTGTTGCATCATGCCGAAGCACATTTCTTTGTCTGAGGTTGAGGGTTCGTCTCGTTCCGTTCCGGATTTTGATTCGCATTTTAAGTCCGTTTAGTGGTCTGCGCTCGTCGTGGGTTTTCGATCCGCGAAGTGGCCCGGCCCAACCTAGTCCAGCCCAGCCCAGCCGGCCCGGCCCGCCCCGGCCTGCGCGCCCCTGGCGCCCAAACCCCCCCATGCGCCCCCCTCTCCTCTCTCTCTCTCATTTGGATCTCCCGCGCAAACAACCTCTCCTCTCCCTCTCCCACCTCTCTCTCCCCGTGGTGCCCTAGGGTTTGGAGACGGCGATCACCGGATTTTGGACCCCGAGGTGAGTTCCCCTCCCCTCCCCTTCTCTCTCTCTCTCCCTCTCCCTCCCCTTCTTCTCCCCACGCGCGCCCTCCCTTTCCCCCTGCCCGCGCGCGCCCCTGCCCGTCCCCGCTCGCCGGCGGCGCGGCCGGTCCCGCCCGCCCCTCCCCCGGCGCGGCGGCGCCCGACCCCGCCCCTCCCCTCGCGCGCGGCGGCGCCCGCCCTCCCCCGGCGCGGCGGAGCCCGACCCCGCCCCTCCCCTCGCGCGCGGCGGCGCCCGCCCTCCACCCCGGTCCCGCGGCGGCGCCCGCCCCTTCCCCGGCCGCGGCGGCGTCCGCCCACCCCTGCCCGGCCCCGCGCGGCGCTCCCCGCCCCTCCCCCCGGCCGCGGCGGCGCTCCCCGCCCCCCTGCCCGGCCGTGGCGGCGCCCCCGCCCCTGCCCGGCCCGCGCGGCGGCGCCCGCCCCTCCCCGACCCGCGGCGGCGATCCCGCCCGCCCCTGCTCCCCCGGCGCGGCCCCTGGCCGGTTCAACCGCCCCCCTGGCCGGTTCAACCGCCCCGGCCCCGGCTCGGCCGCCCGTTTCCCCGTCCCGGCCTCGCCCGACCGTATCTTCGCTCGCCCGCGCTCGCGGTGATTATTCGTTAATTAGCGTGTTGCGTCGCGCGCTTCGCCGCGCGACGGATTTGTCTAAATTCAGATTCTATCTTGTGTTGCGTCGTGCGCTTCGTCGCGCGACGATCCATTTTTGTTTCAGGTTGTTTAAGGTGTAACGCCGCGTGTGTATTCACGCGACGTTCCACTTTGGACTCAGTTTAGTCGACGTATGCCGTCGTGCGCTTCGTCGCGCGACGCTTAACGTCTCCTCGTAACTAAGGCGAAGTGTCTCGTTGCGTGCTCGGTCGCACGACGAGTCGTTAACTTCTTAATTTGTTTTAGAGAGCCTTGTCGCGCGTCTCGCCACGCGACCATCTTTTTGTTTATCTACACCTGCTTATAATAATTAGACATGAAACATGACTTTACTTTACGCTAAACATAGTGTCTACATTAAATTTCCTTCCATTAAGCGAGTGGTTAATTTATAATCATGTAACGTGATCGTTTCTCGACTGTCTTTTCCTCTTTCTCTCTTAACCGTACTCGCGAGCCCGCGTAGAACGTCTGTTTACTTATTGCATTCTATTGTATGGTGTACTGTTCTTTTGTATTAAATATGTGGATGTATGTATGTTTGCGCTCGCATAGAGAACGATCCGGTTGAAGAGCCCGAGGAACTCGCGGGAGAAGCCCCTGAGCAGCAGTCGGTTGGTGGAGGCAAGTGTCCTTTGACCTATCTCTGTCCTATTCATTATTTAATTCACCTCCCGCATTACACATTTATACCTAAGGATTGACTAGCTTCTGTTATCCATGTCCTTGATTACCTATTTGGGTTGGATTATTACTGTTTAGCTTTATGCTATTGCTCAACTCTAATCAATGAACATGATGAGATTATCTATGATACGCTGTTTTCCCTTCTCTTATGATGATGTTGTACTTGTGGTATTCAAGGGGGCTCGAGCGGTTTCTCGAGTGCCTCTCCGTAAGGACCTGTTCTATGGATGACCGCCCGGGAAAACAGTGCAACCATGAGGGTGGAATGGGGTGCCCTTAGCTGAATAATTAGAGGATCTGAGGTGTAGTTCGCTTCGCCGTCGTGCCGTCAATGGGGCTCGGTGTATGCGGCTCGCTCTGCCAAGGTTGATTCGTCCCTTGGGGAGGAGTGCGGTACATTTAGGAAACCTAACGGGCGGCTACAGCCCCGAGGAATCTTTGTAAAGGCTACGTAGTGAAACCCTGCCTATTCACCTTGGTAGTGTTTAAGGGTTTGATCGGCCCGAGGCAAGAGGGAATCACGGCTTGTGGGTAAAGTGCACAACCTCTGCAGAGTGTTTGAAACTGATATATCAGCCGTGCTCACGGTTATGAGCGGCCAAGGGAGCTCCAATGATTAGTGGTACTTGATCAGAGACACTGTGGTACATGTGGTTATGAGATCGATGGTTCTGGTTATGACTATGGTGCTGGTAAGTGGTATTCTTTCCGTTTGGAAAGGGTACATCGGGTTAATAACTTGGGTTAATGCTAAAACTTGGCTTTCTACTAGTAAGTAATAATCTGACCAACTAAAAGCAACTGCTTGACTTATCCCCACATAAAGCTAGTCCACTACAGCCAAACAGGATACTTGCTGAGTATGTTGATGTGTACTCACCCTTGCTCTACACACCAAACCCCCCCCAGGTTGTCAGCATTGCAACCACTGCTCAGGCGAAGATGAAGCTGTGGAAGGAGACTTCCAGGAGTTCCAAGACTACGACGAGTTCTAGGTGTGGGTTAGCGGCAACCCCCAGTCGACTGCCTGTGAAGGCCGCGGTTATCTACGTTTCTTTTCCTCACTTTGATTTATTGTAAGAACTATATGGATGTCTCAGACGTATGATGTAATCAACTATTATTCCCTTTCAATACTATTTTGAGCACTGTGTGATGATGTCCATGTTATGTAACTGCTGTGTACGTGAATAACTGATCCTGGCACGTACATGGTTCGCATTCGGTTTGCCTTCTAAAACCGGGTGTGACACCTTCGGACCAAGGACCCATTGTTATTCATGGAAGTCAGGAAGCTGCCAGAAGGGCCGAAGGAAACTGGACAGACTCAAAAGCAATCCATAACATAGGTGGAGCTGAAGCTTGTGAGCAATACAAGTTCAGAAGGGAGAAAGCTGCTTCGGCCGATCAGCCGAAGCCCATGCTCTTATGCGAGGACATAGCAGAGCAGAAGGTGCTGTTGGGATCCCAACTGTCCGAAGAACAGGAGAAAACCTTGATAAGGTTTCTGTTCAACAACAAAGATGTTTTTGCATGGTCAGCTAATGATCTTTGCGGAGTTAACAGGGATGTTATTGAACACTCGCTCAATGTTGATCCATCCTTCAGACCCAGAAAGCAGAGGCTTCGGAAGATGTCTGATGACAAGGCCGAAGGTGCTCGGAATGAAGTGAAAAGACTCCTCAGTGCCGAAGTTATCAGAGAGGTAAAATACCCAGAATGGCTTGCTAACACTGTTATGGTAAAGAAGGCCAATGGTAAATGGAGGATGTGCATCGATTTTACTGATCTCAACAAGGCCTGTCCGAAGGACGAGTTTCCATTGCCAAGGATAGATTCCTTAGTTGATGCAGCAGCTTCATCAGAGCTTATGAGTCTGCTGGATTGTTATTCAGGCTATCATCAAATTTGGATGAAGAAGGAGGATGAGCCGAAGACCAGCTTCATAACCCCTAGTGGAACATATTGTTACCTTCGGATGCCTGAGGGGCTCAAGAATGCTGGAGGAAGCTTCAGCAGAATGACAGCGAAGGTTCTTCAATCTCAGATAGGCAGAAATGTGCTAACTTATGTTGATGATATCATTGTAAAAAGCACGAAGCAAGAAAATCACATTACTGATCTGCAGGAGACCTTCGCTAATTTTAGACAGGCCGATTTAAAGTTGAATCCAAAAAAATGTGTCTTCGGAGTGAAGAAAGGGAAATTTCTTGGCTGCCTAGTTTCAACAAAAGGGATTGAGGCTAATCCAAATAAAATCGAAGCTATCCTTCGAATGGAACCACCAAGTACAAAGAAGGGGGCTCAAAGATTGACAGGAAGACTGGCATCTCTCAACAGATTCATATCTAGATCAGCAGAGAGAAATTTACCATTTTTCGAAGTGCTGAAGTCAGCCGAAGTTTTTCAATGGGGACCAGTCCAGCAAAGAGCCTTCGAAGAGCTGAAGCAATATTTGATAGACCTAACAACACTAACTCCACCAACGCCAGGGGCTCCTCTGTTGCTATATGTGGCAGCTTCGCATTCAGCGGTGAGTGCAGCACTTGTTCGGGAGAAGCTTGAAGGCCAAGTCAAAAAGCAAGCCCCAATATACTTTGTATCCGAAGTTCTTAGTTTATCAAAGAAAAATTATACAGAGTTGGAGAAGTTGTTGTATGCTGTTTTGATGGCCTCCAGAAAGCTTTGGCACTACTTTCAAGCATACAATATAGTTGTTCCTTCTTCACAACCGTTGAAGGATATTATGAGAAATAGAGAAGCTACTGGAAGGGTTGGAAAATGGGCTGCGGAACTCAATGAATTTTGTATAGATTATGTGCATAGATCTTCGATTCAGTCCCAAGCGTTGGCAGACTTCATTGCTGACTGGACGCCAGGGGCTCAGGAAGAAGAAACGAGTAAAGATGCCGAAGTTTGGACAGTATTTTGTGATGGATCTTGGGGAACCTTCGGAGCAGGAGCAGCCGCTGTGTTGGTTGCACCTTCTAAAGTTAAAACTTGTTATGCAACAAGACTTGATTTCAGTTGCACAAATAACATTGCTGAGTACGAAGCTTTGCTCTTGGGTCTTCGGAAGTTAAAGGCAATGGGAATCAGAAGGGCGGTTCTTAAAACTGATTCCCAGGTTATTTCTGGTCATATTGACAAAAGTTATAAAGCAAGAGATTCGAAGCTTGAAAAATATTTAGACACGGTCCGAAGGATTGAGGCTTCCTTTGAAGGGTTTTCTGTTAAAAATATTCCTCGTGGAGAAAATGAATATGCTGATTTATTAGCCAAGTCAGCAGCCCAGGGGCTGCCCTTACCTTTGGAAGTATTTTTCGAAACAATAAAAGCACCTTTGGTTGAGCTTCTTGAAAGAGCAGTCCTCAACATATCCCCTGTCTATAGTGAAGACTGGAGAACTGAGATCATCTCTTTCCTTCAGGGTAACTTTCTTTCAGATGACGAAGCACATAACAGGAGGATAGAGGCGAGAGTTCGACCATATGTTATAATAGAAGGGGAACTATACAAGCGTGGGGTCTGTTCTCCGTTACTCAAGTGTTTATCCAGAGCCGAAGGTATAGAATTGATGAAGGAAATACACGCAGGCCTGTGTGGATCTCACATTGGATCTAGGCCTTTGCTTGGAAAAGTTTTTCATCAAGGATTTTATTGGCCAAAGGCAGCTTCGGATGCAGCGGAATTAGTCCAAAAGTGCGAAGGTTGTCAGAAATGTGCAAGAGATCAAAAACAACCTTCGTCTCTAACTCAGTTAATACAACCCACTTGGCCGTTGCAAAGGTGGGGCCTTGATTTGTTAGGTCCGTTACCACCAGCACAAGGGAACTTAAGATATGTTGTAGTGGCAGTGGAATATTTTTCTAAATGGATTGAGGCAAAGACTTTAGCTACAATAACTTCGGTCACTATTCAAAAGTTTTTCTGGCAAAATATTGTTTGTCGCTTCGGAGTGCCAAAGGCTATTACTGTGGATAATGGGACGCAGTTTGATTCCGAAGCTTTCAGAGAATTTTGTGATCAAATTGGCACGAAGATACATTTCGCATCAGTTCGACATCCGGAGTCAAATGGACTTGTTGAGAGGGCTAATGGCATCATAATGATAGGAATAATGAAGTTAATCTTCAATCAGCCCAGGGGAAAGTGGCCAGACGAATTAATCAAAGTGGTGTGGAGCCACAACACAACAATATCAAGATCAACAGGTTTTACACCATTCAAACTATTGTTTAGAGACGAAGCAATAACTCCGGAAGAAGCCAAAGCAGGATCAATAAGAATAGTAGCTTCGGCAGAAGACGAAGCTGAAGCTGATTACTCTATGGAAAAAGATGCTATAGAGGGGATCAGGCTTCAAGCTGTGGAAAACATCAACAAATACCAAGCTGAAACAATAAAATGGTGTGATAGAAAGGTTAGGCTAAAGAACATCGAACCAGGACATTTGGTGCTTCGAAGAGTAGCCAACCCAGAGACAGTAGGCAAATTACAGCTGAAGTGGGAAGGACCTTTTCTGGTAGTATCTTCGTCAAGACCCGGTTCCTACAGATTGAAGGATATAGATGGCAACGACATTCCTAGATCATGGAATGCGGACGAGCTTCGGCGATATTATGTATAGCTTGATGTAATTTTTTCTATTCTTTCTTGTGGCACCCTTTTCCTTTCCAAAGGGGGAGAAAGGTTTTTAATGGGGCCACAACATGTAATTTTTCTTTTCCTTATTTCAATTCTATAAGAGCGATATCCCCCAAAGATGTAAATGTAAAAGCTGAGAACGCATCATTGAGTGCAAAGGAAAAAGAAAAGAAAACAGGGAGAAGCTCAAAAGTCGTTCCTAAGGGAATGCAGAGCTTACAGCGAAAGATAAACGCTGATTCCGCCGAAAGTAAAAGGCGAAGAAGCTCCTAAGGGAGGCTTACAGCGAAAAGTCAGCGCTGATACACCGAAAAGTAAACGGTGAAGCCAAAAAATAAACGGCAAAAATATTTTTGAGTCATTCCCAAGGGAATGAAGGCTATGATTATGGTTTTGGATGTACATTCGGATAATCATTTGCACAATACATTACATCATGACATTTGCATTCATAAACATTCATTTAGACATATATAGGATCATCATTATCATACCATACAGAAAAAGGGCAGATGCTTCGACTATGAGGAAAAACTTCGGAGAAAGAGGAAACTTTTATGCTTCGTTGTGTATGAAAAGAAGGGAAGGTGTTTTTCGCCTTCGGCTCAAAAATGAAATTTCGACCACACCAAAGCATTTCATACATGGACGGAAAAGTAAGATTATATTACAAAGTAAAACTCAGATTACATCATACTTTATACAAGTTATTACAGGAGTTTTTTGAGCTACTTTTACAAGACTATTCAAGCTTCGACACTATCTCTGGAGCTTCGTTCTTCTACTCTGCAGCTGCAGCTTCGGCCTGGTCAATCTGTACGAAAGTATTGTAAGCCAAATTCAAAAATTCAAAGGAAAAGGTAAGAATAAGGTATGATTTTGTTACCAGCTTAAGGTGACTCCGAGCTTCGTCACCAGCTTTGCTTCGACCACCCTTTGTCCATACTAACTTTATAAATCTGTTTGCAATACTTCGAGCCAGATTCGGAACATCATCTAAGTCTGCCGGTGACAGGCTGAAGTTGGGTCTATTAACAATCTTGCTGTATTCACAGCCAGACTTCAAAAAAGCAACAGCTGTGCCCCGAGAAGCTGCCAGGGCACAAAAGTCGCTATGCCCAGCTATCACTTCGTCAAGATCATTAATTTCACCTTCAATGTGCTCGAAGGCACCAGGCAGGTCTTCGGTCGAAGGAGTAAACTCTTCACTACTGGCTCCGACAAAATGGAACACTTGCTTTAGCTGATGAATGCATCGAGTGCAGAACTCCAAACATTTATTTTGAAGATTTTTCAAAGATACTTTCAATTCCAAGTTTCTTTGAGTTTCGGCTTCAAGCCTTGCATCAAGTTTTAGTTTCTCTTGTTCAAAATTTTCTGACTGGGAAAGAAGCTTCGAATTTAATTCTGTTATTTTTGCTTCAGCATCCACTAATAAGCCTTCGGCTGTTTGTAGCTCGAGGTCTTTCTTCTCAATGGCAGCAGATTGCTCCTTTATTTTGTTTTCTAAATTTTCAATTATAACTTCTTGCCTTTTATCCTCTAAATCTTGTTGCATTTTTAACGCCTTGCTCAAAAGCATGCTCTATGCACAAATAGCCTTCGTTAGAAAATATTTTCGTACCACAAGTAATAAGAGTTAGAAACAAAATGTTTACCTTGAAATTAGAATAGAATAAACTGCCGACAATATGCTGTCGACGGTAGCGGCTGATATCCGCTTCAAGCTTCGGGAAGCCGATACTCTTTGATAAGGTACCGGCAACCTTCGCACCGGTTTGGTCTCGTATACAGCCTAACCCTTCATCATCAATACCACCAAAGAGAAGCGCCCCCGATCGATATCCACAAGATATAGCATACTCTTTTAATTCCTCTTTTTCAGCTTTAGTCAGCTCCTGGCCAACTAAGCTTCGGAAGTCAAAAGTCTCATCTTCCGAGGTATCTTCGGTTATTCCTCCTTTCTCGGGTTTGGCAGCCGTGGTCTCTTCGGTGGCTGCAGCAGTTTCTTCAACGACCATGTTTAGTGGCATTTTATCTATATCAGCGGTTATGCTCTCTAAATTAATACCTTCGGAGTTAGCATCTTCGGCTCTGGCCTCTTCTGCAGTAGCCTCCGAAGGTACAGCTTCAGTAGCTGTCATGATTTCAATTGCCGGCATCTTCAGAGTTGGAGCTCTTGGTGGTGTTGTTTCAATCACTTCAGTCACGGTAACAATCCTTTGTCTCTTTGGCCTAGATGCCTTTGTCTTTGTGGGCTCCTTTTCATTATGAAAAAGCTTCGTCATATGAAGCCCCAATGGACTTAGTTTGACAGGCAAAGTTTCAGTCATTACCTTTAGAATTTCCTCTATTTCAGCATCAGAAGATGTCGCAGAAGTCTTCTCTTCTTCATCAATTAATTTTTGTTCCGGGATTGATTCCTTTCTTTTCTTCGAAGTTAACACTTTCAATTCAAACTTTCCTTTCTTCTTTTTTGATTGATCTTCGTCGTCTTTGATCAAAACGTCAGCTACTCTTTTCCTTTTCTGCCCTTCGGCACCCTTGTCGAGTCGCTCATAATCAGGATATTCAAAGCCTATGGCATCAAGCACACTGTTTAGCCTTCGTTTCGGCCGGGTGCCGAAGGCTGCTGTCATCAATTGATCCTCCTTTTTAGAATAGTTCCCAAGAATTTCAGTGCACATTACTTCGATTGTTTCGAGCCATTCTTGGTAGGGTGCTTTGAAATATTTCTTGAACTTATAGTGGTAGGGCAGTCGGACAAGCTCCCCCTCTTTCTTCTCTTTTTCAAGCTTCGGCATAGCCCATTCCTTCATAGTTAGAAATATTTTGTAAGCCAGAAATTCCTGCACCAAATCTCTAGTGCCAATGTGCTTTGCGATAATCCTAAATTCAGCCAACGCAGTTTGGGTTGGACCTTCTGGTGTCATGTTGCATTGGGGTCTGGTTTCTCCGAAGATCAGTTCAAGCGGACTCTGGACCAGCTTCTCCTTGTCATCATAAACTTTGACGTAGAACCATTCCGATTTCCAGCCTGCCGGCCACTTGCTTCGATAGCTGATCACGGGAAATTTTGTAGTTTTCCGATAGGCAAAATTGTAACAACCAAAATTTTCATGTAACCCATCCTTTCTGGACTTGGTTTGGTAATGTAGCTCGTGCACCCGGCAGAAACCTTCGGCAAATGGTTCCACCCCCTGGCTTCGGAGAGCCCAAATATAAACACTAAGTCTAACAATAGCATTAGGAGTTAGTTGATGGAAGTGGATCCCAAACTTCTTTAGCACATCGGCAATCATCCTATTCAAAGGAAATCTCAAACCAGCTTTGAGGAAACTCTTGAAAATCACTATTTCATCTTTCTGTGGCTTCGGAGTAGCTTCTTCTCCACCGAAGCGAATCAGCTCTTTTTCATCTTCGCTAAAGTAGCCCGACTTCACCATCTTAGGAAAATCAGCTTTGGAGATGGTCGACTTTTCGAAGTCCAGGTGGCTAGGCTTGCTCGGCACTGCGATGTTGTAATCATCTTCAGAATCGGTCTCTTCAATATCTGCTTGCTCTGCTTCAGCAGCAGGGATGTCTTCCGATATCATCAACCCAGATCGCTTCATTGCTTCCGAGATAGGAACAGTTTCCACAGCTTCGGTTTCGTCTCCCTCGCGATCGACTCTTGCAGTAGAGCGAACTCTGGCCATTTGATTATGATTTACTTGAAATTTTTTGAATTGGCTTTTTTGTCTTTTCCGAAGCTCTTACACTTGCGCCGAAGCAGATTTTGTATGAGCGTAATGATCAAGCTTTGGCTATGACTAAAAATTTGGCAGCAAAACAGTACAATAGCAATGAATGCTGCGGTAACTTCACACCTACCCGTCTATTTATATAGTGCTGCAGGTGGGAAGGTGAATCGGCAAGGTCTCCAACACCGAACAAACAGTCACCCGCGCTCACTGAGCGGTGGGCCACATAGCTCGAGAAGGTGAATCGCTGGCAAGAGTGTAATCGGTGCAAGATGGGTCGCGCGTCCGACGATTATTTTAATCGTTTCTCGCCAACGAGTTCAGGGAAGGTGTTTTTTGGATCTTCGGCATCCCGAAGCTTAGAAGATTTTTCACGGATCAAGCTCGTTACGAAAAATGATCTAGCGCCGCGAAGGGGCTACTGTTGGGGGTATGCTTCGTACCCGAAGATCCTAAAGAAATAAACACCTTCGGCAGATCCTCTCCGAAGCAGAGCCGAAGCTATCAACTATAAAGCTTCGGTACAATGACATGTCTCAAGACGAAGGGGTGAACCGACTTAAAGATGGAATGACTTAAAGACCCATGATATTCTGTGTCATTATTATAGTCATTGTAAAGGGTATAAATGTAATTATATACAGGCTGTGAACTGTGCCTATAAATAGGTGAACATTACCCCTGTACTGTTCACGGGCTCTCTTGTAATCACGCATTGGGCATTTGTCTTTGCTTCACGCTGGTATTTTTGCTTTCCTTCGAGCCGAAGGTACATTTGTAATTTGTTATCATTTTTGCAATAATAAAATAGAAATGAGTTAATAATAATAATCATGTGTTTAAATTATTTTACATATTTTTTACCCTTCCTCATTATCTGTTGTGTTTATGAAGGTATAACCTTCATAACCTTCGTCCGGAATCCATTATATCCTGAGAGAAATAATGCTTCGAAGGACGAAGGACTATAACATTTAACAATTTCTATGTTGCCTTGTTCTTGATTCATAGCATTTGAGAACAAGTCCCCAACAGCCGGCTAGGGTTAGGTTTAGGTTTATGTTTTCTTTTTCTTTTCTACTTAAAAATATAAATAAATCTATTTTTAAATAATTCAAAAAGCATAATAATTATACCAAAATTATTTATGACTAAAATATTTATTTTTGAACCAATATTTCTATATTAATTAATTGGATATTCAATATAAAAAAAATTCTACTAAACATGCATAAATCAAATATGAGCAAACAAAATTACTCTAAATGCAAATAAAAATCAAACACTTGAAAGAAAAATTCATTATCATATTTACCATTAATAATCTAAATGCATTATTTTTAGTTGATGTTTCGTAGTGTTACACACGACAATTTTTATCGAGTGGTTTGGTCTAGTATAGAATACTTGCCTACTCCACGTTGTGGCGTCCAAATGGATGAGGGTTGCACTCAAACCCTTTCAAGTGATCCAAAAATCAACTTGAATACCACGGTTCTCTCTTTTATCTCAATAATATCCCGTTGTGAGGAATCTCCACAATTTGGAGTCTCTCATGCCTTACACAATTGATGTCGAATGAACACAAGAGTAAGGGGGAGTATACACACACAAGAACTTAAGTCGCAACAACAACATGCACACAAGTCAAGAAACGAGCACACGAAAACAACACAGCAGAGTCTCAGCTCGAAGAAGCGCTCAAATCTCTATCTCAATGAAGCAATGGCGTGATTGTGAAGTCTCGGCATTGTAAGATGTTCAATGGGTGCTTGGGGGTTATGCTCCATGCGCCTAGGGTCCCTTTTACAACCCCAAGGGACCTAGGAGCCGTTGGAGCTCCATTTGGTAGGCTTTGGTTGCCTTCTGTCCATGGGTGCACCGGACAACGAATAGTGCTCGATTTCCTTCCTTCTTTGGCGAAGCCGACCGTTGCCAGCTACTGGCCTCGTGGTACACCACAGGCTGGTGCAAGTTTGGCTGGACTTAGCCAAACTTCTCCAATTTAACTTCTCTCGATTTGAGAAGATCCCTAGCACCTAATAGACATAGTTAGTACCAAAAACAATTTACTAAGTGCTAGAATCATACCTTGGTTTCTCCAATTTGCTTCTCTTCAACTTTGACCTCATATTAGTCAAAATAAAATGTGTTGAGCATCTAATCACCAAAACAATACATAAATGTCCCAAAGGCACATTTCCCTTCAATCTCCCCCTTTTTGGTGATTCATGCCAACACATCAAAAGCAACTCAAAATGCAACAACATATCCAAATGCAAGCTAAAGAGTGCAAATTGATGTCAAATTGAAGACTAATTAAATTTACATAGGATTTGACATATTTGGATCATTTTTGCCACCACTTGGTTTGTTTTTGCAAAACAAGTTCATTTTCCTATCTCTATGTCATAAACACTTTCCTTTGGCAAATCAAAATAACTTTCAAGACTAGTTTTGATCAAGAGTCAGAAAACTCCCCCTTTTCCATAATTAAATTTTCCCCACAAGAGATCAGTTTTTGCAATAAAAGGGTTTTGATAAAAACCCTAGTATCCTTATACTAAAATTTTGAAAAATACGCAAGTGGTAGTTGATCCAATTGCTTTGGCCTTAATTTCTCCCCCTTGGCATTAAGCGTCGAAACAGAAGAACTATTTGGCCTCTTAACCCCATTGCCACACAAAAATTGCAAGTAAAACCGAGGGCAATGAGAAAACACAAATAGTGACTTGGAACAAGATATATTGATACCGGAATGCAGTGGAAACCTCTTCTTTGTCCAAGTCCACCTTTTCCCTTTCAATCCTTCTTTGAGACTATTTCAAAATCACTCAAACAAACACATTAGTCTCAAAGGGTCAAGTTGTAGCATATCCTCCCCCTAAACATATGCATCAGTTGCACAAGGACTTGTGAGGCCCGGGGAGGACATTTTACAACTTGAGCACCAAAACAAATACGTAGAGACAGAAATGCTTAAAAGAACATGATCAAAGGCATAAAACACATGTATGCTATAGATCAATCCAAGTTTCACGAATCCAAGACATTTAACTCACTACGCAACCTACAAAACCTTTTCTCATCTAAAGGCTTGGTGAAGATATCGGCTAGCTGGTTCTTGGTGCTAATATGACAAACATCGATATCTCTCCTTTGTTGGTGGTCTCTCAAAAAGTGATGTCAGATATTTATGTGCTTAGTGTGGCTGTGTTCAACATGATTATCCACCATGCGGATTGCACTCTCATTATCACATAGGATTGGGACTTTGCTCAGGTTGTAGCTAAAGTCCTGGAGGGTTTGCCTCATCCAAAGTAGTTGCATGCAACATTGTCCTGCCGCAACATACTCGGCCTCAGCGGTGGATATGGCAACTGATGTTTGTTTCTTAGAGCTCCAAGACACCAGGGACCTTCCCAGAAACTTCATTTCTCTTGAAGTTGTTGAGAAGTTCCCACCTGCTTGGATGAGTAGTTCCCATATGGAGAAGTTCCAGTGGTCTTGACGTTGTCATCACTTTCTTGCTTGGATGAGTAGTTCCCACCTGCTTCCTAGCTTGACATGCTTCACAAGGTCTGTCTTACTCAAAACAGACATATGTTAGTCCTAACACGTGTTCTCCCTTTAAAAGCTTATGAAGATTCTTCATTTCCAACATGTGCTCGACAGCGGTGCCAGATCCAGCCCAAGTAGTCTTAACGATTAAACATGCATCTAGATCGGCATTCTCTTTATAAAAATTAGCTAAATAAAGCTTGCCATCTAATACACCTTTAAAAGCTAAGAACCATCAGTTCTTCCAAAGATAGATACATCAATATTTGTAAGCAAGCAATTATAGCCCATGTGACATAATTGACTTACAGAAAGCAAATTGCAACCAAGCGATTCTACTAAGAATACATTTGAAATTGAATGCTCGGTAGTGATGGCTATTTTACCCAAACCTTTGACCTTGCCATGATTCCCATCTCCAAAGATAATCGTATCTCGAGAATCTTTGTTCTTGACGTAGGAGGTGAACATCTTCTTCTCCCCCGTCATGTGGTTTGTGCATCCGCTGTCAATAATCTAACTTGTGCCCCAGATGCATAGACCTGCAAGGTGATTTATGCTTGGGATTTAGGTACCCAACTCTTGTTGGGTCCTACAAGGTTAGTCACATAAGACTTTGGAATCCAAATGCAAGTCATTCCTCTCTTGCACTTAGGACCCAAATTTTTAGCAACTGCTTTATCATTTTTGCAAATTAGCACATATGAAGCATCATAAGTCCAATAAAAGCATAGTTGGCCCATTAGATGCATTTCTATGCGCATTTGACACTACATGATGAACATGGTGCCTGGGACTACTCCTACCATGAACATGTGAAGAACTAGAGGATGCAAACATGGCATGAGAATTAAAGACAACATTATGACGTACAGGGAAAACAACATGATCATAACATTCATCATGATGAGCAACTTTAGTGGCATTCTTAACATGAGCATACAAATAAGCATGATTCTTTTTGTCATGAAAAGAATGAGAGCTACTAGCCATAGGTACCTTCCCTTTCTCCTTGATGAGATTGGAGGCCCTTTGGCTTGTTAAGTTCTTGGTTTCCTTTTGGAAACCAAGTCCATCCTTAATGGAGGGATGTCTACCAATGGTGTAGGCATCCCTGACAAAAAATTTCGATACTCATTCTTGCAAGCTTTAAGTTATGCATTAAGATTTTCAATTTCATCATTCAACTTAGAGATAGTGGAAGCATGATTATTGCAAGCATCAGCATCAAAATCTTTACATCTATTGCGAATAGAAACAAGCTCCACAGATGAACTAGCAATATATATTTTTTCTATTCCAGTATTTAAATCAGCATTTGATCTCTTAAGGTTAGAGATAGACTCATGGTAAGAAGATAATTCAAAAGACAAAATTTCATTTTTCTTAGTCTCTAAAGCAAGAGATTTTTCAATATTAACAAGTTTATCATATTCTTCATAAAGAATATCTTCTTGTTTTTCTAACAACCTATCCTTCTCATTAAGGGCATCAATTAATTCATTGATTTTCTTTACTTTTGATCTATCTAAACCCTTAAAGGGATCACTATAGTCTACATCATCATCAGATTCCTCATCACTAGAAGTGTACTTAGGGGTATCTCGTGTACGTACCTTGTTCTCTTTAGCCATGATGCATGTGTGATGTTCGTTGGGGAAGAGAGAGGACTTGTCGAATGCGGAGACAACAAGTCCCTCATCGTCTGAGTCGGATGAAGAGCAGTCCGAGTCCCACTTCTTGCCGATGTGAGCCTCGCCCTTTGCCTTCTAGTAGTTCTTTGTCTTCTCTTTCTTCCATTTCTTTTCTTGTCCCTGGTCATTTTCATTATCGGAACATTGTACAATAAAATGACAAGACTTACCGCATTTGAAGCACGAACGCTTTCTCCTTGATTTATTCTTGTTGGGGGTACTCCTTACGCCTTTTTAATGTGGTCTTGAAGCGCTTAATCACAAGCGCCATTTCTTTCTCATTGGGCCCAGCAGCCTCCACTTGTGCCACCTTGTTAGGTAGAGCCTCCTTGCTATTTGTTGCTTTGAGAGCAACGACTGCGGCTCATAGAGAGTAAGTGGTCCATTGGCAATATCATCGGCGTACCTTGCCTCTTTTACCATCATACGTCCGCTTACAAATTTTCCGAGAATTTTCTCGGGCGTCATCTTGGTGTACCTGGGATTCTCACGAATAAGGTTTACAAGATGAGGATCAATAACGGTAAATGACCTTAGCATGAGTCGAATGAAATCATGATCCGTCCATCTTGTACTCCCATAGCTCCAGGTCTTGTTCACCAGGGTCTTGAGCCTGTTGTAGGTTTCAGTTGGCTCCTCTCGCTGTTTCATGGCGAACCTTCCTAGCTCTCCTTCCACTAGTTCCATCTTTGTGATCATAGTGGCATCATTACCCTCATGAGAGATTTTGAGGGTATCCCATATTTGCTTGGCATTTTCTAAGCCACTAACCTTGTTATACTCATCCCTGCATAGAGACGCTAACAAAACAGTAGTAGCCTATGCATTCTTATGAATTTGCTCATTAATAAAAATATGATTATCACTACTATCAAAATGCATTCCATGCATAGAAAGGAAAACATCAAAAGAGCCAACAAAGTCAAAGGTAAAACCTTAGCTCGACCCTAGTTCGGCGCGGTGCAACCTCTTCATGGTCAGAGGCCCGCCGACTGAACCACTAAAGGAACCTATTGAGCACCATATGTGGCACCTGGGAAGGTCGAATGGCCTGGCCATGTGGCCTAGACGGTCCTTGGGATAGCTCGAATAGGCGATATATCTACCTTTTCCGTGCGTGTTTATCCATCTAAATATGAAGAGTTTGTTGGGGAATGTCTAGGAGCGGGTCCAGGCCTCCCCCTATATATATGAGTGGTATGACCGATTATGTGCATCACCAATCGAACTAATCAATATATCTACTTTATTTACTTTCTTCTCCATCACGTTAGGAGTAGGCATAATTTAGACCTAGTTTAGCTTTCCCCAATCTCTAATCTTCATCCCTCTTTGACTCTATGTCGTCTAGGGACATCCCTGGTGGTCTGCTGATCTCAGGGCACCCCCTAGAACTCTCCACCTTGACAGGGTCCCTCTCGGGAGGCAAGATCTTGGGTTCTTCGACCTTTGCGCATGCGCAAACCGTCCGGTCCCAGAGCATGGACCATCCAGCCGGTGAGCAAAAGAGACCCGCTCCTGTAGTAGGGTCACGGACCGTCTGGCCCCATGCCACGGGCTATCCACGCCGCGATAGAGAGTGAAAGGGTATTAGGCTTACACCTATTTCCTAATTGATTTTGGTGGTTGAATTGCCCAACACAAATAATTGGACTAACTAGTGTGCTCTAGTCTATAAGTTCTATAGGTGCCAAAGGTTCACAATAAGCCAATAAAAAGACCAAGAAAAGGGTTCAAACAAGAGAGCAAAAGACAACCCGAAAGGCACCTTGGTCTGGCACACCGGACTGTCCGGTGTGCCACCGGACAATGTCCGGTGCACCAGGGCACTTCAGCTCGAACTCTTCACCTTCAGGAAAATCAGAGGGCACTCCGCTATAATTCACCGGACTGTCTGGTGAGTCATCGGACAGTGTCCGGTGCACACCGGACTGTCCGGTGTGCCAGCGGAGCAACGACTACTTCACGTGCAACGGTCGACTGCAACCGCATTCAATGCGCTACAGTGCGCGCAGAAGTCAGAGCACGCGCGGGTGGCGCACCGGACAGACTACAGGACCTGTCCGGTGCACCACCGGACAGCCCAGTGGCCCCACAAGTCAGAGCTTCAACGGTCGAACCCCAACGGTCTGCTGACGTGGCTGGCGCACCGGACTGTCCGGTGCGCCCGTCGACAGCAGCCTCCACCAACGGTCAAGTTTGGTGGTTGGGGCTATAAATACCCCAACCACCCCCACATTCAAGTCATCCAAGTTTTTCACCTTCCAACAACTTACAAGAGTTCTAGCATTCAATTCTAGACACAACCAAAGAGATCAATCCTCTCCCAAGTCCGGAATCACTCCAAATCAAATAGTGACTAGAGAGAGCGACACTTGTGTTCATTTGAGCTCTTGCGCTTGGATTGCTTCTTTTTCTCATTCTTTCTTGCGATCATCTCAATTGTAATCAAGGCAAGAGACACCAATTGTGTGGTGGTCCTTGCGGGGAAGTTTGGTTCCCGTTTGATTGAGAAGAGAAGCTCACTCGGTCCGACGGACCGTTTGAGAGAGGGAAAGGGTTGAAAGAGACCCGATCTTTGTGACCACATCAACGGGGAGTAGGTTTGCGAGAACTGAACCTCGGTAAAACAAATCCTTGTGTCTCACTTCTTATTCGCTTACGATTTGTTTTGCGCCCTCTCTCGGACTCGCATTTATTTCTAATGCTAACCCGGCTTGTAGTTGTGCTTAAGTTGTTAAATTTCAGATTCGCCCTATTCACCCCCCTCTAGGCGACTTTCAATTGGTATCGGAGCCCGGTGCTTCATTAGAGCCTAACCGCTCGAAGTGATGTCAGGAGATCACGCCAAGAAAGAGATGGGGACCGGTGAGAAGCCCGCTACAAGCCACGGGAAGGCTCCATCGGGAGAGTCCTACAACAAAGGGAAGGGGAAGGAAAAGGAATCCCCTTCACACAAGTCGCGTCGGAGCGGTAATAAGAAGAAAAAGATGAGGAAGGTGGTCTACTACGAGACCGACTCCTCGTCGCCATCCACCTCCGGCTCCGACACACCGTCCGTCACTTCTAAGCGCCATGAGCGCAAGAAGTTTAGTAAGATTCCCCTACGATATCCTCGCATTCCTAAACATACGCCATTACTTTCCGTCCCATTGGGCAAACCACCAACGTTTGATGGTGAAGATTATGCTAGGTGGAGTGATATGATGCGATATCACCTAACCTCACTCCACAAAAGTATATGGGATGTTGTTGAGTTTGGTGTACAGGTACCATCCGTAGGGGATGAAGATTATGATGAGGACGAAGTGGCCCAAATCGTGCACTTCAATTCCCAAGCCACAACTATACTCCTCGCCTCTCTAAGTCGAGAGGAGTATAATAAGGTGCAAGGGTTGAAGAGCGCAAAGGAGATTTGGGACGTGCTAAAGACCGCGCACGAAGGAGACGAGGTGACCAAAATCACCAAGTGGGAGACGATCGAGGGGGAGCTCGGTCGCTTCCGGCTTCGCCAAGGGGAGGAGCCACAAGAAATGTACAACCGGCTCAAGACCTTGGTGAACCAAGTGCGCAACCTCGGGAGCAAAAAATGGGATGACCACGAGATGGTTAAGGTTATTCTAAGATCACTTGTTTTCCTTAACCCTACTCAAGTTCAATTAATTCGTGGTAATCCTAGATATACACTAATGACTCCCGAGGAAGTAATCGGGAATTTTGTGAGCTTTGAGCTAATGATCAAAGGCTCAAAGAAAATCAACGAGCTTGATGGCTCCTCCACGTCCGAAGCACAACCGGTCGCATTCAAGGCGACGGAAGAAAGGAAAGGAGGAATCTACATCAAGTGGAACACCCATCGATGCCTCCAAGCTCGACAACGAGGAAATGGCGCTCATCATCAAGAGCTTCCGCCAAATCCTCAAGCAAAGAAGGGGGAAGGATTACAAGCCCTGCTCCAAGAAAGTGTGCTACAAATGTGGTAAGCCCGGTCATTTTATTGCTAAATGTCCATTATCTAGTGATAGTGACAGGGGCGACGACAAGAAGGGGAGAAGAAAGGAGAAGAAGAGGTACTACAAGAAGAAGGGCGACGATGCCCATGTGTGCCGCGAGTGGGACTCCGATGAGAGCTCCTCCGACTCCTCCTCCGACGAGGACGCCGCCAACATCGCCGTCACCAAGGGACTCCTCTTCCCCAACGTTAGCCACAAGTGCCTCATGGCAAAGGACGGCAAAAGGAAGAAGGTAAAATCAAGATCCTCCACTAAATATGAAACCTCTAGTGATGAGGATAACTGTAGTGATGAGGAGGATAACTTGCGCACCCTTTTTGCCAACCTTAACATGCAACAAAAAGAAAAATTAAATGAATTAATTAGTGCTATTCATGAGAAGGATGATCTCTTGGATTCACAAGAGGACTTCCTTATTAAAGAAAACAAGAAGCATGTTAAGGTTAAGAATGCTTACGCTCTAGAAGTAGAAAAATGTGAAAAACTATCTAGTGAGCTAAGCACTTGTCATGATGTTATCAACAACCTTAGAAATGAGAATACTAATTTAATTGCTAAGGTTGATTTAAATGTTTGTGATGATTCAATTGCCAATCTTAGAAATGATAATGTTGATTTGCTTGCTAAGATTGAAGAATTGAATATCTCTCTTGCTAGCCTTAGGATTGAAAATGAAAAATTGCTTGCTAAGGCTAGAGAATTAGATGTTTGCAATGCTTCCATTTCTGACCTTAGAAGTAAAAATAATATATTACATGCTAAGGTTGTAGAATTAAAATCTTGCAAACCCTCTACATCTATCGTTGAGCATACTTCTATTTGTACTAGATGTAGAGACATTAACATTGATGCTATTCATGATCACATGGCCTTAATTAAACAACAAAATAATCATATAGCAAAATTAGATGCTAAAATTGCCGAGCATGACTTAGAAAACGAAAATTTTAAATTTGCTAGAAGCATGCTCTATAGTGGGAGACACCCTGGCATCAAGGATGGCATTGGCTTCCAAAAGGGAGATAATGTCAAACTTAATGCCCCTCCTAAGAGATTGTCCAACTTTGTAAAGGGCAAGGCTCCCATGCCTCAGGATAACGAGGGTTACATTTTGTACCCTGCCGGTTATCCCGAGAGCAAAATTAGGAGAATTCATTCTAGGAAGTCTCACTCTGGCCCTAATCATGCTTTTATGTATAAGGGTGAGACATCTAGCTCTAGGCAACCAACCCGTGCTAAGTTGCCTAAGAAGAAAACTCCTACCGCATCAAATGATCATAGCATTTCATTTAAAACTTTTGATGCTTCTTATGTGCTAACAAACAAATCAGGCAAGGTAGTTGCCAAGTATGTTGGGGGCAAACACAAGAGCTCCAAGACTTGTGTTTGGGTACCCAAAGTTCTTGTCTCTAATGCTAAAGGACCCAAAACCGTTTGGGTACCTAAAACCAAGAACTAAACTTATTTTGTAGGTTTATGCATCCGGGGGCTCAAGTTGGATCATCGACAGCGGGTGCACAAACCACATGACAGGGGAGAAGAAGATGTTCTCCACCTATGAGAAAAACCAAGATCCCCAACGAGCTATCACATTCGGGGATGGAAATCGAGGTTTGGTCAAAGGTTTGGGTAAAATTGCTATATCACCTGACCATTCCATTTCAAATGTTTTTCTTGTAGATTCTTTAGATTATAACTTGCTTTCCGTTTCCCAATTGTGTCAAATGGGCTACAACTGTCTATGTACTGATGTAGGTGTCACTGTCTTTAGAAGAAGTGATGATTCAGTAGCATTTAAGGGAGTGTTAGAGGGTCAGCTATACTTAGTAGATTTTGATAGAGCTGAACTCGACACTTGCTTAATTGCTAAGACTAACATGGGTTGGCTCTGGCACCGCCGACTAGCCCATGTTGGGATGAAGAATCTTCATAAGCTTCTAAAGGGAGAGCACATTTTAGGACTAACGAATGTTCATTTCGAGAAAGACAGGGTTTGTAGCGCATGCCAAGCAGGGAAGCAAGTTGGTGTTCATCATCCACACAAGAACATCATGACGACTGACAGGCCGCTCGAGCTCCTACACATGGATCTATTCGGCCCGATTGCTTACATAAGCATCGGCGGGAGTAAGTACTGTCTAGTTATTGTGGATGATTATTCTCGCTTCACTTGGGTGTTCTTTTTTGCAAGAAAAATCTCATACCCAAGAGACCTTAAAAGGATTCTTGAGACGGGCTCAAAATGAGTTCGGCTTAAGGATCAAGAAAATTAGAAGCGACAACGGGACGGAGTTCAAGAACTCTCAAATTGAAGGCTTCCTTGAGGAGGATGGCATCAAGCATGAGTTCTCTTCTCCCTACACCCCACAACAAAATGGTGTAGTGGAGAGGAAGAATAGAACTCTATTGGACATGGCAAGAACCATGCTTGATGAATACAAGACTTCGGATCGGTTTTGGGCCGAGGCGGTCAACGCCGCTTGCTACGCCATCAACCGGTTATATCTACACCGAATCCTCAAGAAGACATCATACGAACTCCTAACCGGTAAAAAGCCCAATATTTCATATTTTAGAGTCTTTGGTAGCAAATGCTTTATTCTTGTTAAAAGAGGTAGAAAATCTAAATTTGCTCCTAAGACAGTAGAAGGCTTTTTACTAGGATATGATTCAAACACAAGGGCATATAGAGTCTTTAACAAGTCCTCTGGACAAGTTGAAGTTTCTTGTGACGTTGTGTTTGATGAGATTAACGGCTCTCAAGTAGAGCAAGTTAATCTTGATGAGATAGGTGATGAAGAGGCTCCATGCATCGCGCTTAGGAACATGTCCATTGGGGATGTGTGTCCTAAGGAATCCGAAGAGCCTCCAAATGCACAAGATCAACCATCCTCCTCCACGCAAGCATCTCCACCAACTCAAAATGAGGATGAGGCTCAAGTTGATGAAGGAGAAGATCAAAGAGATGAGCCACCTCAAGATGACGACAATGGTCAAGGGGGAGATGTAAATGATCAAGACAAGGAGGATGAAGAACCAAGGCCGCCACACCCAAGAGTCCACCAAGCAATCCAACGAGATCACCCCGTCGACACCATCCTCGGCGACATTCATAAAGGGGTAACCACTAGATCTCGTGTTGCACATTTTTGTGAGCATTACTCTTTTGTTTCCTCTATTGAGCCACACAGGGTAGAGGAAGCACTACAAGATTCGGATTGGGTGGTGGCGATGCAAGAGGAGCTCAACAACTTCACTAGGAATGAGGTATGGCATTTAGTTCCACGTCCTAATCAAAATGTTGTAGGAACCAAGTGGGTCTTCCGCAACAAGCAAGATGAGCATGGTGTGGTGACAAGGAACAAAGCCCGACTTGTGGCGAATGGATACTCACAAGTCAAAGGTTTGGATTTCGGTGAAACCTATGCACCCGTAGCTAGGCTTGAGTCAATTCGAATATTACTTGCCTATGCTACTTACCATGGCTTTAAGCTTTATCAAATGGACGTGAAAAGTGCCTTCCTCAACGGACCAATCAAGGAAGAGGTCTATGTTGAGCAACCTCCCGGCTTTGAAGATAGTGAGTATCCTAACCATGTGTATAAACTCTCTAAGGCGCTTTATGGGCTCAAGCAAGCCCCAAGAGCATGGTATGAATGCCTAAGAGATTTCTTTATCACTAATGGCTTCAAAGTCGGAAAGGCCGATCCTACTCTATTCACTAAAACTCTTAACAATGATTTGTTTGTATGCCAAATTTATGTTGATGATATTATATTTGGGTCTACTAACGAATCTACATGTGAGGAATTTAGTAGGATCATGACACAGAAATTCGAGATGTCAATGATGGGGGAGTTGAAGTACTTCTTAGGATTTCAAGTGAAGCAACTCCAAGAGGGCACCTTCATTAGCCAAACGAAGTATATTCAAGACATTCTAAACAAGTTTGGGATGAAGGATGCCAAGCCCATCAAGACACCCATGGGAACCAATGGGCATCTTGACCTCGACACGGAAGGTAAATCCGTCGATCAAAAGGTATACCGGTCGATGATAGGCTCTTTACTCTACTTATGTGCATCCCGACCGGATATTATGCTTTCCGTATGCATGTGTGCAAGATTCCAAGCCGACCCTAAGGAAGCTCACCTTACGGCCATAAAACGAATCTTGAGATACTTAGTTCATACTCCTAAGTTTGGGCTTTGGTACCCTCGGGGATCCACATTTGATTTAATTGGTTATTCGGATGCCGATTGGGCAGAGTGTAAAATCAATAGAAAGAGCACATCGGGGACTTGCCAGTTCTTGGGAAGATCCTTGGTGTCTTGGGCTTCAAAGAAGCAAAATTCCGTAGCTCTTTCTACCGCCGAAGCCGAGTATATTGCCGCAGGTCATTGTTGCGCGCAACTACTTTGGATGAGGCAAACCCTTAGGGACTATGGTTACAAATTAACCAAAGTTCCTCTTCTATGTGATAATGAGAGTGCAATCCGCATGGCGGATAATCCTGTTGAGCATAGCAGCACTAAACACATAGCCATTCGGTATCATTTCTTAAGGGGTCACCAACAAAAAGGGGATATCGAGATTGCATATATTAACACCAAGGAACAATTAGTCGATATCTTTACCAAGCCACTAGATGAGCAAACTTTTAACAAACTTAGGAATGAACTAAATATTCTTGATTCTAGGAATTTCTTTTGATGTTTTGCACACATAGCTCATTAATATATCTTTGATCATGTCTCTTTTATATGCTATGACTAATGTGTTCTCAAGTATATTTCAAACCAAGTCATAGATTGAAAGGGAATTCGAGTCTTCGGCGAAGACAAAGGCTTCCACTCCACTCCGTCAAGTATTCACCCTTCGCCGTCACTCCGAGCAACTCTCCGTCTTTGGTATAATCTTCACTCATATTTTGTTTGCCAAAGGGGAGAAAGTAGTTAAAAGGGCTCTAATGATTCCGTTTTTGGCAATTTATGCCAAAGGGGGAGAGAGCATGAGCCCAAAGCAAAAGGACCGCACCACCACCAATTTCAAAAAATTTAGTCTTTCAATTTGGTTTTAAAGAAGTATTTTCAAATTGGTATCTTATTTGTGATATAATTTCAAATTGGTATACCCTCTTCAAAATTATCATCAAAACCCTCTTGAACACTAAGAGGAGGATTTCATTAAGGGGGAGTTTTGTCTAGTCAAAGGAAAAGCATTTGAAACAGGGGGAGAAAATTTCAAATCTTGTAAATGCTTCTCAAGGATCTTATTCATTTACCTTTGACTCTTTGCAAAAGACTTTGAAAAGAATTTCCAAAACCTTTGCAAAAACAAAACATGTGGTGCAAGCGTGGTCCAAAATGTTTAAAAGAAACAATCCATGCATATCTTATAAGAATTAATATTGGCTCAATTCTAAGTAACCTTTGCACTTATATTATGCAAACTAGTTCAATTATGCACTTCTATATTTGCTTTGGTTTGTGTTGGCATCAATCACCAAAAAGGGGGAGATTGAAAGGGAATTAGGCTTACACCTATTTCCTAATTGATTTTGGTGGTTGAATTGCCCAACACAAATAATTGGACTAACTAGTGTGCTCTAGTCTATAAGTTCTACAGGTGCCAAAGGTTCACAATAAGCCAATAAAAAGACCAAGAAAAGGGTTCAAACAAGAGAGCAAAAGACAACCCGAAAGGCACCCTGGTCTGGCGCACCGGACTGTCCGGTGTGCCACCGGACAATGTCCGGTGCACCAGGGCACTTCAGCTCGAACTCTTCACCTTCGGGAAAATCAGAGGGCGCTCCGCTATAATTCACCGGACTGTCCGGTGAGTCACCGGACAGTGTCCGGTGCACACCGGACTGTCCGGTGTGCCAGCGGAGCAACGGCTACTTCGCGCGCAACGGTCGACTGCAACCGCATTCAATGCGCTACAGTGCGCGCAGAAGTCAGAGCACGCGCGGGTGGCGCACCGGACAGTCTACAAGACCTGTCTGGTGCACCACCGGACAGCCCAGTGGCCCCACAAGTCAGAGCTTCAACGGTCGAACCCCAACAGTCTGCTGACGTGGCTGGCGCACCGAACAGTGTCCGGTGGCGCACCGGACTGTCCCGTGCGCTCGTCGACAGCAGCCTCCACCAACGGTCAAGTTTGGTGGTTGGGGCTATAAATACCCCAACCACCCCCACATTCAAGTCATCCAAGTTTTTCACCTTCCAACTACTTACAAGAGTTCTAGCATTCAATTCTAGACACAACCAAAGAGATCAATCCTCTCCCAAGTCCGGAATCACTCCAAATCAAATAGTGACTAGAGAGAGCGACACTTGTGTTCATTTGAGCTCTTGCGCTTGGATTGCTTCTTTTTCTCATTCTTTCTTGCGATCATCTCAATTGTAATCAAGGCAAGAGACACCAATTGTGTGGTGGTCCTTGCAGGGAAGTTTGGTTCCCATTTGATTGAGAAGAGAAGCTCACTCGGTCCGAGGGATCGTTTGAGAGAGGGAAAGGGTTGAAAGAGACCCGGTCTTTGTGACCACCTCAACGGGGAGTAGGTTTGCTTGAACCGAACCTCGGTAAAACAAATCCTTGTGTCTCACTTCTTATTCGCTTACGATTTGTTTTGCGCCCTCTCTCGGACTCGCATTTATTTCTAACGCTAACCCGGCTTGTAGTTGTGCTTAAGTTGTTAAATTTCAGATTCACCCTATTCACCCCCCCCCCCTCTAGGCGACTTTCAGAGAGCACCGTCAGACGGTACAACCCCAAGTATTTGGTGCAAAATTGGAGCCAACACACTTTTTTGGTGACTCCACTAGGGACATATTTAGGTGTGACCTGCCAAACATCAGCCACAAATGGTCGGTTCTAAGGATCAAATCGACGTTTCTCCGAGTGAGCAACATCATCGAACCGACTATGGAGAGCCTATTGGATGAAGATCAACAGAAAACGAGGAGCACAAGAAGCAGCTGATCAAGGAGGCCAAGGCAAAGTACCTAGCCAATTTCAAGGTGGACAAGCATCATAGAGCAGTTCAACAAAGGGAGACTAACTTGACCTCACTCTGACCTATTGCAATCGCCTCCAATGTAAGTAACACAGACGACGTCCAATCTCTTAGATCTTACGTAGATGAACAAATAGTGGGAGCAAATGCAATAAGTATTAAGGGCTATGCAAGAGGATTATAGGAGACTAGCATGTGCGTTTGAGGACATTAGTCATTCCTATATAATAACAAAATCAAAATCTACTGAGCACATTTTTATAACTGACTAATCACCATTATAACTGAAAAACAGATATTACTGGTCAAAATAAAATAATTACATATGCCTATTCTCTATCCGTATACTCAATCACTAAATATCGAATGTGAAAAAGAAAATATTACTGACTGTTGCTTATTGACTACTGAGCATCATTATTGGTTGCAAATACTAATTACTGAACATTATTACTGAACATTAGTCATTCCTATATATAATAATAAAATCAAAAGCTACTGAGCAAATTTTTATAATTGAATGATCACTATTATAACTGAAAACATATATTACTGATCAGAATAAATAATTACATATGTCTATTATCCTCCATAGAGTCAACTACTAATTATCAAATGTGCAAAAATAGAAAAGGAAAGTATTACTGATTGTTTCTTATTGACTACTTAACATTATTACTGGTTACAATACTAATTACTGAATATTAGTCATTCTTATATTACTCATTCATATGCGCTAATTGCAAGATCACATTTATTACCGAGTGGATATATTACTGAGAGTATACGCTTTATACATAGGGCCATGTTATGTTACAAAAATATACTGAATTTATCGCTACCACTATATACAACAAAAAACTAAGAACTACTTGATATAGTTGTTATCGGACATTATTACTGAATATTGTTTTGCTGTTGTTACTCATCTTCACATTGCTTATTGACTACCGAACATTGTTACTGATTGCTATGTTTATTACTGAACACTATTACTGAACATTTTTTACTTGTTCTTACTCAGTTTTGTTGTTGTTGTTATTGATGTTAATCAGTAACAAAAATCTGTAAAAAAGATATATACCAACCAAACCCAGTGATTTTGTTGCAATGAACAAATGCTCCAAAAAAATCCGGTCGGATTGAAAGCCCTTTGTTTCGAAAAACATCCAAGCGCTTGAAAAAGTGTAAAACAGAGGCGATTTGGCAAAAAAGGGATGATCGAAAAACATACCTAGGATGAAAAGGCGATCGAAAAACACTAAATCTGTTGTTGCTGCCCTCCTCAATTGATTTGCTCAGACCGTAGCGCTATCCGTTAGCTTGAACAACTCAGAACCCTAGCGAAAAAGGTACTAGTTCGCCCACGAACATCGATTTGTGCCCCGATGGTTTTTGAAAACCCTAGAAAAAACAAACGAAAATGATCACGCGCGGTGGAACGAAATTTCAAATGAACAAAACAACCAACGACTGCGACGGGTGCGAGGAGGCATGTAGAAAGTGGAAAGGAGATTTGTTGGGGCCCGTTTGGTTGGATCCGTGCGCCTATGGTCCGTGTGATGGTATGTCGATCGGGTCGCAGAAGCGTTGGGCTTGGTTGATACAGTTTGACTCGATCGATACGGTCCGGGTGAAGCTTCACACTAGGTGAGTAGTCTCATAAATTTATGAATTTTTATGAAGATGTAATATATGTCTATATATAATCCTAAAAAATGTTTGGACTCAAGGAGTGACTTAATGATTATAACACTCGTGACATATGTGAAATAGTGTTTTACACGGTATCCGATAAAAACCTTCGTTACCGACAGGGGCGAAGGGTCCAATATTGCTAACTATTGCTTGGGCAATACCTCGGCTTAGCCCAAGAAGAGACCAACATCTAAAAAGTCCCAAGCCCAACGTAACACAGTTGCCGCTCACTGTCTCGGGCTCTCTGCTCTCGTACTCAACATCTAACGCAACCGTCGACCGAGCAGTTGACGCCTGACGCCACGCCTCCGCCAATTGCTCAGCTTCATTGCCCCATGCCCCAAGCCCTATCCGTCGACGCGACATTGAACAACGGTCAATCGTGCTTCACACCGGTAGTCACAGCTCTGTGGCCTGTTTCGCGTTTGCTCAGGTCGTCTGGTGCACGTCCGCCCTCTCGCTCTGGGCTCCGACCCGCCATCAAGCCGATGCAAGCGAGCTCCTCCTCGCCCTGGTGCCCTCGCTTTGGTCAGGTCGTGAAGCGCCCCAATCCTCTGGGGCTCAAATGTGATACAATTACTAGTCCCAGGAGGTAGTAAAGACATTTATACATCAGATATTTCCAAATCTGCTTAAACGAGACAAACCTATAAAGTTGGTGTTGGGGACTTGTTCTCAAATGCTATAAGTTAAGAACAAGGCAACACAAAAAATGCTAAACGTTAAAGTCCTTCGTCCTTCGGAACATTATTTCCCCTTGGGATATAATGATTTTCGGACGAAGGTTATGAAAGATATACCTTCATCAACACAACATAAAATAATGAAGAAGGAATCATATGGAATATAACATAAATAATTATGTATAATTATCAACTCGTTTCTATATTATCATTATGGAAAAATAGAAATGATATTGAATTACAAATGTACCTTCGGCTTGAAAGAAGGTAAAAATACAAGCGTGACGCAAAAGTAAATGCCAAGTCAGCGTGAACAGTACGGGGGCACTGTTCACATATTTATAGGCATGGGACATAGCTCATGTAAAATTACATCCATGCCCTTTACATTTGGTAGTAATTCTACAGTAATCCACCGAGGTCTGAATAGCCTTTTCATCTTTAAGTCAGTTTCCTTTTCTGCTATCACGCCGAAGCTTTCCTGCTCACAGCTTCAGCGCTGTATCAACCTTCGTATTCTTTGGGCTTCTCCCACTGTGATACCGATTTGAGTCCAAAGATACATGTTCACACATTATACTCCAGAAACACTGTTAAATCATGTTTTTGAGGACCTTCGGAAGCCGAAGGCCCCCAACAGTAGCCCCTCGCAATATTAATTTGTTAGAATAATAAATTTAGATTGCGACATGGACGAAGGCCTTAAGCCGAAGGTCCGAAAAAACACCTTTCCTTTGCTAGAATAGCAACATTCACTGACAAGCGGGGTTT
Organism: Zea mays; assembly: GCF_902167145.1. Lineage (NCBI taxonomy): Eukaryota > Viridiplantae > Streptophyta > Magnoliopsida > Poales > Poaceae > Zea > Zea mays. Next base: position 27,762,892 of record NC_050100.1, on the reverse strand, counting down.
TCCAATTTTCAATGCACTGGGCGTATAAATAAGAGCATACCACGAACTCACTTGGTACGCTTTCTTGCCATCTGCTCTTGCTTACTCAATTTTTAGCTCTTGCGCACCAACACTTGCTTGGCTTTTTAAGTTTTTAGGCTTCGGCTTTGAAAACAGTTTTTTAGCATTTTCGAAGATGTCTGAAGACAAAAAGGCTGCTATCAAGATGAAGCTGAGTCTCTCTGAAGAGAAAAACCTGGGGTTTCTTGAAGCAATGTCGAAAACCAATACAGAAAAGATCACCAAAGAGATTTTAGAAGGTTTATCTGAAGATACTGATGACAACGACAGTTATGATGCGGATAGCGGTGATGAGGACTCCGAAGATCGCCCTTGGCGACCAAGCCATGCGGTTTTCGGCAAATCAAGTATCAAAGAAAATCATCTTGTCAACATGAGGGGAAGATATTTCTGGGACTTGTCCGTTGTGAGGGCCGACGAAGGAGAGAAGACTTGTCCGACCCCTGAGGAAAATGAAGTCGTAGTGTTCCGAAGCTTTTTGAAAGCTGGATTACGATTTCCCCTGAGCAGCTTTGTCGTAGAGGTGCTGAAAATATTTGAAATCTATCTTCATCAACTTACCCCCGAAGCAATCATAAGGATGAATATCTTCGTGTGGGCCGTGAGGAGCCAAGGTCTGGAACCTGATGCGAAAAGTTTCTGCAACATACACGAATTGTTATACGAGACAAAACCCTGGGGTAAGGAGCAATATCACAATTATTTCGGCTGCTACAGTTTCGTCTCTCGGTCTGGGTCAAGCTGTCCTGTGCCAACCTTTCGGAAGAGATGGCCCGGCGACTGGATGACAGAATGGTTTTATGTGAAGAATGACCTGAAAACACGGGAAGATATTAAAGGTATAATTATGCGCCCTATTTGGCAACGCTTCGGCCTACGGAGGCCGAAGGTTGAAATGAATGAAACTGCCGAAGAATGCCAGAGAGCCTTCGGAGTTATTTGCTCTTTCATTGGAACGAGGGATCTGGTCCAAGAGCATATTGCCTTCAGAGTATGGCCGCTCGCGGAAAAACGGGAAATGCCGCAAGAGACCATAAAGGAGGCTGACGAAGGTGGACTTATCAGGCTGAAGTATGCTTTCAAGTTCGGAGATAAATTCGTTGAGCCAGATGATGACTGGCTAAAAAGCATTGAAAATTTAAGTGATGAACTACTTGGGGTTTATTCAAAGGCCGAAGATACTGCATTGTCAGCAGCCTTCGGAGGCCGGAAAAAGAAAAGACTGAACCGAGTGTTTGACGCAATTGGGTTCGTGTACCCCGACTACCACTATCCAGCGTGGGGCCAAAAAAGAAAAAGCGCAACTTCTGCACAGGAAACCGCTTCAGCCGCTCCCAGCGAGCCAGCGCCGAAGAGACAAAGAGTAAAGGTTCTCACACATCGGCCACGCTACATTGAACCAGCTACAGTGCCTGAGTTCGCCGGTGAAACCTCTTCGGCCATCGATATTAAAGAACCAACTTCATTGTCGAAGATGGAAGAAAAAGCTGAAGCATCCTCAGCAGAGAAAGAAGAAAAACCGAGAACTGAAGGAACGAAAATATTGGAAATTTTAAGTCCTTCAGCAAGTGTTGAGACAATAAAAAGCCAAAAGGGCCCAGCAGTGACCCCGAAAAGAAAAAGAATGGTCAATGTGCTAGATGTACTGGAGACAATTAAGTCCTCAAGCACGACTCCGAAGAAGACTGTTGAAACTTCCGAAGCGGAAACTGAAATCTTTGATACTAAAGCTGCAAAGCAACAAACTGAGACTGAAGCTGGGCCTTCAGAACCCACGAAGGTAAAAACCTTGGAAACCGAGGAAGAAAAAATGACGGAGCCAATTCTTGCTGAAGAAATCAGTGCTGTTGCCCCCGAAGCATCCCCCAAAGCCCTTGATTATATTGTTCGACATGCTTCGGGGAAAAAGTTATCAGAAGAAGAAGTTTTTGAAGCTAATCACTATGCCAAAGAATTGAAATATCCGAAGGGGGCACTAGTGTTCAATGGTACAAATGAAGAAGATTTCCTATACTGCCTCCCGGATAACAAAGAATTACTCGTCTGCCGGGAAATGGCCCGAAGCATGGGGTTTCCGAAACTGGAGGATGGTCTCTGCGCGATGACAAAGGACGATCTTGCGGACAACCTTGTGTATAATAGCCTGAAGGTACGAGATCTACGCATTTGGAAACTTTATGATTTGAAATCTATTCTTTTATTCTTATACTAACTCTTTTATATATAGGGTTTAATACTAAGCAACGCGCTGAGAGCGCAAAAGAATGCCGAAGACGAGAGCTATGAAATTGCTTTCAACAACCTTCGAACAGAGGTTATCAAACTAAGAAACGAAGCCTTGGAAAAGGACAAAATTCTAGTTACATTGGTGGATAAAATAAAGGAGGACGAAGCTGCCTCTAAAGCACAAGCTGCAGCTCAAAAGCACGAGATTGACGATCTTCAGAAGCAATTAGCCCGAGCTAAAGAAGAACGCATTCTTGAAGAAACGAAGCGAGAACTTAGCGACCAATGGGCAAATCATTTAGAAGGAACTGTTGAAGAGCTTCGTTCGTCCAAGAAAAGATGCTATGACAAATCTATGGAGTGTGTTAAGAAAATGAAAACTAGCTTCGCCAGCGTTGGTGCATTCTCGAGCGAAGAAAACTTTACAAGAGGCAACCCCGAAGGTCCTATCGAATGGATTAATCACGAAGCTGAGGCCTTTGAGGAAATTCTAAATAGCCGCGGAGACATATGCGCTTTTTCGGGTGCCAGGGGGATTGCCACCATTTTGGAGAGAAAGGGTTGTGAGCATATAAAGATTTTAGCACAATCCGAAGCTACCTTGTCCTTCGAAGATGCAAAAGATCCTTCAGCCGAAGCTAGCATGGTTGGTGGAAAATTTTTTACCGATATCTGGGACAATGGTGGTCGAGAAATGGCCCGAGAAATTATCCAAAAAAGCGAAAAAGGCATCCGTGACGCTAGAAAAGTAGCAGAGGCTGTTGAGAAAAGCGCAGAGCCCGAAGGGCAAATAGGTATTAACTAATGGTTTTTATTGTGTTATAATTTTTGATTTTAAACTTCGTTCACAATTTGTAATAGCAATGTAGTCATATCCTGTCCTCCCTCAGATCCTACTAAAGCGCCTCCGGGCCCTCACCCGAAAGATGACGATGAAATTAAAAAGATGGCTGAAGATATCATGGATCAAGTTGTCAATCAACTCCTGAACGAAGCTGCGGAAGTAGTACTTAGGGAAGACTAGGTGCTATTGTAAAAACATCTGAAATGTAATATGTGTAATATCTTGTAACCCTGAATGTAATATACTTGTTTTTTTATGGTTCAATTCTTTACGATGCATGAAATTTACATACGTACCGTTTTTGAGTCTTTGACGAAAAAACACCTTCCCTTCTTTTCATGCTTCGTGAAGAAAAATTTTCATTTATCACAACGATATCCATAGTGTTCTGATGAAGAATATCCAAGCTTCGTGAAAATATTTTTCGAAGCTACACTCCGAAGATCAATATTGTATCTCCTTGTGACTTAGCATGATTTTCCCTTTTTCAAAGCATTCTTCCGAAGATCAATATTGTGTCCCCTTCTTGTGCCATATGCAGCATGATGTATGATGCTTATGCTATGCGAAATGATGTGATGATGTTATGCTATGTAAAATGGTATTTATTCCGAAGATACACGCACATCCCTGCAATAAAACACATAATCTTTTTAAATCAGCGTTGACTTTTCGCTGTAAGCCTCCGTTAGGAGCTTCTTCGCCTTTTACTTCAGCGGAATCAGCGTTTATTTTTCGCTGTAAGCCTCCCTTAGGAGCTTCTTCGCCTTTTACTTTCGGCGGTATTCGCGTTGACTTTTCGCGCTTCGCCTTTTACTTAGGCGGTATCAGCGTTTATTTTTCGCTGTAAGCTCTGCATTCCCTTTGGAACGACTTTTGAGCAGAAAACTTACACTGCGCTCCCTTTGGAACGGCTTTTTGTAACTTCAGCAAACTTACTCTGCGTTCCTTGGAACGACTTTTCATTACTTCGAAGAATTCATGCCGTGCCTTTTAAAATAAACTCTTGATAATTCGAATGTCCTTCTTGCTATCGCAAATCTTTAAGCTTCAACAACTTAAGCCTGTAGAGGAAATATATTTTCCTTGTGGCAAACAGCGAAACCATTACGTGAGATTTGAAAAGTGTCCTTTATTACACAGAAAATAAAACTGAATGGAAAAGACTACTATCAAGGTAGGATATTTGTCAATAAATGTGCTTCGACTCTGGCACAGTGCTATTGACTGTGCGAGCTTCGGACTGTTCTCTGAAGTCCCTTTGGTGTTGAGCATATTGGCCCCCTTCTGGCTGCTGGCCTTGTTGCAGCGGTGGTGGAGGCGGAGGCTGTTGCCAGGAAGCTTGAGGTTGACTCGCCGAAGCTACAGAAACTGCAGGGTGGTTGCCTACATATTCTGGGATATAGGGCGAATGATACGAAGCAGTGTGCATGATCTGCTTCGGCTGACCCTGTTGTGCTGCAGCTTCGGCTATCTCCTTTTGCTTCTGGATGGTAACATGGCACATCCTGGTGGTATGGCCCTTGTTTTCACCACAGAACAAGCAAAATGTTCTCCTTGGTTGATCTCCAAATCTTCCGCCGAAGCCCCTAGCGCCTCTGCCTCTTGGAGCTGGCGGCCGAAAGGAGCTTTGCTGTTGCCCCGAAGCCTGTGAAGAGCACTGTGGCCTTTGCTGGTGACTCCCCTTATCATCATTTTGAGTAGAGTTGTGAATTGACCTGACGTGCCTCGGATAAAATCTGCCTCCGAAGCCCCTGGTCATTTCGGAAAACCTGAAAGCCTCCTCCCTTCTTTGACGAAAATCATTGTCGGCCCGAATATACTCGTCCATCTTCTGGAGCAGCTTCTCCAAAGTTTGAGGAGGCTTCCTAGCAAAGTACTGAGCTGAAGGTCCTGGCCGAAGTCCCTTGATCATGACCTCAATGACAATTTCGTTGGGCACTGTTGGCGTCTGTGCCCTCAAACGCAAGAACCTCCGGACATACGCCTGTAAGTATTCTTCGTGATCCTGGGTGCACTGGAATAGAGCTTGAGCAGTGACCGGCTTCGTCTGAAACCCTTGGAAGCTGGTTAACAACATGTCCTTCAGCTTTTGCCATGAAGTGATCGTTCCTGGTCGAAGGGAGGAATACCAGGTTTGAGCAACACTCCTGACAGCCATAACAAAAGATTTTGCCATGACTGCAGTATTGCCACCATACGAAGATACTGTTGCTTCGTAGCTCATCAAAAACTGCTTCGAGTCTGAATGGCCGTCAAATATAGGAAGCTGAGGCGGCTTGTAGGACGGAGGCCAAGGTGTAGCCTGTAGCTCAGCGGACAGAGGAGAAGCATCATCAAAAGCAAAATTTCCATGGTGGAAATTCTCATACCAATCATCTTCGTTGAAGAAATCCTCCTGATGAAGGTCTTTGTGCTGAGGTCTTCGGTTCTGCTCATCCTGAGTAAGATGACGAACTTCTTCAGAGGCTTCGTCTATCTGCCTTTGCAGTTCAGCTAGCCTGGCCATCTTTTCCTTCTTCCTCTGCACCTGTTGATGAAGCATCTCCATATCTCTGATTTCTTGGTCTAGCTCATCCTCTTGCAGTGTCGGGCTGACAGCCTTCCTCTTCTGGCTTCGGGCCTCCCGAAGGGAGAGAGTCTCCTGATTGGGGTCCAGCGGTTGCAGAGCTGCAGCCCCAGTTGCTGAAGCTTTCTTCGGTGCCATAGCGAAGGTTTATGATTGCCAAAGGTGTTCAAAACTCAAAGAGTGGAAGTGAGTTCACCGGAGGTGGGCGCCAATGTTGGGGACTTGTTCTCAAATGCTATAAGTTAAGAACAAGGCAACACAAAAAATGTTAAACGTTAAAGTCCTTCGTCCTTCGGAACATTATTTCCCCTTGGGATATAATGATTTTCGGACGAAGGTTATGAAAGATATACCTTCATCAACACAACATAAAATAATGAAGAAGGAATCATATGGAATATAACATAAATAATTATGTATAATTATCAACTCGTTTCTATATTATCATTATGGAAAAATAGAAATGATATTGAATTACAAATGTACCTTCGGCTTGAAAGAAGGTAAAAATACAAGCGTGACGCAAAAGTAAATGCCAAGTCAGCGTGAACAGTACGGGGGCACTGTTCACATATTTATAGGCATGGGACATAGCTCATGTAAAATTACATCCATGCCCTTTACATTTGGTAGTAATTCTACAGTAATCCACCGAGGTCTGAATAGCCTTTTCATCTTTAAGTCGGTTTCCTTTTCTGCTATCACGCCGAAGCTTTCCTGCTCACAGCTTCGGCGCTGTATCAACCTTCGTATTCTTTGGGCTTCTCCCACTGTGATACCGATTTGAGTTCGAAGATACCTGTTCACACATTATACTCCAGAAACACTGTTAAATCATGTTTTTGAGGACCTTCGGAAGCCGAAGGCCCCCAACAGTTGGCAATCAACTTTAAGAGTTGGTACACAACTCGGGACATATCATCAGAGTGGGGCTGAAGCAGCTCGATATACGCAGCGAAGCAAATCAGCGGTCCAACAACCACAGGCAAGGTTGGGAACATGTGTAACTCTTACCCGATCAGCGATCTCTGTCGGGGACCATAATTAGGGGTACCCCCAAGACTCCATATCTCAGCTGGTAACCCCCATCAGCACAAAGCTGCAAAGGCATGATGGGTGCGATTAAGTTAAGGCTCAGTCCACTCAAGGGACACGATCTCGCCTCGCCCGAGCCTAGCCTCGGGCAAGGGCAGCCAACCCCGGAGGATTCACGTCTCGCCCGAGGGCCCCCTCAAGCAACAGACACACCTTCGGCTCGCCCGAGGCCCAGTCTTCGCCGAGAAGCAACCTTGGCCAGATCGCCACGCCGACCGACCATATCGCAGGAGTATTTAATGCAAGGATGGCCTAACACCTTATCCTGACGCGCGCTGTTCAGTCGACAGAGCCGAAGTGACCGCAGTCACTTCGCCGCTCCACTGACCGACCTGACAAGAAGACAGCGCCGCCTGCGTCGCTCCGACTGCTGTGCCGCTCAACAGAGTGAGGCTGACAGCAGCCAAGTCCGGCCTCGGGCGCCATAGGAAGCTCCGCCTCGCCCGACCCCAGGGCTCGGACTCAGCCTCGGCTCCGGAAGACGACAGATTCCGCCTCGCTCGACCCCAGGGCTTGGACTCGGGCTCGGCCCTGGAAGACGACGGATTCCACCTCGCCCGACCCCAGGGTTCGGACTCGGGCTCGGCCCCGGAAGACGACGAACTCCGCCTCGCCCGACCCCAGGGCTCGGACTCGGGCTCGGCCCCGGAAGACGACGAACTCCGCCTCGCCCGACCCTAGGGCTCGGACTCGGGCTCGGCCCCGGAAGACGACGAACTCCACCTCACCCGATCCCATGGCTCGGACTCGGGCTCGGCCCCGGAAGACGACGAACTCCGCCTCGCCCGATCCCAGGGCTCGGACTCGGGCTCGGCCCCGGAAGACGACAAACTCCGCCTCGCCCGACCCCAGGGCTCGGACTTAGCCTTGGCCTCGGACGACGGTCTCCACCTCACCCGACCCGGGGCTCGGACTCGACCTCGACCTCGGAGGAGCCACCACCTCGCCCGACCTAGGGCTCGGGCCGACCACGTCACAGGAGGGGCCATCATTACCCTACCCCTAGCTCGCTCAGGCTACAGGGGACATGACCGGCGTCCCATCTGGCTCGCCCCGGTAAACAAATAATGATGGCGCCCCGCGTGCTCCATGACGACGGCGGCTCTCAACCCCTTACGGAAGCAAGGAGACGTCAGCAAGGACTTGACAGCCCCGACAGCTGTCCTTCCGCAAGGCTCCAGCGCTCCTCCGACGGCCACGACATCACATGAACAGGGTGCCAAAACCTCTCTGGCTGCCACGACGGCATGTACTTAGGGCTCTAGTTCCTCTCTGCTAGACATGTTAGCACACTGCTACATCCCCCATTGTACACATGGGCCCTCTCCTTACGCCTATAAAAGGAAGGTCCAGGGCTCTCGTACGAGAGGGTTGGCCGCGCGGGAGGACGGGCCGGCGCGTAAGGCTCTCTCTCTCTCTCTCCCACGCGGACGCTTGTAACCCCCTACTGCAAGCGCACCCGACCTGGGCGCAGGACAACACGAAGGCTGCGGGTTTCCCCTTGGTTGCCTGTCTCCCTTTTTCCCCCTTCGTGCTCCGTCTCGCGCCGACCCATCTGGGCTGGGACACGCGGCGACAATTTACTCGTCGATCCAGGGACCCCCCGGGGTCGAAACGCCGACAGTTGGCGCGCCAGGTAGGGGCCTGCTGCGTGTTGACGAACAGCTTCCCGTCAAGCTCCAGATGGGTAGTCTCCGGCAACCTTTCCAACCCGGGACGATTCTCCGTTTCGGGAGTCTTGAGTTCATGTCCCTCGACGGTGGCTACGACATGATACTCCTTCCTCCGCAGCGCGACAGCAACAATGGCGGCCGACAGCCCGCCCTCCGGCGGCGGAATCAACGACGTCTTCCCCACGTGGCGGAAGAACAACATCCGAGTTTGTCCCGTCACCTCCCCCGCCGACGGAGGAGGAGGCGGGGCAACCATGGCCAAGCAGGAGGCGGCACCTCGTCGGCTGTCGAGCGAGTCGACGGCGCCGGTGCCCCAATGGGGGACACGTCGGGCATCGACCTCGCGTCTGAGACGAAGACGAGCGCCGTTTCCCCGCAACACGCCAACCCCAAGCAGACGGACGACGCCAGCACGCTTGCGAAGGACTTGTTGGGCGTCACCCTCGTACCTGAGACGACGGTGCAGTCCGCCCCTAGCGCGACTTTGTCACCGCCCGTCGACCAAGAGGTACCGACCGATTCCCGTCTCGTGCCTTTTGGATTCAGCCTCGACCCACCAAGCGACTTCGCTTCGGTGGAGGCCTTCATAGAGGCATGTCCAAATCCTCCGGGGTACCGTGTGCGGTCGCCCTGGGACAGACTGACGGTCGTCTCGACCTACGGACCCTCGGGTTCCGAGGAAGATGACGAGCCTGACCTTTGTTGGGATTTCTCCGGGCTCGGTAACCCCAGTGCCATGCAGGACTTCATGACCGCATGTGACTACTGCTTTTCCGATTGTTCCGACGGTAGCCGCAGCTTCGGCGACGAGGACTGCGGCCCGAGTCATGAATGTTTCCACGTCGATCTAGGGGGTCCCGGTGAAGGCAACCACCTTGGTATACCGGAAAATGGCGATCCCCCTAGGCATGCGCCTCGCGTTGACATCCTTCGGGAGCTAGTTGTGGTCCCAGTCCCTGCGGGGGGTCAGGACGCACAGCTCGAGCAAATCCGCGAGATGCAGGCCAGGCTCGACGAGGGAGCAGGAACACTTGAGCAGTTCCGGCGGAACATCGGGCAGGAATGGGCAGACCAAGCTCCGGCCGGAGAAGCACGTCATCTACCCCAGGGCATCTAGCTCCGCATTGCCGACGACGTCAGGGCAAGGCCGCCACCGGCTTCCAGTGGGGTCGGCCAGAACCTGGCTGCAGCAACAATACTTCTCTGCGCGATGCTGGTACCATCGACCACCGAAGGGCGGCGTATCCAGGGAGAGCTCAAGAATCTCCTGGAGGATGCCGCGGTCCGATGGGCCGAAAGCTCTGCCTCCCGAAGGCAGGGGTACCCCTCGGAGCATCGCGCCGCGACTTCCCGATTTATGCGGGAAGCCTCGGTCCACACCGGGCGCACGCGTAACACGGCGCCTGCGGCCCCGGGTCGCCTCAGCAACGAGCACCACCACCGCAACCGTCAAGCCCACCTCGACAAGAGGGTGCGCCGAGGCTACCACCCCAGGCGTGGGGGACGCTACGACAGCGGGGAGGATCGGAGTCCCTCGCCCGAACCACCCGGTCCGCAGGCTTTCAGCCAAGCCATACGACGGGCGCCGTTCCCGACCCGGTTCCGAACCCCGACTACTATCACAAAGTACTCAGGGGAGACGAGGCCGGAACTATGGCTCGCGGACTACTGACTGGCCTGCCAGCTGGGTGGAATGGACGATGACAACCTCATCATCCGCAACCTCCCCCTGTTCCTCTCCGACACCGCTCGAACCTGGCTGGAGCACCTGCCTCCGGGGCAGATCTCCAACTGGGACGACCTGGTCCAAGCTTTCGCCGACAACTTCCAGGGCACGTACGTGCGCCCTGGGAACTCCTAGGATCTCCGAAGCTGCCGCCAGCAGCCAGGAGAGTCTCTCCGAGACTACATCCGGCGATTCTCGAAGCAGCGCACCGAGCTGCCCAATGTCACTGACTCGAATGTCATCGACGCGTTCATCGCCGGCACCACCTGCCGCGACCTGGTGAGCAAGCTGGGTTGCAAGACCCCCACCAGGGCAAGCGAGCTGATGGACATCGCCACCAAGTTCGCCTCTGGCCAGGAGGCGGTTGAGGCCATCTTCCGGAAGGACAAGCAGCCCCAGGGCCGCCAGCCGGAAGATGTCCCCGAGGCGTCCACTCAGCGTGGCACCAAGAAGAAGGGCAAGAAGAAGTCGCAAGCGAAACGCGACGCCGCCGACACGGACCTTGTCGCCGCTGCTGAGTACAAGAACCCTCGAAAACCTCCCGGAGGTGCCAATCTCTTCGATAAGATGCTCAAGGAGTCGTGCCCCTATCATCAGGGGCCCGTCAAACACACCCTGGAAGAGTGTGTCATGCTTCGGCGCCACTTTCACAAGGCTGGGCCACCTGCGGAAGGTGGCAGGGCCCACAACAACAACAAGAAGGAGGATCACAAGGCAGAGGAGTTCCCCGAGGTCCACGACTGCCTCGGCTCGGCACCGCCAGCAAGAGCGTCGGGAGGTCTGCTCGGTAAAGGTGGCGGCGCCAGTCTACCTAGACTGGTCCGACAAGCCCATCACCTTCGACCAGGGTGACCACCCCGACCGCGTGCCAAGCCCAGGGAAATATCCGCTCGTTATCGACCCCGTCATCGGCAACGTCAGGCTCACCAAGGTCCTCATGGACAGAGGCAGCAGCCTCAACATCATCTACGCCGAGACCCTCGGGCTCCTGCGGATCGATCTGTCCTCGGTTAGGGCAGGCGCGGTGCCTTTTCACGGGATCATCCCCGGAAAACGCGTTCAACCCCTCGGACAACTCGATCTGCCCGTCTGCTTCGAAACTCCCTCCAACTTCAAAAGGGAAACCCTCACGTTCGAGGTGGTCGGGTTCTGAGGAACCTACCACGCGGTGCTGGGGAGGCCGTGCTACGCCAAGTTCATGGCCGTCCCCAACTACACCTACCTCAAGCTCAAGATGTCGGGCCCCAACGGGGTCATCACCGTCGGCCCCACATACCGACACGCGTATGAATGCGACGTGGAGTGCGTGGAGTACGCCGAGGCCCTCACCGAATCCGAGGCCCTCATCGCCGACCTGGAGAGCCTCTCTAAGGAGGCGCCAGACGTGAAGCGCCATGCCGGCAACTTCGAGCCAGCAGAGACGGTTAAGTCCATCCCTCTCGACCCTAGCAACGACGCCTCCAAGCAGATACGGATCGGCTCCGAGCTTGACCCCAAATAGAAAGCAGTGCTCGTCGACTTTCTTCGCGCAAACGCCGAAGTCTTTGCGTGGAGTCCCTCGGACATGCCTGGCATACCGAGGGATGTCGCCGAGCACTCGCTGGATATCCGAGCTGGAGCCCGACCCGTGAAGCAGCCTCTGCGCCGATTCGACGAAGAAAAGCGCAGAGCCATAGGCGAGGAGATCCACAAGCTCATGGCTGCAGGGTTCATCAAAGAGGTATTCCATCCCGAATGGCTTGCCAACCCTGTGCTTGTGAGAAAGAAAGGAGGAAAATGGCGGATGTGTGTAGACTACACTGGTCTAAACAAAGCATGTCCAAAGGTTCCCTACCCTCTGCCTCGCATTGATCAAATCGTGGATTCCACTGCTGGGTGCGAAACCCTGTCTTTCCTCGATGCCTACTCAGGGTATCACCAAATCAGGATGAAAGAGTCTGACCAGCTCGCGACCTCTTTCATCACACCTTTTGGCATGTACTGCTACGTTACTATGCCATTTGGTTTGAGGAATGCGAGTGCGACATACCAAAGGTGCATGAACCACGTGTTCGGCGAACACATTGGTCGAACGGTCGAGGCTTACGTCGATGACATCGTAGTCAAGACGAGGAAAGCCTCTGACCTCCTCTCCGACCTTGAAACGACATTCCGGTGTCTCAAGGCGAAAGGCGTAAAACTCAATCCCGAGAAGTGCGTCTTCGGAGTCCCCCGAGGCATGCTCTTGGGGTTCATCGTCTCCGAGCGGGGCATCGAGGCCAACCCGAAAAAAATCGCGGCCATCGCCAACATGGGGCCCATCAAGGACTTGAAAGGCATATAGAGGGTCATGGGATGCCTTGCGGCTCTGAGCCGCTTCATCTCGCGCCTCGGCGAAAGAGGCCTACCTTTGTACCGCCTCTTAAGAAAGGCCGAGTGCTTCACTTGGACCTCCGAGGCCGAGGAAGCCCTTGGGAACCTGAAGGCGCTCCTCACGAATGCACCCATCTTGGTGCCTCCTGCTGCCGGAGAAGCCCTCTTGATCTACGTCGCCGCTACCACTCAGGTGGTCAGCGCCGCGATCGTGGTTGAGAGACGAGAAGAAGGGCATGCATTGCCCGTCTAGAGGCCGGTCTACTTCATCAGTGAGGTACTGTCCGAGACCAAGATCCGCTACCCACAAATTCAGAAGCTGCTGTACACGGTGATTCTGACGCGACGGAAGTTGCGACACTACTTCGAGTCTCATCCGGTGACTGTGGTGTCATCCTTCCCCCTGGGGGAGATCATCCAGTGCCGAGAGGCCTCGGGTAGGATTGCAAAGTGGGCGGTGGAAATCATGGGCGAGACAATCTCGTTCGCCCCTCGGAAGGCCATCAAGTCCCAAGTCTTGGCGGACTTTGTGGCTGAATGGGTCGACACCCAGCTTCCGGCAGCTCCGATCCAACCGGAACTCTGGACCATGTTTTTTGACGGGTCGCTGATGAAAACAGGGGCGGGCGCGGGCCTGCTCTTCATCTCGCCCCTCGGGAAGCACCTCCGCTACGTGCTGCGCCTCCATTTCCCGGCGTCCAACAACGTGGCTGAGTACGAGGCTCTGGTCAACGGGTTGCGCATCACCATCGAGCTAGAGGTCCGACGCCTTGACGCTCGCGGTGACTCATAGCTTGTCATCGACCAAGTCATGAAGAACTCCCACTACCGCGACCCGAAGATGGAAGCCTACTGCGATGAGGTTCGGTGCCTGGAGGACAAGTTCTACGGGCTCGAGCTCAACCACATCGCCCGACGATACAACGAGACTGCGAACGAGCTGGCTAAGATAGCCTCGGGACGGACAACGGTTCCTCCCGACGTCTTCTCCCGAGACCTACATCAACCCTCAGTCAAGACCGACGACACGCCCGAGCCCGAGAAGGCCTCGGCCCAGCCCGAGGCACCCTCGGCCCCCGAGGGTGAGGCACTGCGTGTCGAGGAAGAGCAGAATGGGGTCCCGCCTAATCGAGACTGGCAGACCCCGTACCTGCAATATCTCCATCGAGGAGAGCTGCCCCTCGACCGAGCCGAAGCTCGGTGACTGGCGCGGCGCGCCAAGTCGTTCGTCTTGCTGGGGGACGGAAAGGAGCTCTACCACCACAGCCCCTCAGGCATCTTCCAATGATGCATATCCATCGCCGAAGGCCAGGAGTTATTACAGGAAATACACTTGGGGGCTTGTGGTCATCATGCAGCGCCTCGAGCCCTTATTGGAAATGCTTTCCGACAAGGTTTCTACTGGCCGACCGCGGTGGCCGACGCCACTAGAATCGTCCGCACCTGCCAAGGTGTCAATTCTACGCAAGGCAGACCCACCTGCCCGCTCAGGCTCTGCAGACGATACCCATCACCTGGTCGTTTGCTGTGTGGGGTCTGGACCTCGTCGGTCCCTTGCAGAAGGCACCCGGGGGCTACACGCACCTGTTGGTCGCCATCGACAAATTCTCCAAGTGGATCGAGGTCCGACCCCTAAACAGCATCAGGTCCGAACAGGCGGTGGCATTCTTCACCAACATCATCCATCGCTTTGGGGTCCCGAACTCCATCATCACCGACAACGGCACCCAGTTCACCGGTAGAAAGTTCTTGGACTTCTGCGAGGACCACCACATCCGGGTGGACTGGGCCGCCGTAGCTCACCCCATGACGAATGGGCAAGTAGAGCATGCCAACGGCATGATTCTGCAAGGACTCAAGCCACGGATCTACAACGACCTCAACAAGTTCGACAAGCGATGGATGAAGGAGCTCCCCTCGGTGGTCTGGAGTCTGAGGACAACGCCGAGCCAAGCCACGGGCTTCACACCGTTCTTTCTAGTCTATGGGGCCGAGGCTATCTTGCCCACAGACTTAGAATACGGTTCCCCGAGGACGAGGGCGTACGACGACCAAAGCAATCGAACCAGCCGAGAAGACTCACTGGACTAGCTGAAAGAGGCTCGGGACATGGCCTTACTGCACTCGGCGCGGTATCAGCAGTCCCTGAGACGCTACCACGCCCGAGGGGTTCGGTCCCGAGACCTCCAAGTGGGCGACTTGGTGCTTCAGCTGCGACAGGATGCCCGAGGGCGGCACAAGCTCACGCCTCCCTGGGAAGGGCCGTTCGTCATCGCCAAGGTTCTGATGCCCGGGACATACAAGCTGGCCAACAGTCAAGGCGAGGTCTAGAACAACACTTGGAACATCCGACAGCTACATCGCTTCTACACTTAAGATGCTTTCAAGTTGTTCATACACCTTGTTGGGGACCTTCGGCATCCGAAGGTCCTCAAAAACAGGATTTAATAGCGTTTCTGGAGTATAATGTGTGAACAGGTATCTTCGGACTCAAATCAGGCATCACAGTAGACCAGAATAATACGAAGGTTGGTGAAGCGCCGAAGGTGTAAGCAGGAAAGCTTCGGCGAGACAGCAGCAGTTGAAACCGACTTAAAGATGAAAAGGCTATTTAGACCTCGACAGATTACTATAGGATTATTATCAAGTGTAAAGGGCATTAATGTAATTTCGTACGGGCTGCGTCCCGTGCCTATAAATAGGTGAACAATACTCCCGTACTGTTCACGCTGACTTGGCATTCGCTTTTTGCGTCACGCTTGTACTGTCATCTCATTCCGATTGAAGGTACACTTGTAATTCAATGGTATTTCTGTTTATACCTGATAATAATATATAATTGTTCATGTTGTCTTTTATATCCTTTATATTTCATCCTTCGTCATTGTTTAATGAATTCATGAAGGTACGTCCTTCATAACCTTCGTCCGAAAACCACTATATCCTAAGGGAAATAATGCTTCGGAGGACGAAGGACCTTAACGATTAATATTTTCTATGTTGCCTTGTTCTTAATTCATAGCACTTGAGAACAAGTCCCCAACATTGGCGCCCACCTCCGGTGAACTCACTTCCACTCTCAGTTTTCTGAACACCTTCGGCGATCATAAACCTTCGTCATGGCGCCGAAGAAGGCTTCAGCGACTGGGGCTGCAGCTCTGCAACCACTGGACCACAATCAGGAGACAGTCTCCCTGCGGGAGGCCCGAAGCCAGAAAAGGAAGGCTGTCAGCCCGACACCACCAGAGGACGAGATAGATCAAGAAATCAGAGATATGGAGATGCTTCATCAACAAGTACAGAGGAAGAAAGAAAAGATGGCCAGGCTAGCTGAACTGCAGAGGCAGATAGACGAAGCCTCTGAAGAAGTTCGTCATCTTGCCCAGGATGAGCAGCACCGAAGGCCTCAACACCAAGATCTTCATCAGGAGGGTTTCCCCAACGAAGATGACTGGTATGACAATTTCCATCATGGGAATTTTGTTTTTGATGATGCTTCTCCTCTGTCCGCTGAGCTGCAGGCTACACCTTGGCCTCCGTCCTACAAGCCGCCCCAGCTTCCTGTATTCGATGGCCACTCAGACCCGAAGCAGTTTTTGATGAGCTACGAAGCAACAGTATCTTCGTATGGTGGCAATGCTTCAGTCATGGCCAAATCTTTCGTTATGGCTGTCAGGAGTGTGGCTCAAACCTGGTATTCCTCCCTTCGACCAGGAACGATCACTTCGTGGCAGAAGCTGAAGGACTTGTTGTTAACTAGCTTCCAAGGATTTCAGACGAAGCCGGTCACTGCTCAGGCCCTGTTCCAGTGCACCCAAGATCACGAAGAATACCTTCAGGCGTATGTCCGAAGGTTCTTGCGTTTGAGGGCACAGGCACCAACGGTGCCCAATGAAATCGTCATTGAGGCCATGATCAAGGGGCTTCGGCCAGGACCGTCAGCTCAGTACTTCGCTCGGAAGCCTCCTCAAACTTTGGAGAAGTTGCTCCAGAAGATGGACGAGTACATTCGGGCCGATAATGATTTTCGCCAAAGAAGGGAGGAGGCTTTCAGGTTTTCTGAAATGACCAGGGGCTTCGGAGGGAGGTTCTACCCGAGGCATGTGAGGTCAATTCATAACTCTACACAAAATGATGATAGAGGAAGCCAACAGCAAAGGCCACAATGTTCCTCACAGGCTTCGGGGCAACAGCAAAGTTCCTTCCGATCACCAGCTCCAAGAGGCAGAGGCGCCAGGGGCTTTGGAGGAAGATTTGGCGATCAACCAAGAAGAATCTTTTGCTTATTCTGCGGTGAGAACAAAGGCCATACTACCAGGATGTGCCATGTTACTATTCAGAAGCAAAAGGAAATAGCTGAAGCAGCAGCACAACAAGCTCAGCCGAAGCAGGTCATGCATACAGCTTCGTATCATTCGCCCTACATCCCAGAATATGTGGGCAATCATCCTGCAGTTTCTGTCGCTTCGGCAAGTCAGCCTCAAGCTTCCTGGCAACAGCCTCCGCCTCCACCTCCGTTGCAACAAGGCCAGCAGCCAGAAGGGAGCCAGTATGCTCCACACCAGAGGGACTTCAGAGAGCAGTCCGAAGCTCGTACAGTCAATAGCACTGTGCCAGAGTCAAAGCACATCTATTGACGAATATCCTACCTTAATAGCAATCTTTTTCATTCAGTTTTATTTTCTGTAATAAAGGACATTGTTTAGGTTTCATGTAATTAGTTTCGTTG
Organism: Zea mays; assembly: GCF_902167145.1. Taxonomy (NCBI): domain Eukaryota; kingdom Viridiplantae; phylum Streptophyta; class Magnoliopsida; order Poales; family Poaceae; genus Zea; species Zea mays. The sequence continues at coordinate 27,745,618 of NC_050100.1, read as the reverse complement.
ATTCCTACAAGGAAAATATATTTTTCACAGGCATATATTGATTAAAATTCAAAGACGTGATGACAAAGACGACCTTCGAACTATCGAAAATTCTTCGAAGCAACAAAAAGTCGTTCTAAGGAACGCAGAGTAAGTTTACCGAAGTCACAAAAAGTCGTTCCAAAGGGAGCGCAGTGTAAGTTTTCTGCTCCAAAGTCGTTCCAAAGGGAATGCAGAGCATACAGCGAAAAGTCAACGCTGATACCGCCTAAGTAAAAGGCGAAGCGCGAAAAGTCAACGCGAATACCGCTGAAAGTAAAAGGCGAAGAAGCTCCTAAGGGAGGCTTACAGCGAAAAATAAACGCTGATTCCGCTGAAGTAAAAGGCGAAGAAGCTCCTAAGGGAGGCTTATAAAAGATTGTGTTTTATTGCAGGGATGCGTATGTATCTTCGGAGTAAACATCATCTCACATAGCATAACATCATCGCATCATTTCGCATAGCATAAGCATCATTCATCATTTTGCACATGGCACAAGAGGTGGGCACATTATCAATCTACGGAAGAACGCTTTGAAAAAAAAGGAGAGAAATCATAGTCACAAAAAGATACATCATTTATCTTCGGAAGGGTAGCTTCGGAAAATATTTTTACGAAGCCTGGATATTATTCATCAGAACATTGGATATTGTTGTGACAATGAAAAATTCCTCTTCACGAAGCATGAAAAGAAGGGAAGGTGTTTTTTCGTCAAAGACTCAAAAGCGGTATGTGTAAAGTTTCATGCATCGTAAAGAATTGATTAACAAAGATAGGTATATTACATTTGCGGTTGCAAAATGTTACAGTATATTACATTTCAGAAGTTTTCACAAAAATATTTAATCTTCTCTCAAAACGACTTCTACGGCCTCATTCAGAAGCCGATTAACGACTTCGTCCATAATATCTTCAGCCATCTTTTTAATTTCGTCGTCTCCTTTCGGCTGAGGGCACGAAGACGTTTTAGCAGGATCTGAAGTAAGACAGGATACGGCTACAGAGCTATTACAAATCGCAAACAAATCTTAAAGCCTAAGATTACAACACAATAAAAACTGTTAGTTAATACCTAATTGACCTTCGGCATCTGCGTTCTTTTCAGCAGCCTCAGCTACTTCTCTAGCATCATGAATCCCCTTTTCACTTCTTCTAATAATTTCTCCGGCCATTTCTCGGCCACCATTATCCCAAATATCGGTAAAAAAATTTCCACCAATTATACTAGCTTCAGCCGTAGGATCTCTTGCATCTTCAAAGGACAAAGCAGCTTCGGATTGTGCTAAAACTTTTATATGTTCGCAGCCCTTCTCTAAGATGGTGGCAATTCCTCTGGCACCAGAGAAGGCACATATATCTCCACGACTATTTAAAATTTCTTCGAAGGCTTCAGCTTCGTGGTCGATCCATTCAATGGGGCCTTCGGGATTGCCTCTCGTAAAGTTTTCCTCACTTGAAAATGCGCCGACCTTGGCGAAGCTAGCCTTCAGCTTCTTAACACACTCTATAGATTTGTTATAGCATCTCTTTTTGGACGAACGAAGTTCTTCAACAGTTACTTCTAGGTGATCTGCCCATTGGTCGCTGAGTTCTCGCTTTGTTTCTTCAAGTATGCGTTCTTCCTTGGCTCTGGCCAGTTGTTTCCGAAGGTCTTCAATTTCGCGCTTCTGAGCTTCAGCTTGACCTTTCAAAGCAGCTTCGTTTTCCTTTATTTTATTGATCAATGAGTGTAATATTTTATCCTTTTCAAGACCTTCGTTCCTCAGTTCAATAACTTTGGAACGAAGGTTGCTCAGGGCTATAGAACACCCTTCGTCTTCAGCATCTTTCTGTGCCCTGAGGGCATTGCTAAGTATCAGGCCCTGCAAAGAGAAATATGTGTGTGTCAATAGGTTTAAACAAACGAAAAATTTTGGACTCAACAAAAAATACAAGGATTTCATTTGTCGCACCTTTAAGCTATTGTAGGCTAGGCTGTCGGCCAGATCGTTTTTCGACAGCACCGAGAGCCCGTCTTCTAAAGTTGGGATCCGAAGCTCCTGCTTATCTCCCGGCAGACAGAAATTTCCTTGCTGTCGGGGAGACAGTACAAGAAGTCTTCTTCTCCACTGCCATTGAATATTAACGCCCCTTTGGATATTTCAGTTTTTGGGCGTAGTGCTGGGCCTCTTGCTCTTCTTTTTCTGATAGTTTTTTCCCCGAAGCATGACGAACAATATAATCACGAACTTTGAGGGATGCTTCGGGGGCAATAGCACCGGTTTCTTCAACCAAAGTTGGCTTTGTTATTTTTTCTGCCTCACTTTCCAAGGATTTTATCTTTGCGGGCTCTGAGGGCCCAGCTTCGGCTTCAGTCTCTTGCTCTGGATAGGGGTGGGCGTTCGGGTTACCCGAAATTTTCGGGTCGGGTATTTCGGGTTTTTAAAATTTCGGGTTTTGAGAATCGATACCCGAAATTACAACGAGTTTTGCAATACCCGAAAATTCGGGTACCCAGAATTTCGGGTTCGGGTTCGGGTATTCCCGAACTACCCGAACTATTATGTTGGCTTCATAAAAACACATGCACCCTATTAAATTAGTATAAAAATATAGTTTGAATAATGATATACATGGACATATAAAACACAAGCAATCTACAATCACAAGTTATGCACACTTACACATAATTATAGATGCACAAATTAATAATTAAGCATGATATGAGTACATGACACATTAAAAAGTTCGGGTAATTCGGGTATTTCGGGTACCCGATTGTGATACCCGAATTACCCGAAATAAATTCGGGTTTTGCAAGTTGCTACCCGAAATTCCCGAACAAAATTCGGGTTTTGGGTATTTCGGGTTCGGGTTCGGGTATTCCGGGTTCGGGTTTCGGGTTACGGGTTTTTTGCCCAGCCCTAGTCAGATCCACAACTAGGGGTGGGCGTTCGGGTTACCCGAAATTTTCGGGTCGGGTATTTCGGGTTTTTAAAATTTCGGGTTTTGAGAATCGATACCCGAAATTACAACGAGTTTTGCAATACCCGAAAATTCGGGTACCCAGAATTTCGGGTTCGGGTTCGGGTATTCCCGAACTACCCGAACTATTATGTTGGCTTCATAAAAACACATGCACCCTATTAAATTAGTATGAAAATATAGTTTGAATAATACATGGACATATAAAACACAAGCAATCTACAATCACAAGTTATGCACACTTACACATAATTATAGATGCACAAATTAATAATTAAGCATGATATGAGTACATGACACATGAAAGTTCGGGTAATTCGGGTATTTCGGGTACCCGATTGTGATACCCGAATTACCCGAAATAAATTCGGGTTTTGCAAGTTGCTACCCGAAATTCCCGAACAAAATTCGGGTTTTGGGTATTTCGGGTTCGGGTTCGGGTATTCCGGGTTCGGGTTTCGGGTTACGGGTTTTTTGCCCAGCCCTAGCTCTGGAGCTTTAGAACCAGAAATTTCAGTTGTTGTTTCAGGAATGACAGCAGCCTTCTTCGGAGGTGTGCTTGAAGATTTGATCGTTTCCAATACATCTAGCACATTAGCCATTCTCTTTCTTTTCGGAGTCACTGTTGACACTTTTTGATTTTTTACTGTCTCAATATTTGCCGCAGGACTCAAAACTTCTGGTGTTTTGGATCCCTCAGTTGCTTCTTTTACCTCTTCCATTTTTTCTGTGGACGGTGCTTCGACCTTCTCTTTCGTCTCTAATGGCAAAATCCTTGATTGTTCCAATTCTATCTTTGTTGGCACTTCGGCCGTTTCTGCGACTTCCGGCAGCAAGGTTGGCACGGGGCAGCTTGACCCGGACCGAGAAACGAAACTGTAGCAGCCGAAATTATTATGGTACTGTTCTTTACCCCAAGGTTTTGTTTCATATGATAATTCGTGTATATTGCAGAAGCTTTTTGCGTCAGGCTTCAGACCTTGGCTTCTCGCGGCCCAAACGAAGATATTTAGCCTTATGATTGCCTCGGGGGTTAGTTGGTGCAGATAAACTTCGAAGATTTTTAGCACCTCCACGACGAAGCTGCTCAAGGGAAACCGCAATCCAGCTTTCAAAAAGCTTCGGTACACCACGACTTCATTCTCTTCAGGGTGTGGACAAGTCCTTTCCCCTTCGTCCGCCCTCACAATGGATAGATCCCGGAAATACCTTCCCCTCATATTGGCAAGATGATTTTCTTTGATAGCTGATTTGCCGAAAACCGCATGACTTGGTAGCCAAGGGCGATCTTCGGAGTCTTCACCACCACTGTCCACATCATAGCTGTCACTATCGCCAGTATCCTCAGACAAACCTTCCAGAATCTCCTTGGTGATTTTTTCTGTATTTGTCTTTGACATCGCTATAAGAAACCCCAAATTTTTCTCTTCGTCGAGGCTCAGCTTCGTCCCAGCAGCAGTCTTTTTATCTTCAGACATCTTCAGAAATGCTAAAAAACTATTTTCAAAGCCGAAGCTTCAAAACTAAAAGCTTAGCAAATCTTAGTGTACAAGAGCTAAAAATTGAGTGAGCGGGAGCAGTTGGCCAGGGAGCGTATCAAATGAGTTTGCGATATGGCCGTATTTATACGCCAAGTGCGTTGAAAATTGAAAGACCCCGCTTGTCAGTGAATGTTGCTATTCTAGCAAAGGGAAGGTGTTTTTTCGGACCTTCGGCGTAAAGCCTTCGTCCAGATCGCAATCTAAATTTATTATTTTGAACAAATTAATATTGCGAGGGGCTACTGTTGGGGACCTTCGGCATCCGAAGGTCCTCAAAAACAGGATTTAATAGCGTTTCTGGAGTATAATGTGTGAACAGGTATCTTCGGACTCAAATCAGGCATCACAGTAGACCAGAATAATACGAAGGTTGGTGAAGCGCCGAAGGTGTAAGCAGGAAAGCTTCGGCGAGACAGCAGCAGTTGAAACCGACTTAAAGATGAAAAGGCTATTTAGACCTCGACAGATTACTATAGGATTATTATCAAGTGTAAAGGGCATTAATGTAATTTCGTACGGGCTGCGTCCCGTGCCTATAAATAGGTGAACAATACTCCCGTATTGTTCACGCTGACTTGGCATTCGCTTTTTGCGTCACGCTTGTACTGTCATCTCATTCCGATTGAAGGTACACTTGTAATTCAATGGTATTTCTGTTTATACCTGATAATAATATATAATTGTTCATGTTGTCTTTTATATCCTTTATATTTCATCCTTCGTCATTGTTTAATGAATTCATGAAGGTACGTCCTTCATAACCTTCGTCTGAAAACCACTATATCCTAAGGGAAATAATGCTTCGGAGGACGAAGGACCTTAACGATTAATATTTTCTATGTTGCCTTGTTCTTAATTCATAGCACTTGAGAACAAGTCCCCAACACACCTCGTTCACATACAAAGTCTAACCATCAAGGAAGGGTCAGCCTTGCCTCGGCAGATCCCCACTCGGATCCTCCACGTAGAGGCGCCATACCGGGGCAAAGGCAGGACAGCCCAAGAACACGAACGCCGCCCTAGCAGCGCGCGACGTCTTGGGCGGTCCTCCGGTGCGCGCGGCGTGACGACCGCTCTCGCGGCGGGAGGGGGCACCGGGAGCCAAGCCAGAGCCAGCTGAGCCAGCGAGCTCAACGCGCTGAAGCTGACGACGCTCGCCGCCGACCAGCCCCACGTTGTCGAAGTCCGACCCTCCCGCTAGGCCGATGAGCGCCCTCTCCCATGAATGCTGAGGGAGAAGGTGACCCACGAACCCGCGCGGGAGGTAGAGCTACGGCTCAGTCCGGCCTCCGCCCCAGCCAGGATGATGAAGATCCTTGAAGCTGAGGGCGGGGCAGAGGTCGCAGCCCGGCTTGCTTCTCCCCACCATCAAACTGGTGGTCACCGTCTTGGGTGACCACCGGCGAGGGGATGCAGCTACGCTGCCTGATGAAAATCCTTGAAGCCGAGCGATGGCTGAAAGGTACCAACTTCCGCGAAGTTGCGTTCCTCCAACGACGACAAGGCGGAAGAACCGCGGGCGCTCCCCATCCGGGGGCTCGGAAGGTGGATGGACGCGAGGCATAAAGGGAGTGCGAAGACATGGTTGCCTTCCAAGGGGGTCACCCTCCTTTTAAAGGCAACTCTCCCCACTTGCGTCCTCAGCCATCGTGGACCGAGTCTTCTCCAACATGCTCCAAGGTCCTCCCCCTACGACACGGGGGCTGGGCCCCACGCGTCATGCAAGCTAGCCCAAGGCGGAAGAATCCAAACCACCGCGCGTGGTGCGCGTAACTGCCCAGCGGTTACAAGCGCTTCTCCACTTTCGCCCAGACAAGCGGGTGAAAGAGCGGACCGCCATGTAGGCGGCATGCAACCGCACCAAGGGGGTGCACCCTTTCGACTTCGACGCGTCCAGCATGGAGGCCCAGGCCCACACGTCATGTAACCGGAGCGCCGGTTACTACGTGCAAGAAACTGCACCGCCACTCGCGCCAATGTCGCGCCTTCTCGACTATGGAACCGGTGCCGCAACTCGAGGCGACCCTGCGCATGACCCGACAGTGCCAACCAAGCACATCGGTCACGGGTCAGTCAGCCGCGGGAGAAGGGGCGATGGTCGATACGGCTAGAAATGGGCCGGCAGCAATGGCGGTGGCAGGCGGGCGGAAGCAGCGGTCAAGTCGTCAGCAAGCTCACGTCCCCTCCTGGGACAGCGAGAGAACCCTCTCCCACGGCGTGAAGACGACGCGCCCGTGTTCCGTTCCTCGAACGGCTCGCGCACGCACAACGGTTTCCTTACGAACCACTCGTCCCATCGCATTAACTCTGCGGTAGGACAAGCGGCACCTTTGGCAGGCGAAGCAGGCGACGCTTCACCTCCGCCATAATGACCGCGTCAAAAAAGGTGCGCCACGTCATTCGATTTCGTATCCTTTTCCACTTCCTCTTTCTCTCTCTTGCCACAGGGATCGGGAAAGGGGATACTCCGAAAGGGATCCTTCTCCGCGAAGGAAGCGGGCCACGAGCCCCCCTACTGATCAGAGGTTCGAAGGCTAGCCCCTCGGAAGGGTTCAACAGCCGCCTCAGAGCACTCGGGCTCTGCGCCCACTACTGGTCAGAGGTTCGAAGGCTGGCCCCTCGGAAGGGTTCAACAGCCGCCTCAGGCCACTCGGGCTCCGCGCCCACTACTAATCAGGGGTTCGTAGGCTGGCCCCCGAAGGGTTCGACAGCCGCCTCAGACGCAGAGCGAGGGATGACACTGGGTACGTTCGATACATAACCAAGGCTCGGGCTACGCTCCCGAGGTACCTTAGGACATTTCCGAGACCGACGGGAACGATTTTGTAACGAAATCCCACCAGAGGGAGGCATCGAGCCCTCGGACCCCGTCAAAAGGGGACCGGGTCCGGCAAATCACCCGCAGGTACTTTTGGAGCGCGCCTCCGGGCCACTAGCCGACCCCTAACGAACGGGGCACGGGCGTCCACTCGGATTACCCGTTAGCAACTCACTGGAAACACCATGTTCAGCGCCCTCCGAGGGCAACATGGCGCCTTCCCCCCCCCCTCCTCCTTGCGGAAAGGCGACACATAGGCGTATGTAAAAAAGTCGAGTCTGTCCTTGACCGTCCTCTCGCTCTGTGCGGAGGCTCGGGGACTGCTCTCGCAAACCCGGCTCCGGCCAAACCGTTGACAACGTCAACATACCAACCCGAGAACTTGGGACTCGACTATGCACCCGGGCTACGGCCAGTTCGCATGAGGGAACAACCAGACCGGCCGAAGCATCACGAAACGCGCTAAGACCTCGAAGGAGTCAAATCACTCCCTTCGAGGCACCCACCAGAACGAAACGCAACCGAGAAAGGCCGGTTCCCTTGCAAAAAAGTGCGACAAAAGCCTCCAAGCGAGTATCAACACTCCCTTCGAGGCTCGGGGGCTACTGTCGGGGACCATAATTAGGGGTACCCCCAAGACTCCTAATCTCAGCTGGCAACCCCCATCAGCACAAAGCTGCAAAGGCCTGATGGGTGCGATTAAGTCAAGGCTCAGTCCACTCAAGGGACACAATCTTGCCTCGCCCGAGCCCAGCCTCGGGCAAGGGCAGCCGACCCGGAGGATTCACGTCTCGCCCGAGGGCCCCCTCAAGCAACGGACACACCTTCGGCTCGCCCGAGGCCCAGTCTTCGCCGAGAAGCAACCTTGGCCAGATCGCCACGCCGACCGACCGTATCGCAGGAGCATTTAATGCAAGGATGGCCTGACGCGTGCTCTTCAGTCGATAGAGCCGAAGTGACCGCAGTAACTTCGCCGCTCCACTGACCGACCTGACAAGAAGACAGCGCCGCCTGCGTCGCTCCGACTGCTGTGCCGCTTGACAGAGTGAGGCTGACAGCAGCCAAGTCCGGCCTCGAGTGCCATAGGAAGCTCCACCTCGCCCGACCCCAGGGCTCGGACTCAGCCTCGGCTCCGGAAGACGGCGGATTCCGCCTCGCCCGACCCCAAGGCTCGGACTCGGGCTTGGCCCCGGAAGACGACAGATTCCGCCTCGCCCGACCCCAGGGTTCGGACTCGGGCTCGGCCCCGGAAGACGACGAACTCCGCCTTGCTCGACCCTAGGGCTCGGACTCGGGCCCGGCCCCGGAAGATGACGAACTCCGCCTCGCCCGACCCTAGGGCTCGGACTCGGGCTCGACCCCGGAAGACGACGAACTCCGCCTCGCCCGATCCCATGGCTCGGACTCGGGCTCGGCCCCGGAAGACGACGAACTCCGCCTCTTCCGATCCCATGGCTCGGACTCGGGCTCGGCCCCGGAAGACGACGAACTCCGCCTCGCCCAATCCCAGGGCTCGGACTCGGGCTCGGCCCCGGAAGACGACGAACTCCGCCTCGCCCGACCCCAGGGCTCGGACTCAGCCTTGGCCTCGGACGACGGTCTCCGCCTCGCCCGACCCGAGGCTCAGACTCGACCTCGACCTCGGAGGAGCCTCCGCCTCGCCCGACCTAGGGCTCGGGCCGACCACGTCACAGGAGGGGCCATCATTACCCTACCCCTAGCTCGCTCAGGCTACGAGGGACAAGACTGGCGTCCCATCTGGCTCGCCCCGATAAACAAATAATGATGGCGCCCCGCGTGCTCCATGACGACGATGGCTCTCAACCCCTTACGGAAGCAAGGAGACGTCAGCAAGGACTGGACAGCCCCCACAGCTATCCTTCCGCAAGGCTCCAGCGCTCCTCCGACGGCCACGACATCACATGAACAGGGTGCCAAAACCTCTCCGGCTGCCACGATGGTATGTACTTAGGGCTCTAGCTCCTCTCTGCTAGACACGTTAGCACACTGCTACATCCCCCATTGTACACCTGGGCCCTCTCCTTACGCCTATAAAAGGAAGGTCCAGGGCTCTCGTACGAGAGGGTTGGCCGCACGGGAGGACAGGCCGGCGCGTAAGGCTCTTTCTCTCCCTCTCCCACGCGGACGCTTGTAACCCCCTACTGCAAGCGCACCCGACCTGGGCGCAGGACAACACGAAGGCCGTGGGTTTCCCCGGGGTCGAAACACCGACAGTCCTTCTCTGAAAAACAACAAATAAGCAAGGGTGAGTACTTATGTACCCAGCAGCCCACCTTCACCCACGGAATGGGGAAATCAGATATAATGCATGGAGTATGTGGAGCTCAGGATATTTTACAGAAATAGCAATATTTGATGCAGGGTTATTTTGTAAAATATTTTATTTTTTTAAAGCGCTTCCTCTCCTAAAGGAGCAAGAAGTTTTTAAATATAGAACAAAATCCCCTGGACTAAACCATCCAGGTATCTCAGCAGTTTCCCACTGGTTTTCATTATCAAAAACAACTACTGGACTTCCCGTCCACCATAGCTCACGGCTCGACCGCCGGACCTTTTAAAACCACTTTTCAAAAGCATTTTTGGAAAACAAAACACTAATTGTCAAATCCATGCCATGACTCATCCATATCCGTGGACACAGACTATTCGAATAGGTTTTGAACTCTACACAGAGGTGTACACTTTACCCACTAGTCTGGTTTCTGCAATCTCACCATCGTGAGATCCGAATGCTGAAACTCTCTCCTTCCTTGCACGTCCTTACCTTAGCGATTACACCGGAAGGAACAAGGCCACCACAATGAACAAACCGGACAAAACATTCCCCTTCCTTATCCTCCCGGTGCTCCCCAGCCGTCATAATCCTGGGCTTTGGATCGTGCAAGTTCAGATCAAGCAACTGCCCATACAGTCTCGAGTGGTTGTACTTGATAAGAGTATAGGTAAGCAGTGATGACAAATCGGTCCTTAGGCGAGAGGGACAATCCTTCATGCTCACACCTAACCCGTCTGAGCCATCACCTTAGGCCCTCCCCTAAACCAGGGAGTCCCTGATCATCCCGCTCAAAGGTGATAAGGGTGACAACCCTTCATCGTACCCATTTTGAAAAACATTTTCTTTTGAAAACTCACACCTTTTCTCAAATCATTTGTAACAAAGATGTCAAGGAGTATAAAGATTAATTGCGACAAAGTTCTAAGCCTGGGTGGCCATAGTAACTTTTCTCTTAGCAACAAAATCATATCATGCATAAAATAACAGGCTGAGGGTTGTGGTTGAAAAGGCATAGGTAATTTATGCATCAAAGGGATCCAGTGAGATTGTCGTTGCTTAACCGGCGAAAGGGGAGAGCTCGAGGAACTGGCTTCTAGCTCCACCGCCTGGCGTAGACTTGCAGATCTGGCCGTCACGAGATGGCACGAACGCTCCGATAACTATGCAACATGAACAAGCAAACATATAAACCAGCAAGTATATCAACAAATATTTAATATAGTGGTCAGAATGGTGATATATGGATGGGTAGAGTCTTGAGCAGAATCTGTGTCATGTGGTGTTGTGATATTACTGGTGGTGGAGCGGAGGTGCTTACCAAGAGGGTGGATTGGAGGCGAAGCGACACTATGGGCGTAGCCGGTAGAGCGGGGTTACTGAGTGGGTGGGGGTGTTTGCCTTGGTTGAGGGTGTTGAGTGTGTGGAGAGGGAGAGGGTAGCTGGGTGTATTTATAGCGGGGTACCTATGGTTTAGTAGAGTTCACAATTGGTGAGAATAGTGACGAATGAATCGTCTGACTTAGTCTGAACAGGGAAATTATAGGCAGAATATGGGACAAGAGCATTTTGAGAGTTTTCTGGAATATGAACCATGTTTAAGGGATGACATGGTTGGATAAGGAATAATTTGATAAGAATTTAGAAACAAGAATTATTGGAATCTGAGTTTGGAAGCCTGGTTCGAAAGAATCTCAAAGTTAAGCGTGCTCAACTTGGAGAAATCTGGTATGGGTGACCAGATGGAAAGTTCTTACTGGAAGGAAAATCACAATCACCGGAGTTCGTATGACTGGAATATTGGTGTGGCAGGTCTTAGTTGAGCTGGACAGCATGATTGATGAGCAGTTCAATATTTGGTTGATCGGATGATCGATGAATAGTAACGATGAAATAGAAACGATAAATAATATCGATGAATAGTAGCGATGATGAATAGTAACGATGAATAGTAATGATGGAATGGTAACGATGAATACTAATGGTGAATAGTCGTATGAACGAACGATGGACGATGAATAGGGACTATGAACGAACGATGAATAGAGACTATGAACGAACGATGAATAGGGACTATAAACGATGAATAGGGACTATGAACGAACGATGAACGATGAAAAGGGATGATGAATGGACGAACGAACGATCGAACGATCAGACGAATGAACGATCGGAATTTCGGCAGCATAACGACTGAACAAAGATTATTTGGACGAACAAACGGATGAACGGACAAACGGACGAACGAACCATGAACGATTAGACGAACGAACGAACAAACTAAGAACAGTTGGACGAACGATCGAATGAACGATCGAACGATCCTTGTGCTAGTGTTGTGCATGTGTGGGAGTGGGAGTGGGGAGGGGGAGAGAGTTGCCATGAAATGGCTTGGGGTGGCTTGAGGGGAGGCCCTTGCCCCTCTATTTATAGGCTAGGTGGGGGGATTAGGGGGAGGAGGCGAGGATTAGTGGGAGGATGCGAGGATTAGTGGGAGATAAGCATGTATTAGTCATGTATAAGTGAAATTAGCTTGTAGAGCTCACTGTATGACACCGGAGGCGTACGTATACGTATGAGCATGAGGAAAATTATGAAGAAAATATTTGTAGAGACTTTAAAAATGATTCTGAAGTTATTTCTCAGGAGGAAAATATTTGGAGAAATATCGGTGGAATATTTAGATAGTATTTCTGGAAAGAATTAGAGGGGATCACTGGGGAAATATTTGTAGGATATTTTGAGGAGGATTTTGGAGATAATATAGACCACTATATTTTATTTGTTGAGATCAACTCGCAAACAAACATTTTTGAATGAAATTTAAAATTCATTTTGAATTTAGAGCAAGTTTGAGAAAATTTTAAGATTTGGATTTTCGGGGTGCTACAGATCTACCCCACTTAAAATGAATCATGTCCTCGAGATTCGACTTAGAAGGGTTATACGTATAACTTTACTTCAGCTACAAATCTTCACTATGCAGGCTCTTCAAGGAGATGGAGCTTCAAAAAAAATCTGGCCTTTGAGGAGCATCCGTTTGCCGATTGCAACGCTGATTCTGGCTACTCAAAGATCATCTTCAGGCTTCTAGCTTTCACTTGGCAGCTAGCTTATTGAAGACGCATTGATGCCAACACACAAACCTTTCTCTTGCGAACTCCCACATGGATTCCTTCCTTGATTGGTCTTCTGGTGCTTCATCAACAAAACTTGGGTGACCACCTCTCATCCAGAAACTTATATGCTTGGATGATCTGGTCCTCCACAAGCTTGCCACATGCCTTCTTCTTTTTCTCCACAGTAACAACCTTACTGGACACTACCCCACTTAAAACGAATGAGGGTAGAACTCTTGAATCTTGGGGATTTGAACTCCTTGAAGTACCTCATAACAAGGGTGTTACGAGGCCTTCTTCTGTCGTTGCTGCTTGAGCAGGCTATGGAGAGATGACTGCCACCGGGTTAATTTTGGGACAACCTTCTTCCCATCTTCTCTTCGCTACCTTCTTTTCTCTTCCCACTTTTCACTGCCCCTTTCTTTCTCTTTGCTCTTCCCACTGGAGGATTCTATCAAAGAGTATTACCATCATACAGAGGAGGAAACCAAAGACTATGAACCATGTACAACAGTCTTCAACCCAAGAATCACCAAGCTTTGTGATCTTAGGGGCGAGGGAGTGGAAAATAGAGTTGCTTGCAATTTGGCAGAGGGGATTTTATCAGGTGTGTGCTTTACTTGGGATGGGAACTGAGGGAGCTAGTGGGGAGTTTTATAGGCGAGCGACACTGATGGTGGTGCTCGGGGGGTGTGGAGTGGTGGTGATGGAGCAAGTGCCACGTGGTAGCAGACGCGACATGGGGAGGGGGGCCTGGTGTTGCCGGCGATGATGGCGGCGGCGGGTGCGCTGCAAAGGGGGCATGGGCGGTGGTAGTGCGCTTCAAAGGGGGCGTGGGGCGGTGGTAGTGCACATGGAGGCGAGCAGCGTGCGGGGGGCAAGGGTGAGTGGTGGGGTCAACGACCCTGATGTTTGTGGTCTCTAGTTCAAAGTATCTTTGCCTCTCTGTATGGTAATAACTTCTTCTGTCCTCTTTTCCTGTTTACTTTGACTCAGGGGTACTGCTTTGATTCTCACGGTCGTTTTTTTTACTAAGCGGTTGGATAGGTTCCTTCTGTAGCTTATTCCAGGCTTCAAGGGTAAGCTTTCCAGTATCTTCTTGGGTAAGGTGCTTTTCTCTTGAGATGGGTTAAGGGGAGAATGGAAAATAAGGTGAGGATTAGCTCTAATTTATGATCTATGTTTTTAGAGACAACCCTTCTTAAAAAGAAGGAAAACACACAAGCTCAGCAATGATAAGCACAAACAAATCAAATGTTTTGCATAGGGGAAGAATAGAGTTTTTCCAAAGCACAGACTACTCAAATTCAGGGGCTAAGCTTAACTACTATTGCTCGGCTCCTGAACTGGGAACTACGCTAAATGCGACTAATGAGCACAAACATTAAAGCATCACATATGCACTCAAAAGGGAAGAAAACATCAAGCGAAATTCATTTTGAAATGCCCTAGGGGCCACACAATTAGAGTTTTTCAAAACACGAGACTACACGATTACCTCTCATACATGCAGGGCTTTGGCTAAAGTGAAGAAAAACTTCACTACCCAATGCATGTAGAGGACTGGGCATAACTAACTTAGATCTGGTAGCTTCTCTTCTGGCGAGGCTGGGACACAACTTCAATTTGAGACATCTCCTGGATGGGTCAAGAGGGAGCTGATGTTGATGACTTTCTGGCGGCGACTGAGATGGCAGGACGGGGTCGAACTCTTCTTGAAGTGGGACTGGCTCTTGTAGCTCCTCAGAGGGCGGCAGTGCTGGTGGGGTGCTTGCAGCTTCTTCCTTGACCTCACGAAACGGTGCTAGAATCTTCTTCATGGTGAGGGGCTCAAACAACTCTAGCGGAGGATCTTGGGAGGATTCGAGGTGCTCTTGCTTATCCATAGCCTGAGGGGAGACTGGCATTCCTTCTAAGACTATGGCTCCTTCTAGGAGTTCCCAAGCCTTCTTCTCTCCTCTGATAGAGATCAGGTGACCTTCAAGAATCTGGGGATCTTCAGCTCTCATGGGTTGAACTGGGTTGGATGAAGCGGGCTCTTGGATCCGTAGGGCTCTACGTTGGTTGCGGGTGACCAAGTAGGCCTCAATTAGCTTCTGGACATGCTCATCCTTGGCTTACTTCAAGGCTTCAACAACAATGACTTCACGACTCTCCAAGGCAACTACACGGGCTTGAGTTGTGGTGAGATCCACATGGAGCTGGCGGTTGCGCTTCTCTGCCTCTTCTACTCGGGCAATCTTCTGACTGTGGTGCCGAGCCAAGAAATCATACTGTGCATCCAGGGTGAGCAGGTATGCAGTGAGGTACACGACTGTGGGGTCGTCCTCAAGCAACTGTTGCCCTTCCAATGCACACATCCTGGCCATCCAAACTGGACGGTCTCTCTGAAAGGGCAGAAAGAATCTGAGTGGGGGTGTAGGCCACTTTTTCTTCGTAGATTTGACATAGTGCCCTCAATGCCTTGCGAGCGACGACTTGGCAGGTGTCTTTGAATCTGTGCCCCGCAGCAATGACACTCCATCCCACATGGTGCGGACTGGATCCAATGTATATAGTCACGACACACTTCTCTGTGCCATGCTCGATGAATTCATGACCATCATACTCTGGCTGGCTCCTGATTCCAAGGCGAACTGTGCATGCTCTCAACAACTTAGGGAAACCATCTTCATTCTGGCAAAAGCTAGTTTGGCAGTGAACCTCCATCTAACTTCTAAGAGAAGGAAAGGGGGAAAACATTTTTGAAATGGAGGATGAGAGCAAGAATTTTTTTTAGAAAATAGTTTTGACTCAAAAACTTTTGGATAAAGCCTAAGGGTTATGTCCTACGGCCAACCTAACAGCTCTGATACCACCTGAAGCGCCCCAATCCTCTAGGACTCAAATGTGATACAATTACTAGTCCCAGGAGGCCAATAAACACATTTATATATCAAATAGTTCCAGATCTGCTTAAACGAGACAAACATATAAAGGTGGCGATCAACTTTAAGAGTTGGTCCACAACTCGGGACATATCATCAGAGTGGGGCTGAAGCAGCCCGATATACGCATCGAAGCAAATCAGCGGTCCAACAGCCACATGCAAGGTTGGGAACAGGCGTAACTCTTACCCGATCAGCGATCTCCTTCTCTGAAAAACAACAAATAAACAAGGGTGAGTACTTACGTACCCAGCAGCCCACCTTCACCCACGGAATGAGGAAATCAGATATAATGCATGGAGTATGTGGAGCTCAGGATATTTTACAGAAATAACAATATTTGATGTAGGGTTATTTTATAAAACATTTTATTTTTTTCAAAGTGCATCCTCTCCCAAAGGAGCAGAAAGTTTTTCAATATAGAACAAAATCCCCTGGACTAAACCATCCAGGTATCTCAGCAGTTTCCCACTGATTTTCATTTTAAAAAACAGCTACTGGACTTCCCGTCCACCATAGCTCACGGCTCAACTGCCGGACCTTTTAAAACCATTTTTCAAAAACATTTTTGGAAAACAAAATACTAATTATCAAATCCATGTCATGACTCATTGAAAGGGAAATAGTCTCAATATTTCCTATAATCGATTTTGGTGTTTGACGACCATCACAAACCTTGTGGACTAATCAGTTTGCCCAGTTGATCATTTCATAGGTGCATAAGTTCATCTACAACTATTCTAAATCGACTGTCCGGAATACCGTAGATTATTCCGGACAAGAGAAGCTTTTTGGAAAAACACCTAAGCGCGGATCATCCGGGCCCTTGTGGCGGACCGTCCGCGGCACCAAGATGACCCTCGGACAGGAACACTGCAAAAACACAAGTCTACACTACGGACCGTCCGACGGAGAAGCGAGCACCGTCCGAGACCAAGCGCGGACCGTCCGGCCTCAGGCGCGGACCGTCCGGTCGATGAAAACCAGAAAACCCTGAAGGTGACGGGTTTGGTAAAATGTAATTTTAGCGTTCTCGCGGACCGTCCGGGGTGCACAAACGGACCGTCCAAGACTGCTTTATCTGACATCTGACGACGCATTTAATGCATAGTAGCCGTTGATATAGCCGTTACTGCTGACCGTTGCGATTTCAGCCGTTGATGTGCAGCGGCGGACCGTCCGGACCAGGGGCGCGGACCGTCCGCGGTCGGCAGAAAGGGAGCAACGGCTAGGAAGTGGTTGGGGGCTATAAATACAACCCCAACCACCTCCATTCACTACACCCAAGCACTCCAATCTTTCACATTCAATACAAGAGCTAGCAATCCATTCCAAGACACAATCAAAGCTTCCAATCTCTCCAAGTTTCACAATTGAGACAAGTGATCATTAGTGATTAATGACTTGAGAGAGAGTGTGATCTGTGTTTTATTTGTCGCTCTTGTCGCTTGGCTTTTGCAATCGTGCTTTCTTCTTCTCCCACTCTTATTCTCAAGTGACTTGTAATCAAAGCAAGAGACACCAAGTGTGTGGTTGTCCTTGCGGGGTCTAAGTGACCCGTTTGATTAAGGAGAAAGCTCACTCGGTCTAAGTGACCGTTTGCGAGAGGGAAAGGGTTGAAAGAGACCCGGTCTTTGTGACCACCTCAACTGGGACTAGGTTCTTTGGAACCGAACCTCGGTAAAACAAATCACCGTGTTCATCAGCTTTATTTCTTGGTTAATTTGTTTTCCCTCTCTTTCGGACTCGGATTTAATTCTAACGCTAACCCTGGCTTGTAGTGTGTGCTTAAGTTTGTAAATTTCAGATTCCGCCTATCCACCCCCCCTCTAGGCGACTTTCACTCATCCATATTCATGGACGCGGACTATTCGAATAGGTTTTTTAACTCTGCACAGAGGTGTACACTTTACCCACTAGTCCGGTTTCTGCAATCTCACCGTCGTGAGATCCGAATGCCGAAACTCTCTCCTTCCTTGCACGTCCTTACCTTAGCGATTATACCGAAAGGAACAAGGACACCACCATGTCCAAACCGGACAAAACATTCCCCTTCCTTATTCTCCCGGTGCTCCCCAGCCGTCATAATCCTGGGGTTCGAACCGTGCAAGTTCAGATCAAGCGACTGCCCATACAGTCTCGAGTGGTTGTACTTGATAAGAGTATAGGTAAGGAGTGATGACAAACCGGTCCTTAGGCGAGAGGGACAATCCTTCATGCTCACACCTAACCCGGCTGAACCATCACCTTAGGCCCTCCACTAAACCAGGGAGTCCCTGGTCATCTCGCTCAAAGGTGATAAGGGTGACAACCCTTCATCGTACCCATTTTGAAAAACATTTTCTTTTCAAAACTCACACCTTTTATCAAATCATTTGTAACAAAGATGTCAAGGAGTATAAAAATTAATTGTGGCAAAGTTCTAAGGCTGGGTGGCCATAATAACTTGTCTCTTAGCAACAAAATCATATCATGCATAAAATAACAGGCTGAGGGTTGTGGTTGAAAAGGCATAGGTAATTTATGCATCAAAGGGATCTAGTGAGATTGTCGTTGCTAAACTGGCGAAAGGGGGAGAGCTCGCGGAACTGGCTTCTGGCTCCACCGCTTGGCGTAGACTTGCAGATCTGGCCGTCACGAGACGACACGAACGCTCCGATAACTATGCAACATGAACAAGCAAACATACAAAACAACAAGTATATCAACAAATATTTAGTATAGTAGTCATACAAACCAGCGAAGCGACACTATGCGCGTAGCCGGCAGAGCGGGGTAATTGAGTGGGTGGGGGTGTTTGCCTTGGCTAAGGATGTTGAGTGTGTGGAGAGGGAGAGGGTAGCTGGGTGTATTTATAGCGGGGTACCTGTGGTTTAGTAGAGTTCACTATTGGTGAGAATAGTGACGAATGAATCGTCTGACTTAATCTGAACAGGGAAATTACAGGCAGAATATGGGACAAGATGGAAAGTTTTTACTGGAAAAAAATCACAGTCACCAGAGTTTGTATGACTGGAATATTGGTCTGGCAGGTCTTAGGTGAGCTGGACAGCATGATTGATGAATAGTTCAATATTTGGGTGATCGGATGATCGATGAATAATAACGATGAGTAGTAATGATGAATAGTAACAATGAAATAGCAATGATGGAATAGTAACGACGAATAATAATGGTGAATAGTTCGTATGAACGAACGATGAACGATGAACGATGAATAGTGACTATGAATGAACGATGAATGATAAATAGGTACTATGAACGAACGATGAATAAGGACTATGAACGATGAATAGATACTACGAACGAACGATGAACAATGAATAGGGACTATGAACGAACAATGAATAGGGATGATGAATGAACGAACGATCGGACGAACGAACTATCGGAATTTCGGCAGCATAACGGCTGAACAAAGATTATTTGGACGAACGAACGGACGAACGATCGAACGATCGGACGAACAGATGAATGAACCATGAACGATCGGACGAACGAACGAACAAACTAAGAACAGTTGGACGAACGATCGAATGAACGACCAAACGATCCTTGTGCTAGTGTTGTGCTTGTGTGGGAGTGGGAGTGTGGGGCAGAGAGAGTTGCCATGAAATGACTTGGGGTGGCTTTAGGGGAGGCCCTTGCTCGTCCTATTTATAGGCTAGGTGGGGGAGGAGGCGATGATTAGTGGGAGATAAACATGTATTAGTTATATATAAGTGAAATTAGCTTGTAGAGCTCATTGTATGACACCAGAGGCGTACGTATACGTATGAGCATGAGAAAAATTATGAAGAAAATATTTGTAGAGACTTTAAAAATGGATCTGAAGGTATTTCTCAGGAGGAAATTTTTTGGAGAAATATAGGTGGAATATTTGGGCAGTAATTCTGGAAAGAATTAGAGGGGATCACTGGAAAAATATTTGTATGATATTTTGAGGAGGATTTTGGAGATAATATAGACCACTATATTTTATTTGTTGAGATCAACTCGCAAACAAACATTTTTGAAACGAAATTTAAAATTCATTTTGAATTTAGATTGAGTTTGAGAAAATTTCAAGATTTGAATTTTTGGGGTGCTACAGGCCGCTAGCCAAACTTCGCCCTGCAAGGCTTGCCCCCGCCTAGGCTGAGCTCCGCCTAGATCCTATTGCTTCCGTCTAGCCATGAGTCACACAGGCTATGCTCCGCCAATGCCCAGTTGCCCAGCTCTGCCAGTTGTGGTCGTGTTCCACCGTTCGCGTCTCTAGCCTTAGCACACCAGACCATCTGCACCTATGCCAAGCTCGACAACTCTGCCGCTTCAAAGTCGATCAAACAAAAAAACTGCATCACCTATGCATGGAAACAAAAACAAGGGAAATAAGGTATTTTCCATATTTATCCCTTATTTTATAGCTACAAATTGCTTTAGAATTTTCTTCCGTTGTTTCGTTAGCAACATCTTGATTTTGATGCGTCCTTCGCCACTGGTTACCGATATTATCCGTGTCCGACTAGTTCCGTATTCGATACATGACTATCAATATTTGCATCCGAGAACACTCGTATTTGTATTTGTATATGAAAATATTCATATTCGAATTCGAATCCGAATAAAAATATGAAAACAAATATGATTTATGTGATACGCGTTCGTATTCGATCCAATTATGTCCCAATCAGGGTTTAAGAAACCGGTTCTAGGGCTAAAACCGGCCACCACCGATAACCGATTTATCGCGATAAACAGGCGAAAACCGGTAGAAACCGGCCGAAATCGAGTTTGGACAGTTTTTGAATTCGAACCAGTTTCCAAACGATAGACCGACCGATACGGCCGATAAACCGGCCGATACGACTGATAAACCGGCCGCATAGAATCCAAAACCGATCCATATGTATTTTTGAAATAAAGCACATTGAGGTCCCATAATTTGAACAAAAGATGACCCAAACATTATCACAAGTCCAATAACAACATTTAGCAGTTCAAACACATTACATGACATTGTTTCATAGTTCACAAACAACATCGAAGATACAGATACATGTTTTATAGTTCACAGTTGATCCTCCATCGAAGATCATTCCCACGGGGCATTCCACTGATATTGTGTTTGTGCCATATTGTACTCCTCCGTTGATAGCAACATAATACCTTGGTCACGCATCAACTAGGCATTGTACTCTACCCAAGTCTGACCAGTCCACGCAGAAGTCGCACTCCACGACTCAACAAACATTTGGTAGTACTCAGGGTCCTCCCATTCGTACACCCACCTCGTTGGTTGCTGTGTTACCTCACCAACCGGATAATTGACATAGGGAAGCAGGGGTGAAGATGAACCTTGTCTTTCGTTGCTAGAATCGGGGGTCCAATATGCTTGCTGTAGGCCTTGGTGTCCGATCCCTGTGTGAGTGGTCCTACGCTACTCAGGGTCCTCCCATTCGTACACCCACCTCGTTGGTTGCTGTGTTACCTCACCAACCGGATAATTGACATAGGGAAGCAGGGGTGAAGATGAACCTTGTCTTTCGTTGCTAGAATCGGAGGTCCAATAATTTCAAATGATTTGAAGCCAAAAGGGGAAAAATTAACCTAACCCTACCCCTACTCGACAGCTCGGCTAATCGGCCCATCTGGCCGATTAATCGGCTCATATCACCGATAAACCGGCCTAACCGGCCGGTAAGCCGCGCGACGCGTCCTAGCCGATGCGCCCGATAAGCCGGAGCTAGCCGGCCGATTAGCCGCTCAAACCGGCCGATAAATCGCCTCAAACCGCTGGTTTACGGACTGTCGGGGAAGAGGGACTTACCGGCGGCTTTCCGCTCCAACCGGCCGGCTAGCCGGTTCTTATGGCCGGCTCGTCGTGCTCTGGCGGCGGACGGGCGATGTTTCGACCGGACGAGGCGTAGAAGCGGATGGGGAGCTCTGTGGAGCTGGTTGCGCGGTGTTAGGGTTAAGTATAGCCATAATGGGTCGGCCCATTTAGGAGGTGTTTTTTATTATTTTTTATTTTTTTTAACTTTTTTGATTTTTAGTTTGAATTCGGTAGTGTATTTTTAAATTTGGTTTCAGTGGAAAGTCTTAGAATAATCCATAGTATTTATAAGAAAATTTTCATCAAAATATTTCAAATTTTATAAAATTTCACAAATTCAAACTACAAAACCGGCCGGGCCCGATAACCGAAAAGCCGGCCGGTTTATCCGGTTCGCCGACCGGTTTCTCAAACCTTGGTCCCAATGTACCGGATCCTTACAAGATAGCCTAATGCAACCCGCTAAAGCTCGGACGCAACGCCGCTAGCCCTCTACCACCGGCATGGGCCCAAAATCATCTGCCCCTTTCGAGGTCCACTTGTCTGTCACGGTCTCTCACGGAGGCCGTATGCTCTCGGCGAGTCTTATCACCCCCCCTGACCTCGTTCTAATCCACACGAGACGAGGTCGAGGACTCTAGCACGACTCCAACTGCCACGCGAGCTGCGAGCGGCGAGCCTCATCAATCGATCACACGCGACGCGAGTACGAGTACGAGTATACGGCCACGAGCAGACGAGCTCCTCCGCCACCAGTGTCATCGCGCAGCCTCGCGCTCGTCCATGGCGTCCGTGTACACGGCGCCGCGCGCCCCGCTCCCGACGGTGGCGTCCTCCTCGTCATCCGCGCGGCAGGTGGATCCGAACCCTAGTGGAAGCCGCTTCCTCGCCGGGCGGCGCCTCCGCGTCGTCCGCCGCCTCGCCGGCGCGGCCCCGTCGCGGCGCGCTCCGTGGGTCTGCTACTCCGCGCGTAGCCCCGACGCGGACGCCGGCGATGAGCAACGCCGGCGGGGTTGGGACGCGATGCTCCACGACGCCTTCCAGGGTGCCGTGCGACGGTGGAGCGAGTACGTCAGCAATTACTGGCCCCTACCGCCCTCTGTGAAGGAGGCGGGTACGGGGAAGAGGGTTGGGAGTTCTTACGATGAGGAGGTGATGAATGGGGATGAAGAGGAGATGAAGGTTGGGGAGGAAGAGGGAAAGTGGAGCTGGGAGAGGTGGAAGCGGCATTTTGCTCTCATTGAGGAGAGCGAGCGTCTCGTTGATGAGCTCCAGGTTAATTTTATCCCGACCCATATACTTACTACAGTCTACATGGTAGTAATGCTTTAAATGCGGACGGAACTTGCTTATGACTCAACACTGGAGTTTTTACACCGCTTAACTTGCTAATTAGCAAGTTTGAAGACGTGGTTGAATGAAGCCGAAAATTTCCATTAGTATATGATACCAATCCTGGAAGTTTATTCTTTGAAATGCCCCTCAAAATAAGCTAGGGTTTCTTTGGTTAAAGGTACAATTGAACACAACACAATTGCACCATTGTATGGATATGATGTACACACTATTTTTCATTTAGCTTCCGCATCAGGATTTGTTACTTGAGTAGCGTGAGTCTAAAGAAAATTGCCTAACACAGATACTTTACACACTAGATTCATGCTAATTAACTGTTATGGGAGCTTTACTTAGGAAAAAAACTATTAAACTCACTCAAATTTGAACAGGCTGCTTTGAAGTTAATTTTTTTAATCAAATAGCACTGGTTGTTTGATGTATTACTTGAATCGACTTTGTAGGAGATGAAAGGGTTCTTTTATAAAAATCACTGACATACTCTATTTGCTGCATATGATATTCACTTATTTTCCACCGAACTGTTGACATGTTGTCAACAATACATCCCTTAACATTGCAACTCTTAGTATCAAACATTGAAATATCCATTTCATAATCAGCCCAGTCACCTGATGTAGGTTCACAAACCATGCATATGCATCATACTATTGGTTGAAGTTTCTTTATTCTGTTTGTACGTATAACCCCCTAACTTATGACATGTCGTCTACTTCATTCCAACCTAAAAAAAGGTATCGTGCATCCCAAACTATGTAATACAGTTCAAATAATCACTAGGGTGGGGTTTTCACCATGACATTTGGGCCTGCTTGTCAGGGATGACGGATGACACGTGGCGTTTTGTCCTATTTTTCTATCACCCGTTGCCCTCCCCCTCAGTCAGTCATCTCCCTATCTCCTGTTCTTCATTGGGGTATAGAAAATCCAAGGGCCATGCTGTCGCCAATGCACTTGTATTTTCATCTGGCTTGCTGGTGCTCTTGGTGGTTCATTGGGTTGCACTGGGGGGATAATGATGATATCGCATACGTGCTGGTCACCCCTAGGCAGATGCAACAACGATGGTGACGAAGGAGGGTTGCGACCGAATATGAAGAGGGAGGCACCCTTGGTGCTTGCCATGACACGCGTCTCTAATGGTCGTGGTACATATCCAAGGGCACCGACATGTTGAATAAAGTCGTGCGGTGTTGAGGAATCATGTGGATATGACATACACGACCTGGAGGAGTAGAGCAAGACTGTTGTCGATGTTTTGACCCGAGGGTCCTAACCAACTAGTGAATTTGTGCTACGTGTCTCGGTCCAGATGGGTGATGCAAGAAGACACAAGATTTATCCTGGTTTGGGCAATAGAAGGCCCTATTTCCAGCGGGGGGATGAGACTTATATTATCTTGCACCTAAGTGCTCGGGTACAAGCTAAACGAGAGAGGGAGTAGATCCCAAGTCTCTGTGAGTGATTGAGGCTAGTGCCAATATCGAACGCGGAGGGAAAACAGTGAAGTGTTGTCCCCTGTCCCCTGGGGATCTGGACTCCTCCTTTTATAGCCGCAAGGAGGGAACCCAGGAGTGCAAGGGTTGTCGTAGTTGTTGAGAGGGGGTGATCCCCAGCCCCTGTAGTAGTATGGCCACTGTGATGGCTCTTGTCCTGGTTGTTGTCCTTGATCAGGAGGTGAATGTCTGGTTCATGTATCAGTATCTTGACCAAGCAGAGAGCCGAGGCCAAGGTCGGGGGCTCGGATGCGTACCAGAGCCTATCTTGTGGACGAGAGGTCTGAGCCGTAGTGGTTGAAATAACGATGAGTATGGTGAAAAGTGCATGGTAATCCGACCCGTATGGCGTAAATCGGACTTGACACCAGCCATGTGTTTTCTGTAGCCATCCTGTTGATGTTGTTTGCCCGAGGCCATGGCTCGGGCGAGACAGAGATTTCTTCCGAGGCCATGGTCGGGCCTACGCCTGGACACGTAGTCATGCTGGGTGTGGTCAGAACAATAGTCGGGGTGGTCTCTTGCGGGATTCGCGGGGAGTTGGTGGCATTTAATGCGCCAATGCCGAGGCAGCTGGCTGAGACTGAGCTCGGGCAAGGCGGAGTTCCCTCCCGAGGCCGAGGTAGACTTCGGGCGAGGCGTAGTTCCCTCCCGAGGTTGAGGTTGTGCCTAGATGTCGCATGTCCCATCCGAAGTTGTTGAGAATAGTGACTAGAGCGAGGGAGCAGTGCCAGGTATTCGCGGGCGTGCGTCATCGTAGATGGTGAAAGTAGATGGGACCGCGATCCCATTGTCCTCTATTGACTGCGGTGTCATTGGTGGAGCAGGTATTCGTATCGGTTGCATTTAATGCACACATCTTGTGGTTCTTGAGAACTTTGGCCGAGGCCGGGCTCGGGGCCGGCCTTCGTCCGAGATGCCCTCGGGCGAGGCAGATTTTTGCTTCCCGTGAGAGGGTGCACGACTCCTTGGGTGAGTCGAGGATCCACGCAGGCGCAACCTTCGCCTGAGGATGGGCTCGAGCGAGGCGTAGTTTCGAGCAACCGTCAAGCAGGGTCTCGGGCGAATCGTGATTCGATCCATGCGTGGCCTCGGGGAGCGCGTTTTTTGGTTTATGATTTCCTGGTACTCGGGTGTTAGGTATGCTTAGGGGCATAATCCGGGTACCCCTAATTATGATACCCGACAACTGTGGTGGCGGCGGCGGCTTTTCTAAGCTCCACTTGCTCAACCCTGTTATCCCCTTTACCCTTCTCTCTATCGATACCTCATTGAGAACCCCTTATCTTAACCTCATCGCTGTCGCTTCAAAGTTCTGATGAGCTCTGGCTCTGGCCATGAGGAAGCCTCGACGGGATCCATGACGATGATAGGATGGTGGGGAGTGGGTGGCTTAGAGGAGGACAACCGACAGGGATGTTGTTCCTCCACGACACAGGTGAGGTTGGACAATGGCAATGTTGCTCCTTTGTGGCCCCACCCTCATGTTCTTCGGTAGTCTTGTTGGGCCGGATGGAGGAGCAACGCCTACCACCGCAACAGGGTTGATGGACAAGAGTGGATGAGGGAGACCATGCCACCTCGCAGCTCAGTCGGACAAATTGGCAGAGGAGCACGAGGAATGGGATGGTCGAAGGTTGAAGGAGATCCTGATGGGATAGCCCTGATGCCATCAGATGCCGGTGAGGATTGCCAGATGCCATCTGCAAGCAATCTTAAATGTCATGGTGGCAAAACCACCTCCAGGGTTTATTTAAATGGTATTACATAGTTTAAGACGTGAAATGGCCTCTAGCCTAGCGGTTAAGGCTTCCGAGTAGCACCTCCATGACCCTGGTTCGATTCCCTCAGGGCAATTTTTTCAGCTTGGTTAAAAAAATCCCCTTGTTGTGCCTCATCCGCTCTCGGGTTACGATGTTCTATGCGCCACCCTCCCAGTTGGGTCGTTGCAGAGTGGACGGTTGACGTCGGCCCGTTAGTGATGGAGAGGCCAGGGTTTGGGGATTTTTTCGGTCGGGACCAATGTTTCAATCTCTTCTTAGTATTATACCGGGAGGGCAGTCATTTCCTCCCCGGCTGAGTTTTTTACGTAGTTTAAGACAATACCTGGTTTTTAGTGGGTGGGTGGGTTATGTATAGACTTTTCCCTATTTGTACATTGAACCCCTATGCTCGAATAGTCAAATGTATTGTTGGAATTGCAGTTGTTTTAGTGGATCACATGACTAAATGTGCCTTCCTCTGTTGTGGTTGCTACCAAACTGCATAATTTAGTGTCTAATGTTTTGAGAATGTTCGTGGTTCATGCCAGTGTTGCAGAGTTTCAGGAGCTTATGTGCGATTTGGGTGATGTGGTTTTTAAACTATTGAGATGCCAGTCGCGACTCACGTGCTGTCAAAATATAACTTTTTGAAGTACATGTTGATAGAACTTCTTTTTTTTCTCTCTCGAAAGCGCAGGAGAACTGCGCGATAATATATTAAAGAAGAGGAACAGATACAAGAAACAAACTAGGGGCCCCTACGGCGGCCAATAGCAGACATACAGAAATCCATCCATGTCTAAAAAACTAACAAGAACTACCACAGTGCTAGCTAACTAGCAGAGAGGCCCGGAATGGGGGTGGTAAGCAAAGACAACTTCTTTGCACCAGCCATCTCCCAAAGGTCAACCTCCAACCCAACTCTTCTAATAGCATCATTAATACTGGGGCTCTTGTTGTCAAAAACACAGCCATTGCGCTGCTTCCATAAGGTCCAAACACCCAGGATGACTAGAGAATTGAGGCCATCCCTTGCGATTCCAGAGACCTTAGTACATAACACTCTCCACCATTCTAGGAAGGCACTATCCTCGGATTGGGGGGCAAGAAGCTGAAGGTTCACTTGATGAAGTAGTTTGAACCAAAATTCTCGAGCGAAAACACATCCAATCAACATATGGTCCAAGGTTTCTTGATCCTGATCACATAATGGACATCTCTCCGGATGGTCCAAGCCTTTTTTTGTAGCCTATCTGGAGTCCAAACCTTCTTTTGTGCGACCTTTGAGTGAATTGCTGCTTGCATGGTTTACCCATGTGTATGTGTTGTATTTTGTGCAGATCTCACTTTAAATACTATAATAGCATTATAATATATATTGAGAAATATCAAATATCCTGATACATGTATATTATATTGCAGTTGCAACTCCAGGCGTCTGTTTATAGAGAAGACTACAGAAGTGCTCATAAGCTGAGGCTAGCTATTGCTACTATAGTGAAAAATGACACTGTGGGTAGAGCTGTCTCTGACTTAAATGTAAGAAATATTTATTTGTCTTATTTAGTTAGTGGTAAATAATATTTCTTACCTTTTTTTTATTTTCTTTCATATTTGAATTACCCTCTTCTACATTACGCACTACTTACAGTGTAATATTGCTCCTACTCTACAAGAAGGATGAATGTCTTGTATGGTTCATAATTTAGCTGTAGAGTACTCCCTCTAGTAAAACTAGATGACATTTTAGGATGCCTGTCTCCAGATGATTTAATCTGGTATCCATATCTCTGAATACGACATTTTAGGATGCTTGCCTCTAGATGTTTTAATATCTGGTATCCATATTTCTGAATATTTAGATTGGATGTTGTACTTATAAAAAGCACACCACTAGATATTAGTAAATTATGGTCAAAGTGGTGTTCTGGAGGTCTTATAAGTATAAAAACACCACTTAGTTGACTGAAAGAAGTAATAATAAACATCAACTAAGTTTGCAGCTATCTGAAATAACTGAATGTATGGGGATGTTGTCCTTACACTAATATGTTCTCTTAGCTGCTGTAGCACATACTCCGTTGTAACCAGTATCATTATACCATGTCATATGTGATATGTCAACACCCTTGGTAACAGGACTGCTAGCCATATAATACATTTATAGAAGAACTAGTATCAAGTGTTTTCGTGTAGAGGAGCTGATTTGGTCTATGATCAAGTTGAGGGGCTAAAATTGTTATTTATAAGATAGTTGTCTGCTATTTTGGGTTTTGCAGATGGCCATAGATGAGGAACGCTACAAGGATGCAGCATATATCAGAGATCATGCTGGCACAGGACTGGTTAGTACCGTGGAGTTCTTCTATATTGTTTGTCCCTTGCTATCTAAGTTTCTTTGACTTCTTTGCATCCAAGTTAATAGATTTTTACTATTCTTTCTCAAACAATAAACCTTTGATTATGCTTTGTGATTCATAATTGCCTATTACATCATATTTCTTTCCATCCGAACAAAGTATTCCATTGTCTGATCCATTAGAGCACATGCAGCTGGGGTGGTGGTCTGGAATTTCCGGAAATTTGTCCGATCCATATGGTCTTATAATTCGTATAAGTGCTGAACATGGTCGATATGTGGCAAGAAGTTATGATACAAGGTATTAATTTTGTTGAATATTATTGTGTGAATAATAACATTACTGTTGATTGTTTATAGTTTAATTGATCATTTTGTGAGTGGACTTGCTCTTCTCGTTTGCCTGTCTTTGTTTTAAAGATGGAATGCTCGATCTCAAATACATTTCATTATTAATATTTTGTTGTGGATGGAAAAAATGCCTAGGATTATGGGGTTCTCTACTATGGTATGCTCTAGGTCCTAAAGCACTTAAGGAGTAAACATTATTGTTGATCATTTATAGTTTAATTGATCATTCTGCGAGTGGACTTGCTCTTCACATTTTCTGTCTTCGTTTTAAAGGATGGAATGCTCGAATAAAAAGGGCAGACCTAGTGTTGGATGCTCCCACATGAGGCCTTGTTCGTTTGCGTACGGATCGGAGGGCATTGAGTGGGATTAAATTCCCTCCAATCCACTCCTAACCGAACAAGCCCTGAGTGGGGTCTAGGAAAGGGATAAACTGAGGCAAGCCTTGCCCTCGCAAATGCGGAGAGGATGCTTTGAACCCGTGACCTGGTGACTCAGTGAAACAGCTCTCACCGCTGCTCCAAGTCTGCCCTTTTATGGAATTCTCGAATACATTTCAATATTAATATTTCGCTGTGGATGGTAAAAATGCATGAGATAATGGGGTTACTGCGGTATGCTCTAGGTCCTAGACCACTTAAGGAGCTCTTGGCATTTGGCAATGCTATTTTGGTTACAGGGTGCACATAAGTACTGGTTTGAGCATCAGGAGGTCACTCGTAGAGAAATTAATGCGTACAACAGGAGAGAAGTGTGTCTGTTTGTGGTTGAGTTAGCCTACTTGATAGTTGAATTAGTCACTGGATCTTATCTGTGAAGAAACGTGTGGGCAAAATGGATTGCGAATTTATACAAGTGAACAACTTGTTTTCAAAATATCCCAAAGCATGCCTCAGCATGCCAGTCATAAATCATTAAAATGTTCTATGAAGAACTGCAAGAAGAAACTTCCCTTTTATCATTCCTAGTTGGTGATATGGTGCAGCAGACTGCTTGAACAGTAACACACATGTTTCATAAGTTAATATAATCAGCACTACAGTTTTAAACTTCCTTAAATATATGCGCCGGTGATCCATATGCTTGTTAATGTTATAGTACCTTTTAGCTGATTTCATTTTACTGGTGCAAAATGTGTTTACTTTATTGTATGAAATATTTGTTTGCATATAAATAAGTGTGTTTGATAAGTGTCTTCCTAGTGTTATTTCTGCTGTTAGAATGGCTAAGGAGGAGCTTCTGTACTGGTCTATGGCTGATGCTAAAGCTCTCTCCTATCTTCAGGTCGGTGGGTTAGGCACTTAGTGTTTTCCCGTGTGTTGGTCGTGGTAGTGTTTGTTTGTATCAGGTGACAATTGTGTGTGTCCTCTATGTAATAGGGTCTATACCCTTCTATATTTCTTATTCATGTAATTATACACAACTCTCCTGCGTATTCGAGAAAAAAAGAAATATTTGTTTGCATGCTAAATGACTTTTTAATTCTCCTCATTTTCAGACAGCTGACTTCTGACAGCTCTGGTCTCCCTATATTTGAAATATACTTTGCAGAGGCAAATGGTGGATACAACCTGCAGGTACAATGCTTTACACTTAATAAAAGTAAAATCAATGTGCAAGTATTAAAATAATTTTGGCAATGAAATTTTGGGTTGGGAAACATAAAAATCATCTTCTATTTCATGTAATCTTACCACTTACTAGGTTCGTAAACAGAATACTGAGTTTTGACATGTGCTCTAGAAATTCTGGATGTCATCCTTTATTTCTTTTCGCTGTTGAGGACTGAGTGATAATTCAGTTGATGGAGCCTCCATTTGTGTAGACATCCTCCTGGCTTTGTACCTGGCTCACATGTCATGTGGATGTGGGTACCTTTCTGAGAAGTGAGAACTGGTTTCATTGTGTTTCATGGTCAAACAGGGTTTGGAAGAAAAGCTAGGGACATGTCTTCTCCCATGGTTGAGATTTTTGACATTAACAGTATATGATATGATAATGACAAGCGTATTCTTCCCATTCCCATGGTTCAGATTTTTGACATTATTATTAGTATAGAATATGATAATGCCAAGCGCCATATTGGACAGCCTTGCATACTCATTTTTTATTTAAAAAACCATTAAGGTGCTGTTTGGTTCACCTATTTGTAACGTGAACGGTAATCGATAACGTTAAACCATGTTTGTTTAAGTCCAACTGTAATCAGATACCACTAGAAATTAATACCATCTTATTCAAACTTGTTACCGCCTCTGTTCTTAAGGTGTCGCCTAGGCGTCCGGGCGGTGGTCTAAAGCCTAGGCGCCTTGCCCGCCTACCTCGCCTAGGCGGTGCTCCAACGCCTTGGACCGCCTTACCGCTTTAAAAACCATGTTACCGCTGGTAATCAGGTGTGAATTATTACCGTTACCATTTACGTTACATTTCGTGAACCAAACAACACCTAACTCTCTGGCTGGACCATATGTTGCTGGCCCGTACTTGCACATGTTTGTCAGACTTGAGTATGAACATAAAAAAGCCTTGTTTCACTTCACGTTTCATATCCCTGTACATAAATCCACACACATTGAACTTGAGCGTTTGCAACTTTGCATTATATTGGGAAAATGTATTTGGCATGCACCATGAGAATAAATTTCCTGTATCAGTTTTGAGCAGCTTCCGATTTCAAGTGCTGATATTGTTAACTGCAAGATTTCAGTAGCTATGAGTAAGGTCAAATAACAGTTACTATATTAAAAATGAACTCTTATCTTGTTAGTAATGTCTTATAGTTTTGTCCATTTTAAAAATTGGGATGTTTTCAGGCAGTGCATCTGAAACCAGATGATAGTGATTCTGACCAAGTGCCAAACATGTTAAGGGAGAAACTTGGCATGGACAGTATAAATATATCTAGCAGTTCAGTAGGGTCTAAGCATGAAGAATTCGATGGAAGTGTAAACATGGATGATAAAGATAGTGATGATAGCAACATTGATGCTGGCCCTGGTTCGAAAGACTTGTCAAGCGATCCAACTGCAGTTCCCAGGATTAAAATCTTGAAAGTGGTACCCATGCAGAATGTTGACAAAGACTACATAATCAATATTTTTGATCAGATTTCAGAGGAAAATGATGATCCTGAAGTTGAAAATGAATCTTCAGAAGATGCTGGTGATGAAGATAACAGTGGAGTAGCAGAAACAGTTTCTGCAGAAGAGAACGGTGATGAATCTGGTGACGAAAGTGATATTGAACCCTTGGTTTCAATTGATTTTGTCATTGAGAATAACGATGACTATGCTTCTCATCCATCTGCTGAAGCTTTTGAACGAATGCCAGCTAGATTAGAAAAAAGAGACCGCTTCTCGTTTTCCTTCTATACTGAAGAATATAGTAAAAAACTAGATGCTGGAAAGGCCCAGCAGACTTCAAAGAAAACAGTTCGTTTGCATACCGATCAGCAGGATTATGATGGTTTTGTTGAGCTTGATCGTGTAAAGTTGAGCGGCAGCAACAAAAAACTTTCGGTAAATACTTTATTTGTATATAATGTGCTGCATTAAGTTTTGGCACCATTCATTGCGCTTCATTGAATTGTCCAAATGAGCATTGATTTGTGTCTTGTTTGACTATGGGGACCAACTGTTTTTTATTAATGATCACTTCTGGTTTAATCTATTCAGTTTCTATATGAACTGGTAAAGTAAAACGTCAAACATAACCTGTTTTATGCTTGAACCCCAGTGGATCTTCTGAGCTGCATTCATTTTATAAACCGGACCACTTTGACCTTGTGATAAACACGCAGGAGACCTCTTGTTGTATGTGTGTGCGTGAGTGTTTTGTTAGGTCCCTGTATATACTGTGTTTTGTTTTTCTTCCTTCTGCTAATGAAATAGATATGCAGCTCTCCTGCATGTTCGAGAAAAAAAAAACAGCAAGGACCTGTCAACCATTTCTTCACAGAATGTGTACAATACCTGCTTCTTACATCTGTATCAAACACCTTAGATTATTATGATAATGTTGTCCCATGATCCTTCATTTACCTTTGATTATCTAGTTTGCCATTGATTGTCAGATTCCAACATGCATATTGACACAAATTTAAAAATGAATTCGAGTATATATGTGCTTGAGGATGAATTTCTTTATGGTGCTGTCGACTTACAATATGAAATACTTTTAAACAGCTTCTTGATATCATTTCAACGTATCTAATGCAGATACTACAACTTGGCATCAAACGAAATAACAAGGTTCAGAAAAAACTGCATGGAGTTACCCACTTTAGTCGTATTCAGATGCCTATATCTTCAGATCCTCTTACCGGTATGTTCCAAATTGTGTACCTACCACCTGAGCTTTTTTTTTCTCGAAAGCGCAGGAGAGCTGCGCATCATTATATTAAGAAAGGAAAGGTCCAAAGTGGACCGAATTACAACACCAAGACCAAACCCTCAAGCCTCACCCACCAGGGGGAAGCCTGACGGGCCCTACGAGACCCTATTTAAAGCGACAAAAATTCCCAAACTGTCTAAATGCTTCGCTCCCGCCTTACTCCAACTAATCAACTCATCTAGAAACAACCTCTTTGTCAAATTAATGGAAGGGCTCACTCCATCAAAAACAGCCCTATTACGAGAGAGCCACAAGCACCAAGCTCCAAGGATAATGACACTATTGAAACCCCTCCTCTTGCACCTATGGACTCTTTTAGAGACCCTCTCCCACCACGCAGCAAAGGACTGTTCAGCAGCAATAGGAGTGAAGTTACCAAGCCCGATGGACGACAAAATGAGATGCCAAAATTCCCTAGTAAAACTGCAGTTGCAAAGGATATGTTGGATTGTTTCCTGCCCTTGATCACATAGGGGGCAACTCGCTGGGTAGTGTAACCCTCTCCTCTGAAGTCTGTCCGCAGTCCAACATTTATTCCTTATAGCCAGCCAAAGAAAAAATTTGCATTTAGGGGGGGGCCCAAGTCTTCCACAATCGTTTCCAAGGCTCAAAGAAAATGGATCCCAGGAAGAAAGCATTATAGCAAGACTTTGAGGAAAACTGCCCAGAAGTCGTGTGTCTCCAAACAAGCCTGTCCGCCTCTTGTGAAAGAGTCACCTGTCCAATCTCATCCCATAATTTTAAATACTGCTGCAGCCCAAGCATAGAAAGATGACTCCCAAGTCCCAATATCCCTAACCCAACGCCAGTTGTCCAAAGCTTGAGGAACCGTCCGGGTCGAGCTGACTCTACTGTCCACCAAACAGACAACCTCTGGTGCAATATCAAAGATAGCCTTCCCATTCAACCATTTATCAAACCAAAAGAGAGTGCTAGTTCCATCTCCGACCACATGAAAGACCGAAAGATTGAAAAACTGTCTCACTTGCTGCTGAATAGGAAGATTCATTCCTTGCCATGGTCTGGACGGATCGGTTCTTTGCAGCCATAACCATTTCACCTGTAAAGCCCAACTTTTGAATTGTAAATTAGAAACTCCAAGACCGCCATACTTGAGAGGCCTAGTTACTATCTCCCAAGGAACAAGACAGCTTCCGCCATTAACATTCTTCCTTCCTTTCCATAGAAACCCTCTCCTGAGTTTATCAATGGACTTGATCACCCATTTGGGAACACTCATGGCCATAAGAATATAAACTGGAATTGCCGAAATCACATGCCTCACTAACGCTGTCCTACCAGCCAGACTCAGCAAACGAGCCTTCCAGTTGGGAAGCCAGTCAGCAATCTTATTAACCCACCCCATAAAATCCCTTTTCCTCAGCTTTTTATCAGAGATAGGCAGCCCCAAATAGCTGCACGGAAAGGATCCCGAACTGCATTGCAAGATATTGCAGCCAGCCTGACTCTCCAGTCCTTCACATCTAATTGGAATAGCAAAACTTTTACGCAGATTTGTTACCAGCCCCGTTGCTTCACCAAAGCAATCCAAAATCAATCTAACACAATTCAGATCATCCACCAAAGGTTTAACAAAAAGCACCACATCATCAGCGTAGATCGAGAGCCTATTCCGAATCCCAGCTGCCTCCAATCCTTGTAACAGCCCCCTGCTTTCAGCTGTCCTGAACAGACTATTAAGAACATCCATGACCATCACAAACAACATAGGAGAAAGGGGATCACCCTGACGAAGACCTCACCGATGAGCAATACGAGCACCAGGCGAGCCATTAAGAAGTACTTGCGTAGAAGACGTGAACAATAGGGAGGAAATAAAATTCCGCCAGATTGGACCAAAGCCAAGATGGACAAGAATTTCAATAATGAAGGCCCATGACACGGAATCGAATGCCCTTGAAATATCTAATTTTAAGAATAGACCCGCAATCTTCCTCTTGTGCAGCGACTTAATAGACTGCTGAACCAGCATAAAATTATCATGAATTGATCTCCCTCTCACAAAAGCGCTTTGGTTGGCTGCCACCAACCCATGAAGATGAGGGCCCAATCTGTTGGCCAGCAGCTTGGTGACCAACTTAGCAAAACTGTGTATGAGACTAATGGGCCTATAATCGCTTGCAGTCATAGCATCGGACCTCTTAGGGAGAAGAATAATATAGGCTGAATTCAACAGTCCAAGTTTATGAGCATTTCCTTGGTGCAGAAAATTCAGGGCAGCCAGCAGATCTTCCTTAATAATGCTCCAGCAGGTCTTGTAAAACCTCCCTGTAAACCCATCAGGCCCAGGAGCCTTGTCAGAAGGCAGGTCAGCAATCGCATCCCTCACCTCCTTCTCCGAGAAAGGGTTATCCAGCTCACTGAGATCCGCTGCAGGCCTATGACAGCCCAACAAATCAATAGTAACAGACCTTGGAAAATCAGTGCCTAGAAGGTTGGTAAAGAAACCGTCCAGAACTCCTTGAATATCCTCATGATTTGTGTACACCCTTCCATCCTCCTCTAGATTGGAAATGAACTTCCTTTTTTTACGGTAAACAGCCTGTCGGTGAAAGAAATGAGTATTGGCATCTCCTTCTTTTAAAAATTGAATTCTGGACCGCAAACGTGCAATAGTTCTTTGCAAAGACGCCAAAACTAGACAATGTTGTTTCAGCTGCCCCCATAG
The DNA here is from genome assembly GCF_902167145.1 of Zea mays. NCBI lineage: Eukaryota > Viridiplantae > Streptophyta > Magnoliopsida > Poales > Poaceae > Zea > Zea mays. Next base: position 27,709,716 of record NC_050100.1, on the reverse strand, counting down.
CCAAAGCTCCTCCCTGGATAAGGATCTGATATCTTGCGCCATCTCTAGCCTATGCAAAACCTCACGGGCAAGTCCCAACTGGGCATTGACATTCCCCACCTCTTTGTGACCCCAGGACTGCAAACACTTAGCTAATCTTTTAAACTTCAGTGCTATCTTCTCAAATGGACAAAACTCCTGCAGAGGTAGACTCCACGAGGCAGCCACCACCTCCAAAAATCCCGGGATTTTTGGCCAAAAACTCTCAAAGTGAAATCTTCTCCTCCCCACGCCCCCTCTCTAATTCTAAGAGTTAGGGGACAGTGATCCGAGATAGCAGTAGCATTACTGTGAAGAGAACAGTCTGGAAAAAAATCCTCCCAGTCCGCAGTGCAGAAAACATGATCTAATTTCACAAGAGTAGGCACCTCCCTCTGATTTGACCAAGTGAATCTTCTGCCAATCAAAGGAATCTCTTTTAGCTCCATAGAATTGACAAACCCCCTGAAGCGACCCATCATTAGCCTATTGATGTTGGAATTATTCTTATCTTCCTCCCGGAGGATCATATTAAAATCCCCACATAAAAACCATGGCCCCACACATTCATCACGAACCGATCTCAATTCATGGATAAACTCCTGCTTAAAAATATCCTGGTGAGGTCCATACACACCTGTGAACCACCAGGAAGAACCAGACTCATCCTGAAACTGGACTGATACAGAGAAATTCTTCACAACCGAAGCCACAGAGACAAAAGACCCATCACGCCAAGCAATTAGTATTCCTCCTCTAGTCCCCTGGGCGGGACTATACACAAAATTACTGAAACCAGTCCCAAGAATAGACAACATGTCAAAGTCCGAGATAGCACACAATTTGGTTTCCTGTAGACAAACAATGGAAGGCTTGATATCAAGGACCAGAGATTTAACCGAGTCCCTCCTGGCACGATCATTTAGACCCCTCACATTCCAAATAAGAAAACAGCTATTCTCCATTGGAAACAAATCAGATCGCCCCCACCTGAGGGACCTCCCAACCAAACAAAGCTGCCAAAGCAGCCACATGTGCACTCGAAAGCCCGGAATCAAATAACTTTGCATAAGTGCAGGCATCTTCGAGAGAGATATTCTCCATGTCATCACAAAAACCTAGATGCCTACAGACTTGTGCAGCCGCATTGGATCCAAGTTCTGGAGGGAATTTGGCCACCCTCCTACTTCTCCGTGGCCGAAAATCACTTGGCATGGTCTTTTTCCTGCTTTTGGTCCTTCGGTGGGGAGGGGGTGGTAACAAGCCATCAGAAGGCTTAGTAACTGCGGACTTGAACTCCTCCAAAGGTGCCTCCAAAGGTGGAACCATTTCCACCACAGATTGCAGTAAAAGGTCTTCCTGGACCACCTGAGCCTGAGATAATCTTCTTCTGGAATAAACTTTAAACACGGGTGGCTTTGTTCTCCATCTATCAGCCCGGGAAGACTGACAATACTCAAACCTCCGCACCCTGGCAGAGACAACAGCAGGAGAACCAACAGCCACCAATTGGGAGAACCCGAAACCATGCTGCCCAGCAGTGACTGCCTCCTCCACATTAGCAGAAACACCATCGGTCAGCAAATAGGAGAGCCCAGAACCATGCTGCCCATCAGTGACAGCCTCTACCAAGTCAGACATAGGGGCCCCCACCAAAGGATTGTCCAAGCAAGACCCAGCCGGCGAGATAACAACATGCGAAGACCAGTCCTCCTGACAACTGACCCCCAAATCCTCAGCCAGATCCAACGCTAACACTGGAGGGTGACCAGGCGCCTCCAGCTCTGCAACCGAAACTTCCGGGAGAGCCAGGGCATCAACTGATCCCAAATCTGGAGGGTGACTAGGCGCCTCCCGCTCCTCAACCGAAACAATCGGGAGAGCTGGAGCATCAACTGATCCCACCTCCACCAAATCTTGGTGAACAGCCTCAACAGACATGTCATCCACCTACCCAGAACGACTGCGCTGACCCAGACGCAAATGAATTGGAACCCGAACAGAAGACGCAGGGCGTCCCGGCCGCCCCACATGATGCTCATGATCACTATCTTCGTCGACAAAGCCCGAAGGGGGGGGTGGCGCTGGAGGATCCCCACCGGAAGCTGAACTTCCATCAGAATGAAGAACCACCACAGAAACAGGGAACACCAACGTGCTAGGAACCCAGCCCCCATCCTCTCCACAGACCATCGGCTCTTCAGCAAGGAGATCCACCACCGTCGGCAGCAGCTCAGGTGACCGGCACCATACTTTCAGTCTGAGAACAGACATGTCTTCCTCCATGACCAAGCCAGGCAAAAAACCATGAATCAAACAGAAAGCACCAAGAACAGCCTCAGCAGCCTCAATCCCCCAGAGATGCGTTACATGATATTCATCTTTGCTTCTCTTCTCTTTCTGATATTGACTGGAATATATTCTTTCGGCAGGCTTATATTTGACCGCATCAGGATTTGACTCAGAAATTCTTAGTTTACAACGAAAATTTGGTCAATGGCGGGAGGATGGTCCATCTGAGGAGCATAGTGACCTATTGTTCTATGAGTATGTTGAAGCTGTAAAATTAACAGGGGACAACCTCATGCCAGCTGGTCAGGTATGGATTATTGTAACTTCCACTGGGTTTTTATTACCATATAGGAATAGCGTTTGTAAGTAGCTAAGTAATACGTGCCTTCTGGTTCACGGTCTTCCTGTTTAGAAGGATACTTCTTCTAATCACAAATATAAGTCCATCTAAATTCGAACTAAATCAAGCTTTTCCAACTTTGACCAGTAATATCAGTAACAGTATATTGTCTTAAATGAAACTAGTATATATGATTGAAAGCAGTTTTCATAATGAATATAGTACTTTCAATCTATATAATAATGGTCAAAGTTAAAAATGTTTGGTTTAGGACGAACCCAAGTGAACTTATATTTGTGATCTCAGGAAATAGGAAGTAGTTAATACATATTTTTTTTATATTTCCATATTAATTTTTGTAGAAAGAGGGAAGAATGGATTGAATCACCACACACCCATTGAGGGTGGGGAGCCTGTCATATATAGCCAATAGGCATGTATGGAAGGTACATGTAAGGAAGGCTATTCCCTGTACAAGGAAACAGACCTAGGCTATAGATAGAAGGTAATCCTAGTCTATACAAGGCAGCTAGCCAATCTAGGGGATTATAATCAATTGCTAATCAGGCTCTGATTGATCCTGATAGATACATATCCTAATACCCGCCCGCAGTCTGAGCGGGAGGATCACGGACGCAAAGACTGTTCCGAAATTCAGTGAAGAGCTGTACGGGCAGTCCCTTGGTCATGATGTCGGCGAACTGGTGTGTAGACGGAACATGAAGAACACGGAACTGCCCCAAAGCTACCTTCTCACGGACGAAGTGAATGTCGATTTCGATGTGCTTCGTGCGGCGGTGATGGACTGGGTTGGCTGCCATGTACACAACGCTCACATTGTCACAGTAGACCACGGTCGCAAGCGGGATGAAGATGTGCAGCTCATGTAGAAGCTGACGCAGCCAGCAGCACTCAGCAACAGCATGGGCCACAACACGGTACTCTGCTTCGGCGCTGGAGCGAGAGACAGTCGTCTGACGTTTGGACGACCATGACACCAGATTGTCGCCGAGGTATACGCAGAAGCCGGAGGTGGAGCGACGCGTGTCGGGGCAGCCGACCCAGTCGGCATCGGAGTAGGCTGTGATCTGATCAACGGCGCCAGGTCCCAAGTGTAGACCTGCGGACAGGGAGCCCTTGACATAGCGCAGGATGCGCTTGATTAGCGCAAGATGCGGCTCGCGAGGGTCGTGCATGAAGAGGCAGACTTGCTGGACAGCATAGGCCAGGTCCGGCCTGGTCAGAGTGAGGTACTGGAGAGCACCAGCGAGGCTCCGGTACTCCGAGGGGTTGGCGACTGGAGCGCCCTCGGAGGCAGACAACTTGGTCCGGGCATCCACCAGAGTAGCTGTCGGGTGGCATTCAGACATGCCAGCGCGCTGGAGAAGATCAACGGCGTACTGCCGCTAGGAGAGGAACAGCCCACTGCTGTCCCGTGTCACCGAGATGCCGAGGAAGTGGTGAAGATCCCTGAGGTCCGTCATGGCAAATTCCGACGATAGGCGGGAGGTGACGTGCTGGAGAAGAGCCGACGATGATGAAGTGATGATGATGTCATCGACGTAGAGGAGGAGGTAGGCCATGGCGTCTCCATTCTTGTAGATGAACAAGGAGGCATCCGTTTTGGAGGTGGTGAAGCCAATACTGCGAATGAAGCTGGAGAAGCGCTGATTCCAAGCGCGTGGTGCCTGCTTAAGCCCATACAGGGACTTCTGCAACAGACAGACAGAGTTAGGTGCAGCGGGGTCGACGAATCCTTTCGGCTGCTCGCAGTAGACAGTCTCCTCGAGGTTGCCGTGGAGGAAGGCATTCTTCACGTCGAGCTGCCGGATGGGCCAGGCTTGGGACGCAGCAATGCTGAGGACGGTGCGGATCGTGGCCGGCTTGACGACCGGGCTGAATGTTTCGTCGTAGTCGACGCCTTCCTCCTGGGAGAAGCCACGAACGACCCAGCGTGCCTTGTGCCGGGCGAGGGAGCCGTCGGAGTGGAGCTTGTGTTTGAACAGCCACTTGCCAGTGACAATGTTCGCACCAGGCGGCCGGGGTACGAGGCGCCAAGTGCCGTTGTCGATCAATGCCTTGTACTCGTCCGCCATCGCAGCACGCCAATTTGGATCGGCCAGGGCACTGCGATAGTTCGCCGGGATTGGCGAGGCGACGGTGGCGGAGAAGCCGAAGCGCTGGACAGTGCGAAGGGAGCCGGTCTGTGAGCGTGTCACAGGCCGGTTCGCTGCAGTAGAGAGGAGCCGAGCTGCTGGAGCCGCTGGTGGCGAAGTTGGTGCAGCTGCTGTTGGCGCTGAAGGTGCAGCAGCCACAGGGGCCACCTCTGCGGTGACCGGTGCTGCTGGAGGCTGGGCGCGGCGGGTGTAGGTGTTGTCGAAGCACTGACCATCAGTCGGGGGAGCCGCCGGCTGCCCCACTTGGGGCCCATGAGCGCCCAGTTGTGGCCCGCCCGCAGGGTGAACCCGGGGGCCGAGCTGAAGTATGGCCGGGTCCAGGAACACCTGGAGATCATCCTCGCTGCTGGCAGCGAGCGACGGATGGGTGTTTGCAGGAGCCGTCGAGGAGGTGAGGTCCTGCATCAGAAAATCAAGTGACGACGGCATGGAGGCCGCCGATGGTGCAACCGAGAATGGGAACACGGACTCATCAAAAATAACATGGCGCGAGATAATGATGCGGCGAGTGGACATGTCAAGGCAGCGATAGCCCTTGTGAGAGGATGGGTATCCGAGGAAGACACAAGGAGTGGATCGAGGGGCGAGTTTGTGAGGGGAGGTGGCAGTGAGGTTCGGATAGCAGAGGCATCCGAAGATGCGAAGGGAAGCGTAACCAGGGAGTATGCCGTGAAGAACTTGGTAAGGTATTTGGTTTTGTATGGAGGAGGAGGGGCGCCTATTGAGGAGGTATGTTGCTGTTGTGAGGGCTTCAGCCCAGTATGGAGGTGGCATGGACGCATGGAGCAGCATGGTGCGGATGGTGTTGTTGGTAGTGCGGAGCATGCGTTCGGCCTTGCCGTTTTGTGGTGAGGTATAGGGGCAGGAAAGGCGGAGAGTGATGTCGTGGCTAGCAAGGAAGGAAGTGGTGGCGCGGTTGACAAACTCGGTCCCATTATCGGCTTGGAAGGATTTAGGTGTGGTACTAAACTGGGTCTGAGCGTATGCAATGAAGTCAATCATGTGGCGGTGCACCTCAGATTTGTGACGAAGTGGGAAGGACCAGCAGTAATGGGAATAATCATCGAGTATAATGAGGTAATACTTGAACCCAGAATTGCTTAGCACGGGAGATGTCCATACATCGCAGTGAAGTAAATCAAGCGGAGCATGAGTAACAGATGTCGAGTGACTAAATGGAAGGCGCACATGCTTGCCAAGTTGACAGGCATGGCAGAGGCATGGCGAGCTTTTATTGAAGGAAATGACCGACATGCTTCGAAGTTTGGCGAGGCTGGAGGGACCGGGGTGGCCGAGGCGATGATGCCACAGAGACGACGTGGTGGCGAGGCTGCAGGAGGGAGTTGTGGTGGAGGGGTAGGTGTAGAGGTTGCCACCACTATTGCAGCGAAGAGTCACGTGCCCCGTCTGTTTGTCCTTGACAGAAAAACCATAAGCGTCAAATTCAATTGAACAAGAGTTGTCACGAGTGAATTGACGAACAGATAAAAGATTGCGCACAAGTGCAGGTGCAACAAGAACATTGTTAAGACGATAGGTAGAGGTGGGGGAGGAAAGTGTAGATGTGCCACGACAGGTGATGGGTATGGTGGTGCCATTTCCAACGGTGATGCCGAATGAAGGAGGGGGGAGACGGGACAGGAGTATACCAGCCGAAGAGGACATGTGAGTTGTGGCGCCAGTGTCGAGGACCCAAGGGGAGGACCCCTGGAGGGACATCTGATTCAGTGCGGCGATGAGGCCAGCCTGATCCCAACCGCCCTGCGCTGCCATAGGTGGAGCAGGGTTGTCGGGGGACTGAACAGGGGCGAGCGCAGTGTGCGCCTGAGCCTGAGTGAAGGGGTCGAGGATGCCAGGACTGCGCCAGGCAGGGGTTGGCGCCGGCGGGCGCCAGGGCTGCTGATGAACCCCGGCGTCCAAGGGGGTAGCAGTACCAGGGGGCGGCTGGGAACCTGGGACCGCCGCCAGAGTGAGGGCCGCCCTTGCCCTTCTTCCAGCGGTCGCCGCCACCACCTGGGTTGCCGCCGCTGCTGGAGCTACTGCCGTGACCTCCCTGTCTACTGGCAGTGGAGCCGCCGCCGTTGGTGGTGCGGCAGTTGGTACCGCACGATGCGTGGAGTGCCGTTTGGGCCGCAACCGTGCCTTCATTGGCGAGGCGGAGTTCCTTCAGCACGAGCTTCTCGCGAGTGGTGGCGAAGTCCGGCAGCGGGTTGGAGTCGACAATGTTGTCGGCGGTGCTGGCGAAACGTGGGTTGAGGCCGCAGAGGAGGTTGAGGACAAGCTCCGCGTCGGTGATGGTGCGGCCGACATCACGGAGCGCGTCGGCGGTGGCCTTCATACGCTGGGCATAGTCATTGATGGAGGAGTCGCCCTGAGTCATCGAGTGAAACTCGTGGCTTAGGAAGATGGCGCGTGGAGCCTTGTTGGCCTCGAAGAGGCGCTTGATGGCGACCCAGAGCTCGCGCGCAGTCTGGTTTGGAGCCGCGGCGAGGCCGATGACGTCGGGCCCAGCCGAGCCGAGAAGCCAGCTGCGGACGCAGGCATCGGCGATGCCCCAAGAAGGATCTGTGGGACGAGCTTCCTGCAGTCCATCGATATGCGAGAGGAGAGCGAATTTGCCACAGAGAGAGGTGAAGAATGGTTCCCACTGGTTGAAGTTGGGTTTTGCCAGTTCAAGAGTCACCGGGATGTGGTTCTTGACATTGATCGTCGCATAGGGGGCGACAATCACAGCGGGGGCAGGAGTGGTGGCGTCGGTCATGGTGACCAGGGGGAGGAGGCGCAGCAGGGAGGAGTTGGCGCTGCGCACAGCAGGGAGATGGGCGCAGGATCTAGAGAGCTGATACCATGTAGAAAGAGGGAAGAATGGATTGAATCACCACACACCCATTGAGGGTGGGGAGCCTGTCATATATAGCCAATAGGCATGTATGGAAGGTACATGTAAGGAAGGCTATTCCCTGTACAAGGAAACAGACCTAGGCTATAGATAGAAGGTAATCCTAGTCTATACAAGGCAGCTAGCCAATCTAGGGGATTACAATCAATTGCTAATCAGGCTCTGATTGATCCTGATAGATACATATCCTAATAATTTTCACTCGCCAACTTCAAGCTAAGAAGAGTGTTCATCATATCAGACACATTTTTCTCAAACATGCAAGATAATTGTGCGTCATCTCATTTATAGAAGAGAAGATAGTACAACACAGGGTATGAAACCCCTGTCCCACAAAAAAAGGACCACACTACACACAAGCCGAGTAGGGTTGGGAAACACCCAAGGTCCTGCCTCTATACAGTTTCTGAAGCCCTACAGCTCCAGCAGCACACCATAACACACACTCATTAGCTATGGCCAGTAGAATGGTCCCAACCGCTGGGTTGGCCCTATTGACCACACAATCGTTCCTATGTTTCTAGGTTTCCCAAGTCACCAAAATGATCAGAGAATGGAGCCTTTTCCTTTTCTCCTTTGGATATCATATACATTTTTGGACAGCCTTCTCTGTTGGTTTCATTCATAAATTTTTTTCCAAGTGCTGATGCAGCCTAACTTTATGCTATATCATTGATAAGTGTAGGAAGGGGAGATTTTGTATGATAATGTTGCATTGAGGCCCTGGGGTGAATTTATAGGAGTACATGGCTGGAGATAAGGAATGTTATCTCGGGATTACAATCAATCCAATCAATCTTAACCCAACCATATCAAGAGTTGCCTAATATACTCTAACAGCCCCTGCAGCCGTAACGTTAGCAACACGAACGGATAGACTGGAGCCAGGTTTTCAAGTCGGTAAGTCGAGTCGAGTCGACAAGGTACCGACTTGGTGACTAGTCGATAAGTCAGTCGACTAGTCGTCGACTTGCCAATATAGTGGCTGTTTTGCCTATATAATGGCTTCATATAGACAATATATCAATTATATATGAAGAAAGAGGATGTTTTACCTCTTTTGAAGTCTGAAATTGAACAAAACTAAAATAAACAGCAAGTCTTACCTCATTTGAAGCCTCAAACTGAACCAAATCAGCCACATAAGTGATAAGTCATAAACTCATAAGTCATAACAGCCATATAGTTCAAATTGGAAAACAAATAGCAAGAAAATATAGTTCAAACTTGAAAGGAAATAAACTCCATTAGATAGCTAAGCTGCTGCTGCAGCTAGATAGATACTAGATACCCTAAATATCTCCCAAATCAAGATCATCCATTGCATTTTCTTCACGACCAGCACCAGCTTGAGTTGGACTGTTATGTGGGGATTCACCAAAGTCATCCACTTCTTCATCATCATTAGGCATGTACTCTTCATCATCTTGTTCATTGCCCTCGTTGCCTTGCTCTTCCTCTTCCATAACTCTCTCCTCCTGTGTAGCAGCAGCTTGACAACGCCTTGAATAAACAGACTCATATCGGGCTCTTCTTGGGAAGTTGCGACCTTGAAGTGAACTAGAAGCACCGATTGCATCATCCACATGAGCCCATGCAAGATCATCCCCTTCTCTAACTGTAGACTCACTCATAAATAAAATCAGCAACATACATATCTGTTCTTTCCTTCTCCTCCTTGCTCTTTCGCTGCAATGTAGTTTGAGTGTTGCCCTTGCAATGCCTCTCATGAACCACATCCTCAGGTGCTTTGCGAAGCATGGATGCAATTGACTTAGAAGACTTCGACACGTGTTGATTGTTTTGGCTTGCTTCCGCTGAGAGCCTTCTCTTTTGGGCTGTTCCGGAACTGGGCTGAACAACTGAATGAGATGCTCTACTTTCCCCTTCTCCAAATACTTCAACTTCATCGTCTTTTCACCCTCTTTATCATCATCCAACTCAATAGGCTTCTGTCTAGCATTCTTCTTCAAATAATCACTCATCTCTTTGCTGATTGCCGATGTTGTCTTCGGGCACTTAGCAACATCACCATGACTACCAACAAGGTGCTGCTTCAACCTTCTAACACCTGAATGAACAATTTTTCCACAAAGGATGCACTTCACCACATCTTTTTTGTTCAAATCCGGCCAATAACAATAGTTCCATGCCGGATCATTTGATTTTGCCTTTCTCTTAGGATCTTTAGTTGGATCATATGGCTGCTGGCTTCCTGACTCCCCTTGTGGTCGATCTGCAGATGCATCTTCCATATCCCTAGAGCTTGTTGTGACTTGTGAGGGCGGCGCAGGTTGCTGAGACTTGTCAGGGCGTGCAGAGGGGCGACACATGACTCACCACCAGAGGCCTCGACGGCTGGAGGTGGGCGGCAGCCAGAGGTGGACGCCTGGGCGGCGGCCAGAGGAGGGCGGCGCAGGCCTCGACGGCTGGAGGCCTCGACGACTGGAGGTGGGCGCCTAGGCGGCAGCCAGAGGAGGGCAGCAGGCAGAGGTGGGGCTGGAGGTGGGCGGCCGGCGGCGGGGGCAGAGGAGGGGCTGGCGGCCAGAGGAGGGCCTGGCGGCGGGCAGGACGACGTGAGGGACTAGAGGCGGCTGTTCGGTTCAGGGTTTATGGTGTGTAATGGACTAATGGGCCTTTCTGATGTTTGGGCCGAATTAGGGGCAAGTCGGCCGACTAGTTCGACCAAGTCGACGACTAGTCGACTAATATATTCCAGTCGCTAGCAAGTCGATCGACTTGCCAGAAAAGTCGAGCCGAGCTCCCAAGTCGGCCTCCCATGACCGACTGGACGACTAGTCGACGACTTGAAATCAGGGGTCTGGAGAACAATGGAGATATCCCCCTCGCAGTCCGAACGCCAGTGTGAATGATGCGACTGGAGTAGCCCATGCAAATGATAGCCCTTTGTGGCGATAAGCGATAATGTTGAGTTAGCCGAGTGCAAGGGTGAGGAGCCGTTGCGAGGTGTCGTATGTCGGGTAGCTGTGGTCGATGTAGTTGTCGAGGATGCCGAAGAGGTCAAACCGCACAAGTCGCGGGCGTGAGCACAACATGTGGGGAGGTCCACAGTGCGCCAAGAGGCGTTGGGTTGACAGTGGCGCAAAAGGAGGGCGCCATAGACGAAGACACAGTCGCGACAGTCGATGGAGAAATCGACATGGAGGACGATGTCGTCAAACTGTCGTGGACGAGGCGTGCACTAGGGTTGCTAGATCTGGAAACACGTTGTGGATGAAGGCACGTGCCGGTGTTGCCAATACCGAACGTACAAGAGAGAGGGCTCCAACCATGTGTTAGCGCCTAAAGGGCCCCATGACGTTTGTGGTGCAGTATGGCGGGAGTGCCGTCGCAGCTCACAGTTGTCAGAGCGGAGTAGACGAAGTAGTCGAGGATGAGACGACAACGCTGGCAACAAGGTTGTGCTGGACGAAGGCGAAGAGGTAGGCGTGGCGACACATTGAGATTCCTGGAGTTGCGACGGCGGGAGAGCCACGACGCATAGGTAGAAGGCCCTCGACAGTGCCATTGTAGTGCGACGGCGGTGCTGAAAGTCGATGAAGGACTTGAACAACTAGAGAAGACGTGCACCGACAAGAGTCAGTGGTGTGTATGCAACTGCGAGGACGACGACAGGCGACGATGCTGCTGCCCAAGGAGGCGACACAACGGCAACCCTCTTGCTTGGCGAAGCATCGCGTGATGAACAACCAGAGAAGATGTCTTGGGAGGGTGGTTCGCTCGCGATCTGTTGATCAGGCCGACAACGTGCGAGGAGGAGACGACGATGTCGATGGTGGAGCCTCCCGATCGGCGGTGGCGACGAGCTGGCGTAAATGGATGTGTAGACGAAGGGGCGCGACACAGGCGGTCGTTCCGGTTACGCCGCAGGCCACACCAGTTGTACCGTCGAAGAAGATGAAGAAGTCAATGTTGTCGAAGTCGATGTTGAGGATGTGAGTCGGCTGGCGGTGGGCGACACAAACCCGATCCCAGATCGAGGAAAAAATACGTAGCAGGAACGGATCTAGATACACATTGGATACCCTTAGGCACTCTACTTTCTCTCCTCATGTCTGATAGTGTAAAGAATAAAGTCACGGAGGGAGAGGAGAGCTAGGGACCCAACTACCCTCCCGTCGTTCTTCACACACAACAAAGGAGAGGATATATAAAGCATATCGGGATGAGCATGGCGAGTGTAGCCGGCCGATCATCAGGCGATAGAAAATAGAGTCGTTCCTCCGCCACATCGCGTGGAACCACCACGACACGGTCTTCACCTTCGGCCACCCCTCCATGGTCGTCGAGCGCTACCCCGCCTCGTCCTCCCCCTCGCCTGTAGGTGCCGGTGCCGACCCCTCCACCGAAAGTAGTGTCCGTGCGCTGGGAAGCGCCAGGCCGTGCTCAGACCGCCGGGGAGCAGCAGGCCGTGGTCGGGCCTGTGTGAGGCTGCGTCAGGTTGGGTCGCGTTCGTGCCCGAGGGCCTCTGGCTGGGGCTGCGCCTGCACCACCCGCACCGGGGCCGTCTCGCGTTGGGGCTGCGCCCTCGCCGAGGTTGCGCCCACGCCTGGGTCGCCTCTCGTTGATGGTAAGCGCCAGGCCAGAGCCGTGCCCGTGCCACTAGGCCGGACTGTGCTCTGCTCATGCCGTGGCTAGGGGGCTGCACCCGACGAAGCCGTGGAGGGTTAAGCGCGTGGCGTGGCCAGCAATGTGGCAGAGGGGCTCGCACACAGTTCACCACCGCGGAGAGCGGACCACCGGTGGAGTCGCGTCTACAGATCCGAGTGGTTCCTCCAAAGCCGTCTCCATGACGTCGAGCGGAGGGGAAGCTTGGACGCGGCAGCCTGGTCGCATCCGTCACCATGACAGCGTCTGGACAAGATGGAGCGAGGTAGACACGATCGGCGATCGAGCTGGCAGACACCAGTGAAGCAGTGAGAACTCTGATCTGCTGTGCTTAACGACGACGAAGACAAGCACAGTGGATTAGACGAACCCGCGACGCATCCTACAAGGACGCTACCCCCGGCGGAGATCGATCTCCCTAGGGGCGGTGCGGCGGCGGCAGCGGAAGACGTCTTTTAGATCTAAAACCTAAACTCGTGATACCATGGAGGAAGGGGAGATTGTGTATAATGCGTGGGATAATGTTGCATTGAGGCTCTGGGGTGAATATATAGGAGTACATGACTGGAGGTAAGGAAGGTTATCTCGGGATTACAATCAATCCAATCAATCCTAAACCAACCATATCAAGAGTTGTCTAATATACTCTAACAATAAGCATAATTGTCATTGATAAGCATAGTAACTCTGACTGACCTTTTATGGTTCCTTTGCTAGGTTGTTTTCCGTGCAAAAGTTGGTGAACACTATCGGCTCCCTCATAAGGGAATTATCCCTAGAGAACTTGGAGTGGTATTTTCTATAATCCAACTAGTATTTTGTTTTTTCACCAGCAAACATCAAACCTTACAACCAATGTGATATAGATTGCTAGGTACAAGGGGCAAAGGAAAATTGCAGATCCTGGTTTCCAAAACCCTCAATGGGTTGACGGGGAGCTTTTGATACTAGATGGAAAGGTGAATTTAATAAACAAATAACATCTTTGGTCCTTTACATACTGTCTTCCTAATATACTTTCTGTTTTGCAACTTGCAGTTCATCAGAGATGGTCCTGTGATAGCTTTCTTTTACTGGACATCTAATGTTCATCTTTTCGAATTCTTTAGACAGTTGAAGCTTCCTGACTAGTTCCCTTCTAAAAGTAGTTAAAGGTAAACTGCATTTCATCTAGTACTGAAAGGTTCTTAAGGTTAAGCATTTACGAGGTGCTTGTGCCATAGCTAGAAAGGTACCTTGCTTGCCCATTCTAAGTATTCTCCCTGTTCCAAATTATAAGATATTTTGGCTTTTATAGGTACATTGTTTTACTATGTATTTAGATCCAGACATTACATACATAACAAAAACTACTATGTATTTAGATCCAGACATTACATACATAATAAAAACTACGTATCTAGAAAACCAAAATGTCTTATAATTTGGAATGGAGGGAATATCGTTAACATCATTCAATGCGATACTCGAGTAGCTTTTCCGACAGTCATGTATTCATGTGTTAGACTGTACTTTTGTCATTCATTCAAGTGAACAAACACTAGAAGGAACTGTGCGATATGGTGATGAGCAGTTTGTAGTTATTTAGTGTTCAGACTCCTGATCAGAAACCGCTCCTACTCTGCATTTTGCGTGCTTTATACTCCATTCGTTTTAAATTATAAGACGTTTTGGCTTTTCTACATACATCGCTTTTACTATATATGTATCTAAACATAATGTACATCTAAGCGCAAAAATTACTTATGTAGAAAAGACAAAATGTCTTATGATTTAAAACTGAAGGAGTAATATTTTTGCTCATATGTGTAGTGTTGCTAGCTAATATGCTTGCATGACACACAATCCATGACCAGAAAGTTGATGCCTGAAGGTTTTAGGTCAGTTTATGTTCAGGGGTCGTGTAGTCGTGTGCTACTATGCGTTGGTTCTTTTTGCTGTACTCTGAAGTTACACCTGCCTACCATCTTCACAATGCATCAAACATAACTTGATTTCTTGCACCTCTTAGCAGGCCATTATAATTTCAGCATAGCTGCGTTTGGAGCCAACCGGAGTTGCCTGGCATCGAGTACAGATTCTGATGTGGAGAACAGGGCGCCTGGCATGAATCAGTGGCATCTCCACCCAACTCTGATAGCTTGCCACAAGGGTGGAAAAGAGATCGCAGTCGCAAGAGGAATATCATCCTGCCAACATGGGTGAGCCGCGGGCGCATCATACTTACTAATTACGTTTCTCCTCTGCTCGTCCACCGCCAGTTTCTGTGTTTCTCATAGCAAGTAGAACTAAAGCACCTCAAAGATGTAAAGTTATGTATGCAGTCGCAAATAGTTTAGGATTTTGAGCACATATTGATAATTTTTATACATGGAGAGTCAGTATGTATGTGAAATAGTACGAGCAAGAGTTTTGTGCAGCGTGATCAAGCTGTGGCCATAATGCTTGTACATGTGTCGCAATCAGCAGCAGAGGCGTAGAGCCACCACGGTTACACAGATTGTTAGGGGGTGTTTGGTTTAAGGAATCACTACATTTAAATTGAGCTAGTGCATCATAGGTTCATTCCTTAAATTCGGTGGGATGACTCTATTCCTCATATTAGTACTAACTAATTAAATATGACGAATGAGGTGGTGATGGTTCAACTTATTCCATTCCACAAACCAAACAAAAATAGTGAGGAGTGAGAAAACTCATTTCATTCCATAAACCAAACAAAAATAGTGAGAAGTGAGAAGATGATGGACTAGTTCATTCCTCAAACCAAATATCATATTAATATATAGAAGTTTTGTTTAACATTGCCCTTTTCTTACTCAAGCGCTCTATTTTAAATTTTTACTAGTCAGCCATGCATTGCTCAAACCAAATATCCTATTAATATATAGAAGTTTTGTTTAACATTGCCCTTTTCTTACTCAAGCGCTCTATTTTAAATTTTTACTAGTCAGCCATGCATTGCTGCAGTTTCTACTATATAAGTCGACTTTATTTTAATAAGACAAAAATGTGTGTTCTATTGGTTATTGGTTAGGTGGTTATTGGTTAGGTGAATATGAATGTGAAGCCAATAATCAAGATTTAAATCCTTATTAGCGGCTAGGTGATTGGCGTGGTAGGGCTAGCCCGCGCGACCAGTACTTGCTTTATTTTATTAATATTGACGAACATCGATCAATATGACATAATGTGGTTTCATTTCAAGTACACACGTAAAAGTGACTAAAATCATTAATTACTATGCACAAAGACTGTATTACCCCTACTTCAAGGCAAGAAGCAAAATGTAAGGAGAGAGAGGGTGAAGAAAGGGCAAATCCAGTAAAAGTGCTACTTTACTCACTGTTTTAGTGACTAAAGAACTAAATTTTAGAAGGCCTTTAGTCTCTCTATTTGTAGTTTAGTGACTAAGGCACTGTTTGTTTCAGATTATAATCTCTCCAGATTATATAATCCAGCACAAATAATCTAATAGTTAAACAAACACATAGATTATGAGTTCAGATTATATAATCTAAACTTCAGATTATCATAATCTTTTCAAGACTAGCTTATTTGAGATTATTTTGGCAAAAGACCCACTACCCATGGTAATGTAAATAGAAATCACAATATATGTCATCCTTCTTTTCTCACCTCAAATAAACAATAAGGGTATTGTTGTCTTTGTGAATAATCTACATTTGTATAATCTAAACTACCAAACAACTACGTATAGATTATAATATATCCAGATTATAATCTGGATTATATAATTTAGATTATAATCTAGATTATATAATCTATAAGCTGAAACAAATAGGTCCTAAGTGAGTTTAGTCACTAAACTTTTGTAGTTTGGAACAAAGAGGGGGAACTTCACCGTAATAGAACAAAAAATGCAAAATAATAACTATTTTTTTAAAAAAACTATCTAATGCTGCGGTGCAGTTTAGTAGTACAGTGGTTTTCTTTAAGATAAAAAGACCATTTCAAAACCAATGGGGCAAAACCTTCATTTTTCAAATAGATAGAAATCGAGATTCATTTTCAATATTTTATTTATGACGACGCAATTAAAAACGTCGAAGCGCATGGTACTTCCCGTGCGCCACGTTTCTAGCGTCCCCTTCTTCCTTCTTCCCCGAGCCGCGTCAAAGGAACCAAACCTGTGAGAGCTCCCCTCTCCCCTCCCCTCCCCTCCCACCCTTCCCTTCCTCTCTCCTCGTCGATTCCTCGCACTATCTCCTATTCTGCACCCCCAGCCGCCGGCACCGACGGCGATTCCACGGGGCGCCGCCCCCGAATCTGCGCCCTCCGCGCTTAGATCTCCCCCCTCCGCGCTTCCGGATGTCATGATCCGCCCCCATTTGCCCAAGGACCCGGCCTTCCCGCGCACCAATGGGTCCTTGGACGGCGGGGCCCGCGGCCTCGGCGAGATCGAGGAGGTGGGCGCTGCGGCCACCGTAGCCGTCGAACAGTCCCCCTCGCAGTCCTCGTCCCCGTCGGCGTCGTCGCCGGCGGCGGCGATGTCATCGTGCGGGCAGTACATGCTACACCGGGTGCGCAAGCTGGACACCCTAGCGGGCGTCGCCATCAAGTATGGTGTCGAGGTAATGCGACGGGAGTGATGTGCTGCTGTGTATTATGTAGGGTCTCTGGTTTTAATATTACGTTGGAGTATCAGATGGTATATACAACAACACCATTCTTTAACTTGGTAGCTGTTCTGCGTGGAACTCCTTTCTATTTTGTATTTTTGGTGAACTGATTTTGGAATGGTTGGTGTACTCGGATTGTGTAGGTAGCCGACATTAAGAGGCTGAACGGCCTCTCAACTGATCTCCAGATGTTTGCACACAAGACACTGCGGATTCCACTCCCAGGGAGGCACCCTCCGTCGTCTTACCAGCAGAATGGTTCATATGAGAGTGACGACAGGTAGCTAGACTGAAATTGTACTGTACATCAGCATGATGCTACATAACCATGCTACCAGTGTGTCTCATGTTGTGTGTTTCTGATCAAGCATTTTTTTTGTGTGAAGTGATAACCACTAGTTATTTAAGAGTCAATAGAAAGTTCAATCAGGATATGCATGTCAAGGTCAAGGTCAGGCTAGGACAATAGTGCAATTTTGCTGAATACATGCCTTCAACTATTGCGACGTCAAACTGAAGTCTGTAATGCAACTTGAAATAGCAACCGAAAAGGGAGCTTAGCCTTATAGTCTCATGCAAAATGTTTCTTACCATTTCAAGTTTGAACCGCATGGTTGTTGCAAAAAAAAAAAACTGTCTACAATCACGGGAACGTTCACCTATCACATCAATTATTGAGGTTGCTTTGAGATCTGTTATTGGAGAGAGAAGCTAAACTGAAAATAAGTTATGAAGTCCTCCCATATTTGCAAGCCCCAAAAGGTTTCGAATTATTGATGTGGTAGTAATACATTACTCTAGATGTATAAAATTTTAAAAACGGCTTGCCATGTTTGCTGCAATCTAAACATGCAGCTAGAGTAATTAGCTTTTGTCGTGTCCTGTTTCTGCGTTCAATGCAAGCAGCAATTGTTCTTCAGCTATTCCCTTGTATACATTTAATATTTTAGAAGTGTTTTTTCAGTCCCTGTAGAGTTATTTGAGTTGTTTTGGTATTCTGTACTATCCAGATGATTTGGCCTGTTTGCTACCTGCCAACCCCACACACTGAAGTTTGATTTGATTTGTTATGGAAAAATTGATTTTAACAAAATAAATATGCACAATAACCTTGTGTTGGAGCTGTCAGCAATCGTTACACCCTTTAACCGAAGGAATCTTAAGTCCTTGGATCTTTCTGTAGCCACAATTTTCTTTTAGTGACATGCCGCTAATCAATTGAGTGGGCATATAACTTGATATTTTGGGTCTGACAGTATGAACGAACGTTCATGTGGCATATCTGAGACGGTGTATCATATTTATATTGGCTATTTTAAGCTGTCTTCACGTGACTGCAGTATTAGCTATGGACATAAGTCACATGTGAAGAGCACTATAGGAGCTAACGGTTCATGTGAACCACTATGCAAATACATCTTATTTGGCTTCTGCTTATGTGCCTGTGGTAATCTTCAAGCATTGAAGCATTTATGATCTGTACCTATCTAAAATAATCTCACAGAGTTAGATGCACTTCAGACATTTGACATTTGTGAGACATTTTGGGTGAATACAGTGGCAGTGTTTTCAGTCATTATGCACCACAAAATCTTAGCCTTTCTAGTTACTATTGCAGCAAGTGCTTCTTTATATCTTGTCGAGTCAAGGTTTTCCACAACAGTTATAGTTAATTACATTGTATAAAGTCTTCTCCAGATAGGGCCATTTTTGCTATTTCTATGGTACACTTTACATGACATAATGATATTATCGTTTCAGGGAATGTACTCCACGTCGCATTCATGATGATATCTTGGAATCAATATTGAAAACACCAAATTCCAAAGTTTCGCCAGCTATGAGTCTTCTGCAGGGATACTATGGCCTTGAACCACCTCCAAAGAGAGATCAAACAAGTGAGGGCACTGAGATGGCAGTTCACAGTAAAGGCAAATCTGCTTTTTTGGATGTTGAGCCGTGGCTGGAGCCACCAAATTCCGACCCCTTCCCTCTTCAGAATAGGAAAAACAGAAGCTTGATGATAGGTTCTTTTCTTGATGGTGGTACTGATGAGAACGGTGACAGTGAAAGGTTCATAAGACGGCGCCAGAAAGCTGATGGTGAGCTGTTACCGAGGGAGGAAAATGGTGGTGACTTTCTGGCAAGCGTTGGAAAAGGCTTGGCTCTGAGGCCAAAGTCTAGCAATCGACCAGACATGAACAAGAGCCAGCAGAATCTTTTTGCAATGGCGGAGCCTTTGTTTGGCAATGGTTTGCAAACTGTAAGGAAATCATCCAGCACTCCGGAGTTCCAGGAGCCAGAGACCAACACCAGTTCATCCATATGGTCAGCGAGCAAGTGGAGCATAAATACAGATGCTTTTGCTCTTCCTCTCCCGATCCCTCGTTTTGACAACATTCCAAAGCCCATTGCTGCTTGGAGAAACAAGCCGGCTCGCGACTAATAAACTGCTACGCGCATGATTTTTCCTGAACTCCAGGAGGCCCAGAAAGCGGGAAGTGTTCATGAAGGAGCTTTACATTAGGTTGGCACCAGCCTCTACAGCTTTGGAAGCAGAGCAGAGCAGGACTGTAGTATTGGCCCCTGCTAGCTAGAACATTCCGAAGATCAGACGCATGGCGTCTATGTTTCCAGACGGCATCTAGACTAGGTTTACATGATTCTCGTGTTATATTGGGCATGTTGCGCCAAGAGTAGCAACGTTAATATTCGGTCATATAAATTATAGATGCTAGATGACATAGAGGAGATATATTTGAGGAGGATATATTTTTTTTCTGTACACAATGAGAAAATGTAGAGCATCAAAGGGCGGTTATATATGTGTTGTATGTGTGATTCCATACCCTAATATAGAGGTGGTTGGCTTCGTTTAACTCCAGATTATTTCTTTTTCTCCTTGTGTGTGTGTTTAACTGCTCAATGCCGTTGCAGTCGTTTACGTTTGCTGGTGAAGCCGATGTATGAACACCGGTATGATCAGGACCAACAGGTCCTCAGCGTGCCACTGTCATCTATAGAGGTCGGAGACTCCCTTCATAGTAACAGAGTTTGGTTTAAGGAATGATATAATCCATTATCTTCTCACTCATCACTTTCTTGTTCGGTTTGTGGAATAAAATAAATTGATCCATCAGCATTTTATTCTTTATAAGCTAATAATTAGTAATAATATATGATAAATGGGTCCATTTCACCAAATTTATGGAATAGACTCATGATATACTACCTTATCTAAAGTAGATTAATTCTTCAACTCAAACACACCCTAAGTTTGCATCTTCTATCAAGCACGCAAGGTTTAGATCTATGCCGAACCTTGTTACTACGAAGAAACAAGATCTATATGTTGTCGACTACTTTCGCAAGATAACGAGCGTTGTCTCTGATCTTGCCGCTGTTGATGCTCCTCTCAGTGACGATGACGTGCTCACCTACCTTTTCAACGGTCTTGGATCAGAATATGACTTTCGTCTCTTCCGTGATGACCAATAGTGTCACGAGTGGACACTCTTTTACTATAAACCGAAAATCGAATCGAACCGAACCGAAATTTCAGTTTTTTGGTAGTTCGGTTTTTGTATCAAAGAAGTTTGGTTTTCAATATCGTAATCAGTTTTCACCATATATCAAACCGAAATACCAAAAAACCAAATACCAAACTTTATCAATTCTAAAATTTGACTATTCGATTATATAAACTAAATGTGTGAAGCAATTAAATTGTTATTCACTTATTTATATGTGATGTATGGTGTATCTCTAAATATTTGTACATATATAACTTTTACTTTTTAAAATTATGTGTAATCTATTGTGTAAATTTGTTGTATGTGTTTTCTTGAGTATAAGTTTGGTATTTGATTTTACCGAAAAACCGAAGTAAAAAATCGAAACCGAACTTCTCGAATTTTCATTTCCTAGAAAACCAATCGGTTTCTAATGTCTAGAAAACTGATTTTTTTAAAAAACCAAAAATGAAACCAAAATTTCAAAAAAAAAACCCTGAATGCCCAGTCCTAACTGTGTCACACCCTGAAATTTCCCAAATTTTAGGATATAAATAGGAAGAAAAATTAATACCACGATTTTTGCACAATTTTAAAGTTTTGTCAAGTCACATGGACTCAATCGTAGCGATGACGCGTAGGACCCACTCTTTGGAGTCGTCTTCTACCGAGTGTTCTGGACTTAGTTAACATGATTATTGGAAGGGTTAATATGAGTAGGACTCTAGAAGTATAAATATGACAAAAATAATTTTGGAATATGAGAGATAAGTTAGAGTTCTAAATAGATAGGACAATATCCAGACATAAAAGATAGAGTCCTAAGCAGATAGAACATGATTCTAACGGATAAGGAAGACACACTTTAATTATAGAGAGTTGGATTCTTATAGGACTAGATTACCAAATTAGATCTATCATGTGATCTACTCGTATTCACCCCTGTAACCGTCCACCTCCTTGGACTATATAAGGAGAGGCAGGAAAGCCCCGAGAGACCAGAACATGACAGATCAATAGCTACTAGGCGTATGGTATTATTTCACGACGAGAGCTCGAACCTGCCTAAATGTGACCTACCCATAAATAACTATGGAGAAATCTTTGATAGAGGAATCGGGTGAGCAATCCAATGAACTCTAAGCAGCAGGAGTTAAATTATGGAATTAAATTAAACTGGACATGTATTTTATTTTTGGTATTGCATTTATGATTATTTATTTAATTGAGATGGTATATACTTATACTTAGTAATTTCTAATAAAATTTTAACCAACAAAATTAAAATCTAAATGCTCAGCTTGAGTCATATCCTTGGTAACTACACTTTTTCCTACACACATACTGAGTACCCACCATAAGTATACTCACCCTTGCGGGATTTGTTGCTCAAAATTAGATCATAAAGAGGGAGTCTACCTCCTTGGACTATATAAGAAGAGGAAAAGAGGTGGGAGAGGCCCCGAGAGAGCACAAGAACATAACAGTTCAATAGCCACCAAAACACTAGGTGTAGGGTATTATCTCACGACAAGAGCCCAAACCTACCTAAATCTTATGTACCCCATAAATCACTATGGGGAAATCCTCGTTAGAGGGATCAGGAGACCAACCATTTGAAGACTCTGAGCAGCGTTTGAGCAGCAGGAGTTTGCTAAGTAAGGCAAGTGTGTCCTTGATCACATTCTTCGACCTATATAATATTTACTATTATGTTCTCACCTATGCATTGTATAGTTAGGTTAACCTAACGAGACCTAATAGGTTATACCTATATTTGTTTTCCCTTTACCTCGTTTATACTTAGGTTACTTATTGTTGGGTAGACATACTAGTGCTCTACTTGGTTTTTGAGATAATGATACATATGAACCATAATCATGTTTTATTATGATTCATTAGTATTGGCTTTATTATTAAGCATGATAAAATTATTTTGTTTAATTGGAACATGGAGAACCACATGAGAAAATAAAAGCAACCACAAGGACTATTATGACTCTTGTCTTGGCTAAATAATTACAGAAACTAGTTATAAGTTAACCTTTTCTAAAAGGGCAAGAGAGAAGGCGTTGCTCAAGTTTAGGTCAGCTCTTAGACTGATTTTCTCTATAGTAGCTCATCAGTAGAGGGAGGCTCTACCACCTCGTCCTAAAACCTTAGCGAGATTTCTCATGCTAGTGGAATTTTGTGTAGGTCTCGTAGCGTTTCTATGCAATCACACCTCAGAAGTGTGGTATTGCACTTTAACAACATAGTGTGGTTGGGTGCAGAGTTCTTTGAACTTTTACGTGACATGTGGGTAAAGATGTACAACCTCTGCAGAGTGTAAAACTGATATATTAGCCGTGCTCATGGTCAGAGTGGCTTGGACCCTCACATGATTATATTATGATATTAAACTAAACCGAATATGTTCATGTTTGGTATTGCATTTATGATCATTTACTTAATTGTGATGGTATATACTTATACTTAGTAATTGCTAATAAAATTTTGACAAACAAAATTAAAACCTAAATGCTCAGCCTCAGGCATATCCTTGGTAAGCCTTACTCTGCACTTTTTTGACACACTTGCCGAGTATCCACCATAAGTGTACTCACCCTTGCGGGGTTTGTTGCTCAAAATTAGGTCGTCAAGAGGGAGACTACTACGAAGAGTTTGATGAATTCTAGATTGTTGTCGCTCGGGTCAACATGCCTATGGATCGTTAGTGGGAACACCATCCTTGTCGTTTAGCTTCTATTACTTAGTTATTTTTGTAAAGACATTTTACTTATAATAAAGTTTGTAACACTGATTCTATACACTAAGTCATTATATTTGTAAATTTGATCCTAACACACATATGAGATGCATCTAGATTTGTCCTTGAATCTGAGTGTGACAGAGTGAGCCTCTATATCTTAATTATGTGTGCACACACTATAGCGTTTGAAGCTATCCAACTGTTGGGGTTAACTAACACGTGGTCTGGTGGGCCCAAACACTCGAGAAAAGGCGACACAAGTGCTCAACAAAATGATAAGCATGGAACTGTAGTGTCTTGTTCAACCTATCCCATCAATGTAGAGTGCGAGAGTATTTATAGGTAACTGAGTAGGTGGTTGTACCCCCCTAAGTACTGTTATGCCCCCGGTTACCTGCCACAGCCCCAGAATATTCCCCCTTATGGGGTCATTGCATTGATGTAGGTACAGTTTGATTAAATGCACTACAGATCCTACCCCCTGGTGGGGCTTACAAATGGGCCAGAATGACAGTGGGACGCGACCTAGGCCCGCCGTTGGGCGGTGCGGCCTTCTCCTGCGTGTGACACCCTTCGCCCTATGAAGTCGGGTCTTCAACCTCGCCGACACTGTTGTTGTCCAAAACTATCCGAGCTGGTGAGGATGCCTTCGTGAAACTAAAAGGAGTCCCCATTTAAATGGTGCATCCCTTCGCTTCGATGCCATCGGTAGCGCTGGCCGAAGACCTCGATTCCGATACCGATCATGGTACCCTCCACTTCCTGTATCTACGATAAAACATGTTCAATTGGTGTTAAAGAAATCCGATCGATGGTAGCGGGCGGCCTTCGCTCCAACACCAACTATAACACTAGGTGATGCTCCAACTCAACAATGGGCCCTGACGAGCTATGTTATTCGTGGGGGTCCTCCCTTGGTCGCAATCGTGGTGACTATGGTTGTGGTCGCTCCTGGTGTGGTGCATGAAAGGGGAATGTGCCCTTGGGCCATTTCTAGTTGTTTTGGTGATTAAGTGACCAACAGACCACTTTGAACTAACTATTTTGATAAGAGCATGAGCATAGGTGCAAATAAAGCAAATTGAGGATAACAAGTCCAAAAGAACACAAACATGGAGCCAAATGTGCAACTTGATGTAAAACGGTATAAATGTGAGGTTTGCACTTCCAAATATGTTGCATAGGTTAATTACAATGTTTCTAGTACTTTTGTTTGGGCTATAACACATTTTGTAGAGAAAAAACAATTTTTGGGCTTAAGTTTGCACACATTGCAAATCCTATTGAAATGGAGGAACAAAGTACAAATCTAGCACTTAGTCAATTGTTTTAGTTGCTAACTATGTTGGTCTAAGTGCTAGGGATCATCTCAAGTCGAGCCAAAAGAAGCCAAAGGAGTTTGGCACAAAAGAGAAGAAAGTGGGTTGGTCTGGACAGCACCGGACAGTCCGGTGCCAGCTATCGGAAAGTCCAGTGTGCACCAGACAGTCCGGTGGCTATACGACCGAACTGCCCAGTCTTGGCCTTGATTAGGCCTCACTGGTTATAAATCACTAGACAGTTCGTCCTGAGCGCGGGACAGTCCGGTGTGATGGGTGGCCAATGGCCATCGACCAAGTCAGTAGGCTCCAATGGCTAGGTGGGTCCAGTCCGGCCTGAGCGCGGGACAATCCGGTGTGATGGGTGGCCAATGGCCATCAGTCACGTCAGTAGGCTCCAATGGCTAGATGGGTCACCGGTCAGTCTGATGCCCCCACCGGATAGTCCTATGCCCACCTGAGAAAAAAAGCAACCAATCAGCGATTTTGTGGTTGTTGCGCACCGGACAATCCGGTGCGCCCGCGGACAGAGGAAGGCTGGGAGCTTCCAAATGAAGCTCTAAGGACTCCTAAACCCATTGGGGCTATAAAAGAAGCCCCTAGGCACCATGGAGCAGTACACCAAGCATTGTAAGAGTACACTACTACTCTGAGACTCTGCGACCACGCCGTTCAGTGATTCGAGAGAGATTTGGGCACATTTCTTAGCCGTAACTCTACCGTTGTGTTATTGTGCTCTTGTATTTGCTTTCATGCATGTTGTTGCTGCGATTGTGCTCTTATGTTCGTGTTCTTACTCCCTCCTTTACTCCGGTTTTGATTGTGATCAAATGTGTAAGGCGTGGGAGACTCCTACTTGTGATTCCTCACAAATGGGATAACGAGATACAAGGAAGAACCGTGGTACTCAAGTTTGATCTTCGGATCACTTAAGAGGGGTTGAGTGCAACCCTCGTCCATTGGGACGCCACAACGTGGAGTAGGAAAGCGTATTACGCTTGACCGAACCACGAGATAAAAAATTGTCGTGTCTCTTGTGCCATTTACTTTATTGCAATTTTTCTCTTCCAAGTTCCAAACTCTTGCTTGTGATATTGCTCTAAGTCTAAATTATATCTTGATAGAGCAATTAGGCGAAAGGAACTTCTCTTTCTCTCTACTCTCAGACTTGGTTTTATTTACTCTAACTCAATTATTAGACCAAGTTTGTGTTGTTTGGAGCAAGTTTTGCAGGATCACCTATTCACCCACTAGGTGCTCTCAATTGGTATCAGAGTCGTTCTCTTCATCAAGGGACTAAACGCCTAAAGAGATGGATCCTAAAGGGAAGGTGAAGGTGACCGATGAGAAGAAGAATGAGATCCCCTCCAATGAAACACCCAAGGGAAGAGAGACCGTCGACTCTGGGTCCGGCAAGAAAACGAAGGACGAGAAGAAGAAGAAGCGCATCAAGAAGATAGTCTACTACGATAGCGACACTTCTTCATCTTCACCAAGGGAGGACGACGACTCGTCCTCTACAAAGAAAAAGATGGTCAAACAAAACTATTCTAAGACCTCTTTTAATTATTCTCGCATACCTTACAATTCGAATGCTCATTTGCTATCTATTCCTCCTGGCAAACCTCCTCACTTTGAGGGCTAGTTTGGTGGACAGAGAAATGGAGGGGATTCATGGGGTAGGGATCCCCTTCCATAAAATGCGCAATCATTTATCTTCTCTTCATCCTAGTATTTGGAACATAGTTGAAATTAGAATTCAATGTGTTGATAGGGAAATGGAGGGGATCCAGGGGGTAGTGATCCCCTTCCATAAACTGCATAATCATTTATCTTCTCTTCATCCTAGTATTTGGAACATAGTTGAAATTGGAATGTAATGTGTTGACATGATGATGAGAATTACAATGAAATTCATATGCATGAAATGATTCACATAAAACCCAAGCCACTACTGTGCTTCTAGCTTCTCTATGCAGAGATGAATACAACAAAGTGAGTGGCTTAGACAACATCAGGGAGATATGGGACACCCTCAAGATTTCTCATGAGGGCAACACCGTCACCATGTTCACTAAGATGGAGTTGGTGGAAAGCGAGCTAGGGAGGTTCGCCATGAAGAGAGGGGAAGAGCCAACCAAAACGTACAACAAGATCAAGACCCTAATGAAAAGATTCGAAGCTATGGGAGTATAAGATGGATAGATAATGATGTCATGTGACTAACGCTATGGTCATTTACCATTATTGATATTAATCTTGTAAACCTTATTCATGAGAACCCTAGATACACCAAAATGTTGCTCGAAGAAATTATGGGAAAATTTGTAAGCAGACACATGATGGCAAAGGAGGCAAGGTACATCGACAACATTGCCAACGGACCTCTTCCACACTACGGGCCACAACCTATTGCTCTCAAGGTGACAATCAACAAGGTGGTGCTTCCTGACAAGGTGGCGAAAATTTAGGTGGTAGGTCTCAATGAGTAGGAAATGGCGCTTGTGATCAAGCGCTTCAAGACCTCATTGAAGGGATGCAAGGAATACCCCAACAAGAGCAAATCAAGGGGAAAGTGTATTTGCTTGAAGTGCGGTAAGTCCGACACATTTTATTGCTCAATGTCCCAATAATGAGAATGACCAGTACCAAGACAAGAAAGGTAAGAAGGAAAAGAAGAAGTTCTATAAGAAGAAGGGCGAGGAGCACATCGGCAAGGAGTGGGATTCAGACTGCTCTTCATCTGACTCTGACAACGAAGGACTCACTGCCTCTGCCTTCAAAAGTCATCCCTCTTCCCCAACGAGCGACACACATGCCTCATGGCTTAGGACAAGAAGGTACACATACGTGATACTCCTAAGTACACTTAAATTATTGATGAGGATTTTGATGATGACTTAGATTATAGTGATCTTTTTAAGGGCTTATATAGAAAAAATGTAGATAAAATTAATGAATTTATTGATGCTCTTAATGAAAAAGATGGATTTCTAGAAAAGAAAGATGATATTCTTTCTAAAGAACATGATAAATTAGTTAATGTAGAAAATCCATTGCTCTAGTAATTAAGAAGAATGAAATGCTTCCTTTTGAGTTATCTTTGTGTCATGATTCTTTTTCTAGTCTTAAGAGCTTAAATGTTGATTTGAATGCTAGAATAGAAAAGTTGAGTATTTTTAATTCATCTGTGGAACATGTGTCTATTTGCAATAGATGTAAGGATTTTGATTTTGATGCTTGCAATGATCATGTCTCTACTATTTCCAAATTGAATGATGGTATTGCCAAACTTCATGTTCAACTTAAAATTTGCAAAGACGAATGTGATAAGGTTAAGTTTGCTAGGGATGCCTATACCATTGGTAGACACCCCTCCATTAAGGATGGACTTGGTTTGCATGGAGGAGCCAAGAACATAAAGAGCCAAAAGGCCTTCAACTTCATTAAGGAGAAGGGGAAGGTGCCTATGGCTTGTAGTTCACATTCTTTTCATGATAAGATGAATCATGCTTATTTATATGCTCATGTTAAGAACGATTCTCATTTTGCTCGTAATATTCATCATGATGTTTGTATTGATCATGCTATGTAAAGCGTCCCGATCCTTTGGGACTCAAATGTGATACAATTACTAGTCCTAGGAGGCTAGTAAACACATTCCTTTCTTCAAATAGTATAGTCTCGAATAATAGTTATTACAATACCAAAATATAAGCTCTAGCGAGCCTGGAGACAAAACATAGTGGAAGATCATCTAGCTCAAGCCACATGCAGACTGGGTGCAGACACAACCCACTTCTAGTCGAACATAGCAGAAAAGAAGTCTTCAGCTACTGAAAAACATAAATAAATCTGGGTGAATACACTAGGTATTCCGCAAGCCCATTCTGCCCGTAAAGAGATAGAGACCTATACAGTACATGCTTGGTATGGTGGAGTTAAAGTCACTCTTTTATTTTTTAGAGAAAGGCTATACTTTGATGGTTTACCCCAGAGAGAGAACATATTTTCACACTCAACCACCACTAAGCTTCCCGCTCCCGTGGTATTACTTTTATTTCCAAAAACACCCACACACATTTCCCTGTTTACGAAGATCGAAAACATTAATTGCCATACCACACCAGACTCGTCCATACCAGTGGATGCAGACTATTCGAATAGGTTTCAACTCTACGTAGAGGGGTACACTTTACCCACTAGTCCGGCTCTGCGGTCTCATGGCCAAAGAGACCCGAATCTGAATCGCTTTCCTTCCTTGCACACCCTTACCTTAACGATTATACCGGAAGGAGACAAGCCACCACCATGCCCTAAATCGGACAAAACATTCCCCTTCCTTATCCTCTCGGTGCCCCCAGCCATCATAACCCTAGGGTTTGGATCGTACAAGTTCAGATTGAGTGACTGCCCATACAGTCTCGAGTGGTTGTACTTGTCATGAGTACAGGTAGTGAAGGATGACAAACCGGTCCTTATATGAGGGGACAATCCTTCCTGCTCACACCTAACCCGGCTGAGCCAACAGCTGATGCCCTCCCCTAAACCAGGGAGTCCCTGACTATCCCACTCAAAAGGTGATAAGGGTGAATACCCTTCATCGTACACTTCTTTGAAAAACATTTTCCTTTTTAGAAAAACCACCATTTCCTTGACCCACATTATGTACTCAAAAGATGTTCTTTAATGTAGGCCATCTCTCGACTCACAATGCATAGAACCCAACCCATATTCCCGGCTTAGGCAGTGGTAGAAAGAGTAGGTAATTCATGCGTCAAGGGAAAAATGGACTTGCCTTCGCTGAAGTTTTCTCGGCTAGCTAGGCCTGGGGGGATTTCGGCCCAGCGCGAGCGCGGACGTGCGGCGCCGTGGGCGAATGGGCTCAGGCGGCCCACGAGGAGGGGAGACGACGCGGGCGGACGCTGTGAGCGCGGGCCCACGTGCCAGAGAGAGGGGGAAAGCCGACGACGTCGGGCGGTCTGATGAGGGAGGGGGCAAACTAGCCGGGGTTGGGAAAACCGGCCACCGATGAGGTTCCGCGGTGGTTCTCCGTCGTGGTTCCGGTTCCAGGTGGTCTGGGAGTTGGGCTAGTGCGGCCAGGGGTAGGGGTCATGGTGGCGGGGTTAATTTGGCTGGTGGACACTCGGGATGGCTGGTCCACGGCGAGGTGGCGGACTTCCACGGCGGCGAGGTCGCCGGTGGAGCTACTGGGCGCGATAGGCGAAGGAGAAGGGCACGCTGTGCTTGTGGCGAAGTGGCGAAGCTCGTGAACTACATTAATTAGAGTCTAAGCCATCGAAGAGGGGAGGGGGAAGCTCACCGGAGAGGGGAGAGACGACGACACCGAGCTCGATGGGTCCAGGGGAGGGGAGAGGGAGTGGCCGAGGCTGGTGCGAGGAGATGAGGGGCTCAGGGCAGTCCTTTTATAGGCGACCGAGGAGGGGGGTAGGAGGAGGTGGCGTGCACCGGCGAGGCGTGCTGCGACGGTGATGATGGCATCACAGTGGTGGCGACGGGATGGCTTGGTGCAGGCGATGGTGACGGGATGGCTCGGTCACAGTGCGCGGGGACGCAAGGCGCCAAACCTTGCTGGTGGGCGAGTAATGGCGAGGAGACAGGGTGGCCGGTGGCCGGCGATGATCGCGTCATTGGCTGATCACAGGCGAAGGGGAAGGGCTGACGAGCGGGACCGGGTTGTCAGCGGAAAGCGGGTGCGAGGGAGAAAGGGTGGGCGTGACTGACCGATGGGGCCGGGCAGTCAGCGGGGGAGGGAAGAGCGTGACACGTGGGCGGGCACGCTGGAGGTGGGCCGCGTGGGCCGTGCGCGGGGAAGGAGTGCGGGCACGTGGGAGAGAGAAGGGGAGAAGGCTTGGGCCGAATCCGGCCCAGCCGAGAGGGGGGAAGGGATTTTCCTTTTTTCTTTTTTCTATTTCTTTTCTATCTCTGTTTCCTTAATCCTTTTTCCCTTTAAACAAAAATTAATATAAATTTCCTAAGTGCCCAAAATGAAATATTCTATGAGAAGTGCTACTAGCAATCATGGTGTATGCATATGATGAATATAATGCTTCATGGGGTGTTAGGAGATGATTAGGGGGGTTTAAGAGTTTAGGGTTTCTAAACTCGGGATCAAAATTGGGATGTTACAGACCTACCCCACTTAAAAGAATCTCGCCCTCGAGATTCAGACTAGGTTTGAGAAAAGGTAAGGGTATTCCTTCCTCAATGAGTCCTCACTCTCCCAGGTAGCCTCCTCTTCTCCTTCTCTGCTCCACTGGACTTTACAAAGCCTTACTTCTGAGCTTCGGGTCTTTCGAATGGCTGAATCGAGAATCTTCACTGGCTTTTCTCGATAATGCAAATCCTTCTGAATCTGAACTGACTCCTCTATGATGTGACTCTCTGGTACTTTTAAGCATTTGCGGAGCTAAGATACATGAAATACATTATGGGTATCTGACATGGACTCTGGTAACTGAAGGCGGTAAGCTGCGGGCCCTATTTTGCCGATGATAGGATAGGGGCCGATGAATCACGGAGCTAGCTTCCCTTTTGCTTGGAATCTTTTGACTCCACACATTGGGGAGACCTTGAGGTAGATAAAATCTCATTCCTCAAAACTGAGTTCTCTCCTTCTATTGTCTGCGTAACTCTTTTGCCGACTGTGAGCTTCGAGTAGTCTTTTGCGGATTAGGGCAACTTTCTCTTTTGCCTCCTTGATGAAGGTAGACCCTTCTAGGGTATTCTCCCCTACGTTAGACCACATCAGAGGGGTCTAGCACTTTCTTCCATACAAGGCTTCAAAATGTGACATCTTGATACTGGCCTGGTAACTGTTGTTATATGAAAATTCTGCATACGACAAACTGGACTCCCAGTTTCTGTCGAAGGTCAGTACACAGGCTCTCAACAAATCTTCAAAGACTTTATTGACTCTATCCGTCTGTCCATCTGACTGGGGGTGGTAGGCGGTGCTAAAGTCTAGCTTGGTGCCTGTTGGAGAGAAAATTCTCCAGCCGGGTGGCGAAATGCACCCGCCCTAAATCCTAAGATGAGGAGGGACCTAAGCGTTTTGCCTGCTAGCTAGATGGATGAAGAACACACAAGGGTTTAGAGTGGTTCGGGCCACCGGAGCATAATACCCTACTCCACTGTGTGATGTATTTAACTTGAGAGCTTGTATGAACTTGTGAGTTTGAGTGAGTGTGAGAGCGTAAGTTGGGTCTGCCTTGTAACGTCGTGTGCTCTCCCTTTTATAGCTCAAGGGGGGCACGTACAAGGGTACTGAGCCCCGACATGTGGGCCCAGGGGCAAAATGGAAGGAAGTAACTACTGCCTGTAACGCCAGGGTGATCTCCGAGTGCCATAATGTCCGTAGTGCATATAATATTAATATCTCGCGGCTGCTTCCTCGGTAACGCGCGATCCATGATGAGCACAGTGTATGCCGCAGCACGGGCGTACTGCCTGCCATTGGAATGGATAGGCACGCCGCCTACAGGATGGCCTGGTCGTCGCTCGTCAGCGGAGTGGACAAGGCATATTAAATGCTGAGGCGGCACATCGCTCGCTAGTGGAGTGGACAAGGCTCATTTAATGCTGAGGCGGCACATCGCCTGCCAGTGGAATGGACAGGCGGCGCGCCTTATCCGCATTAAATGCAGAGGCCGTGCGGCCCAGAGGCCTTACGTCAGGCTCCGCTCGTTGGCTTACGTCACGGGCAGTAGGCCACATGGCAGCATCGGGTCTCCGCCTGAGCGGGGAGCAGAAGCGCACGCGGTATGGTCCGGACACGTGTCAGCACCGGACCCCCGCTTGGCCTTGATTAAGGCCTGGGTATTCTTTATCTCGAAATCCCGGGACCCTGCTGTGAGTGGCCCGGACCCCACACAAAGAGGTCCGAGACCCGTCCCGGGGGTCTGGTTTGTACCCGCGGAGGTCCTGGACCCTGCCCGGAGGTCCGGTCCGTATATGCAGGGGTCCAGCACTTTCCCATAGGGGTCCGGACCCACCGTTGATACCTTGGAGGATATTGTCTTCTCTGGCCATGTGGCGGCCCTGGAGCCGTCCACGTGGTGGGGTCGGGTGATGTTCACCATGCGATTAGAGATAGCCGCACATGCACCGCGTTTTCATACTGTAGTAAGGGGTACCCCTGTTTCAGGGTACCGACAGTGGCTCCTGGGCCCACCTCAGGGGACGATACGAGCCTGTAGGTGGGGCCAAAGCTTGACTGGCAATTGGCGCGCCGCTTCCGTGTGTTTGCTGACGTAATCACTGCCAGTCCGTCTTCGGTCACGCCAACTGCCACATCTGTCCCCGCGGCTGACTGACCCATGGCCCCACACATGATGGTTTTGCCGGGCCACACGCGGGGTGCCTCGATACCGCTGCATTGGTTTTGAAAATTCACCTTCTCTGTCTTCTACGGCAGCTTCGAGGAGACGCAGTACTAGCGCGTGCGGCGGTTTGCCTTCTTCGCACGCGGAGACCGACACCCAAGGAGTATGACTCGTGGGCCCGAGCCCCCGTGTCAGAGACTGGGTCGTTTGTTTCTTGCTGTGTGTGACTTTACCAACTCCTCTCCTGGTACTTGGCCCCCTAGAATGTAGTCTCGACGTGTCGAGGCTGGATACCAGCATACCTAAGAAAGAGTTGGTGTCCTGGCTCCCAGGAGGTAGCCTCGACTGGGACCTAGACCTGTACACAGCTTCAGCTAGGAAGTGTTAGTAGCACACCCATAGGACCCATCGTCTGGTATCAGCCATCCTTTGATTCATGCAACAGGACCTGCAGGATTTAGCCTGGGAAGCCAAGTCGTGTGCCCGAACCCCCTGAATCACAGCTCTAGATACTAGGACACCCATCGCAGGATGGTGGCGCGTGTAGGCTTAGGGTATGGAACCAGGCTAAGTGGCTACATAGCTCCGGACCATCCTAGGAGACGTGCGTCCATTCTCTAGAACCGGATCCCAGGTTGCCAGACCCACAGGACTATAGTTCCAAATACTAGGATACCTGTCACAGAGTGGCGGAGCGTGTAGGCTTTGGGTACGGAACCAAGCTAAGCGGCTACACAGCTCCGGGCCACCCCATGGAACGAGTACCCATTCTCTTAGAACTGGCCCCCAGGCTGTCGGACCCCCTACCTTTGTAGAGGGGTCCTAAACTGTAGGCCTGGCTTACTCAATTCAGTTGTCATCATACCAGCAAGGATGGGAAACCGTATGGGTGGGTTAGATAAAAAATAATATCTGAAATCTGTAGCAGAATAAAAACCATCACGGGAGCAAATCTGAGGGGGGTAAATCTTTCTTTTATAACTTGACATGCATGGGTGCAGACCAACAGGCCGGGCATATGAGGGCGGACCTCACCGGGCTGGCATACACATATGCACAACCTAGTTACAAAAAGGAGAGACCTTAACCCCTTAGACTAGCTCCTATGAGTAGAACTTACGGAGATGCTCTATGTTCCAGGGATCGGGAAGAGGCACTCCTTTAGTTGTGGCGAGGCGGACACACCTGGGTCGGCGTACTTCCGTCACCTTGAAGGGTCCTTCCCCACTGGGGGAGAGTTTGTGGAACCCTTCTCGGTTCAGTACTTGTCGTAGGACTAGGTCCCCGACCCCGAGCTCCCTACTATGCACGAACAGTTGGTGGTAGCGCCTGAGCGCCTGGTTGTATCGTGCATTTCAGATCATTGTCTGCCGCCTGCGCTCGTCGATGAAGTCCATGTCTTTACGTCGCAGCGGTTCCTGCATAGACTCATCAAAATACCGGACCCATGGGGAGCCCATAAGGGTTTCTAGGGGAAGGCAGGCTTCAGCCCCGTAGACCAGGAAGGACGAGATCTCCCTGGTGGCCCGGCTAGTTGTCGTCGTCGGAGTCGGAGTCTCCGATGAAAACATCCTTCAGGACCCCTCGGGTGACTGATACCCGAGGTCCCATTCTCTCGCGGCCACCTCACTGTCGTCGACCCTTTCCTTGCCAGGCCGGCGACGAGGTGGGGAGCCATCCCTGGAGGTCTGCTCGCTCCGCTCACTGACGCGCTTTGCGAGCTTGATGATCTCGTGACATTCCGCGGCGCTGTGGCGACTATTGGGGTGCACAGGGCATGAGCCGCTGTTACCCTTCTGCGGCCGTGGGCGCTTGTTGCGCTCACCCCGGCCCCCAGTCGTGGCTGCGACGATCGGAGCAGCAGACGACGGCCTCTCGGAGCCGCGATTCTTCTTCTTCTTTTTTTTGTCGTCCTGAGCGACGACACCCGAGCCACCCGTCTGGGCAACCTCGGTCTGTGGTGCCGAGTTCCATGCACGGCCTTCGGCGGCTCTGGCGCACTTGTTGGCCAGAGCGAAGTGTGTGGTGACAGTCTCCACGTCATGCGTGGCTAACTTCTCCAACATCTTTTCATCACGCACCCCTAGCGGAAAGCGGTGATGATGGAAGCATCGAAGATACGGGGTATAGTCCCTCGTACCTTGGTGAAGCGGGAGATGAAGGCCCGGAGAGTTCCCCGGGCTCCTGCCTCACTGCATGGAGGTGAGCCTCCACGCCATGTCGCTGATAAGAGCTGGCGAAGTTCGCTATGAACCATGCACAAAGCTCTTCCCAGGAGTAGATTGATCCTGGGGTAAGGTTCATGAGCCAAGTCCGGGCTGGCCCAGACAAGGCAACATGGAAGTATGTTGCCATTACGGCAGTGTCTCCACCTGCTGTCGTAATGGCGGTGACGTAAACCTGCAAGAATTCCGACGGATTTGACGTACTGTCGTTCTTCTCCGGCAGGTGTGGCCGGAACTTGGATGGCCAGGTCGCCGCGTGGAGATGATCTGCCAGTGCGGCGCTGCCCACGCCAGCCAGTGGGACACTCGCTTGGATCGGGCGCCCGTTAGGGTCTACGGTGCAACCGCAACGAAGTCGTAGTCGAGGTTGCGACCCTCGACGTTTTGTCGGCGCTCGTGCGCCCTCTCCAGGGAGACATGGGCATCCTCACCCGCACGCCTGTGGTTGATTTCTGCCCGCAGGTCATTAGACCTATCCAGAGAGACTGGAGCGTCTTCTCCCGTACGTCGGCGGTTGAGCTCCGCCCGTAGATCCTCGGTCGGTGCGGCCCTCACCGAGGGGGACCACACTGATGCCGACGCCTCATGTTGACACCGGGATGACCGAGGCCTGGGCCTGGTTGAGCCAGAGTGCGCCATGCCGAGTAGGCAGTCGACGTCGTCACACCACTGCTTCATGGCCCCTGGTGAGGCCGTGGAGCTAGGAGGGTGGCGCAGCAACTCCCTGGCCGTAGACAGCGCCCCAGGCGCAGCCCTAGACGCCCTAGACGTTTGCGCAGGAGTGTGCTACCGCGCAGAGTGCACTGCGGCAGCACCTGGCGCCAGGAGGTTGGTGGCCCGCGGTGTGGAAGAGGCGGCCGCCTCCTCCACCATGAAGTCCTCGGGCATGAAATCATGGTGCTCGACGATGTGGACCATGGTGTCGAGCAAAAGAACAAGCAAAAACCTAAAGCCTAAGCCCCTACCTGGCGCGCCAAATGTCGGAGAGGAAATTCTCCGGTCGGGTGGCGGAATGCACTCGCCCTAAATCCTAAGATGAGAGGGGCCTAAGTGTTTTGCCTGCTAGCTAGATGGACGAAGAACACAAGAACACACAAGGGTTTAGAGTGGTTCGGGCCGCCGGAGTGTAATACCCTACTCCACTGTGTGATGAATTGAGCTTGAGAGCTTGTATGAACTTGTGAGTTTGAGTGAGTGTGAGAGCGTAAGTTGGGTCTGCCTTGTAACATCGTGTGCCCTCCCTTTTATAGCTCAAGGGGGGCACGTACAATGGTACTGAGCCCCGACATGTGGGCCCAGGGGCAAAATGGAAGGAAGTAACTACTGCCTGTAATGCCAGGGTGATCTTCGAGTGCCATAATGTCCGTAGTGCATATAGTATTAATATCTCGCGGCTGTTTCCTCGGTAACGCGCGAGCCATGATGAGCACAGTGTATGCCGCAGCACGGGCGTACTGCCTGCTGTTGGAACTTGCTCTCCTGTGCAAGTTAATCCAACGAGAAAGTGGAGAGAGTGTTAACAAGGTTTTGATTCGGGATGGCAATAGCTCTGTTAATCTAGCCTCTCAAGGGCACTGTACGGGGGTATTTATAGGTGCCTGAGTGCCCAACGTCTTGATGCAAGGATGTTTATACCCTCAGGCACCTGGATTATCCCCAGAATATTCCCATAAGGGAGGGTTACAGACTGTCATTACAGAAAAGCTATTACAAACCAGGCCCGTAACACGCTTCTCCGTGTGGGGCCTGTTACAATGGGCCAAATCCCACGTGGGCCTCCAGGTTGGGTGAGGACACAGGACGAGGAAGACTTCGTTGTAGGACTTCGTTGTAGGCCTTCGTCTTGCGGTGAGGAGGACGGAGGGTGGTTCATGCCGTCATCTTGCCTCCGATGGTGCAGCGAGGTGGCGAAGGCCTGGAGCGAAGGGTAGCGTCTTCGCCTTCGCCCCAACATTTGCCCTCCGAGGGACCGGTTCGACTAAGTCATCTGGTGCCGAAGACGTCGCTAGATGGTGGAAACGCTGCCCTCGCTCGAAGTAGTTCCGCGGGGTTTTTTTGATGTGACCGTTGATGGACGTGGTACTGTTGGACTGCGGGCTTCCCGAAGCGTTGCGTCCTGTGTATAAAAAGGGGGCGGCACGACTCAGGCTCTCTTACCTTTCTGTGCGCCACCAAACCCTAGCATTTTGAACTTGTTCGCCCGCTCGCCTGCCCTCCTTGCTCCTGTTCATCGGAGATCTGGCCCACGTCAAGCAGACTGCACGCCGCCGCCGATGGTACGTAGCCATGTCGTCTTCTTCTTCATCCGCTGTGAATACGCCGCCAGGCAAATTGTCGTCTGAGGAAACCATGAGCGATCTGGCGGCGGTGGAGCTGCACCTGGGCCACACGGTGGAGTACGGCGTTTCGCGGATCTCCTCGGTTCGCGTGCAAGACATGCAGCAGCTAGGGTATTTTGGGAACGGAGTTGACCGAGTTCCAGGGGCGGAGGAGATTTCGGAGCCAGAGGGTGAGATTGTTGTGTTCGAGGCATTTTTTACTATAGGCCTTCGGTTACCCGCGCATCGTTTTGTGACGGAGGTGTTGCAGAGGTTTGAGGTGCAGATTCATCAATTGATACCTAATGTCGTGGTAGCCCTGGCGAAGTATGTCTAGGCAGTGACTTCGTATGGCGATCAGCCCTCCGTAGAAGTCTTCGCCAAAAATTATTGTTTGCACTGGCAGAAGAGGAAAGTTGGAAACGAGATTGCACAGTTTGGGTCATGCACCTTTACGCCGAGGACTAGCAAGACTTCGGCGGAGGTTGTGGAGCTAGTTCCTTGCGCCCGCAACAAGTGGGGCAATTGGTATGATTATTGGTTTTATGTGGCGAGAGGCGAAGTCGAAGACCTCCCTGGACTCCCAGCGGCCGTGATGTGCTCGCACTGCTATGTGGCTTTCCCGCCGTTTGACGTGGCGGAGGATGATAGTGACGAAGGGGCCCTTCGTTGCACTGCCCGCATGAGTAGCGGGCGTGATTTAGTTGAAGAATTCATCGGCTATGGAGTATGGCCCTTGGCGCATGGCTGGGCATTGGGCGAAGTATGCCCTCGCCAGATGCCCTCCTTGGGCGAGCAGCTAGTGCGAAGTCCTGCCTTCGTGTTGGATCTACGTGGCCGGGATCCCGCCGCATTCGTGCGTGAGGTGGAAGACGGGGCTGTGTGGATTGTGGGGCGTTATGTGCCAAGGACGGAGGCTCTGCGGAGTTGGGATATCCATGGATCCAACGTTCGCCTGAATAGGGTCTTTGAGCTGAACCGCTTGCCATACAGCGGCTATCCCGGGGATGATGCTGTCGACCGCCACGAGAAAAGACCAGTGGCCGTGACTGAGGAAGGCCCTTCGCAGGAGGCTTCCCTAGCCGCAAAGAAGAGGAAAATAGGTACTGCAGTGGGGGGGGACTGGGGGGTCTCTGATAGTTTTGCTGTGGAGTTGATGGGGACGTGCGCAGCCCTCGGGGGAGGGATGTCTTCGCCCGAACTCCGGGAGTCTTCGACGCGGATGCTGAAGGTTACTGGGGGTCGATGGCCAAAGAATGTTCTGATCCCCGCGCGACTGGCAAAGACTTTTTTACGTCTCGTATGGCTCGCGACTTGAAGATTTTTCCTTACGGGCGGAATATTGCTGCTGTTGTATCGGTAGTGATGGAGAAGGATCGTAAAGACGCTGCTCAGAAGCGCCGGGCAGTTGTTAGGATCGGGGATCCTTTCCGCGAGGTGAAGAAGGCGAGGGGAGCCGCGAAGTCTGCCGCTCCGGGCGGTAGTAAGCCATTACCGGCTGCGAAACCAGCCGCCCCGGGCCCAGCAAGGCTTCGGCTGGTGCGAAGGCTGCTGCTTCTGGTGCGGGCAAGCCACCCTCAGGCGGGCCCGCGAAGGGGCGAAGGCTGCCTTCGCCGGCGCATACGGACAAGGCGGCAGCGCGTGTTGCCGACTTTGACACGAACATCTGTGTCTGGGATTATTTACTTGGTAAGTTTTTATTGGAAGTCTTTAACCGATCTCATGGTGCAGGGTCGGATATGGGGCAACTGGCTATTGTCCCGCCTCCGGTGGCGCCCACTTCGCCAACGGCGGTGGTTGGGGCGAAGGGTGCCACACGGGACTTGTGGGCCACCTTCTGCGCGAGCGGCGAGATTCTGTCGGTCGCTGCCGCTAAGGACGTGGCGGGCTCCATATCCGAGCAATTGAGGCTAGCGTCGCAGCAGCTGTTGCAGCATCTGAAGCATGTAAGTTGTGTTGGACTTCGATGGTTGTTGTTTTTATGAGGGTGCGGGTCTCATGAGTTTATGTGGAAGGCGACCGACTTCGCCGACCACGTTGCGTCGGATGCCTTGACTACGGAGTTTGCTGCCGAGGACGAGAATCTCTGGGTGCAGCATGCGGATGCTGTGCGGGAGAAGTCGGCTGTGGAAAGTAAAAGCCGTAGGCTGAGGGAGAGGGTGACCGCTATGGAGGTCGAGAAGGCGGATCTCTGGCGCCAGCTGGTGGAGGAGAGGAGGGAGGCGAACAATGCCATCGTTGATGCGCAGGCTACGCAAGTCGAGGCCAAAGTGGCGCGGGCGGAGGGCAGTCTCGCCCGCCAACGCACCGAGGAGCTGGAGGCGAGGCTGAACGCCCTGCGCAACCGCGTGGACAAGACCAAGGCCTCGACGCGCGCAGAGGTCGAGCAGACGCATGCGCAGTTCGTGGATGCGTACCGGGAGATGGGTGCACGGACCGCTGCCTTCGAAGCGCCCGGCCAAGAAGCAGGCCTTCGCTTCCTTGAATGGTTGCAGGAGGAGCTCGGGGTTCTCCCGACCATTGTGACTGGTCTCATGTCCTTTGCCTCCCTCGTCACCTACGAGGGGCCGTGAATGCTTCGTCCCGTGAGGGGTGCAGGCATTACGAGGTCTTCGACCAGTCAGACAAAAACTTTGAACGTGAAATCTTCAAGGTCGAGGACCCTGTGCTGAAGCAGTCGGCGGGGGCGCTCTTCGACAGGATGTGGGGCCCGCACGGCCGAGATACGGTCCGAGAGCGGTCCGACCGGGCAATAGATCAGGTAAAGGCTATATTTTTTGTGTGGTTATATGTGTGGGTATGTGTGTTTTTGCTGAATAAGTGTGTTGTTGCTGTA
The DNA here is from genome assembly GCF_902167145.1 of Zea mays. Classification (NCBI taxonomy): domain Eukaryota; kingdom Viridiplantae; phylum Streptophyta; class Magnoliopsida; order Poales; family Poaceae; genus Zea; species Zea mays. Next base: position 27,669,411 of record NC_050100.1, on the reverse strand, counting down.
GATGGCACATGCAGAAGGCGTTGAGGACCTTGGTGGTCTAGGCGGCGTGCAACCCGAGGCCACGGAGGTGGATCCGGCACCGCCATCTGATGCCGGCGAGGGCCCCTCGTCGACGCCCGCGCCGACTGCAGCCGGCGAAGACCCCTCACTAGCCCCTGCGCCGACATGTGAGGTTGCCTTGAAGGCGGTGGCCGAACCAGCTACCGAAGACCCCGCAGCGACGGCCGAGCCTTCGCAGGTGTAGGAATAGGGGTTAGGGATTGCATGTCAACTTTTGTCTTTGTGATACTGAACCTCGGTTGCTGCGCAGGTTCCGACGTTTGGGCCTGCGCAAGCAACCACTACTGACAATACTGATTTTGCGGCAGAGACTTCAATTGTAGTTCCCGCCGATGATAATGTGCCTGGCTCTATGTCTGAATGTTTTGAGTCCGACGGTGAGTCTGGGAGTTCGTTTCCTTGGACGGAGGAGTCCTCGGATGAAGGCTTAGATTATTTTGTTGTGTTGGATGTGGCTGCGGCAGAGACTTCGCCGCGTGCGGAGGGTGCCGAGGATCTTCCTGGTGCGAGTACTGGGTGTAGGCGGTGAAGGGTGATGGGAAAACAGAGTGTGGGTGAATTTTCACGAAGCGGCAGGCGTCGTCGCATGGGGATGGAGCGTGGCCGACTTCGGGTAAACGGGGTTGGTAAACGAGAATTGTTGTCCTCGCCGATTGGGGCGGGCATAGGCGAGGGGGATCTTCGGGAGCTTTTTGAGGGTGAGGAATTGAGGATATTGTTGTTTAATTACAGGGAGATGGGTATCATTCCGAAGGTTGAGCCGATGTAACAGGCGATGCCCTCGCCGTGTGTGTGTAATAGGTGATGCCCTCGCCGTGTGTATGTAATTGTAATGGTGATGTGGCTTGTTGGCCGTATTCGTACACTTGTGTTGTTCCAGCTGCGTACATGGGCGGCTTTGTGGAGAGTATCTCTGTAATGATAGACTTCGATTAACGTTATTCCGTGTGCGCCCTTAAGTAACTGTTGCACTGTCTTTTGAATAAAAGACTTCGATTAACGCTCTTGTCGTGCTGTTCCGGTTGCACCCTTAGGCGACTTTTGCTCGGAATGTCTTGTAAAGAAAAGACTTCGAATAACGCTCTTGTTGAGCTATTCCGGCTGCACCCTTAGGCGACTTTTGCGCGGAGTGTCGTTTGAAGAAAAGACTTTGAATAACGCTCTTGTTGAGCTATTCCGGCTGCACCCTTAGGCGACTTTTGCGTAGAGTGTCTTTTGAAGAAAAGACTTCGAATAATGCTCTTGTTGAGCTATTCCGGCTACACCCTTAGGCGACTTTTGCGCGGAGTGTCTTTTGAATAAAAGACTGATTAACGCACTTGTTGTGCTGGTCCGGCTGCACCCTTAGGCGACTTTTGCGCGGAGTGTCTTTTGAACAAAAGACTAATTAACGCACTTGTTATGTGTTCCGGCTGCACCCTTAGGCGACTTTTGCGCGGAGTGTCGCACGCGAGGGTAGTCTGTGCTGCCTCTCGCGGTGACTTCGGAGTGGTCGAATGCCGAAGACCGTTGATGCGGTCTTTTTCGACATGTTGCATCTTAGTTTTTGCGGGGGATTTTTGCAGATATATTACATGGCTCCGCCTCGTTAAAAACCTCACCCCCCTGGGAGGAAAAGAGCGCGGGCCTGAATAATGCTGTTTGGTGAATTACAAGGGCACACAGGCCCTGAAGACTTAGACAAAAAATTTGCGTAGATTGTCAATATTCCAGGAATGGTCTAGGTCTTTGCCGGATGGCGTTGTTAGCCTGTATGCGCTGGGGGACGCCTTCGACTTGACGATGAATGGACCTTCCCACTTTGGCTCCAGCTTGCCCTATGACTCTGTCCGGGTGGTTCGGACGAGTACGAGGTCTCCTTCGTTGAATTCTCTTGGGACGACTGCGTGGTCGCGCCAGGCCTTCGTTTGAGCTTGGTATTTGTTGAGGGCCTGTAGGGCGAAGACACGGTCTCCGTCGATGAGGTCTTTGGACGTTGGTTTGTCGACGTCGGGGACGGCTGATGCACTTGTTCGAGGTGACCCATGCTTTATTTCTTGCGGGGTCATGGCCTCTGATCCATATAGTAGTCGAAAAGGAGTGAATCCAGTTGCCCGGCATTCGGTTGTGTTGAGTGCCCAGACTACTTCAGGTAGCTGGTCGGCCCATTTACCCTTCCTGTCGTCGAGAAGCCTCTTCTTGATGGCAGTGAAAATCTTGCCGTTGGTGTGCTCGACGATGCCGTTAGATTGTGGGTGATATACTGAGGCGAAGGCAAGCTTGGTGCCGATGGAGAAGCAGAAGTCCCTGAAATCCTGGCTGTCAAACTGTTTGCCATTGTCAACTGTGAGCTCGAACGGGACTCCGAATCGACAAACAATGTTTTGCCAGAAGAATTTCTGGGCAGTCTTCGACGTTATTGTGGATACTGCCCTTGCCTCGATCCACTTGGTAAAATACTCGACGGCGACGAAGGTGAACTTGAGGTTCCCTTGGGCCGTGGGTAGTGGCTCGACAATGTCCAGCCCCCAGCGTTGAAGTGGCCATGTGTGGGCAATTAGCTTTGTGAATTGCGAAGGGTTGCCCGATCAGGGAGAAAACTTCTGGCAGGCTTCGCACAACCTCGTGACCCGATTCGCGGCGCACATTAAAGCGGGCCAGTAGAAACCTTGACGGATCACCTTGGCAGCGAGGGCCCTAGGCCTCGAGTGAGAGCCACAAGTTCCGCTGTGGACTTCGCGTAGGATCTAGATGCCTTCAGCTTTGGTGACGCATTTGAGCATGGGTTGACTGACCCCCTTCTTGTATAGCTGGCCCTCAATGATTGCAAAGTCCCGGCTTCGGTGCTTGAGGCGCTTGGCCTCGTTGACGTCACTTGGTTGGTAATATCCTTGCAGGAATAGGGTTATTGGGGCCCACCAATCTTCGGTCATGATGAGGTTGACTATGCGATGGCCCTCGGTGTCGTTGGTTATTTGTAGACCCTCTGGACTACGGACGGCTGGCATGCCGATGACGTGGTAGAACACGTCGGAGGGCAAGGCTTCGTCTCTGGCGGCTGCTTTGGCCAATGTGTCGGCTTCCTCGTTCTTGGCTCAGTCCACATGCTGCAATGTAAAGCCCTTAAATTGTCTCTCAAGACTGCGAACAACCGTGAGATACTGCATGAGTGCGGTGTCTTTTGCTGAATATTCTTTCTCGACCTGGCGAGCAACCACTTTGGAATCTATTTTAATTATGCAGGTGGTGACACCAAGCGCTCTAAGCTTGCGAAGACCCAGGATGACAGCTTCGTATTCTGCTACGTTGTTGGTGCATCTGTCGGACTCCAAAGCAAAGCTGAGGCATGCTGCATATATGTGTTTGACCCCTGTGGGTGATGTGATGACTGCAGCTGCACCTGCCCCCGCATGGCACCATGCGCCGTCGCAGTGGATGGTCCATACTTTCTCTGCAGGCTCGTCCTGCTGCGTTGCTGGCCCTGTCCAGTCAACGATGAAGTCTGCCAGGACTTGCAACTTGATTGTTGTCCTGGGTTCGAAGGTGATATGGTAGCCGGAGAGCTCGGCTGCCCATTTGGCGATCCGGACAGACGCCTCTGGGTTGCAGAACAGCTCTCCCAGTCCCCTGTCTAAGGTGACCCGCACCTTGAATGCTTCGAAGTAGTGGCGCAGCTTGCGTGAGGCCATGACAACTGTGTAGGAGATTTTTTCCAACTCGGTCATGTTACACTTGGAGGTCGTGAGGACCTCGGACACGTAGTAGACTGGACACTGCCGAGTCGTGCCCTCCCTGTTTTGCTCTTGGACTAGGGCTGTGCTGACCGCATGTGGTGAGGCGGCGATGTAGAGCAGCAACGGCAGCGAAGGGTCTAGACCGGTGAGAATAGCCAAGTTTGACAGGTGCTGCTTGAGTGATGCGAAGGCTGCCGCCTGTTCTAGTCCCCACGCGAAGTCTTTCGCGCCATGCAGCGTCTTGAGGAAAGGTAGACTCTGCTCGACGGACTTGGAGATGAATCTGTTCAGAGCGGCTAGTCTACTTGTTAGACGCTGGACGTCCTTGGCTGACTGCGGGGGTGTCATGTTGATTATTGCCTGAATCTTGGTCGGGTTGGCCTCGATCCCACGGTGCGACACCAGGTAGCCCAGTATCTTCCCCTGGCGGACCCCGAAGACGCACTTCTCGGGGTTGAGGCGAAGTCGTGCGTCCCTCATGTTTGTGAATGTCTCTGTGAGGTCGGCCAGGTGATCCGCCTTATTTTTGCTGGCGACGACTATGTCATCCACATACGTGAAGATGTTTCGGCCTACTTGGCTCTCGAGCACCGTTTTGGTGAGGCGAGAGAAGGTTGACCCAACGTTCTTGAGTCCCTCCGGCATCCTGATGAAGCAGTATGTGCCGAAGGGTGTAATGAAACTGGTACTGGCCTTGTCCTCCTCCTTCATATATATTTGGTGGTAGCCAGAGAATCAGTTGAGGAGCGACATGAATTCGCATCCGGCCGCACTATCGACGATCTTGTCGATCCGTGGCAGCGGGAAATTATCTTTAGGGCAGGCCTTGTTGAGACTGGTGAAGTCGATGCACATCCGCCACTTGCCGCTCATCTTTTGCACCATGACTACGTTGGCGAGCCACGTAGGGTAGGCGGCTGGCTCGATGAAATTGGCCTCTAGTAGGCGGTGTACTTCGGCTTTGGCGGCTTCTGTTTTTTCATCGGACATTTTACGTAACCGCTGCTTTTTTGGGTGCACCGAAGGGTCGATGCCCAGACTGTGCTCGATGACGGTGCGACTGACTCCGACCAGGTCAAGGGCGGACCAGGCGAAGATGTCCTTATTTCTGGAGAGATAGGAGATGAGTTTCTCCTCGTCTTGCGAAGTCAGGTCTTCGCTTATGATGACCGTTTGCTTGGGCATTGTCGGGTCAAGGGGAACTGTCTTCGTTCCGTCGTTGCTCTACAGCTGTGCCTTTTCATGCTCGTTGGTGGCTGGGCGAGTAGCCTCGGGGACTTCGTGCTGCATCGTAAGGCAGTGTACGTTCCGTTGACCGGGAACGAAGTCTCTCTCGATGTTACGCGCAGTCTGCTGGTTTCCGTACACCGTTATTACACCTTGCGGACCAGGAATTTTCATGTAGAGGTATAATCCGTGGATGGCTGCTTCAAATTTTTTGATAGAGCTCCGACCCATTATGGCGTTGTAGGGGTAGACTGAAAGGGAAATAGGCTTTCACCTTTTCCTAATTGAAAGGGAAATGTGCCCTTGGGCCATTTCTAAGTATTTTGGTGATTGAGTGTCAACACAAGTGCTTAAATGTGAATCAATGCCCATGGATGAACAAAGTGCAAATCTTCAACAAAGGTATGTTTCTAAGTCTTAGTACATTGGTTTTGTGTACTAATATATTTGTCTAAGTGTTAGAAACAGAAAGAAGAAGAGAAGAGAAGGCTTGGCTGTGTACAGCGAAGGGGCTGTTTCGGTCTGGGGCACCGGACTGTCCGGTGGTGCACCGGACAGTGTCCGGTGCGCCAGGCTCCCTCGACCGAAGAGGCCGCTCTCGGGAAATTGCTGACGGCGTACGGCTAAAATTCACCGGACTGTCCGGTGTGCACCGGACTGTCCGGTGAGCCAACGGTCGGCCAGGGCCAACGGTCGGCCGCGCGATCAGCGCGGGACACGTGGCCGAGCCAACGGTCGGAAGGGGGCACCGGACTGTCCGGTGTGCACCGGACATGTCCGGTGTGCCAACGGCTCTCGCATCTGCAACGGTCGGTTTCGCCATTTAAGGAAAGGAATCGGGCACCGGACACTGTCCGGTGTGCACCGGACTGTCCGGTGCGCCCGACGACAGAAGGCAAAGATGGCCTTCCAGATTTGTTCTCAACGGCTCCTAGCTGCCTTGGGGCTATAAAAGGGACCCCTAGGCGCATGGAGGAGTACAACCAAGCAACTCTTGAGCATTCTTGATCATCCACACTAAGTCTTTGCGCATCCGTTTGTGATTCTAAGTGATTCGAGCTCTGTTCTTGTGAGAAACTGTCAGATAGTCTTTGAGCTCGATTCTTGGCCGTGTGTGTGCGCTTTTCGCTGTGGATTTGTGTGTGTTGCCTCCCTCCCTTACTCCGTGTTTCTTTGTGAATCTTAAGTGTAAGGGCGAGAGACTCCAATTTGTGGAGATTCCTCGCGAGTGGGATAAAGACAAGCAAGGCATAACACCGTGGTATTCAAGTGGGTCTTTGGACCGCTTGAGAGGGGTTGATTGCAACCCTCGTCCGTTGGGACGCCACAACGTGGAGTAGGCAAGTTTTGTACTTGGCCGAACCACGGGATAAATCACCGTGTCTCCTCTGTGTTGAATTCTCTGTGATAGTTGTATTGTGCAAGATCTCCTCTTTAGCCACTTGGCAATTATTGTGCTAACCCTTAACAAGTTTTTGTGGCTATAAGTTAAGTTTTTTACAGGATCACCTATTCACCCCCCCTCTAGGTGCTCTCAATTGGTATCAGAGCCATTCTCTTCACAAAGGGACTTACCGCCCGAAGAGATGGATCCTAAGGGGAAGGGAATCGTGATCAACGACAAAGAGAAGGAATCCTTCGTCAACGAGCCGAAGGACGACAAGCCTACCGACTCCGGCTCGGGGCATAGACGGAAGGAAGGGAAGAAGAAGAAGACAAGGCGCATCAAGGAGATCATCTACTACGACGAGAGTGATGAGTCTACTTCTTCCCAAAAGGATGATGACAACAACTACAAAAAGACGGTCAATTCGAACTTTTCATTTGATTATTCTCGTATTCAACATAGTTCGAATTCGCATTTGCTTTCCATTCCTCTTGGCAAACCTCCACACTTCGATGGGGAGGACTACGGATTTTGGAGTCACAAAATGCGTAGTCACTTATTCTCTCTCCATCCAAGCATATGGGAGATTGTGGAGAATGGAATGAAATTTGATAGCTCGGATAGTCCTATGCTTATAAATGAACAAATTCATAGAAATGCACAAGCTACTACTGTTCTCTTAGCATCTTTGTGCAGGGAAGAGTACAATAAGGTGAGCGGCTTGGACAATGCCAAGCAGATATGGGACACCCTCAAGATCTCTCACGAGGGGAACGACATCACCATGCTCACCAAGATGGAGTTGGTGGAGGGCGAGCTTGGACGATTCGCCATGATAAGGGGAGAGGAGCCAACTCAAACTTACAACCGGCTCAAGACCCTTATCAACAAAATAAGGAGCTATGGAAGCACGCGTTGGATGGACCACGACGTCGTCCGCCTAATGCTCAGGTCCTTTACTGTTCTTGATCCTCATCTCGTGAACAATATTCGTGAGAATCCCAGGTACACGATGATGACGCCCGAGGAAGTACTTGGAAAATTCGTGAGCGGGCGGATGATGATCAAGGAGGCAAGGTACGTCGACGACGCGTTGAACGGTCCACTCCACGAGCCTCAACCCATTGCTCTAAAGGCAACAAGGAGCAAGGAGTCGCTACCTAGCAAGGTGGCGCAAGTTGAGGCGGCCGGGCTCAATGATGAAGAGATGGCTCTCATCATCAAGAGATTCAAGACGGCGCTAAAAGGTCGAAAGGGACAGCCAAGCAAGGCCAAGACCAAGGGAAAGCGATCATGCTTCAAATGCGGTAAGCTTGGTCATTTTATTGCTAACTGTCCCGAAAATGATAGTGACCAGGAGCAAGGGAAAAATGGGAAGAGAGAGAACAAGAAGGTTTACAAGAAGGCCAAAGGCGAAGCACACCTTGGAAAGGAGTGGGATTCGGATTGCTCTTCGTCCGACTCCGACGACGAAGGACTCGCCGCCACTGCCTTCAACAAATCGGCTCTCTTCCCCAACGAGCATCGCACTTGCCTCATGGCAAGGGAAAAGAAGGTAATCACTCGTAATGCTAGTACTTATGATTCTTCTAGTGATGATGAATCTAGTGAGGATGAAATTGATTACTCTAGTTTATTCAAGGGATTGGATAGAACTAAGATAGCTAAGATTAATGAGTTGATTGATGCCTTAAATGAAAAGGATAGAATCTTAGAGAAACAAGAAGACCTTTTATATGAAGAACATGATAAATTTGTTAGTGCACAAAATTCACTTGCTCTAGAAGTTAAAAGAAATGGAATACTTTCTTGTGAACTTTCTACTTGTAATGAAACCATTTCTTCTTTAAAAGGTGAAATTAATGTTTTAACTGCTAAACTAGAAGTAGCAAGTAACTCGTGTGTTGAAAATATTACAATTTGCACTAGGTGTAAGGATTTTGATGTTAATGCTTGTAGTGAACACTTAGTTTCAATTTCAAAGCTAAATGATGAGGTGGCTAGTCTTAATGCTCAACTTAAGACTAGCAAGAGTGAAGTTGATAAAATAAAATTTGCAAGGGATGCCTACATGGTTGGTAGACACCCCTCAATTAAGGATGGTCTTGGCTTCAAGAGAGAGGCCAAGAACTTAACAAGCCATAAGGCTCCCATCTTCGTCAAGGAGAAACGGAAGGGCCCTATGGCTAGTAGTGCTAAAAGGAACCATGCTTTCTTGTACCATGATAGGAGACATGCTAGAAATGCTAATAATGATTTTGATTCACATGTTTATGATTCTCATGCCATGTTTGCTTCTAGTTCTTCCTATAAGCATGATAGAGATATGTGTAAGAGAAATGTTGTGCATATGCCTAGGAGAAATTTTGCTCATGTTCCTAGAAAAGTTGTGAACAAACCTTCCACCATTTATTATGCTTGCAATGCTCCCTTTGCTATTTGTAGAAAGGGTAAGAAGGTAATTGCTAGGAAGTTAGGGGCAAAATGCAAGGGAGACAAAACTTGCATTTGGGTCCCTAAGGAAATTTGCACTAACCTTGTAGGACCCAACATGAGTTGGGTACCTAAGTCCCAAGCCTAAATTTGCCTTGCAGGTTTATGCATCCGGGGGTTCAAGCTGGATTATCGACAGCGGATGCACAAACCATATGACGGGGGAGAAGAAGATGTTCACTTCCTACGTCAAGAATAAGGATTCCCAAGATTCAATTATATTCGGTGATGGGAATCAAGGCAAGGTAAAAGGGTTAGGTAAAATTGCAATTTCTAATGAGCATTCTATCTCTAATGTATTTTTAGTAGAGAGTCTTGGATATAATTTGCTATCTGTTAGTCAATTATGTCATATGGGGTATAACTGTCTATTTACAAATGTAGATGTGTCTGTCTTTAGAAGAAGTGATGGTTCACTAGCTTTTAAGGGTGTATTAGACGGCAAACTTTATTTAGTTGATTTTGCAAAAGAAGAGGCCGGTCTAGATGCATGCTTAATAGCTAAGACTAGCATGGGCTGGCTGTGGCATCGCCGCTTAGCACATGTGGGGATGAAGAACCTTCACAAGCTTCTAAAGGGAGAACACGTGATAGGTTTGACTAACGTGCATTTCGAAAAAGATAGACCTTGTGCAGCTTGTCAAGCAGGTAAACAAGTGGGAGGAGCGCATCACAGCAAGAATGTGATGACCACTTCAAGACCCCTGGAGCTGATGCATATGGACCTCTTCGGACCTGTCGCCTATCTGAGCATAGGAGGGAGTAAGTATGGTTTAGTTATTGTTGATGACTTTTCCCGCTTCACTTGGGTGTTCTTTTTGCAGGATAAGTCTGAAACCCAAGGGACCCTCAAGCGCTTCCTCAGGAGAGCTCAAAATGAGTTTGAGCTCAAGGTGAAGAAGATAAGGAGCGACAACGGGTCAGAATTCAAGAACCTTCAAGTGGAGGAATTTCTTGAGGAGGAAGGGATCAAGCACGAGTTCTCCGCTCCCTACACACCACAGCAAAATGGTGTGGTAGAGAGGAAGAACAGGACGCTAATCGATATGGCGAGGACAATGCTTGGAGAATTCAAGACCCCCGAGTGTTTCTGGTCGGAAGCCGTGAACACGGCTTGCCACGCCATCAACAGGGTCTACCTTCATCGCCTCCTCAAGAAGACTTCATATGAGCTACTAACCGGTAACAAACCCAATGTATCTTACTTTCGTGTATTTGGGAGCAAGTGCTACATTCTAGTGAAGAAAGGTAGAAATTCTAAGTTTGCTCCCAAAGCTGTAGAAGGGTTTTTGTTAGGTTATGACTCAAATACAAAGGCGTATAGAGTCTTCAACAAATCATCGGGTTTGGTTGAAGTCTCTAGCGACGTTGTATTTGATGAGACTAATGGCTCTCCAAGAGAGCAAGTTGTTGATTGTGATGATGTAGATGAAGAAGATGTTCCGACGGCCGCTATACGAACCATGGCGATTGGAGAAGTACGGCCACAGGAACAAGATGAACGAGATCAACCTTCTTCCTCGACCATGGTGCATCCCCCAACCGAAGATGACGAACAGGTACCTCAAGTGGAGGCGCTTGAGCAAGGGGGAGCACAAGATGATCAAGTAATGGAGGAAGAAGCGCAACCGGCACCTCCAACTCAAGTTCGAGCGATGATTCAAAGGGATCATCCCGTCGATCAAATTCTGGGTGACATTAGCAAGGGAGTAACTACTCGATCTCGATTAGCTAACTTTTGTGAGCATTACTCCTTTGTCTCTTCTATTGAGCCTTTCAGGGTAGAGGAGGCCTTGCTAGATCCGGATTGGGTATTGGCCATGCAGGAGGAGCTCAACAACTTCAAGCGCAATGAAGTTTGGACACTGGTGCCACGTCCGAAGCAAAATGTTGTGGGAACCAAGTGGGTGTTCCGCAACAAACAGGACGAGCACGGGGTGGTGACGAGGAACAAGGCTCGACTTGTGGCAAAAGGTTATGCCCAAGTCGCAGGTTTGGACTTTGAGGAGACTTTCGCTCCTGTGGCTAGGCTAGAGTCCATTCGTATCTTGCTAGCATATGCCGCTCACCATTCTTTCAGGTTGTACCAAATGGATGTAAAGAGCGCCTTCCTCAACGGGCCAATCAAGGAGGAGGTGTACGTGGAGCAACCCCCTGGCTTCAAGGATGAACGGTACCCCGACCACGTGTGTAAGCTCTCTAAGGCGCTCTATGGACTTAAGCAAGCCCCAAGAGCATGGTATGAATGCCTTAGAGACTTTTTAATTGCTAATGCTTTCAAGGTTGGGAACGCAGATCCAACTCTTTTTACAAAGACATGTGATGGTGATTTGTTTGTGTGCCAAATTTATGTCGATGACATAATATTTGGTTCTACTAACCAAAAGTCTTGTGAAGAGTTTAGCAGGGTGATGACGCAGAAATTCGAGATGTCGATGATGGGCGAGTTGAACTACTTCCTTGGGTTCCAAGTGAAGCAACTCAAGGACGGCACCTTCATCTCCCAAACGAAGTACACACAAGATCTGCTAAAGCGGTTTGGGATGAAGGACGCCAAGCCCGCAAAGACTCCGATGGGGACCGACGGACACACCGACCTCAACAAAGGAGGTAAGTCCGTTGATCAAAAAGCATACCGGTCAATGATAGGTTCTTTGCTTTACTTATGTGCTAGTAGACCGGATATTATGCTTAGCGTATGCATGTGTGCTAGATTTCAATCCGATCCTAAGGAATGTCACTTAGTGGCGGTGAAGCGAATTCTTAGATATTTGATTGCTACGCCTTGCTTCGGGCTCTGGTATCCAAAGGGGTCTACCTTTGACTTAGTTGGATACTCAGACTCCGACTATGCTGGATGTAAGGTCGATAGGAAGAGTACATCGGGGACGTGCCAATTCTTAGGAAGGTCCCTGGTGTCATGGAACTCTAAGAAACAAACCTCCGTTGCCCTATCCACCGCTGAGGCCGAGTACGTTGCCACAGGTCAGTGTTGCGCGCAACTACTTTGGATGAGGCAAACCCTCCGGGACTTTGGCTACAATCTGAGCAAAGTCCCACTCCTATGTGACAATGAGAGTGCTATCCGCATGGCGGAGAATCCTGTTGAGCACAGCCGCACAAAGCACATAGACATCCGGCATCACTTTTTGAGAGACCACCAGCAAAAGGGAGATATCGAAGTGTTTCATGTTAGCACCGAGAACCAGCTAGCCGATATCTTCACTAAGCCTCTAGATGAGAAGACCTTTTGCAGGTTGCGTAGTGAGCTAAATGTCATAGATTCGCGGAACCTGGATTGAATTGTAGCATACATGTATTTATGCTTTTGATCATGTTCCTTTTTGCATTTTGTTGCTTATTATGGTGCTCAAGTTGTAAAAACACTCCCTGGACCTCACAAGTCCGTTGCAAAGTGATGCACATGTTTAAGGGGAGATGTGTTACAACTTGACCCTTTGAGACTAACCATGTGCTTGAGTTTGATGATTTAGTCTCGAAGGAGGATTGAAAGGGAAAAGGTGGACTTGGACCATGAAAGACTTCCACTGCACTCCGATGAGAGGGTAACTAATTCCAAGTTCATCTCATGAAATCTTATTGCCATTTGCTCTCAATTGAAGACTTTGGTGAGGCAATGGGGTTAAAAAGGCCAAGATTGATCCCGTTTTGGTGCTTGATGCCAAAGGGGGAGAAAATAAAGGCCAAAGTGATAAATGGATCAGCTACCACTTGAGAGTTTTTGAAAATAGTAGAATAGAGTTTTTGTTTTGTCAAAAGCTTTTATTGTCTTTTATTGTCTCTATTCTATTGTCAAAAGTTGGCTTCTTGTGGGGAGAAGTGTTGATTATGGGAAATAGGGGGAGTTTTTGAAATCTTTGATCGATCTCTTTTGGAATGACTCTCTTTATGCCTCAACATGTGTGTTTGACATAGAAATAGAGATTTGAGTTTGATTTGCAAAAACAAACCAAGTGGTGGCAAAGGATGATCCATATATGCCAAAATTGAATCAAAACCAATTTGAGTTTTTATTTGAAGTGATTTTGCACTTGTTCTATCTGCTTTATGTTGTGTTGGCATAAATCACCAAAAAGGGGGAGATTGAAAGGGAAATGTGCCCTTGGGCCATTTCTAAGTATTTTGGTGATTGAGTGTCAACACAAGTGCTTAAATGTGAATCAATGCCCATGGATGAACAAAGTGCAAATCTTCAACAAAGGTATGTTTCTAAGTCTTAGTACATTGGTTTTGTGTACTAATATATTTGTCTAAGTGTTAGAAACAGAAAGAAGAAGAGAAGAGAAGGCTTGGCTGTGTACAGCGAAGGGGCTGTTTCGGTCTGGGGCACCGGACTGTCCGGTGGTGCACCGGACAGTGTCCGGTGCGCCAGGCTCCCTCGGCCGAAGAGGCCGCTCTCGGGAAATTGCTGACGGCGTACGGCTAAAATTCACCGGACTGTCCGGTGTGCACCGGACTGTCCGGTGAGCCAACGGTCGGCCAGGGCCAACGGTCGGCCGCGCGATCAGCACGGGACACGTGGCCGAGCCAACGGTCGGAAGGGGGCACCGGACTGTCCGGTGTGCACCGGACATGTCCGGTGCGCCAACGGCTCTCGCATCTGCAACGGTCGGTTTCGCCATTTAAGGAAAGGAATCGGGCACCGGACACTGTCCGGTGTGCACCGGACTGTCCGGTGCGCCCGACGACAGAAGGCAAAGATGGCCTTCCAGATTTGTTCTCAACGGCTCCTAGCTGCCTTGGGGCTATAAAAGGGACCCCTAGGCGCATGGAGGAGTACAACCAAGCAACTCTTGAGCATTCTTGATCATCCACACTAAGTCTTTGCGCATCCGTTTGTGATTCTAAGTGATTCGAGCTCTGTTCTTGTGAGAAACTGTCAGATAGTCTTTGAGCTCGATTCTTGGCCGTGTGTGTGCGCTTTTCGCTGTGGATTTGTGTGTGTTGCCTCCCTCCCTTACTCTGTGTTTCTTTGTGAATCTTAAGTGTAAGGGCGAGAGACTCCAATTTGTGGAGATTCCTCGCGAGTGGGATAAAGACAAGCAAGGCATAACACCATGGTATTCAAGTGGGTCTTTGGACCGCTTGAGAGGGGTTGATTGCAACCCTCGTCCGTTGGGACGCCACAACGTGGAGTAGGCAAGTTTTGTACTTGGCCGAACCACGGGATAAATCACCGTGTCTCCTCTGTGTTGAATTCTCTGTGATAGTTGTATTGTGCAAGATCTCCTCTTTAGCCACTTGGCAATTATTGTGCTAACCCTTAACAAGTTTTTGTGGCTATAAGTTAAGTTTTTTACAGGATCACCTATTCACCCCCCTCTAGGTGCTCTCACTAATTGATTTTTGGTGGTTGAATTGCCCAACACAAATAATTGGACTAACTAGTTTGCCCTAGATTATGAGTTCTACAGGTGCCAAAGGTTCGCTTCGAATCAATACAAAGACCGAAAAAGGATTCAAATATAGAGAGCTAAAGTCAGCCGAAGTGTGCCCTGGTCTGGCGCACCGGACAGTGTCCGGTGCACCAGGGACTCCAACTCCGAACTGCTCACCTTCGGGAATTCTGGAGGCCGCTCCGCTATAATTCACCGGACTATCCGGTGGAGCACCGGACAGTGTCCGGTGTGCTAGCGGAGCAACAGCTACTTTGCGCTAACGGTCGTCTGCAGAAGGCATTAAATGCGCTACAGTGCGCGCCAGAGTAAAAGCAGAGCCAGATGGCACACCGGACACTGAACAGTGCCTGTCCGGTGCACCACCGGACTGTCCGATGGCCCAGAAGACAGAAGCTCCAACGGTCGGAATCCAACGGTTTGGTGACGTGGCAGGCTCACTGGACAGTGTCCGGTGGCGCACCGGACTGTCCGGTGCGCCATGCGACAGCAGCCTTCACCAAACGACTAGTTTGGTGGTTGGGTTATAAATACCCCCAACCACCCACCATTTATGGCATCCAAGTTTTCCAACTTCGCACACCTTACAAGAGCTATAGCATTAAATACAAGACACACCAAAGAGATCAAATCCTCTCCCAAGTCCATAGATCATTCCAAATCAAATAGTGACTAGTGAGAGAGTGACTTGTGTTCATTTGAGCTCTTGCGCTTGGATTGCTTCTTTTTCTCATTCTTTCTTGTGATCAACTCAATTGTAACCGAGGCAAGAGACACCAATTGTGTGGTGGTCCTTGCGGGGACTTTGTGTCCCGTTTGATTGAGAAGAGAAGCTCACTCGGTCTAAGTGACCGTTTTGAGAGAGGGAAAGGGTTGAAAGAGACCCGGTCTTTGTGACCACATCAACAGGGAGTAGGTTTGAAAGAACCAAACCTCGGTAAAACAAATCCTTGTGTCTCACTCTTTATTTGCTTACGATTTGTTTTTCGCCCTCTCTCTTGGGCTCGTTAATATTTCTAACGCTAACCCGGCTTGTAGTTGTGCTTAAGTTTATAAATTTCAGATTCGCCCTATTCACCCCCCTCTAGGCGACTTTCAATTGGTATCAGAGCCCGGTGCTTCATTAGAGCTTAATCGCTCGAAGTGATGTCGGGAGATCACGCCAAGAAGATGGTGATCGGCGGTGAGAAGTCCACTACAAGCCACGGGAAGGCTCCATCAAGGGAGTCCGCCAACAATAAGAAGGATGGATCCCCTTCACGCATTCGATCACACAAGAGTGGCGAGAAGAAGAAAATGAAGAAAGTGGTCTACTACGAGACCGACTTTTCCTCGCCCTCTACATCCGGATCCGACGCCGCGTCCTTCACTTCTAAGCGCCAAGAGCGCAAGAAGTATAGTAAGATCCCTCTACGCTATACTCGCATTCCTAAGCATACTCCATTACTTTCCGTCCCACTAGGCAAACCACCGACATTTGACGGTGAAGATTATTCTAGGTGGAGTGATATGATGAGATATCACCTAACCTCGCTTCACAAAAGCATATGGGATGTTGTTGAGTTTGGTATACAGGTACCATCCGTAGGGGATGAAGATTATGATGAGGACGAAGTGGCCCAAATCGTGCACTTCAACTCCCAAGCCACCACTATGCTCAACGGGATTATCCGCCATGCGGATTGCACTCTCATTATCACATAGAAGAGGAACTTTGGTTAATTTGTAACCGTAGTCCCTAAGGGTTTTCCTCATCCAAAGTAGTTGCACGCAACAATGTCCTACGGCAATGTACTCGGCTTCGGCGGTAGAAAGAGCTACCGAATTTTGCTTCTTTGAAGCCCAAGACACCAAAGATCTTCCCAAGAACTGGCAAGTCCCCGATGTGCTTTTTATATTAATTTTACACCCCGCCCAATCGGCATCGGAATAACCAATTAAATCAAATGTGGATCCCCTAGGATACCAAAGCCCAAACTTAGGAGTATAAGCCAAATATCTCAGGATTCGTTTTACGGCCGTTAGGTGAGCTTCCTTAGGGTCGGCTTGAAATCTTGCACACATGCATACGGAAAGCATAATATCCGGTCGAGATGCACATAAATAGAGTAAAGAACCTATCATCGATCGATATACCTTTTGATCCACGGACTTACCTTCTGTGTCGAGGTCGAGATGCCCATTGGTTCCCATGGGTGTCTTGATGGGCTTGGCATCCTTCATCCCAAACTTGCTTAGAATGTCTTGAGTATACTTTGTTTGGCTAATGAAGGTTCCCTCTTGGAGTTGTTTCACTTGAAATCCTAAGAAGTACTTCAACTCCCCCATCATTGACATCTCGAATTTTTGTGTCATGATCCTACTAAACTCTTCACATGTAGATTCGTTAGTAGACCCAAATATAATATCATCAACATAAATTTGGCATACAAACAAATCATTTTCAAGTGTTTTGGTAAAGAGTGTAGGATCGTCCTTTCTGACTTTGAATCCATTAGTGATAAGGAAATCTCTAAGGCATTCATACCATGCTCTTGGGGCTTGCTTGAGCCCATAAAGCGCCTTAGAGAGTTTGTAAATATGGTTAGGGTACTCACTATCTTCAAAGCCGGGAGGTTGCTCAACATAGACCTCTTCCTTGATTGGTCCATTGAGGAAGGCACTCTTCACGTCCATTTGGTAAAGCTTGAAGCCATGGTAAGTAGCATAGGCCAATAATATACGAATCGACTCAAGCCTAGCTACGGGTGCATAGGTTTCACCGAAATCCAAACCTTCGACTTGGGAGTATCCCTTGGCCACAAGTCGGGCTTTGTTCCTTGTTACCACACCATGCTCGTCTTGCTTGTTGCGGAAGACCCACTTGGTTCCTACAACATTTTGATTAGGACGTGGAACCAAATGTCATACCTCATTCCTAGTGAAGTTGTTGAGTTCCTCTTGCATCGCCACCACCCAATCCGAATCTTGTAGTGCTTCCTCTACCCTTTGTGGCTCAATAGAGGAAACAAAAGAGTAATGCTCACAAAAATGTGCAACACGAGATCTAGTGATTACCCCCTTATAAATGTCGCCGAGGATGGTGTCGATGGGGTGATCTCGTTGAATTGCTTGGTGGGCTCTTGGGTGTGGCGGCCTTGGTTCTTCATCCTCCTTGTCTTGATCATTTGCATCTCCCCCTTGATTATTGCCGTCATCTTGAGGTGGCTCATCTCTTTGATCTTCTACTTCATCAACTTGAGCCTTATCCTCATTTTGAGTTGGTGGAGATGCTTGCGTGGAGGAGGATGGTTGATCTTGTGCATTTGGAGGCTCTTCGGATTCCTTAGGACACACATCCCCAATGGACATGTTCCTTAGTGCGATGCATGGAGCCTCTTCATCACCTATCTCATCAAGATCAACTTGCTCTACTTGAGAGCCGTTAGTCTCATCAAACACAACGTCACAAGAAACTTCAACTTGTCCAGAGGACTTGTTAAATACTCTATATACCCTTGTGTTTGAATCATATCCTAGTAAAAAGCCTTCTACAGTCTTAGGAGCAAATTTAGATTTTCTACCTCTTTTGACAAGAATAAAGCATTTTCTACCAAAGACTCTAAAATATGAAATGTTGGGCTTTTTACCGGTTAGGAGTTCGTATGATGTCTTCTTGAGGATTCGGTGTAGATATAATCGGTTGATGGCGTAGCAAGCGGTGTTGACCGCCTCGGCCCAAAACCGATCCGAAGTCTTGTACTCATCAAGCATGGTTCTTGCCATGTCCAATAGAGTTCGATTCTTCCTCTCCACTACACCATTTTGTTGTGGCGTGTAGGGAGAAGAGAACTCATGCTTGATGCCCTCCTCCTCAAGGAAGCCTTCTATTTGTGAGTTCTTGAACTCCGTCCCGTTGTCGCTTCTAATTTTCTTGATCCTTAAGCCGAACTCGTTTTGAGCCTGTCTCAAGAATCCTTTTAAGGTTTCTTAGGTATGAGATTTTTCCTACAAAAAGAACACCCAAGAGAAGCGAGAATAATCATCCACAATAACTAGACAGTACTTACTCCCGCCGATGCTTATATAAGCTATCGGGCCGAATAGATCCATGTGTAGGAGCTCCAGTGGCCTGTCAGTCGTCATGATGTTCTTATGTGGATGATGGGCACCAACTTGCTTCCCTGCTTGGCATGCGCTACAAATCCTGTCTTTCTCAAAATGAACATTTGTTAATCCTAAAATGTGCTCTCCCTTTAGAAGCTTATGAAGATTCTTCATCCCAACATGGGCCAGTTGGCGGTGCCAGAGCCAACCCATGTTAGTCTTAGCAATTAAGCATGTGTCGAGTTCAGCTCTATCAAAATCTACTAAATATAGCTGACCATCTAACACACCCTTAAATGCTATTGAATCATCACTTCTTCTAAAGACAGTGACACCTACATCAGTAAAAAGACAGTTGTAGCCCATTTTGCATAATTGAGAAACAGAAAGCAAATTGTAATCTAATGAATCTACAAGAAAAACATTGGAAATAGAATGGTCAGGAGATATAGCAATTTTACCCAATCCTTTGACCAAACCTTGGTTACCATCGCCGAATGTGATAGCTCGTTGGGGATCTTGGTTTTTCTCGTAGGAGGAGAACATCTTCTTCTCCCCAGTCATGTGGTTTGTGCATCCACTATCGATGATCCAACTTGAGCCCCCGGATGCATAAACCTACAAAACAATTTTAGTTCTTGACTTTAGGTACCCAAATGGTTTTGGGTCCTTTGGCATTAGACACAAGAACTTTGGGTACCCAAACACAAGTCTTTGACCCCTTGTGCTTGCCCCCAACATACTTGGCAACTACCTTGCCGGATTTGTTAGTTAAAACATAGGATGCATCAAAAGTTTTAAATGAAATGTCATGATCATTTGATGCACTAGGAGTTTTCTTCTTAGGCAACTTAGCACGGGTTGGTTGCCTAGAGCTAGATGTCTCACCCTTATACATAAAAGCATGGTTAGGGCCAGAGTGAGACTTCCTAGAATGAATTCTCCTAATTTTGCTCTCGGGATAACCGGCAGGGTATAAAATGTAACCCTTGTTATCCTAAGGCATGGGAGCCTTGCCCTTAACAAAGTTGGATAATTTCTTACGAGGGGCATTAAGTTTGACATTGTCCCCCTTTTGGAAGCCAATGCCATCCTTAATGCCAGGGCGTCTCCCACTATAAAGCATACTACGAGCAAATTCAAAATTTTCATTTTCAAGTTCATGTTCGGCAATTTTAGCATCTAATTTTGCTATATGATCATTTTGTTGTTTAATTAGAGCCATGTGCTCATGTATAGCATTAATATCAACATCTCTACATCTAGTGCAAATAGAAGTATGTTCAACGGTAGATGTAGAGGATTTGCAAGATTTTAATTCTACAACCTTAGCATGCAATATATCATTTTTACTTCTAAGGTCGGAAATGGAAGCATTGCAAATATCTAATTCTTTAGCCTTAGCAAGCAATTTTTCATTTTCATTCCTAAGGCTAGCAAGAGTAATGTTTAATTCTTCAATCTTAGCAAGCAAATTATCATTATCATTTCTAAGATTGTGAATTGAAACATCACAAACATTTGAATCAACCTTAGCTAACAAATTAGCATTCTCATTTCTAAGGTTGTCTATAGTCTCATGGCAAGTGCTTAGCTCGCTAGATAGTTTTCACATTTTTCTACTTCTAGAGCGTAAGCATTTTTAACTTTAACATGCTTCTTGTTTTCTTTAATAAGGAAGTACTCTTGGGAGTCCAAGAGATCATCCTTCTCATGGATAGCACTAATTAATTCATTTAATTTTTCTTTTTGTTGCATGTTTAAGTTGGCAAAAAGAGTACGCAAATTATCTTCCTCATCACTAGCATTATCATCGCTAGAGGACTCATATCTAGTGGAGGATTTCGATTTAACCTTCTTCTTTTTGCCGTCCTTTGCCATGAGGCACTTGTGGTCGACGTTGTGGAAGAGAAGGCCTTTGTTGATGGCGATGTTGGCGGCGTCCTCGTCGGAGGAGGAGTCGGAGGAGCTCTCGTCCGAGTCCCACTTGCGGCATACGTGGGCGTCGCCACCCTTCTTTTTGTAGTATTTCTTCTTCTCCTTTCTTCTCCCTTTCTTGTCATCGCCCCTGTCACTGTCACTAGAAATAGGACATTTTGCTATAAAGTGACCGGGCTTACCACATTTGTAGCAAACCTTCTTGGAGCGGGGCTTGTAATCTTTCCCCCTCCTTTGCTTGAGGATTTGGCGGAAGCTTTTGATGACGAGCGCCATTTCCTCGTTGTCGAGCTTTGAGGCGTCGATTGGTTGTCTACTCGGTGTAGACTCCTCCTTCTTCTCCTCCGTCGCCTTAAATGTGACCGGTTGTGCTTCAGATGTGGAGGGATCATCTAGCTCATTGATTTTCTTTGAGCCCTTGATCATGTACTCAAAGCTCACAAAATTCCCGATTACTTCCTCGGGAGTCATTAGTGTATATCTAGGATTACCATGAATTAATTGAACTTGAGTAGGGTTAAGGAAAATAAGTGATCTAAGAATAACCTTAACCATCTCGTGGTCATCCCACGTTTTGCTCCTGAGGTTGCGCACTTGGTTCACCAAGGTTTTGAGCCGGTTGTACATGTCTTGTGGCTCTTCCCCTTTGCGAAGCCGGAAGCGACCGAGCTCTCCCTCGATCGTTTCCCGCTTAGTGATCTTTGTTAGCTCGTCCCCCTCGTGCGCGGTCTTGAGCACGCCCCAAACTTCCTTGGCGCTTTTTAATCCTTGCACCTTGTTGTACTCCTCTCTACTTAGAGAGGCGAGGAGTATGGTTGTGGCTTGGGAGTTGAAGTGCTCGATTTGGGCCACTTCGTCCTCATCATAATCTTCATCCCCTACGGATGGTACCTGTATACCAAACTCAACGACATCCCATATACTTTTGTGGAGTGAGGTTAGATGAAATCGCATTAAATCACTCCACCTTGCATAATCTTCACCATCAAAAGTTGGTGGTTTGCCTAATGGGACGGAAAGTAAAGGCGTATGTTTAGGAATGCGAGGGTAGCGTAGGGGGATCTTACTAAACTTCTTGCGCTCATGGCGCTTAGAAGTTACGGAGGGCGCGTCGGAGTCGGAGGTGGAAGGTGATGAAGTATCGGTCTCGTAGTAGACCACCTTCCTCATCTTCTTTTTCTTGTCGCCACTCCGATGCGACTTGTGGGAAGAGGCTTTCTTCTCCTTCCCTTTCCCCTTTTTGTGGGACTCTTCCGATGAAGCCTTCCCGTGGCTTGTAGTGGGCTTTTCGCCGGTCTCCATCTCCTTCTTGGCGTTTTCTCCTAACATCACTTCGAGCGATTAGGCTCTAATGAAGCACCAGGCTCTGATACCAATTGATAGTCGCCTAGAGGGGGGGGTGAATAGGGTGAAACTAAAATTTACAAAGTTAATCACAACTACAAGCCGGGTTAGTGTTAGAAATGAAATCGAGTCCGAGAGAGAGGGTGCAAAACAAATCACAAGAGAATAAATAGTGTGACACGTGGATTTGTTTTACCGAGGTTCGGTTCTTGCAAACCTACTCCCCGTTGAGGTGGTCACAAAGACTGGGTCTCTTTCAACCCTTTCCCTCTCTCAAACAGTCCCTCGGACCGAGTGAGCTTTTCTTCTCAATCACTTGGAACACAAAGTTCCCACAAGGACCACCACACGATTGGTGTCTCTTGCCTCAATTACAAGTGAGTTTGATCTCAAGAAAGAATGAGAAAGAAAAGCAATCCAAGCGCAAGAGCTCAAAAGAACACAACAAATCACTCTCACTTAACACTAAAGCTTTTGTGGAATTGGGAGAGGATTTGATCACTTGGGTGTGTCTTGTATTGAATGTCTAGCTCTTGTAAGTAGTTGGAAGGTGGAAAACTTGGATGACTTGAATGTGGGGTGGTTGGGGGTATTTATAACCCCAACCACCAAACTAGCCGTTTGGTGGAGGCTGCTGTCGCATGGCGCACCGGACAGTCCGGTGCGCCACCGGACACTGTCCGGTGCGCCAGCCACGTCACCAGGCCGTTGGGTTCCGACCGTTGAAGTTCTGACTTGTGGGCCCGCCTGTCTGTTCGGTGGCGCACCAGACAAGTCCTGTAGACTGTCCCGTGTGCCACCCGCGCGTGCTCTACTCCTCTACGCGTGCTGGCGCACATTTAATGCGTTGCAGTCGACCGTTGGCGTGAAGTAGTCGTTGCTCCGCTGGCTCACCGGATAGTCCGGTGAGCACCGGACATGTCCGGTGAATTATAGCGGAGCGGAAATCCGAAGCTGGCGAGTTCAGAGTCGCTCTCCTCTGGAGCACCGGACATTGTCCGGTGTGCACCGGACATGTCCGGTGAATTATAGCGAAGCGCCTCTGAAAATTCCCGAAGGTGCGAAGTTTGGCTTGGAGTCCCCTGGTGCACCGGACACTGTCCGGTGGTGCACCGGACACTGTCCGATGGCACACTGGACAGTCCGGTGCGCCAGACCAGGGCTGCCTTCGGTTATCCCTTGCTCATTTTGTTGAACCCATTTCTTGGTCTTTTTGTTGGCTAAGTGTGAACCTTTGGCACCTGTATAACTTATACACTAGAGCAAACTAGTTAGTCCAATTATTTGTGTTGGGCAATTCAACCACCAAAATCATTTAGGAAATAGGTGTAAGCCTAATTCCCTTTCACATTGCCCTAGGCTTAGCCTCTTTCACTTTTGTAGCGAGGAGATCCGCAGATGTTTTGAACTCCGCATATGTGCACTTGTGAATTTATGAGGAAGTGTGGTCGTAACCACACGTGGTACGCGTGTTTTTGATGTTCAATTTGAATCTGATTTGAGTTTGCACTTGATTGAGTTCTTCCTCTCCTCCCTTCTCTCTTCGGCTTTTGGAAGAACCTTCGTGTTCTTTAGTTGGGGATTGTTTTGGGGGTTTATCTCTGGGGTCGAATCAGTCCATAGACCATAGAGATCTTCTGGTTTGTGTGGTTTTTGGTCGTGGTTTGAGCTGAACTTGTTTTGATCAAAAAGATAAAACCCCACTCATTCTCGGGAATTGGAATCTGTTCGTGAAGTCTTGATTTGTTCCGGTTCAAACTTCACAAAACATCTCCTCTCCCTCTTGAAAGGGAAATGTGCTCTTGGGCCATTTCTAATTGTTTTGGTGATTTAGTGTCCAACACAAGTGCCTAAGTGTCAAATGGTGGACGAAGTACAAATCAAGTATAAAGGTATGTTTCTCAGACTTAGTACATTGTTTTAGAGACTAATGTATTGTGTCTAAGTGCTGGAAACAGGAGAAATCGAATTGGAGAAGAGATGGCCTTGTTCAGCCAAAGCCAGCTCTGCCTGGGTGCACCGGACTGTCCGGTGGTGCACCGGACAGTGTCCGGTGCGCCAGGCTGGCTCAGGCGAACTTGCTGCTCTCGGGAAGAAATAAACGGCGTACGGCTATAATTCACCGGACTGTCCGGTGTGCACCGGACAGTGTCCGGTGAGCCAACGGTCGCTGGGCCAACGGTCGGCCGCTTAATCCGGGCACGACGCGTGGCCGAGCCAACGGCTAGAAGGGGGCATCGGACTGTCCGGTGTGCACCGGACAGTGTCCGGTGCGCCAACGGCTCCAAGGCTGCCAACGGTCGGCTTCGCCAAACAAGGAAGGAAATCCGCACCGGACTGTCCGGTGCGCCAAGGACAGAAGGCAAGAATTGCCTTCCTGGATTGTTCTCAACGGCTCCTAGCTGCCTTGGGGCTATAAAAGGGACCCCTAGGCACATGGAAGAGATACACACAAAGCATTCTTTGAGCATAGTTGATCACTCACACTTCGTTCTTGCGCACTTGTTCAACCTTCTTAGTGATTTGAGCTCTGTTCTAGTGTGAAACTCGTGATAGTCTTTTGAGCTTAAGTCTGGGTCTTGTGTGTGCGTATTTGCTGTGATCTTTGTGTCTTGTGAGAGTTGCTAATCCCTCCCTTACTCCGTGCTTCTTTGTGAACATCTTTGTAAGGGCGAGAGACTCCAAGTTGTGGAGATTCCTCGCGAACGGGATATAGAAAAGAAAAGCAAACACCATGGTATTCAAGTAGGTCTTTGGACCACTTGAGAGGGGTTGATTGCAACCCTCGTCTGTTGGGACGCCACAACGTGGAAGTAGGCAAGTGTTGTACTTGGCCGAACCACGGGATAAACCACTGTGTCTACCTGTGTTGATTCTCTTGTGGTTATTGTGTTTCGCTAAGACTCTTCTCTAGCCACTTGGCAATACTGTGCTAATGCTTAACCAAGTTTTTGTGGCATTAAGTTCAAGTTTTATAGGATCACCTATTCACCCCCCTCTAGGTGCTCTCAATTGGTATCGGAGTCGTTCTCTTCACAAAGGGACTAATCGCCCAAAGAGATGGATCCTAAGGGGAAGGGAATTGTGATCAAGGATAAGGAGAAGGAGTCCTTCGTCAACGAGCCGAAGGATGACAAGCCTACCGACTCGGGCTCGGGCCACAGACGCAAAGATGGGAAGAAGAAGAAGACAAGACGCATCAAGGAGATCATCTACTACGATGACAGCGATGAGTCCACTTCTTCCCAAAAGGACAACGACGACAACGACTATGAGAGAAGGAAACCGGTTAATTCGAACTTTTCTTTTGACTACTCTCGTATTCCGCAAAGTACAAATGCTCATTTGCTCTCCATTCCACTTGGCAAACCTCCTCACTTTGATGGAGAGTACTACAGATTTTGGAGCCACAAAATGCGTAGTCACCTGTTCTCTCTCCATCCGAGCATATGGGAGATTGTGGAAAGTGGAATGAAATTTGATAGCTTGGATAGTCCTACGTTTATCAATGAACAGATTCATAGAAATGCACAAGCTACTACTGTGTTGTTAGCCTCTTTGTGCAGGGATGAGTATCATAAGGTGAGCGGCTTGGACAATGCCAAGCAAATCTAGGACACCCTCAGGATCTCACATGAGGGGAACGACGTCACCTTACTCACCAAAATGGAGTTGGTGGAGGGCGAGCTTGGAAGATTCGCAATGATCAGGGGAGAGGAGCCAACCCAAACATACAACCGGCTCAAGACCCTCATCAACAAGATAAGGAGCTACAGAAGCACACGATAGACGGACCACGACGTCGTTCGTCTAATGCTAAGGTCCTTTACTGTACTTGATCCACATTTGGTGAACAATATCCGTGAAAATCCTAGGTACACCAAGATGTCGCCCGAAGAAGTTCTTGGGAAATTTATAAGCGGGCGAATGATGATCAAGGAGGCGAGATATGTCGACGACGCGTTGAACAGTCCAATCCATGAGCCTCAACCCATTGATCTCAAGGCAACGAGGAGCAAGGAGGCACTACCTAGTAAGGTGGCGCAAGTCGAGGCGGCCGGGCTCAATGAGGAAGAGATGGCCCTCATCATCAAACGCTTCAAGACGGCGCTAAAGGGTCGCAAGGGGCAGCCAAGCAAGACCAAGACAAAGGGGAAGCGCTCATGCTTAAAATGTGGTAAGGTTGGTCATTTTATTGCTAACTGTCCCGACAATGATAGTGACTAGGAACAAGGGAACAAGAGGGAGAAGAAGAAGAACTATAAGAAGGCAAAAGGCGAGGCACATCTTGGCAAGGAGTGGGACTCGGACTGTTCGTCGTCCGACTCCGACAACGAAGGACTCGCCGCCACTGCCTTCAACAAGTCATCCCTCTTCCCCAACGAGCATCACACTTGCCTCATGGCAAGGGAAAAGAAGGTAAGCGCTCGTAACACAGTACTTATGCTTCTTCAAGTGAGGATGAGTCTAGTGATGATGATGAAATAGATTATTCATGTTTATTCAAGGGTCTAGATAGAACCAAGGTGGATAAAATAAATGAATTGATTGATGCTTTGAATGATAAGAATAGATTGCTAGAAAAGCAAGAGGATCTCTTATATGATGAACATGATAAGTTTGTAGAAGCTCAAAAATCCCTTGCTTTAGAAATAAAGAGGAATGAAATGCTTTCTTGTGAATTGTCTACATGCCATGACTCTATTTCTAGTTTAAAAAGCATAAACGATGACTTGAATGCTAAGTTAGATATAGCTAATAAATCAACATCTTGTGTAGAACATGTTGGGGTTTGCACTAGGTGTAAAGATTTTAATGTCGATGCTTGTAGTGAACACCTAGTTTCAATTTCTAAATTGAATGATGAAGTGGCTAGTCTTAATGCCCAACTTAAGACTAGCAAAAGTGAATTTGATAAGTTAAAATTTGCAAGGGATGCCTACACGATTGGTAGACACCCCTCAATTAAGGATGGACTTGGTTTCAAGAGAGAAGCCAAGAACTTAACAAGCCATAAGGCTCCTATCCCCGCCAAGGAGAAAGGGAAGGCCCCTATGGCTAGTAGTGCTAAAAAGAACCATGCTTTTATGTATCATGATAGGAGACATGCTAGAAATGCAAATAGAAGTTATGATGCTTTTGATTCACATGTTTATGATTCATATGCTATGTTTGCTTCTAGTTCTTCCTATATGCATGGTAGAAATGTAGCTAGGAGAAATGCTATTAATCACATGCCTAGGAGAAATAGTGTTAATGTTCCTAGGAAAATTAATGAACCTTCTACAATATATCATGCTTACAATGCTTCATTTGCCATTTGTAGAAAGGATAGGAAGGTAATTGCTAGATAATTAGGGGCAAGATGCAAGGGAGATAAAACTTGCATTTGGGTCCCTAAAACCATTGTGACTAACCTTGTAGGACCCAACAAGAGTTGGGTACCTAAGACCCAAGCCTAAATTTGCCTTGCAGGTTTATGCATCCGGGGGTTCAAGCTGGATTATCGACAGCGGATGCACAAACCATATGACAGGGGAGAAGAAGATGTTCACCTCCTACGTCAAAAACAAGGATTCCCAAGATTCAATAATATTCGGTGATGGGAATCAAGGCAAGGTAAAAGGGTTAGGTAAAATTGCTATTTCATCCGAGCACTCTATATCTAATGTGTTTTTAGTTGAGTCTCTTGGATATAATTTGTTATCTGTTAGT
The DNA here is from genome assembly GCF_902167145.1 of Zea mays. Lineage (NCBI taxonomy): Eukaryota > Viridiplantae > Streptophyta > Magnoliopsida > Poales > Poaceae > Zea > Zea mays. The sequence goes on along the minus strand of NC_050100.1, from coordinate 27,642,031 downwards.
CAATTATGCAAAATGGGATATAATTGTCTATTCACAAATGTAGATGTGTCTGTCTTTAGAAGAAGTGATGGTTCATTAGTTTTTAAGGGTGTATTAGACGGCAAACTTTATTTAGTTGATTTTGCAAAAGAGGAGGCCGATCTAGACGCATGCTTAATTGCTAAGACTAGCATGGGCTGGCTGTGGCATCGCTGCTTAGCACATGTGGGGATGAAGAACCTTCACAAGCTTCTAAAGGGAGAACACGTGATAGGTCTAACCAATGTTACTTTCGAAAAAGATAGACCTTGTGCAGCTTGTCAAGCAGGTAAACAAGTGGGAGGAGCGCATCACAGCAAGAATGTGATGACTACATCAAGACCTCTGGAGCTGCTACATATGGACCTCTTCGGACCCGTCGCCTATCTAAGCATAGGAGGAAGTAAGTATGGACTAGTTATTGTTGATGACTTTTCCCGCTTCACTTGGGTATTCTTTTTGCAGGATAAATCTGAAACCCAAGGGACCCTCAAGCGCTTCCTAAGGAGAGCTCAAAACGAGTTTGAGCTCAAGGTGAAGAAGATAAGGAGCGACAATGGGTCCGAGTTCAAGAACCTTCAAGTGGAGGAGTACCTTGAGGAGGAAGGAATCAAGCACGAGTTCTCCGCTCCCTACACACCACAGCAAAATGGTGTGGTAGAGAGAAAGAACAGGACACTTATAGACATGGCGAGGACGATGCTTGGAGAGTTCAAGACCCCCGAGCGCTTTTGGTCGGAAGCCGTGAACACGGCTTGCCACGCCATCAATAGGGTCTACCTTCATCGCCTCCTCAAGAAGACGTCGTATGAGCTACTAACCGGTAACAAACCCAATGTTTCGTATTTTCGGGTTTTTGGGAGTAAATGCTACATTCTAGTGAAGAAGGGTAGGAATTCCAAATTTGCTCCCAAAGCCGTAGAAGGGTTTTGTTAGGTTATGACTCAAATACAAAGGCATATAGAGTCTTCAACAAATCATCGGGTTTAGTTGAAGTCTCTAGCGACGTTGTATTTGATGAGACTAATGGCTCTCCAAGAGAGCAAGTTGTTGATTTTGATGATGTAGATGAAGAAGAAGTTCCAACGGCCGCAATACGCACCATGGCGATTGGAGATGTACGGCCATAGGAACAAGATGAGCGAGATCAACCTTCCTCCTCAACAATGGTGCAACCCCCAACTCAAGATGATGAACAGGAGACATGTGATCAAGGGGGAGCACAAGATGATCATGTAATGGAGGAAGAAGCGCAACCGGCACCTCCAACCCAAGTTCGAGCAATGATTCAAAGGGATCATCCCGTCGACCAAATTTTGGGTGATATTAGCAAGGGAGTAACTACTCGATCTCGATTAGTTATTTTTTGTGAGCATTACTCCTTTGTCTCTTCTATTGAGCCTTTCAGGGTAGAAGAGGCCTTGCTAGATCCGAACTGGGTGTTGGCCATGCAGGAGGAGCTCAACAACTTCAAAAGAAATGAAGTTTGGACACTGGTGCCTCGTCCCAAGCAAAATGTTGTGGGAACCAAGTGGGTGTTCCGCAACAAACAAGACGAGCACAGTGTGGTGACAAGGAACAAGGCACGACTTGTGGCAAAAGGTTATGCCCAAGTCGCAGGTTTGGACTTTGAGGAGACTTTTGCTCCTGTGGCTAGGCTAGAGTCAATTCGTATTTTGCTAGCATATGCCGCTCACCATTCTTTCAGGTTGTTCCAAATGGATGTGAAGAGCGCTTTCCTCAACGGGCCAATCAAGGAGGAGGTGTACGTGGAGCAACCCCCTGGCTTCGAGGATGAACGGTACCCCGACCACGTGTGTAAGCTCTCTAAGGCACTCTATGGACTTAAGCAAGCCCCAAGAGCATGGTATGAATGCCTTAGAGACTTTTTAATTGCTAATGCTTTCAAGGTTGTGAAAGTCGATCCAACTCTTTTTACTAAGACTTGTGATGGTGATCTTTTTGTGTGCCAAATTTATGTCGATGACATAATATTTGGTTCTACTAATCAAAAGTCTTGTGAAGAGTTTAGCAGAGTGATGACTCAAAAGTTCGAGATGTCGATGATGGGCGAGTTAAACTACTTCCTTGGGTTCCAAGTGAAGCAACTCAAGGATGGGACCTTCATCTCCCAAACAAAGTACACACAAGATTTGATCAAGAGGTTTGGGATGAAGGACGCCAAGCCCGCAAAGACTCCAATGGGAACCGACGGACACACCGACCTCAACAAAGGAGGTAAGTCCGTTGATCAAAAGGCATACCGATCAATGATAGGGTCTTTACTTTATTTATGTGCTAGTAGACCGGACATTATGCTTAGTGTATGCATGTGTGCTAGATTTCAATCCGATCCTAAGGAGTGTCACTTAGTGGCGGTGAAGCGAATTCTTAGATATTTAGTCGCTACGCCTTGTTTTGGGATCTGGTATCCAAAGGGGTCTACCTTTGACTTGATTGGATATTCAGAGACTCCGATTATGCTGGATGTAAGGTCGATAGGAAGAGTACATCAAGGACGTGCCAATTCTTAGAAAGGTCCTTGGTGTCCTGGAGTTCTAAGAAACAAACTTCCGTTGCCCTATCCACCGCTGAGGCCGAGTACGTTGCCGCAGGACAGTGTTGCGCGCAACTACTTTGGATGAGGTAAACCCTCCGGGACTTTGGCTACAATTTGAGCAAAGTCCCACTCCTATGTGATAATGAGAGTGCTATCCGCATGGCGGATAATCCTGTTGAGCACAGCCGCACAAAGCACATAGACATCCGGCATCACTTTTTGAGAGACCACCAGCAAAAGGGAGATATCGAAGTGTTCCATGTTAGCTCCAAGAACCAGCAAGCCGATATCTTTACCAAGCCTTTAGATGAGCAGACCTTTTGCAAGTTGCGTAGTGAGCTAAATGTCTTAGATTCGTGGAACTTGGATTGATTTACAGCATACATGTGTTTATGCCCTTGATCATGTTCCTTATGCATTTTGTTGTTTACTTATGGTGCTCAAGTTGTACAAGCACTCTCCGGACCTTACAAGTCCATTTGCAAATGTGCACAAATTTAGGGGGAGATGTGCTACAACTTGACCCTTTGAGACTAACTGTGTGCTTGAGTTGCTTAATTTAGTCTCAAAGGTTGGTTGAAAGGGAAAAGGTGGACTTGGACCATGCAAGACTTCCACTGCACTCCGATGAAAGAGTAACTTTTTCCAAGTTCATCTTTGTACTCTTATTGCCTTTTTACTCTTAGTTGAAGATTTTGGTGAGGCAATGGGGTTAAAGGGCCAAAATTGATCCCGTTTTGGTGCTTGATGCCAAAGGGGGAGAAAATAAGGCCAAAGCAATAAATGGATCAGCTACCACTTGAGAATTTTTGAAACAGTAGAGTTAGAGTTTTTGTTTGTCAAAATACTTTTGTTTGTCTCTTATTGTCAAAAGTTGGTCTCTTGTGGGGAGAAGGTTTAATTATAAAAAAGGTGAGTTTTTGAATCCTTGATCAATTTCTCGTGAAATATCTCTCTTTAGGTTTCAACATGTGTGTTTGACTTAGAAATAGGAAATTGAGTCTGATTTGCAAAAACAAACCAAGTGGTGGCAAAGAATGATCCGTATATGCCAAATTTGATTCAAAACAAATTTGAGTTTTTATTTGAATTAATTTTGTACTTGTTCTACTTGCTTTATGTTGTGTTGGCATAAATCACCAAAAAGGGGGAGATTGAAAGGGAAATGTGCTCTTGGGCCATTTCTAAGTGTTTTGGTGATTTAGTGTCCAACACAAGTGCCTAAGTGTCAAATGGTGGACGAAGTACAAATCAAGTATAAAGGTATGTTTCTCAGACTTAGTACATTGTTTTAGAGACTAATGTATTGTGTCTAAGTGCTGGAAACAGGAGAAATCGAATTGGAGAAGAGATGGCCTTGTTCAGCCAAAGCCAGCTCTGTCTGGGTGCACCGGACTGTCCGGTGGTGCACCGGACAGTGTCCGGTGCGCCAGGCTGGCTCAGGCGAACTTGCTGCTCTCGGGAAGAAATAAACGGCGTACGGCTATAATTCACCGGACTGTTCGGTGAGCACCGGACAGTGTCCGGTGAGCCAACGGTCGCCGGGCCAACGGTCGGCCGCTTAATCCGGGCACGACGCGTGGCCGAGCCAACGGCTAGAAGGGGGCACCGGACTGTCCGGTGTGCACCGGACAGTGTCCGGTGCGCCAACGGCTCCAAGGCTGCCAAAGGTCAGCTTCGCCAAACAAGGAAGGAAATCCGCACCGGACAGTGTCCGGTGGTGCACCGGACTGTCCGGTGCGCCAAGCGACAGAAGGCAAGAATTGCCTTCCTGGATTGTTCTCAACGGCTCCTAGCTGCCTTGGGGCTATAAAAGGGACCCCTAGGCACATGGAGGAGATACACACAAAGCATTCTTTGAGCATAGTTGATCACTCACACTTCGTTCTTGCGCACTTGTTCAACCTTCTTAGTGATTTGAGCTCTGTTCTAGTGTGAAACTCGTGATAGTCTTTTGAGCTTAAGTCTGGGTCTTGTGTGTGCGTATTTGCTGTGATCTTTGTGTCTTGTGAGAGTTGCTAATCCCTCCCTTACTCCGTGCTTCTTTGTGAACATCTTTGTAAGGGCGAGAGACTCCAAGTTGTGGAGATTCCTCGCGAACGGGATATAGAAAAGAAAAGCAAACACCGTGGTATTCAAGTAGGTCTTTGAACCGCTTGAGAGGGGTTGATTGCAACCCTCGTCCGTTGGGACGCCACAACATGGAAGTAGGCAAGTGTTGTACTTGGCCGAACCACGGGATAAACCATTGTGTCTACCTGTGTTGATTCTCTTGTGGTTATTGTGTTTCGCTAAGACTCTTCTCTAGCCACTTGGCAATACTGTGCTAACGTTTAACCAAGTTTTTGTGGCATTAAGTTCAAGTTTTACAGGATCACCTATTCACCCCCCCTCTAGGTGCTCTCACCTCTGCGCTTGTTGATGTGAAAATTTGAGATCATTTTGTGCAAGTTTTACTGTGTGGCATTGCCGCTACATAGCGCGACACTGCCGCTTGGCTTGTTCTGCAGTTTTGTCTCTTGTTTTCTGCAGAATTCTGAGTTGGTTCCTTACTAGCAATTTGGTATAGTCAATCGACACTGGATTGATTTATACTGTGCTACACAGTCTTTGGAGTTTTGTGGGGATTGCGTTGAAGTTGGGATCAAGTCATGGTTCTCTCTCAGGTAGAGAAAATTTTGTGGCTCTCATTCACCCTTTCTGATCGCATCACTGGTCCTTCAAAGATTTTTCCTCCCGATGGGTCCCTTCTGAGAGAGATCTTGGTTCTATCAGAGCTCTCTGCGTCTCGAGGACGGTCTGCCCGACTACACGCAGATGGTTCGAGCGCCTATAGAGGTGCGCAGTGGCGGACGGTCCAACCGTCTATCGTGGATATCCGCACTTCTGCAGAGAGAACCCTAAGGTCGTGCACGTCGCGTGCAGGCTATATGGTTTGTTTGGTTTTTGGCAAAAAAAGTCAACATTATATAAACGATAGATACAAAAGATAGATACTCTATCCATTCTTTTTTATTTGTCGTTGTTTAGTTGAAAAATAAACTATAGCAAGTTGTTCAGGACAAGGTTGGCTCACACATTCTGTCTGGGTCACGCCCACGCACACTGCGCCGACGGGCTCGGTTGGACTTCCTAGGCTGAGAATTTTGCCATTATGAAACACCGCAGATGCGGCTTCGACGAAATGGAGGCTAAGGCGAGGGATTCGACTATATGAAAAACCAGGGGAAAGACTACACTCTGAAATGGACATAACACCTCCATTACCAGGTAAGGATGATGTTTATTACACTGATACAGACGCCGTCTCACAGCCGTTACCCGCTATTGTTACAAGTTCACCACCGCCGCATGAGACGCACCCAGCCGTTCTTGAGATCGCTCCGTTCTTTCCTTTCCTCTAGCTTCCTTCCACAACCGAACCCTAGCCGCCGCAACCCAACCCTAGCCGCCGCACCCATGGATCGAACTGCTCCTGTCGTCGCCGTGGCAGCAGTTGTTGATGCTGCTCGTGCTGCGGCTGTTGCAGCTGCTGAGGCTAGATGTGCGGTGTTGGTGGCTGAGAAGGAGGCACGAGCGGCGGTGGAATCTGCCAGTAATGCCGCCGATAAGGTTCAACTTGCCATCCAAGCTGTGAAGTATCGAAGCTTTGTTGAAGATAACTCTAAGGTTTACTGATTTTGTTTCTCTCTTCCTTTGCCGCATTTGGAATAGGGTTTAGGGTTGATGTTCATTCGAATTAGGGTTTAGTTCTTCAGAAACATGTTAACTTAGTCGTCCACCTGATCAACAACTAGTTTTATTTCTACAGGATCATGTTGATTTGAAGTATCACGTTAGCATCAAGAACTCACTGCGATATGCTATTCAAGAGATGAGGAGGCAATCTTCACTATTACATAACATGAATAGGATGTGTTGTAGTATCCCAGAAGTTGAAGGGGGTAAGGTTGGTAAGCTTGTTGCCCATTTGAAGGATGTTTGCAAGAACCTCGAGAAGACTTGTATTGTCTGTGAAGAAGATATGGAGAATAAATCTCCTAGTTGGGACCTTCATCATCCCCCTTCAGATGTTGAAGACCACCTTGACCTTTCTGATGTTGAGGACCAAGTGGATGGATACGTGTCAGAAGATCCGGAGTTGTGGGAAATGGTGTTTGAAGACATGAAGTGGGAGGAGAATAAAGTGGCTGTTTCTTTGTCCGAGCATTGTCGTATTATGGCTACGACTACGACGAGATATTTGATCGTACTGTTTAAGTTGCCAAGACTACTAGTATGTTTCTTCTGTGGTCTTTCTTTTGTGGTCATGAGATGAACTTGTAACGAGTTTGTGTCATGAGATGAATTAGTAACCAGTTAAGAAGACTTTTGTGATGTCAAGACTATGTACTTGTAACATCTCTCTCTATGATGTGGTTGTGTTTATGTAAGACAATCTATGTATTGAAGACTATCTATGCAATCTATGTTTAATGTCCATATTCTGTGAACTGCTTTGCTATATTGGTGATGTTCAGCAGTTCAGTTCATTGTCTGTATTTTCGAACTGCTTTGCTATATCTGTGAACTGCTTTGCTATCTTCAGTTTTCGAACTGGCTGTATTTTCAGTTCAGCAGTTCAGTTCAGTTCAGCAGTTTCTGGTGATGTTCACCAGTTCAGTTTCATTGAACTGGCTGTATTTTCAGATTCTGCTGATGTTCAGCAGTTCACAGAATCTCAAACCAGTGACTGGCTGGCTGTATTTTCAGACAACACTTTCTCAAAGTAGCAGTCGTGTTTCAGACAACAGACGACTGCTTTGAGATTCTGTGGTCGTGTCTCAAAGTAGCAGTTATCAAACCAGACAACCATTTCAGTTTCAGACAATAGACAACACTTTCTCAAATACATAAAACAGACAATACTTCAGTTAAGTTCTGGGATCAAGTACATAATACAGACAGACACTAAACCATCAACTGGGAAGAAACAGACAACATACAACACTTCAGTTAAGTTCTGGGATCAAGTACATAATACAGACAATACACTTTTTCGGTTTCTGGGAACAAACAGACAACACTTTCTCAGTTTTAGATCTACTGTCTGTGATCTGCATGGTTCTTGATCAGTTTCTTTAGGGTAATTTTCTTAACTACCCATTTGACACTTCTAGGTGGCGAAGTAGCAGTCGTGTGTTCATCATTAGCAGCCACCACAATTGGTGCTTCATCATTAGCAGCCACCACAATTGGTGCTTCATCTTCATTAGCAGCCACCACATTTGGTGCTTCATCATTAGCAGCCTCCACAATTGGTGCTTCATCTTCATTAGCAGCTACCACAATTGGTGCTTCATCTTCAGTTGCAGCTACCACAATTGGTGCCCTTGTCACTAGTTCACCACTTGGTGCTTCCTCTTCGTTTGCAGCTTGAATATCTAGTGATGTGGCAGTCCGCAACTCTTTTGGTATCCAATTTTTTGTCGTATTCTTCCGCGGCTTCCTCTTCCTACAAAGAGCGATACAATGATGGTATATAAATATAATATAATACAAACAACATTTTAATTTTGCAACTGATGCAGCAATGGCACACACCTTTTTTGGTTCCATTTAAAGGGCACTTGTAACTTGTTTTCTGATGCCTCAGTTGCCCGCAATTTGGGCAAGTATACTGTCTTTTTAGCTTTGTTGTGCCTTGTTCATTAGATATGACCTTAGATTTTTTTCCCACTTCCTCCTTCTAGACATCTTTTGATTCTATTTTTCCGTTGTTGCCCCACTCCTCTTTTAGACATAGGTGCACAAACTTCGGATGCAAAATCAACAGTTGGCCAAAAAGAACGATCCTCAATTAGTGGCACCCTTCTCAAGTAAGCTTTCCTAAATTTATCAATAGAATAATAGTCATCAACAAAGTTCTCTATACCAACATTCCTTAGCTCCTGGGCAATAATGAGTGCTAAACCATGTTGGCAAGGTTTCCCTGTGTGCTGCCACTCCTCACATGAACATTGTCTCAACTATGCCTTAACTACATGTTTGGACATACAATTTGTGTTGTCCCTAACTTCAGCCATGTAGTTGTCACTTTTAACAATTGTCAGGTGTCCCAATCCTCTTGTCTGAGCATTCAATGTAGACAAAACAGATGGCAAAATCACGGCCTGAAGCCTTTCACCTATCCTTCTCCTTCTATGAAACAGCTCCATGGTCATCTCTCTAATCTTGTCAGCTAAGTCACATACAGGCAGGTCCTTGTGGTCCTTTATTCAGTTGTTGAAGACCTCTGCCATGTTGTTTGTTATGTAGTCACACTTAATCGATGGGTCGAAACCACTCCGATACCAAATAAATTTGTGATGTTGGTCTAAATACTCATCAATCTTAGTTACACTTCTAACTTGGTTGACATGGTGCTCAAAAACTTGTTTCCTATATGCCCTTGCAGCTGGATACATGTGCTCAGAACCTGCGTGGATTTTGACATAGTTGGCCATTAGATGCCTGAAGCACTCTCGCTTCTCAGCATTTGGGAAACACTCTGCAACTGCATGCATTAAACCTTTCTGAGCGTCCGAACATATAGCGAGTACTGAAAGATCTCCAACAGCCTTCTTCAACTGTGTCATGAACCAGGTCCAGCTCTCAACAGTCTCAGACTTGAAAAAGCCAAAAGCTAAAGGAAACATCCAATTATGCCCATCAACACCTGTTGCTGAAGCTAGCTGCCCATTCCATCTACCGTTAAGTGTAGTTGAGTCGACACTTAGGTAAGGTCTACAACTGTCCCGAAAACCTGAGATGCATGGCCCAAGGGCACAAAAACGGTTGAAAAAGTACTTACCATCCTCTAAAACAACATCAATCTCGATAATACTGTCGGGCGCCTTAGCAAGTACTGCCTCCTTCCAAGGAAACAGTAGCTTGAAACTCTCCTCCCAACTACTAAACAACTCTTTCAATGCCTTCTCCTTCCCCTTCCAAACAGTGTCGTAACCAATGGTGACATTATGAAATCCTTGTAGTGTTTCTTGCAACTCCTTAGCACCCATTTGTGGTTTCTTCATAAGTAGTGGAATAGCGTGAAATGCTACCCATCCACTACTTGGTGTCGTCGTCTTCCTCCTGCCACTAGATGTGCAAGTATGCACGTCATGCAAGACAGCAACCTGCAAATTGTCGGTTCACGTTTTTTAAACAACAAAAAATTGAAAAATGATTGCTAGCAAAAAAGGAATATTACATACCACAATGGTCGGTAATCCTTTCTTTTCCTCCCGTGCATATATCCTCCAAGGGCATTCACCCCCTTTGCAATAGCCAACATATTGAGTAGTCAAAGTAACATCGATTCCAAGCTCAAACTCATGCTTTATGGCATACTGTCTCATAGCAATTCTAAATTCTTCATGTTCGGAAACAAACTGTCTGGCTGCATTGAGGGATTTATTTTATCATACTTAACTCTCTTCTCGTCCGGTAGGTCGTCTTCACATTGTTGGTCTATATTGTCGTCTCCTGAATCAATATGGTCTGATTCATCCAAATTAGTTGCACCACCTCGTAAGGCTTCATCTCTTCTATTTTCCTCTGCCTCGTCCTCTTCAATAAGTCCAAGTTGAGAATACATGTGCATCTCACTAGGAACATTCCGTCTCCCTTCCTCCTCCCACAAACCAGCGAGAACCATAGAATCCCAATCAAACAAATATTCATCTTCTACATTCGGATCGGAAGACAAGCCTATGCCTTCCACTGGTACATGCATGAATGTTCAGATTCCATTATACTAGCTAGGCCAAATCAAGACATTGCAAAGACTCCATGGTACAAGCAAGAACAAATAGGGATACCTTGGGGGACGTCTCGTAGACCTCGGCATTGGTGTCCGGAGCTGCTGCATCCATGGAGGAGACTGTGGCGGTGCCCCGGCCAAGGGCCCGCGGCCAGTCCTTCTGGAACTTGAGGGCGGCACTCAGGGTCTACAGCTTGAGGCTGGCAGGGCCTAGCTTCTCCCGTGATAGCAGCGGACAGAGAAATCTTGCGGACAGGAGATCTCCGCGGACAGAGAGCGACAGAAGGGAAATGGAGAATGAAGAAACATGAGATCTGGAAGAAGAGAGGAGATACCTCAGTAGCGGGAGCGAGACCGGCTGTGACGACTGAAGAGAACGACGCGTGGACGGACGACAACAACGGAGGATCCTTAATGGTTACCATCAACGGCTAATAACGATTTTGTGTCTATTTCAGCAGCTGTGCATTCTCTGCATTTCCATATCGTCGAAACCTTCGCCTACGCCTCCGTTTCTACGAAACCAACTTTGCCGTGTTCTATAATGCCAAAAGTCTCTCCTGGGCTCGGCATGAGGGATATCAGTAGTAGCTGGCCCGGATACATTACAGTCCACCTGTCAGCCGGTGCACCACTCACTGGCGGTGAACAGCGAGAACCTAAACAGGACAGCGAACACGACTCGCCTAACCTCCGGACAGCCACGTCTTTCCCCACTCTCCGGACGAACCTTCCCGATGGCGACGCCGACCTCCCCTCCAGCTGCCCCCGCGTCCACCGCCACCACCTCCGTCTCGCGTCTCCGGCCACTGCGCCCTTTCGTTCCGCGCCTTCGCTTCTGGCCAGCACCAGTGGCGGCCGCCGCCGCTGTGCCTTTCTCGATTGCTCTGGGCCCAGGCTGTCGTCCCTTGCCCGGCATACGCTGTCGAGCCGCCGCCGGGCCCTCGCCGCCCTCCTCAGAGCCCCCTCCTCCATCCCCGCACGGTTAGCTTGCTGTTCCGTATTGTTTTGCCTTCGTTTCTGCAGTTTCTGTCCTCCAGTTTGCTATGTCTAGCTTTGCTTTGACTATGACACATCCATGAAAGTGCGCGTAATTAGTTTGGAGTGCTCGTTGGCTTCATGGATGTTCTATTGAGAACCTTGCGTCTGGAATTGTATCCTGTGTACACCAACAATCCGCAAAAAGAGGACAGTAGCTGAAGCACTTCTTGAGAACTCTGCCACAGGATATTCATGGAATTCTTGTGGTTATGGGATTGCCCCAGTGAGATTGTTTTGAATGACCAAGAGGATTGTCATACCTGGAGATTGGATGCGTATGGGGTCTATTCTTCTAAATCGGCATACAGAGCATACAGAGGCGAAGCCAGCTGAAGGAACTAACGGTGTCAGTTCTACTACATACTGAGCTCTATAGATAAATAGTATATATCAAAGATTTTCCATTGATTTTATAAAAAGCCACCGGTGTCAGCTAACACCGGCAAACTGGCTTAGCTCCGCCCCTGAGAGCATATTTCAGTGGACCCTTTGTGCCTTGGCGCCCGTTATGGTAGTCTTGGGCTCCTGCGAAATGCAAAATTTTCCTTTGGTTGGCGATCCATTGGACAGCAGACAGACTTGCTAGGATATGATTGTCTCATCCAGATAAATGTCCTCTTTGTGATCAAGAAGATGAGACGATCCAACACCTTTTAGCAACATGTGTCGTAGCAAGAGAAATATGGTTACAAATTACTCCATCCAATTGGATTGGCTGGGTCGGTTCTAGACACACTGAACTTAGCTTTGCTAATTGGTGGCACAAAATAATAAGAACTGAGAGGAATCACCGGAAGGGACTGAGTTCTTTAATTATCCTGGGAGCTTGGGTTATTTAGAAGCATAGGAATGCTTGTGTCTTTAAGGGTGCTTTTCCATCTGTTAACGCCATTCTAAGGGAATTCAAGGATGAGCAGACTCTGGTGTATGGCCAGAGCTAAGAAAGTACAAGATCTAGAGCTCAGTGCTAGAGTTTAATGTGGTGGTCTGAGTCCTTTTTTTCTGTATTCAAGGTGACCATGTAGGTTAATATAACCACCTCTCATATTTGGTCCACGTCTGAGAGGAGTGTGTTGTATGGGGACCTTTTCTTTCTCTCTAATACAAAGAAGTGAGCTAAGTTGTAAAATTTAATTGCAAACTGAAGCTAAGTTGTAGCCATATGTATAGTATCTCTTGCCCAGCATATCTCGATCCTTCAGTTACTCTTTATGTCCCATTCTAGGTCACAGTTTCTTGATCGATAAATCGATGCACTGGTACCATCTGTTGATACGGAGTACTTCTCATATTTTTGTTCTTCATAAGATGTGATGCATTCTATATATCGTTCCATGTGTAGATCAAGTTAAGATAACACCAAGTTGTCACAACTGGAGGCACATTGAATGAGGAATTTTGGCCTCAATTTAAGTTTTGAGCAATTTCTTACGAGAAAGCAGTGCATCATTTGATCAAAAGTTTGGTAAGCATGACAAGTCGTGCCAATAGGACATGTGACATCTATTAAAAAAGAGTATTGTATTTCCTGATAGAAAAAAGCAGGCCTTGCTGGACTTATTTTCCTTGGTTTTGATTTGTTAATTGTTATAGGATAAAATTTCAGCATCAACACTGTAGTTCCCAAAATACTGACTTGCTTGATGTTATTTATAAACCTGGTTCATGACTGGTGACCTCAGTCATTCCTTCCTGGTTTTACATACTGTTTCTGAAACGTGTGATTGAGGCAGAAATCTAGGTAGAAGTAGGTTACTTCAGTTTGTTTGGGATGTTTGTCAGCAAATTTTTTTTAGGATCTTAGATCTATTGAGGAACAGTCAATCTAGACAGTTTGTTCAGTTTCATGAACGAAGTATTTCTGTATAGTGTCGACGATCAGCTTCTTGGAAGTTTTATGATATGGTTTCCTATCATAGACCCATTGTGACACTCGAGATTCTGGCTTAATAAGTGCGTGCGCACTATGATTAATTTTGTTTTTTCTTTTGACAGGTTGGCAAGAGAGGCTGTCAAGTTTGCAGGATAGAGCAAGGATCTTCTTTGCCGTTCTGTTCTGGATGTCATTGTTTTTCTGGGGAAGTGCTTGGGATGGAAGTAACAACTCCGGAGGCAAGAAGCGGCAACGATTTCGAAAGAAGTCAAAGTGAAGATGCTTTAAGATTGGCATTTTTTTCATAGGGATATAGCCTTCTATGTTCAAGGAGACAAGGACTTGTGAACATTCAATGGTGCATAGTGAAGGTGTAGGCATAGAAAGTTGTCGTGTCGTGTTACATAGTTGTATTTCAGCAGCCGGTACTGTTGGGGGCCTTCGTCCTCCGAAGGTCCTCAAAAACATGATTTGACAATGTTTTCCGAGTGGATTATGTGAACAGGTATTTTCGGATCCAGAATTATGAATATGGAGCACGGCCAGGACGAAGCCTGAACCAGACGAAGGTCGAGTGTAGCCGAAGCTGTGCACAGGGAAGCTTCGGCGCGATGGCAGAAGGGGGAACCGACTTAAAGATGAAAAGACTTCGGGGGCCTCGACAGATTTCCATAAGCCGTTAACAAATGTAATGGACATGGATGTAATTTTACGTGGGCTGCGTCCCGCGTCTATAAATAGATGAACAGTACTCCCGTACTGGACACGCTGACTTGGCATTTGCTTTTGGCATCACGCTTGTACTTTACACCTTCTCTCAGGACCGAAGGTACATTTGTAATTTGGAATCATTTCTGTTTTTCCATGTTAATAAAATAGAAATGATTCTATGGTGATGCTTATATCATATTTCATGCTTTATGTGAGTCCTTCGTCATTACTTGTTATGTTTACGAAGGTATGTCTCTCATGACCTTCGTCCGAGACTCATTATTTCCCGAAGGGACATAATGCTTCGAAGGACGAAGGATTTTAACACTTAACACTTTTTATGTTGCCTTGTTCTTAACTCTTAGTACTTGAGAACAAGTCCCCAACATTGGCGCCCACCTCCGGTGAACTCACTTCCACTTCGAGTCTTCGTGAACACCTTCGGAAGCTATAGACCTTCGCTATGGCGCCGAAGAAAGCTTCGGCGGCTGGGGCTGCAGCACTACAACCGCTGGACCACAACCAGGAGACCGTCTCTCTTCGGGAGGCCAGAAGCCAGAAGAGAAAAGCTGTTAGCCCGACGCTTGAGGAAGAAGAGCTAGATCAAGAAATCAGAGAGATGGAGATGCTACATCAACAGGTGCAGAGGAAGAAGGAGAAGGTGGCCCGCCTAGCTGAGTTGCAAAGGCAAATTGACGAAGCTTCTGAGGAAGTTCGCCATCTCACTCACGATGAGCAGAACAGAAGGCCTCGTCAGAAAGACCTTCATCAGGAGGGCTTCGTCAACGAAGACGACTGGTATGATAATTTCCATCAGGGAAATTTTGTTTTTGATGATGCTTCTCCTCTGTCTGCTGAGCTGCAGGCTACACCTTGGCCTCCATCCTATAAGCCACCCCAGCTCCCCATGTTTGACGGCCACTCCGACCCGAAGCAATTCTTGATGAGCTACGAAGCAACAGTGTCTTCGTACGGGGGCAACGCTGCAGTCATGGCGAAGTCTTTCGTCATGGCCGTCAGGAATGTTGCTCAGACCTGGTATTCCTCCCTTCGGCCAGGAACAATCACTTCATGGCAGAAGCTGAAGGATATGTTACTGACCAGCTTTCAAGGATTTCAAACGAAGCCGGTTACAGCTCAAGCTCTCTTCCAGTGTATTCAGGATCACGAAGAATACCTTCAGGCGTATGTCCGAAGGTTCTTACGATTGAGGGCGCAGGCACCAACGGTGCCCAATGAAATCGTTATCGAAGCCATGATCAAGGGGCTTCGTCCTGGACCTGCAGCTCAATACTTTGCTCGGAAGCCTCCTCAAACCTTGGAGAAATTGCTCCAAAAGATGGATGAGTACATTCGTGCTGACAATGACTTTCGCCAAAGAAGGGAGGAGGCCTTCAGATTTTCTGAGATGACCAGGGGCTTCGGAGGAAGATACTACCCGAGGCATGTCCGTTCCATTCACAGCACTCAGAATGATGATAAGGGGAGTCAGCAAAACAGGCCGCAGTGCTCCTCACAGGCTTCGGGGCAACAACAAACTTCCTTTCGGCCACCAGCTCCAAGAGGCAGAGGCGCCAGGGGCTTCGGCGGAAGATTCGGAGATCAGCCAAGGAGACTGTTTTGCCTATTCTGTGGAGAGGGCAAGGGCCACACCACTAGGACGTGCCATGTTACAATCCAGAAGCAAAAGGAACTAGCCGAAGCTGCATCTCAACAAGCTCAGTCGAAGCAGGTTATGCATACTGCTTCGTTTCATCCGCCTTATGTCCCACAATACATAGACAACCACCCTGCGGCTTCTGTAGCTTCGGCAAGTCAACCTCAAGCTTCCTGGCAGCAGCCTCCGCCTCCACCTCCATTGCAGCAAGGTCAACAGCCAGAAGGGAGTCAATACGCTCCACAGCAGAGGGACTTCAGAGAACAGTCCGAAGCTCGCACAGTCAACAGCACTGTGCCAGAGTCGAAGCACATTTATTGACATATCCTACCTTTGATAGCAGTCTTTTCTATTCAGTTTTATTTTCTGTGAAGCAAAAAACATTGATAGTTTCCATGTAATAATTTCGTTGTTTCCACAAGAAAAATTTATTTGATTCACAGGCCTAAGTTGCCGAAGCCTAAAATTTCTTCCGTTACCAAGAAGGACCTTCGGACTAAAAATCCTTCGGAGTAACAAAAAGTCGTTCTAAGGAACGCAGAGTAAGTTTATAAAGTCACAAAAAGTCGTTCCAAAGGGAGCGCAGCGTAAGTTTTCTGCTCAGAAGTCGTTCCTAAAGGAATGCAGAGCCTACAGCGAAAAGTCAACGCTGATACCGTCTAAGTAAAAGACGAAGAAGCTCCTAAGGGAGGCTTACAGCGAAAAGTCAACGCTGATGCCGTCTAAGTAAAAGACGAAGAAGCTCCAAAGACGTTCCTAAGGGAATGCAGAGCTTACGAATATATTTTATGTGTATCTTCGGAACAAATGTCACATGCATAACATAACATCATCACATCATTTTGCATAGCATAAGCATCATACATCATATCACATTTGGCAAGAGAAGGGGACACTCTCAACCTTCGAAGGGATGCTTTGAAAAAGTGACATTGAAATTGTATAGCTTCGGAATACAGTTTCGGGGAATATTTTCACGAAACATGGGCGAACTTTATCAGATCAATATCAAAATTGCATAGCTTCGGAAAATAGCTTCGGAAAATGTTTTCACGAGGCATCGATGTCATTCATCAGAATAATTTTGACGAAGGCTATCTTCTTCACGACGCATGAAAAGAAGGGAAGGTGTTTTTTCGCCGAAGGCTCAAAAGTGGTATGTATTTAAAGTTTCATGCATCGTAAAGAATTCAGTAATGAAAAGAGACTTGTATATTACATTCAAATGTACAAAGTGTTGCATAGATTACACTTTAGATGTTTTTTCCAAATAGCACCTAATCCTCCCTCAATACTGCTTTGGCGGCTTCATTCAGAAGTTGGTCAACAACCTTGTCCATGATAGTTTCGGCCATTTGATTAATTTCTTCATCCCCTTTTGTGTGGGGGACGGCAGATCGTCCAACAGTTTCTGAGCGAAGAGAACACTTCTTCAGTACTTTTACAAGTCGCGAGCAAAGTTTAAAATGAAAATTACAACGCAACAAGAACGACTAGTTGGTACCTAACTGTCTTTCGGGCTCCCTACTCTTTTCGGCAGCGTCTGCTACTCTTCTAGCATCGTGTATGCCTTTTTCGCTTCTTTCAATGATCTCTCGTGCCATTCCTCGGCCGCCGTCGTTCCAGATATCAGTAAAAAATTTGCCTCCAACTACGCTCGCTTCGGCCGAGGGGTCTTTGATGTCTTCGGAAGACAAGGTAGCTTCGGATTGAGCTAAAAATTTTACATGTTCGCAACCTTTCTTCTCTAAGACGGAAGCAATTCCTCTGGCACCCGAAAAAGCACATATGTCGCCACGACTGTGCAGAATCTCTTCGAAGGCCTCTGCTTCGTGGCTAATCCATTCCAGCGGACCTTCGGGATTGCCTCGAGAGAAATTCTCTTCGCTGGAAAAGGCGCCTACGCTGGCGAAGCTGGATTTAATTTTATTCACACATTCTACAGATTTGACATAGCATTTCCCCTGAGATGTGCGAAGCTCCTTAACTTTTGATTCCAATTTGTTGACCATAAAATCACTAAGTTCTCGTTTCGTTTCCTCAAGCGCGCGCTCCTCTTTAGCTCTAGCCAGATGTTTCTGAAGATCTTTAATCTCGCGTTTTTGAGCTTCGGCCTGGGCCTTTGAAGCAGCTTCGTCTTTTTTCACTTTATCTACCAGTGTAAGCAGAATTTGATCTTTTTCCAAAGCTTCGTTTCTCAGTCTGATAACTTCGGAGCGTAGATTATTAAACGCAATTTCATAGCTTTCATCTTCGGCGCTCTTTTGGGCTCTTAGTGCGTTGCTTAGGATCAGGCCCTATACGAAAAAGAATTCATATAAGAAAAAAGGAATGAGTTGCGTAAAAATAAGGGGATTTTTCAAGTGTTTAATTCCTATACCTTCAGGCTGTTGTACGCGAGGCTGTCTGCGAGATCCTCTTTCGTCATGGCGCTTAACCCAGCTTCAAGCTTCGGAAAGCCAATACTTCTGGCCATTTCTCGGCAGACAGATAGCTCTTTGTTGTCAGGCAGGCAGTATAAGAAGTCATCTTCATTCGTTCCATTGAATATTACTGCCCCCTTCGGATATTTTAGTTCCTTTGCATAATGGATGCCTTCATGAGTTTCTTCTTCAGATAGCTTCTTCCCCGAAGCATGTCGTATCATGTAATCACGCATGCTGGCAGGTGCTTCGGGGATGGCGGTGTCAGTTTCTTCAACTGATACTTGTTCTGGAATTTTTATTGCTTCGGCTTCAAAAGGTTGCTCCTTGCAGGGCTCTGAAGGCCCAGCTTCAGCTTTAGCTTGTTGAGCCGAAGCTTCAGTAGAAGCTTCAGCAATTTCAACACTCTTTTTTGGAATTGTGCTTGAAGACTTAATTGTCTCCAAGACGTCTAGTACATTTACCATTCTTTTCCTTTTTGGGGTCACTAATGGCCCCTTTTGGTTTTTTGCTGTTTCAATATTTACTGCAGGACTCAAAATTTCTAATGTTTTTTCCTTAGTCGGCTCTTTCGCTTCTTCCATTTTTTCTGTGGATGGTGCTTCGGCCATCTCTGCAGTTTCTGGCAGCAGGGTTAGCTGTTCAGCTTCGGTGGCCGAAGAAGTTTCTCCGGTGAACTCAGGCACCGAAGCTGGTTCAATATAGCGTGGCCGGTGTGTGAAGACTTTTATCCTCTTTCTCTTTGATTCTGGCTCGCTAGGAGCAGTTGCAGCTTCCCCTTCTGCAGAGGTTGTGTTCTTTCTTTTCTGCCCTCGAGTGGGATAACGATAGTCAGGGTAGACAAAACCAATGGCATCGAATACCCGATTCAGTCTCTTCTTTTTTCGGCCTCCGAAGGCTGCTGACATTGCATTATCTTCAGCCTTCGAGTAGGTCCCGAGTAGCTCATCACTTAAATTTTCAATGCTCTTCAACCAATCATCATCAGGTTCAACGAATTTATCAGCATATTTGAATGTGTATTTCAGTCTAACTAGACCGCCTTCGTCGGGCTCTTTAATGGTCTCCTTCGGCATTTCCCACTTCTCCGCAAGTGGCCATACCCTGAATGCAATGTGTTCTTGGACCAAGTCCCTTGACCCAATAAACGAGCAGACTACCCCAAAGGCCCTTTGGCACTCTTCGGCGGCTTCGTCCATTTCAACCTTCGGCCTCCGAAGGCCGAAGCTTTGCCAAATAGGACGCATAATTATACCTTTGATGTCTTCTCGTCCTGATAAGTCATTCTTCACATAAAACCATTCTGTCATCCAATCCCCGGGCCATCTCTTCCGAAAGGTTGGTACGGGACAGCTTGCCCCGGACCGAGAAACGAAACTGTAGCAGCCAAAGTTGTTATGGTATTGTTCCTTGCCCCAAGGCTTTGTTTCATATAATAATTCATAAACATTACAGAAGCTTCTTGCGTCAGGCTTCAGACCTTGGCTCCTCGCGGCCCACACGAAGATATTTAGCCTTATAATTGCCTCGGGAGTAAGTTGATGAAGATAGACTTCGAAGATTTTCAACACCTCCACGACGAAGCTGCTCAAGGGGAATCGCAGTCCAGCTTTCAAAAAGCTTCGGTACACCACAACTTCATTTTCTTCAGGGTGTGGACAAGTTTTTTCCCCTTCGTCCGCCCTCACAATGGACAGATCCCGGAAATACCTTCCTCTCATGTTAACAAGATGTTTCTCTTTGATAGTTGATTTACCATAAACTGAATGGCTTGGTCGCCAGGGGCGATCTTCGGAGTCTTCGCCACCGCTGTCCACATCATAACTTTCACTGTCACCAGTATCTTCAGACAGTCCCTCCAGAATTTCCTTGGTAATCTTTTCTGTGTTGGACTTCGACATGGCTATAAGAAACCCTAGGTTCTTCTCTTCATCAAGACTCAGCTTCATCTCAGCAGCAGCCTTCTTAGCAGCTTCAGACATCTTCGGAAGCGCTAAAAAACTGTTTTTAAAAGCCGAAGCTTCAAAGCTAAAAACTTAGCAGTGCACAAGAGCTAAAAAATGAATGAGCAGGAGTGGTTGGCCGGAAAGCGTGCGAAATAAGTTTGCGGCATGGCCGTATTTATACGCTTGATGCGTTGAAAGTTGAAAGACCCCACTTGTCATTGAATGTTGCTATTCTAGCAAAGGGAAGGTGTTTTTTCGGACCTTCGGCTCAAGGCCTTCGTCCATATCGCAATCTGAATTTATTATTTACAAATTAATATTGCGAGGGGCTACTGTTGGGGGCCTTCGTCCTCCGAAGGTCCTCAAAAACATGATTTGACAATGTTTTCCGAGTGGATTATGTGAACAGGTATTTTCGGATCCAGAATTATGAATATGGAGCACGGCCAGGACGAAGCCTGAACCAGACGAAGGTCGAGTGTAGCCGAAGCTGTGCGCAGGGAAGCTTCGGCGCGATGGCAGAAGGGGGAACCGACTTAAAGATGAAAAGACTTCGGGGGCCTCGACAGATTTCCATAAGCCGTTAACAAATGTAATGGACATGGATGTAATTTTACGTGGGCTGCGTCCCGCGTCTATAAATAGATGAACAGTACTCCCGTACTGGACACGCTGACTTGGCATTTGCTTTTGGCATCACGCTTGTACTTTACACCTTCTCTCAGGACCGAAGGTACATTTGTAATTTGGAATCATTTCTGTTTTTCCATGTTAATAAAATAGAAATGATTCTATGGTGATGCTTATATCATATTTCATGCTTTATGTGAGTCCTTCGTCATTACTTGTTATGTTTACGAAGGTATGTCTCTCATGACCTTCGTCCGAGACTCATTATTTCCCGAAGGGACATAATGCTTCGAAGGACGAAGGATTTTAACACTTAACACTTTTTATGTTGCCTTGTTCTTAACTCTTAGTACTTGAGAACAAGTCCCCAACAGGTACCCTAAAGTAAATTGCTTGGTCCTGCTGTATATACTGCCAATCATGAATCATGGAGACATGGGTGACATCATAATGGACTAAGGAGACATATACGTCTGTCGCTTCTTGTTTAATCTTGTTTGGGTGACATCATAATGGACTAAGGAGATTTTAGTCCCTCGAATCTCTTTCGTTCCTCTTAGCTCTCAAACATACATGCTTTAAGCCCATAACTCACTTCTTATTTAACTCCAAAGCCCATAAGGGTTAGGTAAGGACATGTTTGTTTCACTACATCGAAATTTAGTTTTGAAATTAAACACCTACCATTTGATCTAAGGCCTATAAGAGACTAAAGGTTATTAAAGTAGATGTATAAAGACTAAAGACTAAAAACATTTAGTCCTTTATTGAATTCTTATGTTTGATGGTTTAGTCCCTAAAAGAAACTAAAAGGTAGCGACTAAAGGTCTCATCGAAACAAATTACTTCTTGTCTTTTGCTCTGGTTTGGAGCCATCTCCGCGTTCTCGGGCTACGATATCTCTCGTTTGCTTACGCGTGCTGACCAGCGTCCAGTGGACGCGAATTTTTTTATCCAAATCAGTTTACGAGCCCTCTCTATATCTCTCCACTCTCCTTCTCTGTCTCTCTCTCCAGCCTAGCCTACCTCTCCTTCCCTACCGTCTCCTGCCGCCGCTCCCCTCCAATAGCGCCTCGTGCTCCTCGTTACGCTAAAGAGCAAGGGAGCGGACAGGGCTTCGGTCAGTCTTAAGTCAACTTTATAATTTTATGGCAGGAAAACTCCAATTTATAACTATAGGTGAAAACTGATCATATATTTCTTGATATTACTCGATTCGAAAGGTTCAAAAATACTAAATACGGATAATCCGTATCTGAATTGCACGTCGGCAAATTGAGTCCTTTTTATTACTGGTGCTGCTTGTCACATTCAAGAGTATTTTGTACGTCCTAAAATAAATACACGTCTCGCTTCATAAAAAGTTATTTTTTTAAAAAAATGTGAAATTTATATAAAAATGTATCAGTATCATTAGATTAGGCATAGAGTATATTAAAGATATAAATATTAATATCATTCTTTATATTATTAGTTAAATCTGAAGAAAAGTTTAGCCACTTGAAAAGAAAGATGCACATTTATTTTAGATGGAGAAAGCTTGGAGGTGCCCCTTTTTCTGGTAACTTAGTCGATCCTGCAGTTATAATCCATATAGATAAAAACATTGTAAAAGTAGTAGAAATCGATATATATTAAAGCCAAACGAAAAGGTATAAATATATATGTCACTGTCATTAGTAGTATCGTCTGCAGAATACTTCTGTCTTCTCCTTTATCTTGATACTACTTGTCTTGTCCAGTAGCACTCTCAAGGTCTTAGCATACAAGAACCTTCTTCATCCTCTAAAAAAATTATTAGGTGAAGAGCTGACCCTGTTGTGACTCATCAGGAGAAGAAGAGGTGCTCCAAAGGTGATGATAAATTTGCCCAATCAGCACGCATGCAGTCTTCAACGATGGTTCTGCTTTCTTTTCACGGAGTGGAGGGGCCTCGACATAGACAATGGGTTCAAACGTTTCCGTGTTTTGATATGTGTTAATTATTGTAATGTCATGTACGCTTTCCTGAGAACTAAAACACACGGTTAAACATGGTAAACCCTTTTATTTCTGTTCAGGAATGCTGGGAAGAATTAGGATTAGGGATCAGTTTCTTACCCATAAACGAAGGAAAAGTGACCATATGTTCCTGACCATTATAGCAGTTATAATACATTCCCTTCCTCTTCTTAAAGTTGAGCTCCACGCGGCTATCCTAATTAGAGGCACTTGTGGTACTAGGGTCGAAAGTACCAACCAGAGTCAGTTCTATGCATCCATGGAACGTCCTGATGAATGTTTAGGAATCTTGAGTTGGGGTCCTAACTAATTACCTTTACGTCCTGTTTGGATCATTGGAATTGAATTCCATTCTAATAATAGTAATTTAAGCATATATCCATTAAACTAATTCGGTTTTATGCAAAATATATTTATGTACTATTACTAACAAGATGTTGAAAATATTTATGTGCTACATTTTTACTATAGATGAGTGAGACGAAGAGTGTCATGTAAGTTACGGATTAGAAACAAATTCTACTGATGCATAAAATTATTTGAGAGACTTATATATGAACTCTGGAAAGTGGTGGAATGTTAAATTCCAAACTAAATAAGTTATTTTATTGAGTGAATTCCAATTCCTCTAAAATGAAGGGATCCAAACGCCCCGTTAGTTAAAAGACGCAAGGGATTCGAGCCCTCCCCGCGTTTCAGGGCATTTTCCTTCACGCGGTGACGACGCGTGGCAGAAAAAAATCGCCACCATCAGCCCATCATGACCTCACGGACCCGAGAGTTTTTTCTCAAATCAGGTTGACTGCTCCCTCCCACGTCGTTGCGTTCGCTCCCTTCCACATCGCCTCCTGCCTGCCTCCCTCACGCTCGCCATCACATTCGCCTCAGCCGACCGTGCCACCACCTCTCGATGTCGCATTCGCCTGATCCGACCCCGCCACGTGCCACCACCTCTAGCCACAGCTCGCGTCCGTTAACCGCGACAGGGTCGCCGCTCATCGGAGGAGGCGGAGCGCCGCGTCACCGACACCGCCGCGGCCAGGAAGCGCTCCCGCTCGACGCTCGACGTTGCCTTCCGTGCGCTCGAGGCGGAGGCCAGGGACGCCAAGATGGAGGCGCCGTATCCGCCTCGCGAGGGAATGGAGAGCCGCTCCACCGTCGACACTGTCCTCGAGGAACAGAGGTGTTCTGCGGCCTCCAATCTGCTTGCAAGGAGAGCCGCTGCATCGGCGCTAGCGTCCTCGAGGATCAAGTCCACCAGATCCATCGCGCTTCGCGCGTACGGCGACATCCTGCCATCGCGACACATGAGGACCTATTCTCCACTCGTACGCTTCGCTTCCTGAAGTCCCCACTCGCCACTCCCCAAAGCTCTCTTGGGCCCGCGAAGAAGCATTGGGCGGTGTCCCTGTCCTTCCCATTCTCCACGCCGAGCCCGAGCCCCGTGCACCACCTCTCTGTCGACCTTTGCGCCCACGGCCCACAACCCACCACCTCGGCCAGGCGGCTCCTGAGGCTGCCCCTTCCTGCCATCGTCGCCCGCTAAGAACATCCAGCGGCACTCACAAGGCGCCACGGCCCGCCACGGCTGTCTATCCCCAAGGAAGGCGGCAACGAGGGGGAAGGGGGCGAGAGCAGGAGCCTCGGCAAGGGGTTTGGGTTCAACAAGGGGTTTGTGGCCAAGTATGACTTGGGGGATGAGGTCAGATGGGGTCACTTTGGCTACACCTGTGCTGCCACAATTAAGAAGGGTACACGCAAGCGGGAGTCTGTCGCCATCAAGGTCATCCCCAAAGCAAAGGTGATGTTTAGCTCTCGCAATGCTCTACTCTGGCACCTTTTTTATGTGTGATATGCTAGATTTAAGACACCACATACACATGTTGCCTTTTTGGAAAAAAAATGGCCATGTGAAAATTGAGGTGTTGTCAATTTGCTTATTGTTGCCTGGAGATTACTGATTTTGAATAAAATATTCATAGATTCATGTGGTGACACTTTATGGTTCTGCATTTTGGATAGCATACACCTTACTGCGCATGTCCATGGTACAGAAACTCTAAAATCATGAAAAGCCACAACTTTATATTTACTAATTAAGTTCATGTACTTTTGGACGGTCACTATTGTTGATGTAGCAAGAGCAATCCTTTAGAAGCAAAAGTGATGTTCTGCAATCTGCATAGATACTATAGCACAAAAGCTTATGTCTGGAGCATGGTGTAATTGCATATTTTCTTCTTTGTGACGATCATCCATTTTGGGTGCGCACTGAATCTAGCATATTACGTTCGACTCTCAATGTCTCGCAGTTACAATGAGGCACCATGACCTTCTCTGACTCCAAAAGCAATTGATGTGCAAGGATCCGCGTAGAAGGATCACTGCAGCTCAGGCTTTAAGTATATTTTCGTTCATTTTATCATGATGGTTTCTATTGAATATTGCATTGTTGTGAGTATTCATGTTTTTCCTAGGTGATCTGTGGATCAAAAATTATAATGACATTAAGCTGTCATTAGACATCCTTATATTCTGACTTATCAAAGCTTATATTTGTTCCCCTTCTTTACAGAAATCTGCTCTGAGAGTCGGTACTTCAGTTTTTTTTTGTTTTGATCTTTTTTCCTTCTATTCATAGTTGTAGTGCTACTGCTATTCCAGAATTGGTACCCTATCAACTGATCATCTTCATTTTACCCAAGTGATCACTGTCTAAATTTCTTTTGAGCCACTGGAATATCAATATTTTGCTGGAAAAGATTGGAAGTTTTTAGAGTCAAAGGCAACTATGAACATAAGTGAAAAATAACATGAAAATTTGCAGTGTCAGATCCTATGCAAGATCAGAAGCTCACAAAATAAATAGTACTATAAATGATTAAATGATTTATCAAATAATTACATGTCGGCGTTTCGAGACAGGGGGGTCCCTAAGCCGACGAGTGAGTGTGCTGCGTGCCCCAGCCCAGATGGGTCGAGCGCGTGGGCGAGCGCGAAGGGGGGAGAGGCGAGGTGGCCGGAGACGGGCGTGAGAGAGGTGGAAGTCCCGCGGCCTTCGTGTTCGTCCCGCGCCCAGGTCGGGTGCGCTTGCAGTAGGGGGGTTACAAGCGTCCACGCGGGTGAGGGAAGCGAGCGGCCCCAAGAGAGCGCCTGTCTCGTCCTCGGTCCCGCGCGGCCAACCTTCTCTAAGAAGGCCCTGGTCCTTCCTTTTATAGCCATAAGGAGAGGATCCAGGTGTACAATGGGGGGTGTAGCAGAGTGCTACGTGTCTAGCGGAGAGAGAGCTAGCGCCCTAGGTACATGCCAATGTGGCAGCCGGAGAGGTCTTGGCACCTTGCTGGCGTGATGTCGTGGCTGTCGGAGGAGCAACGGAGCCTGGCGGAGGGACAGCTGTAGGAGCGGTCGAGTCCTTGCTGACGTCGCCTTGCTTCCGTAAGAGAGCTGAGAGCCGTCATCGTCACAGAGCTTGTGGAGCGCCATCATTGTCCATCTGGCGGAGCTAGCCAGATGGGACGTCGGTCTTGTTCTCCGTGACCCGAGTCGGCTCGGGGTAGGATGATGATGGCGCTTCCTGTTGACGTGGCGGGCCTGTGCCCTAGGTCGGGCGACGTGGGGGCTCCTCCGAAGCTGGGGTCGAATCTGTCTTCCGTTGCCGAGGCCGAGCCCGAGCCCCTGGGTCGGGCGAGGCGGAAGTCGTTCGGCAGAGGCCAGGGCGGAGTCCGAGCCCTGGGGTCGGGCGAGGCGGAGTTCGTCGTCTTCCGGGGCCGAGCCCGAGTCCGAGCCCTGGGGTCGGGCGGAGCGGAGTTCGCCGTCTTCCGGGTCTTAGCCCGAGTCCGAGCCCTGGGGTCAGGCGGAGCGGAAGTCGTTCGGCAGAGGCCAGGGCGGAGTCCGAGCCCTGGGGTCGGGCGAGGCGGAGTTCATCGTCTTCCGGGGCCGAGCCCGAGTCCAAGCCCTGGGGTCGAGCGGAGCGGAGTTCGCCGTCTTCCGGGTCTTAGCCCGAGTCCGAGCCCTGGGGTCGGGCGGAGCGGAGTTCGCCGTCTTCCGGGTCTTAGCCCGAGTCCGAGCCCTAGGGTCGGGCGGAGCGGAGTTCGCCGTCTTCCGGGTCTTAGCCCGAGTCCGAGCCCTGGGGTCGGGCGGAGCGGAGTTCGCCGTCTTCCGGGTCTTAGCCCGAGTCCGAGCCCTGGGGTCGGGCGGAGCGGAGTTCGCCGTCTTCCGGGTCTTAGCCCGAGTCCGAGCCCTGGGGTCGGACGGAGCGGAGTTTCCTATGGCGCCTCTGGCGAGGTCTGACTGCCTGTCAGACTCACTCTGTCGAGTGGCACTGCAGTCGGAGTGGCGCAGGCGGCGCTGTCCTTCTGTCAGACCGGTCAGTGGAGCGGTGGAGTGACTGCGGTCACTTCGGCTCTGCCGGGGCGCGCGTCAGGATAGAGGTGTCAGGCCACCTTTGCGTTAAATGCTCCTGCAACTTGGTCAGTCGGTGCGGCGATTTAGTCAGGGTTGCTTCTAAGCGAAGCCAAGGCCTCGGGCGAGCCGGAGGTGTGTCCGCCGTTAAAAGGGGGGCCTCGGGCGAGACGGAAGTCTCTCGAGGTCGGCTGCCCTTGGCCGAGGCTAGGCTCGGACGAAGCGTGATCGAGTCACTCGTGTGGACTTGATCCCTGACTTAATCGTACCCATCAGGCCTTTGCAGCTTTATGCTGATGGGGGTTACCAGCTGAGAATTAGGCGTCTTGAGGGTACCCCTAATTATGGTCCCCGATAGTAGCCCCCGAGCCTCGAAGGGAGTGTTAGCACTCGCTTGGAGGCTTTCGTCGCACTTTTTTGCAAGGGGACCAGCCTTTCTCGGTTGCATTTTGTTCCGGTGGGTGCGCGCGAGCGCACCCGCCGGGTGTAGCCCCCGAGGCCTCGGAGGAGTGGTCACACTCCTTCGAGGTCTTAATGCCTTGCGTAATGCTTCGGCTGGTCTGGTTGTTCTCTCATGCGAACTGGCCGTAGCCCGGGTGCACGGTCGGGGCCCAAGCTCTCGGGCTGGTATGTTGACGCTGTCAACGGTTCGGCCGGAGCCGGGTTTGCGAGAGCAGCCCCCGAGCCTCCGCACAGGGCGAGAGGACGATCAGGGACAGACTCGACTTTTTACATACGCCCCTACGTCGCCTTTCCGCAAGGAGGAGGGGGGGAGTGCGCCATGTTACCCTCGATGGGCACCGAACATGGTGTCTCCGGTGAGCTGCAAGCGGGCAATCCGAGTGGACGTCCGTGCCCCGTTCGTTGGGGGTCGGCTAGGGGCCCAGAGGCACGCCCAAAAGTACCTGCGGGTGATTTGTCAGACCCGGTCCCCTGGCGACGGGGTCTGAGGGCTCGATGCCTCCCTCCGATGGGATTTCGTTACAAGATCGTTCCCGCTGGTCTCGGAAATGTCCTAGGGTACCTCGGGAGCGCAGCCCGAGCCTCGGTTATGTATCGAACGTACCCCTGGTCATCCCTCGCTCGGCGTCTGAGGCGACTGTGAACCCTTCGGGGGCCAGCCTTCGAACCTCTGATCAGTAATGGGCGTGGAGCCCGAGTAGCCTGAGGCGGCCATGGAGCCCTTCGGGGGGCTGGCCTTCGAACCCCTGACCAGTAGTGGGTGTCGGGCCCACGCGATCTGAGGCGACTGTTGAACCCCTCGGAGGGCCAGTCTTCGAACCTCTGATCAGTAGGGGGGGCTCGGAGCCCGGTTCCTTCGCGGAGAAGGACCCTTTTCGGGGTATCCCCCTTTCCCGGTCCCTGTTGCAAGAGATAGAGAAAGAGGAAAAAGGAAAAGGATACGAAATCGAACGACGTGGCGTACCTTTTTTGACGCGGTTATTACGGCGAAGGCGAAGCGTCGTCCGCTTCTCCTGCCAGAGGCGCCGCCTGTCCCGCCGCGGAGTTAATGCGATGGGGCGAGTGGTTGGCGGGGCGGCCGTTGCGCGTGCGCGAGCCGTTCGAGGAACGGGTCACGGGTGCACCGTCATCACGCCGTGGGAGGAGGCTCTCTTGCTGTCCCCGGACGGGACGTGAGCCTGGCTGACGACGTGACTGCTGCTCCCGCCCGCCTGCCACCGTCATTACTGCCGGCCCACTTTCGGCCGCATTGACCGTCGCGCTAGGCTGGCGCCGCTGGGTCGTGCGCTGGTCGCCTCGAGTCGCGGCATAGGCTCCGCAACCGAAGAGGCGCGACAGTGGCACAAGTGGTGGCGCGGTTGCTTGCATGCAGCAACTGGCGCGCTGGTTGCGCGACGCGTGGGCCTAGGCCTCCAAACTGGCGTGTCGGAAGTCGGAGAAGCGCGTCCACCTGGCGCAGCTGCATGCCGCCTGCGTGGCTGCCCGCCCCTTCCGCCCGTTGGTCTGGGCAAAAGTGGGGGTCGCTTGTAACCGCTGGGCGGTTGTGCGCACCATGCGCGGCGGTTTGGCTTCTTCTGCTCTGAGCCGGTTTGCATGACATGCGGGACCCAGCCCCCGAGTCGCAGGGGAGGGCCTTGGAGCGTGTTGGAGAAGACTTAGCCCGTGGCGTTTGGGGGCGCACGTAGGGAGAGTTGCCTTTAAAAGGAGGGAGACTCCTTTCGGAAGGCAACCATGTCTTCTTACTCCCTTATGCGTCGTGTCTTTCCATCTTCCAAGCCCCCGGATGGGGGGTATCCGCCGCCTTTCCGCCTCCTCGTTGGAGGAACGCAACTCCATGGGAGTTGGTACCTCTCAGCCATCGTTCGGCTTCAAGGATTTTCATCATGCAGCCTAGCCGCACCCCTCCACCGGCGGTCACCCAAGATGGTGACCTCCAGTTCGACGGTGGGGAAAGCGGGCCAGGCTACGGCCTCTACTCCTCCCTCGGCCTCAAGGATTTTCGTCATCCAGGCCAAGATGGAAGATGAGGCGAGTCGGGGGGCTGCCCCTGCATGGGTCGGCTGCCTTTTTCTTCCCCCCGCGCCTGGGGGAGAATGGCATCCTTGAGTCCCACGGGGACTTCCTCCAGCCATGCCGGGATAGGTAGGGCGCCAGTAGCCCTGGGTCTCCGTCTCCCGGCCTGAATGGCTGGTTCTCGTCCTCTGCGGGGGAGAGCCCTCCTGTCGTGACACCTGCCCCGAAGCTGCTGCCTAAGCCGCTTCGCTGCCCGGGGCGGGGGTGGTTGTCGTCGTGGTTAGAACGGGCGGCGGCGAGCCGCTCGTCAGTCTTCTGTTGCTCCACAGGCCTTCCCCCTCGCAGTGGGGT
This sequence comes from Zea mays, assembly GCF_902167145.1. Taxonomy (NCBI): domain Eukaryota; kingdom Viridiplantae; phylum Streptophyta; class Magnoliopsida; order Poales; family Poaceae; genus Zea; species Zea mays. Next base: position 27,612,161 of record NC_050100.1, on the reverse strand, counting down.
TGTTCGTACCTGCGGAGGGGGAACCGGAGTTCCGTTTGTAATGGCACTTCGAATGCCAGTGGTTTTGTTCATTGCGGTTGTCGAGGCCTGAACATGTATGTAATTTTGGCACGGAGCCGTGTTTTTCCTCATCTTCGAGCACTAAGTCTCGCCTGTTGATTATCTGAACCGCTTCACCAAGCATGAGTCGCCCCGTGTCAAGGTGACGAGTGAGGTATCCGTATCCCGGAGGCGTAGGACTCCCTCGGCTCGATCGGCCTTGTTGTCTGAGGCTCCTCTGGCTTAGTTAAAGGGACCCCTTGGCCGCTCTTCGATGAGCCGAGGCCAGGGGTAGCGATATCAGTATGAACAGAGGCGGAGTTGGCTCGAGAATGGGAACCTGGTTGGCCGGAGCCTAGCCGGGTTGTCCGTCAGCGGAGCCGACGCCGGAGTCGATCAGCCGAGGCCTCGGGTCGGGCTGGCGCCCTTGGAAGACGGTTGGCCGAGGCCCCAGGGGTAACAGGCCGAGCCGCCTGCTCGGGCCGGATTCCCGGAGAAGTCCCTGACCGCGCCGCCGTCCGAGGCTGGGTCGGACCTTGCTGAAGACGTCGTCGATGCCGAGGGTGCTATGGCCCCCTTCAGCGTGAAGACCCGAGCCTGCAGGATCAGATTGTCTTGTAGCGTGTGCCTTCTGTGGCCGCCGAGGCCAGAAAACACGCCCTCGCCGTGCAGTAAAGCCGCGTCTTCTTTCCTCTTATTTCGAGCATCTGGACTTTCCGTCGGTAACAGGGATGTCTGCGTGAGCGAGAGTTGCTTCTCGCGGAAGGTGATGAGTGAGGTATCCGTATCCCGGAGGCGTAGGAGTCCCTCGGCTCGGTCGGCCTTGCCGCTTACGCGTACTTTCACCCGTCCGTGAGGCCCTGTCCCCGACTTAGTCGAGAAAGCTTGAAGGACCGCTTTGGCAGAAGAGCTTCCGAACGTGAAGACTTGTTCGATCCACGGAGTCGCTTTATCCGAACGCGAGTTACTTATCGCAGAAGGTGATGAGTGAGGTATCCTTATCCCGGAGGCGTAGGAGTCTCTCGGCTCGGTCAGCCTTGGCTGCTTACGTGTACTCCGTCGTTTCCAGGATCCGCTTTCCGAAGTAGTCAAGAAGCACAAAAGAAATTCTGCTAAAAAGAGATCCTTTTTTCGAGGAAAAATTCGACGCAGAGGGGGTCTCCCCCCTTTTAGCCCCCGAGGGAGGGTCGGGCTTTGCCGAGGCGAGGCCGACCCTTCCTTGATGACTAAACTTTGCGTTGGTGCGAGGTATATGAATAACTTGAAAACATCTTAAGGGTAGAAGCGACGTAGCTGTTTGATGTTCCAAGCGTTGCCGTAGATCTCGCCTTGATTGTTGGCCAGCTTGTATGTTCCTGGCTTTAGAACTTTGGCGATGACGAATGGCCCCTCCTAGGGGGGGCGTGAGCTTGTGCCTCCCTCGGGCGTCTTGCCGCAGCCGAAGCACCAGATCGCCCACCTGGAGGTCTCGGGACCGGACCCCTCGGGCGTGGTAGCGTCGCAGGGACTGCTGGTACCGCGCTGAGTGTAGTAAGGCCCTGTCCCGAGCCTCTTCCAGCTGGTCCAGCGATTCTTCTCGGCTAGCTTGGTTGCTTTGATCGTTGTAGGCCCTCGTCCTCGGGGAGCCGTATTCCAGATCGGTGGGCAAGATGGCCTCGGCCCCGTAGACCAGGAAGAACGGCGTGGAACCCGTGGCACGACTCGGCGTCGTCCTCAGGCTCCAGACCACCGAGGGGAGTTCCTTCATCCATCGCTTGCCGAACTTGTTGAGGCCGTTGTAGATCCGAGGCTTGAGCCCTTGTAGAATCATGCCGTTGGCACGCTCTACTTGCCCATTCGACATGGGATGAGCCACGGCGGCCCAGTCCACCCGGATGTGGTGATCCTCGCAAAAATCCAAGAATTTTTTGCCGGTGAACTGGGTACCGTTGTCGGTGATGATGGAGTTTGCGACCCCGAAGCGATGGATGATGTTGGTGAAGAACGCCACCGCCTGCTCGGACCTGATGCTGTTCAGGGGTCGGACCTCGATCCACTTGGAGAATTTATCGATGGCGACCAGCAGGTGCGTGTAGCCCCCGGGCACCTTCTGCAAGGGACCGACGAGGTCCAGACCCCATACAGCAAAGGGCCAGGTGATGGGAATGGTCTGCAGAGCCTGAGCGGGCAGGTGGGTCTGCTTCACATAGAATTGGCACCCTTCGCAGGTGCGGACAATTCTAGTGGCGTCAGCCACCGCCGTTGGCCAGTAGAAGCCTTGCCGGAAAGCATTCCCGACAAGGGCTCGGGGTGCCGCGTGATGGCCGCAAGCCCCCGAGTGTATTTCTTGCAGGAGTTCCTGACCTTCGGCGATGGAGATGCATCGCTGGAGGATGCCCGAGGGGCTGCGATGGTAGAGCTCCTCTTCATCGCCCAGCAAGACGAACGACTTGGCGCGTCGCGCTACCCACCGAGCCTCGGCTTGGTCGGGGGGTAGCTCTCCTCCACGGAGATATTGCAGGTACGGGGCCTGCCAATCTCGATCAGGCGTGGCCCCGCTCTGCTCCTCCTCGACGTCCAGTGCCTCGCCCTTGGGGGCCGAGGGTACCTCAGGCTGAGCCGAGGGTGCCTCGGGCTGTGCCGAGGGCGCCTCGGGCTGTGCCGAGGGTGCCTCGGGCTCGGGAGTGTCGTCGATCTTGACGGAGGGTTGATGCAGATCCCGGGAGAAGACGTCTGGGGGAACCGTTGTTCGCCCCGAGGCTATTTTAGCCAGCTCATCCGCAGTCTCGTTGTAGCGCCGAGCGATGTGGTTGAGCTCGAGCCCGTAGAACTTGTCTTCCAGGCGTCGAACCTCATCGCAGTACGCCTCCATCTTCGGGTCGCGGCAGTGAGAGTTCTTCATGACTTGGTCGATGACGAGCTGCGAGTCACCGCGAGCGTCGAGGCGTCTGACCCCCAGCTCGATGGCGATCCGCAACCCGTTGACCAGAGCCTCGTACTCAGCCACATTGTTGGACGCCGGAAAATGGAGGCGTAGCACGTAGCGTAGGTGCTTCCCGAGGGGCGAGATGAAGAGCAAGCCCGCGCCGGCTCCCGTCTTCATCAGCGACCCGTCGAAAAACATGGTCCAGAGCTCCGGTTGGATCGGAGCCGTCGGCAGCTGGGTGTCGACCCATTCGGCCACGAAGTCCGCCAACACCTGGGACTTGATGGCCTTCCGAGGGGCGAACGAGATTGTTTCGCCCATGATTTCCACCGCCCACTTTGCGATCCTGCCGGAGGCCTCTCGGCACTGGATGATCTCCCCCAGGGGGAAGGATGACACCACAGTTACCGGATGAGACTCGAAGTAGTGTCGTAACTTCCGCCTCGTCAGGATCACAGCATACAGCAGCTTCTGAACTTGTGGGTAGCGGATCTTGGTCTCGGACAGTACCTCGCTGACGAAGTAGACTGGCCTCTGAACGGGCAATGCATGCCCTTCCTCTTGCCTCTTGACCACAATCGCGGCGCTAACCACCTGAGTGGTCGCGGCGACGCAGACCAAGAGGGCTTCTCCATCAGCTGGGGGCACCAAGACAGGCGCCTTTGTAAGGAGCGCCTTCAGGTTCCCGAGGGCTTCCTCGGCCTCAGGGGTCCAAGAGAAGCACTCGGCCTTCCTTAAGAGGCGGTACAGAGGCAGACCTCTTTCGCCGAGGCGTGAGATGAAGCGGCTCAGGGCCGCGAGGCATCCCATGACCCTCTGTATGCCTTTTAAGTCCTTGATGGGTCCCATGCTGGTGATGGCTGCGATCTTCTCCGGGTTGGCTTCGATGCCTCGCTCGGAGACGATGAACCCCAGGAGCATGCCCCGGGGCACCCCGAAGACACACTTCTCAGGATTGAGCTTGACTCCTTTCGCCTTGAGACATCGGAATGTCACTTCAAGGTCAGAGAGGAGGTCGGAAGCCTTCCTTGTCTTGACTACGATGTCATCGACGTAGGCCTCAACTGTGCGTCCGATGTGTTCGCCGAACACATGGTTCATGCACCGCTGGTACGTCGCGCCCGCATTCCTCAAACCGAACGGCATGGTGACGTAGCAGTACATGCCGAACGGCGTGATGAAAGAAGTCGCGAGCTGGTCGGACTCTTTCATCCGGATTTGGTGATACCCTGAGTAGGCATCGAGGAAGGACAGGGTTTCGCACCCAGCAGTGGAATCCACGATTTGATCGATGCGAGGCAGAGGGTAGGGAACCTTCGGACATGCTTTGTTGAGACCAGTGTAGTCTACGCACATCCGCCATTTCCCCCCTTTCTTCCTCACAAGCACAGGGTTGGCAAGCCATTCGGGATGGAATACCTCTTTGATGAACCCCGCTGCCATTAGCTTGTGGATCTCTTCGCCAATCACTCTGCGCTTCTCCTCGTCGAATCGGCGCAGAGGCTGCCTGACGGGTCGGGCTCCGGCCCGAATATCCAGCGAGTGCTCGGCGACATCCCTCGGTATGCCGGGCATGTCCGAGGGACTCCACGCAAAGACGTCGGCGTTTGCGCGGAGAAAGTCGACGAGCACTGCTTCCTATTTGGGATCGAGCCCGGAACCGATCCCGATCTGCTTGGAGGTGTCGCCACTGGGGTCGAGTGGGACGACCTTAACCGTCTCCGCTGGCTCGAAGTTGCCGGCATGGCGCTTCACATCTGGCACCTCTTTGGAAAGGTTCTCCAGGTCGGCGATGAGGGCCTCGGACTCGGCGAGGGCCTCGGCGTACTCCACGCACTCCACGTCGCATTCGAACGCGTGTTTGTACGTGGGGCCGACGGTGATGACCCCGTTGGGGCCCGGCATCTTGAGCTTCAGGTAGGTGTAGTTGGGGACGGCCATGAACTTCGCGTAGCATGGCCTTCCCAGTACCGCGTGGTAGGTTCCTCGGAACCCGACCACCTCGAACGTCAAGGTCTCCCTTCGGAAGTTGGAGGGCGTTCCGAAGCAGACGGGGAGGTCGAGTCGTCCGAGGGGCTGGACGCGCTTCCCAGGGATGATCCCGTGGAAGGGCGCAGCGCCAGCTCAGACGGAAGACAGATCGATGCACAAGATCTTGAGGGTCTCGGCATAGACGATGTTGAGGCAGCTACCCCCATCCATCAGGACCTTGGTGAGCCTGACGTTGCCGACGACGGGGTCGACGACGAGCGGGTATTTCCCCGGGCTCGGCACGTGGTCGGGGTGGTCGGCCTGGTCGAAGGTGATGGGCTTGTCGGACCAGTCTAGGTAGACTAGCGCCGTCACCTTCACCGAGCAGACCTCCCGGCGCTCTTGCTTGCGGTGCCGAGCCGAGGCATTCGCCGCATGCCCACCGTAGATCATGAAGCAGTCGCGGACCTCGGGGTACTCTCCTGCTTGGTGATCTTCTTTCTTGTCGTCGTCGTGGGCCCTGCCAACCTCCGCGGGTGGCTCGACCTTGTGGAAGTGGCGCCGAAGCATGACGCACTCCTCGAGAGTGTGCTTGATGGGCCCCTGATGGTAGGGGCACGGCTCCTTGAGCATCTTGTCGAAGAGGTTTGCACCTCCGGGGGGCTTCCGAGGGTTCTTGTACTCGGCGGCGGCGACAAGGTCCGCGTCAGCGGCGTCGCGTTTTGATTGCGACTTCTTCTTGCCCTTCTTCTTGGCGCCGCGCGGAGTAGATGCCTCGGGAGCCTCTTCCGATGGGCGGCCCTGGGGCTGCTTGTCCTTTCGGAAGATAGCCTCGACCGCCTCCTGGCCAGAGGCGAACTTGGTGGCGATGTCCATCAGCTCGCTCGCCCTGGTGGGGGTTTTGCGACCCAACTTGCTCACCAGGTCACGGCAGGTAGTGCCGGCGAGGAACGCGCCGATGACATCCGAGTCGGTGATGTTGGGCAGCTCGGTCCGCTGCTTCGAGAATCGCCGGATGTAGTCCCGGAGCGACTCCCCCGGCTGTTGCCGGTAGCTTCGAAGGTCCCAGGAATTCCCGGGGCGCACGTATGTGCCCTGGAAATTGCCGGCGAAGGCTTGGACCAAGTCGTCCCAGTTGGAGATCTGCCCCGGAGGCAGGTGTTCCAACCAGGCGCGAGCAGTGTCGGAGAGGAACAGGGGGAGGTTTCGGATGATAAGGTTGTCGTCGTCCGTTCCACCCAGTTGGCAGGCCAGGCGGTAGTCCGCGAGCCACAGTTCCGGTCTCGTTTCCCCCGAGTACTTCGTGATAGTAGTCGGGGGTCGGAACTCGGAACCGGGTCGGGAATGGCGCCCGTCGGATGGCCCGACTGAAGGCCTGCGGACCGGGTGGTTCGGGTGAGGGACTCCGATCCTCCCCGCTGTCGTAGCGCCCCCCACGCCTGGGGTGGTAGCCTCGGCGCACCCTTTCGTCGAGGTGGGCCCGACGGTCGCGTTGATGGTGCTCGTTGCCGAGGTGGCCCGGGGCCGCAGGCGCGGTGTTGCGCGTGCGCCCGGTGTAGACCGAGGCTTCCCGCATGAATCGGGAAGTCGCGGCATGAGGTTCCGAGGGGTATCCCTGCCTTCGGGAGGCAGTGCTCTCGGCCCGTCGGGCCGCAGCGCCTTCCAGGAGATTCTTGAGCTCTCCCTGGATTCGCCGACCCTCGGTGGTTGATGGCTCCGGCATCGCGCGGAGGAGCATCGCTGCGGCTACCAGGTTCTGGCCAACCCCGCTGGATGCGGGCGGCGGCCTGACCCTGACATCGTTGGCGACGCGGTGCTGGAGACCTTGGGGCAGGTGACGTATTTCTCCGGCCAGGGGTTGGCCCGCCCATACCTGCCCGACGTCCCGACGGATCGGCTCAAGCGCTCCTGTTCCCTCGTTGAGCCTGGCCTGCGCCTCGCGGACTTGCTCGAGTTGTGGGTCGTAACCCCCCGCTCGAGCGGGGACCACAGCTAGCTCCCGCGGGATGTCGGCGCGAGGCACCGGCCTAGGAAGATCACCGTCCTCCGGCATGCCGAGATGGTTGCCTTCGGAGGGATCCCCTAGCTCGATGTGGAAACATTCGCGGCTTGGGCCGCAGCCCTCGTCGTCAAGGCTGCGGCTTCCGTCGGAACAGTCGGAGAGGCAGTAGTCACATGCGGTCATGAAGTCCCGCATGGCACTGGGGTTGCCAAGTCCGGAGAAATCCCAACAGATGCTGGGATCATCATCTTCCTCGGACCCAGAGGGCCCGTAGGTTGAGACGTCCGTCAACCGGTCCCAAGGCGACCGCATACGAAACCCCAGTGGGGTTGCACTCGCCTCGATGAGAGCGCCCGCCAAAGCGAGGTCGCTTGGCGGGTTGAGGCCGAGTCGAAATGACGTAAGATGGGAGTTAGTCGGTACCTTTTGGTCGACGAGGAGCGACGTAGTCACATCGGGGACTGGTTGTACCGTCGTCCCAGGTACGAGGGCGACGTCCTGCAGGCTTTCCGCGAGCGCGCCGGCGTCGTCTTCTTGCTCGGGATCAGCGTGTCGCGGGGGGACGGCGCTTGCCTTCGTCTCGAACGCGAGGTCGACGCCCGGCGTGCCTTCCGTCGGGGCGTCGGGGGCGTCAGTTCGCTCGACGGCCGATGAAGCGCGGCCTCCTGCTTGGCCTTGGTTGCCCCGCCTCCTCCTCCGTTGGCGGGGGAGAGGGCGGAGCGAGCTCGAATGTTGTTCTTCCACCACGCGGGGAAGATGTCGTCGATTCCGCCGCCGGCGGGCAGGTTGTCGGCCGCCATTGTCGTTGTCTCGCGGCGGTGGAAGGAGTATCATGTCGTAGCTGCCGTCGAAGGACATGAACTCAAGACTCCCGAAACGGAGCACCGTCCCGGGCCGGAGAGGTTGCTGGGGACTGCCCATCTGGAGCTTGACGAGAAGCTGTTCGTCAGCACGCAGCAGGCCCCTACCTGGCGCGCCAACTGTCGGCGTTTCGAGACAGGGGGGGTCCCTAAGCCGACGAGTGAGTGTGCTGCGTGCCCCAGCCCAGATGGGTCGAGCGCGTGGGCGAGCGCGAAGGGGGGAGAGGCGAGGTGGCCGGAGACGGGCGTGAGAGAGGTGGAAGTCCCGCGGCCTTCGTGTTCGTCCCGCGCCCAGGTCGGGTGCGCTTGCAGTAGGGGGGTTACAAGCGTCCACGCGGGTGAGGGAAGCGAGCGGCCCCAAGAGAGCGCCTGTCTCGTCCTCGGTCCCGCGCGGCCAACCTTCTCTAAGAAGGCCCTGGTCCTTCCTTTTATAGCCATAAGGAGAGGATCCAGGTGTACAATGGGGGGTGTAGCAGAGTGCTACGTGTCTAGCGGAGAGAGAGCTAGCGCCCTAGGTACATGCCAATGTGGCAGCCGGAGAGGTCTTGGCACCTTGCTGGCGTGATGTCGTGGCTGTCGGAGGAGCAACGGAGCCTGGCGGAGGGACAGCTGTAGGAGCGGTCGAGTCCTTGCTGACGTCGCCTTGCTTCCGTAAGAGAGCTGAGAGCCGCCGTCGTCACAGAGCTTGTGGAGCGCCATCATTGTCCATCTGGCGGAGCTAGCCAGATGGGACGTCGGTCTTGTTCTCCGTGACCCGAGTCGGCTCGGGGTAGGATGATGATGGCGCTTCCTGTTGACGTGGCGGGCCTGTGCCCTAGGTCGGGCGACGTGGGGGCTCCTCCGAAGCTGGGGTCGAATCTGTCTTCCGTTGCCGAGGCCGAGCCCGAGCCCCTGGGTCGGGCGAGGCGGAAGTCGTTCGGCAGAGGCCAGGGCGGAGTCCGAGCCCTGGGGTCGGGCGAGGCGGAGTTCGTCGTCTTCCGGGGCCGAGCCCGAGTCCGAGCCCTGGGGTCGGGCGGAGCGGAGTTCGCCGTCTTCCGGGTCTTAGCCCGAGTCCGAGCCCTGGGGTCGGGCGGAGCGGAAGTCGTTCGGCAGAGGCCAGGGCGGAGTCCGAGCCCTGGGGTCGGGCGAGGCGGAGTTCATCGTCTTCCGGGGCCGAGCCCGAGTCCGAGCCCTGGGGTCGAGCGGAGCGGAGTTCGCCGTCTTCCGGGTCTTAGCCCGAGTCCGAGCCCTGGGGTCGGGCGGAGCGGAGTTCGCCGTCTTCCGGGTCTTAGCCCGAGTCCGAGCCCTAGGGTCGGGCGGAGCGGAGTTCGCCGTCGTCCGGGTCTTAGCCCGAGTCTGAGCCCTGGGGTCGGGCGGAGCGGAGTTCGCCGTCTTCCGGGTCTTAGCCCGAGTCCGAGCCCTGGGGTCGGGCGGAGCAGAGTTCGCCGTCTTCCGGGTCTTAGCCCGAGTCCGAGCCCTGGGGTCGGACGGAGCGGAGTTTCCTATGGCGCCTCTGGCGAGGTCTGACTGCCTGTCAGACTCACTCTGTCGAGTGGCACTGCAGTCGGAGTGGCGCAGGCGGCGCTGTCCTTCTGTCAGACCGGTCAGTGGAGCGGTGGAGTGACTGCTTCTAAGCGAAGCCAAGGCCTCGGGCGAGCTGGAGGTGTGTCCGCCGTTAAAAGGGGGGCCTCGGGCGAGACGGAAGTCTCTCGAGGTCGGCTGCCCTTAGCCGAGGCTAGGCTCGGACGAAGCGTGATCGAGTCACTCGTGTGGACTTGATCCCTGACTTAATCGTACCCATCAGGCCTTTGCAGCTTTATGCTGATGGGGGTTACCAGCTGAGAATTAGGCGTCTTGAGGGTACCCCTAATTATGGTCCCCGACATTACATGACTTGGGAAGTGCTCTATACATAACACCTTTTCCACCTTTTTAATGATACAAACAGTTCTTAGCATCTTTTAAAATGTGTGCCTAAGCTTGCATGCACGATTGTTAATGGACAGAATTTTGGGAAGGTCTTTGCTGTTGGTAATTGTAAGTACAATCTTGAATATCAGTTTGAACCATGTTTAGGCTGCATTATGTGCTGTGAATTCCCGTAGAAATATATTGGGAAGAACTACAAATTATTTCTCACACAAACCTAAATAGTAAAGTAGATATGTTTACAGAGCAGAAATTTTGAAGTGTCATAGATAGGCTGATAATATGTAGTCACGAGCAGCACATTACTACTTGAGGCCATCAATGATGTTTTTCCTTCTCCAACCTATGTAACTGTGTTATTCTTTTCCTTCTTAAATGCAAAACGAACCTCCTGTCCTTTTTCTTTCAAATTCTTTGTGTTAACTGAGTGGCTCTTACATGTAGAAATAAAGTTGCTGCAAGAGGCTTCATGCGAAACTGAAAACTTGTTAGTCTTTAAATCATTAGAGGGCGCCTGAAGGGCGCCAAATGTTCTAGTAAGGCATAAATAGCCATTGATGCTCACTACTCCCTATAATTGCTCCATTTCCTACTATTCCCACCCCCATCCCCATTGAGGACTTATTCATTTTGCTCTCAATCCATGAGGTTTGGGTGGATTTCAATCTCGAACAACTCAAAATCTTTTATAATTTTTTCCAATTTCATACAATCCACATGGGATAGGAATAACCGAACAAGGTTTGATTGGGCTGAATGCAACCAATCCTATTATTTATCAACAAACTAGATAAGATACAGTCAGATTAGCACCAATCTAGATGCCAGCTAGCCACTTGCTATTGTGGACTTGGACTTCTTGAAGCTTGTCTATATTTTTTCGAAAAAAATGTCCAGAACACTACATCGTCTTGGAGAAACAACTTGTTCCTGAGCTGAAACCGTGGATGCGTCTCCTTGAAGGTGTCTAGGGACCTATTTGTTTTTGGCTTCTGGCCACATTCTGATCATCAGAATCGACTTCTGTCAGCCAAACATCTCGCTTCTTAGCCTGCTTATGTGAGAATCGTTTCTATAAAAATCGCCTAAATCAACGTGAATGCATAATCTGAGTCGTCACGACAAGAGGAACCCGCCTCTTTCTAAACCCTAAACCGTGCATACCTCTTCACCTTCCTCCGAATGCAAGCCCCGCGATATCCAGATTCTCATGTCAGCTAAATTAATCAGCAATCCAGATTCTAAAAAAATCTTCAGAAAAAAGTTGTTCCAAATAGACCATAAAGTGTCTCTATGATGGTGTCTAAGGCATCTCCCAGGTTGCTTCAGTAGCTGATCGGCCCATCACTCCATCAGAAGGCCCTAGCTGCCATGGTTGAGGCAAGTGGGTGATGGACTCTAGTGTTGGCATCACATGGCCTTGCGATAAGGCTGGTTCTAATGTACGACTTATCACTAAGAACCGGTTTGTATCTACCACCGTCAGCTTTTATCTACAATAACTTTCTAGCGCACAACCTATATCGACAGCCTATAGCCACATCAACGCTACGTCAGCTTTTATTTATATAGACTCGATGCACAATGAAACACGGTTTTTAATTCAAATGTCATAAGCAAAATGAGAAAAGACATTAAAAAGAATATATAACTAATTAAAAATTAATATTGCAAAAATAAACAAAATTCATTACATTTTTTAAACAAAAGGCACAAAGTTCTTATTCGGTTCGACGACCACAATTCCATTCAAGAATTGGTTTCTATGGTACCACATGTTTTTGTTGTGCTGGCTAGAAGATCAACTTATATGGTGCAATACATACTGGTTCTTGGATGGAGGCAAAAGTTTTATACTTGGTACTTCACTTCGAATTCATATCTAAACAAAGATGGAACGGTGTGAACGTGGGTGAATATGAGCGAAAGAAGGAAACATAACTGTGGGTGAAAGAAGGGAAGAACCCCCTCTATTTTTAGGGTGTGAGTTCAGGTTTTTTTTTCTGAATTCAAACATTTAAAATTGAATGGGCCAATCAGAAGCTGGCACATGTACAAATGTCGCGTGATACCAATCGCATCCGGTCAGTTTTGGATGTGGCCTCAACAGGTTAGTCAGTACCGGCCAGTTAATAACGGTCGCGTGGGCTCCAACACAGGCGATACAACTCGGTCGACAGCCTAATAGATAGGTCGATCGAGCCGACCGATGCTGCGATTGGCTCAATCGGCATCAACCGCCTGGTTCGCCACGCCAACTATCGATACCGACCCACATTGGAACTGGCCTAAGGGCCCCACCAACGTTGCTGGCAGTGTCCCTATAGACGGTTTGAGGAAGATCATTGTCACACCCGGTTTTAGGGGCAAAACTGAATGCATAGCATATGTGTGCTAGGATCTATTTTTCATATATATGTTGACGTCACAAGTGTAATTATCAAAAGACAATGCATAAATGCATAAAAGAGAGTATATAAACTTTATTACATCATTCGGACTTAAGAGTCTTAAATAGTAGCATAATCAAAGTACAACGGAAATAACAACGATGATCTTCCATAGGAAGATAACAGAGCATCGCTAGACTTAGTACTCATCAAGATCCTCATCATAGTCTTGATGCTCACCATTTGCTCAAAAATTAAGCAAAGGGTGAGCTCAGTGATGGTGGGGGCTCAGCAAGTGGGAGAAATATGTAAGGTTAACAAGGTAAGGCTAAATTTTTATACAGTTAGTATTTTAGTTGGTCAACATTGTATTATCAACATCTGATTACTAAGTATAATTGTATCCCATCCCAAAATTAAAATGAGCATAAATAATTATATCCAAAAACACTTGAGTGAAAACATTTAAGCCAATCACTTTAACCCAAAAGATCACGATTTAATATCCATCTTAGAGTTTAATTATCATGTGAGGGTCCATGCCGCTCTTAACCATGACCATGACTGATATATCAGTTTTTACACTCTACAAAGGTGTTACAACTTTACCCACAAGCAGTGTATCCTCTCTATCCTAGGTTCCCGAGTACCCTTTTCCCTACCGAGGTGAATGACTAGGGATCCACTATAAAGTTTTCACAAAATATCCTTAGTACAAAAGCCACCTGCTAAGGTTTCTTCATCAGTATTGGTGACCCTCTAGGCGAGACAACTTAGCCAATACTATGCTCCTATGTTAACGTGAGCTGCCACCAAACCACTGTCGCCTCCTCTTGCCCATATTTTAGGTAAGGTTGCTAGGCACTAAGTATATAAAACTAATTACCAAAGCCATGGCCATGATAGCACTCGTGGTTGCACTATTTTCTTGGGTGGTCACTCCATGTTCCATTTAACACAATATGATCTTGTTTGATCATCGAATTAAGAACAATAATATAAATTTAATCTCCGGAACATTAATATCATAAAAAGGAGTGTCAACATGAAGTTTAAGTTGAGCAATAGCAAAGTTACTAAACATAGTATAAACCTAGGTTAAACTAGGAATAAGGATGGTACTTCTAAGAAATCCTATTTAGGCAAACCATAAAATTATGTACATATCCAAAAGTAAACTTTATTAAATGTATTGTATTAGATCAGGCAGAAAAAACAGAGGGAGAAATCCACTTGCCTTGCTCAAAAGTACCATGTGAATCTTCTTCAAACAAATTTGAGTCCTCTACCACAGAATCCGTTTCTAATATAGTCACACATCGAACACACAAAAAGACCCAAGCACCATGACCCCCTCCTTCCATCAAGTAAGCGCATGACTCTGAGCCACCCATGCTTTGCCGCCGTGACACAGAGAGACAGAGAAGAGAGAAACTCGACGCCGCCACCGTCACTTCTCGCCTCGACGTTGTTCGATGCCCAGGTGGGGTACCAGGGAGCTTCAACGGGGCGTATGGATCGCGTATATAGGGCTTCTGTGGACGAAGATCGACCGAGGTGATCGGAATTTGACACTGTTGTTTCCCACCGGCGTGGAATCCATGCTTCACCATGGCCGATGGGTGTCCCCGCTGCAAACTCCAGTGAGATCCTTCTACTTGACTTTGTGTTCTCCTCTGTTATGCGTGACACCATTCTAATTGGGAGTTGGGGCATAGAAGCTTGATCGAGCGGAGCCTCCAGCCATGGCGCCACCATGGTACAAGGCAGCGCCGCCGTGTTCAACCACCAGTGGAGAGAGATGAACGAGTAGGGGTCGGATCACGATTGGGCGGATGCGATAGAACCCAGCGTACCCCTTCGTATCATGAAATCCAGACCATTGAGATTTGATTGAGTGGTTCATGTCGCATACCGGTTCATTAAAACTATAGTCTAATCTGGGTCGTTGGCGTGCGATCGGACGTCCCCGATTGCCCGATACCCCTTCGCTGAGACACATTTTGTAAATGAGCCCCTAGGAAAGTTGAATATTAACCCGTCGTCTCGATTTTGTTTTGCAATTTGGCCCTTTTTACAAAAAAACATCACGTTTGGACCCATAAATGACTTAATGTCATTTTTGGACCCTTTACTCGGCGTCATGGCTTATGGCGCTGTTGGGGACTTATTCTCAAATGCTATGAATTAAGAACAAGGCAACATAGAAAGAAGTTAATGGTTAATGTCCTTCGTCCTTCGAGGCATTATTTCCCTTAGGATATAACGTTCTTCGGACGAAGGTTATGAAGGACGTACCTTCATCATCATAGTTTACATTGATGAAAGGAGAAGCATATGAAACATGAGAAACAACATGAATAATCATATAACATTATTTATATGACCTTATTATATAATTATGGATGAATAAGAACAATATTGAATTACATTTGTACCTTCGACTTGACAGAAGGCAAAAGTACAAGCGTGACGCACGAGCGAGTACAAGTCAGCGTGAACAGTACGGGGGTACTGTTCACCTATTTATAGGCACGGGACGCAGCCCGACCAAAATTACATTTATATCCTATACAACTAGTTACAACCATGACACAAATTACCATGGGCCGATTGGTCTTTTTCTCTTTAAGTTGGTGCAGCCCTTCGTCTCAAGGCATGTCGCTATGCCGAAGCTCCCCGGATGGTAGCTTCGGCGTGTACCTTCGCGCTATGTTTGCTTCTTTGCTGATCTTTCGAAGGTGTTTCTTCTTAAAGGACCTTCGGCGATGAAGCAGACCCCCAACAGTAGCCCCTTCGCGGTGCTAGATCATCTTTCGTAACGAGCTTGATCCGTGAAAAATCTTCAAGGCTTCGGAATACCGAAGGTCCGAAAAACACCTTCCCTGAGCTCGTTGTCGAGAAACAATTAAAATATTCCGAGCGCGAGGTGGCCCACCATGCGGCGGGTACACACGGTCTGGCGATTCTCCTCCCAAGCGCCAAGTGGTCCACCGTTCAGCGGGTGCGGGTAACTGTTCAGCGGGTGCAGACAACTTGGTGATTCACCTTCCCACCTGCATCACTATATAAACAAACAGGTAGGTGTGAAGTTACCACAGCATTCATTGCCATTGCACTGTTGTGCTGTTGAAAAATTTAACGATAGCCGAAGCGTTTTCACTGCATTCTCGAGCAAAGCATCATCTTGATTTAGCTTCGGCAAAACTGTAAAAATCATCATCTTCGTAAAAACTTGTAAGAAATTCAACATCAGATGGCCAGAGTATGCTCAACTGCAAGGGTGACTCGTGAAGGAGAGGAGGCCGAAGCCACCGAGACAGCCCCGATCTTCGAAGTCATGAGACAATCGGGATTGGTTGTGACAGAGGGAGGTATTGACGAAGGTGCACCTACTGCCGAAGCTGAACAGGCTGACATCGAAGAAGAAAATGTTTATGAGGAAGATGAAGACTACAACACTCTGATCCCATCAAAACCCAGCCACTTGGACTTTGAAAAATCTACAGTGTCTGAGGCTGATGTACCCATGATGATGAAGCTGGGTTACTTCAGAGAAACTGAGAAGAAACTTATTCGTTTTGCCGGAGAAGAAACCACTCCAGAGCCCAAAAATGATGAAGTAGTGGTTTTCAGGAGCTTTTTCAGAGCGGGATTGCGGTTTCCCTTGAACGAGATGATTGAGGAAGTTTTGGATAATTATGAAATCTATCTTCATCAGCTGACCCCTAACGCTATCGTTAGGCTCAGTGTCTTCATCTGGGCCCTTCGAAGCCAAGGAATGGACCCGAATGCTGAAGCATTCTGCCGAGTGCATGAGCTACATTACCAAACGAAGGCCAGAGAAGACGGGCTACATGAGAATTTTGGCTGTTACAACTTCGTGTATCGCAAGGATACAAAGGTCCCGGTGCTCAGCTATCGCACCAAGTGTCCAACCGGCTGGAAAAGTGAATGGTTCTATATCAAGGCCGATGAGAAGAAAAGGGAGAAGTTAAAGACGATGGTCCTGAGCCCAGTGAGTTTAAGCTTCGGACTGACTAGGCCCTTGTGCCACATGACGTCGGGGTCACCCTGCCAACAAGTTGTAGCAGAATTCAGGGTTGTGGCTGAACAGATCAGCACTAGAGATCTAGTGCAAGAATACCTAGCCAACGGGGTATTTCCGACGTTGAGTGAATGAAGTATGCCAAAGCTGAAGGGAACAAAGAAAAAGAATGAACTTGTTCGGCTGCCCTATCGCTTCAAGTTTGAGAAACAATTCAAAGAGCCTTGCCAAGAGTGGCTGGAAATGATTGAGGCTATGTGCAACGGAATTTTGGGCAATTATACTAAAAAAGAAGATCAACTGATGAGTGCAGCCTTCGGTACCCGACCAAAACGAAGGTTGAATCGGGTAATGGATGCCTTAAACTTTGAATACCCTGACTATGAACGACTAAGCAAAAGCACCGAAGGGCCAAAGAGAAAATGGGTTGTCAGTGTTATGAGCAGACAGGCTGCTAGGATGGTAAAAGAAGATGAAAAAGCTTTGAAAAAGAGAAATTCCAGTCCTGAGCCGAAGGTGGCGACCTCGAAGAAGAGAAAAACTGCAACTCCAGAGCCGAAGATGGCTGAGATAGAAGAGGGAACTCCTTCGACACCTTCTGCTGCCGAAGTAGAAGAAATTTTAAAGGTAATGACTGAATCCTTACCTATCAAGCTACTAAGTCCACTAGGGCCGCAACTGACGAAGCTTTTTCAGAAGAAGGACGAGCCTTCGGCAGCAAAGAAGGCGGTTGGGCCAAAAAAGCGAATGATTGTTACTGTTATGCAAGCTATTGAGGAAACGCCACCGTCGGCCTTAGTGTCAAAAATAACACTAGCTGCCGAAGTTGCTGCATCTGCCGAAGCTGCTACTGCCGAAGCTACCAACCTGGAGAGTACATTATCTGATATCGATAAAGTGCTCTTGGATTTGGCTGCAGAGGAGACTGCTGCTTCTGCAGAAGAAGTCCTGGCCACAGTGCCTGAAAAAGGGAAGGAAGTTGCTGAAGATATTTCGGAAGAAAAAGGCTTCAATTTTCAAAATATAATTGGTCAAGAATTATCCAAGGCTGAGAAAGAGGAGCTGCAGGAGTATGCTATATCCTGTGGCTACCAGCCAGGAGTGATGCTCTTCGGTGGAATTAATGAAGAAGCCTTAGGATGTATTCGAGACCGAACCGGAGCAAAGATTATCAGCACTCTGTCGAAGAGTGTTGGTTTTCCGAAGCTTGAAGCTGACATCAGTCGCTACCGACGACAGCATATCGTCACCAGCTTATTCTATTCTAATTTTAAGGTAAAGTTTTTCCCTCAACTTTTTATTGTTTTGCGATGAAGGTGATTTCTAATGAAGGTTATTTTGCACAGAGTATGCTACTAAGTAAAGCCTTAAGGATGCAACATGACCTCAAAGATAAGAAAAATGAGGTTATAATTGAAGGCTTGGAAAGTAAAATCAAAGATCATAAAGCTGCTCTTGAAAAGAAAGATTTTGCTCTTCAAACAATGGAGGGTTCGTTGGCAGAGGCCCAAGCCAAAATTTACAGATTAAACAATGAACTCCTCCTAAAGTCAGAAAGCTTCGAGCAACAAAAGAAGAATTTTGATATGAATCTTGCAACCGAAGTTGAAAAAAATTCGAATTTGCAAAAATCCTTGAAGGAGCTTCAGGACAAATGCCTAAACTTTGGCAACCGGTGCGTGCAACGGCTGAAACAGGTCTTCAACTCGGTGGGAGCCAGTTCTGAAAAATTTGAACCTTCGGTTGAAGACCTGTCAAGCACCTTCGAACATATTGAGGGCGAAGTTGAGGCGCTTGACGAAGTTATAGCTGGGCATGGTGACTTCTGCGCCCTGCTAGCTTCTCGCGGCACAGCTGTAGCTTTTATGAAGGCTGGTTGCATGCATGGGAAGATCGTAAACAGGCCAAACTTCAGCCTATCACCTGTCACACCCGGTTTTAGAAGGCAAACCGAATGCGAACTATGTACGTGCCAGGATCAGAACTCACGTACACAGCGATTACATAAATGAACATCATCACACAATGCTCGAATAATAACTTAAAAGAGTACTTATTACATCATAGAGTCATAGACATCCACATAGTCATTGTCTTAACAAGTAAATCAAAGTGCTAAACGAAACGCAGTAAAGATAAAGCCTCCACAGGCAGCTGACTGGGGGTTGCCGCCAACCCACACCTAGAATTCATCGTAGTCTTGGAACTCCTGGAAGTCTCCTTCCACGGCTTCGCCTTCTCCCGAGCAGTGGTTACAATGCGGACAACCTGGTGTTTTGTGGTAAAGCAAGGATGAGTACACATCAACGTACTCAGCAAATGTCCCGTTTGGCTGAGGTGGACTAGCTTTATGTGGGGTTAGGCTCCAGCAGTTGCTTTTAGTTGGTCAAGTATTTATCATTAGTAGAAGCCAGATTTTAGCATTTAACAACCCGTAAACCATTTCCTCATCGAGGAACAACATCATCATAGTCAAACCAAAACCATAACATAACCATTGTATCTCGAACCATCTGTATCTCTAATCAAAGAGGATCCCAAGGCTGCTCTTAACCGTGAGCACGGCTGATATACCAGTTTCACTACCCTCTGCAGAGGTTGCACACTTTACCCATGAGTGTAACGCCCCGAATTTTGCAGTTGATTTTTTTTCTTTTCTTTACTCGCCAAAATTCGGGCGTTACCTTTTCTTTTTCTTTTTCCCCTCGCTAAACCTTGACCTTTTCCAAAGTCCTAGCGGGATTCGGTTTGGATTTCCCGTGTAAGAAAAACCCTAAATACCTTATGTTGTTTGATGCACCATGCCGAACCCTGCATTTCTTTTGATTGCTTTGAAAGCGCAATTGCATTCATGTAGAAAGATCGGATTTCGAAAATGTGGAGAAGATCTTTTCTTTCTTTTTTTTCTCCCTCTCTTTTTCTCTCCTCTTTTTCTCTCTCTCCCGCGCCGTGGGCCGACCCCGGCCGGCCCAAGCCCCTGCGCCCCCCCTCTTGGGCCCAAAGCAGGCCCAGCCGCCCCCACCCCCCCTCTTTTTCCCCCAAATCCCCTCTCCCTCTCCCTCATTCTCTCCCTCTCTCCCTCCCCACCCAAGCCGCCGCCCCCACCCACCTCCCTGCCCTAGCCGCCGCCGCTGCCCCGACCCCGGCTGCGCGCCCTCGCCGTCGGCCACCCCCCCCTCGCCGGTGAGCCCCCTCCCCTCCCCCTTCTCCCTCCTCTCTCCTTCCCCCTCCCCTCCTTCTCCCCTTGGCCGCTGGCCCTTGGCCGCGCCCGGCCGCCCGACCGCGCCGCCCGGCCGCCCGGCCGCCCCCAGCCCCGCCCGCTCGGCCCCCTGGCCGCGTCCGCCGCCCGCTCGGCCCCCTGGCCGCGCCCGCCGCCCGCCCTGGCCCCTGGTCGCGCCCCCCCCTGTCCCGGGCCGGTTCAGCCGGCCTCGGCCCCGGCTCAGCCGCCCCCGGCCCCAGCTCGGCCGCCCCCCCCCCCCCCCCCCCCCCCCCGCGCTCGGCCGCCCCAGCTCGGCCGCCTGCCCCCGGGCCGGTTCAACCGCCCTAGGGCCGGTTCAACCGCCCCCCCCCCTCTGTTTTTTTTATTTTTTTTTATTTTATTTTATTTACTTTCTGTGATCATAATTACTGTATTTTAAGTAGGCTAATCACTGTTCATGCTATGGGAAAATAGGAAGTTTAATTTAAAATTCCGTTATGCTATTGATTCACGTAGTTAATTGTTTACCCTGTGCAATGTTGATCAACTAAAAGTGATTAGGTTTCCATCAGCATATATAAATATGTATAACAGAATTATTTTGTTAAAAACCAATTGTGTCATTAGTGCATAAGATTTAACCCCCTGCGAGACCTTTCCCGTTTCTTTCTAACCATAACAAATGCGTTATCGAATGTCATACTTGATGCATATTCACTTTGTTTGTTATCTTGTATGGTGTACTGTTCTTTTGTATTAAATATGTGGATGGATGTATGTATGTTTGCGCTCGCATAGAGAACGATCCGGTCGAAGAGCCCGAGGAATTCGCAGGAGAAGCCCCTGAGCAGCAGTCGGTTGGTGGAGGCAAGTGTCCTTTGACCTATCTATGTCCTATTCATTCTTTAATTCACCTCCCGCATTACACCTTTATACCTAAGGATTGACTAGCTTTTGTTATCCATGTCCTTGTTTACCTATTTGGGTCGGATTATTACTACTTAGTCTGATGCTATTGCTCAACTCTAATCAATGAACATGATGTGATTATCTATGATACGCTGTTTTCCCGTTCTTCTTTATGATTATACTTGTGGTTTTCAAGGGGACTCGAGCGGTTTCTCGAGTGCCTCTCCGTAAGGACCTGTTCTATGGATGACCGCCCGGGAAAACAGTGCAACCATGAGGGTGGAATGGGGTGCCCTTAGCTGAATAATTAGAGGATCCGGGGTGTAGTTCACTTAGCCGTCGTGCCGTCAATGGGGCTCGGTGTATGCGGCTCGCTCTGCCAAGTTTGGGTTCGCCCCTTGGGGAGGAGTGCGGTGCATTTAGGAAACCTAACGGGTGGCTACAGCCCCGGGGAATCTTTGTAAAGGCTTCGTAGTGAATCCCTGGCCATTCACCTCGGGAGTGAATAAGGGTCTTGCAAGCCCGGGCTAGAGAGGGAATCACGGCTTGTGGGTAAAGTGCACAACCTCTGCAGAGTGTTATGAAACTGATATATCAGCCGTGCTCACGGTTATGAGCGGCCAAGGGAGCTCCAGAGATTAGTGATACTTGATCAGAGACATTGTGGTACAGATGGTTATGAGATTGATGGTTCTGGTTATGATTATGGTATTGGTAAGTGGTATTCTTTCCGTTTGGAAAGGATACATTGGGTTAATAACTTGGGTTAATGTTAAAACCTGGCTTCCTACTAGTAAGTAATAACCTGACCAACTAAAAGCAACTGCTTGACTTATCCCCACATAAAGCTAGTCCACTACAGCCAAACAGGATACTTGCTGAGTATGTTGATGTGTACTCACCCTTGCTCTACACACCAAACCCCCCCCAGGTTGTCAGTGTTGCAACCACTGCTCAGGCGAAGATGAAGCTGTGGAAGGAGACTTCCAGGAGTTCCAAGATTACGACGAGTTCTAGGTGTGGGTTAGCGGCAACCCCCAGTCGGCTGCCTGTGAAGGCCGCGTTATCTACGTTTCTTTTCCGCACTTTGATTTATTGTAAGAACTATATGGACGTCTCAGACGTATGATGTAATCGACTATTTCCCTTATTAATACTATTTTGAGCACTGTGTGATGATGTCCATATTATGTAACTGCTATGTACGTGAATAACTGATCCTGGCACGTACATGGTTCGCATTCGGTTTGCCTTCTAAAACCGGGTGTGACATAAGTGGTATCAAAGCCGTGCTGACTGTAGGACCGCTAACCTAGAGTAGAATGGTCGTTCTAAGGACTATAGACCTCTGTCCCTACCTTGACTTTGATATCTCTTCAAAAGTTGGTCCTACCGACCAAACCTATGTTCTACTATATACTATACCTTGCTGAAAATCATGTTTTATTCCAATCCTTCATCTATTTATGATTCATTACTTGCTGGTCATATTAATTCTGTTCTCACCCTTTTGCTTGCGATGTCTTTTGTAGATGGCTCGACTTAGACACACTGCACGAAAGTCAGTCATCCCCTTCTTACCTTCCCGCCTTGCTGAGCGTCCGCTTCGCCGTCCCGTGGCCGGACAGTCCAGCCACTTGGAGAGACTACACCACCGCCTGCGTGAGGAGCAGGAACGTCGACGACAGGAGCAGCAGAGCTCTTCCTTCTCGCTCCACCAGGAGATAGAGTCTGTGAGGAGCTGCTCCCCTGTGCTTCCTCTGGAGCCGCCCCCTGCACCACCACTGGGCGCCCCAGCCTCTGGAGTAGCTGCTGGAGGAGACCCAGACGACGGAGATGGCGACGACAGCTCGAGCCACGACACCGACTTCTCTGCTAACCCTGAGCCGGAAGGATGGGTTGCTCGACCCATCACTCGCGACGCTGCTCGCGGGTGTCACTTCCACGATGCGCTCGACACCCTGCTACGTCGGGCATTTGACCGGCATACTTGGTCCGTCGAGTATCGCTGTGTGGTCTACCAGCATAGTCGCGGGGTCTACCCGGACCGCTGGGAGGCGACTTGCTTGGTGCGCTGCCCGGAGGACAGTCTCCAGGGTGCAGAGGCCTGTTCAGAGCACTATTCTATCTCTGAGCGGGACTCAGCTGAGGCAGCCATGCAAGATGCTGCACGGCGTGCGCTTTCGCACTACTGCTCGGTTTTCGGTGGGGCAGCTGACGGTCTTGACCTGAAGTATTACCCCCGCCGTTCATCTGGCAGCACAGGAGGCGTGATTGTCTCACCTGTCGGTGAGGGCAATCCTAGGTTGAGCAGCACAGTCAACCTAGCCGCCGTGCTAAACACGGAGCTGGACCATGCACTAGATGAGCTGAGTAGGGCTCGTGCTGAGATCGCCCTGCTGCGGGCTGAGCGCGCGGAACGTCGTTTTCTGGACGGTGGTTCCCCCGCTCCCGTTGGGACTCAGCACCCGTACCGCTCACCTCAGCGTGGACACCAGTCTTATGGCAATCCCGCCTGCAAGACCAAGATAAATCTAGAACCATAGATCGTTAGAGTTGGATCTTGTAATTAATACGAAATAAATATATACATGGAAGCTTCAGTCTTAGCGTTAGTCTCGGTCTTAGTTAGTTTTAGTTAGACAGGGTAGTTTGCTATATCCTGTGCATTTATGTTTGTCATGATGAACTATGTTTGATTTGGATCTTTGTAATGATTGTCACCAGAGTGCGGGTATCCCCTGCATTTTGGTTTACATACTATGTCAATAAAGTTAGTTATATAGTTGGGAAACCCATTATTCTCCTTTCCTCTTTATCTGAGAAGCTGTGTGGTCTGTGTTGGAGATCAGTGAAGATGCTCATCTGTTCAGTGCTGTTGGAGAATTCTATACTCTTCTCTTATGCTGCAAGCTTTGCCAGATCAGTTCTGATGTGTGGTTGCGTTCTGCAGATGTCAGAGAACAGGCGTAGAGGAGGAAGGCGTGCTCAGCAGGAGCGAGCCGCTCCGCAGGATGAGGTGCCCCAGCAGCAGCACCTGCCGCCCCCGCCCCCGATGTCGATTGAGCAGATGTTTCTGATGCAGACTCAGGCAGTTCAAGCCATCGGTCAGACTCTGGCCGCCATTCAGCAGCAGCAGCAGCAGCAACAGCAGCAAGCACCACCCCAGCCTCAGATGCCTCAGATGCCTAGAGACAAGCGTGCTGAATTCATGAGAGGTCATCCACCAACGTTCGCTCACTCTTCTGACCCCATGGATGCTGAAGATTGGCTGCGCACTGTGGAGCGGGAGTTGCATACCGCTCAGTGCGATGACAGGGAGAAAGTTCTGTATGGTCCCCGTCTGTTGAGAGGAGCAGCCCAGTCATGGTGGGAGTCTTACCTCGCCACCCATGCCAACCCCGACACCATCACCTGGGAAGAATTCAGATGTAGCTTTCGTCAGTACCATGTGCCTGCAGGTCTGATGACAGTAAAGAAGGAGGAGTTCCTGGCCCTTAAGCAAGGGTCATCGTCTGTCAGTGAGTATCGGGACAGGTTTCTGCAATTGTCTCGCTATGCTCCTGAAGATGTCAACACCGACGCCAAGCGACAGTACCGTTTCCTGAGAGGCTTGGTTGACCCTCTGCAGTATCAGCTGATGAACCACACCTTCCCGACATTCCAGCACCTGATTGACAGAGCAATCATGACAGAGAGAAAGCGCAAGGAGATGGAAGATCGTAAGCGCAAGATCAGTGGACCCCAGCCTGGAAGCAGCAGCCGTCCCCGTTTCTCAGGCAATCAACCTCAGCAGTTCAGGCAGAACCAGCGTCCACCTCAGCAGCATCAGCAGCGTCAGCAGTATCAGCAGTTCCAAAGGCAGTATCCTCAGCATCAGTACCAGAACCGTCAGAGCAATCAGTCAGGAGGTCAGTTTCAGAAGCAGAGTCAGCAAGCACCTCGTCTTCCTGCCCCAACAAATCAGCAGAACAGTCAGGCAGCACCAGCTCAGGTTGGAAACAGGGCATGTTTCCACTGTGGAGAGCAAGGCCATTGGGTGATGCAATGTCCGAAGAAGGCAGCCCAGCAGCAGTCAGGCCCCAATGCCCCAGCAAAGCAGAATGTGTCTCAGCCTGGAGCAGGCAATCGCCCTCAGCCGCGCTATAATCATGGGAGATTGAATCACTTGGAGGCTGAAGCAGTTCAGGAGACCCCCGACATGACAGTAGGTATGTTCCCAGTCGATTCCCATATTGCAGAAGTGTTATTTGATACTGGAGCAACACATTCTTTCATTACTGCATCATGGGTAGAAGCACATAATCTTCCAACTACTACCATGTTAACCCCCATTCAAATTGACTCAGCCGGTGGTAGAATTCGAGCTGATAGCATTTGTTTAAATGTAAGTGTGGAAATAAGGGGGATAGCATTTCCCGCCAACCTTATAGTAATGGGTACTCAGGGAATAGATGTCATCCTAGGGATGAATTGGCTAGATAAGTATCAGGCAGTTATCAGTTGTGATAAAAGGACAATCAAGTTAGTGTCCCCACTAGGAGAGGAAGTGGTGACCGAGTTAGTCCCGCCTGAGCCGAAGAAAGGAAGTTGTTATCAGATGGCTGTCGATAGCAGTGAAGCAGATCCAATTGAGAGTATCAAGGTTGTGTCTGAATTCCCAGATGTGTTTCCAAAGGATTTACCGGGTATGCCACCAGAGCGGAAAGTTGAATTTGCTATAGAGCTTCTTCCTGGAACCGCCCCTATCTTCAAGAGAGCTTACAGAATATCTGGACCAGAGTTGGATGAACTTAAGAAGCAGATTGATGAGCTGTCAGAGAAAGGTTACATCCGGCCAAGCACCTCGCCTTGGGCCGCCCCTGTCTTGTTTGTGGAGAAGTGGCCTATCAGCTCAGTTTGCCAGAGAATTTGTCTGCTGTGCATGATGTCTTTCATGTGTCTCAGTTGAAGAAGTGCTTGCGTGTGCCAGAAGAGCAGTTGCCAGTGGAAGGTCTCGAGGTCCAGGAGGACTTGACCTATGTTGAGAAGCCAGCTCAGATTCTTGAGATTGCAGATAGAGTCACCCGAAGGAAGACCGTCAGAATGTGCAAAGTCAGATGGAGTCACCACTCTGAGGAAGAAGCAACCTGGGAGCGTGAAGATGATCTGATGGCTAAGTACCCTGAGCTCTTTGCTAGCCAACCCTGAATCTCGAGGGCGAGATTCTTTTAAGGGGGATAGGTTTGTAACGCCCCGAATTTTGCAGTTGATTTTTTTTCTTTTCTTTACTCGCCAAAATTCGGGCGTTACCTTTTCTTTTTCTTTTTCCCCTCGCTAAACCTTGACCTTTTCCAAAGTCCTAGCGGGATTCGGTTTGGATTTCCCGTGTAAGAAAAACCCTAAATACCTTATGTTGTTTGATGCACCATGCCGAACCCTGCATTTCTTTTGATTGCTTTGAAAGCGCAATTGCATTCATGTAGAAAGATCGGATTTCGAAAATGTGGAGAAGATCTTTTCTTTCTTTTTTTTCTCCCTCTCTTTTTCTCTCCTCTTTTTCTCTCTCTCCCGCGCCGTGGGCCGACCCCGGCCGGCCCAAGCCCCTGCGCCCCCCCTCTTGGGCCCAAAGCAGGCCCAGCCGCCCCCACCCCCCCCCCTCTTTTTCCCCCAAATCCCCTCTCCCTCTCCCTCATTCTCTCCCTCTCTCCCTCCCCACCCAAGCCGCCGCCCCCACCCACCTCCCTGCCCTAGCCGCCGCCGCTGCCCCGACCCCGGCTGCGCGCCCTCGCCGTCGGCCACCCCCCCCTCGCCGGTGAGCCCCCTCCCCTCCCCCTTCTCCCTCCTCTCTCCTTCCCCCTCCCCTCCTTCTCCCCTTGGCCGCTGGCCCTTGGCCGCGCCCGGCCGCCCGACCGCGCCGCCCGGCCGCCCGGCCGCCCCCAGCCCCGCCCGCTCGGCCCCCTGGCCGCGTCCGCCGCCCGCTCGGCCCCCTGGCCGCGTCCGCCGCCCGCTCGGCCCCCTGGCCGCGCCCGCCGCCCGCCCTGGCCCCTGGTCGCGCCCCCCCCCTGTCCCGGGCCGGTTCAGCCGGCCTCGGCCCCGGCTCAGCCGCCCCCGGCCCCAGCTCGGCCGCCCCCCCCCGCGCTCGGCCGCCCCAGCTCGGCCGCCTGCCCCCGGGCCGGTTCAACCGCCCTAGGGCCGGTTCAACCGCCCCCCCCCCCTCTGTTTTTTTTTATTTTTTTTTATTTTATTTTATTTACTTTCTGTGATCATAATTACTGTATTTTAAGTAGGCTAATCACTGTTCATGCTATGGGAAAATAGGAAGTTTAATTTAAAATTCCGTTATGCTATTGATTCACGTAGTTAATTGTTTACCCTGTGCAATGTTGATCAACTAAAAGTGATTAGGTTTCCATCAGCATATATAAATATGTATAACAGAATTATTTTGTTAAAAACCAATTGTGTCATTAGTGCATAAGATTTAACCCCCTGCGAGACCTTTCTCGTTTCTTTCTAACCATAACAAATGCGTTATCGAATGTCATACTTGATGCATATTCACTTTGTTTGTTATCTTGTATGGTGTACTGTTCTTTTGTATTAAATATGTGGATGGATGTATGTATGTTTGCGCTCGCATAGAGAACGATCCGGTCGAAGAGCCCGAGGAATTCGCAGGAGAAGCCCCTGAGCAGCAGTCGGTTGGTGGAGGCAAGTGTCCTTTGACCTATCTATGTCCTATTCATTCTTTAATTCACCTCCCGCATTACACCTTTATACCTAAGGATTGACTAGCTTTTGTTATCCATGTCCTTGTTTACCTATTTGGGTCGGATTATTACTACTTAGTCTGATGCTATTGCTCAACTCTAATCAATGAACATGATGTGATTATCTATGATACGCTGTTTTCCCGTTCTTCTTTATGATTATACTTGTGGTTTTCAAGGGGACTCGAGCGGTTTCTCGAGTGCCTCTCCGTAAGGACCTGTTCTATGGATGACCGCCCGGGAAAACAGTGCAACCATGAGGGTGGAATGGGGTGCCCTTAGCTGAATAATTAGAGGATCCGGGGTGTAGTTCACTTAGCCGTCGTGCCGTCAATGGGGCTCGGTGTATGCGGCTCGCTCTGCCAAGTTTGGGTTCGCCCCTTGGGGAGGAGTGCGGTGCATTTAGGAAACCTAACGGGTGGCTACAGCCCCGGGGAATCTTTGTAAAGGCTTCGTAGTGAATCCCTGGCCATTCACCTCGGGAGTGAATAAGGGTCTTGCAAGCCCGGGCTAGAGAGGGAATCACGGCTTGTGGGTAAAGTGCACAACCTCTGCAGAGTGTTATGAAACTGATATATCAGCCGTGCTCACGGTTATGAGCGGCCAAGGGAGCTCCAGAGATTAGTGATACTTGATCAGAGACATTGTGGTACAGATGGTTATGAGATTGATGGTTCTGGTTATGATTATGGTATTGGTAAGTGGTATTCTTTCCGTTTGGAAAGGATACATTGGGTTAATAACTTGGGTTAATGTTAAAACCTGGCTTCCTACTAGTAAGTAATAACCTGACCAACTAAAAGCAACTGCTTGACTTATCCCCACATAAAGCTAGTCCACTACAGCCAAACAGGATACTTGCTGAGTATGTTGATGTGTACTCACCCTTGCTCTACACACCAAACCCCCCCCAGGTTGTCAGTGTTGCAACCACTGCTCAGGCGAAGATGAAGCTGTGGAAGGAGACTTCCAGGAGTTCCAAGATTACGACGAGTTCTAGGTGTGGGTTAGCGGCAACCCCCAGTCGGCTGCCTGTGAAGGCCGCGTTATCTACGTTTCTTTTCCGCACTTTGATTTATTGTAAGAACTATATGGACGTCTCAGACGTATGATGTAATCGACTATTTCCCTTATTAATACTATTTTGAGCACTGTGTGATGATGTCCATATTATGTAACTGCTATGTACGTGAATAACTGATCCTGGCACGTACATGGTTCGCATTCGGTTTGCCTTCTAAAACCGGGTGTGACAATGAGTCATGATTCCCTTTCTACCCGGGGAGAGCTAATCCCCATTGACCACTACCTAGGTGGTCCGGCAGGGCATCACTACGTAGCTTTTACAAAGATTCCCTAGAGATCGTAGCTGCCCGTTAGGTTTCTCCAGTTTGATAAACACAGTACCCCTCCCCGCAGGAGAGTGACTAACAAAGAGCAAAACGAAAGAACCTCGGCACTCAGCCTCGGCAGAGCAAGCACTGTGCCTGGACCCCATTGACGGCACGACGGCTAAGCAACTACACCCCTAGTTCATCTAATTAATCAGCTAAGGGCATCCCATTTCACCCTCATGGTTGCACTGTTATCCCGGGTGGTCTCTCAACGAACCAGTCCTTACGGAGAGGTACTCAGGAAACAGCCTGAGCCCCCTAGAGTATCACAAGATCATCAACATCATCAGGATAACAGTATCATAAATAGTCACATCATGTTCATTGATTATGTTAAAGCAATAGCAAAGTGCTAACCATAATAGCCCATAAGGTCATCAAGGACAAAGTAAAGTGTAAAGCTAGTCAATCCTTAGGTTTCAAGTGAGTAATGCGGGGTAGTAAGTTATAAATGAATAGGACATAATGGGACAGAGGACACTTGCCTTCACCAAACTGCTGATCAGGGACTTCCTCTGCAACCTCCTCGGGAAACACAGACTGCTCGTTGTCTACGTAAAGTAATCATTCACACTATGCACTTGGGAAGATAACAAACAAAAAGCAACATACCAAACATATGCAGTAGAGAGATCACAAGTTCATAGTTGGAAAGGGATAGGCACTCTGGTGTTCCCTAGGTCTGGGGTAGAGGACTATACAAGGTGATTCACTATCCACTAATCAGGTTTAAGTCAGTGGTGGGATTAAATTATTACATGGTTTTAAGTTACTAAACTTAAGTGTTTAAGTCCATAAACTTAAGTAATCCAACTATTATTAAAGTCTACTCATTTCCAATTATCTTAAATAAGGTTTCAATAGTCTTAATCCTATCCTAGTGATTAGCTATTAATTAATACATGGAAACAGCAGGGAAACATTGCATAAACAGATAGATAATAATATTATGAACATTTTGCAATTTGAAGCACCTAATTTGGAGTTCATATGACAAAGTTATGAATTTTACAAGTTTAGGGGTTAAAATTATACCCTAAGGACTTATTTTGAATTAAATAAAAGGGCCAGGGACTTAACTGCGAGAAACCAGGGACGGCGGGCGCAGTTTCCAGAAAACAGGGGGGCTCTTTAAGAAAAGCGCGGGCGAAGGGGTATCGAGCGCCTACAGCCGTCAGATCTAAAGCGAACGATCAGGATTAGATCCTGCGGGCGGGCGCTGGCGCGCGGCGGCCTGGGCGGCTGACAGGCGGGGCCGGGCAGGCAGCGCGGGGCGCGGGCAGGCTGACAGGCGGGGCCGGGCGGACAGCGCGCGCGCGGGGCGGGCTGACAGGCTGGGCCCAAACGGCAGAGCGAGCGCGCGGGCAGGCTGACAGGCGGGGCCTAGCGGGCAGAGAGACGGGGTGAGGGGGGTAGTGGGCCTGGGCCGCTGGATCTCCGGCGGACGGCCAGGATTGGGTCCGGGCGAGTTGAATCAGGGCCGCCCGATCTGGGTTGAACGGCGGAGATCGGATGGGCGGCCTGGGTCTTCCCTACGGCTAGCTGGGGCGGCGGCGCTCGTCCCCGCGGCGGAGGGCTCGCCGGAGACGAGGGGCGCGGGCGACTGGCGGGGCTCTGGGGCAATCCGAGTGGTCGGGGAGGTCGGGGAGGGCGCAGGGAGTTCTCCGGTAGGGTCTGGGTCGGGGCAGAGGCACCGGAGGGGGGCTGTTCACGGCGGGGCGACTCGGCGGCGGGGTTATTCTACTCCGGCGAGCAATCAAGCGCAACAGAGAGCAAAGCAAGGAGCGATAGGGGCGGGAGAGGTCCGTTACCTCAAGGCGGGCTCCGGGGACTCCTCGGCGGCGACGGGGACGCGACGGGGACCCGGGTCGACGGTGGCGGCTGCACGGCGGACGACGGGTGAGCGCGGGCAGAGAGAAATAGGGAGGGGGAGAGGGAATTGGGGCGCGTTCCGGGTTGCGGACGCCAGAGCGGAGCTCACCGGGGCTAAGGGCGCGGCGGAGCTCCACCGGCGACGAGGAAACGGCTCGGGCGGCGATGGTTAGTGGCGGCGGCGCTCTGCGTGCGCGCAGCGAGGGGGAGAGAGAGTCTGCTGGGGCGCAAAAGGGGGAGGGGGTGAGGGCGAGTGGGGTTCGGGGCTCAAGTGGCCAGGGGCGAGGTGGGGCGAGTTCCACGCGCGACGTGGGCGCGGGGAAGGCGGGCGCGAGCAGCTCGGGCGGCGGTTACGCGAGGAAGACGGGGCTGACACCCCGGGCCCGCGAGCAGAGAGAGAGCGAGGGAGCGAGCGCGCGCGGGGAAAGCGGGCGCCGACAGGTGGGACCGGGCGAGCAGAGAGAGAACGGAGCGGGTGCGCGGAAGGCGGGAGCGCCGACAGGTGGGACCCGCTGCGCAGAGAGAGGAGGGGAGGGAGGCGCGCGCGCGAGAGATGGGCCGGCTGGGCCGAAAGGCCGAGGGGGGGGCTGGGTTGGGCTGCTTTACCTTTTTCTTTTATTCTGAATTGTTTCTCCCTTTTCTTTTATTTATTCTATTTGATTCAAATTCAAATGGGCCCCAAATTCAAATTAGACCTTTTGAGAATTATGCACCAAACAAAAGTGAAATCTAGGGTTCAACATGATGCAACAATTCATACTCCACTAGGGTTTAACATAATAGACTACAATTACAAGTAAAATAAGCACTTAGCTCCTATAGAAATGAGAGAGAAAAGAATTAGGAAGGATGAGAAAAGGAAGTAACACCTGAATTTGTGAATATGAGCAAAGAAATTTTATACCCCCAAATTCAGGGTGTTACAAACCTATCCCCCTTAAAAGAATCTCGCCCCGAGATTCAAGGTTGGTCAGCAAAGAGTTCAGGGTATTTGGCCTTCAGGTCATCTTCTCGTTCCCAGGTTGCTTCATCCTCCGAGTGGTGACCCCATCTGACTTTGCACATTCTGATAGTGTTCCTCCGGGTGACTCTGTCTGCAAACTCCAGAATCTGCGTTGGCTTCTCTATGTATGTCAGATCTTCTTGGACTTCCAAGCCCTCCACTGGCAACTGTTCTTCTGGTACTCGCAGGCACTTCTTCAATTGTGACACATGGAACACATTGTGCACTGCTGACAAACTCTCTGGTAGGTCGAGCTGGTAGGCCACTTCTCCACGCTTGGCTTGAATCTGATATGGTCCGACGTACCGGGGTGCTAACTTGCCTTTGACTCCGAACCTTCTGACTCCCCTGATAGGTGACACCTTCAGATAGACGTAATCTCCCACTTCGAAACTCAGTTCCCTTCTCCTTCTGTCAGCATAGCTTCGCTGTCTTGACTGGGCTATCTTCAGATTCTCCCGAACCATTTTGATATTCTCTTCGGCTTCAAGCAAGATGTCGGGGCCAAACACCTGTCTCTCTCCAGGCTGGTCCCAGTGCAGCGGAGTCCTACAACTCCGTCCGTAGAGTGCCTGAAACGGCGACATCTTCAAGCTAGCCTGATAGCTATTGTTGTAGGAGAATTCTGCATAAGGTAACCTTTTGTCCCATCCTGACTTGTCTTGCAACGCATAGGCTCTCAACATATCTTCTAAGATCTGGTTAGTTCTTTCAGTCTGGCCGTCTGTCTGCGGGTGATAAGCTGAGCTGAAGTTCAAATGTGTGCCCAAAGCTTCTTGTAGCTGCTGCCAAAAATGAGATGTGAACTGCGTTCCTCGATCTGACACTATCTTCTTCGGCACACCATGAAGGCAGACTATTCGTGACATGTATAACTCAGCTAACGTTGCTCCGGTGTATGTCGTCTTCACAGGTATGAAATGGGCCACCTTTGTTAAGCGGTCCACGACCACCCAGATGGAATCATAACCGGCCAGGGTACGAGGTAGGCCAACTATAAAATCCATCCCAATCTCATCCCACTTCCACTGAGGAATCCGCAAAGGCTGCAACAATCCGGCGGGCCTCTGATGCTCTGCTTTGGTTCTCTGACAGCTATCACAGATGGCGACATATTCTGCGATCTCCCTTTTCATACCATACCACCAAAACCTCCTTTTTAAATCCTGGTACATCTTCTCACTCCCTGGGTGTATGGAGTAGGCTGTCTCATGAGCTTCCTTGAGGATCAGTTACCGAATAGGTTTGAGGTCGGGAACACACAATCGGTCCTTGAACCAGATTACCCCTTCTTCATCCTCTCGAAAGTCTTTGCCTCTTCCTTCTAGGATCAGCTGCCGGATTTTGTTGATGTTTTCATCATCCTTCTGCCCTTCTTTGATCTCCCGCTCTAGGGTGGGCTCTAATTCCACTGTTACTCCTTGCGTACTGTTCAGGAAACCGAGACTCAGTCTGTCAAATTCCTTGGCTAACTCATATGGCATTGGGTACGAGGCCAACATATTAACTTGACTCTTCCTGCTCAGAGCATCTGCAACAACATTGGCTTTGCCCGGATGGTAATGTATCTCCAACTCATAGTCTTTGATCAGTTCCAACCATCTTCGCTGCCTCATGTTTAACTCTGACTGGGTGAATATGTATTTCAGACTCTTATGATCTGTGTAGATGTCGCACTTCTGCCCATACAGGTAATGTCTCCAAGTCTTTAAAGCATGAACCACTGCTGCCAATTCCAGGTCATGTGTGGGGTAATTCTTCTCATGGATCTTCAGCTGTCGAGATGAGTATGCTACTACTCTCCCTTCTTGCATCAGTACACATCCCAATCCGGTGTACGAAGCATCGCAATACACTGAGAATGACTTGTGGACATCAGGCAGGACTAGCACAGGAGCTGTAGTCAATCTATTCTTCAGTTCTTCAAATGCTTCCTGACACTTTTGGGTCCACTTAAACTCAACTTTCTTCGCTAGCAACGCTGTCATTGGTCTAGCAATCTTTGAGAAGCCTTCGATGAAACGCCTATAATATCCGGCCATTCCAATAAAGCTCTTGATCCCACGAACGTCCTTCGGTGCTTTCCAGTTCAGGATATCTGCTACTTTCTTTGGATCCACTGCCAATCCCTCTTGGTTTATGATGTGACCCAGAAACAAGACTTCATGAATCCAGAACTCGCATTTGCCCAGCTTGGCATACAACTGATGCTCTCGAAGTCTTTGCAATACCATCTTCAAATGCTCTACATGATCTTCCTCACTTTGAGAGTATATGAGAATGTCATCGATGAACACTACCACAAACTTGTCCAGATAATCCATGAACACACTGTTCATCAGGTACATAAAGAAGGCTGGCGCATTTGTCAAACCAAAGGACATAACCGTGAACTCATATAACCCGTACTTGGTGATGAACGTCGTCTTCGGTATATCCGAGGGTCGGATTCTGAGTTGATGGTAACCTGATCTCAGATCTATCTTCGAGAATACGCTGGCACCTCTGAGCTGGTCAAACAGATCTTCTATCCTTGGCAGGGGGTACTTGTTCTTGACAGTGACTTCATTCAAGGCTCTGTAGTCTATGCACATCCTTTTGGTACCATCTTTCTTCTCTACAAACAACACTGGAGCGGCCCAAGGCGAGGTGCTTGGCCTGATGTAACCCTTCTCTAGCATCTCATCTATCTGCTTCTTGAGTTCCACCAATTCTGGTCCAGACACTCGGTAGGCTCTTTTTGAAATGGGGGCGGTACCAGGGATAAGCTCTATGGCAAATTCAACCTTTCTCTTGGGTGGCATGCCCGTTAGCTCCTCGGGAAACACATCCGGAAAGTCCGACACAACCT
The DNA here is from genome assembly GCF_902167145.1 of Zea mays. NCBI lineage: Eukaryota > Viridiplantae > Streptophyta > Magnoliopsida > Poales > Poaceae > Zea > Zea mays. Next base: position 27,578,058 of record NC_050100.1, on the reverse strand, counting down.
TGATAGCCTCGAGCGGGTTGGGCTCCCTACTATCAACTGAAATCTGATGACAGACTACTTCTTCTGACCTAGGCATCCTTAGCTCGGCCACTACCTCTTCTCCTGACGGGGATTTCAATGTTATGGTCCTCTTGTCACAACTAACATTCGCTTCATACTTCATCAACCAGTTCATCCCTAGTATGACATCTATCCCAGGGGTGCCTATTACTATTAAGTCACTGGGGAATCCTATCCCCCTTATTTCCACCATTATGTTTGAACATATTTTATCTGTTTGCACCCTGCCACCAACCGAATTAATCCTCATGGGTGGCATCATTGCCTCTACTGAGATGCTATGCAATTCTACCCATGTCGCAGTGACAAAAGAATGAGTTGCACCAGTATCAAATAGCACTTTCGCGGGATGAGATTCGACTGAGAACATACCTACTGCCACATCTGGTGCATCCTGGATCGCTTCAGCTTCCAAGTGGTTCACCTTTCCGCGGTTGTATGCTTGGTTACGATTGCCTGCTGCCGGCTGCAGTACACCTTGCTTTGCTGAAGCATTGGGGTTGGTCTGCTGCTGCGCCATCTTCTTTGGGCACTGCATCGCCCAGTGGCCTTGTTCTCCACAGTGGAAACATCCTCTGCCTCCTCCTTGTGCTGGGGCTGCTTGGTTGCTCTGATTCGCTGCTGGGGCAGGAAGGCGAGGTGCCTGGTTGTTCTGCTTCTGATACTGATTACCTCCCTGCTGGCTGTGCTGACGATACTGCTGCTGCTGCTGCGGGTACTGTCTCTGAAACTGCTGCTGATGCGGACGCTGATTCTGATTCTGATATCCCTGTGGGTGACCGGGTCTGCCTTGTTGAGATGAACTGCCTGTGAAACGTGGACGGCTGATGCCTCCGGACTGGGGTCCACTCATCTTGTGCTTCCGATCTTCCATGTCCTTACGCTTCTTCTCAGTCATGACTGCCCTATCGATCAGGTGCTGGAAGGTGGGGAAGGTGTGATTCATCAACTGGTAATGCAGGGGATCCACCAAACCTCTCATGAACCTGTACTGCCTCTTGGCATCAATGTTGACATCCTCGGGTGCATAACGAGACAGCTGCAGAAACTTGTCTCTGTACTCACTAACAGACATGGGTCCCTGCTTCAGAGCCAGAAACTCCTCCTTCTTCACGATCATTAGTCCCTCGGGCACATGGTACTGACGGAAACTCTCGCTGAATTCCTCCCAAGTGATGGCTTCGGGGTCAGCATGTGTGGCGAGGTAGGACTCCCACCAGGACTGGGCTGCTCCCCTCAGCTGGCGGGGACCATACAGAACCTTTTCTCTGTCGTCGCATTGGGCGGTGCGCAGTTCCCTCTCCACTGCGCGCAACCAGTCTTCTGCATCCATGGGGTCGGCAGAATGGGCGAAGGTAGGAGGGTGCCCTCTCATGAATTCACCACGCTTATCTCGGGGCATCTGGGGCATTTGCACTTGCAACTGGGGTTGGGGCTGCTGTTGAGCCTGCTGCATGGCTGCCAGAGTCTGTCCAATGGCCTGCACTGCCTGGGTCTGCATCAAGAACATCTGCTCCACTGACATCGGGGGTGGCGGGGGAGGCTGTCTCTGATTTTCCTCCTGCTGGTCATGCTGCTCTAGCTGAGCACGCCTGTTGCATCGGCGCCTGTTGTCAGACATCTGTGGAAGACATTCATACATCAGCATTGATCTTACAATCTTTCAGCATAAGAAAAGAGAATACAGAATTCTTCATGACACTGAGTGAACAAAGAGCTTCACTGATCCTCATTCATGATTCAACACAGCTTCTCAGATAAGAAAGGAAAGTAAGAGTAAAGGGCTTCCCAACTAAACAACTGACTTCATTAATATTACTAGCTAAGCCAAACTGCAGGGGAAACCCACATGTTGGCTACAGTCATTACAAAGATCCAAATCCAGTACAAGTTCATCATAACAAGCATGCAAGCGACTGATAAGCAAACTAAACTAAATGGAAGCAACTGATAAGCAAACTAAACTGACTACCTAAGACTGAGACATCTGACTTAGAATTATTACAAACTTCGACGCTAACGACCTAAGGATCCAAATCTATCCTGGTCTTACAGACACGGGAACCATAAGTGTGGTGACCACGTGGCGGCGAGCGGTATGGGTGCTGAGTCTCAACAGGAGCGGGGGAACCACCCTCCTGGTGATGGCGCTCTGCCAACTCAGCACGCAACTCCGCAATCTCCGTTCGAGCCCTGCTTAGCTCGTCCAGAGAGTGATCCAGCTCCGTGTTAAGCACTGCGACTAGGTTGACTGTGCTGCTCAACCTAGGGTTAGCCTCACCAACAGGTGAAACAACCACACTCTCTGTGCTGCCAGTAGGGCGGCGGGGGTAGTACCGAAGGTTAAGACCGTCGGCCACGCCACCGAACAAAGAACAGTACTGAGAGAGTGCACGCCGTGCTGCATCCTGCATAGCCGCCTCTGCAGTGTCCCTCTCGGAGATGGAATAGTGCTCCGAAACGGCCTCCGCACCCCGGAGGTCATCCTCCGGACGGCGAACTAGGCAGGTAGCCTCCCAGCGGTCCGGGTACCTCCCGCGACTGTGCTGGTAGACCACACAACGATACTCGATCGACCAGGTGTGCCGGTCGAAAGCCTGGCGCAGCAAGGTGTCGAGTGCGTCGTGGAAGTGACAACCGCGAGCGGCGTCACGGGTGATGGGTCGGGCGACCCATCCTTCCGCCTCCTGCGGCTCAGAAGACTCCGTGCTGTGGTCTGAGTCGTCGTCGTCGGGGTCTCCTCCAACAGCTCCTCCAACAGCCGGGACGTCCCGCGGTGGAACAAGGGGCGCCTCCAGCTGGGCAACAGAGGGACGGGGCCTCACGGTCTCCACCTCCTGCTGGGGTGAGGAGGAAGAGCCCTGCTGCTCTCCGTGCTGGCGCCGGTGTTCCTGCTCCTCACGCAGGCGGTGGTGCAGCCTCTCCAGGTGACTCGACTGTCCGGACACGGTGCGGTGCAGAGGACGCTCCGCAAGTCGAGACGGCAGGAAAGGAATCACCGACTTACGTGCAGTGTGTCTAAGACGAGCCATCTACAAAAGACACCGTAAGCATAAGAGTAAGAGCAGAACTAATATGACAAGTGAATAAACCAAAGACAGAATAAGATAAAAATTTTAACAAGGTATTGTATAGATAGATAGTAAAATATAGGGTTGGTCGAGGTGACCGACTTTTGAAGTAACATCAGATGTCAAGGTGAGGGGAAGGGTCAATAGTCCTTAATACGACCAGTGCTACTCTAGGTCAGCGGTCCTACAGTCAGCATGGGCTTTGATACCACTTATGTCACACCCGGTTTTAGAAGGCAAACCGAATGCGAACTATGTACGTGCCAGGATCAGAACTCACGTACACAGCGATTACATAAATGAACATCATCACACAATGCTCGAATAATAACTTAAAAGAGTACTTATTACATCATAGAGTCATAGACATCCACATAGTCATTGTCTTAACAAGTAAATCAAAGTGCTAAACGAAACGCAGTAAAGATAAAGCCTCCACAGGCAGCTGACTGGGGGTTGCCGCCAACCCACACCTAGAATTCATCGTAGTCTTGGAACTCCTGGAAGTCTCCTTCCACGGCTTCGCCTTCTCCCGAGCAGTGGTTACAATGCGGACAACCTGGTGTTTTGTGGTAAAGCAAGGATGAGTACACATCAACGTACTCAGCAAATGTCCCGTTTGGCTGAGGTGGACTAGCTTTATGTGGGGTTAGGCTCCAGCAGTTGCTTTTAGTTGGTCAAGTATTTATCATTAGTAGAAGCCAGATTTTAGCATTTAACAACCCGTAAACCATTTCCTCATCGAGGAACAACATCATCATAGTCAAACCAAAACCATAACATAACCATTGTATCTCGAACCATCTGTATCTCTAATCAAAGAGGATCCCAAGGCTGCTCTTAACCGTGAGCACGGCTGATATACCAGTTTCACTACCCTCTGCAGAGGTTGCACACTTTACCCATGAGTCATGATTCCCTTTCTACCCGGGGAGAGCTAATCCCCATTGACCACTACCTAGGTGGTCCGGCAGGGCATCACTACGTAGCTTTTACAAAGATTCCCTAGAGATCGTAGCTGCCCGTTAGGTTTCTCCAGTTTGATAAACACAGTACCCCTCCCCGCAGGAGAGTGACTAACAAAGAGCAAAACGAAAGAACCTCGGCACTCAGCCTCGGCAGAGCAAGCACTGTGCCTGGACCCCATTGACGGCACGACGGCTAAGCAACTACACCCCTAGTTCATCTAATTAATCAGCTAAGGGCATCCCATTTCACCCTCATGGTTGCACTGTTATCCCGGGTGGTCTCTCAACGAACCAGTCCTTACGGAGAGGTACTCAGGAAACAGCCTGAGCCCCCTAGAGTATCACAAGATCATCAACATCATCAGGATAACAGTATCATAAATAGTCACATCATGTTCATTGATTATGTTAAAGCAATAGCAAAGTGCTAACCATAATAGCCCATAAGGTCATCAAGGACAAAGTAAAGTGTAAAGCTAGTCAATCCTTAGGTTTCAAGTGAGTAATGCGGGGTAGTAAGTTATAAATGAATAGGACATAATGGGACAGAGGACACTTGCCTTCACCAAACTGCTGATCAGGGACTTCCTCTGCAACCTCCTCGGGAAACACAGACTGCTCGTTGTCTACGTAAAGTAATCATTCACACTATGCACTTGGGAAGATAACAAACAAAAAGCAACATACCAAACATATGCAGTAGAGAGATCACAAGTTCATAGTTGGAAAGGGATAGGCACTCTGGTGTTCCCTAGGTCTGGGGTAGAGGACTATACAAGGTGATTCACTATCCACTAATCAGGTTTAAGTCAGTGGTGGGATTAAATTATTACATGGTTTTAAGTTACTAAACTTAAGTGTTTAAGTCCATAAACTTAAGTAATCCAACTATTATTAAAGTCTACTCATTTCCAATTATCTTAAATAAGGTTTCAATAGTCTTAATCCTATCCTAGTGATTAGCTATTAATTAATACATGGAAACAGCAGGGAAACATTGCATAAACAGATAGATAATAATATTATGAACATTTTGCAATTTGAAGCACCTAATTTGGAGTTCATATGACAAATTTATGAATTTTACAAGTTTAGGGGTTAAAATTATACCCTAAGGACTTATTTTGAATTAAATAAAAGGGCCAGGGACTTAACTGCGAGAAACCAGGGACGGCGGGCGCAGTTTCCAGAAAACAGGGGGGCTCTTTAAGAAAAGCGCGGGCGAAGGGGTATCGAGCGCCTACAGCCGTCAGATCTAAAGCGAACGATCAGGATTAGATCCTGCGGGCGGGCGCGCGGGCGCGCGGCGGCCTGGGCGGCTGACAGGCGGGGCCGGGCAGGCAGCGCGGGGCGCGGGCAGGCTGACAGGCGGGGCCGGGCGGACAGCGCGCGCGCGGGGCGGGCTGACAGGCTGGGCCCAAACGGCAGAGCGAGCGCGCGGGCGGGCTGACAGGCGGGGCCTAGCGGGCAGAGAGACGGGGTGAGGGGGTAGTGGGCCTGGGCCGCTGGATCTCCGGCGGACGGCCAGGATTGGGTCCGGGCGAGTTGAATCAGGGCCGCCCGATCTGGGTTGAACGGCGGAGATCGGATGGGCGGCCTGGGTCTTCCCTACGGCTAGCTGGGGCGGCGGCGCTCGTCCCCGCGGCGGAGGGCTCGCCGGAGACGAGGGGCGCGGGCGACTGGCGGGGCTCTGGGGCAATCCGAGTGGTCGGGGAGGTCGGGGAGGGCGCGGGGAGTTCTCCGGTAGGGTCTGGGTCGGGGCAGAGGCACCGGAGGGGGGCGGTTCACGGCGGGGCGGCTCGGCGGCGGGGTTATTCTACTCCGGCGAGCAATCAAGCGCAACAGAGAGCAAAGCAAGGAGCGATAGGGGCGGGAGAGGTCCGTTACCTCAAGGCGGGCTCCGGGGACTCCTCGGCGGCGACGGGGACGCGACGGGGACCCGGGTCGACGGTGGCGGCTGCACGGCGGACGACGGGTGAGCGCGGGCAGAGAGAAATAGGGAGGGGGAGAGGGAATTGGGGCGCGTTCCGGGTTGCGGACGCCAGAGCGAAGCTCACCGGGGCTAAGGGCGCGGCGGAGCTCCACCGGCGACGAGGAAACGGCTCGGGCGGCGATGGTTAGTGGCGGCGGCGCTCTGCGTGCGCGCAGCGAGGGGGAGAGAGAGTCTGCTGGGGCGCAAATGGGGGAGGGGGTGAGGGCGAGTGGGGTTCGGGGCTCAAGTGGCCAGGGGCGAGGTGGGGCGAGTTCCACGCGCGACGTGGGCGCGGGGAAGGCGGGCGCGAGCAGCTCGGGCGGCGGTTACGCGAGGAAGACGGGGCTGACACCCCGGGCCCGCGAGCAGAGAGAGAGCGAGGGAGCGAGCGCGCGCGGGGAAAGCGGGCGCCGACAGGTGGGACCGGGCGAGCAGAGAGAGAACGGAGCGGGTGCGCGGAAGGCGGGAGCGCCGACAGGTGGGACCCGCTGCGCAGAGAGAGGAGGGGAGGGAGGCGCGCGCGCGAGAGATGGGCCGGCTGGGCCGAAAGGCCGAGGGGGCGGCTGGGTTGGGCTGCTTTACCTTTTTCTTTTATTCTGAATTGTTTCTCCCTTTTCTTTTATTTATTCTATTTGATTCAAATTCAAATGGGCCCCAAATTCAAATTAGACCTTTTGAGAATTATGCACCAAACAAAAGTGAAATCTAGGGTTCAACATGATGCAACAATTCATACTCCACTAGGGTTTAACATAATAGACTACAATTACAAGTAAAATAAGCACTTAGCTCCTATAGAAATGAGAGAGAAAAGAATTAGGAAGGATGAGAAAAGGAAGTAACACCTGAATTTGTGAATATGAGCAAAGAAATTTTATACCCCCAAATTCAGGGTGTTACATCACCAGTGGATTTAACTGACATCCCCAGCCTGGCCCGAAGCATTGGAAATAGATTCATAACTCAAATTTGGACGAAGGGTGGGCGGTACTTAGCTGGTGACGAAGCTCGAAGTCATCTTAAATCGGTATTAAACTTGTACCTGTTGCTTACCTTCTCCTGAGATTTTTATCTACCTTATACCGCTTTGTTATGTACAGGATGACGAAGCCGAAGATCAATGATCCGAAGTTTGACGGATACTGATGAAGCTGCTGCAGAAAGCTCTAGAGAAATTTGAATTATCTTTGTAGAAAATATTGTAATTTAGGAATCAAACATTGTACTTGTAAATTTGTCCATACCTTTTAATATATTTTTACCTTTCCATCCGTTTATGAATTGCTTTGATGTGGACGAAACTTGTATTTTTTGAGCCGAAGGCGAAAAACACCTTCCCTTCTTTTCATACACAACGAAGCATATCTTTGCTTCTTTATACTCATCGAAGCTTTATCATCAGAGCCAAAGCATTTGTTAGTACTCTATGTTATGATGATGATGATCCTACAAATGTCTAAATGAATGTGTATGAATGCAATGAATGATGTGATATAATGTGCAAATGAATGTCCATACACACACATACGAAGCCACACCCAGACTCTGCATCCCCTCAGGAACGTCTTTTGAGTCTTAAGCTCTGCATCCACTTAGGAACGTCTTTTGAGCTTCTTCACCTTCTATTTCGGTGGTATAAGTTCTGCATCCCCTTAGGAATGTCTTTTGAACTTCTTCGCCTTCTATTTCAGCGGTATAAGTTATGCATCCCCTTAGGAACGACTTTTGAACTTCTTTGCCTTATATTTCGGTGGTATTTGGCTCTGTATTCCCTTAGGAACGACTTTTGAGGAGAAAACTTACGCTGCGCTCCCTTAGGAACGACTTTTTGTAGCTTCGTCGTGCTCTGCATCCCCTTGGGGACGACTTTTGAGCTTCTCCCTGCTTTTTTTCTTTTTCTACACTCGATGGTGTATGCTCAGATTTTACATTTTACATTCTTTTGGGGGATTTGGCTCTCGTGGAGCTAAATAAGAAAGGAAAAATTACAAGCTATGGCCCTATTGAAAACCATTCTCCCCCTTTGGAAAGGAAAATGGTGCCATAGAAAAAATGAAAAAAGATTACACATAATATCGCCGAAGCTCATCCGCATTCCAAGATCTAGGTATGTCGTTGTCGTCCATATCCTTCAATCTATAAGAACCGAGCTTCGACGAAGATACCACCAGAAAAGGTCCTTCCCTTTCAGCTGCAATTTGCCTACTGTGTCCGGATTGACCACTCTCTGGAGCACCAAATGCACTGGCTTAATATTTTTCAACCGGACTTTAATGTCACGCCATTTTATTGTTTCGACTTGATATTTATTGATGTTCTCCACAACCTGAAGTTTGGTCCCTTCTATAGTATCTTTTGCTACGTGGTAATCAGCTTCGTCTTCTGCCGAAGCTGCTGTTCTTATTGACCCTGCTTTAGCTTCTTCTGGGGTTATAGCTTCGTCACCAAATAATAGTTTAAAAGGTGTAAAACCTGTTGATCTTGATATGGTTGTATTGTGGCTCCACACCACTTTAATCAACTCATCTGGCCACTTTCCTCTGGGCTGATTGAAGATTAGCTTCATTATTCCCGTCATTATAATGGCATTTGCTCTTTCGACCAGCCTGTTTGACTCCGGATGCCTAACTAATGCAAAATGAATCTTCGTGCCAATTTGATCACAGAAATCCTTGAATGTTTCAGCATCAAACTGTGTTCCATTGTCCATAGTTATAGCCTTCGGCACACTGAAGCGACAAACAATATTTTGCCAGAAGAATTTCTGGACTATGACCAAAGTTATTGTAGCCAAAGGCTTCGCTTCAATCCACTTAGAAAAATATTCTACAGCCACCACAACATATCTCAAATTACCTTGCGCTGGTGGAAGTGGGCCTAACAAATCCAGGCCCCATCTTTGCAACGGCCAAGTAGGCTGTATTAGCTGGGTGAGAGATGAAGGTTGTTTCTAGTCTCTTGCACATTTTTGACAATTTTCACATTTTTGAACTAGCTCTGCCGCATCCGAAGTTGCCTTCGGCTAGTAAAATCCTTGTCTAAACACTTTTCCCAGCAAGGGCATAGACCCAATATGAGATCCACACAGACCTGCATGTATTGTTGGGGCGAAGGCAAAGACGCCACCCTTCGCTCGAGGCCTTCGCTGCAGCCGCTGGTCCGACGGAGACAAAGCGGGCAGGGACACCCTTCGCAGGACTCGGCACTCTGACGAAGGCCTGCGGCGACGTCCTACCACGGCGCGTCCTCGTTGCGTCCCAAGGCCCACGTGTGATCTGGCCCATTGTAACGGGCCCCGCGTGGCCGCCTCTGTATTACGGGCCTAACTTGTAAAGGAATACTTGTAATTACGGTCTGTAACCCTGCTTTATGGGAATATTCTGGGGATAAAATAGGTGTCTGAGGGCACATGCGTCCTTAACACAAGACGCTAGGCACTCAGATACCTATAAATACCCCCGCACAGTGCCCGTGAGAGGCTAGATCAACAGAGCTATTGCCCCCGTGCACGTAACCCTGTTGTCACCACCGCTCACCCTTGTTGGCCTCTTTGCTGCTGAGAGCAGGTTCCAACATGTATCTCCTTCATTAATTCAATACCTTCAGCTCTTGATAAACACTTGAGTAGTGGAGAACAGACTCCATGTTTATATAATTCCCCTTCTATTATCACATACGGTCTTGTCCTTGCTTCCATTCTCTTATTATAAGCTTCGTCATCCGAAAGGCAATTACAGTCCTCCAATCTTCACTATGTACTGGGGAAATTGCAAGCACTGCTCTCTCCATGAGTTCAACCGAAGGTGCCTTTATTGTTTCAAAAAATACTTCCAAAGTTAGAGGGAGCCCCTGTGCTGCTGACTTGGCTAGCAGATCTGCATGCTCATTTTCTCCTCTTGGAATATTCTTGACAGAAAAACCTTCGAAAGAAGCCTCCAACCTTCGAACTGTATCTAGATATTTTTCAAGCTTCGGGTCTCTTGCCTTGCTACTTTTGTCTATATGGCTAGAAATGACTTGAGAATCGGTTTTCAGGATGGCCCTTCTTATTCCCATTGCCCTTAACTTCCAAAGCCCCAACATAAGTGCTTCGTATTCAGCAATATTGTTTGTGCAACTGAAGTCAAGCCTTGTTGCATAACATGTTTTAACTTTTGAAGGCGCAACTAGGACAACAACCGCTCCTGCACCGAAGGTTCCCCAGGAACCATCGCATAACACTGTCCAAGCTTCGGCGTCTTTGTTTATTTCTTCTTCCTGAGCCCCTGGCATCCAGTCAGCGATGAAGTCTGCTAACGCCTGGGACTGAATTGAGGATCTATGCACATAGTCAATAGTGAATTTGTTAAGCTCCACAACCCATTTTCCAATCCTTCCAGTAGCTTCTCTGTTCCTCATTATGTCCTTCAGAGGCTATGACGAAGGAACAATTATGTGATATGCTTGAAAATAATGTCGAAGCTTCCTGGAGGCCATTAACACAGCATACAACACCTTCTCCAATTCTGTATAATTTTTTTTTGATAAACTTAAAACCTCGGAGATGAAGTACACTGGAGCCTGCTTTTTGACTTGACCATCTAGCTTCTCCTGTACAAGCGCCACACTCACTGCAGAGTGCGAAGCTACCACATATAAGAGTAATGGAGTCCCTAGCGAAGGTGGGGTTAGTGTTGTTAAATCAATCAAGTATTGCTTCAACTCTTCAAAGGCTTTTTGCTGAGCCGGGTGTCAGTGTTTTGGGTCCGACCGTGCACCCAAGGTTGCCCCTCGAGGTGCTTTTTGGAGTAGGACGGTGTTACCGACTGTAGCTCGATGGTTCGCGCTGGATGCATGATAGACAGTGGACAATTTTGTACAGGTTAGGGCCGCTTTGAGATGTGTAATAACCTACGTCCTAGCCTGAGTACTTTGTTTGGTGGGTTACAAGGAGGTTCTCTAATATCGAGGATGTTAGAGAACTGGGTGGATGGCTAAGTAGTGAGATCTCTTTTTGAGGGGATGCCCCCTAGGCCTTATATACTCGATCGTGGGGCATTACATGTGGATATGATAACAATGTGAGCCTAAGTAATAGTGATCCGACTGAGCCTATCTTCCTATAATTCCGCCGACCTATCTCCGCTCAGTTCTGATGTATGAGGCCCCTGCGCGGGAAGGTCGGATCCTTGTTGCGGTTGCCGTTCAAACTCATCGGGTCGTCTGGGCCTGCGTCAATCCAATCTTGTGTCAATCCACTTTACCGGACATGCCTCCCCAGGCCCACGAAGGGATGACCTTGCGAATTATTGGGCCCACAGGCCTTTCGCGAGGTCTTTTAGCCTTCCAGTGGACCTGGGGGATATCTATCCCCCACAAGCCCCCAATCTTTGGGTTGATTTTGAAATAAATGGTCCAAAGATTCTAGGTCCAGCTTGCAGTTTTTGATTTTGATAAGGGATGCCTTGAAAATAAGTCTGTCAAGCCGTTTCTTCTGAACTCTGAGTGACTCGGTAAAAACGATCTTCTGTTGTTTTTTTCTGCCATTATTCATCGACCTTTGCTTTATTCCTCAAAAATCGGTGCTCTGTCTCGGGTTTATGCTTTGGAGATCAGCATTCTGCTCTTTGGAATTCAAGATTCATTGGGTGCACCGAAGGTGCACCCAATGGGTGTAGCCCCCGAGCTTCAAGTGGATTTTTGAAAATAATCCACTCGAAGGTCTTCATTTCAAGTCTTCTCAGAAATCATTTTTATCTTCCACTCATGCTTTTAGAAGTCAGCATTGTCTTAATTTCATCTTATGCTTTAGAAATCAGCATTCTGTCTTTTGGGGTTGATGATTCATTGGGTGCACCGAAGGTGCACCCAATGGGTGTAGCCCCCGAGCTTTGAGTGGATTACTGAAAATAATCCACTCGAAGGTCTTCATCTCACGTTTTATAGAAATCATCCTTTCCTTTTCGTTGAATGCCTTAGAAATCAGCATTATATCATCAACTTTATGCTTTAGAGGTCAGCATACAGTTTTGCCTTTGAGATCGAGCATGCGATCTGCCCATATCTTGTTAGGTTTGAAATTTATTTGATCTGCGATAGATTGGACGTTCGGTAGATGGCCTTTGGCTAGTCTTCATATCACTTCGTGCTTCAATGCTTCTGTTGATTAGACTTGTACCTCATCGGCTATTTTTGGCTTTCCTCTGATCTCTGTCGATATCTTCCTTCTATCTTGATACATTCATTGCGTATACTATGTGGATGTGACTGCTTGGGAAAATCTATTGAAACTTCCTGGACGTCCCCCCCCAATGGGTGTAGGCAAGGGACGGCTTGGTGCGCTAAGCGTTTAGCAAACTGCTCCTGAGTAGTAACTTGACGTGACCGTGATTGTAATCATATCGTCCAAGAAGTTGACTTGAGTCCCAATGGGTGTCGTGTTACGTGGAACGGCGCCAGTCGCCTGACTTGTTTCCAGACGGTTTGAATTGCTTATTGAATATTTGCGACTGTTCGATGACCGTGGTATGAGGCGAGCGGTTGCCTTCTTCTTCTATAAATAGTGTGCTTGCTTCACTGTCGTCTTCACACATCTTTCTGCCGCTTGTTGCTTACTTTCTTCTCTTCTACTCCACCATGGGCAAGAGCAAGAAGGGCGGAAGTTCGTCGCACCACTCCGGCGACAAACGGAAGCGCGAGCCGACTCCTCCCTCGAAGGACTTCGGTGATTCCGAGTACTCGGAGGAGGAGTTCTCCTCCGAGTCCGAGGGGTCGTCGGTCCACGCCTCTCCCCCGACATCGTCTGATGACTCAGACGATTCCCAGGGGATTGCGGCGGAGGTGTGGACATACATCTGGGCCGTCGAGCGCACTGGGCTTGAGGGCTCAGATGAGTCAGAGGTCTCCTCGGACGAGGGAGACTCCTCTGACTCATCCGAGGAGGGGAGCGACGGCGATGACGGCGGTGACGGGGGCGACGACGATGGCGGTGGCGACAGCAACAAGGGCGACGACAGCAAGGGCGACGTCAAGGGCGATGGCGGCAACGACAAGGGCGGCAGTGGCAGCGGCAAGGCCAGTGGCTAGGCACCACCGGCTTAGATGTTAGTATAGTAGTAGAAGTAGTATTAGTAGAATAATGTAGTAGTAGTTAGTAGTATAGTGTAGTGAAATGTAATGTATTAGTGTAATGTACTGAACAGTGGGAAGAAGATCAACTCATAATGAGTTGGTTTTTAAGTTTGTGAAAATACTTCCCCTCCTTATATAATGAAGAAGAATTCTCCTCGTTTTGTGCGCGTTTCTTGCTTTTCCACCGTTCCTCTTGCAATTAGCCGATCGACTTTGTTTGTGTTTAAAGTAACCGAGTCCTTTTGAGCCATCTCAGCGTTTTAGATATAACGGTCGAGTGATTACAGGTGACGTCGGCTTTTTAGAAGTAACAGCCGAGTTATACTGGGCCATGTCGGCGTTTTAGAAACAACAGCCGAGTGAAGACCAGTGACGTCAGCATTTTAGAAATAACAGCCGAGTTATATCGAGCCATGTCGGCGTTTTAGAAGTAACAGCCGAGTGAAGACCGGTGACGCCAGCGTTTTAGAAATAACTGCTGAGTTATATCGAGCCACGTCGGCGTTTTAGGAGTAACAGCCGAGTGAAGACCGGTGACGTCAGCGTTTTAGAAATAACAGCTGAGTTATATCAAGCCACGTCGACGTTTTAGAAGTAACATCCGAGTGATGACTGGGCACTTTTAGAATCGGTGCTTGGCCCGGGAAAACCCCGTACCTCGCCGTCGCACGCCTCTGCTTTCTGAGCCCTAGCCTTACTTTCCGCTTCCAGACCTCCTATGTTTCCCTTTGATCTTGCTTCCGCTCAGTTCGCCGGCGAGATTGAGATGGCGCCCAAGCGAAAGAGTCAGAATTCCACCGCTGCGATTATTCCTCCCATCGATCCCAACAGTCAATTGCCTTTCGCAGGTAATCACATGTCTGTTGTTTCCGAGTCGGACCTTCTTCATCTTGTCTCTGTCGGAGTTCTTCACCCAAAGGAGCTTTGCTCTTGGCGGATCTGTCGTGGGGTTATTGTCCCGACGGAGGACACCCACGAGTCCGTTATTTACGTTCCTTTTCTCATCCGCGGCCTTGCTCTTCCTATTTCTCCTTTCTTTCGCGGTCTCCTTGATTTCTACCATCTGAATCTGACTCATCTGAATCCCAACTCCATTCTGCAAGTTTCTGTTTTTGTTCACTTGTGTGAAGCCTATCTCGGAATTCTGCCGCATTTGGCTTGTGGAAGTACCTATATCATTGTCGGTCTAGAATGGCCGGGGGCACCACTAGCTCATAAATGATCGAGACCTCGCAAACAACAACGTTCCTTCCCCATATGGAGTTCGAGACCCAAAGGAAATCGTTGAGTGAACTGTATCTTATTCGTTTTAGTTCGTGGGTAGCGCGAGTTTGGAGATGCATCGTGGGAGGAAGACAGAGTACCTCGACATCCCACTCAAGGACAGCATCAAAGGATGGCGCTTGGAGTGGTTTATTGTGGAGAATCATGGCAAGTCCCTCCCCCTCGGTCAGGGAGACAGCCGGATGTTCGTGCTCCAAGTTGGACTGAATCCCCCACAGAATTGGAGATAACTGAGGCCAGAGTTCTGCTTGCCGAAGTTGGTTTGTTGAAGGAGAGAGGTCTGACCGCCAAAGCTGTAGTTGCAGACTTTGTTTTTAAGAACATTCAGCCACTGAAGGACAGAGCATACCCGGCTTATTTGTATAGTGGTGTCACTGACTCAACCCGGGTTACCAACAGGAGGATTCCTGCTGTGGATTTGGTAAGCCGGCTGGAGATGATCCTTAGAGGCAAAGTGTCGAATATTGGTGCTCCTATTGCATATTCTGCCTGGAATCTGCCACCTTCCAAGACTTTTTTTAGTTTTGTGTCCAATCCTCCGGCTAGCGACAGTTAGAGTGCGACCCTCTCCCGAAGAAGTCGAGGCTCTGGTTGCTTCACTTGGTGATCTCCCCAACGATGAAAGGCAAGTTCACTTTGAGATGCCTATAATCCCGAGTGATGCAGAGATAAGTGCTATGTTGAACATGTTGGCTGAGGATTCATCTGACTCCGTCCCTACTGCAACCATAGCTATTGCACCTGTCCCTGAGCCTGAAAAGACCTTGACTGCTCAAAAATCTGATGGTGCTCGCCCAAAGCGCCTTCGCCCGGCCAGTCATCCAACTGCTCCTGCCGAGGGGAAGAAGAAGAAAAAGAGGAGGCTTCAGCGAGTGTCATGTTTGAATCAGGATGCCGGCCCTTCTGGTCCTACTGCTGAGGATGTGCCAGTGGAACTTTTTATTGGAGCTGAACCCAATGGGTGTGGCCCTGTTGACGCTGACCCCAATGGGTGTGACCTTGATGATGCTGATCCCAATGGGTGTAATCCGGCCAGAGCTGACCCCAATGGGTGTGTTGTTCGTATTGTTGACATGGATGAGGAAGAAGAGGAGGAAATCCCCTTAATTCGGAAAAATAGTCGGCGCTACCTAGTCAGTGGGGGGAGTAGTGATATTCCTTCTCCAGCCTTGTCTGCACTCGTTGGTCTGCAAGAGTTGTCCATAACAAATTTTGATCAGGCTCTCGAGGATATGGTTCATGAAGATCTGCTGTCCGAGCCAACAGATGGTGGTATGATGGACATTTGCACTGACATTCCGGATGTGGGGTTAGAGTTATCCCGAGCAGCGTCTCGAGCCTCATCGACCTTGGAGTGCGATCTTCAGAGTCAAGAAGCTGGTCTAGGTTGCTCCATTCCCATGGAGGTAACTGAGAATCCTTCAGCCTTAGAGGTGGCTGATGCAGAGAACTCGGTCCCCAAGGATGGCGTCAGCGATTACCCAGCCCTCGAGGGTGTTGATAGCAATGATCCGGCTCAGGTGGGTAGGGCGAGCTATAACCCAGCCCCCGAGTGTGCTGCCGGTGGTGATCCGGCTCCGATGGACAATGAAGGCTGCGACCCAGCCCCCGAGGGTGTCCGAGCGGGCTCCCCTTCTCATACCTCCATGTATGTCCATGTCGGGTCTTCTCCTCCACATTCTGATTGCATGGCAGCAACACGTGCTTCAAATCAGGAAGTCGCCTTAGAGACCGGCACACCCAACGCTAGAGTTTTGATTCCTGTTGGTGATGTTGAGTTGATCCTTATTGATGCTCTTCAGATTGCCTCGACTGATATTCCCTCATCGAGTCACCAACTGGTTTCTCATGATTTGGGGCTTCATTCTTCTCCAATCTTCAGGTAACTTGGTTTTTCCTGATCTGGCTAAACTTCGGGTGAAATATTGTCTTTGCACTCACTTGTTTTCAATACCAGGCTTTGGTTGATGAGATGGCTGATCAGCTGAGGTCACAGGGTGCTTCTGTCCCAGAAAGAGCTCTGTCTCTGATGCATTGGAATCCAGTGCTACTTCAGCGGCGGGTATCTGAGTTGGAGATGACAAATGCAGGTTAGTGCCTTAGTTTCCTCTTTGGCCACTTGATTAGTCTGCTTTTTACTGAGTATCCTTCTTCAACCATTTCTTGCTAGATATGGTCCGGCGGTACTCTGAGCTCGAGGCGAAGTACTCACAAGGTCAGATGGACCTAGCTCGAGTTTCTGCTTCTTTAGACGACGCCAACTTATTGAATTCCTCTCTCAGTGCTCAGCTTGACTCTCAAAGGGTGGCTAACGAGGTAAGTTTGCTTTGACTTTCTCTGCTGTGTTCTTACTGCCCGCTAGGTATTTGAGAGCTGATTCTTGTCTACAGGAAGAAAAACGTGCCCTTGCAGCTTCTCGCGATAACCTTGATAGGTTGTATCACGACGCCAACAATTCTTTGACTATCTTGGAGGGGAGCCATCGCTTTACCATGGCAGACTTGGATAATCATCGTTACAAGCTACAAGAGTCCTAGGATGAACTCATTCGTGTTAGGCAATTGGTGTCAAGCAAATATTCTGTCATCAAGGATCTGCGCGCTTCCAAAAGATCAGTCATCCAGGAGCTAGAAGCTGCTCGGCTGGCTGTTAAGGCTGCTGAAGACACTTCTACCACCTTGAAGGCTCAGCGCGACAAGGCTATGGACAAAGCCATTCACGCGGGGCAGATCTTGATGAGAAGGCCGGGTGTGATTGTTCCTGACGACATAATTGCTGATGTCAATGCTGCTCCTGACTCTTCAAGTCGCCCTTCTTCATCAGTTGCTCCTGAGAAAAACATTACTAAGTAGAAACATTGAATGCATTGTGTATGTGGTCAATGTGCTCGAATATTCTGTTAGAAAATGTTCTCGGTACTAAACGCTATTATTATTTTTCTGTTGTTTGAATTCAATAGTCATTATGATTGCAGAAGTAAGTGCAGTGTGATGGTTTTGAAACTTCTTCCTATTTCGCGGGGCATGGAGATCGCCCTAAGACGAGCAATCGCAAACGTGCTTATGCTGAATCGAGTAGTCGCGAGCATGTCGTGCTGATTTAAGTCACTGCCAACTTAAACCGACTGCTTCGTTGGTAGGGTCTAGTGGTCACCCTGAGTTAAGTAAACGAGAGCATGTCACACCGCCTTAAGTCATTGCCGACTTAAGTCGATTGCTCCGTTAGTAGGGCATAGTGGTCACCCTGAGTTAAGTAAGCATGAGCATGTCACACCGCCTTAAGTCATTGCCGACTTAAGCTGATTGCTCCGTTAATAGGGCATAGTGGTCACCCTGGGTTAAGTAAGCGTGAGCATGTCACACCGCCTTAAGTCATTGCCGACTTAAGCCGATTGCTCCGTTCGCAGAGTATAGTGGTCACTCTAGGTTAAGTAAGCGTGAGCATGTCACACCGCCTTAAGTCGTTGCCGACTTAAGCTGATTGCTCTGTTTGTAGGGTATAGTGGTCACCCTGAGTCGAGTAAGCATGCAGATTGACAATAAACAATTCGAGTGCCTTTGAGAATGAAGTCATTTTATTGATGGTGTATCTCCCAATTACAGAATACAATGCCGCCCCAATAGCTTTTGAAATCTAGCTAGGGGTAAAACTTCCTGAGATGCTCTATATTCCATGAGTTCCCTATTTCCGTGCCATTCATTTGAGTAAGACGATATGATCCAGGCCGAGTGACTTCTGCTACTATGAATGGTCCTTCCCATAGTGGCGACAATTTGTGTCATCCCTCCCCCGTTAGAATTCGGTGGATGACAAGATCTCCCACTGCGAAGGATCGATGTCGTATGGCCTTATCATGATAGCGCCTCAGAGTCTGTTGGTACCTGGCTGACTGAATCACTGTATTCAACCGTTCTTCTTCTAGTATATCAACATCCTCCAGTCTAGTAGCTTCAACTTCAGCTATGTTTTCGAAGATCAATCTTGGTGCCCCAAACTTGAGATCAGCCGGTAGCACTGCCTCTGAACCATAGACCATAAAGAAAGGGGTGTTTCCGTGCAAAGCTCGGCTAGGTTGAGTTCTTAGGCTCCAAACCACATACGGCAACTCTCTGATCCACTTTCCTGCAAACTTTTCATTCTTGTCGAAGACTTTCTTTCTGAGTGCCTCCAATATCATTCTGTTGGCTCTTTCTACTTGCCCGTTGGTTCTTGGGTGCGCTACTGATGCATATTTGATCTGGATGCTTTTTTGTTCGCAGAAATCAAAGGACTCCGAACTAGTGAAATTGGATCCTAGGCCGTTTATGATGTTGTTCGGTATTCTGAACCTGAATACTATGTCCTGTATGAATTCCACTGCCTTACCTGAAGTTAGAAAAGCAATGGGCTTGTACTCTATCCACTTAGTGAATTTGTCAATAGCAACCAGTACATTAGTGTATCCTCCTTGAGCCTTCTTGAAGGGTCCAATCATATCCAGTCCCCAGCATGCGAACGACCATGTTACAGGTATGGTTTGCAGTTGCTGTGCTGGTAGATGCTGCTATTTTGATAAGTATTGACAAGCTTCACACCTCTGGACTAACTCGGCTGCATCACTCTTTGTCGTTGGCCAGTAGAAACCAGACCTGAAGACCTTCCCAACCAGAGTCCTGGATGCTGCGTGTATCCCGCATTGCCCAGCGTGGACCTCATCTAGCAGTTGCTTCCCAGTAGCCGAAAGAATGCATTTCATGAGGACTCCTGTCGTGCCCCTTTTGTATAGTGTTTCCCCAATGAGAGTACAGTGAGCTGACTGCCTTGCAATGCACTCTGCTGCATTTTTGTCATCTGGCTCCTCCTCATTCCTTATATATCTGATGATTGGTTCCCTCCAGTCATCAGGATCTGACTCTGGTTGGCTCAGAATATTGCACTCTTCCGCCCGATCTAATGGAATGCTCGGGTGTAGTATTTCTTGGACGAAAACTCCAGGCGGGACCTGAGTCCGACTGGATCCTAGCTTTGACAATGCATCAGCTGCCGTGTTGTAATCTCTCTCCACATGATGAAATTCCAGCCCTTCAAACTTGTCTTCTAGCTTTCGGACAGCGGTGCAGTATTTCCCCATGGAGTAATTCGAGCAATCCTACTCTTTGTTTATCTGACTTATGACCACCAGTGAATCCCCATATACCATCAGTCTCTTGATGCCCAGTGATATGGCAATGTTCAGTCCATGAATCAAAGCTTCATACTCTTCATACTCTTGATGCCTAGGTAGCGGCGGGCGCGCGCGGTAGGCAGAGGGAAAGAAGAGAGACGCACGGGGTGGGTTAGGGATTTAGGTTTTGGGTTAAGTTCGACGGTGTCCACGTGGCCCACAAATTTAACTTAAGAACGTGGGTACCCACGTTCCTAATATGATAAGTTCGACGGTTTTAGCACGGGCCCACGAATTTAATTTAAGAACGTGGGTACCCACGTTCTTAAATTAACCCACGAACATAAGTCAATTAAGAACGTCGGTACCCACGTTCTTAAATTAACCCACGAACATTTAATAGTTTCTTGTAGTGATAGTAACTGAAGAGCATATTTGAGTTGTTCCCCTCCAGGTGCAATGAAGAGGATTCCTGCGCCTGCCCCCTGCAGCTTCAACGAGCCATCGAAATACATCCTCCAGACTTCTGCAGTTTCCGGGTTATCCGGTACTTGTTGCTCGGTCCATTCTGATACGAAGTCAACTAGTGCTTGAGTCTTGATTGCAGTGCGAGGTCGAAATTCAATATCATGAGCTCCCATCTCGCAGGCCCACTTGGCTATTCTTTCGATGGCTTCTTTGTTGTGGAGAATATTCCCTATTGGAAATCCGGTGACTACTATGACTTTGTAATCGTCAAAGTAGTGACGGAGCTTGCGTGCAGTTAGAAGTATTGCATACAATAGTTTCTGAACTTGAGGATATTTTCTCTTCGAGGGACCCAGGACTTCACTGATGAAATAGACAGGATGTTGTACTGGGTACACATGTCCTTCTTCTGCTCGCTCGACTACCAACGCGGTGCTCACCACGTGAGTCGTGCAAGAGATGTATAACAACAGATCTTCAGCCGATTGACTCGGCGTGGCTCGGCGCGACGGTTTTAGCACTGGTGGTGTTATTAGGAATTTCTTCATTGCGTCTAGAGCTTCCTGAGCCTCAGAAGTCCACTAGAACTTGTCTACCTTCTTGAGCAACTTGTAGAACGGTAGACCTTTTTCTCCCAGCCTTGATATGAACCTGCTTAGAGCTGCCATGCATCCAGTAAGTCTTTGTACTTTCTTCTGCGATCGTGGTGCCTCCATTCTCATGACAGCCTCAATCTTTTCTGGATTAGCTTCAATTCCCCGGTGGCTGACAATAAACCTGAGCAATTTTCCTGCTGTTACTCCAAAGACACACTTTTCAGGATTAAGCTTCCATCGATATCACCGCAGACTGTTGAAGACCAGCTGTAAATCTTCAATGAAATTTTCAGAGTTTTCTGTCTTGATCACCACATCATCCACATAAGCTTCCACACGCTTGCCCCAGTGGTCGGCTAAGCATGTCTGAATGGCTCTCTGGTACGTCGCTCCAGCGTTTTTGAGGCCAAACGACATGGAGGTATAGCAGAAAGCCCCGAATGGGGTGATGAATGCTATTTTTTCCTCGTCTTCTTTTACCAAGCTGATTTGATGATACCCGGAATAACAATCTAAGAAAGACAACACAGAACACCCAGCGGTCGAGTCTACCACCTGGTCTATTCTGGGAAGTCTGAAGGGATCCTTCGGACAGTGTTTGTTGAGATCCGTATAGTCGACGCACATGCACCAATCCACTTTATTCTTTTTGAGTACAAGAACATGATTTGCTAACCACTCGGGATGTAATACTTCTCTAATGAATCCTGCCGCGACCAAGCGAGCCAGCTCTGCACGAATGGCTTCTCTCTTGTCGGGCGTGAAACGACGTAATTTTTGTCGGATCGGCCTCGCCTGGGGGTAGACCTTTAGTTTGTGCTTGGCCAGTTCTCTAGGGACTCCCGGCTTATTCGCAGGTTGCCATGCGAATACGTCTCGGTTATCTTGCAGAAACTGGATGAGCGCGCCTTCCTATTTGTCATCCAGGCTGGAACTGATGATGACAGTCTTGCGCTCATCGGTGAACCCAAGGTTGATTCTCTTGGTTTCTTCAGTCGATCGCATAGAGGTCACGACTTGAGCTTCATTCGCGGGTACCACGAGGTCTTCCTCAGGCTTTGAGTTTGCCTGCGCAGAAGAAGTCGCCGATGGTTTGGTGGTGAGGGCCGCCTGAATGGCCACTCGGAAACACTCTGCGGCGCCTTGGAAGTCAGCTCACACAATTATGATGTCTTGTGGTCCTGGCATATTCAATATCATGTACGTAAAATGTGGAATGGCCATGAACTTCGCCAATCTAGGCCTGTCGATGATGGCATTGTATCCGCAGTCAAAGTTCGCCACCTCGAACCTCAGGAACTCGGTTCTGTAGTTTTCCGGAGTTCCGAAGGTGACCGGCATGTAGATGTGTCCCAGTGGATATTGTCCTTCAGTCGGCACGATGCCGAAGAAAGGAGTGTCCGACTCGTGGAGCTCTTTGAGGGGAACTCCCAAGCCTTGAAGCGTCCGGGGAAGGTGACATTGATGTTGCTTCCCCCGTCCACTAATACCTTCTTTACTCTGCTTTCTCGGATCACCGGATCGACGAGGAGCGGGTACTTGCCCGGGTGGTCTAAGTTGAGCCACTGATCCGCTCGAGTGAAGGTGATCGGGTGTTCGGACCATCGATACGGGGCGAGAGGACCAGTGGTCGCCACCAGTATCTGACTGTCGTTGAACTTTTGTTGCCTCTTGTTTTCTTGCGACCCACGTCCACCGAAGATGACGTTGACTTCTCCATCGACGCGCGGGAATGCTCCGCCTCCTCCCCCCTCCTACTATTGGGGTTGTCGAGGTTCTCCAGGTCCTCCTCGTGGTGGGGGAGGTGGTAGAGGTTGGAAGGGTCGGCCGTTCCCCACGGAGTGCTTGAAGGC
Source organism: Zea mays (assembly GCF_902167145.1). Lineage (NCBI taxonomy): Eukaryota > Viridiplantae > Streptophyta > Magnoliopsida > Poales > Poaceae > Zea > Zea mays. Next base: position 27,555,533 of record NC_050100.1, on the reverse strand, counting down.
TCTGCAGTTCCGGAGGGTGTGGCGCATGTCCTTGTGGTACGGGCACTGGGCGTCGAGGATGTCGTCCAGCGTACGTTCGCCTCCGCGAGGTCCTCCTCGGGCGCGAGAGGCGGGTGGTCCGACGGCGTTGACTTCTTCACGAGGCCTCTTCTCCCAATGTTTGTTGGGTTGTTGGTTCGTGTCGCGGTGCCGTCGGTGCAGGCTTTGCTCCTCCGATGAGGTCCTGAGCTCGTTCATCGACGATGATGTAGAGGTTGGCTTCCCGGAACAGCTGCTCGGAGGTAGTCGGTGCCTTCTGCAGTATGGCTCAGACGAAGGCCGAGTCATTAGATCCCCGGTAGAAGTCCTCGATCACTGCCGCTTTCGCGACCTCAGGGATACGATTTCTCATGGTCTGAAATCTCTTGAGGTATGACCGGAGAGTTTCATCCCCTCGGGGCTTGATGGATTTGAGGTCCCATGGCTGCGTCGGTTTGTCGGAGAGAGATTGAAAGTTGGCGGTGAAGCGTCGACTGAAGTCGCTCTAGTCATCGATGCAGTGTCGGGGGTAGGTGTCACAGCCATTGCAGTGCATCCTGCCCGAGGACGATAGGCAAGTATGCGGTCATCACATCTTCGGTTGCCCCAGCAGCTCGAGCGGCGGTGGTGTAGACGGCCAACCAGCCTCCTGGATCCTGCTTAGGCTCGTACTTGTCGACGTTGGAGACTTTGAAGTTAGGGGGCCATTGAATGGCCCTGAGGCGTGGAGTGAGCGCCGACACTCCACACGTGTCCTCTTGTCGTCGATGATGATGTCTGTCCTGGGGAGGGGAGTTGTTGTCGTGGTGCCTCGACCGTCCCTGGGTCGTGCCACCAGTCGAAGCCGTTGCCGACTCAGTTCTGGTGGCCTGACTCCGCGCAGGGATGTCGTGATCCCGGTCATATTCTTCTCAGCACCAGATCTCGTTCTCGTGTCGTCGTTCGCACGAGGCGTTGATGGAGCTCCATGCGTCTCGCCGACTGTTGATGGCGTGTCGTAGATCACTCGGTGGATGAGCGAGAGGTAGAAGGTGATTAGCTGCTCGAGTGAATAGTCGTCGATAGCCCTCGGCGTCCGGAGTCCGGGGGAGGCCATCGGCTATCCGAGCCAATACTCCACCGACTTCACTCGGTGTGTTCATGGCTCGGGCGAAGTCGGGGTTCAGGTTTCATCCGAAAAGAGGATTTTCTCGGTGTTGCCTCACTTCCTGCTTAGCCTGCTCTTGAGCTTGCCGACGATCACGTCGTCAGGAATTCCTCCTTTCCCTGAAGACCCGCTCTTCTGGAGTCTCTCCCATCTCCGAGACCTCATCTCGTGACACAGGCTACGCCGGGTCCCGCTCTCCGACTTCGTGGTGTCGCCGAACTTTTCAGCGTCGGTTCCTTCGTCGGCGAGATTCCTGCTGAAGAGGTTCTTCTCCTGGCGCGGTTGGTTCATCGTCGGAGATGGGAGTTGATTCTACTCTTCCTCCGATGAAGAGGACGTCGGGGTAGAATGGGACCATTGTAGTGACAAACTTCTTTCTGTTCTCCTTTGAGGGCGGAGGTACCAGAAGAGCAATTTGACGATCCTTGACCTTGTTCGCCTCCTTTCTCCTAGTGATCTGTGTCCATGTCTCTGTGGAAGAGGTGGACAGCGGAGTTCTTCGGGTAGATGGACCCTCTGTTCCTGGCTTGCGGGAGGGAGTCTTTGTTCGGAGCGCTGGAGGCTACGCTTTTTCCTGCTTTGCTCCGATTTTTCCGGAGATTGTTGTAGAAGGCTTTTTCTCCAGCGGATCCGCGATGCGATGTAGAGTTCCTTCTTCATCTGCCACAGATGAAATGGTTCCGAAGCAGAGCATGGACCCGGGGCGGAGGACGATCTTGCGCTGGAAAGTGATGGCATTGAGCTAGCTTGGATCAGTGACACACCCCCTACCTGGCGCACCAGCTGTCGGTGTTTTGGGTCCGATTGCGCACCCATGGTTGCCCCTTGAGGTGCTTTTTGGAGTAGGACAGTGTTACCGACTGTAGCTCGATGGTTCGCGGTGCATGCACGAGAGACAGTGGACAATTTTGTACAGGTTCGGGCCGCTTTGAGATGCGTAATACCCTACGTCCTGGCATGAATACTTTGTTTGGTGGGTTACAAGGAGGTTCTCTAGTATCGAGGATGTTAGAGAACTGGGTGGATGGCTACGTAGTGAGATCTCTTTTTGAGGCGATGCCCCCTAGGCCTTATATACTCGACCGTGGGGCATTACATGTGGATATGATAACAATGTGAGTCTAAGTAATAGTGAACCGATTGAGCCTATCTTCCTATAATTCCACCGACCTATCTCCGCTCAGTTCCGATGTATGAGGCCCCTGCGCAGGAAGGTCGGATCCTTGTTGCGGTTGTCGTTCAAACTCATCGGGTCGTCTGGGCCTGCGTCAATCCAATCTTGTGTCAATCCACTTTACCGGACGTGCCTCCCCAGGCCCACGAAGGGATGACCTTGCGAATTATTGGGCCCACAGGCCTTTCGCGAGGTCTTTTAGCCTTCCAGTGGACCCGGGGGATATCTGTCCCCCACACCGAGCCCCATTGAAAAACTTCGGCTGACTTCAGTATTTCAAAGGATGGCAGATTTCTTTCTGGTGATCTGGATATGAATATATTTAATGATGCTAGTCTATCTGCCAGCCGTTGAGCCCCTTTCTTTGTGCTTGGCGGCTCCATCCGAAGGATAGCTTCAATCTTGTTGGGGTTGGCTTCAATTCCCTTCGTTGATACTAAACAGCCAAGGAACTTGCCCTTCTTCACCCCAAAAACACACTTTTCTGGATTTAACTTCAGGCCAGCTTGCCTGAAATTGGCAAATGTCTCTTGCAAATCAGCAATGTAATTTTCTTGTTTCGTGCTTTTTACTATGATATCATCAACATAGGTCAGTACATTCCTGCCTATTTGAGAATGAAGGACCTTGGTTGTCATTCTGCTGAAGCTTCCTCCAGCATTTTTAAGCCCCTCAGGCATCCGAAGATAGCAATATGTGCCACTAGGGGTTATGAAGCTAGTCTTCGGCTCATCTTTCTTCTTCATCCATATTTGATGATAGCCTGAGTAACAATCCAATAAACTCATGAGCTCTAAAGAAGTTGCTGCATCTACTAGAGAGTCTATTCTTAGCAATGTGAACTCGTCCTTTGGACAAGCCTTGTTAACATCTATAAAATCAATGCACATTCTCCATTTACCGTTGGCCTTCTTCACCATAACAGTGTTGGCTAGCCATTCTGGGTATTTCACCTCTCTGATAACATCAGCACTAAGAAGTCTCTTCACTTCGTTCCGAGCACCTTCAGCTTTGTCTTCAGACATTTTCTGAAGCCTTTGTTTTCTTGGCCTGAAGGATGGATCCACATTGAGTGAATGTTCAATGACATCTCTGTTGACACCACAAAGATCATTGGCTGACCAAGCAAAGACATCTTTGTTGTTGAATAAGAATCTTAGCAAAGTCTTCTCTTGCTCTTCAGATAGTTGAGACCCCAGCAGTACCCTTTGTTCTGCTATGTCTTCACATAGGAGCATAGGCTTCGGCTGATCCGCCGAAGTAGCCTTCTCTCTTTTGTATTTATACTGCTCACATGCTTCGGCTCCATCTATATTATGGATTGCCTTTGAATCTGTCCAGTTTCCTTCGGCTCTTCTGGCATCTTCTAGACTCCCATGGACAGCAGTGGTCCCTTGTTCTGAAGGTATCTTCATGCATAAATATGCTGGATGAAGTATCGCTTCGAAAGCATTAAGTGTCCCTCGACCAATGATTGCATTATAGGGGTACTCCATGTCAACAATGTCAAAGACAACTTGTTCAGTCCTTGTGTTATGGACGAAGCCGAAGGTTATTGGCATTGTGATTATGCCGAGTGCTACAATCTGCCTTCCTCCGAAGCCACAAAGAGGGTGTGTAGCATCATGAATCTTATTATCTGGTTCTTGCATCTGTCTGAAGGCCTTCGTAAATATGATATCCGCTGCACTGCCTGTATCAACTAGAACACTATGGACCAGAAATCCCTTGATGACACAAGATATGACCATAACATCATTGTGAGGGTAATCTTTGAGTTGAAAGTCCTCCTGGGAGAAGGTGATTGGGATGTGGGACCATTTTGACTTGATGAAGAATCCCTGCAACCCAACATGCTGCACCCTTCTCTGTGCTTCTTTCTTCTGCTTCTTGTTAGCCGGCTCTGAGCTTGAACCACCTATTATCGGGAGCACCAGCTTCGTAGCCGAAGGTGCTTCGAGTTGGTTGTCAAACGGAGCCATCAGCTCAAAAGTGGAAGTGAGTTCACCGGAGGTGGGCGCCAATGTTGGGGACTTGTTCTCAAATGCTATGAATTAAGAACAAGGCAACACAGAGAGAAGTTAATGGTTAATGCCCATTGTCCTTTGAGGCATTATTTCCCTTAGGATATAACGATCTTTGGACGAAGGTTATAAAGGACATACCTTCATCATCACAGTTTACATTGATGAAAGGAGAAGCATATGAAACATGAGAAACAACATGAATAATCATATAACATTATTTATATGACCTTATTATATAATTATGGATGAATAAGAACAATATTGAATTACATTTGTACCTTTGGCTTGACAGAAGGCAAAAGTACAAGTGTGATGCACGAGCGAGTACAAGTCAGCGTGAACAGTACGGGGGTACTGTTCACCTATTTATAGGCATGGGACGTAGCCCGGTCAAAATTACATTTATATCCTCTACAACTAGTTACAACCATGACACAAATTACCATGGGTCGATTGGTCTTTTCCTCTTTAAGTCGGTGCAGCCCTTCGTCTCAGGGCATGTCGCTATGCCGAAGCTCCCCGGATGGTAGCTTCGGTGTGTACCTTCGCGCTATGTTTGCTTCTGTGCTGATCTTTTGAAGTTGTTTCTTCTTAAAGGACCTTCAGCGATGAAGCAGACCCCCAACAAGCACCGAGGAACCTGGTGAGCTGGCGCCTCGGTCCACGCTGGCAGCTGATGTGGCCTAGCTTGGTGCCACAGATCGTGGCGCCGAGCTAGGCGATGGCTGATTGAAATGTGTGTGAGGCATCGTGGAGAAGAGACATGCACAGATTTCACGTTAGAAAGGGCTCACGCTTTTGAAAGGATGGCTTCGTGTGTAGTTGCGCCTGACATCTCCCAGACGTACTGTGACACACCAAGTGAGTACCAATGACCCTGGCAGCTTGATATAAAGAACCAGCATGCTACAACATATAGGCAGCATATAGTGAAAGAAGAGAAATATGTCCCGTGAAAGAAGAGAAATATGAGTGCATGAGTTGTGTCCCGTGAAAGAAGAGAAATAATATGCTGCAGCGTGCACCTCCTTTATATCAAGCGGTCGGGGTCGCTGGTACTCGCTTGGTGTGTCACAGTTACGGGAGATGTCAGGCACGCCCACACATGAAGCCAACCTTTCAAAAGCGCGAGCCCTTTCCAACATGAAATCTACGCATGTATATTTGAAAGTCGCCTAGAGGGGGGTGAATAGGCGAAACCTGAAAATTATAACTTTAAACCCGAACTTGATCCCTCGATTAGCGGTTAGAACAATATGAACGGAATATAAAACTAAGTCCTTTGCTTGCAAAGAGTATTGTTTTGAAAGAATGCGGAATTAATACAAAGCAACACAATTGAAATGTTTATGGAGAATAATGCAAGAGGACTTAGATAAGAAGAGGAAGAACACAAGTTCTTCCTTGCAAGGCGTTGCTTCTATATATGAGAATTTGACTTGAAGCAACACAAAGTAATATTATCAAAGAATAGTGCAAGAGAACTCAGAGAGCGAGAAGACAACCAAATCACAAGCAATAAACACAAGTGACACGGGTGATTTGTTTTACCGAGGTTCGGTTCACCAAGAACCTAATCCCCGTTGAGGAGTCCACTAAGGACGGGTCTTTTTCAACCCTTTCCCTCTCTCCAGCGGTCACCAAGACCGACGAGTTTTCCTTCTCTTTGTCAACAAAAGACCGAAGTCTCTGCAAGGCCAACCACAAAGATAAGGGGCTCTTGCTAGCTTTACAATGAATGGGAGTCAAAACTCCACGCTCAAATGATCACAAGAGGTAGCACACACTTTCTCTCAATGATTCTCACAAGGCACTATCACTAAACACACACGAGTAGCTCTTTCTTGCTTGATCTCTCTTTTGTGGCACTTGTCAGGCTTTGATGTGTATATAAGTGTTGTTCTAGTAGATAGGAGTGAATACCCAACTCTTGTGTATGAAATGGATCAATCAATACTTGTGAATGGGCTGGTTGGGGTGGCTTTTATAGCCCTCAACCACCCTGAAAGTCGCCTAGAGGGGGTGAATAGGCAAATCTAAAATTTACAAACTTAAGCACACACTACAAGCCGGGTTAGCGTTAGAATTAAATGTGAGTCCAAAAGAGAGCGCGAAAACAAATCACAAGCGAATAAGAGCAGAAGACACGGTGATTTGTTTTACCGAGGTTCGGTTCTTGCAAACCTACTCCCCGTTGAGGTGGTCACAAAGACCAGGTCTCTTTCAACCCTTTCCCTCTCTCAAACGGTCACTTAGACCGAGTGAGCCTTTCTCCTCAATCAAATGGGACACTAAGTCCACTACAAGGACCACCACAACTTGGTGTCTCTTGTTTTGATTACAAGTGAGTTGAACACAAGAAAGAAGACAGAAGAAAAGCAATCCAAGCGCAAGAGCTTAAATGAACACAATTGTCTCTCTCACTAGTCACTATTTGATTGGAATGATCTTTGGACTTGGGAGAGGATTTGATCTCTTGTTTGTGTCTTTGAATGTAGTCTAGAGCTCTTGTATGAGGTTTGATGACTGAAAACTTGGATACAATGAATGGTGGGTAGTTGGGGGTATTTATAGCCCCAACCACCAAAGTGACCGTTGGTGAGGGCTTCTGTCGCATGGCGCACCGGACAGTCCAGTGCGCCACCGGATACTGTCCGGTGCGCCAGCCACGTCACCCGGCCGATGGGTTCTGATCGTTGGAGCTTCTGACAGGTGAGCCACCGAACAGTCCGGTGGTGCACCGGACATTTACTATTCACTGTCCAGTGCGCCTTCTGGTGCTGCTCTGACTTCTGCGCGCGCAGGCGCGCACTGTTCACTTTTACTGTTCCGTTGCAGACGACCGTTGGCGCTGTGTAGCCATTACTCCGCTGGCACACCGGACAGTCCGGTGTTACAACAGACAGTCCGATGAATTATAGCGCAGCGGCTCCCGGAATTCCCGATGGTGGCAAGTTTGGAGTTCAGTTCCCTGGTGCACCAGACACTGTCCGGTGGCACACCGGACAGTCCGGTGCGCCAGACCAGGGCACACTTCGGTAGTCTTTTGCTCTTTTTATTTGAACCCTTTCTTGGTCTTTTTATTGGTTTGTTGTGAACCTTTAGCACCTGTAGAACTCATAATCTAGAGCAAACTAGTTAGTCCAATTAATTTGTGTTGGGCAATTCAACCACCAAAATTCATATAGGAAAAGGTGTAAGCCTATTTCCCTTTCAATCTCCCCCTTTTTGGTGATTGATGCCAACACAAACCAAAGCAAATATAAAAGTGCAAAATTGAACTAGTTTGCATAAGGTAAGTGCAAAGGTTGCTTGGAATGAAACCAATAATTATTTCTACTAGATATGCATGGATGGCTTTCTTCTTATTTAAAATTTTGAACCACGCTTGCACCACTTGTTTTGTTTTGCAATGTTTTGGAAATTCTTTTTCAATATCTTTTGCAAATAGTCAAAGGTATATGAATAGGATTTTGAGAAGCATTTTCAAGATTTGAAATTTTCTCCCCCTGTTTCAAATGCTTTGCCTTTGACTAAACAAAACTCCCCCTTAATGAAATCCTCCTCTTAGAGTTCAAGAGGGTTTTAGGTATTAATTTTGAAGAGGGTTTGCCAATTTGAAATTATATCAAAAATAAGATACCAATTGAAAAATATTTTCTTAACTCAAAGTTGAAAGACTACATTTTTAAAATTGGTGGTGGTGCGGTCCTTTTGCTTTGGTGGTGCGGTCCTTTTGCTTTGGGCTAATACTTTCTCCCCCTTTGGCATGAATCGCCAAAAACGGATATTTGAGTGAAATATAAGCCCTTTTACTTTCTCTCCCTTTGGCAGATAATATGTGAGTGAAGATTATACCAAATTGGAGAGCGTTGCGGAGCGACGACGAAGGATGAATAATTTGATGGAGTGGAGTGGAAGCCTTTGTCTTCGCCGAGGACTCCATTTCCCCTTTCAATCTATGACTTAGCATCAAATGCACTTGAAGAACATATTAGTCATAGTACATGAAAGAGATGATCAAAGGTATATAAATGAGCTACGTGTGCAAAACATCACTCAAAATTCCTAGAATCAAGAATATTTAGCTCATGTCTAAGTTTGGTAAATGTTTTCTCATCTAATGGCTTGGTAAAGATATCGGCTAATTGTTCTTTGGTGTTAATATATGCAATCTCGATATCCCTCCTTTGTTGGTGATCCCTCAAAAAATGATACCGAATGGCTATGTGTTTAGTGCGGCTGTGCTCAACGGGATTATCCGCCATGCGGATTGCACTCTCATTATCGCATAGAAGAGGAACTTTGGTCAATTTGTAACCATAGTCCCTAAGGGTTTGCCTCATCCAAAGCAATTGCGCGCAACAATGGCCTGCGACAATGTACTCGGCTTCGGCGGTAGAAAGAGCGACAGAATTTTGTTTCTTAGAAGCCCAAGACACCAGAGATCTTCCCAAGAACTGGCAAGTCCCTGATGTGCTCTTTCTATCAATCTTACACCCTGCCCAATCAGCATCTGAATATCCAATTAAGTCAAAAGTGGATCCCCTGGGTACCAAAGGCCAAACCTAGGAGTATAAACTAAATATCTCAAGATTCGTTTTACGGCACTAAGGTGAACTTCCTTAGGATCGGCTTGGAATCTTGCACACATGCATACGGAAAGCATAATATCCGGTCGAGATGCACATAAATAAAGTAAAGAACCTATCATCGACCGGTATACCTTTTGATCTACGAATTTACGTCCCGTGTCGAGGTCGAGATGCCCATTGGTTCCAATGGGTGTCTTGATGGGCTTGGCATCCTTCATCCCAAATTTGGTGAGTATGTCTTGAATGTACTTCATTTGGCTAATGAAGGTGCCCTCTTGGAGTTGCTTTACTTGAAATCCTAAGAAATACTTCAACTCCCCCATCATAGACATCTCGAATTTTTGAATCATGATCCTACTAAATTCTTCACAAGTGGATTTGTTAGTAGACCCAAATATGATATCATCAACATAAATTTGGCATACAAACAAATCTTTTGCAATAGTTTTAGTGAATAGAGTAGGATCGGCTTTTCCCACTTTGAAGCCATTAGCGACAAGAAAATCTCTTAGGCATTCATACCATGCTCTTGGGGCTTGCTTGAGCCCATGAAGCGCCTTAGAGAGTTTGTAAACATGGTTAGGGTACTCACTATCTTCAAAGCTGGGAGGTTGCTCAACATAGACCTACTCCTTGATTGGTCCATTGAGGAAGGCACTCTTCACATCCATTTGATAAAGCTTGAAGCCATGGTAAGTAGCATATGCAAGTAATATATGAATTGACTCAAGCCTAGCTACGGGTGCATAGGTTTCACCAAAATCCAAACCTTCGACTTGTGAATATCCCTTGGCCACAAGTCGAGCTTTGTTCCTTGTCACCACACCATGCTCATCTTGCTTGTTGCGGAAGACCCACTTAGCTCCTACAACATTTTGATTAGGACGTGGAACTAAATGCCATACCTCATTCCTCGTGAAGTTGTTGAGTTCCTCTTGCATCGCCAACACCCAATCTGAATCCTTTAATGTGTCTTCTACCTTGTATGGCTCAATAGAAGACACAAAAGAGTAATGTTCACAAAAATGAGCAACACAAGATCGAGTGGTTACCCCCTTATGAATATCGCCGAGGATGGAGTTCACGGGGTGATCTCGTTGTATTGCTTGATGGACTCTTGGGTGTGGCGGCCTTGGACCCTCATCATCTTCCTTGTCTTGATTATTAGCATCTCCCCTTGATCATTGTCCTCCTCTTGAGGTGGCTCCTCTTGATCTTCATCATCATCATCTTGAGCTTGATCCTCATCTTGAGTTGGTGGAGATGCTTGCATGGAGGAAGATGGTTGATCTTGTGCTTGTGGAGGCTCTTCGGATTCCTTAGGACACACATCCCCATTGGACATGTTCCTTAGCGCGACGCACAGAGCCTCTTCATCATCTAGCTCATCAAGATCAACTTGCTCTACTTGAGAGCCGTTAGTCTCATCAAACACAATGTCACAAGAAACTTCAACTAGTCCAGTGGACTTGTTAAAGACTCTATATGCCCTTGTGTTTGAATCATATCCAAGTAAAAAGCCTTCTATAGCCTTAGGAGCAAATTTAGATTTTCTACCTCTTTTAACAAGTATAAAGCATTTGCTACCAAAGACTCTAAAATATGAAACATTGGGCCTTTTACCGGTGAGGAGTTCATAAGATGTCTTCTTGAGAATTCGATTTAGATATAACCGGTTGATGGCGTAGCAAGCGGTGTTAACTGCCTCGGCCCAAAACCGATCCGAAGTCTTGTACTCATCAAGCATGGTTCTTGCCATGTCCAATAGAGTTCTATTCTTCCTCTCCACTACACCATTTTGTTGTGGTCTGTAGGGAGAAGAGAACTCATGCTTGATGCCCTCCTCCTCAAGAAAGCCTTCTATTTGTGAGTTCTTGAACTCCGTCCCATTGTCGCTTCTTATTTTCTTGATCCTTAAGCCGAACTCATTTTGAGCCCGTCTCAAGAATCCCTTTAAGGTCTCTTGGGTTTGATATTTTTCCTGCAAAAAGAACACCCAAGTGAAGCGAGAATAATCATCCACAATAACCAGACAATACTTACTCCCGCCGATGCTTATGTAAGCTATCGGGCCGAATAGGTCTATGTGGAGTAGCTCAAGCGGCCTGTCAGTCGTCATGATGTTCTTGTGTGTATAATGAACACCAACTTGCTTCCCTGCTTGACATGCGCTACAAACACTGTCTTTCTCAAAATGAACATTGGTTAGTCCCAAAATGTGCTCTCCCTTTAGAAGCTTATGAAGATTCTTCATCCCAACATGGGCTAGTCGGCGGTGCCAGAGCCAACCCATGTTAGTCTTAGCAATTAAGCAAGTGTCGAGTTCAGCTCTATCAAAATCAACTAAGTATAGCTGACCCTCTAACACTCCCTTAAATGCTACTGAATCATCACTTCTTCTAAAGATAGTAACACCTAAATCTGTAAAAAGATAGTTGTAGCCCATTTTGCATAATTGAGAAACAGAAAGCAAGTTGTAATCTAAAGAATCTACAAGAACACTGGAAATAGAATGGTCAGGTGATATAGCAATTTTACCAAGTCCTTTGACCAAACCTTGATTTCCATCCCCGAATGTGATAGCTCGTTGGGGATCTTGGTTTTTCTCATAGGAGAACATCCTTTTCTCCCCTGTCATGTGGTTTGTGCACCCGCTATCAATGATCCAACTTGAGCCCCCGGATGCATAAACCTACAAAACAAATTTAGGCCTTGTTCTTAGGTACCCAAATGGTCTTGGGTCCTTTGACATTAGAAACAAGCACCTTGGGTACCCAAACACAAGTCTTTGACCCCTTGTGTTTGCCCCCAACATATTTGGCAACTACTTTGCCTGATTTATTAGTTAAAACATATGATGCATCAAAAGTCTTAAATGAAACATTAGGTTCATTTGATGCAATAGGAGTTTTCCTTTTAGGCATACTAACATGTGTAGAACGCCTAGAGCTAGAAGCCTCATTCTTATAAATAAAAGCATGGTGAGAAACAGAATGAGTTTTCTTAGCATGAATTCTCCTAATCTTATCCTTAGGATAACCAGCGGGATACAAAATATAACCTTCGTTATCCTGAGGCATGGGAGCCTTGCCCTTAACAAAATTAGATAATCTTTTAGGAGGGGCATTAAGCTTGACATTGTCTCCCTGTTGGAAGCCAATGCCATCCTTAATGCCAGGGCGTCTCCCACTATAGAGCATGCTTCTAGCAAATTTAAATTTTTCATTTTCTAGGTCATGCTCATTAATTTTAGCACTAAGTTGAGCTATGTGATCATTTTGTTGTTTAATTAAGGCTAGGTGATCATGAATAACATCAACATTAATGTCTCTACATCTAGTGCAAATAGTAACATGCTCAACAGTAGATGTAGAGGGTTTGCAAGTATTTAATTCAACAATCTTAGCATGTAAAATAGTATTCTCATCTCTAAGATTGGTAATAGAGATATTGCAAACATCTAATTCTTTAGCCTTAGCAATTAATTTTTCATTTTCAAGATTAAGGCTAGAAAGGGATGCATCTAATTTATCAATCTTAACAATTAAACTAGCATTATTATTTCTAAGATTAACAATTGAATCATCACAAACATTTGATTTCTCAACCTTAGCAATTAATTTGGCATTTTCATTTCTAAGGCTTAGCTCACTAGTTAATTTTTCACATTTTTCTACCTCTAGAGCATAAGCATTTTTAGTCTTAACATGCCTTTTGTTTTCTTTAATAAGGAAGTCCTCTTGGCTATCCAAGAGTTCATCCTTCTCATGAATAGCACTAATCAATTCATTTAATTTCTCCTTTTGTTGCATGTTGAGGTTGGCAAAAAGAGTAAACAAATCATCCTCATCATCACTAGAATTAGCCTCATCACTAGATGTTGCATAATTAGTGGAGGATCTAGATTTTACCTTCTTCTTGTCGTCCTTTGCCATGAGGCACTTGTGGCTGACGTTGGGGAAGAGGAGTCCTTTGTTGACGGCGATGTTGGCGGCGTCCTCGTCGGAGGAGGAGTCGGTGGAGCTCTCGTCGGAGTCCCACTCCCGGCAAACAAGGGCATCACCGCCCTTCTTCTTGTAATATCTCTTCTTCTCCTTCTTCTTCCCCCTCTTGTCGTTATCCCTGTCACTATCACTAGACAAAGGACATTTAGCGATAAAATGACCGGGCTTACCACATTTGTAGCAAACCTTCTTGGAGCGGGACTTGTAGTCTTTCCCCTCCTTTGCTTGAGGATTTGGTGGAAGCTCTTGATGATGAGCGCCATCTCCTCATTGTCGAGCTTGGAGGCGTCGATGGGGACCCTACTTAGTGTAGAGTCTTCTTTCTTCTCCTCCGTTGCCTTGAATGCAACGGGTTGTGCCTCGAGTACGGAGGAGGAAGCGCCTTGCTCGATGATCTTCTTGGAGCCTTTGATCATCAATTCAAAGCTCACAAATTTTCCTATTACTTCCTTGGGAGACATTAGTTTATATCTTGGATCACCATGAATTAATTGAACTTGAGTAGGGTTAAGAAATACGAGTGATCTTAGAATAACCTTGACCATTTCATGGTCATCCCACTTGGTGCTCCCGAGGTTGCGCACTTGGTTAACCAAGGTCTTTAGCCGGTTGTACATGGCTTGCGGGTCTTCTCCTTGGTTGAGCATAAAACGACCGAGTTCCCCCTCGATCGTTTCCCTCTTGGTGATCTTGGTCACCTCGTCTCCTTCGTGCGCGGTTTTGAGCACATCCCAAATCTCCTTGGCGCTCTTCAACCCTTGCACCTTGTTATACTCCTCTCGACTTAGAGAGGCGAGGAGTATAGTGGTGGCTTGGGAGTTGAAGTGCCGGATTTGGGCAACTTCGTCCGAGTCATAGTCTTTATCCCCGGCGATGGTACCTGTACTCCAATCTCAACAACATCCCAAATACTAGTGTGGAGTGAGGTTAGATGGTGCCTCATTTTGTCACTCCACATATTATAATCTTCACCATCAAATATGGGTGGTTTGCCTAATGGGACGAAAAGTAAAGAAGAACGTTTGGAAATGCGAGGATAGCGTAGGGGAATCTTACTAAACTTCTTGCGCTCATGGCGCTTAGAAGTTACGGATGGCGTGTCGGAGCCGGAGGTGGATGGCGATGAAGAGTCGGTCTCGTAGTAGACCACTTTCTTCATCTTCTTTTTCTTCTCACCGCTTTGACGCGACTTGTCGTGTGAAGGGGATCCCTTCACCTTGTTGCCGGACTCCCCGGATGGAGCCTTCCCATGGCTTGTGGCGGGCTTCTCGCCGGTCACCATCTCCTTCTTGGCGTGATCTCCCGACATCACTTCGAGCGGTTAGGCTCTAATGAAGTACCGGGCTCCGATACCAATTAAAAGTTGCCTAGAGGGGGGGTGAATAGGCAAATCTGAAATTTACAAACTTAAGCACACACTACAAGCCGGGTTAGCGTTAGAATTAAATGCGAGTCCGAAAGAGAGCGCGAAAACAAATCACAAGAGAATAAGAGCGGAAGACACGGTGATTTGTTTTACCGAGGTTCGGTTCTTGCAAACCTACTCCCCGTTGAGGTGGTCACAAAGATCGGGTCTCTTTCAACCCTTTCCCTCTCTCAAACGGTCACTTAGACCGAGTGAGCCTTTCTCCTCAATCAAATGGGACACTAAGTCCACTACAAGGACCACCACAACTTGGTGTCTCTTGTTTTGATTACAAGTGAGTTGAACACAAGAAATAAGAAAGAAGAAAAGCAATCCAAGCGCAAGAGCTTAAATGAACACAATTGTCTCTCTCACTAGTCACTATTTGATTGGAATCTTTGGACTTGGGAGAGGATTTGATCTCTTGTTTGTGTCTTTGAATGTAGTCTAGAGCTCTTGTATGAGGTTTGATGACTGAAAACTTGGATACAATGAATGGTGGGTGGTTGGGGGTATTTATAGCCCCAACCACCAAAGTGACCGTTGGTGAGGGCTTCTGTCGCATGGCGCACCAGACAGTCCGGTGCGCCACCGGACACTGTCCGGTGCGCCAGCCACGTCACCCGGCCGATGGGTTCTGATCGTTGGAGCTTCTGACAGGTGAGCCACCGGACAGTCCGGTGGTGCACCGGACAGTTACTATTCACTGTCCGGTGCGCCTTCTAGCGCTGCTCTGACTTCTGCGCGCGCAGGCGCGCACTGTTCACTTTTACTCTTCCATTGCAGACGACCGTTGGCGCTGTTTAGCCGTTACTCCGCTGGCACACCGGACAGTCCGGTGTTACACCGGACAGTCCGGTGAATTATAGCGGAGCGGCTCCTAGAATTCCCGAAGGTGGCAAGTTTGGAGTTCGGTTCCCTGGTGCACCAGACAGTCCGGTGCGCCAGACCAGGGCACACTTCGGTAGTCTTTTGCTCTTTTTATTTGAACCCTTTCTTGGTCTTTTTATTGGTTTGTTGTGAACCTTTGGCACCTGTAGAACTCATAATCTAGAGCAAACTAGTTAGTCCAATTAATTTGTGTTGGGCAATTCAACCACTAAAATTCATATAGGAAAAGGTGTAAGCCTATTTCCCTTTCACACCCATATAGTCGTTGGGGCGCATCTGCCAGAAATTGCACTGGCGGACAGTCCACGACCCTCCAACGGTCGATTCTGACATCTTCAACGGATACGCCTGACAGATCAACAGCTAGATCAACGGCTATCTGCCTCGGTGACACCATGCGGACGGTCCGCCCTTGGTCCCGGACGGTCCGCGCCAGCTCTATAATTTCTTTGGATCAACATGTCACCTTTGGGCTGAACCAGGTCTTCACATGCAGATGGTCCGTGAATTATAGTCGAACGGTCCGCACTATATGGCCGGACAGTCCGTGGTTTAGTCGGACTATCCATGATTTTTAGTTCCTGGCCGAAGTTGAAACGGTGTCGCGGACGGTCCACCAGAAGGGGCCGGACGGTCCGCGCTAGGCAACTTTAGAACTTGAGTTTCTAACTTTCTGTTGATCTTTGAACAATCTTCTCCAAGTTGCTTTGGCTAAACTTGAGAGAGATCCTATGACTTAGAAAAATATCTCAAGTGGTTTTCCATCTAGTCTAAGTCATGGATTATGAACATTTTGATTCTTTCACTCATATTTCTTCTTTTTCTAAAACTAGCTCCAAAATAGCAATATATTGATTTTTAGCTTCCCAATCTTTCTAGAAGTGTTGAATACGTTCCTCGGGGTATTTTGAACTTATCCAAAGAGTAGAATTATTGGTAGTTCATCTATTCCATGTTTTACCCCTATTTGGTTGAGTCTGAGCTGATTCTGACTAAGAAACTGAACTTTTGAATCTTATGAACCTCTGAATCAAAGACTAAGCAAACTAGTTAGTCTGAATGGTTGTGATGGTCATCAAGCACCAAATATAAGAAATGGTTTAAGGCCATTTCCCTTTCAATCTCCCCCTTTTTGGTGATTGATGCCAACACAAACCAAAGCAAAGATGAAGTATAAAATTGTAACTAGTTTGCAATTGGTCAAGTGTTCATAAGCTACTGAAATGAAAGTGGTTCTAAGTGCGTATGAGTGATATTGATACGATTGTAGTTTTGGACCACTTTTGCACCACATGTGATGATTTTTGCAAACTTTTGATAAAATCTTTTCAAAGTTATTTGCGTATGGTAAGGTACAAGAATGAAATTTTAATAGCATTTCTAAGATTTAAAGATTTCCCCTTTTTCCAAATGCTTTTCCTTTGGCCATTTAACGAACTCCCCCTAAAGAAGTTCTCCCCTTTGTTATAAAATAGTTTAAAACGTTTTCAAAAAATAGTGGTGCTGTGGTCCTTTTGCTTTTGCCTAAAACTTTCTCACCCTTTGGCATTAAGCACCAAAAATGAAGAAATGTTGAGGCTTTTTCAATAGATATGAAATTGAAGTACATGAGTTTGAGTAAGGGTGGTTGATACCGAACGAATATGAAGTGGAAGCGCTCCTTTTGCTCAAAACTCCATTTCCCTTTCAATTTGAGACTAAGCACAACATATACTTGAAGAACGGTTAGTCTCAAGGATTTAATGTGTAGAGAATTGCTCCCCGTAAACTTGTGCATACAAGTGATGAATACTTGTAGATCAATGCACCTTAGGACTTGTGAGGTCTGAGGATGCAAGTTCTACCCATTGAACTTTGGTATAAGCAAAAAAATGAATGAAGAGCAAGTACCAACTGAAAGAGATATATGATATCAAAAGTTATGTCAGTGAAACTTTATTATAATTCTATAATATAGATTGCTCCTGACGAAAGCATGTTATAAACATTTGATGCATTTACACTTAAGGATTCAAAGAAGCTTAAGGAACCTCCACCTTTGGAACAAAGGTAGCTTATCCTCGTTATAAGGTTAAGCTTTAAGCTCTTTGACAAGAATATCACTTCACCCGGTTTTAACAAAAATGCATCAAAGCAGGAATGAAATTATGATAGGTTAAACTAGATATGAAGCAGAGTTATGCATAGACATGCTTTTTCTTCCTCTTGTAATTTAAATATATGCAATATACGCATAAGAGGGAAATCTAGGTATATGTGTAAATGATAGGAAGTAGTTTACCCTTTTGTACCTTCACATAGAGATGCTCTCTTGATTGTGCTTTGTCCTTAGTCTTGGTTATTTAAGTCCTATGCTCAAGACAATGTATAGAATTATTTTGCACAAGAGAGAATTCTCCAGCTAGTGATCCTTTTCTCTAAATAAATCATTATTATCACATATCAAGTAGATCACAAATTGCATAAATTTGTCCTAAACTCTCCTTTTAACTTAGTGCATATACATGAGAGACATAAATTGATAGTACATGAAGCACTAAGCAACATAAGTATCAATTGAAGCTATTCAATGATCAAAAGTATAACAGATGTGATCAAATCATATGCACTAGGTTATCAAATAAGCTTATAACAGGAGAATCTAGTGATTATGCTACTTGAATAATGAAAGTTGCAATCCTGGATAAAAGTGATACTTCTTTACCAAAAAGGATTGAGTTGTAGTAGCATACTTCATGAGAAACTCATTCTCATACATGATCAAGATATATAAATGGGCTCCCCCTAAAGGTATGCATCAAGTATTTGAATGCCTTGGTTAGATGCACTCTTCTTTAAAGACAAATAGGGGAATTCATTGAACATCTTGATCAAGGCATATGGAGAATTTGCAATAATCAGCTTAAGCTTGGTATTCTCAAAATGAAAAAGGTCTAGAATACTTACAACCACACCATTGATTAATTCAAAGACCTTACTGTCTAAGTAGGTCTTGTTATTCTTGACGTCTTCCTTTTCATTTGAGTGTCCTCCCTTTACTCGAGAAAGAGATATTAGCAGCACAAGGGAGTATATAATAGATGATGATTTCTTTAGACAAATCATCATCCATAAGTCACATAGACATGAAATAAAGTTCTTAATATTAGTGCATAGCGACATGAAAGAGGAATATGCACCTTTTAACATTTATAATCAAATCATAGGAATTTTACTTCTTCATATCGATGTTTCTTCACAGAGAATTGATTAACATAACTTAGAAGCATATCAATATGAGAACAGCAATAGCAAAGGCATGAGTTACATTCTAATGGACTAGTGCACATATGAAAGCAAGATTTATGCACTTTTAGCTGATTTAAGTCAAATAAGGAATCTAATCTTCATATTGGTAGATTATGATAGTTTAGAAGAAATACCAATTGATGGGAACTATTATGATTGGATATTTGTCGACGTTTCGAGACCGGGGGGTCCCTGGGCCGACGAGTGAAATGTTGTCGCGTGCCCCAGCCCAGATGGGTCGGCGCGAGACGGAGCGCGAAGGGGGGAAGAAAGGGCAGCCGGAGCGAGAGAGGGAGGTGGAAATCCCGCGGCCTTCGTGTTTGTCCCGCGCCCAGGTCGGGTGCACTTTTAGTAGGGGGTTACAAGCGTCCACGCGGGAGAGGGAGCGAGCGGCCTCACGCGAGCGCCTGTCCCGTCCTCTTCCCCGCGCGGCCAACCCTCTGTAAGAGGGCCCTGGTCCTTCCTTTTATAGGCGTAAGGAGGGGATCCAGGTGTACAATGGGGGGTGTAGCAGAGTGCTACGTGTCTAGCAGAGGAGAGCTAGCGCCCTAAGTACATGCCGTCGTGGCAGCCGGAGAGGTTTTGGCACCCGGTTCATGTGGTGTCGTGGCCGTCGGAGGAGCGCTGGAGCCTGGCGGAAAGACAGCTGTCGGGGCTGTTGTGTCCTTGCTGACGTCCTCTCGCTTCCGTAAGGGGGCTGTGAGCCGCCGTCGTCATAGAGCATGCGGGGTGCCATCATTACTTGTCTGGCGGAGCGAGCCAGATGGGACGCCGGTCTTGTTCCCCGTAGCCTGAGCCAGCTTGGGGTAGGGTAATGATGGCGCCTCCTGTTGACGTGGTCGGTCCGCGCCCTAGGTTGGGCGATGTGGAGGCTCCTTCGAGGTTGAGGTCGAGTCTGTCTTCCGTGGCCGAGGTCGAGTCCGAGCCCCTGGGTCGGGCGAGGCGGAGACCGTCGGCTGAAGCTAGGGCTGAGTCCGAGCCCTAGGGTCGGGCGAAGCGGAGTTCGTCGTCTTCTGGGGCTGAGCCCGAGTCCGAGCCCTGGGGTCGGGCGAAGCAGAGTTCGTCGTCTTCTAGGGCTGAGCCCGAGTCCGAGCCCTGGGGTTGGGCGGAGTGGAGTTCGCCGTCTTCCGGGGCTGAGCCCAAGTCCGAGCCCTGGGTCGGGCGGAGCGGAGTTCGCCGTCTTCCGGGGTTGAGCCCAAGTTCGAGCCCTGGGTCGGGCGGAGCGGAGTTCGCTGTCTTCCGGGGCTGAGCCCGAGTCCGAGCCCTGGGGTCGGGCGGAGCGGAGTTCGCCGTCTTCCGGGGCTGAGCCCAAGTCCGAGCCCTGGGTCGGGCGGAGCGGAGTTCGCCGTCTTCCGGGGCTTAGCCCAAGTCCGAGCCCTGGGTCGGGCGGAGCGGAGTTTCCTATGGTGCCTGAGGCCAGGCCTGACTGCCTGTCAGCCTCGCTCTGTCAAGCGGCACAGCAGTCGGAGCGACGCAGGCGGCGCTATCCTTCTGTCAGGCCGGTCAGTGGAGCGGCGAAGTGACTGCGGTCACTTCGGCTCTGTCGACTGGAGGACGCGCGTCAGGATAAAGGTGTCAGGCCACCTTTGCATTAAATGCCTCTGCGATTTGGTCGGTTGGCGTGGCGATTTGGCCAGGGTTGCTTCTTGGCGAAGACTGGGCCTCGGGCGAGCCGGAAGTATGTTCGTCGCTGGAGGGGGGCCTTGGGCGAGACGGAGATCCTCCGGGGTCGGCTGCCCTTGCCCGAGGCTAGGCTCGGGCAAGGCATGATCGAGTCCCTCGAATGGACCGATCCCTGACTTAATCGCACCCATCAGGCCTTTGCAGCTTTGTGCTGATGGGGGTTACCAGCTGAGAATTAGGAGTCTTGAGGGTACCCCTAATTATGGTCCCCGACAATATTGATAAGGACATGAGTTTCCATACCTTTGCTTTTACCTTTCTTCCTTTAGGTGAAGAGCAACCTTGAGGATTGTGTCTTTTAATAAATTGAACATGCACTCACTCTCTTGTAGATTTTCATAAATGTGCTCAAGAGAGATATTATTAGTAACACAAGTACTAGTTTCCTTTTTAGCAATCATTTTTCAATAGGAATGACTGGTAGATTACTAAAACATGGAAACTTTATAACATGAACTAGATTATCCCATAAATGATATCATGCACAGTTTTAACTCATAAAACAAGCATAATTGATCTCTCAAGATCATGGGAACAAATCTAATTCATAATATGGATAGCGATTAATGTAGAAGAATCATATCCAATTGAAGCAAGAAGAAATACATCATATACTATTGGATTGATCTTCCTTTTATGTTTAGAGTACACATTCCATAGAGAAACTCATTCTCTTGATGTAAGACTACTTAAGTCACTTAGACAAAAGCATTAGTCTCACGATTCTAGTCATAAAGAGAACTTTCCTTTTATAAGTGTCCTAAGGATTTGAATTCCTTATATGACACTTTATTCTTTTAAGAACTTGGAATATCTCTCTCTATGTCTAGAACATGGAAACAATAGGATAATTAAAGTAGATCATGCCATAAGGTAGTTAAAACAATTTAAAGCATGTAGATTGCCATAATATAGAAATGATAAATATGCAATCTACCATATGAGAGGAACTTCCTCCAAAGAATGGTAACATAATTTAACAACATTCTTAAGTGCTTCCTTTTTCTATGTGACTACACAAGACACAAGAGAAATGATAATTGAAGATACTTGCACTTAAAGACATAAGTGTTACCATCCTTCGGTTTTCCTCCATGTTGTAGGTTTTCTTGATTTTTCACATAGGATAATCCTACAACATCAATATCTTGCTCGAGATGATATGAGTTTTAGATATACTAACTCAAAATAACTTTGGGTCAATCTTAGATATATATAACATTGTAAGATTGATAGCTTGAGTTAATAAGAATTGAATTAACCCGCTCAAGCACCTCCAAAGCTTCATATCATCTCCTTTCCCCTGCAAAGCTTGTCAAGCATATTTTGGTCCCCATCTCTTGATGGGTCCATCAAGGTTAGTCAACAAAGATCTAGGAACCCAAATGTCCTTTGTGCTAGCACTTGGTAAACTTATTACCTTTATAGCACAAGTTGCAATTTTGGGTTGCCTAGTTATATATGAATCAATTGACAAGCTAGGAGCGGGATAGTTACCAATGGGACAATCCTAGCATAGGTGTTCCTTCTTTCGGCATATGTAGCAAAGGCGATCTTCATGTTTTGAGGAATTCTTCTTTCCTTGTCTCTTGCTTGCTACATGGTTAGTAAATATTTTATTTTCTAAAACTATGCCTTTTGTTTTACATAGGGACATGACTTAACCATATGTCCCTTCTCAGAGCATCTAAAACATTTTTTATCATCATTGTTAATAATCAAGCTATTTTCTTTAATATAGGGACATGACCTAATCAAGTGCTCTTTTTCAAAGCATTTGCTACACTTATTTTTCTTAGTGTGAAGTGTGGCTTGATCATTACCTTGGATGTTACCTTGTATGGAGGCATGGTTGAGGCTTTTGGCAGAGGTATTGATTTTCTTCTTTTGTTCTTTCCTCTTGACATTCCTCAAGTCCTTGAATTTTTCTTTGAGGGATCTTGTGCATGCCACGGTTGTTCCCGTCTCAAGCTTCTTCACCATGTCATCATGGTTATCTTGAGAAGGTTGAGCAATGCACTTCCCTTTTAGGTGTGTCAAGTTCGTTCTTAGCCTCTCATTTTATTCCTTGAGCTCTTGACATGTATCATCTTTTATTCCTGGAAATTCTGGCTCAAAGGAGAATTTGCTTGTTGACGAGCAACAAGCATTAGCACATGGCAATATAGTGTTAATTTGAACACATGTGCAAGAGTGAGGTTGTTGAGATTTCAAGTTTGCTATCACGACCTCATGAGCAATATTTAACATGACATGATCATCCATAAGATTTTCATAAGAACATAGAAGCATATCATGTTTTTCTAGAAAAGCTAGATTTTCAATTTTTAGCCTTTCTACTTGGTCCTTAAGCAAGGCATTCCTATTTACTAATTGAGAGATACATAATAATGAGTTATCTTGCTCAATTGAAATAGTTTCAAACCTTTGGACCAAATCAACATGAGAGCACCTTAGCTCCTCATGTTCTTTAGTCAATTCTTCCAAGCTTTGGATTTTTGTGATGAGGACATCTTCCAGCTTGTGAAGATCTTTGCTCTCTCGCTCTTTTTAGAAGTTTGAGCATGACCGCCTTATCTTCTAGGCTTAGATGAGCGTAGAGTTGCATGAAGCTTCTTTCATCCTCCTCATCCTCATTTGTTCTTCCGCTATCATTTTCATTAGCCACATAACATATGTGGGAATCGAAATGGGAAGACAAACCTTTCGGAGAGGTGGATTCATCGTTTGGTCTCCAACGTTCATTTTCTTCTTCTTCCTTTAAAGGGTTAGATTCAAAAGGACTAAAGGAAGTAGAAGCATCATATGAACTAATATGTTTGGACTCATCAAATTTACTTTTAATTCTAGTCCAAATATCATGCGCATCATGAATAGGTTCATCATATCTCATTATGAAGGCACGATAATCTTCTTTGCTAAGAGAATTACTTAAGATGTCATAAGCAAGATAATTTAAGCGTATACATCTTTGATCTCCCTCGAAAGCATTTTTCTTATCATAACTAGAAGTTATAATACTCTTGTATAAGATTTGTTCTAATTGAGAGTCTATGGTTCTAAAAGCATTTATCACACTAGTAGACAATGAAGTATAATTAGAACGATCGGAAAGTAGTATCTCAAGAGTTACCTCATTGTTTTCCTTCGGAGGTGTCTTCTTGTTCTTTTGGGATTTTCTCTGAGCCATCACTTCGAGTTGTTAGACTCAATATGAAGTGCCTAGCTTTGGTACCAATTGAAAGTCACCTAGAGGGGGTGAATAGGCGAAACCTAAAAATTATAACTTTAAACCCAGACTTGATCCCTCGATTAGCGGTTAGAACAAGATGAACAATTATCGGAGTATAAAACTCAGTCCTTTGCTTGAAAAGAGTATTGCTTTCAAAGAATGCGGAATTAATACAAAGCAACACAATTGAAATGTTTATGGAGAATAATGCAAGAGGACTTAGATAAGAAGAGGAAGAACACAAGTTCTTCCTTGCAAGGCGTTGCTTCTATATATGAGAATTTGACTTGAAGCAACACAAAGTAATATTATCAAAGAATAGTGCAAGAAAACTCGGAGAGCGAGAAGACAAACAAATCACAAGCAATAAACACAAGTGACACGGGGATTTGTTTTACCGAGGTTCGGTTCACCAAGAACCTAATCCCCGTTGAGGAGTCCACTAAGGACGGGTCTTTTTCAACCCTTTCCCTCTCTCCAGTGGTCACCAAGACCGACGAGTTTTCCTTCTCTTTGTCAACAAAAGACCGAAGTCTCTGCAAGTCCAACCACAAAGATAAGGGGCTCTTGCTAGCTTTACAATGAATGGGAGTCAAAACTTGTAACACCCTAAAAAATAAACCATTTTTATAATCCAAATATGGTATGTCCTATGGATGATCGGAGGCCGTAGATGTATTGATCTCATCAAGATGATTCCGATCAATCACTAGTTTGCCTTGTTTGGAGTCCGGATGAGTCTTTTTGAGTGTCGGTTGATCTGAGCCATTGGATATTAGGATTGTGGAAGTTTTCTTCTATTTATACCTCCCTAACCCTAGAAGCCACGTCCTCCCACCCCTAGCAGCCGTCACCTTTTGTGCCTTGCCCCAAGAGAAGAGAGGAAGAAAAAAAGAAGAGAAGAGAGGGGAGATGAGGGCATACCGTCGCCCATCATCGTCGTTCCTCTCCAAGAATTGGTTGGATTTCCTTTCCTCTCTCTCTTTTATCCACTTGATGAATGTTTTCCCTTGTTTTGGATGAGTTTTAGGCCCTGCAATTAGTTTTTTTGGTTAGATTGGATGGGAGATTAGATTTTAATCTCGAAATTAGTTTCTGCAGAATGGCAGATTCAATAGTTTCTGTTCATGCCAGTTTTCCGTGGTCTTAGTGGCCTCAAAAAAATAAAAAGTCTATCTATGAGTCGTAGATAATTTGTAGATCTTTCCGTGGCCGCGAAGAACACCTCAATCGGATATCAGATCAGAAAGTTATTGCAGTTTGATTATAGCAGTTTTTCAGTCTCATAATTCTGTATAGAATCTGTTCTCTTAAGCTTTAGTCAATTTTATCAACAGAATTAAACTTTAGGATTGTAAAAGAAGTTGTAGACAATTTCATAAGCTTTCCAGATTGTTAAAGAGCGCATTCATATGAATTATGAAAGTCCAGTTATGTTTGTTTTACTGTGGCTGTTTCTGTTTGCCTGACAAAAATGAGCGGGTCTGTTCACTGGTGGGTTTCATATAGTAAATAGCCAAATTGGCTGTTCCAACTATGGAGACATTTGTAGAGGGATAACAGTTCTTACTGCCAGTAGAATTTCATAATTTTTGGTTGAGTAGTTTGGTAGATATTGAATTTTGAAGTTAACTATGCTGCTGTCTGAAATAGATTCAGACATTTATCTTATCAGATGTTTTAGAACTTATAGATGGCAGAATTTAATTATCCATTGAATACCGAAGTTATAGAATATTTTGTGTAGACACTCATAGAGTATTTGTTTAATATCACCACTGTTATAATTTTAAAGATACAAAATTAACAAACAGCGTTGCTGCTGTTTGGCATGTGGTTCAGGGTGGGAGTCTTTCCACCGGGATTTGGTTTCAAGTGTATGAGCGATTTGTTGATTGTTAGCAAATGTTTGTGAAATATTTGTACTAATTTTTATGCCCGCTAGCAGGTGGCTACACTCTGGATCATGCCTAGTACATCTTTCTTCTTCGATGAAGGCAAGTGAATGTAGCAGTGGTTGCTACCGTTTTGACTTGTTGTTTTTTTTATCGCCTACGCTCTAATATTCAGAATTATGGAATTCTTTCATAATTGAACTCTATGGTGATGCTTTACTTGCTTGTATTATACTGATGCTCAATCATATATTGATGATGATTATGGTTCGAGTATGACCCATGAGATTAATTTACACCCCTGAAGGCAGATAAAGTATTATTTGAGGTTTGTATTGTATCTGAAGGCAGATGAAGTATTATTTGAGGTTTGTTTTGTATCTGAAGGAAGTGAAGTATATTGATAAATGCAGCATGCCATATGCATTACATTATTCATTTGCATCTGAAGTTTGGTCGTGACCTATGGTCCGACCGTACCGGTACAATTTAGCATCGTACGTTGCCTGAGGAGGGGTACGATGCGGCTTCATACCCTTAGAGGTATGAAGGCAGAGGACATATGCATTGCATTTATATGCATTCATTGAAGTGATATTAGCAGATGATGTGGTTTTATACTCTCAGAGGTATGAGGGCAGATGACCTACACATTGCATTCCTATGCATACATTGAAGTGATATCTGCAGGTATTGTTGACGCAGGGAAGGGACAACCTATTGTGGTTGTTCGAGGAAATGAGATGGTATTGGTTATATTGGGACTATTGAGTTCTATATCTACAAGTATTTCTGATCTCAATTGGGATTCCTTTAAAATGTTGTTTAATTCAATTTGTGGTTTAAATATCTCGTCAAAATAATTTGCTTGCTAAGATGTATCATCTCACTCTTGCATTACTCAATGCAGGTATTTGATTCATGTTGGGAATGAGGGAAGTAGCAGCACGTCCACCTTCACTATTATAATAACGCTGCCCAGTTGCAGCCATGATTTAATTAGAAACTCGATGTCAAATGATGTTTGTTTTTTTCTAGTCGTGTGCACTGGTTAATTCAGTTCATGTTGTTATGTTTAACTTTCCTTTGCTAGCATATTAACAATGCTTAGTATGTTTTTTGTCATGATATATGTTTATACACTGTTGCCCCGCGTTTATGCAATCTTTCAAAGGAGATGCTGCCGAAATTTTATATATGGATGTCAGATGTGTAGTTCAGTAGCATTCCGGGGTGTTTGTGGACTCTGTGGTGTTACAGTTGGTATCAAAGCATAGGCTTTAGATTCTTGGCAATTTGAAGATAAATTTGATACACTTGCACATATAGGAAGGGTTTGGGTTCAAATATCTTTGATATATATTAGTGTCTTTGAAGTGCAGATGACAATAATTTCACCCCTCCCTATTCCTTTACGGTGATGTGGTAAGTTGTTTATGACTTAATGCCTAATATGTTTTATCTCTAAATCTTTATATTGTTTTATTAATGTGATTGATATCGCTGGTCTTTGGTAAGATCGAAGTTGTTATTATGCTTGTGATATACAAGTATGCCTATGTTGTTTTCATCATGTTTTTCGTGGTTGAGTTTTATTGCAATAATATTGTTATATATGCTTGATTGTGGATGTTCCTAAGAGGAGTGTGAATTGCGTGTTTTGGGTTACAAGGTAACCATCAATTTGAATTTAAGTTGTTGAGTGGTTGGTGGATAGTTCCAACTATTTTTGCAAAGAATGATTGTTTATGTCGAGAAACCAGATCTGAAAGAAATGAATATTAATACTTTTATATGAATTTTGGGGAAGTCTTTACATAGCCAGAATGGCTTACATGTCTCTCTTCTATGGTGTGTTTTAGTAGCCACAAAGCCTAGAGGTGGTTTAAAGTGGTTGCATGTTAGTCATGCTAGTTGTAGAATAAATCTCTGTTTTTCTTGATCCATTGATTATGTATTAATACGTTGAGGATCAGATGGTTCTGTCCCCGATGCATGCTGGTGGAGCCATTGTTGGACCACCTATCTATTGGTTTGAATGAAGTCATTGCCTAGCCTAGAGTTGGTTGTGTGTGGTTAGTCACCTATTCCTAAATGATGTGGTTTTTACAACAACTTGAGATGTTTGTCAAATGTGTGAAGGATTACGGGGTTATTATTGACCTCGTATATCTGGTACTTTGAGTGCATCATATGATAGAATGAAATGTAAGTTTCTGAACTACAGTAGATGAAGATTTATATTATTTGTAGGTTAACCTTACTAGTTTGGTTATTTTTCTTAGTTGAGTTGTTGGATGAAGTATAGCGACATTGGTTGAGCAAGTATTGTGTTGTTGTTGTGCTATCAATGCTCTTTGTGGAGTTTTTGGCATTTCTTCGATGAAATGTGTCGCGCAGAATGTTATGGGCTTCTTGTCGGCTTTATTGCTCCATTAGTTCTGTAGACTTTCTCCCTTTTGTGGGGTGCAAAGAATGTTAGATTACATGATTATCTTTTCATGATGGCAAGAACGGGGTTTAGGAAGATTAGGAGTTTTGTTTCAATAGAACTACTTGTTTTGTGGTGCTGTGAAGTGAGGTGTTTGATCTTCATATACGTTCATCTGGTGTGGATGTTTTACCATTGAATTAAAATGAATTGTTGAAGTTGGTAAGGGTTGTGCTTAGTGCATATTACCCCTTCATAAAAGAGTGTCGTTTTAAGACATTGATGCTGATGTATGGTTGCATCCAAATTCGATGTTGTGAAATCATAGTGTTGATCGCATCTATGACTTGCTTTGAGCTTCATTGCAGGTTGTTTCATGCTTATTGTCAGGTTGTGTAGCTTCCTTAGACCATTAGTCCGAGATAGAAGTTCTTGTGTTGATTAATACCAATAATGGACTCATGTTTTGAATGGTGGTGCTATTTGGGGTACCTTGGATGTTTTGCTTGGAGTGGTCAAATTCGAGGACGAATTCTTTTTAAGGGGGGTAGAATGTAACACCCTAAAAAATAAACCATTTTTATAATCCAAATATGGTATGTCCTATGGATGATCGGAGGCCGTAGATGTATTGATCTCATCAAGATGATTCCGATCAATCACTAGTTTGCCTTGTTTGGAGTCCGGATGAGTCTTTTTGAGTGCCGGTTGATCTGAGCCATTGGATATTAGGATTGTGGAAGTTTTCTTCTATTTATACCTCCCTAACCCTAGAAGCCACGTCCTCCCATCCCTAGCAGCCGTCACCTTTTTGTGCCTTGCCCCAAGAGAAGAGAGGAAGAAAAAAAGAAGAGAAGAGAGGGGAGATGAGGGCATACCGTCGCCCATCATCGTCGTTCCTCTCCAAGAATTGGTTGGATTTCCTTTCCTCTCTCTCTTTTATCCACTTGATGAATGTTTTCCCTTGTTTTGGGTGAGTTTTAGGCCCTGCAATTAGTTTTTTTGGTTAGATTGGATGGGAGATTAGATTTTAATCTCGAAATTAGTTTCTGCAGAATGACAGATTCAATAGTTTCTGTTCATGCCAGTTTTCCGTGGTCTTAGTGGCCTCAAAAAAATAAAAAGTCTATCTATGAGTCGTAGATAATTTGTAGATCTTTCCGTGGCCGCGAAGAACACCTCAATCGGATATCAGATCAGAAAGTTATTGCAGTTTGATTATAGCAGTTTTTCAGTCTCATAATTCTGTACAGAATCTGTTCTCTTAAGCTTTAGTCAATTTTATCAACAGAATTAAACTTTAGGATTGTAAAAGAAGTTGTAGAAAATTTCATAAGCTTTTCAGATTGTTAAAGAGCGCATTCATATGAATTATGAAAGTCCAGTTATGTTTGTTTTACTGTGGCTGTTTCTGTTTGCCTGACAAAAATGAGCGGGTCTGTTCACTGGTGGGTTTCATATAGTAAATAGCCAAATTGGTTGTTCCAACTATGGAGACATTTGTAGAGGGATAAAAGTTCTTACTGCCAGCAGAATTTCATAATTTTTGGTTGAGTAGTTTGGTAGATATTGAATTTTGAAGTTAACTATGCTGCTGTCTGAAACAGATTCAGACATTTATCTTATCAGATGTTTTAGAACTTATAGATGGCAGAATTTAATTATCCATTGAATACCAAAGTTATAGAATATTTTGTGTAGACACTCATAGAGTATTTGTTTAATATCACCACTGTTATAATTTTAAAGATACAAAATTAACAAACAGCGTTGCTGCTGTTTGGCATGTGGTTCAGGGTGGGAGTCTTTCCACCGGGATTTGGTTTCAAGTGTATGAGCGATTTGTTGATTGTTAGCAAATGTTTGTGAAATATTTGTACTAATTTTTATGCCCGCTAGCAGGTGGCTACACTCTGGATCATGCCTAGTACATCTTTCTTCTTCGATGAAGGCAAGTGAATGTAGCAGTGGTTGCTACCGTTTTGACTTGTTGTTTTTTTTATCGCCTACGCTCTAATATTCAGAATTATGGAATTCTTTCATAATTGAACTCTATGGTGATGCTTTACTTGCTTGTATTATACTGATGCTCAATCATATATTGATGATGATTATGGTTCGAGTATGACCCATGAGATTAATTTACACCCTTGAAGGCAGATAAAGTATTATTTGAGGTTTGTATTGTATCTGAAGGCAGATGAAGTATTATTTGAGGTTTGTTTTGTATCTGAAGGAAGTGAAGTATATTGATAAATGCAGCATGCCATATGCATTACATTATTCATTTGCATCTGAAGTTTGGTCGTGACCTATGGTCCGACCGTACCGGTACAACTTAGCATCGTACGTTGCCCGAGGAGGGGTACGATGCGGCTTCATACCCTTAGAGGTATGAAGGCAGAGGACATATGCATTGCATTTATATGCATTCATTGAAGTGATATTAGCAGATGATGTGGTTTTATACTCTCAGAGGTATGAGGGCAGATGACCTACACATTGCATTCCTATGCATACATTGAAGTGATATCTGCAGGTATTGTTGACGCAGGGAAGGGACAACCTATTGTGGTTGTTCGAGGAAATGAGATGGTATTGGTTATATTGGGATTATTGAGTTCTATATCTACAAGTATTTCTGATCTCAATTGGGATTCCTTTAAAATGTTGTTTAATTCAATTTGTGGTTTAAATATCTCGTCAAAATAATTTGCTTGCTGAGATGTATCATCTCACTCTTGCATTACTCAATGCAGGTATTTGATTCATGTTGGGAATGAGGGAAGTAGCAGCACGTCCACCTTCACTATTATAATAACGCTGCCCAGTTGCAGCCATGATTTAATTAGAAACTCGATGTCAAATGATGTTTGTTTTTTTCTAGTCGTGTGCACTGGTTAATTCAGTTCATGTTGTTATGTTTAACTTTCCTTTGCTAGCATATTAACAATGCTTAGTATGTTTTTTGTCATGATATATGTTTATACACTGTTGCCCCTCGTTTATGCAATCTTTCAAAGGAGATGCTGCCGAAATTTTATATATGGATGTCAGATGTGTAGTTCAGTAGCATTCCGGGGTGTTTGTGGACTTTGGGGTGTTACAAAACTCCATGCTCAAATGATTACAAGAGGTAGCACACACTTTCTCTCAATGATTCTCACAAGGCACTATCACTAAACGCACACGAGTAGCTCTTTCTTGCTTGATCTCTCTTTTGTGACACTTGTGAGGCTTTGATGTGTATAGAAGTGTTGTTCTAGTAGATAGGAGTGAATACCCAATTCTTGTGTATGAAATGGATCAATGAATACTTGTGAATGGGCTGGTTGGGGTGGCTTTTATAGCCCTCAACCACCCATATAGCCATTGGGGCGTATCTGCCAGAAATTGCACTAGCGGACGGTCCGCGACCCTCCAACGGTCGATTCTGACATCTTCAACGGATATGCCTGACAGATCAACAACTAGATCAACGGCTATCTGCCTTGGTGACACCATGCGGACGGTCCGCGCTAGCTCTATAATTCCTTTGGGTCAACTTGTCACCTTCGGGCTGAACTAGGTCTTCACATGCGGACGGTCTGTGAATTATAGTCGGACGGTCCGCACTATATGGCCGAACAGTCCGTGGTTTAGTCGGACTATCCACGATTTTTAGTTCCTGGCCGAAGTCGAAACGGTGTCGCGGACGGTCCGCTAGAAGGGGCCGGATGGTCCGCGCTAGGCAATTTTACTTGAGTTTCTGACTTTCCGTTGATCTTTGAACAATCTTCTCCAAGTTGCTTTGACTAAACTTGAGAGAGATCCTATGACTTAGAAAATATCTCAAGTGGTTTTCCATCTAGTGTAAGTCATAGATTATGAACATTTTGATTCTTTCACTTATATTTCTTCTTTTGCTCAAACTAGCTCCAAAATAGCGATATATTGATTTTGAGTTACCAACCTTTCTAGAAGTGTTGAATACGTTCCTCGGGGTATTTTGAACTTATCCAAAGAGTAGAATTATTGGTAGTTCATCTATTCCATGTTTTACCCCTATTTGGTTGAGTCTGAGCTGATTCTGTCTAAGAAACTGAACTTTTGAATCTTATGAACCTCTGAATCAAAGACTAAGCAAACTAGTTAGTCCGAATGGTTGTGATGGTCATCAAGCACCAAAATATAAGAAATGGTTTAAGGCCATTTCCCTTTCAATCTTCTCCATGATGCCTCACACATGTTTCAATCAGCCATCGCCTAGTTCGGCGCCACGATCTGTGGCGCCGAGCTAGGCCACATCTGCCTGCTAGCGTGCACCGAGGTGTCAGCTCACCAGGTACCTATACGCCATAGACCATGGGGCCGTGACGTGTTACCTCAGCATTATGAGCCATAGTGCCGAGTAAAGGGTCCAAAAATGACATTAAGTCATCCATGGGTTCAAACGTGATTTTTTTCTCAAAAAAGGGCTAAATTGCAAAAAAATGGCCTTCCGTCCACCTCAGTTTAAAGATCATAGCAATCAGGTCCTCGACTTTATGGATTAGTCCTTGAGCTTGGATAAAGTAGCATCAGCCGCCCAACCAACTTGAATTTATATTAAAATTAATTTAGAAATGATTTAGATATATGAAAACAATTATAGAAAGACTAGAAAAATCATAACTTTTGTGTTTTAACACCAATTGACTCTGTTCAAGTTGTGTTAGCTTCGTATTAAAATTGCCTACGCAGTAACAACAATAATTGTAACATATCACATAATTTTATAAATAAATATTTATCTAATCTATTTTTAGTATATTGATCTTGCTAATCAAAGTTAATCTATCCACAAATATAGTTTGACTAAAATGTGATCTCTAATCAAGTTATAACAAAGATTAAAGTTGAAATAATTATTTAGAGTACCTTATCTCACGTGATTTATATTAAACCAACATAGAATATAGCTTTTTATAGTTAATCATATAGATCTTTCGAAAACCATATATTTTTAACTGTAGTTCTGATTTTAATGGTCCTCGAACCTACGGATTCGTATCAACGCGTAGAATATTCTTACGCAGTTGGTTCTCATATATTGGTGTAATGTTATCGTATCTATTATTTGTTTATTTGTATGTATTGTTGTGGATAGAAGCGAGGCAACAAGGAACCTACTTGGAGAAGTACCTGGAGTTGCACCAAAAAGGCAAGTTGTGTCCTTATCATATTCTTTAACCTAATAATGTTCGGTTAATCACCATGGCACAATTAGGTTAAGCTGATGAGACCTAATAGGTTGTTTATTTTGTTTACCCTACACCTTGGAAACAAATGAACTACTGGGTAGTCTTGCTAATTGCTATTGTTGTACCTGGTTTTGGGAATTAATGCTATATATATGATTAATGATCATGTTCCAATATGATTTACTACTTGTAACACCTAGAATCCTATTTTGGGATTTATAAATGTTTCTCCAAAAGGTTAAGAATTAAAATGTCCCTTAATGTGGGCTCTTCACTTCTAGAATTGTTTTCTCCCCCAAAATGGATGTATTTTCAAATAAAGGATCCAGACTCTTATGTGAACAAAGCTAGGTTTAAATTAAGTTAAGGCCTTGCATTTGAAATTAATTGCTTGACCTAAAATAAATAGGTAATGGAAATTCAATTTTCGAGTAACTTTTAAATGTATGCATACTCAAAGACAATAAGTTTCTAAAGTGTATAATGGGTGTGAATTTCATACTTGAAGCATTTGGACTAAATAAATGAATAAACCCATTTATATATAGAAATAAAGAAATCATACTTTGCATTCATGTTGATACTTTGGTTGTTGCATTTAGATTGGAATTTAAAAATCGGATTTGAAATCAAATTGGGAATATGAAAATTTATATAGAAAACAAAACAAAAAAAGAAAAGAAAAAGGAAAAACTCACCCAACTGTGCTCGTGGGCTAAATTTAAGCCTCGGCCCATATAACTCGTGCGCCAGCCATCTGCAAGCGCTGACTGATGGTCCCCACCCGTCATATGTCTTCTCCCCACATCCGCACAGCGCACACCGTGTCACCGACGCGTAGGGCCCGCACGTCAGCCATTCTCCACTCCTCACGCCAGCATTTCAGCCTCTCCCACCCTGTGTTTCCTTGGATCGCTGACATGAGGCCCCACTGCCCAACTCTTGCCTGCATACTCTCGGACACTATTCATGCGCGCGTATCCGCTCAATGACTTGTGGGCCTGTCTCGTCTGATCCATCTTCTTGCCTGTAACAGAATGAGTGCGACCTTCGCGGACGTCTCCCAGGGAATCCGCTCGACTG
This sequence comes from Zea mays, assembly GCF_902167145.1. Lineage (NCBI taxonomy): Eukaryota > Viridiplantae > Streptophyta > Magnoliopsida > Poales > Poaceae > Zea > Zea mays. The sequence goes on along the minus strand of NC_050100.1, from coordinate 27,521,438 downwards.
TTGCGGCCTCTCCCTCGGGGAAATAATTGGATTTTTGCAGAATCTCTCCTCCTCGGGGCATATAAGTCACAATACCTTGCCGCAAAGCTTCCAGTCGTTTCCCCCACTCTTCCTCTTGTCACACCATGAACTGTGGGGGAGCACGGTGGGGCGAATCATCGGGGGGCATCCTCGTCGGAGCGAAACGGATGAAGCCGCCACCGACCCACGTCTACACCGATGATGTTTTTCCCCCTTGGGGTGGCAGTGTTGGTTCGCGGGCGCTCACAAGAAGCAACCATGGCCGACTCGGGCAAGGAAATCCACCCAGGACAGCGGATTTACTCACCGGAGCTGACCCTCCGCCGCGGGTTCGCTGCATGCCATGGGCAGAGCCCTCCGCGCCGCACCATCCGGTATGTCACCATCTACCGAGTTTGCAGTGGCATGAATTTTGTTCTGCACGTTTCTGGGGACAATTTGACCGTCGGCCTTCGGGTGCCGTTCCTACGACAATGGCGTCGCCGTGGGAGGATTCTCGCCGCCGTCTGGTGTTCGACTGGGGAAGGCAATGGGATCCTGACCGTTGGATGCATCAAGAGCGATGGAGATTAGATCTAGGAGGTGTTGGCTCTCGGCCATTGATCGGATGATCGGAGCTCACGAGTCGATCTGACTTAATTGAATCTGGGCCGATGATTTTCAATCCAATGGATCTAGCCGAGTACCGGTTCACGGGACTTCGATCTAATCTGGGGCGTCCATCTCTGATCGTGCGGCCAGAAATAGATGTGGGTGTACCCGTTCGTTCCATTAAACCGGGGCCATTCGATCCACAATGGACGACTAAGATTATATCGCCGCATACCCCTAGGCTCGGCCAGATTGCTAAAGAGCCCCGAGTTATTAGAGAATAAACCCGCAGTCTATCTTTGTTTGGAAATAATTACTATCGAGTCCAAACTTTTGCAGACCGAACCCTGGATTTTATGGAAATTGGACCCACTCTCCATAAGTCAATCAAAAATTGTAAAATAAATATAGGAATTGATTTTTAGGTATAGAAGTAACCCTAACAAATTTAGGAAATTCATATTTTGCTCACTTTAACTTCGATTGTACCCGTTCCAGTCTTGTTAGCTTCGTAATAAATTGCCTACGAAGTTACAACATTATTTTATCATGTCACGTAACATTTATAGAAAGATATTGCTTAGCTTATGTATAAAATATTAATCTTTCCAATCAAAGTTAATCCGACAATACTTATAATCCGACTAAAATGTGATCTCAAATCAAGTTATAACCTAAATTAAAAGATAAATTAGTTATTTATTTGTCATATATTTTCTGACTTATAGTAATTAATATAGAATATAGTTTTACTCTTTAATCACCTTGAACTTTAGAAAATCATAACTCTTTAACTGTAACTCCGAATTTAGTGGTTTTCTAATCTAGAATCTAGTTACGACACGTAGAACATTATTGTGCAGTTTGTTCTTATGTTTGGTGTGATGTTAATTTTGCCTATACCATGTTTATTTGTATTGCTACGGCTAGCAGCGAGGTTACGAGTCACTTGAAGAGCAAGTTGGTACTTGGGAATCTTGAGTCTAAGGCAAGTTATGCCCTTGATCACTTTTCTTTACCCAATAATGTTCCTGTTAATCACTGTGACATGCTCAGGTTAATTTGATGGGACCTACTAGGTTTCCCTAGACTTGTTTATCCCACACCTTGTTTACCACTGAACTTTTGAGTAGTTATGCTATTGCTCTACCTAGTTTTGGGATTAATATTACATTATGATCATGTTCCAGATATACTGTTGTTTTAATTATTGTTCATGACAAGATCATTGTGTTAATTAGAACATGGATCTTAACATGAGATATCTGTGCCACCACAAGGGTGGAATGGGACGCACTTGGCTGACTAATTAGGAAAGCTAGTGGAGGACTACCTTACCCGAAAGGGGTTGTCGGTATAGGGAGGTTCTCGGGTTGATTTTGCTGCAATGGCTTTTCAGACGAGGGATTCCTATATTGTGCTCCCTAGAAACTGTAGCGGGTTTTCTGAAGCTAGTGGAACTTTGTAAAGGACTCGTAGTGTTACCCTGCCTCGCTTCCTTAGTAGATGTGTATGGGGCCCGTACACCCCGTAGCAGATGAGTAACATGACTTGTAGGTAAAGGGTACAACCTCTGTAGAGTGTAAAACTGGTATACTAGCCGTGCTCGCGGTCATGAGCAGCTCAGGACTCTCGTATGATTAATTTATGGAACTAAACTTAATCTGTCATAAGCATTTCATCACGGGTGTTATTATTAATTTTGATCTCTTATTTAATTGGGTTGATATCTACTTACACTTAGTAACTGCTAATAAAATTTTGACCAACTTTAAAAGCAATGCTCAGCTTTAACCATCTCCTTTGGTAAGCCTTACACTTCACATGAGCTCCAACCTTTGTTGAGTTCATGCACATTATTCCCCACAACTTGTTGAGCGATGAACGTATGTGAGCTCACCCTTGTTGTACTCACATCCTCCCAGGTCAAGAACAGGTACCACAGGAGGAGACGCACAAAGGATGTTGTGATGAGTTCGTGAGTGGTCTAGGCCGTCGTCTCCCAGTCAACTAAGGTTGCTGGATCGTTATTTGCATATGATGTAATTATTTAGCTATTTTGTACAGAACTCCTATTATATAGTAAAGATGTAACATTCGTTTATGTACCATGAGTCATCATATGTGTGCGACTTGATCCTAGCACAGTTGGTGATTATTCGCACTCGAGCTTGGTGCTCCTTAAACCCAGGTGTGACAGTAGTGGTATCATAGGAATGTTGACTGTAGGACGTAACCTAGATAGAAATGGACAACCCTTACCTACTTATCTTTGTTACTCTGATTCTTTCTGAACTTTTCTTAATTTTTTTCATCTATTGCTGCCTTACTCTGATTACACTTGCATTTTCTCTTCTAAGGACAAAAGTGGATTTCACACTTTGAAATCCTGTATCTAAAGTGACCTTTAGGAATAGGAGACCTAATCTTAGGAACAAAAACAAAACTATTTGTGTAGGTATAAATATGCTTGAATGTTTGTTCTTATGATACTTGTCTGATTTGGTTCTTTGATTGATTGTGATGACTTGTGGAGTAATGTCCACAATTGCATCTGCATATACATCTAGACAAAAGAAAAAATGTTTATAAGATAACTAGACAACCTAGATTATCCTCCATTAAAGTATATCTATTTTGAATAGACCCATCTTATATTACTAGTTGTGTGCCCGTGCGTTGCAACGGGAACATATAATACCATTGATAGCTTATGTACGTTGGGATGAGCATCGACATATATCTGACCGGATCTTCTTCTTCCTTGGGGATCTGGAGAAAAGCCTGTTCGGAAGCCAAACATGTTAAGACCTGATCATGTGCTGCCCTTGTGTCTCTGATCATCATCAGCACACTGTTCGACGCTTGTATGAGTCTTGTTAATTTGCATGCCTCGTGCATAGTCTCTCAACCATCAATTCATTATGGTATATAGAATTCGTGTGAGTTGTGACAAACATCATTGTCGGGGACCATAATTAGGGGTACCCTCAAGACTCCTAATTCTCAGCTGGTAACCCCCATCAGCACAAAGCTGCAAAGGCCTGATGGGTGCGATTAAGTCAGGGATCGGTCCATTTGAGGGACTCGATCACGCCTCGCCCGAGCCTAGCCTCGGGCAAGGGCAGCCGACCCCGGAGGATCTCCGTCTCGCCCGAGGCCCCCCTCCAGCGACGAACATACTTCCGGCTCGCCCGAGGCCCTGTCTTCGCCAAGAAGCAACCCTGGCCAAATCGCCGCGCCAATCGACCAAATCGCAGGAGCATTTAATGCAAAGGTGGCCTGACACCTTTATCCTGACGCGCGCCCTTCAGTCGACAGAGCCGAAGTGACCGCAGTCACTTCGCCGCTCCACTGACCGGCCTGACAGAAGGACAGCGGCGCCTGCGCCGCTCCGACTGTTGTGCCACTCGACAGAGCGAGGCTGACAGGCAGCCAGGCCCGGCCTCAGGCACCATAGGAAACTCCGCTTCGCCCGACCCAGGGCTCGGACTCGGGCTAAGCCCCGGAAGACGGCGAACTCCGCTCCGCCCGACCCAGGGCTCGGACTCGGGCTAAGCCCCAGAAGACGGTGAACTCTGCTCCGCCCGACCCAGGGCTCGGACTCGGGCTAAGCCCCGGAAGACGGTGAACTCCGCTCCGCCCGACCCAGGGCTCGGACTCGGGCTAAGCCCCGGAAGACGGCGAACTCCGCTCCGCCCGACCAAGGGCTCGGACTCGGGCTAAGCCCCGGAAGACGGCGAACTCCGCTCCGCCCGACCCAGGGCTCGGACTCGAGCTAAGCCCCTGAAGACGGCGAACTCCGCTCCGCCCGACCCAGGGCTCGGACTCGGGCTTAGCCCCTGAAGACGATGAACTCTGCTTCGCCCGACCCCAGGGCACGGACTCAGCTCTGGCCTTAGCCGACGGTCTCCGCCTCGCCCGACCCAGGGGCTCGGACTCGACCTCGGCCTCGGAAGACAGACTCGACCTCAACCTCGGAGGAGCCTCCACATCGCCCAACCTAGGGCGCGGACCGGCCACGTCAACAAGAGGCGCCATCATTACCCTACCCCAAGCTGACTCTGGCTACGGGAAACAAGACCGGCGTCCCATCTGGCTCACTCCGCCAGACAAAGTAATGATGGCGCCCCGCACGCTCTATGACAATGGCGGCTCTCAGCCCCCTTACGAAAGCATGAGGACGTCAGCAAGGACTCGACAGCCCCGACAGCTGTCCTTCCGCCAGGCTTCAACGCTCCTCCGACGGCCACGACACCACATGAACCGGGTGCCAAAACCTCTCCGGCTGCCACGATGGCATGTACTTAGGGCGCTAGCTCTCCTCCGCTAGACACGTTAGCACTCTGCTACACCCCCATTGTACACCTGGATCCTCTCCTTACGCCTATAAAAGGAAGGACCAGGGCCCTCTTACAGAGGGTTGGCTGTGCGGGGACGAGGACGAGATAGGCGCTCGCGTGAGGCCGCTCGCTCCCTCTCCCGCGTGGACGCTTGTAACCCCCTACTGCAAGCGCACCCGACCTGGGCGCGGGACGAACACGAAGGCCGCGGGATTTCCACCTCTCTCATGCCCGTCTCCGGCCGCCTTTTCCCCCCTTCGCGCTCGGCCTCGCGCCGACCCATCTGGGCTGGGGCACGCGGCGACATTTCACTCGTCGGCCCAGGGACCCCCCGGTCTCGAAACAGCTTCCCGTCAAGCTCCAGATGGGCAGTCTCCAGCAACCTCTCGAGCCTGGGACGGTGCTCCGTTTTGGGAGTCTTGAGTTCATGTCCCTCGACGGCAGCCACGACATGATACTCCTTCCCCCGCCGTGTGACAGCGACAATGGCAGCGGAATCGACGACGTCTTCCCCGCGTGGTGGAAGAACAACATTCGAGCTCACCCCGCCCTCTCCCCCGCCGACGGAGGAGGAGGCGGGGCAACCAAGGCCAAGCAGGAGGCGGCCCCTCGTCGGCTGTCGAGCAAGTCGGCGGCGCCGACGCCCCAATGGGAGGCGCCTCGGGCATCGACCTCGCGTTTGAGACGAAGACGAGCGCCGTCTCCCCGCAACACGCCAATTCCGAGCAAACAGACGACGCCAGCACGCTCGCGAAAGGCTTGCTGGGCGTCACCCTCGTGCTTGAGACGACGGTGCAGTCAGTCCCCGACATGACTTCATCACCGCCCGTCGACCAAGAGGTACCGACCGATTCCCATCTCACGCCCTTTGGATTCAGCCTCGACCCGCCAAGCGGCTTCGCTTCGGCGGACGCTCTCGTAGAGGCGAGTCCAAACCCTCTGGGGTATCGTATGCGGTCACCCTGGGACCGGCTGACGGACGTCTCGACCTACGGGCCCTCGGGGTCCGAGGGAGATGACGAGCCCGACTTCTGTTGGGATTTCTCCGGACTTGGTAACCCCAGTGCCATGCGGGACTTCATGACCGCATGCGACTACTGCCTTTCCGACTGTTCCGACGGTAGCCGCAGCCTCGGCGACGAGGACTGCGGCCCAAGTCGTGAATGTTTCCACGTCGATCTAGGGGGTCCCTCCGAAGGCAACCATCTCGGTATGCCGGAGAACGGTGATCTCCCTAGGCCTGTGCCTCGCGTTGACATCCTACGGGAGCTAGCTGTGGTCCCCGTTCAGGCGGGGGGTCATGACCCACAGCTTGAGCAAATCCGCGGGGTGCAGGCCAGGCTCGACGAGGGAGCAGGAGCACTTGAGCCGATCCGCCGGGACGTCGGGCAGGAATGGGCGGGCCAGCCTCCGGTCAGAGAAATGCGTCATCTACCCCAGGGTATCCAGCACCAAATCGCCGACGATGTCAGGGTAAGGCCGCCACCCGCTTCTAGTGGGGTCGGCCAGAACCTGGCTGCAGCGGCAATGCTTCTCCGCGCGATGCCGGAGCCATCAACCACCGAGGGGCGGCGAATCCAGGGAGAGCTCAAGAATCTCCTGGAGGGCGCCGCGGTCCGACGGGCCGAAAGCTCCGCCTCCCGAAGGCAGGGGTACCCCTCGGAACATCGCGCCGCGACTTCCCGATTCATGCAGGAAGCCTCGGTCCACACCGGGCGCACACGCAACACAGCGCCTGTGGCCCCGGGATGCCTCGGCAACGAGCACCATCACCACGACTGTCGGGCCCACCTCGACGAGAGGGTGCGCCGAGGCTACCACCCCAGGCGTGGAGGACGCTACGACAGCGGGGAGGATCGGAGTCCCTCGCCCGAACCACCCGGTCCGCAGGCTTTCAGCCGCGCCATACGACGGGCGCCGTTCCCGACCCGGTTCCGACCCCCGACTACTATCACAAAGTACTCGGGGGAGACGAGACCGGAACTGTGACTCGCGGACTACCGGCTGGCCTGCCAACTGGGTGGAACGGACGATGAAAACCTCATCATCCGCAACCTCCCCCTATTCCTCTCCGACACCGCTCGCGCCTGGTTGGGGCACCTGCCTCCGGAGCAGATCTCCAACTGGGACGACCTGGTCCAAGCCTTCGCCGGCAATTTCCAGGGCACGTACGTACGCCCTGGAAACTCCTGGGACCTCCGAAGCTGCCGGCAGCAGCCGGGAGAGTCTCTCCGGGACTACATCCGGCGATTCTCGAAGCAGCGCACCGAGCTGCCCAACATCACCGATTCGGATGTCATCGGCGCGTTCCTCGCCGGCACCACCTGCCGCGACCTGGTGAGCAAGCTGGGTCGCAAGACCCCCACCAGGGCGAGCGAGCTGATGGACATCGCCACCAAGTTCGCCTCTGGCCAGGAGGCGGTTGGGGCTATCTTCCGGAAGGACAAGCAGCCCCAGGGCCGCCCACCGGAAGATGCCCCTGAGGCGTCAACTCAGCGCGACGCCAAGAAGAAGGGCAAGAAGAAGTCGCAAGCGAAACGCGACGCCGCCGACGCGGACCTTGTCGCCACCGCCGAGTACAAGAACCCTCGGAAACCCCCCGGAGGTGCCAACCTCTTCGACAAGATGCTCAAGGAGACGTGCCCCTATCACCAGGGGCCCATCAAGCACACCCTTGAGGAGTGCGCCATGCTTCGGCGCCACTTCCACAGGACCGGGCCACCCGCGGAGGGTGGCATGGCTCACGACGACGACAAGAAGGAAGATCACCAGACAGGAGAGTTCCCCGAGGTCCGCGACTGCTTCATGATCCACGGTGGGCAAGCGGTAAACACCTCGGCTCGGCACCGCAAGCAAGAGCGTCGGGAGGTCTGTTCGGTGAAGGTGGCTGCGCCAGTCTACCTAGACTGGTCCGACAAGCCCATCACCTTCAACCAAGCCGACCACCCCGACCACGTGCCGAGCCTGGGGAATTACCGCTCGTCGTCGACCCCGTCATCGGTGACGTCAGGCTCACCAAGGTCCTCATGGACGGAGGCAGCAGCCTCAACATCATCTACGCCGAGACCCTCGGGCTCCTGCGTGTTGATCTGTCCTCGGTCCGGGTAGGCGTTGCGCCTTTCCACGGGATCATCCCCGGAAAGCACGTCCAGCCCCTCGGACAACTCGACCTTCCCGTCTGCTTCGGAATGCCCTCCAACTTCCGAAGGGAGACCCTCACATTCGAGGTGGTTGGGTTCCGAGGAACCTACCACGCGGTACTGGGGAGGCCATGCTACGCGAAGTTCATGGCCGTCCCCAACTACACCTACCTCAAGGTCAAGATGTCGGGCCCCAACGGGGTCATCACCGTCGGCCCCACGTACAAACACGCGTTCGAATGCGACGTGGAGTGCGTGGAGTACGCCGAGGCCCTCGCCGAATCCGAGGCCCTCATCGCCGACCTGGAGAGCCTCTCTAAGGAGGTGCCAGACGTGAAGCGTCACGCCGGCAACTTCGAGCCAGCGGAGACGGTTAAGTCCGTCCCCCTCGACCCCAGCAGCGACGCCTCCAAGCAGATCCGGATCGGCTCCGAGCTCGATCCCAAATAGGAAGCAGTGCTCGTCGACTTTCTCCGCGCAAATGCCGACGTCTTCGCGTGGAGTCCCTCGAACATGCCCGACATACCGAGGGATGTCGCCGTGCACTCGCTGGACATCCGAGCCGGAGCCTGACCCGTCAAGCAGCCTCTGCGCCGATTCGACGAAGAAAAGCGCAGAGCCATAGGCGAGGAGATCCACAAGCTAATGGCGGCAGGGTTCATCAAAGAGGTATTCCATCCCGAATGGCTTGCCAACCCTGTGCTTGTGAGAAAGAAAGGAGGGAAATGGCGGATGTGTGTAGACTACACTGGTCTAAACAAAGCATGTCCGAAGGTTCCCTACCCTCTGCCTCGCATCGATCAAATCGTGGATTCCACTGCTGGGTGCGAAACCCTGTCTTTCCTCGATGCCAACTCAGGGTATCACCAAATCAGGATGAAGGAGTCCGACCAGCTCGCGACTTCTTTCATCACGCCCTTCGGCATGTACTGCTATGTCACCATGCCGTTCGGCTTGAGGAATGCGGGCGCGACGTACCAGCGGTGCATGAACCATGTGTTCGGCCAACACATTGGCCGGACGGTCGAGGCCTACGTCGATGACATCGTAGTCAAGACGAGGAAAGCCTCCGACCTCCTTTCCGACCTTGAAGTGACATTCCGATGTCTCAAGGCGAAAGGCGTGAAGCTCAATCCCGAAAAGTGTGTCTTCGGGGCGCCCCGAGGCATGCTCTTGGGGTTAATCGTCTCCGAGCGGGGCATCGAAGCCAACCCGGAGAAGATCGCAACCATCACCAGCATGGGGCCCATCAAGGACTTAAAAGGCGTACAGAGAGTCATGGGATGTCTTGCGGCTCTGGGCCGCTTCATCTCACGCCTCGGCGAAAGAGGCCTGCCTCTGTACCGCCTCTTAAGGAAGGCCGAGTGCTTCACTTGGACCCCTGAGGCCGAGGAAGCCCTCGGGAACCTGAAGGCGCTCCTCACGAATGCGCCCATCTTGGTGCCCCCCGCTGCTGGAGAAACCCTCTTGATCTACGTCGCCGCGACCACTCAGGTGGTTAGCGCCGCGATTGTGTTTGAGAGACGAGAAGAGGGGCATACATTGCCCGTCCAGAGGCCAGTCTACTTCGTTAGCGAGGTACTGTCCGAGACCAAAATCCGCTACCCACAAGTTCAGAAGCTGCTATACGCGGTGATCCTGACGCGGCGGAAGCTGCGACACTACTTCGAGTCTCATCCGGTAACTGTGGTGTCATCCTTCCCCCTGGGGGAGATCATCCAGTGCCGAGAGGCCTCGGGTAGAATCGCAAAGTGGGCGGTGGAAATCATGGGCGAAACAATCTCGTTCGCCCCTCGGAAGGCCATCAAGTCCCAGGTCTTGGCGGACTTCGTGGCTGAATGGGTCGACACCCAGCTCCCAACAGCTCCGATCCAACCGGAGCTCTGGACCATGTTCTTCGACGGGTCGCTGATGAAGACAGGAGCCGGCGCAGGCCTACTCTTCATCTCGCCCCTCGGGAAGCACCTACGCTACGTGCTACACCTCCATTTCCCGGCGTCCAACAATGTGGCTGAGTACGAGGCTCTGGTCAACGGGTTGCGGATCGCCATCGAGCTAGGGGTCCGATGCCTCGATGCTCGCGATGACTCGCAGCTCGTCATCGACCAAGTCATGAAGAACTCCCACTGTCGCGACCCGAAGATGGAGGCCTACTGCGATGAGGTTCGACGCCTAGAAGACAAGTTCTACGGGCTCGAGCTCAACCACATCGCCCGGCGCTACAACGAGACTGCGGACGAGCTGGCTAAAATAGCCTCGGGGCGAACAACGGTTCCCCCGGACGTCTTCTCCCGAGACCTGCATTAACCCTCTGTCAAGATCGACGACACGCCCGAGCCCGAGGCACCCTCGGCCCAGCCCGAGGTACCCTCGGCTCAGTCTGAGGCACCCTCGGCCCCCGAGGGTGAGGCACTGCACGTCGAGGAGGAGCGAAGCGGGGTCACGCCTAATCAAAACTGGCAGACCCCGTACCTGCAATATCTCCACCGAGGAGAGCTACCCCTCGACCGAGCCGAAGCTCGGCGGTTGACGTGGCGCGCCAAGTAATTCGTCTTGCTGGGAGATGGGAAGGAGCTCTACCACCGCAGCCCCTCAGGCATCCTCCAGCGATGCATTTCCGTCGCCGAAGGCCAGGAGCTCCTACGAGAGATACACTCGGGGGCTTGCGGCCATCACACAGCACCTCGAGCCCTTGTTGGAAACGCCTTCCGACAAGGTTTCTACTGGCCGACGACGGTGGCTGACGCCACTAGAATTGTCCGCACCTGCGAAGGGTGTCAGTTCTACGCAAGGCAGACCCACCTGCCTGCCCAGGCTCTGCAGACGATACCCATCACCTGGCCTTTTGCTGTGTGGGGTCTAGACCTCGTCGGCCCCTTGCAGAAGGCACCCGGGGGCTACACGCACCTGTTGGTCGCCATCGACAAATTCTCCAAGTGGATCGAGGTCCGGCCCCTAAACAGCATCAGGTCCGAGTAGGCGGTGGCGTTCTTCACCAACATCATCCATCGTTTTGGGGTCCCGAACTCCATCATCACCGACAACGGCACCTAGTTCACCGGCAGAAAGTTCCTGGACTTCTGCGAGGATCACCACATCCGGGTGGACTGGGCCGCCGTGGCTCACCCCATGACGAATGGGCGAGTAGAGCGTGCCAACGGCATGATTCTACAAGGACTCAAGCCTCGGATCTACAACGACCTCAACAAGTTCGGCAAGCGATGGATGAAGGAACTCCCCTCGGTGGTCTGGAGTCTGAGGACAACACCGAGCCGAGCCACGGGCTTCACGCCGTTCTTTCTAGTCTATGGGGCCGAGGCCATCTTGCCCACAGACTTAGACTACGGTTCCCCGAGGACGAGGGCCTATGCTGACCAAAGCAACCAGGCTAATCGAGAAGACTCGCTGGACCAGCTGGAAGAGGCTCGGGACATGGCCTTGCTACACTCGGCGCGGTACCAGCAGTCCCTGCGACGCTACCACGCCCGAGGGGTCCGGTCCTGAGACCTCCAAGTGGGCGACCTGGTGCTTCGGCTGTGACAGGACGCCCGAGGGCGGCACAAGCTCACGCCTCCCTGGGAAGGGCCGTTCGTCATCGCCAAAGTTCTGAAGCCCGGAACATACAAGCTAGCCAACAGCCAAGGCGAGGTCTACAGCAATGCTTGGAACATCCAACAGCTACGTCGCTTCTACCCTTAAGATGTTTTCAAGTTGTTCATATACCTCGCTCCCACGCAAAGTTTAGTCATCAAGGAAGGGTCGGCCTTGCCTCGGCAAAGCCCGACCCTCCCTCGGGGGCTAAAAGGGGGGAACCCCCTCTGCGTCGAATTTTTTCCTCGAAAAAAGATCCTTTCTGCCAGAATGTCTTTCGTGCTTTTCGACTACTTCGAAAGTGGATCCTGAAAACGACGGAGTACACGTAAGCAGCCAAGGCTGACCGAGCCGAGGGACTCCTACGCCTCCGGGATACGGATACCTCACTCATCACCTTCTGCGATAAGTAACTCACGTTCGGATAAGTGATTCCACGGACCGAACAAGTCTTCACGTTCGAAAGCTCCTCTGCCGAAGCGATTCTTCGAGCCTTCTCGACTACGTCGGTGACAGAACCCCATGGACGGGCAAGAGCGAGCGTAAGCGGCAAGGCCGACCGAGCCGAGGGATTCCTACGCCTCCGGGATACGGATACCTCACTCATCGCCCTCCGTGAAAAGCAACTCTCGCTCGCACAAGACAATTCTGTTACCGACGAACAAAGTCCAGATACTCGAAACAAGGGGAAAAGAAACGCAGCTTTACAACATGGCGAGGGTGTGTTTGGGCCTCAGCGGCCGCAGAAAACACACACTACAAGATAATCCGATCCTGCAGGCTCGGATCTCGACAGTTGAAGGGAACAGCAGCACCCTCGGCGTCAACTACACCTTCGGCGAGGTCCGACCTAGCCTCCGATGGCGACACGGTCCGAGGGTCTCCACTCTGAAGGACGACTTCACCATCACGCCCGGGCCATCGCCGCCTGGGTCTCCTCCAAGAATCCGGCTCAAGCAGGCGGCTCGGCTGGTCACCCCGAGGCCTCGGCCAGCTGTCCCCCGAAGACATCAGCCCGGCCCGAGGCCTCGGTAGATCGACTCCGGCGTCGGTCCCGCTAATGGACGACCCGGCCAGGCTCCGGCCGACCAAGTCTTCTTTTCGAGCCAACTCTGCCTCTGTCCGTGCTGACACCGCTACCCCTGGCCTCGGCTCATCGAAGAGCGGCCGAGGGGTTCCTTTAACTAAGCAAGAGAAGCCTCGGACAACAACGCCAACCGAGCCGAGGGATTCCTACGCCTCCGGGATATGGACACCTCACTCGTCACCTTTGCACGGGGCGACTCACGCTTGGTGAAGCGGTTCAGACAACCAACAGGCGAGTCTTAGTGCTCGAAAATGAGGAAAAAACACGGCTCCACGCCAAAAATACATACACGTTCAGGCCCCGACAGCCACAATGAACAAAAGACCGGCATTCAAGGTGCCATCACAAACAGAACTCCGGTTCCACCTCCGCAGGTACGAACATCCCCACTCGATCAGGGGGGCCTGCGGAGCAACAGAAGACCGACGAACGGCACGCCGTCACCCGCTCCAGCAGCGGCGACGACGACGACTTCTGCTCCGGTGGGCCGAACAGTAGTAGCGATGACCTCAGGGCGGATGCTGCTGCCAGGAGGCCCCCGCCCGTGCCCAAACTCGTGAGGCAAGGGTCCGAGAGCCGGGCACGTGGCAGCTGCCGGCGCCACGAACGGCGAACGCCCTTCCCCCGATCACTGAGGGAAGGAGCGGGCCACCGCCCACGCAGGGGCCGACCCCAACTCGGCACACTCCCCTCCCCAGCACTGATGATGAAAATCCTTGAGGCTGAGGGAGGGGCAGAGGCCGCAGCCCGGCTTGCTTTCCCCCGCCATCAAACTGGAGGTCACCGTCTTGAGTGACCACCGGCGGAGGGGTGCAGTCGGGCTGCATGATGAAAATCCTTGAAGCCGAACGATGGCTGAAAGGTACCAACTCCCACGGAGTTGCGTTCCCCCAACGACAAGGCGGAAGGACTGCGGGCATCACCCATCCGGGGGCTCGGAAGGTGGAAAGATACAATGCATAAGGGAGCACGAAGACATGGTCGCCTTTCAAGGGGGTCACCCTCCTTTTAAAGGCGACTCTCCCTACTTGTGTCCCCAGCCATCACGGGCTGAGTCTTCTCCAACACGCTCCAAGGTCCTCCCCCTACGGCGCGGGGGCTGGGTCCCACGCGTCATGCAAGCCGGCCCAGGGCGGAAGAAGCCAAACCGTCGCGCGCGGTGCATGCAACCGTCCAGCGGTTACAAGCGTCCCTCCACTTTCGCCCAGACCAGCGGGTGAAAGGGCGGGCAGCCATACAGGCGGCATGCAACCGCGCCAAGTGGGCGCTCCTCTCCGACTTCCAACGCGCCCAGCATGGAAGCCCACGCCCACGCGTCATGCAACCGCCAAGCAGGCGGCAAGCAACTGCACCGCCACTCGCGCCATGTAACACCCAAACTATTATTTTGAGAGTTTAGTAAAATTCTCCAAAGATTTTGAATTAAAATTTATTTTTATTAAATGTTTTTAATAAAAGGCGGAATAAAGAGATCCTCTTATAAATTAAGTTATTTTTTTTGTTGAACTATATAAGTACCCTATAAAGGATGTAAGTCAAATCATTTCGTATAAAAAAACTACATAGTAGAAATTATTTTCTTTCTATTAAATAAATAATTAAGACTAAATTAAATTTGCATCATGCTAAGGTTCATCCGTGGCTTCAGTTAACTTTTGTGTAAATTTCAAAACAGATTTAAATTTGTAATTTGGATTGAATTAGAAAAGAATTAAAAAAAAATAGAAACCACATGCGCTCAGATCCATCTTCCCATTGGTCCAATCACCTTTAACCCTTCATGTAGCCCACGTCTCCTTGTTTTTTTCTTTTCTCATTCTTTATTCTGCCAGCCAAACGTTGCCTGTCTCAGTGATACGTGGGACCATGGAGTCAGCTCCATCCCCTTCGCTGATACCGCTTGACGAAGGTAGCTTCTCAGCCGTTGCATGAGCGTCGTGCTTGGACGAAACCTGTAGCCATGGATCCACCCACGCGCACGTGTGACTGCATGGTCGCCAACCGGCGGGACCCTGTGGACAGGCTCGCTCTGCTCCCACCTCGCGCACAGGGAGTTTCAGTGACTAGTGAACTCTATTGTCAGGTATCTCATCTACCTCCAGTTCGCCCATGGAGTAGAACACGGGATCGACGGGATCTAGCGCTAGACTTGAATACGCCACGGCCCTACACTACTAAACTATGGATCCGCCTCATCAGCCGTAACCCGGATTCAAATCGCACAAAATTTCTAGGACCACCAAATCCGCCCCTGTCGTAGGTTGTTACGATTTGTGCGCAGATTTTAACGACTCTGTTGTGCCGGTCGTGCATGCCTCCTCTCGCCTCTTCCTATATAACCTATCCGTGACCTTCCCCTCAAAGTACCAAATCAATCGAGGCCCGGTCGATACGAACTCAAGACGCCGCCGCGGATCAAACCTGCAGCCGCAGGATGTCGACTCTGATGTTGGCCGTAGGACTTCTTTGCGGCGTGGTCTGCAATGTCTACGTCGTGTTCACCAGTAAGAACCTTCCCACTAGTTTCTCCTTTATCTCTTCATCGACTAGCACAACTCCACATTAGGACCTGTGTGTCGTGGCTCTAGCACTGCTCTGCTCCGGCGTGTCGCCGCCACGGGTGGGAACTGCGCCGCCGTGGTCGCCGTGGTGTATAGTCGCTGGCCGCGCGTAGCACCTGTTGCCGTGCATGCGGCGCATGTGGCCGGCCATGGCGCTGTGAAGAATCAAATTAGTTGATGCCGGTGTGCACAAGGAAGAAGAAACACATGGATCGTGGATGTGTGGATGGGTGGTCCAAATTAAAGCAACAGGTACCACTTTCAAGTCATTAAATCTTAGCCGTTAATCCTTGATGGGCGGTCGAGATTAAATCGTGGCGTACCCCTTCACTCCATTTAGTCGCGACCATTGGATGAAGATCGAACGGCTCTGTGTGCGTGCGTGTACTACTGCCAGGCCATCTTACAGAAGAACCCCTGTCCTTTGAAATATTCAACCCGCCATCCACGCGGGGTGAATATGAGTCTTGGAGAAATATACGAATTAGCCCCCGAGTTTCTCTGAATTAGTGTGCTTAGTCCAGTGACTTAAGAAAATAGGAAAAACAATATAGAAAATACTTTTCTAGCACAAAAATAATTCTAGAACTTGTGTAATTCCTAGAAAATCCATTTTAGCTCCGAATTAATCCATTCCAGTGGCATTAATTTTGTTTTAATATTGTCTATCAACTAGTAACACTGTTTAGCCATGAAACTTGAATTGAAATTGTTCATTAGGATTAATCTATTCTAAGCACTAAATAATTTCGGAAATTCATAACTTAATAATCGTAGCTCCGAATTTAGTGGTTCTTATTTCTACGATCTCGTTACACGGCGTAGAATATTATTATATAGTTTATTCTTATGTTTGGTGTGATGTTAATTTGGCCTATACATGTTTGTCTGTATTACTACGTTTAGCAGTGAGGACACGTGTCACCTGAAGATCATCCTAGTACCTGGAATCTCAAGTCCCAGGCAAGTTGTGCCCTTGATCACTTCTTTTTACCCACTCATGTTCTAATTAATCATAATGATCTGCATAGGTTAATTTTGATGGGACCCAATAGGTTACCCTAGTTTGTCTATCTTTATACCTTGTTTACCACTGAACTTTTTGGGTAGTACTTGCTAGTGCTTTATGTGGTTTTGAGTATGAAGATACATTATTCATGATCACACTTTTATTATCTGTTTATTATCACTGTTCATGATAAGATCATTATGTTAATTGGAACATGGAGCGACCACCCGGGAAAACAGTGCTACCACAAGGGTTTATGGACGCCCTTGGCTGATTAATTAGGAAAGCTAGTGGAGGACTACCTTACCCGAAAGGGGCAAGGGCAGTAGGGGAGTGGTCAGTGTAGGGAGGTCCTTGGTTGATTTTGCTACGATGGCGGTCAGGCAAGAACCCTGCATTGGAGCTTCCTATAAACTGTAGCGGGTTTTCTGAAGCTAGTGGAACTTTGTAAAGGCCTCGTAGTGTTACCCTGCCTCGCCTCCTCGGTAGAGGTGTATGGGAAGTCGCGATCCCTTGGCAGATGGGTAACATGACTTGTGGGTAAAGATGCGCAACCTCTGCAGAGTGTAAAACTGGTATACTAGCCGTGCTCACGGTCATGAGCAGCTCGGACCCTCACATGATTAATTTATGGAACTAAATTCAATTTGTCATATGCATTGCATTGCAGGTGATGTTGTTACTTTTGTTCTACTATTTAATTGGGTTGGTATTTACTTATACTTAGTAACCGCTAATAAAATTTTGACCAACTTTAAAAGCAATGCTCAGCTCTAACCATCCTCTTTGGTAAGCCTTACACTTCACGTGAGCTCCCACCTTTGGCGAGTTCATGCACATTATTCCCCACAACTTGTTGAGCGATGAACGTATGTGAGCTCACTCTTGCTGTCTCACACCCCCCACAGGTCAAGGACAGGTACCACAGGATGAGGCGCTTGGAGGATGTTGTGACGAGTTCGTGAGAGGTCTAGGTCGTCGTCTCCCAGTCAACTTTGGGTTGCTGGACCGTTGTCTCCTTATAATGTAATTATTTATTTATTTATTTTGTATAGAACTCTTATTATATAGTAAAGATGTGACATTCGATTCTGTGCCATGATTTCATCATATGTGTGAGACTTGGTCCCAGCACACCTGGTGATTATGTTCGCGCCTGGGTCTTGATGCCCCAAAATCCGGGTGTGACAGAAGTGGTATCAGAGGAATGTTGACTGTAGGACGAAACCTAGATAGAACTGGATAACCATTGTCTACTTACCTTTGCTACTATGATCCTTTCTAAACTTTTCTTAATCTTTTCTCATCTATTTCCACTTACTCTGATTATTCTTACCTTTTCAGTCTAAAGACGAATGTGGATTTCACACTTTGAAATCCCATATCTAAAGTGACCTTTAGAAATAGGAGACCTACCCTTAGGAAAAAAATCAAAACTATTTTTGTAAATATTTGTATACTTGAGTGTTTGTTCTTATGATACTTGTCTGATTTGGATCTTTGATTGAGTGTGATGAGTTGTGGAGTAATGTCCACAGTTACATCTGCATATACATATAGGCATAAATATAATTCATAAGATAACTAAATAAATCTAGATTATCCTTCATTAAAGATCTATCTCATCTTAATAGATCCATCTTATCCCGAAAAGATTCTATCATATCCTAATAGATCTTACTAACCTCAAAAGATTCCATCTTATCTTTATGGATCCATCTTATCCTAATAAGCATACTTATCCACCCTAGTTTAACAACCATGATCTAATGCAAATTAATTAGATCTTATCTAGTCAAGCTAGTCATACCAATCTAATCTAGATCCCATCTAACCTAATATGATCTAATCTAAAGTGAGTTACTTAATGGACCAGCATTAGACCCTGCTCCTATAAAAAAAAGTTTGAGATCTTAGATCAACTCGACCCTACCCAATAACTTGACCTAAAATACAGGTTACATAACTAATCCCACCTAACATATAGCTACCCACTAAACCCTCTGTCCATCTGTTACCTACAGATCTATCTTAACTTCTTGTCCCAAACCCGGAAGGAGACACCAAAGCTCAAGAAGGAAGAGATCATTTCCTTAAAGAAGAATAGGACTCAAGATCCACAATCTTGGAGGAAGTCTTTCCTTACCCTACTATGTCCTACCCAAGCCAATCCATGCTCTAAAAGCAATTTTTTCATATTGGGTGGCTATACATATATATACCCATGCTCTCCTAATCACCCACTAATGAAAAAAAATCTTGATTTTTGAACTGATTAGAAACTAAAAGCTAAATTGCAAACCACTCTTCCTATATCCTCTTTCTCACTAATCTCGAGGACGAGATTTCTGTTAAGGGGGGTAGAATTTGTAACACCCAAACTATTATTTTGAGAGTTTAGTAAAATTCTCCAAAGATTTTGAATTAAAATTTATTTTTATTAAATGTTTTTAATAAAAGGCGGAATAAAGAGATCCTCTTATAAATTAAGTTATTTCTTTTGTTGAACTATATAAGTACCCTATAAAGGATGTAAGTCAAATCATTTCGTATAAAAAAACTACATAGTAGAAATTATTTTCTTTCTATTAAATAAATAATTAAGACTAAATTAAATTTGCATCATGCTAAGGTTCATCCGTGGCTTCAGTTAACTTTTGTGTAAAGTTCAAAACAGATTTAAATTTGTAATTTGGATTGAATTAGAAAAGAATTAAAAAAAAATAGAAACCACATGCGCTCAGATCCATCTTCCCATTGGCCCAATCACCTTTAACCCTTCATGTAGCCCACGTCTCCTTGTTTTTTTTTCTTTTCTCATTCTTTATTCTGCCAGCCAAACGTTGCCTGTCTCAGTGATACGTGGGACCATGGAGTCAGCTCCATCCCCTTCGCTGATACCGCTTGACGAAGGTAGCTTCTCAGCCGTTGCATGAGCGCCGTGCTTGGACGAAACCTGTAGCCATGGATCCACCCACGCGCACGTGTGACTGCATGGTCGCCAACCGGCGGGACCCTATGGATAGGCTCGCTCTGCTCCCACCTCGCGCACAGGGAGTTTCAGTGACTAGTGAACTCTATTGTCAGGTATCTCATCTACCTCCAGTTCGCCCATGGAGTAGAACACGGGATCGACGGGATCTAGCGCTAGACTTGAATACGCCGCGGCCCTACACTACTAAACTATGGATCCGCCTCATCAGCCGTAACCCGGATTCAAATCGCACAAAATCTCTAGGACCACCAAATCCGCCCCTGTCGTAGGTTGTTACGATTTGTGCGCAGATTTTAACGACTCTGTTGTGCCGGTCGTGCATGCCTCCTCTCGCCTCTTCCTATATAACCTATCTGTGACCTTCCCCTCAAAGTACCAAATCAATCGAGGCCCGGTCGATACGAACTCAAGACGCCGCCGCGGATCAAACCTGCAGCCGCAGGATGTCGACTCTGATGTTGGCCGTAGGACTTCTTTGCGGCGTGGTCTGCAATGTCTACGTCGTGTTCACCAGTAAGAACCTTCCCACTAGTTTCTCCTTTATCTCTTCATCGACTAGCACAACTCCACATTAGGACCTGTGTGTCGTGGCTCTAGCACTGCTCTGCTCCGGCGTGTCGCCGCCACGGGTGGGAACTGCGCCGCCGTGGTCGCCGTGGTGTATAGTCGCTGGCCGCGCGTAGCACCTGTTGCCGTGCATGCGGCGCATGTGGCCGGCCATGGCGCTGTGAAGAATCAAATTAGTTGATACCGGTGTGCACAAGGAAGAAGAAACACATGGATCGTGGATGTGTGGATGGGTGGTCCAAATTAAAGCAACAGGTACCACTTTCAAGTCATTAAATCTTAGCCGTTAATCCTTGATGGGCGGTCGAGATTAAATCGTGGCGTACCCCTTCACTCCATTTAGTCGCGACCATTGGATGAAGATCGAACGGCTCTGTGTGCGTGCGTGTACTACTGCCAGGCCATCTTACAGAAGAACCCCTGTCCTTTGAAATATTCAACCCGCCATCCACGCGGGGTGAATATGAGTCTTGGAGAAATATACGAATTAGCCCCCGAGTTTCTCTGAATTAGTGTGCTTAGTCCAGTGACTTAAGAAAATAGGAAAAACAATATAGAAAATACTTTTCTAGCACAAAAATAATTCTAGAACTTGTGTAATTCCTAGAAAATCCATTTTAGCTCCGAATTAATCCATTCCAGTGGCATTAATTTTGTTTTAATATTGTCTATCAACTAGTAACACTGTTTAGCCATGAAACTTGAATTGAAATTGTTCATTAGGATTAATCTATTCTAAGCACTAAATAATTTCGGAAATTCATAACTTAATAATCGTAGCTCCGAATTTAGTGGTTCTTATTTCTACGATCTCGTTACACGGCGTAGAATATTATTATATAGTTTATTCTTATGTTTGGTGTGATGTTAATTTGGCCTATACATGTTTGTCTGTATTACTACGTTTAGCAGTGAGGACACGTGTCACCTGAAGATCATCCTAGTACCTGGAATCTCAAGTCCCAGGCAAGTTGTGCCCTTGATCACTTCTTTTTACCCACTCATGTTCTAATTAATCATAATGATCTGCATAGGTTAATTTTGATGGGACCCAATAGGTTACCCTAGTTTGTCTATCTTTATACCTTGTTTACCACTGAACTTTTTGGGTAGTACTTGCTAGTGCTTTATGTGGTTTTGAGTATGAAGATACATTATTCATGATCACACTTTTATTATCTGTTTATTATCACTGTTCATGATAAGATCATTATGTTAATTGGAACATGGAGCGACCACCCGGGAAAACAGTGCTACCACAAGGGTTTATGGACGCCCTTGGCTGATTAATTAGGAAAGCTAGTGGAGGACTACCTTACCCGAAAGGGGCAAGGGCAGTAGGGGAGTGGTCAGTGTAGGGAGGTCCTTGGTTGATTTTGCTACGATGGCGGTCAGGCAAGAACCCTGCATTGGAGCTTCCTATAAACTGTAGCGGGTTTTCTGAAGCTAGTGGAACTTTGTAAAGGCCTCGTAGTGTTACCCTGCCTCGCCTCCTCGGTAGAGGTGTATGGGAAGTCGCGATCCCTTGGCAGATGGGTAACATGACTTGTGGGTAAAGATGCGCAACCTCTGAAGAGTGTAAAACTGGTATACTAGCTGTGCTCACGGTCATGAGCAGCTCGGACCCTCACATGATTAATTTATGGAACTAAATTCAATTTGTCATATGCATTGCATTGCAGGTGATGTTGTTACTTTTGTTCTACTATTTAATTGGGTTGGTATTTACTTATACTTAGTAACCGCTAATAAAATTTTGACCAACTTTAAAAGCAATACTCAGCTCTAACCATCCTCTTTGGTAAGCCTTACACTTCACGTGAGCTCCCACCTTTGGCGAGTTCATGCACATTATTCCCCACAACTTGTTGAGCGATGAACGTATGTGAGCTCACTCTTGCTGTCTCACACCCCCCCACAGGTCAAGGACAGGTACCACAGGATGAGGCGCTTGGAGGATGTTGTGACGAGTTCGTGAGAGGTCTAGGTCGTCGTCTCCCAGTCAACTTTGGGTTGCTGGACCGTTGTCTCCTTATAATGTAATTATTTATTTATTTATTTTGTATAGAACTCTTATTATATAGTAAAGATGTGACATTCGATCCTGTGCTATGATTTCATCATATGTGTGAGACTTGGTCCCAGCACACCTGGTGATTATGTTCGCGCCCGGGTCTTGATGCCCCAAAATCCGGGTGTGACACGCCACCACCGCGCCTCCTCGATTGCGGAATCAGTACCGCGACTCGAGGCGACCCAGCACGCGACCCAGCAGCGCCAGCCTGGCGCGACGGTCAATGCGGCCAAAAATGGGCCGGCAGTAATGGCGGTGGCAGGCGGGTGGGAGCAGCGGTCACGTCGTCAGCCAGGCTTGCGTCCCATCCTGGGGCAGTGAGAGAACCCTCTCTCATGGCGTGAAGACGGCGCGCCCGTGTCCCGTTCCTCGAACGACTCGCGCACGCGCAACGGCCGCCCCGCGAACCACTCGCCCCGTCGCATTAACTCCGCGGCGGGACAAGCGGCGCCTCTGGCGGGGGAAGCGAGCGACGCTTCACCTTCGCCATAATGACTGCGTCAAAAAAGGTACGCCACGTCATTCGATTTCGTATCCTTTTCCTTTTTCCTCTTTCTCTCTCTTACAACAGGGACCGGGAAAGGGGGATACCCCGAAAAGGATCCTTCTCCGTGAAGGAAACAGGCTCCGAGCCTCCCTACGGATCAGAGGTTCGAAGGCTGGCCCCTCGGAGGGGTTTAACAGCCGCCTCAGAGCGCGTGGGCTCCACACCCACTACTGGTCAGAGGTTCGAAGGCCGGCCCCTCGAAAGGGTTCAACGGCCGCCTCAGGCCACTCGGGCTCCGCGCCCACTACTGATCCTGGGTACGTTCGATACATAACCGAGGCTCGGGCTACGCTCCCGAGGTACCCTAGGACATTTCCGAGACCAGCGGGAACGATCTTGTAACGGAATCCCATCAGAGGGAGGCATCGAGCCCTCGGACCCCGTCGACAGGGGACCGGGTCTGGCAGATCACCCGCATGTACTTTTGGGCGCGCCTCTGGGCCTCTAGCCGACCCCTAACAAATGGGGCACGGACGTCCACTCGGATTACCCGCCAGCAGCTCACCGGAGACACCATGTTCGGCGCCCTCCGAGGGCAACATGGCGCTTTCCCCCCCTCCTCCTTGCGAAAAGGCGACGCAGGGGCGTATGTGAAAAAGTCGAGTCTGTCCCTGACCGTCCTCTCGCCCTGTGCGGAGGCTCGGGGCTGCTCTCGCAAACCCGACTCCGGCCAAACCGTTGACAGCGTCAACATACCAGCTCGAGAACTTGGGACCCGACCGTGCACCCGGGCTACGGCCAACTCGCATGAGGGAATAACCAGGCCAGCCAAAGCATTGCGCGAGGCATTAAGCCCTCGGAGGAGTCAAACCACTCCTCCGAGGCCTCGGGGGCTACACCCGGCGGGTGCGCTCGCGCGCACCCACTGGAACAAAACGCAACCGAGAAAGGCTGGTCCCCTTGCAAAAAAGTGCGACAAAAGCCTCCAAGCGAGTGTTAACACTCCCTTCGAGGCTCGGGGGCTACTGTCGGGGACCATAATTAGGGGTACCCTCAAGACTCCTAATTCTCAGCTGGTAACCCCCATCAGCACAAAGCTGCAAAGGCCTGATGGGTGCGATTAAGTCAGGGATCGGTCCATTCGAGGGACTCGATCATGCCTCGCCCGAGCCTAGCCTCGGGCAAGGGCAGCCGACCCTGGAGGATCTCCGTCTCGCCCAAGGCCCCCCTCCAGCGACGAACATACTTCCGGCTCGCCCGAGGCCCTATCTTCGCCAAGAAGCAACCCTGGCCAAATCGCCGCGCCAACCGACCAAATCGCAGGAGCATTTAATGCAAAGGTGGCCTGACACCTTTATCCTGACGCGCGCCCTTCAGTCGACAGAGCCGAAGTGACCGCAGTCACTTCGCCGCTCCACTGACCGGCCTGACAGAAGGACAGCACCGCCTGCGCCGCTCCGACTGCTGTGCCACTTGTCGGGGACCATAATTAGGGGTACCCTCAAGACGCCTAATTCTCAGCTGGTAACCCCCATCAGCATAAAGCTGCAGAGGCCTGATGGGTGCGATTAAGTCAGGGATCAGTCCATACGAATGACTCGATCACGCTTCACCCGAGCCTAGCCTCGGACTCGGGCAGCCGACCTCGAGGGACTTCCGTCTCGCCCGAGGCCCCCCTTTTTAACGGAGGACACATCTCCGGCTCGCCCGAGGCCTTGGCTTCGCTAAGAAGCAACCCTGACTAAATCGCCGCACCGACTGACCGAGTTGCAGGAGCATTTAACGCAAAGGTGGCCTGACACCTCTATCCTGACGCGCGCCCCCCGGCAGAGCCGAAGTGACCGCCGTCACTCCGCTGCTCCACTGACCGGTCTGACAGAAGGACAGCGCCGCCTGCGCCACTCCGACTGCAGTGCCACTCGACAGAGTGAGTCTGACAGGCAGTCAGGCCTCGCCAGAGGCGCCATAGGAAACTCCGCTCCGCCCGACCCCAGGTCTCGGACTCGGGCTAAGACCCGGAAGACGGCGAACTCCGCTCCGCCCGACCCCAGGGCTCGGACTCGGGCTAAGACCCGGAAGACGTGGAACTCCGCTCCGCCCGACCCCAGGGCTCGGACTCGGGCTAAGACCCGGAAGACGGCGAACTCCGCTCCGCCCGACCCCAGGGCTCGGACTCGGGCTAAGACCCGGAAGACGACGAACTCCGCTCCGCCCGACCCCAGGGCTCGGACTCGGGCTCGGCCCCGAAGACGACGAACTCCGCCTCGCCCGACCCCAGGGCTCGGACTCCGCCCTGGCCTCTGCCAAACGACCTCCGCCTCGCCCGACCCAGAGGCTCGGGCTCGACCTCGGCAACGGAAGACAGATTCGACCCCAGCTTCGGAGGAGCCCCCACGTCGCCCGGCCTCGGGCGCGGGCCCGCCACGTCAACAGGGAGCGCCATCATCACTCTACCCCGAGCCGACTCGGGCCGCAGAGAACAAGACCGGTGTCCCATCTGACCAGCTCTGCCAGATAGGCAATGATGGCGCCTCCCAAGCCCTATGACGACGGCGGCTCTCAGCTCTCTTACGGAAGCAGGTGGACGTCAGCAAGGACTCGACCGCTCCGACAGCTGTCCCTCCGCCAAGCTCCATTGCTCCTCCGACAGCCACGACATCACACCAGCAGGGTGCCAAGATCTCTCCGGCTGCCACATTGGCATGTACTTAGGGCGCTAGCTCTCCCTCCGCTAGACACGTAGCACTCTGCTACACCCCCCATTGTACACCTGGATCCTCTCCTTACGACTATAAAAGGAAGGACCAGGGCCTTCTTAGAGAAGGTTGGCCGCGCGGGACCGAGGACGGGACAGGCGCTCTCTTGGGGCCGCTCGCTTCCCTCACCCGCGTGGACGCTTGTAACCCCGCTACTGCAAGCGCACCCGACCTGGGCGCGGGACGAACACGAAGGCCGCGGGACTTCCACCTCTCTCACGCCCATCTCCGGCCACCTCGCCTCTCCCCCCTTCGCGCTCGCCCACGCGCTCGACCCATCTGGGCTGGGGCACGCAGCACACTCACTCGTCGGCTTAGGGACCCCCCGGTCTCGAAACGCCGACAGTTGGCGCGCCAGGTAGGGGCCTGCTGCGTGCTGACGAACAGCTTCCCGTCAAGCTCCAGATGGGCAGTCTCCAGCAACCTCTCCGGCCCGGGACGGTGCTCCGTTTCGGGAGTCTTGAGTTCATGTCCTTCGACGGCAGCTACGACATGATACTCCATCCACCACCGTGCGACGACGACAATGGCGGTCGGCAGCCCGCCCGCCGGCGGCGGAATCGACGACATCTTCCCCGCGTGGTGGAAGAACGACATTCGAGCTCGTTCCGTCCTCTCCCCCGCCAACGGAGGAGGAGGCGGGGCAACCAAGGCCAAGCGGGAGGCCGCGCTTCGTCGGCCGTCGAGCGAATCGACGCCCCCGACGCCCCGGCGAAAGGCACGCTGAGCGTCGACCTCGCGTTCGAGACAGAGGCAAGCGCCGTCCCCCGCGACACGCTGATCCCGAGCAAGAAGACGACGCCAGCGCGCTCGCGGAAAGCCTGCAGGACGTCGCCCTCGTACCTGGGACGACGGTGCAACCAGTCCCCGATGTGACTACGTCGCTCCTCGTCGACCAAAAGGTACTGACTAACTCCCATCTTACGTCATTTCGACTTGGCCTCAACCCGCCTAGCAACCTTGCTTTGGCGGGCACTCTCATTGAGGCGAGTGCAACCCCACTGGGGTTTCATATGCGGTCGCCTTGGGACCGGTTGACAGACGTCTCGACCTACGGGCCCTCCGGGTCCGAGGAAGATGACGATCCCAGCATCTGTTGGGATTTCTCTGGACTTGGCAACCCCAGTGCCATGCGGGACTTCATGACCGCATGTGACTACTGCCTCTCCGACTGTTCCGACGGTAGCCGCAGCCTTGACGACGAGGGCTGCGGCCCAAGCCGCGAATGTTTCCACATCGAGCTAGGGGATCCCTCCGAAGGCAACCATCTCGACATGCCGGTGGACGGTGATCTTCCTAGGCCGGTGCCTCGCGCCGACATCCCACGGGAGCTAGCTGTGGTCCCCGTTCCGGCGGGGGGTCACGACCCACAGCTTGAGCAAGTCCGCGGGGCGCAGGCCAGGCTCGACGAGGGAACAGGAGCGCTTGAGCCGATCCGACGGGACGTCTGGCAGGTATGGGCGGGCCAACCCCCGGCCGGAGAAATACGTCACCTGCCCCAAGGTCTCCAGCACCGCGTCGCCAACGATGTCAGGGTCAGGCCGCCGCCCGCATCCAGCGGGGTTGGTCAGAACCTGGCAGCCGCAGCGATGCTCCTCCGCGCGATGCCGGAGCCATCAACTACCGAGGGTCGGCGAATCCAGGGAGAGCTCAAGAATCTCCTGGAAGGCGCTGCGGCCCGACGGGCCGAGAGCACTGCCTCCCGAAGGCAGGGATACCCCTCGGAACCTCATGCCGCGACTTCCCGATTCATGCGGGAAGCCTCGGTCTACACCGGGCGCACGCGCAACACCGCGCCTGCGGCCCCGGGCCACCTCGGCAACGAGCACCATCGACGCGACCGTCGGGCCCACCTCGACGAAAGGGTGCGCCGAGGCTACCACCCCAGGCGTGGGGGGCGCTACGACAGCGGGGAGGATCGGAGTCCCTCGCCCGAACCACCCGGTCCGCAGGCCTTCAGTCGGGCCATCCGACGGGCGCCATTCCCGACCCGGTTCCGACCCCCGACTACTATCACAAAGTACTCGGGGGAAACGAGACCGGAACTGTGGCTCGCGGACTACCGCCTGGCCTGCCAACTGGGTGGAACGGACGACGACAACCTCATCATCCGTAACCTCCCCCTGTTCCTCTCCGACACTGCTCGCGCCTGGTTGGAGCACCTGCCTCCGGGGCAGATCTCCAACTGGGACGACTTGGTCCAAGCCTTCACCGGCAATTTCCAGGGCACATACGTGCGCCCCGGAAATTCCTGGGACCTTCAGAGCTGCCGGCAACAGCCGGGAGAGTCGCTCCGGGACTACATCCGGCGATTCTCGAAGCAGCGCACCGAGCTGCCCAACATCACCGACTCGGATGTCATCGGCGCGTTCCTTGCTGGCACCACCTGCCGCGACCTGGTGAGCAAGTTGGGTCGCAAAACCCCCACCAGGGCGAGCGAGCTGATGGACATCGCCACCAAGTTCGCCTCTGGCCAGGAGGCGGTTGAGGCTATCTTCCGAAAGGACAAGCAGCCCCAGGGCCGCCCATCGGAAGAGGCTCCCGAGGCGTCTACTCCGCACGGCGCCAAGAAGAAGGGCAAGAAGAAGTCGCAATCGAAACGCGACGCCGCTGATGCGGACCTTGTCGCCGCCACCGAGTACAAGAACCCTCGGAAGCCCCCCGGAGGTGCAAACCTCTTCGACAAGATGCTCAAGGAGCCGTGCCCCTACCATCAGGGGCCCGTCAAGCACACTCTTGAGGAGTGCGTCATGCTTCGGCGCCACTTCCACAGGGTCGGGCCACCCGCGGAGGGTGGCAGGGCCCACGACGACGACAAGAAAGAAGATCACCAAGCAGGAGAGTACCCCGAGGTCCGCGACTGCTTCATGATCTACGGTGGGCATGCGGCGAATGCCTCGGCTCGGCATCACAAGCAAGAGCGCCGGGAGGTCTGCTCGGTGAAGGTGGCGGCGCCAATCTACCTAGACTGGTCCGACAAGCCCATCACCTTCGACCAGGCCGACCACCCCGACCATGTGCCGAGCCCGGGGAAATACCCGCTCGTCGTCGACCCCATCGTCGGCAACGTCAGGCTCACCAAGGTCCTGATGGATGGGGGCAGCTGCCTCAACATCATCTACGCCGAGACCCTCAAGCTCCTGCGCGTCGATCTGTCCTCCGTCCGAGCAGGCGCTGCGCCCTTCCACGGGATCATCCCTGGGAAGCGCGTCCAGCCCCTCGGACGACTCGACCTCCCCGTCTGCTTCGGAACGCCCTCCAACTTCCGAAGGGAGACCTTGACGTTCGAGGTGGTCGGGTTCCGAGGAACCTACCACGCGGTACTGGGAAGGCCATGCTACGCGAAGTTCATGGCCGTCGCCAACTACACCTACCTGAAGCTCAAGATGTCGGGCCCCAACGGGGTCATCACCGTCGGCCCCACGTACAAACACGCGTTCGAATGCGACATGGAGTGCGTGGAGTACGCCGAGGCCCTCGCCGAGTCCGAGGCCCTCATCGCCGACCTGGAGAACCTCTCCAAAGAGGTGCCAGACGTGAAGCGTCACGCCGGCAACTTCGAGCCAGCGGAAACGGTCAAGGCCGTCCCTCTCGACCCCAGTGGCGACACCTCCAAGTAGATCCGGATCGGTTCCGGGCTCGACCCCAAATAGGAAGCAGTGCTCGTCGACTTTCTCCGCGCAAACGCCGACGTCTTTGCGTGGAGTCCCTCGGACATGCCCGGCATACCGAGGGATGTCGCCGAGCACTCGCTGGATATTCGGGCCGGAGCCCGACCCGTCAGGCAGCCTCTGCGCCGATTCGACGAGGAGAAGCGCAGAGCGATTGGCGAGGAGATCCACAAGCTAATGGCAGCAGGGTTCATCAAAGAGGTATTCCATCCCGAATGGCTTGCCAACCCTGTGCTTGTGAGGAAGAAAGGGGGGAAATGGCGGATGTGCGTAGACTACACTGGTCTCAACAAAGCATGTCCGAAGGTTCCCTACCCTCTGCCTCGCATCGATCAAATCGTGGATTCCACTGCTGGGTGCGAAACCCTGTCCTTCCTCGATGCCTACTCAGGGTATCACCAAATCCAGATGAAAGAGTCCGACCAACTCGCGACTTCTTTCATCACGCCGTTCGGCATGTACTGCTATGTCACCATGCCGTTCGGTTTGAGGAATGCGGGCGCGACGTACCAGCGGTGCATGAACCATGTGTTCGGCGAACACATCGGACGCACAGTCGAGGCCTACGTCGATGACATCGTAGTCAAGACAAGGAAGGCTTCCGACCTCCTCTCCGACCTTGAAGTGACATTCCGATGTCTCAAGGCGAAAGGAGTCAAGCTCAATCCCGAGAAGTGTGTCTTTGGGGTGCCCCGAGGCATGCTCCTGGGGTTCATCGTCTCCGAGCGAGGCATCGAAGCCAACCCGGAGAAGATCGCAGCCATCACCAGCATGGGACCCATCAAGGACTTAAAAGGCGTACAGAGGGTCATGGGATGTCTTGCGGCCCTGAGCCGCTTCATCTCACGCCTCGGCGAAAGAGGTCTGCCTCTGTACCGCCTCTTAAGGAAGGCCGAGTATTTCGCTTGGACCCCTGAGGCCGAGGAAGCCCTCGGGAACCTGAAGGCGCTCCTTACAAAGGCGCCTGTCTTGGTGCCCCCAGCTGATGGAGAAGCCCTCTTGGTCTACGTCGCCGCGACCACTTAGGTGGTTAGCGCCGCGATTGTGGTCGAGAGGCAAGAGGAAGGGCATGCACTGCCCGTTCAGAGGCCAGTCTACTTCGTCAGCGAAGTACTGTCCGAGACCAAGATCCGCTACCCACAAGTTCAGAAGCTGCTGTATGCTGTGATCCTGACAAGGCGAAAGTTACGACACTACTTCGAGTCTCATCCGGTAACTGTGGTGTCATCCTTCCCCCTGGGGGAGATCATCCAGTGCCGAGAGGCCTCGGGCAGGATCGCAAAGTGGGCGATGGAAATCATGGGCGAAACAATCTCGTTCGCCCCTCGGAAGGCCATCAAGTCCCAGGTGTTGGCGGACTTCGTGGCCGAGTGGGTCGACACCCAGCTGCCGACGGCTCCGATCCAACCGGAGCTCTGGACCATGTTTTTCGACGGGTCGCTGATGAAGACGGGGTCCGGCGCGGGCCTGCTCTTCATCTCGCCCCTTGGGAAGCACCTATGCTACGTGCTCCGCCTCCATTTCCCGGCGTCCAACAATGTGGCCGAGTACGAGGCTCTGGTCAACGGGTTGCGGATCGCCATCGAGCTAGGGGTCAGACGCCTCGATGCCCGCGGTGACTCACAGCTCTCATCGACCAAGTCATGAAGAACTCCCACTGCCGCGACCCGAAGATGGAGGCCTACTGCGATGAGGTTCGGCGCTTGGAAGACAAGTTCTTCGGGCTCGAGCTCAACCACATCGCTCTGCGCTACAACGAGACTGCGGACGAGTTGGCTAAAATAGCCTCGGGGCGAACAACGGTCCCCCCGGACGTCTTCTCCCGGGATCTGCATCAACCCTCTGTCAAGTTCGACGACGCTCCCGAGCCCGAGGCACCCTCGGCACAGCCCGAGGCACACTCGGCTCGGCCCGAGGTACCCTCGGCCCCCGAGGGCGAGGCACTAGACGTCGAGGAAGGGCAGAGCGGGGCCACGCCTGATCGAGATTGGCAGGCCCCGTACCTGCAATATCTCCGCCGAGGAGAGCTACCCCTCGACCAAGCCGAGGCTCGGCGGGTAGCGCGACGCGCCAAGTCGTTCGTCTTGCTGGGCGACGAGGAGGAGCTCTACCACCGCGGCCCCTCGGGCGTCCTCCAGCGATGCATCTCCATCGCCGAAGGTCAGGAACTCCTGCAAGAAATACACTCGGGGGCTTGTGGCCATCATGCAGCGCCTCGGGCCCTTGTCGGGAATGCTTTCCGGCAAGGCTTCTACTGGCCAACGGCGGTGGCTGACGCCACTAGAATTGTCCGCACCTGCGAAGGGTGCCAATTCTATGCGAAGCAGACCCACCTGCCCGCTCAGGCTCTGCAGACGATACCCATCACCTGGCCCTTCGCTGTATGGGGTCTGGACCTCGTCGGTCCCTTGCAGAAGGCGCCCGGGGGCTACACGCACCTGCTGGTCGCCATCGACAAATTCTCCAAGTGGATCGAGGTCCGACCCCTGAACAGCATCAGGTCCGAGCAGGCAGTGGCGTTCTTCACCAACATCATCCATCGCTTCGGGGTCCCAAACTCCATCATCACCGACAACGGTACCCAGTTCACCGGCAAAAAATTCCTGGATTTTTGCGAGGATCACCACATCCGGGTGGACTGGGCTGCCGTGGCTCATCCCATGTCGAATGGGCAAGTAGAGCGTGCCAACGGCATGATTCTACAAGGGCTCAAGCCCCGGATCTACAACAGCCTCAACAAGTTCGGCAAGCGATGGATGAAGGAACTCCCCTCGGTGGTCTGGAGCCTGAGGACAACGCCAAGCCGAGCCACGGGTTTCACGCCGTTCTTCCTGGTCTATGGGGCCGAGGCCATCTTGCCCACTGACCTAGAATACGGCTCCCCGAGGACGAGGGCCTACAACGATCAAAGCAACCAAGCTAGCCGAGAAGAATCGCTGGACCAGCTGGAAGAGGCTCGGGATAAGGCCTTACTACACTCGGCGCGGTACCAGCAGTCCCTGCGACGCTACCACGCCCGAGGGGTCCGGTCCCGAGACCTCGAGGTGGGCGATCTGGTGCTTCGGCTGCGGCAAGACGCCCGAGGGAGGCACAAGCTCACGCCCCCCTGGGAGGGGCCATTCGTCATCGCCAAAGTCCTGAAGCCCGGAACATACAAGCTGGCCAACAATCAAGGCGAGGTCTACGGCAACGCTTGGAACATCAAACAGCTACGTCGCTTCTACCCTTAAGATGTTTTCAAGTTGTTCATATACCTCGCACCCACGCAAAGTTTAGTCATCAAGGAAGGGTCGGCCTCGCCTCGGCAAAGCCCGACCCTCCCTCGGGGGCTAAAAGGGGGGAGACCCCCTCTGCGTCGAATTTTTCCTCGAAAAAAAAGATCTCTTTTCAGCAGAATTCCTTTCGCGCTTTTTGACTACTTCGAAAAGCGGATCCTGGAAACGACGGAGTACACGTAAGCAGCCAAGGCTGACCGAGCCGAGGGACTCCTACGCCTCCGGGATACGGATACCTCACTCATCACCTTCTGCGATAAGTAACTCGCGTTCGGATAAAGCGACTCCGTGGACCGAACAAGTCTTCACGTTCGGAAGCTCTTCTGCCAAAGCGGTCCTTCAAGCCTTCTCGACTGAATCGGTGACAGGGCCTCATGGATGGGTGAAAGTACGCGTAAGCGGCAAGGCCGACCGAGCCGAGGGACTCCTACGCCTCTGGGATACGGATACCTCACTCATCACCTTCCGCGAGAAGCAACTCTCGCCCGCACAAACATCCCTGTTACCGACGAAAAAGTCCAGATGCTCGGAATAAGAGGAAAAGAGACACAGCTTTACAAGCGCGGCGAGGGTGTGTTTTCTAGCCTCAGCGGCCGCAGATGGCACACGCTACAAGACCATCTGATCCTGCAGGCTCGGGTCTTCACGCTGGAAGGGGGCTGTAGCACCCTCGGCATCGACGACGTCTCCAGCAAGGTCCGACCCAGCCTCGGACGGCGACGCGGTCTAGGGACTTCTCCGGGAATCCGGCCCGAGCAGGCGGCTCGGCCGGTTACCCCCGGGGCCTCGGCCAACCATCTTCCAAGGGCGCCAGCCCGACCCGAGGCCTCGGCTGATCGACTCCGGCGTCGGCTCCGCTGACGGACAACCCGACTAGGCTCCGGCCAACCAGGTTCCCATTTTCGAGCCAACTCCGCCTCTGTTCGTACTGATATCGCTACCCCTGGCCTCGGCTCATCGAAGAGCGGCCGAGGGGTCTCTTTAACTAAGCTAGAGGAGCCTCAGACAACAAGGCCGATCGAGCCGAGGGATTCCTACGCCTCTGGGATACGGATACCTCACTCGTCACCTTGACACGGGGCGACTCATGCTTGGTGAAGCGGTTCAGATAATCAACAGGCGAGACTTAGTGCTCAAAAATAAGGAAAAAACACGGCTCCGTGCCGAAATTACATACATGTTCAGGCCTCGACGGCCACAATGAACAAAAACACTGGTAATCGAAATGCCATTACAAACGGAACTCCGGTTC
Organism: Zea mays; assembly: GCF_902167145.1. Lineage (NCBI taxonomy): Eukaryota > Viridiplantae > Streptophyta > Magnoliopsida > Poales > Poaceae > Zea > Zea mays. The sequence continues at coordinate 27,488,018 of NC_050100.1, read as the reverse complement.
CCCCTCCGCAGGTACGAACAACCCCACTCCGAGGGGGAAGGCCTACGGAGCAACGGAAGGCCGACGAACGACGCACCGTCACCTGCTCCAGCAGCGGCGACGACGACGACTTCTGCTCCGGGGGGCCGAACAGCGGCAACGCTGACCTCAGGGTGGATGCCGCTGCCAGGAGGCCCCCGCCCATGCCAAAACTTGTGAGGCAAGGACGGGCAGAAGGCCGAGAAGTTGGAGGTTAGCCCGTGGCCGGCCCCGGCTATCGCGCCGGCGGAAGAACCTCTTCCGGCTGCCGTGGCGGACGACCGGCGCCGCGAGCGGCTCCGAAGCCACTCGCGTCTGAAGACCGGGAACGCTGCAGCTGCCACCGCCACGGGCAACACCCGCTCCTCCCCCCATCACTGAGTGAAGGAGCGGGCCACCGCCCGCGCAGGGGCCGACCCCAACTCGGCACTCTCCCCTCCCCAGCCTTGGTGATGAAAATCCTTGAGGCTGAGGGAGGGGCAGAGGCCGCAGCCCGGCTCGCTTTCCCCCACCATCAAGCCGAAGGTCGCCATCTCGGGTGACCGCCGGTGGAGGGGTGCGGCCGAGCTGCGTGATGAAAATCCTTGAAGCCGAACGATGGCTGAAAGGTACCAACTCCCACGGAGTTGCGTTCCTCCAACGAGGAGGCGGGAAGACGGCGGATACCCCCCATCCGGGGGCTTGGAAGATGGAAAGACACGACGCATAAGGGAGGAAGAAGACATGGTTGCCTTCTGAAAGGAGTCTCCCTCCTTTTAAAGGCAACTCTCCCTACGTGCGCCCCCAAACGCCACGGGCTGAGTCTTCTCCAACACGCTCCAAGGCCCTCCCCTGCGGCTCGGGGGCTGGGTCCCGCATGTCATGCAAACCGGCTCAGAGCAGAAGAAGCCAAACCGCCGCGCGTGGTGCGCACAACCGCCCAGCGGTTACAAGCGACCCCCCACTTTTGCCCAGACCAACGGGCGGAAGGGGCGGGCAGCCATGCAGGCGGCATGCAACCGCGCCAGGTGGACGCGCTTCTCCGACTTCTGACACGCCAGCTTGGAGGCCCAGGCCCACGCGTCACGCAACCAGCGCGCCAGTTGCTGCATGCAAGCAACCGCGCCACCACTTGTGCCACTGTCGCGCCTCTTCGGTTGCGGAGCCTATGCCACGACTCGAGGCGACCCAGCGGCGCCAGCCTGGCGCGACGGTCAATGTGGCCGAAAGTGGGCCGGCAGTAATGACGGTGGCAGGCGGGCGGGAGCAGCAGTCACGTCGCCAGCCAGGCTCACGTCCCGTCCAGGGACAGCGAGAGAGCCTCCTCCCACGGCGTGAAGACGGTGCGCCCGTGATCCGTTCCTCGAACGGCTCGCGCACGCGCAACGGCCGCCCCGCCAACCACTCGCCCCGTCGCATTAACTCCGCGGCGGGACAGGCGGCGCTTCCGGCAGGAGAAGCGGACGACGCTTCGCCTTCGCCGTAATAACCGCGCCAAAAAAGGTACGCCACGTCGTTCGATTTCGTATCCTTTTCCTTTTTTCCTCTTTCTCTATCTCTTGCAACAGGGACCGGGAAAGGGGGATACCCCGAAAAGGATCCTTCCCTGTGAAGGAACCGGGCTCCGAGCCCCCCCTACTGATCAGAGGTTCGAAGGCTGGCCCTCCGAAGGGTTCAACAGTCGCCTCAGATCGCGTGGGCTCGACACCCACTACTGGTCAGGGGTTCGAAGGCCAGCCCCCCGAAGGGCTCCATGGCCGCCTCAGGCTACTCGGGCTCCGCGCCCATTACTGATCAGAGGTTCGAAGGCTGGCCCCCGAAGGGTTCACAGTCGCCTCAGACACCGAGCGAGGGATGACCAGGGGTACGTTCGATACATAACCGAGGCTCGGGCTGCGCTCCCGAGGTACCCTAGGACATTTCCGAGACCAGCGGGAGCGATCTTGTAACGGAATCCCATCGGAGGGAGGCATCGAGCCCTCGGACCCCGTCGCCAGGGGACCGGGTCCGGCAGATCACCCGCAGGTACTTTTGGGCGTGCCTCTGGGCCCCTAGCCGACCCCCAACGAACGGGGCACGGACGTCCACTCGGATTACCCGCTTGCAGCTCACCGGAGACACCATGTTCGGTGCCCATCGAGGGTAACATGGCGCACTCCCCCCTCCTCCTTGCGGAAAGGCGACGTAGGGGCGTATGTAAAAAGTCGAGTCTGTCCCTGATCGTCCTCTCGCCCTGTGCGGAGGCTCGGGGGCTGCTCTCGCAAACCCGGCTCCGGCCGAACCGTTGACAGCGTCAACATACCAGCCCGAGAGCTTGGGCCCCGACCGTGCACCCGGGCTACGGCCAGTTCGCATGAGGGAACGACCAGACCAGCCGAAGCGTTACGCAAGGCACTAAGACCTCGAAGGAGTGAAACCACTCCTCCGAGGCCTCGGGGGCTACACCCGGCGGGTGCGCTCGCGCGCACCCACCGGAACAAAATGCAACCGAGAAAGGCTGGTCCCCTTGCAAAAAAGTGTGACGAAAGCCTCCAAGCGAGTGCTAACACTCCCTTCGAGGCTCGGGGGCTACTGTCGGGGACCATAATTAGGGGTACCCTCAAGACGCCTAATTCTCAGCTGGTAACCCCCATCAGCATAAAGCTGCAGAGGCCTGATGGGTGCGATTAAGTCAGGGATCAGTCCATACGAGTGAATCGATCACGCTTCACCCGAGCCTAGCCTCGGACTCGGGCAGCCGACCTCGAGGGACTTCCGTCTCGCCCGAGGCCCCCCTTTTTTAACGGAGGACACATCTCCGGCTCGCCCGAGGCCTTGGCTTCGCTAAGAAGCAACCCTGACTAAATCGCCGCACCGACTGACCAAGTTGCAGGAGCATTTAACGCAAAGGTGGCCTGACACCTCTATCCTGACGCGCGCCCCCCGGCAGAGCCAAAGTGACCGCCGTCACTCCACTGCTCCACTGACCGGTCTGACAGAAGGACAGCGCCGCCTGCGCCACTCCGACTGCAGTGCCACTCGACAGAGTGAGTCTGACAGGCAGTCAGGCCTCGCTAGAGGCGCCATAGGAAACTCCGCTCCGCCCGACCCCAGGTCTCGGACTCGGGCTAAGACCCGGAAGACGGCAAACTCCGCTCCGCCCGACCCCAGGGCTCGGACTCGGGCTAAGACCCGGAAGACGGCGAACTCCGCTCCGCCTGACCCCAGGGCTCGGACTCGGGCTAAGACCCGGAAGACGACGAACTCCGCTCCGCTCGACCCCAGGGCTCGGACTCGGGCTCGGCCCCGAAGACGACGAACTCCGCCTCGCCCGACCTCAGGGCTCGGACTCCGCCCTGGCCTCTGCCAAATGACCTCCACCTCGCCCGACCCAGAGGCTCGGGCTCGGCCTCGGCAACGGAAGACAGATTCGATCCCAGCTTCGGAGGAGCCCCCACGTCGCCCGGCCTCGGGCGCGGGCCCGCCACGTCAACAGGGAGCGCCATCATCACTCTACCCCGAGCCGACTCGGGCCGCAGAGAACAAGACCGGTGTCCCATCTGACCAGCTCCGCCAGATAGGCAATGATGGCGCCTCCCAAGCTCTATGACGACGGCGGCTCTCAGCTCTCTTACGGAAGCAGGTGGACGTCAGCAAGGACTCGACCGCTCCGACAGCTGTCCCTCCGCCAAGCTCCATTGCTCCTCCGACAGCCACGACATCACACCAGCAGGGTGCCAAGATCTCTCCGGCTGCCACATTGGCATGTACTTAGGGCGCTAGCTCTCCCTCCGCTAGACACGTAGCACTCTGCTACACCCCCCATTGTACACCTAGATCCTCTCCTTACGACTATAAAAGGAAGGACCAGGGCCTTCTTAGAGAAGGTTGGCCACGCGGGACCGAGGACGGGACAGGCGCTCTCTTGGGGCCGCTCGCTTCCCTCACCCGCGTGGACGCTTGTAACCCCCCTACTGCAAGCGCACCCGACCTGGGCGCGGGACGAACACGAAGGCCGCGGGACTTCCACCTCTCTCACGCCCGTCTTCGGCCACCTCGCCTCTCCCCCCTTCGCGCTCGCCCACGCGCTCGACCCATCTGGGCTGGGGCACGCAGCACACTCACTCGTCGGCTTAGGGACCCCCCGGTCTCGAAACGCCGACACCACTCGACAGAGCGAGGCTGACAGGCAGCCAGGCCTTGCCTCAGGCACCATAGGAAACCCCGCTTCGCCCGACCCAGGGCTCGGACTCGAGCTAAGCCCCGGAAGACGGCGAACTCCGCTCCGCCCGACCCAGGGCTCGGACTCGGGCTAAGCCCCGGAAGACGGCGAACTCCGCTCCGCCCGACCCAGGGCTCGGACTCGGGCTAAGCCCCGGAAGACGGCGAACTCCGCTCTGCCCGACCCAGGGCTCGGACTCGGGCTAAGCCCCGGAAGACGGCGAACTCCGCTCCGCCCGACCCAGGGCTCGGACTCGGGCTAAGCCCCGGAAGACGGCGAACTCCGCTCCACCTGACCCATGGCTCGGACTCGGGCTAAGCCCCTGAAGACGGCGAACTCCGCTCCACCCGACCCAGGGCTCGGACTCGGGCTCAGCCCCTGATGACGACGAACTCCGCTTCGCCCGACCCCAGGGCACGGACTCAGCCCTGGCCTCAGCCGACGGTCTCCGCCTCGCCCGACCCAGGGGCTCGGACTCGACCTCGGCCTCGGAAGACAGACTCGACCTCGACCTCGGAGGAGCCTCCACATCGCCCAACCTAGGGCGCGGACCGGCCACGTCAACAAGAGGTGCCATCATTACCCTACCCCAAGCTGACTCAGGCTACGGGAAACAAGACCGGCGTCCCATCTGGCTCGCTCCGCCAGACAAAGTAATGATGGCGCCTCGCACGCTCTATGATGATGGCGGCTCTCAGCCCCCTTACGGAAGCAAGAGGACGTCAGCAAGGACTCGACAGCCCCGACAGCTGTCCTTCCGCCAGGCTTCAACGCTCCTCCGACGGCCACGACACCACACGAACCGGGTGCCAAAACCTCTCCAGCTGCCATGATGGCATGTACTTAGGGCGCTAGCTCTCCTCCGCTAGACACGTTAGCACTCTGCTACACCCCCATTGTACACCTGGATCCTCTCCTTACGCCTATAAAAGGAAGGACCAGGGCCCTCTTACAGAGGGTTGGCCGCGCGGGGACGAGGACGAGACAGGCGCTCGTGTGAGGCCGCTCGCTCCCTCTCCCGCGTGGACGCTTGTAACCCCCTACTGCAAGCGCACCCGACCTGGGCGCGGGACGAACACGAAGGCCGCGGGATTTCCACCTCTCTCACGCCCGTCTCCGGCCGCCTTTTCCCCCCTTCGCGCTCGGCCTCGCGCCGACCCATCTGGACTGGGGCACGCGGCGACATTTCACTCGTCGGCCCAGGGACCCCCCGGTCTCGAAACGCCAACAATTATCAAATTCATATAAATTATTTTAAAGAATCAATATAGAGTTTTATATGATAGAGAAATACATGTGGATTAAAAAATGCTAAACAAAAGATCTAAAATATAACAGTTCGATCAAGTTGCATAAGATGTACAATTTTCCAATTGCTTCTGCATTTGGAAGTCCACCTTTCTATGTTATCTTTGCTATTTCTGACTTAATAGAATCCAAATAGTATTGAACACTAAGAAAACTACAAAATGAGATGGAGTTGTGTTGACTGAAAAACATATGTATGTAGCATTTGGAATAAAAAAATATACTTTAAGTATTCAAGTACCAGATAATGCGAGACAAGGGATTAATTCCACAGAGCAAAGTACAAAATCCATGACAAGATATTTCATAATAGATTTAAAAAAGGAAGGCTTTTGCTTAAAATATGAGGCCTTAATGTCAAAATGTGTATATATGATATTGAACGGGTCACCACCAATGCCTACACAAGTTGACTGCTCCAAACCTACAGCTATTGTTTGAAACACTCGTCAACAGAAATCAGACATGCATTAACCAAACATAGTCAGGTGCTCGTGCGTTGCCACGACTCACACATTATTAATCTTTATTTTTGCATAATTTTAGATTTTTACCGTTTAAATGTGGGAGAGGAGAGAGAGGTGAATGGAATAGTAGAGATAAGATTTATAAGAAATAGGGATCTGCACCAAGAACATAAACACAAATTAATTAGCATATTCTTGCCCCCTCAAGTTAAAATCATGCATCAATAGTACATAAACAATACAAATCCGGTGTGCATACTACAGAACAGGAATGTAGGCATTACCTTAATTAAAAAAGTAATGTGCTAGTATTAGTAGTACCTTCTAGGGTTGAGTCTTCCTCAACACCCTTGTATGCCCAGTGACATGATGCAATGATGTTCTCAGACGCATATCTTGCGATATTTATTTATAGCCAGTCAAAAACTCAGAGAGTAATCTTACTTTACGAAGGATTTGAAACATAAATAAAATTATGAAAATTGCTGTATTAATCAACGAAAAAACACTCGATGCAACAACATACAAAGATCAATTAAATGCCCAAGCACAAAAAATCTGAATGTGAAGCAAAGCATATATACATATCTGGACATATAGTCTGGTTCTTGCCGCATGCTTCCCAGCTGGACACTTCTCCAACCATTCTCTGTGCTATCGAGCGAATAAAGGTCTGAATAATTAACATTTAGCTTCTCTCTTTCTCTCTATCTATAGAAAACTCTTATCCTAGTTCCATATCATTATGTTTTTCTTCGGTGTGTCGATGTAACCGGCTATGCTGTCTCCATAGAAGTCGTCTTTAGTCGGCTAGATGATGTTGGCGTTCCAAACCGGGCTATTAGTGAACAAAACAGAGCATGTCCTAGCATCCAGGTTCCTATAGATTTCAAGATCATGACTGATGATGTCCAGTATTTGACGTACATACATAGTGTAAAACAGTCTTCCTTGCGTACCAGTGGAAGTCGACGGTGTTCCCTCCTTTGTCGGAGTGAAGTGGCTATGGAGTACAGGTAGTAGTTGTGTTAGCAGTCAGTAGCATGAGCGATCAGCCACATTGTTGATCTGATCAAACACACCAAATAGAGCACATCAAACCTTGCTTGCGGTTTGTACTACCTAGTGTATGTCTCTGATGAAGTGCGAGAGGAACATGAGCGCTTGTGTTATATTATCTGCACTGCAGAAAAAGCAACGTTCATGACTGTTAATGACAAATTGTCCAAAACTTTGCAGAATTGGAGCATGCACATACGAGTAGCAGAGTAGCGACATTACATTATGGGGGATAAGATCTCCCATAGGTGGGGAGCTGGGAGGTACAGTTGTTAATGGCGCCCACGACACATAGGCCCTTGACACCATCCTTGTCCTTGTAGTCCCCTGACGAAACAGAAAAAACGACACATGACGACCATGAGCACAAGATTGCGTGTCAGATTCATCTTGGAACGAGGGGCGTGGTCACTTACCATCATAGTTGTAGGTGCAGAGGAAGTAAGAAGAATTTGTTAATTACTGTTATAGAGAATAAAATGAAGAAGATGGCTTAATCTAGGCTGTCGAATGTCATTATCATAAGGCATATCCACTATGCTGCAAGCCTGGAACCTTTTATTCACGTAAAGTAAGCATGTGATGTGAACTCCGTCATGCTAGCTTCATACAAGTTACACACACTCAAAGAAGTTGCCAGGAAACCAACATTTTTGTCTCTTGTATCTAGTCTTGCACTAGGGGCAGCATTGGTTCCCCTCGCACTCATACTCATAGCATGGGCGGCAGACAGGGAAGGCACACTCATTGCAGGCAACAAAGACATCGCCAGTGGCTGAAACACCTATAGAGTCACCACAAATCTGGCAGACCTGCCCATTCGCACTCTTTGTGGGCTTAGCCTGCATTAGCGAGATAACGACAAAGTCAGCACACATGCAATCAGAAATTCAGCATTAGAGGACACCTCAGTGACTCATGCACTTTATTGGTGAGCAACAGACTGTAAAAATCAACCTGCGATCAAGTGTCTATTAGTCTTGAAGTCGAGGCTAAGATCAAAATGCCAGGAAGGTAATTTCGAATTTACATAAGATGAACTAATTCAATGGTGTAGTAGTCATAAACAAAGGCACGCTGCAGCAGGGCAAAGAAGGATCTAATTCACCGTCGGTCCATGGTAATTATGACAAGGAATTGTTGAGGCATGGGTAAACACAGGGATCTAAACAATCCGAGGCTCCATTTCACTAGATCTCCAAGACAACGAAACATGAACAGTATATCATTACCTATTACCGATTTGGCAGCTGTTCGAAGAATTGGACCGAGCACGAACAGTTCAGAAATTGCCAGGAGGACATGTCTGATCTGGTGACTTACACGGTGCAACGGAAGCATCACTGAAATGGACAGGCAAACTCTACGAGCAGAGACACACAGAAGCGACTGCATTTGAGGGGCGAACCCCAAGCGTTAGACTAAAGACTAACACCTCGGCCCAGATCCAGCGACAGACGCGCGCGCACGACATGAGCCGCTAGAAACTGAATCTGAAGTAGGCAGCGAGGGCGGCACTGGATTGGCTGGATGTACCGGGCCCGGCGCATCGCCGTCATGGCGGATCATGACGAACTCGTTGCGATTGTGTGAGCCCGCCACCATCCCCATTTTGATCAGCAAACCACACCAGCAAGCGCCCATGAGAAGACGGGTCGCGGCCGGTCAGACCCACCGCTCCTGCGTCGGTTGGGAAATCAAAGTCGCGGTCGGATCTGGGTGAGCAGGGCGCGAATCCGGGCATGGCGGCGACAATGGCGAGGAGATCTGGGGAGGAGCGGGCGGGATCAAGGCGGTGGCGCTTGTGCCCCTCCGGTCTCGCTTTGGGCTAGTTCGGGGGCGGCTGCAGGGTTCCACGGGTCGCGCTAGGTGGGCGTGCGGCATGCGTCGGGCGGGCGGGATTGCGGCGCGCGGGCGGTAGGGCGGGCGGGAGGGCGGTTCGCCATGGTCGCGGCGGGATTTGCGGGCTTGCGGTGTGCGGGCGGGAGGACGGTTCGCCTTGGTCGCGGCGGGGTTTGCAGGTTTGCGGCGTGCAGGTGGGCGGGCGTAGGGAGGCAGGGGCAATCTACAATAAGTTCTTAATAGTTAGTAGAGATTACTGTTTCTATATGCCTATATCAATCATAGCTGAATGCCCGTGCGTTGCAACGGGAATATGTAATACTAGTATACTACGATAACTTATAAACAAAATATGTGTTATATCGTTATGAGAAAATATTTCATAATCAATTTGTGATTCTGACCATACATAAATTTTGTTATTTATAATCTATCTGTTTCACCACTATATTGCAACCATTAGTATCATGCAGACTTCGATATATGTCACGATTTGCATGGTCTCATTATTGGAGAGCACGTTTCACACATACCGGAAGAAATTCCCTCGTACATCGTTAGTCATCGGACACGTACCACCATACGCTTTTGCTTAAACAAAAAGGTAAGTGTGTGTGTTTGCAAGACTAATGGTCAAACATCGTATAACCATAAAGTTAGAATATTATATTAATATATTAAATAAATTAATCCAATAGACATAGATTAACCTAATTAACATAGGATAAATAAATATCTAATTATAAAAGTATGAAACATCGTATAATCAATGTTGTTACTGCGTAGTAAATATTCATACGAGACTAACATAACTGGAACGGTTCAATTTGGAATTAAAATGGGGAAGTTACGAATTTCCAAAGTTTCTATGTATTTGATATAGAATTAATTAGGAAATCAATTTATTTTGTTTTCATGACAAAACAGAGGTATTATGTGATAAAAAATAATATTATAGAATTATAGAAATTGGAATGAACTCATTTGGATTTAATATGAATTAAATGGGTTTCTGCAATTATTTTTAAACTAAAAATCAATTTCTAAACTCCTTTTCCCTATTTTCTTTATTTCCTGGACTGCGTCCCAAATTCCAGAAAGATCAGGGGCCAAGCTATAAATGTTTTTCTAGACTCAGTGAGCATACAGAATGGACGGCAGGTTAAACATAAAAGACGTCGTAGTTGAAGTTGTACACAATTCAACATGAGTCACGTTGGCTAGAGGGTGGAAGGCTAGGCATTCTACTCAATAGATCCAAGGTTCGATCCAATGAGCCACAATTTGATTTTTTTTCTGCACGCGAAATGGGGGAGGGCAGAACGGCAGAACGCGGGAGGGCAGAACGACAGACTACTCTTACCTTCTTAATAAGTAGTATAGAAAAGATTCTCCCTTATCTTAATAAGATTCATCTTATCTTTAAAGGTCCATCATATCCTAACCCTATTGCTTATCTCATCCTAGAGTAACAACTATGATCTAATCTAAATTTATTAGATCTTATCTAGTCTGAACTAGTTATAGCAATCTAATCTAGATCCCATCTAATCCAATATGATCTAATCTTAAGTGAGTTACATAAATAGTTCAGTTAATCCTGGTAAAATAGATTAGACCCCACTCCTATAAAACATGTTTAACCTAAATTGATTCCTTACACCAACACATCCATGAGCAAACGACTTAACCAACGTGTTCATGATGACCATCCATTACAACCTAAACTCAAACCAGATCTTGACCTACTTAATGTAGTTTATCCTACTCACAACTATCTTAGTCATATGTCCCTAGCGCAGAGGGCAACTCCAAGATTAAAGATTGAAGATGACCAACTTCATCAAGGAAGAATAAGCACCAACTCAAGTCTTCAAAGAGCTAAGCTGGATCACTAGATGAATCAAGTCCACCATCCGGAATGGAAACTCCTTGCCCTAATCCTTCTTACACCCACCTTCTCTACTTCTGCCTAATAGATAAACATAATATACCCAGGGTTTCCTAACCCATACCTTATTTAAGGACTTAAGGAAAATAGAAAACATATGTGATTAAAACCACTTGGGAAAACTCGAAGCTAAACTACAACCAAACGTTTGACTTTCTACATCCCTTTCCTACTAATCTCGAGGATGAGATTATTTTAAAGGGGGTAGAATTTGTAACACCCAAAATCCTATTTTGGGATTTACAAATGTTTAATAATTAAAATGTAACACCCAAAAGGTTAATAATTAAAATGTCCCTTAGTATGGGCTCTTCGCTTCTAGAATGATTTTCTCCCCCAAAATGGGTGTATTTTCAAATAAAGGATCCCGACTCTTATGTGAACAAAGCTAGGTTTAAATTAAGTTAAGACCTTGCATTTGAAATTAATTGTTTGACCTAAAATAAATAGGTAATGGAAATTCAATTTTCGAGTAACTTTTAAATGTATGCATACTCAAAGACAATAAGTTTCTAAAGTGCATAATTGGTGTGCATTTCATATTTGAAGCATTTGGACTAAATAAATGAATAAACCCATTTATATATGGAAATAAAGGAATCATACTTTGCATTCATGCTGATACTTTGGTTGTTGCATTTAGATTGGAATTTAAAAATTGGATTTGAAATCAAATTGGGAATATGAAAATTTATATACAAAACAAAACAAAAAAAAGAAAAGAAAAAGGAAAAACTCACCCAACTGTGCTCGTGGGATGAATTCCCTAAGCCTCGGCCCATGTAAACCGTGCGCCAGCCAACTGCAGGCACTGACTGATGGTCCCCACCTGTCATATGCCTTCTCCCCACATCCACACACGCGCATACCGTGTCACCGACGCGTAGGCCCGACGCATCAGCTGTTCTCCACTCCACACACCAGCATTTCGACCTCGCCCACCCATGCGTTTCCTTGGATCGCTGACATGGGGCCCCACTGCCTAGACTCTCTCCTGCATACTCCCAGACACTATTCATGCGCGCGTATCCGCTCAATGACTTGTGGGCCCATCTCGTCTGATCCATCTTCTTGCCCGTAACAGAATGAGTGCGGCCTTCACGGACATCTCCCAGGGAATGCGCTCAGATGTTGCGGCCTCTCCTCAGGGCATATAAGTTGCAATACCTTGCTGCAAAGCTTCTAGTCGTCTCCCCCCTCTTCCTCCTCTTATCACACCATGAACTGTGGGGGAGCATGGTGGGGCAAATCATCGGGGTATCCTCGTCGGAGCGAAACAGATGAAGCCGCCACCGACCCGCGTCTACACCAATGATATTTGTCCCCCTTGGGGTGGCCGTGTGGGGTCGTGGGCACTCAATGGAAGCAACCATGGTCGACTCGGGCGGGGAAATCCACCAAGGACACTGGATTTACTCACCGGAGCTAACCCTCCGCCGCGGGTTCGCTGCATGCCATGGGCAGAGCCCTCCGCACCGCGCCATCTGGTATGTCACCTTCTACCGAGTTTGCGGTGGCGTGAATTTTCATATATTTTCTGACTTATAGTGATTAATATATAATATAGTTTTACTATTTAATCACCTTAAACTTTAGAAAATCATAACTCTTTAACCGTAACTCTGAATTTAGTGGTTCTCGAATCTAGAACCTAGTTACGACGCGTAGAACGTTATTATGCAGTTTGTTCTTATGTTTGGTGTGATGCTAATTTTGCCTATACCATGTTTGTTTGTATTGCTACGGCTAGCACCGAGGTTACAAGTCACTTGAAGAACAAGTTGGTACTTGGGAATCTCGAGTCTAAGGCAAGTTGTGCCCTTGATCACTTTTCTTTACCCAATAATGTTCCTGTTAATCACTAAGACATGCTCAGATTAATTTGATGGGACTTAATAGGTTTCCCTAGACTTGTTTATCCCACACCTTGTTTACCACTGAACTTTTGGGTAGTTATGCTATTGATCTACTTGGTTTTGGGATTAATATTACATTATGATCATGTTCCATATATACTGTTGTTTTAATTATTGTTCATGACAAGATCATTGTGTTAATTGGAACATGGAGCTTAACTTGAGATATCCGTGCCACCACAAGGGTGGAATGGGACGCCCATGGCTGACTAATTAGGAAAGCTAGTGGAGGACTACCTTACCCGAAATGGGCAAGAGCAGTAGGGGAGTTGTCAGTATAGGGAGGTTCTCGGGTTGATTTTGTTGCGATGGCTTTTTAGACGAGGGATTCCTATATTGCGCTCCCTAGAAACTGTAGCGGGTTTTCTGAAGCTAGTGGAACTTTGTAAAGGCCTCATAGTGTTACCCTGACTCGCTTCCTTAGTAGTGGTGTATGGGGCCCGTACACCCCGTGGCAGATGAGTATCATGACTTGTGAGTAAAGGATACAACCTCTGCAGAGTGTAAAACTGGTATACTAGTCGTGCTCGCGGTCATGAGCAGCTCAGGACTCTCGCATGATTAATTTATGGAACTAAACTTAATCTGTCATAAGCATTTCATCGCGGGTGTTATTATTAATTTTGATCTCTTATTTAATTGGGTTGGTATCTACTTACACTTAGTAACTGCTAATAAAATTTTGACCAACTTTAAAATCTATGCTCAGCTTTAACCATCTCCTTTGGTAAGCCTTACACTTCACATGGGCTCCCACCTTTGGTGAGTTCATGCACATTATTCCCCACAACTTGTTGAGCGATGAACGTATGTGAGCTCACCCTTGTTGTACTCACATCCCCCAGGTCAAGAACAGGTACCACAGGAGGAGGCATACGAAGGATGTTGTGATGAGTTTGTGAGTGGTCTAGACCGTCGTCTCCTAGTCAACTAAGGTTGCTGGATCGTTGTCTGCATATGATGTAATTATTTAGCTATTTTGTATAGAACTCCTATTATAAAGTAAAGATGTGACATTCGCTTCTGTACCATGAGTTATCATATGTGTGATACTTGATCCTAGCACACTTGGTGATTATTCGCACCCGGGCTTGGTGCCCCTTAAACCCGGGTGTGACACTATTGCCGGTTTACTCTCATGCATGGTAAGATAACTTTGTGTTAGTTTGAACATGGAGCGACCACCCGAGAAAACAGTGCTACCACAAGGGTGGTATGGGACGCCCTTGGCTGATTAATTAGGAAAGCTATTGGAGGACTACCTTACATGAAAGGGGCAAGAGCGGTATGAGGAGCTGACGGTATAGGGAGGTTCTCCGGTAGATCATGTTGTGATGGCTTTTCGGACGAGGGATTCCTATATCGCCCCCTTCTCAAGAAACCGTAGCGGGTTTTCTGAAGCTAGTGGAACTTTGCAAAGGCCTCGTAGTTCTACCCTGCCTCGCATCCTCGGTAGAGTTGTATGGGATTCATGACCTGGTGGCAAATGAGTATCATGACTTGTGGGTAAAGATGTGCAACCTCTGTAGAGTGTAAAACGGGTATATCATTCGTGCTCACGTTCAAGAGGGGCTTTAACCCTCACATGAGTAATTTATGGAATTTAACTTGACCTGTCATTTGCATTGCATTGTGGGATTTATTATTAATTGTGATCAATTATTTAATTGGCTTGGTATACACTTATACTTATTAACTGCTAATAAAATTTTGATCAACTTATTAAAAGCAATGCTTAGCCTTAACCATTTTCCTTGGTAAGCCTTACACTACATTTTTCCAACACTTTCTGAGCAATGAACATATGTGAGCCCACTCTTGCTAAACTCACCCCAGGTCAAGAACAGGTATCGCAAGATGAGGATCATGAAGGATGCTACGATGAGTTCAGAGAGGTCTAGGCCGCCGTCTCCCAATTAACTATGGTTGTGGAGGATTGTTGTCGTCATATGGTGTATTTTATTTAGTTATTTTTATGGAAATATTATTAAGTAATAACATTGATTTCTGTACCATGAGTCATTATGTGTGAGACTTGATCCAAGCACATATTTGAGATGCGCTCGGGTTTCTCCTTAAATCGAGTGCGATAAATAAACACACTTCAAAGGTATATACTATAAACCTTAGCATCATTTGGTAGTATTGCTTATTCAGCAGTTTCAAATCTAACATATGTTCAAGCTTAAAATTTAAACATCTATAACAATATTATTGGGGGAGCTAATACTACTAAATGGGGTATGTGAACCTTGTCCAAACGACACTAGTGGTCAAAATTCATCAACAAGCAACATAAATCCAAACCAAGTTAGTAGTTCATACTTGTATGGAAAACTAGCTTGGAGTTCAAAATTTAATTCCTATCTTTGTATGGTTGTCATCAATTACCAAACAAGGGAGACTAAAAGATCCATGTGTTGTTTTTAGTAATTGAGACAGCTACATGGACTAACCTCTACTCTAGTGTTGCATTTGGGATTGGTTATGTTCACATCCAAGGTTGAGCAAGATTGGCAATCATGAAAATAATGGTGAGGGCCACAAATGATGATCAAGTGCTTAGCATGGAAAAGATAAAGGAGAAAAGTAAAATGCAAGGGCTCAATGCAAAGATATAGCTAGGGCATTTTGATTTGCTAGACACAATAGAGTGCATGGATAGATTTAGGATATGGTTGTACTATTAAGATGGGAGCTTAATTAGACAATTCAGTTATCTCGTGGGTGATGGAGTCATATGCATTGCATATATGCCTAAGTGACACATGTGAGAGCAAGCGAAATGTTTACTGAAGCCACTTTGAAAAATGCTAACTATGCTCTCATATGTGCGACAAAACATTTGTGAGTTAGCAAGCTTGACAAGAAATAAGGAAGTGCTCTTAGTGCAGATTTTTAGAAAGCTCCAAACATGACCTATAGTGCACCGAACATGTGCACCAGATATGAAGTTAGCATATACATGATGCATAGTTTTCAACCAATCACTATGATGTTCGGTGTGCATCAGATATGCCTCACTGAACATGCCTAATGCAGCATTGATAGCCCATTGGATAGAGCACCCAGAGAGCATGTCAAATGTGTAGTTCGTCTCTATAATGCAATTGATGTGTTCGGTGTGGCACTAGATACCACACCAGATAGGGTACTCAGAGAGGATGTAATTTATACACTTCAGTCTAACATGCACCAGACATGTCCAATAAGTACACCAGATACGTAACAAGTGTAAAAGCTAATTTATATTCATTAGGATTATAGCAATTAGGAAGGAACCGGACATATCATATGTAGGAACCAGTTGTGCACCAAACATATCTGGTATCCCCAATTTTAGTCCACCAAGATGTAATAACTGGATTCGAGTTTGGGCTATAAATAGACCTAGCCAGCCTTGGTTGGCATCCCTTTACTCCTTATACTTGAGACCTCTTAGGGATAGAGAAAGACACTCCACTCATTTGCATCTTATATATCATTACTTGAGTGAGATTGAAGAGGTCCTAGTGTGTTGCATATAGTTATTGCATCTTGTGGCATGCACTAGCTGAGTAACTTGGACTGGTTCTACACTTGTTACTTTTGGTAATTGTCATCACTCAGATGGCCTATAGTTTGTGGGATTATTGAGTGGTTGTTGGTGATTGTAGCTGGCTCTGATCATTGATTGTGAGGTGCTCTTATGCTCATTCCTCATAGAAGAATCATGAAAAGCAACTCTAATAAACCTAACTTGTTAGAGTTCCTCTTTGGTGTGGTTTCCATGATGCCCTTATTGTGGCCTTAGCATGTGATGCCAATTAGTGCATGAACCACCTAGTTTGGACTCGCCACAATAAGTACATAATTGTTGGAAAGCTACTGAACCTCAAAGATATATATCTTATGTCATTTCTTGCCATGTGCGGTTTGCAATCCTTACTTACTATTACAATTATATGTATCTACTTGTTGTACAATGTTGGCTCAACCAGCATCTATAGATTAGACTTAGTTGTTGTTGTTGTTTGATATCTCTTGCTAGTAAGTAGCTTGTTTGTTCAACATATACTAGAGACCAAGCTACTAGTATTGTTTTAGGGTGGCTTACATAAAGTAAGCTAGAACTAGATACATCATATGTTTTTGTGCCTCCTTTGTTACTAATTAACTTTTCTCTAGTGATAATTGTGAGTTTGGAAAGCAATCTTTAGGCTATTCACCCATTTATCCATCTAGAACTTTTCACCATAGAAATTTGGGTCATTGTACATACACTATGCCCTTTAGTAGTGAGGATTATCTCTACAAGGCATCGAACCATGTGAACAAGACAAATGTCACATCATTGTGCCCCAGTCCAACATCTTTCTCAAAGATTTTTTAGAGGAATTTGGTGTGTCAAACTGGTCTGATAGGGTGTCGCCAGACCTTATGCTACACAAGTTCTCCAATGACTATATTTGACATAGTGAGGTTACTTTAACCATTGACTCTCATTGGACCATGGAGATTGGTCGGGTACTTAGACGTTGGATGGGCTAACATCTATGAATTCAGCGTAGTAAACGTTGTAATGGCTAGTTGGATGGTTTATATGTACAAATAACCCCCCCCCCCCCCAAATCATCCATTCTAGCTCTCTTCCCATTTATTTAGCTGAATAAACACATTGGAGATAACGGGGAAGCCTTTGCCTAGTGAGGTGTTTGAGATTTCATATCACAAGAGTAAGGACCTCATTAGTGCATAAAGAGCAGCAAGTGTGCATCCATCTTATTCATTAGGCTTGTTTAGATCAAGTGAGAGTTTGTGCACGTTACTCCTTGCGATAAACATCTCCTAG
The DNA here is from genome assembly GCF_902167145.1 of Zea mays. Classification (NCBI taxonomy): domain Eukaryota; kingdom Viridiplantae; phylum Streptophyta; class Magnoliopsida; order Poales; family Poaceae; genus Zea; species Zea mays. The sequence goes on along the minus strand of NC_050100.1, from coordinate 27,470,446 downwards.
ATGTCTTGGTGGTGATCGATAACTTGGTGATCACCCCATGGAGATTGTTGGTGTCTCAATTCATGGTGTAAAAGGTTGTGGGTGATTCATCATGCTAGAGCGGTAAAGAATCAACCCATAGAACACACTTGATCCTTACATGGATCAAGAGGGAGTCACACCCTTGCACGGATACTCCAATAAGAACTAGTAGGGAGTGCCAACTCTCCAATACCTCAAGAAAACATCATCATGTTCCTAATCCTTTATTTACTTTTAGAATTTAACTCTATGAAATTATCTTCTTGTATTTACATTACTAGAATTGCCATGCTAGAATATGGTTGGAACTTAGGGTGCAAAACATTTGTGTGAAGGATATAAAACACTTTTAGGCACAATGGGTGAAGTAGGCCATTTGGTAGGATTGAATTGTTGCGAAAAAATTCAGATTAGCTCAATTAGCCCTCCCTCTTGGGCATCTTTATCTTTTCAATTGGTATCTGAGTATCATGCTCATTGATTTAGGCTTCACCGTCTAGAGATAGATGTTTGGTGGGGGATGGACCTCCATGTTCGATGGAGACGGTTTTCCTTATTGGAAAATTTGAATGGAGGCGTATTTTGAGACCATAAATGTTAAAGTATTTAGAGCAACAATACAAGGGCTTCAAAACCAAAGGATCCCACCAATCTAGTTGGTAACAACACATAATTAGAAATGAAATGCAAAGGTCAAAAACACCTTTTTAGAGGCCTTTTTAAGGAGGTTTTTAACCGTGTGTTGAACCACAAGGATGCCAATGCACTATGTTCGAACAATTGTGCGCTCCATAAGGGAACAAAGAGTCAGTGTGAGGAACAATATCACTTTGTGATTAAAAGTTATTCTTTTGTGATACTTCCTCGAGAAAGTACTAATATCATGTATTCTTGCTTGAATGTGCTTGTAGAGGAAACCAATGGGCTTGAACTCACTCAATTATCACAATCCGATGTTGTAAGAAAAATTCTTAGTATCCTCCTAATTAAGAAGTATGGACACATTATCACTGTGGTCCATCAAGTTAATCTTTCCACCACCATACCAACTCAAATATTAGAGAAGATTAATGCTCATGAGATGTACATTCATATCACTCCTCATGATGCCTATTCTTTTTATAAGAAGAAAGATTTGGCCTTTGAGGCCAACCAAGACAAGAAGGGCAAATGCAAAATCAAGGAATACCTTGATAGCTCAAGTGAAGAAGAAGGTGGTGATATAAAGATATCTCTCATCATGAAGAAAACAACAAAAATACTAAAAACGATCAATAAGAAGGACACTAAGTTGGACCCAAAGGAGAAAAGGATTTTCACAAGTAGCAAGAAGCCTATCTCCAAAATGAATTGCTATAATTTGGTGAACTTAATCATCTAGCTCAGCAATGCTCTAAGCCTAAAAAACTACAAGGGCGAGAAAGATGACTCAAGTGATGATGAAAATAAGAAGACAAGTCATATAAGAAAAGTATGACAAGAAGAAGTAATTCCACAAGAAGAATAAAAATGGTAAGACTTACATTGTTGATGATTGACTAACAGATAACATCAATCGATCATTTTCGTAAGAAGCTTTTTAAATTGAAGAAGATGGTGAAGACAAAGGTAACGCTTCATCTTTTATAGAGGTCTTCTAATTGGTGAACATTCATCTTGTATAAATTCCGGAAGAAAGCAATAGTAACGAACCGAGTAAGAGTTATATAGTGATTTAGATCAAGTTTACTTCATTTTTCTTGTTTGGGGAAACTAGTTTTGAGCTACATAATTTGTATAAATTCCGGAAGAAAGCATTGTTCCTACATAATTTGTGGGGACTAGACTTTTGATCCTACTCCCGCTAGTGTGGATTACTGTCATGTTTGACAGTCGCATGTTATTTGCTCCCTACTCGACCTTTTATGCAAGTGTCATAGTATCAGGCAAGGTTTACCCCCAACATATATACGTTCACTTTTTTATACGATTCCTTTTATCTGCTTGATATATACTGACACCTAGTTCACTCTGCGCATAGGCCAGGAAAAGGAGAGCTGAGAAAAGGCATAGGTTCATGGAGGAGTTTTGTGGCTGAGTTCTACGTACGAAGAGTGGAGTGGCAGGGCTTGAGGTTGAACAACCACGTTTTGAGCTTCTGTCGGAGAGTGTGCAGGTTGGCCAACCATTTCTCAACGACTCATGATGATGTTCATCTACCTGGCCTATTTTCTTCTGATGAAGTCAGGCAAATAAACAATGCAAAGTCTATTATGGTCCTGTTTGGAAGCAACCTAGTTTTAAAAATCCAGTTTCTATCTTTAGTTTCTTTAAACTGGTTTATGAAAAAAAAACTGGATTTTAAAAAACTAGGAATCTAGTTTCTATAAACTGAAATATAAACTGATATGTTTGGAACCACCTCAGTTTTCATAAACCAGTTTCTTAAAAACTGTACTTTCAAACAGGCTCTAACTAAGGTTGGCTGAACAATCATTAGGCTCTGTGATAAGCAATCATCAACGTAACCCACTACCGATTCCGTGGATGACGCTGGAGCTGGAGCGCTTAAGTGCTTTGCCAAGTCCAACTAGGTCGTAGATATCAAGCTAGCACTGAGTTCAGTTGGTTTAATTATGGCAAATTTCTTCAAACAAATACCGTGGCATCTTGCTGCTGTTTCCTGAAATAATTAATACTTCTACAAGAACATTACCGGTTACACCACCTGAAGGCCAAGTGTTTTGCCAACACGCATATACATATAAGTTTATACATATGCAAAAGTTCTACACTACATGTAAATGAAACAAACGAAGTACAAAACAACAGTATATATATATATATATATAGACTAGTACAAAGAAAGTGAGAAATAAAACGCATGAAAACACAGAGATCTTGTTCCGCAGCAGCATCAACACTTCCATCCCAGTCACAAAGTGGCACGACGAAAGTAGTGCTTGTTTCATGTGTTTCTCGAGTCGTCTCTGCGCCTTACAATTGGCAAGCTCGATCTCGGCACACCACACGGTTCAGAGCTTAATTAATTGGCCTTGCCTCTCTTGGTGAGCGTCACCTTGAGCCCGTGCTTCATGTACATGGTGAGCGCCATCTTGGGCGCGACGGGGTGGCCCTCGACGACGCGGACGCGGTAGCGGCGGAGGATGGAGGCGGCGGTGAACTTCATCTGGTAGTAGGCGAAGTCCTTGCCGAGGCACAGGCGCGGGCCGCCGTTGAAGGCCGTGAACTTGTAGGCGGACTCGCCCACGAAGCGTCCGTCCCGGAGCCACCGCTCCGGCTTGTACTCGCGGCAGTCGTCGCCCCAGATGCTCTCCATCCGCCCCATGGAGTACATGGCGTAGATCACCTTGGTGCCCTTCTTCAGCACCGTCCCGTCCGGGAACACCTCGTCCTCCACGACCTGTAGTGGCGTGTATTGCATCACATTATCATGCAATTCATGCAGATCTTGCAACTTTCACATGCAGACAGAGCCATCTACTCACACACTTGGGGCCTGACATGCATGGTTTGGGTGTGGGGTGCCTTGCGCCCTTGCGTGTGGTGCATGCATCACGTACCTCCTTGTGGTCGACGGGGACGGACGGGTAGAGGCGGAGCGCCTCGGAGAGCGCGGCGTGGAGGTACTCCATCCGCTTCACCTCCTCGGGCCTGAACACGAGCTCCTCCTCCTCCTCGACGACCTCCCCAGCCCCCTTCCGCGCCGCGACGATCCCCTCCACCTCCTCCAGGATCTTGGCCTCCACGCCGGGGTTCTTGCCGAGCAGCCAGAAGAACCACGCGAGCGCCACAGACGAGGTGTCGCGGCCGGCCAGGATGAAGTTCACGCAGATGTCGCGGAGGAACTTGTCCGTGTACGGGCGCCCGTCCTCGTCGCGCATCCTGGTGAACACGGTGAGCAGGTCCGACCTGCGCCCGGCCGCGGCCGCGGCGTCGGCGAGCTCCTCCTTGCGCCTGCGGATCACGTCGTACGCGAACTCGTCGACGCCGGCCAGGGAGCGCCGGAGCACGCGCTCGTGCCCGACGCCGAGCGCGCGCATCGCGCGCCACAGCGCGGTCGGCGTGACGAAGCGGACGGTGGTCGCCTCGGTGGCGTCCTCGAACGCGCGGGCGAACGGGATCTCGGGGAGGCCCGGGCGGAGGCAGCCCGGGTCGACGCCGAAGGCGATCATGCAGACGTTGTCGAACGTGAGGCGGAGGAGCACGTCCTGGAGGTCCACGGCGCCGGCCGCGGCCTCCGCGCCGGCCAGCACGGGGAGCAGCCGGCGGTGGACGAGCTCGACGAGCGAGCTGGCGGTGAGCGCGCGGAACTCGGCGGAGTGGAACTCGAGGCTGGCCGCCTTGCGCTGCCTCCTCCACACCTCGTCGTCGGCGCCGAAGATGCCGTCGCCGAGGAGGTCCCGCATGTTTTCGCGGAAGTAGGGGCCCTTGGGGAAGCTCCCGAACCTGGTCTTGAGGAGGTGCTCCAGGTTGCGCGGGTCGGCGGTGACAACGCAGTGGAGGTTGGTGAGCCACGGCCCGCGGAACGTGAACGTGCCCCCGCGCGCCTTGAGCACGCCGGTGATCCACTCGTACATGTCGCTGCGGAGGCCGAGAAGCAGGGACGGGAGCATGCCGACGAGCGGCCACGTGGGCAAGCCCTGTGTGCGCCGCTGCCGCAGCGAGTGGATGGCAACGAAGATGGACACGGCCACCAGCAGCTCCACTGTCTGCACCTCCGGGAGCAGGCCCGCCAGCCCGGCGCTGCCGACACCGGCCGCCGTCGCCGCCGCAGCAACCGTGGCGTTTTGCGACACGGCGGTGTCCATGGCGCTCATGGATGGCGTTGGGCGTGGGCTGGGCAAAGAAAGGTGGTAGCAGCGGCTTGGCCTTGGTTTGTGTGTGCGCTCTGCGAAGACTACGATGTGCGAGACTGCGAGCTCTTGGAGAGAGTTCCTGAGGGTGCTGCAATATATAGGCGCGAGAGTGGTACTGTGCTGCCGCCATACCGGTGGTTGCTTGATGGCAACAACATACATACAGGCCGTTTTGATTTGGTGAGCCGAAAGCCTCGAGAACGAAAGTAACTACTGTGATTGTAACGTCCATGGGTCGAAAACAGCTTGATTGTGTGATGTTTGAGTGTCACCACTAGTAATTAATACGTGACTGTAGGTGCATTATTCTATCTTATATACAGTACATATATTTATATATCTGACACATATGCTCGTACACTACCGGACACAGTTCCTTTGCCGAGTGTTGCAGACACTCGACAAAGGCTATTTTACATTCGGCAAAGGCTTTGCCGAGTGTAACACTCGGCAAATAACGCTCGGCGAACTGTACATCGACAACAGCCTCTTTGCCGAGTACTTTTTGTCGGGCACTGCCATTTGACACTCGGCAAAGAAAAGTCACCGTCACGGCGCCAAGTGACGGTGACGAATCCTTTGCCGAGTGTCTGTTGCCAAGGCACTCGGCAAAGACGGGTCCAGTAGGCCCCACCGCCAGTCTCTATGCCGAGTGGACTGGCACTCGGCAAAGAGTCCTCCAGTGGGCCCCTTTGCCAGTCACTTTGTCGAGTGCCTTGGCAACAGCACTCGGCAAAGATGGCTTTACCTGTTCCCATGTTTCCTTCTTTGCGGAGTGCCATGGTCAGCACTCGGCAAAGATGGCTTTACCGGTTCCCAGGTTTCCTTCTTTGCCGAGTGCCAAGGTCATAGCACTCGGCAAAGTGACCCTTTGCCGAGTGTTACACTCGGCAAAGTGACCAGGATATCCCTTTTTTATTTGTTTTTGCTGTTCCATCCAAACAAACAAAAGATATATATCATTCACATCACATTATATATCAATCGCATCACAGAATAAACACATTTATCATCAACACCATATATATCACAAAGTCTCACTAATATAAGTCTCACAAGTATAAGTCAGGATCATCACAAAACAGATATAAGTCTGGATCATCACTGACATCACCAAGTATCTCACAAGACCAAGTCTAACTAACATCACCAACACTCACAAATATAAGTCTGGATCATCACAAAATAGATCATCAACGAGGTGGGCATCTGGACTGGTTCGGCGAAGGGCTGGACGAAGCGTGAGGGTTGTTCGACGCCGCCGATTGACCCTGCACAGAGAAGAGATTGTATGTGTGAGAACATATGAATATATATCATGCAGTAATAAAATTTTGATACTCACAGGAGTAGTGAACTCAGCAGGGTCAGAGGCAGGGAACAACGAAGGTGTTGGAGCATGACCCTGTGCGGCGCCAAGGCTCTGCATGTACGCGAACATCTCCGCCATCCTCTTCTCCAGCTCCTCACGTTGCCTCCTCTCATCATCTAGCTGAGTCTGTAATATTTCGCCCTAATGTTACGATAATGCAAAGAGAAGATATATAATAATCAATGAACGATGAATAGATAAGGAATAACCTGGAGTTGCTGGATACGATGCTGTGAGTTGTCCTGCCGAGGTCGTATGGCTGGGCTCGCGCTCGTACTCCTTGCTCGCACCTGAGAGAGAGTGGGAATGGAGGACGAGTCGATTGCCCCGTCGGCAATCCAGTACCGCCCATGCCTCTTGCCTCCTCCGACCCTCATGAGGACATCTCCGTCGATGTCCTCGGTCCTCGGATCGTAATCTGGCCCATGGACCTCCTTGGCCATGGTGGTGTACTCACTGAGGTGGCTGTGGACGGCGGGGTTGGTGTACGCCTCGGGCCCGTCATCCGGGTTGTAGGTGACGTCGGACGTCGCCTTCCCCTTGTGGGCCATAGCATATGCCGAGAACGTGGAGCAAGGCGCGCCACCATATGCCGCCGACTGCGAGAAAACCAACAAGATGGTTAGAAATCATGTCTAATCGAAAGTTATATACCTAAAAAAAAGAGCGCGTACCCATGCTTCCGCGTATTTGCCCAGGCTGCGGCTGCCTTGATGGTGGGAGGGACCTTGCATCATCAAACGCCGTTCCCGGCTAGCGTTGTGCGCCTCGTCCCACTCAGCCGAGCACCACCTCTGCACCATCTACTCCCAGCGCTCAGGATGCGCGGCGCACCAATGAGGAATCATCTAAAAAAATACAAGTACACGGCATATCAGAAGATAAAATTAAGCATATTTAGTACCAATAATAAAGTTTTGTATTTACCTGCAAGTACTGGTCCGGAGTCAACGACATGGTTCGGGCGTCCTTCTTGCTCACCTTCTCCCCAAGGACGGAGCCGTGGTAAGTGACGATGGCCTGGATGCGCGCCTCGTAGTGCATGTCCACGACGAGCTTCTTACAGCTCGTGGTAGCCACCACATTCGCCCTGGCCTCGTATCCAGCATCGCATCTGAAGAAATCCTACATACAAAGACGATGTATCCATACATTATTTCAAGAATATGCAACAAATGTGACTTATTAAACAATATAGTGCGAGGAAGACTTACCCACAGCTCTTGCTTCACCCGCTCCGCCTTGTTGTTGAATTGTCTGCCGTCCCGATCTACTGCATCGGGGGCGACGGCGTAGTGGTCGAAGGTGTATGCTGGGCTCGTCACTCCGGCGTACTCGACAAGTCCAGGGAAGTCTTCCCTGCATAGAAGGCCGAGGATGCCATTGGGGTTGCGGCCGTGACCCCCTGCAGTCTCCAAAATCATCCAAGACCTATCCAAGTGATTAAGACAAAATATTAGTTTCTATTATTAATTTGAACATATAATATGAAAAAGCAGCAACAACATCTAAAGTTACCTACCTCTCTCCATCAGGTCGTATCAGCGGACGTCTGTCACGAAGTATGGGTCACAGAGGGAGACTCGCGGGACCTCGCAGGTAGATACTCCTCGAACCTGAGGAGCCAGAACCTGAGACGTCCTGCTGAGCGGCGTCGTCGTCGTCGTCCTGCTGCGCCGCATCATCGTCGTCCTGCTGCGCCGCATCGACAGCGGCTTGCTGCTCCACCTGCTACTGTACGGCGTCGTCCTGCTGCGCCTCCTCCTCCGTCCTACGGGTGCTCCTCCTCCCCCTCCCCCTCCTCGTCCTCGTCCCACCGCCCACCATCTTTGTTCAACAACCTGCAATTAAGAGTAAGCAATTAAACACAGATAAAAAATATGTATTTAGAAACATATGCAAAATAAATGAAATATAGCATTACATCGATTAAAAATAATCTTCATATGTGTCCGGGTTAGCCGGATCATAAGTGACATCATCAATATCAACCATTTCATAGTCAACACCATCTGAAGGCGCAATTTCGTCATTGGCATTGTCTTCAAGCATTTCTAAGTCATTCTCATTTTGCACCTCATCCTCCTCATCAACAACCATTTCATCATCCGGCGTTTCAATATCTACTTCCATTCCGATCGCTTCGATTAAGTCTATCTCAAATCGCCCTTCGAGTCCATCTTCTTGGAAGAACTCTCCGTCATATGTGTCCGGGTCTAAGTTATAATCTTCATCGTTTGGAACAGGTAATTTAGCGTGCGGTGATACCTTATACACAACATCCCAACCCTTAAGATGTTGTTTCGTTTGGCACGCATATGGAAGATAATACACTTGTGTGGCCTATTGGGCCATAATATAGACATCGTCTCCTGGTAAGATGGAATCCTGTCGAATTTCGACTAGCCCAAGATTAGAATGTGTCCGTCTCGTAACTTCAGGGTCAAACCAATGACATTTGAATATCACTGGAGTAAGAGGTTTGGAACCATAAAAATTGAGTTCATATATTTCTTCAATTATCAACGACACGAATATGTTCTGTCTTTGAAAGCATACGCCGGGGGGAGATTGATGGGGATAACGAACACGGGCCAACATGTGTATGGGGCAGTGGTCATTCCATAGGGATTGAACCCATCTGTGGCCAGCGCAACACGAACATTACGAGCCTCTTTGGCTTTCTCATGGTGAATGGTATCAAAGTGGGTCCATGCTTCACCATCGGATGCGTGAACCATCTTGTCAGGATTGTATCGTTTGCCTTTTTTGTGCCATGTCATCTGTTTCGCGGATTCCTCTGTCATGTATAGACGCTGGATGCTCGGTATGAACGGAAGGTGGCGTAGGATTGTCACGGGGATGTTGAGCTGCCTCATCTGTCCATCACCAGAGTCTACCTCCATGAACCTAGACGATTTACACTTCGGACAGTACTTTGCCTCAGTGTGTTCTTTCCTAAATAGGACGCAGCCCTTCGGACAAGCATGTATCTGCTCATACGTCATCTTGAGTGCACGAAGGAGTTTCTGTGCCTCGTACATGCTCTTTGGCAGAACATGATCCGCCGGAAGCAGGCTGCCAATAACTGTCAACAAACCATCGAAGGCGTCTCGACTCATGCTATACTGCGACTTGAACGCCATTATACGCCCAATGGCATCCAGTTGAGAAACCTTTGTCTTGCCGTGAAGGGGTTTCTGTGCCGCGTCAAACATGTCGTAGAATGCCTTTGCGGTCGCCTCTGGCTCGTCCTCCGTACGTCCTTCGGCGAACTGTGCCTCGTGATAGTCGTTCAACATGTCCGCTACCCCGGCATCAGCATCGTAATCCTCAACGCGTTGTCTCACCACCTCCTCTCTCGTGCGATGCGCTTCACCATGGAAGCTCCATTCTTCCAAATATGTTTTACCATGGCCTTCTTTGGTATTCTTTTCCGGTTGTCACATTTGCTGCACGGACAAGGGACTAGGCTAGCTCCTTTAGCAGCTTCGCCATATGCCCGTTCCACGAAAGCATCGGTCTTCCTAATCCATTCAGGGGTGACATCATTACGTCGAAGGCGTCCCGTGTACATCCACTCATGGTCCTCCATCCTCTAACATATATAACCGAGTATAGTTTAATATAGACATGTAATGCATGTACACTACTGAGAGCACCTAGGGGGGTGAATAGGTGATCCTGTAAAACTTGAACTTAATGCCACAAAACTTGGTTAAGTGTAAGCACAGTAATGCCAAGTGGCTAGAGAAGAGTCTTAGCGAAACACAATAACCACAAGAGAATCAACACAGATAGACACAGTGGTTTATCCCGTGGTTCGGCCAAGTACAACACTTGCCTACTTCCACGTTGTGGTGTCCCAACGGACGAGGGTTGCAATCAACCCCTCTCAAGCGGTCCAAAGACCCACTTGAATACCACGGTGTTTTGCTTTTCTTTTCTTTATCTCGTTCGCGAGGAATCTCCACAACTTGGAGCCTCTCGCCCTTACACTTTGATGTTCACAAAGAAGCACGGAGTAAGGGAGGGATGAGCAACTCACACAAGACACAAAGATCACAGCAAATACACACACATAAGACCCAGACTTGAGCTCAAGAGACTATCACAAGTTTCACACTAGAACGGAGCTCAAATCGCTAAGAATGTCGAACAAGTGCGCAAGAATGGAGTGTGAGTGATCAACAATGCTCAAAGGATGCTTGGTACTCTCCTCCATGCGCCTAGGGGTCCCTTTTATAGCCCCAAGGCAGCTAGGAGCCGTTGAGAGCAATCTGGGAAGGCAATTCTTGCCTTCTGTCGCCTGGCGCACCGGACACTGTCCGGTGCGGATTTCCTTCCTTATTTGGCGAAGCCGACCGTTGGCAGCCTTGGAGCCGTTGGCGCACCGGACACTGCACACCGGACAGTCCGGTGCCCCCTTCTGACCGTTGGCTCGGCCACGTGTCCCGCGCGGATCACGCGGCCGACCGTTGGCCCGGTCGACCGTTGGCTCACCGGACAGTCCGGTGCACACCGGACAGTCCGGTGAATTATAGCCGTACGCCGTTAATTACTTCCCGAGAGCAGCGAATTTGCCTGAGTCTGCCTGCACCACCGGACACTGTCCGGTGCACCACCGGACACTGTCCGGTGCACCCAGACTGAGCAGACTTTGGCTGAACAAAGCCATCTCTTTTCAAATTTGATTTCTCCTGTTTCCAGCACTTAGACATAATACATCAGTTCATAAAATAATGTACTAAGTCTAGAAACATACCTTTTGACTTGATTTGCACTCTGTCCACCTCTTTGCATAGATCAACACTTAGGCACTTGTGTTGGACACTAAATCACCAAAATACTTAGAAATGGTCCAAAGGCACATTTCCCTTTCAATCTCCCCCTTTTTGGTGATTTATGCCAACACAACATAAAGCAAATAGAACAAGTGCAAAATCAATTCAAATAAGAACTCAAAATTGTTTTGATTCAAATTTGACATATATGGATCACTCTTTGCCACCACTTGGTTTGTTTTTGCAAATCAAACTCAATTTCTGAGTCAAACACACATGTTGAAACATAAAGAGATATATTTTACAAGAAATTGATCAAGGATTCAAAAACTCCCCCTTTTTCCCATAATTAAGCCTTCTCCCCACAAGAGACCAACTTTTGACAATAAGATGCAAACAAGAGTATTTTGACAAACAAAAACTCTAACTCTACTTTTTCAAAAATGCTCAAGTGGTAGCTGATCCATTTCTTGCTTTGGCCTTATTTTCTCCCCCTATGGCATCAAGCACCAAAACGGGATCAATTTTGGCCCTTTAACCCCATTGCCTCACCAAAATCTTCAACTAAGCGTAAGAAGGCAATAAGAGTATAAGAGATGAACTTGGAGTAAGTTACCCTCTCATCGGAGTGCAGTGGAAGTCTTGCATGGTCCAAGTCCACCTTTTTCCTTTCAATCCTCCTTCGAGACTAAATCAAGCAAACTCAAGCACATGGTTAGTCTCAAAGGGTCAAGTTGTAACACATCTCCCCCTAAATGTGTGTGTCACTTGCACAAGGACTTGTGAGGTCCGGGGAGTGCTTGTACAACTTGAGCACCATAAATAAGCAACAAAATGCAGAAGGAACATGATCAAAGGCATAAACACAAGTATGCTATAGTTCAATCCAGGTTCCGCGAATCTAAGACATTTAGCTCACTACGCAACTTGCAAAAGGTCTACTCATCTAAAGGCTTGGTAAAGATATCGGCTAGCTGGTTCTCGGAGCTAACATGAAACACTTCGATATCTCCCTTTTGCTGGTGGTCTCTCAAAAAGTGATGTCGGATGTCAATGTGCTTTGTGCGGCTGTGTTCAACAGGATTATCCGCCATGCGGATAGCACTCTCATTATCACATAGGAGTGAGACTTTGCTCAAATTGTAGCCAAAGTCCCTGAGGGTTTGCCTCATCCAAAGTAGTTGCGCGCAACACTGTCCTGCAGCAACGTACTCGGCCTCAGCGGTGGATAGGGCAACAGAAGTTTGTTTCTTAGAACTCCATGACACCAGGGACCTTCCTAAGAATTGGCACGTCCCCGATGTACTCTTCCTATCGACCTTACATCCAGCATAGTCGGAGTCTGAATATCCAATCAAGTCAAAGGTAGACCCCTTTGGATACCAGATCCCGAAACAAGGCGTAGCGACTAGATATCTAAGAATTCGCTTCACAGCCACTAAGTGACACTCCTTAGGATCGGATTGAAATCTAGCACACATGCATACGCTAAGCATAATATCCGGTCTACTAGCACATAAATAAAGTAAAGACCCTATCATAGACTGGTATGCCTTTTGATCAACGGACTTACCTCCTTTATTGAGGTCGGTGTGTCCGTCGGTTCCCATTGGAGTCTTTGCGGGCTTGGCGTCCTTCATCCCAAACCGCTTGATCAAGTCTTGCGTGTACTTCGTTTGGGAGATGAAGGTCCCATCCTTGAGTTGCCTCACTTGGAACCCAAGGAAATAGCTTAACTCGCCCATCATCGACATCTCGAATTTCTGAGTCATCACCCTGCTAAACTCTTCACAAGACTTTTGGTTAGTAGAACCAAATATTATGTCATCGACATAAATTTGGCACACAAAAAGATCACCATCACAAGTTGAGAGCACCTAGAGGGGGGGTGAATAGGTGATCCTGCAAAACTTAAAAACTTAAGCCACAAAACTTTGATTAAGCGTTAGCACAGTTAATGCCAAGTGGCTAAAGAGAAGATCTTGCACAATACGATAACCACAAGGAGTTCAACACAGAGAAGACACAGTGGTTTATCCCGTGGTTCGGCCAAGTACAAAACTTGCCTACTCCACGTTGTGGCGTCCCAACGGACGAGAGTTGCACTCAACTCCTCTCAAGTGATCCAATGATCAACTTGAATACCACAGTGTTATGCTTTTCTTTTCTTATCGCGTTTGCGAGGAATCTCCACAACTTGGAGTCTCTCGCCCTTACACTTGAAGTTCACAAAGAAGCACGGAGTAAGGGAGAGAAGCAACACACACAAATCCACAGCAAAATGCGCACACACACGGCCAAGAATCGAGCTCAAAAGACTATCTCAAAGTTCTCACTAGAACGGAGCTCGAATCACTGAGAATGACAAACAAATGCGCAAAGACTGAGTGTGGATGATCAAGAATGCTCTAAGGTTGCTTGGTGTACTCCTCCATGTGCCTAGGGGTCCCTTTTATAGTCCCAAGGCAGCTAGGAGCCGTTGAGAGCAATTCTGGAAGGCCATTCTTGCCTTCTGTCATCGGGCGCACCGGACACTGTCCGGTGCCCGATTTCCTTCCCAAAATGGCGCAGCCGACCGTTGCAGATCTGGGAGCCGTTGGCGCACCGGACATGTCCGGTGCACACCGGACAGTCCGGTGCCCCCTTCCGCCCGTTGGCCCGACCACGTGTCACGCGCAGATTCCGCGGCCGACCGTTGGCTCACCGGACAGTCCGGTGCACACCGGACAGTCCGGTGAATTTTAGCCGTACGCCGTCGACAAATTCCCGAGAGCGGCCACTTCGCTCGAGGCAGCCTGGCGCACCGGACACTATCCGGTGCACCACCGGACAGTCCGGTGCCCCAGACCGAAACAGCCTTTTGGCTGTACACAGCCAACTCTTCTCTTTTCTTCTTCTTTCTGTTTCTAATACTTAGACAAGTATATTAGTACACAAAACCAATGTACTAAGACTTAGAAACATACCTTTGCTCTTGTTTTGCACTTTGTCCATCCATAAGCATGAATTCACATTTAAGTACTTGTGTTGGCACTCAATCACCAAAATACTTAGAAATGGCCCAAGGGCACATTTCCCTTTCAATCTCCCCCTTTTTGGTGATTTATGCCAACATAACATAAAGCAACTAGAACAAGTGCAATATCACTTCAAATAAAACTCAAATTTATTTTGATTCAATTTTGACATATATGGATCATTCTTTTGCCACCACTTGGTTTGTTTTTGCAAATCAAACTCAAATCTTTATCTCTAAGTCAAACATACATGTTGAAGCATAAAGAGAGTCATTCCAAAAGAGATTGATCAAAGATTTCAAAAACTCCCCCTATTTCCCATAATCAACACTTCTCCCCACAAGAGGCCAACTTTTGACAAAAGAGACAATGCAAGAGTTTTGACAAACCAAAAGCTCTATTCTACTATTTTCAAAATTTCTCAAGTGGTAGCTGATCCATCTATTGCTTTGGCCTTTATTTTCTCCCCCTTTGGCATCAAGCATCAAAACGGGATCAATCTTGGCCCTGTAACCAAATTCTTCAATTAAGAGCAAAATAGGCAATAAGAGTTTAAAGATGAACTTGGAAAAGTTACTCTTTTCATCGGAGTGCAGTGGAAGTCTTGCATGGTCCAAGTCCACCTTTTCCCTTTCAATCCTCCTTGGAGACTAAAACAACCAAACTCAAGCATATGGTTAGTCTCAAAGGGTCAAGTTGTAGCACAACTCCCCCTAAATATGTGTATCACTTACACAAGGACTTGTGAGGTCCGGGGAATGTTTGTACAACTTGAGCACCACAATAAGCAACAAAATGCAGAATGAACATGATCAAGGACATAAACACATGTATGCTACAATTCAATCCAAGTTCCGCGAATCTAAGACATTTAGCTCACTACGCACCCTGCAAAAGGTCTTCTCATCTAGAGGCTTGGTAAAGATATCGGCTAGCTGGTTCTCGGTGCTAACATGAAACACTTCGATATCTCCCTTTTGCTGGTGGTCTCTCAAAAAGTGATGCCGGATGTCAATGTGCTTTGTGCGGCTGTGTTCAACAGGATTTTCCGCCATGCGGATAGCACTCTCATTGTCACATAGGAGTGGGACTTTGCTCAGATTGTAGCCAAAGTCCCGAAGGGTTTGCCTCATCCAAAGTAGTTGTGTGCAACACTGTCCTGCGGCAACATACTCGGCCTCAGCGGTGGATAGGGCAACGGAGGTTTGTTTCTTAGAGTTCCACGACACCAGGGACCTTCCTAAGAATTGGCACGTCCCTGATGTACTCTTCCTATCGACCTTACATCCAGCATAGTCGGAATCTGAGTATCCAACCAAGTCAAAGGTAGACCCCTTTGGATACCAGAGCCCGAAGCAAGGCGTAGCAACCAAATATCTAAGAATTCGCTTCACCGCCACTAAGTGACACTCCTTAGGATCAGATTGAAATCTAGCACACATGCATACGCTAAGCATAATATCCGGTCTACTAGCACATAAATAAAGTAAAGACCCTATCATTGACCGGTATGCTTTTTGATCAACGGACTTACCTCCTTTGTTGAGGTTGGTGTGTCCGTCGGTTCCCATCGGAGTCTTTGCGGGCTTGGCGTCCTTCATCCCAAACCGCTTCAGCAAGTCTTGCGTGTACTTTGTTTGGGAGATGAAGGTGCCGTCCTTGAGTTGCTTCACTTGGAACCCAAGGAAGTAGTTCAACTCGCCCATCATCGACATCTCAAATTTCTGCGTCATCACCCTGCTAAACTCTTCACAAGACTTTTGATTAGTAGAACCAAATATTATGTCATCGACATAAATTTGGCAAACAAAAAGATCACCATTGCAAGTCTTAGTAAAAAGAGTTGGATCGGCTTTCCCAACCTTGAAAGCATTAGCAATTAAAAAGTCTCTAAGGCATTCATACCATGCTCTTGGGGATTGCTTAAGTCCATAGAGCGCCTTAGAGAGCTTACATACGTGGTTGGGGTACCGTTCATCCTCGAAGCCAGGGGGTTGCTCCACGTACACCTCCTCCTTGATCGGCCCATTGAGGAAAGCACTCTTCACATCCATTTGGTACAACCTGAAAGAATGGTGAGCAGCATATGCTAGCAAGATACGAATAGACTCTAGCCTAGCCACAGGAGCAAAAGTCTCCTCAAAGTCCAAACCTGCGACTTGGGCATAACCTTTTGCCACAAGTCGAGCCTTGTTCCTTGTCACCACTCCGTGCTCGTCTTGTTTGTTGCGGAACACCCACTTGGTTCCCACAACATTTTGCTTAGGACGAGGCACCAGTGTCCAAACTTCATTGCGCTTGAAGTTGTTGAGTTCCTCCTGCATGGCCAATACCCAGTCCGGATCTAGCAAGGCCTCCTCTACCCTGAAAGGCTCAATAGAAGAGACAAAAGAGTAATGCTCACAGAAATTAACTAATCGAGATCGAGTAGTTACTCCCTTGCTAATGTCACCCAAAATTTGGTCGACGGGATGATCCCTTTGAATCATCGCTCGGACTTGAGTTGGAGGTGCCGGTTGCGCTTCTTCCTCCATCACGTGATCATCTTGTGCTCCCCATTGATCACACGCCTCCTTTTGATGAACCTGTTTATCGTCTTGAGTTGGGGGATGCACCATAGTTGAGGAAGATGGTGGATCTTGCTCCAATTGCTCCCGAGGCCGTACATCTCCAATCGTCATGGTGCGTATCGCGGCCGTTGGAACGTCTTCGTCATCTACATCATCAAGATCAACAACTTGCTCTCTTGGAGAGCCATTAGTCTCATCAAATACAACATCGCTAGAGACTTCAACCAAACCCGATGATTTATTGAAGACCCTATACGCCTTTGTATTTGAATCATAACCTAACAAAAACCCTTCTACAGCTTTGGGAGCAAACTTAGAATTTCTACCCTTCTTCACTAGAATGTAGCATTTACTCCCAAATACACGAAAGTAAGATACATTGGGTTTGTTACCGGTTAGAAGCTCATACGAAGTCTTCTTGAGGAGGCGGTGAAGGTAGACCCTGTTGATGGCGTGGCAAGCCGTGTTCACAGCTTCCGACCAAAAACGCTTGGGGGTCTTGAATTCTCCAAGCATCGTCCTCGCCATGTCGATTAGCGTCCTGTTCTTCCTCTCTACCACACCATTTTGCTGTGGTGTGTAGGGAGCGGAGAACTCGTGCTTGATCCCTTCCTCCTCAAGGAATTCCTCCACTTGAAGGTTCTTGAACTCGGACCCGTTGTCGCTCCTTATCTTCTTCACCTTGAGCTCAAACTCATTTTGAGCTCTCCTGAGGAAGCGCTTGAGGGTCCCTTGGGTTTCAGACTTATCCTGCAAAAAGAACACCCAAGTGAAGCGGGAAAAGTCATCAACAATAACTAGACCATACTTACTTCCTCCTATGCTCAGATAGGCGACGGGTCCGAAGAGGTCCATATGTAGCAGCTCCAGGGGTCTTGATGTGGTCATCACATTCTTGCTGTGATGCGTTCCTCCCACCTGTTTACCTGCCTGACAAGCTGCACAAGGTCTATCTTTTTCGAATTGTACGTTAGTCAAACCTATCACGTGTTCTCCCTTTAGAAGCTTGTGTAGGTTCTTCATCCCTACATGTGCTAAGCGGCGATGCCACAGCCAGCCCATGCTAGTCTTAGCTATTAAGCATGCATCTAGACCGGCCTCCTCTTTTGCAAAATCAACTAAATAAAGTTTGTCGTCTAATACACCCTTAAAAGCTAGTGAACCATCACTTCTTCTAAAGACAGACACATCTACATTTGTAAAAAGACAATTATATCCCATATTGCATAGTTGGCTAACAGATAGCAAATTGTAGCCAAGAGACTCAACTAAAAACACATTAGAGATAGAGTGCTCATTAGAAATTGCAATTTTACCTAACCCTTTTACCTTGCCTTGATTCCCATCACCGAATATAATTGAATCTTGGGAATCTTTATTCTTGACATAGGAGGTGAACATCTTCTTCTCCCCCGTCATATGGTTTGTGCATCCGCTGTCGATAATCCAGCTTGAACCCCCGGATGCATAAACCTGCAAGGCAAATTTAGGCTTGGGTCTTAGGTACCCAACTCATGTTGGGTCCTACAAGGTTAGTGCAAATATCCTTAGGGACCCAAATGCAAGTTTTGTCTCCCTTGCATTTTGCCCCTAACTTCCTAGCAACTATTTTCCTATCCTTTCTACAAATAGCAAAGGAAGCATTTAAAGCACAATAAATTGTAGAAGGTTCATTCACTATTTTCATAGGAGCATGAATAATATTCTTTCTAGGCACATGATGAATAGTATTTCTCCTAGACATATTTCTACTATGCATATAGGAAGAACTAGAAGCAACCATGGCATGAGAGTTAAAGTCATCATAAGCATTATAACTCCTATAAGCATTTCTAGTTTGTCTCCTATCATGATACATAAAAGCATGGTTCCTCTTAGTACTTTTAGCCATAGGGGCCTTCCCTTTCTCCTTGGCGGAGATGGGAGCCTTATGGCTTGTTAAGTTCTTGGCTTCCCTCTTGAAGCCAAGTCCATCCTTAATTGAGGGGTGTCTACCAACCGTGTAGGCATCCCTAGCAAATTTTAGTTTCTCAAAATCACTTTTGCTAGTCTCAAGTTGGGTATTAAGACTAGCCACCTCTTCATTTAATTTAGAAATGCAAGCTAGGTGTTCACTATAAGCATCAATGTTAATATCTTTACACCTAGTGCAAGTTATAACATTCTCTACGCAAGAGTTAGATTTACTAGCAATCTTAGCATTCAAGTCATCATTAATGCTCCTTAAGCTAGAAATTGTCTCATGGCAAGAAGATAATTCACAAGAAAGCATTTCGTTTCTTTTAACTTCTAAAGCATGAGATTTTTGTGCTTCTACAAATTTATCATGTTCATCATATAACAAATCCTCTTGCTTTTCTAAAAGCCTATCCTTTTCATTCAAGGCATCAATTAACTCATTAATTTTGCCAATTTTAATTCTATCTAGACCTTTAAATAAACTAGAATAGTCTATTTCATTGTCGTCACTAGAATCATCATCACTAGAAGAATAAGTGGTACTTTCTCGAGTACATACCTTCTTCTCCTTCGCCATGAGGCATGTGTGATGCTCGTTGGGGAAGAGGGACGACTTGTTGAAGGCGGTGGCGGCGAGTCCTTCATTGTCGGAGTCGGAGGAGGAGCAATCCGAATCCCACTCCTTTCCGATATGTGCCTCGCCCTTGGCCTTCTTGTAATGTTTCTTCTTTTCCCTCTTGCTCCCGAGTTCCTGGTCACTTTCATTATCGGGACAGTTAGCAATAAAATGACCAATCTTACCGCATTTGAAGCATGAGCGCTTCCCTTTGGTTTTGGTCTTGCTTGGCTGTCCCTTGCGACCTTTGAGCGCCGTCTTGAATCTCTTGATGATGAGAGCCATCTCTTCATCATTAAGTCCGGCCGCCTCAATTTGTGCCACCTTGTTAGGTAGCGCCTCCTTGCTTCTTGTTGCTTTGAGAGCAAGAGGTTGCGGCTCGTTGATCGGTCCATTCAAGGCGTCGTCCACGTACCTTGCCTCCTTGATCATCATTCGCCCACTTACGAATTTTCCAAGGACTTCTTCGGGCGACATTTTGGTGTACCTGGGATTCTCACGAATATTATTCACCAAATGAGGATCAAGAACGGTAAAGGACCTTAGCATCAGTCGGACGACGTCGTGGTCCGTCCATCGCGTGCTTCCATAGCTCCTTATTTTGTTGATAAGGGTCTTGAGCCGGTTGTATGTTTGAGTTGGCTCCTCGCCCCTTATCATTGCGAACCGTCCAAGCTCGCCCTCCACCAACTCCATCTTGGTGAGCAAGGTGACGTCGTTCCCCTCATGAGAGATCTTGAGGGTGTCCCATATTTGCTTGGCGTTATCCAAGCCGCTCACTTTGTTGTATTCATCCCTGCACAAAGAAGCTAGAAGAACAGTAGTAGCTTGTGCATTCTTATGTATTTGCTCATTAATGAACGTGGGACTATCCGAACTATCAAAGTGCATTCCACTTTCTACAATCTCCCATATACTAGGATGGAGAGAGAATAGGTGACTACGCATTTTGTGGCTCCAAAATCCGTAGTCCTCTCCATCAAAGTGTGGGGGCTTGCCGAGTGGAATGGAGAGCAAATGTGAACTTGAACTATGCGGAATACGAGAGTAGTCAAAAGAAAAGTTCGAATTGACCGGTTTCTTTTTCTCGTAGTCGTTGTGGTCGTCGTCCTTTTGGGAGGAAGTAGACTCATCGCTGTCGTAGTAGACGATCTCCTTGATGTGTCTTGTCTTCTTCTTATTCCCATCTTTGCGTCTGTGGCCCGAGCCCGAGTCGTTGGACTTGTCATCCCTTGGCTCGTTGACGAAGGACTCCTTCTCCTTGTCGTTGATCACGATTCCCTTCCCTTTAGGATCCATCTCTCCGGGCGATTAGTCCCTTCTTGAAGAGAACGGCTCTGATACCAATTGAGAGCACCTAGAGGGGGGGGGGGTGAATAGGTGATCCTGCGAAACTTAAAAACTTAAGCCACAAAACTTTGATTAAGCGTTAGCACAGTTAATGCCAAGTGGCTAAAGAGAAGATCTTGCACAATACGATAACCACAAGGAGTTCAACACAGAGAAGACACAGTGGTTTATCCCGTGGTTCGGCCAAGTACAAAACTTGCCTACTCCACGTTGTGGCGTCCCAACGGATGAGAGTTGCACTCAACTCCTCTCAAGTGATCCAATGATCAACTTGAATACCACAGTGTTATGCTTTTCTTTTCTTATCGCGTTTGCGAGGAATCTCCACAACTTGGAGTCTCTCGCCCTTACACTTGAAGTTCACAAAGAAGCACGGAGTAAGGGAGAGAAGCAACACACAAAAATCCACAGCAAAATGCGCACACACACGGCCAAGAATCGAGCTCAAAAGACTATCTCAAAGTTCTCACTAGAACGGAGCTCGAATCACTGAGAATGACAAACAAATGCGCAAAGACTGAGTGTGGATGATCAAGAATGCTCTAAGGTTGCTTGGTGTACTCCTCCATGCGCCTAGGGGTCCCTTTTATAGTCCCAAGGCAGCTAGGAGCCGTTGAGAGCAATTCTGGAAGGCCATTCTTGCCTTCTGTCATCGGGCGCACCGGACAGTCCGGTGCACACCGGACACTGTCCGGTGCCCGATTTCCTTCCCAAAATGGCGCAGCCGACCGTTGCAGATCTAGGAGCCGTTGGCGCACCGGACATGTCCGGTGCACACCGGACAGTCCGGTGCCCCCTTCCGCCCGTTGGCCTGGCCACGTGTCGCGCGCAGATTCCGCGGCCGACCGTTGGCCCAGCCGACCGTTGGCTCACCGGACAGTCTGGTGCACACCGGACAGTCCGGTGAATTTTAGCCGTACGCCGTCGGCAAATTCCCGAGAGCGGCCACTTCGCTCGAGGCAGCCTGGCGCACCGGACACTGTCCGGTGCACCACCGGACAGTCCGGTGCCCCAGACCGAAACAGCCTTTTGGCTGTACACAGCCAACTCTTCTCTTTTCTTCTTCTTTCTGTTTCTAATACTTAGACAAGTATATTAGTACACAAAACCAATGTACTAAGACTTAGAAACATACCTTTGCTCTTGTTTTTCACTTTGTCCATCCATAAGCATGAATTCACATTTAAGTACTTGTGTTGGCACTCAATCACCAAAATACTTAGAAATGGCCCAAGGGCACATTTCCCTTTCACAAGTCTTAGTAAAAAGAGTTGGATCAGCTTTCCCAACCTTGAAAGCATTAGCAATTAAAAAGTCTCTAAGGCATTCATACCATGCTGTTGGGGCTTGCTTAAGTCCATAGAGCGCCTTAGAGAGCTTACACACGTGGTTGGGGTACCGTTCATCCTCGAAGCCAAGGGGTTGCTCTACGTACACCTCCTCCTTGATTGGCCCGTTGAGGAAAGCGCTCTTCACATCCATTTGGAACAACCTGAAAGAATGGTGAGCGGCATATGCTAGCAAAATACGAAAGGACTCTAGCCTGGCCACAGGAGCAAAAGTCTCCTCAAAGTCCAAACCTGCGACTTGGGCATAACCTTTTGCCACAAGTCGTGCCTTGTTCCTTGTCACCACCCGTGCTCGTCTTGTTTGTTGCGGAACACCCACTTGGTTCCCACAACATTTTGCTTGGGACGAGGCACCAGTGTCCAAACTTCATTTCTTTTGAAGTTGTTGAGCTCCTCCTGTATGGCCAACACCCAGTCCGGATCTAGCAAGGCCTCTTCTACCCTGAAAGGCTCAATAGAAGAGACAAAAGAGTAATGCTCACAAAAATTAACTAATCGAGATCGAGTAGTTACTCCCTTGCTAATATCACCCAAAATTTGGTCGACGGGATGATCCCTTTGAATCATCGCTCGAACTTGGGTTGGAGGTGCCGGTTGCGCTTCTTCCTCCAGTACATGATCAGCTTGTGCTCCCCCTTGATCACACGCCTCCTATTCATCATCTTGAGTTGGGAAATGCACCATTGTTGAGGAAGAAGGTTGATCTCGTTCATCTTGTTCCTGTGGCCGCACATCCCCAATCGCCATGTTGCGTATTGCGGCCGTTGGAACTTCTTCTTCATCTACATCATCAAAATCAACAACTTGCTCTCTTGGAGAGCCATTAGTTTCATCAAATACAACGTCGCTAGAGACTTCAACCAAACCTGATGATTTGTTGAAGACTCTATACGCCTTTGTATTTGAGTCATAACCTAGCAAAACCCTTCTACGGCTTTGGGAGCAAATTTGGAATTCCTACCCTTCTTCACTAGAATGTAGCATTTACTTTGGGTTTGTTACCGGTTAGTAGCTCATACGACGTCTTCTTGAGGAGGCGATGAAGGTAGACCCTGTTGATGGCGTGGCAAGCCGTGTTCACGGCTTCCGACCAAAAGCACTCGGGGGTCTTGAACTCTCCAAGCATCGTCCTCGCCATGTCTATAAGCGTCCTGTTCTTCCTTTCTACCACACCATTTTGTTGTGGTGTGTAGGGAGCGGAGAACTCGTGCTTGATCCCTTCCTCCTCAAGGTACTCCTCCACTTGAAGGTTCTTGAACTCGGACCCATTGTCGCTCCTTATCTTCTTCACCTTGAGCTCAAACTCGTTTTGAGCTCTCCTTAGGAAGCGCTTGAGGGTTCCTTGGGTTTCAGATTTATCCTGCAAAAAGAATACCCAAGTGAAGTGAGAAAAGTCATCAACAATAACTAGTCCATACTTACTTCCTCCTATGCTTAGATAGGCGACGGGTCCGAAGAGGTCCATATGTAGCAGCTCCAGAGGTCTTGATGTGGTCATCACATTCTTGCTATGATGCGCTCCTCCTACTTGTTTACCTGCTTGACAAGCTGCACAAGGTCTATCTTTTTTGAAAGTAACATTAGTTAGACCTATCACGTGTTCTCCCTTTAGAAGCTTGTGAAGGTTCTTCATCCCCACATGTGCTAAGCGGCGATGCCACAGCCAGCCCATGCTAGTCTTAGCAATTAAGCATGCATCTAGACCGGCCTCCTCTTTTGCAAAATCAACTAAATAAAGTTTGTCGTCTAATACACCCTTGAAAGCTAATGAACCATCACTTCTTCTAAAGACAGACACATCTACATTAGTGAATAGACAATTATATCCCATATTGCATAATTGACTTACAGACAACAAGTTATATCCGAGCGACTCAACTAAAAACACATTAGAAATAGAGTGCTCGGAAGAAATTGCAATTTTGCCTAACCCTTTCACCTTGCCTTGGTTCCCATCACCGAATATTATTGAATCTTGGGGATCTTTGTTCTTGACGTAGGAAGAGAACATCCTCTTTTCCCCCGTCATGTGGTTTGTGCATCCGCTGTCGATAATCCAGCTAGAGCCCCCGGATGCATAAACCTGCAAGGCAAATTTAGGCTTGGGTCTTAGGTACCCAACTCATGTTGGGTCCTACAAGGTTAGTACAAATATCATTAGGGACCCAAATGCAAGTTTTGTCTCCCTTGCATTTTGCCCCTAATTTTCTAGCAACTATCTTCCTATCCTTTCTACAAATAGCAAAGAAAGCATTTAAAGCATGATATATTGTAGAAGGTTCATTCATAACTTTCCTAGGAACATGAACAATATTCTTTCTAGGCACATGATGAATATTTTTGTTAGGCATATCTCTACCATGCACAACATGGGAACTAGAAGCAGTCATATCATAAGCATGTGAAACAACATTATTGAAATGAACGTTCCTAGAATATTTCCTATCATTGTATAAGAAAACATGGTTCTTTTGCACACTATTTGCCATAGGGGCCTTTCCTTTCTCCTTGATGGAGATGGGTGCCTTATGGCTTGTCAAGTTCTTGGCTTCCCTTTTGAAGCCAAGTCCATCCTTAATTGAGGGGTGTCTACCAATTGTGTAGGCATCCCTTGCAAATTTTAGCTTATCGAATTCACTTTTGCTAGTCTTAAGTTGGGCATTGAGACTAGCCACTTCAACATTTAATTTAGAAATTGAAGCTAGGTGTTTGCTACAAGCATCGATATCAAAATCTTTACACCTAGTGCAAGTTACAACATTTTCTACACAAGATGTTGATTTACTAGCTATTTCTAACTTAGCATTCAAATTATCATTTATGATCCTTAAACTAGAAATTGTCTCATGGCAAGTAGATAGTTCACAAGAAAGTATTTCATTCCTTTTAACTTCTAAAGCATGAGATTTTTGAGCCTCTACAAATTTATCATGTTCTTCATACAACAAATCCTCTTGCTTTTCTAATAACTTATTCTTATCATTCAAGGCATCAATTAATTCATTAATTTTATCAACCTTGGTTCTATCTAGGCCCTTGAATAAACATGAATAATCTATTTCATCATCATCACTAGACTCGTCCTCACTTGAGGAAGCATAAGTAGTATTTCGAGTACATACCTTCTACTCCCTCGCCATGAGGCATGTATGACGCTCGTTGGGGAAGAGGGCCGATTTGTTGAAGGCGGTGGCGGCGAGTCCTTCGTTGTCGGAGTCGGACGACGAACAATCCGAGTCCCACTCCTTTCCAAGGTGTGCCTCGCCCTTAGCCTTCTTGTAAGCTTTCTTTTTTTCCCTCTTGTTCCCTTGTTCCTGGTCACTATCATTCTCGGGACAGTTAGCGATAAAATAACCAATCTTACCACATTTGAAGCATGAGCGCTTCCCCTTCATCTTGTTCTTGTAAGGCTGTCCTTTGCGTTCCTTAAGCGCCGTCTTGAAGCGTTTGATGATGAGGGCCATCTCTTCATCATTAAGCCCGACCGCCTCAACTTGTGATACCTTGATGGGTAGCGCCTCCTTGCTCCTCGTTGCCTTGAGAGCAATGGGTTGAGGCTCATGGATTGGACCATTCAACGCGTCGTCCACGTATCTCGCCTCCTTGATCATCATCCGCCCGCTTACGAACTTTCCAAGGATTTCCTCGGGCGTCATCTTCGTGTACCTAGGATTCTCACGAATATTGTTCACAAGATGTGGATCAAGGATGGTGAAGGACCTTAGCATTAGGCGGACGACGTCATGGTCCGTCCATCGCGTGCTTCCATAGCTCCTTATCTTGTTGATGAGGGTCTTGAGCCTGTTATATGTTTGGGTTGGCTCCTCCCCTCTTATCATCGCGAATCTCCCGAGTTCGCCTTCCACCAATTCCATCTTGGTGAGCATGGTGATGTCGTTTCCCTCATGTGAGATCTTGAGGGTGTCCCAGATCTGCTTGGCATTGTCTAAGCCGCTCACCTTATGGTATTCGTCCCTGCACAATGAAGCTAGAAGAACAGTAGTAGCTTGTGCATTTTTGTGAATTTGCTCGTTAATGAACATGGGACTATCAGTACTATCAAATTTCATTCCACTCTCTACTATCTCCCATATGCTTCGATGGAGAGAGAACAAGTGACTACGCATTTTGTGACTCCAAAATCCGTAGTCCTCTCCATCAAAGTGAGGAGGTTTGCCAAGTGGAATGGAGAGCAAATGAGTATTTGTACTTTGTGGAATACGAGAGTAATCGAAAGAAAAATTTGAATTAACCGTCTTTCTTTTGTCGTAGTCGTTGTCGTCGTTGTCCTTTTGGGAAGAGGTGGACTCGTCGCTGTCGTCGTAGTAGACGATCTCCTTGATGCGCCTTGTCTTCCTCTTCTTCCCATCTTTTTGTTTGTGGCCCGAGCCCGAGTTGGTAGGCTTGTCATCTTTGGGCTTGTTGACGAACGACTCCTTCTCCTTATCATTGATCACAATCCCCTTGCCCTTAGGATCCATCTCTTCGGGCGATTAGTCCCTTTCTTGAAGAGAACGGCTCTGATACCAATTGAGAGCACCTAGAGGGGGGTGAATAGGTGATCCTATAAAACTTGAACTTAATGCCACAAAAACTTGGTTAAGCGTTAGCACAGTAATGCCAAGTGGCTAGAGAAGAGTCTTAGCGAAACACGATAACCACAAGAGAATCAACACAGATAGACACAATGGTTTATCTCGTGGTTCGGCCAAGTACAACACTTGCCTACTTCCACGTTGTCGTGTCCCAACGGACGAGGGTTGCAATCAACCCCTCTCAAGCGGTCCAAAGACCCACTTGAATACCACGGTGTTTTGCTTTTCTTTTCTTTATCTCGTTCGCGAGGAATCTCCACAACTTGGAGCCTCTCGCCCTTACACTTTGATGTTCACAAAGAAGCACGGAGTAAGAGAGGGATGAGGAACTCACACAAGACACAAAGATCACAGCAAATACGCACACACAAGACCCAGACTTGAGCTCAAGAGACTATCACAAGTTTCACACTAGAACGGAGCTCAAATCACTAAGAATGTCGAACAAGTGCGCAAGAATGGAGTGTGAGTGATCAACAATGCTCAAAGGATGCTTGGTACTCTCCTCCATGCGCCTAGGGGTCCCTTTTATAGCCCCAAGGCAGCTAGGAGCCGTTGAGAGCAATCTGGGAAGGCAATTCTTGCCTTCTGTCGCCTGGCGCACCGGACAGTCCGGTGCACCACCGGACACTGTCCGGTGCTGATTTCCTTATTTGGCGAAGCCGACCGTTGGCAGCCTTGGAGCCGTTGGCGCACCGGACACTGTCCGGTGCACACCGGACAGTCCGGTGCCCCCTTCTGACCGTTGGCTCGGCCACGTGTCCCGCGTGAATCGCGCGGCCGACCGTTGGCCCGGCCGACCGTTGGCTCACCAGACAGTCCGGTGCACACCGGACAGTCCGGTGAATTATAGTCGTACGCCATTAATTACTTCCCGAGAGCAGCGAGTTTGCCTAAATCTGCCTGGCGCACCGGACACTGTCCGGTGCACCACCGGACAGTCCGGTGCACCCAGACTGAGCAGACTTTGGCTGAACAAAGCCATCTCTTTTGAAATTTGATTTCTCCTGTTTCCAGCACTTAGACACAATACATCAGTCCATAAAACAATGTACTAAGTCTAGAAACATACCTTTTGACTTGATTTGCACTCTGTCCACCTCTTTGCATAGATCAACACTTAGGCACTTGTGTTGGACACTAAATCACCAAAATACATAGAAATGGCCCAAAGGCACATTTCCCTTTCAACTACGTTCGTACCTTCTAATAGGTGAGGATAGGTCCTAATCCCACCCGCGGTTGCGTAGATGGAGTTAGTTTCCATGCTCTACTCCGATCCGAGATAGAATTTCGGCAGCACCTCCCCGCTGTTCTCCGAATACACGTCCTGACAGGGAGAGTGTACTGTCCGGAGAACAACAGGGAGGTGACGCCGAAACTATGTCTCAGACCGGAGTAGACCATGGAAACTAACACCATCTAGGCAACCGCGGGCTGTCCAAAAAACGTGGACAATTCGAAACTGATACATTTGTAGATATGCAAAGATCTGCATATCTACACCGTATCTCTTTCGAACGGGAGACGCCTAACTGGGTTACGTGATCTACGACCATGATGCGGAAATTGAGGTTATACCTAGGGTGACGGTGGAATCAGGCTAGCGGGGCTGTGGCGGGTTGGTGCAGTGGCGACGCGACGCGGTGCAGGCAGACCCACAATGGCTAGGAAGACAAGTATCTTCTCTGTAAAAAATAAACAAGCATGTCAAAAAAATCGACAGCACTTCCCCTATACAGGGAGGTTTCCAAAACCTGCAAATAGATCTAACAACACGATGGCTGACACGCACATATACAAACGACACGATGAATGCAAGTCACATCTAAGTGGCATCCATATCCACCATCACACATATTTTAACGGCATCCATATTCACCATCACATTATGCCAAATTAACACAAATAGTATAAACTCTCTAAACACACATACTAAACTAATTAAACTCACTAAAGTCACTATATTCACTAAAAACATATAGTATAAACTCACTAAACACACATACAAAACTAATTAAACTCACGAAAATCACTAAATCCACTAAACACATGTACTATAAACTCAATAAATACATACTAAACTAATTAAACTTATTATACTCACTAAATTCGTCGGAGAGGGACCGGGGTAGAAGACGGGACGGTGTTGGGTCGGCGACGGCGGTGGGCGCGACGGTGGTGCTCGGCGGTGGGCGCGGCCGGCGGTGGGCGCGACGGCGGGGCGCGGCGGTGGGCGTGCCGGGCGGGTGGAAGAGAAGCAAGTGTGAAAGGAGAGAAAGAGAGAAGAGAGCCCGTCGGGCGGTTAAGTCACTTTCTTTGCCGAGTGCCCGCGATCCGGCACTTGGCAAAGATTTTTTTAAAATTTAAAAATAAACTTTGCCGAGTGCCGGATCTAGGGCACTCGGCAAAGACGCCTTTGCCGAGTGCTAGCTGTAGAGCACTCGGCAAATATGTGCTCTACAGACTTTGCCGAGTGCCAACGGACAGGCACTCGGCAAAGTATATTTTATTTTTTTTATTTTTGGCAACCAAACTTTTTGTGGTGTGTTACTACACTATGTAGACCTACAAGTACCATTTTGGTACAATTATAAAAGTGTTTTTTATAACTATTAGATTTAGTTCGTTTATTTGAATTTCTTCGGAAAATTCAGATTTGAACTGCAGGTCACTCGAAACTTGGAAAACCGTGCATGCAAAAATGATATTCATGTTACTTAGCATAAGTTAAGACCGATTACAGGAGCGGACCGGAAACTTCGAGCAACATGCTCACTAAACATGGTCGTGAACTTGCCATCCACATGTTTAAAAATTGTATAAAACACAAACAAAGTCAGAAAATCATGAAACTTGTCCACGTGTCATGATATCATATGTACAGTTGTGATAAAAAATTGAGAATGTTTGGAAAAAGTTGTGAGACACTATATGTAGAAACCTAAGAGAACTACACATGAAATTATAGAGTTTCAATGTGGATCTCTTAGGTTTGTACACATAGCGCGTCATAGTTTTCTCGAAATTTTTTCAATTTTTTATCACAGCCTGTACATATGATATTATGACACGTGGACAAGTTTCATGATTTTCTGACTTTGTTTGTGTTTTATACAATTTTTAAACATGTGGATGGCAAGTTCACGGCCATCTTTAGTGAGCATGATGCTTGAAGTTTCCGGTCCGCTCCTGTAATCGGCCGTAACTTATGCTAAGTAACATGAATATCATTTTTGCATGCACGGTTTTCTAAGTTTCGAGTGACCTGCAGTTCAAATCTGAATTTTCCGAAGAAATTCAAATAAACGAACTAAATCTACTAACGATAGAAAACTCTGTTATAATTGTCCACAAATGATAAATATAGGTCTACATAGTGTAGGAACATACCACAAAAAGTTTGGGAGACAAAATAAAAAAAATAAAAATATACTTTGCCGAGTGTCTAGAGATGACACTCGGCAAAGCCTCCTTTGCCGAGTGCCCAATATGTGGCACTCGACAAAGACTGACGGCCGTCAGCTGTAGACGGCTGTTAATGGCCGTTTGCCGAGAGCCGTATTTGCCGAGTGTTTGACTCTCGGCAAAGTAGTCTTTGCCGAGTGTTTGGCTGTGCCGAGTGTCCCGCGCTCGGTAAATAAGACCTTTACCGAGCGTAGGTCTTTGCCGAGTGCGGCGCTCGGCAAAGTCGGCTTTGCCGAGTGCCCGATAAAAAGCACTCGGCAAAGCCGCCGGCACTCGGCAAAGAGCCGAATTCCGGTAGTGGTAGAGACGTAGCAACTCATACGTCGCTACGGAACCAATATAATAAAATACATTTATATGTAAAATCACTAATTGTTATTCTATACTTTTGTTAGCATCACTAAGAGTGAATGTTTACATACTTTAAAAGATGTAGTAAGGTATCCGTGCATTGCTACGACTATCCTCTATTCATATACACATAGTTGTTTCGTAAACTAAATTATTTGAAAGGAGTTGAAGTTATATGATGTGCCCATTTTAGAATTTACATGATTGATAGAGCTGGCACAATTAGATAAGAACATGAACACACGTGGAGTTTCACCGTTTTATTAACCCATCCCAGGTATTTAAAACGACAAAGATTTCAGACATAGGAAGCAAAGAAAACAAGCTATCAACATACTCACTGACAAGATAAAATTATAGAAACCAGTAGGCATTGCTTGTGTCATAGTCACAAAGAAATCCAAATCATAGCAACATACGAGCACCTTAATATATATCTTTTAAGGTATGTAAACATCCACTTTTAGTGATGTTAACAAAAAATAGAATAACAATAGGTGTTTTTGTATATCAATTTATTTTATCATGTTGATTTGGTTTTAACGCATGGGATATACTTATTATATAAAAACGACCACCACATATTATCGACATCAATATCTCACAAATTCTTTGACAACGGCCAGCACATAACTAAACTGAAACAAATCAAATTATAATGCAATGTGAATATGATGCGCATCACACCCAAACTTGTTTTGCCTTCCAACCAAACCTTTGAGGAAGAGATACAGATGGACAATCGTGCAAAATGCATAGAATAGATTCCAAAGAGGGCCCCCATGACTCGTATCCGTTAGTGATTGCATTGAAAACTCCAGTGACCACACCAATGTTCGATAGAAGCAAGGTGGTAGGAGGTATCAATAAGGTAGTCCGTTTGAATGTATACAGCTAAGAACTCATCATCTCCACCCTTTGATGTCACAGTGAAGCTTGTATCAACACCAACTATGACCTTGAGAAGTCCATGGAACACAGAAAAGAGGTGCAAGGACAAACCTCCAATCACCCAGAACTGCTCATTCCTCCACCAGTCATCAATTTCAACACCACTCCATCTCATTTCTAGGATGCTTGTAGTAAAAATGCAAATACAAAGTGACATGAACCACAAGCTGACAACATTATTCAATTGCAGCAGATGATGTAGTGAACATAAGCTTCTGACATTCCATAATATACAAAAATAAGTCACTTAAACACAAAATAAGAGCACTATAATTTGAACTGGTCTTTGAGAAAAATATGACAGATTTTGTTAGCAACTTTCATTTAACATCTTTGAGAAAAGTGTGAGACAGGTTCATACCAGTAGCTCCCCGGTAATATATGACATGATCGCCATAGGAACCTTTGGAGCACAATGATATAAATCAAATACTTATCATGGCCTCGACGGACGAAGACAGTGCGGGAGGAGGGAGGCGGTTGGCTGATGAGTTGTTGGTCAGCGCACTTGGATGCCTGTTCGCGTGCTGGATGAAGGCAAGTCAAACTCTTCATTATGAAGGCAAATCAAACTCCTGCATTAAACGTAAACAAACACGATGAAACACACCCATGAATATTTTCTTTAAAAATATCATAAAAATAAATGAAAATTTGCACATAGTATTTCAAGAAAAAATGCAGTTACCTGTTGAGGGTGCTCATGGGTGACATACGCTGCACAAAAGACAATCAAGCCAATCATAAATCGAACTAATAAAAACTCCCAATAAACAAGAGCACAACTGCAAAATTGCTAATAGGACATTACAAAGGGAACAAAGCTCCAAAGAACAGATAAAATGATTTGAAGGCACACATAAGCAATCAAAGAACAAGATTAAAAGATGGATTGCCACAGATGCTTGCTTTTGTAAACTTGTTCGTAGTTCAAAAGTATATAAGAACACAAATGAGCTTGTGTAACATAACTCATAAATAACATTCATCACTTACAGTTTGCAAGTAGAATAGGTAAAGATCATTGAAGCAGGTAGAGTGAGAAGAGCCACTAAAGATCAGAAGATATTGGTCAGCGGAAACAACAACTGAATGAGCATATCGAGCGCAACTGAAAAATTGATAATACAACACGCTACACTGCAGGTTGATGATGTTAGAGTTTTCGCTTGACAAGTGCCATACAATGTATGAGCAACGACATGATGCTACATCTTCAAGTCCTGTCACTTGTGTTCCAAAAGAAGTTGCTTCCTTCGGCTGAGTATCCATGTGGAAGAAGAGGTCCATAGATGACAGTCTTTAGAATGTGGGAGATGAGGTCCATAAACAATGTTCCCATTCAGAAGTGTCATTTGGTTCACCTCCGATGTTGTTTGATAAGCATTTGGAGAATTAACTTGATTAGGGGCATTAACATGCGGATGAATACTTGCATTGATATCCTTCTTGTTAGCCTTTGGCTTGATCCTAGTAGTCAGTTTGTTCTCCACAAGACTATCTACAGTCAATATGCCCATTTGCTGCTAGATTTCATTCAGTAGACTAATGAACAAGTTTGACTTGGCGCTCCTTTTGGAGCCAGAGGACTTGTAAGGCTCTTCTGTAGTCGTGATACCAAAGAGCGCGTCCATAACTGAGGTCATTCTATTGTCTTTCCTTGGTGTCCCCTTGGTAGTCGTTTTCGGCTACGGTTCGAGGTGCATGCTGGCCAAGGGGGCCTCGTCTCAGATGGGCAACTCAACCACCTCTTCATCGCCTCCTTTCTTTTCCCTTTAGAAAAGTAAGCCTCTTTAACATCTCTTAAAAATAAAACTTCATGACCTAAAAAGAAATAAGAAGTTGTTTTACCTTTGTCGTTTCTGAAGAACTTGAGACCTTCGACTTAGAAATTAATTGTGGTTTGATTGCAACATCCTTAAGAGATACAAGCTCCATGGTTAGCCTTGGTTCGATAAATGTTCCCCCCTCTAAGAAATTGACTTTTTAGTGCTTCATTGTAACTTCCGCTCGTTTATGCTTTGGGCGGCTGGTGGCGGCTTTGAAGTCATTTTCCTTTTCTTTGCCCTGCCCTGTGCTAGCTGAGGGTAGTCTGGGTAGACGAAGCCTATAGCATCGAATACTTAGTTTAGTATTCTTTTCCCTTGGGCCCTGAAAGTGGCTATTAGGGCTTTGCCTTCCTTTTTCACAAAGTTCCCCAGAACTTCGTTACACTTTCACTCAATAACTTCTAGCCATTCGTCGCACGACTCAGTGAATTGATTTCTGAACTTATACGTGTATTTCAAATTTATAAGTCCCCTTCTTAGCATCCCGCTTCGATGGGATGCCTTCCTTCGGGTCTGGTATTTTCCATTCAGCCCGAAGTGGTCAGACCTTAAAGGCCATATGCTCTTGAACAAGGTCTCTTATTCCGATGTAGCTGCACACAGCGTTGAAGGCAACCAAAGCAGTTTGAGCTTCGTCATTCATATGGCACACCGGCCTCTTTATGCCAAAGATGGATTTCATAGGCCTTTGAATAATATCCTTTTTGTCCTCCCTCTTCTACAAGTCATTTTTCACATAGAACCATTACATGTCCAAGTGTTTGGCCACTTGTTTTGGTATACTAGAGCCAGATAATGGGCCTCTTTCTAGTATTGGAAGGTGTATCAACCGAAGTTGTTATTTCCCAGTAGCCTTCGTTTGATAATGTAGGTCATGGTTCTGGCAAAAGCATTTTGCATTCGGCTCAACACCTGGGCTCCTCACGGTCCAAATGAAGACCCCAAGCCTCAATAGGGCATTATGGGTCAACTGAATCGCTCCACCTCCGAAGATGTGATTTATCTACCTTCGTATTATCACTTCTACTTACGCAAGTATATTTTTCATTAGTTGTAATGAAGAAGAAGTAGTAAAGAGAACATGAACGTAATTGTCTTCTCTATGTACTTTTATTTAGAGGTCATTTACTCTCATAATTTTCTTCCTTTAATCTATCCCTTGAATAGATTAAAAGAATGAAGGCCCCCTATCATTGATTATGTTTCCTTGTTTTGACCTCATTTCATGAATAGGTGACCAACATGTACTATCTGTCTTTTATAGGTCAAGGCAGACGGGAACCCGTTACATGCATCATGTGGGTCTTGTTGTATTTTCATGTCCTTCGATGTTCTTTCTGACATACAAACTCATGAAGAGATCTTCCTTCTTATTCCAGGCCCTGTAGCAACACCACAGCTATTGTTACGTATCGTCTTATCCCACGGCTATTTTACCTATCATCCTTTATTGACTTCTCGGTGAGGGAGTGGTTGGTTTGGTGTCATCGTCCATGTCGTGTCATGCGACATCTTTGTTCAGACATACCCCTTACTGTCCCATCGTCCAATCACATGCTTGTAGGTATGACCCGTGTGTACCTACTCCTAGAATGGTCGGTCTCTAGTATGTCTTTGTTGGTTCTAGTCTGGGGACTCGAGCACGACCCTTCCCGACCCTCGGGGTCGGGCGAAGTGTACCTTTCCAGAGGGCATTTTTACGTTCTAACTCCCTGGGAGACTCAAGGTCGGGCGAAGCGAGGAGTGGGTCTGTTCCCGAGGGTCCACATCGTACCTATGATATTCGTTCCCGATACATATCCTATTGGTGGAGTTAAAGATTAGAAGTCCTAACACAACACGCCTATGATGTGAAAATATGAGAGCAAAATATTTGTCTTCCAATCCTGTGTTTCATGCCATAACAAAACATATAGGGACTAATTATCATTTTTTGAGAAAAATGGTAACAAAGACGCTTCTTGAGATTGATTTTGTACCTACTACGATTAGGTTGCAGATACCTTCTATGAGAATCGCTTTGGTGAAAATCATCTAAGAATCAACGTGAACACAGAATCGACCGAGTCGTCACGATAGGAGAAATCCATCAAATTGTAGATCCTAAATCGTATGGAACCCTTTACCTTCCTGCGGACGTAATCTTTATGATACTTAGATTCTTAGGAAAACTCGTTAGGAAAAAAAATCGAACCAAACAGTTCTCCATAGTATACGTCTATCCAACTCCGTGTGAAAAAACAAACATGTTTTTCTAAGATGAAACGTTAAGACTTGTCACACCAGTCCAATGAGGTGTGTGAGCCCCGTGTGACAAAACATGTATATACCTCTTGTGCATGTGTGTGCTCCAACTCCAACGATTTGCATGTTTCGCGGCGTGGATACATGATTTTCCAGATTGCGCCGGCATGAATTTTCTCACACCTCTTGCAGTCAGATACTAAGGCCAAAATAAAAGAGTTGACGGCTTTTTTTTAATAATCCGGCGCTCAAACGGTGAGCACCAATGCATCCTCTTAACGGCGTGGCAGTGTCTTGCCTGTTGATTCCTCCATTTCCAGGACCAGGACATGGTTTATCTGTCTTCAACCTGCATGCTGCTACTGCGATGGGCATACCTCTTGTCTTGTGTGTCCGGTGGTAGTAACGTCGTTCTTGTTTCCTTTAGCTTAGCTACGGTGACTTGTCGCTGCGGGAGAAACTGTAGATGACCAGGATGGCAGGTTTGTGGTTGGTGGCCGAGCCGAGCGCCCGTCCTGCCCAGCTGCCCCCTGCCCGCCATCCTTCGTTGCCGATGCCGGGCGGTGGTAGCGAGGCGGCTGGCAACCACTGCCCCCTACCCCCTTGCCCAGCCACTGCATGGCACCGGCCTCCGCCTCCGTGTCAAGGTCGGATCACGTCGTCATCCACCGGTCCAGAACACTTCCCGTCACGAAAGGGTCCTCAAGAAGACGCATGCCGTTACGTAGGTTCTCCTTATTGCCTGTCTGCTTGCCCCTTATTGCTCGTGTCACGATTTTACATCGTTCGTCATAATAGCACAGTGCCTGCTGTGTTTGTTCTAGTAGGTGCGCGCTGCCTTTCCCAACCAAACTGCAGCCACCTTTGACACTGACGTGATCATCATCAGGGTATGCATACAAAACCACAACAAAGTGAAAAGTAACGTGCACAGAACTAACTAGACTAACAGCCTAACAGTTAGGTGTCCAACGTTTGCCAATGCCAAAATAATTAAACACAGCTGCTCCGCCGTAAGCCAGAATTCATGTGTGTTTACTGGCTGGAAAGGAAAAAAAAACTGCAGCGCTGGTGTTCTGTTCCACCTGCAATGCACCCACACCCATAGTGTTGGGGACAGTACCCGAAGATCCTCGCATTATATACTAATCTCGTACTCTATACTAAAACATATCTCAGGTGCTATTAAAGAATGGCGCAGCCAGACTTTGTCTAAACTAGCGCATGAAGAGGAAGTGAAGCTGCTTCACCTCCGAAGGACTGATACAATGACGGGATCGAAGGAAAGAGCTTTGGCTTCGTGGCATTGACCACGAAAGAGGAAAAAAAGAATCCAGAAACCTGGCCAGGACGACAGATAGGAGAAAATATAGCTCTGCCCTCACAGATTTTGTAGATCATGTAAGTAGGATATGTGGGTATTTTTGTAATTTCATACCAAGATGTATCTTGGCACTATAAATAGAGGAACCGTGACATGCATTACGACACGGTAGAAAACAGAGTGCGCTGGAATTCCTCCGCCTTCGAAGGTGTTTGGAGATATGCCTCATATGAAGGATGAGGATGCTTCCGAGGCGGAGCCTGATTTAGTTAGGCTTCCTTACAAGTATAAGTTCGAAGCTTAGTTTGAAGAACCTTGCGATAAATGGCTAGATGCTATTGAAGATAAGTGCGACGAAATTCTCGAAAATTATAACAAAAAGGAGGATGGAGCACTAAATCTGACCTTCACAGCGTGGAAAAATTGTCGGTTAAATCACGTATTTGATGCTATTGGGTTCATTTATCCTAACTACCCCGTGTAATCTAGGAGGTTAAAGGGAAATGTGCCTGTCGGTACCCTGAATCAGGGGTACCCCTTACTACATCATTAAAGACACGGTGTCCGCGCAACTAACTCTAGTCGCGCAGTAAATAGCACCCAACCTTTCCGCATGGACAGCTCCGGGGCCGCCGCGTGGCTAGAAAAGATGATATATCCCAGGATGCAATCAGTTGGACCGGACCTCCACGAAGAGGCACCGGACCCCTGTACGCAAAGCCCGGACCCCCGAATGCGGTCCGGGACTCCCAAGTAAGCGTGCCGGGTCCCTTGGATGGGGTCCGGATCCCTCCGAGTAAGGTCCGGGCCACCCATAACGAGGTCCCGGGACAGGGGATACTCTGGTCTAAGCAAGGGTCCGGTACTGACACGTGTCCAGGCTTTATCTTGTGCGCTTGCGCTCCCCGCTCAGGCGGAGACCCGATGCTGCCATGTGTCTTGTTGCCCGTGACATAAGCCAGCGGGCGGAGCCTGACGTAAGGCCTCTGGGCCGCACGGTCTCTGCATTTATTGCGGAGAGGACGCGCCGCCTGTCCACCCTGCTGACAGGCGATGTGCCGCCTCAGCATTTATTGTGACCTGTCCACTCAGCTGGCAGGCAACGTCCAGGCCATCCTACAGGCGGCGTGCCTGTCCAGTCCATTGCCAAACAGTACGCCCGTGCTGCAAGGTGCAATGTGTCCATCATCACTTATGCGTTGCCAGGGAAGCTTCCCCTGCACGCCAATACCACGCAAATCGTGGATGTCAGGGTGCAAGAAGATTGCTCCAGCAACTCCAAGTATTACATCCATTATATTCCTGGGCCCACATGTCGGGGCTCAGCACCCTTGTACGCGCCCCCCTTGAGCTATAAAAGGGGAGGCGTGCAACGTTACAAAGCGACAGACCGAACTTAGACTTAGACCCAGCTCAGGCTCACAAGTTCATACAAGCTCTCAAGCTCAATACATCACACAGTGGAGTAGGGTATTACGCTCCAGCGGCCCGAACCACTCTAAACCCTTCTGTGTTCATGAGTTCATCGTTCATCTACCAACAGGCAAAACGCTTAAGCCCCCTCCTCATCTTAGGATTTAGGGCGGGTGCACTCCGCCACCCGGCCGGAGAATTCCCTCTCTAACATTTGGCGCGCCATGTAGGGGGCTTGGCATTAGGTTTTTGCTTGTTTTCTTACTCGGCATGATGGTGCAAATCGTTGAGCACCGCGCCGACACTTCGGAGGATTTCGGGGTGGAGGAAGAAGTTGCGTCCTCCGTGCCACGAATATCCAACCTCCCTGTGTCTGGGGCTGCTGTTGTGCACGTTGTGCGGCAGCACACGCCTGCACAGGCGTCCCGGACTCCGTCAAGGGCGGCGCCCGGCGCGTTGTCCGTGGCCAGAGAGTTGCTGCGCCACCCTCCAAGCTCCACGGCCTCGTCAGGGGCCATGAAACAGTGGCGCGACGACATCGACCGGCTGCTCGGCATGGCTGATAGTCGCCTAGAGGGGGGGTGAATAGGGCGAAGCTGAAATTTACAAATATAAACACAACTACAAGCCGGGTTAGCGTTAGAAATATAAACGAGTCCGCAAGAGAGGGTGAAAAACAAATCACAAGCAAATGAAGAGTGTGACACGCGGATTTGTTTTACCGAGGTTCGGTTCTTGCAAACCTACTCCTCGTTGAGGAGGCCACAAAGGCCGGGTCTCTTTCAACCCTTCCCTCTCTCAAACGATCCCTCGGATCGAGTGAGCTTTCTCTTCTCAATCACTTGGAACACAAAGTTCCCACAAGGACCACCACAAGTTTGGTGTCTCTTGCCTCAATTACAAGTGAGTTTGATTGCAATGAAAGAATCAAGAAAGAAGAAAGCAATCCAAGCGCAAGAGCTCGAAAGAACACAAGCAAATCACTCTCTCTAGTCACTATGGTGTTGTGTGGAATTTGGAGAGGATTTGATCTCTTTGGTGTGTCTAGAATTGAATGCTAGAGCTCTTGTAGTAGTTGAGAAGTGGAAAACTTGGATGCAATGAATGGTGGGGTGGTTGGGGTATTTATAGCCCCAACCACCAAAAGTGGCCGTTGGGAGGCTGTCTGTTCGATGGCGCACCGGACAGTCCGGTGCACACCGGACATGTCCGGTGCCCCCGCCACGTCATCACTGCCGTTGGATTCTGACCGTTGGAGCTTCTGACTTGTGGGCCCGCCTGGATGTCCGGTGCACACCGGATATGCACTGTTCCTTGTCCGGTGCGCCAGTATGGGCGCTCCTGACTTCTGCGCTCGCAGAGCGCGCATTAAATGCTCCGCAGGGAGCCGTTGGCGCCGAAATAGACGTTGCTCCGCTGGTTCACCGGACAGTCCGGTGCACACCGGACAGTCCGGTGAATTATAGCGGAGCGGCTGCTACGCGATCCCGAGGCTGGCGAGTTCCGAAGGTCGCGCTTCCTTGGAGCACCGGACACTCTCCGGTGTACACCGGACAGTCCGGTAAATTATAGCGCGTCGGCCTGAGGAATTCCCGAAGGTGGCGAGTTCGAGTTGGAGTCCTCTGGTGCACCGGACACTGTCCGGTGGTGCACCGGACACTGTCCGGTGGCACACCGGACAGTCCGGTGCCTCCAGACCAGAGATGCCTTCGGTTGCCTCTTTGCTCCTTTGTTGAATCCAAAACCTGATCTTTTTATTGGCTGAGTGTGAACCTTTTACACCTGTATAATCTATACACTTGGGCCAACTAGTTAGTCCAATTATTTGTGTTGGGCAATTCAACCACCAAAATTAATTAGGGACTAGGTGTAAGCCTAATTCCCTTTCAATCTCCCCCTTTTTGGTGATTGATGCCAACACAAACCAAAGCAAATATAGAAGTGCATAATTGAACTAGTTTGCATAATGTAAGTGTAAAGGTTGCTTGGAATTGAGCCAATATAAATACTTACAAGATATGCATGGGTTGTTTCTTTCATTCTTAATATTTTGGACCACGCTTGCACCACATGTTTTGTTTTTGCAAATTCTTTTGTAAATCCTTTTCAAAGTTCTTTTGCAAATAATCAAAGGTAAATGAGTAAGATTTTGCAAAGCATTTTCAAGATTTGAAATTTTCTCCCCCTGTTTCAAATGCTCCTCCTTTGACTAAACAAAAACTCCTCCTAAATGAGATCCACCTCTTAGTGTTCAAGAGGGTTTTGATATATCATTTTGAAATACTACTTTCTCCCCCTTTTGAACATAATAGGATACCAATTTATAATATTCTTGGAAACACAAAGTTTTTGTGAAATTGGTGGTGGTGCGGTCCTTTTGCTTTGGGGCTCTTACTTTCTCCCCCTTTGGCATGAATCGCCAAAAACGGAATCATTAGAGCCCTCGGGTTACATTCTCCTTCTTTGGTCAAAACAAATGAGTGAAGATTATACCAAAGATGGAGTCCTTTGCTTTGTGCTCATGCTTTCTCCCCCAAGAATGGAGAGTCTCTTGGAGCGATGGCGAAGGATGAGTTACGGAGTGGAAGCCTTTGTCTTCGCCGAAGACTCCAATTCTCTTTCAATATTCCTATGACTTGTTTGAAATTCTTCTTGGAAAAAAACATTAGTCATAGCATATGAAGGATATATGATCAAAGGTATATAAAAGAGCAATGTGTGCAATTTAACAAAAGAAGTTCCTAGAATCAAGAATATTGAGCTCATGCCTAAGTTTGTTAAAAGATTGTTCATCAAGAGGCTTGGTAAAGATATCGACTAATTGATCTTTAGTATTTATGTATGAAATCTCGATATCTCCCTTTTGTTGGTGATCCCTAAGAAAATGATACCGAATGGCTATGTGTTTAGTGCGACTATGCTCGACGGGATTATCCGCCATCTTGATTGCACTCTCATTATCACATAGCAAGGGGACTTTGGTTAATTTGTAACCGTAGTCCCGCAGGGTTTGCCTAATCCAAAGCAATTGCGCGCAACAATGGCCTGCGGCAATGTACTCGGCTTCGGCGGTGGAAAGAGCGACCGAATTTTGCTTCTTTGAAGCCCAAGACACCAAGGATCTTCCCAAGAACTGGCAAGTCCCCGATGTGCTCTTCCTATTGATTTTGCACCCCGCCCAATCGACATCCGAATAACCAATCAAATCAAAAGTGGATCCCCTAGGATACCAAAGCCCAAACTTAGGAGTATAAGCCAAATATCTCAAGATTCGTTTTACGGCCGTAAGGTGAGCTTCCTTAGGGTCGGCTTGGAATCTTGCACACATGCATACGGAAAGCATAATATCCGGTCGAGATGCACATAGATAGAGTAAAGAACCTATCATCGACCGGTATACCTTTTGATCCACGGACTTACCTCCCGTGTCGAGGTCGAGATGCCCATTAGTTCCCATGGGTGTCTTGATGGGCTTGGCATCCTTCATCCCAAACTTGTTTAGAATGTCTTGAGTATACTTTGTTTGGCTAATGAAGGTGCCTTCTTGGAGTTGCTTCACTTGAAATCCCAAGAAGTACTTCAACTCCCCCATCATAGACATCTCGAATTTTTGTGTCATGATCCTACTGAACTCTTCACATGTAGACTCGTTAGTAGACCCAAATATAATATCATCAACATAAATTTGGCATACAAACAAGTCATTTCCAAGGGTTTTAGTAAAGAGTGTAGGATCGGCCTTTCCGACTTTGAATCCATTTGCAATAAGAAAATCTCTAAGGCATTCATACCATGCTCTTGGGGCTTGCTTGAGCCCATAAAGCGCCTTAGAGAGCTTATAGACATGGTTAGGATACTCAGTGTCTTCAAAGCCGGGAGGTTGCTCAACATAGACCTCTTCCTTGATTGGTCCATTGAGGAAGGCACTTTTCACGTCCATTTGATAAAGCTTAAAGCCATGGTAAGTAGCATAGGCCAATAATATGCGAATTGACTCAAGCCTAGCTACGGGTGCATAGGTTTCACCAAAATCCAAACCTTCGACTTGGGAGTATCCCTTGGCCACAAGTCGAGCTTTGTTCCTTGTCACCACACCATTCTCATCTTGCTTGTTGCGGAAGACCCATTTGGTTCCTACAACATTTTGATTAGGACGTGGAACTAGATGCCATACCTCATTCCTAGTGAAGTTGTTGAGCTCCTCTTGCATCGCCACCACCCAATCCGAATCTTGAAGTGCTTCCTCTACCTTGTGTGGCTCAATAGAGGAAACAAACGAGTAATGTTCACAAAAATGTGCAACACGAGATCTAGTGGTTACCCCCTTATGAATGTCGCCGAGGATGGTGTCGACGGGGTGATCTCGTTGGATCGCTTGGTGGACTCTTGGGTGTGGCGGCCTTGGTTCTTCATCCTCCTTGTCTTGATCATTTGCATCTCCCCCTTGATCATTGCCGTTATCTTGAGGTGGCTCATTTGCTTGATCTTCTACTTCATCAACTTGAGCTTCAACCTCATTTTGAGTCGGTGGAGATGCTTGCATGGAGGAGGACGGTTGATCTTGTGCATTTGGAGGCTCTTCGGATTCCTTAGGACACACATCCCCAATGGACATGTTCCTTAGCGCTATGCACGGAGCCTCTTCTTCACCTATCTCATCAAGATCAACTTGCTCTACTTGAGAGCCGTTAGTCTCATCAAACACAACGTCACAAGAAACTTCAACTTGTCCAGTGGACTTGTTAAAGACTCTATATGCCCTTGTGTTTGAGTCATATCCTAGTAAAAAGCCTTCTTCAGTCTTAGGAGCAAATTTAGATTTTCTACCTCTTTTAACAAGAATAAAGCATTTGCTACCAAAGACTCTAAAATATGAAATGTTGGGCTTTTTACCGGTTAGGA
This sequence comes from Zea mays, assembly GCF_902167145.1. Taxonomy (NCBI): domain Eukaryota; kingdom Viridiplantae; phylum Streptophyta; class Magnoliopsida; order Poales; family Poaceae; genus Zea; species Zea mays. The sequence continues at coordinate 27,427,472 of NC_050100.1, read as the reverse complement.
GTTCATATGATGTCTTCTTGAGGATTCGGTGAAGATATAACCGGTTGATGGCGTAGCAAGCGGTGTTGACCGCCTCGGCCCAAAACCGATCCGAAGTCTTGTACTCATCAAGCATGGTTCTTGCCATGTCCAATAGAGTTCGATTCTTCCTCTCTACTACACCATTTTGTTGCGGCGTGTAGGGAGAAGAGAACTCATGCTTGATGCCCTCCTCCTCAAGGAAGCCTTTAATTTGAGAGTTCTTGAACTCCGTCCCATTGTCGCTTCTTATTTTCTTAATCCTTAAGCCGAACTCATTTTGAGCTCGTCTCAAGAATCCCTTTAAGGTCTCTTGGGTTTGAGATTTTTCCTGCAAAAAGAACACCCAAGTGAAGCGAGAATAATCATCCACAATAACTAGACAGTACTTACTCCCGCCGATGCTTATGTAATCGATCGGGCCGAATAAATCCATGTGCAGGAGCTCCAGTGGCCTGTCGGTCGTCATTATGTTCTTATGCGGATGATGAGTGCCAACTTGCTTCCCTGCTTGGCATGCGCTACAAACCCTGTCTTTCTCAAAATGAACATTTGTTAGTCCTAAAATGTGTTCCCCCTTTAGAAGCTTATGAAGATTCTTCATCCCAACATGGGCTAGTCGGCGGTGCCAGAGCCAACCCATGTTAGTCTTAGCAATTAAGCATGTGTCGAGTTCAGCTCTATCAAAATCTACTAAGTATAGCTGACCCTCTAACACACCCTTAAATGCTATTGAATCATCACTTCTTCTAAAGACAGTGACACCTACATCAGTAAAGAGACAGTTGTAGCCCATTTTGCATAATTGAGATACAGAAAGCAAATTGTAATCTAATGAATCTACAAGAAAAACATTGGAAATAGAATGGTCAGGAGATATAGCAATTTTACCAAGACCTTTGACCAAGCCTTGATTTCCATCCCCGAATGTGATAGCTCGTTGGGGATCTTGGTTTTTCTCGTAGGAGGAGAACATCTTCTTCTCCCCTGTCATGTGGTTTGTGCACCCGCTGTCGAGTATCCAACTTGAGCCCCCGGATGCATAAACCTACAAAACAAGTTTAGTTCTTGACTTTAGGTACCCAAATGGTTTTGGGTCCTTTGGCATTAGACACAAGAACTTTGGGTACCCAAACACAAGTCTTGGAGCCCTTGTGCTTGCCCCCAACATATTTGGCAACTACTTTGCCAGATTTGTTAGTCAACACATAAGATGCATCAAAAGTTTTAAACGAAAGACTATGTTCATTTGATGCATTAGGAATTTTCTTCTTAGGCAACTTAGCACGGGTTGGTTGCCTAGAGCTAGATGTCTCACTCTTATACATAAAAGCATGGTTAGAACCAGAGTGAGACTTCCTAGAATGAATTTTCCTAATTTTGTCCTCGGGATAACCGACAGGGTATAAAATGTAACCCTCGTTATCCTGAGGCATGGGAGCCTTGCCCTTAACAAAGTTGGACAATCTTTTAGGAGGGGCATTAAGTTTGACATTGTCTCCCCTTTGGAAGCCAATGCCATCCTTGATGCCAGGGCGTCTCCCACTATAGAGCATACTTCTAGCAAATTTAAATTTTTCATTTTCTAAGTTATGCTCGGCAATTTTAGCATCTAATTTTGCTATATGATCATTTTGTTGTTTAATTAAAGCCATGTGATCATGAATAGCATCAATGTTAACATCTCTACATCTAGTACAAATAGAAACATGCTCAACACTAGATGTAGAGGATTTGCATGAATTAAGTTCAACAATCTTAGCACGCAATATATCATTATTATCTCTAAGATCGGAAATTGTAACATTGCAAACATCTAGTTCTTTAGCCTTAGCAATTAAATTTTCATTTTCTACTCTAAGGCTAGCAAGAGAAATGTTTAATTCTTCAATCCTAGCAAGCAAATCATCATTATTATCTCTAGGATTGGAAATCGAAACATTACAAACATGTGAATCAACCTTAGCATTTAAACTAGCATTTTCATGTCTAAGGTTGTCAATCATCTCATGGCAAGTGCTTAGCTCACTAGATAGTTTTTGACATTTTTCTACTTCTAGAGCGTAAGCATTTTTAACCTTAACATGCTTTTTATTTTCCTTGATTAGGAAGTCCTCTTGGGAGTCCAAGAGGTCATCCTTTTCATGGATGGCACTAATTAGCTCATTTAGTTTTTCCTTTTGTTCCATGTTAAGGTTGGCAAAAAGAACGCGCAAGTTATCTTCCTCATCACTAGCATTATCATCACTAGAGGATTCATATCTAGTGGAGGATTTAGATTTAACCTTCTTTTTGCCGTCCTTTGCCATGAGGCACTTGTGGCCGACGTTGGGGAAGAGAAGTCCCTTGGTGACGGCGATGTTGGCGGCATCCTCGTCGTCGGAGGAGTCGCTAGAGCTTTCGTCGGAGTCCCACTCCCGACAAACATGGGCATCGCCGCCCTTCTTCTTGTAGTACCTCTTCTTCTCCTTTCTTCTCCCCTTCTTGTCGTCGCCCCTGTCACTATCACTTGATAATGGACATTTAGCTATAAAGTGACCGGGCTTACCACACTTGTAGCAAACCTTCCTGGAGCGGGACTTGTAGTCTTTTCCTCTCCTTTGTTTGAGGATTTGACGGAAGCTCTTGATGACGAGCGCCATTTCCTCATTGTCGAGCTTGGAGGCGTCGATTGGTTGTCTACTTGGTGTAGACTCCTCCTTCTTTTCCTCCGTCGCCTTGAATGCGACGGGTTGAGCTTCGGATGTGGAGGGATCATCAAGCTCGTTGATCTTCCTCGAGCCTTCGATCATGCACTCAAAACTTACAAAATTCCCGATTACTTCCTCGGGGGTCATTAGTGTATATCTTGGGTTGCCACGGATTAATTGAACTTGAGTAGGGTTAAGGAAAATAAGAGATCTTAGAATAACCTTAATCACCTCGTGGTCATCCCACTTTTTGCTCCCGAGGTTGCGCACTTGGTTCACCAAGGTCTTGAGCCGGTTGTACATGTTTTGTGGCTCTTCTCCTTTGCGAAGCCGGAAGCGACCGAGCTCCCCCTCGATCGTTTCCCGCTTGGTGATCTTTGTAAGCTCATCTCCTTCGTGTGCGGTTTTGAGCACATCCCAAACCTCCTTGGCGCTCTTCAACCCTTGCACTTTGTTATACTCCTCCCTACTTAGAGAGGCAAGGAGTATTGTTGTCGCTTGAGAGTTGAAGTGCTCGATTCGGGCCACCTCATCCTCATCATAGTCTTTATCCCCTACAGACGGTACCTGTGCACCAAACTCAACAACATCCCATATACTTTTGTGGAGTGAGGTTAGATGAAATCGCATTAAATCACTCCACCTAGCATAATCTTCACCATCAAAAGTTGGTGGTTTGCCTAATGGGACGGAAAGTAAAGGTGCATGTTTAGAAATGCGAGGGTAGTGTAGGGGGATCTTACTAAACTTCTTACTCCCTTGGCGTTTAGAAGTTACGGAGGGCGCATCGGAGCCGGAGGTCGATGTTGATGAAGTGTCGGTCTCGTAGTAGACCACTTTTCTCATCCTCTTTGGCTTGTCCTCACTCCGATGCAGCTTGTGGGAAGAAGATTTTTCCTTCTTCTCTTTGTGGTGAGAAGAAGATTTCTTCTCCTTCCCTTTGTTGGAGGAGCTCTTCTTCTTCTCCTTCCTCTTGGTGCGGGACTCTTCCGATGAAGTGCTCCCTTGGCTTGTAGTGGGCTTGTCGCCGGTTTCCATCTCCTTCTTGGCGTGATCACCCGACATCACTTCGAGCGGTTAGACTCTAATGAAGCACCGGGCTCCGATACCAATTGATAGTCGCCTAGAGGGGGGTGAATAGGGCGAAGCTGAAATTTACAAATATAAACACAACTACAAGCCGGGTTAGCGTTAGAAATATAAACGAGTCCGCGAGAGAGGGTGAAAAACAAATCACAAGCAAATGAAGAGTGTGACACGCGGATTTGTTTTACCGAGGTTCGGTTCTTGCAAACCTACTCCCCGTTGAGGAGGCCACAAAGGCCGGGTCTCTTTCAACCCTTCCCTCTCTCAAACGATCCCTCGGATCGAGTGAGCTTTCTCTTATCAATCACTTGGAACACAAAGTTCCCACAAGGACCACCACAAGTTTGGTGTCTCTTGCCTCAATTACAAGTGAGTTTGATTGCAATGAAAGAATCAAGAAAGAAGAAAGCAATCCAAGCGCAAGAGCTCGAAAGAACACAAGCAAATCACTCTCTCTAGTCACTATGGCGTTGTGTGGAATTTGGAGAGGATTTGATCTCTTTGGTGTGTCTAGAATTGAATGCTAGAGCTCTTGTAGTAGTTGAGAAGTGGAAAACTTGGATGCAATGAATGGTGGGGTGGTTGGGGTATTTATAGCCCCAACCACCAAAAGTGGCCGTTGGGAGGCTGTCTGTTCGATGGCGCACCGGACAGTCCGGTGCACACCGAACATGTCCGGTGCCCCCACCACGTCATCACTGCCGTTGGATTCTGACCGTTGGAGCTTCTGACTTGTGGGCCCGCCTAGATGTCCGGTGCACACAGGACATGCACTGTTCCTTGTCCGGTGCGCCAGTATGGGCGCTCCTGACTTCTACGCTCGCAGAGCGCGCATTAAATGCTCCGCAGGGAGCCGTTGGCGCCGAAATAGTCGTTGCTCCGCTGGTTCACCGGACAGTCCGGTGCACACCGGACAGTCCGGTGAATTATAGCGGAGCGGCTGCTGCGCGATCCCGAGGCTGGCGAGTTCCGAAGGCCGCGCTTCCTTGGAGCACCGGACACTGTCCGGTGTACACCGGACAGTCCGGTGAATTATAGCGCGTCGGCCTGAGGAATTCCCGAAGGTGGCGAGTTCGAGTTGGAGTCCTCTGGTGCACCGGACACTGTCCGGTGGTGCACCGGACAGTCTGGTGCCTCCAGACCAGAGATGCCTTCGGTTGCCTCTTTGCTCCTTTGTTGAATCCAAAACCTGGTCTTTTTATTGGCTGAGTGTGAACCTTTTACACCTGTATAATCTATACACTTGGGCCAACTAGTTAGTCCAATTATTTGTGTTGGGCAATTCAACCACCAAAATTAATTAGGGACTAGGTGTAAGCCTAATTCCCTTTCAATGGCGCATTCCACCTCGACCAGGTCCAAGCCTCGGTCATCCCGGCGCCAACGTGAGGCGACGTCGTCTGTGCGCTCACCCTCAGTAAGGGGCGCGCAGACCGACGACCTCCGGGCAGAGCTCAACCGCAGGCGTGCGGGAGAGGACGCCCAGATCTCTTTAGAGAGGACGCGCAAGCGTCGACAAAACATCGAGGGTCGCAACCTCGATCAAGACTTCGCTGCGGTAGCACCGCAGGCCCCAATGGGCACCCGGTCCCAAGCGGGTGTCCCCTTGGCCAGCGTGGGTTGCGCCGCTCTCGCGGATCATCTCCGCGCGGCGTCATGGTGATCCAAGTTCCGGCCGCACCTGCCGGAAAAGTACGATGGTACGTCAAACCCGTCGGAATTCCTGTAGGTGTACGTCACCGCTATCACAGCAGCAGGTGGAAACACCACTGTGATGGCGACATATTTTCATGTTGCCTTGTCTGGGCCTGCCCGGACTTGGCTCATGAACCTCGCCCCAGGGTCAATCTACTCCTGGGAAGAGCTCTGCGCGCGGTTCGTTGCGAACTTCGCCAACGCTTACCAGCAACACGGTGTGGAGGCCCACCTCCACGCAGTGAGGCAGGAGCCCGGGGAGACTCTCCAGATGTTCATCTCCCGCTTCACCAAGGTGCGAGGTACTATACCTCGCATTTCCGATGCTTCCATCATCACGGCCTTCCGCTAGGGAGTACGTGATGAGAAAATGTTGGAGAAGTTAGCCACGCATGACGTGGAGACTATCTCCACACTCTTCGCTCTGGCCGACAAGTGCGCCAGAGCCGCTGAGGGCCATGCATGGCACTCAGCCCCGCAGACCGGGGTTACCCAGACGGGTGGCTCGGGTACCGTCCCCCGGGACGGTAAAAAGAAAAAGAAGAAGGACCGCGACCACCAGAAGCCATGGTCCATCGCTCTAGTCATCGCAGCCGTGACTGGGGGTCGGGGCAACCGCAACAAACGCCCACGGTCGTAGAGGGGTAACAGCGGCTCATGCCCTGTGCACCCCAACGGTCGCTACAGCGCCGCGAAGTGTCGCGAGATCATCGACCTCGCGAAACGCGTCAACGAGCGGCGCGAGCAGTCTTCCAAGGACGGCTCCCCACCTCGTCGCCGACATGGCAAGGAAAGGGTCGATGACGGCGAGGTGGCCGCGGCTGAACGGGACCTCGGGTATCAGTCACCCGAGGGGGACCTGAAGGATGTCTTCGCCGGAGACTCCTACTCTGGTGGCGACAACTAGATGGACCCCCGGAGGGACCCCGTACTCCCCGGTCTACGGGGCCGAAGCCTACCTTCCCCCGGAAACCCTTCTAGACTCCCCACGGGTCCAGGCTTCTGACAAGTCCATGCAGAAATGGCTACAACACGAGGACGAGGACTTCGTCATCAAACGCAGATGGGAACCCATGGTCGGGACCTAGTCCTACGGCAAGTACCAAACAAAGAAGGGCTCTGCAACTCTCCCCCAGCTAGGAAGGACCCTTCAAGGTGACGGGAATACGCCGACTCGGGGGTGACTATCTTGCTACGACTGAAGGAGTACCTCTTCCTGACCACTGGAGCATCTCTGTAAGTTCTATCCATAGGAGCAAGTCTGAGGGGTTGAATTTTTCTCCCTTTTGTAACTAGGTAACGCATACGTGTACGCCAGCCCGGTGAGGTCCACCCTCAAAAGCCCGGCCTGTTGGTCTGCACCCATGCATGACAGGTTATAAAGAAAAGATTTACCCCCTCAGATGTGCCTCTATGATAGTTTTATCCTACTGCTCCATGGTCTTACCTTGCAGTTTTTTGGATGTTATTTTATCTAACCCACCCAAACAGTTCCCATCCCATCAGACATGATGACATCCGAATTGAATAGCCAGGCTTGCAGTTTAGGTCCTCTCTATGAAAGCAGGAGGGCCCGACAGCCTGGGGGCCGGTTCTAAAGAACGGGGGCCCGTTCCATGGGGTGGTCCGGAGCCTGTGTGGCCGCTTAGCCTGGTCCCGTACCCGAAAGCCTGCACACTCCACCACTCCGTGACGGGTACCCTAGTATTTGGAGCTATAAGTCCTGTGGGTCCGACAACCTGGGGTCTGGAACTAGAGAATGGACACATATCTCCTAGGGTGGTCCGGAGCCGTGTAGCCGCTCAGCCTGGTCCCGTACCGTGGGCCTACACACTCCACCACCCTGTGACGGGTGTCCTAGTGTCTAGAACCACCGTCCAGGGGGTCCGGACGCACAACTTGGCTTCCCAGACTAGACCCTGTAGGTCCCGAGCATGTATTAAAGGATGGCTAGTGTTAGATGGTGGGTCCTGTGGGTGTACTACTAATGCTCCCTAGCCAAAGCTATGTGTAGGCCCAGGTCCCAATCGAGGCTACCTCCTGAGGGCCATTGCCAACTCTTTCTTAGGTATGCTGGTCTGCAGCCTCGACAAATCGAGCCTATATCCCAGGGGGGCCAGGTACCAAGGAAGAATCGGTTACACCACACACAATAGGGACAAGTGGTACACAGATAAGTGCTAATACTGCTTGATAAATAGTACTCAAAAGTACCTTACAAAAAGCAAAAGTATTACATCCGCCTTCAAGCGGAGTCCTAGCTCCATCTTTACTCTACAGATATGAACTATCTCCACACCAGTAGGGTCGCGTGGGTAGCTAGCTCCAAGCGGCTCGCCAGCGGCGGCGACCACCTCTGCACCGACGGCTCGCCAGCGGCGGCGGCCACCTCTGCTCCGAGCGGCTCGCCAGCGGAGGCGACCACCTCTGCACCGACGGCTTGCTAGCGGCTGTGGGGGACGGATATCCCCTGGGTCCACCAGAAGGACAAGATACCTCGTGAGGGGCCCATGGGGTGACCACTATACCCTACTAACAGAGCAATCGGCTTAAGTCGGCAATGGCTTAACGTGGTGCTACATGCTCATGCTAACTTAACCCAGGGTGACCACTATACCCTACCAACGGAGCAATCGACTTAAGTCGGCAGTGACTTAAGGCGATGCAACATGCTCACGCCTACTTAACTCGGGGTGACCACTATACCCTACTAACGGAGCAATCGGCTTAAGTCGGCAATGGCTTAAGGCGGTGCTACATCCTCATGCTTACTTAACTTAGGGTGACCACTATACCCTACTAACGGAGCAATCGGCTTAAGTCGGCAGTGACTTAAGGCGGTGCGACATGCTCACGCCTACTTAACTCGGGGTGACCACTATACCCTACTAACGGAGCAATCGTCTTAAGTCGGCAATGGCTTAAGGCGGTGCTACATGCTCACGCTCACTTAACTCGGGGTGACCACTATACCCTACTAACGAAGCGGTCGGTTTAAGTTGGTAATGACTTAAATCGGCACGGCACACTCGTGCCTACTTAATCCAACACAAGCACGTTTGCGATTACTCATCTTAGGGCGACCTCTATGCCCCACGAAGAATTTTCAAAACCATCATACTACATTTACTTCTGCGATTGTAGATACTGTTGTATTCTAACAACGGGAAAACAATAGCGGCATTCAGTACTAAAAAGTGTTTTCTAACAAAATATCTGAGCACACTAACCACATATTCAAAGCATTCAGTGTTTCTATTTGGTAATGTTTTTCTCAGGAGCAACCGATGAAGAGGGATGACTCGAGGAATCAGGAGCGGCATTCACGTTTGCCACTATGTCGTCAGGAACAACCACGTCGGGTCTCCTCATCAGGATCCGCCCCGCGCGAATAGCTTTGTCCATAGCTTTGTCACGCTGGGCCCTCAGAGTAGCAGAAGTCTCTTCAGCAGCCTTCACAGCCAACCGAGCAGTTTCTAGCTCCTGGACAACTGATTTCTTGGAAGCACGCAAATCCTTGATGATAGTATCCTTGCTCGACACCAATTGCCTGAGGCGAATCATATCATCCAAAAACTCTTGCAGCTTATAACGATGATTATCCAAATCTTCCATGGTGAAGCGATGGCTCCTCTCCAAGATGGTCAACGAGTTGCTGGCGTCGCGGTATAGCTTGTCAAGGTTGTCGCGAGAAGTGGCAACAGCACGTTTTCCTCCTGCAGACAAGAATCAGTTTCTCCAACGTCAAGCAAGCACTAAGAACACAACAGATAAAGCCAAGTAAAGCTTAATTCATGGGTCACCTTTTCAGAGTCAAGCTGAGCATGGAGAGTGGAGTTCAACGTGTTGGCATCATTCAGAGAAGCAGAAACCCGGGCCAATTCAGTCTGACCTTGAGAATATTTTTCTTCAAGTTCAGAATACTGTAGGGCCATATCTATCAAGAAACAGTCAAGCTAGGGTGTTCAGCTAAAAAGCAGATTGGTCAAGTAGCCAAAAAAGAAACAAAGGGCATTAACCAGCATTTGCCATCTCCAAATCAGATACCCGCCGCTGAAGCAGCACTGGATTCCATTGCGTCAGAGACGGAGCTCTTTCCGGGACAGAAGCACCATGCGACCTCAGCTGACCAGCCATTTCATCAACCAATGTCTGACGATAAAAACAAATGAATGTAAGAACAATATCACATCCGGGGTACAGTCAGATCAGGAAAAACCAAGTTACCTGGAGGTTGGAGAAGAACGAAGGAACTCCCAAGTCGTGGGAAGTTAATTGATGGCTCGATGAAGGATCACCAACCGGAACAACCCGCAAAGCATCAGTGGGGACCAAGTCAGTGTCATCAGCAGAAGTCAAAACTCTGTCATCAGGAGCGCTGGCCTCTAAGGCGACTTCCTGACCCGAAGCTTGAGCTGCTGCCATGCAACCAGAATGCGCAGGAGAAGACCCTACGTGAACATCCATGGAAGTGTGAGAGGGAGAACCAACTCGGACACCCTCGGGGGCTGGGTCATAGCTCGCGCTACCCATCCGAGCCGGATCATCTCCGGCGACACCCTCGGGGGCTGGGTAAGCGCTAGCGCCATCCTTGAGGGCCGAGCTCTCTGTAACAGCCACCTCTAATGCTGAAGGACCTTCACCCACTTCCATGGGAGCAGAACAATCCAGACCAACCTCCTGACCCTTAAGACCACGCTCCAAGGTCGATGAGGCACGGGACGCCGCTCGGGATAACTCCAACCCGGCATCAGGCACATCAGCACAAATATCCATCATCCCACCATCTGCCGGCTCCGACAACAGATCCTCTGGGACCATATCTTCGAGAGTCTGATCAAAATTTGCCAGAGACAACTCTTGCAGACCAATGAAGGCGGACAAAGCTAGAGAAGGAACACCACTACTTTCCCCGTTGGCTATGTAGCGCCGGCTGTTCTTCCGAATTAGAGGGATTTCATCCTCCTCTTCCTCATCTTCATCAATAATGCGGACGGTACACCCATTGGGATCAGCTGTGGCCAGATTACACCCATTGGGTTCAGCATCATCAAGGTCACACCCATTGGGATCAGCATCAGTCGGGTCACACCCATTGGGATCAGCTTCAGCAAAAACTGGCACTGGCACTTCTTCAGCAGCAGGAGCAGAAGGACCGGCATCCTGATCCAAGCATGACACTCGGCGAAGACGTCTCTTTTTCTTTTTCTTCCCCTCAGCAGGAGAAGTTGGTTGATTGACTCGGCGAGGACGCTTCGGGCAAACACTATCAGACCTCTAAATATCCAAAGTTTTGCTAGCCTCTGGGATGGGTGCTACAGCCAGTGTTTCAGCAGGAGCTGCATCAGAGGAATCTTTAGACAACATATCTAGCATGACACTTATCTCTGCATCACTGGGATTCAAAGGTACCTCGAAATGAACCTGCCTCTCGTCGTCAGGGATTTTGCCAAGTGAGGCAACCAAAGCACTAACCTCTTCGGGAGAGGGTCACACTCTAAGTCCCAAACTGCTATCACCAGCAGGAGGATTTGACACAAAACTGGTAAAGGCCTTGGAAGGAGGCAGATTCCAGGCTGAGTATGCAACAGGAGCGCCGATGTTCGACACCTTGCCTCTAAGTATCATCTCGAGCCGGCTCACCAAATCCTTCTGTTGGTAACCCGGGTTGAATCAGCGAGGCCTCGATACATATAAGCTGGGTATGATCTGTCTTTTAGTGGCTGAATGTTCTTGAAAATGAAATCGGCAACCACAGCTTCTGCAGTCAGACCCCTCTCTTTCAACAATTCAACCTCAGCAAGCAGAGCCCCTGCCTCAGCCACCTCCAGGTCTGTGGGGGATTCGGTCCAACTTGGAGTGCAAACATCTAGCTGTCTCCCTGACCGTGGGGGGAGGGAATTCCCGTGATTCTCCACGATAAACCATTCTAGGCGCCATCCTTTGATGCTGTCCTTGAGTGAGATGTCGAGGTTGTCGGTCTTCCTCCCACGGCGCATCTCCAAACTCGCGCCCCCAACAAGCTGGTGCTGCCCTCCGGCCATCCCAGGCCGACAGTGGTACAAATACTTCCATAGGCCAAAGTGTGGCAGAATACCAAGGAAAGCCTCGCACAAATGAAAAAAAACGGAAACTCGCAGAATGGAATTGGGATTCAGATGGGTCAGGTTCAAGCGATAGAAATCAAGGAGACTGCGGAAGAAACGAGAAATAGGAAGAGCAAGGCCGCGGATGAGAAAAAGGAATGTAAATGACGGATTCGTGGGTGTCTTCTGTCGGAACAGTGACCCCACGGCAGATCTACCAAGAACAGAGTTCCTTCGGAGGAAGGACTCCGATAGATACGAGATGGAGAAGGTCGGATTCAGAGACAACAGACATGTGGTTACCTGCGAAAGGCAACTGACTGTTGGGATCGATAGGAGGAATGATTGAGACAAACGAACTCTGAGTCTTCCGCTTGGGCGCCATCTCAATCTTGCTGGCGAGCGGAGCAGAAACAATATTGCAAGGGAGCAGAGAAGGCCTGGACGCATAAAAGCAAAACTAGGGCACAGAATGCAGAGGCATGCGATTGTGCAGTACATATGGGGTTTTCCCGGGCCAGACGCCATTTCTAAAAAGCTCCAAGTCATCACCAGCTGTTATTTCTAAAATGCTGGCGTGCCATGTCATCACTCGGCCGTTATTTCCAAAACGGCCGACGCAGCCCAATTTAACTCAGCTGTTATTTCTAAAAACGCTGACGTTACCAGACTTCACTCGGCCATTGTTTCCAAAGCGGCCGACGTGGCCCGTTATCACTCGGTTGTTACTTCTAAAACGCCGACGTCGCCAGCAGTCACTCGGCTGTTATTCCTAAAGTAGTGACGTGGCTCCAAAGGATTCGATTGTTACTTCTAAAATGCCGACATCACTAGTAACCGCTCGGTCGTTATTTCTAAAACACCGACGTGGCCCGGTACCACTCGGCTATCACTTCTAAAAGCGCCGACATCGCCAATAATCACTCGGCTGTCATCCCTAAAGTGACAACGTGACTCCAAAAGACTCAACCGCTACCACTAAAGCGTTGACATCGCGAAGAAGGCAGTCTGAAGCGCGACTCGACAATTCTAAGTTGCTACTCAAGCGTTACATTCAGAAACAACATCTGCATTAAGCATTAATACGATCGACGATCGACAGAAAGGCAAAATGGTGCACACAAAATTGGGCGAAATCATTCTTCATTATAAAGCACTACCGAACTTACAAATCAACTCATTATGAGTTGATGTTCTCCCCATTACTACATCATATTTCACTACACTATACTACTAACTACTACTACGTTATTTTACTAATACTTCTTCTACTACTAATCTATACTAACATTTAAAACCAGTGGCGCCTAGCCACTGGCCTTGTTGCTGCCCTTGCTGCTGCCCTTGTTGTTGCCCCTGCTGCTGCCCTTGCTGCCATCGCCGTCGTTGCCGCTGCCACCCTTGCCGCTGCCGTCACCGCCGCCGTCACCATCGCCTCTGTCGTCATCGTCGTCACCGCCGTCGCCATCGCCACCGCCCTCCTCGGACGAGTCCGAGGAGTTCTCCTCGTCCGAGGAGTACTCCGACTCATCCGAGCCCTCGAGCCCGGCGCGCTCGACGGCCCGGATGTAGGTCCACACCTCTGCGGCGATCCCCTGTGAGTCGTCTAAGTCATCAGACGACGCCGGGGGAGAGGCATGGACCGGTGAGCCCTCGGACTCGGAGGAGAACTCCTCCTCCGAGTACTCCGAGTCGCCGAAGTCCTCCGAGGGAGGAGTCAGCTCACGCTTCCGCTTGTCACCGGAGTGATGCGAAGAACTACCACCCTTCTTGCTCTTGCCCATGGTGGAGTAGAAAGAAAGAGAAGAAAGTAAACAGCGAGCAGCAGTAAGAGATGTGAAAATGCTGGAGAAGCCAGAACACTATTTATAGAAGAAGAAGGCAACCGCTCACCTCCAACCACAGCCACCGAACAGTCGCAAAAATTCAATATGCAATTCAAACCGTCTGGAGACACGTCAGGCGGCTGACGCCGTTCCACGTAACACGACACCCATTGGGACTTCAGTCAACTGCTTGGGCGATATGATTACACCCGTGGTCACATCAAGTTACTACTCAGAAGCAGTTTGCTAAACGCTCAGTGCATCAAGCCGTCCCTTGCCTACACCCATTGGGGGGGACGTCCAGGAATTTTCAATAGATTTTCCCAAGCAGTCACATCTATACAGTATACGCAATGAATACCTCAAGACAGAAGGGAGATATCAACAGGTATCAAAGGAAAGCCAAATATAGCTGATGAGGTACAAGTCTAATCGACAGAAGCATTGAAGCACGAAGTGATATGAAGACTAGCCAAAGGCCATCTATCGAACGTCCAATCAGTCACAGATCAAATAAATTGCAAGACCTAGCAAGATATGGACAGATCTCGAGCTCGAAGACAAAAACGAATGCTGATCTCTAAAACATAATGTTGATGATATAATGCTGGTCTCTAAAGCATTCGACAATAGGAAAGGATGATTTCTAAGGGGGGAAAAAGACAGCATGAGATGAAGACCTTCAAGCAGATTATTTTCAAAAATCTACTTAAAGCTCGAGGGCTACACCCATTGGGTGCACCTTCGGTGCACCCAATGAATAATCATCCTCGAAAGACAAAATGTTGACCTCTAAAGCATACGGCGAAACTAAGGCAAGGCTAACCTCTGAAAAAGCACAAGTGGAAGATGAAAGTGATTTCTGAGAAGACTTGAAATGACGACCTTCGAGTGGATTATCTGCAAAAATCCACTCAAAGCTCGGGGGCTACACCCAATTTCAAAGTTCTACAGTGCAAAATGCTGACCTCTAAAACATACACTCAAGGCAGAACACCAAGTTTTGAAGAGTAATAACGGAAGAAGACTGTAAAAGATCGTTTTTACCGATCACTCAGAGTTCAGATGTAGTGGCCCAGCAGGCTTATTTCCGAGGCATTTCTTGTTAAAATCAGAGACTGCAAGCTGGACCTAGGATCTTTGGGCCGGTTATTTCAAAATCAACCCAAAGATCGGGGCTTGTGGGGGACGGATATCCCCCAGGTCCACCAGAAGGACAAGATACCTCGCGAGGGGCCCATGGGCCCAATAATCCGCAAGGTTATCCCTTCGTGGGCCTGGGGAGGAACGCCCAATAAAACAGATTGATACAAGGCCAGATCGACGCAAGCCCAAACGGCCCGATTAATTTGAGCAGAGATCGCAACAGTGACCCGACCTTCCCGCGCAGGGGCCCCGTACATCGGAACTGAGCGAGGATGGGTCGACTAAATTATAGGAAGATAGACTCAGTCAGTTCACTATTACTTAGGCACCCGTTGTTATCATATCCACATGTAATGCCCCACGGTCGAGTATATAAGGCCTAGGGGGCGCCCCTTCAAGACGATCGACCTCATTACTTAGCCATCCACCCCGGCTCTCTACGTTTCCAATACTAGAGAGCCTCCTTGTAACCCACCACATAAAGTACTCACGCCAGGACGTAGGGTGTTATGCATCTCAAAGCGGCCTGAACCTGTACACAATTGTCCACTATTTCTCGTGCATCCAGCACGAACCATTGAGCTACAGTCGGTAACACTGTCCTACTCCGAAAAGCACCTTGAGGGGCAACCCCAGGTGCGCGGTCGGACCCAAAACACCGACAATTGGCGCGCTAGGTAGGGGGTGTGTCATCGATCCAAGCTAGCTCAATGGCCGTCACCTTCCAGCACAAGATCATCCTTCGTCCCGGGTCCGTGTTCTGCTTTGGAACTATCTCATCTGTAGTGGATGAGGAGGGAACTCTGCATCGCATCGCGGATCCACCGGAGAGAAAGTCTTCCTCAAAGATCTCCGAGAAAATCGGAGAAAAGCAGGGAAAAGCGCAACCTCCAGCGCTCCGAGAAAAGATCACCTTCAGCAAGCTAGGAGCCGAGGGTCCGTCTACCCGGAGAACCCCGTTGTCCACCTCTCCGACGGACAAATGGACACGGATCACAAGGAGGAAAGAAGCGAATGAGGCCAAGTGTCGTCAAGCTGCTCTTTCTGTGCCTCCATCCTCAAAGGAGGACAGGAAGAAGATCGTCGTGACAGTTGCTACATTCTACCCCGACGTCCTCTTCATCGGGGGAAGAGTGGAATCGAATCCTATCTCCGACGATGAACCAACTGCACCAGGAGAAGAACCTCTTCATCGGGAGTCTCGCCGGCAGAGGAACCGACGCTGAAATATTTGGCGACATCACGAGGCCGGAGAACGGGATCCGACGTAGCCCGTGTCACGAGATGAGGTCTCAAAAGTGGGAGAAACTCTAGAAGAATGGGTCCTCAGAGAAAGAAGGAACTCTCGACGACGTGACCGTCGGCAGGCTCAAGAACATGACGAGCAGGAAACGAGGCAACGTCGGGAAAATCCACTCTTCGGACGCAACCTGAACCCCGACTTTGCCCGAACCATGAACACGCCGAGTGAAGTCGGTGGAGTGTTGGCTCGGATAGCTGATGGCCTCCCCCGGACTCCCGACGCCGAGGGCTATCGGCGGCTGTTCACTCAAGCAGCCAACCACCTTCTACCCCTTGCTCATCCGCCGAACGATCTACGACACGCCATCAATAGTCAGCAGGACGCACGGAGCTCCATCAACGCTTCGCGCGAACGACGACACGAGAACGAGATCCGTCGCCGGGAAGAGTACGACCGGGACCATGGCATCCCGGCACGGAGTCAGGCCACCAGAACCGAGTCGGCCACGGCTTCGACTGGTGGCACCACCCGGGGATGGTCGAGGCACCACGACAACCACTCCCCTCCCCGGGACAGACATCATCATCGACGACAAGAGGACACGTGTGGAGTATCGGCGCTTACTCCATGCCTCAGGGTCATTCAATGGCCCCCTAACTTCAAGATCTCCAACGTCGACAAATATGAACCTAAGCAGGATCCGGGAGGCTGGCTAGCCATCTACACCACCGCTGCCCGAGCCACAGGGGCAACCGAGGATGTGATGACCGCGTACTTGCCTATCGTCCTTGGGCAAGACGCGCTGCAATGGCTGCGACACCTACCCCGACACTGCATCGACAACTGGAGCGACTTCAGTCGGTGCTTCACCGCCAACTTCCAATCTCTCTCTGACAAACTGGCGCAACCATGGGACCTCAAATCCATCAAGCGCCGGGGGGATGAAACTCTTCGGTCGTACCTCAAAAGATTCCAGACCATGAGAAATCGTATCCCCGAGGTCGCGGAAGCAGCAGTGATCGAGGACTTCTATCGGGGATCCAATGACTCGGCCTTCGTCCGAGCCATACTACAAAAGGCGCCGACCACTTCGGAGCAGCTATTCCGAGAAGCCGACCTCTACATCACCGCCGATGAATCAGCTCTAGACCTCATCGGAGGAGCAAAGCCTGCACCGACAGCACCGCGACGCGACACGAACCAGCAACCCGACAAACGCTGGGAGAAGAGGCCTTGTGAAGAGGTCCACGCCGCCGAACCGCCTGCCCCTCACGCCCGAGGAGGACCTTGCGGAGGCGAACGCACGCTGGACGACATCCTCGACGCCTAATGCCTGTACCATAAGGACATGCGCCACACCCTCCGGAACTGCAGAGACTTCAAGCACTCTGTGGGGAACGACCGACCCTTCCAACCTCTACCTCCTCCCCACCGCAAGGAGGACCAGGAGAACCGTGACAACCCCAGCAGCAGGAGGAGGGAGGAGGGAGGAGGTGGAGCCTTCCCGCACGTTGACAGAGAAGTCAACGTCATCTTCGGTGGACACGGGTCGCAAGAAAGCAAGAGACAACAAAAGCTCAACGATCGTCAGATACTGGTGGCGACCACCGGTCCTCCCGCCCCGTACCGATGGTCTGAACACCCGATCACCTTCACCCGGGCAGATCAGTGGCTCAACTTCGACCACCCAGGCAAGTACCCGCTCCTCGTCGATCCGGTGATCCGAGAGAGCAGGGTAAAGAAGGTATTAGTGGACGGGGGAAGCAGCATCAACGTCACCTTCCCCCGGACGCTCCAAGGCTTGGGAGTTCCACTCAAAGAGCTCCACAAGTCGGACACCCCCTTCTTCGGCATCGTGCCGACTGAAGGAGAATATCCGCTGGGCCACATCTACATGTCGGTCATCTTCGGAACTCCAGAAAACTACAGAACCGAGTTCCTGAGGTTCGAGGTGGCGAATTTCGGCTGCGGATACAACGCCATCATCGGGAGGCCTGGATTGGCGAAGTTCATGGCCATTCCGCATTATACATACATGATATTGAAGATGCCAGGACCACAAGGAATCATTACTGTGCGCGTTGACTTCCAAGGCGCCGCAGAATGTTTCCGAGTGGCCATTCAGGCGGCCCTCACTACCAAACCATCGGCGACTTCTTTTGCACAGGCGAACTCAAAGCCTGAGGAAGACCTCGCGGTACCTGTGAATGAAGCTCAAGCCAGGACCTCTATGCGGTCGACTGAAGAAACCAAGAGAATCAATCTTGGGTTCGCCGACGAGCGCAAAACTACTATCATTAGTTCTAGTCTGGATGACAAATAGGAAGGCGTGCTCGTGCAGTTTTTGCAAGATAACCGAGACGTATTCGCATGGCAACCTACGGATATGTCGGGAGTCCCGAGAGAACTGGCCAAGCACAAATTGATGGTCTACCCCCAGGCGAGGCCGATCCGACAAAAATTACGTCGCTTCACGCCAGACAAGAGAGAAGCCATTCGTGCTGAGCTGGCTCGCTTGGTCGCGGCAGGGTTCATTAGAGAGGTGTTACATCCTGAGTGGTTAGCTAATCCTGTTCTTGTACTAAAAAAGAATAAAGTGGATTGGCGCATGTGCGTCGACTATACAGATCTCAACAAACACTATCTGAAGGATCCCTTTGGACTCCCAGAATAGACCAGGTGGTGGACTCAACCGCCGGATGTTCTGTGTTGTCTTTCTTGGATTGCTACTCTGGGTATCATCAAATTAGCTTGGCAAAAGAAGATGAGGAAAAAACAGCATTCATCACTCCGTTCGGAGCTTTCTGCTATACCTCCATGTCGTTCGGCCTCAAAAACGTTGGAGCGACTTATCAGAGAGCTATTCAGACATGCTTAGCCGACCACTGGGGCAAGCGTGTGGAAGCTTACGTGGATGATGTGGTAATTAAGACACAGAATTCAGAAAATTTCATTGAAGATTTACACCTGGTCTTCAACAGTCTACGGCGATACCGATGGAAGCTTAATCCCGAAAAATGTGTCTTCGGAGTACCAGCAGGAAAGTTGCTTGGGTTCATTGTCAGCCACCGGGGAATTGAAGCTAATCCAGAAAAGATCGAGGCTATCATGAGGATGGAAGCACCACGATCATAGAAGAAAGTACAAATACTTACCGGATGTATGGCAGCTCTGAGCAGATTCATATCAAGGCTGGGAGAGAAAGGCTTACCATTCTATAAGTTGCTCAAGAAGGTAGACAAATTCCAGTGGACTTCAGAAGCACAGGAAGCTCTAGATGCGCTGAAAAAATTCTTGACAACACCACCTGTGCTGAAACCGTCGCGCCGAGCCATGCTGACTCAACCGGCTGAAGATCTGTTATTATACATCTCTTTCACGACTCACGTGGTGAGCACCGTGTTGGTAGTCGAGCGAGCAGAAGAGGGACATGCATATCCAGTACAGCATCCTATCTATTTCATCAGTGAAGTTCTGAGCCCCTCGAAGAAAAAATACCCTCAAGTTCAGAAGTTATTATATGCAGTACTTCTAACTGCACGCAAGCTACGTCACTACTTCGACGACCACAAAGTCATAGTAGTCACTGGATTTCCGATAGGGGATATTCTCCACAATATAGAAGCCATTAGAAGAATAGCCAAGTGGGCCTGTGAACTGGGATCTCATGACATTGAGTTTCGACCTCGCACCGCAATCAAAACTCAAGCACTGGTCGACTTTGTATCAGAATGGACCGAGCAACAGGTGTCAGATAACCCGGAAACTGCACAAGTATGGCGAATGTATTTTGATGGCTCGTTGAAGCTACAGGGAGCAGGCGCAGGGATCCTCTTTATTGCACCTGGAGGTGAACAACTCAAATATGCTCTTCAATTGTTATTTCCAGCATCCAACAATACAGCAGAATACGAAGCTCTGATTCATGGACTGAACATTGCCATATCACTGGGCATCAAGAGACTGATGGTATATGGAGATTCTCTAGTGGTCATAAGTCAGATAAACAAAGAATGGGATTGCTCGAATGATTCCATGGGAAAATACTGCATTGATGTCCGGAAACTAGAAGACAAATTTGAAGGTCTGGAATTTCATCATGTGGAGAGAGATCGCAACACGGCAGCTGATGTATTGTCCAAGCTAGGATCCAGTCGGACTCAGGTCCCGCCTAGAGTTTTTGTTCAAGAAATACCACATCCGAGCATTTCACTAGATTGGGTGGAGGAATGCAATGCTCTGAGCCAACCAGAGTCAAATTCTAATGACTGGAGGGAGCCGATCATCAGATACATAAAAATGAGGAGGAACCAGATGACAAAAATGAAGCAGAACAAATTGCAAGGCAATCGGCTCATTATACTCTCATTGGGGAAACGCTATACAGAAGGGGCGCATCAGGAGTCCTCATGAAATGCATTCTCTCAACTACAGGGAAGCAGCTACTAGAAGAAGTTCATGCTGGGCAATGCGGGATACACGCAGCATCCAGAACCCTGGTTGGGAAGGTCTTTTGGTCGGGTTTCTACTCGCTAACAGCAAAGAATGATGCAGCCGAGTTAGTCCAGAGGTGCGAAGCCTGCTAGTACGTGTCAAAGCAGCAGCATCTACCAGCACAGCAACTGCAAACCATACCTGTAACTTGGTTGTTCGCGTGCTGGGGACTGGATATGATTGGACCTTTCAAGAAAGCCCAAGGAGGACACACTCATGTACTGGTTGCTATCGACAAATTCACTAAATGGATAGAGTTCAAACCCATCGCCTCTCTAACTTTAGCTAAGGCAGTGGAATTCATACAAGACATAATATTCAGGTTTGGAATACCAAATCGCATCATAACTGACCTGGGGTCCAATTTCACAAGCTCAGAGTTCTTCGATTTCTGCGAGCAAAAGAGCATTCAGATCAAATATGCCTCGGTGGCACACCCAAGAGCCAACGGGCAGGCGGAAAGAGCCAACGGGGTGATATTGGAGGCACTCAGAAAAAAAGTCTTCGACAAGAATGAAAAGTTCGCAGGAAAGTGGATCAGAGAGCTACCGTATGTTGTTTGGAGCCTGAGAACTCAACCTAGTCGAGCTCTGCATGGAAACACACCTTTCTTTATGGTCTATGGTTCGGAAGCAGTGCTACCTGCTGATCTCAAGTTTGGGGCACCAAGGTTAATCTTTGAAAACATAGCAGAAGCTGAGGCTACTAGGCTGGAGGATATCGATGTACTAGAAGAAGAACGATTGAATACGGTGATTCAGTTGGCCCGATATCAGCAAGCTCTGAGGCGCTATCATGACAAGGCCATACGGCATCGATCCTTCGCAGTGGGAGACCTCGTCCTCCGCCGAATTCTAACGGGGGAGGGACGACACAAACTGTTGCCACTATGGGAAGGACCATTCATAGTAGCAGAAGTCACTCAGCCTGGATCATATCGTCTCATTCAAATGGACGGCACGGAAATTGGGAACTCATGAAACATAGAACATCTCAGGAAGTTTTACCCCTAGCTATATCTCAAAAGCTATTGGGACGACAGTGTACTCTGTAAACTGGGAAATATATCATCAATAAAAAGACTTCAAAGGCACTCAAATTGTTCACTGTCAACCTGCATGCTTACTTAACTCAGGGTGACCACTATACCCTACTAACGGAGCAATCGGCTTAAGTCGGCAATGACTTAAGGCGGTGCGACATGCTCACGCTTACTTAACTCGGGGTGACCACTATACCCTACTAATGGAGCAATCGGCTTAAGTCGGCAATGGCTTAAGGCGGTGCTACATGCTCATGCTTACTTAACCCAGGGTGACCACTATACCCTACTAACGGAGCAATCGGCTTAAGTCGGCAGTGACTTAAGGCGGTGCGACATGCTCACGCCTACTTAACTCGGGGTGACCACTATACCCTACTAACGGAGCAATCAGCTTAAGTCGGCAATGGCTTAAGGCGGTGCTACATGCTCATGCTTACTTAACTCAGGGTGACCACTATACCCTACTAACGGAGCAATCGGCTTAAGTCGGCAGTGACTTAAGGCGATGTGACATGCTCACGCCTACTTAACTCGGGGTGACCACTATACCCTACTAACGGAGCAATCGACTTAAGTCGGCAATGGCTTAAGGCGATGCTATATGCTCACGCTCACTTAACTCGGGGTGACCACTATACCCTACTAACGAAGCGGTCGGTTTAAGTTGGTAATGACTTAAATCGGCACGGCACAATCGCGCCTACTTAATCCAACATAAGCACGTTTGCGATTACTCATCTTAGGGCGACCTCTATGCCCCACGAAGAAATTTCAAAACCATCATACTACATTTACTTCTGCGATTGTAGATACTGTTGTATTCTAACAACGGGAAAACAATAGCGGCATTCAGTACTAAAAAGTGTTTTCTAACAAAATATCTGAGCACACTAACCACATATTCAAAGCATTCAGTGTTTCTATTTGGTAATGTTTTTCTCAGGAGCAACCGACGAAGAGGGACGACTCGAGGAATCAGGAGCGGCATTCACGTCTGCCACTATGTCGTCAGGAACAACCACGCCGGATCTCCTCATCAGGATCTGCCCCACGCGAATAGCTTTGTCCATAGCTTTGTCACGCTGGGCCCTCAGAGTAGCAGAAGTCCCTTCAGCAGCCTTCACAGCCAACCGAGCAGTTTCTAGCTCCTGGACGACCGATTTCTTGGAAGCACGCAGATCCTTGATGATAGTATCCTTGTTCGACACCAATTGCCTGAGGCGAATCATATCATCCAAAAACTCTTGCAGCTTATAACGATGATTATCCAAATCTTCCATGGTGAAGCGATGGCTTCTCTCCAAGATGGTCAACGAGTTGCTAGCGTCGCGGTATAGCTTGTCAAGGTTGTCGCGAGAAGTGGCAAGAGCACGTTTTTCCTCCTGCAGACAAGAATCAGTTTCTCCAATGTCAAGCAAGCACTAAGAACACAACAGATAAAGCCAAGTAAAGCTTAATTCATGGGTCACCTTTTTAGAGTCGAGCTGAGCATGGAGAGTGGAGTTCAACGTGTTGGCATCATTCAGAGAAGCAGAAACCCGGGCTAATTCAGTCTGACCTTGAGAATATTTTTCTTCAGGATCAGAATACTGTCGGGCCATATCTATCAAGAAACAGTCAAGCAAGGGTGTTCAGCTAAAAAGCAGATTGGTCAAGTAGCCAAAAAATAAACAAAGGGCACTAACCAGCATTTGCCATCTCCAAATCAGATACCCGCCGCTGAAGCAGCACTGGATTCCATTGCATCAGAGACGGAGCTCTTTCCGGGACAGAAGCACCATGCGACCTCAGCTGACCAGCCATTTCATCAACCAATGCCTGACGATAAAAACAAATGAATGTAAGAACAATATCACACCCGGGGTACAGTCAGATTAGGAAAAACCAAGTTACCTAGAGGTTGGAGAAGAACGAAGGAACTCCCAAGTCGTGGGAAGTTAATTGATGACTCGATGAAGGATCACCAACCAGAACAACCCGCAATGCATCAGTGGGGACCAAGTCAGTGTCATCAGCAGAAGTCAAAACTCTGTCATCAGGAGCGCTGGCCTCTAAGGCGACTTCCTGACCCGAAGCTTGAGCTGCTGCCATGCAACCAGAATGCACAGGAGAAGACCCTACGTGAACATCCATGGAAGTGTGAGAGGGAGAACCAACTCGGACACCCTCGGGGGCTGGGTCATAGCTCGCGCTACCCATCCGAGCCGGATCATCCCCGGTGACACCCTCGGGGGCTAGGTAAGCGCTAGCGCCATCCTTGAGGGCCGAGCTCTCTGTAACAGCCACCTCTAAGGCTGAAGGACCTTCATCCACTTCCATGGGAGTAGAACAATCCAGACCAGCCTCCTGACCCTTAAGACCGCGCTCCAAGGTCGATGAGGCACGGGACGCCGCTCAGGATAACTCCAACCTGACATCAGGCACATCAGCACAAATATCCATCATCCCACCATCTGTCGGCTCCGACAACAGATCCTCTGGGACCATATCTTCAAGAGTCTGATCAAAATTTGCCAGAGACAACTCTTGCAGACCAACGAGGGCGGACAAAGTTGGAGAAGGAACACCACTACTTTCCCCGCTGGCTATGTAGCGCCCGCTGTTCTTCTGAATTAGAGGGATTTCATCCTCCTCTTCCTCATCTTCATCAATAATGCGGACGGTACACCCATTGGGATCAGCTGTGGCCAGATTACACCCATTGGGTTCAGCATCATCAAGGTCACACCCATTGGGATCAGCATCAGTCGGGTCACACCCATTGGGATCAGCTTCAGCAAAAACTGGCACTGGCACTTCTTCAGCAGCAGGAGCAGAAGGACCGACATCCTGATCCAAGCATGACACTCGGCGAAGACGTCTCTTTTTCTTTTTCTTCCCCTCAGCAGGAGAAGTTGGTTGATTGACTCGGCGAGGACGCTTCGGGAGAACACTATCAGACCTCTAAATATCCAAAGTTTTGCTAGCCTCTGGGATGGGTGCTACAGCCAGTGTTTCAGCAGGAGCTGCATCAGAGGAATCTTCAGCCAACATATCTAGCATGGCACTTATCTCTGCATCGCTGGGATTCAAAGGTACCTCGAAATGAACCTGCCTCTCATCGTCAGGGATTTCGCCAAGTGAGGCAACCAAAGCACTAACCTCTTCGGGAGAGGGTCGCACTCTAAGTCCCAAACCGCTATTACCAGCAGGAGGATTTGACACAAAACTGGTAAAGGCCTTGGAAGGAGGCAGATTCCAGGCTGAGTATGCAACAGGAGCGCCGATGTTCGACACCTTGCCTCTGAGTATCATCTCGAGCCGGCTCACCAAATCCACAGCAGGAATCCTTCTGTTGGTAACCCGGGTTGAATCAGCGAGGCCTTGATACAGATAAGCCGGGTATGCTCTGTCTTTTAGTGGTTGAATGTTCTTGAAAATGAAATCGGCAACCACAGCTTCTGCAGTTAGACCCCTCTCTTTCAACAATCCAACCTCAGCAAGCAGGGCCCCTGCCTCAGCCACCTCCAGGTCTGTGGGGGATTCGGTCCAACTTGGAGTGCGAACATCTAGCTGTCTCCCTGACCGTGGGGGGAGGGAATTCCCGTGATTCTCCACGATAAACCATTCCAGGCGCCATCCTTTGATGCCGTCCTTGAGTGGGATGTCGAGGTAGTCAGTCTTCCTCCCACGGCGCATCTCCAAACTCGCGCCCCCAACAAGCTGGTGCTGCCCTCCGGCCATCCTAGGCCAACAGTGGTACAAATACTTCCACAGGCCAAAGTGTGGCAGAATACCAAGGAAAGCCTCGCACAAATGAACAAAAACGGAAACTCGCAGAATGGAATTGGGATTCAGATGGGTCAGGTTCAAGCGATAGAAATCAAGGAGACTGCGGAAGAAACGAGAAATAGGAAGAGCAAGGCCGCGGATGAGAAAAAGGAATGTAAATGACGGATTCGTGGGTGTCTTCTGTCGGAACAGTGACCCCACGGCAGATCTACCAAGAACAGAGTTCCTTCGGAGGAAGGACTCCGATAGATACGAGATGGAGAAGGTCGGATTCAGAGACAACAGACATGTGGTTACCTGCGAAAGGCAACTGACTGTTGGGATCGATAGGAGGAATGATTGCGACAGACGAACTCTGAGTTTTCCGCTTGGGCGCCATCTCAATCTTGCTGGCGAGCGGAGCAGAAACAATATTGCAAGGGAGCAGAGAAGGCCTGGACGCATAAAAGCAAAGCTAGGGCACAGAATGCAGAGGCATGCGATTGTGCAGTACATATGGGGTTTTCCCGGGCCAGACGCCATTTCTAAAAAGCTCCAAGTCATCACCAGCTGTTATTTCTAAAATGCTGGCGTGCCATGTCATCACTCGGCCGTTATTTCCAAAACGGCCGATGCAGCCCAATTTAACTCAGCTGTTATTTCTAAAAACGCTGACGTTACCAGACTTCACTCGGCCATTGTTTCCAAAGCGGCCGACGTGGCCCGTTATCACTCGGTTGTTACTTCTAAAACGCCGACGTCGCCAGCAGTCACTCAGCTGCTATTCCTAAAGTAGTGACGTGGCTCCAAAGGATTCGATTGTTACTTCTAAAATGCCGACATCACTAGTAACCGCTCGGTCGTTATTTCTAAAACACCGACGTGGCCCGGTACCACTCGGCTATCACTTCTAAAAGCGCCGACATCGCCAATAATCACTCGGCTGTCATCCCTAAAGTGACAACGTGACTCCAAAAGACTCAACCGCTACCACTAAAGCGTTGACATCGCGAAGAAGGCAGTCTGAAGCGCGACTCGACAATTCTAAGTTGCTACTCAAGCGTTACATTCAGAAACAACATCTGCATTAAGCATTAATACGATCGACGATCGACAGAAAGGCAAAATGGTGCACACAAAATTGGGCGAAATCATTCTTCATTATAAAGCACTACCGAACTTACAAATCAACTCATTATGAGTTGATGTTCTCCCCATTACTACATCATATTTCACTACACTATACTACTAACTACTACTACGTTATTTTACTAATACTTCTTCTACTACTAATCTATACTAACATTTAAAACCAGTGGCGCCTAGCCACTGGCCTTGTTGCTGCCCTTGCTGCTGCCCTTGTTGTTGCCCCTGCTGCTGCCCTTGCTGCCATCGCCGTCGTCGCCGCTGCCACCCTTGCCGCTGCCGTCACCGCCGCCGTCACCATCGCCTCTGTCGTCATCGTCGTCACCGCCGTCGCCATCGCCACCGCCCTCCTCGGACGAGTCCGAGGAGTTCTCCTCGTCCGAGGAGTACTCCGACTCATCCGAGCCATCGAGCCCTCGAGCCCAGCGCGCTCGACGGCCCGGATGTAGGTCCACACCTCTGCGGCGATCCCCTGTGAGTCGTCTAAGTCATCAGACGACGCCGGGGGAGAGGCATGGACCGGTGAGCCCTCGGACTCGGAGGAGAACTCCTCCTCCGAGTACTCCGAGTCGCCGAAGTCCTCCGAGGGAGGAGTCAGCTCACGCTTCCGCTTGTCACCGGAGTGATGCGAAGAACTACCACCCTTCTTGCTCTTGCCCATGGTGGAGTAGAAAGAAAGAGAAGAAAGTAAACAGCGAG
The DNA here is from genome assembly GCF_902167145.1 of Zea mays. Taxonomy (NCBI): domain Eukaryota; kingdom Viridiplantae; phylum Streptophyta; class Magnoliopsida; order Poales; family Poaceae; genus Zea; species Zea mays. Next base: position 27,400,548 of record NC_050100.1, on the reverse strand, counting down.
CAGCAGTAAGAGATGTGAAAATGCTGGAGAAGCCAGAACACTATTTATAGAAGAAGAAGGCAACCGCTCACCTCCAACCACAGCCACCGAACAGTCGCAAAAATTCAATATGCAATTCAAACCGTCTGGAGACACGTCAGGCGGCTGACGCCGTTCCACGTAACACGACACCCATTGGGACTTCAGTCAACTGCTTGGGCGATATGATTACACCCGTGGTCACATCAAGTTACTACTCAGAAGCAGTTTGCTAAACGCTCAGTGCATCAAGCCGTCCCTTGCCTACACCCATTGGGGGGGACGTCCAGGAATTTTCAATAGATTTTCCCAAGCAGTCACATCTATACAGTATACGCAATGAATACCTCAAGACAGAAGGGAGATATCAACAGGTATCAAAGGAAAGCCAAATATAGCTGATGAGGTACAAGTCTAATCGACAGAAGCATTGAAGCACGAAGTGATATAAAGACTAGCCAAAGGCCATCTATCGAACGTCCAATCAGTCACAGATCAAATAAATTGCAAGACCTAGCAAGATATGGACAGATCTCATGCTCGAAGACAAAAATGAATGCTGATCTCTAAAGCATAATGTTGATGATATAATGCTGGTCTCTAAAGCATTCGACAAAAGGAAAGGATGATTTCTAAGGAAAAAAAGACAGCATGAGATAAAGACCTTCAAGCGGATTATTTTCAAAAATCCACTCAAAGCTCGGGGGCTACACTTCGGTGCACCCAATGAATAATCTTCCCCGAAAGACAAAATGCTGACCTCTAAAGCATACGGCGAAACTAAGGCAAGGTTGACCTCTGAAAAAGCACAAGTGGAAGATGAAAGTGATTTCTGAGAAGACTTGAAATGACGACCTTCGAGTGGATTATCTGCAAAAATCCACTCGAAGCTCGGGGGCTACACCCAATTTCAAAGTTCTACAGTGCAAAATGCTGACCTCTAAATCATAAACTCAAGGCAGAACACCAAGTTTTGAAGAGTAATAACGGAAGAAGACAGTAAAAGATCATTTTTACCGTTCACTCAGAGTTCAGAAGTAGTGGCCCGGCAGGCTTATTTCCGAGGCATTTCTTGTTAAAATCAGAGACTGCAAGTTGGACCTAGGATCTTTGGGCCGGTTATTTCAAAATCAACCCAAAGATCGGGGGCTTGTGGGGGACGAATATCCCTCGGGTCCACCAGAAGGACAAGATACCTCGCGAGGGGCCCATGGGCCCAATAATCCGCAAGGTTATCCCTTCGTGGGCCTGGGGAGGAACGCCCAATAAAGCAGATTGACACAAGGCCAGATCGATGCAAGCCCAGACGGCCCGATGAATTTGAGCAGAGATCGCAACAGTGACCCGACCTTCCCGCGCAGGGGCCCCGTACATCGGAACTGAGCGAGGATGGGTCAGCTAAATTATAGGAAGATAGACTCAGTCAGTTCACTATTACTTAGGCACCCGTTATTATCATATCCACATGTAATGCCACACGGTCGAGTATATAAGGCCTAGGGGGTGCCCCTTCAAGACGATCGACCTCATTACTTAGCCATCCACCCTGGCTCTCTATGTTTCCAATACTAGAGAGCCTCCTTGTAACCCACCACATAAAGTACTCACGCCAGGACGTAGGGTGTTACGCATCTCAAAGCGGCCCGAACCTGTACGCAACTGTCCACTATTTCTCGTGCATCCAGCATGAACCACTGAGCTACATTCAGTAACACCGTCCTACTCCGAAAAGCACCTTGAGGGGCAACCCCAGGTGCGCGGTCGGACCCAAAACACCGACAGCGGCAGCAACCACCTCTGCGCCGAGCAGCCTCCCCAGCGGTGGCGACCACCTCAGCGTGTGCGCCATGGCGAAGAGGCCCTCGCCCCCGCCCTCCTATGGGGGTGAGGACAAGACCATCCAAGCCATGGAGCTGGGAGCACAGCGGCAGGCGGTGCTTGCGGTCTGGCCGGGACCGTGTACCCAAAGTTTGCCTCCTTCACAAGGCTGGTGATCATCCTTTTCCTCCGAATGCTGGAGGAAGAGGCGGGTCACTAGCCCATGTGGGAGGCGGAGCCGCGGCTCAGCTCGCTCTCCACCACCACGAGGCTGATGAACATCCTTGAAGCCAAGCACCGGTGGAAGAGCGCCGCTCCCACAAGGCCGTGCACCTCTAGTAGAGGAAAGAAAAGATCGGCAGCACCAACCCGCTGGGGAGGATAAAAGGCACGAACTCTCCAGCGGCAAGTTCACCAGGGTGGATGGAGCCGGCGCAAATCCTTCCGCCGAACACCGGTGCATCCCATCCAAGCAGGCGATATACCATGTCGAGCACTCACTCAGTCTGGGCACGCTCGAGATGAACTTACAAGGCCATGGCAAACTACGGTAACGCAAATCAGAGACCTTGAAGGCAAAAGGGGTGCAGAGAGCTCGGAGGCGAGAGGATGCCGCGAGTCGGAGAGAAGCAAGGCATGGCTGCTACTCGAGGGATGGACCCCTCTTTAAAGGCAGACTCCCCTGCTCCTGCCTCGAAATGTCGCGAGAAGTCTCCCCCGATGCACACCGGGGTATCCATCCTATGACACGGGGGCCCGATCCCACAAGTCATACAGCTGGCGCGCTGGTCTTCGAGTGCGAAGAAGGCGAACCGCCGCACAAGGAGCATGCCACCGCCCCGCAGTAGTGGGCCCCTTCATCTTCGCCGCGACCAACGGTCAAGAAGGCGAATCGCCGCACAAGGAGCATGCTACCGCCCTGCGGTAGTGCGCCCCCTTCATCTTCACCACGACCAACGGTCATGAAGGCGAACCACCGCACAAGGAGCATGCTACCGCCCCGCGGTAGTGCGCCCCCTTCATCTTCGCCGCGACCAACGGTCATGAAGGCGAACCGCCACACAAGGAGCGTGCTACCGCCCCGCGGTAGTGCGCCCCCTTGTCTTTGTCGCAACCAGCGGTCCAACCCCTAGCATGGGGGCCCAAGCCCACATGTCATGCACCTGGCGCACCGGTTTCTGTGTGCGGAGAAGGCGAACCGACGCGTGAAGAGCGCGCCACCGCCTGCGGTAGTGCGCCTCTTCGCCCCCGCCGAAACCGACAGCCCAGTCTCTGGCACGGGGGCCTAGGCCCACGAGTCATCCTCCTTGGGCGCCGGTTCCTGCGTACAGAGAAGTCGAATCGCGGCTCGCACCAATACCGCGCCTCCTCGGGGCTGCCGTAGAAGACAGAGAAGGTGAAATTTCAAAATCAATGCAGCGGTACCGAGGCACCCCGCGCGTGGCCCAGTAAAACCATCAAGTGCGGAGGTCACAGGCCAGTTAGCCACAGGAACAGGCGTGGCGGTTGACGTGACTGAAGGCGGACTGACAGTAATTATGTCAGCAAGCGCACGGAAGCGGCGCGCCAATCGCCGATCAAGCTTTGGCCCCACCTGCAGGCTCGTACCCTCCCCTGAGGCGGGCCCGGGGGCCACTGTCGGTACCCTGAATCAGGGGTACCCCTTACTACAGCATTAAAGACACGGTGCCCGCGCAGCTATCTCTAGTCGTGTGGCAAACAGCACCCAACCTTTCCGCATGGGCAGCTCCGGGGCCGCCGCGTGGCCAGAAAAGATGATATATCCCAGGATGCAATCAGTTGGACCGGACCTCCACGAGGAGGCACCGGACCCCTGTACGCACAGCCCGGACCCTCGAATGCGGTCCGGGACTCCCAAGTAAGCATGTCGGGTCCCTTGGATGTGGTCCGGATCCCTCCGAGTAAGGTCCGGGCCACCCATAACGAGGTCCCGGGATAGGGGATACCCTGGTCTAAGCAAGGGTCCGGTACTGACACGTGTCCAGGCTTTATCCTGTGCGCTTGCGCTCCCCGCTCAGGCGGAGACCCGATGCTACCACGTGGCTTGTTGCCCGTGACATAAGCCAGCGGGCGGAGCCTGACGTAAGGCCTCTGGGCCACGCGGACTCTGCATTTATTGCGGAGAGGATGCGCCGCCTGTCCACCCTGCTGACAGGCGATGTGCCGCCTCAGCATTTATTGTGACATGTCCACTCAGCTGGCAGGCGGCGTCCAGGCCATCCTGCAGGCGGCGTGCCTGTCCAGTCCATTGCCAAATAGTACGCCCGTGCTGCAAGGTGCACTGTGTCCATCATCACTTATGCGTTGCCAGGGAAGCTTCCCCTACACGCCAATACCACGCAGATCGCAGATGTCAGGGTGCAAGAAGATTGCTCCAGCAACTCCAAGTATTACATCCATTATATTCCTGGGCCCACATGTCGGGGCTCAGCACCCTTGTACGTGCCCCCTTGAGCTATAAAAGGGGAGGCGTGCAACATTACAAAGCGACAGACGGAACTTAGACTTTGACCCAGCTCAGGCTCACAAGTTCATACAAGCTCTCAAGCTCAATACATCACACAGTGGAGTAGGGTATTACGCTCCGGTGGCCCGAACCACTCTAAACCCTTATGTGTTCCTGAGTTCATCGTTCATCTACCAACAGGCAAAACGCTTAAGCCCCCTCCTCATCTTAGGATTTAGGGTGGGTGCACTCCGCCACCCGGCCGGAGAATTCCCTCTCCGACAGTGCCCTTGGTCCACTTCTAGTTGTTTTGGCGATTAAATGCTCAACACACCACCTTAATTTAACTTTCCTCATATGAGCATGAGCACAGGTGTTTAGAGAACAAATTGAAGCTATCTAGTCCAAAAGAGCACAAACATGGACCCAAAATATGCAACTTTGTGGGAAATGGTACAAGTGTGAGGTTTGCACTTTTGAATATGTTGCATAGGCCCTTTACAATGTTTCTAGCACTTGTGTTTGGGCTCTAACACATTTTGTAGAGAAAAGCACTTTCTGGGCTTGAGATTGCACATATTGCAAATCCTATTGGAGTAAAGTGATAAAGGTATGATACTAGCACTTAGTCATTTGTTTAGTTGCTAACTTTGTTTGTCTAAGTGCTAGAGAACATCTCAAGTCGAGCCAAAAGAAACCAAAGGAACTTGGCTCAAAACTAAACAAACTTGTGCCAGACTGGGTTACACCGGGCATGTTCGGTGTTGGCTGGTCAACTGGCTCCTCTCGGGTGTTGAGTGGGCTCACTGGCTATAATTCACCAGACATGTCCTGATGTGCCAAGCGGCCAACAGCTCCCAGGCAGCGTAATGGATAGCAGCGGGATCAACGTCGGTCACATCAACTCATCAAAGGTTGGGAGGGGTCACCAGGCAGTCCGGTGCCCACCTGAAAAAGAAGGCAAAGCAACCAATCAACCGATCACGTGATCGTTGCAGACTAAAGTGTCCACTGTGCTCCGGACTGTCCCGTGCACCCACAGACAGAAGACAATCTGCACTTACCAAAGGAAGGAGCAACGACTCCCTTGGCCTTGAGGCTATATAAGAGGCCCTTGGGCACCTCTACCAGTACACCAAGCATTCTAAGAGCACACTACAACTCTGAGACTCCGCGACCACCGTTTAGTGATTCGAGAGAGATTTGAGCGCATTTCTTAGCCATAACTGTATCGTTTTGTTGTTGCGCTCTTGTCTTTGCTTTCGTGTGTCTTGTTGCTGTGATTATGCTCTTGTGTGTGTGTGTTCTTACTCCCCCTTACTTCGGTTTTGATTGTGATCATTTGTGTAAGGCGTGAGAGTCTCCAACTTGTGGAGATCCCTCACAAATGGGATATTGTGATATAAGGAAGAATTGTGGTACTCAAGTTTGATCTTTGGGCACTTGAGAGGGGTTTAGTGCAACCCTCGTCCATTGGGACGCCACAACGTGGAGTAGACAAGCATATTACGCTTGACCGAACCACAAGATAAAAATTGTTGTGTCTCTTGTGTCATTTACTTTCTTGCAATTTTTATCTCTTCCAAGTTCCACCCTCTCACTTGTGAAATTCCTCTAATTTTAAATTATATCTTGATAGAGCAATCAAATTAAAAGAATTTCTCTCTTTCTCTCTACTCTCAACCTTGTTTTTATTTACTCTAACTCATACTATAGACCAAGTTCGTGTTGTTTTGAGCAAGTTTTGCAGGATCACCTATTCACCCCCCCTATAGGTTCTCTTAAGAGGCAAAGGAGAAGAGGAAGCAAAAACATGCCAAGCTGATTTCCAAACATCGCAAACTTTGTGTTTCAAAAAAGAAACCCGAGGCAAGGACTACTCAAGCTTCGAAAGAGCCAAGGGTACGATACATATTTTTTGAATTTGTTTTCTGATTAGTAAACTTTGTTTGTTTAGTCATTCTTGTATTTGCAGGCTAACTCTGGAGATGACAAAGTTGTCGAGTTACCCATTCTTGAGGAAGCTCCCCAGGAAAGCATTGCCTCTGAGGCGAAGGAAGCTCCCACTTTGAACTTTTTTCCTTGCAGTGCAAAGGAGGATAAACGCATAGCTCCAGTGATGAGCGTGTTCTATTTTGAAGATGAAGATAACGACAATGAGGACAAGGCCAAGGCAACTGCCACAATGGTCATGGCGATGAAGGATAGCATGTTGTAGCAGCACCGGACACTAAGGATGTATTTATGGTACCGTTGACAGCGATACCTTCGCCAACCAAGGCGGCTAGAGAGAAGGTTGAATCTGCAGGGTCTGCACTGGCAATTGAAAAGGGAAAATGGGCTACAGAAATTGAAGAGGCCAAAACGGCTATAGTGGGTGACATGTCTACGGGAGAAGGTCATTTTGACCAAGAATTTGGTGGTCGACGATACAAAGTTCATCACTCAGCCGGAAATGCCATGGGCGCCAAACAAATGGCCAAAGCTCTCGAATTTGCTGAGCAACTTGGGTATCCTTCGGGATCAGCAATCTTTGGAGGGGGCAGACGATTACTTGCATTATTGTCCAGACAACCAAGAGACCGATGTGTGTCGCTACATGGCGGACAACATAGGAGTTCCAAAGCTTGAAGTTGTACTGTCAGCAATGCCTTTCGAAGATTTTCATATTGTCTTGCCTATACGCATTTGAAGGAATAGCTTGTGGTGCTCTTGCTGCTTCGGATTGTTAGATTGTTCTTTGACTCAAGTCTTATTTTCTTTTTGACTTTATAGGGGCTAATCTTAAGCAAGGCACCGAAGAACTGGAAGAATGTAGAGAGCAAAGTTTCCCAAAAGGAAACTATGAAGCTTCGATCTGAGGTATATGGGCTTCGTTTTGATTGTGTAAAAAAAAGAAAAACGCTCAAGATTCTAGAGAAAGACTTTATGGAGAGTCAGAGAAAAGTCTAGAGGTTGTCGAGGAAAAGAACGAAGCTATAAAACTTAAAGGAACTATGATTGCCAAAATCTCAAAGATTGAAACACTAAATTCACAACAAGGCGAGCGCCTTGTTCCACTCGAAACTGAAATGAAAGAGCTAAAGGAAAGCCACGAAGCTGAAACCGACAAACTAAGAAGGACAAATGCTGAAGAAAAGGTTGACTTTGAGCTTGAAAAGTTAAAAAGGAAGATGATATATATAAGAAAGATCATTTAGATAAACTTGTTGGAAATTTTAAAAGCTTAAAAGATGATTGCTTTTGTGTGGCTACAAAATGTTGTGAAGAATTGGAAAGGACCTTCTCCTAAGTTGGAGCAAGGTCCTAGGAGAAAAAATTTATTGATGGCGATATAGTTGGTGTGATGAGATGGATCTATGGCGAAGTAGGAGCCTTCAAGGGTGTTCTCTCAACTTGGGACGATTATTGTGCTTGGATATGTGCCCGAAGCACACCTTCGACACTTCTGAGAGTTGGTTGCGAGCACATGAAGGTCTGTCTAGACCCCCAACTTCAAATTGCGAGTAGAAAATGTTAGAAGGTCAACTGCTGAGGCTTCAAAGTGGGGCAAAAAAATCTTATCCGATATATGGACCAAATGAGGAAAAGAAATCGCTCTTGAGGAGTCTAGCTTCTCATTTCACTTACCAACTACTTCTCATTTTATGCCACATTCTTTGGAGTAAACATGTTTTTGATATCTAGCTTATTGTAGGCACAGAAGGCAGCTAAGAAGGCCACACCCATCAGAAAATCTCTACAACCAAAGGAGCCCAAAGGTGTGTCAATTTGTTTTGTATCATTGTTCTTTGATTCACTTCATGTGTGTATTGGCGGTTCTTGTTTTCTTTGTTTTACTTTATTGGGAAGCTTCCCCTTCACATGCCATGGTCGGAGCTAAGCAGCCTGAAGTGGATGCGTAAGCAATTGCTATTGAAGTGGTAGATAAAAATGCAGATGATCATGATGAAAATTCGTAATGATATTTATGGTGAAGTGATGAGGGGACAATGAATGCTTCAAAAACTCTTTTTGTTGTAACATTGGAATGTAATATAAAGTACTTTACTTGGTTTTTATTTTTGCCTTTGTGATGTGTGAAATCAAAATCTCACATTTTTAGCCAAAGGCGAAAAACACCTTCCCTTCTTTTTTCACATGTGACAAAGGCAATGCTCTTCTTTATTATCTTCGATGACTCAAAGTTGTTTTTGAAATTGATAGAACTTTGTGATCATCCCCTTAGGAATTTCTTCACCTTTGGGAGGTGTCTTTTGTTTCTGACTCTGCATTCCCTTAGGAATGACTTTAGAGTCTTTTACACTTTACTTTGGTGTATAAAATATCTGACTCTACATTCCCTTAGGAATGACTTCAGAGTCTTTTACACCTTTACTTTCGTGTATGAAATATCTGACTCTGCATTCCCTTAGGAATGACTTTGGAGTCTGCTACACCTTTACTTTGGTGTATGAAATATCTGACTCTGCACTCCCTTAGGAACGACTTCAGAGTCTTTTACACATTTACTTTGGTGTATGAAATATCTGACTCGGCATTCCCTTGGGAAAGACTTCGGAGTCTTTTACAACTTTACTTTGGTGTATGAAATATCTAACTCTGCATTCCCTTAGGAACGACTTGAGAGTCTTTTTGACCTTTCATACAAAGGTCCTCAAGAGTGTCATTGCTTCTTCATTGCACTCAAAGGTGCAATCAAATTATTACATAAAATTACGTAGTGCGAAGAAAAGGAAACTGCAAGTAAACGTAGGTAAACAAAGATGTTTGGTAGCTTTGGCTTTGCTTACCTAACCTCTTAGGCCTCAATATATATGCTTTGTTTCTGGGACCATACCGTTAACGCTGCGGGCATTAGAGGCCTCCCTTCTGTCCCATTAATGCATGTCCTGCATTAGGAACTTGGGATGGCTAGTAGGGACTTGATCATAAGAGGTGGCCTTGGGATGGACGAAGTAGATGGCAACCATTCGCCCATCATTGGGTTATTTGAAGAATTCGAAGCCAAAGGTTGTTGTGGCTTGGGGTCCTAGGGTTGGATATATTGTGGGATGTAGGGTGAGTAGTACAAAGATGTACTAAATACCTCCTTCGACTGAGATGGTTGAGCAGTCACAGCAGCGAGATCTTTTTGCTTGTGGATGGTTATCTGGCAAGTCCTTGATGTGTGGCATTTATCTTCACCACAAAACGCACAATACAACTTTCTTGCTTATGTGTTGAACCTTCCACCGAAGCTTCGACCTCCTCTTCCTACTCTCGAAGCTGGTGGGCAGAAGGTGCTTTAGGAAGAGTGTTGTTGAGTACTTGGTTGTTGATGCTGGCTTGATTGCCCTAAGATTGAGCTACCTTCTCGTCACTTTGAGTTGGGTTATGTATGCTTCAAACAAATCTCGGGTGGATTCTTCCCCCCAAGCCCCTAGTGGTATTTGCATACCTTTGGACCTCTTCTCTGGTGGAAATCATTATCTGCCCTTATGTATACATCCATCTTCTGTAACAGCTTCTCTAAGGAGTGAAGTGGTTTCCTAGAAAGTACTGAGCTGCTAGGCCTAGACGAAGCCCCTTGATCATTGCCTATATGGCAATGTCATCTTGCACAGTTGGTGCTTGAGCCCTTAGGTGAAGAAACTTCAGACATAAGCCTGAAGGTATTCATCGTGCTCCTGAGTGCACTATAAGAGAACTTGGGCAGTAATTAGTTTGGTCTAGAAACCTTGAAAGCTTGTGAGGAGTATGCCCTTTAGCTTCTGCCATGAAGTGATAATCCTTGGTCGAAGAGATGAATACCAAGTTTGGGCTACACTTCTGACTGCCATGACAAATGACTTTGCGATGACCGTTGTATTGCCACCATAAGAAAATATTGTGGCTTCGTAACTCATCATGAACTGCTTCGGGTCTGATAGTCCATCATACATTGGCAGCTGAGGAGGTCTATAAATTGGTGGCCACGGTGTAGCTTGTAGTTCTAGTGTCAATGGGGAAGCTTCATCATACAAGAAATCCTTATAGTTGTATGCTTCATGAAGAAGGTCGTCATGGTTGTGACCCTCATGCCGAAGGTCTCTATGGTTGAGTTGATGCTCTTGTTGTTTAGTATCCGGCGCAATGTTGCACATTTGCTCAGTTGTGTCATCAATCTTATTCTGAAGCTCAGAGAGCCAAAGCATCTTCTCCTTGTGCTTCTCGACTTGCTTTTGAATAGCTTTGAGGTTGTTGATCTTTCGATCAAGTTCATCATCTCGCAGTTCAAAGCTAACAACCTTCCTCTTTTGGTTCCTTGATTCTCGAAGGAGTGCTTCTTCTCCTTGGTTGGGATCCAAGGGCATGAGGACAACGCTAGTTGTCGTCGACTTCTTTGGCGACATGATGGAGTTTGTTGTGGTCATGAATTCATTAGAGGTGGGTGTCGATGTTCATCACTTGCTTTTTATTACTAAAGAATATAAAAACAAGGCAATACAAGTTATAAAACCATACGCTTCTCTCTTCAACTAACCCTTCTTCGAAGGTTAATGAAAGAGAGAAGACAAAGGGTGAGAATATATGTGAAGGAAATGGGTGACGCCTAAGAGGGGGGTGAATTAGGACTTCTAAAACTTTATCTAAACTATGCCACAAATAAATCTCTAGAGCAAAACCTATGCAATTAATCAAACTAGAATGTGCAAACTAGGTTTTGTCTAAGTGTTGCTATCTCTACCGCAATGTCTAAGTATAAAGACAAGTTTGAAACTTAAATGCTTAATATAAATGTGGAAGCTAAAGAGCAAGGTAGAGATGCAAACTCTCGTGGATGACGTCAGTATTTTTACCGAGGTATTCGGAACCACGCAAGGTCCCAACTAATCCTCGTTAGTGCCCCTACGCAAAGGGAAGCCCACGCGAGGGCCAAGCACCACGGTCGAGTAACTCCGTAGAGAGTCGCGGGCCTTCTCCACACGCAAGTGGTGCTCCGCTTCCGGCCAAAAATGTTGTGGGCCTCGTTCCCTCCAGTACACGGTGGCGGTTGTGACACAAACTCGGTTGTCACGGTCTCGCAAGACTCTCGCCCCACTCGGTACAATTACAACGGCTCGCGCAAGTGCCGAGGGTTTGTGTGGTTTTTCTAAACTCACGCAACTAACTAGGATTCACCTAGAGCAAGCACTAAAATAGTCTAACTAACCTAAGCACTTCGCAAAGCACCTACGCTAATCACCGGGTGATTCTATTAAGCACTTGGGTGTATGAGCTCTTGGAAATGTCTATATTATGCCTTGGTATGTTGCTTGGGTTCCCACACTTCCAAATGGCCGGTTGGGGGTATTTATAGCCTCTCCCACAATTATAGCCGTTGGAGCTTTCTGTCGATGGGCGCACCGAACAGTCTGGTGCACACTGGACAAGCACTGTTCACTGTCTGGTGCCCTGCCACGTCAACCGACCGTTGAGGTCTACAGCAGTCGATCGTTGGATCTGACTGTTTCCTGACTGTCTGGTGCACACCGGACAGTCTGGTGCTGCAGCCCAAGAGCGCTGTTGACGGCCTCTCCGCGCAGACTGTCTGGGTGTCCCACCGGACAGTTCGGTGCACACCGGACATGCATTATGCATTGTCCGGTGCGCCACCAGGGCGCTGGCTGACTGCCCACTTCATGGATTTCTTCACTGATTTTTTGGGCTTCTTTTATTCTTGAGTCTTGGACTTCTAAGATCTTTTTATGTCTTCATTTGAGGTGTTGCATCCTCAGTGCCTTAGTTCAATCCTCTTCGCATCCTGTGAACTACAAACATAAACACTAGCAAACACCTTAGTCCACAGGTTATGTTGATCATCAAACACCAAAACCTATTGAGCCAAATGGCCCGGGGTCCATTTTCCTTACAATATGTATATTAACAAGGACGACGTGTAAATAATGAAGAGCAAGACATGTAAGCTCATTTGAATGCCCACACACACATAATTTCATTCCTGGCAATATATCAAATGATAACAACCATACCTTCGGCTTTACACAAATGGTAGCTTGAAAGTATCTTCGAAGGCTGAGCGAAATGAAGCTTTGAGCTCTCGAAAGATGAATTTATGCATGACACTGTTCCTCTATTTATTGGGGAGAGGTACAACTTCATATAAAATTACAAGTATGCCCATGAATTTTACACACATTGTTCACAAGTGTTACAAGGGCAATGTCATCTTTCCTTCTCCTTTTGTGCTAAACAAGTCATCTGAGTCCTCTTCTCCTTTGCTTCGTACATGAATTCCTTCGACGCTGAAGTTGCTTGATTTGGTACATACCTTCGCTATGCTTATACACAGGCGAAACTCCATGGCTTTTCCTTTCTGGTTCGCTAGTTGCTTCTTACGAAGGTTGGCTTTGTCCGTTCTTTATATTATACCTGAAACACACTTTCTCAATTTGGAGATGAAGGGTTTTTAGGATTTTCTACAATATAGGCCCCCAATAGGAACGCTTAACAAAGGTGGGAGTGATTCACTATCATTAGTCTATGGCATCACTAAGCACCACTGCATCCAAGTTGATTGGAGCAACACTTCTACCAAACAAGGCAACAGTAGTGTCCCCCATGTCGTCGATGTTATCAAGGGTCAGCCTTACTGCATGAGATCTCTGTTGATGGTTCTATAGGGCAGCCAACATTGTCTTCGACCATTGCCATCTCGAATGTCGTTTTCTCCTCCCACTCGACACTTTCCATCAATGGCACGTGTGGCACCAACAGAACGCACCTAGCATTAGACGATGACATGTAACCAATCTTAGACACAAAACAAGATAGAATTAGGGTTGATGTTACAAATCAAAGAGATCTAGGGTTAGGATTCATGTTACAAACCTACACATTCGAAGCTCGAAGCTAGAGATACGAAGATGAAGATGCTTGGCGGCTAGAGACTTGCCTCGATGGACAAGGAACAATGAGAAAGGTCGATGACAGACATCGAACAATATCGAGATGAAACAAGAGTAGGAAAGGTGAGAAGGACACGAGAAGATCTACAAGAGCTAATAATGAAGGTCACTGAAGATGGGATGACACAAGCGATGTGACGATCATATTATACAGAGAAGAGAGACGCAAGAGCGAGATGCAGAGAGACATGGGAGAGAGAGACGAGGTAGAATGTTATTAGGGTTTTGAGGAGGGAGGATCACGTGGCCTGGAGGAGCAGGAGCAGCTCATACGTGGGATATCCAACAACGAAGAGGTCATAAAAACGAGGAGAACAACGAGAGAGACGACAAAAATGTTAGACGACATCAAGAGAAGCAAGAGCAACGCCACAGCTAGAGGTGGGAGCAAATGAGGATTGATTATTATGATTTGTAGGAAGATAGTGTCTCATAAAGCGAGACATGAACGTCAGGATTTGCCGAAGTGAGAGCGGATAGGTGGGAGTATGGTCCTATTTGACACAACTTATTTCACAGCCTTTTCACAGATTTAAGCAGGAGTTGTACCAAACAGGATGTTTCTGCCGCAGCTTATCAGTTTAGTTGTTTACCAAAATGAACTAAAAACAAACAATAAGTCCTTTGGAACAAAAGATTATTTTATTAATCTTGTGTTTTTCCTGTGTTTTTGAACTAACTCATATGAAATTTCTATATCATTCCTATAAAATTCCTGGGTTCCAAAGGAGGCTTAAGTAGAATGTATTTTTTTCACCGGTTTCTCATATAAACTGCTTTTTCAACAAACGCTAGTGGTTCCAAGCTGAACATAACGGGATTGAGCCATGTCTGGAGTTTGTGGTCGGGCCGGACTCGCCCGCAGTGCTGGTAGAGTAGGGCAATTCGGACTAGGCTTACGCTATCTTCAGCGACTCCAAAACAACCGGAGTATTTTGCACCCACTAATTACAGTAAAGTTTAAAATATCTCAAAACATTATTTCATTATTTTTAAAGTTTAAAATAAAGAGTGACATAAAAACTAGGATAGAAAGACTGCTGGCCTCCTGTGGCAGAAGCAATTAGTAGTACAGTAGTACTAGTACTCACATCGGAAAGAGCAACAGGACGCTGCACGCAGAGCAGGACTCGAAAAGCCGGGGGAAGCCGGGAAGCGAGGCCCGATGAGAGGTGCTGAGCTGCGCACTACACCCTGCGCGAGCGGGCGCCGCGCCCGACAAGACCCGCGCGCGTTCCAACTTCCACTCGCCCCGTGGCCCGTGCCGGCCGTGCGCTCGGCCCATTGCCCTGCAGCAGGCCACAGGCCTCAGGCCGCGCGGTCAGGGTCGACTGGTCAAGTCGAGCTCGTGCCAAATCAAAACAATCAGTGCCAGTCACCGCCATCGGCGGTCCGCGTCAATCGAAATCGCTTCGATCCAAGTTCGTCCCACGCATCCGATTTTCCTCCTGCACCGCGCTTGGCGACTTGGCGTGGATTCGCGGTAGCTGCGCATTCGCGACGACGTCTCCAGGAACCACTGCTACCCAGTCACTCCCGTCTCTAGGTACCTGTTGTTGCCTGCCGCTGCCTCTGCCTCTGCGCCTCGCGCGCCGAGGGAGATGGCATCGGCGGGCCGCTGGGCGTGGATGGCGGAGGTGGCGGGCGAGGAGCTGGCGAAGCTGGAGGCGGCGCACCCGGGCCGCTTCGCCCCGCTCAAGGCCGAGCTCGAGCGCCTCGTGGCCGACCCCGGCTTGGACGAGGCAGCGTTCCCGCTCGTCTCACCGCGCGCCGGCGCCGGCGCCGTCATTGATCCCACTCCGGCCGCCTCGTCCCAGCCTGCTGCTGCTCCTTCGACCACGGTGCCCGTGTGCACTCAAGGTTCGTCCTGCACGTGCCTTCCGCTGTCCGCTCCATGCCATGTCATGCACCCTTCCTGTCTCGTTCCCTGCCACGGGGCCAGCGCATGCATGATCCAGCCATCACCATCAGCCGCTCACTCACTCACCTTGCGAGGAACTTGTGCAGAGTCGTCGACCCGGAAGAGAAAGCCGCGTGGCAGCATGCGGGAGCGGGAGGAGGGGAAGCGGAGACGGTGGGCGAGTACGCAGCCGCCGGGAGGGACAAAGGACACGGCAGACACGGCCATCGAGCGCGCCCAACGGTGCCTGGAGAGGATCCGCGCCTTCAAGCAGAGCTTGCTTGCCGCTTGGATTCACTGACGGGATGCGGGGGTGGAGAAAGAAACGAGAGCAGGAGGAAAGAAAAACTCTGGCGATGGAAAGGGAAACCAAAAAATAAAACAACTTTGATCGATCGAGAACCCAGAACCCCTTTTTTTTAGTATTGGAAAGTGAGAATCATAATGTTCTTGGACAAAAAGTTGGCTCTTCAAGATTACACAGACCTATGTAAGTACAGCTGCCCTTGTACACGGAATCACGGATTAAGCTGAACTGCGCAAACAGTAAAGCCAGTTATATGCCTCACTCACTCGAACAGTGTTCATATCAGTTGGGGATTGGTTTAAATAATTTCAGCCGATACCATCTAAATGTTCGGCAAAGAGCATCTTCCCGCTTTTAAAAAGTTCTACCGAAGGTGGATTTTGAAAATTTAGGTATCAGTTTACCAAGTTCCGACGGGGATTTTTTTCTTTCCATTTCCTATCTTTTTTTCTATAAAATAAGCTGATTTCTACGAAATTTTTATATGGTTCTTCTGAAATTTCTACATTTTAAAGGAGACCTAAAAGTGTTTTACCTTTGGTTTCTTTTGTACAATTTATCTTGTGGACTTGAAGTTGTTTTGAAAGAAAAAAAATTTTGATAAAAAAACTCTAGTTCTAATTTCGCAATAATTGTGCCAAGTTTCTGAGAAACCAAAGGAAACTATTTTTTTGCAACTTTAGGGTAGGCTGGTTTCAACCGCTCATGCGAACATTGTAGATTGTACTCTCTCTAGGTGTCAAATTTTTACTTGTGGATTGCTCAGGTGATCCTTCAGTCGTCCATGTGTTTGTGGTCCATGTGTTTCACATGGAAACAACTACGTTATGAGGTTGAGTTTTGTTGTCCATGTGTTTCACATGGAAACAACTACGTTATGATGTTGAGTTTTGCTTTGGCAACTGTCTGATGGTACAGGCGTTTGTCAATATTATATTGGTGAAGGCGTTGAGATCCAAACTCAAGATCGTCGAGAACGTGTTGGGCCAAAGCTTTATGCAAGGCTTGTTCCTAGTAGCTGTCGGGGGTTCCTAAAGTGCATTGGGTAAATGGGTTGCTTGTGCATAGTTGAAATTTATATCATCCATGGCTATCATACCATGTTTGTGAGATGGAAATGGTTTCTAGGCGAAGTTCCTATGGTTCTAGGGTTAGAGCTTACCATTCACGTCTAAGATTCAAGCTTGTGACCTATGTTGGTGTAGAAAGTTTGGAGGTTGTACTTCCCTTGCCCTTTCTTCCTCACCAAGCTAGAAGAGGTTGGGAGATTTTTTGGCTCCACTCTAGTGATGGGAATGTCTAAGGGAATGAACGACGTTGCAGCTCCTCCACCACCTTGGTTATCTTCTCTACCTTTTTGTGTTCTTGGTGTAGGGAGGGAAGGAGTGTAGGGAAAGATCAAGAGTAGAAAGAGGGTGGTGACACTCATGCTCATGTGGGACCAAGAGATGTGTGCTTTGGACAACTCATAAATCGTGTAGTTTTTATTAGCAACACATTTTAGTGAACTTTCTGATATCCCTACCAAACCTATTTACGAAAAATCATGGCTCTGATTAATAAAGTGAATGAACTATATGATTGACATGATAATTATCAATGTTTCTGATGATCCAGACAAACTAGCAAACCAACTTGTTATTGTCAAATTTGAATGTTGATGATGTAAGACTCATGATGATCATGTTTATATACCAAATGCAAACTACATAGTTACAATTACAATACCAATCTACTATAGACCTGTTATTTGTCTTTTTTTATCTACGTTATTGATTTGCTTGCCTTAGGCCTAGTGCCATTGGACATGTTCAAACGTCGGGTTGAGTTCAGGTCAGGTCAATGTCGGGTCGTCTGTTGTTTGGTGAAAGGGAAATAGGCTTTAAACCTTTTCCTAAATGATTTTGGTGATTGAATGTCCAACACAAACAATTGGACTAATTAGTTTGCTCTAGATTATATGTTCTACAGGTGCCAAAGATTCAACATAAAACCAATAAAAAGAACAAGACAAGAGTCAAAATAAAGGAGCAAAGGGGCAACCGAAGGCACCCTGGTCTGGCGCACCGGACTGTCCGGTGTGCCACCGGACAGTGAACAGTACCTGTCCGGTGCACCAGGGAACTCAGACTCCAACTCGCCACCTTCGGGAAAGTCTAGGGCCGGCGCACTATAATTCACCGGACTGTCCGGTGTACACCGGACAGTGTCCGGTGCTCCAACCGAACGCGGCCTCAGGAACTCGGCAGCCTCGGGATTTCACGAAGACTGCTCCGCTAAAATTCACCGGACTGTCCGGTGTGCACCGGACTGTCCGGTGTGCCAGCGGAGCAACGGTCATCTTCGCGCCAACGGTCGACTCTGACAGTAAACAGTGCAGAACAGTACACGCGGCAGAAGTCAGAGCAGAGGACCAGAGAGGCACCGGACTGTCCGGTGTGCACCGGACTGTCCGGTGCCACATGAGGACAAAAGCCTCCAACGGTCGACCAGCTCCAACCCCAACGGGTAGGATGACGTGGCTGGCGCACCGGACATGTCCGGTGTGCACCGGACTGTCCGGTGCGCCCATCGCCAGCAGCTTCTCCAACGGCTACAAAATTAGATGGTGGCTATAAATACCACCCCAACCGGCCACTTCAAGGGGTGGGAGTCCAAGCAACATTCCAAGTCATCTAGTTGACATACTCAAGCCCTCCCAACCACCTATATTCATTGATCCATCCTATACACAAGATTTAGTCCACTACAACCAACACAAGTGCCACAAAAGAGAGAGCAAGCAATTGAGAGCTACTCAATTGAGTTTAGCCCTAGCGCCTTGTGAGATTCATTGAGAGATAGTGTGTGCTACATCTTTGTGTTCATTTGCGCGTGGAGTTTTCGTCTCCCATTCGAACTTCCTCCAAAGTGTTGGAGGCTTGTAAAAGCTAGCAAGAGACACCAAAGATTGTGGTGGTCCTTGTGGGATCGAGAGTGATCCTTGAGAAGAAGAAGAGCTCGCCGATCCTTGTGTGATCGGGAGAGAGGGAAAGGGTTGAAAAAGACCCGTCCTTAAGTGGACTCCTCAACGGGGACTAGGCCTTCGAGGGCCAAACCTCGGTAAAACAAATCACCCGTGTTCATTGTGCTTTTGCTTGTGATTTGTTTGCTTTCCCTTACTCTAAGTTCTCTTGCACTATTCTTTGCTCATATCATTTGGTGTTGCTTCAAGTTAAAATCTCATTTAAGTGAAGCAACACCCCGCAAGAAAAGAACTTGAGTTAGTGCTCTTTTTCATCTAAGCTTTCTTGCTTTGTTATCATAGAATTATTAGTTGTATTGATTTATCTCTTCCGCATTATTTGAAAGCTATACTCTTTACTAGCAAGAACTTAGTTTTTATACTCCGATAATTGTTCATCTTGTTCTAACCACTAATCAAAGGATCTAGTTGGGGGATAAAGTTTTAATTTTCAGGTTTCGCCTATCCACCCCCCCTCTAGGCGACTTTCAATTGGTATCAAAGCTAGGCACTTCATCTTGAGTCTAACAACTCGAAGTGATGGCTCGTAGAAGATCCCAAAAGAACAAGAAGACCCAGGAGAATTCAACTCGGAAGGAGGTAACTCTTGAGATTTTATTTGATGATTGTTCTAACTATGATTCATGGTCATCTAGTGTGATAAATGCTTTTAGAACCATAGATCCTCGATTAGAACAAATTATAGACAAGAGTATTTTTCCCTCTAATTTCAATGGAAAAATTAATTCCGAGGAGGATCAAAGATGTTATCGCTTAAACTACCTAGCTTTTGACATCTTAAACAATTCTCTTAGCAAAGAAGATTATCATGCCTTCATATCAAACTATGATGAATCCGTCCATGATGCGCATGATATTTGGACTAGAATTAGAAGCAAATTTAATGAGTCCAAACATGATAGTTCATTTTGTGTCTCTACTTCCTTTGGTATTTGTGATACTGACCCTTGCAAGGAAGAAGAAGAGAATGAACGATGGAGACCAAACGATGAATCCACCTCTCTAAAAGGTTTGTCTTCCCATTTCGATTCCCACATGTGTTGTGTGGCTAATGAAAATGATAGCGGAAGCACAAATGAGGATGAGGAGGAAGAAAGAAGCTTTGTGCAACTCTACGCTCGCCTAAGCCAAGAAGATAAGGCGGTCATGCTCAAACTGTTAGAAAGAGCGAGAGAGCAAAGCGAAGCTCGTCAAAGGCTAGAAGATATTCTCTCCATAAAGATGCAACACTTTGACGAGTTGACTAAAGAGCATGAGGAGCTAAAGTGCTCTCATGATGATTTGGTCCAAAGGTATGAAACTATTTCAATTGAGCAAGATAACGCGTTACATTGTATCGCTCAATTAGCAAATAAGAATACCTTGCTAAAAGACCAAGTAGAAAAGCTAAAAATTGAAAATCTAGCTTTTCAGGAAAAATATGATATGCTCCTATGCTCTCATGAAAATCTTAGAGATGATCATATCATATTAAACATTGCTCATGAGGTTGTGTTAGAAAATTTAAAATCCCAACAACCTCACTCATGCACATGTATTCAAATTGATACTATATTACCATGTGCTAATGCTTGTTGTTTGTCAACAAGCAAATCTTCCTTTGAGCTAGAATTTGCAGGAACAAATGATGATTCATATCAAAAGCTCAAAGAAGAAAATGAGAGGCTAAAGAAGAGCTTGACACAACCAAAAGGGAAATGCATTGCTCAACCTTCTCAAGATAACCATGATCACATGGTGAAGAAGCTTGAGACGGGAACAACCGTGGCATGCACTACATCCCTTGAAGAAAATGTCAAGGATTTGAGGATTGCAATGAGGAGGGAACAAAACATGAAATTCAACACCTCCTCCAAAAGCCTCAACCACGCCTCCACAAAAGGTAACATCCAAGGTAATGATCAAGCCACACTTCACATTAAGAGGTGTAGTGAATGCTTTAAAGAGGGGCACTTGATTAGGTCATGTCCCTACATTAAAAATGGCTTGATTATTAACAAGGATGATAGACTTTGTTTTAAATGCTCCAAGAAGGGACACTTGCTTAGATCTTGTCCCCATTTAAAACAAAGAGGCATAGGGTTAGAAAAGAAAATTTTTGCTAACCATGTAGCAAGCAATAAACAAGGAAAGAAGAAATCTTCAAAATTTGGAAAACGCCTATGCTACACATGCCGAAAGAAGGGACATCAATGCAAAGATTGTCCCATTGGTAAAAATCTCACTCCTAACTTGTCATTTAATTCATATATAACTAGGCAACCCAAGATTGCAACTTGTGCTAGAAAGGTAACAAGTTTACCAAGCGCTAGCACAAAGGACACTTGGGTTCCTAGATCTTTGTTTACTAACCTTAACGGACCCATCAAGCGATGGGTACCAAAATGTGCTTGACAAGATTTATAGGAGGAGATGGTATGAACCTTTGGGGTGCTTGAGGGAGTTAATTCAATTCTTATCAACTCAAGCTATCTTCAAATAATCTACATATTCAAGATTGACCCAAGGTTATTTCAATATGTTATTCAAAACCCATATCATCTCGGGGAAGATATTGATGTTGTAGGAATTAAAGAATTATCATGTGCGGAATATCAAAGCCTACAACATGGAGGAAAGTCAAAGGATGGTAACATTTATATTCTTAAGTGCAATTATCTTAAATTGTCGTGTGTCTTGTGTAGTCACATAGAAATAGAAAGCACTTAAGCATGTTTTAAAATTATGTCATCATTCTTTGAAGAAATTCCTCTCATATGGTAGATTGTGTATTTATCAATTCTATATTATGACAATCTACATGTTTTAAATTATTGCAAGTTCTCATGGCATGTCCTTACTTTAATTATTCTATTATTGCCATGTTCTAGATATAGAGAGATATGTCATGTTCTTAAAAGAATAAGGTGTCATGTAAGAAATTCAAATACTTAGGACACTTATAAAAGGAAAAATTCTCTCTATAGCTAGAAAAGTGAGACTAATGTTTTTATCTAAGTAATTTAAGTAGTCTCACTTGTAGAGAATAGGTTTCTCTATGGAAATGCGTATCTCATCATGTCAAGGAAGATCAATCCAATAATTTAGGTTGTATGTTTTATTGCTTAAATTGGATATGATTCTTCTACATTTATCGCTCTCCATGTTATGAATTAGATTTATTCCCTTAAGTCTCAAGAATTTAACCATGCTTGTTTTATGAGTTAAAACTAGGCATACTTCATGGAATAATCTAGTTCATATTATAAAGTTTCCATGCCAATAGTAATTCACTTTTCATTCTTTATCAAAATGATTACAAAATAGAAACTAGTGCTTGTGTTTCTAACGTATCTCTTGAGCTTACTTATAAATATGCATAGAAGGGAAAGTACACAAGCCTCATGGGTTGATCTTCACCCAAAAGAAGAAAGGTAAAAGCAAAGGTATGGGAACTCATCTTCTTAATTAAGTTTAGTTCCCATCTCAATGGGTATTTAATCTAAATTATCATATTCTACCCTTGTGAGGAATAGATTCGCTATTGGACCGAAATTAACTAAGTGTGCATTCAAATATCATTTTCTTAATGATCATGTCCATTAGAATCTATTTAATGCCTCTGCGATATTTATATAGATGTTATCATATTGATTTGCTTCCAAGTGATGATTAACTAACTTCAATATGATAAAGTAAAATCTCCAATGATTATTAAAATGCTTAAAAGGTGCTCACTCATTTTTCTCAAGTGAAATGCACTAATGTTAAGGATTTTACTTCATGTCTGTGTGACTTGTGG
Source organism: Zea mays (assembly GCF_902167145.1). Taxonomy (NCBI): domain Eukaryota; kingdom Viridiplantae; phylum Streptophyta; class Magnoliopsida; order Poales; family Poaceae; genus Zea; species Zea mays. The sequence continues at coordinate 27,378,302 of NC_050100.1, read as the reverse complement.
ATGATGAATTTTGTATGCTAATTATCTAAAGTAATCATCCTTCACCATATACTCCCTTGCGCTATTAACATGTCTCTTGAGTATTTTCAATAAGTTTGGAAGGAAAAAGAGACAAATACAAAGGGAGGACACTCGAATGAAAAAGAAAGAACATCAAGAACAACATCACCTACTTGGACAATAAAGGTTTCACAACAATCAATGGTGTGGTTGTAAGCATTCTAAATCCTTTTTCATTATGGAGTTACCCGGCTTAAGTTGTTTATTGCAAAATTTATGAGCCTTGATCAAGATGTATAATGATTCTCCTTTTATGTTCTTAAAATTGAATGCATTGAAATCAATTCTCTCAATTACTTGATGCATATCTTTACGGGGAGTCCATTATTATATTTTGATTATGTTGAGACTATTGCTTTATCTTAATAATTTCATATAGTCTCTTGCATGAGAATAATGTTTCTCATATAGTATGCTACTTCACATCAATCAAACTTGTTAAAGTAATATCGCTTTCATCAAGGTTTGTTGCTTTCATTTATAAATGTAGCATGCTTATTGGATTCTCCTATTTTTAAGCTTGATTGAAAATTTAATGCCTTTGTTGTTTTCTTGATCGCATATTGGTTGATCATTGAACAACTTCGATTATCACTTATGTTTCTTAGTGCCTCATGTAATTTCAATTTGATCTCAATTGGTAATTTTAATTAACATCTATCTTGATATGCACTAAGGAAAAAAGGAGAATTCATGATTCATTTATGCAACTTGTGATCCATTTGATATATGCTAACAATAACTTGAAAAAGATCACTAGTTGTAGAACTCTCTCTTGTGCAAAGTATTTCCATATATTGTCATTGAGTATAGGTCTTAAGCAACTAAGACTAAGGACAAAGCACAATGAAGAAAGCGTCTCTATGAGAAGGTACAAAAGGGTAAAACCACTTCCTTTCATTTAAACTTGTACCTAAATTGAGAAAGCATGTCCTTTGCATTTATCCCTGCTTCATACCTAGTTTAACCTCTTAAAATTTCACTCATGCATTATTGCATCTTTGCTAAAACTAGATGAAGTGATTCTATAGTCAAAGAGCTTAAAGCTTAACCTTGTAACGAGGATAAGCTACCTTTGTTCCAAAGGTGGATGGTCCTTAAGTCTCTTTGAAATCCTTAAAGGAAAATGCTTAAAATGTTTGCAACATGCTTTCATAAGTGCATAAACTGTCTTGAGCATCACTCATATACTATGACACAATGCACTTCACTTCCTCTATGATATAGACTTGTTCTCATTAACCTAATTATGTGCACTTGGCATTTAAGGCCAAAATATGTATTCCTCTCAAGGCACATATTTAGGGGGAGAAATCTATATTATATAAAACTATGATCATGCTTAATTGACATATCTCTTGATCATATCTCTTTCATTTTGGTACAAATGCATATATCCTATTATTCCCGTACCATGACTACGACTAATATGTTTCCAAGTATATTACTATGATAAGTCGTAGATTGAAAGGGAAATGGAGTCTTCGGCGAAAACAAAGGCTTCCACTCCGTATATCATACTTCGCCATCACTCCAAGCAACTCTCTATTCTTTGGGGGAGAAATGAGCATCAAAGAAAAGGATTTCGTCTCTGGAAGAGAGTAAGAGCCCAAAGCTCAAAGACCGGACTTCGCCTTTGGTATAATCTTAACTCATTTATTTATGCCCAAAGGGGAAGATAGCACTTCGAGGGCTCTAATGATTCCGTTTTTGGCGATTCATGCCAAAAAGGGGGAGAAATGAGCCCAAAGCAAAAGGACCGCACCACCACCATCCAAAAGTATTTATCATTTGGTATCCTATTGTGTTCAAAAGGGGGAGAAAGTAGTATTTCAAAAATGGTATATCAAAACCCTCTTGAACACTAAGAGGTGGATCTCTTTTAGGGGGAGTTTTGTTTAGTCAAAGGAAAAGCATTTGAAACAGGGGGAGAAAATTTCAAATCTTGAAAATGCTTTACAAACTCTTATTCATTTACCTTTGACTATTTGCAAAAGAACTTTGAAAAGGATTTACAAAAGAATTTGCAAAAACAAAACATGTGGTGCAAGCGTGGTCCAAAATACTAAATAGAATAAAGAAAGAAAGCATCCATGCATATTTTATGAAATGAATATTGGTTTAATTCCAAGTAATCTTTGCACCTATTCTATGCAAACTAGTTCAATTATTCTCTTATATATTTGCTTTGGTTTGTGTTGGCATCAATCACCAAAAAGGGGGAGATTGAAAGGGAAATAGGCTTTAAACCTTTTCCTAAATGATTTTGGTGATTGAATGTCCAACACAAACAATTGGACTAATTAGTTTGCTCTAGATTATATGTTCTACAGGTGCCAAAGATTCAACATAAAACCAATAAAAAGAACAAGACAAGAGTCAAAATAAAGGAGCAAAGGGGCAACCGAAGGCACCCTGGTCTGGCGCACCGGACTGTCCGGTGTGCCACCGGACAGTGAACAGTACCTGTCCGGTGCACCAGGGAACTCAGACTCCAACTCGCCACCTTCGGGAAAGTCTAGGGCCGGCGCACTATAATTCACCGGACTGTCCGGTGTACACCAGACAGTGTCCGGTGCTCCAACCGAACGCGGCCTCAGGAACTCGGCAGCCTCGGGATTTCACGAAGACTGCTCCGCTAAAATTCACCGGACTGTCCGGTGTGCACCGGACTGTCCGGTGTGCCAGCGGAGCAACGGTCATCTTCGCGCCAACGGTCGACTCTGACAGTAAACAGTGCAGAACAGTACACGCGGCAGAAGTCAGAGCAGAGGACCAGAGAGGCACCGGACTGTCCGGTGTGCACCGGACTGTCCGGTGCCACATGAGGACAAAAGCCTCCAACGGTCGACCAGCTCCAACCCCAACGGGTAGGATGACGTGGCTGGCGCACCGGACATGTCCGGTGTGCACCGGACTGTCCGGTGCGCCCATCGCCAGCAGCTTCTCCAACGGCTACAAAATTGGATGGTGGCTATAAATACCACCCCAACCGGCCACTTCAAGGGGTGGGAGTCCAAGCAACATTCCAAGTCATCTAGTTGACATACTCAAGCCCTCCCAACCACCTATATTCATTGATCCATCCTATACACAAGATTTAGTCCACTACAACCAACACAAGTGCCACAAAAGAGAGAGCAAGCAATTGAGAGCTACTCAATTGAGTTTAGCCCTAGCGCCTTGTGAGATTCATTGAGAGATAGTGTGTGCTACATCTTTGTGTTCATTTGCGCGTGGAGTTTTCGTCTCCCATTCGAACTTCCTCCAAAGTGTTGGAGGCTTGTAAAAGCTAGCAAGAGACACCAAAGATTGTGGTGGTCCTTGTGGGATCGAGAGTGATCCTTGAGAAGAAGAAGAGCTCGCCGATCCTTGTGTGATCGGGAGAGAGGGAAAGGGTTGAAAAAGACCCGTCCTTAAGTGGACTCCTCAACGGGGACTAGGCCTTCGAGGGCCGAACCTCGGTAAAACAAATCACCCGTGTTCATTGTGCTTTTGCTTGTGATTTGTTTGCTTTCCCTTACTCTAAGTTCTCTTGCACTATTCTTTGCTCATATCATTTGGTGTTGCTTCAAGTTAAAATCTCATTTAAGTGAAGCAACACCCCGCAAGAAAAGAACTTGAGTTAGTGCTCTTTTTCATCTAAGCTTTCTTGCTTTGTTATCATAGAATTATTAGTTGTATTGATTTATCTCTTCCGCATTATTTGAAAGCTATACTCTTTACTAGCAAGAACTTAGTTTTTATACTCCGATAATTGTTCATCTTGTTCTAACCACTAATCAAAGGATCTAGTTGGGGGATAAAGTTTTAATTTTCAGGTTTCGCCTATCCACCCCCCCTCTAGGCGACTTTCATTTGGCAAAGCCCATACTCGACCCATGCCTACAACCGGGTCAAGTTAGATTGGCATGTGCCCTATTGGACGTGTTGGGTTGGATTTTTTTAGTTAGGTCGAGTTTTGTGTCAAAAATTATGGCTCGTGTTCAGCTAGGGGTGGTAACGGGCTCTAGATTTTATACTATAAAATTTAAGGATCAAATCAGATTAGGATCAGACTCTATTCCTACTTATTTTTGAACTAGTATTAGTTAAGGGCCTAGCTTATTATGAAGAAACATATGGATCATTATCCACTACAACCCCTATATTCGGCGCGTGGATTATTGTGGGTCAAAACTATGGCTCGTACCCACTCGTTGCATTAGTCGGATTGGATCAGGTTTTTTTCGGACTGATCGGGTCGGGTTTATACATGAAAATAGTCGGAAACGGTCCCTAAACACTAAAACTATTTTTGTTTCATATTTTTTTATCGGAAATGAAATAAAAAACGGTAACTCCGGGAACGGAAACAAAATCATTATTTTGAAAACATCGGAAATGAAAGTTCGTACGGAAAATGCACTGGTAACTGTCAGAATTTAAAATGTGATCGGTAAACATACCAAGATGAAAATATCTCAATATAACGAGTTCACAAAATAATAAGATCACAATTATCAAAAGTTGAAAATAAAACAAGTTCAGAAGGATCACAAGTTCACAATTCACAAGTTCACAATTTGCAAGTTCATAAAGATCACAAGTTCATAATTTGATAGTCGCCTAGAGGGGGGTGAATAGGGCGAAACTGAAATTTATAAATATAAACACAACTACAAGCCGGGTTAGCGCTAGAAATATAAACGAGTCCGCGAGAGAGGGCGCAAAACAAATCCCAAGCGAATAAGCAAGTGAGACACGGAGATTTGTTTTACCGAGGTTCGGTTCTTGCAAACCTACTCCCCGTTGAGGAGGCCACAAAGGCCGGGTCTCTTTCAACCCTTCCCTCTCTCAAACGGTCCCTCGGACCGAGTGAGCTTCTCTTCTCAATTCAAAGCCGGGAACAAAACTTCCCCGCAAGGGCCACCACACAATTGGTGCCTCTTGCCTTGATTACAATGGAGTTTTGATCACAAGAACAAGTGAGAAAGAAAAGAAGCAATCCAAGCGCAAGAGCTCAAATGAACACGGCAAATCACTCTCTCTAGTCACTAGGGTTTTGTGTGGAATTGGAGAGGATTTGATTTCTTTGAATGTGTCTAGAATTGAATGCCTAGAGCTCTTGTAGTGGTTGAGAAGTGGAAAACTTGGATGGCAATGAATGTGGGGTGGTTGGGGTATTTATAGCCCCAACCACCAAAAGTGACCGTTGGCTGGAGGCGTCTGCTCGATGGCGCACCGGACAGTCCGGTGCACACCGGACAGTCCGGTGCCCCTGCCACGTCATCACTGCCGTTGGATTCTAGCCGTTGGAGCTTCTGACTTGTGGGCCCGCCTGGGTGTCCGGTGCACACCGGACATGTACTGTTTGATGTCCGGTGCACCGGTATGGGCGATTCTGACTTCTGCGCGCGCTGCGCGCACATTTAATGCACCGCAGGGAGCCGTTGGCGCCGCAGGGAGCCGTTGCTCCGCTGGTACACCGGACAGTCCGGTGCACACCGGACAGTCCGGTGAATTATAGCGGAGCGGCTGCCGCGCGAACCCGAGGCTGGCGAGTTCAGGAGGCCGAGCTTCCTTGGAGCACCGGACATGTCCGGTGCACACCGGACAGTCCGGTGAATTATAGCGCGCCGGCTTCCGAGAATTCCCGAGGGCGAAGAGTTTGAGTCTGAGTCCCTGGTGCACCGGACAGGTACTGTTCACTGTCCGGTGGCACACCGGACAGTCCGGTGCGCCAGACCAGGGGTGCCCTCGGTTGCCCCTTTGCTCCTTTATTGAATCCAACACTTGATCTTTTTATTGGCTAGATGTGAACCTTTTGCACCTGTATAACTTATACACTAGAGCAAACTAGTCAGTCCAATATTTGTGTTGGGCAATTCAACCACCAAAATTATTTAGGAACTAGGTGTAAGCCTAATTCCCTTTCAATCTCCCCCTTTTTGGTGATTGATGCCAACACAAACCAAAGCAAATATAGAAGTGCATAATTGAACTAGTTTGCATAATGTAAGTGAAAAGGTTACTTGGAATTGAGCCAATATAACTACTTACAAGATATGCAAGGAATGTTTCTTTCTTATATAACATTTTGGACCACGTTTGCACCACATGTTTTGTTTTTGCAAATTCTTTTTGTAAATCCATTTCAAAGATCTTTTGCAAATAGTCAAAGGTACATGAATAAGAGTTTGCAAAGCATTTTCAAGATTTGAAATTGTCTCCCCCTATTTCAAATGCTTTTCCTTTGACTAAACAAAACTCCCCCTAAAAGAGATCCACCTCTTAGTGTTCAAGAGGGTTTTGATATACCATTTTTGAAATACTACTTTCTCCCCCTTTTGAACACAATAGGATACCAGATGATAAAGACTTTTGGAAAGCACTAAGTTTTTGAATTTGGTGGTGGTGGTGCGGTCCTTTTGCTTTGGGCTCATTTCTCCCCCTTTTTTTTGGCATGAATCGCCAAAAACGGAATCATTAGAGCCCTCGAAGTAAGTTCCTCCCCTTTGGTCATAAGTAAATGAGTTGAGATTATACCAAAGACGAGGTCCTTTTGCGTTTGAGCTTTTACTCTCTCCCCCAAGGATGAAGTCCTTTTCCTTGATGCTCATTCCTCCCCTAAAGACGAGAGAGTTGCTCGGAGTGATGGCGAAGCATGAGTTACGGAGTGGAAGCCTTTGTCTTCGCCGAAGACTCCAATTCCCTTTCAATATACCTATGACTTGGTTTGAAATAGACTTGAAAACACATTAGTCATAGCATATAAAGAAGATATGATCAAAGGTATTTAAATGAGCTATGTGTGCAAGCTAGCAAAAGAAATTTCTAGAATCAAGAATATTGAGCTCATGCCTAAGTCTGGTAAAAGATTGTTCATCAAGTGGCTTGGTAAAGATATCGGCTAATTGATCTTTAGTATTAATGTAAGAAATCTCGATATCCCCCTTTTGTTGGTGATCCCTAAGAAAATGATACCGAATGGCTATGTGCTTAGTGCGGCTATGCTCGACGGGATTGTCGGCCATCTTAATTGCACTCTCATTATCACATAGCAAAGGGACTTTGGTTAATTTGTAACCGTAGTCCCGCAGGGTTTGCCTCATCCAAAGCAATTGCGCGCAACAATGTCCTGCGGCAATGTACTCGGCTTCGGCGGTGGAAAGAGCGACCGAATTTTGCTTCTTTGAAGCCCAAGACACCAAGGATCTTCCCAAGAACTGGCAAGTCCCCGATGTGCTCTTTCTATTGATTTTGCACCCCGCCCAATCGGCATCCGAATAACCAAGTAAATCAAATGTGGATCCCCGAGGGTACCAAAGCCCAAACTTAGGGGTATAAGCCAAATATCTCAAGATTCGTTTTACGGCCGTAAGGTGGGATTCCTTAGGGTCGGATTGGAATCTTGCACACATGCAAACGGAAAGCATAATGTCCGGTCGAGATGCACATAAATAAAGCAATGAACCAATCATCGACCGGTATACCTTTTGATCCACGGACTTACCTCCCGTGTCGAGGTCGAGATGCCCATTAGTTCCCATGGGTGTCTTGATGGGTTTGGCATCCTTCATCCCAAACTTAGCAAGAATGTCTTGAGTGTACTTCGTTTGGCTAATGAAGGTGCCCTCTTGGAGTTGCTTGACTTGGAATCCTAGAAAATACTTCAACTCCCCCATCATCGACATCTCGAATTTCTGTGTCATGATCCTACTAAACTCTTCACATGTAGACTCGTTAGTAGACCCAAATATAATATCATCAACATAAATTTGGCATACAAACAAGTCATTTTCAAGAGTTTTAGTAAAGAGTGTAGGATCGGCCTTGCCGACTTTGAAGCCATTAGCAATAAGGAAATCTCTAAGGCATTCATACCATGCTCTTGGGGCTTGCTTGAGCCCATAAAGCGCCTTAGAGAGCCTATAGACATGATTAGGATACTCACTGTCTTCAAAGCCGGGAGGTTGCTCAACATAGACCTCTTCCTTGATTGGTCCGTTGAGGAAGGCACTTTTCACGTCCATTTGATAGAGCTTAAAGCCATGGTAAGTAGCATAGGCCAATAATATGCGAATTGACTCAAGCCTAGCTACGGGTGCATAGGTTTCACCGAAATCCAAACCTTCGACTTGTGAATACCCTTTGGCCACGAGTCGAGCTTTGTTCCTTGTCACCACACCATGCTCATCTTGCTTGTTGCGGAAGACCCATTTGGTTCCTACAACATTTTGGTTAGGACGTGGAACTAAATGCCATACCTCGTTCCTCGTGAAATTGTTGAGCTCTTCTTGCATCGCCACCACCCAATCCGAATCTTGGAGAGCTTCCTCTACCCTGTGTGGCTCAATAGAGGAAACAAAAGAGTAATGTTCACAAAAATGAGCAACCCGAGATCGAGTAGTTACCCCCTTATGAATGTCGCCGAGGATGGTGTCGACGGGGTGATCTCGTTGGATTGCTTGGTGGACTCTTGGGTGTGGCGGTCTTGGTTCTTCCTCATCCTCCTTTTCTTGATCATTTGTATCTCCCCCTTGATCATTGCTATCATCTTGAGGTGGCTCGTCTTCTTGATTTTGCTCTTCATCATTTTGAGCCTCATCCTCATTTTGAGTTGGTGGAGATGCTTGCATGGAGGAGGATGGTTGATCTTGTGTACTTGGAGGCTCTTCGGATTCCTTAGGACACACATCCCCAATGGACATGTTCCTAAGCGCTATGCATGGAGCCTGTTCTTCACCTATCTCATCAAGATCAACTTGCTCTACTTGAGAGCCGTTAGTTTCATCAAACACAACGTCACAAGAGACTTCAACTAGTCTAGTGGACTTGTTAAAGACCCTATATGCCCTTGTGTTTGAGTCATAACCAAGTAAAAAACCTTCTACAGTTTTAGGAGCAAATTTAGATTTTCTACCTCTTTTAATAAGAATGAAGCATTTGCTACCAAAAACTCTAAAATATGAAATGTTGGGCTTTTTACCGGTTAGGAGTTCATATGATGTCTTCTTGAGGATTCGGTGAAGATATAACCGGTTGATGGCGTAGCAGGCGGTGTTGACCGCTTCGGCCCAAAACCGATCCGGTGTCTTGTACTCATCAAGCATGGTTCTTGCCATGTCCAATAGAGTTCGATTCTTCCTCTCCACTACACCATTTTGTTGTGGCGTGTAGGGAGAAGAGAACTCATGCTTGATGCCCTCCTCCTCAAGGAAGCCTTCAATTTGAGAGTTCTTGAACTCCGTCCCGTTGTCGCTTCTTATTTTCTTGATCCTTAAGCCGAACTCATTTTGAGCTCGTCTCAAGAATCCCTTTAAGGTCTCTTGGGTTTGAGATTTTTCCTGTAAAAAGAATACCCAAGTGAAGCGAGAATAATCATCCACAATAACAAGACAATACTTACTCCCGCCGATGCTTATGTAAGCAATCGGGCCGAATAGATCCATGTGGAGTAGCTCAAGCGGCCTGTCGGTCGTCATGATGTTCTTGTGTGGATGATGGGCTCCAACTTGCTTTCCTGCCTGACATGCGCTACAAATCCTGTCTTTCTCAAAATGAACATTGGTTAGTCCTAAAATGTGTTCACCCTTTAGAAGCTTATGAAGATTCTTCATCCCAACATGAGCTAGTCGGCGATGCCAGAGCCAACCCATGTTAGTCTTAGCAATTAAGCAAGTGTCGAGTTCAGCTCTATCAAAATCTACCAAGTATAGCTGACCCTCTAACACACCCTTAAATGCTATTGAATCATCACTTCTTCTAAAGACAGTGACACCTATATCAGTAAAAAGACAGTTGTAGCCCATTTGACATAATTGAGAAACAGAAAGCAAGTTGTAATCTAAGGAATCAACCAGAAAAACATTTGAAATAGAATGGTCAGGAGATATAGCAATTTTACCAAGTCCTTTGACCAAACCTTGATTTCCATCCCCGAATGTGATAGCTCGTTGGGGATCTTGGTTTTTCTCATATGAGGAGAACATCCTTTTCTCCCCGGTCATGTGGTTTGTGCACCCGCTGTCGAGTATCCAACTTGAGCCCCCGGATGCATAAACCTACAAAACAAATTTAGTTCTTGACTTTAGGTACCCAAACGGTTTTGGGTCCTTTGGCATTAGAAACAAGAACTTTGGGTACCCAAACACAAGTCTTGGAGCCCTTGTGTTTGCCCCCAACAAATTTGGCAACTACCTTGCCGGATTTGCTAGTAAGCACATAAGATGCATCAAAAGTTTTAAATGAAATAGCATGATCATTTGATGCATTAGGAATTTTCTTCTTAGGCAACTTAGCATGGGTTGGTTGCCTAGAGCTAGATGTCTCACCCTTATAGATATAAGCATGATTAGGGCCAGAGTGAGACTTTCTAGAATGAATCTTTCTAATTTTGCTCTCAGGATAGCCGGCAGGGTACAAAATGTAACCCTCGTTATCCTGAGGCATGGGAGCCTTGCCCTTAACAAAGTTAGATAAGTTCTTTGGAGGAGCATTAAGTTTGACATTGTCTCCCCTTTGGAAGCCAATGCCATCCTTAATGCCAGGGCGTCTCCCATTATAAAGCATGCTACGAGCAAATTTAAATTTCTCATTTTCTAGATTGTGCTCGGCAATTTTTGCATCTAATTTTGCTATATGATCATTTTGTTGCTTAATTAAAATCATGTGATCATGAATAGCATCAATATCAACGTTTCTACATCTAGTACAAATAGATACATGCTCAACAATAGATGTAGAGGGTTTGCAAGATTTTAATTCTACAACCTTAGCATGCAGCATATCATTTTTAGTTCTAAGGTCAGTAATTGTAACATTGCAAACATCTAGTTCTTTAGCCTTAGTAATCAACTTTTCATTTTCTACTCTAAGGCTAGCAAGAGAAATGTTCAATTCTTCAATCCTAGCAAGCAAATCATCATTATTATCTCTAGGAGTGGAAATTGAAACATCACAAACATGAGAATCAACCTTAGCATTTAAAATAGCATTTTCATTCCTAAGGTTGTCAATTATTTCACGGCAAGTGCTTAGCTCACTAGATAATTTTTCACATTTTTCTACTTCTAGAGCATAAGCCTTTTTAACCTTAACATGTTTTTTGTTTTCTTTAATTAGACAATCCTCTTGGGAGTCCAAAAGGTCATCCTTTTCATGAATAGCACTAACTAATTCATTTAACTTTTCTTTTTGAGCTATGTTAAGGTTGGCAAAAAGGGAACGCAAATTATCCTCCTCATCACTAGCATTATCATCACTAGAAGATTCATATTTAGTGGAGGAGTTGGATTTAACCTTCTTCTTTTTGCCGTCCTTTGCCATGAGGCACTTGTGGCCGACGTTGGGGAAGAGGAGTCCCTTGGTGATGGCGATGTTGGCGGCGTCCTCGTCGTCGGAGGAGTCGCTTGAGCTTTCGTCGGAATCCCATTCCCGACAAACATGGGCATCGCCACCCTTCTTCTTGTAGTACCTTTTCTTCTCCTTTCTTCTCCCCTTCTTGTCGTCGCCTCGGTCACTGTCACTAGATATAGGACATTTAGCAATAAAATGACCGGGCTTACCACACTTGTAGCAAACCTTCTTGGAGCGGGACTTGTAGTCCTTCCCCCTTCTTTGCTTGAGGATTTGGCGGAAGCTCTTGATGACGAGCGCCATTTCCTCATTGTCGAGCTTGGAGGCGTCGATTGGTTGTCGACTTGGTGTAGCCTCCTCCTTCTTCTCCTCCGTTGCCTTGAATGCAACGGGTTGGACTTCGGATGAGTCACCAAGCTCGTTGATTTTCCTCGAGCCTTCTATCATGCACTCAAAACTTACAAAATGCCCGATAACTTCCTCGGGGGTCATTTTAGTATATCTAGGATTACCACGAATCAATTGAACTTGAGTGGGATTAAGAAAAATGAGAGATCTTAAAATAACATTTACCACTTCGTGGTCATCCCACTTCTTGCTCCCGAGGTTGCGCACTTGGTTCACCAAAGTCTTGAGCCGGTTGTACATGTGTTGTGGCTCCTCCCCTTTTTGAAGCCGGAACCGACCGAGCTCTCCCTCGATCGTTTCCCGCTTGGTGATCTTGGTGAGCTCATCTCCCTCGTGTGCAGTTTTGAGCACATCCCAAATCTCCTTTGCATTTTTCAACCCTTGCACTTTGTTGTATTCTTCCTTGCTTAGAGAGGCAAGGAGTATGGTTGTGGCTTGAGAGTTGAAGTGCTCGATTTGGGCCACCTCATCCTCATCATAGTTCTCATCCCCTATTGATGGTACCTGCGCACCAAACTCAACAACATCCCATATGCTTTTGTGGAGCGAGATTAGATGAAATCGCATTAAATCGCTCCACCTAGCGTAATCTTCACCATCAAAAGTTGGTGGTTTGCCTAGTGGGACGGAAAGTAAAGGTGTATGTTTGGAAATGCGAGGGTAGCGTAGGGGGATCTTACTATACTTCTTGCGCTCTTGGCGCTTAGAAGTGACGGAGGGCGCATCGGAGTCGGAGGTCGATGTTGATGAAGTGTCGGTCTCGTAGTAGACCACCTTCCTCATCCTCTTGTGCTTGTCGCCTTTCCGATGCGGCTTGTGGGAAGAGGATTTTTCCTTCTTCTCTTTGTGGTGAGAAGAAGATTTCTTCTCCTTCCCTTTGTTGGAGGAGCTCTTCTTCTTCTCCCTCCTTTTGGTGCGGGACTCTTCCGATGAAGTGCTCCCGTAGCTTGTAGTGGGCTTTTCGCCGGTCTCCATCTCCTTCTTGGCGTGATCTCCCGACATCACTTCGAGCGGTTAGGCTCTAATGAAGCACCGGGCTCCGATACCAATTGATAGTCGCCTAGAGGGGGGGTGAATAGGGCGAAACTGAAATTTATAAATATAAACACAACTACAAGCCGGGTTAGCGTTAGAAATATAAACGAGTCCGCGAGAGAGGGCGCAAAACAAATCCCAAGCGAATAAGCAAGTGAGACACGGAGATTTGTTTTACCGAGGTTCGGTTCTTGCAAACCTACTCCCCGTTGAGGAGGCCACAAAGGCCGGGTCTCTTTCAACCCTTCCCTCTCTCAAACGGTCCCTCGGACCGAGTGAGCTTCTCTTCTCAATTCAAAGCCGGGAACAAAACTTCCCCGCAAGGGCCACCACACAATTGGTGCCTCTTGCCTTGATTACAATGGAGTTTTGATCACAAGAACAAGTGAGAAAGAAAAGAAGCAATCCAAGCGCAAGAGCTCAAATGAACACGGCAAATCACTCTCTCTAGTCACTAGGGTTTTGTGTGGAATTGGAGAGGATTTGATTTCTTTGAATGTGTCTAGAATTGAATGCCTAGAGCTCTTGTAGTGGTTGAGAAGTGGAAAACTTGGATGGCAATGAATGTGGGGTGGTTGGGGTATTTATAGCCCCAACCACCAAAAGTGACCGTTGGCTGGAGGCGTCTGCTCGATGGCGCACCGGACAGTCCGGTGCACACCGGACAGTCCGGTGCCCCTGCCACGTCATCACTGCCGTTGGATTCTAGCCGTTGGAGCTTCTGACTTGTGGGCCCGCCTGGGTGTCCGGTGCACACCGGACATGTACTGTTTGATGTCCGGTGCACCGGTATGGGCGATTCTGACTTCTGCGCGCGCTGCGCGCACATTTAATGCACCGCAGGGAGCCGTTGGCGCCGCAGGGAGCCGTTGCTCCGCTGGTACACCGGACAGTCCGGTGCACACCGGACAGTCCGGTGAATTATAGCGGAGCGGCTGCCGCGCGAACCCGAGGCTGGCGAGTTCAGGAGGCCGAGCTTCCTTGGAGCACCGGACATGTCCGGTGCACACCGGACAGTCCGGTGAATTATAGCGCGCCGGCTTCCGAGAATTCCCGAGGGCGAAGAGTTTGAGTCTGAGTCCCTGGTGCACCGGACAGGTACTGTTCACTGTCCGGTGGCACACCGGACAGTCCGGTGCGCCAGACCAGGGGTGCCCTCGGTTGCCCCTTTGCTCCTTTATTGAATCCAACACTTGATCTTTTTATTGGCTAGATGTGAACCTTTTGCACCTGTATAACTTATACACTAGAGCAAACTAGTCAGTCCAATATTTGTGTTGGGCAATTCAACCACCAAAATTATTTAGGAACTAGGTGTAAGCCTAATTCCCTTTCATAATTCACAAGGTTACAAGTTTTCAAAGATCACAAGTTCACAATTCACATGTATAACAAGTTCACAAAAGATCAAAAGTTCACAAACTCACATTTCACAAGTTGCTTGACAAGTTTACAAAGACCACAAGTTCACAATTCACAAAATTCTGATAACCAACCTTGTTTTCAAAAACTACCCCTACCGATGAATCCGATCGAAGAAAACCAGAAACAATTTTTGGAATTCCGAAAAATTCTGAAACCGTTTTAAAAAAAATTCTGAGACCTAATTTCAAAAAATTGCGATTAATTTCTGTAACGAAGGAAACGCTCAGTAAAATGCCACACTGATATCGATACCAGTTACGATATCAAGGGCGGCCCTGAGAGTGGGGCAGAGGGACCGCCGCCTCAGGCCCCCGATTTCAAAGGGTCCAACCCTAGATATATAGTTATACTCACTAGACTACTAGTTTATGGTCTATAAGTTCAACATTGAAGTGTCCAAGAGTTGACAACCATGATGTATTCATATCTCGATCATATTTAAATATGTTAGAAGAAACTTTTAAGGTATTGTAATATATACCTTTTAATTTATTTGTTATTTGATATAAATATTTTTAGATGTATATTGGGTGTTTATATTAGTAACATGTATATATAAAAATAACCATAAGGGCATCTTCATTAAAACTTGTCCCGGACATCTAAAATATCAGGACCGCCACTGTCCAATACAAAATTTGGATAACCGGCCTGTTTTCGAAAATTACCATTACCGATGAATTCGATCGAAAAAATCAAAAACGATTTATGGAATTTCAAAAAAATCTGAAACTATTATCATCCCTGTTGGGGGCCTTCGGCTTCCGAAGGTCCTCAAAAACATGATTTAACAATGTTTTCCAAGTGAAATGTGTGAGCAGGTATCTTCGGAATTGGATTACGAGCATATAAGATTATGGCCAAGACGAAGCTTGAGTGGGAAGGAAGGTGATTGTGACGAAGGAAAAGATCATTACTGTTGGGTCCATGCTTCGTCGCCGAAGGTCTTATAGAGAGAAGCGATCCTCGGATGAAGCTGTTTGTATAAGATAGCCGAAGGTTCCTCTTCGTAAAGCTTCGGCATTGCGAACCGACTTAAAGATAGAATGACCTTTTAGTCCATAAATGTCTGAGTCAATGTTGTAAGTTTTTATAAGGGGCATACTTGTAATTCCTCACAGGCTGCGTCCTGTGCCTATAAATAGGTGAACAGTACCCCCGTACTGTTCACGCTGACTTGGCATTTGCTTTTGCGCCACGCTTGTATTTTCATCTCCTTCCGAGCCGAAGGTACATTTATAATTCAATATTGTTTCTATTTCTCTATGATAATATAATAAAGTTAAATGAATAATGTTATATGATTATTCATGCTATCTTTTATGTTTCATATGCTTCGTCTTTTGTATACTGTGATGATGAAGGTTCGTCCTTCATGACCTTCGTCCGGAGATCGTTATATCCTAAGGGAAATAATGCTTCAAAGGACGAAGGACCTTATCGTTTAACATTTTCTGTGTTGCCTTGTTCTTAGCTCATAGCATTTGAGAACAAGTCCCCAACATTAGCGCCCACCTCCGGTGAACTCACTTCCACTTTTTGAGCTGATGGCTTCGTTCAACGACCAAGCTGGAGCTGCTTCGGACCCGAAGCTGGTGCTACCGATCACAGGTGGCTCGTCCTCAGAGCCAGCTAACAAGAAACAGAAGAAGGAAGCACAGAGAAGGGTACAGCATGTTGGGGTGCAAGGACCCTTCATCAAGACAAGATGGTCTCACATTCCTATTACCTTCTCCCAAGAGGACCTCCAGCTCAAAGATTACCCACACAACGATGCCATGGTTATCTCTTGTGTTATCAAAGGATTTCTGGTCCACAATGTCTTGGTTGACAC
Source organism: Zea mays (assembly GCF_902167145.1). Classification (NCBI taxonomy): domain Eukaryota; kingdom Viridiplantae; phylum Streptophyta; class Magnoliopsida; order Poales; family Poaceae; genus Zea; species Zea mays. The sequence goes on along the minus strand of NC_050100.1, from coordinate 27,362,200 downwards.
AGGCAGTGCAGCTGACATCATATTTGCTAAAGCCTTCAGACAAATGCAAGAGCCAGAAGATAAGATTCATGATGCTACACATCCTCTCTGTGGCTTCGGAGGAAGACAGATTGTAGCACTGGGCAAGATCACCATGTCAGTGACCTTCGGATTCATCAACAACACTAGAACTGAGCAAGTTGTGTTTGACATTGTTGACATGGAATATCCTTACAATGCAATTATTGGTCGTGGTACTCTTAATGCCTTCGAAGCAATCCTTCATCCTGCTTATCTTTGCATGAAGATACCTTCGGAACAGGGACCCATTGCTATCCATGGAAGTCAGGAAGCCGCAAGAAGGGCCGAAGGTAACTGGACTGACTCCAAGGCAATCCATAATATCGATGGAGCCGAAGCTTGTGAACAGTACAAATTCAGAAGGGAGAAAGCAGCTTCAGCAGATCAGCCGAAGCCTATGCTATTATGTGAGGACATAGCAGAGCAGAAGGTGCTGTTAGGCTCTCAACTATCTGAAGAGCAGGAAAAAACCTTGATAAGGTTTTTGTTCAATAACAAAGATGTTTTTGCATGGTCAGCCAATGATCTATGCGGAGTTAATAGGGATGTTATTGAGCACTCGCTCAATGTCGATCCATCCTTCAGACCCAGAAAGCAAAGGCTTCGGAAAATGTCAGATGATAAGGCCGAAGGTGCTCGCAACGAAGTCAAAAGACTCCTCAGTGCAGGAGTTATTAGAGAAGTGAAGTACCCAGAATGGCTGGCTAACACTGTTATGGTAAAAAAGGCCAATGGCAAGTGGCGAATGTGCATCGATTTTACAGATCTTAACAAGGCTTGTCCGAAGGATGAATTCCCACTACCAAGGATAGACTCTTTAGTTGATGCAGCAGCTTCGTCAGAGCTCATGAGTCTGTTAGACTGCTATTCAGGCTATCACCAAATTTGGATGAAGAAGGAAGATGAGCCGAAGACTAGCTTCATCACTCCAAGTGGCACATATTGCTATCTTCGGATGCCTGAGGGGCTCAAAAACGCTGGAGGAAGTTTCAGCCGAATGACTGCGAAGGTTCTTCAATCTCAAATAGCCAGAAATGTGTTAACTTATGTTGATGACATCATTGTCAAAAGCACGAAGCAGGAGAATCATATTGCTGATCTGCAGGAGACCTTCGCCAGTTTCAGGCAAGCTGGCTTAAAGTTAAATCCAGAAAAATGTGTCTTCGGAGTGAAGAAGGGGAAATTTCTTGGATGCTTGGTTTCAACAAAGGGAATTGAAGCCAATCCAAGTAAAATTGAAGCTATACTTCGGATGGAGCCACCAACTACAAAGAAGGGGGCTCAAAGATTGACAGGAAGGTTGGCATCTCTCAATAGATTCATATCCAGATCGACAGAGAGAAATTTACCATTCTTCGAAGTGCTGAAATCGGCCGAAGTCTTTCAATGGGGACCAATCCAGCAGAAGGCTTTCGAAGAACTGAAACAGTATTTGATAGATCTAACAACATTGACTCCACCAATGCCAGGGGCTCCTTTATTGTTATATGTGGCAGCTTCGCACTCGGCGGTAAGTGCAGCACTTGTTCAGGAGAAGCTTGATGGTCAAGTCAAAAGGCAGGCCCCAATATATTTTGTTTCCGAGGTCCTTAGTTTATCAAAGAAAAATTATACAGAGTTGGAGAAGATACTGTATGCTGTCTTGATGGCCTCCAGGAAGCTTCGGCACTATTTCCAAGCTTACAACATAATTGTTCCTTCATCACAACCTCTGAAGGATATTATGAGGAACAGAGAAGCTACTGGAAGGATTGGAAAATGGGCTGCAGAGCTCAATGAATTTTGTATTGAATATGTTCATAGATCTTCGATTCAGTCGCAGGCACTGGCAGACTTTATTGCTGATTGGACACCAGGGGCTCAGGAGGAGGAAACAAATAAAGACAACGAAGCCTGGATAGTGTTTTGTGATGGATCTTGGGGAACCTTCGGAGCAGGAGCAACTGCTGTGTTGGTTTCACCTTCCAAAGTCAAAACCTGTTATGCGGCAAAACTTGATTTTAATTGCACAAATAACATTGCTGAGTACGAAGCATTGATTTTAGGTCTTCGGAAGTTAAAAGCAATGGGAATCAGAAGGGTCATACTTAAAACTGATTCCCAGGTTGTTTCGGGTCATATTGACAAAAGTTGTAAGGCTAAGGATCCGAAGCTTGAAAAATATCTGGATATGGTTCGAAGAATCGAAGCTTCCTTCGAAGGGTTTTCTGTCAAGAATATCCCTCGAGGACAAAATGAGCATGCTGATCTGCTAGCTAAGTCAGCAGCACAGGGGCTGCCTTTACCTTCGGATGTGTTCTTTGAAACAATAAAAGCACCTTCGGTGGAACTCCTTGAAAGAGCAGTTCTTAATATATCTCCTGTTTTTAGTGAAGATTGGAGAACTGAGATCATCTCTTACCTTCAGGGTAAATTTCTTTCAGATGACGAAGCTTATAACAAGAGAATAGAGGCAAGAGCTCGTCCATATGTCATGATAGAAGGGGAGTTGTACAAACATGGAGTTTGTGCTCCGTTGCTCAAATGCTTATCCAGAACCGAAGGTATAGAGTTAATGAAAGAAATACATGCAGGCCTGTGTGGATCTCACATCGGATCTAGGCCGTTACTTGGAAAAATTTTCCGTCAAGGATTTTATTGGCCGAAGGCAGCTTCGGATGCAGCAGAATTGGTTCAAAAGTGCGAAGGTTGTCAGAAATGTGCAAGAGATCAAAAACAACCTTCGTCCTTGACACAGCTCATACAACCCACTTGGCCATTACAAAGGTGGGGCCTTGACTTGTTAGGCCCGTTGCCACCGGCCCAAGGGAACTTGAGATATGTTGTGGTAGTTGTGGAATATTTTTCTAAATGGATTGAGGCGAAGCCTTTAGCCACAATAACTTCGGCTACCGTCCAAAAGTTTTTCTGGCAGAATATTGTTTGTCGTTTCGGGGTGCCAAAGGCTATCACTGTGGACAATGGAACACAGTTTGACTCCGAAGCTTTCAAGGATTTTTGTGACCAAATTGGTACGAAGATCCATTTTGCATCAGTCAGGCACCCGGAGTCAAATGGACTCGTTGAAAGAGCCAACGGCATTATAATGACAGGAATAATGAAGCTAATCTTCAATCAACCTAGAGGAAAATGGCCAGATCAGCTAACCAAAGTGGTGTGGAGCCACAACACGACAACATCAAGGTCTACAGGCTTCACTCCATTTAAGTTATTATTCGGTGACGAAGCAATAACTCCAGAGGAGGCTAAAGCCGGATCAATAAGGATAGTAGCTTCGGCAGAATCAGATTCCGAAGCTGCTTATTCTATAGAAAAAGATGCTTTAGAAGGGATCAGACTGCAAGCCGTGGAGAATATTAATAAATATCAAGCTGAAACAGTCAAATGGCGGGATAGAAAGGTTCGGCTAAAAAATATTGAGCCAGGGCACTTGGTACTTCGGAGGGTGGCCAACCCGGAAACAGTGGGCAAATTGCAGTTGAAATGGGACGGGCCTTTCTTAGTAGCATCTTCGTCAAGGCCCGGTTCATACAGATTGAAAGATATGGACGGCAATGACATTCCTAGGTCTTGGAATGCGGATGAGCTTCGGCGATATTATGTATAATTCGATGTAATTTTTCACATTTTTATTTTTTCTTTCATGGCACCCTTTTCCTTTCCAAAGGGGGAGAAAGGTTTTTAATGGGGCCAGCATATGTAATTTCCTTTTTTAGTCTTATAAGAGCAAAATCCCCCAAAGAATGTAAATGTAAAAGCTGAAAGCGCACCATCGAGTGCCGAAAAGTAAAAACGAAGAAGCTCCAAAGACGTTCCTAAGGGAATGCAGAGCTTATACCGCCTAAGTAAAAGGCGAAGAAGCTCCAAAGACGTTCCTAAGGGAATGCAGAGCTTATACCGCCTAAGTAAAAGGCGAAGAAGCTCCAAAGACGTTCCTAAGGGAATGCAGAGCTTACAGCGAAAAGTCAACGCTGATTCCGCCAAAAGTAAAGGCGAAGAAGCTCCAAAGTCGTTCCTAAGGGAATGCAGAGCTGAGGTGTGATTGTTTTTAAGAAAATAACGGCTATGAATTTAGCTTCGGATACGTGTTTGGCCATTCATTTGCACAACACATTACATCATAGCATTTGCATTCATAAACATTCATCTAGGCATATGTAGGATAATCATCTTCATCACATAAAATGGTTGCTTCGGCAAGAAAAGGAAAAAGAAAGGGAAAAAAGAGCTTCGTACACAAAAAAGAAGGGAAACTGTTGTTTTTATGAAGGAGAGCTTCGGCAAAAAGGAAAATGTTGTTTTCTATGCTTCGTTGCGTACGAAAAGAAGGGAAGGTGTTTTTTCGCCTTCGGCTCAAAAAAGGAGATTTCGTCCACATCAAAGCATTTCTCATACATCAGTCAAAAGGTTAAGGATATATTACAAGGTATGGATAGTATACATGGAAGTTTTGTTTACATTTACAAAAGTTATCTCAAAAGTTTTTCAAGTACTGTCTCCAGTCTACTATCTAAACCACCAAGGAGCTTCGGCTTCGGCGTTATTTTTGATCATCAGCTTCGGCTTCGTCATCCTACATGAATAAGGTCATTGGAAGTCAGAATCAAGTTCATAGGAAAAGGTAAGCACAAGGTATGATTTCTTACTGGATCAAGGTGGCTACGAGCTTCGTCTCCAGCTTTCTCTCGACCACCTTTTGTCCATATCATTTTTACAAATCGATTCGAGATGCTTCGGGCGAGATCAGGGATGTCATCCAGGATTGATGGTGACAAAGTAAAATTTGGCCTATTGACAATTTTCCCATGATCACAGCCAGCCTTCATGAAGGCTGCAGCAGTCCCTCGAGAAGCCACCCAGGCACAGAAGTCACCATGCCCAGCTATGACTTCGTCGAGCTCGTCAATCTCCCCCTCAATGTGTTCGAAGGTTTTTGGTAGGTCTTCAGCTGAGGGGGTAAATTTTTCGCTGCTAGCTCCAACCGAGTAAAAAATCTTTCTTAATCGTTGAATGCACTTGTTGCTAAATTCCAGGCATTTTTCTTGAAGATTTGTCAGTAGTTTTCTCAAATCCGAATTCTGCTGAGCTTCGGCTTCAAGTTTTTCATTGAGATCTTGTTTTTCTCGTTCGAACTGCTCAGACTGGCGGAGAAGCTTCGAGTTTAGTTCTGATATTTTTGCTTCAGCTTCCGCCAGTAAGCCTTCGGCTGCCTGGAGCTCAAAGTTCTTTTTCTCAAAAGCATCTGATTGCTCCTTTATTTTGTTTTCCAAATTTCCGATTATAATTTCATGCTTTTTATCTTCAAGATCTTGCTGCATTTGCAAGGCTTTGCTCAATAGCATACTCTACACAAACACAACCTTCGTCAGACATGTTTTTATTAGAAGCAATAAAAGTTAGGGGACAAGTCATTTACCTTGAAGTTGGAGTAAAACAAACTACCAACGACATGTTGTCGTCGGTAGCGGCTGATATCTGCTTCTAGCTTCGGGAATCCAATACTCTTGGACAGAGTACTGATAACTTTGGCCCCTGTTTGGTCTCGAATACACTCTAATTTCTCATCATCAACGCCTCCGAAGAGGAGTGCCCCAGGTTTGTATCCACAGGATTGGGCATACTCTTTAAGCTCTTCTATTTCAGCTTTTGTTAGATGTTCTCCAATTAAGTTTTGGAACGCGAAGGCTTCGTTTTCTGAAGCTTCGTCAGCAATTTCTTTTCCTTTCTTTGACGCTACGGTCACAGTCTCTTCGGCAACAGTGGCAGCTTCTTCTGCAGCCATGTCTAGCAGCATTTGGTCAATATGTTCAATTGTGCTCTCTAAATTCAAATCTTCGGCTGAGGTAGCTTCGGCGGCTGCGGCCTCCGAAGGTGCAATTTCAATATCTGTCCCCTCTGCAGCTGCTCGTGTTTTTTGGGCCGAAGCTCTTGGCGGTGTTTTGTCAATTACCTCTGTTACGGTAATGATTCTTTGTTTCTTTGCCTTGATTGTTTTCCTCGATTTCTCGGGCTCCTTGTCCTTCTGAAAAAACTTTGTCAGTTGAGGATCCAGTGGACTTAGCTTCGCAGGTAAGGATTCAGTCATTACCTTCAGAATTTCCTCAACAACAGCAGCAGAAGGTGATGCGGGAGTTCCTTCTGCTTCGGATATTTGTTGCTTCGGAGAAGAAGTTTTCCTTTTCTTTGGAATTTTCTTCTTTATTGGCTCTTTTTCACCTTCATCTAGGGCTTCAGTTACCCTTTTCCTTTTTTGGCCTCCGGCACCTTTGTTCAGATTTTCGTAGTCTGCATATTCGAAACCCAAGGCGTCCAACACTCGATTCAGCCTTCGTTTTGGACGGGTGCCGAAGGCTGCGGTCATCAATTGATCTTCTTTTTTGGAATAATTACCAAGTATTTCGTTGCACATCACTTCAATCGTGTCCAGCCACTCTTGGCAAGGAGCTTTAAAGTATTTCTTAAATTTGAAGTAGTAAGGCAAACGTACAAGTTCACCTTTTTTCTTTTCCCCCTCCAGCTTCGGCATTTCCCACTCTTTTACACTAGGGAAAACCTTGAAAGCCAAGAATTCCTGGACCAGGTCCCTTGTACTGATATTCTCTGCAATTATTTTGAATTCATACATTGCTTTTTGAGTCGGACCCTCTGGTAACATGTGGCACTGGGGGCGGGTTTCTCCGAAGGTCAATTCAAGTGGACTCTGTACAAGCTTTTCCTTATCGTCATCAACCTTGACGTAGAACCATTCCGATTTCCACCCTGCTGCCCATTTGCTTCGGTAGCTGATCACAGGATACTTCGTAGTTTTCCGATAAGCAAAATTATAGCAACCAAAATTCTCATGTAATCCATCTTTTCTAGCCTTTGTCTGATAGTGCAATTCGTGAACCCGGCAGAAGCTGTCCGCAAACGGTTCCATCGCCTGGCTTCGGAGTGCCCAGATATAAACATTGAGCCTAACGATAGCGTTGGGGGTCAGCTGGTGAAAATAGATCCCAAAATTCTTTAATATCTCTGCAATAATCCCATGAAGGGGGAATCTTAATCCAGCCTTTAGGAAGCTCTTAAAAATAACAATTTCATCTTTTTCCGGCTTTGGGGTAGTCTCTTCTCCCCCGAAGCGCAATAGCTTCTTTTGATTTTCAGTAAAATAGCCTGACTTTACCATCTTGGACAAATCAGCCTTCGAAACAGTAGATTTCCCGAAGTCCAAATGGCTGGGTTTGCTTGGCGTAGCAAGGTGATAATCATCTTCGGGGTCAGTTTCCTCAGCACCTTCTCCTTCTGCTTCAGCGATTGTTTGTTCCACATCATCAATAGGAGCCTTTTCCGAAGTCACTAACCCGGATCGTCGCATGGCTTCGGAGATAGGGACAGTCTCCGAAGCTTCAGTTTCGTCCCCCTCACGTTCAACCCTAGCTGTAGAACGGACTCTGGCCATTTAACTATGAACTTGTGAAACTTTAATACTTTTTTCTCCGAAGCAGGCTTCAAGATGGAGCTTCGTTCAATTCTGACAAACAAGCTTCGGCGATGGTTAAAAATTTTGGCAGCAAAACAGTGCAAATAGCAGTAAATGCTGTGGTAACTTCACACCTACTCGTCTGTTTATATAGTGCCGCAGGTAAGAAGGCGAAGCGCCAGAAGTTTTGCACCAGGCGGACACCCGCTCGCACTCGCTGTACGGTGGGCCGCAAAGACTGAACAGTAATTCTGCACGGTGGGGTCGCCACGCGCAGGGAAATTGAATCGTTTCTCGACAACGAGCTCAGGGAAGGTGTTTTTGAGACCTTCGGCGCTCCGAAGCTTAAGAAACTTTTTTCACGGATCAAGCTCGTTACGAAAAACGATCTAGCACCGCGAAAGGGGCTACTGTTGGGTCCATGCTTCGTCGCCGAAGGTCTTATAGAGAGAAGCGATCCTCGGATGAAGCTGTTTGTATAAGATAGCCGAAGGTTCCTCTTCGTAAAGCTTCGGCATTGCGAACCGACTTAAAGATAGAATGACCTTTTAGTCCATAAATGTCTGAGTCAATGTTGTAAGTTTTTATAAGGGGCATACTTGTAATTCCTCACAGGCTGCGTCCTGTGCCTATAAATAGGTGAACAGTACCCCCGTACTGTTCACGCTGACTTGGCATTTGCTTTTGCGCCACGCTTGTATTTTCATCTCCTTCCGAGCCGAAGGTACATTTATAATTCAATATTGTTTCTATTTCTCTATGATAATATAATAAAGTTAAATGAATAATGTTATATGATTATTCATGCTATCTTTTATGTTTCATATGCTTCGTCTTTTGTATACTGTGATGATGAAGGTTCGTCCTTCATGACCTTCGTCCGGAGATCGTTATATCCTAAGGGAAATAATGCTTCAAAGGACGAAGGACCTTATCGTTTAACATTTTCTGTGTTGCCTTGTTCTTAGCTCATAGCATTTGAGAACAAGTCCCCAACAATTACGAAGCTATGCGCAGAAGAGCTTCGGCATAACGGCGGAAAGGGAAACCGACTTAAAGATGAAAAGCCAGATTAGACCTCGAAGAATTACTATAGAATTATTGATAAATGTAAAGGGCATTAATGTAATCTTACATGGGCTGCGTCCCATGCCTATAAATAGATGAACAGTGCTCCCGTACTGTTCATGCTGACTTGGCATTCGCTTTTGGCGTCACGCTTGTATTCTCACCCCTTCAAGCCGAAGGTACATCTGTAATTTATATTGTCTGTATAAATAAGATAAACGGAAATATATTAATAATAATGTTTATGAAAGATCATATTACTTTTTGTACCTTGTGTAAATGTTCTTCGTTTCTCATCATGGTCATGAAGGCATGTCTTTCATAACCTTCGTCCTAGATTCATTATATCCGAAGGGAAATAATGACCCGAAGGACGAAGGGCTTTAACATTTAACATTTTATGTTGCCTTGTTCTTGATTCATAGCATTTGAGAACAAGTCCCCAACATTGGCGCCCACCTCTGGTGAACTCACTTCCATTTCTTGAGCTTTGAATATCTTCGGCAAGCATCACCTTCGTCATGCCGCCGAAAAAAGTTTCAGCAACAGGGGCTGCCACTCTACAGCCGCTGGACCCCAATCAGGACGTCCTCTCCCTCAGGGAGGCCCGAAGCCAGAAGAGGAAGGCCGCTAGTCCAACGCCTCCGAAGGACGACTTGGACTAGGAGATCCAAAACCTGGAGATTCTTCAGTAGCAGGTGCAGCGAAAAAAGGAGAAGATGGCTCGTCTAGCTGATCTTCAGAGACAGATAGACGAAGCTTCGGAAGAGGTTCGTCATCTTGTTCAAAATGATCAGAACCAAAGGCCTCCGCGCAGAGAGCTTCATCAAGAAGGCTTTTACAATGAGGACGACTGGTATGAAGATTTCCATCATGGAAATTTTGCTTTCGATGATGCTTCTCCTCTCTCAACAGAATTGCAGGCTACACCATGGCCTCAGTCTTACAAGCCACCTCAGCTCCCCATGTACGACGGTCATACAGACCCGAAGCAATTTTTGATGAGCTATGAAGCAACCATATCTTCGTATGGTGGCAATACTACAATCATGGCAAAGTCTTTTGTCATGGCCGTCAAGAGTGTCGCTCAGACCTGGTATTCTTCTCTCCGGCCAGGGACAATCACCTCTTGGCAGAAGCTGAAGGATATGTTGATAACCAGCTTCCAAGGATTTCAGACAAAGCCAGTCACCGCTCAGGCTCTCTTCTAGTGTACCCAGGACCATGAAGAGTACCTTCAGGCGTACGTCCGAAGATTTCTTCGTCTGAGGGCACAAGCGCCAACAGTGCCCAATGAAATTGTCATTGAGGCCATGATTAAAGGGCTTCGGCCGGGACCTTCAGCGCAGTACTTTGCCAGGAAGCCACCACAAGCGTTGGAGAAGCTGCTCCAGAAGATGAACGAATACATTCGAGCTGACAACGACTTCCGCCAAAGAAGGGAGGAAGCATTCAGGTTCTCTGAAATGACTAGGGGCTTCGGAGGAAGACTTCACCCGAGGCACGTTAGGTCAATTCATAACTCTGCTCAAACTGATGATCGGGGGAGTCAGCAGCAAAGGCCACAATACTCTTCACAAGCTTCGGGCCAGCAGCAAAGTTCTTTTTGGCCGCCAGCGCCAAGGGGCAGAGGCGCCAGGGGCTTCGGGGGAAGGTTTGGAGACCAGCCAAGAAAAATTTACTGCCTATTTTGTGGTGAAGACAAGGGCCATACCACCAGGATGTGCCACGTTACCATCCAAAAACAGAAGGAAATAGCAGAAGCAGCAGCGCAACAAAGTCAGCCGAAGCAGGTCATGCATACTGCTTCGTATCACTCACCTTATATTCCAGAATACGTAGGCAACCACTCTGCAGCTTCTGTTGCTTCGGCGAGCCAACCCCAAGCATCTTGGCAGCAGCCTCCACCGCCACCGCCGACCCAGCGAGGGCAGCAGCCAGAAGGGGCTCAGCACAATCACCTTCAGAGGGATTTCAGAGAGGAGTCTGAAGCTCGCACAGTCAATAGTACTGTGCCTGAGTCGAAGCACATTTATTGACACATATCCTACCTCAACAGCAGTTCTTTCGCATCTTTACATTCCGTATTACCTTTTTGTTAATAAGGAACAATTAAGAAGAGTTTAAGTGTCTTTTATCAAATTTCAATTTCTTATAACACTTTCGTCTTTTACCATAATAAAAATATGTCTTCTCCATAGGCTTGAGTTGCCGAAGCATACGAATTTATGGTGGCTTGAAGGACCTTTGTATTATCAAAAATTTGATTTAACGGACACAGTACAAATCGTTCGAAACAGTAAAAAGTCGTTCCTAAGGGAGCGCAGTGTAAGTTTTCTAAACCTACAGCGAAAAATAAACGCTGATTCCGCTGAAAGTAAAAGGCGAAGAAGCTCCTAAGGGAGGCTTACAGCGAAAAATAAACGCTGATTCCGCTGAACGTAAAAGGCGAAGAAGCTCCTAAGGGAGGCTTACAGTAAAAAATAAACGCTGATTCCGCTGAAATTAAAAGGCGAAGAAGCTCCTAAGGGAGGCTTACAGCGAAAAGTCAGCGCTGATATAAAAAGTGTGCGTGCTTTATTACAGGGACATGTATCTGTGGCACAAATATCATTTTGCATAACATAGCATCATCACATCATTTCGCATAACATAAGCATCATACAACATACTGCATGAGGAACACAAAGCCTTTTGGAAAAAAGATACAGTGATGATCTTCGGAGAATATTTCGGAAAAGAGAAAATCGTGCTAAGGCACAAGATAAATCGACACGAAGTGCAGCTTCATTAGAGAAGCAACACAAAACTTTTTTATAGCTTCGGAGAATATTGCACGAAGCTTGGATATTCTTCATCAGAGAAGTAAGCAAATTCTTGGGATATAGAAAAGATTTTCTTCATGAAGCATGCGAATCTTGGATATTCTTCATCAGAGAAGTAAGCAAATTCTTGGGATTTAGAAAAGATTTTCTTCACGAAGCATGAAAAGAAGGGAAGATGTTTTTTCGCCGAAGGCTCAAAAAATGGTATGTATGCAAAATTTCATGCATCGTAAAGAATTAAACTATAAATAGATTATATATTACATTCAAAGTTACAATATATTACACATGTTACGTTCCAAATGTTTCTACGATAGCATTCAATCCTCCTTAAGCACTATTTCTGCAGCTTCATTCAATAGCTGGTCGACAACCTTGTCCATAATGGCTTCGACCATTTTTCTAATTTCATCATCCCCCTTTGGGTGGGGACCCAGAGATGTCTCAGCAGGTTCTGAGGAAGGAGAAGATACAGCTATGTTACTATTGTAAACCGCGAACAACGTCTGGAATTAAAAATTACAATATAATAAAAAAACCACTAATTAATACCTATTTGCCCTTCGGGCTCTGTACTTTTTTCGGCAGCTTCTGCTATCTTTCTAGCATCGTGGATGCCTTTTTCACTCTTTTGAATAATCTCTTGCGCCATTTCTCGGCCGCCGTTGTCCCAGATGTCAGTGAAGAATTTTCCGCCGACCATGCTTGCTTCGGCTGAGGGGTCTTTAATGTCTTCGGAGGACAAGGGAGCTTCGGACTGCGCTAAGGATTTCACATGTTCGCAACCGTTCCTCTCCAAAACAGTAGCAATTCCTCTAGCACCCGAAAAAGCGCAGATGTCACCGCGGCTATTCAGGATTTCCTCAAAGGCCTCTGCTTCGTGACTGATCCATTCCATTGGACCTTCAGGATTGCCTCTTGAGAAATTCTCTTCACTAGAGAATGCGCCAACGTTGGCGAAGCTGGATTTTATCTTCTTAACGCATTCTATGGATTTAACATAGCATTTTCTCTGGGATGCACGAAGCTCCTTAACACTTATCTCTAAATGATTGGCCAATTGATCACTAAGCTCTCGTCTTGTCTCTTCAAGTATACGTTCTTCTTTGGCTCTAGCTAGCTGTTTCTGAAGATCTTTAATTTCGCGTTTTTGAGCTTCGGCCTGGGCCTTTGAGGCAGCTTCGTCCTTTTTTTACCTTGTCCACCAATGTAAGCAGAATTTTATCCTTTTCCAGAGCTTCGTTTCTCAGCTTAATGACCTCTGATCGTAGGTTGTTGAAAGCAATATCATAGCTCTCGTCTTCAGCATTCTTTTGCGCTCTTAACGCGTTGCTTAGTATTAAACCCTATATGTAAAAGAGTTGGCATAAGAATAAAAGAATAATTTACAAATTATAAAATTTCCAAGCACGCAGTTCTCATACCTTCAGGCTATTGTATGCAAGGCTGTCCGCAAGATCCTCCTTCGTCATAGCGCATAATCCAGCTTCAAGCTTCGGAAACCCCATACTCCTAGCCATCTCCCGGCAGACGGATAATTCTTTGTTGTCAGGAAGGCAGTATAGGAAGTCATCTTCGTCTGTCCCATTGAACACTAGTGCACCCTTTGGATATTTCAATTCTTTGGCATAGTGATTAGCTTCAAGAACTTCTTCTTCCGATAACTTTTTCCCCGAAGCATGTCGCACGATATAATCGTATATTTTGGAAGATGCTTCGGGGCCAGCAGTATCAATTTCTTCAACCAAAGTTGGCTCTGACATTTTCATTTTTTCAGTTGCCTTTGCAATTTTCGTTTCTTCTGCTTCCAAAGGCATTACCTTGGTTGGTTCTGAAGGCCCTGTTTCAACTCCAGTCTGTTCCTTCGGAGTTTCAGCAACGGATACTTCAGCAAGCGCCTCAGAAGTTTCAGTAGTCTTATTTGGGGTTGTGCTTGGAAGTTTAATTATTTCCAAAACATCTAACACATTAACCATTCTTTTTCTTTTTGGGGTCACTGTTGGGCCCTTTTTAATTTTTGCTGCTTCAATTTCTTCTGAAGGACTTAAAATTTTTGATATTTTCACTCCCTCAGATGATGCTTTCGCTTCTTCTGACTTTGGTTCTTCCATCTTTTCTGTCGCTGGCACTTCGGCCACTTCTTTGACTTCTGGCAGTAGGGTTGGCTCTTCAGCTTCGGTGGCCGAAGAGGTCTCACCGGCGAATTCAGGCACCGTGGCTGGTTCAATATAGCATGGCCGGTGTGTGAGAACCTTTACCCCTTTTCTCTTTGGTGCTGGCTCGCTAGGAGCAGCTGCAGCAGTTTTTTTCACGAAAGTTGCGCCTTTTCTTTTTTGCCCCCGCGCTGGATAGCGGTAGTCGGGGTAGACAAACCCGATTGCATCAAACACTCGGTTGAGTCTTTTCTTTTTTCGGCCTCCGAAGGCCGCTGACAATGCAGTATCTTCGGCCTTCGAATATACCCCAAGCAATTCATCACTTACAGTCTCAATGCTCTTTAACCAATCATCATCTGGTTCAACGAACTTGTCTCCGTACCTGAATGTATACTTCAACTTGACTAGTCCACCTTCGTCAGTTTCTTTAACAGTTTCTTTCGGCATTTCCTAATTATCTGCAAGAGGCCACACTCTGAAGGCAATATGTTCTTGTATTAAATCCCTTGTCCCAATAAAAGAGCAGACTACGCCGAAGGCCCGTTGGCATTCTTCGGCTACTTCATCCATTTCTACCTTCGGTTTCCGGAGTCCGAAGCGCTGCCAGATGGGACACATGATAATATCCTTAATATCTTCCCGGACCTTCAAATCATTTTTTACATAGAACCATTCTTTCATCCATTCTCCGGGCCATCTCTTCTGAAAGGTTGGCACGGGACAGCTTGACCCAGAGCGAGCACCGAAGCTGTAGCAACCAAAGTTGTTGTGATATTGCTCTTTACCCTAGGGCTTCGTTTCATATAATAATTCATGTATATTGCAAAAGCTTTTCGCACTTGGCTCTAGGCCCTGGCTCTTCACAGCCCAGACGAAGATTCCCATTCTCATTATTGCTTCAGGGGTAAGTTGATGAAGGTAAACTTGATATGTTTTCAGAACTTCTACCACGAACCTGCTTATAGGGAATCGTAACCCAGCTTTTAAAAAGCTTCGGAAGATAATGACTTCATTATCTTTGGGAGTCGGCACAATCCTCTCTTCATCATCTGCCCTCACGATGGATATATCTTGAAAATATCTCCCCCTCATGTTTTCAAGGTGACTTTGCCCAATAGTTGATTTTCCGAAGACTGAATGGCTTGGTCGCCATGGTCGATCTTCGAAATCCTCACCCCCACTGTCTGCATCAAAACTATCACTTTCACCAGTATCTTCAGATAAGCCTTCCAAAATCTCCCTAGTAATTTTTTCTGTATTTGTTTTTGCTATTGATTCAATGAAGCCCAGATTTTTCTCTTCAGAAAGGCTCAGCTTCATTTCGGCAGCAACGTTCTTCTCCTCAGACATCCCTTCGGAATTCCTGCCTCTCGCTTCCGAAGCTTCAAACTAAGGAGGCAACCAAATATTTGTGGGCAAAAACCTATTTGAGCAGTCAAAACAGATGGCAAGAGAGCGTGCCAAATAAATTGTGGCCAGCCCCTATTTATACACCCATTATGTCGAAAACTGGAGGGTCCCGCTTGTCAATGACTGGTTGCTATTCTAGCAAAGGGAAGGTGTTTTTTCGGACCTTCGGCTTAAGGCCTTCGTCCATATCGCAATATGAATTTTTCAGTACAGCAAAATTAATATTACGAGGGGCTACTGTTGGGGGCCTTCGGCTTCCGAAGGTCCTCAAAAACATGATTTAACAATGTTTTCCAAGTGAAATGTGTGAGCAGGTATCTTCGGAATTGGATTACGAGCATATAAGATTATGGCCAAGACGAAGCTTGAGTGGGAAGGAAGGTGATTGTGACGAAGGAAAAGATCATTACGAAGCTTGCGCAGAAGAGCTTCGGCATAACGGCGGAAAGGGAAACCGACTTAAAGATGAAAAGCCAGATTAGACCTCGAAGAATTACTATAGAATTATTGATAAATATAAAGGGCATTAATGTAATCTTACATGGGCTGCGTCTCATGCCTATAAATAGATGAACAGTGCTCCCGTACTATTCACGCTGACTTGACATTCGCTTTTGGCGTCACGCTTGTATTCTCACCCCTTCAAGCCGAAGGTACATCTGTAATTTATATTGTCTGTATAAATAAGATAAACGGAAATATATTAATAATAATGTTTATGAAAGATCATATTACTTTTTGTACCTTGTGTAAATGTTCTTCGTTTCTCATCATGGTCATGAAGGCATGTCTTTCATAACCTTCGTCCTAGATTCATTATATCCGAAGGGAAATAATGACCCGAAGGACGAAGGGCTTTAACATTTAACATTTTATGTTGCCTTGTTCTTGATTCATAGCATTTGAGAACAAGTCCCCAACAATCCCAGTCAGGTTGGTTGGGTCCAGTGGTCAATGCCACTCACAAAAATAAAACCACAAAAGGTCTAAGAAAAGAAAAGAAAAGAAAAAGCAGTATCACTTTGGCCTTGCACCTTGGAAAAGTAAGGGTCTGTTTGGTTCATTTAATCCAGTGACTAAAGTTTAGTTACGGGACTAAAGTTTAGCCCATAGCCTATTTGATTCTAGATATTAAAAGTTTTTAGGACACATTAAATGAATCATAAGAAGACCAAAATACTCCTTAGCATTCTTTCGTTATTAGTGTAACTGAAATAACCAAGAGACAAAAGGTGAAATTAATATGGTTTAGTCTCTTACTAGATACTAAAGCAGTTTAGTACCTGTTTTAGTCTCACTGTTTAGTAATTTAGGGACTAAATGGGACTAAAATGGAGAGACTAATTTTTAGTCTCTCAAACCAAACGTGACATAAATCATATGGGCCGCATTGAACTAAGAGCATATACAACCCACATAAATGTCTCATATTTTAAGTGGTATCAAGATGATAAGTGCAAAAAAACATAAAAGATATATTTTGGTGAAGTAACGTCTCTATCATAGTTCTATAAGTTTAAATACAGTTTTAGCTATACAATCTATATAAATAAATTGTATCTTAAAAGGTTTTACTGAATAAAATATAAGACTTAAATATATTGAATTGTATGAATACGTTTATTAGTGCTTAGAGAACCGAAACCTAGTATGCCCTAACGGGAGAACAATAATTTGAGCAAGTTGGACAAAACTACCAAAGTTTATGTACTCGCTCTGGCAGATACGGCGTTTAGACGACCCAGTTCCGGCCGCCGCGGTGCTCCGAGCCTCCGACGGCCGCTGTGGCCCTGTGGCGGGCGGAAGCACCCTCGGGCACTAGCCTTCTGTTTCTCCTCTTCGCGGCTGACCTGCAAAGAATCCCCGAAAAAGAGTTGAGGAGAGTGTACGAGTTGGGTAAAGCAGAGGAAGAGATGGTCTGGGTGTTGGACCCCGTCGACACAGTGCGCGGTGCGCCGCCTTTCCTGTCCCCGTCCAGATATTTATCGCCTTCCTTTTTGGCTGGCATTTGTGGGTTTTGGTCGATGGTTTAGTGAATGCTTGTTCTTATGTTCCGCAGGGATTCAGAAGCGTTACATCTTCGCTGCCGGGACGTACAAGGTCGGCCGCAAAGGTGCCTTCTTTGACCTCCCCTTGCTTTTCAGTGGACGCTCTTATACTATCAACTATTATAACTAAATCATTACTTTTATGATTTGGTATTTGTCTTTGTAACATATCAATTTTTGTATTTCACTATAAAAACAACATTGAATTGATAATTATCTTTAGATTTGTGATTTTGCGATAACAAAAAATTGCAGATTATATCTATAGAATTTGCAACAAACTAAAGCTCCAATTTTAATATAAAATATATGCAATATCGTCGTCTGCAAACTCAGGCACCTGAATTTTAGTAAATCTTTTTTTTTTCAGTTTATCGTTGTTAATTGGTGTGACTATGAGCTACTTCTTTTTAGCGCTTGGTGTGCCCCTTCTCACTACAGGGAGACATGATTCGTGACTCCTCAGATTAAGAATGGCAATGTGAACTAGGAAAAGGTTTATGGATTTATGTTTGCTTTTGCTACTTAGTGAATCAGCAATTGAGAAGAACATAGGTCCTGTTTTTTTTTGTGGTTTTATTAAAGTTTATCTTGTCTTGTCTTAAACTTAGTTAACCTAGTACACGAAACTTTATCCTGATATTGTTGATTTCCACTACAGATTGTGATGTCATTGTTCAAACTGACACATCTATATCCCGAGTCCATGCGGAGATTGCAATTGAAAAGATGGTTGCCTGGGATCCACATTCTGGTGCACCTGCCAGTCCATCATTTGTTCGTGTAATCGACCGATCAAAGTATGGCACATTTGTCAACAAAGTACATGGAACCCAGGGCAGCCGTCTGCATAAAGATGAAGATATGATGCTTACTGATGGGGATGCTGTGACGTTTGGAACTGGTAATGCGACCTTTAGGTGAAGTCCAAATATCCCATTTGCTAATCCCTTTACTTATTACACATCCCTTATGTTTTAAAAACACCTTATCGATACATGACTCTATCTTAGCTTTTTTTACTCATATGTATCATTGTGCTCCTTTGCTGTGAAAGTTGCTCGGATTGTATTTATTTGAGTTTTTATGATCCTTATTACAGGTTGTCATTTGTTCCCATAGTGGTTTTTTTTCATGGCGCAAAATCGACACGAATTGATCCATCATTACATGCAGTCATGAAATCTATTGGTTAGTCGTAATCAGCACTTCCATTATCTAGTAGAAGCACTGTTGATTTATTGGAAAACATATTATTTTCCTTTTGTCAATGTTGCTACAGTTGTTGATAAATGATAACATGTTTTTCTCTTTTGCACACTAATGATGGCCACCACTTTTGTTTCGGAAGGTGCATATGCTACTCGTAAGTGGAGCAATGAATGTACACATGTTCTTGTTGACGGATCATGTTCGTTGACACCTGAGCTCCTCGATGCAGTTATGGCAAAGAAGCAGATCATGTTGGGAGACTGGTTTGAGGTACTTCGTTTCCCCTATGGCCATACTTTTTATATGCTCCACAGCTCCAGTGTTTTAGATCAGTGAATTGTTATCTTCCATGTAGACAGGCTTGTGTGAATTAGCTTGCCGCACAATACTAGGTTAAAAATCATCGTCTTATAGAATATAGATGACCCATGGTGTCACTGATTTTGACTCTTGAGTCTGAATTAGCATTCAACTCCTAGTTAAGTTGTGGTGTATAAACCATTCTTATAGCGCATGTTTCCAGCTGAGTTCTGTATACTTTTATTTGTTTCAGGCAATGGCTGAAAAGAACATACACACAGAGATCCCTTCTTGTACACAGTAAGTTGTGGACACCCCTTTGATGCATGATAATATAGCTTGTGTGGATCCTTGTTCATGTTGTGCACTTGTGCTTGCTTTATGATGATAGATAGTGAGGTGTTTTTTTTAATCCAGATACATTCCAAACTTGACTCTAGATGGGATGGTGATCAAAATGGTGGATATCAACCTCATTCAGAATTTCCTAGAAGGCTATACTTTTATCCTGGGGTCATCAGATAAAGTTGTGTACTATTCTTTTTCTGTAGAAAGAAAGAAGATAATTAAATACTTCATTGTTGATTAATTATATTCATGTGCAGTATCAATTTGGTGAGAAGCTCCATGGATTACTGGAATCAACTGGAGCAAAATACGTGCACATTGACGACTTTTGTGCAAACAGCCAGGTAAGGCCTTGTTCGTTTTCGTCGGATTGCACTCGGAACCGTTCCAGCTAATCAAAGTTTATATAAATTAGAGAAGCAATCCGGGTAGGAATCGTTCCGACCCACCAATCCGATGTAAACGAACAAGGCCTAAGTGTTGATGATAAAACTATTTTATGGCTGTCTACAGAAAATGTGGGATGTGTAATATGTTTTCTCCAATTGGGCGTGTAGCAAAAATTTGAAGTTTTCCTTACTGGTCTATGCTAGTAGAATTTGCACAAGTTTTTCTAGTTGAGTTGATTGCTGCATTGCCTTTGATACTGATTTTCTTCCTTATTGTTGATAGGACTCAGCAGCTGGAGACACTGATCATCAAATTCTTGTAGTTCCTGCACGATATCCATTGGAATTCAGCAAGATACGTGTGCTGTTTACTTTGTCAAAGATCAGTGATATTAAGCTATTTGCAGCTATATTGTCTGGCCGCCTGGAAGCAACTTCTATTGAACCACCTGCTTGTAAGTATTAACAGAACAAATTTGTTCACTTGCTCACTGCTATTCTCCTTTCATCTTTGCATTAGCAATAACACCTTTGACGCCTTTCCCTGAATAAAACCGAGCTATAAGTTCATATGTTCTTTTTATTCTATTTCTGCCAGTCATCGTTACATCCTCGAATTCCACGGATGCCACTATTGTGGCGGATTCGGATGTTGAAATGGAGACAGCAACTTCTAATCCTACTGGTGCTGCCAACAAGTCTCAACATCACACCGAGAATATCTCTGACGATGAAAAACAAACCACAAATATAACCAACGAAGTTGCAAGGAAGGGTAACGTTATTCACCCAAAACACCCAGAGAGCGTTGAAGATTTGAAACCGATGGAGGAGGATGTGAAGGTCATAGAGAAAACAGCAACGTACAGGTCCACGGGTAGAGACGAGGATGCTCGCATTCTAAGCAAGGCGCCAAAGGATGAAAAATTAGACACCAGCAGGGATGGGGCTTCTGATGTCATATTTAGTCAGAATCTGGTCGTCAGAAGAAGCCTCCCCCAGTCAGCTCCTGCCGCACCAGCAGAAATCGGAGGCGTTAACTTCAAGCGCTTCAGGAAGGTAACATAATATACAAAAACTGTGTGTGTAAATCCTTTCTGGCACAAGTAACTGAATGCGAGCTCGTTTGCTCGTTGTTTCAGAGGGAAATGGTGTCTGGAAACAGCTTCAAGGACCTCATTCCGTTTGCGCGGGAACCATACAGGCAAGTGCTCAAAAGGCTTCCGGTGAGTCCGAAAGGCTACTGATAGTTTAGACACAAAAGTTGAGTGAGTTTGTTTTCTTTCTGCAGAGAGTCGGACCACGAACGTGGCAGCACGATGACCGATTTCATGCGGGAGGAGAAGCGGCAGAAACAAATGGAGGCCATTGCGGAGGATCTCTTCAACAACGCAAAGGTGCCTGGCCCTGAGCCATTCGTGTCACGTGCATGTTTTAACTTTGAACCCTGTGCTAACGGTGGAATTTTCAGTCCAAGAAAAGAGCAGCCGCTGGAAGTTCGATTCACACCCTACTCACCGGCCACAGATGATGAGAGCCAGGCAGGCAGCAGGAGATCACCTCTATATGCGATCTGCATGCTCATCTGTTAGCCACGGCGTTAGAAGCCGAATTAGTGTAGGACGGCTGTCGGATATGGATTGTACCTGAGGTCATGTTAGATATGAATGGTTCTGAGGGAAATATTAGCTGTGATTTTGGCATTACGCGTCGGGCAAGTTTAGCGTTAGTCTAGAATTTGACCAAACAAGAGGATTTTCTCCGGTTGGATGTTGCGAGCACGAGGGTTTTCTTGGGTTGAATGTTGCATGGTTAGTTCACCAAGGGCTAGTTTGACAACCCCATTTTACAACGGAACGCTACACCTACGAGATTATGATGTTTGATGTGTTCAGCAGCCTATCACTATCAGTGACCCTCAATCCTGTTGTTACCTTGATGCCAAACGATACGTTCAACCGACGAGACAATGTGCGCATCCAGTTCTCATGGACTTGGGAGGACCGATGATGCTTTGCCTCAGCTTGGCGTGTAGCTGCAAAACCCATATTATATCATCTGCTATGTGGATTCAGCAACCTATCAGTAACTCATGTAGTGAATACGGAACAAAGCATTTGCTCCTCCAGATGGGAAGAAATACTAGCAACGTACTATAGTCTATACAAGAGCAGAGCAGTACCTCAACCAGCTCATCAAAATTTGACTTCAATAAACTAAAATTTCCTTTCACAGTGTTCTTTCTTTCCCCTGAGCCATGGTTTTCTGCGCAGCAAACAAAAGAAACATTTGAGCGGACTGTATTACTGTTTACTAATTGCGTTAGTGCATCATTTCACTAGGCTGACCAGGTTTAAATAAAAAAACGGCCTTACACTTCAAAAAGTCTAAACCTTTTAAAAGGATTCATTTTACATTTTATGCTGAGGATAATTAATGATTTCTCCCGACCACCGGTTTGGCAGAGGTGAAAACATGGATCCCAACAACCCCCGTACCACACTCGCTATTTTTCCCAACGCTGCGAAAAACTCCTCATCTATGCACGAGTGCTCGGTGTTATCAATCTGCGAGCTGGTGCCAACTCACGCGCTTTTGCCTCACCTGCCTCTCCCCACAAATATGTCACGCGCCCACGCCCCAGCTGCTCCTGGCTGGTTACGGCCGCTGCTGGCCTACCTGCCATCAGCTGGCTGTGGGGTGCCTGCTGGCGTTTAGGCTATTCGCAAGCGTTACTCCTAAATTTTTCCTGTTATATCATTTTTTTATTATATCATTAACATTTCACCCCCTATATTTTCATCTCCCGCAGCGGTTCCCCCTAAATACTCCCCCTATACCCCACTACAACTATAAAATATCATTTTCTATATCTACTACCAATTTTTTATCTACTAACAATTACTCGTGGCCCCACAGCAGTGCTGTAGGGGATGAACAGTGATCCTCTAGATTGAGGGGGAGAGAGAAGGGGACCGCGCGCTAGGGGGCGCTGCAGGGGGCAGCGCTGTGGCCGTAGAGTGCCCCCTGCAGGCGCCATGCAAGTGGAGGGGGCTGCCCAGAGGGCAGCGTTGCAGGCAGCCTTAGGACGGTGGATCTAGGCACTTTCCCAACCGGTTGCGTGGAGATCGGAGGGCATAGATGCCATTAAATCATTTTCTATTTAATTTTGACTGGTAAAAGATTTAGCACTCTCTAATCTCTTTAATTTATTCCTAACCGAACAAGTTCTGTATGGTTTTTTATTCACCTTTTTTAGAGCCAATTATTGCAACTATTGGAGAAACACAACAAGCTTTGCTAGCTACTCATTTCGACGAGTTGGAATGAGGATTTAGCAACTATTTTTGAGCTATTGGAGATGCTTTGGGTGAAGACATCACTGGACACCTGCAAGGCTAGTAATTGTAGCTTCTTTGTTAGAAGGACTGATCAAAACTTAGCAACCAATTGTTTCCTTCTGTAAGGCTGACTCTAATGGATAGGGTAAAATAAGGGGACGTGGAATTATAGATGACACTATTCGATACTGTTTGTAGAGTGAAGTTTGAAATAAGAGCTCTAGTGGAGACGGCCTAAGTATCAATATATTTAGTTTGCACTTGGTTAACATATTTAATCGCCACAAAAATTTCTGAATTTCTATTCAATTAACTAAGAATTAATCC
This sequence comes from Zea mays, assembly GCF_902167145.1. Taxonomy (NCBI): domain Eukaryota; kingdom Viridiplantae; phylum Streptophyta; class Magnoliopsida; order Poales; family Poaceae; genus Zea; species Zea mays. The sequence goes on along the minus strand of NC_050100.1, from coordinate 27,339,254 downwards.
ATGTTGGTTTCATAATCAACAAAAAATGCATAAACGGTATTAAATTATGCAACAGAAACAAATTTGTCCAAAAATATCTCTATAAATTTCTACATCTCAGGAAGATATTTCTATAAAGTTTCTAGTTTTCTTGACTATGTTACAAATTTCTTTTCTATTTTATATTCCACAGGAAATGAATAAATGAATCCACAAATTCCTAGAAAAAAAGAAGAGGCCATTTGGTCTACGCCGGTCTTTCAGCTCAGCACCGTGCGGCCCAGGGCCGTCGAGCGGAGGCGGGGGCACGCCCAGGCCGCAGCAACCTAGGCTTAGTTCACCCCCCCACACACAACATTCTCTCGTTCCCGTCATTCGTTCTATCTCGATCGGATGGCCCTGGTTTAACACAACACTGTTTATTGAGTATAAAACCTAAAAAATCGATCAGGTGTTGGCAACCCTACACTTCTCCACACCCGCGTCGTGGCTCTCGGTCGCCTACTCGCCTCCTCTCTCTGTTCTATCCGACCCTCTCTGGAACCTTCTCATCCTTCTCTTATCCGACGTCAGCGAGCTTTACAGACGATGTGGGGGGCAATGGGCCTTACTCGTCCCCTAAGGTGGGCACACCACCATCGGTCGAGCTTTGTCGGTGGTCCTGTGAGGCGGCAAGGTAAGTTGGTGGCCTCTTTGTCGTCATTTGTGACTTTTTAACCTAGATCTTGCCTCTTTATTTGAATCCCTTTATGTGTGTGTATGAGATGTAACAATTTTGGGATCGAATTTGAATTGGATTCAAAGATCCAGGTCCCCTTTCCCCCTTTCTTTGTATGTATGTGTCGGGTACATAATTAGGGGTACCCCCAACACTCCTAAACTCGGCTGGTAATCACCATCAGCACAAACTGCAGAGACTGATGGGCCCAATTCAGGTCAAGGCTTCGTCTACTCAAGGGACGCGATCTCGCCTCGCCCGAGCCCAGCCTCGGGCGGGAACTGTAGTCCCAGGCGAATTCACGCCTCGCCCGAGGGCCTCCTCAAGCAACGGGCGCACCCTCGACTCGCCCGAAGCCCAGCTCGGGCAGGCTTCGTTGTGAAGCAACCTTGGCCAAATCACCTCACCAACCGACCGTATCGCAGGCGCATTCAATGCAAGGATCGCCTGACGCCTTATCCTGACACGCATGCCTCAGTCGGCAAGGTCGAAGTGACCGCAGTCACTTCGCCCTCCCGCTGACTGACCTGACAGGAAAACAGCGCCGCTCGCCCCTCTCCGACTGCTGTGCCACCCGCCAGGGTGAGGCTGACAGCAACTGAGTCCAGCCTCAGGCGCAACAGGAAGCTCCGCCTCGCCCGACCTTGGGCCTCGGCATCAGGAGGAAGTCTCCGCCTCGCCCGATCCCAGGGCTCGGCCCCCGCCTCGGCCTCGGAAGGTGGTCTCCGCCTCGCCCGACCCCAGGGCTCGGCCTCAACCTCGACCTCGGAAGGTGGTCTCCGCCTCGCCCGACCCCAGGGCCTGGCCCCAACCTCGACCTCAGGAGGAATCGCGTTCTCGCCCGACCCCGGCCTCAGCCTCAGGAGGAGTCTCCGCCTCGCCCGACCTTGGGCTCGGACCGACCATGCCGCAGGGGGTACATCATTACCCTACCCCTAGCTAGCTCAGGCTACGGGGGAACAAGATCGACGTCCCATCCAGGCTCGCCCCGGTAACAAGTAATGATGGCTCCCCGCGTGCGTCCATGACGACGGTGGTTCTCAGCTGTCACACCCGGTTTTGGAAGGCAAACCGAATGCGAACTATGTACGTGCCAGGATCAGAACTCACGTACACAGCGATTACATAAATGAACATCATCACACAATGCTCGAATAATAACATAAAAGAGTACTTATTACATCATAGAGTCATAGACATCCACATAGTCATTGTCTTAACAAGTAAATCAAAGTACTAGCGAAACGCAGTAAAGATAAGGCCTTCACAGGCAACTGACTGGGGGTTGCCGCCAACCCACACCTAGAATTCATCGTAGTCTTGAAACTCCTGGAAGTCTCCTTCCACGGCTTCACCTTCTCCTGAGCAATGGTTGCAATGTGGACAACCTGGTGTTTTGTGGTAAAGCAAGGATGAGTACACATCAACGTACTCAGCAAATGTCCCGTTTGGCTGAGGTGGACTAGCTTTATGTGGGGTTAAGCTCAAGCAGTTGCTTTTAGTTGGTCAGGTATTTATCATTAGTAGAAGCCAGATTTTAGCGTTAACCAACCCGTAAACCATTTCCTCATCGAGGAACATCATCATCGTAGTCGAACCAAAACCATAACATAATCCTTGTATCTCGAACCATCCGTATCTCTAATCAAAGAGGATCCCAAGGCTGCTCTTAACCGTGAGCACGGCTGATATACCAGTTTCACTACCCTCTGCAGAGGTTGCACACTTTACCCATGAGTCATGATTCCCCTTCTACCCGGGGAGAGCTAATCCCCATTGACCACTACCTAGGTGGTCCGGCAGGGCATCACTATGTAGCTTTTACAAAGATTCCCTAGAGATCATAGCTGCCCGTTAGGTTTCTCCAGTTTGATAAACACAGTACCCCTCCCCGCAGGAGAGTGACTAACAAAGAGCAAAACGAAAGAACCTCGGCACTCAGCCTCGGCAGAGCAAGCACTGTGCCTGGACCCCATTGACGGCACGACGGCTAAGCAACTACACCTCTAGTTCATCCAATTAATCAGCTAAGGGCATCCCATTTCACCCTCATGGTTGCACTGTTATCCCGGGTGGTCTCTCAACGAACCAGTCCTTACGGAGAGGTACTCAGGAAACAGCCTGAGCCCCCTAGAGTATCACAAGATCATCAACATCATCAGGATAACAGTATCATAAATAGTCACATCATGTTCATTGATTATGTTAAAGCAATAGCAAAGTGCTAACCATAATAGCCCATAAGGTAATCAAGGATAAAGTAAAATGTAAAGCTAGTCAATCCTTAGGTTTCAAGTAAGTAATGCGGGGTAGTAAGTTATAAATGAATAGGACATAATGGGACAGAGGACACTTGCCTTCACCAAACTGCTGATCAGGGACTTCCTCTGCAACTGCCTCGGGAAACACAGACTGCTCGTTGTCTACGCAAAGCAATCATTCACACTATGCACTTGGGAAAGTAACAGACAAAAACAATATACCAAACATATGCAGCAGAGAGGGGTCACAAGTTCATAACAGAAAAGGGATAGGCACTCTAAAGTTCCCTAGGTCTGGGGGTAGAGGATTACACAAAGTGATTCACTATCCACTAATCAGGTCTAAGTTGGTAGTGGGATTAAATAATTATCTGGTTTAAGTTCCTAAACTTAAGTGTTTAAGTCCACAAACTTAAGTAGTCCAACTTTTATTAAAGTCTACTCATTTCCAATTATCTTAAATAAGGTTACAATAGACTTAATCCTATCCTAGTGATTAGCTATTAATTATTACATGGAAACAGCAGGGAAACACTGCATAAACAGATAGATAATAATATTATGAACATTTTGCAATTTGAAGCACCTAATTTGGAGTTCATATGACAAAGTTATGAATTTTACAAGTTTAGGGTTAAAATCATACCCTAAGGACTTATTTTTAATTAAATAAAAGGGCCAGGGACTTAACTGCGAGAAACCAGGGACGGCGGGCGCAATTTCCAGAAAACGGGGGGGCTCTTTAAGAAAATGCGCGGGCGAAGGGGTATCGGGCGCCTACAGCCGTCGGATCTCGGATCTACGGCCAGGATTAGATCCTGCGGGCGGGCGCGCGGGCGCGCGGCGGCGTGAGCGGCTGACAGGCGGGGCCGGGCGGGCAGCGCGGGGGCGCGGGCAGGCTGACAGGCGGGGCCGGCGGGCAGAGCGTGCGGGCGGACTGACAGGCGGGGCCGGGCGGACAGCGCGGGCGCGCGGGCGACTGGCAAGTGGGGCCTAGCGGGCAGAGAGACGGGGTGAGGGGGCAGTGGGCCTGGGCCGCTGGATCGCTGGCGGACGGCCAGGATTAGGTCCGGGCGAGTTGAATCAGGGCCGCCCGATCTGGGTTGAACGGCGGAGATCGGATGGGCGGCCTGGGTCTTCCCTACGGCTAGCTGGGGGGCGGCGGCGCTCGTCCCCGCGGTGGAGGGCTCGCCGGAGACGAGGGGCACGGGCGACTGGCGGGGCTCTGGGGCAATCCGAGTGGTCGGGGAGGTCGGGGAGGGCACGGGGACTCCATTGGTGGGGTCTGGGTCGGGGCAGAGGCACCGGAGGGGGGCGGTTCACGGCGGGGCGGCTCGGCGGCGGGGTTACTCTACTCCGGCGAGCAATTACACATGGCAGAGAGCAAAATAAAGGGCGATAGGGGCTGGAGAGGTCCGTTACCTCAAGGCGGGCTCCGGGGACTCCTCGGCGGCGACGAAGACGCGACGGGGACCCGGGTCGACGGTGGCGGCTGCACGGCGGACGACGGGTGAGCGCGGGCAGAGAGAAATAGGGAGGGGGAGAGGGAATTGGGGCGCGTTCCGGGTTGCGGACGCCAGGGCGGAGCTCACCGGAGCTACGGGCGCGGCGGAGCTCCACCGGCGACGAGGAACCGAGCTCGGGACGGCGGAGTTATGGCGGTGGCGCTCTGCGTGCGCGCAGCGAGGGGGAGAGAGGGTCTACTGGGGCGCAAATGGGGGAGGGGGTGAGGGCGAGTGGGGTTCGGGGCTCAAGTGGCCAGGGGCGAGGTGGGGCGAGTTCCACGCGCGACGTGGGCGCGGGGAAGGCGGGCGCGAGCAGCTCGGGCGGCGGTTACGCGAGGAAGACGGGGCTGACAAGCGGGGTCCGTGACGCAGAGAGAGAGAGGAGAAAGCGGGCGCGCGCGGGGAAGGCGGGCGCCGACAGGTGGGGCCGGGCGAGCAGAGAGAGAGCGAGGCGGGTGCGCGGAAGGCAGCCGCGCCGACAGGCCGGGCCCGCTGCGCAGAGAGAGGAGGGGAGGGAGGCGCGCGCGCGAGAGATGGGCCGGCTGGGCCGAAAGGCCGAGGGGGCGGCTGGGCTGGGCCTCTTTGCCTTTTTCTTTTATTCTGAATTGTTTTTCCCTTTTCCTTTTACCTATTCTATTTGATTCAAATTCAAATGAGCCCCAAATTCAAATTAGACCTTTTGAGAATTATGCACCAAACAAAAGTGAAATCTAGGGTTCAACATGATGCAACAATTCATACTCTACTAGGGTTTAACATAATAAACTATAATTACAAGTAAAATAAGCACTTAGCTCCTATAGAAATGAGAGAGAAAAGAATTAGGAAGGATGAGAAAAGGAAGTAACACCTGAATTTGTGAATATGAGCAAAGAAATTTTATACCCCCAAATTCAGGGTGTTACAAACCTATCCCCCTTAAAAGAATCTCGCCCCGAGATTCAAGGTTGGTCAGCAAAGAGTTCAGGGTATTTGGCCTTCAGGTCATCTTCTCGCTCCCAGGTTGCTTCTTCTTCGGAGTGGTGACCCCATCTGACTTTGCACATTCTGATGGTGTTTCTCCGGGTGACTCTGTCTGCAAACTCCAGAATCTGCGTTGGCTTCTCTATGTATGTCAGATCCTCCTGAACTTCCAAACCCTCCACTGGCAACTGTTCTTCTGGTACTCGCAAACACTTCTTCAGTTGCGACACATGGAACACGTTGTGCACTGCTGACAAACTCTCTGGTAGGTCGAGCTGGTAAGCCACTTCTCCACGCTTGGCTTGAATCTGATAAGGTCCGACGTACCGGGGTGCTAGCTTGCCTTTGACTCCGAACCTTCTGACTCCCCTGATAGGTGACACCTTCAGATAGACGTAGTCTCCTACTTCAAAACTCAGTTCTCTTCTCCTTCGGTCTGCATAGCTTCGCTGTCTTGACTGGGCTATCTTCAGATTCTCCCGAACCATTTTGATATTCTCTTCGGCTTCAAGCAAAATGTCGGGGCCAAACACCTGTCTCTCTCCAGGCTGGTCCCAATGCAGCGGAGTCCTACAACTCCGTCCATAGAGTGCCTGAAACGGTGACATCTTCAAGCTGGCCTGGTAACTATTGTTGTAGGAGAATTCTGCATACGGTAACCTTTTGTCCCATCCTGACTTGTCTTGCAACACACAGGCTCTCAACATATCTTCTAAGATCTGGTTAGTTCTTTCAGTCTGACCGTCTGTCTGCGGGTGATAAGCTGAGCTGAAGTTCAAATGGGTGCCCAAAGCTTCTTGTAGCTGCTGCCAAAAATGAGATGTGAACTGCGTTCCTCGATCTGACACTATCTTCTTCGGCACACCATGAAGGCAGACTATTCGTGACATGTATAACTCAGCTAACGTTGCTCCGGTGTATGTCGTCTTCACAGGTATGAAGTGGGCCACCTTTGTTAAGCGGTCCACAACCACCCAGATGGAATCGTAGCCGGCCCGGGTACGAGGTAGGCCAACTATAAAATCCATCCCGATTTCATCCCACTTCCACTGAGGAATCCGCAATGGCTGCAACAATCCGGCAGGCCTCTGATGCTCTGCTTTGGTTCTCTGACAGCTATCACAGATGGCGACATATTCTGCGATCTCCCTTTTTATTCCATACCACCAAAACCTCCTTTTTAAATCCTGGTACATCTTCTCACTCCCTGGGTGTATGGAGTAGGCTGTCTCATGAGCTTCCTTGAGGATCAATTCCCGAATAGGTTTGAGGTCGGGAACACACAATCGGTCCTTGAACCAGATTACTCCTTCTTCATCCTCTCGAAAGTCTTTGCCTCTTCCTTCTAGGATCAGCTGCCGGATCTTGTTGATGTTTTCATCATCCTTCTGCCCTTCTTGATCTCCCGCTCTAGGGTGGGCTCTAATTCCACTGTTACTCCTTGCGTACTGTTCAGGAAACCGAGGCTCAGTCTGTCGAACTCCTTGGCTAACTCATATGGCATTGGGTGCGAGACCAACATATTAACTTGACTTTTCCTGCTCAGAGCATCTGCAACAACATTGGCTTTGCCCGGATGGTAATGTATCTCCAACTCATAGTCTTTGATCAATTCCAACCATCTTCGCTGCCTCATGTTTAACTCTGACTGGGTGAATATGTACTTCAGACTTTTATGATCTGTGTAGATGTCGCACTTCTGCCCATACAGGTAATGTCTCCAGGTCTTCAAAGCATGAACCACTGCTGCCAGTTCCAGGTCATGTGTGGGGTAATTCTTCTCATGGATCTTCAGCTGTCGAGACGAGTACGCTACAACTCTCCCTTCTTGCATCAGCACACATCCCAATCCGGTGTACGAAGCGTCGCAATACACTGAGAATGACTTGTGAACATCAGGCAGGACTAACACAGGGGCTGTAGTCAATCTATTCTTCAGTTCTTCAAATGCTTCCTGACACTTTTGGGTCCACTTAAACTCAACCTTCTTCGCTAGCAACGCTGTCATTGGTCTAGCAATCTTTGAAAAGCCTTCAATGAAACGCCTATAGTATCCGGCCATTCCAATGAAGCTCTTGATCCCACGAACATCCTTTGGTGCTTTCCAGTTCAGGATATCTGCCACTTTCTTCGGATCCACTGCCAACCCATCTTGGTTTATGATGTGACCCAGAAACAAGACTTCATGAATCCAGAACTCGCATTTGCCCAGCTTGGCATACAACTGATGCTCTCGAAGTCTTTGCAATACCATCTTCAAATGCTCTACATGATCTTCCTCACTTTGAGAGTATATGAGAATGTCATCGATGAACACTACCACAAACTTGTCTAGATAATCCATGAACACACTGTTCATCAGGTACATAAAGAAGGCTGGCGCATTTGTCAAACCAAAGGACATAACTGTGAACTCATATAACCCGTACTTAGTGATGAATGCTGTCTTCGGTATGTCCGAGGGTCGGATTCTGAGTTGATGGTAGCCTGATCTCGGATCTATCTTCGAGAATACGCTGGCACCTCTGAGTTGGTCAAACAGATCTTCTATTCTTGGCAAAGGGTACTTGTTCTTAATAGTGACTTCGTTCAAGGCTCTGTAGTCTATGCACATCCTTTTGGTACCATCTTTCTTCTCTACAAACAACACTGGAGCGGCCCAAGGCGAGGTGCTTGGCGTGATGTAACCCTTCTCTAACATCTCATCTATCTGCTTCTTGAGTTCCACCAATTCTGGTCCAGACACTCGATAGGCTCTTTTGGAAATGGGGGCGGTACCAGGGATAAGCTCTATGGCAAATTCAACCTTTCTCTCGGGTGGCATGCCCGTTAGCTCCTCGGGAAACACATCCGGAAAGCCTGACACGACCTTGATAGCCTCGAGCGGGTTGGGCTCTTTACTATCCACTGAAATCTGGTGACACACTCCCTCTTCTGATTTAGGCATCCATAGCTCGGCCACTACCTCTTCTCCTGACGGGGACTTCAATGTTACGGTCCTCTTATCACAACTAACATTTGCTTCATACTTCATTAACCAATTCATCCCTAGAATAACATCTATCCCGGGGGTGTCTATTACTATTAAGTCACTGGGGAATCCTATCCCCCTTATTTCCACCATTATGTTTGAACATATTTTATCTGTTTGCACCTTGCCACCAACCGAATTAATCCTCATGGGTGGCATCATTGCCTCTACTGAGATGCTATGCAATTCTACCCAGGTTGCAGTGACAAAAGAATGAGTTGCACCAGTATCAAATAGCACTTTTGCGGGATGAGATTCGACTGAGAACATACCTACTGCCACATCTGGTGCATCCTGGATCGCTTCGGCCTCCAAGTGGTTCACCTTTCCGCGGTTGTATGCTTGGTTACGATTGCCTGCTGCCGGCTGCAGTACACCTTGCCTTGTTGGAGCATTGGGGTTGGTCTGCTGCTGAGCCATCTTCTTTGGGCACTGCATCGCCCAGTGGCCTTGTTCTCCACAGTGGAAACATCCTCTGCCTCCTCCTTGTGCTGGGGCTGCTTGATTGCTCTGATTCGCTGCTGGGGCAGGAAGGCGAGGTGCCTGGTTGTTCTGCTTCTGATACTGATTACCTCCCTGCTGGCTGTGCTGACGATACTGCTGCTGCTGCTGCGGGTACTGTCTCTGAAACTGCTGCTGATGCGGACGCTGATTCTGATTCTGATATCCCTGTGGGTGACCAGGTCTGCCTTGCTGAGATGAACTGCCTGAGAAACGTGGACGGCTGATGCCTCCGGGCTGGGGTCCACTCATCTTGCGCTTCCGATCTTCCATATCCTTACGCTTCTTCTCAGTCATGACTGCCCTATCGATCAGGTGCTGGAAGGTGGGGAAGGTGTGATTCATCAGTTGGTAATGCAGGGGATCCACCAAACCTCTCATGAACCTGTACTGCCTCTTGGCATCAGTGTTGACATCCTCGGGTGCATAACGAGACAGCTGCAGAAACTTGTCTCTGTACTCACTAACAGACATGGGTCCCTGCTTCAGAGCCAGAAACTCCTCCTTCTTCACGATCATCAGTCCCTCTGGCACATGGTACCGACGGAAACTCTCGCTGAATTCCTCCCAAGTGATGGCTTCGGGGTCAGCATGGGTGGCGAGGTAGGACTCCCACCAGGACTGGGCTGCTCCCCTCAGCTGGCGGGGACCATACAGAACCTTCTCCCTGTCGTCGCATTGGGCGGTGCGCAGTTCCCTTTCCACTGCGCGCAGCCAGTCTTCTGCATCCATGGGGTCAGCAGAATGGGCGAAGGTAGGAGGGTGCCCTCTCATGAACTCACCACGCTTATCCCGTGGCATCTGGGGCATCTGCACTTGCAATTGGGGTTGGGGCTGCTGTTGAGCCTGCTGCATGGCTGCTAGAGTCTGCCCGATGGCCTGCACTGCCTGGGTCTGCATCAAGAACATCTGCTCCACTGACATCGGGGGTGGTGGGGGAGGCTGCCTCTGATTTTCCTCCTGCTGGTCATGCTGCTCCAGCTGAGCACGCCTGTTGCATCGGCGCCTGTTGTCAGACATCTGTGGGAGACATTCACACATCAGCATTGATCTTACAATCTTTCAGCATAAGAAAAGAGAATACAGAATTCTTCATGACACTGAGTGAACAAAGAGCTTCACTGATCCTCATTCATGATTCAACACAGCTTCTCAGATAAGAAAGGAAAGTAAGAGTAAATGGCTTCCCAACTAAACAACTAACTTCATTAATATTACTAGCTAAGCCAAACTGCAGGGGAAACTGAAAGGGAAATGTGCCCTTGGGCCATTTCTAAGTATTTTGGTGATTGAGTGCAAACACAAGGGCCTAAATGTGAAAATATGCTCATGGATGAACAAAGTGTAAATCACAAGTAAAGGTATGTTTCTAAGCCTTAGTACATTAGTTTTGTGTACTAACATCTTGTCTAAGTGTTAGAAACAGGAGAAAGAAGAAAAGAAAAGAAGTGGAGAGTGGCTGTGTACAGCCAAAGGCTGCTTCGGGCTGGGGCACCGGACTGTCCGGTGTGCACCGGACAGTGTCCGGTGCGCCAGATCAGCGCAGCGCAAACCAGCCGCTCTCGGGTTTTTCTCCGGCGACTTCGGCTAAAAATCACCGGACTGTCCGGTGTGCACCGGACTGTCCGGTGAGCCAACGGTCGGCCGCGCAATCCGCGCGGGACACGTGGCCGAGCCAACGGTCGGAAGACGGCACCGGACTGTCCGGTGTGCACCGGACATGTCCGGTGCGCCAACAGCGCCAGATCTGCCAACGGTCTGCAACGGTCGTCTTCGCCGTTTAAGGAAACAAATCGGGCACCGGACAGTGTCCGGTGTGCACCGGACTGTCCGGTGCCCCCGACGACAGAAGGCAAGGATGGCCTTCCGGATTTGCTCTCAACGGCTCCTAGCTGCCTTGGGGCTATAAAAGGAGCCCCTAGGCGCATGGAGGAGACACACAAGCAACCTTTGAGCATTCTTGATCATCCACACTAAGTCTCTGCGCATTCGTTTGTGTTTCTAAGTGATTCGAGCTCTGTTCTAAGTGAGAACTCTGAGATAGTCTTGTGAGCTCGATTCTTGGCCGTGTGTGTGCGCTTTTGCTGTGGATTTGTGTGTGTTGCTTCCCTCCCTTGCTCTGTGTTTCATTTGTGATCATATACTTGTAAGGGCAAGAGACTCCAATTTGTGGAGATTCCTTGCAAACGGGATAGTGAAAGGAAAACAAAACACCGTGGTATTCAAGTGGGTCTTTGGACCGCTTGAGAGGGGTTGATTGCAACCCTCGTCCGTTGGGACGCCACAACGTGGAGTAGGCAAGCGTTGGTCTTGGCCGAACCACGGGATAAAACCACTGTGTCACTCTGTGCTTGATTCTCTTGTGGTACTGTGTTTTGTTGAGATTGTTGAGACTTCACCTTAGCCACTTGGCAATAATCGTGCTAACACTTAACAAGTTTTTGTGGCTTAAGTTTGAAGTTTTTACAGGATCACCTATTCACCCCCCCTCTAGGTGCTCTCAATTGGTATCGGAGCCGTTCTCTTCAAGAAAGGGACTAACCGCCCGAAGAGATGGATCCTAAGGGGAAGGGAATTGTGATCAACGACAAGGAGAAGGAGTCCTTCGTCAACGAGCCAAGGGATGACAAGTCCAATGACTCGGGCTCGGGCCACAAGCGAAGAGATGGGAAGAAGAAGAAGACAAGACGCATCAAGGAGATCGTCTACTACGACAGCGATGAGTCCTCTTCTTCCCAAAAGGACGACGACTACGACAAACAAAGGAAACCGGTTAATTCTAACTTTTCTTTTGACTACTCTCGTATTCCGCATAGTTCAAATTCACATTTGCTTTCCATTCCACTCGACAAGCCCCCACACTTTGATGGGGAGGACTACGGATTTTGGAGCCACAAAATGCGTAGTCACCTATTCTCTCTCCATCCTAGCATATGGGAGATTGTAGATAGTGGAATGCACTTTAATAGTTCGGATAGTCCTATATTCATTAATGAGCAAATCCATAAGAATGCACAAGCTACTACTGTTCTTCTAGCCTCATTGTGCAGGGATGAATATAATAAAGTGAGTGGCTTGGATAACGCCAAGCAAATCTGGGATACCCTCAAGATCTCTCATGAGGGAAATGACGCTACCTTGCTCACCAAAATGGAGTTGGTGGAGGGCGAGCTTGGACGGTTCGCGATGATAAGGGGCGAGGAGCCAACTCAAACATACAACCGGCTCAAGACCCTTGTCAACAAAATAAGGAGCTACGGAAGCACGCGATGGACGGACCACGACGTCGTCCGACTAATGCTCAGGTCCTTTACCGTTCTTGATCCTCATTTGGTGAATAATATTCGTGAGAATCCCAGGTACACCAAAATGTCGCCCGAAGAAGTACTAGGAAAATTCGTCAGCGGGCGAATGATGATCAAGGAGGCAAGGTATGTGGACGACGCCTTGAATGGACCGATCAACGAGCCGCAACCTTTTGCTCTCAAAGCCACAGGGAACAAGGAGGCGCTACCCAGCAAGGTGGCGCAAATTGAGGCGGCCGGTCTTAATGAAGAAGAAATGGCCCTCATTATCAAGAGATTCAAGACGGTGCTAAAGGGTCGCAATGGACAGCCGAGCAAGACTAAGACCAAGGGGAAGCGATCATGCTTCAAATGCGGTAAGCTTGGTCATTTTATTGCTAACTGTCCTGATAATGATAGTGACCAGGAAAAGGGGAACAAGAGGGAAAAGAAGAAGCATTACAAGAAGGCAAAGGGCGAGGCGCATCTAGGCAAGGAGTGGGACTCGGATTGCTCCTCGTCCGACTCCGACAATGAAGGACTCGCCGCCACCGCCTTCAACAAATCAACCCTCTTCCCCAACGAGCGTCACACATGCCTTATGGCAAGAGAGAAGAAGGTATGTACTCGCAACTCTACCTATGCTTCTTCAAGTGAGGACGAATCTAGTGATGAGGATGAAGTAGATTATTCATGTTTGTTCAAGGGCTTAGATAGATCTAAGATAGACAAAATTAATGAATTAATTGATGCCTTGAATGAAAAGAATATACTTTTAGAAAAGCAAGAGGATTTGTTGTATGAAGAGCATGATAAATTTGTTGAGGCACAAAAATCCTATGCTTTAGAAGTTAAGAGAAATGAAATGCTTTCTTTTGAACTATCTACTTGTCATGAAACCATTTCTACTTTGAAAGGTGTCAACAATGATTTAAATGCTAAATTAGAAGTAGCAAACAAATCCAATTCTTGTGTAGAACATGTTGAAATTTGTACTAGGTGTAAAGACTTTGACATTAATGCTTGTAGTGAACACCTAGTTTCAATTTCCAAGCTTAATGATGAACTGGCTAGTCTTAATGCTCAACTTAAGACTAGCAAGAATGATTTCGATAAGCTAAAATTTGCAAGGGATGCCTACACAATTGGTAGACACCCCTCAATTAAGGATGGACTTGGCTTCAAGAGAGAAGCTAAGAACTTAACAAGCCATAAGGCTCCCATTCCCGCCAAGGAGAAAGGGAAGGCCCCTATGGCTACTAGTGCTAAAAGGAACCATGCATTTTTGTATCATGATAGAAGACAAACTAGAAATGTAAGTCATGATGCTTATGATTCATATGTTTATGATCCTCATACCATGTTTGCTCCTAGTTCCTCTTATGTGTATGATAGAAATGTTACTAGGAGAAATGTTGTTCCTAAAAGAAATGCTATTCATCATGTGCCTAGAAGGAATGTTATTCATGCTCCTAGGAAAATAGCAAATGAACCTTCCACAATTTATTATGCTTTAAATGCTTCCTTTGCTATTTGTAGAAAGGATAAGAAAATTGTTGCTAGGAAGTTAGGGGCAAAATGCAAGGGAGACAAAACTTGCATTTGGGTCCCTAAGGATATTTGCACTAACCTTGTAGGACCCAACATGAGTTGGGTACCTAAGACCCAAGCCTAAATTTGCCTTGCAGGTTTATGCATCCGGGGGTTCAAGCTGGATTATTGATAGCGGATGCACAAACCATATGACGGGGGAGAAGAAGATGTTCACCTCCTACGTCAAGAATAAGGATTCCCAAGATTCAATCATATTCGGTGATGGGAATCAAGGCAAGGTAAAAGGGTTAGGTAAAATTGCAATTTCTAATGAGCACTCTATCTCTAATGTGTTTTTAGTAGAGTCACTAGGATATAATTTACTATCTGTTAGTCAATTGTGTAATATGGGATATAACTGTCTGTTCACAAATATAGATGTGTCTGTCTTTAGAAGAAGTGATGGTTCACTAGCTTTTAAGGGTGTATTAGACGGCAAACTTTATTTAGTTGATTTTGCAAAAGAAGAGGCCGGTCTAGATGCATGCTTAATGGCTAAGACTTGCATGGGCTGGCTGTGGCATCGCCGCTTAGCACATGTGGGGATGAAGAACCTCCACAAGCTTCTAAAGGGAGAACATGTGATAGGTCTAACCAATGTTCATTTCGAAAAAGATAGACCTTGTGCAGCTTGTCAAGCAGGGAAACAGGTGGGAGGAGCGCATCACAGCAAGAATGTGATGACCACTTCAAGACCCCTGGAGCTGCTGCATATGGATCTCTTCGGACCCGTCGCCTATCTAAGCATAGGGGGAAGTAAGTATGGTCTAGTTATTGTTGATGACTTTTCCCGCTTCACTTGGGTGTTCTTTTTGCAGGATAAGTCTGAAACCCAAGGGACCCTCAAGCGCTTCCTCAGGAGGGCTCAAAATGAGTTTGAGCTCAAAGTGAAAAAGATAAGGAGCGACAACGGGTCCGAGTTCAAGAACCTTCAAGTGGAGGAGTTCCTTGAAGAAGAAGGGATCAAGCACGAGTTCTCCGCTCCCTACACACCACAGCAAAATGGTGTGGTAGAGAGGAAGAACAGGACGCTCATCGACATGGCGAGGACGATGCTAGGAGAGTTCAAGACCCCCGAGTGCTTTTGGACGGAAGCCGTGAACACGGCGTGCCACGCCATCAACAGGGTCTACCTTCATCGCCTCCTCAAGAAGACGTCGTATGAGCTACTAACCGGTAACAAACCCAATGTATCGTACTTTCGTGTATTTGGGAGTAAATGCTACATTCTAGTAAAGAAGGGTAGAAATTCTAAGTTTGCTCCCAAAGCTGTAGAAGGGTTTTTGTTAGGTTATGACTCAAATACAAAGGCGTATAGAGTCTTCAACAAATCATCGGGTTTGGTTGAAGTCTCTAGCGACGTTGTATTTGATGAGACTAATGGCTCTTCAAGAGAGCAAGTTGTTGATTGTGATGATGTAGATGAAGAAGATGTTCCGACAGCCGCTATACGAACCATGGCGATTGGAGAAGTGCGGCCACAGGAACAAGATGAGCAAGATCAACCCTCTTCCTCAATTATGGTGCATCCCCCGACTCAAGACGATGAACAGGTTCATCATAAGGAGGCGTGTGATCAAGGGGGAGCACAAGATGATAACGTAATGGAGGAAGAAGCGCAACCGGCACCTCCAACCCAAGTTCGAGCGATGATTCAAAGGGATCATCCCGTCGACCAAATTCTGGGTGACATTAGCAAGGGAGTAACTACTCGATCTCGATTAGTTAATTTTTGTGAGCATTACTCCTTTGTCTCTTCTATTGAGCCTTTCAGGGTAGAAGAGGCCTTGCTAGATCCAGACTGGGTGTTGGCCATGCAAGAGGAGTTAAACAACTTCAAGCGCAATGAAGTTTGGACACTGGTGCCTCGTCCGAAGCAAAATGTTGTGGGAACCAAGTGGGTGTTCCGCAACAAACAGGACGAGCACGGGGTGGTGACGAGGAACAAGGCTCGACTTGTGGCAAAAGGTTATGCCCAAGTCGCAGGTTTGGATTTCGAGGAGACCTTTGCTCCTGTGGCTAGGCTAGAGTCAATTCGAATCTTGCTAGCATATGCCGCTCACCATTCTTTCAGGTTGTTTCAAATGGATGTGAAGAGCGCTTTCCTCAACGGGCCAATCAAGGAGGAGGTGTACGTGGAGCAACCCCCTGGCTTCGAGGATGAACGGTACCCCGACCATGTGTGTAAGCTCTCTAAGGCGCTCTATGGACTTAAGCAAGCCCCAAGAGCATGGTATGAATGCCTTAGAGACTTTTTAATTGCTAATGCTTTCAAGGTTGGGAAAGCCGATCCAACTCTTTTTACAAAGACATGTGATGGTGATTTGTTTGTGTGCCAAATTTATGTCGATGACATAATATTTGGTTCTACTAACCAAAAGTCTTGTGAAGAGTTTAGCAGGGTGATGACGCAGAAATTCGAGATGACGATGATGGGCGAGTTGAACTACTTCCTTGGGTTCCAAGTGAAGCAACTCAAGGACGGCATCTTCATCTCCCAAACGAAGTACACGCAAGATCTGCTAAAGCGGTTTGGGATGAAGGACGCCAAGCCCGCAAAGACGCCAATGGGGACCGACGGACACACCGACCTCAACAAAGGAGGTAAGTCCGTTGATCAAAAAGCATACCGGTCAATGATAGGTTCTTTGCTTTACTTATGTGCTAGTAGACCGGATATTATGCTTAGCGTGTGCATGTGTGCTAGATTTCAATCCGATCCTAAGGAGTGTCACTTCGTGGCGGTGAAGCGAATTCTTAGATATTTGGTTGCTACGCCTTGCTTCGGGCTCTGGTATCCAAAAGGGTCTACCTTTGACTTAGTTGGATACTCAGACTCCGACTATGCTGGATGTAAGGTCGATAGGAAGAGTACATCGGGGACGTGCCAATTCTTAGGAAGGTCCCTGGTGTCATGGAACTCTAAGAAACAAACATCCGTTGCCCTATCCACCGCTGAGGCCGAGTACGTTGCCGCAGGTCAGTGTTGCGCGCAACTACTTTGGATGAGGCAAACTCTCCGGGACTTTGGCTACAATCTGAGCAAAGTCCCACTCCTATGTGACAATGAGAGTGCTATCCGCATGGCGGAGAATCCTGTTGAGCACAGCCGCACAAAGCACATAGACATCCGGCATCACTTTTTGAGAGACCACCAGCAAAAGGGAGATATCGAAGTGTTTCATGTTAGCACCGAGAACCAGCTAGCCGATATCTTCACTAAGCCTCTAGATGAGAAGACCTTTTGCAGGTTGCGTAGTGAGCTAAATGTCTTAGATTCGCGGAACCTGGATTGAATTGTAGCATACATGTAGTTATGCTTTTGATCATGTTCCTTTTTGCATTATGTTGCTTATTATGGTGCTCAAGTTGTACAAACACTCCCTGGACCTCACAAGTCCGTTGCAAAGTGATGCACATGTGTAGGGGGAGATGTGTTACAACTTGACCCTTTGAGACTAACCATGTGCTTGAGTTTGATAATTTAGTCTCGAAGGAGGATTGAAAGGGAAAAGGTGGACTTGGACCATGAAAGACTTCCACTGCACTCCGATGAGAGGGTAACTAATTCCAAGTTCATCTCATTGCCATTTGCTCTTAATTGAAGACTTTGGTGAGGCAATGGGGTTAATGGGCCAAGATTGATCCCGTTTTGGTGCTTGATGCCAAAGGGGGAGAAAATAAAGGCCAAAGTGATAAATGGATCAGCTACCACTTGAGAGATTTTGAAAATAGTAGAATAGAGTTATTGTTTTGTCAAAAGCTTTTATTGTCTCTTATTGTCTCTATTTTCAAAAGTTGGCTTCTTGTGGGGAGAAGTGTTGATTATGGGAAAAAGGGGGAGTTTTTGAAATCTTTGATCAATCTCTTTTGGAATGACTCTCTTTATACTTCAACATGTGTGTTTGACTTAGAGATAGAGATTTGAGTTTGATTTGCAAAAACAAACCAAGTGGTGGCAAAGGATGATCCATATATGCCAAAATTGAATAAAACCAATTTGAGTTTTTATTTAAAGTGATTTTGCACTTGTTCTAGTTGCTTTATATTGTGTTGGCATAAATCACCAAAAAGGGGGAGATTGAAAGGGAAATGTGCCCTTGGGCCATTTCTAAGTATTTTGGTGATTGAGTGCAAACACAAGGGCCTAAATGTGAAAATATGCTCATGGATGAACAAAGTGTAAATCACAAGTAAAGGTATGTTTCTAAGCCTTAGTACATTAGTTTTGTGTACTAACATCTTGTCTAAGTGTTAGAAACAGGAGAAAGAAGAAAAGAAAAGAAGTGGAGAGTGGCTGTGTACAGCCAAAGGCTGCTTCGGGCTGGGGCACCGGACTGTCCGGTGTGCACCGGACAGTGTCCGGTGCGCCAGATCAGCGCAGCGCAAACCAGCCGCTCTCGGGTTTTTCTCCGGCGACTTCGGCTAAAAATCACCGGACTGTCCGGTGTGCACCGGACTGTCCGGTGAGCCAACGGTCGGCCAGGGCCAACGGTCGGCCGCGCAATCCGCGCGGGACACGTGGCCGAGCCAACGGTCGGAAGACGGCACCGGACTGTCCGGTGTGCACCGGACATGTCCGGTGCGCCAACAGCGCCAGATCTGCCAACGGTCTGCAACGGTCGTCTTCGCCGTTTAAGGAAACAAATCGGGCACCGGACAGTGTCCGGTGTGCACCGGACTGTCCGGTGCCCCCGACGACAGAAGGCAAGGATGGCCTTCCGGATTTGCTCTCAACGGCTCCTAGCTGCCTTGGGGCTATAAAAGGAGCCCCTAGGCGCATGGAGGAGACACACAAGCAACCTTTGAGCATTCTTGATCATCCACACTAAGTCTCTGCGCATTCGTTTGTGTTTCTAAGTGATTCGAGCTCTGTTCTAAGTGAGAACTCTGAGATAGTCTTGTGAGCTCGATTCTTGGCCGTGTGTGTGCGCTTTTGCTGTGGATTTGTGTGTGTTGCTTCCCTCCCTTGCTCTGTGTTTCATTTGTGATCATATACTTGTAAGGGCAAGAGACTCCAATTTGTGGAGATTCCTTGCAAACGGGATAGTGAAAGGAAAACAAAACACCGTGGTATTCAAGTGGGTCTTTGGACCGCTTGAGAGGGGTTGATTGCAACCCTCGTCCGTTGGGACGCCACAACGTGGAGTAGGCAAGCGTTGGTCTTGGCCGAACCACGGGATAAAACCACTGTGTCACTCTGTGCTTGATTCTCTTGTGGTACTGTGTTTTGTTGAGATTGTTGAGACTTCACCTTAGCCACTTGGCAATAATCGTGCTAACACTTAACAAGTTTTTGTGGCTTAAGTTTGAAGTTTTTACAGGATCACCTATTCACCCCCCCCTCTAGGTGCTCTCAGAAACCCGCAGGTTGGCAACAGTCATTACAAAGATTCAAATCCAGTACAAGTTCATCATAACAAGCATGAAAGCAACTGATAAGCAAACTAAACTAAATGGAAGCAACTGATAAGCAAACTAAACTGACTACCTAAGACTGAGACACCTGACTTAAGAATTATTACAAACTTCGACGCTAACGATCTAAGGATCCAAATCTATCCTGGTCTTACAGACAGGGGAACCATAAGTGTGGTGACCACGTGGCGGTGAGCGGTATGGGTGCTGAGTCCCAACAGGAGCGGGGGAACCACCCTCCTGGTGATGGCGCTCTGCCAACTCAGCACGCAACTCCGCAATCTCCGTTCGAGCCCTGCTTAGCTCGTCCAGAGAGTGGTCCAGCTCAGTGTTAAGCACTGCGACTAGGTTGACTGTGCTGCTCAACCTAGGGTTACCCTCACCAACAGGTGAGACAACCACACTCTCTGTGCTGCCAGTAGGACGGCGGGGGTAGTACCGAAGGTTAAGACCATCGACCATGCCACCGAACAGAGAACAGTACTGGGAGAGTGCACGTCGTGCTGCATCCTGCATAGCCGCCTCTGCAGTGTCCCTCTCGGAGATGGAATAGTGCTCCGAAACGGCCTCCGCACCCCGGAGGTCATCCTCCGGACGGCGAACTAGGCAGGTAGCCTCCCAGCGGTCCGGGTACCTCCCGCGACTGTGCTGGTAGACCACACAACGATACTCGATCGACCAGGTGTGCCGGTCGAAAGCCTGGCGCAACAAGGTGTCGAGTGCGTCGTGGAAGTGACAACCGCGAGCGGCGTCACGGGTGATGGGTCGGGCGACCCATCCTTCCGCCTCCTGCGGCTCAGAGGACTCCGTGCTGTGGTCTGAGTCGTCGTCGTCGGGATCTCCTCCAGTAGCTCCTCCAGCAGTCGGGGCGTCCCGTGGTAATACAAGGGGCGCCTCCAGCTGGGCAGCAGAGGAACGGGGCCTCACGGTCTCCACCTCTCGCTGGGGTGAGGAGGAAGAGCCCTGCTGCTCTCCGTGCTGGCGCCGGCGTTCCTGCTCCTCACGCAGACGGTGGTGCAGCCTCTCCAGGTGACTCGACTGTCCGGACACGGTGCGGTGCAGCGGACGCTCCGCAAGTCGAGACGGCAGGAAAGGAATCACCGACTTACGTGCAGTGTGTCTAAGGCGAGCCATCTACAAAAGACACCGTAAGCACAAGAGTAAGAGCAGAACTAATATGACAAGTGAATAAACCAAAGACAGAATAAGATAAAATTTTTAACAAGGTATAGTATAGATAGATAGTAAAATATAGGGTTGGTCGAGGTGACCGACTTTTTGAAGTAACATCAGATGTCAAGGTGAGGGGGAAGGTCAATAGTCCTTAGTACGACCAGTGCTACTCTAGGTCAGCGGTCCTACAGTCAGCACGGCTTTGATACCACTTATGTCACACCCGGTTTTGGAAGGCAAACCGAATGCGAACTATGTACGTGCCAGGATCAGAACTCACGTACACAGCGATTACATAAATGAACATCATCACACAATGCTCGAATAATAACATAAAAGAGTACTTATTACATCATAGAGTCATAGACATCCACATAGTCATTGTCTTAACAAGTAAATCAAAGTACTAGCGAAACGCAGTAAAGATAAGGCCTTCACAGGCAGCTGACTGGGGGTTGCCGCCAACCCACACCTAGAATTCATCGTAGTCTTGAAACTCCTGGAAGTCTCCTTCCACAGCTTCACCTTCTCCTGAGCAATGGTTGCAATGTGGACAACCTGGTGTTTTGTGGTAAAGCAAGGATGAGTACACATCAACGTACTCAGCAAATGTCCCGTTTGGCTGAGGTGGACTAGCTTTATGTGGGGTTAAGCTCAAGCAGTTGCTTTTAGTTGGTCAGGTATTTATCATTAGTAGAAGCCAGATTTTAGCGTTAACCAACCCGTAAACCATTTCCTCATCGAGGAACATCATCATCGTAGTCGAACCAAAACCATAACATAATCCTTGTATCTCGAACCATCCGTATCTCTAATCAAAGAGGATCCCAAGGCTGCTCTTAACCGTGAGCACGGCTGATATACCAGTTTCACTACCCTCTGCACAGGTTGCACACTTTACCCATGAGTCATGATTCCCCTTCTACCCGGGGAGAGCTAATCCCCATTGACCACTACCTAGGTGGTCCGGCAGGGCATCACTACGTAGCTTTTACAAAGATTCCCTAGAGATCATAGCTGCCCGTTAGGTTTCTCCAGTTTGATAAACACAGTACCCCTCCCCGCAGGAGAGTGACTAACAAAGAGCAAAACGAAAGAACCTCGGCACTCAGCCTCGGCAGAGCAAGCACTGTGCCTGGACCCCATTGACGGCACGACGGCTAAGCAACTACACCTCTAGTTCATCCAATTAATCAGCTAAGGGCATCCCATTTCACCCTCATGGTTGCACTGTTATCCCGGGTGGTCTCTCAACGAACCAGTCCTTACGGAGAGGTACTCAGGAAACAGCCTGAGCCCCCTAGAGTATCACAAGATCATCAACATCATCAGGATAACAGTATCATAAATAGTCACATCATGTTCATTGATTATGTTAAAGCAATAGCAAAGTGCTAACCATAATAGCCCATAAGGTAATCAAGGATAAAGTAAAATGTAAAGCTAGTCAATCCTTAGGTTTCAAGTAAGTAATGCGGGGTAGTAAGTTATAAATGAATAGGACATAATGGGACAGAGGACACTTGCCTTCACCAAACTGCTGATCAGGGACTTCCTCTGCAACTGCCTCGGGAAACACAGACTGCTCGTTGTCTACGCAAAGCAATCATTCACACTATGCACTTGGGAAAGTAACAGACAAAAACAATATACCAAACATATGCAGCAGAGAGGGGTCACAAGTTCATAACAGAAAAGGGATAGGCACTCTAAAGTTCCCTAGGTCTGGGGGTAGAGGATTACACAAAGTGATTCACTATCCACTAATCAGGTCTAAGTTGGTAGTGGGATTAAATAATTATCTGGTTTAAGTTCCTAAACTTAAGTGTTTAAGTCCACAAACTTAAGTAGTCCAACTTTTATTAAAGTCTACTCATTTCCAATTATCTTAAATAAGGTTACAATAGACTTAATCCTATCCTAGTGATTAGCTATTAATTATTACATGGAAACAGCAGGGAAACACTGCATAAACAGATAGATAATAATATTATGAACATTTTGCAATTTGAAGCACCTAATTTGGAGTTCATATGACAAAGTTATGAATTTTACAAGTTTAGGGGTTAAAATCATACCCTAAGGACTTATTTTTAATTAAATAAAAGGACCAGGGACTTAACTGCGAGAAACCAGGGACGGCGGGCGCAATTTCCAGAAAACGGGGGGGCTCTTTAAGAAAATGCGCGGGCGAAGGGGTATCGGGCGCCTACAGCCGTCGGATCTCGGATCTACGGCCAGGATTAGATCCTGCGGGTGGGCGCGCGGGCGCGCGGCGGCGTGAGCGGCTGACAGGCGGGGCCGGGCGGGCAGCGCGGGGGCGCGGGCAGGCTGACAGGCGGGGCCGGCGGGCAGAGCGCGCGGGCGGACTGACAGGCGGGGCCGGGCGGACAGCGCGGGCGCGCGGGCGACTGGCAAGTGGGGCCTAGCGGGCAGAGAGACGGGGTGAGGGGGCAGTGGGCCTGGGCCGCTGGATCGCTGGCGGACGGCCAGGATTAGGTCCGGGCGAGTTGAATCAGGGCCGCCCGATCTGGGTTGAACGGCGGAGATCGGATGGGCGGCCTGGGTCTTCCCTACGGCTAGCTGGGGGGCGGCGGCGCTCGTCCCCGCGGCGGAGGGCTCGCCGGAGACGAGGGGCACGGGCGACTGGCGGGGCTCTGGGGCAATCCGAGTGGTCGGGGAGGTCGGGGAGGGCACGGGGACTCCATTGGTGGGGTCTGGGTCGGGGCAGAGGCACCGGAGGGGGGCGGTTCACGGCGGGGCGGCTCGGCGGCGGGGTTACTCTACTCCGGCGAGCAATTACACATGGCAGAGAGCAAAATAAAGGGCGATAGGGGCTGGAGAGGTCCGTTACCTCAAGGCGGGCTCCGGGGACTCCTCGGCGGCGACGAAGACGCGACGGGGACCCGGGTCGACGGTGGCGGCTGCACGGCGGACGACGGGTGAGCGCGGGCAGAGAGAAATAGGGAGGGGGAGAGGGAATTGGGGCGCGTTCCGGGTTGCGGACGCCAGGGCGGAGCTCACCGGAGCTACGGGCGCGGCGGAGCTCCACCGGCGACGAGGAACCGAGCTCGGGACGGCGGAGTTATGGTGGTGGCGCTCTGCGTGCGCGCAGCGAGGGGGAGAGAGGGTCTACTGGGGCGCAAATGGGGGAGGGGGTGAGGGCGAGTGGGGTTCGGGGCTCAAGTGGCCAGGGGCGAGGTGGGGCGAGTTCCACGCGCGACGTGGGCGCGGGGAAGGCGGGCGCGAGCAGCTCGGGCGGCGGTTACGCGAGGAAGACGGGGCTGACAAGCGGGGTCCGCGACGCAGAGAGAGAGAGGAGAAAGCGGGCGCGCGCGGGGAAGGCGGGCGCCGACAGGTGGGGCCGGGCGAGCAGAGAGAGAGCGAGGCGGGTGCGCGGAAGGCAGCCGTGCCGACAGGCCGGGCCCGCTGCGCAGAGAGAGGAGGGGAGGGAGGCGCGCGCGCGAGAGATGGGCCGGCTGGGCCGAAAGGCCGAGGGGGCGGCTGGGCTGGGCCTCTTTGCCTTTTTCTTTTATTCTGAATTGTTTTTCCCTTTTCCTTTTACCTATTCTATTTGATTCAAATTCAAATGAGCCCCAAATTCAAATTAGACCTTTTGAGAATTATGCACCAAACAAAAGTGAAATCTAGGGTTCAACATGATGCAACAATTCATACTCTACTAGGGTTTAACATAATAAACTATAATTACAAGTAAAATAAGCACTTAGCTCCTATAGAAATGAGAGAGAAAAGAATTAGGAAGGATGAGAAAAGGAAGTAACACCTGAATTTGTGAATATGAGCAAAGAAATTTTATACCCCCAAATTCAGGGTGTTACATCAGCCCCCTACGGAAGCAAGGAGACGTCAGCAAGGTCCCAGCAACCCCGACAGCTGTGCTTCTACAGGGCTCAAACGCTCCTCCGATGGGCATGACACCTCGTACACAGGACTCTAGCACCTCTCCGACAGCCACGTTGGCATGTACATAGGGCTCTGACTCCTCTCTGCCGGACACGTTAGCATATTGCTACACCCCCATTGTACACCTGGACCCTCTCCTTGCATCTATAAAAGGAAGGGACAGGGCCCTCATACGAGGGGGTGGTCGCGCGGGAGGATGGGCTGACGAACCGGCTCACACTCTTTCGCGAACGCTTGTAACCCCTACTGCAAGCGCATCCTCCTCTAGCGCAGGATAACACGAGCCGCGGTTTCCCCCACCCTTTGTGTTCCATCTCGCGCCAACCCATCTGGGCTGGGGCACGCAGCATTTTACTCGTCGGTCCAGGGACCCCCCGGGGTCGAAACGCCGACAGTTGGCGCGCCAGGTAGGGGCCTGCTGCGTGTTGACGAACAACTTCCCGTTGAGTTCCAGATGGGTAGTCTCCAGCAACCTCTTCAGCCAGGGACACTGCTCCGTTTCGGGAGTCTCGAGTTCATGTCCCTCGACGATAGCTATGACAAGGTACTCCTTCCCCCACAGCGCGGCAACGACAACGACAGCCGTCAGCCCTGAAAGGGAAATGTGCCCTTGGGCCATTTCTAAGTGTTTTGGTGATTTAGTGTCCAACACAAGTGCCTAAGTGTCAAATGGTGGACAAAGTACAAATCAAGTATAAAGGTATGTTTCTCAGACTTAGTACATTGTTTTAGAGACTAATGTATTGTGTCTAAGTGCTGGAAACAGGAGAAAACAAATTGGAGAGAGATAGCTTTGTTTCAGCCAAAGCCAGCTCTGTCTGGGTGCACCGGACTGTCCGGTGCGCCAGGCTGGCTCAGGCGAACTTGCTGCTCTCGGGAAGAAATTAACGGCGTACAACTATAATTCACCGGACTGTCCGGTGAGCCAACGGTCGGCCGGGCCAATGGTCGGCTGCGCTATCTGCGCGAGACACGTGGTCGAGCCAACGGTCGGGAGGGGGCACCGGACTGTCTGGTGTGCACCGGACAGTGTCCGGTGCGCCAATGGCTCCAAGGCTGCCAACGGTCGGTTTCGCCAAATAAGGAAGGAAATCCGCACCGGACAGTGTCCGGTGGTGCACCGGACTGTCCGGTGCGCCAGGCGACAGAAGGCAAGAATTGCTTTCCTGGAATGCACTCAACGACTCCTAGCTGCCTTGGGACTATAAAAGGGACCCCTAGGCGCATGGAGGAGTACATCAAGCATTCCCTAAGCATTCCTAAGCACTAAGACATTGATTCCGCGCTTTTGATTCCTTGCGATAGAAATTAGAGCTCTAGTTGAGTTGTGAACAAATTGAGTTGTGTTGCAAGCTCTTGTTGCGACTTGTGTGCGTGGTGTTGCTGTGATTTCTTGTCTTGAGTGTGTTGCTCATCCCTCCCTTACTCTGTGCTTCTTTGTGAATTTCAAGTGTAAGGGCGAGAGGCTCCAAAGTGTGGAGATTCCTCGCAAACGGGATATAGTAAAGCAAGCAAAACACCGTGGTATTCAAGTGGGTCTTTGGACCGCTTGAGAGGGGTTGATTGCAACCCTCGTCCGTTGGGACGCCACAACGTGGAGTAGGCAAGCGTTGGTCTTGGCCGAACCACGGGATAAACCACTGTGCCATCTCTGTGGTTGATCTCTTGTGGTTATTGTGTTTTGTTGAGACTCCTCTCCAGCCACTTGGCATTATTGTGCTAACGCCTAATCAAGTTTTTGTGGATTAAGTTTCAAGTTTCACAGGATCACCTATTCACCCCCCCTCTAGGTGCTCTCAATTGGTATCGGAGCCGTTCTCTTCTAGAAAGGGACTAACCGCCCGAAGAGATGGATCCTAAGGGGAAGGGAATCGTGATCAATGATAAGGAGAAGGAGTCCTTCGTCAACGAGCCGAAGGATGACAAGCCTACCGACTCGGGCTCAGGCCACAAACGAAAGGATGGGAAGAAGAAGAAGACAAGGCGCATCAAGGAGATCGTCTACTACGACGACAGCGACGAGTCCACTTCTTCCCAAAAGGACAACGACGACAATGACTACGAGAGAAGGAAACCGGTTAATTCGAACTTTTCTTTTGACTACTCTCGTATTCCGCAAAGTACAAATGCTCATTTGCTCTCCATTCCACTTGGCAAACCTCCTCACTTTGATGGAGAGGACTACAGATTTTGGAGCCACAAAATGCGTAGTCACCTGTTCTCTCTCCATCCAAGCATATGGGAGATTGTGGAGAGTGGAATGAAATTTGATAGCTCGGATAGTTCTATGTTTATCAATGAACAGATTCATAGAAATGCACAAGCTACTACTGTGTTGTTAGCCTCTTTGTGCAGGGATGAGTATCATAAGCTGAGCGGCTTGGACAATGCCAAGCAGATCTGGAACACCCTCAGGATCTCACACGAGGGGAACGACGTCACCTTGCTCACCAAAATGGAGTTGGTGGAGGGCGAGCTTGGAAGATTCGCAATGATCAGGGGAGAGGAGCCAACCCAAACATACAATCGGCTCAAGACCCTCATCAACAAGATAAGGAGCTACGGAAGCACATGATGGACGGACCACGACGTCGTTCGTCTAATGCTAAGGTCCTTCACTGTACTTGATCCACATTTGGTGAACAATATCCATGAAAATCCTAGGTACACAAAGATGTCGCCCGAAGAAGTTCTTGGGAAATTCGTAAGCGGGCGAATGATGATCAAGGAGGCGAGATATGTCGATGACGCGTTGAACGGTCCAATCCATGAGCCTCAACCCATTGCTCTCAAAGCAACAAGGAGCAAGGAGGCACTACCTAGCAAGGTGGCGCAAGTTGAGGCGGTCGGGCTCAATGATGAAGAGATGGCCCTCATCATCAAGCGCTTCAAGACAGCGCTAAAGGGTCGCAAGGGGCAGCCAAGCAAGACCAAGACAAAGGGGAAGCGCTCATGCTTCAAATGTGGTAAGGTTGGTCATTTTATTGCTAATTGTCCCGACAATGATAGTGACCAGGAACAAGGGAACAAGAGGGAGGAGAAGAAGAACTATAAGAAGGCAAAGGGCGAGGCACATCTTGGCAAGGAGTGGGACTCGGATTGTTTGTTGTCCGACTCCGACAACGAAGGACTCGCCGCCACTGCCTTCAACAAGTCATCCCTCTTCCCCAACGAGCATCACACTTGCCTCATGGCAAGAGAAAAGAAGGTAAGCGCTCGTAACACTAGTACTTATGCTTCTTCAAGTGAGGATGAGTCTAGTGATGATGATGAAATAGATTATTCATGTTTATCCAAGGGTCTAGATAGAACCAAGGTGGATAAAATAAATGAATTGATTGATGCTTTGAATGATAAGAATAGATTGCTAGAAAAGCAAGAGGATCTCTTATATGATGAACATGATAAGTTTGTAGAAGCTCAAAAATCCCTTGCCTTAGAAATAAAGAGGAATGAAATGCTTTCTTGTGAATTGTCTACATGCCATGACTCTATTTCTAGTTTAAAAAGCATAAACGATGACTTGAATGCTAAGTTAGAAATAACTAATAAATCAACATCTTGTGTAGAACATGTTGTGGTTTGCACTAGGTGTAAAGATTTTAATGTTGATGCTTGTAGTGAACACCTAGTTTCAATTTCTAAATTGAATGATGAAGTAGCTAGTCTTAATGCCCAACTTAAGACTAGCAAAAGCGAATTTGATAAGTTAAAATTTGCAAGGGATGCCTACACGATTGGTAGACACCCCTCAATTAAGGATGGACTTGGTTTCAAGAGGGAAGCCAAGAACTTAACAAGCCATAAGGCTCCCATCCCCGCCAAGGAGAAAGGGAAGGCCCCTATGGCTAGTAGTGCTAAAAAGAACCATGCTTTTATGTACCATGATAGAAGACAGTCTTATAAGAGTTGTAATGCTTATGATACTTTTGGCTCTCATGCCATGTTTGCTTCTAGTTCTTCCTATATGCATGGTAAAGATATGTCTAGGAGATATTTTGTTCATATGCCTAGAAGAAATGTTGTTAATGTTCCTAGGAAAGTTAATGAACCTTCTACAATATATCATGCTTTAAATGCTTCCTTTGCTATTTGTAGAAAGGATAGGAAGATAGTTGCTAGAAAATTAGGGGCAAAATGCAAGGGAGACAAAACTTGCATTTGGGTCCCTAAGACAATTATGACTAACCTTGTAGGACCCAACAAGAGTTGGGTACCTAAGACCCAAGCCTAAATTTGCCTTGCAGGTTTATGCATCCGGGGGTTCAAGCTGGATTATCGACAGCGGATGCACAAACCATATGACGGGGGAGAAGAAGATGTTCACTTCCTACGTCAAAAACAAGGATTCCCAAGATTCAATAATATTCGGTGATGGGAATCAAGGCAAGGTAAAATGGTTAGGTAAAATTGCTATTTCATCCGAGCACTCTATATCTAATGTGTTTTTAGTTGAGTCTCTTGGATATAATTTGTTATCTGTTAGTCAATTATGCAATATGGGATATAATTGTCTATTCACAAATGTAGATGTGTCTGTCGTTAGAAGAAGTGATGATTCACTAGCTTTTAAGGGTGTATTAGACGGCAAACTTTACTTAGTTGATTTTGCAAAAGAGGAGGCCGGTCTAGATGCATGCTTAATTGCTAAGACTAACATGGGCTGGCTGTGGCATCGCCGCTTAGCACATGTGGGGATGAAGAACCTTCACAAGCTTCTAAAGGGAGAACACGTGATAGGTTTAACTAATGTGCAATTTGAAAAAGATAGACCTTGTGCAGCTTGTCAAGCAGGCAAACAGGTGGGAAGCTCTCATCACACCAAAAATGTGATGACCACATCAAGACCTTTGGAGATGCTTCACATGGACCTCTTTGGACCCGTCGCCTATCTAAGTATAGGAGGAAGTAAGTATGGTCTTGTTATAGTTGATGACTTTTCCCGCTTCACTTGGGTATTCTTTTTGCAGGATAAATCTGAAACCCAAGGGACCCTCAAGCGCTTCCTAAGGAGAGCTCAAAACGAGTTTGAGCTCAAGGTGAAAAAGATAAGGAGCGACAATGGGTCCGAGTTCAAGAACCTTCAAGTGGAGGAGTACCTTGAGGAGGAAGGGATCAAGCATGAGTTCTCCGCTCCCTACACACCACAGCAAAATGGTGTGGTAGAGAGGAAGAACAGGACGCTTATAGACATGGCGAGGACGATGCTTGGAGAGTTCAAGACCCCCGAGCGCTTTTGGTCGGAAGCCATGAACACGGCTTGCCACGCCATCAACAGGGTCTACCTTCATCGCCTCCTCAAGAAGACGTCGTATGAGCTTCTAACCGGTAACAAACCCATTGTTTCATATTTTCGAGTTTTTGGGATTAAATGCTACATTCTAGTGAAGAAGGGTAGGAATTCCAAATTTGCTCCCAAAGCCGTAGAAGGGTTTTTGTTAGGTTATGACTCAAATACAAAGGCGTATAGAGTCTTCAACAAATCATCGGGTTTGGTTGAAGTCTCTAGCGACGTTGTATTTGATGAGACTAACGGCTCTCCAAGAGAGCAAGTTGTTGATTTTGATGATGTAGATGAAGAAGAAGTTCCAACGACCGCAATACGCACCATGGCGATTGGAGATGTGCGGCCACAGGAACAAGATGAGCAAGACTTGCTCAACCTTCTTCCTCAACAATGGTGCAACCCCCAACTCAAGATGATGAACAGGAGGCGTGTGATCAAGGGGGAGCACAAGATGATCATGTAATGGAAGAAGAAGCACAACCGGCACCTCCAACCCAAGTTCGAGCAATGATTCAAAGGGATCATCCCGTCGACCAAATTTTGGGTGATATTAGCAAGGGAGTAACTACTCGATCTCGATTAGTTAATTTTTGTGAGAATTACTCCTTTGTCTCTTCTATTGAGCCTTTCAGGGTAGAAGAGGCCTTGCTAGATCCGGACTGGGTGTTGGCCATGCAGGAGGAGCTCAACAACTTCAAAAGAAATGAAGTTTGGACACTGGTGCCTCGTCCTAAGCAAAATGTTGTGGGAACCAAGTGGGTTTTCCGCAACAAACAAGACGAGCACGGGGTGGTGACAAGGAACAAGGCACGACTTGCGGCAAAAGGTTATGCCCAAGTCGCAGGTTTGGACTTTGAGGAGACTTTTGCTCCTGTGGCTAGGCTAGAGTCCATTCGTATTTTGCTAGCATATGCCGCTCACCATTCTTTCAGGTTGTTCCAAATGGATGTGAAGAGCGCTTTCCTCAACGGGCCAATCAAGGAGGAGGTGTATGTAGAGCAACCCCTTGGCTTCGAGGATGAACGGTACCCCGACCACGTGTGTAAGCTCTCTAAGGCACTCTATGGACTTAAGCAAGCCCCAAGAGCATGGTATGAATGCCTTAGCGACTTTCTAATTGCTAATGCTTTCGAGGTTGGGAAAGCCGATCCAACTCTTTTCACTAAGACTTGTGACAGTGGTCTTTTTGTGTGCCAAATTTATGTCGATGACATAATATTTGGTTCTACTAATAAAAAGTCTTGTGAAGAGTTTAGCAGGGTGATGACACAGAAATTCGAGATGTCGATGATGGGCGAGTTGAACTACTTCCTTAGGTTCCAAGTGAAGCAACTCAAGGATGGCACCTTCATCTCCCAAATGAAGTACACGCAAGACTTGCTGAAGCGGTTTGGGATGAAGGATGCCAAGTCCGCAAAGACTCCGATGGGGACCGACGGACACATCGACCTCAATAAAGGAGGTAAGTCCGTTGATCAAAAGGCATACCGGTCAATGATAGGGTCTTTACTTTATTTATGTGCTAGTAGACCGGATATTATGCTCAGCGTATGCATGTGTGCTAGATTTCAATCCGATCCTAAGGAGTTTCACTTAGTGGCGGTGAAGCGAATCCTTAGATATTTAGTTGCTACGCCTTGCTTCGGGCTCTGGTATCCAAAAGGGTCTACCTTTGACTTGATTGGATATTCAGATTCCGACTATGCTGGATGTAAGGTCGATAGGAAGAGTACATCGGGGACGTGCCAAATCTTAGGAAGGTCCCTGGTGTCATGGAATTCTAAGAAACAAACCTCCGTTGCCCTATCCACCGCTGAGGCCGAGTATGTTGCCGCAGGACAGTGTTGCGCGCAACTACTTTGGATGAGGCAAACCCTCTGGGACTTTGGCTACAATCTGAGCAAAGTCCCACTCCTATGTGATAATGAGAGTGCTATCCGCATGGCAGAAAATCCTGTTGAACACAGCCGCACAAAGCACATAGACATCCGACATCACTTTTTGAGAGACCACCAGCAAAAGGGAGATATCGAAGTGTTTCATGTTAGCACCGAGAACCAGCTAGCCGATATCTTTACCAAGCCTCTAGATGAGAAGACCTTTTGCAGGTTGCGTAGTGAGCTAAATGTCTTAGATTCGCGGAACCTGGATTGAATTATAGCATACTTGTGTTTATGCCTTTGATCATGTTCCTTATGCATTTTGTTGCTTATTTATGGTGCTCAAGTTGTACAAACACTCCCCAGACCTCACAAGTCCGTTGCAAAGTGGTGCACATATTTAGGGGGAGATGTGTTACAACTTGACCCTTTGAGACTAACCATGTGCTTGAGTTTGCTTGATTTAGTCTCGAAGGAGGATTGAAAGGGAAAAGGTGGACTTGGACCATGCAAGACTTCCACTGCACTCCGATGAGAGGGTAACTTATTCCAAGTTCATCTTTATGACCTTATTGCCTTTGTACTCTTATTTGAAGATCTTGGTGAGGCAATGGGGTTCTAGGGCCAAAATTGATCCCGTTTTGGTGCTTGATGCCAAAGGGGGAGAAAATAAGGCCAAAGCAATAAATGGATCAGCTACCACTTGTGAATTTTGAAAATAATAGAGTTAGAGTTTTTTGTTTGTCAAAATACTCTTAATTGCTCTTATTGTCAAAAGTTGGTCTCCTGTGGGGAGAAGGTTTAATTATGGTAAAAAGGGGGAGTTTTTGAATCCTTGATCAATTTTTCGTGAAATATCTCTCTTTATGTTTCAACATGTGCGTTTGACTTAGAGATAGGAAATTGAGTTTGATTTGCAAAAACAAACCAAGTGGTGGCAAAGAATGATCCATATATGCCAAATTTGATTCAAAACAAATTTGAGTTCTTATTTGAATTGATTTTGTACTTGTTCTACTTGCTTTATGTTGTGTTGGCATTAATCACCAAAAAGGGGGAGATTGAAAGGGAAATGTACCCTTGGGCCATTTCTAAGTGTTTTGGTGATTTAGTGTCCAACACAAGTGCCTAAGTGTCAAATGATGGACAAAGTACAAATCAAGTATAAAGGTATGTTTCTCAGACTTAGTACATTGTTTTAGAGACTAATGTATTGTGTCTAAGTGCTGGAAACAGGAGAAAACAAATTGGAGAGAGATAGCTTTGTTTCAGCCAAAGCCAGCTCTGTCTAGGTGCACCGGACTGTCCGGTGGTGCACCGGACAGTGTCCGGTGCGCCAGGCTGGCTCAGGCAAACTTGCTGCTCTCGGGAAGAAATTAACGGCGTACGACTATAATTCACCGGACTGTCCGGTGTGCACCGGACTGTCCGGTGTGCACCGGACTGTCCGGTGAGCCAACGGTCGGCCGGGCCAACGGTCGGCTGCGCGATCTGCGCGAGACACGTGGCCGAGCCAACGGTCGGGAGGGGGCACCGGACTGTCCGGTGTGCACCGGACAGTGTCCGATGCGCCAACGGCTCCAAGGCTGCCAACGGTCGGCTTCGCCAAATAAGGAAGGAAATCCGCACCGGACAGTGTCCGGTGGTG
The DNA here is from genome assembly GCF_902167145.1 of Zea mays. Classification (NCBI taxonomy): domain Eukaryota; kingdom Viridiplantae; phylum Streptophyta; class Magnoliopsida; order Poales; family Poaceae; genus Zea; species Zea mays. The sequence continues at coordinate 27,306,086 of NC_050100.1, read as the reverse complement.
CACCGGACTGTCCGGTGCGCCAGGCGACAGAAGGCAAGAATCGCTTTCCTGGAATGCACTCAACGACTCCTAGATGCCTTGGGACTATAAAAGGGACCCCTAGGCGCATGGAGGAGTACATCAAGCATTCCCTAAGCATTGCTAAGCACTAAGACATCGATTCCGCGCTTTTGATTCCTTGCGATAGCAATTAGAGCTCTAGTTGAGTTGTGAACTCATTGAGTTGTGTTGCGAGCTCTTGTTGCGACTTGTGTGCGTGGTGTTGCTGTGATTTCTTGTCTTGAGTGTGTTGCTCATCCCTCCCTTACTCCGTGCTTCTTTGTGAATTTCAAGTGTAAGGGCGAGAGGCTCCAAAGTGTGGAGATTCCTCGCAAACGGGATATAGTAAAGCAAGCAAAACACCGTGTTATTCAAGTGGGTCTTTGGACCGCTTGAGAGGGGTTGATTGCAACCCTCGTCCGTTGGGACGCCACAACGTGGAGTAGGCAAGCGTTGGTCTTGGCCGAACCACGGGATAAACCACTGTGCCATCTCTGTGGTTGATCTCTTGTGGTTATTGTGTTTTGTTGAGACTCCTCTCCAGCCACTTGGCATTATTGTGCTAACGCCTAATCAAGTTTTTGTGGATTAAGTTTCAAGTTTCACAGGATCACCTATTCACCCCCCTCTAGGTGCTCTCAAGCCCGCCCGGCGGCGGTGAACTCGACGACGTCTTCCCCCCGTGGTGGAAGAGAAGCATCCGGGTTTATCCCGCCGCCTTCCTCGCCGCAGGAGGAGGAGGCGGGGCAACCGTGGCCAGGCGGGGGCGACATCTCGTCGGCTGTCGAGCGAGTCGACGACGCGGGCACCCCAGTGGGGAACATGTCGGGCGTTGCCCTCGCGCCTGGGATGACGACGAGCGTCGTTTCCCCGCAACACGCCAACCCCAAGCGGACAGATGACGCCAGCACTCTCGCGGAAGACTTGCTGGGCGTTAGCCTCGTACCTGAGATAACGGTGCGGTCCATCCCCGATGCGACCTCGTCACCATCCATCGATCGAGAGGTACCGTCTGTGTTTCCACCCTGTGCCTTTTAGATTCAGCTTCGATCCACCAAGCGACCCCGCTTCGGTGAGCGCTTTCATAAAGGCATATTATAACCTTCCGGGGTACCATATGTGGTCAACCTGGGACCGACTGGCGACCGTCTCGACCTACGGGCCCCCGGGTTCTGAGGAAGACGACGAGCCCGACTCTGGTTGGGATTTCTCCGGGCTCGGTAATCCTAGTGCCATGCGAGACTTCATGACCGCATGCGACTACTGCCTCTCCCATTGCTCCGATGATGGCCACAGCCTTGACGACGAAGGTTGTGGCCCAAGTCGCGAATGTTTCCACGTCGATCTAGGGGGTCACGACGAAGGCAACCACCTTGGTATGCCAGAGGACGATGATCCCCCTGGGCCTGCGCCTCGCGTTGACATCCTGCGGGAGCTAGCTATGGTCCTAGTCCCTGTCGGGGGTCAGGACACACAGCTCGAGCAAATCCGCGAGATGCAGGCCAAGCTCAACGAGGAAGCAGGACAACCTGTGCAGCTCCGGCAAAACATCGAGCAGGAGTGGGCAGGCCGAGCACTAGCCGGAGAAGCACGTCATCAGACCCATGACGTCCAACGCCGTATCACTGACGATGCCAGGGCAAGGCTGCCCCTGGCTTCCAGTGGGGTCAGCCAGAACCTGGCTGCAGCGACAATACTACTCCGAGCGATGCCGGAGCCATCCACCACCGAGGGGCGGCGTATCCAGGGAGAACTCAAGAATCTCCTGGAGGATGCCGCGGTCCGACGGGCCGAGAGCTCTACCTCCTGAAGGCAAGGGTACCCCCCGAAGCATCGCGCCGCGACTTCCCGATTCATGCGGGAAGCCTCAGTCCACACCGGGCGCACGCGGGACGCGACACCTGCAGCCTCGGGTCGCCTCGGCAACGAGCACCACCGCCACGACCGTCGAGCCCGCCACGACCGTCGAGCCCGCCTCGACGAAAAGGTGCGCCGAGGCTACCACCCCAGGCGTGGGGGACGCTACGACAGTGGGGAGGATCGGAGCCCCTCGCCCGAACCACCTGGTCCGCAAGCCTTTAGCCGGGCCATACGACGGGCACCGTTCCCAACCCGGTTCCGAGCCCCGACTACCATCACCAAGTACTCGGGGGAAACAAGGCCGGAACTGTGGCTTGCGGACTACCGGCTGGCCTGCCAGCTAGGTGGAACGGACAATGACAACCTCATCATCCGCAACCTCCCCCTGTTCCTCTCCGACACCGCTCGAGCCTAGCTGGAGCATCTGCCTCCTGCGCAGATCTCCAACTGGGACGATCTGGTCAAAGCCTTCGCTGGAAACTTCCAGGGCACATACGTGCGCCCTGGGAACTCCTGGGATCTCCGAAGCTGCCGCCAGCAGCCAGGGGAATCCCTGCGGGAGTATATCCGGTGATTTTCGAAGCAGCGCACCGAGCTTCCCAACATCACCGACTCGGATGTCATCGCTGCGTTCCTCGCCGGCACCACTTGCCGCGACCTGGTGAGCAAACTGGGACGCAAGACTCCCACCAGGGCGAGCGAGTTGATGGACATCGCCACCAAGTTCGCCTCTGGTCAGGAGGCGGTCGAGGCCATCATCCGGAAGGACAAGCAGCCTCAGGGACGCCAGCAGGAAGACGTCCCCGAGGCGTCCGCCCAGCGCGGCACGAAGAAGAAAGGCAAGAAGAAGTCACAAGCGAAACGCGACGCCGCCGACGCAGATCTTGTCGCTGCCGCCGAGCACAGGAACCTTCGGAAGCCTCCCGGACGGGCCAACCTGTTCGACAAGATGCTCAAGGAGTCGTGCCCCTACCACCAGGGTCCCGTCAAGCACACCCTTGAGGAATGCGTCATGCTTCGGCGCTACTTCCATAAGACCGGGCCCCCGGCAGAAGGTGGCAAAGGCCAAGACAACGACAAGAAGGAGGGCGACAAGGCAGAGGAGTTCCCCGAGGTCCACAGCTGTTTCATGATCTATGGTGGGCAAGTGGCGAACACCTCGGCTCGGCACCGCAAGTAGGAGCGCTGAGAGGTCTGCTCGGTAAAGGTGGCGGCGCCAGTCTACCTAGACTGGTCCGATAAGCCCATCACCTTCGACCAAGGCGACCACCCCGACTGCGTGCTGAGCCCAGGAAAGTACCCGCTCGTTGTCGACCCCGTCATCGGCAACGTTAGGCTCACCAAGGTCCTCATGGACGGAGGCAGCAGCCTCAACATCATCTATGCCGAGACCCTCGGGCTCTTGGAGATCGATCTGTCCACGATCCGGGCCGATGCAGCGCCCTTTCACGGGATCATCCCCGGGAAGCGCGTCCAGCCCCTTGGACAACTCGATCTGACCGTCTGCTTCGGAACTCCCTCCAACTTCCGAAAGGAAACCCTCACGTTCGAGGTGGTCGGGTTCCGAGGAACCTACCACGCGGTGCTGGGGAGACCGTGCTACGCCAAGTTCATGGTCGTCCCCAACTACACCTACCTCAAGCTCAAGATGTCGGGCCCCAACGGGGTCATCACCGTCGGATCCATGTACCGACACGCGTACGAATGCGACTTGGAGTGCGTGGAGTACGCTGAGGCCCTCGCCGAATCCGAGGCCCTCATCACGGACCTAGAGTGCCTCTCCAGGGAAGTGCCTGATGCAAAGCGCCACACCGACAACTTTGAGCCAGCAGAGGCGGTTAAGTCCGTCCCTCTCAACCCTAGCAACAACGCCTGCAAGTAAGTCCGGATCGGCTCCGAGCTCGACCCCAAATAGGAAGCAGTGCTCGTTGACTTTCTCCGCGCAAATGTCGAGGTGTTTGCGTGGAGTCCCTCGGACATGCCTGGCATACCGAGGGATGTCGCCGAGACCTCGCTGGAGCTCGACCCGTGAAGCAGTCTCTACGCCGTTTCGACGAAGAAAAGCGTAGAGCCATAGGCGAGGAGATCCACAAGCTGATGGCTGCAGGGTTCATCAAAGAGGTATTCCATCCTGAATGGTTAGCCAACCATGTGCTTGTGAAAAAGAAAGGTGGGAAGTGGAGGATGTGTGTAGACTACACTGGTCTAAACAAAGCATGTCCGAAGGTTCCCTACCCTCTGCCTCGCATCGATCAAATCGTGGATTCCACTGCTGGGTGTGAAACCCTGTCATTCCTCGACGCCTACTCAGGGTATCAACAAATCAAGATGAAAGAGTCCGACCAGCTCGCGACTCCTTTCATCACACCTTTTAGCATGTACTGCTATATTACTATGCCATTTGGTTTGAGGAATGCAGGTGCGACATACCAAAGGTGCATGAACCACGTGTTCGGAGAGCACATCGACCGAACGGTCGAGGCTTACGTCGATGACATCGTAGTCAAGACGAAGAAAGCCTCCGACCTTCTCTCTGACCTTGAAACGACATTCAAGTGTCTGAGGACGAAGGGCGAGAAACTCAATCCCGAGAAGTGTGTCTTCGGAGTCCCCCGAGGCATGCTCCTAGGGTTCATCGTCTTCGAGCGAGGCATCGAGGCCAACCCGGAGAAAATCGCGGCCATCACCAACATGGGGCCTATCAAAGACTTGAAAGGAGTACAAAGGGTCATGGGATGCCTTGCGGCTTTGAGCCACTTCATCTCACGCCTCGGCGAAAGGGGCCTACCCTTGTATTGCCTCTTAAGGAAGACCGAGCGCTTCTCTTGGACCCCCGAGGCCGAGGAAGCCCTCGGAAACTTAAAGGCACTCCTTACAAGTGCGCCCATCTTGGTGCCCCCCGCTGCAGGAGAATCCCTCTTGATCTACGTAGCCGCGACCACTCAGGTGGTCAGCGTCGCGATCGTAGTCGAGAGACGAGAAGAAGGGCATGCACTGCTCGTCCAGAGGCCGGTCTACTTCATCAGTGAAGTGCTGTCCGAGACTAAGATCCGCTACCTGCAAATTCAGAAGCTACTGTACATAGTAATTCTGACGCGGCGAAAGTTGCGACACTACTTTGAGTCTCATCCGGTGACTGTGGTGTCATCCTTCCCCCTAGGGGAGTTCATCCAGTGCCGAGAGGCCTCGGGTAGGATAGCAAAGTGGGTGGTGGAGATCATGGACGAGACAATCTCGTTCGCTCCTCGGAAGGCCATCAAGTCCCAAGTCTTGGCGGACTTCGTGGCTGAATGGGTCGACACCCAGCTACCAACAACTCCGATCCAACCGGAACTCTGGACCATGTACTTCGATGGGTCGCTGATGAAAACAGGAGCCGGCGTGGGCCTGCTCTTCATCTCACCCCTTGGGAAGCACCTCCGCTACGTGCTGCGCCTCCATTTCCCAACGTCAAACAACGTGGTCGAGTACGAAGCTCTGGTTAACGGGTTGCACATCGCCATTGAGCTAGGGGTTCGGCGCCTCGACGCTCGTGGCGACTCGCAGCTTGTCATTGATCAAGTCATGAAGAACTCCCACTGCCACGACAGGAAGATGGAGGCCTACTGCGACGAGGTTCGGCGCCTGGAAGACAAGTTCTACGGGCTCGAGCTCAACCACGTCGCTCGATGCTACAACGAGACTGTGGATGAGTTGGCTAAAATAGCCTCGGAGCGGACAACGGTTCCCCCGGACGTCTTCTCTAGAGACACACATCAACCCTCCGTCAAGACCGACGACACGCCCGAGCCCGGGGAGGCCTCGGCCCGACCCAAGGAGGCCTCGGCCTAGCCCGAGGCATCCTCGGCCGCCGAGGGTGAGGCACTGCGCGTCGAGGGAGAGCGGAATAGGGTCACGCTTAATCGAAACTGGCAGACCCCGTACCTGCAATATCTCCACCGAGGAGAGCTACCCCTCGACAAAGCCGAAGCTCGGCGACTGGCGCGGCGCGCCAAGTCGTTCGTCTTACTGGGTGATGAAAAGGAGCTCTACCACCGCAGCCCTTCAGGCATTCTCCAACGATGCATATCCATCGCCGAAGGGCAGGAGCTATTGCAAGAGATACACTCGGGGGCTTGCGGTCACCATGCAACACCTCGAGCCCTTGTTGGGAACGTCTTCTGACAAGGCTTCTACTGGCCAACCGCGGTGGCCGACGCCACTAGGATTGTACGCTCCTGCCAGGGGTGTCAATTCTACGCGAGACAGATGCACCTGCCCGCTCAGGCCCTGCAGACAATACCCATCACTTGGCCGTTTGCTGTGTGGGGTCTGGACCTCGTCGGTCCCTTGCAGAAGGCACCCGGGGGCTTCTCGCACCTGCTGGTCGCCATCGACAAATTCTCCAAGTGGATCGAGGTCCGACCCCTAACCAGCATCAGGTCCGAGCAGGTGGTGGCGTTCTTCACCAACATCATCCATCGCTTCAGGGTCCCAAACTCCATCATCACCAACAATGGCACCCAGTTCACTAGCAAGAAGTTCCTCAACTTCTGCGAGGACCACCACATCCGGGTGGACTGGGCCGCCGTGGCTCACCCCATGACAAATGGGCAGGTGGAGCATGCCAATGGCATGATTCTGCAGGGACTTAAACCGAGGATCTACAACGACCTCAACAAGTTCGGCAAGCGGTGGATGAAGGAACTACCCTCAGTGGTCTGGAGTCTGATGACGACGCCAAGCCGAGCCACGGGTTTCTCACCGTTCTTTCTAGTCTATGGGGCCGAGGCTATCTTACCCACAGACTTAGAATACGGTTCCCCGAGGACAAAGGTGTACGACGACCAAAGAAATCAGACCAACCGAGAAGACTCGCTGGACCAGCTGGAAGAGGCTCGGGACGTGGCCTTGCTACACTCGGCACGGTATCAGCAGTCTCTACGACGCTACCACGCTCGAGGGGTTCGGCCCCGAGACTTCCAAGTGGGAGACTTGGTGCTTCGGCTGCGGCAAGACGCCCGAGGGCGCCACAAGCTTACTCCCCCCTGGGAAGGGCCGTTCATCATCGCCAAGATTTTGAAGCCCGGGACATACAAGCTAGCCAACGATCAAGGCGAGGTCTACAACAACGCTTGGAACATCCGACAGCTATGTCGCTTTTACCCTTAAGATGTTTTCAAGTCGTTCATATGGCTCGTTTTCTTTACATACACAAATAGAGTCTAACCGTCAAGGAAGGGTCAGCCTTGCCTCGGCGAAGCCCGACCCTCCCTCGGGGGCTACACCCGCCGGGTGTAGGCGGAGACTAGTGCCGCGATTCGAGGCAACCCTGCGCATGGCCCAACAGTGCCAGTCGAGCACATCGGTCACGGGTCAGTCAGCCGCGGGAAGAGGCGCGACGGTCGATATGGCCAAAAGTGGGCCGACAGTAATGGCGGCAGCAGGCGAGCGGAAGCAGCAGTCAAATCGTCTGTAGGCTCACGTCCCCTCCTGGAGCAGCAGGGGAGCCCTCTCCCACGGCGTGAAGACGACGCGCCCGTGTTCCGTCCCTCGAACGGCTCGCACAACGACCGCCCCGCGAACCACCCGTCCCGTCGCATTAACTCCGTGGTAGGGCAAGCGACACCTTTGGCAGGCGAAGCGAGCGACGTTTCACCTCCGCCATGATGACCGCGTCAAAGAAGGTGCGCCACACCGTTTAAATTCGAATCCTTTTCCTCTTCCCCTTTCTCTCTCTTGCCACAGGAACCGGGAAAGGGGATATTTCGAAAGGGATCCTTCTCCACGAAGGAAGCAAGCCCCGAGCCCTCCTACTGATCAGGGGTTCGAAGGCTGGCCCCTCGGAAGGGTTCGACAGTCGCCCCAGAGCACTTGGGCTTCAGGCTCATTACTGATCAGAGGTTCGAAGGCTGGCCCCTTGGAAGGGTTCGACAGCCGCCTTAGAGCACTCGGGCTCCGCGCCCACTACTGATCAGGGGTTCGAAGGCTGGTCCCTCGGAAGGGTTCGACAGTCGCCCTAGAGCATGCAGAGCGAGGGATGACTCTGGGTACGTCCGATACATGGCCGAGGCTCAGGCTACGCTCCCGAGGTACCCTAGGACATTTCCGAGACCAGCAGGAGCGATTTTGTAACGGAATCCCATCAGAGGGAGGCATCGAGCCCTCGGACCCTATCGAACGGGACCAGGTCCGGCAAATCACCTGCAGGTACTTTTGGAGCGCGCCTCTGGGCCACTAGCCGACCCTTATCAAACGGGGCACGAGCATCCACTCGGATCACCCGTTAGCAACTCACTGGAGACACCATGTTCGGCGCCCTCCGAGGGCAACATGGCGCTTTCCCCCCTTCCTCCTTGCGGAAAGGCGACGAAGGGGCATATGATAAAAGTCGAGTTAGTCCTTGATCGTCCTCTCGCTCCGTGCAGAGGCTCGGGGGCTGCTCTCGCAAACCTGGTTACGGCCAAACCGTTGACAGCGTCAACAAACCAGCCTGAAAACTCGGAACCTGACTGTAAGACCCAAAATTAGTAAAAAAATAATAATATAATAAATTAACAAATATAGTATTATAATGCTTTGGGAATCAGGGAATAAAAAAATATGAGAAAGGAATTTTTTAAAGGAAACCATTTATTCCTCCCATGAATAAATAACAAGGAGAAGAATAAATAATAACATCGTAAACAATTGAAGTTATATTCACATTAGTATGAATTTGAGCACTTGGAAATTTGAAGATCAAACATGGATTTGAAAAGAGTTGAGAAGGATAATTGTGATAATCATGTAATTTGTCTCGAATTAAATGGTGAGGGGAGGATAAATAATAATAATAATAAATATGAAATTAGGATGTCTATCCATAATAGAATTGTGCCTAAAATTCAAAGTTGAGTCATGTTTTTGAAATAGAAATCATAAAAAGAAAATAGAAAAGAAAAAGAGAAAAGGAAGAAAACCTCATTTTGGGTCGAAATCCCCACCTGCGACCCACTTCTTTCCTTGCTCCTGCTTGGCTCAGTTGGGGAAACCAGATAGCCCATTGGCGCTCCTACTCGTTGACACACGGGACCCACTGCTCAGTCTCATTCGCCACCTGGTGCGCGTGCTTGGCCGACCGACAGGTGGGACCTCCTCCTAGATTCTTCCCCAACCATCGTCCGTGACGATTTCTACCGCAACACCTCATCCAAATCCTCAACAGATCGCGCGTGGGACCTCGCCAACCAACCGTCCCCAAACTGTAGCGCTCTTACCGTGGGGCCGGTTGGACAGACCCGTCATCCCCGCGAGACTCGCGGGTGAGCTCAACCGAACCGCGAAGAAGACGCCGCCGTGAACCGCGGATTTGACCCGTGCATGCTCGAGCTTCTCGGCAACGGACTCTATCAACCGGGGGCATATAAACCCGCCCCTGCGGTCTTCCCTGAACCATTGGCGCGCTGAAGAACACAGAGCGCCGTGAGGGAGAAGCAGTGCACCGTCGCGGTCGATTTTCGCGGGCATCAACGTCCAGTCTCGTTTTGGGTCTCGGCGTGCTACCAATCGGGTCGCCTTCGTGAATTGAAACCTCCGGTATCATCTTTCGGGCACGCGGTCTCTCCGGTCATCTCTAATTTCTCATCGACGCGTCGCGGTCACCGCAATCCGCGCAACTCCGTGGGTGGAGACCATCACGACCCAATCGCTGGTAAGGACTACCTCAACCTTCTCACCATCCGACTAGCTTCGTGTAGCTCTGTTTAATTTGATGATGAAGCTCGGGGGAGGCCGATTGGTGGCACGGTCGTTCTTCCCCATCGCGCGGTCACGGCAGAGGCGCCCCTGCTTGGTTGGTGGGGGAAGATGAACGTAGACCGTTGGTCTGGCCTGGGCGGCTGAGATTAAAACACCGCGTAACCCTTCGCCGCATTAGACCTGGAGCGTCAAAATGGGATCGGATGGTAGGGGGCTTGGGCGATGGCTGGCCATGGATCTCAGATCCAGCGGGCAGGATCGCATCCCGGCTCACTTGCGGCGATTTAATCTGGGCCGTGTGTGGTGATCGGACGGCCACAACATGTGATACCCCTTCGGTGGGATCTTTTGCTAAAGAGCCCCCCATTGTTTGCATAATAAACCCGCCGTCCTATATCACTGTGCGCTGTGTCTTAGGAGTTTCACTCCGTATTCCCTGCGTTTTTCATTTATTGAGGCCCAGTCCAGTACTGTTTTAAATTGATTAAATGAATGGGAAATTGGATTTTTAATAAAAAAATAAACCCTAGAACTTGTATAAATCATATAAAATCCATTTTAGTCCAAATTAGCCCATTCCAGTTCCTATAATTTTGTAATATTATTGTTTATCATTTAGTGCCACTGTTTTGACATAATAGCCATATTAAAATTGATATGCTAATTAATCTTGTACAAAACACCTAGAATCTTTGGAAATCCATAACTTAAAATCTATAACTTCAAAATTAATAATCCATGTTCCTGTGATCTTATTTCAATATGTAGATTATTAATATGTATTTTGCATATATGTTTGGTGTAATGTTAATTTTGCCTATACCATGTTTGTTTGTATTGCTACGACTAGAGCGAGGTCACGAGTCACCTGAAGATCATCCTGGTACCCGGAATCTCAAGTCCTAGGCAAGTTGTGCCCTTGATCACTTCTTTTACCCACTCATGTTCTAATTAATCATAATGATCTGCATAGGTTAATTTTGATGGGACCCAATAGGTTACCCTAGTTTGTCTATCTTTATACCTTGTTTACCACTGAACTTTTTGGGTAGTACTTGCTAGTGCTTTATGTGGTTTTGGGTATGAAGATACATTACTCATGATTATACTTTTGTTATCCGTTGTTATTTATCGTTCATGATAAGATCATTATGTTAATTGGAACATGGAGCGACCACCCGGGAAAAAAGTGCTACCACAAGGGTTTAATGGGACGCCCTTGGCTGATTAATTAGGAAAGCTAGTGGAGGACTACCTTACCCGAAAGGGGCAAGGGCAGTAGGGGAGTGGTCAGTGTAGGGAGGCCCTCGGGAGGATTTTGCTGCGATGGCGGTCCTGCAAGGGATTCCTGCATTGGAGCTTCCTATAAACTGTAGCGGGTTTTCTGAAGCTAGTGGAACTTTGTAAAGGCCTCGTAGTGTTACCCTGCCTCGCCTCCTCGGTAGAGGTGTATGGGAAGTCGCGATCCCTTGGCAGATGGGTAACATGACTTGTGGGTAAAGATGCGCAACCTCTGCAGAGTGTAAAACTGGTATACTAGCCGTGCTCACGGTCATGAGCGGCTCGGACCCTCACATGATTAATTTATGGAACTAAATTCAATTTGTCATATGCATTGCATCGCAGGTGAGGTTGTTACTTTTGTTCTACTACTTAATTGGGCTGATATTTACTTATACTTAGTAATTGCTAATAAAATTTTGACCAACTTTAAAAGCAATGCTCAGCTCTAACCATCCTCTTTGGTAAGCCTTACGCTTCACGTGAGCTCCCACCTTTGGCGATTTCATGCACATTATTCCCCACAACTTGTTGAGCGATGAACGTATGTGAGCTCACTCTTGCTGTCTCACACCCCCCCACAGGTCAAGAGCAGGTACCACAGGATGAGGCGCTTGGAGGATGCTGCGATGTGTTCGTGAGAGGTCTAGGCCGTCGTCTCCTAGTCAACTTTGGGTTGCTAGACCGTTGTCTCCTTATAATGTAATTATTTATTTTGTATAGAACTCCTGTTATATATAAAGATGTGACATTCGATCCTGTGCCACTATACATCATATGTGTGAGACTTGGTCCCAGCATATCTGGTGTTTATGTTCGCGCCCGGGCTTTGGACCCCTGAAATCCGGGTGTGACACTGACCATGCACCCGAGCTACGATCAGATCGCATGAGGGAGCAACCAGACCGGTCGAGGCATCACGAAAGGCATTAAGACCTCGGAGGAGTCAAACCACTCCTCCGAGGCCTCGGGGGCTACACCCGGCGGGTGCGCTCGCGCGCACCCACCGGAACAAAATATAACCGAGAAAGGCCGGTCCCCTTGCGAAAAAGTGCGACAAAGCCTCCAAGCGAGTACCAACACTCCCTTTGAGACTCGGGGGATACTGTCGGGTACCATAATTAGGGGTACCCCCAACACTGTTAAACTCGGCTGGTAATCACCAACAGCACAAACTGCAGAGACTGATGGGCGCAATTCAGGTCAAGGCTTCGTCTACTCAAGTGACGCGATCTTGCCTCGCCCGAGCCCAGCCTCAGGCGGGAACTGTAGTCCCAGGCGAATTCACGCCTCGCCCGAGGGCCTCCTCAAGCAACGGGCGCACCCTCGACTCGCCCGAAGCCCAGCTCGGGCAGGCTTCGTTGTGAAGCAACCTTGGCCAAATCACCTCACCAACCGACCGTATCGCAGGCACATTCAATGCAAGGATCGCCTGGCGCCTTATCCTGACACGCGTGCCTCAGTCGGCAAGGTCGAAGTGACCGCAGTCACTTCGCCCTCCCGCTGACTGGCCTGACAGGAAAACAGCGTCGCTCGCCCCTCTCCGACTGCTGTGCCACCCGCCAGGGTGAGGCTGACAGCAGCTGAGTCCAGCCTCAGGCGCAACATGAAGCTCAGCCTCAGGAGGAAGTCTCCGCCTCGCCCGACCCCAGGGCTCGGCCCCCGCCTCGGCCTCGGAAGGTGGTCTCCGCCTCGCCCGACCCCAGGGCTCGGCCTCAACCTCGACCTCGGAAGGTGGTCTCCGCCTCGCCCGACCCCAGGGCCCAACCTCAACCTCGACCTCGGGAGGAATCGCGTCCTCGCCCGACCCCGACCTCGGCCTCAGGAGAAGTCTTCGCCTCGCCCGACCTTGGGCTCGGACCGTCCACGCCGCAGGGGGTACATCATTACCCTACCCCTAGCTAGCTCAGGCTACAGGGGAACAAGACCGGCGTCCCATCCAGGCTCGCCCCGGTAACAAGTAATGATGCCTCCCCGCGTGCGTCCATGACGACGGTGGTTCTCAGCCCCCTACGGAAGCAAGGAGACGTCAGCAAGGTCCCAGCAGCCCCGACAGCTGTGCTTCTACATGGCTCAAACGCTCCTTCGACGGCCACGACACCGCGTACACAGGACTCTAGCACCTCTCCGACAGCCACGTTGGCATGTACATAGGTGAAAGGGAAATGTGCCCTTGGGCCATTTCTAAGTATTTTGGTGGTTTAGTGTCCAACACAAGTGTCTAAGTGTAAAATGGTGGACAAAGTACAAATCAAGGATAAAGGTATGCTTCTCAGACTTAGTACATTGTTTTAGAGACTAATGTATTGTGTCTAAGTGCTGGAAACAGGAAAAGACCAACTGGAAATGCCTTGGCTCGAGCAGCCAAGACTTTGCTCAGTCTGGAGCACCGGACTGTCCGGTGGTGCACCGGACAGTGTCCGGTGCACCAGGCTGACTCGAGCAAAGTGGTTGCTCTCGGGACTTCGACGGCGGTGTACGGCTATAATTCACCGGACTGTCCGGTGGTGCACCGGATTGTCCGGTGGGCCGCTCACAGGCGAACTCGTCGCTCTCGGGAATTCATCGTCGACGTACGGCTATAATTCACCGGACTGTCCGGTGTGCACCGGACTGTCCGGTGAGCCAACGGTCGGCAGGGCCAACGGTCGGCCGCGCGATCCGCGCGTGACGCGTGGCCGAGCCAACGGTCACATTGGTGCACCGGACTGTCCGGTGTGCACCGGACTGTTCGGTGTGCACCGGACAGTGTCCGGTGCGCCAACGGCTCTCAGACTCCAACGGTCGGCTTCGTCAAATAAGGAAAGCAATCTGCACCAGACAGTAAACTGTGGATGTCCGGTGGTGCACCGGACTGTCCGGTGCACCAGTCGACAGAAGGCAAGATCAGCCTTCCTTGATTGCTCTCAACGGCTCCTAGCTGCCTTGGGGCTATAAAAGGGACCCCTAGGCGCATGGAGGAGAATACCAAGCATTCCTACAACATTCCTAAGCACCAAGACATCGATTCCGCGCCTTTGATTCTTTGCGATAGCAATTAGAGCTCTTGCTGAGTGGTGAACTCATTGAGTTGTATTGTGAGCTCTCGTTGCGACTTGTGTGCGTGGTGTTGCTGTGATTTCTTGTCTTGAGTGCGTTGCTAATCCTTCCCTTGCTCTGTGCTTCTTTGTGAATTTCAAGTGTAAGGGCGAGAGGCTCCAAGTTGTGGAGATTCCTCGCAAACGGGATTGAGTAAAGCAAGCAAAACATCGTGGTATTCAAGTGGGTCTTTGGACCGCTTGAGAGGGGTTGATTGCAACCCTCGTCCGTTGGGACGCCACAACGTGGAGTAGGCAAGCGTTGGTCTTGGCCGAACCACGGGATAACCACTGTGCCATCTCTGTGATTGATCTTGTTGGTTATTGTGTTTTGTTGAAGATTCCTCTTTAGCCACTTGGCAATTATTGTGCTAACGATTAACCAAGTTTTGTGGCTTAAGTTTTTAAGTTTTACAGGATCACCTATTCACCCCCCTCTAGGTGCTCTCAATTGGTATCGGAGCCGTTCTCTTCACAAAGGGACTAACCGCCCGAAGAGATGGATCCTAAGGGGAAGGGAATCGTGATCAACGACAAAGAGAAGGAATCCTTCGTCAACGAGACGAAGGACGACAAGACTACCGACTCCGGCTCGGGCCATAGACGGAAGGAAGGGAAGAAGAAGAAGACGAGGCGCATCAAGGAGATCGTCTACTACGACGATAGCGGTGAGTCTACTTCTTCCCAAAAGGACGACGACCACAACGACTACGAGAGAAGGAAACCGGTTAATTCGAACTTTTCTTTTGACTACTCTCGTATTCCGCAAAGTTCAAATTCACATTTGCTCTCCATTCCACTCGGCAAGCCCCCACACTTTGATGGGGAGGACTACGGATTTTGGAGCCACAAAATGCGTAGTCACCTATTCTCTCTCCATCCTAGTATATGGGAGATTGTAGAGAGTGGAATGCACTTTGATAGTTCGGATAGTCCCATGTTCATTAATGAGCAAATACATAAGAATGCACAAGCTACTACTGTTCTTCTAGCTTCACTGTGCAGGGATGAATATCACAAAGTGAGCGGCTTGGATAACGCCAAGCAGATCTGGGACACCCTCAAGATTTCTCATGAGGGGAACGACGTCACCTTGCTCACCAAAATGGAGTTGGTGGAGGGCAAGCTTGGACGGTTCGTGATGATAAGGGGCGATGAGCCAACTCAAACATACAACCGGCTCAAGACTCTTATCAACAAAATAAGGAGCTACGGAAGCACGCGATGGACGGACCACGACGTCATCCGACTGATGCTAAGGTCCTTTACCGTTCTTGATCCTCATTTGGTGAATAATATTCGTGAGAATCCCAGGTACACCAAAATGTCGCCCGAAGAAGTCCTTGGAAAATTCGTTAGCGGGCGAATGATGATCAAGGAGGCGAGGTACGTGGACGACGCCTTGAATGGTCCGATCAACGAACCGCAACCCCTTGCTCTCAAGGCAACAAGAAGCAAGGAGGCGCTACCTAGCAAGGTGGCACAAATTGAGGCGGCCGGACTTAATGATGAAGAGATGGCCCTCATCATCAAAAGATTCAAGACGACGCTTAAGGGTCGCAAGGGACAGCCAAGCAAGACCAAAGCCAAGGGAAAGCGCTCATGCTTCAAATGCGGTAAGCTTGGTCATTTTATTGCTAACTGTCCCGACAATGATAGTGATCAGGACCAAGGGAACAAGAGGGAGAAGAAGAAGAATTATAAGAAGGCAAAGGGCGAGGCTCATCTTGGCAAGGAATGGGATTCGGACTGCTCCTCGTCCGACTCCGACAATGAAGGACTCGCCGCCACCGCCTTCAACAAGTCATCCCTCTTCCCCAATGAGCGTCACACATGCCTTATGGCAAGGGAGAAGAAGGTATGTACTCGAGACTCTACTTATGCTTCTTCAAGTGAGGACGAATCTAGTGATGAGGATGAAATAGATTATTCATGTCTATTTAAAGGCCTAGATAGAAATAAAATTGATAAAATCAATGAATTGATTGATGCCTTGAATGAAAAGGATAGGCTTTTAGAAAAGCAAGAGGATTTGTTGTATGATGAACATGATAAATTTGTAGAGGCACAAAAATCCTATGCTTTAGAAGTTAAAAGAAATGAAATGCTTTCTTATGAACTATCTACTTGTCATGAAACCATTTTTACTTTAAAAAGTGTTAACAATGATTTAAATGCTAAATTAGAGGTAGCAAATAAATCTAATTCTTGTGTAGAACATGTTATGATTTGCACTAGGTGTAAGGATGTTGATATTGATGCTTGTAGTGAACACCTAGTTTCAATTTCTAGATTAAATGATGAAGTAGCTAGTCTTAATGCCCAACTTAAGACTAGCAAAAGTGATTTCGATAAGCTAAAATTTGCAAGGGATGCCTACACGATTGGTAGACACCCCTCAATTAAGGATGGACTTGGCTTCAAGAGGGAAGCCAAGGATTTAACAAGCCATAAGGCTCCCATCTCCACCAAGGAGAAAGGGAAGGCCCCTATGACTAGTAGTGCTAAAAAGAACCATGCTTTTATGTATCATGACAAGAGACAATATAGAAATGCTTATAGAAGTTATAATGCATATGATGCTTTTGATTCTCATGCCATGTTTGCTTCTAGTTCTTCCTATGTGCATGATAGAAATGTTGGTAGGAGAAATGTTGTTCATAATATGCCTAGGAGAAATGTTGTTAATGTTCCTAGGAAAGTTAATGAACCATCTACAATATATCATGCTTGCAATGCTTCATTTGCCATTTGTAGAAAGGGTAAGAAGGTATTGGCTAGGAAGTTAGGGGCCAAATGCAAGGGTGACAAAACTTGCATTTGGGTCCCTAAGACAATTGTGACTAACCTTGTAGGACCCAACAAGAGTTGGGTACCTAAGACCCAAGCCTAAATTTGCCTTGCAGGTTTATGCATCCGGGGGTTCAAGCTGGATTATCGACAGCGGATGCACAAACCATATGACGGGGGAGAAGAAGATGTTCACTTCCTACGTCAAAAATGAGGATTCCCATGATTCAATAATATTCGGTGATGGGAACCAAGGCAAGGTGAAAGGTTTAGGCAAGATTGCAATATCTAATGAGCACTCTATCTCTAATGTATTTTTAGTTGAGAGTCTTGGATATAATTTAATATCTGTTAGTCAATTATGTAATATGGGATATAATTGTTTATTCACAAATGTAGATGTGTCTGTCTTTAGAAGATGTGATGGTTCACTAGCTTTTAAGGGTGTACTAGACGACAAACTTTACTTAGTTGATTTTGCAAAAGAAGAGGCCGGTCTAGATGCATGCTTAATAGCTAAGACTTGCTTGGGCTGGTTGTGGCATCGCCGCTTAGCACATGTGGGGATGAAGAACCTCCACAAGCTTCTAAAGGGAGAACACGTGATAGGTCTAACCAATGTTCATTTCGAAAAAGATAGACCTTATGTAGCGTGTCAAGCAGGTAAACAAGTGGGAGGAGCACATCACAGCAAGAATGTGATGACCACGTCAAGACCTCTGGAGCTGCTACATATGGACCTCTTCGGACCCGTCGCCTATCTGAGCATAGGAGGAAGTAAGTATGGTCTAGTTATTGTTGATGACTTTTCCCGCTTCACTTGGGTGTTCTTTTTGTTGGATAAGTCTGAAACCCAAGGGACCCTCAAGCGCTTCCTAAGGAGAGCTCAAAATGAGTTCGAGCTCAAGGTGAAGAAGATAAGGAGCGACAACGGGTCCGAATTCAAGAATCTTCAAGTGGAGGAGTTCCTTGAGGAGGAGGGGATCAAGCACGAGTTCTCCGCTCCCTACACACCTCAGCAAAATGGTGTGGTAGAGAGGAAGAACAGGACACTCATAGATATGGCGAGGACTATGCTTGGAGAGTTCAAGACCCCCGAGTGCTTTTGGTCGGAAGCCGTGAACACGGCTTGCCACGCCATCAACAGGGTCTACCTTCACCGCCTCCTCAAGAAGACTTCATATGAGCTGCTGACTGGTAACAAACCCAATGTATCGTACTTTCGTGTATTTGGGAGTAAATGCTACATTCTAGTGAAGAAGGGTAGGAATTCCAAATTTGCTCCCAAGGCTGTAGAAGGGTTTTTATTAGGTTATGATTCAAATACAAAGGCGTATAGGGTCTTCAACAAATCATCGAGTTTGGTTGAAGTCTCTAGCGACGTTGTATTTGATGAGACTAATGGCTCTCCAAGAGAGCAAGTTGTTGATCTTGATGATGTAGATGAAGAAGACGTTCCAACGGCCGCGATACGCACCATGGCGATTGGAGATGTACGGCCTCAGGAACAATTGGAGCAAGATCAACCGTCTTCCTCAACTATGGTGCATCCCCCAACCCAAGATGACGAACAGGTACCTCAAGTGGAAGGGCATGATCAAGGGGGAGCACATGATGTTCAAGTTGAAGAGGAAGAAGCACCTCAGGCACCTCCAACCCAAGTTCGAGCGACGATCCAAAGGGATCATCCCGTCGACCAAATATTGGGTGATATTAGCAAGGGAGTAACTACTCGTTCAAGATTAGTTAATTTTTGTGACCATTACTCTTTTGTCTCTTCTATTGAGCCTTTCAGGGTAGAAGAGGCCTTGCTAGATCCAGACTGGGTGTTGGCCATGCAGGAGGAACTCAACAACTTCAAGCGCAATGAAGTTTGGACACTGGTGCCTCGTCCCAAGCAAAATGTTGTGGGAACCAAGTGGGTGTTCCGCAACAAACAGGACGAGCATGGGGTGGTGACAAGGAACAAGGCTCGACTTGTGGCAAAAGGTTATGCCCAAGTCGCAGGTTTGGACTTTGAGGAGACATTCGCTCCTGTGGCTAGGCTAGAATCAATTCATATTTTGCTAGCATATGCCGCTCACCATTCTTTCAGGTTGTACCAAATGGATGTGAAGAGCGCTTTCCTCAACGGGCCGATCAAAGAGGAGGTGTACGTGGAGCAACCCCCTGGCTTCGAGGATGAACGGTACCCCGACCATGTGTGTAAGCTCTCTAAGGCGCTCTATGGACTTAAGCAAGCCCCAAGAGCATGGTATGAATGCCTTCAAGACTTTTTAATTGCTAATGCTTTCAAGGTTGGGAAAGCCGATCCAACTCTTATTACTAAGACTTGCGATGGTGATCTTTTTGTGTGCCAAATTTATGTCGATGACATAATATTTGGTTCTACTAACCAAAAGTCATGTGAAGAGTTTAGCAGGGTTATGACGCAGAAATTCGAGATGTCGATGATGGGCGAGTTGAACTACTTCCTTGGGTTCCAAGTGAAGCAACTCAAGGACGGCACTTTCATCTCCCAAACGAAGTACACGCAAGACTTGCTAAAGCGGTTTGGGATGAAGGACGCCAAGCCCGCAAAGACGCCGATGGGAACTGACGGACACACCGACCTCAACAAAGGAGGTAAGTCCGTTGATCAAAAAGCATACCGGTCCATGATAGGTTCTTTGCTTTATTTATGTGCTAGTAGACCGGATATTATGCTTAGCGTATGCATGTGTGCTAGATTTCAATCTGATCCTAAGGAGTGTCACTTAGTGGCTGTGAAGCGAATTCTTCGATATTTAGTCGCTACGCCTTGCTTCGGGATCTGGTATCCAAAGGGGTCTAACTTTGACTTGATTGGGTACTCAGATTCCGACTATGCTGGATGTAAGGTCGATAGGAAGAGTACATCGGGGACGTGCCAATTCTTAGGAAGGTCCCTGGTGTCATGGAATTGTAAGAAACAAACTTCCGTTGCCCTATCCACCGCTGAGGCCGAGTACGTTGCCGCAGGACAGTGTTGCGCGCAACTACTTTGGATGAGGCAAACCCTCCGGGACTTTGGCTACAATCTGAGCAAAGTCCCACTCCTATGTGATAATGAGAGTGCTATCCGAATAGCGGAAAATCCTGTTGAGCACAGCCGCACAAAGCACATTGACATCCGACATCAATTTTTGAGAGACCACCAGCAAAAGGGAGATATCGAAGTGTTTCATGTTAGCACCGAGAACCAGCTAGCCGATATCTTCACTAAGCCTTTAGATGAAAAGACCTTTTGCAGGCTGCATAGTGAGCTAAATGTCCTAGATTCGCGGAACTTGGATTGATTTGTAGCATACATGTGTTTATGCCTTTGATCATGTTCATTCTGCATTCTGTTACGTGTTGTGGTGCTCAAGTTGTACAAACACTCCCTGGACCTCACAAGTCCGTGTTGCAAGTGATGCACATATTTAGGGGGAGCTATGCTACAACTTGACCCTTTGAGACTAACCATGTACTTGAGTTTGGTTGTTTTAGTCTCCAAGGAGAATTGAAAGGGAAAAGGTGGACTTGGACCATGCAAGACTTCCACTGCACTCCGATGAAAAGAGTAACTTTTCCAAGTTCATCTTTATACTCTTATTGCCTTGTGTTCTTATTTGACGATTTTGGTGAGGCGATGGGGTTAAAGGGCCAAGATTGATCCCGTTTTGGTGCTTGATGCCAAAGGGGGAGAAAATAAAGGCCAAAGCAATAGATGGATCAACTACCACTTGAGAAATTTTGAAAATAGTAGATTAGAGCTTTTGGTTTGTCAAAACTCTTTTATTGTCTCCTGTGTCAAAAGTTGGCCTCTTGTGGGGAGAAGTGTTGATTATGGGAAAAAAGGGGAGTTTTTGAAATCCTTGATCAAATTTCTTTGAAAAACCTCTCTTTATGTCTCTACAAGTGGATTTGACTTAGAGATAGGAATTTGAGTTTGATTTGCAAAAACAAACCAAGTGGTGGCAAAGGATGATCCATATATGTCAAAATTGAATCAAAACAATTTTGGGTTCTTATTTGAATTGATTTTGTACTTGTTCTACTTGCTTTATGTTGTGTTGGCATAAATCACCAAAAAGGGGGAGATTGAAAGGGAAATGTGCCCTTGGGCCATTTCTAAGTATTTTGGTGGTTTAGTGTCCAACACAAGTGTCTAAGTGTAAAATGGTGGACAAAGTACAAATCAAGGATAAAGGTATGCTTCTCAGACTTAGTACATTGTTTTAGAGACTAATGTATTGTGTCTAAGTGCTGGAAACAGGAAAAGATCAACTGGACATGCCTTGGCTCGAGCAGCCAAGACTTTGCTCAGTCTGGAGCACCGGACTATCCGGTGGTGCACCGGACAGTGTCCGGTGCGCCAGGCTGACTCAAGCAAAGTGGTTGCTCTCGGGACTTCGACGGCGGTGTACGGCTATAATTCACCGGACTGTCCGGTGGGCCGCTCACAGGTGAACTCGTCGCTCTCGGGAATTCATCGTCGACGTACGGCTATAATTCACCGGATTGTCCGGTGTGCACCGGACTGTCCGGTGAGCCAACGGTCGGCAGGGCCAACGGTCGGCCGCACGATCCGCGCGTGACGCGTGGCCGAGCCAACGGTCACATTGGTGCACCGGACTGTCCGGTGTGCACCGGACAGTGTCCGGTGCGCCAACGGCTCTCAGACTCCAACGGTCGGCTTCGTCAAATAAGGAAAGCAATCTGCACCGGACAGTGAACTGTGGATGTCCGGTGGTGCACCGGACTGTCCGGTGCACCAGTCGACAGAAGGCAAGATCAGCCTTCCTTGATTGCTCTCAACGGCTCCTAGCTGCCTTGGGGCTATAAAAGGGACCCCTAGGCGCATGGAGGAGAATACCAAACATTCCTACAACATTCCTAAGCACCAAGACATCGATTCCACGCCTTTGATTCTTTGCGATAGCAATTAGAGCTCTTGCTGAGTGGTGAACTCATTGAGTTGTATTGTGAGCTCTCGTTGCGACTTGTGTGCGTGGTGTTGCTGTGATTTCTTGTCTTGAGTGCGTTGCTAATCCTTCCCTTGCTCTGTGCTTCTTTGTGAATTTCAAATGTAAGGGCGAGAGGCTCCAAGTTGTGGAGATTCCTCGCAAACGGGATTGAGTAAAGCAAGCAAAACATCGTGGTATTCAAGTGGGTCTTTGGACCGCTTGAGAGGGGTTGATTGCAACCCTCGTCCATTGGGACGCCACAACGTGGAGTAGGCAAGCGTTGATCTTGGCCGAACCACGGGATAACCACTGTGCCATCTCTGTGATTGATCTTGTTGGTTATTGTGTTTTGTTGAAGATTCCTCTTTAGCCACTTGGCAATTATTATGCTAACGATTAACCAAGTTTTGTGGCTTAAGTTTTTAAGTTTTACAGGATCACCTATTCACCCCCCCTCTAGGTGCTCTCAATAGGGCTCTGGCTCCTCTCTGCCGGACACGTTAGCATATTGCTACACCCCCCATTGTACACCTGGACCCTCTCCTTGCATCTATAAAAGGAAGGGCCAGGGCCCTCATACGAGGGGGTGGTCGTGCGGGAGGACGGGCTGACGAACCGGCTCACACTCTCTCGCGAACGCTTGTAACCCCTATTGCAAGCGCATCCTCCTCTGGCGCACGATAACACGAGCCGCGGGTTTTCCCCCCCTTTGTGTTCCATCTCGCGCCAACCCATCTGGGCTAGGGCACGGAGCGACAATTTTACTCGTCGGTCCAGGGACCTCCCGGGGTCGAAATGCCGACATTATGATTCAATCCAAAGACTCTCTGAGTTCTTGGACAGTGCACTTATGCACTCGATTTGGTCGGTTTGGGGAAAACCTTTAGGGTTTCTGACCCTAATTGGTTCTACAAGCTTGTATGTGCTTGACCTAGCGATCTAGGCCATAGATTTCTATATCTCGATCCCTTGGGTGGTCATTACAACTAGATTTTGGGGATTAATTTTTGGGTTTCCCTAAACCAAACTCCCCTGATTTGTTCTTTCTTTCTTTGTTTGTTTATCTTCTAATCTTCTCTGTTCTTATTTTCTCGGGTGAGTGGGTGATGATGGCTCTCTGAGCCCGCACAATGATACCCGAGATGATTTCTTGATCCATTAATTCAATCGGATTAAAGAATCTGGGTACTTATGTTGGCTCCAATGCCATTGATTGGTTTAATAGAAACTGTGGTCTTACTAAGTTCTAGAAAGCCAATATAAAACCAAACCTCGATGATCTAAGAATCCTAATCTAACTAAGAGGAGTAGATCTACATACGCGCATTCATCGTTGTTGTTGTTCATGGTGAGGTTGGCCAGTGCTGCTGCATCGGTCGCCGATGAACCTCCAATAGTAGATCTCCCTCCTCCTATCATGTCCTAAAGCGATGGTGGTGGAGGAGCATGGTCACCAGCGTCGTCTTGGTTCACCTGTAGAGGTGGAGGCTTGGATCCAGTGTCCGTTGGGGCATCGTGGTCGTCAGTCGCCATAGATCACAATGATTCTAGTCACTCGCAAACACCTAGGCGATAGGTGCCTCTCAGGATGTAGATTAGGGTTTTGGCTGAGGATTAGCGATGGCTTAGTCTTATTGACCCCTTTAATTCTTTTTATATGGTGTCGTGTCAACGGAGGCTACAAGCATGGTTAGGGTGGCCCCCAATCAAGGGCACATATTAGGGAGTTAATTAAGACTAAATTTACCCCCGGTTACTTTTTTAACTGACTTGTGTAGAGGACACATCCAACAAAAACAACTAAAACAAGCCAGGTTACCTCGATGAAGTAACAAGAAATTTGGAATCGTGCCATTATGAAACGTGGGTTTCGCTAGATTGCCATCAAATGAATGGGATTCACCCAGACACCATTATGAACAATGACATACACGACATAATGCCTTTTTATTATTTAACAACAACTAAAAAAACTTTAATCTAATCAGAGGAGGTGACCTAACTCTTTTGCCCCTCTCCACCTTTTTCACGAGAGATCCTTTCACGGTCTTCTCCCTTTCTTCTCATGTGTCCGCGACCACGTCTTTATTCCAAATGGTGGCCAAGCCCCTCACCCCCCGCCAGCGGTTGGACTGTGCCAAGCTCCTCACCACCACCTCAGTCCTCACATGCGCCCATGTTGTCCATTCTCTATGCACACATCGACAGGGGATTGCGCCACCGCCTGTAGCCTATCGTCGAAGCTCTCCACTGTGTCGTTGTTGACACCCTCTACTTTGGCCAGTCCTCCTACATCAGATTTAAGAGAACAAGGCTTTCATTTTTGATTTGATGTTCGATTGATACTTGATAGTATGCATACAAAATAATTAGTGTCCTCTGTTCCCTAAAATCCAAAGCCTAGTTTATAGAAAAAGGGAGAAAAAGGTGGCAATGAGATGGAGTCCATCTTAATTGATGATTTCCATGGGTATGCTCTACTAACACTTTGGTGTTAGTTCTCGAGTATGAAACACATTAGCAGTGCAATTCGCTAACAATTAACTATGGCCACTTTTAAAATATTTATTTTCCAACATTTATGATGAGCCATTAGCAACTGTAGAAGTTCCTATCTGACATGATCAACCACTAACTACTATTGATTAGGACACATTACATATTTTTGATAGTACAGATGAATAAGGAAGGATTGAAATAGTTGATGATAACCAAATGTATGTGCTATTGGGGCTAAGAGATGAGGATGAGGATGTGCTATTGTGGCCACATGTGGATCTATCATTTGTTGTTGCTAGACCACTAAATAAGAGAGGTAGATGAAGGTACAAAAAACCCAGAATCAAGGGTTGTATTGAAGGTGGGAATAGCAAGGACAAGGAGGCTGCTGCAGAAAAAGGAAAAGAGGCTGACAAAGAGGCAGCTAATGAAGTTGACATGCAAGCTGAAAACCAAATTGAAAAAAGTAAGAAGATGATAAGAGGGGAGAGAGTGCAAAAAATGTGGAGAATTAGGCCACGGTGAAACCAGCTACAAGTGTCCATTAAATGGAACAAAGAAATGACAAGTGTTCAAATGGTTCATTCAAGTTGTTGCCATTTATATATTTCCTAATAACTATATTTCTCTAACATGGAGAAAGAGAAAGCCTCGAAAGAACACAACTAAGTATGATAGGAATGCCAAAGTGCCAATGCAAAAGAAGTCAAAAGAAATCGAGGGAGGTACTGCTGACCATGGAAGGGCAGAAGGTGCTACTGTCCAAGAAATGGATGCTGGTGTTGTTGTTCAAAACCCAACTAAGGCTGCAATGGAAATAATTATAAATGAAAGCCCAATTAGGGTCACCAGAAGGTTACTAACTGATAACCCAACTTGGCATGTTGTGTATGCTCCTAAGATATGTACCCAATGTTTGCTCTTTCACTTGCAGTCGACTTGCAATGCTATTGGGAGATGCTACAACCTCACAGGAAGGAAGGTCTCACACCTAGGAAGCTAACACCTCCTAGGAAGCTGACACCTAGGAAACTGAGATGTTGATTAGTGAAATCAGCTATTATTTATTAGTAGCATGTATCTAAGATGTGAACTCAATCACTATTAGTAGCTTGTATCTAAGATATGAACTCATCCACTATTAGTAGCATGTATTTGACATGTGAACTCAACCACTATTATGTATCTGTGAACTAGACCACAAGTTTGCAATCTATGGCATTAATCTTGCAGGAGGTTTGCTGCTACACACCATTATAAGGTGTTGGAGCTATTGTCTTATTGCAATGTGCTGGTGCAATTGGTTTCTTGCAGGAGGTTTGCTGTTACATACCTGAGTCAAACGTTTGTGATTGTATCCGTTTTTATTATTGGCACTATTCAAAAAGAGTCCATGCAGCCTGCAGGTGAGCCTGGGCACGAGATCTCCCTAGGCGCAAGCCCCTGCAGGCGAGCCTGGACGCAAGGCCCAGCAGTCGATGCCGTGGGAATGAATAGCGCCAGGTGATTGCGTCGACGAGAGCAAAAGAGTCAGGTCGCCTCCTCTGATTATATTAAAGTTGTTTTAGTTCTTGTTAAATAACCAAAAGGCATTATAGCGTCATAGCGTGTACGACGTTGTTCATAATAGTCTCTAGGTGAAACCCATTCCTTTTTATGGCAGTCTGATTAAACTCACATTTCATAGCATGATTCTAATTTTCTCATGAATAACCAGTGCCGACGTCGATAAGGACCTTCTCGGCGTTATACATCGGGGCGAACACTGTTTATTTCAGCTTTTTCCGAAGAACTATTCTAAAAATTTAGCTGTGTAAAGAATCTGAATATCGTAGATACTACGTGTGGAAGACGATAAAAGAGTTCATAGAGTTTAGGCCGTAGAAAGTGACGGTTCCCTACTATCGCAACGACTCGACCGATTCTGTGTTCACGCTGATTTTGGACGGTCTTAGCTAAAGTGATTCTCATAAAAACGGACTTAAAAGCTGGACGTTTGGTAATCTGCAGCGACTTCGGGTGGACAGAAGCTAGAAAAAACTAAAACAAACCGGGCCATAAAAGGACGTCGTGAGCAACACGATGATTATCTTTGCACACCCACCACCGACACAAAAGGTTAGTCATCAATCAAATGCTCGCGGAAAAGAAGAGGAAACGAAACAAGAGACGTGGGTACCAAGGGGATCAAAAGAGGGAGTACGACAGTACGTGCCGTTGGGGCAGAGGAATAGATATTGGAGCGCGGTAGAGGCGCTCTCGAGTCGGGTGACGGCGGTCCTGATATTGGTAAAGTTGTCTTATAGTTAAGAGTGGTAATGGATCGTGATCCAAATGGTTCTTTATAATTTGTTAAGATTATACATTAATTTTAGTTCAAAATGAATGAAAATAGGGTTTGATTCTAATTTAATCTGATATTTAAATTTTGTAGAATAAAAGTTAGAGCCCATTATCAGCCTAGAGAACGTCGAGATCCGTATTGAGCCCCTTGAGCTGTTGGTACTTGGTACACGCTCAGCTTGTCCAGCTCGAACCGTCCAGCGCTCGCCATGGCTAGCTAGCTTTGTCACGGGCCGACGGGTGTAAACGCAGAGAAGCTAGTGGTGACCGGCGGTAGTTAAGGCTAACCTATTATAAATATTTAAAATAGTTTGAAGCAATTAGGCCCCTATAGCTCAGTGGTAGAGCGTCAGTCTTGTAAACTGAAGGTCTGTAGTTCGATCCTGCATGGGGGCATGTTTTTTGTTTTGTTTGTCTTTTTCAGTTCTTGACTTTAAATTCAAAATCACAACTTCGTAATAAAAAATATCCTTCTTTTTTTTCTCTCTACACTTGTTTTCTTGCCAAGTGTTGGATTATTTATACATTTAAAAAAATTGGTTGTATTAACTCCCGAGCTAAAAAATCCTTTTTTCTGCACCTTTTTCTTTTCTTTTCATGGATTTATCCTTGTCTCTTTATTTCCGGTTTTTAATTTCAATGTGCAAATCACAACTCCTTAATAAAAATAACCTTTTCTCCAGACACACGGTATTGTTTTCCTTCCAATTGTTGGATTATTTTTCATTTTCAGTTTACAGATTTTAACCGTTTCGTTTTATTTTTTATCTTTTCAGTTTTCAAAATCCAAACCACAGCTTCCTAGCTGTCCCTTTATTCTCTAGACACACGGTATTGCTTTTCAACGGTTGGATTTGAAAGTTTATTATTATCATTAAGTGTTTGTTTGGTTTGGCTATTCCTTTTAATAAAGCGGGGAGGGAATCTGGCAGGTAGAGATGTCCACGTCTGCAAAATTTCTCTCAATCGTTTGATTCGCCGTGTACATCCAAGATGCAGCACGTGAATATGAGATTCTCCCGTCCACGGGATGCTTCCAGACAAGGCTGCCAGGTTCCCAGTCAAACGGAAAAAATGTGGCCTGCTGGACACACCACGGGACGCTTCCACATAAGGCTGCCAGTTCCCAGTCAAAAGGAAAAAAAGGTTGGCCCGCTAGCTTCTCTGTGGGCGCCTGGGCGGAGATCTGGAAAGCGAAGCCTACTGCACGCCGCTTAGAGATGGCAACGGGTACAAACCCGCCGGGTTTTGCTATCCCAAACCCGTACCCGTGAAAAATATTTACGCCCATTAAAAAACCCGTACCCATGACGGGTTTGAAATTTTGCCCAAACCCGTACCCATCGGGTTAGCGGGTACCCACGGGTTACCCGCGGGTTTTATGTCCAATATGCTTATTCTTTTTATAATCAATGAGTATCATAATGATTAATGAGATCATGGTCCAAAATTTATGTAATGAACAATGAGTTCATGATTTGGTATAAAAATATTAATAGAGATAATTAAATACAAATAATAAGTTGTATAATCAAGTTACCTTGCACTAGGTTATACATCCACCACATATATAACACTAGTAATAAATATAATAGCAAGCAAGCAACACTCTCACCAACTACTTATACATTCACTATTTGATAAAAATTAGGAAGTAAATAGGTAGATAACAAGTTTGTTGTTCGTTTATAAAATAAAATGACAATATACACTAGGTTTGGTCGGGTTTAAAAAACCCACGGGTTCACGGGTTTGGGTACTATAGGAACAAACCCGTACCCATGAACCCGTCGGGTATACATTTATGCCCATTAACAAACCCATGGGTATGAAAATTGACCCAAACCCGTACCCTAATGGGTAAAAACCCATCGGGTTTCGGGTTTCGGGTACCCATTGCCATCTCTAACGCCGCTGCTCCTCCTTCCCCGCGAGTGTCCGCTCCATCGCCGGCAACTACGATCCTGTTTCTGGTGCGTACCTCACAATCCATCCTTCTCCACGTGTTTACGCTGTTCATTGCGTCATACGATTCTTCCAGCAACAGATCGCGCCGCATTCCCCATTAGCAACTGTACTGTTACTGACGGCCGCCGTGTGGTGTTCCCGACGTGTGCTACCATCTCCAGTACACCCAATCCTCAACGTGCCGACGATCCCCGCAGGTACGGAGACTTCTCTGGCTATGTGTTCTTCGTGCTAGGTTTTGTCTTTTGCATCTCATTCTGGTTCCATTGAACATGGCTAGATATTAGGGCTTCGATGTTAGGTTTTTGGTTGTAACTTCCTCCTCCGTGCAAGGGTGATTAGGGCTTACCTCCAGCTTCGCTCACTTCGACTCCATTTTTTTTATTCAACAATTTTTTTATTTCCTAATATTTACCAAATGTTGGATTGCTATTCAAGGTTATCTACATTTCTCATCAAACTACCTACTACAACTCATACGAATATCTTATTAAAAGGAATATCAGACTCCTCAGCTTACATATGTGAATCCAACTTTGTTCATTATTATCTCTGAATACTCACTTACTATTCAACACCATCAGCAACTTACTATTCAACACCATCAGCAGGTGATTTGGATAGCGCGCATATTTTGTCACCAACAGGACCAATACATCTGATATTGTAAGTTTCTCCTATACATATAGTACATTGTACATATTCGAAATACTTCTCCATATACGTTCAATGATCCTTAACCTACATCATGCATTCTTATAATAAATACATAAGTACATAAACAAATGTACATGTACACAGAATACATATAGTGACTAAGTACATGTGTACAGTCATATATATACACAGATATTATATAATGTGGCTATAGATATGCATATAATATATAGACGCGCTTACATATATGCGCTCAGATCTATACATATCCAAAACAAGATTACCTTTCTTAACTCTAACCTTCTTAAGTCCTACAAATCCAGATATATATACGTTCATACTTACGTGTTTCTCTTTCTTGACTCTAACCTTCTCAAGTGTTCTTGATTTCATGTAGACTAAAAAATAAAGGAAAAAACATGTAAGAAAACACAACATGCCATTTTCATCATCCGGTCCACCTAGCAATGATGTAAGGACGATTCCATATCTTGATGAATGTGATGCCCCAAGAAGAAAAAGAAGGCACAGTAAGTCTTTTCACTCAGTATATAAAAGGCTATAAGTCTGACCAAAATACATACACACTATTTAGCCTGGCGCCTAAATAAAAACAAGAAAGCTCATGGACTCTTTTTTTCCTTATAAAAGGCGCTTCTGCCATCTATAATCCTCCTAATATAACTGCCACTCAAGCAAGGGCAACAAGACGACATCTTCTAAATCAGAGTCGAATTGCTAGAAAAAGGTAAGTTCCACATCAAAATTATTTATGTTCCAATTATAGCATATTACGACCTATTCTAATCATAAAAGGCAAAAACAATAGGGTTGGCAGCTAAAACATTGACGAATTTCCATACTGGACAGTTCACAACCGAATATGTGGAAGCATTAAAAGGTATGCACATATTCTCTCTCAAATGTCAGAGCGAATAAAGTTACTACTTCTAAAAAATTTAAAAAATATAACTAATACACAATCATTTCACTGCACAGCCTCATACCCAAATAGGTCATACTACGGAACACCAGATTACGAATGCTCTTATTGTCATGCTGTGTTCTGGTATGCTGAAAGGGTCAGGAGTAATCAACAGGATTCATCTATGAGATACAGCAACTGCTGCAAAGGTGGAAAAATCAGCATTCCTCCCTTCAAGCCTCGACCTAAGCCTTTAGCATCTCTTGCAAGATTTGATGGTGATGCCACATCGAGAAAATTCATTCGCAATATTAGACAGCACAATTGTCTATTTGCTTTTACATCAATGGGAGCACAAATAGATAACTCTGTCAATGATGGTCGTGGTCCACCTCTTTTTAAATTTTGCGGCCAAGTTCACCATCGTATTGGAACTTTGTTACCAGACGATGGATCTCCTCCAAGGTTCATTCAATTGTATATTTACGACACCACAAATGAAGTCCAAAACAGAATAAATGCTTTAGACAGTGGTGACAGAACCCAAGACAATTTCGATCCTGTAATAATAAGAAATTTAATTAAAATGCTTGATGATCATAACCCATTCGTGAAGAAATTCAGAATGGCAAGAGATCGTTTGGCGGATAATCCGAATGAAGAATTCACTATCAGACTTATTAGAGCAAAGGAAGGTGATCCTATCCAATATAACTTGCCAACAACAGATGAATTAGCTATACTGGTTGTCGGAGATTTCACATTAGACACATTCAAACGTGATATTATTATTGAGACTCAGAACAAATAGGTAAAGCGAATATCTTCACTACACCCAGCATATATGGCTCTACAATACCCACTGCTTTTTCCCTTTGGCGAGAGAGGTTTCCAGGTTGGAGTTTTGTACAATGGTGCCACATCCAGCGGACAAAATGCACGAAAACATTTAACTATGCAAGAATATTATTGCTACCAGTTCCATTATAGAAAAAATCAACCAAATCCTTATTTGTGTTATGCAATGTTATCAAGTCAAGCCAAAGTAGATGCTAGAGCATGTATTGATGAAAATAGACTCAACTATATAATCAATAATCAAAAGAATCTACGGATGGAAAGCATTCAAGGTATCACAGATGCAGTTAGCCGTGGATGCATCAGCGGTGAAGAGATGGGAAAAACTATAATATTACCAGCATCACACACAGGAGGCAGACGCTACATGATCCAAAATTATCATGACAGCATTGCTATTTGTCGAGTTCATGGACCACCAGATTTTTTCCTCACGTTCACATGCAATCCAAATTGGCAAGAGACTTGAAAGTCTATCTCAGCCTGGTCAAACCCCTTCGGAAAGATCTGACATCATTGTTCGTGTTTACCATATGAAACTCAATGAGTTATTACATCATATAAGAAATGGATCAATTTTTGGTCCATGTATCGCAGGTACACTAACATTGCTATCTCACATTGCATACTTTTTATGTACATCATTCACATTCATGTATTTTAAGTTATCCTAACACATGTTCCAATATTTTTTTACAGTTTTATACACAACTGAATTTCAAAAATGAGGTCTTCCTCATTCACATATTATATTTTGGGTCTCCACTGACACTACGCAACCAACACCTGCTCTGATAGACTCATTCATCAACGCTGAAATACCAGACCCGCTGGTTGATCCTCTAGCTTATTGCTTAGTTGCAGAGCACATGATACATGGTCCTTGCGGTTCATTGAATCCACACTCTCCTTGCATGAAGAACGGCAAATGCTCAAAGAACTATCCAAAGCAATTCTGTGAAATAACCACTTTGGACAATCAAGGGTTTGTCACATATAAACGACCAAACAATGGTCGATATATCATTAAGTCAGGTAATAAGCTTGACAATAGATGGGTTGTTCCATACGAAAAGGCTTTATTGAAAATCTACCAAGCTCATATTAATATTGAATGGTGCAACAAAACCATCTTCATAAAATATCTCTTCAAATATGTCACAAAAGGGCCAGATTGCAGCAAAGCATATTTATAGAAACTAAGAAATGGCAAAGAAGCTCCATATGACGAAGCAACGGATGCAAAGAATGAAGTAAAAGAATATCTGGATAGCCGTTATCTTTGTGACAAAGATTCTGCATGGCGTATATTAGGGTATGAAATTCACAGACACTACCCTGCAGTTGAAAGAATGCCTGTTCATCTACCAAATGAGAACTACATCACCTACAATGCAACAGCTAACATGTCTGAAATATTATCAGAAAACTTCCTTAGAAAAACCATGTTGACAGAGTGGTTTACAACTAATGTACAAAATGAAAATGCACGTAATCTAACATACATTGATTTCCCATCAAAATGGCGATGAGACGACAAAACAAGGAGCTGGAAATCTAGAGAACAAAGAGAAGGCAAAATAGGCCGTATATACTACGTCCATCCATCCGCAGGCGAAAAATACTACCTACGAATGTTGTTGCTCACTGTTAAGGGTGCTACAAGTTATGAGGACCTCAAATCATACAACAACACACTACATCCAACTTTTAAAGAAGCATGCCGAGCATGTGGTCTACTAAATGATGATAACGAATGGTATGAAGCTTTTGATGAGGCTGCTAAATGGGCTACTTCAGATCAACTACGTCAACTCATTGTTACCATGTTGCTCTATTGTGAAGTGGGTGATGAACACACATTGTTGGGGCGAAGGCGAAGACGTCACCCTCCGCTCGAAGCCTTCGCCGTGGCCGTCGGTCCAACAGAGACAAGACAACGGGCGAAGACACCCTTCGCCCCATACGACATCAGACGAAGACCTGCGACGAAGTCATCCCACCGTGCGGCATCGTCCAGCACAGAGGCCCACGTGTGATCCGGCCCATTGTAACGGGCCCTGCGTGGCCGCCGCATGTTACAGGCCTAATTTGTAAAGGCATCCCTGTAATTACTGTAACACCCCTGGTGTTACTATAACTAAAACTTGAGCATGGCATCATAAGCATTGGCATTGCATATGTTTGATACACCTAGAGTGCATTCACTAGGCAAAAATTTCAAACAAGTTGTATTGTTTTAATGTTCTGCAAATAGGACCCTGGATAGGAAGCTTTACCCTAAATAGGGATTAAAGGGGTAAAACTTAACCCAAATTGAGAAAACCTAAAGGCTCTAGGGAAATAGTTGTAGAATATCCCCAAAAACAAAGTTGAATCACATTTATACCCCTGGGACACTAAAAACCCTAATTGGAACCCTGGAAAACTCTAAAACTAAACCCTAGGGGCCTATGTGCAAAATTAGTCCACTTTTGGGCTAAAGTGCAAAAACCAAGTAAAATAAGTGTTTTAAGTCATTTGGTTCACAAATATGTGGACTTGAAAGCCAAACCCTAAGTTTTGGACTCATTTGCAAAAAGGACCTCAATTTTGATTCCTATGCTAAGTCTGAAAATAGGGTTATAGGCCCAACTTTGGGGCTGTGTAGCTTTCAAAATAGTGAGAATTCATATTAGGTGACCACATCAAAGTTGAAGGCCAAACATAGGAGAACAACTTTGTTTAAGGGTTTAAGCCATGTTCTTAAGAGAAATTTGGAGAAAATTTCAACCAAAGATGGACTGTCAGACTGCCTGAAGTCTGAATTTCAGATTAACAGGGTGATGGGATGAACTTTGAGCTCGATTTTGAGTGGGATCCAGTGACTTTTTGTGGGAGCACATTGTAGCAAAGTTATCACTGGATTATAGCTCTATAACTTTACTGCAGAAAGTTGGCATAGGTTCCACACAAAATCAGGAGTAAATTGAGCTCCAAGAAGCTCTGTCAGGTACTCTGATGAGGTATTCCCCATGGTACAGTGCACAGATTAGGACGCCAGCGCGGACAGCTCGACGCCGGTGACCCCTCGCCGTGATTCACGCCACCGCTGTAGGATTCGCGTCGCCGATGACCCGGTAAGGCCGCCAGGTAAAAGCCATCCCCTGGGGATAACTCCGGTGACTCACCGTGACTGCCCTTCTGCTTTGCGGCTGTAGCCGATAAGCTCACCGTCGACCGCCGCCTCCCGGCCGTGCGTCGCGTGGCTCAACCCTTCCACCGCGTCGCTGTAACTCGCTACTGCTGTCAAATCAACGCCGGTGAGGTTGCCACGGCGTAGGACACTAATTCGCGTGCGCCAGTATTCTTCTCCACCTCCGACCGCCGCGCGTCTTGCTCGAAATTCGCGGCCACCGCCCGCTAGCACTATAAATTGACCCCTCCCCGAACTCCGTAGGGTAGTAAGCTATCCAGCCACCACGAATCAGCCGCAGTCGTTCACTGGAATCCGCGAATTTGGAATTCTCCCCAAATCCACTCTCCGCCACCGCAAGAAACTACTCACCGCGGCCAGCCCTTTCTAGGCCCGTTCATCCCTCACTCTCCCTTGTTTGAGCACTCTTGTCACCCTGTGATGCTTACCGAGCCTCCAATTTGAACTAAGAGACCACCACTCGTCGGGAACACGACCAAACGATCATGGTCTTCGCGGTTCTCGTGGGCAGGCTAGAATAGGTCACCAATTGTGCGATTAACTTGGGGGAATTACTCGGGGTAGCTTGGATTTGGTGTCCGCCGCTTGGGCGCGCCGGTCATCGCCTCAATCGGCCGGTACAGTGGCTCGCCGGAGCTCCTCCGTGCGCTGCCGTCGTCGAGGACGTGTCGGGTAAAGAAATAGAAAGGGAAGGGCCTTTCTGTGATTTGTCAGCGACACATCAAAATAGTAGAAGAACCTGTCTCCAAATAGATAAGAAACCGAGGCCCTTTCTGCAAAGCCGCCAGGGCACGGGCCCGCGCATTCTGCGTAGACCTGGGCCGACTGGGCTGAAATCAGCCCAGTACTATTCATCTGTTTCCTTTTTCTTTTTACTCCAGAGCTAAAACAATTGTAGAAAATTACAGAAAAATCCTAAAATTATGAAACCAATTTTCCTAGGCTTGTTATTTTCCCTAGAATTTAATAAAAATAGTTTTGTGATTTTTAGTGGAAATAAGAAATTTTAGGGTATTTAAAGTGGTTAAAAGTATTAGTTATGAATTTTTAGAAAATAAATGGTAAGTCCAAAAATGCTCAAACTTTTTATGGGAACTTAAAGCAATATTTAGAAGTCTTGGGTAGGGTTTGAGTTGATTTGGACCATATTTGATAACTAGAACCCAAAACCACCCCCCTGCCCTATGAACTCCTTTACCGACTCCGGAAACCCTAAGTTCTCGGAGTTCCGTGAAGGAAAGTTGTATTCAAGACTTAGATAATAAATCTTTATTATCTTCGCACTCTCATGCGCATTACATGGCATTCATTCTTATATATATATGGTTATGTTAGAACGTGAAGAAGAAATAGAAGTCACTGAAGAAAGGACACCACCACCCTCGGATTCTCAAGCAGGCAACTGCTTCTACTTCGATATTTGTGGATCCGAGCCCGACTCACCTGTTAATGAAGGCAAGCCCCGGTGCATTTGCCACCTCCCTTGCTGTTTTTAAAATCTTTCTCACTTGCTTGCTGCATTAGGTGATAGGAGTTGATTGATTAAACAATTCCTGCATTACCTTCCTTGATCTTGATTACCCTCCTTGAAACCCTGTTTTTACAAAGAGGTTTTACTATGCTTAGTATTGCTTTAGAAAAATAAAAGGATTTGTTTTACAAAAGATGTTTGGCAAAGTGGGTGGGATGTTTTTGAAAATAAAACTTGATGGTGAATCCATCACGGCCGTGATGGATTCAACATCGGAAAAGATGTACCTCTGCCAGGTACCAACCTTTGGGGTTAAATGATTAAGCTGAGACCAGGCGGGTGACTTGCACGAGAAGAGAGTCTCGGTGTAGTGTCTCCGTCTGAGTCGATTAAGGACCTTGTCGATGTAGGCCTGCTGACCGAGGACCCTTTAACTGGTCACATGCCTCGTCATGGGTAAGCTTTGCCTCGGGCAGACTAAGGCCAGAATAAGATAACACGAAATGGGCGTGGAGCGGTGGCGAGAGTAGCGTGTACCCTCCGTGGCAAGAGGCTGGACGGTGGTGTATCTGTGCTCTCGGTTTGCGTGAACCTGATCTGGTCTTAAGAACCCCGGTGGCGGGTTGACATATGCAAGGGTTAAGTGCTACATATGTCGTGTGATTGGAGATCCTCAGTTGAGTATAATCGATTCGGATCGTCGTACCTCCGCGGTTATGGAGACTTGGCCACTGACTTACACGTAGCATTCCACTAAAGATGATGGGTTTTTGTTAAGAAATTGGCTAGTGCAGGACCAGTGATTGAACTAGGGTAGGAAGAACTCTAGTTACAGGTAATTCTACTTAACTTGACAAATAAAACTCGATTTTTAAGGATCACTTTAGTAAGCATTTCTGCAAAACAGAGTCTTTGATTATTGAAAAGCCTTACCTTGACTCCCATATAACCAGCATACCCTTGAGAGTCTTTTCTTTAGTCGGGTAAGACTTGCTGAGTAATTCCATACTCAGGGTTTATCCCTTCGTTGTTTTTAGATGAGGAAGTAGCAGATTTCTGCTGCTTCTGTGCCAAGGTGGTTCCTAAGGAGGAAAAACAAGACTGAAGTGCGGGAGGACTTGGTCCTCCACATAGAAATCTTTTGCTTAAAACTTATCGGGAGGAGTTTGTGCCTCCCTTGGTTTGTATAATATTACTACTTAGCACTCGCTTTTAGTTCTGGTTTATAATAAAACAACTTGAGCTTGCTTTTAAAATAAATGTAAGTTATGTA
The DNA here is from genome assembly GCF_902167145.1 of Zea mays. Taxonomy (NCBI): domain Eukaryota; kingdom Viridiplantae; phylum Streptophyta; class Magnoliopsida; order Poales; family Poaceae; genus Zea; species Zea mays. The sequence continues at coordinate 27,269,160 of NC_050100.1, read as the reverse complement.
ATCGCTTCCGCAATTCTTTATCTCCGATGTTCTGTAATGTCTGCAAGACGGGTGAATCGTTCCTGGTAAGGTAAGGAAAGATACCGAACTTGTCAAGTAGTTCAGGGGCACCTACAGGGTTGTCTGAAGTCCGTTGGACAAGGACAACTGTAGGTGGGCCTAATTACTTGGGAGGTTCCGTCACAGCTGGTATCGGAGCGTAGCCCTTCTTTGCAGATATTATGAGGCATCTTCAAAAGGATTTTTAAAAGTCTTACCTAAAAACTCTTTTCTCTTCTTACCTAAGTATTCTGAAGAGTCTATCTTAAAGACCAGATAGGAAGAGTGCAATGTATAGAAGGTTGAATCGACTAAGGTTGATTCTGTACTTACACATGCATCATGCTAAGAATTATACTAATAACATTTCCCCCTTAGAAAGATGCCGCCACGCACAAGGCTAACGGCGCGCAAGTCAACTGGACCAATCGGTGTGCCCCGGCATCAACTGGCCCCTCGACATGAAAGCAGTAGCAGTGGGAGTAATGACCCCATAGGAGATCTTGAAGCCTGAGTGAGTCGACTTCAAGCAGCGCTGCAACACAGGACCGATGCTTGGGTCGCAGACGGAGATAGAATAAATGAACTAAGAAGGGATATCCGTCACCTGCAGGATCAGCTTGCTGATCGGGACTTAGCACTTGACTGGGCAGTACAGTCCCGTTTGCTGGCATGTGCTAAGGAAGCAAGGGCTCAGGCCCGAATTAAGGAACTTAGCTCAACTGTCGACGACCTGCAGGTCTATTGCAATACGTTGCATGAGGAAGTCCATGTACTATACTCGCAACTATACCCTAGTGCACCTGCACACCCTGCTGAGGCGGAAGCCGGACCCTCTCACATTGCGGGACGCGCGCTGGGTGGGGAGTTAGACCTTTTTGAGCCCCCTCCTTCCATGAGGTTGGTTGACGTCTGGACTCCCACACCTGACGATGAGGCCGCCAAGAGTAATGGGAAGCAGGACTAATGGTGTAATAAAAGTAGAGTAGTGTATTGTAGGTTGTACTGGTGTATAATAGGTAATGCTATTGTATACTAGGTATTGTACCCTGTTGTAAGAGTCTTGAGTCTGTAACATTACTTTTGGTAATGTAAAATGGAAGGCTTCTTTGGCATTTTATATTTATTTCAAATGTTCTTTGCCACAGATGCCGACCAGGACTCGAGGACAGGACGCAGCAGGAACTTCTGGGGGAAGGGATGTTACCCCAAACCCACCTCCGGTTCCTCCCACATTGACCGAGGCGATTGCCGCCTTGGTAAATGCCACTGCAGACAATACCCGCTTTCTTAGGGAAATGGCGGGTCAACAGCAATTCCAGCAGCAGGTAGGAAGGAGTTATCAGCAAGGCCCCCGTGAAACCACTTATCTGGACTTCTCTGAAACCCGTCCACCCCTATTCGTCAAGGCAGAGGACCCGTTGGAAGCCGATGAGTGGATACGGGTTATTGAACAAAAGTTTGGTCTTCTCCGTTGTTCAGAGACGCAGAAGCCATTATTCGCAGCACAACAACTACGTGGCCCTGCTAGTACCTGGTGGGGAAATTTTGTGGCTATTCAACCTGTCAACCATCAAATCACCTGGGAAGAGTTTAAAGCAGCCTTCCGTGAGCACTACATACCCGAAGGTGTGCTGCATATTAAACAAGAAGAATTTATGAAGCTGAAACAAGGAGGAGATACCGTCAATCAGTATCTCAACAAGTTTAATCACCTGTCGCAGTATGCCATCGACCAGGTGAATACTGATTTAAAGAAAAAGAACTGCTTTATGAGGGGTTTAAATGATCAGTTGCAGAGAAAGATGGCCACATGTATAGATCTCACGTATGGAAAGGCTGTCAGCACAACCTTATCTGTTGAAGCAAAATACGCAAGTTCTGGGAAGAACAAGGGATTCGGTGGTGAGAGGCCTAATCAGGGCCAGGCAAAGAGGCAACGGTTTGTGATCCGGCCTTCAAGCCAAAATCGCACTTTTTCTCGTCCACCCTCATTCCCTTTCAAACAGCCAATCATTATTCGCCCCAACAATACCCCCACTACCCCAAATCAGCCGAGTGCCCCGGGCACTCGATTCCCTGCCTTGCCCAGCTCTTCAACTGGGTGTTTCAATTGCGGCAAGTCGGGACATTTTATGAAAGACTGCCCATATCCCAAGCAAAATCAATCTAATGCTCAGCAATAATCTGGGAAGTCAACTCAGCCCAAGGGAAATACTGTGGGGAGGAATACAAAGAAGACGGGGCGTGTATATTACACCCAAGTGGCCACTACACCGGAAGGAGAGCCGGTGATGATGGGTACGTTTCCCGTGGCCAGTCACCCTGCAATTATTCTTTTTGATTCTGGTGCTTCGCATACGTTCATTAGCAAGAAATTTGTGGAGCAACATCACATTGTATGCCATGAATCAAAAGAGGGATTTAAAATTCATTCACCTGGGGGACACATTTTTACTAGAGAAGTGGCCTATGAAGTGCCAGTAACAATGGCCGGACGGAACTTTCCTGCTAACATGATTGTTCTGAAAGGCCAGGATATAGATGTAATTTTGGGTATGAATTGGTTAACCCAACACAAGGCAATTCTCACCACTGAACTCAGAACCGTCAGGTTGAGCTATAATCAAGAAGAGATTCTTTTGTCTCTCCCCGTAACCAATCCAGCCAAAGCTTCTGGTAGAATATATGAAGCCATTGTACCAGAGATCAAGAACATTCCGGTAGTATGTGAGTTTCCAGATGTATTTCCGGAAGATTTGCCTGGACTGCCTCCTGAAAGAGATGTAGAATTTGTAATTGAGCTAAAGCCCGGTACGGCTCCCATCTCCCGAAGATCGTACCGTATGCCCCCTAATGAGTTGGCGGAATTGAAGATTCAATTACAAGATCTACTGAATAAGGGATTCATCCGGCCAAGCTCGTCTCCATGGGGTTGCCCCGCCATTTTTGTTAAGAAGAAGGATCAAACCTTGCGAATGTGCGTGGATTATCGACCCCTGAATGAGGTCACCATCAAGAATAAGTACCCTCTTCCAAGGATCGACATCTTATTTGATCAACTGACTGGGGCGAGGGTATTTTCCAAAATTGATCTCAGGTCGGGCTATCACCAAATCCGTATTCGGCCCGAGGATATACCGAAGACCGCGTTTACTACGCGGTACGGATTGTTTGAATACCTGGTAATGTCTTTCGGGCTCACAAATGCTCCTGCCCACTTCACCTATTTGATGAACTCGGTGTTCATGCCCGAGTTGGACAAGTTCGTGGTGGTCTTCATCGACGATATCTTGATATATTCTAAAAATGAAGAGGACCATGCTCAGCATCTACGGATTGTATTGACGCGCCTGAGGGAACATCAGTTGTATGCCAAGTTTAGCAAGTGCGCGTTCTGGCTGGAGGAAATTCAATTTTTGGGGCACGTGTTATCGGCTAAAGGAATTGCGGTAGATCCTAGCAAGGTCAAAGATATTCTGGAGTGGAAACCCCCAACCACTGTTCACCAAGTCCGGAGTTTTCTTGGACTAGCTGGATATTATCGCAGATTCATACCAGATTTTTCTAAGCTTGTGAAGCCAATCACAAGTTTATTGAAGAATGACATTAAGTTCAATTGGTCTTCTAAGTGTAATGAAGCCTTTGAGCAATTGAAGACATTATTAACCACTGCTCCGGTATTAGCTCAACCGGACATCACTAAGCCTTTTGATGTATATTGTGATGCGTCAGGCAGTGGACTCGGCTGTGTATTAATGCAAGAGGGCCGAGTAATTGCATATGCTTCAAGGCAGTTGCGCCGACATGAGGAGCATTACCCAACTCATGATCTGGAGCTAGCTGCTGTGGTTCATGCCCTGAAAATTTGGCGTCACTATCTGCTGGGAAGTATCTGTCACATATATACAGATCATAAAAGTTTGAAGTACATTTTCACCTAGTCAGAATTAAATATGAGGCAAAGACGATGGCTTGAGCTTATTAAGGACTATGAACTGGAGATCCATTATCACCCAGGCAAAGCCAATGTGGTGGCAGATGCACTGAGCCGTAAGGCTTCCTGCCACTGTCTTATGGTGAAGACCTCTAACAACACTTTGTGTCAAGAGATGGAAAAGCTAAACCTGGGGATAATCCAACAAGGGACTCTAAATCAGCTAAAGCTTGAGTCAATCATTTTGCAAAGGATAATTGATGCTCAAAAGGATAATCTGGGTATGAAGCACATACGAGAGAAGATAAGGGCTGGAGTAGCTAAATGTTTCAAGGAAGACGATCAAGGTGTGATATGGTTTAAAAACCGCATAGTAGTGCCAAAGAACGAAGAACTCCACTAGCAAATTCTTGATGAAGCACATCTTAGTCGTTATTCTATTCATCCCGGAAGCACTAAGATGTACCAAGACTTAAAGCAACATTACTGGTGGACAAAGATGAAGATCGAAATTGCACGCTATGTGGCTAAGTGTGACACTTGCAGACGTGTCAAGGCCATACACATGAAAACTGCTGGTCCATTACAGTCGCTACCAATACCGACATGGAAATGGGAAGACATAAGTATGGACTTTATTGTGGGATTGCCCAGGACCGCAAAGGGGTATGACTCTATCTGGGTGATTGTTGATCGACTTACAAAGATTGCTCACTTTCTGCCGGTCAAGACAGATTCCCCGGTTACGGTCTATGCCCAATTATACATTGCTCGTATTCTTAGTCTGCATGGTGTTCCGAAGACCATAGTGTCGGATCGTGGACCTCAATTTGTAGCCAAGTTTTGGGAAGCGCTTCACAAATCCTTGGGTACTAAGTTGCTCCACAGTTCGGCCTATCATCCTCAAACCAGTGGACAGACTGAGAGAGCTAATCAGATACTCGAAGATATGTTGCGAGCATGCGTTCTGGACTTCTCACCGAAATGGGATGAATGTTTGCCTTTGGCGGAGTTTTCATATAATAATAGCTATCAAGAAAGTATCAAGATGGCACCCTTTGAAGCTTTATATGGACGACGGTGTCGTACTCCGCTAAATTGGTCTGAACCAGGAGAAAGGTACTTCTTTAGGCCTGATATGGTGATAGAGGCCGAGGAAAAGGTTCAGAAAATTATTCATAATATGAAGAAAGCACAAGCTCGTCAGAAGGGTTATGCAGACAAACGACGAATGCCCTTATATTTTCATGAAGGAGACTATGTCTACCTAAAAGTTTCACCCATGAAGGGAGTATCGCGTTTCGGGGTTAAAGGGAAGCTTGCACCCAGGTACATTGGTCCATTCCTGGTGCTTGAGCAATGTGGACCAGTGGCATACCGACTCCAACTACCCGAAACATTGTCTGCTGTGCATAATGTGTTCCACGTGTCACAATTGAAGAAGTGTCTTCGGGTTCCTGATCGAACCGTTGAAGTAACAGATGTTGTCCTTGAACCGGACTTGACATATTCTGAGCACCCTATTCGAGTCTTGGATCAAAAGGACAGGGTTACCCGGAGAAAAACTCTCAAGTTTTATAAGATACTGTGGAACCAGCATTCTGAAGATGAGGCTACATGGGAAACTCAAGATTTTCTAGAAAAGAATTTCCCAGGCTTTTTAGCCTCATGTAAATTGTAAAGCCTGTATAACTGTGTAATAAAGAAGTGACCCCCACATCACCCCTGCCTTGTACTAGAAATAAGGAAATAAAAGTATGCCGCGTTTCCTTTTCCATTACTTACCCTAGGACTTTTAATCTCGGGACGAGATTCTTTTATGGGGGGAAGGATGTAACACCCCTGGTGTTACTATAACTAAAACTTGAGCATGGCATCATAAGCATTGGCATTGCATATGTTTGATACACCTAGAGTGCATTCACTAGGCAAAAATTTCAAACAAGTTGTATTGTTTTAATGTTCTGCAAATAGGACCCTGGATAGGAAGCTTTACCCTAAATAGGGATTAAAGGGGTAAAACTTAACCCAAATTGAGAAAACCTAAAGGCTCTAGGGAAATAGTTGTAGAATATCCCCAAAAACAAAGTTGAATCACATTTATACCCCTGGGACACTAAAAACCCTAATTGGAACCCTGGAAAACTCTAAAACTAAATCCTAGGGGCCTATGTGCAAAATTAGTCCACTTTTGGGCTAAAGTGCAAAAACCAAGTAAAATAAGTGTTTTAAGTCATTTGGTTCACAAATATGTGGACTTGAAAGCCAAACCCTAAGTTTTGGACTCATTTGCAAAAAGGACCTCAATTTTGATTCCTATGCTAAGTCTGAAAATAGGGTTATAGGCCCAACTTTGGGGCTGTGTAGCTTTCAAAATAGTGAGAATTCATATTAGGTGACCACATCAAAGTTGAAGACCAAACATAGGAGAACAACTTTGTTTAAGGGTTTAAGCCATGTTCTTAAGAGAAATTTGGAGAAAATTTCAACCAAAGATGGACTGTCAGACTGCCTGAAGTTTGAATTTCAGATTAACACGGTGATGGGATGAACTTTGAGCTCGATTTTGAGTGGGATCCAGTGACTTTTTATGGGAGCACATTGTAGCAAAGTTATCACTGGATTATAGCTCTATAACTTTGCTGCAGAAAGTTGGCATAGGTTCCACACAAAATCAGGAGTAAATTGAGCTCCAAGAAGCTCTGTCAGGTACTCTGATGAGATATTCCCCATGGTACAGTGCACAGATTAGGACGCCAGCGCGGACAGTTCGACGCCAGTGACCCCTCGCCGTGATTCACGCCACCGCTGTAGGATTCGCGTCGCCGATGACCCGATAAGGCCGCCAGGTAAAAGCCATCCCCTGGGGATAACTCCGGTGACTCACCGTGACTGCCCTTCTGCTTTGCGGCTGTAGCCGATAAGCTCACCGTCGACCGCCGCCTCCCGGCCGTGCGCCGCGTGGCTCAACCCTTCCACCGCGTCGCTGTAACTCGCTACTGCTATCAAATCAACGCCGGTGAGGTTGCCACGGCGTAGGACACTAATTCGCGTGCGCCAGTGTTCTTCTCCACCTCCGACCGCCGCGCGTCTTGCTCGAAATTCGCGGCCACCGCCCGCTAGCACTATAAATTGACCCCTCCCCGAACTCCGTAGGGTAGTAAGCTGTCCAGCCACCACGAATCAGCCGCAGTCGTTCATTGGAATCCGCGAATTTGGAATTCTCCCCAAATCCACTCTCCGCCACCGCAAGAAACTGCTCACCGCGGCCAGCCCTTTCTAGGTCCGTTCATCCCTCACTCTTCCTTGTTTGAGCACTCTTGTCACCCTGTGATGCTTACCGAGCCTCCAATTTGAACTAAGAGACCACCACTCGTCGGGAACACGACCAAACGATCATGGTCTTCGCGGTTCTCGTGGGCAGGCTAGAATAGGTCACCAATTGTGCGATTAACTTGGGGGAATTACTCGTGGTAGCTTGGATTTGGTGTCCGCCGCTTGGGCGTGCCGGTCATCGCCTCAATCGGCCGGTACAGTGGCTCGCCGGAGCTCCTCCGTGCGCTGCCGTCGTCGAGGACGTGTCGGGTAAAGAAATAGAAAGGGAAGGACCTTTCTGTGATTTGTCAGCGACACATCAAAATAGTAGAAGAACCTGTCTCCAAATAGATAAGAAACCGAGGCCCTTTCTGCAAAGCCGCCAGGGCGCGGGCGCGGGCCCGCGCATTCTGCGTAGACCTGGGCCGACTGGGCTGAAATCAGCCCAGTACTATTCATCTGTTTCCTTTTTCTTTTTACTCCAGAGCTAAAACAATTGTAGAAAATTACAGAAAAATCCTAAAATTATGAAACCAATTTTCCTAGGCTTGTTATTTTCCCTAGAATTTAATAAAAATAGTTTTGTGATTTTTAGTGGAAATAAGAAATTTTAGGGTATTTAAAGTGGTTAAAAGTATTAGTTATGGATTTTTAGAAAATAAATGGTAAGTCCAAAAATGCTCAAACTTTTTATGGGAACTTAAAGCAATATTTAGAAGCCTTGGGTAGGGTTTGAGTTGATTTGGACCATATTTGATAACTAGAACCCAAAACCACCCCCTGCCCTATGAACTCCTTTACCGACTCCGGAAACCCTAAGTTCTCGGAGTTCCGTGAAGGAAAGTTGTATTCAAGACTTAGATAATAAATCTTTATTATCTTCGCACTCTCATGCGCATTACATGGCATTCATTCTTATATATATATATATATATGGTTATGTTAGAACGTGAAGAAGAAATAGAAGTCACCGAAGAAAGGACACCACCACCCTCGGATTCTCAAGCAGGCAACTGCTTCTACTTCGATATTTGTGGATCCGAGCCCGACTCACCTGTTAACGAAGGCAAGCCCCGGTGCATTTGCCACCTCCCTTGCTGTTTTTAAAATCTTTCTCACTTGCTTGCTGCATTAGGTGATAGGAGTTGATTGATTAAACAATTCCTGCATTACCTTCCTTGATCTTGATTACCCTCCTTGAAACCCTGTTTTTACATAGAGGTTTTACTATGCTTAGTATTGCTTTAGAAAAATAAAAGGATTTGTTTTACAAAAGATGTTTGGCAAAGTGGGTGGGATGTTTTTGAAAATAAAACTTGATGGTGAATCCATCACGGCCGTGATGGATTCAACATCGGAAAAGATGTACCTCTGCCAGGTACCAACCTTTGGGGTTAAATGATTAAGCTGAGACCGGGCGGGTGACTTGCATGAGAAGAGAGTCTCGGTGTAGTGTCTCCGTCTGAGTCGATTAAGGACCTTGTCGATGTAGGCCTGCTGACCGAGGACCCTTTAACTGGTCACATGCCTCGTCATGGGTAAGCTTTGCCTCGGGCAGACTAAGGCCAGAATAAGATAACACGAAATGGGTGTGGAGCGGTGGCGAGAGTAGCGTGTACCCTCCGTGGCAAGAGGCTGGACAATGGTGTATCTGTGCTCTCGGTTTGCGTGAACCTGATCTGGTCTTAAGAACCCCGGTGGCGGGTTGACATATGCAAGGGTTAAGTGCTACATATGTCGTGTGATTGGAGATCCTCAGCTGAGTATAATCGATTCGGATCGCCGTACCTCCGCGGTTATGGAGACTTGGCCACTGACTTACACGTAGCATTCCACTAAAGATGATGGGTTTTTGTTAAGAAATTGGCTAGTGCAGGACCAGTGATTGAACTAGGGTAGGAAGAACTCTAGTTACAGGTAATTCTACTTAACTTGACAAATAAAACTGGATTTTTAAGGATCACTTTAGTAAGCATTTCGGCAAAACTGAGTCTTTGATTATTGAAAAGCCTTACCTTGACTCCCATATAACCAGCATACCCTTGAGAGTCTTTTCTTTAGTCGGGTAAGACTTGCTGAGTAATTCCATACTCAGGGTTTATCCCTTCGTTGTTTTTAGGTGAGGAAGTAGCAGATTTCTGCTGCTTCTGTGCCAAGGTGGTTCCTAAGGAGGAAAAACAAGACTGAAGTGCGGGAGGACTTGGTCCTCCACATAGAAATCTTTTGCTTAAAACTTATCGGGAGGAGTTTGTGCCTCCCTTGGTTTGTATAATATTACTACTTAGCACTCGCTTTTAGTTCTGGTCTATAATAAAACAACTTGAGCTTGCTTTTAAAATAAATGTAAGTTATGTAATCGCTTCCGCAATTCTTTATCTCCGATGTTCTATAATGTCTGCAAGACGGGTGAATCGTTCCTGGTAAGGTAAGGAAAGATATCGAACTTGTCAAGTAGTTCAGGGGCACCTACAGGGTTGTCTGAAGTCCGTTGGACAAGGACAACTATAGGTGGGCCTAATTACTTGGGAGGTTCCGTCACAATTACAGTCTGTAACCCTGCTTTATGGGAATATTCTGGGGATAACCTAGGTGTCTGAGGGCACATGCGTCCTTAACACAGGACGCAGGGCACTCAGATACCTATAAATACCCCCGCACAGTGCCTGTGAGAGGCTAGGTTAACAGAGCTATTGCCATCTTGCGCGAGAACCCTGTTTACGTCACTAGTCCCCCCGTTGGATCCCCTTGCAGCAGAGAGCAAGTTCCGACATTTGGCGCCCACCGTTCGTGCTACAAGAAAACCACCCGCGATGGCACCCAAGAAAGCTAACCCGAAGGCTGACGAGGCTGCGAAGGCAGCACTACTTGCTGCAAGAAAGGGCAAGGCTCTCGCCCTCACCCAATCCACCCACCAAGAAGCCACCGAAGACGACGTTCTCCGCACCTGCGAAGACGACCCCCTCCGCACCAGCGGCCCTGAAGGACAATCGCAGCCACCCCCAGGCTTCGCCCCACTGGAGGGCGCGGACCTCACCGAGGACGGTGAAGTCCTCGGCGTCTCAGCGGAAGAACAGCTACAGCTGCGCGCTCTGCGCCTCAAAAACCGCAATCTCCAGAGGCAGAAAGAGATACTGGAGGCCAAGCGCCAGCGCGTGTCCGCACTAGCCAAAGTGCGGCAAATGATACGTGACGAAGAGCAGAAGGCCCAGGACCTCGAGCGGGAGATCGCGCTGATGCAGCGCGAAGGCCACCTTGGCCTGCAACACGGGCCACCCCCGCAGCAGCAACTGGAAGACACGCGCGAAGGCTACCTCGGCCTGCAGCATGGGCCACCCCTGCAACAGCGCGCACAACCGCAAGACCCGCGTTTCCCCCAGCGCGACTACACCTTCCCGCATGCCGCGCTATTCCAAGGGGTCAACTACCTGGACGAGCGAAGTCCCCTGGCGCCACACCTGCAAGTGATGCCTTGGCCCGCTAACTTCCGGGCAGGGACCTATCCCAAGTACAACGACAGCACTGACCCAGCACAATACATAATGAGTTATCAGGTCGCCGTTGCATCTTCCGGAGGGGACGACGCCACAATGGCCAAGTCTTTCATCATCGCCCTCGAAGGCCCAGCTCTCACCTGGTTCACCAGGTTGCCTCCGCTGTCCATTGATTCCTGGAGAAGTCTCCGGGACAAGTTCCTGCTCAACTTCCAAGGGTACCGAGCAGACACCGACGCCTTGGCCGAACTCTCGCTCTGCAAGCAGCTGGAAAAGGAGACTTTGCGGGAGTATTACCACAAATTTTTAACACTCAAGTCACAGCTGCCATCAGTCGATGACCAGATCGCTATTCACTGCGCTATCAGTGGCCTTCGCGCCGGCGTCCTCTATAGCCACTGCATCAGAGATCCGCCCAAGAACCTCCAGGAATTATATCAGTTGTTTGAAAAATACGCCAAATCCGAAGAGCTCCACCAGCGCAAGGTTGAGTCCTAAAGGAAGCCTAAAGATGCTCCACAGTCCAGCCACACGTGGACGAGGACTCCGCAGCAAGACTCCGGTCGAGACGGCCGCAATCAACAACAAGTGCACAACATCGCCAACCAGCACCCCGCTGTGGAGGCCCCTCGTCGTCAGGAATATCCCCCCAGGGCCGCGGAAATGGAGCTCTCGGTAGGGGTCGGGGGCGTGCGCAGCCGCCGCACCGATTCTACTGCCTCTTCCATGGCGAAGACTGCGCCCACCAAACCAAAGACTGCCTAGAAACGAAGGCCACCAAAGACAGGATGGCACGGGCGCAGCCAGCCGACAACCCCATAGTTGTCGCGCACACTTATCAGCAACCCCCTCCACCATATATCCACGCCCCCGCCCCGCATCCACCGCACCACGCTTACCAACATCATCAGGAAGTACAAATCGTACCTCCCCCACCCCCACCACCACACCAGCAACATCAAAACATCCCCCACGCCCCGAAGCAGGAAGACTTCGCCGATCAGCCGTATTGCGGAGTCATTCACATGATAACTGGGGGGTCCAGCACTGACTTCGACACAAAGCGGCAGAAGTGGGACCACTACCGAAGCATCAACCACGTCGCCATCACTGGCCCAGTCGTGCAGACAAAGTGGTCCCACATACCGCTAACCTTCGACGCACGAGACGTCGACCTGCGCAGCGCCCCCCACAGCGACGTCATGGTTATCAATTGCAGCGTGGTAGGCTGGGACCTGCACAAAGTCCTAGTCGACAATGGCAGTCAGGCGGACATCATCTTCCTCCACGCCTTCGATCGCATGGGCATAAGCCACAGCCTGCTCAAGCCTTCGGATAATCCGTTGTATGGCTTCGGCGGCAAGGGCACCTTTCCTGTCGGCAAAATAGAGCTGCCTCTCTCCTTCGGTGTAGCACCCAATGCCCGAAGTGAGCAAGTGACCTTTGATATTGTGGATATGGTATATCCGTACAACGCCATCATGGGCCGGGGCTCCATCAATAAGTTCGAAGCAGCCATTCACGGACTGTACCTATGTATGAAGATACCAGGTCCATTAGGCGTTATTACGGTCTTCGGCAATCAACAGACTGCGCGCAACATAGAGCGGGACTTCGTGCCCGGTCAGAGAAACGTGCACTGCCTCACGGCCCAGCGCGAGGTCCCCGCGCCCGCCAGCCCAACCGATAAACAGCACGACAAGGCACAGCTGCAGAGCAACGACGGGACCAAGACTGTCCCCCTCGACCAGGCCATGCCCAAGCAGACAGTCACTATCAGCGAAGACCTCACTTAGCATGAAGAGGAGCAGCTCCTCTGCTGCCTGTCCAAGAACAAAGATGTCTTCGCCTGGTCAGCCCTCGACCTAGTCGGGGTTAGCCGATCCATAATTGAGCACAGCTTGGGAATCGACCCTTCGGTGAGGCCGAAAAAACAGCGGCTTCGCAAGATGTCCGATGAGAAGACAGAGGCCGCCAAGGCAGAAGTGCACCGCCTTCTGGAAGCCAAATTCATCGAGCCGGTGGCTTACCCCACGTGGCTCTCCAATGTCGTGATGGTGCAGAAAAAGAGCGGGAAGTGGCGAATGTGCATCGACTTCACCAGTCTCAATAAGGCCTGCCCAAAGGACAACTTCCCGTTGCCGCGGATCGACAAAATAGTCGATAGCGCGGCCGGATGCGAAGTCATGTCACTCCTCGACTGCTTCTCCGGTTACCACTAGATATACATGAAGGAGGAAGACAAGGCCAGCACCAGTTTTATAACACCCTTCGGCACATATTGCTTCATCAGAATGCCGGAGGGACTCAAGAACGCCGGGTCCACCTTCTCTAGGCTTACCAAGATAGTGCTCGAAGGGCAAGTTGGCAAAAATATATTCACATATGTGGACGACATCGTCGTCGCCAGCAAGAGCAAGGCGGACCATCTCACTGACCTCGCCGAGACATTCGCGAACATGCGAGACGCACGACTCCGCCTAAACCTGGAAAAGTGCGTCTTCAGCGTTCGCCAAGGCAAAATATTGGGCTACCTGGTATCACACCGCGGCATCGAGGCCAACCCAACCAAAATTCAAGCCATCATAAACATGACGCCTCCGCAGTCCGCCAGAGATGTCCAGCGCTTGACGGGGAGATTGGCCGCCCTTAACAGATTCATCTCCAGGTCCGCTGAGCGAAGTCTCCCTTTCCTCAAAACTCTCCGTGGCGCAAAAGACTTCGCTTGGGGACCGGAGCAGGCAGCGGCCTTCGCCTCACTAAAACAGTACCTGATGGAATTGGTCGTTCTTACGAGCCCCGACTCTTCGCTACCATTGTTGCTTTACGTCGCAGCTTCGCCGCACGCGGTCAGTGCAGCACTGGTTTAGGAGCAGACAACAGAGGGCGTGATCAGGCAGTGCCCAGTATATTATGTCTCCGAGGTGCTCACACCGTCAAAGTGTAACATGACGGAGCTCGAAAAGATTGCATATGCAGTTGTCATGTCTTCGCGCAAATTGCGCCACTATTTTGAAGCATTCAAGGTCCGCGTCACCTCAGATAGGGGACTCGGCGAATTATTCAGAAACCCGGAGGCATCGGTGCGGATCGCCAAATGGGCGGCCGAGCTCTCCGGCTACCACATCACTTTAGAGCCCAGGACAGCGATCAAGTCACAAGTCCTAGCAGACTTCGTCGTCGACTGGACCGGACCAATAACACAGCCGGAGCCGTCCGTAGAGAAGATTTGGACAATCCACTGCGACGGCGCTTGGTGCCATGCGGGGGCAGGCGCTGCTGCAGTCATCACCTCACTCGCCGGGGTCAAGCACAGATACGCGACACGCTTAAGCTTCGCTCTGGAATCTGACAGATGCACAAACAACATCGCAGAATATGAAGCTGTCATCCTCGGCCTCCGCAAATTAAGAGCCCTCGGCGTCACCACCTGCATAGTCCGAACAGACTCTAGGGTAGTCGCCGGCCAAGTCGAGAAAGACTATGCAGCAAAGGACCCCGCACTTATGCAGTACCTCGCGGCCATCCGAAGCCTCGAGAAACAATTCAAGGGATTCACTTTGCAGCATATGGACCGAGCCAAGAATGAAGAAGCTGACGCATTGGCCAAGGCAGCCGCCAGGGGCGAAGCCCTACCCTCCGACGTGTTTTATCACGTCATCGGAACGCCAGCCGTCCGCAGTCCCGAAGGGCTCCAAATAACCAACGACAGCGAGGGCCAACGCATGATCAACCTTATCATGACCGAGGACTGGCGGGCGCCAATAACCCTGTACCTCCAAGGGTACTATCATCCAGTCGACAGCAACGAGGCCAAGCGCCTCCACCACCGAAGCCGGGACTTTGCATTGATCGAGGGCCAACTATACAAAAAGGGGGTCAGCCAGCCGATGCTTAAGTGCGTCACCGAGACCGAGGGCATTCAAATCCTGCGAGAAGTCCACAGGGGGACCTGCGGCTCCCACGCAGGCCCCAGGGCCCTAGCGGAAAAGGTGATACGCCAAGGCTTCTACTGGCCCGCCGTTATCTGTGCCGCAAATCGGGTTGTCAGATCCTGCGAAGCCTGTCAGAAATTTTCCCCACGATCGGGACGCCCCTCGCAGTTCACGAAGCTGATTGCCCACACATGGCCCCTTCAGCGCTAGGGCCTAGACATCGTCGGGCCCCTGCCCACGGCTCAGGGGAACCTCAAGTTCACCTTTGTAGCCGTTGAATACTTCACCAAATGGATTGAAGCGAGGGCAGTCTCCACCATTACATCAAAGACGGCCCAGAAATTTTTCTGGCAAAATATTGTTTGCCGCTTCGGAGTACCGTCCGAACTAACAGTCGACAACGACAAGCAGTTTGACAACCAAGACTTCAAGAATTTTTGCTTCTCCATCGACACCAAGCTTGCCTTCGCTTCAGTCTATCACCCGCAGTCCAACGGAGTTGTGGAACGCGCCAATGGAAAAAATCTTCACAGCCGTCAAAAAGATGCTCCTCGACGAAAAAAAGGGCAAGTGGGACGATTTGTTACCCGAGGCGGTCTGGGCACTAATCACGACTGAGTGCAGGGCGACCGGGTTCACTCCTTTCCGCCTTTTATACGGATCGGAGGCTATGACCCCACAAGAAATAAAACATGGGTCCCCGTGAACAGTTCCTTCAGCCGTCCCCGACGTGGACGAGGCCACTTCAAAGGATCTCATCGATGGAGATCGAGTCTTCGCCCTACAAGCACTAAACAAATACCAAGCCCAGACAAAAGCATGGCGCGACCATGCAGTCATCCCAAGGGAATTCAACGAAGGGGACCTCGTACTCGTCCGAACAGCTCGGACAGAGTCTAGGGGCAAGCTGGAGCCCAGGTGGGAGGGCCCCTTCATAGTCAAGACGAAAGCTTCCCCCAGCGCTTACAGGCTCACAACGCCAAACGACGAAGACCTGGAACACTCCTGAAACATCGACAACCTCCGCAAATTTTTTGTTTGACTCATCAGGGCTGATTAGCCCTTGTAATTCGCAAAAACAATCTTATTCTGGCCCGCACTCTTTTCCTCCCGGGGGGTGAGGTTTTTAACGAGGCGGAGCCATGTAATATACAAGTGAAAAATCCCCCGCAAAAACATGCGTCGAAAAAAAGACCGCGACGACGGTCTTCGACATTCGACCAATACGAAGTCATCGTGAGGCTCAGCGCTAGCCACCCTCGCGTGCGACAACTCCATGCAGAAGTCGCCTAAGGGTGCAGCCAGATTAGCACAACAAGTGCGAAAAATCGAGGTCTACCGCAAAGACTCACCGTGCAGAAGTCGCCTAAGGGTGCAGCCGGACTAGCACAACAAGTGTGAAAAATCGAAGTCTACCGCAAAGACTCACCGTGCAGAAGTCGCCTAAGGGTGCAGCCGGACTAGCACGATAAGTGCGAAAAATCAAAGTCTACCGCAAAGACTCACCGTGCAGAAGTCGCCTAAGGGTGCAGCCGGATCAGCACAACAAGTGCGAAAAAGCGAAATCTACCGCGAAGACTTACCGCGCAGAAGTCGCCTAAGGGTGCAGCCGGACTAGCACAACAAGTGCGAAAAACCGGAAACTACCGCGGAGACTATCCGTGCAGAAGTCGCCTAAGGGTGCAGCCGAACTAACACAACAAGTGCGAAAAACCGAAGTCTACCGCGGAGACTATCCGCACAAAAATCACCCACGGGCGCAGCCGGGCTAGCACAGCCGAATGTGCGAAGGCACACAACTTCATCATACAAACCATTACACATGTACAAGCGAGGGCATCTCACTCTACATCGGCTCAGCCTTCGGAATAATTCCCATCTCTCTATAGTTGAATAACATTATCCTAAGCTCCTCACCCGCAAAAAGACTTCGCAATTCCCCCTCACCTGTACTCACAGAGGCCGGCAAGGACAACAGTTCCTGCTGGCCGGCCCTACTCACGCGAAGTTGACCGCCGTCCGCCCCACTCACTCTACGCTTCGCAACCGCCCTTCGCCGCCTACGCCCAGTACTCGGACCAGACACACCTTCTGCATCCGCAGCGCACGGTGAAGCCTCTGCCGCAGCCACATCCAAGGCCGCAAAGTAGTCCAAGTCCTCATCCGACGACTCCTCAGTCCACTCGATCGAACTCCCAGAGCCACCGAAATCAGAAAACTTAGATATAGACCCATCCGATTCATTACCATCATCCACGGTCGAAGCCGCCAAAAAATTAGTAGTGGCGGTTGTGTGCGCAGGCCCAAAATCTTGAACCTGCGCAGCAACCAAAATTCAGCAACATATTCAAAATTCCCTAACTACCCACACCCGCTACGCCACCTGCGAAGACCCAGCCGTCGCGGGAGCCTCCGCTGTTGCCTCCGCTGTCACCTCCGCTGCCACCGTCGCAGGATCTTCAGCCCTCGGCGCAGCGGCTGCGGGGGCATCAGGAGTGCCTCCGGCGGTCTCTGGGGGCGGGCCTCCGCCGGCCTCAGTGGCTGCGGGGGCATCAGGAGTGCCTTCGGCAGTCTCCGGGGGCGGCTCCAGGGCGGCCTCGGACACGGCCTCCGCCGGGTTTGACTCCGGGTCAGGCAGCACGCTGTTCAACGCCCCGAAATCATCCACCCTCTCGCCGCGCGCCGCCTAAGACACAACACACAGATTCAGCAAACCCACACATAGCCCACATCCAGCAAATGTCAAACAAAAGCCAAACGTTACCTGAGCCCTCGCCGTCTCGGCCCGCTCCCTGACCACCTCTCGACCGTGCGGGCCCCACATCCGGTCGTAGATGGCTCCGGCGGACTCCTTCACTATAGGGTCTTCAACCTTGTAGATATCTCGCTCAAAATCCTCATCAGCTTGGTCGAAGACCTCAAAGTGCCGGCACCCTTCGCGAGAGAGCGCGTTCATCGCCCCCTCGCAGGTGACCAGGGAGGCATACGACATAAACCCCTCCACAATAGTGGGGAGTGCCTGCAACTCCTCCTGTATCCACTCCAAGCAACGAAGACCGCGCTCTCGGTCCGGCACTTCGAAGTCACCAGTCCGCCTCCGCACGCGCCACGGCCTCGGTCCTCTCCACACGGCTCTGCAGGGCATTGAGCCGCTCCTCCAACTGCGCGGCGCGCTCCCTGGCAAGACTGCCCTCCGCCCGCGCCAGATTGGCCTCCGCCAGCGCAGCCTGCGCCTTGGCGAGGGCCTCATTGGCCTCCCTCCTCTCCTCCACCAATTGGCGCCGGAGGTCGGTTTTTTCCCCCTCCAGCACGACCACCTTGTCCGCCAGCTTGCGGCACTTGCTGTCGGCGGTCGATTTCTCCCGGACGGCGTCGGCATGTTGCGTCCGAAGTCTCTCGACTTCAGCAGACACAACGGCCATAAGGGCCCCCGACGCCGCACGGCCGGCGAAGTCAGTCGCCTACAAAACACACATAAGACCACAGCCCCAGGGAAGCCGAAAAAAACACACATAAGAGCCGAAGTCTAGCTCAATGTACCTGACTTAGTGCCTCCTTCATCTCCTCCAGCCGGCGGGACACAGTGCCCGCCTCGTCCCACACAGCAGCAAGTGCCGGCATCTCGCCGCCAGCACTAAGAGCACCACCCTTCGCCTTTGGCAGTACGGCAGCTGCCGTGGTCGCCGCGACGGGCGGAACAACGACAATTTGACCTTCGTCCGACCCTGCGACGTATCAACAAATTTAAAAAACAAAAAAAGAGAGAAAAAGAAAGCCAAGCCAGCGTCTTACCAACAAGATAGTCGTCCACACTAATGTCGGTGGCGAAGTCGGCGACGCGCTTGCCCGGCGGCGGCAACCCTCGGGCCGACTTCACCGCCTCCGACACCCTGCCGGACGCCGATGCGGCCTTCGCAGTCTTGGAACCACCGGCGGCAGCCGTAGCCTCCGACGCCCTGCCGGATGCAGGGACGACCGACTTCGCCGCCAGCGGCGGCTGACCTCCGCCGGGGGCCGTAGCCTTCGCAGCCCCCTGCTGCCTCTTCGGCCTGGCTTCATGAAGCCTGACGACCGCCTGGCGCTTCTGCGCAGCTCCTTGGCGATCCTTGTCCATCACTGCCAACACAACAGCAGCAATATTCCGCAAGTAAGGAAACACTTTCCACTCACGAACCATGCGAGATGTAAAAAAGTCTTCGCCGGCCGCGCAGGGGATAGGAACATTCCTAGGCCACCAACCCCCGGTAACCCTCAACATCCGCGCCAAAGACTCCCGGAGCTCGGGCGAAGACATCCTTCCCCCGGGGCCGCGCATGTCCTCATCAATTCTCTAGCAAAACCATCGGAAACCCCAAGTCCTCCCATAGTTTCCTCTTCTTCGAGGATGGGGCGGCCGCCGGCGCAGGGTCGTCTCCAGACTCTACCACCGGCTTCTTCCCGAGGCGGTCCACATCGTCTTGGCCGGGATAGCCGTTATACGGCAGTCGATTCAATTCAAAAACCCTGTTCAAACGGTCATTCGACCCGCGGATATCCTAGCTACGCTGGCCCTCTGTCCTCGGCACGTATCGACCAACGATCCGCACCACCCCATCCTCCGCCTCACGCACAAAGGCGGCCGGATCGCGGCTTTGCAGATCCAGCGCGAAGGCAGGTCTTCGCACCAGCTTCCCACCATGGGAGGGCATCTGACGAGGGCACACTTTGCCCAACGCCCAGCCATGCGCCAAGGGCCATACCCCGTACGCCACAAATTCTTCAACCAAATCGCGCCCACTGCTCAGGCCGGCGGCGCACCGAAGGGCCCCTTCGTCCGCATCCTCCTCCACCACCTCAAAGGGCGGGTATGCTGAGTAAAAATGCGAACACATCTCAGACACGGGGAGCCCCTCATGGTCTTCGACGGTACCCTCCGCGACGTAAAACCAAAATTCATTCCAATTGCCCCACTTGTTGCGGGCGCAAGGGACTAACTCGACCACCTCCATCGTGGTCTTGCCGGTCTTCGGCGTAAACGTACAGGACCCAAACTGAGAAACTTCATCTCCAATCATCCTCTTCTGCCAGTGCAGGCAATAGTACTTCGCAAAGACTTCGACTGATGGCTGCCCGCCGTACGAAGTCGTCGCCCAGACATACTTCGACAGAGCCACCACGGCATTCGGAGTCAGCTGATGTATCTGAACATTAAATCTGCGCAGGACTTCTCCAACAAATCGGTGCGCAGGCAGGCGGAGACCGGCGGCGAAGAACGCCTCGAACACAACCAACTCGCCCTCCGGCTCGGGGACTTCCTCCGTCCTCGGGACACGAGCAACTCCGCCGCCAAAGTAACCCAACCGATGCATATCTTGCACGCGGACCGACGACATCCTCGACACACCAAAATCCACCGTATCGCCGGCGCGCAACTCCTCCGCCACCAAAGTACTCAGCGTCTCCTCAGACGAGGCGTCGGCCAGCGGCGAGGCGTCGGCCGGCGGCGTAGCGGCAGCAGAAGAAGAGGATGTTGGCATCGCTACGTACCGTCGGCGGCAGCGGGCGATCTGCTTCACTCGAGCCAGATCTCCGGCGAACAAGAGCAAGGAGGGCAGACGAGTAGCAGAACGGTGGAAAAGGCGGCTAGGGTTTTCACGAAGCGCGGAAAGTGAAGTTCAAAAAGCGCCGACCCCCGCCCCCTTTTATACACAGGGTGCGGCGCTTCGGGAAACCCGCAGTCCAACAATACGGTGTCAACCAACGGTCATGTCAAAAACCCCCACGGAACCACTTCGAGCGAGGGCAGCGTCTCCACCATCTAGCGACGTCTTCGGCACCAAATGACTTAGTCGAACTGGTCCCTCGGAGGGCAAATGTTGGGGCGAAGGCGAAGACGTCACCCTCCGCTCGAAGCCTTCGCCGTGGCCGTCGGTCCAACAGAGACAAGACAACGGGCGAAGACACCCTTCGCCCCGTACGACATCAGACGAAGACCTGTGACGAAGTCATCCCACCGTGCGGCCTCGTCCAGCACAGAGGCCCACGTGTGATCCAGCCCATTGTAACGGGCCCTGCGTGGCCGCCGCATGTTACGGGCCTAATTTGTAAAGGCATCCCTGTAATTACAGTCTGTAACCCTGCTTTATGGGAATATTCTGGGGATAACCTAGGTGTCTGAGGGCACATGCGTCCTTAACACAGGACGCAGGGCGCTCAGATACCTATAAATACCCCCGCACAGTGCTCGTGAGAGGCTAGGTTAACAGAGCTATTGCCATCTTGCGCGAGAACCCTGTTTACGTCACTACTCCCCCCGTTGGATCCCCTTGCAGCAGAGAGCAAGTTCCGACACACATTTTTTGAAAAAGTCTGGAAGCTTCTAGCTGATGATATACAATACAATATGCGTAGGACATTACATCTTCCCACTTATCAAATGCCCGAAGATGAAATAAAGGACCAACTGCTAGACAATCTTACCATTCTATTTAATAGATGTGGAGCAAACATACATGACTACAATTTGCCCAGAAAAACTATCTTCACAGATCCTTGCTGTGGAAATCGACTGCTTGAAGAAGAATTATCGTACAACTTTGATGAACTATCACATCTATCCCATGTTCTATATTCCAGACTCAACAAAAATCAGCTCCATGCTTTTAACTCTATTATAGACACTGTCATTGCTAATAAACCTGGATTCTTCTTTGTGTCTAGATACGGAGGCACCGGAAAAACTTTCTTATGGAATGCTATCATCACACACCTATGAGCCAATAAAAAATAGTACTAGCAGTTGCTTCCTCAGGTGTAGCATCCTTGCTTCTTCCAGGTGGCCGCACAGCACATTCACGATTCAAGATACCATGCGATCTAGATGAATCTACTACTTGCAACATAAAAAGGAGAACAATGCTAGCTGAATTAATTGAATCAACTTCTCTAATAATATGGGATGAAGCTTTCATGACACACAGATGTGCATTTGAAGCTTTAGATCGCTCCCTCCGAGATTTGCTCTACTTAAATGCATCTACATCTACCAATGCTCCTTTCGGAGGTAAAGTAATTGTCTTAGGAGGTGATCCAAGACAAATCTTGCCTGTTATAGAAGGTGGAGATCATGCACAAATTGTTAATGCTGCAATAACAAACTCACCACTTTGGTCATCAATTGTTGTTCTTCACCTCACAGAAAATATGAGGCTAGCTTCAGCAGAATTAACAAATAAGGAAAGAACTCATATTGCTGAATTCAGCAAATGGATACTAGACATTGGTGATGGTAACATACCAGCTACAGCGAAACCAGGAGAATCTGAACCTGCTTGGATAAAAATACCATCAGAATTCTTATTAATGCCAGAACACGACAACATATCAGCAATCATTGGAAGCATTTATACAAATATTATAGAGAATTTTAATGATCCTATCTACTTAGAGCAACGCGCCATCTTAACACCAACAAATGAAATTGCTGATTTAATTAATGAAAAGGTTGTGCAGTTAATTCCTGGCCATTCTAAAGAATATACAAGGAGCGATAGGATTGCACCACACTCAAACAGAAATGGAACATATGATTTACTCTATCCTATAGAGTTCCTACATTCTCTCAATGGGAACAACTTCCCACAACATAGACTAATACTAAAGGAAGGAGTTCCAATTATGTTGCTTCGAAATTTAAACCAATCCGAAGGACTCTGTAATGGTACACGACTAATTGTGACTGCATTAGGAGAAATGGTACTAGAGGCCCAGATAATAACAGGATCTCATATTTCCAAAACAGTGCTAATTCCAAGGATATCTCTAGCTCTTAAAAATACTAGGCTTCCCTTTGTTCTCGAAAGAAGACAATATCCTGTGAAGATTTGCTATGCCATGACGATCAATAAGAGCCAAGGTCAAACACTAACTCATGTGGGTGTTTACCTTAAAAAACCTGTATTCACACATGGACAATTATATGTTGCCGTCTCCCGTGTCACCTCTAAGAGTGGACTTCGAATACTAATTGAAGATGATGATGGAAAACCCACTGATGTAACAAAAAATATTGTTTATAAGGAAATATTTAGCAGGATAGCTGCTACAGCCAGCTCATAATGACTGAATGATTGACAAGCAACAACAGATCAAATATTTGAAGATAGTATATATGTACATATATATGTGTATTATATCTATACATATGTACACAAGCTTACATTAAGTTCTACAATGGCTTCTCTCAAGTATGTGCATTTAAAAGCTACACACATCTTTATTTGTTACAACGACTTATTATCTCAACTATATTTAATAGGAATGTTCTTTTACCATACTAACGATTTATAACAATTGTTACAGATCGATGGACTACACACTTCTACCAGATTTAACAGCGTATAAAAAACATGCGATAATCCAGGTCCATGTCTCGAGAAAATGGTCTTTCCATGGCGCCACTGAAAATGGTCCCTTGCAGCACATCGACATGGTCCTTTCAGATTGCAAGGTATGACACAAAATACACAAATAAAATTCTTATCCACTTTCTTAACTCATCACAT
This sequence comes from Zea mays, assembly GCF_902167145.1. Classification (NCBI taxonomy): domain Eukaryota; kingdom Viridiplantae; phylum Streptophyta; class Magnoliopsida; order Poales; family Poaceae; genus Zea; species Zea mays. The sequence goes on along the minus strand of NC_050100.1, from coordinate 27,245,900 downwards.
TTAACTACATCAAAACACAAGCAAATCGATTATAATATTATTACTAACAAGCAAACAAATTATTAGGGTAATAGCATTTATGCTGAAATACCAGCAAATCTTGCCGAAGAAAAGGGAGTACTCATCGAAACAAATCAGATCTACGACATCAGTCGTTTTAGAGTTACTGCAGCAAAAACAGCCTACAAACCCATTGATGGTGACAAGATGATACAATTTACGACTTACACAATTATCAAGCCTGCAAGTAACCCACCACCTACATTTCCTTTATATATCTATCGATTAACTCCATTTGATGAGATTGAATCTCAGATTCAGCACAAGACCAAATTCCTAGGTAACATCAAAAATAGCTTCAGCAATTCAATTGAACTACATTTTCTCACTGCATTACTATCTATATTCTAACTACATTTTGTTTAACAGATGTTCTTGGAACTATAACCGAGGTAACTGCTTTGAAGACAGTACACATACAAGGTCAGCTCAGCCCCACTATTATTAGAGACGTAATGATAGAAGATCTAAGGTTTGTGACAAACAACTCATCCTAACTATATTTTTTACATATATGTGTGTATGTCTATGTCTTTGTGTTTACTAATATATTTCCAACATGATCTACAGCCGCAAAACTCTCAAGATCACTCTTTGGGCAAAACGAGCAACATCATTTACAATACAAGATGTGTATGACCCAGTTAGCAAAAAGCCAATTCTTGCTCTTTTTGTTGGTTGCCTACCTAAATTCTACAAAGGTAAATACCTACTGCAGCTACAAATTTTTATCACAATATACACTTCACACATCACACAAAGAAAAGATATTAGAGATTACAATTCTAAACAATACCAGGTGTTTACTTAAGTGGTGGTGCGGCTTGCCATTGGTATTTCAATCCCACAATACCTGAAGCTGAAGCGTACCAAAATAGGTAAAAAACATCAAAGTTATTTTTTTACTTATGTCACCTTCTATTCACATCACATTATAGTATAACAAAGTATTATGCTTACAGACGTGGTGGTGAAACAATTCAGCTGCACCTTCCTACACAACCGAAACATGCACTACAAACCTTCCAACCTCCAACAATAGAACATAAAACTCTGGAGCAACTCCTGACAATGAACCCATATGATTACCCAGTAAGACCAATAAAAATACTACTTCCCATTACTTAACAACTTCACTTTTGTACCACCTAACCTTTCTACTATTATCTTTTCAGGACACGGGATATGAATGCACAGTGACAATCACCAAAATAGATACATCAAACACATGGTGGTATCCATCATGCACAAAATGCGGCCGAAAAACAACTCCACATAATACAACATATTATTGTGATTGGTGTAAATGGGATGGCTACAAATTCAAGTAAGTAATCAACATCTTCAACATTCATATGGTGAATAAATTAGACATACTGACAACACTTTTTTACATAAACAATTCCATTGCTTTATAAACAAACCTAACCATGGCATATTATTATTATCCATTGTTATTTACATCACCCAACTTTATAACAACATTCTAAGCATAGATTTTTAATTGCTATCACAATGTCACTTAATGACAGATACAAGCTCAAATTTCGAGCATCAGATGCAACAGCCATGGCACAAATGTTTTGCTTTGATAACATAGCACGATATATTGTTGGCAAATCTTGCGAAGTTATCTTACGATCTACAAATGCAGCGACACCAATTCCTCCAGATTTAGCTCAGATTGTTTCACTCAAATTCACCTTTAGAGTAATACCAGATGATAGTTCTTTCAATAACCAAGACCAGGTCCCCATTGCCCTTCGCATCATCTCTATAACTACAGCGCATGGTAGACAACATGCACTACCATTGAAGCCAACCAATATCATAGAAGGTACATCAACACCACAGAACAAGTTACAACTGCAGTTAATCGAGAACTCACCATCAAATCCTTTTCAAAATTTATCCACAAGTACTCCACCAACCATACAGGTTATCATATGACCATACTCAAACAGTTTATTTTTTCCCGCTACCTAGGTAACGTATCACAACTAAATTATGTTATACAATATTTACTTTTAGGCTGCAAGGAAGCTAATATATCCACCGCTCAGTAACCCCGTCACATATCAACATACTCCCAAGTCTGATGACGAAGAAGAAATTACAGAGGTACGTCTCTTCCACTTTGTATAAAAAAATAACAACCACAAATATATTAATATATCTATTACTCCCTGTATTATGAAAATTTAGTACATTGACAAACTAATCCATATTTTCTTTCCGCAGCAGCAAACAATGAACACCAGTCAAATCAAAGGAAAAAACAGTATGCCCTCATTCGAATCTCCTCCAAAAAGGTAACTATATACCTTCTACATGTTTATCTTAGTAAGCAGCAATAAACTATATTATGATCCTCTATGAATCTGAGATATAAACATCGTATGCTAGAGAATCTTGAACAACAATAATACAACACCTTTTTTTACTCCAACCACAAAGTCTATAATAATTGAAACAATTTTGTGCATACATGGCTCAATTCAAATCATACATAACAACAGAAAAAAAATATCCGTTTGATTTCTGGTAGCAATGCAGTGAGATTTAATCGTTGCCTCCTACAAAAAGCATTGCACAATTAAATCAAAGAAATGTAGTAAAAAACATTGATAATTCGAAATTGTTCATCATCTAGAGTATTATACTCACCATTTATAGGTAACATGATCTAAATGTTAATTATACATGTATACAGTACATTCTAGTACAAATTAATAGCATTAGCATACGTAATATCATGCCATATTTAAATGAACCATTATTCCAAGTATCCACAGGTTCATATTGCATAACTGCTTTCACCGTTTGCTAACAATATATACCAACATACAGCCTAACAATATGAGTACCATACACAAATTCCATGCTGCCATAGGTACTCACAGATTACTGCACCACATAGAATCTAGGTATCAACTTAGGAATTTCTAATAAAAACACCAAATTGGACCTTCCAGAAATACTTCCCAAATTTAAAATTCATGACCATTATTATCCATCTTCCTATGTAACGCCCTGAATTTGGGGGTAGAATTTTTTCTTCTTTTCTCTCACCAAATTCGGGCGTTACTCTCTTTTCTCTTCCCTGTTTCGCTCCTTCTTCCCAATTTCAAACCAGTATAGCGACAGGTGTCCGTGTCATGTATAAACCAAAACCTAAGTGTCATGGGTGTTGCATCATGCCGAAGCACATTTCTTTGTCTGATGTTGAGTGTTCGTCTCGTTCCGTTCCGGATTTCGATTCGCGATTTAATTCCGTTTAGTGGTCGTGCACGTCGTGGGTTTTCGATCCGCGAAGTGGCCCGGCCCAATCCAGCCCGGCCCGGTCCGGCCCGGCCCTGCGCGCCCCTCGCGCCCACACCCCCCCCATGCGCCCCTCCTCTCTCTCTCTCATTTGGATCTCTTGCGCAACAACCTCCCTCTCCCTCCTCCACCTCTCTCTCCCCGTGGTGCCCTAGGAGGCGATCACCGGAATTTGGACCTCGAGGTGAGCTCCCCTCCCCTCCCCTTCTCCTCTCTCTCTCTCTCCCTCTCCCTCCTCTTCTTCCTCCCCCGCGCGCGCCCTCCCTTTCCACTGCTCGCGCACGACCCCGCCCGCCCCCCTGCCCGCACCGGCGGCCCCCGCCCCCGCTCCCCTGCTCGCCGGCGGCGCCCCCCGCCCCCTCCCCGGCCCGCGGCGGCGCCCCCCGCCCCCTCCCCGGCCCGCGGCGGCGCCCCCCGCCCCCTCCCCGGCTCGCGGCGGCGCGGCCCCGCCCGCCTCCTGCTCGCCGGCGGCGCCCCCCGCCCCCCTGCCCGCGGCGGCGATCCCGCCCGCCCCCTGCCCGCGGCCGCGACCCCGCCCCCTCCCCCTGCTCGCCGGCGCGCGGCGGCCCCCCGCCCGCCCCCTGCCCGCGGCGGCGTGCGGCCCCCGCCCCCTGCTCGCCCGGCGCGGCCCCCGGCGCGGCCCCCTGGCGGCTCGGCCCCGGCTCGGCTCCGGCGCGGCCCCTGCCCCCGGCGTGGCCTCGGCCCCTGCGCGCGTCGTTCTGGCCCTTGGCGTGGTTCGCGTGGCCTTGGCGTGGCCTCGCGCTTCCCCGTTTACCACTAGCGCGTTCCCGCGTGCGCGACCCGCGTTCGCGGTGATTATTTTTTGGTTGGTAGTCAATGTCAAACTCCGTTAGTTAGCGTGCTGCGTCGCGCGCTTCGTCGCGCGACGGATTTGTCTAATTTCAGATGCTATTTATGTGTTGCGTCGTGCGCTTCGTCGCGCGACGATCCTTTTTTAATTTCAGGTTGTTTAAGGTGCAACGTCGCACGTGTATTCATGCGACGTTCCACTTTAGACTCAGTCTAGTTGACGTATGCCGTCGTGCGTTTCGTCGCGCGACGCTTAACGTCTCTTTATAATTAGTGCGAAGTGTCTCGTTGCGTGCTCGGTCGCGCGACGAGTCGTTAATTTCTTAATTCGTTTTAGAGTGCTATGTCGCGCGTCTCGCCGCGCGACAATCCTTTTTATTTATCTTCATCTGCTTATAATGATTAGACATGAAACATGACTTTACTTTACGCTAAACATAGTGTCTACATTAATTTCCTTCTATTAAGCGAGTGGTTAATTTATAATCATGTAACGTGACCGTTTCTCGACTGTCTTGTTCTCTTTCTCTCTTAACTGTAACTGCGAGCCCGCGTGGAACGTTTATTTACTTACTGCATTCTATTGTATGGTGTACTGTTCTTTTGTATTAAATATGTGGATGTATGTGTGTTTGCGCCTGCATAGAGAACGATCCGGTCGGAGAACCCGAAGAACTCGCAGGAGAAGCCCCTGAGCAGCAGTCGGTTGGTGGAGGCAAGTGTCCCTTGACCTATCTCTGTCCTATTCATTCTTTAATTCACCTCCCGCATTCCACATGTATACCTAAGCATTGACTAGCTTTTGTTATCCATGTCCTTGTTCACCTATTTGGGTTGGATTATTATTGTTTAGCTTTATGCTATTGCTCAACCTCTAATCAATGAACATGATGAGATTATCTATGATACGCTGTTTTCCCTTCTCTTATTATGATGTTGTACTTGTGGTCTTCAAGGGGGCTCGAGCGGTTTCTCGAGTGCCTCTCCGTAAGGACCTGTTCTATGGATGACCGCCCGGGAAAACAGTGCAACCATGAGGGTGGAATGGGATGCCCTTAGCTGAATAATTAGAGGATCCAGGGTGTAGTTCACTTAGCCGTCGTGCCGTCAATGGGGCTCGGTGTATGTGGCTCGCTCTGCCATGTTTGGGTTCGCCCCTTGGGGAGGAGTGCGGTGCATTTAGGAAACCTAACGGGTGGCTACAGTCCCGGGGAATCTTTGTAAAGGCTACGTAGTGATGCCCTGCTAGACCACCTAGGTAGTGGTTAATGGAGAGTAGCTCTCTCCGGGCCGAATGGGAATCATGGCTTGTGGGTAAAGTGCACAACCTCTGCAGATTGTTTGAAAACTGATATATCAGCCGTGCTCGCGGTTATGAGCGGCCAAGGGAGCTCCAGTGATTAGTGGTACTTGATCAGAGACATTATGGTGCAGGTGGCTATGAGATCGATGGTTCTGGTTATGACTATGGTGCTGGTAAGTGGTATTCTTTCCGTTTGGAAAGGGTACATCGGGCTAATAACTTGGGTTAATGCTAAAACCTGGCTTTCTATTAGTAAATAATGATCTGACCAACTAAAAGCAACTGCTTGACATATCCCCACATAAAGCTAGTCCACTACAGCCAAACAGGATACTTGCTGAGTATGTTGATGTGTACTCACCCTTGCTCTACACACCAACCCCCCCCCCATCCCCAGGTTGTCAGCATTGCAACCACTGCTCAGGCGAAGATGAAGTCGTGGAAGGTGACTTTCAGGAGTTCCAAGACTACGACGAGTTCTAGGCATGGGTTAGCGGCAACCCCCCAGTCGGCTGCCTGTGAAGGCCGCGTTTATCTACGTTTCTTTTCCGCACTTTGATGTATTGTAAGGACTATATGGACGTCTCAGACGTATGATGTAATCGACTATTATTTCCCTTTTTAATACTATTTTGAGCACCGTGTGATGATGTCCATGTTATGTAACTGCTGTGTACGTGAATAACTGATCCTGGCACGTACATGGTTCGCATTCGGTTTGCCTTCTAAAACCGGGTGTGACATAAGTGGTATAAAAGCCGTGCTGACTGTAGGACCGCTAACCTAGAGTAGAATGGTCGTTCTAAGGACTATAGACCTCTGTCCCTGCCTTGACTTTGATATCTCTTCAAAAGTTGGTCATACCGACCAAACCTATGTTCTACTATATAATATACCTTGCTGAAAATTGTGTTTTATTCTAATCCTTCATTTACTTATGGTTTATTACTTGCGGGTCATATTAATTCTGTTCTCACCCTTTTGCTTGCGATGTCTTTTGTAGATGGCTCGACTTAGACACACTGCACGAAAGTCTGTCATCCCCTTCTTACCCTCCCGTCTTGCTGAGCATCCGCTTCGCCGTCCCGTGGCTGGACAGTCCAGCCACTTGGAGAGACTGCACCACCGCCTGCACGAGGAGCAGGAACATCGACGACAGGAGCAGCAGGGCTCTTCCTTCTCGCTCCAACAGGAGATAGAGTCTGTGAGGAGTTGCTCCCCTGTGCTTCCCCTGGAGGCGCCCCCTACACCACCACTGGGCGCCCCAGCTTCCGGAGTAGCTGCTGGAGGAGACCCAGATGACGGAGGTGGCGACGACAGCTCGAGCCATGACACCGACTTCTCTGCTGACCAGGAGCCGGAAGGATGGGTTGCTCGACCTATCACTCACGACGCTGCTCGCGGGTGTCACTTCCACGATGCGCTCGATACCCTGCTACGTCGGGCACTTAACCGGCTGTCACACCCGGTTTTGAAGGTAAACCGAATGCGAACCATGTACGTGCCAGGATCAGTAATTCACGTACACAGCGATTACATAAATGACTCATCATAGCACAATGCTTCGAATTACAATAAAGAATAAGTAATAATATTACAGACTAGAGCCATTTACATAATATAAATCAAAGTACACAGAATCGAAACGTAGCCAATGTAAACAACCCACCACAGGCAGCTGACTGGGGGTGGTCGCTAGCCTAATCCTCGAACTCGTCGAAGTCCCGGAACTCCTGGAGATCCACCTCGACGCCTTCTTCTTTACCTGAGCATAGATTGCACCAAAGGCAACCTGGTGTTTTGTGAAAGCAAGGGTGAGTACACATCAACATACTCAGCAAATGTCCCATTTGGCTGAGGTGGACTAGCTTTATGTGGGGTTAAGCTCAAGCAGTTGCTTTTAGTTGGTCAGGTATTTATTATCAGTGGAAGCCAAATTTTAGTAATAACAAACCCGTGAACCATTTCCTCATCGAGGAACATCATCATCATAGTCGAACAAAAAAAAACATAAACATAACCATTGTATCTCGCATCGTATGTATCTCTAATCAAAGAGGATCCCAAGGCTGCTCTTAACCGTGAGCACGGCTGATATATCAGTTTCATTGTCCTCTGCAGAGGTCGCACACTTTACCCATGAGCCGTGATTCCCGTTTTGCCCGGGGATCATGACTCCCCATTGATCACTTCCTAGGTGGTCCGGCAGGGTATCACTACGTAGCTTTTACAAAGATTCCCTAGAGGTCATAGCCGCCCGTTAGGTTTCTCCAGTTTGATAAACACAGTACTCCTCCCCGCAGGAGGGTGACTAACAAAAGCAAAACGAAAGGACCTCGGCACCCAGCCTCGGCAGAGCAAGCACTGTGCCTGGACCCCATTAACGGCACGACGGCGAAGCGACTACACCTCTAGTTCCTCTAATTAATTAGCTAAGGGCATCCCATTTCACCCTCATGGTTGCACTGTTATCCCGGGTGGTCTCTCAACGAACAGGTCCTTACGGAGAGGTACTCGGGAAACAGCCCGAGTCCCCTAAATGCCACAAGTATATCATCATATCCAGAATAAAATCATAGTATCATCATTGTATCTCATCATGTTCATTGATTAAAGTAAAGCGCTAGCATGTAGCTAACCATAGTAACCCAAAAGGTAAATCAAGGACAAGGTAAATAGAAAGCTAGTAAATCCTTAGGTTGTTCATAGTATGCGGGACAGTGTATTATAAAGTAAATGGGACATAATGGGTCAGAGGACACTTGCCTTCACCAAACAGATGCTCAGGGTCTTTAGTCTCGTAGAACTCGTAAAGCTATATCACTTGGTCGCCAACGCTTGATCCTCGATCCCTCGAAGCTTGGAACCAGATCGCAATCTATTCGCGACGCACAGCGAATACAAACAGTCACAAACAAACAAACATATATGCATAAGAACATTACACCATTCAAATAGAAACATAATAAAATGTTATAAAAAACATACAGCATAAAATAGAGCTCGATTCTATAGTCATGCGAGGGAAAGAAACGCGACGGTCGAAGCTACAGTCGAGGAGTTATCGCGTTTACGTTAAACGAATATAACATTTAATTCGATATCAACAAATATAATGTTATACATCAGTCAGTTCGATTAATCTGCTACACTAACAAATATCAGTTAAATAAGTAATTTAATTAAAACGAGAGATTCTAAGTGAGGCGAATCTAGGACGTGCGAAACAACACGACAGCGCGCGAACGATGCGGGGAAACACGCGACATAGCACACGAACGACGCAGAAGACAGCGCGCGCGACCAGCACGAACGACGCGCGAAACAGCACGCCACCGCGTGCTGAACAACACGCGCGACATAGGCGAGAAAGCTAAATCGGTAACGTGTTTATACTAAACAAGTCTTAATTACAATATTAGTTCGACGTAATTATAATTACGTGAATTGACATTATCATATCAAATATAAATTAAAACTACTACTTAGCTTTGACTAACTTACTATTTTAATAGTGGACGATTAAACAAATAGTTAACTAATTGACCTTAGTGATTATAATCGAACGACCTTAATATCGCGCGCGGACAGCGCGCGACACGCGACCCAGATGCGCGGCACGAACGCGCGATGGAAAGTCGACAACACGCAAACAACACGCGAATAATATTACGCGACGACGCGCGGACACACGCGACGCACGCAAACAACGTGTAGACAGTGCGACGACGCGCACGACTCACAAGAGTCGCTAATAGACATCGCGTTTATACTAAACACTAAATAGGTGTTGAATACCATATCTAAGTCGTTAAGATCACATTATCACATATTTACAATCGCCTAACTAAAATCATAATTTTAATCTAATTGAGTACTCAGTTTACTGATCGACAATCGAATAGGAAATTAATTAGCGCAGGGGAATAGACGGGGTAGACGGGGGGTAGACGGGAGTCGTTTAGGGGTAGACGAACGTCGTCTAAACTCCGACAACACCCAATTCACACGCGGTTGCACAAGCACGACGACCGGTTTCGGGACTGGATTCGACGACCTGCGCATGAGGTAGACGGAGAGTAAATTGGGGTAGACGAAGCTCACCTCGGTGACAACGAGAGCGACATAGACCCTACTGCGCAGCGACGACAATAGCGCGACGATGAATCTCGCGGCGAGACGCTGCTCTGGCGAACGGCAGTGCTACGCCATGGCGGGCGCACGGCGGCGTGGCGCGCGAGACCGCGATAGGGGCGCGCGTTCAAGCCGCGGACACGCCAGGGCCGAGCAGAGGTGTGCGCGACGCGGCATGGTAAATCGAGCAGGACACAACGTGCAGGGAGCCGGTGCGCACAGTAGGGAGAAGCAGAGCGCGCGCCATGGCGAGAAACAACAGAGAGAAACTCCGGGCGCCATGGGGGTTTCACGGCTGGGAAAGGGAAGTAGGGACAGCGACGAAGAGACTCTCCCTGCCGTCGGCTGAGCCGCGCTGCGCAACGCCGAAGAGCGAGCAGGGAGGGGAGAGCGCCAGAGCCAAGAGCTGGAGCGAGGGAGGAAGGAAGCCACGGCGCAGGGAAGCATTGGACGCCGAGCAGAGACTGGAGCAGGGGGCCGAGCGCACCATAGGGACCAGGGCGGGGTCGCGGTCGGCGAGCAAGGATGCGTGCGAGCAGGAGCCGCAGCGTCGCCTTGAGGGAGGAGGGCGCGCAGAAGCTTGAACCCAAGCACAGAGGAACGGCCATGGCTGAGAGGGACTCGAGCGCGCTGGCTGCGCAGGAGCTCGGGATGAGAGAGGAGCGCAGCGCTGGGAGCCGGACGCCGTGGGAACCGCTCGGCAAACTCCATGTCGGGGCCAGGGAAGAAGAGGGGGCGGCGGGGAAGAGGAGGGAGAGAGAGGTGCGTCGTGGGGGAGAGGGAGATGAACAGGGGCGACCGGAGCACTGACGGGTGGGTCCCACGAGGGGCGGCAGCGGCGGCTGGGGTACATCGGCTAGGGTTTGGGGGAGGAGCGCGCCGGCGCCGAGTGGGCCAGGTGGGCCGCGCGGCGATGGGCTGGGGGGGAAGGCGCGCTGCGCCAGGTGGGCCACGTGCGCTGCGTGGGCCGAGGGGGGAAGGGGGGGGGCTGGGCCGCGGGAAGGCCGGCCAGGGGGCTGAGGGGGGGTTTTCTTTTATTTATTTTTCCTTCCTTTCATTCTTTTTGAAAACATGCTTTAGTTTTGAATTCAAATTCAAACATGTTTCCTAAATTTTGAATAAATGCACCATCACAAAGGAAAAACATGCCTCGACATGCTATGCAACAATCAAGGACCCCTTTTTAGGGTTTTACTGTACTAGGCTTAAACTTATATAAAACAAAATAACCCTTTGCTATTTAGAAAAAAGAAAAGAAAAGCAAGGAAAAGAGAGGGTAACACCTGAATTTGGTGGATATTAGAAAAGAAATTTTATACCCCCAAATTCAGGGTGTTACAAATCTAACCCCCTTAACAGAATCTCACCCCCGAGATTCAAGAAGAAGCTAGCAAGGAAGCAAGGTTGGTTCAGAGGTTGTTCGCGGCTCTCTTGAGTTGACCTTGACCCTACAAGCTTAACTTGTGGACTAGTTGCTTTGACCTTCAGATGCTCGAGACCAGTTGATGCAATTCTTGAGGATCTCTTGGGCCTGTGGGTTAGGACCCACACACGCTTCCGCTGCGCCACTTGATTCTTGTTGGTTGATGTTGATTGCATTGTCTTCATTAGGGTTAGCGGCTAACCCCCTTAACAGGAGCGTTGATACACACTTGGTGAAGATGTCGTCAACTCTAATCTTGACTGATTAAGAGAGGTTATAGGATGCCAACCGTACAGGTGCAAAAGGGAAGAGTATAGATAGAAAAGGTAAGATAGAAAAGGTAAGCATAGATGGCTTAAAGAGAGGGGAGAGAGAGCACCCAACTACCTAACTCTATGGCACTCAACTAGTAAACTGATGCCATTGCGGACCCAGGGGCCACAACACACCAACACTCATCACAAAGAAGCAACTCAGTCATTGCACGAAGACAAACAGCACAAGCATACCACGACAAACACCTCGTTGCTATACGTAACTTTTAATTAAATGGTGATCTTTCCTTACCAAGGGGAAATTACTCTCAGGCCATCGAAAGGCAAGGGGAATAATAAGACATGCATGATAGGGGCATGAGCATAATAAAGGATGGAGCTAAAGCAAGGATTGTAACCGACGGGGGAGAGAATGCAACCAAGGTCAAGATAGGTAACACACCATTCTCAAATTGAGATGGGAAAAATGAAATCTCCAAAGGTAGGCATAGGATAAGCATCATGGAAAAATCTACATATTAGGACGGTAAGGGTGATATCGAGCAAAAGCCAAGACCTGCAACACGACAGAGGAAAAGGGAACGAACAAGAGCGGGATGGGTAAGACATCACTCTTGGAATAAAATGGGAGAGGCGGCTTTAAAATATGGGTACATGATAAGCATTAAGGTAAAGATCAAGGGATGACAAGGGTTAAGGTGATAACAGTCAAACACACAACCAAGAATGTATTTTAGACAAAACTTGCAAGGCGTCGAAGAAGGGGGGATCCATCAATGGTGAAGTAGGTGAGGCACTATCCTCGAACAGGGATGGACAAGAGAAGGCTTCAAAGGGTAGGTTCAAGGTAAGCAAGAAGGCAAGGGAATAGATATTACAAGGGTTTTTTTAAAGGTATTAACGGACAAGGATGTAGGAGAGGAGGTAAATAGGCATAAGACAAAGGATATGAGATCGAGGGACGATAAGGTGAAGGTGATAGCAAATAAAAACACAACAAGGGATGGAATTAACACAAATCTTTTAAGGCAACAAGAAGTGAAAAGAAATCAAGGTAGAGATGGGTAACTCGCACTCTCAAACTGGGTTGAAAGAAAGTGGAGGCTTTTAAAGGATAAGCTCGAGGTGAACATTTAGGTAGAGGACATTAATATCGCAAGGGACAAAGGCGATAAAGGACAAGGGTATAAGAGAAAAGATGAAGGCATAGAAGAGCCAGTGGTATGAGTACAACAAAGAATGGAGTTAAGATAAGACTCACACCTAGCAAAGACGAGGTTCCGACCAAGGGCAGGATAAGTAAAACACTTCCCTCGAATTGAGATGAGAGAGGGAACTTTAAATAACAGACATTTGATAGTCATCAAGGTAAGATGGAGAGACGGCGAAGGTAAAGGTAGTAACAGATAACAAAGGGTGGAGTTAAAAACTCGCAAGCGACACGGAATAGGATGCAACTGAGGGAAAATAAGTAACCTTCAATGTTTAAAATTGAGACGAAAGAGAGAAGGTTTTGGAGCATAGGTATAAGATAGGCATCAAGGTAAGATATAGAGGTGTCAAAGACAAAGGTGATAATAATGAAAGGCATAACAGAGGATAGATTTAAGGCAAGACTCGCGAAATGGCGAAGTGGAGAAAACAATCAAGGTAAGATAGGTGATGTTTCAATAGAATGGTTGAAGTAAGAATTCATTATCGAGAGAAGTTATAGAGGAACAACGAGATCATCAAGGATGGGCAACATAAAATGATCGCTCATGGACTGTTAAGAAACAGGGGTGGTCAAGGACATGTTAACTGAAATGTCTTAAACAGACATTGGGGTATGAAGATAAGCATACATGAAAATATAAGAGTAGGCAAGACTCAAAGGATACCAGCGTACTAAGACCAAGGTAATAGAAATTGTTGAAAGATAGCGACTTAAGAACAGAATAAGAAAGGATCTCAGAAGACAAGAAGGTCATGGACACATAAACTGAACTGTTTAAATAGGCAACAGAGGTACAAGGGTAAGTACTTTAGATCAAGGGATAAGGGTATTAAAAAGGTAAGGATACAAGCATGTCAATAACAAAATGGAATAGAGGTCAAATGGTAGCAATTTAATAATGGAAGAGGAAAGAGTCCCAAAAGAATAAAGGCTATGGTCAGGGGGCACCTACAAAGATGTCGCAAGCACAAGAGTGAGAAGAGTTCTAATAGATCGGGAAAAGTATAGACCATACTAGAATAAAATATATTTTTTGGTAAGGGGGGCATATAGGAACACAACATAGAATTAGTCAAGGTGACTAATATTTTGAAGCAGAATCAAGGATGAGATGAAGTAATAATCAATAAGTCCTTAAAACGACCAATGCTACTCTAGGATAGCGATCCTACAGTCAGCAAGGGCTTTGATACCACTTATGTCACACCCGGTTTTGAAGGTAAACCGAATGCGAACCATGTACGTGCCAGGATCAGTAATTCACGTACACAGCGATTACATAAATGACTCATCATAGCACAATGCTTCGAATTACAATAAAGAATAAGTAATAATATTACAGACTAGAGCCATTTACATAATATAAATCAAAGTACACAGAATCGAAACGTAGCCAACGTAAACAACCCACCACAGGCAGCTGACTGGGGGTGGTCGCTAGCCTAATCCTCGAACTCGTCGAAGTCCCGGAACTCCTGGAGATCCACCTCGACGCCTTCTTCTTTACCTGAGCATAGATTGCACCAAAGGCAACCTGGTGTTTTGTGAAAGCAAGGGTGAGTACACATCAACGTACTCAGCAAATGTCCCGTTTGGCTGAGGTGGACTAGCTTTATGTGGGGTTAAGCTCAAGCAGTTGCTTTTAGTTGGTCAGGTATTTATTATCAGTGGAAGCCAAATTTTAGTAATAACAAACCCGTGAACCATTTCCTCATCGAGGAACATCATCATCATAGTCGAACAAAAAAAAACATAAACATAACCATTGTATCTCGCATCGTATGTATCTCTAATCAAAGAGGATCCCAAGGCTGCTCTTAACCGTGAGCACGGCTGATATATCAGTTTCATTGTCCTCTGCAGAGGTCGCACACTTTACCCATGAGCCGTGATTCCCGTTTTGCCCGGGGATCATGACTCCCCATTGATCACTTCCTAGGTGGTCCGGCAGGGTATCACTACGTAGCTTTTACAAAGATTCCCTAGAGGTCATAGCCGCCCGTTAGGTTTCTCCAGTTTGATAAACATAGTACTCCTCCCCGCAGGAGGGTGACTAACAAAAGCAAAACGAAAGGACCTCGGCACCCAGCCTCGGCAGAGCAAGCACTGTGCCTGGACCCCATTAACGGCACGACGGCGAAGCGACTACACCTCTAGTTCCTCTAATTAATTAGCTAAGGGCATCCCATTTCACCCTCATGGTTGCACTGTTATCCCGGGTGGTCTCTCAACGAACAGGTCCTTACGGAGAGGTACTCGGGAAACAGCCCGAGTCCCCTAAATGCCACAAGTATATCATCATATCCAGAATAAAATCATAGTATCATCATTGTATCTCATCATGTTCATTGATTAAAGTAAAGCGCTAGCATGTAGCTAACCATAGTAACCCAAAAGGTAAATCAAGGACAAGGTAAATAGAAAGCTAGTAAATCCTTAGGTTGTTCATAGTATGCGGGACAGTGTATTATAAAGTAAATGGGACATAATGGGTCAGAGGACACTTGCCTTCACCAAACAGATGCTCAGGGTCTTTAGTCTCGTAGAACTCGTAAAGCTATATCACTTGGTCGCCAACGCTTGATCCTCGATCCCTCGAAGCTTGGAACCAGATCGCAATCTATTCGCGACGCACAGCGAATACAAACAGTCACAAACAAACAAACATATATGCATAAGAACATTACACCATTCAAATAGAAACATAATAAAATGTTATAAAAAACATACAGCATAAAATAGAGCTCGATTCTATAGTCATGCGAGGGAAAGAAACGCGACGGTCGAAGCTACAGTCGAGGAGTTATCGCGTTTACGTTAAACGAATATAACATTTAATTCGATATCAACAAATATAATGTTATACATCAGTCAGTTCGATTAATCTGCTACACTAACAAATATCAGTTAAATAAGTAATTTAATTAAAACGAGAGATTCTAAGTGAGGCGAATCTAGGACGTGCGAAACAACACGACAGCGCGCGAACGATGCGGGGAAACACGCGACATAGCACACGAACGACGCAGAAGACAGCGCGCGCGACCAGCACGAACGACGCGCGAAACAGCACGCCACCGCGTGCTGAACAACACGCGCGACATAGGCGAGAAAGCTAAATCGGTAACGTGTTTATACTAAACAAGTCTTAATTACAATATTAGTTCGACGTAATTATAATTACGTGAATTGACATTATCATATCAAATATAAATTAAAACTACTACTTAGCTTTGACTAACTTACTATTTTAATAGTGGACGATTAAACAAATAGTTAACTAATTGACCTTAGTGATTATAATCGAACGACCTTAATATCGCGCGCGGACAGCGCGCGACACGCGACCCAGATGCGCGGCACGAACGCGCGATGGAAAGTCGACAACACGCAAACAACACGCGAATAATATTACGCGACGACGCGCGGACACACGTGACGCACGCAAACAACGTGTAGACAGTGCGACGACGCGCACGACTCACAAGAGTCGCTAATAGACATCGCGTTTATACTAAACACTAAATAGGTGTTAAATACCATATCTAAGTCGTTAAGATCACATTATCACATATTTACAATCGCCTAACTAAAATCATAATTTTAATCTAATTGAGTACTCAGTTTACTGATCGACAATCGAATAGGAAATTAATTAGCGCAGGGGAATAGACGGGGTAGACGGGGGGTAGACGGGAGTCGTTTAGGGGTAGACGAACGTCGTCTAAACTCCGACAACACCCAATTCACACGCGGTTGCACAAGCACGACGACCGGTTTCGGGACTGGATTCGACGACCTGCGCATGAGGTAGACGGAGAGTAAATTGGGGTAGACGAAGCTCACCTCGGTGACAACGAGAGCGACATAGACCCTACTGCGCAGCGACGACAATAGCGCGACGATGAATCTCGCGGCGAGACGCTGCTCTGGCGAACGGCAGTGCTACGCCATGGCGGGCACACGGCGGCGTGGCGCGCGAGACCGCGATAGGGGCGCGCGTTCAAGCCGCGGACACGCCAGGGCCGAGCAGAGGTGTGCGCGACGCGGCATGGTAAATCGAGCAGGACACAACGTGCAGGGAGCTGGTGCGCACAGCAGGGAGAAGCAGAGCGCGCGCCATGGCGAGAAACAACAGAGAGAAACTCCGGGCGCCATGGGGGTTTCACGGCTGGGAAAGGGAAGTAGGGACAGCGACGAAGAGACTCTCCCTGCCGTCGGCTGAGCCGCGCTGCGCAACGCCGAAGAGCGAGCAGGGAGGGGAGAGCGCCAGAGCCGAGAGCTGGAGCGAGGGAGGAAGGAAGCCACGGCGCAGGGAAGCATTGGACGCCGAGCAGAGACTGGAGCAGGGGGCCGAGCGCACCATAGGGACCAGGGCGGGGTCGCGGTCGGCGAGCAAGGATGCGTGCGAGCAGGAGCCGCAGCGTCGCCTTGAGGGAGGAGGGCGCGCAGAAGCTTGAACCCAAGCACAGAGGAACGGCCATGGCTGAGAGGGACTCGAGCGCGCTGGCTGCGCAGGAGCTCGGGATGAGAGAGGAGCGCAGCGCTGGGAGCCGGACGCCGTGGGAACCGCTCGACAAACTCCATGTCGGGGCCAGGGAAGAAGAGGGGGCGGCGGGGAAGAGGAGGGAGAGAGAGGTGCGTCGTGGGGGAGAGGGAGATGAACAGGGGCGACCGGAGCACTGACGGGTGGGTCCCACGAGGGGCGGCAGCGGCGGCTGGGGTACATCGGCTAGGGTTTGGGGGAGGAGCGCGCCGGCGCCGAGTGGGCCAGGTGGGCCGCGCGGCGATGGGCTGGGGGGGAAGGCGCGCTGCGCCAGGTGGGCCACGTGCGCTGCGTGGGCCGAGGGGGGAAGGGGGGGGCTGGGCCGCGGGAAGGCCGGCCAGGGGGCTGAGGGGGGGTTTTCTTTTATTTATTTTTCCTTCCTTTCATTCTTTTTGAAAACATGCTTTAGTTTTGAATTCAAATTCAAACATGTTTCCTAAATTTTGAATAAATGCACCATCACAAAGGAAAAACATGCCTCGACATGCTATGCAACAATCAAGGACCCCTTTTTAGGGTTTTACTGTACTAGGCTTAAACTTATATAAAACAAAATAACCCTTTGCTATTTAGAAAAAAGAAAAGAAAAGCAAGGAAAAGAGAGGGTAACACCTGAATTTGGTGGATATTAGAAAAGAAATTTTATACCCCCAAATTCAGGGTGTTACACCGGCGTACTTGGTCCATCGAGTATCGTTGTGTGGTCTACCAGCATAGTCGCGGGGTCTACCCGGACCGCTGGGAGGCGACCTGCTTGGTGCGCCACCCGGAGAACAGTCTCCAGGGTGCGGAGGCCTGCTCAGAGCACTATTCTATCTCTGAGCGGGACTCAGCTGAGGCGGCCATGCAAGATGCTGCACGACGTGCGCTTTCGCACTACTACTCAGTTCTCGGTGGGGTAGCTGACGGTCTTGACCTGAAGTATTACCCCCGCCGTCCATCTGGCAGCACAGGAGGCGTGATTGTCTCACCTGTCGGTGAGGACAATCCTAGGTTGAGCAGCACAGTCAACCTAGCCGCCGTGCTAAACACGGAGCTGGACCATGCATTAGACGAGCTGAGTAGGGCTCATGCTGAGGTCGCCCTGCTGCGGGCTGAGCGCGCGGAACGTCGTCACCTGGATGATGGTTCCCCCGCTCCCGTCGGGACTCAGCACCCGTACCGCTCACCTCGGCGTGGACGCCAGCCTTATGGCAACCCCGACTGCAAGACCAAGATAAATCTAGAACCATAGATCGTTAGAGTTGGATCTTGTAATTAATACAAAATATATATACGTAGAAGCTTCAGTCTTAGCGTTAGTCTCGGTCTTAGTTAGTCTTAGTTAGGCAGGGTAGTTTGCTATATCTTGTGCATTTATGTTTGTCATGATGAACTGTGTTTGGTTTGGATCTTTGTAATGACTGTCACCAGAGTGTGGGTATCCCCTGCATTTTGGTTTACCTATTATGTTAATGGAGTTAGTTAGCTAGTTGGGAAACCTTTTATTCCACTTTCCTCTTTATCTGAGAAGCTGTGTTGGTCTGTGTTGGAGATCAGTGAAGATGCTCATCTGTTCAGTGTTGTTGAAGAATTCTATACTCTTTTCTTATGCTGCAAGATTTGCCAGATCAGTTCTGATGTGTGGTTGCATTCTGCAGATGTCAGAGAACAGGCGCAGAGGAGGAAGGCGTGCTCAGCAGGAGCGAGCCGCTCAACAGGAAGAGGTGCCCCAGCAACAGCATCTGCCGCCCCCGCCCCCGATGTCGATCGAGCAGATGTTTCTGATGCAGACTCAGGCAGTTCAAGCCATCGGTCAGACTCTGGCCGCCATTCAGCAGCAGCAGCAGCAGGCACCACCTCAGCCTCAGATGCCTCAGATGCCCAGAGACAAGCGTGCTGAATTCATGAGAGGTCATCCACCAACGTTTGCTCACTCTTCTGACCCCATGGATGCTGAAGACTGGCAGCGCACTGTGGAGCGGGAGTTGCACATCGCTCAGTGTGATGATAGGGAGAAAGTCTTGTATGGTCCCCGTCTGTTGAGAGGAGCAGCTCAGTCATGGTGGGAGTCCTACCTCGCCACCCATGCCCACCCCGACGCCATCACCTGGGAAGAGTTCAGAGGAAGCTTTCGTCAATACCATGTTCCGGCAGGTCTGATGACAGTGAAGAAGGAGGAGTTCCTGGCCCTCAAGCAGGGGCCATTGTCTGTCAGTGAGTACCGGGACAGGTTTCTGCAGTTGTCTCACTATGCTCCGGAAGATGTCAACACCGACGCCAAGCGGCAGTACCGTTTCCTGAGAGGCTTGGTTGACCCTCTGCAGTACCAACTCATGAACCATACCTTCTCGACATTCCAGCACCTGATTGACAGAGCAATCATGACAGAGAGGAAGCGTAAGGAGATGGAAGATCGTAAGCGCAAGATTAGTGGACCCCAGCCTGGAAGCAGCAACCGCCCTCGTTTCTCAGGCAATCAACCTCAGCAGTTCAGGCAGAACCAACGTTCACCTCAGCAGCATCAGCAGTTCCAAAGGCAGTATCCTCAGCACCAGTATCAGAACCGTCAGAGCAATCAGTCAGGAGGTCAGTTTCAGAGGCAGAATCAGCAGGCACCTCGTCTTCCTGCCCCAGCAAACCAGCAGAACAGTCAGGCAGCACCAGCTCAGGTTGGAAACAGAGCATGTTTCCACTGTGGAGAGCAAGGCCACTGGGTGATGCAATGTCCGAAAAAGGCAGCCCAGCAGCAGTCAGGCCCCAATGCCCCAGCAAAGCAGAACGTGTCTCAGCCTGGAGCAGGCAACCGCTCTCAGCCACGTTACAATCATGGGAGACTGAACCACTTGGAGGCTGAAGCAGTTCAGGAGACCCCTGGCATGATAGTAGGTATGTTCCCAGTCGACTCCCATATTGCAGAAGTGTTATTTGATACTGGAGCAACACATTCTTTCATTACTGCATCATGGGTAGAAGCACATAATCTTCCAATTACTACCATGCCAACCCCCATTCAAATTGACTCAGCCGGTGGTAGAATTCGAGCTGATAGCATATGTTTGAATGTATGTGTGGAAATAAGGGGGATAGCATTTCCCGCCAACCTTATAGTAATGGGTACTCAGGGAATAGATGTCATCCTAGGGATGAATTGGCTAGATAAGTATCAGGCAGTTATCAGTTGCGATAAGAGGACAATCAAGTTGGTGTCCCCACTAGGAGAGGAAGTGGTGACCGAGTTAGTCACGCCTGAGCCAAATAAAGGAAGTTGTTATCAGATAGCTGTCGATAGCAATGAAGCAGACCCAATCGAGAGTATCAAGGTTGTGTCCGAATTCCCAGATGTGTTTCCAAAGGACTTACCGGGTATGCCACCAGAGCGGAAAGTTGAGTTTGCCATAGAGCTTCTTCCTGGAACTGCCCCCATCTTTAAGAGAGCTTACAGAATATCCGGACCAGAGTTGGTTGAACTTAAGGAGTAGATTGATGAGCTGTCAGAGAAAGGTTACATCCGGCCAAGCACCTCGCCTTGGGCCGCTCCTGTCTTGTTTGTGGAAAAGAAAGATGGCACTAAGAGGATGTGTATCGATTATCGAGCTCTGAATGAAGTCACGATCAAGAACAAGTACCCTTTGCCCAGAATAGAAGATCTGTTCGACCAGTTGAGAGGAGCCAGTGTGTTCTCCAAGATTGATCTGAGGTCAGGTTATCATCAGCTCAGGATCCGACCTTCAGACATTCCGAAGACAGCATTCATTACCAAGTATGGTTTGTATGAGTTCACTGTGATGTCTTTTGGTTTGACCAATGCGCCAGCCTTTTTCATGAATCTGATGAACAGTGTATTCATGGACTATCTCGATAAGTTTGTGGTGGTATTCATTGATGACATTCTGATTTATTCTCAAAGCAAAGAAGAGCACGCAGATCATTTGAAGATGGTATTGCAGAGATTGCGAGAGCACCAGTTGTATGCAAAGTTTAACAAATGCGAATTCTAGATCAGTGAAGTCCTGTTCTTGGGTCACATAATCAACGAAGAAGGATTGGCTGTGGATCCAAAGAAAGTGGCAGACATTCTGAACTGGAAGGCGCCAACAGATGCTCGAGGAATCAAGAGTTTCATTGGAATGGCTGGATATTATCGGCGATTCATTGAAGGGTTTTCAAATATTGTGAAACCAATGACAGCGTTGCTAGGCAACAAGGTTGAGTTCAAATGGACCCAGAAATGTCAAGAGGCCTTCGAAGCGCTGAAAGAAAAGTTGACAACAGCGCCTGTCCTAGTCTTGCCTAATGTGCACAAGCCCTTCTCGGTGTATTGTGATGCTTGTTACACAGGTTTGGGATGTGTGTTGATGCAAGAGGGAAGAGTTGTGGCTTACTCGTCCCGACAGCTGAAGGTTCATGAGAAGAATTACCCAATCCATGACCTAGAGTTGGCAGCAGTGGTTCACGCACTGAAGACATGGAGGCACTATCTGTATGGACAGAAATGCGATGTTTACACAGACCACAAGAGTCTGAAGTACATATTCACTCAGTCAGAGTTGAATATGAGGTAGCGAAGATGGTTAGAGTTGATCAAAGACTATGAGTTGGAGATTCACTACCATCCAGGCAAAGCAAACGTAGTGGCAGATGCTTTGAGCAGGAAGAGTCAAGTCAATCTGATGGTCGCTCGTCCGATGCCTTATGAGTTGGCCAAGGAGTTCGACAGGTTGAGTCTCGAATTTCTAAACAATTCGCGAGGAGTCACAGTTGAATTGGAACCTACCCTGGAGCGGGAAATCAAAGAAGCACAGAAGAATGATGAGAAGATCAGTGAGATCCGGTGACTGATTCTAGATGGCAGAGGCAAAGATTTTCGAGAAGATGCAGAGGGTGTGATATGGTTCAAAGACCGCTTGTGTGTTCCTAATGTCCAGTCTATTCGGGAGTTGATTCTTAAGGAAGCTCATGAGACAGCCTATTCGATTCACCCTGGTAGTGAGAAGATGTATCAGGATCTGAAGAAGAAATTCTGGTGGTACGGAATGAAGAGGGAAATCGCAGAGCATGTGGCTATGTGCGATAGTTGCCGAAGAATTAAGGCAGAGCACCAGAGACCTGCTGGATTGTTGCAACCGTTGCAGATCCCTCGGTGGAAATGGGATGAAATCAGTATGGATTTCATAGTCGGATTGCCTCGCACTCGAGCCGGCTACGATTCCATTTGGGTAGTAGTGGACCGCTTGACCAAGTCAGCCCACTTCATACCTATCAAGACCAACTATAGCAGTGCAGTATTGGCAGAGTTGTATATGTCTCGGATCGTTTGTCTTCATGGTGTGCCAAAGAAGATAGTGTCAGATAGAGGAACGCAGTTCACCTCTCATTTCTGGCAGCAGCTGCATGAAGCTTTGGGCACACATCTGAATTTCAGTTCAGCTTATCATCTGCAGACAGATGGCCAGACCGAAAGAACCAATCAAATTCTTGAAGACATGTTGAGAGCCTGTGCGTTGCAAGATCAGTCCGGATGGGACAAGAGATTGCCTTATGCAGAGTTTTCCTATAACAACAGTTATCAGGCCAGCTTGAAGATGTCACCATTTCAGGCGCTCTATGGAAGGAGTTGTAGAACTTCGTTGCAATGGGATCAGCCTGGAGAAAAGCAGGTGTTTGGGCCAGACATTTTGCTTGAAGCTGAAGAGAACATCAGGATGGTCCGAGAGAATCTGAAGATAGCGCAATCAAGGTAGCGAAGCTATGCAGACACAAGAAGAGAGCTGAGTTTTGAAGTCGGAGACTTTGTCTATCTGAAAGTGTCACCGATCAGAGGAGTCAGAAGGTTCGGAGTCAAAGGCAAGCTAGCACCCCGCTACATTGGTCCGTACCAAATTCTCTCAAGGCGTGGAGAAGTGGCCTATCAGCTCAGTCTGCCAGAGAATTTGTCTGTTGTGCATGGTGTCTTTCATGTGTCTCAGTTGAAGAAGTGCTTGCGTGTGCCAGAAGAGCAGTTGCCAGTGGAAGGTCTTGAAGTCCAGGAGGACTTGACCTACGTTGAGAAGCCAGTGCAAATCCTTGAGGTTGCAGACAGAGTCACTCGAAGGAAGACCATCAGAATGTGCAAAGTCAAATGGAATCACCACTCCGAAGAAGAGGCAACCTGGGAGCGTGAAGATGATCTGATGGCTAAATACCCTGAGCTCTTTGCTAACCAACCCTGAATCTCGAGGGCGAGATTCTTTTAAGGGGGATAGGTTTGTAACGCCCTGAATTTGGGGGTAGAATTTTTTCTTCTTTTCTCTCACCAAATTCGGGTGTTACTCTCTTTTCTCTTCCCTGTTTCGCTCCTTCTTCCCAATTTCAAACCAGTATAGCGACAGGTGTCTGTGTCATGTATAAACCAAAACCTAAGTGTCATGGGTGTTGCATCATGTCGAAGCACATTTCTTTGTCTGATGTTGAGTGTTCGTCTCGTTCCGTTCCGGATTTCGATTCGCGATTTAATTCCGTTTAGTGGTCGTGCACGTCGTGGGTTTTCGATCCGCAAAGTGGCCCGGCCCAACCCAGCCCGGCCCGGTCCGGCCCGGCCCTGCGCGCCCCTGGCGCCCACACCCCCCCATGCGCCCCTCCTCTCTTTCTCTCTCTCTCATTTGGATCTCCCGCGCAACAACCTCCCTCTGCCTCCTCCACCTCTCTCTCCCTGTGGTGCCCTAGGAATTGGAGACGGCGATCACCGGAATTTGGACCCCGAGGTGAGCTCCCCTCCCCTTCTCCTCTCTCTCTCTCTCCCTCTCCCTCCTCTTCTTCCTCCCCCGCGCGCGCCCTCCCTTTCCCCTGCTCGCGCGCGACCCCGCCCGCCCCCCTGCCCGCAGCGGCGGCCCCCGCCCCCGCTCCCCTGCTCGCCGGCGGCGCCCCCCGCCCCCTCCCCGGCCCACGGCGGCACCCCCCGCCCCCCCTGCCCGCGGCGGCGATCCCGCCCGCCCCCTGCCCGCGGCGGCCCCGCCCGCCCCCTGCCCACGGCGACGACCCCGCCCCCTCCCCCTGCTCGCCGGCGCGTGGCCCCGCCCGACCCTGCTCGCGCGCGGCGACCCCGCCCTGTCCCCTGCTCGACGGCGCGCGGCGGCCCCCCGCCCGCCCCCCTGCCCGCGGCGGCGCGCGGCCCCCGCCCCCTGCTCGCCCGGCGCGGCCCCCGGCGCGGCCCCCCGGCGGCTCGGCCCCGGCTCCGGCGCGGCCCCTGCCCCCAGCGCGGCCTCAGCCCCTGCGCGCGTCGTTCTGGCCCTTGGCGTGGTTCGCGTGGCCTTGGCGTGGCCTCGCGCTTCCCCGTTTACCGCTAGCGCGTTCCCGCGTGCGCGACCCGCGTTCGCGGTGATTATTTTTTTGGTTGGTAGTCAATGTCAAACTCCGTTAGTTAGCGTGCTGCGTCGCGCGCTTCGTCGCGCGACGGATTTGTCTAATTTCAGATGCTATTTATGTGTTGCGTCGTGCTCTTCGTCGCGTGACGATCCTTTTTAATTTCAGGTTGTTTAAGGTGCAACGTCGCGCGTGTATTCACGCGACGTTCCACTTTAGACTCAGTCTAGTTGACGTATGCCATCGTGCGTTTCATCGCGCGACGCTTAACGTCTCTTTATAATTAGTGCGAAGTGTCTCGTTGCGTGCTCGCTCGCGCGACGAGTCGTTAATTTCTTAATTCGTTTTAGAGTGCTATGTCGCGCGTCTCGCCGCGCGACAATCCTTTTTATTTATCTTCATCTGCTTATAATGATTAGACACGAAACATGACTTTACTTTACGCTAAACATAGTGTCTACATTAATTTCCTTCTATTAAGCGAGTGGTTAATTTATAATCATGTAACGTGACCGTTTCTCGACTGTCTTGTTCTCTTTCTCTCTTAACTGTAACTGCGAGCCCGCGTGGAACGTTTATTTACTTACTGTATTCTATTGTATGGTGTACTGTTCTTTTGTATTAAATATGTGGATGTATGTGTGTTTGCGCCCGCATAGAGAACGATCCGGTCGGAGAACCCGAAGAACTCGCAGGAGAAGCCCCTGAGCAGCAGTCGGTTGGTGGAGGCAAGTGTCCCTTGACCTATCTCTGTCCTATTCATTCTTTAATTCACCTCCCTCATTCCACATGTATACCTGAGAGCACCTAGAGGGGGGGTGAATAGGTGATCCTGTAGAACTTCAAAAACTTAAGCCACAAAACTTGGATAATTGTTAGCACAGTAATTTGTCAAGTGGCTAGAGAAGGATCTCGACACAACACAATAACCAAGAGATATCAATCACAGAGATGGCACAGTGGTTATCCCGTGGTTCGGCCAAGACCAACGCTTGCCTACTCCACGTTGTGGCGTCCCAACGGACGAGGGTTGCAATCAACCCCTCTCAAGCGGTCCAAAGACCAACTTGAATACCATGGTGTTGCTTTGCTTTTCTTAATCCTGCTTGCGAGGAATCTCCACAGCTTGAGTCTCTCGCCCTTACAAAAGATGTTCACAAAGAATCACGGAGCAAGGGAGGGATTAACAATTCACACACGACACAAAGATCACAGCGAATACGCACACACAAAACCCAGACTTGAGCTCAAGAGACTAGCACACTAGAATGGAGCTCAAATCACTAGAATGTCGAACAAGTGCGCAAGAATGAAGTGTGAGTGATCAATAATGCTCAAAGGATGCTTGGTATTTTCCTCCATGCGCCTAGGGGTCCCTTTTATAGCCCCAAGGCAGCTAGGAGCCGTTGAGCGCAAATCTGGAAGGCCATTCTTGCCTTCTGTCGTCGGGTGCACCGGACAGTCCGGTGCACACCGGACACTGTCCGGTGCCAGATTTCTTTCCTTAAATGTCGAAGCCGACTGTTGGCAGACTTGGAGCCGTTGGCGCACCGGACATGTCCGGTGCACACCGGACAGTCCGGTGCCATCTTCTAGCCGTTGGCTCGGCCACGTGTCCCACGCAGATTGCCCGGCCGACCGTTGGCTCACCGGACAGTCCGGTGCACACCGGACAGTCCGGTGAATTTTAGCCGTACGTCGTCAGCGAATTCCCGAGAGCGGCCACTTCGCTCGAGCCAGCCTGGCGCACCGGACACTGTCCGGTGCTCCCAGACTCAGCAGAGTCTTGGCTGCTCGAGCCAAGACAATTCCAATTCAATTTTTCCTGTTTCCAGCACTTAGACACAATATATTAGTCCATAAACAATATACTAAGTCCGAGAAACATATCTTTATCCTTGATTTGTACTTTGTCCACCATTTTACACTTAAGCACTTGTGTTGGACACTAAATCACCAAAATACTTAGAAATGGCCCAAGGGCACATTTCCCTTTCAATCTCCCCCTTTTTGGTGATTTATGCCAACACAACATAAAGCAAGTAGAACAAATACAAAATCATTTCAAACAAGAACTCAAAATTGTTTTGGTTCAATTTTGGCATATATGGATCATCCTTTGCCACCACTTGGTTTGGTTTTGCAAATCAAAACTCAAATTTCTATCTCTACGTCAAACACATATGTTAAGGCATAAAGAGAGTCATTTCAAGAGTATTTGATTCAAGATTCCAAAAACTCCCCCTTTTTCCCATAATCAGCATTTCTCCCCACAAGAAGCCAACTTTTGACAGGATAGACAATAAAAGAGTTTTGACAAACAAAAAAGCTCTATTCTACTATTTTCAAAATATCTCAAGTGGTAGCTGATCCATTTATCGCTTTGGCCTTTATTTTCTCCCCCTTTGGCATCAAACACCAAAACGGGATCAATCTTGGCCCTTTTAACCCCATTGCCTCACCAAAATCTTCAAATGAGAACACAAAGGCAATAAGAGTATAAAGATGAACTTGGAGAAGTTACTCTTTTCATCGGAGTGCAGTGGAAGTCTTGCATGGTCCAAGTCCACCTTTTTCCTTTCAATTCTCCTTGGAGACTAAAACAACCAAACTCAAGTACATGGTTAGTCTCAAAGGGTCAAGTTGTAGCACAGCTCCCCCTAAATATGTGCATCACTTGCAAACAGGACTTGTGAGGTCCAGGGAGTGTTTATACAACTTGAGCAACAAAATGCATAAGGAACATGATCAAAGGCATAAACACATGTATGCTATAAATCAATCCAGGTTCCGCGAATCTAAGACATTTAGCTCACTACGCAACCTACAAAAGGTCTTCTCATCTAGAGGCTTAGTGAAGATATCGGCTAGCTGGTTCTCGGTGCTAACATGAAACACTTCGATATCTCCCTTTTGCTGGTGGTCTCTCAGAAAGTGATGCCGGATGTCAATGTGCTTTGTGCGGCTGTGTTCAACAGGATTTTCCGCCATGCGGATAGCACTCTCATTATCACATAGGAGTGGGACTTTGCTCAGATTGTAGCCAAAGTCCCTGAGGGTTTGCCTCATCCAAAGTAGTTGCGCGCAACACTGTCCTGCGGCAACGTACTCGGCTTCAGCGGTGGATAGGGCAACGGAGGTTTGTTTCTTAGAGTTCCATGACACCAGGGACCTTCCTAAGAATTGGCACGTCCCCGATGTACTCTTCCTATCGACCTTACATCCAGCATAGTCGGAATCCGAGTACCAATCAAGTCAAAGTTAGACCCCTTTGGATACCAGATCCCGAAGCAAGGCGTAGCAACTAAATATCTAAGAATTCGCTTCACAGCCACTAAGTGACACTCCTTAGGATCGGATTGAAATCTAGCACATATGCATACGCTAAGCATAATATCCGGTCTACTAGCACATAAATAAAGCAAAGAACCTATCATGGACCGGTATGCTTTTTGATCAACGGACTTACCTCCTTTGTTGAGGTCGGTGTGTCCGTCGGTTCCCATCGGCGTTTTTGCGGGCTTGGCTTCCTTCATCCCAAACCTCTTTAGCAAATCTTGTGTGTACTTCGTTTGGGAGATGAAGGTGTCGTCCTTGAGTTGCTTCACTTGGAACCCAAGGAAGTAGTTCAACTCGCCCATCATCGACATCTCGAATTTCTGCGTCATCACCCTGCTAAACTCTTCACAAGACTTTTGGTTAGTAGAACCAAATATTATGTCATCGACATAAATTTGGCACACAAAAAGATCACCATCGCAAGTCTTAGTAAAAAGAGTTGGATCGGCTTTCCCAACCTTGAAAGCATTAGCAATTAAAAAGTCTCTAAGGCATTCATACCATGCTCTTGGGGCTTGCTTAAGTCCATAGAGCGCCTTAGAGAGCTTACACACGTGGTCGGGGTACCGTTCATCCTCGAAGCCAGGGGGTTGCTCCACGTACACCTCCTCCTTGATCGGCCCGTTGAGGAAAGCGCTCTTCACATCCATTTGGTACAATCTGAAAGAATGGTGAGCGGCATATGCTAGCAAGATACGAATTGATTCTAGCCTAGCCACAGGAGCAAAAGTCTCCTCAAAGTCCAAACCTGCGACTTGGGCATACCCTTTTGCCACAAGTCGAGCCTTGTTCCTCGTCACCACCCCGTGCTCGTCCTGTTTGTTGCGGAACACCCACTTGGTTCCCACAACATTTTGCTTGGGACGAGGCACCAGTGTCCAAACTTCATTGCGCTTGAAGTTGTTGAGTTCCTCCTGCATGGCCAACACCCAGTCCGGATCTAGCAAGGCCTCTTCTACCCTGAAAGGCTCAATAGAAGAGACAAAAGAGTAATGCTCACAAAAATTAACTAATCTTGAACGAGTAGTTACTCCCTTGCTAATAGCACCCAATATCTGGTCGACGGGATGATCCCTTTGAATCGTCGCTCGAACTTGGGTTGGAGGTGCCTGAGGTGCTTCTTCCTCTTGAACATCCTGTGCTCCCCCTTGATCATGCGCCTCCACTTGAGGTACCTGTTCGTCATCCTGGGTTGGGGGATGCACCATAGTTGAGGAAGACGGTTGATCTTGCTCCAAATGTTCCTGAGGCCGTACATCTCCAATCGCCATGGTGCGTATCGCGGCCGTTGGAACGTCTTCTTCATCTACATCATCAAGATCAACAACTTGCTCTCTTGGAGAGCCATTAGTCTCATCAAATACAACGTCGCTAGAGACTTCAACCAAACCCGATGATTTGTTGAAGACCCTATACGCCTTTGTATTTGAATCATAACCTAATAAAAACCCTTCTACGGCTTTGGGAGCAAATTTGGAATTCCTACCCTTCTTCACTAGAATGTAGCATTTACTCCCAAAAACACGAAAGTACGATATATTGGGTTTGTTACCAGTCAGCAGCTCATATGAAGTCTTCTTGAGGATGCGGTGAAGGTAGACCCTGTTGATGGCGTGGCAAGCCGTGTTCACGGCTTCCGACCAAAAGCACTCGGGGGTCTTGAACTCTCCAAGCATAGTCCTCGCCATATCTATGAGCGTCCTGTTCTTCCTCTCTACCACACCATTTTGCTGAGGTGTGTAGGGAGCGGAGAACTCGTGCTTGATCCCTTCCTCCTCAAGGAACTCCTCCACTTGAAGGTTCTTGAATTCGGACCCGGTGTCGCTCCTTATCTTCTTCACCTTGAGCTCAAACTCATTTTGAGCTCTCCTTAGGAAGCGCTTGAGGGTCCCTTGGGTTTCAGACTTATCCTGCAAAAAGAACACCCAAGTGAAGCGGGAAAAGTCATCAACAATAACTAGACCATACTTACTTCCTCCTACGCTCAGATAGGCGACGGGTCCGAAGAGGTCCATATGCAATAGCTCCAGAGGTCTTGACGTGGTCATCACATTCTTGCTGTGATGTGCTCCTCCCACTTGTTTACCTGCTTGACAAGCTGCACAAGGTCTATCTTTTTCGAAATGATCATTGGTTAGACCTATCACGTGTTCTCCCTTTAGAATTTTGTGGAGGTTCTTCATTCCCACATGTGCTAGGCGGCGATGCCACAACCAGCCCATGCAAGTCTTAGCCATTAAGCATGCATCTAGACCGGCCTCTTCTTTTGCAAAATCAACTAAGTAAAGTTTGTCGTCTAGTACACCTTTAAAAGCTAGTGAACCATCACATCTTCTAAAGACAGACACATCTACATTTGTAAATAGACAGTTATATCCCATATTGCATAATTGACTAACAGATAGCAAATTATATCCAAGAGACTCTACTAAAAACACATTAGAGATAGAGTGCTCATTTGAGATTGCAATTTTACCTAACCCTTTTACCTTGCCTTGATTCCCATCACCGAATATTATTGAATCTTGGGAATCTTTATTCTTGACGTAGGAGGTGAACATCTTCTTCTCCCCCGTCATATGGTTTGTGCATCCGCTGTCGATAATCCAGCTTGAACCCCCGGATGCATAAACCTGCAAGGCAAATTTAGGCTTGGGTCTTAGGTACCCAACTCATGTTGGGTCCTGCAAGGTTAGCACAAATATCCTTAGGGACCCAAATGCAATTTTTGTCTCCCTTGCATCTTGCCCCTAATTTTCTAGCAACTATCTTCCTATCCTTTCTACAAATAGCAAACGAAGCATTTAAAGCATGATATATTGTAGAAGGTTCATTAACTTTCCTAGGAGCATTAACAACATTTCTCCTAGGCATATTATGAACAACATTTCTCCTACCAACATTTCTATCATGCACATAAGAAGAACTAGAAGCAAACATGGCATGAGAATCAAAGGCATTATATGCATTACAACTCCTATAACCATTTCTAGATTGTCTCCTATCATAGTACATAAAGGCATGGTTCTTTTGCACACTACTAGCCATAGGGGCCTTCCCTTTCTCCTTGGCGGAGATGGGAGCCTTATGGCTTGTCAAGTTCTTGGCTTCCCTCTTGTAGCCAAGTCCATCCTTAATTGAGGGATGTCTACCAATCGTGTAGGCATCCCTTGCAAATTTTAGCTTGTCAAATTCATTCTTGCTAGTTTTAAGTTGGGCATTAAGACTAGCTAATTCCTCATTTAATTTGGAAATTGAAACTAAATGATCACTACAAGCATCAATGTCAAAATCTTTACACCTATTACAAGTTTCAACAATTTCTACACACGAATTAGATTTATTAGCTACTTCTAGTTTAGCATGTAAATCATCATTAAAACTTTTTAACGTAGCAATAGTTTCATGACAAGAAGATAATTCACTAGAGAGCATTTCATTCCTCTTAATTTCTAGAGCAAGAGATTTCTGTGCTTCTACAACTTTATCATGTTCTTCATACAACAAATCCTCTTGTTTTTCTAAAAGCATATTCTTGTCATTCAAGGCATTAATTAATTCATTAATTTTGTCTACATTGGTTCTATCTAATCCCTTGAATAAGCATGAGTAATCTATCTCATCATCATCACTAGACTCATCCTCACTTGAAGAATCATAAGTACTAGTATGAGTGCTTACTTTCTTTTCTCTTGCCATGAGGCAAGTGTGACGCTCGTTGGGGAAGAGGAATGACTTGTTGAAGGCGGTGGCGGCGAGTCCTTCATTGTCAGAGTCGGAGGAGGAACAATCCGAATCCCACTCCTTACCGATATGTGCCTCGCCCTTGGCCTTCTTGTAATGCTTCTTTTTCTCCCTCTTGTTCCCTTGGTCCTGATCACTGTCATTGTCGGGATAGTTAGCAATAAAATGACCAAGCTTACCGCATTTGAAGCATGAGCGCTTCCCCTTGGCTTTGGTCTTGCTTGGCTGCCCCTTGCGACCTTTAAGCGCCATCTTGAAGCGCTTAATGATGAGGGCCATCTCCTCATCATTGAGCCCGGCCGCCTCAACCTGCGCCACCTTGCTTGGTAGCGCCTCCTTGCTCCTTGTTGCCTTGAGAGCAATGGGTTGAGGCTCATGAATAGGACCGTTCAACGCGTCGTCCACGTATCTTGCCTCCTTGATCATCATTTGCCCGCTTACAAACTTCCCAGGAACTTCTTCGGGCGACATCTTGGTGTACCTGGGATTTTCACGTATATTGTTCACCAAATGAGGATCAAGAACGGTAAATGACCTTAGCATTAGGCGGACGACGTCGTGGTCCGTCCATCGCGTGCTCCCGTAGCTCCTTATTTTGTTGATAAGGGTCTTGAGCCGGTTGTATGTTTGGGTTGGCTCCTCGCCCCTTATCATCGCGAACCGTCCAAGCTCGCCCTCCACCAACTCCATTTTGGTGAGCAAGGTGACGTCGTTCCCCTCATGAGAGATCTTGAGGGTGTCCCAGATCTGCTTGGCATTGTCCAAGCCGCTCACCTTGTGATACTCGTCCCTGCACAAAGAGGCTAGCAACACAGTAGTAGCTTGTGCATTTTTATGAATCTGTTCATTAATAAACACAGGGCTATCCGAGCTATCAAATTTCATTTCACTTTCCACAATCTCCCAAATGCTTGGATGGAGAGAAAACAGGTGAGTACGCATTTTGTGGCTCCAAAATCCGTAGTCCTCTCCATCAAAGTGAGGGGGCTTGCCAAGTGGAATGGGGAGCAATTGAGCATTTGAGCTATGCGGGATGCGCGAATAATCGAAAGAAAAGTTTGAGTTAACCGTCTTTCGTCTATCGTAGTCGTCGTCGTCCTTTTGGGAGGAGGAAGATTCGTCGCTGTCGTAGTAGACAATTTCCTTGATGCGCCTTGTCTTCTTCTACGTTCTGTCTTTTCTTTTGTGGCCCGAGCCTGAGTCGGTGGGCTTGTCATCATTGGGCTCGTTGACGAAGGACTCCTTCTCTTTGTCGTTGATCACCATCCCCTTGCCTTTAGGATCCATCTCTTCGGGCGGTTAGTCCCTTTCTTGAAGAGAACGGCTCTGATACCAATTGAGAGCACCTAGAGGGGGGTGAATAGGTGATCCTGTAGAACTTCAAAAACTTAAGCCACAAAACTTGGTTAATTGTTAGCACAGTAATTTGCCAAGTGGCTAGAGAAGGATCTCGACACAACACAATAACCAAGAGATATCAATCACAGAGATGGCACAGTGGTTATCCCGTGGTTCGGCCAAGACCAACGCTTGCCTACTCCACGTTGTGGCGTCCCAACGGACGAGGGTTGCAATCAACCCCTCTCAAGCGGTCCAAAGACCAACTTGAATACCACGGTGTTGCTTTGCTTTTCTTAATCCTGCTTGCGAGGAATCTCCACAGCTTGGAGCCTCTCGCCCTTACAAAAGATGTTCACAAAAAATCATGGAGCAAGGGAGGGATTAACAATTCACACACGACACAAAGATCACAGCGAATACGCACACACAAAACCCAGACTTGAGCTCAAGAGACTAGCACACTAGAACGGAGCTCAAATCACTAGAATGTCGAACAAGTGCGCAAGAATGAAGTGTGAGTGATCAATAATGCTCAAAGGATGCTTGGTATTTTCCTCCATGCGCCTAGGGGTCCCTTTTATAGCCCCAAGGCAGCTAGGAGCCATTGAGCGCAAATCTGGAAGGCCATTCTTGCCTTCTGTCGTCGGGTGCACCGGACAGTCCGGTGCACACCGGACACTGTCCGGTGCCAGATTTCTTTCCTTAAATGTCGAAGCCGACCGTTGGCAGACTTGGAGCCGTTGGCGCACCGGACATGTCTGGTGCACACTGGACAGTCCGGTGCCATCTTCTAGCCGTTGGCTCGGCCACGTGTCCCGCGCAGATTGCCCGACCGACCGTTGGCCCGGCCGACCGTTGGCTCACCGGACAGTCCGGTGCACACCGGACAGTCCGGTGAATTTTAGCCGTACGTCGTCAGCGAATTCCCGAGAGCGGCCACTTCGCTCGAGCCAGCCTGGCGCACCGGACACTGTCCGGTGCAACACCAGACAGTCCGGTGCTCCCAGACTCAGCAGAGTCTTGGCTGCTCGAGCCAAGACAATTCCAATTCGATTTTTCCTGTTTCCAGCACTTAGACACAATATATTAGTCCATAAACAATATACTAAGTCCGAGAAACATACCTTTATCCTTGATTTGTACTTTGTCCACCATTTTACACTTAAGCACTTGTGTTGGACACTAAATCACCAAAATACTTAGAAATGGCCCAAGGGCACATTTCCCTTTCAATACCTAAGGATTGACTAGCTTTTGTTATCCATGTCCTTGTTCACCTATTTGGGTTGGATTATTATTGTTTAGCTTTATGCTATTGCTCAACCTCTAATCAATGAACATGATGAGATTATCTATGATACGATGTTTTTGAGAGCACCTAGAGGGGGGTGAATAGGTGATCCTGTAACACTTAAAACTTAGGCCACAAAAACTTGGTTAAGTGTTAGCACAATAACCGCCAAGTGGCTAGAGAGGAATCTTCAACAAAACACAATAACCAACAAGATCAATCACAGAGATGGCACGGTGGTTATCCCATGGTTCAGCCAAGACCAACGCTTGCCTACTCCACGTTGTGGCGTCCCAAGGATGAGGGTTGCAATCAACCCCTCTCAAGCGGTCCAAAGACCCACTTGAATACCATGGTGTTTTGCTTGCTTTACTCAATCCCGTTTGCGAGGAATTTCCACAAATTTGGAGCCTCTCGCCCTTACACTTGAAATTCACAAAGAACACGGAGCAAGGGAGGGATTAGCAACGCACTCAAGACAAGAAATCACAGTGACACCACGCACACAAGTCGCAAAGAGAGCTCACAACACAACTCAATGAGTTCACCACTCAACTAGAGCTCTAATTGCTATAACAAAGAATCAAAGGCGCGGAATCGATGTCTTGGTGCTTAGGAATGCTTAGGAGATGCTTGGTGTCATCCTCCATGCGCCTAGGGGTCCCTTTTATAGCTCCAAGGCAGCTAGGAGCCGTTGAGAGCAATCAAGGAAGGCTGATCTTGCCTTCTGTCGACTGGTGCACCGGACAGTCCGGTGCCCGATTTCCTTCCATAAATGGCGCAGTCGACCGTTGGCAGCCTGAGAGCCATTGGCGCATCGGACATGTCCGGTGCACACCGGACAGTCCGGTGCCCCCTTCTAGCCGTTGGCTCGGCCACGTGTCCCGCGCAGATCGCGCGGCCGACCGTTGGCCCTGCCGACCGTTGGCTCACCGGACAGTCCGGTGCACACCGGACAGTCCGGTGAATTATAGTCGTACGTCGCCGGTGAATTCCCGAGAGCGGCCACTTCGCTCGAGCCAGCCTGGCGCACCGGACACTGTCCGGTGCACCACCGGACAGTCCGGTGCCCCCAGACTCAGCAGAGTCTTGGCTGCTCGAGCCAAGACATTTACACTTGGATTTTTCCTGTTTCCAGCACTTAGACACAATACATTAGTCCATAAAACAATGTACTAAGTCTAAGAAACATACCTTTATCCTTGATTTGTACTTTGTCCAC
Organism: Zea mays; assembly: GCF_902167145.1. Classification (NCBI taxonomy): domain Eukaryota; kingdom Viridiplantae; phylum Streptophyta; class Magnoliopsida; order Poales; family Poaceae; genus Zea; species Zea mays. The sequence goes on along the minus strand of NC_050100.1, from coordinate 27,210,555 downwards.
CTTTTTACACTTAGGCACTTGTGTTGGACACTAAACCACCAAAATACTTAGAAATGGCCCAAGGGCACATTTCCCTTTCAATCTCCCCCTTTTTGGTGATTTATGCCAACACAACATAAAGCAAGTAGAACAAGTACAAAATCACTTCAAATAAAAACTCAAATTGTTTTGATTCAAATTTGACATATATGGATCACTCTATGCCACCACTTGGTTTGTTTTTTCAAATCAAACTCAAATTCCTGTCTCTAAGTCAAATCCACTTGTAGAGACATAAAGAGAGGTTTTCCAGAGAAATTTGATCAAGGATTTCAAAAACTCCCCCCTTTTCCCATAATCAAACACTTCTCCCCACAAGAGGCCAACTTTTGACATAAGAGACAATAAAAGAGTTTTGACAAACCAAAAGCTCTAATCTATTATTTTCAAAATTTCTCACGTGGTAGCTGATCCATCTATTGCTTTGGCCTTTATTTTCTCCCCCTTTGGCATCAAGCACCAAAACGGGATAAATCTTGGCCCTTTAACCCCATTGCCTCACCAAAATCTTCAAATAAGAGTACAAAGGCAATAAGAGTATAAAGATGAACTTGGAAAAGTTACTCTTTTCATCGGAGTGCAGTGGAAGTCTTGCATGGTCCAAGTCCACCTTTTCCCTTTCAATCCTCCGTTGAGACTAAAACAACCAAACTCAAGTACATGGTTAGTCTCAAAGGGTCAAGTTGTAGCACAGCTCCCCCTAAATATGTGCATCACTTGCAACACGGACTTGTGAGGTCCAGGGAGTGTTTGTACAACTTGAGCACCACAATAAGCAACAGAATGCAGAATGAACAAGATCAAAGGCATAAACACAATTCAATCCAAGTTCCGCGAATCTAGGACATTTAGCTCACTACGCAGCCTGCAAAAGGTCTTTTCATCTAAAGGCTTAGTGAAGATATCGGCTAGCTGGTTCTCGGTGCTAACATGAAACACTTCGATATCTCCATTTTGCTGGTGGTCTCTCAAAACGTGATGCCGGATGTCAATGTGCTTTGTGCGGCTGTGCTCAACAGGATTTTCCGCTATTCGGATAGCACTCTCATTATCACATAGGAGTGGGACTTTGCTCATATTGTAGCCAAAGTCCCGGAGGGTTTGCCTCATCCAAAGTAGTTGCGCGCAACACTGTCCTGCGGCAACGTACTCGGCCTCAGCGGTGGATAGGGCAACGGAGGTTTGTTTCTTAGAGTTCCATGACACCAGGGACCTTCCTAAAAATTGGCACGTCCCCGATGTACTCTTCCTATCGACCTTACATCCAGCATAGTCAGAATCCGAGTACCCAATCAAGTCAAAGTTAGACCCCTTTGGATACCAGATCCCGAAGCAAGGCGTAGAGACTAAATATCGAAGAATTCGCTTCACAGCCACTAAGTGACACTCCTTTGGATCGGATTGAAATCTAGCACACATGCATACGCTAAGCATAATATCCGGTCTACTAGCACACAAATAAAGTAAGGACCCTATCATAGACCGGTATGCTTTTTGATCAACGGACTTACCTCCTTTGTTGAGGTCAGTGTGTCCGTCAGTTCCCATCTGTGTCTTTGCGGGCTTGGCTTCCTTCATCCCAAACCGCTTTAGCAAGTCTTGCGTGTACTTCATTTGGGAGATGAAAGTGCCGTCCTTGAGTTGCTTCACTTGGAACCCAAGGAAGTAGTTCAACTCGCCCATCATCGACATCTCGAATTTCTGCGTCATAACCCTGCTAAACTCTTCACAAGACTTTTGATTAGTAGAACCAAATATTATGTCATCGACATAAATTTGGCACACAAAAAGATCACCATCGGAAGTCTTGGTAAAAAGAGTTGGATCGGCTTTCCCAACCTTGAAAGCATTAGCAATTAAAAAGTCTCTAAGGCATTCATACCATGCCCTTGGGGCTTGCTTAAGTCCATAGAGCGCCTTAGAGAGCTTACACACGTGGTCGGGGTACCGTTCATCCTCGAAGCCAGGGGGTTGCTCCACGTACACCTCCTCTTTGATCGGCCCGTTGAGGAAAGCGCTCTTCACATCCATTTGGTACAACCTGAAAGAATGGTGAGCGGCATATGCTAGCAAGATACGAATTGATTCTAGCCTAGCCACAGGAGCAAAAGTCTCCTCAAAGTCCAAACCTGCGACTTGGGCATAACCTTTTGCCACAAGTCGAGCCTTGTTCCTCGTCACCACCCCGTGCTCATCCTGTTTGTTGCGGAATACCCACTTGGTTCCCACAACATTTTGCTTGGGACGAGGCACCAGCGTCCAAACTTCATTGCGCTTGAAGTTGTTGAGTTCCTCCTGCATGGCCAACACCCAGTCCGGATCTTGCAAGGCCTCTTCTACCCTGAAAGGCTCAATAGAAGAGACAAAAGAGTAATGCTCACAAAAATTAACTAATCTTGAACGAGTAGTTACTCCCTTGCTAATATCACCCAATATTTGGTCGACGGGATGATCCCTTTGGATCGTTGCTCGAACTTGGGTTGGAGGTGCCTGAGGTGCTTCTTCCTCTTCAACTTGAACATCCTATGCTCCCCCTTGATCATGCGCCTCCACTTGAGGTACCTGTTCGTCATCTTGGGTTGGGGGATGCACCATAGTTGAGGAAGACGGTTGATCTTGCTCCAAATGTTCCTAAGGCCGTACATCTCCAATTGCCATGGTGCGTATCGCGGCCGTTGGAATCTCTTCTTCATCTACATCATCAAGATCAACAACTTGCTCTCTTGGAGAGCCATTAGTCTCATCAAATACAATGTTGCTAGAGACTTCAACCAAACCCGATGATTTGTTGAAGACCCTATACGCCTTTGTATTTGAATCATAACCTAATAAAAACCCTTCTACAGCCTTGGGAGCAAATTTGGAATTCCTACCCTTCTTCACTAGAATGTAGCATTTACTCCCAAATACACGAAAGTATGATACATTGGGTTTGTTACCAGTTAGCAGCTCATATGAAGTCTTCTTGAGGAGGCGGTGAAGGTAGACCCTGTTGATGGCGTGGCAAGCCGTGTTCACGGCTTCCGACCAAAAGCACTCGGGGGTCTTGAACTCTCCAAGCATAGTCCTCGCCATATCTATGAGTGTCCTGTTCTTCCTCTCTACCACACCATTTTGCTGAGGTGTGTAGGGAGCGGAGAACTCGTGCTTGATCCCCTCCTCCTCAAGGAACTCCTCCACTTGAAGATTCTTGAATTCGGACCCGTTGTCGCTCCTTATCTTCTTCACCTTGAGCTCAAACTCATTTTCAGCTCTCCTTAGGAAGCGCTTGAGGGTCCCTTGGGTTTCAGACTTATCCTGCAAAAAGAACACCCAAGTGAAGCGGGAAAAGTCATCAATAATAACTAGACCATACTTACTTCCTCATATGCTCAGATAGGCGACGGGTCCGAAGAGGTCCATATGCAGCAGCTCCAGAGGTCTTGACGTGGTCATCACATTCTTGATGTGATGTGCTCCTCCCACTTGTTTACCTGCTTGACAAGCTGCACAAGGTCTATCTTTTTTGAAATGAACATTGGTTAGACCTATCACGTGTTCTCCCTTTAGAAGCTTGTGGAGGTTCTTCATCCCCACATGTGCTAAGCGGCGATGCCACAACCAGCCCATGCAAGTCTTAGCCATTAAGCATGCATCTAGACCGGCCTCTTCTTTTGCAAAATCAACTAAGTAAAGTTTGTCGTCTAGTACACCCTTAAAAGCTAGTGAACCATCACACCTTCTAAAGACAGACACATCTACATTTGTAAATAAACAGTTATATCCCATATAATTGACTAACAGATAGTAAATTATATCCAAGACTCTCCACTAAAAACACATTTGAGATAGAATGCTCATTTGATATTGCAATCTTGCCTAAACCTTTCACCTTGCCTTGGTTCCCATCACCGAATATGATTGAATCTTGGGAATCCTTATTCTTGACGTAGGAGGTGAACATCTTCTTCTCCCCCGTCATATGGTTTGTGCATCCGCTGTCGATAATCCAGCTTGAACCCCCGGATGCATAAACCTGCAAGGCAAATTTAGGCTTGGGTCTTAGGTACCCAACTCTTGTTGGGTCCTACAAGGTTAGTCACAATTGTCTTAGGGACCCAAATGCAAGTTTTATCACCCTTGCATTTCGCCCCTAATTTCCTAGCAACTATCTTCCTATCCTTTCTACAAATAGCAAAGGAAGCATTCAAAGCATGATAAATTGTAGAGGGACCATTCATAACTTTCCTAGGAGCATGAGCAAAATTCTTTCTAGGCACATGATGAATATTTTTCCTAGGCATATCTCTACATTGCATATAGGAAGAACTAGAAGCATACATAGCATAAGAATCATAGGCATGTGAATCAAAAGCATTACGACTCCTATGAGATTGTCTTCTATTATTGTACATAAAAGCATGGTTCTTTTTAGTACTACTTGCCATAGGGGCCTTCCCTTTCTCCTTGGTGGAAATGGGAGCCTTATGGCTTGTTAAGTCCTTGGCTTCCCTCTTGAAGCCAAGTCCATCCTTGATTGAGGGGTGTCTTCCAATCGTGTAGGCATCCCTTGCAAATTTTAGCTTATCAAAATCGCTTTTACTAGTCTTAAGTTGGTCATTAAGACTAGCTATTTCATCATTTAATCTAGAAATTGAAACTAGGTGTTCACTACAAGCATCAATATCAAAATCCTTACACCTAGTGCAAATCATAACATGTTCTACACAAGAATTAGATTTATTTGCTACTTCTAATTTAGCATTTAAATCATTGTTAACACCTTGTAAAGTAGAAATGGTTTCATGACAAGTAGATAGTTCATAAGAAAGCATTTCATTTCTTTTAACTTCTAAAGCATAGGATTTTTGTGCCTCTACAAATTTATCATGTTCATCATACAACAAATCCTCTTGCTTTTCTAAAAGCCTATCCTTTTCATTCAAGGCATCAATCAATTCATTGATTTTATCAATTTTATTTCTATCTAGGCCTTTAAATAGACATGAATAATCTATTTCATCCTCATCACTAGATTTGTCCTCGCTTGAAGAAGCATAAGTAGAGTCTCGAGTACATACCTTCTTCTCCCTTGCCATAAGGCATGTGTGACGCTCGTTGGGGAAGAGGGATGACTTGTTGAAGGCAGTGGCGGCGAGTCCTTCATTGTCGGAGTCGGACGAGGAGCAGTCCGAATCCCATTCCTTGCCAAGATGAGCCTCGCCCTTTGCCTTCTTATAATTCTTCTTCTTCTCCCTCTTGTTCCCTTGGTCCTTATCACTATCATTGTCGGGACAGTTAGCAATAAAATGACCAAGCTTACCGCATTTGAAGCATGAGCGATTCCCCTTGGCTTTGGTCTTGCTTGGCTGTCCCTTGCGACCTTTAAGCGCCGTCTTGAATCTTTTGATGATGAGGGCCATCTCTTCATCATTTAGTCCGGCTGCCTCAATTTGTGCCACCTTACTAGGTAGCGCCTCCTTGCTTCTTGTTGCCTTGAGAGCAAGGGGTTGCGGTTCGTTGATCGGACCATTCAAGGCGTCGTCCACGTACCTCGCCTCCTTGATCATCATCCGCCCGCTAACGAATTTTCCAAGGACTTCTTCGGGCGACATTTTGGTGTACCTGGGATTCTCACGAATATTATTTACCAAATGAGGATCAAGAACGGTAAAAGACCTTAGCATCAGTCGGACGACGTCGTGGTCCGTCCATCGCGTGCTTCCGTAGCTCCTTATTTTGTTGATAAGGGTCTTGAGCCGGTTGTATGTTTGTGTCGGCTCCTCGCCCCTTATCATCGCGAACCGTCCAAGCTCGCCCTCCACCAACTCCATCTTGGTGAGCAAGGTGACATTGTTCCCCTCATGAGAAATCTTGAGGGTGTCCCAGATCTGCTTGGCGTTATCCAAGCCGCTCACTTTGTGGTATTCATCCCTGCACAATGAAGCTAGAAGAACAGTAGTAGCTTGTGCATTCTTATGGATCTGCTCATTAATGAACATAGGACTATCCGAACTATCAAAGTGCATTCCACTCTCTACAATCTCCCATATACTAGGATGGAGAGAGAATAGGTGACTACGCATTTTGTGGCTCCAAAATCCGTAGTCCTCCCCATCAAAGTGTGGGGGCTTGCCGAGTGGAATGGAGAGCAAATGTGAATTTGAACTTTGCGGAATACGAGAGTAGTCAAAAGAAAAGTTCGAATTAACCGGTTTCCTTCTCTCATAGTCGTTGTGGTCGTCATCATTTTGGGAAGAAGTAGACTCATCGCTGTCGTTGTAATAGACAATCTCCTTGATGCGCCTCGTCTTCTTCTTCTTCCCTTCCTTCCGTCTATGGCCCGAGCCGGAGTCGGTAGGCTTGTCGTCCTTCGGCTCGTTGACGAAGGATTCCTTCTCTTTGTCGTTGATCACGATTCCCTTCCCCTTAGGATCCATCTCTTCGGGCGGTTAGTCCCTTTGTGAAGAGAACGGCTCCGATACCAATTGAGAGCACCTAGAGGGGGGGTGAATAGGTGATCCTGTAACACTTAAAACTTAGGCCACAAAAACTTGGTTAAGTGTTAGCACAATAACCGCCAAGTGGCTAGAGAGGAATCTTCAACAAAACACAATAACCAACAAGATCAATCACAGAGATGGCACGGTGGTTATCCCGTGGTTCGGCCAAGACCAACGCTTGCCTACTCCACGTTGTGGCGTCCCAACGGACGAGGGTTGCAATCAACCCCTCTCAAGCGGTCCAAAGACCCACTTGAATACCACGGTGTTTTGCTTGCTTTACTCAATCCCGTTTGCGAGGAATTTCCACAAATTTGGAGCCTCTCGCCCTTACACTTGAAATTCACAAAGAACACGGAGCAAGGGAGGGATTAGCAACGCACTTAAGACAAGAAATCACAGTGACACCACGCACACAAGTCGCAAAGAGAGCTCACAACACAACTCAATGAGTTCACCACTCAACTAGAGCTCTAATTGCTATAGCAAAGAATCAAAGGCGCGGAATCGATGTCTTGGTGCTTAGGAATGCTTAGAAGATGGTTGGTGTCATCCTCCATGCGCCTAGGGGTCCCTTTTATAGCTCCAAGGCAGCTAGGAGCCGTTGAGAGCAATCAAGGAAGGCTGATCTTGCCTTCTATCGACTGGTGCACCGGACAGTCCGGTGCACACCGGACACTGTCCGGTGCCCGATTTCCTTCCATAAATGGCGCAGTCGACCGTTGGCAGCCTGAGAGCCGTTGGCGCACCGGACATGTCCGGTGCACACCGGACAGTCCGGTGCCCCCTTCTAGCCGTTGGCTCGGCCACGTGTCCCGCGCAGATCGCGCGGCCGACCGTTGGCCCTGTCGACCGTTGGCTCACCGGACAGTCCGGTGCACACCGGACAGTCCGGTGAATTATAGCCGTACATCGCTGGTGAATTCCCGAGAGCGGCCACTTCGCTCGAGCCAGCCTGGCGCACCGGACACTGTCCGGTGCACCACCGGACAGTCCGGTGCCCCCAGACTCAGCAGAGTCTTGGCTGCTCGAGCCAAGACATTTACACTTGGATTTTTCCTGTTTCCAGCACTTAGACACAATACATTAGTCCATAAAACAATGTACTAAGTCTGAGAAACATACCTTTATCCTTGATTTGTACTTTGTCCACCTTTTTACACTTAGGCACTTGTGTTGGACACTAAACCACCAAAATACTTAGAAATGGCCCAAGGGCACATTTCCCTTTCAGTTTTCCCTTCTCTTATTATGATGTTGTACTTGTGGTCTTCAAGGGGGCTCGAGCAGTTTCTCGAGTGCCTCTCCGTAAGGACCTGTTCTATGGATGACCGCCCGGGAAAACAGTGCAACCATGAGGGTGGAATGGAATGCCCTTAGCTAAATAATTAGAGGATCCGGGGTGTAGTTCACTTAGCCGTCGTGCCGTCAATGGGGCTCGGTGTATGCGACTCGCTCTGCCAAGTTTGGGTTCGCCCCTTGGGGAGGAGTGCGGTGCATTTAGGAAACCTAACGGGTGGCTACAGTCCCGGGGAATCTTTGTAAAGGCTACGTAGTGATGCCCTGCTAGACCACCTAGGTAGTGGTTAATGGAGAGTAGCTCTCTCCGGGCAAAATGGGAATCACGGCTTGTGGGTAAAGTGCACAACCTCTGCAGAGTGTTTGAAAACTGATATATCAGCCGTGCTCGCGGTTATGAGCGGCCAAGGGAGCTCCAGTGATTAGTGGTACTTGATCAGAGACATTATAGTGCAGGTGGCTATGAGATCGATGGTTCTGGTTATGACTATGGTGCTGGTAAGTGGTATTCTTTCCGTTTGGAAAGGGTACATTGGGCTAATAACTTGGGTTAATGCTAAAACCTGGCTTTCTATTAGTAAATAATGATCTGACCAACTAAAAGCAACTGCTTGACTTATCCTCACATAAAGCTAGTCCACTACAGCCAAACAGGATACTTGCTGAGTATGTTGATGTGTACTCACCCTTGCTCTACACACCAAACCCCCCCCCCCCCCATCCCCAGGTTGTCAGCATTGCAACCACTGCTCAGGCGAAGATGAAGCCGTGGAAGGAGACTTTCAGGAGTTCCAAGACTACGACGAGTTCTAGGCGTGGGTTAGCGGCAACCCCCCAGTCGGCTGCCTGTGAAGGCCGCGTTTATCTACGTTTCTTTTCCGCACTTTGATGTATTGTAAGGACTATATGGACGTCTCAGACGTATGATGTAATCGACTATTATTTCCCTTTTTAATACTATTTTGAGCACCGTGTGATGATGTCCATGTTATGTAACTGTTGTGTACGTGAATAACTGATCCTGGCACGTAAATGGTTCGCATTCGGTTTGCCTTCTAAAACCGGGTGTGACATCCTATCAGGTGCCTACATAAAAAATCAACTGCTACTAATAAGTTTGTACACTATGACTTAAACAAAACAAAACCATACCATGTTCCCTATATCTGTTTTATGTACCATGCACTATACATTTTAAAAAAAAATACGAAACTTTTGATCATAGAAAAAAAATTTATTTGTTCTTTACTTTACTTTAAATTAAGTTACTAACCTGCTCACAGATTATTTCCTATATTCGCATCTACATCGATCTATACTACCCTAATTCAAACCCACCATTACTTACTACTTAAATATATGTAGGTTCAAGAAAGGAAGCTTACATATCCAAAGCAATGATGACGATGTCCAGGAGAACTAAACACGGATGTTTAGAGCGCCAATATTTCTTGCTTTTGACACGATGTCTTCTACAAACTTTGGTGTAATCCGATCTAAAACGTGTTTGCCTGACAAAGTCCCCCTACAGACTTTCTTTTGATGTAAACAATATATCCATGACGAAACAAACACTATAGCTAGAAAGGCATGTAGCTATATTTCTAATGTTAGAATTATAGGCATTTTCCGTATTATTTTAATTCCATAAATTAACATTATGATGATGACATATAATAAATGATTAACCATAGAAATCGTGATCTTAAATTGATCCATACCAGTATGAATCAAGAGAACATAGAGCATGTGAATTATATAAATCATATAAATACGATAAACATGTATACTGACTGAACAAATGAAAGTATACAGATAGAAACATAAATAGCATGACTGTAAAATTAAAACAGACAGATCTATCATATTATAATAAGACAGAACAGATAAGATAAAATCATTCGTAAATATGAAACAGCATAGATGAATATATGAAACATATATAATCTCCAGAACACAAAACAGTAAGTAAATAAACTGATCATACCCTCCTATGCGCTCTGATGATCCAGATCCTTGGCCAGCTTCCTTTGTCATGTTGAAGATGTTTGGGCAGTTGCGTAGACGCTCCCCAAAAACCTAATTGCCGATCCCCCGTGCAAGGTCTCGAACGGCACCGGCTTCGGAGGCACCTGCTCTCTCGCTTCTCTGTGCGCGCAGAGTCACGAGATGGAAATACCCTCACTCGGCGGCTGGACTGTGAGACTGAAAGTGTTTCTCGCGTGTACCGAGTGACAGGGGTGCTCCTCTATTTAACCTCTCGCAGAGGGAAGATGAAGGAGAAAGGTCGCCGAGTCACGCCAAGAGTCGGTTAGCTCTAGCCGAGTTATGCCATGAGTCGGCCAGCTCTTGCCGAGTCACGCCATAAGTCGGCAGCTGAAGGAGAAGGGTCACTCGGCAGACGAAGAGACAGGGTCACTCGGCTGACGTAGAGACAGGCAACTGAAAGGTTAACGCGGTTAGTGAGTGCTAAAAATTAACACAACCACACTCGCCTGCCTGCCTGCCTGCCTCGCCTCGCCTCGCCACGCCACGCCACGCCCGGCCCGGCCCGGCAGGCGGCGGCGGCGCGCGCGCGCGCGTGTGGCACGCCCTTGTCCATTTCTTGACTTCTCAAGTTAAGTGGAATAAATCCCACCATATAAGTCAACGCAAAAGACCCTTGGACTTCCAATGTGGTACTATTGGTATTCTCCACCATTACACACCATAGAGTTTATTCAATAAATGGGCCAAGCCCATAAAAGATCCAACAATCCCCACCAAACTCTAGGGTTTGTAATGATGAAGTATCAGAATCACAATCCTTTGATATACCAGTGTTTCGATGGAGACTGTTAAGTTGAACATCCATCTAGAATAAGAGTTTCACTCATTCACAACTGAACAATGGACTAAGCCTTGAATTGACAGTTTTGTGCGAAATAAGATTCACTCAAATCCTTTGCTGATACTAGGCTGCAAAAGGGTATTCCCGCTGTTTAGAAGCATATAAGTCACACTTCAGTGCCTTTCATGAGTATTTAGGGATTACCCAAGTCCCATAGACTGTGACTAGCAGTCTGACTCATATAGGTGTATTCCTTAGAAGATGTTCTGTAGGACAACATCTCACCTTTATAAGACTCTTGGAATACATTAAGGTAAAAACCATCCTGCCTTACAGATAGGAAAGATGTGCATCAGAAATGAGTTAAAGAAGGGATCTTTCCTCACAATCTACTCCTAGCATGTTTCTCCACTCTACTTCACGGGATCTCCGATCACATAGAGCAGGTTACCACTAGAGTAGATCTCACATGGGTCTCATACCCATTTCCCTCGATGCACTTTCTATCACATTGCGTGATAGACCCTTAGTGAATTGATCTGCCAGATTATTTGATGTGTGGACATAATCCACAGTTATAACTCCGGAGTTTTTCAACTTTCTGACAGATTTCAATCTTCTCTTAACATGTCGTGTAGACTTCATGTTATTCCTAGAACTGTTAACCTTTGTAATCACCGTTTGGTTGTCACAGTTCATGGAAATAGCCGGTATCGGTTTTTCAACTACCGGTAAGTCCAATAGGAAATCACGAAGCCACTCAGCCTCAGCCCCAGCAGTGTCTAATGCTGCGAGTTCTGCTTCCATTGTAGACTTCGTTAAGATAGTCTGCTTGCAAGACTTCCAGGAAACAGCGCCACCTCCAAACAGAAACACATATCCGCTTGTGGCATAAAGCTCATCAGCATCAGAAATCCAGTTGGCATCACAATAGCCTTCCAGCACTTTTGGGTTTCCGGTATAATGAATACCGTATGTCATAGTACCTTTCAAATACCGCAACACTCTCTCAAGAGCACGCCAGTGATCATCTCCTGGTTTCGACACAAACTGACTTAGCTTACTCACAGCATAAGAGATGTCTGGCCTTGTTGCACTTGCAAGGTACATGAGCGAGCCAATGATCTGGGAGTATGTCAATTGATCCCTTGCTATTCTTCGATTCTTTCTCAATAGCACACTAGGATCATAAGGTGTTGGAGCAGGATCACAGTCACTAAAACCAAAGCGACTCAATACCTTTTCCACATAATGGGATTGTAACAAAGTTACCCCACCATCAGCTTCTCTAACAAGCTTGATGTTTAGAATGACATCAGCCTCTCCCAAATCTTTCATCTCGAAATTGCTCGATAGAAGACTTTTAACTTCCTCAATCACATTGAGATTTGATCCAAAGATCAAGATGTCATCAACATAAAGGCACAGCATAACAGACTCACCCCCACCATACCGATAGTATACACACGTGTCAGATTCATTTACAACAAAGCCAGCTGCTGTAAGAGTTTTATCAAACTTTTCATGTCATTGCTTAGGTGCTTGTTTTAGGCCATACAATGATTTTATCAACCTGCACACCTTGTTCTCTTGACCATCCGCAATAAACCCTTCTGGCTGATCCATATAGATCTCCTCATCCAACTCTCCATTTAGGAAAGCTGTCTTAACATCCATCTGATGAATGATAAGACCATAAGAGGCTGCCACGGCTATTAATGTGCGACTTGTAGTCAATCGAGCCACTGGTGAGTAGGTATCAAAGAAATCTTCACCCTCCTTTTGGGTATATCCTTTGGCCACAAGCCTTGCCTTGTACCTCTCAATTGTACCATCGGGCCTAAGCTTTTTCTAGAAGATCCATTTGCAACCTATAGGTTGACAACCATAAGGACGGTCAACGACCTCCCAAGTTCCATTAGACATAATAGATTCCATCTCACTCCTTACTGCTTCCTTCCATAAGTCAGCATCAGGAGAGGAATATGCCTCACTAATGGTAGTTGGTGTGTCTTCCACAAGGTACACTATAAAGTCATTACCAAAGGATTTTGCAACCCTCTGTCTCTTGCTCTTTCGAGTGATTATAGTGTCATCCTCCTCAGGGATGTGTATGTGAGAATCCTCAGCATGATCTATAGGAATCGACATTTCGTGCTCATGGGGAATTATAGTCTCATGACTTATATCACTAGGTGTATTCTTCATGGGAAACTCATTCTCAAAAAATGTTGCGTCTCTTGATTCCATGATAGTATCAACATACATATCAGGCACATCAGATTTTATAATTAAGAACCTATACCCAGTACTGTGAAAAGAGTACCCAAGGAATACACAATCAACAGTTTTAGGCCCAAGTTTACGCTTTTTGTTGATTGGCACATTCACTTTAGCCAAGCAACCCCAAGTGCGCAAATATGAGAGATTTAATCTTCTCTTTTCCCATTCCTCGAATGGTGTGATCTCTTTGTTCTTTGTTGGAACTCTATTCAGGACATGACATGCTGTCAAAATCGCCTCACCCCACCATGCCTTGGATAATCCCGCTGTACTCAACACGGCATTCACCAAATCTGTTAGAGTGCGGTTTTTCCTTTCAGCAATCCCATTGGATTGTGGTGAGAATGGCGGTGTCCTCTCATGAATAATACCATGTTCCACGCAGAACTCATCGAACACATTAGAGAAATATTCTCCACCTCGATCAGACCTTAACCGTTTTATTTTCCTCTCAAGTTGGTTCTCAACTTCAGTTTTATAGGCCTTAAAATAATTGAACGCTTCATCTTTTGTTTTTAAGAGATACACATAGCAAAATCTAGTGGAGTCATCTATAAAAGTGAGAAAGTATCTTTTACCACCTTTGGTCAAAATTCCATTCATCTCGCACAGATCAGAATGAACAAGTTCTAGAGGTGCCAAACTCCTCGCCTCAGCAGCCTTGAGAGGCTTGCGGGGTTGTTTTGATTCAACACACACATGGCACTTAGACTTTTTGACCAAGTTAAATTTAGGAATTAAATTTATATTTGCTAACCGCATAAGACAGCCAAAGCTTGCATGACAAAAACGTGAATGCCATAAATCTGACTCATCAGAAAAATGAACAGAATTCACCAGTTTATTACACACATCATGCAGTGATAAGCGGAACAAGCCTCCGCAGTCATATCCTTTACCAACAAAAATACCATGTTTCGACACAACACATTTATTTGACTCAAGAACAACTTTGTAGCCATCTCGACATAGCATAGAAGCACTAACGAGATTCTTCTTGATAGAGGGCACATGCTGCACGCTCTTCAATGGCACCATCTTTCCCGAAGTAAACTTCAGAATGACCGTACCAACACCAAGAACATGAGCACGCGACCCATTTCCCATCAACAAGGCGCCAGACCTCCCGACCTGGTAGGAATTGAACATAGAGGCATCAGCACACACATGAATGTTTGCACCACTGTCTATCCACCACTCAGGTGAATTACAGACTGAAAGAACAAATGGTAAAGAATTACCATACCCAGATGTTCCATCTCCAGTTTCAGTGGTTACAACATTAGCTGATTTCTTGTCCTGTGTGAACTTGCGATCAGGGCACTCTCTAGCCCAATGTTGATCACTGCCACAGACAAAGCAGCCTCCCTTTCCCTTGTTATTGTTGTTCTTCTTTTTAAACTGTGCTGGTTGAACAGGTTTATTCGCGTTCTCTGGTTTGTTCTGGTTTTTCTTCTTGTTAAACTTGCAGAAGTTTCTCTTCTGCACCACATTAGCAGTAGAGGTTTCAACACCTTTTCCACTGTCCTTTGTTCTAGCCCTTTCCTCAACATCAAGAGTACCAATGAGCTCTTCCACATTGAACTCTTGTCTCTTATGTTTGAGAGAGGTAGCAAAGTCCTTCCAAGAAGGTGGTAACTTGGTGATTATACCGCCAGCCACAAACTTGTCAGGCAAAGGACAAGGAAAAAGTTCGAGTTCCTTAGCTAGTGCCTGAAACTCATGAGCCTGTTCCACTACAGATCGGTTCTCAACCATCTTGTAGTCATATAGCTGCTCCATGAGGTACAGCTCGCTACCAGCGTCAGTAACTCCAAACTTTCCAACAAGAGCATCCCACAGCTCTTTCCCTGTGGGAAGGATGATATAGCTTTTCTGGAATTTTGTGTCAAGTGCGCTAATCACTGCACCTCGAAAGAGGTTGTCTTCAGCCTTAAACTTAGCCTCATCCTCAGGAGGTAAGTTGGCAGGCTTGCCCTCAGCGGCATGAAAACAAGACATTGCAGTTAGCCACAATTCTATTTTAGCTTTCCATATCAAGAAGTTTTTACCATCAAAAGGATCAGGCTTTAGCACAGCAGCAAAACCTCTGACAGAAAAATGCCTAACATTAGGTTTTTGGATTGTTAGAATTATAGGCATTTTCCGTATTATTTTAATTCCATAAATTAACATTATGATGATGACATATAATAAATGATTAACCATAGAAATCGTGATCTTAAATTGATCCATACCAGTATGAATCAAGAGAACATAGAGCATGTGAATTATATAAATCATATAAATACGATAAACATGTATACTGACTGAACAAATGAAAGTATACAGATAGAAACATAAATAGCATGACTGTAAAATTAAAACAGACAGATCTATCATATTATAATAAGACAGAACAGATAAGATAAAATCATTCGTAAATATGAAACAGCATAGATGAATATATGAAACATATATAATCTCCAGAACACAAAACAGTAAGTAAATAAACTGATCATACCCTCCTATGCGCTCTGATGATCCAGATCCTTGGCCAGCTTCCTTTGTCATGTTGAAGATGTTTGGGCAGTCGCGTGGACGCTCCCCAAAAACCTAATTGCCGATCCCCCGTGCAAGGTCTCGAACGGCACCGGCTTCGGAGGCACCTGCCCTCTCGCTTCTCTGTGCGCGCAGAGTCACGAGATGGAAATACCCTCACTCGGCAGCTGGACTGTGAGACTGAAAGTGTTTCTCGCGTGTACCGAGTGACAGGGGTGCTCCTCTATTTAACCTCTCGCAGAGGGAAGATGAAGGAGAAAGGTCGCCGAGTCACGCCAAGAGTCGGCTAGCTCTAGCCGAGTTATGCCATGAGTCGGCCGGCTCTTGCCGAGTCACGCCATAAGTCGGCAGCTGAAGGAGAAGGGTCACTCGGCAGACGAAGAGACAGGGTCACTCGGCTGACGTAGAGACAGGCAACTGAAAGGTTAACGCGGTGAGTGCTAAAAATTAACACAACCACACTCGCCTACCTGCCTGCCTCGCCTCGCCTCGCCACGCCCGGCCCGGCCCGGCCCGGCCGGCGGCGGCGGCGGCGGCGCGCACGCGCGCGTGTTGCACGCCCTTGTCCATTTCTTGACTTCTCAAGTTAAGTGGAATAAATCCCACCATATAAGTCAACGCAAAAGACCCTTGGACTTCCAATGTGGTACTATTGGTATTCTCCACCATTACACACCATAGAGTTTATTCAATAAATGGGCCAAGCCCATAAAAGATCCAACATCTAACATGCCACCTTTTGCTGTCTTTAGGACCAATATTTTGGTGCCTCAACAAATATGTACATATAACTAGGAATTTGCTATCAACTATGGTTAGCTTACAACCCACTGTAATATAACACATCCAATCTGGACGTGATCCTATATTTGCATATCCCAACTTTTCAGTGGTACAAACATATTTATGCTTACATATTTTTTCATTCATATTACATACCGTCTTCTACACATATATTACTAAGATACACATTGTTTATATATACCCACAACATCAATTTACTTAATGTCTATATACATCAAATCAGCTATTTAATTATGTTATAAAAAAACTCGCGCAAGGCGCGAGCAAGTTTCTAGTGTCTGAAAAAGAACTGTTGTAGTTTGAGTTGTGGAAAAAATTATGGGTTGTGAACTGTAAAAAGGTAAATACCGTTTGGTAGAATTGACTGAGGCAGTGGGAGTCGCAGATAAGAGGGTGTCGCGCCTATCGGTTGGAGGTAATTGGAAAAAACGAAGCAGTATTTTCCACTTACCATTGACAGATGGGTAATATTTACAAAGTTGTCTCATCCTGAAGCCATTGAATGCAGGTCTAGATGTGTTTTTAATTTTCCACCTCGAGAAAGTCGACTTCGGAAATAACTGTTGACCGGAACATGTCCTTTGATTTGGCTTTTAGCTGTAAAGAGAAAGAAGCCACAACCACAAGCTACACTAAACACACCCTAAATATTGTAGAAAGCAATAAGCAACGAAGAGAACGCGAACTCGTGTTCGCGAAGAATGATATTACGTGAAAGATCCATTCATTTGGAAACAAAACGAGAATGATAGACAATTTGTCAATATTTTTTAAATAGGCTCACACCAACTAGCACCATATTTCCTATCATTCTTCTTCTTTATGATGGTAATATATTTTAAAATTAAGGGCGTGTTTGGGAGCAAGGTAATTGGAGCAGATTGAGATAGGAATTGGGACGAATGGGACTACCCACGTTTGGGAGCAAGGTATTCTCTAGGCTCACACCAACTACCACATTTTTATTCTTCTTTACTCTGTCGAATGGGACTACCCACGTTTCGACCCGAGAATGCCTCTTGATCCTGTTAATCGGGCCCCTCGCTCTCAAGGGACCTCGAGGGGAACCTCACTTACACCGCGGTGTGCGCCGTGACGTTAGCCTCAACTCACCTCGACCCGCCTTGCCAAGGATCACCACTAGGAAGGGACCCCACCCACCGGAAAGCGAGTACTGCCTCAATGGCAAATGGGGAAGCCGCAACGGGGTATTTGACAAACATGCATCGTCCAACCTACGACAAGGTCAGATCGCCATGGTCCCTCAGTCACGTCGGAACATTGCAACCATTGCAATACTCCTGAGCAAGCTTCCCGAGGCGAAAGTCCCGAACAAACGGGGGACCTACCTGGAAGCCCGAAACCCACTCCACATGCCACGCGACTACAAGCCGAAAGCCCTGCACCATGGCATCGAGAGCTGGGGGCTAACCAGAGCGCCACGATAGCGCCAACAACTTATGACGCCTCTATGAGAAGACTGCTCAAGCCTGAAGAGGGCCTGAAGCGGGTCCCACCCTATTGGAACCTGAGAACAGGCGAGGGAGCGCGGAGCATGCCAGACCCAGGGAGCGACGGTGAGGTATGGAAGGGGCCGAACGACGACCATCAATACAGTCGGTGCCAAGGGGCCGATTTGACCCCAACGAGGATCGAAGCCCAAGCCTCCAACTACTGGGGCCACGGGCTTTTGGTCACCATATCCTGTGGGCGCCCGTACCACAACACTATAGCCCCCCCCCCCCCCGTCATCTCAAAGTTGTCACACCCGGTTTTGGAGGTAAACCGAATGCGAACCATGTATGTGCCAGGATCAAAAATTCACGTACACAGCGATTACATAAATGACTCATCATAGCACAATGCTTCGAATAACAATAAAGAGTAAGTAATGATATTAAAGACTAGAGTCATTTACATAATATAAATCAAAGTACACAGAATCGAAACATAGCCAACGTAAATAAACCCACCACATGCAGCTCACTAGGGGAGGTTGCTAGCCTAATCCTCGAACTCGTCGAAGTCCTAGAACTCCTGGAGATCCACCTCGACGCCTTCTTCTTTACCCGAGCATAGATTGCACCAAAGGCAACCTGGTGTTTTGTGAAAGCAAGGGTGAGTACACATCAACGTACTCAGCAAATGTCCCGTTTGGCTGAGGTGGACTAGCTTTATGTGGGGTTAAGGTCAAAGCGGTTGCTTTTAGTTGGTCAGATATTTATTATTAGTGGAAGCCAAGTTTTATCATATAACCAACCCGTGAATCATTTCCTCATCGAGGAACATCATTATCATCATCGAACCAAAATAATAAATAGAACCATTGTATATCGAACCATCTGTATCTCTAATCAAAGAGTATCCCAAGGCCTCTCATAACTGTGAGCATGGCTGATATATCAGTTTCTAATCCTCTGTAGAGGTCGCACACTTTACCCACGAGTCATGATTCCCTTTCTGCTTGGAGAGAGCTACTCTCCATTGACCACTACCTAGGTGGCCTGGCATGGTACCACTACGTAGCCTTTACAAAGACTCCCCTGGTGCATAACTGCTCGTTAGGTTTCGCCAGTCGTACAAACGCAGTACACCTCCCCAAGATGGGTGACTAACAAAACCAAATCGAATGAACCTCTACACCCCCCTTAGCAGATCGAGCACTACGCCCTGGCCCCCATTGACGGCCCTCCGACAAAGCCAACTACACCCACAGGTTCATCTAATTAATCAGCTAAGGGCGTCCCATTCCACCCTCATGGCTTTTGCCTGATTTGTTAGTTAAAACATAAGATGCATCAAAAGTCTTAAATGAGATATTTAACTCATTTGATGCAGTAGGAGTTTTCTTTTTAGATATTTTAACCTGTGTAGAATGCCTAGAGCTAGATGCCTCATTCTTATACATAAAAGCATGGTGAGAAACAGAATGAGATTTCTTAGCATGAATTCTTCTAATTTTATGTTCAGGATAATTAGCAGGATATAGAATATAGCCCTCATTATCCTGAACCATGGGAACTTTGCCCTTAACAAAGTTAGACAATTTCTTAGGGGCATTAAGCTTGACATTGCTTCCCTTTTGTAAACCAATGCCATCCTTAATGCCAGGGCATCTCCCACTATAGAGCATGCTTGTAGCAAATTTAAATTATTCATTTTCAATTTCATGCTCATTGATTTTAGTTGTTAATTGAGCTATATGATCATTTTGTTGTTTAATTAAAGCAAGGTGATCATTTATAGCATCAACATTAATATCTCTACATCTAGTACAAATAGTAACATGATCAACAGAAGATGTAGAGGGTTTGCAAATATGTAATTCATCTATCTTAGATTTTAGCATGACATTTTCATCTCTAAGACAGGAAATAGAATCATTGCAAACATTTAAATCTTTAACCTTGAAAATTAAACTAGCATTTTCGTTTATAAGGTTAGATATAGATTCATTCAATTTATCAATCTTAGCATTTAAACTAGCATTTTCATTTCTAAGATTGGTAATTGAATCATGGCAAATGCTAAGCTCCTTAGTCAAGTTTTCATTCTTCTCTACTTCCTGAGCATAAGCATTTTTTACTTTAACATGCTTTTTGTTTTCTTTAATAAGGAATTCCTCTTGGCTATCCAAAAGTTCATCCTTCTCATTAATAGCTCATATTAATTCATTCAATTTTTCCTTTTGTTGCATGTTAAGGTTGGCAAAAAGTGTAAGCAAATCATCTTCATCTTCACTAGAACTACCCTCATCACTAGATGTAGTATACTTGGGGGTGGTTCTAGTTTGTACCTTCTTCTTTTTGCCGTCCTTTGCCATGAAGCACTTGTGGCCGACGTTGGGGAAGAGGAGGCCCTTGTTGACGGCGATGTTGGCGGCATCCTCGTTGGAGGAGGAGTCGGTGGAGCTCTCATCGGAGTCCCATTCCCGACACACGTGGGCATCGCCGCCCTTCTTCTTGTAGTGCCTCTTCCTCTCCTTCTTCTTCCCCCTCTTGTCGTCGTCCCTGTCACTATCAATGGACATTGGACATTTTGCAATAAAATGACCGGGCTTACCACACTTGTAGCACACCCTCTTGGAGCGGGTTTGTAGTCTTTCCCCCTCCTTTGCTTGAGGATTTGGCGGAAGCTCTTGATGATGAGTTCCATTTCCTCATTGTCGAGCTTGGAGGCATCGATGGGAAGCCTACTTAGTGTAGACTCCTCTTTCTTCTCTTCCGTCGCTTTGAATGCGACAGGTTGCACCTTGGGTGTAGAGGTGCCGCCTTGCTCCAAGTCGACGATGTGTTTGGAGCCTTTGATCATTAGTTCAAACCTCACAAACTTCCCAATTACCTCCTCGGGAGTATAGGTGTACATTCGGGCCGCACAGCCTCGCCTGGCCCAAGCCCGAAAAGGCTCGTATTGTTTGAATTTCGGGCCGACCCGGCCCGTTTGAATTTCGGGTCGTGCCGGGCCGGCCCAAAGGCCTAGCCCTCAACCCACGGCCCAGCCCGTAATTGCTTAAACGTGCCGGGCTCATTTCGGGCGGCCCAAAATTATGAAAGCCCAAAATTCACATTAGAGCCCGAAATTCAATTTTTGGCCCGAAATTCACATCAGGGCCCGAAATTCACATCATAGCCCAAAATTCAAAACAAATTTAATATAACAAATAAAAGATAAGACAAATAAATTTGACCAAAAGGAAACTTAATATTTGTATTAAGTTACTAGAGCTATGCAATGACTACCTCGTTTACAAATCATTTTGTTAGAAAGTGTTGGGGGCCTTCGGCTTCCGAAGGTCCTCAAAAACATGATTTGACAATGTTTTCCAAGTATGCGAGCAGGTATCTTCGGAATCAGGTTGCGGGTATACAAGAGCATGGTCAAGACGAAGCTTGACTGAAAGGGAAGACAATCATGACGAAGGATGAAATGATCACGAAGCTATGTGCAGAAGAGCTTCGGCATGAAAGCAGACCTCGAAGAATTACTATAGAGTTATTGATAAAAGTAAAGGGCATTAATGTAATTTTACACGGGCTGCGTCCCGTGCCTATAAATAGATGAACAGTACTCCCGTACTGTTCACGCTGACTTGGCATTAGCATCACGCCTGTACCCTTACTTTCCTTCAAGCCAAAGGTACATTTGTAATTTGTTGTTGTTTATATAAGTAAAATAAATAGAAATAGATTAATAATAATGTTCAAAGTAATCATGTTATTTTCCGTGTTTTTGTGTATAAATTTCTCTTATCTTTTATTACGATTATGAAGGTGTGACCTTCATAACCTTCGTCCGAAATCCATTATATCCAAAGGGAAATAATGCTTCGAAGGACGAAGAGCTTTGATATTTAACATTTTATGTTGTCTTGTTCTTAATTCATAGCATTTGAGAACAAGCCCCCAACATTGGCGCCCACCTCCGGTGAACTCACTTCCATTTCTTGAGCTTCGAACATTTTCGGCAAGCATCACCTTCGTCATGCCGCCGAAAAAAGCTTCAGCGACAGGGGCTGCCACTCTGCAGCCGCTGGACCCCAATCAGGACGTCCTTTCTCTTAGGGAGGCCCGAAGCCAGAAGAGGAAGGCCACTAGTCCAACGCCTCCGGAGGACGACTTGGACCAGGAAATCCAAAACCTAGAGATGCTCCATCAATAGGTACAACGAAAGAAGGAGAAGATGTCTCGTCTAGCTGACCTTCAGAGGCAGATAGATGAAGCTTCGGAAGAGGTTCGTCATCTTGCTCAGGATGACCAGAACCGAAGGCCTCCGCACAGAGAGCTTCATCAGGAGGGCTTCTACAATGAGGACGAATGGTATGAAGATTTCCATCATGAAAATTTTGCTTTTGATGATGCTTCTCCTCTATCAACAGAATTGCAGGCTACACCATGGCCCCAGTCTTACAAGCCACCCCAGCTCCCCATGTACGACGGTCATTCAGACCCGAAGCAATTCTTGATGAGCTATGAAGCAACCATATCTTCGTATGGTGGCAATACTACAGTCATGGCAAAGTCTTTTGTCATGGCCGTCAAGAGTGTCGCTCAAACCTGGTACTCCTCTCTTCGGCCAGGGACAATCACCTCATGGCAGAAGCTGAAGGACATGTTGATAACCAGCTTCCAAGGGTTTTAGACGAAGCCAGTTACTGCTCAAGCTTTATTCCAGTGTACCCAGGACCACGAAGAATATCTTTAGGCCTATGTCTGAAGGTTTCTGCGTCTGAGGGCACAGGCGCCAACAGTGCCCAATGAAATTGTCATTGAGGCCATGATTAAGGGACTTCGGTCGGGACCTTCAGCGCAATACTTTGCCAGGAAGCCACCACAAACTTTGGAGAAGCTGCTCCAGAAGATGGACGGGTATATCCGAGCTGACAATGACTTCCGCCAAAGAAGGGAGGAGGCATTCAGGTTCTCTGAAATGACCAGGGGCTTCGGAGGAAGATTTCATCCGAGGCACGTCAGGTCAATTCATAACTCCACTCAGAATGATGATAGAGGGAGTCAACAGCAAAGGCCACAATACTCCTCGCAAGCTTCGGGGCAGCAACAAAGTTCTTTTCGGCCGCCAGCGCCAAGGGGCAGAGGCGCCAGGGGCTTCGGGGGAAGATATGGGGATCAGCCAAGAAAAATCTACTGCCTATTCTGTGGTGAAGACAAGGGCCATACCACCAGGATGTGCCATGTTACCATCCAGAAGCAAAAGGAGATAGCAGAAGCTGCGGCACAACAGAGTCAGCCGAAGCAGGTCTTGCATACTGCTTCGTACCATTCGCCTTACATTCCAGAATATGTAGGCAATCACTCTGCAGCTTCTGTTGCTTCGGCAAGCCAACCCCAAGCATCTTGGCAACAGCCTCCACCGCCACCACCAACACAATGAGGTCAGCAGCCAGAAGGGAGTCAGCACACTCACCTTCAGCGGGACTTTAGAGAGGAGTCCAAAGCTCGCACAGTCAATAGCACTGTGCTAGAGTCAAAGCACATTTACTGAAAATATCCTACCTCGACAACAGCTTTCCGCATTTTCACATTCAGTATTATTTTCTTTTTAATAAGGAACAATTATGGAGAGTCTAAATGTCTTTTATCGTCTTTCAATTTCTTGTAATAGTTTCGCTTTTTACCATAATGAAAATATATCTTCTCCATAGGCCTAAGTTGCCGAAGCATGAGAATTTATGATGGCAAGGAGGACCTTCGAATTATCAAAAATTTGTTCTAAGGAACGCAACGCAATTTTTTCGAAGCAGCAAAAAGTCGTTCCTAAGGGAGCGCAGTGTAAGTTTTCTGAGCCTACAGCGAAAAATAAGCGCTGATTCCGCTGAAAGTAAAAGGCGAAGAAGCTCCTAAGGGAGGCTTACAGCGAAAAATAAATGCTGATTCCGCTGAAAGTAAAAGGCGAAGAAGCTCCTAAGGGAGGCTTACAGCGAAAAATAAACGCTGATTCCGCTGAAAGTAAAAGGCGAAGAAGCTCCTAAGGGAGGCTTACAGCGAAAAATAAACGCTGATTCCGCTGAAGTAAAAGGCGAAGAAGCTCCTAAGGGAGGCTTACAGAGAAAAATTAATGTCAACCTTCGGCAAATATCATTTTGCACAGCATTACATCATTTGCATAGCATAACATCATACATCATAGTGCATCAACAACGCAAGAAGGGGGATCTCGATATTGCTATTCGAAGATTGTTTTGAAGAAATAGTGACAAGGCACAAAAAATAGCCGTTGAAAAGTTATACCATCGTCAAACTCTGAAATGGAAGGACCTATTGATTATTGATTTTACAAGGATTGATCATTGATTTTTACGAAGCATGAAAAGAAGGGAAGGTGTTTTTTCGCCGAAGGCTCAAAAATGGTACGTATATGATGTTTCATGCATCGTCAAAAATAGAATTATAAACAGCTAAAATGCTATATCCAAAGTTACACAATATTACACATGATACTCAGCAAGCATTACAATCTAAATGTTTTTACAACAGCATTTAATCTTCTTTTAAGACTACTTCTGCAGCTTCATTTAGAAGCTGATCAACAACTCTATCCATGATGGCTTCGGTCATTTGTTTAATTTCGTCATCCCCCTTCGTGTGGGGGCCTGGTGATAGCTCAGCAGGTTCTGAGGGAAGAGAAGATATGGACATATTACTATTACAAACCATGAACAAGTTCGAAATCAAAAAGTTACAACGAAGAGTCAGTTATCACTAATTAATACCTATTTGCCCTTCGGGCTCTGCGCTTTTCTCAGCAGCCTCTGCTACCTTCCTAGCATCATGGATGCCTTTTTCGCTTTTTTGAATGATTTCTTGAGCCATTTCTCGGCCGCCATTGTCCCAGATGTCGGTGAAAATTTTTCCACCAACTAGGCTTGCTTCGGCCGAGGGGTCTTTTATATCTTCGGAAGACAAGGCAGTTTCGGATTGCGCTAAAGATTTCACATGATCACAACCTTTTCTTTCCAAAACAGTAGCAAGTCCTCTGGCGCCTGAAAAAGCACATATGTCTTCGCGGCTATTCAAGATTTCTTCGAAGGCCTCAGCTTCGTGGCTGATCCATTCAATCGGGCCTTCTGGATTCCCCCTTGTGAAATTTTCTTCGCTAGAGAATGCGCCAACGCTGGCGAAGCTGGATTTTATCTTCTTCACACACTCTATGGATTTGTCATAGCACCTTCTCTTGGATGCCCCAAGCTCTTCAACATTTATTTCCAAATGATCTGCCCATTGATCACTAAGTTCTCGTTTTGTTTCTTCAAGTATGCGTTCTTCTTTAGCTCTGGCCAGCTGTTTCCGAAGATCCTAAATTTCGTGTTTTTGGGCTTCAGCTTGAGACTTAGAGGTAGCTTCGTCTTCCTTTATTTTATCCACCAGTGTAAGCAGAATTTTATCTTTTTCCAAAGCTTCGTTCCTCAGCTTAATAACCTCTGTTCGTAGGTTGTTGAAAGCAATATTATAGCTCTCGTCTTCGGCATTCTTTTGCGCTCTCAAAGCGTTGCTCAGTATTAAACCCTATATGAAAAAAGAATTAGTATAAGAATAAAAGAATGATTCAAAAATTACAAATTTCCAAATATACAATTCTCATACCTTCAGACTATTATATGCAAGGCTATCCGCAAGATCGTCCTTCGTCATAGCGCAGAACCCAGCTTCAAGCTTCGGGAACCCCATACTTCTAGCCATCTCCCGGCAGACAGATAATTCTTTGTTGTCTGGGAGGCAGTATAAGAAGTCATCTTCATCTGTGTCGTTGAATACTAAGGCCCCTTTCGGATACTTCAGTTCTCGGGCATAGTGATTAGCTTCAAAAATCTCTTCTTCAGATAATCTCTTCCCCAAAGCATGTCGTATAATATAATCATGTATTTTGGAAGATGCTTTGGGGGCAGCAGTGCCAGTTTCTTCACTCAAAATTTGTTCTGCCATTTCTGTTTTTTCAGCTTCCAAGGATTTCACCTTGGCGGGCTCTAAAGGCCCGGCTTCAGTTTCAGACTGTGGCTTTGAAGCTTCGGCGTCAAAGGTTTCAGTGTGCACTTTGGAAGTTTTAGCAATTTTCTTTGGAGTTGTGCTTGAAGATTTGATTGTCTCTAAAACATCTAGCACATTAACCATTCTTTTTCTTTTAGGGGTCACTGCTGGACCCTTTTGGCTTTTTGTTGCCTCAGTTTTTGCCGAAGGACTCAAGATTTCTGATGTCTTTGCTTCTTCAGCCCTCGTTTCTTCTATTTTTTCAGTCACTGGCACTTCGGCCAGCACTTCAATATTTGGCAGGGGAGTTGTCTCTTTAGCTTCAGTGGCCGAAGGAGTTCCACCGACAAATGCAGGCACTGTGGCCGGTTCAATATAATGTGGCCGGTGTGTGAGAACTTTTACCCTTCTCCTCTTCGGCGCTGGCTCGCTAGGAGCGGCTGAAGCAATTTTCTTCGCAGAAGATGTATTCTTTCTTTTTTTTCAACCCGTGCTGGATAATGGTAGTCGGGGTAGACAAACCCAATTGCATCAAATACTCGGTTGAGTCTCTTCCTTTTTCGGCCTCCGAAGGCCGCCGACAATGCACTATCTTCAGCCTTTGAGTATACACCAAGTAATTCATCACTGATGGCCTCAATACTTTTCAACCAGTCATCATCTGGCTCAACGAATTTATCTCCGTATTTAAATGTGTATTTCAACCTGACTAGTCCACCTTCGTCAGTTTCTTTAATGGTCTCCTTCGGCATTTCCCATTTTTCCACAAGTGGCCATATTCTGAAGGCAATATGTTCTTGAACTAGATCCCTTGTCCCAATAAAAGAGCAAACAACACCAAAGGCTCTCTGGCATTTTTCGGCTGCTTCATTCATTTCCACCTTCGGTCTCCGCAGTCCGAAGCGTTGCCAGATGGGACGCATAATGATACTTTTAATATCTTCCTGTGATTTCAAATCATTCTTCACGTAAAACCATTCCGTCATCCAGTCGTCGGGCCACCTCTTTCGAAAGGTTGGCACGGGGCAGCTTGACCCAGACCGGGAGCCGAAGCTGTAGCAGCTGAAGTTGTTGTGATATTGTTCTTTACCCCAGGGTTTTGTCTCGTACAATAACTCATGTATGTTGCAGAAACTTTTGCATTTGGTTCTAAACCTTGGCTCCTCACGGCCCAGACGAAGATGCCCATCCTTATGATTGATTCCGGAGTAAGTTGACGAAGGTAGATTTCAAATATCTTCAGTACTTCCACGACAAAACTGCTCAAAGGAAATCGCAGTCCAGCCTTCAAGAAGCTTCGAAAGATTACGACCTTATTCTCTTCGGGAGTAGGCGCAGTCTTCTCCCCGGCATCTGCCCTCACAATAGACATGTCTCGAAAATACCTTCCCTTCATGCTATCAAGTTGACTCTGCTTGATGCTCGATTTTCCGAAGACTGTGTGACTTGGTCGCCACGGTCGATCTTCGGACTCTTCACCACAACTATCCGCATCAAAACTGTCACTCTCACCGGTATCTTCAGATAAACCCTCCAAAATTTTCTTAGTAATCTTCTCTGTATTAGTCTTTGACATTGATTGAAGAAAGCCCAGATGCATCTCCTCAGAAAGACTTAGCTTCGAATCACCAACAGCTTTTTTATCTTCAGACATCCTTGCAAACGCTGAGAAAGTGCTCTCGAAACCGAAGCTTAAAAATCTAAAAAGTCAAGCAAGTGTTGTCGCGCGCAGGCTAAAAGTTGGGTGAGTAAAAGCAGTGGGCAAGAGAGCATGTCAAATAAACTTGTGATGAGCTCTTATTTATACACCTAGTACGTTGAAAACTGGAGGGTCCCGCTTGTCAAAGACTGTTGCTATTCTAGCAAAGAGAAGGTGTTTTTTCGGACCTTCGGCTTAAGGCTTCGTCCATATCGCAATATGAATTTATCATTACAGCAAATTAATATTGCGAGGGGCTACTGTTGGGGGCCTTCGGCTTCCGAAGGTCCTCAAAAACATGATTTGACAATGTTTTCCAAGTATGCGAGCAGGTATCTTCGGAATCAGGTTGCGGGTATACAAGAGCATGGTCAAGACGAAGCTTGACTGAAAAGGAAGACAATCATGACGAAGGATGAAATGATCACGAAGCTATGTGCAGAAGAGCTTCGGCATGACAGCAGAAAAGGGGAACCGACTTAAAGATGAAAAGCCAAATTAGACCTCGAAGAATTACTATAGAGTTATTGATAAAAGTAAAGGGCATTAATGTAATTTTACACGGGCTGCGTCCCGTGCCTATAAATAGATGAACAGTACTCCCGTACTGTTCACGCTGACTTGGCATTAGCATCACGCCTGTACCCTTACTTTCCTTCAAGCCGAAGGTACATTTGTAATTTGTTGTTGTTTATATAAGTAAAATAAATAGAAATAGATTAATAATAATGTTCAAAGTAATCATGTTATTTTCCGTGTTTTTGTGTATAAATTTCTCTTATCTTTTATTACGATTATGAAGGTGTGACCTTCATAACCTTCGTCCGAAATCCATTATATCCAAAGGGAAATAATGCTTTGAAGGACGAAGGGCTTTGATATTTAACATTTTATGTTGTCTTGTTCTTAATTCATAGCATTTGAGAACAAGCCCCCAACAGAAAGAAAAAGAGTATAATCAGCACTATATAAAGTTCGTAAGTTCATTTCATTATCTAATGTTCATAACAAAAATAAAATTACATCACATACTCTAATTCAAAGCTACAAAAACATCTAACTAACATTATCTCTAGCTTTGTGTTCTTTATCAAGTACATGAAAGTGTGGAATGAAGTGTGATTTTAATAAATACTAGTTGGTTGCCCGTGCGTTGCGACGGCTTACAACAATACCCACGTAAACTATCCATGAAAAAATTCAAGATTTTTTATTGATTATCTCCGCTCTCTGTATAATATTTTTTTTGATTTGGCTAACTGATGTTATTGTTTACTCCATGCAATATGTCTTGGTACAACACGACCAATGAAGTGAGCGATTAAAAACGAGTTCACAATGACTGAATGAATGAACAGATATTATAAAATGACATAATTCCATCATACATAGACCAAATAAGACAAAGATTGTGAGCTTAAGTTTCTAAAATAAGTCCCATGAAGTCCAACTTATAAAAAAGATAGATCAAAATATGGAGTGATTGCTAAAGTCAGGCATCAATAAAAACTGGATGCGCTCCATATAAATTATGCTACTTTGTAGCAATTACTAACGTTTAAAACCAACAAATAACCTTTCATTTTGTTGTTAGTGTGACAAATCATTGTTGATCCATCCATTTCAGCAACCTCAAACATTATGTAGTCCATTGCGCCAATGTGGTCTCAGAAACGACCTAATGTTTGAAAGAGCCAAGAACACCGTGCCGTGCTTGGGTTGTAGCATTGACCCGTAGTGCTGGCCCGGCCCGACACAATTATTTTTTTTTATTTTACAAAAAATGTATATACCTATATACAATTTATATTCAATATTAAAAACATCCTAGCATGATGTTCTACTGATTAGACAGCTTCACCTAGTGTCTTCCGGTTTTTTAACATTTTACGCTGATTTAATTAAATGGGTCGACGGGCTAACGGGCTGGACCGACACAGTTAGCAGGCCGGCATGACGTGCCTGAGCCATAGTTGTGGCCCGCGTGCGTCTAGCCCGTGCCGAGCGCCGTTTGGCCATCTATAGACGTATAACAGATTAATTTGAAATAGCTGTGAGGGGTTATATGTAAAAGATGACGCATGACGACCGTTTGAACCCACCTCCTACATCGTTTTTTAACATTTTACGCTGATTTAATTAAATGGGTCGACAGGCTAACGGGCTGGCCCGACACAGTTAGCAGGCCGGCATGACGTGCCTGGGCCATAGTTGTGACCCGCGTGCGTCTAGCCCGTGTCGAGCGCTGTTTGGCCATCTATAGACGTGCAACGGATTAATTTGAAATAGCTGTGAGAAGTTATTTGTAAAAAGATGACGCATGACAACCGTTGAAACTGGTGCTTTAAGTATAGTATAGATATAGATATGGGCCTTTTCGTGCCTCTATATGGGCCATTTCATGTCTGCCTTAAACGGGCCGTGCTCGTGCCCGCCCATGGGCCGCGACTTCGGCCCAAACCCGGCCCAATATATCGGGTCGTGCCGGCCCGACACTAAAATATTTCGTGACGTGTCGTGCCTGGGCCGTGCTTTTTTCCGTGCTTCGGGCCAGCCCATCAGGTCCGGCCCAAATGTACACCTATACTCGGGAGACATTAGCTTATATCTAGGATCACCATGTATTAATTGAACTTGAGTAGAATTATTAAATACGAGGGATCTAAGAATAACCTTGACCATTTCATGGTCATCCCATTTTGTGCTCCTGAGGTTGCGCACTTGGTTGACCAAGGTCTTTAGCCGGTTGTACATCGCTTGTGGCTCCTCTCCTTGGTGAAGGATGAATCGACCGAGCTCCCCCTCGACCATCTCTCGCTTGGTGATCTTGGTCACCTCATCCCCTTCGTGTGCGGTCTTTAGGACATCCCAAATATCCTTGGCGCTCTTTAACCCTTGCACCTTATTATACTCCTCTCGACATAGAGAAGCAAGGAGTATAGTAGTAGCTTGGGAGTTAAAGTGCCGGATTTGGGCAACCTCGTCCGAGTCGTAGCCCTCGTCTCCCACCGTGGGTACCTGTGCTCCAAACTCAATAATGTCCCATATGCTTGCGTGGAGTGAGGTTAGATGATGCCTCATTTTATCACTCCACATAAAATAATCTTCACCATCAAAATATGGTGGTTTGCCTAATGGAACGGAAAGTAAAGGAGCGCGTTTGGAAATATGGGGATAACGAAGTGGCATCTTACTATACTTCTTGCACTCATGGCGCTTAGAAGTGACGGACGCGGTGTCGGAGCCGGATGTGGATGGCGATGAAGAATAGGTCTCGTAGTAGACACTTTCTTCATCTCCTTCTTTTCGCCACTCCGAAGCGACTTGATGCGGGGAGGGGATTCCTCCTTGCCTTTGGCGCCGGACTCCCTTGATGGAGCCTTCACGTGGCTTGTGGCCTTCTCGCCGGTTTCCATCTCCCTCTTGGCGGATCCTCCTGACATCACTTCGAGTGGTTAGACTCTAAATGAAGTACCAGGATCCATTACCAATTGAAAGTCGCCTAGAGGGGGAGTGGATAGGCGGAATCTAAAAATTACAAACTTAAGCACACACTACAAGCCGGGGTTAGCGTTAGATCAAATATCAAGTTCGGGAGAGAGGGGAAAACAAATCAACCAAGAAATAAAGCGGATGAACACGGTGATTTGTTTTATCGAGGTTCGGTTCTGAAGAACCTAGTCCCCGTTAAGGTGATCACAAAGACCGGGTCTCTTTCAACCCTTTCCCTCTCTCAAACGGTCACTTAGACCGAGTGAGCTTTCTTCCTTGATTTCTTGGGTCACTTAGACCCCATGTTGGGGGCCTTCGGCTTCCGAAGGTCCTCAAAAACATGATTTGACAATGTTTTCCAAGTGAAATATGTGAACAGGTATCTTCGGAATCGGGTCATGAGTATACAAGAGCATGGTTAGGACGAAGCCTGAGCAAGACGAAAGGTGATTATGACAAAGGATAAGGTGATCACGAAGCTCCGCGCAGGAAAGCTTCGGCATGATAGCAGAGAAGGGGAACCGACTTAAAGATGAAAAGGCAAATTAGACCTCGAAGAATTACTATAGAGTTATTGATAAATGTAAAGGGTATGAATGTAATTCTACATGGGCTGCGTCCCTTGCCTATAAATAGATGAACAGTACTCCCGTACTGTTCACGCTGATTTGGCATTCGCGTTTTGCATCACGCCTGTACCTTTACTTTCCGTCAAACCGAAGGTACATTTATAATTTGTTATTCTAAATATGATAATGCAAATAAAAGTAAATTGATGATAATGTTTATATTATTTTTCATATTTCATATATGTACTCTTCTTTATCGATTATTGTGCTTACGAAGGTTTTTCCTTCACAACTTTCGCCCGGAATTCATTATATCCGAAGGGATATAATGTCTTGAAGGACGAAGGACTTTAACATTTAACACTTTTCATGTTGCCTTGTTCTTAACTCTTAGCATTTGAGAACAAGTCCCCAACATTGGCGCCCACCTACGGTGAACTGACTTCCACTTTTTGAGTTTTGAACACCTTCGGCAAGCATAGACCTTCGTCATGCCGCCGAAGAAAGCTTCAGCAACAGGGGCTGCAGCTCTGCAACCACTGGATCCCAACCAGGAGACTCTCTCTCTTCGGGAGGCCCGAAGCCAGAAGAGGAAGGCCACCAGCCCAACGCCTCAGGAGGATGAATTGGATCAAGAGATCAGAGATATGGAGATGCTTCATCAAAAGGTGCAGAGGAAGAAGGAGAAGATGGCTAGGCTAGCTGATCTGCAAAGGCAGATAGACGAAGCCTCTGAAGAAGTTCGCCATCTTACTCAAGATGAGCAGAACCGAAGGCCTCAGCACAGAGAGCTTCATCAGGAGGGCTCATTCAACGAAGATGACTGGTATGAGAATTTCCATCATGGAAATTTTGCTTTTGATGATGCTTCTCCTCTGTCAGTAGAACTGCAGGCTACACCTTGACCTCCGTCCTACAAGCCACCCCAACTCCCCATGTACGACGGCCACTCAGATCCGAAGCAGTTTTTGATGAGTTACGAAGCAACAATATCTTCATATGGTGGCAATACTGCAGTCATGGCGAAATCTTTTGTCATGGCAGTCAAGAGTGTTGCACAAACCTGGTACTCCTCCCTTCGGCCAGGAATGATCACATCATGGCAGAAGCTGAAGGATATGTTGATCACCAGTTTTCAAGGATTTCAAACGAAGCCGGTCACTGCTCAAGCCCTATTCCAGTGTACCCAAGATCATGAGGAATATCTTCAGGCATATGTCTGAAGATTCTTACGCCTGAGGGCACAAGCGCCAACTGTGCCCAATGAAATTGTCATTGAGGCCATGATCAAGGGGCTTTGGCCGGGACCTTTGGCCCAGTACTTTGCCAGGAAACCCCCTCAGACTCTGGAGAAGTTGCTTCAGAAGATGGATGAATACATCCGCGCCGACAATGACTTTCGACAGAGAAGGGAGGAAGCTTACAGATTCTCCGAAATAGCTAGGGGCTTCGGAGGGTGGTTTCATCCTAGACATGTCAGATCGATTCATTCCACCCAGAATGATGACAGGGGAAGCCAGCAGCAGAGGCCGCAATATTCCTCCCAGGCTTCTCAGGCTTCGGGGCAGCAACAGAGTTATCCTCGGCCTCCAGCTCCAAGGGGCAGAGGCGCCAGGGGCTTCGGAGGAAGATTTGGGGATCAACCAAGGAAAATCTATTGCTTATTCTGTGGTGAAGACAAGGGCCACACCACCATGATGTGCCATGTTACCATCCAGAAGCAAAAGGAGATAGCAGAAGCTGCAGCACAACAGAGTCAGCCGAAGCAAGTCATGCATACTGCTTCGTACCATTCGCCTTACATTCCAGAGTATGTAGGCAACCACCCTGCAGCTTCTATTGCTTCGGCAAGCCAATCCCAGGCATCTTGGCAACAGCTTCCGCCTCCATCACCAATGCAACGAGGCCAGCAGCCAGAAGGGAGTCAGCATACTCAACACCAACGAGACTTCATAGAAGAGTCCGAGGCTCGCACAGTCAATAGTACTGTGCCAGAGTCGAAGCATATTTACTGACAAATATCCTACCCCGACAACAGCTTTTCGCATTCAGTATTATTTTCTTTTTAATAAGGAACAATTATGAGAAGCTTAAGTGCTTTTTGTCGTTTTCAATCTCTTGTAACAGTTTCGCTTTTTACCATAATGAAAATATATCTTCTCCATAGGCTTAAGTTGCCGAAGCATAAGAATTTATGGTGGCAAGGAGGACCTTCGAATTATCAAAAATTTGTTCTAAGGAACGCAGTATAATTTCTTCGAAGCAACAAAAATTCGTTCCTAAGGGAGCGCAGCGTAAGTTTTCTGCTCAAAAGTTGTTCCGAAGGGAATGCAGAGCTTACAGCGAAAAATAAACGCTAATTCCGCTGAAAGTAAAAGGCGAAGAAACTCCTAAGGGAGGCTTACAGCGAAAAATAAACGTTGATTCCGCTGAAAGTAAAAGGCGAAGAAGCTCCTAAGGGAGGCTTACAGCGAAAAATAAACGCTGATTCCGCTGAAAGTAAAAGGCGAAGAAGCTCCTAAGGGAGGCTTACAGTGAAAAATAAACGTTGATTCCTGTTGGGGACTTGTTCTCAAATACTATGAGCTAAGAACAAGGCAACACAGAAAATGTTAAACGATAAGGTCCTTCGTCCTTTGAAGCATTATTTCCCTTAGGATATAACGATCTCCGGACGAAGGTCATGAAGGACGAACCTTCATCATCACAGTATACAAAAGACGAAGCATATGAAACATAAAAGATAACATGAATAATCATATAACATTATTCATTTAACTTTATTATCTTATCATAGAGTAATAGAAACAATATTGAATTATAAATGTACCTTCGGCTCGGAAGGAGATGAAAATACAAGTGTGGCTCAAAAGCAAATGCCAAGTCAGCGTGAACAGTACGGGGGTACTGTTCACCTATTTATAGGCACAGGACGCAGCCTGTGAGGAATTACAAGTATGCCCCTTATAAAAACTTACAACATTGACTCAGACATTTATGGACTAAAAGGTCATTCTATCTTTAAGTCGGTTTGCAATGCCGAAGCTTTACGAAGAGGAACCTTCGGCTATCTTATACAAACAGCTTCATCCGAGGATCGCTTCTCTCTATAAGACCTTCGGCGACGAAGCATGGACCCAACAGTAGCCCCTTTCGCGGTGCTAGATCGTTTTTCGTAACGAGCTTGATCCGTGAAAAAAGTTTCTTAAGCTTCGGAGCGCCGAAGGTCTCAAAAACACCTTCCCTGAGCTCGTTGTCGAGAAACGATTCAATTTCCCTGCGCGTGGCGGCCCCACCGTGCAGAATTACTGTTCAGTCTTTGCGGCCCACCGTACAGCGAGTGCGAGCGGGTGTCCGCCTGGTGTAAAACTTCTGGCGCTTCGCCTTCTTACCTGCGGCACTATATAAACAGACGAGTAGGTGTGAAGTTACCACAGCATTTACTGCTATTTGCACTGTTTTGCTGCCAAAATTTTTAACCATCGCCGAAGCTTGTTTGTCAGAATTGAACGAAGCTCGATCTTGAAGCCTGCTTTGGAGAAAAAAGTATTAAAGTTTCACAAGTTCATAGTTAAATGGCCAGAGTCCGTTCTACAGCTAGGGTTGAACGTGAGGGGGACGAAACTGAAGCTTCGGAGACCGTCCCTATCTCCGAAGCCATGCGACGATCCGGGCTAGTGACTTCGGAAAAGGCTCCTATTGATGATGTAGAACGAACAATCGCTGAAGCAGAAGGAGAAGATGCTGAGGAAACTGACCCCGAAGATGATTATCACCTTGCTACGCCAAGCAAACCCAGCCATTTGGACTTCGGGAAATCTACTGTTTCGAAGGCTGATTTGTCCAAGATGGTAAAGTCAGGCTATTTTACTGAAAATCAAAAGAAGCTATTACGCTTCGGGGGAGAAGAGACTACCCCAAAGCCGGAAAAAGATGAAATTGTTATTTTTAAGAGCTTCCTAAAGGCTGGATTAAGATTCCCCCTTCATGGGATTATTGCAGAGATATTAAAGAATTTTGGGATCTATTTTCACCAGCTGACCCCCAACGCTATCGTTAGGCTCAATGTTTATATCTGGGCACTCCGAAGCCAGGCGATGGAACCGTTTGCGGACAGCTTCTGCCGGGTTCACGAATTGCACTATCAGACAAAGGCTAGAAAAGATGGATTACATGAGAATTTTGGTTGCTATAATTTTGCTTATCGGAAAACTACGAAGTATCCTATGATCAGCTACCGAAGCAAATGGGCAGCAGGGTGGAAATCGGAATGGTTCTACGTCAAGGTTGATGACGATAAGGAAAAGCTTGTACAGAGTCCACTTGAATTGACCTTCGGAGAAACCCGCCCCCAGTGCCACATGTTACCAGAGGGTCCGACTCAAAAAGCAATGTATGAATTCAAAATAATTGCAGAGAATATCAGTACAAGGGACCTGGTCCAGGAATTCTTGGCTTTCAAGGTTTTCCCTAGTGTAAAAGAGTGGGAAATGCCGAAGCTGGAGGGGGAAAAGAAAAAAGGTGAACTTGTACGTTTGCCTTACTACTTCAAATTTAAGAAATACTTTAAAGCTCCTTGCCAAGAGTGGCTGGACACGATTGAAGTGATGTGCAACGAAATACTTGGTAATTATTCCAAAAAAGAAGATCAATTGATGACCGCAGCCTTCGGCACCCGTCCAAAACGAAGGCTGAATCGAGTGTTGGACGCCTTGGGTTTCGAATATCCAGACTACGAAAATCTGAACAAAGGTGCCGGAGGCCAAAAAAGGAAAAGGGTAACTGAAGCCCTAGATGAAGGTGAAAAAGAGCCAATAAAGAAGAAAATTCCAAAGAAAAGGAAAACTTCTTCTCCGAAGCAACAAATATCCGAAGCAGAAGAAACTCCCGCATCACCTTCTGCTGCTGTTGTTGAGGAAATTCTGAAGGTAATGACTGAATCCTTACCTGCGAAGCTAAGTCCACTGGATCCTCAACTGACAAAGTTTTTTCAGAAGGACAAGGAGCCCGAGAAATCGAGGAAAACAATCAAGGCAAAGAAACAAAGAATCATTACCGTAACAGAGGTAATTGACAAAACACCGCCAAGAGCTTCGGCCCAAAAAACACAAGCAGCTGCAGAGGGGGCAGATATTGAAATTGCACCTTCGGAGGCCGCAGCCGCCGAAGCTACCTCAGCCGAAGATTTGAATTTAGAGAGCACAATTGAACATATTGACCAAATGCTGCTAGACATGGCTGCAGAAGAAGCTGCCACCGTTGCCGAAGAGACTGTGACCGTAGCGTCAAAGAAAGGAAAAGAAATTGCTGACGAAGCTTCAGAAAACGAAGCCTTCGCGTTCCAAAACTTAATTGGAGAACATCTAACAAAAGCTGAAATAGAAGAGCTTAAAGAGTATGCCCAATCCTGTGGATACAAACCTGGGGCACTCCTCTTCGGAGGCGTTGATGATGAGAAATTAGAGTGTATTCGAGACCAAACAGGGGCCAAAGTTATCAGTACTCTGTCCAAGAGTATTGGATTCCCGAAGCTAGAAGCAGATATCAGCCGCTACCGACGACAGCATGTCGTTGGTAGTTTGTTTTATTCCAACTTCAAGGTGAATGACGTCTCTTAACCTTTATTGCTTCTAATAAAAACATGTCTAACGAAGGTTGTGTTTGTGTAGAGTATGTTATTGAGCAAAGCCTTGCAAATGCAGCAAGATCTTGAAGATAAAAAGCATGAAATTATAATCGGAAATTTGGAAAACAAAATAAAGGAGCAATCAGATGCTTTTGAGAAAAAGAACTTTGAGCTCCAGGCAGCCGAAGGCTTACTGGCGGAAGCTGAAGCAAAAATATCAGAACTAAACTCGAAGCTTCTCCGCCAGTCTGAGCAGTTCGAACGAGAAAAACAAGATCTCAATGAAAAACTTGAAGTCGAAGCTCAGCAGAATTCGGATTTGAGAAAACTACTGACAAATCTTCAAGAAAAATGCCTGGAATTTAGCAACAAGTGCATTCAACGATTAAGAAAGATTTTTTACTCGGTTGGAGCTAGCAGCGAAAAATTTACCCCCTCAGCTGAAGACCTACCAAAAACCTTCGAACACATTGAGGGGGAGATTGACGAGCTCGACGAAGTCATAGCTGGGCATGGTGACTTCTGTGCCTGGGTGGCTTCTCGAGGGACTGCTGCAGCCTTCATGAAGGCTGGCTGTGATCATGGGAAAATTGTCAATAGGCCAAATTTTACTTTGTCACCATCAATCCTGGATGACATCCCTGATCTCGCCCGAAGCATCTCGAATCGATTTGTAAAAATGATATGGACAAAAGGTGGTCGAGAGAAAGCTGGAGACGAAGCTCGTAGCCACCTTGATCCAGTAAGAAATCATACCTTGTGCTTACCTTTTCCTATGAACTTGATTCTGACTTCCAATGACCTTATTCATGTAGGATGACGAAGCCGAAGCTGATGATCAAAAATAACGCCGAAGCCGAAGCTCCTTGGTGGTTTAGATAGTAGACTGCAGACAGTACTTGAAAAACTTTTGAGATAACTTTTGTAAATGTAAACAAAACTTCCATGTATACTATCCATACCTTGTAATATATCCTTAACCTTTTGACTGATGTATGAGAAATGCTTTGATGTGGACGAAATCTCCTTTTTTGAGCCGAAGGCGAAAAAACACCTTCCCTTCTTTTCGTACGCAACGAAGCATAGAAAACAACATTTTCCTTTTTGCCGAAGCTCTCCTTCATAAAAACAACAGTTTCCCTTCTTTTTTGTGTACGAAGCTCTTTTTTCCCTTTCTTTTTCCTTTTCTTGCCGAAGCAATCATTTTATGTGATGAAGATGATTATCCTACATATGCCTAGATGAATGTTTATGAATGCAAATGCTATGATGTAATGTGTTGTGCAAATGAATGGCCAAACACGTATCCGAAGCTAAATTCATAGCCGTTATTTTCTTAAAAACAATCACACCTCAGCTCTGCATTCCCTTAGGAACGACTTTGGAGCTTCTTCGCCTTTACTTTTGGCGGAATCAGCGTTGACTTTTCGCTGTAAGCTCTGCATTCCCTTAGGAACGTCTTTGGAGCTTCTTCGCCTTTTACTTAGGCGGTATAAGCTCTGCATTCCCTTAGGAACGTCTTTGGAGCTTCTTCGCCTTTTACTTAGGCGGTATAAGCTCTGCATTCCCTTAGGAACGTCTTTGGAGCTTCTTCGCCTTTTACTTAGGCGGTATAAGCTCTGCATTCCCTTAGGAACGTCTTTGGAGCTTCTTCGTTTTTACTTTTCGGCACTCGATGGTGCGCTCTCAGCTTTTACATTTACATTCTTTGGGGGATTTTGCTCTTATAAGACTAAAAAAGGAAATTACATATGCTGGCCCCATTAAAAACCTTTCTCCCCCTTTGGAAAGGAAAAGGGTGCCATGAAAGAAAAAATAAAAATGTGAAAAATTACATCGAATTATACATAATATCGCCGAAGCTCATCCGCATTCCAAGACCTAGGAATGTCATTGTCGTCCATATCTTTCAATCTGTATGAACCGGGCCTTGACGAAGATGCTACTAAGAAAGGCCCGTCCCATTTCAACTGCAATTTGCCCACTGTTTCCGGGTTGGCCACCCTCCGAAGTACCAAGTGCCCTGGCTCAATATTTTTTAGCCGAACCTTTCTATCCCGCCATTTGACTGTTTCAGCTTGATATTTATTAATATTCTCCACGGCTTGCAGTCTGATCCCTTCTAAAGCATCTTTTTCTATAGAATAAGCAGCTTCGGAATCTGATTCTGCCGAAGCTACTATCCTTATTGATCCGGCTTTAGCCTCCTCTGGAGTTATTGCTTCGTCACCGAATAATAACTTAAATGGAGTGAAGCCTGTAGACCTTGATGTTGTCGTGTTGTGGCTCCACACCACTTTGGTTAGCTGATCTGGCCATTTTCCTCTAGGTTGATTGAAGATTAGCTTCATTATTCCTGTCATTATAATGCCGTTGGCTCTTTCAACGAGTCCATTTGACTCCGGGTGCCTGACTGATGCAAAATGGATCTTCGTACCAATTTGGTCACAGAAATCCTTGAAAGCTTCGGAGTCAAACTGTGTTCCATTGTCCACAGTGATAGCCTTTGGCACCCCGAAACGACAAACAATATTCTGCCAGAAAAACTTTTGGACGGTAGCCGAAGTTATTGTGGCTAAAGGCTTCGCCTCAATCCATTTAGAAAAATATTCCACAGCTACCACAACATATCTCAAGTTCCCTTGGGCCGGTGGCAACGGACCTAACAAGTCAAGGCCCCACCTTTGTAATGGCCAAGTGGGTTGTATGAGCTGTGTCAAGGACGAAGGTTGTTTTTGATCTCTTGCACATTTCTGACAACCTTCGCACTTTTGAACCAATTCTGCTGCATCCGAAGCTGCCTTCGGCCAATAAAATCCTTGACGGAAAATTTTTCCAAGTAACGGCCTAGATCCGATGTGAGATCCACACAGGCCTGCATGTATTTCTTTCATTAACTCTATACCTTCGGTTCTGGATAAGCATTTGAGCAACGGAGCACAAACTCCATGTTTGTACAACTCCCCTTCTATCATGACATATGGACGAGCTCTTGCCTCTATTCTCTTGTTATAAGCTTCGTCATCTGAAAGAAATTTACCCTGAAGGTAAGAGATGATCTCAGTTCTCCAATCTTCACTAAAAACAGGAGATATATTAAGAACTGCTCTTTCAAGGAGTTCCACCGAAGGTGCTTTTATTGTTTCAAAGAACACATCCGAAGGTAAAGGCAGCCCCTGTGCTGCTGACTTAGCTAGCAAATCAGCATGCTCATTTTGTCCTCGAGGGATATTCTTGACAGAAAACCCTTCGAAGGAAGCTTCGATTCTTCGAACCATATCCAGATATTTTTCAAGCTTCGGATCCTTAGCCTTACAACTTTTGTCAATATGACCCGAAACAACCTGGGAATCAGTTTTAAGTATGGCCCTTCTGATTCCCATTGCTTTTAACTTCCGAAGACCTAAAATCAATGCTTCGTACTCAGCAATGTTATTTGTGCAATTAAAATCAAGTTTTGCCGCATAACAGGTTTTGACTTTGGAAGGTGAAACCAACACAGCAGCCGCTCCTGCTCCGAAGGTTCCCCAAGATCCATCACAAAACACTATCCAGGCTTCGTTGTCTTTATTTGTTTCCTCCTCCTGAGCCCCTGGTGTCCAATCAGCAATAAAGTCTGCCAGTGCCTGCGACTGAATCGAAGATCTATGAACATATTCAATACAAAATTCATTGAGCTCTGCAGCCCATTTTCCAATCCTTCCAGTAGCTTCTCTGTTCCTCATAATATCCTTCAGAGGTTGTGATGAAGGAACAATTATGTTGTAAGCTTGGAAATAGTGCCGAAGCTTCCTGGAGGCCATCAAGACAGCATACAGTATCTTCTCCAACTCTGTATAATTTTTCTTTGATAAACTAAGGACCTCGGAAACAAAATATATTGGGGCCTGCCTTTTGACTTGACCATCAAGCTTCTCCTGAACAAGTGCTGCACTTACCGCCGAGTGCGAAGCTGCCACATATAACAATAAAGGAGCCCCTGGCATTGGTGGAGTCAATGTTGTTAGATCTATCAAATACTGTTTCAGTTCTTCGAAAGCCTTCTGCTGGATTGGTCCCCATTGAAAGACTTCGGCCGATTTCAGCACTTTGAAGAATGGTAAATTTCTCTCTGCCGATCTGGATATGAATCTATTGAGAGATGCCAACCTTCCTGTCAATCTTTGAGCCCCCTTCTTTGTAGTTGGTGGCTCCATCCGAAGTATAGCTTCAATTTTACTTGGATTGGCTTCAATTCCCTTTGTTGAAACCAAGCATCCAAGAAATTTCCCCTTCTTCACTCCAAAGACACATTTTTCTGGATTTAACTTTAAGCCAGCTTGCCTGAAACTGGCGAAGGTCTCCTGCAGATCAGCAATATGATTCTCCTGCTTCGTGCTTTTGACAATGATGTCATCAACATAAGTTAACACATTTCTGCCTATTTGAGATTGAAGAACCTTCGCAGTCATTCGGCTGAAACTTCCTCCAGCGTTTTTGAGCCCCTCAGGCATCCGAAGATAGCAATATGTGCCACTTGGAGTGATGAAGCTAGTCTTCGGCTCATCTTCCTTCTTCATCCAAATTTG
Organism: Zea mays; assembly: GCF_902167145.1. NCBI lineage: Eukaryota > Viridiplantae > Streptophyta > Magnoliopsida > Poales > Poaceae > Zea > Zea mays. The sequence goes on along the minus strand of NC_050100.1, from coordinate 27,168,844 downwards.
GTGATAGCCTGAATAGCAGTCTAACAGACTCATGAGCTCTGACGAAGCTGCTGCATCAACTAAAGAGTCTATCCTTGGTAGTGGGAATTCATCCTTCGGACAAGCCTTGTTAAGATCTGTAAAATCGATGCACATTCGCCACTTGTCATTGGCCTTTTTTACCATAACAGTGTTAGCCAGCCATTCTGGGTACTTCACTTCTCTAATAACTCCTGCACTGAGGAGTCTTTTGACTTCGTTGCGAGCACCTTCGGCCTTATCATCTGAAATTTTCCGAAGCCTTTGCTTTCTGGGTCTGAAGGATGGATCGACATTGAGCGAGTGCTCAATAACATCCCTATTAACTCCGCATAGATCATTGGCTGACCATGCAAAAACATCTTTGTTATTGAACAAAAACCTTATCAAGGTTTTTTCCTGCTCTTCAGATAGTTGAGAGCCTAACAGCACCTTCTGCTCTGCTATGTCCTCACATAATAGCATAGGCTTCGGCTGATCTGCTGAAGCTGCTTTCTCCCTTCTGAATTTGTACTGTTCACAAGCTTCGGCTCCATCTATATTATGGATTGCTTTGGAGTCAGTCCAGTTACCTTCGGCCCTTCTTGCGGCTTCCTGACTTCCATGGATAGCAATGGGTCCCTGTTCCGAAGGTATCTTCATGCAAAGATAAGCAGGATGAAGGATTGCTTCGAAGGCATTAAGAGTACCACGACCAACAATTGCATTGTAAGGATATTCCATGTCAACAATGTCAAACACAACTTGCTCAGTTCTAGTGTTGTTGATGAATCCGAAGGTCACTGACATGGTGATCTTGCCCAGTGCTACAATCTGTCTTCCTCCGAAGCCACAGAGAGGATGTGTAGCATCATGAATCTTATCTTCTGGCTCTTGCATTTGTCTGAAGGCTTTAGCAAATATGATGTCAGCTGCACTGCCTGTGTCAACCAAGACATTGTGGACCAGAAATCCTTTGATAACACAAGAGATAACCATGGCATCGTTGTGTGGGTAATCTTTGAGCTGAAGGTCCTCTTGGGAGAAGGTAATAGGAATGTGAGACCATCTTGTCTTGATGAAGGGTCCTTGCACCCCAACATGCTGTACCCTTCTCTGTGCTTCCTTCTTCTGTTTCTTGTTAGCTGGCTCTGAGGACGAGCCACCTGTGATCGGTAGCACCAGCTTCGGGTCCAAAGCAGCTCCAGCTTGGTCGTTGAACGAAGCCATCAGCTCAAAAAGTGGAAGTGAGTTCACCGGAGGTGGGCGCCAATGTTGGGGACTTGTTCTCAAATACTATGAGCTAAGAACAAGGCAACACAGAAAATGTTAAACGATAAGGTCCTTCGTCCTTTGAAGCATTATTTCCCTTAGGATATAACGATCTCCGGACGAAGGTCATGAAGGACGAACCTTCATCATCACAGTATACAAAAGACGAAGCATATGAAACATAAAAGATAACATGAATAATCATATAACATTATTCATTTAACTTTATTATCTTATCATAGAGTAATAGAAACAATATTGAATTATAAATGTACCTTCGGCTCGGAAGGAGATGAAAATACAAGTGTGGCTCAAAAGCAAATGCCAAGTCAGCGTGAACAGTACGGGGGTACTGTTCACCTATTTATAGGCACAGGACGCAGCCTGTGAGGAATTACAAGTATGCCCCTTATAAAAACTTACAACATTGACTCAGACATTTATGGACTAAAAGGTCATTCTATCTTTAAGTCGGTTTGCAATGCCGAAGCTTTACGAAGAGGAACCTTCGGCTATCTTATACAAACAGCTTCATCCGAGGATCGCTTCTCTCTATAAGACCTTCGGCGACGAAGCATGGACCCAACAATTCCGCTGAAAGTAAAAGGCGAAGAAGCTCCTAAGGGAGGCTTACAGCGAAAAATAAACGCTGATTCCGCTGAAAGTAAAAGGCGAAGAAGCTCCTAAGGGAGGCTTACAGCGAAAAATAAACGTTGATTCCGCTGAAAGTAAAAGGCGAAGAAGCTCCTAAGGGAGGCTTATAGCGAAAAATAAACGCTGATTCCGCTGAAAGTAAAAGGCGAAGAAGCTCCTAAGGGAGGCTTACAGTGAAAAAACGTCGATCTTCGGCAAATATCATTTTGCATAACATCACATCATCACATCATTTGCATAGCATAACATCATACATCATATTGCATCAACGACACAAGAAGGGGGTCTCAGTATTGATATTCGAAGGTTGTTTCAAAGAAATAGTGCCAGGGCACAAAAATAGTTATTGAAGAGTTATACCTTCGTCAAACTCTAAAATGGAAAGATCTATTGGTTATTGATTTTACAAGGATTGGTTACTGGTTTTATGAGAACACGGGTATTATTTACGAAGCATGAAAAGAAGGGAAGGTGTTTTTTCGCCGAAGGCTCAAAAACGGTATGTATATGAAGTTTCATGCATCGTAAAGAATAGAACCATAAACAGCTAATATATTACATTCAAAGTTACAAAATATTACACATGTTTCTCAACAAACATTACATTCTAAATGTTTTTACAATAACATCTAATCTTTCTTTAGAACTATTTTCGCAGCTTCGTTCAGTAGCTGATCAACAACTTTATCCATGATGGCTTCGGCCATTTTTCTAATTTCGTCGTCCCCCTTCGCGTGGGGGTCCGCCGATGGCTCGGTAGGCTCTGAGGGAGGAGAAAGTACGGCTTTATTACAAAACGTAAACAAGTCCGAAATCAAAAATTACAACAAAGAGCCGAAAACCACTAGTCAATACCTATTTGCCCTTTGGGATCCGCACTTTTTTCAGCGGCCTCTGCTACTTTCCTAGCGTCATGGATGCCTTTCTCGCTTTTTCGTATAATTTCCTGGGCCATTTCCCGACCACCATTGTCCCAGATGTCGGTGAAAAATTTTCCACCGACCAAGCTCGCTTCGGCCGAAGGGTCTGTTATATCTTCAGAGGATAAGGCGGCTTCGGATTGTGCTAAGAATTTTACATGGTCACAGCCTTTCCTCTCCAAAATGGTAGCAATCCCCCTAGCACCCGAAAAGGCGCATATGTCTCCTCGACTATTTAAAATTTCTTCAAAAGCTTCAGCTTCGTGGCTGATCCATCCAATTGGGCCTTCGGGGTCACCCCTTATGAAGTTCTCCTCACTTGAGAATGCGCCAACGCTGGCGAAGCTGGTTTTTATTGTCTTAACACATTCTATAGATTTTTCATAGCATCTTTTCTTAGATGCATGAAGCTCTTCAACATTTTTCTCCAAGTGATTTGCCCATTGTTCACTGATTTCTCGTTTTGTTTCTTCAAGTGTGCGCTCCTCTTTAGCTCTGGCTAGTTGTTTTCGAAGATCTTTCATGCTTCTGAGCCTCAGCTTGAGTTTTAAAAGTAGCTTCATCTTCTTTTATTCTATTTATCAATGAATATAATATTTTATCTTTTTCAATACCTTCGTTCCTTAGTTCAATTACTTCGGAACGAAGGTTGCTTAGGGCCATAACACACCCTTCGTCTTCAGCATCTTTTTGAGCCCTGAGGGCATTGCTAAGTATCAGGCCCTGCAAAAAGTTTGGTTTCAATAAGTTTAAACAAATGAAAAATTTTGGTTTCAATAAATAATACAAAGACCTCATTTTTGCACCTTTAAGCTATTGTACGCCAGGCTGTTGGCCAGCTCGTTTTTCGACAACACCGAGAGCCCGTCTTCTAGTGTTGGGAATCCGAAGCTCTTGCTCATCTTCCGACAGACAGAAATCTCCTTGCTGTCAGGGAGACAATACAGGAAGTCTTCTTCTCCGCTGTCGTTGAATATCAACGCCCCCTTTGGATATTTCAGTTTTTTGGGCGTAAAACTGGGCCTCTTGCTTTTCTTTTTCAGTCAACTTTTTCCCCGAAGCATGTCGTAAAATATAATCGAAGGCTTCGGAGGATGCTTCGGGGGCGGCAGTGCCAGTTTCTTCAGCCAAAATTTGTTCTGCTATTTTTATTTCTTCGGCTTCCAAGGATTTCACCTTGGTGGGCTCTGAAGGCCCAGCTTCAGTCTCAGATTGGTGCTTTGAAGCTTCGGCACCAAAGGCTTCAATATGTACTTCGGAAGTTTCAACAATTTTCTTCGGAGTCGTGCTTGAAGACTTTATTGTCTCCAAAACATCCAGCACATTAACCATCCTTTTTCTTTTGGGGGTCATTGCTGGACCCTTTTGGCTTTTTGGTGCTTCAATTTTTGCTGAAGGACTTAAAATTTCATATGTCCTTGTTTCTGTAGCCTTCGGTTATTCTATTTTCTTCATTTCCGGCATTATGATTGGCTCTTCAACATTCGGTAGGGGAGTCGGTTCCTTGGCTTCGATGGCCGAAGAGGTTTCACCGACATATTCAGGCACTGTGGCCGGTTCAATATAGCGAGGCCGGTGAGTAAGAACCTTTATCTGTTTCCCCTCCGGCGCTAGCTCCCTGGGAGCGGCTGAAGCAACTTCCTTTGTTGAAGCAGTATTTTTCCTTTTCTGACCCCATGTTGGGTAACGGTAGTCGGGGTAGACAAACCCAATTGCATCAAATACTCGGTTGAGTCTTTTCTTCTTTCGGCCTCCGAAGGCCGCTGATAGTGCAGTGTCTTCGGCCTTCGAGTATGATCCAAGCAGTTCATCACTTATGGCCTCAATACTTTTCAGTGAGTCATCATCTAGCTCAACAAACTTATCTCCGTATTTGAATGTGTATTTTAGCCTAACTAGCCCACCTTCGTCAGGTTCCCTGACGGTTTCCTTCGGCATTTCCCACTTTTCTGCAAGTGGCCATACTCTGAAGGCAATGTGTTCTTGCATCAAATCCCTTGTCCCAATAAAAGAGCAAACCACGCCGAAGGCTCTCTGGCATTCTTCGGCTGCTTCATCCATTTCCACCTTCGGCCTCCGGAGGCCGAAGCGTTGCCAGATAGGGCGCATAATGATATCTTTAATATCTTCCCGTGTTTTCAAATCATTCTTCACATAAAACCATTCCGTCATCTAGTCACCGGGCCACCTCTTTCGAAAGGTTGGCACGGGACAGCTTGACCCAGACCGGGCACCGAAGCTGTAGCAACCAAAATTGTTGTGATACCGCTCTTTACCCCAGGGTTTTGTCTCATACAATAGCTCATGTATGTTACAGAAACTTTTTGCATTTGGTTCTAAACCTTGGCTCCTCACGGCCCAGACGAAGATGCCCATCCTTATGATTGCTTCGGGAGTAAGTTGATGAAGGTATATTTCAAATATCTTCAGTACTTCCATGACAAAACTGCTCAAGGGAAACCGTAGTCCAGCCTTTAAGAAGCTTCGGAATATCACAACTTCATTCTCTTCGGGAGTCGGACAAGTTTTCTCTCCTTCGTCAGCCCTCACAATAGACAAGTCCCGAAAATATCTACCCCTCATATTGACAAGATGACTTTCTTTAATACTTGATTTACCAAAAACCGCATGGCTTGGTCGCCAAGGTCGATCTTCGGAATCTTCACCACCACTATCCACATCATAACTGTCACTGTCACCAGTGTCTTCAGATAAACCCTCTAAAATCTCCCTAGTAATCTTCTCTGTATTTGTCTTTGCTATTGATTGAAGAAAGCCGAGATGCATCTCCTCAGAAAGGCTCAGCTTCGGTTCAACAACAACTTTCTTATCTGCAGACATCTTCGAAAATGCTGAGAAAGTGCTCTCGAAACTGAAGCTTACAAATTTAAAAAGCCAAGCAAGTGTTGTTGCGCAAGGGCTAAAAGTCGAGTGACCAAAGCAGATGGCAAGAAAGCGTGCCAAATGAACTCGTGGTGAGCTCTTATTTATACACCTAGTGCGTTAAAAACTGGAGGGTCCCGCTTGTCAATGACTGTTGCTATTCTAGTAAAGGGAAGGTGTTTTTACGGACCTTCGGCTTAAGGCCTTCGTCCATATCGCAATATGAATTTATCACTAAAAAATTAATATTGCGAGGGGCTACTGTTGGGGGCCTTCGGCTTCCAAAGGTCCTCAAAAACATGATTTGACAATGTTTTCCAAGTGAAATATGTGAACAGGTATCTTCAGAATCGGGTCATGAGTATACAAGAGCATGGTCAGGACGAAGCCTGAGCAAGACGAAAGGTGATTATGACGAAGGATAAGGTGATCACGAAGCTCCGCGCAGAAAAGCTTCGGCATGATAGCAGAGAAGGGGAACTGACTTAAAGATGAAAAGGCAAATTAGACCTCGAAGAATTACTATAGAGTTATTGATAAATGTAAAGGGTATGAATGTAATTCTACATGGGCTGCGTTCCTTGCCTATAAATAGATGAACAGTACTCCCGTACTGTTCACGCTGATTTGGCATTCGCTTTTTGCATCACGCCTGAACCTTTACTTTCCGTCAAACCGAAGGTACATTTATAATTTGTTATTCTGAATATGATAATGCAAATAAAAGTAAATTGATGATAATCTTTATATTATTTTTCATATTTCATATATGTACTCTTCTTTATCGATTATTGTGCTTACGAAGGTTTTTCCTTCACAACTTCCGTCCGGAATTCATTATATCCGAAGGGATATAATGTCTTGAAGGACGAAGGACTTTAACATTTAACACTTTTCATGTTGCCTTGTTCTTAACTCTTAGCATTTGAGAACAAGTCCCCAACACCCCACAAGGACCACACGATTGGTGTCTCTTGCTTCGCTTACAAGGCTTTGAGAATAAGAATGAGAGAAAGAAGAAAGTCAACCAAGCAACAAGAGCAACAAAGAAACACAAGTACGATCCTCTCACAAGTCCTAAAGCACTAGAATTTAATTGGGGCCTTTGATTGGATCGGTGGCTTTGATTTGTGTATTGGAGTGTTGCACTTTGCTCTTGTATTGAATGAAGTGTGATGAATGCTTGGATGGTTGAAATAGCGGTGGTTGGGGGTATTTATAGCCCTCAACCACCAAACCAACCGTTGGGGGTGGCTGCTGTCGATGGGCGCACTGGACAGTCCGGTGCGCTGCGCCACCGGACACTGTCCGGTACGCCAGCCACGTCACCCAACCATTAGGGTTCAGTCGCAGTCGACCATTGAAGCTTTGTATTCTTGTGGCACCGGACATGTACTGTTCACTGTCTGGTGCGCCTCTGACTTCTGTGCTCTGACTCTACGCACTGTTCTTCACTATTTCAGCATTCAGCGCGGCTTTTGCAGTCGACCGTTGCGCTGGTAGCCATTGCTCCGCTGGTGCACCAGACAGTCCGGTGAATTATAGCGGAGCACGCCCAGAGAAACACGACGGTGGCGAGTTTGAAGTTGTACGGTCCTGGTGCACCGGACATTGTCTGGTGGCACACCGGACAGTTCGGTGCGCTAGACCAGGGCATCCTCGGTTCTTTTGCTCCTTTGCTTTTGAACCCCAACTTTGATATTTTATGTGTTTGTGTTGAACCTTTATGCACCTGTAGAATATATAATCTAGAACAAACTAGTTAGTCTAATATTTGTGTTGGGCATTCAACCACCAAAATTATTTATAGGAAAAGGTTTAACCTTATTTCCCTTTCAGCGTGCGACCAGCGCGAATGACACGCGAATCAGCACGCGACCACAAGCATATCACGTACGAACAGCACACAGACAGCACCTATGACACGCGAGAATTACTAATAATCATCACGTTTATACTAAATAAATATTAAGTCACTAAACATTTGAGGTGGCATTAATCATGTTAATCGGTATTTTCAAAGCGCCAATTAAAATTATAAGCTAGGCTTAACTAGATTTCTATTTTAATAATTATCAATTAACTAAAATAATTAACGAAAGCTTGTGTCGCATAAAATAATGCTACTAACACACGGGGTAGACGAACGGGTTGGGGGGTTAGACGGGCGTAGTCTACGGGTAGACGAACATCGTCTAGGGGTAGACGGATGTCGTCGGGACCCCGACGACACGCTGTGCGTACGCGAAACAACGCGCGACACGTGCGAGTCAACGCGACTACGCACGCGAACAGCACGATGACGCGCAAACGATGCAGCGCGCGAACAACAACAACAACCAATTAATTAGCTAAAAGCATTTAAGCTGGTATTAATCAAATTAATTAACATTTATGTTTATAAAAGCATGAGTTAAAACTATAGACTCGTTTTAATTAAATTGTTATTTTATTAACTCTCGAACAAACTAATAATTAATTATTCAACTGAAACATACGACACAACGACGAGCGCCACACGTGGGAATAGCGTGTGCGTCACGTGCGAAAGAGTACACGGGAAGCGCGCACGACCACGTGTGACCATGAGCAAAAGACGCGAGACGGTGCGTGCGAACAGAGCGCGCGCCAGACGCGCGGCGCGAACGCGCGAACGAATAACGACAACGCGCAAACAGCGCGCAACTTGCGAAAATGGTGCGACATGCGAATACTACTAAACTATGTCGTATTTATACCAAACAAATATTGAATGCAACCCTTAAGTTGGCATAACCACTATAACAGGTATTTATCGCATGCATCGATAGAATTAACACTTAGTTCTGATTGGTTTAATACTCGTTTAGTCGTCGTTTAATTACGTAAATTAATTAACGTGAGTCATTCTAGACGGAATAGTTTATTGTCGCGCGACATGACACGTAACCCGCTAAACAAGGTGCGCGGAACGGCGCAAGCGACAGCGCGCGTCGACATGTGTGAACGACACGCACGATGCGCGCGAACGGCACGCGTTGACTTAAACGCGCTACGCGAACATTGATTATAATATTGCATTCGACTTAGCCATATTAGCAAACAATTATTGTAAGCACCAATAAAATCATTACTTAACTCTGATTGTGTTGTTACTCGAATAATCGCCATTTTAATATGTAGTTAATTAGCACGAGCGAATCTAGGTGGATTGGTTTAGTGAAGCGCGACGAGACGCGCAACGCACGAGGGCGATGTGCGCGCTGCGAGAACATGATTTGGGGTTTTTCCGTGCATGCGCAGGTTGGTGAACGCGTCATGCGGAAAGCCCAACGCATGGCAAACTCGGCCGAGGGTGCGACAGCACGATCACGAACCAGTGTTGCGCGACACGCAAGGGCACGAGAGGCTGCGCCGGGGGCGCGCGAGTGAGTCGCGGGCACGAGCCGCGTCGAGCCGGGCTATGGCCGCGCGCTGGACTGCCACACACCCACGCCAGGGCTGCTGGTCGCGCTGGGCAGCCGCGCCGGGCTGCAGGTCGCACCACGCCAGGCCGCCAGGGACCGCACTGGCCGCCATGGCCGAGCCACGTTGGGCTGCGCGTGCCACGCCGGGCACCGTGTGCCGCGCCGGACAGTTGCGAGGCCGCGCAGGGCACGGGCAGCCGCGCCGCGGGCCGAGCCGGTCGCGTTACGCCGGGGAGAAGAGGAGGGAACGAGGGGGCCGCAACCAGGGAGCAGGGGCAGCTGGCCGGCCGCGCGGCTGGCCACCGTGCCGGGGCGTCGGGCTGCCGCGCCGCGCTGCCACGCCAGACTGCACAAGCGTCTTCCACGCCGGGGAGGAAGGAGACATGGGAAAGGGAGAAGGGAGGATGGACGCGAGCTCACCACAGTGACGAACAGCGATGACGGGGAGGCGAGCTTGGACGTCGACGACGATGAGGGCGTTGGGCAGTGCTGTTGCGCGAGTTGTTCGGCGTGGGGGGAAGAGGGAGTGGGCAAGACGGCACTATGAGGGAGGGGTTTCAAGCGGGCTGGGAGGGGCAGTTCGGCGAGAGATCGTGGGCGCGGTGGCTGCTGCGCGCGTCGTGGTGAAGCAGGACGAGTGGGCGGCGGCGCTGGGGGACGTGGCGGCTGCTCTGGCTAGCACACGCAGAGGGGAGGGCGAGCTAGGCCGTGCAGCTAGGGTGACGCGGAGCATGCGGGGTGGGCTGGCCACGCGGCCAGATGGGTTGGCAAGGGGGCAAGGGAGGGTGAGTTGGGCCACATGGAGCTCACGCGCAAAGCTGGCCCACGGAATGGGCCGCGAGGAGCGAGAATGCGAACTGGGCCGCGGCGGCTGGCTGGGGTGGGCCACGAGCGGGGGAGGGGAGCCAGGTGGGCTAGCCGGGAAGGGAAGGAAGGGACGGGCCCACAAGGCGCGGGGCAGGCCGAGCTAGGCTGGGCCGAAGGGGCAAGAGAGAGGGGGAAAGAAATTTGCCTCATTCATAAAGGCGCACACGGTGCAAATTCATGTGGAACTTGCTACATTGAAGAAACATGATATGTTTGTCGCCGACTTCCTCCACAAGATCATGGGCTTTCTACCAAGCTCGCCACCATTGACGCTCATCTACATGATGAGGAGGTCCTAACCTATCTGCTATCGGGGCTCCTAGACGACTATGACTCATTCGTCACCTCCATGACGATCAATTGGGCCACTCTCCCTCGTTAACATGTTCACACACCTAGTTGAATCTGAGGCTCGCCAACTCCAACATGTTGTTGAAATCATGACTAAGCCTTTGGTTGGTCCATCATTTGGAAAGATTTATAGCAATCTAAACTTAATTTCATACCATCTAGATTGAGTGTGTGTTGAATATATAAGGTTATATGTGTTTTAGACAAAGAGTTATATATGTTAAAGATAGAAGGTTACATATAGTAGGAAAAGGTCAAAGCCCCTAATCTTGGCAGTGCTATTACCTAACATATAAATGCTTGGGGCTACATATTTGTAGTAGATTTTGATTCAAGAGAAGCGCAACTATCAACATGTTTGTTCTCTAAATCAAGTTTGGGTTGGCTATGGCTTAGAAGATTGGCATATTTTAGCATAAAACAATTGGATAGACTCATCAAGCACGATCCAAACAAAGGATATATTGAAGGATGTGAAATTTGATAAGGATAAATTGTATATATTTTGTTAAACCGAGAAACAAGTTGGAAATACTTATCCCAACAAGAGTATGATGAGCACTAGTAGGACATTAGAGTTGTTGCAGGATTTGTTTGGAGCAGCTACACTATACTGTTGACACGGATTTTGGCCTCATCAAAATATGTGTTATGCAGGCTAAATGACTTCGATTAATGTGGCCTTTAAATTTCGATGCATACGAAATAAGCAAATGTTCTATAAATAAATAAATGAATATTTAAAGTAGCCATTGATTTGTAATGTCCATGTGCTCTAAAAGTTTAGCACACCAAGATATTAAAATATGTATGGCTTCAAATATATATCCGTGTAAATATATTACCAATAAGCAGTCATCATATAATGTGATTTTATATGCGCGCACTAATTGAAGATTTGTTGAAACTACTAGCGAAAAATATGATATGTGTAGATGACGAATTGATGGTATAAGTGTAAATAAAGCAAATATAAAAAATATTTAGCATAATTTTACCAGCATGTAAATATTGCATGTTATCAAAAATGAATAAAACAAAACTATATATATAAACAAATAAATAACAAAAAAAGATAGATAAATAAATAGAAGTGATGCACGAACGTGCACACGACCATCTCAGGTGTTTTCTAAAAATGAATAAAGTAAAAGGAGTATATATGAAATAAATAATATTGAACAATAAAAAAATAATAAATGAATAGGATCAATGCACGAGCGTGCATGTGGCCAACGTCCATCTCAGTGCACATTCCATCGTGCGTTGTCTCCAAATCCGGGAGACGTCTCCGCGCCTGCGCGCCAAACCAATCAAAACCCATCATTTGTTTTCTCTCTCCCGCCCAAGCCACAAAGCCAGTTTCTCCACGATCACGCACGTACGCACGCCAGTATCTTCCCGTGGCCTTCTCCCACTCACGCACACTTCAGTGCAACTGCTGCCTAGGCGCATGCTCCTCCAGCTTATAAATACACGACCGGACTGCTGGGTTCGGGGAAGGAGAAAAAATTGAGACAGCGTCGTCAGGCAGCCAGAGTACTGCTGCTCGCATCGCTTCCGCCAGGCTACTGCACCGACGCAACGCGAAAAAAAAGTCGTCAGGCTGCCTCTCGGCTGCGCCAAACGCCGCCAGGCTGCATCGCCGGAAGAGCTCCATCAACCTGCTGTCGACAATAAATTCTTCATCAAGCACCCATGTCTAAAGCATACCTTAGAGAGAAACTGGTTCTACAACCTTAAGGGCATACCCTTGAGGAAGGTCGCATCGTCGGGTTATACACAATCTCAAGGGCATACCTTGAGAGAGATCACACTGCACGGGCATATACGCCGTTGTGGCCTATCAGAAAGGTCTACTGCAAGGTAAGAAAAGCTCCCATGTTGATATACCGTTTCTTGTCTTCTTTGCCATAGTGGAAGAATTATGTTCTTCGACTCGTGTTGTTTATACGAAATCAGGAACAAGTGCTAAGGTCGATATCATGCCAAAAATAATTATACTCCACACATATGTATAAATTATCGTGAATATATGCGGTAAGTTGTACGTGGAAATTGAAATTTTATGTTAATAATGTTTAAAAAATATATTTGCGCGCTCCATCGGCAGGAAATTCCCCGTCAAGCACCTCTCTCTAAGGCATACCTTAGAGAGAAGCTGGCTCAAGAAACCTCAAGGGCATACCCTTGTCCCCGTCAACCACCTCTCTCTAAGGCATACCTTAGAGAGAAGCTAGCTCAAGAAACCTCAAGAGCATACCCTTGTCCCCGTCAAGCACCTCTCTAAGGCATACCTTAGAGAGAAGCTGACTCAAGAAACCTCAAGGGCATACCCTTGAGGAAGATCGCGTTGATCGCTCGTACACGCCATTGTAGCCTGCTATAAAGGTCTGCTGAAAGGGCTATTAATTAAATAAAGGAAAAGAAAGAAAATACATACGTTGCTATACATGTGTCTTCCACGATGTGTGCAAAATTTGGCTACAAAATAAACGATTCCCCATACCCATAAAAGTGTCTATATCTGACCAATCACAATAAATAAATTCTCTATACAATTGATTTTGTTCCCACCAAATTAATCAACTTTATATATCTTAATGAAGTTCGGCATAAGCTAGTCGTGCTTGTAATAGAGTAAGTCCAGGTACTGTCAAATAAATCCAGACACTCTCAAATAACAAAAAAAATCATCATCTACAGTAAAGAAACCAAAAAAAGGAAATCACATATATAGTCTTATGCGCATAAATGGTTAGCGTCTTTATATATTATATGGTCAACTAGTGCCTCATGTGACGCTTTCTTGACATTTGCGTGTAGACAACTATAGTCCAAATCAAGTTAATGGTAAAAAAACCCCACGACATAAACATATGCATTTCGCATGTCTACATTTTATAAATTAGCCTCGATAAATATATGCACCATGATAAAGTCCCGCTTATATGTATCGAGTTAAATCGTAACTGTTTTAACCAAAGCATTAAATGTATGTATTTATCCATGTATATAGCTTAAAATGAAATGCGGCAGATGTGTTGTGCCATCATCAAACCATCTGCACAAGATAAACAAAAAGTGTCAATTTAGTGTTGCGCCAAAATCAACACATGTTGCAATCACCCAAAACTTGTCAAATGAAATCATATAATAAAATAAACAAAATAATCTCTCATATGCAAAATTCTATATCCTATTTATTCGCAATCAAAGAAAAAACTGATTACCGAATAAATACCGTTTCCGACCGTTTTCATCCCTATTCATCTATACCTAAATAAATTGGTATATTTATGCTAAATCTCAAGCCATGGCTGCCAACGCTAGTCGACCTGCTATGCGCGCCATGGTTAAAATAACTAAATGTGTTACAAATATTGGAACAAGCCTAGCAAATAAAAAATGCACGCTTGGTTCATCAATTATCGTTCCGCCCAATTAATAAAAAAACAGCAACTCTATTAAGTATTTAAATTAAACTAAATAGGTTATATATGTAAGCTATGGTCAAATACTATATCATGGCCATATATCTGGCTATTATAACTAACTACATACACCATGGACGCCACATCATATCTTGCTAAGCCTAAATAAAAGTAAATAAATGATTTAGCTTGGCTTAAATAAATCTCACACCACATGTCAAGTGCATTCATAAACATGCGTCTCAAAACATCTTCATTCGTGATCTTATATAATCCGATAAGATTATTAAATTTAATCCTCAAGGTAAACCATATAAATATATAACATAACGTGTCTTCCATTAAAGAAATAAACGTTGACCAAATAAATCTTCTTGGTCTAACATGCATATGAGTCATATTATATGATTCAGATGCCTACCGCTCAAATAACTAGATAAAGATTGTATGCTAAGTTATCAAGGCTCAACGCCATGTCATAGCTTGAACAAATAACAAGATATTCATAAAAGTATGCATGAATTAAAATACATATATATTATAGTTCGACAGAGAATTGACCAAGCCAGCAATAAAGAGATATTTGTCAGCTCGTCAACAATGAGATCATGTCGTATCTGACATACGCATGCACCATCCACGACTACATAAGGCGAAGACTTTTTTTGTTTCTTTTGTAGTTTGTAATAGGCTAGCCATATGATGTAATTTTATTTTTCTTTTATGTATTCATGTTGGAACTCTTAATCAGGGGTTTTCTCTACGGAGATGTAATTAACATAATTTTTATGCAAATATAAGAATTATGGAAGTATGAGCCTGCAATACCTGTATTATTTACTTTATTATATCTAAATTAAAACTTGTCTCTGTTGACGTGGAGATGGTGCTTTTGCCGCCCGTTTTCCCGACATCAGATTCTGGCACGCCCGGTGGGACCTACTTTTCCCCTCATCTTCGAGTTCCAATATGATCACATAAAATAGCTTCGATATGCTATTATTTTTCAAATATGTGGATAAAAATATTCCCCACATATATTTCAAAATGAAACTTATATATGATCCTCTAAATGAAGGTATGGCTGGACGCGTTCAAGACTTCATCACGCTCCGCATCGGTTCGCTTTGGCTGGATGTGCCACTGGGACCTCTCCATGCTAGCGATAGTGCTGGCTCCCTGCGTACCACAGCTGCATCACCAGCCATGATTGGGCTTGAACAGGAGGTCAACTCCAAACCTCATGATGGATTCATTCCAGTTGTGTCTAAAGCTGCAAAGCGAAGGGCAAGGAGGATGGCTGCGAGGTCAAGAGTGTCAGTCTCCCAAGAACACCCTAACAAGGTGCACAAGGTTGCGTCCTCCAGCTCAGGTCCTCCTGGTTTCTCCAAGCCGAAGGTCAATAAATCTGTCGGCCTCAAGATAGAAGCAAGGTTTCGTCATACTACCCTTGGGGAGTGGTCTGTCTGCATCAAGCAGGCGCCTCCAACCAAGTTTGTACAGTCAAGGGCTTCCTCTACATCAACTCCAAAAGAGACAACTCCTACTTTGACACCTCCCAATATGCTGGGGGTGCGGTCATCAAAACTTGTTCCAAGCATACTTGGGGCACCACCAACCAAAATAGTGACAACAACAAATCCAATTAGTCCAAATGAAGAGGTGGTATTGGTAGATCAACATCAACATCCACAACCCTGTAATAAGGGAAAGGCCGCCATGGTGGAAAAGGAGGTTCTTCAACCGTCCATGGACAAAGGGAAAGAAGTGGTGATGGAATATAATACATCATCCTCTAAAAACGAGTCACATACTAGAACTCAGCTACGAGTTGAGGCTCCTGAGTTCATCCCATCTCCGGTCTATAATCCCGGTTTGGTTGAACATGGACGTGTGCTTAGGTGGCAAGGAATTGGTCTCACCAATGATGACATCAGGAAAGGTCATGTCGACCCAACTGCAACCCTTTCTGATCCCATATCATCAGAAATTATGGTTTCAAAACCTTCTGTCCAAGGTTCCATGTCACCGAAAAGGCATCGCCGCCACCGTCGAAATAATCGTCGTGCGCGAGCTAACCTCATTGTGGTCGACAGTGCTGCGTTGACAAATGCACATCGTTCATCCATTGTGGATATGATTTTAACTCAACACCAAGAAAGTTGTCATAGAATTCAAGATGCGGCAAGACGAGCCATGCAGGCTTCCTTGGAAAGAACCATATGTCAAGATTTGAATAAGTTACTCCCTGGGGTATCAATGTCTAGAGATGATATTAATGGTGAGATCATGCGGCGTGCTGAAGCATTTTCACAATGGCCAGAGTACCAAGAGTGGGTAAAGAGAAACCCACAACGCAAGAAGTATGTCAAACAAGCTGTTAATGTGCGCGCTAGTCGTGCTGCCAACAAACGAAGAGAGCTGGCACTTCCAGCTGACTCTCTGGCTAGTAGGGGGGATGTACTAGTAACTTGACATCCAACCATGCTCGCCCTATTCATGAAAGGTTGGTTGGACGGTCGAGAAGGTCAACATCATCACGCGCTCCCTTCTCAACTCAAAAGAGAACCTCTTCTAATTCATTCGAAGTCCTTTCTGCCATGCCGGTAGGGATTACTGAAAAGTATAGCGATGCTAGTCAGTCTTCCTCTGCTTCAGCTCATTTCAAAAGAAAGAAGCCTCGCAAGCAAATTCCTTCTGGTCATCGCCCGATAACTCGGAGTTTGTCAGGCTGTCGTTCAGATGATTCAAATGCTATAAGCAACGACGACTTGTGTTCCCCGCTAAATAATGAGGATGGGCCAAGCCGTGTGGAGCAAGTCCTTACAGCAAATGATGGCCACTCAGTTGAGCAGCAAATGGCCCAACTTATGGCTACTCTTCAACAAAAGGAAGATGAATTGGTTGCTCTTCGTGAACAAATGGCTCGTGAACAAGTGGCTAACCACAGCCATAATAATGACAGGGATGCCTCTACCAGCCATAACCAACAACGTTCTGAACCTGCACTCACTCTTGAGGCGATACAAAGAATGATTTCTGAGGGTGTGAGAGCACAATACATGCAAACACATTATTCCATGCGTCCAGGGTATGTGAAACCATATCCACCAGAAGTTGACATGGTACCCTTCCCAAACAACTATCGCCAACCACAGTTTAGTAAGTTCAATGGAACTGGATCTCCACATGAACATGTGGCTCATTTCTTAGCTGCTTGCCAAGACACCTCCCATAATGGCGCTCTCCTCCTCTGGCAATTCGTACAAACATTGTCAGGACCTGCTTTCACATGGTATAGTAAGTTGGCACCGGGCTCTATTAGAACATGGGAACAAATGCAAGATGCTTTCCTTGAGCGTTTCTATAGCACACAAAGGACAGTAGGGATCACTGAGTTGACCCAGACTCTACAAAGGGCCAATGAAAGGGCAGCTGATTTTATCAATAGATGGAGGAACTTAAGCCTTCATTGTCCTCAGCCCATTACTGAACCAGAAGCGGTACGAATGTGCATGAACAACTTGAGCCCTGACATGGCCATATATTTGCAAGGGGTGCGTCCAATCACCTTCGAAGAGTTAGCATCAAAGGCAACAGATATAGAGAACTATATGCAACATATCTCTAGGCAGGCAAGACCATATAATAAGCCTGTGATGGAAAGAAATGGACCACGGGATAAAGTTCCCAGTAAACCAAAACAGATGCAGGCCATGGAGGCTACAGTAGTCCCTCGAAAATTGCAAACTGGGGGCGTCATTGAAAGAAATCAACACAGAGGTGATGCATCAGCTCCTAGAAGGCCAACTTTGAGTGAGCGACAAAATCAAACATATTCCTTCCCTGTGGAAGAAGTAGATGATCTTTTCATAGGCTTAAGAGAGTTAGGCCTCATAGAACTCCCTAAGCCCAAAAGGCCAGAAGAGGCCTCTAAGTTCAAGGAACCGAATTTTTGCCACTATCATCGTATCTTGGGTCATACCCTTAAAGATTGCTTTGTGGTGAAAACATCATACAGAAATTGATAGATGAAGGCACCATAAATGCTGACCTCCTCAAAAGTATGAAGAAAGGAAAGAAGGTGGCTACATCAAATGTCGCCACTTTTCAAAATGATTTGGTGAGTCATACAACTTTAAATATGTCACCAAACTATGATCAATACATGTATGATCAATTTATGATGATATCAAACCCTGAGAATGTGAATGTGACTATGCCAGGATATCCAAAATAGCAAGTTGAGTCCAAGCATGAAAGCAAGGCTCTCCGCCGGTGGATGCACACCCCAAGAGGTGGAACCTCCACGCCACAAAGATCAAGAAAGCGTCGACAGCAATTCTCAAGACGACTTGCTCTATGACGAGTGATGGAAAAGGGTGAAGGCCCGTGCATCTCCTTAAATGTAGAGAAGCACGAGCACAACCCAATGGAGGAGTATGACACTTTCGCCATCGGAGTATTTGAAGATGATGATGAACCACTTTACTTCCCCGAGGAAGAAGTGCCAGAAGTTGATGAAATACAGCTTAGATCAGGCCGCCAACTGCCTAGTTTGTCTCAGCCACGAAATCCCCAAAATGAGAATGTAACTCCGAGAAGTGTGACTGGCCATGTATCAAATGTGTCGGTCAAGTATGATGTAGTTGCACACTTGAAGAAAATACCAGCTATGCTTTCTGTGTATGATGCCTTGTGTCTTTCTCCCGATTTGCGTAAAGCATTTGTTACTGCATTATCCTTTCCAGAAGATTATAGAGCCGAAGTTTCCCAAGTGGAAGCAGAATTAGCTCAAACTCAAAACATGACTTTTGCTGATAAAGATTTGTTATTGGGGAACAAGAAACATAACAGACCCCTTCTCATGCTTGGTGAGATTGATGACTTAGTCATTAACCGTATCATGATTGATGGTGGTTCAGCTATTAATTTGTTACCTCTGCGTACTCTTAAAAGAATAGGGTACTCCGCTGGTGATCTAAGCCAGTCTAACGTAATTATTCATGGTTTTAACCAGTCTGGCCAGGAAGCATTGGGAATAATTTCCCTTGTGCTAAAGTTAGAAAAGCTTGTGACATATGTGAATTTCCATGTGATTGATGCGGCTACCTCGTACAATGCATTGATCGGTCGTCCATGGTTGCATGAAAATAAGGTTGTTCCATCTACTCTCCATCAATGTATTAAATACAAAGATACCTCGGGGGACATAGTGCGAATTTTTGCGGACAAAAAGCCATTCACAGTGGCAGAGACTTTCTATGCTGATGCCAAATTCTATTTTGAGCCAGTTGATAAGATCTCAAAACCGAAAACAATATCATCGTCAGTTCAAGACTTGCCTGATAGGGACACTGGGAAGTCTTCAGTAAATCAAAAGAGATATCAATACATACCAAGCGACCAAAGAAGAAAAGGAGATCCAATATTTCGTGTTATAAATAAAGCACGCAATTATAAAGGTACCACGTTCCCAACACCTTTACCTCCTTTGGTACAATATAGAATAAATCAAGCGAAAATTGAGAAACACGATAAAAATAAGGTGGTTGCACAAGTCACATTACTGGATAGGGATGATGAAACTTTACCTATCGCCTTATATGATAATAGAGTGCTTTATATGATGCAACAGATGGACTATGATACATCTACTGGCCCTTCACTATGCGATGGCCGAGGGCAGCTTGCGCCATTTGAAAAGATGATGTCCCAAACTCAGCTTGATGCATTACATGAAGATCAAGCCTTAAAGGAAACAAAATATGGGCTTGGTTATGAGGTTCATATGACCTCTATCGAGCCAATTAATGCTACAACAGCATCACCCCAAATGGAAGATGGAAACCAGCCAACTATTGATGAGTTGGAGGAAATTAATATTGGTACACCTGATGACCCTCGACCAATCTTTATTAGCGAACATTTGTCTATAAAGAGTAAGAAAGAGTATCATAAATTTCTTTCTGCTAACAGGGATGTGTTCGCTTGGTCATATGAAGAAATGCCAGGTTTGGACCCAATGGTTGCGGTTCATAAATTGGCTGTAAATAAGGACACTTGTCCTATCAAGCAAGGGCAAAGAAGATATCGACCGGAGCTCCTTCCACAAATTGAAGCTGAAGTTGATAAACTCATAGCTGCAAATTTCATTAGGGAAGTAAAATACCCTAAGTGGGTTTCTAGCATTGTGCCTGTGCAAAAGAAAAATGGGCAGATTCGTATATGTGTAGATTTTAGAGATTTGAATAAAGCGTGCCCAAAAGATGATTTTCCGATTCCAATTTCTGAGATCCTCATAGATGCCACCATGGGATATGAAATATTTTCTTTCATGGATGGTTTCTCAGGATATAACCAAATAAAAATGGCCCCAGAGGATGAGGAGTTAACGGCATTTCGAACACCCAAAGGCATATACTGTTATAAGGTGATGCCATTTGGATTGAAAAATGCGGGCGCTACATATCAAAGAGCCATGACTATCGTCCTCGAAGGTTTATTATATGATATCGTTGAGTGCTATATAGATGATATAGTCGTAAAATCTAAGCATGAGCAAGAGCATCTAGAACATTTAGCAATAGTATTTAAACGACTTAGGCAACATAAGTTGAAAATGAACCCCATGAAGTGCGCTTTTGGAGTTGCGTCGGGCAAATTCCTTGGCTTCATAGTCACAAAGCGTGGCATTGAGATTGACCCAGCCAAAATAAAGGCAATCGTAAATATGCCACAACCTAGAAATTTGCATGAATTAAAAAGCCTCCAAGGTCACTTGGCTTATATTAGGAGATTTATCTCAAATTTATCCGGGAGATGCAAACCTTTTTCCCACCTGATGAAAAAAGGGGTCCCATTTCAATGGGACCAAGCATGTCAAAATGCGTTCGAGGATATTAAACAATATTTAACAAATCCTCCTGTCCTGTGTGCCCCAATCAAAGAGCAACCATTGATCTTATACACAGCGGCCATGCCTACCTCATTAGGTGCCCTTTTAGCACAAAACAATGACACAGGGAAGGAAGTATCCCTGTACTATCTCAGTCGCACCCTACTGGGGGCAGAGTGTAATTATCCTGACATGGAAAAAATATGTTTAGCACTTGTATTTGCTGCACAAAAGCTTCGCCATTATATGTTAGAACATACGGTACAACTTGTTTCGAGAGCAGACCCGCTCAGATATATTTTAAGCAAAATGACATTATCGGGTAGGTTAGCTAAGTGGGCGATGTTACTCTCACAATTTGACATTGTGTTTGTGCCTCAGAAGGCCATTAAAGGACAAGGATTGGCCAATTTCTTAGCTGCACACCCTATCCCTGATGATTTTCCCATTGACGATGATTTGCCTGATGAAGAGGTTTTTGCCATTGAGATACCTGATCATATATGGCAGATGTATTTCGATGGCGCAAGTCGAAAATCTGGCGCAGGTGCTGGGGTCGTCTTTGTGACGCCTGATGATGGAATCATTCCATACTCCTTCACATTAACCTCAGCGGTTTCGAATAATGCCGCCGAATATGAGGCTCTCATCATTGGCCTCGAAATAGCCCTTAGTATGGGTATAAGCACACTCCATGTCTACGGAGATTCTCAATTAATAGTTAATCAATTATTGGGAGTATATACTATTAAAAAACAAGGTCTTATACCATATTTTAGAAAAGCAAAAACGCTTATATCCATGTTTGCCGATTTAAAAGTTCAGCATGTTGTACGGAATAAAAATGAAAAGGCAGATGCACTAGCCAGTCTAGCTGCTAGCATGTCACTAAATCCACATGACACAATGGATGTACATGTGGAGGAACGTAGAGTCCTTCCTATATTGGAAGAGGAAGAAGACATATCATCCATCTTTGCAACAAATATAGAAACTTGTGAGATTGAGATGGGGGATTGGCGAACGCCATTCCTCGAATATTTACTCCATGGATACTTGCCCCTCAATTCAAATGAGAGGTCTAGGCTTAGGAAAAGATCAATTAACTACACCTGCATAAATGATACGCTTTATCGGCGTTCAAGTGATGGCATGCTACTTCGTTGCCTTGCTGGAGATGAAGTGATAGAGGCCTTAAAAGAAGTCCATGCTGGAGTGTGCGGAGCGCATCAATCCGGACCTAAACTACATTATCAACTTAAACATTTAGGCTATTATTGGCCTACCATGTTCGATGATTGCATGAAATTCGCGAAAAAATGTCATGAGTGTCAAATACATGGCAACTTTATACACCAACCACATGAACCATTACATCCCACTAACATGTCCTGGTCATTTGAAATGTGGGGGATGGATGTAGTTGGACCGATTCACCCACCATCATCCAAAGGACATAGATTTATTTTAGTCGCTACTGACTATTTCTCCAAATGGGCAGAAGCTGTGGCATTAAAAGAGGTAAAAGCTGAAAATGTAGAAAATTTCATAAGAACTAATCTCATATATCGATTTGGTGTGCCAAGTAGAATGATATCTGATAATGGGTCAAAATTTAGGAGTAAACAAATCGAGAGGATGTGTGCCAAATTTAAAATCAAGCATAGTTTCTCTACTGGATATAACCCGTCTGCTAATGGTCAAGCGGAAGCATTTAATAAAGTGTTATGCAAATTGCTTAAAAAGATGGTCTCACATAATAAGAGGCACTGGCATGAAAAGCTACTAGAGTCGTTGTGGGCGTATAGAGTTACGACGCGAACGGCAACAGGGATGACCCCCTACTCCCTTGTATATGGGGGAGAAGCTGTCCTACCATTAGAAGTACAAATCGCTTCTTTACGAGTTGCCATTCAAGAAAAACTCACAGAAGAGGAAGCGAGAAAATTGCGCTTAAAAGAATTAGACAACTTGGAGGAAAAGCGGCTTCATGCATTGCAAAACTTGGAGGCATACCAAGCTAGGATGTCTCGAGCTTTTGATAAGCGATTAAAAAGAAGATCATTTAAACAGGGGGACCTGGTGCTAGCAGTTATCCGCCCCATGAATATTACTCATCGAATAAAAGGAAAATTTGAGCCTAAATGGGAAGGCCCGTATGTAGTAAAGGATGTTTATTCAAGTGGTGCATATCGAATTATTTCTGCTGACGGCGAATATTGCCCTCCGCCAATAAATAGAAAATTCTTAAAACGCTACTATGCTTAAAAAATATTATTATTATAATGCTCCATCGCTCATGAGCTTAAACTGTTAGTGAGAAATAAATAATAAAAAATAAATCCATCATATGCTCCATCGCTCATGAGCTTAAACTGTTAGTGAGAAATAAATAATAAAAAATAAATCCATCATATGCTCTATCGCTCATGAGCTTAAACTGTTAGCGGGAAATAAAAAATAACAAAAAATAAATCCATCATATATGCTCCAACGCTTTAAGAGCCTAAACTGCAAGCGCCAAAAACAAATATAAATCCATCATACTCCAATGCTTTAAGAGCCTAAATTGCAAGCGCCAAAAAAAATCATCATATGCTCCAATCCTTTAAGAGTCTAAACTGCAAGTGCCAAAAAACACAAAAACCTTCATATGCTACATCGTTCATGAGCCTAAACTGCAAGTGCCAAAAAACACAAAAACCTTCATATGCTACATCGTTCACGAGCTTAGACTATCAGCGAGAAAAAAATTCACCATATGCTCTAACGCTTCATGAGCCTAAACTGTAAGCGACCAATATAACTATTGAGCAACATGCATGTGTGCAAAGGGATATGTGTACTCCTATGGCTCGAAAAAAAAAGACGTCGAACAAATTGTTGTGTTTCAGGGAGTTTTAAAAAAAACTTCAACAAGAGATAATGACTGCAGACACAAAATCCTATTTAAAAATGATTGATCAAACTTCGGTTATGAGCTATGTACAAAAAAATGATCTATATAGTCACAAGACACAATGTACGCCCTTGTCGGATAAGTATTATAATGGCATAAGATATAGTCCATTAAATGATAAATTAGCAAAATAATGTTTTGAGATCCGGATCCGTTAACATAAATTATTCTTCGCATCCGGACCTCGAGGGGGAATCTGTTGACACGGATTTTGGCCTCATCAAAATATATGTTATGCAGGCTAAATGACTTCGATTAATGTGGCCTTTAAATTTCGATGCATACGAAATAAGCAAATGTTCTATAAATAAATAAATGAATATTTAAAGTAGCCATTGATTTGTAATGTCCATGTGCTCTAAAAGTTTAGCACACCAAGATATTAAAATATGTATGGCTTCAAATATATATCCGTGTAAATATATTACCAATAAGCAGTCATCATATAATGTGATTTTATATGCGCGCACTAATTGAAGATTTGTTGAAACTACTAGCGAAAAATATGATATGTGTAGATGACGAATTGATGGTATAAGTGTAAATAAAGCAAATATAAAAAATATTTAGCATAATTTTACCAGCATGTAAATATTGCATGTTATCAAAAATGAATAAAACAAAACTATATATATAAACAAATAAATAACAAAAAAAGATAGATAAATAAATAGAAGTGATGCACGAACGTGCACACGACCATCTCAGGTGTTTTCTAAAAATGAATAAAGTAAAAGGAGTATATATGAAATAAATAATATTGAACAATAAAAAATAATAAATGAATAGGATCAATGCACGAGCGTGCATGTGGCCAACGTCCATCTCAGTGCACATTCCATCGTGCGTTGTCTCCAAATCCGGGAGACGTCTCCGCGCCTGCGCGCCAAACCAATCAAAACCCATCATTTGTTTTCTCTCTCCCGCTCAAGCCACAAAGCCAGTTTCTCCACGATCACGCACGTACGCACGCCAGTATCTTCCCGTGGCCTTCTCCCACTCACGCACACTTCAGTGCAACTGCTGCCTAGGCGCATGCTCCTCCAGCTTAGGGCCTGTTCGTTTTGCTCTCAATCCATGTGGATTGGGTGGGATTGGATGGGTTTCAATCCCAAACAAGTCAAAATCTTTCACAATTTTTTCCAATCCCATCCAATCCACATAGGATAGGAATAACCGAACAAGCCCTTATAAATACACGACCGGACTGCTGGGTTCGGGGAAGGAGAAAAAATTGAGACAGCGTCGTCAGGCAGCCAGAGTACTGCTGCTCGCATCGCTTCCGCCAGGCTACTGCACCGACGCAACGCGAAAAAAAAGTCGTCAGGCTGCCTCTCGGCTGCGCCAAACGCCGCCAGGCTGCATCGCCGGAAGAGCTCCATCAATCTGCTGTCGACAATAAATTCTTCATCAAGCACCCATGTCTAAAGCATACCTTAGAGAGAAACTGGTTCTACAACCTTAAGGGCATACCCTTGAGGAAGGTCGCATCGTCGGGTTATACACAATCTCAAGGGCATACCTTGAGAGAGATCACACTGCACGGGCATATACGCCGTTGTGGTCTATCAGAAAGGTCTACTGCAAGGTAAGAAAAGCTCCCATGTTGATATACCGTTTCTTGTCTTCTTTGCCATCGTGGAAGAATTATGTTCTTCGACTCGTGTTGTTTATACGAAATCAGGAACAAGTGCTAAGGTCGATATCATGCCAAAAATAATTATACTCCACACATATGTATAAATTATCGTGAATATATGCGGTAAGTTGTACGTGGAAATTGAAATTCTATGTTAATAATGTTTAAAAAATATATTTGCGCGCTCCATCGGCAGAAAATTCCCCGTCAAGCACCTCTCTCTAAGGCATACCTTAGAGAGAAGCTGGCTCAAGAAACCTCAAGGGCATACCCTTGTCCCCGTCAACCACCTCTCTCTAAGGCATACCTTAGAGAGAAGCTAGCTCAAGAAACATCAAGAGCATACCCTTGTCCCCGTCAACCACCTCTCTAAGGCATACCTTAGAGAGAAGCTGACTCAAGAAACCTCAAGGGCATACCCTTGAGGAAGATCGCGTTGATCGCTCGTACACGCCATTGTAGCCTGCTATAAAGGTCTGCTGAAAGGGTTATTAATTAAATAAAGGAAAAGAAAGAAAATACATACGTTGCTATACATGTGTCTTCCACGATGTGTGCAAAATTTGGTTACAAAATAAACGATTCCCCATACCCATAAAAATGTCTATATCTGACCAATCACAATAAATAAATTCTCTATACAATTGATTTTGTTCCCACCAAATTAATCAACTTTATATATTTTAATGAAGTTCGGCATAAGCTAGTCGTGCTTGTAACAGAGTAAGTCCAGGTACTGTCAAATAAATCCAGACACTCTCAAATAACAAAAAAAATCATCATCTACAGTAAAGAAACCAAAAAAAGGAAATCACATATATAGTCTTATGCGCATAAATGGTTAGCGTCTTTATATATTATATGGTCAACTAGTGCCTCATGTGACGCTTTCTTGACATTTGCGTGTAGACAACTATAGTCCAAATCAAGTTAATGGTAAAAAAACCCCACGACATAAACATATGCATTCCGCATGTCTACATTTTATAAATTAGCCTCGATAAATATATGCACCATGATAAAGTCCCGCTTATATGTATCGAGTTAAATCGTAACTGTTTTAACCAAAGCATTAAATGTATGTATTTATCCATGTATATAGCTTAAAATGAAATGCGGCAGATGTGTTGTGCCATCATCAAACCATCTGCACAAGATAAACAAAAAGCGTCAATTTAGTGTTGCGCCAAAATCAACACATGTTGCAATCACCCAAAACTTGTCAAATGAAATCATATAATAAAATAAACAAAATAATCTCTCATATGCAAAATTCTATATCCTATTTATTCGCAATCAAAGAAAAAACTGATTACCGAATAAATACCGTTTCCGACCGTTTTCATCCCTATTCATCTATACCTAAATAAATTGGTATATTTATGCTAAATCTCAAGCCATGGCTGCCAACGCTAGTCGACCTGCTATGCGCGCCATGGTTAAAATAACTAAATGTGTTACAAATATTGGAACAAGCCTAGCAAATAAAAAATGCACGCTTGGTTCATCAATTATCGTTCCGCCCAATTAATGAAAAAAAACAGCAACTCTATTAAGTATTTAAATTAAACTAAATAGGTTATATATGTAAGCTATGGTCAAATACTATATCATGGCCATATATCTGGCTATTATAACTAACTACATACACCATGGACGCCACATCATATCTTGCTAAGCCTAAATAAAAGTAAATAAATGATTTGGCTTGGCTTAAATAAATCTCACACCACATGTCAAGTGCATTCATAAACATGCGTCTCAAAACATCTTCATTCGTGATCTTATATAATCCGATAAGATTATTAAATTTAATCCTCAAGGTAAACCATATAAATATATAACATAACGTGTCTTCCATTAAAGAAATAAACGTTGACCAAATAAATCTTCTTGGTCTAACATGCATATGAGTCATATTATATGATTCAGATGCCTACCGCTCAAATAACTAGATAAAGATTGTATGCTAAGTTATCAAGGCTCAACGCCATGTCATAGCTTGAACAAATAACAAGATATTCATAAAAGTATGCATGAATTAAAATACATATATATTATAGTTCGACAGAGAATTGACCAAGCCAGCAATAAAGAGATATTTGTCAGCTCGTCAACAATGAGATCATGTCGTATCTGACATACGCATGCACCATCCACGACTACATAAGGCGAAGACTTTTTTTGTTTCTTTTGTAGTTTGTAATAGGCTAGCCATATGATGTAATTTTATTTTTCTTTTATGTATTCATGTTGGAACTCTTAATCAGGGGTTTTCTCTACGGAGATGTAATTAACATAATTTTTATGCAAATATAAGAATTATGGAAGTATGAGCCTGCAATACCTGTATTATTTACTTTATTATATCTAAATTAAAACTTGTCTCTGTTGACGTGGAGATGGCGCTTTTGCCGCCCGTTTTCCCGACATCATATACAAGTATTGGTGGCAATAAATATGGTTTAGGTAATTGTTGATGACTCCTCAAGATTCACATGGATATTCTATCTCAGTGACAATAGTAATGCCTTCAATATCTTCAAACCATTTGTCAAGGGAAGTGAAGTGGGTTTGAATAAAAAATCAAGAAAGTAAGAAGTGAAAATAGAAGTGACTTTAGAAACTCAAGAATGGATGAGCTATGTGATGACATGAGAATCAAGTATGAGCTTTCACCAAGTATACTCCTCAATTAAATGGACTTATCAAAAGAAACAATAGTGCCTTCATTGATATGACAAGATATATGCTTTGTGTGTATAATGTGAGTGATGCTTTTTGGGTGGAATCTATGAACAAGTGTTTCATGCAAGTAATAGGCTATATTGTCATTGGTTATTAAATAAGACACCATATGATCTATTGGTGGGTAGAAATACAAATATTTCTTATTTTAGAGTTTTTGGTTGTAAATGCTCTATCCTCAATAGAGGCACAAGATTAAGAAAATTGAGAAGAAACGTGATGCAAATTTTCTCCTTGGAACTCCACATCAAGAAAAGCTTATAGAATCTAAAACAAAACTCATGTCATAGTTTAAGAAGTACATGTGTTGAGTTTGATGAATCAAATGGCTCTCAAAATGAAGATGGCAATCTAGATGATGTGAGAGTTATTCAACTCAACAATGCAATAAAGAACATGACAATTGATGATTTAAAATGAAGAGAGGTGATAGATATGGAATATAACAAAGATCAAGTGATCCTCCAACATGTGCACATATCCATGACCAACCTAACACATGTAACTCTCATTATAATCAAGTACAGCACCAACAATAGTCTAGTCAATCTCAAGTTACAAATTCTCAAGATCAAATTATCCAACCGGTCACTATTACAAGAGATCATCCATTGGGCCAAATAGTTGGAGATTTGAGAAGTGGTGTTCAAACAAGATATTAATGTAATCAATATCCAATAATACTTCTTCAATCTTTGTTGGTTCAATGGAGGATACAAATGAGTAGTCTCATCAAAGCACGCTAGACTCACAAGATTGACAAACTATATGTAGAGGGAGTATTTCTTAGAACTCTCCATGTCCTTCTTTCCATTTCTTCCCTTCACAAGATTCCTGAGGCCCAATTTGAGCTGAGATGGATTCGTCCTAGTAGTGTTATGACTGCTCTCGTGTCTTGATTTATTTCGGCAAGTTTGTACTACTATCGAGCTATGGCAGCGACCGCTTAGGCGAGCTCCAGACAGGAATGGAGGCTGGAGCAATGAAGCGGGAGGACTTCTCAATGCCCCGTGAAAGGGAAATAGGGTTTAACTTTTTCCTATAACTAATTTTGGTGGTTGAATGCCCAACAGAAATAATTAGACTAACTAGTTTGCTCTAGATTATATATTTTCCAGGTGCATAAAGGTTCAACACAAACCAATAAAAAGATTAAAGAAAGGGTTCAAAAAGAAAGGAGCAAAGAAACCCAAGTGTGCCCTGGTCTGGCGCACCGGACTGTCCGGTGTGCCACCGGACAGTGTCCGGTGCACCAGGACCGTACACCTCCGAACTCTTCAGCTTCGGGTTTCTTCAGCACCACTCCGCTATAATTCACCAGACTGTCCGGTGCGCCAAGCGGAGCAACGGCTACCAGCACAACGATCAACTGCAACGAACACCTGCGAATGCTACAGTGCGTGCACATTGCGCGCAGAAGTCAGAGCAGGCGTCAGAGGCGCACCGGACAGTGAACAGTGGCTGTTCTGTGCGGCATCGGACTGTCCGGTGCCATAAGAAGACAAAGCTCCAACGATCGAAACCGCCCGAACCTAGGGATGTCAACGGGGCTGCTCCCCGTCGGGGACTGATCCCCATACTCGTCCCCGCCAAAAGTAAAATTCCTCGTTCCCTGTCCCCTTCCCTGCTCGCGGGGAGATTTTTCCCCATACTCGTCCCCGTCGGGTATACGGGGACCCAATGGGGAAAAATCCCCGCCAACAGCCCACTTAAAAAACATGTCCAGCACAATAAATCAACAGCATATTACATTTGCAAATATATAAACAACACAAATCATAGCAGCTATTACAACTATGGCATGGTACATCACAAGTCACTAATACAATAGTAAGTAATAACCCTAGTATATAGTACAGCCACAATGCCACATAGCAGTACCAGGCTACTAGCTATTACACACATGAATGATACACCAAATCCAAACACAAGTTCTGTTCATAGTCCATACTTCAAGATTACAGTTCCAACAAGAGTACATAAATAAGATGACACATGGCAGTATACCCTCAGCAGTATGTGGACTTGGCACATAAATGAACCTACAATAGTGAACATACAACAGTAAACATACAATAGTAAAAATTGGTTCCATGATTCCATGAACAAGTCACATTACCTCATCACAATGCTCCTAAGCTTCCATGATTGATCAATAAAATGGGCTATGATAGCCATGTAGCCTTTCTTTTGGTTGTCTGCAGTCCACATATCAGTAGTGATAGCAACCCTAGAGTTGTTTC
Organism: Zea mays; assembly: GCF_902167145.1. Taxonomy (NCBI): domain Eukaryota; kingdom Viridiplantae; phylum Streptophyta; class Magnoliopsida; order Poales; family Poaceae; genus Zea; species Zea mays. The sequence continues at coordinate 27,138,533 of NC_050100.1, read as the reverse complement.
CTGCCATGAAAGCAATGGCTTTCTTCTTTTCTATCTCATATTGCTTCATGATGTCATTCCTAAGGAAATATAAGTTAGCCAAAACACACTAAGTAGTTTAGTACAGTTAGCCAAAACTCAACATTATGACACAATACTACTTACCTAATAGTGTTCCTTGTCACCATTTTGAACAAAGGTTGAAGTGTGCTAACAAATCTTCTAAATCCTGTATGATCAACCATGCATAATGGGTATTCATGCAAAACCATCATAGATGCAAGCTCCTTTCTAGCAATTTCTCGATCAAAAGTATAGTTCTCCACTAACACTTTCCCTGTATCACGACAACCAAACCTCAATGAGCTTTGGCTAAATGTCTTGCTTTGTCCGGTCATTTTGCTTTTACTGTATGGACATGTCTTGAGATGATTGTGTAGATGTTTGGTTCCATTTTTTGTCTCTCCTCCAAGTTTCTTTGCGCACCAGTTACACTTTGCTTTAATTTTAACCCCTACTTTAACCCATTTGAATTCTTTCCAAACAGCTGAAGTCAACTTTCTCTTTGAACCAACACCACCTTCCTAGTCTTCATCATCAGAAACTTCAATCTCTTCCACTTCCGCATTTCCTCCTACTGCTTCAGAGTCATTAACAGATGGTAAAGAACCCTGTTGTGACTGTGATTCATTGACATTATGGTCATGATTGTTGTTGCTCGATGACATTATCCCAAGTCCTCAAGACCAACTACAAATAAATATATGGTTAGTGAAGAAATCAACTGCACGTACTGCAGATCTATGCTACACTGCTACTTTGGAATCACTGAATCAGCAGGAACAAGTTACCGGGAGGAAGTCGACCTGTTGTTGCTGGAGGAAGTCGAGCAGCCGAGCAGCATGTGGGCGCGTGGCCGGCTGGCTACGTCGTCCGCGTGGACGACTGGATCACTAGATGCAGGAGGATGCCTGGCCGCCTAGGATCTGCTCGACAGACGCGAGGCCCTGAGCTATCGAGCAGGGAGCACCAGAGCAGGCAGCGCGCTGCGGCCTGTGGGCTGTGGGTGAGCGGCCGGCGGCAGGAAGCATAAACGGGGCACAATGGAGCACCGGAGTAGGTAGCGCGCTGCGGCCTACGGGCGAGCGGCCGATGGCAGGAAGTCGAAACAGGGCACGGGGAGCACTGCAAGGCGGAGCAGGGCTGCAGGGGACTGCGGCACGGTCCACGGATGGTGCAGAGGGAGGCACGGAGCGCGTTGCGTGCCTGCGGGCGAGCGACCTGCGGCGGAAGCGGAAACGAGGCGCGGAGGGAGGCACGGTCGCACGGAAGCTAGGGTTAGCGACTTAGCGTTGTTCGGGCTGGGTTGAAGGGAAATGAGATCAGGATATACCATGCCGAGACACTGAATTATGGACCCACCCGTCATATCGAGTCCCCGACAGGTAGCGGGTTGGGTGGCCATAATTCGTACCCGGCCCCGCCATCCCCGATGGGGATTGGTTTTAACCCATTTCTTTCCCCGCGGGGAGTATTTTCTCCCCATCCCTGTCCCCAAATGGATGAATTCCCCGTCGGGGATCGAGGAATGGGGCCCCATTGCCATCCCTACCCGAACCCTAACGGTTAGGTGATGTGGCTGGCGCACCGGATAGTGTCCAGTGTCGCACCGGACTGTCTAGTGCGCCCATCGACAGCAGCCCCTCCCTAACGGTTGTTTGGTGGTTGAGGGCTATAAATACCCCCAACCACCTCCACTCCAACGATCCAAACATTCTGAACATTGCATTCAATACAAGAGTAATAAGACTCCACTCCAAGACACAATCAAAGCGATCGATCCACTCAAAGTCCCCAAATCAACTCTAGTGCATTAGGACCTGTGAGAGGATCTCTTGTGTTCATTTGTTGCTCTTGTTTGCTTGGCTTAACTTTCTTTTCTTTCTCACTTCTTACTCTCAAGTGCTTTGTAAGCAAGGCAAGAGACACCAATTGTGTGGTGATCCTTGCGGGGTCTAAGTGACCCGTGAAATTAAGGAAGAAGCCTTACTCGGTCTAAGTGACCGTTTGAGAGAGGGAAAGGGTTGAAAGATACCTGGTATTTGTGACCACCTCAACGGGGACTAGGTTCTTTGGAACCAAACCTCGGTAAAACAAATCACCGTGTCATCCGCTTTATTTTCTTGGTTGATTTGTTTTTCCCTCTCTCCTGGACTCGGATTTTATTCTGACGCTAACCCCGGCTTGTAGTGTGCTTAAAGTTGTATATTTCAGTTTCCGCCTATCCACCCCCTCTAGGTGACTTTCAATTGGTATCGGAGCCTGGTACTTCATTTAGAGTCTAACCACTTGAAGTGGTGCCGGGAGGATCCGCCAAGAGGGAGATGGAAACCGGCGATAAAGCCACAAGCCATGGGAAGGCTCCATCAAGGGAGTCCGGCGCCAAAGGAAGGGAGGAATCACCTCCCCACGTCAAGTCGCATCGGAGTGGCGACAAGAAGAAAAAGATGAAGAAAGTGGTCTACTACGAGACCGACTCTTCGTCGCCCTCCACCGCTGGCTCCGACGTCGTTTCCGTCACTTCTAAGCGCCATGAGCGCAAGAAGTTTAGTAAGATCCCCTTACGCTATCCCCGTATTTCAAAGCACGCTCCTTTACTTTCCGTCCCATTAGGCAAACCACCGGTTTTTGATGGTGAGGACTATTGTATGTGGAGTGATAAAATGAGGCATCACCTAACCTCACTCCACGCAAGCATATGGGATATTGTTGAGTTTGGAGCGCAGGTACCATCCGTGGGGGATGAAGGCTACGACTCGGGCGAAGTCGCTCAAATCCGGCACTTCAACTCCCAAGCCACTACTATACTCCTCGCCTCTCTATGTCGAGAGGAGTATAATAAAGTGCAAGGGTTGAAAAGTGCCAAAGAGATTTGGGACGTGCTCAAGACCGCGCACGAGGGAGATGAGGTGACCAAGATCACCAAACGGGAGACGATCGAGGGGGAGCTCGGTCGCTTCGTCCTCAACCAAGGAGAGGAGCCACAAGCTATGTACAACCGGCTCAAGACCTTGGTGAATCAAGGTTATTCTAAGATCACTCGTTTTTCGCAATCCTACGCAGGCTCAATTAATACATGGTGATAGGAGGTTATAGGAAAGTTTGTGAGCTTTGAATTGATGATCAAAGGCTCCAAACAAATCGTCAACTTGGAGCAAGGCGGCACCTCCACACCCGAGGTGCAACCCGCCGCATTCAACGCGACGGAGGAAAAGAAAGAAGAGTCTACATCAAGTAGGCTCCCCATCGACGCCTCCAAGCTCAACAACAAGGAGATGGCGCTCATCATAAAGAGCTTTTGCCAAATCCTCAAGCAAAGGAGGGGGAAGGACTACAAACCCCGCTCCAAGAGGGTGTGCTACAAATGTGGTAAGCCCTGTCATTTTATCGCTAAATGCCCTATGTCTAGTGATAGTGACAGGGATAACGACAAGAAGGGAAGGAAGAAAAAAAAAGAAGTACTACAAGAAGAAGGGCGGCGATGCCCACGTGTGTCGGGAATGGGACTCCGACATGAGCTCCACCGACTCCTCCTCGGACGAGGATGCCGCAAACATCATCGTCAACAAAGGACTTCAATTCCCCAACGTCAGCCACAAGTGTCTCATGGCAAAGCACGACAAAAGGAAGAAGGTAAAATCTAGAGCCTCCACTAAATATACAACATCTAGTGATGAAGGTAGCTCTAGTGAAGATGAGGATAATTTGCTTACCCTTTTTGCCAACCTTAACATGCAACAAAAAGAAAAATTGAATGAATTAATAGGTGCTATTCATGAGAAGGATGAACTCTTGGATAGTCAAGAGGAATTCCTTATTAAGGAAAATAAGAAGCATGTTAAGTTGAAGAATGCCTATGCTCAGAAAGTAGAAAAATGTGAAAATCTGTCTAAAGAGCTTAGGGTTTGCCATGAATCAATTTCCAACCTTAGAATTGAGAACGCCAATTTATTTGCTAAGGTTGAGAAGTTAAATACTTGTGATGATTCATTTACCAATCTTAAAAAGGATAATGCTAATTTAATTGCTAAGATTGATAAATTGAATGAATCAATTTCTAGCCTTAAAACTGAGAATGCTAATTTAATTTCCAAGGCTAGAGACTTAAATGTTTGCAATGATTCTATTTCCTGTCTTAGAGATGAGAATGCCATATTACATGCTAAGATAAAAGAATTAAAAGCTTGCAAACCCTCTACATCTACGGTTGATCATGTCACCATTTGTACTAGATGTAGAGATATTAATGTTGATACTATTCATGATCACCTTGCTTTAATTAAACAACAAAATGATCATATAGCTCAATTAACTAGTAAAATCAATGAGCATGAGATAGAAAATGAAAATTTTAAATTTGCTAGAAGCATGCTCTATAATGGGAGACGCCCTGGCATCAAGGATGGTATTGGTTTCCAATAGAGAAGCAATGTCAACCTTAATTCCCCCAAAAGATTGTCTAATTTTGTTAAGGGCAAGGCTCCCATGGTTCAGGATAACGAGGGCTATATTTTATATCCTGCTGGTTATACCGAACACAAAATTAGGAGAATTCATGCTAAGAAATCTCATTATATTTCCCATCATGCTTTTATGTATAAGAATGAGGCATCTAGCTCTAGGCAATCAACCCATGCTAAATTGCCTAAAAAGAAAACTCCTACTGCATCAAATGATCATAATGTTTCATTCAAGACTTTTGATGCTTCATATGTTTTAACTAACAAATCAGACAAAGTAGTTGCTAAATATGTTGGGGGCAAACACAAGGGCTCCAAGACTTGTGTTTGGGTACCCAAGGTGCTTGTTTCTAACATCAAAGGACCCAAGACTATTTGGGTACCTAAGAACAAGGCCTAAATTGTTTTGCAGGTTTATGCATCCGGGGGCTCAAGTTGTATTATTGATAGCGGATGCACAAACCACATGATAGGGGAGAAAAGGATGTTCTCCTCCTACGAGAAAAATGAAGATCCCCAAAGAGCTATCACATTCGGGGATAAAAATCAAGGTTTGGTCAAAGGACTTGGTAAAATTGCTATATCACCTGACCATTCCATTTCAAATGTTTTTCTTGTAGATTCTTTAGATTACAATTTGCTTTTTGTATCTCAATTATGCAAAATGGGTTGCAACTGTCTTTTTGCGGATATAGGTGTTACTGTCTTTAGAAGAAGTGATGATTCAGTAGCATTTAATGGAGTATTAGAGGGTCAACTATACTTAGTTGATTTTAATAGAGCTGAACTCGATACTTGCTTAATTGCTAAGACTAATATGGGTTGGCTCTGGCATCGCCGACTAGCCCATGTTGGGATGAAGAATCTTCACAAACTTCTAAAGGGAGAACACATTTTGGGGCTAACCAATGTTCATTTTGAGAAAGACAGGGTCTGTAGCGCATGTCAAGCAGGAAAGCAAGTTGGAACCCACCATCCACACAAGAACATAATGACAACGGACAGGCCACTGGAACTACTCCACATGGATCTATTCGGCCCGATAGCTTACATAAGCATCGGCAGGAGTAAGTACTGTCTAGTAATTGTGGATGATTATTCTCGCTTCACTTGGGTGTTCTTTTTACAGGAAAAATCACAAACCCAAGAGACCCTAAAGGGATTCTTGAGACGAGCTAAAAATGAGTTTGGATTGAGAATCAAAAAGATAAGAAGCGACAACGGGACGGAGTTTAAGAACTCTCAAATTGAAGGCTTTCTTGAGGAGGAGGGCATCAAGCATGAGTTCTCTTCTCCCTACACACCTCAACAAAATGGTGTAGTGGAGAGGAAGAATAGAACTCTACTGGACATGGCAAGGACCATGCTCGATGAGTACAAAACTCCGGACCAGTTTTGGGCTGAGGCGATTAACACTGCCTACTACTCCATCAACCGGCTCTACCTTCACCGAATCATCAAGAAAACATCATACGAACTCCTCACCGGTAAAAAGCAGAGTCTTTGGTAGCAAATGCTTTATTCTTGTTAAAAGATGTAGAAAATTTAAATTTGCTCCTAAGGCTGTAGAAGGCTTTTTACTTGGTTATGACTCAAACACAAGGGCATATAGAGTCTTCAACAAATCCTCTGGATTAGTTGAGGTTTCTTGTGACATTGTGTTTGATGAGACTAATGGCTCCCAAGTGGAGCAAGTTGATCTTGATGAGCTAGATGATGAAGAGGCTCTTTGCATCGCGCTAAGGAACATGTCCATTGGGGATATGTGTCCTAAGGAATCCGAAGAGCCTACACAAGCACAAGATCAACCATCATCTTCCAATCAAGCATCTCCACCAACTCAAGATGAGGATCAAGCTCAAGACAATGAAGATGAAGATCAAGAGGATGAGCCACCTCAAGAGGAGGACAATGATCAAGGGGGATATGAAGTTGATCAAGACAAGGAAGATGATCACGAGATTCAGGGTCAAAGACTGCCGCACCCAAGAGTCCACCAAGCGATACAAAGAGATCACCCCGTGAACTCAATTCTCGGTGACATTCATAAGGGGGTAACCACTCGATCTCGAGTCGTTCATTTTTGTGAACATTACTCTTTTGTGTCTTCCATTGAGCCATACAGGGTGGAAGATGCACTAAGAGATTCGGATTGGGTACTGGCTATGCAAGAGGAGCTCAACAACTTCATGAGGAATGAGGTATGACATTTAGTTCCACGTCCTAATCAAAATGTTGTAGGAACCAAGTGGGTATTCCGCAACAAGCAAGATGAGCATGGTGTGGTGACAAGGAACAAAGCCCGACTTGTAGCCAAAGGATATTCACAAGTCGAAGGTTTGCATTTCGGTGAAACTTATGCACCCGTAGCTAGGCTTGAGTCAATTCATATATTACTTGCCTATGCTACTCACCATGGCTTTAAGCTCTATCAAATGGACGTGAAAAGTGTCTTTCTCAATGGACCAATCAAGGAAGAGGTCTATGTTGAGCAACCTCCCGACTTTGAAGATAGTGAGTACCCTAACCATGTTTATAAACTCTCAAAGGCGCTTTATGGGCTCAAGCAAGCCCCAAGAGCATGGTATGAATGCCTGCGAGATTTTCTTATCACTAATGGCTTCAAAGTCGGTAAAGCCGATCCTACTCTACTAAAACCATTGCAAAAGATTTGTTTGTATGCCAAATTTATGTTGATGATATCATATTTGGGTCTACTAACAAATCTACTTGTGAAGAGTTTAGTAGGATCATGATACAAAAATTCAAGATGTCTATGATGGGGGAGTTGAAGTATTTTCTAGGATTTCAAGTCAAGCAACTCCAAGAGGGCACCTTCATCGGCCAAACAAAATATATTCAAGACATACTTACCAAGTTTGGAATGAAGGATGCCAAGCCCATCAAGACACCCATGGGAACAAATGGGCATCTCGACCTCGACATGGGAGGTAAGTCCGTAGATCAAAATGTATACCAGTCGATGATAGGATCTTTACTCTATTTATGTGCATCTCGATCGGATATTATGCTTTTCGTATGCATGTGTGCAAGGTTCCAAGCCGATCCTAAGGAAGTTCACCTTAGGGCATTGAAACGAATCATGAGATATTTAGTTTATACTCCTAAGTTTGGACTTTGGTACCCCAAGGGACCCACTTTTGATTTAATAGGTTATTCAGATGCTGATTGGACAGGGTGTAAAATTGATAGGAGGAGCACATCAGGGACTTGTCAGTTTCTAGGGGGATCCCTGGTGTCTTGGGCTTCAAAGAAACAAAACTCAGTAGCTCTTTTTACTGCTGAAGCCGAGTATATTGCCGTAGGTCATTGTTGTGCGCAATTACTTTGGATGAGGCAAACCCTCAGGGACTATGGCTACAAATTGAGCAAAGTCCCTCTCCTATGTGACAATGAGAGTGCAATCCGCATGGCGGATAATCCCATTGAACACAGCCGCACTAAGCACATAGACATTCGGTATCACTTTTTGAGGGATCACCAACAAAGGGGGATATCGAGATAGCTTATGTTAGCACCAAAGAACAATTAGCCGATATCTTCACCAAGCCATTAGATGAGAAAACCTTTAGCAAACTTAGGAATGAGCTAAACATTCTTGATTCTCGGAATTTTGATTGAAACATTGCACACATAGCTCATTTATATATACCTTTGATCATATCTCTTTTATGTCTACGAATAATATGTTTTCAATTGCATTTCTATGATAAGTCGTAGATTGAAAGGGAAATGGAGTCTTCGACGAAGACAAGGCTTCCACTCTACTCTATCGGTATCATTTACCCTTCGCCATCACTCCACACCACTCTTCGATTGGTATAATATTCACTCATATTTACTTGTACCAATGGGGGAGAAAGTAAATAGGGCTCACAAAGTCTCCGTTTTTGGCGATTAATACCAAAGGGGGAGAGAGTATTAGCCCAAAGCAAAAGGACCGCACCACCACCCAAAAATAATTTCAAAATTTTTGAAACAAAGTTTTCAATTGGTATCTTGTTATTGATATATTTCAATTGGTATAATTTCAAAACTAGTATCTAAAGTATAAGTTCCAATTGGTATCTATCAAAACCCTCTTGAAAACTAAGAGGGGAATTTATTCAGGGGGAGTTTTGTTTGGTCAAAGGAAAAGCATTTGAAACAGGGGGAGAAAATTTCAAATCTTGAGAATGCTTCTCGAAATCTTATTCTTATACCTTTGACTATTTGCAAAAAGAATTTGAAAAGATTTTCCAAAAGAATTTGCAAAAACAAAACAAGTGGTGCAAGTGTGGTCCAAAATATTAAATAAAAGAAAGCAAACCATGCATATCTAATAGAAGTATAAATTGGTTTAATTCTAAGCAACCTATGCACTTACATTATGCAAACTAGTTCAATTCTGCACTTATATATTTACTTTGGTTTGTGTTGGCATCAATCCCCAAAAAGGGGGAGATTGAAAGGGAAATAGGGTTTAACCTTTTCCTATAACTAATTTTGGTGGTTGAATGCCCAACACAAATAATTGGACTAACTAGTTTGCTATAGATTATATATTGTCCAGGTGCATAAAGGTTCAACACAAACCAATAAAAAGATTAAAGAAAGGGTTCAAAAAGAAAGGAGCAAAAAACCCAAGTGTGCCCTGGTCTGGCGCACCGGACTGTCCGGTGCACCAGAACCGTACACCTCCGAACTCTTCAACTTCGGGTTTCTTCAGCGCCACTCCGCTATAATTCACCAGACTGTCCGGTGCGCCAAGCAGAGCAACGACTACCAGTGCAACGGTCGACTGCAACGGACATCTGTGAACGCTACAGTGCGCTCACAATGCACGCAGAAGTCAGAGCAGCCATCATAGGCGCACCGGACAGTGAACGGTGGCTGTCTGGTGCGGCACCGGACTGTCCTGTGCCACAAGAAGACAAAGCTCCAACGGTCAAAACCGTCCGAACCCTAACGGTTGGGTGACGTGGTTGGCGCACCGAACAGTGTCCGGTGGCGCACCGGACTGTCCGGTGCGCCCATGAGAGCACCTAGAGGGGGGGTGAATAGGTGATCCTGGGAAACTTGAAAACTTAAGCCACAAAACTTGGTTAATTGTTAGCACAATAATTGCCAAGTGGCTAGATAGGAATCCTCAACAAAACACAATAACCAACAAGGATCAATCACAGAGATGGCACGGTGGTTATCCCGTGGTTCGGCCAAGACCAACGCTTGCCTACTCCACGTTGTGGCGTCCCAACGGACGAGGGTTGCAATCAACCCCTCTCAAGCGGTCCAAAGACCCACTTGAATACCACGGTGTTTTGTTTGCTTTACTCAATCCCGTTTGCGAGGAATCTCCACAAATTTGGAGCCTCTCGCCCTTACACTTGAAATTCACAAAGAACACGGAGCAAGGGAGGGATTAGCAACGCACTCAAGACAAGAAATCACAGTGACACCACGCACACAAGTCGCAAGGAGAGCTCACAACACAACTCAATGAGTTCACCACTCAACTAGAGCTCTAATTGCTATCGCAAAGAATCAAAGGCGCGGAATCGATGTCTTGGTGCTTAGGAATGCTTAGAAGATGCTTGGTGTGCTCCTCCATGCACCTAGGGGTCCCTTTTATAGCCCCAAGGCAGCTAGGAGCCGTTGAGAGCAATCTAGGAAGGCTAATCTTGCCTTCTGTCGACTGGCGCACCGGACAGTCCGGTGCACACCGGACACTGTCCGGTGCCCGATTTCCTTCCATAAATGGCGCAGTCGACCGTTAGCAGCCTGAGAGCCGTTGGCGCACCGGATATGTCCGGTGCACACCGGACAGACCGGTGCCCCCTTCTAGCCGTTGGCTCGGCCACGTGTCCCGCGCAGATCGCGCGGCCGACCGTTGGCCCTGCCGACCGTTGGATCACCGGACAGTCCGGTGCACACCGGACAGTCCGGTGAATTATAGCCGTACGTCGTTGATGGTTTCCTGAGAGCGACGAGTTCGCCTGTGAATGGCACACCGGACAGTCCGGTGAACCACCGGACAGTCCGGTGATTTATAGTCGTACACCGCCGTTGAAGTCCCGAGAGCAGCCTTTTCGCCAGAGCCAGCCTGGCACACCGGACACTGTCCGGTGCATCCAGACTGAGCAGACTTTGGCTGCTCGAGCCATCTCTTCTCCAACTCGATTTTTTCTGTTTCCAGCACTTAGACACAATACATTAGTCCATAAAACAATGTACTAAGTCTGAGAAACATACCTTTATCCTTGATTTGTACTTTGTCCACCTTTTTATACTAGGGCACTTGTGTTGGACACTAAATCACCAAAATACTTAGAAATGGCTCAAGGGCACATTTTCCTTTCAATCTCCCCCTTTTTGGTGATTTATGCCAACAACATAAAGCAAGTAGAACAAGTACAAAATCACTTCAAATAAAAACTCAAATTGTTTTGATTCAAATTTGACATATATGGATCATTCTATGCCACCACTTGGTTTGTTTTTGCAAATCAACCTCAAATTCCTATCTCTAAGTCAAATCCACTTGTAGAGACATAAAGAGAGGTTTTCCAAAGAAATTTGATCAAGGATTTCAAAAACTCCCCCTTTTCCCATAATCAACACTTCTCCCCACAAGAGACCAACTTTTGACACAGGAGACAATAAAAGAGTTTTGACAAACCAAAAGCTCTAATCTACTATTTTCAAAATTTCTCAAGTGGTAGTTGATCCATCTATCACTTTGGCCTTTATTTTCTCCCCCTTTGGCATCAAGCACCAAAACGGGATCAATCTTGGCCCTTTAACCCCATTGCCTCACCAAAATCTTCAAATAAGAGTACAAAGGCAATAAGAGTATAAAGATGAACTTGGAAAAGTTACTCTTTTCATCGGAGTGCAGTGGAAGTCTTGCATGGTCCAAGTCCACCTTTTCCCTTTCAATCCTCCTTTGAGACTAAAACAACCAAACTCAAGAACATGGTTAGTCTCAAAGGGTCAAGTTGTAGCACAGCTCCCCCTAAATATGTGCATCTCTTGCAAAAAGGACTTGTGAGGTCCAGGGAGTGTTTGTACAACTTGAGCACCACAATAAGCAACAAAATGCAGAATGAACATGATCAAGGGCATAAACACATGTATGCTACAATTCAATCCAAGTTCCGCGAATCTAGGACATTTAGCTCACTACGCAGCCTGCAAAAGGTCTTTTCATCTAGAGGCTTGGTAAAGATATCGGCTAGCTGGTTCTCGGTGCTAACATGAAACACTTCGATATCTCCCTTTTGCTGGTGGTCTCTCAAAAAGTGATGCCGGATGTCAATGTGCTTTGTGCGGCTGTGTTCAACAGGATTTTCCGCTATTCAGATAGCACTCTCATTGTCACATAGGAGTGGGACTTTGCTCAGATTGTAGCCAAAGTCCCGGAGGGTTTGCCTCATCCAAAGTAGTTGCGCGCAACACTGTCCTGCGGCAACGTACTCGGCCTCAGCGGTGGATAGGGCAACGGAGGTTTGTTTCTTAGAGTTCCATGACACCAGGGACCTTCCTAAGAATTGGCACGTCCCCGATGTACTCTTCCTATCGACCTTACATCCAGCATAGTCAGAATCCGAGTACCCAATCAAGTCAAAGTTAGACCCCTTTGGATACCAGATCCCGAAGCAAGGCGTAGCGACTAAATATCTAAGAATTCGCTTCACAGCCACTAAGTGACACTCCTTAGGATCGGATTGAAATCTAGCACACATGCATACGCTAAGCATAATATCCGGTCTACTAGCACATAAATAAAGCAAAGAACCTATCATGGACCGGTATGCTTTTTGATCAACGGACTTACCTCCTTTGTTGAGGTCGGTGTGTCCGTCAGTTCCCATCGGCGTCTTTGCGGGCTTGGCTTCCTTCATCCCAAACCGCTTTAGCAAGTCTTGCGTGTACTTTGTTTGGGAGATGAAAGTGTCGTCCTTGAGTTGCTTCACTTGGAACCCAAGGAAGTAGTTCAACTCGCCCATCATCGACATCTCGAATTTCTGCGTCATAACCCTGCTAAACTCTTCACAAGACTTTTGATTAGTAGAACCAAATATTATGTCATCGACATAAATTTGGCACACAAAAAGATCACCATTGCAAGTCCTGGTAAAAAGAGTTGGATCGGCTTTCCCAACCTTGAAAGCATTAGCAATTAAAAAGTCTCTAAGACATTCATACCATGCTCTTGGGGCTTGCTTAAGTCCATAGAGCGCCTTAGAGAGCTTACACACGTGGTCGGGGTACCGTTCATCCTCGAAGCTAGGGGGTTGCTCCACGTACACCTCCTCTTTGATCGGCCCGTTGAGGAAAGCGCTCTTCACATCCATTTGGTACAACCTGTGACTTGGGCATAACCTTTTGCCACAAGTCGAGCCTTGTTCCTCGTCACCACCCCGTGCTCGTCCTGTTTGTTGTGGAACACCCACTTGGTTCCCACAACATTTTGCTTGGGACGAGGCACCAGCGTCCAAACTTCATTGCGCTTGAAGTTGTTGAGTTCCTCCTGCATGGCCAACACCCAGTCCGGATCTAGCAAGGCCTCTTCTACCCTGAAAGGCTCAATAGAAGAGACAAAAGAGTAATGCTCACAAAAATTAACTAATCTTGAACGAGTAGTTACTCCCTTGCTAATATCACCCAATATTTGGTCGACGGGATGATCCCTTTGGATCGTTGCTCGAACTTGGGTTGGAGGTGCCTGAGGTGCTTCTTCCTCTTCAACTTGAACATCCTGTGCTCCCCTTTGATCATGCGCCTCCACTTGAGGTACCTGTTCGTCATCTTGGGTTGGGGGATACACCATAGTTGAGGAAGGCGGTTGATCTTGCTCCAAATGTTCCTGAGGCCGTACATCTCCAATCGCCATGGTGCGTATCGCGGCCGTTGGAACGTCTTCTTCATCTACATCATCAAGATCAACAACTTGCTCTCTTGGAGAGCCATTAGTCTCATCAAATACAACGTCACTAGAGACTTCAACCAAACCCGATGATTTGTTGAAGACTCTATACGCCTTTGTATTTGAATCATAACCTAATAAAAACCCTTCTACAGCCTTGAGAGCAAATTTGGAATTCCTACCCTTCTTCACTAGAATGTAGCATTTACTCCCAAATACACGAAAGTACGATACATTGGGTTTGTTACCAGTTAGCAGCTCATATGAGGTCTTCTTGAGGAGGCGGTGAAGGTAGACCCTGTTGATGGCGTGGCAAGCCGTGTTCACGGCTTCCGACCAAAAGCACTCGGGGGTCTTGAACTCTCCAAGCATAGTCCTCGCCATATCTATGAGCGTCCTGTTCTTCCTCTCTACCACACCATTTTGCTGAGGTGTGTAGGGAGCGGAGAACTCGTGCTTGATCCCCTCCTCCTCAAGGAACTCCTCCACTTGAAGATTCTTGAATTCGGACCCGTTGTCGCTCCTTATCTTCTTCACCTTGAGCTCAAACTCATTTTGAGCTCTCCTTAGGAAGCGCTTGAGGGTCCCTTGGGTTTCAGACTTATCCTGCAAAAAGAACACCCAAGTGAAGCGGGAAAAGTCATCAACAATAACTAGACCATACTTACTTCCTCCTATGCTCAGATAGGCGACGGGTCCGAAGAGGTCCATATGTAGCAGCTCCAGAGGTCTTGACGTGGTCATCACATTCTTGCTGTGATGTGCTCCTCCCACTTGTTTACCTGCTTGACAAGCTGCACAAGGTCTATCTTTTTCGAAATGAACATTGGTTAGACCTATCACGTGTTCTCCCTTTAGAAGCTTGTGGAGGTTCTTCATCCCCACATGTGCTAAGCGGCGATGCCACAACCAGCCCATGCAAGTCTTAGCTATTAAGCATGCATCTAGACCGGCCTCTTCTTTTGCAAAATCAACTAAGTAAAGTTTGCCGTCTAGTACACCCTTAAAAGCTAGTGAACCATCACATCTTCTAAAGACAGACACATCTACATTTGTAAATAAACAGTTATATCCCATATTACATAATTGACTAACAGATAGTAAATTATATCCAAGACTCTCCACTAAAAACACATTAGAGATAGAATGCTCATTTGATATTGCAATCTTGCCTAAACCTTTCACCTTGCCTTGGTTCCCATCACCGAATATGATTGAATCTTGGGAATCCTTATTCTTGACGTAGGAGGTGAACATCTTCTTCTCCCCCGTCATATGGTTTGTGCATCCGCTGTCGATAATCCAGCTTGAACCCCCGGATGCATAAACCTGCAAGGCAAATTTAGGCTTGGGTCTTAGGTACCCAACTCTTGTTGGGTCCTACAAGGTTAGTCACAATTGTCTTAGGGACCCAAATGCAAGTTTTGTCACCCTTGCATTTGGCCCCTAGCTTCCTAGCCAATACCTTCTTACCCTTTATACAAATGGCAAATGAAGCATTGCAAGCATGATATATTGTAGATGGTTCATTAACTTTCCTAGGAACATTAACAACATTTCTCCTAAGCATATTATGAACAACATTTCTCCTACCAACATTTCTATCATGCACATAGGAAGAACTAGAAGCAAACATGGCATGAGAATCAAAAGCATCATATGCATTATAACTCCTATAAGCATTTCTATATTGTCTCTTGTCATAATACATAAAGGCATGGTTCCTTTTAGCACTACTAGCCATAGGGGCCTTCCCTTTCGCCTTGGTGGAGATGGGAGCCTTATGGCTTGTTAAGTCATTGGCTTCCCTCTTGAAGCCAAGTCCATCCTTGATTGAGGGGTGTCTACCAATCGTGTAGGCATCCCTTGCAAATTTTAGCTTATCGAAATCGCTTTTGCTAGTCTTAAGTTGGTCATTAAGACTAGCTATTTCATCATTTAATCTAGAAATTGAAACTAGGTGTTCACTACAAGCATCAATATCAAAATCCTTACACCTAGTGCAAATCATAGCATGTTCTACACAAGAATTAGATTTATTTGCTACTTCTAATTTAGCATTTAAATCATTGTTAACACCTTGTAAAGTAGAAATGGTTTCATGACAAGTAGATAGTTCATAAGAAAGCATTTCATTTCTTTTAACTTCTAAAGCATGGGATTTTTGTGCCTCTACAAATTTATCATGTTCATCATACAACAAATCCTCTTGCTTTTCTAAAAGCCTATCCTTTTCATTCAAGGCATCAATCAATTCATTGATTTTATCAATTTTATTTCTATCTAGGCCTTTAAATAGACATGATTAATCTATTTCATCCTCATCACTAGATTCGTCCTCACTTGAAGAAGCATAAGTAGAGTCTCGAGTACATACCTTCTTCTCCCTTGCCATAAGGCATGTGTGGCGCTCGTTGGGGAAGAGGGATGACTTGTTGAAGGCGGTGGCGGCGAGTCCTTCATTGTCGGAGTCGGACGAGGAGCAGTCTGAATCCCATTCCTTGCCAAGATGAGCCTCGCCCTTTGCCTTCTTATAATTCTTCTTCTTCTCCCTCTTGTTCCCTTGGTCCTGATCACTATCATTGTCGGGACAGTTAGCAATAAAATGACCAAGCTTACCGCATTTGAAGCATGAGCGCTTTCCCTTGGCTTTGGTCTTGCTTGGCTGTCCCTTGCGACCCTTAAGCGCCGTCTTGAATCTTTTGATGATGAGGGCCATCTCTTCATCATTAAGTCTGGCTGCCTCAATTTGTGCCACCTTACTAGGTAGCGCCTCCTTGCTTCTTATTGCCTTGAGAGCAAGGGATTGCGGTTCGTTGATCGGACCATTCAAGGCATCGTCCACGTACCTCGCCTCCTTGATCATCATCCGCCCGCTAACGAATTTTCCAAGGACTTCTTCGGGCGACATTTTGGTGTACCTGGGATTCTCACGAATATTATTTACCAAATGAGGATCAAGAACGGTAAAAGACCTTAGCATCAGTCGGACGACGTCGTGGTCCGTCCATCGCGTGCTTCCATAGCTCCTTATTTTGTTGATAAGGGTCTTGAGCCGGTTGTATGTTTGTGTCGGCTCCTCGCCCCTTATCATCGCGAACCGTCCAAGCTCGCCCTCCACCAACTCCATCTTGGTGAGCAAGGTGACGTCGTTCCCCTCATGAGAAATCTTGAGGGTGTCCTAGATCTGCTTGGCGTTATCCAAGCCGCTCACTTTGTGGTATTCATCCCTGCACAATGAAGCTAGAAGAACAGTAGTAGCTTGTGCATTCTTATGGATTTGCTCATTAATGAACATAGGACTATCCGAACTATCAAAGTGCATTCCACTCTCTACAATCTCCCATATACTAGGATGGAGAGAGAATAGGTGACTACGCATTTTGTGGCTCCAAAATCCGTAGTCCTCCCCATCAAAGTGTGGGGGCTTGCCGAGTGGAATGGAGAGCAAATGTGAATTTGAACTTTGCGGAATACGAGAGTAGTCAAAAGAAAAGTTCGAATTAACCGGTTTCCTTCTCTCGTAGTCGTTGTGGTCGTCGTCCTTTTGGGAAGAAGTAGACTCATCGCTGTCGTCGTAATAGACGATCTCCTTGATGCGCCTCGTCTTCTTCTTCTTCCCTTCCTTCCGTCTATGGCCCGAGCCGGAGTCGGTAGGCTTGTCGTCCTTCGGCTCGTTGACGAAGGATTCCTTCTCTTTGTCGTTGATCACGATTCCCTTCCCCTTAGGATCCATCTCTTCGGGCGGTTAGTCCCTTTGTGAAGAGAATAGCTCTGATACCAATTGAGAGCACCTAGAGGGGGGGTGAATAGGTGATCCTGGGAAACTTGAAAACTTAAGCCACAAAACTTGGTTAATTGTTAGCACAATAATTGCCAAGTGGCTAGATAGGAATCCTCAACAAAACACAATAACCAACAAGGATCAATCACAGAGATGGCACAGTGGTTATCCCGTGGTTCGGCCAAGACCAACGCTTGCCTACTCCACGTTGTGGCGTCCCAACAAACGAGGGTTGCAATCAACCCCTCTCAAGCAGTCCAAAGACCCACTTGAATACCATGGTGTTTTGTTTGCTTTACTCAATCCCGTTTGCGAGGAATCTCCACAAATTTGGAGCCTCTCGCCCTTACACTTGAAATTCACAAAGAACACGGAGCAAGGGAGGGATTAGCAACGCACTCAAGACAAGAAATCACAGTGACACCACGCACACAAGTCGCAAGGAGAGCTCACAACACAACTCAATGAGTTCACCACTCAACTAGAGCTCTAATTGCTATCGCAAAGAATCAAAGGCGCGGAATCGATGTCTTGGTGCTTAGGAATGCTTAGAAGATGCTTGGTGTGCTCCTCCATGCGCCTAGGGGTCCCTTTTATAGCCCCAAGGCAGCTAGGAGCCGTTGAGAGCAATCTAGGAAGGCTGATCTTGCCTTCTGTCGACTGGCGCACCGGACAGTCCGGTGCACACCGGACACTGTCCGGTGCCCGATTTCCTTCCATAAATGGCGCAGTCGACCGTTGGCAGCCTGAGAGCCGTTGGCGCACCGGACATGTCTGGTGCACACCGGACAGTCCGGTGCCCCCTTCTAGCCGTTGGCTCGGCCACGTGTCCCGCGCAGATCGCGCGGCCGACCGTTGGCCCTGCCGACCGTTGGATCACCGGACAGTCCGGTGCACACCGGACAGTCCGGTGAATTATAGCCGTACGTCGTTGATGGTTTCCCGAGAGCGACGAGTTCGCCTGTGAACGGCACACCGGACAGTCGGGTGAACCACCGGACAGTCCGGTGATTTATAGTCGTACACCGCCGTCGAAGTCCCGAGAGCAGCCTTTTCGCCAGAGCCAGCCTGGCACACCGGACACTGTTCGGTGCACCACCGGACAGTCCGGTGCATCCAGACTGAGCAGACTTTGGCTGCTCGAGCCATCTCTTCTCCAACTCGATTTTTTCTGTTTCCAGCACTTAGACACAATACATTAGTCCATAAAACAATGTACTAAGTCTGAGAAACATACCTTTATCCTTGATTTGTACTTTGTCCACCTTTTTATACTAGGACACTTGTGTTGGACACTAAATCACCAAAATACTTAGAAATGGCCCAAGGGCACATTTTCCTTTCAGCCCATCGACAGCAGCCCTACCCCAACGGTTGTTTGGTGGTTGAGGGCTATAAACACCCCTAACCACCTCCACTCTAATGATCCAAGCATTCTGAACATTGCTTTCAATACAAGAGTAATAAGACTCCACTCTAAGACACAATCAAAGCGATCGATCCATCAAATTCCCCAAATCAACTCTAGTGCATTAGGACTTGTGAGAGGATCTCTTGTGTTCATTAGTTGCTCTTGTTTGCTTGGCTTGGCTTTCTTTTCTTTCTCACTTCTTACTCTCAAGTGCTTTGTAAGCAAGGCAAGAGACACCAATTGTGTGGTGATCCTTGTGGGGTCTAAGTGCCCCGTGAAATTAAGGAAGAAGCCTCACTCGGTCTAAGTGACCATTTGAGAGAGGGAAATGGTTGAAAGAGACCCGGTCTTTGTGACCACCTCAACGGGGACTAGGTTATTTGGAACCGAACCTCGGTAAAACAAATCACCGTGTCATCCGCTTTATTTTCTTGGTTGATTTGTTTTCCTCTCTCTCCCGGACTCGGATTTTATTCTAACACTAACCCCGACTTGTAGTGTGCTTAAAGTTGTAAATTTTAGTTTCCGCCTATCCACCCCCTCTAGGCGACTTTCACCCCGCACCTGAGCATGCCTCCATTGCCCATGATTTGTAGCAGAAATAGGGGGCTAGCTTTGGCTCTAGCGAGACAAGGGTGTGTCACCATCATTATCCTTTCCTGTTTGTTAAGCGAGAAGCGAGTGAGAAGAACAAACCTACGCGTTTCGCACATGACGCACGATGACCACGGAAACTAGTATTGATTTGGTGATCATCAGATTATGCGATAGATGTGTTTTCGACTGTTGTGTTCTACTATTCTAAGCATTGGGGAGGTCACTAGATTGATAAACTATATGTAGAGGGAGAATTTCTTAGAACCCCCTGCCCCTTTCCCTTCCTTCCCTTCATAAGATTTCTTAGGTCCACTTTGAGCTGAGATGGATTCGTCCCAATAGTGTTCTGGGTGCTCCTATTTCTTGATTTTTACATGAAGTTTGTACTGCTACCGACGATGGCAACAACCGCTCGGGCGAGCTCCGGGCGGGAATGGAGGTTAGAGCAATGGAGCGAGAGCGAGAAGACTTCTCAATGCCTTGCCTCTAGCGAGATAATGCCTTATGGAGGTGTCATCGCCATTACCCCCCTCTGTTTGTTAAGCGAGAAGCGCGACACAGAATAAACCTACGTGATTTGCTTTATATAGTACTGCCTCCGTCCACATGAATTTGTCTTTTTATGTTTGTCCTAAGGGCTTGCTTGGTTGGATTGTGGCTGTAAAAAAGCTGTTGCGGGCCATGAGATGTGAAAAAAGCTACTATGTGTTGTGAACGGCTAAAATGTTATAAACCGTTTGGTGAAAACTACTAAAAGCCGATAAAAATTCTTCTATTCATATTTTTACAGTTTCATCCGAAAGCCGCTAGTCCAGAGTTGCATTCAATTTTGCACTACGAGAACGTCGGCTTTTAGTAAAAATTGCTTTCTGGATCCATCCATTTGATTTAGCTTTTAGGGACAAAAGTTCAAGCTAAACCAAACTAAACACACGTCAAACTATTAACTTTGATCAGCAACAATATATATAGGATTAAATCATTTTAAACTAAAAGAATTATAGTTTAAGTTACGATGAACTTAGTAATTTTTTATGAAGCATATAGGATAACCGGTCAAAACAACAAACTTATGTGGGGAGTAGAGAAGAGGTATAAAGGGAAATGGTTGTTCAGAGTATTATGGCGTGCTCCCACGCTTCGTAATAAATATATAAACATAAATAAATGGAACAATTGGATCTATACCATTAAAAGATCCAAACTTTAGATATATACCATGGACCCCACATGTCATTGACTCATGTGGACCCACATGTAAGTGAGATAGTAATGGTATGGATCCAAAGTGGTGATCTTTTAATGGTATAGATCCAAATTTCCCTAAATAAATTGTGGGGGAAATCTCAATTCGCTTGCCGCAAAACACAGCACTAGAAAATCGATGACCTAAATTCCATAGAGAGAGCGAGAGAAAAAAATCCCAATCCATCCACCCTCGCCGCGAGATCGCCGGGCGCCGCCATGTCGACTCCAGCCGCCGCCTACTACGCCGCCGCCGCGCGCAAGCAATACTTTTGCTACCAATGCAACCGCACCGTTCTCATCGCGGCCTCCGCCGCCGCCGCCGGGGAGCTCTCGTGCCCCGAGTGCCACGGCGACTTCCTCGAGGAGGTCACCGTCCCTGCCCCCACCTTCATCCCGCTGCCCTTCCCGTTCCCCTTTGCCCCCACCACGATCCCCGCCGCCAGCACCACCCCGGCCCCCGCCCCAGCAGCCGGCTCCGGTGGGTCCCCTTCCTTATCGTCCTCGTCCTCTTCCGCCGCGACCTCCCCTTCCCAGCCCAACGACATCTCCTCCATCCTCAACTCCTTCCTGGGACTAGGCGAACAACCCATCAGGGTCGGCGGCTCTGCCTCGCGCGCCGCCGCCGGCACGGCCACCCCCGAGAACGAGCCCGAGCCCTTCGACCCGGTCATGTTCTTCCAGAATTACATCCATAGCCTCGTTGAGGGAGGCGCCAACATCCAGGTCCTCCTCGACGACGCCAGCGTCACCCTCGGCTCCGGACCCGGCCTCGGGCGTATCGGCGGGGCAAGCTTTGGGGATTACTTCGTCGGCCCAGGCCTCGAACAACTCATCGAGCAGCTCGCCGAGAACGACCCCAACCGCTATGGCACGCCGCCGGCTGCCAAATCGGTCCTCTCCTCGCTCCCCGACGTCCTCGTGACTCATGCCATGGTCGCAGCTGCGGAGGGCGCTGAGTGCGCCGTCTGCAAGGAGGATTTCTCGCCTGGAGAGGTGGCCAAGCAGATGCCCTGCAAGCACATCTACCACACTGACTGCATTGTGCCGTGGCTTGAGCTTCACAACTCGTGCCCCATCTGCCGATTTGAGCTGCCTACTGACGATCCTGATTACGAGGGGCGGAAGGGCACTAATCCTCAGCCGGCTGTTGGTGTGGCTGCTGCTGCATCTGGGAGCTCTACTGCTGCTGAGGGACAGATGGAGGAGAGGCAGGAGAATCCAAGGGTGGTTGAGAGGAGGTTCAATGTGTCGCTGCCGTGGCCATTCAGTGGACTGGGAGGGCAAACATCGCAGCAGGATGGGAACAGTGGAGGCAGTGGTAGCAACTCACAAGGAAATGCACAGGATGGTGACCCACCCAGCAACAAGAATTGATCACAAATCAGCTGGAGGTATTTTCAAAATAAAATTCTGCTACCGTTACTAGATATACTAGATATATAGTTTTTCATTGTTCAAATCACAGCGCCACAGTGAGGCCATGCACTGGCTGGGCGCCTGGACACTTAGGCGTCAATTAGGTGTCAACAGTCTAGCAGGACAACAGAAGGTCAGCAGTTAGTATTTGGTAGCAATTTAGAGATTAAGAGTACAAGTTCATACTTCATAGCAAACAAATATAGGTGCAAACATGATGAGGTATAGAGTGGTAGACCATCACCTAATCGATATCTAAGCCCATATCGTTTAGGCCACCCTCATTCTCATCAATTGGAGTACCATCATGGGGAGGAGTAGGCGGTGGTTGGCCATAGTCATCCTCAACATCTAGATCATCGGCAACAACAATGTCCAGATCATAGGCTTCCTCTTCTTCCGATCCTTGCTCTTCTTCTTCATTAGTTGAGGTAGAAGTCAAACCACGTCGATGAGTATGTCCTAGTCGTCCTAGACAAATTGCGGCCTTCAAGTGACTGTGATGCACTGATAACTTCATCAACATGAGACCAGAAAAAGATCATCTCCAGGATGTACTTGATCAGTACTCATCATTTCAACCCATTCATTGTCCCATTAAAACTCTTATAAGATCAAAGGATTGAAATTTGTCACTTCCACACACATCTTTTTAAACCTTTCCATAATCTTCAACCTTTGGTGCTCCAACTGGTTCGCTTCTTTCAATGGATCTAGAAAAGTAGTCACTAATGAGTAACCACTAACCAACTATCAAAGAAACACAAGAACTCAAATAGGCTTAGTTACTTGCAAATTTGAAGATAGTCCAATTGCTTTCACAACCAGACTACTTGAGGCTGAACTACAGAAGCCAAGGATGTGTCTTGCAAAATTTTGAAGCTCTCAATTCAGGCCGCCAAAAGCATCCCACCAACAACTGAAATGTTTATATCTATGTTAGAGAACTAGCATGTTCAAAACTAACTAAAATAAATGCATTAGAATTTTAAATTACTTACGAGGGTTTTTTGTTGCTTCAATTCCATTGCTTTCCAAAGCTTCTCATTTTCCCATAGTCATCCGCTTGGTTACTTATTTTTTTCAAGCACATCATCATCGGTTACCATCTTTTCAAGCACATAATTGAAAGTGATTAGGAGCCTAGAAGCATGGTCAGCATCATTCGTGATGTCAAAAAACTTATTTGGATTCAAAAACAATACAGCCCCATGTAGTTTTTGCTCCATTTGGTGCAACCACCTCGTGTCAATGATATCCATTACCTTCTTTAGTACCCTAGGCTTGCTTCCAAGAGATGTATTTATCTCTTCTATAGTAAAATCCATAGCAGCAGAAATCTCTGGCATGACAGGCTTCTCATCCCTATTAACAATCCTCAACACAATTAACAAAGGCTGAGATGTCCAAGCAATCCTCCGCAGCATGCCAGAATCGTATAGAAAGCAAAGTCTAAGTTTTCTTCCCCGCGTCTGTGGAAGTCAATTTGGACCTGGACCAATCATCACTTACAAAAAGTTGTCTCAAAGCATCCTTATGCTTGTATAACCTCTGCAAAGTGAGAAAAGCAGTGGCAAATTGAGTGGCTGCGGTGTGATAAAGCATCCTTACTCAGTTTCTATCATCTTAAAACAAAATGAACTCAATGATTCTATTGTGTTTGCAGTGATAAAGCGAGTTTTTACCTGTAGGCAGAATGGTGGAGCTTCTTTAAGGGCAAGGAGGGCCATGCCCCCCACTAACATCCTAAGTTTGTTTAAGCAATAGCTAATTTCACTACTTAATTGCTGTATGCAATGCTAATCTACACTCTCCCATTGGCCCCCTCACAGCTCCTTTGGGAACTCCACTACTGCATGTAGAGATTATTGGTTCAATTGAAACCATGTCACGAGAAATTCCCTGATTCCAGTTGTAAATGTAATGTTTGAACAATGAATGGTAGTACTCTCTGTTACCCAAAATGCACTAGATCAATTGCCTTACATACCAAATTTGTTGGCGAAGTTTTTTTGGGGGGTTTACAGTCTTACAAGCGTACTTGTTAAATGGAACAGTCTTAGTTTTTGTCCAAATGTTCACTTTTTGCTAATCACAAGATTAAGGATCAATTCCTTGTCTGAAGCATAGGAAACTTCAGGAATCTAATGTGAAACCTATGCTTCGTCGCTTCCAACCCTCTCATGTCAATTTTGATATTCACCTGCTTTCAGGAGTACATTGATATGTCCTTATAGAAAGATACTTTCTATAAGAAAATATCTTTCTTCAGAAAGGTTCTCTATTTTCTTATGGAAAAGGAACATTTTTGGTTATACACAATAACCTCTAACCCTATATCTAGCATAACTGTAGGATCAATTGTCTTGTTGAGAAGATATGATTTGCAAACCAACATGATTGTATGTTCTTAATTGCCTGCCTGGAAGGCTATAACTTCTGCACCAAAATTATCTCTAGTGTTCTTTTTTTCCCCTAGTTATTAACCATCCTGTAGAACTTATAGATTCCACTTCCATCATTTTCTGTCAGTCCCTTATTGTGATTTCTGGAATGTTTTTAATATGCAATTACCATTTCTAGACTAGGACTAACAAAGCTAGTATACATTATAAATATGACCCCTCCCTTCTTCAGAAAGGGTAACAAAACAAGCAGAAAAGTTCTTGCAAGGTTAGGGTGTTGTTTTTATTTGTTTGCACCATTTAGTTTTATACAGACATCTTCTCGGTTTAGCACTTCACAATTGGCTACCTACATGGCTCCCTCTCCCCGCAAATGTGGAGAGGCTGCTTCAAACCCGATTTGCGGAGAGGCTGCTTCAAACCCGAGACCTGGTGACTAAGTGAGACAGCTCTCACCAATACACAAGGCCTGCTCTTTAGGTTTACTTATTGCATAAATGCATAGTTAACCAATATATGGTGATAGATTGAAAGTAAATGATGACTTGGATTGTTAAAACACTCAGAATTGCATATTATTCTACCCATACTTTTGTTTGTATCCTTCCTTACCTTGTAACAAATGTTAATTTATCGACATTTGGATTGAATGCATGAATTCATCGCAATGGAACATTCATATCACTGTATTGCTCCTTGGAACTGCATTTCTGGTCTTCTAGTTGAATCCTAGGATGGGTTCTAGTTTTACAATATTTGAATTGGTTTTTAGTTTTTTTTATGAATTGATTTTTAGTTTGTTGTTACTCCGTATTGGTTGATTCAGAAATAAGTCTCTACAGAACCATTCACTCAGCATGGAGTAGCTTTGCTAAGAGTTTCAGTCTTTATGCATTTTACAATCACTAA
Organism: Zea mays; assembly: GCF_902167145.1. Classification (NCBI taxonomy): domain Eukaryota; kingdom Viridiplantae; phylum Streptophyta; class Magnoliopsida; order Poales; family Poaceae; genus Zea; species Zea mays. The sequence continues at coordinate 27,113,335 of NC_050100.1, read as the reverse complement.
ACCACCTTGCAAGTCGATAAAAAAAACCACAGGATTTTCTCATTTTCCATTGTTTGATATTTGATGAAGTGTGCGTCCAACAAAAAAACAGAGGTCTAGGCACATCATCCGTAACACTAGCGATAATGTCTCAAAGCTTTCACAGTGAAATCCATGATTTTCCTGGGCACATGTTGTATTTTGTAAAATATAAGAAAAGCATGGAGAATCTGGTATTATCTAGCTGACAGTGACTCGAACGTAGAAAAAGTCAATAACTGGAATGCTTCATCTTGGATATATATTGCTTAAAAGAAACCACCTGCACTGATGACATTTGTAAACTGTCTCAGGAACATGCTAAGTCATTCTGCGTGTAAGATATTATACTGTACTTAAGAAATACCGGGCAGTTGTATGGGTCGGTTTATGTTAGCTTCAGGTTGTTAACCTTTGTTTTTTTTATTATTACCTTAACTGGCAACACCTTCCTTTTCTCTGTCTGCACTATGGCTCATCCTGCCCCTTCTTTGCACCACGACATCTTTGATTTTTGTGGTTTCGACCAACTAGTGCTAAGAAAGATTTCATCTGGTTGCAGGTTACACCTTGTGGCGATCCGTTGAGAAGTCTGCAGTATTTATGTGTCACCATGACTTCTATACCTACAGGAATTTACAGTCTATTTGTTATGGAACAATCGTTTTGTTTTACTTCCCTTTGTCGCTGTTGGTTAGGTCATGTAGACAAGGCAGCGAAAGCTGCCCTGCAGCGGAATCCGCGCGTTGAGAGGGTCGAGACTTTGTGTAGATTTATTGGTTGGTCCTGGTGTATGATGAAATGGTGAAATCCCAAATCCATGCCGTGCATGCTAAAGGGCAATGTGCTTGCGTGCCAACGCCGGCCCAGGAGTCCATAGTGACTGGGCAGAGTCGGTTCAAGTACATACGTTGGACAGAGGGAAGGATGTGCGAGCCGTAGGAGTTCACCACCCTATTTCAAACCATACTTTACAAACAGTGCTAAACAGAACAATACTTTGCATGGTCGTTTACAGGGCCTGTCAGAGGATGGTCTTAGGCACTTCTGGTTGGAAGAACCCAATTGCCCAACTAAACACCGCTCTCAACTAAACCCTAAACCCAAGTACCAAACTAAGGCCCTGTTTGGCACAGCTGCTGCTTGTTGAAAAAGCAGCTTATCTGAGAAGCTAGTGAAAAACAGTTTCTGCTTGTTAACTGCTTTTAGTGTATTCTGAGAAGCAGCTGAACTGATAAGCTGCTGCAGAAGCTGCCTGTTTGGCAGAACTTCTACTTAAATTTGTGAAGAAGCTGAAAATAAGCTGTGCCAAACAGGGCCTAAGACGTCACTCGGGTCATCAGATGTGAACGTCTGCATTTAAATCGTCTTCAGTCCGCATAGATAGACCTCCTCCTTTGGTAAACTACAGGGACTAGACGTGGAAGGCACAGGTCAGCTGCCCTGAACTGCATGGAACTTGCACCGAGATTGATTTGCCGCTGCTAGAGTTGAATGGCCGTGATTCAAATCCGCAACTGCTCGGTACCGTGGACACAGGCCAAGCAAGAGAACACATTCGAATAGCCGAGTCAAGTCTCGATACCCATACGATGTTTATCTATCTAGCTATCGAAATCTGAATACATGCTTTCGTTTTCTGTCCCTTTCTATACGAGATGTTATGTCCAATATATTTATAACGGAATTCAAATTTCCATGGTCCATAAACTGTTTTTTTTCCTTTGGCTGTTTCGTAAAATAACTTGTTGATCACTAGAAACAACATACATATCCAGAAAGGTGAAAGTGGAAGCGTAGCAAGCATGCTTTATTTCTGTAGGGACGATGAGTTCCTGATCTTATTCTTTTATCTTTTTTGTGTGTGTGTGGAAAGGCTAGCTGTATTTGGATTGTGCAAATCATGGAGAAGGCATTTAATTCCTCGACAAGGTCACAAGGACAGTAAACTGAGAGATAGAAATAGAGTTAGTTGGTGACCTGGCGATGCAGATTGCCAGATTGAACGAGGTGATTGAATCGGCAACGGATTATTGATCAAAAGCAGCATGATCGACATGAAACGTTAGATTAGCAGCAATGGGGCCAGGCCAGACCAGGCCTGCCTCCCTCCCTTTTTGGAAATCTTCAACCGGACGCTTGAAAACGAGTAGTACATATACTCACTCCGGTATCAAAATACAAGAGCGACATGGTATATAAAATATAGTTTTGACCAATATTTTTTTAAATACAAATAAACTCTTAATATATTAATACTTTTGCAAAAGTACTTTTATAATAAATGTAAAATAATTTTTATGATAGATTTGTATATTAGATTTCAAAACTACATAACAAAACTGTTATAGTAGCCAGAGTTTTATATGTTTGACTCAAACCTTATAAAAAAATGACTGCTTTCTTTAAGGGACGGAGGGAGTGGGTAAATTTGTTTACGCGGGACATAACCGATGGCCAGGTAAATGGAGCAGGCCAAACGGTGATCTCGCGGTGCGGCTCGCCGCGTCCACCTCTCGTGGGCGGCCCCGCCATGCTCCCCCTTGGGTGTGCTTTGCTACGAGGCTCTGAGCAAGGTGCACTCTGTGCCTTTCCTTTCCTCTCTTCTTGGTCTTCTTCGCTCCCCCCTCCCCGCTTGGTCTTCCTCGTGCTGGGTGGTGGATTTGTCTCGTTTGGACTTCCGGCCGGGTTCGTTATTTGAGGCTGATGTTAGGCGCCGATTTTCTTCTCCTGTATGCTCTGGAAGTCCGAATTCTCCGTCGGCCTTTTGGTCGGCCTTTTGGCTAGTTGTCTCGTTTGGTAGATGCATCTTCAAGCTTGACCCGGTTTCGGTTGGTCATCTTCTTCAAGCTGCTTTTGGTGGTTTTGCCAGGGGATTCAAGGTCCTCTCGCTTGCTGACCGGGTTTTCCGCTTCACGGTTTCTTCCAAGGATGTTGGGTTCCACATTTACAACTCTAGATGCATTGTTCGTCCGGAATTCAAAGCTTTCTTCAACTTGTGGAACTCTGGTGGACCAAATTGGAATTATAAATTCAGATTATTCCTTTAAGAGGAGAATGACAACTGGTGGTTTGTTAAGGGCAGGAAAAAAATCTCGTTCGCTGATATGGTTAGGCGTCCGCCGTTGACCGGTGCGAACGCTGTCCCAATTCTTCGTCATAATCTTCCTTCCCGCTTCGCTGGAAATTTGAATGCGTCGAGGATTTCTGTCTTCAATAGATTGGGATCCTCCTCAGGAGCTCGGGGCTCGAGGTTTCCAGTCACCGCTTCGTCCTCGGGAGCCCCGTCGCGTGATCTTCATCGCAGGCTTGTTCCTTCAGTGGGTCTTCCTAGGCTTAACGGAAGCATGATTGGACGCGGGCGTCAGGGCCGTGATGATTGCTCCTTTTCAATTTCAAATTCAACTGCTGGGCTCCCCAGGATTCGTAGGCTTCATTGGTGGCCCATTTTGCGTAATGGGCCTCTCAGGCCTGGGCCTGGCCTTTCGGCCCCCCCCCACCCTTGGGAGGGCGGATTTGTCTGGTTCGGTTTCGTCAGCGTTTCTCTGCCAGTTTTGTAAAGCCAGGGGGCATTTGGAATTGTTCTGCAATCGTAAGAAATCGGATTTTGGATTTCCCCTCTCCTCGTTCCCTTCCTTCGAAAGTAATTGCCTTTTGGAGGGGTCGTCTCACCTCTTGGACTTCGGGTCCTGGTTCCGCCCTTCCCCCGGGTCCCTGACGGGTGGGACCCCTCCCACCTTTACCTGCTTCGGTGAATTTGCCAGGGCGGTCTTATTAAAAATATACGAACAGGCGCCCGAAACGTCCTTGGAGCTCTCGCTGGGTGTCACTTCACCAAAACCCCAAACCGCTCCTTTGCTCTTGGCTCTCCGGTGACCCTCTGAGAATCTATCAATGGCGTACCGGCGCGTAGACCCGGAGCCGTTCCTCCCACCAGGCTTCAGCGCCTCGGTGGTCCAGCATCGTGGGATCATGGTCAGGTCAGTCTCGCAGCGTTTATCGCCAATGCATGAGGACTGGGCGATTATCAATATTCATCCTTTGCCTGAGCACGAGGTCTTGTTCCCTGCGGTCAGAGATGTGGTCAGGGAGTATCTTGTTGAGCATCGTAGGGTCGGTGTTCGAGCCATTCAGCGCTCGCACTTGGGGCAGGTGATAGTGCAGTTTCGTAGTGTTCTGGAGCGGGATAATTTGGTTCTGCTTGGCCCCCAGCAATATTTGGATGCTACTTTCACCGCGGTCCGTCATAATGACGCTTGGAATCACCGAGCTCTTCTTTTCAACCATGAGTGCTGGCTTATGCTTCTGGGGTTTCCATTGGATTATCGTTCTTCAGAGTACTTGCAGGCCGCCATTGGGTCGTTTGGAAGACTAATTCTCTGGGAGGAGGATCAGAGTAATATCTCTAGAACTTTGCTTCGTGTTCGTGTCACTTCACTTGATGAGGTCCCCCAATTTATTGTTTTTTCGGAGGCTGAGGGCTTTGCTGGTGACTCCTGGACTGTTCAATGTGAAATTATTCAGCAACTCATGCTTGGTGGGCAAGCTCAAGATGAGGACCCCATCCCCCCGGCCCCCGAACGAGGATGGCCATCAGCTCCCCCTGGTCTTCTTCGGGCTGGGTCAGCCCATGCCTCCGACAGGGCTTGACCTAAATTTCCCTCTGGAGCCTGCGGGTGGAGAGCTGCCGGCTCAGCAGGATGGCTTTGGCCAAGGAGATTGGGACCAGTGGATTGTGAATGTCCAGCCCAATCAGCAGGTCCCGCAGCCCATCTTGCCAGAGGAGCAACCCATTCAGCAGGAAGAACTACAACTCAGTAACCAGCACTCTGGCTTGTCGTCTGATAGCTCCATTGATGCTGGTCAGCTTGCACCCCTTCCGAATGGTCATTTTGTGGAGAATGGATATGTGCTGCTTGGGAATGGATTTGATATCAATGCTACCCCATTCATTGGTCCTCAGGAGGTTGATGGACCGGTGCCTCAGGTGGACCATGTCCATGATATGGAGGACTTGCCCCATCAGCCCATGTTGGTGAGCCTAACAATAATCACCTTCAGAATTTAGAGATGAACTTCATGCTCTCTCAGGAATGGCAGCCTGACCCCGTTTTCCAGATGTTTGAGGAGAGAAAAAGATCTGCCCAGTTCTCTAGGCTCTAGGCCAAATACTTTGCTCCTGCTGGGTCGGCTGACCACTCGGTGGACATCCCTAAGAAGTGGGCACCTTTTTTCCTTTCGAATCTGCTTCAGCCTGATGCTTTCAATTGGTCGAAGACCTTTCTGCTGTCAGATATTCCCCCAACTTTGCAGGAGCAGGGAATGAATTCCCTCCCTTTTGTGGTCCCTAAGGAATGTCCGAATGATTCCTCCCTGGAGGATGTCATTTCTGGGATCTCCAAGGATTCTGACAGTCGTGGTGGGCCGTCACCAATCATTGTGGAGTCAGAGCTCAGAAGAAGCAAACGATTGAAAGAATCACGTGCTGGGTTCAGGCATGGGGCCTGCCCAAAAAGGAACTGCCTCATGTGCCAACATAACTTCGATGCCCCCCCGCTATCCTCCAAGGTGCTGCGGAATCTGGGCTTTAGGTTTTGTAACCTGTCTGAGGATGACCTTTCTGAGCATAGGTTAAAGCAAAAGAAATCGACTGTGGGATCTGTTGGTCAGCGGAGGATTGGCAGGAAGGATTTGGATGATGGAAAGACTGATGATTCATCTGATGAAGATAAGTAAGACAAACAATAGGCGGACGATGGGTGATCTGGGCTCCGGAGTTGGCCCCATTAACTTTTGGGTGTGCTTGGTTTTACTTTTGGTTCATGCAGGTCTTCTGGATACTTGGCTAGCACCTATGCGTGCTTGTTTTAATGTTTTGTTAATATTTTGCTTGTGGACTGAATCTAGCTTTACCCACTGGTTTGGGTATTGTTATGCCCCAAAAACTTCTTGTTTACTCAATGAGTAATCCCAATGTTGTTAACTTCCTGGAGTGGTCTGTGCTGAGCCACAACGTTAGAGGAATTAACTCTACCGCTAAGTGGAATGCTATTCGTTGTTCTATTCGGGATGCTGGTTGTGAGGTTATTTGTTTGCAAGAAACAAAAAGGAGTTCTTTGACTCGGCATACCTTAAAAACTTTTGTCCTGCTCATTTTGACTCATTTGCTTTTGTACCCTCGATGGGGAACTCAGGAGGATTTGTTATCATTTGGAAGAGCTCAAGGCTTTCGGGGAATGTTATCTTTCAAAACAATTATGCCCAGTCAGTGGAATTTACTTCAAATTTGTCGGCTTGTTCCTGGATTATTACAAATGTTTATGCTCCTTGTACCCCCCATGGGAAAATTGATTTCCTCAACTGGTTGCATAATATCAATATGCCTTCTGACAAACTTTGGCTTCTCGTTGGTGATTTCAACTTAATCCGTCGGCCAGAGAACAGGAATAGGATTGGGGGTGATACTAACCTTATGCTGAAGTTCAATGAAGCAATTAGCAACTTAGACTTGATTGAAATTCCCCTACACGGGCTAACGTACACCTGGTCGAACAGACAGCGGGAACCTCTTCTTCAGAGGCTGGATTGGTTTTTCATCTCTCAAGAATGGTCGATTTTCTACCCGGACTCCCATGCTAAGACAATGTCGCGAGACATCTCCGATCATGTTCCTTGTTTGGTTTCCTTTAAGTCTAGAATTCCTAAACCTAAGTTATTTCGATTTGAGAACTTCTGGCTTGAATTGGATGGTTTCATGAATCTTTTCCAAACTACATGGAATGGGCTCCCTAGCATCCCCGACAAATCTAAAAACCTGACTGCCAAGTTCAAGTATGTAAGGAAAGTTCTGAAAGATTGGCAGAGATCGCTGCCAAAAATTGATAAAACGGTGAAGAACATCAAGCTGCTAATTGAGCTTATTGACAACATGGAAGAGCATTGGGATCTATCTATTGAGGAATGGAATTTCAGAGAAATTCTGCAACAAAAGGTGGCCGAATTGCTTAACATTCAGAAAATCTATTGGAAGCAGCGTGCGGCTATTAGGTGGGTTACTGATGGAGACATTTGCTCTCGCTTCTTTCACGCCCATGCCACCATTAGGCACAGGAAAAATTCAATTGCTACCTTGACTGACGACAATGGGATCACTTTCCTCGAGCATGAACATAAATCTGGTCTTCTCTGGGACGCTTTCAAGTGCAGATTGGGTTCGTCTGACTTTTCAGGCATTGGTTTTGACCTCTCAGAACTTTTAACTAGTAATGAGCAACTTCACGAGTTAGACTCACCGTTTACTAAATTGGAGATCGATAGCATTATAAAACTTTTACCTTCGGATAAATCTCCGGGTCCCGATGGTTTCAATACAAATTTTATCAAGAAGTGCTGGCATGTCATTGCTCCAGATTTCTATGATCTTTGTGATAAATTCTATCATGGTGAGGTCTGCCTTAGAAGTATCAACGGGTCCTTCATTGTTTTGATCCCGAAGATGGAGAATCCTCAGAAAGTGGGGGATTACAGGCCAATTTCACTTCTAAACAATAGTATGAAAATCTTAACGAAGCTGTTGGCAAACCGTCTGCAACCGTTCATGTCTCGGTTAATTCACAAGAACCAGTATGGTTTCATCAAAGGGAGGTCTATTCAAGACTGCTTGGCCTGGGCCTTTGAATACATTCACTTATGCCACTCCTCAAAAAAAGAGATCATTGTGCTCAAGCTGGACTTCGAAAAAGCTTTTGACACTGTTGAGCATGAACTGATTATCCAGGTTCTGATCCACAAAGGTTTCGGTCCTAGGTGGATCAACTGGATTCGGAGCATCCTTCTCTCTAGCACGTCTCCGGTGTTACTCAATGGTGTTCCTGGTAAGCCCTTTCATTGCAAGAGAGGTGTTAGACAGGGTGATCCTCTTTCGCCTCTGTTGTTTGTCCTGGCAGCTGACCTTCTTTAGAGCATCATCAATAAAGCTAGGCTGTGGAATCTTCTTAAGCTCCCTTTACCGGATATTGGTGACCAGGATTTCCCGATTGTTTAGTATGCAGATGACACTCTTTTGATTTTGGAGGCATGCCCTAAGCAACTTTTCTTCCTCAAGGCAATCCTCAACTCTTTTGCTTCTTCTACTGGCCTGAAGGTTAACTATAATAAATCAAATATGTTCCCTATAAACGTGCCCCCTGAAAAAATGGCGATCCTGTCCCGTACCTTCAATTGCCAGATTGGAGAGATGCCAATCACCTATCTTGGTTTGCCTCTGGGCCTTGCGAGACCCAGAAAGGAACACTATTTGCCTCTTATTCAAAGGATTCAGAAGAGGCTGTCCTGCTCCTCAAACTTTCTGTCTCAGGCTGGGCGCTTGGAATTGGTAAATTCAGTCTTCTCAGCCCTACCAACGTTCTTTATGTGCACGCTCAAGGTACCTAAAACCATCATTAAGGAAATTGACATGTTCAGAAAGCACTGTCTGTGGAGAGGAAATGACATTAATTCCAAGAAGCCACCTCTGATTGCTTGGAATGCGGTTACTCAGAGGAAAGTGAATGGTGGACTGGGGGTTCTTCACTTGGAAACCCTGAACGAGGCTCTTCTAATCAAATTCTTGCATAAATTTTTCAATCACAGTGACTTACCTTGGGTGCATCTCATCTGGAATAAATACTATTTGTCTCGTGGTCTCCCTGGTCATAGAAACATTGGCTCTTTCTGGTGGAAGAGCATGATCAAGCTTCTTCCCAACTTTAAGGGACTGGCTCTCCCTGTTATTGGCAATGGCAGATCAATTTCGTTCTGGGATGATCAGTGGAGTCAGAGCATCCCGAGGCATAATTTTCCAGAGTTATTCTCCTTTGTCAAAAACACAAAATTGACTATTAAAGAGGCCAAAGAGCAGGAGCAGTTTGATGGTTTTTTTCATTTGCCTATCTCTGAACAAGCGTATGATCAATATTTGGTGCTGAAGGTGTCTTGGGAGCAAATTGTCCTCAGTGACGCCCATGACCGTTGGCGGTACATTTGGGGGTCTGACAAATTCTCCTCTCAAAAAGCTTACATATTTTTTATGGGCCAGACGCAGATTCACCCTATCTACAGACTATTATGGAAAAGCAAATGTCAGCCTAAGCATAGAGTCTTCTATTGGCTGTGGCTTAAAAATAGGCTAAATACCAGAGATATGCTGAGAAGGAGAAACATGGAGCTGGATTCTTATTCCTGCGAGAACTGTCTATGGCAAAGAGAGGAGACTCTCTATCATCTGTTTCTCAGATGCAATTTCGCGAAAGCATGCTGGAACTCAATTGGCATAACTCCGCCCAGAATTTCTAATCCTGAGGAGGCATCAGCGAACCTTAAACACCAGCTTAACGTTCCCTTCTCTATGGAGATTATTATTCTCATGACTTAGAGCATCTGGAAAAGCCGAAACGAGTGGTTGTTTTCAAACAAAGATCCTTCGGTGCATCGCTGTACGCAGGAATTCAGCAAAGAGCTGCGGTTGATCATACACAGAGCGCGGGGGAACTTTGACACCTCTATCCCGAATTGGCTGAGTCTGTGGCAGGCATAGGAGTAGTGCTTCCTTATTCATTTCTTTTTAACGTTTGTAAAAAGACTAAGTTTTAACGTTTTCTTTTCGCTTCTTTAATAAAATCCTCAGTAGTGGCCTCCTCTCCTAATTCTTCAAAAAAAATTTGTTTACCCGGGATGACGAATTGCCTGTGCGCGCGCTCTGGGCAAGCCGCCAAGTTTATGCTTTCTCTGTTCCATGTGTGCAAAGTGCAAACACAATCCGTTTCAGACGCGAGATCGAGCACCGGAGGAGACAGAGATTGAAAAGCGATGCTTTCTGCTCCATGACGCAACACTCCTTATATATAAGTTATAAGTAGTTCCTTCCCGACACACACCACGTGGAGTCCGTTTGTTCACAGCTCGCTCGCGGGACGGACGAGCTCTTGCGTTGCGTGCAATGCAATGCAATTGTCGTCGGCGCTCGCAAGGCGACGGCGAATTGATGACGCAAAAAGATCCTTCATGGCGGGTGGCGGAAGCCTTTCCAGCCAGATCGATCGCCGGGTTTCGGTTGGCGGCTGCTGCTGCTGCACGCACGTGTCCACGGCCCCGTACCGTAGCGCGCATGTGCGGCCGGCGGGTGAGGTTGCGGCTGATCCGATCAGCGGCACGACGCATTGCTCCTGTAACCCAATCAATACAGCAGCGTCGATTGCATGCGTGTCTCGCCTCTCTCTAGCCAATGTGGGTGGGTGGGTACCAAAATTCACTGATAAGCTTGCTAGATCACTTCACTGTGGCCGTGCATCTTAGGTTACACGACACTCCTGCAGGCGTACGTAGGTCAATATATAGTAATCGGAAGCTTAAGTAAATTAAATAAAAAGAATATGAAATATAACTCGGTGGCCAGCCGGGGTGGTCCGAACTTGAAACCCGGCCCAGTTGCGCTCTCATGTTATGCCCAGCAAGCGCTAATGCTACTGCTAGATCGAATCCACATACAGGAAGAAGCAAAAAAAATAATAAATACATGGAGATGCGGGGTATCGATCCCCGTGCCTCTCGCATGCTAAGCGAGCGCTCTACCATCTGAGCTACATCCCCATCTTGTTGAGCGTCTTTGTTTCAAGCTCTAGACACTATGGCTCGGCGCACGTCGATGGGATGGGAACACTGCGGGCCGCGGCACTGTTGGATCGAAGCCTCACGTCAGATCCGCATCGGCGACTCCTTGCAACCAACGCGTGGGCACAACAAGCACAACACCAGCCAGGACGGATCGCATCGCATCGTGTTCCACGCACGACCGCCCGCCCCCACTGCACTGCAGCTGCAGTGCCCGGACCCGGACCAGAGGAGGTCGACGCGGACGGACCAGCGGATGCGCGCCCCCGAAACGTACCCATCTAGTATATCATAGAGGAGCTGGAGAAGGACCGCGCGCGCGTTCCCCCAGCTGACGAGGGGGACGGAAGAAGGCAGATCAAGAGCTGGCCGCCGGCAGCTAGCGACATGTCGATGGATGGATCCCCACCCAGTTCATTCCATCCATCTATAATGATGCATGCGTGTAGGTAGTAGGTGGCGATTAGCATGGCAATTAGCTAGGGCGCGCGCGTCTAGCACACAACGCAACGCACGCATCAGATCGCTTGTCCGCCTGGTGGCCTGGCCTCGTGTCTCGGCGGCAATCTCGAGTGGGACCGGCTCGCTCCTCCCTCTCCCTCTCCCTCTCCCTCTCCTTCCGCATATGGCTCACCGGCCTGTGTCATGTCAGGTGCATGCGGCGGCATGCCACACCGGGTGGGTGCACGCGGATGGGCGCGCTGCAACACCTGCACGGGCACGCATCATGGATGCATGCATCCGCGCCCGCCGCGGTGCCGGATGTGGCCTTTATTTAGCCCTGCGGCCACATGAACCCTCATCATCATAGAGCGCCACAGACACGAACACGATCGTGCGGACTAAACAATCATTAAACTCTCCGGGAGTTCCTCAATCACCATAGTTCCTAGCTCTCTTTTCACCGCCGCTTGATTCTTCCCATTGTTAAATCCTAAGATGCATACGATCAGTTTCTAAGCCCCTAGAATACCAATCCGCAGAAGGATGAAAAATAGAAGAAAAAACCTCCCCGCGAGGGGCGCTTCTCTGTAGGGTTATCGCGCTTCCAGTCACTCCCTGTAAGGGGAACAACATGCACCGAGATCTAAGCCACCGTAGGTTGTCGCGCTTTCAGTCACTCCGATGTCTAGGCGATAACCCCTCTCTGTAGGGCTTATGGTTTGGACGAGTACCAAAGTTAACTATACTGCGACCCCTTAATATTTTATATATAGCATCGTATGAACGGATGGCTCCAACCGAGGTTAATGTGGACTCTCCCAATCAAAAACCTCGATCAAGAAGAAGGACAATTGAGTTAAGTCTGATCCAGTCACTGACGACACACCCAACACCTATATATACATATACTCGTATATTCGTTGGGAGCGCGACAGTGCTTCGCCAAGAATTTGACCACAGTTAAGTAAGCTAACGACACTGCAACACCGTGTGTATATATGTACCTTCAAGCCAGCAGCGGACATAATATGAGAATACCGTGTATATATCCGGTCCTGCTGCTAATCGTATGAATAATGGATCATTAATTCATCACACCACTTTATTATATATCAATCAGCAATCAGTCCCAGTCCTTTTCCTCCTATATACTAACTAGATATATGCCCGTACGTTGCAACGGGTAATACTTATGCAGACATAGGTCATTGTTTAATGAGTAATCAACCGTCAGGGTGACACTTGTGTATGTATAGATCATTGTTTAGTGATGTTATCAACCAAACTTCACGTGTCGGGTCAATATGCGAGGGAGGTGACATTGGGAGGCAGGCTTGGGGGGCAGGGCGTCGGGTGTGTGGGACCGCGAATTGCGTCGGGAGGCAGATTGGAGGGTGTTAGGTGGATGGAGGCCACGACATGTGGAACGTGGCGCGGTTAGAGCGAGAGGCGGGAAGAGGTGGAGGAGGTCGAGTGCGGACAGTTCTGCCAAAGTGGCCTTAGGTGAGTCATGACTGCGTCTGCTACCTGGGCTTAGCCTCGGATGAGTCGTGATTGCGTCTGCTTCCCGGGCTTGGCCTCATGAGTCGTGACTACCTGTCCCGCCCGAGCTTGGCCTCAGACGAGTCGTGATTATGTCTCCCGCTCGAGGGTGGCCTCAGGCGAGTCGTGACTGCGTCTACCGCCGGGCTTGGCCTTGGGCGATTCTTGACAGCCTCTCCCGCCCGAGAATGGTCTCGAGCGAGTCGTGACTACGTATCCCGACGGGGGTTGGCCTCGAGCGAGTGGTGACTACCTGTCCCGCCTGATGATGGCCACGGGCGAGTCGTGACTACTTATCCCACCCGGGGTTGTCCTCGGACGAGTCGTGACTGCTTATCCCACCCGAGGATGGCCTCAGGTGAGTCGTGGCTAACTGTCCAGCCAGGGCTTGGTCTCAGGTGAGTTGTGACTGTGTCTCCAGTCGGGGGGTTGGCTTCTGGCGAGTCGTGACTGCCTGTCTCGCCAGAGGATGGCCTCGGGCTAGTTGTGATTGCTTGTCCTGCCTGGGCTTGGCCTCGGGCGAGTCGTGACTGCCTCTCCCACCCGAGGGTTGCCTCGGGCGGACTGCCTGTTCTGTCTTGGCTTGGCCTCGGGTGAGTTGTAACTTTGTATCCCACCAGGGTTGGCCTCGGGCGAGCTGTAACTGTGTATCCCACCCGGGGTTGGCCTCGGGCAAGTCGTGATTGTCTGTCCCGCCCACGGATGACCTCAGGCGAGTCGTTACTGCCTGTCCCGCCTAGGCTTGGCCTCAGACGAGTCGTGACTGTGTCTCCCGCCCGAGAGTGGCCTAGGAAGAGTCGTGACTGTCTGTCCTGTTTTGGCTTTGCCTCGGGCGAATCATAACTGCCCCTCCCACTGGGGTTAGCCTCAGGCGAGTCGTTACTACCTCTCCCACCCGATGGTGGTGGGTCACGTGGGTCGGCGGAGGTAGGCCGATCGTGGGGGCGGCGCGCTCATCTCCTCGAGGAAGCTATCACCACAGGAGGAGAGGGAGACAAGGAGGCACTACATATTTGTGACATGTCTTTAATTGGATACACCTACAAAACAATTATAAATATTGCATAAAAAATAAAATACATGCAAACAATAACCGTGTAAATTTTAAACTCATATTTACCGTGTCATGGTCTAGATAAAGTAAAACCCTTCATTCAACACTACATATTTGTGACTTGTCTTTAATTGGATATAGCTCATCTATTTTAGTTTCAACATTACTGACTCGCTTTAGAAAGTTGAACTAAAAAGCATTTTCTATGTGGACACGACCTCCATATTGGCACTTTAGATGATCTTGAGATTTTATTAAATTTATGCAATAGTCTATCACCTGCAAGTGTGTAAGTTGTTGTTAAAAATACCAGAGTGGGTAAAAAATTATACATACCAGGGTCACCAAATGAAAAACTAAGCATGAATTACCTCATCACCTAGATATCGTAGTTGAGGTTTAATGGAAACCAACATGAGTCGAGTTGGCTAGTGGGTGGGAGCCTATGCTCAAGGCCTCCAGGATTAGTAGTAGAGATTATTGTTTATTTCTAAACACTAATATACGTGTGGTAAGGTGAAGCTGTGGTACAGGTGTCCACATTAAATTCTTAATATAGTAGTATAGATATAGATGTACTAATGGTTAGCGGAGTAGATCACTTGCAATTATTATTTTACGACAGTTCAGAGTACCACCCATAGCTTTATACATGAATGGGATTAGGATTTAGGAGGACACATGCGCGTTTGAAAGAGATACATGGCCAACTTCAAACACAGCATACGGTCAACACACGCCCCGCTCACACCTGACTGCATGAACTGTCTGATAAGGACTTTTTTGTTCAGGTTTAGAGGTGGCTTCGAAGTTGGAACTTGGAACAGAGATTGCAATGGAAAACATGGAGTGGATTCCTTTTCAAAAAAGGCCTAGAACTGTGAAACCTACTCAAGAGGTGATTTGGAATGTTGCTACAATTTAATAAAGATAACAGCTTCAAGCATCACACATACAGATTATGGAGGCTACATATTTTACAAATACAGATCAAAATCTAACATACTCTAGTAACTCCATCCTTGTCATAGGATGTGAGGCACGTAATCGAACTACAAGTCGTACTTTGGTCCCATGGCCAGCTTCACTGCTTTAAGATGGTCCTGATTCAGTGAACAATGGTATGAATGAGATGCTTCTAACGATGTCAAGATAACTCACATAACGCTAGTGCATTCTGCATAGGAAAAAAACAACGCTTACCGAAACTGAGAGGTGACACGCTGAATGGGCCATCAGTGTCGTTCATTGCAGAACCGTTGTTTGTCTCCCGTAAGTGACAGAAATGAGGGTATTGACTTCAGTATCAAATTCCTACCACCTTTTCGGTTTTGGGAACTACTGAGCGCATTGTGTGGCAGCGAGACCCATTTTCCATTGGGTGAAGTAGTCTTGACACGGTTGTTAAGAGAATTTGGTTCTTGTAGGATATCAGGCATCTACTCATCGGCACCACTGACAACAAGCTTGTATGATTTACAAGGTTGTAATGTTGCAGTAGCTTTCGAAGCAGATGGATGGGAGTTCACACTCCAAGGTTTGGATGGTCTGGGTGGTTTTACACTTGAGAAATTTGCAGTTTGAGCAGAGAACTGCACAAAAAATACTTGGTTATTACTTAATCAAATGCAGAAGCAAATATACTAAGCATACTCAAGGAGAGAAATATTTAATAAGCAAACCTGCAAAAATCAAAATGTGGTGTTATTGGGACAAGGTTCAGGAGGGGCTGATCTTCGCTCTGTACATTTGCTTTTTGTTGATCGTTCTCTTTTCTTGTTGAGAATTCTATTTGTTCACTATCTTGTTTCATCTCTTCAGGGAGTTCAGTCTCAGATGATGCAGCAAATGCGAACGAAACAATAATAATCAGAGGAATGACTAAACCACGGTGCCTTGTTCATTCCAGAGTTAAGAGTAATGTGGGTGTGGGTTAAGTTTTAGCCGGTACTCCGTATCTATCTCAGATGAGAGTATGCAAATGTAGATATATCTAGGAAACAAAAGTTGATTATTCAGAAAATCTGAAACGACAAAAGATTGCAAAAACAAAAGGATGCTCTCTGAAATCAGATGTTTTTTCCTTTACAACCACCACCTATGCTGTCGTAGAAGAATTTTGTTTGAACATGAACCTTTCACCTTTTTACATAGAATAGAAGTCCTGATACACCTATTTTAAGGAAACTCGCTACCAAAATATCCAGAGTGTCATGTTTACGAATTACAGTGGTGTCTAATCCAAATTAAAATCATAGGCAAGGTAATCTGATTGATGTTCAGTGCATAGAAACACTTTTTAATGAGAACACCACTGAACTTCTATTATTTCAAGGGACACATCAGAAGTTATTAGCATCATAATATAGTAAGTCAGAAAAGATGTCCCGGGATGGGACTCACGGACTGTACATGTTCCTAAATTTGAAACGCTAAATGCTCACCATCTCTTCTCCCAAAAGCATTTTTGATACTCTCACATCTGCAGTTGCTGGAGCATCCAACACCTCACTTTATTCAACCAAACATTTAAAACATAAGTAAAATCCAATAGGTACAATTTCAGATGAGATCATCTCAACTTCAATGAAGTACCTGATATCATTCACGGTATTTCTTGAGACAACTTGACTTCTTACAATATTTCTAAAGCTGGAGTATTATTAGGCTTAAGCTACAGTCACATTAATCATTTCCACATCAATCATAGGCTTAAGCTGTTTGCCTTCAGTGCCATCACGTTTTGATATGATGTCTAGTTCAACTTAGATGCCTGGTCAGTGTTTGGCATCACATGACCATACAAATTATGAAGAGCCTTTTCTGTTAATGCATGAGAAAATAACTCAACAAATCCATACCCCTCTGACTGTCATGTTTGCCTATTGCGGATAACTTTTATTGTAACCACCTACAAAAATATAAGATAGAAAAATATAATAAGATTACAAGTCAAAAGGTTTTGGAAGCACAAACACACATAAACAGAAAGAAGAAATAGTAAGTGATGCTTGATTAGCATTAACCTCATATGTATCCAATAAACATACTTTCAACTATGTTTGAAGAAAGGTTCCTATTAGCTAATACTCCTAGCTAGTAAAAAGTATACATACAAGTCGCTTTGTCCATATATTTTTGTGCCTGTTGCTTGTCTTGATTTATCACCACCGACACCCCGCTTCTACATAGCAGGGTCAGTGGTAACTCTGGCGTAGCATGGAAGTTCACTCACAACTCTACCAGTAAACTGAGCATGCTAAACTGTTAATGAAAAACAAACATCATGAGATTCACAGATAACATCAGCAAAACAGATAAATGGAATGGTACAATGTCAATACCTATTGTAATTGTAGTAAAACAAAGACAAAGAAAGGAGCAAGGATCAATAAAACTTACATGCTGAAATAGCCCTACCACTTGGCATCCTGCACAAATGGACAAAAAACGAAAAAAACATGTTAGAATCAGTCTCCAATCAGGCACATGAACAGACGACTAATATATTAATATTCATACAAGTTAAGGGATATAACTTTAAAATACAGTGTTGTAACTTCTAGTGTTATTTCTAATTCTCTCCCTAGATTGCAATTGAGTATCTCCATAATCATCATGGCAATCTGCATACCAATAACCGACATATTTTTCTTGAGGAAAGTCCCATTTAAATCTCAGATTTCTTGATGAATTACACTCATCGCACAAGAATGAGCAGTCACACAAAACCTACCTAGCTGGAATCTTTCCCAATCCAGAAATGGAAGTAAAAAAATATAAACACATCCTTTACATGTCATCTAAAAATGGGACATGTACATTGCATTAATAAAAAAATATCGTTTGTGTAGGGGAAAAGAGAGAACGCTGGTGCCTCTAGAAAAAAGGAAGGTTAAAATTATTTAACATACTTGAATGATTATCTAAACAAAGACATTGAACTTAGTTCAATCAAACATGCTAAGATACACAGAAAACTACCAAAATTTAACAAAACTCTATCCAAATGTACTGAAATGTAAGCTCCCAAATTCAAAATATGTACTTCCAGCTTCACATCAAATGCAAGAGCTCCAGATCCATACATTTCCAGACCAAGTCATCAAAACGAGAAGGAAGTCACACAGTATGACAAGTGGCCATTTTCCATGCTATCTATCTCGAAGCTCTGTTATAACGCCATCCAGTTGCTATATATTAAGCATGCAAAGTTGAACAATAATTAGCATGCACTGCTTAATTCTCGATGTCAACATGTTGAAATTTAGGGCAAAGTGGTGCACAGACCTGGGTCAAACTGAAACCGCCCTCCACAAAATTTTGTTGATATAGTGCAATATTCGCACCATCGACTATAGCTTGGTAGTCTTTATTTGCTTCCAACCACTCCTATAACAGTCATAACCAGCATGTGAGATTATGTTCACAAATGGGTATTGTTTAAAATACAGGAAGAACCAAAGAAACAAAGTTACATCAATAAGCAAGATCTATTGGCATACGACTACAATTCATTAGCTATAACACAAGTTATAAGTGACAGCTTAGTCTAGTTATTAGGATCTAGGATCAGCTACATGAAGAAGCAGTTAGAACCCCGTTTTATCTGAAGGATGGGCAAAACAGGAAGCAATTTCTAGGTGCACAAGGATGCCTCAAATATGTGGCTCAATTCCTCAGCTTAATTCCTCTAATGTACATAGGCTCATCGAGCACCCAATCATGTTTACATACTTAAAGCACACATCAGATCACCATTAGTAGTTAGTGTAAAATATGGCAGAATGCACCATCTTCCCGTCTATTCCCCCCCATAATATTGTTTCTCCGTGATTTAGCAAATGAATAATCAACTTCAGTTGGCAGTGAGATAACCAGAATGCCAACCTTAGCCATTGGGCCATAGAAAGTTGAGAGGTAAGTAATCACAGGTCACATCTATCAGCTATCAGACTATCACTACTACTGGGCCATTTATAGTCGTATTCGCTACTCTACTCACTACGAAAGGTATGGTATAGGTTCCCGTAGAGTTCAATGCTTTCCAAGGTCTGATTCGCTAACTAAATCCCCTAAACTGTAACAATCGGCAAAAAATCTGTTTCTATAGCGGTACATGCAGAATCAGCAAATAAATCATTGAATAGAAAACCAAGAGGACAGAGGTTCACTTACAGCTCTGATGTAGGGGGAGTCCTGGTGCTTGAGCAGGCCGTGCATCTGTTTGACGGTGAGCTTCATGGTGAATAACTTGTAGAGGAGGCAGAAGGCGGAGGAGGGCCCGCGACAGTTATCGGTCATCCAGGGCTCGACATGGTCCACCTGGTTGTAGATCTCGTCGACGACCTTGTGGTAGGTCTTGTACTTGAAGAGCTCCTTGAAGTAGTCCGAGGAGAGGATGTTCACGGACAACACCTTCTCCATCAGCCCCTCGATGGAGAACTATATTCTACCATGGCATTAATGCTATGTAGGAGTCTGAAATTGAATACCAAGATACACATTTAGTTTAGCTTTGTGAACTATTGGAAACAGAGGTCACTATGTTGTATTTTGCTACAGAGCAGGATATTTGAGTTTTTTATAAATGTCACACAAGAGAATTAAGAATCTGGTGATATTTGACACTGATTCCGGACTTCTTCAGTTCTTGCATTGCATATCCTCATCCAGTTCTTTACCGTTATCATCCACCATGTGGGCACTTGTTTTTAACACTGGACTATTCAGGTCCTTATCTTTTGGTGCTCATTTTTAGGACATATTACTTAGAGATCAAGGTAGTTCAAGTTGGGGGGTTCTCAAAGAGAAAGAAATTGTTATGCAACACATATCCCACAGGCTCAGATTTTCAATGTGAGTAGGTTTTAGTCTTTATTCTTGATTTTCTTTTGTCCTTCTTAATTCTTTATTTGTCCTTCTTAATTATTTATTCTGCAAGCTCCATCTCCTTTTATGCAACTTCGATGGCTTTCCTTTTGCTGAAGAGGCAAGCTGTTCACAAGGTAGAAAATCTTGGGTAAGGACCATAAAAACATTGGTGTGTTTACAGAGTACATTTTCTAGGTGTGTTTTTAGGTTTGATTTCCAGATCCATTACATGGAGTTGTAGTGTTTTTCCTCTTTTTTGCAATCCTTATGATCTGAATGTAAGCTTTGTGGGAAATATGATCTGACTACTGAGGTTATTATGCATTTCACAGTTCAGACATAGGTTGGAAAAAAACAGGCATTTCAGTCATAGAATACAGAAAACTAAAATGGTTGAACCTAAAAGATCTGAGTAAGCAAAATTACCTACAACTGTAAGTTGATGCTCTTCCTATTCAATGCCTTATTCATCATCATCCTGCTTGTATTTATTGCCAACTTGGCATTCCCTTTGAGCATCAGGGACAAAAATCTTGCCTTCATGGTGCATTCTGCTTTTTGCTTCTTTCTCTTCCAACTTTTTCCTCAAGGCCTCATAATATGCATTTATGTATTCTTCCTATAGGATAAAAATACAAAATAATATAAAATTGTATGAATAGTAGACTCTTTACTATAAAGTCTAGTATATGTTCATTACTGAACTGACCTGTACACTTTGATCAACTTTCAAGTCATGTCTCTTATCATGTTTGGCTTCATATTTTTCAAGTTTTTGTGACTCAATTTTCTCTACTCTCTGTTCCTTTGTAAGATTCATGCCATCTTTGATCATCCATGGAGGTTAGACTTTTAGTTCAGAGAAATATTTACATGATTCATCACCTTCTATCACACCATATTTCAAAAGATCAACTTCAACCTAAAAAATGAAATAGATATCTCACTGTACAAGAAAAGGTATGCCCATAATGTAAAGTGCAACAAGATAAGCACATTTGGGGTGACTCCATGTTAAACAAATAAATGCATTAGTGAGAACTTTTTTATGGGGATGCCATAACATCATTTAACGAAAGGTACAAATGTGAAAACTTCTAATTGAATTCAAGGTGTTTTTCTTATTTTGATGGATAGTAGGGAAGAGAACTTTTGTGCAGATAATGGATTAATATGATTCAAAAGTTCATTTTGGGATAAATATGTCAGATATACAACCAATAAGGTATATGGAAGTCTTACTGTTGTTTGTCCAATGTGTGGCATTGGTGTACCATATTGCTCTTGTGAATTCCTAGAAAAAAATAGTTGCAGCAGGGTCACCAATTGCAAGGACACCAATATTTTCTCTTCCCCATGTTTATAGACTCCCAAACTCAGACGCAAGCAGATTCTTCACTTTATCAAGTTGTGCAACCAATGTCCAATGGCTTCAATTGCTCCTAATATAATAGAAAAATAATATACAAATCTCATTCAGATTCTTAAATACTAAGAACAAGATTCTGTGACACTTGTTGATAGATTAGTATATGTGCAATCACCTCCAAACTGTTGCATATAGAACACGATTCGTTCTTTTCCAAGAAGAACAAAATGCAATAGTTTCTTTTATCAAAATGACTTATATTATGAATTTCTCATCCAATCACTTGTAGTGATATCAGTCAAAAACTATTTCTTGACTCTAGGCAAATACAATAAATTTAAAGCTTATGTAAGCTCACCCACGGGCTCCGCTGGCGTCGAGAAGCCCCCATAAGCCAGAGCTCCATGTTGTTTTCATCCACATTGTACACCAAAACAGATCGACGGGCCCTTGTGGCTACATGACAAATATGGTTTGCATGGCTACACATCTTGGTGGGACCTTGTGCCATCATAGAATATGGTTTTGTGGCCATTCACCATATAATGAATGAATGAATGGAACTGGGAAGCAGAATGCCCATTAGACAAGCTGCTCTAATGTGTAAATGAGCAATGTTGTTCGGATAGGTCAGAGGAGGGGGTGGGAATACCTGGTGGATGCTCTTCACTGACGAAGAGATCGACACATGGAGCGCATCCATTGACTTTATCTGCTGTTGCAACTGAGTAATTTCATTATCTAATCTGGAATCAAGAAAAAAGAGGCTTTAATTTTTAAAGCATGTAAACATGGACACGCAAAAATGGAACTACAAACACCTTCAACTGCCCAACAGAAAAGACAGAACCTTGCAATGTCAGCATTTATCTTTAGCCCTGAGATCGCACCCTGAGCAAACTGAAGCAGCTCGTCACGTTTTGCCTGGAAAAGAACATAGAAGCCAACATTACAGTTGATGCATTTTATGCTTTTGCTGCCATCTAATAACACCAGGTAGAAAGTACATTTTACATGATTTATGAAGATAGCTAAACGATCAAATAACTCATATACATGAGTACATGGTTTAATACTGAGAACTGATAAAATAAAAAAGAAAATTCATACCAACACTTCGTCACTATAACTTGAGAATAACCTTGCTAGGTCCTTTACACTACTTAAGAGTGCATTGTGCACATCCTTCCCTCCCGAAAGGCACATTCTGTAATGAAGAATCATAACATTATATGTTGCTTGAATAGAGGTAACATGGAAAAATTCAAAGGGGTTTATAACTCATATTAACGTTCTAAATGTAGTACAGGGGGCGGGCATCTGTAAAGACAATCAAAAGATAATGAACTTGTCATGTATACAGTAATACATTGCACATTTTTTGTACACTGGACTCGAGACTTGTTATGTGAGAACCAGACACGATCATATATGAACAAAAAAATTCAAGAACAAAGTAACAAGACATCAAATGGTCGAATAACTTGCCCAAAAACTTCTGAGACCAGTGAAACTTCTTCCTCAGTTGGGGCTTCCCTAATCTGATCATAGAAGACGAGTCAAAATTTTGAAATTACTAAACAATGGTACCTACATGGCTACATGGTGGCAACGACAACGAGACCATTGCAACACCAAATTGAACAGCCACAAATCCAACTCACCAAGGAGAGAACAACACACTCGAGGGCTTGACTGTAGAGGAAGACATGGAAAAAGTTCATCGGCTCCACACCGCTGTCGTAATCGATGTACAAATCCTGCAACTCCCGCGAGCACAGGTGGTTCGGCGCCTAATGAGTCGGGATCACGTAATGCAATCCAAAAAATTCTGCAAACCAAGCGAGTAGCCAGGGAGGGATGCTGACCAGCAGGGACGCAGCCTGGTCCGGATTGTCCCCAAGTTGCGGCTCCCGAACCACCATGGTCACGCGCTGGGTCTCCTTGAGCGCGACGAGCCACCGGCGCAGCAGCTGCACCCGTTCGTCCCCTTTGCAGGAGAGCGCTGCCTCTTCCAGCCTCTTCGCTGCCACCTTCGTGCTCTTGTAACTCCGGCTCCCCTGCTAGAGAACAGAGGGTACTAGGGGAGGCCGGCATGGGAACGGGAAGGGGAAGGAGGAGGCCAGTATGGGGAGGGGAGCAGTGCCGTCTGCCGATGACGTGTACCAGGCGGATCAAGGCGAAATCTACGAGATCCAAGTGAGACAAGCCCCGATTTGAGCCCACGGCAGCGCAAATCGAGGAGGATTGAGGAGGGACAACATGGATCGGAGCCAGAGCGATGGAAGGGGAGGAAAGCTACTCACCGAATCCATCCTCGATGAGGTAGTTGAAGGTGTGGCTATCGCAGTTGTAGGTGAACTTGTTGCGTGCGCCACGAACACGTAGATCAGCGACTGCTGCCCCATCGTCTCGCCTTGTAACACCCAGTTTGTAATATATATATAATAAAAGAGGAGAAAAGTCATTTCCTATATTTTATGTGTGTGTTGAATCTACTTATCATCACATGTGCACACCATATTTAAACAACAAATGAATAATAAAAAGATATACCATTAAATCATGCATCATGGTGGAATTTTTATTTTTGTGTGCATTTTTTGTGACAGAATCACAATAATGTAAAAAGGAAATGTGTTAAATATCCAAATGGGGATTTAAATCCTAAAACAATCCTAGAATTAAGAAAAGAGAGAAGAAGAGAAATTAATAGGTGAATAAAAATAAGTATAAAAATATATATTATTCTTATACATATTGGATTTGTGTAATTAACTCAAAGGAGGAACTCATAACCAAATTTAAATTCAAGTTTGAATTAAAAAAAAGAAAGAAAGAAAGGAACAAAGGGGAAAATAAAACCAGAAAAAGGAAAAAGAAACCCCACGGTTGGGCCCCAAAGCCACCAATTTGGCCCATTTTCCCCTTCAACCCCCGCGCCAGCCCATTTCTGCCCATGCTCCACACGCGTGCCTTGCCGCCGACACTCATGGCCCACTGGCCAGCCTCTGACTTTCACGCACGGATCAAACACGGCCACTGGTTTGTGGGCCCGCGCTGTCAGCTTCAACCTCACGCTGAAGCTGTCGCGTGCCTCTGCCATGGATTCCGCGCCTCCGTCGCTCGCTGACGTTTGGGCCCTGCGCGCCAGCCATCTCTCTCAAGCATCACCACGGGCGCGGGGGATTCACAACCAACTCCCTGGTGGCATAACAGTATTGGTAACACCCATCCGAGGTCTTCGCTGACCGCCATGAAATGCGGAAGGGCGAGAGCTCGGGATTCCGTTGAGATCCACAACCACCCGCGGATTCCGCGCTCGGCGCGGCCATCCTTTCCCGAAGACCTCGAGCGGCTCGGGGTATAAAAAGGAGCCCGGGAATCACACACCGCCGCATGAACTCTGCTCCGCCTCCGCGCCGTCGACCTGCGTCCCTGTCACTGAGATGGCCTCAAAGTCAGTACAGGGAACTCCACAGTATAGCTTGGATAGCGTCCATGGCCGTGACAGGGTGGATCGACCACTGTGGCGGCATCAATTGCTCATCGGAGAAGGAAGGCCGCCGCGGATTGCGTCTCTCCGTGGACCGCCCTCACCTCGACGTCACGGCTGGTAGGAGCTTACAACCTCGATTCGTTTTAATCTTGGCATCGTGTTGCGGTAGTCGGGGTGGTAAATTGTGGACCGCAGCGGAAGAAGACCCGGCGGCGGCGAGGTCCGTCGTGGTGCCTGGGCGGCGGCGCCATGCTCTGGGCGGTCGTGAGGTGGAGGATGGCTGTGTGCCGTTGGATCCAGGGGCATCGGTCATGATCTAGTCTGCGTACCGGTAGGGATAGGATGGGTCTGAGCCATTGGATCTCTAATCGTGCGGTTGGCGCGAATCATTGGTTTAGAACTGATCTCGTTCGCAGATCTCGGAATCAACGGTTGTCGTTCGTCTGTGATCGCGCGTTGTTTCGTAATAAAATGATCTAATCTGGACGGTTGATTTTAGATCGTGCGGCTAGGATTGGCCAATACCCCTTCGGCCACCACTTTTTGCATAAGACTCCCTGTCCTTTTTATGAATAAACCCACAGTCCACCGCGGGGTAAATCTGAGTCACGGGAATACTTACGTAGAAGCCCTTGTCTTATATGGTAATTGAGGCGCGGTTTAGGAAAATGGTAGATCAGATAAATTGATTTATAAAAAGAATTTCTTATATAAAAACAATTCCAGAATCTTGTTAAATCCATAGAAAATTCATATTAAGCCCAAATTGATCCATTCTAATTCCTATAATTTTGTAATAATGTTGTTTATCACTTAGTGTCACTGTTTTCACATGAAAGTCACATTAAAATTTATATCCTATTTAATATTGTGCAAAATACATAAACCTTAGGAAATTTATAATTTCCCCGTTTTAAATCCGATTTGACTCGTTCCAGTTGCGTTAGTCTCGTAGCAACGCGTAGACCATTATTATTCAGTTTGTTCTTATGTTTGGTGTGATGTTAATTTTATCTATACCATGTTTGTTTGTATTGCTACGACTAGCGCGAGGACACGTGTCATCTGAAAAGCAAATTGGTACCTGGAATCTCAAGTGCCAGGCAAGTTGTGCCCTTGATCACTTCTTTTTACCCACTCATGTTCTAATTAATCATAATGATCTGCATAGGTTAATTTTGATGGGACCCAATAGGTTACCCTAGTTTGATTATCTTTATACCTTGTTTACCACTGAACTTTTTGGGTAGTACTCGCTAGTGCTTTATGTGGTTTTGGGTATGAAGATACATTATTCATGATTATACTTTTGTTATCCGTTGTTATTTACTGTTCATGATAAGATCATTATGTTAATTGGAACATGGAGCGACCACCCGGGAAAACAGTGCTACCACAAGGGTTTAATGGGACGCCCTTGGCCGATTAATTAGGAAAGCTAGTGGAAGACTACCTTACCCGAAAGGGGCAAGGGCAGTAGGGGAGTGGTCAGTGTAGGGAGGCCCTCGGGAGGATTTTGCTGCGATGGCGGTCCTGCAAGGGATTCCTGCATTGGAGCTTCCTATAAACTGTAGCGGGTTTTCTGAAGCTAGTGGAACTTTGTAAAGGCCTCGTAGTGTTACCCTGCCTCGCCTCCTCGGTAGAGGTGTATGGGAAGTCACGATCCCTTGGCAGATGGGTAACATGACTTGTGGGTAAAGATGCGCAACCTCTGCAGAGTGTAAAACTGGTATACTAGGCGTGCTCACGGTCATGAGCAGCTCGGACACTCACATGATTAATCTATGGAACTTAAATTCAATTTGTCATATGCATTGCATCGCAGGTGATGTTGTTACTTCTGTTCTACTATTTAATTGGGTTGGTATTTACTTATACTTAGTAATGGCTAATAAAATTTTGACCAACTTTAAAAGCAATGCTCAGCTTCAGCCATCCTCTTTGGTAAGCCTTACACTTCACATGAGCTCCCACCTTTGGCGAGTTCATACACATTATTCCCCACAACTTGTTGAGCGATGAACGTATGTGAGCTCACTCTTGCTGTCTCACACCCCCACAGGTCAAGAACAGGTACCGCAGGATGAGGCGCTTGGAGGATGCTGCGATGTGTTCGTGAGAGGTCTAGGCCGTCGTCTCCCAGTCAACTTTGGGTTGCTGGACCGTTGTCTCCTTATAATGTAATTATTTATTTTGTATAGAACTCCTGTTATATATAAAGATGTGACATTCGATCCTGTGCCACTATACATCATATGTGTGAGACTTGGTCCCAGCATATCTGGTGTTTATGTTCGCGCCCGGGTCTTGGTGCCCCTAAAACCCGGGTGTGACAGAAGTAGTATCAGAGCAATGCTGACTGTAGGACGAAACCTAGATAGAATTGAACAACCATTATCTACTTACCTTTGCTACTCTGATTCTTTCTAAACTTTTCTTAATCAATTCTCAACTATTTCCGCGTTACTCTGATCATTCTTACCTTTTCTTTTCTAAGACAAAATGTGGATTTCACACTTTGAAATCCTGTATCTAAAGTGACCTTTAGGAATAGGAGACCTACTCTTAGAAAAAAAATCAATACTATTTTTATAAATATTTATATACTTGAGTGTTTGTTCTTATGATACTTGTATGATTTGGATCTTTGATTGAGTGTGATGGGTTGTGGAGTAATGTCCACAATTACATCTACATATATATAATGCTTATAAAACTAACTAGACAAACTAGATTATCCCTCATTAAAGTATGTAGCCTAACAATATCTATCTCATCTTAAAAAGATTCTATCCTACACTCATAGATCCATCTTATCTTAAAAATATTCTCTTATCTTAATAGATTCATCTTATCTTGAAGGATTCATCTTATCCTAACCACTTTACTTATCCCATCTTAATAGATCTAACTAACCTCAAAGGATTCTACCTTATCCTTATGGATTTATCTTGCCCTAATTATCATATTGATCCCACTCTAGAATAACAACCATGATCTAATCCAAATTTGAGTTACTTAAATAAGTTAGATAATGTTGGCGACAAAAATTAGGCCCTAGCTAATCTATTATGATTTAACCTTGTGGGTGACTCTTAATGCTGGTACAAAGGATAAAACCATACTCCTAATTCACTTAAGCCTAAGTTAGTGTCATAGATCAACTCAGCCATACACTCCCAATAAGTTACATAATCCATCTATGTAAACCTATTAAAAAAATCCTATCCACAGACCCTAGCTATCTTAACTACAGCTCCCTAGCTCAGATGGAGATACCAAGATTGGAGACCGAAGATGATCAACCTCATCAAGAAAGGATAAGCACCAACTCAAGTCTTCAAGGATCAAGCGGGATCACCAAGATGAGTCAAGATCCACAATCTTGGATGGAGTCTTTTCTTACCCCATTCCTTCTTACCCAAAACTATATATGCTTTAAAGATATCTTTCATCCTGCATAATAAAGTGGCTATACCCATATATACACAGGCCTTCCTAATCACCCACTATTGTCTAAAAAAATATGAATCTCTGGATCTTGAACCTATTATAGACTAAAAGCCGAATCACAAACCAATCCTTATGTATCTCTTTCTTACAAATCTCGAGGGCGAGATTATTTTTAAGGGGGGTAGGATTTGTAACACCCAGTTTGTAATATATAATAAAAGAGGAGAAAAGTCATTTCCTATATTTTATGTGTGTGTTGAATCTACTTATCATCACATGTGCACACCATATTTAAACAACAAATGAATAATAAAAAGATATACCATTAAATCATGCATCATGGTGGAATTTTTATTTTTGTGTGCATTTTTTGTGACAGAATCACAATAATGTAAAAAGGAAATGTGTTAAATATCCAAATGGGGATTTAAATCCTAAAACAATCCTAGAATTAAGAAAAGAGAGAAGAAGAGAAATTAATAGGTGAATAAAAATAAGTATAAAAATATATATTATTCTTATACATATTGGATTTGTGTAATTAACTCAAAGGAGGAACTCATAACCAAATTTAAATTCAAGTTTGAATTAAAAAAAAGAAAGAAAGAAAGGAACAAAGGGGAAAATAAAACCAGAAAAAGGAAAAAGAAACCCCACGGTTGGGCCCCAAAGCCACCAATTTGGCCCATTTTCCCCTTCAACCCCCGCGCCAGCCCATTTCTGCCCATGCTCCACACGCGTGCCTTGCCGCCGACACTCATGGCCCACTGGCCAGCCTCTGACTTTCACGCACGGATCAAACACGGCCACTGGTTTGTGGGCCCGCGCTGTCAGCTTCAACCTCACGCTGAAGCTGTCGCGTGCCTCTGCCATGGATTCCGCGCCTCCGTCGCTCGCTGACGTTTGGGCCCTGCGCGCCAGCCATCTCTCTCAAGCATCACCACGGGCGCGGGGGATTCACAACCAACTCCCTGGTGGCATAACAGTATTGGTAACACCCATCCGAGGTCTTCGCTGACCGCCATGAAATGCGGAAGGGCGAGAGCTCGAGATTCCGTTGAGATCCACAACCACCCGCGGATTCCGCGCTCGGCACGACCATCCTTTCCCGAAGACCTCGCGCGGCTCGGGGTATAAAAAGGAGCCCGAGAATCACACACCGCCGCATGAACTCTGCTCCGCCTCCGCGCCGTCGACCTGCATCCCTGTCACTGAGATGGCCTCAAAGTCAGTACAGGGAACTCCACAGTATAGCTTGGATAGCGTCCATGGCCGTGACAGGGTGGATCGACCACTGTGGCGGCATCAATTGCTCATCGGAGAAGGAAGGCCGCCGCGGATTGCGTCTCTCCGTGGACCGCCCTCACCTCGACGTCACGGCTGGTAGGAGCTTACAACCTCGATTCGTTTTAATCTTGGCATCGTGTTGCGGTAGTCGGGGTGGTAAATTATGGGCCGCATCGGAAGAAGACCCGGCGGCGGCGAGGTCCGTCGTGGTGCCTGGGCAGCGGCGCCATGCTCTGGGCGGTCGTGAGGTGGAGGATGGCTGTGTGCCGTTGGATCCAGGGGCATCGGTCATGATCTAGTCTGCGTACCGGTAGGGATAGGATGGGTCTGAGCCATTGGATCTCTAATCGTGCGGTTGGCGCGAATCATTGGTTTAGAACTGATCTCTTTCGCAGATCTCGGAATCAACGGTTGTCGTTCGTCTGTGATCGCGCGTTGTTTCGTAATAAAATGGTCTAATCTGGACGGTTGATTTTAGATCGTGCGGCTAGGATTGGCCAATTCCCCTTCGGCCACCACTTTTTGCATAAGACTCCCTGTCCTTTTTATGAATAAACCCACAGTCCACCGCGGGGTAAATCTGAGTCACGGGAATACTTACGTAGAAGCCCTTGTCTTATATGGTAATTGAGGCGCGGTTTAGGAAAATGGTAGATCAGATAAATTGATTTATAAAAAGAATTTCTTATATAAAAACAATTCCAGAATCTTGTTAAATCCATAGAAAATTCATATTAAGCCCAAATTGATCCATTTTAATTCCTATAATTTTGTAATAATGTTGTTTATCACTTAGTGTCACTGTTTTCACATGAAAGTCACATTAAAATTTATATCCTATTTAATATTGTGCAAAATACATAAACCTTAGGAAATTTATAATTTCCCCGTTTTAAATCCGATTTGACTCGTTCCAGTTGCGTTAGTCTCGTAGCAACGCGTAGACCATTATTATTCAGTTTGTTCTTATGTTTGGTGTGATGTTAATTTTATCTATACCATGTTTGTTTGTATTGCTACGACTAGCGCGAGGACACGTGTCATCTGAAAAGCAAATTGGTACCTGGAATCTCAAGTGCCAGGCAAGTTGTGCCCTTGATCACTTCTTTTTACCCACTCATGTTCTAATTAATCATAATGATCTGCATAGGTTAATTTTGATGGGACCCAATAGGTTACCCTAGTTTGATTATCTTTATACCTTGTTTACCACTGAACTTTTTGGGTAGTACTCGCTAGTGCTTTATGTGGTTTTGGGTATGAAGATACATTATTCATGATTATACTTTTGTTATCCGTTGTTATTTACTGTTCATGATAAGATCATTATGTTAATTGGAACATGGAGCGACCACCCGGGAAAACAGTGCTACCACAAGGGTTTAATGGGACGCCCTTGGCCGATTAATTAGGAAAGCTAGTGGAAGACTACCTTACCCGAAAGGGGCAAGGGCAGTAGGGGAGTGGTCAGTGTAGGGAGGCCCTCGGGAGGATTTTGCTGCGATGGCGGTCCTGCAAGGGATTCCTGCATTGGAGCTTCCTATAAACTGTAGCGGGTTTTCTGAAGCTAGTGGAACTTTGTAAAGGCCTCGTAGTGTTACCCTGCCTCGCCTCCTCGGTAGAGGTGTATGGGAAGTCGCGATCCCTTGGCAGATGGGTAACATGACTTGTGGGTAAAGATGTGCAACCTCTGCAGAGTGTAAAACTGGTATACTAGCCGTGCTCACGGTCATGAGCAGCTCGGACACTCACATGATTAATCTATGGAACTTAAATTCAATTTGTCATATGCATTGCATCGCAGGTGATGTTGTTACTTCTGTTCTACTATTTAATTGGGTTGGTATTTACTTATACTTAGTAATGGCTAATAAAATTTTGACCAACTTTAAAAGCAATGCTCAGCTTCAGCCATCCTCTTTGGTAAGCCTTACACTTCACATGAGCTCCCACCTTTGGCGAGTTCATACACATTATTCCCCACAACTTGTTGAGCGATGAACGTATGTGAGCTCACTCTTGCTGTCTCACACCCCCACAGGTCAAGAACAGGTACCGCAGGATGAGGCGCTTGGAGGATGCTGCGATGTGTTCGTGAGAGGTCTAGGCCGTCGTCTCCCAGTCAACTTTGGGTTGCTGGACCGTTGTCTCCTTATAATGTAATTATTTATTTTGTATAGAACTCCTGTTATATATAAAGATGTGACATTTGATCCTGTGCCACTATACATTATATGTGTGAGACTTGGTCCCAGCATATCTGGTGTTTATGTTCGCGCCCGGGTCTTGGTGCCCCTAAAACCCGGGTGTGACACGCCTCGACTCGACTCCTCCTCCGCCCTCTGCCTACAGACTTAGGCCCTTGTTGTCGCCGGTGGAGAGGTGGATCTCGTCGGAGGCGCTATGGGTGTCTGAGTTGTCAGTCTTGATTATCTTGAGCTTGTCCGCGAGCTGCACCCCACCATCGCTGCTTCCCGCGCCGGCCACAACGTTCACCGGGAACACTCCGAAGTGACCGGTGGGCCGCGACCTCGACGACTTGGCGGACGCCATCGGACCGGTAGAAACCCTACCCGCAAGCGCAGAGTGCTGGCGTGCTCCCCTCCCCGCCCCCGTTCGGGAGGTGCAGAAGCTTCGCCAAGTGGATTTCTCACTTTGGTTGGGCGGCGACTCGGGGAGGCCGAATCCGCCTCCAGGTGGCCATGGAGGCAAGCAGGGAGGGTGGGCCGTGGAAGCGGCGGCGGTGTGGGGAGGAGAGTCGGGGGGAGGTTGGACGGCGGTGTGGGAAGGCCGGAGCCGTTGCCGACGACGGCGCGGATGAAGCTTGATGGAGGATCTGTCGAGGAAGAGGGGAGCGGAGAGAGGAGCAGTTGCGATCGAGGGCTTGAAGCGGAGGCGACGAGGTGGACGGTGATGATTGGTTGGAGGCAGAACCAGCGTCGACTGTGGGCCTTGTCTGGGCCACAAGCAGATGGGCCTCCCAGAAGCGTGTAATTCGTATTGGCAAGCTAAAAATAGTACCACATTGTTCACTAAACTGTGCATACACCTGTTTATAAGGTCTAGTGCGCACACAACATGTGTAGTCTTGGTTGGCTGCAAGCTTTGACCCACGCAACTAGCTTTTTGGTAAAAATTTGGTCGCGGTGCGCGGGACACAGTTGAGAATGGGAATGAAGGGGGCGCATGGGAATGAGAATGGATTTGGTCGTGGTGCGCGGGACACAGTTGGGAATGGGAAACGGGTCACATGGGAATGAAGGGGGCGCATGGAAATGAGAATGGCAGAACCAGTAATGGCAGCCTACCCCTTACCGCCTTAATAGTAGTAAAGATTATTAGCCTAACTAAACCTCACTAGCTGGTGGGCGGTTTGCATGGTTAGGACACACATGCATCTTAAACAATCACTAGCTGAGTGCCCGTGCATTGCAACAGGAATATATAATAACAGTATACTACGATAACTTATATACAAAATGTGTGTTATACTGTTATGAGAAAATATTTCATAATCAATTTATGATCCTAGCCATACATAAATTTTGTTATTTTAATCTAGTTGTTTCACCACTACATTGCAACCATTAGTATCATGCAGACTTCGATATATGCCATGATTTGTATGGTCTCATCATTGAAGAGCACGTTTCACACTTGCCGGAAGAAATTCCCTCGTACATCGTTAGTCATCAGACACGCATCACCATACGCTCTTGCTTAAACAAAAGGCAAGTGTGTGTGTTTGCGAAGAGAATTAAAGGCAGGCCGGCACAAAAGCTACCCTAACGGTGGCGAGGATGACGAACTGGTCACTGTTGTTGATCCTCCTCTGCGTCACCTCTAGCGCCAAGATGACGCCATAATCCTCGATATAGTAGTCGTCGAACGCGCGCGACATGACGAGTACCGATGACTCTTGGTTGGGCTCCCAAAAGAAGTGCACCTCGGGCTCATCAGCGAGGTAGTACCCCTAGTTGTTGCACCACCGGATGCTCTACTCCACTACATACATCATGTTCGAGGACACTCACACAACGTCAGCAACGTCCATCGTCCCAGCGCACAAGAATTCATGTCCGGTCAGTAGCGACTTACGTGGCAGGTTGGGTTTCAGGTGGACGATGAGCTAGACAGCGTGATGGCGTCGTCGTCGGATGCGGTGTCCAGAACAACCCGAGGGTCGTCGACGTTGGCAACAACCATGAGGCCCCCCTGCTTAACGATGGACAATGTGGTGCAGCTGCTCTAGACCGCGTCCAAGCGACGGCTTCGCGGGAGCTTGTCGTACACAGCGACGCATGCAACCATGTAGGACTTCTTCTAGAGGTCGAACTGACAGTCGTCAAGCTTCTTCTCGTCATCGATGAGCGACGCCAACGCGAGTGTCTCCTGCTCCTGGTGTTTATTTGGGGTTTCAAGTAAGAAACATGGATTCATGCTTGGCATTGGTTTATGAAAATGACTCACAAGTCTGATCCATGGAAAAAATATTACGAAGAATAAATGTCAAGCATGCAAAAAAGTGAATTTAGGTATAAAACATTATTCAAAAAAAAGAAATTGCATGCAAAGCTCTTCTTTAAATAATATTACCTCCATCCAAAAAAATAATTCAAGAATCTCGGTGATACTTATCTACTACTACGCATTGTGCAAGGGTAGCAAGTGAGCTTGATGAGAGATGTAGTTGATGTGTTTCCTGTCATAGATACAAACATAAACACATATGTTGTGTAGCGGTAGCTACTCTTGGCCTTTGCTTGAGAGGTCATGGGTTCAAATCCCATTGAGGACATGTGTTTTTTTTAATTTTAGCTAGACGTGGACTGTACGGAGGAATGATAGTGGGAATGGACTTTGCGGGGAGGGAGGAATGAGAATGACAGAACATAGAATGATGGTAGAACATGAGAATGAGAAACACATAATAAGAAATGAGAATGGTGGCAGAACACGGAATGACAGACTAATTTTGTAATCTTAATAAGTAGTAGAGATTCGTTCAACTTTGATTACAGATTGTATTTCTATGTGTTGGGCTGGGAAGGTACCAGTACAAGTGATGTCGTCCAAGCAATATTTTATTATACTCCCTCCGTTTCAAATTATATAAGCTATTTTGATTTTTTTTATATGTATAGATATATAGCTCTTCGAACGCTGACAGCCATTAATCTATTTTAGCTACCACACGCATGGAGTGTACCTCTGCCGCTTTTTCTTGTAGATTTGGTGATCGCACGTTATCAACTAACAGGGCTCAAAAGTCGGGATTAGTGAAAAACGAAACGAGACCGACCAGTATATCAGACAGGTGGTGAAGACCATCCACCCTGAAATCGGTTTAACAAATCTTCGGTAATCGTTAAGCTACCTATGGTTTTTTTGTTAAACCATTCTAGGGTGGATATGGATATAGTCCAAGCAAAAGCCCTTCATGAGTGTTAGTACACTGCCATTTGGGGTAAGCTGGAAGGAAGATGGGCCGGCGTCTACGCAAACCAATTGTTCGAGTCATGGGTTTCGAATGGGCTGTCTGATAGGCTTCGGCCTTGTAATAGGAGTACACCTTAAGTAGTGGACGAGGGCAGTCGGAAGGAGGGGGAGAAATTACCAGTCTTTTGTAATCTGCACTCTGAACCTTCGTTCATCTTCCTCTCCAAGTCTCTACTTCTCCACTTACTGTTCTTCTTCGTTCCTACCTCTCCATTTTCTCTATTTCTGTAAGATCCATCAGTATACCAGTATTCTGGGTTGCTGACAATTGGTATCAAAGGTCACCGTTCTCGGACCATGGAGCCCAACCTTCAATCCGCACTGGAGGAACAAACGAAGATTCTTCGCGCGCTCAGTGCCCGCCTCGCTGCCCAAGAAGCGCGGTGGCGCAGTTGGGAGTCGAAAGTGGCGCACCATTCGGTGTCGATCCACGACCTTGAGGTAGCAGTGGCCACTGTGCCATCCGCGACGTTGAGGTCGGAGCGAGACGCTCAGGTCGCCGCGACCCGCGAGTGTCTGGCCGTGGTCGCTGACGACTGGGGTGGCCTCTTCGGCACAGGCGACGGCTGTATCGTCGCCGATAACTGGGGTGGGCTGTTCGAGTATCCTGCTCACTTCCAGGAGGAACAGGACATCGACAACTGCATCCCCATCAATGATGGCACCCGCTTCACCGAGGAAGACGACGACAACCACCCCGCCACGCTCGAACCACTGCTCACCGACACCACCACCGCCGCCGAGGTCGATTCCATCGCCAACACCGACGATGTCGAGGCTGACTCTCTCGCCTCCGCCTCCACGGTGGGGGTCGCCACATCCCAGGCCGCCGAGATGCAGCTCCACGTCGGGTGGGCGCGCTGGCTGGAGGGACAGGCCGACTACCTAAGACACGATCGGATGCTCCACTCCAATCTAGATTCCCTCACTTCGAGCAACCACCCGCTGCTCCAGGATGCCTCAGCCACCAACAACTCGCCCACCCAGTACTCGACAGAATGCTTCAGCCATGACATCGTCTTGTTGAGGACTATCAGTGCTGCGCCCACAAGCGAGGACCGCGCGCTGCAGCAGAGGCGCCTCGAGTGCCTCGTCGCGTGGCCCGAGTGGCGGAGGATTGGCGGACGGAACTACATCATGCTCGAGCATCACCCCAACAGGATGTTCGACGCGTGCGATAGGTTCTGGCACTGCGTCTTCGCGCTCTGTGACTTCGGCTCTGTGCAGGGCCTGCAGAGGAAGCTGGAGCGGCTCTGCCTGGCGGGGAGCGCACCTGACCTGGAAGTCCTCGCCGTGCTTTCGGGCCTGCGCGCGCGAAGCCTTTCCGACCAGCGTGCCGCTAACCATACCCGCACGTCCATGCGGAGCATATCCACGACCGCCACCCCGTTCAGACTCTGCTCTACACGGAGCGGCTACATCGCAAGCGGGACTTCGACGGGCACGACTTGCAGCACCAGGTCACAGAGCTGGATCTCCTCCGAGTTCGAGCACTCCTCCATTCCGACCCCCAACCAGAAGGTATTCAACCTCTCGTCTGATGTCCTCAATAAGAGAGATCCGTGGGTCGGTACCTTCGACCACATTTTCACCGAGCTCGGCCAACCACAAAGCCTAGAAGCTGTCCGACTTCTCTGTCACCTACGTCATCAGCTACCAGACTGCTCCCAGTTGGAATTCACATACGAGGTGTTTGCTGCACAGAAGGTGTTCGAGGAATTGTCTCTTAGCTCCCCTGCTACTTGGGTCAATATTGGGAAGCTCTTAGCCTCTCTGTGCTGGAAAATTCCTTGGCCACCACCACATATACAAGTTGGGTTGGGATGTGGCAGTGAGGCTTTACGTTCACTTCCATGGTTGTCTCCCACCATAGCTAGTACCAATGAGGAGAGAATATTCATCATATCTGAGGATGGCAAGGTTGACGATGTGGTTGATCAGACGATGGATGAACAGATCGCAGCTGCAGTTTTTATGCCAGCTTGTATAGAAGCTTCGCTTAATGATGGGATGAATGCAGGAAAAACCAGGGAGGCCTTTGCTGATCATCAGTATTCTGAGTATGACAGTAGATTGAAAGATAAGGATCAGAAAATATTATTTGAAGATGAGATTGATTTATCATTGTTCAACTACAAGTTCGATTCCTACACAACAGATAGTCCTGCCATTGATGCTGAAGTAGAGCTTCGTTCTACGGATCTTTGGCCATACTGGAAGGTTGATTGCTTGTGCAAGATAATTCCAAGACAGCTACTAGCAGAGAACGCAATGATGCTTATAAGGAACACCGTTGACAAGCTGATTATGAAGCATAAAGAAATACAAGTTGAAACTGAACAGATTGCGGGTGAGGATGATGTAAATGAAAGGGGATCCTAGCATTCTACGCTTCCTACTTGCTAGCCGAGACAAGTCAGCAGACATGGAACGATCGCAGGAGCTTCTGGAGACTCTAGTTATTCTTATCGTGAAATCTGTGAAGGATCCAAGAAGTGTTGTATGCAAAACTGCACTAATGACTTGTGCAGACATCTTTAAGGCATATGGTGCCTTAATGGTTCACTCAATCGATCCATCGCTAGTACAACAGCTGCTTCTGACGGCTTCACAAGATAAGCGTTTTGTCTGGGAAACTGCTACAACAACTTTTATATCATTGACAAGCTGGATCTTCCCTTTACTACTGAAGCCAACAATGTTGCCTTACCTAAAGAACAAGAATACAGGGACCTGGCCAAAAGCGTCAAGGTGTGTCTCAGTACTATTGCTCGTGAGCCACGACAATTTCTTTGTCATGATTTGGGATCCCGGTGGTGATACGCACAACAGCTTGAGGGCAAGCTGCATCTCAAGGAGAGGGGAATGTTAGTACACTGCCATTTAGGGTAAGCTGGAAGGAAGATGGGCCGGCGTCTACGCAAACCAATTGTTCGAGTCATGGGTTCCGAATGGGCTGTCTGATAGGCTTCGGCCTTGTAATAGGAGTACACCTTAAGTAGTGGACGAGGGCAGTCGGAAGGAGGGAGAGAAATTACCAGTCTTTTGTAATCTGCACTCTGAACCTTCGTTCATCTTCCTCTCCAAGTCTCTACTTCTCCACTTACTGTTCTTCTTCGTTCCTACCTCTCCATTTTCTCTATTTCTGTAAGATCCATCAGTATACCAGTATTCTGGGTTGCTGACAATGAGCTCACATGCTGAGCAAGGTACCACCCGAACAGTGTAGAATCGAATCGGGCGGCGCATCGCATGCACAAGGCCTTTGCGGCTTGCATTGTGCTGCGCCCCACTCTAGAAAAAAGCGCACACGCTATGACGCTGCTACCCGCACTCGTAGGAGTATTAAACTCTGACAAATATTCGCCATTGACAGGCGCCGGAAAGGTCAATTAAACCATGATGAGGCCGAGGCGAGGTGCTCCTGTCCTGACTCCTGAGCGACCATTTTTTTTCCAGACCGATAACGATCTGACCGAACCACGCCGCATGACGATCCTGCTGCTATAATATCATACTACCATGTATGTGGATTATATTCCTTTTGTGGGTGTACTGAACAAGATTAGTTACTTAATGCCAGAGCTGTGAATGTAAATATTTGTAATCTACTAGTTTATTTTTTTAATAAAATGCAATAAATAAAAAAGAAGGAGCAGTAGTTTGGAATCGACGACGTAGCAGAAATGATAGCAGGTCTTTTTTTTGGTTGGATGCCTGTCAGTGTGATCTCTCTGCACACAGTGGTCCTGAAACGTGTAGGCGGTAGGCCCAGCTGTGATGTGATCAGAGTCATGTCATCATGTGGGCTCCGTAGTCGGTACTATTGTTTGGTTATTTTCAATCCGTATGTATTGGAGGGGTTGATACATATTAGGAGAGATTTTTTGACTTAGTGCTAATTTAGGAGTCATAAAACCGTAGAAGATTGGATGAGCTAAAATACTCTTCTTATTCAGTTTTGAATAAGAAGGAGATTTTCTCCCTATCGAATCCACTCCA
Organism: Zea mays; assembly: GCF_902167145.1. Taxonomy (NCBI): domain Eukaryota; kingdom Viridiplantae; phylum Streptophyta; class Magnoliopsida; order Poales; family Poaceae; genus Zea; species Zea mays. The sequence goes on along the minus strand of NC_050100.1, from coordinate 27,074,647 downwards.
ATATTTTAGCTTCTAAAATAGCCCTTACTATCGCGTCACTGCCCTTAGGGATCCTGCAAGGCTTCTTCTACCTTTAAAGGCTCAATAGAAAAAACAAAGGAGTAGTGCTCACAAAAATTAGCAATATGTGCACGAGTAGTTACTCCCTTGCTGATGTCACCTAGGATTTGGTCCACTGGATGATCGCTTCGAATGGTGGCGCGGATTGGTGCTGGAGGTGTCTGTGGTACTTCTTCCTCCTTGTCTTCTTGCTCATGTGCTCCCCCTTGATCCATGCCACTGTCTTGAGGTACCTATTCCTCATCTTGACTTGGGGGTTGTGCCATCATTGAGGAAGAAGGTAGATCTTGTTCCTTTTTTGTTCATGTGGTCGGACATCACCTATCACCATAGTCCTCACTGCGGCCATCGAAACCTCATTCTCATATATATCATCAAGAATTCAAGATAACCTCGCTCTCTTGGAGAGCCATTAGTTTCATCAAATACAACATCACAAGTGACTTCAACTAGTCCAGAGGATTTATTGAAGACCCTATATGCCTTTGTATCTGAATCATAACTAAGCAAAGCCCTTCAACGACTTTGGGAGAAAACTTTGAATGCCTACCCTCTTAACCAAAATGTAGCATTTGCTCCCGAATACACGAAAATAGGAAACATTGGGTTTGTTACCCGTTAGGAGCTTGTATGTTGTCTTCTTGAGGAGGCGATGAAGATTGGGGCGGTTTATGGCATGGCAAGCCGTATTCACTAAGCCATGTCGATGAGCGTCCTGTTCTTCCTCTCCACTAAGCCATTTTGTTGTGGAGTGTAGGGGGCAAAGAACTCATGCTTGATTCCTTCCTTCTCAAGGTACTCTTCTACTTGTAGGTTCTTGAATTCCGAACCGTTGTCGCTCCTTATCTTTTTTTCACCTTTAGCTCGAACTCATTTTGAGGCCACCTTAGGAATCGCTTGAGGGTTCCTTGGATTTTAGATTTATCCTACAAAAAGAATACCCAAGTGAAGCGGGAATATTCATCAATAATAATGAGACCACACTTCTCATGATGCTAAGGTAAGCAACGGGTCCAAAGAGATCCATATGTAGCAGCTCCAGTGGTCTTGACGTCGTCATTATATTTTTGCTTTGATGACTTGTTCCCACATGTTTCCCCGCTTGACAAGCTGCACAAGGTTAGTCTTCCTCAAAACAGACATCGGTTAATCCTAACTCATGTTCTCCCTTTAGAAACTTATGAAGGTTCTTCATTCCAACATGTGCTAGACGACGATGCCACAACTAACCCATATTAGTCTTAACAAGTAAACATGCATCTAGATCGGCATTCTCTTTAGTGAAATCAACCAAATAAAGCTTCCCGCCAGATACACCTTTAAATGCTATGAACCCTCACGTCTTCTATTACATCAATATTTGTAAATAAACAATTATATCCCATATGACATAACTGGCTAACGGAAAGAAAATTATAACCAAGTGATTGTACCAAAAAGACATTGAAAATCGAGTGCTAGGTAGTAATCGCTATCCACTTTACCTTGCCTTGGTTCCCATCTCCAAAGATGATCGTGTCATGGGAATCCTTATTCTTGATGGACGAAGTGAACATCTTCTTCTCCCCCATCATGTAGTTTGTGCATTCGCTATCACTAATCCAACTTGAGCCCTCGGATGCATAAACCTACTAGAAATTTAGGCTTGGGGTTTAGGTACCCAAATTGTGTTGTGTCCTGCCAGGTTAGTTACTGTAACATCCCAAAACCTCAACCCAAGGTTTGGAACCCTAATCTCCTAAACCCCTCCCCTTATTTCAATTTTCTCTCTAAACTCCACCCTTTAGGTCATCTCATCATATGCATACACCTTGATTGTTAGGAGCACCTCACATAGATTATTTTCAACACTTAAGATTATTTAGCAAATTGTTGTTTCAAAAGAAAAGGAAATAAAAAGAAACAAAAATAGAAAATGGAAATGTGAAATAGAAAACAGAAAAAAAGAAAAAGGAAAAACCCTTCCCCCCTCGGCTGGGCCGTATCCGGCCCAAACCGCGCCCACGCCCGTTACCCCCCTCTCCTCCCACGGCCCAAGCGGCCTAGCTACGCGCGCTCGTGCCGCGCCTGACAGCCCGGCCCCACCGGTCAGCGGCTCCTTCCCTCTCCCTCTCGCGCCGCTCTCCCGCTGGCAGCCCGAGCCCGCTTGTCAGGTCCCTTGTCCCGCCCATGCCTTCACCGGCGTGTTCACCGCCGACCACCGCCCGCCCCGTCGCCTCGCCATTAACGCGTGCACCGGCCTCAGCTACCTCCCCGCCACTGTACCCGAGCCATCCCCTCACCCCTCGCCTGCCCGAGCCATCCCGTCGTCGTTTGCTCCATCCCCGCCATCATGGCGAGCTCATCGGCGCTCGCCGTCCCCTCCCTTCCTTCCCCCTCTCGGCCACCTATAAAAGGGTCCGCCCGAGCCCCTTGTTCCTCCACACCAGAACTCAGCCACTCCACCTCCCCTCCCTCGAGCTCAATTGGACTCGGCGCCGTCGTCGCTCCCCTCTCCGGTGAGCTCCGACCTCCTCCCTCTGCTAAGTCCCAGTCCAATTCATATGGTTCTTGAGCTTCGCCACTCCCTCACGAACGCAATGCACCCATCCCCACCTCCTATTACGCTCGGCTGCCTCGCCGGCGACCTCACTGCCGCGAGCGCCCGCCACCGCGCCATGGACCGGCCACCCTAGGCCTTCGTCGGTCAAATTGACCCCACCCTCGTGACCCCTACCACCACCCATGCCTCGCCACCACTTCCCCGTCACGAAACCGGGAACCCGACGGAGAACCGCCGCGGGCATCACCGGCGGTCGAGCCGACCGGTTCGCCCCCCCCCCTCCGTCGCCCGCTCCGCGCCGTTAACCCCCCTCCTCTCGCTGACACGTGGGCTCGTGCCCACGGCGTCTGCCCACGCCACGCCGCTCCTTCGTGGGCCGGCTGGGCCGCCTGCCTCGCCCGCGCGCGCGTTCGCGCTCGGCTGGGCCGAAAACACCCCCCCGGCCCAACAAGTAGGAAATTCCTTTTCTTTTCTTTTCCCATTTCTTTTCCCATTTATATATATATATATTTATATTTATATGATGATATTTTATGCACCAAAAATAGTTTAAATAAATTATAGGGCACAAAAATAATAAGGTGTAAGAATTGGCACACCCCACTAAAGTCACCATGATTGATGTATTGTTCTTATTTGTGCTTGTTAGCGGAAGAGGGATCCGATCCTCCAGAATTTGTAGCTCCGGAAGAAGGGCAGGAACCCAACCCCTCTGAGATAAATCTTTTGTGCCAGGAAAGCTTCGACGAAGGCAAGTCCATCGTTCCCTTGATGCATGATTTACCTATTCTCTCTACCACTACCTAAGCCGGGGCTAAGGGATGAAATCTAATTACATGGTGAGCATGAGAGAGCCCGCATTAACTAATACCTTTTGATCACAAGATATGGGATGGGCAATGGTTGTAACCAACGATGTTTCCAAAAAAAATGTGCGATGAAGGGTATTCACCCTCATCACCTGGTGAGTGGGATGATCAGGGACTCCCTGGTTTAGGGGAGGGCCTAAGGTGATGGCTCAGCTGGTTTAGGCGTGAGCAGAAGGATTGTCCCCTCACATAAGGACCAGTTTGTCATCCTTCACTACCTGTACTCATGAAAAGTACAACCACTCGAGGCTGTGTGGGCAGTCACTCGACCTGAACTCGTACGGTCCAACCCCATGGTTATGAAGGCTGGGGAGCACCAGGAGGATAAGGAGGGGGAATGTTTTGTCCGGTTTGGACATGGCGGTGGCCTGACTCTTTCCGGTATAACCGTTAAGGTTAGGACATGTGAGGAAAGAAAGAGATTCGGATTCAGATCTCATTGGCCATGAGATCGCAGAGCCGGACTAGTGGGTAAAGTGTACCCCTCTGCGCAGAGTTTAAACCTATTCGAATAGTCCGTGTCCACTGGTATGGACGAGTCTGGTGTGGTATGACAATTAGTGTTTCTACAACAACCGGGAACAGGGAAATACGTGTGTGTGAGTGTGTCTCTGGAAAAGAAAATGGTGCCACGGGAGCGGGAAGCTCAGCGGTGGTTAAGCAAGTGTTATTTCTATTTCTTCGGGAAAACCCTAAAAACAAGTACTGCCTTTCTCTAAGAAAAAGAAGAGTGACTTCAACTCCACCATATGAATCATGTATGATATAGGTCTCTTTCTTTTTACGGGAGCCGGGTGGGCTTGCGGAATACCTAGTGTATTCACCCAGATTTATTTATGTTTTTCAGCAGCTGAAGACTTCTTTTTTGCTATTGTTGATTGAGGGGGGCTGTGTCTTCACCCAGTTCTGCCTGTGGCCTGGGGTAGTTTATCTTCCACTGCGTATTATAATTCCGGCTCACTCTTGAGCTTGTACCCTGATATTGTAATAACATTTATTCAAACTCTGTACTATTTGAAGTAAGGAATGTGGTTACTAGCCTCCTGGGACTAGTAATTGTATCACATTTGAGTATCAAAGGATCAGGACGCTTTAGGTGGTATCAGAGCCCATAAAACTGGTCGTAGACCGCAGCCCTAACCTTAAAAGTTGTCTTAACAAGAAAACACCTCTTACCCCTAAGAAAAATCTTCCCTCCTTTCCCCGATATTAACGGACCCTTCTTTTCTCCTACCAGATGGAAGGCTCTTGGGTCATTAGGACATCCTACTGCTCAGACGAGGAAGGATTTCCTCACCTCCTACGAAGTTGCGCACTACGCATGGGGATCCGCAAGAAGCCCGAATATGTCTGGAAAGAATACCGCGAAAATGGAGTGGAGAAGTGCTCTATGGCGGTCTACCTGGGAGAAAGCCAAAGTTACCCAAACCACCCTCCCTTCCAAGTCACCTTCATCGGGCACCGCTTCCCAGACATTTGCCAAAGTGTTGCCCGAAAATCCCTTAAACAGCTATGCCAAAACTACAGCAGAGAGATCTTTGAAACCCCCTTCGTTACTTCCCACCTAGCAACAAAAATACCCCCACCTGGAGGAAAAGACTCCAGGCCCTGTCAGGGAGAGACCCTACCGAGGATGACCCCACCATTGTCTACATGGCCGGATACCTCCACACTCTCGATAACCACTACGATGATCTTTCCTCCCACTGCACCCACCTAAACTCCCGGGTGGAAAGCTTGGAGCAGCAGGTCAAGGAACTTAAGAAGGAGAAGGCATCCCTCCAAGAGTGTCTCGATATAGCAGAAGGCAAGGAGGCCAACACCTGTGAAGCCTACCGAACCCTAAAGATGGATTACGATAAGAAGCTAAAGAAGCTCGCCCCCACGAAGAAAATCCAGAAGAAGACCAAGAACCAAGGAGGCCAAGCTGAGCGGAGGAAGAAGGCCCCTCCAGCATCAACTCCTGCCAGGATAGAGAATTTGTCTGACATCGAGCATATGTCCCTAGCTAGCCTTGATGACCTTCTCAAGGAATTTGGGGACGCTTTAGAAAAAGAGTTCGGTAGTACCTCAGAGAACGCTCGCGTGTAGTACGACTTGTAGTAGTCGTATGCTTGTAATGTATTGGTGTAATGAATAAAATAACTTGGTTGAAAATAATTGGCATGTGCATAATAGTGACTCTCTCCCCCTGGCAGATGGCTTCGGATAAAACCACGCCTACCGCCTCTGGGATTGGAGCAGGGTTTCCCCTAAGAGCTGAAAGAGAAGCCGGTAGAGAAGAAAGCGAGACCCACCTCCCCGCACCTCCAGAACTACCTCTAGATTTAGCTCAAGTTCTAGCCAACCAAACCCGACTCATCGAGGTCCTCACTCGAAGTCTGGAAAATCAACGCCCGAATGGTGGGAGACCACACGACAGGATGGGAAATTTCCTGAGGCTCAAGCCTCCCACGTTTGCCGGATCTAGAAATCCCCTCGATGCTGACGATTGGCTGCGCACGATTAAAAGAAAGCTGGAAGCCATCGGATGCCCGGAAAATCAGTGTGTTCAACTAGCTGCTCATCAACTTTCCGGAATGGCCTTAGCCTGGTGGGATACCTTCAATGTTACCATCAGAGATGCTACATGGGCGGAGTTTGAAACGGCTTTCCGGGAGCACCATGTGCCCCAAGGGATCGTTCAGCTCAAGGAAGATGAATTCCGGGAACTGACTCAAGACGGAAGATCTGTCAGTGAGTACGTGCACAAATTCATGGAGTTGGCCCGCTACGCGCCGGATGACGTCAGCACCGAAGTCAAGAAGATGGCCCGCTTCCTGAAGGGGCTCAAACCAGAACTCAAGACCATCCTAGCCAGCCAAGACTTCCTCAGTTTATCGCACCTCTCCAACAAAGCCGTGCAAGTGGAAAGGGCAAAGGAAGAAGAAAAAGGCCATCTCAAGAGGAAATTCCAAGTCCTCCGAGCTCAGCAGCAGGACTGACACTAGAAAACTCGATCCTTTGGATTTCCACACAAGGGACCAAGCTTCAGTAGACCAGCTGGACCCACCCCGTCACGATTCAGCTAGCAGAGTCAGAGCTCCTTTAATGCCCCCTCAGTTGCAAGCAACCACCTACCAGCGAATGTGTGTTGGCACTGCGGAGATCCCAGTCACTTCAAGAACAACTGTCCCCAGCTGAAGCCATCGGGACCAGCTTACTCCAACTCGGTGAATGGCCCCAAGAATACCTCAGCATCCGCCCCCAAGGCGCCCTCCTCCATCAGCCAGTAGAACAAGACCCAGTATCAAGGAAGGGCACGAGTAAATCACGTCGATGCTCAGGAGGCTCAGCAAGGTCCGAGAATAGTGCTCGGTGAGTTCCTTGTTGAATTTACTCCCGCTACTGTACTTTTCAATTCAGGAGCATCCCATTCTTTTATAGCCACTAGTTTTGTGGAAAAAGCATGGCATCCCCTCTACCCCTCTAGAGATTCCCTTGGTCACCCGAACCCCAGGGTTAGACCTTCTATGTCAGCTCAAATGCTCCCAAGTCAGAATCCTTTTAAGTGGGGTAGTGTTCTTGGCAGACTTAACCGTCTTGCCATCCCAAGGGATTGATGTGATCTTAGGAATGGATTGGTTGACCAAGCACAAAGGTATCATCAGTTGCGCAAACAAGACAGTCCTTCTCACAGACCACCAAGGAAAGTCAGTCTCTTGTCAAGCTCAGCCACCCGCCAATGATCTAATGATGTTTAATTTAGCAACAGAAAGCATATCAGTGGTAGAAGAATTCATGGATGTCTTCCCGGAAGAATTGCCAGGAATGCCACCAAAAAGAGAAGTGGAATTCTACATAGATCTGATTCCTGGAACGGCGCCCATCGCAAAGAGACCATACCGCATGGCCCCTAACGAGATAGCAGAATTGAAGCTCCAAATCGCAGATCTTCAACAAAAAGGGTACATTCGTCCCAGCTCATCCCCTTGGGGAGCACAAGTCCTTTTCGTCTCTAAGAAGGATGGAAGTATGTGGATGTGTATTGATTACCGATCGTTAAATGAAGTCACCATCAAGAACAAGTATCCACTCCCTCAGATCGATGACCTCTTTGATCAGCTTCAAGGGACCAAATACTTCTCCAAGATAGACCTAAGATCTGGTTATCACCAGTTGAGAATCAAGGAAGCAGATATCCAGAAGACTGCATTTGTCACCCGGTACGGACAGTATGAATTCACAGTGATGCCTTTCGGACTAACGAACGCACCCGCCTTTTTCATGAACCTCATGAACAAGGTGTTTATGGAAGAGCTGGATAAGTTTGTCGTAGTCTTCATTGACGACATCCTTATCTACTCCAAGAACCGCGAAGACCATAAGCGTCACCTCCGGACCGTCCTCGGAAAACTCAGGGCGCACCAACTTTATGCTAAACTCAGTAAATGCGAATTCTGGTTGGAAAAGATAGCCTTCCTTGGGCATATCTTAACTGCAGAAGGAATAGAAGTAGACCCTTCCAAGGTAGAAGCAGTATCAAAATGGAGGCAGCCATCCAACGTCAGTGAAGTTCGAAGCTTTCTGGGAATGGCAGGATATTACCGCCGCTTTATCAAGGGATTCTCCAGCATAACAAGACCTATGACCGAACTCCTCAAGAAAGACCATAAGTTTGTGTGGACCCCGAAATGTGAAGGAAGTTTCCAGATCATAAAGGAGAAGCTCACAACTCAGACTACTCCATCCACCCAGGAACTACCAAGATGTACCTGGACCTCAAAGCCAGATACTGGTGGAGAGGGATGAAGAAAGAGATAGCACAGTATGTGGCCCGGTGTGACACCTGCCAACGAACGAAGGCCGAGCACCAGAAGCCTGCAGGCCTATTGCAACCCCTCCCAGTGCCCGAATGGAAGTATGAAGAAATAGGCATGGATTTTGTAACCGGACTACCCCGGACGCAAAAAGGGAATGACTCTATCTGGGTAATAATAGACCGTCTTACCAAGGTAGCCCATTTCATCCCAGTGAAAACTACCTTTGGAGGAGCCACCCTTGCCCGAATTTATCTCAAAGATATAGTCAGACTCCATGGCATTCCAAGAAAGATAGTGTCAGACAGAGGAACCCAGTTCACCTCCAAATTCTGGACAAGCCTACAGAAAGCTATGGGCACCAAGCTAGACTTCAGCACCGCCTATCACCCTCAGACAGATGGGCAGACAGAAAGGGTCAACAAAATCCTCGAAGATCTATTAAGAGCCTGTGTGTTAACATTCGATAGAAGTTGGGAATCCAGTTTGCCTTATGCGGAGTTCTTGTATAATAACAGCCATCAGGCCAGCATCAAGATGTCACCGTTCGAACAATTGTATGGACGGAAATGCCAGACCCTCTCATGTGGTCCAACGTAGGGGAAAAGGCACTGGAAGGACCTGCCTATGTCAAAGAGGCTGAGGAGAAAGTTGCCCTGATCCACAGAAGATTACTGGAAGCTCAGAGTCGGCAGAAGAGTTATGCGGACAACAGGCGGAGAGAACTCAGATTTGAGGAAGGAGACTTCGTCTACCTCAAGGTCTCCCTGATGTGTGGTGTCAGAAGGTTCCAAGTGAAAGGAAAGCTAGCACCACGATTCGTCGGCCCCTATCCCATCATTAGCAGAGTGGGACCCGCAGCATACCGTCTTGAATTACCAGAATCCATGTCTGACATCCACAATGTGTTTCACGTGTCCCAGCTCCGCAAATGCCTGCAAGCACCAAAAAGTCACATCAAAGAAGAGGCAATACAGATTCAGAAAGATCTTCAGTATCGTGAGAAGCCAGTAAAGATTCTTGACTCAGCAGTCCGGAAGACCCGCAACTCAGAAGTGAGACTCTGTAAGGTTCAGTGGAGCAGAGAAGGAGAAAAGGAAGCTACCTGGGAGAGTGAGGACTCTTTGAGGAGGGAATACCCTTATCTTTTCTCAAATCCAGTCTAAATCTCACGAGCGAGATTCCTTTAAGTGGGGTAGGTTTGTAACATCCCAAAACCTCAACCCAAGGTTTGGAACCCTAATCTCCTAACCCCCCCCTTATTTCTATTTCCTCTCTAAACTCCACCCTTTAGGTCATCTCATCATATGCATACACCTTGATTGTTAGGAGCACCTCACATAGATTATTTTCAACACTTAAGATTATTTAGCAAATTGTTGTTTCAAAATAAAAGGAAATAAAAAGAAACAAAAATAGAAAATGGAAATGTAAAATAGAAAACAGAAAAAAAGAAAAAGAAAAAACCCTTCCCCCTCGGCTGGGTCGTATCCGGCCCAAACCGCGCCCACGCCCGTCCACCTCTCCTCCCACGGCCCAAGCGGCCCAGCTGCGTGCGCCCGCGCCGTGCCTGACAGCTCGGCCCCACCGGTCAGCGGCTCCTTCCCTCTCCCTCTCGCGCCGCTCTCCCGCTGGCAGCCCGAGCCCGCATGTTAGGTCCCTCGTCCTGCCCATGCGTTCACCGGCGTGTTCGCCACCGACCACCACCCGCCCCGTCGCCTCGCCATTAACGCGCGCACCGACCTCAGCTACCTCTCCGCCATTGTACCCAAGCCGTCCCCTCACCCCTCGCCTGCCCGAGCCATCCCATCGCCGTTTGCTCCATCCCCGCCATCATGGCGAGCTCGTCGGCGCTCGCCGTCCCCTCCCTTCCTTCCCCCTCCCGACCGCTTATAAAAGGGTCCGCCCGAGCCCCTTGTTCCTCCACAACAGAACTCAGCCACTCCACCTCCCCTCCCTCGAGCTCAATCGGACTCGGCGCCGTCGTCGCTCCCCTCTCCGGTGAGCTCCGACCTCCTCCCTCTGCTAAGTCCCAGTCCAATTCATATGGTTCTTGAGCTTCGCCACTCCCTCACGAATGCAATGCACCCATCCCCACCTCCTATTACGCTCGGCTGCCTCGCCGGCGACCTCACCGCCGCGAGCGCCCGCCACCGTGCCATGGATCGGCCACCCTAGGCCTCCACCGATCAAATTGACCCCACCCCCGTGACCCCCTACCACCACCCGTGCCTCGCCACCACTTCCCCGTCACGAAACCGGGATCCCGGCGGAGAACCGCCGCGAGCATTACCGGTGGTCGAGCCGACCGGTTCGCCCCCCCTCCATCGCCCGCTCCGCGCCATTAACCCCCCTCCTCTCGCTGACGCGTGGGTCCACGCCCATGGCATCTGCCCACGTCACACCGCTCCTTCGTGGGCCGGCTGGGCCGCCTGCCGCGCCCGCGCGCGCATTCGCGCTCGGCTAGGCCGAAAACACCCCCCGACCGAGCGAGCAGGAAATTCCTTTTCTTTTTCTTTCCCCATTTCTTTTTCCCATTTTCATATATATATTTATATGATGATATTGAAAGGGAAATGTGCCCTTGGGCCATTTCTAAGTATTTTGGTGATTGAGTGCCAACTCAAGTGCTTAAATGTGAATTTATGCCATGGATGAATAAAGTGCAAATCAAGAGCAAAGGTATGTTTCTAAGTCTTAGTACATTGGTTTTGTGTACTAATATACTTGTCTAAGTATTGGAAACAGGAAGAAAAAGAAAAGAAAAAAGTTGGCTGTGTACAGCCAGAAGGCTGCTTCGGTCTGGAGCACCGGACTGTCCGGTGGTGCACCGGACAGTGTCCGGTGCGCCAGGCTGCCTCGGCCGAAGAGGCCGCTCTCGGGAATTTGCTGACGGCGTACGGCTAAAATTCACCGGACTGTCCGGTGTGCACCGGACTGTCCGGTGAGCCAACGGTCGGCCGCGGATTCTGTGCGCGACACGTGGCCAAGCCAACGGTCGGAAGGGGGCACCGGACTGTCCGGTGTGCACCGGACATGTCCGGTGCGCCAACGGCTCCCAGATCTGCAACGGTCGGCTTCGCCATTTAAGGAAAGGAATCGGGCACCGGACACTGTCCGGTGTGCACCGGACTGTCCGGTGCGCCCGATGACAGAAGGCAAGGATGGCCTTCCAGATTTGTTCTCAACGGCTCCTAGCTGCCTTGGGGCTATAAAAGGGACCCCTAAGCGCATGGAGGAGCACACCAAGCATTCCTACAACATTCCTAAGCACCAAGACATCGATCTCACGCATTCGTTTCATTTGTGATAGCATCTAGAGCTCTTGTTGAGTTGCGAACTCTTTGAGTTGTGTTGCGAGCTCTTGTTGCGACGTGTGTGCGTGTTGTTGCTCTGATCTTTTGAAGTCTTGTGTGCGTTGCTCATTCCCCCTTTGCTCTGTGTTCTTTGTGAACTTCAATTGTAAGGGCGAGAGGCTCCAAGTTGTGGAGATTCCTCGCAAACGGGATTGAGAAAAAGCAAGCAAAACACCGTGGTATTCAAGTGGGTCTTTGGACCGCTTGAGAGGGGTTGATTGCAACCCTCGTCCGTTGGGACGCCACAACGTGGAGTAGGCAAGCGTTGGTCTTGGCCGAACCACGGGATAAACCACTGTGTCATCTCTGTGATTGATCTCTTGTGGTATTGTGTTTTGTTGAGACTCCTTTCTAGCCACTTGGCATTTATTGTGCTAACACTTAACAAGTTTTTGTGGCTATAAGCTTAAGTTTTACAGGATCACCTATTCACTCCCCCCTCTAGGTGTTCTCAATTGGTATCGGAGCCGTTCTCTTCACAAAGGGACTAACCGCCCGAAGAGATGGATCCTAAAGGGAAGGGAATCGTGATCAACGACAAGGAGAAGGAGTCCTTCGTCAACGAGCCAAGGGATGACAAGTCCAACGACTCGAGCTCGGGCCACAGACGTAAAGATGGGAAGAAGAAGAAGACAAGACGTATCAAGGAGATCGTCTACTACGACAGCGACGAGTCTACTTCTTCCCACAAGGACGACGACTACGACAAACAAAAGACGGTTAACTCAAACTTTTCTTTTGATTATTCGCGCATTCCGCACAGCTCAAATGCTCATTTGCTCCCCATTCCACTTGGCAAGCCTCCTCACTTTGATGGAGAGGACTACGGATTTTGGAGTCACAAAATGCGTACACACCTATTTTCTCTCCATCCAAGCATTTGGGAGATTGTGGAAAGTGGAATGAAATTTGATAGCTCGGATAGTCCTTCGTTTATTAATGAACAGATCCATAAAAATGCACAAGCTACTACTGTGTTGCTAGCCTCTTTGTGCAGGGATGAGTATCACAAGGTGAGCGGCTTGGACAATGCCAAGCAGATTTGGGACACCCTCAAGATCTCTCATGAGGGGAATGATGTCACCTTACTCACCAAGATGGAGTTGGTGGAGGGCGAGCTCGGACGATTCGCGATGATAAGGGGCGAGGAGCCGACGCAAACATACAACCGGCTCAAGATCCTTATCAACAAAATAAGGAGCTACGGAAGCACGCGATGGACGGATCACGACGTCGTCCGCCTAATGATAAGGTCATTTACCGTTCTTGATCCTCATCTCGTGAACAATATTCGTGAGAATCCTAGGTACACGAAGATGACGCCCGAGGAGGTACTCGGAAAATTCGTAAGCGGGCGGATGATGATCAAGGAGGCAAGATACGTGGACGACGCCTTGAATGGACCGATCAACGAGCCTCAACCCCTTGCTCTCAAGGCAACAAGAAGCAAGGAGGCGCTACCTAGCAGGGTGGCACAAATTGAGGCGGCCGGACTTAATGATGAAGAGATGGCCCTCATCATCAAAAGATTCAAGACGGCGCTTAAAGGTCGCAAGGGACAGCCAAGCAAGACCAAAGCCAAGGGGAAGCGTTCGTGCTTCAAATGCGGTAAGCTTGGTCATTTTATTGCTAACTGTCCCGACAATGATAGTGATCAGGACCAAGGGAACAAGAGGGAGAAGAAGAAGAATTATAAGAAGGCAAAGGGCGAGGCTCATCTTGGCAAGGAGTGGGATTCGGACTGGTCCTCGTCTGACTCCGACAATGAGGGACTCGCCGCCACTGCATTCAACAAGTCATCCCTCTTCCCCAACGAGCGTCACACTTGCCTCATGGCAAGAGAGAAGAAGGTAATCACTCGTAATGATGTCACTTATGATTCTTCTAGTGACGATGAGTCTAGTGATGATGAAATAGATTACTCTAGTTTGTTCAAGGGATTAGATAGAAATAAAATTGATAAAATCAATGAATTTATTGATGCCTTGAATGAAAAGGATAGGCTTTTAGAAAAGCAAGAGGATTTGTTGTATGATGAACATGATAAGTTTGTAGAGGCACAAAAATCCTATGTTTTAGAAGTTAAAAGAAATGAAGTGCTTCCTAGTGAATTATCTTCTTGTCATGAAAACATTGCTACTTTAAAGAGTGTTAATGATGACTTAAATGCTAAACTAGAAGTAGCTAGTAAATCAACATCTTGTGTAGAAATTGTTGAAACTTGCACTAGGTGTAAAGATCTTAATGTTGATGCTTGTAGTAAACATCTAGTTTCAATTTCTAAATTGAATAATGAAGTGGCTAGTCTTAATGCTCAACTTAAGGCTAGCAAAAGCGAGTTTGATAAGCTAAAATTTGCAAGGGATGCCTACACGATTGGTAGACACCCCTCAATTAAGGATGGACTTGGCTTCAAAAGGGAAGCCAAGAACTTAACAAGCCATAAGGCTCCCATTCCCGCTAAGGAGAAAGGGAAGGCCCCTATGGCTACTAGTGCTAAAAAGAACCATGCCTTTTTGTATCATGATAGGAAAAATTCTAGAAATGCTTTTAGAAGTTATGATGCTTTTGATTCACATGCTTATGATTCTTATGCTATGTCTGCTTCTAGTTCTCATGTTGTGCATGATAGAAAGGTTGGTAGAAGAAATGTCATTCACAATATGCCTAGGAGAAATGTTGTTAATGCTCATAGGAAAGTTCATGGACCTTCTACAATTTATCATGCCCTAAATGCTTCCTTTGCTATTTGTAGAAAGGATAGGAAGATAGTTGCTAGGAAGTTAGGGGCAAAATGCAAGGGAGACAAAACTTGCATTTGGGTCCCTAAGAAAATTTGCACTAACCTTGTAGGACCCAACAAGAGTTGGGTACCTAAGTCCCAAGCCTAAATTTGCCTTGCAGGTTTATGCATCCGGGGGTTCAAGCTGGATTATTGATAGCGGATGCACAAACCATATGACGGGGGAAAAGAAGATGTTCACCTCCTACGTCAAGAATAAAGATTCCCAAGATTCAATTATATTCGGTGATGGGAATCAAGGCAAGGTAAAAGGGTTAGGTAAAATTGCAATTTCTAATGAGCACTCTATCTCTAATGTGTTTTTAGTAGAGTCTCTTGGATATAATTTGCTATCTGTTAGTCAATTATGCAACATGGGGTATAACTGTTTATTTACAAATGTAGATGTGTCTGTCTTTAGAAGAAGTGATGGTTCACTAGCATTTAAGGGTGTATTAGACGGCAAACTTTATTTAGTTGATTTTGCAAAAGAGGAGGCCGGTCTAGATGCATGCTTAATAGCTAAGACTAGCATGGGCTGGCTGTGGCATCGCCGCTTAGCACATGTGGGGATGAAGAACCTTCACAAGCTTCTAAAGGGAGAACACGTGATAGGTTTGACTAACGTACAATTTGAAAAAGATAGACCTTGTGCAGCTTGTCAAGCAGGTAAACAAGTGGGAGGAGCACATCACAGCAAGAATGTGATGACCACATCAAGACCCCTGGAGCTGCTACACATGGACCTCTTCGGACTCGTCGCCTATCTGAGCATAGGAGGAAGTAAGTATGGTCTAGTTATTGTTGATGACTTTTCCCACTTCACTTGGGTGTTCTTTTTGCAGGATAAGTCTGAAACCCAAGGGACCCTCAAGCGCTTCCTCAGGAGAGCTCAAAATGAGTTTGAGCTCAAGGTGAAGAAGATAAGGAGCGACAACGGGTTGGAGTTCAAGAACCTTCAAGTGGAGGAGTTCCTTGAGGAGGAAGGGATCAAGCACGAGTTCTCCGCTCCCTACACACCACAGCAAAATGGTGTGGTAGAGAGGAAGAACAGGACGCTAATCGACATGGCGAGGACTATGCTTGGAGAATTCAAGACCCCCGAGCGTTTTTGGTCGGAAGCCGTGAACACGGCTTGCCACGCCATCAACAGGGTCTACCTTCACCGCCTCCTCAAGAAGACGTCATATGAGCTTCTAACCGGTAACAAACCCAATGTATCGTACTTTCGTGTATTTGGGAGCAAGTGCTACATTCTAGTGAAGAAGGGTAGAAATTCTAAATTTGCTCCCAAAGCAGTAGAAGGGTTTTTGTTAGGTTATGACTCAAATACAAAGGCGTATAGAGTCTTCAACAAATCATCGGGTTTGGTTGAAGTCTCTAGCGACGTTGTATTTGATGAGACTAATGGCTCTCCAAGAGAGCAAGTTGTTGATCTTGATGATGTAGACGAAGAAGACGTTCCAACGGCCGCTATGCGCACCATGGCGATTGGTGATGTGCGACCACAGGAACAATTGGAGCAAGATCAACCTTCTTCCTCAACTATGGTGCAACCCCCAACTCAAGACGATGAACAGGTTCATCAACAGGAGGCGTGTGATCAAGGGGGAGCACAAGATGATCATGTGATGGAGGAAGATGCGCAACCGGCACCTCCAACCCAAGTCCGAGCGGTGATTCAAAGGGATCATCCTGTCGACCAAATTTTGGGTGACATTAGTAAGGGAGTAACTACTCGATCTAGATTAGTTAATTTTTGTGAGCATTACTCTTTTGTCTCTTCTATTGAGCCTTTCAGGGTAGAGGAGGCCTTGCTAGATCCGGACTGGGTGTTGGCCATGCAGGAGGAGCTCAACAACTTCAAGCGCAATGAAGTTTGGACACTGGTGCCTCGTCCCAAGCAAAATGTTGTGGGAACCAAGTGGGTGTTCCGCAACAAACAGGACGAGCACGGGGTGGTGACGAGGAACAAGGCTCGACTTGTGGCAAAAGGGTATGCCCAAGTCGCAGGTTTGGACTTTGAGGAGACGTTTGCTCCTGTGGCTAGGCTAGAATCAATTCGTATCTTGCTAGCATATGTCGCTCACCATTCTTTCAGGTTGTTCCAAATGGATGTGAAGAGCGCTTTCCTCAACGGGCCAATCAAGGAGGAGGTGTACGTGGAGCAACCCCTTGGCTTCGAGGATGAACGGTACCCCGACCACGTGTGTAAGCTCTCTAAGGCGCTCTATGGACTTAAGCAAGCCCCAAGAGCATGGTATGAATGCCTTAGAGACTTTTTACTTGCTAATGCTTTCAAGGTTGGGAAAGCCGATCCAACTCTGTTCACTAAGACATGTGATGGTGATTTGTTTGTGTGCCAAATTTATGTCGATGACATAATATTTGGTTCTACTAACCAAAAGTCTTGTGAAGAGTTTAGCAGGGTGATGACGCAGAAATTCGAGATGTCGATGATGGGCGAGTTGAACTACTTCCTTGGGTTCCAAGTGAAGCAACTCAAGGACGGCACCTTCATCTCCCAAACAAAGTACACGCAAGATCTGCTAAAGCGGTTTGGGATGAAGGACGCCAAGCCCGCAAAGACTCCGATGGGAACCGACGGACACACCGACCTCAACAAAGGAGGTAAGTCCGTTGATCAAAAAGCATACCGGTCAATGATAGGGTCTTTACTTTATTTATGTGCTAGTAGACCGGATATTATGCTTAGCGTATGCATGTGTGATAGATTTCAATCCGATCCTAAGGAATGTCACTTAGTGGCGGTGAAGCGAATTCTTAGATATTTGGTTGCTACGCCTTGCTTCGGGCTCTGGTATCCAAAGGGGTCTACCTTTGACTTGGTTGGATACTCAGACTCCGACTATGCTGGATGTAAGGTTGATAGGAAGAGTACATCGGGGACGTGCCAATTCTTAGGAAGGTCCCTGGTGTCGTGGAACTCTAAGAAACAAACCTCTGTTGCCCTATCCACCGCTGAGGCCGAGTATGTTGCCGCAGGACAGTGTTGCGCGCAACTACTCTGGATGAGGCAAACCCTCCGGGACTTTGGCTACAATCTGAGCAAAGTCCCACTCCTATGCGATAATGAGAGTGCTATCCGCATGGCGGAAAATCCTGTTGAACACAGCCGCACAAAGCACATAGACATCCGACATCACTTTTTGAGAGACCACCAGCAAAAGGGAGATATCGAAGTGTTTCATGTTAGCACCGAGAACCAGCTAGCCGATATCTTTACCAAGCCTCTAGATGAGAAGACCTTTTGCAGGCTGCGTAGTGAGCTAAATGTCTTAGATTCGCGGAACTTGGATTGAATTGTAGCATACATGTGTTTATGCCTTTGATCATGTTCATTCTGCATTTTGTTGCTTATTGTGGTGCTCAAGTTGTACAAACACTCCCTGGACCTCATAAGTCCTTTTTGCAAGTGATGCACACATTTAGGGGGAGATGTGCTACAACTTGACCCTTTGAGACTAACCATTTGCTTGAGTTTGCTTGATTTAGTCTCGAAGGTGGATTGAAAGGGAAAGGTGAACTTGGACCATGCAAGACTTCCACTGCACTCCGATGAGAGGGTAACTTATTCCAAGTTCATCTCTATGATCTTATTGCCTTTGTACTCTTAATTGAAGATTTTGGTGAGGCAATGGGGTTAAAGGGCCAAGATTGATCCCATTTTGGTGCTTGATGCCAAAGGGGGAGAAAATAAAGGCCAAAGCAATAGATGGATCAGCTACCACTTGAGAAACTTTGAAAATAGTAGAATAGAGCTTTTGGTTTGTCAAAACTCTTGTATTGTCTCTTTTGTCAAAAGTTGGCCTCTTGTGGGGAGAAGTGTTGATTATGGAAAAAAGGGGGAGTTTTTGAAATCTTTGATCAATCTCTTTTGGAATAACTCTCTATATGCTTCAACATGTGTGTTTGACTTAGAGATAGAGATTTGAGTTTGATTTGCAAAAACAAACCAAGTGGTGGCAAAGGATGATCCATATATGCCAAAATTGAATCAAAATCAATTTGAGTTTTATTTGAAGTGATTTTGCACTTGTTCTAGTTGCTTTATGTTGTGTTGGCATAAATCACCAAAAAGGGGGAGATTGAAAGGGAAATGTGCCCTTGGGCCATTTCTAAGTATTTTGGTGATTGAGTGCCAACTCAAGTGCTTAAATGTGAATTTATGCCATGGATGAATAAAGTGCAAATCAAGAGCAAAGGTATGTTTCTAAGTCTTAGTACATTGGTTTTGTGTACTAATATACTTGTCTAAGTATTGGAAACAGGAAGAAAAAGAAAAGAAAAAAGTTGGCTGTGTACAGCCAGAAGGCTGCTTCGGTCTGGAGCACCGGACTGTCCGGTGATGCACCGGACAGTGTCCGGTGCGCCAGGCTGCCTCGGTCGAAGAGGCCGCTCTCGGGAATTTGCTGACGGCGTACGGCTAAAATTCACCGGACTGTCCGGTGTGCACCGGACTATCCGGTGAGCCAACGGTCGGCCGCGGATTCTGTGCGCGACACGTGGCCAAGCCAACGGTCGGAAGGGGGCACCGGACTGTCCGGTGTGCACCGGACATGTCCGGTGCGCCAACGGCTCCCAGATCTGCAACGGTCGGCTTCGCCATTTAAGGAAAGGAATCGGGCACCGGACACTGTCCGGTGTGCACCGGACTGTCCGGTGCGCCCGATGACAGAAGGCAAGGATGGCCTTCCAGATTTGTTCTCAACGGCTCCTAGCTGCCTTGGGGCTATAAAAGGGACCCCTAGGCGCATGGAGGAGCACACCAAGCATTCCTACAACATTCCTAAGCACCAAGACATCGATCTCACGCATTCGTTTCATTTGTGATAGCATCTAGAGCTCTTGTTGAGTTGCGAACTCTTTGAGTTGTGTTGCGAGCTCTTGTTGCGACGTGTGTGCGTGTTGTTGCTCTGATCTTTTGAAGTCTTGTGTGCGTTGCTCATTCCCCCTTTGCTCTGTGTTCTTTGTGAACTTCAATTGTAAGGGCGAGAGGCTCCAAGTTGTGGAGATTCCTCGCAAACGGGATTGAGAAAAAGCAAGCAAAACACCGTGGTATTCAAGTGGGTCTTTGGACCGCTTGAGAGGGGTTGATTGCAACCCTCGTCCGTTGGGACGCCACAACGTGGAGTAGGCAAGCGTTGGTCTTGGCCGAACCACGGGATAAACCACTGTGTCATCTCTGTGATTGATCTCTTGTGGTATTGTGTTTTGTTGAGACTCCTTTCTAGCCACTTGGCATTTATTGTGCTAACACTTAACAAGTTTTTGTGGCTATAAGCTTAAGTTTTACAGGATCACCTATTCACCCCCCCTCTAGGTGCTCTCAGATATTTTATGCACCAAAAATAGTTTAAATAAATTATAGGGCACAAAAATAATAAGGTATAAGAATTGGCACACCCCACTAAAGTCACCATGATTGATGTATTGTTCTTATCTGTGCTTGTTAGCGGAAGAGGGATCCGATCCTCCGGAATTTGTAGCTCCAGAAGAAGGGCAGGAACCCGACCCCTCCGAGATAAATCTTTTGTGCCAGGAAAGCTTCGATGAAGGCAAGTCCATCCTTCCCTTGATGCATGATTTACCTATTCTCTCTACCACTACCTAAGCCGGGGCTAAGGGATGGAATCTAATTGCATGGTGAGCATGAGAGAGCCTCCATTAACTAATACCTTTTGATCACAAGATATGGGATGGGCAATGGTTGTAACCAATGATGTTTCCAAAAAAAGTGCGATGAAGGGTATTCACCCTCATCACCTGATGAGTGGGATGATCAGGGACTCCCTGGTTTAGGGGAGGGCCTAAGGTGATGGCTCAGCTGGTTTAGGCATGAGCAGAAGGATTGTCCCCTCACGTAAGGACCGGTTTGTCATCCTTCACTACCTGTACTCATGAAAAGTACAACCCCTCGAGGCTGTGTGGGCAGTCACTCGATCTGAACTCGTACGGTCCAACCCCAGGGTTATGAAGGCTGGGGAGCACCGGGAGGATAAGGAGGGGGAATGTTTTGTCCGATTTGGACATGGCGGTGGCCTGACTCTTTCCGGTATAACCGTTAAGGTTAGGACGTGCGAGGAAAGAAAGAGATTCGGATTCGGATCTCATTGGCCATGAGATCGCAGAGCCGGACTAGTGGGTAAAGTGTACCCCTCTGCGCAGAGTTTAAACCTATTCGAATAGTCCGTGTCCACTGGTATGGACGAGTCTGGTGTGGTATGACAATTAGTGTTTCTACAACAACCGGGAACAGGGAAATACGTGTGTGTGAGTGTGTCTCTGGAAAAGAAAATGGTGCCACGGGAGCGGGAAGCTCAGTGGTGGTTAAGCAAGTGTTATTTCTATTTCTTCGGGAAAACCCTAAAAACAAGTATTGCCTTTCTCTAAGAAAAAGAAGAGTGACTTCAACTCCACCATATGAAGCATGTATGATATAGGTCTCTTTCTTTTTACGGGAGTCGGGTGGGCTTGCAGAATACCTAGTATATTCACCCAGATTTATTTATGTTTTTCAGCAGCTGAAGATTTCTTTTCTGCTATGCTTGATTGAGGGGGGGCTGTGTCTTCACCCAGTTCTGCCTGTGGCCTGGGCTAGTTTATCTTCCACTGCGTATTATAATTCTGGCTCACTCTCAAGCTTGTACCCTGATATTGTAATAACAATTATTCAAACTCTGTACTATTTGAAGTACGGAATGTGATTACTAGCCTCCTGGGACTAGTAATTGTATCACATTTGAGTCCCAAAGGATCGGGACGCTTCAGTTACATAAGATTTTGGAACCCAAATGCAAGTCTTACCCTTCTTGTATTTTGGTCCCACATTTAAGCAACAATTCTATCATTCTTAAATAAAGCACATAAGAAGCATCATAAGTGCGATAAAGTTGTAGGATCGGTGAGGTGACTAGAGGGGGTGAATGGAAGCCACTAAATTCTTGACTAGCGAGTACGTGACTCTGATCCCAAAGTCAAACTGGAAGCCCTTTAGGGACACAAAGCAGCAGATCAGAGTGCGGCACAATCCAGTGTCGTTGTATGCACCAAAACCCCAAGAACAATAGACCTAACTTCTTATGAAAATCGGATTCAGAAACACCAGGAAGTTAGGGCGGCAGTGCCCGCCCTATATTCGGCATTGTCGCACACACTAGCAGTAGTGCCGGACACTGAAAAATGCCAGAAAATTCTCAAACTTCACAGAAAGTTTGTGCGGGTAGAAGATGTTTATTGGTGAAGTATGAACCCGAACAAACCAAAAATCGAAGCATATATCAGAAATCCCGAGAATGATGAGGTTTTGTTGGGGTTTTCTCAAAGCGAACTCAAATGAGAATCAACTCAGATCATGACCAAGAACTGCACCGTGAGGACGTACGCAGTGATCCGATGAGTCTATCCACCCAAAAATATTCCCAGCAGCACCCATGTCACAAGAACTCAAAGTCTCCACAAATCCACAAGAGAAGCAAAAGGGAAAATCCAAGAACACAAGTCTTCAGAATTTTAGCAAGGATCAAAACTGATATTGAGAAGTGGCCACAACCTATGGGTTGTACCGACGACCCTTCCTCGGATTAAAACTTGTAGATCACAAACAAAGTCGACAGTTTCAAAATCGTTGCGGATCTCTCAACTCAACTGGTGACTACCTAGAGAGAAAACTAGGAGTTCTAAACCAAGAAGCCTAAACAAATGACAACCAAGAGATGGTTGTAACAACGGCCATATGCCTCTATTTATAGAGGGTGATTACCTTTCCTAAACTACCTCTATTTACATAGAGTCTATCCATTTTTCCAAAGGGCAAAATAGACCAACTCTTATGTTTTCGATCCGGCGACAATGCACTCCACACAAAGTTGCTTCGCCCTGACACACCCTTCACTATGATGCCACATGCCACCACCAATTCCCACCTGAACTGCCACCATTGAGTTTTGAGGCCCAAACTCAGTAAAATCCGCCATCTGTAGCGCTGGGTGGTTTTGAGGCCTAAAACACCAAACCCGCCGTGAGTACCGCACCACGTGTGCGTCCTCCACGACTAGACACGTGTCTCGCTAGTCCTCGACCGTGTTGGCAACACAACCCACTCATGTCCTCGCACGAGTGCATGTCCTAGGTGTCAGCCACCACGGCTGGTCACCCGACTGCTCTGGTCCATCAGCCAAGACCCAACACTCGTCCTTCATCGCTCCTAGTCCAATAGCTCGAGCTCGCATGACTTTCACCTCAATCACCGACCACCATCCCTGTGCTCCACACCTGCACACCACAAGCCGACCGACATGGTTGCACATATGTAATCTCACACTCCTGCCAGTCCACTGACTACCCCATAGTGCTAATCATTGACAAAAGGATGCATTCCTATCCCTAGGTGCATGAGAAACAACATGAGATGCACAACGCCTAGGTCTACTCCTACTGTGAGCATATGAACCACTAGATGAAGCAATCAGAGAGCGAGGAGCAAAAGCAGCATCATGACGCATAGGTAAAACGGGAAGATCATCACAAGCATCATGATAAACATTTTTAGCATTCTTAATATGAGTATAAATAAAAGCATGGTTCTTATTATCATGAAAATAATGAGGACAACTAGCCATAGGCGCCTTTCCCTTCTACTCAGTGAAGTTGTGGGCCTTATGGCTCTTTGTGTCCTTGGCTCCCACATGAAAGCCAAGTCCATCCTTAATAAAGGGATGTCTACCAATGGTGAAGGCATCCCTAGCAAACTTAACTTTTTCTACCTCATGTTTGCAAGTTTTAAGTTCAACATTTAATTGAGCAATTTCATCATTTAACTTTGCAATAGTAGAAGCATGATCAACATAAGCATCAATATCATGATCTTTACATCTAGTATAAATTGATACAAACTCCAGAGAAGAACTAGAAACATTCATCTTTTTCATTCTAGCATTTAAATCATCATTTATGTTCTTAAGGCTAGAAATAGAAGATGACATGAAGATAAATCACAAGCAAGCATTTTATTCTTTTTAATTTCTAGAGCAGGGGATTTTTCTACTTCTACAACCTTATCATGTTCCTCATATAAAAAATACCTCTTGCTTTTCTAGTAATATATCTATATCATTTAAGGCATCAATTAATTCATTAATTTTATATACCTTGGATCTATCTAACCCCTTAACTAGATCGCTATAATCAACATCATCCTCAGAATCCTCATCACTCGAAGAAGTGTATTTAGGAGTGTCACGTGTATGTACCTTCTCCTTAGCCATGAGGCATGTATGTCTTTCGTTGGGGAAGAGGGAGGATTTGTCGAAGGCAGAGGCGGTGAGTCCCTCATCGTCGGAGTCACATGAAGAGCAGTCTGAGTCTCATTCCTTGCCTATGTGCGCCTCACCATTCTTCTTTCTATAGAACTTTTTCTTCTCCTTCTTCCCTTTCTTGTCTTAGTCATGGTCATTTTCATTACTAGGACATTCAGCAATAAAATGACCGTACTTACCACACTTGAAGTATGTACGCTTTCCCCTTGATTTGCTCTTGTTGGGGTAGTCCTTGCGTCCCTTCAAAATGGTCTTGAAGCGCTTGATCACAAGCGCCATTTCATCCTCATTTAGATCAGACGCCTCAATTTGTGCCACCTTGTCGAGGAGCACATCTGTTGGGGACTTGTTCTCAAATGCTATGAGTTAAGAACAAGGCAACACAAAATGTTAAAGGTTAATACCCTTCGTCCTTCAAAACATTATCTCCCTTGGGATATAACGATCTTCAGACGAAGGCCTTGAGGGACGAACCTTCATCATCGCAGTATATGTTAATGAGAGAAGAAGCTTATGAAGCATAAGAGAGAACATAAATAATCATGACATCTTTCATATCCCTTTATTATATTATCATGAATAAATATAAACAATATTGAATTACATTTATACCTTCGTCTTAACAGAAGACAAAAGTCCAAGCGTGACGCACGAGCGAATACAAGTCAGCGTGAACAGTACGTGGGTACTGTTCATCTATTTATAGGCACAGGGCACAGCCTGTGTGAAATTACATTCATGCCCTTCATGGTCACTATTGACTTAAGAACAATCTATCAAGGACTAGATAGCCTTTTCCTCCTTAAGTCGTTTCCTTTTTCTGCTATTGAGCCGAAGCTCTCTTGCGCGCAGCTTCGGCGCTGGTTCAACCTTCGTTCCGACCCTGCTTTCCATATTGTGTACAACTTCATCCCGAGTCCGAAGGTTCCTGTACATATATTACAATTGGGAAACATTGTTAATCATGTTTTTGAGGACCTTCGGAAGACGAAGGCCCCCAACAGTAGCCCCTCGCAGTATTAATTTGTTATAACAACGAATTCAGACTGTGACATGAACGAAGGCCTTAAGCCGAAGGTCCGAAAAAACACCTTCCCTTTGCTAGAATAGCAACAATCAATGACAGACGGGGCCCTCCAAGTTGCAGCGTGCTAGGCGTATAAATATGAACTCACACCGGCAGCATTTGATACACTATTTGTGCCATTTGCATTATTTTCTCAAACTTATAGTTCTTGCTCACTAGCGCTCGCTAGATTTTCAACCTTTTTGAGCTTCGGTTTAAAGACGCGTTTCACCATGTCTAGGGAAAAAATGACGAAGCTGTTTGAGACGAAGCTGTTTGAGACGAAGCTGTTTGAGACGAAGGTAAAGCTGACTGAAGAGACGAAGCTGTTTGAGAAGAAGAAGGTTGCGGATCCTTACATTGCTGGATTTATTGAGTCCATGGCAAAAACAAACACAGAGAAGATTACTAAAGAGATACTGGAAGGTTTATCTGAAGATACTGGTGACAGCGATAGCTATGATGTGGAAAGTGGGGATGAAGATTCTGAAGATCAGCCCTGGCGACCAAGCCATGTTGTATTCGGAAAATCGACCATTAAACAGAGTCATCTTGACAACATGAGAGGAAGGTACTTTTGTGACATGTCTATCGTGAGAGTTGGCGGAGACAGCATCGTCCCTGCTGTAAGGAAAATGGACCCCGGGCCTTTTGGCTAATTGAGTTTTGGTGTTTGATGAACAACACAATCCGTGAACTAATAAGTTTTCTAGTGTTTGTGTTTGTAGTTCACAGGATGCGAAGAGAATTGGACCAAGGCAATGAGGATGCAACACCTCAAAAGAAGACATAAAAAGATGCATAGGAGTCCAATACTCAAGAACAAAGAAGCCCGAAGAAATCAGCGAAGAAATCCAAGATAAGGGCTGTCAGCCAGCGCCTGGTGGCGCACCGGACATTGGTGTCCGGTGAGGCACCGGACAGTCTGCGTAGAGAGGCCGCAGACAGGCGCTCTCTGGCTGTAGCACCGGACTGTCCGGTGTGCACCGGACTGTCCGGTGTGCCAACGGGCAGACGGCAACGGTCGGATCCAACGGTCGACTGCTACAGGCGCCAACGGTCGGCTGACGTGGCGTGCACCGGACATCCACTGTGCAGTGTTCGGTGGTGCACCGGACTGTCCGGTGCACCCGACGACAGAAAGTTGCTGCTTTCTGTCCATCGGCTAGTTTGGGGTGTGGAGGCTATAAATACCACCCCAACCGGCCATTCTCAAGTGTGGGAGCCCAAGCAACATACCAAGGCATATAGTGCACATTTCCAAGAGCTCAAACACCCTAGTGCTTAATAGAATCACTCGGTGATTAGCGTAGGTGCTTTGCGAAGTGCTTAGGTTAGTTAGACCGCTTTAGCGCTTGCTCTAGGTGAACCCTAGTTAGTTGAGTGAGTTTTGTAAAACCACACAACCCCTCGGCTCTTGCGTGAGTCGTTGTAATTGTACCGAGTGGGGCGAGAGTCTTGCGAGACCGTGACAACCGCGTTTGTGTCACGGCCGCCACCGTGTACCGGAGGGAACGAGGCCCGCGGCGTTTCGGCCGGAAGCTCGATAGTGGAGACGGCGGGGAGCGTCCGAGAGGAGCCGGAAGCGGAACACCACTTGCGCGTGGAGAAGGCCCGTGGCTCTCTACGGAGTTACTCAACCGTGGTGCTTGGCCCTCGCGTGGGCTTCCCTTTGCGTAGGGGCACCAACGAGGATTAGTCGGAACCTTGCGTGGTTCCGGATACCTCGGTAAAAATACCGACGTCATCCACGAGAGTTTGCTTCTCTACTTAGCTCTTTACATTCCACATTTATATTAAGCATTTAAGTTTCAATCTTATTGTCATACTTATTTAGTGTAAATTGAAACTTAGCCTTTGCGGTAGAGATAGCAACACTTAGACAAAACCGAGTTTGCACATTCTAGTTTTGATTATTTGCATAGGTTTTGCTCTAGGGATTTAATTGTGGCCTAGTTTAGTAAAAGTTTTAGAAGTCCTAATTCACCCCCCCCCCCCTCTTAGGCGTCACCCGTTTCCTACAAGTGGTATCAGAGCCCGGTTTGGCTCATTTGAAACGCTTTAGCTTCACCGCTAAAAAGAGCCGACGCTTTTTAGAGGAAGGGATGGATACCCATAGGCCACCACACTTCGACGGCACTAACTTCCCATATTATAGTGCTAGAATGGCTTGTTACCTAGAGGCTGTTGATCTAGGTGTTTGGAGAGTCACTCGTGACGGGATGAAACCTCTCAAGAATCCCGAGAAACCCACCACGAGTGAGGAAAAAGAAATTTGGTTCAAGTGCATATAGCTTTCAGGGTATGGCCACTTGTAGAGAACTGGGATATGCCGAAGGAGACCACCGCCGATTCCACTAAAGGTGGCCTGGTCCGATTGAAGTATACCTTCAGATTTAGGGAGAAGTTTGATGAGCCAAACGATGACTGGCTGAAGTGTATCGAAGCTACCAGTGATGAGCTACTTGGGGCATACTCCAAGGCCGAAGACAATGCCTTGTCCGTAGCTTTCGGGGGTCGAAGCAAGAAAAGATTAAACGGGGTATTCGATGCTATTGGCTTCGTGTACCCTGATTATCACTACTCGCTGCGAGGGAAAGGGAAAAAGAGAAAAGTTGTCGCTTCGGAACCTACCGCCTTGGTCACCCCAGCTGAGACGAAGGGCAAAAAGGTGAAGGTTCTGACACACCGGTCGCGTTACATTGAACCGTCCGTAGTACCTGAATTTGGCGCGGGAACCTCTTCAGTCGCCGAAGCAGAGAAAGCTGCTTCGATTGTGCAGAGTACCGAAGAGCCAACTGTAGTGTCGAAGGTGCCTACAGTAGGGCCAACCATATCCAAAGATGATAAGGCCGAAGAGCCACAGGCGGAAGAAACAAAGAAAATGCCAGAAATCCTGAGCCCTTCAACAGAGGCAGAACTGTCGAAGGTGCAAAAGGCTTCTGCCGCAACTCCCAAGAGGAGGAGAATGGCCAGTGTGCTGGATGCTGTGTTGGAGACTACGAAGGCCTTAAGCCCTGCTCCTTCAAAGAAAATTGCTGAAGCTACCAAAACACAAGCCAAAACCGAAGCTGGATAGGCCGAAGCCGAAGCTGGGCCCTCAGTGCCTAGCGAGACAAAAATTATCACACCTGAAAAGGCCGATGAGCAAACTACATATGCTATTGTGACAGCAGGGCAAGGAATGGCAGAAAGGGCAAAATCTCCTGACTCCGAAGCACAGGCCGAAGCTGCCGATTACATTTATCGTCTTGCTTCGGGGAAGAAATTGTCCAACGATGAAATCGCGGAAGCAAGGCATTATGCTCAAAAATTGAAATATCCGAAAGGAGCCTTAGTATTTAACGGAAATAACGATGACGACTTCTTATACTGTCTCCCGGACAACAAAGAAATATCCGTTCGCCGGGAGATAGCTAAGAGCATGGGATTCCCAAAGCTGGAAGATGGTCTTTCGATTTTGTCGAAGGATGACCTTGCTGACAGCCTAGCATACAATAGTATAAAGGTATGGGAGTTAACTTTGAATTTGGGAATGAAGTATTTTATTTGTCATACTCATTTCTTTCCCCCTCTTTGCAGGGCTTAATTCTTAGTAATGCCCTAAGGATGCAAAAGAATATTGAAGACGAAGGTTACACAATGGCCCTTAATAACCTTCGGTCTGAGGTGATTGAGCTAAGAAATGAAGGTCTAGAGAAAGATAAAATTTTGATTTCATTGGTAAACAAAGTGAAATAAAACGAAGCTAATTATAAAATTGAGACCGAAGCTCAGAAAACCGAAATTGAAGAACTTCGGAAACAGCTGGTCGAAGCTAAAGAGAATTGTGCGCTCGCAGAGGCTAACCGAGAGATCAGCGAGTACTGGAAAAATTATCTAGAGAAAAATATTAAAGAACTACATGAATCCAAGGAAAGGTGCTTCGAGAAATCCTTGGATTGCATGAAGAAATTGGAAACTAGCTTCGCCAAAGTGGGCGCTTACTCTACTGAAGAAATCTTCGTACAAGGCGACCCCGAAGGCGTTGTTGAATGGATAAGTGGAGAAGCCAAAACCTTTGAAGAAATTTTGAGTGATCGCGGGGATGTTTGCACGTTTTTCGGTGCGCGGGGAATTTCAGCCATCTTGGAGAAGGCCGGATGCGATCATATTAAAACCATGGCCCAAGCCGAAGCTGTCTTCTCCGTAGATGATATAAATGATCCTTCAGCTGAAGCAACCTTGATGGGTGAGAAATTTTACAATGATGTCTGGGTGAATGGTGGTCGGGAGTTGGCCCATGAGATTATAAAAAAGAGTGAAAAAGATACCCATGACGCCCAAGCCGAAGCAAGACAAACTGAAGAGGCTCCAGAACGCGAAAGGTGTATAGGTATTATTTTTTGGTTTTTTAGCTTCGGTACTTGCTTTATGGCTTCGAACTAATCAATTTTCCTACTTCAGCTGAACTATCTCCGCCGCCAGAACCGTACAATCCCCTAGCTGATCCAAAAATGAAGCGCTGGATATCATAAACATGGCTGAATCCATTGTTGACGGAGTCGTTAACAAATTACTGAATAAAGTTGCAGAGAAAGTCCTTAAAGAGGAATAGGTTTTATTATAATAATAACTAGAATGAATGAAACTATTTAAGTAAGATCAAGCTCCTATTGTAACAAAACTATGTGACATTTGATGTATGTAACATTGAATCGAATATGTAATTATTGTAATTTATTCTTTGCGATGCATGAAATATGTATACATGCTGTTTTTGAGCCTTCGGCGAAAAAACACCTTCCCTTCTTTTCATGCTTCATAAAGAAAGAGATCCCTTCTTATAACAAGGCTGTCAAAACCGTATTTCCCAAAGCTTACTTCATGCCTTAGCACGTTTTCAATTTGACGAAGCATTTCCCGAAGATTTGCTTCGTATTCGATTCTTGTGAGACACTTCGTATTCGATTCTTGTGCCATTAATGTAGTATGATGTATGATGTAATGTTATGCAAGATGATGTGATGATATGATGCGAAATGATGGGGATGCCGAAGTCACACACCCACACACCCACACTGGAATACACAAGCTCTGCATCCCTAAGGAACAACTTTTGAGCTTCTTCACCTTCTATTTTGGTGATATAAATTCTGCATCCCCTAAGGAACGACTTTGGAACTTCTTTGCCTTCTATTTCGGTGGTATAAGTTCTGCATCCCCTTATGAACGACTTTGGAACTTCTTCGCCTTATATTTCGGTGGTATTTGGCTCTGCATTCCCTTTGGAACGACTTTTGAGCAGAAAACTTACGCTGTGCTCCCTTAGGAACGACTTTTTTGTAGCTTCGTCAATTTTGGCTCTGCATTCCCTTAGGAACGACTTTTGAGCACAGAACTTACACTGCATTCCCTTAGGAACGACTTTTTTGTAGCTTCATCAATTTTGGCTCTACATTCCCTTAGGAACGACTTTTGAGCTTCGTAAATCTGTAGAGAAGATATATTCCATTCTGATAGAACCAAAATCATTACAAGAAATTAAAACTAAATTTTCATTGTTTATTCCTTATTCAAAAAGCAAAATGGCGTAGAAAATGAAAGTATTTCAAAAGCAGGATATTGCTCAGTATATGTGCTTTGGTTCTGGTATAGTACTATTGATTGTACGAGCTTCAGACTCCTCCCTGAAGTCATGTTGTTGTTGGGAATGTTGGCGCCCTTCTGGATGCTGGCTTCGGGAGTAAGTAGGTTGCAGTGGTGGTGGCAGTGGGAGCTGATGCCACGAAGCTTGTGAATGGCTTGCCGAAGCAACAGAAGCTGCCGGTTGGTTGCCCACATATTCTGGTATGTAAGGAGAGTGGCACGAAGCAGTGTGTAAAACCTGCTTCGGCTGATTCTACCGAGCTTCTGCTTCGGCAATCTCCTTTTGCTTCAGAATGGTGATTTGACACGTTCTTGTAGTGTGGCCCTTGTCTTCACCACAGAATAAGCAATAAATTTTCCTGGGCTGATCCCCATATCTTCCTTCGAAGCCCCTGCCGCCTCTGCCCCTTGGAGCTGGTGGCCTGAAGGAGGTTTGCTGCTGTCCCGAAGACTGTGAGGTGTGTTGGGTCCTCTGAAGCTGGCTTCCTTTGTCATTATTTTGACTGGAGCTATGGATTGATCTGACATGCCTAGGGTGGATTCTCCCTCCGAAGCCCCTAGTCATCTCAGAAAATCTGTAAGCTTCCTCCCTTCTTTGTCGAAAGTCATTATCAGCCCGGATGTACTCATCCATTTTCTGTAGCATCTTCTCCAGAGTCTGGGGGGTTTCCTAGCAAAGTATTGGGCCATAGGTCCTGGCCAAAGACCCTTGATCATGGCCTCAATGACAATTTCATTGGGCACCGTGGGCGCTTGTGCTCTCAGTCGCAAGAACCTTCGGACATACGCCTGAAGGTATTCCTCCTGGTCTTGTGTGCACTGGAACAAGGCCTGAGCTGTGACTGGCTTCGTCTGAAAGCCTTGAAAACTGGTTACCAGCATGTCCTTGAGCTTCTGCCATGATGTGATTGTCCATGGCCGAAGAGAAGAGTACCATGTCTAGGCCACATTTCGCACTACCATGACGAAGGACTTTGCCATGACAGCTGTGTTGCCTCCATATGAGGATATTGTTGCTTCGTAGCTCATCAGGAATTGCTTTGGGTCCGAGTGCCCATCGTACATGGGTAGCTAAGGTGGCTTGTAGGATTGTGGCCATGGGATAGTCTGCAACTCTGCAGCCAGGGGAGAAGCATCATCAAAAGTAAAGCTACCAAGATTGAAATCGTCATACCATTCATCTTCATTGAATGAGCCCTCTTGACGAAGCTCCCTATGTTGGGGCCTTCGGTCATGGTCGTCTTGGGTAAGATGACGCACTTCCTCAGCAACTTCATCGATCTTCTTCTGAAGGTCGGCCAGCCGGGCCATCTTCTCTTTTTTTCCTTTTCACCTGCTGGTGAATGATTTCTAGATCCCTGATCTCTTGGTCCAACTCCTTCTCCTAAAGTGTTGGACTGGTAGCCTTTCTGTTTTGGCTTCTAGCCTCTCGGAGAGAGAGTCTCCTGGTTTGTGTCCAGTGGCTGCAGTGCAGCCCCTGGCGCTGTTATCTTCTTCGGCGGCATGACGAAGGTTGATGCTTTGCCAAAGATTGTCAGTCGTCGCTTTAAGAGCAACGGGTTGTAGCTAGTGTTGAGGAAGAGGTCCGTTGTCGATGTCATCGACGTACCTCACCTCCTTTGTCATCATGCGCCCGCTCACAATTTTCCAAAAATTTCTTAGGATGACATTTTGGTGTACTTGGGGTTCTCACGAATAAGGTTTACAAGATTAGAATTAATAACAGTAAATGACCTTAGCATTAGTCGCACGACGTCATGATCTGTCCATCTTGTACTCCCATAGCTTTGGATCTTGTTCACAAGGGTCTTGAGCCTGTTGTACGTTTCAGTTGTCTCTTCCCCTTTCTTAGTGGTGAATCTCCCCAGCTTGCCTTCCACCAACTCCATTTTGGTGATCATGGTGATGTCGTTCCCCTCGTGAAAGATTTTGAGGGTGTCCCATATTTCCTTGGTGTTGTCCAAGCCACTAACCTTGTTGTACTCATCCCTGCATAAAGAAGCTAAAAGCACCGTAGTGGCTTAGGTATTCTTGTAAATCATTTTTTGCATGTGAATAACATTGTAATTTTCATCATCACTATCTACATGTTGCATTCCGTTTTCAACTATGTCCTAGATGTTATGATGAAGAGAAAATAAATTATTCTTCATTTTATGACTCCACCAAGAATAATCCTCCCCATCAAATCGAGGATGTTTGCCAAAAGGAATAGATAATAAATAAGCATTGGCATTATAAGGTATCCGAGAATAATTAAAAGAGGTCTTAGAATAGTTTTTTCTTGATCGTCTTTTTGATGGAGGAGGACCCGTCGTTGTCCTTTTGTGAGGAAGATGAGGAGTCACTGTCGTAGTACACTATCTTCTTGATGCGCTTTCTCTTCTTGCCATCCTTTTTGCCGGACCTAGAGTCGACAGTCTCTTCTCCCTTGGGTGTCTCACCGGTGGGGATCTCCTTCTCCTTGATCACCTTCGCCTTCCCTTTAGAATCCATCTCTTCATATGGTTAGTCCCTTGATGAATAGAACGACTCTGATACCAATTGAGAGCACCTATAGGGGGTGAATAGGTGATCTTGTAAAACTTGCTTCAAACAACACAAACTTGGTTTAAAATATGAATTAGAGTAAATAAAACCAAGTTTGAGAGTAGAGAGAAATAGAGAAGTTCCTTTCACTTGATTGCTCTATCAAGATATAATTTAGACTTAAAGCAATATCACAAGTGAGAATTTTGGAACTTGGAAGAGATAAAAATTGCAATAAAGTAGACAAGACAAGAGACACGTCAATTTTTATATTGTGGTTCGGTCAAGCGTAATATGCTTGGCTACTCCATGTGGTGGCATTCCAATGGACGAGGGTTGCACTCAACCGCTCTCAAGTGATTCAAAGATCAACCTTGAGTACCACAGTTCTTCCTTATATCACTATATCCCGTTTGTGAGGAATATCCACAAGTTGGAGTCTCTCATGCCTCATACAAGATGATCACAATCAAAACTAGAGTAAGGGGGGAGTAAGAACACACACACAAGAGCACAACACAACAACAACAACAACACATACAAAAGCAAAGAAGAGAGCGCAAGAACACAAAGATAGAGTGACAGCTCAGAAACACACTCAAATCTATCTCAAAAACTAGAAGGCATGGTCACAAAGTCTCTGAGTTGTAAAGTGTTCTTAGAATACTTGGTGTACTGCTCCATGGCACCTAGGAGTTCCTTTTATAGCCCCAGGGGGCCTAGGAGCTGCTGGAGCTTCATTTGGAAGATCCCAACCTTCCTCTGTCTGTGGGTGCATCAGACTGTCCGGTGCACACTAGACAACTCCTGTGCAACAGTCACAAAATTGGTGATTGGCCACTTTCCTTCTCGGATGCGCACCAGATTGTCTGGTGACCCATCCGATCGTTAACTTCACTGATGTGGCACCACCTAGCCATTGCCTGCCCCATCACACCATACTGTCCGGCGCTGTGTCTGGACTGTCTGATGAATTTTAGCCAATGAGGCTAAGCAGCGGCTGAGGCTCAGCTGAGCTGTATAGGCCCTGAACTATCCGATGGGTGGCACCGGACTGTCCGCCACTACCCAGACCAGCCCATGTTTGGCTAGACTTATTCTTAACACTTTTTGAGATGATCCCTGTCACTTAGACAAACATAGTTAGCAACAAAAACAATTAACCAAGTGATAGAATCATACCTTTTTCTAACCTTTATACAAGGATTTGCAATATGTGCAAACTTAATCCCAAAAATTGTTTTTCTCTATAAAATGTGTTAGAGCCCAAACACAAGTACTAGAAACATTGTAAAGGATCTATGCAACATATTTAAAAGTGCAAACATCACACTTATACCATTTTACACAAAGTTGCATACTTAGGTCCATATATGTTTGGACTTGATATCTTTAATTTGTTTTCTTCTACACCTGTGCTTATGCTCATACAAAGAGTGTTAATCGAAAGTGGTGTGTTGGATAGTTAATCACCAAAACAACTAGAAATGACCCAAGGGCAGATTTTCCTTTCATGATCAGGCTAGCTAGTAGGTCTGCTATGTCCTCATCATTGGGTGCTCGTAGGTATGTGGGCCCATAGACAGTGACTATAGTGCAGGTGAACTCACTCAATAACTTAAGTATTATGCTCTCGCCCATGTGGAAGTACTCATCCAA
Source organism: Zea mays (assembly GCF_902167145.1). Classification (NCBI taxonomy): domain Eukaryota; kingdom Viridiplantae; phylum Streptophyta; class Magnoliopsida; order Poales; family Poaceae; genus Zea; species Zea mays. The sequence continues at coordinate 27,040,019 of NC_050100.1, read as the reverse complement.
CCTATCGGTAGCTCCACCGTATTGTGCTCTCACCAACCTCGGACATCTTGTCCCGAGAAATAGGTTGAGTCGGGTCTAGTTCCCTGACAACATGGTGATATCGGATGTTGAGGCGGTGGTTGTGCCGGCAACATGCCTCACGTTGTGAGGGCTCCTCCCCCATGCATGGTTGGTTTATCGTCAAAGATAGGGTTGTTCTCCTCTACCAGGTTGATGCAAATAACATTTGGGTAGTAGAGCAGAAGTTCTGGCGTCGTGGGCGTAGCTACCGCACCCTGGGGTCGTGTGATCATGGTGGTAGTTGGTCGCGCTTTGCTGGCCATGAGAGTAGCAGGGACTTTGGTCCCATTCTTCTTCTAACTGATCCGGGTCCAGACCCCGGTCGACGAGGTGGTGGCAGTTGTAGCGTCGGCCGAGGCGGAGGCGCTGAATGTGATATCCCGGCCCAAGGCTTCATAAGATTAATAGAAAACTCATACCAACAAGGTGCATCTTCTTTTTCAGAAGCCTATCTTGAAAGAACCTGTGAGTTAAGCGTGCTTGGCCCGGAGCAATCTTGGGATGGGTGACCGACCGAAGAGTTTTCCCGGGTGCACATGAGCGAGGACAAAGTGCGCACAAAAGACTCATGTTGGTCCGTAGGGATGGTCTATGGTCCTAGTGGGTCGCCAGGAGTAAGTATCGCCTGTCCAGGAGTAAGTATCAGAGCCGACCCTCACGGTTTCATAGGCATGTGTGGGTTAGGGGTTTAGGTATATGATGCATGGCGCATGAGGGACTAGAGTGGTCACATGGCATGCCATATGATGACACTAGACACACCGACGTGGCCAAGAGGGGAGGTTCTTGGCTTGGGGTTGACCGACGAGGATGTCGGTCTTCTAAGGGGGTGGATTGTGATATCCTGAGTTCCTGACACAAAGCTTAGTAGGATTAATAGAAAACTCATACCAAAAAGGTGCATCTTCTTTTTCGGAAGCCTATACCAAAGAACCTCTGGGTTAAGCGTGCTTGGCCCGGAGCAATCTTGGGATGGGTGACCGACCGAGAAGTTTTCTCGGGTGCACATGAGTGAGGACAAAGTGTGCACAAAAGACTCATGTTGGTCCGTGGGGATGGTCTATGGTCCTAGAGGGCTACAAGGAGTAAGTACCTCTTGTCCGAGAGTGGACAGGGTGTTACACTGAAGCGTCCATGCACCTAGCCAGCACATGGGCGGCCTAACGTAGTGCATGGGTAAGTCAGGGCCACTGGGTCCAGGGACATGCCAGCATGGGTCAAGCCGCAACTAACCGGGGTTTAGTCGCGACCGTCACCGGGGCTGTCCCAGATCTCGTCGATGACCTCTTCTTCGTTGAGGCAATGATGCTAGACCTCAGAGCGTCTTGCTCCACATCCGCTATATGGTGCGAAGCGCCCTCTCGGTAGGCGACGCAGGAGAGGGTTCCGAAGTGGAAGACCTCCGCAGTGGCGAAGTTGAAGACAATGACAACAGATATGGAGCTGTTGTGGATCGACTCGCACCCCCTACCTAGCGTGCTAGCTATCAGGGTTTTGTACCGATGGCGCACTACGGGATATACCACATAGTGCTTTTAGAAGGACGGCGAAGTCGATCACAGCTTGATGGTTTGTGCAGGGCACGACGGAACACGATGAATTTTATAGATTTGGTCCGCCTAGATGTGTAATACCCCATGTCCTGTGAGTTTCTGGTTGATGTATTGCCTAGAGGTTGAGGATTATAGAGGATGGAGATGCTCGCGGTGTGTGTGTGTCTGCTATTTTCGTAGGGGTCCCGACTTAAGAGAGATCCCCTGCACTATCCTAGAGCACGACCCTTATCATCTGACTTTTCGCTAGAAGTGTGCCCCATCTACCAGAGGTCAGTTGGTCTTTGTGAAGCCCACACGTACGCTACATGCGTAGAGCACGACCTTGGGAACCTTCATGCTCACGTGTGCATCTCCTTGAGTCGTCTTCGGTTGTACCCGACTGAGGTCACCTTACGATCATGCCATTGGGGTCCATGTAGATGGCCCACGAAGCATAACAATGCCATAATGACCTAGGGATATCTATCCCCCACATCGGCGGGCTCCAATGACGATCAAGGCAAGCACAACTAGCTACAACATCTCCCGCGCGCTGTAAGGTGAGGTGCGGCTCTAGTTTTACATGCGACGTGCAGGTCCAACATAAGGACTGTTGACACTTGCGGCTCCGAAGATGAGGGACATTTTGCCTACTCTCCTTATTTCCTAGCTATAAGTCTATCTCCATTAGCGTCTTCTATATCCATCCTTTATATTTGTTCTTTACAGTCTCCTCTAAAAGATTCACTCCTCTATGTATCCTTTCTCTCTAGCCGGGTCCTCTATACCTCGTCCTCTATACATAAATACCTATATTAAAGACATGTTTTACTTTTATTTTTTAGATCACATTTGTCATACTTTCAAATATTTTGTACTTGTTTTAGTTTTCCTAAATATGTGGTCTAAAATATTAAACTGCATATAGAATATTTAGAGATCTATTTAAAGGATGTTGCCGGAGGAAGTGGGGAAAGAATCTCCCCTAAATATACCGAACAATGCTATATAGTGGCTTCTACAACCTAACCCACACTCTCCACCACGGCTCAAGGATTGGAAGGACCACACCATTTTCCTACCCTTATCCATTCTCATTTCCTACCCAACAATCCAAGCATAGGATAACATATTTCTCTTCCCTTATTTCTCATTGGCTCACCTCACTTCTCACTATATTTGAGGACTCCTAAGAACTAGACGCAAAAAACAAATTTCTAAAAATAAACAAGAGCCCTTAAATAAAAAAGAGATTATATTTCGATGGTCATTTTTGGAGTTGTTTTAAGCCCACCTAGTCTCATACTCAGTGCATTTTGCAAACAAGTAACAACACCAAAGGTCCACCAAATGATAACATCTTGCAAATTCTGCAGATATACAGGGCTATCCTGCATTTTCTAGTGCATTTGGCTTAGACTATCTCCAGCACTCCCTATGGCCCTATCTCTCTCTTCATTTTAAACTCTACTCTATAAACTTTGCAATCTACACTGTAAAATAATACTTTGCACAATTATTTACACGACCTGTTGGAGATGGCCTACGACACACGACCACACGGGCACGTGCGCTCTGGACGCAGCCGTTAGCGTCGTTTTCTGACTTGTGCTTAGGGCTAGATATCGAGCCAACTCGGCTCGGCTCGTCCGAGTTAGAGATGTCTCGTTAAGCTAGAGCTGGCTTGACTCGGCTTGTTAAACTAACGAGCCACAGAGTTATCTCGGCTCGTCTCGTTTACGAGCTCGAGCTGACTTGTTTAGCTCGCGAGAGCAGAAAAACAATATGTATATAATAATAATCAATTTCTAGTTATTTTCAAACTAATTTAATAATAAAAATAATAATTATACTCATACTTTCACATACCACATCAATGTAACATCAAATTAACACAACTCATCAATTCATAATTCACACATGTTCATCAGTTTAATCCACAATTATATTCACATAAATTAATTTAACATATAGACATAATTCATCAATCATTAGTTTAAGTTATAGGCTATAGACACCACATATATATAACATGTTTGTCGGGTACCGTAATTAGGGGTACCCCCAACACTCCTAAACACGGCTGGTAACCACCATCAGCGCAAGCTGCAGAGACTGATGGGCGCGATTCAGGTCAAGGCTTCGTCTACCCAAGGGGCGCGATCTCGCCTCACCCGAGCCCAGCCTTGGACGGGAACTATAGTCCCGGACGAAGTTACGTCTCGCCCGAGGGCCTCCTCACGCAGTGGGCGCACCCTCGGCACGCCCGAGGCCCAACTCGAGTAGGCTTCGTCAAGAAGCAACCTTGGCCAAATCGCCTCTCCAACCGACCGTATCGCAGGCGCATTCAATGCAAGGATCGCCTGACACCTTATCCTGACACACATGCCTCAGTCGGCAAGGTCGAAGTGACCGCAGTCACTTCACCCTTTAGCTGACTGACCTGACAGGAAAACAGCGCCGCTCGCCCCGCTCCGACTGTTGTGCCACCCACCAGGGTGAGGCTGACAACAACCAAGTTCAGCCTCGGGCACAATAGGGAGCTTCGCCTCGCCCGACCTTAGGCCTCGGCCTCGGAAGGAGGTCTCCGCCTCGCCCGACCCTAGGGCTCGGCCTCAACCTCGACCTCGGAAGGTGGTCTCCGCCTCGCCCGACCCCAGGGCTCGGCCTCAACCTCGGCCTCGGGAGGAATCGCGTCCTCGCCCGACCCCGGCCTCGGCCTCAGGAGAAGTCTCCGCCTCGCCCGACCTTGGGCTCGGACTGACCGCGCCACAGGGGATACATCATTACCCTACCCCTAGCTAGCTCAGGCTACGGGGAAACAAGACCGGCATCCCATCTGGCTCGCCCCGGTAACAAGTAATGATGGCTCCCCGCGTGCGTCCATGACGATGGTGGTTCTCAGCCCCCAACGGAAGCAAGGAGACGTCAGCAAGATCCCAGCAGCACCGACAGTTGTGCTTCTACAGGGCTCAGGCACTTCTCTGACGGCCACGTTACCGCGTACATGGGCTCTAGCACCACTCCGACAGCCACGTTGGCATGTACACAGAGCTCAGGCACCTCGCTGCCAGACACTTTAGCGCATAGCTACACCCCCCATTGTACATCTGGACCCTCTCCTTGCATCTATAAAAGGGAGGTCCAGGGCCTTCATGCGAGAAGGAGGAGGGTCGCGCGGGAGAACGAGCTGACGAACAGGCTCACTCTCTCTCTCTCTCGCGAACGCTTGTAACCCCTACTACGAGCTCATCCCCCTGGCGCGGGATAACACGAGCCGCGTTTTCCCCCTTATGTTCCATCTCGCGCCAACCCATCTGGGCTGGGACATGCAGCGACAAATTTACTCGTCGGTCCAGGGACCCCCTGGGGTCGAAACGCCGACAGTTGACGCGCCAGGTAGGGGCCTGCTACGTGTTAACGAACAACTTCCCGTTGAGTTCCAGATGGGTAGTCTTCAGCAACCTCTTCAGCCCGGGACGCTGCTCCGCTTCGGGAGTCTCGAGTTCATGTCCCTCGACGGCAGCTACGACATGGTACTCCTCTCCCCCCCCCCCCCGCAGTGCGACAGCAACAACGACGGACGTCAGCTCGCCTGGCGGCGGCGAACTCGACGACGTATTCCCCCCGTGGCGGAGGAGCAGCATCCGGGTTTGTCCTGCCACCCTCCTCGTCGCAGAAGGAGGAGACGGGGCAACCGTGGCCAGGCAGGAGGCGGCGCCTCGTCGGCTGTCGAGCGAGTCGACGACACCGACGCCCCAGCGGGGGACATGTCGGGCATTGTCCTCGCGCCTGAGACAATGACAGATGTCGTTTCCCCGCAACGTGCCAACCCCAAGCGGACAGATGACGCCAGCACACTCGCGAAGGGCTTGTTGGGCGTTAGCCTCGTACCTGAGATAACGGTGCAGTCCGTCCCCGACGCGACTTCGTCACCGTCCATCGATCAAGAGGTACCATCCGTTTTCCACCCTGTGCCTTTTAGATTCAGCTTCGATCCACCAAGCGACCCCGCTTTGGTGAGCGCTTTCGTAAAGGCATACCCTAACCTTCCGGAGTATCATATGTGGTCATCTTGGGACCGACTGACGGCCGTCTCAACCTACGGGCCCCCGGGTTCCGAGGAAGAGGACGGTCCCGACTCCGGTTGGGATTTCTTCGGCCTCCGCGATCCTAGTGCCATGCGAGACCTCATGACCGCATGTGACTACTGCCTCTCCGATTGCTCCGATGATGGCCACAGCCTTGACGACGAGGGTTGTGGCCCAAGTCGCGAATGTTTCCACGTCGATCTAAGGGGTCACGACGAAGGCAACCACCTCGGTATGCCGGAGGATGACGATCCCCCTGGGCCTGCGCCTCGCGTTGACATCCTGCGGGAGCTAGCTGTGGTCCCAGTCCCTACGGGGGGTCAGGACACACAGCTCGAGCAAATCCGCGAGATGCAGGCCAAGCTCGATGAGGAAGCAGGGCAACTTGTGCAGCTCCGGCAAAACGTCGAGCAGGAGTGGGCAGGCCGAGCACTCGCCGGAGAAGCGCGTCATCAGGCCCGGGACGTCCAGCGTCGTATCGCTGACGATGCTAGGGCAAGGTTGCCCCCGGCCTCCAGTGGGGTCAGCCAGAATTTGGCTGCAGCGGCGATACTGCTCCGAGCAATGCCGGAGCCATCCACCACCGAGGGGCGACGTATCCAGGGAGAACTCAAGAATCTCCTGGAGGATGCCGCGGTCCGACGGGCTGAAAGCTCTGCCTCCCGAAGGCAAGGATACCCCCCGGAGCATCGCGCAGCGACTTCCCGACTCGTGCGGGAGGCCTCGGTCCACACCGGGCGCACGCGAGACGCGACGCCTGCGGCCCCGAATCGCCTTGGCAACGAGCATCACCGCTGCAACCGTCGAGCCCGCCTCGATGAGAAGGTGCGCCGAGGCTACCACCCCAGGCGTGGGGGACGCTACGACAGCGAGGAGGATCAGAGCCCCTCGCCCGAACCACCAGGTCTGCAAGCCTTCAGCCGGGCCATACAACGGGCGCCGTTCACGACCCGGTTCCGGGCCCCGACTACCATCGCCAAGTACTCGGGGGAAACAAGGCCGGAGTTGTGGCTTGCGGACTACCGGCTGGCCTGCCAGCTGGGTGGAACAGATGACGACAACCTCATCATCCGCAACCTCCCCATGTTCCTCTCCGACGCCGCCCGGGCCTGGCTAGAGCATCTGCCTCCCGCGCAGATCTCCAGCTGGGACGACCTGGTCAAGGCGTTCGCTGGAAATTTCCAGGGCACGTACGTGCACCCTGGGATCTCCGAAGCTGCCGCCAGCAGCCAGGGGAATCCCTGCAAGAGTACATCTGGCGGTTTTCAAAGCAGCGCACCGAGCTGCCCAACATCATCGACTCGGATGTCATCGGGGCGTTCCTCGCCGGCACCACTTGCCGCGACCTGGTGAGCAAACTGGGCCGCAAGACTCCCACCAAGGCGAGCGAGTTGATGGACATCGCCACCGAGTTTGCCTCTGGTCAGGAGGCGGTCGAAGCCATCTTCTGGAAGGACAAGCAGCCTCAGGGACGCCAGCAGGAAGACGTCCCCGAGGCGTCCGCCCAGCGAGGCACGAAGAAGAAGGCCAAGAAGAAGGCGCAAGCAAAGCGCGACGCCGTTGACGCGGATCTCGTCGTCGCTGTCGAGCACAGGAACCCACGGAAGCTTCCCGGAGGGGCCAACCTGTTCAACAAGATGCTCAAGGAGTCGTGACCCTATCACCAGGGTCCCGTCAAGCACACCCTTGAGGAATGCGTCATGCTTCGGCGCTACTTCCATAAGGCCGGGCCACCGGCGGGAGATGGCAAAGGCCAAGACAACGACAAGAAGGAGGGCGACAAGGCAGAGTTCCCTGAGGTCCACGACTGTTTTATGATCTACGGTGGGCAAGTGGCCAACGCCTCGGCTCGACACCGCAAGCAGGAGCGCCGGGAGGTCTGCTCGGTAAATGTGGCGGCACCAGTCTACATAGACTGGTCTGACAAGCCCATCACCTTCGACCAAGGCGACCACCCTGACTGCGTGCCGAGTGAAAGTCGCCTAGAGGGGGGTGAATAGGGCGAATCTGAAATTTATAAACTTAAGCACAACTACAAGCCAGGTTAGCGTTAGAAATATAAACGAGTCCGAGAGAGAGGGTGAAAAATAAATCGCGGGCAAACAAAGAGTGAGACACGATGATTTGTTTTACTGAGGTTCGGTTCTTGCAAACCTAATCCCTGTTGAGGTGGTCACAAAGACCGGGTCTCTTTCAACCCTTTCCCTCTCTCAAACGGTCACTTAGACCGAGTGAGCTTCTCTTCTCAATCAAACGGAACACAAAGTTCCCACAAGGACCACCACACAATTGGTGTCTCTTGCCTCGATTACAATTGAGTTTGATCACAAGAAAGAATGAGAAAGAAAAGAAGCATTCCAAGCGCAAGAGCTCAAATAAACACAAATGTCGCTCTCTCTAGTCACTATTTGATTTGGAGTGATTCCAGACTTGGGAGAGGATTTGATCTCTTTGGTTGTGTCTAGAATTGAATGTTATAGCTCTTGTAATGTGTTGAAGGTGGAAAACTTGGATGCCATTGAATGTGGGGTGGTTGGGGTATTTATAGCCCCAACCACCAAAAAATGGCCGTTGGAAGGCTGCTGTCGCATGGCGCACCGGACAGTCCGGTGCGCCACCGGACACTGTCCGGTGCGCCAGCCACGTCAGCCAGCCGTTGGGTTCTGACCGTTGGAGCTCTGACAGGTGGGTCCTCTGGGCTGTCCACTGGTGCACCGGATAGGTCCTGTAGACTATCCGGTGCGCCAACTGCGTGTGCTCTGACTCTGGCGCGCACTGTAGCGCATTGAATGCGGTTGCAGTCGACCGTTGCGCGCGAAGTAGTCATTGCTCCGCTGGCACACCGGACAGTCCAGTGAATTATAGCGGAGCGGCCTCCCATTTTCCCGAAGGTGGCAAGTTCAGCTTCGAGTTCCCTGGTGCACCGGACACTGTCCGGTGGCACACCGGACAATCCAGTGCGCCAGACCAGGGTGCCATTTGGGATGTCTTTAGCTCTCTTTACTTGAACCCATCTTTGGTCTTTTTATTGGCTTGTTGTGAACCTTTGGCACCTGTAAAACTTATAGACTAGAGCAAACTAGTTAGTCCAATTATTTGTGTTGGGAAATTCAACCACCAAAATCAATTTAGGAAAAGGTGTAAGCCTATTTCCCTTTCACTGAGCCCAGGAAAGTACTCGCTCGTTGTCGATCCCGTCATCGGCAACGCCAGGCTCACCAAGGTCCTCATGGACGGAGGCAGCAGCCTCAACATCATCTACGCCGAGACCCTCGGGCCCTTGGGGATCGATTTGTCCACAATCCGGGCTGGTGTGGCGCCCTTTCACGGGATCATGCCCGGGAAGCGCGTCCTGCCCCTTGGACAACTCGATTTGCCCATCTGCTTCGGAACTCCCTCCAACTTCCGAAAGGAAACCCTCACGTTCGAGGTGGTCGGGTTCCGAGGAACCTACCACGCGGTGCTGGGGAGACCGTGCTATGCCAAGTTCATGGCCGTCCCCAACTACACGTACCTCAAGCTCAAGATGCCAGGCCCCAACGGGGTCATCACTGTCGGATCCACGTACCGACACGCGTACGAATGCGACGTGGAGTGCGTGGAGTACGCTGAGGCCCTCGCCGAGTCCGAGGCCCTCATCGCCGACCTGGAGTGCCTCTCCAGGGAGGTGCCTGATGCGAAGCGCCACGCCGGCAACTTCGAACCGGCTGAGGCGGTTAAGTCCGTCCCTCTCGACCCCAGCAACGACGCCTGCAAGCAAGTCCGGATCGGCTCCGAGCTCGACCCCAAATAGGAAGCAGTGCTCGTCGACTTTCTCCGCGCAAACGCCGAAGTTTTTGCGTGGAGTCCCTCGGACATGCCCGGCATACCGAGGGATGTCGCCGAGCACTCACTGGACATCCAAGCTGGTGCCTGACCCGTGAAGCAGCCTCTGCGCCGTTTCGACGAAGAAAAGCGCAGAGCCATAGGCGAGGAGATCCACAAGCTGATGGTCGCAGGGTTCATCAAAGAGGTATTCCATCCCGAATGGTTAGCCAACCCTGTGCTTGTGAAAAAGAAAGGTGGGAAGTGGAGGATGTGCGTAGACTACACTGGTCTAAACAAGGCATGTCCGAAGGTTCCCTACCCTCTGCCTCGCATCGATCAAATTGTGGACTCCACTGCTGGGTGCGAAACCCTGTCATTCCTCGACGCCTATTCAGGTTATCACCAAATCAAGATGAAAGAGTCCGACCAGCTCGCGACTTCTTTCATCACACCTTTTGGCATGTACTGTTATACTACTATGCCATTTGGCTTGAGGAATGCAGGTGCAACATACCAAAGGTGCATGAACCACGTGTTCAGAGAGCACATCGGCCGAACGATCGAGGCTTACGTCGATGACATTGTTGTCAAGACGAGGAAAGCCTCCGACCTCCTCTCCGACCTTGAAACGACATTCAAGTGTCTGAGAGCAAAGGGCGTTGTCACACCCGGTTTTGAAGGTAAACCGAATGCGAACCATGTACGTGCCAGGATCAGTAATTCACGTACACGGCGATTACATAAATGACTCATCATAGCACAATGCTTCGAATTACAATAAAGAGTAAGTAATAATATTACAGACTAGAGCCATTTACATAATATAAATCAAAGTACACAGAATCGAAACGTAGCCAACGTAAACAACCCACCACAGGCAGCTGACTGGGGGAGATCGCTAACCTAATCCTCGAACTCGTCAAAATCCTGGAACCCCTGGAGATTCGCCTCGACGCCTTCTTCTTTACCTGAGCATAGATTGCACCAAAGGCAACCTAGTGTTTTGTGAAAGCAAGGGTGAGTACACATCAACGTACTCAGCAAATGTCCCGTTTGGCTGTAGTGGACGAGCTTTATTTGGGGTTAAGGTCAAGCAGTTGCTTTTAGTTGATCAGGTTATTATTACTCATTGAGAGCCAGGTTTTAACATTAACCCAAGTTATTAACCCAAAGTACCCTTTCTAAACGGAAAGAATACCACTTACCATTACCATAGTCATAACCATCATCATCATCATCATCATCATCTGTAAACCAACCATCTCTGATCAAGTATCTCTAATCAAAGAGGATCCCAAGGCCGCTCATAACCGTGAGCACGGCTGATATATCAGTTTCCTTCCCTCTGCAGAGGTCGCACACTTTACCCATGAGCCGTGATTCCCATTTTGCCCGGGGATCATGACTCCCTATTGATCACTTCCTAGGTGGTCCGGCAGGGTATCACTACGTAGCCTTTACAAAGATTCCCTAGAGGTCATAGCCGCCCGTTAGGTTTCTCCAGTTTGATAAACACAGTACCTCTTCCCGCAGGAGGGTGACTAACAAAAGCAAAACGAAAGAACCTCGGCACCCAGCCTCGGCAGAGCAAGCACTGTGCCTGGACCCCATTGACGGCACGACGGCGAAGCAACTACACCTCTAGTTCCTCTAATTAATTAGCTAAGGGCGCCCCATTTCACCCTCATGGTTGCACTGTTATCCCGGGTGGTCTCTCAACGAACAGGTCCTTACGGAGAGGCACTCGAGAAACCGCTCGAGTCCCCTAAATGCCACAAGTATATCATCATATCCAGAGTAAAATCATAGTATCATCATTGTATCTCATCATGTTCATTGATTAAAGTAAAGCGCTAGCATGAAGCTAACCATAGTAACCCAAAAGGTAAATCAAGGACAAGGTAAATAGAAAGCTAGTAAATCCTTAGGTTGTTCATAGTATGCGGGACAGTGAATTATACAGTAAATAGGACATAATGGGTCAGAGGACACTTGCCTTCACCAAACAGATGCTCAGGGTCTTCAATCTCGTAGAACTCGAAGAGCTATATCACTTGGTCGCCAACGCTTGATCTTCGATCCCTTGAAGCTTGGAGATGGATCGCAATCTATCCGCGACGCACAACGAATACAAACAGGCACCAACAAATAAACACATATATATGTATAAGAACATTACACCATACAAATACAAACATAATAAAACATGCAAAACGAAATAGAGCACGTTACTACGGTCACGCGAGGAAAAAGAAATGTCGATCTCGAAGCGTCAGTCTGGAAGATATCACGTTTACACTAAATAAATATTAAGTAAAATATTTAATTCAACATTATCAAATATAAATAATATCTATCATTTAGTTCGATTAATATGCTATACTAACACTTGTCAGTTCATTAAATAATTTAATTAAAACAAGAGATTCTAAGCGAGATGAATTTATTACGCGTGAAACATCACGACATCGTGCAAACAACGCGCAGACACGCGCGACACAATACACTGACGGCACACGAAACAGCGCGCGCGACGAGCGCGAACGACGCGCCAACCAGCACGCCACCACGTGCAAAACAGCACGCGCGACGGGTGAGAAAACTAAATAGGTAACACATTTACACTAAACAAATGTTAAATAAATAGAAAGTAGTTAGGTTAATATTAGTCATGTTAATATTTATTATAAAAGCCCAAGTTGAACACCACACATTTAATCTAATTTAGAATATTAATCTAATAGATATTAGTCGAGCGAACCTTAAGTTAATTACCTAAAATATATGACCTGACGAATTAACCTTATTAACACGAGTGTTTATAAGTGAAAACAATTTATTATCACGCGTAGACCCCGCGCGACACACGTGATCGACACGCGAATCAGACGCGCGGAACGAACGCGTGAAGGAATGACGACGACACGCAAACAGCGCGTGAATGACACGCGAACACGTACGCGACAACATGCTAGCAGCGCGATAGCGCGCAAACGACGTGCGCGACACGCGAGAAAAGCTAAACAGACGTCACGTTTACATTAAACAAATATTAGTTGAAAACATCTGAGTCGGCGCTAACCACATTAATTTGTATCTATAAAATCACCATTAAAACTATATCTTAATTTTATATGTCGTTCAAATAAACCTTGGATTAACTACCTAATTTAAGAAAACATGTGTTGTGACCAAATAATAGTACTAACATGTAGTCGAGGTTATTACGGAATCGCTACGACTGAAACGAGTCAAGACGAACTCGCAACGCAACATATATATTGAATAACTAGCGTCAGCAAAATGGCACATGATGACACACGAAACCGCACGTGCGCCTCACAAGAACTACTAGCTTGACGAAACATTTATATCTAATGAATATAAAACAATCGAGGTGGCCTAGTTACACTCGCTTATGTTTACAAAGAGTAACTCCAAATTATAAACTAGTCTTCGCTAGATCACTATTTTAATAATTATTGGATCAACCAGTAATTAAATAATTAGCGAAAACATACATTGTGACAAGCTATATTATTAACATACAACTGATATTATTACGGAACTATCGTGCCTAGAACAAACCGAAACAAATTAATAACATGAAATACATGTTCAATTTAGCAGACTAGGGCCTATCCACAATTAATCGTAGACTCCGGGGGCTAGCAGACGAGATTGCCAAGACTCTGAAAAACTAAGTTATTTTCGTGATTCTTTGGGGTCTTTTTCACAAAACGTGCCCCCTTCCTCTCTGCCTACCCCTCACACACGGAAGCAAGGCACACTGGGGCATGCGACACATTCGACCGAGCCGAGCCGAACAACCGCGATGGCGAGCCTCGAGGGAGAGGGCACGCAGACGTGGCTCCTGCGCACGCCGTTTAGAAGACGGACTTGTGACGACGCGACGAGCCCAACACCCGAGCATGGGTCGCCGCTGCGCACTGGTGACATAGGGACGGCTGAAGTCTGACAAGGGAGAAGAAGGGGTGCTACAGGGGCTATAGGGGCACACCAAGGGGGGTCCGACCACCACGGCTGAGGCTGCTCGCCGAAGGATGATGTCGTGGCTGCGGGTGGCGCACAGCGAGATAAGGTTGCGAACTGCGGTGCGAGATTTCATGGATGGCAACGATAGCACGATGGGGTACGAAAGGAAGATAGAAGACGACTCACCGGAGGGGTCTTCTCACCGTGGCGAGCTTGAACGCAAGAAGTCACGAACCGTTCGAACTGAGGCTTGGCTATAACTCTTTTCTGAGGCGTGGAGCAGGTTTTTCAGTAGAATAAAGCTCCCAGCAATCGGCGCACGAGATCGTGGGGTCGGTTACCGATCCAGGCGCACCCACGATGTTGTTCAGCTCCATTCGACCGAGGAATGTGCGGGGAAGTTGAAGTCGATGCCCTTGCGTGTGGGCCCTAGGTGGCGGCGGCTGGGAGAGCGGTTGTGCAGGCGGCTGGGCAAGCGCGCGAGGCGCGCAACACGGCTGGGCGAGCGGCGGCGGCAGGGACGAGCGTGTGCTGGTGCGCGCGCAGGCAGCGGCTGGGGAAGAACGCGCCCGCGCGCTGCTGGGCCGCGGCTGGCGCGCTAGGGTTTGGAAGGTGGGCTGCGCGCTGCAGGGTGGGCCGGCGAGGAGCTGGGCCTCGGCTGGCGGCCTGGGCAGGGGTGGGCTGCGCGCGCGCGATGGGCTGGGGAGGGGCGCTGGGCCGAGCAGGCCGCAGGGAGAGGGGGGTTGTGGGCCGCGCGGATGCGGGAGGCCCCTCTTCCTTTTGTTTTTCTTTCTTTTAGTTTTCCCATTCGAATTTAAATGTAGTTTTTGAAATCCAAAATTAGAATATATTTAATGAGTTTGAATGGATGCACAAACACAACGATTCAACATAAAAATGTCTCAACATGCTATGAAACAATCAAGGACTCTTTTAGGGTTTTTTATTTTATTAGGCCTATACCGATATAAAACAAAATAATTCTCCATTTTTTTAGAAAAAGGAGAAGGAAAACAAAGAAAAGAAAGAGTAACACCTGAATTTAATGGATATTAGAAAAGAAATTTTATACCCCCAAATTCAGGGTGTTACAGGCGTGAAGCTCAATCCCGAGAAGTGTGTCTTCGGAGTCCCCCGAGGCATGCTTCTGGGGTTCATCGTCTCCGAGCGGGGCATCGAGGCCAACCCGGAGAAAATCACGACCATCACCAACATGGGGCCTATCAAAGATTTGAAAGGAGTACAAAGGGTCATGGGATGCCTAGCGGCTCTGAGCCGCTTCATCTCACGCCTCGGCGAAAGAGGCCTACCCTTGTACCGCCTCTTAAGGAAGGTCGGGCGCTTCACTTGGACCCCCGAGGCCGAGGAAGCCCTCGGAAACTTAAAGGCACTCCTTACAAATGCACCCATCTTGGTGCCCCCCGTTGCGGGAGAAGCCCTCTTGATCTACATAGCCGCAACCACTCAGGTGGTCAGCGCCGCGATCATAGTCGAGAGACGAGAAGAAGGGCATGCACTACTCGTCCAGAGGCTGGTTTACTTCATCAGTGAAGTGCTATCCGAGACCAAGATCCGCTACCCGCAAATTCAGAAGCTACTGTATGCAGTAATTCTGACGCGGCGAAAGTTGCGACACTACTTCGAGTCTCATCCGGTGACTGTGGTGTCATCCTTCCCCCTAGGGGAGATCATCCAGTGTCGAGAGGCCTCGGGTAGGATAGCAAAGTGGGCAGTGGAACTCATGGGCGAGACTATCTCGTTCGCTCCTCGGAAGGCCATAAAGTCTCAAGTCTTGGCGGACTTCGTGGCTGAATGGGTCGACACCCAATTACCAACAGCTTCGATCCAACCAGAACTTTGGACCATGTACTTCGATGGGTCGCTGATGAAAACGGGAGCAGGTGCTGGGCTGCTCTTCATCTCACCCCTCGGAAAACATCTCCGCTACGTGCTGCGCCTCCATTTCCCGGCGTCAAACAACGTGGCCGAGTACGAGGCTCTGGTTAATGGGTTGCACATCGCCATCGAGCTAGGGGTTCGACGCCTCGACGCTCGTGGCGACTCGCAGCTTGTCATTGACCAAGTCATGAAGAACTCCCACTGCCGCGACCGGAAGATGGAGGCCTACTGCGACGAAGTTCGACGCCTGGAAGACAAGTTCTACGGGCTGGAGCTCAACCACATTGCTCGACGGTACAACGAGACTGTGGATGAGCTAGCGAAAATAGCCTCAGGGCAGACAACGGTTCCCCCTGACGTTTTCTCCAGAGGTATACATCACCCCTCCGTCAAGATCGACGACACGCCCGAGCCCGAGGTATCCTCGGTCGCCGAGGGTGAGGCCCTACGCGTCGAGGGAGAGCGGAATGGGGTCACACCTAACCTGAACTGGCAGACCCCGTACCTGGAATATCTCCTCCGAGGAGAGCTACCCCTCGATAAGGCCGAAGCTCGGCGACTGGCGCGGCGCGCCAAGTCGTTTGTCTTACTAGGTGATGAAAAGGAGCTCTACCACCGCAGCCCCTCAGGCATCCTCCAACGATGCATATCTATCGCCGATGGACAGGAGCTATTGCAAGAAATACACTCGAGGGCTTGTGGTCACCATGCAGCACCTCGAGCCCTCGTGGGAAACGCCTTCCAACAAGGTTTCTACTGGCCGACCGCAGTGGCCGACGCCACTAGGATTGTATGCTCTTGCCAAGGGTGTCAATTCTATGCAAGACAGACGCACCTGCCCGCTCAGGCCCTGCAGACAATACCCATCACTTGGTTGTTTGTTGTGTGGGGACTGGACCTCGTCGGTCCCTTGCAGAAGGCACCCGAGGGCTTCTCGCACCTGCTGGTCGCCATCGACAAATTCTCCAAGTGGATCGAGGTCTGACCCCTAACCAGCATTAGGTCCGAGCAGGTAGTGGCGTTCTTCACCAACATCATCCATCGCTTCGGGGTCCGGAACTCCATCATCACCGACAATGGCACATAGTTCACTGGGAAGAAGTTCCTAGACTTCTGCGAGGACCACCACATCCGTGTGGACTGGGCCACCGTAGCTCACCCCATGACGAATGGGCAGGTGGAGTGTGCCAACAGTATGATTCTGCAGGGACTTAAACTGAGAATCTACAACGACCTCAACAAGTTCGGCAAGCGGTGGATGAAAGAGCTACCCTCGGTGGTCTGGAGTCTGAGGACGACGCCGAGCCGAGCCACGGGTTTCTCGTCGTTCTTTCTAGTCTATGGGGCCGAGGCTATCTTGCCCACAGACTTAGAATACGGTTCCCCGAGGACAAAGGCGTACAATGACCGAAGCAACCAGACCAGCCGAGAAGACTCACTAGACCAGCTCGAAGAGGCTCGGGACGTGGCCTTACTACACTCGGTGCGGTATTAGCAGTCTCTGCGATGCTACCACGCCCGAGGGGTTCGACCCCGAGGCTTCCAGGTGGGAGACTTGGTACTTCGGCTGCGGCAGGACGCCCGAGGGCGCCACAAGCTTACTCCTCCCTGGGAAGGGCCGTTCATCATCGCCAAGATTTTGAAGCCCGAAACATACAAGCTGGCCAACAATCAAGGCAAGGTCTACAGCAACGCTTGGAACATCCAACAGCTACGTCGCTTCTACCCTTAAGATGTTTCAAGTCGTTCATATTCCTCGTTTTTTCTTCACACACATAAATAAAGTCTAACCATCAAGGAAGGGTCAGCCTTGTCTTGGCAAAGCCCGACCCTCCCTCGGGGGCTAGAAGGGGGGAACCCCCTCTGCGTCAAAATTTTCCTCGGAAAAGTCTTTTGCCAGAACGTCTTTCGTGCTTTTCGACTGCTTCGATAGCGGGGTCCTGAAAACGACGAGGGTACACGTAAGCGGCAAGGCCGACCGAGCCGAGGGACTCCTACGCCTCCGGGATATGGATACCTCACTCATCACCTTCCGCGGTAAGTAACTCACGCTCGGATAAGCGATTCTGTTACCGAACGAGTCCTAACGCTCGAAAACTTTTCTGCCAGAACGACTTTCGTGCCTTCACGACTATATCGATAACAGAATCCTGCGAACGGGTAAGAGTGCGCGTAAGCGGCAAGGTCGACCGAGCCGAGGGACTCCTACGCCTCCGGTATACGGATACCTCACTCATCACCTTCCATAAAAAGTAACTCTCGCTCGGATAAGTGATTCTACTACCGACGAACAAGTCCTGATACTCGAAACAAGAGGAAAGAAAACACAGCTTTATAATCCGGCGTTAAAATGCTTAGGCCCCAGCGGCCGCGAAAAACATACGCATACTACAGACAAACTGTTCCTGCAGGTTCAGACATCGGCAGAGGGAGTAGCAGCACCCTTGGCGTCGTTTCCACCCTCGGCAGATCCTGGCCCAGCCTCGGACGGCGACTCGGGCGGAAGGATCTCCACCTCGGAGAAGGACGCCAGCACCGCGCTTGGGCCCTCACGGCCAGGTTCTCCGCAAGGGTTCTGGCCTGAGCGGACACCTCGGCTGGCCACTCCGTAGCCTCAGCCAGCTCTCCCCCGAGGACCTCAGCCCGGCTCACGGCCTCGGCAGCATGACCCCGGGGTTGGTCCCACTAGCGGACGACCTGGCCAAGCTCTAGCCGCCGCCGCTGCACCTCCTCGGCCAGGGACGCCACGTGCTCCCGGGCCGACGAAGCCTCTTTTCAAGCCAACTCTGCCTTCTGTCCACGCCGACGCCGCTGCCTCCGGCTCCAGCTCATCGCAGAGCGGCCGAAGGTTCTATAACTGAGCAAGAGAAGCCTTGAGCGGCAAGGCCGACCGAGCCGAGGGACTCCTACGCCTCTGGGATACGGATACCTCACTCGTCACCTTTCGCGCGAGGCAACTCACGCTCGGTTAAGCGGTTCAGCTAGCCGACAGGCGAGTCCTAGTGCTCGAAATGAGGAAGAAACACGGTATTACACTCAAGTACCTAGATGTTCAGGCCTCGACAGCTGCAATGAACAAACACCCATGTTCAGGGTGCCATTACAAACGGGACTCCGGTTCCATTCCCGCGGGTATGAACAACCTCCACACCAGAGGGCATGCGGGACAACAAACTTCAAGTGGCCCGCCGGCGACCGCTGCACCAACAGCGCGTCAACGACCTCCGTCTCGGACGGCAAGACAGCAGCAGCGATGGCCCCAGGGAAAACTTTACCGCTAGAAGGCCCTCGTTCACGTCCCCTCACGGGGGACGAGGACTAGCCATTAAAGCCAAAGAGCTGGAGACCCGGAGCGCAGGTGGCGCTGACGGTCTCGTCGGTGGGGAAACCTCCTCTTGCTGCCACCACCTCAGCACCGACGACAGTGGCC
The DNA here is from genome assembly GCF_902167145.1 of Zea mays. Classification (NCBI taxonomy): domain Eukaryota; kingdom Viridiplantae; phylum Streptophyta; class Magnoliopsida; order Poales; family Poaceae; genus Zea; species Zea mays. The sequence goes on along the minus strand of NC_050100.1, from coordinate 27,021,201 downwards.
ACCTGCCCACCAACACCGCACCAGCGAGCGACAGCCGCTCCAAAGCGCACCAGCAGGTCCTCACTCCCGCTCTCACCACAAGAACGAGAACGGGACCGTCCCAGAACACGAGTACCACCCTCGCGGCGTACGACGTGTTGTGTGACCTCCCAGTGCAGCCGGCGATCGTCGCTCGGGCGAAGGACGGACAGTTGCACCCTGGCCGGGGCGCAGCAGTTCGCCTTCCCCCGCATGGCTGGAGGACGCCTCCTCCGCACAGCTGGAGGATGCCCCTCTCCCCCGAACGCAGGAGGAAGAAGCGGGTCGCCGACCCACGCGGAGGTAGGCCCCAACTTGCCCCGCCCTCCTCCCCAGCCCGGATGATGAAGATCCTTGAAGCTGAGGGCGGGGCAGAGCCCGCAGCCCGACTTGCTTCTCCCCACCACCGAACTGGTGGTCATCATCCTGGATGACCATTGGTGAGGGAATGTAGTCGGGCTGCATGATGAAAATCCTTGAAGCCGAGCGATGGCTGAAGGGTGCCAACCCCCGCGAGGTCGCGCTCCTCCAACAGCAGCAAGACGAAGGCAATGTGGGTACCCCCCATCCGGGGGCTCGGAAGGTGGAAGGGCGCGATGCATGAGGGGAGTGCGAAGACATGGCCACCACCCGGGGGATCGACCCCTTTTTAAAGGCGGGTCTCCCCACTCTCATCCTCAAGCGTCACGGGCAAAGTCTTCATCGACGTGCTCCGGGGTCCTCCCCCTACGACACGGGGGCTGGGTCCCACACGCCATGCAAGCTGACCAGAAACGGAAGAAGCCAAACCACTGCGCGCGAAGCAGGTAACCGCCCCACAGTTATAAGCGTTGCCCCATTCTCGCTGAAACCAGCAGGCGAAAGGACGGATCGCCATGCAGGAGGCGTGCAACCGCACCACGGTTGTGCACCCTTTCAGCTTCATCGCATCCGGTGGGTCAGCGTGAAGGACTGGGCCCACATGTCATGCAACCGACGCAACAGTTACTGCGTGCAAGGAAACCGCACCGCCACTCGCGCCAATGCCGCGTCTTCTCGACTGCGGAACCAGTACCGCGACTCGAGGCAGCCCTGCGCATGACCCAACAGTGCCAATCGAGCACAACGATCACGGGTCAGCCAGCCGCGGGAAGAGGCGCGACGGTCGATATGGCCAAAAGTGGACTGGCAGTAATGGCGACAGCAGATGAGCGGAAGCAGCGGTCAAATCGCCTGCAGGCTCACGTCCCCTCCTGAAGCGGCATGGGAGCCCTCTCCTACGGCGTGAAGACGACGCGCCCGTGTTCTGTTCCTCGAACGACTCGCGCACGCGGCCGCCCCGCGAATCGCCCGTCCCGTCGCATTAACTCCTTGGCAGGGCAAGCGACACCTTTGGCAGGCGAAGCGGGCGTCGTTTCACCTCCGCCATGATGACCGCGTCAAAAAAGGTGCACCACACCGTTTAAATTCATATCCTTTTCCTCTTCCCCTTTCTCTCTCTTGCTACAGGGACCGGGAAAGGGGATATTTCGAAAGGGATCCTTCTCCGCGAAGGAAGCGGGCCTCGAGCCCTCCTACTGATCAGGGGTTCGAAGGCTGGCCCCTTGGAAGGGTTCGACAGCCGCCCTAGAGCACTTGGGCTCCGCACCCACTACTGATCAGGGGTTCGAAGACTGGCCCCTCGAAAGGGTTCGACAGCCGCCCCAGAACACGCAGAGTGAGGGATGACTCTAGGTACGTCCGTTACATGGCCGAGGCTCGGGCTACGCTCCCGAGGTACCCTAGGACATTTCCGAGACCAGCAGGAGCGATTTTGTAACGGAATGCCACCAAAGGGAGGCATCGAGCCCTCGGACCCTATCGAACGGGTCCGGGTCCGGAAAATCACCTGCAGGTACTTTTGGAGCGCGCCTCTGGGCCACTAGCCGACCCTTATCGAACGGGGCACGGACGTCCACTCGGATCACCCGTTAGCAACTCACTGGAGACATCATGTTCGGCGCCCTCCGAGGGCAACATGGCGCTTTCCCCCCCTTCCTCCTTGCGGAAAGGCGACGAAGGGGCGTATAATAAAAGTCGAGACAATCCTTGATCGTCCTCTCGCTCCGTGCAGAGGCTCGGGGGCTGCTCTCGCAACCCGGCTACGACCAAACCGTTGACAACATCAACAAACCAGCCTAAAAACTCGGAACCTGACCATGCACCCGGGCTACAATTAGGTCGCATGAGGGAACAACCAGGCCGGCCAAGGCATCACGAAAGGCATTAAGACCTCAGAGGAGTCAAACCACTCCTCCGAGGCCTCGGGGGCTACACCCGGCGGGTGCGCTCGCGCGCATCCACCGGAACAAAGTATAACCGAGAAAGGCCGGTCCTCTCGCAGAAAAGTGCGGCAAAGCCACCAAGCGAGTACCGACACTCCCTTTGAGGCTCGGGGCTACTGTCGGGTACCGTAATTAGGGGTACCCCCAACACTCCTAAACACGGCTGGTAACCACCATCAGCGCAAGCTGCAGAGACTGATGGGCGCGATTCAGGTCAAGGCTTCGTCTACCCAAGGGGCACAATCTCGCCTCGCCCGAGCCCAGCCTCGGACGGGAACTATAGTCCCAGACGAAGTTACGTCTCGCCCGAGGGCCTCCTCAGGCAGTGGGCGCACCCTCGGCACGCCCGAGGCCCAACTCGAGCAGGCTTCGTCAAGAAGCAACCTTGGCCAAATCGCCTCTCCAACCGACCGTATCGCAGGCGCATTCAATGCGAGGATCGCCTGACACCTTATCCTGACACACGTGCCTCAGTCGGCAAGGTCGAAGTGACCGCAGTCACTTCACCCTTTAGCTGACTGACCTGACAGGAAAACAGCACCGCTCGCCCTGCTCCGACTGCTGTGCCACCCACCAGGGTGAGGCTGACAACAGCCAAGTTCAGCCTCGGGCGCAATAGGGAGCTCCGCCTCGCCCGACCTTAGGCCTCGGCCTCGGAAGGAGGTCTCCGCCTCGCCTGACCCCAGGGCTCGGCCTCAACCTCGGCCTCGGAAGGTGGTCTCCGCCTCGCCCGACCCCAGGGCTCGGCCTCAACCTCGGCCTCGGGAGGAATCGCGTCCTCGCCCGACCCCGGCCTCGACCTGAGGAGAAGTCTCCGCCTCTCCCGACCTTGGGCTCGGACCGACCGCGCCACAGGGGATACATCATTACCCTACCCCTAGCTAGCTCAGGCTACGGGGAAACAAGACCGGCGTCCCATCTGGCTCGCCCTGGTAACAAGTAATGATGGCTCCTCGCGTGCGTCCATGACGACGGTGGTTCTCAGCCCCCTACGGAAGCAAGGAGACGTCAGCAAGATCCCAACAGCACTGACAGCTGTGTTTCTACAGGGCTCAGACACTTCTCCGACGGCCACGTTACCGCGTACACAGGGCTCTAGCACCTCTCCGACAGCCACGTTGGCATGTACACAGGGCTCAGGCACCTCGCTGCCACACACGTTAGCGCATAGCTACACCCCCATTGTACACCTGGACCCTCTCCTTGCATCTATAAAAGGGAGGTCCAGGGCCTTCATGCGAGAAGGAGGAGGGTCACGCGGGAGAACGAGCTGACGAACAGGCTCACTCTCTCTCTCTCGCGAACGCTTGTAACCCCTACTACGAGCGCATCCCCTGGCGCAGGATAACACGAGCCGCATTTTCCCCCTTGTGTTCCATCTCGCGCCAACCCATCTGGGCTGGGACACGCAGCGACAAATTTACTCGTCGGTCCAGGGACCCCCGGGGTCGAAACGCCGATAATATTCATCAATTATTACGTAAATAATATGTATATATATTTATTTTGCTAAATGTGGTAGCTCGTTTAACTCGTGAGCTGGTTTGTTAACGAATCCAACTAGGATGTCTTCATGTAAAAAATTCAAACGAGCTAATCCGAATCGAGTCGAGCTCGACCGAAGACCGAGCGAGCCGATGAGTGACTGGCATTTCGTCCAACTTGCTGCTCCCACGGTCTTTTTTCTGGATCTGGCGAAACGGGTGCACCCTGTGGCCGATTCAAAACCTTTCTATGAATTGCAACCCACCCAATATAAATCTAAGAGCTAGTTAGGGATGGCAATGGGTCGGGTTCAGATCGGGTAGAGTAAATACCCGTCCGCGACCATACCCATGGGGATTATCTATATCCGTCCATGACTATAACCACGGGTAAAATTTTGTACCCGTGCCCGTACCTATCGGGTATCAGGCGGATATCGGTAACCTATCGGGTATAGCAGCTTGGTGCATTCTCCTTGAATGAAGTCTAGTGCAGTTCTGAGCATCGCACATCGCCATGATCACCGGAGGCACATAATGTTGTTACACAGTGCAGTCATGCAGATGTAGCCCTGGACATGTGTTGCAAATGTTTTTTTGTTAATAAAATTCCAACTCGTCAAGATCGGAGAGTAGCTAGCACTATTAACACTCTCCTAGCTCAATTACTTGTACTAGATAGCACTGGTACTATGTACTGACACTTTATCAAACATAGTGACACTAGTATTAGAACCAGATCAGAAGCAACTACAGACAGGGAGGGATGGCAGTAGGATGAGCTGTCGAGGATGGACGACTAGCTAGCGTACTAGTAGGTTGAAAAATCTAAAATCACTATTTTCGGATATCCGTCGGGTACCCGCGGGTAAGAAATCAAATCCGTACCCGACCCGTAATAAAATCGGGTCGGGTACGGGTAAGACCCGCATGTCAAATTTTGTGCCCGAACCCGTACCCGACAGGTCGGATATCCGACGGATATCCGAACCCGCGGGTAAAATTGCCATCCCTAGAGCTAGTTTAGAGAATTTCTTATAAAAATGAAAATTACTTTGGAAAATAGGTTTTTCAAACTAGCCCAAACACGTTTAAAAACCACCACCACCGCCTTAATTCATACTCCGTATTAAATTGTTTTATCTCTCCCGAGCCAGCCCGTTGCTGGCTGCTTGCTTCTCGCAGAGACAGGGAGTGAGTGAGGCAGAGGAGGCGTACCTGCGGAGGCGGGCAGCCGAGGCCCGCGCAATTCGCGTCCAGCAGGGTGGGTCGGGCTCGCGGCGCCTCTATTGGCATTCCCGCGGTTGTGCGGGCGGGTTGGCGGCCAGCGAGATCGGCTGTTGTTTCTGGCGGTTTTTGTGAGGTGTTTAGTGTTTTGCTGGGTGTGACTGTGAGCGTGGATTGGCGACTGCTGGAGGGGTTTGGGGATCGATTTGAGGTCGTCGGAGCGGAGATCCCGAGGGGACCTGCGGTTTCGTTGTGGCCCGTGAGTTGGATTCCGGACGCAGTGCCGTCCGGCGGGCCGCCGAGACGATGGCGTCGGTGGAGGTGAGGTCGGTGCGGAAATCCACGGCCCTGCGGGCGCGCGGCGGGCCCAGCAAGCTGCAGTCGGCGCGGTCGATGCCGCTCGACTACAGGTACTCGGACGGTCCCTCGGCGGCGAACGGCGCCGGTGGCGGGCCGGCTGGGAACGGCGTCGGGCGCCGGGCGGTTGCGGTGGAGGCAGGGAAGGAGGAGAAGGAAGGTGAAGTGGTGCGGTTGGAGGGGGACGACGCGGACTCTCCGTACAGCTCCAATGTGGTGACAGCGGAGGAGGAGGCGGGGAATACAGGTGGAGGAGGAGACGAGGTGGATTCGGCGGCCGCGGCGACGCCAAGGCGGTTGTCGCCAAGGGCAGCAGCGAGCCCCACGCAAGTCGACGCCCGGTGGGGTGACACCAGCTCGTACGGCGCTAAGAAGGTGGGCGGTCTCCCTTTCATTTCTGATGATTTTGAAATGTGAGAAGTGTCGGGGTTGGGAATTCAGAACATTGCGAAATTCTTTTGGTGAAACAATGGCAGATGCGATCATGCGATGCTGATCTCGTATTTTAGAGGGCTCTCCGGTAATATGTGAAACTAAGCGCTACTATAAGCTATGTAATCACCATTTATTGATGGCTCGTACAAAAGTGTGGATTTGAGACCTTTAGGTTGTTTCTGTATGGCAAGTAAGATAATGCAGTTATGGTGTGTGTATGTAATTTATTTATTTGGTTTTATGAGATCAGAATCGACTACTATAGTTCTATCCTTCTGTGTTATTATTGCACTGCGATCTGCATATACTTTTCTCCCACCAACCTCAATCCGCTGTAGCATAAATGTGAGCAGGGATAGTTACCATTTTACGGCAGAACAGTTTTTCCTTTCACTTCGAAAGATTTAGACAAACTTAAGTGTTTCCTAGTAGATTTAACTCTTTTATTGAGAAACATTTCAATAACTGTAGCATGTCAAAACCTACAGAAGCATGTCAACTTAGTAGGCTAGTACTATACTTATGGGGTGTTTGGTTTATATGGACTAATTTTTAGTTACTTCATTTTATTCCATTTTTGTCCCTAAATTACTAAATATAAAAACTAAATTAGAGATTTAGTTCCTATATTTGGCAATGTAGGACTAAAATGAAATAAAATAGATGGACTAAAAATTAGTCCCTAGAAACCAAACACCCTCTTAAGTCTTAACCTGTTGATATTCTACATGACACATCATTAGAGATGGCAATGGGTAAAAACCCGCTGGGTATTACTTGCCCAAACCCGTACCCGCGAAGAAAAAATACGCCCGCTAAAAAACCCATACCCATGACGGGTATAAAATTTTGCCCAAACCCATACCCATGCGGGTTTTGGGTACCCAACGGGTTTCCCATACCCACTAACATCAACATAAAAAATAATTCATCATGTAAATGATAATCAATACATTAATAAGTAGCATAAAAGGAACAAGTGATAACTAATTTTAGCCTAAAATTTGTTACATGAAGCTTATTTCAATTATAACATATTCAATTAATAATATTATGAGACATATTTATAAGGAATGTTGATTTTAAGGCGGGTTTTAAAAACCCATGGGTTTGCGGGTATGGGTAGTGGAAGAACAAACCCATGCCCACGTACCCGTTGGGTTTCCATTTGAACCCATTAACAAACCCATGGGTAGAGAAATTGACCCAAACCCATACCCTAATAGAGCAAAAACCCATCGGGTTTCGGGTAGCGGGTACCCATTGCCATCTCTACACATCATACCTAGTAGGCTAGTACTACCTCCGTTCACAAATATATGACACCATTAACTTCTTTTGAAAACTTTGATCACTCGTCTTATTCAAAATATTTATTCAAAAATGTAAAATTTTAAATCAAGCATAAACTAACTTAAGTGATAAAACAAATCACAAAAAATAAATGTTAACTCATTATTTTTTTGAATAAGACGAGTGGTCAAATTTTTTTAAAAAAGTCAACGGTGTCATATATTTATGAACGGAGGGAGTACTATACTTACATGCGAACTGTCTTTTTTTTGGAAGTTGTGGATTACAACGTGAATTCATATTCTACCCTATACGTGTTGCAGAAGCATAGAGTGTTTTGTCAGCTTCGAAATGGTGATTGGGCATTATGCACAGTACTTGCAACCTCCGGTGACGAGTCTGTTCTAAAGGTTTCTGAAGGGAAAGTAAGTTGCAGATTTCTTTTAAGAGTCTGTTCTATAATCACTGGAAGCATGGTCATTTGACCGCCCTTCCCTTTTTAAGGTACTGAGATTGAAAACAGAGAGCCTTCAACCTGCAAATCCTGAAATTCTTGATGGAGTGGATGACCTTATGCAGCTAAGTTATCTAAGTGAACCATCAGTGCTGTACAATCTGCAGTACAGATACTCCCAGGACATGATTTATGTAAGAAGTGATGTGAACTTTTTATTTTTTATGGAATTCAATTAATGGCTTTATTATTGATATTTATCGTACTGTAGACTAAAGCAGGTCCAGTTTTGGTGGCTGTCAATCCTTTCAAGAAAGTTTCTCTGTATGGTAACGAGTACATTGATGCATATAGAAATAAATCAATGGATAGTCCACATGTTTATGCAATAGCAGATGCAGCACTTTGTGAAATGAAAAGAGGTCAGTCCACAAATGCTGATGCAACTACCTTGGCAGCTAAATTTGTGCCTAACTAAGTGTTATATTCTTTTTTCAGATGAAGTCAACCAATCTATAATTATAAGGTGGGTAGTTTTTTTAATGAGATATTCTTAGTGTAATAAGGCCATGTACTTTGATGATAAATGATGGTAAATAGAGTCAAGCCTCAGAATGTTTTCCTTTTAAAGAATGGCACTGTTTCATTTATACTAGTTTTCCCATCAGCTGAACTGAAGAAATAGTAACCTGTCCAGCCAAGTGTATTGTACCTGTGTTGTTCATTAATTAAGTTCAGACCATAAGGATCCTGTTGAGAGGACTAAAAGATGTGATGTTTTTTGGTTTACTAGAATCATAATGTGAGTGGTTTGAGTAACACTCCTCGGGTCCTGAGTTTGACTTCAAGTGGGAGCGAATTTCAGGCCAGGGTTAAACCCCCCCCCCCCCCCCTCTTTGTTCCATGCCAAAGCACAGGTCGAAAGCCTAGCCCTGGTTGTGGTCGTTCTCACATGGGCTACGATGCCGATGTGTACAGGTGGGGCAGGGGTTTCGGGGGGTTTTCTCGACCTGCGTGAAAATGTCTTCTTAATATAATGCCCGGAGACTCTTATCCCCTCGTAGGTCGATTTTTTATAATGTTAGTGATCTTCAAACAGATGGAATAGGTATTGGCTCATGTACCCTTTCCATCATGTGGTTCACTTGAATGTAAGAAAAAAATGTACATCACTTGTCTTGAACACCGAATATATACCTTTCATGTAGTTGAAATATTTTACTCCAGGGAACAAGTTATAGTTCGTTTTCTATGTTAGTTTGTTGAGATCATTTGAGAAATTGATTACATTAATATTCTAGTAGCACCCTTATTGATTACGTGAAGAGGTGATGGCATTTTTATTCTTTTGATTTTGATACAGTGGTGAGAGTGGCGCAGGAAAAACAGAAACTGCGAAAATTGCTATGCAGTATCTGGCTTCTCTTGGAGGTGGAAGTGGCATTGAATACGAAATTCTTCAGACCAATCCAATACTCGAGGCTTTTGGCAATGCAAAGACATTGAGAAATGATAACTCAAGTCGTTTTGTAAGTTTTATTTATTCGTGTGTGTTCACTATACTACAGCTTCGAATGAAGATCAATCTTTATTCTCAATTGCAGGGAAAGCTTATCGAAATTCATTTCAGTACCACTGGAAGAATATGTGGTGCCATGATTCAAACATGTATGCAGATCTATCAAGTTCCCTTACATATCATTAATATTTGCTGGTTTCATGTTAAATTTCTAACTATGGTTGTTTAATTTTTGTGATTATCTTGTTGCATGGCAGTTTTGCTTGAGAAGGTAACTTCTAATCTTATGTTTGTCCTTAGAAAAATGGTAGTGTTTCACTAGTCTAATATGCCTTTTTTCACTTTCATTACGGCAGTCCAGAGTTGTGCAATGTGCAGTTGGTGAACGATCGTACCATATATTTTATCAGCTGTGTGCTGGTGCACCTGCATCTCTAAGAGGTAAATAATCTATCGATTATTGGTACATATGATTATATCCTTTAAACAATTCTCACATTTTCTATATTAGAAATTGCTATTATTTGTTTTGCTTACTTTCCAGCAGAGATTATTCCTTCATAATTCTTAATGAAAAATCCATGTTCCTCGCCTTTTCTCTTCATAAACCATGATTTAATCATATACATTTCTTTATTATGTTGTTTTATACAGAGAAGTTGAATTTGAAAAAGGTAGATGAGTACAAATATCTTAAACAGAGCTGTTGCTATTCAATTGCGGGCGTGGATGATGCCCAAATGTTTCGAACTGTGACGGTACTGTTTTTATACCTCATTCTACAGAACAAGCTCTTCCGTGTGTGTGTGTGTGTGTTTTTTTTCTGTTCTTTGCTCCTATCATGTTTTCTGATTTCTTCTATTTTAGGAAGCTATGGACATCGTTCATATCAGCAAAGAGGACCAAGAGAATGTTTTTGCAATGGTCTCTGCTGTTCTATGGCTGGGGGATGTCTCGTTCACAGTAATTGACAATGAAAATCATGTTGAAATCATTGCGGATGAAGGTAAAATTTCATTTGATCTTTACTCAATGATTTAGTGTTCTTTGACGTCCTGAATGTTTCTTCAGTCCCTCATTGTACTAATTTTGATATCTGTCATTTCCATATCTTCATTTCAGTAAATTTACTTTAGTTTCTGTGTTTTGCTCATCATTTTGAATAATACCTTTCATTGGATTCTGTTCTACCTTGTTTCGTTTGCGGTATTGGAATCCTGAAGTTTGAAATTCTCCTTTACAAAACATTCTAATAAGATGTTCTACCATTTGAAACAATGTTTTTTATTAGTGTGGATTTGATGATTTTCTGATGCCCTGCTTCCCCTTGGATTTCAGAGGCTATCCTGGTTTTTTTTGTTATGGTCAAGACTGAGCAATAGCTCCGCTTGTAGATACTCCTTTTCAGAATCTGCCCACCCAAGGTCGAGCCTTGGTGTTTCTAGGTTGTGTGAATACCTTCCTAAGGAGTTTTTACCCACCACCTCAAACTAGTCTATTATCAATAAACCTTCTGAGATTATTTACTACTAGGAAAAAAATCACAATAACCACAAATTTGGTGTTGCTGTAGTGTAGTCCATATGTTTTGACATGTTGAGCCTCAGCATGGAACTGTTGATATATGATTAGACTTTATCTTTGCCAGGATGTGCTTTGCTGTGACAGAGTGCACGTGTATAAAACTTGTTTCAAGGAGTCCGCCTGATGATGTTTTGGAAAACTGAACACAAACTAGCAATTGGTATCACCACAAGGCACTACAATGTTTTTTGTAACAAAAAATTACCTGCTATTGCAGCTTCAAAAATGGTTGCAGAACTTCTTGGCTGCAGTATTGAAGATCTCAATTTAGCTTTGACAAAGCGCCACATGAAAGTAAATAATGAAAACATTGTCCAGAAACTTACCCTTGCTCAGGTTTGTTGTTTATCAACTTATGGTAAACTATCAACCATAATTGTAAGAAGTACTATAATTTGTATATATGATGCATCTACCCTTTTTAATATTTCAGGCAACTGACACAAGAGATGCTCTGGCCAAATCATTGTATGCCAGTTTGTTTGAATGGCTTGTAGAACAAATTAATAAGTCTCTCTCAGTTGGCAAGCGTCGAACTGGGAGATCTATCAGTATTCTTGATATCTATGGCTTTGAATCATTTGATGTAATATACCTTTTTTACCTAAAGTTGTCATATATTAGAAGGGCAGGCCTGTTGCGATGGTGAGAATTGTCTCACTAAGTTACCAGGTAGCGGGTTCGAAGCAGCTTCTCCGCATTTGCGGGGGGAAGCTTGCCTCGATTTATCCCTTCCCCAGACCCCACTCGTTTGGGATCCTCCGGCACTAGGTCTGCCCCCAAAGTTGTCATATATTAAATTGCATGTACTTACTGGCGACATTATTACATTTGCAGAAGAACAGTTTTGAACAGTTCTGCATCAATTATGCTAATGAAAGGTTGCAACAACATTTCAATCGTCATTTATTTAAGCTTGAGCAAGAGGTAAGTTATTTTCTATGTTTCAATGCACAGAGTCTGTTTTCTCAATTTGCAATTCTTTTAATCATTTGGTTGACATTAAAAACTGTGATTTTTAGAATAATGGTTGATTTATTATGCTATGAACTTTTTTATTCTTAAAGCAGCTTTATTTCTTTGAACAGTAGTATTGTCACAACCTTATTATTGTGCATTTTTGTGTGTTCTAGGCAGAAATATGAAATGTGCTTCCAGAATCTGCTATTGTGTTGTCTAAGTGGAAAATGGTGTACATTGAATGTTTACTTATTCATGCTATTTTGTAATAAGTATTAAACAAAGGATCAATTTGTTTCTATGAACAGGAATATGTGGAGGATGGCATCGACTGGGCAAAGGTCGACTTTGAGGATAATCAAGATTGTTTGAGTCTATTTGAGAAAGTATGAGCCATTACATTCTGTTCACTGATATCACTTGCTAACAATAATATGGGTCCACAAGTTCTGGAGATTCATTATTTAGCATTTAGCAATCCTTTTCCCCCACAATCATGGTTGAAGCTGGAAGGCGTTCCTCGGTTTTGAATTTCTTTGGTAGGAGCAATGAATCCTAGCTGGCCAGAGGTTCGAACCTGGGTGGGTGACTGGTTGTTCCATTACGGTGCTACCAACTGAGCTATGCTTGTTCTCATGTAATAAGAACAATTCCTGTTCAAGGAGGAAAACAAATCTGCAATACTGCTTTAAGATAAAATTTTCCCTTTTTTCACAACAAGCAAAGATAAGTGCTACTGCGTGCTAGGATACCTAATCCATTATCGATGAGGAAAAAGGACAAATTTCGTTGACCTTGTATGCTTTCTTTTGGCTGAAAAGTATGGTATATTAGAAGATAAAAAGTAAATATTGGTTTGCTTAAAATAATACCTGTCAAAGTGAAATTTTCTGAGAAGAATGTGTCCAAATGGCTGGGTGGGTTCCAGTGAGGTCTCTTCACCTCTTGTACTATTTTCCTTCTAAATGAAATGACATGTGTCTTTGCTACTTTGTTGGAGAAAAAATGTGTCAAATGGCTGAAAGATAAAATCTATGAATTTCGGAATACTCCACTCTCTAGATATTATTGTTAGAGATAAGTTGGTTCTATGGAACTTTGCCAAAACTTTAGTGGATCGATTGGCATTTATGGACTTGGAAACAATTACAAAGTAAAAGGAATTACTGGTTTATCAAACCATGATGATAAAGCATGTTTATGATTTAGAGCCAACATACATAGACCTGATAAATATTACAAGTAAAATAACTGATTTATCAAACCAAGATGATAAGGCAAGAATATGGCTTGGAGCCACTAGATCATGGGTTTCTTATACAAGGAGGTTGGGTTAACACTGTGGGTTCTTATTAAATCAATAACACTTAGACATTTATACTTTTTATTTATAATGTTCCATAATTCATTTATAGGATCTGAGAACTTGGTAAACTATCCTAATTCCTCTTGCTTTGTATATCTTGCAAACTTGACCTACAGCCATGTAGTAATTCATATCTTCTTGCTGTCTAACACTCCTAATGCAGAAACCACTGGGGTTATTGTCTCTGCTGGATGAGGAATCTACTTTCCCCAATGCCACAGATCTTACTTTTGCAAACAAGCTTAAGCAACATCTTAACTCGAATTCTTGCTTCAGAGGAGAAAGAGACAAGGGATTTGCTGTCCGTCACTATGCAGGAGAGGTTGGATGTTGCTATACATTAATTATTCCTTTTCACAGTGAACAGTAGTTTGCTTTCTTTCTTCTTTGTTTTACCATTTATAATCGTTGGTTCTTATTCTTAATAATCAGGTGGCTTATGATACTTCGGGTTTTCTGGAGAAGAATAGAGATTTATTGCACATGGACTCGATTCAGCTCCTTGCCAAATGCAAAACTTTTCTGCCAAAAATGTTTGCATCTAAGATGTTAGTTCAACCAGATGATTCTATGTCTGTTCCATATAGATCTAGTGCTGCTGATTCTCAAAAACTAAGTGTTGCCATGAAGTTCAAGGTGCAGATTTTGCACTCCCAGAGAGAGCCACTCTGCTAGATCTTGATTGAATCAGAACAGTTTAATTGACAACGTGTGCATTTTTTGCAGGGTCAACTGTTCCAACTTATGCAAAGACTGGAAAGTACAACACCACACTTTATTCGTTGCATTAAACCAAATAATTTACAACTTCCTGCAATTTATGAACAAGGACTTGTGCTTCAACAACTTAAATGCTGTGGGGTTCTCGAGGTTGTCCGGATTTCAAGATCTGGGTATCCAACAAGAATGACTCACCAGAAGTTTGCTCGGCGGTAAGTTAACTCTGAACAACTGCAGTAAATTTCTGCCAACTTTTTTTTTTATAAAAAAGTTAATATTTAATTTAATCAGGTATGGCTTTCTTCTTCTTGAGGATGTTGCATCTCAAGATCCACTCAGTGTTTCAGTTGCAATTCTTCATCAGTTCAACATTTTACCTGAGATGTATCAAGTTGGCTACACAAAGTTGTTCTTCCGAACTGGACAGGTTAGTTCTATTTATTCAATTTTCTGCCAATGGCCACATTAGAAACTAAATCTATTGCTTTCATTACATGTTTATAGACCATTCATTGTCTTGGATTTTTATCTATATATGTATGTACTATTTTATTTTTGTTTTAAGCATTTGGTGAAACTAATCTTGTGTTACTTTGTCCTTCGATATTGGGCTGAAGATTGGCAAACTTGAAGATACTCGGAATCGTACTCTACACGGTATTCTAAGGGTTCAAAGCTGTTTCAGGGGGCATCAAGCCCGTCATCATGCGAGAGAACGAATAAGAGGAGTTTTGGCTCTTCAAACATGTAATTTCTCCCAAGATTACCTGAAATATTTTACCTTTTATCCTTGTTGAATTTTTCCTCTTTAAGTTTACTATATGGAATGGACCCACCCTTAACTTGCAGTCATTCGTGGTGAGAAAGCACGGCAAATTTATTCCTCTTTGTTGAGGAAACATAGAGCAGCAGTTATTTTGCAGAGTAACTTGAGATGTTGGCTTGCAAGAAGGTATTTCATAAATGTCCGGAAGGCCTCAGTGATAATACAGTCTGGTATGAAGATTTCTTGATCCTCCTTTTGTAGGAGTTCATTGGAGGGGAGCAATTAACTGACACACTGTTTCTATGTCTTCCTATGTTGGAAAATATGTAGGTATTCGTGGCAGTCTTGTTCGAAGATGTAATGGCAATATTGATCTAATAAACGTGCTAAGAGAGTTTGAATCAAAACAGGTACAGTAAGTGTGTGTGTGTGCCTTGTATTGTGCCGCTGGCAGTTATATGCATAGCATCCTCCTTGGAATGTGTTGCCCTTGTTCGTTCTTAAATAATTCAAACTGGCCTGAGTTTTTCATTATTAATATTCTTTCAGGAGGCAGAGGGTGACCAAATTTTGATCAAGGCATCAGTCCTGGCCGAGTTACAGAGGCGGATACTAAAAGCCGAGGCCACAGTACGTGAAAAGGAGGAAGAGAATGAGACGCTTCATCAGCGGCTTCAGCAATATGAAAACCGCTGGTTAGAGTACGAGCAGAAAATGAAAGCTATGGAGGAAATGTGGCAGAAGCAAATGCGTTCGTTGCAGTCGAGCCTTTCCGTAGCAAAGAAGAGTCTTGCTCTGCATGAGACACCTAGGATGTCGGACTCATCAGTGGATCAGAGCTGGGAAAGCAACGGGAACCATGTCAGCAGCGGGTCTCAGCTGGTGCCACGCACTGGTGGGCGCGAAATGAGCGCTGGCCTGAGCGTCATCGGCCGCCTAGCAGAAGAATTCGAACAGCGGAGCCAGGTTTTTGCTGATGACGCCAAGTTCCTGGTTGAGGTCAAGTCCGGGCAGGCGGATGCCAGCCTAAACCCAGACATGGAGCTCCGGAGGCTGAAGCACAACTTCGACTCGTGGAAGAAAGATTTCAGTGGCCGAATAAGGGAGACAAAGATGATCCTGAACAAGCTCGGGAACGGCAACGAGTCATCGCCCAACTCCGTGAAGCGGAAATGGTGGGGCAGGCTGAACACCTCCAAGTTTTCGTGAGTTTGTTATGTATACTGATTGGTAATTCGTAGATGTACCGGTATTTTACACGCCGGTGTGGTTCTAGCTTCCTAGAGTTTCTATTCTACGGGGTGTCGTGACTTGTGAAAGTCGAGTGTGTTGGGCTGGAGTTGTGTTCCGTGGAGGGCGAGTTGTATAGTTCTTCCACAATGGCTTCCTTTGAGGGGGGTCAAGGACTACTGAATTGTGATGTAATTACTTGCTGAAGTAGTTGTCGAAGCGGGAAGATTGTGACATCGCTCACTATTCCACTATCCTCGTGCTTTACTTTCTGCCTGTTGTAGATTAATAGATTTAGATGTGGCATGATGTGTTAACAACTCACTACCAGTGTGTATTGATTCAACTCAACAGTAGCGATTACAGAGGAATAGAGTTGAGGTAGAAAGATCAGGAACACGCTAAGCAGGAATAGGTAGGATTAAGGAAGGGAAACTCTAACCCTAGAAGCAGCTAGCTAGGAATGAGGAAGGAGGACGACGAAGTCGTAGCTGTTCTCTTTGATGTCTCTTGTCGCCGTTGCTTCTGCGCTCTTGTAGAAGCCATCATGTGGTCTAGGTAATGCTCGACCAGGCCAAGGCTCATACGATGGCCCAACCGTGATCCTTGACAGGTAATTATCGCGGACCGTCCAGCTATAATTCGAGTACCGTTTGGCTGTGTTGATTTGCTCCAGTCCAAAGGAGACAAAATTGAGCAAAAGGATTTTTAGAGCTGGCGTGGACCGTCCGGAACCAGGGACAGACCGTCGACGAGTCATCACCGAGGGAAGACAACTGTTGATCTAGCCGTTGGGTTGTCAAACATAATCGTTGTAATGTCAGTCCGACCGTTGGAGGGTCATGGAATGTCCGGGCCCTAGCCGCGGACCGTCCACCAGTGCAGATTTTGGCAGATGCGCCATAACGACTATTTGGGTGGTTGAAGAGCTATAAAAGCCACCCCAACCAGCCCATTCTTAGGATTCACAGATCCATATCATACACAAGAGTTGGGTATTCACTTCTATCTACTAGAGCAACACTTCTATACACATCAAAGCCTCACAAGTGCCACAAAAGAGAGATCAAGCAAGAAAGAGCTACTCGTGTGTGTCTAGTGATAGTGCCTTGTGAGAATCATTGAGAGAGTGTGTGCTACCTCTTGTGATCATTTGAGCGTAGAGTTTTGACTCTTATTCATTGTAAAGCTAGCAAGAGCCCCTTATCTTTGGGTTGGCCTTGTACAGACTTTGGTCTTTTGTTGATAAAGAAGGAATACTTGCTGGTCTTGGTGACCGTTGGAAAGAGGGAAAGGGTTGAAAAAGACCCGCCCTTTGTGGACTCCTCAACAGGGATTAGGTTCTTGGTGAGCCGAACCTCAGTAAAACAAATCACCCGTGTCCCTTGTGCTTATTGCTTGTGATTTGTTTGTCTTCTCCCGCTCTAAGTTCTCTTACGCTATTCTTTGTTGATATTACTTTGTGTTGCTTCAAGTTAAAAGTCTCATTCTAACAAACAACTCTTGCAAGGAAGAACTAGTTTTGTTCCTCTCTTTATCTAAGCCTTATTGTGAAAGTCGCCTAGAGGGGGTGAATAGGCGAAACCTGTAAATTATAAACTTTGAACACGAACTTCACCTGGGGTTAAGATTAGAAAGAGTAATAATAAATTCAGAGTGTGAAAGAGAGTTCTTCTTGCTATGAGTTGCTCAATCAATGCAGATAACTTTAGGAACTAATTCAAAAGATTGTGAGCAAGAGAACTTTTTAGAGAGAGGGGAGAGGAAGAATCAAATCGTAAGTTAATGATCAACACAAATGAACACAACGATTTGTTTCCCGAGGTTCGGTTCCAATGAACCTACTCCCCGTTGAGGAGACCACGAAGGTCGGGTCTTTTTCAACCCTTTCCCTCTCTCAATCGATCACTTAGACTGGTTGAGTGCTTCTTCTTAATCTCAAGGATCACTAAGACCCCGCAAGGACCACCACACACTTAGGTGTCTCTTGCTAGCTTTATAAGTCACTAGAGAGTTTAGAAGAAGGTGAAGAAAGCACGACTAAAAGCCAAGCAACAAATGAAACACGAATCACACTCTCTCAAGTCACTAATCACTAAAGATCACTTGTCTCAATTGTGGCACTTGGAGAGGATTGGAAGCTTTGAATGTGTCTTGGAATGAATTCATTTCTCTTGTATTGGATGTGTATGTGTAGAATGCTTGGGTGTGTTGAATGGAGGTGGTTGGGGTTGAATTTATAGCCTCAAACCACTTCCTAGTCGTTGCCTCCTTCCTGCCAACCGCGGACGGTCCGCCCCTGCACATCAACGGTTCAAATCGCAATGGTCAGGAGTAACAGCTATATAAATGGCTATAATGCATTTAATGCATCGTCAGGTGTCAGATAAAGCAGTCGCGGACGATCCGGCCGTGCACCCCGGACGGTTGCGAGGACGCTAAAAATGCATTTTACCGAACCCGTCACCTTCGGGGTTTTCTGGTTTTTCAACGACCCGACGGTCCGTGCCTGAGGCCGGACGGTCCATGCTTGGTCACAGACGGTGCTCGCTTCTCCTTCGAATAGTACGTAGTGTTAACGCGTGTTTTTGCAGTGTTCCTTTCCGAGGTTCTCTCTAGTGTCGTGGACGGTCCTGAAAGGGAAATAGGGTCAAACCTTTTCCTAAATGATTTTGGTGGTTGAAATGCCCAACACAAATAATTGAACTAACCAGTTTGCTCTAGATTATATATTCTACAGGTGCCAAAGGTTCAACACAAACCAATAAAAAGTTCAAAGTTAGGGTTCAAAAGAAAGGAGCAAAAGAAACCGAAGAGAACCCTGGTCTGGCGCACCGGACTGTCCGGTGGCATTCGGTGCCCCAGGGACCGTACAGGCTGAACTCCTCACCTTCGGGTTTCTGGACAGCCGCTCCGCTATAATTCACCGGACTATTCGGTGGGTCACCGGACTGTCCGGTGTGCCAGCGGAGCAACGGTTCCAGCGCAACGGTCGACTCCAACGAACACTTGCAAAAGCGCTACAGTGCGCGGACAGTTCGCGCAGAGTCAGAGCAGCGCCAGAAGGCGCACCAGACAGTGAACAATGACTATCCGGTGGTCCAAGCTGTCAGAGCTCCAACAGTCGAAACCGTCAGAACCCTAACGGTTGGGTGACGTGGTTGGCGCACCGGACTGTTCGGTGCGCCCATCGACAGCAGCCCTCCCCAACGGCTGTTTTGGTGGTTGGGGCTACAAATACCCCCAACCACCTCTATTCAAGGCATCCAAGTTTTCAGCATAGTGCATTCAATACAAGAGCTCTAGACTTCACTCCAAGACACAAACAAGAGATCAAATCCTCTCCAAAGTCCAAAACCACTCCAAACACTTAGTGACTTGTGTGAGAGAGATTTTCGTGTTCATTTGAGTTCTTATCGCTTGGATCGCTTTCTTCTTCCCCATTTCTTGTTCTCAAGACACTTGTAATCAAAGCAAGAGACACCAAGTTGTGGTGGTCCTTGTGAGGGGTCTAAGTGACCCATTTGATTAAGGAGAAAGCTCACGCGGTCTAGGTGACCATTTGAGAGAGAGAAAGGTTTGAAAGAGACCCGGTCTTTGTGACCACCTCAACGGGGAGTAGGTTTGCAAGAACCGAACCTCGGTAAAACAAATCACCGTGTCACTCGCTTATTTCTTGGTTGATTTGTTTTCGCCCTCTCTTTCGAACTCGGTTTTATTTCTAACGCTAACCCCGACTTGTAGTTGTGCTTTAAGTTTGTAAATTTTAGTTTCCGCCTATCCACCCCCCTCTAGGCGACTTTCAATTGGTATCAGAGGCTGGTACTTCATTAGAGTTTAACCACTCGAAGTGATGTCGGGAGATCACGCCAAGAAGGAGATCGTGACCGGCGGTGACAAGTCTACAAGCCACGAGAAGGCTCCATCGGGGGAGTCCGGCAACAAAATTAAGGGGTCTCCTTCACATGCCAAGTCGCATCGAGCGGCGACAAGAAAAAGAAGATGAAGAAGGTGGTCTACTACGAGACCGATTCCTCGTCGCCATCCACCTCCGGCTCCTGTTGGGGACTTGTTCTCAAATGCTAAGAGTTAAGAACAAGGCAACATAAAAAGTGTTAAGTGTTAAAGTCCTTCGTCCTTCGAAGCATTATGTCCCTTCGGGAAATAATGAGTTTCGGACGAAGGTCATAAGAGACATACCTTCGTAAACATAACAAGTAATGACGAAGGATTCATATAAAGCATGAAATATAATATAAGCATCATCATAGAATCATTTCTATTTTATTAACATGGAAAAATAGAAATGATTTCAAATTACAAATGTACCTTCGGTCCTGAGAGAAGATAAAAAGTACAAGCGTGACGCAAAAGCAAACGCCAAGTCAGCGTGAACAGTACGGGAATACTGTTCATCTATTTATAGACGCGGGACGCAGCCCACGTAAAATTACATTTATGTCCATTACATTTGTCAATGACTTATGGAAATCTGACAAGGTTCACGTAGTCTTTTCATCTTTAAGTCGGTTCCCCTCTCTGCTATCGCGACGAAGCTTCCCTGCGCACAGCTTCGGCTGTGCACCATCCTTCGTGGAGCTTGGTAATCAGCCCGTCCTTTGTCTGGTTCAGGCTTCGTCCTGACCGCACTTCATGTTCGTAATTCTGAGTCCGAAGGTACCTGTTCACATAATCCACTTGGAAAACATTGTCAAATCATGTTTTTGAGGACCTTCGGAGGACGAAGGCCCCCAACAGCTCCGACACTCCGTTCGTCACTTCTAAGCGCCATGAGCGCAAGAAGTTTAGTAAGATCCCCTTACGCTATCCTCGTATTTTCAAACGCACTCCTGTACTTTCTGTCCCATTAGGCAAACCACCGGTTTTTTTACGGTGAAGATTATTGTATATGGAGTGATAAAATGAGGCATCATCTAACCTCACTCCACGCTAGCATTTGGGACATTGTTGAGTTTGGAGCGCAGGTACCATCCACGGGGGATAAAGGCTAAGACTCGGACGAGGTCGCCCAAATCCGACACTTTGACTCCCAAGCCACCACTATACTCCTCGCCTCTCTATGTCGAGAGGAGTATAACAAGGTGCAAGGGCTAAGAAGTGCCAAGGAGATTTGGGATGTGCTAAAGACCGCACATGAAGGGGATGAGGTGACAAAGATCACCAAGCGGGAGACGATCGAGGGGGAGCTCGGTCGATTCATCCTCAACCAAGGAGAGGAGCCACAAGCAATGTACAACTGGCTCAAGACCTTGGTCAACCAAGTACGCAACCTCGGGAGCACCAAATGGGATGACCATGAAATGGTCAAGGTTATTCTTAGATCACTCATATTTCGTAATCCTACTCAAGTTCAATTAATACGTGGTGATCATAGATATAAGCTAATGTCTCCCGAGGAAGTGATAGGAAAGTTTGTGAGCTTTGAATTAATGATCAAAGGCTCCGAACAAATCGTTGAGCAAGGCGGCACCTCCACACCCGAGGTGCAACCCGTCGCATTCAAAGCGACGGAGGAGAAGAAAGAAGAGTCTACATCAAGTAGGCTCCCCATCGACGCCTCCAATCTCGACAATGAGGAAATGACGCTCATCATCAAGAGCTTTAGCCAAATCCTCAAGCAAAGGAAGGGAGAGACTACAAACCCTGTTTCAAGAAGGTGTGCTACAAGTGTGGTAAACCCAGTCACTTTATAGCAAAATGTTCTATTTCTAGTGACAATGACAGGGGCTACGACAAGAAGGGAAGGAGGAAGGAAAAGAAGAAGTACTACAAGAAGAAGGGCGGCGATGCCCACGTGTGTCGGGAATGGGACTCCGACATGAGCTCCACCGACTCCTCCGATGAGGACGCCACCAACATCGCCGTCACCAAAGGCCTCCTCTTCCCCAACGTCGGCCACAAGTGCCTCATGGCAAAGGACGACAAAAAGAAGAAGGTAAAATCTAGAGCCTCCACTAAATATACAACATCTAGTGATGAGGGTAGCTCTAGTGAAGATGAGGATGATTTGCTTGCTCTTTTTGCCAACTTAAACATGCAACAAAAAGAAAAATTGAATGAATTAATAGGTGTCATTCATGAGAAGGATGAACTCTTGGATAGCCAAGAGGAATTCCTTATTAAGGAAAACAAAAAGCATGTTAAAGTTTAAAATGCCTATGCTCAGGAAGTAGAGAAAAATGAACACTTGTCTAAAGAGCTTAGCATTTGCCATGACACTATCTCTAACCTTAGAACTGAGAATGCCAAATTACTTGCTAAGGTTGAGAAGTTAAATGGTTGTGATGATTCTCTTGTCAATCTTAAGAATGATACTGCTAGTTTAATTGCTAAGATTGATAAATTGAATGAATCACTTTCTAGCCTTAAGATTGAGAATGACAAATTAATTTCTAAGGCTAAAAATTTAAATGTTTGCAATGATTCTATTTCCTGTCTTAGAAATGAGAATGCTACTTTATATGCTAAGATAGAGGAATTAAGATCTTGCAAACCCTCTACCTCTATTGTTGAACATATTTCTATTTGCACTAGATGTAGAGATGTTAATGTTGATGTTATTCATGATCACCTAGCTTTAATTAAACAACAAAATGATCACATAGCACAACTAACTAGTAAAATTAATGAGCATGAGATAGAAAATGAAAAATTTAAATTTGCTAGGAGCATGCTCTATAATGGGAGACGCCCTGGCATTAAGGATGGCATTGGTTTTCAACAGGGAAGCAATGTCAAGCTTAATGCCCCAAGAAATTGTCTAACTTTGTTAAGGGTAAGGCTCCCATGGCTCAGGATAACGAGGGCTATATTTTATATCCTGCTGGTTATCCCGAGCATAAAATTAGGAGAATTCATTCTAGAAAGTCTCATTCTGTTTCCCATCATGCTTTTATGTATAAGAATGAGGCTTCTAGCTCTAGCCATTCTACCCATGTTAAAATGCCTAAAAAGAAATCTCTTGTTGCATCAAATGAGCCTAATGTTTCATTTAAGACTTTTGATGCTTCCTATGTTTTAACTAACAAATCAGGCAAAGTAGTTGCCAAATATGTTGGGGGGGGGGAACACAAGGGCTCCAAGACCTGTGTTTAGATACCCAAGGTGCTTGTTTCTAATGTGAAAGGACCCAAGACCGTTTTGGTACCTAAGAACAAGGCCTAAACTTATTTTGTAGGTTTATGCATCCGGGGGCTCAAGTTAGATAATTGATAGCGGGTGCACAAACCACATGACATAGGAGAAAAGGATGTTCTCCTCCTACGAGAAAAACGATGATCCCTAAAGAGCTATCACATTCGGGGATGAAAATCAAGGTTTGGTCAAAGGACTTGGTAAAATTGCTATATCTCCTGACCATTCTATTTCCAATGTTTTTCTTGTAGATTCTTTAGATTACAATTTGCTTTCTGTTTCTCAATTATGTAAAATGGGTTACAACTGTCTTTTTACGGATATAGGTGTTACTGTCTTTAGAAGAAGTGATGATTCAGTAGCATTTAAGGGAGTATTAGAGGGTCAGCTATAGTTAGTTGATTTTAATAGAGCTGAACTCAATACTTGCTTAATTGCTAAGACTAATATGGGTTGGCTCTGGCATCGCCGACTAGCCCATGTTGGGATGAAGAATCTCCACAAGCTTCTAAAGGGAGAACACATTTTGGGACTAACAAATGTTCATTTTGAGAAAGACAGGGTTTGTAGCGCATGTCAAGCAGGGAAGCAAGTTGGTACCCATCATCCACACAAGAACATCATGACGACCGACAGGCCGCTTGAGCTACTCCACATGGATCTATTCGGCCCCATTGCTTACATAAGCATCGGCGGGAGTAAGTATTGTCTTGTAATAGTGGATGATTATTCTCGCTTCACTTGGGTATTCTTTTTGCAGGAAAAATCTCAAACCCAAGAGACCTTAAAAGGATTCTTGAGACGAGCTCAAAATGAGTTCAGATTAAGGATCAAGAAAATAAGAAGCGACAATGGGACGGAGTTCAAGAACTCTCAAATTGAAGGCTTTCTTGAGGAGGAGGGCATCAAGCATGAGTTCTCTTCTCCCTACACACCTCAACAAAATGGTGTAGTGGAGAGAAAGAATAGAACTCTACTAGACATGGCGAGGACC
This sequence comes from Zea mays, assembly GCF_902167145.1. Taxonomy (NCBI): domain Eukaryota; kingdom Viridiplantae; phylum Streptophyta; class Magnoliopsida; order Poales; family Poaceae; genus Zea; species Zea mays. The sequence goes on along the minus strand of NC_050100.1, from coordinate 26,997,336 downwards.
ATGCTTGATGAGTACAAGACTCCAGACCAGTTTTGGGCTGAGGCGATTAACACCGCCTGCTACTCCATCAATCGGTTATATCTTCACCGAATCCTCAAGAAGACATCATATGAACTCCTCACCGGTAAAAAGCCCAATGTCTCATATTTTAGAGTCTTTGGTAGCAAATGCTTTATTCTTGTTAAAAGTGGTAGAAAATCTAAATTTGCTCCTAAGGCTGTAGAAGGCTTTTTACTTGGTTATGACTCAAACACAAGGGCATATATAGTCTTCAACAAATCCACTAGATTATTTGAGGTTTATTGTGACATTGTGTTTGATGAGACTAATGGCTCTCAAGTAGAGCAAGTTGATCTTGATGAATTAGATGATGAAGAGGCTCCGTGCGTCGCGCTAAAGAACATGTCCATTGGGGATGTGTGTCCTAAGGAATCCGAAGAGCCTCCACACACACAAGATCAACTGTCATCTTCCATGCAAGCATCTCCACCAACCCAAGATGAGGATCATGCTCAAGATAATGAAGAAGAAGATCAAGAAGAGCCACCTCAAGAGGAGGACAATGATCAAGGGGGAGATGCCAATGATCAAGACAAGGAAGATGATCAAGAAGTACAGGGTCAAAGACCGCCTCACCCAAGAGTCCACCAAGCGATACAACGAGATCACCCTGTGAACTCTATCCTCGACGATATTCATAAGGGGGTAACCACTCGATCTCGTGTCACTCATTTTTGTGAACATTACTCTTTTGTGTCTTCTATTGAGCCATACAGGGTAGAAGATGCATTAAGAGATTCAGATTGGGTGTTGGCAATGCAAGAGGAACTCAACAACTTCACGAGGAATGAGGTATGACATTTAGTTCCACGTCCTAACCAAAATGTTGTAGGAACCAAGTGGGTTTTCCGCAACAAGCAAGATGAGCATGGTGTGGTGACAAGGAACAAAGCTCGACTTGTGGCCAAGGGATATTCCCAAGTCAAAGGTTTGGATTTCGGTGAAACCTATGCACCCGTAGCTAGGCTTGAGTCAATTCGCATATTACTTGCCTATGCTACTTACCATGGCTTTAAGCTTTACCAAATGGACGTGAAAAGTGTCTTCCTCAATGGACCAATCAAGGAAGAGGTCTATGTTGAGCAACCTCCCGGCTTTGAAGATAGTGAGTACCCTAATCATGTTTATAAACTCTCTAAGGCGCTTTATGGGCTCAAGCAAGCCCCAAGAGCATGGTATGAATGCCTAAGAGATTTCCTTATCACTAATGGCTTCAAAGTTGGCAAAGTCGATCCTACACTCTTTACTAAAACCATTGCAAATGATTTGTTTATATGCCAAATTTACGTTGATGATATCATATTTGGGTCTACTAACAAATCCACTTGTGAAGAGTTTAGTAGGATCATGATTCAAAAATTCGAGATGTCTATGATGGGGGAGTTGAAGTATTTCTTAGGATTTCAAGTGAAGCAACTCCAAGAGGGCACCTTCATCAGCCAAACCAAGTACATTCAAGATATACTTACCAAGTTTGGAATGAAGGATGCCAAGCCCATCAAGACACCCATGGGAACCAATGGGCATCTCGACCTCGACACGGGAGGTAAATCCATGGATCAAAAGGTATACCGGTCGATGATAGGATCTTTACTCTATTTATGTGCATCTCGACCGGATATTATGCTTTCCGTATGCATGTGTGCAAGATTCCAAGCCGATCCTAAGGAAGTTCACCCTAGGGCCGTGAAAAGAATCTTGAGATATTTAGTTCATACACCTAAGTTTGGTCTTTGGTACCCCAAGGGATCCACCTTTGATTTAATAGGTTATTCAGATGTTGATTGGGTAGGGTGTAAAATTGATAGGAAGAACACATCAGGGACTTGTCAGTTCTTGGGAAGATCCCTGGTGTCTTGGGCTTCAAAGAAACAAAACTCAGTAGCTCTTTCTACCATTGAAGCCGAGTACATTGCCGCAGGCCATTGTTGCGCGCAATTGCTTTGGATGAGGCAAACCCTTAGGGACTATGGCTACAAATTGAGCAAAGTCCCTCTCCTATGTGATAATGAGAGTGCAATCCGCATGGTGGACAATCCCGTTGAACACAGCCGCACAAAGCACATAGCCATTCGATATCACTTTTTGAGGGATCACCAACAAAGGGGGATATCGAGATTGCTTATGTTAGCACCAAAGAACAACTAGCCGATATCTTTACCAAACCACTAGATGAGAAAACCTTTACTAAACTTAGGAATGAGCTAAACATTCTTGATTCTCGGAATTTTGATTGATACTTAGCACACATAGCTCATTTATGTACCTTTGATCGTGTCTCTTTTATGCCTACGACTAATGTGTTTTCAAGTATATTCCTATGATAAGTCATAGATTGAAAGGGAAATGGAGTCTTCAGCGAAGACAGGGCTTCCACTCAACTCTATCGATATTATTTACCCTTCGCCGTCACTCTGCACCGCTCTCCACTTTGGTATAATCTTCACTCTTATTACTCATACCATTGAGGAGAAAGTAAAGAGGGCTCACAAATGTCTCCGTTTTTGGCGATTAATGCCAAAGGGGGAGAGAATATTAGCCCAAAGCAAAAGGACCGTACCACCAATTTCAAAGTTTTTAAAAGAAGTTTCAACTGGTTAGTATTTTTCAAATTGGTATCTTCTTTCAATTGGTAAAACCCTCTTGAACACTAAGAGGAGAATTTCATTCAGGGGGAGTTTTGTTTAAGTCAAAGGAAAAGCATTTGAAACAGGGGGAGAAAACTTCAAATCTTAAAAATGCTTCTTGCAATATTATTCATATACCTTTGACTATTTGCAAAAGTACTTTGAAAAGATTTTCCAAAAGTTTTTGCAAAAACAAAACAAGTGGTGCAAGCGTGGTCCAAAATATTAAAAAGAAAGAAAGCAATCCCTGCATATCTAGTATAAGTAAAATTGGTTTAATTCCAAGCAACCTTTGCACTTACCTTATGCAAACTAGTTCAATTCTGCACTTATATATTTGCTTTGGTTTGTGTTGGCATCAATCACCAAAAAGGGGGAGATTGAAAGGGAAATAGGGTCAAACCTTTTCCTAAATGATTTTGGTGGTTGAAATGCCCAACACAAATAAATGAACTAACTAGTTTGCTCTAGATATTATATATTCTACAGGTGCCAAAGGTTCAACACAAACCAATAAAAAGTTCAAAGTTAGGGTTCAAAAGAAAGGAGCAAAAGAAACCAAAGAGAACCCTGGTCTGGCGCACCGGACAGTGTCCGGTGCCCCAGGGACCGTACAGGCTGAACTCCTCACCTTCAGGTTTCTGGACAGCCGCTCCGCTATAATTCACCGGACTGTCCGATGGGTCACCGGACTGTCCGGTGCGCCAGCGGAGCAATGGCTCCAGCGCAATGGTCGACTCCAACGGACACCTGCAAAAGCGCTACAGTGCGCGGACAGTTCGTGCAGAGGCAGAGCATCGCCAGAAGGCGCACCAGACAGTGAACAGTGACTGTCCGGTGCGGCACCGGACTGTCCGATGCCCCAAGCTGTCAGAGCTCCAACGGTCGAAATCGTCAGAACCCTAACGGTTGGGTGACGTGGCTGGCGCACCGGACTGTCCGGTGCGCCCATCGACAGCAGCCCTCTCCAACGACTGTTTTGGTGGTTGGGGCTGTAAATACCCCCAACCATCTCTATTCAAGGCATCCAAGTTTTCAGCATAGTGCATTCAATACAAGAGCTCTAGACTTCACTCCAAGACACAAACAAGAGATCAAATCCTCTCCAAAGTCCAAAACCACTCCAAACACTTAGTGACTTGTGAGTGAGAGATTTTCGTGTTCATTTGAGTTCTTGTCGCTTGGATCGCTTTCTTCTTCCCCATTTCTTGTTCTCAAGACACTTGTAATCAAAGCAAGAGACACCAAGTTGTGGTGGTCTTTGTGAGGGGTCTAAGTGACCCGTTTGATTAAGGAGAAAGCTCATGCCGTCTAGGTGATCGTTTGAGAGAGGGAAAGGGTTGAAAGAGATCCGGTCTTTGTGACCACCTCAACGGGGAGTAGGTTTGCAAGAACCGAACCTCGGTAAAACAAATCACCGTGTCACTCTGAAAGGAAAATGTGCCCTTGGGCCATTTCTAAGTATTTTGGTGATTGAGTGCCAACTCAAGTGCTTAAATGTGAATTTATGCCATGGATGAATAAAGTGCAAATCAAGAGCAAAGGTATGTTTCTAAGTCTTAGTACATTGGTTTTGTGTACTAATATACTTGTCTAAGTATTGGAAACAGGAAGAAAAAGAAAAGAAAAAAGTTGGCTGTGTACAGCCAGAAGGCTGCTTCGGTCTGGAGCACCGGACTGTCCGGTGGTGCACCGGACAGTGTCCGGTGCGCCAGGCTGCCTCGGCCGAAGAGGCTGCTCTCGGGAATTTGCTGACGGCGTACGGCTAAAATTCACCGGACTGTCCGGTGTGCACCGGACTGTCCGGTGAGCCAACGGTCGGCCGGGCCAACGGTCGACCGCGGATTCTGCGCGCGACACGTGGCCAAGCCAACGGTCGGAAGGGGGCACCGGACTGTCCGGTGTGCACCGGACATGTCCGGTGCGCCAACGGCTCCCAGATCTGCAACGGTCGGCTTCGCCATTTAAGGAAAGGAATCGGGCACCGGACACTGTCCGGTGTGCACCGGACTGTCCGGTGCGCCCGATGACAGAAGGCAAGGCTGGCCTTCCAGATTTGTTCTCAACGGCTCCTAGCTGCCTTGGGGCTATAAAAGGGACCCCTAGGCGCATGGAGGAGAACACCAAGCATTCCTACAACATTCCTAAGCACCAAGACATCGATCTCACGCATTCGTTTCATTGTGATAGCATCTAGAGCTCTTGTTGAGTTGCGAACTCTTTGAGTTGTTTTGCGAGCTCTTGTTGCGACTTGTGTGCGTGTTGTTGCTCTGATCTTTTGAAGTCTTGTGTGCGTTGCTCATTCCCCCTTTGCTCTGTGTTCTTTGTGAACTTCAATTGTAAGGGCGAGAGGCTCCAAGTTGTGGAGATTCCTCGCAAACGGGATTGAGAAAAAGCAAGCAAAACACCGTGGTATTCAAGTGGGTCTTTGGACCGCTTGAGAGGGGTTGATTGCAACCCTCATCCGTTGGGACGCCACAACGTGGAGTAGGCAAGCGTTGGTCTTGGCCGAACCACGGGATAAACCACTGTGTCATCTCTGTGATTGATCTCTTGTGGTATTGTGTTTTGTTGAGACTCCTTTCTAGCCACTTGGCATTTATTGTGATAACACTTAACAAGTTTTTGTGGCTATAAGCTTAAGTTTTACAGGATCACCTATTCACCCCCCCTCTAGGTGCTCTCAATTGGTATCGGAGCCGTTCTCTTCAAGAAAGGGACTAACCGCCCGAAGAGATGGATCCTAAGGGGAAGGGAATCGTGATCAACGACAAGGAAAAGGAGTCCTTCGTCAACGAGCCAAAAGATGACAAATCCAACGACTCTGGCTCGGGCCACAGACGTAAAGATGGGAAGAAGAAGAAGACAAGACGTATCAAGGAGATCGTCTACTACGACAGCGACGAGTCTACTTCTTCCCACAAGGACGACGACTACGACAAACAAAAGACGGTTAACTCAAACTTTTCTTTTGATTATTCGCACATCTCGCACAGCTCAAATGCTCATTTGCTCCCCATTCCACTTGGCAAGCCTCCTCACTTTGATGGAGAGGACTACGAATTTTGGAGTCACAAAATGCGTACACACCTATTTTCTCTCCATCCAAGCATTTGGGAGATTGTGGAAAGTGGAATGAAATTTGATAGCTCGGATAGTCCTTCGTTTATTAATGAACAGATCCATAAAAATGCACAAGCTACTACTGTGTTGCTAGCCTCTTTGTGCAGGGACGAGTATCACAAGGTGAGCGGCTTGGACAATGCCAAGCAGATTTGGGACACCCTCAAGATCTCTCATGAGGGGAATGATGTCACCTTACTCACCAAGATGGAGTTGGTGGAGGGCGAGCTCGGACGATTCGCGATGATAAGGGGCGAGGAGCCAACGCAAACATACAACCGGCTCAAGATCCTTATCAACAAAATAAGGAGCTACGGAAGCACACGATGGACGGATCACGACGTCGTCCGCCTAATGCTAAGGTCATTTACCGTTCTTGATCCTCATCTCGTGAACAATATTCGTGAGAATCCCAGGTACACGAAGATGACGCCCGAGGAGGTACTCGGAAAATTCGTAAGCGGGCGGATGATGATCAAGGAGGCAAGATACGTGGACGACGCCTTGAATGGACCAATCAACGAGCCTCAACCCCTTGCTCTCAAGGCAACAAGAAGCAAGGAGGCGCTACCTAGCAGGGTGGCACAAATTGAGGCAGCCGGACTTAATGATGAAGAGATGGCCCTCATCATCAAAAGATTCAAGACGGCGCTTAAAGGTCGCAAGGGACAGCCAAGCAAGACCAAAGCCAAGGGGAAGCGTTCGTGCTTCAAATGCGGTAAGCTTGGTCATTTTATTGCTAACTGTCCCGACAATGATAGTGATCAGGACCAAGGGAACAAGAGGGAGAAGAAGAAGAATTATAAGAAGGCAAAGGGTGAGGCTCATCTTGGCAAGGAGTGGGATTCGGATTGCTCCTCGTCTGACTCCGACAATGAGGGACTCGCCGCCACTGCATTCAACAAGTCATCCCTCTTCCCCAACGAGCGTCACACTTGCCTCATGGCAAGAGAGAAGAAGGTAATCACTCGTAATGATGTCACTTATGATTCTTCTAGTGACGATGAGTCTAGTGATGATGAAATAGATTACTCTAGTTTGTTCAAGGGATTGGATAGAAATAAAATTAATAAAATCAATGAATTGATTGATGCCTTGAATGAAAAGGATAGGCTTTTAGAAAAGCAAGAGGATTTGTTGTATGATGAACATGATAAGTTTGTAGAGGCACAAAAATCCTATGCTTTAGAAGTTAAAAGAAATGAAGTGCTTTCTAGTGAATTATCTTCTTGTCATGAAAACATTGCTACTTTAAAGAGTGTTAATGATGACTTAAATGCTAAACTAGAAGTAGCTAGTAAATCAACATCTTGTGTAGAAATTGTTGAAACATGCACTAGGTGTAAAGATCTTAATGTTGATGCTTGTAGTAAACATCTAGTTTCAATTTCTAAATTGAATGATGAAGTGGCTAGTCTTAATGCTCAACTTAAGGCTAGCAAAAGCGAATTTGATAAGCTAAAATTTGCAAGGGATGCCTACACGATTGGTAGACACCCCTCAATTAAGGATGGACTTGGCTTCAAAAGGGAAGCCAAGAACTTAACAAGCCATAAGGCTCCCATTCCCGCTAAGGAGAAAGGGAAGGCCCCTATGGCTACTAGTGCTAAAAAGAACCATGCCTTTTTGTATCATGATAGGAAAAATTCTAGAAATGCTTTTAGAAGTTATGATGCTTTTGATTCACATGCTTATGATTCTTATGCTATGACTGCTTCTAGTTCTCATGTTGTGCATGATAGAAAGGTTGGTAGAAGAAACGTTATTCACAATATGCCTAGGAAAAATGTTGTTAATGCTCATAGGAAAGTTCATGGACCTTCTACAATTTATCATGCCCTAAATGCTTCCTTTGCTATTTGTAGAAAGGATAGGAAGATAGTTGCTAGGAAGTTAGGGGCAAAATGCAAGGGAGACAAAACTTACATTTGGGTCCCTAAGGATATTTGCACTAACCTTGTAGGACCCAACAAGAGTTGGGTACCTAAGTCCCAAGCCTAAATTTGCCTTGCAGGTTTATGCATCCGGGGGTTCAAGCTGGATTATCGACAGCGGATGCACAAACCATATGACGGGGGAGAAGAAGATGTTCACCTCCTACGTCAAGAACAAGGATTCCCAAGATTCAATTATATTCGGTGATGGAAATCAAGGCAAGGTAAAAGGGTTAGGTAAAATTGCAATTTCTAATGAGCACTCTATCTCTAATGTGTTTTTAGTAGAGTCTCTTGGATATAATTTGCTATCGGTTAGTCAATTATGCAATATGGGGTATAACTGTCTATTTACAAATGTAGATGTGTCTGTCTTTAGAAGAAGTGATGGTTCACTAGCTTTTAAAGGTGTATTAGACGACAAACTTTATTTAGTTGATTTTGCAAAAGAAGAGGCCGGTCTAGATGCATGCTTAATGGCTAAGACTTGCATGGGCTGGCTGTGGCATCGCCGCTTAGCACATGTGGGGATGAAGAACCTCCACAAGCTTCTAAAGGGAGAACACGTGATAGGTCTAACCAATGTTCATTTCGAAAAAGATAGACCTTGTGCAGCTTGTCAAACAGGGAAACAGGTGGGAGGCTCTCATCACACCAAAAATGTGATGACAACATCAAGACCCCTGGAGCTGCTACATATGGACCTCTTCGGACCCGTCGCCTATCTGAGCATAGGAGGAAGTAAGTATGGTTTAGTTATTGTTGATGACTTTTCCCGCTTCACTTGGGTGTTCTTTTTGCAGGATAAGTCTGAAACCCAAGGGACCCTCAAGCGCTTCCTCAGGAGAGCTCAAAATGAGTTTGAGCTCAAGGTGAAGAAGATAAGGAGCGACAACGGGTCCGAGTTCAAGAACCTTCAAGTGGAGGAGTTTCTTGAGGAGGAAGGGATCAAGCACGAGTTCTCCGCTCCCTACACACCACAGCAAAATGGTGTGGTAGAGAGGAAGAACAGGACGCTAATCGATATGGCGAGGACAATCCTTGGAGAATTCAAGACCCCCGAGTGTTTCTGGTCGGAAGCCGTGAACACGGCTTGCCACGCCATCAACAGGGTCTACCTTCATCGCCTCCTCAAGAAGACTTCGTATGAGCTGCTAACCGGTAACAAACCCAATGTATCTTACTTTCGTGTATTTGGGAGCAAGTGCTACATTCTAGTAAAGAAGGGTAGAAATTCTAAGTTTGCTCCCAAAGCTGTAGAAGGGTTTTTGTTAGGTTATGACTCAAATACAAAGGCGTATAGAGTCTTCAACAAATCATCGGGTTTGGTTGAAGTCTCTAGCGACGTTGTATTTGATGAGACTAATGGCTCTCCAAGAGAGCAAGTTGTTGATTGTGATGATGTAGATGAAGAAGATGTTCCGACGGCCGCTATACGAACCATGGCGATTGGAGAAGTGCGGCCACAGGAACATGATGTACGAGATCAACCTTCTTCCTCAACAACGGTGCTTCCCCCACCCCAAGACGATGAACAGGTTCATCAAAAGGAGGCGTGTGATCAAGGGGGAGCACAAGATGATCACGTGATGGAGGAAGAAGCACAACCATCACCTCCAACCCAAGTTCGAGCGATGATTCAAAGGGATCATCCCGTCGACCAAAATTTGGGTGACATTAGCAAGGGAGTAACTACTCGATCTCGATTAGTTAATTTTTGTGAGCATTACTCCTTTGTCTCTTCTATTGAGCCTTTCAGGGTAGAGGAGGCCTTGCTAGATCCGGATTGGGTGTTGGCCATGCAGGAGGAACTCAACAATTTCAAGCGCAATGAAGTTTGGACACTGGTGCCTCGTCCGAAGCAAAATGTTGTGGGAACCAAGTGGGTGTTCCGCAACAAACAGGACGAGCACGGGGTGGTGACGAGGAACAAGGCTCGACTTGTGGCAAAAGGTTATGCCCAAGTCGCAGGTTTGGACTTTGAGGAGACATTTGCTCCTGTGGCTAGGCTAGAATCAATTCGTATCTTGCTAGCATATGCCGCTCACCATTCTTTCAGGTTGTTCCAAATGGATGTGAAGAGCGCTTTCCTCAACGGGCCAATCAAGGAGGAGGTGTACGTGGAGCAACCCCCTGGCTTCGAGGATGAACGGTACCCCGACCACGTGTGTAAGCTCTCTAAGGCGCTCTATGGACTTAAGCAAGCCCCAAGAGCATGGTATGAATGCCTTAGAGACTTTTTACTTGCTAATACTTTCAAGGTTGGGAAAGCCGATCCAACTCTGTTCACTAAGACATGTGATGGTGATTTGTTTGTGTGCCAAATTTATGTCGATGACATAATATTTGGTTCTACTAACCAACAGTCTTGTGAAGAGTTTAGCAGGGTAATGACGCAGAAATTCGAGATGTCGATGATGGGCGAGTTGAACTACTTCCTTGGGTTCCAAGTGAAGCAACTCAAGGACGGCACCTTCATCTCCCAAACGAAGTACACGCAAGATCTGCTAAAGCGGTTTGGGATGAAGGACGCCAAGCCCACAAAGACCCCGATGGGGACCGACGGACACACCGACCTCAACAAAGGAGGTAAGTCCGTTGATCAAAAAGCATACCAGTCAATGATAGGGTCTTTACTTTATTTATGTGCTAGTAGACCGGATATTATGCTTAGCGTATGCATGTGTGCTAGATTTCAATCCGATCCTAAGGAGTGTCACTTAGTGGCGGTGAAGCGAATTCTTAGATATTTGGTTGCTACGCCTTGCTTCGGGCTCTGGTATCCAAAGGGGTCTACCTTTGACTTGGTTGGATACTCAGACTCCGACTATGCTGGATGTAAGGTCGATAGGAAGAGCACATCGGGGACGTGCCAATTCTTAGGAAGGTCCCTAGTGTCATGGAACTCTAAGAAACAAACTTCCGTTGCCCTATCCACCGCTGAGGCCGAGTACGTTGCCGCAGGACAGTGTTGCGCGCAACTGCTTTGGATGAGGCAAACCCTCAGGGACTTTGGCTACAATCTGAGCAAAGTCCCACTCCTATGTGATAATGAGAGTGCTATCCGCATGGCGGAAAATCCTGTTGAGCACAGCCGCACAAAGCACATAGACATCCGGCATCACTTTTTGAGAGACCACCAGCAAAAGGGAGATATCGAAGTGTTTCATGTTAGCACCGAGAACCAGCTAGCCGATATCTTTACCAAGCCTCTAGATGAGAAGACCTTTTGCAGGTTGCGTAGTGAGCTAAATGTCTTAGATTCGCGGAACTTGGATTGAATTGTAGCATACTTGTATTTATGCTTTTGATCATGTTCCTTTTTGCATTTTGTTGCTTATTATGGTGCTCAAGTTGTACAAACACTCCCTGGACCTCACAAGTCCGTTGCAAAGTGATGCACATGTGTAGGGGGAGATGTGTTACAACTTGACCCTTTGAGACTAACCATGTGCTTGAGTTGATGATTTAGTCTCGAAGGAGGATTGAAAGGGAAAAGGTGGACTTGGACCATAAAAGACTTCCACTGCACTCCGATGAGAGGGTAACTTACTCCAAGTTCATATTTAACTCTTATTGCCTATTTGCTCTCAATTGAAGATTTTGGTGAGGCAATGGGGTTAAAGGGCCAAGATTGATCCCGTTTTGGTGCTTGATGCCAAAGGGGGAGAAAATAAAGGCCAAAGTGATAAATGGATCAGCTACCACTTGAGAAATTTTGAACATAGTAGATTAGAGCTTTTGTGTTGTCAAAACTCTTGTATTGTCTCTTTTGTCAAAAGTTGGCCTCTTGTGGGGAGAAGTGTTGATTATGGGAAAAAGGTTTGTCAAAAGTTGGCCTCTTGTGGGGAGAAGTGTTGATTATGGGAAAAAGGGGAAGTTTTTGAAATCTTTGATCAATCTCTTTTGGAATGACTCTCTTTATGCTTCAACATGTGTGTTTGACTTAGAGATAGAGATTTGAGTTTGATTTGCAAAAACAAACCAAGTGGTGGCAAAGGATGATCCATATATGCCAAAATTGAATCAAAATCAATTTGAGTTTTATTTGAAGTGATTTTGCACTTGTTCTAGTTGCTTTATGTTGTGTTGGCATAAAACACCAAAAAGGGGGAGATTGAAAGGAAAATGTGCCCTTGGGCCATTTCTAAGTATTTTGGTGATTGAGTGCCAACTCAAGTGCTTAAATGTGAATTTATGCCATGGATGAATAAAGTGCAAATCAAGAGCAAAGGTATGTTTCTAAGTCTTAGTACATTGGTTTTGTGTACTAATATACTTGTCTAAGTATTGGAAACAGGAAGAAAAAGAAAAGAAAAAAGTTGGCTGTGTACAGCCAGAAGGCTGCTTCGGTCTGGAGCACCGGACTGTCCGGTGGTGCACCGGACAGTGTCCGGTGCGCCAGGCTGCCTCGGCCGAAGAGGCCGCTCTCGGGAATTTGCTGACGGCGTACGGCTAAAATTCACCGGACTGTCCGGTGTGCACCGGACTGTCCGGTGAGCCAACGGTCGGCCGGGCCAACGGTTGACCGCGGATTCTGCGCGCGACACGTGGCCAAGCCAACGGTCGGAAGGGGGCACCGGACATGTCCGGTGCGCCAACGGCTCCCAGATCTGCAACGGTCGGCTTCGCCATTTAAGGAAAGGAATCGGGCACCGGACACTGTCCGGTGTGCACCGGACTGTCCGGTGCGCCCGATGACAGAAGGCAAGGCTGGCCTTCCAGATTTGTTCTCAACGGCTCCTAGCTGCCTTGGGGCTATAAAAGGGACCCCTAGGCGCATGGAGGAGAACACCAAGCATTCCTACAACATTCCTAAGCACCAAGACATCGATCTCACGCATTCGTTTCATTGTGATAGCATCTAGAGCTCTTGTTGAGTTGCGAACTCTTTGAGTTGTGTTGCGAGCTCTTGTTGCGACTTGTGTGCGTGTTGTTGCTCTGATCTTTTGAAGTCTTGTGTGCGTTGCTCATTCCCCCTTTGCTCTGTGTTCTTTGTGAACTTCAATTGTAAGGGCGAGAGGCTCCAAGTTGTGGAGATTCCTCGCAAACGGGATTGAGAAAAAGCAAGCAAAACACCGTGGTATTCAAGTGGGTCTTTGGACCGCTTGAGAGGGGTTGATTGCAACCCTCGTCCGTTGGGACGCCACAACGTGGAGTAGGCAAGCGTTGGTCTTGGCCGAACCACGGGATAAACCACTGTGTCATCTCTGTGATTGATCTCTTGTGGTATTGTGTTTTGTTGAGACTCCTTTCTAGCCACTTGGCATTTATTGTGATAACACTTAACAAGTTTTTGTGGCTATAAGCTTAAGTTTTACAGGATCACCTATTCACCCCCCCCTCTAGGTGCTCTCACACTCGCTTATTTCTTGGTTGATTTGTTTTTGCCCTCTCTTTCAGACTCGGTTTTATTTCTAACGCTAACCCCGGCTTGTAGTTGTGCTTTAAGTTTGTAAATTTTAGTTTCTGCCTATCTACCCCCCTCTAGGCGACTTTCAGGTCCACCGCAAGGGCCCGGACGATCCGCGCTTAGGAGAATTTGCAAAACACTTATCCTGTTCGGAATAATCTACGGTATTCTAAATAGTTGACTTAGAATTATGTATATGAACTTTATGCACCTGAGTAATGATCAACTAGGCAAACTAGTTAGTTCATAAGGTATGTGATGGTCTTCAAACACCAAAATCTACTATAAGAAATGGTTGAGGCCATTTCCCTTTCATATTGCTCTATTCTTCTTATATATTTAGTTGTGTCGCTTTAAGTTTATTCCGCATTATTTGAAAGCAACACATTTGCAAGAAAAGATCTTAGTTTTATACTTTGATAAATGTTCATCTTAGCTGCTAACTGGAGGATCAGGTATTGTTTAAAGTTGTAAATTTTAGGTTTCGCCTATTCACCTCCCTCTAGGCGACTATCAATTAGCAAAATCATCATCCTGGGACAGAGAAGAGGTCGAGAACACAATGTGTAATGCGGACACCATGTTCGCTGACATCAGAATGTTATCACCTTTATTGTGGCCAGGCGTCAAACAATTGGCGTGCGCCACCACCATGGGTTCATGAACTGCAGTAGGAAGGGTGAGGGCAGCCTAATGTGATGGCTTGTCAGAGCTCATAGCTGTGTCCGGCATGATGTTGTGCTCGGGATCCACAATGGCAGTGAAGATATAGAGGACGGGGACACCATCTTGAGGTGGAGCGAAGGTCGGGGAAGTCAAGGGCGAAGCTGAGAAGGTCGTTGCCGATCTGCTGAAGAAGTTGTTGGAGATGGTAGCATGACCTTCGTCGCGGCGAGCGAAGCGTGCAAGCGTGTATTACCACAACTTGTTGGCATCGGAGTCGAGGTGCTCGACGTTGGCAACAGCGTCATTGCCATCAAAGAGTCCGCCCTAGTTGTCGGTGACGATGGATGGTGCCATACAGTACTCCAGAGCGCTGTTGTGCATTGTCGCGACTGCTTCCAGTGCGTCTAGCCGCTAGCAGGTCACACTGACCTGAACGTCGAGCTTCGCCCTCAACGCCGTGGAAGGCACAGTGGCCACTGCTACCTCTAGGTCGTGGATCGACGCCGAATTTGCGCCACCATCGACTCCCGGCCATGCCACCGCGCTTTTGGTCAGCGAGGCGGTCACTGATCTCCCTTAGAATCTCCGATTGATCCTCGATGATGAGTTGCAGATTCGGCTCCATGATGCCGGATTGCTTGGCATGACGCATGTAGTGGACAAACGAAAAACCCCGAGACCGGTGTCTCTGATACCAATTGTTAACAACTCACTACCATTGTGTATTGATTCAACTCAATAGTATTGATTACAAAGGAATAGAGTTGGGGTAGAAAGATCAGGAACACGCTAAGTAGGAATAGGTAGGATTAAGGAAGGGGAACTCTAACCCTAGAAGCAACTAGCTAGGGATGAGAAAGGAGGATGACAAAGTCGTAGCTATTCTCTTCGATGTCACTTGTCGCCGTTGCTTCTGAGCTCTTGTAGAAGTCGTCTTGTGGTCTAGGTAATGCTCAACCAGGCCAAGGCCCATATGATGACCCAATCGTGATCCTTAACATGATTTAATATATATAATCTCTCATCTTGTGCCTGTGTAAATTAGTGTACTTGTTCCATTTTGAAATGTAAGGTAAAATGCATTAGCGGTCCTAAAATTTTTCATGTGACATTTAGATTCCCAAACTTAGAAAAACGGGTCATGAACTTGGTCGACCTGCGTAAAGTCGTTCAAAAACGGATTTGCTCAAAATGGATGGTGACGTGGTATGCTATGCTAGAGCCTATCTATGTGTGTTGTACGCCACCTGGTATGTGTAGTGCTCAAACTTGGCATGTTGTGTCATTTGGGTCCCCAAATTCGACATGTTGTGTCACTTGGATCCATAGACTTTCATTAGTGCACTCCAAACTTGGAATGTTGTGTCATTTGGGTCGTCGAATTCGACACGTTGTGTCACTTGGATCCATAAACATTCATTAGTGCACTCCAGCGTGGTATGCCACGACGACATCCATTTGAGCAAACCCAATTTTTGACGATTTTGCATGTGTTAGCCAAGTTCAGGACTCATTTTCCTGATTTTCTTGATTCGAGGACTCAAGTGATACAACGTGTCAAGTTCGAGAACCGCTAGAAAATTTTACTTGTAGAGTTTTGTTAGATACATATGTGTCTTTGTTGTATATCTCTATTGTATTAGGGTCTCTTTGCATTATTCATATTGGGCTTTAGCCCTTCTCAACACAAGCCATGTTAGCTAAGCACTCTTAGATTGACTCTAAAGAGTCTGCAAAATGTTTTCATCCTATCAATTTTGATACCAATTTTGATAGCAGTCGCAATATACTATCAATTTGCAGATACCAATTGGAAGATTATATTGATTTGCATTGGAAGCGCATTATTTTTCTTTGGAAATTTCGTTTTCCTTCAATGAGACTACTACACACATGATAAGCTTGAAAAATATATTAGTCCCAAAGATACCAAACTATAAAGTAACTTCATCTAAAAGTGTGCATACCAGTTTTGAATACTTGCAGGAGAAATACACTTGGAATTTAAAGGTCAAGATACCACTTGAAAAATAATGCCACGAGAGCATTACCTCAAATGGTACTTATGAGTAAATGATCTACAATTTAAAATTTGGTACACGTTATTCAAAATGATACCAATTAAAAATTTATAGTACTTATTTCAAAGACATGGATATCGTTTGTTTAGGAATTTAAATAAGCTATGTGTCGTGCTTTGTTAAACATTTTAAACCATATAGGCTTGCTCTAAGAGTATAAATTTAAAACAAGCAATCCTATAGTATATGCATGTTTAAATAAAAGTAAATACCAATTAAAACTATATATTAAATAAATACCAATTAAAAACATGACAATCAATTTGATACCATATGAAAAGCACATATCAATTGAAAGCATTACTGGGCATAAAAGGTAAACTAGATGTTTAAGAAAGATATGCATATCTAAAACAAGAAATAATAAATCTAGTTACCTAAGTATGGGTGGGGAATTTGGATCTGCAATTTTCACTAACACACTGGCAATAAACTTGATCCAAATATGATGTACCCATGATATACATCCTATTTTTACCAAGTCTCCAAATTTCACGAAGTCCATTGGACTTATCACTTTCCTCTTGAGACCCAAACCTTTTTGGTGCTTTTCATGGTTGATATGATATCATTTGGCACCCAAATGCGTTTGACCCCTTTTTCTTTGTTGGCTTGCTTCTTGACCTTATGACTATCACCTTGTTATTTTTCTTCTTTTTGAGCAAGTATGGTGTCCTAGCCTTTTATCCACTTTGTTGGTATAGAGGTTGGAGAGCTTGACCTTCTTTGTGGCATAACCAACAAACCACAGTTTCTCCATCATCTAGCTTCTTCACTCTCATGGTGGTGTTATCCTGATGATGTTAGGTTTGCTTGGCCTTGCCTTTCTTGTTGTATAAGATCTTATTTAGGCGAGCCACTTATTGCTTTAGTTGCTCATTCTCCCCTGAAATTTCTTTTGAGCATGTTTCTACAATGACAATCTTAACCAAAACTTGTTTGCAAGGGTTAGAGTTAGTATTAATTAAATCTAGACAAGAAGTAGAGGAATCCTTTTTATAATTTTAGGGGTTTCAATGTCAGGTGTCGCAGGGGTGCTACCGATGTTTTATAGCTTTATAGTTAGCTAATTATTATGTATGCTAAGTATCTTCATTTTGCTTAGCAAATTATCAATATCATTTTCTAAGCTAGCTAACTTATTCTTTTTTTCATTTTTAATTAATCTCTCATCGGTAGTTGAGGATGGTGCACTTGATTCTAATTGCTCAATTTTAGTTGTTAGCTCAACATTCAAATATGAAAAGGTGTCATATTTTTCTAGCAAACTTTATAGTAATTTTGTGTGCTAATGAGTTAGATTTAAGCAATTTTAATTGAGCCTTTTGTTTGGTACAAACCTCTTAAAAACTAATTCTCTGATTTAATCAAAACTGGAATGAATCTTTTTCAAAGGAGTAGAACATTCAAGGGCCAAAGAATATGTTCCTTTTTGGTGTTTGATTCTAAGGGGTGCATTGAAAGGCCAAAGCAATAAGGACTGCAAAACCACTCCTTCAAAAAACTTTTGAGAAAACTCTATTAAGGGGGAGAAATTGTAAAGAAAAATGCAATGGTCGACTGCTTTGAGAAAACTCTTTAAAAGGCTTTTAAAGGGGGAAATTTTTCTGAGAAACGCTCTTTCAAAAGGGAAGAAAATCTTTGAGAAAACTCCTTTAATGGGGAGAACGTTTTTGAGAAAATCTCTTTTAAAAGGGGAAGTAAAATTTTGAGAAAATTTAAAGTGGTTGTTTGAATTTGGTTCAACATTTCGTTTTGCATAAACTTACATTTGGTATCTTCTAAATCTTGCCTATGTGCATTCTAGGAAGTAGACTACAAGTTTTTTTGCTTGATTTGGTTATGTTGTAAGGGGAGATTATAGGAAAAATAAACCTAGACCCATTTTATTATTGGATTTTGGTGTTTGATGATCAACATAAGCATTTGGACTAACATCTTTGTTAGTGTTTATATTTAAAGTTCAAATGATGCAACATAAACTTGGACAAAAGCAACAAAGTGATTTAGAAGATCAATACCGCAAGAGCAAAACTAGAGATAGCAATGGGTGCCCACTATCCTAAACATGATGAATTTTTTCTCTATTTGGGCATGGTTTTAGGATGATTTTTCTATCTATGGGTTTATTAATGGGTCAAAAGGAAACCCAACGGGTATCTGGGTATGAATTTATTCTTACACTATTCATACCCACAAACAAACACATGGGTTTTAAAAAATTGCCATAAAATCGACATGACTTATAAATATGTTTCATAATATTATTAACTGAATTTGTTTTAGTTGAAATGAACTACTTGTAACTAGTGGCGGATCTAGGATTCACTCAAGCCCCTACCAAATTTAATGTGACAAAATTACAATAAAAATAATATAGCTCAAAATAAAAAAAATTACATAAAATAGATAACATGGGAAACACATTGTAACGAAGCAATATCTTTACTCTTTATCAAATGTTCCAACTTCCAAGTTCAGAGGTAAAATCTATTGAAAAAATAAAAAACAGATGTTGGGGACTTGTTCTCAAATGCTATGAACTAAGAACAAGACAACATAGAATGTTAAATGTTAAAGCCCTTCGTCCGCTGAAGCATTATTTCCCCAAGGATTTAATGAACTTCGGACGAAGGTTATGAATAATATATCACGAAGGTCACACCTTCGTGATCAAGGATAAAACAATGCGAAATGAAATATAAAATATAAAATGTTATAGAATATCAAGAATAAATAACATTATTCACTTATTTTATAATGTGAATTTAAATATTAAAACATAATATTTAGGTACATTTATACCTTCGCCTTGGCAGAAAACAATAATTCCAGAGTAATGCGTTAGCAATTACAAGATTGCGTGAACAGTAAAGGAGTACTGCTCATCTATTTATAGGCACAGGACGCAGCCTGTGAGAAATTACAATCATGCCCCTTACAGAAGATTACAATTATGACTCAGACCCTTATGGACTAAAAAGTTAATCCATCTTTAAGTCGGTTCGATCCTTCGTCTTTGGATACGTTATAGTATCGAAGCTTCATGAGCGGTAGCTTCGGTACCACGTATAAACAGATTTGCCGAAGGTGTTTCTTCCTGCAGGACCTTCGGCGACGAAGCATGGTCCCAACAGTAGCCCCTTCGCGGCGCTAGATCATTTTTCGTAACGAGCTTGATCCGTGAAAAAGTCTCTTAGGCTTCGGGAAGCCGAAGGTTTGAAAAACACCTTCCCTGAGCTCGTTGCCGGGAAACGATACAATTTCCGAGCGCGGAGCGGTCCCACCATGCAGATTCACCTTCTCGGGTTTTGTGGCCCACCGTTCAGTGGGTGTGAGCGACTGTTTGTCCGGTGTAAAAGACTTGACGATTCACCTTCTTACCTGCAGCACTATATAAACAGACGGGTAGGTGTGAAGTTACCACAACATTCATTGCTATTGCACTGTTTTCCTGCCAAAAATTTAACCATAGCCGAAGCTTGACTTTTGCACTCAAACGAAGCACCACTTTGGATTCTGCTTCGTCGGAAGAAGGGCTTCGGAAAAAAGGTTATTAATTTCCAAAAAAACTTTAAGAAATTCATAATCAAATGGTCAGAGTGCGCTCCACTGCCAGGGTTGAGCGTGATGGAGATGAGACCGAAGCCACTGAAACTGTTCCGATCTCCGAAGCAATGAGACGTTCTGGGCTGGTTTCATCAGAGGACACACTTGCTGCCGAAGCAACACAAGCTGACGTTGAAGAAGATGAGATTGAAGATGAGTATGGTGCAATGCCATCTAAACCCAGCCACTTAGAGTTTGGGAAGTCTACTATTACCAAAGGTGATATGGCTAAGTTGTTGAAGCTAGGTTATTTCAGTGAAGACAAGAAGGAGCTAATTCGCTTCGGGGGTGAGGAAGTTAGCCCGAAGCCCGAAAAAGATGAAGTGGTGGTTTTTAAAAGCTTCTTCAAACCAGGGTTAAGATTTCCCCTGCATGGGATGATTGCAGATGTTTTAGAGAGATTTGGAATTCACCTTCATCAGTTAACCCTGAAAGGGAATTAGGCTTACACCTATTTCCAAAATGATTTTGGTGGTTGAATTGCCCAACACAAATAATTGGACTAACTAGTTTGCTCTAGTGTACAAATTATACAAGTGCCAAAGGTTCACACTTAGCCAATAAAAAGACCAAGTATTGGGTTCAACAAAAGAGCAAAGGGACAACCGAAGGCACCTCTGGTCTGGCGCACCGGACTGTCCGGTGTGCCACCGGACAGTGTCCGGTGCACCAGAGGACTCCAACTCAAACTCGTCACCTTCGGGAAAATCCAGAGGCGCTCCGCTATAATTCACCGGACAGTGTCCGGTGCTCCAAGGAAGAGCGGCCTCTGGAACTCGCTAGCTTCGGGAATTCACAACGGCTAGTCCGCTATAATTCACCGGACATGTCCGGTGTACACCGGACTGTCCGGTGTGACAACGGAGCAACGGATACTTCGACGCCAACGGCTACCTGCAGCGCATTGAATGCGCACCAGCGCGCGCAGAAGTCAGGCACGCCCATACTGGCGCACCGGACACTCTACAATATATGTCCGGTGCGCCACCGGACATCCAGGCAGGCCCAGAAGACAGAGCTCCAACGGTCGGAACCCAACGGCTTTGGTGACGTGGCTGGCGCACCGGACATGTCCGGTGTGCACCGGACTGTCCGGTGCACCATACGACCGTCAGCCCCACCAAACGACTAGTTTGGTGGTTGGGGCTATAAATACCCCCAACCACCCACCATTCATTGCATCCAAGTTTTCCACTTCTCAACCACTTACAAGAGCTAGGCATTCAATTCTAGACACACTAAAGAGATCAAATCCTCTCCAATTCCACTCAAGGCTTTAGTGATTAGCGAGAGAGATTTGCCGTGTTCTTTTGAGCTCTTGCGCTTGGGTTGCTTCTTTTCTTTCTCACTTATTCTTGTGATCAAAACTCCATTGTAATAAAGGCAGGAGGCACCAATTGTGTGGTGGCCCTTGCGGGGAAGTTTTGTTCCCGGTTTTGTTTTGAGAAGAGAAGCTCACTCGGTCCGAGGGACCGTTTGAGAGAGGGTAAGGGTTGAAAGAGACCCGGCCTTTGTGGCCTCCTCAACGGGGAGTAGGTTTGCGAGAACCGAACCTCGGTAAAACAAATCCTTGTGTCACACTCGTCATTTGCTTGCGATTTGTTTTGCGCCCTCTCTCTCGGACTCGTTATTATTTCTAACGCTAACCCGGCTTGTAGTTGTGATTAATTTTGTAAATTTCAGTTTCACCCTATTCACCCCCCTCTAGGCGACTATCAAACCCCTAACGCCATTGTTAGGCTTAGTGTTTACATCTGGGCACTCCCAAGCCAGGAGGCAGAACCACTTGCCGAAGGTTTTTGCCAGGCACACGAGCTTCATTACCAGACAAAAGCTAGAGAAGATGGGTTGCATGATAATTTTGGCTGCTACAATTTTGCATATCGGAAAGATGCCAAGTACCCAGTTATCAGCTATCGTACGAAATGGCCAGCTGGCTGGAAGAGTGAATGGTTTTATGTCAAAGTGGATGAAAAGAAGGAAAAGCTGGTTCAGAGCCCTTTAAGGTTAACCTTCGGAGTAACTAGGCCTCAATGCGTCATGGATCTAGATAGCCCATGCCAGATTGCACTGAGCGAATTTCGGATTGTTGCAGAGCACATTGGCATCAGGGATCTGGTCCAAGAATTCTTAGCCTTCAGAGTATTCCCAACTTTGAAGGAATGGGAGATGCCTGTCGGGGACCATAATTAGGGGTACCCTCAAGACGCCTAATTCTCAGCTGGTAACCCCCATCAGCATAAAGCTGCAAAGGCCTGATGGGTGCGATTAAGTCAGGGATCA
Source organism: Zea mays (assembly GCF_902167145.1). Classification (NCBI taxonomy): domain Eukaryota; kingdom Viridiplantae; phylum Streptophyta; class Magnoliopsida; order Poales; family Poaceae; genus Zea; species Zea mays. The sequence continues at coordinate 26,975,540 of NC_050100.1, read as the reverse complement.
GTCCACACGAGTGACTCGATCACGCTTCACCCGAGCCTAGCCTCGGCCAAGGGCAGCCGACCTCGAGAGACTTCCGTCTCGCCCGAGGCCCCCTTTTTATGGCGGACACATCACCGGCTCGCCCGAGGCCTTGGCTTCGCTCAGAAGCAATCTTGACTAAATCGCCGCACCGACTGACCAAATTGCAGGGGCATTTAACGCAAAGGTGGCCTGACACCTTTATCCTGACACGCGCCCCCGGCAGAGCCGAAGTGACCGCCGTCACTCCATCGCTCCATTGGCCAGTCTGACAGAAGGACAGCGCCGCCTGCGCCACTCCGACTGCAGTGCCACTCGACAGAGTGAGTCTGACAGGCAGTCAGGCCTTGCCAAAGGCGCCACGGCGAACTCCGCCCCGCCCGACCCCAGGGCTCGGACTCGGGCTAAGACCCGGAAGACGGCGAACTCCGCTCCGCCCGACCCCAAGGCTCGGACTCGGGCTAAGACCCGGAAGACGGCGAACTCCGCTCCGCCCGACCCCAGGGCTCGACTCGGGCTAAGACCCGGAAGACGGCGAACTCCGCTCCGCCCGACCCCAGGGCTCGGACTCGGGCTAAGACCCGGAAGACGGCGAACTCCGCTCCGCCCGACCCCAGGGCTCGGACTCGGGCTAAGACCCGGAAGACAACGAAACTCCGCCTCGCCCGACCCCAGGGCTCGGACTCCGCCCTGGCCTCGGCCGAACGACTTCCGCCTCGCCCGACCCCATGGCTCGGGCTCGGCCACGGCAACAGAAGGCAGACTCAACCTCGGCTTCGGAGGAACCCCCACGTCGCCCTGCCTAGGGCACAGACCGCCACGTCAACAGGAAGCGCCATCATCATCCTACCCCGAATCGACTCGGGTCACGGAGAACAAGACCGGCGTCCCATCCGGCCAGCTCCGCCGGAGGGGCAATGATGGCGCTCCACAAGCTCTATGACGACGGCGGCCCCCAGCTCTCTTACGGAAGCAGGACGACGTCAGCAGGGACTCGACCGCTCCAACAGCTGTCCCTCCGCCAGGCTCCGCCGCACCTCCGACAGCCACGACATCACGCCAGCAGGGTGCCCAGATCTCTCCGGCTGCCACATTGGCATGTACCTAGGGCGCTAGCTCTCCCTCCGCTAGACACGTAGCACTCTGCTACACCCCCCATTGTACACCTGGATCCTCTCCTTACGACTATAAAAGGGAGGACCAGGGCCTTCTTAGAGAAGGTTGGCCGCGCGGGACCGAGGACGGGACATGCGCTCTCTTGGGGCCGCTCGCTTCCCTCACCCGCGTGGACGCTTGTAACCCCCCTACTGCAAGCGCACCTGACCTGGGCGCGGGACGAACACGAAGGTCGCGGGACTTCCACCTCTCTCACGCTCGACTCCGGCCACCTTGCCTCTCCCCCCTTCGCGCTCGCCCACGCGCTCGACCCATCTGGGCTGGGGCACGTAGCACACTCACTCGTCGGCTTAGGGACCCCCCTGTCTCGAAACGCCGACAGTTGGCGCGCCAGGTAGGGGCCTGCTGCGTGCTGACGAACAGCTCCCCGTCAAGCTCCAGATGGGCAGTCTCCAGCAACCTCTCTGGCCCGGGACGGTGCTTCGTTTCGGGACTCTTGAGTTCATGTCCTTCGACGGCAGCTACGACATGATACTTCTTCCACCGCCGTGCGACTACGACAATGGCGGCCGACAACCCGCCCGCCGGCGGCGGAATCGACGACGTCTTCCCCGCATGGTGGAAGGGCAACATTCGGGCTCGCTCCGTCCTCTCCCCCGCCAACGGAGGAGGAGGCGGGGCCGTCAAGGCCAGGTGGGAGGCCGCGCTTCGTCGGCCGTCGAGCGAATCGACGCCCCCGACGCCCCGACGGAAGGCACGCCGGACGTCGATCTCGCGTTCAAGATGGAGGCAAGCGCCGTCCCCCCGCGGCACGCTGACCCCGAGCAAGAAGACGACGCCGGCGCGCTCGCGGAAAGCCTGCAGGACGTCGCCCTCGAACCAGAGATGACGGTGCAACCAGTCCCCGATGTGACTACGTCGCTCCTCGTCGACCAAAAGGTACCGACTAACTCCCTTCTTGCGTCATCTCGACTCGGCCTCAACCCGCCAAACGACCTCGTTTTGGCGGGCGCCCTCATTGAGGCGAGTGCAACCCCACTGAGGTTCCGTATGCGGTCGCCTTGGGGCCGACTGACGGACGTCTCGACCTACGGGCCCTCTGGGTCCGAGGAAGATGACGATCCCAGCATCGGTTGGGATTTCTCCGGACTTGGCAACCCCAGTGCCGTGCGGGACTTCATGACCGCATGTGACTACTGCCTATCCGACTGTTCCGATGGAAGCCGCAGCCTTGGCGACGAGAGCTGCGGCCCAAGCCGCGAATGTTTCCACATCGAGCTAGGGGATCCCTCCGAAGGCAACCATCTTGGCATGCCGGAGGACGGTGATCTCCCTAGGCCGGTGCCTCGCGCCGACATCCCACGGGAGCTAGCTGTGGTCCCCGCTCCGGCGGGGGGTTACGACCCACAACTCGAGCAAGTCCGCGAGGCGCAGGCCAGGCTCAACGAGGGAACAGGAGCGCTTGAGCCGATCCGTCGGGACGTCGGACAAGCATGGGTGGGCCAACCCCTCGCCGGAGAAATACGTCACCTGCCCCAAGGTCTCCAGCACCGCGTCGCCAACGATGTCAGGATCAGGCCGCCGCCCGCATCCAGCGGGGTTAGTCAGAACCTGGCAACCGCAGCAATGCTCATCCGCGCGATGCCGGAGCCGTCAACCACCGAGGGTCGGCGAATCCAGGGAGAACTCAAGAATCTCCTGGAAGGCGCTGCGGCCCGGCGGGCCGAGAGCACTGCCTCCCGAAGGCAAGGTTATCCCTTGGAACCTCATGCCGCGACTTCCCGATTCATGCGGGAAGCCTCGGTCTACACCGGGCGCACGCGCAACACCGCGCCTGCGGCCCCGGGCCACCTCGGCAACGAGCACCATCGACGCGACCGTCGGGCTCACCTCGACGAAAGGGTGCGCCGAGGCTACCACCCCAGGCGTGGGGGGCGCTACGACAGCGGGGAGGATCGGAGTCCCTCGCCCGAACCACCCGGTCCGCAGGCCTTCAGTCGGGCCATCCGACGGGCGCCATTCCCGACCCGGTTCCGACCCCCGACTACTATCACGAAGTACTCGGGGGAAACGAGACCGGAACTGTGGCTCGCGGACTACCGCCTCGCCTGCCAACTGGGTGGAACGGACGACGACAACCTCATCATCCGTAACCTCCCCCTGTTCCTCTCCGACACTGCTCGCGCCTGGTTGGAGCACCTGCCTCCGGGGCAGATCTCCAACTGGGACGACTTGGTCCAAGCCTTCGCTGGCAATTTCCAGGGCACATACGTGCGCCCCGGGAATTCCTGGGACCTTCGAAGCTGCCGGCAACAGCCGGGGGAGTCGCTCCGGGACTACAGCCGGCGATTCTCGAAGCAGCGCACCGAGCTGCCCAACATCACCGACTCGGATGTCATCGGCGCGTTCCTCGCCGGCACCACTTGCCGCGACCTGGTGAGCAAGCTGGGTCGCAAAACCCCCACCAGGGCGAGCGAGCTGATGGACATCGCCACCAAGTTCGCCTCTGGCCAGGAGGCGGTCGAGGTTATCTTCCGAAAGGACAAGCAGCCCCAGGGCCGCCCATCGGAAGAAACTCCTGAGGCGTCTGCTCCACGCGGCACCAAGAAGAAAGGCAAGAAGAAGTCGCAATCGAAACGCGACGCCGCTGACGCGGACCTTGTCGCCGCCGCCGAGTATAAGAACCCTCAGAAGCCCCCCGGAGGTGCAAACCTCTTCGACAAGATGCTCAAGGAGCCGTGCCCCTACCATCAGGGGCCCGTCAAGCACACCCTCGAGGAGTGCGTTATGCTTCGGCGTCACTTCCACAGGGCCGGGCCACCCGCCGAGGGTGGCAGGGCCCGCGACGACGACAAGAACGAAGATCACCTAGCAGGAGAGTTCCCCGAGGTCCGCGACTGCTTCATGATCTATGGAGGGCATGCGGCGAATACCTCGGCTCGGCACCGCAAGCAAGAGCGCCGGGAGGTCTGCTCGGTGAAGGTGGCGGCGCCAGTCTACCTAGACTGGTCCGACAAGCCCATCACTTTCGACCAGGCCGACCACCCCGATCATGTGCCGAGCCCGGGGAAATACCCGCTCGTCGTCGACCCCGTTGTCGGCAATGTCAGGCTCACCAAGGTCCTGATGGATGGGGGCAGCTGCCTCAACATCATCTACGCCGAGACCCTCAAGCTCCTGCGCGTCGATCTGTCCTCCGTCCGAGCAGGCGCTGCGCCCTTCCACGGGATCATCCCTAGGAAGCGCGTCCAGCCCCTCGGGCGACTCGACCTCCCCGTCTGCTTCGGGACACCCTCCAACTTCCGAAGGGAGACCCTGACGTTCGAAGTGGTCGGGTTCTGAGGAACCTACCACGCCGTGCTAGGGAGGCCATGCTACGCGAAGTTCATGGCCGTCCCCAACTACACCTACCTGAAGCTCAAGATGCCGGGCCCCAACGGGGTCATCACCGTCGGCCCCACGTACAAACACGCGTTCGAATGCGACGTGGAGTGCGTGGAGTACGCCGAGGCCCTCGCCGAGTCCGAGGCCCTCATCGCCGACCTGGAGAACCTCTCCAAGGAGGTGCCAGACGTGAAGCGCCACGCCGGCAACTTCGAGCCAGCGGAGACGGTCAAGGCCGTCCCTCTCGACCCCAGTGGCGACACCACCAAGCAGGTCCGGATCGGTTCCGGGCTCGACCCCAAATAGGAAGCAGTGCTCGTCGACTTTCTCCGCGCAAACGCCGACGTCTTTGCGTGGAGTCCCTCGGACATGCCCGGCATACCGAGGGATGTCGCCGAGCACCCGCTGGATATTCGGGCCGGAGCCCGACCCGTCAGGCAGCCTCTGCGCCGATTCGACGAGGAGAAGCGCAGAGTAATTGGCGAAGAGATCCACAAGCTAATGGCAGCAGGGTTCATCAAAGAGGTATTCCATCCCGAATGGCTTGCCAACCCTGTGCTTGTGAGGAAGAAAGGGGGGAAATGGCGGATGTGTGTAGACTACACTGGTCTCAACAAAGCATGTCCGAAGGTTCCCTACCCTCTGCCTCGCATCGACCAAATCGTGGATTCCACCGCTGGGTGCGAAACCCTGTCCTTCCTCGATGCCTACTCAGGGTATCACCAGATCCGGATGAAAGAGTCCGACCAGCTCGCGACTTCTTTCATCACGCCGTTCGGCATGTACTGCTATGTCACCATGCCGATCGGTTTGAGGAATGCGGGCGCGACGTACCAGCGGTGCATGAACCATGTGTTCGGCGAACACATCGGTCGCACAGTCGAGGCCTACGTCGATGACATCGTAGTCAAGACAAGGAAGGCTTCCGACCTCCTCTTCGACCTTGAAGTGACATTCCGGTGTCTCAAGGCGAAGGGAGTCAAGCTTAATCCTGAGAAGTGTGTCTTCGGGGTGCCCCGAGGCATGCTCCTAGGGTTCATCATCTCCGAGCGAGGCATCGAAGCCAACCCGGAGAAGATCGCGGCCATCACCAGCATGGGACCCATCAAGGACTTAAAAGGGGTACAGAGGGTCATGGGATGCCTCGCGGCCCTGAGCCGCTTCATCTCACGCCTCGGCGAAAGAGGTCTGCCTCTGTACCGCCTCTTAAGGAAGGCCGAGTGTTTCGCTTGGACCCCTGAGGCCGAGGAAGCCCTCGGCAACCTGAAGGCGCTCCTTACAAAGGCGCCTGTCTTGGTGCCCCCGGCGGACGCAGAAGCCCTCTTGGTCTACGTCGCCGCGACCACTCAGGTGGTTAGCGCCGCGATTGTGGTCGAAAGGCAAGAGGAAGGGCATGCATTGCCCGTTCAGAGGCCGGTCTACTTCATCAGCGAAGTGCTGTCCGAGACTAAGATCCGCTACCCACAAGTTCAAAAGCTGCTGTATGCTGTGATCCTGACAAGGCGGAAGCTGCGACACTACTTCGAGTCTCATCCGGTAACTGTGGTGTCATCCTTCCCCCTGGGGGAGATCATCCAGTGCCGAGAGGCCTCGGGCAGGATCGCAAAGTGGGCGGTGGAAATCATGGGCGAAACGATCTCGTTCGCCCCTCGGAAGGCCATCAAGTCCCAGGTGTTGGCGGATTTCGTGGCCGAATGGGTCGACACCCAGCTGCCAACGACACCGATCCAACCGGAGCTCTGGACCATGTTTTTCGACGGGTCGCTGATGAAGACGGGGGCCGGCGCGGGCCTGCTCTTCATCTCGCCCCTCGGAAAGCACTTACGCTACGTGCTGCGCCTCCATTTCCCGGCGTCCAACAATGTGGCCGAGTACGAAGCTCTGGTCAACGGATTGCGGATCGCCATCGAGCTAGGGGTCAGACGCCTCGACGCCCGCGGTGATTCGCAGCTCGTCATCGACCAAGTCATGAAGAACTCCCACTGCCGCGACCCGAAGATGGAGGCCTACTGCGACGAGGTTCGGCGCCTGGAAGACAAGTTCTTCGGGCTCGAGCTCAACCACATCGCTCGGCGCTACAACGAAACCGCAGACGAGCTGGCTAAGATAGCCTCGGGGCGAACGACAGTCCCCCCGGACGTCTTCTCCCGGGATCTGCATCAACCCTCCGTCAAGCTCGACGACGCGCCCGAGCCCGAGGTACCCTCGGCCCCCGAGGGCGGGGCACTGAACGTCGAGGAAGGGCAGAGCGGGGCCACGCCAGATCAAGATTGGCGGGCCCCGTACCTGCAATATCTCCATCGAGGAGAGCTACCCCTCGACCAAGTCGAGGCTCGGCGGGTAGCGCGACGCGCCAAGTCATTCGTCTTGCTGGGCGACGAAGAGGAGCTCTACCATCGCAGCCCCTCGGGCATCCTCCAGCGATGCATCTCCATCGCCGAAGGTCGGGAACTGCTGCAAGAAATACACTCGGGGGCTTGCAGCCACCACGCAGCACCCCGAGCCCTTGTTGGAAATGCTTTCCGGCAAGGCTTCTACTAGCCAACGGCGGTGGCTGACGCCACTAGAATCGTCCGCACCTGCGAAGGGTGCCAATTCTATGCGAAGCGGACGCACCTGCCCGCTCAGGCTCTGCAGACAATACCCATCACCTGGCCCTTCGCTGTATGGGGTCTGGACCTCGTCGGTCCCTTGCAGAAGGCGCCCGGGGGCTACACGCACCTGCTGGTCGCCATCGACAAATTCTCCAAGTGGATCGAGGTCCGGCCTCTGAACAGCATCAGGTCCGAGCAGGCAGTGGCGTTCTTCACCAACATCATCCATCGCTTTGGGGTCCCGAACTCCATCATCACCGACAACGGCACCCAGTTCACCGGCAAAAAATTCTTGGATTTTTGCGAGGATCACCATATCCGGGTGGACTGGGCCGCCGTAGCTCATCCCATGTCGAATGGGCAAGTAGAGCGTGCCAACGGCATGATTCTACAAGGGCTCAAGCCTCGGATCTACAACGACCTCAACAAATTCGGCAAGCGATGGATGAAGGAACTCCCCTCGGTGGTCTGGAGCCTAAGGACGACGCCGAGTCGTGCCACGGGCTTCACGCCGTTTTTCCTGGTCTACGGGGCTGAAGCTATCTTGCCCACTGACCTGGAATACGGCTCCCCGAGGGCGAGGGCCTACACCGAACAAAGCAACCAAGCTAGCCGAGAGGAATCGCTGGACCAGCTGGAGGAAGCTCGGGACAGGGCCTTACTACACTCGGCGCGGTACCAACAGTCCCTGCGACGCTACCACGCCCGAGGGGTCCGGTCCCGAGAACTCCAGGTGGGCGATCTGGTGCTTCGGCTGCGGCAAGACGCCCGAGGGAGGCACAAGCTCACGCCCCCCTGGGAAGGGCCATTCGTCATCGCCAAAGTTCTGAAGCCCGGAACATACAAGCTAGCCAACAATCAAGGCGAAATCTACGGCAACGCTTGGAACATCAAACAGCTACGTCGATTCTACCCTTAAGATGTTTTCAAGTTGTTCATATACCTCGCACCTACGCAAAGTTTAGTCGTCAAGGAAGGGTCGGCCTAGCCTCGGCAAAGCCCGACCCTCCCTCGGGGGCTAAAAGGGGGGAGACCCCCTCTGCGTCGAATTTTTCCTCGAAAAATGATCTCTTTTTAGCAGGATTTCTTTCGTGCTTCTTGACTACTTCGGAAAGCGGATCCTGGAAACGACGGAGTACACGTAAGCAGCCAAGGCTGACCGAGCCGAGGGACTCCTACGCCTCCGGGATACGGATACCTCACTCATCACCTTCTGCGATAAGTAACTTGCGCTCGGATAAAGCGACTCCGTGGACCGAACAAGTCTTCACGTTCGGAAGCTCTCCTGCCGAAGCAGTCCTTCAAGCTTTCTCGACTAAGTCGGGGACAGGGCCTCATGGACGGGTGAAAGTACGCGTAAGCGGCAAGGCCGACCGAGCCGAGGGATTCCCACGCCTCTGGGATGCGGATACCTCACTCGTCCCTTCCGCGAAAAGCAACTCTCGCTCACACAAACATCCCTGTTACCGACAGAGTCCAGATGCTCGAAACAAGAGAAAAAAAAGGCGCAGCTTCGCAAGCGTGGCGAGGGTGTGTTTTTTCTGGCCTCGGCGGCCGCAGAAAGCACACGCTACAAGATGATCTGATCCTGCAGGCTCGGGTCTTCACGCTGAAGGGAGCCGTAGCACCCTCGGCATCGACGACGTCTTCAGCAAGGCCCGACCCAGCCTCGGGCGGCGACGCGGCCCAGGGACTCCTCCGGGAATCCGGCCCGAGCAGGCGGCTCGACCGGTTACCCCTGGGGCCTCGGTCAACCGGCTTCCAAGGGCGCCAGCCCGACCCGAGGCCTCGATTGATCGACTTTGGCGTCGGCTCCGCTGACGGACAACACGACTAGGCTCCGGCCAACCAGGTTCCCATTCTCGAGCCAACTCCGCCTCTGTTCATACTGATATCGCTACCCCTGGCCTCGGTCCACCGAAGGGCGGCCGAGGGGTCTCTTTAACTAAGCTAGAGGAGCCCCAGACAACAAGGCCGAACGGGCCGAGGGATTCCTACGCCTCCGGGATACGGATACCTCACCCGTCACCTTGACACGGGGCGACTCATGCTTGGTAAAGCGGTTCAGATAATCAACAGGCGAGACTTAGTGCTCGAAAATGAGGAAAAAACACGGCTCCGTGCCGAAATTACATACATGTTCAGGCCCCGACAGCCGCAATGAACAAAAAACACTGGCATTCGAGATGCCACTACCAACGGAACTCCGGTTCCCCCCTCCGCAGGAACGAACAACCCCACTCCGAAGGGGAAGGCCTGCGGAGTAACAGAAGAACGATGAGCGGCCCGCTGCCGCCCGTTCCAACCGCGACGACAACCACCCCTGCCCTAGACAGCGAAGCGGCTTAGGCAGCAGCTTTGGGGCAGGTGTCACGGCAGGAGGGCTCTCCCCCGCTGAGGACGAGAACCAGCCATTCAGGCAGGGAGACGGAGACCCAGGGCCACTAGCGCCCTACCTATCCCTGCATGGCTGGAGGAAGTCTCCGTGGGGCTCAAGGACGCCCTTCACCCCCGGGCGCGGGGGGAAGAAAAGGGCAGCCGACCCACGCGGGGGCGGCCCCCCGACTCGCCTCATCTTCCATCTTGGCCTGGATGACGAAAATCCTTGAGGCCGAGGGAGGAGTAGAGGCCGCAGCCTGGCCCGCTTTCCCCACCCAGAAACCGGCGGTCACCGTCCTGGGTGATCGTCGGCATGGGGGTATGGCCGGGCCGGCTGATGAAAATCCTTGAAGCCGAACGATGGCTGAGAGGTACCAACTCCCATGGAGTTGCGTTCCTCCAACGAGGAGGCGGAAAGGCGGCGGATACCCCCCATCCGGGGGCTTGGAAGATAGGAAGACACGACGCTTAAGGGAGGAAGAAGACATGGTTGCCTTCCGAAAGGAGTCTCCCTCCTTTTAAAGGCAACTCTCCCTACGTGCGCCCCCAGGCGCCACGGGCTGAGTCTTCTCCAACACGCTCCAAGGCCCTCCCCTGCGACTCGGGGGCTGGGTCCCGCATGTCATGCAAGCCGGCTCAGGGCAGAAGAAGCCAAACCGCCGCGCGTGGTGCGCACGACCGTCCAGCGGTTACAAGCGACCCCCCATTTTCGCCCAGACCAATGGGCAGAAGGGGCGGGCAGCCATGCAGGCGGCATGCAACCGCGCCAGATGGGCGCGCTTCTCCGACTTCTGACACGCCAGCTTGGGAACCCAGGCCCACGCGTCGGTCAAAGCGACCGAAAGTGGGCCGGCAGTAATAGCGGTGGCAGGCGGGCGGGCGCAGCGGTCACGTCGTCAGCCAGGCTCACGTCCCATCCTGGGACAGCAAGAGAGCCTCCTCTCACGGCGTGGAGACGGTGCACCCGTGACCCGTTCCTCGAACGGATCGCACGCGCGCAACGGCCGCCCCGCCAACCACTCGCCCCGTCGCATTTACTCTGCGGCGGGACAGGCGGCGTCTCTGACGGGAGGAGCGCGCGACGCTTCACCTTCGCCATAATAACCGCGTCAGAAAAGGTACGCCACGTCGTCCGATTTCGTATCTTTTTCCGTTTTCCTCTTTCTCTATCTCTTGCAACAGGGACTGGGAAAGGGGGATACCCCGAAAGGGACCCTTCTCCGCGAAGGAACCGGGCTCCGAGCCCCCCACTACTGATCAGGGGTTCGAAGGCTGGCCCTCCGAAGGGTTCAACAGTCGCCTCAGATCGCGTGGGCCCGACACCCACTACTGGTCAGGGGTTCGAAGGCCGGCCCTCCGAAGGGTTCCATGGCCGCCTCAGGCTACTCGGGCTCCGCGCCCATTACTGATTAGGGGTTCGAAGGCTGGCCCCCGAAGGGTTCACAGTCGCCTCAGACACCGAGCGAGGGATGACCAGGGGTACGTTCGATACATAACCGAGGCTCGGGCTGCGCTCCCGAGGTACCCTAGGACATTTCCGAGACCAGCGGGAACGATCTTGTAACGGAATCCCATCGGAGGGAGGCATCGAGCCCTCGGACCCCATCGCCAGGGGACCGAGTCCGGCAAATCACCCGCAGGTACTTTTGGGCGTGCCTCTGGGCCCCTAGCCGACCCCCAACGAACGGGGCACGGACGTCCACTCGGATTACCCGCTTGCAGCTCACCGGAGACACCATGTTCGGTGCCCATCGAGGGTAACATGGCGCACTCCCCCCCCTCCTCCTTGCGGAAAGGCGACGTAGGGGCGTATGTAAAAAGTCGAGTCTGTCCCTGATCGTCCTCTCGCCCAGTGCAGAGGCTCGGGGTCTGCTCTCGCAAAAACCGGCTCCGGCCAAATCGTTGACAGCGTCAACATACCAGCCCGAGAGCTTGGGCCCCGACCGTGCACCCGGGCTACGGCCAGTTCGCATGAGGGAACGACCAGACCAGCCGAAGCGTTACGCAAGGTATTAAGACCTCGAAGGAGTGTAACCACTCCTCCGAGGCCTCGGGGGCTACACCCGGCGGGTGCGCTCGCGCGCACCCACCGGAACGAAATGCAACCGAGAAAGGCTGGTCCCCTTGCAAAAAAGTGCGACAAAAGCCTCCAAGCGAGTGCTAACACTCCCTTCGAGGCTCGGGGGCTACTGTCGGGGACCATAATTAGGGGTACCCTCAAGACGCCTAATTCTCAGCTGGTAACCCCCATCAGCATAAAGCTGCAAAGGCCTGATGGGTGCGATTAAGTCAGGGATCAGTCCACACGAGTGACTCGATCACGCTTCACCCGAGCCTAGCCTCGGCCAAGGGCAGCCGACCTCGAGAGACTTCCGTCTCGCCCGAGGCCCCCTTTTTATGGCGGACACATCACCGGCTCGCCCGAGGCCTTGGCTTCGCTCAGAAGCAACCTTGACTAAATCGCCGCACCGACTGACCAAATTGCAGGGGCATTTAACGCAAAGGTGGCCTGACACCTTTATCCTGACACGCGCCCCCGGCAGAGCCAAAGTGACCGCCGTCACTCCACCGCTCCACTGGCCAGTCTGACAGAAGGACAGCGCCGCTTGCGCCACTCCGACTGCAGTGCCACTCGACAGAGTGAGTCTGACAGGCAGTCAGGCCTTGCCAAAGGCGCCACGGCGAACTCCGCCCCGCCCGACCCCAGGGCTCGGACTCGGGCTAAGACCCGGAAGACGGCGAACTCCGCTCCGCCCGACCCCAGGGCTCGGACTCGGGCTAAGACCCGGAAGACGGCGAACTCCGCTCCGCCCGACCCCAGGGCTCGGACTCGGGCTAAGACCCGGAAGACGGCGAACTCCGCTCCGCCCGACCCCAGGGCTCGGACTCGGGCTAAGACCCGGAAGACGACGAAACTCCGCCTCGCCCGACCCCAGGGCTCGGACTCCGCCCTGGCCTCGGCCGAACGACTTCCGCCTCGCCCAACCCCATGGCTCGGGCTCGGCCACGGCAACGGAAGGCAGACTCAACCTCGGCTTCGGAGGAACCCCCACGTCGCCCTGCCTAGGGCACAGACCGCCACGTCAACAGGAAGCGCCATCATCATCCTACCCCGAATCGACTCGGGTCACGGAGAACAAGACCGGCGTCCCATCCGGCCAGCTCCGCCGGAGGGGCAATGATGGCGCTCCACAAGCTCTATGACGACGGCGGCCCCCAGCTCTCTTACGGAAGCAGGACGACGTCAGCAGGGACTCGACCGCTCCAACAGCTGTCCCTCCGCCAGGCTCCGCCGCACCTCCGACAGCCACGACATCACGCCAGCAGGGTGCCCAGATCTCTCCGGCTGCCACATTGGCATGTACCTAGGGCGCTAGCTCTCCCTCCGCTAGACACGTAGCACTCTGCTACACCCCCCATTGTACACCTGGATCCTCTCCTTACGACTATAAAAGGGAGGACCAGGGCCTTCTTAGAGAAGGTTGGCCGCGCGGGACCGAGGACAGGACAGGCGCTCTCTTGGGGCCGCTCGCTTCCCTCACCCGCGTGGACGCTTGTAACCCCCCTACTGCAAGCGCACCTGACCTGGGCGCGGGACGAACACGAAGGCCGCGGGACTTCCACCTCTCTCACGCTCGACTCCGGCCACCTCGCCTCTCCCTCCTTCGCGCTCGCCCACGCGCTCGACCCATCTGGGCTGGGGCACGCAGCACACTCACTCGTCGGCTTAGGGACCCCCCTGTCTCGAAACGCCGACAATGCCGAAGCTGAAAGGGGAGAAGAAGAAGAAAGAGCTTGTTCGGCTACCTTATCATTTCAAGTTTAAAAAACATTTTAAAACACCTTGCCAAGAGTGGTTGGATACAATTGAGGTTATGTGCAACGAGATCCTCGGCAACTATTCTAAAAAAGAAGATCAATTAATGACCGCGGCCTTTGGTACTCATCCGAAGCGAAGAATGAATCGGGTGATGGATGCTTTGAATTTTGATTATCCTGACTATGGGCTACTGGGCAAAGTTGCTGAAGGGCAGAAAAGAAAAAGAGTTGCCAGCGCTCTTAACGAAGAAGCTACTACTAAACTGGCTAAAAAGGACAAAGAAATTTTTGAGAAAATAAAACTAAGTCCTGAGCCGAAGATAATTACTTCAAAGAAAAGGAAAGCTACGGCCCCGGAACCAAAAACGTCGGGCCATGAAGAAGAAGTTCCCGCGACGCATTCTGCTGCCGATGTGGAAGAAATTCTAAAGGTAATGACTGAACCTTTGCCTATCAAGCTAAGTCCGCTGGCACCAGAACTGACGAAGCTTTTTCAGAAGGAAAAGGAGCCTTCGGCCACGGAAAGTCCTGCTAAGCTGAAAAAACGGAGAATCATCCAAGTGGCCGATGTTATTCACCAGACACCACCGCCGGCATCAGCGTCAAAAATACCAATTACTGAGAGCGCTGGTGCTGCCGAAGCCGCAGCCACCGGAGCCGAAGATGTCAAAACCGAAACCGCCGAAGATCCTAATCTAGAAACCACACTTGGTGATATTGATAACATGCTTCTAAAAATGGCTGAGGAAGAAGCTGTTGCGGCCGTGGTGGACACGACAATTGAGAAAGGAAAAGAGCAAATTGAAGATACTTTGGAAGAGGAAAACTTCAATTTTCAAGACATACTAGGACAAGAGTTATCAGAAACTGAAAAAGAAGAGCTAAAGAAATATGCTGTATCCTGTGGGTACAAACCAGGGGCTCTACAGTTTGGCGGAGTCAATGAAGGGAAACTAAGATGCCTTCGGAATCGAACCGAGGCCAAGGTCGTTAGGACTTTCTCGAAGAATGTTGGCCTGCCGAAGATTGAGGCGGACCTCTGCAGGTACCAGCGACAGCATATCGCCGGTAGCTTGTTCTACGCTAATTTTAAGGTAAAACTCTTAACTTTTTATTATTTTTTGAATTAAGATGTTTTCTGACGAAAATTGTTTTGCCAGAGTATACTACTAAGTAAAGTGCTGAGGATACAACAAGATCTTGAAGACGAGAAAAACGAAGCTACCATCAAAGATCTAGAAAATAAAGTCGAAAGTTACGAAGCTGCTTTGAAGAAAAAGGACTTCGTCATTCAAGACCTTGAAAATAAAGTTAAAGATCACGAAGCTGCCTTGGAAAAGAAGGACTTTGTCATTCACTCTATGGAAGGTTCACTGGCTGAAGCTCAAGCCAAAATTGACAAATTACACAGCGAATTACTCATAAAATCAGAAAAATCTGAGCAAGAAAAGAAGAATCTTGAAACAAGTCTCAAGATCGAAATTGAGAAGAATTCAAATTTGCAGAAATCATTGAAGGAGCTTCAGGAAAAATGTTTAGATTTCGGCAACCGATGTGTGCAGCGGCTGAAAACCTGCCAAGCACCTTCGAATACATTGAGGTCGAAGTTGATGCACTTGACGAAGTTATCGCTGGGCATGCCGATTTCTGCGCCCTGTTAGCTTCTCGAGGCACGACTACTGCTTTCCTGAATGCTGGCTGCACGCACGGGAAAATTGTTAATAGGCCAAACTTTAGTTTGTCGCCAGTAGATTTGATTGACATCCCCAGCCTAGCTCGAAGCATAGAAAACAGGTTTATGACCCAGATTTGGATAAACGGCGGGCGAAAAATGGCTGGTGACGAAGCTCGGAGCCACCTTAAGCCAGTGAGAAACTTATACTTGTTACTTTTACCTTCTCCTTGAACTCTGCGCTTTTCTCATTCCGTTTTAATATGTACAGGATGATGAAGCTAAAGAATGATGAGCTGAAGCCTTAATAGATGTTCTGAAAGACTTTGCTGCATAAGATTCTAGAGAAAATTTTGTAATATGATTGTAAAGAAACTTATGTAAATTTGTGCGTACCTTGTAATATATCTTTTCCCCTTTGTCCGTGTACGATCTGCTTTGCTGTGGACGAAATTTTCTTTTTTAGCCAAAGGCGAAAAACACCTTCCCTTCTTTTCATACACAACGAAGCATGAAAATTTCTTCTCTGTTTTTCTCCGAAGCTTTATCCTCATAGCCGAAGCATCTGCCTTTTCTGTATGATATGATGATAATGATCCTATGTATGTCTAAATGAATGTTTATGAATGCAAATGTCATGATGTAATGTATCGTGCAAATGAATGTCCGAATATATATTCGAAGTCATAATCATAGCCTTCATTCCCTTAGGAATGACTCAAATCTTTTTGCCGCTTATTTTTCGACTTCACCGTTTATTTTTCGGTGTATCAGCGCTGACTTTTCGTTGTATGCCTCCCTTAGGAGCTTCTTCGCCTTTTACTTCGGCGGAATCAACGTTTATTTTTCGCTGTAAGCCTCCCTTAGGAGCTTCTTCGCCTTTTACTTCGGCGGAATCAGCGTTTATTTTTCGCTGCAAGCTCTGCATTCCCTTAGGAACGACTTTTGAGCTTCTCCCTGTTTTTCTTTTCTTTTTTCCTTTGCACTCGATGGTGCGTTCTCAGCTTTTACATTTACATTTTTGGGGGATATTGCTCTTATAGAGTTGAAATAAGAAAAAGAAAAATTACATGTTGTGGCCCCATTAAAAACCTTTCTCCCCCTTTGGAAAGAAAAAGGGTGCCACAAGAAAGAATAGAAAAAATTACATCAAGCTAAACATAATATCGCCGAAGCTCATCCGCATTCCATGATCTAGGAATGTCGTTGCCGTCCATATCCTTCAATCTGTAGGAACCGGGTCTTGACGAAGATACTACCAGAAAAGGTCCTTCCCACTTCAGCTGTAGTTTGCCTACTGTCTCTAGGTTGGCTACTCTTCAAAGCACCAAATATCCTGGCTCAATATTCTTTAGCCGAACCTTTCTATCACGCCATTTTATTGTTTTGGCTTGGTATTTATTGATGTTTTCCACAGCTTGAAGCCTGATCCCTTCTATAGCATCTTTTTCCACAGAGTAATCAGCTTCAGCTTTGTCTTCTGCCGAAGCTACTATTCTTATTGGTCCTGCTTTTGCTTCTTCCGGAGTTATTGCTTCGTCACCAAATAATAACTTGAATGGTGTAAATCCTGTTGACCTTGATGCTGTTGTATTGTGGCTCCATACCACTTTAATTAACTCATCTGACCATTTTCCTCTGGGCTGATTGAAGATTAATTTCATTATTCCCATCATTATGATACCATTAGCTCTTTCGACAAGTCCATTTGACTCTGGATGCCTTACCGATGCAAAATGGATCTTCATGCCAATTTGTCCACAGAATTCTTTAAAAGCTTCGGCATCAAACTGTGTTCCGTTATCCACAGTAATGGCCTTCGGCACTCCGAAACGACACACAATATTCTGCCAGAAAAACTTCTGAATGATAACCGAAGTTATTGTGGCTAAAGGTTTCGCCTCAATCCACTTAGAAAAATATTCTACTGCTACCACAACATATTTTAAATTTCCTTGTGCTGGTGGTAGCGGGCCTAACAGATCAAGGCCCCACCTTTGCAATGGCCAAGTGGGTTGTATTAACTGGGTTAGAGAGGAAGGTTGTTTTTTATCTCTTGCGCATTTCTGATAGCCTTCGCACTTTTGGACTAATTCCGCTGCATCCGAAGCTGCCTTTGGCCAATAAAATCCTTGACGAAAAACTTTTCCTAGCAAAGGCCTAGATCCAATGTGAGATCCACACAGGCCTGCGTGTATTTCCTTCATCAATTCTATACCTTCGGCTCTGGATAAACATTTGAGTAGTGGAGAACATACTCCACGCTTGTACAACTCCCCTTCTATTATAACATATGGTCGAGCTCTTGCCTCTATTCTCTTGTTATAAGCTTCATCATCTGAAAGAAAATTACCCTGAAGGAAAGAAATGATCTCAATTCTCCAATCTTCACTATGAACAGGAGATATATTGAGGACTTCTCTTTCAAGAAGTTCCACCGAAGGTGCTTTTATTGTTTCAAAAAATACTTCCGAAGGTAAGGGCAGCCCCTGTGCTGCTGACTTGGCTAGCAAATCAGCATGTTCATTTTTTCCTCGAGGAATGTTTTTGACAGAAAACCCTTCAAAGGAAGCTTCAATCCTTTGGACCGTGTCTAAATATTTCTCAAGCTTCGGGTCTCTTGCTTTACAACTTTTGTCAATATGACCAGAAATAACCTGGGAATCAGTTTTAAGAACCGCCCTTCTAATCCCCATTGCTTTTAACTTCCGAAGGCCCAAAAGCAAAGCTTCGTACTCAGCAATATTATTTGTGCAGCTAAAATCAAGTCTTGCTGCGTAGCAAGTTTTAACTTTGGAGGGTGCTACTAACACAGCATCTGCTCCTGCCCCGAAGGTTCCCCAAGAACCGTCACAAAATATTGTCCATACTTCGGTATCTTTAGTTGTTTCTTCTCCTTGAGCCCCTGGCGTCCAATCGGCAATAAAGTCTGCTAACGCCTGGGATTGTATTGAGGATCTGTGCACATAATCAATGCTGAACTCATTAAGTTCCGCAGCCCACTTCCCAATTCTTCCAGTAGCTTCTCTGTTCCTCATGACATCCTTCAAAGGTTGTGACGAAGGAACAATTATATGATATGCTTGAAAGTAATGCCGAAGCTTTCTGGATGCCATTAAGACGACATATAAGACCTTCTCCAATTCCGTATAATTCTTCTTTGATAGACTAAGGACTTCAGAGACGAAGTATATTGGGGCTTGCTTTTTGGTTTGTCCCCCAAGTTTTTCTTGAACAAGTGCCGCACTCACTGCTGAATGCGAAGCTGCTACGTACAGCAACAGAGGAGCCCCTGGCGTTGGTGGAGTTAACGTCGTTAGGTCTATCAAATATTGCTTCAGCACTTCGAAGGCTCTCTGCTGAACTGGTCCCCATTGAAAAACTTCGGCTGACTTCAGCACTTCGAAGAATGGTAAATTTCTCTCTGCTGATCTAGATATGAATCTGTTGAGAGATGCCAGTCTTCCTGTCAATCGTTGAGCCCCCTTCTTTGTGCTTGGGGGCTCCATCCGAAGAATGGCTTCGATCTTGTTTGGATTAGCTTCGATTCCCTTTGTTGAGACCAGGCAACCAAGGAATTTCCCCTTTTTCACTCCGAAGACACACTTCTCTGGATTTAGCTTCAGACCAGCCTGTCTGAAATTAGCAAATGTCTCCTACAGATCAGCAATATGATTTTCTTGTTTGGTGCTTTTTACTATAATATCATCAACATATGTTAACACATTTCTGCCTATCTGAGAATGGAGAACCTTCGCTGTCATTCTGCTGAAGCTTCCTCCAGCGTTCTTGAGCCCCTCAGGCATCCGAAGATAACAATATGTTCCACTAGGGGTTATGAAGCTGGTTTTCGGCTCATCCTCTTTCTTCATCCAAATTTGATGATAGCCTGAATAACAATCTAGCATACTCATAAGCTCTGACGAAGCTGCTGCATCAACTGGGGAATCTATCCTTGGCAATGGAAACTCATCCTTCGGACAAGCCTTGTTGAGATCAGTAAAATCAATACACATCCTCCATTTGCCATTGGCCTTTTTTACCATAACAGTGTTAGCCAGCCATTCTGGATACTTCACTTCTCTGATGACTCCGGTGCTGAGGAGTCTTTTTACTTCATTTCGAGCACCTTCGGCCTTGTCATCAGACATCTTCCGAAGCCTCTGCTTTCTGGGTCTGAAGGATGGATCAACATTGAGCGAGTGTTCAATAACATCCCTGTTCACGCCACAGAGATCGTTAGCCGACCATGCAAAGACATCTTTGTTGTTGAACAGAAACCTTAGCAGGGTTTTCTCTTGTTCCTCAGACAATTGAGAACCCAGCAGCACCTTCTGCTCTGCGATATCTTCGCATAAAAGCATGGGTTTCGGCTGATCGGCCGAAGCAGCCTTCTCCCTTCTATACTTGTACTGCTCACAAGCTTCGGCTTCATCTATATTGTGGATTGCCTTTGTGTCGGGGACCATAATTAGGGGTACCCTCAAGGCTCCTAATTCTCAGCTGGTAACCCCCATCAGCATAAAGCTGCTAAGGCCTGATGGGTGCGATTAAGTCAGGGATCAATCCGTTCGAGCGACTCGATCACGCCTCGCCCGAGCCTAGCCTCGGACAAGGGCAGCCGACCCCGGAGGATTTCCGTCTCGCCCGAGGCCCCCCTCCGACGGAGAACATATTTCCGGCTTGCCCGAGGCCCTGCCTTTGCTAAGAAGCAACCCTGACCAAATCGCCGCACCGACCGACCAAATCGCAGGAGCATTTAATGCAAAGGTGGCCTGACACCCTTATCCTGGCATGCGCCCCCCGGCAGAGCCAAAGTGACCGCCGTCACTTCACCGCTCCACTGACCGGCCTGACAGAAGGACAGCGCCGCC
The DNA here is from genome assembly GCF_902167145.1 of Zea mays. Lineage (NCBI taxonomy): Eukaryota > Viridiplantae > Streptophyta > Magnoliopsida > Poales > Poaceae > Zea > Zea mays. The sequence goes on along the minus strand of NC_050100.1, from coordinate 26,955,684 downwards.
TGCGCCGCGCCGACTGCAGTGGCACTTGACAGAGTGAGGCTGACAGGCAGTCAGGTCCTGCAGAAGGCACCACAGGAAACTCCGCTCCGCCCGACCCAGGGCTTGGACTCGGGCTCAGCGCCGGAAGACGGCGAACTCCGCTCCGCCCGACCCAGGGCTCGGACTCGGGCTAAGTCCCGGAAGACGGCGAACTCCGCTCCGCCCGACCCAGGGCTCGGACTCGGGCTAAGTCCCAGAAGACGGCAAACTCCGCTCCGCCCGACCCAGGGCTCGGACTCGGGCTAAGTCCCGGAAGACGGCGAACTCCGCTCCGCCCGACCCAGGGCTCGGACTCGGGCTAAGTCCCGGAAGACGGCGAACTCCGCTCCGCCTGACCCCAGGGCTCGGACTCCGCCCTGGCCTCAGACGACGACCTCCGCCTCGCCCGACCAGGGGCTCGGACTCGGCCTCGGCCACGGAAGACAGACTCGACCTCAGCTTCGGAGGAGCTTCCACCTCGCCCAACCTAGGGCGCAGACCAGCCACGTCAACGGGAGGCGCCATCATCACCCTACCCCGAGCTGACTCGGGCCGCAGGAAACAAGACCGGCGTCCCATCTGGCTAGCTCCGCCGGATAGGCAATGATGGCGTCCTGCATGCTCTGTGACGACGGCGGCTCTTAGCCCCCTTACGGAAGCAAGAGGACGTCAGCAAGGACCCAACCGCTCCGACAGCTGTCCCTCCGCCAGGCTCCATTGCTCCTCCGACGGCCACGACATCACACCAGCTGGGTGCCAAAACCTCTCCGGCTGCCACGACGGCATGTACTCAGGGCGCTAGCTCTCCCCGGCTAGACACGTAGCACTCTGCTACACTCCCATTGTACGCCTGGATCCTCTCCTTACGCCTATAAAAGGAAGGACTAGGGCCCTCTTAGAGAGGGTTGGCCGCGCGGGGACGAGGACGAGACAGGCGCTCTCTTGGGGCCGCTCGCTTCCCTCTCCCGCGTGGACGCTTGTAACCCCCTACTGCAAGCGCACCCGACCTGGGCGCGGGACGAACACGAAGGCCGCGGGATTCCCACCTCTCTCACGTCGGTCTCCGTCGCCTCGCTACTCCCCCCTTCGCACTCGCCCTCGCGCTCGACCCATCTGGGCTGGGGCACGCGGCGACACTCACTCGTCGGCCCAAGGGACCCCCCGGTCTCGGAACGCCGACAGTTGGCACGCCAGGTAGGGGCCTGCTGCGTGTTGACGAACAGCTTCCCGTCAAGCTCCAGATGGGCAGTCTCCAGCAACCTCTCCAGCCCGGGACGGTGCTCCGTTTCGGGAGTCTTGAGTTCATGTCCTTCGACGGCAGCTACGACATGATACTCCTTCCACCGCCGTGCGACAACGACAATGGCGGCCGACAGCCCGCCCGCCGGCGGCGGAATCGACGACGTCTTCCCTGCGTGGTGGGAGAACAACATTCGAGCTCACCCCGTCCTCTCCCCCGTCGACGGAGGAGGAGGCGGGGCAACCAAGGCCAAGCAGGAGGCAGCGCCTCGTCGGCTGTCGAGCGAGTCGACAGCGCCGGCACCCCAACGAGGGGCGCACCGGACATCGACCTCGCGTTTGAGACGAAGACGAGCACCGTCTCCCCGCGACACGCCAATCCCGAGCAAGCGGACGACGCCAGCGCGCTCGCGGAGACCTTGCTGGACGTCACCCTCGTACCTGAGACGACGGCGCAGTCACTCCCCGACGTGACTTCATCGCCGCTCGTCGACCAAAAGGTACCGACCGATTCCTATCCTACATCATTTGGATTCAGCCTCAACCCGCCTAGCGATATCGCTTTGGCGGACGCTCTCGTAGGGGCGAGTCCAAACCCTCTGGGGTTTCGCATGCGGTCTCCTTGGGGCCGGCTGACGGACGTCTCGACCTACGGGCCCTCTGGGTCCGAGGAAGACGACGAGCCCAGCATCTGTTGGGATTTCTCTGGACTTGGCAACCCCAGTGCCATGCGGGACTTTATGACCACATGTGACTACTGCCTCTTCGGCTGTTCCGACGGTAGCCGCAGCCTCGACGATGAGGACTACGGCCCAAGCCGCGAATGTTTCCACGTCGATCTAGGGGGTCCCTCCGAAGGCAATCTTCTCGGCATGCCGGAGGACGGTGATCCCCCTAGGCCGGTGCCCCGCGTTGACATCCCATGGGAGCTAGCTGTGGTCCCCGTTCCGGCGGGGGGTCACAGCCCACAGCTCGAGCAAATCCGCGGGGTGCAGGCCAGGCTCGACGAGGGAGCAGGAGCGCTTGAGCCGATCCACCGGGACGTCGGGCAGGCATGGGCGAACCAACCCCCGGCCGGAGAAATACGTCATCTGCCCCAGGGTCTCTAGCACCGCGTCGCCGATGACGTCAGGGTCAGGCCACCACCCGCGTCTAGTGGGGTCGGCCAGAACCTGGCTGCAGCAGCGATGCTCCTCCGCGCGATGCCGGAGCCATCCACCACCGAGGGTCGGCGAATCCAGGGGGAGCTCAAGAACCTCCTGGAAGGCGCCGCGGTCCGATGGGCCGAGAGCTCTGCCTCCCGAAGGCAGGGATACCCCTCGGAACCCCATGCCGCAACTTCCTGATTCATGCGGGAAGCCTCGGTCTACACCGGGCGCACGCGCAACACCGCGCCTGCGGCCCCGGGCCGCCTCAGCAACGAGCACCATCATCGCGACCGTCGGGCCCACCTCGACGAGAGGGTGCGCCGAGGCTACCACCCCAGGCGTGGGGGACGCTACGACAGCGGGGAGGATCGGAGTCCCTCGCCCGAGCCACCTGGTCCGCAGGCCTTCAGCCGGGCCATTCGACGGGCACCGTTCTCGACCCGGTTCCGGCCCCGACTACTATCGCAAAGTACTCGGGGGAGACGAGACCGGAACTGTGGCTCGCGGACTACCGTCTGGCCTGCCAACTGGGTGGAACGGACGACGACAACCTCATCATCCGCAACCTCCCCCTGTTCCTCTCCGACACCGCTCGCGCCTGGTTGGAGCACCTGCCTCCGAGGCAGATCTCCAACTGAGACGACCTAGTCCAAGCTTTCGCCGGCAATTTCCAGGGCACGTACGTGCGCCCCGGGAATTCCTGGGACCTCCGAAGCTGCCGGCAGCAGCCGGGAGAGTCCCTCCGGGACTACATCCGGCGATTCTCGAAGCAGCGCACCGAGCTGCCCAACATCACCGACTCGGATGTCATCAGCGCGTTCCTCGCCGGCACCACCTGCCGCGACCTGGTGAGCAAGTTGGGTCGCAAGACCCCCACCAGGGCGAGCGAGCTGATGGACATCGCCACCAAGTTCGCCTCTGGCCAGGAGGCGGTCGAGGCAATCTTCCGAAAGGACAAGCAGCCCCAGGGCCGCCCATCGGAAGATGCTCCCGAGGCGTCTACTCAGCGCGGCGCCAAGAAGAAAGGCAGGAAGAAGTCGCAAGCGAAACGCGACGCCGCCGACGCGGACCTTGTCGCTGCCGCCGAGTACAAGAACCCTCGGAAGCCCCCCGGAGGTGCCAACCTCTTCGACAAGATGCTCAAGGAGCCGTGCCTCTATCATCAGGGGCTCATCAAGCACACCCTTGAGGAGTGCGTCATGCTTCGGCGCCACTTCCATAGGGCCGGGCCACCCGCGGAGGGTGGCAGGGCCCGCGACGACGACAAGAAGGAAGATCACCAAGCGGGAGAGTTCCCCGAGGTCCGCGACTGCTTCATGATCTACGGTGGGCATGCGGCGAATCCCTCGGCTCGGCATCGCAAGCAAGAGCGCCGGGAGGTCTGCTCGGTGAAGGTGGCGGCGCTAGTCTACCTAGACTGGTCCGACAAGCCCATCACCTTCGACCAAGCCGACCACTCCGACCACGTGCCGAGCCCGGGGAAATACCCGCTCGTCGTCGACCCCATCATCGGCGACGTCAGGCTCACCAAGGTCCTTATGGACGGAGGCAGCAGCCTCAACATCATCTACGCCGAGACCCTCGGGCTCCTGCGTGTTGATCTGTCCTCCGTCCGGGCAGGCGCTGCGCCCTTCCATGGGATTATTCCCGGGAAACGCGTCCAGCCCCTCGGACGACTCGACCTTCCCGTCTGCTTCGGAACGCCCTCCAACTTTCGAAGGGAGACTCTGACGTTCGAGGTGGTCGGGTTTCGAGGAACCTACCACGCGGTACTGGGAAGGCCATGCTACGCGAAGTTCATGGCCGTCCCCAACTACACCTACCTGAAGCTCAAGATGCCGGGCCCCAACGGGGTCATCACCGTCGGCCCCACGTACAAGCACGCGTTCGAATGCGACGTGGAGTGCGTTGAGTACGCCGAGGCCCTCGCCGAATCCGAGGCCCTCGTCGCCGACCTAGAAAGCCTCTCCAAAGAGGTGCCAGACGTGAAGCGTCACGCCGGCAACTTCGAGCCAGTGGAGACGGTTAAGGCCGTCCCCCTCGACCCCAGTGGCGACACCTCCAAGCAGATCCGGGTCGGCTCCGGGCTCGACCCCAAATAGGAAGCAGTGCTCGTCGACTTTCTCCGCACAAACGCCGACGTCTTCGCGTGGAGTCCCTCGGACATGCCCGGCATACCGAGGGATGTCGCCGAGCACTCGCTGGACATTCGAGCCGGAGCCCGACCCGTCAAGCAGCCTCTGCGCCGATTCGACGAGGAGAAACGCAGAGCGATAGGCGAGGAAATCCACAAGCTAATGGCAGCAGGGTTCATCAAAGAGGTATTCCATCCCGACTGGCTTGCCAACCCTGTGCTTGTGAGAAAGAAAGGGGGGAAATGGCGGATGTGTGTAGACTACACTGGTCTCAACAAAGCATGTCCGAAGGTTCCCTACCCTCTGCCTCGCATCGATCAGATCGTGGATTCCACTGCTGGGTGCGAGACCCTGTCTTTCCTCGATCCCTACTCAGGGTATCATCAAATCAGGATGAAAGAGTCCGACCAGCTCGCGACCTCTTTCATCACGCCCTTCGGCATGTACTGCTATGTCACCATGCCGTTCGGCTTGAGGAATGCGGGTGCGACGTACCAGCGGTGCATGAACCATGTGTTCGGCGAACACATTGGCCGCACGGTCGAGGCCTACGTCGATGACATCGTAGTCAAGATGAGGAAAGCTTCCGACCTCCTTTCCAACCTTGAAGTGACATTCCGGTGTCTCAAGGTGAAAGGGGTCAAGCTCAATCCCGAGAAGTGTGTCTTCGGGGTGCCCCGAGGCATGCTCTTGGGGTTCATCGTCTTCGAGCGGGGCATCGAAGCCAACCCGGAGAAGATTGCAGCCATCACCAGCATGGGGCCCATCAAGGACTTGAAAGGTGTACAGAGGGTCATGGGATGCCTCGCGGCTCTGAGCCGCTTCATCTCACGCCTCGGCGAAAGGGGTCTGCCTCTGTACCGCCTCTTAAGGAAGGCCGAGTGCTTCACTTGGACCCCTGAGGCCGAGGAAGCTCTCGGGAACTTGAAGGCGCTCCTCACAAAGGCGCCTATCTTGGTGCCTCCAGCTGCCGGAGAAGCCCTCTTGGTCTACGTCGCCGCGACCACTCAGGTGGTCAGCGCCGAGATTGTAGTCGAGAGGCAAGAAGAGGGGCATGCATTGCCCGTTCAGAGGCCAGTTTACTTCGTCGGCGAGGTACTGTCCGAAACCAAGATCCGCTACCCACAAGTTCAGAAGCTGCTGTATGCGGTGATCCTAACGCGGCGAAAGTTGCGACACTACTTCGAGTCTCATCCGGTAACTGTGGTGTCATCCTTCCCCCTGGGGGAGATCATCCAGTGCCGAGAGGCCTCGGGCAGGATTGCAAAGTGGGCGGTGGAAATCATGGGCGAGACAATCTCGTTCGCCCCTTGGAAGGCCATCAAGTCTCAGGTCTTGGCGGACTTCGTAGCCGAATGGGTCGATACCCAGCTACCGACGGCTCCGATCCAACCGGAGCTCTGGACCATGTTTTTCGATGGGTCGCTGATGAAGACGGGAGCCGGCGTGGGCCTACTCTTCATCTCGCCCCTCGGGAAACACCTACGCTATGTGCTACGCCTCCATTTCCCGGCGTCCAACAATGTGGCTGAGTATGAGGCTCTGGTCAATGGGTTGCGGATCGCGATCGAGCTAGGGGTCCGGCACCTCGACGCCCGCGGTGACTCGCAGCTCGTCATCGACCAAGTCATGAAGAACTCCCACTGCCGCGACCCGAAGATGGAGGCCTACTGCGATGAGGTTCGGCGCCTGGAAGACAAGTTCTACGGGCTTGAGCTTAACCACATCGCTCGGCGCTACAACGAGACGGCGGACGAGCTGGCTAAAATAGCCTCGGGGCGAACAACGGTTCCCCCGGACGTCTTCTCCCGGGATCTGCATCAACCCTCCGTCAAGATCGACAACCCGCCCGAGCCTGAGGCGCCCTCGACCCAGTCTGAGGTACCCTCGATCCAGCCCGAGGTACCCTCGGCACAGCCCGAGGCACCCTCAGCTCGGCCCGAGGCGCCTTCAGTTCAGCCCGAGGTACCCTCGGCCTCCGAGGGTGAGGCGCTGCGCATCGAGGGGGAGCAAAGCGGGGCCACGCCTGATCGAAACTGGTAGACCCTGTACCTGCAATATCTCCAACAAGGAGAGCTACCCCTCGACCGGGCCGAGGCTCGTCGGGTGGCACGGCGTGCCAAGTCGTTCGTCTTGCTGGGCGATGAGAAGGAGCTCTACCACCGCAGCCCCTCAGGCATCCTCCAGCGATGCATCTCCGTCGCCGAAGGTCAGGAACTCCTGCGGGAGATACACTCGGGGGCTTGCGGCCATCACGCAGCACCTCGAGCCCTTGTCGGGAATGCTTTCCGACAAGGATTCTACTGGCCGACGGCGGTGGCCGACGCCACTAGAATCGTCCGCACCTACGAAGGGTGTCAATTCTATGCGAAGCAGACCCACCTGCCCGCTCAGGCTCTGCAGACGATACCCATCACCTGGCCCTTTGCTGTGTGGGGTCTGGACCTCGTCGGCCCCTTGCAGAAGGCGCCCGGGGGCTACACGCACCTGCTGGTCGCCATCGACAAATTCTCCAAGTGGATCGAGGTCCGACCTCTGAACAGCATCAGGTCCGAGCAGGCGGTGGCGTTCTTCACCAACATCATCCATCGCTTCGGGGTCCTGACCTCCATCATCACCGACAACGGCACCCAGTTCACCGACAGAAAGTTCTTGGGCTTCTGCGAGGATCACCACATCCGGGTGGACTGGGCCGCCGTGGCTCATCCCATGTCAAATGGGCAAGTAGAGCGTGCCAACGGCATGATTCTACAAGGGCTCAAGCCTCGGATTTACAATGACCTCAACAAGTTCGGCAAGCGATGGATGAAGGAACTCCCCTCGGTGGTCTGGAGCCTGAGGACCACGCCGAGCCGAGCCACGGGTTTCACGCCGTTCTTCCTAGTCTACGGGGCCGAGGCCGTCTTGCCCACAGACCTGGAATACGGCTCCCCGAGGACGATGGCCTACAGCATTCAAAGCAACCAAGCCAGCCGAGAAGACTCGTTGGACCAGCCGGAAGAGGCTCGGGACAAGGCCTTACTACACTCGGCGCGGTACCAGCAGTCCCTGCGACGCTACCACGCCCGAGGGGTCGGGTCCCGAGACCTCCAGGTAGGCGACCTGGTGCTTCGGCTGCGACAAGACCCCCGAGGGAAGCACAAGTTCACGCCCCCCTGGGAGGGACCGTTCGTCATCGCCAAGGTTCTGAAGCCCGGAACGTACAAGCTGGCCAACAGCCAAGGCGAGGTCTACGGCAACGCTTGGAACATCCAACAGCTACGTCGCTTCTACCCTTAAAATATTTTCAAGTCGTTCATATACCTCGCACCCACACAAAGTTTAGTCATCAAGGAAGGGTCGGCCTCGCCTCGGCAAAGCCCGACCCTCCCTCGGGGGCTAAAAGGGGGGCAACCCCCTCTGCGTCGAAATTTTCCTCGAAAAAATATCTCTTCTGCCAGAATATCTTTCGTGCTTTTTGACTACTTCGAAAAGTGGATCCTGAAAACGACGGAGTACACGTAAGCAGCCAAGGCTGACCGAGCCTTGGGACTCCTACGCCTCCGGGATACGGATACCTCACTCATCACCTTCTGCGATAAGTGACTCGCGTTCGGATAAGTGATTCCGCGGACCGAACAAGTCTTCACGTTTGGAAGCTCTTCTGCCGAAGCGATCCTTCGAGCCTTCTCGACTGAGTCAGTGACAGAGCCTCATGGACGGGTGAAAGTGCGCGTAAGCGGTAAGGCCGACCGAGCCGAGGGACTCCCACGCCTCCGGGATACGGATACCTCACTCATCACCTTCCGTGAGAAGCAACTCTCGCTCGCACAAACATCCCTGTTGCCGACAAAAAAGTCCAGATACTTGAAACAAGAGGAAAAGAGACACGGCTTTACAACGCAGCGAGGGTGTGTGTTCTGGCCTCGGCGACCGCAGAAGGCACACGCTACAAGACAATCTGATCCTGCAGGCTCGGGTCTTGACACTGGAAGGGGGCAGCAGCACCCTCGGCATCGACGACACCTTCGGCGAGGTCCGACCTAGCCTCGGACGGCGACGCGGTCCAAGGATCTCCGCTCTAAGGGATGACGTCATCACCACGCCCGGGCAATTGCTGCCTGGGTCTTCTCCGGAAATCTGGCCCGAGCAGGCGGCTCGGCCGGTCACTCCGGGGCCTCGGCCAACCATCTTCCAAGGGCGCCGGCCCGACCCGAGGCCTCGGCTGGTCAACTCCGGCGTCGGTCCCGCCAGCGGACAACCCGGCTAGGCTCCGGCCAACCAGGTTTCATTTTTGAGCCAACTCTGCCCCTGTTCGTGCTGACATCGCTACCCCTAGCCTCGGCTCGTTGAGGAGCGGCCAAGGGTCCCTTTAACTAAGCTAGAGAAGCCTCAGACAACAAGGCCGACCGAGCCGAGGGACTCCTACGCCTCCGGGATACGGATACCTCACTCGTCACCTTGACACGGGGCGACTCACGCTTGGTGAAGCGGTTCAGACAACCAACAGGCAAGTCTTAGTGCTCGAAAATGAGGAAAAAACACGGCTCTGTGCCAAAAATACATACATGTTCAGGCCTCGACAGCCACAATGAACAAAAACACTGGCATTCGAAGTGCCACTACAAACGGAACTCTGGTTCCGTCCCCGCGGGTATGAGCAACCTCGAGCCTGCGGGGCGACGAACACCGGGAGGCCCGCCAGTGACCTCTGCAGCAGCAGCCATGGTCCCGGGTGGACGCGGCCGCCGGAGGGCGCTCGTTCGCGTTCCCGCTCAAGGGACGCGAACCAGCTATTAAAGCCAAAGAGCGAGCCGCTCCCAAGCGCGCCGGCAGATCCTCGCTGCCGTCCCCGCCGCGAATGCGAGGAAGAGGGCGGAATGTTGCATCCTAGCTGGGTAGCAACAGTTCGCCTTCCCCGGCATGGCTGGAGAACGTCTCCGCCGCAGGGCTGGAGGGCGATTGCCACCACCAGAAGCTGGAAGAAGAGGTGGCCCGCCGACCCGCGCAGGAGGTAGAGCCCCGGCTCGCCTCGCTCCCCGCCCCAGCAAGGATGACGAACACCCTCGACGCTGAGGGCGGGATCGAGATCACAGCCCGGCTTGCCTCTCCCCATCCAGGAGCTGGAGGTCACCGTCTTGGGTGACCACCAGCGGAGGGGTGCAACTGGGCTGTGTGATGAAAATCCTTGAAGCCGAACGATGGCTGAAAGGTACCAACTCCCACGGAGTTGCGTTCCTCCAACGATGAGGCGAAAAGACGGCGGGTATCCCCCATCCGGGGGGTTGGAAGGTGGAAAGACACGATGCATAAGGGAGCGCGAAGACATGGTCGCCTTCCAAGGGGGTCACCCTCCTTTTAAAGACGACTATCCCTACTCGCGTCCTCAGCCGTCACGGGCTGAGTCTTCTCCAACACGCTCCAAGGCCCTCCCCTGCGGCGCGGGGGCCGGGTCCCACATGTCATGCAAGCCGGCTCAGAGCAGAAGAAGCCAAACCGCCGCGCGCGGTACACACGACCGCCCAGCGGTTACAAGTGACCCTCCACTTTTGCCCAGACCAACGGGCGAAAGGAGCGGATAGCCATGCGGGCGGCATGCAACCGCGCTACGTGGGCACGCTTCTCCGACTCCCGACACGCACAGCATGGAGGCCCAGGCCCACGCGTCACGCAACCGGCGCGCCGGATGCTTCATGCAAGAAACTGCACCGCCACTTGCGCCACCACCACACCTCTTCGATTGCGGAACCAATACCGTGACTCGAGGCGACCAAGCGCACGACCCAGCAGCGCCAGCCTGGCGCGGCGGTCAATGCGGTCAAAAATGGGCCGGCAGTAATGACGCTGGCAGGCGGGCGAGAGCAGCGGTCACGTCGTCAGCCAAGCTCACGTCCCATCTGGGGGCAGCAAGAGAACCCCCTCTCACGGCGTGAAGACAACGCGCCCGTGACCCGTTCCTCGAACGGCTCGCGCACGCGCAACGGCCGCCCCGCCAACCACTCGCCCCGTCGCATTAACTCCGTGGCGGGACAGGCGGCGCCTCTGGCAGGAGAAGCGGGCGACGCTTCGCCTTCGCCATAATAACCGCACCAAAAAAGGTACGCCACGTCGTTCGATTTCGTATCCTTTTCCTTTTTTCCTCTTTCTCTCTCTCTCTTGCAACAGGGACCGGGAAAGGGGGATACCCCGAAAAGGATCCTTCCCCGTGAAGGAACCGGGCTCCGAGCCTCCCTACTGATCAGAGGTTCGAAGGCTGGCCCCCCGAAGGGTTCGACAGCCGCCTCAGATCGCGTGGGCCCTACACCCACTACTGGTCAGAGGTTCGAAGGCTGGCCCCCCGAGGCGCCCATTACTGATCAGGGGTTCGAAGGCTGGCCCCCGAAGGGTTCACAGCCGCCTCAGACGCCGAGCGAGGGATGACCAGGGGTACGTTCGATACATAACCAAGGCTCGGGCTGCGCTCCCGAGGTACCCTAGGACATTTCCGAGACCAGCGGGAGCGATCTTGTAACGGAATCCCATCGGAGGGAGGCATCGAGCCCTCGGACCCCGTTGCCAGGGGACCGGGTCCGGCAGATCACCCGTAGGTACTTTTGGGCGTGCCTCTGGGCCCCTAACCGACCCCTAACGAACGGGGCACTGATGTCCAATCGGATTACCCGCTTGCAGCTCACCGGAGACACCATGTTCGGCGCCCATCGAGGGCAACATGGCGCTTTCCCCCCTCCTCCTTGCGAAAAGGCAATGCAGGGGCATATGTAAAAAAGCCAAGTCTGTCCCTGATCGCCCTCTCGCCCTGTGCAGAGGCTCGGGGGCTGCTCTCGCAAACCTGGCTCCGGCCGAACCGTTGACAGCGTCAACATACCAGCCCGAGAACTTGGGACCCGACCGTACACCCGGGCTACGGCCAGCTCGCATGAGGGAACAACCAGACTAGCCGAAGCATTACGCGAGGCATTAAGACCTCGAAGGAGTGAAACCACTCCTCCGAGGCCTCGGGGGCTACACCCGGCGGGTGCGCTCGCGCGCACCCACCGGAACAAAATGCAACCGAGAAAGGCTGGTTCCCTTGCAAAAAAGTGCGACGAAAGCCTCCAAGCGAGTGCTAACACTCCCTTCGAGGCTCGGGGGCTACTGTCGGGGACCATAATTAGGGGTACCCTCAAGGCTCCTAATTCTCAGCTGGTAACCCCCATCAGCATAAAGCTGCTAAGGCCTGATGGGTGCGATTAAGTCAGGGATCAGTCCGTTCGAGCGACTCGATCACGCCTCGCCCGAGCCTAGCCTCGGACAAGGGCAGCCGACCCCGGAGGATTTCCGTCTCGCCCGAGGCCCCCCTCCGACGGAGAACATATTTCCGGCTTGCCCGAGGCCCTGCCTTCGCTAAGAAGCAACCCTGACCAAATCGCCGCACCGACCGACCAAATCGCAGGAGCATTTAATGCAAAGGTGGCCTGACACCCTTATCCTGGCATGCGCCCCCCGGCAGAGCCGAAGTGACCGCCGTCACTTCGCCGCTCCACTGACCGGCCTGACAGAAGGATAGCGCCGCCTGCACCGCGCCGACTGCAGTGCCACTTGACAGAGTGAGGCTGACAGGCAGTCAGGTCCTGCAGAAGGCACCACAGGAAACTCCGCTCCGCCCGACCCAGGGCTCGGACTCGGGCTCAGCCCCGGAAGACGGCGAACTCCGCTCCGCCCGACCCAGGGCTCGGACTCGGGCTAAGTCCCGGAAGACGGCGAACTCCGCTCCGCCCGACCCAGGGCTCGGACTCGGGCTAAGTCCCAGAAGACGGCGAACTCCGCTCCGCTCGACCCAGGGCTCGGACTCGGGCTAAGTCCCGGAAGACGGCGAACTCCGCTCCGCCCGACCCAGGGCTCGGACTCGGGCTAAGTCCCGGAAGACGGCGAACTCCGCTCCGCCCGACCCCAGGGCTCGGACTCCGCCCTGGCCTCAGACGACGACCTCCGCCTCGCCCGACCAGGGGCTCGGACTCGGCCTCGGCCACGGAAGACAGACTCGACCTCAGCTTCGGAGGAGCTTCCACCTCGCCCAACCTAGGGCGCAGACCAGCCACGTCAACGGGAGGCGCCATCATCACCCTACCCCGAGCTGACTCGGGCCGCAGGAAACAAGACCGACGTCCCATCTGGCTAGCTCCGCCGGATAGGCAATGATGGCGTCCCGCATGCTCTGTGACGACGATGGCTCTCAGCCCCCTTACGGAAGCAAGAGGACGTCAGCAAGGACCCAACCGCTCCGACAGCTGTCCCTCCGCCAGGCTCCATCGCTCCTCCGACGGCCACAACATCACACCAGCTGGGTGCCAAAACCTCTCCGGCTGCCACGACGGCATGTACTCAGGGCGCTAGCTCTCCCCCGCTAGACACGTAGCACTCTGCTACACTCCCATTGTACGCCTGGATCCTCTCCTTACGCCTATAAAAGGAAGGACCAGGGCCCTCTTAGAGAGGGTTGGCCGCGTGGGGACGAGGACGAGACAGGCGCTCTCTTGGGGCCGCTCGCTTCCCTCTCCCGCGTGGACGCTTGTAACCCCCTACTGCAAGCGCACCCGATCTGGGCGCGGGACGAACACGAAGGCCGCGGGATTCCCACCTCTCTCACGCCGGTCTCCGGCCGCCTCGCTCCTCCCCCCTTCGCGCTCGCCCTCGCGCTCGACCCATCTGGGCTGGGGCACGCGGCGACACTCACTCGTCGGCCCAAGGGACCCCCCGGTCTCGGAACGCCGACACTTTGAATCAGTCCAATTCCCCTCGGCCTTTCTGGCAGCTTCCTGACTCCCATGAATAGCAATAGGTCCCTGATCCGAAGGTATCTTCATACAAAGATATGCTGGATGAAGAATTGCTTCGAAAGCATTGAGTGTTCCGCGACCAATGATTGCATTATAACGATACTCCATGTCGACAATATTAAACACAACTTGCTCAGTCCTTGTATTGTTGACGAATCCGAAGGTCACTGGCATGGTAATCTTACCAAGCGCTACAATCTGTCTTCCTCCGAAGCCACAAAGAGGGTGCGTAGCATCATGAATCTTGTCTTCTGGCTCTTGCATCTGTTTGAAGGCTTTAGCAAATATAATGTCGGCTGCACTGCCTGTGTCAACCAAAACATTGTGGACTAGAAATCCTTTGATGACACAAGATATGACCATAGCATCATTGTGAGGGTAATCCTTGAGCTGAAGGTCCTCTTGGGAGAAGGTAATTGGGATATGAGACCATCTTGACTTGATGAAGGGTCCTTGCACCCCGACATGTTGTACCCTTCTCTGTGCCTCTCAAATGCTTCAAAAAGTTATAGGGCACCCTCTCAAATGCTTCAAATATATTAAACCGTAATAGGTTACCCTATAATCTAAATTTGATCTTTACTGTTGGAGTAGAATATTTTGATGTTGCCATAAACCCTATAAAAATATACTCATTTTAAAATTATAGTGCATTTTTATAGGTCACGATGTTAGAGATGCTCTAAGTGCACAAGTCGTGAGGCCAGCCAACTACCAACGCGTCTGCGAGGCTAGTCGAGTACCTACGTGTTCTCCGGCACGTCGTGCATTCTACACACACTCGCGCGTAGCCCTTACGCTCCACCCTCTCGCCGCTCGTTGGCCTCGCATCGCTTCACCGCTCAGCTATGGAGGAAATGCACGATTTTTTCTGAACTCTAATACCTAAACATGTCTCTCCACATGGGCCATACCCTAGGCCATGCCGATAGCTAAACCCGCCCCTGCTAGTAACTGAGTTTAAGCTAAAGTTAATTATCACTAGTTTCTTTTATCCTTACTTATTAATATATTGATTGTTATTTACACGATGAATTATTTTTATATCGATATTAGTGGGTATAGAAAACCTATTGGGTACCCAAAACTCATATTTGCATGAGTTTGGGCAAAATTTGATACCCGTTATAGGTATGGGTTTTTTAGTGAGCATATTTCTTATTGGTGGGTATGTGTTTGGGCAAGAGATACCTACTAAGGTTTTACCCATTGCCACGTTGACTCATTGAAGACTTGTCAAGATAGTATAAAAGTCCAAGACAAAGGTCAAAATAAGGCCAAGAAAGAAACACGAAGAAACAAATAAAAACATACCAGAGTGCACCAAGGCATATGATGTACACCGGACTAAGGCACCAAATACAACACACAGAGAAGGCTGCAAAGTGACCTCAGGAGATAAAGGGCCCCTAACATATCTAGTGGCGTACTAGGTGCCTCACCGGATATGACAATGAGAGAAGTTGTAAAATGGAACAAGTCGGATACAAGGACCAGACATATTCAATGCAGCACCGGACGGCTCACCGGATACGACAGTCAGAAAGGATGTAAATTGTACAAGCTCGGTACAAGGCACTAGACCTATCCAGTGTGGGATCATGTGGCACATCGGATACCTCGAGGGCTTAACGATCGGCAACAACAAAGTTCAACGGCTAGCTGACATGGCACACCCTCTACACCATCAAACATGTCTGGTGAGATTTGATAGACTAACAACGCTGATAACTTTTTCCAAAAGATACTTTTGACATGACACCCAACATGTCTGGTGCACCACTGGACATGTCTAGTGAGTACGCAGAAACTACAATCAGCTTCCAACAACTATTTTAAAGTGGAGAGGCTATAAATACCATCCCAACCAAGCATATGTCAATTCATGAGCTTGAAAATATTGTAAACAAGTTGAGGCATCATCTCTTTGGATCCTAGCCACTCAAGTGCTCCAAAATCACTCTATGCTTAGCGTGGATACTTTACAAAGTGTCTAAGATGGTGGAAAAGCTACTTAGCGCTTGGGTAGAGTTCAGAAAAGAGAAGAGGGGAATCGTGATCTCCCTCTTGAGGAGTTGTTGCTTTGGATTGATAGAAGTGCTAGGGAGCCTCTGACTTTATGTGGATTGGCCTTGAGAGGGTTGTTCTCACCCATCAAGTAGTGAAGAACTCAAGATCAATCTATGTGATCTCTTGAGAGAGGAAATGGTTGAAAGATAATTCTTTGTGAACTCCTCAATGGAGATGTAGGATTCTTTGTGAATCTGAATTCCATAAAAGAAATCATGAGTCTCTTGTGCTCTTTACTTTCCTACCATATTATCCTTGCTTGCTTGGTTCATACTTTCTATACTTATTGTTTGAGGTTATTAAATCTTGTTGCTAGCTTCCTTTCCACTCCTAGTATTGCTAGCATATGTGAGTACTTATTTTTGAATACATACAATGCTATATTATTCTCTTATTGACCACCAAAGTAGGAACACTCAAATTAAATCTTGCACTTGAGAAAGATCTGTCTGGTGTTGCCTATTCACCCTAGCCCTGTCCAATGTGTTTCGTCTAGTGTACATTCTAGTGTCTGATGCACTTAGTCTTTAGCCCAATCTTCTGTTATGTCACAATTTCCATCTGGTGTGACATCCAATGTGTCACTGGACATGTTTGGTGTCTCTCTGTTATGCTGATTTCTTCGTGTTTTTGCTTTTCTTCCCTTGGCCTTCTTTTGTCTTGTGTCTTGGACTCTTGCATGACATTTCATAAGTCTTCAATAAGTCTTCTTGCTTTGAGATGTTGATTTTCTTGATCACCCCATTGCCTTCATCCAAGTCCATGATGTATCCTTTAAACTATAAACATAAACAAATATCAAACACATTAGTCCAAATAATTATATTGATCATCAAACACCTAAACCATTAATGGAAATAGGCCAAGCATCTAGTCTAATGGCTTCTGTCGAACTTGTCCAGCACGTGAAATGCCCTTTTGGTTTGTTTATGTGTTGCATAAGACTGAGACGCATGTTCCTCATATTCTGATGATCAGGCCTTCTCTAGCATACCATGTGTAGGCGTCAGACCATGCTATGTGGTCTGAGACCCTGTTTCTCATAGTTCGACACATACAAAAGCCTTCAAATCACTTTTAGTTTAATATTTTTATGAATGAGGTTTATCCAAATGACTTTTAGTCCATCACCAGGTGTGTTTGGTTTGGTTCTGGCTTTGACTTTTGCCCCATAAAAGCCAAAGCCAAATCAAGGGGCTAAATCCAGGAAGCAGCTTTTATTAAAAGCCGACTTTCTCGCAGTGTAAAATGGAAAGCACCTCTAGATCCGCTTTTAGCGACTTTCAGATGGAACTGTGAAAATATATATGGAAGAACTTTTAGCGGCTTTAGTAGTTTTCACCAAATGTTTTTAGCTTTTTCATAGTGTACAACAACTTTTTTCAAAGCCACACCCCAACCAAATAGACCCTAAGCTACCTAGTGCTAAGTTTAACAAGTGACCGCCATATCTAACATATTAGACTCATCTAGATCAAGCTATTAGTTATTATCCATGTTTATAGTATGGCCAAAGAAAACAAAGTTTTAAACTACTCTAAGTATCTCTCAACTGTAATTGATACTTAGAACTAGTATGTTCTTAACCTTGTCATTCATCTTCTGATAAACGAAATGAATTCCATTCTAAAGAGCATGGAAGTCATTGATCCAAATAGTCATCATTATTGTAACATAACTCAAATATCTCTTAAAAGTATATATTAATCTTGTATCATCATTAATCATTGAAACTCACTAGGGCCTAGATGCTTCTACAGTCGATTATAGAGATGTTGACGCTTTATAGGATATGTAAAAAAGACGTGGAGAGAAGAGAACGATTAAACTGCTTTCTTTCATTGATTGATCTCGTATGTTTATACATATTGAAACATCGTTTATTGATCGGACGGTGTCTCTTTGAAATCATCCCGCGTGAATTGACCCATCAATTGGCGATGTCCTCGGTTTACAAATGTACAGAAAACATCTAGTTAAATACCCTGAACCCATCGATTAATCATAGTCACTAATCCGCTATTAGTCCAGGTCATCGATTATGTGGTTCTTTCATCTCATCAATCCGTGGAATTAGATCCAACCACCTTGACAATTCATATGATGAGATCATTCTAACGTGAACTTGATTGGTTCTTAACAATCTTTTCCGGAGATAGTTACACATGATTGACATATTTTGGGGTGTTTAGATACTCCCACTAAATTTTAGTCACTGTCAAATCGAATGTTTGGATGCTAGTTAAAATATTAAATATAGTCTAATTAAAAACTTATTATATATATAAAAAACCAAACGGCAAGATATACGATTCGCTCATGTGATACTATAGTAAATATTTGCTAAGTATAAATTAATTAGGTTTAATAAATTAATCTCGTTACTTAGTCTTTATTTATATATTTAGTTTAGTTTTATAATTAAACTATATTTATTATTCATAATTGCTAATCAAACATTTGATATAATAGAACTAAACTTTAGTCCGGAACCAAACGTACATTCGTTTTGTACTAAGTTCATGCCGAATTGTCGATCACGAATACCAGGAATTATGACATTTCTTAAATCACCAGCACTATTATACATACAAAATGGGGACAAAAAGCGCATTTAAACTATGGTTGTTTACTCTAAACTCATATTCTTACTTATATATCTAACAAAATACGTCTTTATATTTTATACTCTATACTCAATTATATTTTATACTCTATACTCAAGTATAAATGAAATTGTAGCAATCGTAGGAACAATTTACTAGTGAATAATAACTTATCACTTGATGACATGAACAATTTATCATTTCACAATAACAGTGATGCCTAGAAAACATAGCTCATACGTATATCTTGAGAAACGTTACGTTTAACAATTTTCACAAATTTTCCAGACGAGCTTAAGGGCACGTAGCGAAGATACGCACCATGCAGTTAATATGTTGTGATGATAATCAACTATTTCCCAGCCAAACCTGCAGGCTGCAGACCTCATGACCATGTACATCCATAATGGGGCAAACCTCCTTGCACTGATATTTTATAGTTTTACTTATTACTGTATTACAGAAGTCTGTCAGCATGACAAAGATGTTATTCCAACTGCACCTAAAGTTGTGTTGCAAGGTAACCCAGACGAACGATGAAACAGTCACAGGAACGGGGAAATGCAGTTCCTCATAAGATGCAGCAAATCGCTCTCAAACGCCAAACATCAGGCTGAACTTGGTGGCGAGGGGGACGGATATGATGGCAACTCCCAGCGCGACACCGAAGATACGGTGCGAGATAGAGAAAGTAGCGCTGAACTGTGGCTTCTTCAGAGGAAGATGGGGCGACAGCGGGCGGTTCGCTACAGCAGATGACAGGGGGCAGCTCGTATGCAGGAGTCGATTTCCAGGTGTAGACATCTTTGGGCGCAGAGCTGCTACAGGGGAAGATGTGTAGCCCCTGGCTTGCTCAAGATATGAGCTTGAACTACCAAGAGCACCTGAAAGATGAATAACAAATTTATATGAGCCCCCAAATTTTGTAATAGCTGAGTATATGTAATGAACTGCAAACATTTGCTGTATCCGGCTGCAGCAGCAGAGCACTAGCACCAACAGAAAGTAAAACAGCAACAGCCGTCAGGACGTAGAACTTCCTAACGCATCCATTATATTCCAAAAGTACCTTAAAACAACTCCCTAATTCGTTTTTTTTTTTTTGCAAAATGAACCCTCCAACACTTTCGTAAAACAACTCCCTATAAGCACTGTAGCCCCACCCCCACCTGTTTTTGAGCTTTAGGAAACTATTGAAGACAAAAAAAAGAGTTCCCTATTCATATTTGTTCACTTAACATAATCCATCGTTTACTAAGTGACTTGTAAGCAGCTCTTGGAGACACTCTAACCAGAAAAAAAGAAGAGTATTCAGTAATAATAATATGGCGGACGTCTAAGTGCATTTCACCAAAGCGTATATAAAGAAACATGACTAGTCCATTCAGATATGTATATCGAACTATGCATCTAAAATCAAAATGAAAATAACGTATATAAATGAACTGATTAATGCTGCGAGGCATCCCTTTAGAGTGTAGACATCTGCCTCCAGGTAAGGAAGAGTACCTTACCAACTACATGTTGTAAAATGATCTGAGATATGGCCACTATTGGCATCCCTTTGTGCTATGCTAATGATATGACGGACCAGAACACAAATAATGATATACTGCTACACATCTTAACATAAGCCCCTAAGCTTCCAGAATGAAATGTTAGTGTCATTTCCAGCCTCACATTACAGCAAATCCTGAACAACATAGCGTAGTTGCAGTAGTTGGGGTGATTACAGTGTGCTACACCTATCTCCTAATGGGTTTCAGTGTCATATTGATTGTTGTCTTGAAAATACATGAAAGAAAGCATATAACAAACCGGAGCAGTTCTTACCACGGAGGGCAAACGGAGTCTCTCTCAATGGTGCAAATTGAGTGTTGCTGTTATACTTCTCCATTGCTGCACAGCCTGCACAATAACCAATAATCATGGATTAGCATCAGCACAAAATCACGATTTCGGTAAAAAAAATTTGAATACAAATTTTGCAAAGCTCAACATAGAAAGATTAACTGATATCAATTAAATTGGAGAATATCAAAATCAATTGATTATAATGAACTTGGTGCCTTAAAGGTTTAGAACAAACCCAAGTAATGCATTTCAGCAAATTCCTAGACCCTAGTCAATCTCAACGCTAACCATTGTGACTATGCACAGAGCTAAAAAGGCTACATCTGATAGCATAGAAAACATAAATTTGGGCATTGTAACATATTGAAATTTCTAGGCACTTTACTTATAAATTGGAGGAATATAAACATAAATTCGAGCGGGGTTTACCTTGCTGCTCCGAGGAGATGGAGAAGCCTCCTTAATAGATATACAGAAGATCTGCAGGAAGCGGAAGAAGAGGTCAAGAAAGAGAGGATCTGGGCAGCCGGCAGAGGGCCAACCCTAGTTTCCATGCGCAGAAAAAAAAATTGGAGGAATATGTGTGCGCCCAGTCGTGAGTCAGGGTGCGCGCCCGATCGATCCGCGAACATATCCGTGTCTGTGCACCACGATCCGCCTAAAATCCATCGGAATCCGATCAGGAGAGGCGATCCGCATTACTCACCCAAACAAAACGAGCTCGGCACTAGGACCGATTTTCCGCCAGAGGGACGCGTACGGAGGCAGTGGTCGGTGGTGCGGTGAGTGTGGTGATGCAATTGTAGTCCAAAATGTTAAACTAAAAGAAAGCAATCATACATACTTAAAAATACTTTCAATTGGTTTAAATTCAAAGTAACTTGTACATATCTGTCAAAATTGCAAATTAGTTACATTTTTACATTTTGTATTTGCTTTTGGTTTGTGTTAGCATCAATCACAAAAATAAAAATAAGGAGATTGAAAGGTAAATGACCTTAATATTACCTATAATCGATTTTGGTGTTCGACAACCATCACAAACCTTATGGACTAACTAGTTTACCTAGTTGATCATTTCGGACAAGAGAAGTTTTTTGGAAAAACACCTATGCGCGGATCATCAGGCCATTGCAGCGGACCGTCCGCGACACCAGGGTGAGCCTCGGACAGGAACATTGCAAAAACACAAGTTAACACTACGGACCGTCCGATGGAGAAGCGAGCACCGTCCGAGACCAAGCGCAGACCGTCCGGCCTAAGGCGCGGACCGTCCAGTCGTTGTAAAACCAGAAAACCCCGAAGGTGACGGGTTCGGTAAAATTCATTTTTTTGCGTCCTCGCGGACCGTCCGGGGTGCACGGCCAGACCGTCCGCGACTGTTTTATCTGACATCTGATGACGCATTAAATGCTCTATAGTCGTTGATATAGCCGTTACTGCTGACCGCTGCGATTTCAGTCGTTGATGTGCAGGGGCGGACCGTCCGGACCAGGGGCACGAACCATCCGTGGTCGGCAGGATTGGAGCAATGGCTAGAAAGTGGTTGGGGGCTATAAATACAACCCCAACCACCTCCATCCACTACATCCAAGCATTCCACTCATACACATTCAATACAAGAGTTAGCAATTCATTCCAAGACACATTCAAAGCTTCTAATCTCTCCAAATTCCATAATTGAGACAAATGATCATTAGTGATTAGTGACTTGAGAGAGTGTGATTCGTGTTTCATTTGTTGCTCTTGTTGCTTGGCTTTCTTAATTGTGCTTTCCTCATCTCTCTCTAAACTCTATAAGTGTTTTGTAAAGCTTGCAAGAGACACCTAATTGTGTGGTGATCCTTGCGGGGTCTTGGTGACCCGTGAGATTGAGAAAAAGCACTCGACCGGTCTGAGTGACCGATTGAGAGAGGGAAAGAGTTGGAATAGACCCGACCTTTGTGGCCTCCTCAATGGGAACTAGGTTCTTTGGAACTGAACCTCAGTAAATAAATCACCGTGTTCACTTGTTGATCTTCACTTTATTTGTTCCCCCTCTTTCCTCTCTCTAAAAGTTCCCTTGCTCATATAGATTTGAGTTTGCTCCCAAACGTTATCTGCATTGATTGTGCAACTCATAGCAAGGAGAACTATCTTCTGTACTCTGATTTAATTCTAGCACTAACCCCGCCCTTAGTGTGTGCTTAAAGTTTATAAATTTCAGGTTTCGCCTATTCACCTCCCCTCTAGGCGACTTTCACTTACCCTTGTTGTACTCACACCCCCAGGTCAAGGACAGGTACCGCAAGATGAGGAGCATGAAAATGGTCACGATGTATTTATGAGAGGTCTAGACCGTCGTCTTCCAGTCGACTATGGTTGCTGGATCGTTGTCTTTATATGATGTAATTATTTAGCTATTTTATACGGAACTCTTGTTATATAGTAAAGATGTGACATTCGTTTCTGTACCATGAGTCATCATATGTGTGAGACTTGATCCTAACAAAATTTGATTCACGTCTAGATTTGCCCTTAAATCAGGGTGTGACATAAGTGGTATCAGAGGAATGTTGACTATAGGACATAACCTAGATAGAACTAGACAATCCTTACATACTTACCTTTACTACTCTGATTCTTTCTAAACTTTCTTCAAATCTTTTCTCGTATATTGCTGCTTTAATCTGATTACTCTTATCTTATCTCTTCTAAAGACCAAATGGATCTCACACTTTGGAATCATGTACCTAAAGTGACCCTTAGGAAGAGGACACATAATCCTAAAAACTGTTTTGATAAGTATATCCGCGCTTGAATGTTTGTTCTTATGATACATGTTTGATTTGGTTCTTTGATTGAGTGTGATGAGTTGTGGAGTAATATCCACAATTACATCTGCATATGCATATAGGCATAAAAAATATATTTGTAGGATAACTAGACAACTTAGATTATCTCCCATTAAAAATATATCTAGCTTAATAGATCTATCTCATCTTAAAAGATTCTAACTTATCCTAATAGATTCATCTTATCCTAATTGATCTATCTGAAAGGGAAATGGCCTCAACATTTCCTATAGTCGATTTTAGTGTTTGACGACCATCACAAACCTTATAGACTAACTAGTTTGTCTAGTTGATCTTTTCTCAGGTGCATAAAGTTCATATACACATACAAAGAAAAGACCTTGGGGCAATTCTACAACTTTGGAGCAAAACAGATTTGCACCAGCCTGTGGCGCACCAGACTGTCTGGTGCCCAGGCTGGCGTGCCAAGCGAACTCGCCGCTCTCGGGAATTCGCATCGCTCCTCGGCTAAAAATCACTGGATTGTCTGGTGTGTCACCGGACTGCCCGGTGAGCCAACAAAGTAACGGTCGACTTTGCCAATGGTCCACTATGGTCGACTGCACCGTAGTCTGAAGCGTCAGAAGGTTAGAGACCGTCTATGATGTCAGGTCGCACCAGACTGTCCGGTGTGCCACCGGACTGACTGGTGCACCACAAGTATAGACGACTTCAACGGTCAATGGCTCCAAACCCCAACAGTCGACTGACGTGGCACGCACCGTACAATGAACAGTGCCAAGTCTGGTGTGCACCGGACTGTCCGGTGTGCCCGTCGACAAACAGAACAACCAACGGCTAGAATAGTGGTTGGGGCTATAAATACACCCCAACCACCACCATTCAAGTCATCCAAGCTCTACACTCAATACAAGAGCAAAGAATACACTTCAAAGACACATTCAAAGCCTTCAATCCTCTCCAAATACCATAATCAAGTCAAGTGATCAAAAGTGTTTAGTGACTTGATAGAGGGTGATTTGTGTTTCAATTGTTGCTCTTGTTGCTTGGTTGCTTTCTTATTCTTCTTCTAAACTTTCCAAGTGTTTTGTAAAGCAAGCAAGAGACACCTAATTGTGTGGTGATCCTTGCGGGGTCTTAGTGACCCGTGAGATTAAGAAGAAGCACTCGACCGGTTTAGGTGACCGATTGAGAGAGGGAAAGGGTTGAAATAGACTCGGCCTTTGTGGCCTCCTCAACGGGGAGTAGGTTCTTTGGAACTGAACCTCGGGAAACAAATCACCGTGTCCACTCGTGATTGATCTTCACCATTCTATTTGTTTCTTCCCTCTCCTCTCTCACTAAAAGTTCTCTTGCTCATATTGTTTTCAGTTAGCTCCCAAAGTTATTCGCATTGATTGACCAACTCGTAGTAAGAAGAACTATCTTCCGCACTCCTAATCCACTATTATTTATTTCTAACCCTAACCCGGGTGAAGTGTGTGTTCAAAGTTTGTAAATTTCAGGTTTCGCCTATTCACACCCCTCTAGGCGACTTTCACTATCTAATTTAAACTAGTCTAATCTAGTCATATATAGTCTAATCTAGATCCCATCTAAAACAATATGATCTAATGTGGACTAATCTAATATGGTTAATCTGATCCAATCTAAAGTGAGTTACCTAACAAGTTAATTAATGCTGGTGAAATAGATTAGACCCTACTCCTATAGACATGTTTTAACCGAAATTGATGCCTTAGACCAACTCTATTATGGACAAACGACTTAACCAACTTGTTCATGATAACCATCCATCCCAACCTAACATCAAACCAGATAAATCAGGATGCACTATACGGCTTAAAAGCGCTCCTCATCCTAATCTTTCTTACCCCAACCCGCACTACCTCTACCCAATGGCCAAACGAAGAAGATACCAATGCTTCTCTTACTACTTCCTAATCCTAACTAGTATTATTATTATAGACTAAAAGAAAACTTTCAACTGAATCTACAGACTTTATATCCTCTCTTTTCTACTAATCTCGAGGACGAGATTATTTTTAAGGAGGTAGAATTTGAAGTAGTGAAACTAGAGTAGACTTGAAGGGAGTGTGACTGCCTCATGGATGCATGACATCACGTGATGGGGGTGCATATAAGATAAAATTTACTCATTATAACTAGTTTTTATTTTTAGGGGGCGTGGATGTAGCCTCTAAAATGACTATACATTCGCCCATGTGTGTTCAAGATCGTACCTCAAACTCCCTTGTGGAGCCCCTCGAAGGAGCACACCACATGGTCAGTTAATCATACCAAGCCCGAATAGGGTCGAGTAAGGAAGGGTTATATAACGAGACACCTCATTAGTGTTTGAACATTTGGTGACCAAACTTATGCAAACCATGCTTTAGCTCATCTAAATCTTTGTTAAGATCCATATTCTCAAACATATCCTTTCTGTCAGCAGCCTCTTCCACCGAAAGATGTTCAACTATGGCATGTTTTCAAATATGTGAAGAATTCCATAGCAAGTATGGCAATTAAAGGGGTATCATTTGTGATCAAGTCACACTGAAATGTACCCTAATTACATGCTTTTTGAACTTGTTCATCATAGACAATTGTTGGAGTTTGGCCCTAACAGTTTCACCCAAATTGGCAATTGGAGCCTTCTTAATGTTCTGCAACCACGGGTGATCTGGAGAGAGATATAAGGATATTATATATATATATATATATACTAGTCATATGCCCGTGCATTACTATGGTTTTTATATATGATATAGGATAAATTTTGTTTTAATAAAGCACAAAATATATGTTTTCTATTGATTAGGTGGGTGTGAATGTGGAGCTAACAACCAAGGTTCAAACACTCGCTTGTACATAATTTCACCTTATTTTTTACATAAACTCTCCTATTATAGTAGCAGAGAAGAGATTATAGGAGTGCGGGTTAATTCTAAAGAAATGTAGGGTTTTTTTGAAAAATATTAACGTGAGACGACCGTTGAAACTGGTGGTTTAATATATATATATATATATATATATATATATATATATATATATATATATATATTAGGAGCCATGTGCTCCCAATAGTTAGAGGAAGCCCAAGCCGACCACCCCTGCAACCTGGTTCAACCTGGCGCGCCGACTCAAGCAGGCTTTCGGGTGTGCCACCGACTCCATGTTTGTGCGCGCAAAAAAAGGAATGCATACATGAGTCAAACATGTTCCCTGCATGCACGTACATTTAGGAAAGAGATGTGTGATGATTTTTATTTTTAAATGCTTTATTTACTTTATAAATATAGGATGACTGCAACAGCCATGCAACTAGGCTCGTCAAGACCAGTTTATTATATATACCGATACTGAAAGGGAAATAGGGTCAAACCTTTTCCTAAATGATTTTGGTGGTTGAAATGCCCAACACAAATAATTGGACTAACTAGTTTGCTCTAGATTACATGTTCTACAGGTGCCAAAGGTTCAACACAAACCAATAAAAAGATCTAAGTTAAGGTTCAAAAGAAAGGAGCAAAAGAAACCGAAGAGAACCCTGGTATGGCACACCGGACTGTCCGGTGCACCACCGGACAGTGTCCGGTGCACCAGGGTGGATCGACTTCAAACTCATCACTTTCAGGTTTCTGAGTCCGCGCTCCGCTATAATTCACCAGACTGTCCGGTGGGTCACCGGACTGTCCGGTGTGCCAGTCGAGCAACGGCTCGCCAGCGCAACGGTCGACTCCAACGGTCGACTGACAAGTGAACAGTGCGCGGACAGTTCGCGCAGAGTCAGAGCAGCGCTAGAAGACGCACCGGACAGTGAACAGTGACTGTCCGGTGCCCCAAGTTGTCAGAGCTCCAACGGTCGAAACCGTCAGAACCCTAACGGTTGGGTGACGTGGCTGGCGCACCGGACTGTCCGGTGCGTCCATCGACAGCAGCCCTCCCCAACGGCTGTTTTGGTGGTTAGGGCTATAAATACCCCCAACCACCTCTATTCAAGGCATCCAAGTTTTCCAGCTATTGCATTCAATACAAGAGCTCTAGACTTCACTCCAAGACACAAACAAGAGATCAAATCCTCTCCCAAGTCCAAAATCACTCCAAACACTTAGTGACTAGTGAGAGAGAGATTTTTGTGTTCATTTGAGTTCTTGTCGCTTGGATCGCTTTCCTTCTTTCCCATTCTTGTTCCCAAGACATTTGTAATCAAAGCAAGATACACCAATTGTGTGGTGGTCCTTGCGGGGTCTAAGTGACCCATTTGATTGAGGAGATTTGGGACGTGCTCAAGACCACGCACGAGGGAGATGAGGTGACCAAGATCACCAAGCGGGAGACGATCGAGGGGGAGCTCGGTCGGTTCATCCTCAACCAAGGAGAGGAGCCACAAGCCATGTACAACCGGCTCAAGACCTTGGTGAATCAAGTGCGCAACCTCGGGAGCATAAAATGGGATGACCATGAAATAGTCAAGGTTATTTTAAGATCACTTGTTTTTCTTAATCCTACACAAGTTCAATTAATTTGTGGTGATCCTAGATACAAGCTAATGTCTCCCGAGGAGGTTATAGGAAAGTTTGTGAGCTTTGAATTGATGATCAAAGGCTCCAAACAAATCATCGAGCGAGGCGCCACCTCCACACCCAAGGTGCAACCCGTCGCATTCAAAGCGATGGAGGAGAAGAAAGAAGAGTCTACGTCAAGTAGGCTCCCCATCGACGCCTCCAAGCTCGACCACTCATCATCAAGAGCTTTCGCCAAATCCTCAAGCAAAGGAAGGGGAGAGACTACAAACCCCGTTCCAAGAAGATTTGCTACAAGTGTGGTAAGCCCGGTCACTTTATAGCCAAATGTCCATTATCAAGTGATAGTGACAAGGGCGGCGACAAGAAGGGAAGAAGGAAGGAGAAGAAGAAATACTACAAGAAGAAGGGTGGCGATGCTCACGTGTGTCGGGAATGGGACTCCGATGAGAGTTCCACCAACTCCTCCTCCGACGAGGACGCCGCCAACATCGCCGTCACCAAAGGCCTCCTCTTCCCCAACATCGGCCACAAGTGTCTTATGGCAAAGGATGGCAAGAAAAGGAAGGTACAAGCTAGAACCACCCCCAAGTATACTACATCTAGTGATAAGGGTAGTTCTAGTGATGATGAAGATAATTTGCTTGCCTTTTTTTGTCAACCTTAACATGCAACAAAAAGAAAAATTAAATGAATTAATAGGAGCTATTCATGAGAAGGATGAACTCTTGGATAGCCAAGAGGAATTCCTCATTAAGGAAAACAAAAGGCATGTTAAAGTAAAAAATGCTTATGCTCAGGAAGTAGAAAAGATTGAAAATTTGACTAAAGAGCTTAGCATTTGCTATGACGCCATTTCCAACCTTAGGAATGAGAACCGTGATTTATTTGCTAAGGTTGAAAAATCAAATGATTGTCATGATTCAATTGTCAATCTTAAAAATGATAATGCTAGTTTAATTGCTAAGATTGATAAATTGAACGAATCTCTTGCTAGCCTTAAGATTGAAAATGATAAATTAATTACTAAAGCTAAGAATTTAAATGTTTGCAATGATATTGTTTCCAATCTTAGAAATGAGAATGCTATTTTACATGCTAAGATTGATGAATTAAATGTTTGCAAACCCTCTACATCCACTGTTGATCATGTTTCTATTTGTATGAGATGTAGAGATATTAATGTTGATGCTATTCATTATCACCTAGATTTAATTAAACAACAAAATGATCACATAGCACAACTAACTAGTAAAATTAATGAGCATGAGATAGAAAATGAAAAATCTAAATTTGCTAGAAGTATGCTCTATAATGGGAGACACCCTGGCATTAAGGATGGCATTGGCTTCCAATAGGGAGATAATGTCAAGCTTAATGCCCCTAAGAGATTGTCCAATTTTGTTAAGGGCAAGGCTCCCATGGCTCAGGATAACGAGGGTTACATTTTATATCCTGCTGGTTATCCTAAGCACAAAAATAGGAGAATTCATTCTAGGAAGTCTCATTCTAGGTCTCATCATGCTTTTATGTATAAGAATGAGACATCTAGTTTTAGGCATTCTACCCATGTTAAAATGCCTAAAAAGAAATATCTTGTTGCATCAAATGAGCCTAATATTTCATTTAAGACTTTTGATGCTTCCTATGTGCTCACTAACAAATCAGGCAAAGTAGTTGCCAAATATGTTGGGGGCAAACACAAGGGCTCTAAGACTTGTGTTTGGGTACCCAAGGTGCTTGTTTCTAATGTTGTCGGCGTTTCGGACCCGCGAGGACCGTCAACCGACCAGTAAATTTGTTGATGCGTGTCCCTGCCCAGATGGGTTGATGCAAGATGGAACACAAGAGGGAAATGAGGCTTATGTTATCTCGCACCGGGGTGCTCGTAGTAGGGGTTACAAGCGTCGCAAGAGAGCGAGGGCGAGAGCGAGAGAGAGAGAGAGAGTCCCTATGTGCGTCTGTCTCTGCCTGTCTCGTCTGCCCCGCCTTCCTCTATGTCAACGTGTGTCCACGTGAACGTCTGCCCACCTCAACGTGAACCTCCCTTAGGAAGGCCCTGGACATCCCCTTTTATAGATACAAGGAGATGCCCAGTTGTACAATGGGGTGTAGCTATGTGCTAACATGGCTGGTGGAGAAGCGCCTTGAGCCCTGTACACGGGCTAACGTGGCCGTCGGAGAAGCGCCTTGAGCCCTGTAGACGGGCTAACATGGCCGTTGGAGAAGCGCCTTGAGCCCTGTAGAAGCATAGCTGGCGGTGCGGCATGGATGCTGCTGACGTTTCCTTGCTTCCGTAGGAGGCTGAGAGCAATCCGACGTCATGGGCGCACGCGGGGAACCATCATTACCTCTTGCCGGAGTAACCTTAGATGGGACACCGGTCTTGTTCCTTCGTAGCCTGAGGCAGCTAGCTAGGAGTAGGGTAATGACGCCCGAGCCCCGTTCAATAAGGGTCGGCTAGTGGCCTAGAGGCGCACTCCAAAAGTACCTACAGGTGATTTGCCGGACACGGACCCATTCGATAGGGTCCAAGGGCTCGATGCCTCCCTCCGGTGGGATTCCGTTACAAAATCGTTCCCGCTGGTCTCGAAAATGTCCTAGGGTACCTCGAGAGCGTAGCCCGAGCCTCAGCCATGTAACGAACGTACCCAGGGTCATCCCTGACTCTGCGTGCTCTGGGGCGCCTGTCGAACCCTTCCGAGGGGCCAGCCTTCAAACCCCTGATCAGTAAAGGGCACAGAGCCCGAGTGCTCTGGGGCGGTTGCCGAACCCCGGAGGGCGCAACCTTCGAACCCCTGATCAGTAGGAGGGCTCGGGGCCCGTTTCCTTCGCTGGGAAGGATCCCTTTCGGAATATCCCCTTTCCCGGTCCCTGTGGCAAGAGAGAGAGAGAGAGGAAAAGGAAAAGGATATGAATTTAAATAAGGTGGCGCACCTTTTTTGACGCGGTCATCATGACGGAGGTGAAACGGCGCCCGTTTCTGCTGCTGGAGGAGTCGCTTGCCCTGCCAAGGAGTTAATGCGATGGGACGGGCGATTCGCGGGGCGTCTGTTGCGTGTGCGCAAGCCGTTCAAGGAACGGAGCACGGGTGCGTCGTCTTTTACTCCGTGGGAGAGGGCTCCCCTGCCGTTTCAGGAGAGGGTGCGAGCCTGTAGGTTATTGGACCGCTGCTTCCGCCCGTCTGTTGCTGCAATTACTGTCGGCCCGCTTCTGGTCATATCAGTCGTCGTGCCTATCCCCGCGGCTGACTGACCCATGATCGTTGCACTCAATTGACACTGTTGGGTCAGGCGCAGGGCTGCCTCGAGTCGCGGCACTGGTTCTGCAGTCGAGTTGACGCAGCATTAGCGAGAGTGGCGGTGCGGTTTCCTTGCACGTAGTAACCGTTGCGCCGGTTACATGACACGTGGGCACGGGCCTCCATGCTGGACCGCCGGATGCGACGAAGCCAAAAGGGTGCACAACCGTGGTGCGGTTGCATGCTTCCTGCGTGGCGGTCCGCCCTTTCGACCACTGGTTTCGGCGAGGATGGGGGAATGCTTATAACCGCGGGGCGGTTACAAGTTTTGTGTGCGGCGATTTGGCTTCTTCCGTTTCGGGTCAGCTCGCATGACGTGTGGGACCCAGCCCCACGTCGGAGGGTGAGAACCCTGGAGCGCGTCGGTGGAGACTTTAGCCGTGATGCTTGGGGGTGCGAGTGAGGAGATCTGCCTTTAAAAAGGGGTCGATCCCCCGGGCAGTAGCCATGCCTTCACACTCTTCGCATTCATCGCGCTCTTCCACCTTCCGAGCCCCCAGATGGGGTGCACCTGTGTTGCCTTCTTCTTGCTGCTGTTGGAGGAGCACGACCCCATGGGGGTTGGCGCTCTTCAGTCACCGCTCGGCTTCAAGGATTTTCATCACGCAGCCCGACTGCAGTCCCCCGCCGGCGGTCACCTAGGATGATGACTGCAGGCCTCGTGGTGGGGAAGAGCGAGCTGGGCCGTGGCCTCCCCCATGCCCTCAGCTTCAAGGATGTTCATCATCCGTGCTGGGGAGGAGGGTGCGCCGAGTCGGGGCCCGCCTCCGCGTGGGCAGCGGCCCGCTCCTTCCCTTAGTGATCGGGGGAGAAGGGCATCCTCTAGCCCTGCGGAGGAGACGTCCTCCGGCCATGCGGGGGAAGGCGAACTGCTGCTGCCTGGTCAGGGTGTAGCTGTCTGTCCTCCACCCGGGCGACGGTCGTGCCGTGTGCAGGTGGCTGCTGTCGCCGGTGCTGAAGTGGTGGCCGCCGCTGGGGAGGCTTCCCCTTGCAGAAGTGGCTGCCTCCGCCGACGAGACCGTTAGTGCCACCTGCGCTCCGGACCTCCGGCTCTTTGGCTTTAATGGCTGGTTCTCGTCCCCCATGGGGGACGCGAACGAGGGCCTTTCAGTAGTAGCGTTTGCCCTGAGGCCATCGCTGCTGCTGTCTAGCCGCCCGAGACAGAGGTCGTTGTCGTGCTGCTGGTGCAGTGGTCGCCGGCGAGCCACCTAGAGTTTGTTATCCCGCAGGCCTTCCGGTGTGGAGGTTGTTCATTACTGCGGGATTGGACCCGGAGTCCCGTTTGTAATGGTACCCTCTTGAGAGCAAGATGTAATAGCTTTAAGTACTAAGACATCTGCCGTAGGTCGGGACAACCGCCGAGGGCGCTGCCGACGTCTAAGTCTAGGTATCATTGTTACCCCAAGTACGTGTGTTTATTCTTTGTGGCTGCTGAGGCCTGAACATTTTGGGTATAAAGTCGTGTTTCTTTCCTCCTGTTTCGAGCATTAGGACTTGTTCGTCGGTAGCAGAATCACTTATCCGAGCGTGAGCTACCTTTCGCGGAAGGTGACGAGTGAGGTATCCGTATCCCGGAGGCGTAGGAGTCCCTCGGCTCGGTTGGCCTTACTGTTCAAGGTCTCTCTCGCTCGTCATTAGGATTCCGTTATCGATGCAGTCGAAAGGCACGAAAGTCGTTTTGGCGGAAAACTTTTCCGAGGAAAATTTTGACGCAGAGGGGGCTTCCCCCTTTCTAGACTCGAGGCGACCGCTCGG
The DNA here is from genome assembly GCF_902167145.1 of Zea mays. NCBI lineage: Eukaryota > Viridiplantae > Streptophyta > Magnoliopsida > Poales > Poaceae > Zea > Zea mays. The sequence goes on along the minus strand of NC_050100.1, from coordinate 26,923,439 downwards.
GCCAGGACCCTTGCGGAGGGTCTAGCCGTGGTCGTCGGGTCTGCCCGGTCTGCCCGAGCCATGGCCTCACAGCAGCGTGCCCGGGCCGAGGGTATGTTTTGCCTGCTCTGTGACTTTGTTTTTGTCTCCACTCTTCACCCTGTGTCTGAAGAATGTTGTCCTACTGTCTGCAGGGTTCGAGACGGCTCTTGGCGAGTCCGTCAAGAACTGCAAGGCGCTTGCCGAGGCGGCTGAGCAGAAGGAGGCCGAGCGCATGGCCATGTCCGAGGCCATCTCGGCTTTCTGCCAGGCCTTTGGCCTCGATGGCGTCCCCTCGGGTAGCTCTCCCCAGAGTCATCTGCGGGCCTTGGGCGGCCATGTGCGCAACAGACTCCGCGGGGCGCTGCACCACGGCGTTAGGCGGGCCTTTGCCGTGCTCGCTTCCCACTATGACATGGATCTAGAGCGGGTCAGCAAGGGGTACTGCTTACCCGACGAAGAGGAGGTTGCCTTAGCCGAGGTCCAGAGGCTTGACGCGGCCGTCGAGGGCCCAAGTGCGGCGCTGGCTTCCTCCTTTGAGGTGGAGATCCTTCCGCCCGTGTCGCCGTCCGAGGCCGTGCCAGATTCTGCCGAGGGTGGAAACGACACCGAGGGTGCCGCTCCTCCCCCTGCCACTGTCTGAGCCTGCAAGAACAGTTTGCTTTGAAGTATGCGTATGTTTTTGCGGTCGCTGAGGCCTAAACATTTTAACGTCGGATTATAAAGTTGCATTTTGTTTCCTCTCGTTTCGAGCGTTAAGACTTGTTCGGTAGCAGAATCCCTTGTCCGAGCGTGAGTCACTTTTCGTGAAAGGTGATGAGTGAGGTATCCGTATCCCGGAGGCGTAGGAGTCCCTCGGCTCGGTCGACCTCGCCGCTTACGTGTTCTCCCATCGTTTTTAGGATTCTGTTATCGACACAGTCGAAAAGGCACGAAAGTCGTTCTGGCAGAAAAGTTTTCGAGCGTTAGGACTTGTTCGGTAGCAGAATCGCTTATCCGAGCGTGAGTTACTTTTCGCGGAAGGTGATGAGTGAGGTATCCGTATCCCGGAGGCGTAGGAGTCCTTCGGCTCGGTCGACCTTGCCGTTCAAGGTCTCTCTCGCTCGTCTTTAGGATTCTGTTATCGACGTAGTCGAAAAGCACGAAAGACGTTCTGGTAAAAGACTTTTCCGAGGAAAAATTTGACGCAGAGGGGGTTCCCCCCTTCTAGCCCCCGAGGGAGGGTCGGGCTTTGCCGAGGCAAGGCTGATCCTTCCTTGATGGTTAGACTTTATTTATGCATGTAAAGAGAGCGAGATACATGAACAACTTGAAACATTTTAAGGGTAAAAGCGACGTAGCTGTTGGATGTTCCAAGCGTTGTTGTAGACCTCGCCTTGATCATTGGCCAGCTTGTATGTCCCGGGCTTCAAAATCTTGGTGACGATGAAGGGCCCTTCCTAGGGAGGAGTAAGCTTGTGGCGCCCTCGGGCGTCTTGTCGCAGCCGAAGTACCAAGTTTCCCACTTGGAAGCCTCGGGGCCGAACCCTTCGGGCGTGGTAGCGTCGCAGAAACTGCTGATACCGCGCCGAGTGTAGTAAGGCCACGTCCCGAGCCTCTTCCAGCTGGTCCAATGAATCTTCTCGGCTGGTCTGGTTGCTTTGGTCGTCGTAAGCCTTTGTCCTCGGGGAACCGTATTCTAAGTTCGTGGGTAGGATGGCCTCGGCCCCATAGACTAGAAAGAACGGCGAGAAACTCGTGGCCCGGCTCGGCGTCATCCTCAGACTCCAAACCACCGAGGGTAGTTCCTTTATCCACCGCTTGCCAAACTTGTTGAGGTCATTGTAGATCCTCGGCTTCAGTCCCTGCAAAATCATACCGTTGGCGCGCTCCACCTGCCCATTTGTCATTGGGTGAGCTACGGCGGCCCAGTCCACACGGATGTGGTGGTCTTCGCAGAAGTCCAGGAACTTCTTTCCAGTGAACTGCGTGCCATTGTCGGTGATGATGGAGTTTGGGGCCCCAAAGCGATGGATGATATTTGTGAAGAACGCCACCGCCTACTCGGACCCGATGCTGGTTAAGGGTCGGACCTCGATCCACTTGGAGAATTTGTCGATGGCGACCAGCAGGTGCTTGAAGCCCCCGGGTGCCTTCTGCAAGGGACCGACGAGGTCCAGACCCCATACGGCAAATGACCAAGTGATGGGTATTGTTTGCAGGGTCTAAGCGGGCAGGTGTGTCTGTCTCGCATAGAATTGACACCCTCGGCAGGAGCGTATAATCCTAGTGGCGTCGGCCACCGCGGTCGGCCAGTAGAAACCTTGCCGGAAAGCGTTTCCGACGAGGGTCCGAGGTGCTGCATGGTGACTGCAAGCCCCCGAGTGTATTTCTTGTAACAACTCTTGTCCTTGGGCGATAGATATGCATCATTGGAGAATGCCTGAGGGGCTACGGTGGTACAACTCTTTTTCATCACCCAGTAAGACGAACGACTTGGCGTGCCGAGCCAGTCGCCGAGCTTCGGTCTTGTCGAGGGGCAGCTCTCCTCGAAGGAGATATTGCAGGTACGGGGTCTGCCAGTTTTGGTTTGGCGCAACCCCATTCCGCTCTCTCTCGATGCGTAAGGCCTCACCCTCGGCGGCCAAGGGTACCTCGGGCTGGGCCGAGGTCTCGTCGGGTTCGGGCGCATCATCGAGTTTCACGGATGGTTGATATATGTCCCTGGAGAAGACATCTGGGGGAACCGTCATTCGCCCCGAGGCTATTTTAGCCAGCTCATCTGCAGTCTCGTTGTACCGCCGAGCAACATAGTTGAGTTCCAGCCCGTGGAACTTATCTGCCAAGCACCGAACTTCGTCGCAATAGGCCTCCATTTTTCGATCGCGGCAGTGGGAGTTTGAAGCGTCCCGATCCTCTAGGACTCAAATGTGATACAATTACTAGTCCCAGGAGGCTAGTAAACACATTTATACATCAGATGATTCCAGATCTGCTTAAACGAGACCAACCTATAAAGGTGGCGAACAACTTTAAGAGTTGGTCCACAACTCGGGACATATCATCAGAGTGGGGCTGAAGCAGCCCGATATACGCAGTGAAGCAAATCAGCGGTCCAACAGCCACAGGCAAGGTTGGGAACAGTCGTAACTCTTACCCGATCTCCTTTTTCTGAAAAACAACAAATAAGCAAGGGTGAGTACAAACGTACTCAGCAGCCCACCTTTACCCGCGGAATGGGGAAATAAGATATAATGTATGGAATATGTGGAGCTCAGGATATTTTGCAGAAACATCAATATTTAATGCAGAGTTGTTTTGAAAAAACATTTTGTATTTTTGCAAAGCGCATCCTCTCCAAAAGGAGCAGGAAGTTTTTCAGTATTATAACAAAATCCCCTGGACTAAACCATCCAGGCATCTCAGCAGTTTCCCACTGGTTTTCCTTTTCAAAAACCGCTACTGGACTTCCCGTCCACCATAGCTCACGGCTCAACCGCCGAACCTTTTTAAAAACCACTTTTCTCAAAACCATCTCTTTTTTTTTGGAAAACAAAACATTAATTGTCATACCATACCAGACTCGTCCATTCCTGTGGACACAGACTATTCGAATAGGTTTTCAAACTCTGCGCAGAGGTGTACACTTTACCCACTAGTCCGGCTCTGCGATCTCATGATCAATGAGATTCGAATCCGAATCTCTTTCTTTCCCCGCACGTCCTAACCTTAACGGTTATCCGGAAGGAGTCAGGCCACCACCATGTCCAAACCGGACAAAACTTTCCCCCTCCTTATCCTCCCGGTGCTCCCCAGCCTTCATAACCCTGGGGTTGGACCGTACGAGTTCAGATTGAGTGACTGCCCACACAGTCTCGAGTGGTTGTACTATTAAAGAGTACAGGTAGTGAAGATGACAAACCGGTCCTTATATGAGGGGACAATCCTTCTGCTCACGCCTAAACCAGCTGAGCCAACACCTTAGGCCCTCCCCTAAACCAGGGAGTCCCTGATTATCCCACTCACAAGGTGATAAGGGTGAAAACCCTTCATCACACACATTTTGAAAAGCATTTTCTTTTGAAAACTCACACCTGTTCTCAAATCATTTGGAACATATATATCAGGGATTGATTGCGGCAAGCGGCTGGGTGGCCATAATAACTTGTCTCAAAATCATATCATGCATAAAATAACAAGCTGAGGGTTGTGGTTGAAAAATCATAGGTAATTTATGCATCAAAGGGATCCAGTGAGCTTGCCGTGCTTATTCGGCGAAGGGGGGAGGAGAGCTCGCGGAACTGGCTTCTGCCTCCACCGCCTAGCGTAGACTTGCAGATCTGGCTTCCACGAGACGACACGAACACTCCGATAACTATGCAACATGAACAAGCAAACATACAAACCAGCAAGTATACCAACAAATATTTAGTATAGTGGTCAGAATAGCGATATATGGATGGGTAGAGTCTTGAGTAGAATCTGTGTCATGTGGTGTTGTGATATTACTGGTGGTGGAGCGGAGGTGCTTACCAGGAGGGTGGACTGGAGGCGAAGCGACACTATGCGTGTAGCCGGCAGAGCGGAGTAACTGAGTGGGTGGGGTGTTTGCCTTGGTTGAGGGTGTTGAGTGTGTGTGGAGAGGGAGAGGGTAGTTGGGTGTATTTATAGCTGGGTGTATGTGGTGTAGCACAGTGAAGTTCATTGTTGGTGAGAATAGTGACGAATGAATCGTCTGACTTAGTATGAACAAGAGAGTTATAGGCAGAATATGGGACAAGAGTATTTTGGGAGTCTTCTGGAATATGAACCATGCTTAAGAGATGACATGGTTGGATAGGGAATAGTTTGATAAGAATTTAGAAACAAGAATTATTGGAATCTGAGTTTGGAAGCCTGGTTCGAAGAAATCTCAAAGTCAAGCGTGCTCAACTTGGGGAAACCTGGGATGGGTGACCAGATGGGAAGTTCCCTACTGGAAGGAAAATCACAGTCACCGGAGTCCGTATGACTGGAATATGGGTCTGGCTGGTCTTAAGTGGACTGGACAGCATGATGGATGAGTAGTTGAAATTTGGGGCGATCGGATGATCGATGAATAGTAACGATGATTAGTGGCGACAGAAAATAATTATAGATATCATCGATGAATAGTAACGATGATAAACAGTAATAGTAAATAGTAACGATGATGAATAGTGTATGTGAATAGTAACGATGAATAGTAACGGTGAATAGTGATAGTGAATAGTCGTATGAACGAACGATGAACGATGAATAGGAACTATGAACGAACGGACGAACGATCGAATGATCGGACGAACGAACGATCGGAATTTCGGCAGCATAACGGCATGAAAAGATTATTTGGACGAACGAACGGACGAACGATCGAATGATCGGACAAACGAACGATCGGAATTTCGGCAACATAACGGCAGGACAAAGATTATCTGGAAGAACGATGAATAGGGACTATGAACGAACGATGAACGATGAATAGGGAACTATGAACGAACGATGAACGATCGAATGATCGAACAAACGAACGATCGGAATTTTGGCAGCATAACGGCAGGAAAAAGATTATTTGGACGAACGAACGGACGAACGATCGAACGATCGGACGAACGGACGAACGAACCATGAACGATCGGACGAACGATCGAACGATCGGACGAACGAACGAACAAACTAAGAACAGGGGACGAACGATCGAAGAACGATCGAACGATCCTTGTGCTAGTGTGTGCTTGTGTGGAACATGGAGTGGGTGTGTGTGGGGGGGGGAAAGAGAGTTGCCATGAAATGGCTTGGGGTGAGATGAGAGGAGGCCCTTGCCCCTCTATTTATAGCCATGGTGGGGGGATTAGGGGGAGGGATGAGAGGATTAGTGGGAGGATGAGAGGATTAGTGGGAGAATGAGAGGATTAGTGGGAGATTAGCATGGATTTGTCTTATATGAGTGTAGTTAGCTTGTAGAGCTCACCGTATGACACTGGAGGCATACGTATACGTATGAGCATGAGAAAAGTTATGAAGAAATATTTGTAGGGACTTGAAAAATGATTATAAAGGTATTTCTTAGGAAGAAAATACTTGGAGATATATTGGTGGAATATTTGGGCAATATTTCTGGAAAGAATTTGAGGGGGATCACTAGGGAAATATCTGGGCAGTATTTCTGAAAAGAAATTGAGGGTGATCACTTGGGAAATCTTTGTAGGATATTTGAGGAGGATTTTGGAGAGAATATAGACCACTATATTTTATTTGCTGATATCAACTCGCAAACAAACATTTTGAAATGAAATTTGAAATTCATTTTGAATTTAGAGGGAGTTTGAGAAAATTTCAGGATTTGAATTTTTGGGATGCTACAAATCTACCCCACTTAAAAGGAATCTCGTCCTCGAGATTCGGCTTAGAAGGGTTATGGGTATAGCTTTACTTCAGCTACATATCTTCACTTTGCAGCTCTTCGAGGAGATGGAACTTCAACAAAATCTGGCCTTTGAGGAGCATCTGGTTGCTGATTGCAAACACTGATTCTGGCTACTCAAAGATCATCTTCAGGCTTCTAGCTTTCGCTTGGCAGCTAGCTTATTGAGGAAGCATTGATGCCAACACGCAAACCTTTCTCTTGCGAACTCCCACATGGATTCCTTTCTTGATTGGTCTTCTGGTGCTTCATCAACAAAACTTGGGTGACCACTTCTCATCCAGAAACTTATAAGCTTGGACGATATGGTCCTCCACAAGCTTGCTACAGGCCTTCTTCTTTTTCTCCATAGCAGGAACCTTATTGGAATACTACCCCACTTAAAAGAATGAGGGTAGAACTCTTGAATCTTGGGGATTTGAACTCCTTGAAGTACCACATAACAAGGGCGTTACGGGTCCTTCTCCTACTGTTGCTGCTTGAGCAGGCTGCGGAGAAATGACTGGCACAGGGTTGATTCTGGGAGAACCTTCTTCTTATCTTCTCTTCACTATCTTCTTTTATCTTCTCACTTTTCACTTTTCACTGCCTCTTTCTTTCTCTTTGCTCTTCCCACTGGAGGATTCTATCGATGAGTATTACCATCATACAGAGGAGGAAACCAAAGACTATGAACCATGTGCAATAGTCTTCAACCCAAGAATCACCAAGCATTGTGATCTTAGGGGCGAGGGAGTGGAAAATGGAGTTGCTTGCGATTTGGCAGAGGGGGTTTTATCTGGAGTGTGCTTTGCTTTGAGCGAGATGGGAGTTGAGGGAGCTGGTGGTGGGGGTTTATTGGTGAGCGGGGGTGCTCGATTGTGGAGTGGCGGTGATGGAGCAGGTGCTACGCGGCAGCGGGTGCGATAAGGGGAGGGGGGACTTGGTGTTGCCGGCAACGATGGCGGCGGTGGGTGCGCTGCAAAGGGGGGTGGGTGGCGGTAGTGCGCTGCAAAGGGGGGTGGGTGGCGGTAGTGCGCATGGAGGCGGGCACGCGTGCGGGGGCACGGGTGAGTGGTGGGGTCGATGACCCTGATGTTTGTGGTCTCTGGTTCCAAGAATCTTTGCCTCTCTGTATGGTAATAACTCCTTCTGTCCTCTTTTCCTGTTTACTTTGACTCAGGGGCAGTGCTTTGATTCTCACGGTCGGTCCTTTTGATTGAGCGGCTGGACTGGTTTCTTCTGTAGCTTGTTTCAGGCTTCAAGGGTAAGCTTCCCGGTATCTTCTTGGGTAAGGTGCTTTTTCTTGAGATGGGTTAAGATGAGAATGGAAGCATAAGGTGAGGATTAGTTCTAATTTGTTATCTGTGTTTTTAGAGAAAACCTTTCTTAAAAGGAAAGAAAACACACAAGCTCAGCAATGATAAGCACAAACAAATCAAATGTTTTGAATGGGGGGAAGAATAGAGTTTTTCCAAAGCACGAGCTACTCAGATTCGAGGGCTAAGCATAACTACTATTGCTTGGCTCCTGAATTGAGAACTATGCTAAATGCAACTTATGAGCACTAACGTTAAAGCATCACATATGCACTCAAAAGGGGAGAAAACATCAAGCGAAATTCATTTTGAAATGCCCTAGGGGGCCACACAATTAGAGTTTTGCAAAACACGAGTCTACACGATTACCTTTCATACATGCAGGGCTCTAGCCAAAGTGAAGAAAAACTTCACTACCCAATGCATGCAGAGGACTGGGCATAATTAACTTCAGACCAGGCAGCTTCTCTTCTGGTAGGGCTGGCACACAACTTCAATCTGAGATATCTCCTGGATGGGTCAACAGGGAGCTGATGTTGATGACTTCTTCTGGCTGCGACTGAGATGGCAGGACAGGGTCGAACTCTTCTTCAAGCGGGACTGGCTCTTGTAGCTCCTTAGAGGGCGGCGGTGCTGGTGGGGTGCTTGCAGCTTCTTCTTTGATCTCACGGGACGGTGCTGGAATCTTCTTCATGGTGAGGGGCTCAAACAACTCTAGCGGGGGATCTTGGGAGGATTCAGGGTGCTCTTGCTTATCCATAGCCTGAGGGAAGACTGGAATTCCTTCCAAGACTATGGCTCCTTCTGGTAGTTCCCAAGCCTTCTTTTCTCCTATGGTAGAGACCGGGTGACCTTCAAGAATCTGGGGGTCTTCAGCTCTCCTGGGTTGAACTAGGTTGGATGGAGCGGGCTCTTGGATCCGCAGGGCTCTACGTTGGTTATGGGTGACCAAGTAGGCCTCCATCAACTTCTGGACGTGTTCATCCTTGGCTTGCTTCAGGGCTTCCACAGCAATGACTTCACGACTTTCCAAGGCAGCTACACGAGCTTGAGCTGTGGTGAGATCCACATGCAGCTGACGGTTGCGCTTCTCTGAATCTTCTGCTCGGGCAATCATCTAACGGTGGTGCCGAGCCAAGAAATCATACTGTGCATCAAGGGTGAGCAGGTATGCAGTGAGGTACACGACTGTGGGGTCATCCTCAAGCAGTTGCTGCCCTTCCAATGCACGCATCCTGGCCATCCAAGCGGGACGGTCTCTCTAAAAGGGCGGAAAGAATCTGAGCGGTGTGTCGGCCACTTCTTCTTCATAGATCTGACACAGGGTCCTCAATGCGTTGCGAGCGACGACTTGGCAGGTGTCTTTGAATCTGTGCCCAGCAACAGTGACACTCCATTCCACATGGTGTGGACTGGATCTAATGTATACAGTCACAACACACTTCTCTGTGCCATGCTCGATGAATTCACGACCATCATACTCTGGCTGGCTCCTGATTCCGAGGCGGACTGTGCATGCTCTCAGCAACTTGGGGAAACCATCTTCATTCTGGCAGAAGCTAGTTTGGCACTGAACCTCCATCTGACTTCTGAGAGAAGGAAAGGGGGAAAACATTTTTGAAATGAAGGGATGAGAGCAAGAATTTTTTTAAGAAAATAGTTTTGACTCAAAAACTTTTGATCAGGCTAAGGGTTACGTCCTGCGGCCAACCTAACAGCTCTGATACCACCTGAAGCGTCCCGATCCTCTAGGACTCAAATGTGATACAATTACTAGTCCCAGGAGGCTAGTAAACACATTTATACATCAGATGATTCTAGATCTGCTTAAACGAGACCAACCTATAAAGGTGGCGAACAACTTTAAGAGTTGGTCCACAACTCGGGACATATCATCAGAGTGGGGCTGAAGCAGCCCGATATACGCAGTGAAGCAAATCAGCGGTCCAACAGTCATAGGCAAGGTTGGGAACAGTCGTAACTCTTACCCGATCTCCTTTTTCTGAAAAACAACAAATAAGCAAGGGTGAGTACAAACGTACTCAGCAGCCCACCTTCACCCGCGGAATGGGGAAATCAGATATAATGCATGGAATATGTGGAGCTCGGGATATTTTGCAGAAACAGCAATATTTAATGCAAAGTTGTTTTGAAAAATATTTTGTATTTTTGCAAAGCGCATCCTCTCCAAAAGGAGCAGGAAGTTTTTCAGTATTATAACAAAATCCCCTGGACTAAACCATCCAGGCATCTCAGCAGTTTCCCACTGGTTTTCCTTTTCAAAAATCGCTACTGGACTTTCCGTCCACCATAGCTCACGGCTCAACCGCCGAACCTTTTTAAAAACCACTTTTCTCAAAACCATCTCTTTTTTTGGAAAACAAAACATTAATTGCCATATCATACCAGACTCGTCCATTCCTGTGGACACAGACTATTCGAATAGGTTTTCAAACTCTACGCAGAGGTGTACACTTTACCCACTAGTCCGGCTCTGCGATCTCATGATCAATGAGATCCGAATACGAATCTCTTTCTTTCCCCGCACGTCCTAACCTTAACGGTTATCCGAAAGGAGTCAGGCCACCACCATGTCCAAACCAGACAAAACTTTCCCCCTCCTTATCCTCCCGGTGCTCCCCAGCCTTCATAACCCTAGGGTTGGACTGTACGAGTTTAGATTGAGTGACTGCCCACATAGTCTCGAGTGGTTGTACTATTAAAGAGTACAGGTAGTGAAGATGACAAACCAGTCCTTAGATGAGGGGACAATCCTTCTGCTCACGCCTAAACCAGCTGAGCCAACACCTTAGGCCCTCCCCTAAACCAGGGAGTCCCTAATTATCCCACTCACAAGGTGATAAGGGTGAAAACCCTTCATCACACACATTTTGAAAAGCATTTTCTTTTGAAAACTCACACATGTTCTCAAATCATTTGGAACATATATATCAGGGATTGATTGCGGCAAGCGGCTGGGTGGCCATAATAACTTGTCTCAAAATCATATCATGCATAAAATAACAGGATGAGGGTTGTGGTTGAAAAATCATAGGTAATTTATGCATCAAAGGGATCCAGTGAGCTTGCCGTGCTTATTCGGCGAAGGGGGAGGAGAGCTTGCGGAACTGGCTTCTGGCTCCATCGCCTAGCGTAGACTTGCAGATCTGGCTTCCACGAGACGACACGAACACTCCGATAACTATGCAACATGAACAAGCAAACATACAAACCAGCAAGTATACCAACAAATATTTAGTATAGTGGTCAGAATAGCGATATATGGATGGGTAGAGTCTTGAGTAGAATCTGTGTCATGTGGTGTTGTGATATTACTGGTGGTGGAGCGGAGGTGCTTACCAGGAGGGTGGACTGGAGGCGAAGCGACACTATGCGTGTAGCCGGCAGAGCGGAGTAACTGAGTGGGTGGGGTGTTTGCCTTGGTTGAGGGTGTTGAGTGTGTGTGGAGAGGGAGAGGGTAGTTGGGTGTATTTATAGCTGGGTGTATGTGGTGTAGCACAGTGAAGTTCACTGTTGGTGAGAATAGTGACGAATGAATCGTCTGACTTAGTATGAACAAGAGAGTTATAGGCAGAATATGGGACAAGAGTATTTTGGGAGTCTTCTGGAATATGAACCATGCTTAAGAGATGACATGGTTGGATAGGGAATAGTTTGATAAGAATTTAGAAACAAGAATTATTGGAATCTGAGTTTGGAAGCCTGGTTCGAAGGAATCTCAAAGTCAAGCGTGCTCAACTTGGGGAAACCTGGGATGGGTGACCAGATGGGAAGTTCCCTACTGGAAGGAAAATCACAGTCACCGGAGTCCGTATGACTGGAATATGGGTCTGGCTGGTCTTAAGTGGACTGGACAGCATGATGGATGAGTAGTTGAAATTTGGGGCGATCGGATGATCGATGAATAGTAACGATGATTAGTAACGATGAATAGTGGCGACAGAAAATAATTATAGATATCATCGATGAATAGTAACGATAATAAATAGTAATAGTAAATAGTAACGATGATGAATAGTGTATGTGAATAGTAACGATGAATAGTAATGGTGAATAGTGATAGTGAATAGTTCGTATGAACGAACGATGAACGATGAATAGGAACTATGAACGAACGGACGAACGATCGAATGATCGGACGAACGAACGATCGGAATTTCGGCAGCATAACGGCAAGAAAAGATTATTTGGACGAACGAACGGACGAACGATCGAATGATCGGACAAACGAACGATCGGAATTTCGGCAGCATAACGGCAGGACAAAGATTATCTGGAAGAACGATGAATAGGGACTATGAACGAACGATGAACGATGAATAGGGAACTATGAACGAACGATGAACGATCGAATGATCGAACAAACGAACGATCGGAATTTTGGCAGCATAACAGCAGGAAAAAGATTATTTGGACGAACGAACGGACGAACGATCGAACGATCAGACGAATGGACGAACGAACCATGAACGATCGGACGAACGATCGAACGATCGGACGAACGAACGAACAAACTAAGAACAGGGGACGAACGATCGAAGAACGATCGAACGATCCTTGTGCTAGTGTGTGCTTGTGTGGAACATGGAGTGGGTGTGTGGGGGGGGGGAAAGAGAGTTGCCATGAAATGGCTTGGGGTGAGATGAGAGGAGGCCCTTGCCCCTCTATTTATAGCCATGGTGGGGGGATTAGGGGGAGGGATGAGAGGATTAGTGGGAGGATGAGAGGATTAGTGGGAGAATGAGAGGATTAGTGGGAGATTAGCATGGATTTGTCTTATATGAGTGTAGTTAGCTTGTAGAGCTCACCGTATGACACTGGAGGCATACGTATACGTATGAGCATGAGAAAAGTTATGAAGAATTATTTGTAGGGACTTGAAAAATGATTATAAAGGTATTTCTTAGGAAGAAAATACTTGGAGATATATTGGTGGAATATTTGGGCAATATTTCTGGAAAGAATTTGAGGGGGATCACTGGGGAAATATCTGGGCAGTATTTCTGAAAAGAAATTGAGGGTGATCACTTGGGAAATATTTGTAGGATATTTGAGGAGGATTTTGGAGAGAATATAAACCACTATATTTTATTTGCTGATATCAACTCGCAAACAAACATTTTGAAATGAAATTTGAAATTCATTTTGAATTTAGAGGGAGTTTGAGAAAATTTCAGGATTTGAATTTTTGGGATGCTACAGAGTTCTTCATGACTTGGTCAATGACAAGTTGTGAGTCGCCCCTAGCGTTGAGGCGCCGAACCCCTAGCTCGACGGTGATGCGCAACCCGTTAACCAAAGCCTCGTACTCGGCCACGTTGTTTGACACCGGAAAATGGAGGCGCAGCACGTAGCGCACATGTTTCCTGAGGGGTGAGATGAAGAGCAAGCCAGCACCTACTCCTATTTTCATCAGCGACCCATTGAAGTACATGGTTCAAAGTTCGGCCTGGATTGGAGCCAGGAAGTCCGCCAAGACTTGGGATTTTATGGCCTTCTGAGGAGCGAATGAAATCATTTCGCCCATGTGTTCCACTGTCCATTTTGCTATCCTACCCGAGGCCTCTCGGCACTGGATGATCTCTCCCAGGGGGAAGGATGACACCACGGTCACCGGATGAGACTCGAAGTAGTGTCGCAATTTTCGTCGTGTCAGAATTACTGCGTACAATAGTTTCTGGATTTGTGGGTAGCGGATCTTGATCTCGGATAGCACCTCACTGATGAAGTAGACCGGCCTCTGGACGAGCAGTGCATGCCCTTCCTCCCGTCTCTCGACTACGATCGCGGCGCTGACCACCTGAGTGGTTGCGGCTACGTAGATCAAGAGGGCTTCTCCCGCAGCTGGGGGCACCAAGATGGGCGCGTTAGTAAGGAGTGCCTTTAAGTTTCCGAGGGCTTCCTCGGCCTCGGGGGTCCAAGTGAAGCGCTCGGCCTTCCTTAAGAGGCGGTACAAGGGTAATCCTTTCTTGCCAAGGTGCGAGATGAAGCGGCTTAGAGCCGCAAGGCATCCCATGACCCTTTGTACTCCTTTTAAATCCTTGATGGGTCCCATGTTGGTGATGGTCGCGATTTTCTCTGGAATGGCCTCGATGCCTCGCTCGGAGACGATGAACCCTAAGAGCATGCCTCGGGGGACTCCGAAGACACACTTTTCGGGATTGAGTTTTACGCCCATTGCGCGCAGGCACCCGAAAGTCACTTCGAGGTCGGAGAGGAGGTCGGAGGCTTTTCTTGTCTTGACAACGATGTCATCGAAGTAAGCCTCGACCGTTCTGCCGATGTGCTCTCCGAACACATGGTTCATGCACCTTTGGTAGGTCGCACCTGCATTCCTCAAGCCAAATGGTGTGATGAAAGAAGTCGCGAGCTGGTCGGACTCTTTCATCTTGATTTGGTGATAACCTGAATAGGCGTCGAGGAATGACAGGGTTTCGCACCCAGCAGTGGAGTCCACAATTTGATCGATGCGAGGCAGAGGGTAGGGAACCTTTGGACATGCTTTGTTTAAACCAGTGTAGTCTACGCACATCCTCCATTTCCCACCCTTTTTCTTTACAAGCACAGGGTTAGCTAGCCATTCGGGATGGAATACCTCTTTGATGAACCCTGTAGCCATCAGCTTGTGGACCTCCTCGCCTATGGCCCTACGCTTTTCTTCATCAAAACGGCGCAGGTGCTGCTTCATGGGTCGGGCACCGGCTCGGATATCCAGCGAGTGCTCGACGACATCCCTCGGTATGCCTCGCATGTCCGAGGGACTCCACGCAAAAATTTCGGCGTTTGCGCGGAGGAAGTCGACGAGCACTACTTCCTATTTGGGGTCGAGCTCGGAGCCGACCCTGACATGCTTGCAGGCGTCGTTGCTGGGGTTGAGGGCGACGGTCTTAACCGCCTCGGCTGGTTCGAAGTTGCCGGTGTGGCGCTTCGCATCAGGCGCCTCCTTGGAGAGGCAATCTAGGTCGGCGATGAGGGCCTCGGACTCGGCGATGGCCTCAGCGTACTCTACGCATTCCACGTCGCACTCGTAAGCATGGCGGTATGTGGATCCGACGGTGATGGTTTCGTTGGGGCCTGGCATCTTGAGCTTGAGGTACGTGTAGTTGGGGATGGCCATGAACTTGGCGTAGCACGGTCTTCCCAACACCGCGTGATAGGTTCCTCGGAAACCGACCACCTTGAACGTGAGGGTTTCCCTGCAGAAGTTGGAGGGAGTTCCGAAGCAGACAGGCAAATCAAGTTGCCCAAGGGACAGGACGCGCTTACTGGGGACGATCCCGTGAAAGGGTGCTGCACCGGCCCGGATCATGGACAGATCTATCCCTAAGAGCCCTAGGGTCTCGGCATAGATGATGTTGAGGTTGCTGCCTCCGTCCATGAGGACCTTGGTGAGCCTAGTGTTGCCGATGACGGGGTCGACGACGAGCGGGTACCTTCCTAGGCTCGGCACATAGTCGGGGTGGTCGCCTTGGTCGAAGGTGATGGGCTTGTCGGACCAGTCTAGGTAGACCGGCGCCGCTACCTTCACCGAGCAGACCTCCCGGTGCTCCTGCTTGCGGTGCCGAGCCGAGGCGTTCGCCACCTGTCCGTCGTAGATCATGAAGCAGTCGCGGACCTTCGGGAACTCCTCTTCCTTGTCGCCCCCTTCTTGTTGTTGCCTTGGTCCTTGCCACCTTCTGCCGAGGGTCCCGCCTTGACGAAGTAACGCCGGAGCATGTCGCACTCCTCAAGGGTGTGCTTGACGGGACCCCTGTGATAGGGGCACGACTCCTTGAGCATCTTGTCAAACGTGTTGACTCCTCCGAGAGGCTTCCGAGGATTCCTGTGCTCGGCAGCAGCGACGAGATCCACATCAACGGCGTCGCGCTTTGCTTGCGCCTTCTTCTTGGCCTTCTTTTTCGAGCCACGTTGGACGGACGCCTCGGAGGCGTCTTCCTTCTGTCTTCCCTGAGGTTGTTTGTCCTTCCGGAAGATGGCTTCGACCGCCTCCTGACCAGAGGCAAACTTGGTGGCAATGTCCATCAATTCGCTCGCCTTGGTGAGAGTCTTGTGCCCCAGTTTGCTCACCAAGTCCCGGCACGTGGTGCCGGCGAGGAATGCCCTGATGACGTCTGAGTCGGTGATGTTGGGCAGCTCGGTGCGCTGCTTTGAAAATCGCCGGATGTACTCTCGCAGGGATTCCCCTGGCTGCTGGCGGCAACTTCGGAGATCCCATGAGTTACCAGGGCGCACATACATACCTTGGAAGTTTCCCGCGAAGGCCTTGACCAGGTCGTCCCAGTCGGAGATCTGCGCAGGAGGCAGATGCTCCAGTCATGCCCGGGCAGCGTCGGAGAGGAAAAGGGGGAGGTTGCGGATGATGAGGTTGTCGCCATTCGTCCCTCCCAACTGGCATGCCAGTCGGTAATCCGCAAGCCACAACTCCGGCCTTGTCTCCCCTGAGTACTTGGTGATGGTAGTTGGGGCTCGGAACCGGGCCGGGAACGGCGCCCGTCGTATGGCCCGACTGAAGACCCTCGGACCTGGTGGTTCGGGCGAGGGGCTCCGGTCCTCCTCACTGTCATAGCGTCCTCCGCGCCTGGGGTGGTAGCCTTGGCGCACCCTCTCTTCGAGGCGGGCTCGACGGTCGCGGCGGTGCTACTCGTCGCCGAGGCGATCCGGGGCTGCAGGCGTCCCGTCCCGCGTGCGCCCGGTGCAGACCGAGGTCTCCCGCATGAGTCGGGAGGACGTTGCGTGATGCTCCGAGGGGCACGCTTGCCTTTGGGAGGCAGAGCTCTCGGCTCGTCGGACCGCTGCGTCTTCTAGGAGACCCTTGAGTTCGCCCTGGATACGCCGCCCCTCGGTGGTGGATGGCTCCGGCATTGTTTGGAGTAGCATCACCGGTGCAGCTAGATTCTGGCCGACCCCGCTGAAGGCCGGGGGCAGCCCTGCCTTGGCATTGTCAACGATACGACGTTGGACGTCTCGGGCCCGATGACGCGCTCCTCCGGCTAGTGCTCGGCCTGCCCACTCCTGCTTGATGTTTTGTCGGTGCTACACAAGCCGCCCTGCTTCTTCGTCGAGCTTGGCCTACATCTCGCGGAATTGCTCGAGCTGTGTGTCCTGACCCCCTGCAGGGACTGGGACCACAGCTAGCTCCCGTGGGATGTCAACGCGAGACGCAGGCACAGGGGCGTTGTCATCTTGCGGCATGCCGAGGTGGTTGTCTTCGCTGTGATCCCCCTGATCGATGTGGAAACACTCGCGACTTGGGTCGCAACCCTCGTCCCCGAGGCTGTGGTCATCGTCGGAGCAGCCGAAGAGGCAGTAGTCACATGCGGACATGAAGTCTCGCATGGCACTGGGATCACTGAGTCCGGAGAAATCCTAACCGAAGTCGGAGTCGTCGTCTTCCTCGGAACCCGCGGGGCCAGAGGTTGAGACGGCCGTCAGTCAGTCCCAAGATGACCACATATGATGCCCTAGAAGGTCAGGGTACGCCCTTGCGAAAGCGCTCACCGAAGCGGGGTCACTTGGTGGATCAAAGCTGAATCTAAAAGGGACAGGGTGGAAAACGGACGATACCTTTTGGTCGATGGACGGTGGTGAAGTCGCGTCGAGGACGGACTGCACCGTTATCTTAGGTACGAGGCTAACGCCCAGCAAGTCCTTCGCGAGGGTGCTGGCGTCATCAGTCCGCTCGGGGTTGGCGCGTTGCGGGGAAGCGACGCCCGTCGTTGTCTCAGGTGCGAGGACAACACCCGACATGTCCCCCACATGGGTGCCGGTGTCGTCGACTCGCTCTAGCCCGACAGCCAACAAGGTGCCGCTTCTTGCATGGCCACGGTTGCCCCGTCTCCTCCTCCTCCAGCGAGGAGGGTGGCGGGGCAAACCCGGGTGTTCCTCTTCTGCCACGGTGGGAAGCCGTCGTCGAGTTCGCCGCCGCCGGGCGAGCCGACGACCGTCGTTGCTGTCGCGCTGCGAGGGAAGGAGTACCATGTCGTAGCTGCCGTCGCGGGACATAAACTCGAGACTCCCGAAGCGGAGCAGCGTCCCTGGCTGAAGAGGCTGCTGGAGGCTACCCATCTGGAACTCAACGGGAAAGTGTTCGTTAACACGCAGCGAGCCCCTACCTGGCGCACCAACTGTCGGCGTTTCGGACCCGCGAGGACCGTCAACCGACCAGTAAATTTGTTATCTCGCACCGGGATGCTCGTAGTAGGGGTTACAAGCGTCGCGAGAGAGTGAGGGCGAGAGCGAGAGAGAGGGAGAGTCCCTACGTGCGTCCGTCTCTGCCTGTCTCGTCTGCCCCGCCTCCCTCTATGTCAACGTGTGTCCACGTGAACGTCTGCCCACCTCAACGTGAACCTCCCTTAGGAAGGCCCTGGACATTCCCTTTTATAGATACAAGGAGATGCCCAGCTGTACAATAGGGGTATAGCTATGTGCTAACGTGGCTGGTGGAGAAGCGCCTTGAGCCCTGTACACGGGCTAACATGGCCATCGGAGAAGCACCTTGAACCCTGTAGACGGGCTAACGTGGCCGTCGGAGAAGCGCCTTGAGCCCTATAGAAGCATAGCTGGCGGTGCGGCATGGATGCTGCTGATGTTTCCTTGCTTCCGTAGGAGGCTGAGAGCAATCCGACGTCATGGGCGCATGTGGGGAACCATCATTACCTGTTGCCAGAGTAACCTTAGATGGGACACCGGTCTTGTTCCTTCGTAGCCTGAGGCAGCTAGCTAGGAGTAGGGTAATGATGTATCCCCTATAGCGTAGTCGGTCCGAGGCCTAGGTCGGGCGAGGCGGAGACTTCTCTTGAGGTCGAGGCTAAGGTCGAGCGAGGTTGTGACTCCTCCCGAGGTCAAGGCTGAGGCCGAGGCCTGGGGTCGGGCGAGGCGGAGACCTTCTCCCGAGGCTGAGGCCTGAGGTCGGGCGAGGCGGAGACCTTCTCCCGAGGCCGAGGCCTGAGGTCGGGCGAGGCGAAGCTCCCTGTTGCGCCCGAGGCCGAACTTGTGGGAGATCGTGACTCAGTTTTACCCTGGTGGTTGGAACAGTAGCCGGAGCGGGGCGAACAACGCTGTTTTCCTGTCAGATCGGTCAGTAAAGGGGCAAAGTGACTGCGGTCACTTCGACCTTGCCGACTGAGGCACGCGTGTCAGGATAAGGTGTCAGGCGATCCCCGCATTAAATGCGCATGCGATACGGTCGGCTGGTAAGGCGATTTGGCCAAGGTCGCTGCACGACAAAGTCTGCCCGAGTTGGGCTTCGGGCGAGCCGAGGGTGCGTCTGCTGACTGAGGGGACCCTCGGGCGAGGCGTGAATCCGTCCGGGACTACTGTTCCCGCCCGAGGCTAGGCTCGGATGAGGTCGCGTCCCTCGGTAGACGTGGCCTTGACTTGAACCGCGCTTTATCAGCCGTGTATGGTTTGTTCTGAAGATGTTTTCTAGCCAGATTAAGGAGCATTGGGGGTACCCCTAATTATGGTACCCGACAAATGTGAAAGGACCCAAGACCGTTTGGGTACCTAAGAACAAGGCCTAAACTTGTTTTGTAGGTTTATGCATCTAGGGGCTCAAGTTGGATAATTGATAGCGGGTGCACAAACCACATGACTAGGGAGAAAATGATGTTCTCCTCCTAAGAGAAAAACGATGATCCCCAAAGAGCTATCACATTCGAGGATGGAAATCAAGGTTTGGTAAAAGGACTTGGTAAAATTGCTATATCTCCTGACCATTCTATTTCCAATGTTTTTCTTGTAGATTCTTTAGATTACAACTTGATTTCAGTTTCTCAATTATGCAAAATGGGTTACAACTGTCTTTTTACGGATATAGGTGTTACTGTCTTTAGAAGAAGTGATGATTTAGTAGCATTTAAGGGATTATTAGAGGGTCAGCTATACTTAGTTGATTTCAATAGAGCTGAACTCGATACTTGCTTAATTGCTAAGACTAATATGAGTTGGCTCTGACATCGCCGACTAGCCCATGTTGGGATGAAGAATCTTCACAAGCTTCTAAAGGGAGAACACATTTTGGGACTAACCAATGTTCATTTTGAGAAAGACAGGGTTTGTAGCGCATGTTAGGCAGGGAAGCAAGTTGGTACCCATCTTCCACACAAGAACATCATGACGACCGACAGGCCGTTTGAGCTACTCCACATGGATTTATTCGGTCCGATCGCTTACAGAAGCATCGGCGGGAGTAAGTATTGTCTTGTAATTGTGGATGATTATTCTCACTTCACTTGGGTGTTCTTTTTGCAGGAAAAATCACAAACCCAAGAGACCTTAAAGGGATTCTTGAGACAAGCTCAAAATGAGTTCGGATTGAGGATCAAGAAAATAAGAAGCGACAACGGGATGAAGTTCAAGAACTCTCAAATTGAAGGCTTTCTTGAGGATGAGAGCATCAAGCATGAGTTCTCTTCTACCTACACACCACAACAAAATGGTGTAGTGGAGAGGAAGAATAGAACTCTACTTGACATGGCGAGGACCATGCTTGATGAGTACAAGACTTCGGACCGGTTTTGGGCTGAGGCGATTAAAACCGCCTGCTACTCCATCAACCGGCTCTACCTTCACCGAATCCTCAAGAAGACATCATATGAACTTCTAACCTGTAAAAGCCCAATGTTTCATATTTTAGAGTCTTTGGTAGCAAATGTTTTATTCTTGTTAAAAGATGAAGAAAATCTAAATTTGCTCCTAAGGTTGTAGAAGGCTTTTTACTAGGATATGATTCAAACACAAGGGCATATAGAGTCTTCAACAAATCCACTGGATTAGTTGAGGTTTCTTGTGATATTGTGTTTAATGAGACTAATGGCTCTCAAGTAGAGCAAGTTGATCTTGATGAACTATATGATGTAGAGGCTCCATGCGTCGCGATAAGGAACATGTCCATCGGGGATGTGTGTCCTAAGGAATCCGAAGAGCCCACTATTGCACAAGATCAACCATCATCTTCCATGCAAACATCTCCACCAACCCAAGATGAGGATCAAGCTCAAGGTGATGAAAATGAAGATCAAGAGGATGAGCCACCTCAAGAGGAGGACAATGATCAAGGGGGAGATGACAATAATCAAGACAAGGAAGATGATCAAGAAGATCAGGGTCAAAGACCGCCACACCCAAGAGTCCACCAAGCGATACAACGAGATCACCCCGTGAACTCCATTCTCGGTGACATTCATAAGGGGGTAACCACTCGATCTCGTGTCGCACATTTTTGTAAACATTACTCTTTTGTGTCTTCTATTGAGCCATATAGGGTGGAAGACACATTAAGAGATTCGGATTGGGTGTTGGCAATGCAAGAGGATCTCAACAACTTCACAAGGAATGAGGTATGGCATCTTGTTCCACGTCCTAATCAAAATGTTGTAGGAACCAAGTGGGTCTTCTGCAACAAGCAAGATGAGCATGGTGTGGTGACAAGGAATAAAGCCCGACTTGTGGCCAAGGGATATTCACAAGTCGAAGGTTTGGATTTCGGTGAAACCTATGCACCCGTAGCTAGGCTTGAGTCAATTTGTATATTACTTGCCTATGCTACTTACCATGGCTTTAAGCTTTATCAAATGGACATGAAAAGTGCCTTCCTCAATGGACCAATCAAGGAAGAGGTTTATGTTGAGCAACCTCCCAGCTTTGAAGATAGTGAGTACCCTAACCATATGTATAAACTCTCTAAGGCGCTTTATGGGCTCAAGCAAGCCCCAAGAGCATGGTATGAATGCCTAAGAGATTTTCTTATCACTAATGGATTCAAAGTCGGCAAAGCCGATCCTACTCTCTTTACTAAAACTATTGCAAATGATTTGTTTGTATGCCAAATTTATGTTGATGATATCATATTTGGGTACACTAACAAATCTACTTGTGAAGAGTTTAGTAGGATCATGATTCAAAAATTTGAGATGCCTATGATGGGGGAGTTGAAGTATTTTCTAGGATTTCAAGTCAAGCAACTCCAAGAGGGCACCTTCATCAGCCAACTGAAGTACATTCAAGACATTCTTACCAAGTTTGTGATGAAGGATGCCAAGCCCATCAAGACACCTATGGGAACCAATGGGCATCTCGACCTCGACATGGGAGGTAAATCTATAGATCAAAAGGCATACCGGTCGATGATAGGATCTCTACTCTATTTATGTGCATCTCGACCGGATATTATGCTTTCCGTTTGCATGTGTGCAAGATTCCAAGCCGATCCTAAGGAAGTTCACCTTAGGGTCGTGAAAAGAATCTTGAGATATTTAGTTCATACACCCAAGTTTGGTCTTTGGTACCCCAAGGGATCCACCTTTGATTTAATAGGTTATTCAGATGCTGATTGGGCAGGGTGTGAAATTGATAGAAAGAGCACATCAGGGACTTGTCAGTTCTTGGGAAGATCCCTGGTGTCTTGGGCTTCAAAGAAACAAAATTCAGTAGCTCTTTCTACCGCCGAAGCCGAGTATATTGCCGCAGGCCATTGTTGCGCGCAATTACTTTGGATGAGGCAAACCCTTAGGGACTATAGCTACAAATTTAGCAAAGTCCCTCTCCTATGTGATAATGAGAGTGCAATCTGCATGGCGGATAATCCCGTTGAACACAGCCGCACTAAGCACATAGCCATTCGGTATCACTTTTTGAGGGATCACCAACAAAGGGGGATATCGAGATTGCGTATGTTAGCACCAAAGGACAACTAGCCGATATCTTTACCAAACCATTAGATGAGAAAACCTTTACCAAACTTAGGAATGAGCTAAACATTCTTGATTCTCGAAACTTTGATTGACACTTTGCACACATAGCTCATTTATATACCTTTGATCATATCCCTTTTATGTCTACGACTAATGTGTTTTCAAGTGTATTCCTATGCTAAGTCGTAGATTGAAAGGGAAATGGAGTCTTCGGCGAAGACAAGGCTTCCACTCCACTCTATCGGTATTATTTATCCTTCGCCGTCACTCTGCACCGCTCTCCACTTTGGTATAATCTTCACTCATATTTATTTGTACCATTGGGGAGAATGTAAAAAGGGCTCTAAAGATTCTGTTTTTGACGATTAATGCCAAAGGGGAGAGAATATAGCCCAAAGCAAAAGGACTGCACCACCACAAATTTTAAAAGTTTAAAATGAAGTTTTTCAATTAGTAACTTATGATGAAATATTTAAAAGAGGATTTTTCAATTGCTTAGCATTTTTCATTTGGTATTAAAGAGTTAATCTTCTTTCAATTGGTAAAACCCTCTTGAATACTAAGAGGAGAATTTCATTAAGGGGGAGTTTTGTTTAAGTCAAAGAAAAAGCATTTGAAACAGGGGGAGAAAATTTCGAATCTTGAAAATGCTTCTTACAATCTTATTCATATACCTTTGACTAGTTGCAAAAGTACTTTGAAAAGATTTTCCAAAAGATTTTGCAAAAATAAAACAAGTTGTGCAAGTGTGGTCCAAAATGTTAAAAAAAGCAATCCATGCATATCTAATGAAAGTATATATTGGTTTAATTCCAAGCAACCTTTGCACTTACCTTATGCAAACTAGTTCAATTCTACACTTATATATTTGCTTTGGTTTGTGTTGGCATCAATCACCAAAAAGGGGGAGATTGAAAGGGAAATAAGGTCAAACCTTTTCCTAAATGATTTTGGTGGTTGAAATGTCCAACATAAATAATTGGACTAACTAGTTTGCTCTAGATTACATGTTCTACAGGTGCCAAAGGTTCAACATAAACCAATAAAAAGATCTAAGTTAAGGTTCAAAAGAAAGGAGCAAAAGAAACTAAAGAGAACCCTGGTCTGGCGCACCGGACTGTCCGGTGTGCCACCGGACAGTATCCGGTGCACCAGGGTGGATCGACTTCAAACTCTTCACCTTCGGGTTTCTGAGTCCGCGCTCCGCTATAATTCACTGGATTGTCCGGTGGGTCACCGGACTGTCCGGTGTGCCAGCGGAGCAACGGCTCGCTAGTGCAACGGTCGACTCCAACGGTCGACTGACAAGTGAACAGTGCACGGACAGTTCGCGCAGAGTCAGAGCAGCACCAGAAGACGCATCGAACAGTGAACAGTGACTGTCCGGTGCGACACCGGACTGTCCGGTGGCCCAGGCTGTCAGAGCTCCAACGGTCGAAACCGTCAGAACCCTAACGGTTGGGTGACGTGGCTGGCGCACCGGACAGTGTTCGGTGACGCACCGGACTGTCCGGTGCGCCCATCGACAGCAGCCCTCCCCAACGGTTGTTTTGGTGGTTGGGGCTATAAATACTCCCCAACCACCTCTATTCAAGGCATCCAAGTTTTCCAGCTATTGTATTCAATACAAGAGCTCTAGACTTCACTCCAAGACACAAACAAGAGATGAAATCCTCTCCTAAGTCCAAAATCACTCCAAACACTTAGTGACTAGTGAGAGAGAGATTTTCGTGTTCATTTGAGTTCTTGTCGCTTGGATCGCTTTTCTTCTTTCCCATTCTTGTTCCCAAGACATTTGTAATCAAAGCAAGACACACCAATTGTGTGGTGGTCCTTGCGGGGTCTAAGTGACTCATTTGATTGAGGAGAAAAGCTCACTCGGTCTAGATGACCGTTTGAGAGAGGGAAATGGTTGAAAGAGACCCGGTCTTTGTGACCACCTCAACGGGGAGTAGGTTTGCAAGAACCGAACCTCGGTAAAACAAATCACTGTGTCATCCGCTTCATTTGCTTGTGATTTGTTTTCGCCCTCTCTTTGGACTTCGATTTTATTCTAACGCTAACCTCGGCTTGTAAATGTGCTTAAAGTTTATAAATTTCAGATTTGCCTATTCACCCCCTCTAAGCTTTTTCAGATACTAAATATGCTATACGTTATAGATAATTATACAATTCGGTATACTGCAATAAAAATCTATTACCGCTGCATGCGTAAAAATTTATGATGGAAAGAATGTGCAATGAAAGAAAATGAATTGGCATGCATAGAAACAAAAAATCGTATTTAATGCTTTATTTTCTCCATAAATATAGGATACCTTCAACAACCATGCAACTAAACTCGTTAGAATTAGTTTATGATATATACTGATACTAATTATGCTACACAGTGTAGGTATTTATGTAATTCGGTACATTGCGTAAAAATCTGTTTCCTGCTGTATACGCACAAATTTTGGATGACAAGATTTGCGATGAAAGAAAATCGATTGGCATGTATGGAAACAAAAATCTTATTTAAATACTTTATTTTCTTCATAAATATAGGATCGCTCCAATAGTAATGCAACTAGGCTCGTTAGACCAGTTTATGATTTATATTTATACAAATTATACTACACGATGTAAGTATTTATACAATGCGGTACACTGCGTAAAAAATCTGACATGTTATTCACTGGTGGACGCATCTTCGGATTTGAGCGTAAAAATATTAAGTTTTGAGTATAAAATCTCTCAGTTATAAACGTAAATAACGAGCTAATGCGAGAGATTGATAGCTCTAGTGGGTTGTAATTACAATCTTATTTTTATGACAGATTCGAAAAACATGAGAGTCACATGCATGCGGTTTCTATTTTTATACAGATCCAAAAATTATAGTAAATTGTGAGAGTTTCTATTGCATGCGCGTAAATTTTAAACTATATTTTCCTTTCTAGTGTACGCACGCAAAAAAATTAGATGATATAAAAAATTAGATGATATGAGTCATAGTATAAATTCTTATAAAGGCCGTCGCGGAGAAAATCCTTGTCCCTACTCCTCTCCGCGAGAGCCAGCCTATCGATGGAGAAGCGGGAGGGCAGCGCCATGGCCCGACTGAACAACGATTGAGGCGGTCAACGATGGTGGAGAAGGACTCGGTTCGATCGACGAGATCGGCCACGAAGAGGCGATGAATGAGTCCCAGTCGATAACGACGTTTGCAACCAACAGCGTGTGGCGGGAGGAGTGGCCAGAGGTGGAGGCTTGGCCGTGGAAGTGTCACCACATGCGGGAGACAAGGAGGAGCAGGAGGATGTGTCATGTGACCGGCGACAACGTTGTAGGTGGAGCAGAGCAGTGAGCTGCTCAGCGGTGGCCCAGCTGTCATGCTGATGTCGTGGTCCATTACCTCCGATGATGGCGTATGCTGCTGGAGCACCAATCTTTGTGAGAAATGAGGTCCACACTGGTTTTGGAGGCGGACCAGACGAAGTGGAGGGAGCAAGCACATGACTGGTATAGAGAGGGATCACATGCCGGGGAGAGAGGAAGAAGAGGAGAGCGGTTGCTATGGTAAGAAGTCACATGGAGAGTGGACACTGTTTGGTTGTGGAGCCGATTGGTATTAAATGTGTGTTTGGTTGGACGTATAACGAGGGATAGAAGATGACGGTCATATTTTATATAGTGTTAGAATGAGAGTCACACAGGGACGAGATTAATACCGGAGCAATTTTTAGTGGTGACATGATAAAAAAAATTGAGGGAATGGTGCCGTCCCGCCTCATCCTGCTTTAACATGAAACCAAACACATCCTAAGCGGCTTCATGCTAGGCAGTGGCTACGTCCGAAAGATTTTGAGGAGCCAAATGGTTCAACATTTTAGATATAATTTTCTTTTTTAAATCACTCTATCTTACATAAAATTAATCTAAACAAAAATAAACTAAAAATAAAGTGACTTGCTTCTATCATACTCTCGAACCAAACACTGTTAAAAAAGAGTGCAGAAGCAGATCCACCCAGAGTGGTGGACAGGTAAATGGAGGGACATGGATCTCATATATTTTTTTGTCCACTAAATCAGTCCCAAAGGCTAGTTTAGGAGCCATAAAAACCGAGGAGATTGAAGAGACAGAAATTTTATTTTTATTTAATTTTGAATAAAAAAAGATTATAGCCCTCATAATTTACTCTGATTTTATAGCTCCCAAATGGCAGAGTTGCAGGGGTCAAAACTGACGACCCCGTTCCGTCCGACTCGATCCACGGCACGCGCCCACGCCGCCCGCCCAAGTCAGCCAGCCGGTGATCTCATGGCACCTAGCGTCCCCGACGCGGCGAAGCATCCTCTTCCACAGTTTCCTTCCGCTACCGCTAGTGACCTTTCCAGGACGACAACTCCCAGGTCCCGACTCCCCCAAATTTCCCCCTTCCCTTCCGCCTCGCCTCCAGCCACCGCGTCCGCCTCGCCTCCAGCCACCGCGTCCGCCTCCGATGGCGTCGGCGGCGGGGTCCTCGAACGTGATGCTCGCGATCAACGAGAAGAAAACGATCACCACTGACCTCTACCGCCCGCTGCGCCTCTACATCGCCTCCACCTACTCGGAACGCGAGGCCGCTGCGGCCGACGACGACCTTAGCGTGGTGTGCGACCTCCGCGCTGCTGTCGAGAAGCCCTCCCTCCCGGACCCGTCCTCCCTCGAGCAGCGCCGCGACGCGCTCCTCGCCTACGCGCGGGCTCTGGCACTCGTGGAGCCCCGCTTCCCCATCTCCCCCGATCGCGCCCACGTCCACTCCCTCACCTTCACCTGGCACGACGCATTCAAGGGGAACAAGAAGTGCGCCCTCGCCTCCATCCACCTCGAGAAGGCATCCGTGCTCTTTAACCTCGGCGCCGTCTACTCCCAGATCGCGCTCGCCGCGGACCGCTCGACTGACGTCGGGATCAGGATCGCGTGCGGCGCCTTCCAGAGTGCGGCGGGGGCGTTCGCGTGGCTCAGGGAGAGCGGGGCCGCGGCGAAGGCTGTCGCTGCGGGGACCACCACCGTGGACATCACGCCCGAGTGCGCCGGCATGCTGGAGAAACTCATGCTCGCGCAGGCGCAAGAATGCTTCTTCGAGAAGGTTATAGGTGGAGGGAAGCCACCCGCGCTGTGCTCCAAGGTGGCGCGGCAGGTGCGCCATTACTTCCTGTTCAGGTTTTGCGTCATGCGAGCTTAGTTTAGATTGCTATAGAATGAATGAAAGCTCTGAATGTTTCTTAAGTTGTTTAAGCATTGACAATATGTTTACCAGCCAGAAGTGAATTCACGATGTTGTAGTGTTGAGGACTTATAACTAACAACTAATTATATGCCAAACCCTAAGCTAGGGAAGTCATTTTATCTAACATCAAGATAAACCTTCAAGAATAATCCTATAGGCCTATGGGGTGGCTAACTTGTTTGATTGAATTGTATTAGGAGACGGACTCAGCAAGCAAGTTCATGTGTGTATCCAGTTGTGAGATTATTTCCTACTGTTGATTTGATTTAGTTATATATGGCGACTTAATTGTATATGAGTCACACTGTTCATTTTTAGCTACAATTAATGCACCACATCCTTATTCACGATGCAGTTCTTTCTTGTGCAAAACGTTGGTGTCAATGTGCTATCTAACTAAGGGCATATTTGGAAGCATCCAGTTTTTAAGAAACTAGTTTTTGAAAACTGAGGCGGTTCCAAACATACTAACTTATGTCCCAATTTATAGAAACTGGATTCCTAGTTTCTTAAAACCAAAAGGCTAGCCTCCCCTAGCTAAAGCCAGTTTATAAAAACCGAGGTGGTTCCAAACACCATTAACTGTTTTTTTTTCATAAACCAGTTTCTAGAAACTAGAGATAGAAACTGGATTTTTAAAAACTAGTTGCTTCCAAACAGGGCCTAATTCTTGGTCATTGCATGTTCACATTTTTTAGGTTGGCATACTCTATGAAGAAGCATACACAGCTCTCAGTGCATCTCCTCTAAGTCAGCACTTTGATAAGACATGGGTGTCCCATGTCCAGCTTAAAGCTGCTCAATTCTACGCCGATGCTTGCTACAGGTATTCACTGGATCTTCATGAGAAAGAAGAAATTGCTGAGGAAATTGCACGTTTAAAGATTGGTATGAGTGCCTTGGCAGATGCTAAGAAGACTACGAAGGGAGTTGCTGCCCAACTTCTGGATTCCGTCAACAAGCTGGAAAGTAACATGAAAACCAACTTGGAAAGGGCTATGAAGGAGAATGATCGTGTTTACTTGATGCGGGTTCCAGCTGCTGGTTCCTTGGGTGCCCTCCCTGCAGCGTCCCTTGTAAAACCTACCTCTTTGGCTGAAGTTTTAGATGCCAGCAAGGAAAGGCTTTTTTCATCACTTGTGCCTGATGGCAGCATGAAAGCACTTTCTAAGTACACAGAGATGGTAGATAATAGTATCCGGACCCAGGCTGAGAAATTGCAGCAAGCTAGTGAGATCACTAGAGTCAGGCTGAAGGAAATGGACTTACCAGATTCTATTCTTTCATTGGAAGGAAATATAACCTTGCCCATGGATCTGAAGGAAGACGTAGAGGCTGTGCAGATAAGCGGTGGCCCTGCTGGCTTAGAATCTGAGTTGCAGCAACTTAGGGATTTGAGCAGGGTCAATCAGGAACTACTTGTCCAGACTGAAGAGCTTCTACAGAAGGAGGCGAATGAAGACGCTCAATTTCGTACACAATTTGGGAGTCGTTGGACTAGACCTCAATCAAGCACCCTAACAAAGAATATTCAGGATAGATTGAATCTGTTTGCTTCTAATTTGAAGAGAGCTGCTGATAGTGATTCTCTGATTGAACGAGGCGTGAAGGAGAACTATTCATTGATGTCTATCCTTGACAAAAGGCCGGTGAGAGTTCAACATTAGTATATAACATGAAACTAGAAGTATAATTAGGATTTAACATATGAGTGGATTACTTATCTTTATTTGCTTCCCAATGAACCGTACCTCTCTTCTGTGATCATCATTTTATTCTTCATATCTAGATAGTTACATGTACCTGTTGTCTGTTGCAGATAGAGTCTGCACTTCCAAGTATTTCCAGGCCTATCATGTCCTTGGATGGAAATGAAGATGCCATTGTTGGAGCCCTGAAACAAAGCTTGGTAATGTACAGTAGTTTCTATAGCTAGTAGAACATGCAGTAAAACTTCTTTTTTAACTTGGCAAAACTTGCTTTTATTTGTCAACAGAGACAACTGGAGTCTCTTGGCGCACAAAGGGCAGGTCTTGAAGACATGCTCAAAGAAATGAAAAGAAAGGTGCAACTATTGTTCCTGTATCTTTCACTATAGGTCTTTTTGCACAAGATTTTTCTTGGTCTTACATGTAGAATACATTCGTCTGGTGCTAGCACTGAACAGTAGCTATGGGTCTGTTTTACCTTCTTAGCGATCATGCTTAAAGTTCCAAGTTTTAATGTTCTTGACTTCTTGGAGTGCTGTATTAGTACTAATTCATCATGGGCTCCTATGACTGTGAGTGTCTGTGTTCTGTTTTGCGTTGCCCCTTCCAAATTACACTTGACGATTGTTCAAGAAAAAACCCACTTGACAATATTTTATGGTGGTCCTGATGGATTGCTTTTCAAGTTTGTTAGCCATTAAACTAGCTGAAATTCATTTGTCGTCTTTCATTACTTAGAAATTAGTGATAAATAACTGATGATGTGGTCATATACTATAGTATCTTAGTGCATTGAGAAGATCCATTTTGGCCAGGATGATATATTGCCTAAGTTGATGGTTGGCGTGGGATCACATGATGATCTTTTCAAGAAGGAGATTGCTAAGTATGATCCTATATGTGCTGATATTGCTGATAACATTGTGGCACAGGAACAATTGTTGCTACAAATACAGGTAAGCAGGCATACCTCTCTGTGTTAAATTTGCGTAAAGTTCTATCAACAACAAAGTGTATTAAAACTGAGTAGCAGTGTCGTTGTTTTGCAATTGAGACAGTGTTGAGAAAAAGAAGAAACAGCAGGAGAAGTGTTTATAAGAGCCCAATGCCCTATATTTTGCCATGTACCTTCGTCTTGTGTCTAACACTTAGATACTGGATCCTTGCACAGGCACAAAACGAGCAATTTGCTGCTGTATTCAACCTAGAGGATTACAAAGGTAACCTTTATGGATTTTTTTCTGTCACAGTTGTGATAGATGCCTTTACATTTGCTTTTGTAACTTGCTTTATACATCGAGTCCAAAAGTTACAACATGCTCTTTAGGTATTCTAATTATCCTCATGGTAACAAGGTTTTACAGTCATTTTCTTCAAGGGTATATGTGCTAATTTTTGAGCAAATTATCTGTTTTAAATATCCATGTGATGTAGCCTTTTGCACTTTCCACTTTTGTACTTCACGAGCCTTATGGATGGTAGCTATCAAGCAGTATGTTATTCTGGTAGCGTTCTTTCCGTTATTGAGCCCAGCAAATACAGCAGTGGTTCTCTACATCACGCTGGCTGGTTGGGCAATTATTGATTTGTGGGCATTTTTGTCCAAATCTCAGCAATTTGTCTGCCTTAGTTGTTCATAAGCTTACTTAGGTTGTGGCCAGCAGATCGTGCATATGGCCCTGCAAAGCACTGTTTTGCACTGTTTACAGAGTGGAGTTTGAAATATGAGATATAATGAGTAAGACTGCTGGAGATAGCCCTAGCAAGCTAGTTGATGCATACCTTTTCTTGAATGTCCGCCATTTTCTTGAGTAACTTCAAATTGCTATTGCTCTGCTTAATCTCTACTCCCTCTGTTCCAAATTAGAGGTCACTTCAGCTTTCTCCTAAGTCAAACATCTCTAACTTTGACTAATTTTATTTTTGAAAAATTACTAACATTTACAAGTTCAAATAAATGCACCGTCAAGACATATTTCATGAAGAACTTGATGAAACCCAGTTTGTTGTTGTAAATATCGATGTATTTTCTTGTAAACTTAAATTGAACTTAGAGAAGTTTGGCTTAGGACAAAAAAAAATGGTCTATAATTTTGAACGGAGGTGTAACCTGTGATTATCGTTAACATGGATCTGTTATCATATTCGGGTGCTAATGTGTAGTTTTGATTTGTTAATCTCCTTTTTCCTTCAGCTGCCCGTGAGAGATGTTACAAGCAAATCGCTGCTGCTGTTGTGAAATACCAGGAGTTTAAAAAGAACATCAACGAGGGCCTAAACTTTTATGTGACTTTACAGGTGCGATTGCATTTTCAATTTTTTTTTAAATATTTGCGTCGAACATAGGAATGCAGATGTCTCGTCTCGAATGGGCTACTGATATTGGGATGACCCCCCCTCCCTCTGCACAGGAAGCAATTGGCAAAATAAAACAGCAGTGCAGCGACTTCATAATGACCCGAAACATTCAGTGCCGTGAAATGATGGAAGATGTGCAGAGGAAGCTACCCGGCTTCAGATTCTCGTCGTCCAGCCGCTCCTCTATGCAGAGGAATGCTGCTTCTGTGCCACCTGACGAGAGCAGCCCATCACCGCCACCGCCGCATGCCCAGGCTCCCTATGCCTCTCCACCAGGGGTAGACTCGAGGCATGGATATTCTCAACCGGAGGCAAGACCTGCATACTCGCAGCCATACCCCCCATCCTATGGGGCGACACCGCAACAGCCGACGTATGGTGCACAACACCCCGGGCAGTACCAGCCGCCTCCTGGCCATGACTGCGGTCAGCCGGCATATCCTGGATGGCGCGGGCCATACCCATACTACAATGCCCCCCAGCCGCAGCAATCTGTGCCTTGTCCACAGGCGCCGTACAATGCCACTGGGGCTTACCCTCCGCACCAGAGCAACTATTACCGACCTCAATAAGTGCTGCAACTATTTCTTATTATTTTGCTTCTTTTTTTTCCATTGGGTCTTACCATTCTGGTGTACTACTACTGCATACGAGAGAGTTCGGGTAGTGTAATAGCAGGTATAGCTTTGTATGATTTAGTGGCGGACCCAGAAAGACCCGGTCCGAAGCGACCATAAACTATAATATAGTAGCATATAAAAAATTGTACGGCGAAACAATGTTGTCATAGATATTAAAGATGACATACAAGTTATGATGTAGCTCCTTTCAAATGTATCATGTCAACATCAACATCAGTGCTTCTTGCTCCAGAACCTTGAAGGGAAATCATATTAAGAACGTGACTTGAAAGGTAATGTTGAATAAATTTAATAATATTAGTAATTGGTACATACCACTAGTACGAGGTAGATTTACCCTGCGGGTTCTCATGCCTTGAAAATAATTCAATATATTTGCATCATCAATGCTTGTAAATATATCCCTCTCAATATAACACACCATACGATGGTTAAGCCATTCGTCTTCTGTCTTATTCCGCAACTCAATTTTAATGATATTCATAGATGAGAAAGCTCTCTCCACAGATGTTGTTGCCACTGGTAAAATCAAAGCTAACTCAATGAGACGATATACAAATGGAAAAACAACATGCCTGTCACTCTGAACCATTCTCACAGCAAGATCGCCTAGGTCATTATAACTTAGAATATCTGGATCAGCTCTCATATCAATAATGAATATCTCAAGTTGGTCTTTCAAAACTATGCAATCATATGTAGAGAAGTCTGCATCATACAATTTAGCAAGCTCAGTTAACTTATCTCCATCAAAATTGGCAAAAGAATTTCTTGGATCAAGACAGGCAATGCATCTCAACTGCCTTACACTCTGAGGTGAACCCGAGATCACAATCACACACACGGAACTAAAATTTTAACTCGTCGGCTGTTCCTTGCACACAAACAGCGAGAAGCACGGTTAGTACAAGGCACGAGTAGTCCGGGTCTGGAGCGAAGAAAACGAAGCCGGGCAAGGGCCGAGGAGCTACATACCTACAGTATGTAGGCTGCAGGGACTGGGCTGGGGCCTGGGGCGCGGCGGAGTCGTGCCCAGACCCAGTCACCAGGCGCGCGCGGCGGACTGGGCGGCGCCGGCTCGACGCTCGGAGTCGGTGGACTGGGCTGGGGCGCTGGGCGAGAGTTTGGCGCGGTGGCCGGGGGCGCGACCGCGCGGGGCGCGGCGCAGCGGCGGACTGGGGCATGGACGCGTTCGGCGCTCGGTGGACTGCGACGCGGTAGCGGACTAGGGTTCGCGCACGCGCTCGGCGACTCGGCGCTCTGCTGTGGGCTGTGGCCCAGCCGCCTAGGATCTTCTAAAAAAATTGGGCCTGCGCCCCGGGCCATGGCCCAGGCGGCCATGGGCCTGGGTCCGCCCCTGAATGATAGCACCTATCAATTGCCGTTACTTAGCTTGAGTGCAGCCAAGTAGCAAAATGTGTACAACTAGAGAACCAACCCTGAGTCATTTTCTATTTCTGTAAATAATAAAGAGCCACATTTTCTGTTCTACGACAAGGTGACCATCGGTTATCAGATCCTCGTCCACCTCTGCTCACAAGAGGACGAGTGCCGTATGACGGGAGTCATACGCGATGTCCTCACTAGATCAATACCTGTTTTCTTTATGTTTTTACAAAAAACTAGATAGACGTTACTTAAAAAGCAAATCGTTCCTAAAAAAGGTGCAGCACATGCTTCTTGTGTTTCATATCATGGTTGCACCACACCGAACAATAACTGACACAACACAGTAGCACATCAAACCATAACTGTCATACATAGTAGCTAATTACTGAATGATCGACAAATTATTGAGACTAAGGGAGTGTTTGAATGTAATAGAACTAATTGAATAAAAATTGTTAGTAAAATTAGCTAGCTAATAAATACTCCCTCCGTCTCGTTTTAGTTGTCGCTGGATAGTGCAAAATTGAACTATCCAGCGACAACTAAAAAGAAACGGAGAGAGTATTAACTAATTTAACAAAAATAGCTAATAGCTGAACTATTAGATAGAGTGATTGAATATCTCAACTAATTTTAGCAACTAACTATTAGCTTCAGTGTATCAAGCACCCCCTAACAAATATTCCTAAAGCTACACCTTAATAAAAATACAAAAAAGTGTCTGCGTCTCATTGAGTTATGCAGATATTATTGAAACTACCACATTATGCATTTTTATTACTGCAAAGCACAACGTTATCAAAAATAAAAAAAAATATTTACTACCTTCCATCAAATGCAACATTTGTCTAAAAAAAACTTCATTGCCTTGTATAGTTATTACTGACTGGTTTATAAATTATTGATACTATAAGATATTACTAATACTACCACCTTAGTTAGTAATGGTTTGCAAAAAAAAAAAACACATGCTAATAAAAAAATGATGAGTGTCTTCATTGGATGCAAAACATGTCTGTGGCCACTTGTTTATACAATTCTTACTGACTATAACATAAATTACTACGATAACAGAATTGCGAAAAAAACAACCAAAATAAATTAGTACGATAACAGAATTAGTACGATAACATAAATTACTACGATAACAGAATTACTACGATCAGGGGGAACCAACCACACCAGCCGATCAGGAGGAACCAACCAATCAGGAGTTGAAACGGCCCGTACGCATGAAACGGTGCTAATCCGCCCACCGTCTGCTTCGCACAACAACAAATATTCAAGAATTCAAGGTTTACTTCAGTCATTGAAGATTTATTTATATTATTTAAGATTTACTTTAGTCATTTAAAATTTACTTCAATCACTCGTCGTTTTTAAAATTTTGCAAGGAAGAAACGCTGAGCAACTCAAGGTTTACTTCAGCCATTCAGCATTTAGAGGAACAAATTGATCACCAATGCGAAGAGATTGGTGAGTCGAGGGGTAGAGGTGGCTGATACGGTGAATGAGTGGAGACGTGACGATGAGGAATTGAGGGTGTTGAGTGGTGCAGGTCAACGTGGTGATGAATCGGTCTGGATCAAAGCAGAGTTGTTGAATTATTGTCGGCGTTTCGACCCCGGGGGTCCCTGGACCGACGAGTAAATTGTCGCTGCGTGTCCCAGCCCAGATGGGTCGACGCGAGATGGAACACAAGGGGAAAAAGCCGCGGCTCGTGTTATCCTGCGCCCAAAGCGGATGCGCTTGCAGTAGGGGTTACAAGCGTTCGCGAGGGAGAGAGAGAGAGCCTGTTCGTCGGCCCGTCCTCCCGCGCGGCCACCTTTCGTACGAGGGCATTGGACCTTCCTTTTATAGATGTAAGGAGAGGGTCCAGGTGTACAATGGGGAGTGTAGCAATGTGCTAACGTGTCTAGCAGAGAGGAGCCAGAGCCCTATGTATATGCCGACGTGGCTGTCGGAGAGGTGTTGGTGACCTGTTCATGTGATGTCGTGGCCGTCGGAGGAGCGCTTGAGCCCTGTAGAAGCACAGCTGTCGGGGCCGTCGGGTCCTTGCTGATGTCTCCTTGCTTTCGTAAGGGGCTGAGAACCACCGTCGTCATGGGAGCACGCGGGGTGCCATCATTACCTGTTTACCGGGGTGAGCCAGATGGGACGCCGGTCTTGTTCCCCGTAGCCTGAGCTAGCTAGGGGTAGGGTAATGATGGGCCCCCCTGTAACATGGTCGGTTCGAGCCCAAGGTCGGGCGAGGCGGTGACTCCTCCGAGGTCGAGGCTGAGACCGAGCCCTGGGGTCGGGCGAGGCGGAGACCGTCTTCCGAGGTCGAGGTTGAGTCCGAGCCCTAGGGTCGGGCGAGGCGGAGTCCATCGTCCGAGGTCGAGGCTGAGTCCGAGCCCTGGGGTCGGGCGAGGCGGAGACCGTCTTCCAAGGTCGAGGCTGAGTCCGAGCCCTGGGGTCGGGCGAGGCAGAGACCGTCTTTCGAGGTCGAGGTTGAGTCCGAGCCCTAGGGTCGGGCGAGGCGGAGCTTCCTATGGCGCCTGAGGCTGGACTCGGCTGCTGACAGCCTCACCCTAGCGGGTGGCACAGCAGTCGGAGCAGGGCAGGCGGCGCTGTTTTCCTGTCAGGTCAGTCAGTGGAGGGGCGAAATGACTGCGGTCACTTCGGCCCTGTCGACTGAGGAACGCGCGTCAGGATAAGGTGTCAGACGATCCTTGCATTGAATGCTCCTGCGATACGGTCGGTTGGCGAGGCGATCTAGCCAAGGTTGCTTCTCCGCGAAGCCTGCCCGAGCTGGGCCTCGGGCGAGTCGAAGGTGCGCCCGTTGCTTGAGGAGGCCTTCGGGCGAGGCGTGAATCCACCTGGGTCTACTGTTCCTGCCCGAGGCTGGGTTCGGGCGAGGCGAGATCGTGTCCCTTGAGTGGACGGAGCCTTGCCCTGTATTGCGCCCTTCAGGCCTTTGCAGCTTGTGCTGATGGTGGTTACCAGCCGAGTTTAGGAGTCTTGGGGGTACCCCTAATTATGGTCCCCGACAGTAGCCCCTGAGCCTCAAAGGGAGTGTTGGTATTCGCTTGGAGGCTTTATCGCACTTTTTTGCAAGGGGACCGGCCTTTCTCGATTACATTCTGTTCTGGTGGGTGCGCGCGAGCGCACCCGCCGGGTGTAGCCCCCGAGGCCTCGGAGGAGTGGTTTGACTCCTCCGAGGTCTTAGTGCCTTTCGTGATGCCTCAATCGGTCTGGTTGTTCCCTCATGCGATCTGATCGTAGTCTGGGGGCATGGTCAGGTTCCAAGTTCTCGGGCTGGTATGTTGACGCTGTCAACGGTTTGGCCGGAGCCGGGTTTGCGAGAGCAGCCCCCGAGCCTCCGCATAGAGCGAGAGGACGGTCAAGGACTGACTCGGCTTTTATCATACGCCCCTTCGTCGCCTTTCCACAAGGAGGAGGGGGGAAAGCGCCATGTTGCCCTCGGAGAGCGCCGAACATGGTGTCTCCAGTGAGTTGCTAACGGGTGATCCGAGTGGACGCTCGTGCCCCGTTCGATAAGGGTCGGCTAGTGGCCCAGAGGCGCGCTCTAAAAGTACCTGCAGGTGATTTGCCGGACCCGGTCCCGTTTGATAGGGTCCGAGGGCTCGATGCCTCCCTCTGATGGGATTCCGTTACAGAATCGCTCCTGCTGGTCTCGGAAATGTCCTAGAGTACCTCGGGAGCGTAGCCCGAGCCTCGGCCATGTATCGGACGTACCCAGAGTCATCCCTCGCTCTGCGTGTTCTGAGGCGGCTGTCGAACCCTTCGGGGGGCCAGCCTTCGAACCCCTGATCAGTAGTGAGCGCGGAGCCCGAGTGGCCTGAGGCGGCTGTCGAACCCTTCCGAGGGGCCAGCCTTCGAACCTCTGACTAGTAGTGGGCGCGGAGCCCGAGTGCTCTGAGGCGGCTGTCGAACCCTTCCG
The DNA here is from genome assembly GCF_902167145.1 of Zea mays. Classification (NCBI taxonomy): domain Eukaryota; kingdom Viridiplantae; phylum Streptophyta; class Magnoliopsida; order Poales; family Poaceae; genus Zea; species Zea mays. The sequence goes on along the minus strand of NC_050100.1, from coordinate 26,885,688 downwards.
AGGGGCCAGCCTTCGAACCCCTGATCAGTAGGAGGGCTCGGGGCCCGCTTCCTTCGCGGGGAAGGATCCCTTTAGGAGTATCCCCTTTCCCGGTCCCTGTAGCAAGAGGGAGAAAGGGGAAGAGGAAAAGGATACGAAATTGAACGACGTGGCGCACCTTTTTTGACGCGGTCATCATGGCGGAGGTGAAGCGTCGCCCGCTTCGCCTGCCAGAGGTGTCGCCTGCCCTGCCGCGGAGTTAATGCGACGGGACGAGTGGTTCGCGGGGCAGCCGTTGCGCGGGCCGTTCGAGGAACGGAACACGGGCGCGTCGTCTTCACGTCGTGGAAGGGGGCTCCCCTGCTGCTCCAGGAGGGAACGTGAGCCTGCAGATGATTTGACTGCTGCTTCCGTCCGTCTGCTGCCGCCATTACTGCCGACCCACTTTTGGCCATATCGACCATCGCGCCTTCTCCCGCGGCTAACTGACCCGTGACCGATGCGCTTGGTTGGCACTGCTGGGCCGTGCGCAGGGTTGCCTCAAGTCGCGGCACCGGTTCTACAGTCGAGGAGGCGCGACATTGGCGTAAGTGGCGGTGCAGTTTTTTGCACGTAGTAACTGTCGCGCCAGTTACATGTCGTGTGGGCCTGGGCCGCCACGCTGGATGCGTCGAAGTCGAAAGGGTGCATCCCCTTGGTGCAGTTGCATGCCGCCTGCATGGCGGTCCGCCCTTTCACCCACTGGCTTAGGCGAAGATGGAGGAGTACTTTTAACCGCTGGGCGGTTACACGCCCCGCACGCGGCGGTCTGGCTGCTTATGTCCTAGGCCAGCTTGCATGTCGAGTGGGACCCAGCCCCCGTGTCATAGGGGGAGGACCCTGGAGCGCGTTGGTGAAGACTTAGTCCGCAACGCCTGAGGACGCGAGCGGGGAGAGTCGCCTTTAAAAGGGATCGACCCCCCGAATGGTAGCCATGCCTTCTGTCTCTCCTCATGCATTGCGTCCTTCTGCCTTCCGAGCCCCTGGATGGGGAGCGCCCGCGTTGCTTTCGTCCCATTGTGGGAGGAGCGCAACCTCGTGGAGGTTGGCACCTTTCAGCCATCGCTCGGCTTCAAGGATTTTCATCAGGCAGCCCGACTGCATCCCCTCACCAATGGTCACCCAAGACGGTGACCACCAGTTCGATGGTGGGGAGAAGCAAGCCGGGCTGCGGCCTCTGCCCCGCCCTCAGCTTCAAGGATCTTCATCATCCTTGCTGGGGAGGAGGGCGAGGCGAGCCGGGGCCTGCCTTCGCGTGGGCTAGCGTCCCGCTTCTTCCTTCAGCTTCTGGGGGTGGAAACCATCCTCTAGCTCTGCGGAGGAGGCGTCCTCCAGCCATGCCGGAGAAGGCGAACTGCTGCTGCCCAGCCAGGGTGCAGCATTTCGTCCTCTGTCCGGGCGACGGTGGCCAGCCGCACCGGGGGGTCTCACAACACGTCGTACGCCGCGAGGGCGGTACTCGTGTTCTGGGACGGCCCCATTCTCGTTATCGTGGCGAGGACGGGAGTGAGGACCTGTCGGTGCGCTTTGGGGCGGCCGGCGCTCGCTGGTGCGGTGTTGGTGGGCAGGTGGACGCCGCCGTCGGTGCTGAGGTGGTGGCAGCTGGAGAAAGCTTCCCTGCCGACGAGATCGCGACGCCATCTGCACTCCAGGCCTCCGTCTCTTTGGCTTTAATGTCTGGTTCTCGTCCCCCGCGAGGGGACGCGAACGAGAGCCTTCCAGCGGTAGCGTTCGCCCTGGGACCATTGCTGCTGCTGCAGAGGTCGTCGGCGAGCCACCTGGAGCTTGTTGTCCCGCAGGCCCTCCGATGTGGAGGTTGTTCATACCCATGGGAGTGGAACCGGAGTTCCGTTTGTAATGGCACCTTGAGTGTCGGTGTCTGTTAATTTTGGCTGTAGGGGCCTAAACATCTAGGTATTTTGGGTGCAATACCATGTTTCTTCCTTATTTCGAGCACCAGGACTCGCCTGTCGGCTAGCTAGACCGCTTAACCAAGCATGAGTTGTCCTGTGCGGAAGGTGACGAGTGAGGTATCCGTATCCCGGAGGCGTAGGAGTCCCTCGGCTCGGTCGGCCTTGCCACCCAAGGCTTCTCTTGTTTAGTTAAAGGAAACCTCGGCTGCTCTGCGATGAGCCAGAGCCGGAGGCAGCGGTGTCAGCATGGACAGAGGCGGAGTTGGCTCGAGAAGAAACTTCGTCAGCCCAGGAGCAGGTGACTTCCCAGGCCGAAGAGGTGTAGCAGCGGCGGCTGGAACTTGGCCAGGTCGTCCACTGGCGGGACCGATGCCGGAGTCGGGCTGCCGAGGCCATGAGCCGGGCTGATGTCCTCGGGGGACAGCTGGCTGAGGCTACGGAGCGGCTGATCAAGCCGCCTGCTTGGGCCGGGTTCCTAGAGGAGACCCTAGCGGCGATGGCCCAGGCGTGGTGCTGACATCTTCCTTCGAGGTGGAGATCCTCCGACCGTGTTGCTTGTCCGAGGCTGGGTCGGATTCCGCCGAGGGTGGAGTCGACACCGAGGGTGCTGCTTCCCCCTATTGATGTCTGAACCTGCAAGATCAGTTTGTTTGTAGTGTGTGTATGTTTTTTGCGGCCGTCGAGGCCCAAACATATCATCGTCGTGTTGTAAAGTTGCGTTTCTTTTCCCCTTGTTTCGAGTATCAGGACTTGTTCGTCGGTAGCAGAATCGTTTATCCGAGCGAGAGTTACTTTTCACGGAAGGTGATGAGTGAGGTATCCGTATCCCGGAGGCGTAGGAGTCCCTCGGCTCGGTCGGCCTTGCCGCTTACGTGTGCTCTTACTCGTCCGCAGGATTCTGTCATCGATATAGTCGAGAAGGCGCGAAAAATCGTTTCGGCAGAACAGCTTTCGAGCGTTTAAGACTTGTTCGGTCAGCAGAATCACTTATACGAGCGTGAGTTACTTATCGCAGAAGGTGATGAGTGAGGTATCCGTATCCCAGAGGCGTAGGAGTCCCTCGGCTCGGTCGGCCTTGCTGCTTACGTGTACTCCATCGTTTTCAGGATCCCACTATCGAAGTAGTCGAAAAGCGCGAAAGACGTTCCGGCAGAAAGACTTTTTCCGAGGAAAATTTTGACGCAGAGGGGGTTCCCCCCTTCTAGCCCCCGAGGGAGGGTCGGGCTTTGCCGAGGCAAGGCTGACCCTTCCTTGATGGTTAGACTCTTTTTGCGTATGTAAAGAGAACGAGGTATATGAACGACTTGAAAACATCTTAAGGGTAAAAGCGACGTAGCGGTCGGATGTTTCAAGCGTTGCTGTAGACCTCGCCTTGATTGTTGGCCAGCTTGTATGTGCAGGGCTTCAAAATCTTGGTGATGATGAACGACCCTTCCCAGGGAGGTGTGAGCTTGTGGCGCCCTCGGGCGTCTTGTCGTAGCCGAAGCACCAAGTCCCCCACCTGGAGGTCTCGGGACCGAACCCCTCGGGCGTGGTAGCGTCGCAGAGACTGCTGATACCGTGCCGAGTGTAGTAAGGCCATGTCCCGAGCCTCTTCCAGCTGGTCCAGTGAGTCTTCTCGGCTGATCTGGTTGCTTTGGTCGTCGTATGTCCTTGTCCTCGGGGAGCCGTATTCTAAGTCTATGGGCAAGATAGCCTCGGCCCCATAGACTAGAAAGAACGGCGTGAAGCCCGTGGCTCGGCTTGGCATCGTCCTCAGACTCCAGACCACCGAGGGGAGTTCCTTCACCCATCGCCTGTCGAACTTGTTGAGGTCGTTGTAGATCCTCGACTTGAGTCCCTGCAGAATCATGTCGTTGGCACGCTCTACCTGCCCATTTGTCGGCGTTTCGAGACAGGGGGGTCCCAAAGCCGACGAGTGAGTGTGCTGCGTGCCCCAGCCCAGATGGGTCGAGCGCGTGGGCGAGCGCGAAGGGGGGAGAGGCGAGGTGGCCGGAGTCGAGCGTGAGAGAGGTGGAAGTCCCGCGGCCTTCGTGTTCGTCCCGCGCCCAGGTCGGGTGCGCTTGTAGTAGGGGGGTTACAAGCGTCCACGCGGGTGAGGGAAGCGAGCGGCCCCAAGAGAGCGCCTGTCCCGTCCTCGGTCCCGCGCGGCCAACCTTCTCTAAGAAGGCCCTGGTCCTCCCTTTTATAGTCGTAAGGAGAGGATCCAGGTGTACAATGGGGGGGTGTAGCAGAGTGCTACGTGTCTAGCGGAGAGAGAGCTAGCGCCCTAGGTACATGCCAATGTGGCAGCCGGAGAGGTCTTGGCACCTTGCTGGCGTGATGTCGTGGCTGTCGGAGGTGCGACGGAACCTGGCGGAGGGACAGCTGTTGGAGCGGTCGAGTCCTTGCTGACGTCGCCCTGCTTCCGTAAGAGAGCTGGGGGCCGCCGTCGTCACAGAGCTTGTGGAGCGCCATCATTGCCCATCCGGCGGAGCTGGCCGGATGGGACGCCGGTCTTGTTCTCCGTGACCCGAGTCGATTCGGGGTAGGACGATGATGGCGCTTCCTGTTGACGTGGCGGGTCTGTGCCCTAGGCAGGGTGACGTGGGGGCTCCTCTGAAGCCGAGGTTGAGTCTGTCTTCTGTTGCCGAGGCCGAGTCCGAGCCATGGGGTCAGGCGAGGCGGAGGTCGTTCGGCCGAGGCCAGGGCGGAGTCCGAGCCCTGGGGTCGGGCGAGGCGGAGTTTCGTCGTCTTCCGGGTTTTAGCCCGAGTCCGAGCCCTGGGGTCGGGTGGAGCGGAGTTCGCCGTCTTCCTGGTCTTAGCCCGAGTCCGAGCCCTGGGGTCGGGCGGGGCGGAGTTCGCCGTCTTCCGGGTCTTAGCCCGAGTCCGAGCCCTGGGGTCGGGCGGAGCGGAGTTCGCCGTCTTCCGGGTCTTAGCCCGAGTCCGAGCCCTGGGGTCGGGCGGAGCGGAGTTCGCCGTCTTCCGGGTCTTAGCCCGAGTCCGAGCCCTGGGGTCGGGCGGAGCGGAGTTCGCCGTCTTCCGGGTCTTAGCCCGAGTCCGAGCCCTGGGTCGGGCGGAGCGGAGTTCGCCGTCTTCCGGGTCTTAGCCCGAGTCTGAGCCCTGGGGTCGGGCGGAGCGGAGTTCGCCGTCTTCCGGGTCTTAGCCCGAGTCCGAGCCCTGGGGTCGGGCGGAGCGGAGTTCGCCGTCTTCCGGGTCTTAGCCCGAGTCCGAGCCCTGGGGTCGGGCGGAGCGGAGTTCGCCGTCTTCCGGGTCTTAGCCCGAGTCCGAGCCCTGGGGTCGGGCGGAGCGGAGTTCGCCGTCTTCCGGGTCTTAGCCCGAGTCCGAGCCCTGGGGTCGGGCGGAGCGGAGTTCGCCGTCTTCCGGGTCTTAGCCCGAGTCCGAGCCCTGGGGTCGGGTGGAGCGGAGTTCGCCGTCTTCCTGGTCTTAGCCCGAGTCCGAGCCCTGGGGTCGGGCGGGGCGGAGTTCGCCGTCTTCCGGGTCTTAGCCCGAGTCCGAGCCCTGGGGTCGGGCGGAGCGGAGTTCGCCGTCTTCCGGGTCTTAGCCCGAGTCCGAGCCCTGGGGTCGGGCGGAGCGGAGTTCGCCGTCTTCCGGGTCTTAGCCCGAGTCCGAGCCCTGGGGTCGGGCGGAGCGGAGTTCGCCGTCTTCCGGGTCTTAGCCCGAGTCCGAGCCCTGGGTCGGGCGGAGCGGAGTTCGCCGTCTTCCGGGTCTTAGCCCGAGTCTGAGCCCTGGGGTCGGGCGGAGCGGAGTTCGCCGTCTTCCGGGTCTTAGCCCGAGTCCGAGCCCTGGGGTCGGGCGGAGCGGAGTTCGCCGTCTTCCGGGTCTTAGCCCGAGTCCGAGCCCTGGGGTCGGGCGGAGCGGAGTTCGCCGTCTTCCGGGTCTTAGCCCGAGTCCGAGCCCTGGGGTCGGGCGGAGCGGAGTTCGCCGTCTTCCGGGTCTTAGCCCGAGTCCGAGCCCTGGGGTCGGGCGGAGCGGAGTTCGCCGTGGCGCCTTTGGCAAGGCCTGACTGTCTGTCAGACTCACTCTGTCGAGTGGCACCGCAGTCGGAGTGGCGCAGGCGGCGCTGTCCTTCTGTCAGACTGGTCAGTGGAGCGGTGGAGTGACGGCGGTCACGTCGGCTCTACCGGGGGGGGGGGGCGCATGTCAGGATAAAGGTGTCAGGCCACCTTTGCGTTAAATGCTCCTGCAACTCGGTCAGTCGGTGTGGCGATTTAGTCAGGGTTGCTTCTGAGCGAAGCCAAGGCCTCGGGCGAGCCGGTGATGTGTCCGCCGTAAAAAGGGGGGCCTCGGGCGAGACGGAAGTCTCTCGAGGTCGGCTGCCCTTGGCCAAGGCTAGGCTCGGGTGAAGCGTGATCGAGTCACTCGTGTGGACTGATCCCTGACTTAATCGTACCCATCAGGCCTTTGCAGCTTTATGCTGATGGGGGTTACCAGCTGAGAATTAGGCGTCTTGAGGGTACCCAAAATTATGGTCCCCGACAGTAGCCCCCGAGCCTCGAAGGGAGTGTTAGCACTCGCTTGGAGGCTTTCGTCGCACTTTTTTGCAAGGGGACCAGCCTTTCTCGGTTGCATTTTGTTCCGGTGGGTGCGCGCGAGCGCACCCGCCGGGTGTAGCCCCCGAGGCCTCGGAGGAGTGGTTACACTCCTTCGAGGTCTTAATACCTTGCGTAATGCTTCGGCTGGTCTGGTCGTTCCCTCATGCGAACTGGTCGTAGCCCGGGTGCACGGTCGGGGCCCAAGCTCTCGGGCTGGTATGTTGACGCTGTCAACGGTTTGGCCGGAGCCGGTTTTTGCGAGAGCAGCCCCCGAGCCTCTGCACAGGGCGAGAGGACGATCAGGGACAGACTCGACTTTTTACATACGCCCCTATGTCGCCTTTCCGCAAGGAGGAGGGGGGGAGTGCGCCATGCTACCCTCGATGGGCACCGAACATGGTGTCTCCGGTGAGCTGCAAGCGGGTGATCCGAGTGGGCGTCCGTGCCCCGTTCGTTGGGGGTCGGCTAGGGGCCCAGAGGCACGCCCAAAAGTACCTGCGGGTGATTTGCCGGACCCGGTCCCCTGGCGACGGGGTCCGAGGGCTCGATGCCTCCCTCCGATGGGATTCCGTTACAAGATCGTTCCCGCTGGTCTCGGAAATGTCCTAGGGTACCTCGGGAGCGCAGCCCGAGCCTCGGTTATGTATCGAACGTACCCCTGGTCATCCCTCGCTCGGTGTCTGAGGCGACTGTGAACCCTTCGGGGGCCAGCCTTCGAACCCCTGATCAGTAATGGGCGCGGAGCCCGAGTAGCCTGAGGCGGCCATGGAACCCTTCGGGGGGCTGGCCTTCGAACCCCTGACCAGTAGTGGGTGTCGGGCCCACGCGATCTGAGGCGACTGTTGAACCCTTCGGAGGGCCAGTCTTCGAACCCCTGATCAGTAGGGGGGGCTCGGAGCCCGGTTCCTTCGCGGAAAAGGATCCTTTTCGGGGTATCCCCCTTTCCCGGTCCCTGTTGCAAGAGATAGAGAAAGAGGAAAGAGGAAAAGGATACGAAATCGAACGACGTGGCGTACCTCTTTTTGACGCGGTTATTACGGCGAAGGCGAAGCGTCGCGCGCTTCTCCCGCCAGAGGCGCCGCGTGTCCCGCCGCGGAGTTAATGCGACGGGGCGAGTGGTTGGCGGGGTGGCCAATACGCGTACGCGAGCCGTTTGAGGAACGGCTGTACCGCTTCGCGCTTTTTGAATCCCGCGTCCGGTCCAGGCGGTGTGCTGGAAACGGTTTCGCCCTGGCCTTCATATACTTGAGAGGGGGTCCGGTGACGGTTCTTCGCTCTGCTCCCTTCTTTTCCCTTTAGGTTTTCGCAACCCGGGAAACTTTAGTCGGAGAAGAGAGAAACCGCTCTCCCTGCCCCCCGCGCCGCCATCTTCTCCATTTTGGTGATGGCGGATCGAGTGACCATAATCCCCCCGCGCGATCCGTGGCCCTTCTCCACGGTGACGGCGAGTGATCTGGAGGAGCTGGTCGGCGAAGGTTTACTCCGCCCCCTCACCGACAAGCAGCGGCGAGAGTGGATTCCTCCCGTGGGCGGAGCCGCTTCGTCCCCACCGCCGGGGTATGTCGTGAGCTTCGTCTCCTTCCATGAGCGGGGATTTGGTGTGCCGACGGGCCGCTTTATGCGGGCCATCCTATTCCACTACGGGGTGGAGTTGCACAACCTCTCCCCCAACTCCATCTCGCAGGCCGCTATCTTCGTAGCGGTATGCGAAGGATACTTGGGGATCGCTCCTCATTGGGATTTGTGGACTCATCTCTTCCTCGCCGAGCCTTTCGCCTTGTCGACGGGGGAGAGGAAGATCCGTGCAGCGGTGCGGGCCGGCGGCTGCATTCTCTTGTTGAGGCAGTCGCGGGCGCTGCAGTACATTCCTGCCATTCTTGCGTCTTCGAACAAGGGGTGGCAGCGCCAGTGGTTCTACCTCTGGAATGACGGTGAGTTGCTCCCACCGTTTTCCCAGCGAGTAGTTACGGCTGCCACCGACGCCTGGCGCCACGGGACCCCGCACGAGAGGCAGAAGAATCTCGAACCCCTTCTCCAGGCCCTGAAGGAGTTGAGGGAGGGGGGACTTACCGCTGCGGGAGTGATCGCCGCTATCCACCGTCGGAGGGTGCTTCCATTGGCGGAGCGGCGGCTGCCGCTCTGGGAGATGACCCCGGAAGCTGACTGGGAGGGCTCACGAATGTCCCCTGATCCTCTCCCCTTCAACGCCCTCCAATGGCGGGTGTCGGCTGCGATGGGGAAGCCGGACCCCCACGCATACTCCCAGCTTCGGATGCGCCCCGACCAGGGGTGTGTGACTTTGGTGAGTGTTCGCTCCTTCCTTCTTCGTATATCGGGTCGCTCTGGGTCCTTATGATCGGGTTCCTTTCTCCCCTCCTTTTAGGATGTGGGGTGGCACAAACCCTCCCAGCCACGGGTCCCGGAGGACGCGGTGGACCGTGCAGCGCGGCGGGTCGCCGCGGAGGAGAAGAAGAAAAAGAAGGACGCGGAGAAGGCCCGGGCCCGCGAGCGGAGGCGGGCTCGGGACGCCTTGGAGAAGCGCCGTCGCCAGCAGGAGAGGGACGGACTCCCGAGGGAGCCGTCGCCGGAGACGCCCGACGACGATGATGACGATGATGATGATGAAGAGGATGACATGGCCGCCCGTCTCGGCCTCAGCCCCAGCTTGGGGTGTGGCCAGGAGCCGTCGAGCCAGCCCCTGAGCGGGCCGACTCCGTCAGCCCCCGAAGTCGGGGCGTCGGGCTCCCGACCCGAGGCACGGGGGCGAACCGAGAGGTCACCTGACCCCTCAACCGGAGGAGCTGAGGCAGCTCCGGTGGTCCAGGCCAAGGCGTCTGTTCCCCAGGGGCCGCCGCTCGTGTCGGTGGCGCATGGGGGTGACCTTCAAGTCGTCGCGGCCGTGCCCGGGGAATCCGCTTCCCGGGCGCCCTAAGCAAGGGTGGTGCCGAAGGTGCCGGCGAAGCGGACCTCGGCGGCTGTTTCGGGAGCCGGGATCCAAGAAGGCTCCCCCCAGGCGCGGTGGATCATGGCCCGAAGTGGGTGAGTATTTCGGAATGTCTTCGTCTTGGCTTCCCATTCATATGTCTCGGTCGTGATCTTTCTTTCCTCCTCTCTTTTTTTTATATCCAGCAAGCGAAGTCATGGCCAGACCGACCTGGCACCCCGGAAGGCCCTCAAGACGGCGCCGAACTGTGTGGCCAGCGCCATTCCACCGACCCTTTCGCGGGGTACTTCACCACCGGGGGCTCGGGCGTCGCCAATCTCTGAGGAGCGGGCTTCCGAGGCCGGCTCTTCAGCCGAGGCGGCTATCGTGGTTGAGGAGGCGGCTGACGCCCACGCGGCCCTGAGTTCGCCTGTCGTGCCGGTCATGCCGGCGCCTGCCACCGCCGAGGTTGCCGCCGTCCCTGTCGAAGGGCGTCCAGTTGCCGCCAGCGTCGGGATGGCTGATGCGTCGGCGCCCAAGACTTCAGAAGAGGTGGGCGTGGACGCGCAATCCGTCCAGCCGGGCGGCAGCCTCATCGCTGTGCGGCGGAGCCCCGAGGCCCGGCGCCCGTTGCTCCGATTCCGGACCCGCGAGGCCTCGGACCCCGTCTTCGTTCTCGATGATGAGCAGGAGGACCAGTCCTGGGGTGAGCTCCGTGAGTGCGCAGAGGCAACGGTGGGGTCGCTCCGGTCGTCGCTGGAGGTTTTCTGCAGAGATGTCCCCAAAATCCTCCAGGTAGTGGTTTTGGGCATACCTTTTTTCCTTCTGTGGGCGAGACACTCGTCGTGACGCCCTGTTTCCTTTCCCCAGGATCTGTCGGACCGGAGCGCCGCCAAGTCGTCGTTCATCCGCCGCGAGGTTGATGTCTGGGGCTCGCTGCGATCCCTGAGGTCCTCGCTCGCCGGGGCTACCGCGCGCCTTTCTCAGCAGGATGCCAAGGTGGCGGACCTCCAGCTGCTCTGCGCCGACCTGAGAGCCGAGGCGGCTGCAGCGCGTGCGGAGGCGCAACGGCAGCGATCGGAGCTCGCCCAGGTCGTCGAGGAACGGGACCGATCTCAGGGCCGGGCTGCCGAGGCCGAAAGCCGTGCCGAGACCCTTGCGGCTGACTTAGCCGCGGCCCAGGTCGCGGCCTCGGAGCATCGTGCCCGAGCCGGAGGTACGTCTTGGTCCTCCCTGGTTCTCTTTCTTGTCCGTTTCCTTTGCTTGTGCTTGAGGTATTTCTCCTGGTTGCTTGCAGAGCTTGAGTCCGCCCTTGACGAGTCCGCCAAGGCGCTTGCTGAGGCGCTTGCCGGAGCTGCCGAGCAGAGGGATGCGGACCTTGCGGCCATGTCCGAGGCCGTCTCGGACTTTTATCGTGTCCTCGGCTCCGGCGACGTCCCTTCAGGAAGCTCCCCTCAGAGCCGCCTTCGAGCCTTGGGTGATCACGCGCGCGGCAGAGTCCGCGAAGCGCTACACCACGGCGTCAGGCGGGCCTTCGCCGTGCTTGCTTCCCACTACGTTGTGGACCTGGAGCGGGTTAGTGAGGGGTACTGTCTTCCTGACAAAGACGATGCTGCCCTAGCGGAGGTCCAACGGCTCGACGCGGTCGCCGCGGGTCCGAGAGCGGTGCTGGCGACCACCTTTGAGGCGGAGATCCTTCCCCCTGCGACGTTACCGGAGGCCGAGATGGACCCCACCGACGGCGGGGATGGAGCTGAGGGCGCGGCTCCTTCCCAAGGCGGCGCCTAATTCTTGTTTGAACAGTTTCTTGTTGGATGTGCGTCTCACCGCGGCTGCTGAGGCCTGAACACTTTGTCTTTCTTGCATGGAGTCATACTCTCCTTTCTTTCCATCTGCATGTTCGTCCTGGCTTGTCAATAATAGGGTGGCTTCTCGAGTCGGGCCATTCTTCGTGGCAGGTGATGAGTGAGGTATCCCTAACCCGGAGGCACAGGAGCTCCTCGGCTCAGTCGGCCTTGCCATTTACATGTACCCGCGTTCGCTCCTCGAGACCCTGCTTCTGACATAGCCGGGAGAACGTAGCCGGGAGGACGCAAGAGGCCCCTTTTTTATTGAAAATTTTTGACACGGAGAAGTATGCCCGATCTTGACGCAGAGGGGTTCCCCCTTTTTAGCCCCCGAGGGAGGGTCGGGCTCTGCCAAGGCGAGGCCGACCCTTCCTTGATGACCGAGGCGCAGAGGCTGTCTGACGGATCGGGCTCCGGCCCAGATATCCAGCGAGTGTTTGGCGACATCCCTCGGTATGCCGGGCATGTCCGAGGGACTCCGCGCAAGGACGTCGGCGTTTGCGCGGAGAAAGTCGACGAGCACTGCTTCCTATTTGGGGTCGAGCCCGGAACCGATCCGGATCTGCTTGGTGGTGTCGCCACTGGGGTCAAGAGGGACGACCTTAACCGTCTCTGCTGGCTCGAAGTTGCCGGCATGGCGCTTCACGTCTGGCACCTCCTTGGAGAGGTTCTCCAGGTCGGCGATGAGGGCCTCGGACTCGGCGAGGGCCTCGGCGTACTCCACACACTCCACGTCGCATTCGAACGCGTGTTTGTACGTGGGGCCGACGGTGATGACCCCGTTGGGGCCCGGCATCTTGAGCTTCAGGTAGGTGTAGTTGGGGACGGCCATGAACTTCGTGTAGCATGGCCTCCCTAGTACGGCGTGGTAGGTTCCTCGGAACCCGACCACCTCGAACGTCAGGGTCTCCCTTCGGAAGTTGGAGGGCGTCCCGAAGCAGACGGGGAGGTCGAGTCACCCGAGGGGCTGGACGCGCTTCCCAGGGATGATCCCGTGGAAGGGCGCAGCGCCTGCTCGGACGGAGGACAGATCGACGCGCAGGAGCTTGAGGGTCTCGGCGTAGATGATGTTGAGGCAGCTGCCCCCATCCATCAGGACCTTGGTGAGCCTAACATTGCCGACAACGGGGTCGACGACGAGCGGGTATTTCCCCGGGCTCGGCACATGGTCGGGGTGGTCGGCCTGGTCGAAGGTGATGGGCTTGTCGGACCAGTCTAGGTAGACTGGCGCCGCCACCTTCACCGAGCAGACCTCCCGGCGCTCTTGCTTGCGATGCCGAGCCGAGGCATTCGCCGCATGCCCTCCATAGATCATGAAGCAGTCGCGGACCTCGGGGAACTCTCCTGCTTGGTGATCTTCGTTCTTGTCGTCGTCGCGGGCCCTGCCACCCTCGGCGGGTGGCCCGGCCCTGTGGAAGTGACGCCGAAGCATAACGCACTCCTCGAGGGTGTGCTTGACGGGCCCCTGATGGTAGGGGCACGGCTCCTTGAGCATCTTGTCGAAGAGGTTTGCACCTCCGGGGGGCTTCCGAGGGTTCTTGTACTCGGCGGTGGCGACAAGGTCCGCGTCAGCGGCGTCGCGTTTCGATTGCGACTTCTTCTTGCCTTTCTTCTTGGCGCCGCGCGGAGCAGACGCCTCGGGAGCCTCTTCCGATGGGCGGCCCTGGGGCTGCTTGTCCTTTTGGAAGATAGCCTCGACCGCCTCCTGGCCAGAGGCGAACTTGGTGGCGATGTCCATCAGCTCGCTCGCCCTGGTGGGGGTCTTGCGACCCAGCTTGCTCACCAGGTCGCGGCAAGTGGTGCCGGTGAGGAACGCGCCGATGACATCCGAGTCGGTGATGTTGGGCAGCTCGGTGCGCTGCTTCGAGAATCGCCGGATGTAGTCCCGGAGCGACTCCCCCGGCTGTTGCCGGCAGCTTCGAAGGTCCCAGGAATTCCCGGGGCGCACGTATGTGCCCTGGAAATTGCCAGCGAAGGCTTGGACCAAGTCGTCCCAGTTGGAGATCTGCCCCGGAGGCAGGTGCTCCAACCAGGCGCGAGCAGTGTCGGAGAGGAACAGGGGGAGGTTACGGATGATGAGGTTGTCGTCGTCCGTCCCACCCAGTTGGCAGGCAAGGCGGTAGTCCGCGAGCCACAGTTCCGGTCTCGTTTCCCCCGAGTACTTCGTGATAGTAGTCGGGAGTCGGAACCGGGTCGGGAATGGCGCCCGTCGGATGGCCCGACTGAAGGCCTGCGGACCGGGTGGTTCGGGCGAGGGACTCCGATCCTCCCCGCTGTCGTAGCGCCCCCCACGCCTGGGGTGGTAGCCTCGGCGCACCCTTTCGTTGAGGTGGGCCCGACGGTCGCGTCGATGGTGCTCGTTGTCGAGGTGGCCCGGGGCCGCAGGCGCGGTGTTGCGCGTGCGCCCGGTGTAGACCGAGGCTTCCCGCATGAATCGGGAAGCCGCGGCATGAGGTTCCGAGGGATATCCTTGCCTCCGGGAGGCAGTGCTCTCGGCCCGTCGGGCCGCAGCGCCTTCCAGGAGATTCTTGATCTCTCCCTGGATTCGCCGACCCTCGGTGGTTGATGGCTCCGGCATCGCGCGAAGGAGCATCGCTGCGGCTGCCAGGTTCTGACCAACCCCGCTGGATGCGGGCGGCGGCCTGACCCTGACATCGTTGGCGACGCGGTGCTGGAGACCTTGGGGCAGGTGACGTATTTCTCCGGCCAGGGGTTGGCCCGCCCATACCTGCCCGACGTCCGGACGGATCGGCTCAAGCGCTCCTGTTCCCTCGTTGAGCCTGACCTGCGCCTCGCGGACTTGCTCGAGTTGTGGGTCGTAACCCCCCGCCGGAGCGGGGACCACAACTAGCTCCCATGGGATGTCGGCGCGAGGCACCGGCCTAGGAAGATCACCGTCCTCCGGCATGCCGAGATGGTTGCCTTCGGAGGGATCCCCTAGCTCGATGTGGAAACATTCGCGGCTTGGGCCGCAGCTCTCGTCGCCAAGGCTGCGGCTTCCGTCGGAACAGTCGGATAGGCAGTAGTCACATGCGGTCATGAAGTCCCGCATGGCACTGGGGTTGCCAAGTCCGGAGAAATCCCAACAGACGCTGGGGTCGTCATCTTCCTCGGACCCAGAGGGCCCGTAGGTCGAGACGTCCGTCAGCCGGTCCCAAGGCGACCGTATACGAAACCCCAGTGGGGTTGCACTCGCCTCAATGAGAGCGCCCGCCAAAGCGAGGTCGTTTGGCGGGTTGAGGCCGAGTCGAAATGACGTAAGATGGGAGTTAGTCGGTACCTTTTGGTCGACGAGGAGCGACGTAGTCACATCGGGGACTGGTTGCACCGTCATCTCAGGTACGAGGGCGACGTCCTGCAGGCTTTCCGCGAGCGCGCCGGCGTCGTCTTCTTGCTCGGGGTCAGCGTGTCGCGGGGGGACGGCGCTTGCCTTCGTCTTGAATGCGAGGTCGACGTCCGGCGTGCCTTCCGTCGGGGCGTCGGGGGCGCCGATTCGCTCGACGGCCAACGAAGCGCAGCCTCCCGCTTGGCCTTGATGGCCCCGCCTCCTCCTCCGTTGGCAGGGGAGAGAACGGAGCGAGCTCGAATGTTGCTCTTCCACCACGCGGGGAAGATGTCGTCGATTCCGCCGCCGGCGAGCGGGTTGTCGGCCGCCATTGTCGTTGTCGTGCGGCGGTGGAAGAGGTATCATGTCGTAGCTGCCGTCGAAGGACATGAACTCAAGAGTCCCGAAACGAAGCACCGCCCCGGGCCGGAGAGGTTGCTGGAGACTGCCCATCTGGAGCTTGACGGGGAGCTGTTCGTCAGCACGCAGCAGGCCCCTACCTGGCGCGCCAACTGTCGGCGTTTCGAGACAGGGGGGTCCCAAAGCCGACGAGTGAGTGTGCTGCGTGCCCCAGCCCAGATGGGTCGAGCGCGTGGGCGAGCGCGAAGGGGGGAGAGGCGAGGTGGCCGGAGTCGAGCGTGAGAGAGGTGGAAGTCCCGCGGCCTTCGTGTTCGTCCCGCGCCCAGGTCGGGTGCGCTTGTAGTAGGGGGGTTACAAGCGTCCACGCGGGTGAGGGAAGCGAGCGGCCCCAAGAGAGCGCCTGTCCCGTCCTCGGTCCCGCGCGGCCAACCTTCTCTAAGAAGGCCCTGGTCCTCCCTTTTATAGTCGTAAGGAGAGGATCCAGGTGTACAATGGGGGGTGTAGCAGAGTGCTACGTGTCTAGCAGAGAGAGAGCTAGCGCCCTAGGTACATGCCAATGTGGCAGCCGGAGAGGTCTTGGCACCTTGCTGGCGTGATGTCGTGGCTGTCGGAGGTGCGACGGAACCTGGCGGAGGGACAGCTGTTGGAGCGGTCGAGTCCTTGCTGACGTCGCCCTGCTTCCGTAAGAGAGCTGGGGGCCGCCGTCGTCACAGAGCTTGTGGAGCGCCATCATTGCCCATCCGGCGGAGCTGGCCGGATGGGACGCCGGTCTTGTTCTCCGTGACCCGAGTCGATTCGGGGTAGGACGATGATGGCGCTTCCTGTTGACGTGGCGGGTCTGTGCCCTAGGTAGGGTGACGTGGGGGCTCCTCCGAAGCCGAGGTTGAGTCTGTCTTCTGTTGCCGAGGCCGAGTCCGAGCCATGGGGTCGGGCGAGGCGGAGGTCGTTCGGCCGAGGCCAGGGCGGAGTCCGAGCCCTGGGGTCGGGCGAGGCGGAGTTTCGTCGTCTTCCGGGTTTTAGCCCGAGTCTGAGCCCTGGGGTCGGGTGGAGCGGAGTTCGCCGTCTTCCTGGTCTTAGCCCGAGTCCAAGCCTTGGGGTCGGGCGGGGCGGAGTTCGCCGTCTTCCGGGTCTTAGCCCGAGTCCGAGCCCTGGGGTCAGGCGGAGCGGAGTTCGCCGTCTTCCGGGTCTTAGCCCGAGTCCGAGCCCTGGGGTCGGGCGGAGCGGAGTTCGCCGTCTTCCGGGTCTTAGCCCGAGTCCGAGCCCTGGGGTCGGGCGGAGCGGAGTTCGCCGTCTTCCGGGTCTTAGCCCAAGTCCGAGCCCTGGGGTCGGGCGGAGCGGAGTTCGCCGTCTTCCGGGTCTTAGCCCGAGTCCGAGCCCTGGGGTCAGGCGGAGCGGAGTTCGCCGTCTTCCGGGTCTTAGCCCGAGTCCGAGCCCTGGGGTCGGGCGGAGCGGAGTTCGCCGTCTTCTGGGTCTTAGCCCGAGTCCGAGCCCTGGGGTCGGGCGGAGCGGAGTTCGCCGTGGCGCCTTTGGCAAGGCCTGACTGTCTGTCAGACTCACTCTGTCGAGTGGCACCGCAGTCGGAGTGGCGCAGGCGGCGCTGTCCTTCTGTCAGACTGGTCAGTGGAGCGGTGGAGTGACGGCGGTCACGTCGGCTCTGCCGGGGGGGGGGCGTGTCAGGATAAAGGTGTCAGGCCACCTTTGCGTTAAATGCTCCTGCAACTCGGTCAGTCGGTGTGGCGATTTAGTCAGGGTTGCTTCTGAGCGAAGCCAAGGCCTCGGGCGAGCCGGTGATGTGTCCGCCGTAAAAAGGGGGGCCTCGGGCGAGACGGAAGTCTCTCGAGGTCGGCTGCCCTTGGCCAAGGCTAGGCTCGGGTGAAGCGTGATCGAGTCACTCGTGTGGACTGATCCCTGACTTAATCGTACCCATCAGGCCTTTGCAGCTTTATGCTGATGGGGTTACCAGCTGAGAATTAGGCGTCTTGAGGGTACCCCTAATTATGGTCCCCGACACCATTCGTCATGGGGTGAGCTACGGCGGCCCAGTCCACCCGGATGTGGTGGTCCTCGCAGAAGTCCAGGAACTTCCTGCCAGTGAACTGGGTGCCGTTGTCGGTGATGATGGAGTTCGAGATCCCAAAGCGATGGATGATGTTGGTGAAGAACGCCACCGCCTGCTCGGACCTGATGCTGTTTAGGGGTCGGACCTCGATCCATTTGGAGAATTTGTCGATGGCAACTAGTAGGTGCGTGTAGCCCCCGGGTGCCTTCTGCAAGGGACCAACGAGGTCTAGACCCCACACAGCAAACGACCAGATGATGGGTATTGTTTGTAGGGCCTGAGCGGGCAGGTGTGTCCGCCTTGCGTAGAATTGACACCCTTGGCAGGTGCGTACAATCCTAGTGGCGTCGGCCACCGTGGTTAGCCAGTTGAAACCTTGTCGGAAGGCGTTTCCAACGAGGGCTCAAGGTGCTGCGTGATGACCGCAAGCCCCCGAGTGTGTTTCTCGCAATAGCTCCTGACCTTCGGCGATGGATATGCATCGCTGGAGGATGCCTGAGGGGCTGCGGTGGTAGAGCTCCTTGTCGTCACCCAGCAAGACGAACGACTTGGCGCGCCGCGCCAGTCGCCGAGCTTTGGCTCTGTCGAGGGGTAGCTCTCCTCGGTGGAGATATTGCAGGTACGGGGTCTGCCAGTTTTGACTAGGCGTGACCCCATTCCGCTCTTCCTCGACGCGCAGTGCCTCACCCTCGGCGGCCGAGGGTGCCTCGAGCTGAGCCAAGGGTGCCTCGGGCTGAGCCGAGGCCTCCTCGGGCTTGGGCGTGTCATCGGTCTTGACGGAGGGTTGATGTAAGTCTCGGGAGAAGACGTCCGGGGGAACCGTTGTCCGTCCCGAGGCTATCTTAGCCAGCTCGTCCGTAGTCTCATTGTATCATCGAGCGACGTGGTTGAGCTCGAGCCCGTAGAACTTGTCTTCCAGGCGCCGAACCTCATCGCAGTAGGCTTCCATCATCGGGTCGCGACAATGGGAGTTCTTCATGACTTGGTCGATGACGAGCTGCGAGTCGCCACGAGCGTCGAGACGCCAAACCCCTAGCTCAATGGCGATGCGCAACCCGTTAACCAGAGCCTCGTACTCGTCCACGTTGTTTGACGCCGAGAAATGGAGGCGCAGCACGTAACGGAGGTGCTTCCCGAGGAATGAGATGAAGAGCAAGCCTGCGCCCGCTCCTGTTTTCATCAGCGACCCGTCAAAGAACATGGTCTAGAGCTCCGGTTGGATCGGAGCTGCTGGAAGCTGGGTGTCGACCCATTCAGCCACAAAGTCCGCCAAGACTTGGGACTTGATGGCCTTCCGAGGAGCGAACGAGATTGTCTCGTCCATGATCTCCACCGCCCACTTTGCAATCCTACCCGAGGCCTCTCGGCATTGGATGATCTCCCCCAGGGGGAAGGATGACACCACAGTCACTGGATGAGACTCGAAGTAGTGTCGCAACTTTCGTCGCATTAGAATTACCGCGTACAGTAGCTTCTGAATTTGCGGGTAGCGGATTTTGGTCTCGGACAGTACCTCACTAATGAAGTAGACCGACCTCTGGACAGGCAATGTATGGCCTTCTTCTCGTCTCTCGACTACGACCGTGGCGCTGACCACCTGAGTGGTTGCGGCTACGTAGACCAAGAGGGCTTCTCCGGCAGCGGGGGGCACCAAGATGGGGGCGCTTGTAAGGAGCGCCTTTAAGTTCCCGAGGGCTTCCTCGGCCTCGGGGGTCCAAGTGAAGTGCTCAGTCTTCCTTAAGAGGCGGTACAAGGGTAGGCCTCTTTCGCCGAGGCGCGAGATGAAGCGGCTCAGAGCCGCAAGGCATCCCATGACCCTCTGTACTCCTTTCAAGTCCTTGATAGGCCCCATGTTGGTGATGGCCGCGATTTTCTTCGGGTTGGCCTCGATGCCCCGCTCGGAGACGATGAACCCCAGGAGCATGCCTCGGAGGACTCCGAAGACACACTTCTCGGGATTGAGTTTTTACACCTTTCGCCTTGAGACACTTGAATGTCGTTTCAAGGTCAGTGAGGAGGTCGGAGGCTTTCCTCGTCTTGACTACGATGTCATTGACGTAAGCCTCGACCGTTCGGCCAATGTGCTCTCCGAACACGTGGTTCATGCACCTTTGGTATGTCGCACCTGCATTGCTCAAACCGAATGGCATAGTAATATAGCAGTACATGCCAAAAGGCGTAATGAAAGAAGTCGCGAGCTGGTCGGAATCTTTCATCCTGATTTGGTGATACCATGAGTAGGCATCGAGGAACGACAGGGTTTCGCACCCAGCAGTGGAATCCACGATTTGATCGATGCGAGGCAGAGGGTAGGGAACTTTCGTACATGCTTTGTTTAGACCAGTGTAGTCTACACACATCCTCCATTTCCCACCTTTCTTTTTCACAAGCACAGGGTTGGCTAGCAATTCGGGATGGAATACCTCTTTGATGAACCCTGCAGCCATCAGCTTGTGGATCTCCTCGCCTATGGCTCTGCGCTTTTCTTCGTCGAATCGGCGCAGAGGCTGCTTCACGGGTCGGGCTCCAGCTCGGATATCCAGCGAGTGCTCGGCGACATCCCTCGGTATGCCAGGCATGTCCGAGGGACTCCACGCAAAAACCTCGGTGTTCGCGCGGAGAAAGTCGACGAGCACAGCTTCCTATTTGGGGTCGAGCTCGGAGCCGATCCGGACTTGCTTGGAGGCGTCGTTGCTGGGGTCGAGAGGGACGGACTTAACCGCCTCTGCTGGCTCAAAGTTGTCGGTGTGGCGCTTCGCGTCTGGCACTTCCTTGGAGAGGCTCTCCAGATCGGCGACGAGGGCCTCGGATTCGACGAGGGCCTCAGCGTACTCCATGCACTCCACGTCGCATTCGTACGCGTGTCGGTACGTGGATCCGACGGTGATGACCCTGTTGGGGCCCGGCATCTTGAGCTTGAGGTAGGTGTAGTTGGGGACGGCCATGAACTTGGCGTAGCATGGTCTCCCCAGCACTGCATGGTAGGTTCATCGGAACCCAACCACCTCGAACGTGAGGGTTTCCTTTCGGAAGTTGGAGGGAGTCCCGAAGCAGACGGACAGATCGAGTTGCCCAAGGGGTTGGACGCGCTTCCTGGGGATGATTCCGTGAAAGGGCGCCGCACCGGCCCGGATCGTGGACAGATCGATCCGCAAGAGCCCGAGGGTCTCAGCGTAGATGATGTTGAGGCTGCTGCCTCCGTCCATGAGGACCTTGGTAAGCCTGACGTTGCCGATGACGGGATCGACAATAAGCGGGTACTTCCCCGGGCTCAGCACGCGGTCGGGGTGGTCGCCTTGGTCGAAGGTGATGGGCTTGTCGGACCAGTCTAGGTAGACTGGCGCCGCCACCTTCACCGAGCAGACCTCCCGGCGCTCTTTCTTGCGGTGCCGAGCCGAGGCTTTCGCCACTTGCCCACCGTAGATCATGAAGCAGTCGTGGACCTCGGGGAACTCCTCTGCTTTGTGGCCCTCCTTCTTGTCGTTGTCGTGGCCTTTGCCACCTTCCGCCGGGGGCCCGGCCTTGTGGAAGTAGCGCCGAAGCATGACGCACTCCTCAAGGGTGTGCTTGACGGGTCCCTGATGATAGGGGCACGACTCCTTGAGCATCTTGTCGAACAGGTTGGCCCCTCCGGGAGGCTTCCGAGGGTTCCTATGCTCGGCGGCAGCGACAAGATCTGCGTCGGTGTCGTCGCGTTTCGCTTGCGACTTCTTCTTGCCCTTCTTCTTTGTGCCGCGCTGAGCGGACGCCTTGGGGACGTCTTCCTGCTGGCGTCCCTGAGGCTGCTTGTCCTTCCGGAAGATGGCCTCGACCGCCTCCTGACCAGAGGCGAACTTGGTGGTGATGTCCATCAGCTCGCTCGCCCTGGTGGGAGTCTTGCGACCCAGCTTGCTCACCAGGTCGCGGCAAGTGGTGCCGGCGAGGAACGTGCCGATGACATCTGAGTCGGTGATGTGGGCAGCTCGGTGCGCTGCTTCGAAAATCGCCAGATGTAGTCCCGCAGGGATTCTCCCGGCTGCTGGCGGCAGCTTCGGAGATCCCAGGAGTTCCCAGGGCGCACGTATGTGCCCTGGAAGTTGCCGGCGAAGGCTTTGACCAGGTCGTCCCAGTTGGAGATCTGCGCAGGAGGCAGATGCTCCAGCCAGGCTCGGGCGGCGTCGGAGAGGAACAGGGGGAGGTTACAGATGATGAGGTTGTCATCGTCCGTTCCACCCAGCTGGCAGGCCAGCCGGTAGTCCGCGAGCCACAGTTCCGGCCTTGTTTCCCCCGAGTACTTGGTGATGGTAGTCGGGGTTCGGAACCGGGTCGGGAATGGCGCCTGTCGTATGGCCCGGCTGAAAGCTTGTGGACTGGGTGGTTCGGGCGAGGGACTCCGATCCTCCCCGTTGTCGTAGCGTCCCCCACGCCTAGGGTGGTAGCCTCGGCGCACCTTCTCGTCGAGGTGGGCTCGACGGTCGCGGTGGTGGTGCTCGTTGCCGAGGCGACCTGGGGCTGCAGGCGTTGCGTCCCGCGTGCGCCCGGTGTGGACCGAGGCTTCCCTCATGAATCGGGAAGTCGCGGCGCGATGCTCCGGGGGGTACCCCTACCTTCAGGAGGCAGAGCTTTCGGCCCGTCGGACCGTGGCATCCTCCAGGAGATTCTTGAGCTCTCCCTGAATACGCTGCCCCTCGGTGGTGGATGGCTCCGGTATTGCTCGGAGTAGTATTGATGCTGCTGCCAGGATCTGGCCGACCCCACTGGAAGCCGGGGACAGCCTTGCCCTGGCATCATCGGCGATGCGATGCTGGACGTCCTGGGCCAGATGACGCGCTTCTCCGGCTGGTGCTCGGCCTGCCCACTCCTGTCCGATGTTCTATCGGAGCTGCACAAGTTGTCCTGCTTCCTCATCGAGCCTGGCCTGCATCTCGTGGATTTGCTCGAGCTGTGCGTCCTGACCCCCCGCAGGGACTGGGACCACAGCTAGCTCCCGAAGGATGTCAACGCGAGGTGCAGGCCTAGGGGGATCGTCGTCCTCCGGCATACCAAGATGGTTGCCTTCGTCGAGACCCCCTAGATCGACGTGGAAATATTCGCGACTTGGGCCACAGTCCTCGACGTCAAGGCTGTGGCCATCATCGAAGTAATCGGAGAGGCAGTAGTCACATGAGGCCATGAAGTCTCGCATGGCATTGGGGTTACCGAGCCCGGAGAAATCCCAACCAGAGTCGGGCTTGTCATCTTCCTCGGAACCCGGGTGCCCGTAGGTCGAGACGGCCGTCAGTCGGTCCCAGGTTGACCACATATGGTACCCCGGAAGGTTAGGATATGCCTTTATGAAAGCGTCCACCGAAGCGGGGTCGCTTGGTGGGTCGAAGCTGAATCTAAAAGGCACAGGGTGGAAAACGGACGGTACCTCTTGATCGACGGATGGTGACGAAGTCGCGTCGGGGACACACTGCACCGTTATCTCAGGTACGAGGCTAACACCCAGCAAGTCCTTCGCGAGCGTGCTAGCGTCATCCGTCCGCTTGGGGTTGGCGTGTTGCGGGGAAACGACGCTCGTCTTCGTCTCAGATACGAGGTCAACGCCCGACGTGTCCCCCGCTGGGGCGCCGGCGTCGTCGACTCGCTCGACAGCCGACGAGGTGCCGTCTCCTACTTGGCCATGGTTGCCCCGCCTCCTCCTCCGTCGGCGGGGAAGGTGACAGGACAGACCCGGATGCTGCTCTTCCGCCACGCGGGGAAGACGTCGTCGATTCCGCCGCCGTCGGGCGGGCTGACGGGAATCGTTGTCGTTGTCGCGCGGCGGAGGAAGGAGTACCATGTCATAGCTGCCGTCGAGGGACATGAACTCGAGACTCCCGAAACGGAGCAGCGTCCCAGGCTGGAGAGGTTGCTGGAGACTACCCATCTGGAGCTTGACGGGAAGCTGTTCGTCAACACGCAGCATGCCCCTACCTGGCGCGCTAACTGTCGGCGTTTCGACCCCGGGGGGTCCCTGGACCGACGAGTAAATTGTCGCTGCGTGTCCCAGCCCAGATGGGTCGGCGCGAGATGGAACACAAGGGGGAAAAGCCACGGCTCGTGTTATCCTGCGCCCAGGGCGGATGCGCTTGCAGTAGGGGGTTAAAAGCGTTCGTGAGGGAGGGAGAGAGAGAGAGAGCCTGTTCGTCGGCCCGTCCTCCCGCGCGACCACCTTTCGTACGAGGGCCCTGGACCTTCCTTTTATAGATGTAAGGAGAGGGTCCAGGTGTACAATGGGGAGTGTAGCAATGTGCTAACGTGTCTAGCAGAGAGGAGCCAGAGCCCTATGTATATGCCGACGTGGCTGTCGGAGAGGTGTTGGTGCCCTGTTCATGTGATGTCGTGGTCGTCGGAGGAGCGCTTGAGCCCTATAGAAGCACAACTGTTGGGGCTGTCGGGTCCTTGCTGACGTCTCCTTGCTTTCGTAAGGGGCTGAGAACCGCCGTTGTCATGGGAGCACGCGGGGTGCCATCATTACCTGTTTACCGGGGCGAGCCAGATGGGACGCCGGTCTTGTTCCCCGTAGCCTGAGCTAGCTAGGGGTAGGGTAATGATGGGTGAAAGTCGCCTAGAGGGGGGTGAATAGGGCGAAACTGAAATTTACAAAGTTAATCACAACTACAAGCCGGGTTAGCATTAGAAATATAAACGAGTCCGCGAGAGAGGGTGCAAAACAAATCGCAAGCGAATAAAGAGTGTGACACGCGGATTTGTTTTACCGAGGTTCGGTTCTTGCAAACCTACTCCCCGTTGAGGTGGTCACAAAGACCGGGTCTCTTTCAACCCTTTCCCTCTCTCAAATGGTCCCTTGGACCGAGTGAGCTTCTTCTTCTCAATCAAACGGGAACAAACTTCCCCGCAAGGACCACCACACAATTGGTGTCTCTTGCCTCGGTTACAATTGAGTTGATCGCAAGTAAGAACGAAAGAAAGAAGCAATCCAAGCGCAAGAGCTCGAAAGAACACAAGCAAATCTCTCTCAGTAATCACTAAAGCTTTGTGTTGAATTTGGAGAGGATTTGATCACTTGGGTGTGTCTAGAATTGAATGCTAGAGCTCTTGTAAGTGGTTGGAAGGTGGAAAACTTGGATGACTTGAATGTGGGGTGGTTGAGGGTATTTATAACCCCAACCACCAAACTAGCCGTTTGGTGGAGGCTGTTGTCGCATGGCACACCGAACAGTCCGGTGCGCCACCGGACAATGTCCGGTGCGCCAGCCACGTCCTGAGGCCGTTGGGTTCCGACCGTTGGAGCTCTGACTTGTGGGCCCGCCTAGCTGTCCGGTGGTGCACCGGACAAGTCATGTAGACTGTCCGGTGTGCCACCCGCGCGTGCTCTGCTCCTCTGCGCGCGCTGGCGCGCATTTAATGCGTTGCTGTCGACCATTGGCGCGATGTAGCCGTTGTTCCGCTGGCTCACCGGACAGTCCGGTGTACACCAGACATGTCCGGTGAATTATAGCGGAGCGGACATCCGAAGCTGGCGAGTTCAGAGTCGCTCTCCCCTGGGGCACCGGACACTGTCCGGTGGTACACCGGACAGTCTGGTGAATTATAGCGAAGCGTCTCTGAGAATTCCCGAAGGTGAAGAGTTGGGCGTCGAGTTCCCTGGTGCACTGGACAGTCCGGTGCGCCAGACCAGGGCAGCCTTTGGTTATCCCTTTGCTCTCTTTGTTGAACCCTTTTCTTGTTCTTTTTATTGACTTAGTGTGAACCTTTGGCACCTGTATAACTTATAGACTAGAGCAAACTAGTTAGTCCAATTATTTGTGTTGGGCAATTCAACCACCAAAATCAATTAGGAACTAGGTGTAAGCCTAATTCCCTTTCAATCTCCCCCTTTTTGGTGATTGATGCCAACACAAACCAAAGCAAATGTAGAAGTGCATAATTGAACTAGTTTGCATAATGTAAGTGCAAAGGTTACTTAGTATTGAGCCAATATAAATACTTATAAGATACACATGGATTGTTTCTTTAATTTTTGATATTTTGGACCATGCTTGCACCACATGTTTTGTTTTTGCATATTCTTTTGTAAATCCTTTTCAAAGTTCTTTTGCAAATAGTCAAAGGTAAATGAATAAGATTTTGCGAAGCATTTTCAAGATTTGAAATTTTCTCCCCCTGTTTCAAATGCTTTTCCTTTGACTAAACAAAACTCCCCCTCTTAGCGTTCAAGAGGGTTTTAAGATATCAATTTTTAAAATACTACTTTCTCCCCCTTTTGAACACAATAAGATACCAATTTGAAATCCAATTGAAAATCATTAGTTTTTTAAAATTAGGTGGTGGTGCGGTCCTTTTGCTTTGGGCTAATACTTTCTCCCCCTTTGGCATGAATCGCCAAAAACAGATACTTGAGTGAAATATAAGCCCTTCATAACTACTTTCTCCCCTTTGGCAAATAAGACATATGAGTGAATATTATACCAAAGACGGAGAGTTGCTCGGAGCGACGGCGAAGGATGAGTCATGGAGTGGAGTGGAAGCCTTTGTGAGAGCACCTAGAGGGGGGGAGAATAGGTGATCCTGTAACACTTAAAAACTTAGGCCACAAAAACTTGGTTAAGTGTTAGCACAATAACCGCCAAGTGGCTAGAGAGGAATCTTCAACAAAACACAATAACCAACAAGATCAATCACAGAGATGGCACGGTGGTTATCCCGTGGTTCGGCTAAGACCAACGCTTGCCTACTCCACGTTGTGGCGTCCCAACGGACGAGGGTTGCAATCAACCCCTCTCAAGCGGTCCAAAGACCCACTTGAATACCATAGTGTTTTGCTTGCTTTTCTCAATCCCGTTTGCGAGGAATCTCCACAACTTGGAGCCTCTCGCCCTTACACTTGAAATTCACAAAGAAACACGGAGCAAGGGAGGGATTAGCAACGCACTCAAGACAGAAAATCACAGCAACACCACGCACACAAGTCGCAACGAGAGCTCACAACACAACTCAATGAGTTCACCACTCAACTAGAGCTCTAATTGCTATCGCAAAGAATCGAAGGCGCGGAATCGATGTCTTGGTGCTTAGGAAATGTTGTAGGAATGCTTGGTGTACTCCTCCATGCGCCTAGGGGTCCCTTTTATAGCCCCAAGGCAGCTAGGAGCCGTTGAGCGCAATCTAGGAAGGCTGATCTTGCCTTCTGTCGACTGGCGCACCGGACAGTCCGGTGCACACCGGACACAGTCCGGTGCCTGATTTCCTTCCAAAAATGGCGCAGTCGACCGTTGGCAGCCTGAGAGCCGTTGGCGCACCGGACATGTCCGGTGTACACCGGACAGTCCGGTGCCCCCTTCTAGCCGTTGGCTCGGCCACGTGTCCCACGCAGATCACGCGGCCGACCGTTGGCCCTGCCGACAGTTGGCTCACCGGACAGTCCGGTGCACACCGGACAGTCCGGTGAATTATAGCCGTACGTCGCTGGTGAATTCCCGAGAGTGGCCACTTCGCTCGAGCCAGCCTGGCGCACCGGACACTGTCCGGTGCACCACCTGTCCGGTGCACCACCGGACACTGTTCGGTGCACCACCGGACACTGTTCGGTGCACCACCGGACAGTCCGGTGCTCCCAGACTCAGCAAAGTCTTGGCTGCTCGAGCCATCTCTTCTCCAACTCGATTTTTTCTGTTTACAGCACTTAGACACAATACATTAGTCTCTAAAACAATGTACTAAGTCTGAGAAACATACCTCTATCCTTGATTTGTACTTTGTCCACCTTTTTACACTTAGGCACTTGTGTTGGACACTGAATCACCAAAATACTTAGAAATGGCCCAAGGGCACATTTCCCTTTCAATCTCCCCCTTTTTGGTGATTTATGCCAACACAACATAAAGCAAGTAGAACAAGTACAAAATCAATTCAAATTAGAACTTAAAATTGTTTTGATTCAATTTGACATATATGGATCACTTTATGCCACCACTTGGTTTGTTTTTTGCAAATCAAACTCAAATTTCTATCTCTAAGTCAAACACACATGTTAAGACATAAAGAGAGTCATTCCAAGAGAAAATGATTCAAGATTTCAAAAACTCCCCTTTTTTCCATAATCAATACTTCTCCCCACAAGAAGCCAACTTTTGACAAACCAAAAGCTCTATTCTACTATTTTCAAAATCTCTCAAGTGGTAGCTGATCCATTTATCACTTTGGCCTTTAATTTCTCCCCCTTTGGCATCAAGCACCAAAACAGGATCAATCTTGGCCCCTTAAACCCCATTGCCTCACAAAAATCTTCAAATAAGAACACATAGGCAATAAGAGTATAAAGATGAACTTGGAAAAGTTACTCTTTACATCGGAGTGCAGTGGAAGTCTTGCATGGTCCAAGTCCACCTTTTCCCTTTCAATCCTCCTTTGAGACTAAAACAACCAAACTCAAGTACATGGTTAGTCTCAAAGGGTCAAGTTGTAGCACAGCTCCCCCTAAATATGTGCATCTCTTGCAAAAAGGACTTGTGAGGTCCAGGGAGTGTTTGTACAACTTGAGCACCACAATAAGCAACAAAATGCAGAATGAACATGATCAAAGGCATAAGCACATGTATGCTACAATTCAATCCAAGTTCCGTGAATCTAAGACATTTAGCTCACTACGCAGCCTACAAAAGGTCTTTTCATCTAAAGGCTTAGTGAAGATATCGGCTAGCTGGTTCTCGGTGCTAACATGAAACACTTCGATATCTCCCTTTTGCTGGTAGTCTCTCAAAAAGTGATGTCGGATGTCAATGTGCTTTGTGCGGCTGTGCTCAACAGGATTTTCCGCTATTCGGATAGCACTCTCATTATCACATAGGAGTGGGACTTTGCTCAGATTGTAGCCAAAGTCCCGGAGGGTTTGCCTCATCCAAAGTAGTTGCGCGCAACACTGTCCTGCGGCAACATACTCGGCCTCAGCGGTGGATAGGGCAACGGAAGTTTGTTTCTTAGAGTTCCACGACACCAGGGATCTTCCTAAGAATTGGCACGTCCTCGATGTACTCTTCCTATCGACCTTACATCCAGCATAGTCGGAATCTGAGTATCCAATCAAGTCAAAGTTAGACCCCTTTGGATACCAGATCCCGAAGCAAGGCGTAGCGACTAAATATCGAAGAATTCGCTTCACAGCCACTAAGTGACACTCCTTAGGATCGGATTGAAATCTAGCACACATGCAGACGCTAAGCATAATATCCGGTCTACTAGCACATAAATAAAGCAAAGAACCTATCATGGACCGGTATGCTTTTTGATCAACGGACTTACCTCCTTTGTTGAGGTCGGTGTGTCCGTTAGTTCCCATCGGCGTCTTTGCGGGCTTGGCGTCCTTCATCCCAAACCGCTTTAGCAAGTCTTGCGTGTACTTCGTTTGGGAGATGAAAGTGTCGTCCTTTAGTTGCTTCACTTGGAACCCAAGGAAGTAGTTCAACTCGCCCATCATCGACATCTCGAATTTCTGCGTCATAACCCTGCTAAACTCTTCACAAGACTTTTGATTAGTAGAACCAAATATTATGTCATCGACATAAATTTGGCACACAAAAAGATCACCATCGCAAGTCTTAGTAAAAAGAGTTGGATCGGCTTTCCCAACCTTGAAAGCATTAGCAATTAAAAAGTCTCTAAGGCATTCATACCATGCTCTTGGGGCTTGCTTAAGTCCATAGAGCGCCTTAGAGAGCTTACACACGTGGTCGGGATACCGTTCATCCTCAAAGCCAGGAGGTTGCTCCACGTACACCTCCTCCTTGATCGGCCCGTTGAGGAAAGCGCTCTTCACATCCATTTGGTACAACATGAAAGAATGGTGAGCGGCATATGCTAGCAAGATACGAATTGATTCTAGCCTAGCCACAGGAGCAAATGTCTCCTCAAAGTCCAAACCTGCGACTTGGGCATAACCTTTTGCCACAAGTCGAGCCTTGTTCCTCGTCACCACCCCGTGCTCGTCCTGTTTGTTGCGGAACACCCACTTGGTTCCCACAACATTTTGTTTGGGACGAGGCACCAGTGTCCAAACTTCATTGCGCTTGAAGTTGTTGAGTTCCTCCTGCATGGCCAACACCCAGTCCGGATCTAGCAAGGCCTCTTCCACCCTGAAAGGCTCAATAGAAGAGACAAAGGAGTAATGTTCACAAAAATTAACTAATCTCGAGCGAGTAGTTACTCCCTTGC
Organism: Zea mays; assembly: GCF_902167145.1. Lineage (NCBI taxonomy): Eukaryota > Viridiplantae > Streptophyta > Magnoliopsida > Poales > Poaceae > Zea > Zea mays. The sequence goes on along the minus strand of NC_050100.1, from coordinate 26,856,534 downwards.
TAATATCACCCAATATCTGGTCGACGGGATGATCCCTTTGGATCGTTGCTCGAACTTGGGTTGGAGGTGCCTGAGGTGCTTCTTCCTCTTCAACTTGATCCTCCTGTGCTCCCCCTTGATCATGCGCCTCCACTTGAGGTACTTGTTCGTCATCTTGGGTTGGGGGATGCACCATAGTTGAGGAAGACGGTTGATCTTGCTCCACATGTTCCTGAGGCCGTACATCTCCAATTGCCATGGTGCGTATCGCGGCTGTTGGAACGTCTTCTTCATCTACATCATCAAGATCAACAACTTGCTCTCTTGGAGAGCCATTAGTCTCATCAAATACAACGTCGCTAGAGACTTCAACCATACCTGATGATTTGTTGAAGACCCTATACGCCTTTGTATTTGAATCATAACCTAATAAAAACCCTTCTACAGCTTTGGGAGCAAATTTAGAAGTTCTACCTTTCTTCACAAGAATATAGCACTTGCTCCCAAATACACGAAAATAAGACACATTGGGTTTGTTACCAGTTAGCAGCTCGTATGATGTCTTCTTGAGGAGGCGGTGAAGGTAGACCCTGTTGATGGCGTGGCAAGCCGTGTTCACGGCTTCCGACCAAAAACGCTCGGGGGTCTTGAACTCTCCAAGCATAGTCCTCGCCATATCAATGAGCGTCCTATTCTTCCTCTCTACCACACCATTTTGCTGAGGTGTGTAGGGAGCGGAGAACTCGTGCTTGATCCCCTCCTCCTCAAGGAACTCCTCCACTTGAAGATTCTTGAATTCGGACCCATTGTCGCTCCTTATCTTCTTCACCTTGAGCTCAAACTCATTTTGAGCTCTCCTGAGGAAGCGCTTGAGGGTCCCTTGGGTTTCAGACTTATCCTGCAAAAAGAACACCCAAGTGAAGCGGGAAAAGTCATCAACAATAACTAGACCATACTTACTTCCTCCTATGCTCAGATAGGCGACGGGTCCGAAGAGGTCCATATGCAGCAGCTCCAGAGGTCTTGAAGTGGTCATCACATTCTTGCTGTGATGTGCTCCTCCCACTTGTTTACCTGCTTGACAAGCTGCACAAGGTCTATCTTTTTCGAATTGCACGTTAGTCAAACCTATCATGTGTTCTCCCTTTAGAAGCTTGTGAAGGTTCTTCATCCCCACATGTGCTAAGCGGCGATGCCACAGCCAGCCCATGCTAGTCTTAGCAATTAAGCATGCATCTAGACTGGCTTCCTCTTTTACAAAATCAACTAAATAGAGTTTGTCGTCTAATACACCCTTAAAAGCTAGTGAACCATCACTTCTTCTAAAGACAGACACATCTACATTTGTAAATAGACAATTATATCCCATATTACATAATTGACTAACAGATAATAAATTATATCCAAGACTCTCAACTAAAAATACATTAGAGATAGAATGCTCATTTGATATTGCAATCTTGCCTAAACCTTTCACCTTGCCTTGGTTCCCATCACCGAATATGATTGAATCTTGGGAATCCTTATTCTTGACGTAGGAGGTGAACATCTTCTTCTCCCCCGTCATATGGTTTGTGCATCCGCTGTCGATAATCCAGCTTGAACCCCCAGATGCATAAACCTGCAAGGCAAATTTAGGCTTGGGTCTTAGGTACCCAACTATTGTTGGGTCCTACAAGGTTAGTCACAATTTCCTTAGGGACCCAAATGCAAGTTTTATCACCCTTGCATTTTGCCCCTAATTTCCTAGCAACTATCTTCCTATCCTTTCTACAAATAGCAAAGGAAGCATTTAAAGCATGATAAATTATAGAGGGTCCATTCATAACTTTCCTAGGAGCATGAACAATATTCTTTCTAGGCATATGATGCATATTTTTCCTAGGCATATCTCTATCATGCATATAGGAAGAACTGGGAGCAAACATAGCATAAGAATCATAGGCATGTGAAAAAGCATTGCAACTTCTATGAGACTGTCTTCTATCATTGTACATAAAAGCATGGTTCTTTTTAGTACTACTTGCCATAGGGGCCTTCCCTTTCTCCTTAGTGGAGATGGGAGCCTTATGGCTTGTTAAGTTCTTGGCTTCCCTCTTGAAGCCAAGCCCATCCTTAATTGAGGGGTGTCTACCAATCGTGTAGGCATCCCTGGCAAATTTTAGTTTATCAAAATCACTTTTGCTAGCCTTAAGTTGGGCATTAAGACTAGCCATTTCATCTTTTAACTTAGCAATAGAAGCTATGTGTTCACTACAAGCATCAATATCAAAATCTTTACATCTATTGCAAATAACAACATTTTCTACACAAGTTGTTGATTTACCGGCTATTTCTAACTTAGCATTCAAATCATCATTAATGCTCCTTAAGCTAGAAATCGTCTCATAGCAAGAAGATAATTCACAAGAAAGCATTTCATTTCTTTTAACTTCTAAGGCATGAGTTTTTTGTGCTTCTACAAATTTGTCATGTTCTTCATACAACAAATCTTCTTGTTTTTCTAAAAGCCTATTCTTATCATTCAAGGCATCAATCAATTCATTAATTTTATCTACCTTGGTTCTATCTAGGCCCTTAAATAAATATGAATAATCTATTTCATCCTCATCACTAGATTCGTCCTCACTTGAAGAAGCATAAGTAGAGTCTCGAGTACATACCTTCTTCTCCCTTGCCATAAGGCATGTGTGACGCTCGTTGGGGAAGAGGGATGACTTGTTGAAGGCGGTGGCGGCGAGTCCTTCATTGTCGGAGTCGGACGAGGAGCAATCCGAATCCCACTCCTTGCCAAGATGTGCCTCGCCCTTTGCCTTCTTATAGTTCTTATTCTTCTCCCTCTTGTTCCCTTGATCCTGATCACTATCATTGTCGGGACAGTTAGCAATAAAATGACCAATCTTACCGCATTTGAAGCATGAGCGCTTCCCCTTGGTTTTGGTCTTGCTTGGCTGCCCCTTGCGACCCTTTAGCGCCGTCTTGAATCTTTTGATGATGAGGGCCATCTCTTCATCATTAAGTCCGGCCGCCTCAATTTGTGCCACCTTGCTAGGTAGCGCCTCCTTACTTCTTATTGCCTTGAGAGCAAGGGGTTGAGGCTCGTTGATTGGTCCATTTAATGCATCGTCCACGTATCTTGCCTCCTTGATCATCATTCGCCCGCTTACGAATTTTCCAAGGACTTCTTCGGGCGACATTTTGGTGTACCTGGGATTCTCACGAATATTATTCACCAAATGAGGATCAAGAACTGTAAAGGACCTTAGCATCAGTCGGACGACGTCGTGGTCCGTCCATCGCGTGCTTCCGTAGCTCCTTATTTTGTTGATAAGGGTCTTGAGCCGGTTGTATGTTTGTGTCGGCTCCTCGCCCCTTATCATCGCGAATCGTCCAAGCTCGCCCTCCACCAACTCCATCTTGGTGAGCAAGGTGACGTCGTTCCCCTCATGTGAAATCTTGAGGGTGTCCCAGATCTGCTTGGCGTTATCCAAGCCGCTCACTTTGTGGTATTCATCCCTGCACAATGAAGCTAGAAGAACAGTAGTAGCTTGTGCATTCTTATGAATTTGCTCATTAATGAACATGGGACTATCCGAACTATCAAAGTGCATTCCACTCTCTACAATCTCCCATATACTAGGATGGAGAGAGAACAAGTGACTACGCATTTTGTGACTCCAAAATCCGTAGTCCTCTCCATCAAAATGAGGAGGTTTACCAAGTGGAATAGATAATGAATGAGCATTTGTACTTTGAGGAATACGAGAGTAATCAAAAGAAAAGTTCGAATTGACCGGTTTTCTTCTCTCGTAGTTGTTGTGGTCGTCGTCCTTTTGGGAAGAAGTAGACTCATCGCTGTCGTCGTAGTAGACGATCTCCTTGATGCGCCTCGTCTTCTTCTTCTTCCCATCTTTCCGTCTATGGCCCGAGTCCGAGTCGGTAGGCTTGTCATCCTTCGGCTCGTTGACGAAAGATTCCTTCTCTTTATCATTGATCACGATACCCTTCCCCTTAGGATCCATCTCTTCGGGCGGTTAGTCCCTTTGTGAAGAGAACGGCTCCGATACCAATTGAGAGCACCTAGAGGGGGGGTGAATAGGTGATCTTGTAACACTTAAAAACTTAGGCCACAAAAACTTAGTTAAGTGTTAGCACAATAACCGCCAAGTGGCTAGAGAGGAATCTTCAACAAAACACAATAACCAACAAGATCAATCACAGAGATGGCACGGTGGTTATCCCGTGGTTCGGCTAAGACCAACGCTTGCCTACTCCACGTTGTGGCGTCCCAACGGACGAGGGTTGCAATCAACCCCTCTCAAGCGGTCCAAAGACCCACTTGAATACCATGGTGTTTTGCTTGCTTTTCTCAATCCCGTTTGCGAGGAATCTCCACAACTTGGAGCCTCTCGCCCTTACACTTGAAATTCACAAAGAAACACGGAGCAAGGGAGGGATTAGCAACGCACTCAAGACAGAAAATCACAGCAACACCACGCACACAAGTCGCAACGAGAGCTCACAACACAACTCAATGAGTTCACCACTCAACTAGAGCTCTAATTGCTATCGCAAAGAATCAAAGGCGCGGAATCGATGTCTTGGTGCTTAGGAAATGTTGTAGGAATGCTTGGTGTACTCCTCCATGCGCCTAGGGGTCCCTTTTATAGCCCCAAGGCAGCTAGGAGCCGTTGAGCGCAATCTAGGAAGGCTGATCTTGCCTTCTGTCGACTGGCGCACCGGACAGTCCGGTGCACACCGGACACTGTCCGGTGCCTGATTTCCTTCCAAAAATGGCGCAGTCGACGTTGGCAGCCTGAGAGCCGTTGGCGCACCGGACATGTCCGGAGTACACCGGACAGTCCGGTGCCCCCTTCTAGCCGTTGGCTCGGCCACGTGTCCCGCGCAGATCGCGCGGCCGACCGTTGGCCCTGCCGACAGTTGGCTCACCGGACAGTCCGGTGCACACCGGACAGTCCGGTGAATTATAGCCGTACGTCGCTGGTGAATTCCCGAGAGCGGCCACTTCGCTCGAGCCAGCCTGGCGCACCGGACACTGTCCGGTGCACCACCGGACAGTCTGGTGCTCCCAGACTCAGCAAAGTCTTGGCTGCTCGAGCCATCTCTTCTCCAACTCGATTTTTTCTGTTTCCAGCACTTAGACACAATACATTAGTCTCTAAAACAATGTACTAAGTCTGAGAAACATACCTCTATCCTTGATTTGTACTTTGTCCACCTTTTTACACTTAGGCACTTGTGTTGGACACTGAATCACCAAAATACTTAGAAATGGCCCAAGGGCACATTTCCCTTTCACTTTGTCTTCGCCGAAGACTCCAATTCCCCTTTCAATATACCTATGACTTGGTTTGAAATACACTTGAAAACACATTAGTCATAGTATATATAAAAGAGACATGATCAAAGGTATATTTATGAGCTATATGTGCAAGACATCAAAAGAAATTCCTAGAATCAAGAATATTTAGCTCATGCCTAAGTTTGTTAAAAGTTTGTTCATCTAGTGGCTTGGTAAAGATATCGGCTAATTGATCTTTAGTATTAATGTAAGCAATCTCGATATCTCCCTTTTGTTGGTGATCCCTTAGGAAATGATACCGAATGGCTATGTGTTTAGTGCGGCTATGCTCAACGGGATTATCCGCCATGCGGATTGCACTCTCATTATCACATAGAAGAGGAACTTTGGTTAGTTTGTAACTATAGTCCCTAAGGGTTTGCCTCATCCAAAGTAGTTGCGCTCTTCCTATTGATTTTACACCCCGCCCAATCGGCATCCGAATAACCAATTAAATCAAAAGTGGATCTCTTAGGATACCAAAGCCCAAACTTAGGAGTATAAACTAAATATCTCGAGATTCGTTTTACGGTCGTAAGGTGAGCTTCCTTAGGGTCGGCTTGGAATCTTGCACACATGCATACGGAAAGCATAATGTCCGGTCGAGATGCACATAAATAGAGTAAAGAGCCAATCATCGACCGGTATACCTTTTGATCCACGGACTTACCTTCCGTGTCGAGGTCAAGATGCCCATTGGTTCCCATGGGTGTCTTGATGGGTTTGGCATCCTTCATCCCAAACTTTCTTAGGATATCTTGAGTATACTTTGTTTGGCTAATGAAGGTGCCCTCTTGGAGTTGCTTCACTTGAAATCCCAAGAAGTACTTCAACTCCCCCATCATGGACATCTCGAATTTCTGTGTCATGATCCTACTAAACTCTTCACATGTAGATTTGTTAGTAGACCCAAATATAATATCATCAACATAAATTTGGCATACAAACAAATCATTTTCAAGTGTTTTGGTAAAGAGTGTAGGATCGACCTTTCCGACTTTGAATCCATTAGTGATAAGGAAATCTCTAAGGCATTCATACCATGCTCTTGGAGCTTGCTTGAGCCCATAAAGCGCCTTAGAGAGTTTATAAACATGGTTAGGGTACTCACTATCTTCAAAGCCGGGAGGTTGCTCAACATAGACCTCTTCCTTGATTGGTCCATTGAGGAAGGCACTCTTCACGTCTATTTGATAAAGCTTGAAGCCATGGTAAGTAGCATAGGCTAATAATATATGAATTGACTCAAGCCTAGCTACGGGTGCATAGGTTTCACCGAAATCCAAACCTTCGACTTGGGAGTATCCCTTGGCCACAAGTCGAGCTTTGTTCCTTATCACCACACATGCTCGTCTTGCTTGTTGCGGAACACCCATTTGGTTCCTACAACATTTTGATTAGGACGTGGAACTAAATGCCATACCTCATTCCTAGTGAAGTTGTTGAGCTCCTCTTACATCACCACCACCCAATCCGAGTCTTGAAGTGCTTCCTCTACCCTGTGTGGCTCAATAGAGGAAACAAAAGCGTAATGCTCACAAAAATGTGCAACACGAGATCTAGTAGTTACCCCCTTATGAATGTCGCCGAGGATGGTGTCGACGGGGTGATCTCGTTGGATTGCTTGGTGGACTCTTGGGTGTGGCGGCCTTTGTTCTTCATCCTCCTTGTCTTGATCATTTGCATCTCCCCCTTGATCATTGTCGTCATCTTGAGGTGGCTCATCTCTTTGATCTTCTCCTTCATCAATTTGAGCCTCTTCCTCATTTTGAGTTGGTGGAGATGCCTGCGTGGAGGAGGATGGTTGATCTTGTGCATTTGGAGGCTCTTCGGATTCCTTAGTGAAAGTTGCCTAGAGGGGGGTGAATAGGCAAGTTAAAACTTTTTCAACAAAAACTAGAAGCAAACTGGGTAAAACTGAATTGATCTTGAAATTCACCTGGTTAACTTTAGAAATGAGATGTTCTAAATGATCCACAGGGTTCAAAGTAGTAGATCTGAGAAGGGCACTTCTCAAAATCCACACACCAAAAAGATATAAACAAATCTTTCACGGAATGGTGAGAGAACGAAGAACACGTATAAGCACAATGAACAAGGACATAAGAGACACAAGATTTATCCCGAGGTTCGGTCACACCACAAAAGGTGCCCTACTTCCTCGTTGAGGCGCCCACAAAGAGCCGGGTCTCTTTCAACCCTAATCCTCCCTTTGCCGACCACAAAGGTCAAGCCCACACACTAATCTTTGCTCAAACGAGCGGGTAATACAAACTTTCTTGTGGTCTTCCACAAGATTTGGAGACTCACAAGAGACACCTAGTCGTCTAGGAGCTAGAAGCTCCAAGAGTAATGAATCCACAAAGAACTCGATGTAGTACCAAAGCTCGAATGAAGAAGAGCAAGAGAGATTTGGAGATGAAGCACAAAAACCGCAGCTCTCAAACTCACTCAAAGATTTCTCTCCAAAGATTTGAAATGGGAGAGGCAAGAGATGTGTGAGAGAGAGTGGGAGGTGTTCTTCAAGTTAGAAATGGAGTTTGGGTCGTGCTCTTCTGTGTGGGGAGAGAGGTAGGAGTGAGTATATATAGGTGGAGCTCAAAACTAGCCGTTGGGCAGATTTTTCTGTTTGAGACCGGTTGAACCGCCCCCTAGGGCGGTTGAACCGCCCCTGGCAGGTCAGGCAGACTGTCTGCCAGTCTGACTGTCAGACTGACTGGCAGACTGACCTGCAGACTGGTCAAGTTGACCAAGACCGGTTGAACCGCCCCTAAGACCGGTTCAACCGCCTGGGGCAGGCTGACAGACAGTCTACCAGTCAGACTGGCAGACTGTAGGTCAGACTGCAAAAACAGGTCCTGACACCGGTTGAACCGCCCCTAGGGCCAGTTCAACCGCCTGGGGGTCAGACTGGCAGTCAGTCTGCCAGTCAGGAGGTCAGACCGGTCAGGTGACCCTGACACCGGTTGAACCTCCCCTAGGACCGGTTCAACCGGTTTTGACCAGTGAGGTCCGGGGAAAATATCCCGGCTGAACTTTCCCTGGACACCGCTTGAACCTCTCTGGACCCCGGTTGAACTTGCCCTGGACCCCGGTTGAACCTGTCTGGACCCCGGTTGAACTTGAAGTTCAGCTGGAGTTGAGAAAGCTCAACTCAGCTGAAGTTCAGCTCAGCTGCAGCTGAAAAAGCTCAACTCAGCTGAAGTTTAGCTCAGCTGAAAAGCTCAGCTGCAGTTGAAGAAGTTCAGCTGCTTTTCAACAAGAACACACTAGGTTTCTCAAACCTAACCGCGGTCAACCATAGAACGTTCAAGAGATTTTTGGTTTTCAAAAATAGCTTTTGAATATAGAGGCTTGAGCTTTGGCAAACACCAACCTTCTTTTTGGATCCCTCTTTATAGTACGACGATTCCTATACTCAAGTTAAATAAAATATAATTAAGTAAACTCCTTAAGTAATTGGCGTCTCATGTGTGATTTCTCCATGGTGTTGCTTCATAAGGATCACAAACATCTTTGTCTCACCTTTTGAAGCAAACATAAATCAAACCCTGTGACTTGTACCATATCACCATGTATGAGTTCAAATCATGGCTTCAAGTCACCTTGCTGATGCATCAACATGTTATAACTCTTCATAGCTGATTAGTTCATCGACTTAGTGCAAGTACTCTCTTCTTCACCTTAGCCATGGTACCTCGATCCATAAGCCGTCGCTTGGCCTTCACCTTCGCTTAGTTCCTCGAAGCCCTTTTCTTGCTATCTTCACCCTATCAAGCCATTCTTGAGTCACATCATTTTGAGCATCCATTGAGAGAATCATTTCTTCAATATTGTGAACCTTGCTTGAATGTCTTCTAGATATAACTGTTAAGATTAATCAAGCTCTAGTTTGATTCTCATAGAAGCATATATGGACTGATAGTAATATGGTCAAGCCAATTCACGATTCCTCATATCTTATTCACTTTGGCTTGACCTATCCTCTTAATCACTTCATCCTCTATTCTGATCATATGTATGTAGTGATTTCTCATGTCTTGTCCATATATTCAAACCAATGTAGAGATCATATTATATCCATTTGCATTGTCTCATTGGTTATTTAACCTCGTGTTGAACCTTTGTTCACTGATCATTATACACTATTCAAGTATGTTCATTATACTGAATTTCCTGTTCAACACTTAGCAAACTCATTAGACCTTTAAATGTGTTGTTATCCAAATCACCAAAACTCACAAAAGGGATGAATGCACTTTCAATCTCCCCCTTTTTGGTGATTGATGACAACACATTTAAAGCTTACATAAGATTTGATAAATAAGATTTTGAATCCTATGATATAGTTTCCTCCCCCTAAATATGTGCATTTCAGAAAATAACACTTTTGTACTCAAATGCCAAAAGCACATATTTGGGTCAAAGTATGGAGACAACTTATATCATACTATTCATGGGGTGCAGTGTGTCATAAAATAAACGTGATGTTCATGACATAGTATGCACTCATCAATTTTGTACATCTTATGTTTTTCTTATGACTTCCCCTTTTGTTAATTATTTCTCCCCTTTTTAAAGTCTTCTAACACTTAGTTACATAAGACTAAAGGTAAGCTTTAATGCAAAATTTCTCCCCCTTTGTCATAAATCTCCAAAAAGGATACAAAGAATATAAAGGGTAGAAATTATGATTAAGCAAGATGGGAACACACTATTATGAAAAGGGTCCTTAGATGGCACAAAGGTAATGGATAAGTGTCATAAGTGATGTACCTTTGCGTTTACCTTTTCAAGGGGTTTCCAGACTTGTGTTGGATTTAGAATTCTTTAGCAAGCTCTTGTTGGCATAGTTGTGACTTATGTCCAAGATATCAAATGAAGATTGTCCTACTAGATTGAAGGTGAAACTTGATACCTAGAGTCTAGATGTCACCTAGCATTTTCTTATCACAACAAGAGGAAACATGAAAATTGCACAAGTATGGATTATACAACTAGTGATCATGTATGAAAATACCAATTGAAAAACACCAATTGATACAATTTTTTTGATAAGCAGACCTCTAATTGCATATTACACTAAGTCCTCCTCAAGTTTTAGTGCGCACATATATATGAATTCAATTGATACCAGTTGAGAGTACTTATTTGCAATTTAAAGTACCATTAGCATAAAAGGAGTATCAACTGAACATAATCATGCAACATAAGGAACATGTGCACTATTTAATCAATTAAGTGCTAGACAGGAGAATTTATAAGCTATGCTACTTTAGACATTTGCAATCCAAAAGGATGTGATACATATTTACCAATGTTAGATGACGTTGGAGTAGCATATACAAGAGAAACTCATTCTCTTATGAAATGTATAGAAGATACATTTATTGGAGCAAAGAATCTTTGATACCCATCACAAATTTGCAGTGGAAGCGATTGTCTTTGCCCGAAAATTACTTTCTAATTTGAGACTACACACATAATAGACTTGAAAATGAAGTTAGTCTCAAAGATTCAAATTATAGACTATTCTCCCCCTAAATGTGTGCATACAAGTGATGAATACTTGTTTAGCTTATGCACCTGGACTTGTGAGGCTAGGGGATTAAGTCCTACAATTTGAACCTTGGTACAAATAAAGTATGAAAATGTGAAATTGTACCAATTGAAGGAATTGCTCATAATCCAAAAAGTATACTAATAGACATGATATGCAATATTTTAAGCCAAGATTCTTGAGAAGTTAGCATGTTTGACTCATACCTCACTAAGATGACTTAAGACAAACTTATGACATCATCACAAGAGGTATTAATCAAATATCTAGATATTCTTTAATCGTCACCACAAGTGCAACCTTATGGCGTGACTTAAGATATTGCATATACATGCACACACTAGCATGTAAGAGCCTAGATACACAATTGTAATACAATAGTTCATGGAGTGACACACCTTTGTTCTACGCCACATGGTCTCCATTATAATCATGAATTTCCATCTTAGCTTTTGATAGGCTTGACATTTCAAAGAGAAACTTATCCTCTTCAAACAATCAAGAGAAATTCTTCATTTCTATGGAACCATTCATCCTTATTTGATGTTCTCCAAGGTGTGAGACTACTCAACATGAACTTGAAAGAATTCATTAGTCTCACAAGATATAGGCTAAACTCTCCCTCAATTTGTGCATGCAAGAGTACACAAAGAACACTTATGCACATCAACAATACGAGGTTAAAGGAGATGTTTGCACTATATCTTGGTTTAACATAACATGCTTTACATAGATGATGAAAATTAAACCAATTGAAAGTTTAAGAATTGAAAGTATATCAATTGAAATCCTGAAGGGTAAAGCATGCTAATATGAACCTCAAAACCTCATAATGAAGGATATCATATAAATATGTCACTACATCTTCATTATTTGGTTGACAAAAAAAAGTATAACTCCCTTCTTGAATCACTGTGATCTCTTTTCTCTTTACGATTTCATCCAACCAAGTGATCTTGAACTTCTTTCATCTTTTCTTGATTCGATCAATTAAAACTCAATGATTGAAACAACCAAGACTCTTATATCCATAGATTTTGAATTCATCTTGAAAGCGCTTGGAAGAACCTTATTGAAACACTTAGAAAACAGAGCATTAGAAACACAAAGGAGGGTTTCACAAATGATGATCCTTATATGAGGATGGCAAATGAATCATCATTCTTAGAACCCAAAAGAGTAGATTAAATTATTTTAAATTAGTGCACATATATGGTTGATGTCAAAGTTATATTCACTATTGAACATTTTATATTGCAATGAAATTAATCTATATTATGGTACATCCCACTAAGGATAGAATACTAAAACAACTGAAGGAGAGGAAGTTTTCATACCTTGGCCTCTTATCAACTTCATCTTACTTTAGTTGAATAGTATCCTTAAGCTTGTGATTTATCCAATTTAAAACAAGCACCATCTCTTAACATAGATTTTCTATGGATAAACTCAACACAAGAGATGACATTAGTAGCACAAGCACTAGTTTCTTATTTAGCAACCCTTTATATGCGAAAGACAAGCGTGTTGCTAAAAACAGAAAAACCTCATAATATGGACTAAATTTCCCTTGAGCCCTTAAGAACAATATATTTTGAATGATATGGATAATATGCATGGTTATTCAATAAAGTCTAAAGGGCTGACTTAATCCATATTATGGTGAGTGTCCAATATAGAAGAATCAAATCCAAATTAACTAGAGAGAGTACATCACATAGTTGTGGATTTGTTGACCATATGATAATATTCATTTATCTTCCAATTGGACCTTTATTTCATAATCAATAATTGATGTATATCCTCAAGTGCTTCTTTTCCCTTAGTGGCTACACAAGTCACAAAAGAGATAAGATTTGAAAATAATATGCACTTGAGATTCAATTGTTACCACCCTTGCTAATATCTCCAAATATGATTTATATATTCATTATCGAGCACCCAACTTGATCCATTGAAGGAGTGATCCTGCAAAACAAGTTTAAGCGTATTTTGGTACCCAATTTTAATTGGGTCCTTTAAGATTAGTAGTAAGAGCCTTGGGTACCCACACATTCCTTATTGTGGCCTTTCTCTTTGTGTAGGCATCCACATATACTTGACAACCATCTTACTATGGTTCCAAGTTAATATGTAAACTCACAGATAAGAGCAAGAGTTAAGAATAGGAGCCTTTTCTCCTTTTCTTGATACATCATTGTGTTGCCTTCTTGATGATGAACCTAGCTTGACCTTGGGTGCACCTACTTTATCAAGGTTAGTTGCACAAGCATTCATATCATAAAGACAAGTTATGCATGGAATTTACAACTTAGTGATCCAATTCAATGTGAAGCATATGGATACCGATTGAAGTAGATTTCTAAGATATCAAAATATGGGTTTCCAAAATTTAGAGAGTATGGATCACTAATTGTACCTTTTACAGTTTAAAAATCATATCCATGTTAGTGCATATGTATGTGATGAATATCAACAAAAAGGATTCTTATGCACTTTTAGATTTAACGATAAGGGAATTTTAAACTGCATCAAGAGTAGCTATTTAGAAAACAAAGATTACAATCCATATGAATGAGATACAAATTTACCATTTTGGATTGTCTTAGTATAGCTTACTCAAGTGAAACTTATTCTCTATGACACAAGATATATAATGTTCTCCCACTAGATATGTGCATCAAGTATTTGAATGACTTGCCACATGCACTTTCAATTCAGTTAAGAGTCTCATGAGGAGTATATTACATATCATGGTCAAGGCATGACAAATTTGCAATGAATTAACTTATGCCTAAGAATACTTACCACCATATAGAATGTACCATTTATTATACCAATTTGACAGATCTTACTATCTGTGGTGGTGTCACCTTAGTATTCTTCTTTTCATCATTTGTGGAGACTTCCTTCTTTGTTATCTCTTTTCCTTTTAAAACTAGTTGATAAAACACTTTGAAAAGAGGTATTAGTAGTACAAGGAAGTATTTAATGAATGATGATATCTATATATGAATGGCAAACAAATCATTATTTATGAGGCGTAAAGGCATAAATTAAATTCCTTTTAAGTTAATGCACATGGAGCAGTGAATTCAAAATATGCATTAATTTACAAATTTAAGCCAAAAGGAATTTAACCTTCATATTGACATTCCTTTCCATAGAATATATTATTACCAATTGAAAGAATGCCACTTGGAAGGAACTACTATTGATCAACTACCAATTGAAGCAATTTGTTCCATACCTTTGCCTTGAACATTCCTAATCTTCCTTTTAGGTGAAGATTAACCTTTAAAGCTTGTGATTTTACCAATTGAAAGAGCACAATCTCTACTTATGAATTTCCATTAAATATCTTAAAAGAGATTGTATTAGTAACACAAGCAATAGTTTCCTATTTAGCAACCTCGAGTATATGAATGACAAGAAGGTTACTAAAACAAGAAAACCTCATGATATGAACTAAATCCCTTACAAGCATCATGCATAACATCAATTGTAAAAAAGATGAAAGTAGCATGATTATTTAATTAAGTTTACATGGCAAGTTTAATTCATAGCATGGTGAGTGATTAATGAAGAAGACTCAAAACCAATTTAAACAAGAATGAATACATCACATAGTATTGGTTCGATCTTCTTTGAATGTTGAATGGCACACTCCATTTGGGAAACACATTCTCATGTTGTGAGACTACATAAACACTTAGATGGAAACATTAGTCTCACAACTCTAGTCATATAGAGAATTCCCCATTTGGTAAGTGCTATAAGAATTTGAATTTCTTACTTAGCACTCTATTCATTTAAGAACATGGGATAATACTCTTTATGTCTAGGTCATGGCAATAATATGATGATTAACTTGAAATATGCCACAAGATACATACAATCAATATAAAGCATGTAGATTGTCACAATATAAAAATATGAACTTGCAATCTACCATATAATTAGATCCTTTCCAAAGAAAGGTAAAATCTTTTAAGTTCATTCTCAAGTGCTTCATTTTTCCTATGTGGCTACAAAAGACACAAAGGAATATACCAATTAAAAGCAATGTGCACTTAAGAATTAATTGTTACCATCCTTTGGATATCACTTGGTTGTAGGCCTTTTGCTTGATTCCCACAAAGGTTAATCCTTATTCCCTACAACATAAGTTCTTGCTAGAGATGAATATGAAGTTAGTGATATAACAACTCAATTCATCTTTGGGTCAACCTTAAAGGATAGACAATGTAAGATTGATAGCTTGAGATAAGAATTGAGTTGAACCGCTCAAGCACCCCAAAGCTTCATATCATCTCTGGGTACCTGCAAAACTTATTAAGTACATTTTGGTACCCATCTCATGATAGGTCCATCAAGGTTAGCCAATAAGGACTTAGGCACCCAAATAGCCTTGGTCCTAGAATGTGGTGAACTCATCACCTTTCTAGAACAAGAGTCAAATTTGGGTCTCCTAAGCATATTTGAATGTATTGACAAGTTAGGCTTAGGAGTTTTACCCTTTGAACAAACCTTGAATAGATGACCTTTTTCACGGCAATTGTAGCAAATGCGATGCTTGTCCTTGCAATGCATTTGCCTTTTGCTTTCATCCTTTTTTATGGTTATCTTTCTTGACCGTGCAAGGTCTTGATTCTTCATGTGGGGGCATGAATCAATTTCATGGCCCTTCTCCTTGCATCCATAGCACCTCCTATCGCTTCTCTTTGATCTTTCTTTGTTGAAGCACATAGGTACATTGTTAGAGCAAATCATATGAGCATTAATTTTCTCACCATGGATTTTGCTCATGTCCTTCTTGGAAAGCTTGGTATTCTTTTGAAGGGGTTTTGTGCATGCTACGGTTGTCCCCTTCTCAAGCTTTTTCACCATATTATCACGGTTATCTTGAGAAGGTTGAGCATGACACTTTCCCTTCAAAAGAGTTAAGCTCTTTCTTAGCCTTCCAACTTCTTCCTTGAGCTCTTTATTTTCTGGTGTGATAAAAATATCACTAAATCCTGAAATTTCTAGCTCAATGGAAGATTGGCTTTCTTGAGAGCAACATTTGTTAGCACATGATAATATAGTTTCTATTTGAGTACATGTGCATATGTGAGGTTGGTATGATTTCAAATTAGTTAACACAACCTCATGAGCCATTTCTAACATGATATGTGAATCCATAAATTTATTATGAGAGCACACAAACATATCATGTTTTTCTTGCAAAGATAGTTTTTCAGTATTTAGCATCTCTATCGTGTTCTTGAACATAACATTTTTATTTTCTAATTGAGCAATATATGATGAATGATTAACAGCTTTAATTTGCTCAATTGAAATGTCTTCATACCTTTGGACCAAATCATCATGAGAGCACTTTAGCTTCTCATGCTCTTTGGTCAACTTCTCTAAGTCTTCGATTTTTCTGATGAGGAAGTCTTCTTGCTTATGAAGCATTTCTTTTTGTTCTTCCGCTCTTTTCATGAGTTTAAGCAAGCTCATCTGATGTTTCTTGCTTAGCTGTGCAAAGAATTGTTGAAGATCATCCTCATCTTCACTATCACTTTCTTGATCCTCCTCATCCTCACTTTCGCTTTCACTGTCACTCCCATTAGCAATAAAGCACATATGAGAAGTAGATTTGAAAGACGAACCTTGTGAAGAGGTGGATTCGTCGTTTGGTCTCCATCGATCATTTTCTTCTTCAATCTTGTTCTTCGCCTCATCTTCCTTCATTTTGAGGAACATCCTTTCGGCGATTCTCATGGCAAGGTCTATTGCCCTAGGATCAACATCTGCACCAAAAGATGAAGTCGAGGCAACCTCAACTTTTTCAAGCATAGAAGCACTTTCGTTTCTTAGTCCCCTCAACATGATCTTTTCCTCACGCGGTTAAGCGTTAGAACGAGGATTAGGCTCTGATACCAATTGAAAGTTGCCTAGAGGGGGGGTGAATAGGCAAGTTAAAACTTTTTCAACAAAAACTAGAAGCAAACTGGGTAAAACTGAATTGATCTCGAAATTCACCCGGTTCACTTTAGAAATGAGATGTTCTAAATGATCCACAGGGTTCAAAGTAGTATATCTAAGAAGGGCACTTCTCAAAATCCACACACCAAAAAGATATAAATAAATCTTTCACGGAATGGTGAGAGAACAAAGAACACGTATAAGCACAATGAACAAGGACACAAGAGACACAAGATTTATCCCAAGGTTCGGTCACACCACAAAAGGTGCCCTACTTCCTCGTTGAGGCGCCCACAAAGAGCCGGGTCTCTTTCAACCCTAATCCTCCCTTTGTCGACCACAAAGGTCAAGCCCACACACTAATCTTTGCTCAAACGAGCGGGTAATACAAACTTTCTTGTGGTCTTTCACAAGATTTGGAGACTCACAAGAGACACCTAGTCGTCTAGGAGCTAGAAGCTCCAAGAGTAATGAATCCACAAAGAACTCGATGTAGTACCAAAGCTCGAATGAAGAAGAGCAAGAGAGATTTGGAGATGAAGCACAAAAACCGCAGCTCTCAAACTCACTCAAAGATTTCTCTCCAAAGATTTGAAATGGGAGAGACAAGAGATGTGTGAGAGAGAGTGGGAGGTGTTCTTCAAGTTAGAAATGGAGTTTGGGTCATGCTCTTTTGTGTGGGGAGAGAGGTAGGAGTGAGTATATATAGGTGGAGCTCAAAACTAGTCATTGGGCAGATTTTTCTGTTTGAGACCGGTTGAACCGCCCCCTAGGGCGGTTGAACCGCCCCTGGCAGGTCAGGCAAACTGTCTGCCAGTCTGACTGTCAGACTGACTGGCAGACTGACCTGCAGACTGGTCAAGTTGACCAAGACCGGTTGAACCGCCCCTAAGACCGGTTCAACCGCCTGGGGTAGGCTGACAGACAGTCTGCCAGTCAGACTGGCAGACTGTAGGTCAGACTGCAAAAACAGGTCCTGACACCGGTTGAACCGCCCCTAGGGCCGGTTCAACCGCCTGGGGGTCAGACTGGCATTCAGTCTGCCAGTCAGGAGGTCAGACCGGTCAGGTGACCCTGACACCGGTTGAACCTCCCCTAGGACCGGTTCAACCGGTTTTGACCAGTGAGGTCCGGAGAACATACCCCGGCTGAACTTTCCCTGGACACCGCTTGAACCTCTCTGGACCCCGGTTGAACTTGCCCTGGATCCCGGTTGAACCTGTCTGGACCCCGGTTGAACTTGAAGTTCAGCTGGAGTTGAGAAAGCTCAACTCAGCTGAAGTTCAGCTCAGCTGCAGCTGAAAAAGCTCAACTCAGCTGAAGTTCAGCTCAGCTGCAGTTGAAGAAGTTCAGCTGCTTTTCAACAAGAATACACTAGGTTTCTCAAACCTAACCGCGGTCAACCATAGAACGTTCAAGAGATTTTTGGTTTTCAAAAATAGCTTTTGAATATAGAGGCTTGAGCTTTGGCAAACACCAACCTTCTTTTTGGATCCCTCTTTATAGTACGACGATTCCTATACTCAAGTTAAATAAAATATAATTAAGTAAACTCCTTGAGTAATTGGCGTCTCATGTGTGATTTCTCCATGGTGTTGCTTCATAAGGATCACAAACATCTTTGTCTCACCTTTTGAAGCAAACATAAATCAAACCCTGTGACTTGTACCATATCACCATGTATGAGTTCAAATCATGGCTTCAAGTCACCTTGCTGATGCATCAACATGTTATAACTCTTCATAGCTGATTAGTTCATCGACTTAGTGCAAGTACTCTCTTCTTCACCTTAGCCATGGTACCTCGATCCACAAGCCGTCGCTTGGCCTTCACCTTCGCTTAGTTCCTCGAAGCCCTTTCCTTGCTATCTTCACCCTATCAAGCCATTCTTGAGTCACATCATTTTGAGCATCCATTGAGAGAATCATTTCTTCAATATTGTGAACCTTGCTTGAATGTCTTCTAGATATAACCGTTAAGATTAATCAAGCTCTAGTTTGATTCTCATAGAAGCATATATGGACTAATAGTAATATGGTCAAGCCAATTCACGATTCCTCATATCTTATTCACTTTGGCTTGACCTATCCTCTTAATCACTTCATCCTCTATTCTGATCATATGTATGTAGTGATTTCTCATGTCTTGTCCATATATTCAAACCAATGTAGAGATCATATTATATCCATTTGCATTGTCTCATTGGTTATTTAACCTCGTGTTGAACCTTTGTTCACTGATCATTATACACTATTCAAGTATGTTCATTATACTGAATTTCCTGTTCAACACTTAGCAAACTCATTAGACCTTTAAATGTGTTGTTATCCAAATCACCAAAACTCACAAAAGGGATGAATGCACTTTCACTTAGGACACACATCCCCAATGGACATGTTCCTTAGCGTGATGCACGGAGCCTCTTCATCACCTATCTCATCAAGATCAACTTGCTCTACTTGAGAGTCGTTAGTCTCATCAAACACAACGTCACAAGAAACTTCAACTTGTCCAGAGGACTTGTTAAAGACTCTATATGCCCTTGTGTTTGAATCATATCCTAGTAAAAAGCCTTCTACAGTCTTAGGAGCAAATTTAGATTTTCTACCTCTTTTAACAAGTATAAAGCATTTGCTACCAAAGACTCTAAAATATGAAATATTGGGCTTTTTACCGGTAAGGAGTTCATATGATGTCTTCTTGAGGATTCGGTGAAGATACAACCGGTTGATGGCGTAGCAAGCGGTGTTGACCGCCTCGGCCCAAAACCGATCCGAAGTCTTGTACTCATCAAGCATGGTTCTTGCCATGTCCAATAGAGTTCTATTCTTCCTCTCCACTACACCATTTTGTTGTGGCGTGTAGGGAGAGGAGAACTCATGCTTGATGCCCTCCTCCTCAAGGAAGCCTTCAATTTGAGAGTTCTTGAACTCCGTCCCGTTGTCGCTTCTAATTTTCTTGATCCTTAAGCTGAACTCGTTTTGAGCTCGTCTCAAGAATCCCTTTAAAGTATCTTGGGTGTGAGATTTTTCCTGCAAAAAGAACACCCAAGTGAAGCGAGAGTAATCATCCACAATAACTAGACAGTACTTACTCCCGCCGATGCTTATGTAAGCGATCGGGCCGAATAGGTCCATGTGTAGGAGCTCCAGTGGCCTGTCAGTAGTCGTGATGTTTTTGTGTGGCTGATGAGCACCAACTTGCTTCCCTACTTGGCATGCGCTACAAATCCTATCTTTCTCAAAATGAACATTTGTTAATCCTAAAATGTGCTCTCCCTTTAGAAGCTTATGAAGATTCTTCATCCCAACATGAGCTAGTCGGCGGTGCCAGAGCCAACTCATGTTAGTCTTAGCAATTAAGCAAATGTCGAGTTCAGCTCTATCAAAATTTACTAAGTATAGCTGACCCTCTAACACTCCCTTAAATGCTATTGAATCATTACTTCTTCTAAAGACAGTGACACCTACATCAGTGAAAAGACAATTGTAGCCCATTTTGCATAATTGAGAAACGGAAAGCAAATTGTAATCTAATGAATCTACAAGAAAAACATTGGAAATAGAATGGTCAGGAGATATAGCAATTTTACCCAATCCTTTGACCAAACCTTGGTTTCCATCCCCGAATGTGATAGCTCGTTGGGGATCTTGGATTTTCTCGTAGGAGGAGAACATCTTCTTCTCCCCTGTCATATGGTTTGTGCACCCGCTGTCGATTACCCAACTTGATCCCCCGGATGCATAAACCTACAAAACAATTTTAGTTCTTGACTTTAGGTACCCAAATGGTTTTGGGTCCTTTGGCATTAGACACAAGAACTTTGGGTACCCAAACACAAGTCTTTGATCCCTTGTGTTTGCCCCCAACATACTTGGCAACTACCTTGCCGGATTTGTTAGTTAAAACATAAGATGCATCAAAAGTTTTAAATGAAATGTCATGATCATTTGATGCACTAGGAGTTTTCTTCTTAGGCAACTTAGCACGGGTTGGTTGCCTAGAACTAGATGTCTCACCCTTATACATAAAAGCATGGTTAGGGCCAGAGTGAGACTTCCTAGAATGAATTCTCCTAATTTTGCTCTCAGGATAACCGACAGGGTACAAAATGTAACCCTCGTTATCCTGAGGCATGAGAGCCTTGCCCTTAACAAAGTTGGATAATTTCTTAGGAGGGGCATTAAGTTTGACATTGCCTCCCTGTTGGAAGCCAATGTCATCCTTAATGCCAGGGCGTCTCCCTCTATAGAGCATGCTTCTAGCAAATTTAAATTTTTCGTTTTCTAAGTCATGCTCGACAATTTTAGCATCTAATGTAGCTATATGATCATTTTGTTGTTTAATTAAAGCAATGTGATCATGAATAGCATCAATGTTAACATCTCTACATCTAGTACAAATAGTGACATGTTCAGTGGTAGATGTAGAGGGTTTGCAAGAATTAAGTTCAACAATCTTAGCACGCAATATATCATTTTTGTCTCTAAGATCGGAAATTGTAACATTGCAAAACATCTAGTTCTTTAGCCTTAGCAAGCAACTTTTCATTTTCATTTCTAAGGCTAGCAAGAGAAATGTTTAATTCTTCAATCTTAGCAAGCAAATTATCATTATCATTTCTAAGATTGGGAATTGAAACATTACAAACATTTGAATCAACCTTAGCACTTAAACTAGCATTTTTATTTCTAAGGTTGTCAATGGTCTCTTGGCAAGTGCTTAGCTCACTAGATAATTTTTCACACTTCTCTACTTCTAGAGCATAAGCATTTTTCACCTTAACATGCTTTTTGTTTTCTTTAATAAGGAAGTCCTCTTGAGAGTCCAAGAGATCATCCTTCTCATGAATAGCGCTAATCAATTCATTTAATTTTTCCTTTTGTTGCATGTTTAGGTTGGCAAAAAGGGTACGCAAATTTTCATCCTCATCACTAGCATTATCATCACTAGAGGACTCATATTTAGTGGAGGATTTGGATTTAACCTTCTTCTTTTTGCCATCCTTTTCCATGAGGCACTTGTGGCCGACGTTGGGGAAGAGAAGTCCCTTGGTGACGGCGATGTTGGTGGCGTCCTCGTCGGAGGAGGAGTCGCTAGAGCTTTCGTCGGAGTCCCACTCGCGACAAACATGGGCATCGTCGCCCTTCTTCTTGTAGTACCTCTTCTTCTCCTTTCTTCTCCCCTTCTTGTCGTCGCCCCTGTCACTGTCACTAGATAGTGGACATTTTGCAATAAAATGACCGAGCTTACCACATTTGTAGCAAACTTTCTTGGAGCGGGGCTTGTAATCTTTCCCCCTCCTTTGCTTGAGGATTTGGCGGAAGCTCTTGATGACGAGTGCCATTTCCTCGTTGTCGAGCTTGGAGGCGTCGATGGGTGTTCTACTCGATGTAGACTCCTCCTTCTTCTCCTCTGTCGCCTTAAATGCGACCGGTTGTGCTTCGGACGTGGAGGGACCAATCAAGCTCGTTGATTTTCCTTGAGCCTTTGATCATGAACTCAAAGCTCACAAAATTCCCGATTACTTCCTCGGGAGTCATTAGTGTATATCTAGGATTGCCACGAATTAATTGAACTTGAGTAGGGTTAAGGAAAATAAGTGATCTTAGAATAACCTTAACCATTTCGTGGTCATCCCATTTTTTGCTCCCGAGGTTGCGCACTTGATTCACCAAGGTTTTGAGCCGGTTGTACATGTCTTGTGGCTCCTCCCCTTGGCGAAGACGGAAGCGACCGAGCTCCCCCTCGATCGTCTCCCGCTTGGTGATCTTGGTTAGCTCATCTCCCTCGTGCGCGGTCTTGAGCACGTCCCAAACTTCCTTGGCGCTCTTTAATCCTTGCACCTTGTTGTACTCCTCTCTACTTAGAGAGGCGAGGAGTATAGTTGTGGCTTGGGAGTTAAAGTGCTCGATTTGGGCCACTTCGTCCTCATCATAATCTTCATCCCCTACGGATGATACCTGTACACCAAACTCAACGACATCCCATATACTTTTGTGGAGTGAGGTTAGATGAAATCGCATTAAATCACTCCACCTTGCATAATCTTCACCATCAAAAGTTGGTGGTTTGCCTAATGGGACAGAAAGTAAAGGCGTATGTTTAGGAATGCGAGGATAGCGTAAGGCGATCTTACTAAACTTCTTGCGCTCATGGCGCTTAGAAGTAATGGAAGGCGCGTCGGAGCCGGAGGTGGAAGGTGATGAAGTGTCGGTCTCGTAGTAGACCACCTTCCTCATCTTCTTTTTCGTGTCGCCACTCCGATGCGACTTGTGGGAAGAGGCTTTCTTCTCCTTCCCATTCCCCTTGTTGTGGGACTCTTCCAATGAAGCTTTCCCGTAGCTTGTAGCGGGCTTGTCGCCGGTCTCCATCTCCTTCTTGGCATGATCTCCCGACATCACTTCGAGCGGTTAGGCTCTAATGAAGCACCAGGCTCCGATACCAATTGAAAGTCACCTAGAGAGGGGTGAATAGGGCGAAACTGAAATTTACAAAGTTAATCACAACTACAAGCCGGGTTAGCGTTAGAAATATAAACGAGTCCGCGAGAGAGGGTGCAAAACAAATCGCAAGCGAATAAAGAGTGTGACACGCGGATTTGTTTTACCGAGGTTCGGTTCTTGCAAACCTACTCCCCGTTGAGGTGGTCACAAAGACCGGGTCTCTTTCAACCCTTTCCCTCTCTCAAACGGTCCCTTGGACCGAGTGAGCTTCTTCTTCTCAATCAAACGGGAACAAACTTCCCCGCAAGGACCACCACACAATTAGTGTCTCTTGCCTCGGTTACAATTGAGTTGATCGCAAGTAAGAACGAAAGAAAGAAGCAATCCAAGCGCAAGAGCTCGAAAGAACACAAGCAAATCTCTCTCACTAATCACTAAAGCTTTGTGTGGAATTTGGAGAGGATTTGATCACTTGGGTGTGTCTAGAATTGAATGCTAGAGCTTTGTAAGTGGTTGGAAGGTGGAAAACTTGGATGACTTGAATGTGGGGTGGTTGGGGGTATTTATAACCCCAACCACCAAACTAGCCGTTTGGTGGAGGCTACTATCGCATGGCGCACCGGACAGTCCGGTGCGCCACCGGACAGTCCGGTGCGCCACCGGACAGTCCGGTGCGCCACCGGACAATGTCCGGTGTGCCAGCCACGTCACCAGGCCGTTGGGTTCCGACCGTTGGAGCTCTGACTTGTGGGCCCGTCTGGTTGTCCGGTGGTGCACCGGACAAGTCCTGTAGACTGTCCAGTGTGCCACCCGCGCGTGATCTGCTCCTCTGCGCGCGCTGGCGCGCATTTAATGCATTGCAGTCGACCGATGGCGCGAAGTAGTCGTTGTTCCACTAGCTCACCGGACAGTCCGGTGTACACCGGACATGTCCGGTGAATTATAGCGGAGCGGACATCCAAAGCTGGCGAGTTCAGAGTCGCTCTCCCCTGGGGCACCGGACACTGTCCGGTGGTATACCGGACAGTCCGGTGAATTATAGCGAAGCGTCTCTGAGAATTCCCGAAGGTGAAGAGTTGGGCGTCGAGTTCCCTGGTGCACCGGACAGTCCGGTACGCCAGACTAGGGCAGCCTTCGGTTATCCCTTTGCTCTCTTTGTTGAACCCTTTTCTTGTTCTTTTTATTGGCTTAGTGTGAACCTTTGGCACTTGTATAACTTATAGACTAGAGCAAACTAGTTAGTCCAATTATTTGTGTTGGGCAATTCAACCACCAAAATCAATTAGGAACTAGGTGTAAGCCTAATTCCCTTTCAATGGGCCCCCTGTAACGTGGTCGGTTCGAGCCCAAGGTCGGGCGAGGCGGTGACTCCTCCGAGGTCGAGGCTAAGTCCGAGCCCTGGGGTCGGGCGAGGCAGAGACCGTCTTTCGAGGTCGAGGTTGAGTCCGAGCCCTGGGGTCAGGCGAGGCGGAGTCTGTCGTCCGAGGTCGAGGCTGAGTCCGAGCCCTGGGGTCGGGCGAGGCGGAGACCGTCTTCCGAGGTCGAGGCTGAGTCCGAGCCCTGGGGTCGGGCGAGGCGGAGACCGTCTTTCGAGGTCGAGATTGAGTCCGAGCCCTAGGGTCGGGCGAGGCGGAGCTTCCTATGGTGCCTGAGGATGGACTCGGCTGCTGTTAGCCTCACCCTGGCGGGTGGCACAGCAGTCGGAGCAGGGCAGGCGGCGTTGTTTTCCTGTCAGGTCAGTCAGTGGAGGGGCGAAATGGCTGCGGTCACTTCGGCCCTGTCGACTGAGGAACGCGCGTCAGGATAAGGTGACAGGCGATCCTTGCATTGAATGCTCATGCGATATGGTCGGTTGGCGAGGCGATCTGGCCAAGGTTGCTTCTCCGTGAAGCCTGCCCGAGCTGGGCCTCGGGCGAGTCGAAGGTGCGCCCGTTGCTTGAGGAGGCCTTCGGGCGAGGCGTGAATCCACCTGGGTCTATTGTTCCTGCCCGAGGCTGGGTTCGGGCGAGGCGAGATCGTGTCCCTTGAGTGGACGGAGCCTTGACCTGTATTGCGCCCATCAGGCCTTTGCAGCTTGTGCTGATGGTGGTTACCAGCCGAGTTTAGGAGTCTTGGGGGTACCCCTAATTATGGTCCCCGACAATTATAGACAGGGCAGTGGTGGCTCCAACGACGGCTGAGCAAGGACCTATGGAACAAACATAATATATGTAACTAAAAGCTCTCCTCCTCCCCCGCGTCGCTCCTGCAGGCGGCTCGGGGGTGCCCTCACCGCGCCGCCATCGGGCGTCCTCCCTCCTCCCCCATCTGCCTCACTGTCGCCCGAGCTGGGGGCCGGAAGCCCGGCACAGCAAGGAAGGCGGCGACAGGGCATCTAGGTTGGGAGGCGGCCGTGCCATGCGGGAGGTGGCGACGCTCTTCCCCAGCGGCCCCAGGGGCTCCTTCGACACTCCGTCGGTCGGATCCACGACCTCTTATGGTGGATCTGGTGCACCCTCGAAAGGATCTACGAGGTGTTGTGCGGTGTGTCGGCGAGCAACTGCGGCAAGCTTTATGGCGGCGACGGTTACAGCTAGGGGGAGCAGAGGTCCGCCGGCCTTGGCGGGCGTGCAGGACGTGGTGGTGCACCTCTCATGACGCAGGCAGGCAGTCGGGATGAGGGGCACGAGCGGATCTGTGCGTCGGTGCCTTTTGGCCTTCTAGGGACGACGGGGGGTCTGCCGGCCTTCGCGACCGGCACGACGGCGGCTGTGGCTGGTGATAGTCGCCTAGAGGGGGGGTGAATAGGGCGAAACTGAAATTTACAAATATAAACACAACTACAAGCCGGGTTAGCGTTAGAAATATAAATGAGTCCACGAGAGAGGGTGAAAAACAAATCGCAACCAAATGGAGAGTGTGACACGGGATTTGTTTTACCGAGGTTCGGTTCTCGCAAACCTACTCCCCGTTGAGGAGGCCACAAAGGCCGGGTCTCTTTCAACCCTTCCCTCTCTCAAATGATCCCACGGATCGAGTGAGCTTTCTCTTCTTAATCACTTGGAACACAAAGTTCCCACAAGGACCACCACAAGTTTGGTGTCTCTTGCCTCAATTACAAGTGAGTTTGATCGCAATGAAAGAATCAAGAAAGAAGAAAGCAATCCAAGCGCAAGAGCTCGAAAGAAACACAAGCAAATCACTCTCTCTAATCACTAGGGCGTTGTGTGGAATTTGGAGAGGATTTGATCTCTTTGGTGTGTCTAGAATTGAATGCTAGAGCTCTTGTAAGTAGTTGGGAAGTGGAAAACTTTGATTCTATGAATGGTGGATGGTTGGGGGGGTATTTATAGCCCCAACCACCAAACTAGCCGTTTGGTGAGGCTGTTTGTTCGATGGCGCACCGGACAGTCCGGTGCACACCGGACATGTCCGGTGCACACCGGACATGTCCGGTGCGACAGCCACGTCACCAAATAGCCGTTGGGTCGACCGTTGGAGCTCTGTCTCTGGGCCCGCCTTGATGTCTGGTGGCGCACCGGACATGCACTGTAGAGTGTCCGGTGCGCCTGCTCCCGCGTGCCTGACGACTGCGCGCTTCTGGCGCGCATTAAATGCGCCTGCATGTGACCGTTGGCGCGAAGTAGCCGTTGCCCCGAGGTTGCACCGGACAGTCCGGTGCACACCGGACATGTCCGGTGAATTATAGCGGAGCAGCCTTCGCGAGTTCCCGAGACTGGCGAGTTCCTGAGCCGCGTCTCAAATGAGCACCGGACACTGTCCGGTGTACACCGGACTGTCCGATGAATTATAGCGCGCGGGCTCTGGAATTTCCCGAGGGCGACGAGTTTGAGTTGAATTCCTCTGGTGCACTGGACACTGTCCGGTGGCACACCGGACAGTCCGGTGCGCCAGACCAGAGGAGCCTTCGGTTGCTCCTTTGCTCTTTTGTTGAACCCAACACTTGGTCTTTTTATTGGCTAAGTGTGAACCTTTGGCACCTGTATTACTTATACACTAGAGCAAACTAGTTAGTCCAAAGATTTGTGTTGGGCAATTCAACCACCAAAATTATTTAGGAGCTAGGTGTAAGCCTAATTCCCTTTCAATCTCCCCATTTTTGGTGATTGATGCCAACACAAACCAAAGCAAATATAAAAGTGCATAATTGAACTAGTTTGCATAATGTAAGTGCAAAGGTTGCTTGGAATTGAGCCAGTATAAATACTTACGCGATGTGCATGGATTGCTTCTTTGTTTTTAACATATTGGACCACATTTGCACCACATGTTTTTTTTGCAAATCCTTTTGTAAATTCTTTTCAAAAACCTTTTGCAAGATAGTCAAAGGTTAAATGAATAAGATTTTGCAAAGCAATTTCAAGCTTGAAATTTTCTTCCCTTGTTTCAAATGCTTTTCCTTTGACTAAACAAAACTCCCCCTCAAATAAATTCTCCTCTTAGTGTTCAAGAGGGTTTTAAGACATCAATTTTGAAAATACTACTTGCTCCCCCTTTAGAACACAAAGAGATGCCAATTTTGAAATTTTCCATCCAATTAAGAATGTTAAAATTAGGGTGGTGGTGCGGTCCTTTTGCTTTGGGCTCATATTTTCTCCCCCTTTGGCATGAATCGCCAAAAACGGAATCATTAGAGCCCTATGAAGTACTTTATCCTCCTTTGGTCATGAAATAAATGAGTGAAGATTATACCAAAGTTGGAGAGTGATGCAGAGCGACGGCGAAGGATGAGTAGTAGAGTGGAGTGGAAGCCTTTGTCTTCGCCGAAGATTTCAATTCCCTTTCAATATACCTATGACTTGGTTTGAAATACACTTGAAAACACATTAGTCATAGCATATAAAAGAGACATGATCAAAGGTATACTTATGAGCTATGTGTGCAAGTTTAGCAAAAAAAAATTCTAGAATCAAGAATATTAAGCTCATGCCTAAGTCTGGTAAAAGATTGTTCATCAAGTGGCTTGGTAAAGATATCGGCTAATTGATCTTTAGTGTTAATGTATGAAATCTCGATATCCCCCTTTTGTTGGTGATCCCTAAGAAAATGATACCGAATGGCTATGTGTTTAGTGCGGCTATGCTCAACGGGATTATCCGCCATGCGGATTGCACTCTCATTATCACATAGAAGGGGAACTTTGGTTAGTTTGTAACCGTAGTCCCGCAGGGTTTGCCTCATCCAAAGCAATTGTGCGCAACAATGGCCTGCGGCAATATACTCGGCTTCGGCGGTAGAAAGAGCGACCGAATTTTGCTTCTTTGAAGCCCATGACACCAAGGATCTTCCCAAGAACTGGCAAGTCCCCGATGTGCTCTTCCTATTAATCTTACACCCCGCCCAATCGGCATCCGAATAACCAATCAAATCAAAAGTGGATCCTCGAGGGTACCAAAGCCCAAACTTAGGAGTATAAGCCAAATATCTCAAGATTCGTTTTATGGCCGTAAGGTGTGATTCCTTAGGGTCGGCTTGGAATCTTGCACACATGCAAACGGAAAGCATAATGTCCGGTCGAGATGCACATAAATAAAGCAATGAACCAATCATCGACCGGTATTCCTTTTGATCGAAGGATTTACCTCCCGTGTCGAGGTCGAGATGCCCATTGGTTCCCATGGGTGTCTTGATGGGCTTGGCATCCTTCATTCCAAACTTGCTTAGAATATCTTGAGTATACTTCGTTTGGCTAATGAAGGTGCCCTCTTGGAGTTGCTTGACTTGGAATCCTAGGAAATACTTCAACTCCCCCATCATTGACATCTTGAATTTCTGTGTCATGATCCTACTAAATTCTTCACATGTAGATTCGTTAGTAGACCCAAATATGATATCATCAACATAAATTTGGCATACAAACAAATTATTGTCAAGAGTTTTAGTGAATAAAGTAGGATCGGCTTTGCCGACTTTGAAGCCATTAGCAATAAGGAAATCTCTAAGGCATTCATACCATGCTCTTGGGGCTTGCTTGAGCCCATAAAGCGCCTTAGAGAGCCTATAAACATGGTTAGGGTACTCACTGTCTTCAAAGCCGGGAGGTTGCTCAACATAGACCTCTTCCTTGATTGGTCCGTTGAGGAAGGCACTTTTCACGTCCATTTGATAAAGCTTAAAGCCATGGTAAGTAGCATAGGCCAATAATATGCGAATTGACTCAAGCCTAGCTACGGGTGCATAGGTTTCACCGAAATCCAAACCTTCGACTTGGGAGTATCCCTTGGCCACAAGTCGTGCTTTGTTCCTTGTCACCACACCATGCTCATCTTGCTTGTTGCGGAAAACCCATTTGGTTCCTACAACATTTTGATTAGGACGTGGAACTAAATGCCATACCTCATTTCTAGTGAAGTTGTTGAGCTCCTCTTGCATCGCCACCACCCAATCCGAATCTTGTAGTGCTTCCTCTACCCTGAGTGGCTCAATGGAGGAAACAAACGAGTAATGTTCACAAAATGTGCAACACGAGATCTAGTAGTTACCCCCTTATGAATGTCACCGAGGATGGTGTCGACGGGGTGATCTCGTTGTATTGCTTGGTGGACTCTTGGGTGTGGCGGCCTTGGTTCTTGCTCATCCTCCTTTTCTTGATCATTTGCATCTCCCCCTTGATCATTGCCATCATCTTAAGGTGGCTCATTTGCTTGATCTTCTACTTCATCAACTTGAGCTTCAACCTCATTTTGAGTCGGTGGAGATGCTTGCGCGGAGGAGGATGGTTGATCTTGTGCTCTTGGAGGCTCTTCGGATTCCTTAGGACACACATCTCCAATGGACATGTTCCTTAGCGCTATGCATGGAGCCTGTTCTTCACCTATCTCATCAAGATCAACTTGCTCTACTTGAGAGCCGTTAGTCTCATCAAACACAACGTCACAAGAAACTTTAACAAGTCCTGAGGACTTGTTAAAGACTCTATATGCCCTTGTGTTTGAGTCATATCCTAGTAAAAAGCCTTCTACAGTTTTAGGAGCAAATTTTGATTTTCTACCTCTTTTAACAAGAATAAAGCATTTGCTACCAAAAACTCTAAAATATGAAATATTTGGCTTTTTACCAGTTAGGAGTTCATAGGATGTCTTCTTGAGGATTCGGTGAAGGTATAACCGGTTGATGGCGTAACAAGCGGTGTTGACCGCTTCGGCCCAAAACCGATCCGGTGTCTTGTACTCATCAAGCATGGTTCTTGCCATGTCCAATAGAGTTCGATTCTTCCTCTCCACTACACCATTTTGTTGTGGAGTGTAGGGAGAAGAGAACTCATGCTTGATGCCCTCCTCCTCAAGGAAGCCTTCTATTTGTGAGTTCTTGAACTCCGTCCCGTTGTCGCTTCTAATTTTCTTGATCCTTAAGCCGAACTCATTTTGAGCCCGTCTCAAGAATCCCTTTAAGGTCTCTTTGGTATGAGATTTTTCCTACAAAAAGAACACCCAAGTGAAGCGAGAATAATCATCCACAATAACTAGACAGTACTTACTCCCGCCGATGCTTATGTAAGCAATCGGGCCGAATAAATCCATGTGTAGGAGCTCCAGTGGCCTATCACTAGTCATGATGTTCTTGTGTGGATGATGAGTGCCAACTTGCTTCCCGGCTTGGCATGCGCTACAAATCCTGTCTTTCTCAAAATGAACATTGGTTAGTCCTAAAATGTGTTCTCCCTTTAGAAGTTTGTGAAGATTCTTCATTCCAATATGGGCTAGTCGGCGGTGCCAGAGCCAACCCAAGTTAGTCTTAGCAACCAAGCAAGTGTCGAGTTCAGCTCTATCAAAATCTACCAAGTATAGCTGACCCTCTAACACTCCCTTAAATGCTATTGAATCATCACTTCTTCTAAAGACAGTAACACCTACATCAGTAAATAGACAGTTGTAGCCCATTTGACATAATTGGGATACCGAAAGCAAGTTGTAATCTAATGAATCAACAAGAAAAACATTGGAAATGGAATGGTCGGGTGAAATAGCAATTTTACCCAAACCTTTGACCAAACCTTGATTTCCATCCCCGAATGTGATAGCTCGTTGGGGATCTTTGTTTTTCTCATATGAGGAGAACATATTCTTCTCCCCTGTCATGTGGTTTGTGCACCCGCTGTCGAGTATCCAACTTGAGCCCCCGGATGCATAAACCTACAAAATAAGTTTAGTTCTTGACTTTAGGTACCCAAACGGTTTTGGGTCCTTTGGCATTAGATACAAGAACTTTGGGTACCCAAACACAAGTCTTTGACCCCTTGTGTTTGCCCCCAACAAACTTGGCAACTACCTTGCCGGATTTGTTAGTTAAAACATATGATGCATCAAAAGTTTTAAAAGAAATGTCATGCTCATTTGATGCACTAGGAGTTTTCTTCTTAGGCAACTTAGCACGGGTTGGTTGCCTAGAGCTAGATGTCTCACCCTTATACATAAAAGCATGGTTAGGGCCAGAGTGAGACTTCCTAGAGTGATTTTTCCTAATTTTGCTATCAGGATAACCAGCAGGGTATAAAATGTAACCCTCGTTATCCTGAGGCATGGGAGCCTTGCCCTTAACAAAATTTGACAATCTTTTAGGAGGGGCACTAAGTTTGACACTGTCTCCCCTTTGGTAGCCAATGCCATCCTTAATGCCAGGGTGTCTCCCATTATAGAGCATACTTCTAGCAAATTTAAACTTTTCATTTTCTAAGTTATGCTCGGCAATTTTTGCATCTAATATTGCTATATGATCATTTTGTTGTTTAATCAAAGTCATGTGACCATGAACAGCATTAATATCAACATCTCTACATCTAGTACAAATGGAAACATGCTCAACACTAGATGTAGAGGGTTTGCATGAATTAAGTTCAACGATCTTAGCACGCAAGATATCATTATTATCTCTAAGATCGGAAATTGTAACATTGCAACCATCTAGTTCTTTAGCCTTAGCAATTAAATTTTCATTTTCTACTCTAAGGCTAGCAAGAGAAATGTTTAATTCTTCAATCTTAGCAAGCAAATCATCATTATCATTTCTAAGATTGGGAATTGAAACATTATAGACATGTGAGTCAACCTTAGCATTTAAACTAGCATTTTCATTTCTAAGGTTGGTAATAGTATCATGGCAAGTATTTAGCTCACTAGATAATTTCTCACATTTTTCTACCTCTAGAGCATAAGCATTTTTAACCTTAACATGCTTTTTATTTTCCTTGATTAGGAAGTCCTCTTGGGAGTCCAAGAGGTCATCCTTTTCATGGATGGCACTAATTCGCTCATTTAGTTTTTCCTTTTGTTCCATGTTAAGGTTGGCAAAAAGAACGCGCAAGTTATCCTCCTCATTGCTAGCATCATCTTCATCACTAGAGGTTTCATATTTAGTGGAGGATCTTGATTTTACCTTCTTCCTTTTGCCGTCCTTTGCCATGAGGCACTTGTGGCCGACGTTTGGGAAGAGGAGTCCCTTGGTGACGGCGATGTTGGCGGCGTCCTCGTCGGAGGAGGAGTCGGTGGAGCTCTCGTTGGAGTCCCACTCGCGGCACACGTGGGCATCGCCGCCCCTCTTCTTGCGGTACCTCTTCTTTTCTTTCCTTTTTCCCTTCTTGTCGTTATCCCTGTCACTGTCACTTGATAATGGACATTTAGCGATAAAGTGAACGGGCTTACCACACTTGTAGCAAACCTTCTTGGAACGGGATTTGTAATCCTTCCCCTTCCGTTGCTTGAGGATTTGGCGAAAGCTTTTGATGATTAAAGCCATCTCCTCATTGTCGAGCTTGGAGGCGTCAATTGGTTGTCTACTCGGTGTAGACTCCTCCTTCTTCTCCTCCGTCGCCTTCAATGCCACCGGTTGTGCTTCGGACGTGGAGGGTTCATCAAGCTCGTTGATCTTTTTGGAGCCCTTGATCATACATTCAAAGCTCACAAAATTCCCGATAACTTCCTCGGGGGTCATTTGAGTATATCTAGGATTACCACGAATTAATTGAACTTGAGTGGGGTTAAGGAAAATGAGTGATCTAAGAATAACCTTAACCACCTCGTGGTCATCCCACTTCTTGCTCCCGAGGTTGCGCACTTGGTTCACCAAAGTCTTGAGTCGGTTGTACATGTCTTGTGGTTCTTCCCCTTGGCGAAGTCGAAAGCGACCGAGCTCCCCCTCGATCGTTTCCCGCTTGGTGATCTTTGTTAGTTCATCACCCTCGTGCGCGGTCTTGAGGAGGTCCCAAATTTCCTTTGCATTCTTCAACCCTTGCACCTTGTTGTATTCCTCTCTATTTAGAGAGGCCAAGAGTATGGTTGTGGCTTGGGAGTTGAAGTGCTCGATTTGGGCCACCTCGTCCTCATCATAATCCTCATCCCCTACGGATGGTACCTGTGCTCCAAACTCAACAACATTCCATATACTTTTGTGGAGTGAGGTTAGATGAAATTTCATTAAATCACTCCACCTAGCATAATCTTCACCGTCAAAGGTTGGCGGTTTGCCTAATGGAACAGAAAGTAATGGAGTATGTCTAGATGTACGAGGATAGTGTAAGGGGATCTTACTAAACTTCTTACGCTCTTGGCGTTTAGAAGTTACGGAGGGCGCATCGGAGCCGAAGGTCGATGTTGATGAAGTGTCGGTCTCGTAGTAGACCACTTTCCTCATCCTCTTGTGCTTGTCCCCACTCCGATGTGGCTTGTGAGAGGAAGATCTCTCCTTCTTCTCTTTGTGGTGAGAAGAAGATTTCTTCTCCTTCCCTTTGTTGGAGGAGCTCTTCTTCTTCTCCTTCCTCTTGGTGCGGGACTCTTCTGATGAAGTGCTCCCGTGGCTTGTAGTGGGCTTTTCGCCGGTCTCCATCTCCTTCTTGGCGTGATCTCCCGACATCACTTCGAGCGGTTAGGCTCTAATGAAGCATCGGGCTCTGATACCAATTGATAGTCGCCTAGAGGGGGGGTGAATAGGGCGAAACTGAAATTTACAAATATAAACACAACTACAAGCCGGGTTAGCGTTAGAAATATAAACGAGTCCACGAGAGAGGGTGAAAAACAAATCGCAACCAAATGGAGAGTGTGACACGGGATTTGTTTTACCGAGGTTCGGTTCTAGCAAACCTACTCCCCGTTGAGGAGGCCACAAAGGCCGGGTCTCTTTCAACCCTTCCCTCTCTCAAACGATCCCACGGATCGAGTGAGCTTTCTCTTCTTAATCACTTGGAACACAAAGTTCCCACAAGGACCACCACAAGTTTGGTGTCTCTTGCCTCAATTACAAGTGAGTTTGATCGCAATGAAAGAATCAAGAAAGAAGAAAGCAATCCAAGCGCAAGAGCTCGAAAGAAACACAAGCAAATCACTCTCTCTAATCACTAGGGCGTTGTGTGGAATTTGGAGAGGATTTGATCTCTTTGGTGTGTCTAGAATTGAATGCTAGAGCTCTTGTAAGTAGTTGGGAAGTGGAAAACTTTGATTCTATGAATGGTGGGTGGTTGGGGGGTATTTATAGCCCCAACCACCAAACTAGCCGTTTGGTGAGGCTGTTTGTTCGATGGCGCACCGGACAGTCCGGTGCACACCGGACATGTCCGGTGAGACAGCCACGTCACCAAATAGTCGTTGGGTCGACCGTTGGAGCTCTGTCTCTGGGCCCGCCTTGATGTCCGGTGGCCACCGGACATGCACTGTAGAGTGTCTGGTGCGCCTGCTCCCGCTTGCCTGACGACTGCGCGCTTCTGGCGCGCATTAAATGCGCCTGCATGTGACCGTTGGCGCGAAGTAGTCGTTGCCCCGAGGTTGCACCGGACAGTCCGGTGCACACCGGACATGTCCGATGAATTATAGCGGAGCAGCCTTCGCGAGTTCCCGAGACTGGCGAGTTCCTAAGCTGCGTCTCAAATGAGCACCAGTCCGGTGAATTATAGCGCGCGGGCTCTGGAATTTCCCGAGGGCGACGAGTTTGAGTTGAATTCCTCTGGTGCACCGGACACTGTCCGGTGGCACACCGGACAGTCCGGTGCGCCAGACCAGAGGAGCCTTCGGTTGCTCCTTTGCTCTTTTGTTGAACCCAACACTTGGTCTTTTTATTGGCTAAGTGTGAACCTTTGGCACCTGTATTACTTATACACTAGAGCAAACTAGTTAGTCCAAAGATTTGTGTTGGGCAATTCAACCACCAAAATTATTTAGGAGCTAGGTGTAAGCCTAATTCCCTTTCAGCTGGCGTGGTGACGACGACGACGGGTTGCGTCAATGGCGGCAGTGGCTGTGCGCCACTGTCTCTGGCCATTCTGGGATGTGGCGGCCTACAGAGGTTGGAGCTAGGGGCATGCTGCGTGCGAGTGGCAGTTGAGAAGGTGATGCTCTCAACGCGGTTTCAGTGGCAGCACGTGTGGCGCACACGGCAAGGTGTTCCTGGTTCCGTGTGCCTAGCCGGAGGGGATGTCAGCCGACGTAGCTCTGCGGCTGCTGCGGTAGCCAGCACGTCGGTGCCCTCTGGAGGGGTTTACGCGGAAGCCAAGGCGATGGTGACAGTGGTGGCTGCAAGCTTTGACCTGGGGTCCTGGCCTTTCGAGTGATGGAGGGCATCTTGGGCGAAAGTCTCGGCGACGGTGACACCCGAGGGCACCACTTCCCCCTGTTGAGGATGTCGCATTGTTGCGTCTTTCATGGGCGAAAGCCCAGTCCATCTTGGATATGTGACGGTGGCTTCCTGGACGTCACTCCCTTCCTGAAGGCGTCTTGCGCTCGTCTCGGCCTCAGCGTTGCCTTCGGTTGATGCTTTCGCTTCCCAGCGTCTGGATTGTGGGTGGAGGTGGGGTTTGCAACGTGAAGTCGAAGCTACCACGTTAGGGGAAGTGGCTCGGCAACGATGACATGAGGCGAACCCCCTTCCTCTGGTCTGGATTGTTTTGGAGGTCAGGCAAAAACCGAAGGTGGGTGTTGGATCATGATCGCTGGTGAAGAATCGGAGCTGCCTAGAGTGTGGGTGTCTTGAGGCCGGGCAACGATGGCGCATCACAGTCCTCCTTCTGTGTCAGGTTTAAGGTGTAGGAGTCGTCATGTTCTTTTGGCCGTGTGCGGCCTGTCTGGCGAAGTCGGAGCTGCTCGTACCTTGCGTTGAGCTCGGCAACGATGACTCTAGATGTGCTTTGTGTGTGGGGTTGCCGCTGCTTGTGTTATTTGGGCTCCCTGTGTAGGTTTCGGGCCCGATTTTTCTTAAAACTGGGTCAATTCTAATCTTCTTCTTAATGAAAAGGCAGAGCTCCTGCCATTACATAAAAAAACGACGGCTGAGTAGGAGAAATTGATGACAAGTAAGGCCATGTTCGCTTTTCACGGATTGGAGCCCTGAAATGGTTCCTAGCCAGATTATTTCTCTAATTTATATAAATTTTGATGAGCTGAAATGAATCCGAGTTCATTTCTGAAGATGGCCCTAAGGGTGTGGCCGAGCAGGGAGCGGGAGGGAGGGCATGGTCGAGCAGGACATGAGCTAGGGTACCACCGAAAATTAATTACTTTGGGTGGGCTAGCACACAAAGATAGCGCCGGGTTGACTTGGGTGGGCTAGCACGCGAAGATGGTTCGATGGGCTGGTTTAGACGATGGATCTCTGGTCACCCTAGATGATGAATAATGAATAGTGTCACCATATATGTATATATTTATATGTATAGCAAAAGTTGTGCACGTAAAAGAGCTAAAGTGACTTGCAATTTGGTACGGTGGGTACTTATAAAACATTTTGGTACAAAGAGTACTTATAAAAGGACAGATCAAATGTTGGTAGCTCCCATATTATCAGGATCTAAACAGACACAAACTTTAGGCCTCTTGGAACGTGGGATTTTTTTCCCCTGTTTCCCATGTTTTTTCTGAGAAAATAAACTGATTTCTATGAAATTCATGCGTTCCAAGAGGCCTTACCCATATATTTTGCAGAGATGCTGTAACTTCTAAAAATGAAACGGCATGGGTGAAGCCAGTCTCAACCAGATTGAGCTTTTTTTTTTGGCCCAACTCTGCAGATAACATAATTATCCGGCCTCTGAAATCTGACCTAAAATAGCAGCCGTTGTAACAGTAGGGTTCAAACATTCAGAAACAAATACAACTACAGAGACAGCTTGTCACTTAGTATTTCATGAGAGAATCAGCATTACTTGTCCTATGGCATAATATAAGTTATCATGCTTGCACGGTCAATTTAAACAGCTACCATTAACATCATCGATGCATCTAATCTGCAGTCTGAGATAACTCCAGCCAACCCTGCTGACTCGGTTTTCCCCTGCCACAACCAGAAGCTATCCCCATCTTGGGTAAAGTGGCATGCGAGAAGAATGGGATTGCTGCTGCCTGCTGTTCGCGCTGATAAAGCCCTCCAGGAGGCTCTGCGCAGCTTTTGCTTGGTCCAGTGTGCCCTGGATCTCCACCACAGACTCAGAAGAACCAGCATGAGCCTCATGTAGCCTCAGTCTTGCACCAGAAATCTGGTGTCAAGTAGAACATTAGTGAGAAAATCTATTATGTCATAAGGACACATTTCATATAGCAGTTGCCCATGGAAGAGAAAAACTAATCATAACAGGGGAATGCATTTCATATAGCAGTGTCCATGGAATAAATAACTTCTATACCTGACGTATCTCTGCTAAATTGACCCCGCCAACACCAACAATAGACTCCAAAGAACTATTTGGAATCCTTAGTTCAATAGTGCTCGAGAACCTTCTGCCAGAAAAGGTATTTTCAATGAAATCTGTATAGGTAAAATTAAAATTATGTTCAGGAAGTAAGGCCTCCAAAGTCATACCCAGAAGCACTTGGCAGTCCTCTATAGTCCTCCAGTCCATGAATTTGTCCAGCAGCCTGTGCAATGATAAAATTTAAATATATACAGAATATGAGATGTTCTGGTAGGCATAGATAATATCAAGAAAAACCGATTGAAACTAAAAGCAGCAGAGTACATCCAACAGCCAGATATATATTGAACCAAGATGCAAGTGACAACAAATGAAAAGAGTTGCACCACTGTGACAGTGTGACCACATTATAGGGTGAACATTACTGCCACAGAAGCTAAGACACCAACATATAACGTTTCCCCAATGTTCAGTAGTGCCAGCAAATTATGGAACAGAATAGGGACAGTGGAACAGTCATGTGTAAAGTCTCAAGCTTCTAATGAAAATTTTAGGTGATGGCCATTTGCAAAAGAGGGAAGCTCACGGCAAAGATGTACCTCTGTATAATCATAAGCATCTGAATTTCCATCTCTCGTGATGTCTAATTTCTGTGTACCCCTACTAGAGTAGCTATCAGTAGGCATGTGGTCACGATAGGAACGATGACTGAAAGTTGAGGGAGGTTCTCTAGTAGGAAAGTGTGTGGGTGCTGCATATCTCTCATAAGCAGCTGATGGGGCATTACTAGTAAACATAGGGCCTCCACTAGGATGTTCTCTTTTAGAGAAGTAGTCTACAGGATATGCATCTGAAGGATCACGAGGTGCACTTCTGTTTGGTCTTCCATATGCTATAGTACTGGAAGGTCGTCCATATGGTGGATCATTGGTAGGCCTTTCATATGGTGGATCATTGGCAGGCCTTCCATATGGTGGATCATTGGTAGGTCTTCCAAATGGTGGAACGATGGCAGGCCTTCCGTATGGTCGATCGTTGGTAGGTCTTCCAAATGGTGGATCAATGGCAGGCCTTCCATACAGTGGATCATTGGCAGGCCTTCCATACGGTGTATCATTGGTAGGCCCTCCATATAGTGTTAATTTTCTGCTAGGCATATCGACAGTAGGATCATCGGAAGGGGCAAAAGGTGGAGGATTATTGGCAGTACTTGTATCTCTCAAAGTCCTAGTTCTAAGCCTCGAAGCAATCTCTGTGAGGGCTCCTCTTGCAATAGCTGGAGGCCCTGCAACCTGAAAGCTTGGAACAAATATACAGGTACAACAAAAGTTAACAAATAAATGGTCTAGATAATAAAAACATATAGAAATATGTTGATGCTGTTAGCAAATATTAAGTCACCTGCACAAGTTCATCACCAAAAGACAAGTATTTTGGTTTATCTGCCTTCGAGTAAACTCGAATTTCAGCCCCAGTTCGTCTTCTCATTTCAGTAATCACCTGCCCACCTTCCCCAAGAATACAGCCAACTTTGTTTGATGGTACAACAAGCCTTGTACTTGAATGGTGTTTCTCAGAGGATGCACTTACTTTATCGTGGAGCAAAATGAGTGCCTCAATTGTTGGGGATATTGGTTCAGTTGGTATCTGGATGAATGAAAAGGAGATAAAATTGTGAGTATTGGTGCAAGAAAGTGGTTGGCAACTCGAAACCAGCTGCATTGTTACCTCGTTAGATGAAACAATGATCAGCCTTTCTCCAGAAGCATCTTTGTCAATCTCTTGAACTTTAATGCGAGCACCAGTCTGCTGCTCTACCCGCCTAACATTAGCCCCACTTTTCCCAATAACTGAACCAATGAGCTCAGAAGCACATAGGATTCTGATAGAAAACTCTTCAGTTTCACTAACAGGATACTGAGGTCCACTTCTGTATGGGTCAAGCAGGGGTATTGGAGGTGGATGATGACTATGCAGGTGCGGCAACATTGGATTTTCATGTTGCAGTGTTGGAGACTCGTGTTTCCTTTGTGTGCTTGCATCTATTATTTGTTCAAGAGGTCTATTTTCCTTACGAGGATGCTGATGGAGACGAGTAGATATTTCATATAGAGCTTTTCTTACAAGAGATGGTGCTCCAGATATCTGAAACGTCATAACAATATTATATATGATACTCATGTCCTGATGTCCAAAAGTGAAACCATGCATGACAAATACACAAATTCAAGAGATGAAAACAGCATGACACAAAATTATATCGTTTAGTTAATTTAATTAATTGATAGGGAAAACCAAGTTATCAAAACCATGAGAAACTCGACAAGTACAAGTAGAACAAACATTGATATGTCCACAGTGAATTGTTTATTGCAAAAAAAAACATTAACAATTGAATGCTAATCCATGTATAAAGCAACAGTATATGCAGCCACAGGCATCAACGGAAGCAAAAGGCATTACCAAGCCAAAAAAAGGAGTTTCTACTACTAATAGTCTAATAAAGCCTTACCTGCACCAGTTCATCACTTTGAAGTGCACACTGGGGAAGGTTTTCAGATGACAAGACACGGATCCCAGCACCAGTATCACTTCGTAGTTGTTGTATAATGGAGCCACCTTTTCCTAGAAGGCAGCCAACTTGATTGCCTTGAACCAAAATTCGAGCAGTGACATCATCAGAACTTTCATCATGAGCGACTTCATCATAAATTTCATCAGCCACAATCTTATCATGTATCTTCAATAAGGCATCTTGGGCAAAGCAATGGGGTTTCATGTTCCCTAAGCCATCACTAATTTGTTTTTCAGCTGCTTCATCAGTAAGTTCAGGTTGATTTTGGTAATTGAAGATGATAATTACTCTCTCATCTGCACCAGGAATGGAATCGGCAACCCTTATCTTGGCTTTAGTTTCCTCTCTAAGGGCCTTAACAATGTCACCACCTCTTCCCAAGACACTGCCTATCTTTTTTGCCGGGCACAATATCCTGTAGATGGTTTCAATTGGCTCAGAGGACATAGATGTGTCATCATGCCTAGAGCTCAACCGTTTCCTCTTTCCGTCATCAGAATTGGAATGTCTCCTCTTTTTGGAGTTACTTCTTCTAGACTTGTCATAATCCATCAAAATCAATCTTGTAGTCCCCTTTTGTCCACATAAAGAAAAATCCATCAGCGTAAACAAACTGATAAGATACTGATAACAAGGTCATTATACAAAGATGAAAGGATGTTGCATGCACACGTGCCTCTAGCAGCATCCCTAATGATGACACATACACATCCTTGTAGGTTATGCACGTATCCAAATTCATAGCTGCTGTTAAAAGTTCATGTAGCTATTTTGTACTACAGAACACTAGCGTATGTAATTTTGAGTTCAACAGGGGCATCCTGCCACATGGATTCAGGATACAGTTACCCACCGTTTGCTTTTAAAATATATAAGTACATTCAAGCAGAGCTCCATATTAATTTCCTTTAAAATAAAAATAATGCCCACGCATGACATGGTTCATTTTCTAGAAAAATTATAGTGAATAACAATGTGTGCATGGAGTATGCAAAATCTGAAGTCTTCTCCCAACTGAAATCCAGCCAAGTCAAAGTGCAATTACATCCAATTTTCCATAAAAACATATATAATGCCAGTATGTGCCAAAAGGGAACATCATATAAAGTACCATGCCTATTTTAAATAAATAATGAAAATATTGTAAAAAGGGGCAGGCGACAAAGCAGGCCAAATGATTTGACAAAAAAAAATTGCTAGATGAACGGCTTAGATAAAATAGGGTAAAAACTCAATTAAGGCACATTGTCCCTAACATTTCATTATAAGCAAAAGGCTTCCTAGCATATGCAAGTATGCAACCTGAAGGCTGAAGCAATTCCATAAAATGACTTCTGAAGAAGATTAGTTTGTGCCCATAAAATATGACCAATGACTTCACAAGCACACCTCATCAGGCTACCACCTAGCTGCAATGGAAAATTCTTAACTGCCCATCTACAATACTACTAGCGTGTATGGATAATCAAACACTCACATAAGCACGTTGCAAATTGGGATTAGCGTGTATGGGTGACCATTTTGATTACCCTAATTGCTAGCCCTAAGGAGGTTTCAGTAAGTGTATAAACATAACATAGCAACACGATTCTGCTGCAGTTCGCGTTGCATTTAACACTCAAACTCACATTTTAACTGCACAGATTCAGCAGAGTCAATTTATGTTCAGCCAATTAAACATGAAAGATCCCAAATCGAGCAAGATCCCAAATCGAGCATGCTGGACATGAACCTTCTGGCCAGGGCATTTGCACAGATGATTTGAGCTGCAGCCTGAAGCATAATTAATACAACTTATGGCCATATATTTTCGTCATCTGGACCAGAAGAGCTAGTTCAATTAAAGAAGATGATTCTTGTCAGAACGACAAACCAGTGGTAGTATGAGGTATGGAATTCAACCGAACCCCTATTTTCTAAATAAACTCATATAGCCTAAAAGATCCACTAGCCCTAAACAGGGTGAGTTAAAGTATAAGGGAGGACATATGTTTCTTCCCAGAGGGACACAAAAGTTGTAAATATAGTCGCAACTCGCATTGACCTTGTATCGTTAGGGATGAAAACGGGACGGATACAACCGAATACAGGGTCAACCCGTATCCTACCCTAATGTATTTCTCTCGGGTACGGGACCGGATACGGGTAGTTAAGATTCGGGACGGATACATGACGGTACCGGGTAATAATCCGGGCGGGTAAGAAACGGATAACAGATACTACTCGTGTAAATACTGGATAATTGTCGTAGTTCGTCCCGATAATATTAATTATCCAACCACCCAATAAATACGTAAATTAAGTAATACATAATCATGTATATGATAGATCAAATGTAGGAAAGAAAACCGATAAAATTGACATCATGCAGTTCAAAGTTACTAATTACAAGGACATTGAAGAACCAACACCGCAATATTAAAAATCATAAAATATTCTAGTTTCACTAAAAAATTGCAAATAAGTTACAAAAACAAATAAACATTTTATAAGAATATAATTCAAGTCCTCATATGAAAATGATAAAGTAAAGTACTGATTATGTTAAAACTTGGATACTTATAGTGATTTCACATGTAACTCATACAAATAAGTGAACATGAAATGGAAGAAACACGGGCATCTTATAGATCTTATGATCCAAACATTTTTTATGGTTATATATGAACATATGTTGTGCCTCCGTAAAATTTCATGATTTTTTGAGGCTATTTATATATTATTAATTTCTTGTCGTAGAAAATCATCAAAATACAATTAAATCCATCAAATAACGTAGCGTCGACCGAAAATTGCAAATAAGTTACCAATACTAATAAATAGTCTATACAAAGATAATCTTAAGTTCCCACGTGGAGATAACCTTAATCCCCCCACATAAAAATGATAAAGTATATTAATTTGATATAAATTTGGACATAATTTTAATGATTTTGGCCCAAATATATGTTTAAACAAAAAAATGATGTACTACAAAGTTATAGATATCTTCGAGCTCTACAATTTTCATATGAACTTTGTCTTCATCCGATTTCATATGTAAAAGTTATGATTTTATAACTATATTATTATGCAGAAAAAGAAAAAATGGGTACCTGAATTCCGGGTACTCGTATCCGACCTGAATATCCGGGTATTTACCGGGTAGTCTTCGTTCCGTATCCGACCCGAATCCGAAGCTACAGTATCCGGGTATTATCCGTATCCGTCCTGAATATAAAAATACCCGAATCCGTATCCGAAAATACGGGTATTTGCACTATCCGTATCCGGTACCCGACAGGTATACCCCCCGACCCGTTTTCACCCCTATGTATCGTAACCTCTACAGTCTACAATAACTTGGTTTCATATCGAAAAATGGCGAGTGACGTGGAAATCACACCTCATCAGGGCGTTACCTATAAGGAAAAAATAAAGAAACAAATTTCCAAGTGCATATCCTGATCCTGCTGCAGCTCTAGTAGCAAATTTTCGAAAATAGCAAGCAATCAAATAAAATATCACATAAGACAAGTCATTTTGAGCACTTGAGCACGTGCAAAAAAAAATCTCAGTAATTCTGCGGATAAATAAAACACCACATAAGGCAAGTCATTTTGGCCACTTGAATACGTTACTAACACAGGAAAGATACAGTTGGGCTTCCCATTTTCAGCTCACAATAGCATTCAAGATCAATTCTTTAACAGCGCAGATTTCATCACCCATGTCACGCTCAATCAATAGCACAAGAAAGATACCAAGCTGAGCACACTGCACGCTAACTCATTTGCAGGGGTAGTACACATGATTAATTTAAGTTCATGAGAATTCAACTGAACCACCAAGCCTTCAAGGAACCAATCTCGCTACGGACAAAAAGAACCTCTCTACTCCCACTAAACTGATGGGAGAACATGGTGTACAAAACTACAAATTGACGCCCAATAAATTTAGCAGAAGAATCGAAATAACTAGGCATAGTACATGTATACACTTGTAATTAGATCAGACCCGGTTACAGATATCCAAATAGCTTAAGTTAGGGTTCGGGTGATCTGTTTCGCACAGCAGAGGGACGAGAAGAAGGGCGCATACCTGCTGGGTGCTTGTCTCCGGAGAAAATCTCGACGAAGGGACCGATGAAGACCTAGCTTCTTGGCGTAGCGGCGGCAGCGACGGCGGCGGCGGTCGCCCAGTTGTCGCCACGAGACAGCGCGCGCGGGCAGACGGGGTGGAAGGGGAGAGCAAAAGGCAGCGTCAGAGACTCAGAGTCCGTGGCTGTTCCTACAGATCGGTTAGGATATGGGATGAGGCCTCAG
The DNA here is from genome assembly GCF_902167145.1 of Zea mays. Lineage (NCBI taxonomy): Eukaryota > Viridiplantae > Streptophyta > Magnoliopsida > Poales > Poaceae > Zea > Zea mays. The sequence goes on along the minus strand of NC_050100.1, from coordinate 26,811,727 downwards.
GGAATTGTCGTCCGTTTGAAAGACCCCAGATGGGATCACGGACGGCCCACCAAAGGCCCAGCACGAGGAAGAGGAACAAGAAAGAAAGGGCAAGCAACACTGCAACATCCGATGCTTAAAATGAACACTGCAACTGTGCAATATCACTATCACGACTCACGAGGAAAGGACTGCCCCGTTTTCTTTGCTTTAATATTTTTAATTTTTTTCAAGTCTTTTCTTTTCTCCTCTTTACTTCTATCTATACCACTATATAATTCATCAGTTTAAACTTTACAAAACTCACCCAAATAAACCATCCCCACACCCACACTCATAATCTCAACTAAATCCACCAAACAAGTTACACCCAGATTTAGCATATCATTAAAACTAACGGTTCAGATTGTTGGATAACTCTCTCTTTGCATTACTCACTCAAATACAATGGATATTATTATTTGGACCATTCCTCATCTCTCTTCCTCCCCCGCCCCCTTCCCCTCGCGTTGTTGTCACCGTCATCAACTCCTCCCCTCGCGTCGTCGCTGCCGCTGTCGACTCTTCCCCTTCATGGGATCGTAGCCTTAGTACAAGCTATATGCTAGTTTTTATCTATAAAGCACCAGTTTTAACGCCCATCTTATGTCACACGTGAAACTTGTAAGTCTATTCCCTCCCCTACCAGTGGGTTGTTACCCGTAGACCGTAAAAACCAAACAAGCCCCCGTTAGTGGGTCATCACTCCATAGATGAGCCGTGAGAAACCATCCAACTCTAACATAACAGAAAGTCGCACGCAATGCAACACTCCCATACAATACCACCTCGTTAGCTAAAGAATGATGAGCGACCAAACGAGGCATAAAAAAGGGTCGGGCTTCTTTTAACTTATATTTTTATAGGTCTTTTGACTAAGATAAAGTGTAATGTTGTTGTTGTGTACCATAGAAATGCACGGTCATTACATTATTTATTATTATTAAGCAATTGCTTTGCTTTTGTGGGTTGTGTTTGTCTAGAATTTTACTGCCAATAAGGTACAATTGTGCATAATTAGGGTTCAAATCTTGATTGTTGGGTCCACATTCACATCTAACTAACCAACAAACCAAACATAATTTTATATTTTATTAAAACACAATCTATCCATACAACATGTAATATATAGAAACTGTAGCAGTGTAGCAGTGCACAAGTATCTAACTAGTAATGATTCATGCTAAGGATGCGATTGATTGTCTGGGGATTGATGAGGAAGGACCATCGACCATTTTTGTCACATGAACTCAAACAGGTTAGGCATAAAAACAGACATGATTTTATTTAGGTTTCTTATTATGTTTCTTGATTAATGGATTTAATTAAGAAACCGATTTTCATTTTTGTGTTCATAATATTTTATGAACAAAACAGATATCACTTCTATATGAAATATTCTGTTGGCTTCTTTCTCACCTAGCTAACCAATTACCTTTTATTAAAACCCGGTGGAGTTTGAGCTTCTCCCCGCGCTTCACGGGCAGTCCGCCACAGCTCGAACGACGTGTGGCTTGAGTACAGCGTCGTCAGACAGGAACCAGCTTCCGGACCCGAGTTTTTTATGCAATCGAGTTGTGAGTGGTTCCTCCCTACCTCTCCTGTCGCACCTCGCCCTCTCCTTGCCCTGCCCCAGATCTCGGCCTTCAGTCCTCGCTGCCGCCGCGACTTGCTCGCCCCGTCTCCCTCCGGCCCCGCCTCATCGCGGCCGTGGTGGCCAAGGAACACGAGCTCATTGGAAACACTCTTAAATAAAGCTTCCAATGAACAAGACAGGAGCTCGACTTCGCCTAGCTCCGAACAAGCCCGAACAAGCGGTCGACGAGGCGGAGGTCTCGCGTCCTGCGTGCGTCGCGCCGTTGCCTGGCTCCGTCCTCGCCGTTCCTCTGTAGAAGCTGGCCGCTGACCCCCGCCCGCCTCCGCTTGGCCGTCTGGCCGCCCCCCGCGTGGTCACCTAGATGGCTGGCCGCGCCCCTAGATTTGGGTTCCTATCTTGTTAGGACTTCCATCTTCGTTCATTTTGCTGTGTGTCCGTCAGATAGATGACTAATGCATCCTCAAAGTTCTCCAAGGCGGAGCCTTGCATCTTTGTGTGTTTGATTTGGTTGAGCTGCAACCCGTGCTGCTGTCCTTTTCAGTATAAAAAAAAGATTTAGATGTAGGTTGGCATTCGGATGAAAAATGGACCGTGAAAAAAAGGAGGTCCATTCACCTTGTTAAAATCTATACTAGGTCTGGTACAAGAGTGAAACCAATCAAACAATAAGCCTGATCCATTGCATACAGACTCAAGTTAGGCTAGATATTTATAGATGGAACAAATTTTCTTCGCACATGACGGTCTACGTGATTTGCAATATATGGAGCTAAACCAAAATCACACTTGTATACGCTGACATGAATGTTGCAACAAAAAAAAGAACCTCAAGCAATATATTTATCAGGGTTCGACAATGCCACGTTAACTGAAGCCGCATGTTTCAAACTTCTTACTGCATCGTTTTTTTCTTAAAACATATTTTACTGATACTAGAATCTACCATCTCGAACTAAAATTTCGAAATTTCGGAACATTTCATTCAAACAGGAGTTATAGCATAATACAGGCTCCTATCCAACCAGGGAACAGAACTGAGCCATCTAGTCCACAGGTTACATGCCAAAAACGACAAAATTACAATTTGCTCAATGAATTGACATGCAATTCTGGGAGTTGCCATCAATTCGTACAAAAAAAAATATCAAGTCCTGTTAAACGTTTGCTGTGAACCTGGAGGAGGTTGTGTAGGCGGAGGTGGGGGAAGTGACATCTGCATTTGCATATGCATCTGTGCTAGAATACCCCTTCCATCACCTCTATCGGGCATGCCTGTATTCATGGAGCCATCAGGCATGCCCCCAAAACCAGCTTGCATGAAGGCAAGGCCACCACCACCTTGAGGATCACCCGCACCATCAATCATTCCCTGACCAAGGGCCATCGATTGAAATGGATTACTCATCAGCCTCATACCCCATGGGCGCTGAGGCCCCTCAGGGAAACTCATAGGACCAGCTGGAGGCTGGACATTTGACATGGAACCTTGTTCTGATCCAGTATCTGGTAGCTGCATCTGGAAAGGGGCAGAGAAGTACTGAGGGTTTCCATCTTGCTGGAGAGGATAATTGAATGGTGCATTAGGAATCAAAGGCTGATTCATATTCATAGGCATCATAAAGTTTCCCTGGTGAGGAGGAATCGGCGGAAACATAAAAGGTGCATTAGCCATCAATTGCTGCTTGTCCTGAATACTTTGGTCAGATTCTTGGCGAAGTGGAGTCGCCGCACCTGGGCTCTCTTGCCGTGATTGAGAAGCCCAGTTGTAGGCCCGGTCGAATCCTTGAGGTGGATTGTTCTCGGCCTGAGTATCCCCTGGTGGGTACGAATGCCGACCATGGAATGAAGGTGGTTTTGAAAGGGTTGGGGGCCTCAGTGGTGTTTGCTCCCTGGACTGGTGGTAGCGAGAGCGTTCATCACGATCTTGTGAAACACCTGGCCTTGAAGGAGCCCGTGCAGTAGACATTTCAGGCATTTGAGATTGTCTTTGTGTATCCCCTGCAGAAGCACGGGAGATGTTAGGAGCATCTGGCTCATTGCGTTCTTCTTCCTTCTCTAGATTAGTTTGCAGGAGGTTGGCATGGACATCGGGAACATGAAACTCAAAATCTGCTTTCTTAAGGAATGACTTGAGACACATCGGTGCAGCACAGATGAAAATCCCCTCCATCATTTTCACACTTTGTATCTTCTGAATGCGCTCATCACAACTGCAGCAGTAAATAAACAGAAGTTTCAAATTGACAGGCTTAGACGAAGCAGAAATGCGGAACTCTAAAAGAGAAACAATGCATACATTGAATAAGGGTTGAAATTACAAAATTTCCAAACAAACTCCCTTTAAATTAACTGCTCAATATTTAATTATGTATCCAAGAGTACATTGGCATCACGAGAGTGCACTACAGGATATGTTAATTTATAACCGATATTCATATTGTCAATCTGAATGAACACAATATCTCATGTGTACACAACAAAAAACTTAGGATTGAAATTGATTTAAACAGTACCACACTATTGCAAACATACCATTGATTGAAATGAAATATCATAAGAAAAGCAAGAACAATCAGTCAAGGCTCAGATTTTGGATAACAAACCAATTTACTAGAGCAAGCACCATCATGTTTTGCTGATAAACCAATGAAATATCTACCTACCATGAACTAAGGTGACTAGGCAATAGTAGGTTAGATATACTTGGGAGTTAGAATGCTTACAGATAGCAGCTGGAATCACTTCTTGCACAGGTTAAACAAAAGGCATGTTCACAAGGGATCTGAAACCATGAAAAATGTCATCACACTACTATACGGTCCAACTGTTTATATCAGAAAAGAAACTATACAGTGAATATTCACATATAGCACTTATTCAGGGAACAGGTAAAACCACAGGAACATAAATTACGGAATATACTGAAATAACGTATTAAAAATATGATTCCAGACTATTACATACTATGTATGTAGCACGGATATGCGAGAAGGCCCTTGTATCATGTATTGAATATGTATCTTATACGAACACGGAACATATGCATGATGCAGCCACAATAAGTATCCATGGAGTATCAGGAATAAAAATAAATATATGAATATCAAATACTTGGCCTTATACATATCAGCCCATCTATTCCTCTGTTAAATATGGCCCTGCCCAGTTAAAGGCAATCACTACTCGCTCAGGTCATTCCATGCCCTGGCCACCACAGCAAAACAAGTGGGCGCACAGCTGCACCGCCTCCCTGTCATCCCAACTCCAGCAGTACTGCAGTAGTGACCCCTGGTGACTAGCGACAGTGAGGTGAGTCCCTTTCCTCTCCTCTAACTCTACATCCCACTACTTTTCCTTCTGATGTCTACCCTCTAAGAACTACACAGTCACACAGCAACGGATCCACCTCAAGACCCACAGCAACAACTGCAAGGTAGTGACACACGCTGCCCACAAGCCTGCCCATGTGCAATCACACAACATGTGCACCCATGGTGGCACATCAGATCAGCAGTGATTCGGTGGTTAGTTTCTTACCTCTACTCACTTGACCTTCCCTAGTTGCTAGCAAGTTAATATAATCAATTAGATGAGAGCTGATGAAGTGTTCTTCTTGCTTGATTTTCCCAGTCTGGCAGAAATAATTGGGGATGAAGCAGCAGCCTGGTCTAGGTATCAACTACCATGTAAATAACTGGATCAATGGATCTCCTCCGAGCCTCAAATGTGTACTTGAATCCTCCCTAAAGTTTTCACATGAAGCACTTGCGAGTTGCAACTTTGTGAGTATCTTACAATATACTCCAAAGTCATTAGGAGAATTGGATAATGGAGTTCCGGAGATGCTCGGTTTGGTATTAGCTTTTAAAAATTTAATGTGACCTATAATTTATTTAAAAGTTTATATACACGAAAACCTATCCCCGTACAACTTTTTTTTAGGAAAATGGCATATTCATGTATCATATGTCTGTGCTACACAGTTTATGCATGATAAGGCCGTTTAACTTGGTTATTAAGTACTTCAGCAAACAAAAAAAGGCAACAAAATAAACTAGATATGACTAGTTCAAGCTTAAAAGCCAAGTAGCAACTGAAGCCAAAATATTATTTCATGATGACGCAAGAGTGAACTGCGACTGCAAGTAATTTATTTATCCATTCCTTAGGTTAGTACCACCAACAAGCAAATCCTCTGTGATCCATTAAAACAAATAATCAAATAAATGCACTAGCATAGTAAGAGAACATCAATACTGCCTTCATTCAATCGCTAACAAGTCGGTCTTAGCTTCCCTTGACTGCCTGTGATGAACAAAACGAGATAACATTGGCTCTCCTTACAATGGAATCGCTAGAACACTGAGGCAATAGCCATTACCACAGATCTACTACAAATTATATCTATTCGTATTTTCTCCAACTCTCATAAGCCTAACACTCTAAACAGAAGCATAAAACAAAGATGATGCACATCCGCTGCTCCATTTTCACTTACGATATCAACAGAGGAATAATAGAGTTTGTGGCGGTAAGTGGCTCCACAACACACGCGGTTAATTAAACCCCTAGTTTCCTTAGCAGCAACACAAGCGGAACAAGTTCGTGGTTTGATAGCCGCATAAAGAAAAGGGCTTAGCAAGTTCGTACGAGGCGGCCGTAGATGGCGATGGGGAACTCGCAGCGGGAGCAGATGTGGACGCGCTCCCCGAGCGGGCGACGGGAGCGACGGCCGATGGCGCGCGTGGCGGCGGCAGCGGAGGTCGTGACGGCACCGAGGCTCTTCGCGACGGGTAGGTCCGCGATCACCAGGTGGTCGGGGCATGCCACGGTGACCGATTCCGGGATGCCGCCGCCCAGCGCCGCAGCCGACCCCACAGCGGCGGCGGCACCGGCGGCGGCTGCCGAGCCGGTGGCGGCAGCGCCGGAGTCCGACGAGCCAATCTTGCTCAGGCGGATCTGCAGCATCGCTAGGGTTTCTAATTTTTCTTTCTCCTTTCTCGGGCTGGGTTTTGTTTATTGCTCTTTCTTGGGCTGGGTTTCGGCCTGCTTCAGCCGGTGCTGGCGGAGTCGCGACGCAATTCTCACTTTCACTTTTCTGAGTTAAATAATTTTAATTTAAATTACATTTATATATTTTTTATATTTATGGTATCGAGTTATTATTATACTAATTATGGAATGTAATTTTAAATAAACTTAATTATACTGATTATGGCAAATGATCTAGCATGTTTTGGCAAGGGGTTAGTGGTGGAGCCTCACAATCATGTGAGCAAAGTGTCCATTTATCCACACTCAAAGCATCTCTTTGGCTTATTAGGCTCAATCATGAGAGCTCTTTCTTGTCTTGTTAGGCTTAGGGTGTGTTTGGTTTGACTTCTGGCTTTGGCTTTTGCCCCCTAAAAGCCAAAAGCCAACCAAAGGGCTGGATCCAGGAAGCAGCTTTTTTTAAAAGCCGACTTTCTCGCAGTACAAAACTGAAAGCACCCCTGGACCTGCTTTTAGTGGCTTTTGGATGGAACTGTGAAAATATATATCGAAAAACTTTTAACGACTTTTAGTGGTTTCCACCAAACGATTTTAGCTTTTTAACAGCTCACAGACTACAGCAGTTTTTTCCACAGCTCACAGCCCACAGCAACTTTTTCCACAGCCACAGCCCAACCAAACAGACCCTTAGATGGTCTCTTCCTGTCCATCTGTGGTGTAACAGTTTCATAGAGGTTTGGGTGGTTTTCACAGCCTATCTAGACCCACTAGTTAGGGAGAGAGTAGATCGTCGAAACTGATGTTTTATAGTAGTAGAGATTGATAAATTGATCACAATTGTATATAGATCACTGAGTTTGTAAATAAAAATTGTGTTAGAGAACAAACAAATATGGAGCAAAAATAAACAACTTTTGATTAGTTGTACTTGATAAATTTATTCACCAAAAAGTTAATACTTGTGTAATACAAAATTTTGGAGCATAGGTTGATAAACTAGCCATTATTTTTGATGAGGTAATCATTAAATAGTGAGAAACAAAATTTAAGCTGACGTTCAGACTTCATTGTATTGTGCATTCTTCTTACAAAATTTAAGGTATCTTCAGCGATATTCTTTATTTCATTTCCTATATCTATATTAGACTCTTTTAAAAGGTTTTTTGCTCTATATTTTATTCCTCACCAACATCATCCTCTATATATATTCCTTTATATGTCAAAGCCCCGTATTAGAGACATTTTGCTTCAGATTTTTGTACATGCTATTTGTTATACATTAAATGTCTTATACATATTTTAGTTTTGCTTACTTCGTTGTCTAAGAATTGTTGGAATATCCTCCACTCGCCTCTAACAGATTGTGGCAAGATTAAGGGGGAGTCCTCACCACTTGCACCTTGATCGGGGGTGATCCCTAACTAATACGGTTGCAGCCCAGGACCACCTTGCGCTATATTAATCGAGGGTCCAGGGGCAGGCAGGTTATGCCAACACAATTACCTCACATAAACCCTAGCACCACATCCCATAAACTCGATCTATCTCTAGCACTTGTAGTGGCCGAAAAAGCTTCATCCATGTGACACCCTGAATTTGGGGTATATTTTTTTTGCTAATATCCACAAATTCAAGTGTCACTCCTCTTCTCTCTGCTCTCTTAACCCCCTTTTCCTTTCTCTTTTATAAGTGGAGTATTTGTTTTAGTTAGAAATGTAATTCTCTTACTACTAGGAAAAAACCTAAGAGGAAGCATGAAATATTGCTTCATGCTAAACCCCAACTTCTGTCTTTGTTTGATGCATATGCTTGAGGTGTTTCAATTTTAGTTTGTGGCATATTTGAATTTGAGTCCAAAGGAGGAAATAAAATAAAAGGCCACACCATTCTCCCCTTGGCTGTTCAACCCAGTTAAGCCCTGCCTCCCCCTTCTCTCTCTGCCCCGGTGGGCCCACCCTGTCGGTGCGTCGCCCTCAGCCGCGCGCTCACTCTCGTGTGCTCTCTCTCTTCCCTCTGACCAGCCGGTCCCACTCGTCAACCTCGTCCTCTTCCCCGTAACCACCCACTCCGCCGAGGCCGCACCCACGTCGCGCGTTCAGCGCGGATAACCACCGCCCACACCCCATGACCCCATCCCACGCGCCTCGCCCAGGCTTCAAAGTGAAGACCCCGGACCCCCAGCGCCCCCACTTCTCATTTGCACTCTTCCTGCCTGTTTTCCCTACCCAGTACACAGCAGTGCCACCGCCATCGCAAAAGTCGTTCCTCCGTCGTCACTAAGACCCTGTCGTCGCCTTTGCCATGTTCTGGGGCCGCCACCATCGTTCCAAGCTGCCACCATGTCGTTGCCGCCTCCGAGGGGATCCTGAGTCTCGCCTTGAGGTAAGGAATTTTCCTTGCACCCTCCATTTCCCTCCCTTGCTCTCTGTTGTGGGCAATTGCTCATCGGAGATTCTAGTGTCACTGCCTTGCTTCCTCACCGTGGATCTTTGACCTCCGGTACCCCCACCATGGTTTGGCCCTTGCCACTAGATTCTTCGGACTATCCCCAACCTCCCTAGACCACCCTAGGAACCCCGGAACCCCCGCTTCCTTCGTCTCCGGCGAGTTCTCGTCGCGGTCGTGGGCCACCCTAGAAGTCGTGGGAGAACGCCAAAGCTAGTCGTTCGACCCCCGTCGTTCACCCTAGATCCAACAATTGGATATTAATAAACACAAGCCTAAACCTAACTGTCCACCCGAGACCCAACGACCTGCACCCGCACCCGTGTCCTAGCCCCTACACCCTCGGGCGAGGCGGAGAGTCCGCTAGTCGTCCGAGCCAGCCCCACGCTCTCGGGCGAGGCGGAGAGCCTGCCAGTCATCCGAGCCAGCCCCGAGCCCTCGGAGCGAGGTGGAGAAGCCATCAGTTGTCCGAGCCAGCCTGCGTCGCCCTCGGGCGAGGCGAGAAGCCCTCCGCCATCCGACCCCCGCCGCGCCCTCGGTCGAGGTGGAGAATCTGTCAGCCATCTGAGCTTGCGCCCTCGGCCGAGACGAGAATCACTGTTGTCTAACCCCCATCTCCCTTTCTTCTTTATGCTCGGCACGCTGTGCCCACCCTTGGCACGTTGTTCACTCGGCACACTGTGCCCTCGGTGCACTGTGCCCTCGGCGCGCTTTGCTCGTCCCAATGCGGCTAAGCCACCTAACTTGGTTACACTGACTCCCCTTAGCCTCGGTCATTCTCTACCATAGATGCGAGCTCCATGTCACATTACATATTTACTTGATCTATATTGTTGTTTAGTGTATTGTTCATTTGTTGTTCCCCAAGTGTATTGAATGAATGATTGTTTCACGTAGACAACGAGCAATCTGTATTTCCCAAGGGAGTTACAGGAGAAGTCCCTGAACAGCACTTGGTGAAGGCAAGTGTCATCTGACCCATTATGTTCTATTTACTTTATAATTCACTCTCCCACATACTATGATTAATCTAAGGATTTACTAGTTTCTGCTTATCTTGTCCTTGATTACCTTTTTGGGATTTGACTATTATGATCAACATTATGCTAGGACTTTACTATAATCAGTGAACATGATGAGATACATTTATGATACAATGATTTTATAATGATGAACTTGTGACACTTTAGGGGGCTCGAGTTGTTTCCCGATTACCTCTCTATAAGGACCTGTTTGTTGAAAGACCACTCAAGAAAACAGTGCAACCATGAGGATGGTGTGGGACGCTCTTAGCTAATTAATTAGAGGAGCTAGAGGTGTAGTTGCTTCACTGTTGTGTCATCAATGGGGTCCGCAACATAGTACTTGCTCTGTCAAGGCTGAGTGTTGAGGTTCTTTCGTTCTGCTTTTTGTTAGTCACCCCCTGCGGGGAGGAGTACTGTGTTTATCAAACCCGGAGAATCCTAACGAGCGGCTATGACCTCTAGTGAAACTTTGTAAAGGCTATATGGTGAAACCTTGTCGGGTCACCTTAGAAGTGATCAACAGTGAGGCTAGAACCTCGTGCAGAAAGGGAATCATGACTCGTGGGTAAAGTGTGCGACCTCTGCAGAGGGTTAGAAACTGGTATATCAGCCGTGCTCACGGTTAAGAGCAGCCTTAGGATCCTCTTTGGTTAGAGATACTATGCATACATTTATGATGATGGTTTAATGATGATGGCTATAGTTATGGGTTCTAGTATTTTCCTCTCTAAGGAGGTGCCTTTTGGGATATCAACTTGGGTTCTATGGTAAAATTTGGCTTATACTAATAACAAATACCCGATGAACTAAAAGCAACTGCTTTGAGCCTAACCCCACATACAGCTAGTCCACTTCAGCCAAACAAGACATTTGCTGAGTACGTTGATGTGTACTCACCCTTGCTTAAACACAAAACATCAGGTTGTCCACATTGCAACCACTACTCAGGAGAGGATGACTACAACATAGAGAACTTTTAGGAGTTCCAGGACTTCGAGGAGTTCTAGACTAAATTCATGGCAACCCCTAGTCAGTTGCCTGTGAAGGTCTTATCTTTACTGTGTTTCGCTTTAGCACTTTGATTTCTATTTAAGTTAATGACTATGTGGATGTCTCTGACATCGTGATGTAATAAATTAATACTTCTTTATGTTATTATTTGAGCATTGTGTGATGATGTTCATTTATGTAATAGTTGTGTACGTGAATTTCCGATCCTTGTACGTACATGGTTCGCATTGGGTTTACCTTCTGAAACCGGGTGTGATAATCCATGGTGTCAGAGATCCATGGTGCCCCAATAGGACCCAAAACCGAGCCTCCTCCTCTACTGGGCAACCAAGGTGGCGGTGACAACCTCGACCCCCTCCTCGATAAGATGCTCCACCATGCCAAGAACCTCCACCACCACTACAAGGCGTCGGAGGAAACCTTGCCCTTAATTAAGGGAAAGACGGTACATCTCTCTCTCTCTGTGTGTGTGTGTGTTTATGCGCATAAATTAAGAAGGATTAGATCAACTTAGTTCTCTGTTAATTAAGTGTGCTCTCAAATTAACTAAGTATGGATGAAAGTCGCCTAGAGGGGGTGAATAGGCGAAATCTAAAAATTATAAACTTTGAACACGCACTATACCTGGGGTTAGCGTTAGAAATAATTCAGAGTGCGGAAGATAGTTCCTATTGCTATGAGTTGCTCAATCACTGCAGATAACTTTGGGAGCCAACTCAAAACAATATGAGCAAGAGAACTTTAGAGAGAGGAGAGGGGAGAAACAAATCGAGTGATGAGAATCAACACAAATGAACACGGTGATCTGTTTCCCGAGGTTCGGTTCCAAAGAACCTAGTCCCTATTGAGGATGCCACAAAGGTTAGGTCTACTCCAACCATTTCCCTCTCTCAATCGGTCACTTAGACCGGTTGAGTGCTTCTCCTTAATCACCCAGGTCACTAAGACCCCACAAGGATCACCACACAATTAGGTATCTCTTGCTAGCTTTACAAAGCACTTAGAAGAATTAGAGTGAGAAGAAGAAACCAATCCAAGCAACAAGAGCAATAAAAGAAACACAAATGACCCTCTCTCAAGTCACTAAGCACTTGATTTGATTTTGGAACTTGGAAGGGATTAAATGATTTGATTGTGTTTTTGGAGTGTATTCTTTGCTCTTGTATTGAATGAGATGTGTGGGAGGCTTGGATAGCTTGAATGGAGGTGGTTGGGGGTATTCATAGTCTACAATCACTTCCTAGCCGTTGGCTGACTTTGCTGTCGATGGGCACACCGGACAGTCCGGTGGTGCACCAGACATGGCACTATTCACTGTCCGGTGCGTGCCATGTCAGCCAACCGTTGGGGTTTGGAGCTGTTGATTGTTGAAGTCCTTTGCCCTCATGTGGCACCAGACAGTCCGGTGTGTTCTAACTTTGCAGTTCTGACCTCTGACTTCTGCACTGTTCACTGTTCCTCCGTCAGCGCAGTCGATCGTTGGTGAAGTTTACCGTTGCTCCATTGGCTCACCGGATAGTCCGGTGGCACACTGGACAGTCCGGTATTTTTTAGTAGAGTGGCTATGAGAAAATCCGAGAGCGGCCAGTTCACGAGGTGCCTCGGTCTGGACACCGGACAGTATCCGGTGCACCACTAGCTGCACCAATTATTGTATTTGCTCCAACCTTTGTAGAGTTCCCCAACTCAGTTTCTTTGTTGATTTATGTTGAACTTTATGCACCTAAGATAAACAGCAACTAGGTAAACTAGTTAGTCCACATGGTTTGTGATGGATGTCAAACACCAAAATCGATTATAGGAAATGTTGAGGCCTTTTCCCTTTCAATCTCCCCCTTTTTGGTGATTGATGCCAACACAAACCAAATCAAATATGAAGTGTATAGATGTAACTAGTTTGTAATTTTGACAGATATGCATAAGTTACTTTGAATTAAACCAATTGAAAGTATTTCTAAGTATATATGGTTGCTTTCTTCTAGTTTGACATTTTAGACCACATTTGCACCACTTTGCTTGTTTTTGCAAATCTCTTGGAAAAGACTTTTCAAATTCTTTTGCAAATAGCCAATGGTATAAGAATATAGTTTCAAAAAACATTTTCAAGTTTGTGAAAATTCTCCCCCTGTTTCAAATGCTTTTTCTTTGGCTAAATAAAAGCTCCCCCTGAAGAAGTTCTCCCCTTAGCTATCAAGAGGGTTTTTGTAATTTGAATAATTTCTCCCCATTTTGAATAAGTTTTTAGAAAAACAGGGTGGTGGTGCGGTCTAGGGTGGTGGTGTGGTCCTTTTTCTTTGGGCCTATTAATTTCTCCCCCTTTGGCATTAAGCGCCAAAAACAAAGAAACCTTAGAGGCCTAATCTTTTCTCCCCCTTTGTGAAAGGATATGAATGAAAGTTCATGAGTAGGGCAAAGGATGAGTGATATCGACAGAGTCATAGTGGAAGCCTTGCCTTTGCCGAATACTCCATTTCCCTTTCAATCTAAGACTAAGGATAGAAATACACTTGAAAGCACATTAGTCTTAGCCTTGGCACAAGAAGAATAAGAAATATGCATTTGTACCAAATAAAAGAGACATGATCAAAGGTATATAAATGAGCTATGTGTGCAAGATTTTAATTAAAGTTTCGAGAATCTGAGATGTTTAGCTCATTCCTAAGCTTGCTAAAAGTCTTTTCATCTAGGGGCTTGGTAAATATATCGGCTAATTGGTTGTGGGTGCTAACATAAGCAATTTCGATATCCCCCTTTTGTTGGTGATCTCTCAAAAACTGATACCGGATGTCTATGTGCTTAGTGTGGCTGTGTTCAATGGGATTATCCGCCATGCGGATTGCACTCTCATTATCACATAGGAGAGGGACTTTGCTCAACTTGTATCCATAGTCCTTGAGGGTTTGCCTCATCCAGAATAATTGTGCACAATAGTGTCCTGCAGTAATATACTCAGCTTTGGCGGTGGATAGAGCTATTGAGTTTTGTTTCTTTGAAGCCCAAGACACCAGGGATCTTCCCAGAAACTGACAAGTCTCTGACGTGCTCTTCCTGTCATTTTTACATCCGGCATAATCGACATCGGAATACCCTATTAAATCAAAGGTAGATCCCTTGGGGTACCATAGCCCAAACTTAGGTGTGTAAACAAAATATCTCATGATTCTTTTCACTGCCCTAAGGTGAACTTCCTTAGGATTTGCGTGAAACCTTGCACACATGCATACTGAAAGCATTATATCCGGTCATGAAGCACATAAATAGAGTAAAGAACCTATCATCGATCGGTATACCTTTTGATCTACGGATTTACCTCCCGTGTCGAGGTCGAGATGCCCATTTGTTCCCATGGGTGTCTTGATGTGTTTGGCATTTTTCATTCCAAACTTCTTGAGTATGTCTTGAATGTACTTAGTTTGGCAGATGAAGGTGCCCTCTTGAAGTTGCTTGATTTGAAATCCAAGAAAATACTTCAACTCCCCCATCATAGACATCTCGAATTTCTGTATCATAATCCTACTAAACTCTTCACAAGATGACTTGTTAGTAGACCCAAATATAATATCATCAACATAAATTAGCATACGAACAAGTCTTTGGCAATAGTTTTAGTGAAGAGAGTAGGATCAACTTTTCCAACTTTGAAGCCATTCGTGATAAGAAAGTCTCTCAGGCATTCATACCATGCTCTTGGGGCTTTCTTGAGCCCATAAAGCGCCTTTGAGAGCTTATACACATGTGAAGGATACTCACTATCTTCAAAGTCGGGAGGTTGCTCAACATATACCTCTTCCTTGATAGGACCATTAAGGAAGACACTTTTCATGTCCATTTGATATAACTTAAAGCCATGGTAAGTAGCATAGGCAAGTAATATACGAATTGACTCAAGCCTAGCTACGGGTGCATAGGTTTCATCGAAATCCAAACCTTCGATTTGTGAATATCCCTTGGCAACAAGTCGAGCTTTGTTCCTAGTCACCATACCATGCTCGTCTTGCTTGTTGTGGAATACCCACTTGGTACCTACAACATTTTGGTTAGGACATGGAACTAAATGCCATACCTCATTCCTCGTGAAGTTGTTGAGCTCCTCTTGCATTGCCACCACCCAATCCGGATCTCTTAGTGCATCCTCTATTCTGTATGGCTCAATAGAAGACACAAAAGAGTAATGTTCACAAAAATGAGCAACTCGAGATCTAGTGGTTACCCCCTTGTGAATGTCACCAAGAATAGAGTTGACGGGGTGATCTCTTTGAATTTCTTGGTGGACTCTTGGGTGTGGTGGTCTTTGATCCTGAATTTCTTGATTATCTTCCTTGTCTTGATTATCTTCATCTCCCCTTGATCAATGTCCTCCTCTTGAGGTGGCTCATTGTCTTGGTCTTCATCCTCTTCTTCTTGAGCCATGTCCTCTTCTTGGGTTGGTGGAGATGCTTGTATGGAAGATGATGGTTGATCTTGTGCTTGTGGAGGCTCTTCGGATTCCTTTGGACACACATTCCCAATGGACATGTTCCTTAGCGCGACGCATGGAGCCTCTTCATCATCTAGTTCATCAAGATCAACTTGCTCCACTTGGGAGACATTAGTCTCATCAAACACAATGTCATAAGAAACTTCAACTAATCTAGTGGACTTGTTGAAGACTCTATATGCCATTGTGTTTGAATCATAACCAAGTAAAAAGCCTTCTACTGCTTTAGAAGCAAATTTAGAATTTCTACCTCTCTTAATAAGAATAAAGCATTTGCTCCCAAAAACTCAAAAAAAAGAAACATTGGGCTTTTTACCGGTGAGGAGTTCATATGATGTTTTCTAGAGGATTCGGTGAAGGTAGAGTCGGTTGATGGAGTAGCAAGCGGTGTTAATCGCCTCCGCCCAAAATCGATACAGTGTCTTGTATTCATCAAGCATGGTCCTTGCCATATCCAAAAGAGTTCTATTCTTCCTCTCCACAACACCATTTTGTTGAGGTGTGTATGGAGAAGAGAACTCATGCTCGATGCCCTCCTCCTCAAGAAATCCTTGAATTTGAGAGTTCTTGAACTCCGTTCCATTGTCGCTTCTAATCTTCTTGATTCTCAGTCCGAGCTCATTTTGAGCCCGTCTCAAGAATCTTTTTAAGGTCTCTTGGGTTTGAGATTTTTCCTGCAAAAAGAATACTCAAGTGAAGCAAGAATAATCATCCACAATAACAAGACAGTACTTACTGTTAGCTATCTGTGTACATGGGCCTAGCCCACAGCCCACTAGGGGTATATATCTGTTAGAGTTAGGGTTTACTGTAGCGACTACTGTTCATTCGCTCTCCAATATGGTACCAGAGCTCTAGGTCCAGCCGCCGCCGCCACCCCACCCCTCCAGCCGCCGCCGCCTCTCCATGGTCGGTCGGCCGCCGCCCCCTCCCTTCTCCGGCGACCCCTTCCCTCCCCTTCCCCTTCCCCTTCCTCTCTCCTACAGGGCAGCCCTCGCCGCGCCCCTGGCGGGCCTCTCCCCCGCGGCCGGCGCGCCGCCGGGCTTCGCCGCCCCCGCGGCGGTCCTCTCCCCTGCGGCCGGCGCTCCTGCAGGACTCGCCGCCCCCGCGGCGGCCCCCTCCCCCGTGGCTGGCGCGCCACCGGGCCTCCCGGTCACCGCGGCGGCCCTCTCCCTCTCCCCTGCGGCCGACACACCCTCCGTGGCGGCCCTCTCCCCTGCGTCCGGCGCGCCGCCGGGACTCGCAGCGCCCGTCGCGGCCTTTCCCTCTGCGGCCAGCGCGCCCTCGGCCCTCACTGCGCCCCCTGCGGCCCCTTTCCCCGCTGTCCCCGGCTCTGCACATCCCTTCGCTGCTGCCGGAACACCACCGGGCCACGCCTTTGTGCTCACCGCCACGCTTCCCCCCACTGTCGAGCCACCTCCGCCCATGCCGACCCAAACTGCCACCCTCGCGGTAGCCCCTGGCCACGACGGGTCCCCGCCGGCTCCTGCACTCTCCCTACCGGATGCCGCCCTCCTTCGCTCCCAGCTGCTGGCGCCCGGTTTTCCACATGTCACCACGACTGGCGGGGGCCCCGTTCGTGGCTGCCCCCTGCCGACCACTGTCTACAGTCAACCGTGCGGCCATCATCTCCTCCCTGCGCACTCCTTCGGAAGACGCTGCTGCCATTCTCGCCGCCACCCGGGCGGCCGTTACGGCTGCTCGCCAGCGGGCCCAGGACGCCGCCCGTGCTCTCGAGCAGGAGCAGGCGGTTGTCGACGCCATTGAGCGCCAGTACGCCGAGACCTACCACCGTCTTGCTGGCAAGGGCGTGCCGGATGGCTCCCCCACATCCGCTCGCCACAGCGCCGACACCTTCGAGCCCGCGCCCGCCCCGGCCTCAACCCTTCGCGCCTCTCTTCATGCTCAGGCGGCGGCCCTCACCAGCATCCGGGCCACCGTCACCGACGTCCTTGCGCCGGCCTCCACTCAGTACCCCCGGTGGCGCGATCAGGTCTTGCAGACCCTTCGCCGTTACGCCCTCGCCGACCACGTCCTCTCAGCGGTCCCTGACCCGTCAGAGGATTGGCTTCTGATGGACGAGGTGGTGCTCTCCTGGATTCATGGCACCCTCACGGCCGAACTTCAGGACATCGTTCACGTTCCGGACGCCACTGCTCACCGGGTCTGGGGTGCTCTTGAGGCCCAGTTCCTCGGGCATTGCCAGACTCGGATTCTGTAACTCGAGACCGCCTTCCGTCAGCTTACTCAGGGCGATCTCTCTATGGACGAGTACTGCCGTCAGATGAAGACGATGGCGGACACTCTTCGCACCCTCGGGTCCCCCATCACCGACGAGTGCCTCGTGCTCAACCTCCTCCGCGGTTTGAGCCCTCGCTTCGATCGTGTGACGCCCATCCTCACCCGCTTGAAGCCTTTTCCCACCTTTGTTGAGGCCAAGGACGATCTACTTCTCAAGGAGCTTCGCCTCTCTGCCACTGCGACCGCCGCTCCCGCCACGGCGCTCTACAGCGCTCCTCGGGCTCCCCCCTCTGCCTCCGGGGGGGATCCTCTTCGCCGCACTCCGGCCTCCCGCCGTCTGGATCCCTTCGGCAGCCTCCTGGCTCCGGGGGGGTCGCAGTCGTGGTCGCGGCCGTGGTCGCAAGAGTGGCCGCGGCAGCCGGGGCCATTCCCCGGGTGGCTCCCAGTGGCCATCCTTCTACAACCCGTGGACTGGCACCATTCAGATGTGGCCCGGGCCGTCCGCGGGCACCTCGGCCCCTCGCCCCGTCGCCCCTCAGCAGGTTTTCCTTGCCACTCCTCCTCCGGTGGCGCCCTCGGCACCTCCCCAGCCTCAGCAGGGGCTCCTTCCCCTCCCAGGGCCTCCGGCTCCACCCGTGTGGGGACCCTGGACCACTGGGTGGGACACGCAGTCTCTCGCCAACTCCTTCTCCATAATGACGCTGGCCCCACCCACCTCCATCTCTGACTGGGTGGCTGACTCCGGTGCCTCCTACCACACCACCCCGGACACAGGTACTCTGTCTTCCACCTATCCCCCCACCCTTCCCTTCTGTCCTTTATCGTGGTTGGTAACGGCTCTGCCCTTCCCGTCACCTCTGTTGGTGACGCGGTCCTTCCCGGTCCTTTCTGTTTATCCAACGTTCTTGTTGCTCCCCACATCATTCAAAATCTTCTTTCCGTCCATCAGTTTACTACTGACAACTCTTGTTCCATGGAGTTTGACCCGTTTGGTCTTTCTGTGAAGGACCTTGCCACCAGGACCCTTCTCGCTCGGTGTGACAGCCCCGGGCCGCTCTACACACTTCGCCTGCCTGCTTCCCCGCCACCGACCTCTGCGCCACCTGTTCTTGCAGCCGCCGCCTCTTCTGTGACTTGGCACCGTCGTCTCGGTCACCCCGGTCGTGATGTGATGTCCAAGCTCTCTAGCAGCACCTCCGTTTCTGGTTGTAGGGGATCTTTTGAGCACCTCTATCATGCTTGTCAGTTAGGTCGCCATGTTAGGCTCCCATTCCCCATCTCCTCTTCTAGAGCAGCAGGCATTTTTGATCTGATACACTGTGATGTATGGACATCCCCTGTAATCAGCATTTCTGGCTATAAGTATTATTTACTTATTCTTGATGACTTCTCGCATTATCTATGGACTTTTCCTCTTCGTCAGAAGTCCGACACCTTTCCCACCCTGTCTCACTTCTTCGCTTGGGTCTCCACTCAGTTTAGTCGCACCATCCGGAGCATCCAGTGTGACAACGGGCGTGAGTTCTACAACAATGTGTCCCGTGACTTCTTCCTCTCTCGTGGCGTCCACCTCCGCATGTCCTGCCCCTACACGTCACCTCAGAACGGCCGAGCTGAGCGGATGATTCGCACGATGAACGATGTAGTGCGCTCTCTCCTTTTCCAGGCTTCCCTTCCCGTTTCTTACTGGGCTGAGGCCCTCGGCACTGCCACCTATCTCCTCAACCGTCTCCCCACCAAGGCGGTTGCCCACCCCACCCCTTACTTCGCTCTCTTCGGCGTCCATCCCTCCTACGACCATCTTCGAGTCTTCGGGTGCGCTTGCTACCCCAATCTCGCTTCTACTACTCCTCATAAGCTCGCCCCTCGCTCCACTCGTTGTGTCTTCCTCGGATACTCTCCCGATCATAAGGGGTATCGGTGTCTTGACCTCGCCTCTCACAGAGTCCTCATCTCTCGTCACGTTGTTTTCGACGAGTCGGACTTCCCCTTTTCCTCCGCCCCCACTGCCTCCCATACCGACCTTGATGTTCTCCTCGACCTCGACCCTGTCTCTCCCACTATCGTGCCTTCCTTCCCCGCTGGTTCGCCCACTTCACCGTCTCGCATGGCCCTGCCTGCGCCGCCCCCCACCGCACTGCCACGTGCGGCCCCGACGCCCTCTACGCCGCCCTCCTCCGCACAGCTACGTGCGGCCTCGCCGTTCCCGGAGTCGCCTCGCGCGACCCTGCCTACGTCGCCCCCTCCCGCACAGCCACGTGCGGCCTCGCCGTCCCCTGCGACCCTGTCTGCCCTGCCCTCCCCCGCACAGCCACGTGCGGCCTCGACGTCCCCTTTGTCTTCCGCACAGCCCAGTGCGACACCGGCGCCTGCTCCGCCGTCTCGCTACACCGAGCCCATCCATACATACCAGCGCCGTGGTCGACGCGGCACCCCGGCTCGTTCCCGCGCCGAGGTCATGCCCTACCACCCCGTCGTCGTCCACCGTGATCCTCGCCACATCCACCCGATGGTCACCCGCCACGCGGCCGGTGTCCTTCGGCCGCCTGATCGCCTGATTCTCTCTGCCACCTCCTCTTCAGCTCTTCCACCTGTACCCACAACTGTCCGTGGTGCGCTTGCAGACCCACAGTGGCGGCGCGCCATGGAAGCGGAGTACGAGGCCCTTCAGGCCAACCACACCTGGGACCTGGTGCCTGCTCCCCCTGGTGCCAATGTGGTCACCGGGAAGTGGATCTTCAAGCTGAAGTTGCACGCCGACGGGTCCCTGGAGCGGTACAAGGCCCGCTATGTGCTCCGGGGCTTCACCCAGCGCCCTGGGGTCGACTTCGACGAGACCTTCAGTCCGGTGGTCAAGCCTGCCACCATCCGGACTGTTCTGACCTTGGCGCTGGCCCGGGACTAGCCGGTCCACCAACTCGACGTCACGAACGCCTTCCTCCACGGCACCCTGACGGAGACGGTCTACTGCACTCAGCCGGTTGGGTTTGTCGACCCTACTCAACCCGACATGGTCTGCAAGCTCAACAAGTCCCTCTACGGCCTCAAGCAGGCACCCCGGGCTTGGTACAGTCGCTTCGCCACCTTCCTGTGTTCGCAGGGTTTCGTCGAGGCCAAGTCGGACACGTCCCTGTTCGTCCTTCGTCATGATTCAGATACCGCGTACCTCCTCCTCTACGTCGACGACATCGTCCTCACCGCCTCCTCCCCCGAGCTTCTGCGTCGCATCATCTCCTGTCTCCAGCGGGAGTTTGCGATGAAGGACCTCGGGATGCTCCACCACTTCCTAGGGATCACCGTCGAGCATCGTTCCCCGGGCATGTTCCTCCACCAGCGGCAGTACACCGTCGACGTCCTCGAACGCGCTGGCATGGCTGACTGCAAGCCCTACGCGACTTCAGTGGACACACAGGGCAAACTCTCCGCCATCGGCCCCCCGGTTGCCGATCCCACCGGCTACCGGAGTCTTGCCGGGGCCCTTCAGTACCTCCTCTTCACCAGGCCCGACATCGCCTACGCCGTCCAACAGGTGTGCCTTCACATGCACGACCCTCGAGAGCCGCATCTCACCGCACTGAAGCGGATTCTGCGGTACTTGCGGGGCACTCTTGACTTCGGGCTCCTTCTACGCCAGTCCTCCACCACGGAACTTTGCGTCTACACCGATGCCGACTGGGCGGGCTGTCCCGACACGCGCCGGTCCACCTCGGGCTACGCCGTGTTCCTCGGCGACAACCTCATCTCCTGGTCGTCGAAGCGCCAGCCGGTTGTCTCCCGCTCCAGTGCCGAGGCCGAGTACCGCGCTGTGGCCAACGGCGTGGCCGAGGCGGCTTGGCTCCGTCAGCTCCTCCACGAGCTCCACAGTCCGCTGACCACGAGCACCCTGGTTTTCTGCGACAACGTCAGCGTCGTCTACCTCTCCACCAACCCCGTCCAACACCAGCGCACGAAGCATGTGGAAATCGACCTCCACTTCGTCCGCGAACGGGTAGCTTGTGGAGCTGTTCGCGTCCTTCACGTCCCGACCACCTCCCAGTTGGCTGACGTCTTCACCAAGGGGCTTCCGTTGGTGGTCTTCACGGATTTTCGATCCAGTCTCAACATCTGCAGTAGCTAGAGTTTCGACTGCGGGGGGGTGTTAGCTATTTGTGTACATGGGCCTAGCCCACAACCCACTAGGGGTATATATCTGTTAGGGTTAGGGTTTACTGTAGCGACTACTGTTCATTCGCTCTCCAATACTTACTCCTGCCGATGCTTATGTAAGCGATCGGGTCGAATAGATCCATGTGAAGTAGCTCAAGCGGTCTTTCGGTCATCATAATGTTCTTGTGTGGATGATGAGCCCCAACTTGCTTCCCTGCTTGACATGCGCTACAAATCCTGTCTTTCTCAAAATGAACATTTGTTAGTTCTAAAATGTGCTCTCCCTTTAGAAGCTTATGAAGATTCTTCATCCCAACATGAGCAAGTCGGCGATGCCAGAGCCAGCCCAAATTAGTCTTAGCAATTAAGCAAGTGTTCAGTTCAGCATTGTTATCATTAAAATCAACCAAATATAGATGGCCATCTAACACTCCCTTAAAAGCTATTGAATCATCATTTCTTCTAAAGACAGTGACACCAACATCAATAAATAGACAGTTGTAGCTCATTTTTCATAATTGAGAAACAGAAAGCAAGTTGTAATCTAAAGAATCTATAAGAAAAACATTAGAAATGGAATGGTCAGAAGATATAGAAATTTTACCCAAACCTTTGACCAAACCTTGATTCCCATCCCCGAATGTAATCGCTCTTTGGGGATCATCATTTTCTCATATGAGGAGAACATCCTTTTCTCCCCTGTCATGTGGTTTGTGCACCCGCTATCGATTATCCAACTTGTCCCGTTGGATGCATAAACCTACAAAACAAATTTAGGCCTTGTTCTTAGGTACCCAAACGGTCTTGGTTCCTTTCACATTAGAAACAAACACCTTGGGTACCCAAACACAAGTCTTAGGACTCTTGTGTTTGCCCCCAACATATTTGGCAACTACCTAGCCTGATTTGTTAGTTAGCACAAAAGATGCATCAAAAGTCTTAAATGAAATGCTATGTTCATTTAATGCATTGACAAATTTCTTTTTAGACATTTTGATATGAGTTGAATGCCTAAAGCTAGAACCTCATTACTATACATATAAGCATGATGAGAAACAATATGAGATTTTAGCATGAATTTTCCTAATTTTGTGCTCAGGATAGTTCTCAGGATATAAAATGTAACCCTCTCTATCCTGAACCATGGGAGCCTTACCCTTAACAAAATCAGATAGTCTGTTCTTGGACGCATTAAGTTTGATGTTGCTTTGGCTCCCTTATTGGAAGCCAATGCCATCCTTAACGCCGGATTGTCTCCCATTATAAAGCATACTACGTGCAAATTTAAATTTTCCATTTTCTAATTCATGCTCGGCAATTTTAGCATTCAATTTAGCTATGTGATTGTTGGGGGCCTTCCTGAGAGCACCTAGAGGGGGGTGAATAGGTGATCCTATAAAATCAAACACTAAATAGCCACAAACTTGATTATAAAGATGTTAGTGCGAGTTAATCAAGTTTATGAAGCGAGCTCTTGCGAACACAAACAATCACAGAGAAGAGCAACACAAGAGACACGCGATTTTTATCTCATGGTTCGGCCAAGTAACACTTGCCTACTTCCACGTTGTGGCGTCCCAATGGACGAGGGTTGCACTCAACCCGTTTCAAGTGATCCGATGATCGACTTGAATACCACGGTCTTTTCCTTTTGAGATCTTTTCTCGTTTGCGAGGAATCTCCACAAGTTGGAGCCTCTCGCCCTTACAAAGCTTTGATCACAAGAAGCACAAGAGTAAGGGAGGGAAAGCAACGCACACAAGACTCGAATCCGCAGCACACACACGCACACTTAGCCAAGACTTGAGCTCGAAACACAGCACAGGGAGTTCTCAACTCGAACGAAGCTCAAATCGCTAACACAACGAACCAAATGCGTGGAGGCGGAGTCTGGGAGTCTTAGGATGTTTCGTGAATGCTTGGTATCATGCTCCATGCGCCAAGGGGTCCCTTTTATAGCCCCAAGGCAGCTAGGAGCCGTTGGAGATCAATTTGGTAGGCAATTCTTGCCTTCTGTCGAGTGGTGCACCAGACAGTCCGGTGCACCACCAGACAGCCACTGTAGCAGTCCAGTGCTCGATTTCTTTCCATACCGGGCACAGCCGACCGTTGGTCCTCCGGGCTCGTTGGCGCACCGGACACTGTCTGGTGCACACCGACAGTCCGGTCTGCCCAATCGACCGTTGGCGCGGAACACGTGTCACGCGTTGATCGTGTGGACGACCGTTGGCCGCTGGCGTTGTTGACTCACCGGTCAGTCCGGTGCACCACCGGACAGTCCGGTGAATTATAGCCACATCACCTTTTTCTTTTCCCGAGAACGACGAGTTCATTCTCGATGACTTGGACGCGTGTGCAGATGACTCACCGGACAGTCCGGTGCACCACCGGACAGTCCGGTGATTTATAGTCGTGTCGCTCCGCCATTTCCCGAGAGCAGCCGATTCACCGTTGACCAGCCTGGGGCACCGGACACTGTCCGGTGTGCCAGGCCCGAGCTGGTTTTGGCTGTACACAACCAACTCTTTTCCAACGTCTTTCTTCTTTTTCTTGGCACTGTTTCTAGCACTTAGATAAACATGTTAGTATTCAAAAACAATTCACTAAGTCTAGAAACATACCTTGTCATTTGATTTGCACTTCTCACTCATTTAGCACATAAGAACTTAATTAATATGTGTTGGACATCTAATCACCAAAATACTTATAGAAATGGCCCAAGGGAACATTTCCCTTTCAATCTCCCCCTTTTTGGTGATTTATGCCAACACATCAAAAAGCAATAAAAAAGTGCAACATCAATGCAAATGAAGACCAAATTCTTTTTACTTAGGATTTGGCATATTTGGATCACTCTTTGCCACCAGTTGGTTTGTTTTTGCAAATCAAATTCTTTTCCCTATCTCTAAGTCAAGCACGCTCGTTTGTGCAAATAGAGAGACATTCCAAGAGTGAAATTTGTCAAGTACCAAAAACTCTCCCTTTTTCTCGTAATCAAAATTCTCCCCCATAAGAGACCAATTTTTGCAATAAGAGTATTTTGGACAAATCACAAATTCTACTATTTTCAAAATTCTCAAGTGGTTGGCTGATCCATTTGCTTTGGCCTTAATTTCTCCCCCTTTGGCATGAAGCACCAAAACGGGATCATATTTGGCCCTTTAGCCCCATTGCCTCACCAAAATGTCAAATAAGAGCAAAAAGGCAACGAGAGCATTAGTATGAACTTGGAAGTAAATACACTAATACCGGAATACAGTGGAAGTCTTTTCATCGTCCAAGTTCATTTTCCCTTTCAATGGTCCTTCGAGGCTACTTCAAGTGTACTCAAGCAAGCAAGTTAGTCTCAAAGGATTCAAGTTGTAGCACATCTCCCCCTAAACATGTGCATCATTTGCATACGGACTTGTGAGGTCCGGGGATGACTTGTACAACTTGAGCACCACAAATAAACAATAATTGATTGAAATGCTCAAAGTAACATGATCAAAGGCATAGAACACATGTATGCTATATATCAATCCAAGTTACGCGAATCTAAGACATTTAGCTCACTACGCAACCTGCAAAACCTTTTCTCATCTAAAGCCTTAGTGAAGATATCGGCCAGATGGTTATCGATGCTAATGTGGTACACATCGATATCTCCCTTTTGCTGGTGGTCTCTCAGGAAGTGATGCCGGATGTCTATGTGCTTAGTGCGGCTATGTTCAATAGGATTATCTGCCAAGCGGATTGCACTCTCATTGTCACATAGGAGTGGGACTTTGCTCAGATTGTAGCCAAAGTCCCAGAGGGTTTGCCTCATCCAAAGCAGTTGCACGCAACATTGTCCTGCGGCAACGTACTCGGCCTTAGCGGTGGATAGGGCAACAGATGTTTGTTTCTTGGAACTCCAGGACACCAGGGACCTTTCTAGAAATTGGCACGTCCCTGATGTGCTCTTCCTATCAACCTTGTGAAAGGGAAATAGGCTTACACCTTTTCCTAAATTGATTTTGGTGGTTGAATTGCCCAACACAAATAATTGGACTAACTAGTTTGCTCTAGACTATGAGTTCTACAGGTGCCAAAGGTTCACAACAAACCAGTAAAAAGACCGACAAAGGATTCAAATAGAGAGAGCAAAAGTCAGCCGAAGTGTGCCCTGGTCCGGCGCACCGGACTGTCCGGTGCACCACCGGACAGTGTCCGGTGCACCAGGGACTTCAACTCCGAACTGCTCACCTTCGGGAATTCTGGAGGCCGCTCCGCTATAATTCACCGGACTGTCCGGTGTGCCAGCGGAGCAACAGCTACTTCGCACCAACGGTCGTCTGCAGAAGGCATTAAATGCGCTATAGTGCGCGCCAGAGTCAGAGCAGAGCCAGATGGCGCACCGGACAGTGAACAGTGCCTGTCCGGTGCACCACCGGACTGTCCGGTGTCCTAGAAGACAGAAGCTCCAACGGTCGGAATCCAACGGCTTGGTGACGTGGCAGGCACACCGAACAGTGTCCGGTGGCGCACCGGACTGTCCGGTGCGCCATGCGACAGCAACCTTCACCAAACGGCTAGTTTGGTGGTTGGGGCTATAAATACCCCCAACCACCCACCATTCATTGCATCCAAGTTTTCTGACTTCCCACACCTTACAAGAGCTATAGCATTCAATACAAGACATACCAAAGAGATCAAATCCTCTCCCAAGTCCTTAGTTCATTCCAAATCAAATAGTGACTTGTGAGAGAGTGACTTATGTTCATTTAAGCTCTTGCACTTGGATTGCTTCTTTTTCTCATTCTTTCTTGTGATCAACTCAATTGTAACCTAGGCAAGAGATACCAATTGTGTGGTGGTCCTTGCGGGGACTTTGTGTCCCGTTTGATTGGGAAGAGAAGCTCACTCGGTCTAAGTGACCGTTTGAGAGAGAGAAAGGGTTGAAAGAGACCCAGTCTTTGTGACCACCTCAACGGGGAGTAGGTTTGCAAGAACCGAACCTCGGTAAAACAAATCCTTGTGTCTCACTCTTTATTTGCTTACGATTTGTTTTTCGCCCTCTCTCTCGGACTCGTTAATATTTCTAACGCTAACCCGGCTTGTAGTTGTGCTTAAGTTTATAAATTTCAGATTTGCCCTATTCACCCCCCTGTAGGCGACTTTCAATTGGTATTAGAGCCCGGTGCTTCATTAGAGCCTAACCGCTCGAAGTGATGTCGGGAGCATCCGCCAAGAGGGAGATCGGGACCGGCGACAAGTCCGCAAGCTCGGGGAGAACACACTCAAGGGAGTCCGCCCATGAGCATAAGGAGGAATCCTCTTCCTCCATCAAGTCCCAACGGAAGGGTGACAAGAAGAAGAAGATGAAGAAGGTGGTCTACTACGAGACCGACTCTTCGTCACCCTCCACCTGCGGCTCGGAATCGGCATCCGTCACTTCTAAGCGCCATGAGCGCAAGAAGTATAGTAAGATGCCCCTTCGTTATCCTCGCATTTCAAAGTGCACTCCATTACTTTCCTTCCCATTAGGCAAACCACCTATGTTTGATGGTGAAGATTATTCTATGTGGAGTGATAAAATGAGGCATCACCTAACCTCACTCCACAAAAGTATATGGGATATTGTTGAGTATGGAGCGCAGGTATCAAAGGAAGGGGACAAGGATTATGATTCGGAGGAGGTCGAACAAATCCAACACTTCAACTCCCAAGCCACTACTATACTCCTCGCCTCTCTAAGTCGAGAGGAGTATAATAAGGTGCAAGGGTTGAAGAGCGCAAAGGAGATTTGGGACGTGCTTAAGACCACGCACGAAGGAGACAAGGTGACCAAGATCACCAAGAGGGAGACGATCGAGGGGGATCTCGGTCGGTTCATGCTTCACCAAGGGGAGGAGCTACAAGCGATGTACAACCGGCTTAAGACCTTGGTGAACCAAGTGCGCAACCTCGGGAGCACCAAATGGGATGACCATGAGATGGTCAAGGTTATTCTAAGATCACTCGTATTTCTTAATCCCACTCAAGTTTAATTAATTCGTGGTGATCCTAGATACAAGCTAATGTCTCCCGAGGAAGTGATAGGAAAATTTGTGAGCTTTGAATTGATGCTCAAAGGCTCCAAGAAAATCATCGAGCAAGGCGCCTCCTCCACACCCGAAGCACAACCAGTCGCATTTAAAGCGACGGAGGAGAAGAAGGAAGAATCTACATCAAGTAGACTACCCATTGACGCCTCCAAGCATGACAATGAGGAGATGGCGCTCATCATCAAGAGCTTCCGCCAAATCCTCAAGCAAAGGAGGGGGAAGGACCACAAGTCCCGCTCCAAGAAGGTTTGCTACAAGTGTGGTAAGCCCGGTCATTTTATTGCAAAATGTCCATTATCAAGTGATAGTGACAGGGGCGACGATAAGAAGGGAAAGAGGAGAGAAAAGAAGAGGTACTATAAGAAGAAGGGCGGCGATGCTCATGTATGCCGCGAATGGAACTCCGACGAGAGCTCCACCGACTCTTCCTCCGACGAGGACGCCGCCAACATCACCGTCACCAAAGGGCTCCTCTTCCCCAACGTCGGCCACAAGTGCCTCATGGCAAAGGACGACAAAAGGAAGAAGGTAAAATCAAAATCCTCCACTAAATATGCAACCTCTAGTGATGAGGATAATTCTAGTGATGAGGAGGATAATTTGCTCACCCTTTTTGCCAACCTAAACATGCAACAAAAAGAAAAGCTAAATGAATTAATTAGTGCTATTCATGAGAAGGATGAACTCTTGGACACCCAAGAGGACTTCCTAATTAAGGAAAATAAGAAGCATGTTAAGGTTAAGAATGCTTATGCTCTAGAGGTAGAGAAATGTGAAAAATTATCTAGTGAGCTAAGCACTTGTCATGATATTATTGCCAACCTTAGAAATGAGAATGCTAAAATAATTGCTAAGGTTGATCCAAATGTATGTGATGATTCAATTTCCAATCTTAGAGATGATAATGCTAGTTTACTTACTAAGATTGAAAAATTGAATGCCTATCTTGCTAGTCTTAGAAATGAGAATGAAAAATTAATTGCTAAGTCTAAAGACTTAGATGTTTGCAATGTTACCATTTCCAATCTTAGAAGTGAAAATGACATTTTACATGCTAAGATTGTTGAACTAAAATCTTGCAAACCCTCTACATCTACCGTTGAGCATGTTTCTATTTGCACTAGATGTAGAGACATTAATGTTGATGCTATTCATGATCACCTAGCTTTAATTAAGAAACAAAATGATCGCATAGCTCAACTTAATGCCAAAATTAATGAGCATGACTTAGAAAATGAAAAATTTAAATTTGCTAGAAGCATGCTCTATAGTAGGAGACGCTCTGACATCAAGGATGGCATTGGCTTCCAAAAGGGAGACAATGTCAAACTTAATGCCCCTCCTAAAAGATTGTCTAACTTTGTTAAGGGCAAGGCTCCCATGCCTCAGGATAATGAGGGTTACATTTTGTACCCTGCCGGTTATCCCGAGCACAAAATTAGGAGAATTCACTCTAGGAAGTCTCACTCTGGCCCTAATCATGCTTTCATGTATAAGGGTGAGACATCTAACTCTAGGCAATCAACCCGTGCAAAATTGCCTAAGAAGAAAACTCCTATTGCATCAAATGATTCTAACATTTCATTTAAAACTTTTGATGCATCTTATGTTTTGACTAACAAATCCGGCAAAGTAGTTGCCAAGTATGTTGGGGGCAAGCACAAGGGGTCAAAGACTTGTGTTTGGGTACCCAAAGTTCTTGTATCTAATGTCAAAGGACCCCAAACCGTTTGGGTACCTAAAATCAAGAACTAAATTTGTTTTGTAGGTTTATGCATCCGGGGGCTCAAGTTGGATCATCGACAGCGGATGCACAAACCATATGACAGGGGAGAAGAAGATGTTCTCCTCCTACGAGAAAAACCAAGATCCCCAACAAGCTATCACATTCGAGGATGGGAATCAAGGGTTGGTCAAAGGATTGGGTAAAATAGCAATATCACCTGACCATTCCATTTCCAATGTTTTTCTTGTAGATTCTTTAGATTACAACTTGCTTTCAGTTTTGCAATTATGTAAAATGGGTTACAACTGTCTTTTTACGGATGTAGGTGTTACTGTCTTTAGAAGAAGTGATGATTCAGTAGCATTTAAGGGAGTGTTAGAGGGTCAGCTATACTTAGTAAATTTTGATAGAGCTGAACTCGACACTTGCTTAATTGCTAAGACTAACATGGGCTGGCTCTGGCATCGCCGACTAGCACATGTTGGAATGATGAATCTTCACAAGCTTCTAAAGGGAGAACACATTTTGGGACTAACAAATGTTCATTTTGAGAAAGATAGGATTTGTAGCGCATGTCAGGCAGGGAAGCAAGTTGGTGTTCATCATCCTCACAAGAACATCATGACGACCGACAAGCCGCTTGAGTTACTCCACATGGACCTATTCGGCCCGATCGCTTACATAAGCATCGGCGGGAGTAAGTATTTTCTTGTAATAGTGGATGATTATTCTCGCTTCACTTGGGTGTTCTTTTTACAGGAAAAATCTCATACCCAAGAAACCTTAAAGGGATTCTTGAGACGGGCTCAAAATGAGTTCGGCTTAAGGATCAAGAAGATAAGAAGCGACAACGGAACGGAGTTCAAGAACTCACAAATCGAAGGCTTCCTTGAGGAGGAGGGCATCAAGCATGAGTTCTCTTCTCCCTACACGCCACAACAAAATGGTGTAGTGGAGAGGAAGAATAGAACTCTATTGGACATGGCAAGGACCATGCTTGATGAGTACAAGACTTCGGATCGGTTTTGGGCCGAGGCGGTAAACACCTCCTGCTACGCCATCAACCGGTTGTATCTACACCGAATCCTCAAGAAGACATCATATGAACTCCTAACCGGTAAAAAGCCCAATGTTTCATATTTTAGAGTCTTTGGTAGCAAATGCTTTATTCTTATGAAAAGAGGTAGAAAATCCAAATTTGCTCCTAAGGCTGTAGAAGGCTTTTTACTAGGATATGATTCAAACACAAGGGCATATAGAGTCTTTAACAAGTCTTCTGGACTAGTTGAAGTTTCTTGTGACATTGTGTTTGATGAGACTAACGGCTCTCAAGTAGAGCAAGTTGATCTTGATGAGCTAGATGATGAAGAGGCTCCATGCGTCGCGCTAAGGAACATGTCCATTGGGGATGTGTGTCCTAAGGAATCCGAAGAGCCTCCACAAGCACAAGATCAACCTTCTTCCTCCATGCAAGCGTCTCCACCAACTCAAGATGAGGATAAGGCTCAAGATGATGAAGGAGAAGATCAAGAAGATGAGCCACCTCAAGAGGAGAGCAATGATCAAGGGGGAGATGCCCATGATCAAGATGAGGAAGATGAACAAGTTACAAGACCGCCACACCCAAGAGTCCACCAAGCAATACAACGAGATCACCCCGTGAACACCATCCTCGGCGATATTCAAAAGGGGGTAACTACTCGATCTCGTGTTGCACATTTTAGTGAACATTACTCTTTTGTTTCCTCTATTGAGCCACACAGGGTAGAGGAAGCACTACAAGATTCGGATTGGTTGGTGGCAATGCAAGAGGAGCTCAACAATTTCACAAGGAATGAGGTATGCCATTTAGTTCCACGTCCTAACCAAAATGTTGTAGGAACCAAGTGGGTTTTCCGCAACAAGCAAGATGAGCATGGTGTGGTGACAAGGAACAAAGCCCGACTTGTGGCCAAGGGATATTCACAAGTCGAAGGTTTGGATTTTGGTGAAACCTATGCACCCGTAGCTAGGTTAGAATCAATTCGCATTTTACTTGCCTATGCTACTTACCATGGCTTCAAGCTTTACCAAATGGACGTGAAGAGTGCCTTCCTCAATGGACCAATCAAGGAAGAGGTCTATGTTGAGCAACCTCCCGGCTTTGAAGATAGTGAGTACCCTAACTATGTTTACAAACTCTCTAAGGCGCTTTATGGGCTTAAGCAAGCCCCAAGAGCATGGTATGAATGCCTAAGAGATTTTCTTATCACTAATGGCTTCAAAGTCGGAAAAGCCGATCCTACTTTATTTACTAAAACACTTGCAAATGATTTGTTTGTATGCCAAATTTATGTTGATGATATTATATTTGGATCTACTAACGAATCTACATGTGAGGAATTTAGTAGGATCATGACACAAAAATTCGAGATGTCTATGATGGGGGAGTTGAAGTACTTTTTAGGATTTCAAGTGAAGCAACTCCAAGAGGGCACCTTCATTAGCCAAACGAAGTATATTCAAGACATTCTAAACAAGTTTGGGATGAAGGATGCCAAGCCCATCAAGACACCCATGGGAACCAATGGGCATCTCGACCTCAACACGGGAGGTAAATCCGTAGATCAAAAGGTATACCGGTCGATGATAAGTTCTTTACTCTATTTATGTGCTTCACGACCAGACATTATGCTCTCTGTATGCATGTGTGCAAGATTCCAAGCCGATCCTAAGGAAGCTCACCTTAGGGCCGTAAAACGAATCTTGAGATATTTAGTTTATACTCCTAAGTTTTGCCTTTGGTATCCCACAGGATCCACATTTGATTTAATTGGTTATTCGGATTCCGATTGGGCGGGGTGTAAAATTAATAGAAAGAGCACATCGGGGACTTGCCAGTTCTTGGGAAGGTCTCTGGTGTCTTGGGCTTCAAAGAAGCAAAATTCCGTAGCTCTTTCTACCGCCGAAGTCGAGTACATTGCCGCAGGCCATTGTTGCGCGTAATTGCTTTGGATGAGGCAAACCCTTAGGGACTATGGTTACAAATTAACCAAAGTTCCTCTTCTATGTGATAATGAGAGTGCAACCCGCATGGCGGATAATCCCGTTGAACATAGCCACACTAAACACATAGCCATTCGGTATCATTTTCTAAGGGATCACCAACAAAAGGGGGATATCGAGATTGCATATATTAACACCAAAGAACAATTAGCCGATATCTTTACCAAGCCACTAGATGAACAAACTTTTAACAAACTTAGGCATGAGCTAAATATTCTTGATTCTCGGAATTTCTTTTGTTGTTTTGCACACATAGCCCATTAATATACCTTTGATAATATCTCTTTTATATGCTTTGACTAATGTGTTTTCAAGTGTACTTCAAACCAAGTCATAGATTGAAAGGGAATTGGAGTCTTCGGCGAAGACAAAGGCTTCCACTCCACTCCATCAAATTTCTCACCCTTCGCCGTCGCTCCACACAACTATCCAACTTTGGTATAATCTTCACTCTTATGTTATTTACCATAGGGAGAGAAAGTAAGAGGGGCTTATATTTCACTCAAGTATCCGTTTTTGGCGATTCATGCCAAAGGGGGAGAAAGTATTAGCCCAAAGCAAAAGGACCGCACCACCACCAATTTCAAAAAATTGTGTTAAGAAAAGATTGTTCAAATGATGAATTTTCCAATTGGTATTTTGTTTTTGATATAATTTCACCCCTTTCAAAATTAATATCTAAAACCCTCTTGAACACTAAGAGGAGGATTTCACTAAGGGGGAGTTTTGTTTAGTCAAAGGAAAAACATTTGAAACAGGGGGAGAAAATTTCAAATCTTGAAAATGCTTCTCAAAAATCTTACTCATTTACTTTTGACTATTTGCAAAAGGACTTTGAAAAGAATTTACAAAAGAATTTGCAAAAACAAAACATGTGGTGCAAACATGGTCCAAAATGATGAAAATGAAGAAATCAATCCATGCATATCGTATAAGAATTTATTGGTTTCATTCCAAGCAACCTTTGCACTTACATTCTGCAAACTAGTTCAATTATGCACTTCTATACTTGCTTTGGTTTGTGTTGGCATCAATCACCAAAAAGGGGGAGATTGAGAGGGAAATAGGCTTACACCTTTTCCTAAATTGATTTTGGTGGTTGAATTGCCCAACACAAATAATTGGACTAACTAGTTTGCTCTAGACTATAAGTTCTACAGGTGCCAAAGGTTCACAACAAACCAGTAAAAAGACCGACAAAGGATTCAAATAGAGAGAGCAAAAGTCAGCCAAAGTGTGCCCTGGTCTGGCGCACCACCGGACAGTGTCCGGTGCACCAGGGACTTCAACTCCGAACTGCTCACCTTCGGGAATTCTGGAGGCCGCTCTGCTATAATTCATCGGACTGTCCGGTGGGGCACCGGACTGTCCGGTGTGCCAGCGGAGCAACGGCTACTTCGCGCCAACGGTCGTCTGTAGAAGGCATTAAATGCGCTACAGTGCGCGCCAGAGTCAGAGCAGAGCCAGATGGCGCACCGGACAGTGAACAGTGCTTGTCCGGTGCACCACCGGACTGTCCGGTGTCCTAGAAGACATAAGCTCCAACGGTCGGAATCCAATGGCTTGGTGACGTGGCAGGCACACCGGACAGTGTCCGGTGGCGCACCGGACTGTCCGGTGCGCCATGCGACAACAGCCTTCACCAAACAGCTAGTTTGGTGGTTGGGGCTATAAATACCCCCAACCACCCACCATTCATTGCATCCAAGTTTTCTAACTTCCCACACCTTACAAGAGCTATAGCATTCAATACAAGACATACCAAAGAGATCGAATCCTCTCCCAAGTCCTTAGTTCATTCCAAATCAAATAGTGACTTGTGAGAGAGTGACTTGTGTTCATTTGAGCTCTTGCACTTGGATTGCTTCTTTTTCTCATTCTTTCTTGTGATCAACTCAATTGTAACCTAGGTAAGAGACACCAATTGTGTGGTGGTTCTTGTGGGGACTTTGTGTCCCGTTTGATTGAGAAGAGAAGCTCACTCGGTCTAAGTGACCGTTTGAGAGAGGGAAAGGGTTGAAAGAGACCCGGTCTTTGTGACCACCTCAACGGGGAGTAGGTTTGCAAGAACCGAACCTCGGTAAAACAAATCCTTGTGTCTCACTCTTTATTTGCTTACGATTTGTTTTTCGCCCTCTCTCTCAGACTCGTTAATATTTCTAACGCTAACCCGACTTGTAGTTGTGCTTAAGTTTATAAATTTCAGATTCGCCCTATTCACCCCCCTCTAGGCGACTTTCACCTTGCACCCGACATAGTCGGAGTCTGAGTATCCAATCAAGTCAAAGGTAGACCCCTTTGGATACCAGATCCCGAAGCAAGGCGTAGAAACTAAATACCTAAGAATTCGCTTAACGGCCACAAGGTGACATTCCTTGGGGTCGGATTGAGATCTAGCACACATGCATACACTAAGCATAATGTCCAGTCTACTAGCACAAAGATAAAGTAATGAACCTATCATAGACCGTTATGCCTTTTGATCAACGGACTTACCTCCTTTGTTGAGGTCGAGATGTCCGTCAGTCCCCATTGGTGTCTTTGCGGGCTTAGCGTCCTTCATCCCAAACCTCTTGAGAAGATCTTGAGTGTACTTCGTCTGGGAGATGAAGGTGCCGACCTTGACTTGCTTCACTTGGAATCCAAGGAAGTAGGTCAACTCGCCCATCATTGACATCTCGAACTTTTGCATCATCACCCTGCTAAACTCCTCACAAGACTTTTGGTTAGTAGAACCAAATATTATGTCATCGACATAAATTTGGCAAACAAAAAGGTCACCATCACAAGTCTTTGTAAAAAGAGTGGGATCAACTTTCCCAACCTTGAAAGCATTAGCAATTAAGAAATCTCTAAGGCATTCATACCATGCTCTTGGGGCTTGCTTAAGTCCATAGAGCGCCTTAGAGAGTTTATATACATGGTCGGGATACCTGTCATCCTCAAAGCCAGGGGGTTGTTCCATGTATACCTCCTCCTTGATTGGCCCATTGAGGAAAGCGCTCTTCACGTCCATTTGGAACAACTTAAAGGAATGGTAAGCAGCATAGGCTAATAATATCCGGATTGACTCTAGCCTAGCTACAGGAGCAAAAGTCTCCTCAAAATCCAAACCTGCAACTTGGGCATAACCTTTTGCCACAAGTCGAGCCTTGTTTCTTGTCACCACTCCGTGCTCGTCTTGCTTGTTGCAGAACACCCACTTGGTTCCCACAACGTTTTGCTTTGGACGCAGCACCAGGCTCCAGACCTCATTCCTTTTGAAGTTGTTGAGCTCTTCCTGCATGGCCAACACCCAGTCCGGATCCTGCAAGGCCTCTTCTACCCTGAAAGGCTCAATAGAAGAGACATACGAGTAATGCTCACAAAAATTAGCTAATCGTGAGCGAGTAGTTACTCCCTTGCTGATGTCACCTAGAATCTGATCGACGGGGTGATGTCTTTGGATCGTCGCTCAGACTTGAGTGGAGGGACCCGTGGTGCTTCTTCCTCCATAACCTGTTCTTCTTGTGTGCTCCCCCTTGATCCTGCCCTTCTTCTTGAGGTACCTGTTCATCGTCTTGAGTTGGGGGATGCACCATTATCGAGGAAGATGGTTGATCTTGTTCCTGTAGTTCCTGTGGTCGCACATCACCTATCGCCATCGTGCGCATTGCGGCCGTCGAAACTTATTCTTCATCTATATCTTCAAGATCAACTGCTCTCTTGGAGAGCCATTAGTCTCATCAAATACAACGCCGCTAGAGACTTCAACTAATCCCGATGATTTGTTGAAGACCCTATACGCCTTTGTATTTGAGTCATATCCTAGTAAAAACCCTTCTACTGCCTTGGGAGCAAATTTCGAATGTCTACCTTTCTTCACCAGAATGTAGCAATTGCTCCCAAATACATGAAAATAAGAGACATTGGGTTTGTTACCAGTAAGGGCCTATTCATTTCGCATGGAATGAAGGGGTGGAATAAATCTGGCTTGGATTCCTTCAATAATTACTATAACTTTTGGAGATTTGGAATTAATCCTGGTCTGTTCTAGCAGAAACGAACGGGCCCTAAGGAGTTCATAGGAGGTCTTCTTGAGGAGATGGTGCAGGTAGAGCCGATTTATGGCATGGCACGCTGTGTTCACAGCTTCCGACCAAAACCGCTCAGGCGTCTTGAACTCTCCAAGCATCGTTCTCGCCATGTCGATTAGCGTCCTGTTCTTCCTCTCTACCACACCATTTTGCTGTGGTGTGTAGGGAGCGGAGAACTCATGCTTGATGCCTTCCTCCTCAAGAAACTCTTCAACATGTAGATTTTTGAACTTGGACCCATTGTCGCTTCTTATCTTCTTCACCTTTAGCTCAAATTCATTTTGAGCTCTCCTTAAGAAGCGCTTTAGAGTCCCTTGGGTTTCTAACTTATCATGTAAAAAGAATACCCAAGTGAAGCGGGAAAAATCGTCAACTATTACAAGACCATACTTACTTCCCCCTATGCTGAGATAGGCAACGGGTCTGAAGAGATCCATGTGAAGAAGCTCCAGTGGTCTTGATGCCGTCATCACATTCTTGCTATGATGAGTGCTTCCCACCTGTTTCCCTGCCTGACATGCTGCACAAGGTCTATCTTTCTCAAAACAGACATCGGTTAGTCCTAACACATGATCTCCTTTTAGAAGCTTATGAAGGTTCTTCATCCCAACATGTGCTAGACGGCGATGCCAAAGCCAGCCCATATTAGTATTAGCTATTAAGCATGCATCTAGATCGGCATTCTCTTTCGAAAAATCAACTAAATAGAGCTTGCCATCTAGTACACCCTTAAAGGCTAGTGAACTATCACTTCTTCTAAAAATAGATACATCTACATTTGTGAATAAACAATTATAACCCATGTTACATAATTGACTCACAGATAACAAATTATACCCGAGCGATTCTACTAAAAACACATTAGAGATAGAATGCTCGAATGTGATGGCTATCTTTCCCAATCCTTTGACCTTGCCTTGGTTCCCATCTCCAAAGATGATCGAATCCTGGGAATCCTTGTTTTTGACGTAGGAGGTGAACATCTTCTTCTCCCCTGTCATGTAGTTCATGCATCCATTGTCGATAATCCAACTTGAGCCCCCGGATGCATAAACCTGCAAGGCAATTTAAGCTTGGGTTTTAGGTACCCAACTTTTGTTGGGTCCTACAAGGTTAGTCACAATAGCTTTTGGAACCCAAATGCATGTTTTGTCTCCCTTGCATTTGGATCCCAACTTCCTAGCAACTACTTTTGCATTTTTGCATGAAAACACAAAAAAAGTATTGCAAGCATGATAAACAGTAGTAGGACCATTGCAAACTTTTCTAGAAGCATGAGAAGTAGCATAATTTCTCCTAGGTCTACTTCTACCATGAACAAAAGCAGAACTAGATGCAAACATAGCATGTGAATCATTATAAGCAGCATGATCATAACTTCTATTATAATGAGAAACTTTCTTAACATGAGCATAAAGATAAGCATATTTCTTTTGATCATGTGAGCTACTGGCCATAGGAGCCTTCTCTTTCCCTTTGAGATCGGAAGTCCTTTGGCTTGTTAAGTTCTTGGTTTCCTTTCGAAAACCAAGTCCATCCTTAATTGAGGGGTGTCTACCAACGGTGTAGGCATCCTTAGCAAATTTTAATTTCTCATAATCATCTTTGCAAGTCTTAAGTTGAGCATTAAGACTTGCAACCTCATTGTTTAATTTAGCAATAGAAGTAACATGTTCATCACACGCATTAACATCAAAGTCTTTACATCTATTGCAAATAATGACATGTTCTACACATGAACTAGTTTCATTAACTTTCTCTAGCTTAGCATTTAATTCAACATTTAAATTCTTTAAGCTAGAAATGGATTCATGACATGAAGACATCTCAGATGACAGTATGTCATTTTTCTTAATTTCTAAAGCAAGAGATTCTTGAACACTAACAAACTTGTCATGTTCCTCATATAGAACTAGGTGAGTGCCCGTGCGTTGCAATGGGAGTAAAAAAATTGTATGAAACATAGAAACGGAACGATAACAATCACTATGATAATGCAAAATCCATTAGAAATAATTTATGTAATATTGATAATGTTTACCACACGGATTTTGCATATCATATATGGCTAGTAGTTTCGCCTTCTACAGATTTCATGATTAGTGAAGTGATGTACATCAATCACTCTACATCTCATATTTAAATCGTGTTGAAATAAAGCACAATCAATGGAATCGTGTTTCAATAATAATCTGAAACACCAAATGTGTATTCCATGACAGTGCGAATACTTGAATGCAAATGGTTAAAATGCTCTTGCTCGTCATTTGGTGGAGGACCCCTTCTCCACAATTAGGAACATGGTACTCCCATCATTAGATGCACTCCCATCTTCGGACCCACTATCATCATTAGATAATAATTTGAGTTCACATAACATTACACAAATTAATAAAAAGGGTTCATGTAACAGTACACAAATTAATAAATAGATTTCACAAATTAATAAATAGAGTTCACATCATCATGTGCTACTTTCTATCTGTCCATATAACCCAAAGAAATCCTAGACTCCCAATAACAGAAACTGAGCCAAACTGAAATAGGAAGCAAACTGAAATTGCTACTTGTTGCTTAAACTAAAACTACCACTGGTTGCTTGTTGCCAAACTGATTTAGGAACTGCATATAACCATAAAAAATGACACAGTAAAGAACCTTAAAGCAGACATGGCACAAGACTATAAGTAGATATGTGTAAAGACAAGTGAATGAACTTCACATCATATTCATGTCTAAGTCTAAGGCTGCAAACATCACATGAGAAAAACAAGTAGTGCACAGGAAACACATGTGAAACATGATCTCAACCATGAGAATGGAAATGGAAAACCATGAATTTTGAGGTCAGGTAGATATATTTTTAGAGAATACTCTTAACAGCCTACTGCATATCATATAAAGCAATGCAAATGTGATATATCTACAGTTTGATAAAGAAAAAAATTGTAAACTGCAATACATTTAATCCAAAGAGTGACTGATGTTTTACAAAATAAAAATATGACAAGTGCTAGTCTGGAATGACAGCTCTAGAACTGTTACATCTAGCTCCCTAGGTACTTCAAACATATCTGATTGGATATTATATTTCCTTGGGGTCTGGAGAAAGTTTGCTTGGAAGCCAAACATGTTAAGACCTGAGCATGTGTTACCCTTGTGCCCCATCAGCACACTGTTCCGCGCTTGTATGAGTCTTGTTAATTTGCATGCCTCGTGCATAGACTCTCACCATCTATTCACTATAATATACCAAATCCGTGTCTATCTGTATTTATTTTAAGCTTCTAATGACCTTCCATGATTCCATCAGGTTCTTGCCACTTTTGTTACAACCATGTTCTTGGACAGAGCGAGCAAGGGGTGTTAATTGTTTGTTACAACCATCGGCTGAACGAAGTATTTGAGAAGAAACTATTAATATTTACAAACATGCTTAATAAAATCAACAAAAAATTAGTAGTTTAGGTATGTGCCCGTGCTTTGCAACGACACACAAAATATTCAGCAAAATATTAGTGCACAACAATTACATAGAAACGAAGAACACTTATATTATCACCGACTTTAATATCTCAAAAATTGTTTGCTAACAAATACAATGTTACACTTATACGATTAGTGGCAGCGACATGAACACGTCAGAGAGTAGCCATGAAGTGAAACTATTTTGGTACTTCTCTCACAAAGACAGAAATATCTGAAGTTGTGTAATATGACATAACAATTAACATGACCCATGAAAAAAGATGAACCGAAATATGGTCTCCCGCAAGCCAAGCACGCTCTCTCTCTCTCTCTCTCCTTCAACACGAGCAGAGTTCATCCCATCCACACCCAGTCGAGCCTGATGACATCGTCCAACTCCATCAGCGCTATGGTGCCATCCTGCGCAGCGGGCATGAATACGAAGAAGAGTGAGATCGACCTAGATGCCTCTTGTGATGCACAGAACTTCGAACCACCTACAATATAGGGTGTGAAAAAATATAGAATAAGATGAAACCAAAAGCAGGATAAATGCATGTAGTTCTTTGTGTGAATGCACACATCGTTTATAGAGTTCAGTGTATCCACAATCTCTGCAAAGGTTGGTCTTAGAGTAGGATCTTTCTGCCATCATCTCTGTAGTAATTCAGCAAGCATAGGATGTGTATCAGCGGCAATAGTAAGCCTCAGATCCTGCATGCAAAGGTATCGTATCTGCCAAATTAGGATTCGAAATAGGAACTCCACAACACTTTCAAAAGAGTATTTTACTTCCCCACCAAGCACTAAAAAATACAAATGAGTTACAACTCAACATTCGCCTTCTATTTGGAACCTTTTCCTTTCAGCAAATTAAAGTGGTATGATAACAACAAGATGTGCTACTGTTCTTTTTTTCGACAAACCACAG
The DNA here is from genome assembly GCF_902167145.1 of Zea mays. Classification (NCBI taxonomy): domain Eukaryota; kingdom Viridiplantae; phylum Streptophyta; class Magnoliopsida; order Poales; family Poaceae; genus Zea; species Zea mays. The sequence goes on along the minus strand of NC_050100.1, from coordinate 26,770,461 downwards.
TAACTTGTGTGTTAAACTGCGATACCTTTTGAACACCGACAACTGCTGCTTGAAGAGGTGTCATGACTTCATATGGAAGCTGAAACAAAAAAGGTCAACTCAACAATTAGCAAAACTACACTCCTGCTCTACCCTTACACCGGCGAAACAAAATGATGGTGAGAGAAAAATAACCTTTGCACTAGATTCTAGTAACAAGATATCAAACTAAAAAGGAAGATATTTGCACCCAGAAAGCTTGGCTAGTAATAATTTGAGCATAGTTTCTTGAAATGATCATCGAATACAGAATAGCCAGGCGATAAGAAACATGTGTAGTTTAATAGTACTAAAAAAATCATTCCAACAAATTAGAAAAAAACATTATATATCTTAAACTACTGCACTGAATCCTAGTAACATGAGATCAAACTGAAAAATGCAAGATATTTGTGCCCACAAATCTTGGCCAGTAACAATCTGAGCATAGTTTCTTAGGAAGATCATAGAATACATAATAGCTAGGTGATAAGAAACCTGTGTAGTTTAATGGTACTAAAAAATCATTCCAAAAATTTAGATAAGAATATTTATCATAAACCACTGCACTAAATCTCAGTAACATAAGATTAAACTGAAAAGGAAAAAATATTTGCACCTAGATCTGTTACCAGTCTCTCACAAATGCCAGGTTCGTACAAATTATTAATTCAGTATTGATTCGGTGTTATTTTTGTATTTTCTTTGATGCAACCAGTTTTGGGACATGATACACTTTGCCTGAGTAGGCTTTTTGTCAATCATAAAATGAATGTCCTTGAAATCCTGCTGGCAAGTAAGTCTTTGTATGACATGTCTTATTATTCACACTAATTTGACTATGATAGTTGTATTGTTATATCCAAAGAAATGAACATGAAGGGAATGAAACAGCAATAGACCAGCAATGAGACCGTAATGCATATTCCCCATATATAGGTCCATCTAACAAATATCCATGTCTGGAATAGAGAATATGGATAGCTGGGTATGAATGCAGAATATGGTGCTCCATTCGAAAGGAAAAGTCGAATGCTTGCATTATAATATGGATCTGTGAAGCACCACAGCAATGCAGAAACATCAACATAGTCCCAGTCTCCCAGAGGTGACTGAGGCTAACTGAACTTGGGAGTATAGCAACAGCCATACCAACAAAAATATTGAAACTTAAGCAACTGTAGATAATAAGTAACTAATTTATAAAGCAAGATGACCAAAGAACACACCTCAGCAGTGCGTGCAACCAGCAACCCGACACCTTCCACAGTGCGCCCTCGTCGCTAGAAGTTGTGGTCGACCAACACTACGCACTCGACGCCCCGGCTCCGCGCTCGAGCGCCTGCACCGACACAGTGCGCTCTACACCAGCAGGACTGGGCATGGGTACTCCCGAGGTAGCCAAATTGATTTTATCCAACATTAACTGCCTATTTAAAGTGGAAGAATATAAAGTTCTGATTAACATTTTTGAAAAACATACGAAGAATCTCACTTAGCCATACAAAGTTCTAACTCACAAATTTGAATACAAAGTTTTGATTCACATTGATCATAGTTCATAGACTGGTAGGCTGGCAGCAGAAAAATACATTCAGGTTCTCTGCAGTAGTGCTACTGCTATTACCGGTTGCACACACTCACAGGGAGACAGGGACATCGCCAATCTCAATTCGCCAAGATCCAAGAGCCCAAGACGCCAACGCCAAATAGAGACAGGGATATGGCTCATGCACACACAGACAAAGACACAGTCGACACAGGCAGCAGTGTAGCACGCCAGCACCGATTGTAGACTTCCAGTGTTGCACTTGCACACAGGGAGACAGGGAGATCACCAACGCCAAAGGGGGACATGGATATGCACAAACACACAGGCAACACCGGTTGCACACAGACACACTTATTATCTAGCTATCCTGTCACTGTCCAACATACACAGGTTGAAGCAAAATATATATAAGTAAACAGTGCAGCTCATAGCAATAAACAATTATGCGCTCATAGTCATACCAGTAAACAGTTATGGGCTCATACAACAAAATATATATACCTTTGGAGAAGCACCTTCCACCAAATGAGAATGACGATCTTTTTTTCCTGTATCTTCAGATAGATATTTGTCAAGTTCAGCAAATACGACGAGTTGTCAAAGTTTTATAAAAAAGTCAACAGACTAATATATTTGTGAATGGAGGGAGCAAATGTTATGAGCATATGGTCAAACATGAGAAGAAACTGAGATAACAACCCATGAAAGATCTTGATTCAGAAAAAGGTTGTTGCAGGGTGCTCACTCAGTCAAATGATTACAAGTATGAGTGTTGGTGCTATATTCAATACAGCTACACAATGCAAGGTGATGCTACATTCAATATAGTATGGGTATTGGTGCTATCATTCAGTGTTTACCACTGTCAAGGTGGACACTGAGGTTGGATGATTAACTATTGAAGCACACTTCAAGAATCCATACCTTTCTTTATTCTTTATGCAAGGTGGGGATAAGGTGACCATGATTCAACAATGAAAACATAATTTGAGAAATTGAGCACATTGTAGCTAGTACTTTGATGGATTGCAGAACTGTCATCAAAAGCAGATGAAACTGCAATTTCATGTACAAAAAATATCTCAACACACTCAACGAGCTGAATTTTGTACAGTGATAGAGCAACTATTGAAAGTAAGAAGAGTAAGTTTACCTTAATATAATCAAAGAGTAAGAACATGAAACATACTTATGGGAGGCAACGTGGAGCTCCTCGTTCTTGTACCCTTTGAGGTTCTCGGATCAGAGCTTCACCAGTAAGGAGCACCAGTGGAGCCTCTCCTCCGCGGGAACCCCATGGAATCTGCGCAAGAGAGACATTAGATCTCGTCAAGGGGGCGAATCTAGATCAGATCTCAGTGGAGTGAGTGGAGGGCAAGGGGAAAAGTACCGCTCGATAAGGATGTTTCCATCGGAGTTGGCGAAGAGCACGACCAGTATCATCCTCTATCCGGCCTCTTCTTCGCCGATGGTGTCTGTGTGTGCCGGCTGGATCTTCAACAGTAACGTAGACGCAAGCTCACAAAAATCTAATACCAATTAGGGACATTGAGAAATGATGAACAAGTCAATTCTGAGCAATCAAGAAGTCCCAAAGGCCCAAGCACCAAGCGTAGGGCGGAGGCGGCGACAGCCATGGAAGGAGGAGATGGCGGACAGAAACCCAGGCCTAACGAAATACCAACCAAACCAAAGGAGGAGAGGGATGGCTAGTCTGTACTCACCTAGGGCGGATCATACTGCGGTGACACGGCTGCTCACAGAGGGAGCTGAAGGCGAAGCGGTGGTTAGGGCGTCTGTCTGAACGCGTCCATGCGCCTGACCACAGTCTGGGTCCCCACCACCGGGGCACCATCAGCTCCTACGGACTGCGGTGACGCAGTGGACATGGATCCGAGGATGCTACGACAATGGACTTCATCTTGGCATGGACCTCTCTGGGGAGGTGGGTCGACGACAGCGAGTACGCCAAGTAGCGCGGTGCCGACAGCGGTGCGGGGTCCGACACCATCGGGCGGTCATCGGCGGTGCGGGGTCCGACACCATCGGCGGAGATCTCGAGCGGGAGGGGGATGGAGACGGCGGCAATCTCGGGTGGTAGGGGCCACAGAACTCTAGCCATGGCGTGTGGCAATGTCGGGGCAAGCACGCAGCGAGGGGTTGTGGGGATGGGTCACATTGCCGGATCCTGGGGCGTAGACTGCGGTCGAGATTAGCGTCGCACTACCGGATCCGGTGGGGAAGGGCGTGGACAGCGCTGGTGACGCTGCGGCCTGCGGGGATGGGGTGGGTGCGGCTCGCCCGCGAGATTGGCAGGGTGGTGGAGGGCGGAGCCGCCTGGTGAAGCAAGGTGGACACCCTCCTTACGGTCTTAAGGAGTACTAAAGATATCCTCTTGCTTTTCTAGCAATATATCCTTTTCATTAAGAGCATCGATTAGTTCATTAATTTATTCTACTTTAGCTCTATCTAATCCCTTAAACAAATTAGTGTAATCTACCTCATCATCGGAAGATTCCTCATCGCTAGAAGAAGAGTACTTAGGAGTGTCTCGAATACGTACCTTCTTCTCCTTAGCCATAAGGCATGTATGGAGTTCGTTGGGGAAGAGCGAGGATTTGTTGAAGGCCGAGGCGGCTAGTCCTTCATTCTTAGAGTCGGAGGAGGAGCAGTCGAGTCCCATTCCTTCCCGATGTGCGCCTCACCCTTGGCCATCCTGTAGTTCTTCTTCTTCTCTCTTTTCCCATGCTTCTCTTGTGCCTGATCATTATCATTATTGGGGCATTGTGCTATAAAATGACCAGTCTTACCACATTTGAAGCAGGAGCATTTTCCCCTTGACTTGTTTTTGTTGGGGTACTCCTTGCGTCCTTTTAGCGCGGTCTTGAAGCGCTTGATGATGAGTGCCATCTCATCTTCATTGAGCCCGGCAGCCTCCACTTGTGCCACCTTGCTTGGTAGCGCCTCCCTGCTGTTGGTTGCTTTGAGATCAACGGGCTATGGCTCGTAGGCGGGTAGTGGACCGTTTAGTGCATCATCCACGTATCGAGCTTCTTTCACCATCATACGCCCGCTTACGAATTTTCCGAGTATCTCCTCGGGTGTCATCTTGGTGTACCTAGGGTTTTCACGAATAAGATTCACAAAATGGGGGTCAATAACTGTAAATGACCTGAGCATGAGTCGGACGATGTCATGATCCGTCCATATTGTGCTTCCAAAGCTTCGGATTTTGTTGACCAGGGTTTTAAGCCTGTTGTAGGTCTGTGTTGGCTCCTCTCCCCTAATCATCGCGAACCTCCCCAGCTCGCCTTCCACCAGTTCCATCTTGGTGTTCATGGTGGTGTCGTTACCCTCATGTGATATATTGAGGGTATCCCAAATTTGCTTAGCATTGTCCAAGCCACTCACTTTATTATACCCATCCCTGCAAAGTGACGCTAGCAAGACAGTAGTAGCTTGGGCATTTTTATGAATTTGTTCATTTATAACAACATGATTATCCGTACTATCAAAATGCATCCCATTTTCCACAATTTCCTAAATGCTAGGATGGAGAGAAAATAAATGACTACACATTTTATGGCTCCAAAATGAGTAATCCTCTCCATCAAAGTGTGGGGGTTTTTCCAAGAGGAATAGAAAGTAAATGGGCATTTGAGTTATATGGAATACGGGAATAATCAAAGGAGTAGTTTTGATTAACCGTCTTTTTCTTGGACGAGGAGTCGTCGTCGTCCCTTGGTGAAGAAGATGAGGCATCGCTGTCGTAGTAGATGATCTTCTTGATGCGCCTCTTCTTCTTCTTCCTGTCCCTCTTCTTGTGACTCGAGCCTAAGTCAGTGGGCTTGTCGTCTCTTGGCTCGTTGGCCACCATCCCCTTACCCTTAGGATCCATCTCTTCGGGCGGTTAGTCCCTTAAATGAAGACTACGCCTCCGATACCAATTGAGAGCACCTAGAGGGGGGGGGTGAATAGGTGATCCTGTAAATCAAACACTAAATAGCCACAAACTTGATTATAAACTTGTTAGTGCGAGTTAATCTAGTTTATGAAGCGAGCTCTTGCGAACACAAACAATCACAGAGAAGAGCAACACAAGAGACACGCGATTTTTATCCCGTGGTTCGGCCAAGTAACACTTGCCTATTTCCACGTTGTGGCATCTCAATGGACGAGGGTTGCACTCAACCCCTTTCAAGTGATCCGATTATCGACTTGAATACCATGGTCTTTTCCTTTTGAGATCTTTTCCCGTTTGCGAGGAATCTCCACAAGTTGGAGCCTCTCGCCCTTACAAAGCTTTGATTATAAGAAGCACACGAGTAAGGGAGGGAAAGCAACACACACAAGACTCGAATCCGCAGCACACACACGCACACTTAGCCAAGACTTGACCTCGAAACACAGCACAAGGAGTTCTCAACTCGAATGGAGCTCAAATCGCTAACACAACGAATCAAATGTGTGGAGGTGGAGTCTGGGAGTCTTAGGATGTTTCGTGAATGCTTGGTATCATGCTCCATGCGCCAAGGGGTCCCTTTTATAGCCCCAAGGCAGCTAGGAGCTGTTGGAGATCAATTTGGTAGGCAATTCTTGCCTTCTGTCAGACAACCACTATAGCAGTCCAGTGCTCGATTTCCTTCCATACCGGGCACAGCCGACCGTTGGTCCTCCGGGCTTGTTGGCGCACCGTACACTGTTCGGTGCACACCAGACGGCCCAGTGTGCCCAACCGACCGTTGGCACGGACCACGTGTCACGCGTTGATCGCACGGACGACCGTTGGCCGCTGGCGCCGTTGACTCACCGGACAGTCCGGTGCACCACCGGACAGTCCGATGAATTATAGCCATGTCGCCCTTTTCTTTTCCCGAGAGCGACGATTTCATCGCCGATGACTTGGACGCGTGCGCAGATAACTCACCAAATAGTCCGGTGCACCACCGGACAGCCCGATGATTTATAGCCGCGTCGCTCTGCCGTTTCCCGAGAGCAGCCAGTTCACCGTTGACCAGCCTGGGGCATCGGACACTGTCTGGTAAGTCTAGAAACATACCTTGTTCTTTGATTTGCACTTCTCACTCATTTAGCACATAAGAAATTAATTAATATGTGTTGGACATCTAATCACCAAAATACATTTAGAAATGGCCCAAGGGCACATTTCCCTTTCACTTCCTCTTCCGAAGGTCCTCAAAAACTTGACTAACACATTTTTCAGTATAACATATACCATTACAGGAGGCTTTGAAAGGGAAATGTGCCTTTGGGCCATTTCTAAGTATTTTGGTGATTAAGTGTCCAACACAAGTGCTTAAGTGTAATATTTGTGTCAAAGACTTAAGAAGTGCAAATCAAGAGTAAAGGTATGTTTCTAAGACTTAGTACATTGTTTTGAAGACTAATGTATTGTGTCTAAGTGCTAGAAACAGGAAAAGACCAATTTGGAAAAGACTTGGCTGAGCAGCCAAGACTCCGCGCAGTCTGGGTGCACCGGACTGTCCGGTGGTGCACCGGACAGTGTCCGGTGCGCCAGGCTGGCTCTAGCGAACTGGCTGCTCTCAGGTTTCGTCGGCGGCGTACGGCTATAAATCACCGGACTGTCCGGTGGTGCACCGGACTGTCCGGTGAGCCAACAGTCGGCCGGGCCAACGGTCGGCCGCGTAATCCGCGCGCGACGCGTGGCAGAGCCAACGGTCAGAAGGGGGCACCGGACTGTCCGGTGTGCACCAGACAGTGTCCGGTGCGCCAACGGCTCCAAGGCTTCAACGGTCGGCTGCGCCAGAATAGGAAAGAAATCCGCACCGGACTGTCCGGTGCGCCAGGCGACAGAAGGCAAGAATTGCCTTCTTGGAATGCTCTCAACGGCTCCTAGCTGCCTTGGGGCTATAAAAGGGACCCCTAGGCGCATGGAGGAGTACACCAAGCATTCTCTAAGCATTCCTAAGCACCAAGACTCCAATTCTGCGCATTTGATTCTTTGTGATAGCAACTAGAGCTCCATTTGAGTAGAGAACTCTTTGAGTTGTGTTGAGAGCTCGTGTTGTGACTTGTGTGCGTGTTGTTGCTCTGATTTTTTGTCTTGTGTGCGTTGCTCATCCCATCCTTACTTCTGTGCTTCTTTGTGAACGTCAAATTGTAAGGGCAAGAGGCTCCAAGTTGTGGAGATTCCTCGCAAGCGGGATATAGTAAACAAAGCAAAACACCGTGGTATTCAAGTGGGTCTTTGGACCGCTTGAGAGGGGTTGAGTGCAACCCTCGTCCGTTGGGATGCCACAACATGGACTAGGCAAGTGCTGGACTTGGCCGAACCACGGGATAAACCACTGTGCCTATCTGTGTTGATCTTCTTGTGGTTATTGTGTTTTGCAAGAACTCCTCTCTAGCCACTTAGGCTTTATTGTGCTAACACCTAATCAAGTTTTGTGGCATTAAGTTTTAAGTTTTACAGGATCACCTATTCACCCCCCCTCTAGGTGCTCTCAGGCTTCGACTTTGATATGAAGGCATGTGTGGTATGAAGATGTTGTCTGAATGAAGGACAAGCTAGCTCCGAAGCTGTGGTTGAAGGAGCTTCAACTTAGCGTGATGACGTTGATAAAAGGAGAAACCGACCTAAAGGAGAAAAGACTGTTTAGTCCTCGACATCTTGCTTTATGGTTAACAGTAAATGTCAGGGACATGAATGTAATTTTGTTCATGCTGTGTCCTGTGCCTATAAATAGATGAACAGTAACACCGTACTATTCACGCTGACTTGTAATCATTCCTGCATCACTTTCGCTCTTCTACCTTCTGTCAAGTCGAAGGTACAAATGCAATATAATTACTATTGATGTTCATTCATGTTTATGAAATAAAGAGATGAACAATCTAATGATTCAGAATGATTGTTTATGTTCTTTTTGTGTTTCATATGTCTTTATTCATATCTTTTCTCACTAAAATGATGAAGGTATGTCCTTCATGACCTTCGCCTTAAGATCATTATATCCTAAGGGAAATAATGCTTCGAAGGACGAAGGTCCCTAATTAATAACAATTGTGTTGCTTTATTCTTGGTGTATAACATCTGAGAACAAGGACCAACATTGGCACCCACCTCCGGTGAACTCATTCGACCACCTTCGGCAAGCATCGACCTTCATCATGCCGCCGAAGAAGACATCTGGGCCAGGGGCTGCACTACAGCCACTGGATGTTAATCAGGAGACGCTACGCGAAGCTAGGAGTCAGAAGAGGAAGGCTACCAGCCCAACACCTTAGGAGGAGGAACTGGACCAAGAGATAAGGGACCTTGAAGCTATCCATCAATAGGTTCAAAGAAGAAAGAGAAAATGCTTCGGCTCGCCGATCTCCAGAGAAAGATTGATGAGGTTGCCGAAGAAATGCGCTATCTCACCGAGGAGGACCAAGACCGAAGGCCCCATCACAGGTAGCTTCATCAAGAGAATTCATACAATGATGATGAATGGTATGGTGATTTTCATCATGGCAATTTTGCTTTCGATGATGCTTCTCCTTTGGCAGCAGAGTTGCAGGCTACCCCATGGCCCCCCATCATACATGCTACCTCAGCTTCCTATGTATGATGGGCACTCAGACTCGAAGCAATTCCTAATGAGCTACGAGGCAACCATATCTTCATATGGGGGCAACACTGCAGTCATGGTGAAATCCTTCGTCATGCCAGTTAAAAGCGTAGCGCAAACTTGGTACTCTCCTCTTCGGCCAGGGACAATCACATCATGGCAGAAGCTCAAGGATATGCTAATTACTAGCTTCCAAGGCTTCCAAACGAAGCCAATCACTACTCAGGCTCTGTTTCAATGCACGCAAGACCATGAGGAGTACCTTCAGGCGTATGTCCGAAGGTTCCTACATCTGACAGCACAAGCGCCTACAGTGCCAAATGAAATTTTCATTGAGGCCATGATCAAGGAGCTTCGGCTAGGACCTACAGCTTAATATTTTGCCAGGAAGCCCCACAAACCTTGAAGAAGCTTCTTCAAAAGATGGGTGAGTATATCCGGGCCGACAATGATTTCCACCAAAGAAGGGAAGAAGCATACAAGTTTTGTGAGATGAACAGGGGCTTCGGAGGAAGAATTCACCCCAGGAACGTCAGGTCGATTCATAATTCCAACCCGAGTGATGATAGAGGAAGTCAACCTTAAAGGCAGCAACGCAGCTCCCAGTCTTCAAGGCCACAACAAAGCTCCTTTAGGCCATCAGCTCCAAGAGGCAGAGGCGGCAGAAGCTTCGGAGGAAGATACGGAGATCACCCCAGAAGACTGTTTTGCTTGTTTTGTGGCGAAGATAAAGGCCACACCACAAGAACATGCCAAGTCACAATTCAGAAACAAAAAGAGACTACCGAAGCTGAGGCACGGCAGAATCAGCCGAAGCAGGTCCTACATACTGCTTTGTGCTATTCTCCATATATCCCAGAGTACGTAGGTAATCAACAGCCTACGACTTCTTTCGCTAGGCAAGCCACTCTCAAGCTTCCTGGGCCCAGCTACCACCACTGCTACCACCTACTCTGACCCGAAGTCAGCAGCCAGAAGGGCACTAGCACGCTCAATAGCAGCACAATTTTCGGGAAGAGTCTGAAGCTCACACAGTCAATAGTACTGTGCCTGAATCCAAGCACATCTACTAAAAAATATCCTACCCTTGGTGTATCTTTATCTTTTCTGTCATTTTATTTTTCTTCTATGAAAAACAAGTCACGAAGGACTGAATTCTGATTTCATGTAATAATTGTGCCCGTATCATTGAGTAAAATGCTTCCTCCTAACAAATTTCCGAAGCTACAAAAGTCGTTCCTAAGGGAGCGCAGAGTAAGTTCCGAAGCTACAAAAAGTTGTTCCTAAGGGAGCGCAGAGTAAGTTCCGAAGCTACAAAAAGTCGTTCCTAAGGGAGCGCAGAGTAAGTTCTGAAGCTCAAAAGTTGTTCCTAAGGGAATGCAGAGCCAAAAATTCCACCGAAATAGAAGGTGAAGAAGCTCCAAAGTCGTTCCTAAGGGGATGCAGAGCTTAAATACCACTGAAATAGAAGGTGAAGAAGCTCCAAAGTCGTTCCTAAGGGGATGTAGAGCTTAAATACCACCGAAATATAAGGTGAAGAAGCTCCAAAGTCATTCCTAAGGGGATGCAGAGCTTAGACTCCAAAGACGTCCCCAAGAGGATGCAGAGTCTTGAGTGTTTCAGTGTGGGTGTGTGTATCCGACATAAACATCACGTTGCATCATATCATTGCATCATTCCGCATAGAATTACATCATACATCATACTGCATCGATAGCAAAGATTGAGCACGAAGCAAATCTTCGTGCAATAACTTGATGAATGAGAGTTTACTGAGGCACGAAGCAAACCTTCGGCAAATGCAATCTTACCTGGAAAGCCCGTTGACAACAATGTCACACAACAGCTTTGCTATAAAAGGGTTTTTCTTTACGAAGCATGAAAATAAGTGAAGGTGTTTTTTCGCCGAAGGCTCAAAAATGGTATGTGCGTAAATTTCATGCATCGCAAAGAAATATATTACATTAATATACATGTTTGATAATTGTTTCATACACAAATGTTACATTGTATCATCACAACAAAGCCTAGTCTTCTTTGAGAATTTTCTCGGCGGCCTAATTCAGCAGTCTATCAACGACTTCGTCGATGATGGTATTGGCAACACTCATCACATCCAGTGCTTCTTTCATAACGGGATCGACTTGGGGGTCGTATGGCTCGGGTAGCGGTGAGAGTTCAGCTGTAGTAAACAAATCGTTAGTATGAAGCCAGAAAACAAACACATAAGCTAAAATTCAAAAATAATACCTATATGCCTTGCGCGCTCGCCAGCTTCTTTGGCTCGCTTAGTTTCTTCTCGGGCATCATGGGATTCTTTTTCATTTTTCTTTATAATTTTGTTGGCCATTTCTCGGCCACCGTTCACCCAGACATTGGAATAAAATTTCCTGCCCACCAAAGTGGCTTCGACCGAGGGGTCTTTCGTGTCATTTGTAGAGAAGATGGCTTCGGTCTGGGCTACAACTTTAACATGGTCGCAACCAGCCTTCTCCAGAATTGCAGCAACCCCTCGAGCGCCGGCGAAGGCACAAATATCCCCTCGATCACTAAGGATCTCTTTGAAGGCTTCGGCTTCTTCACCTATCCAATCAATGACTCCCTCGGGGTCACCTAAAATAAACTTCTCATCTGAAGAATACGCACCCACCTTGGCAAAGCCGATCTTCAGTTTTCTTACGCAATTCAATGATTTCTCAAAGCATCTTTCCTTGGATTCATGAAGCTCCTCAACATTCTTTTCCAGCCTTGCATTTGACCATTCACTTATTTCTTGCTTTACTTTTGCAAGTTCAAATTTTTCATTAGCTTCAGCAAGTTTTTTCTGAAGGTTGTCAACCTCAGCTTTATGGACTTAAAATTGAGCATTAAATTTTGCCTCGTTTTTTTCACACTGTCCACTAAGGAAAGCAGAATTCTGTCTTTCTCTGCAGCTTCGTTACTCAGTTTGATAACCTCTGATCGAAGGTTGCTAAGAGCTATCTGACAACTTTCATCCTCAGCATTTTTCTATGCTCTCAAAGCGTTGCTCAGAATTGGGCCCTGCAAAAAGAAGGGAGACAAAGGATCAGCACAAGAATAAAAGACACAAGAAATAATCTGTCTATAAGTCCATAGCTTCTGTACCTTCAGGATATTGTATGCAAGGCTGTCTGTGAGGTCATCCTTCGACATGGCAGAGAGGCCAGCTTCAAGCTTCGGAATCCCATATTTTTGCCATCTCCCGGCAAACAGATATTTCCTTGTTGTCTGGGAGACAGTATAAAAATCATCTTCGTCGGTGCCATTGTACACCAAGGCCCCCTTCGGGTACTTTAGTTCTCGGGCGTAGTGTTTGGCTTCCGCAATTTCTTCTTCAAACAACCTTTTACCCGAATCATGTCGTATAATAAAGTCAAGGTCTTCGGAGGGTGCTTCGAGAGTTGGAGATTTAACTTTTTAGGGCGCGTCCTTTTTCTCCAGAGCCAAACCAACGTCTGAAGGTCTTTCAGTTCTCTGCTCAGTTCTAGCAGGCTCCACCTCAGTGGGCACTGAGGGCCTAGCTTCGGTTTCAACGCGAGCTGTAGCAGCTTCGACAATCTTTTTTGCAGGGGCAGGAGTTAATGACCTTGTTGACTCCATGATAGCGTCCAACATGCTCGCCATCCTCCTCATCTTGGGGGTTATTGTAGGAGCTTTTGATATCTTCGGCAATTCTGGCTCCGCTGGCGGGCTTAAGATTTTTGGCAGCCCGACCGTTTCCCCGAGCTCTGGCCATGTGGCCGCCTTTCCTTTGGCTTTGGCACCATGTTTTGGTGTTTCGACTGGCCCGACTGCAGACTCCTTCAGCAATTTATCTAGTTCTCCCCTAGGGGTGGCAGGAGCAGGTTGTTCTGCCTCAGCAGTGGAAGATGTCCCTTTACCAAACTTTGGCACTGTGGCCGTTTCAATGTATCTAGGCCGGTGCGTTAAAACCTTGATCTTTTTGCCCTTCGACACAGAAAAAATGGCCGAAGTAGCAGCTTTTCTTTTCTTTCCCTGCTTTTCGTGAGTGATAACTATAATCAGGGTATACGAAACCAATGACATCAAAAACTCTATTCAACCTTTTCTTGCCTCGGCCTTCGAAGGCCAAGGTCATTGCATCATCTTCGGCCCTTGTATAGGCCCCAAGCAATTCATCACTGGTTGCCTCAATACTGCTCAACCACTCATCATTTGGCTCATCAAACTCGCCTCTATATCTGAAGGTATACTTTAGATAGACCAGACCACCCTGGCTAGACCCAGCAGCAGCCTCCTTCGGCATCTCCCAGTCACTCACAAGCGGCCATACTCTGTAGGCGATGTGCTCTTGAACCAAGTCTCTTGTGCCAATAAAAGTACACACAGTGTTGAAGCTTCTCTGGCATGCTTCTATATCATTCCCAAGAGCAATCGCTGGCCTCCTGATGTCGAAGCGAGACCAAATGGGGCGCTGAATAATCCCTCTTATATCTTCCCTCTCAACTAAGTTATTCTTCATATAAAACCATTCTTCCATCCAGGCTCCTGGACACCTTTTTCGAAATGTTGGAACTGGGTAACTTACATCAGGGCGAGGCACGAAGCCATAACAACCGAAGTTGTTGTGATACTGCTCCTTGCCAGTAGCCTTCGTTTAATACAGCAGCTTGTGCATATTGCAGAAGCATTTTGCGCTTGGCTCTAGCCCTTAGCTTCTCACGGCCCAAACAAATACCCCCATCCTGATAATGGCTTCAGGGATAATCTGATGAAGGAAAATTTCGAAGGTCTTGAGCACTTCAACCAAGAATTTGCTTAACGGGAACCAAAGCCCTGTCTTCATGAAGCTCCTGTAAACAACCACATCATCTTCTTCGAGAGCAGGAGCGGTGCTATCCCTTCTAGCTCTCACAATGGAAATATCTCGGAAATATCTCCCTTTCATAGCATCAATTTGACTCTGCTTAATGGATGATTTTCCGAAGATGGTGTGACTTGGTCGCCAGGGCCGATTTTCAGCATCTTCGTCTTCACTTTCCATATCAAAGCTTCCGCTATCGTCAGAATCTTTAGACAAATCAGCTAGCATTTCATTTGTAATCTTCTCTATGTTTGTCTTCTCCATAGCCTCGTAAAAACCAGCTAATGCAGGATCAACAACCTTCTTCTCGTCAGCCATTTGATGGGCAATTGAACAAATGTCGAAGCTCACAAAACAAGCAGAATCTAACAGAGCTAGGAAATTAAAACTTGAAAAAATAGCACAAACGGTTGAGATGGCGCAGCAAGTGCTGTCGCTGCGGGTTTCTATTTATATGCCCAAGCGCATTGCAACTTGGCAGGCCCTACATGTCATTGACTTTCGCTATTCTAGCGAAGGGAAGGTGTTTTTTCAGACCTTCGGCTAAAGGCCTTCGTTCACGTCGTAGTCTGAATTTGTTAAATGCAAAAAAATACTGCAAGGGGCTACTGTTGGGGGCCTTCCTCTTCCGAAGGTCCTCAAAAACTTAACTAACATGTTTTTTAGTATAACATAGACCATTACAGGAGGCTTCGGCTTTGAGATGAAGGCATGTGTGGTATGAAGATGCAGTCTGAACGAAGGACAAGCTCGCTCTGAAGCTGTGGTTGAAGGAGCTTCGGCTTAGCGTGATGACGATGATAAAAGGAGAAACCGACCTAAAGGAGAAAAGATTGTTTAGTCCTCGACAACTTGCTTTATGGTCAACAGTAAATGTCAGGGACATGAATGTAATTTTGTTCAGGCTGTGTCCTGTGCCTATAAATAAATGAACAGTAACATCGTACTGTTCACGCTGACTTGTAATCATTCATGTATCACTTTCGCTCTTCTACCTTCTGTCAAGTCGAAGGTACAGATGCAATATAATTACTATTGATGTTCATTCATGTTTATGAAATATAGAGATGAACAATCTAACGATTTGGAATGATAGTTTATATTCATTTTGTGTTTCATATGTCTTTATTCATATCCTTTCTCACTAAAATGATGAAGGTATGTCCTTGATGACCTTCATCTTAAGATCATTATATCCTAAGGGAAATAATGCTTCGAAGGACGAAGGTCCCTAATTAATAACAATTGTGTTGCTTTGTTCTTGGTGTATAACATCTGAGAACAAGGACCAACAATGATCATTTTGTTCTTTAATCATGGCAAGGTGATCATTCACGGTATCAATATTAATATCTCTACATCTAGTGCAAATTGTGACATGCACAATGATAGATGTAGAAACATTGCAAGCATTCAATTCTTCAATCTTAACGATTAAACTAGCATTTTCGATTCTAAGACAAGAAATTGAATCATTGCAATCATTAAGCTCTTTAGACAAATTTTCACATTTTTCTACTTCAAGAGCATAAGCATTTTTTTAGTTTAACAAACTTATTATTTTCCTTAACGAGCAAGTCTTCTTGGCATTCCAAGAGATCATCCATCTCGTTAATGGTTTCTATCAATTCATTTATCTTTTTCTTTTGATCCTTGGTAAGGTTTGCAAAAAGAGAAGTTAAATCATCGTTATCATCACTAGAGCTACCCTCATCATCGGAAGTAGTGTATTTGGGGGTATCTCTAGAATGTACCTTCGTTTTGTTGTCCTTATCCATGAGGCATTTGTGGCCGACGTTGGGAAAGAAAAGGCCCTTGTTGACGGCGATGTTGGCGGCGTCCTCATCGGAGGAGGAGTCGGTGGAGCTCTCGTCGGAGTCCCATTCCTGCCCCATGTGCGCCTCGCCACCCTTCTTCTTGTAATATCTTTTCTTCTCCTTCTTCTTCCCTTTCTTGTCGTTGTCCCTGTCACTGTCACTTGTATATGGACATTTTGCAATAAAGTGATCGGACTTACCACACCTGTAGCGCACCCTTTTGGAACGAGGTTTGTAGTCCTTCCCCTTCCTTTGTTTGAGGATTTGTCGAAAGCTCTTGATGATAAGAGCCATCTCCTCGTTGTCGAGCTTGGAGGCGTCATTCACTCATTTGGGAGTCTACTTGGTGTAGAGTCTTCCTTCTTTTCTTCCGTTGCTTTGAATGCAACTGGTTGTACCTCGGGAGTGGAGGTGCCGCCTTGCTCTAAGTTGACAATGCGTGTCACACCCGGTTTTAGAAGGCAAACCGAATGCGAACCATGTACGTGCCAGGATCAGCAATTCACGTACACAACAGTTACATAACTGGACATCATCACACAATGCTCAAATAATAACATAAAAGGGTAATAATAGTCGATTACATCATATGTCTGAGACATCCACATAGTCTTTACAATAATCAAAGTGCGAAAACAAAACGTAGATACACGCGGCCTTCACAGGCAGCCGACTGGGGGTTTGCCGCTAACCCACGCCTAGAACTTGTCGTAATCTTGGAACTCCTGGAAATCTCCTTCCACGGCTTCATCTTCTCCTGAGCAGTGGTTGCAATGCGGACAACCTGGGGGGGGGGGGGGTTTGGTGTGTAGAGCAAGGGTGAGTACACATCAATATACTCAACAAGTGTCCTGTCTGGCTGTAGTGGACTAGCTTTATGTGGGGATAAGTCAAGCAGTTGCTTTTAGTTGGTCAGATTATTATTACTAGTAGAGAAAGCCAAGTTTTAGAATGAACCCACGTTATTAACTCAAACGTACTCCTTTCCAAATAGAAAGAGTACCACTTACCATTACTAGAGTCAATACCAAAACCAACAATCTCATTGCCACCTGTAATCCGAACATATCTGATCAAGTACCACTAATCAATGAAGCTCCCTTGGCCACTCATAACCGTGAGCACGACTGATATATTAGTTTTCATACACTCTACAGAGGTTGCGCACTTTACCCACAAGCCGTGATTTCCCTTTCTGCCCGGAGATCATGACTCTCCATTGATCACTACCAAGGTGACCCAGCAGGGTATCACTACGTAGCCTTTACAAAGATTCCCCGGGGCTGTAGCTGCCCGTTAGGTTTTCTAAATGCACCGCACTCCTCCCCAAGGGGGCGAACCCAAACTTGGCAGAGCGAGCCGCATACACCGAGCCCCATTAACGGCACGACGGCTAAACGAACTACACCCCGGTTCCTCCAATTATTCAGCTAAGGGCATCCCATTCCACCCCCATGGTTGCACTGTTTTCCCAGGCGGTCATCCAACAAACAGGTCCTTACGGAGAGGCACTCGAAAAACCGCTCGAGCCCCCTTGAATGACACAAGTATAACATCATAATAAAGAAGGGAAACAACGTATCATTGATAAATCTCATCATGTTCATTGATTAGAGTTGAGCAATAGCATAAAGCTAAACAATAATAATCCAACCCAAATAGGTAAACAAGGACATGGATAACAAAAGCTAGTCAATCCTTAAGTATAACTGTGTAAATGCGGGAAGTGAATTAAGAATGTATAGGACAAAGATAGATCAAGGGACACTTGCCTCCACCAACCAGCTGCTGCTTAGGGGCTTCTCCTATGAGTTCCTCGGGCTCTTCAACCAGATCGTTCTCTATACGAGTGCAAACATACATACATCCACACATTTAATATAAAAGAACAGTACACCATACAATAGAATACAATAAATAAACAGACGTTCCACGCGGGGCTCGCAATTATGGTTGAGAGAGAGAAAGAGGAAAAGACAGTCGGGTCTACGACCGAGAAGCGATCACGTTACATAATTATAAATTAAACCACTCGCTTAACAGAAGGGCATTAATTTGGCCACTGCATTTAGCATAAAGTAAAGTCATGTTCCACATTTAATCATTATAAAAAGATAAAGTTGAATGAAAGGGAGTGGTCGCACGGCGAGGCGTACGACACATCATTTAGATTGAATTAAGAAGTAAACGACTCGCCGCGCAACAGAGCGCGCAATGAGATTCTTGCATTAATCGTAGATAAACGTTAAGCGTTGCGCGACAAAACGCATGACGGCTTACGTCAACTAAACTGCATTTAAACGAATCGTCGCGCGACGAAGCGCGCAATGTAGCACTTTAATAAATATAAATTAAAAGAATCGTTGTGCGACGAAGCGCGCGACGCAGCACATCGACTAAACTAAAATTAAAATAGATTAGAACGAGGGTTAAACGTAGCGCGACTACGGTCGCACTCGCGGGGGCACGCTACGTGTGCCGACGGCACGCGAACCGTGCAGGCGCGCGGGACGCGAGTCGCTGGGGCACGGGCACGGGCAGGGGCGCGCGAGGGTGCGGGTAGGGGCTCGGCCGGGGGCGAGCGATCGAGGGCGCGCGGCCGAGGCATGGCGGGGCACGGCCAGGGCGCGGTGCGCGGCCGGTGCGGGGCTCGCCTGGGAGCAGGGGAGGGCGCGGGCAGGGAGGGCCGCCGGGAGGGACCGTGGCAGGGCGAGGGCTCATCGGGGCAGGGCTGACCGAGGCCGGGGAGGGCGCGCGTGGGGAGGGGCTCGCCGGGCACGGGGCTGCCGGGGGCGCGGCTCGCCGGAGGGGGCGGGGAGGGCTCGCTGGGCGCGCTGGGAGGCCGCCGGGGTGAGGCTCGCAGGGGCGCGGCTCGCCGGGGCGACGCGGGACGCGGGGCCAGGAGCGGGGCCGCAAGGCGGCGTGAGACGCGGCCGAGGGGGGGCTCGCCGAGGGAGGGGACGCGGGCCGCCGGGGAGGGGCTCGCCGGGCACGGGGAGGGCGCGCGGGGAGGGGGCTCGCCGGGGAGGAGGGTGAGGCCGGGCGCGGGTGTGGGGGCCGAGGCGGCGCGGGACGCGTGGGCAGGGAGGCCGCGGGGGCGCGAGCAGGGAGGCCGCGTAGGGGGGGAGAAGAAGGGGAGGGGGAGGAGAGAGAGAGGGAGAGGGAAGGGGAGGGGAAAACTCACCTCCGGGGATCCAAATTCCGGCGATCTCGACTCCAAACCCTAGGGCGCCACAGGGAGAGAGAGAGGTGGAAGAGGGAGAGGGAGGGGGAGGTTACTGCGCCGGTGATCACTGGTCCGGTAGCCGCCACTGAAGATGCCGCCCGGGAGAGTGTACAAGACGCCGTGGAGCTGGTGGACGAGCGCTTCCAGCACGATCCTGCTGATGACCTGTAGAGCAGTAGAGACAAAGCAAGGGTACCGCTGGGAAGCGGGTGTAATAACTTTTGGCTTTGTAAGATATTCTAAGAACCGCTAATGAGGTAGCATTGGAACTTAAACTTATATGTATGTTATTTGTCCTTGTTGTGTGTAGCGTCATCAACTTCCCATTGGTACTTGGCCCCCCCTAGGAGGTAGGCTCGACGTGTCGAGGCTGGATACCAGTATACCAAAGATAAAAGTGGTGGTCTGGCCCCTAGGAGGTAGTCTCTACAGTTTGAGACTACCTACTATTGGACTAGGACCTGGACCTGCACGTAGCTTCAGCTTTGAAGTGTTAGGAGCACACCCATAGGACCCATCATCTGGTATCTGCCATCCTTTGATTCATGCAACAGGACCTGCAGGATTGGGCCTGGGAAGCCAAGTCGTATGTCCGGACCCACAGGATCACAGTTCCAAATACTAGGGTGCCCGTTGCAGAGTGGTGGAGCGTGCAGGCTTAGGGTACGAAACCATGCTAAGCGGCTACACTACTCCGGACCCCTCCAGGAGACGAGCGCCCATTCTCTAGACCGCAGGTTGCCGGACCCCCCTGCAGCAGTAGCGGGGTCCCAAACTGCAAGCCTGGCTACTCAATTCGGATGTCATCATACCAGCAAGGGTGGGAAACTGTATGGGTGGGTTAGATAAAAAATAACGCATGTAAATCGAAGTAGAATAAAACATCACAAAAGCACATCTGGGGGGGGGTAAATCATTTCCTTATACATGGGTGTAGACCAATAGACCGGGCTTACGAGGGCGGACCTCACCGGATTGACGTACACATATGCGCAACCTAGTTACAAAGGAAGAAAACTCAATCCTGCCAGTTTTGCTCTTATGGGTAGAACTTATGGAGATGCTCTATATTCCAGGGATTGGGAAGAGGTACTCCATCTGTTGTGGCAAGGCGGGCACACCCGGGTCAGCATATTTCCGTCACCTTGAAGGGTCCTTCCCAACTAGGGGAGACTTTATGGAGCCCTTCTCGGTTCAGTACTCGCCTTAGGACCAGGTCCCCGGCCCTGAGCTCAATACTATGCACAAACCATTGGTGGTAGCGCCAGAGCGCTTGGTTGTACCGTGCATTTCGGATCGCCGCTTGCCATCTGCGTTCGTCGATGAAGTCCACGTCCTCACGCCGTAGCTGTTCCTGCATAGACTCATCGAGTCTGGACCCGTGGGGAGCCCATAATGATTTCTAGGGGAAGGCAGGCTTCGGCCCCATAGACCAGGAAGAACGGGGTCTCCCCGGTAGCACGGCTGGGTGTGGTCCGGTTCCCCCATAGTATGGACGGAAGCTCGTTGACCCAATTTGCACCATGCTTTTTTAAGTAGTCATAGGTGCGTGTCTTGAGTTCCCTGAGGATTTCTGCGTTTGCCCTCTCAGCCTGGCCGTTGCTCCTGGGATGAGCCATAGAGGCAAAGCAGAGCTGGGTGCCGATGCCCTCGCAATACTCTTGGAAGAGATGACTTTTGAACTGGGTCCCGTTGTCCGTAATGATACGGCTTGGGACCCCAAATCTACAGATAATCGACTTGAGGAAGGCAACAACAGCACCTTGGGAAATACTGACAATAGGGGTAGCCTCTGGCCACTTTGTGAAATTGTCGATAGCGACAAAGAGGAAACAGCACCTGCCGACAGCCCTGGGGAATGGCCCCAGGATATCCACCCCCCCATACGACGAATGGTTAGGATGGTGGAATCATTTGCAGAGCCTGAGCCGGTGTGTGTATCTGCTTTGCATGGAACTGACATGCTTCGCAGGACTTTACCAACTCAGCTGCATCCTAGAGAGCAGTTGGCCAGTAGAAGCCGTGCCGGAAGGCCTTACCAACCAGTGTGCGGGATGATGAATGACTTCTGCACTCTCCTCCATGGATCTCCGCGAGTAGTTCACGGCCCTCCTCCTGGGTGATGCACCGCATGAGAATGCCGTTGGCGCCACGGTGGTATAGATCCCCTTCTACCACCGTGTATCGTTTAGCCAACTGCACTATGCGCTCTGCGGACACATGATCTTCAGGAAGGATATTTTCTTTCAGGTAGTCCCGGATCTCGAAGATCCATGCATCAGGACCACTCTGAGACACTGGCTGTGGCCCTACGAGGTTGGCAGGACCCTCTATAGCACACACAATCCTTGTTGGGTTCTGCAGATGGAACGCCACCGGGACCGCTAGCTTCGAGGTGCTAGTCTCGCCCCCTTCACCCGGTTCGGCAGGCTGGGCGGTAGGTCTTAGCAGCCGTCTTTCGAAGACGCCCTCGGGCATGGGTGCCCAAGTTGATGCCCTCGTGGAGAGTTCATCTGCCACTGAGTTGTTAGCCCGAGGAATATGTTGCAGTTCTAGGGCAATGAAGTCCTTTTGCAGCTTCCTTACGTGGAGGAGGTAAGCTGCGAGCCTGGGCTCGTTGCAGCTACATTCTCCGTGGACCTGCTTGATGATCAGTTGGGAGTCCCCCTTCACGAGGAGCTGGCGGATCCCTAGGGATAGGGCCGCAGACAAGCCGAAGATCAGTGCTTCATACTCTGTCATGTTATTGGTGGCCTTGAACTCAAGGTGCACCATGTACTTCACTTGATCTCCGCTTGGGTCGATGAGGACCACTCCAGCGCCGCCACCCTGCTGGCGGGCGGACCCGTCGAAGAAGAGCGTCCAGTGGGGCTCGGTGAAGACCGGAGCCCTAGGCTCCGCAGGTGTGGGATCCGAATCGGGATCCGGACCCCCAGGAGCGCTCGGGGAAGGGGTCCACTCCACGATGAAGTCAGCCAGGACCTGGCTCTTGACAGCGTGGCGAGGCTGGAAGTCTAGTTGGAACTCAGCAAGCTCCGCTGCCCACTTGACGATGTTGCCTGTGGCGTTAGAGTTGTGGAGAATGGCCTTTAACGGGAAGGAGGACACCACCATAACTCTGTGTGCCTGAAAATAGTGGCACAACTTCCTGGACGCGACAAGTATAGCATATATAAGCTTGTGCGTCTCAAGGTACCTGGCCTTTGCCTCATGGAGGACCTCACTGACGTAGTAGACAGGCTTCTGGATGGTTCGGACCCTTGTGGTTGGTCCCGGGTCCTCAAACTCCTGGCCTTCCGTCAATATCGTGGTGGTTGGACCACCACCTTCTCCTAGGGGAACTTCCTGACTCCCCTGGGGATGTTGTGCCATCCTTTCAGCGACCAGCACCATGCTCACCGCCTCTGAAGTCGCTGCAATGTATAAGTACAACCACTCCCCTGGCTCCAGAGCTACCAGTATTGGTAGGGACACAAGGTGTTGCTTCAACTCTTGGAAGGCTCGTTCTACCTCTTTGGTCCAAGAGAATGGACCGGATTTCCGCAATAGCCTGAAGAAGGGTAGCGCCCTCTCAGCCAGTCTTGAGATGAAGCGACTAAGGGTGGTCAGTGACCCCGTAAGCTTCTGGACGTCCTTGATGCAGGTTGGAGGCCTCATTGCCTCAATTGCCTTTATCTTCTCTAGGTTTGCCTCAATGCCCCGGTGCGAAACCAGGAATCCCAGCAACTTCCCTGCGGAGACACCAAAGACACACTTGTCCGGGTTCAGCTTCGTGCGTGTTGTGCGCAGCTTGTCGAAGACCAGGTTTAAGTCTTCCACTAGGGTCGACCCTCTCTTAGTCTTGACCACGATGTCATCAACATACACCTCTATCCTGTCCCTAATTAGGTCACCGAAAGTCTTACCCATCGCCCGTACAAATGTTGGCAAGGCGTTTTTCAGACCGTAAGGCATCACAACATAACAGTAGAGCACATCCACAGTTATAAAAGAGGTATGCTTCCTATCTTGTCTAGGCATCTGGATCTGATGGAAACCAGAGTAAGCATCTAGAAAGGACAAGAGGTCACACCCAAGGGTAGAATCCACAATTTGATCTATTCGTGGAAGTGGATATGGGTCCTTGGGACAGGCCTTATTGAGGCTGGTGTAGTCGATGCACATCCGAAGCTTCCCGTTAGCCTTAGGAACGATGACTAGATTGGCCAGCCATATTGGGTGATGGACCTCTTCGATGAAGCCAGCGTCTAGCAGCTTCCGGACCTCCTTACGGATGAAGTCATGCCGCTCAATGGACTATCTCCGAGGCTTCTGACTCACCGGTTTGGCATCAGGGTGGATCTTCAGATGGTGCTCGATCACCTCCCTGGGGATCCCAGGCATCTGCGACGGTTCCCATGCGAACACGTCGGCATTTGCCTGGAGGAAGGCGATGAGCGTGATTTCCTATTTCTCATCCAAATCACCCGCGATGCGAGTGGTCTGGGAGGAATCCGCGCTGAGCCGGATGGTCTTGACAGGGACACCGTCTGCTGCAGATGGTTGCACCTTTGGCACCTTGGCAGGCGTCTTGGTGCAGAAGGTTGAGGGGTCCCTCCCCTCATCATCCGGGCGAGCGGCTTCTCCGCCAGGGCATGCAACTTCTCGACGGCTGCAAGCGCAGTAGGGCGGTCTCGCCGCACGGTGAGTACCCTAGCAGGGGACGACATCTTGAGGACCAAGTACCCATAATGGGCAATGGCCATGAACCGGTACAGGACCGACCTGCCAATGATGGCATTGAAAGGGAGATTAACCTCCGCAACATCGAATTAGACGTTCTCAATGCGGAAGTTTTCCTCAGTCCCGAATGTAACTAGGAGTGTGATGCTCCCAAGGGGATACACCGGTTGAGGGCCCACTCCGGAGAATGGGCGTGAGGGCCCCAGTCGGGACCCTGGGATCTGCAGCTGCTTGAACGTAGCATGACTGATGACGTTGAGCCCAGCCCCACCATCAATCAGCACATGATGCAGCTTCATGTTGGCGATGACAGGGGCGGTGATGAGTGGTAGTATACCAGCCCCTGCCATGTTTTCGGGGCAGTCGGATGCCCCGAAGGAGATAGTGGTGCTCCACCACCGCTGATGTGGGGCTGCCTTCGGGACCCCTGGAGTCGCCGAAAGGACCTCGAGACGTAGGGACTTTACGTTCCTATGAGAGGTGAGCTCCCAGCTTCCGCCATACATAACGTATAGCTTCTTGCGGCGGTTGTTGTCATCACCGGAGTCGGAGTCTCCAGTGAGAATTTCCTTGAGAACTTGCCCGGGGGCCTGATACCCGAGGTCCCGTTCTTCCGCGGCCAGGTCGCCTTCGTTGACCTTCTCCTTGCCAGGCCGACGGCGAGGCGGCGAGCCATCCCTAGAGGCCTGATCGTGCCACTCGCTGATGAGAGCACCTAGAGGGGGGGGGTGAATAGGTGATCCTGTAAAAATCAAACTTATAGCCACAAAGACTTGGTTAATTGTTAGCACAATACTTGCCAAGTGGCTAGAGAGGAGTCAAGACACAATAATCACAAGAAATCAATCACAGAGATGACACGGTGGTTATCCCGTGGTTCGGCCAAGTACTAAACTTGCCTACTCCACGTTGTGGCGTCCCAACGGACGAGAGTTGCACTCAACTCCTCTCAAGTGATCCAATGATCAACTTGAATACCACGGTGTTTTTCTTTACTTTGATCTTTTCCCGTTCGCGAGGAATCTCCACAACTTGGAGTCTCTCGCCCTTACAATTGAATTTCACAAAGAAGCACGGAGTAAGGGAGGGAAGCAACACACACAAATCCACAGCAAAATGCGCACACACACGGCCAAGAAACGAGCTCAAGAGACTATCTCAAAGTTCACACTAGAACGAGCTCGAATCACTGAGAATGACAAACGAATGCGCAAAGACTGAGTGTGGATGATCAAGAATGCTCTAAGGTTGCTTGTGTCCTCCTCCATGCGCCTAGGGGTCCCTTTTATAGCCCCAAGGCAGCTGGGAGCCGTTGAGAGCAAATCTGGAAGGCTGATCTTGCCTTCTGTCGTCGGGCGCACCGGACAGTCCGGTGCACACCGGACACTGTCCGGTGCCCGATTTATTTCCTTAAACAGCGCAGCCGACCGTTGCAGATGCGGGAGCCGTTGGCGCACCGGACATGTCCGGTGCACACCGGACAGTCCGGTGCCCCCTTCCGACCGTTGGCTTGGCCACGTGTCCCGCGCAGATCGCGCGGCCGACCGTTGGCCCTGCCGACCGTTGGCTCACCGGACAGTCCGGTGCACACCGGACAGTCCGGTGAATTTTAGCCGTACGCCGTCGGCGAATTCCCGAGAGTGGCCACTTCGGCCGAGGCAGCCTGGCGCACCGGACACTGTCCGGTGCACCACCGGACACTGTCCGGTGCACCACCGGACAGTCCGGTGCCCCAGACCGAAACAGCCTCTTGGCTGTACACAGCCAAGTCTTCTCTTCTCTTCTTCTTTCTGTTTCTACCACTTAGACAAATATATTAGTACACAAAACCAATGTACTAAGACTTAGAAACATACCTTTGCTCTTGATTTGCACTTTGTTCATCCATTGCATAAATTCACATTTTAAGCACTTGAGTTGGCACTCAATCACCAAAATACTTAGAAATGGCCCAAGGGCACATTTCCCTTTCAATCTCCCCCTTTTTGGTGATTTATGCCAACACAACATAAAGCAACTAGAACAAGTGCAAAAACACTTCAAATAAAACTCAAATTGATTTTGATTCAATTTTGGCATATATGGATCATCCTTTGCCACCACTTGGTTTGTTTTTGCAAATCAAACTCAAATCTCTATCTCTATGTCAAACACACATGTTGAGGCATAAAGAGAGTCATTCCAAAAGAGATTGATCAAAGATTTCAAAAACTTCCCTTATTTCCCATAATTACAACTTCTCCCCACAAGAAGCCAACTTTTGACAAGAGACACAATAAAAGAGTTTTGCCAAAACAAAAAGCTCTATTCTACTATTTTCAAAATCTCTCAAGTGGTAGCTGATCCATTTATCGCTTTGGCCTTTATTTTCTCCCCCTTTGGCATCAAGCACCAAAACGGGATCAATCTTGGCCCTATAACCCCATTGCCTCACCAAAATCTTCAATTAAGAGTACAAAGGCAATAAGATCATAGAGATGAACATGGAAGAAGTTACCCTCTCATCGGAGTGCAGTGGAAGTCTTTCATGGTCCAAGTCCACCTTTTCCCTTTCAATTCTCCTTCGAGACTCCTTTGTTGAGGTCTGTGTGTCCGTCGGTTCCCATCGGCGTCTTTGCGGGCTTGGCGTCCTTCATCCCAAACCTCTTTAGCAAGTCTTGTGTGTACTTCGTTTGGGAGATGAAGGTGCCGTCCTTGAGTTGCTTCACTTGGAACCCAAGGAAGTAGTTCAACTCGCCCATCATTGACATCTCAAATTTCTGCGTCATCACCCTGCTAAACTCTTCACAAGATTTTTGGTTAGTAGAACCAAATATTATGTCATCGACATAAATTTGGCACACAAACAAATCACCATCACATGTCTTTGTAAAAAGAGTTGGATCGGCTTTCCCAACCTTGAAAGCGTTAGCAATTAAGAAATCTCTAAGGCATTCATACCATGCTCTTGGGGCTTGCTTAAGTCCATAGAGCGCCTTAGAGAGCTTACACACATGGTCGGGGTACCGATCATCCTTGAAGCCAGGGGGTTGCTCCACGTACACCTCCTCCTTGATTGGCCCGTTGAGGAAAGCGCTCTTCACATCCATTTGGTACAACCTGAAAGAATGGTGAGCGGCATATGCTAGCAAGATTCGAATTGACTCTAGCCTAGCCACTGGAGCAAAAGTCTCCTCGAAATCCAAACCTGCGACTTGGGCATAACCTTTTGCCACAAGTCGAGCCTTGTTTCTCGTCACCACCCCGTGCTCGTCCTGTTTGTTGCGGAACACCCACTTGGTTCCCACAACATTTTGCTTCGGACGAGGCACCAGCGTCCAAACTTCATTTCTCTTGAAGTTGTTGAGCTCCTCCTGCATGGCCAACACCCAGTCCGGATCTAGCAAGGCCTCCTCTACCCTGAAAGGCTCAATAGAAGAGACAAAGGAGTAATGCTCACAAAAATTAACTAATCGAGATCGAGTAGTTACTCCCTTGCTAATGTCACCCAGAATTTGGTCGACGGGATGATCCCTTTGAATCATTGCTCGAACTTGGGTTGGAGGTGCCGGTTGCGCATCTTCCTCCATCACATGATCATCTTGTGCTCCCCCTTGATCACACGCCTCCTGTTGATGAACCTGTTCATCGTCTTGAGTTGGGGGTAGCACCATAGTTGGGGAAGATGTTTGATCTCGTTCATCTTGTTCCTGTGGCCGCACTTCTCCAATTGCCATGGTTCGTATAGCGGCCGTCGGAACATCTTCTTCATCTACATCATCACAATCAACAACTTGCTCTCTTGGAGAGCCATTAGTCTCATCAAATACAACGTCGCTAGAAACTTCAACCAAACCCGATGATTTGTTGAAGACTCTATACGCCTTTGTATTTGAGTCATAACCTAACAAAAACCCTTCTACAGCTTTGGGAGCAAATTTTGAATTTCTACCCTTCTTCACTAGAATGTAGCACTTGCTCCCAAATACACGAAAGTACGATACATTGGGTTTGTTACCGGTTAGAAGCTCATATGACGTCTTCTTGAGGAGGCGGTGAAGGTAGACCCTGTTGATGGCGTGGCAAGCCGTGTTCACGGCTTCCGACCAAAAACGCTCGGGGGTCTTGAACTCTCCAAGCATAGTCCTCGCCATGTCGATTAGCGTCCTGTTCTTCCTCTCTACCACACCATTTTGCTGTGGTGTATAGGGAGCGGAGAACTCGTGCTTGATCCCTTCCTCCTCAAGGAACTCCTCCACTAGAAGGTTCTTGAACTCGGACCCGTTGTCGCTTCTTATCTTCTTCACCTTGAGCTCAAACTCATTTTGAGCTCTCCTGAGGAAGCGCTTGAGGGTCCCTTGGGTTTCAGACTTATCCTGCAAAAAGAACACCCAAGTGAAGCGGGAAAAGTCATCAATAATAACTAGACCATACTTACTCCCTCCTATGCTCAGATAGGCAACGGGTCCGAAGAGGTCCATATGCAGCAGCTCCAGAGGTCTTGAAGTGGTCATCACATTCTTGCTGTGATGTGCTCCTCCCACTTGTTTACCTGCTTGACAAGCTGCACAAGGTCTATCTTTTTCGAAATGCACGTTAGTCAAACCTATCACGTGTTCTCCCTTTAGAAGCTTGTGAAGGTTCTTCATTCCCACATGTGCTAAGCGGCGATGCCACAGCCAGCCCATGCTAGTCTTAGCTATTAAGCATGCATCTAGACCGGCCTCTTCTTTTGCAAAATCTACTAAATAAAGTTTGCCGTCTAATACACCCTTAAAAGCTAGTGAACCATCACTTCTTCTAAAGACAGACACATCTACATTTGTAAATAGACAGTTGTACCCCATGTTGCATAACTGACTAACAGATAGCAAATTATAACCTAGAGACTCTACTAAAAACACATTAGAGATAGAGTGCTCATTAGAAATTGCAATTTTACCTAACCCTTTTACCTTGCCTTGATTCCCATCACCGAATATGATTGAATCTTGGGAATCCTTATTCTTGACGTAGGAGGTGAACATCTTCTTCTCCCCCGTCATATGGTTTGTGCATCCGCTATCAATAATCCAGCTTGAACCCCCGGATGCATAAACCTGCAAGGCAAATTTAGGCTTGGGACTTAGGTACCCAACTCATGTTGGGTCCTACAAGGTTAGCACAAATATTCTTAGGGACCCAAATGCAAGTTTTATCTCCCTTGCATCTTGCCCCTAACTTCCTAGCAACAATTTTCTTATCCTTTCTACAAATAGCAAAGGAAGCATTTAGAGCACAATAAATTTCGGAAGGTTCATTCACTACTTTCCTAGGAGCATTATGAACTACATTTCTCCTAGGCATTTGGTGAATAACATTTCTTCTAAACACATTTCTACCATGCATAACATGAGAACTAGAAGCAGTCATAGCATAAGAGTCATAAGCATGTGAATCAAATACATCATTACTTCTAAAAGCATTTCTAGAGTATCTCCTATCATAGTACATGAAAGCATGATTCTTCTTAACACTATTAGCCATAGGAGCCTTCCCTTTCTCCTTGGTGGAGATAGGAGTCTTATGGCTTGTTAAGTTCTTGGCTTCCCTCTTGAAGCCAAGCCCATCCTTAATTGAGGGGTGTCTACCAATAGTGTAGGCATCCCTTGCAAATTTTAGTTTTTCAAATTCACTCTTGCTAGTCTTAAGTTGGGCATTAAGACTAGCTAATTCATCATTCAATTTTGAAATGGAAACTAAGTGTTCATTACAAGCATTAATATCAACATCCTTACACCTAGTGCAAATTTCAACATGTTCAACACAAGAGTTAGATTTTTGTGCTTCTACTAGTTTAGCATTTAAGTCATCATTAATGCTCTTTAATTTAGAAATTGAATCATGGCATGTAGACAATTCACAAGCAAGCATTTCATTTCTCTTAATTTCTAATGCAAGAGATTTTTGAGCCTCTACAAACTTATCATGTTCTTCGTACAAGAGATCCTCTTGCTTTTCTAGTAGCCTATTCTTATCATTTAAAGCATCAATCAATTCATTAATTTTGTCAATCTTAGATCTATCTAATCCTTTAAATAAGCATGAATAGTCTATTTCATCATCACTAGACTCATCCTCACTAGAAGAAGCATAAGTAGAGTTTCGAGTACTTACTTTCTTTTCCTTAGCCATGAGGCACGTGTGACGCTCGTTGGGGAAGAGGGATGACTTGTTGAAGGCGGTGGCGGCGAGTCCTTCGTTGTCGGAGTCGGACGAGGAGCAATCCGAATCCCACTCCTTTCCAATATGAGCCTCGCCCTTTGCCTTCTTGTAATTCTTCTTCTTTTCCCATTTTCCACTCTTCTTTTCCTGGTCACTATCATTATCGGGACAATTAGCGATAAAGTGACCAATCTTACCACACTTGAAGCATGAGCGCTTCCCCTTCGTCTTGGTCTTGTTGGGATGCTCCTTGCGACCCCTTAACGTCGTCTTGAAGCGCTTAATGATGAGAGCCATTTCTTCATCATTAAGTCCGGCCGCCTCAATTTGCGCCACCTTGCTTGGTAGTGCCTCCTTGCTTCTCGATGCCTTGAGAGCAATGGGTTGAGGCTCGTGGATTGGACCGTTCAACGCGTCATCGACGTACCTCGCCTCCTTGATCATCATCCGCCCGCTTACAAATTTTCCAAGAATTTCTTCGGGCGACATTTTGGTGTACCTGGGATTCTCACGAATATTATTCACCAAATGAGGATCAAGAACGGTAAAGGACCTTAGCATTAGGCGGACGACGTCATGATCCGTCCATCGCGTGCTTCCATAGCTCCTTATTTTGTTGACAAGGGTCTTGAGCCGGTTGTATGTTTGGGTTGGCTCCTCTCCCCTTATCATAGCGAATCTCCCAAGTTCGCCTTCCACCAACTCCATCTTGGTGAGCATGGTGACGTCGTTGCCCTCGTGAGAGATTTTGAGGGTGTCCCATATCTGCTTGGCATTGTCCAAGCCGCTCACCTTATTGT
This sequence comes from Zea mays, assembly GCF_902167145.1. NCBI lineage: Eukaryota > Viridiplantae > Streptophyta > Magnoliopsida > Poales > Poaceae > Zea > Zea mays. The sequence goes on along the minus strand of NC_050100.1, from coordinate 26,739,702 downwards.
ATTCTTCCCTGCACAAAGATGCTAAGAGGACAGTAGTAGCTTGTGCATTTCTATGGATTTGTTCATTTATAAGCATAGGGCTATCCGAGCTATCAAATTTCATTCCATTCTCTACAATCTCCCATATGCTTGGATGGAGAGAGAATAAGTGACTACGCATTTTGTGACTCCAAAATCCGTAGTCCTCCCCATCAAAGTGTGGAGGTTTGCCGAGAGGAATGGAAAGCAAATGCGAATTCGAACTATGTGGAATACGAGAATAATCAAATGAAAAGTTCGAATTGACCGTCTTCCTGTAGTCGTTGTCGTCGTCCTTTTGGGAAGAAGAGGATTCGTCGCTGTCGTAGTAGACGATCTCCTTGATGCGCCTTGTCTTCTTCTTCTTCCCATCTTTACGTCTGTGGCCCGAGCCAGAGTCGTTGGATTTATCATCTTTTGGCTCGTTGACGAAGGACTCCTTTTCCTTGTCGTTGATCACGATTCCCTTCCCCTTAGGATCCATCTCTTCGGGCGGTTAGTCCCTTTCTTGAAGAGAACGGTTCTGATACCAATTGAGAGCACCTAGAGGGGGGGGGGGTGAATAGGTGATCCTGTAAAAATCAAACTTATAGCCACAAAGACTTGGTTAATTGTTAGCACAATACTTGCCAAGTGGCTAGAGAGGAGTCAAGACACAATAATCACAAGAAATCAATCACAGAGATGACACGGTGGTTATCCCGTGGTTCGGCCAAGTACTAAATTTGCCTACTCCACGTTGTGGCGTCCCAACGGACGAGAGTTGCACTCAACTCCTCTCAAGTGATCCAATGATCAACTTGAATACCACGGTGTTTTTCTTTACTTTGATCTTTTCCCGTTCGCGAGGAATCTCCACAACTTGGAGTCTCTCGCCCTTACAATTGAATTTCACAAAGAAGCACGGAGTAAGGGAGGGAAGCAACATACACAAATCCACAGCAAAATGCGCACACACACGGCCAAGAAACGAGCTCAAGAGACTATCTCAAAGTTCACACTAGAACGAGCTCGAATCACTGAGAATGACAAACGAATGCGCAAAGACTGAGTGTGGATGATCAAGAATGCTCTAAGGTTGCTTGTGTCCTCCTCCATGCGCCTAGGGGTCCCTTTTATAGCCCCAAGGCAGCTGGGAGCCGTTGAGAGCAAATCTGGAAGGCTGATCTTGCCTTCTGTCGTCGGGCGCACCGGACAGTCCGGTGCACACCGGATACTGTCCGGTGCCCGATTTATTTCCTTAAACAGCGCAGCCGACCGTTGCAGATGCGGGAGCCGTTGGCGCACCGGACATGTCCGGTGCACACCGGACAGTCCGGTGCCCCCTTCCGACCGTTGGCTTGGCCACGTGTCCCGCGCAGATCGCGCGGCCGACCGTTGGCCCTGCCGACCGTTGGCTCACCGGACAGTCCGGTGCACACCGGACAGTCCGGTGAATTTTAGCCGTACGCCGTCGGCGAATTCCCGAGAGTGGCCACTTCGGCCGAGGCAGCCTGCACCACCGGACACTGTCCGGTGCACCACCGGACAGTCCGGTGCCCCAGACCGAAACAGCCTCTTGGCTGTACACAGCCAAGTCTTCTCTTCTCTTCTTCTTTCTGTTTCTACCACTTAGACAAATATATTAGTACACAAAACCAATGTACTAAGACTTAGAAACATACCTTTGCTCTTGATTTGCACTTTGTTCATCCATTGCATAAATTCACATTTTAAGCACTTGAGTTGGCACTCAATCACCAAAATACTTAGAAATGGCCCAAGGGCACATTTCCCTTTCAGCTGATGCATTTCACGAGCTTCAGGATCTCCTGGCATTCCGAGGCGCTATGGCGGCTGTTGGGGTGGACAGGGCATGACCCACTGTCACTTCCCTGTTGTTGTGGGCGCTTGCGGCGCTCGTCCCGGCCCCCAGCCATAGCTGCAGTGACTGGAGCACCAGATTGCGGCCTATCATGACCGCGGTTCTTCTTCTTCTTCTTGCCACCGCCCTGGGTGGTGGCACCTGAGCCGCCCGTCTGGGTAACTCCGGTTTGCGGCACCGAGTGTCATGCACGGCCCTCAGCAGCTCTGGCACATTTGTCGGCCAAAGTGAAGAGTGTCGTGACGGTTTCCACGTCATGCATCGCTAATTTCTCCAACATCTTCTTATCACGCACCCCCTATCGGAAAGCAGTGATAATGGAGGCATCGGAGATGCGAGGTATAGGCCCTCGTACCTTGGTGAAACGGGAGATGAAAGTCCGAAGAGTCTCCCGGGTTCCTGCCTCACTGCATGGAGATGAGCCTCCACGCCATGCTGCTGATAAGCACTGGCAAAGTTCACTGTGAACCGTGCATAGAGCTCTTCCCAGGAGTAGATCGACCCCGGGGTGAGGTTCATGAGCCAGGTTTGGGCTGGCCCGGTCAAGGCTACATGAAAGTAGCTTGCCATCACAACAGTGTTTCCACCAGCTGCCGTAATGGCGGTGACGTAGACCTGCAAGAATTCCAACAGGTTCGATGTACCACCGTACTTCTCGGGCAGGAGTGGCCGAAACTTGGGTGGCCAAGTCGCCGCGCGAAGATGATCCGCTAGTGCAGCGCAGCCCACGCCGACCAATGGGACACCCGCCTAGATTCAGGCATCCCTTGGAGTTTGTGGTGAAACTGGAGTGAAGTCCTGGTCGAGGTTGCGACCCTCGAAGTTTTGCCAGCGCTCACGCGCCCTCTTTAGAGAGACTCGGGCATCCTCGCCCGCATGCCTATGGTTGAGCTCTGCCTACAGATCATCAGCCTTCTTTAGAGAGATTCGAGAATCCTCACACGCACGCCGGCGGTTGAGCTCTGCCCTCAGATCTTCAGTCCATGCACCCCTCACTGAGGGTCAGCACACATATGACGACGCCTCGCGTTGACGCCGGAATGACCGAGGCCTGGGTCTGGCCGAGCTAGAATGTGCCATGTCGAGGAGACGGTCGACATCTTCGCGCCAGTCTCATGGCCCCCAGCGAGGCCGTGGAACTTGGTGGGTTGCACAACAACTCCCTGGCTGCGGACAATGCCCCACCATGGGAAGCCCTCAACGAAGTCCTAGAGGTCTGCGCGGGTGTGTGCTGCTGCGCAGCGTGCATAGCAGCAGCACCAGGCGCAGGGCGGTTGGAGCCTCGTGGCATGGAAGATGCCGCCCCTTCCTCCATCAGGAAGTCCTCGGGAGACAAGTCGCGATGCTCGATGATCTGAACCATCGTATCGAGCGAGAAAATAGGCGAAAAACATAAAGCCAAGGCCCCCTACCTGGCGCGCCAAATGTCGATGGGGAAATCCACCGGTCGGGTGGCGGAACGCACCCGCCCTAATCCTAAGATAAGGAGGGGGCCTAAGCGGTTGCCTGTTTGGTGAATTCGAGATGAACACACGAGGACACGAGGGATTATAGTGGTTCAGGCCGCCGGAGCGTGATACCCTACCTCCACTGTGTGTAAGTAGTATTGAGAGTGTGATTGAGTCTGTCCCTTGTAACGCTATAGTTTAAGGGAGGCACATACAAGGATGCTGAGCCCCGACATGCAGGCCCAGGAGCATAATGGAAGAAATACATTATGTGAATAACTAATGCTGACAGAGTAACGCATGAGTAATCAGCGGGAGTCATGATGTCCGCAGTCCATGCTGCATTGATGGGCAGTTACCATACGAGTAATGGTGAGTCATTGCCCTCGATATGGTAACGTGTGAGTAACTGCACGCCCATGTATCGTGGACTGAGCACGCCGCCTGTCAGTGGAATGGACAGGCGCACGTCTTATCCGTAATGAATACGAAGGCGTGTGTAGCCCAGAGGCGTCATGTTAGGTTCCGCCCATTGGCTTATGCCGCGCACAGTATGCCATGTGGCAGCATCGGGTCTCCGCCTGAGCGGGGAGCAGAAGTGTATGCGGATAGGTCCGGATCACACTAGACCAGGTCTGGACACGTGTCAGCTCCGGACCCCCGCTTGGGCCCTAATTAAGGCACAAGTGTGTTCTATCCTGGAACCTTGGGACCCTACTGTGGGCGGCCCGGACCCCATACGGGGGGGTCCGGATCTCATTCTAGGGGTCCGGTCCGTACACGTGGGGTCCTGGACCAACTTGGAGGTCCGGACTGTATATCCAGGGGTCCGGCACTTTCCCATGGGGGTCCGGACTCACTTTTGATGCCTTGGAGTATATCACTTTCTCTGGACACGTGGCGGCCCCGGAGCCGCCCACGTGGTGGGGTCAGGTGTTGTTGCTGGCCTAGAGTAGTCGCCTGAGGCTGGGGCGAGTCATGTCCTGGTCCCACGTACAACTCCTTTACCACGCGACTAAAGATAGCCGCGTGGGTACTGCGTCTTCATACAGTAGTAAGGGGTACCCTAGTTTCATGGTACCGACAGTCGGGGTGTTATAGAAGTGGTGTCAGGCCATTCATTCAAAAATGGTTTTAATTGTAACTAAGTTAAATAAATACCTTGGGCAACCATTGCACGAGAAGTTTGTACTATTCATGATTATGAAGTCATTACCAAAGGAGTATGACACCTTTCACATTCACTATAACACAAGTGTCCAGGACAAGTGGAACCTGGATCAGCTAATGGTACAATGTGTTCGGGAAGAGGAAAGGTTGAAGAGTCAAAAAGGTGACTCTGTTGACTTTTCCAAACACACCATCCCAAAATTGAACAAGATCTCAAAGAATTTCAAAAAAAATAGGGAAAATATATTGGCAAGGCTTCAACCAGCAACAACCATCCAAAGTAGTTTGGAAACTTATCCCCCTGACACTTACCTCTACTGCAAGAAGACGGGACACTATAAGAGAAAGTGCCCAGACTTCCTTCAGTACATGCTAGAGAATGGTAAGGACCAAGTTACCTTTGTAGATGAGTCAGTGTGCATAGAATATCCTAGTTATTCTTAGTGGATTGACTCAGGTAAAACTGTTCATGTTGCTAATTCTCTACATGGCTTCTATTCAAACCGAGGGCTCCCAAAGGGCCAAAGAATAATTAAGGTGGCCAACAAAAAGGAAGCAGATGTGAAAAGCCATTGGAGATCTAGTTCTACTCTTAGATAACAATTTTAATTATCACTGAGAGACGTAATCTATGTTCCTTCCTTGAGAAGGAACTTAATTTTAGTTTCGAGAATAGATGATCAGGATATTCATTGTCACTTTGTGATAGATAATGTGTTATTTAGTTTAATAATAATAATATGGGACTTGCCATCCGATGAGGCATGCTTTACTTACTTTCGCCTTGTGATATTGTTAATGAGTTAAACACATTAGAAAACCAAGCCAGTCAGGAATAGCCAGGAAAAAAGAGAAATGGTAGAGAATCCTCTTCGAAATTATGGCATTATAGTTTAGGCCATATTTCAAGGGGGAGGGGAATAGAACGTCTCGTCAAGGAAGAGATTCTCCACCCCTTAGATTTTACAGACTTAGGACAATGCAAAGGTTGCATTAATGGTAAATTTGTGAAGCAGATCAAGAAAATTGCTAAGCATAGTATGAGAGTATTCGAAATAATTCATATATATATATATATATATATATGTGTGTGTGTGGTCATTCCCAGTAAGGATATTGGATGGATTCGATTCATTCGTAATCTTCACAGATGACTACTCTCGCTACAACTACATTTATCGTATTAAGAAAAGGTCAGGGGCATTAGACAAATTTCAATTGCTTAAAGTAGAAGTTGAGAATCAGCACGACTTGAAAATAAAGATAGTAATATCAAATCATGGGGGAGTACTACAAACGACATACAAAATATGGAAGGTACCCGAGCCTTTTGCGAGGTTCCTAAAAAATGACATAGTTGTTCGGTATTAAACACTTGGTGAGCCCAAACAGAAAGTGGTAGCCGAAAGAAGAAATAGCACACTAGAAATATCAGATCCTGGGGGAGTACAACAGAAGACATACAGAGTATGGATAGGTACTAAGACCTTTTGTGAGGCTCACGAAAGAAAATGACATAGTTGCCTAGTATTCAACACCTGGTGAGCCCTAACAGAATGGGGTAGCCAAAATAAGAAATAGAACACTAATATACATGGTCAGGAGTATGTTAAGTTACTCTAGCTTGTCATTGAGTCTGTGGATGAATACTTTAAAAACCGCTATATAAGAAGGTCTACCTATATAATATATATATATAAATTGTAGAAACGTATGGGCACCTAACTAGTATGAGAAAATCTTACACTTAACCTAAAACAAAAAGGTGGTACCATCAAGCGCCCCCGCCCCTTTCGTTTGCGGTTCAGTTGACTAGGACGGCATCGCACGATTCAGCTAGCTAGTAATGCAGCAAAGTACTATAATGCCATAGGGCCATAGCTGAAGTAAGGTCCATCCTCCGCCTGCGTTATACTTTAGCCATGGCGGGGCAATGGCAAGATATTTCCATGCACAGTGCTTACGGAAGTGTCCGGATTGGCTGAGTTCATGTGCCTTCAATTCGTAGCACTGCCGGCCTGCCCACTGCAATAACTTCTTCGTTCAGGCACGGTTCACAGCATCAAGCATCTGTCGTCAAGCGAATGCATGCACGCATGCTGAGTGAGACGTGCAACTATTACTGCGTAGCTGACAGGGGAGGCCATCTCCCTTGCGTTGCTTGCATTGCCATAATGCCATTGGGTTCAGATCACAGTAGCAGTAACCAATGAATTGCCCATGGTGGCAAACAGTTTGGCCCTTAATGGCCATTAAACCATCCGGCGTCCTTTGCCTACGCTGTTCTTGTCGTAAACTGCACAGTCTGCGCTGCGCGGTGCCCCAGCGGGCGAGATCCATGATCCATCCCATAGGCGAAATCTCCCAGTAGATGAGCTGTGTGTTCAATGTTGCCATTTATAGGTACCACTGTTTTCACGCCTCACTGCTACCACTACCCCCTCTTGATTTGGCATCATGCACATGAGAGATTTGGTTTAATTGTTCACCGTGGTCTCTATGTAGTGCAACAATGAGATCTTCCTAAAACTTCACCTAAGCCTAAAGATTCAAGACAACAAAAACAGAAGGTGAGTAGCTCACGAGCTAAGTAGTAACTAGATATTCTTGGTGTGAAGAACTGAAAGTTAAGAAAATCTTAACTTTCAGCGGTGACTTCAGTTTCCACAAACATTTATTTAAATTGGGGGCATCACGGTTAATTAAAACTTGATAAATAGATTTCACCTAGAACTGTCCATTTTTCTGCAAGTTCTAGCGAAATCCACCTCTATCTTGAGCTAGAAAAAGTATTAGCTAAACTTGATGAGAGCTCATTCCAAGCTACATGTTTTGTTCCAATCAACGATCGTCTCCATGTTATGTTTGCATGTGAGGACCCCAACACTTGTGCTATGGTTGTGATTTTTCTTCTAGTTATACAATATAAATCAGGGTATTGATCTTTTAAGACAGTTCTTCAAAGCCAAATATTCTCCGAGAATCTCACCTCCGATCCACTCCGGATATTGAAAGTTCCAAAGCGAAGAAAATCTTGTTTTACTCTCATCAGACTAGAACAAAAATGTGTCTCCCGATTTTCACTCAGCTTGAACGAAAGGTTTTAATGCGAAGTATTTATTTATTGCTAAACGTAGTTGGCTGGGAAGCAAAACATGTTGCTTTTGTCACAAGAATGAGACAACAACTAGGCACTTGTTTTTTGACTGTTGCTTTGCTTGGATGATTGGGGCTTAATTTAATTGGTTGTAGGTATTTCTAAACCCTCTAGAGTTTCCAATATGTTTGGGAATTGATTAGTGGGTTTCAAGAAAGATTTTAGAAGTCTTTTCCTACTAGGAATAGTAGCCACCGTTTGGTCATTCTGGTTATGTAGGAATAATTTAGGGCGTGTTCGGCTGGCTACAAGCCGACACTGTTGCAGCTGTTTGGACTGCTGCAGCTGCAATCCATAGAGAGAAAAATACTGTAGAAGCCGCAGCCGCAGCCGGATTGCAGCCGCAGCAAGCCGCAGCGAACAAGCTGTTAGTTTTCAGAAAAAGAACATGTTGACTCCTTTGTAGATTATCTTCATTACTATCCATTGGCTACATACATGGGTTGTGCTACTGAAGCAGAAACCACGTTCTACAACTATAGAGGCTACATTTCGGTTGGAGCAAGTGGCCAAAGCCTTTTCCCCAGGCTAATGGATGGTGTTCTAGTCTACGGATCGACTATCACTAGAGCGTGCTTGTCGTCATAGTGTTGTTTAGGTTGTATGCATCTTATTATGTAGAGACCAATAGAGAGTTTTGAAGACTTTGTTCAACATGATGTTTGGTCATTAAAAATAATATATTCTTCCTTGTAAAAAAGATATTATTGGTGATAACCGACGAACACAACTGATCACTCAAACTAGGAAAAAAAATACCAAGCACAACACAAAAAAGTCTTTAAAATCAACACATAATGGTCTCAACTCCAGCGGAGATAAAGTAGGACTACTTATGCAAATCACTCAACCCAACTAGTGGTTTGATGAATTCAAAAAAGGCCAAGAAATAGACCCAAAACACCCATGCCAACCGGAACACTAGAACACCAAAAACAAGTGAAAACTAGGTATCAAAAGAAGAGCAACTAAAACTTAGCAAACAACTCATACGATTTATCCACCATAAATCGAGGTGATAAGTGTCTCCATGCTCACAAGATTCACCAATTATGGAGTCGGATTGCACAAGTGAATAATTTCTGCAGTGTCTAAATTAATCATATGTGGAACTCAATAGCATACCAGAGGAATGAGAGAACCTATAGAAGAAGGATGAAATGAAATGATGTGCTAGGGAGATGACAACGGTCAAATCATCCTCCCTATTTATGAAGGGATCTTATACATTCCCAACTCGCCCCTAAGTAAGTAATTGGAGGCAAACCACTTAACCCTAGGGTGTCAAAGTCCAACCCAAGATGTGTAGAACTGATGGTCACATGCTCTTCATATACGTGTACATCTTAGCAGTGCATCAAGCAACACTCCATTACAGCTCTGTTCGTTTAGTCCAGATTGAAGGCCGGAATCATTCCAACTCATCGAGCTAATACAAATTTGTGAACTATTCCAATCCGGAACCAATCCAGTAAAGCATTCAGGAAGAACCGAACGGGCACTTAAGCGGTTGCTATACCAACTTAACATCATATTATTGCAGTACTAGTGAGTGAGTGTGTTATTATCAGCTCGATCCGGTTTAGCCTCTGTGTGATATGATATGAAATGACATCCCTGCCCGTACGTTTTCTCTCGCGCTCTTTCGTCACGGGTGGTCGTCCGGCAGGCTGGCCGCGTCGACGACGTACCCGCGGAGCGACGGCGTCCGGGCGGGCAGGTCCGGCTTGCGGTGGCGACGGTTCCGCACCCGGCGCCGCGCGACGTAGCGGCGCAGCCAGGGGGTGACGTCCTCGCTGGCCTTGATCATGAGGAAGAAGAGCAGGCGGTAGATGACGATCATGCTGAAGAGCACGGCCAGGTCCAGCCACTTGGAGCGGGCGACGTCGATCTGGAACACGGTCTCCAGGATGAACTCCCCCGGGATCCTGGGCAGCTCGTCGTCCTGGTTGTCGAACAGCAGGCCCCTGAGGTCGTTCTGGTACTGCCCCTGCAGCGCCCAGTAGTGGAAGCTGATGTATGACATGGGGTACCTCCAGAAGGGCTTGGGGATGTCGTGCGGAAGCCTGAAGTAACCCGACACCAGCATGAAGATCCCCTGTGTGTGTCCACGACGACCATTAGGGAACCCTCAGTCTCAGTCTCAGTCTCTCAGTCTCAGTTTAATTACCTGGATCCCTGCGCCGATTATGATGCCCATGAGGAAGTTGGGGATGACGCTGGCGATGGCCATCATGAGGCTCTCGACGACGGTGACGCTGGCGTAGAGCGCCAGCACGAAGAAGAGGTAGTGCGTGAAGCCCGGGTGCAGGCGCACCATGAAGTAGCACAGCGTGCCCGACACGAAGGTGATGAGGACCAGGAACGGCATCGCCGAGACCGTGTTGCTGACGACGAACGCCAGCACGCCGTAGTGCCCGTTCAGCCTCTCCCTCTGGAACACCTGGAGAATTATAAAGAAACGGGAATTGAATTAATAAGCTGAGCCTGAGGCCCTGAGCATAGGAAACCCTCCGATGACAGAGACAGACCTTCATGTCCTCCACGAAAGACGGAAACCCTCCGATGGACATGAACGTGACGAAGCCGAAGATGAACGAAGCACACGCGCCCCGGGCCTAGTAGTATAGTAGTTTTCATCAGTCAGATTCAGAACAAGCAAGTAGACGCATTATTATTCATTCAGTGCCCAATTAACCCAACAAAAGACGACGATAGATGTTGCGTGTTAATAATTACCAGGATAGAGCTGTATCCGGTCCCAACGTTGAGGTATATAGTCCCGATGCAAAGCGTGACGACGATGTAGATGATGAGCCTGAGCCAGTAGTAGCCGAAGTCCCTGGACATGTTGACGAACGAGCGCTTCGTGAGCGTGAACGCCTGCATCAGGAAGCTGGCCTGGCTCCCTCCTCCTGGATCCAGCACCGTTCCTTTCTGCGAGGACAGACAGACAGACATGGATCCCCCCCGGCCTTTCATCAGTTGTGTTGGAAAGCGGTGAACGATCGTCCAAGAGAATGGAGCAGCTGGCGCTTACGAGCCGGGCCATCTCGTCCACTTTCTGCTGCGCGTTGATGTGGCACTGCGAGTGCTGGTAGTAGCTGGTGAGCCTCCTCATCGCTTCCGACGTCGTCATCTTCTCCAGCGGGTCGTCGTCGTTGGACCTTTCGAACTACACGAGCGAAAGGAGATGCTATGTATATAGGCTACAACAGCCAAAAAAAAAACTAAGGAGCGAGGTGGTGAAATCCGACTCACCCTCGCCTTCATCGACCCTTTGAGAGTGGCCTTCACCTTGTCGAAATCCGAGTTTATGCACCGGAGGAAATGGTCCGACGGGTTGCGCATCGGCGGGCACGGGAAGCCAGCCTGGGCGAAGAACTGTGCACGCAACAGATAGACGGCTCTCTCAGATGCCAGCCATATGCATCGGTAGTAGAGTAGAGAGTAGAGACCAGTGCCTTCACCTCGCAGGCCTCCGATGCCTTCCCGAAGTAGACTGTCCTGCCCCCTGACAGAAGGTAGAGGCAGTCGAACAGCAAGAAAACCTCGCTGCTCGGCTGGTGCACCGACGCTATGACGGTCCGGCCGTCCCTTGCCAGCCCTCGCAGCGTCTGCGTCACGAAGAACGCCGAAGCACTGCACATTGTTTTGCATCATCGGTCATCACTAGTAGTAGTATAGGACGAAGAAACAGAAGCGCATATATATAAAAGTACCTGTCAAGGCCACTGGTAGGCTCGTCCAGGAACAGCAGCCTGGGCCGCATGAGTATTTCCAGGGCGATGCTGACCCTCCGCTTCTCGCCGCCGCTGATCCCCCTCAGGTGCCAGTTGCCGACGACGGTGTCGGCGCAGTCCTGCAGCCCCATCTCCACGATGGTGCCCTCCACCAGAGCCTGCTTCTCCTCCCTCGGCATCTTGTCGGGGAGCCGGAGTCGCGCCGAGTACGAGATCGTCTCCCTCACCGTCAGCGTGCCGATCAGGTTGTCGTCTTGCGTCACGTAGGCCTGAGTATTATTGGCAACAAGGTTCCAGGTGAGGTGAGATTGGCAATACGATCCATCTGAAAAGCAGATTGACAAATCCAAATCCACTCCATGTTCATGGGAGGAGACTGACAGTCACAGACAAATGCTCGGTTTCAGTTTCACACAGAAAAACGTGCGTGGAGAGCTAGCCTGTCCTGTCATGTCTATTTCATCAGATCGACGAACAACTTATAGACAACAACAAAACACACCTCTTTCTGTCATGCGCAAGGAGAAAAAGGAGAAGACCGATCGAGGACGAGCGCACGTACCGCGGCGCCGAAGGAGAGGTTGGCCTTGCGCCCGTTGAGGAGGACGGTCCCGGAGAGGAAGGCGTTGGCGGCGAGGCGGCCCGCGAGCGCGTCGAGCAGCGTGGACTTGCCGGAGCCGGACGGGCCCATGAGCGCGGTGATGGTGCCGGGCTCGGCGTGCCCCGTGAGGCCCTGCAGCACGGCCTGCGTGTCGCCGGTGCCGAGCGCGACGGTCACGGTGAGGTCGCGCCACGCCAGGCGCGCCGACACGTCCCCGACGAGGACCCCGCCCGCCGCCGCCGCCGCCCTGTCGCGCCACAGCGTCTCGCTGAGCGGGCTCAGCAGCACGGGCGCCGCGGCCGCCGCCGCCGCCGAGTCCTGATCCAGCTCCGCCTCCGCCGAAGCCACGGCCTCCCTCCCCGTCATCCCGCCCGGCCACTGCCCCCCCCCCCCCCCCCCCCCCTGCTGCTGCTTCCTCACGATGCACCTCGTTCGGTTCGGAGGCCGTAGAGCAGGCAGCCGGCTAGTGGCTTCAGCAGTTTCCTTGCCCAGCCGCAAGAATGGCTAAGCTTCACGCGAGAAGAGTGGCTGGCTTGCCGTGCCGGGCGTGTCCGCGCTGCAGAGTAATGCGCTCCCTCGCTCTGCTGCTGGGCCTGGGGGTGGCGAGTTTTATGAGCGGGAAGCAGGGGGTGGATACGAGGGAGTAAATGGTGTGCAGCGAGCGAGTGGTTAGAGTCACTCAAGAGAGGAGAGGAGACGGAGCGGAAGTTATGAAGGGCCGGCCGGGGTCCAGCGGCGCAGAGGCATCCCATATTACTACTGACTCCGTCCATACTAGCTAGCATGCGAAATGCGATGCGGCCATGCGGGTGAGGAGGGGCGTTGCGTTCGGCGTGTGTTCGAGGCGAGGCCAGGCCAGGCCATGAGGTTGAGATGGGTGCAAAGCTGCATCTGCATGAGTTCCGCACGCACGTCTGGTTCTGGTCTGGCTGGCTGCCGTCCTCGGACCCGGCTGTTGCATGCGAATGCGATGCACGGGTTTGATCAGAGGAAAGTGAGTTACCGGTAGCAACCCCCTCCCTGCACTCATCGCGTGTCACACTGTAGACCCGGATCTGACTTTAGGCGCTTCGCTTGTAAATGAAACATTCTTTACTAATGGGACGTTTGGATCCCTTTATTTTAAAGGAATTGGAATTCACTAAATAAAGTAACTTGTTTAGTTTGGAATTTGACATTCCACCACTTTCCAAAGTTCAGATATAAGCTTATCTGAAATTCATAGAGTGGAGGATAGAAAATGATTTTATGCATGATTAGAATTTGTTTCTAATCTGTAACTTACATGACACTCTTCGTTCTACTCCTCTATAGTAAAAATGTAGCACATAAATATCTAAGACATCTTGCTAATAATGTAATACAAATATATTTTGTATAAAAGTGAATTAGCTTAATTGATATATGCCTAAATTACTATTATTAGAATAGAATTCAATTCCAGTGATCCAAACAGGGCGTAAAAGAAATGGGAGATGATCAAAGATTACTGGAAGTGTATGACTAAGACTTAGGGGTGTTTCGTTTCTAGGGATTATTTTTTAGTTCTTCCATTTTATTTTACATTTTAGTTCTTAAATTGACAAATATGGAAACTAAACTAGAGTTTTTATTAGTTTAGGCGCTTCGCTGGTAAATGAAACAATCTTCCCTGCAGGTAAATGCACGTACGTGGAAGTGTATGGCTAAGCTTTAGAGGTTGTTGGGCTAATTTTTAGTTCCTCCATTTTAGTCCATTTTAGTTCTTAAATTGTCAAATATGGAAACTAAAATAGAGTTTTAATTAGTTTATATATTTGCCAATTTAATGACTAAAATGGAATAAAATGTCACTAGAAACCAAACATCTTCTTAATCTACTATTAGACATATCTATAGATGGTCAAACGGACCGTCCGGGAGGAGAGATCCTAGTGTTTGTCTTGGGATGTGGCAGGCCACCCAAGATGTCTCTAGACAACATAGAGTTACAGAGATGTGAAGATTGAGATGAAGAAGGCTATGTGACTGGCTACTCCTAGGCAAGAAAGTAAATGGATTGATAAACTGGTTGATTGATTCGATTGATGGTGCCCACAATTGGTCGTACCCCTTCATATATATAGGGGGAGGTCTAGACCTGTTCCTAGGCGTTCCCCAATAGAATCCACGGTTCTAGATGAATAAACACACACGGAAAAAGGGCTTATCTGCCGGATCTAACCTAATCACGGACCATCCGCTGCCCGGACTGTCCGCTACAGAGCCAGACCGTCCGATAGTGCCTAGTGCCACAAAAGGTACTCAACACCAACAAGCCATGATTTTATTAGAGTTGCTCTTTGTGAATCTCCCATAAGAAATGAGCACAAGAGCTCCTTACAATTGATGATCAGAGCCGACAACAATCACCAAAGCCACTCTATTATCGTTAGCTACCTACAAGCCATCTAGGTGGTGACAACCATCAAGAGTAATAAGAATCCTACAACTCAAAAGAATTAGTAGTGCCACTATATGAATAAATCAATACAAATCACTCAAGATTACTCCCAATCTCACTTTGGATGAACCAATATCATTAAAGAAGAATGGGAGATGTTTTCTTAGGCTTAATAGGGTGTATACCCTATTAGGAAGCTAGGATATATGCTCTGGGCCAAACAAGCTCTATTTATAAGGACCCAAGAGAAACTAGTCGTTGGTCCCTTTATCGTGTAGAAAATGGGGCTATCAAATTGTTTGATGTCCACTGAAAGTCGCCTAGAGGGGGTGAATAGGCAAATCTGAAATTTACAAACTTAAGCACACACTACAAGTCGGGGTTAGCGTTAGAAATATAAATGAGTCCGAAAGAGAGAACGAAAAATAAATCACAAGCAAATAGGGCGGATGACACAGTGATTTGTTTTACCGAGGTTCGGTTCTTGCAAACCTACTCCCCGTTGAGGTGGTCACAAAGACCAGGTCTCTTTCAACTCTTTCCCTCTCTCAAACGGTCACTTAGACCGAGTGAGCTCGGTCCTTTCTCTTCAATCAAATGGGACACTAAGTCCACTACAAGGATCACCACAACTTGGTGTCTCTTGTTTTGATTACAAGTGAGTTGAACACAAGAAGGAAGGAAGAAGAAAAGCAATCCAAGCGCAAGAGCTCAAATGAACACAATTGTCTCTCTCACTAGTCACTATTTGATTGGAATGATCTTTGGACTTGGGAGAGGATTTGATCTCTTGTTTGTGTCTTTGAATGAAGTCTATAGCTCTTGTATGAGGTTTGATGGCTAAAAACTTGGATGCATTGAAGTGTGGTGGTTGGGGGATATTTATAGCCCCAACCACCAAGTTGACCGTTGGTGGAGGCTGCTGTCGTACTGTCCGGTGTGCCAGCCACGTCACCCGGCCGTTGGGTTCTGACCGTTGGAGCTTCTGACAGGTGGGCCACCGGACAATCCGGTGGTGCACAAGATAGTTACTATTCACTGGCCGGTGCACCTTCTGGCATTGCTCTGACTTCTGCGCGCGCAGACGCGCACTGTTCACTTTTACTGTTCCGTTGCAGTCGACCATTGGCGCTATGTAGCCGTTACTCCGCTGGCACACCGGACAGTCCGGTGCTACACCGGACAGTCCGGTGAATTATAGCCAGAGTGAGACTTCCTAGAGTGAATTCTCCTAATTTTGTGCTCGAGATAACCGGCAGGGTATAAAATGTAACCCTCGTTATCCTGAGCCATGGGAGCCTTGCCCTTAACAAAGTTAGATAATCTTTTAGGAGGGGCATTAAGCCTGACATTGTCTCCCTGTTGGAAGCCAATGCCATCCTTAATGCCAGGGCGTCTCCCACTATAGAGCATGCTTCTAGCAAATTTAAAATTTTCATTTTCTAAGTCATGCTCATTGATTTTGGCACTAAGTTGAGCTATGTAATCATTTTGTTGTTTAATTAAAGCTAGGTGATCATGAATAGCATCAACATTTATATCTCTACATCTAGTGCAAATAGTAACATGCTCAACGGTAGATGTAGAGGGTTTACAAGTATTTAATTCAACAATCTTAGCATGTAAAATAGCATTCTCATCTCTAAGATTGGAAATGGAAACAATGCAAACATTTAAGTCTCTAGCCTTAGCAATTAATTTTTCATTCTCAATTTTAAGGATAGAGAGCGATGCATTCAAATTGCCAATCTTAGTAATCAAACTAGCATTATCATTTCTAAGACTAACAATTGGATCATCACAAATATCTAACTTCTCAACCTTAGCAATCAAATTAGCATTCTCAATTCTAAGGTTGGAAATAGTGTCATGGCAAGTGCTTAGCTCACTAGTTAATTTTTTATTTTTCTCTACCTCCTGAGCATAAGCATTTTTAACTTTAACATGCTTCTTATTTTCTTTAATTAGGAAGTCCTCTTAGCTATCTAAGAGTTCATCCTTATCATGAATACACTAATTAATTCATTTAATTTTTCCTTTTGTTGCATGTTTAGGTTGACAAAAAGTGTAAATAAATCATCCTCATCATCACTAGAGTTAGCATCATCACTAGATGTTGCATACTTAATGGAGGATCTAGATTTTACCTTCTTCTTCTTGTCGTCCTTTGCCATGAGGCACTTGTGGCCGACGTTGGAGAAGAGAAGGCCTTTGGTGACGACGATGTTTGTGGCGTCCTCGTCGGAGGAGGAGTCGGTGGAGCTCTCGTCGCAGTCCCACTCCCGGCAAACATGGGCATCGCCGCCCTGCTTCTTGTAGTACCTCTTCTTTTCTCTTCTCTTTCCCTTCTTGTCTTCGCCCCTGTCACTATCACTAGACAAAAGACATTTAGCGATAAAATGATCGGGCTTACCACATTTGTAGCAAACCTTCTTGGAGCGGGGTTTGTAATCCTTCCCCCTCCTTTGCTTGAGGATTTGGCGGAAGCTCTTGATGATGAGCGTCATTTCCTCGTTGTCGAGCTTGGAGGCGTCAATGGGAATCCTACTTGGTGTAGAATCCTTCTTTTCTTCTTCTGTCGCCTTGAATGCGACGGGTTGCACCTCGGGTGTTGAGGTGGTGCCTTGCTCGATGATTTTCTTGGAGCCTTTGATCATCAATTCAAAGCTCACAAATTTTCCTATCACTTCCTCGGGAGACATTAGTTTATACCTTGGATCACCACGAATTAATTGAACTTGTGTAGGGTTAAGAAAAACGAGTGATCTAAGAAAAACCTTGACCATTTCATGGTCATCCCATTTGGTGCTCCCGAGGTTGCGCACTTGGTTCACCAAGGTCTTGAGCCAGTTGTACATCGCTTGTGGCTCCTCCCCTTGGTGAAGCATGAATCGACCGAGCTCCCCCTCGATCGTCTCCCTCTTGGTGATCTTGGTCACCTCGTCTCCTTCGTGCGCGGTCTTGAGCACATCCCAAATCTCCTTGGCGCTCTTCAACCCTTGCACCTTGTTATACTCCTCTCGACTTAGAGAGGCGAGGAGTATAGTGGTGGCTTGGGAGTTGAAGTGCCGGATTTGGGCAACTTCGTCCGAGTAATAGTCTTCATCCCCCGGCGATGGTACCTGTACTCCAATCTCAACAACATCCCAAATACTAGTGTGGAGTGAGGTTAGATGGTGCCTCATTTTGTCACTCCACATATTATAATCTTCACCATCAAACATGGGTGGTTTGCCTAATAGGACAGAAAGTAAAGGAGTACTTTTGGAAATGCGAGGATAGCGTAGGGGAATCTTACTAAACTTCTTGCGCTCATGGTGCTTAGAAGTTACGGACGGCGTGTCGGAGCCGGAGGTGGATGGCGATGAAGAGTCGGTCTCGTAGTAGACCACTTTCTTCATCTTCTTTTTCTTCTCGCCGCTCCGACGTGACTTGTCATGTGAAGGGGATCCCTTCACCTTGATGCCGGACTTACCGGATGGAGCCTTCCCATGGCTTGTGGCGGGCTTCTCGCCGGTCACCATCTCCTTCTTGGTGTGATCTCCCGACATCACTTCGAGCGGTTAGGCTCTAATAAAGTACCGGGCTTTGATACCAATTGAAAGTTGCCTAGAGGGGGGGGGGGGTAAATAGGCAAATATGAAATTTACAAACTTAAGCACACACTACAAGCCGGGGTTAGCGTTAGAAATATAAACGAGTCTGAAAGAGAGGGCGAAAAACAAATCACAAGCAAATAGGGCGGATGACACGGTGATTTGTTTTACCGAGGTTCGGTTCTTGCAAACCTACTCCCCATTGATGTGGTCACAAAGACCGGGTCTCTTTCAACCCTTTCCCTCTCTCAAACGGTCACTTAGACCGAGTGAGCCTTTCTCTTCAATCAAATGGGACACTAAGTCCACTACAAGGATCACCACAACTTGGTGTCTCTTGTTTTGATTACAAGTGAGTTGAACACAAGAAGGAAGGAAGAAGAAAAGCAATCCAAGGGCAAGAGCTCAAATGAACACAATTGTCTCTCTCACTAGTCACTATTTGATTGGAATGATCTTTGGACTTGGGAGAGGATTTGATCTCTTGTTTGTGTCTTTGAATGAAGTCTATAGCTCTTGTATGAGGTTTGATGGCTGAAAACTTGGATGCATTGAAGTGTGGTGGTTGGGGGGTATTTATAGCCCCAACCACCAAGTTGACCGTTGGTGGAGGCTGCTGTCGTATGGCGCACCGGACAGTCCGGTGCGCCAGCCACGTCACCTGGCCGTTGGGTTCTGACCGTTGGAGCTTCTGACAGGTGGGCCACCGGACAGTCCGGTGGTGCACCGAACAGTTACTATTCACTGTCCGGTGCGCCTTCTGGCGCTGCTCTGACTTCTGCGCGCGCAGACGCGCACTGTTCACTTTTACTGTTCCGTTGCAGTCGACCGTTGGCGCTGTGTAGCCGTTACTCCGCTGGAACACCGGACAGTCCGGTGCTACACCGGACAGACCGGTGAATTATAGCGGAGCGGCTCCCAGAATTTCCGAAGGTGGCAAGTTCGGAGTCGGGTTCCTGGTGCACCGGACACTGTCCGGTGGTGCATCGGACTCTGTCCGGTGGCACACCGGACAGTCCGGTGCGCCAGACCAGGGCACACTTCGGTAGTCTTTTGCTCTTTTTATTTGAACCCTTTCTTGATCTTTTTATTGGTTTGTTTTGAATCTTTGGCACCCATAGAACTCATAATCTAGAGCAAACTAGTAAGTCCAATTAATTTGTGTTGGGCAATTCAACCACCAAATTCATATAGGAAAAGGTGTAAGCCTATTTCCCTTTCATCCACAGTCAGGCCAAAGCACACCGGTCCAGTAACTTTAGAGCTTGACATATGTACTAACAATTAGAATGTTACCATTACAACTCTAACATCTATAACAATAGGGATGCAATCGGATCGAATACAGACGAATATTACTCATTCCATATTTGTTTTCATATATTCTCTTTGGATACAAATATTATCGAATTATCCAAAATTGAGTATCTAAATACAAATATAAATCAGATACATAATACCCAGACTTGTACATAGATGGGATCTTAGCCCCCTTAGACAGATCAAATTCGAATTTGGATGTATAATATCCATACCATTTACATCCCTATTTAACCACATATCGTCTGAGGACTAGAGTCTAAACACCATCAGAACAATGTTGGCCAATGTCCGACGGTACACATAATGACTAGAGAGCTCCAAACTACATCAGGTTGGTCCAACAGTCCTCGTTGGACCAACACTCAAGTTTTGACGACCCTGTATGAATTTTCTTGCCCACCTAACAACAAAATTGTTCTGATAAGCAGTGCACCTATATTGTCCTATGTTGTCGCATTTGTATATTTAGACCAACAAACTTGAGTCTAAAGCTCATTGAATCATACGAGAGAGCTAGAGAATGTCGAACTGGTCAGGATCCAAAGGCTAGGGTCCAACGATCCTGTCTTGTGTGAGGCTTGGGTTAGCCATCGAACTAGCACTATGCAGGTTCAAAATTATCCATGTTAGTGTCTAATGCTTGTTAGAGGCATCCACTAGCCCTTTTTCTTCCATCCTTTTCATGCTTGGTAACTCCAACATTCCCTCACACTTGTTCATATGAGTTGGCATTTCACAAACATACATAAGGTGGAGTTTCATAACTTCACTAGGTTTAATACATATGCATGGAGTTAATTCACCTACTGGCACTTAAGTAACCGTTCGAATCTTTGAGTTCTCTTTATAGTACGACTACTCATCCTAAGTCCGATCTCGTATTCTATTGCATCGTGATCGACAAAAACAAAATGTCCTAGCTATATCTTTGTCTTAAGCCTTTGCACTTTTCTCTCCTTGCTTCTTTCTAGGTGGAGCACTTGATTATCCTTTATGGCCATCACCATTCTTCTTATAGTTGCCGATCTTGCTCAATCTTAGATGAGAACTTAACCTATAATATTCATGACACTTAGAGTATAGATTACTCCACTAGTTATCGCAATTATCAAAACCACACATGGAGCTTTCAAAGAAGTCTAGAGTGCTCCCATACAGTGGTCAATACATGCATCGTCCTTGGATGCTAGATAAGCGATAAGCTAGATATCATTGTTATCTAGTGCTCTTCTATTTTTAGGTTCATACAAACTTCACCTAAAAACCGAGGGGCTTATGTTGACAACAAAAAAATATACCAACATAGATATTTTGCTTCACCAACAAGTTCATATCATAAAAAATATAGTAGAAAATGTTTGGCATGACAAAAATCAAAGCACAACCATGACGGTTTGGAAGTGGCCAGGTCGATTTTTCTTGCCTACTTCGAGTCTGATTTTTTTCGGAATTGATTTTGGATCTATTTTCAATCTGAGAAACTTATAGACTATGTTCATGACATGTTTCCTACTAGAATAAAATCAGTCCCTCTATATAAACGTGAGGATCATATTCTATTGAGAAAATCTAACTTCCAATCATAAAAAAAAAAATCATCCACTACCATTTTCGCTAACTTTCTCTCTACCTGTTCATCACGTCTGTCGATGAAATCTGACGGTGTTCTAGACGACATTGTTTCAAGGATTTCAATGTGTCCCCTCCCTATGAAGGACATGCTTTTAAATCAGCCTAACGACTGTGTGTTTTATCGCTTCACTACATTCTTTCTAGGATCAAGGTTGTATACGAACGTGCTAACATTTATTGATCTGCGATCCAAATCAACATCAACACTGTGTGCTACTTGTACTGCAGTACTACTGTTCGTGGCTACCCAACATTAACCGGTTGGCCCGTTTGCTACGCGCGTGTAGAGGCAAAGATTTGCATGCTTGGGACTTGGGACCAAAGAGATTAAAAAAAAAGGCTGGACGGCTTCTGCTCGAATGCTCGATGATCCTCCGTTGAAATTGACTGACCCTTTTCACGATTCACTCCACAACCTATCAGCAAAGGCTCAACTGCTCAAAGCATGTGGCGTGTTGGAGATCAGACAAGCATATGCCCTCGTAGTACTACCTCCTCTCGTCTCGTCCATCCGAATTAATAGATTGCTGATCGGTCGTTCCAGCTGAAAATACTCCCTTTAATTAGCTTTCTTGCAGTCGCTCTATTCTACACACAAGTACAATCTGATTAGCCATCACCAAGCCTTGTTCTGATTGGTTTTGACGACATTCCTGCCACCATAATTCTGCAGGACTCCTTGCAAACAGTTTAGGCTTTGTTTGGATAATTTAGTATTGATCCCAATCCACGTGTGTTGAGATGGATTGTGGGTGTAAATTAGTTTAAGTTACACCCCAGTCTAGCTCAATATACGTGGACACTGAATTACCCAAACTAGGTCGTAAAGGTTTCTCAAACCGAGCCAACTAATACTAGCTCCAACAAGGAACTCTAAAGGGTTCTGTACCCTAAATTTAGAGGATCAGAACGTCCTCTACTCACTCCAACAACGTCCTCTAAACAATCCTCTAAATTTAGAGAACGCTGTTGGATCCTCTATATATAGAGTTTCTCTAAACGTTACTCTATCTATTTAATACTTTAAACAACCGATTTAGCAAAACTAAAATATGTACAACATATTTGAGAGTATGACAAATATGTATGTACAAAAATTAAAAATTAAAAAATGTCACTAATATATGTATTTGCGTATAGAGGATGTAATTTAGAGGACGTTGTTGGAGAGGAAAGATATATAGAGGATGGAATCTTTTAGAGTAGACTGTAAAGGACGGATATAGTGGATAGATATAGAGGACGTTGCTGGAGATAGTCTAAGGTACCGTTCGGTTGTTTGGGATTGGTAGGTCGGAACGATTTCTAACCGGATTGCTTTTCTAATTTATATAAACTTTGATTAGCTGAAACGATTCCAGGTGCAATCCGGCACAAATGAACAAGGCCTAACTGTGTGTGTCAGTCTCGAGTTGAACGTTTGGACTTTGTAGCAAAGCTGGATCACCGTGTAAAACACAAATCAGTCTGGGCATTGGCAGGTTGGTTTCACCACCGGTGGAGGACGAATGGACAAGGATTCAGGGGCCGATCGGATGCGGTTGCATCTCCCCATCCCAAGCCATGCGTGCAAACGAAATGGAACGAACAAGGACGCAGGCCTTCAACCGCATTAAAGCAGCGGGCAGGTGGCTGTTGGCGGCCACGAACCCCGCGAATTCATGCTGCGGCGCACAGCGTCAAAATGAAAAAGGTTTTCTACTGCTTCTAGCCCAGCGCTGCGTCAAAAAGAATACCACGGCCGATGCAGTGGGCTGTGCCTGAAGTGAATTCACAAGAACGCCTCTCTCTCTCTCTCTCTCTCTATATATATATATATATATATACCTCACATGACAAGATGAAGTCTCAGCTCACTTACGGCTGATTTGGTGGACAGTGATCACGAGGGGATCCATGGGAAGGAATCCCCTTGCTATTTAAAATTAAATAGTAAGAGGATTCCTCCACAGTGGATCCCCTTATAATCTTTATCCACCAAATCAGTCCTTATGTTGTTCCACGACCCCCACACATGTAAGTGGCTAGTTGTGGTGGTATTTATACAGTCTTGCCACTCAAATAAAGTCATTGAAACTCAATAGGTTTTTGTGTGTTAACGCCGTGAGTTCCACATTAGCTTGCCATCAAAACTAGCTATTGAAAATTGCCAGACTTTTCTGGACGGTGGCAAACTTTTCTGCACAGCACCGAACACGTCCAGTGCCTTCCACTTGGACTAGACGTTGGATCTAGCCATTGTCGATCATTTAGCCTTCATGGTATCTGGTGCGCCACCAGTGCTGTTATCGAACATGTCCGTTGAGTTATACTCGGCTCGGGTTGCATTTGCATCCTCTCTGAGTGCCTTCTCTGGTGCCTTATGTCCCTTATGTCCGGTGCATACAGAGGTGCCTAATGCACTAAGTCTTTAGCCCAGTCTTTGGTTCAGCCACAGTACTCATCCGGTGTGTTATCGGACATGTTTGGTGCCCCCCTACTATGTTAAATTCTTTGTGTCTTAATGTTTCTACTCTTGGGAACTTTTTTGTGTCTTAGACTCTTACATGATCATCAAACACCAAAAACCTTTAATTAAATTGGCCGAGGTTCATTTTCCTTATAGGCACCAAATTCTGGATGGGACAAATTAGTGGACCAAAATGCGAGGAAGGATTGTATTTGGTATAGAATTCGGTCTGAGTATGATCAATGTCATGTATGTTAGAAAATATTGTGTCAATAGAAGTTTTAGTTAGTTACAGTTTGCTTAGAGGTTTGAGACTCTGACTATAAATATGTAATCTTATGTTATCAATAAGTGGGAGGAAACAATGTCCTATGAACTACATTTTTATATTACCTTTTGGTGCATTGCCATCCCCTATTTGTAGGGAGCTATTTCCCGACTAGGAATTCCCCATTACCATCCCTATAGAGGAGGATACGAACGATTAAATGTAGCGAAACAGAGGCTTTACCGTCTACTAGTCGGTTACCCGTGTGTTGCGACGGCTCACAACAATATCCACGTAAATTATCCACCAAAAAGATCTCAAGATTTTTTTATTGATTGTCTCCGCTCTTCGCATAATATTTTTATGAACGCACGGGTACCATAGGTAGCAAATTAGAGACCCCTATCCCTCGCCTCCCCCACTTCCGAGGTTTCGTAGAGCAGTAGGGGAAGGGAAGTGGCGGACATACATGTTCGTTGCCAGAGAAGGACACGACAAAGACCTAGGCATCTGGAGGCGACATAGGTAGTATACCACTAGATATATAGGGAGAGAGTGATAGTCGCCTAGAGGGGGGGGGGTGAATAGGGCGAAACTGAAATTTACAAATATAAACACAACTACAAGCCGGGTTAGCGTTAGAAATAAAAACGAGTCCGCGAGAGAGGGTGCAAAACAAATCTCAAGCAAATAAGGAGTGTGACACAAGGATTTGTTTTACCGAGGTTCGGTTCTCGCAAACCTACTCCCCGTTGAGGTGGTCACAAAGACCGGGTCTCTTTCAACCCTTTCCCTCTCTCAAACGGTCCCTCGGACCAAGTGAGCTACTCCTTCTCAATCAAACGGGAACAAAGCTTCCCCGCAAGGGCCACCACACAATTGGTGCCTCTTGCCTTGGTTACAATTGAGTTTTGATCACAAGAACAAGAGAGAAAGAAAGAAGCAATCCAAGCGCAAGAGCTCAAAAGAACACGGCAAATCTCTCTCGCTAATCACTAAAGCCTTGTGTGGAATTGGAGAGGATTTGATCTCTTTGGTGTGTCTAGAATTGAATGCCTAGCTCTTGTAAGTGGTTGAGAAGTGGAAAACTTGGATGCCTTGAATGTGGGGTGGTTGGGGTATTTATAGCCCCAACCACCAAACTAGCCGTTTGGGTGGAGGCAGTCTGTCGCATGGTGCACCGGACAGTCCGGTGCACACCGGACATGTCCGGTGCGCCAGCCACGTCACCCGGGCGTTAGGGTTCTGACCGTTGGAGCTCTGACGCTGGGCCCGCCTCGATGTCCGGTGGCGCACCGGACATGCACTGTAGAGTGTCCGGTGCGCCAGCATGGGCGTGCCTGACTTCTGCGCGCGCTGGCGCGCATTTAATGCGTCCGCAGGTAGCCGTTGGCGCCGAAGTAGCCGTTGCCCCGTTGTTACACCGGACAGTCCGGTGTACACCGAACATGTCCGGTGAATTATAGCGGAGCAGCCGATGCGAATTCCCGAACCTGCCAAGTTCCAGAGCCGCGTCCTCTTGGAGCACCGGACACTGTCCGGAGTACACCGGACAGTCCGGTGAATTATAGCGCGCCGGCTCTGAAAATTCCCGAGGCTGAGGAGTTCAGCGCGAGGTCCCCTGGTGCACCGGACACTGTCCGGTGGCACACCGGACAGTCCGGTGCGCCAGATCAGGGAGCCTTTCGGGATGCCTTTAGCTCTCTATTTTGAACCCAACATTGGTCTTTTTAATTGACTTGTTGTGAACCTTTGGCACCTGTATAACTTATACACTAGAGCAAACTAGTTAGTCCAATTATTTATGTTGGGTAATTCAACCACCAAAATTATTTAGGAACTAGGTGTAAGCCTAATTCCCTTTCAGAGAGCACACAAGCGGAGAAAGAAGCCCAGTTGGAGCAGCTCCAAACCGAGAGGCACCCGCACCGGTCGTCAATCCGAGAAGGGCGAGAGAATGCGAGTGCCTTTCAAGCCCTGGACCCGCCGAAGCGACACAACACTACCACCAACTTCGTAGCATATGCTGACTTCTACCACGCTACGAGCCTTGGTTGTCCAATATCTCAGACCAAGACTTCTCATCGCCAAGATAACCTAAGCGTGGCAGGCGCCACCATGTCCTCCTTGATGGCACGCACGGAGAAAGGCCAGGAGCATGACCGACTCGCCCCGTACTCGTGTCGACGAGCGTCGGTCGGCTCGTGGCTGCGACCATGGGCAGAGCAGTAGGTTGGGGAGGAAGAATAGGGTGAAGGCCGGGGAGACGAACGGGACGTCCGACAACGGCGAAAACGATGGTGTGTGCATGATGTGAAAAGTCCTCGTGGACGTGCAATAGCCACTGCGCGAGTCGGTGTCGGGGCTGGTGTCAGATGAATACGGGGAGGAGGCACATACTCCTACGTCCTCTGTCGAGAATGGGGTGGCGCGGAGGTGGAGGCATGAGGGGAGAGAGAAAATAAGTAGAATGGCGAACGAGGTGGTGGCAATAGAGTCGAGGACCATAATTATCGTATGGAGGTATAGATGGCCAAATGAGTCGTGTCTGGTAAGCCGGTCCAAGGCATGACCTATTTAATGGTGTCTGGGCCAACCCGGCACGAGCGTCTTGCGTTGCTTGGGCCGTAGCCTCGACCCGTAGTGCTGGCCCGGTCCGACACAATTATTTTTTTATTTTACAAAAAATCATATATATATACAATTTATATTCAATATTATAAACATTTAAACATAATGTTCTACTGTTAACTAGACAACTTTGTCTAGTGTATCTTACCTTTCTTCCATCAGGGTTTGGGTTCAAACCCCAACTCCTACACCATTTTTTAACATAACTCACCTCCTGCACCGCTTTTTAACATTTTACGCTGAGTTGATTTAAAAGAAATGTAGGTACTTTTTGTAAAAATGACAGTTAAAACTGG
The DNA here is from genome assembly GCF_902167145.1 of Zea mays. Classification (NCBI taxonomy): domain Eukaryota; kingdom Viridiplantae; phylum Streptophyta; class Magnoliopsida; order Poales; family Poaceae; genus Zea; species Zea mays. The sequence continues at coordinate 26,713,084 of NC_050100.1, read as the reverse complement.
TGTTTTTAGTATATAGTAGAGATATTGTTGGAGGGTGCGCTCCTCGTAGCCATATAAATTAGCAATCTAAATTGTTGGAAAATTATGAAAGGTGTGGGTTTATTGAATCTATATATTTGAGGATATATACACACACTTATAGCCCCGTCATCTATACTACTATATTAAGAATCTAATATGGATGTCTGGTGCTATCACGACTTCACCCTCCGTGCTGACAATATGGACCCGTCCCACGCGCTCCACCTCGACGCCATGCCATGTGGGCCCCACGCCTAGCACCCACGGGGCGCTCTCTGATCTACAGCCTGGAGCTCTAGCCGCCCAACATCTGACCCCACCCGCGCAGCTACCACACCGCGCAAAAAAATAGTGCAGAGCGAGCACTCAAACTCACACCCCTGCTTTAGAAATTTGGGACTAACCACCAAACCACACGTACATTAGTGTTTAGAAATAAACAATAATTATATTTTAATAAATATCTCAATCTCAATACCTATATATATAGGGACGAGGTAATGGAAGCCCTGGGCTTCCATTAGTACCAGGAAGCCCCAGCCAGGTATAGTCACGTCCCGTACCAGCGTGCGTCCCATCGGGCACGGATTCTTACTCGGACAGATTTTAGCGTAAAACATGAATCAAAACAGCGTAAATGATTACGAATTTTAGCGTAAATCGTAGATCTGTTTCGAAACGGCGAATGGGGCCCGAAAATTATGGCGTAAAAATCTTACGCGTCCCATCAGGCACAGGTTCTTACTCAGACAGATTTTAGCGTAAAACGTAATCCAAAACAGCGTAAATGATTACGAATTTTAGCGTAAATCGTAGATCTGTTTCGAAACGGCGAATGTGGCCCGAAAATTACGGCGTAAAAATCTCGTGCGTCCCATCGTGATCGGGTTCTGACTCGGACAGATTTTAGCGTAAAACGTGAATCAAAACAACGTAAATGATTACGAATTTTATGGTAAATCGTAGATCTGTTTCGAAACGGCGAATGCAGTCCAAAAATTGCGGCGTAAAAATGTCGCGCGTCCCATCGGGCATGGGTTCTTATTCGGACAGATTTTAGCATAAAACGTGAATCAAAACAACGTAAATGATTACGAATTTTAGCGTAAATCGTAGATCTGTTTCGAAACGGTGAATATGGCCCGAAAATTACGGCGTAAAAATCTCGTGCGTCCCATCGTGATCGGGCTCTGACTCGAACAGATTTTAGCGTAAAACATGAACCAAAACAGCGTAAATGATTACGAATTTTAGCGTAAATCGTAGATCTGTTTCGAAACGGCGAATGCGGCCTGAAAATTACAGCGTAAAAATCTCGCGCGTCCCATCGTGATCGGGTTCTGACTCGAGCGGATTTAAACGTAAAACGTGAACCAAAACAACACAGTGTAAATGGGTATGAATTTTAGCATAAATCGTCGATCTATTTCATAATGGCAAATGTGGCCCCGCATGAGGTTGTCGCAAAACACATCAATAAATATCGTAAATTAAAGTAAAACATATCAATAGATGTCATAAATTGGTGAAAAAGGCAACACGTGATTTGAGGTAATTATAGCATAAAATGCAAGCTAACCATCTACAGAACAAATGTTTCAGAATTTACAATAAGATACAAGAGATAATAATTCTTGTACTTAACTATGAGAAGGACATCTTCTTTTGGCAAGGCTTTCATAAAAGAGACTGTCGGTGTTTCGACCCCGGGGGTCCCTGGACCGACGAGTAAATTGTCGCTGCGTGTCCCAGCCCAGATGGGTCGGCGTGAGACGGGACACAAAGGGGGGAGAACAGTAAGGGGAACCCGCGGCCTTCGTGTTGTCCTGCGCCCAGGGCGGATGGATGCGCTTGCAGTAGGGGGTTACAAGCGTTCGCGTGGGAGAGAGAGAGAGGGCGAGAGCCTTATGCATCGGCCCGTTCTCCCACGCGGCCAACCTTCTCGTACGAGAGCCCTGGACCTTCCTTTTATAGGCGTAAGGAGAGGGTCCAGGTGTACAATGGGGGGTGTAGCAGTGTGCTAACGTGTCTAGCAGAGAGGAGCTAGAGCCCTAAGTACATGCCGTCGTGGCAGTCGGAGAGGTTTTGGCACCCTGTTCATGTGATGTCGTGGTCGTCGGAGGAGCGCTTGGGCCCTGTGGAAGGACAGCTGTCAGGGCTGTCGAATCCTTGCTGACGTCTCCTTGCTTCCGAAAGGGGCTGAGAGCCACCGTCGTCATGGAGCACGCGTGGCGCCATCATTATTTGTTTACCGGGGCGAGCCAGATGGGACGCCGGTCTTGTTCCCCGTAGCCTGAGCTAGCTAGGGGTAGGGTAATGATGGCCCCCTGTGACGTGGTCGGTCCGAGCCCTAGGTCGGGCGAGGTGGAGGCTCCTCCGAGGTCGAGGTCGAGTCCGTCTTCCGAGGTCGAGGCTGAGTCCGAGCCCTAGGGTCGGGTGAGGCGGAGTCCGTCTTCCGAGGTCGAGGTTGAGTCCGAGCCCTGGGTCGGGCGAGGCGGAGAACGTCTTCCGAGGCCGAGGCTGTGTCCGAGCCCTAGGGTCGGGCGAGGCGGAGTCCGTCGTCCAGCGTCGAGGTTGAGCCCAAGCCCTGGGGTCGGGCGAGGCGGAGCTTCCTATGGCGCCCGAGGCTGGACTTATTAGCTGCTGTCGGCATCACTCTGTCGAGTGGCACAGCAGTTGGAGCGATGCAGGCGGCACTGTTTTCTTGTCAGGTCGGTCAGTGGAGTGGCGAAGTGATTACTGTCACTTCAGCTCTGTCGACTGAAGAGCGCACGTCACGATAAGGTGTCAGGCGATCCTTGCATTAAATGCTCCTGCGATACGGTCGGTTGGCGTGGCGATCTGGCCAAGGTTGCTTCTCTGCGAAGACTGGGCCTCGGGCGAGCCGAAGGTGTGTCCATTGCTTGAGGGGGCCCTCGGGCGAGACGTGAATCCTCCGGGGTCGGCTGCCTTTGCCCGAGGCTGGGCTCGGGCGAGGCGAGATCGTGTCCCTTGAGTGGACTGAGCCTCGACCTTAATCGCGCCCATCAGGCCTTTGCAGCTTTGTGCTGATGGGGGTTACCAGCTGAGATTAGGAGTCTTGGGGGTACCCCTAATTATGGTCCCCGACAGTAGCCCCCGAGCCTCGAAGGGAGTGTTGATACTCGCTTGGAGGCTTTTGTCACACTTTTTTGCAAGGGGACCGGCCTTTCTCGGTTGTGTTTCGTTCTTGTGGGTGCGCGCGAGCGCACCCGCCGGGTGTAGCCCCCGAGGCCTCGGAGGAGTGGTTTGACTCCTTCGAGGTCTTAGCGCGTTTCGTGATGCTTCGGTCGGTCTGGTTGTTCCTCATGCGAACTGGCCGTAGCCCGGGTGCATAGTCGAGTCCCAAGTTCTCGGGCTGGTATGTTGACGCTGTCAACGGTTTGGCCGGAGCCGGGTTTGCGAGAGCAGCCCCCGAGCCTCCGCACAAAGCGAGAGGACGGTCAAGGGCAGACTCGGCTTTTTTCATACGCCCCTGCGTCGCCTTTCCGCAAGGAGGAGGGGGGAAAGCGCCATGTTGCCCTCGGAGGGCGCCGAACATGGTGTCTCCAGTGAGTTGCTAACATGTAATCCGAGTGGACGCCCGTGCCCCATTCATTAGGGGTCGGCTAGTGGCCCGGAGGCGCGCTCCAAAAGTACCTGCGGGTGATTCGCCGGAACCGGTCCCCTTTTGACAGGGTCCGAGGGCTCGATGCCTCCCTCTGGTGGGATTCCGTTACAAATCGTTCCCGTCGGTCTCGGAAATGTCCTAGGGTACCTCGGGAGCGTAGCCCGAGCCTTGGTTATGTATCGAACGTACCCAGGGTCATCCCTCGCTCTGCATGCTCTGAGGCGGCTATCGAACCCTTCGGGGGCCAGTCTACGAACCCCTGATCAGTAGTGGGCGCGGAGCCCAAGTGGCCTGAGGCGGCCGTTGAACCCTTCCGAGGGGCCAGCCTTCGAACCTCTGACCAGTAGTGGGCGCGGAGCCCAAGTGCTCTGAGGCGGCTATTGAACCCTTCCGAGGGGCCAGCCTTCGAACCTCTGATCAGTAGGGGGGCTCGGGTCTGCTTCCTTCACGGAGAAGGATCCCTTTCGGAGTATCCCCTTTCCCGGTCCCTGTAGCAAGAGAGAGACAGATGAAGTGGAAAAGAATACAAAATCGAATGATATGGCGCACCTTTTTTGACGCGGTCATCATGGCGGAGGTGAAGCGTCACCTGCTTTGCCTGCCAAAGGTCCCGCCTATCCTGCCGCAGAGTCAATGCGACAGGACGAGTGGTTCGCGGGGCAGCCGTTGTGCGTGCGCGAGCCGTTCGAGGAACGGAACACGGGCGCGTCGTATTCACGCCGTGGGAGAGGGTTCTCTCGCTGTCCCTGGAGGGGGCGTGAGCTTGCTGACGACTTGACTGCTGCTTCCGCCCGCCTGCCACCGCCATTACTGCCGGCCCATTTCTGGCCGTATCTACCGTCGCGCCTTCTCCCGCGGCTGACTGACCCGTGACCGATGTGCAAGGAGGCGCGGTATCGGTTCCGCAGTCGAGGAGGCGCGGTACTGGCGCGAGTGGCGGTGCAGTTTCTCGCACGTAGTAACCGGCGTGCCGGTTACATGACGTGTGGGCCTGGGCCTCCATGCTGGATGCGTCGAAGTCGAAAGGGTGCGCCCCCTTGGTGCGGTTGCATGGCGGTCCGCCCTTTCACCCGCTGGTCCGGGCGATAGTGGAGGAATGCTTGTAACCGCTGGGCTGTTGTGCGCTCCGCGCGCGGCAGTTTGGCTTCTTCTGTCCTGGACCAGCTTGCATGACGCGTGGGACCCAGCCCCCATGTCATAGGGGGAGGACCTTGGAGCATGTTGGAGAAGACTCAGTCCGCGCCGGCTGAGGACGCAAGTGGGGAGAGTCGCCTTTTAAAGGAGGGTGACCCCCTTGGATGGCAACCATGTCTTCGCACTCTCCTCATGCATCGCGCCCTTCCACCTTCCGAGCCCCCGGATGGGGAGCGCTCGCGTTGCCTTCGTCTTGTCATCGTTGGAGGAACGCAACTTCGCGGAAGTTGGTACCTTTCAGCCATCGTTCGGCTTCAAGGATTTTCATCAGGCAGCCCGGCTGCATCCCCTCACCGGTGGTCACCCAAGACGGTGACCACCAGTTTGATGGTGGGGAGAAGCAAGCCGGGCTGCGACCTCTGCCCCGCCCTCAGCTTCAAGGATCTTCATCATCCTGGCTGGGGCGGAGGGCGGGCTGAGCCGGAGCTCTACCTCCCGCACGGGTTCGTGGGTCACCCTCTCCTTCAGCATTCAGGGGAGAGGGGCTGGTCAGACTCCGACAACGCGGGGCTGGTCGGCCGCGAGCGTCGTCAGCTTCAGCGCGTTGGGCTCGCTGGCTCAGCTGGCTCTAGCTCGGCTCCCGGTGCCCCCATCCCGCCGTACGGGCGGTCGCCGCGCTGCTAGGGCGACGTTCGTGTTCTTCGGCTATCCTGCCTTTGCTCCGGTACGACGCCTCTTGCGCGGAGGTCGGTGCTTGCCTGTCCGGGAGGATCCGAGTGGGGATCTGCCGGTGGGCAGATGGCTGCCGTCGTCGACGTTGAGGTGGTGGCGGCTGAAGAAGTCCTCGTTGCCGATGAGATCGCCGCCACCATCCGCGCTCCGGCTCTTTGGCTTTGATAGCTTGTCCTCGCCCCTCGAGTGGGGACGTGGGCGAGGAGCTCGTCGCAGCAGCGTCCGCCCTGAGGTCATCGCTGCTGCTGTTTGGCCACTCGGAGCGGAGGTCGTTGTCGCTGCTGCCGGAGCGGGCATCGGCGAGCCACCAGGGGTTTTGTCGCCCCGCAGGCCCTCCAATGTGGGGGGTTGTTCGTTCCTGCGGGAGTGGAACCGGAGCTCCGTTTGTAATGGCACCTTGAGTGCCGGTGTTTGTTCATTGTGGTTGTCGGGGTCTGAACATGTAGGTATCTTTGGTGTAATACCATATTTTTTCCTCATTTCGAGCACTAGGACTCGCCTGTCGGCTAACTGAACCGCTTAACCAAGTGTGAGTTGCCTCGTGCGAAGGTGACGAGTGAGGTATCCGTATCTCGGAGGCGTAGGAGTCCCTCGGCTCGGTCGGCCTTGCCGCTCGAGGCTTCTCTTGCTTAGTTAAAGGAACCCTCGGCCGCTTTGCGATGAGCCAGAGCCGGAGGCAGCGGTGTCAGCATGGACAGAGGCAGAGTTGGCTCGAAAAGATGACTTCGTCAGCCGGAGCCTGGTCGGGCCATCCACTGGCGGGACCAGCGCCGGAGTCGGGTTGCCGAGGCCATGAGCCGGGCTGGTGTCCTCGGGGGACAGCTGGCTGAGGCTTCGGGGCGGCCGGCCGAGCCGTCTGCTCGGGCCGGGTTCCTAGAGGAGACCCTGGCGGTGATGGCCCGGGCGTGGTGCTGACGTCGTCCTTCGGAGCGGAGATCCTTCGCCCGTGTTGCCGTCCGAGACTCGGTCGGACTTCGCCAAAGGTGGAGTTGACGCCGAGGGTGCTGCTGCTCCCCCTCCATCGATGTCTGAGCCTGCAGGATCGGTTCGCCTATAGTATGCATATGTTTTTTTGCGGCCGCCGAGGCCCAAACATACTGTCGTCGCGTTGTAAAGCTGCGTTTCTTTTCCTCTTGTTTCGAGTATCAGGGCTTGCTCGTCGGCAGCAGAATCGTTTATCCGAGCTAGAGTTACTTCTCACGGAAGGTGATGAGTGAGGTATCCGTATCCCGGAGGCGTAGGAATCCCTCGGCTCGGTCGGCCTTGCCGCTTACGTGTACTCTTGCTCGTCCGCAGGATTCTATTATCGACGTAGCCGAGAAAACCCAAAAAACCATTTTGGCAGAAAGTCTTTTGAGCGTTAAGGCTTGTTCGGTCAGCAGGATCGCTCATCCGAACGTGAGTTACTTCTCGCAGAAGGCGATGAGTGAGGTATCCGTATCCCGGAGGCGTAGAAGTCCCTCGGCTCGGTCGGCCTTGCCTTCTTACGTGTACTCCGTCGTTTTCATGATCCCACTACCGAAGTAGTCGAAAAGCACGAAAGATATTCTGGTAGAAAGACTTTTTCCGAGGAAAATTTTGACGCAGAGGGGGTTCGCCCCTTCTAGCCCCCGAGGGAGGGTCGAGCTTTGCCGAGGCAAGGCTGACCCTTCCTTGATGGTTAGACTTTATATGTAAACGAGGTATATGAACGGCTTGAAAACATCTTAAGGGTAGAAGCGACGTAGCTGTCGGATGTTCCAAGCGTTGCTGTAGACCTCACCTTGACTGTTGGCCAGCTTGTACGTCCTGGGCTTCAAAACCTTGGCGATGACGAACGGCCCTTCCCAGGGAGGCGTGAGCTTGTGCCGCCCTCGGGCGTCTTGTCGTAGTCGAAGCACCAAGTCGCCCACATGGAGGTCTCGGGACCGAACCCCTCGGGCGTGGTAGCGTCGCAGGGACTGCTGATACCGCGCCAAGTGTAGTAAGGCCACGTCCCGAGCCTCTTCCAGTTGGTCCAGTGAGTCTTCTCGGTTGGTCCGGTTGCGTCGGTCGTCGTAGGCCCTCGTCCTTGGGGAACCGTATTCTAAGTCTGTGGGCAAGATGGCCTTGGCTCCATAGACTAGAAAGAACGGCGTGAAACCTGTGGCTCGACTTGGCGTCGTCCTCAGGCTCCAGACCACCAAGGGGAGTTCCTTCATCCATCGCCTGCCGAACTTGTGGTGGTCGTTGTAGATCCTCGGCTTGAGTCCTTGCAGAATCATGTCGTTGGCACGTTCTACCTGCCCATTCGTCATGGGGTGTGCCACGGCAGCCCAGTCCACCCGGATGTGGTGGTCTTCGCAGAAGTCCAGGAACTTTCTGCCAGTGAACTGGGTGCCGTTGTTGGTGATGATGGAGTTCGGGACCCCGAAGCGATGGATGATGTTGGTGAAGAATGCCACCGTCTGTTCGGACCTGATGCTGTTTAGGGGTCGGACTTCGATCCACTTGGAGAATTTGTCGATGGCAACCAGTAGGTGCATGTAGCCCCCGGGTGCCTTCTGCAAGGGACCGACGAGGTCCAGACCCCACACAGCAAACGACCAGGTGATGGGTATTGTTTGCAGAGCCTGAGCGGGTAGGTGCGTCTGCCTTGCGTAGAATTGACACCCTTGGCAGGTGCGGACAATTCTAGTGGCGTCGGCCACCGCGGTCGGCCAGTAGAGACCTTGTCGGCCAAAAAGGGCTCGAGGCGCTGCGTGATGACCGCAAGCCCCCAAGTGTATTTCTTGTAAGAGCTCCTGGCCTTCGGCGATGGATATGCATCGCTGGAGGACGCCGGAGGGGCTATGGTGGTAGAGCTCCTTCCCGTCTCCCAGCAAGACGAATGACTTGGCGCGCCGCGCCAGTTGCCGAGCTTCAGCTCTGTCGAGGGGTAGCTCTCCTCGATGGAGATATTGCAGATACGGGGTCTGCCAGTTTCGATTAGGCGTGACCCCATTCCGCTCTTCCTCGATGCGCAGAGCCTCACCCTCGGTAGCCGAGGGTGCCTCGGGCGGGGCCGAGGGTGCCTCGGACCGGGCCGAGGCCTTCTTGGGCTCGGGCGTGTCGTTTGTCTTGACTGAGGGTTGATGTAGGTCCCGGGAGAAGACGTTCGGGGGAACCGTTGTTCGCGCCGAAGCTATCTTCGCTAGCTCGTTCGCAGTCTCGTTGTACCGCCGGGCGACGTGGTTGACCTCGAGCCCGTAGAACTTGTCCTCCAGGCGCTGAACCTCGTCGCAATAGGCTTCCATCTTTGGGTCGCGGCAGTGGGAGTTCTTCATGACTTGGTCGATGACAAGCTGCGAGTCACCGCGAGCGTCCAGGCGTCGGACCCCTAGCTCGATGGCGATGTGCAACCCGTTGACCAGAGCCTCGTACTCAGCCACGTTGTTGGACGCTGGAAAATGGAGGCGCAGCACGTAGCGGAGGTGCTTCCCGAGGGGCGAGATGAAGAGCAGGCCCGCGCCTGCCCCTATTTTCATCAGCGACCCGTCGAAAAACATGGTCCAGAGTTCCGGTTGGATCGGAGCTGCCGGGAGCTGGGTGTCGACCCATTCAGCCACAAAGTCCGCCAAGACTTGGGACTTGATGGCCTTCCGAGGGGCGAACGAGATTGTCTCGCCCATGATTTTCACCGCCCACTTTGCAATCCTACCCGAGGCCTCTCGGCACTGGATGATCTCCCCTAGGGGGAAGGATGACACCACAGTCACCGGATGAGACTCGAAGTAGTGTCGCAACTTCCGCCGCGTCAGAATCACCGTGTACAACAGCTTCTGAATTTGAGGGTAGCGGATCTTGGTCTCGGACAGTACCTCACTGATGAAGTAGATCGGCCTCTGGACAAGCAATGCATGCCCTTCTTCTTGTCTTTCGACCACGATCGCGGTGCTGACCACCTGAGTGGTAGCGGCGACGTAGATCAAGAGGGCTTCTCCGGCAGCGGGAGGCACCAGGATGGGTGCGTTCGTAAGGAGCGCCTTCAGGTTCCCGAGGGCTTCCTTGGCCTCGGGGGTCCAAGTGAAGCACTCGGTCTTTCTTAAGAGGCGGTACAGAGGTAGGCCTCTTTCGCCGAGGCGCGAGATGAAGCGGCTCAGAGCCGCAAGGCATCCCATGACCCTTTGTACGCCTTTCAAGTCCTTGATGGGCCCCATGTTGGTGATGGCCGCGATTTTCTCTGGGTTGGCCTCGATGCCCCGCTCGGAGACGATGAACCCCAAGAGCATGCCTCAGGGGACTCCGAAGACGCACTTCTCGGGATTGAGTTTTACGCCTTTCGCCTTGAGACACCGGAATGTCGTTTCAAGGTCGGAGAGGAGGTCAGAGGCTTTCCTCGTCTTGACCATGATGTCATCGACGTAAGCCTCGACCGTTCGACCAATGTGCTCTCCGAACACGTGGTTCATGCACCTTTGGTACGTCGCACCCGCATTCCTCAAACCAAATGGCATAGTAACGTAGCAGTACATGCCAAAGGGCGTGATGAAAGAAGTCGCGAGCTGGTCGGACTCTTTCATCCTGATTTGGTGATACCCTGAGTAGGCATCGAGGAAAGACAGGGTTTCGCACCTAGCAGTGGAATCCACGATTTGATCGATGCGAGGCAGAGGGTAGGGAACCTTCGGACATGCTTTGTTTAGACCAGTGTAGTCTACACACATCCGCCATTTCCCTCCTTTCTTTCTCACAAGCACAGGGTTGGCAAGCCATTCGGGATGGAATACCTCTTTGATGAACCCTGCGGCCATCAGCTTGTGGATCTCCTCGCCTATGGCTCTGCGCTTTTCTTCGTCGAATCGGCGCAGAGGCTGCTTCACAGGTCGGGCTCCAGCTCGGATATCCAGCGAGTGCTCGGCGACATCCCTCAGTATGCCAGGCTTGTACGAGGGACTCCACGCAAAGACTTCGGCGTTCGCGCGGAGAAAGTTGACGAGCACTGCTTCCTATTTGGGGTCGAGCTCGGAGCCGATTCGTATCTGCTTGGAGGCGTCGTTGCTGGGGTCGAGAGGGACATATTTGACCGCCTCAGTTGGCTCGAAGTTGCCGGCGTGGCACTTCGCATCTGGCGCCTCCTTGGAGAGGCTCTCCAGGTCGGCGATGAGGGCCTCGGATTCGGCGAGGGCCTCGGCGTACTCCACGCACTCCACGTCGCATTCGTACGCGTGTCGGTACGTGGGGCCGACGGTGATGACCCTGTTGGGGCCCGGCATTTTGAGCTTGAGGTAGGTGTAGTTGGGGATGGCCATGAACTTGGCGTAGCATGGCCTCCCTAGTACTGCGTGGTAGGTTCCTCGGAACCCTACCACCTCGAACTTGAGGGTTTCCCTTCGGAAGTTGGAGGGAGTCCTGAAGCAGACGGGCAGATCGAGTTGTCCGAGGGGTTGGACGCGTTTCCCGGGGATGATCTTGTGAAAAGGTGTCGCGCCTGCCCGGATCGAGGACAGATCAATCTGTAGGAGCCCGAGGGTCAAAACGTAGATGATGTTGAGGCTGCTGCCTCCGTCCATGAGGACCTTGGTGAGCCTGACATTGCCGATGATGGGGTCGACAACGAGCGGATATTTCCCCGGGCTCGGCACGCGGTCGGGGTGGTCGCCCTGGTCGAAGGTGATGGGCTTGTCGGACCAGTCTAGGTAGACTGGCGCTGCCACCTTTACCGAGCAGACCTCCCGACGCTCTTGCTTGCGGTGCCGAGCCGAGGAGTTCGCCACTTGCCCACCATAGATCATGAAGCAGTCGTGGACCTCGGTGAACTCCTCTGCCTTGTGATCCTCCTTCTTGTCGTTGTTGTGGGCCCTACCACCTTCCGCCGGTGGCCCGGCCTTGTGAAAGTGGCGCCGAAGCATGACGCACTCCTCAAGGGTGTGCTTGATGGGTCCCTGATGATAGGGGCACGACTCCTTGAGCATCTTGTCGAACAGGTTGGCGCCTCTGGGAGGCTTCCGAGGGTTCCTGTGCTCGGCGGCGGCGACAAGGTCCACGTCGGCGGCGTCGTGTTTCACTTGTGACTTCTTCTTGCCCTTCTTCCTCGCGCCGCGCTGAGCGGACGCCTCGGGGACGTCTTCCGGCTGGCGCCCCTGAGGCTGCTTGTCCTTCCGGAAGATGGCCTCGACTGCCTCCTGCCCAGAGGCGAACTTGGTGGCGATGTCCATCAGCTCGCTCGCCCTGGTGGGAGTCTTGCGACCCAGCTTGCTCACCAGGTCGCGGCAGGTGGTGCCGGCGAGGAACGCGCCGATGACGTCCGAGTCGGTGACGTTGGGCAGCTCGGTGCGCTGCTTCGAGAATCGCCGGATGTAGTCCCGGAGAGACTCTCCCGGCTGCTGGCGGTAGCTTCGGAGATCCCAGGAGTTCCTAGGGCGCACGTACGTGCCCTGGAAGTTGCCGACGAAGGCTTGGACCAGGTCGTCCCAGTTGGAGATCTGCCCCGGAGGCAGATGCTCCAGCCAGGCTCGAGCGGTGTCGGAGAGGAACAGGGGGAGGTTGCGGATGATGAGGTTGTCATCGTCCGTTCCACCCAGCTGGCAGGCCAGTCGGTAGTCCGCGAGCCACAGTTCCGGCCTCGTCTCCCCCGAGTACTTTGTGATGGTAGTCGGGGTTCGGAACCGGGTCGAGAACGGCGCCCGTCGTATGGCCCGACTGAAAGCCTGCGGACCGGGTGGTTCGGGCGAGGGGCTCCGATCCTCCCCGTTGTCATAGCGTCCCCCACGCCTAGGGTGGTAGCCTCGGCGCACCCTCTCGTCGAGGTGGGCTTGACGGTTGCGGTGGTGGTGCTCGTTGCCGAGGCGACCCGGGGCTGCAGGCGCCGTGTTGCGCGTGCGCCCGGTGTGGACCGAGGCTTCCCGCACGAATCGGGAAGTCACGGCGCGATGCTCTGAGGGGTACCCCTGCCTTCGGGAGGCAGAGCTTTCGGCCCGTCGGACCGCGGCATCCTCCAGGAGATTCTTGAGCTCTCCCTGGATACGCCACCCTTCGGTGGTCGATGGTTCCGGCATCGCGCGGAGTAGTATTGCTGCTGCAGCCAGGTTCTGGCCGACCCCACTGGAAGCCGGTGGTGGCCTTGCCCTGACGTCGTCGGCAACGCGGTGCTGGATGCCCTGGGGTAGATGACGCGCTTCTCCGACCGGAGCTTGGTCTGCCCATTCTTGCCTGATGTTCCGCCGGAACTGCTCAAGTGTTCCTGCTCCCTCGTCGAGCTTGGCCTGCATCTCGCGGATTTGCTCGAGCTGTGCGTCCTGACCCCCCGCAGGGACTGGGACCACAGCTAGCTCCCGAAGGATGTCAACGTGAGGCGTAGGCCTAGGGGGGTCGCCGTTTTCCGGCATACCAAGATGGTTGCCTTCACCGGGACCCGCTAGATCGACGTGGAAACATTCACGACTTGGGCCGCAGTCCTCGTCGCCGAAGCTGCGGCTACCATCGGAACAATCGGAGAGGCAGTAGTCGCATGCGGTCATGAAGTCCCGCATGGCACTGGGGTTACCGAGCCCGGAGAAATCCCAACAAAAGTCGGGCTCGTCATCTTCCTCGGAACCCGAGGGTCCGTAGGTCGAGACGGCCGTCAGTCTATCCCAGGGCGACCGCATATGGTACACCTGAGGGTTGGTACATGCCTCTATGAAGGCTTCCGCCGAAGCGAGGTCGCTTGGTGGGTCGAAGCTGAATCCAAAAGGCACGAGATGGGAATCGGTCGGTACCTCTTGGTCGACAGGCGGGGACGAAGTCGCGTCAGGGGCGGAATGCACCGTTGTCTCAGGTACGAGGGCGACGCCCAGCAAGTCCTTCGCGAGCATGCTGGCGTCATTCGTCTGCTTGGGGTTGGCGTGTTGCGGGGAAACGACGTTCGTCTTCGTCTCAGACGCAAGGTCGAAGCCCGACGTGTCCCCTGCTGAGGCACCGGCGTCGTCGACTTGCTCGACAGCCGACGAGGTGCCGCCTCCTGCTTGGCCATGGTTGCCCCGCCTCCTCCTCCGTCGGTGGGGGAGGTGATGGGACAAACCCGAATGTTGTTCTTCCGCCATGTGGGGAAGACGTCGTCGATTCCGCTGTCGGCGGGCGGGCTGACGGCCGCCATTGTCACTGTCACGCGTCGGAGGAAGGAGTATCATGTCGTAGCTGCCGTCGAGGGACATGAACTCAAGACTCCCGAAACGGAGCATCGTCCCGGGTTGGAAAGGTTGCTGGAGACTACCCATCTGGAGCTTGACGGGAAGCTGTTCGTCAACACGCAGCAGGCCCCTACCTGGCGCGCCAACTGTCGGCGTTTCGACCCCGGGGGGTCCCTGGACCGACGAGTAAATTGTCGCTGTGTGTCCCAGCCCAGATGGGTCGGCGCGAGATGGGACACAAAGGGGGGAGAACAGTAAGGGGAACCCGCAACCTTTGTGTTGTCCTGCGCCCAGGGCGGATGGATGCGCTTGCAGTAGGGGGTTACAAGCGTTCGCGTGGGAGAGAGAGAGGGCGAGAGCCTTATGCGTCGGCCCGTTCTCCCGCGCGGCCAACCTTCTCGTACGAGAGCCTTGGACCTTCCTTTTATAGGCGTAAGGAGAGGGTCTAGGTGTACAATGGGGGGTGTAGCAGTGTGCTAACGTGTCTAGCAGAGAGGAGCTAGAGCCCTAAGTACATGCCGTCGTGGCCGTTCGAGGAGTGCTTGGGCCCTGTGGAAGGACAGTTGTCGGGGCTGTCGAATCCTTGCTGACGTCTCCTTGCTTCCGTAAGGGGCTGAGAGCCGTCGTCGTCATGGAGCACGCGGGGCGCCATCATTATTTGTTTACCGGGGCGAGCCAGATGGGACGCCGGTCTTGTTCCCCGTAGCCTGAGCTAGCTAGGGGTAGGGTAATGATGGCCCCCCCTGTGACGTGGTCGGTCTGAGCCCTAGGTTGGGCGAGGCAGAGGCTCCTCCGAGGTCGAGGTCGAGTCCGTCTTCCGAGGTCGAGGCTGAGTCCGAGCTGTCACACCCGGATTTTTAGGGTCCAAAACCCGGGCGCAAACATAATCACCAGGTGTGCTGGGACCAAGTCTCACACATATGATGAATCATGGCACAGGATCGAATGTCACATCTTTACTATATAATAGAAGTTCTATACAAAATAAGTAAATAATTACATTATAAGGAGACAACGGTCCAGCAACCCAAAGTTGACTGGGAGACGACGGCCTAGATCTCTCACGAACTCATCGCAGCATCCTCCATGCGCCTCATCCTGCGGTACCTGTTCTTGACCTGTGGGGGGGTGTGAGACAGCAAGAGTGAGCTCACATACGTTCATCGCTCAACAAGTTGTGGGGAATAATGTGAATGAACTCGCCAAAGGTGGGAGTTCATGTGAAGTGTAAGGCTTACCAAAGAGGATGGTTAGAGCTGAGCATTGCTTTTAAAGTTGGTCAAAATTTTATTAGCAATTACTAAGTATAAGTAAATACCAACCCAATTAAATAGTAGAACAAAAGTAACAACATCACCTGTGATGCAATGCATATGACAAATTGAATTTAAGTTCCATAATTTAATCATGTGAGGGTCCGAGCTGCTCATGACCGTGAGCACGGCTAGTATACCAGTTTTACACTCTGCAGAGGTTGCGCATCTTTACCCACAAGTCATGTTACCCATCTGCCAAGGGATCGCGACTTCCCATACACCTCTACCGAGGAGGCGAGGCAGGGTAACACTACGAGGCCTTTACAAAGTTCCACTAGCTTCAGAAAACCCGCTACAGTTTATAGGAAGCTCCAATGCAGGAATCCCTTGCAGGACCGCCATCGCAGCAAAATCCTCCCGAGGGCCTCCCTACACTGACCACTCCCCTACTGCCCTTGCCCCTTTCGGGTAAGGTAGTCCTCCACTAGCTTTCCTAATTAATCAGCCAAGGGCGTCCCATTAAACCCTTGTGGTAGCACTGTTTTCCCGGGTGGTCGCTCCATGTTCCAATTAACATAATGATCTTATCATGAACAGTGATAATAAACAGATAATAAAAGTGTGATCATGAATAATGTATCTTCATACCCAAAACCACATAAAGCACTAGCAAGTACTACCCAAAAAGTTCAGTGGTAACAAGGTATAAAGATAATCAAACTAGGGTAACCTATTGGGTCCCATCAAAATTAACCTATGCAGATCATTATGATTAATCAGAACATGGCTGGGTAAAAAGAAGTGATCAAGGGCACAACTTGCCTGGGACTTGAGATTCCAGGTACCAGGATGATCTTCAGATGACTCGTGACCTCACTGCTAGTCGTAGCAAAACATTATATAGGCAAAATTAACATTACACCAAACATATATGCAAAATACACAGTAATAATCTACACATTAAAATAAAATTCTAGGAAAAGAAATCATAATTTTTGGAGTTATAGAATTTAAGTTATGGATTTTCAAAGGTTTTATGTGTTTAAAATGGGATTAAGTGGGAAATAACTTTTCTTACTGTTTTCATGACCAAACAGAGGCTCTAAGTGATAAGGAATAAAATTACAAAAATTTAGAAAGTGGAATGGATTATTTTGGAGCCCATATGAATATTCTATGAATTATACAAGTTCTGGGGTTTATTTTTATATTAAAAATCTAATTTCTAATTCATTTAGTCACTTTAAAACAGCACTGGGCTGGGGCTCATTTAAACAGGAACATAGGGGGCTCGGGATAAGAATCCAGAGACCCAGTGCACAGTTGAGTATGGATGGCGGGTTGATTTCACTAAAGCCCGAGGGCTCTTTACGAAGATTGCCACGGCGAAGGCTACGGGCGGTTATCGGCCGTTGGATCAACGACCGACGCGCCAGATTAAACCTACGTGAACGTCTAAGCGAACCGGTATGCCATCCGGCCCCTTGGATCCGGAATCGATGGTAGCGATTCAAAATAGCGAAACTCGATACGGATCGTGGATTCGAAGATCAACGACACAGATTAAATGACGCGAAGCGGTATGGGAGTCCTGATCCGGGTCGTCCATCTTCGCATCAACGGCCGACAGCACTCTTCCACACGCCCGTTCCCCAAACGTTGGTCAGCGGCGGCGCTGGCAAACCGCGCGGCGGCGCTCGCCGACGAGCAGCGCATCCAGGGTTACAGAGCCCAAATCCTAGAATAGATTGGCGCAAAACGTAGAGGGGCAGCTAGCGGAGTTATCCGGTGGACACATACCGGCGATTGAAGAGGTCGCGAGCCTGCCCACGGAGGAGAGCGGATCCGCGACGGAGATCGAACCACGGCGAGCAATTCGAGTCGCCCCAAGGCCACACAGTTCAAATTGAAGGCGCGGACAGCTTCACGGGTCCCCGGAGAACGCCCACCCGCACGCGCGGACCCGTGCGCGAGCACAGAGGAGAATCACCGGCTGCGGCTGTTGGCGAGATGGTCTGCGCGGCGCGTTGCCGTGCATGATGGGGGAGGATGATGGCTCGACTAGGGAACCCGAGAGGCGAGGTAAGAGGTCGCGGCGGGTTTTATGCCCCCCCCCCCCCCGCAGGCGGAGTCCACCTTCCCCCAAGCACACGGCAGCAAGGATGAGGATCTGGGCGAGCTTTTCGCTATTTCTGTTGAAACTAACCCCGAGGAGACGGCACGGATGTCGCAGCAGACCGGGTCGAAGACCACCCTGACTGTGGGCCCCACACGGCAGAGATTCTCCCCGGGATAATCGACTTCGGGGTGCGCGGGACTGGAGCTCAGCCATGGACTCGATCTACCCGCACGATCCCGAGCGACCCGCGTGGATTGAAGAAGACCGATCCGACAGGATGGTCCCACGATGCAGTGACACTGCGAGGACAGACCGGAGGACTAGGTACTGGCGAGTGGGCCCGGTTCCTCAGTGCCCAAACATGCAGGCGCGGCGACAGGGAATAAGGTGGGCCGGTGCGGGTAAATGTGGAGTTGCTGGGCCGCGCGGGGGAAGAAGCAAGCTGGGCCGAGAGATAAGGTTTCAGCCCAGGCGCGATTTCTTCTTTATTTTATTCCATTTTCCTTGTATTTGAATCTCAAGTTATATTCAGATTTAAATTCAACTTTGTGGCTCTTCATTTATAAACTCTATTTGTGCAATTAAAAAAAATACTAAGTCTGAAGATATTTTATTTATATGTTTTATTTATACTTTCATATCTCTTCCCTTTTCCTTATTTTCAAACCCTAATTTCAAATTTAGGGTTTATCCAATTTCTAGTCATTTATTATTGTCCTTATTATTATTATTTTTTTTTGCCCAAACATATAAACTCTCAACATTATGCATATTCTTTTATTTTGGTGTCATGTGTTTTAATATATATATATATGTATGCTCTTTTTATGATGCAAATATGGCACATAAAATAAGGAAGTCACTATATAATCCTTTTATACAATTTGAGTATTACAAATCCTACCCCCCTTAAAAATAATCTCGACCTCGAGATTTGTAAGAAAAAAGAAGATTATACCAAGATTGGTTTGTAATTGAGGTTATAGTTTCTAATTGATTAAAAAAATTAAGAGTCTCTCTCTTTTTTTTTAAATACAATTTAGCAAGTACTTAGAAATGCATGGGTATCTTCTAGTTTAGACACACAGTTAGGTAAGAAGAGAGATGGTCAAAGTGAGGTTAGCTGATGGTAAGAAGAACTTGGTAAGGGAAGACTCCATCGAAGGTGGTGAATCTTGAATCATATCGAGATCTGATTTGACTCCTATTCTTCCATGTCGAGGTTGATCTCCTCCTTCTTGCTCTTTGGTGTCTCCATCTGGGTTTGGGACAAGAGGCTAAGATAGATCTGTTATGTAAGTCAAGTTGTTGGGTATGGCCTTATCTTTTGTACCAGCATTAAGTAACTTACTCTAGATTAGATCATAATAGATTAGATAAAAGCTAGATTAGATTGGATATGACTAGATTAGACTAGTTAAAATCTAACTAATTTTTTTGGATTAGCTTATGGTTGTTATTCTAGAGTGGGATAAATATGCTGATTAGGGCAAGATGGATCCATAAGGATAAGGTAGAATCTTTTGAGGTTAGTTAGATCTATTAGGATGAGATAAAATCTTTTCGAGATAGGGTATCTGTTAAGATAAGATGGATCTATGAGTGTAGGACAGAATCTTTTTAAGATGAGATAGATATTGTTTAGGCTAGATACTTTAATTTATCTAGTTATTTTTTTATAGGTGTTTTTTTCTATATGTATATGCAGATGTAATTGTGGACATTACTCCACAACTCATCACACTCAATCAAAGATCCAAATCAGGCAAGTATCATAAGAACAAACATTCAAGGGCACAGATAATTATAAAAAAATAGTTTTGTTTTTGTTCCTAAGATGAGGTCTCCTATTCCCAAAAGTCACTTTAGGCACAAGATTTCAAAGTATGAAATCCACATTTGTCTTTGGAAAGAAAAGGTAAGAATAATCAGAGTAAGCGGAATTAGATGAGAAAGGATTAAGATAAGTTTAGAAAAGAACCAGAGTAGCAAAGGTAAGTAGACAATGGTTGTCCAGTTCTATCTAGGTTTCGTCCTACAGTCAACATTCCTCTGATACCACTTCTGTCACACCCGGGTTTCGGGGCACCAAGACCCGGGCGCAAACATAATCACCAGGTGTGCTGGGACCAAGTCTCACACATATGATGAATCATGGCACAGGATCGAATGTCACATCTTTACTATATAATAGAAGTTCTATACAAAATAAGTAAATAATTACATTATAAGGAGACAACGGTCCAGCAACCCAAAGTTGACTGGGAGACGACGGCCTAGATCTCTCACGAACTCATCGCAGCATCCTCCATGCGCCTCATCCTGCGGTACCTGTTCTTGACCTGTGGGGGGGTGTGAGACAGCAAGAGTGAGCTCACATACGTTCATCGCTCAACAAGTTGTGGGGAATAATGTGAATGAACTCGCCAAAGGTGGGAGTTCATGTGAAGTGTAAGGCTTACCAAAGAGGATGGTTAGAGCTGAGCATTGCTTTTAAAGTTGGTCAAAATTTTATTAGCAATTACTAAGTATAAGTAAATACCAACCCAATTAAATAGTAGAACAAAAGTAACAACATCACCTGTGATGCAATGCATATGACAAATTGAATTTAAGTTCCATAATTTAATCATGTGAGGGTCCGAGCTGCTCATGACCGTGAGCACGGCTAGTATACCAGTTTTACACTCTGCAGAGGTTGCGCATCTTTACCCACAAGTCATGTTACCCATCTGCCAAGGGATCGCGACTTCCCATACACCTCTACCGAGGAGGCGAGGCAGGGTAACACTACGAGGCCTTTACAAAGTTCCACTAGCTTCAGAAAACCCGCTACAGTTTATAGGAAGCTCCAATGCAGGAATCCCTTGCAGGACCGCCATCGCAGCAAAATCCTCCCGAGGGCCTCCCTACACTGACCACTCCCCTACTGCCCTTGCCCCTTTCGGGTAAGGTAGTCCTCCACTAGCTTTCCTAATTAATCAGCCAAGGGCGTCCCATTAAACCCTTGTGGTAGCACTGTTTTCCCGGGTGGTCGCTCCATGTTCCAATTAACATAATGATCTTATCATGAACAGTGATAATAAACAGATAATAAAAGTGTGATCATGAATAATGTATCTTCATACCCAAAACCACATAAAGCACTAGCAAGTACTACCCAAAAAGTTCAGTGGTAACAAGGTATAAAGATAATCAAACTAGGGTAACCTATTGGGTCCCATCAAAATTAACCTATGCAGATCATTATGATTAATCAGAACATGGCTGGGTAAAAAGAAGTGATCAAGGGCACAACTTGCCTGGGACTTGAGATTCCAGGTACCAGGATGATCTTCAGATGACTCGTGACCTCACTGCTAGTCGTAGCAAAACATTATATAGGCAAAATTAACATTACACCAAACATATATGCAAAATACACAGTAATAATCTACACATTAAAATAAAATTCTAGGAAAAGAAATCATAATTTTTGGAGTTATAGAATTTAAGTTATGGATTTTCAAAGGTTTTATGTGTTTAAAATGGGATTAAGTGGGAAATAACTTTTCTTACTGTTTTCATGACCAAACAGAGGCTCTAAGTGATAAGGAATAAAATTACAAAAATTTAGAAAGTGGAATGGATTATTTTGGAGCCCATATGAATATTCTATGAATTATACAAGTTCTGGGGTTTATTTTTATATTAAAAATCTAATTTCTAATTCATTTAGTCACTTTAAAACAGCACTGGGCTGGGGCTCATTTAAACAGGAACATAGGGGGCTCGGGATAAGAATCCAGAGACCCAGTGCACAGTTGAGTATGGATGGCGGGTTGATTTCACTAAAGCCCGAGGGCTCTTTACGAAGATTGCCACGGCGAAGGCTACGGGCGGTTATCGGCCGTTGGATCAACGACCGACGCGCCAGATTAAACCTACGTGAACGTCTAAGCGAACCGGTATGCCATCCGGCCCCTTGGATCCGGAATCGATGGTAGCGATTCAAAATAGCGAAACTCGATACGGATCGTGGATTCGAAGATCAACGACACAGATTAAATGACGCGAAGCGGTATGGGAGTCCTGATCCGGGTCGTCCATCTTCGCATCAACGGCCGACAGCACTCTTCCACACGCCCGTTCCCCAAACGTTGGTCAGCGGCGGCGCTGGCAAACCGCGCGGCGGCGCTCGCCGACGAGCAGCGCATCCAGGGTTACAGAGCCCAAATCCTAGAATAGATTGGCACAAAACGTAGAGGGGCAGCTAGCGGAGTTATCCGGTGGACACATACCGGCGATTGAAGAGGTCGCGAGCCTGCCCACGGAGGAGAGCGGATCCGCGACGGAGATCGAACCACGGCGAGCAATTCGAGTCGCCCCAAGGCCACGTAGTTCAAATTGAAGGCGCGGACAGCTTCACGGGTCCCCGGAGAACGCCCACCCGCACGCGCGGACCCGTGCGCGAGCACAGAGGAGAATCACCGGCTGCGGCTGTTGGCGAGATGGTCTGCGCGGCGCGTTGTCGTGCATGATGGGGGAGGATGATGGCTCGACTAGGGAACCCGAGAGGCGAGGTAAGAGGTCGCGGCGGGTTTTATGCCCCCCCCCCCCCGCAGGCGGAGTCCACCTTCCCCCAAGCACACGGCAGCAAGGATGAGGATCTGGGCGAGCTTTTCGCTATTTCTGTTGAAACTAACCCCAAGGAGACGGCACGGATGTCGCAGCAGACCGGGTCGAAGACCACCCTGACTGTGGGCCCCATACGGCAGAGATTCTCCCCGGGATAATCGACTTCGGGGTGCGCGGGACTGGAGCTCAGCCATGGACTCGATCTACCCGCACGATCCCGAGCGACCCGCGTGGATTGAAGAAGACCGATCCGACAGGATGGTCCCACGATGCAGTGACACTGCGAGGACAGACCGGAGGACTAGGTACTGGCGAGTGGGCCCGGTTCCTCAGTGCCCAAACATGCAGGCGCGACGACAGGGAATAAGGTGGGCCGGTGCGGGTAAATGTGGAGTTGCTGGGCCGCGCGGGGGAAGAAGCAAGCTGGGCCGAGAGATAAGGTTTCAGCCCAGGCGCGATTTCTTCTTTATTTTATTCCATTTTCCTTGTATTTGAATCTCAAGTTATATTCAGATTTAAATTCAACTTTGTGGCTCTTCATTTATAAACTCTATTTGTGCAATTAAAAAAAATACTAAGTCTGAAGATATTTTATTTATATGTTTTATTTATACTTTCATATCTCTTCCCTTTTCCTTATTTTCAAACCCTAATTTCAAATTTAGGGTTTATCCAATTTCTAGTCATTTATTATTGTCCTTATTATTATTATTTTTTTTTCCCAAACATATAAACTCTCAACATTATGCATATTCTTTTATTTTGGTGTCATGTGTTTTAATATATATATATATATATATGTATGCTCTTTTTATGATGCAAATATGGCACATAAAATAAGGAAGTCACTATATAATCCTTTTATACAATTTGAGTATTACACGAGCCCTAGGGTCGGGCGAGGCGGAGTCCGTATTCCGAGGTCGAGGTTGAGTCCGAGCCCTGGGTCGGGCGAGGCGGAGACCGTCTTCTGAGGCCGAGGCTATGTCCGAGCCCTGGGGTCGGGCGAGGCGGAGTCCGTCGTCCAGCGTCGAGGTTGAGCCCGAGCCCTGGGGTCGGGCGAGGCGGAGCTTCCTATGGCACCCGAGGCTGGACTTAGCTGCTGTTGGCCTCACTCTGTCGAGTGGCACAACAGTTGGAGCGACGCAGGCGGCGCTGTTTTCTCGTCAGGTCGGTCAGTGGAGCGGCGAAGTGACTGCGGTCACTTCGGCTCTGTCGACTGAAGAGCGCGTGTCAGGATAAGGTGTCAGGCGATCCTTGCATTAAATGCTCCTGCGATACGGTCGGTTGGCGTGGCGATCTGGCCAAGGTTGCTTCTCTGCGAAGACTGGGCCTCGGGCGAGCCGAAGGTGTGTCCGTTGCTTGAGGGGGCCCTCGGGCGAGACGTGAATCCTCCGGGGTCGGCTGCCTTTGCCCGAGGCTGGGCTCGGGCGAGGCGAGATCATGTCCCTTGAGTGGACTGAGCCTCGACCTTAATCGCGCCCATCAGGCCTTTGCAGCTTTGTGCTGATGGGGGTTACCAACTGAGATTAGGAGTCTTGGGGGTACCCCTAATTATGGTCCCCGACAAGTACGTAGTCATCATCATTGTTACCACTGAACTTCTACAGTGAACTCCTATGTTCAGTGCTCCGAATTAATGCAATAAAAAACAGAATTAATAAGGCGTCTTTGAGGTGGTATATGTATGAGTACATGATGAACTGCACAGTCCAAATACTCAGCTGACTTCAAGAAGAGATCGACAGTGCCTTCCCTACTTCCAGCATGCAACCACGGGTTTTATGTTGTCATCAGTCGTCACAGTGCACCAGTTGTAAAATATTTAGATCCATGCTACTACTGCTAATGAATGCATATGACAATCTAGAGCCGGTATTTTATACCTCAATTCTCCATTTTCAGACCATATGCATTCTGTCAGTAAGCATAAAAACGATATCAATGTTCATAAATATTGCTATGATGCTGAACGTCTTGGATTTGGATCGAGGATTCTTGGTAATAACCTCTTGGTAGGAAAAGGTGTCCACGGTGAAAATGTAAACTCTGCATTTGATATCTGCCAGGAAAAGAAGGGTAAAGTTAGATAAGCATGAAAAAATGAACATGTATTTGACAGGCCACAAATCAAATGGAAAATATTTAAATAAAAACATGTTCACTTTATAACTATATGTTTACTAATATAGTTTCATTAAATCAACTTGTGGTAATAGTAACTAGTTATTGATTCAGATCAAGGCTGGATTCACATCTAACAGAATGAAAATATTGCTTGAAAGACAACGTTCCTTGGCAACTCATATCCTATTAGATTCTGCTGGTTTGATGGTTGGATATTATTAGCTCCTATTACTCCTAAAATTTAAAAAATTGAATTAGTCTTTTTGAGTTGTATATACCAAGAACAGGTATGTACTTCATGTCAAGCTTTCATACATATTGATAGCCCTGCGGGAAGACCGGAAGAGAAGCCACAAATGTGCACGCCAGCAGGCTAGTGATTCTGTAACGGACATATATAGAGGCACCAGAGAAGTCAAATCATATTATTAGCTCCGATCCTTGCTGCTACCTCTGTCACATATACCTAACCATACAGAACAAGCGAAGACTCCAAAATAATTAGGTCACATCGCATAAAACATTTTACAGTGAGCAAAATGGTTACGTCTCATCTCCAATATAGTTAAGTTTCCTACAGTATTTAAGCTCTTCTTTTAGTTATATTGTTGCACATCTCAATAGTTATTAGCTTATACTAACAGTAATTTAAACATATTGCACCTCTAACAAAACTGTAATAGCTAGAAAATTTAAGACTAATACCTAAACTATCGAGCTACAACCTGATAAGTGCTAGAATGGTACAGAGATAAAGAAGCAAAAACAAGGAAGCACCTTCGTGTTGGCGTATCCAGGGAGCCCAGTGAGGAAGGGGAGTCCGAGCATCCCTGTAGAGGAAGACACGAGCACGACATCCACACCACCTTTCCCGGTCGTTGGCAACCAGTAGCGTGGCACCACATGGATGAGACCCCCTGCATCACAGGCGAGGGGCACCGGCGCGAAGGCCACGAGGGCGGAGACGTCGATGGGCAGTCAAGGAGGAAGCAGACCCCCTCCAGCTCCAGGAGATGGCTTGCTGGGGAGTGGTAGCCGCCGCCGGAGGCGGACAAGCAGATCTGCGATGAGGCACACGTTATGGGGACAGGGTCAGAGTCTGAAGTTTTCACCTGGGAGTCTAGGACCGAGGCGAGGGAAGACACGGAGCTCAGCGTCGGGGATGGAGCCGTCGCGTCGGGGATGGAGGAGGAGTCGAGGGGGAGTGGAGGAGGAGCCGCCACGTCCGAGAGCTCCAAGGCTGGCGATGGCTAGGGTTTGGAATGAGGGCGGTTGGTAATTTGGAGTGACCTGGGGGTGAATTGGGCTAGCACTCGGGCTTGCCCAGCTGGGCCTCCAGAGGTTCGGACCTCCGCCACGCACAGGTGAGCCAGACCGAATGGTATGACCAGGGCTCCCTCTAGTTATAAGAAGCCTAGGACTTCTAATACCTATATATATATATATATATATATATATATATATATATATACATATATATATAACAACTGTAGCAAAGCACGAGCAACTGACTAGTAATAAGAAAAGACTACAGATCCACCTACGCTTTTATCTCTTGTACACTTTTTTGTTGTGTTATGTGCCAAGAAAAATAGGACCACTACTTAAATCATCACTCTGACATCATTAAAAAATCTAAAATATTCCATCTCTAAAATATAGTATAATGTACTTACTATACGGTACCTCGATCGAATGTCTATAGTTAAAATGGACTGAACTCAAAAGAAATTCAAATTCCTTGGCTTTCTTTTAGTCCAAATACTAGCGATCCCCAAAGCCTATATGTGATATACTAAACCTTAAGGACTTCTCTACGAATTGGCGGACCGTTCACGATAGGTCATCGGATTGGTCACCAGACGATTCGGTAGGTCACTATATGTGATAGTCGAAAGCTTTCATGCAGCCTTTTGGTAGTATTCACTGGTTGCCCGTGTCTATACTCGTGTCGTGCGGGTAACGAGTACCCACCGATTGCCCGTGCCCGACATTATTATGACTAGACACATATAATTTGAAAGGGAAATGTGCCCTTGGGCCATTTCTAAGTATTTTGGTGATTGAGTGCAAACACAAGGGCCTAAATGTGAATTTATGTACATGGATGAACAAGGTGAAAATCATGAAGTAAAGGTATGTTTCTAAGCCTTAGTACATTGGTTTTAAGTACTAATATATTTGTCTAAGTGTTAGAAACAGAAAGAAGAAGAATAGAGAAAAGGAGAAGGGACTTGGCTGTGTGCTGCCAAGACCCAGCTCGGTCTGGAGCACCGGACTGTCCGGTGTGCACCGGACAGTGTCCGGTGCGCCAGGCTGGCGCGACTCGAACTGGCCGCTCTCGGGAAATTGGCCGGCGGCGTACGGCTAAAATTCACCGGACTGTCCGGTGTGCACCGGACTGTCCGGTGAGCCAACGGACGGCCAGGGCCAACGGTCGGCCGCGCAATCCGCGCGGGACACGTGGCCGAGCCAACGGTCGGAAGACGGCACCGGACTGTCCGGTGTGCACCGGACATGTCCGGTGCGCCAACAGCGCCAGATCTGCCAACGGTCTGCAACGGTCGTCTTCGCCGTTTAAGGAAACAAATCGGGCACCGGACAGTGTCCGGTGTGCACCGGACTGTCCGGTGCCCCCGACGATAGAAGGCAAGGATGGCCTTCCGGATTTGCTCTCAACGGCTCCTAGCTGCCTTGGGGCTATAAAAGGAGCCCCTAGGCGCATGGAGGAGATACACAAGCAACCTTTGAGCATTCTTGATCATCCACACTAAGTCTCTGCGCATTCGTTTGTGTTTCTAAGTGATTCGAGCTCTGTTCTAAGTGAGAACTCTGAGATAGTCTTGTGAGCTCGATTCTTGGCCGTGTGTGTGCGCTTTTGCTGTGGATTTGTGTGTGTTGCTTTCCTCCCTTACTCTGTGTTTCATTTGTGATCATATACTTGTAAGGGCAAGAGACTCCAATTTGTGGAGATTCCTTGCAAACGGGATAGTGAAAGGAAAACAAAACACCGTGGTATTCAAGTGGGTCTTTGGACCGCTTGAGAGGGGTTGATTGCAACCCTCGTCCGTTGGGACGCCACAACGTGGAGTAGGCAAGCGTTGGTCTTGGCCGAACCACGGGATAAAACCACTGTGTCACTCTGTGCTTGATTGGATTCTTGTGGTTATTGTGTTTTGACTCCTCTCTAGCCACTTGGCATAAACTGTGCTAACACCTAATCAAGTTTTGTGGCTATAAGTTTGAAGTTTTTACAGGATCACCTATTCACCCCCCCCCCCCCCTCTAGGTGCTCTCAATTGGTATCAGAGCCGTTCTCTTCAAGAAAGGGACTAACCGCCCGAAGAGATGGATCCTAAGGGGAAGGGAATTGTGATCAACGACAAGGAGAAGGAGTCCTTCGTCAACGAGCCAAGGGATGACAAGTCCAATGACTCGGGCTCGGGCCACAAGCGAAGAGATGGGAAGAAGAAGAAGACAAGACGCATCAAGGAGATCGTCTACTACGACAGCGATGAGTCCTCTTCTTCCCAAAAGGACGACGACTACGACAAACAAAGGAAACCGGTTAATTCTAACTTTTCTTTTGACTACTCTCGTATTCCGCATAGTTCAAATTCACATTTGCTTTCCATTCCACTCGGCAAGCCCCCACACTTTGATGGGGAGGACTACGGATTTTGGAGCCACAAAATGCGTAGTCACCTATTCTCTCTCCATCCTAGTATATGGGAGATTGTAGAGAGTGGAATGCATTTTGATAGTTCGGATAGTCCCATGTTCATTAATGAACAAATTCATAAGAATGCACAAGCTACTACTGTTCTTCTAGCTTCCTTGTGCAGGGATGAATACCATAAGGTGAGCGGCTTGGATAACGCCAAGCAAATCTGGGACACCCTCAAGATTTCTCATGAGGGGAACGACGTCACCTTACTCACCAAGATGGAGTTGGTGGAGGGCGAGCTTGGACGGTTCGCAATGATAAGGGGCGAGGAGCCAACGCAAACATACAATCGGCTCAAGACCCTTATCAACAAGATAAGAAGCTACGGGAGCACGCGATGGACGGACCACGACGTCGTCCGCCTAATGCTAAGGTCATTTACCGTTCTTGATCCTCACTTGGTGAACAATATACGTGAAAATCCCAGGTACACCAAGATGTCGCCCGAAGAAGTTCTTGGGAAATTTGTTAGCGGGCGAATGATGATCAAGGAGGCGAGATATGTGGACGACGCCTTGAATGGTCCGATCAACGAGCCGCAGCCTCTCGCTCTCAAGGCAACACGAAGCAAGGAGGCGCTACCTAGCAAGGTGGCACAAATTGAGGCGGCCGGACTCAACGATGAAGAGATGGCTCTCATCATCAAGAGATTCAAGACGGCGCTAAATGGTCGCAAGGGGCAGCCAAGCAAGACCAAGACCAAGGGGAAGCGCTCATGCTTCAAATGCGGTAAGCTTGGTCATTTTATCGCTAACTGTCCCGATAATGAAAGTGACCAGGAAAAGGGGAACAAAAGAGAAAAGAAGAAGCAATACAAGAAGGCAAAGGGCGAGGCGCATCTAGGAAAGGAGTGGGACTCGGATTGCTCCTCCTCCGACTCCGACAACGAAGGACTCGCCGCCACTGCCTTCAACATATCGGCTCTCTTCCCCAACGAGCGTCTCACATGTCTTATGGCAAGGGAGAAGAAGGTGAGTACTCAAGACTCCACTTATGCTTCTTCTAGTGATAGTGAGTCTAGTGATAATGACATAGATTATTCATACTTGTTCAAGGGCTTAGATAGATCTAAGATAGATAAAATCAATGAATTGATTGATGCATTGAATGAAAAGGATAGGCTTTTAGAAAAGCAGGAGGATTTATTGTATGATGAACATGATAAATTTGTAGAGGCACAAAAATCATATGCTTTAGAAGTAAAAAGAAATGAAATGCTTTCTTATGAACTATCTACTTGTCATGAAACCATTTCTACTTTACAAGGTGTTAACAATGATTTAAATGCTAAGTTAGAAGTAGCAAATAAATCTAATTCTTGTGTAGAACATGTTAAGATTTGCACTAGGTGTACGGATTTCGATGTTGATGCCTGTAGTGAACATCTAGTTTTAATTTCCAAATTAAATAAGGAAGTGGCTAGTCTTAATGCCCAACTTAAGACTAGCAAGAATGAAGTTGATAAAATAAAATTTGCAAGGGATGCCTATACGGTTGGTAGACACCCCTCAATTAAGGATGGTCTTGGCTTCAAGAGAGAGGCCAAGAACTTAACAAGCCATAAGGCTCCCATCTTCGTCAAGGAGAAAGGGAAGGCCCCTATGGCTAGTAATGCTAAAAAGAACCATGCTTTTATGTATTATGATAGGAGAAATGCTAGAAATGCTTATAATGATTTTGATTCACATGTTTATGATTCTCATGCCATGTTTGCCTCTAGTTCTTCTTATAAGCATGATAGGGATATGCCTAGGAGAAATATTGCTCATGTGCCTAGAAAGAATGTTATTCATGCTCCTAGGAAAGTAGTGAATGAACCTTCTATAATTTATTGTGCTTTAAACACTTCCTTTGCTATTTGTAGAAAGGATAGGAAAATAGTTGCTAGGAAGTTAGGGGCAAAATGCAAGGGAGACAGGACTTGCATTTGGGTCCCTAAGGATATTTGCACTAACCTTGTAGGACCCAACATGAGTTGGGTACCTAAGACCCAAGCCTAAATTTGCCTTGCAGGTTTATGCATCCGGGGGTTCAAGCTGGATTATTGATAGCGGATGCACAAACCATATGACGGGGGAGAAGAAGATGTTCACCTCCTACGTCAAGAATAAGAATTCCCAAGATTCAATCATATTCGGTGATGGGAATCAAGGCAAGGTAAAAGGGCTAGGTAAAATTGCAATTTCTAATGAGCACTCTATCTCTAATGTGTTTTTAGTAGAGTCACTTGGATATAATTTGCTATCTGTCAGTCAATTATGTCAAATGGGATATAATTGTTTATTTACAAATGTAGATGTGTCTGTCTTTAGAAGATGTGATGGTTCACTAGCTTTTAAGGGTGTACTAGACGACAAACTTTATTTAGTTGATTTTGCAAAAGAAGAAGCCGGTCTAGATGCATGCTTAATGGCTAAGACTTGCATGGGCTGGCTATGGCATCGCCGCTTAGCACATGTGGGGATGAAGAACCTCCACAAGCTTCTAAAGGGAGAACATGTGATAGGTCTAACAAATGTACATTTCGAAAAAGATAGACCTTGTGCAGCTTGTCAGGCAGGTAAACAGGTAGGAGGAGCGCATCACAGCAAGAATGTGATGACCACGTCAAGACCCCTGGAGCTACTGCATATGGACCTCTTCGGACCCGTCGCCTATCTAAGCATAGGAGGAAGTAAGTATGGTTTAGTTATCGTTGATGACTTTTCCCGCTTCACTTGGGTGTTCTTTTTGCAGGATAAATCCGAAACCCAAGGGACTCTCAAACGCTTCCTCAGGAGAGCTCAAAATGAGTTTGAGCTCAAAGTGAAAAAGATAAGAAGCGACAACGGGTCCGAGTTCAAGAACCTTCAAGTGGAGGAGTTCCTTGAAGAGGAAGGGATCAAGCACGAGTTCTCCGCTCCCTACACACCACAGCAAAATGGTGTGGTAGAGAGGAAGAACAGGACGCTCATCGACATGGCGAGGACGATGCTAGGAGAGTTCAAGACACCCGAGTGCTTTTGGACGGAAGCCGTGAACACGGCGTGCCACGCCATCAACAGGGTCTACCTTCATCGCCTCCTCAAGAAGACGTCGTATGAGCTACTAACCGGTAACAAACCCAATGTATCGTACTTTCGTGTATTTGGGAGTAAATGCTACATTCTAGTAAAGAAGGGTAGAAATTCTAAGTTTGCTCCCAAAGCTGTAGAAGGGTTTTTATTAGGTTATGACTCAAATACAAAGGCGTATAGAGTCTTCAACAAATCATCGGGTTTGGTTGAAGTCTCTAGCGACGTTGTATTTGATGAGACTAATGGCTCTCCAAGAGAGCAAGTTGTTGATTGTGATGATGTAGATGAAGAAGATGTTCCGACGGCTGCTATACGGACCATGGCGATTGGAGAAGTACGGCCACAGGAACAAGATGAACGAGATCAACCTTCTTCCTCAACTATGGTGCAACCCCCAACCAAAGATGACGAACAGGTACCTCAAGTGGAGGCGCTTGATCAAGGGGGAGCACAAGATGATCAAGTGATAGAGGAAGAAGCGCAACCGGCACCTCCAACCCAAGTTCGAGCGATGATTCAAAGGGATCATCCCGTCGACCAAATTCTGGGTGACATTAGCAAGGGAGTAACTACTCGATCTCGATTAGTTAATTTTTGTGAGCATTACTCCTTTGTCTCTTCTATTGAGCCTTTCAGGGTAGAAGAGGCCTTGCTAGATCCGGACTGGGTGTTGGCCATGCAAGAGGAGTTAAACAATTTCAAGCGCAATGAAGTTTGGACACTGGTGCCTCGTCCGAAGCAAAATGTTGTGGGAACCAAGTGGGTGTTCCGCAACAAACAAGACGAGCACGGGGTGGTGACGAGAAACAAGGCTCGACTTGTGGCAAAAGGTTATGCCCAAGTCGCAGGTTTGGATTTTGAGGAGACTTTTGCTCCTGTGGCTAGGCTAGAGTCAATTCGAATCTTGCTAGCATATGCCGCTCACCATTCTTTCAGGTTGTTCCAAATGGATGTGAAGAGCGCCTTCCTCAACGGGCCAATCAAGGAGGAGGTGTACGTGGAGCAACCCCCTGGCTTCGAGGATGAACGGTACCCCGACCATGTGTGTAAGCTCTCTAAGGCGCTCTATGGACTTAAGCAAGCCCCAAGAGCATGGTATGAATGCCTTAGAGATTTCTTAATTGCTAATGCTTTCAAGGTTGGGAAAGCCGATCCAACTCTTTTTACTAAGACTTGTAATGGTGATTTGTTTGTGTGCCAAATTTATGTCGATGACATAATATTTGGTTCTACTAACCAAAAGTCTTGTGAAGAGTTTAGCAGGGTGATGACGCAGAAATTCGAGATGTCAATGATGGGCGAGTTGAACTACTTCCTTGGGTTCCAAGTGAAGCAACTCAAGGACGGCACCTTCATCTCCCAAACGAAGTACACGCAAGATCTGCTAAAGCGGTTTGGGATGAAGGACGCCAAGCCCGCAAAGACTCCGATGGGGACCGACGGACACACCGACCTCAACAAAGGAGGTAAGTCCGTTGATCAAAAAGCATACCGGTCAATGATAGGTTCTTTGCTTTACTTATGTGCTAGTAGACCGGATATTATGCTTAGCGTATGCATGTGTGCTAGATTTCAATCCGATCCTAAGGAGTGTCACTTAGTGGCGGTGAAGCGAATTCTTAGATATTTGGTTGCTACGCCTTGCTTCGGGCTCTGGTATCCAAAAGGGTCTACCTTTGACTTAGTTGGATACTCAGACTCCGACTATGCTGGATGTAAGGTCGATAGGAAGAGTACATCAGGGACGTGCCAATTCTTAGGAAGGTCCCTGGTGTCATGGAACTCTAAGAAACAAACATCCGTTGCCCTATCCACCGCTGAGGCCGAGTACGTTGCCGCAGGTCAGTGTTGCGCGCAACTACTTTGGATGAGGCAAACTCTCCGGGACTTTGGCTACAATCTGAGCAAAGTCCCACTCCTATGTGATAATGAGAGTGCTATCCGCATGGCGGAGAATCCTGTTGAGCACAGCCGCACAAAGCACATAGACATCCGGCATCACTTTTTGAGAGACCACCAGCAAAAGGGAGATATCGAAGTGTTTCATGTTAGCACCGAAAACCAGCTAGCCGATATCTTTACCAAGCCTCTAGATGAGAAGACCTTTTGCAGGTTGCGTAGTGAGCTAAATGTCTTAGATTCGCGGAACCTGGATTGAATTGTAGCATGCATGTAGTTATGCTTTTGATCATGTTCCTTTTTGCATTATGTTGCTTATTATGGTGCTCAAGTTGTACAAACACTCCCTGGACCTCACAAGTCCGTTGCAAAGTGATGCACATGTGTAGGGGGAGATGTGTTACAACTTGACCCTTTGAGACTAACCATGTGCTTGAGTTTGATAATTTAGTCTCGAAGGAGGATTGAAAGGGAAAAGGTGGACTTGGACCATGAAAGACTTCCACTGCACTCCGATGAGAGGGTAACTAATTCCAAGTTCATCTCATGAAATCTTATTGCCATTTGCTCTTAATTGAAGACTTTGGTGAGGCAATGGGGTTAACGGGCCAAGATTGATCCCGTTTTGGTGCTTGATGCCAAAGGGGGAGAAAATAAAGGCCAAAGTGATAAATGGATCAGCTACCACTTGAGAGATTTTGAAAATAGTAGAATAGAGTTTTTGTTTTGTCAAAAGCTTTTATTGTCTTTTATTGTCTCTCTTGTCAAAAGTTGGCTTCTTGTGGGGAGAAGTATTGATTATGGGAAATAGGGGGAGTTTTTGAAATCTTTGATCAATCTCTTTTGGAATGACTCTCTTTATACTTCAACATGTGTGTTTGACTTAGAGATAGAGATTTGAGTTTGATTTGCAAAAACAAACCAAGTGGTGGCAAAGGATGATCCATATATGCCAAAATTGAATCAAAACCAATTTGAGTTTTTATTTGAAGTGATTTTGCACTTGTTCCACTTGCTTTATGTTGTGTTGGCATAAATCACCAAAAAGGGGGAGATTGAAAGGGAAATGTGCCCTTGGGCCATTTCTAAGTATTTTGGTGATTGAGTGCAAACACAAGGGCCTAAATGTGAATTTATGTACATGGATGAACAAGGTGAAAATCATGAAGTAAAGGTATGTTTCTAAGCCTTAGTACATTGGTTTTAAGTACTAATATATTTGTCTAAGTGTTAGAAACAGAAAGAAGAAGAATAGAGAAAAGGAGAAGGGACTTGGCTGTGTGCTGCCAAGACCCAGCTCGGTCTGGAGCACCGGACTGTCCGGTGTGCACCGGACAGTGTCCGGTGCGCCAGGCTGGCGCGACTCGAACTGGCCGCTCTCGGGAAATTGGCCGGCGGCGTACGGCTAAAATTCACCGGACTGTCCGGTGTGCACCGGACTGTCCGGTGAGCCAACGGACGGCCAGGGCCAACGGTCGGCCGCGCAATCCGCGCGGGACACGTGGCCGAGCCAACGGTCGGAAGACGGCACCGGACTGTCCGGTGTGCACCGGACATGTCCGGTGCGCCAACAGCGCCAGATCTGCCAACGGTCTGCAACGGTCGTCTTCGCCGTTTAAGGAAACAAATCGGGCACCGGACAGTGTCCGGTGTGCACCGGACTGTCCGGTGCCCCCGACGACAGAAGGCAAGGATGGCCTTCCGGATTTGCTCTCAACGGCTCCTAGCTGCCTTGGGGCTATAAAAGGAGCCCCTAGGCGCATGGAGGAGATACACAAGCAACCTTTGAGCATTCTTGATCATCCACACTAAGTCTCTGCGCATTCGTTTGTGTTTCTAAGTGATTCGAGCTCTGTTCTAAGTGAGAACTCTGAGATAGTCTTGTGAGCTCGATTCTTGGCCGTGTGTGTGCGCTTTTGCTGTGGATTTGTGTGTGTTGCTTTCCTCCCTTACTCTGTGTTTCATTTGTGATCATATACTTGTAAGGGCAAGAGACTCCAATTTGTGGAGATTCCTTGCAAACGGGATAGTGAAAGGAAAACAAAACACCGTGGTATTCAAGTGGGTCTTTGGACCGCTTGAGAGGGGTTGATTGCAACCCTCGTCCGTTGGGACGCCACAACGTGGAGTAGGCAAGCGTTGGTCTTGGCCGAACCACGGGATAAAACCACTGTGTCACTCTGTGCTTGATTGGATTCTTGTGGTTATTGTGTTTTGACTCCTCTCTAGCCACTTGGCATAAACTGTGCTAACACCTAATCAAGTTTTGTGGCTATAAGTTTGAAGTTTTTACAGGATCACCTATTCACCCCCCCCTCTAGGTGCTCTCATAATTCTAATTATTTAATAGATTAAACTTGGAATAAGACATTAGATAAACAAATTATGTATGACCACAATGCAAGTAACTTGAATTTTAAACTCCATAGTTCACTAGAATACCACAATCACAAGTTTATTGCCTAATCATATACTAGCAGATCAGGATTTAAAAGGCACACAATGTAACTGAGTTGAGTATATTTTACCCACGGGTTTGCGGGTTTGGATAGCATAAGAACGTACCCGTAAACCTGACGGGTATAACTTTGTTCCATGAATAAACCCATGGGTAAGAAATCTGACCCATACTCGTACTATAATAGAGTAAAAACCCGTTGAATTTCAGATAACATGGTACCCATTGCATCTCTATTCGTGGTGCAAAGGATGAACTCCGCGAGAGTATATAGAAGCCAGGGCCAGTGGAGCGCTATCAAATTATAATAACTCAGCGAGAGGATAATAAACTCCCGCCCGTCTTGTCACACCTATTATGACCAGTTGTTCCTGTCTTTATTTGCCCTTGTTAGGATATAAGGATTATTGCACTAGTTTTTTGTTTCTTTATTTGGATGACTGTTAAGAACTACTAGTATTTAGGATCTAAACTGCATTATCTCAAAAACTTCATCATGGGCGCGCGCACTAGTACTTGATAATAACAACGAAGAGTTCTTCCCTTGGCACTTTCAATGGAATTGTCCAGCTAGCCCATGCTCATCAAAGCCACTGACGCGGCGGACTGTTAGAGAGACGCGTTGGGTCCGTCGCATTCAGCATCCTAAACAGTGGAGCTTTTGGAAGGATCAACGTTAATACACACCCTCAGTAGCAGCTCACACGAAGTTAATGTTACCATCTCATGCCAAGATCATCTCCAACAGGGAAAACAGTTATGACAGCACGCGTGACCCTTCTCCATCCACATGTTTTTTTTTTTTTGATTTTTACTGGGTTATTACATAGCTCAAATAAAAAAGACAAAAACCATGCATTCTAGCAGGACGTTGTTGGTACTGCAGTTGGGAGTCTCGGGACCCTACCAGATACGTAGATGCCACCACCAACATGCAGTTCGACTGAGCTTGTGCTGCTGGGCTGGAATTAGACTAAAAAATAGGTCCCGACAAACGGAGTACTATGGTCTAGAATTTAGAAAGCTTGTATAGAACAGCAGTTTAAGCTCAAGACGATGGGCCAGATTGAAGTTTGGCCCATTATGGCGTTCCACGATAACATATTCTCTATATATTTACTAGTAAGTTAACATTGCTGCTTAAATGAGATATTTATTCAAATATGATTATAATATCAAAGATCTCATTGATAAAAAAATTCCCAATGTTAAAGGAAAACATAAGAAACTCAAACTACATCACATCAAGAGCTATTTTGTCAACTAGGAATGAGAACGTTGATGTCATAAACATGAAGCTTATGGGATGTTTTTCAGGAGAGTAAATGGCCTATCACAACTTTGATAGTGCAATAGATGATCCTAACAATCACTACCCGCCAGAGTTCTTGAATTCTTTGATGCCAAATGGATTATTGCCACATATTCTAAAGTTTAAGGTTAACTGTCCAGTGATTTTGGTCAGAAATCTTGATCCACCTAATGGCTTATGCAATAGAACAAGATTGGTGGTTTGACGCCGAAATTGTGCTAGGAGAACACGTAGGAAAGAGAGTCTTTCTTCTAAGTATACCTTTATATTTGTCAGATGATGAAATATTCTCCTTCAAGTTTAAGAGAAAACGAACCCACCGTGAGTTCTATGTTCGTCTCTTAAAGCCTGTGCCTCCTGTAACCTAGCAGCAGCAGCAGCCAGTTACTATCGGAGCTGCGCGCTGCGCCCTCGCTGGGATCCCCATCCCCCACCGGAGCTACGCCCCACCCCCTCGCCGGGCTGCACGGTTGAAGCTCTCATGTATGCAAGGGAGCAGCGGATAAGAAACATATGAACAAACAAGGGTAAAAAAGGGAATACGAAAATATATGTGCTGGTGGGTACGTAAGATTTAAGCAAAATGGTATATTTCAGAGTTGATTAGAAGTTTAATGGCATATTTGCAAGCTTAAAAAGTTTAGTGTCATATATCAAAACATGTAAAATTATAATGGCACATAACCCAAAAAAAATCCGCACCAACGTGCGGATGCAAGATATGTTTCTAATTATTATATTTACATCTTAAAGTTAAAACACGATAAGTACCTCCACAATCGCACCGGGGTGCACCCGTGACCATCCACTAATGACGCGATATAACTTTACACTACTAGAATCAAAAGGCGCAAAACTATTCACCAAAATTAAGTGACTGTTTGGGAAGGCTCATCATAATTTTTCAACGGTAATATTTTTTCACAATTTTTTTTTTGTCTCATACATCAAATAAAAAAATATAGAAGTTGTTTTGCTAAACAATTTACAAAAGTAACTAGCTCATGTGAAGGAGTTACTTCTTAAGAGAAGTCAGAGCCAGAGCTAGAGCCGTGCTAAATAGAGTCTAAAGTTGGCAATGTTAGATTGCCCTAAAATCTAAGAAATGTCGTACACCCTGTAACAAAATTGACAAAAGCTAGAGGCCACAAGCCTGTGTGACCAGGAGTGTGATCTGTGGAGCAGACCAACTGCATGTGCTGACAAGGATAGGGACACGCGCGTTGTCAAGGTCTGTTTTTCACATAATATCCTGGTCAGGACCTGGGTTAACTGTGCCACGGCCACGTCGCTTTCATTCATCTTGATGGCATCGACGAGCTGTGGGCTGTGGCTGCTGAGCTGCCTAACCCCATTTATCGTGAGTGAAGGGCATCGGATGCTAGTTTGCTGTCAATTGCGCCCGGAATTCCAAGGCGAGCTAAACAAGAAGTCATGTTTTTGGGAGATAATTGCGCACTGAATCTGATAGCCGTCTGACTGTCCTGCTGCAACCATACCTGATGCAGCTGCAATTCAATAAAAACAAAATACTATAGAAGTCATACCTGCAGTCGAATTAAAGCTGCAAGGGTGAAAAAAATGACACGCAAAACCTAATGCATCTTTATCCCAATTTTCCTCTACCTCTCTTCTTCTCGTTTTTGTGCACCGTATTTTTTTTCTACTTCTTCTAAATTCCCGTGTCAAAATCTAAAAAAGCCAACTGCTTTACAATAGAGTGTGCATCGTGAATGCATATCCCGCGGGAGAGAAAAAAAAAGAGAATGATGCAGATGGCGACAGCTTACGACCTTGAAATTGGAATGGTAGGCGCTTTCTCTCCGTCCATACTCGAAGATACCAAATTTTTCTCTCCGTCCATGGAAATTCAACTCTTCGAGTACAAAAGTTTTATGCATAAATTTCTCTCCGTCCATGGAAATTCTGCTCTTCGAGTATGTTAAAGATGGTATCTTCGAGTATGGAAACTTTTGTACTTTGGGCAATTGACATCTTTAACCGAAGATACCAAATTTATGCATAAATTTGTTTTTTAAAAGTTTTTTTAGCTGAATGTTTTGCATCAAACTCAAGCTGACTGTTGTATTTTAGTTAGTTAAAGTAGCTCTAACGAACAAGTTATGCTGATTACTGCAGCTATGCGAGTTGGCCGTTGGCGAGTGGCGTCGGGGGGTGTGCGTGTTACTGCTAGCAGCAAGCAGCTGCTGCTAGTGATCTAGTCAGATCGTCAGCTAATATTTTCCAATTTTAAATTTCAATGTTTGTGGCTACTGCTAGTATATTTGTGATAAGCATTATTGTATTGTTGGTTATATATTTTACGTTGATTCATGTGTATTTGCATGTATATTGTTTTGCGCTTATTTGTGTGTAAAAGGAACCCTCGGGTCTCCAGCGGGGATGAGGGTGGGGGACGAGAAGAAAAATACCCGTTAGCCATTTCGGAGACCGACGGAGCGGGGAATGTATAACGGGGATCGGGGCTGGAGCCTGTTGCCATCTTTAGGGCTAATTTGGCAGCTACATTTTTCTATTAGATTTCTAATTTTTAAAAGGAAAATAAACTAATTTTTCTTTAGAAAATGAAAACCCCTTAGTAAAATATGGTTCCTAAACTAGTCCTTAGAGTTTGTTTGGGAGCAACGGAATTGGAAGAGATTGAGTGGACTAGAATCTCCTTGAATAGAAAGAAGATTCTAGCTCCCTTAATCCCCTTGCTTCTAAACGTGCCCTTACTTACAAGGTTTGCATTATTAAGATGCCTCATTAGCATTCAGAAACGTTTGTCCTTCTCCACAAATGGCCGGCACCGATGGTTTAAGCGAAGCTTTCGGTTTGAGAGGGAAGGGCTCTCGGCTGTCCAATGCCAACAGACATGGAGCAATGGAGGCCGCCGGCTGGGGGCACGCGAATAAAGCCGCTAATCGTGCTTTAGCATCTTTTTCCGGTAGCATACTGTAGCATAGAGAGTACAAGAGGCTAGCTAGGAGGGAATATGATCAAATGGTGTTCATTTTCCTGCAGGGACGAAAGCAGTGAAGATACCATTCGCCCTGTCGCATCAGGTTCAGGAAGGACTAAAGTTGGGGGTGGGCCAGTGCCTTCTTGACTTCCACAGAAAACTCATAAAAAGGACTTGCACTCGCATCACTCCGGACAGCATTGTATTTTTTCTTTCTTAGACCTTCTTTAAAACGTAGAAATTTCATAAGAATCATATAGAAATTTTATATAAAGCAGTTCATTTTTACAGAAAAAAAAAACAGGACCGTGTTCTAAAGGAGGCCTTATATTCTCTGGCTTTCAGTTTGATATTTTTTTTGTGCAGGGCTGCAGGCGTACAGCTGCAAGGAATGCTTCGCGTTCCAGCTTGGAAATGCACTGGGGCGGCCCAACCGCCAAGTGCCAACCAGGAGTCTCCTGTGTCCGCTTCCAATAAAACCATGCTGGTCCCAGCCAGGAGAAAATTCCATCGAAATTTGTGGCCAGGACAGCTAATATAGCTTCAGAACTTTAGCGAAGGATGGCGACCTCGATCGGCAGTTCAGCCACCACGGACCAACAGGCAACAGCTCACAGCGTGGCGGGGTGCTGGGGAAACATATGCTGTTGCTCTGCTGTGCTTGCCTTGTTGTAAGAACTGAGGAGACTGTTTTTGACCTTGGTGAGTTATAAGGCTGCCTCCAACAACAACGGACGTTAAAGCGTTCGGTAGCCTATATATAGCGTTTCGTGTTGTTGGTAAGGGCTCTAACGGTATGTTTGGTATGGTTTTAAAGCAAAACTCCAGAGAAGAGCTGGTTAAAACCTACCAAACATTTTAACTCCATAGTTAGAAACTCTATGGAGTTTTCGGACCTACAGTACAACTTTTTAAAGTACTTTTTTACTGCTCTTAAAACTCTAAAAAAGCAACATAGCTATGGAATTTAGATTCTTTTTTACCGTTACAGATTATTTATAAGAAAACAATATAAACTCTAGAGCAGAGCTAGTTCAACTAGAGTTTTTGGAGTAGAGTTGCTCTTGTTCGGAGCTCAGCCATACCAAACACGTCCTTAAAAAATCATGAAGCCATAACGTTGCTCCAAATGTTCTGGGAAAAATATATATAAAGCTGTAACAGCGCTAAAAAAATTTTACGGCGGAGTTTGTAGAGCGGTCCCAAATACAGTCAGGATCAGCCCGCGACGAATTGAGCCATTGGTTCATATATTCGTACTCATATCCATAGTTAGTGGCGGAGGATAACTTCAAATTAAGGTACGACTGAGAAAAAGAGTACACTACATCCACACGCACATTTATATATAGCTGCACAGATCATTTATAAATGCAAATCTCTCTTTCTCTCTCTTTTTCTTCATAAATTCTACACATACAGGCGCACCAAATCGATACCCAATCGAGTCGTTTTAATATGTCATGCTTAAAAGAACCATTTGATATCATCCCAGGATATGTGTATATATTTATTAATAATACCCATCTCCTTCCGTGAAGTGAAGGTGCAATTAAAGCGAGACGAGAGACTGCATGGTTCCATTTGAAATACAATTTTGCACACGCCTCTCAAAGTCTCCGCCAACTCTTGACTTGCGTACTAACAAGTTTGTTAACCAAGACCGCTTTGGATAAAAGAAAGATGTGATCGAGCTCAACCGATCGATCGACGATGAAAAGCCACAGGCCGTGGCTGTTTATTCAAAGGGGGTCGTGACTGCTCTAGGTTCAAGCTCCACTGTGGAGTGTGGAGTGTGGAGTGTGAAGATGTAGTTTTTAAATTTTAATAGTTTTAAAAAATATTTTTATATAACTAATAAATAAAACGACTTAACTAAATATTTTTGAAAGGTTTATAACTTCAGCATCACGATTTTTTAATGATCTGCTCTACTAACTATACAAATGGTATATATGTTTGGTTGGAGGAGCGAAGAAGAATACAACAGCTTCATTTCTACTTTCTGACAAAAAAAGAAGCGGAGCGGTTTCTATAGTCTCTATATGAAAATTTACCATAAATAGTTGGAATACTCGTGTTCCACAAAAACAATCGGATGCGAGCGTTCTCCTGAACACACGAGCGCTCTCCTGTCTCTCCTCTCTTCCCCTCTACATTCTATGGTTCTCCAACCAAATAAAGAAAATGTTTTGGTTTCACTATATTTTACTCTTCAACCAAAAAAAATTGAAGCGGCTCTATTCTGCCAAACGTTGAATAGAACAGCTCCATTCTTAAAAATTAGAATGCAGCCGCTCTATTCTAGTTGTCTTTTCAACCAAACCCACGTTAAATTTATTAGAGCTGTAGCAGTCTCATATATAAACTTGGTAATTAAGGGGGTGTTTGGTTTAAGGAATCACTACATCCTACTTGAGGTGGTGCATCATGGGTTCATTCCTCAAATTTGGTGGGATGACCTCATTCCTCATATTAGTACTAACTAACTAACTAGGAGGAATGAGGTGGTGATGGATCAACTCATTCCATTTCACAAACCAAACAAAAATAGTGAGGAGTGAGAAGATGATGGACTAGCTCATTCCTCAAACCAAACACCCTATAAGCGTCTCACAAGCCCAAAACATCACCAACGAAAAGGGTGAGGGGAAATTGCAAAAAGGGCAAGCAACTTTTCAAAAGAATAGATGGTTGCATTTGCAAAAGAGCCAAGAGAATGACACGGGAGGACAAGCCCTGGCTTGCAAAACGGTGGCGGTGTGACAAAGCTGGAAGCATGCCGATTAACGGGCTATTGGATCCACACAAAATAGGATGACATTTTACGTCTATTAAATATATATATGTATACTAAGTATATATATGGATATTCGCCTGGGTGGCTCCTTTCTTTGGATGAAAGCTGGAGATAAGGAATATTTGACATTCACATACGGTTTGATGCTGTAGGTTAAACGGGTTATTGGGTTGTGTATTTTCTAGGCAAGTGAACGTTCTGGAGACAGAATGTCCCTTTTGTATTTTCTTAGTTTGCTTGCGAATTTGGTGATATATATATGGCTAAGGGACGGTGTCTCTTCCCTTTTTAGTTTGCATTTCGCCTAGCCACAAGTTTTCCTTGTGAAAATGATTTGGCTCTTCCATATGTCCACAAGTACAAAATTACTCCTATAGTCCTATCGTAGAAGATCGATCCAAATGCATAGGAGTGCCTTGCGTGGCCACTATACTAATCATTCTTGAAAAAGACTATAAAATTATCTTTTATAATTATTTTATATTAAGGAAAGATGTTGTTGACGCCTTTTCGGAGCGCCAAACACTCAACAAGAACCGTGGCGGTGCCCTCTGCACAGGGGCGGACGGTCCGCGCGCGGGGGCCGGACGGTCCGCGGCCTGGTGCGAGGCGCGGTGGTACTCTCTGCGCAGGGGCAGACTGTCCGCGGCCTGAGGCCGGACGGTCCGCGGCCTGGTGCGCAGCTAGGGCTTCTCTGCCTGACGGCCGGACGGTCCGCGCCCTGGGGCCGGACGGTCCGCGCGTACGCAGAGGCGGCGGAAGTTGCCGGCGGCGCCTGGATCTCGCTCCCGGGAGGGACCCCGTCGGGGAGGAGAGATCCTAGGTGGTGTCTAGGCTCGGGCCGGCCGACCTAGACTCCTCTAATCGACGTAGAGCCGAAGAGAGACGAAGAATTTGGGGATTGGATAGCTAAACCTAAACTAGACTAGAACTACTCCTAGGATAAAATGCGAAATAGAAGTTGTATTGATTCGATTGTTGATGATTACAAATCGGCCGTAGACCTCTCTATTTATAGAGGAGGGGGGCTGGACCCTTTACACAACTGATTCCGAGCTAATCCCGCGAATATAGCTAACAACCGTAGCACAAAACTCGGAACCCTAATCTGTTCTGCGCACGCGCGGACCGTCCGGCCCACAGGCGCGGACCGTCCGGACCGCGGACCGTCCGGCCTCAGGGCCGGACTGTCCGCCGGCTCAAAACCGGTTCGAACATATGCCCCCCTGCCTTTTGGTGGAGCTGGGCGAACCAAAAGCAACTAACTCGATGTGATCACATCGGTTTTCTTAGGCATCTTGCCACATACTAGGATGGTACTGTTTGAGGAAACGCCCATTCAAAGCCTTAGGTAAATCCTTGCCTTGTAATGTTTGTAGTAAATAAGTGTTACCAGACATCACCTGTTTCACTTTATAAGGACCCTCCCAGCTTGGCGACCATTTCCCGAACTTTCGGTCTTTATTCCTTAGAGGTAGAATGGTCTTCCACACCAAGTCTCCTACTTGGAATGATTTTGCTTTGACCTTCTTGTTGTAGGCCCTGGCTACCATGATCTTGTCCTTTTCTATTGCTCCTAAAGCTATCATCCTCTTGTCGGTCACCTCATCAATATTATCCATCATTGAATTATAATAATCAGTAGTGTCGGGGACCATAATTAGGGGTACCCTCAAGACGCCTAATTCTCAGCTGGTAACCCCCATCAGCATAAAGCTGCAAAGGCCTGATGGGTACGATTAAGTCAGGGATCAGTCCACACGA
Organism: Zea mays; assembly: GCF_902167145.1. NCBI lineage: Eukaryota > Viridiplantae > Streptophyta > Magnoliopsida > Poales > Poaceae > Zea > Zea mays. The sequence continues at coordinate 26,669,361 of NC_050100.1, read as the reverse complement.
GTGACTCGATCACGCTTCACCCGAGCCTAGCCTCGGCCAAAGGCAGCCGACCTCGAGAGACTTCCGTCTCGCCCGAGGCCCCCTTTTTATGGCGGACACATCACCGGCTTGCCCGAGGCCTTGGCTTCGCTCAGAAGCAACCTTGACTAAATCGCCGCACCGACTGACCAAATTGCAGGGGCATTTAACGCAAAGGTGGCCTGACACCTCTATCCTGACACGCGCCCCCGGCAGAGCCGAAGTGACCGCCGTCACTCCACTGCTCCACTGGCCAGTCTGACAGAAGGACAGCGCCGCCTGCGCCACTCCGACTGCAGTGCCGCTCGACAGAGTGAGTCTGACAGGCAGTCAGGCCTTGCCAAAGGCGCCACGGCGAACTCCGCTCCGCCCGACCCCAGGGCTCGGACTCGGGCTAAGACCCGGAAGACGGCGAACTCCGCTCCGCCCGACCCCAGGGCTCGGACTCGGGCTAAGACCCGGAAGACGGCGAACTCCGCTCCGCCCGACCCCAAGGCTCGGACTCGGGCTAAGACCCGGAAGACGGCAAACTCCGCTCCGCCCGACCCCGGGGCTCGGACTCGGGCTAAGACCCGGAAGATGGCGAACTCCGCTCCGCCCGACCCCAGGGCTCGGACTCCGCCCTGGCCTCGGCCGAACGACTTCCGCCTCGCCCGACCCCTTGGCTCGGGCTCGGCCACGGCAACAAAAGGCAAACTCAACCTTGGCTTCGGAGGAACCCCCACGTCGCCCTGCCTAGGGCATAGACCGCCACGCCAACAGGAGGCACCATCATCATCCTACCCCGAATCGACTCGGGTCACGGAGAACAAGACCGGCGTCCCATCCGGCCAGCTCCGCCGGAGGGGCAATGATGGCGCTCCGCAAGCTCTGTGACGACGGCGGCCCCCGGCTCTCTTACGGAAGCAGGACAACGTCAGCAGGGACTCGACCGCTCCAACAGCTGTCCCTCCATCAGGCTCCGCCACACCTCCGACAGCCACGACATCACGCCAGCAGGGTGCCCAGATCTCTCCGGCTGCCACATTGGCATGTACCTAGGGCGCTAGCTCTCCCTCCGCTAGACACGTAGCACTCTGCTACATCCCCATTGTACACCTGGATCCTCTCCTTACGACTATAAAAGGAAGGACCAGGGCCTTCTCAGAGAAGGTTGGCCGCGCGGGACCGAGGACGGGACAGGCGCTCTCTTGGGGCCGCTCGCTTCCCTCACCCGCGTGGACGCTTGTAACCCCCCTACTGCAAGCGCACCTGACCTGGGCGCGGGACGAACACGAAGGCCGTGGGACTTACACCTCTCTCACGCTCGACTCCGGCCACCTCGCCTCTCCCCCCTTCGCGCTCGCCCACGCGCTCGACCCATCTGGGCTGGGGCACGCAGCACACTCACTCGTCGGCTTAGGGACCCCCCTGTCTCGAAACGCCGACAGTTGGCGCGCCAGGTAGGGGCCTGCTGCGTGCTGACGAACAGCTCCCCGTCAAGCTCCAGATGGGCAGTCTCCAGCAACCTCTCCGGCCCGGGACGGTGCTTCGTTTCGGGACTCTTGAGTTCATGTCCTTCGACGGCAGCTACGACATGATACTTCTTCCACCGCCGCGCGACTACAACAATGGCGGCCGACAACCCGCCCGCCGGCGGCGGAATCGACGACGTCTTCCCCGCGTGGTGGAAGAGCAACATTCGGGCTCGCTCCGTTCCCTCCCCCGCCAACGGAGGAGGAAGCGGGGCCGTCAAGGCCAGACGGGAGGCCGCGCTTCGTCGGCCGTCGAGCGAATCGACGCCCCCGACGCCCCGACGGAAGGCACGCCGGACGTCGACCTCGCGTTCAAGACGGAGGCAAGCGCCGTCCCCCCGCGCCACGCTGACCCCGAGCAAGAAGACGCCGCCGGCGCGCTCGCGGAAAGCCTGCAGGACGTCGCCCTCGAACCGGAGATGACGGCGCAACCAGTCCCTGATGTGACTACATCGCTCCTCGTCGACCAAAAGGTAACGACTAACTCCCATCTTGCGTCATTTCGACTCGGCCTCAACCCGCCAAACGACCTCATTTTGGTGGGCGCTCTCATTGAGGCGAGTGCAACCCCACTGAGGTTCCGTATGCGGTCGCCTTGGGACCGACTGACGGACGTCTCGACCTACGGGCCCTCTGGGTCCGAGGAAGATGACGATCCCGGCATCGGTTGGGATTTCTCCGGACTTGGCAACCCTAGTGCCGTGCGGGACTTCATGACCGCATGTGACTACTGCCTATCCGACTGTTCCGATGGAAGCCGCAGCCTTGGCGACGAGAGCTGTGACCCAAGCCGCGAATGTTTCCACATCGAGCTAGGGGATCCCACCGAAGGCAACCATCTTGGCATGCCGGAGGATGGTGATCTCCCTAGGCCGGTGCCTCGCGCCGACATCCCACGGGAGCTAGCTGTGGTCCCCGCTCCGGCGGGGGGTTACGACCCACAACTCGAGCAAGTCCGCGAGGCGCAGGCCAGGCTCAACGAGGGAACAGGAGCGCTTGAGCCGATCCGTCGGGACGTCGGACAGGCATGGGTGGGCCTACCCCTGGCCGGAGAAATACGTCAGCTGCCCCAAGGTCTCCAGCACCGCGTCGCCAACGATGTCAGGATCAGGCCGCCGCCCGCATCCAGCGGGGTCGGTCAGAACCTGGCAACCGCAGCAATGCTCATCCGCGCGATGCCGGAGCCGTCAACCACCGAGGGTCGGCGAATCCAGGGAGAACTCAAGAATCTCCTGGAAGGCGCTGCGGCCCGGCGGGCCGAGAGCACTGCATCCCGAAGGCAAGGATATCCCTCGGAACCTCATGCCGCGACTTCCCGATTCATGCGGGAAGCCTCGGTCTACACCGGGCGCACGCGCAACACCGCGCCTGCGGCCCCGGGCCACCTCGGCAACGAGCACCATCGACGCGACCGTCGGGCTCACCTCGACGAAAGGGTGCGCCGAGGCTACCACCCCAGGCGTGGGGGGCGCTACGACAGCGGGGAGGATCGGAGTCCCTCGCCCGAGCCACCCGGTCCGCAGGCCTTCAGTCGGGCCATCCGACGGGCGCCATTCCCGACCCGGTTCCGACCCCCGACTACTATCACGAAGTACTCGGGGGAAACGAGACCGAAACTGTGGCTCGCGGACTACCGCCTTGCCTGCCAACTGGGTGGAACGGACGACGACAACCTCATCATCCGTAACCTCCCCCTGTTCCTCTCCGACACTGCTCGCGCCTGGTTGGAGCACCTGCCTCCGGGGCAGATTTCCAACTGGGACGACTTGGTCCAAGCCTTCGCTGGCAATTTCCAGGGCACATACGTGCGCCCCAGGAATTCCTGGGACCTTCGAAGCTGCCGGCAACAGCCGGGGGAGTCGCTCCGGGACTACATCCGGCGATTCTCGAAGCAGCACACCGAGCTGCCCAACATCACCGACTCGGATGTCATCGGCGCGTTCCTCGCCGGCACCACTTGCCGCGACCTGGTGAGCAAGCTGGGTCGCAAAACCCCCACCAGGGCGAGCGAGCTGATGGACATCGCCACCAAGTTCGCCTCTGGCCAGGAGGCGGTCGAGGCTATCTTCCGAAAGGACAAGCAGCCCCAGGGCCGCCCATCGGAAGAAGCTCCCGAGGCGTCTGCTCCGCGCGGCGCCAAGAAGAAAGGCAAGAAGAAGTCGCAATCGAAACGCGACGCCGCCGACGCGGACCTTGTCGCCGCCGCCGAGTATAAGAACCCTCGGAAGCCCCCCGGAGGTGCAAACCTCTTTGACAAGATGCTCAAGGAGCCGTGCCCCTACCATCAGGGGCCCGTCAAGCACACCCTCGAGGAGTGCGTTATGCTTCGGCGTCATTTCCACAGGGCCGGGCCACCCGCCGAGGGTGGCAGGGCCCACGACGACGACAAGAACGAAGATCGCCCAGCAGGAGAGTTCCCCGAGGTCCGCGACTGCTTCATGATCTATGGAGGGCATGCGGCGAATACCTCGGCTCGGCACCGCAAGCAGGAGCGCCAGGAGGTCTGCTCGGTGAAGGTGGCGGTGCCAGTCTACCTAGACTGGTCCGACAAGCCCATCACTTTCGACCGGGCCGACCACCCCGACCATGTGCCGAGCCCCGGGAAATACCCGCTCGTCGTCGACCCCGTTGTCGGCGATGTCAGGCTCACCAAGGTCCTGATGGACGGGGGCAGCTGCCTCAACATCATCTACGCCGAGACCCTCAAGCTCCTGCGCGTCGATCCGTCCTCCGTCCGAGCAGGCGCTGCGCCCTTCCACGGGATCATCCCTGGGAAGCGCGTCCAGCCCCTCGGGCGACTTGACCTCCCAGTCTGCTTCGGGACACCCTCCAACTTCTGAAGGGAGACCCTGACGTTCGAAGTGGTCGGGTTCCGAGGAACCTACCACGCCGTGCTAGGGAGGCCATGCTACGCGAAGTTCATGGCCGTCCCCAACTACACCTACCTGAAGCTCAAGATGCCGGGCCCCAACGGGGTCATCACCGTCGGCCCCACGTACAAACACGCGTTCGAATGCGACGTGGAGTGCATGGAGTACGCCGAGGCCCTCGCCGAGTCCGAGGCCCTCATCGCCGACCTGGAGAACCTCTCCAAGGAGGTGCCAGACGTGAAGCGCCATGCCGGCAACTTCGAGCCAGCGGAGACGGTCAAGGCCGTCCCCCTCGACCCCAGTGGCGACACCACCAAGCAGATCCGGATCGGTTCCGGGCTCGACCCCAAATAGGAAGCAGTGCTCGTCGACTTTCTCCGCGCAAACGCCGACGTTTTTGCGTGGAGTCCCTCGGACATGCCCGGCATACCGAGGGAGGTCGCCGAGCACTCGCTGGATATTCGGGCCGGAGCCCGACCCGTCAGGCAGCCTCTGCGCCGATTCGACGAGGAGAAGCGCAGAGTGATTGGCGAAGAGATCCACAAGCTAATGGCAGCGGGGTTCATCAAAGAGGTATTCCATCCCGAATGGCTTGCCAACCCTGTGCTTGTGAGGAAGAAAGGGGGGAAATGGCGGATGTGTGTAGACTACACTGGTCTCAACAAAGCATGTCCGAAGGTTCCCTACCCTCTTCCTCGCATCGACCAAATCGTGGATTCCACTGCTGGGTGCGAAACCCTGTCCTTCCTCGATGCCTACTCAGGGTATCACCAGATCCGGATGAAAGAGTCCGACCAGCTCGCGACTTCTTTCATCACGCCGTTCGGCATGTACTGCTATGTCACCATGCCGTTCGGTTTGAGGAATGCGGGCGCGACGTACCAGCGGTGCATGAACCATGTGTTCAGTGAACACATCGGTCGCACAGTCGAGGCCTACGTCGATGACATCGTAGTCAAGACGCGGAAGGCTTCCGACCTCCTCTCCGACCTTGAAGTGACATTCCGGTGTCTCAAGGCGAAAGGAGTCAAGCTTAATCCTGAGAAGTGTGTCTTCGGGGTCCCCCGAGGCATGCTCCTAGGGTTCATCGTCTCCGAGCGAGGCATCGAAGCCAACCCAGAGAAGATTGCGGCCATCACCAGCATGGGACCCATCAAGGACTTAAAAGGGGTACAGAGGGTCATGGGATGCCTCGCGGCCCTGAGCCGCTTCATCTCACGCCTCGGCGAAAGAGGTCTGCCTCTGTACCGCCTCTTAAGGAAGGCCGAATGTTTCGCTTGGACCCCTGAGGCCGAGGAAGCCCTCGGCAACCTGAAGGCGCTCCTTACAAAAGCGCCTGTCTTGGTGCCGCCGGCGGACGGAGAAGCCCTCTTGGTCTACGTCGCCACAACCACTCAGGTGGTTAGCGCCGCGATTGTGGTCGAAAGGCAGGAGGAAGGGCATACATTGCCCGTTCAGAGGCCGGTCTACTTCATCAGCGAAGTGCTGTCCGAGACTAAGATCCGCTACCCACAAGTTCAAAAGCTGCTGTATGCTGTGATCCTGACAAGGCGGAAGCTGCGACACTACTTCGAGTCCCATCCGGTGACTGTGGTGTCATCCTTCCCCCTGGGGGAGATCATCCAGTGCCGAGAGGCCTCCGGCAGGATCGCGAAGTGGGCGGTGGAAATCATGGGCGAAACGATCTCGTTCGCCCCTCGGAAGGCCATCAAGTCCCAAGTGTTGGCGGATTTCGTGGCCGAATGGGTCGACACCCAACTGCCAACGACCCCGATCCAACCGGAGCTCTGGACCATGTTTTTCGACGGGTCACTGATGAAGACGGGGGCCGGCGCGGGCCTGCTCTTCATCTCGCCCCTCGGAAAGCACTTGCGCTACGTGCTGCGCCTCCACTTCCCGACGTCCAACAATGTGGCCGAGTACGAAGCTCTGGTCAACGGATTGCGGATCGCCATCGAGCTAGGGGTCAGACGCCTTGACGCTCGCGGTGATTCGCAGCTCGTCATCGACCAAGTCATGAAGAACTCCCACTGCCGCGACCCGAAGATGGAGGCCTACTGCGACGAGGTTCGGCGCCTAGAAGACAAGTTCTTCGGGCTCGAGCTCAACCACATCGCTCGACGCTACAACGAAACCGCAGACGAGCTGGCTAAGATAGCCTCGGGGCGAACAACAGTCCCCCCGGACGTCTTCTCCCGGGATCTGCATCAACCCTCCGTCAAGCTCGACGACACGCCCGAGCCTGAGGTACCCTCGGCTCAGCCCGAGGTACCCTCGGCTCAGCCCGAGGCACCCTCGGCCCAGCCCGAGGTACCCTCGGCCCCCGAGGGCAGGGCACTGAACGTCGAGGAAGGGCAGAGCGGGGCCACACCAGATCAAGATTGGCAGGCCCCGTACCTGCAATATCTCCGTCGAGGAGAGCTACCCCTCGACCAAGTCGAGGCTCGGCGGGTAGCGCGACGCGCCAAGTCATTCGTCTTGCTAGGCGACGAAGAGGAGCTCTACCATCGCAGCCCCTCGGGCATCCTCCAGCGGTGCATCTCCATCGGCGAAGGTCGGGAACTGCTGCAAGAAGTACACTCGGGGGCTTGCGGCCACCATGCAGCGCCCCGAGCCCTTGTCGGAAATGCTTTCCGGCAAGGCTTCTACTGGCCAACGGCGGTGGCTGACGCCACTAGAATTGTCCGCACCTGCGAAGGGTGCCAATTCTATGTGAAGCGGACACACCTGCCCGCTCAGGCTCTGCAGACAATACCCATCACCTGGCCCTTCGCTGTATGGGGTCTGGACCTCGTCGGTCCCTTGCAGAAGGCGCCCGGGGGCTACACGCACCTGCTGGTCGCCATCGACAAATTCTCCAAGTGGATCGAGGTCCGACCTCTGAACAGCATCAGGTCCGAGCAGGCGGTGGCATTCTTCACCGACATCATCCATCGCTTCGGGGTCCCGAACTCCATCATCACCGACAACGGCACCCAGTTCACCGGCAAAAAATTCTTGGATTTTTGCGAGGATCACCATATCCGGGTGGACTGGGCCGCCGTGGCTCATCCCATGTCGAATGGGCAAGTAGAGCGTGCCAATGGCATGATTCTACAAGGGCTCAAGCCTCGGATCTACAACGACCTCAACAAGTTCGGCAAGCGATGGATGAAGGAACTCCCCTCGGTGGTCTGGAGCCTAAGGACGACGTCGAGTCGTGCCACGGGCTTCACGCCGTTTTTCCTGGTCTACGGGGCTGAAGCTATCTTGCCCACTGACCTGGAGTACGGCTCCCCGAGGGTGAGGGCCTACACCGAACAAAGCAACCAAGCTAGCCGAGAGGAATCGCTGGACCAGCTGGAGGAAGCTCGGAACGGGGCCTTACTACACTCGGCGCGGTACCAACAGTCCCTGCGACGCTACCATGCCCGAGGGGTCCGGTCCCGAGAACTCCAGGTGGGCGACCTGGTGCTTCGGCTGCGGCAAGACGCCCGAGGGAGGCACAAGCTCACGCCCCCCTGGGAAGGGCCATTCGTCATCGCCAAAGTTCTGAAGCCCGGAACATACAAGCTGGCCAACAATCAAGGCGAGATCTACGACAACGCTTGGAACATCAAACAGCTATGTCGCTTCTACCCTTAAGATGTTTTCAAGTTGTTTATATACCTCGCACCTACACAAAGTTTAGTCGTCAAGGAAGGGTCGGCCTAGCCTCGGCAAAGCCCGACCCTCCCTCGGGGGCTAAAAGGGGGGAGACCCCCTCTGCGTCGAATTTTTCCTCGAAAAAGGATCTCTTTTTAGCAGGATTTCTTTCGTGCTTCCTGACTACTTCGGAAAAGCGGGTCCTGGAAACGACGAGGTACACGTAAGCAGCCAAGGCTGACCGAGCCGAGGGACTCCTACGCCTCCGGGATACGGATACCTCACTCATCACCTTCTGTGATAAGTAACTTGCGCTCAGATAAAGCGACTCCGTGGACCGAACGAGTCATCACACTCGGAAGCTCTCCTGCCGAAGCAGTCCTTCAAGCTTTCTCGACTAAGTCGGCGACAGGGCCTCATGGACGGGTGAAAGTACGCGTAAGCCGCAAGGCCGACCGAGCCAAGGGATTCCCACGCCTCTGGGATACGGATACCTCACTCGTCCCTTCCGCGAAAAGCAGCTCTCGCTCACACAAACATCCCTGTTACTGACAGAGTCCAGATGCTCGAAACGAGAGGAAAAAAGACGCAGCTTCGCAAGCGCGGCGAGGGTGTGTTCTTCTGGCCTCGGCGGCCGCAGAAAGCACACGCTACAAGATGATCTGATCCTGCAGGCTCGGGTCTTCACGCTGAAGGGAGCCGTAGCACCCTCGGCATCGACGACGTCTTCAGCAAAGCCCGACCCAGCCTCGGGCGGCGCTGCGGTCCAGGGACTCCTCCGGGAATCCGGCCCGAGCAGGCGGCTCAACCGGTTACCCCTGGGGCCTCGGTCAACCGGCTTCCAAGGGCGCCAGCCCGACCCGAGGCCTCGACTGATCGACTTCAACGTCGGCTCCGCTGACGGACAACACGGCTAGGCTCCGGCCAGACAGGTTCCCATTTTCGAGCCAACTCCGCCTCTGTTCATACTGATATCGCTACCCCTGGCCTCGGTCCACCAAAGGGCGGCCGAGGGGTCTCTTCAACTAAGCTAGAGGAGCCCCAGACAACAAGGCCGAACGGGCCGAGGGATTCCTACGCCTCCGGGATACGGATACCTCACCCGTCACCTTGACATGGGGCAACTCATGCTTGGTAAAGCGGTTCAGATAATCAACAGGCGAGACTTAATGCTCGAAAATGAGGAAAAAACACGGCTCCGTGCCGAAATTACATACACGTTCAGGCCTCAACAGCCACAATGAACGAAGAACACTGGCATTCGAAGTGCCATTACAAACGGAACTCCGGTTCCCCCTCCGCAGGTACGAACAACCCCACTCCGAGGGGGAAGGCCTGCGGAGCAACGGAAGGCCGACGAATGGCGCGCCGTCACCTGCTCCAGCAGCGGCGACGACGACGACTTCTGCTCCGGGGGGCCGAACAGCGGCAACGCTGACCTCAGGGTGGATGCCGCTGCCAGGAGGCCCCCGCCCATGCCAAAACTCGTGAGGCAAGGACGGGCAGAAGGCCGTAGAAGTTGGAGGTCAGCCCGTGGCCGGTCCCGGCCGCCGCGCCGGCGGAAGAACCTCTTCCAGCTGCCGTGGCAGACGCCGGCGCCGCAAGTGGCCCCGAAGCCACTCGCGGCTGAAGACCAGGCACGCTGCAGCTGCCGGACGCCACGGGCAATGCCCGCTTCTCCCCCCATCACTGAGTGAAGGGGCGGGCCGCCGCCCACGCGGGGGCCGACCTCAACTCTGCGCACTCCCCTCCCCAGCCCTGGTGATGAAAATCCTTGAGGCTGAGGGAGGGGAAGAGGCCGCAGCCCGGCTCGCTTTCCCCCACCATCAAGTCGGAGGTCGCCATCTCAGGTGACCGCCGGCGGAGGGAAGCAGCCGGGCTGCATGATGAAAATCCTTGAAGCCGAACGATGGCTGAGAGGTACCAACTCCCATGGAGTTGCGTTCCTCCAACGAGGAGGCGGAAAGGCGGTGGATACCCCCCATCCGGGGGCTTGGAAGATGGGAAGACACGACGCTTAAGGGAGAAAGAAGACATGGTTGCCTTACGAAAGGAGTCTCCCTCCTTTTAAAGGCAACTCTCCCTACGTGCGCCCACAGGCGCCGCGGGCTGAGTCTTCTCCAACACGCTCCAAGGCCCTCCCCTGCGACTCGGGGGCTGGGTCCCGCATGTCATGCAAGCCGGCTCAGGGCAGAAGAAGCCAAACCGCCGCGCGTGGTGCGCACGACCGTCCGGCGGTTACAGGCAACCCCCCATTTTCGCCCAGACCAACGGGCAGAAGGGGCGGGCAGCCATGCAGGCGGCATGCAACCGCGCCAGATGGACGCGCTTCTCCGACTTCTGACACGCCAGCTTGGGAACCCAGGCCCACGCGTCGAGCAACCGGTGCGTCAGTTGCTGCATGCAAGCAACCGCACCGCCACTTGTGCCACCATCACGCCTCTTCGGTTGCGGAGCCTATGCCGCGACTCGAGGCGACCCAACAGCGCCAGCCTGGCGCGTCGGTCAAAGCGACCGAAAGTGGGCCGGCAGTAATAGCGGTGGCAGGCGGGCGGGCGCAGCGGTCACGTCGTCAGCCAGGCTCACGTCCCATCCTGAGACAGCAAGAGAGCCTCCTCTCACGGCGTGGAGACGGTGCACCCGTGACCCGTTCCTCGAACGGATCGCACGCGCGCAACGACCGCCTCGCCAACCACTCGCCCCGTCGCATTAACTCCGCGGCGGGACACGCGGCGCCTCTGGCAGGAGGAGCGCGCGACGCTTCACCTTCGCCGTAATAACCGCGTCAGAAAAGGTACGCCACGTCGTCCGATTTCGTATCCTTTTCCGTTTTCCTCTTTCTCTATCTCTTGCAACAGGGACCGGGAAAGGGGGATACCCCGAAAGGGATCCTTCTCCGCGAAGGAACCGGGCTCCGAGCCCCCCATTACTGATCAGGGGTTCGAAGGCTGGCCCTCCGAAGGGTTCAGCAGTCGCCTCAGATCGCGTGGGCCCGACACCCACTACTGGTCAGGGGTTCGAAGGCCAGCCCCCCGAAGGGCTCCATGGCCGCCTCAGGCTACTCGGGCTCCGCGCCCATTACTGATCAGGGGTTCGAAGGCTGGCCCCCGAAGGGTTCACAGTCGCCTCAGACACCGAGCGAGGGATGACCAGGGGTACGTTCGATACATAACCAAGGCTCGGGCTGCGCTTGTAATACCTAGATTTGTAACTCATATGATAATAGAATATTTCCTTTATCTATATGCGTGTACCATCTCTAGTTACTATCACATGTGAATAAACATTATCAAAAGGGGATTAAATAACCGGTAACACCTAAATAAAGCATGCATCATGCTGAGTTTTTACTTGATTGTGCATTTATGGATAATAAAATAAAGGAATTATTAATATGTTAATAGCCACATGGGATTCAAGTTCTATTTTAGAAAACAAAACTCCAAAGAAATATGGAGGGGGAGGAAAAGAATTACTAAAAAGGAAAATATATACAAAATAAATATTATAAATAAAAGCAAGACTAGTATGTCCAAATTATAATTTAAATCTGAGGAGAATTTACCAAAGAATTTGAGTTTGAACTTTGGACTCAAATGAAAAGGGAAAATATAAATAAAGAAAAGGGAAAGGAAAATAAAAAGAAAGAAGAAAGAACCTGAATGGGCCCAAACCTTCCCCTTGGCCCACCGACTCCTCGCTTCGCGCGGCCCAATACCAGCCGACTCTAGTCCGCAGGCGTGTGCTCCAGCTCCTCAGTGGGCTGACCATGCGGGCCCGCTGCTCAGCCTCTCCACCGGCGCTTACGCGTGGGTCCGGATCATGGGGGGTATCTTCTTCCTCCCTGCTTCCGCGTCAATCGGATGGTAGGAACCGTCCGCGGCATGTGCGGACCAGCTGACCGCCTGGGCTCCGAGTTCGTAAATGGGGAGGTTGGATTCCAGACCACGATTTCGTCCGCTCCGAACCTCGACCACAATTGCCGTAGAACCAGGAAAAGCGAGAGAATGTGGAGACGATCTCGCCGCTGCCCTGCTCTTCGCCTCTTTCGCCGCTGCGCTCGCGTCGACCAAGCCGTCGGGCTGCGCACAAATGCAGGACCGTTGCAACCACCGCGGCTTCCCTGGGATATTTACACAGTGCGCCCAACGATTCCTCCCCTCTCCTTTATGTCGTGATCTCAAAGCAAATTGTGGGGTCCCTAGCCGCCGCCGTCGATGCTTGTCTGCACTGGCGCTTGGCGACCGTGGAGTGGCGGTGTGAGCGCGCGGGTGGTCTCTGGGTTCGCGATTCTTCACAAGCTGGGACCGAGCTCGAGAGTCCGGGGTGAGGCCGGAATTCCTCGCCGTCGAAACACCTCCGCCGTGAACCTTGCCTGCACCGCGGGCGGACTGCTCCACGACATTATAACCGGTATGACGCTCTTTATGTTGTTCGTCGTATTCCCGTCTACGCTTAGAACTTATGTACCGAGGTTTAGGGCACCTGGGCCTTGATCACCTTCGCCACGGCGATGGTCCGTCGAGGAAGGGGGCGGTGCCGCCGTGGTCATGTCGGGTAGTGGGGAGAACGGCTCCTTACCGTCCGATCTCGTCGTACGGTCGGGATTAGTTAGCCGCATACCCCTTCGCCGCGGGCAATCTGGTACGTTGGTCTAGGTCGAGCGATCAGGATCGGGTTTAGGGCAAAAGTGAACCTCCGTCGTCAGATTTCGATCTGGCGGTTCTGGTTATCTGCCGACGCAGGCGCAACAGGATCTAATCTGGTGCGTACGCCTTGGATCAGACGGCCGTGATGGCTTCGTACCCCTTCGATTGGTTCTTTTGTAGAAGAGCCCCTGTATTGTACTGACCTCAACCCGCAGTCCTCAGAACCTAATCACTGAGTCTTAGAAAACTTCGGTTTAGGCCCCTGCACTTTCCAGAAATTGACGCCCAGTCCAGAGGATAATAAAAACCGAGAAATGATTATAGAATTTAGTTTTTAATAAAAAAACAATTCTAGAAACTTGTTTATTCCATAGGAAATTCATTTTTGCTCCAAATTGAACCATTCCAATTTCTAAAATTTTGTAAATTTAATATATATCACTTAGTGTCTCTGTTTTGACATAAAAACAGTAAGAAAATTAATTTCTCATTTAATCCTATTTTAAGCACATAAAACCTTTTAAAATTCATATCTTAAAATCTATAACTCCAAATTTAATGATTCCTGTTCCTAGGTTCTTATTTTAATATGTAGATTTTTATCATGTATTTTATTTACATGTTTGGTGTGATGTTAATTTTTGTTATACTATGTATCATGTATGTATTGTGTTGATGCGAGTAGACGAGCAAGCCACTGTGGAAACTGAGGTTCAACAAGTAGAAGTAGCTGAGCAGGAGCTCATTGAAGGCAAGTTGTGCCCTTTATCACTTACTTTTCCCAGCCATGTTCTTATTAATTTTAATGATCTGCATAGGTTAATTTTGATGGGATCCTTTAGGTTACCCCAGTTTTGGTTATCTTTATACCTTGTTCACCCCTGAAATATTTTTGGGTAGTACCTGCTATTGCTATATGTGGATTGGGTATGGAGATACACTATTCATGATTATTCTGTTATTATCTTGTTATTATTATTGTTCATGTTAAGATCATTAAATTAATGGGAACATGGAGCGACCACCCGGGAAAACAGTGCTACCACAAGGGTTTAATGGGACGCCCTTGGCTGATTAACTAGGAAAGCTAGTGGAGGGCTACCTTACCCGAAAGGGGCAAGGGCAGTAGGGGAGTGGTCAGTGTAGGGAGGTCCCTGGTTGATTTTGCTGCGATGGCGGTCAGCCAGGAACCCTGCATTGGAACTTCCTATAAACTGTAGCGGGTAGTCTGAAGCTAGTGGAACTTTGTAAAGGCCTCGTAGTGTTACCCTGCCTCGCCTCCTCGGTAGAGGTGTATGGGATTGGCCATCTCTTGGCAGATGGGTAACATGACTTGTGGGTAAAGATGCGCAACCTCTGCAGAGTGTAAAACTGGTATACTAGCCGTGCTCACGGTCATGAGCGGCTCGGACCCTCACATGATTAATTTATGGAACTTAAATTTAATTTGACATTTGCATCGCATTTGGAATTATTTTACTATTACTTTTCTTTATTATTATTAAGGTTTGGTATTTACTTACACCTAGTAATTGCTAATAAAATTTTGACCAACTTATAAAAGCAATGCTCAGCCTCAGCCTTTATTTCATTGATCAGCCTTACACTACATGAACTCCCACCTTTGGTGAGTTCATGCCACATTATTCCCCACGACTTGTTGAGCTATGAACGTATGTGAGCTCACTCTTGCTGTCTCACACCCCCCCCCCCACAGGAGAAGAACAGGTGGTTCAGGTGGAGCCAAGTATCGAGGAGTTTGATCTGGTCTAGGTGGCGTTTCTCAGTTGACATTGGCGCCGACGATCCTTAGTTCGTTTTATGTTTACACTTATATTTTGTAATAAGTCTTCCGCTATGTAATAAATACTCTGATGTTTTATGACATTTATCTCTATACACTCTGTTATTATATATGTTGTCTTCTTGGCGCATGTATGAGGTGCACCCGGCTTTGTTCCTTAAAACCGGGTGTTACAGAAGTGGTATCAGAGGAAATGTTGACTGTAGGACGAAACCTAGATAGAATGGACAAACCCTTACCTACTTATCTCATTCTGATTCATTCTACACTTACCTTACTCTGATTCTTTCTACACTTATCTTGATCCTGTCTCACCTTCTACTGTTCCACTCTGATCATTCTTACCTTTTCTACTCCAAGACAAGACGGATTTCACACCTTGGAATCCCTACCCCTATGACATTCTTAAGAGTTAGGGAAGCCTAAGACAAAATTAAAACTATTTTCTCTATTTAAAAAAATGTTGGTTGATTGTGCTGATGATCAATGCCTGATTTGCTTCTTTGATTGATTGAAATAGTATAGACGGGCATCTTAGCATGTACCACCATAAGGTAATGTATTAGCTTTAGTAGATAACACACTAATCTACTTAGCTAATAAATCCCCCGCAGTAACATTCCTCATAATTACTCGCCTTGTCTACCATCCTTTCTTTCTTACCCTGTATTTCTAACCTAGATGGACTACCCCTATACTGTTAGAAGAGAGCAGTATAGACTTGATCCTTGGTATGTCATGGTTAAGAAAGACAAAGGCAGTATATACACTGTGCTAAGGGAACCGTAGAACTCACCCGTTCCAAAGAAGAAAGATTTGTAGTTGAAGTTGCAGTAACTACCACCATCAGACTAGCAGCATTCTTAGTAGATGGGAAGTTTGTTGGTGTCAACATCCGTGTGGTTAGAGATTTTTCGGATGTCTTTCCAGAGGAGTTACCAGGGATGCCACCAGATAGGGAAGTTGAGTTTGTCATGGATCTCTTACCTGGGACTGCTCCTATTTCTAAACGGCTATACAGAATGTCCGTAGAAGAACTAAAGGAACTTAAGAAGCAATTAACAGAATTACAAGAGGATGGATACACTCGTCTGAATTCTTCACCCTATGGAGCGCCGGTTCTATTTGTATAGAAGAAAGAAGGATCGCAAGGGATGTGCGTGGATTATAGGTCCCTTAACAATGTCACTGTGAAGAACAAGTATCCATTACCCCGTATTGAGGATTTGTTTGATCAGATGAGAGGAGCTAGGGTATTCTCGAAGATTGATCTCCGATCGGGATACCATCAGATGAGGATTAGACCCACAGATATTCCTAAGACAACTTTCTCAACCCGATATGGATTATATGAGTTTATTGTTATGTCATTTGGATTAACCAATGCACCGGCTTATTTCATGAATTTGATGAACAAAGTGTTTATGGAGTATTTGGACAGATTCGTCGTGGTGTTTATCGACGATATTCTGATCTATTCTAGGAATGAAAGTGATCATGAACAACATCTAAGGTTGGTGCTACAAAAGCTAAGAGATAATCAACTCTACGCTAAGTTCAGCAAGTGCGAGTTTTGGATTGACAAGGTGCCATTCCTTGGTCATATTATTTCTAATGGAGGAATAGCAGTGGATCCTGCTAAAGTGAAGGAGATAATGGAGTGGGGAGTGCCCACTACAGTTACTGAGATTCGGAGTTTCTTGGGACTCGCAGGATATTATCGGAGATTTATTGAAGGATTTTCTAAGTTTGCTAAGCCCATGACCTCACTTATGGAGAAGGGAAGAGAGTTTAAGTGGACGAGAAGTGTCAAGATAGCTTTGATCAATTAAAGAAGAGGTTGATGTCACCACCAGTTTTGGTTATGCCAAACCTACAAAAGGGATTTGACATCTATTGCGATGCATGTGGCCAAGGCTTGGGATGTGTGCTCATGCAAGAAGGACATGTGATTGCCTATGCGTCTCGTCAGTTGCGGAAACAAGAGTTGAACTATCCCACTCATGACTTAAAATTGGCAGCCGTTGTGCATGCGCTTAAGATTTGGAGACATTATATTATAGGAAACAAGTGTCAAGTATGCACGGATCATAAGAGTTCGAAGTACATATTTACTCAGAAGGATCTCAACTTTAGGCAACGCCGTTGGTTGGAGCTTATTAAGGATTATGATTTGGAGATTCACTATCACCCGGGCAAGGCAAATTTGGTTGTAGATGCCTTGAGTCGAAAGGAGCATGTTCATTCAGCTGTTGTTGCCCAGCTACCCGATGAGATTGTTGAGGATTTCAAGAGACTTAACCTGGGGATAGTTGCTCACACTGAAGGAATTACTATTGATGTGGAATCTAACTTGGAACAAGAAATCCACAAAAGACAAATTGGTGATGCTAAAATACAAGAGATTAAGGATCTGATTATTGAGGGTCGAGGTCCAGAATTCACGGAAGATGAGCAAGGCACGATATGGTTCAAGAATCGGATTTGTGTTCCTGATATTGATAGTCTTCGGGAAACCATATTGAAGGAAGCACATGACTCGGTTTATTCTATTCACCCTGGGAGCACTAAGATGTATCAGGATTTGAAGCAAAAGTATTGGTGGTATGGACTAAAGAGAGATGTGGCTGCACATGTGGCTATGTGCGATGTATGCCAAAGAGTTAAGGCTGAACACCAAAGACCAACTGGACTATTATACCCATTAAAGATACCCGAATGGAAGTGGGAAGAGATTGGTTTCATTACCGGATTGCCTCGCACCTCGAAAGTATATGATTCGATATGGGTTATGGTGGAAAAACTGACCAAAGTGGCTCACTTCATTCCTGTAAAGACTACTTATAAAGGTTCTCAGCTAGCAGAGTTATACATGACTTGGATTGTGTGTTTACATGGAGTACCAAAGAAGATCGTTTTGGATAGAGGATCATAGTTTACCTCCAGATTTTGGAAAAGTTTTCATGAGAATATGGATACGAAGTTGAATTTTAGTTCGGCCTACCTCAGACTGAAAGGACTAATCAAGTATTGGAAGACATGTTGAGAGCTTATGCCCTTCAGCATGGTAGTAGTGGGACAAGAGTCTACCTTATGCTGAGTTCTCATATGCTAACAATTACCAGGCCAGTCTGAAGATGTCACCGTTCGAGGCTCTATATGGCAGGAAGTGCAGGACTCCTCTATATTGGGATAAGACTAGAGGAAGATAATTCTTTGGACATGAACTTGTTCAAGAGGCAGAAGAACAAGTCTATATAATCAGGAAGAACTTGAGGGTAGCTCAGACCAGGCAAAAGAGCTACGCTGATAATAGAAGACCACTGGAATTTGAGGAAGGTAATCATGTGTATCTCAAGGTTTCATCACTTCATGGAATGAGGAGATTTAAAGTTAGGGGCAAATTGTCCCCTCGCTATATTGGACCATTCAGAATTTTTTTAGGCAAGTTGGAGAGATGGCCTATCAACTCGAGCTACCTGATGATCTGATTGATGTGCATAATGAATTCCATGTGTCTCAACCTAAGAAGTGTCTCCGTGTCCCCGAGGAGCAGTTACCAATGGAAGAGCTCAGTGTTCAGAGTGATTTGACTTACACGGAGTAACCGGTCAAGATTCTCGATACACTGACTCGAGCTACAAGAAATAAGGTTATAAAGATGTGCAAAGTTAAATGGAGTCACCACGGAGAAGATGAAGCAACTTGGGAAAGAGAAGAAGAGCTTCGCATAGATTTTCCCCACCTTTTCCCTAGATCTTCTTAAATCTCGAGGACGAGATTATTTTAAGGGGGGTAGGATTTGTAATACCTAGATTTGTAACTCATATGATAATAGAATATTTCCTTTATCTATATGCGTGTACCATCTCTAGTTACTATCACATGTGAATAAACATTATCAAAAGGGGATTAAATAACCGGTAACACCTAAATAAAGCATGCATCATGCTGAGTTTTTACTTGATTGTGCATTTATGGATAATAAAATAAAGGAATTATTAATATGTTAATAGCCACATGGGATTCAAGTTCTATTTTAGAAAACAAAACTCCAAAGAAATATGGAGGGGGAGGAAAAGAATTACTAAAAAGGAAAATATATACAAAATAAATATTATAAATAAAAGCAAGACTAGTATGTCCAAATTATAATTTAAATCTGAGGAGAATTTACCAAAGAATTTGAGTTTGAACTTTGGACTCAAATGAAAAGGGAAAATATAAATAAAGAAAAGGGAAAGGAAAATAAAAAGAAAGAAGAAAGAACCTGAATGGGCCCAAACCTTCCCCTTGGCCCACCGACTCCTCGCTTCGCGCGGCCCAATACCAGCCGACTCCAGTCCGCAGGCGTGTGCTCCAGCTCCTCAGTGGGCTGACCATGCGGGCCCGCTGCTCAGCCTCTCCACCGGCGCTTACGCGTGGGTCCGGATCATGGGGGGTATCTTCTTCCTCCCTGCTTCCGCGTCAATCGGATGGTAGGAACCGTCCGCGGCATGTGCGGACCAGCTGACCGCCTGGGCTCCGAGTTCGTAAATGGGGAGGTTGGATTCCAGACCACGATTTCGTCCGCTCCGAACCTCGACCACAATTGTCGTAGAACCAGGAAAAGCGAGAGAATGTGGAGACGATCTCGCCGCTGCCCTGCTCTTCGCCTCTTTCGCCGCTGCGCTCGCGTCGACCAAGCCGTCGGGCTGCGCACAAATGCAGGACCGTTGCAACCACCGCGGCTTCCCTGGGATATTTACACAGTGCGCCCAACGATTCCTCCCCTCTCCTTTATGTCGTGATCTCAAAGCAAATTGTGGGGTCCCTAGCCGCCGCCGTCGATGCTTGTCTGCACTGGCGCTTGGCGACCGTGGAGTGGCGGTGTGAGCGCGCGGGTGGTCTCTGGGTTCGCGATTCTTCACAAGCTGGGACCGAGCTCGAGAGTCCGGGGTGAGGCCGGAATTCCTCGCCGTCGAAACACCTCCGCCGTGAACCTTGCCTGCACCGCGGGCGGACTGCTCCACGACATTATAACCGGTATGACGCTCTTTATGTTGTTCGTCGTATTCCCGTCTACGCTTAGAACTTATGTACCGAGGTTTAGGGCACCTGGGCCTTGATCACCTTCGCCACGGCGATGGTCCGTCGAGGAAGGGGGCGGTGCCGCCGTGGTCATGTCGGGTAGTGGGGAGAACGGCTCCTTACCGTCCGATCTCGTCGTACGGTCGGGATTAGTTAGCCGCATACCCCTTCGCCGCGGGCAATCTGGTACGTTGGTCTAGGTCGAGCGATCAGGATCGGGTTTAGGGCAAAAGTGAACCTCCGTCGTCAGATTTCGATCTGGCGGTTCTGGTTATCTGCCGACGCAGGCGCAACAGGATCTAATCTGGTGCGTACGCCTTGGATCAGACGGCCGTGATGGCTTCGTACCCCTTCGATTGGTTCTTTTGTAGAAGAGCCCATGTATTGTACTGACCTCAACCCGCAGTCCTCAGAACCTAATCACTGAGTCTTAGAAAACTTCGGTTTAGGCCCCTGCACTTTCCAGAAATTGACGCCCAGTCCAGAGGATAATAAAAACCGAGAAATGATTATAGAATTTAGTTTTTAATAAAAAAACAATTCTAGAAACTTGTTTATTCCATAGGAAATTCATTTTTGCTCCAAATTGAACCATTCCAATTTCTAAAATTTTGTAAATTTAATATATATCACTTAGTGTCTCTGTTTTGACATAAAAACAGTAAGAAAATTAATTTCTCATTTAATCCTATTTTAAGCACATAAAACCTTTTAAAATTCATATCTTAAAATCTATAACTCCAAATTTAATGATTCCTGTTCCTAGGTTCTTATTTTAATATGTAGATTTTTATCATGTATTTTATTTACATGTTTGGTGTGATGTTAATTTTTGTTATACTATGTATCATGTATGTATTGTGTTGATGCGAGTAGACGAGCAAGCCACTGTGGAAACTGAGGTTCAACAAGTAGAAGTAGCTGAGCAGGAGCTCATTGAAGGCAAGTTGTGCCCTTTATCACTTACTTTTCCCAGCCATGTTCTTATTAATTTTAATGATCTGCATAGGTTAATTTTGATGGGATCCTTTAGGTTACCCCAGTTTTGGTTATCTTTATACCTTGTTCACCCCTGAAATATTTTTGGGTAGTACCTGCTATTGCTATATGTGGATTGGGTATGGAGATACACTATTCATGATTATTCTGTTATTATCTTGTTATTATTATTGTTCATGTTAAGATCATTAAATTAATGGGAACATGGAGCGACCACCCGGGAAAACAGTGCTACCACAAGGGTTTAATGGGACGCCCTTGGCTGATTAACTAGGAAAGCTAGTGGAGGGCTACCTTACCCGAAAGGGGCAAGGGCAGTAGGGGAGTGGTCAGTGTAGGGAGGTCCCTGGTTGATTTTGCTGCGATGGCGGTCAGCCAGGAACCCTGCATTGGAACTTCCTATAAACTGTAGCGGGTAGTCTGAAGCTAGTGGAACTTTGTAAAGGCCTCGTAGTGTTACCCTGCCTCGCCTCCTCGGTAGAGGTGTATGGGATTGGCCATCTCTTGGCAGATGGGTAACATGACTTGTGGGTAAAGATGCGCAACCTCTGCAGAGTGTAAAACTGGTATACTAGCCGTGCTCACGGTCATGAGCGGCTCGGACCCTCACATGATTAATTTATGGAACTTAAATTTAATTTGACATTTGCATCGCATTTGGAATTATTTTACTATTACTTTTCTTTATTATTATTAAGGTTTGGTATTTACTTACACCTAGTAATTGCTAATAAAATTTTGACCAACTTATAAAAGCAATGCTCAGCCTCAGCCTTTATTTCATTGATCAGCCTTACACTACATGAACTCCCACCTTTGGTGAGTTCATGCCACATTATTCCCCACGACTTGTTGAGCTATGAACGTATGTGAGTTCACTCTTGCTGTCTCACACCCTCCCACAGGAGAAGAACAGGTGGTTCAGGTGGAGCCAAGTATCGAGGAGTTTGATCTGGTCTAGGTGGCGTTTCTCAGTTGACATTGGCGCCGACGATCCTTAGTTCGTTTTATGTTTACACTTATATTTTGTAATAAGTCTTCCGCTATGTAATAAATACTCTGATGTTTTATGACATTTATCTCTATACACTCTGTTATTATATATGTTGTCTTCTTGGCGCATGTATGAGGTGCACCCGGCTTTGTTCCTTAAAACCGGGTGTTACAGCGCTCCCGAGGTACCCTAGGACATTTCCGAGACCAGCGGGAACGATCTTGTAACGGAATCCCATCGGAGGGAGGCATCGAGCCCTCGGACCCCGTCGCCAGGGGACCGGGTCCGGCAAATCACCCGCAGGTACTTTTGGGCGTGCCTCTGGGCCCCTAGCCGACCCCCAACGAACGGGGCACGGACGTCCACTCGGATTACCCGCTTGCAGCTCACCGGAGACACCATGTTCGGTGCCCATCGAGGGTAACATGGCGCACTCCCCCCCTCCTCCTTGCGGAAAGGCGACGTAGGGGCGTATGTAAAAAGTCGAGTCTGTCCCTGATCGTCCTCTCGCCCTGTGCAGAGGCTCGGGGGCTGCTCTCGCAAAAACCGGCTCCGGCCAAATCGTTGACAGCGTCAACATACCAGCCCGAGAGCTTGGGCCCCGACCGTGCACCCGGGCTACGGCCAGTTCGCATGAGGGAACGACCAGACCAGCCGAAGCGTTAAGCGAAGTATTAAGACCTCGAAGGAGTGTAACCACTCCTCCGAGGCCTCGGGGGCTACACCCGGCGGGTGCGCTCGCGCGCACCCACCGGAACGAAATGCAACCGAGAAAGGCTGGTCCCCTTGCAAAAAAGTGCGACAAAAGCCTCCAAGCGAGTGCTAACACTCCCTTCGAGGCTCGGGGGCTACTGTCGGGGACCATAATTAGGGGTACCCTCAAGACGCCTAATTCTCAGCTGGTAACCCCCATCAGCATAAAGCTGCAAAGGCCTGATGGGTACGATTAAGTCAGGGATCAGTCCACACGAGTGACTCGATCACGCTTCACCCGAGCCTAGCCTCGGCCAAAGGCAGCCGACCTCGAGAGACTTCCGTCTCGCCCGAGGCCCCCTTTTTATGGCGGACACATCACCGGCTTGCTCGAGGCCTTGGCTTCGCTCAGAAGCAACCTTGACTAAATCGCCGCACCGACTGACCAAATTGCAGGGGCATTTAACGCAAAGGTGGCCTGACACCTCTATCCTGACACGCGCCCCCGGCAGAGCCGAAGTGACCGCCGTCACTCCACTGCTCCACTGGCCAGTCTGACAGAAGGACAGCGCCGCCTGCGCCACTCCGACTGCAGTGCCGCTCGACAGAGTGAGTCTGACAGGCAGTCAGGCCTTGACAAAGGTGCCACGGCGAACTCCGCTCCGCCCGACCCCAGGGCTCGGACTCGGGCTAAGACCCGGAAGACGGCGAACTCCGCTCCGCCCGACCCCAGGGCTCGGACTTGGGCTAAGACCCGGAAGACGGCGAACTCCGCTCCGCCCGACCCCAGGGCTCGGACTCGGGCTAAGACCCGGAAGACGGCGAACTCCGCTCCGCCCGACCCCAGGGCTCGGACTCGGGCTAAGACCCGGAAGACGGCGAACTCCGCTCCGCCCGACCCCAGGGCTCGGACTCGGGCTAGCACCCGGAAGACGACGAAACTCCGCTTCGCCCGACCCTAGGGCTCGGACTCCGCCCTAGCCTCGGCCGAACGACTTCCGCCTCGCCCGACCCCTTGGCTCGGGCTCGGCCACGGCAACAAAAGGCAAACTCAACCTTGGCTTCGGAGGAACCCCCACGTCGCCCTGCCTAGGGCATAGACCGCCACGCCAACAGGAGGCGCCATCATCATCCTACCCCGAATCGACTCGGGTCACGGAAAACAAGACCGGCGTCCCATCCGGCCAGCTCCGCCGGAGGGGCAATGATGGCGCTCCGCAAGCTCTGTGACGACGGCGGCCCCCGGCTCTCTTACGGAAGCAGGACAACGTCAGCAGGGACTCGACCGCTCCAACAGCTGTCCCTCCATCAGGCTCCGCCACACCTCCGACAGCCATGACATCACGCCAGCAGGGTGCCCAGATCTCTCCGGCTGCCACATTGGCATGTACCTAGGGCGCTAGCTCTCCCTCCGCTAGACACGTAGCACTCTGCTACATCCCCATTGTACACCTGGATCCTCTCCTTACGACTATAAAAGGAAGGACCAGGGCCTTCTCAGAGAAGGTTGGCCGCGCGGGACCGAGGACGGGACAGGCGCTCTCTTGGGGCCGCTCGCTTCCCTCACCCGCGTGGACGCTTGTAACCCCCCTACTGCAAGCGCACCTGACCTGGGCGCGGGACGAACACGAAGGCCGCGGGACTTACACCTCTCTCACGCTCGACTCCGGCCACCTCGCCTCTCCCCCCTTCGCGCTCGCCCACGCGCTCGACCCATCTGGGCTGGGGCACGCAGCACACTCACTCGTCGGCTTAGGGACCCCCCTGTCTCGAAACGCCGACAAGTAGCAGTTAGATCATTTTGTCTGGCAAACCTGACAGCATTCAAACTTATTTCCACAGGTAACACTGCTTCCTGCCCATAGACAAGCTCAAAAGGAGATACTTTAGTAGCACTATGCTTAGATATTCTATGAGCCCATAAAGCTTCAGACAAAATCTTATGCCAATGTCTAGGATTATCAGATACCTTTTTCTTTATCAAATTAATCAACGTTCTATTACTAGACTCGGCCTGTCCATTGGCCTGAGCATAATATGGAGACGAATTAAGCAGCTTAATTCTGTATAATTCAGCAAATTCACGTACCTCTTTTGACATAAAAGAAGTACCTTGATCTGTAGTCAAGGTCTGGGGAATGCCGAATCTATGAATAATATGCTCAGTTATGAACTCAATTACCTCCTTGTGCGTCATGTTCTTTAGAGCAACGGCTTCAGTCCATTTGGTGAAATAGCCAGTGGCAACTAACACAAACCGATGCCCCTTTGATGACGAAGGATGAATTTCTCCAATAAAGTCTAATCCCCATCCTCTGAATGGCCAAGGCTTGATGATAGGATGTAATTCGGCTGCAGGGACCAACTGTAGGTCGCCGAATTTTTGACACACTTGGCACCCCTTGTAGTACTTGAAACAATCAGCTGTCATACTAGGCCAATAAAAACCAGACCTTCGCAACAACCACTTCATCTTTGGAGCTGATTGATGGGTACCACAAATTCCTTCATGTACTTCGGCCATGGCTAATATAGCATCATCTGGGCCCAAGCACTTAAGCAGGATATCATTAACCGTTCGGCGGTAAAGTTCATCACTCATCAACACATACTTGAAAGCTGTTCGCCGAATGTTCTTATCTGTCCTGATATTGGGATTTTGCAAATAATTAAGTATAGGTGTCCTCCAATCACTTGTATCGGCTTCATTGTCAGCCGAATCGATTAAGAGAACCCTTCTGGTAACCTCGGATGGTCCGGCGTCAACACGCGGACGGTCCGCGACCTGGGAATTTGGCTCTGCACTGGTTATCAGATTTTCAGTTTTGTGAAATTTCCCTCTCTTTATCTGATAACCCGATGCATCTTGTGCCAAGTTGTTAGCTCTATGATTCTCAACTCTAGAGATATGCTGAATACTGAATTCATCAAAAGAATGGATTATGCTCCAACATTTCTCAAGATAATTATTTAGAGTACCATCAAGACATTGATATTCTTCTAACACTTGTTGGACAACCAGCTGAGAATCACCAAATACCTTCACATGTTTTACTCTCATACCATTTAACAGTTCTAAACCGAATAGGAGGGCCTCATATTCAGCTTGATTATTAGTGCAATACGTTTTCAATCGGCTAGAGAAGTCAAAGGAGACATTACTTGGTGAAACAAGCACAATGCCAATTCCTTGCCCTTCATTGCAAACCGATCCATCAAAATATAAAGTCCAAGGAGTAATAGTGAGGTATGATATGTCTAGTTCATGAATATCATTAACCCGATGCTCTACAATAAAATCTGCTATGACTTGGCCTTTCATAGATTTCAATGGTTCATAAGCCAAGTCATATTCTATGAGTGCATAAGCCCACTTACCAATTCTACCACTCATAATTGGGTTATGCAACATGTACTTGATTACATCGGCTTGACCAGAAACAGTGCAATGACTAGACAGTAAATAACATCTACATTTGGTGCATGCATAAAACAAACATAAGCATAACTTTTCAATAAAAATGTACCTTGTTTCAGCATCCACCAACCTTCGGCTTAGATATGTCACCACATGCTCCTTCCCCTCAGTTTCTTGTGTCAGAACAGCCCCAATAACCTTGTCTTCAGCTGCAATGTATAATCTGAATGGTGCTCCTACTTGTGGTGCTTTTAACACGGGAGCCGAAGACAAGTATTTTTTAATGAGATCAAATGCTTTCTGCTGCTCTGTTCCCCAAGTGAATTCAGCATCATTCTTAAGCCGAAGGATAGGGGTGAAGGCATCAATCTTCCCGGCTAAGTTAGAAATAAACCTTCGTAAATAATTCACCTTGCCAAGAAACCTCTGTACTTCGACCTTACACGCCGGAGGCCCCACATTCCGAATAGACTTGATTCGGTCAGGGTCTATTTCTATACCATGTTCATGGATGACAAATCCTAAAAACTTACCAGCCGACACTCCAAAAGCACATTTACGTGGGTTCATTTTTAAACCATACCAACGCATTTTATCAAAGGCTTTGCGCAAATCAGCTATATGAGAACTAAACTCAGCCGATTTGACTACAATATCATCAATGTAGACTTCCACAGTGTTTCCTAATAACTCATGGAAGATCAGATTCATAGCCCTCTGATAAGTAGCACCAGCATTTTTAAGACCGAATGTCATGACAACCCATTCAAATAAACCAATGAAGCCTGGACATATAAAGGCCGTTTTAGACGCATCTTCTTCGGCCATGAAAATCTGATTATATCCGGCATTACCATCAAGGAAGCTAATAATTCTATTTCCTGATGCATTATTGATTAATGTATCGGCTATGGGCATGGGATATTCATCCTTAGGAGTTGCTTTATTTAAATTACGAAAATCAATGCATACTCTAAGCTTACCTGACTCCTTCTCCACCGGCACAATATTGGAGACCCACTCTGCGTATCTGCAAGGTCTAATAAAATTAGCTTCTAGCAGCCGGTGGATTTCGTCCTTGATTCGTGGGAGAAGATCTGGACGAAATGTTCTAGCTTTCTGCTTGAAAGGTCTGAAACCAGGCTTAATAGGCAGCCGATGTTCGACAATTTCTCGGCTTAGTCCAGGCATTTCAGTGTAATTCCAAGCAAAACAATCTGAATATTCCTTCAATAGACCGATCATCTCATTTCTAGAATCGGTCTCCAGGGTCTTGTTTACAAAAGTCGGCCTTGGAGTTTTACCATCTCCTATGTCAATCTCCTCCAAAGGATCGGCCGATGTAAACCCCTGTCCTAGTTTATCAAGATCTCTGAATTCCTCTATCATGTCCCCCACAGAGGAATCAGATGATTTTTGCGTGATGGCGGACTTTCCGGTCTCGGGGACCGGATCATCCGTAATACTGTTTTTTCGCTGTGGTAGATGTTCGGTCTTAAAGTCCGAACTCTTTTGTGAAAGACCAGACCCTCCGGCCTTGGCGGCCGAACTGTCCGTGACCAAAGACTCATGAACTTTGTGTGTATTCATCATTTAACTTTATTTAGGATTTAGCCGATTCTCCATCGGCTCTAGCATTACAGGAATGAAACCTTTCTTATCTATACTTATGAATTGATAATCAGAAAAGTCTACTCCTGTGAGACATGTAGCAGTCTCATAAGTCCAGAGTACAGGGGCATCGGCCACAGCGATGCAGGCCGATACATCAGCATGTACTTGTTCTATGTCATCGCCTACCCATTGTATTAGCATTTGATGTAATGTAGAAGGTATACATTGATTGGCGTGAATCCAATCTCTGCCTAGAATTAAACTGTAATTTCCTTCTACATCAGCGACGAAGAATGCAGCAGCAAGGGTCTTAGTCCCGATGGTTAATTCAACGGACGTGACTCCCCTGGCTTTGATCGAACTATCAGTTCCAACACCGCTGAGGGTCATGTTGGTCTTGACAAGTTCGTCATCTTGTTTTCCTAATTTTCTGTATAATGAATAAGGCATTAGATTTACAGCCGCCCCTCCGTCTACCAACATCTTAGCAATCGGTATCCCATCAATGTGACCGCGCACGAAGAGCGGCTTTAAATGATTTACCGATTCCTTTGGTTTAGTAAAGGCGGCTTCTTTAGGACCAAAATCAAACTGGGCAACAACAGGTTCATCGTCGCCGATGATAGTACAATCGGCAGAAAATGTAATAATATTTACATCCATACCTGGGCGTTCTGGAGAAGCCTCGTAGTCGACCAGGTCTTCTCCCAGCAGGTCGTCCTCTTTCATTGATGTTGTCGTGTCGTTGGAGGCTTCCTGGTGAACGGCGGACGGTCCGCGTGTGGGGGCCGGAAGGTCCGCGCTTGGTGCAGGTTGTCCAGAGACTTCCTGGTGAACGGCGGACGGTCCGCGCGCAGAGGCCGGACGGTCCGCGCCTGGTGCAGATTGACTTTCTATTTCTGTGGCCGTTTGTTTTTTCTCAACGGCCTTCGGTCTCCATTTCTTTTGTGGTGGCGGGTATAGTGGATGTGTGTCATTAAATGTCTTTTCCGCCTCCTTCTCCTGGCTCTCCTTTGCTCTTAGGCGCTGTAATTTTCTCTTTTGGGATCGTGTCAATCCCGCTGGGCACCATCGAGGCATGGAGTATTTTGGATCAGCTGTTTTGATGGTAGCTGTATCCTTTTCTGTTGTGTTGGCCGATTCGCCGAAAATCATCGGCCCTTTATTGTCTCCCTGTATGACAACATCTGCAGTGCCTATTTTGATGATGTCCTTTTTTGTTGTTCTTTGAGTTGCTACAGGCATATGCCCCCCTGCCGGATTGGTCGGCCTAGGAGGCCGAGTAGTCCGGCAATCTTGTTGGGCCTGTGCCTGGTGACCAGATTCAGCAGCGCTCAATCGGTCTTGCACTGGCGGCGCCAACCTATCAAAAACGGATGTTTGGGGTGCCCCCCAGGTGGGGTACTGTGGCATCCCAAATGGATATGGTGGCATGCCCCACATTTGATTTGGGACATATGGTGGAGGTAAGTATGTGTATGGATATGGCATAGATGGATAAGGAGGTGGAGGGGTCCATGTCGGCATGTTAGGTCTCAATTGTACAATAGGACCTTTCATTTCTTCCGATTGGTGAGGTGGTCCAATCGGCCTGACCTGACGTTGCTCATGAATGGGTGAGCGGGGTCGCTTCGGTGGCCGGTCACTGGGGCCGGCCTTCTTTTTCACATATTTAGACAACAATTGATCGAAAGTTGGGCCAGGCTTGATCAGCCGACCAGCTGCTTTAAATGTATTTGTTTTCCACGTACCTATCTCTGGTCGTCGTGGTTTGAAGGTACGTGGTCGCTGCGAGTCCTGAGTACGGCCGGACCGTCCGCCGGAGCTCTCCGGACCGTCCGCGCCTATGTGTCGGACCGTCCGGGATACGCAGCACGGGTTCCTGCATCTGTCTCCCTGTCTGCGCTTGCCCCCCAGTGCTGGAGGCTGTGATGGTCACCTTTAGGGTCTCCCCTCCATTGGGAGTCTTCTCGGCTACCACTTTTCTGCAAGAAACTTTATGATCCTCATCGGCCTTTTTAGAATTGCCGATGATTGCCTCTTTGCCTTTGCTTTTATCGGTCGTGTTTGGCCGAACCAGGACTTTCTTGCCCTCAAAGTCGATCACGTTCATTGGAAAGGGCTCTGTATCCACCTGCATTTCCTGAAATTTCAATCGTCCCTCATTAATGGACGATTGAATCTGTCGTCGGAATACATTACAATCATTAGTGGCATGAGAAAATGAGTTATGCCACTTGCAGTATGCACGACGTTTTAGCTCGTCGGCGGATGGAACAGTGTGATTTATTTTAATATTGCCATTTTTGAGTAATTCGTCAAATATTTTATCACACTTACCAACATTAAACGTAAACTTAACCTCCTCTTGCCGTTTCTTTTGAACCGGCTGCAAGGAGGAACAAGCCGAAGATTTGGCCAGTTTTGGCCAAACCATTTCAGCAGCATATACTTCGGCTGGTTCGTCATCTGAGCTACTTTGGTCACATTCTATTATATGTACGTTGTGACGCATTGTTTTAGCAGTTTCTTTGCTTCGGCTTTCGCAAGCCAAAGCCCTCTGGTGTAACTGTGCTAGTGTAAAAAATTGGATGCCTTCTAATCTCTCTTTTAAATAATATCGTAGACCATTAAAGGCTAATCCTACTAGCTGTTTTTCTGCTAAATGAATTTGAAAGCATCGGTTTCTTGTATCGCGGAATCTCCGGATGTAATCATTAACCGATTCGTCTTTTGTCTGTCGCAATGACACTAAATCTACCAAATCCAATTCATAATCACCGGAGAAAAAATGATCATGAAATTTTTGTTCTAGATCCCCCCATGATGAAATGGAATTAGGAGGCAAAGTGGCATACCATGCAAACGCGGTTCCTGTTAGCGATAATGAAAATAAACGTACGCGAAATGCCTCTGTGTCGGCCAATTCTCCCAATTGTGCTAAGAACTGGCCTATATGTTCGCGTGTGTTTTTCCCTTGATCACCCGAAAATTTTGCGAATTCGGGTATCCTGGTTCCCTGTGGGTATGGGTGGTGATCAAATCGGCTGTCATAAGGTTTCCGATATGATTGCCCCCCAGGGACCATGCTTACTCCGAGCTTATCTCGGAACGCCCCGGCTATTTCTTCCCTTACTATATCAATGGCAGCCGGTGCAAGACCACCGGCTCTCTGGTCAAACATAGGTGGGGTTGGCTGGATATTAGCATGTTGTCTTTCCCCCCATTGGTTTGAGTTACGTGGTGCATTTTCATTTGCCCTATATGGGTCATAGGTTTGATCGTTTCTTTCCGGCCTTCTAGGTGGGGCCGGAAAGCTTTCCTGGGCTTTGGATCTTGAATTAATGGGCTGGTGCATCGCATAGTGTGATGGGAAGTGTTGCTGGGACGGGCGAGGATTCATGTAATAATCCTCCTCAAAATACTCATGCGCGGACTGTCCGGATACGTACCCGGACCGTCCGTGGTTGTATGCGGACCGTCCGTCGTTGTATGCGGACCGTCCGACTGGGTAGTTTGGGTTCTGTGCCGTGTGTGGTGGCTCGGGCGCATATCTAGGTAACTCATTAAAAATAGGCCCGACTGTTGCTGGCCCGGACGGTCCGCGCTCACGTGCGGACGGTCCGGGCATGTGCAGATCGGCTGGTTTGCTGCCGATTTGCGGTTGCTTAGGGTATGTGTCCATCGGCATCCCATAAAGGGGTTGTGATTGGTCGTGACAACCTGTAGCCGATGTGTTACACGCGTTATCTCCTAACCCAACCTCGTGTGAAGGAAAATTTGCGATGTTAGACTTATCGAATGCACGTACTAGTCTCTTAACATCGCTTTGCATACCCCCTATGATGCTCTGCATTTGTTCACGCTGCTCTTCTACATAATTTCTAAGAGATTGTAGCTCGTTGGTATTACTTACATTGGGGATATCTGGCGTGGGTTGGAGCGAAGCCGGATCCGTCGCCCGATGTCGGACGACCTTGTTGTTCCTGTCCACTTTGAAGTTGGCCAGGAACTTTGCTTTCGCCTCCTGGATCATCCGCTCCTTGTGCTCCTCGAACTGGAGCTGCTCGTCAGCCGGCAAGGTTTCCCAAGTTGGCTCTATGATGTTGCTTGGAGAAATATCAGAGCTATCCCTTGAACCGGCCATTGAGGGCCGATTTGATGAGCTTAGATATGTCTTCCCCAGCGGAGTCGCCAAAAAGTATGTTGACGCCTTTTCGGAGCGCCAAACACTCAACAAGAACCGTGGCGGTGCCCTCTGCACAGGGGCGGACGGTCCGCGCGCGGGGGCCGGACGGTCCGCGGCCTGGTGCGAGGCGCGGTGGTACTCTCTGCGCAGGGGCGGACTGTCCGCGGCCTGAGGCCGGACGGTCCGCGGCCTGGTGCGCAGCTAGGGCTTCTCTGCCTGACGGCCGGACGGTCCGCGCCCTGGGGCCGGACGGTCCGCGCGTACGCAGAGGCGGCGGAAGTTGCCGGCGGCGCCTGGATCTCGCTCCCGGGAGGGACCCCGTCGAGGAGGAGAGATCCTAGGTGGTGTCTAGGCTCGGGCCGGCCGACCTAGACTCCTCTAATCGACGTAGAGCCGAAGAGAGACGAAGAATTTGGGGATTGGATAGCTAAACCTAAACTAGACTAGAACTACTCCTAGGATAAAATGCGAAATAGAAGTTGTATTGATTCGATTGTTGATGATTACAAATCGGCCGTAGACCTCTCTATTTATAGAGGAGGGGGGCTGGACCCTTTACACAACTGATTCCGAGCTAATCCCGCGAATATAGCTAACAACCGTAGCACAAAACTCGGAACCCTAATCTGTTCTGCGCACGCGCGGACCGTCCGGCCCACAGGCGCGGACCGTCCGGACCGCGGACCGTCCGGCCTCAGGGCCGGACTGTCCGCCGGCTCAAAACCGGTTCGAATAGATGTGCTCATGACATGGATGATTATGGGATGTTTATTTGGGATTATAATCTAGCTAGATTATATAATTCAATAAATTTTGAACTAACTTATTTCAAAATATATAATATAGCCAGTTTATAATCCCAAACAACACCCCCTGTGTATGCTCGCCACACCAGCATACATATGCATTATTATTGTTTGTATAGATATTCTAAAAACTACCGTGTCTAGCTGTTCAACTATATGATTACCAAAAACACTGTTTTGTATCGTTTTACGCTATAGAATGCATTATCCGCAGAGTGAAGTTTGAATATAAGTATGATGAGTAAGCTGCTGGAGATAGTCTAGTGCAAATACTTATTTTACATGATCTACTGCGGATATTCTAATAGGTATCTACTAGGCAAAAAAAAAATCAACATGTTCCAAATCGAGCATATATGGAATTTTTGGTAACGGCCATTAAATTGGAAACGTTTCTATTATGGTTTGAATAAATGTGCAAAGGATAAGAAAAACATGGAAATGAATCAATTTATGACGTGGAATGGATACAAGTCACAAGTCATTAACATCTGGAAATAGCCATAGGCGGCCATATATATAGTAGCTTAAACAACACACTATCCAAACCGCGAAGAAACCACACCGGGTCTTTGGGCGGGCTAGCGGGTTCAGGCAGCTCAGTCGGCCCGCCTTTCCCTTGAATCCTTTCCCAGGTACTGTACGTGACGTGGGGTCAGGTGGATTTGATTCGCGGGCTGGCGGGTTGGCGGGCGGGCGGCGTTTGGTTTGGAGTCAGACAAGGCAAAGCGAGAGAAGAGAAGGACACGCAGCGAAGCAAAGCAAACCGAAGCCGGTTTCATATGAGATCGCACCCCGCTGCGCTGCTGCTCCTCCTTCCTCCGGCTCCCTTTCCTCCGCAGCTCGAATAAAGCCCCCTCCTCCTCTTCCAGTCTTCCTCCTCCGCGCTTCAGTCTTCCCAGCGCCACGATTCCGGTTCTTGCAGAGTAGCGCAGAGTGCCGGAGGAATCTGTTGGATTCTCCTGCTACTGGTTCGGTTCTTTGGGAGTTGTTGGCGGTGTGCCTTGAGCGATTTGGTGCGCCGCGGATTGTTGTGGGGTGAGGGTGATAGCAGAGACAAGGGCCGTGTGGAGAGCCGAGGAGGAGGGAAGGGAAAGGGGGCGCACCGCGCATGGGCGGGCAGTGGCTGGGGGAGGGGATGCCGCCGTCCAACCTGCAGTGCTTCTTGGACTGCACCACCCCCACCGTGGACACGCACATTCTCCCCAAGGTGACGCAATTGCCCCCACCCCCCGTTGCGTTAAGTTCTCGCCTTCGATGTTCTTTCTGCTTTCTGGCCGGGTCTTGCCATGGTCTCCGTTGATCTGCGGCGTCCTGGGAGTTCCCGGTTTGTCATTTACTCCTTTCTCTGCACCGCTTTAGTGTGGTAGGGTGGAAAAAGATGTGCTTTCTTTTACTCGTTATTACAGTTTATCTTTTTTTTTAACTAATGCATCGTTCTGCGTTTGCTGACCGTAAATGCCCACGTCAAATTGCTGGTGACAGTATGCTAGCACTCTTCTTTTTTCCCCCTTAATTATTTGGAGGATTATTTGCACGATACTAGCTGGAGAAAGTTACGATGCACGCTGCGGTGATTCCTGCCATCTAGAATTCGGTTTCCCTGGTGTCAATTTCGCTTTCGCCTGATCTCCAACTGTTCCATTAATGCTCTTGGGGGTGACGGATCATATGTAGGGCCGCTAGCTAGTAGTACTACTCTGTTCCTATCTGAAAGTGAGTCGCCGTTCGGTTGCATCCAGACGAATGGACGTTTGCCAGCCGATGCTTGGCACCACGCTGAGATGGACAGCGTCGAGTACTTCAATCTTTCCGACCTCTGGGAACAGTACTACGAGTGGAGCGCGTACGGCGCCGGAGCTACGGTGCAGCTCCCAGGAGGGGAGAGAGTAGTTCAGTACTATGTTCCATACCTGTCCGGGATGCAGCTATTCACCAACAAGGTCCTGACGGCATCCAGGTATGGGCGAGATCCTTGCTAGGGGGGAGATTTCGAGTTCATGGTAATTTTGAGCTGTAGGCCGATCCAATTCTCTGTTTCCTGCAGGAGTTTTGGTGAAGATAATGGCATGGATTTCTGGAGTGATGATGAGGACAACGAGAAGATGTCAAGATCGTGGAGTTCGACTTCTGATGAATCATTGTTCAACTGTGATGTGGTATGGCCCAACAGGAAGCGTCCAGGGCACTTGTCCTTTGAGTTCTTTGAAGTAGGTTCACCTTACGGAAGGGTCCCGTTCATTGACAAGGTGAATTTCTACGCGCTTTGCTGTGACCTTATCTCCACTGTGGTATGGACCTCTTTTCTTACGTGATCATTGCCCTTTCTAGGTCTATGAACTATCCCAGGGCTTTCCTGGATTGACATTACTGAAGAGTGCTGACCTATCGCCTGTTAGCTGGATGTCAGTTGCCTGGTATGATCAAATTTATATGTATCTACTGCTTATGTTATTCTGAAAGAACAAAAATTAGTCGATGGATTAGTTATATTACCTAGTAGTTTTGTAAACAAGATTATTTTTGTTTAGGCATTGTCTTTGCGATAGCTCTATAGATTGAATGAAGCAGTTGCATACCGCACTAAACATTGTGCCTTATAGCAGTTTGATGACGGATTTGAGTGCTTCGATGATCCTTTGTTTCTAAATAGTAGCCGTTGTTTCTAGGTTCAGAAATCGATTTATTGGTTGATTTTCTTTTAGTTATTAGCATTATCATTCATGTCTGCTACTTTAACTAGGTACCCTATATACCACATTCCTTACCAGCGTAGCGTGAAGGATTTATCTGCATGCTTCTTGACTTACCATACTATTTCCTCCTCGTTCCAAGGTATGTTTTCCTCTTTGTTTTGTTTCAAGGCATGTTTGTTGCACATCAGAGTATCAGACACTGAACTCTACCATTTTGATAAATTCATACGGCAAAATAATTGGATTATTATAATAGGCTTATGTACCATGCCACACAGGCATTGTATAACCATTGAAATTGTTATCAACAATATTCATGTTTTTTAGGTCCTTGAGTTGATTCCCCTTTTACAATGTTTAGGATATTTGTGTTGGTATATTGGTTGAAATTTCAAACGAGATTGTGACTGGAATAGCATGACTACAGGATATAATGACAGCTCATTTCCTCTAGTGCAGTATTCTAATAAACATCTAGTCTTCCAATACTTCTGTTCTGTTGTTAGAACTTATTTGCATATAAAACATTAGGAAGGAGGAGTGTTGCTCATGCTTGTGTACTAGCTCTTAGAGAAGATTTCCCTGAGCCATCTATATATTTCTTAATGTACACTAAGGAGGAATGACAATCTGGTGGCCTAGACCAGAAGAAAGGATTTAAACTGTTGCTTTCTCATTTTCTTGTAACTGGTTGGTTGAGTGGTCTTTAGTTTTCAAATGAACTGTATATTTAGAAAAGGTGTAACTCATGCTTCAGTTACTTTTCTATATCTTTGAAGATTCATATTTTATAACATAATTATGTGATTTATGCTGCATACCAGTTGCTATGCCATACTTCAGGGTGGTAATGAGCTCTAAACTTTACACTATAAAATTTAAGGATCGGATCAGATTACAATCACGCTCTATTTCTATTTAATTTTGAACTAAAATTAATTAAGGGTTCAAACAAATTATGAAGAAACATTTGGATCGCGATCCATTACCACCCCTAGCCACACTATTCTTAAATCAATTGGTGGCTTAGCTTACAAGAGTATGAGAGTTTCCTTCAAGGCTTTGTTCGGCTTGCTTTTTTACATCCAGTTTGTCAACGTTGGTTTCAAAAGGCTTCATGTCTTAGCTTTCAAGTATATAGTTAAGGAAACCACTTAAACAAAAGGTTGGTGGCAACAGTTCTTTGCTCAGTAAAGATAAGGAAAGAGACTGGCTTCTCATGTTTCATGACTTTGTTACTTATTCTTAGACATGCAGTTGTTTCTTGAAGACTAAAAATACCCATGTTATAACATGGAGGAATAGTTGTTCTATAGATGTCTTTGAAGAAAGCTTGCTTGGATTGCGATATGTGCAAAAGGACCTAGGGTTCACCAGCTGTCCTTCCTATTAAAACAAATAATGATATTAGAGTCCAAATCAAGCCAGTTCTTTGAGCTTGACTACGCTTTGCATGTCAAGACATTGACTTTCTGGCAGTTATTTGCAGTTGCACCAGTGATGACCTTATTACTGTTTTCAAACCACAGTAACCTGTGTTATGTTTCTCACAGATTACGGGCTCGAGACCATGACCAATGATTGTTGCCATCCAGTTGCCGACGGCAAGCAGAATGGCCACATGGATAAAAAGAGTAACACCGTGTCACTGCCTCCATTCGGCCTCGCAGCACACAAGGTACATGGTTCCCTCTGGACCAACCCCATGACAGGAGATCACAGAAAGATGGACTTCCTCTTCAGTGCAGCGGACTCCTGGTTGAAGCAGCTTGGAGTCCAGCACCATGACTTCAACTTCTTCATCACTCACCCCATGTGAACCGCTGCTCTGGAACAGCTTCCGAAGAACCACATGGACGCAGTGTGAAGCTACTAATGTTACTTACACCACCAACGACGGTAGCAAAACGTTCACAGTACAGTCCGTTGGTAAAGTAAGTCTAACAATCGCAGGGTAGATTTATACTTGAGTTTACTGCAGCGAATACCAAACATGTCGGCAGTCGGCACTCAAAAGGTTTTCTGTTTCTTGTTTCTTGGCAGAAAGATGTAACAGATCTGTACAGAAGTTTTGCAACTAATTTGGTATCCATTGTGGGGTTGGGTATTTGGATCCATATTGTAGCTGTTGCTTGTGAACATTAGGGCTAGTTTGGGAGCCAGAAAACCGTAGAGGATTGGTGCGGCTAAAATCCTCTTTTATTCAATTTTAAATAACAAGGGGATTTTAGACCCTATAATCCTGATTTCTGTCTGCCATTGTCAACTTCATTTTCCTAATAGATTTATATTTTTTAAAGGAAAATGAACTAATTTTTCTTCGGGAAATTGAAATCACTCGAGGAAAGGTTGCCAAACTAGCCCTTAGTGTCCTAGAGAATGTTAGTCCTGCTTTACGCAGCTGAATCTGTTGACGACAATTTCATTCTCTTCTGCAGTAAGGCAGTTGTACGCATACATTGTGCATTCTAATCGCTGTGTTATTGAGTTGTGCTTCAAATAGGGAAATCTAGAAGAGCAGGCCAGCTACATAGATTCCTTCGTGGGGAACCTATTAAACTCCAATTCAGTATGCCAAACCTTGGTTTCCTCTCCCCATTCCCCCTTCCTTTTTCCGTTTCCTGTTGGTGATTTTTAGGACGGGAAGCGTGCCAAGAGCCAAACTAGACGGGACGAACGAACAACAGGCTCGGCCGAGTAACGAGCGGTAACTCCTAACGCGAAACCAGCCATGTTGTTTTTTTTCTTGTGTAATTACGTGTTTTGAGCCTTTCTTACCTTTCACCAGAAGAGTCTTTGGTGAAACACGACACCGCACCACTCACTCTTTCTCTGGGGCACCCTCAATGGGAAGGGGCCTCAGGATAACGTAACCAGAGACCCCGTGATCGAACCTCGAGGAAAGCACTGAGCAGGGCGACTTCACCTTTGGTCTTTGCTAGAAACGAATCCATGGGGCGGGCAATATAAATAGAGAGACCTGCCAGGGAAGCTGGTCGTGACTACAAACACCTACGCCTCGAAAGCTATGGTAGTGGTCCCCAGTGGAACCTAGGGGCCTAAAAACTTGCGAACACCCGTCCCGGTGGAACGACCACTAGCAAAGATGAAACGTAAAGCGTAATGCCAAAGACCCTGATGACATTTATTAAACATATCTTTGTTTTTATAAATGCTCTGGAAAAAATTAATCCTAGCCTTTCTTCTCTCTAGGAAGCTCGAAAAACAAGCGAC
This sequence comes from Zea mays, assembly GCF_902167145.1. Classification (NCBI taxonomy): domain Eukaryota; kingdom Viridiplantae; phylum Streptophyta; class Magnoliopsida; order Poales; family Poaceae; genus Zea; species Zea mays. The sequence continues at coordinate 26,631,169 of NC_050100.1, read as the reverse complement.
CGTGGGACGGGTGCTGCGTGATGGGTCCTGCCTATGCCCTCAGGTCTTTAGAGCTTGCCATGTGACCGACCGCTGGAACATTCGAGGTAGGCTCATCCACGCTTGGTCGAGTACTCATCGAGGGATGAGTGGCGACCGAGGCATAGAGAAACCCAAGCCGGGACGACGTGGCCTCCAATTCTTGAATGCGGCAGAGACAAGCGCCATTCGAGGAGTTCGGGTGGACATTTCCCCTGACTACGAAACCCCAAGACGATCGCATACGAGGTCGATGGCCACAGACAGATTTGAGCGCTCGGCGCCAAGGGCTCAGAGGCGCTCCTCTGCACGCGCTAGGACTAAAAGGACCATAAGCCAGGGATGGGAGAGTATGAGACTCACCTTCAGTCAAGGACCCCGACACAAGTCCATCGGTGCCATGGTATGTGAAAGTGCATTCATCTCTTTTTTGAGTTTTGGTGATTTAGATAACAACACATTTAAAGGTCTAACGAGTTTGCTAAGTGCTGAATAGGAAATTCAGTATGATGAACATACTTGAATAGTGTATAATGATCAGTGAACAGAAGTTCAACACAAGGTTAAATAACCAACGAGACAATGCAAATGGATATAATATGGTCTCTATATTGGTTTGAATATATATGGACAAGATCTGAGAAATCACTGCATAGATATGATCAGAATAGAGGTTGAAGTGATTAAGAGGATTGGTCAAGCCAAAGTGAATAAGATATGAGTAATCGTGAATTGGCTTGACCATATTACTATTAGTCCATATATGCTTGTATGAGAATCATACTAGAGTTTGATTGATCTTAGAATTTACATCTAGAAGACACTCAAACAAGGTTCCCAATATTGAAGAAATGGTTCTCACAATGGATGCTCAATATGATGTGACTCAAGAATGGCTTGATAGGATGAAGATAACAAGGAAAGGGCTTCGAGGAACTAAGCGAAGGTGAAGGCCAAGCGCCGACTTGTGGACCGAGGTACCATTGCTAAGGTGAAGAAGAGAGTATTTGCACTAAGTCGATGAACTAATCAGCTATGAAGAATTATATTGTGTTGATGCATTAGTAATGTGACTTGAAGCCGTGAGTTAAGCTCATATATGGTGAAATGGTTCAAGTCACAGGCTCGGTTTGTGTTTGCTTCAAGAGGCGAGACAAAGATGTTTGTTATCCTTATGAAGCAACGCCATGGAGAAATCACACATAAGACACCAATGACTCAATGAGTTTACTTAATTATATTTTATTTAACTTGAGTATAGAAATCGTCGTACTATCAAGGGGGATCCAAAAAGAAGGTTGTTGTTTGCCAAAGCTCAAGCCTTTATATTCAAAAGCTATTTCAAAAAACCAAAATCTTTTGAACGCTCTATGGTTGACCGTGGTTAGGTTTGAGAAACTAAGAGTGTTCTTGTTGAAAAGCAGTTGAACTTCTTCAGCTACAGTTGAGCTTTATCAGCTGAACTAAACTTCAGCTGAGTTGAGCTTCTTCAGCTACAGTTGAGATTTTTCAGCTGAGCTGAACTTCAGCTGAGTTGAATTTCTTCAACTGCAGTTGAGCTTTCTCAACTACAGTTGAGCTTTCTCAACTCCAGTTGAATTTCAACTTCAAATGTGAACCTCTTTGACCATACACCAGTTGAACTTGTTAAAGGGAATTAGGCTTACACCTAGTCCCTAATTAATTTTGGTGGTTGAATCGTCCAACACAAACAATTGGACTAACTAGTTTGCTCTAGATTATATGTTCTACAGGTGCCAAAGGTTCATCTATAACTATACTAAATCAACTGTCCGGAATACCGTAGATTATTCCGGACAGGAGAAGCTTTTTGGAAAAACAGGCCAAGCGCGGACCGTCCGGGCCCTTGCGGCGGACCGTCCGCGACACAAGGATGACCCTCGGACAGAACCAATGCAAAAACACAAGTTTCCACTACAGACTGTCCGGAGGAAAAGCAAAGACCGTCCGAGCCCTCGCGCGGACCGTCCGGCCTCAGGCGCGGACCGTCCGGTCGGTAAGAAACCGAAAAACCCGAAGGTAACGGGTTCGGAGAAATGAATTTTAGCGGCCTCGCGGACCGTCCGGGCCAGGCGGGCGGACCGTCCGCGACTGGCTCTGTCTGACATCTGACGTCGCATTAAATGCAATATAGCCGTTGATATAGCCGTTACTGCTGACCGTTGCATCTTCAGCCGTTGATCTACAGGGGCGGACCGTCCGCACCAGGAGGGCGGACCGTCCGCGCTCGGCAGAAAGGCCCAACGGCTAGGAAGTGGTTGGTGGCTATAAATACAACCCCAACCACCTCCATTCAATCCATCCAAGCATTCCAACCTTCAACATTCAATACAAGAGCTAGCAATCCATTCCAAGACACATTCAAAGCCTCCATCTCTCCAAGTTTCACTATTGAGATAAGAGATCATTAGTGATTAGTGGCTTGAGAGAGAAAGCGATCCGTGTGTCATTTGTCGCTCTTGTTGCTTGGCTTTTTAATCGTGCTTTCTTGATTCTTTCATTGCGATCAAACTCACTTGTAATTAAGGCAAGAGACACCAATCTTGTGGTGATCCTTGTAGGAACTTTGTGTTCCAAGTGATTGAGAAAAGAAAGCTCACTCGATCCGTGGATCGTTTGAGAGAGGGAAGGGTTGAAAGAGACCCGGCCTTTGTGGCCTCCTCAACGGGGAGTAGGTTTGCAAAAACCGAACCTCGGTAAAACAAATCCGCGTGTCACCTCTCCATTTGGTTGCGATTTGTTTTGCGCCCTCTCTTGCGGACTCATTTATTATTACTAACGCTAATCCCGGCTTGTAGTTGTGATTATTTTTGTAAATTTCAGTTTCGCCCTATTCACCCCCCCCTCTAGGCGACTAACAATTGGTATCAGAGCCCGGTGCTTCATTAGAGCCTAACCGCTCGAAGTGATGTCGGGAGATCACGCCAAGAAGGAGATGGAGACCGGCGACGACAAGCCCACTACAAGCCAAGGGAGCACTTCATCTTCATCGGAAGAGTCCCGCACCAAGAGAAGAGAGAAGAAGAAGAAATCCTCCAAGCGGAAGGAGAAAAGATCTTCCTCTTCTCACCATAAGGAGAAGAAGGAAAAATCTTCTCACAAGCCGCATCGGAGTGGGGACAAGCACAAAAGGATGAGGAAGGTGGTCTTCTACGAGACCGACACTTCATCGACCTCCACCTCCGGCTCCGACGCGGCGTCCGTCACTTCTAAACGCCAAGAGCGTAAGAAGTATAGTAAGATCCCCCTACGCTACCCTCGCGTTCCTAAACATACACCTTTACTTTCCGTCCCATTAGGCAAACCACCAACTTTTAATGGTGAAGATTATGCTATGTGGAGTAATTTGATGCAATTTCATCTAACCTCTCTCCACAAAAGATTATGGGATGTTGTTGAGTATGGTGTACAGGTACCATCCGTAGGGGATGAGGACTACGACACGGACGAAGTGGCCCAAATCGAGCACTTCAACTCTCAAGCCACAACCATTCTCCTTGCCTCTTTAAGCAAGGAGGAATACAACAAAGTACAAGGGTTGAAGAACGCCAAGGAGATTTGGGACCTACTCAAGACGGCGCATGAGGGTGATGAACTCACCAAGATCACCAAGCGGGAAACGATCGAGGGGGAGCTCGGTCGCTTCCGTCTTCGCCAAGGGGAGGAGCCACAAGACATGTACAACCGGCTCAAGACCTTGGTGAACCAAGTGCGCAACCTCGGGAGCACAAAATGGGATGACCACGAAGTGGTTAAGGTTATTCTGAGAGCCCTTATTTTCCTTAACCCTACTCAAGTACAATTAATTCGTGGCAATCCTAGATATACACAAATGACCCCCGAGGAAGTCATCGGGAATTTTGTTAGTTTTGAATGCATGATTAAGGGCTCCAAGAAGATCAACGAGCTTGATGAGCCTTCCACATCCGAGGCGCAACCCGTGGCCTTCAAGGCAACGGAGGAGAAGAAGGAGGAGTCTACACCAAGTAGACAACCAATTGACGCCTCCAAGCTCGACAACGAGGAGATGGCCCTAATCATCAAAAGCTTCCGGCAAATCCTCAAGCAACGGAAGGGGAAGGACTACAAATCCCGTTCCAAGAAGGTTTGCTACAAGTGTGGTAAGCCCGGTCACTTTATTGCTAAATGTCCATTATCAAGTGATAGTGACAGGGACAACGACAAGAAGGGCAAGAGGAAGGAGAAGAAGAAGTACTACAAGAAGAAGGGCGGCGATGCCCATGTTTGTCGGGAGTGGGACTCCGACGAAAGCTCAAGCGACTCCTCCGACGACGAGGACGCCGCCAACATCGCCGTCACCAAAGGCCTCCTCTTCCCCAACGTCGGCCACAAGTGCCTCATGGCCAAGGACGGCAAAAAGAAGGTAAAATCAAAGTCCTCCACTAAATATGAAACATCTAGTGATGAGGATGATAAAAATGAGGAGGATAACTTGCGTATTCTTTTTGCCAACCTTAACATGGAACAAAAAGAAAAATTAAATGAGCTAATTAGTGCTATCCATGAAAAGGATGATCTCTTGGACTCCCAAGAGGACTTCCTAATCAAGGAAAACAAGAAACATGTTAAGGTTAAAAATGCTTATGCTCTAGAAAGAGAAAAATGTGAAAAATTATCTAGTGAGCTAAGCACTTGCCATGAGATTTTAGACAACCTTAGAAATGAAAATGCTAATTTGTTGGCTAAGGTTGATTCTCATGTTTGCATTGATCCTAGAAATGATGATGTTGATTCACTTGCTAGGATTGATGAATTGAATGCTTCCATCGCTAGCCTTAGAAATGAGAATGAGAAATTAATTGCTAAGGCTAAGGATTTTGATGTTTGCAATACTACTATTTCTGACCTTAGAACTAAGAATGATTTGTTGCATGCTAAGGTTATTGAATTAAAGTCTTGCAAACCCTCTACATCTACTATTGAGCATGTGTCCATTTGCACTAGATGTAGAGATATTAATGTTGATGCTATCCATGATCACCTTGCCTTAATTAAAAACAAAATGATCACATAGCACAACTTAATGCTAAAATTAGAGAGCATGACTTAGAAAATGAAAAATTTAAATTGGCTAGAAGCATGCTCTATAATGGGAGACGCCCTGGCATCAAGGATGGCATTGGTTTCCAAAGGGGAGACAATGTCAAACTTAATGCCCCACCTAAAAATTTGTCTAACTTTGTTAAGGGCAAGGCTCCCATGCCTCAGGATAACGAGGGTTACATTTTGTACCCTGCCGGTTATCCCGAGAGCAAAATTAGGAGAATTCACTCTAGGAAGTCTCACTCTGGCCCTAACCATGCCTTCATGTATAAGGGTGAGACATCTAGTTCTAGGCAACCAACCCGTGCCAAGTTGCCTAAGAAGAAAATTCCTAATGCATCAAATGATCATGCCATTTCATTTAAAACTTTTGATGCATCTTATGTGCTTACTAGCAAATCCGGCAAAGTAGTTGCCAAATTTGTTGGGGGCAAACACAAGGGCTCCAAGACTTGTGTTTGGGTACCCAAAGTTCTTGTATCTAATGCCAAAGGACCCAAAACAGTTTGGGTACCTAAAGTCAAGAACTAAATTTGTTTTGTAGGTTTATGCATCCGGGGGCTCAAGTTGGATACTCGACAGCGGGTGCACAAACCACATGACCGGGGAGAAAAGGATGTTCTCCTCATATGAGAAAAACAAAGATCCCCAACGAGCTATCACATTTGGGGATGGAAATCAAGGGCTGGTCAAAGGTTTGGGTAAAATTGCTATTTCACCTGACCATTCCATTTCCAATGTTTTTCTTGTTGATTCATTAGATTACAACTTGCTTTCTGTTTCCCAATTATGTCAAATGGGCTACAACTGTCTTTTTACTGATATAGGTGTCACTGTCTTTAGAAGAAGTGATGATTCAATAGCATTTAAGGGTGTGTTAGAGGGTCAGCTATACTTAGTAGATTTTGATAGAGCTGAGCTCGACACATGTTTAATTGCTAAGACTAACATGGGTTGGCTCTGGCACCGCCGACTAGCCCATGTTGGGATGAAGAACCTTCATAAGCTTCTAAAGGGAGAGCACATTTTAGGACTAACCAATGTTCATTTTGAGAAAGACAGGATTTGTAGCGCATGCCAAGCAGGGAAGCAAGTTGGCACTCATCATCCACACAAGAACATAATGACGACTGACAGGCCACTGGAGCTCCTACACATGGATCTATTCGGCCCGATCGCTTACATAAGCATCGGCGGGAGTAAGTACTGTCTAGTTATTGTGGATGATTATTCTCGCTTCACTTGGGTATTCTTTTTACAGGAAAAATCTCAAACCCAAGAGACTTTAAAAGGATTCTTGAGACGGGCTCAAAATGAGTTCGGCTTAAGGATCAAGAAAATAAGAAGCGACAATGGGACGGAGTTCAAGAACTCTCAAATTGAAAGCTTCCTTGAGGAGGAGGGCATCAAGCATGAGTTCTCTTCTCCCTACACGCCACAACAAAACGGTGTAGTGGAGAGGAAGAATCGAACTCTATTGGACATGGCAAGAACCATGCTTGATGAGTACAAGACACCGGACCGGTTTTGGGCCGAAGCGGTCAACACCGCCTGCTACGCCATCAACCGGTTATATCTTCACCGAATCCTCAAGAAGACATCATATGAACTCCTAACCGGTAAAAAGCCCAACATTTCATATTTTAGAGTTTTTGGTAGCAAATGCTTCATTCTTATTAAAAGAGGTAGAAAATCTAAATTTGCTCCTAAAACTGTAGAAGGCTTTTTACTTGGTTATGACTCAAACACAAGGGCATATAGGGTCTTTAACAAGTCCACTGGACTAGTTGAAGTCTCTTGTGACGTTGTGTTTGATGAAACTAACGGCTCTCAAGTAGAGCAAGTTGATCTTGATGAGATAGGTGAAGAACAGGCTCCATGCATAGCGCTTAGGAACATGTCCATTGGGGATGTGTGCCCTAAGGAATCCGAAGAGCCTCCAAGTACACAAGATCAACCATCCTCCTCCATGCAAGCATCTCCACCAACTCAAAATGAGGATGAGGCTCAAAATGATGAAGAGCAAAATCAAGAAGACGAGCCACCTCAAGATGATAGCAATGATCAAGGGGGAGATACAAATGATCAAGAAAAGGAGGATGAGGAAGAACCAACACCGCCACACCCAAGAGTCCACCAAGCAATCCAACGAGATCACCCCGTCGACACCATTCTCGGCGACATTCATAAGGGGGTAACTACTCGATCTCGTGTTGCACATTTTTGTGAACATTACTCGTTTGTTTCCTCTATTGAGCCACACAGGGTAGAGGAAGCACTCCAAGATTCGGATTGGGTGGTGGCGATGCAAGAGGAGCTCAACAACTTCACTAGAAATGAGGTATGGCATTTAGTTCCACGTCCTAACCAAAATGTTGTAGGAACCAAATGGGTCTTCCGCAACAAGCAAGATGAGCATGGTGTGGTGACAAGGAACAAAGCTCGACTTGTGGCCAAGGGATACTCCCAAGTCGAAGGTTTGGATTTCGGTGAAACCTATGCACCCGTAGCTAGGCTTGAGTCAATTCGCATATTATTGGCCTATGCTACTTACCATGGCTTTAAGCTTTATCAAATGGACGTGAAAAGTGCCTTCCTCAATGGACCAATCAAGGAAGAGGTCTATGTTGAGCAACCTCCCGGCTTTGAAGACAGTGAGTATCCTAACCATGTCTATAAGCTCTCTAAGGCGCTTTATGGGCTCAAGCAAGCCCCAAGAGCATGGTATGAATGCCTTAGAGATTTTCTTATTGCAAATGGATTCAAAGTCGGAAAGGCCGATCCTACACTCTTTACCAAAACTCTTGAAAAAGACTTGTTTGTATGTCAAATTTATGTTGATGATATTATATTTGGGTCTACTAACGAGTCTACATGTGAAGAGTTTAGTAGGATCATGACACAAAAATTCGAGATGTCTATGATGGGGGAGTTGAAGTATTTTCTAGGATTTCAAGTGAAACAACTCCAAGAGGGCACCTTCATCAGCCAAACGAAGTACACTCAAGACATTCTAACCAAGTTTGGGATGAAGGATGCCAAGCCCATCAAGACACCCATGGGAACTAATGGGCATCTCGACCTCGACACGGGAGGTAAGTCCGTGGATCAAAAGGTATATCGGTCGATGATAGGTTCATTACTTTATCTTTGTGCATCTCGACCGGATATTATGCTTTCCGTATGCATGTGTGCAAGATTCCAAGCCGACCCTAAGGAAGCTCACCTTACGGCCGTAAAACGAATCTTGAGATATTTGGCTTATACTCCTAAGTTTGGGCTTTGGTATCCTAGGGGATCCACATTTGATTTAATTGGTTATTCTGATGCCGATTGGGCGGGGTGCAAAATCAATAGGAAGAGCACATCGGGGACTTGCCAGTTCTTGGGAAGATCCTTGGTGTCTTGGGCTTCAAAGAAGCAAAATTCGGTCGCTCTTTCCACCGCCGAAGCCGAGTACATTGCCGCAGGCCATTGTTGCGCGCAATTGCTTTGGATGAGGCAAACCCTGCGGGACTACGGATACAAATTGACCAAAGTCCCTTTGCTATGTGATAATGAGAGTGCAATCAAAATGGCCGACAATCCCGTCGAGCATAGCCGCACTAAACACATAGCCATTCGGTATCACTTTTTGAGGGATCACCAACAAAAGGGAGATATCGAGATTTCCTATATTAATACTAAAGATCAATTAGCCGATATCTTTACCAAGCCTCTTGATGAACAGTCTTTTAATAAACTTAGGCATGAGCTCAATATTCTTGATTCCCGCAATTTCTTTTGCTAGATTGCACACATAGCACATCTATATACCTTTGATCATATCTCTTTATATGCTATGACTAACGTGTTTTCAAGTCTATCACCAAGTCATAGGTATATTGAAAGGGAATTGGAGTCTTCGGCAAAGACAAAGGCTTCCACTCCGTAACTCAACCTTCGCCGTCGCTCCAAGCCACTCTCCATCCTTGGGGGAGAGAGCAAAAGGACTTCGTCTTTGGTATAATCCTAACTCACTTATTTATGACCAAAGGGGAAGAAAGTACTTCGAGGGCTCTAATGATTCCGTTTTTGGCGATTCATGCCAACAAGGGGGAGAAGTGAGCCCAAAGCAAAAGGACCGCACCACCACCAATTTCAAAAACTTCATGTTTTCACGTTTTCAAAAGAATTTTATCAATTGGTGTCTTATTGTGTTCAAAAGGGGGAGAAAGTAGTATTTCAAAGATGTTATATCAAAACCCTCTTGAACGCTAAGAGGAGGATCTCATTTAGGGGGAGTTTTGTTTAATCAAAGGAGAAGCATTTGAAACAGGGGGAGAAAATTTCAAATCTTGAAAATGCTTTGCAAAATCCTATTCATTTACCTTTGACTATTTGCAAAAAGAACTTTGAAAAGGATTTACAAAACTGTTTGCAAAAACAAAACTTATGGTGCAAGCGTGGTCCAAAATGTTATATAAGAAAGAAACAATTCATGCATATTTTGCAAGTATTTATAATTGGCTCAATTCCAAGCAACCTTTGCACTTACATTATGCAAACTAGTTCAATTATGCACTTCTATATTTGCTTTGGTTTGTGTTGGCATCAATCACCAAAAAGGGGGAGATTGAAAGGGAATTAGGCTTACACCTAGTCCCTAATTAATTTTGGTGGTTGAATCGTCCAACACAAACAATTGGACTAACTAGTTTGCTCTAGATTATATGTTCTACAGGTGCCAAAGGTTCATCTATAACTATACTAAATCAACTGTCCGGAATACCGTAGATTATTCCGGACAGGAGAAGCTTTTTGGAAAAACAGGCCAAGCGCGGACCGTCCGGGCCCTTGCGGCGGACCGTCCGCGACACAAGGATGACCCTCGGACAGAACCAATGCAAAAACACAAGTTTCCACTACAGACTGTCCGGAGGAAAAGCAAAGACCGTCCGAGCCCTCGCGCGGACCGTCCGGCCTCAGGCGCGGACCGTCCGGTCGGTAAGAAACCGAAAAACCCGAAGGTAACGGGTTCGGAGAAATGAATTTTAGCGGCCTCGCGGACCGTCCGGGCCAGGCGGGCGGACCGTCCGCGACTGGCTCTGTCTGACATCTGACGTCGCATTAAATGCAATATAGCCGTTGATATAGCCGTTACTGCTGACCGTTGCATCTTCAGCCGTTGATCTACAGGGGCGGACCGTCCGCACCAGGAGGGCGGACCGTCCGCGCTCGGCAGAAAGGCCCAACGGCTAGGAAGTGGTTGGTGGCTATAAATACAACCCCAACCACCTCCATTCAATCCATCCAAGCATTCCAACCTTCAACATTCAATACAAGAGCTAGCAATCCATTCCAAGACACATTCAAAGCCTCCATCTCTCCAAGTTTCACTATTGAGATAAGAGATCATTAGTGATTAGTGGCTTGAGAGAGAAAGCGATCCGTGTGTCATTTGTCGCTCTTGTTGCTTGGCTTTTTAATCGTGCTTTCTTGATTCTTTCATTGCGATCAAACTCACTTGTAATTAAGGCAAGAGACACCAATCTTGTGGTGATCCTTGTAGGAACTTTGTGTTCCAAGTGATTGAGAAAAGAAAGCTCACTCGATCCGTGGATCGTTTGAGAGAGGGAAGGGTTGAAAGAGACCCGGCCTTTGTGGCCTCCTCAACGGGGAGTAGGTTTGCAAAAACCGAACCTCGGTAAAACAAATCCGCGTGTCACCTCTCCATTTGGTTGCGATTTGTTTTGCGCCCTCTCTTGCGGACTCATTTATTATTACTAACGCTAATCCCGGCTTGTAGTTGTGATTATTTTTGTAAATTTCAGTTTCGCCCTATTCACCCCCCCCTCTAGGCGACTAACAACTTGCCTCCAGGCAATTGAACTAGGGTTTTCTCTCCTGAACTCTCTAGTCAAGACCAGTTGAACTGGTCCTTAGGGGCAGTTCAACTGGTCTCTGACCCCTCTGACCTCCGACCAACAGTCTGCCAGTAAGACTAGCAAACAGGTTGACAGAGTCGTCAGGGGCGGTTCAACCGGTCTGGTCAACTTGGTCAGACTGTGCATCAGTCTGCCAGTCAGTGTGACAGTCAGACTAGCAGACAGTCTGCCAGACCTGCCAGGGGCGGTTCAACCGCCCCCTAGGGCAGTTCAACCGGTTTTAGACGGGGTTCTGGTTCAAACGGCTAGTTTTGAAGCCCCACCTATATATACTGAAAGTCGTCTAGAGGGGGGTGAATAGGCGTAATCTAAAATTTACAACTTTAAACACACACTACAAGCTGGGTTAACGTTAGAATTAAATTCAAGTCGGAAAGAGAGGGAAAAACAAATCAACCAAGAAATAAGGCGAGTGAACACGGTGATTTGTTTTACCGAGGTTCGGTTCCAAAGAACCTAGTCCCCGTTGAGGAGGTCACAAAGACCGGGTCTATTTCAACCCTTTCCCTCTCTCAAACGGTCACTTAGACCGAGTGAGCCTTCTTCCTTAATCTCACGGGTCACTAAGACCCTGCAAGGACCACCACACTCTTGGTGTCTCTTGCCTTGCTTACAAAGCACTTGAGAATAAGAATGGAAAAGAAGAAAGGCAATCCAAGCGACAAGAACTCAAATGAACACAAAAATCTCTCGCTCACAAGCCACTAAGTGTTTGGAGTGAATTTGGGACTCGGAGAGGATTTGATCTTTTGTATTGTGTCTTGGAGTGAATGCTAGAGCTCTTGTATCGAATGTGATCTTCAGAAATCTTGGATGCTTGAAGTTATGGTGGTTGGGGGGTATTTATAGCCCTCAACCACCAAGGTAGCCGTTGGGGAGGCTGCTGGCGATGGGCGCACCTGACAGTCCGGTGCGCCACCGGACAAACACTGTTCAGTCTCCGGTGCGCTGCCACGTCACCCAACCGTTAGGGTTTGGAGCGAAGTCGACCGTTGGAGCTTTGTCCTCTTGTGGCACCGGATAGTCCGGTGCCCTCTGACTTTGCGGCTTTGACTTCTGCTGCGCACTGTGCTGCACTGTTCTCGCTGTCAGAGTCGACCGTTGCGCGCTGGATAGCTGTTGCCCGCTGGCTCACCGGACAGTCCGGTGGCACACCGGACAATCCGGTGAATTATAGCGGAGCGCGACTGTGTTTTCCCGAGAGTGGTTGTTTGACCCTTGTACGGTCCTGGTGCACCGGACATTGTCCGGTGGCACACTAGACAGTCCGGTGCGCCAGTCCACAGCACACTCAAGTCTTTGCTCTGTTTCATATTTAGTCCCTAACTTGAATCTTTTATTGGTTTGTGTTGAACCTTTTTGCACCTGTAATACATGAGTTCTAGAGAAAACTAGTTAGTCCATATGTTTGTGTTGACGATCAACCACCAAAATTAATTATGGGAAAAGGTTAACCCTATTTCCCTTTCAATCTCCCCATTTTTGGTGATTGATGCCAACAAAAACCAAAGCAAATAATAAGTGCAGAAATGTAACTAGTTTGCATTTAGAATGCACATAGGTTACTTGGAATTAAACCAATTGATAAACTCACTATATATGAATGGATTGCTTTTCTTTTATTTAACATTTTGGACCACCTTTGCACCATATGTTTTGTTTTTGCAAATTCTTTTGGAAAATCTTTTCAAAGTTCTTTTGCAAATAGTCAAAGATATATGAATAAGATTGCAAGAAGCATTTTTAAGATTTGAAATTTCTCCCCCTGTTTCAAATGTTTTTCCTTTGATTAAATAAAACTCCCCCTGAATTAAATTCTCCTCTTAGCTTTCAAGAGGGTTTTAAAATAGGTACCAACTTAAAGATTGACTTTTTAAATTTCAAATTGAAGAATTAATTGTAAATTAGATACCACTTAGAAACATACCAATTAAAACTTCATTTCGAAAATTTTGAAATTTGATGGTGGTGTGGTCCTTTTGCTTTGGGCTTAATATTTTCTCCCCCTTTGGCATTAATCGCCAAAAACGGAGACGTTGAGAGCCCTTTATAATTTTCTCCCCATTGGTACAAGTAAATAAGAGTGAAGTATTATACCAATTGAGAGTGGAGGAACAACGACAAAGGGTAGATGATATCGTCAGAGTTGTGGAGTGGAAGCCTTGTTCTTTGCCGAAGACTCCATTTCCCTTTCAATTTATGACTTAGTATATAAAGACACTTGGAAACACATTAGTCGTAGTCTTGGCACAAGAGAAATAAGAAATATGTATTTGTACCAAATGAAAGAGACATGATCAAAGGTATATAAATGAGCTATGTGTGCAATGTTTCAATCAAAGTTCCGAGAATCAAGTATATTTAGCTCATAACTAAGTTTGCTAAAGGTTTTCTCACCTAGTGGATTGGTAAAGATATCAGCTAATTGGTTTTGGGTATTAACATAAGCAATTTTGATATCTCCCTTTTGTCGGTGATCCCTCAGAAAGTGATACCGAATGTCTATGTGCTTAGTGCGGTTGTGTTCAACGGGATTATCCGTCATGCGGATTGCACTCTCATTATCACATAGGAGAGGGACTTTGCTGAATTTGTAGCCATAGTCCCTAAGGGGTTGCCTCATCCATAGTAATTACGCACAGTAATGGCCTGCGGCAATGTACTCGGCTTCGGCGGTGGAAAGAGCTACTGAGTTTTGTTTATTTGAAGCCCATGACACTAGGGATCTCCCCAGAAACTGACAAGTCCCCGATGTGCTCTTCCTGTCAATTTTGCACCCTGCCCAATCGGCATCGGAATATCCTATTAAATCAAAAGTGGATCCCTTGGGATACCAAAGCCCAAACTTAGGAGTGTAAACTAAATACCTCATGATTCTCTTTACGACCCTAAGGTGAACTTCCTTAGGATCTGCCTGAAACCTTGCACACATGCATACTGAAAGCATAATATCCGGTCGAGATGCACATAAGTAGAGTAAAGATCCTATCATCGATCAGTATACCTTTTGATCTACGGATTTATCTCCCGTGTCGAGGTCGAGATGCCCATTGGTTCCCATGGGTGTCTTGATGGGTTTGCCATCCTTCATCCCAAACTTCTTAAGAATGTCTTAAATGTACTTTGTTTGGCTGATGAAGGTGCCCTCTTGGAGTTGCTTGATTTGAAATCCAAGGAAATACTTCAACTCCCCCATCATAGACATCTCGAATTTCTGTATCATGATCCTACTAAACTCATCACAAGTTTACTTGTTAGTAGACCCAAATATAATATCATCAACATAAATTTGGCATACAAACAAATCTTTTGCAACAGTTTTAGTAAAGAGAGTAGAATTAGCTTTTCTAACTTTGAAGCCATTAGTGATAAGAAAATCTCGCGGGCATTCATACCATGCTCTTGGGGCTTGCTTGAGCCCATAAAGCACCTTTGAGAGTTTGTAAACATTGTTAGGATACTCACTATCTTCAAAGCCTCCGGTTGCTCAACATAGACCTCTTCCTTGATAGGTCCATTGAGGAAGGCACTTTTCACGTCCATTTGATAAAGCTTAAAGCCATGGTAAGTAGCATAGGCAAGTAATATACGAATTGACTCAAGCCTAGCTACGGGTGCATAAGTTTCATCATAGTCCAAACTGAAAGGGAAATAGGGTTAACCTTTTCCCACAATTAATTTTGGTGGTTGAATGCCCAACACAAATATATGGACTAACTAGTTTGCTCTAGAATAAATGTTCTACAGGTGCATAAAGGTTCAATACAAACCAATAAATATTCAAGTTAGGGATAAAATTCAAAGGAGCAAAGAAACTTGAGTGTGATGTGGACTGGCGCACCGGACTGTCTGGTGCACCACTGGACAGTGTCCGGTGCACCATGTCCGTACGAAGATGAACCAGTCACTCTCGGGTTTTCAACTGGCGCACTGCACTATAATTCATTGGACTGTTCGGTGTGCCACCAGACTGTCCGGTGCACCAGCGGAGCAACGGCTATCCAGCACAATGGTCGACTGCAACGACGCACTGACAACGCTACAGTGGAGAACAGTGCACGGTAGAGTCAGAGCGCAGAGTTAGAGGCGCACCGGACAGTGAATAGGACCTGTCCGGTGTGGCACCGGACTGTCCGGTGCCGCATGAGGACAAAGCCTCCAACGGTCGACTGCTCCCGAACCCTAACGGTTGGGTGAAGTGGCGACACACCGGACACTCTACAGGACCTGTCCGGTGGCGCACCGGACTGTCCGGTGCGCCCATCGACAGCAGCCTTCCCCAACGGCTTGTTGGTGGTTGAGGGCTATAAATACCCCTAACCACCACAACTCCGAGCATCCAAGTCTTCTGAAGTTTTCGTTCAATACATGAGCTAGTGCATTCACTCCTAGACACAAATCAAAAGATCAAAGTCTCTCCAAGTCTCCAAAATCATTTCAACCACCTAGTGACTTGAGAGAGTGTTTGTTCGTGTTCTTTGTGCTCTTGTTTCTTGGATCGCTTTCTTCCTTCATCATTCTTGTTCCCAAGAGACTTGTAATCAAAGCAAGAGACACCAAGCGTGTGGTGGTCCTTGCAGGGTCTAAGTGACCCGTTTGATTAAGGACAAAGCTCACTCGGTCTAAGTGACCGTTTGAGAGAGGGAAAGGGTTGAAAGAGACCTGGTCTTTGTGACCACCTCAACGGGGATTAGGTTCTTTGGAACTGAACCTCGGTAAAACAAATCACCGTGTTCATTCACTTGTTTTCCATTTGATTTGTTTTCCCCTCTCTCCCGGACTTTATTTTAAGTGCTAACGCTAACCTCGGCTTGTAGTGTGTACTTAAGTTTATAAATTTCAGATTCCGCCTATTCACCCCCTCTAGGCGACTTTCACAAACCTTCGACTTGTGAATAACCTTTGGCCACAAGTCGGGATTTGTTTCTTGTCACCACACCATGCTCATCTTGCTTGTTGCAGAATACCCATTTGGTACCTACAACATTTTGATTAGGACGTGGAACTAAATGACATACCTCATTCATCGTAAAGTTGTTGAGCTCCTCTTGCATTGCCAGCACCCAATCCGGTTCTCTTAATGCATCCTCTACCCTGTATGGCTCAATAGAGGAAACAAAAGAATAATGCTCACAAAAATGTGCAACTTGAGATCTAGTGGTTACCCCCTTATGAATGTCACCAAGGATGGAGTTGACGGGGTGATCTCGTTGAATTGCTTGGTGGACTCTTGGGTGTGGCGGTCTTTGAACCTGTATTTCTTGCTCATCTTCCTTGTCTTTATCTTTATCATCTCCCCCTTGATCATTGTCTTGCTCTTGAGGTGGCTCATCCTCTTTATTTTCATCCTCATCATCTTGAGCCCGTTCCTCATCTTGGGTAGGTGGAGATGCTTGATTGGAAGATGACGGTTGATCTTGTACTTGTGTGGGCTCTTCAGATTCCTTAGGACACACATCTTCAATGGACATGTTCCTTAGCGCGACGCATGGAGCCTCTTCATCATCTAGCTCATCAAGATCAACTTGCTCCACTTGGGAGCCATTAGTCTCATCAAACACAATGTCACAAGAAACCTCAACCAATCCAGTGGATTTGTTGAAGACTCTATATACCCTTTGAGAGCACCTAGAGAGGGGGGGTGAATAGGTGATCCTGTGAAACTTAAACTTATAGCCACAAAAACTTGTTAAGTGTTAGCACAATAATTGCCAAGTGGCTAGATAGGAATCCTCAACGAAGTACAATAACCAACAAAGATCAATCACAGAGATGACACGGTGGTTATCCCGTGGTTCGGCCAAGACCAACGCTTGCCTACTCCACGTTGTGGCGTCCCAACGGACGAGGGTTGCAATCAACCCCTCTCAAGCGGTCCACAGACCCACTTGAATACCACGGTGTTTTGCTTTGCTTATCTTTATCCCACTTGCGAGGAATCTCCACAAATTGGAGTCTCTCGCCCTTACACTTAAAGTTCACAAAGAAGCACGGAGTAAGGGAGGGGAGCAACACACACAAATCCACAGCAAAATGCGCACACACACGGCCAAGAATCGAGCTCAAAAGACTATCTCAAAGTTCTCACAAGAACGGAGCTCGAATCACTGAGAATGACAAACGAATGCGCAAAGACTGAGTGTGGATGATCAAGAATGCTCTAAGGTTGCTTGGTGTGCTCCTCCATGCGCCTAGGGGTCCCTTATATAGCCCCAAGGCAGCTAGGAGCCGTTGAGAGCAAATTTAGAAGGCCATCCTTGTCTTCTGTCGTCTGGCGCACCGGACAGTCCGGTGCACACCGGACACTGTCCGGTGCCAGATTTCTTTCCTTAAATGGCGAAGCCGACCGTTGGCAGATTTGGAGCCGTTGGCGCACCGGACAGTCCGGTGCCCCCTTCCGACCGTTGGCTTGGCCACGTGTCCCGCGCAGATCGCGCGGCCGACCGTTGGCTCGGCCGACCGATGGCTCACCGGACAGTCCGGTGCACACCGGACAGTCCGGTGAAGTTTAGCCGTACGCCGTCGGCGAATTCCCGAGAGCGGCCACTTCGCTCGAGGCAGCCTAGCGCAACGGACACTGTCCGGTGCACCACCGGACAGTCCGGTGCCCCAGACCGAAACAGCCTTTTGGCTGTACACAGCCAACTCTTCTCTTTTCTTCTTCTTTCTGTTTCTGATACTTAGACAAGTATATTAGTATACAAAACCAATGTACTAAAGCTTAGAAACATACCTTTACTCTTGATTTGCACTTTGTTCATCCATGGGCATAGATTCACATTTAAGCACTTGTGTTGGCACTCAATCAC
The DNA here is from genome assembly GCF_902167145.1 of Zea mays. Lineage (NCBI taxonomy): Eukaryota > Viridiplantae > Streptophyta > Magnoliopsida > Poales > Poaceae > Zea > Zea mays. The sequence continues at coordinate 26,613,330 of NC_050100.1, read as the reverse complement.
CAAAATACTTAGAAATGGCCCAAGGGCACATTTCCCTTTCAATCTCCCCCTTTTTGGTGATTTATGCCAACACAACATAAAGCAACTAGAACAAGTGCAATATCACTTCAAATAAAAACTCAAATTTATTTTGATTCAATTTGGCATATATGGATCATTCCTTTGCCACCACTTGGTTTGTTTTTGCAAATCAACCTCAAAATCCTATCCAACGGAGGTTTGTTTCTTAGAGTTCCACGACACCAGGGACCTTCCTAAGAATTGGCACGTCCCTGATGTACTCTTCCTATCGACCTTACATCCAGCATAGTCGGAATCTGAGTATCCAACCAAGTCAAAGGTAGACCCTTTTGGATACCATAGCCCGAAACAAGGCGTAGCAACCAAATATCTTAGAATTCGCTTCATCGCCACTAAGTGACACTCCTTAGGATCAGATTGAAATCTAGCACACATGCATACGCTAAGCATAATATCCGGTCTACTAGCACATAAATAAAGTAAAGACCCTATCATTGACCGGTATGCTTTTTGATCAACGGACTTACCTCCTTTGTTGAGGTCGGTGTGTCCGTCGGTTCCCATCGGAGTCTTTGCGGGCTTGGCATCCTTCATCCCAAACCGCTTTAGCAGGTCTTGCGTGTACTTCGTTTGGGAGATGAAGGTGCCGTCCTTGAGTTGCTTCACTTGGAACCCAAGGAAGTAGTTCAACTCGCCCATCATCGACATCTCGAATTTCTGCGTCATCACCCTGCTAAACTCTTCACAAGACTTTTGGTTAGTAGAACCAAATATTATGTCATCGACATAAATTTGGCACACAAACAAATCACCATCACATGTCTTAGTAAAGAGAGTTGGATCGGCTTTCCCAACCTTGAAAGCATTAACAATTAGAAAGTCTCTAAGGCATTCATACCATGTTCTTGGGGCTTGCTTAAGTCCATAGAGCGCCTTAGAGAACTTACACACGTGGTCGGGGTACCGTTCATCATCGAAGCCAGGGGGTTGCTCTACGTACACCTCCTCCTTGATCGGCCCGTTGAGGAAAGCGCTCTTCACATCCATTTGGTACAACCTGAAAGAATGGTGAGCGGCATATGCTAGCAAGATGCGAATTGACTCTAGCCTAGCCACAGGAGCAAACGTCTCCTCAAAGTCCAAACCTGCGACTTGGGCATAACCTTTTGCCACAAGTCGAGCCTTGTTCCTTGTCACCACCCCGTGCTCGTCCTGTTTGTTGCGGAACACCCACTTGGTTCCCACAACATTTTGCTTGGGACGAGGCACCAGTGTCCAAACTTCATTGCGCTTGAAGTTGTTGAGTTCCTCCTGCATGGCTAACACCCAGTCCGGATCTAGCAAGGCCTCTTCTACCCTGAAAGGCTCAATAGAAGAGACAAAGGAGTAATGCTCACAAAAATTAACTAATCGAGATCGAGTAGTTACTCCCTTGCTAATATCACCCATAATTTGGTCGACGGGATGATCCCTTTGAATCATCGCTAAAACTTGGGTTGGAGGTGCCGGTTGTGTTTCTTCCTCCATCACATGATCATCTTGTGCTCCCCCTTGATCACACTCCTCTTGATGAACCTGTTCATCGTTTTGAGTTGGGGGATGCATCATTGTTGAGGAAGAAGGTTGATCTTGCTCCAATTGTTCCTGTGGTCGCACATCACCAATTGCCATGGTGCGCATAGCGGCCGTTGGAACGTCTTCTTCATCTACATCATCAAGATCAACAACTTGCTCTCTTGGAGAGCCATTAGTCTCATCAATTACAACGTCGCTAGAGACTTCAACCAAACCCGATGATTTGTTGAAGACTCTATACGCCTTTGTATTTGAGTCATAACCTAACAAAAACCCTTCTACAGCTTTGGGAGCAAACTTAGAATTTCTACCCTTCTTTACTAGAATGTAGCACTTGCTCCCAAATACACGAAAGTAAGATACATTGGGTTTGTTACCGGTTAGTAGCTCATACGAAGTCTTCTTGAGGAGGCGATGAAGGTAGACCCTGTTGATGGCGTGGCAAGCTGTGTTCACGGCTTCCGACCAGAAACACTCGGGGGTCTTGAATTCTCCAAGCATCGTCCTCGCCATATCGATTAGCGTCCTGTTCTTCCTCTCTACCACACCATTTTGCTGTGGTGTGTAGGGAGCGGAGAACTCGTGCTTGATCCCTTCCTCCTCAAGGAACTCCTCCACTTGAAGGTTCTTGAACTCGGACCCGTTGTCGCTCCTTATCTTCTTCACCTTGAGCTCAAACTCATTTTGAGCTCTCCTGAGGAAGCGCTTGAGGGTCCCTTGGGTTTCAGACTTATCCTGCAAAAAGAACACCCAAGTGAAGCGGGAAAAGTCATCAACAATAACTAGACCATACTTACTCCCTCCTATGCTCAGATAGGCGACAGGTCCGAAGAGGTCCATATGCAGCAGCTCCAGGGGTCTTGAAGTGGTCATCACATTCTTGCTGTGATGCGCTCCTCCCACTTGTTTACCTGCTTGACAAGTTGCACAAGGTCTATCTTTTTCGAATTGCACGTTAGTCAAACCTATCACGTGTTCTCCCTTTAGAAGCTTGTGAAGGTTCTTCATCCCCACATGTGCTAAGCGGCGATGCCACAGCCAGCCCATGCTAGTCTTAGCTATTAAGCATGCATCTAGACCGGCCTCTTCTTTTGTAAAATCAACTAAATAAAGTATGCCGTCTAATACACCCTTAAAGCTAGTGAACCATCACTTCTTCTAAAGACAGACACATCTACATTTGTAAATAGACAGTTATATCCCATGTTGCATAATTGACTAACAGATAGCAAATTATATCCAAGAGACTCTACTAAAAACACATTAGATATGGAGTGCTCATTAGAAATTGCAATTTTACCTAACCCTTTTACCTTGCCTTGATTCCCATCACCGAATATAATTGAATCTTGGGAATCCTTATTCTTGACGTAGGAGGTGAACATCTTCTTCTCCCCCGTCATATGGTTTGTGCATCCGCTGTCGATAATCCAGCTTGAACCCCCGGATGCATAAACCTGCAAGGCAAATTTAGGCTTGGGTCTTAGGTACCCAACTCATGTTGGGTCCTACAAGGTTAGTGCAAATATCCTTAGGGACCCAAATGCAAGTTTTGTCTCCCTTGCATTTTGCCCCTAACTTCCTAGCAACTATTTTCCTATCCTTTCTACAAATAGCAAAGGAAGCATTTAAAGCACAATAAATTGTAGAAGGTTCATTCACTACTTTCCTAGGAGCATGAATAATATTCTTTTTAGGAACATGATGAATAGCATTTCTCCTAGACATATTTCTACCATGCATATAGGAAGAACTAGAAGCAAACATGGCATGAGAGTCAAAATCATCATAAGCATTATAATTCCTATAAGCATTTCTAGTTTGTCTCCTATCATGATACATAAAAGCATGGTTCCTTTTAGTACTACTTGCCATAGGGGCCTTCCCTTTCTCCTTGGCGGATATGGGAGCCTTATGGCTTGTTAAGTTCTTGGCTTCCCTCTTGAAGCCAAGTCCATCCTTAATTGAGGGGTGTCTACCAATCGTGTAGGCATCCCTTGTAAATTTTAGCTTATCAAAATCATTCTTGCTAGTCTTAAGTTGAGCATTAAGACTAGCCAATTCATCATTAAGCTTGGAAATTGAAACTAGGTGTTCACTACACGCATCAATGTCAAAATCTTTACACCTAGTACAAATTACAACTTGTTCTACACAAGAATTAGATTTATTTGCCACTTCTAATTTAGCATTTAAATCATTGTTGACACCTTCTAAAGTAGAAATGGTTTTATGACAAGTAGATAATTCACCAGAGAGCATTTCATTTCTTTTAATTTCTAGAGCAAGAGAATTTTGTGCACTAACAAATTTATCATGCTCCTCATATAAAAGATCTTCTTGTTTTTCTAGTAATCTATTCTTGTCATTCAAAGCATCAATCAACTCATTAATCTTATCTATCTTAGATCTATCTAAGACCTTGAATAAGCATGAATAGTCTATGTCATCATCATCACTAGACTCATTATCACTAGAAGAAGCATAAGTGGAGTCTCGAGTACTCACCTTCTTCTCCCTTGCCATAAGGCATGTGTGACGCTCGTTGGGGAAGAGGGATGACTTGTTGAAGGCGGTGGCGGCGAGTCCTTCATTGTCGGAGTCGGAAGAGGAGCAGTCCGAGTCCCACTCCTTGCCTAGATGCGCCTCGCCCTTTGCCTTCTTATAGTTCTTCTTCTTCTCCCTCTTGTTCCCTTGATCCTGATCACTATCATTGTCGGGACAGTTAGCAATAAAATGACCAAGCTTACCACATTTGAAGCATGAGCGCTTCCCCTTTGTCTTGGTCTTGCTTGGTTGCCCCTTGCGGCCTTTTAGTGCCGTCTTGAATCTCTTGATGATGAGAGCCATCTCTTCATCATTAAGTCTGACCGCCTCAATTTGTGCCACCTTGCTAGGTAGCATTTCCTTGCTTCTTGTTGCCTTGAGAGCAAGAGGTTGAGGCTCATTGATTGGACCGTTTAGAGCGTCGTCGACGTATCTCGCCTCCTTGATCATCATCCGCCCGCTTACGAATTTTCCGAGTACCTCCTCGGGCGTCATCATCGTGTACCTGGGATTCTCACGAATATTGTTTACGAGATGAGGATCAAGAACGGTAAAGGACCTTAGCATTAGGCGGACGACGTCGTGGTCCGTCCATCGCGTGCTTCCGTAGCTCCTTATTTTGTTGATAAGGGTCTTGAGCCGGTTGTAAGTTTGGGTTGGCTCCTCTCCCCTTATCATTGCGAATCGTCCAAGCTCGCCCTCCACCAACTCCATTTTAGTGAGCATGGTGATGTCGTTCCCCTCGTGAGAGATCTTGAGGGTGTCCCATATCTGCTTGGCGTTGTCCAAGCCGCTCACCTTATTGTACTCTTCCCTGCACAAAGATGCTAATAGAACAGTAGTAGCTTGTGCATTTCTATGGATTTGTTCATTTATAAGTATAGGGCTATCCGAGCTATCAAATTTCATTCCATTCTCTACAATCTCCCATATGCTTGGATGGAGAGAGAATAAGTGACTACGCATTTTGTGACTCCAAAATCCGTAGTCTTCCCCATCGAAGTGTGGAGGTTTGCCAAGAGGAATGGAAAGCAAATGCGAATTCGAACTATGTGGAATACGAGAATAATCAAATGAAAAGTTCGAATTGACCGTCTTCCTGTAGTCGTTGTCGTCGTCCTTTTGGGAAGAAGTAGATTCATCGCTATCGTCGTAGTAGACGATCTCCTTGATGCGCCTTGTCTTCTTCTTCTTCCCATCTTTACGCTTGTGGCCCGAGCCCGAGTCAGTAGGCTTGTCATCCTTCGGCTCGTTGACGAAGGACTCCTTCTCCTTGTCGTTGATCACGATTCCCTTCCCCTTAGGATCCATCTCTTCGGGCGATTAGTCCCTTCTTGAAGAGAACGACTCCGATACCAATTGAGAGCACCTAGAGGGGGTGAATAGGTGATCCTGTGAAACTTAAACTTATAGCCACAAAAACTTGTTAAGTGTTAGCACAATAATTGCCAAGTGGCTAGATAGGAATCCTCAACGAAGTACAATAACCAACAAAGATCAATCACAGAGATGACACGGTGGTTATCCCGTGGTTCGGCCAAGACCAACGCTTGCCTACTCCACGTTGTGGCGTCCCAACGGACGAGGGTTGCAATCAACCCCTCTCAAGCGGTCCACAGACCCACTTGAATACCACGGTGTTTTGCTTTGCTTATCTTTATCCCACTTGCGAGGAATCTCCACAAATTGGAGTCTCTCGCCCTTACACTTAAAGTTCACAAAGAAGCACGGAGTAAGGGAGGGGAGCAACACACACAAATCCACAGCAAAATGCGCACACACACGGCCAAGAATCGAGCTCAAAAGACTATCTCAAAGTTCTCACAAGAACGGAGCTCGAATCACTGAGAATGACAAACGAATGCGCAAAGACTGAGTGTGGATGATCAAGAATGCTCTAAGGTTGCTTGGTGTGCTCCTCCATGCGCCTAGGGGTCCCTTTTATAGCCCCAAGGCAGCTAGGAGCCGTTGAGAGCAAATTTAGAAGGCCATCCTTGCCTTCTGTCGTCTGGCGCATCGGACAGTCCGGTGCACACCGGACACTGTCCGGTGCCAGATTTCTTTCATTAAATGGCGAAGCCGACCGTTGGCAGATTTGGAGCCGTTGGCGCACCGGACATGTCCGGTGCACACCGGACAGTCCGGTGCCCCCTTCCGACCGTTGGCTTGGCCACGTGTCCCGCGCAGATCGCGCGGCCGACCGTTGGCTCGGCCGACCGATGGCTCACCGGACAGTCCGGTGAATTTTAGCCGTACGCCGTCGGTGAATTCCCGAGAGCGGCCACTTCGCTCGAGGCAGCCTGGCGCACCGGACACTGTCCGGTGCACCACCGGACAGTCCGGTGCCCCAGACCGAAACAGCCTTTTGGCTGTACACAGCCAACTCTTCTCTTTTCTTCTTCTTTCTGTTTCTGATACTTAGACAAGTATATTAGTATACAAAACCAATGTACTAAAGCTTAGAAACATACCTTTACTCTTGATTTGCACTTTGTTCATCCATGGGCATAGATTCACATTTAAGCACTTGTGTTGGCACTCAATCACCAAAATACTTAGAAATGGCCCAAGGGCACATTTCCCTTTCACCCTTGTGTTTGAGTCATAACCAAGTAAAAAGCCTTCTACAGCCTTAGGATCAAATTTAGATTTTCTACCTCTTTTAACAAGAATAAAACATTTACTCCCAAAGACTCTAAAATATGAAACATTGGGCTTTTTACCAGTGAGGAGTTCATATGATGTCTTCTTGAGGATTCGGTGAAGGTATAACTGGTTGATGGAGTAGCAGGCGGTGTTAATCACCTCGGCCCAAAACGGGTCCGGTGTCTTGTATTCATCAAACATGGTTCTTGCTATGTCTAGTAGAGTTATATTCTTCCTCTCCACTACACCATTTTGTTGAGGTGTGTAGGGAGAAGAGAACTCATGATTGATGCCCTCCTCCTCAAGAAAGCCTTCAATTTGTGAATTCTTGAACTTCATCCCATTATCGCTTCTTATCCTTTTGATCCTTAATTCGAACTCATTTTGAGCCTGTCTCAAGAATCCCTTTAATGTATCTTGGGTTTGTGATTTTTCCTACAAAAAGAATACCTAAGTGAAGCGAGAATAATCATCCATAATAACTGGACAGTACTTACTCCCACCGATGCTTATGTAAGCTATCGGGCCGAATAAGTCCATATGGAGTAGCTCGAGCGGCCTGTCAGTCGTCATGATGTTTTTGTGTGGATGATGAGCTCTAACTTGCTTTCCTGCTTGGCATATGCTACAAACCCTGTCTTTCTCAAAATGAACATTTGTTAGTCCTAAAATGTGTTCTCTCTTTAGAAGTTTGTGGAGATTCTTCATTCTAACATGGGCAAGTCGGCGATGCCAGAGCCAACCCATATTAGTCTTAGCAATTAATCAAGTGTTAAGTTCAGCTTTGTTTTCATTAAAATCAACTAAATATAGCTGACCCTCTAACACTCCCTTAAATGCTATTGAATCATCACTTCTTCTAAAGACAATAACAACTATATCAGTGAATAGACAGTTGTAGCCCATTTTGCATAATTGAGAAATAGAAAGAAAATTGTAGTCTAAAGAATCTACAAGAAAAACATTAGAAATAGAATAATCATGAGATATAGCTATTTCACCCAAACCTTGATTTACATCCCCGAATGTGATAGCTCGTTGGGGATCTTCATTTTTCTCATAGAAGGAGAACATTCTTTTCTCCCCTGTCATGTGGTTTGTGCACCGCTATCGATTATCCAACTTGAACCACCGGATGCATAAACCTACAAAACAAATTTAGGCCTTGTTCTTAGGTACCCAAATGGTCTTGGGTCCTTTCACATTAGAAACAAGCACCTTGGGTACCCAAACACAAGTTTTGGAGCTCTTGTGTTTGCCCCCAACATATTTGGCAACTACTTTGCCTGATTTGTTAGTTAAAACATATGAAGCATCAGAAGTCTTAAATGTAATGTTATGCTCATTTGATGCACTGGGAGTTTTCTTTTTAGGGAATTTAACATGAGTTGATTGCCTAGATCTAGAAGCCTCATTTTCATACATAAATGCATGATGAGAAATAGTGTGAGGTTTTCTAGCATGAATTCTCCTAATTTTGTGCTCAGGATAGTTAGCAGGATATAATATGTAACCTTCACTATCCTGAACCATGGGAGCCTTGCCCTTTACAAAGTTAGATAATCTCTTAGGGGCATTAAGCTTGACATTGCTCCCCTGTTGGAAACCAATGCCATCCTTAATGCTAGGGCGTCTCCCATTATCAAGCATACTACGAGCAAATTTAAATTTTTCATTTTCGAGCTCATGCTCAGCAATTTTAGCATCTAATTTAGCTATATGATCATTTTGTTTTTTAATCATGGCAAGGTGATCATCTATAGCTTCTACATTAACATCTCTACATCTAGTACAAATAGAAACATGCTCAATAGTAGATGTAGATGGTTTGCAAACATTTAGTTCTTCTATCTTAGCATTTAATCTAACATTATCATCTCTAAGACAGGAAATAGAATCATTGCAAGCATTTAAATCTTTAACCTTAGAAATTAAGCTAGCATTTTCACTTCTAAGGCTAGAAATTGAATCATGACAAATGCTAAGCTCCTTAGATAAGTTTTCAGATTTTTCTACTTCCTGAGCATAAGCATTTTTCAATGTAACAAACTTTTTGTTTTCTTTAATAAGGAAGTCCTCTTGGCTATCCAAGAGTTCATCCTTCTCATTAATGGCTTCTATTAATTCATTTAATTTCTTCTTTTGCTCCATGCTAAGGTTGGTAAAAAGAGACATTAAGTTATCTTCACTATCACTAGAGCTACCCTCATCACTAGATGTTGTATATTTGGGGGTGGCTCTAGATTGTACCTTCTTTTTCTTGCCGTCCTTAGCCATTAGACACTTGTGGCTGACGTTGGGGAAGAGGAGGCCCTTGTTGACGGCGATGTTGGCGGCGTCCTCGTGAGAGGAGGAGTCGGTGGAACTCTCGTCGGAGTCCCATTCCCGACATATGTAGGCATTGCCGCCCTTCTTCTTGTAGTACCTCTTCTTTTCCTTCTTCTTCCCCTTTTGTCTTCGTCCCTGTCACTTTCACTAGAGATTGGACATTTAGCAATAAAGTGACCGGACTTACCACACCGGTAGCAAACCTTCTTGGAGTGGGACTTGTATTTTTTCCCTCTCCTTTGCTTGAGGATTTGGCAGAAGCTCTTGATGATGAGCGCCATTTCCTCGTTGTCAAGCTTAGAGGCGTCGATGGGAAGCCTACTTGATGTAGACTCTTCTTTCTTCTCTTCCGTCGCTTTGAATGTGACGGGTTGCACCTTGGGTGTAGAGGTGGCTCCTTGCTCCAAGTTGACAATGTGTTTGGAGTCTTTGATCATAAGTTCAAAGCTCACAAACTTGCCAATAACTTCCTTAGGAGACATTAGTTTATATCTAGGATCCCCACGTATTAATTGAACTTGAGTAGGATTGCGAAATACGAGGGATGTAAGAATAACCTTGACCATCTCATGGTCATCCCATTTGGTGCTCCCGAGGTTGCGCACTTGGTTGACCATCGTCTAGAGCCGGTTGTACATGGCTTGCGGCTCTTCTCCTTTGTTGAGGACGAATCGACCGAGCCCCCCCTCGATCGTCTTCCGCTTGGTGATCTTGGTCACCTCGTCCCCTTCGTGCGCGGTCTTGAGGACGTCCCAAATTTCTTTGGCGCTCTTTAACCCTTGCACTTTGTTATACTCCTCTCGACACAAGGAGGTGAGGAGTATAGACGTGGCTTGGGAGTTAAAGTGCCTAATTTGGGCAGCCTCGTCCGAGTCATAGTCTTTGTACCCTACTTGAGGTACCTGCGCTCCATACTCAACAATATCCCAAATCCTTTCGTGGAGTGAGGTTAGATGGTGCCTCATTTTATCACTCCACATACAATAATCTTCACCATCAAAATATGGTGGTTTGCCTAGGGGAACATAAAGTAATGGAGCGCGCTTTGAAATACGGGGATAGCAAAGAGGCATCTTATTATACTTCTTGCGCTCATGGCGCTTAGAAGCGACGGATGACTCGGAGCTTGATGTGGAGGGTGACGAAGAGTCGGTCTCGTAGTAGACCACCTTCTTCTACTTCTTCTTCTTATCACCTCTCCGATGCAACTTGATGGAGGAAGAGGATTCCTCCTTGTGTTTGTTGCCGGACTCCCTTGAGAGAGTCCTCCCTAAGCTTGCGGCCTTTTCGCCAGTCATGATCTCCCTCTTGGTGTGATCTCCCGACATCACTTCGAGTTGTTAGTGAGAGCACTTAGAGGGGGGGTGAATAGGTGATCCTGTAGAATTCAACAACTAATAGCCACAAAACTTGGTTATAAAGATGTTAATGCTCAAGAGAACCAAGTGACTATAGAGAGAGCTCTTGCGAATCACAAAGAAAGACAACACAAGAGACACAATGATTTATTTATCCCGTGGTTTGGCCAAGTATAACACTTGCCTATCTCTACGTTGTGGCGTCCCAATGGACGAGGGTTGCACTCAACCCCTTTCAAGTGATCCAATGATCAACTTGAATACCACGACTTTTCTTTGCTTATATCTTTTCCCGTTTGCGAGGAATCTCCACAAGTTGGAGCCTCTCGCCCTTACAATAAACATCACAATGTAAACACAAGAGTAAGGTTGGGAGCAACACACACAAATCCGCAGCACAACGCACACACACAAGCCAAGACTTGAGCTCAAATGAAGCACAGAAAGTTCACAACTAGAACGGAGCTCAAATCACTAACACGATCAATCAAATGCGTGGAGACAGAGTGTGGAGACTTAGAATTGCTTAGTGACTGCTTTTGTTACTCCTCCATGTGCCTAGGGGTCCCTTTTATAGCCCCAAGGCAGCTAGGAGCCGTTGAAGCCAACAAGGAAGGCAATTCTTGCCTTCTGTCGGGTGGCGCACCGGACAGTCCGGTGCACCACCAGACAGTCACTGTAGTATGTCCTGTGCGGATCTCCTTCCTTATTTGGCGCAGCCGACCGTTGCAAATTCGAGCTGGTTGGCGCACCGGACAGTCCGGTGGCCCCAGCTGACCGTTGGAGCAGGCCACGCGTCGCCCGCGGATTGCGCGGCCGACCGTTGCGCTGGCGGCCGTTAGCTCACCGGACAGTCCGGTGAATTATAGCCATACACCGCCAAAGTTTCCCGAGAGTGGCCTGTTTGCCGGAGTCCAGCCTGGCGCACCGGACACTGTCCGGTGCACCACCGGACAGTACGGTGTGCCAGACCGAACTGAGTTTTGGCTGCTCCAGCCAAGTCCTTTTCTTCTTCTCTTTTCTCTGATTCTAGCACTTATACAAATATATTAGCACACACAAAAACCAATGTACTAAGTCTAGAACCATACCTTTGCCTTGATTATCACTTCTCTCTTTATTTAGCACATGAGAGCTTATTTAAATGTGTTGGGCATTTAATCACCAAAACATAATAGAAATTGCCCAAAGGCACATTTCCCTTTCAATCTCCCCCTTTTTGGTGATTTATGACAACACATCAAAAGGCAAATGCAAAACATGCAACATTGATTCAAATTGAAGACCAAATTGTTTTTGACTCAAATTGGCATATTTGGATCATTCTTTGCCACCACTTGGTTTGTTTTTGCAAATCAAAATTGTTTTCCTATCTCTAAGTCAAACACTCATGTTTAGGCACAAAGAGAGATATTCCAATTGAAAAATTGATCGAGTGCCAAAAACTCCCCCTTTTTCATAATCATAAATTCTCCCCACAAGAGACCAAATTTTGACAATAAGAGTATTTTGACAGATCAAAAGTTCTAACTCTACTATTTTTCAAAATTCTCAAGTGGTAGCTGATCCATTTGCTTTGGCCTTAATTTTTCCCCCTTTGGCATTAAGCACCAAAACGGAATCATTTTTTGGCCCTTTAACCCAATTGCCTCACCAAAAATGTCAATTAAGAGCAAAAAGGCAATAGGAGCTTAAGAGTGAACTTGAAGGTTAGTACACTAATACCGGAGTGCAGTGGAAGTCTTTGCATGATCCAAGTTCACCTTTCCCTTTCAATTCACCTTTGAGACTACATTAAGTAAACTCAAGCACAAATGTTAGTCTCAAAGGGTCAAGTTGTAGCACTTCTCCCCCTAAATATGTGCATCATTCACACATGGACTTGTGAGGTCTCGGGATCCCTTGCACAACTTGAGCACCATACATAAACAACAAATCTCATAAATGCATAAAGTAACTTGATCAAAGGCATAAAACACATGTATGCTATAAATCAATCCAAGTTACGTGAATCTAAGACATTTAGCTCACTATGCAGCCTGCAAAAGGTTTTCTCATCTAAAGGCTTGGTAAAGATATCGGCTAGCTGGTTCTCGGTGCTAATATAGAACACTTCGATATCTTCCTTTTGCTGATGATCTCTCAAAAAGTGATACCGGATGTCTATGTGCTTAGTGCGGCTGTGTTCAACAGGATTATCCGCCATGCGGATTGCACTCTCATTGTCACATAGGAGTGAGACTTCGCTCAGATTGTAGCCAAAGTCCTAGAGGGTTTGCCTCATCCAAAGTAGTTGCGCGCAACATTGTCCTGCGGCAACGTACTCAACCTCAGCGGTGGATAGGGCAACAAAGGTTTGTTTCTTAGAACTCCAAGACACTAGGGACCTTCCTAGGAATTGGCATGTCCCAGATGTACTCTTCCTATCAACCTTGCATCCAGCATAATCGGAGTCTGAGTATCCAATCAAGTCAAAGGTATACCCCTTTGGATACCAGATCCCGAAGCAAGGCGTAGCAACTAAATGTCTAAGAATTCGCTTAACAGCCACAAGGTGACACTCCCTTGGATCGGATTGAAATCTAGCACACATGCATACGCTTAGCATAATATCCGGTCTACTAGCACATAAATAAAGCAAGGATCCTATCATAGACCGGTATGCCTTTTGATCAACGGACTTACCTCCTTTGTTGAGGTCGACATGCCCGTTGGTTCCCATTGGCGTCTTAGCGTGCTTGGCGTCCTTCATCCCAAACCTCTTGAGAAGATCTTGAGTGTACTTCGTTTGGGAAATGAAGGTACCATCCTTATGTTGTTTCACTTGGAACCCAAGGAAGTAGTTCAACTCGCCCATTATTGACATCTCAAATTTCTGTGTCATCACCCTGCTAAACTCCTCACAAGACTTTTGATTAGTAGAACCAAATATTATGTCATCGACATAAATTTGGCATACAAAAAGGTCACCGTCACATGTTTTAGTAAAAGAGTGGGATCGGCTTTCCCAACCTTGAACGCATTAGCAATTAAGAAATCTCTAAGGCATTCATACCATGATCTTGGGGCTTGCTTAAGTCCATAGAGCGTCGTAGAGAGCTTAAAAACGTGGTCGGGATACCTGTCATCCTCAAAGCTAGGGGTTGTTCCACGTACACCTCCTCCTTTATTGGCCCGTTGAGGAAAGCGCTCTTCACGTCCATTTGAAACAACCTGAAAGAATGGTGAGCGACATAGGCTAACAAAATGCGAATAGACTCTAGCCTAGCCACAGGAGCAAAAGTCTCCTCAAAATCCAAATCTGCGACTTGGGCATAACCTTTTGCCACAAATCGAGCCTTGTTTCTTGCCACCACCCCGTGCTCGTCCTGCTTGTTGCGGAACACCCACTTGGTTCCCACAATGTTTTGCTTTGGACGTGGCACCAGGCTCCAAACTTCATTTCACTTGAAGTTGTTGAGCTCTTCCTGCATGGCCAACATCCAGTCCGGATCTTGCAAGGCCTCTTCTACCCTGAAAGGCTCAATAGAAGAGACAAACGAGTAATGCTCACAAAAGTTAGCTAATCTTGAGCGAGTAGTTACTCCCTTGCTTATGTCACCCAGAATCTGGTCAACGAGGTGATTCCGTTGGATCGTCGCTCGGACTTGAGTTGGAGGGGTTGGCAGTGCTTCTTCCTCCATAGCTGGTTCTTCTTGTGCTCCCCCTTGATCACACGCCTCTTCTTGATGAACCTGTTCATCTTCTTGAGTTGGGGGTGCACCATCGTTGAGGAAGAAGGTGGATCTTGCTCTTGTTGTTCCTGTGGTCGCACATCTCCAATCGCCATAGTGCGTATTGCGACCGTCGGAACATCATCTTCATCTATATCATCAAGATCAATTTGCTCTCTTGGAGAGCCATTAGTCTCATCAAATACAACGTCGCTAGAGACTTCAACCAAACCCGATGATTTGTTGAAGACTCTATACGCCTTTGTTTTTGAGTCATAACCTAGTAAAAACCCTTCTACAGCTTTGGGAGCAAATTTAGAATTTCTACCTTTCTTCACTAGAATGTAACATTTGCTCCCAAATACACGAAAGTATGATACATTGGGTTTGTTACTGGTAAGCAGTTCATACGAGGTCTTCTTGAGGAGGCGATGAAGGTAGAGCCGGTTTATGGCATGGCAAGCTGTGTTCACAGCTTCCGACCAAAACCGCTTAGGCGTCTTGAACTCTCCAAGCATCGTCCTTGCCATGTCGATAAGCGTCATGTTCTTCCTCTCTACCACACCATTTTGTTGTGGTGTGTAGGGAGCGGAGAACTCGTGCTTGATGTCGTCCTCCTCAAGGTACTCCTCCACTTGCAGATTCTTGAACTCGGACCCATTGTCGCTTCTTATCTTTTTCACCTTGAGCTCAAATTCATTTTGAGCCCGCCTTAGGAAGCGCTTAAGGGTCCTTTGGGTTTCTGTTTTATCCTACAAAAAGAATACCCAAGTGAAGCGGGAAAAATCATCAACAATTACTAAACCATACTTACTTCCCCCGATGCTAAGGTAGGCGACTGGTCCGAAGAGGTCCATGTGGAGAAGCTCCAGTGGTCTTGATGTAGTCATCACATTCTTGTTGTGATGAGTGCTTTCCACCTGTTTCCCTGCTTGACAAGCTGCACAAGATCTATCTTTTTCAAAACATACATTGGTTAGTCCTAGCACATGCTCTCCCTTTAGAAGTTTGTGGAGGTTCTTCATCCCAACATGTGCTAGACGGTGATGCCACAGCCAGCCCATACTAGTCTTAGCGATTAAGCATGCATCTAGATCGACCTCCTCTTTCGAAAAATCAACTAAGTAGAGTTTGCCATCTAGTACACCCTTAAACGCTAATGAACCATCACTCCTTCTAAAGACAAATACATCAACATTTGTAAACAAACAATTGTAGCCCATGTGGCACAATTGACTAACAGACAAGAGATTATAGCCTAGCGACTCTACTAAAAAATACATTAGAAATAGAGTGCTCATTTGTGATGGCTATCCTGCCCAAGCCTTTGACCTTGCCTTGGTTCCCATCTCCAAAGATAATCGTATCCTGGGAATCTTTGTTCTTGACGTAGGAGGTGAACATATTCTTCTCCCCCGTCATGTGGTTTGTGCATCCGCTGTCGATAATCCAGCTTGAGCCCCCGGATGCATAAACCTACAAGGCAATTTACACTTGGGTTTTAGGTACCCAACTCTTGTTGGGTCCTACAAGGTTAGTCACAATGGTCTTTGGAACCTAAATACAAGTCTTGTCTCCCTTGCATTATAGAAGGTTTATCACAAACTCTCCTAGGCACATGATGCACAATATTACTTTTCCTAGGCCTACCATGCACAAAAGTAGAGCTAGAAGCAAACATAGCATGTGAATCATTATAATCAACATAACTCCTATTATAATGCGCATTTTTAGAACACTTTCTATCATAAATAAAAGCATGATTCCTTTGAATGCTACTAGCCATAGGGGCCTCCCCTTTCTCCTTGTTAGAAATGGGAGTCCTTTGGCTTGTTAAGTTCTTGGCTTCCTTTCGAAAGCCAAGTCCATCCTTAATTGAGGGGTGTCTACCAATAGTGTAGGCATCCCTAGCAAATTTTAGTTTGTCAAAATCAACCTTGCAAGTCTTAAGTTGAGCATTAAGACTTGCCACCTCATCATTTAATTTAGCAATAGAAGCAAGATGTTCATCACAAGCATTGATATCAAAATCCTTGCATCTATTGCAAATAACGACATGTTCAACACATGAACTTGATCTATTAGCTACTTCTAGCTTAGCACTTAAATCATCATTCAAAGTCTTTAAACTAGAGATAGATTCATTGCAAGTAGATAACTCAGAAGATAGTAATTCATTCCTCTTAATTTCTAAGGCAAGAGACTTTTGAACACTAACAAATTTGTCATGTTACTCATACAAAATGTCTTCTTGCCTCTCTAGTAGTCTATCTTTTTCATTTAAGGCATCAATCAATTCATTAATCTTTTCTACTTTAGCTCTATCTAATCCTTTGAACAAGCTAGTATAATCTACTTCATCATCACTAGAATCCTCATCACTAGAAGTAGAGTACTTAGGGGTTTCTCGAACGCTTACCTTTTTCTCCTTTGCCATGAGGCAAGTGTGGCGTTCGTTGGGGAAGAGAGAGGATTTGTTGAATGCTGAGGCTGCCAATCCTTCATCATCGGAGTCGGATGACGAGCAGTCCGAGTCTCATTCCTTGCCAAGATGCGCCTCGCCTTTAGCCTTCCTATAGCTTTTCTTCTTCTCCTTCTTCCCATGTCTTTCTTCTCCCTGGTCATTTTCATTATCGGGACATTGAGCAATAAAATGACCTGTCTTACCACATTTGAAGCAGGAGCGCTTTCCATTTGCTTTACTCTTGTTGGGGTAGTCCTTGCGTCCTTTCAATGCAGTCTTGAAGCGCTTGATGATGAGAGCCATCTCATCTTCGTTTAGCCCGGTCGTCTCTACTTGTGCCACCTTGCTTGGTAGTGCCTCCCTGCTACTTGTTGCTTTGAGAGCAACGGGTTGAGGCTCGTAGACGGGCATGGGGTTGTTTAATGCATCATCAACATATCTTGCCTCCTTGACCATCATGCGCCCGCTCACAAATTTTCCAAGAATCTCTTCGGGCGTCATCTTGGTGTACCTGGGGTTCTCACGAATTAGGTTAACAAGATGGGGGTCAATTACCGTGAATGACCTTAGCATAAGTCGGACGACGTCATGGTCCGTCCATCTTGTGCTCCCATAACTCCTAATCTTGTTGACCAGGGTCTTGAGCCTATTGTATGTTTGTGTTGGCTCTTCTCCCCTAATCATTGCGAATCTTCCCAGCTCGCCTTCCACCAACTCCATCTTGGTGATCATGGTGGCATCATTACCCTCATGAGAGATCTTGAGGGTATCCCAAATTTGCTTGGCGTTGTCCAAGCCGCTCACCTTGTTGTATTCATCCCTGCACAACGAAGCTAGCAAAACAGTGGTAGCTTGTGCATTCTTATGAATTTGCTCGTTAATAAATACAGGGTTATCCGTACTATCAAATTGCATTCCATTTTCGACTATCTCCCAAATACTAGGATGGAGAGAGAATAAATGACTACACATTTTGTGACTCCAAAAAGAGTAGTCATCTCCATCAAAGTGTGGAGGTTTACCAAGAGGAATTGAAAGCAAATGAGCATTTGAGTTAAAAGGAATACGAGAATAATCAAATGAATAATTTGAATTAACTGGTTTCTTTTTCTCGTCGTCGTCGTCTCTTGGTGAAGAAGAAGACTCGTCGCTGTCGTAGTAGACGATCTTCTTGATGCGCCTCTTCTTCTTCCCATCCTTCTTCTTGTGACTCGAGCCAGAGTCAGTGGGCTTGTCATCTCTAGGCTCGTTGAGGAAGGACTCCTTCTCCTTGTCATTGGCCACCATCCCCTTTCCCTTAGGATCCATCTCTTCGGGCGATTAGTCCCTTACGTGAAGAGAACGGCTCCGATACCAATTGAGAGCACCTAGAGGGGGGTGAATAGGTGATCCTGTAGAATTCAACAACTAATAGCCACAAAACTTGGTTATAAAGATGTTAATGCTCAAGAGAACCAAGTGACTATAGAGAGAGCTCTTGCGAATCACAAAGAAAAACAACACAAGAGACACAGTGATTTATCCTGTGGTTCGGCCAAGTATAACACTTGCCTACCTCCACGTTGTGGCGTCCCAATGGACGAGGGTTGCACTCAACCCTTCCAAGTGATCCAATGATCAACTTGAATACCACAACTTTTCTTTGCTTATATCTTTTTCCGTTTGCGAGGAATCTCCACAAGTTGGAGCCTCTCGCCCTTACAATAAAGATCACAATGTAAACACAAGAGTAAGGTTGGGAGCAACACACACAAATCCGCAGCACAACACACGCACACAAGCCAAGACTTGAGCTCAAATGAAGCACAGAAAGTTCACAACTAGAATGGAGCTCAAATCACTAACACGATCAATCAAATGCGTGGAGACGGAGTGTGGAGACTTAGAATTGCTTAGTGAATGCTTTTGTTACTCCTCCATGTGCCTAGGGGTCCCTTTTATAGACCAAAGGCAGCTAGGAGCCATTGGAAGCCAACAAGGAAGGCAATTCTTGCCTTCTGTCGGGTGGCGCACCGGACAATCACTGTAGCATGTCTGGTGCGGATCTCCTTCCTTATTTAGCGCAGCCGACCGTTGCAACTCTGGGCTGGTTGGCGTACTAGACACTGTCCGGTGCACACCGGACAGTCCGGTGCCCCCAGCCGACCGTTGGAGCGGGCCACGTGTCGCCCGCGGATTGCGCGGCCGACCGTTGCGCTGGCGGCCGTTGGCTCACCGAACAGTCCGGTGCACCACCGGACAGTCCGGTGAATTATAGTTGTACGCCACCAAAGTTTCCCGAGAGTGGCCTGTTCGCCGAAGTCTAGCCTGGCGCACCGGACACTGTCCGGTGCACCACCAGACAGTCCGGTGTGCCAGACCGAGCTGAGTCTTGGCTGCTCTAGCCAAGTCTTTTTCTTCTTCTCTTTTCTCTGATTCTAGCACTTAGACAAATATATTAGCACACACAAAAACCATTGTACTAAGTCTAGAACCATACCTTTGCCTTGATTATCACTTCTCTCTTTATTTAGGACATGAGAGCTTATTTAAATGTGTTGGGCATTTAATCACCAAAACATAATAGAAATTGCCCAAAGGCACATTTCCCTTTCAGTTAGACTCTAATGAAGCACTGTGCTCTGATACCAATTGAAAGTCGCATAGAGCGGGGGTGAATAGGCGTAATCTGAAATTTACAACTTTAAACACACACTACAAAGCCGGGGTTAGCATTAGAATTAAATTCAAGTCAGAAAGAGAGGGAAAACAAATCAACCAAGAAATAAGGCGAGTGAACACGGTGATTTGTTTTACCGAGGTTCCGTTCCAAAGAACCTAATCCTCGTTGAGGAGGTCACAAAGACTGGGTCTATTTCAACCCTTTCCCTCTCTCAATCGGTCACTTAGACCGAGTGAGCCTTCTTCCTTAATCTCACGGGTCACTAAGACCCCGCAAGGACCACCACACTCTTGGTGTCTCTTGCCTTGCTTACAAATCACTTGAGAATAAGAATGGAAAAGAAGAAAGGCAATCCAAGCGACAAGAACTCAAATGAACATAAAAATCTCTCTCACAAGCCACTAAGTGTTTGTCGTGAATTTGGGACTCGGAGAGGATTTGATCTTTTGTATTGTGTCTTGGAGTGAATGCTAGAGCTCTTGTATTGAATGTGATCTTCAAAAAACTTGGATGCTTGAAGTTGTGGTGGTTGGGGGGTATTTATAGCTCTCAACCACCAAGGTAGCCGTTGGGGACGCTGCTGGCGATGGACGCACTGGACAGTCCGGTGCGCCACCGGACAAACACTGTTCAGTGTCCGGTGCGCTGCCACGTCACCCAACTGTTAGGGTTCGGAGTGAAGTCGACCTTTGGAGCTTTGTCCTATTGCGGCACCGGACAGTCTGGTGCCCTCTGACTTCGCGGCTCTGACTTCTGCTGCGCACTATGCTGCACTGTTCCCGCTGTCAGAGTCGACCGTTGCGCGCTGGATAACTTTTGCCCGCTGGCTCACCGGATAGTCCGGTGGCACACCGTACAGTCCAGTGAATTATAGCGGAGCGCGACTGCGTTTTTCCGAGAGTGGTTGTTTGACCCTTGTACGGTCCTGGTGCACCGGACACTGTCCGGTGGCACACCAGACAGTCCGGTGCGCCAGTCCACAACACACTCAAGTCTTTGCTCTGTTTCAAATTTAGTCCCTAACTTGAATTTTATTGGTTTGTATTGAACCTTTTTGCACCTGTAATACATGAGTTCTTGAGCAAACTAGTTAGTCCATATGTTTGTGTTGACGATCAACCACCAAAATTAATTATGGGAAAAGGTTAACCCTATTTCCCTTTCATATACTCACTCCTACCTCTCTCCCCACATAAGAGCACGACCCAGACTCCATTTCTAACTTGAGAAACACCTCTCACTCTCTCTCACACATCTCTTCCCTCTCCCATTTCAAATCTTTGGAGAGAAATCTTTGAGTGAGTTTGAGAGCTGTGATTTTTATGCTTCATCTCTAAATCCCTCTTGCTCTTCTTGATTCGAGCTTTGGTACTACATCGAGTTCTTTGTGGATTCATTACTCTTGGAGCTTCTAGCTCCTAGACGACTAGGTGTCACTTATGAGTCTCCAAATCTTGTGGAATACCATAAGAAAGTTTGTATTACCCGCTCGTTTGAGCAAATATTAGTGTGTGGGCTTGACCTTTGTGGTCGGCAAACGGAGGATTAGGGTTGAAATAGACCCGACTCTTTGTGGGCGCCTCAACGAGGAAGTAGGGCACCTTGTGGTGTGATCGAACCTCGGGATAAATCTTGTGTCTCTTGTGTTCTTATTCATTGTGTTTGTTCGTGTTCTTCGTTCTCTCACCATTTTGTGGAAGATTTGTTTGTATTTTTTTGGTGTGTGGATTTTGAGAAGTGCCCCTTCTCAGATCTACTACTTTGAACCTTGTGGATTATGAAGAACATCTCATTTCCAAAGTTAACTGGGTGAATTTCGAGATCAATTCAGTTTTATATCTCATTCTTTAGTTGAGCTCATTCAAACCGGTTGAACCGGTTTTGACACCAGCTGAGCCGGTTTTACCTAGTTTGTTTCTATTTTTTGTTGAAAATATTTTAGCTTGCCTATTCACCCCCTCTAGGCAACTTTCAATTGGTATCAGAGCCTAATCCTCGTTATAATGCTTAACCACGTGAGGAAAATATCATGTCGGGGGGACTAAGAAACGAAAGTGCTTCCAAGCTTGAAAAAGTTGAGGTTGCCTCGACTTCATCTTTTGGTGCATATGTTGATCCTAGGGCAATAGACCTTGCCATGAGAATCGTCGAAAGGATGTTCCTCAAAATGAAGGAAGATGAGGCGAAGAACAAGATTGAAGAAGAAGAAAATGATCGATGGAGACAAAATGACGAATCCACCTCTTCATAAGGTTCATCTTTCAAATTCACTTCTCATATGTGCTTTATCGCTAATGGGAGTGATAGTGAAAGCGAAAGTGAGGATGAGGAGGAGCAAGAAAGTGATAGTGAAGATGAGGACGGTCTTCAACAATTCTTCGCTCAGCTAAGCAAGAAAAATCGGATGAGCTTTCTCAAACTCATGAAAAGAGTGGAAGAACAAAAAGAAATGCTTCATAAGCAAGAAGACTTCCTCATCAGAAAAATCAAAGATTTAGAGAAGTTGACCAAAGAGCATGAGAAGCTAAAGTGCTCTTATGGTGATTTGGTCCAAAGCTATGAAGACATTTCAATTGAGAAAATTAGAGCCGTTAATCATTCATCATATATTGCTCAATTAGAAAATAAAAATGTTATGCTCAAGAACACGATAGAAAAGCTAAATATTAAAAATCTAGCTTTGCAAGAAAAACATGATATGCTTATGTGCTCTCATAATAAATTTATGGATTTACACATCATGTTAGAAATGGCTTATGAGGTTGTTTTAACTAATTTGAAATCATACCAACCTCACATATGCACATGTACTCAAATAGAAACTATATTATCATGTGCTAATAAATGTTGCTCTCAAGAAAGCCAATCTTCTATTGAGCTAGAATTTTCAGGAACAAGTAATGTTTCCTATGCAAAAGAAAACAACGAGCTCAATGAAGAAAATGAGAGGCTAAGAAGGAGCTTGACTAAATTGAAGGGAAAGTGTCATGCTCAACCTTCTCAAGGTAACCATGATAATTTGGTGAAAAAGCTTGAGAAGGGGACAACTGTAGTATGCACAAAGCCCCTTCAAAAGAATACCAAGCTTTCTAAGAAGGGCATGAGCAAAATTCAAGGTGAGAAAATTAATGCTCATACTATTTGCTCTAACAATGTACCAATGTGCTTCAATAAAGAAAGATCAAAGAGAAGCGATAGGAGGTGCTATGGATGCAAGGACAAGTGTCATGAAATTGGTTCATGCCCCCACTTGAAGAACCAAGACCGTGCACGATCAAGAAAGATGACCATCAAGAAAGATGAAAGCAAAAGGCAAATGCATTGCAAGGACAAGCACCGAATTTGCTACAATTGTCGTGAAAAGGTCATCTATTCAAGGTTTGTCCAAAGGGTAAAACTCCTAAACCTAACTTGTCAATACATTCAGATATGCTTAGGAGACCCAAATTTCACTCTTGTGCTAGAAAGGTGATGAGTTCACCACATTCTAGGACAAAGACTATTTGGGTGCCTAAGTCCATATTGGCTAACCTTGATGGACCCATCATGAGATGGGTACCAAAATGTACTTAATAAGTTTTGCAGGTACCCAGAGATGATATGAAGCTTTGGGGTGCTTGACCGGTTTAACTCAATTCTTATCTCAAGCTATCAAACTTACATTGACTATTCTTTTAAGATTGACCCAAAGAAAAATTGAGTTGTTATATCTCTAACTTCATATTCATCTCTAGCAAGAACTTGTGGTGTAGGGAATAAGGATTAACCTCTATGGGAATCAAGCAAATGACCTACACATAAAAAGTATTATCCCATGTTCTTAAATGAATAGAGTGCTAATGTTTATGTAGTCTCACAACATGAGAATGTGTTTCTCATATGGAATGTGCCATTCAACATTCAAAAAAGATCAATCCAATACTATGTGATGTATTCCTTCTTGTTTAAATTGGTTTTGAGTCTTCTACATTAATCACTCACCATGCTGTGAATTAAACTTGGCATGTAAACTTAATTAAATAATCATGCTATTTTCACCTTGTTTAAATCAGTGTTATGCATGATGCTTGTAAGGGTAACTCAGTTCATATTATGAAATTTCCTTATTTTAGTAAGCTTCTTGTCATTCATATACTAAAGGTTGCTAAATAAGAAATTATTGCTTGTGTTTCTAATGCAATCTCTTTTAAGCTATTTCATGGAAATTCATAAGTAGAGATTATGCTCTTTCATTTGGTAAAATCACAAGCATTAAAGGTTAATCTTCACCTAAAAGAAAGATTAGGAATGCTCAAGGTAAAGGTATGGAACTAGTTGTTTCATTTGGTATGTAGCCAATAATAGTTCCTTTCAAGTGGCATTTTTAAGTGGTAATAATCTATTCTATGGAAAGAAATGTCAATATGAAGGTTAAATTCTTTTTGGCTTAAATTTGTAAATTGGTGCATATTGGTAATTCACTCCTCCATGTGCATTAACTTAAAAGGAATTTAACCTATGCCTTTATGCCTCATAAATGATGATTTGTTTGCAATTCATATCAAAGATCACCATTCATTAAACACTTCCCTGTACTACTAATATCTCTTTTCAAAGTTCTTTTTCAACTAGTATTAAAAGGAAAAGAGATAACAATCTAAAGAAGGAAGTCTCCACAAATGATGAAAAGAAGAATACTACGATGACACACCACAGATAGTAAGATCTTTCAAATTGGTATAACAAATGGTACACTCTACTTGGTGGTAAGTATTCTTAAGGATAAGTTAATTCATTGCAAATTTGTCATGCCTTGACCATGATATGTAATGTACTCCTAATGAGACTCTTAACTGAATTGAAAATGCATGTGGCAAGTCATTCAAATACTTGATGCACATATCTAGTGGGAGAACATTATATATCTTGTGTCGTAGAGAATAAGTTTCCCTTGAGTAAGCTATACTAAGACAATCCAAAATAGTAAATTTGTATTTCATTCATATGGATTGTAATCTTTGTTTTCTAAATAGCTCCTCTTGATGTAGTTTAAAACGGCCTCTAGGTATCAAGCCATTCTAGCACTATAATATGGGAAGTTAGTGTCGTTGAAGTGTGGTGGCCTATGGGTATCCATCCCCTTTCTCTAAAAAGCATCAGCTATTTAGCGGTGAAGCTAAAGCGTTTTAAATGAGCCAAACTAGGCTTTGATACCAATTGAAGGAAACAGATGATGCCTAAGAGGGGAAGGGGGGTGAATTAGGACTTCTAAAACTTTCTCTAAACTAGGCCACAAATAAATCCCTAGAGCAAAACCTATGCAAATAATCAAACTAGAATGTGCAAACTAGGTTTTGTCTAAGTGTTGCTATCTCTACCGCAATGTCTAAGTTTCAATCCTAAACAATCTAAGTATGAATACAAGATTCAAACTTAAATGTTTAATATAAATGCGGAAGCTAAAGAGCAAGGTAGAGATGCAAACTCTCGTGGATGACGCCGGTATTTTTACCTAGGTATCCGGAACCACGCATGGTCTCGACTAATCCTCGTTGGTGCCCCTACGCAAAGGGAAGCCCACGCGAGGATCAAGCACCACGGTCGAGTAACTCCGTAGAGAGCCGCGGGCCTTCTCCACACGCAAGTGGTGCTCCGCTTTTGGCTCCTCCCGGACGCTCCCCGCCGTCTCTACTATCGAGCTTCCGGCCAAAAATGCCACGAGCCTCTTTCCGTCCGGTACATGGTGGCGGCCATGACACAAACACGGTTGTTACGGTCACGCAAGACTCTCGCCCCACTTGGTACAATTACAACGGCTCACGCAAGAGCCGGGGGTTTGTGTGGTTTTTCTAAACTCACTCAACTAACTAGGGTTCACCTAGAGCAAGCGCTAAAGCGGTCTAACTAACCTAAGCACTTTGCAAAGCACCTACGCTAATCACCGAGTGATTCTATTAAGCACTTGGGTGTATGAGCACATGGAAATGTCTACTATACGCCTTGGTATGTTGCTTGGCCTCCCACACCTTGAAATGACATGTTGGGGTGGTATTTATAAGCCCCAACACAAAACTAGTCGTTGGAGAAAAGTTGCTGCTCTCTGCGGCACACCGGACAGTCCGATGGGGTCACCAAACAGTCTGGTGCCCCTGTCCAGCGCACCTAGCCGTTGGATCGGACACCGCAGGTGACCGTTGGCGCTACAGGCTTTTACACCAGACAGTCCGAACGTTACACTGGATAGTCCAGTGGCTTCTCTCCACCAGTGCCACCTGGAACTAGCTGTTGAGCTACTGTTCCCTAGTGCACCAGACAGTCCGATGCTCTCAGCCGGACAGTCCGCCGTGGCAACAGTATTCTTCATTCCTTGGACTTTGCTTGGTACTTATTGATCTTCACTTGTGATCTTCATAATGTATTCTTTTGAGGTGTTGCTTTCCTCAATGCCTTAGTTCAAGTAACTTTAGCATCTTGTGAACTACAAACATAAACACTAGCAAACATATTAGTTCATAGGTTATGTTGATCATCAAACACCAAAATCTATTGAGCCAAATGGCCCGGGGTCCATTTTCCTTACAGGGAAGCAGTACCAACTCGTGACATAGTTATTTGCCTGCTCTAGACGGTCATGGAGACCAACCACCTCTTTGTCGGCAGCCTCGAGCGCCGTGTTGGTGGTGGCCAGACTGTATCTTGGATCTGAAGGGGACTGAGACAAGAGGATCAAGATCCCACCTTGGCAAAAAGACATCCCGAAGTCTTTTCTTTGTCCCATCGAGATCAACTAGCTAAATAAAGAAAAGGATAAGCACCATCTCAATAATCAAGGGGTAAAGAGGAAAGAGCCCGTTCATCGAATCGTTCATCTTCTGTCGGAGAGGACGCAACATCGGGGGGCGCTCCTCCGACGGACACTTGCTAGATTCCATAAGGGATAGCGAAGAAACCGCCCCTCGACAAAGAAACAAAAGTAAGGCAAGGTGTGACAAAAATGCCCCGGGGAGGAATTATTTATAGAAAGGCGGACTACGTGATGAAGCAATGCGAATGCCAAATGTTGTGCATGAAAGAAAGCAACAAATCAGTGTCGCTCATGAAAAAGCTACGGAAATACGCGGCAAAGAAAAGAACATCGTCCGACCCTTCATCAGCCCCCGAAGGGAGATACTGGCCCTTCGGGGGCTCCAGGGCTACTTTTGGGGACATGATCCTCGGCCCCTAGGACCCGATAGTAAGAGATTGTGCTGAGGGAAGGGTCCCTGGTCGCTAGGGTTCGTTAATCAGTTGGGAGAGGTAGATACGTCAACCCTAAAAGATCATGCCCCTGGTCGAACCTCGCAGCACCGAGCCTAGGGACGAGCATGGAGGAACCTGACGGGAGAGGTCGAGCATGTCAGAAGGGAACCACTCGAGTGGGTCCCGCGTTTGGCCCCAGACTAATCCACCACAAATAGCCGACCATATCTAACCACGTCTGGCAACGAGCCACAACGCGGGCGACGGTCCACTTCCCACT
This sequence comes from Zea mays, assembly GCF_902167145.1. Classification (NCBI taxonomy): domain Eukaryota; kingdom Viridiplantae; phylum Streptophyta; class Magnoliopsida; order Poales; family Poaceae; genus Zea; species Zea mays. Next base: position 26,586,518 of record NC_050100.1, on the reverse strand, counting down.
TATGACCCTCTGGTCACGTAGCACTCATGACCTATGAGCCTCCCAGACTGTGGCGGATTAAAGGCTCGCACGCCCCTCGGCCTGTGATGCACTCATGTCCTATCGTCCTAGGCCTGAGCGTGTGGACCTCTAACAAAGCTCTACACGACGGTCCGTGCCAAGCCCCTGGCTACGAAGGCTAGGGGTCGGCGAAGCCAAAATGACGGCGCCCGAGACCATCGCAGTTCTGCATCGTTGAAAGGGAAATGTGCCCTTGGGCCATTTCTAAGTATTTTGGTGATTGAGTGCCAACGCAAGTGCTTTTGTGTTGATCTATGCAATGTGGTGGACAAAGTGCAAATCATGTCAAAAGGTATGTTTCTAGACTTAGTACATTGTTTTATGGACTAATGTATTGTGTCTAAGTGCTGGAAACAGGAAATATTGAATTGGAAATAAGATGGCTCTGTTCAGCCAAAGTCAGCTCGTTCTGGGTGCACCGGACTGTCCGGTGGTGCACCGGATAGTGTCCGGTGTGCCAGGCTGGCTCAGGCGAACTTGCTGCTCTCGGGAAGAAATTAACGGCGTACGGCTATAATTCACCGGACTGTCCGGTGTGCACCGGACTGTCCGATGAGCCAACGGTCAGCCGGGCCAACGGTCGGCTGCGCGATCCGCGCGAGACACGTGGCCGAGCCAACGGTCGAGAGGGGGCACCGGACTGTCCGGTGTGCACCGGACAGTGTCCGGTGCGCCAACGGCTCAAAGGCTGCCAACGGTCGGCTTCGCCAAATAAGGAAGGAAATCTGCACCGGACAGTGTCCGGTGGTGCACCGGACTGTCCGGTGCGCCAGGCGACAGAAGGCAAAAATTGCCTTCCCTGATTGCTCTCAACGGCTCCTAGCTGCCTTGGGGCTATAAAAGGGACCCCTAGGCGCATGGAGGAGTATACCAAGCATTCCTTGAGCACTCTTGATCACTCACACTCCATTCTTACGCACTTGTTCGACATTCTAGTGATTTGAGCTCCGTTCTAGTGTGCTAGTCTTTTGAGCTTAAGTCTGGGTCTTGTGTGTGCGTATTTGTTATGATCTTTGTGTCTTGTGTGAGTTGCTAATCCCTTCCTTACTCCGTGCTTCTTTGTGAACATATTTGTAAGGGCGAGAGACTCCAAGTTGTGGAGATTTCTCGCGAACGGGATATAGAAAAGAAAAGCAAACATCGTGGTATTCAAGTAGGTCTTTGGACCGCTTGAGAGGGGTTGATTGCAACCCTCGTCCGTTGGGACGCCACAACGTGGAAGTAGGCAAGTGTTGTACTTGGCCGAACCACGGGATAAACCACTGTGTCTACCTGTGTTGATTCTCTTGTGGTTATTGTGTTTCGCTAAGACTCTTCTCTAGCCACTTGGCAATACTGTGCTAACAGCCTTCAACAAGTCATCCCTCTTCCCCAACGAGCATCACACTTGCCTCATGGCAAGGGAAAAGAAGGTAAGCGCTCGTAACACTAGTACTTATGCTTCTTCAAGTGAGGATGAGTCTAGTGATGATGATGAAATAGATTATTCATGTTTATTTAAGGGTCTAGATAGAACCAAGGTGGATAAAATAAATGAATTGATTGATGCTTTGAATGATAAGAATAGATTGCTAGAAAAGCAAGAGGATCTCTTATATGATGAACATGATAAGTTTGTAGAAGCTCAAAAATCCCTTGATTTAGAAATAAAGAGGAATGAAATGCTTTCTTGTGAATTATCTACATGCCATGACTCTATTTCTAGTTTAAAAAGCATAAACGATGACTTGAATGCTAAGTTAGAAATAGCCAATAAATCAACATCTTGTGTAGAACATGTTGTGGTTTGCTCTAGGTGTAAAGATCTTAATGTTGATGCTTGTAGTGAACACCTAGTTTCAATTTCTAAATTGAATGATGAAGTGGCTAGTCTTAATGCCCAACTTAAGACTAGCAAAAGCGAATTTGATAAGTTAAAATTTGCAAGGGATGCCTACACGATTGGTAGACACCCCTCAATTAAGGATGGACTTGGTTTCAAGAGAGAAGCCAAGAACCTAACAAGCCATAAGGCTCCCATCCCCGCTAAGGAGAAAGGGAAGGCCCCTATGGCTAGTAGTGCTAAAAAGAACCATGCTTTTATGTATCATGATAGGAGACATTCTAGAAAAGCAAATAGAAGGTGTAATGCTTTTGATTCACATGTTTATGATTCATATGCTATGTTTGCTTCTAGTTCTTCCTGTATGCATGATAGAAATGTGCCTAGGAGAAATGGTGTTAATGTTCCTAGGAAAATTAATGAATCTTCTACCATATATCATGCTTTAAATGCTTCCTTTGCCATTTTTAGAAAGGATAGGAAGATAGTTGCTAGAAAATTAGGGGCAAAATGCAAGGGAGACAAAACTTGCATTTGGGTCCCTAAGACAATTGTGACTAACCTTGTAGGACCCAACAAGAGTTGGGTACCTAAGACCCAAGCCTAAATTTGCCTTGCAGGTTTATGCATCCGGGGGTTCAAGCTGGATTATCGACAGCGGATGCACAAACCATATGACGGGGGAGAAGAAGATGTTCACCTCCTACGTCAAAAACAAGGATTCCCAAGATTCAATAATATTCGGTGATGGGAATCAAGGCAAGGTAAAAGGGTTAGGTAAAATTGCTATTTCATTCGAGCACTCTATATCTAATGTGTTTTTAGTTGAGTATCTTGGATATAATTTGTTATCTGTTAGTCAATTATGCAATATGGGATATAATTGTCTATTCACAAATGTAGATGTGTCTGTCTTTAGAAGAACTGATGGTTCACTAGCTTTTAAGGATGTATTAGACGGCAAACTTTACTTAGTTGATTTTACAAAAGAGGAGGTCAGTCTAGATGCATGCTTAATTGCTAAGACTAGCATGGGCTGGTTGTGGCATCGCCGCTTAGCACATGTGGGGATGAAGAACCTTCACAAGCTTCTAAAGGGAGAACACGTGATAGGTCTAACTAATGTGAAATTCGAAAAAGATAGACCTTGTGCAGCTTGTCAAGCAGGCAAACAGGTGGGAAGCTCTCATCACACCAAAAATGTGATGACCACATCAAGACCTTTGGAGATGCTTCACATGGACCTCTTCGGACCCGTCGCCTACTAAGTATAGGAGGAAGTAAGTATAGTCTTGTTATAGTTGATGACTTTTCCCGCTTCACTTGGGTATTCTTTTTGCAGGATAAATCTGAAACCCAAGGGACTCTCAAGCGCTTCCTAAGGAGAGCTCAAAACGAGTTTGAGCTCAAGGTGAAAAAGATTAGGAGCGACAATGGGTCCGAGTTCAAGAACCTTCAAGTGGAGGAGTACCTTGAGGAGGAAGGGATCAAGCACGAGTTCTCCGCTCCCTACACACCACAGCAAAATGGTGTAGTAGAGAGGAAGAACAGGACGCTTATTGACATGGCGAGGACGATGCTTGGAGAGTTCAAGACCCCCGAGCGCTTTTGGTCGGAAGCCGTGAACACGGCTTGCCACGCCATCAATAGGGTCTACCTTCATCGCCTCCTCAAGAAGACATCGTATGAGCTACTAACCGGTAACAAACCCAATGTTTCGTATTTTCGAGTTTTTGGGAGTAAATGCTACATTCTAGTGAAGAAGGGTAGGAATTCCAAATTTGCTCCCAAAGCCGTAGAAGGGTTTTTGTTAGGTTATGACTCAAATACAAAGGCGTATAGAGTCTTCAACAAATCATCGGGTTTGGTTGAAGTCTCTAGCGACGTTGTATTTGATGAGACTAATGGCTCTCCAAGAGAGCAAGTTGTTGATTTTGATGATGTAGATGAAGAAGAAGTTCCAACGGCTGCAATACGCACCATGGCGATTGGAGATGTGCGGCCACAGGAACAAGATGAGCAAGATCAACCTTCTTCCTCAACAATGGTGCAACCCTCAACTCAAGATGATGAACAGGAGGCATGTGATCAAGGGGGAGCACAAGATGATCATGTAATGGAGGAAGAAGCACAACCAGCACCTCCAACCCAAGTTCGAGCAATGATTCAAAGGGATCATCCCGTCGACCAAATTTTGGGTGATATTAGCAAGGGAGTAACTACTCGATCTCGATTAGTTAATTTTTGTGAGCATTACTCCTTTGTCTCTTCTATTGAGCCTTTCAGGGTAGAAGAGGCCTTGCTAGATCCGGACTGGGTGTTGGCCATGCAGGAGGAGCTCAACAACTTCAAAAGAAATGAAGTTTGGACACTGGTGCCTCGTCCCAAGCAAAATGTTGTGGGAACCAAGTGGGTATTCCGCAACAAACAAGACGAGCACGGGTTGGTGACAAGGAACAAGGCACGATTTGTGGCAAAAGGTTATGCCCAAGTTGCAGGTTTGGACTTTGAGGAGACTTTTGCTCCTGTGGCTAGGCTAGAGTCCATTCGTATCTTGCTAGCATATGCCGCTCACCATTCTTTCAGGTTGTTCCAAATAGATGTGAAGAGCGCTTTCCTCAACGGGCCAATCAAGGAGGAGGTGTACGTGGAGCAACCCCCTGGCTTCGAGGATGAATGGTACCCCGATCACGTGTGTAAGCTCTCTAAGGCGCTTTATGGACTTAAGCAAGCCCCAAGAGCATGGTATGAATGCCTTAGAGACTTTTTAATTGCTAATGCTTTCAAGGTTGGGAAAGCCGATCCAACTCTTTTTACTAAGACTTGTGATGGTGATCTTTTTGTGTGCCAAATTTATGTCGATGACATAATATTTGGTTCTACTAACCAAAAGTCTTGTGAAGAGTTTAGCAGGGTGATGACTCAGAAATTCGAGATGTCGATGATGGGCGAGTTAAGCTACTTCCTTGGGTTCCAAGTGAGGCAACTCAAGGATGGGACCTTCATCTCCCAAACGAAGTACACACAAGACTTGCTAAAGCGGTTTGGGATGAAGGACGCCAAGCCCGCAAAGACTCCGATGGGAACCGACGGACACACCGACCTCAACAAAGGAGGTAAGTCCGTTGATCAAAAGGCAAACCGGTCTATGATAGGGTCTTTACTTTATTTGTGTGCTAGTAGACCGGATATTATGCTTAGTGTATGCATGTGTGCTAGATTTCAATCTGATCCAAGGGAGTGTCACTTAGTGGCTGTGGAGCGAATTCTTAGATATTTAGTCGCCACGCCTTGTTTCGGGATCTGGTATCCAAAGGGGTCTACCTTTGACTTGATTGGATATTCAGACTCCGACTATGCCGGGTGTAAGGTCGATAGGAAGAGTACATCAGGGACGTGCCAATTCTTAGGAAGGTCCCTGGTGTCATGAAGTTCTAAGAAACAAACTTCCGTTGCCCTATCCACCGCTGAGGCCGAGTACGTTGCCGCAGGACAGTGTTGCGCGCAACTACTTTGGATGAGGCAAACTCTCAGGGACTTTGGCTACAATCTGAGCAAAGTCCCACTCCTATGTGATAATGAGAGTGCTATCCGCATGGCGGATAATCCTGTTGAACACAGCCGCACAAAGCACATAGACATCCGACATCACTTTTTGAGAGACCACCAGCAAAAGGGAGATATCGAAGTGTTTCATGTTATCTCCGAGAACCAGCTAGCCGATATCTTTACCAAGCCTTTAGAATGAGCAGACCTTTTGCAAGTTGCGTAGTGAGCTAAATGTCTTAGATTCGCGGAACTTGGATTGATTTATAGCATACTTGTGTTTATGCCTTTGATCATGTTCCGTATGCATTTTGTTGCTTATTTATGGTGCTCAAGTTGTACAAGCACTCCCCGGACCTCACAAGTCTGTTGCAAAGTGATGCACATATTTAGGGGGAGATGTGTTACAACTTGACCCTTTGAGACTAACAATGTGCTTGAGTTTGCTTGATTTAGTCTCGAAGGAGGATTGAAAGGGAAAAGGTGAACTTGGACCATGCAAGACTTCCACTGCACTCCGATGAACGAGTAACTTCTTCCAAGTTCATCTTAGTACTCTTATTGCCTTTTACTCTTAGTTGAAGATTTTTGGTGAGGCAATGAGGTTAAAGGGCCAAGATTGATCCCGTTTTGGTGCTTGATGCCAAAGGGGGAGAAAATAAAGGCCAAAGCAATAAATGGATCAGCTACCACTTGAGAAATTTTGAAAATAGTAGAATAGAGCTTTTGGTTTGTCAAAACTCTTTTATTGTCTCTTTTGTCAAAAGTTGGCCTCTTGTGGGGAGAAGTGTTGATTATGGGAAAAAGGGGGAGTTTTTGAAATCCTTGATCAATTTCTTTTGGAATACCTCTCTTTATGTCTCTACAAGTGAATTTGACTTAGAGATAGGAAATTGAGTTTGATTTGCAAAAACAAACCAAGTGGTGGCAAAGAGTGATCCATATATGCCAAATATGAATCAAAACTATATTGAGTTTTCATTTGCATTGATATTGCACTTGTTCTAGTTGCTTTATGTTGTGTTGGCATAAATCACCAAAAAGGGGGAGATTGAAAGGGAAATGTGTCCTTGGGCCATTTCTAAGTATTTTGGTGATTGAGTGCCAACGCAAGTGCTTTTGTGTTGATCTATGCAATGTGGTGGACAAAGTGCAAATCATGTCAAAAGGTATGTTTCTAGATTTAGTACATTGTTTTATGGACTAATATATTGTGTCTAAGTGCTGGAAACAGGAAATATTGAATTGGAAATAAGATGGCTCTGTTCAGCCAAAGTCAGCTCGGTCTGGGTGCACCGGACTGTCCGGTGGTGCACCGGACAGTGTTCGGTGTGCCAGGCTGGCTCAGGCGAACTTGCTGCTCTCGAGAAGAAATTAACGGCGTACGGCTATAATTCACCGGACTGTCCGGTGAGCCAACGGTCAGCCGGGTCAACGGTCGGCTGCGCGATCCGCGCGAGACACGTGGCCGAGCCAACGGTCGGGAGGGGGCACCGGACAGTGTCCGGTGCGCCAACGGCTCCAAGGCTGCCAACGGTCGGCTTCGCCAAATAAGGAAGGAAATCCGCACCGGACAGTGTCCGGTGGTGCACCGGACTGTCCGGTGGTGCACCGGACTGTCCGGTGCGCCAGGCGACAGAAGGCAAAAATTGCCTTCCCTGATTGCTCTCAACGGCTCCTAGCTGCCTTGGGGCTATAAAAGGGACCCCTAGGCGCATGGAGGAGTATACCAAGCATTCCTTGAGCACTCTTGATCACTCACACTCCATTCTTACGCACTTGTTCGACATTCTAGTGATTTGAGCTCCGTTCTAGTGTGCTAGTCTTTTGAGCTTAAGTCTGGGTCTTGTGTGTGCGTATTTGTTGTGATCTTTGTGTCTTGTGTGAGTTGCTAATCCCTTCCTTACTCCGTGCTTCTTTGTGAACATATTTGTAAGGGCGAGAGACTCCAAGTTGTGGAGATTCCTCGCGAACGGGATATAGAAAAGAAAAGCAAACACCGTGGTATTCAAGTAGGTCTTTGGACCGCTTGAGAGGGGTTGATTGCAACCCTCGTCCGTTGGGACGCCACAACGTGGAAGTAGGCAAGTGTTGTACTTGGCCGAACCACGGGATAAACCACTGTGTCTACCTGTGTTGATTCTCTTGTGGTTATTGTGTTTCGCTAAGACTCTTCTCTAGCCACTTGGCAATACTGTGCTAACGCTTAACCAAGTTTTTGTGGCATTAAGTTCAAGTTTTACAGGATCACCTATTCACCCCCCTCTAGGTGCTCTCAATCGTCCGCCACAGTAAATACGAAACAGACAACCTTGGGGCCCACGAGTACACGTGGCTTTACCCTGGGTAGAACGTTGGAATTACCCTTGCCTTACGGTTCCTTCCCAAGGAATCCATCACTGACCGACCCCTCTCCCGGCCTATAAAAGGCAGGGCTTGGCCTCCAGGCAAGGGGGTTGAGTAGAGTTCTTTTGGACACTTTAGAAGACAACTAGACGACCCCAAAAACTTTAAAACGAAGCACCCAAAAGAATGAATAGGAGGAGGAGGAGCGCCGACGAGGACCAGGAGGCCGGAGCCCCACTACCGAACAAAGACTTAGCTAGGACTCCACCTTGTAGCTTTAAAGCTCTACTTCCACCTCGAAAAGAGACTTGGGAGCCTCTTATCCCTCTCTCGTCCGCTTGTAACTCTTACTACGAGTTTTGACCATCAATGATGTTGGTAGCGCAAGCCAACGACGACTGAAAGTAGGGACGTTCTGTCAAAAACAGTTTAATTCTTGTGCCCACCGTGTACACCCTCCAAAGCCCGGAACAAGCACAAAAAATTTACTTGCCGCAGCAAGGTTTGAAAACACCGACAATTGTGAACTAATATTCTATCGAATATTTTGTATGTGTTGCAACTCACGGGCACCTAATTAAAGGCTTCTTTGGAACACATGAATTTTACAGGAATAATATAGGAATTAATTCAAAAACACATGAAAAACACAGGATTCATAAAAAATCCTTTATTCCAAATGAGGTCTAAGATTTATTTAGATACGACAAATAACAAATATCTGCTTTCTGCACAAAAAATATTTCAGAACATGGAAACTGAGACTAGCGTACGAGCATGTTCGCTGCGTCTTGTTGCATCTTTAATTTAACTATGGTTGTGACTTCTACTATATTTTATCTCAATAAATTATAATTACAGTAGTGTGAAGAGCCTGCTAGACCTCGTCAAGAAAATCGTGCGGCAATTTCATACTCCTGCTGTCTAGGGCTGGAAACGAGCCGAGCCGAGCTCGGCTCGGCTCGGCTCGGCTCGGCTCGGTGCGGTTTGATGCCTGAACGAGCTCGGCTCGCCCATTCCACGAGCTAGCGAAAGAGGCTCAGCTCGGCTCGACCTTGGCTCGCGAGTCATATTCTGGTACTTATCGTTGCATTATTTGATGAATTAACATTATATAAATTTGAAATATAGAATCATCATTCTACATAATGAGTAAATTAAATTATAACTTGTAATATATTCATCATCAAAGAATAAAAAATAAGCTATTATCCATAAAATTATCTAATATTCATTATTATTCCATAAATTGATCATTTTTGCAAGGCTCACGAGCCGGAACGAGCCGGCTCGGCTCGCTGCAAAAACGAGCTCGAAAAGAGGCTCAGCTCGTTCGAGGCTCACGAGCCGCTCCGAGCCGAGCCGAGCCGCTCCGAGCTTGAACCGGCTCGCGAGCCTCGAGCTAATTTTCCAACCCTATTCCTGCCAGCCTTGACAGTCTCCATGGCCCTGCTATAACCTACAGCCATCGAAACAGAGCCAGACTTGCAGAAACTTGCAAATTGCAGAACGCCTCGTGCCTCGTGGGGGTTGGGTCCTTGGCTTGAGATGGCACTGGCGCTAGCGCCGGGTCCCACATTACGTCTGCATTCATACTGCTAACTATGGGTGAAAACGGTCAAAAACAATTGTTAAACACTAAAACTATTTTCGTTTTCATATTTTTTTCGGAAACATAATCAAAAAAGATAACTCCGAAAACGAAAACGACATCGATAATTCGAACACATCGGAAACGAAAGTTCGGTACAAAAATTACACCGATAACGATCAGAATCTAAAATACGACCGGTAACATGTACCCTCAATTGACTTCAAAAATTCAAGCAAGTTATACATTCATATAAAATTAGTAATAATATATAAGGTAGGAGGTCAGAATAAATATATAAAGTAAGAAGTAATACAATAATAAATTCATTATTATTTAAATAATGTAAAATCAAGATGTGTATAATGATGTGGCACTTACATTCTATTTGTACTCCTACTACTTGGCATGGTCAATATAATTAGTGTCCTCTTGGTCCTTCTTAAGTTTTCGTGTGTTGGGGACTTGTTCTCAAATGCTATGAATTAAGAACAAGGCAACATAAAATGTTAAATGTTAATGCCCTTCGTCCGCTGAAGCATTATTCCTTTAAGGATTTAATGGACTTCGGACGAAGGTTAAGGATGACACAATTACGAAGGTTGAATCTTCGTAATTGAACTCTAAAAGATTATATAAAATAATACGAAATATGAAGCATCAAAGACAAATAAATTATAAATGAACGACATCACTTTCATATTATATCAACTTAATGTATTCAAATATTAGATACATTCATACCTCTGCCTCGGCAAAGATTAATTTCCGAGTGATGCGATCGCAATTACAGGAATGCGTGAACAGTAAAGGAATATTGTTCACTATTTATAGGCACAAGACACAGCCTGTGAGGAATTACAATCATGCCCCTCATAAAAGTTTACAACATTGACTCAGACCTTTAAGGACTAAAAGGTCATTCTATCTTTAAGTCGGTTTGTAATACCGAAGCTTCATGAAGAGGAACCTTCGACCATCTTACACAAAGAGCTTCAGCCGAAGGTTGCTTCTTCCCAAAAGACCTTCAGCGACGAAGCACAGGCCCAACAGTAGCCCCTTTCGCGGTGCTAGATCGTTTTTCGTAACGAGATTGATCCGTGAAAAAAGTCTCTTAAGCTTCGGAGCGCCGAAGGTCTAAAAAACACCTTCCCTGAGCTCGTTGTCGAGAAACGATTCAATTTCTCAGCGTGTAGCGGCCCCGCCTTTCAGAGTTACTGTTCGGTCTCTGCGGTCCACCGCGCAGCGAGTGCGAGCGGGTGTCCGCCTGGTGTAAAAATCCTGGCGCTTCGCCTTCTTACCTGCAGCACTATATAAAGAGACGAGTAGGTGTGAAGTTACCACAGCATTCATTGCTATTTGCACTGTTTTGCTGCCAAAATTTTTAACCGTCGCCGAAGCTTGTCTGTCGGAATCGAACGAAGCTCCAGTTTGATACCTGCTTCGGAGAAAGAAAGTATTAACGTTCCACAAGTTCATAATTAAATGGCCAGAGTGCGCTCTACTGCCAGGGTTGAGCGTGAGGGGGACGAGACTGAAGCTTCGGAGACTGTTCCCATCTCCGAAGCTATGCAACGATCCGGGCTGGTGATTTCGAAAAAAATCCCTCATGATGATGCAGAACAAGCAGAACAAACAATCGCTAAAGCAGAAGAAGAAGATATGGGGGAAACTGATTCTAAAGATGATTATCGCATTGCCATGCCAAGCAAACCCAGCCATTTGGACTTCGGGAAATCTACTGTTTCGAAGGCTGATCTGTCCAAGATGGTAAAATCGGGCTTTTTTACTGAAAATCAGAAGAAGCTATTGCGCTTCGGGGGAGAAGAGACTACCCCAAAGCCGGAGAAGGATGAAATTGTTATTTTCAAAAGCTTTCTAAAAGCTGGATTAAGGTTCCCCCTACATGGGATTATCGCAGAGGTACTGAAGAGGTTCAGTATTTATTTTCACCAGCTGACCCCCAACGCTATTGTTAGACTTATTGTTTATATCTGGGCACTCCGAAGCCAAGCAGTGGAACCATTTGCGGACAGCTTTTGCCGGGTTCACGAGTTGCACTATCAAACGAAGGCTAGAAGGGATGGACTGCACGACAATTTTGGTTGTTATAACTTCGCCTATCGGAAAACTACTAAGTTTCCTGTAATTAGCTACCGAAGCAAATGGGCAGCAGGCTGGAAATCTGAGTGGTTCTATGTCAAAGTTGATGACGATAAGGAAAAGCTTGTACAAAGTCCACTTGAATTAATCTTCGGAGAAACCCGACCTCGCTGCAACATGACACCCGAAGGTCCAACACAACAAGCAATGAGTGAATTCAGAATTATTGCAGAGCATATCAGCACAAGGGACTTGGTTCAAGAGTTCCTAGCTTTCAAAGTTTTTCCCAGTTTAAAAGAATGGGAAATGCCGAAGCTGCAAGGGGAGAAGAAAGAAGGTGAACTTGTACGTTTACCTTACTACTTCAAGTTTAAGAAATACTTTAAGGCACCTTGCCAAGAGTGGTTGGAAACGATTGAAGCGATGTGCAATGAAATACTTGGCAATTATTCTAAAAAAGAAGATCAGTTGATGACCGCAGCCTTCGGCACCCGTCCGAAGCGAAGGCTAAATCGAGTGCTGGACGCCTTGGGCTTCGATTATCCTGATTATGAAAATCTGAACAAAGGTGTTGGGGGCCAGAAAAGAAAAAGGATAACTGAGGCCATTAATGAAGAAAAAGAACCAGTAAAGAAGAAAATTTCGAAGAAGAGGAAAACTTCTTCTCCGAAGCAACAAATATCCGAAGCAGAAGAAACCCCCGCATCACCTTCTGCAACTGCCATTGAGGAAATTCTGAAGGTAATGACTGAATCCTTACCTGCGAAGCTAAGTCCACTGGGCCCTCAACTGACAAAGTTTTTTCAGAAGGACAAGGAGCCCGAAAAATCGAAGAAAACAATAAAGGCAAAGAAACAAAGAATTATTACCGTGACTGAGGTAATTGACAAGACGCCGCCAAGAGCTTCAGCCCAGAAAACACCAGCGGCCGCAGAGGAGACAGATATTGAAATTGCACCTTCGGAGGCCGCAGTTGCCGAAGCTGCCTCAGCTGAAGGTTTGAACCTAGAGAGCACAATTGAACATATTGACCAAATACTGCTAGACATGGCTGCGGAAGAAGCTACCACCGCCGCCGAAGAGGCCGTGACCGCAGCGTCGGGGAAAGGAAAAGAAATTGCTGATGAAGCTTCAGAGAACGAGACCTTCATGTTTCAGAATTTAGTTGGAGAACAACTATCAAAAGCTGAAATAGAAGAGCTTAGAGAGTATGCCAAATCCTGTGGATACAAACCTGGGGCACTCCTCTTCGGAGGCATTGATGATGAGCAATTAGATTGTATTCGAGATCAAACAGGAGCCAAAATTATCAGTACTCTGTCCAAAAGTATCGGCTTCCCGAAGCTAGAAACAGACATCAGCCGCTACCGACGACAACATATCGTTGGTAGTTTATTTTATTCCAACTTCAAGGTGAACTACTTGTCCCTTAACTTTATTGTTTCTAATAATAAAGCATGTCTGACGAAGGTTGTTTTCGTGCAGAGTATGCTGTTGAGCAAAGCCTTGCAACTGCAGCAAGATTTTGAAGATAGGAAGCACGAAGTTATGATTGAAAATTTAGAAAGCAGAATAAAGGAGCAATTGGATGTTATTGAGAAAAAGAACTTTGAGCTCCAGGCAGCCGAAGGTTCATTGGCGGAAGCTGAAGCAAAAATAACAGAACTAAACACGAAGCTTCTCCGCCAGACCGAACAGTTCGAGCGAGAAAAGCTAGAGCTTAATGCAAAACTTGAAGCCGAAGCTCAACAAAATTCAGATTTGAGAAAACTATTGACCAGCCTTCAAGAAAAATGTCTGGAATTTAGCAACAAATGCATTCAACGCTTAAGAAAGATTTTTTACTCAGTTGGAGCTAGTAGTGAAAAATTCACCCCCTCAACTGAAGACCTACCGAAAACCTTCGAACATATTGAGGGGGAGATTGACGAGCTCGACGAAGTCATAGCTGGGCATGGTGACTTTTGTGCCTGGGTGGCTTCTCGAGGCACTGCTGCAGCTTTCCTGAAGGCTGGCTGCGATCATGCAAAGATTGTCAATAGGCCAAATTTCACTTTATCACCATCAATCCTGGATGACATTCCTGATCTCGCCCGGAGTATCTCGAATAGATTTGTAAAAATGATATGGACAAAAGGTGGGCGAGAAAAGGCTGGAGACGAAGCTCGTAGCCACCTTGAACCAGTAAGAAACCATACCTTGTGCTTACCTCTTCCTGTAAGCTTGATTTTGACTTACAACGACCTTAATCTTATAGGATGACGAAGCCGAAGCCGAAGCTCAAAAATGACGCCGAAGCCGAAGCTCTTTGGAGATTAGATAGTAGACTGTAGACAGTACTTGAGAAACTTTTGAGATAACTTTTGTAAATGTAACTAAAACTTTTGAGATAACTTCTGTTCATACCTTGTTATATATTCTTATCCTTCCATTGATGTATGAGAAATGCTTTGATGTGGACGAAATTTTCTTTTGAGCCGAAGGCGAAAAAACACCTTCCCTTCTTTTCGTACGCCGCAAAGCATAAAAACAATATTTTTCCTTTTTTCCGAAGCTTTCCTTTTTGTACACGAAGCTTTTTCTTCCCCCTTTTTTTTTCTCTTTTTGCCGAAGCAACCATTTATGCCATGAAGATGATTATCCTACAGATGCCTAGATGAATGTTTATGAATGCAAATGCTATGATGTAATGCGATGTGCAAATGAATGGCTAAACACGTATCCGAAGCCATATTCATAGCCATTAAAAACAATCGCACCTCAGCTCTGCATTCCCTTAGGAACGACTTTGGAGCTTCTTCGCCTTTACTTTCGGCGGAATCAGCGTTGACTTTTCGCTGTAAGCTCTGCATTCCCTTAGGAACGACTTTGGAGCTTCTTCGCCTTTACTTTTGGCGGAATCAGCGTTGACTTTTCGCTGTAAGCTCTGCATTCCCTTAGGAACGACTTTGGAGCTTCTTCGCCTTTACTTTTGGCGGAATCAGCGTTGACTTTTCGCTGTAAGCTCTGCATTCCCTTAGGAACGACTTTGGAGCTTCTTCGCCTTTACTTTTGGCGGAATCAGCGTTGACTTTTCGCTGTAAGCTCTGCATTCCCTTAGGAACGACTTTGGAGCTTCTTCGCCTTTACTTTTTGGCACTCGATGGTGCGTTCTCAGCTTTTACATTTACATTTTTTGGGGGATTTTGCTCTTATAGAACTAAAAAAGGAAATTACATGTGCTGGCCCCATTAAAAAACCTTTCTCCCCCTTCGGAAAGGAAAAGGGTGCCAAAAAAGAAAAATATGAGAAATTACACCGAGTTATACATAATATCGCCGAAGCTCATCCGCATTCCAAGACCTAGGAACGTCGTTGCCGTCCATATCCTTCAGTCTGTATGAACTGGGTCTTGACGAAGATGCTACTAAGAAAGGTCCATCCCATTTTAACTGCAACTTGCCCACTGTTTCTGGGTTGGCCACTCTCCGAAGCACCAAGTGTCCTGGCTCAATATTCTTTAACCGAACCTTTCTATCTCGCCATTTAATTGTTTCGGCTTGATATTTATTAATGTTCTCCACAGCTTGCAGCCTGATGCCTTCTAAAGCATCTTTTTCCACAGAATAGGCAGCTTCGGAACCTGATTCTGCCGAAGCTATTACCCTTATTGATCCGGTTTTAGCTTCCTCCGGAGTTATTGCTTCGTCACCGAATAATAACTTGAATGGAGTAAAACCTGTAGACCTTGATATTGTTGTATTGTGGCTCCACACCACTTTGGTTAACTGATCTGGCCATTTTCCCCTGGGTTGATTGAAGATTAACTTCATTATTCTTGTCATTATGATGCCATTGGCTCTTTCAACGAGTCCATTTGACTCCGGATGTCTGACTGATGCAAAATGGATCTTCGTACCAATTTGATCACAGAAATCCCTAAAAGCTTCGGAATCAAACTGTGTTCCATTATCCACAGTAATAGCCTTTGGTACCCCGAACCGACAAACAATATTTTGCCAGAAAAACTTTTGGACGGTGGCCGAAGTTATTGTGACTAAAGGCTTTGCCTCAATCCATTTAGAAAAATACTCCACCGCCACTACAACATATCTTAGGTTCCCTTGGGCCGGTGGTAACGGACCTAACAAATCAAGGCCCCACCTTTGCAATGGCCAAACGGGTTGTATGAGCTGTGTTAAGGACGAAGGTTGTTTTTGATCTCATGCACATCTCTGACAACCTTCGCATTTTTGAACTAATTCCGCTGCATCCGAAGCTGCCTTCGGCCAATAAAATCCTTGGCGGAAATTTTTTCCAAGTAACGGCCTAGACCCAATGTGAGATCCACACAGGCCTGCATGTATTTCTTTCATCAACTCTATACCTTCGGTTCTGGATAAACACTTGAGTAGCGGAGCACAAACTCCATGCTTGTACAACTCCCCTTCTATCATAACATATGGACGAGCTCTTGCCTCTATCCTCCTGTTATAAGCTTCGTCATCTGAAAGGATTTTCCCTGAAGATAAGAGATGATCTCAGTTCTCCAATCTTCGCTATACACAGGAGATATACTGAGGACTGCCCTTTCAAGAAGTTCGACCGAAGGTGCTTTTATTGTTTCGAAGAATACATCCGAAGGTAAAGGCAACCCCTGTGCTGCTGACTTAGCTAACAAATCAGCATGCTCATTCTGTCCTCGGGGGATATTTTTGACAGAAAATCCTTCGAAGGAAGCTTCAACTCTTCGAACCATATCCAGATATTTTTCAAGCTTCGGATCCTTAGCCTTGCAACTCTTGTCAATATGACCCGAAACAACCTGGGAATCAGTTTTGAGTATAGCCCTTCTGATTCCCATTGCTTTTAGCTTCCGAAGACCTAGAAGCAAGGCTTCGTACTCGGCAATGTTATTTGTGCAACTAAAATCAAGCTTTGCCGCATAACAAGTTTTGACCTTGGAAGGTGAAACCAACACAGCAGCCGCTCCTGCTCCGAAGGTTCCCCAAGATCCATCACAAAACACTATCCATGCTTCGGCGTCTTTATTTGCTTCTTCCTCCTGAGCCCCTGGCGTCCAGTCAGCAATGAAGTCTGCTAACGCCTGGGACTGAATTGAAGATCTATGAACATATTCAATACAAAATTCATTGAGCTGTGCAGCCCATTTTCCAATCCTTCCAGTAGCTTCTCGGTTCCTCATAATATCCTTCAGAGGTTGTGAAGAAGGAACGATTATGTTGTAAGCTTGAAAATAATGCCGAAGCTTTCTGGATGCCATCAAAACAGCATATAACACCTTCTCTAATTCTGTATAGTTTTTCTTTGATAAACTGAGAACTTCAGATACAAAATATACTGGGACCTGTTTCCTGGCTTGGCCATCAAGCTTCTCCTGGACAAGTGCTGCACTTACCGCTGAGTGCGAAGCTGCCACATATAATAATAAAGGAGCCCCTGGCATAGGTGGAGTTAGTGCTGTTAGATCTATTAAATACTGCTTCAGCTCTTCGAAGGCCTTCTGCTGGATTGGTCCCCATTGAAAGACTTCGGCTGACTTCAGCACTTCGAAGAATGGTAAGTTTCTCTCTGCTGATCTGGATATGAATCTATTGAGAGATGCCAACCTTCCTGTCAATCTTTGGGCCCCCTTTTTTGTAGTTGGTGGCTCCATCCGAAGTATAGCTTCAATCTTACTTGGATTGGCTTCAATTCCCTTTGTTGAAACCAAACATCCTAGAAATTTCCCCTTCTTTACTCCGAAGACGCATTTTTCTGGATTCAACTTTAAACCAGCTTGTCTGAAACTGGCGAAGGTCTCCTGCAAGTCAGCAATATGATTCTCCTGCTTCGTGCTTTTGACAATGATGTCATCAACATAAGTTAGCACATTTCTGCCTATCTGAGACTGGAGAACTTTCGCAGTCATTCTGCTGAAACTTCCTCCAGCGTTTTTGAGCCCCTCAGGCATCCGAAGATAACAATATGTGCCACTTGGAGTTATGAAGCTAGTCTTTGGCTCATCTTCCTTCTTCATCCAAATTTGATGATAGCCTGAATAACAGTCTAACAGACTCATGAGCTCTGAAGAAGCTGCTGCATCAACTAAAGAGTCTATCCTTGGCAATGGGAATTCATCCTTCGGACAAGCCTTGTTAAGATCTGTAAAATCAATACACATTCGCCACTTGCCATTAGCCTTTTTTACCATAACGGTATTAGCTAGCCATTCTGGGTACTTTACTTCTCTGATGACTCCTGCACTGAGGAGTCTTTTGACTTCGTTACGAGCACCTTCGGCCTTATCATCTGACATTTTCCGAAGCCTCTGTTTTCTGGCTCTGAAGGATGGATCAACATTAAGCGAATGTTCAATAACATCCCTGTTTACTCCGCAGAGATCATTAGCTGACCATGCAAAAACATCTTTGTTGTTGAACAAAAACCTTATCAGGGTTTTCTCCTGCTCTTCGGATAATTGAGAGCCTAACAGCACCTTCTGATCTGCTATGTCCTCACATAAGAGCATAGGCTTCGGCTGATCTGCTGAAGCTGCTTTCTCCCTTCTGAACTTGTACTGCTCACAAGCTTCAGCTCCATCTATGTTATGGATTGCTTTTGAGTCAGTCCAATTACCTTCGGCCTTTCTGGCAGCTTCCTGACTTCCATGTATAGCGATGGGTCCTTGGTCCGAAGGTATCTTCATACAAAGATAGGCAGGATGAAGAATTGCTTCGAAAGCATTAAGGGTGCCACGACCAATAATTGCATTGTAAGGGTATTCCATATCAACAATGTCAAACACAACTTGCTCAGTTCTAGTGTTGTTGATGAACCCGAAGGTTACTGACATGGTGATCTTGCCCAATGCTACAATCTGTCTCCCTCCGAAGCCACAGAGAGGATGTGTAGCATCATGAATCTTATCTTCTGGCTCTTGCATTTGTCTGAAGGCCTTAGCAAATATGATATCCGCTGCACTGCCTGTGTCAACCAAGACATTATGGACCAGAAACCCTTTGATAACACAAGAGATAACCATGGCATCATTGTGTGGGTAATCCTTGAGATGAAGATCCTCTTGGGAGAAGGTAATGGGAATGTGAGACCATCTTGACTTGATGAAGGGTCCTTGCACCCCAACATGCTGTACCCTTCTCTGTGCTTCCTTCTTTTGTTTCTTGTTAGCTGGTTCTGAGGATGAACCACCTGTGATCGGGAGCACCAGCTTCGGGTCCGAAGCAGCTCCAGCTTGGTCATTGAACGAAGCCATCAGTTCGAGAAGTGGAAGTGAGTTCACCGGGGGTGGGCGCCAATGTTGGGGACTTGTTCTCAAATGCTATGAATTAAGAACAAGGCAACATAAAATGTTAAATGTTAATGCCCTTCGTCCGCTGAAGCATTATTCCTTTAAGGATTTAATGGACTTCGGACGAAGGTTAAGGATGACACAATTACGAAGGTTGAATCTTCGTAATTGAACTCTAAAAGATTATATAAAATAATACGAAATATGAAGCATCAAAGACAAATAAATTATAAATGAACGACATCACTTTCATATTATATCAACTTAATGTATTCAAATATTAGATACATTCATACCTCTGCCTCGGCAAAGATTAATTTCCGAGTGATGCGATCGCAATTACAGGAATGCGTGAACAGTAAAGGAATATTGTTCACTATTTATAGGCACAAGACACAGCCTGTGAGGAATTACAATCATGCCCCTCATAAAAGTTTACAACATTGACTCAGATCTTTAAGGACTAAAAGGTCATTCTATCTTTAAGTCGGTTTGTAATACCGAAGCTTCATGAAGAGGAACCTTCGACCATCTTACACAAAGAGCTTCAGCCGAAGGTTGCTTCTTCCCAAAAGACCTTCAGCGACGAAGCACAGGCCCAACATCGTGCAAATTATGAATATATGTATCAAGAGTAACAGCATATAAGAAAACATAAATAAGATTTATAAAAGTTTCAAACAATTCTAAAATATATACCATTAGATAAATCTTGATTTTAGGAAAATAATAAAATTAGTTTCATATTTTTCTAAGCTAAGATGAATTTATAAAGATCAGTTCAGATTTAAATTTTTCCCTCAAAATACCGAATTTATTACCGACGGTAAAATACCGAATAAAAACGGTAATTTCCGGAAACGGTCGGAAGAGACCCAAACCGTTTCTGTTTCCGATTCCGAGTTTTTCTATTGATTCAATTTTCGTATTTTCGGTAACCGTTTCCGTTTCCGTTTAGACCTAAATTTCGGTAAAACTTCGAAAACGATTTCCGGTATTCAAAAATTACTGTTTCTGTTTTCACCCCTACTGCTAAGATTCTGATCTACTAGCTAAAATTTTGCAGCTAAAGAGCCTATTTGTTCGTTTTTTCCGACTAGACTATTGAGAATCTAACTGTAGCGAGAATCTAAGCATTGTAGAGATTATGTACAGAGAATGATGAAGGTGTTTATGGGGTTTATGATCTAAAATGTGATGGATTCATACTTTAATGATGGCTCGACCGATTCAGTGTTTATATTGAATTTGACAGTTATTATCAAAGTGATACTAAAAACCTAAACATTTAGTAGTCTCCAGCAGATTCTGATGGCCAGAAGCTAAAAAAGAATGGACCATTCGCGAAGAATTCGTATCTACACGACTTTATATACATATTCTCTCTTAATTATACTTATGACATAGGGACTCAAGGTTGTATCATAATATTCTCTTATATTCAGAAAATCGATCAAAAACTCAGGCTGTACATGATTAATCGAGTCGGCGTCAGTCCCTCTCGCCTCTCGGACGTTTGCCAACCGCCGATGAGCCATGTCAGCGTTCGCACCGCGCGCGGCGCCAAGTAATTAACCCCACAAGCGATAACCATCACACGCCTCTAATGGTCCAGAATATTACTATTATTCTACTATCCACCCCGCTGTCTCGGCCTCACCCACCGTTCCCATCCAAACGCCGGTGCCACGTCGTCGCCCCGCGCCTTCCGCCCCACCAACTCACCGGCGAGGTTTAGGACACAGCGCATCTCGCCGCAGCGGATGCCGTATATATCCGCGCGCCGAGCTTGAGGGACGCCACACCCCACCCTCCCCTCCCATCGCGATTCGCGAATCACCAAACTACCCCTCGTTGTGAAAGGAAGGAGACGAACGAGGCAGCGGAAAGGGGAGAGGATTTTTCAGATTTTCCGGCAGCGACCTACCTAGCCCAGCCCAGCGAGAGAGACCGAGCGACAGCAGCTACCTTCTCCCGACATGACGCCGCATCTGCCCGCCGTCTCCTCCTCCTCCACGACGACCACATCCCGCGCCGCCGCCGCCGCTGCCGCGCCTCCGTCCTCGCCGCATCAGTACCGGAGGCGGAGGCGGCGCCGGGTGCCGGGCTGCCTCCGCCCGCGCGCCGCGTCCGTCCGCTGCTGCGCCGCGGCGGCGCCCGCGCCGCAGGCAGCGGTGCCCGCGGCCGCGCGGGCCGAGGCAACCACGCGGGTCTTCGTCGTGTCCGACCTGCACACGGACTACCCGGAGAACATGGAGTGGGTGCGCCGCCTGCCCGCCGAGGTCGGGGCGGGCAAGGGGGAAGGCGTCGACGCGCTCGTCGTCGCGGGCGACGTGGCCGAGACAAGGGACAACTTCGCGCGCACCATGGAGATGCTCAGGGATGGATTCGCCGCCGTCTTCTACGTGCCGGGGAACCACGACCTCTGGCTGCGCCGCGAGGGCGGCCGCTACGTGAGTCCATTTCCTCTGCAATTTGCATCCCCCTCCGTTCCTCGCTGCATTTTGTTTCTTGGGCTGCAAGCCAGGTGTTTGACAAAATGCCTTGTCGTATCTGTTACGGCATACTTCGTCTGTTTTTTTTATTTGTCTCGTTTTAGTTAAAAAAATATTCGAGAATGGAGGTAATATTATGCTGTTTGGTTCGTCCACTCTTATGGTTTGAGCTAGCCGTCCGCTTAATTTGATCCAATTGTACATTGCAACACTTGCGTGCAGCCTGGTTAGAGCATCTCCTTGTTTTATGGGGCCTAATTTTAGAAGCAGTGCAGAGTTTACCAATGAGATTTTCATTTTGCTCACTGGTTTCTAGCAGCCCCGTCTATCTGGACTGCATTTCAGTTGTATATGTTCTTTTTGTGATTCTACTTGTTTCTTGACAGAAGGGTTACCGTGGCACTCGGATTAGTAGTTGCTGGTCGAGTTTCTATTTAGTAACTTATGCAGCGTAGAATCCACACATGCTGCAAAGCGTTACCTCAACTGAAAAAATTGAATGTGGTGTTGTATTGTTAGATAAAGCATGGCATAACTGACAGTGCATCACATTGTTCTTTAACTACATCACATTCAGCTTTTTCTTTTTTGATCAAATTATTACAGCATTAAACTTATTTTCTAATATATGTCATTGCGAAGCTCTCTCAGTTACTCAAATTATTCCTTCCAGATGGATTCGCTGGAGAAACTGACTGCATTGCTTGATGCGTGTAGTGAGCTGGGTGTGGATACAGGCCCAAGAACGATAGGTGACTTGGGAATCATACCATTGTTCTCATGGTATCACAAGGTTGTTTAATTTTCTTGCTTCATTAGCATTCGATATTTTGTCCGGATTATAATGCACTACTTTCCTATTATTTTCCCACCTTTTCATCTTGCTTAATTGTCCTCCAGAGCTTTGACAAGGAGAAGGATGTTAGCAGTGTGCGTGTTCCGTCGCTAGAAATGGTAGGCTGGGCTTTCCTTCAATACTCACTCATTTGCAAAAACACTATTTGCTACCAAGTATTGTTAATTAGCGCAGTTTAAGATTTCTTGAATTATATTTTCCATACCCTCAAGGGATTTTCCTGGTTTATTTTGTGAAATTAGATACCATGATCAATTCCGGTCATTTAAAACTATGAGACCGAACTAACAAACTAGCTATCCAAAGTTCCGAACTATAACGTTCAATGAGAAATGTAGCATGCATGCGGGCCATAGGCACAAATATTTACTGGCGTGGTCATTTAGACAAGCCAAATCAATCCTGCACTCTTTCTTATTTTCTTCTAAGAATTGATGATTTCTCTTGATATCTTTGAACTGATAGGTTTACGGTTTTGTATAACCAGGCTTGTAAAGACTTTCATGCTTGCCAATGGCCTTCAGACCTGACAAATGATGATGAGGCTCTTGCTCTTTACTTTGACAAGTTGAATGACAAGAATCATGATGCTACTGAAGAAGTGAAAAGTAGCAGCAAACAGATATTAACATTTTCACACTTCGTACCAAGGTGCATTTTTCTCCTCCTACCCAGACCTTCCATTTTTTTGAGCTTCTGCCTGATATTTGCTTGACCTTCAGTTCTGGGTATGCTTGACTGAGTTACTTGTTAAAATGCATTAATGATAGCTGCCCAATAAATACCTTTTTTGCCGCTTCCATTCCTCCTAGCATTTCAATGTCTGTTGCATCTCTTTCTTACTTAGTCAGCATCCTAAAGCATTTGTATTAATTATTATTGGTGTGTTTCTGTCAGGGCCTAAGGAGGCCCACGGAGGGGCTGGGGCAGCAACAACCATGGGCCCTCCAAGGGGGATTAGATAAGGATAGTTAGAGATAAGATTAGAAGATTAGTTGAGATTATTTGGGAAATTAGTTGAGATTATCTAGGAAGGTTATCAGTTAGTAGTTTGTTGAGAGTTTTTAGGAGAGTTTTAAGTAGATAAGGATCTCTAGCTAGATAGGGGCCACCAGCCGGCCTATTTAGTAATCAATGGATGAGAAATAAATGAGGCAAGAATTAGAAGGGAGAAACCCTCCTCTTGCTCGGCCGTGGGCAGAGGCCCCCGGCCGACGTTCCTGCCCATCGATACCCCTCTCCAATCCCTCACCGATCTAGTGACCATAACATCTGGTATCGACTAGCTTGTGTTTCGATCTGATCCCATGGCTTCTGCTGCCAATTTCGCGGCTTCATCCTGGCAACCGGCGTCCCCATCTCCATGGACTGCGCCGCATGTCACCTTCGTCACGCCGTCTTGGCAACCGACGTCCCCATCTCCATGGGCTGCGTCGCATGCCACCTTCGTCACGTCATCCTGGCAACCGGCGTCCCTATCTCCATGGGCAGCATCGCCTGCCAATTTTGTCACCACATCCTGGATGCCGGCGTGCCCATCCCCAGGGACAACGCCAAATTTCGTCACATCATCTTCGTTGACGGCGTCTCCGTCCCCATGGGTGACGCCACTAGGGACAGCCACGACTCAGCAATCACCAGCTCCATCGATGGGGGACTTGTGGACCAACATAAGGGCTAATCTCGCAAAGATGCAAGCCACGCTCCAGAAGGTTGAGCAAGGGCTGCTGCAAATCAAGGCAGCAGTGCAACATGAACAGCACCAGCTGGCGTTGTCCGCACGGCTCCGGACGTCGGCGACTGTGGGCATACAAGCTGCTGCTCGTGGCTTCCTTGCACGACGGAGAGTGCGGGAGATGCGCCGGCAGATGCTCGAAGCAGCCTTGGTGACGGTTGACCTCGACACACGGGGGCGTGACCTCACCCCGTCGGACGGCCATCAGCAGCGGCACCGGGCCGCTATCTCCAAGTGCGAGCATGGTACGTGTCCCGCGGGCGACGAACTTCAACTCTATGGCAACGGCGGTAGGAAAAGCACTCACCTCGTCATCAGCAAGGGCGCACTATTTAGTGCCACCACATTCCGCTACCGGCCGCCACGAGGGCTCCTCCGCTGGTTATTGTTGCGACCTATTTCAGGTGCTCGTCCATGTGCTCCCCTTTCGTGCAGGTGGCGTCCATGGGATCCAGGTGGTTGCACACGTGCAAGTCCAATGCGCAGAGGGTGTCCGCCTTATCCTATGGGGTAAAAAATTTAGATTCGGAATAATAAGATAAGCCGAGATGTAAAAGGCTTGTCTTCTAGGTGTCTGGTTTTGGGTCAAGTAGACTAGGTCTTTGAGCACCCGTTATGCTGCAGCTCGAGGACGAGCTGCTTGTCCAGGAGGGGTGTAGTGTCAGGGCCCAAGGAGGCCCACGGAGGAGCTGGGGCAGCAACAATCATGGGCCCTCCAAGGAGGATTAGATAAGGATAGTTAGAGATAAGATTAGAAGATTAGTTGAGATTATTTAGGAGATTAGTTGAGATTATTTAGGAAAGTTATCAGTTAGTAGTTTGTTTAGAGTTTTTAGGAGAGTTTTAAGGAGATAAGGATCTCTAGCTAGATAGGGACGACCAGTTGGCCTATTTTTATAATCAATGGATGAGAAATAAAGGAGACAAGAATTAGAAGGGAGAAACCCTCCTCTTGCTCGGCCGTGGGCAGAGGCCCCCGGCCGACGTTCCTGCCCATCGATACCCCTCTCCAATCCCTCACCGATCTAGTGGCCAAAGTTTCATTTCTTGTTGCATTGTGATGAAAACACCTCAGAGCGAAACCATCTTATCAATGAAGGTGCCGACTTAGAACTAACATTTGTATCTATGTATCTGCACTAGCGACTTCATATTTGACCCTTTTTTCACCCCAAAAGAGACATTTTGTGTGGTTATGTAGCATTTGAATTGCAAGTCACATGGAGGAAAGCAGTAGTTTATATACTGGGTGTCTAATTACATGAAATTGCAGATATACCACTAATTGTGAATCTGTGATTGTGGCTATCCTTCTTTACCTCACTGGTTGTCTTGCCCCTGCTGTATTTATGTTCAGTGTTGTTTTGGATTTCTTCTTGAATATTTAGGACGCCTTAGTATACATTCATGAAATTTCAAGCTCAAAACTAATGTCTTCTATACAACACTGCAGGCAAGAGTTGTGTCCAGAGAAACGTATGCTTTATTACCCATACCTTCCTAAGGTAATTGGATCTGATTTTTTGGAAAGGAGGCTGAGAGATATACACAGCAACAGAAAAGACGGAGGAGCTTGCCATGTTTTTGGGCACACTCATTTCTGTTGGGATTCCGTGGTTGATGAGATCAGGTACTGATCTGTCCATTTCTGAGATCAAGATGCGCGATGATTATTATAATCCTAACTATATAAAATTCCTCCAATGCAGGTATGTGCAAGCCCCTCTGGCATACCCCCGAGAAAGAAAACGTCGGATGAACGGCGAAGGTTGGCTGCCATTTTGTGTATACCGTGACGGTTTCAACCCAGAAATATATCCGGCATTGTGGTCAGACTACTACAACAAGAACAAAAGGGAACCCGAGAACACTCAGCTCGCGCCTTGGGTTGCCAGCCATTTCGCGAGGTACCACAAGTTCCACTGACCCTTTCTAAGTTCCCTGGCTTTTTGCCGAAGTGGATGCAGTTCGTCTGTTCAGGATGGTGTTGAAACCTGCATTTACCTGGGAAAAGGAGATATTGACGTTTTACCTGTACACGATCTTTTTCTTGTTTCCACTCTTACCATAACTTTTGGGCAAAGTAAGCGCTAGCATCTGTTTTGTACTAGTATGTTGCACAGATCTGAATAATGTGCATAAGATTCTTCAAAGCCTTGCTGCAGTGCAGAAATAGTGAAATTCTTCATCCCTTTTAAATTATTTAGAAGTCATTTCAATTTTCTTAGAGAGTCAAATCATCTTAAGTTTGACTAAAATTATGGAGAGAATTATAAAATTATCAAATAGATAGACTATAAAGATATAATTAATGATCTAGTAATATTTATCTAGTATCATGATTATTATCGTTTTATTATTTAAAATATTTTATTATATGCATTTGGTTAAACTTAAGATGGTTTGATTCTCTAAAAAGTGGAATGACTATAATTTAAAACTGAGGGAGTATATCTTATTTTGTTTCTGTCGTCTGTCCATTTGACTTATCTCTAGTGGAGTTTTTAACCTCCAAGTGGCAGACAATCCTGCTTCACCCTCGTGCTATTTTAGGTTCATTTAAATGGGATGTACGGGGATCATTTGGCTGAAATCTGAAGAGGAACGTGGCTGGCGCCTGCTTTCAGTCAGGCTTCAACCAATAAGCACGAGGCCTGTGAACCCGGCACGAAGCGTGCTGTTTGGCCTGGTTTGAGCTCGGCACGACCCGGTTCTATGCGAGCCCGGCCGGCCCAGCACGAATAAGCGGTCCGAGCTCGGACAGAAAACTAGGCACGGTGGGCTAGTCCGGCACGGCCCGTTTACCTCTAAGCCCGTTAAATCCGTCTTTTTTACACTAAAATGTGCTTACCGGGCCGCTTAGCCCGCTTTTGGGCTCGCTTTTTCGTGCTAAACAGGCCAGATTGGCCCATTTAGGCCCGTTGCGGTCCGGGCTCGGACAAGAAATCGAGCCCGCGAGCTTAGATGGCCCAGCCCGGTTTTCTAACCGTGCCTGGCGGGCCGGGTGAGGGTCGGTTGTCTCGTCGTCTAAATTTTTCTTACTAAAAAAATATTCTGTCATTTACACGGCACATAACCCTCTCTAGCATCATTCTCTAACAAATTTTGTTGAACCATGTGTTAACGTTTGCATGTGGTTTGTATATCGTTATTTGTGTATCTAGCTCGTGTGTTGTCTCATGAGTCATGAACTAGGTCTTTGTGTGCTTTTGTCAATGTCGTAGGTTGTAAGTGGATGTTGTTGAATGTATGTGTGCATTGTCAACAATTTGTCAATGGTGTGTAAGTCTATTATTTCAATGTGTCTGGTAGCTCAAGTTGTGGAATATTGATTCCTCCATTTGTTTCCCGACTTGATAGAACTAACTGCATTCATCACAAAACGTCTAGATAACACACAACATTCTAGGCACTAGAATATTTATTACAACCAATACGATCAAGTTCAGAGTTTTGAGAAACTCAAATACAATCCAGTGGCAGACTTACATGCAAATATTTAAACTAATAAGTTCATAAGTTCTCACAAGCAATGATATAAACAACCTCCAACAACAACTCAATCACGTCTCGGTACACTGCCTTTAATTTTGAACATGATTTGTTATTGTATCGTTTTGTAATATTCACGCTGAAGAAGATTGCAAGTCGACAAGTCAATTGGCAAGGTATGTTTCCCTTCAATTTGTTTCTATCGTTACAAACGCTCGTGTTCAATGGACAACTTTTACGCTCAATCCTGAGCTGTTGTCTGCGAAATTGACCCGCCATCTCCACTTTTTGTTGCTCAAACGACACAACTATTTGGTAAACGGAAAGTCTTTGCAAAGATAGATCTCTAGCTTGATGAGATACTCTTCTGATGAACTGGTAGTGGTATAGCTTGATCTATTCTTCGAGGTATAGCTTGATAGTGTTTGACCCAAGTTGAGCAGCTTCAGCGGTCTATGCTTGTCGATCAGTGTTGTGATCCATCCATCTGGGCTCATCCTTTAGAATGGACCAACAATATAAAAGAGTAAATCAGTGCTTTTCAACAACTGCATTCTGAGAAGCCGACATAGATGTCTACATGGTAAGGTAAACAAAATTACTTTAGCCAATATGATAGATATATGCAACAATAAAAAAGGGCATTTACAAATCAATCTACAACAAAGTACCATGTCAGTGTCAGACAATCCACTAGGATTCTCACGAAGAAAAGTTGTCATGTAACCTGAAAAAACGAGCATTATGTTTATATTGCACCATCTGCTCATGAGTGATTTGCAAGCTCTTTCTGGCTTATGCGCATGGGAGCACGAGGTAGCCAGGCGCACTGGATATGCTGCCTTTGAGTTTAGACTTTAGAGTGATGATCGACAATAATGATAAAGAATATGGAACGTTGTTAAGTAGGTGGTAGAAAACATTTGCGGGAGGTGAGGAATCTCGGAAGACGAGAGAAAGGGGTCGAAGATGAGAGAAAGAGGTGAGGGCGAGGAATCACAGAAATGGGTGTCGTATGTTCCGCTATTCGGGCCGGTGTCCATTAAGGTCATATTTAGGACTGCTATAGCTTCAGAAACTTTAATGAGATTAGTATAGCAGGTCATTAGATGATCTAGAAAATTGTGAAACTAGAGTTATCAACATTTAGAGATATTTTGATAAGTTATTTTATTTATTATTTTGGATTAAAATACTTTAAATTTATAGTATAAACTATAGTTTCACGTTGGAGGCAGAATCTAAAGCAGTTCCAAACACCACCTAAACCTATAAAAGTCCCAAACACCCCATAAGGGCTTGTTCGGTTGCATAGGTATCAAAAACATTAATGTGGGATTAAATTCCTTTCTAATTAATTTTAGCTGGCAAGATATTTAATCTCCTCCAATCCCCCTCAATCCACCCCTAACCAAATAAGCCCTAGGGTAGTTGTTAGAGTCCAAACTACCGTGCCACTGGGCAGTATAGTGTGGACATCCTATTGCTGAGCCATCTCCGCTTTCTGTAGCATGTGTGGATTGTATGACTGTACAAGACCACTAAACCCTAAATCCAAAAAATATAGTGCTCTATTTATATTATAGATGAAAAAATTATTTTACATGAAATATTTACCAAAACATGGCCCAAATCGTGGCCCAAATCTCTGTTATTCCTATCGTTAATTAAGCTATTACTTCTCTTACAAGAAGATTTAAAGAATATCAAGATTATCAAAAATTATTTAGTTTCTTATTTATCTTCAGCGCATTGCAGTCATCAGCTAGATAAAAAGTACTTAAAATTTTATTACCAACATCTTGATGCCACAATTAAAAGAAACAAAGAATTTAATTTGATGCAAGTGATTTATTCGAGTGATTTATTCATGAAGTTAAATTTTATCTAAAGTTTTATTTCACAAGAAAATATGTGTCTTAGCAGCATAATTTTTTTTCTAATATAAGTGGTGCATGTAAAGTTCTTTCCACTATATTATATTTACATCGGATGAGCAGTAAAATACTGAAGAAGATTAAATATGAAATATCGTTTGATTTTTTTGAAACCAAACTATAAAAATAATACTATCCAAATAAATATTATATTGCTAATAAAATATTTAGTTTAGCCGTCATAATATTATACATATACATATTATTACTTAATATTTTTTAACATATATACATACGGGTGTATGTAAGGTTTTTTCGACTATGGCTATTATGTTTACGTCGGATGAGCAGTAAAATACTGAAGAAGAAATATATTTAGATTTTTTAATAAAACTATAAGAATAATACTAACTAAATAAAGATTATGTAGCTAATAAAATATTTAGTTTGGTCATCATAATATCATATATATACCCATACTATTACTTAATTTTTTTTAGTCGGACTAGGGGTGAGAGGATCTCCCACCACAAAAATTCCATTAATCACCGCCATGGCGAAAGGAATTACAAATTGTGTTACAAGGGGTTGTTTTTCCAGCAAGCAAAATGGGGGAAGAGGAATACATGGGGATTGCGGGGAGATTATACACAGAAGGAATTGCACCATGCCTCCATCTGCTGGTGTTTGTGTGGGCGGAGGCGATGCGCCCACAAACGAGAGTCTGACTTACATGCGCAAACAACCTGGCATAGGGAGTTAAGTTTGCCCTTGAAGACTTTAGCATTCTGGTGTTTCCACATATGCTAGCAGCAAAGCAAAATAAAGCCGTCGAAGCCCCGATCTTGAAGCGCAGGGGCAGGCGAGCTTGTGGAGACTAGAGCAATGCATATTGGTGGGGATAGCGATGCCAGCGGCGGCCTAGAGGGATCTGGCAAAATCACAGTGGAAGAGAATATGGGAGGAAGATTCTGGCGTAATGGAACATATTTCACAGATATCATCATCGAGGATTCTCTTCTTGCACAAACTCACACGGGTTTGGAGTTTGTCTTTTGAGGCTAGCCAAGCAAAAAGCGAACTCTTAGGGCACACTGTTGTCCCAGATGACAGTGGACAGGGGAGGCGGGCTCTCCTTGGGTTATCAAAGCTCTATAAAGGAGCCCTAAGTGGAGAGAGCCGTCAGGCTTAGCAAGGTCACACCGCCTGATGTCGGGACATTTGAGAGACTGACAGCCTGGAGGAGGTTGTTGAGATTTTCAAGTTCACCCCTAGCTTGATCCGAAAGGCGAGGTACGAAAGCTTTAGATAGAGGGTGGGAGAGGACCCCCAAATAATTAGGCCAGATTTTTGGCATGTGACTTGAGAGATGGGAACCTGGTGGCGAGGTCATCATCCAGTCATAAGACATCGTACCAGAAGGATGTGCTTTTTCCATCGTAGACTTCGCAAGTAC
Source organism: Zea mays (assembly GCF_902167145.1). NCBI lineage: Eukaryota > Viridiplantae > Streptophyta > Magnoliopsida > Poales > Poaceae > Zea > Zea mays. The sequence goes on along the minus strand of NC_050100.1, from coordinate 26,555,848 downwards.
TGATGGCGCGATAAATAGGGAGTAGGGAGCGCAGGGATGCCCATTGTGGGCCGGGGAGGTCACTAGTAAGGCTCGCCAGACAGGCGTGGCAGCGGACCCGGACACCATAGGAAGAACAATATGAAGTGTAGAGGCGGTGGATGAGTTTGAGTTGGAGGCAAGTGTTGAACAACATGAGATCTTGGATGCTCAAGCCACCAACAGACTTGCTTCCAAGCACCGTGTCCCAGGGGACGAGACATCGAGCTCCAGGGGCAACATCTTTGCTGAACCAGAGGAAGCCGCGACGACGTTGATTGAGTTTATGGCCTGCACCTTTGGGGAGTTGGACAACGCTCATGATGTAGTTTAGGTGACTGTCAAGGACTGAGTTGATGAGTATTAGGTGGCCCATTGGGTTTTGAAGGGACGATTGCCACCCTGCAAGGTATTGATCTATTTTTGCGATGGTGGGGGAGAAAAGTTGGATGCGAAGTTTGGTAGGGGAGAGAAAGAGGCCAAGGTAGGTTGTTTGTGGGAAATCTCCCAGTCGGCAGCCAACATAGGAGGTGATTTGTTGGATGTGATTGTCGCTCATATGCATGGGGACAGTAACACTCTTGTTGAAATTGATCTTTAGTCCTGTCAAGCTACTGAACAGGTCAAGGGAAGATTTTAGGCGGGAGGCATCGTCTCGTTGGCCTTTGAGGAGGATGAGAGTGTCGTCCGCGTATTGCAGGACAGTGCAAGTTTGGTTGGCAAAGAGAGGGTGTCTGATGAAGGTGTCGTGACTGATTATAGCTTACAGTAAATTAGCAATGAGGATGAAAAGGTAGAGGACAACGTGTCACCTTGGCGCAACCCACGTTTGCAGGAGAACCAGGGCCCTGGGCCTGATTAATGAGGGTAGAAGTTGTTGAGGAGGCCATGATTTTTTTCAACCCACATCCTCCAAGAGTCGCTGAACCCGTGGGTGAACACGATCTTAAGTAAGTTGCCCTAGTCGACTGTGTCAAAGGTTGTGGCGAAATCAAGTTTGAGGACAAGGGTTGGGGTTTTCCGTTTGTGACAACATTGGATTAGTGCAAGGGCATAGATGAAGTTTTCTGAGATAGATCTCCCTTTAAGGAAACCAGATTGGTCTAGGTTGATGAGGGATCCCATGACAGATTTGAGGCACATAGTAAGGATTTTGGAGAGGAGTTTTATGTTGTAGTTTTGGAGGTAGATGGAGCGAAAGTCGCCAACTACGATGGTATCATGTTTTTTGGCAGGAGGGTGATGTAAGATCTATTGATGTTGTCAAGGTTAATGTTGCCAGCGTGGAATGCATGGACAACACCAATGATAGATGGATTCACGATATGCCAGACAACTTTTTCGAAACTAGGACCAAAGTCGTCAGGTCATGGAGCGCTATGGCAAGGCATGGCAATGATGGAGTCTAGGTTTATTTGGTAGTGAAAGGGGTGTCAAGGTTGGTGGGAGGGTGTGGGGTGGGTACAACTATTGGTAATCAAAGTCGGGGTGAGGGGCGGAGTCAACCCCCATAGACGAAGCATAGAACTCGGTGATAACCTTGTTTTTCCTCCTGACATGTATAAACAACGGAGTCAACCTGAATTCGAGCTATGGAGCACTGCTTCCTTCGCGCACAAGCATGGGCGTGCTAAAAGGCAATGTCCCCGTCCACCTCCATGATGACTTTCTGCTTGCTACTTTGCTTCTAGTAGGTGGTGCGCTCACGGAGGGATTGCTCCAGGAAAGCCTGACACACCTCCCAGGCTTGAAATTCCGCTTATGAGGGGTTTCTGTCCTCTTCCCAGTAGTCGAGCATGGTGATGATGAATTTATAGCCAATAATCATGGATGATCTTTGTTGTAGTAGTTGGTCCCAACGCTTGTAGGAACGTTTGAGGATTTTAAGGCGTGCAACCAATGTGGCAGCAACGTCAAGCTGGACAGGGGGATGCCAAGTTGGGATCATAGTAGGGAGGAAGGCGTGGTTGAGGAGCCATGCATTTTTGAAGCGGTATTTTTTTGTTTTGGGGATTAATGTGGAGATGACGACTAAGATGGGTTTATGATCCGATGTGGGGCGTGGTAGAGCGTTCAAGGAGATGGAGGGAAAATAGGCTAACATCTGGGTGTTGAGGAAGGCATGGTCCAACCTAGCAAGAGTGGGGTTAGCGCGATGGTTGGACCTGGTAAAGGAGTAGCCAAGCAGGGGAGCTTCATCACACATGTTATTGAGGGTGGTATTGAAGGATGAGCAGAGTCTGTTGTTCATGTGATCAATGTTTATTTTAGAGGGGGAACAAACAAGATTGATATCACCAAGAAGGAGCCAAGGCCCTTGCATTGAGATGAAGAGCTCAGATAGCTCGACAACGAAGGTGGGGCGGATAGGGTGGTAAGCAGGGGCATAGGCATTTGTAATGGTTATCAAGGCGTCAAAGATAGACGAGGAGAGGATTGTGGTTAGTGAGTAGGTTTTTCGGGTGCAAGAGATAATGGAGAAGCGAGAGGAGTCTCAAGCAGTGATAATACCACCACGAGAGCTATCAACAGGGACATATTCAAAATCATGAATGTTTGGGGGAAGGAAAGCACAATTAGCGAAAGTGTAAAGATCACACAATTTTGATTCCTAGATGGAAACGAAAACGGGGTGAGCAGGAACGGTGCACTTATCTGAATCGCCTAAACCACGAACGTTCCATGACACAATAGGGAGGCATAAGTTCGGGTTACTCATGACGGCACATAGTAGAACCAACAACACATGTGGTAAGGTCATAGTTCATGGCACACATGCCAATGTTCACGACGCTGCCTCGGCACGCCACACATGGCAGCCAGAAGTAGGAACCAAGCAAACCAAATGAGTTTAGGACCAGACAAACCAACTGTAAGTGCAATCAACCCTAATTGAGGGTTTTGGTGACTAAATGACAAAACAAACAGAGATTCTAACAAGTTTGCTCCTAGCATGTACACAGTAATTCTACAGACAGGAGAAGCACAGATCTTACGAGCATAAAAATAGAAAGCACAGCGGATTTAAAATTCTACATCAAATGGCGTGCTCCAAGTGCTTGGAAACAACGACAGTGCTCATTTTATAATTCTTGAGTTATAGGAATCGCCGTGCAATTAAGAGGGATCCGCAATGGTTAAGTAAGTTATGCAATGAGCTAAGTTCAAAATCCTTTGAAATCATCTTCGAGAACATTTTTCCAGATCATGAATGCCCTTGAGAAAAACTATTTTTACTTCCCACAAGAACTCCACCTTTGTTCTCTTCAAAATATTCAAAAGTTGTTTTTCAGCCCTGGAAACCGGTTCAACCGGGCCTAAAACCGGTTCAACCGGTTTTGGGACTGTTGCTCTGCCATCCCTGCTCTGACCTGTCTGATAGTCAGAGCTGTCAGAAAAGTCGTTGAAGAACTTTTGGGAAAACCGGTTCATCCGGAATTTTTCCTGGCTCAACTAGTTTTGGATCCGGTCGAGTCTCCGGCTGAGTAGGTTAGTGAACCGGGATCTTCCTGGTGGAAACCGGTTCAACCGGTCTGAAAACCGGTTCAATCGGTTTTTATCTCTTTTCTCCCAACGACTGCCAGCTTTTGGGGGATCCTTTATATACCCCCTCACACTCTCTCTCTTATTTACTTCTGCCTCTCCCACGAAATCTTGGCTGACCAAACTCTCAACAAGTGCATTCATTTCACCTCTCACACCCGCAATCGCTTCTCCTTCAATCATTTGAAGGATCCTTGGTGTGAGGTGAACTCGATCTAACACGCTATTAATTTCATCTCGATTCTCCTATTCTCTTTGTTCTTGAGCTCGTTGCAAACTTAACCTTGTGCGGATTTGTTACTCTTGGAACCTCGTGTTCCTTGACGGTTAGAGGTTGCTTGGGAGTCTCCAAATTTGTGGACGACCCCAAGAAGTTTGTATCACCCGCTCTTTGAGCTTATTTGAGAAGAGATTGCCTTGACCTTTGTGGTCGGCTTGTGGAGGATTAGGGTTGGAAAAGACCCGGCCCTTTGTGGGCTCCTCAACGAGGAGTAGGACACCTTTGTGGTGGTTGCCGAACCTCGGGTTATATTGCGTGTTCTTGTGTGTTCTTGTTAAGCGCTTTAAATTTGTTGGTTGGTTCATATTATCTATTCGAGTAGATTTTGTGTAGGGCAAGTCATTAGCAAAATTCTTCACCACTTCATATTTGTTTAACAGATTATCTAATCTAAGTTGAGCAGGTTCAAACTTGTTCAGTTGTAAACAAAATCAACTGAACCGGTTTGCACCAGTGCAACTTTTATTTAACATATTTCGAAGTTTTTAGTGAAAAATTTCAGGTGTAGCCTATTCACCCCCCTCTAGGCTACTTTCACCAACAGACCGATAGACAAAAGCCTGTAGGACTGTAGGTTCAGAGAGGGGGGGATAGGGCGACCGTTGTCAAGAAGCTTCCTATCAATAGGATGTCTCTGATGAGCGACGATCATTGTGGGATGGGGGCATCGCTCCAATCTCCAAAGCAGCCTTGCATCCGAGGTTGGCAGCCCTAACTAGCTTCCTGAGGACGGGGATGGATATGGGTTTTTGGTTTTCTCAAGGAGCTTATGTTAGCTAACATTTTTCTGGATGGCGTTGGAGCATGGCTACAGGGCATCCAGGAGGGCCCTACGGGACGAGGCTTTGGTGGCGATGTGGGTGAAGTTGCTGGAGGATTGAGCTGCCAGGCGAGAGCTCATGCGTGTAGGCAAGGAGGCGTTTTGCTTGAGTCGATGCCTCTTTTTTTTGGGGGGGGGGGGGTAGGTCATTGCATGGGGTTGTACCCGACATGGGGGTTGAAGTAGTGGTGGAGTAGTGGCGGGACAAGTCTTGCTTGAGCCGATGGCTCTTTTTGGGTGGGGGTGTAGGTCATTGCATGGGGTTGTACCCGATATGGGGGTAGAAGTAATGGTGGAGCAATGGCGGGACAAGGTTGGTGAGAGGGCACCTTCCAGGAGTTCCTTCATGACGCCGCACGTGCGGGATCAGGTGCAGTAGCGGTAGCGGGAGGCGAATAGTAGTGTGCTAGGGATGGGGAGCATGACATGTGAGGGGGGCTCCTAGGGTCCGCCGCAAGGGTGGTCTGAGACTTGCAGGCATGTTGAAAGGGAAATAGGGTTAACCTTTTCCCAGTATTAATTTTTGTAGTTGAATGCCCAACACAAATATTGGACTAAATAGTTTGCTCTAGATTATATGTTCTATAGGTGCATAAAAGTTCAACACAAACCAATAAAATATTGAAGTTAGGGATCAAATTCAAATGAGCAAAGAAACCGAGTGTGCTTTGGTCTGGTGCACCAGACTGTCCGGTGTGCCACCGGACAGTGTTCAGTGCACCAGGACCGTACAGAGTCCAACGAGCCACTCTCGGGTTTCTTCAGTCGCACTCCTCTATAATTCACCGGACTGTCCGGTGCACCAGCGGAGCAACGGCTACTTCGCGCAACGATCGACTGCAAAAGCTGAAGAACAGAGAAACAGTGCGCAACCGTACGCAACAGAGTCAGAGCGCAGAGTAAGAGGCGCACCGGACAGTGAACAGTGCCTGTCCGGTGTGGTACCAAACTGTCCGGTGCCGCATGAGGACAAAGCCTCCAACGGTCGATAGCTTCCGAACCCTAACGGTTGGGTGACGTGGCTAGCGCACCGGACAGTGTCCGGTGGCGCACCGGACTGTCCGGTGCGCCCATTGACAGCAGCCCTCCCCAACCGCCACCATTTCAAGCATCCAAGATTTCTGAGTATAACATTCATTACAAGAGCTCTAGCATTCACTCCTAGACACAATTCAAAAGATCAAAACCTCTCTAAGTCCCCAATTCATCTCAAACACTCAATGACTGTGAGAGAGATTTTGTGTTCTTTTGAGCTCTTGCCTCTTGGATTGCCTTCTTCCTTTCTCATTTCTTTTCTCAAGTGATTTGTAATCGAAGCAAGAGACACCTAAGTGTGTGGTGGTCCTTGCGGGGTCTAAGTGACCTGAGAGATTAAGGAAAATGCTCACTCGGTCTAAGTGACCATTTGAGAGAGGGAAAGGGTTGAAAGACACCCGGTCTTTGTGACCACCTCAACGGGGACTAGGTTCTTTAGAACCGAACCACGGTAAAACAAATCACCGTGTTCATCCGCTTTATTTCTTGGTTGATTTGTTTTCCCTTCTCTTTCGGACTCGGATTCATTTCTAACGCTAACCCCGGCTTGTAGTGTGTGCTTAAGTTTATAATTTTCAGATTCCGCCTATTCACTCCCTCTAGGCGACTTTCAATTGGTATCGGAGCCCGGTGCTTCATTAAGTTCAACTCGAGCATGCCCAGACTGAGTGGGTGCTCGACATGGTGTGCCGCCTACTTGGATGGGATGCGCCGGTGTTCGGTGGAAGGATTTGCGCCGGCGCCATCCTCCCCGGCGAACTTGCCGCCAGAGAGTTCGTGCTCTTTTTGTCTTCAACCTCCCTAGCGGGCTGGTACCGCCGATCTTGCCTTTCCTCTGCTGGAGGTGCACGGCCCCGTGGGGGCGGCGCTCTTCCACCGGTGCTTGGCGTCAAGGATGTTCATCAGCCTTGCGGTGGTGGAGAGCGAGCTGGGCCACGACTCTGTCTTTCACATGAGCTGGTGACCCGCATCTTCCTCCAGCATTCGGAGGAAAAGGATGATCACCAGCCTTGTGAAGGTTGGAGGCGAACTTCGGCTACGAGGCTCCGGGCAGACCGCAAGCGCCGTCTGTCGCCGCGCTTCCAGCTCCATGGCTTGGATGGTCTTGTCCTCACCCTTGTAGGAGGGCGGGGGCGAGGGCCTCTTCGCCATGGTGCACGTGCTGAGGTGGCCATGGCGCACGCGCTGAGGTGGCCGCCGTCGCTGGCAAGCCGCCGGTGTAGAGGTGGCCGCCGCCGCTGGTGAGGCTGTCCGGTGCAGAGGTGGCCGCCGCCGCCGCTGGTGAGCCGCCCGGAGCTAGCTTCCAACGCGACCCTGCTGGTGCAGAGTAGTCCATTCCTATGGAGTAGAGATGGAGCTAGGACTCCGCTTGAAGGCGGATGTAATAACTTTCGCTTTTTGTAAGGTACTTTTGAGTACTATTTATCAAGCAGTATTAGCACTTATCTGTGTACCACTTGTCCCTGTTGTGTGTGGTGTAACTGATTCCTCCTTGGTACCTGGCCCCCTGGGATGTAGGCTCGATTTGTCGAGGCTGCAGACCAGCATACTTAAGAAAGAGTTTGGCAATGGCCCCCAGGAGGTAGCCTCGACTGGGACCTGGGCCTACACACAGCTTCGGCTAGGGAGCGATAGTAGTACACCCGCAGGACCCGCCATCTGACAGTAGCCATCCTTTGATACATGCTCGGGACCTGCAGGGTCTAGTCTGAGAAGCCAAGTTGTGCGTCCAGACCCCCTGGACGGTGGTTCTAGATACTAGGACACCCGTCACAGAGTGGTGGAGCATGCAAGCCCACGGTACGGGACCAGGCTGAGCGGCTACACGGCTCCGGACCACCCTAGGAGACAAGTGTCCATTCTCTAGTTCCGGACCCCAGGTTGCCGGACCCACAGGACTTATAGCTCCAAGTACTAGGGTACTCGTCACAGAGTGGTGGAGTGTGCAGGATTTTGGGTACGGGACCAGGCTAAGCAGCCACACAGGCTCCGGACCACCCCATGGAACGGGCTCCCGTTCTTTAGAACCGGCCCCTAGGCTGTCGGGCCCTCCTGCTTTCGCAGAGAGGTCCTAAACTGCAAGCCTGGCTATTCAATTCAGATGTCATCATGTCTGATGGGTTGGGAACTGCTTGGGTGGGTTAGATAAAATAACATCCGGAAAACTGCAAGGTAAGACCATGGAGCAGTAGGATAAAACTATCATAGAGGCACATCTGAGGGGGTAAATCTTTTCTTTATAACCTGTCATGCATGGGTGCAGACCAACAGGCCGGGCTTATGAGGGCGGACCTCACCGCGCTGGTGTGCACGTATGCGTTACCTAGTTACAAAAGGGAGAAAAATTTGACCACTCAGACTTGCTCCTATGGATAGAACTTACAGAGATGCTCCAGTGGTCAGGAAGAGGTACTCCTTCTGTCGTAGCAAGATAGTCACCCCGGGTCGGCGTATTCCCGTCACCTTGAAGGGTCCTTCCTAGCTGGGGGAGAGTTGCGGAGCCCTTCTTGGTTTGGTACTTGCCGTAGGACTAGGTCCTGATCCTAGGTTCCCATCTGCGTTTGATGACGGAGTCCTCGTCCTCATGCTAAAGCCATTTTTGCATGGACTTGTTAGAAGCCTCGACCCGTGGGGAGTCCAGAAGGGTTTCCGGGCGAAGGTAGGCTTCGCCCCCATAGACCGGGGAGTACGGGGTCCCTCCTGGGGTCCATCTAGTTGTCGCCACCGGAGTAGGAGTCTCCGGCGAAGACATCCTTCAGGTCCCCCTTGGGTGACTGATACCCAAGGTCCCGTTCAGCCGCGGCCACCTCGCCGTCGTCGACCCTTTCCATGCCAGGTCGGCGACGAGGTGGGGAGCCGTCCTTGGAAGACTGCTCGTGTCGCTCGCTGACGCGTTTCACGAGGTCGATGATCTCGCGACACTCCACGGCGCTGTGGCGACCGTTGTGGTGCACAGGGCATGAGCCGCTGTTACCGCTCTTCGGTCGTGGGCGTTTGTTGCGGTCGCCTCGGCCCCCAGTCGCGGCTGCGACGACTAGAGCGGTGGACCACAACTTCTGGTGGTCGCGGTCCTTCTTCTTTTTCTTTTTACCGCCCCGTGGGAAGGTACCTGAGCCACCCGTCTAGGTAACCCCGGTCTGCGGGGCCGAGTGCCATGCACGGCCCTCGGCGGCTCTGGCGTACTTGTCAGCCAGAGCAAAGAGTGTGGAGACAGTCTCCACGTCATGCGTGGCCAACTTCTCCAACATTTTCTCATCACGTAGTCCCTGGCGGAAGGCCGTGATGATGGAAGCATAGGAAATGCGAGGTATAGTACCTCGCACCTTGGTGAAGCGGGAGATGATGTCCGGAGAGTCTCTCCGGGCTCTTGCCTCACTGCGTGGAGGTGGGCCTCCACACCGTGTTGCTGGTAAGCGCTGGCGAAGTTCGCAACGAACCGCGCGCAGAGCTCTTCTCAGGAGTAGATTGACCCTGGGGCGAGGTTCATGAGCCAAGTCCGGGCAGGCCCAGACAAGGCGACATGAAAATATGTCGCCATCACAGCGGTGTTTCCACCTGCTGTTGTGATAGCGGTGACGTACACCTGCAGGAATTCCGACGGGTTTGACGTACCGTCGTACTTTTTCGGGAGGTGCGGCCGGAACTTGGATGGCCATGACGCCGCGCGGAGATGATCCGCGAGAGCGACACAGCCCACGCCGGCCAAGGGGACACCCGCTTGGGACCGGGTGCCCATTTAGGCTTGCGGTGCTACCACAACGAAGTCTTGATCGAGGTTGCGACCCTTAATGTTTTGCCGGTGCTCGCGCGCCCTCTCTAAAGAGATCCGGGCGTCCTCTCCCGCACGCCTGCGGTTGAGCTCTGCCCGGAGGTCGTCGGTCTGCGCGCCACTTACTGAGGGTGAGCGCACAGACACCGTCGCCTCACGTTGGTGCCGGGATGACCGAGGCTTGGACCTGGTCTTGGTGGAATGCACCATGCCGAGCAGCCGGTCGACGTCGTCGTGCCACTGCTTCGTGGCCCCTGACGAGGCCGTGGAGCTTGGAGGGTGGCGCAGCCACTCTTTGGCCGCAGACAATGCGCCGGGCTCCGCCCTTGACGGAGTCTGGGACGCCTGTGCAGGCGTGTGCTGCCGCACAGCGTGCACAACAGCAGCCCCAGACATAGGGAGATTTGATACTCGTGGCATGGAGGACACAACTTCTTCCTCCACCACGAAATCCTCCGAAGTGTCGGCGTGGTGCTCAATGATTTGCACCATCATGCCGAGCAAGAAAACAAGCGAAAACCTAAAGCCAAGCCCCCTACCTGGCGCGCCAAATGTCGGAGAGGGAATTCTCCGGCCAGGTGGCAGAGTGCACCCACCGTAAATCCTAAGATGAGGAGGGGGCTTAAGCGTTTTGCCTGTTGGTAGATGAACGATGAACTTAGGAACACGCGAGGATTTAGAGTGGTTCGGGCCGCCGGAGCGTAATACCCTACTCCACTGCGTGTTGGATTGCTGTCAAAGCTTGAGAGCTGAGAGTCTAAGTCTAAGTTCGGTCTGTCTGTGTCCCCGTCCCCTTGTAACGTTGCATGCTTCCCCTTTTATAGCTCAAGGGGGCACGTACAAGGGTACTAAGCCCCGACATGTGGGCCCAGGAATATAATGGATGTAATACTTGGAGTTGCTGGAGCACTCTTCTTGCACCCTGACATACGCGATCTGCGTGGTATTGGCGTGCAGGGGAAGCTTCCATGGCAACACATAAGTGATAATGGACACAGTGCACCTTGCAGCACGGGCGTACTGTTTGGCAATGGACTGGACAGGCACGCCGCCTGCAGGATGGCCTGGACGCCACCTGCCAGCTGAGTGGACATGTCACAATAAATGCTGAGGCGGCACATCGCCTGTCAGTAGGGTGGACAGGCGACGCGTCCTCTCCGCAATAAATGCAGAGACCGCGCGGCCCAGAGGCCTTACGTCAGGCTTGAAAGGGAAATAGGGTCAAACCTTTTCCTAAATGATTTTGGTGGTTGAATTGCCCAACACAAATAATTGGACTAACTAGTTTGCTCTAGATTATATGCTCTACAGGTGCCAAAGGTTCATCTACAACTATTCTAAATCGACTGTCCGGAATACCGTAGATTATTCCGGACAGGAGAAGTTTTTTGGAATAACAGACTATGTGCGGACCGTCCGGGCCCTTGCGGCGGACCGTCCGCGACACGAGGATGTCACTCGGCCAGAACCAATGCAAAAATCCAAGTCTGTGCTGCGGACCGTCCGATGGAAGAGCAAGCACCGTCTGAGACCACACGCGGACCGTCCGGGCCCTTGCGGCGGACCGTCCGCGACACCGAGTTGACTTCGACCAGGAACTACAAATCAGGGACAGTCCGACTAAACCGCGGACCGTCCAGCTACAACGTGCGGACCGTCCGGCTATAATTCGCGGACAGTCCGCATGTGAAGACCTGGTTCAGCCCGAAGGTGACAAGTTGAGCAAAAGGAATTATAGAGCTGGCGCGGACCGTCCGGGACCAAGGGCGGACCGTCCGCGTGGTGTCACCGAGGCAGATAGCCGTTGATCTAGCCGTTGATCTGACAGAAGTATCCGTTGAAGATGTCAGAATCGACCGTTGGAGGGTCGCGGACCGTCCGGGCCCTAGCCGCGGACCGTCCGCCAGTGCAATTCCTGGCAGATGCGACCCAACGGCTATATGGGTGGTTGAGGGCTATATATACCACCCCAACCGGCCACTTCAAGGTGTGGGAGCCCAAGCAACATTCCAAGTCATATAGTTGACATACTCAAGCCCTCCCAACCACATATATTCATTGATACATCCTATACACAAGATCTAGCCCACTACAACCAACACAAGTGCCACAAAAGAGAGAGCGAGCAATTGAGAGCTACTCAATTGAGTTTAGCCCTAGTGCCTTGTGAGATTCATTGAGAGATAGTGTGTGCTTCATCTTTGTGTTCATTTGCGCGTGGGGTTTTGACTCCCATTCAAACTTCCTCCAAAGTGTTGGAGGCTTGTAAAAGCTAGCAAGAGACACCAAAGATTGTGGTGGTCCTTGTGGGATCGAGAGTGATCCTTGAGAAGAAGAAGAGCTCGCCGATCCTTGGGTGATCGGGGGAGAGAGGGAAAGGGTTGAAAAAGACCCGTCCTTAAGTGGACTCCTCAACGGGGACTAGGCCTTCGAGGGCCGAACCTCGGTAAAACAAATCACCCGTGTTCATTGTGTTTTTGCTTGTGATTTGTTTGCTTTCCCTTACTCTAAGTTCTCTTGCACTATTCTTTGCTCATATCATTTGGTGTTGCTTCAAGTTAAACTCTCATTTAAGTGAAGCAACACTCCGCAAGAAAGAACTTGAGTTGGTGCTCTTTTCATCTAAGCTTTCTTGCTTTATTATCATAGACTTATTAGTTGTATTGGTTTATCACTTCCGCATTATTTGAAAGCTATACTCTTTACTAGCAAGAACTTAGTTTTTATACTCCGATAATTGTTCATCTTGTTCTAACCACTAATCAAAGGATCTAGTTGGGGGATAAAGTTTTAATTTTCAGGTTTCGCCTATCCACCCCCCCCCTCTAGGCGACTTTCAATTGGTATCAGAGCAAGGCACTTCATCTTGAGTCTAACAACTCGAAGTGATGGCTCGTAAAAGATCCCAAAAGAACAAGAAGACATCTTCCAAGGAAAACACAGAGGTAACTCTTGAAATATTACTTTCCGATTGTTCTAATTATGATTCATGGTCTACTAGAGTTATAAATGCCTTCAGAACCGTAGATCCACAATTAGAACAAATTTTAGACAAGAGTATTATCCCTCCTAACTATGATAGGAAAAATGTTTCCGATGAGGACCAAAGATGTATTCGCTTAAACTATCTAGCTTTTGACATCTTGGTTAATTCTCTTAGCAAGGAAGATTATCATGCCCTCATAATGAATCATTATGAACATATTCCCGATGCGCATGATATTTGGACTAGAATTAAAAGCAAGTCTAATAAGTCCAAAAATGATAGTTCATTTTGTGCTTCTACTTCCTTTGGTATTTGTGATACTAACCCTTGCAAGGGAGAAGAAGAAAATGAACGATGGAGACCAAACGATGAATCCACCTCTCCAAAAGGTTTGTCTTCCCATTTCGATTCCCACATGTGTTGTGTAGCTAATGAAAATGATAGCGGAAGCACAAACGAGGATGAGGAGGAAGAAAGAAGCTTTGTGCATCTCTACGCTCGCCTAAGCCAAGAAGATAAGGCGGTCATGCTCAAACTTCTAGAAAGAGCGAGAGAACAAAGCGAAGCTCGTCAAAGGCTAGAAGATATTCTCTCCATAAAGATGCAACACTTTGACGAGTTGACTAAAGAACATGAGGAGCTAAAGTGCTCTCATGTTGATTTGGTCCAAAGGTATGAAACTATTTCAATTGAGCAAGATAACGCTTTACATTGTATCGCTCAATTAGTAAATAGGAATACCTTGCTTAAGGACCAAATAGAAAAGCTAAAAGTTGAAAATCTAGCTTTTCAAAATAAATATGATATGCTTCTATGTTCTCATGAAAATCTTATAGATGATCATATCATATTAAACATTGCTCATGAGGTTGTGATAGAAAATTTAAAATCCCAACAACCTCACTCATGCACATGTATTCAAATTGATACTATATTACCATGTGCTAATGCTTGTTGTTCGTCGACAAGCAAATCTTCTTTTGAGCTAGAATCTACAGGAACAAATGATGATTCATATCAAAAGCTCAAAGAAGAAAATGAGAGGCTAAAGAAGAGCTTGACACAACTTAAAGGGAAATGCATTGCCCAACCTTCTCAAGATAACCGTGATCACATGGTGAAGAAGCTTGAGACGGGAACAACCGTGGCATGCACTACATCCCTTGAAGAAAATGTCAAGGATTTGAGGATTGCCAAGAGGAATAAACAAAAGAAGAAATTCAACACCTCCTCCAAAAGCCTCAACCACGCCTCCACAAAAGGTAACATCCAAGGTAATGATCAAGCCACACTTCACATTAAGAGGTGTAGTGAATGCTTTAAAGAGGGGCACTTGATTAGGTCATGTCCCTACATTAAAAATGGCTTGATTATTAACAAGGATGATAGACTTTGTTTTAAATGCTCCAAGAAGGGACACTTGCTTAGATCTTGTCCCCATTTAAAACAAAAAGGCATAGGGTTAGAAAAGAAGGTTTTTACTAACCATGTAGCAGGCAACAAACAAGGAAAGAAGAAATCTTCAAAATTTGGAAAACGCCTATGCTACACATGCCGAAAGAAGGGACATCAATGCAAAGATTGTCCCATTGGTAAAAATCTCACTCCTAACTTGTCATTTGATTCATATATAACTAGGCAACCCAAGATTGCAACTTGTGCTAGAAAGGTAACAAGTTTACCAAGCGCTAGCACAAAGGACACTTGGGTTCCTAGATCTTTGTTTACTAACCTTAACGGACCCATCAAGCGATGGGTACCAAAATGTGCTTGACAAGATTTGTAGGAGAAGGAGATGGTATGAACCTTTGGGGTGCTTGAGGGAGTTAATTCAATTCTTATCAACTCAAGCTATCAATCTTCAAATGATCTACATATTCAAGATTGACCAAAGGTTATTTCAATATGTTATTCAAAGCCCATATCATCTCGGAGAAGATTTTGATGTTGTAGGAATTAAAGAATTATCATGTGCGGAATTTCAAAGCCTACAACATGGAGGAAAGTCAAAGGATGGTAACATTTATATTCTTAAGTGCAATTATCTTAATTTGTCATGTGTCTTGTGTAGTCACATAGAAATAGAAAGCACTTAAGGATGTTTTAAAATTATGTCATCATTCTTTGAAGAAATTCCTTTCATATGGTAGATTGTGTATTTATCAATTCTATATTACGACAATCTACATGTTTTAAATTGTTGCAATTTTTCATGGCATGTTTTTTACATTAATTATTATTGCCATGTGCTAGATATAGAGAAGATATTTCATGTTCTTAAAAGAATAAGGTGTCATGTAAGGAATCCAAATACTTAGGACACTTATAAAAGGAAAATTCTCTCTATAGCTAGAAAAGTGAGACTATTGTTTTTATCTAAATAATTTAAGTAGTCTCACTTGTAGAAATAATTTTCTCTATGGAAATGCGTAATTCACCATGGCAAGGAAAATCAATCCAATAATGTATGTTGTATGCTTTATTGCTTAAATTGGATATGATTCTTCTACATCTATCGCTCTCCATGTTATGAATTAGATTTATTCCCTTAAGTCTCAAGAATTTAACCATGCCTGTTTTATGAGTTAAAACTAGGCATACTTCATGGAATAATCTAGTTCATATTATAAAGTTTCCATGCCAATAGTAATTCACTTTTCATTCTTTGTCAAAATGATTACTAAATGGAAACTAGTGCTTGTGTTACTAACGTATCTCTTGAGCTTACTTATAAATATGCATAGAAGGGAAAGTACACAAGCCTCATGGTTTGATCTTCACCCAAAAGAAGAAAGGTAAAAGCAAAGGTATGGGAACTCATCTCTTTAATATAGTTCCCTTCAATGGTTATTCACTCTAAATTATCATTCTTGAAGAATAGATTCTTTGGAGGACTAAATTTGTCTTGATGTGCACTCAATCACATTCTCATAAATGCACTTATCCATTAGAATCTAATTCATGGCTTTGCTATATTTGTTTTCATATTGATATGCTTCCAAGTTATGATGTTAAAATTCAATATGAAGAAGTAAAATTTCCTAAGATTGTTCAAAATGTTTAGAAGGTGCATATCCCTCTTTTTATGGTGTGCACTAATATTAAGGATTTTTCTTCACCTCTATGTGACTTGTGGATGATGAATTATGCATGTTAGTTATCTAAAGAAATCATCCCTCGCCATATACTCCCTTGCGTCATTAACATGTCTCTTGAGTATTTTCAATAAGTTTGGAAGGTAAAAGAGACAAATATAAAGGGAGGACACTCAAATGAAAAAGAAAGAACATCAAGGACAACAACATCTACCTGGACAATAAGGTCTTCACAACAATCAATGATGTGGTTGTAAGCATTCTAAATCCTTTTTCATTATGAGATTACCAGGCTCAAGTTGTTTATTGCTAAATTTATGAGCCTTGATCAAAATGTATAATGTGTCTCCCTTTATGTCTTTAAAAGTGAATGCATCGAAATCAATTCTTTCAATTCCTTGATGCATATCTTTAGGGGGAGTCCATTCCTATATTTTGATTATGTTGAGACTATTGTTTTCATATAGTCTCTTACATGAGAATAATGTTTCTCATAAAGTATGCTACTTCACATCAATCCAACTTGTTAAAATAATGTCGCTTTTATCAATAATCGTTGCTTTCATTGCTAAAGTAGCTTGCTTATTGGATTCTCCTATTTTTGAGCTTAGTTAAAAATCTAATGCCTATGTTGTTCTTTTTGATCGCATCTGTTGTTTGATCATTGAATAACTTCAATTATCACTTATGCTACTTAGTGCCTCATGCAATTTCAATTTGATTTCAATTGGTAATTTCAATCGACATCTATCTTGATATGCACTAAGTTAAAAGGAGAATTCATGATACATTTATGCAACTTGTGATCCATTTGATATATGCTAACAAGAACTTGAAAAGATTACTAGTTGTAGAACTCTCTCTTGTGCAAAATATTTCCATATATTGTCATTAAGAATTGGTCTTAAGCATCTAAGACTAAGGACAAGCACAATGAAGAGAGCGTCCCTATGTAAAGGTACATAAAGGTAAAACTATCTCCTTTCATTTGTACCTAAATCTTCCTTTTCTATACATTCTTTGCATATCTTGTATAAAAGGAAGAGAAAGCATGTCCATGTATTATCCCTGCTTCATATCTAGTTTAACTTCTCAAAAGTTCATTCATGCTTTAATGCATCTTTGTTGAAACTAGATGAAGTGATTTAATTGTCAAAGAGCTTAAAGCTTAACCTTGTAACGAGGATAAGCTGCCTTTATTCCAAAGGTGGATGGTCCTTAAGCCTCTTTGAAATCCTTAAGGGAAAATGCTTGAAATGTTTACAACATGCTTTCATAAGTGCATCAACTGACATGAGCATCACACTCATAATATTACACAATGCACTTCACATTCCGTATAATATAGATATGTTCTCATTAACCTAATTATGTGCAATTGGCATTTAAGGCCAAAATATATGATTCTCTCCATGCACATATTTAGGGGGAGCAATCTATATTGTATAGAATTGTTTAATCTTAATTGACATATCCTTTTTAATCATGTCTCTTTCCTTTGGTACATTTGCATATTTCTTATCTTTATTGTGTGCCAAGGCTAAGACTAATATGCTTTCATGAGCATCTCATGTATTAAGTCTTAGATTGAAAGGGAAATGGAGCATTCGGCAAAGACATCGCTTCCACTCAACTCCGTTGGTATTATCCACTCTTTGCCGGTATCCCGCTGTCTCTCCGTCTTTGGTATAATCTTCACTCATGTTTTATTTGCCAAAGGGGAGAAAGTAGTTATTTAAGGGCTTATATTTCACTCTGAGTATCCGTTTTTGGCGATTCATGCCAAAGGGGGAGAAAGTATTAGGCCCAAAGCAAAATGACCGCACCACCACCTCCTAATTTCAAATTGGTAAAACTAATGATTTTCAATTGGTAAAATTCAAATTGGTATCTTTGATTTTCAATTGGTAAATTTCAAATTGGTATCTTATTACGTTCAAAAGGGGGAGAAAGTAGTATTTTCAAAATTGATATCTTAAAACCCTCTTGAACACTAAGAGGAGGATTTCATTGAGGGGGAGTTTTGTTTAGTCAAAGGAAAAGCATTTTGAAACAGGGGGAGAAAATTTCAAATCTTGAAAATGCTTCTCAAAATTTTATTCATTTACCTTTGACTATCTGCAAAAGAACTTTGAAAAGAATTTACAAAAGAGTTTGCAAAAAAAAAAACAAAACAAATGGTGCATGCATTGTCCAAAACATTAAATATGAAGAAAGCATCCATGCATATCTTATGAAATGTAACATTGGTTTAATTCCAAGTAACCTTTGCACTTACCTGTTGCAAACTAGTTCAATTACTGCACTTATATATTTGCTTTGGTTTGTGTTGGCATCAATCACCAAAAAGGGGGAGATTGAAAGGGAAATAGGGTCAAACCTTTTCCTAAATGATTTTGGTGGTTGAATTGCCCAACACAAATAATTGGACTAACTAGTTTGCTCTAGATTATATGCTCTACAGGTGCCAAAGGTTCATCTACAACTATTCTAAATCGACTGTCCGGAATACCGTAGATTATTCCGGACAGGAGAAGTTTTTTGGAATAACAGACTATGTGCGGACCGTCCGGGCCCTTGCGGCGGACCGTCCGCGACACGAGGATGTCACTCGGCCAGAACCAATGCAAAAATCCAAGTCTGTGCTGCGGACCGTCCGATGGAAGAGCAAGCACCGTCTGAGACCACACGCGGACCGTCCGGGCCCTTGCGGCGGACCGTCCGCGACACCGAGTTGACTTCGACCAGGAACTACAAATCAGGGACAGTCCGACTAAACCGCGGACCGTCCAGCTACAACGTGCGGACCGTCCGGCTATAATTCGCGGACAGTCCGCATGTGAAGACCTGGTTCAGCCCGAAGGTGACAAGTTGAGCAAAAGGAATTATAGAGCTGGCGCGGACCGTCCGGGACCAAGGGCGGACCGTCCGCGTGGTGTCACCGAGGCAGATAGCCGTTGATCTAGCCGTTGATCTGACAGAAGTATCCGTTGAAGATGTCAGAATCGACCGTTGGAGGGTCGCGGACCGTCCGGGCCCTAGCCGCGGACCGTCCGCCAGTGCAATTCCTGGCAGATGCGACCCAACGGCTATATGGGTGGTTGAGGGCTATATATACCACCCCAACCGGCCACTTCAAGGTGTGGGAGCCCAAGCAACATTCCAAGTCATATAGTTGACATACTCAAGCCCTCCCAACCACATATATTCATTGATACATCCTATACACAAGATCTAGCCCACTACAACCAACACAAGTGCCACAAAAGAGAGAGCGAGCAATTGAGAGCTACTCAATTGAGTTTAGCCCTAGTGCCTTGTGAGATTCATTGAGAGATAGTGTGTGCTTCATCTTTGTGTTCATTTGCGCGTGGGGTTTTGACTCCCATTCAAACTTCCTCCAAAGTGTTGGAGGCTTGTAAAAGCTAGCAAGAGACACCAAAGATTGTGGTGGTCCTTGTGGGATCGAGAGTGATCCTTGAGAAGAAGAAGAGCTCGCCGATCCTTGGGTGATCGGGGGAGAGAGGGAAAGGGTTGAAAAAGACCCGTCCTTAAGTGGACTCCTCAACGGGGACTAGGCCTTCGAGGGCCGAACCTCGGTAAAACAAATCACCCGTGTTCATTGTGTTTTTGCTTGTGATTTGTTTGCTTTCCCTTACTCTAAGTTCTCTTGCACTATTCTTTGCTCATATCATTTGGTGTTGCTTCAAGTTAAACTCTCATTTAAGTGAAGCAACACTCCGCAAGAAAGAACTTGAGTTGGTGCTCTTTTCATCTAAGCTTTCTTGCTTTATTATCATAGACTTATTAGTTGTATTGGTTTATCACTTCCGCATTATTTGAAAGCTATACTCTTTACTAGCAAGAACTTAGTTTTTATACTCCGATAATTGTTCATCTTGTTCTAACCACTAATCAAAGGATCTAGTTGGGGGATAAAGTTTTAATTTTCAGGTTTCGCCTATCCACCCCCCCCTCTAGGCGACTTTCAAGGCTCCGCCCGCTGGCTTACGTCACGGGCAACAAGCCACGTGGCAGCATCGGGTCTCCGCCTGAGCGGAGAGCGCAATCGCACAGGATAAAGCCTGGACACGTGTCAGTACCGGACCCTTGCTTAGGCCAGGGTATCCCCTGTCCCGGGACCTCGTTATGGGTGGCTCGAACCTTACTCGGAGGGATCCGGACCCCATCCAAGGGACCCGACACGCTTACTTGGGAGTCCTGGACCGTATTCGGGGGTCCGGGCTGTGCGTACAGGGGTCCGATGCTTCCTCATGGAGGTCCGGTCCAACTGATTACCTCCTGGGAAATATCATCTTTTCTGGCCACGTGGCGCCCCTGGAGCCGTCCGCGTGGTATGGCCGGGTTTTGTTCACCGCGCGGCTAGATATTGCCGCACGGGCACCGTGCCTTCATACTGTAGTAAGGGGTACCCTTGATTCAGGATACCGACAACTATATTTTATATCCTGCTAATTATCCTGAGCATAAAATTAGGAGAATTCATGTTAGGAAACCTCATACTGTTTCACATCATGCTTTTATGTATAAAAATGAGGCTTCCAGCTCTAGGCAATCAACTCATGTTAAATTGTCTAAAAGGAAAACTCCTACTGCATCAAATGATCATAATATTTCATTCAATACTTTTGATGCTTCTTATGTGCTCACTAACAAATCAGGCAAAATAGTTGCCAAATATGCTGGGGGCAAACACAAGGGGTCAAAGACTTGTGTTTGGTTACCCAAGATGCTTGTTTCTAACGTGAAAGGACCCAAGACTGTTTGGGTACCTAAAAACAAGGCCTAAGTTGTTTTGCAGGTTTATGCATCTGGGGGCTCAAGCTGGATAATTGATAGCGGATGCACGAACCACATGACAGGGGAGAAAAGAATGTTCTCCTCCTACGAGAAAAACGAAGATCCCCAAGGAGCTATCACATTCGGGGATGGAAATCAAGGTTTGGTCAAAAGACTTGGTAAAATTGCTATATCACCTCACTATTCTATTTCCAATGTTTTTCTTGTAGATTCTTTAGATTATAACTTGCTTTTCGTTTCTCAATTATGCAAAATGGGCTATAACTGTCTATTTACAGATGTAGGTGTTACTGCCTTTAGAAGAAGTGATGATTTAGTAGCATTTAAGGGAGTATTAGAGGGTCAGCTATACTTAGTTGATTTTAACAAAGTTGAACTCGATACTTGCTTAATTACTAAGACTAATATGGGTTGGCTCTGGCATCGCCGATTAGCCCATGTTGGGATGAAGAATCTTCACAAGCTTCTAAAGGGAGAGCACATTTTAAAACTAACAAATGTTCATTTTGAGAAAGACAGGGTTTGTAGCGCATGTCAAGTAGGGAAGCAAGTTGGTGCTCATCATCCACACAAGAACATAATGACGACCGACAGGCCGCTCAAGCTACTCCACATGGATCTATTCGGCCCGATAGCTTACATAAGCATCGGCGGGAGTAAGTACTATCTAGTAATTGTGGATGACTATTCTCGCTTCACTTGGGTATTATTTTTGCAGAAAAAATCACAAATCCAAGAGACTTTGAAGGGATTCTTGAGACGGGCTCAAAATGAGTTCGGATTGAGAATCAAAAAGATAAGAAGCGACAACGGGACAGAGTTCAAGAACTCACAAATAGAAAGATTTCTTGAGGATGAGGGCATCAAGCATGAGTTATCTTCTCCCTACACACCTCAACAAAATGGTATAGTGGAGAGGAAGAATAGAATTCTATTGGACATGACAAGAACCATGCTTGATGAATACAAGACTCCGGACCGGTTTTGGACTGAGGCGATTAACACCGCCTGCTACTCCATCAACCGGCTCTACCTTCACCGAATCCTCAAGAAGACATCATACAAACTCCTCACTGGTAAAAAGCCCAATGTTTCATATTTTAGAGTCTTTGGATGCAAATGTTTTATTCTTATTAAAAGAGGTAGAAAGTATAAATTTGCTCTTAAGGCTGTAGAAGCTTTTTACTAGGATATGACTCAAACACAAGGGCATATAGAGTTTTCAACAAATTCACTAGATTAGTTGAGGTTTCTTGTGACATTGTGTTTGATGAGACTAATGGCTCCCAAGTGGAGCAAGTTGATCTTGATGAGCTAGATGATGAAGAGGCTCCGCGCGTCACGCTAAGGAACATGTCCATTGAGGACGTGTGTCCTAAGGAATCCGAAGAGCCTACACAAGCACAAGATCAATCGTCATCTTCCAATCAAGCATCTCCACCAACTCAAGATGAGGAATAGGCTCAAGATGATGAAAATGAAGATCAAGAGAATGAGCCACCTCAAGAGGAGGACAAGGATCAAGGGGGAGATGAAGTGGATCAAGACAAGGAAGATGATCAAGAAATACAGGGTCAAAGACCGCCACACCCAAGAGTCCAACAAGCAATTCAACGAGATCACCCCGTCAACTCCATCCTTGGTGACATACATAAGGGGGTAACTACGAGATCTCGAGTTGCTCATTTTTGTGAACATTACTCTTTTGTGTCCTCTATTGAGCCATACAGGGTGGAGGATGCACTAAGAGATTCAGATTGGGTGTTGGCTATGCAAGAGGAGCTCAACAACCAAAAAGAGCATGTGGATATTCTGCAACAAGCAAGATGAGCATGATGTGGTGACAAGGAACAAAACCCGACTTGTGGCCAAAGGTTATTCACAAGTCGAAGGTTTTGACTTTGGTGAAACTTATGCACTCGTAGCTAGGCTTGAGTCAATTCACATATTACTTGCCTATGCTACTTACCATGGCTTTAAGCTTTATCAAATGGACGTGAAAAGTGCCTTCCTCAATGGACCAATTAAGGAAGAGGTCTATGTTGAGCAACCTCCCGGCTTTGAAGATAGTGAGTACCCTAACCTTGTGTATGAACTCTCAAAGGCGCTTTATAGGCTCAAGCAAGCCCCAAGAGCATGGTATGAATGCTTGCAAGATTTCCTTATCACTAATGGCTTCAAAGTCAGCAAAGCCGATCCTACACACTTTACTAAAACTATTGCAAAAGATTTGTTTGTATGCCAAATTTATGTTGATGATATCATATTTGGGTCTACTAACGAATCTACATGTAAAGAGTTTAGTAGGATCATGACACAAAAATTCGAGATGTCTATGATGGGAGAGTTGAAGTATTTCCTAGGATTTCAAGTTAAGCAACTCCAAGACGGCACATTCATCAGCCAAACAAAGTACATTCAAGACATACTTAACAAGTTTGGAATGAAGGATGCCAAGCCCATCAAGACACCTATGAGAACAAATGGGCATCTCGACCTCGACACGGGAGGTAAGTCCGTAGATCAAAAGGTATATCGGTCAATAATAGGATCTTTACTTTATTTATGTGCATCTCGACCGGATATTATACTTTCTGTATGCATGTGTGCAAGGTTGCAAGCCGATCCTATGGAAGTTCACCTTAAGGCCGTAAAAAGAATCATGAGATACTTAGTTTATACTCCTAAGTTTGGTCTTTGGTACCCCAAGGGATCCACTTTTAATTTAATAGGGTATTCCAATGCTGATTGGACAGGGTGTAAAATTGATAGAAAGAGCACATCAGGGACTTGTCAGTTTCTGGGGAGATCCCTGGTGTCTTGGGCTTCAAAGAAACAAAACTCAATAGCTTTTTCTACCACCGAAGCCGAGTACATTGTCGCAGGCCATTGCTGTGCGCAATTACTTTGGATGAGGCAAACCCTTAGGGACTATGGCTACAAATTGAGCAAAGTCCATCTCCTATGTGACAATGAGAGTGCAATCCGCATGGCGGATAATCCCGTTGAACACAGCCGCACTAAGCACATAGATATTCGGTATCACTTTCTGAGGGATCACCAACAAAGGGGGATATCGAAATTGCTTATGTTAGCACCAAATAACAATTAGCCGATATCTTTACCAAACCATTAGATGAGAAAACCTTTAGCAAACTTAGGAATGAGCTAAATATTTTTGATTCTCGGAATTTTGATTGAAACATTGCACACATAGCTCATTTGTATACCTTTGATCATATCTCTTTCATGACTATGACTAATGTGTTTTCAAGTGTATTTCTATGCTAAGTCGTAGATTGAAAGGGAAATGTAGTACTCGACGAAGACAAGGCTTCCACTCCACTCTACCGGTATCTTTTATCCTTCGTCGTCACTCCACACCACTCTTCGATTGGTATAATCTTTTCACTCATATTTACTTGTACCAATAGGGGAGAAAGTAAAAAGGGCTCACAAAGTCTCCGTTTTTGGCGATTAATGCCAAAGGGGGAGAGAGTATTAGCCCAAAGCAAAAGGACCGCACCACCAATTTAAAACTTCATTTTGAAAGTTTTTCAAAATTGGTATCTAACTATGTTTTCAAATAATTTTTCAATTGGTTAGTATTTTCAAAAATTTCTAAAACCCCCTTGAAAACTAAGAGGAGAATTTCATTCAGGTGGAGTTTTGTTTAGTAAAAAAGAAAGCATTTGAAACAGGGGGAGAAATTTCAAATCTGGAAAATGCTTCTTGCAATCTTATTGATATACCTTTGACTATTTGCAAAAAGATCTTGAAAATATTTTCAAAAAGAATTTGCAAAAACAAAACAAGTGATGCAAGCGTGGTCCAAAATGTTAAATAAAAGAAAGCAATCCATGCATATCTAGTGAAACTATAAATTGGTTTAATTCTAAGTAACATATGCACTTACCTTATGCAAACTAGTTCAATTCTGCACTTATATATTTGCTTTGGTTTGTGTTGGCATCAATCACCAAAAAGGGAGAGATTGAAAGGGAAATATGGTTAACCTTTTCCCAGTATTAATTCTGGTGGTTGAATGCCCAACACAAATATTGGACTAACTAGTTTGCTCTAGATTATATGTACTACAGGTGCATAAAAGTTCAACACAAACCAATAAATGATTGAAGTTAGGGATCAAATTCAAAGGAGCAAAGAAACCGAGTGTGCTCTGGTCTGGCGCACCGGACTGTCCGGTGTGCCATCGGACATTGTCCAGTGCACCAGGACCGTATAGAGTCCAACGAGCCACTCTCGGGTTTCTTCAGGCATACTCTGCTATAATTCAACGGACTGTCTGGTGCACTAGCGGAGCAACGTCTACTTCGCGCAACGGTCGACTGCAAAAGCTGAAGAACAGAGGAACAGTGCGCAGTAGAGTCAGAGCACAGAGTCAGAGGCGCACTGGACAGTGAACAATGCATGTCCGGTGTGGCACCGGACTGTCCGGTGCTTCATGAGGACAAAGCCTCCAACAGTCGACAGCTCCCGAACCCTAACGGTTGGGTGACGTGGCTGGCGCACCGGACAGTGTCCGGTGGCGCACTGGACTGTCCGATGCGCCCATCCGCAACAGCCCTCCTCAACGGCTTGTTGGTGGTTGAGGGCTATAAATATCCCTAACCACCACCACTTCAAGCATCCAAGATTTCTGAGTATAACATTCATTACAACAGCTCTAGCATTCACTCCAAGACACAATTCAAAAGATCAAAACCTCTCCAAGTCTCCAATTCATTTCAAATACTTAGTGACTTGTGAGAGAGAGATTTTGTGTTCTTTTGAGCTCTTGCCTTCTTCCTTTCTCATTTCTTTTCTCAAGTTATTTGTAATCGAAGCAAGAGACACCTAAGTGTGTGATGGTCCTTGCGGGGTATAAGTGACCCGGGAGATTAAGGAAAAGGCTCACTCGGTCTAAGGTGACCGTTTGAGAGAGGGAAAGAGTTGAAAGAGACCCGATCTTTGTGACCACCTCAACGGGCACTAGGTTCATTAGAACCGAACCTCGGTAAAAGAAATCACCGTGTTCATCCGCTTTATTTCTTGGTTGATTTGTTTTCCCCTCTCTTTCGGACTCGGATTCATTTCTAACGCTAACCTCGACTTGTAGTGTGCTTAAGTTTATAATTTCCAGATTCCATCTATTCACCTCCCCTCTAGGCGACTTTCACATGTCAGCTGTGGGCTAGGAGGGCAAATAAGGTAGAGAGGACGAGGAAGTGGATAGGTGGTGTGGCGTGGGACCAAGAGAGAGGTCTGCTGGCCACGAGATTGGTGAGAGGGCGTTGGCGGGTTCTGGGGGCGGGAGGAGCATTTGGGAGGGTCACCTGGTGGGGGGCTGCCTTGGAGGTTGGGGGAAAGAGGGAATGTACCGACCATGTACATCCAGCTACTCACGTCTTGGCCAAATTCGGACCAGCAGCACCTAGGCCACACACCCTTCTCTAGTAATTCCACGCCTTTCGGAGATCTAGAGCTCGTGCGGGATGTCAAGGTGGTGGTTGACCTCGATGACGACCCAGATAGGCCTAAAGTAGTTGGGGTTCAGGTCATTGGCATGGATTTCCCTGACTTCACAGCCAGCCGCAAAGGCGTGGTGGACGACATAGCGATTCGACGCTTCGGTGGGAAGTCGATCGACACGGGAAGAGCAAGCCACACAGGGACATGAATGAAGCGGTTGGATGTTTCCTCCAGGTGCTCGAAGGAGTGGGACATACCTTCAAAGGCCAGGGGGTTGAGGGCGCGGATGAGCTTGCGATGGGCTTGGGAGTTGAACAAGAGGATTGCCACACACCTAGAGGAGGGTAGCAGATCCACTAGCACTTCGGGGGCGATGCACTGGAGGCAGGCGCATAGACAGATCATGGATTCCAGCTCAACCACTGCCCCTCGATGGTATAGGCATGAAGGATGCGATTTTTGAGGGCATGGTCGCAGGGGGCATCCATGTCTCAAGGTACTGTTGTGGTTGCCTCCCACGTCACCCTGTCCAATGCTTTCATTGGAGCCAGAGGACTCACCACCCTAGGACTGGATGGCGTCAAGCGACGAGGAGCCGAAGGTGGAGGCAACGCCGCTGTCTCGCTCAAAGCTAGGAGCAGTGGGGGCCGACTGGCGTACACTAGATGTGTTTTGGGTTTAGGGTAGATCATCAGTGGAGGCCGATGTTTGCAAGCTACGTGTAGGCGAAACGGTGGCACCGTCGAAGCGAAGCTCAACATGTTGCTAACGAAGTCATTGGTGAAGTGGGATGAGGAGAAGGTTGGGACGAACAAGATGAACGCAACATGTTTATGAACGATCGGAGACGACCAAATGGTGGAGAAGTTGTGCAGGAAGAGATCTTGAAGAAGTGGTCTCGGGAAGATATGATCCTTACCTAAAGCCCGTGGCGCTGACCACTGAGGTGGTGGCCAGCTGAGGGTTGCGACATCCTCTAGATACTTGCAGTGAGGGGCTGCATCGGCCGGGCAACGTTCGACATGGTTGTAGGGGTTGGGGACACGCCGGTGAGGTGGGTTGCAGGGGTCAGGGGCTAGGCGATTCAGGGGAGGGAGCTCATCCTGCGGTCACTCTTCTAATTTGACTTCATAATCCACCAAAAAATCGGAACATCCCTTAACTGGTAATGCGATAATGCGAGTACGAAATAGATAGGGATGAATTCGGATCGAATACATATGAAAACGAATCCATATGAACGAATACTTTGAATTCGAGTCATATTTGGACACTTATTTGATTTGAAACATAACATCATAATAAGTATTAATTTGTTTTATCGATGTATTTATAGTTGGTAAAAATCATATTACAAACAAATTATGAATATATTTTTCCATAAATTATTTATACCAGGTATATTTATATTTTAGACTCTAAATATATTCTTTTGTATATTAAATATATTTGTATTTTAGATTCTAAAAATTCCTATGATACTCCTACTAATGTAAGATTAACATAATTATTTATTTATAATATAAATATTTTTCAATATTTTAAATGGTGTACATCAGTTTTCTAGTATATTATTAAAATTTAAAATTATTTGTAATTAGTATTAACAATAAGTTTTAAATGGTTTTATGAATTTTGTCGAAATCTTAAACCACCAAATTCGTCGGATACGTCCATTTAACATCCATAGTATCTATATTAGCACTTCATTAGGAAACATTCTGATGTTAATTCGAATCTTCAGACATCCAAATCCAGACATTCGAATCCTTCCCTTTAGATAATCAGAAGTCAGAACCAGATATGATACTACACAAGTCGTGCCTTATATACCTGGAATTATTTACTACATACACATACACATACACTACAGTGAAGCAGCATGTACACATCACCTGATTCACCGTCTCCAACACACGCTGGGGCGACAGACAAGTACGTACCTATGCCCCCCTTATTAACCACTTACACGACCCCACAATACAATTTTCAAGCTAGTAGTCCTCTGGCGCGAGCGGCTGGTGCGCGTGGGGCACGGCGGCGTCGGCGGACGGGATAACCAGGTACTCGTACACCAGCCCTGCAAGCCCGGCGCCGAGGAAAGGGCCCAGCCAGTACACCCAGTGGTGCCTCCACCGCCACCCGACGAGCGCCGGGCCGAAGACCCGCGCCGGGTTCATCCCTGCGCCGTCGAAGGGCCCTCCCGCCAGCACGTTGGCGCCGAGCAGGAAGCCCACGGCCAGCGGCGCGATGGTGCCCACGTGCCCCCGCTTCGGGTCGATCACCGTGGCGTAGTAGGCGTACATGAGGCCGAACGTCATGACGGCCTCCAGCAGCACGGCGTGCCAGTCCCC
This sequence comes from Zea mays, assembly GCF_902167145.1. Classification (NCBI taxonomy): domain Eukaryota; kingdom Viridiplantae; phylum Streptophyta; class Magnoliopsida; order Poales; family Poaceae; genus Zea; species Zea mays. The sequence continues at coordinate 26,527,655 of NC_050100.1, read as the reverse complement.
GACCCCGGACGCGAGCGCGAACCCCGGCGGCCGCATGCCCCCCGTGGCGAGCCGCAGGAGCAGCGTGGCGGCGACGGCGCCCAGCAGCTGCGCGACCCAGTACAAGACCGCGCGGACGAGGGAGACGCGGCCGCCGACGAGCGCGCCGAAGGTGACCGCCGGGTTCACGTGCCCGCCCGAGATGTTGACGGCCACTGCCACGGCCACGGCCAGGGCCAGCGCGTGCGCCAGCGCCACAGCCACCAGGCCGCCCGCCGTGCTCATGTCGTGGTACATCTTCCCTGCGCACACAACACAACAATAAATTAAATAAACGGCAAACCCCACACGCATCGTCGTCGTCGTCGTCGAACACTTTCGAGCGGATCGGAAGACGAAGCGTGCGTGCGTGCGTACCGAGCGAGAGGACGGATCCCTCGGCGGCGAAGACGAAGATGGCGGTGGCGATGAACTCGGAGATGGCGGCGCGGATGGTGTCCGGGTGCGTGGCGTCCTCGCTCCGCCCCACCGTGAACCGCCGCCCCGGTCGCACGCCCGTGCTCATGTCGTCGCCAAATAAAAACCTACCTCTCCTTTAGCTACGGAGACGGAGTAGCTTGCAGTAGCCGCGGGCTTCGTTTCAAACTGCGGAGACGAGTGTGCAGTAGTCAGGAGGTGCGGCGACGGCCAGCGCGCGTGGCTTATAACGTGGCCGAGCCGCGCGCAGCTCCGCGCCACGTGTGGGCGCAGCGGGCCAGCTGGGCGGCACGTCTCAGGGGCCGCCCGTCCATGCGTTCGCGCTGGTGCCTGCCTGTGCGGCTGTGCCTTGTGAGTTCTCCGTGCTCATCTTTATCCGCTGGGTGCGATCGAACTGCCAAGTCACCAGCGTATTGCAGCGAGGAGGTGTACGTTTTCGGTTTTCCCAATCATACATATGTATTCCTCCGTCCTAAAGTATACACGCTTTCTATTTTTAGACATCTTATTCAAAATAATTTTTTTACAAATATTTTCTTGTTGTAAGGTGTGTTTGGCACCGTTTCTTTCGGTTCCACCTAGTGGAAACATCTTTCAAAAAGTAATTAACCTTAAATTTCACCAAAAACTAACACCAAACATTGTGACATTTCTTCTAGACCAGAAGCACCTTAATACGCTGCAAATTACTTCCTTCGTTCAAAATTAATAATTATATGGTACCTAAACTCTAGTGTCCAACAGGTTTTACTTATAAGGACAAGTATATAATGAGTTTTTTACCCGCAGATATGGCAATGGACACAATCATATACCCGTCGGGTATATGAGTATGGGTATAAGTATAGACTATTTATACCCACATACCTATGGATAATTTATACCCGCCTCAATCACATATACATCCTACCAAATTAAGCAAATATAATAAGTATATATTAGCAAAATAGGGTCAATGTACATGTTCCAATATTATTCATTATTGTCATCATATTATTTACTCATATTTAATTATTTACTATTTTCATTGCGCCATATATTTATTAGATTTATGCTATTCAATATGTGTAGTTGGTATCTAACCGGATATGAGTTACCCGTTACCCGTGTGGAATTTTATACCCGCGAGTGGGTATAGGTATTATAGTGGGTATAATTTTTATTTACATGTATGATATAGAACTATCAGACCGGTATATACTTGTTGTCATTCCTATCTATACATTGCTATGATTTCTATATATTATATATGTAGATCTTGCTTAAATGTGATAGTTATCAAACACGATCTATATCTATAGATTCTCGAATCATGCCAAGGGGAGAGAAACTGGGTCCAGGAGAGGATCAACATACACATCGGCAATCGACGTGCCTCGAGATCGAGCCAAACCATTGTCAAGCTAGGCGTGCGATGGTATTGTCCCTGTCAGCATGCTTCCGAAACGAGCCAAACCAATACTAAGCTAGGCGTGTGGTAGTGTCGTCCCTATCGATGTAGCGGGGCAGTGCAGTCACGCAGATCTGAATGTGCGACGACACGCTCCTAGGGTCAGATCATGCAGATCCCACTGCGCCTTGCAGTGCACCCAGTATTTTGTTGTAGAGACACACAACATCAATGTGGCGAGAAGAGAGCGGATACAGCGGACAGCGAAGTATGTGGTGTGGGGTGAGATAAGATAAAGTTTTTCTCTTGTTTTTTCTATGTTTGCGAGGTCATGAACAATAAGAGAGAAGATACTGAAATATAGATGGCCAAATAAGTTGTGCCCTGTGACCTGACCCAAGCCATGATTTATTTAATTATGTCGCGATCCGACCTGGCACAATTTAAAGTGGGCCTATTTGGTTCGCTTCTCCACGCATGGAATAATCGTAAAATAATCCATGCAACGATGTTTTTTAGAAATGTATATTTCAAATATAAAACAATTATTTTAGGTTTCGTTAGCTTCATGATTATGTGCTAATCATTTTTATATAGTTTTAAATAGTTTTCATGTTTTTATTTTAAATAATAGTTATTAAGTTGTTTAAATATAGTCTTTCCAAACAAAAAGTTAAAAGAAGAATGTAGGTTATATGTTTCTCAATAAAAATAAAAAATACTTATTTAATTATCTTTTCTCATAAAATGTGATTTAATTTTATTTCAAGTTTATTTAAATGAATGTATATTGTATACCTTACGATATTAAAAGTAGTATAAAGCTTTTCTAAATGTTAAAATGGTATCATTAGTGTTAATGTTTTTTATAAATGTTAGTTTATATATTGTTTTAGAATATAGTTTTCTTAATAGAGATATATGCCATATTTTTCTTATAAAAAGTAAGATGTTTAATTATCTATTCACAAAAAATCTTTAGGCTCACATCTTAGTTTTTCATAAATAAATGTTTAATAATATTTTATAAATGTGTTTTATAGTCTTTTAATTCATAACCATAGATGTTTTCCATATAGTTTTTATAAAAGATTAAAATGGTGAACCTAAAGTTCGTATATTTATATTTAAATTATTTTTCTACCTTATATCAAGTTTTATAAACTATAGATCAAACCTTTTAAAAAGAGTGTCTTTCTATTATACCCTTTGCTAGTGATTTTTTTGAAAAGAAAATATTTTTTTCTTATGTTCTACTTTTAGTCTTGTTATGGTGATTGGTGTTTGTTATTGAATGATGTATTTTTCTTGTTTGTTTATATATTGTTTAGAGGTTGATACAATTAGTGTGAAGTAGGATCTACTTGAGGAATATCATCAAGTTTTCTATCATCAACGCAAATGAACTTGTCCTCTTGCATACTCTATTTGATCTCGAATAACACATGGTAACTCAATTTATATTTATTTGATACATAATTTGATGGGTTACCTATTCAAATACATCTAACCTTTCCAAACCTTATTCCTTAATCAAACTAAGGTATTGTACTTTACTTTAATAGCTATGCTATTGTTTTAATTTAGCTTTATGATGCTCCTTCGATTATAATAATGTTCCAAAGAGTAAGTTTATTTGATGATCACTACAGGAATTCTAAAGATTCCCGTCGGCTAAACTAACTCCCGTCGGCCAGAGCAAAAGCCGACGGGCATAGCGTAATTCCCGTCGGCCCAATAGCAGCCGACGGGAGTTACTTTAACGCCATCGGCCACGTCCCAGGCCGACGTGGATTACGTTAACTCCCGTCGGCCACGTCACAGGCCGACGGGAATTAACCAGTTATGAGACCGGCCGCGGCCACGCGCGAGCTCATTCACCTTCGTCTTCAAACCGCCGCCGACTTCTACCTCGCCGCTGCCTCCGCCCCTAGCCGCGCCCGCCGAGCACCGCCGCTCGTAGCCCGCCCCGAGCGCCGCCGCTCGTAGCCGCGCCCGCCCCGAGCGCTGACGCCCCTTGCCGCGCCCGCCCCGAGCGCCGCCGCCCCTAGCCACCCCCGCCCGCGCGCCTAGCCGCTGCGCCGCCTGCCCGCGCGCCGCCGGCCCCACCCCTGCCCGAGCTGCGCCACCGCAGCCCCCGCCGAGCTCCCCACGCGGCCCCGCCCCCGGCCGAGCGCGCGCCGCCGCCCCGACCCGCGCCCCCGCCTCGAGCGCCCCCACACCGCCCACGGCCCGCCCGAGCTGTGCCGCCCCCTAGCTCCCGCCGTTCGCCCTCAACAAGTCGCCGCCGTCCACAAGCGTCGCCGTCCCCAGCCCACCGTCGTCCGCCGTCCGCCAGTGCCTCGACGCACCGGTCAACCACCGCAACCGAGGTATAATCTTATTTCTAATTAATATGTGATTATTTTCGTCGGTTTTTTGTGGCCGATGGGAGTTAACTTTCTAATCAAGTAGTTTAGAATTGTTAATTGATAGTGTTCTTAGTTTCATATGATTTTATGCATTATACTTGCTAGTTTTAATATCATGTGTGGCTTGATGTTAAGTAAAAATTAATTCTATTATTATAGTTGATTTAACAAATGGTTTATGTTTTAATTTTCGTCGGTTTTTATGGCCGACGGGAGTTAGCTGTAATGCGATTATAATTTGTTTAATATTGTTATTTGTTAGTATGGTTTGACCTAATATTATTTGATGTATGATATTTGTTATTTATAACTTGATTTTGTAAATATGATATGATGTATTTGATGTTATTATTTAATGAAATTGATGTTATGCAAGCATTAATCAATTTGATAGATTTGATGTTATAGGTAATGAATTTGATGTTCTGCAATTATAATTTAATTTGATGGATTGGATGTTTGCAAATATTGTTAATTGATGAATATCATGTTAATTTGATGTTATTTATGTGTATATATAGTTATTTATGTATATATATATATAGTTTTACTACTTACCTATAGATGTATGTGTGACGTGTAGAAACATGAATGTCTCACACGCACTCTTTACTCGTACACATAGCCGCAATAATGGGTGATAGACGTGATTGGATGTATGAAGGTTTCAAGAAGGGTGGGTGTCACACAAGTGAATGGTTTGCAAAGACGCAGATGTTTCTGGACCATGCAGCTGCTTTGTCACAAATAGATAATATTAGGTGTCCATGCAATAAATGTAGAAATATGAAGAGCCACACCAAGAGGCAGGTCACACTACACCTATGTTCGCATGGTTTTGTGCCAGGCTATAAGGTCTGGTATCTCCACGGGGAGTCACGCCTTGAACGAGCAGCAGAAGTAGAAGTTGATGACTGTGAAGATGATGTTGATAGGATGGACCAGATGCTTGAGGATCTGCAGCCTGAACTGGCACCAGATCATCATGATTCACCTACACCGGAGGTTCAGAAGTTCTTCGACCTACTCAAAGCGTCAGAAGAGCCTCTTCACGGGCACACTGACGTGACCGTACTGGAATTTGTGACCCGGCTGATGTCAATCAAGTCCAAGTTTGCATTCTCAATTAATTGTTACAAGGAGCTTGTGGATTTGATTAGCGAGGTTCTTCCTACGGGTCACAAGATGCCGAAAGACATGTACCAGTCCAAGAAATTGCTTGAAGGTCTTGGTATGAAGTATGAGAAGATTGATGTTTGCCAAGACAATTGTATGCTTTTTTGGAAGGAACATGGCAGAGAACAGAAATGCTTAAAATGTGGGAAGTCGAGGTACGTGGAGCTTGTAAATGAAGATGGGGAGAAGGTGGTGACAAAGGTTGCACATAAACAGCTTCGGTACATGCCTCTCACTCCTAGAGTGAAACATTTGTTTCTCTCGAGGAAGACCGCTATGCACATGAGGTGGCATAAAGATTGTACGGACAGACAAGATGGGTTAATGGTGCACCCGTCAGATGGTGATGCATGGAAGGCTCTTGACAAATTTGATCCAGATTTTGCCAGCGATGCAAGAAACGTTCGTATCGGCTTGGCAACTGATGGTTTCACGCCGTTCAATATGACCGCTGCGTCGTATTCATGTTGGCCTGTCATTGCCATACCGTACAACCTTCCACCTGCTCTTTGCATGAAATATGAGTTTATGTTCCTATGTCTTGTTATACCTGGTCCTGAGCATCCTGGCGTACGCCTCAATGTGATGCTTCAACCACTGATTGAAGAGTTGAAGAAGCTATGGCAAGGTGTGGAAGCCTATGATTGCTTCAAGAAGCAGAAATTCAATCTTTGTGTTGCATATCTGTTCTCGGTTCATGATTTTATGGCGTATGGTATTTTCTCTGGATGGAGCGTGCATGGTAGATTGACGTGTCCTTATTGTGCTAAAGATACAGATTGTTTTCGTCTTAGTGCTGGTGGCAAGATATGTTACTTTGATTGCCATAGATGTTTTCTACCCTTCAATCACCCCTTCAGAAGGCAGAGAAAGGAATTTAAGAAGGGCACCATCGTCACGAAGGGACCGCCCAAGCGACGTAGTGGGATAGAAATTACAGAAGAGCATATGAAACTTGTCCTAGACGAGAGTGGGAAAAGGTATCAAGGTTTTGGTGAGGAGCATAACTGGACTCACATATGTGGCTTGTGGGAGCTTCCTTATGCTAAGTCATTGATTTTGATGCACAACATCGACGTCATGCATCAAGAGAGTAACTTTTGCCAAGCCCTCACAAATACATGCATGGATTTCCCTGATAAAACGAAAGACAATGACAAGGCACGCATGGACTTAGCAGTGATATGTGATCGTCCAACCCTAGTGCTTAGAGAAAACGGAGGCAAACCAAAAGCTGACTATTGTCTGAAATCTAAGCAACGGAAAGAAGTGATGAAGTGGATGAAGGATATTAAATTCCCCGATGGTTATGCTGCTGGTTTTAGAAGATCTGTGAACTTGAAGACAATGAAGATGAATGGACTGAAGAGCCATGACTTCCACATAATTATGGAGAGGCTCATGCCTGTAATGTTTCGTGGGTACATTTCCGAAGCTGTGTGGAAAACGTTAGCTGAAGTTAGCTATTTCTACAGACAGTTGTGTGCTAAAGAAATCAGAAGAGATGTGATGGAACAGCTGGAGAAAGAGGCACCGGTGCTTTTGTGCAAATTGGAAAAAATATTTCCACCGGGTTTCTTCAATCCTATGCAGCATCTCTTTATACATCTTCCATATGAGGCTAAGGTCGGTGGTCCTGTTCAGTATAGGTGGATGTTTCATATAGAAAGAGCATTAAAGAAGCTTAGAGCAATGGTGGGCAATAAGGCAAGAGTTGAAGGATGTATTGCGGAACAATTTAAACTAAAGGAGGTAGCACACTTCACAAGTTGTTACTTTGCAGAAGAACATAATGTATTTGCTCGAAAGAAAAGGTACCATGATGATGAACGAGAGATGCCTCCGTGTAGTGATCTTTCGATTTTTCAGACAAACGGCAAAGCCGTTGGTCCACCCAAGGCATATCACCTCAGTATGGAAGAACGGAAGTCTGCTTTACTGTACATGTTCACAAATATGCCTGAGGTGGAGAAATACTTTGTGTAAGACTTGTTTTCTTAAACTGTTCATATGTGAATTAGTTTATGTTATCAAATATCTCATGTCATACAATAATATTTGACAGCGAGTTTGATGAACAAAACATGAGGTGTCTCGGTAGGCCAACAGCGAGAGACATAGACAAATTGCGACGCGATGGTATGCATGGGCGACCTAATTTCATTATGTGGCTTCGGGACCGTGTAAGTCTTAATTATGTGGCTCCGAGAGCTAATTTCATTTAACTAATATTACAGAATTTGCTAATGTTTTTTGGCATGATTGACAGTTTGGGGAGGAAATGAATTTGAATGATGACTTACGTCAGTTATCTATTGGAAGCGTAACTGCCAAAAGCTATGGACGTTACGACGTCAATGGATATCGCTTTCGTTCAAGCATTTTCGAATCAAGTCATCCTATGGCTGCCACTCAAAATAGTGGAGTCGTTACTAGGGCAAGCGACATGGAAGGACACGAAGCCTGCTATTACGGGAAAATCAAAAATATAATCGAGATTACATTTGCTGGAAATAAGCCTTTAGCGCTAGTTTTCTTTGAGTGTAAATGGTATGACCCGAAGTATTATAGGACCGAATTTGGGATGACACAGATCCAACCTGAGAAATTGCTTCAAGGACACGACACGTATATCCTTGCCCATCAAGCAGACCAAGTTTATTTCTCGACATATCCATGCAAAAAGTTGTCTAAATGGAGGGTTGTGTACAATGTAAATCCCCGCGAACGCCTATACACTCCTGGTGAGGACGAATATCAAATTGGTCACCTTGAGCAGGTTGATGAGGTGTTTCAAGAAGAAGAGTTGCCAACTAGTTTTCATATTGATCCTGCACCGGCATTAGATTCACTAGTCGCAGACGTTAACGACTTAACTTTTCCCGAGAGACGGAGAAGACAACCTGTTAGGAGAAAAGTTACATGGCGACCTCTGCATAGAAGAGAACAAATAGATCCTGATTTTGATGATATTTAACAAGTAAAGTTGTTATGTTATTTCATTTGTTTATATTTTAAGTATTATGTCATTTTTGATGCACTAATGAATAATTTCTTATTTTTTATGCAGGATGCCGCCAAAATCAAAGAAGTCAGTGAAAGGGTTGTTCAAGGGCCTGGGCCTTTTTCAGGGCAGTTCTTCGAGCAGCAGCAGACGTCGAGAGCTGTTGCGCGCGGTACATGGAGATGAGGTAACATATCTTGTACAAATAAATTTATTTACATATTTACAAATAAATCTTGAGTTGTATGTACCAGGATGAGCAACACACTGAGGAGCAGCACATTGAGGAGGAGCAGCACAATGAGGCTGAGCAGCACAATGAGGAGGTGGAGCACAATGAGGAGGTGGAGCACATGACATGGGACCAGGCCGCACAACATCACCAGCCATGGGACCAGTGGGACCACCAGAGAGAGCAGCAACAGGCGTGGGACCAGTGGGGCCAACAGGGCGAACCGGCTGACAACCCGATGGATGATGGCTCGGGAGGCTCTTCAGCGACACGCACACGTCGCTCAAGAAAAAGCCACTCAGTAAAGCCTCGTCACGCGATAGAGCGAGAGGCTGATAGGACTTTAATCATTCCACATGGAGATCGGTGAGTGTAATATATTAACTTATCTCATATAACTATTATGTGTATTATTAATGTTTTTGTGTAATGCAGGAATTGGGAGGGCCTGTCCTTCGACGGCAAGGGACACCACACTCAGGTTAACCTTACGTTGGGTTCTCTTTGTCGCCTTCACTACCCTGGTATAGTGAAGGTGTCAAACGGTGATACCGAGGATGAGGTGCTCGTCAGTACCTGGGATGAGTACAAGTTTAAAAAGGAACGAAACCACACCGACAGACAGGGCCTTATGCGTAATGACTTTTGGGTATGAATTCTTTATTATTTTTGTTATGTTTCTTAATATGGTAAATCTATGACTTATACCATTGTATTTGTATTCTTTATGTTGTAGCTTCGATATCGGTTGCCTGACGGAGAGGATTACATGGGGCACGCTGAACGTGTCTTGCAAAACAATGCAAAGAAGCTGGTGAAGGATGCCATATACTATGCGAGAATTCAGGCTACAAACCTGTATTTTCAAAAGCATCCAGAAGAAGCAGGCCCCTTGAATAAAAAGGAAGGGTCCTCAAAGATATATTTGATTGAGGATCAATATTGTGAGGTTAGTATTCAATTTGTTTTACCCTTTATATTTATTGTTGTGATTGATATAATATGTAACATTGTGTGTGTGCAGGTGATGGTTCCATGGATGGTGCCCGTGCCTGATGCGTACTATGCTTGGTGTCGATATTGGGCTTCCGAAGGCTTCCAGAAAGCGTCAGCGCATCACAGACAATGTCGAGGAACCAATCCTAACCACAAGTTTGGCGGTGACGACATGATACGAAAAGCTAAAAGAATGGTAAGTTTGATCTTTCTATGTCGATCAACAAATAATACGATTGCTTATGAATGTTTTTTGTTTATACAGGAAGCTACGAGTGGCCAAAAGCCTAGTGACATTGAGGTCTACCAGGAGGGCCACAAAGGATCAGACCCGAACAACCCTGACTAGCTCTGCAGCCAGACAGCCACGGACCGCTTGGTGAGTTTTGGCTCAAAAGTTCAAACGTTCAAAGTATATAAATTCCTGCATTTGTAAGGTTGTGAATGATGTATAGGCGGCATATGGGGAGGAGATGGTTCGTCGCCATGGCCCTGACTTCGACTGGCGCCATGAACCGGTGGATCCCTCGGTGGTGTACGCTAGTGGTGGTGGCAAAGCGCATGGACGGTAAGCTCTAACTTATGAAATTATATGGTTGACACTAAATTGATTATACAGTAATCACTTTTTTTGAATAACTTATAGATACACACTCTTCGACGGATTTATTGACTCGTCGTCGGTGAGATCTCAGAGGACGGGTTCATCTTCCCGTAGCTCATGCTCTCGTCGACCGAACGAGCAGGAGTTGGAGATTATGAGGATGCGTGAAGAGATGAGACAACAACGCGAATTTATGGAGGCTTGCAATGCACATAACCAAGCGATGTATCAAGTGAGTACACATAATTCGAACTCTAAATTATTATATTTCAATACAACATCTTCGGTAGTAACACATATGTGTTTAACAGTTAATGCAGCAACAGGGCATGACATCAAATTTTCCACCGCCACCACAATGGAGCCAATTTGCAAACACACCAGTTCCACCACCACAGTTCATCACCCCTCCGACACATATACCTGCACCTGGAGATAGGGTACGTTTGATAACTCTCCATTAATTTATACACTTGTATACTTTTTGATATTTGCATTTAACGTGTTGATATTTGCTAACTTGCATAGGTTACGCCTGAAGCGGGTGGCAGTGGGTCTGATCCAGCAGTAGGGACTGGATTTGTTGACTCGCTCTTCGCGTTTCCTCCTCCTGGTGGTGAAGGCGGCAGCGGTCAAAGCTCTAACCACCCAAGTGGTGGTTATCTCTAAACACTTAAACTTATGTTTGAAATGTCGTACTCGTTGGTGGATGTTATGTTTCAATACTATGTCGTATTCGTTGTTTGATGTTGGTGGATGCTATGTTTGAATACTATGTCGTACACGTTGGTGGATGTTTTAATTATAAATGCAAGTGTTTATGTCTAAATGCATGTGTTTATGGATGTCGTATCTCTATATGTGTGTGGCTGTTATATGTGATTTATATTATGTTTGATATATGTTATGTGTGCAGAAATAGTGACATAATTTAGTGCTGTTTTTGTAGCAGTATAGAGTAATTCCCGTCGGCCCAGTTAATTCCCGTCGGCTATGGTCGAACCGACGGGAATTAATTACTAACTCCCGTCGGCCCAGTTAATTTCCGTCGGCCACGCAGGGCCGACGGGAATTAATTAATAACTCCCGTCGGCCTGGGGAACCGACGGGAATTAGCCTTAATTCCCGTCGGCCACTATCTAGCCGACGGGAATTAATTATTCCCGTCAGCCGCCGACGGGGATAACCTTATCCCCGACAAGGGACGCCTGTCAGCCTGAAACCGACGGGAATAAGCCCTAAACCGACGGGAATTACTTATTCCCGTCGGTTTACGGCTTATTCCCGTCGGTTTCAAGCCGACGGGAATTAAGTGAATTCCTGTAGTGGATGTTGATGCCTCGTTGATTAAACAAGATCATATGAGTTATTTGGAACAATGCGACCATAAGGACGGTATGGGACACCCTTGACTATATAACTAGCGAAGTCTTATGTTGGGTGCTAGTCTTGGTCGCTGGAAATAGAGAATCTACCATGCTTTTATATTCCCAGTCCAGAAATTGGAAAAGGGCATCGTTGCCATGCTTTTCCTAGAGTTTGGGGTAGAAAATTGGTTACATCGGATGATCTCCATACAGTTGAGCAATTTCCAATATTCGCATAATAAGGACTCTAGGAAAAAGCCTCATAGTAAAACCCTGGCCATTCACCTCGGAAGTGAATACGAGTCTAGCTAACCTGGACAAGAATGAAATCATGACTTATGGTAAAGTGTGCAACCTCTGCAGAGTGTAAAACTGATATATCAGCCGTGCTCACGGTTAAGAGTGGTCTAGACCCTCACATGATAATTGAACTTGAAGATGGAAATAAATCGTGAACCTTTTTGGTTCAAGTGGTTATGAGCTTTATGCTGGTGTTTATACTGTTGAGTATATTACTTATGCTTAATATGGGTTTAGCATATAATTATACTTAGTAATTAGGTGTTGATAATAAAATATTGACCAACTAAAATACTAACCGCATTAAACCTTAGCCTTACCTTGTTAACCTTGCATTTTCACCCCACTTGCTGAGCTCCCACCATAAGTGTGCTCACCGTTAATTATATTGTTGCTCATAAGGATTAGAAGGTGATGAAGATCTAATGATGGTGGATTTGATGGATTTTAATCTAATGATTCTGTCGGGAACCTAGGAACAAGGTACCCAAAATAGGCCCATAACCTCCCACCGGCCCATTTATCGAGCAAGCCTATGAGACGGAGCGACTGACCAAGTCCCCGTCGAGCAAACCTGCGAGGCAGAGCGACCAACCAAGTCCCCACCAAGCAAGCATGCGAGGCGGAGCGGCTGACTAAGTCCCCGTCGAGCAAACCTGTGAGACGAAGCGACCAACCACGTCCTCGTCGAGCAAGCCTGTGAGGGGGAGCGACCGACCAAGTCACCGCCGAGAAAATCTGTGAGGCGGAGCGATTGACCAAGTCACCACCGAGCAAGCCTGCGAGAAGGAGTGTCCAACCGAGTCCCTGCCGAGCAACTCGGCAGGGCGAAGTTCACTGCCTGGTGCTACTAACCCACGTCAGCTACGACAAGACGCATCATCATCAAGCCTTGTCCAAACATACGTGCAGCATACCGAAGGGGCCCAAGAGGTCACCATCAACATGACTATATGTCCCCACAAAAGGTCTCAGGCGTATCCCCATTGACCTATGGAGTTAGTTAACCTTAGTCGTGGGAGGACCTCAGCACCAAAGTCCCAACAATAACCCATATATCGAAAAGACAGGACAGTGCGCCATTCCAAGCGTACGCCTACGTAGCACTACCGGAATCGCAGGCTTTGCCGAGTGCAGTACGCTTTGCCGAGAGCCTTTTGTCGGGCACTCGGCAAAGAAGGCTTTGCCGAGTGCCGCACTCGGTAAAGTTAGGAACTCGGCAAAGAGCCCCTTTACCGAGTGCTGAACACTCGGCACAGGGGGCTCTCGGCAAAGACACGTTTTGCCGAGTGTTAAACACTCGGCAAAGGGGGCTCTCGGCAAAGGGCTGTCAACGGCCGTCCCAAAGCTAACGACCGTTAGTCGTTGCCGAGAGCCTACGGCTGGCACTCGGCAAAGAGGATTCTTTGCCGAGTGCCACCCAGGGGGCACTCGGCAAAGAAGTCTTTGCCGAGTGTCATCTCTAGACACTCGGCAAAGTATATTTTTATTTTTTTATTTTGTCTCCCAAATTTTTTGTGGTATGTTCCTACACTGTGTAGACCTACATGTATCATTTGTGCACAATTTTAACAAAGTTTTCAATCGTTAGTAGATTTAGTTCGTTTATTTGAATTTCTTCGGAAAATTTAGATTTGAATTGCAGGTCACTCGAAACTTGGAAAACCGTGCATGCAAAAATGATATTCATGTTACTTAGCATAAGTTACGACCGATTCCAGGAGCGGACCGGAAACTTCGAGCAACATGCTCACTAAACATGGCCGTGAACTTGCCATCCACATGTTTAAAAATTGTATAAAACACAAACAAAGTCAGAAAATCCTGAAACTTGTCCACGTGTCATGATATCATATGTACATGCTGCGATAAAAATTTTAGAATGTTTGGAGAAAGTTGTGGGACACTATGTGTAGAAACCTAAGAGAACTACACATGAAATCATATAGTTTCAATTTGGATCTCTTAGGTTTGTACACATAGTGTCCCACAACTTTCTCCAAACATTCTAAAATTTTTATCGCAGCCTGTACATATGATATCATGACACGTGGACAAGTTTCAGGATTTTCTGACTTTGTTTGTGTTTTATACAATTTTTAAACATGTGGATGGCAAGTTCACGGCCATGTTTAGTGAGCATGTTGCTCGAAGTTTCCGGTCCGCTCCTGAAATCGGTCGTAACTTGTGCTAAGTAGCATGGATATCATTTTTGCATGCACGGTTTTCCAAGTTTCGAGTGACGTGCAGTTCAAATCTAAATTTTCCGAAGAAATTCAAATAAACGAACTAAATCTACTAGCTATTGAAAACACAGTTATAATTGTTCTAAAATGGTACATGTAGGTCTACATAGTGTAGGAACATACCACAAAAAGTTTCATAAACAAAATAAAAAAATTTAAATATATTTTGCCGAGTGCCCCAGCTTGGACACTCGGCAAAGAAAGCTTTGCCGAGTGCTTGTCGTGCGGCTCTCGGCAAAGTTTTTTTAAAAACCCTAATTCTAGTCTTTGCCGAGTGCCAACAGACAGGCACTCGGCAAAGAAGCCTTTGCCGAGTGCCAGATCAAAGGCACTCGGCAAAGTATATTTTTTAATTTTTAAAAAATCTTTGCCGAGTGCCAGATCGCGGGCACTCGGCAAAGAAGTTAATTATACCGACCTGCGGGCTCTTCTTCTCCTTCCTTCTTTCACTTTCCCACCGTGACATCGACGCCCGTCGCCGCCCGTCTTCGCCCGAGCGCCACCAAGCCATCCGCGGCCGCCCCCACGCGCTCGGCCGGCCGGCCGGCCACCACCGCCGCCGGCCTCCCTGCGCCCGCTGCCGCCCAGCCGTCTCCCTGCGCCCGCCGCCGCTCGGCTGCCACGAGCTCGGCCCGCCGCCGCCGCCCGGTCGTCAGGCGGCTCCAACGAGCTCGGCCCGCCGCTGCCCGGTCGCCTACGCTACTCCCTGCGCCCGGCCGTCCACGCGCAACCACCGTCCGGCCACCCGCGCGTCCACCATCGTCGCCGGCCCCGGCCTCGAATAGGTATAATTTTTTTTCTTGATCAAAGCTTGTACTACTACTCTACAATTAATTGTATATCTATGATGTTCGAAATATTGCATATGCATTATGTTATTCGACTATATCTATAGGAAAATAACAATATTTATGATACTAATTTGAGTCTAAAATCATAAACCTTGTGATAGATGTGGTTCGACTACTTGTATATATGATGTCCAATGCATTGCATATATGTCATAGTGTCGTTGATATACCTGTGAATATCAGCCATCGTGCTGCTACTTTTATTTGCAGGTTTTGGAAACCTCCCCGTGCAGGGGAGGTGCTGCCGATTTTTTTGTCGATATATGTTAGATAGCGGTAGATAGGCACAAGTAGTGGTAGGTTTGCCGATGGCATGCGTGGTCCTAAGGATGGCGGTCGTTGATGTGAATTCATATGAACAAAGTTTGGCAATATTTTTTTTGTATTAATAGACTTGTGTTTCTTTTTTACAGAGAAGATACTTGTCTTCCTAGCCGCTGCGGGTCTGCCTGCACCGCGTCGCGTCGCCACTGCACCGACCCGCCACAGCCCCACTAGCCTGACTCCACCGCCACCCTAGGTATAACCTCTATTTCCGCATCATGGTCGTAGATCACGTAACCCAGTTAGGCGTCTCCCGTTCGAAAGAGATACAGTGTAGATATGCAGATCTTTGCATATCTACAAATGTATCAGTTTCGAATTGTCCACGTTTTTTGGACAGCCCGCGGTTGCGTAGATGGTGTTAGTTTCCATGCTCTACTCCGGTCCGAGAAAGAGTTTCGGCGTCACCTCCCTGTTGTTCTCCGGACAGTACACTCTCCCTGCCAGGACGTGTATCCGGAGAACAGCGGGGAGGTGCTGCCGAAATTCTATCTCGGATCGGAGTAGAGCATGGAAACTAACTCCATCTACGCAACCGCGGGTGGGATTAGGACCTATCCTCACCTATTAGAAGGTAGGAACGTAGTGTACATGCATTACATGTCTATATTAAACTATACTCGGTTATATATGTTAGAGGATGGAGGACCGTGAGTGGATGTACACGGGCCGCGTTCGACGTAATGATGTCACCCCAGAATGGATTAGGAAGACCGATGCTTTCGTGGAACGGGCATATGGCGAAGCTGCTAAAGGAGCTAGCCTAGTCCCTTGTCCGTGCAGCAAATGTGACAACCGGAAAAGAAAACCAAAGAAGGCCATGGTAGAACATATTTGGAAGAATGGATTTACGCCGGACTATACTCGGTGGATCTTCCATGGTGAAGCGCATCGCACGAGAGAGGAGGTGGTCAGACAACGCGTCGAGGATTACGATGCTGATGCCGGGGTAGCAGACATGTTGAACGACTATCACGAGGCACAGTTCGCCGAAGGACGTACGGAGGACGAGCCAGAGGCGACCGCAAAGGCATTCTACGACATGTTTGACGCGGCACAGAAACCCCTTCACGGCAAGACAAAGGTTTCTCAACTGGATGCCATTGGGCGTATAATGGCGTTGAAGTCGCAGTATAGCATGAGTCGAGACGCCTTCGATGGTTTGTTGACAGTTATTGGCAGCCTGCTTCCGGAGGATCACGTTCTGCCAAAGAGCATGTACGAGGCACAGAAACTCCTTCGTGCACTCAAGATGACGTATGAGCAGATACATGCTTGTCCGAAGGGCTGCGTCCTATTTAGGAAAGAACACACTGAGGCAAAGTACTGTCCGAAGTGTAAATCGTCTAGGTTCATGGAGGTAGACTCTGGTGATGGACAGAAGAAGCAGCTCGACATCCCCGTGACAATCCTACGCCACCTTCCGTTCATACCGAGGATCCAGCGTCTATACATGACAGAGGAATCCGCGAAACAGATGACATGGCACAAAAAAGGCAAACGATACAATCCTGACAAGATGGTTCACGCATCCGATGGTGAAGCATGGACCCACTTTGATGCCATTCACCATGAGAAAGCCAAAGAGGCTCGACATGTTCGTGTTGCGCTGGCCACAGATGGGTTCAATCCCTATGGAATGACCGCTGCCCCATACACATGTTGGCCCGTGTTCGTTATCCCCATCAATCTCCCCCCCGGCGTATGCTTTCAAAGACAGAACATATTCGTGTCGTTGATAATTCCTGGACACCCGGGGAATAAAATGGGCGTGTACATGGAGCCTTTGATTGATGAATTGGTCCGTGCTTGGGAGGAAGGGGTATGGACGTACGACCGAGCTACGAAGACAAACTTCAAAATGCATGTTTGGTACCAGTACTCCATGCATGACTTTCCGGCGTACGGGCTATTTTGCGCCTGGTGTGTTCACGGTAAGTTTCCATGCCCAGTTTGCAAGGAAGCTCTTAGGTTCATTTGGTTGAAGAAGGGTGGCAAATATTCGTCATTCGATAAACATCGACAATTTCTCCCTCCTGACCATGCATTCCGACAAGACATCAAGAACTTTACGAAAGGTGTTGTGGTGACAGACCGCCCACCTGCAATGATGACTGGTGCCGAAGTTCGCGAACAGATAGATGGTCTCGTGGCCAACCCAGAAGGTGGTTTTGTGGGATATGGTGAGCAACATATGTGGACACATAAGTCGGGCTTGACTCGGCTCCCCTATTATGATGACCTGCTCCTTCCACACAACATTGACGTGATGCACACTGAAAAGAATGTCGCCGAGGCACTTTGGGCGACAATTATGGAGATTCCTGATAAGTCAAAGGACAACGTAAAGGCAAGAGTGGATCTGGCAGAGTTATGTGATAGACCAAACCAAGAGATGAAGCCGCCTAGTGGTGGTAAGACATGGAGAAGGCCTAAGGCCGATTTCGTCCTGAGCAGGGCCCAGAGGAAGGAAGTACTACAGTGGATCAAGATGTTAATGTTCCCTGATGGGTATGCAGCTAACCTTAGTAGGGGGGTGAACTTATCTACTCTGCGAGTCTTAGGGATGAAGAGTCATGACTTCCACATATGGATTGAACGAATTCTTCCGGCGATGGTTCGAGGCTATGTCCCTGAGCATGTCTGGCTAGCGCTTGCAGAGTTGAGCTATTTCTTTCGCCAGCTTTGTGCAAAAGAGTTAGCTCGGACCATGATTGCAGACTTGGAAAGGATGGCACCCGTGTTACTGTGTAAGCTGGAGAAGATCTTTCCACCCGGCTTCTTCAATCCGATGCAGCATTTGATTATTCATCTCCCATATGAGGCACGAATGGGGGGGCCCGTGCAGGGACGTTGGTGCTATCCAATCGAGAGATGTCTAAAGAGTATCCGAAAGAAATGTAGAAATAAATGCAAAATCGAGGCTTCCATTGCAGAGGCATACATACTGGAGGAGGTGTCAAACTTCACAACAACTTACTATGGTGACAAACTGCCGAGCGTGCATAATCCACCCCCTCGTTACAATGATGGCGGCAATGAATCGAACCTCAGCATTTTTCGAGGGCAACTCGGAAGCGCGAGTGGTTCGACCACCAAGACCCTGAGACATGAAGAGTGGCGCCATATCATGCTATATGTATTGACCAACCTTGAAGAGGTGACGCCATACATGGAGCAATTTATTCATGAATTCTGGCGTCGATCAAGGGACCCAACTCCACAGGAATATGATACCCTTCTTAGAAAGGGTGCGGGAAATGGATTGCCCGATTTCATTTCCTGGTTTAAACATAAGGTACGTGCTTAGTTTGTTATTCCAAATTGCTCTTACGTGCGAATAATATAACAATCTAGCGTGTTTGAACTTGCAGGGCCAAAGAGAGCCGTCTATGAGTGCCGAGTTGAGACAAGTAGCCAATGGCTTTGCCTATAGGGTCAGGAAATTTTCTGGGTATGACATCAATGGATACCGTTTTCGCACAACAAGCTACGACCAAAGTCGGCCCAATCGAAAAACCACGTGTTCTGGAGTCTTTACGCCCGGGCTTGACGAGGTCGAGTATTATGGAAGAATTGAAGAAATATATGAACTCAATTTTTATGGTTCCAAACCTCTTACTCCAGTGATATTCAAATGTCATTGGTTTGACCCTGAAGTTACGAGACGGACACATTCTAATCTTGGGATAGTCGAAATTCGACAGGATTCCACCTTAACAGGAGACGATGTCTACATTGTGGCCCAACAGGCCACACAAGTGTATTATCTTCCATATGCGTGCCAAACGAAACAACATCTTAAGGGTTGGGATGTTGTGTATAAGGTATCACCGCACGCTAAATTACCTGTTCCAAACGATGAAGATTATAACTTAGACCCGGACACATATGACGGAGAGTTCTTCCAAGAAGATGGGCTCGAAGGGCAATTTGAGATAGACTTAACCGAAGCGATCGGAATGGAAGTAGATATTGAAATGGTTGTTGATGACGAGGATGATGAGGTGCAAAATGAGAATGACTTAGAAATACTTGAAGGCAATGCCAATGACGAAGTTGCGCCTTCAGATGATGTTGACTATGAAATGGTTGATAGTGATGATGACACTTATGATCCGGCTAACCCGGACACATATGAAGATTATTTTTAATCGATGTAATGCTATATTTCATTTATTTTGCATATGTTTCTAAATACATATTTTTTTATCTGTGCTTAATTGTTTACTCTTAATTGCAGGTTGTTGGACAAAGATGGTGGGCGGTGGGACGAGGACGAGGAGGGGGAGGGGGAGGAGGAGCACCCGTAGGACGGAGGAGGAGGCGCAGCAGGACGACGCTGTACAGCAGCAGGTGGAGCAGCAAGCCGCTGTCGATGCGGCACAGCAGGACGACGACGATGCGGCGCAGCAGGACGACGACGACGACGCCGCCGCTCAGCAGGGCGTCTCAGGTTCTGGCTCCTCAGGTTCGAGGAGTACCTACCTGCGAGGTCCCGCGAGCCTACCTAAGCGACCCATTCTTCGTGACAGACGTCCCCTCATACGACCCGATGGAGAGAGGTAGGTAACTTTAGATGTTGTTGCTGCTTTTTCATATTATATGTTCAAATTAATAATAGAAACTAATACTTCATCTTAATCACTTCGACAGGTCTTGGATGGTTTTGGAGACTGCAGGGGGTCACGGCCGCAACCCCAATGGCATCCTCGGCCTTCTATGCCGGGAACACTTCCCTGGGCTTGTCGAGTACGCCGGAGTGACGAGCCCAGCGTACACCTTCGACCACTACGCCGTCGCCCCCGATGCAGTAGATCGGGACGGCAGACAATTCAACAACAAGGCGGAGCGGGTCAAGCAAGAGCTGTGGGTAAGTCTTTCTCGCACTATATTGTTTAATAAGTCGCATTTGTTGCATATTCTTTAAATAATGTATGGATACATCGTCTTTGTATGTAGGATTTCTTCAGGTGCGATGCTGGATACGAGGCCAGGGCGGATGTGGTGTCTACGACGTGCTGTAAGAAGCTCGTCGTGGACATGCACTACGAGGCGCGCATCCAGGCCATCGTCACTTACCACGGCTCCGTCCTTGGGGAGAAGGTGACCAAGAAGGACGCCCGAACCATGTCATTGACTGCGGACCAGTACTTGCAGGTAAATACAAAACTTTATTATTGGTACTAAATATGCTTATTCTTATCTTCTGATATGCGGTGTACTTATATTTTTTTAGATGATTCCTCATTGGTGCGCCGCGCATCCTGAGTGCTGGGAGAAGATGGTGCAGAGGTGGTGCTCGGCTGAGTGGGACGAGGCGCACAACGCTAGCCGGGAACGGCGTTTGCTGATGCAAGGTCCCTCCCACCATCAAGGCAGCCGCAGCCTGGGCAAATACGCGGAAGCATGGGTACGCGCTCTTTTTTATTTAGGTATATAACTTTCGATTAGACATGATTTCTAACCATATCGTTGGTTTTCTCGCAGTCGGCGGCACATGGTGGCGCGCCTTGCTCCACGTTCTCGGCATATGCCATGGCCCACAAGGGGAAGGCGACGTCCGACGTCACCTACAACCCGGATGACGGGCCCGAGGCGTACACCAACCCCGCCATCCACAGCCGACTCAGTGAGTACACCGCAATGGCCAAGGAGGTCCATGGGCCAGATTACGATCCGAGGACCGAGGACATCGACGGAGATGTCCTCATGAGGGTCGGAGGAGGCAAGAGGCATGGGCGGTACTGGATTGCCGACGGGGCAATCGACTCGTCCTCCACTCCCACTCTCTCTCAGGTGCGAGCAAGGAGCACGAGCGCGAGCCCAGCCATACGACCTCGGCAGGACACCTCACAGCATCGTATCCAGCAACTCCAGGTTATTCCTTATCTATTCATCGTTCATTAATTTTTATATATCTTCTCTTTGCATTATCGTAACATTAGGGCGAAATATTACAGACTCAGCTAGATGATGAGAGGAGGCAACGTGAGGAGCTGGAGAAGAGGATGTCGGATTTGTTCGCGTACGTGCAGAGCCTTGGCGCCGCACAGGGTCATGCTCCACCACCTCCGTTGTTCCCTGCAACTGACCCTGCTGAGTTCACTACTCCTGTGAGTATCAAAATTTTAGTACTGCATGATATATATTCATATGTTCTCACACATACAATCTATTCTCTGTGCAGCGTCAATCGGCGGCGTCGAACAACCCTCATGCTTCGTCCAGCCCTTCGCCGAACCAGTCCAGATGCCCACCTCGTTGATGATCCAGACTTGGTCTTGTGAGTGTTGGTGATGTTTGGCTAGACTTGGTCTTGTGAGATACTTGGTGATGTTAGTGATGATCCAGACTTATATCTGTTTTGTGATGATCCAAACTTATATTTGTGAGTGTTGGTGATGTTAGTTATACTTGGTCTTGTGAGATACTTAATGAGACTTATGTGCTGTGAAACCTGATTTATGTGGTGATATTTGTGATATATATGGTGTTGATGATAAATGTGTTGATTCTGTGATGCGAATGATATATAATGTGATGTGAATGATATATATCTTTTGTTTGTTTGGATGGAACAGCAAAAACAAATAAAAAAGGGACATCCTGGTCACTTTGCCGAGTGTAACACTCGGCAAAGGTCGCTTTGCCGAGTGCTATGACCATGGCACTCGGCAAAGAAGGAAACCTGGGAACCGGTAAAGCCATCTTTGCCGAGTGCTGACCATGGCAC
This sequence comes from Zea mays, assembly GCF_902167145.1. Classification (NCBI taxonomy): domain Eukaryota; kingdom Viridiplantae; phylum Streptophyta; class Magnoliopsida; order Poales; family Poaceae; genus Zea; species Zea mays. Next base: position 26,505,562 of record NC_050100.1, on the reverse strand, counting down.
TCGGCAAAGAAGGAAACCTGGGAACCGGCAAAGATGTCTTTGCCGAGTGCCGTTGCCAAGGCACTCGACAAAGGGACTGGCAAAGGGGCCCACTGGAGGGTTCTTTGCCGAGTGCCAGTCCACCAGACACTCGGCAAAGAAACCTCCTTTGCCGAGTGCCTACTAGGGCTCTCGGCACAGAGACTGGCTGTGGGGTCCACTAGACCAGTCTTTGCCGAGTGTCGCCGTTGGCACTCGGTAAAGGATCCGTCACCGTCACTTGGCGCCGTGACGGTGACTTTTCTTTGCCGAGTGCCAAATGGCACTCGGCAAAGTCTTTGCCGAGTGCCCGACAAAAAGTACTCGGCAAAGAAGCTGTTGCCGATGTACAGTTCGCCGAGCCTTCTTTGCCGAGTGTTACACTCGGCAAAGGCTTTGCCGAGTGTAAAATAGCCTTTGCCGTGTGTTTAGAACACACGGCAAAGAAGCTGATTCCGGTAGTGTAGGCGGGTTGGTGACGCGGGGTTCATGATGACGGGCGGAGCCACGCCATGCATGACCGCACCATAAGACTGAACCGTGAGACCCACCACGCACTACTATGAAGACATTAGGGGTGAAAACGGGACGGATACAGACGGATACTAGGTCGTCTCATATCCTACCCTAGTACAATTTTCTCGGATACATGATCGGATACAGATAGTTAAAATCCGGGACGGATATAGGACGAGATCGGGTAATAATTGGGGCGGGTAAGAAACGAATATCAGATATTAACCGGATAGATAACGGATATTAGTCGGATAGTCCGTCCTGATGATATTAGGTTCCCAATAATCCAACAGAAAAATAAAATAAGAAATACACAATCATGTATATGATAGCTTAAATATAGAAAAAATATTGACAAAATAGACACATACAATTCAAAGTTACTAATCACAAGTTCATTATAGAACTAAAAACATAATTTCAAAAAAAAATCAGCAACATATCCCCTCTTTTAGGCATACTCTATAAATCCACAAGTATATAACAACTAGTAGATAGTTAACACAAGTTCATTATAGAAGAAACAACACAATTTTAAAAATATAGAAGAAACAACACAATTTTAAAAATAAATCAGGGTCTCAGGCAGCATGCTTTGGTCTATTGGGTCACGTTATTCGTCATTAAACAAATTAACAAAAGTTATTTTCGTCCAAGGCTGCAAGGCACGTTAACGGATGGGCTAGCCGACTGGGCTTGTTCGCATGCTGGTCGACTGGGCTTGACTGCTTGAACGAGTGAAAAGCGCCAAGCAGGCTAGCGGCTTGCACCAGAGACTCCACGGACGCAGGAACTGAAGTCGGGTACCCGCTACCCGGGTACTTATATCCTACCCGTACTTTCCGGGTATTTGTCGGGTAGTGGTCATCCTATATCCTATTCGTATCCGATTGATGTATATCCGGGTAGTATCCGTATTCGACCCGTATACAAAATTACCCGTATTCGGTACCCGAAACCCCGGGTATTTTAAGTACCTGTATCCGGTATCCGCCGGGTAATCCCGTCCCGTTTTCACCCCTAGAAGACATCAGCAATACACTTGCTACATGGACCTGTATGATAGACAAAAAGAGTGGTATGCCATACCAGGAGTACGACTACGCACGATCCTAGAGCGCTTAGGGCAGCAAATTTCTCTCTCATGTAGAAAGCAGACCACCTTTGTAAGGTTCTTCCCTTGAGATATAAAAGGGAAGGTCCTCCTCCACCTTCAGGACACACGCATAAGTTGTAACAGTTCTCAGGCAATACTACAATTAACACTACACTGGACTAGGGCGCAGGGCTGAACTAGTATAACTCTCCGTCTCACACCTCTCTTTTGGAATTCTCATGATTCACCGTTCGGAGTGAGTCCACGCTAGCATCCCCTACCGAACACAAATTTTATTGTCACACGGTTTTCGAAACCACGACAGATTCCTCCAACCATCTTTCTAAGGAATGATAGCCATGTTTTGCAGAACTTTGATGAATAAAGGTTAAGACATTAAGTCTCTTCGAAGTTTAATATGTTACTATAATCTTAATTTACGCTTTTATGCATTGTTTTTTGATATATTACACTTGTGACGTCAACATATGTGTAACCCTCGATAAAAAACTTTGCCGAGTGTAAAATGGCTAAGCGAGTCCGATAGTGATGCAAGTGTTGATATATTCTTCTATGAACAAGATAAAAGGTAAAAAAAATATATATTTTGATTTAGGAAAACAAAATGGCCTATATTTATAGAGAGGAAGTACGTCTCAATTAGTGTTGTTTATCCGGCGTCCATGAAATCAAATTGTATAACAATGCTAAACCCGTTGGGAGAGCTAGGAGGAAGGTACGCAATACAGAGGAGTATTATTATGGAGCGATTCGGTCGTCGTCAGTGATGGCCGTATTTGGCCTTGTACTCCAGCCACAGCTCTTGCACGCACTTCCCCGTGATCTGCACGAAGTAATCGTCGCTGTAGCCGTTCTTGAGCTTGGTGTTGAGCAGCGCGACGAACCCCGGGCGGAGCGAGTCGCAGTAGTCCAGGAACCTGGCCGTGACGTCGTAGCCTTTGTCCCAGCTGCTCCCCTGGCCGGGCTGCACCCAATGCGCCGGCGCGTAGCCCGCCCGCAGCCGGACGAAGTCGGCGATCCCTTCGAAGACCCACCAGTGCGCGTCGTAGTCCTGCAGCCCCCACTGCCACACGTGCACCGTCTCGTGGTACAGCACCCCGGTCACCTGCACACGCACGGATGTAGTAGTTGTTGACGTAGCCGGCCGGCCGGCGCTGAGCACGATCGTCGTACGTACCTCTGTCTTGACGTCGCCGGTGTAGTTGTTGACGTAGCCGGCGTTGAGCACGATGGTGCTGCCCTCGGTGTAGGCGATGCCGTCCATGGCATTCACCACGAGGGTGACGCGGTCGACGGGGCGGCGGTCCGCGGGGCTCGTCTGGTTGAACACCGCCCAGGCGAAGCAGGAGGCGTCGGAGAGGACCTGCGCCGCGTAGCCCACGCCGTAGCTCCGGTCGAAGCGCTGCCCGCCGGGGGTCGTCGACGCGTTGTTTATCGCCTCGAACGTGACGGCGCCGGCCGTGGCGGCCAGGAGGAGGAGGAGAGAGGCTATGCTGCCCACTCCGGCGAGCTGCTTCATCTCCTGTGCTTTGTGAGCGAACGACGAGGGGTGGTCAGGTCAGGGTCGAATTTATAGGCGAGTCAGATCAGATCCTATTTTGATCTGCTTGCCAGGGCTAGCTTGGTAGAGACACGGTGTCCTCCAAGTTCTTGTATATGGATCTTGCATTGACTTGGCAACAGAGCCGAATGAGCTGCTGCTGTGCACTGCATGCGCTGCCGACCTATCGTCACCTGTGACATGTGTATGAGAAAACGCGACAGTGCTTACAAATGTCACGCTGTCCTGGATTTGTTGTGTTGCTCTTGGATTGCCGGCAAAATGCGCCAGTGAGAGCAAGCATAAATAAGATAATATAAGCGAGTTATACTCTCATTTGGCCTTAACTGCTAGTCCATTTCAGTCGTCAGAATTGGCTAGGCCCAAGCGGAAGCATAATAACAAACCAACAGCTTCCTGTGACATGGTGCCATCCTGTTTTAAATTGATTTTCAACCTTCTTCTATTGATTTTCAAGTCTATGGTGCCCACTTTTCTGGATATAATGTTTAATTATATTTTCAAATGTAAATATAAATTTTGTAGGATTTTTTTGAACCTTATTTTACATACATACAGTTCATATAAATTTTTGTTTTAAACCTTTTTCTACATTCTAGCATGTCAAACTTGGAACATATAGATAGAGCTGTTTCCAAAATCTTGATATCAATTACGACAACTTGCAGTGGTAATTCACTTCCCACGTGTTGGGGCGAAGGCGTACCGCCCCCTCGCTCGACCTTTTCATAACAGGGATAAAACATGGAGGAAAAGTGAAAGCAGACAAAGGGAGCGTACAAAGCAGGCGAAGGCTTCACCGGTCCTCGTCGAAACCAAGAACGGTGAAGGCCTCTACGACTGCCGAAGACCTGGCGCATGGAACACGAAAGCTACGTGTCACCACTCGCGCGTTATTTAGACGGTGGTCCCGTGTATTACCGTTCTGGGCCGCCTGGTCCCACTTGTAAGCCAGTGTGTGGGTAGAGTTGATGGTGTGTCCGTTCGTGAAACTTAATCACGATGTAATAACCCGTAATAACCCTTGAGAGGGGAATATTTCAGGGATAACATAGGTAACCAGGTGTATAACTATTTTTGACAGGGTGAAACTGTCACCTGGTTATCTATAAATACACCTGCCCTACACTCTATAGGAAGGAGCTGAAAAACATCATTGCGCTAATACACTGTGTTAGCAGGCATTAAGTCATTTCCGTTCTCCCACTGTTTGAATTAGCTTAACCATGTATCGGCAAGTTCCAACACCACGCTGCCCAAAGGTCCCGGGTTTTTTTGGGAAGGCCTATTTTTTTGGATTTTTTGTTCCGAATCATAATACGTCCATTTTTTGCATTTTAACTCCTAAATCAGATCTCATCACACCAGAATTCATATAAAATTTGTCATCACACATTGACCATACCATGACCCCACAAATTCCACACTAGAATGCCATCACATATTCACCATCACAAATTCAGTACATGTTCACTATCAATCACAAATTTAGTGCTTACAATTATAATTCATCACAAAGAAAAGCAACACAATAAAACCATAGAAACATAAAAGCCTCTAAACAACTTCTTCAACTCAACCATGTTCTCATTCATCTTTTTCAAGCCAACCATGTTGTCATTCATCATCTTCAGTTCGACATCCAATTTGCCCCATTTCATAGTCACATCTGCCCTATTTGTTGCCACTCGTTCGTCCATATTAGACGCCATCATGTCCCTCGAGCCACCCACCAACCCCGCCCCTTCAATCATCTTGACATAATCGTTCATCCACATGAAGAAATTGCACATTTAAAAAATCTAAACAATCCAAATTAGGTTTCACAATTTAACAGTAAGAACAAAAATGAAATCAACTGTAATGGGCAAAACAAGGACGAACCTTATCTTGGTGTGGCTAGCTTTCACACTTCACTAACTCTCGACCAAAGTTGTCGTTCTCCCACCTTTTCGATCTGAGTCTCACAAGCGACTCCGATCTTTCGCATTTGGGGGCAACGAATGAGCGACACTAGACCATACCTAGGCCATCCTTGTCCTCTATCGGAGGAGGCGTTCGTCCGCGACATGCATGAATCCATGCTACTAAACACAGACAATCTAGGGTATAGATCACTCTCTGATATAGATTACTCAATAATGAATATTGTAAACAAATATTTGAAAATTTCTAACTCTTTCTCTTTGTCATACCTGTTGTTGTTACACATTGATAAAGAAATAAATCCATTATCCATAAAATTATCCAATATTCATTATTATTTTACAAATTAATTAATTTAGCACAACTTGCGAGCCAGAATGAACCAACTCGGCTCGGCTCGCTACTCGAACGAGCTTAAAAATAGGTTTGGCTCGACTCACTTGAGGCTCATGAGCCGCTCCAAGCCGAGCCGAGCCACTCCGAGCTCGAGCCGGCTCGCGAGGCTCGAGCTTTTTTTCAGCCCTAATAAGTAGTCCTAAGCCAATGGTCAATGCACCTTCTAAAGAAAATGCTAGTGTTAATGGACAAGCAGTTTTTCCTAAGGTTATCTATGATCCAAAAAAATCGGGATAAATCTTGATGACAAGACAAGGGACATATTAATAGATAATGAGTCTATAAGAGAAGAAAATATTATATTCCCTTTGGATGGCAATGCGAGACATCTTTTATACATTCATTAGTCTAGAAAGATGAGCATTAATAGAGAAGTTCATAATAGAAAAGGGTTGATTTATTCAATGACCTTACATCTAGAGATGTTAGAAGAAACTTTTAAAGTAGTATTATAATATAAACTTCTTAAATTAATTCTATACACAATGAATACTTATTGATTAATAATAATTAGCATTATTGGTATTATTGTTATTATTATTATTAGAGCCCGTTTTGAGTCTAGGCTGGGGTCACCAAAGTTTTAGGAGGGTACACCTATAGATGGCCAACAGGCCGGCCCGGCACGACCCGGCACGGGCCCGGGGAAGCACGGCCCATCAGCCAACGGGCCGGCCCGGGCACACGGGCTTAACGGGCCGTGCCTAGGGAGCCCACGTGCCTGGCCGTTGGCCCAGGCACGGCCCTCTGGGCCACTCTTCGTGCCGGGCCAGCCCGCTAGGCACGCTCAAAAAAACGGGCCGTGCCAGCACCAGCCCGTCAGAGATCCCAAACAGCAGAAAACATAGAGAAATTTAACCAAAGTTAAAAACAGCAGAAAATATAGACAAATATAATAAATGAGCTGTTTTGTGCAATGCTGCCTCATTAAAAACCTTTCTAGGTAAAACTCACCCTTGTGAGAAACCCTAGAAAGGAAAAAAGAGTGCAGCCAGCTCAAAAGTTTAATCACTAAATTTGTATCTGTTACAGATGTATATTACAATACAAAATGACTCTCTCACAATCACTCAATGACAAAGCAGTGAAAGCACATGTCAGATGACCACATCACAGTCTAGAAGACTACAACTAAGCAGCAACAGGTTCATCTTCATCAAGAAATAAATTCTAGAATGAGTCCTCAAGCTCTGGATTGTCAACAGCATGTTGTTCTCTCTTTTCTCCTAATTCCCAATCTTTTAATCAAGTCAGCATCTCCACATTCTCAGGCAATAAGCGTCGTCGTCGCTCCTCGATTATCCTCCCTGTCAAACTGAAACAAGACTCCGAAGAGACAGTAGATACAGGAACAGACATAATATCCCTTGCCATTATGGATAAAACTGGATATGTTAGCTTGTGGTCACGCCACCAGAGAAGTATATCAAAATCATCCTCATAAGAAGTGACATTGTCACTGTCTAAGTAGGCTGAGAGCTCACAAATAGCAGATGAAGATGAAGCAGAAGGGGTAGAGCTAGGGGGAGGACCAACAACACCTGAACTGGAATCTCCAAATATTCTTCCCCAAGCTTGTTTTCTTTTACCTGTATGAATAGAAGGCTGAGCAGCCCTTTGAGCCCTAACTGCACCAAACTTAGTCTCATATTTAGTAAACAGTTTATACAATTCATTTTTTACATCAGCATAATATGTACTGTACTCACACCCAGTGCACTCTCCAAGTAAATGCAACACATTAAAAAAACCTCTCATCTTAGCTCTAGGGTCCAGAACTAATGTAGTCCTCCTTAGCATTACCAGACCAAATGTCTGAGGTTAATGCAACCAAAGAAGTAGTAGGCAACACAGAATTGATAAGCACATTACGTCGTTCAGTGAAAAGCTTCAGAAGGTCTCTAGTGGTGGTCTGTCTAGACACTTTGGTAAACCTAGGGTTATGAGCACGGGCAATATAATCCTCCCAGGCCTGTGACTCACCAATACCTAATGGAAGGTCAAGCCTAGCAATCAGACGACACAACTCAGTTCGAGCAAAAATAGGATCATATTCCCAATTGTGTAGAGAACCATCAGGATTGAAAGCAAGCCTAGACTGGACCCTAGCAGCGTGATCAACCTTCTTCTTACAAGCTTTCTGGTGTCTAAGCAAATGCCCAGTACCAGCAGAAGATCTAGCAGATAAACGAGTCTTACACATTCTACAAATAGCAGCAATTCGAACATTGGACCCATTCACTTTCTCAAATACCTCATCAAAATCAACCCGGACAGTAGATTTACGCTTACCAACAGATGAGGTACCAGTACCACCATCGGTGCTGGTGGAGCCGACCGGAGTATCGGTGGCCGTAGCAGGCCCTCCACCAGCGTTGGTCGGATTAGAACTTAGATCGACAGGAGCAGAGGTTAGATCGATACCGAGCAAAGCAGCAGCGTCAGCCTGGATGTCGTCTTCGTCATCTGGGACAAGCCCTGCCGCGCGAAGGTCGTCGTTGCCGGTGACCGGATTGACATCGTCATCATCCGCCATGGCGACCTTCACCGCGGACGGCCGATCTCCAGCAACGTCCCTCAACGGAGCACGCAGTCACCGTGCCCGATCTACCCCAGAGGAGGAAGACGAGGCATCAGCAACTGACCTACAAAAGAGCAAAACATTATACAGTTAGGGTTAGGGTTAGGGTTTACGAAAGATCTAGGGTTAGGGTTAGGGTTTACCTGTGCTACCGGAGCCCGATGCCGGAGAACACGGGGGCCACCCAGACGACACACGACAGACAGAGACCGATTAGAGACGACGGCGAGCTGGGGAGGGCCGGAGGGGAGGATGAGACGACAACACGAACTCACATAGTTCACCGAGAGAGAGGGGATTGGATAGGGGAGAGGGGTTAGAGAGGAGCTGGTGGATCGAGGTCACCGGCGTCGGGGACGGGAGCCGAGGTCGCTGGACAGGGGCGGCACCGCGACGGAGGCGTCGGAGGGGAATCGCCAATCGCCAAGTCAATCGCCGCCGAGTCGGGAGAGAGAGAGGGAGCAGGGTGCGAGTGCGAATGCGAGTGCGAGCGGAGGGACTGAGAGGTGGGCCCCTTGGGGCGAGGAGGCGAGGAGGTAAGGGGCACGGGCGGCGTCGGCTACGGCCTACGGGCCCCGACCGGGCTCTCCGCGTGGAGCAGGCCGTGCCGTGCCGGCCCACGTGCCTGGCCAGCGGCCCAGGCACGGCCTGCTCCACTGGGCCGTGCCAGCCCGTGCCCATCCCATACGTGCCGGGCCGGGCGCGAACCGGGCCAAAAAAACGGGCCTCGGGCCGGGTTAACGGGCCCGTGCCTCATGTACATCTATAGGTACACCAACACCACATCAGGCTCCGTATTTGGCCTTGTATTCCTGCCACAGCTGCTGCACGTTCTTCCCCAGAATCTGCGCGAAGAAATCGTCGGAGTATCCACCTTTCAGCTTGGCGTTGAGCTGCGCGACGAAGCCGGGCTTGAGCGAGTCGCAGTAGTCCAAGAACCTCGCCGTGACGTCGTACCCCTGATCCCACCGGTCCCCCTGCCCCGGCTTCACCCAGTGCCCCGGCGCGTAGCCCGCCTTCAGTCGCACGTAGTCGGCGATGCCCTCGACGAGGCCGCCGTTCGCCTGGCCCTGCCCGTCCCACTGCCACACGTGCGTTACCTCGTGGTACAGCACCCCAGCAACCTGAAACACGACGGATGAAACAATGAACTGCGGTAAGTAAAACACCGCCGCCCGCCCTGCTGCCTATACCTCTGTCTTGACGTCGCCAGAGTAGCCGCCGACGTACTGGGCACTGAGGTGGATGCCGTTGCCGCTGGTGAAGGCCACGCCGCCAATGTCCTCGACGACGAGGGTGACGGAGCTGACGGGCTTGCGGCTGCCGGGGCCGGGGCTGGGCTGGTTGAAGGTCTTCCAGCAGAAGGAGGAGGCGTCCGAGAGCACTCGCCTCGAGTATGCGACGCCGACATCCCGGCCGAACCGCTTGCCGCCCGCCGTGCTCGACGCGGCATTCGTCGCGCGGAACCTGACCGCGCCGCCGGCCGTGGCTGCCACGCCGGCCAGGAGAGAAGCGAGCCCTACGACGACGGCGGCACGTCTCATCATCGTCGTCTCGCTTGGGACTGTAGGCGCCATGGAACGACGGGATGTGGTGTGAGGGATATAAATAGCTGGGCAACCGGTGGCAAGATAACATGCGTGGCGTCGCGCCACCAAAGATTTCTAGGGCATGAGGCATTATGGTTGACTCGGGGGTATGTCAGTCAAGCACTACCTCGGTTGTGGGTCGACAAACCCACAACAATGAAAATATTTTCTCTAAATATTTTCATCATTTTCTCTTACCCTAGGTAACAAAGCACTACCTCGGTTGAGGGATCTAAAAACAATTGTGTAAGCACTACAATAATTGAAAGTTACATATGTGATTGTTTGTAGTGGATCGCTTCAAAAAAAAGGCAGAAGGTAAATACTAGCAGTAGAAGGAAAGCAGTGACGTTCAATTGTTTTCATTGTTTTTAGATCCACGGTCCAACTGTTGAAGATACTGAATTATCTAATTAAGATCTTTAGTAATAGATCATTGTCTCGACACAAATGTAATGATGTACTCCGGCATGATGATCATGTTAAATATTTTGCTGTCGTTGTTTATTTATATTGACATTTAACAATCCATGCATCAAGATTCTTCATTTTGTTAAGTATTTCCATCATTACTATTGTGTCATTACATATGCTAATGCTAGACATATATTTTGAAGCTATTAAAGTTTAAGTGTGCATTCAGATCCTCTATTGCTAGGATTAAGGACCCAATGACAAGCACCCATAGCCATTCTAGCATAAAATGGAAATACATTTTCAATGACAACTTGCTCATTTCAATTTTGTGTGTTCATTTTCAATAACGGACTCAAAGGGAAGTGTTTTTAGACATTTAGCTCGAAGCCCTTTGAAACTGAGATCATGGTTTGAGCTCGCTATAGAAAATAAAATAATCCCACGATGGGCTACTGTTGGGGAGGTATCTGGCCAAATGCCCCAATAATCAAAATAGCTTCCACTTGTTATTTTAGGACAAAGGAGTTAGTGTGGTTTGAAAGATTGTGACCTTCGATTCAACGGTACAAGAGATGTACGTCGGAGAAAAGCTTCAAATAACACACTTTGTCAGATTGTTGTCTGATCAGTGGATAACTAAGAATAGATATCTTCAAAGGAGCTAGCAAGTGAAGCTTCATCCATGACAGGAATGCAATGTTAGAAGGATGAACGATGAGACCTTCGTCTAAGAATAGTCTCTAGAAGGCATCTCGACCGAGAGAAGACATGCATGGCACGTTAGTATAGTGAAAATACATAATTGTACATCCTTGAATATGAAACGCTTCTATGTAAGAGCGGGGTAAAAAAATAATTGTGCATAAGATTCTATAGGAATTCGACCACTATAAATAGGTGAATAGGGTGATCGTCAAAATGGTCGACTATTCGAGGACTATGTTTCGACATTGGGTCAAGAAAAAAGAGAGCCTACGAAGGTATAAATTTGTTGCTAGAGTTCTTAATTCTATTCATGCATACACTTCATTGTTCCTTCATTTGTTTCTAGCCCTTATTTCGTCTTATGGCAATGGTTTTTCCTCATATAATCATTTGATCTGAAGGTCATTGTCTCACAAAAGTACTTCATGGAGATGAAATAATATCCATTAATTTCATTCATCAATTATTGCTAAGGGTAAAAGACACTTGTATGACCCCCCCTGAAGTGAGGGAAACTACAAATTAATTGTATTGCTTTGTTATTGTTCTTCTAGAATTTCGACAAATCCCCAATAATAGGTGTTTATGAAGTGCTTAGGTTAGTTAGATTGTTATCATTAGTGTTTGCTCTTGGTTTTTCGTAGTGATTAGAAGTGGGGAATAGACACCTCTAATCCTTGGTGCTTTCGCGCAACACTATATCCCTTGAGTTTTGCACGCAACATTGTATCCCTTGATGTTTGTGCATGACATTGTAGTTGTACGAGGAGAGGTTGTAATACTGTGAGATCACACCAAGTGCATTTATGGTGTGGGCACCACCATATACTGGCGGGAACAAGGCAACAACATTTCAATCAAAAACTCAATAGTGGAAACGATAGAGAGCAACCAGGAGAGGCTAAAAGTGGAGCATCACTAGGCTCCGATCTATCAACGGAGTTACCTGACCATGAGCATTCTCTTGTGTGGGGCTCCTACAAGGATTAAGAGAAACCTTGAACGCTTCTAGATCTCATTTTAATCTTCCACGTTAATATTGTGTTATCTTGGTTATGCACTTTTTTCCTAGCTTAGTTATGAGCTAGCAGATATATTTAAAATCTAGGTCATATATCTTAGGTGTCTCTATTCCCAATAATATGGACAAAGTATGATACGTTTTAACACAAATATATAAAAGAGAGAAAATATAAAATTAGTTGAGCGATTTCAAAATAGTATAGGATTTATGATGCAAAAACGAGATTTTAAAAATGGCAAAAAAAATGCTCCCAAATTTTTTAGCCACTTAAAACTATCCTCTCCAAAAAAATATCTAAAGCTAAGTTTAAAAACAATAGCCATGCAAAATATTGTTTTGTATTGTAAAGTGCATTGTTTATAATGTGGAGTTTAAATATAGAGATAAAGATGAGTAAGTTGCTAGAGATAGTCTAAGACCACAATATCTAAAAGAATTACGCAAACAGCCAGCACAACTTTTAGGAAGAGCTTCTATGCCAAAACCAATCCTTGGTTCAGTTTGGCCATCCGCCATTGATAGGGATCTTTTTTTTTGGTCGCCAATGTCAAGGATTTTGATTTAGAAAGCATCCAAGATTTCAGCAACATGATCTATCTTGTGGACCACCACCACCGAGAAACTAGGACTCTATGTTGAAGACCACGTCATAACACCACTGCGCAAACAAGCATTAAACTCTTTAACCCGTCACTCGATTCAGCACCTCGTCAAACAAATGCTTCCACCCATATAGGTGGGCGATCTCGACCAACTGAAAAAATATATGGCTCACAACTTGCAATTAACAAATGCTTCCACCCATATGGGTGTTGGTTCCTACGTATCATTGCTTCTTCCTAGTACTCTCTTCTTCTAGCTCTCCTAAAATTTGTTCGGCCTCGCAAAGCAACTCCTGCAACCCCGGTATGTGTGGAATGGGAAACAAGCTCTGAACCATATCGATCAGGCTCGTCAGGCATATCATGTAGTCCTGCTTGGCAGCATTTTTCACCAACCTTCGTGTATGAGGCTGCAGCAACAAATGACGCGTCAAAACGGCCATTTAATTACGAAACCGTGCTGGTAGAGGGTCAGGTCAATACATGCATTGCATGAGGGTCTAATACATACCTCTTTGTAAAGTGAAACACACTTCTGCAGAGCATCTTGAACAGAATTATAGTCTTGCTCCTGAAATTGAAGGGGGCAAATGGTCAAGCTGCAAGCTTCACTAGCGATTATCGCTTCCAAAATGAGGTTTTAAATGCGGAAAACATTGAAAAGAAGTGACAAAAAAACGTGTTCGAAAAATCATGTTCTCTGAATGTGACACCTATTATTACAACAATGATTAAATCAAGAAAACATATATCTTAGTCAATTTAGCAACAAAAAAAAATTGTGCAGACCTTTCCAAACTTATTTTTAAAATGGATTTGCAGTGCGCTATATCGGGCATATATGGTATATGTGTCGGTCCATATAAATGGCCGAGGTGTGCCTGGTATATGTACAGCTTCAATTTTGAAGAATCCATGCTTCAAATGTTCCAGTGGAAGCCTTAGCAACAGTACCAACTACTAAAGAGAACATGGTGTATTAGAAAGGAAATAAATTACATATAACATAATTCAGCAGTTACCAATGCATAAAAGCAAGTTTACAAAAAGAAAATTACCCCTTGCCCTAGCAACTGCTTCGCTGCAATATCAATGAGTCCAAAAACATGAAGTGCTTGAAACTGCACACGTAATACAATACACAGTATTATCAGTTAAAAACCAATATAATACAGAATTAGGTAAAATAGTTAACACCCAAAAAACAACAACATGAGCTTGGTTTTTTTCATCAAAGAACCAACAAAACATGCACTTAAGGAAGAATTGACACGATTTATAAGGTAAATTAGGCCAAAAAATTGTACAAATGCACGATTAATTCAGGAAAACTGGCAAAAAACCTAAAACACAACTGCTCATGTGACTGACCCAAAATAATACGGGAGCCCACCATGTGTCATCATCCCCATAGCAACCAAACAACTCAGACTTCACCTAACACACCAAGCCCACCAAACTGCATGTTATTGTTGCCAAGCATCATCACGCCCAACAACGAGCAGTTCCGACTTCGCCTCTATGAGCCCAGACCAAGAATGTCGCCCACCCACCAAAAGCAAGAAGCGGCACCAAGGAAGCAAGGGCGTCGTCACCACCTCAGCATGCTGGGCACAAATACAAAAGGTGAAGTCCATCATAGGTCACTGTCATCAAGCCCGATGCAAGAACAAACAGCAGCTCTGACATCCTACAGTTGGAATATGTGAAACCCTAACCCTAATCCTGGTTGGGACTATATTATATAGAAGAGTTAGGTGGGCCGAAGCACATTACAACAGAGGAATCATGGAAATATAGGGAAACCCGAACCTAACCATAATCAGTGGTCTAACACCTACCATAGATGTTAAGGCATCGCTTAATTGGAAGATCAGCCCATGGACGGGTAGTGTTAGAGTATATGGCTAGGCCCATGTACAAACTCTATATAGCTACCCTCTAGGGTTAGCCCTAATTATCCAATTATTACCTTAACATGGTATCAGACTAGGTTTTCCTCCCTCCCTCCTCTGCGACCCCACCGGCGTGGCGCCGACTGCCGCGTGGGTGCGCCTCGACAGCATCGTGCTCACCTGGATCGTGGGGACGATCTCCGTTGACCTCCACAGCCTCCTCCGGAACCTTCCTCACGCTCGGGCTGCTTGGCTAGCCATCGAGGGCCAGTTCCTGGGCAACGCCGAGGCCCGGGCTCTCCGCCTCGACGCAGCCTTCCGCACCTTCGTCCAGGGGGACCTCAGCGTCAGTGAGTACTGCCGCAAGATGAAGACCATGGCGGACTCACTTGGCGATCTGGGCTGCCACGTGGAGGACCGCATCCTCGTCCTCAACGTCCTCCGCGGCCTCAACGATCGCTACACCCACCTCCGGTCGTTGATCATGCGCCAGCGCCCCTTCCCTACCTTCCTCCAGGTCCGCGACGACCTCGCCCTGGACTCCTGGAGGCGATCACCCTGGGTGCTCAGGCTGCATCGATCTCCGGCCCGGGGTCCTCATCCTCCACGACTGCACTGGCGGCTTTCACCCCGACCCGTCCACCTACTCTGTCATAGTCTGCCCTTGGCCCTCGTCCACCCGGGCCGAGCATGGGTGGCGGGGGTCGAGGTGGCGGGAGCGGTGGTGGTCGTGGCCGCGGTGGTGGTGGTTCCAGCGGTGGTGCCCGTGGCAACACACCGACGCTGGGACCCCAGTAGGGTGCGCCTTGGCCCACTTTCCACCACCCGTGGTCAGGGCGCATCTCCATGTGGCGTTCCAGGGGCAAGGTTCTGAGGCTCGTCCCCCGGCGGCCATGTTCGCTGGTGCGCAGCCGGGGTTCGCCTTCGCCTCTCCGACGCCCTGGACCTCGACGCCTGCCGCTTCGTCGTGGCCCACGCCGCCGGCTGCTCCACCGTCCGGGCTGGTTGGTTGGGACGCGGCCGCCCTGGCTGCCTTCCAGACTCCCACTCTGACTCCACCGATGGGTCCCGAGTGGATCGCGAACACCGGTGCTACTTACCACACCACTCCCGACCCTGGTATACTCACCTCTGTTCGCCCTCCTTCGTCCTCTCTCCCTTCGTCCATCATGGTGGTGAATGGCTCGTGTCTTCCTGTCACATCTGTGGGTGCCGCTGGCCCTCTCGGCTCTTTTCGCATTCCCGATGTTCTTGTCGCTCCTTCTTTGGTCCACAATCTTCTTTCTATTCGCCGTTTTACCGCTGATAATTCTTGTTCTGTCGAGTTTGACTCTTCTGGTCTTACTGTGAAGGACTCGGCAACTCGGTGCCCCCTCCTCAGATGTGACAGCACCGGCCCCCTCTACACCCTTCGGCTCCCGCATGCCACCTCTTCTTCGTCCTCGTCGCCTGACACTGCTGCTGTTTTTGCCACCACCACATCTTCTACTACCTGGCATCGTCGCCTTGGACACCCCGGACGTCATGCCTTGCTGCAGCTTACTCGTAGTGGCACTATCCCATGTACTAGATCACCTGAGGAGCATCTATGTCATGTGTGCCAGTTAGGCCGCCATGTTCGTCTTCCTTTTTCCTCCTCTTCCTCTCATGCTACTCATGCTTTTGATCTTGTACACTGCGATTTGTGGACTTCACCTATTACCAGTATGTCAGGTTACAAATACTATCTTGTCGTGCTTGATGATTTTTCTCATTATGTGTGCGACTTTTCCGTTGCGTGCCAAGTCTGAGACTTTCCCCACCCTCCGCCACTTCTTCGCCTGGGTGTCCACTCAGTTCGGCCTCACCATTAAGGCCGTTCAGTGTGACAACGGTCGGGAGTTCGATAACTTCGCCTCCCGTGACTTCTTTCTCTCCCACGGGATCCAGTTGCGGATGTCTTGCCTGTATACCTCCTCCCAGAACGGCAAGGCTGAGCGCATGATCCGCACGACCAACGACACCATCCGCACTCTTCTTCTCCAGGCGCACCTACCGGCCCGCTTCTGGGCTGAGGGCCTCCACACCTCTACCTACCTCCTCAACCGTCTCCCTTCCACTGCGTGCCCGGCCCCCACTCCTCACCAGGCACTCTTCGGTACCCCTCCACACTATGACCACCTCCGTATCTTCGGGTGTGCTTGCTACCCGAACACCGCTGCCACTGCTCCTCACAAGCTCGCACCTCGTTCCAACCTATGTGTGTTTCTCGGCTACTCCCCAGACCACAAGGGTTACCGCTGCTTTGACCCTCCTCTCGACGGGTCCTCATCTCTCGCCATGTGGTGTTTGATGAGTCCATTTTTCCTTACTCCACCACACCCACACCACCTTCCTTCGACCCTGACCTTGACCTCTTCACTCCTTTTCCGACTGACGTGGTGCTCGAGCCACCTATTCTTCCTCTTTCTGCAGGTACTTGCTCGCCGCCTATTGCTCCCGGCCCGGTGCATTGCCCGGGTCCGGTGGCGTCACCTCTCCGTGGGGCTCCGTCTACGGCCGCTCCTGGGTCGAGCGGGGCTGCCGGGACAGCCCCGCCTGCGGGGCTGGCGGCACCGGCCCCTCCGGCTTGCTTTGCACAGCCGGTGCGCGTCTACCAGCGCAGGCTGCCGCCGCCAGGGTTCGCACCAACGGCGCCGTCGTCGCCCCCGCCGCCGCCGTCCCTACCGGTGACCTCTTCCCCGGTGGCGTCGCCGGTGGCCCAGTCCCCACCGGGGACACCTACACCTCCGCCGCGGCCACTCGCGGCACGTGTCCAGACGCCGGTGTACCACCCACCGCTCCTTCCCCGGGACCCGCGGCACGTTCACCCGATGGTGATGCGGCACGCGACTGGTACCCTGCCGCCCCGGGTTCTGGTGGCTACACACGGAGACACGCAGGTCTCTCCGGTACCCTCCTCCGTCCGCACAGCCCTGCTGGACCCCCACTAGCGTGGGGCGATGGAGGAGTACCCGCTTGTCGCCAACCAGACGTGAGATCTGGTGCCCCGTCCGCCCGACGCCAACGTGGTCACCGGCAAGTGGATCTGGACGCACAAGCGGCACGCCGATGGTACCCTAGACCGGTACAAGTCTCGCTAGGTTCTTCGGGGCTTCACTCAGCTCCCCGGAGTCGACTACGACGAGACCTTCAGCCCGGTTGTGAAGCCGGCCACCGTCCACATGGTGCTCTCACTGGCCCTCGCTCGCTCCTGGCCCGTTCACCAACTCGACGTCAAGAACGCCTTCCTGCACGGCGCCCTCACGGAGACTGTCTACTGTTGTCAGCCGGCAGGGTTCGTGGACTCCTCTCGCCCTGACATGGTCTGCCGGCTCAACAGGTCACTCTATGGCCTAAAGCAGGCCCCCCGGGCGTGGCACTCCCGACTGGCTACGTTTCTTGTGACACTGGGCTTCGTGGAGGCCAAGTCAGACACGTCTCTATTCATCCACCATCAGGGAACAGAGACTGCCTACTTGCTTCTCTACGTGGATGACATTGTCCTCACCGCCTCCAGTCCGTCACTTCTTCGCCGCCTCGTCGACGCACTTCAGCGGGAGTTTCCGGTCAAGGATCTGGCGTGCTTCACCATTTCCTGGGGGTCACTGTTGAGCCTCTCCCCTCCGGACTCCTCCTTCACCTGCGACAGTACACTCTTGACATTCTGGATCGGGCCCAGATAAGTGACTGCAAGCCCTGCTCCACCCCAGTCGACATGCAGGCCAAGCTCTCTGAGACCACGGGTGACCCAGTCGTGGACCCCACCGGCTACAGGAATCTTGCTGGTGCCCTTCAGTACCTCACCTTCACCAGGCCGGACATCTCCTACGCCGTGCAGCAGGTCTGTCTCCATATGCACGACCCCCGGGAGCCCCACCTCGCGGCTCTCAAGCGCCTCCTCCGCTACCTCCGGGGAAACGACGACTACGGGCTGCTTCTTCACCGGTCCAGTTTGCTGATATCTTCACCAAGGGTCTTCCGTCCTCAACCTTCGCCGAGTTTCGCTCCAGCCTCAACATCAGTAGAGGCTAGTTGCGTCTGTGGGGGGATTCTATGGTATAATGTATGTCTTCCTTTTGAGTCCAGTCTATGAACTCCGTTGCGACGGAAGTTCAGACTGCGGGGGGGTGTTAGAGTATATGGTTAGGCCCATGTGGCTAGGCCCATGTACAAACTCTATATAGCTACCCTCTAGGGTTAGCCCTAATTATCCAATTATTACCTTAACAGGTAGAGTCACTTTTCTTCAACCATAGCCATCTCATTCGGAGAGCCCAGCACAGCTCTGGGAAACTAGAGATTCCCAAGCCTCCCAAATTCAACGGCCTGCAAACCTTTCCCCAAGCGACCACACAATGCCCACCCTTTTGCTTCCTTCCTACCTCTCCACAAGAAGCCTCTTTAATCTTGTTAATAGCAACAATGGCCCATTTAGGAAAATCAATTGCCATAGCAGTATAAAATGACATACCAGTGAGAAAATGTTGAACTAAAACCCTTTTGTCTGCCCTGTTCATCATATCAAGTGAAATGGTTATGGCTGGAGAAGACGGACCCGAACAGGCCTTGGCATGGGCTGTCCATCCCAGTGCAACGGCAGGTTAGACAATTCTTTGAGTTGTCTGAGTTCACCGTGATAGGAAATGGGGCTAATGCTCTCTTCTGGTCGGATAGATGGGTGTATGGGAGTACTATCCAGGACATTGCCCTTGAGGTGGTACGCATGGTTGGCCGCAGGGCATTTTCTTCTAGAACTGTGGCGTAGGCTCTGGATAACTGGCAGTGGGTCAGCGACATTCAAAGCCCCCTTTCCTTAAGAGAGATACAACAATACTTGTTGTTATGGGATACTTTGAGAGGGGTTTTGCTTTATCAAGATGCTGATAAACATGTATAAATGCACACTTCTTCTGGGCAGTTCTCTTCAAAGTCTTGCTATAATGCATTTTTCATGGGGTTCATTTCCTTTGAGCCATGGAAACGATTGTGGAAAACTTGGGCTTCCCCAAAATGTAAGTTCTTTCTCTGGTTGGCAATAAGAAATAAGTGTTGGACTGCTGATAAAATTAGGGCCTGATCGTTTCAACTTATAGATTATAATAATCTGGATTCTAATCTAAATTATATAATCCAGATTATAATCTATTAGATTATAATCTACATGTAGTTGTTTGGTAGTCTAGATTATACAAATGTAGATTATTCACAAAGACAACAGTACCCTTGTTTGTTTATTTGAGGTGAGGAAAGAATGATGGCATATATTGTAATTTCTATTTACATAACCATGGGTAGTTGTTCTTTTGCCAAAAATAATCTCAAATAAGCTACTCTTGAGGAGATTATGAGATTATCATAATCTGGCCTTTAGTTTATATAATATGAACTCATAATCTAGGTATTTGTTTACCTGCTGGATTATTTATGCTGGATTATATAATCTGGAGAGATTATAATCCGAAACAAACAGGGCCTTAGAAGGAGAGGGTTGCAGCACCCTCTAGTCTGTGCTTTATGTGACCAAGAACAAGAAACAGTTCAGCATCTTCTATGCACTTGCAGTTTTGCCAGGCAGTTTTAGCAATGATATCATGTTGCCTTTGAGACAAGGATATCTCACCCCTGCTGCTGATGAAATATCTTTTGCTGAATGGTGGAGAAAGGTGCTTAAAAAGGTGCAAAAGAGCAAGAGGAAAGGCTTCAATAGCCTCATAATTTTGGGGGTGTGCTGCTTATGGCTTCTTCGAAACAAGGCTGTTTTTTTTCTCGAACGCGCAGGAGAACTACGCCCCATTATATATTAAGCAAAGGAATAGAAAAAACAAAAAAAAACAAAAAGGTTTACAGTCCTCCTTACGGAGGCCAGAAACAGGCATACAAATATAGATCCATAAGGGGATCAAAAAATCAAACTACTCAAATCTTCCTAAGGCTCTACCAAGGGTGCAGCCAGATGTGTGAGGCCTTTTGCACCAGCCACTTCCCATCTTCTTTCCTCATCAGCAGCTCTGAGACTTGAAGACATACTTGGGTTGCAGCCATCAAAAATGCATTTATTTCGATGATTCCATAAAGTCCAAGCTCCCAGAATGATGAGAGAGTTAAGGCCCTTTTTTGTGAGACCATGTACTGCTCCTCCCACCACTTCCCACCATCCCAGGAAGGAGTTTGCAGTGGGCTGTGGTGCAAGAGAATGAAAACCAAATTTCCTGAGTAAAAGGTACCAGAATTCTCGGGAGAAGGAACATTGCACAAGGAGGTGGTCTATATTTTCATCCTCTTGGTCACATAGCAGACATTTCTCTGGATGATTTAGGCCTCGCTTCGCCAATCTATCAGTTGTCCAACATCTCTTATGGGCCACCAACCAAAGGAAGAAGCGACATTTTGGCAAGGCCCAGGACTTCCAGATTCTTTTATAATGTTCAAATGTCACAGATCCTAGGAACAGTCCTTCATATGCTGATTTGGCTGAGTACACACCTTTCGAGGCAATACTAAAAGTATGCTTGTCGTCAACCTCCGGCTGTAGCTCGATGCCAGATATCAAATCCCAAAGCTGAAGGTAATCTGTCAAAACCCCTACTGACAAAGCTCCTCTGATGTCAGAAATCCATTTGGCGCTAACAATTGCTTCCTGAACTGTCCTGCAATTGATTACCCGCTTCGGAATTGCGCCAATCAGCCTTTTGATGGAGTAAACCCTTCCTTGAGCTCTGTTAAAAGTTTGCTTTTGGATGAGTTGAGTTGTTGAGATATGGCTGGTGCTAAACAGTTAGCAAGTCTTGGTCTACCTGCTGCTATTAGTAGGGTCTAGGCTGTTTTCCAATCTGGTCTAGTGTTTATGCTTGCCCACTGGGCATTGTACATCGGTCCACTTTGGACCTCTTTCATCCCTTAATATAATGATGTGCAGCTCTCCTGCGCGTTCGAGAGAAAAAAAAGTTTGGGAGCTTATCAACAATTTTGTCCACCAAGGGTAAGAGCTGGTGTTTGCTCAACTTGCATAAGGAAAGAGGGATTCCCAATTTTTTTTTCGAGACGCGCAGGAGAACTGCGCCCCATTATATATTAAGCAGAAGAAAAAAGAAAAAAACAAAGGTTTACAGAAAAAACCTCCTTACGGAGGCCAGAAACAGGCATACAAATATAGATCCATAAGGGGATCAAAAAACAAACTACTCAAACTTCCTAAGCCTCTACCACGGGAGCAGCCAAATGAGCTAGGCCTTTTGCACCAGCAACTTCCCATTTTCTTCTTTCCTCATCAGCAGCTCTGAGACTTAAGGACATACTTGGGTTGCAGCCATCAAAAATGCATTTATTTCGATGATTCCATAAAGTCCTAGCTCCCAAAATGATGAGAGAGTTAAGGCCCTTTTTTGTGAGTCCAAATACTGCTCCCCCCACTACTTCCCACCATCCCAGGAAGGAGTTTGCGGTCGGCTGTGGTGCAAGTGAATGAAGACCAAATTTCCTGAGTAAAAGGTACCAGAATTCTCATGAGAAGGAACATTGCACAAGGAGATGGTCTATAGTTTCTTCCTCTTGATCACATAGGAGACACTTATCTGGATGATTTAGGCCTCGCTTTGCCAATCTATCAGCTGTCCAACATCTCTTACTGGCAACCAACCAAAAGAAGAAGCGACATTTTGGCAAGGCCCAAGACTTCCAGATTCTCTTATAGTGTCCAAATGTCACAGATCCCAGGAACAGACCTTCATATGCTGATTTGGCTGAGTATACACCATTCGGGGCAATACTGAAGATATGCCTGTCTTCAACCTCCGGCTGCAGCTCGGTGCCAGAAATCAAATCCCAAAGCTGAAGGTAATCTGACAAAACCCCTACTGACAAGGCTCCTCTGATGTCGGAAATCCATTTGGCGCTAACAATTGCTTCCTGAACTGTCCTACAATTGATTAGCCGCTTCGGAATTGCGCCGATCAGCTTTGGAAACAAATCTGCAATTCTTTTTCCATTCAGCCATTTATCCTTCCAGAATTTGGTATTGGTTCCGTTCCCCACTTCAGTGGTCACTACTTTAGAAAAGAAGGCTCTAGCCTTTTTTGGGACTTGTATTTGAAGACCAGACCAGGGGCGAGATTGATCAGTCTTTTGTAACCAAAGCCATCTTAGTCGAAGTGCCCAACATAACTCTGGAAAACTAGAAATACCAAGTCCACCAAGCTTTAGGGGGCGGCAAACTTTTCCCCAGGCAACAAGACAATGACCACCTTTAGCTTCTTTGCGGCCTCTCCATAGAAAACCTCTTCTAATTTTATCAATAGCCTCCAAACCCCACTGTGGGATATCTACTGCCATTGCTAAATATACCGTCATGCTAGTAAGAACATGCTGAACTTGCACTCTTCTTCCAGCTCTTGTCATTAAGTCTGCCTTCCAGTTAGGAAGCTGATCAGCTATCTTATCCACAAAAGGTTGGAACTACTGCTTTGTTAACTTGTGTAAGTATAAGGGGAGCCCCAAATAACGACAAGGAAAGGTTGAGATTTCACATGGCAGCAAAGATTGGACTTCGAGCAGAACCTCCTCAGAGCATCTAATAGGATACACATTTGACTTTTGCACATTATTGTGTAACCCAGAGGCATCTCCAAACAATTGAAGAATGCTAAGAGTAAGGTCTATATCTGTCGGTGTTGGGCATAAGAAAAGGACCACATCATCAGCATACATGGAGACTCTATGGAGCTTTTTTGAACTAGAAAGCTGCTGAAGCAAACCATTATTTTCTGCCTTTGAGAACATGTAGACAAGGACATCCATAACTAAAATGAATAGCATGGGGGAGAGAGGATCTCCCTGACGAAGTCCCCTGCGGTGCTTAATATGACGGCCTGGAAATCCATTTAAAATAATCTGAGTAGAGGTGGCCAGAAGTCCACATATCAAATCCGTCCAAATCTGCCCGAAACCCAACTTCTTCATTACCTCGATTAGGAAAGGCCAAGAGACAGAATCAAAAGCTTTTGTAAGATCTAATTTCAGCAGCAAGCTGGCCTTGTTTTGTTGATGCAGCAGCCTGGAAGTTTGTTGAACCAGCATGAAATTGTCTTGAATGAATCTCCCTTTTATAAATGTGCTCTGATTCGGTGACACCATCACATTGAGCTTGCTGGCCAATCTATTAGCAAGGATTTTGGTGACCAGCTTGGCAAAACTGTGCACCAAACTTATAGGCCTGAAATCTTTAATATTATCAGCTCCGTCTTTTTTGGGGATCAATGTGATATAGGTTGTATTAAGGCGCCCAAAATTGGCAACGTCCCCTTCTGGCCGACAGTTTCAGGGATAAGCAACGTCCCCTCGTCCTCCGCCGTAAATTTCTCAATTCCCATGCAACTCGTTGACTGCATCTCCAGGCTCCCAACCGACTCCTCGTGTCCATCTTCCGCTGCCATAACTTTCTCAATTCCCATGCAACTCATTGTCTGCATCTTCAGGCTCCCAACCGTCTCCTCGTGTCCATCTTCTCTCGTCACCCGAGGCTCAGCACCTCAAGCCCATCGTGCCCTCCATCCGTCTCTTCATCTCCACCAATTTCCGGATTGCGAAGCGGCAGCGCCTCATGCCTCCCAGTTGTGCCGGTATCACAATTAATTCCCAGAACACGAAGCGGCAGAGGGTCCTCCTCCTGCCCAAGGGGAGTCGCGGTCCCAGGCGGAATTGGATAGGTCTCCGTGAATCCCCATCAACCCCAGCATCACCGCGACGACGAAGATGTGGATCCTGCTCATGGCGATCCTGATCATCCTCCGATTCCCGGAAGGGCGCCAGAGGTGGAGGTGGAGTAGCTGAGGCCACCGAATGGAGATCAACTGGGCGACATGAGATATCAATCTTATATGTTAAGCATCTCTTCTCATGGATAGCATCTCCAGGCTCAAGGATATGCAAATCCAATTTTCTGCACACCCTTTCCGTGTTTAAACACCAAGCACGCACCCAAAAGGATGCAGAATCTCTCCCACACCCTGAATTGTGATGAACATCTGTTATCCAACATGAGTTTCTCAGAATATGCTCCGTCGTAGAACGAGACCATGCATGCTCTGGGATGCCTCTAATTTCAATATCCACTAAATTGACCAAAGAAGAGGCAGAAGCATGAGCAAATCTCGACCATTTTTTGAATAGCAAGGTGAAACGAGGCCCCCGCAGTGCCTTCCCATCATTGAAAACCTTAGAAGCAGCATCTTCATCAGGCATTAACAGAAGGAAGTCTTCTGGCAAAGTCTGATGAATTGACATGTTCTTCACTGCAATATCAAACTGGCGTGCAACTTCGTCCACAATTTCTGAACCAAGGACCACTGGACGTGTTCCAGCCACAGAGACAAACAGAGCTCGTCGGAGAGCAATTTCCTCCCTCGCCAAATCATCCGAGTAGTCCAAAACACAGCTGGAGTTGAGTGTGGAATCAAAAACCTTAGAATTGTTGACACTCAACAGGGATGGCTCCGGGACTACTGCTTCAACAACAGGAACCGGAGATACTTGTTGATGGTGATCATCCGTCTTCATCTCTCCCCGTCAACGCTTGGAACGGTTCCGGTTCCGCTTGCATCGTAAGCCTTCATGGCCTCCACCGCTATCACCTTCGACAGATGCAGCAGATGCAAACTCCGACCTCCCATCCTCCTGCAGTGGGGAGATCCTTTTCCAGACCGACTTCCTTGACCTTGAGCCCTGACCATCCTTCCTCAGAGGAGCATCCCCCACCATCCTAGTCAAACGCTGCCAGACCGGAATTCTGTCTTCCTTCTGAACGTGCTTCAATCCGCCAAATTGCTTCGTACGCGCCACAAGTCCCGTAGGGCAAGTGCTCACTTGATGCCCGTACTCAAAGCAACGAAAGCATCGGGTAGGACGGCGACACACCGCAGCAAGATGGGAGGAAGAAAAGCAGTTGAAGCACCTACCTCGGAGGTCCACAAGGGACCCTCGACGAGGAAGATGCACATGTTGGGTCTTCTTCCTTCGCTCAACCACCTGCCAGCCAAGCTCGTCCTGATGTGATCCCACCAGCAGATTCTGCACCACCAAGGGTCCACCGACCTGCTTCTTCTCCTTTATCTTGACAGCCTCTGGGGCTCTTGAGCTTGTCGTGGTATGAGAAGGAGCCTTGATTAGTGTAGGGAGGCGCCTGGAGCCAGATACGAGGGCATCTTTATAGGAGCAAAGCTCACGAGATGAGCCACCAGACGAGGAGACGTCACTCCAACGTTGGGTCTTTGATCGCCCACCTTGTCGCTTCTGGTAGCTGAAAGGTTCGCCTTGAGGGAAACGCCGGGGGGCTGATGAGGTGGTCGCCGAGTCCGGAGTGGAAGTCAGCGAGAGGCCTTGGCAATGGTTGAGAATGGCCTTGGGAGGGGAGGGGTTGGAGGTGGCTAGAGGTGGAACGTGACGGGGAGGGGGTGGAGAGGCCATTTTACTTTCTGGATTCCCAAATATTTGCATGGAAAGGATGCCATTTCACTTGGCAAACAATCTTGGACCTCCAGGATGGTCTGTTGAGAGCATCTGATAGGGAAAAAATGGACTTCTGAGTATTGTTGCGAAGGCATGAGGCATCCCCAAACAACTCAAGGATTTCTAGAGAAATGGAAATGTATTCCTGAGTTGGGTGCAAAAAAAGAACTGCATCATCAGCATATATCGGAATCATGTGAAGCTTCTTCCTATTAGATAGAAGCTGCAGCAATCTTTGGTGATCAGGGGTCTCCTTGCCTCAGGCCTCTTCTATGCTGAATTCTGTACTCCTCTTTCATGGACGCAGATTTTCTGTAATATGGGACAGCAAATCTGCGTTGGGGCAAGGGGGTGTGGTATGGCTGTTTTGGCCTTTCATCTACTTTCTTAATGCAATGATATGCAGTTCTCCTGCATATTCGAGGAAAACGTCTTTGGTGCTACATATCTACAGTATGGAGAGGCAAGTAATAGCACAGCAAGAAAAGGAGTTCAAGATCTCAAACTCCATAAAATGAGTAGAGACATACAAGAATTATTGCTGCACTCTTATCTGTATCTGCAGTTGATGTGTTGTTAATTTTATTCTGATCTTTTCTTGAAGAATTTAATTGTCCTTCTGTAATCCTACAAATAAAAATATTCAAGGTCCATCAGTTATCAGCAATCCAACTTGGCATTTAGTACTCCCTCCGTCCCAAAATATAATTCTTTCTAGTCTTTTTTCCGTCCACGTTCGAATAAATGATAAATATAGATATACAAACAAACTATATTCATAGATTAATTAATGAATGTATGTTTAGTCTAAAACGAATTACATTTTGGGACGGAGGGAGTACATACCAATTTGGTTTTATAGGAAATCCTAAATAATGATGATACATTGAAAGAAAAAACCACTAGTACACAACAATATTACAGTTAATTAGCTGACCATCAGTGCAATAGACCTAAGGGACAAGGATTTGAATCCTGAAGTAACCAGATTTCAGTTTGAGACAGGAAACTAGATACAATATAGAAAAACATTAAGAGTATTGAATTAAACATTGAAAACAGTTCAGATCATCAGCCTTTATGTATGAGTGCAAAATAGTATAAATAACTTTCATTTTTAACTAAATTAATAACTGACTACGATTCAAGATTGCCTCTAGTATAATGTAAAGCATCAGTTGTCACCACATGCACACATTTTGTTTCATAATATCTTGACTCACATGACCAATTGAATTTGTGTCTATAGGTTATCAGGTGTGTTTCATCGAAACTAGGATACTGCAAATTAGTGGCTATAGTACCGAACTAACAGCAGCCATTTGACTTGATGCAACCAACATGCCAAAATGCAAGTGCTTTGCAAATCAAGTCATCGAGAATCAGAGACCAATAATTCAAAACAGTGAAAGATAAAAGAATATAGCAGAATGAAAAACCTGATTGAATCATTGCTGAACTGTTTTGCTTTTGCGAGGTAATATGCAGTTACATCGCTGTTTACATCCCGATCCTTTACAACTCTGTGCAATGTTAACCTTGCCAGGTGTACCAACGTATAAGCTACCTGCAATGGAAACAAGAAAACAACAGTTGATCAATGTAAAAACTAATTACTTACAATGTATAGCAGTGTTTCGAAAACATAGTTCAGGTCCTATCCCTGCTGACTGGTTGGCATCATCTATAAAGCGTATTTTTCTCAAAGGCACAGGAGAACTGCGCATCATTATATTAAGAAGAAAAAGGTCCAAAATAGACCTGTACAAAAACCACCAAATAAGGTGGTTACATAGCTTGCTAAGGGGCTGTTACACAGATAACTATATAAAAAACGACTAGACCTGAACTCCCCCTGAGTTAAGGCCACAAACCTCTCAGCCCTGCAGCCCCAGCTAAACACCGCATCTTGGCATCGTCCCTAATGTCTTGAGTAATCCTAGAGATGTCTGGAGTAGCCCTATCAAAGACACAGAAGTTTGTGTTTCCACAAACACCAGGACACTAGGATCACAGCTGAATTGAAGCCTTTCTTTTGTGCCTTTTGAACTGTCGTTTCTGACCTAAGCCACCAGTCCTGAAAACTAGATTTTGCAGTTCCTGGAGTGAGGTGCTGCAGCCCAATAAGAGACAGGGTATGGAACCAAACTTCCCTACCAAAAGCACATTGTAACAGAATGTGTTGCATAGTTTCTTCTTCGTGATCACAAAGAAGGCATTTTGTGGGATGGTCGAAACCTCGATGAACCAATCGATCCGCTGTCCAGCAGCAATTTTAAAGAAGCCAGCCAGATGAAAAATTTACATCTTGAACGTGCCCAACTTTTCCAGACCCTTCCTGCCAGTTCAAAGGTGACCATCCCCTCAAAGACATGATGATAAGCAGATTTAGAAGAGTATTCCCCTGAGGCAGAAGGGGTCCAGCGGTGTTGGTTTGAAACTCCTGGACGAAGTTGGAAGCCTTGAATCAAGTCCCAGACCATGAAGTACTTAGATAGAAATTGAGCTGATATGCTTCCTGAGATATCATTTACCCAGCCATTTTCAGTCAAGGAACCCTTTACTGTTCTACTTTGGAGAAATCTGTTTGGAACCCGAGAGACAAGGACCGGAGCCAAGTCACACAGAGCCTATCCATGGAGCCAGCAATCTGTCCAAAAGGAGGTTTGGGATCGATCTCCTACCAAAGAAACCACTGAACAGCAAACATGGCTGCAGCATTGGGTGTACTCTAGTTTTCAAATCAGTCCACATAGGATTCGTCTGAGTTTTATACATCCAAAGCCACCTAAAATTTATAAAGCTCAATTAAAAACATTAAATTTAACACAATATAGTGGTTTTTGATATTTCTATATAAAGCACAATTTGAAACATTAAATTGATCACAGTATTGCAGTAGCCTCAAGATGGTATCATCATTGAGGAAGAAATTGTGTAAGCACACTGATGGGAGCAGGAAATCAAATTCAGGAGATCACATGCTGATTGATGGAGCCAACATGGCCAGAAGTCATTTTTTCTCATATGAGATCTTTTTTTCCTTTTAGATCTTGCTGCAGACCTTTTGTTTAGATCATCAATTGATTATCAGTTACTCCATAGTTACAGTTGGAATGGGAAACCCTAACCCTAATCAGGTTGGGAGATGTATTAAATAGACCAAGTAGTAGTTGGGCCAGTCCAATTACACAGGGGTATATAGGTAAATACAAGAGGACTAAGCCAAAACCCTAACGAGGTTCTAACACCCTCCGCAGTCTCAACTATATCTTGTACAGATGTTGAGACTGGATCGAAACTCGGTGAAAACACTCGATGGCAACCGGTGAAAACACCCCCCGCAGTCCGCTCGCAATGGTGTAGATGAGGGTGGGGTCGGCCAAGCGAGCCAAACGGGGGCAGGCGACGGGGCTGCACCGGGCGAAGGCGACGGGGCCGCGCATGGCGCAAGCGAAGGAGATAGGGTCGCTCGGCACAGGCAGGGTCGACAGGGTCGTGCGTGGCGCGAGCGGAGTCGGTGGAGCCGCGTGTGGCGCGGGTAGAGGCACGACCGCACGAGCTCAGGCGTCTGGGCCACGTCGAGCGAGGCAGGGCCGACTTGAGTGGAGTAAGAACAGGATCATGGTCAAGGAGGGAGGCGAGATCGGTAGGCAAGGAGGATCAAGCAAGGGGAAAGTCATCTTCGTCAAAAACGACATGACGAGAGATGAGGATGCAGTGGGTGAGGAGGTCAAGGCAATGATACGCCTTGTGGTTAGAGGAGTAACCGAGGAAAGGACAACGAGTGGAACAAGGGGAGAGCTTGTCGGAAGTGGTGGTAGAGGTGTTCTGATAGCAGGCACAACCAAAGACACGGAGGTGGTCATAGGAGGGGGTTGTGCCATACTGGCAAAGTGGGGAATGGGTGGTTCACCGCTTTCGAGGAAAGGCGGTTGAGGAGATGGGTAGCAGTGTTCAGGGCCTCTGCCCAGTAGCTGGCAGGGAGAGACGTTTGAAAGAGGAGGCAGTGGATCATGTTGGTGGTGGTGCGAATGATTCTTTCGGCCCATCCGTTCTGGGGAGAAGTGTAAGGGCACGAGAGGCACAACTGAACGTCGTGGGAGGGAGGAGCGAGAGGCGGTGCTGTTGAACTCTCGACCGTTATCACATTGAAGGGCACGAACGAGCGACATAATTGGGTGGAGACACAGGCGAAGAAGTGTGTGAGGGTGGAAAAGGTGTCGAACTATAACCGAAGCGAGAAAGTCTAAAGAAAGTGAGAGAACTCATCTAGAATGACCAGGTAGTATTTGTAACCAGAGCGGCTAAAGATAGGAGAAGTCAAGAGATCACAATAAACAAGATCAAAGGCTTGAGTAGCCCTGGACATGGAAGTGGAAAATGGAAGACGAGAATGATGGCCGAGCTAACAAGCATGACAGAGGCGCTCAGAGGAGCCACGGCTACAACAGATATCCATGGTTTGTGGTCCATAAACCCCAGTAAACCACCAGGAATACCCATCTTCAAGCTTAAATTGAACAGAAACCGAGAAAGTGTCAATTCTAGAATTGATGATCCGACAAGAACATCTCCAAGCCAACAAAATTCCCCCACGGGTGCCAATTGCTGGAAGAAAAATGAAATCTTCGAAATCAGCACTGAGAGTAGATATCACCATATGACGACAAATAGCAGCCTTCTTAGTTTCTTACAAACACACTAAATCAGGACGAGTGGAACAAACCATATCACGCCGGGACTTGCGATTTAGGCCCCGAACGTTCCAAATTAATATTTTTGAGGGATCCATTGATACAAACAAAGCAGCGACCCAAAAAAGATGAGAAAAGGACCCCATCATCTTCACAAGTCGACAGGTGCAGAGCCTACCACAAGCCCCTCCAAGTCCCAGGGAGCCTCGCCATTGTTAGGAGCATTCCATCCAAACAAAGCCGCGAGAACAGCAAGGTGAACCTGTGACAGAGGCTTGGTGAACAGCTGACCATGCTTGTCCAGCTCAAAATCTCCCAGCACTTCTCTATCTTCATTCAGACTCAAGTGTTTAATCAGACTAACTCGAACCTGCCTCATCGCCGCTGTCACCGACCTACCATGCCGTTTTGCAAGTCTGCTGCTGCGCACAGGAACAAAGTCAGGCTGCAACTCCTTGGATCTACGTTTATGGATGGTAGGCAGAGGCAGTAGGTATTGGATAGGCCTCATGATAGAAGAAATCAAAGCTTGTGCCGAGGTGTCAAGCGCGGCCTCATTCTCCTGGGCCGATGAAGCAGACCTTTGTCGTCTAGAGTAGACCCTCACAATAGGCCCGACCTGGCCCGACTCAAGAGGGTTTGGCTGCTGCTGAGCTTGGAAAATTGAGCCAAAAGCAACCGTCGCAGCAACAGCTTCAATAAGTGAACGATCCTCCACCCGCCCGACAGGGGCATTAATGTCCCCGTAGCCTTCAAGCACAGAGCTGACGGAAATCCTGGGATTTAGGTTGATCTCTTCTTCCTTTGTCACACGAACAGTTGAATCCAGCACCACATTTTCCAAGGGCTGCTCAACCTCAACACGCTGTGTGCCAGCCCCGAGGAAAGGAGAAACTGAACGCATTACAGGCACAAGGTCTGAAACAATGCAGCTATAATTGGCCTCCTCCAAAGGAACGTGTGCCACATGTCCTCCCGACGAAGCCAGGGGGCCAAGGCGCTGGTGCACCGGCCGTCGGGAAGGGCCTCCGCCACTGGCACCACCATTGCTGGACAGAGCCGAGCGAGGTGAAGAAGAGCACAGACTTAATGCAAAGAATCACGGTTCGGTGTTTTCAAGAAAAAAATGGTACATGTTCTAAGGTGAAGAACTCAAAATACAATTGATCTTAAGATCTAAAAAAGCAATTTCAAAGACAAAGCAAAAATCAGAATGCAAGGGAGCTTGTTACAGTACTTACATTTGGCAACTCAAGAATATAGCTTACAATTTTTTTTCAACTAAGATAATCTCAAGAGCTCAATATGAGGGAAAGAACAAACCTGAAGATGATCTTCAGGTAGAATCTTTTTCTTGACTGCAAGGCATCTAGAAAATTAACCATTAGAAAGATTAGGCAACAGAACTAAAATGATCAAAATGGACATATAGACAGCTGTTGCTGACAAATATCACCGTTCCAATAGCTCTTCTGATTCCTTCAACTTCTCCATGGTTTCAAGATTTAAACTTAGGAGTTCAGCTGCACGTGCAGTGACCAATGAATCCCATCCCTATGAAGCATGCAACAGATGAACTTCAGTAGGCTTTCCAGTAATGATTCAAGAATTGAGTGAAGACATGAAGAGAACTTTGACAATTAAAATCGAATATTGCCTGCACCTAATGCTTTATCTTTTCTTATTCAACTTCCTTATTTAATTTTCTGTTAGTTCTTCCATCAAGAAACAAGCCACAAATAGAACCAGTAACCCTCTTGAAGTTCATATCCATATTCCACGTGAAAACATTCGGAAATGTCCCCTCTAGGACCGAATAAATAATTTTCTTTTGGAGATTCTAGCAGCTTATAATTTTTTTTTCTCGAAAAGTGTAGGAGAATTGTGCCCCATTATATTAGAAAGAGATGGCAGGTCTAAAATAGACGAAAAAACTGATACAAGGACTTCCTTACGGAGGTTGAAAATACAATCATCTTTTTTTTTTCTCGAACGTGCAGAAGAACTGCGCCTCATTATATCAAGATAGGAGAAAAGGTCTAATCTTTGGTGTAGGCCTAGGGCTAGCAAGGTCATAAATTGGGTCATGGCTGAGTCTCATCTTTGGTGTAGGGCTGGGGCTCGCGGATTATCTGCTATCCTTTTACCTCCGCATGCTATTTGAGGAGTTGGTCTCTAGTATGCTTAGTGTACTGGTGCTCCTGCTCATTTTCTTTTTTTGTTTGGTGGTGTGTAGAGTTGTATGAGGTTCTTTAACACCTCACCCCATCTTATTCTACTTAATATAATGATACGCAGCTCTCCTACGTATTCGAGAAAATAAAAGGTCTAATATAGACCAAAATAAATACAAAAACTGAGGCCTCCTTACGAGGGCCAACAACAAGCATATATGAAAGGATCCATCTACAGACTAAGCTCCCAAACCACTACCGCTAATGAACCAACCGGGAGGCTGACAGGTACGAGAGGCATTGGCTCCTGCCATCTCTAGGGGTGGTAATGGGCATGGTTTTTAAAACGGTAAGGCGAGACAAGGCGTTGGACCACCGCCTGGACGCCTAGGCGACGCCTAAGCGACGCCTAGGCGAGGTAGGCGGGAAAGGCGCCTAGGCGTTGGACCTCCGCCTGGACGCCTAAGCGACGCCTTAAGAACCGTGGTAATGGGCTCTATATTTTACACTACAAAGTTTAAGGATCGAATCGGATTAGGGTCGGGCCCTATTCTTATTCATTTTTGAGATAACATTACCTAAGGGCCATAACTTTTTATGAAGGGGCATTTGGATCGTGATCCATTACCACCCCTAGTCATCTCCCACAAGCCTCTCTCCTCCGCCGCTAGAGTAAGGGCTGCTGCTAAGCTGTGTGTCCTTCCTTCAAAAACACATTTGTTTCTATGGTTCCAAATTATCCAAGCTCACAAAATGTTGATAAAGTTGAGGTCCTTCTTGATAGGATTATTCACTGCTTCGGACGCCTCTTGCCACCAATCCCTGAAAGATGAAGAAGAACCTGGTTGTGGGGCTAAACTCTGCA
This sequence comes from Zea mays, assembly GCF_902167145.1. NCBI lineage: Eukaryota > Viridiplantae > Streptophyta > Magnoliopsida > Poales > Poaceae > Zea > Zea mays. The sequence continues at coordinate 26,471,959 of NC_050100.1, read as the reverse complement.
ACCCAAATTGCCTTAAAAGAAAGAACCAGAATTCTCTAGTGAAGGCACAAGACACCAGCAAATGATCTATTGTCTCAGATTCCTGATCCCTTGCGTTTTCTAGCTGTGTTTAAAAATGTCCGACCTTTTTATCACTCCTTTTTATTGTCTCAGATTCAATGATGGGAAGATCACTCTTCGGAATCTTCCCATCATTGTACGGTTCATGCTTGAGTTGTTCTTGTCTTCGTCCTTATAAATGAGGTTAAAATCTCCTCCCACTAGCCACGGTCCTGGGCATTGGGCTCTTATATCTCTTTAACTCTTGTAAGAATAAAATCTTGTCATCTGAACTTTGAGGGCCATACACACATGTTAACCACCATGGGTCCCCAATGATTGGGCAGAAATGGATTGACACACTAAATCTATCCACTCTCGAAGCTTGGACAAGACCTATCGACGACATCCAGGGCACCAAAATGCCGCCACTAGCACAAACTGCTGGATGGAATATGAGGTTGTTATCAAAATCTGTCCCTAACATGGAGAGGATGCAGCGTCTAGAACAGATTGGCATTTTTTATTCTTGTAAACAGACTACATCAATACCATTTGAAACAACCAGGTTCCTGACCGAGTCCTGATGGGACGAGGAATTTAATCCCCTCACATTACAAAATAAAATACGCCTACAATCCATAAAGGCATAAAGCTTTCTGACAATAGAAAATAACAACCACAACCCATGCACAGACTAATCAGCAGCCCAGATGGAACCAAGCTGGCGCCTCCAGGTCTGGCACTGTCCAGCCGAACAGTGCCGCCAAGGCCCTGACCAGCTCTTGATTAAGCGGTTGAAGGAACAGCTTGGCATAAGCATCAAGGGCATTTTGAGAGAGGAGATCAAAGCCATCCGAAATCTTCAGAGCCTTCATGACATTTTTCTTGGGTCTAGCAGGTCCAATATGAGCTAAATCAGTGCTTAGCCCTGCTAGTCTTATGTTGTGCCTCAACTTCTCCTTCGAACGGGGATCCCTTGACACTCTCGTCCTGCCAGCCCCCTCACCTTGTTTAGCTCATTGGCCAAGGAATTTAGTGGTTCCTTAGCCAATTCCTGCTGAGTCATTGCATTGCCATGTATCCAGTGCCATTTTCGCTAAGGCATTGAAATGTGCGTTCAAGAAAAAAAAGCAAGGATAGTGCAAAAGTCAGAAAAATCAACACATATGAGCTCAATCAACAATTTAAGGCATTCACCATGTTCCAGATCATCGTAATACTAAATGGTGACGTCACACAAGGAGTTGAACAAATGGTAAATAAAAGTGGACATATTGCCATGCCTCTGAAAGCTCCAGAACATGTAATATCTTCCTTTGCCAGATTTCAGCTTCAGCAAATCGTCTTGATTTTATTAACTCCTACAATGAAGTAACATACCACAATTCAGATCAAGATAAAAGTATCAAATTAAAGACATAAATAAAAAAATCACTGCAGTTGGCAAGGTTATTAAAACCACAAAACGTTGAAACACTCATGGGTGAAGTCTTATGTAACACCCCGTCCACTCCCGGACCGGCGGTACTTACTCCTGTCAGCTCTTTAAGATCATATATTGTCCTCACAGACCAACACGAGTCTTTTGTGCGCACTTTGTCCTCACTCATGCGCACCCGAGAAAACTTCTCGGTCGGTCACCTATCCCAAATTGCTCCAAGCCAAGCTCGCTTAACTTGGAGGTTCTTTCGAGATAGGTTCCGAAAAATAAGATGCACCTTATTAGTATAGATACTCTATTAATTTTATTAAGCCTTAGGCTAGGATATCACCATCCCAGGGGCCAGGCTATCACAATCCACCCCCCTTAGAAGACCGACGTCCTCGTCGGCAACCCCAATCCAGCAACCTCCTCTCTTAGCCACGTCTGTGTGTCTAGTCTAGTGTCGTCATATGCTATGCCATGTGACCACTCCGGGCCCACATGCGCCATGCGCCAAATACCCGAACCCCTAACCCACACACGCCCGTGAAACTGCGAGGGTCATCTCTGATACCACTTGTTTTTTCTTGAATATGCAGGAGAGCTGCGTATTTTTGTATTAAGAAGAAGAAGAAAATGGGGAGAAAAAACCCCGTCCACTTCCGGACCGACGGTACTTACTCCTGGTAGCTCTCTAGGATCATATATTGTCTCCACAGACCAACACGGGTCTTTTATGCGCACTTTGTCCTCACTCATGCGCAACCGAGAAAACTTCCCGGTCGGTCACCCATCCCAACACGCTTAACTTGAAAGTTCTTTCGAGATAGGCTTACGAAAAAGAAGATGCACCTTGTTGGTATGGATACTCTATTAATTCTATTAAGCCTTGGGCCAGGATATCACCATCTCAGGGGCCAGGATATCACATCTTAACTTTTAAACGTTTAAACGAGGTTCAACGACATAGAAAAATATCAATATATAATAATTTCAGAGAAGAGGCAGATCGCAGATGCAGAGGAGCTATCTCAAGGAGCACAGGCGTGTGCTGTCCAGCCCAAGAGGTAGATGCAAAAGAGCCAAGGAGCAGACGGGCACCGTGAAGAGCAGCAGACATCCAGACGTTGCGGATCGGATGAGTTGGCGACGCCTACAGAGAAGCAGCGGAGCAGAGGTGCAGTGAACGGTGTTGGCGGCCGGTGGCGCAAATCGGACTCGTAGGGTGTGGTCTGCGCGGAGAGTGCAGTCAGGTGAGAGTGGCGAATAGCGGAGGCAGGTCTCCTTGCACCGGTAGCCGCCTTGGAATGGGGCAACCTGGGCCCTGGAGTGGCAGCCGGGCGGGAGGACGGGGCACAGGGAGCAGCCTGAGATGAAGGCGTGGCGGTCGGCGCCAGCGAATGGGGAGGAGCTCCTAAGACTTGCGAGCATGAGGGGCTGAGGGCACGACTGACCCCTAATAGGGCTTAACCTAGACTAGGTCAAATTCCTTTGTTGAGTATGATGACTAAAACATTAAAAATGTGGCATTTTAATGCATCTGGAATTTAAACTCCAACATGTGACGTTTAAACGCCAAAAAACAATGTTTTATGTCAAGTCGTAAAACATTACATTGTTTTAACATCCTGAAAGCGTTTTGTCGTTTAAGCGTCGTTTAAACGACGTTTTAACATCGTTTTAATAACATTGACAATTGGTCTGCAATAAAATGTCAGGACCACCAAACATAAACATCAACAACCCTTTAAGTGAAATTGTTAGCGTAACTATGTGTGTTTATCTCCTGTAATGGGCCTTAACCCATATACTCATCTCCACACGCTCCAACGCTACGCCCTTGACGACCACGTCCTCATCGATGTTGCTTCCATGCTACTTCCATCCTGGAACAAAATACAATTGCACGTCGTCAATTCAAGGAGCTAGTAGGTTATGTTGGAGTCAATTGGGCAATTTGGTCATGGATACCGTGGTCCATCGTACCATGATGTTAGGGTACCTTGGCTTGATAGGGTTGTCGATAGGACAACAACATTGAGGTCGAAGCATGAACAAGCTTGGAAGGAATATGGCTGCTCAATTATATCAGATGCATGGACCGATACAAGACAGCGGCATTGGATCAACTTTCTTGCTAATAGTCCTGTAGGGACATTCTTTTTAGCTTCTGTTGATGCATCGAGTGAGGTAGCTAGTGCTGAATTGTTGGCAGATCTACTAGAGAAGCAAATTGACAGTGTTGGTAGAGAACATGTCGTCCACATAGTCACTGATAATGGATCTAACTTTAGAGCGGAGGGCCCTTGTGAAAAGAATTCCACACCTGTTTTGGACACCTTGTGCTGCTCACTGTTTGGATTTATTATTAGAGGACATCGGAAAAATCAAGGAATTCAGTGACTGCATTGCTATGGCAAAGAGGGTGTCGAGGTTCCTCTACAAGCATGGACGACTTCATAGCCTAATGAGGGAGAAGCTAGGTGGGGACCTTGTTAGGCCAGGTATTACTCGATTTGCAACATCATTCCTCACTTTGGCAAGCATGCAAAAACATAAGAATGGTCTGCGCAGTTTGTTTATTTGTGATGAGTGGCAGCATTCTAAATTCTCTACCAGTAAAGAAGGTACGCAAGCTGAGAACATTGTCCTCTCTGTAGAGTTTTGGCAACATTTGGAGAATTGCCTAAGGGCTTCACAACCCCTTCTCATTGCTTTACGGATTGCTAATGGTGATGGCAGCAATGGGTAAAGCACGAGACACCATCCAGGAAGCACTGAAAGGGAAGCCTAGAGTACTTAAAGAAGTGTTGGCACGTTTTGATAAAAGATGGGATCAACAAATGAAGCAACCATTGTATGGAGCAACACTGTTTTTGAATCCAAGAAAATTCTTCACCATTAGGGAGAAAGACAAGAAGCAAGCTGGAATTCTGAGATCTATGTTCAATGATGTGATGCGGAAAATGACCAGTGATGGGGAAGAGCAAACTAAAATAAGTAATCAAGCAGATGACTATGAGAGGTCCGAAGGGGAAGCATTCTCAAAACCTGGAGCAATAAGAGACAGAGAGAAAAAAAATCCTAGTAAGTGTTCCACCTTCCTTCTAATTGGTTCTGTCTGTTAATGTGCTTTCTACTGATCTAAGTATCTAACAATCTAAATTTATATGACAGTCTTATGGTGGGGTGCCTATGGAGGATTGGCATATGAACTCCAAAGCCTTGCAAAAAGAATTATAAGCCTATGTTGCTCAGCATCTGGTTGTGAAAGAAACTGGAGTGATTTTGCAATAGTAAGTACTCTTTTTTGTTTGTTCATACTTCAGAGTTCAGATTGAGTAATAATGTATGTCACTATGTCTATGTGCAGATCCATACAAAAAAGAGGAACAGACTGGAGCACAAGAGACTAAATAAATTGGCCTATGTAAGCTACAACAGGAAGATGGATAATAGGTTCACAAATATAAGAGAGCTAGGTTCCAAGGGAAAGAGAAGCAATCCACTGTTGCTTGAAGAGTTTACGTGGCAAAATGAATGAGTTGAAGAAGAATCTGATGGTGATAACATTTGGGGTGCTCTGGATGAAGCTCTAGGTGCAACTCAGAGTCTCCGGGGCCGAAATTTGCCTAGGACTGCTGCTGCAGGTGCTGGTTCCTCCTCTCAGACTCAAACACAAACCTATGTTAGAACCTGTTATAGATGCTTTTGTGGGCCGCCAATTCACAAGGCGCAGAAATAGGAAAGAGGAGATAAGTCAGGAATAGTTTCTGTTTAATCAGTTCCTAAATAATAGGTTAGTTCCTTTTCATGTGGCTAAATAGTAGCAGTTCCTAAATAATAGGTTAGTTCCTTTTTATGTGGCTAAATAGTAGCAGTAGATATGTCTATCCTGAGACCGCCTATGGCTATAAAGGCGGCCGGGCATCAGCTGTAATAATCAACCAGGAATAAGATCTCCCTTTTGTTTGGGCGAGATCACCTGGGATCATCCTGGCCAGGCACGACGCCGGCGCAGGAGATCTGGGTGATCAGCGCCCTCTTCTTTCATACACCTTGCGCCACTCCAATCTCCCTCTCCACTCCCCATTGAAGGACACCAGGAAACCAAGGTTACGGACTCACCAGCGAGGAGTCGGTAACAATTTGGTATCAGATTCAGCAGACGCAACGACAATCATGTCCGGCGTCATGCCCGATCCTGAAGACAAGAGCACAGAACAGAAGCTGGACTTCCTCATGGACGCAATGAACAGGATGTTGGGTCAGCTGACAACCATGAATGGTCGGCTGGACACCCATGATCGTCGATTGGCGCGGGTGGAAACGGTTCCACCCGGCGACGTCCAGCTGGAGGAAATCAAGGATTTTGACGACGGCGACGGACCACCACACCAGGGCGACCACGACAGCAACAATGGTGGCCATCAGGCCCCACGTCGCGGGCGTAGTGATGGGGCAGCGAATTCTACAGCCGCCCGGATCGTTATGGCCGACCAGATGGCTATGGTCGCGATCGGGGTCGTGACGACGAAGGCGGCGGCCGTCCACCGCGACCCAACTTTCCATCCTTCGACGGCGAATCAGATCCATTGACATGGATCAACAACTGCAACACCTATTTCCGAGGGATGCGAACCATGGCAGAAGAAAAAGTTTGGCTAGCATCATTACACTTGGAGGGAGCAGCAGCCGAGTGGTACTATGCCCTGGAACGTGATCATGGCATTCTATCGTGGGCGCGATTTGTTGACTACATCCACATGAGGTTTGGACCACCCATCCGATCCAATGGCCTGGCAGAACTGAAAGCCCTTTATAGGACAGGCACCGTGGAGGCATATCACCGACAGTTTTCAGTCTTGCTTTGTCGCTGTGATGACTTGTCTCCTATGCAGCAGGTGAACATGTTTACAGCAGGTCTTGGAGATCCCCTCCACACCGATGTCGAGCTGCTGGCCCCGACAAACCTGCAGACCGCAATGAGTCTGGCCCGTGCTTATGAGCGCAAGGAGGAGAACATTGCAGCACTCAGAGATAGACAAAGTCACCGGAACCCGTCCGCCATCAAAGGGACTGGTTCAGGACCGGGGGCCAGGCCGGCTGCTACAAATCGGCCGCGTTTCAAACGTCTAACACCAGAAGAATTAGCAGCGAAACGGGCAAGTGGAGAATGTTACCACTGCAACGAGAAGTACTCGGTTGATCACAAGTGCACCGCAAGGGGGTATTCTTGCTGGAAATGGACGACGACATGGAGGAAGATGCAGCAGCGAAAGACCTGGGCATTTCTCTTCCTGCCCTCACGGGCATTGACATCAGCAGCACCATGAAGCTCCAGGTCAGGGTCAAGGATCGGACATTGGTGGCGCTGGTGGACACAGGCTCTACCCACACATTCATCCGGGAAGCTGTGGCCACCCAGCTGGGCCTCCAAGTCACACCAAGATCGGGTCTCTCCGTCAAGGTAGCAAACGGGGACAACGTCGCCAGCAGCGGGATATATTCCAAGCTCCGAATTACTATTGCCGAGGAGACCTTCCACATCACCTGCTACAATCTTCCTCTGGCCGGCTTCAACATTGTCCTGGGGGTCCAGTGGCTTCAGTCATTGGGACCCATATTGTGGAACTTCAATGCCTTATCCATGGAGTTCTGGCGCCTGGGACGCAAGGTGTGTTGGGTAGGACTGGGTGCGCCACATACTCAGTGCGCAGCGCTGTCCGAACCCCGCGAACTACTACAGGCATTACTGCAGTCCTACGCCGACATCTTCGCTGAACCACGTGGCCTTCCGCCACCTCGGCGTCACGACCATCACATCAGGCTGCTGCCAGGGACGCCACCAGTTGCAGTTCGGCCCTACAGATACCCCCAATTGTTGAAAGACGAGATCGAGCGCCAGTGCGAGGACATGTTGCAGCAAGGCATCATTCGGGAGTGCACATCGGCCTACTCTTCTCCAGTGTTACTTGTGAAGAAAGCTGATAAATCCTGGCGTTTCTGCATTGACTACCGGGCCCTCAATACCAAAACAGTCAAGGACAAGTTTCCCATTACGGTGGTCGACGAACTCTTGGATGAGTTACACGGTGCCTGCTTCTTCACAAAGTTGGACCTCCGCAGTGGATATCACCAAGTACGCATGCACCCAGATGATATTGAGAAGACAGCGTTCCGCACTCATCGAGGTCACTTCGAGTTTCTAGTCATGCCCTTCGGCCTCACCAACGCACCGTCCACATTTCAGGCCCTCATGAATGATGTCCTGAAACCCTTCATCCGGAAGTTTGTCCTGGTCTTCTTCGATGATATTCTGGTATTCAGCTCTTCCTAGGAGCGCACTTACAACATGTCAGGGAAGTATTTACAGCACTCCGAGCAAACAAGTTATCAGTCAAACAGTCCAAGTGTTCGTTTGGCAAAACATCAGTCGCTTACTTGGGTTATGTTATCTCAGCTCAGGGCGTTTCTATGGATTTGGATAAGGTGGCAGCAGTAGAAGTTTGGCCGCGCCCTCGGTCTATTCGGGCACTTCGAGGTTTCTTGGGTCTCACTGGATATTACCGCAAGTTTATAGCGAATTATGGGACCATAGCTGCACCCCTCACGGCTCTTCTCAAGCGTGAGGCGTTCTGTTGGTCGGAAAGGGCAGAGGAGGCATTTCTTCAACTCAAGCAAGCCCTTATATCAGCACCACTGTTACAGATGCCGGATTTTTCTAAACAGTTTATGGTGGATTGTGATGCATCAGGGACTGGATTTGGAGCAGTCCTTCATCAAGGAGATGGGGCCATTGCATATTTCAGCCGTGTTGTAGCACCACACCATCAGAAATTACCAGCGTATGAGCGGGAATTGATTGGTTTAGTCAAAGCAGTGAGGAATTGGAGACCATATTTATGGGGAAGAACTTTTATGGTACGGACAGATCACTATAGCCTTAAATTCCTCCTGGATCAACGGTTGTCTACAATACCGCAACATACATGGGTCAGCAAATTGTTTGGATATGAACTGTCAGTGGAGTATAGGCCGGGCAAATTGAATGGTGCAGCAGATGCCTTGTCTCGACGCGACGAAGACACCACAGAAATTAACAGCATCTCGGCACCACATTTTCAGCTATTTGACACCCTTCGCAATGAAGCTGCCACCGACCCACAGGTCTTAAGCTTGCGGGCTGCCATTACAGCGGGAACTGCAAAATCAGGATGGACGGAAGCTGATGGTCTGCTACTATTTCAAGGGAAGGTCTTCATCCCGGACGCTTCAGCAGTTTGGACAGAAATCCTGGCAGCAGCACACAATTGTGGTCACGAGGGCATTGAGAAGACTGTACATCGATGGAGAGCATCCTTCTACAGTCCACAGGCCTTACGACGGGTCAGAGAATTTGTGCAAGCATGCGCCACTTGCCAACGGAATAAAATTGAGCATCTACATCCAGCAGGTCTGCTGCAACCCCTGTCGGTACCATCGGAAATTTGGAACGACATCTCCATGGACTTTGTTGAAGGATTTCCTAAGGTTGGTGGCAAGACAGTGGTATTAACAGTGGTCGACAGGTTCTCTAAGTTCGCCCACTTTATTCCTCTTGACCATCCATATACCGCAGTGACCGTGGCTAGGGCATTTTTCGAAGGGATTGTGCGCCTTCATGGTATTCTGTGCTCAATTGTAAGTGATAGAGATACAGTGTTTACTAGTGCCTTCTGGTCCGAGCTTTTTCACCTTGTTGGGGTCAAGTTGTTACTGAGTTCCGCGTTTCACCCCCAGACTGATGGACAGTCGGAAGTGGTTAACAGAATTATTGTGATGTACTTACGCTGCTTGGCAGGTGATCGGCCAAAAACTTGGTTACAATGGCTTCCATGGGCTGAATTTTGTTACAATACGTCATACCAGACTGTGGTCAAGTGCACTCCATTCAGGATTGTATATGGTCGGGACCCTCCAACAATGCTTTCTTATACACCTGGGACATCCAGAGTAGCTGTCGTCGATCAGCAACTTCAGGATCGAGATGTTTTCTTGGCAGACATCAAACAAAGGCTAATCCAAGCTCAGGTAGCAATGAAGCAGGCGCAGGACAGTGGCCGTCGAGATGTGCAATATGCTGTCGGCGATTGGGTTTGGCTGCGTCTGCACCAAAGGTCGGCAGTGGGTGTCACTCCAGCAGCAACATCCAAATTAGGACCTAAGTTCTATGGGCCATATCAAATTCTGCAACGCATTGGAGAGGTCGCCTATAAGCTACAGCTGCCAACCAATGCAAGAATCCATGATGTTTTTCATGTGGCACTTCTCAAGAAATTCCAAGGGGAGCCCCCATCCGCTCTAGTACCCTTACCAACGATTTTGCATGGCAAGGTACTTCCGGTTCCAGCACAAGTAGTGAAGGCTCGTTTAAATAGAGGTGTTTGGGAGTTACTGGTCCAGTGGCTTGGACGTGAGCCGGCTGATGCTACATGGGAACAATGTAATGAGTTCAAGAGAAGATATCCAGAAATACAACTCGAGGACGAGTTGTTTGTCGGAGAGGAGGGAAATGTTATAGATGCTTTTGTGGGCCGCCAATTCACAAGGCGCAGAAATAGGAAAGAGGAGATAAGTCAGGAATAGTTTCTGTTTAATCAGTTCCTAAATAATAGGTTAGTTCCTTTTTATGTGGCTAAATAGTAGCAGTTCCTAAATAATAGGTTAGTTCCTTTTTATGTGGCTAAATAGTAGCAGTAGATATGTCTATCCTGAGACCGCCTATGGCTATAAAGGCGGCTGGGCATCAGCTGTAATAATCAACCAGGAATAAGATCTCCCTTTTGTTTGGGCGAGATCACCTGGGATCATCCTGGCCAGGCACGACGCCGGCACAGATCTGGGTGATCAGCGCCCTCTTCTTCCATACACCTTGCGCCACTCCAATCTCCCTCTCCACTCCCCATTGAAGGACACCAGAAAACCAAGGTTACGGACTCACCAACGAGGAGTCGGTAACAGAACCAGAAAACGACCCAGAAATGCAGCAGCTACAGCTCAAGACATACGTGAAGAAGATGTCAATTCTCCTGCTGAAGATGAACAAGAACAAGAGACAGCAAGACAAATGAATGATGATGAAGATGAAGGCGAACAAGAATCAGGTGGAAGGGGAGCTGTAGGTAATGAATTTCAGTTGGATGAAGATCTTCTTTAGGTAACTAGGTGGTAATGTGTGGTATCTGGGACTGGTAGTATTAGTAAGTAGTAACTACTAACTAGTAAGTGTTTATTTGCTGTTTTCAGTTGGATACTTGGATTGGATGAACAAATATCTTCTCTCGATTTCTTAAATCAATATTTAGTATTGTTGAATTCATGTCATGTTTACCCTATCCTTCATATATAGTTATATAATTATATACTATATAGTATAATAGTATATAGTATATACATAGGTAGGTCCTGGATGAACACGACGACTAGTAAACGGCCAGGTCGACCAGAGGTCGATTAGTCGACCTAGTCGGCGACTAATCGAGATTAGTCGCCTGGTCGTTCCCCCAGTTCGACTAGCTGGTCGAGCGACCAGTAAACAGAGCCTGGCACCGGATTAGTCGCCTGGTCGTTCCCCCAGTTCGCACGCTCAACCTGGCCATTTGTACTCGGGTGCGCTACCGCGGCCCAGTCGACGCGGATGTTGAAGTCGTCGCAGAATTGCAGGAACGGTTCTCCCATGAACTGAGTTTCATTATCGGTAATGATGGAATTGGGTACCCCGAACCGATAGACGATGTCGCAGAAGAACATGTCGGCCTCCGTCGCTTTGAACTTGGCGATGTGTTTGGCCTCAATCCACTTGGTAATTTATCGACGACGACGAGTGAGTGAAGCCCCCGAGCGCCTTCTTGAAGGGCCCGACCAAATCCAACCACCAAACCGCAAATGGCCAGGTGATGAGTATGGCTTGGAGGGCTTAAGCCGACATATGTGTTCGCTACACGTAGTACTGGCAGCCTTCACAAGTCCAGACGACCTGCTCAGTGTCAGTCATGGCTGTGGGCCAATAGAAGCCTTGCTTGAACGCTTTGTCGATGAGGGATCGTGGGGCCGCGTGGGGCCCGCATGTTCCTCCGTGCACTTCAACGAGCAGCAGTCGTCCTTCCTCGAGCGTGATACACTTCTGCTTGATTTCGGAGGCGCTTTTTGTGAAGTGTCTCCTCGATGACTGCTAAGGACTTTGCTTTTCGAGAGTGTCGTCTGGCTTCAATTGCATCCTCAGGTAGGGCATCGTCTGATAATCGATCGATAAAAGGTTGGTACCAGTCCTGCTAATCGGTTGTCGCGACCAACCGCCGAGCCTGGGTCACAGGGGTAAGTTGGTCATCAGCTATCTTGTCCAACTCTTCTTCTGTTTGCTTAATCTTGACGGAGGGTTCGTAAAGCTCGGAGGCGAAGATCCCGTCCGGGACGAGCTTTCGCCCCGACACGATGGTTGAGAGCTCGTTGACTTCCGTGTTGAAATTTTTGTAGATGTGGTGCAGCTCGAAACCCTTGAACTTTTCTTTCAGCTTTCGTACCTCGTTGTAGTACGTGCACATCCATGGGTCGTGTGGCTCCATCGCCTTCATGACCTGGTCAACCATCAACATGGAGTCACCCCACCTCGGCCGCAATCCGAAGCTCGTTGATGAGGGCCTCGTATTCGGTGACATGTTTGGTAGCGTCGAAGTGGAGGCGGATGGCATAGCAGAGTTTATGCCCTTGAGGCGATGTGAGGATGACACCCTCGCCGCTTCCGGTCTTGAGGTAGGATCCATGGAAATACATGGTCCATTACTCTAGGTCCTCTACTGGGGGTGGTTACTGCGCCTCCGTCCATTCTGTGACAAAGTTGACAAGAGCCTGGGATTTGATCGCAATTTTGGGGACATAGCCGATGTCGAGCCCATTGAGCTCGAGGGACCACTTTGCGATGCGTGCAAACGCATCCCGATTGCGGACGATTTCGCCAAGGAGTGTCGTGGATACCACAGACACGGAGTGCCAATCGAAGTAGTGGATCAACTTCCGCTTGGCAATGAGGACTGCATAGAACAATTTCTAGATCTGAGGGTACCGTGTCTTGGACTCGATCAGCACCTCACTGACGAAGTAGACAGGCTTTTGTACCCTGAGTATGTTACCTTCGTTCTCCCTTTCCACTACCAGCGCGACGCTGACCACCTGGGTAGTGGCCGCGACATAGAGGAGGGCTTTGCCTAGGTTAGGCGCAACCAAGATTGGAGTCGTGGTCAAGAAAGCTTTTATCCTGTCGAGGGCCTCCTGTGCTTCTGTAATCCAAGAGAAATGGTCGCTCTTCCTGAGGAGTTTGTAAAGGGGCATGCCCCTTTCTCCGAGCCTGGAGACGAACCGGCTGAGCGCGGCGACACATCCGACTAGCCGACGCACATCCTCTAGCTCCTGTTCTTAACAAGCACAGGATTCGCATCCCATGTTGGGTGGTGTATTTCCCTCATGAACCCTACCGCCAAGAGCATTGTGACCTCTTCATCGATGGCTTTGCGCTTTTCTTCATCAAAACGGCGGAGCCGTTGGGCGACTGGCCTGGCCATCGGCAAGATGTTCAGGGAAGGCTCAGCGACTTCCCTTGGGACCCCCGACATGTCCACGGGCTTCCAGACAAAGACGTCACGGTTAGCCCGGAGGAAGTCGACGAGTGTGCTCCCCTGTCTGTCGGAGAGCGCCGCCCCGATGCGTATGTGCTTGGATGTATCAATGGCATCAATCTGGATATCCTTTGTGTCCTCAGCGGACATGAAGGTGTCGGGGCTGGCCTTGAGACTGTATAGGGCGCCCTAGGTTCGACCAACTCTCTTGTGGTGGCCAACGTTGAGGTGAGCTCGCAGTTGGCATGCTCACACGCGTAAGCCGCTTTGAATGAGGCAGACGTTGTAATGGTCCCAGGAGGACCGGGCACCTTCAGCTTGGGGTATGTGTAATTGGGGACAGCCATGAACTTAATGCAGTGTGGCCTCCAGAGAATGACATTGTAGGCCCCCGGGAAATGCACCACCTCGAATTGCAGCCGCTCAATACGAAAGTTGGAGGGGTCGCTGAACGTGACGGGCAGAGAGATTCGTCTGAGCGGGTAGGCCTGGTGGCCGGGGGTGACACTGTGGAAAGGCGTAGGGCTCGGGCGCAGCGCAGAGCGTGCGATCCCTAAGCCGTCGAAGGTCTCAACATACATGATGTTGAGCATGCTTCCCCCATCCATGAGTACCTTGGAGGCGCTTTGAGCCCACGATTGGCTCGACAACGAGGGGTAGGTCCCTGGATGGGGTATCCTATCCGGGTGGTCGCAACGGTCAAAGATGATTGGGAACTCTAACTGTTAGGGTGATGTTAGGGTTTCGGGGCTAGTCCCTATGTAATGACTTGCATACCCTTAGTGTAATGGGCTTGGCCCAATTACTCAGTTTATATATATGCACTCCCAACCCAGTTAGGGTTAAGGTTTACCACATGGTATAGAGCTAGGTTTCTTTTTCACTTTTCTCTCCCCTCCCCACCACCAGCTGCCGCCGCCGGCTCCCAGCCAGGCCGGCCCTCTCCGCCGCCGACGCCCCCAGGCTGGCCCTCCTCTCCGCAGGCGCCCCAGGTCGGATCTCTTTCGACGCCGGTGCCCCCCACACCAGTCTCCCCTCCCGGCGTTCGGCCCCAGCGACTGGCGCCACCTCGCGACCGTCCGACCTAGGTCGGATCTCCCCCGACGCCGACGCCCCTCAGCCCATGCAGATCTCCACTTCCCCGGCGCGCCCCCGCCGTCGACTCGCCAGCGCGGCCCCAACCTGTGCTCGCCTTCCCTGGCTAACTCTGACCGCCCTCTCCTTCCCCCACCTAGGGTGGCCGCCTGGCCACGGGTCTCGTCCCCCACTGTCATCCCAGGCCAGCTACACCGCCAGCCGAGTTCTTTCGCCGCCATGGAGCCCACCAGCATGCCTTCCCCGAGCGCTGCCTCTGCTGCTCTCGAAGCCGCCGCGGACGCTGACGCCACTGTGGCAGCGGGCCAACTCTCCAACGCCGGCCTACTGGCCCCTTCGGGCGCCGGGTTGCTGCCCCCGCTGGGTGGGACGAGGCCCCTTTCATCGCCAACCTTGAACCCCTCCCATGCGTTCACCCCAATGCCCTCACTGTGCAACACACTCGTCGCTCCCTGCCAAGCTTCCCCGCCTGCACCGACCCCTCGTGGACCAACATCGTCGCGACCACGTCATCCCCTCTCGCTTCCCCTACGTTGGTTGCGGCCATCGCCACCATCCAGGCTGTTGTCGCTACTTCCCAGGAGCGGGAGCATGCTGCGACCCTGGCATTGGAGCGAGAGTGTGCCATGAGAGCGGCCCTAACCACCCAGATGGTCGTCGTGCAGCGCCTTCTCCTTGGTCGCAGTTACACCAATCCCCTGGTGGCCCCTGAGACTCCCCACACCTCCGGCTCGATGCCGACACCGTCTCCGCCCTTCACGCTCAGGCCGCCAGGGTTCACAACATTCGGTCCCTTATGTCCGTTGTGTTGGACTCGGTGTCCTCTCACTACCCTCGTTGGCGCGCTCAGGTGGTCCTCACCCTTCGGCGATTCGCCCTCACCGACCACATCCTCGACGACCTCGTCGCCCCGTTGTCTCCATCGTGGGTTTAGATGGACAGTGTGGTCCTCTCGTGGCTCAAAGGGGGTATCGTGGGTTGTCGGGCTTTGTAGCATGTACTTCTCGGTCGACCGATTCGTGGCGGCGATTGTTGACGAATGTTCGTCGATGGCTGACGACAACCACGAGCGCTGATGGCAAAGTTTCCTCCGCCCGCCGCTCGATGGTTGCAGGTACGTCGAGGTTGGAGAGGCGGAGTTCGCTGACGACGGTGACGAGGAAGTCGAGGGAGCTCAACATGATGCGGCTTCCAACAGAGAAAGTCTCGCCTTCGGTGACTGCTAAAGGTTGGGCCATCAGAGTGGAAGATGTCACTTGGCACACTAACGATCCCCTACCTAGCACGCCAATTGTCATGGTTTCGAAAACTGGGTACAATAAGATTTGTGTTCGGTGGGGATGCTAGCGTGGACTCACTCCGAATGGTGAATCGTTGAGATTCGAACAGGGGTTGAGGCAGAGGGTTTATAGACTATAGTGGTTCAAGCTTGCGCCCTAGTCTGGTGTAGTGTTGATCGTAGTATTGCTCTGGAGTCTGTTACAACGGTTGTGCTTGTGTGTTGGAGAGGTTGGGAGGCCTTCCCTTTTATATTTCAATGGAGGAACCTTGCAGAGGGAATCTGTTTTCTACTAGGGAGAGAGATCTGCTCCCTCGGGCTAGCGCGGTGGGTCCTCCGAGGGTCGTGTATAACCGTATTCCCGTCATGGCGTCGTTTGTCACCCCGTAGCGAGTCTGTTGTTGATGTCTTCGCAGCAGTGTGCGGCGGCCCCCTACGGATCAGTCCTGGTCAAACGTGGTGTGGCTACTTGTCGTCATGTTCCCTATGTCTCTTGTCAGTGTGCATATGTACAATCCCGGTATGGCGCACCGTCGTATCTTCCTAACATATGGGTCACTCTAGAGACTCCGGTGCTGAGGCCCTCCTACGGCGGAGATTGACCCCATAGGGTAGCCGAGGCATGCCTGGAGTCGTCCTTTGGGAATGTACGGTTGTGCTGACAGCGACCTCCCGTCGCCTATTCTGCGTGTTGTGCGTATGTCCAGTCTAGTCTGGTGACGACGGATCCTGTCGTGGTTGGCGTGGGTCAGTAGTATTGGACTTGGATCTCCGCCTCGCCAAGTTCCTCGGCAACGACCTGGTCGGCCGCTCCGCCTCGTGGGCTTGCTCGACAGGGACCTGGTCGGCTGCTCCGCCTCGCAGGCTTGCTCGGCAATATGGACCGGAGGGAGGTATCTGGTTCCTAGTTCCCAGGTACCCGACATAAAGCCTCTGTCAGGATTCAAACTCGAGACCTCTGGCTTTGATACCATGTTAGAGTGGACACACTAACCAGTTCAACTCAAAAGCTTAAGCTCATGAGAGAAGGTAGTCAATCCACTTATACACTACAACATGTGTGCCAATTATTTATATTATATCTATAAAAACTAGTTATCATTTGTTAAGAATCCTTTCAAACACCCCTTAATTGAAGTCCAATACAAGATTTTAAAACATGCCAAATTCGTTGGCATTGATAGATTTCCAGCGAGGTTACATTTTAGGCACTACCTTCAGTTTTCCAGTTCCAAACCATTGCCTCCGAAAAAATCATTTCCCTTAAATTAATCATGCATAAACATGCTAAATCTATTGAACGAAACGCTTCCATGAACTATAAAAATATACAAAGATAAGTGTAGACAAACTATTTTGGGGGTTCAAGCATCCTGTTTGAATGCATAAAACCTATCAGATTGAGTTTCCACTATATTGAAACTACTGCTGCAACTTATATAAAATTTTAGTGACACTTCAGTTGTAAAATGTCAAGCACTTGAAAGTTTGGATTGAAAGCATTTGATAATTTGAATTTAAATACAGAAAATATTTTCTACACATATGAATAACTTAATGATGCAAAAAAATGCATAACTCCCCATGCCAAATTTCAGAATAGATGCTTACTCTAGAGAGAGAGACCATTCTTCGTAAACATGTTAGTGAATCGCCAAGCCCAGCTTCCTAAGTCAATGGCATAACCTTCATGAAACAATTGCATGCATAATTGGTGGATTCAAACCTAGAAACTAAAAATGGTAAACATACCTCAAGTATTCTAATAGACTCTTCAATAAGGCATTCTGCATTTTTTCTTTTTCCTTGTAGACTGAGCACCTAAGGGCATAAAATGAGTTCGATTATGGGACCAAACCCAAATTCAGAGTTAGAAGAGACCAATTTTAATTCATGGTTAACTACATAAAGTGTCTGGTTATTATTTTGAAATCATTTCTTCTGCAATGAAGAGGAAATGGTAACAAAAAAGAATGGTACAAATGGTAAGCGTACTCTGCTTGGCTATTATTGGAGGAAGATGAATAGTTCCATTAACTAGATATGGGATACATGTAGTAGCATCTAGGGCTGGATAATGAGCCAGCTCGGCTCGTTTTGGTCGGCTCGTTCTAGCTCGTTAGTGTAACGAGCCAGCTCGGCTCTACTCAATATAACAACGAGCTAAAAGTCCAGCTCGGCTCGACTCGTTAGCCAGCTCGACCTGGCTCGATAAGCTCGTGAGCCATACTAACAAAAAACAAGAATCCATGAGCATACAAGCATAGAAGTGTATAAACATATATATAACAATAGCATACATTGTAAAATAAGAAAATAAATATTTAAACCACTTTCATAGTTCATAGTTTAATACTTCCATTCCATATCTCCATGTCTAATCTAGGCAGCAGTCCATAAATCCAAAATATTAATATGCAATACAAGTATGCAACCACATGTGATATGGCCACATATCGACTTACACATCAAATACAACAATCCATCATAGGCTCATAGCCTATGGACTTAAACACATCAATTTCCACTCTAGTTAAAAAAGGTCACCAAGACATAATTTTGAAGCTAGCATGAAAATAGACACAACAACAACAACAACAACAAAGCCTTTTTGTCCCAAGCACGTTGGGGTAGGCTAGAGATGAAACCCCGTATGAAAACCTCAGAGCTCAACCCCCAAAGAAAAAAAGGGGAAACAAAGGCAAAGGAGAACCGAAAAACGACGAAACGGGGAAACACATAAAAGAGATAAAACCCACAAGAACCAGCAAGATCTAAATGGGCACAAGAAAAGGTCAAACGATTAAAGAGGAAAAGCGAAACTATAAATCAAGGTTCTGGCACGTGAATTGCACACTTCCACCCCTTCCTATCCACGGCGAGCTCTTTATCAATATTCCACTCCTTCAGGTCCCTCTTCACAGCCTCTGTCCACGTCAAGGTTGGTCGACCTCTACCTCTCTTCACATTCTCGGGACGCCTAATTATTCCGATATGCACTGGTGCCTCTTCAGATCTTCGTTGGATATGTCCAAACCATCTCAAACGATGTTGCATAAGCTTCTCCTCAATTGGCGCCACTCCTACTCTCTCTCGTATATCATCATTCCGGACTCGGTCTCTCCTTGTGTGGCCACATATCCAGCGCAACATACGCATCTCTGCCACACATAGTTGTTGGACATGTCGTCTTTTAGTGGGCCAACATTCTGCTCCATACAACATAGCCGGCCGGATTGTTGTCCTGTAGAATTTGCCTTTTAGTTTGTGTGGCACCCGGGGGTCGCATAAGACACCCGCCGCTTGCCGCCACTTCAACCATCCAGCTTTAATTCTATGACTGACATCCTCATCGATGTCTCCATCCTTCTGAAAATAGACACAAAGGCAAAATCTACTCGTCCTCCACTCTAGATATCCGGACTGTTCTGACTCTAGCTCTGTCCAGGGACTGGCCGGTCCACCAACTCGACGTGAAGAACGCCTTCCTCCACGGCACCCTGACGGAGACGGTCTACTGCACTCAGCCCGTTGGGTTTGTCGACCCTGCTCACCCAGACATGGTCTGCAAGCTCAACAAGTCCCTCTACGGTCTCAAGCAGGCCCCTCGGGCTTGGTACAGTCACTTCGCCACCTTCTTGTGTTCGCAGGGTTTCATCGAGGCCAAGTCGGACACGTCCCAGTTCATCCTCTGTCGCGGTCCGGATACTGCGTACCTCCTCTACGTCGACGACATCGTGCTCACCGCCTCCTCCCCTGGGCTCCTGCATCGCATCATCTCCTGCCTCCAGCAGGAGTTTGCGATGAAGGACCTCAGGGCCCTCCACCACTTCCTGGGGTCACCATCGAGCGCCGGCCCCAGGGCATGTTCCTTCACCAACGCAATACACCGTCGACCTCCTCGAGCGCACTGGCATGGCCGAGTGCAAGCCCTGCGCGACTCCGATGGACACGCAGGGAAAGGTCTCCGCCGTGGGCCCCCCTGTCGCCGATCCAACCGGCTACCGGAGCCTTGTTGGGCCCTGCATTACCTCATCTTCACCCGGCCAAACATCGCCTACGTCGTCCAGCAAGTGTGCCTCCACATGCACGACCCTCAGGAGCCGCACCTCACCGCGATGAAGCGCATCCTGCGGTACTTGCGTGGCACCATCGACTTCGGGCTCCTTCTCCGCCGATCCTCGACCCCGGAGCTTCACGTCTACAGCGATGCCGACTTTGTGGGCTCTCCAGACACACGCGGTCCACCTCGGGCTATGTCGTGTTCCTAGGGGACAGCCTCATCTCCTGGTCATCGAAACGCTAGTCGGTCGTCTCCCGCTCCAGCGCCGAGTACCGCAACGTGGCAAACGACGTGGCTGAGGCGGCCTGGCTCCATCAGCTGCTCCAAGAGCTCCACAGTCTGCTGGCCAGGAGCACCCTCGTTTTCTGCGACAACGTCAGCGCCGTCTACCTCTCCACCAACCCCCTCCAACACCAGCGCACGAAGCATGTCGAGATTGATCTTCACTTTGTCCGCGAGCGGGTCGCCTGTGGAGATGTTCGCGTCCTCCACGTCCCGACCGCCTCCCAGTTCGCCGACATCTTCACCAAGGGGCTTCCGACGACCGTGTTTGCGGAGTTTAGGTCCAGTCTCAACATCTGCGGTGGCTAGAGTTTCGACTGCGGGGGGTGTTAGAGTATTATGTATATGGGTGTATAAATGGGCCGTATGTTTGCTGGCCTATTAGGGTTCCATATTTGTACTCATGACTGTAGCTAGGGTTTCATTCAGTCATCCAACAGAGAAGACGATGGGAGGGGGAAGACCACGCCTAGGAGGAGAGGCGGGTGGGCAACCATGGCCAGCGGCGACCGGTAAAAGGTGGGGTGAGGGCCGGTGGCTATGGTTTGGGCAGCGAAAACCTTCTGATACCATATTGGAGGAAGACGAATAGTTTAATTAACTAGATAAGGTATGCATATAGTAGCACCCCTAAAGAGTTGTATACAAAGACCATGCCCAATACAAGAATGCATACTCTAACAAGTATGGATAAATAAATCCGGACATAGTAAGTGTCACATATGTTATGCTAGATAGGACAGGGTAGCCGCAAATACTTTATGAACAACGGTGTTACGGAGTCAGAATAGTATATCAATGTATATTCATTTTCCTCTTATGATGACTACTTCACGGACTTGTATTGTATTATTAAAAATCAAATTAGGGGATAAAAAATTGTGATTATATCAATCAAAACTAAAGGCAATATTAGAAACATACAAAAATACATGATACATGACACTTCTTAGTTCTTACATCCTCATGTCATAATACCAAAACTAAGGGTCATAATATATCCATAATTGTTCTTGATTAGCAAAAAAATCATAATTGTTATTAGAATAATCATGTTGGTACAAAGGCTTGATTATGTCCTATAAATGAATTATAGCCCAAAAGTTAAAAGAAACTCAAAACAAAACATAAAAGATATTAACAAACTACAAGTAAATAGTTGATAAACTATATTAAATTGTTGGCATAGTGTCACTGCTGCATGTGCAAACATCTGCTGCTGCTGTATCCGCCGGGTTCTTACGCATGTATGAGACAGTGATTTCATGAGAAAGATTATTGACACGAAATCAGAATCCAGAAAACAATAACTTAAACAGCACAAAGGGAGCAGCAGTGTCCTTGTTGGATACCTTCGTCGGGAAGGTGATAGATCACATAAGAATCACTAATCTAAAAAACAAAACAGTAAGTTTAAGAGCAAAACAGCACTAGTACCTTGGCTAGACTGTACATTGTACTTGAATACTCTGGGTGACCAACCCCCAGAACACGTCCTTCTATCTACAGATGGCAATTAAAAAAAGATAAATTGCATACTTCAACAAGTGAATTACAAGCACATTTACATTTCCATTGTTTTGCTACCATGCTTTGATGCTTTCATTGAATGGGTACAGGTGTTAAGCAGCAGAGTGACAGAAGATGACAACATATATTCGTATAGTTCTGAAAGGTTATATTTTAACCTATTTGTATGCGATCAACCAAAAATGGACAATTATAAGTATGGTCAAGTAAGATGATAGTATAGCATAACTCAAATATTGTTATTGTGGAATATCACATTGGTATCAATTATGACAGAGGCACAAAATTTCAAGAATAAATGTTAAACATAAATAAGCAAGAGCACAAAAAGTTGAGGTGTGGTACCTTCAAAGCACGCTGCAAAAGGGGGGAAACAACAAACAGAAAAGGGTATAAGAAGCAAGTTCAAATCTTCGAATGAAAAAAATTAAGTTCAAGACTTGGAATGAAAAAATTAAGTGCAGAAAGTATAGCAGCAGTTGACACAAAGGGTATAATGCTACAATGGAAACAGTTCAATTAGCCTTTCACAACTTCATGAGAAAAATACATCAAGGATCTCCCCTACTGTGACTTCGTTACTAAATTTCATTCTGTGTATCATGATAATGATGCATATAGTGAGGACTAGCATGCCTCAAACAAAAAGCTGCCTACAAAAATGTCCATTCGCTCACTTGCAGCTTGAACAGAGTATTAGCATGCAAAATTTTGCACAGATTTACAAATTTCTTAGATTATGATTCCCATCAAAGGTAACAGATATTGTCATTCCTACAAACTATTGCATGCGGTCTGTTTTCAAACTGTTTAATGATATTCACCAAAAAAGACAAAAACAAACTTTTCAAACTGTGTTGCATAGCAAAATTACAGAAGAAACTATAAAATCTAAACAAAGAAGAATAACTCATGAGGCAACAAAACGTTACCTCATAACATGTCTGGGCTTGAGCAAGCTTGAGTTGAAGATGATAGCATATTCCAAGACTATGCACAGTTCTTCCAACCCTACATTAAAAAATATATAATTTGATGAATTGCCAAATTTAGGATACCATGCATTTGGTGTTTCAACAGTTCAACACATAGGATCAAGCATAGAAACACATTGAGATAGATAGGAAATTCATTTAGAATGTTCATGTAGGTGTAGCAACGACTTACATCTGCAGCTTTATCCCTGAAACTTAGCATTTGGAATGTGATGGCTATCGTGCTAAAATGTTATAAGTTTGTCAAACCTATAACTTCTATGGCACTGTGCTCCAGTTCACTTGTGTGTGCGACGGGCCTACAACTGTAATAGCACTATGCTACAACACATTTTTGTAAATATGTACTGAACCTAATCTATGACTATCAAATGGTACCCCTTTATTGGTAGGGTACATGTCATAAAATGTCCCTGGGGCAAGCTGCCATGTCCCTTCAGAAAAAGGGGAGAGCTAGAAAAGCATCAAGCAGAATCAGAGCAAATTATCGAACACGACATTCAGGGTTCATCTTCCGATTGGAAACCCGATGCACCCCCTCCCTCCCGTGGTGCCTCCGCTCCCCTCCACAAACGCACGCCGGCGCCCACTCCGGGCCCGACGGCCACCTCAAGGGCTGCACACCTCCCCGTGCAGCCGTCCCACCCCTGGAGGCGCCCTTTTCCCATGTTCCGGTGGGCAGGTCCAAGTATCAGAGATGGATCGACTCTAGCCCCCGCTCCGACGTCCGCATTCCGCATCTTTCTTACCGAGAGGCCCTCTCCTCGGCGAGCGGTGACCTTCACCGCTTGCTCCCGCGGCTGCGGCGGCCTCGATCTCGCTGGCTCCTCCCCCGCCTCGCTCTAGTGGTGTGGGTGAGGGCTGGCAGGTGTACGAAAGCTGTCAGTCGCGAGGGAAGCGTCTTCGCCCACCACCTCGTCCACGTCGTCCCGTCCCGGCAGACCTGCGCGGGCGGTGCTTCAACTGCCTTTCAACATCCCATCGTGCGGCCTCTTGTCGTCGCCGCTCCCGCTGCCACCTCTGCGGGTCGACCGACCACCGGGCGGCGGGCTATCCCGGATGGGTGGCTCCTCTGCGGAAGTTGAAGTGGCGACGTTTTGATCGTAACCCCGTGCCAGGAGGAGCCCCTATGGCGGCTCCCCCTTCTGGCCACGCGCACGAAGTTAGTGTGACGTCTGCGGCGGCCGGCGGGTCTAGTTCTCTCGAGTCCGGTGGCGCGCGTCCCCGCAGGCGGCATTCACACAGATGTAACCGGTCAAGCCAGCGCCACCATGCTCCCTCTTCGTCCTCCTCGTCGGATGATGATCGTCGCGGGGAATCCCCTCATCCTGCCACTCCGGTTTCGGGTTTGTGCCCGTGGCGCATCCTTGCTCGCTTGGCCAAACTGGAGGGCCGAGAGGTTTCACTGCATTGGGCTCTCGTCATCACCCTCGTCGGCAACTCGGTGGATGCTTCGGTGGAGGACATCTCTGCTATTCTCGTTCAATGGCATGGTCTGTCTGAAGATTTGTTGGCTTTTCAACGCCTTTCTCATGATGAGCTCCTGCTCACCCTGCCGGATGAGGCTAAGGCCGTTCGGGTGTTCGACAGAGGGCAGTCGGTGATCACCCCCTCCCTAAGGTTGCATGTGGCCCGCTGGTCCCAGTTCCTCCATGCTTCTGGCACGGCTCTGCCCATGGCCATTAACGTCGAAATCAGGGGCATTCCTGCCATTAACGTCAAATTTCTACGTCAACCCCACCCTCACCGCCGAGTTCTGTGGATCCTCCACCTCCGCCTCAAGGGGACGACGGACGATGTCATCGGAGCTAGCGGCAACGCCATGGTCATCCTAGAGGCAATGCGGCACCCGAATCCGGCAGCGGCCCCACACCGACGACGGGCGAGACTCGTGACCTCGTGCATTCCCGGCTGGGGCCTAGGTGCCACTTGGCTAGTGGCTTGATTCCCCGGGCGACGTTGTTGCCTCATGTTGGCTCTGCTACCAAGGCGACGTTCATTGGCAGTGCGGCTTCCTTCGTGCTCGAGGAGCCGCCCTCCCCTCCCCAAGCCAAGGCAGCGCTTCATCGAGGCAGTCACCAAACCGATGGACTAGCTTCTCCCATGTCCTCCTGCTTCGGTTCGTCGGGTCAAGGCCCACCGCCCCGACTGCCCTCGCCCCTCGGCATAGCAGGCGGGTGGCTGGGGTTGGCCCTTGCTCACCTGGACCCCTGGTCACTAAGGCACGGAAGAGGATTTGCAAGAGCTTGGGTCTCATGGCTATGGAGAAGATTGATCAAGCTGTGCAAGACCAATATAGCAGGTTGTTTGGTAACCCCACCATTGATGCTCATTTAGCTGCTTTCGCTGCCATCTTTGGTTGGTTTATGGATGATGGTGCTGAGGCTCGCTCAGCAACCTCGCCTTTGGCTTGCTAAAAAAATTGTTGTTGTGGTCGTTCCTACTCAATCGCTTGTGCTCGTTACATGAAGAAAAAGAACTTCATTGCTAAGCTAGAGGTGGATGACCAGGTGGTGGTTTCGCGGGAGGGGATGCAAGATGCATCGTTCAATTTCTTTGGAAACTTACTTGGTTCTGCTGAGGAAAGAATTTTTTTTCTTTGGACCTCTCGGTTTTCCATCAACATCAGCATGACCTTTCTTCGCTTGACGAGTCGTTCTCATTAAACGTCTGGCCATCAGAAGCATGGTCATGGATAAAGCTCCTAGCCCGGATGGCTTTACCGGTCGTTTTTACAAGTCTTGTTGGTATATCATTGGGAGTGACGTGATGCTGGCCTTGGCTATTACTCATAGGGGTCATGTCTTCAATTTTAGATTGCTTAATTCAGCTTTTATCTCTTTGCTGCCAAAGAAAGCCGATGTGTTGACACTCAAAGACTTCTAGCCTATCAGTCTTATTCACAGTTTTGCAAAGATAATCATGAAGGTCCTTGTTAACCGGCTGGCACCCCTTCTTCTGGGACTAGTGGCTGCGAATCAATGTGCATTCATCCAAGGTCGTATTATTCACAATCATTCTCTTTGTTCAGCAACTAGCCAGATCGTTTCACAGGAGCAAAGAACCTCACATTCTGCTCAAACTCGATATTTCGAAGGTGCTTGACTCTGTCTCTTGGTCCTTGTTGGAGGTTTTACAACAGTTGGGGTTAGGTCAGAAATGGTGTGATCTCATTTGCTTGCTGCTTTCCACCGCATCCACTCAGATTTTGGTGAATGGGGTTCCCGGCCAGCCAATTTCCCATCTTCGGGGCTGAGAAAGGGTGATCCTCTATCCCATGCTTTTTGTCCTTGTCATGGACGTGCTCAACTCTGATAGTTAAGACCAGCGAGGAGAATATGTTGCTTCCACTTGTTGGCGGCCATAACCAACACTGGATCTCCCTTTATGCAGATGACGTGGTTCTTTTTTGAGACCCTCAAGGAATGACCTTCTCATGGTTAAGGATCTGCTAGAGTATTTTGGGCATGCCTCTTGTCTGAGAGATATGCACAGATCAAGATTTGGCCCTCATTTTGGATGTTCTTTCCTGTGGAGTTGCTGATTTTCCTACTACATATTTGGGACTACCTCTTTCTATCCGCAAACCTTCCAAGAATGAGTGGTTGTCCCTGATAGATAAAGTGGCGAATAAACTCCCGGGTTGGAAAGCTCCACTCTTGAATAAAGCAGGTCGCCTTGTTGTTAGACTACCCGTCTAGGGTTTGTGTTATTCCCTGTGTAATGACCGTTATACCCCTGTGTAATGGGCCTTGGCCCAGTTACTCTCTCTATTTAATATCACTCCCAACCCCTGATTAGGGTATGGGTTCCTATTCTAACATGGTATCAGCTAGGTTTAGCCTTTTTTCCTCTCCCCGAGCAGCCACAGCCGCCAGGAGGTTTTTCCCTCCACTGTAGCCGCCGCCGGCCTCCACGCAGCCAGCGCCGCCGGCCTCCTCCCTCCCTCGGCCGCCGGCCCCTCCTCCAGCCGCCGGCCCTCTACCTCCCTCCCCTTCCCCACCGCCGAGCCGCCCGCCCTGCCCCCAATCTCGCGGCTCGTCGCGCCGCCAGGAGCAGCAGTCGCCGCTCTCTGCCCCTCGTCCAGGCACGCCCTGGACGGCCGCCGCTGGACGCGACCCCGGCTGGACTCGCGCCAGGGAGCCGTGCAGCCCAAGCGCCGACCCCGACGCCGCCCAGCGCCAGGCCGCCTCGCGCCCAGGTCCGCGCCGCGCCCGGCCAGCTGTCGTGCGTCCCCGCGCGCACTGCACAGCACTGCGCCGCCGACCTCGCCAGGAGCCGCGCCACCAGCGCCCGACGCCCGTCCCCCTGCTGCGTCAACGCCCGATGGACGCCCCTGCTGCCACCACGGCCGGATTCCACGTCGGGGACATCACCGGCCCTGGCACACACCCCCCCATCGCCCCTGCTGCTCCCAGCAGCGAGCTCACCCATGGGGGGGCCCCCTACATCGCCGGCCTTGGTCCGATCCACGCCTCCTCCCCGCTGCCCCTGCGTCGCAGCTCACCACCGGGCTTTCCCGCCTTCGCTTCACCCACCTGGAGTCACCGAGTCGCGCCCTCCACCGACTCCCCGCTCGTCGGCACCCTCGCCACGATCCAGACCGCTGTGACGGCCTCGCGGGAGCGCGAGCGCGCTGCCTCCCTCGCCCTGGAGCGTGAGCGTGCCCTGGGCGCCGCTCTGACCACCCAGATGGCCACCACGCAGAGCCTCCTCGGCCGTCCGACACTCGCCGATGCGGCGCCCCCAGAGGACCCCCACGCCTCTGACGTCGACGCCGACCTCATCGCTGCTCTCCACGCTCAAGCCGCCGGCCTGCACAACATCCGGGCCCTCGTGTCCGTGGTGTTGGATCCGGCGTCCTCCCACTACCCCCGGTGGCGAGGACAGGTCCTTCTCACGCTGCGGCGGTTCGTCCTTGACGACCACGTCCTCGTCGACCACGACACTCCGTCGCCTCGCTCCTGGTGCCTCATGGACAGCGTTGTCCTCTCGTGGCTCCACGGCACCATCACCGTGGAGCTACAGGACATCATCCGCGACCAGGCGGACACTGCGCGCCAGGCATGGCTCGGTCTCGAGGACCAGTTCCTCGGGAATCGGGATGCTCGGGCACTCCACCTCGACGCCCAGTTCCACCTGTTCTCTCAGGGGGACCTCTCCGTGGGCGAATACTGCCGCCAGATGAAGGGCCTCGCTGACTCTCTCCGCGATCTCGGTGAGCCAGTTGCCGATCGTACCTTGGTGCTGAACCTCCTGCGTGGCCTCAGCCCCCGCTACGGCCACCTGAAGGCTCTCATCAAGAGGAGTGTGCCCTTCCCCACCTTCCACGCCGTGCGGAACGAGCTTCTCCTCGAGGAGCTCACCATGGCGAATGAGGCACCCACTCCTGCCTCGGCCCTCTACAGCGCTCCCACCAGTGGTCAGCCGCCTTCAGGGGGCCAGGCCACCCGTCCTCCGTCGACCGGGGCTCCCACCCGCCCCCCACCTACCGTCCCGACGGCCCCTCGTCCGACTTCCACGACCGACGGGGGTCGTCGCTCCCGCAAGGGCGGCCGTGGGAGCGGCGGCTCCTCTCGTGGTGGTCCCTCCGGCCGGGGTGGCGGCCACGCGTGGCCGTCCTTCTACAACCCCTGGACCGGGACCATCGCCATGTGGCCGGGCCAGGCACCGAGTACCCCCCGTCCTCCGGCGCCCGCCCTCCTGACTACACCTCACTACGGCGCACCTCCTTATGGTGTTCCCGTCGTGCCCCAGGCTCCGCCCGCGCTCCTGCCCCCGGGGACCCACACCTCGACGCCTTGGTCCCCGCCGGCTGGTGGTTGGGACAGCACCTCCCTCGCTGCTGCTTTCAGCACCATGGCAATGACCCCACCCCCCTCCGACTGGGTGATCGACTCCGGTGCCTCGTACCACACCACCCCCACGGCAGGCACGCTCTCTCGCTCTCATCCCCCCTCCCCTCTCACCCATCCTCGATCGTCGTTGGAAACGGTTCCACTCTGCCAGTCACCTCAGTAGGTGCCTCGGTTCTCCCTGGGCCGTTTTACCTCAACGATGTTCTCGTAGCTCCCCACATCACCCACAATCTTCTTTCTGTTCGTCGATTCACTACTGACAACTCCTGTTCCATTGAGTTTGACCCCTCTGGTTTTTCTGTGAAGGATCTGGCCACCAGGACCCTTCTCGCCCGCTGTGACAGCTCGGGGCCTCTCTACACGCTCCAGCCCTCCACCGCCGGCGTGTCTCCACCTCCTGCCTTGGTCTCCACCACCTCCTCCACCACATGGCATCGACGTCTCGGCCATCCTGGACCCGACGTCATGACCAAGATTACCAGTAGTCTCGATCCTTCATGTAGTAGGGGACATTTTGAGGGTCTTTGTCATGCTTGTTAGTTAGGCCGACATACTCGTCTCCCATTTACTACTTCTTCTTCTCGGGCTGAGCAGGCTTTTGATCTAGTTCATTGTGACCTTTGGACCTCCCCTGTACTCAGTCTTTCTGGTTATAAATATTATCTGGTGATTTTGGATGATTTTTCCCATTTTCTCTGGACCTTCCCGCTTCGGTTGAAGTCGGACACATTCACCACCCTCACACACTTCTTCACCTGGGTATCCACTCAGTTTCGTCGCCCGGTCCGTGCTCTGCAGTGTGACAATGGCCGCGAGTTCGATAACAACGCCTCTCGCTCCTTCTTCCTCACTCATGGCGTCCAGTTGCGTCTCTTGTGCCCCTACACTTCTGCCCAGAACGGCCGAGCCGAACGCATGATCCGCACCACCACTAATATGCTCCGCTGTCTCCTCTTCCAGGCGTCTCTCCCTGCCAGCTACTGGGCAGAGGCCCTGCATACTGCCACCCACCTCCTCAACCGTCTTCCCTCGAAGGCGGTACGCCACCCTACCCCCCACTTCGCCCTTTACGGCACAACCCCTTCCTATGACCACCTTCGCGTGTTCGGCTGTGCCTGCTACCCTAACACTTCCGCTACCGCTCCACATAAGCTTTCTCCTCGCTCCACCCGCTGTCTATTCCTTGGCTACTCCCCTGACCACAAGGGGTACCGGTGTCTGGACCTCACCTCCCACCGCATCATCATCTCTCGTCATGTCGTCTTTGACGAAGATGTGTTTCCCCTTGCTGGCTCCACCCCACCCACCGATCTTGACTCCCTCCTCGAGTCCGATCCGATTCCTCCCCCACCTTCGGCTCCCCGTCTTGCGCCGTTACCTGCTCCTCGTGCGGCCCCCACGACCTCTTCCGCGCCACGCGCGGCCCCGTCGACCCCGCCTGCGCCACGCGCGGCCCCGTCGGTCCTGCCTGCACCACGCACGGCCCCGTCGACCCCGCCTGCGCCACGCGCGGCCCCGACGATCCTGCCTGCACCACGCGCGGCCCCGTCGACCCCGCCTGCGCCGCGCGCGGCCCCGTCGACTCCGGCTCGATTCGCCAACCCCGCCCTCGTCTACCATCGCCGCGGCCACGCCACTACCTCGGCGCCCCCCGACGCGTGCCCATCGACGAGCGCGGCCCGATTCGCCGACCCCGCCGTCGTCTATCACCGCCGTGAGCCGGCCCCTCCAGCCGCTCCCGACGTTCCGGTGGCTCACTCCGAGTCATCCGTATACCACCCGGTCGCCATCCATCGCGACCCCGGGCACGTCCACCCGATGGTGACTCGACGCGCTGCTGGCGTTCTCCGCCCCGTCGACCGGCTCATCCTGGCAGCCGCTACGACCAGCACTCCACCCGACGCTTCCCCGGTACCCTCCTCCGTTCGCACTGCCCTCGCCGACCCACACTGGCGTCGCGCTATGGAGGAGGAGTACGCGGCCCTCTTGGCCAACCACACTTGGGACCTGGTGCCGCGTCCACCAGGCACCAACGTGGTCACCGGCAAGTGGCTATTTCGCCACAAGCTGACCTCGGACGGCTCCCTCGACCGCTACAAGGCCCGTTGGGTCCTTCGGGGCTTCACCCAGCGCCCCGGAGTGGACTACGACGAGACCTTCAGCCCTGTCGTCAAGTTCGCCACTGTTCGCGCCGTCCTCTCCCTCGCCCTCTCCCGCGACTGGGCGATCCATCAGCTCGATGTCAAGAATGCCTTCCTCCATGGCACTCTGACGGAGACTGTCTACTGCAGCCAGCCCACCGGCTTCGTCGACGCTGACCGTCCGGACCTGGTTTGCCGGCTGAACCGATCCCTGTACGGCCTCAAGCAGGCGCCACGGGCTTGGTACAGCCGCTTCGCCTCCTACCTGGCCTCCGTCGGCTTCGTCGAGGCCAAGTCGGACACGTCCCTGTTCATCTACCGGCGCGGCGACGACACCGTCTACCTCCTGCTCTACGTCGACGACATTGTGCTCACGGCATCCACCGCCGACCTCCTTCACCGCACGATCGTCGCCCTTCAGCGGGAGTTCGCGATGAAGGACCTGGGGCCCCTCCACCACTTCCTCGGCGTCACCGCCGAACGTCGGCCTCAGGGTCTCTTCCTCCACCAGCGCCAGTACGCCATCGACATCCTGGAGCGGGCTGGCATGTCTGACTGCAAGCCCTGCACCACGCCTGTCGACACTCAGGCGAAGCTCTCTGAGGACGACGGGCCTCCGGTCGCCGACGCGACGTCCTACCGGAGCCTCACCGGCGCGCTCCAGTACCTCACGTTCTCCAGGCCCGACATCGCTTACGCCGTCCAGCAGGTGTGCCTGCACATGCACACTCCGCGGGAGCCCCATCTCACTGCGCTCAAGCGGATTCTACGCTACCTCCGCGGCTCCCTCGACTACGGCCTCCTACTCCGCCCATCCCCGACGTCGGAGCTCGTGGTCTACACCGACGCTGACTGGGCTGGCTGTCCCGACACGCGCCGGTCCACCTCCGGCTACGCCGTCTTCCTGGGCGCCAACCTCGTCTCTTGGGCCGCCAAGAGGCAGCCCGTCGTCTCTCGCTCCAGCGCTGAGGCCGAGTACCGTGTCGTGGCCAACGGCGTGGCCGAGGCCTCCTGGCTGCGCCAGCTCCTCCACGAGCTTCACAGTCCCCTCCAGCGCGCCACCCTCGTCTACTGCGACAACGTCAGCGCGGTCTACCTCTCCACCAACCCCGTGCAGCATCAGCGCACGAAGCATGTGGAGGTCGACCTGCACTTCGTCCGCGAGCGTGTCGCTGCCGGTGACGTCCGCGTTCTCAGCGTCCCCACCACGCTTCAGTTCGCCGACATCTTCACCAAGGGGTTACCGTCGAGTGTCTTTTTAGACTTCCGATCCAGTCTCAACATCTGTACAGGATAGAGTTGTGACTGCGGGGGGGTGTTAGACTACCCGTCTAGGGTTTGTGTTATTCCCTGTGTAATGACCGTTATACCCCTGTGTAATGGGCCTTGGCCCAGTTACTCTCTCTATTTAATATCACTCCCAACCCCTGATTAGGGTATGGGTTCCTATTCTAACACTTGTGTTGGTCAAAGTTGTGCTAACTGCAACCCCAATTTACTCAATGATAGCTTTGACCTTCCTCGTTAGGTGATCAAGGCTATTGATAAGAAGAGAAGGGGTTTCTTATGGAAAGGACAGGAGCAAGCTCAAGGTGGTAATTGTATGGTGTCTTGGTCACGGGTTCAGATGCCAATTATGTATGGCGGCCTTGGAGTGCATAACCTGGAACGTCTTGGTTGGGTGCTGCATGTCAAGTGGCTTTGGTTACACAAAACTGACAGTACTCGGCCGTGGACTAATTTGCCTCTGCAGGTTCCAAAAATAGTTCGTGCAATCTTTGATGCAGCGGTAAATTTTCCCATTGGCAATGGGGAGAACACCTTGGGCTGATCGCTGAGTGTAAGGCAAGACCATATCTGAACTTGTGCCTAATCTCTTTAAATTAATTCCTTCCAGAGTGGTGAAAAGGCGTACAGTGAGCCAGGCACTTAACAATAGGCACTGGGTTTCAGATATTAAGGGCGCTCTGAAGGTCCAAATTTTAGTTGCGTACCTTCAGATCTGGGACTTGGTCGATGGCGTTATCCTTCATCCGGATGTCCCTAACCAGTTTCATTGGAAATTCGATCCTTGGTACTATCAGGGTCTCTCCTTGGAGAACTTGGAAGTGCTGGAGCCCCCCTTAATTGCAAGTTTTTCATCTGGTTGGCCATCAATAACCGGTGTTGGACGTCGGATCGGATGGCTAAGCGTGGTCTTCCGCACCAATTAGCTTGCCCCTTTTGTGACCAGCATGAGGATACTATATATCACCTCCTCACTTCTTGTGTGCTGGCTAGGGAAGTTTGGTCTCAGGTGCTATGCAGCCTCAATTTGGCTGATGTGCAGCCGCCGAACTCCTCAAGTTCCTTCAACTCTTGGTGGAAGCATGCTGCTAGGTCCCTCCCACGGAAGCTTCGTGGGGGTTTTAATTCTTTAGATATTGATAGAATATAATATAAGTGAATTGTCCACCTCCTTCCATCAGCTTAAGTTTTTGGGTTGAATTGGTTGGTACATGCAACTTAATATGGTATCAGAGCCAGAGGTCTCGAGTTCGAATCCTGGTTAGCACAATTAAATAAAATAATTGTTGCTCGCTCCTATATTCCACGTTAGAGGCCCAAAAGAGGCTTGACGTGAGGGGAGTGTTAGAATATAATACATTATAAGTGAATTGTCCACCTCCTTCCATCAGCTTAAGTTTTTGGGTTGAACTGGTTAGTGCGTCCAATCTAACATGGGTGGACAATTCACTTATATTATATTCAAACACTCCCCCTCACGTCAAAACCTCTTTTGGGTCTCTGTCGTGGAATATAGGAGCGAGCAACAATTATTGTATTTAATTGTGCTAACCAAGATTCAAACTCGAGACATCTGGCTCTGATACGATATTAAGTTGCTTTTGGATTGAATTGGTTGGTGCAGCCATAGTTGTTAAGGCGTCGCTTAAGCGGTAAGGCGAGGATAAGGGGCAAGGCATCCGCCTCGCTTTACGTCCGTGACTAAGGCGTCGCCTTGGCGCCTAGAGCGTCTCTAAGGCTTCGCTCTGCAAACGCCATGAAAGGATGTAGGGCTGGGTACCTTAAGCGGCTATGTGTTGAAAGTGCTCCGGAGTCCGGATCTCCAGCGGTGGCGGCGGTTTTCCGGCGAGGGCGACTGCGCTACGCCTCTCTAGGCTGCTCCTCCAAGCGACGGGCGACCAACGCGGGAGAAGTTCCCCTCCAGCTTCCCTTTGGGCTACGCGGTGAGCGTCGGCCCTGCTCCATAGAGTTCCCGTCGAACTGTTGGAGGTGGAGCCGCCAGCCGTGGAAGGAAGAAGGATTAGGATTATGTGTTTTATAGTGTCTCCCTGTTTGGCCTTTGGGCTACTGGGCTGCAAGCTTAGACTTTAGGCTGATATTCTTTGTTGGGTTGTCCAGTCGTGCTACCTTGTTGGGCTGGGGCACTAGGTTGGGGCGCTGGGCTGCTCCTTCTGCTTTCACCCTCTCTATTTACTACTATTATCTCTATCTATTTGAGACAATTCCTATATTTTCTATTTTTATTTCCTATTTTTATATATTACTAAGGTGTCATCTCGCCTTACGCCTTATCGCTTAAAAGGTAAAATGTAACGCCCCGAATTTTTGAGTTGAATTTTTTCTTTTCTTCACTCGCCAAATTCGGGTGTTACCCTTTCCTTTTCCCTTTTCCCCTCGCTAAACTTTGATCTTTTCCAAAGTTATAGCGGGTTTTGGCTTTAGATCTCGTGTAAAGCAAAACCCTAAAATGCTTTATTTTGTTTGCCGCACCATGCCGAGCTATGCATTTATTTTGTTTGGTTGAGATTTTGGAAATCACTCATCTAAAATTGAAGAAAAGGAAAACCTTTTCCTCTCTCCCCCCCCCCTTGGCGCGCGCGGCCCAGCCGGCCTTTCCCCCCCTTCCCGCGTGGGCCCCGCGGCGGCCCAGTCGCGCCCCCCCTCCCCCGCGGTAGGCCACCCCAGCCGGCGCAGCCGCGCCTCCCTCCCCCTTTGGGCCCAAGCGGCCCAGCCGCCCCCTTCCCCTTTCTTTTTTTTCTTCCAAAATTTCCCTCCCCGTGGGCCCCACCCGTCATTCTCCCTCCCTCTCTCCCACTCCCTAACCCTAACCGCCGCCGCCCTAGCGCCGTCGTCGCCCGCCTCGCCCCCGGTGAGGCCCTCCCTCCCCCTCCCCTCTTCTCCCTCCCCTTCCTCCTCCTTCCCCCTCTCGTCGGCGCCCTCCCACGCGCCGTGGGCGCGCTCGCCCCGGCCCCGCCGCGGCCACGCCGGCCGCGCCCCGCCCCGGCCCGGCCTCGGCCGCCCCTCCGGCGAGCCGCCCCGCGCCCGCCCTCGCCCGCGCCGGCCGCGCCCCGGCCCGCCCTGGCCCCGCGCCGGCCCCGCCGCGCCCCGGCTCGGCCGCCCCTCCGGCGAGCCGCCACGTCCCTTGCCCGGCTCGGCCTCCCCCGCCGCGCTTGTCCCCGGCAAGCCCCGGCCCGGCTCGGTCGCGCCGTCCCCGCCCCGGCGTGGTGGCCGGCCGTGTCCTCGCCCCGCCCGTGCCTCGCCCGCCGTGGTCCGCGGCGTCCTCGCTCGCCCGTGCTCGCTTGCCCCGGCGTGCTTGCCCGCTCGCCCTGCCGTGCCTTGCTCGCGTCGTGACGGCCCCGGCGCGGTCTCGAGCTCGGCCCAGCGTGCCTATGGCGCGCGGCCTTGAGCTCGGCTAGCGCGCGGCCCCGACGTGCGCACGGCTAGTTCGCGGCGCGTGCGTGCGGCCCCGCGCGCGTGCCCGCGTAATGCGCAGTGCCTTGGCACGGCCGTCGTGCCTTCGTCTACCCCCCCTCCCCCGTATCCTATGCGCGCTAATCACGTTGTTTATATTAATAAGATAGGAGTCTCAATTTGGAAATTGGTTACATTAGTTAATTTGTATAGCTAATCGTCTATCTGATTCAATGTTAATCTACTAAAAGTGGTCACGTTTACATTAGTGCATGTAGCTAATCCTTTTGTTAGAACCAATTGGAACTAGAGCGCGTAACGTCTAGTTATTCGCCTACCCGTAACGCGCCTCGAGCATAAGCTTTAACCCTCGCGAGACCTTTCCCCGCCTCTTTCTAACCATGGTAAATTCATTATCGTATGTGATATTCTATGCATGTTTAATCTACTTGTTCTCTTGTATGGTGTATTGTTGGTTTCCTAATTTCAATGGATGGATGTATATATGTTTGCACTCGCATAGAGAACGATCCGGTTGAAGAGCCCGAGGAACTCGCAGGAGAAGCCCCTGAGCAGCAGTCGGTTGGTGGAGGCAAGTGTCCCTCGACCTATCTCTGTCCTATTCATTCTTTAATTCACCTCCCGCATTACACATTTATGCCTAAGGATTGACTAGCTTTGTTATCCATGTCCTTGTTTACCTATTCGGGTTGGATTATTATTGTTTAGCTTTATGCTATTGCTCAAACTCTAATCAATGAACATGATGAGATTATATATAATACGCTGTTGGATCTTGTAATTAATACGAAATATATACTTAGAAACTACAGTCTTAGCGTTAGTCTCGCCCTTAGTTAGTCTTAGTTAGACAGGATAGTTTGCTATATCCTGTGCATTTATGTTTGTAATGATTAACTATGTTTGGTTTGGATCTTTGTAATGACTGTCACCAGAGTGTGGGTATCCCCTGCATTTTGGTTTACCTATTATGTTAATGGAGTTAGTTATATAGTTGGGAAACTTTTTATTCCACTTTCCTTTTTATCTGAGAAGTTGTGTGGTCTGTGTTGGAGATCAGTGAAGATGCTCATCTGTTCAGTGCTGTCGAAGGATTCTATACTCTTTTCTTATGCTGCAAGATTTGCCTGATCAGTTCTGATGTGTGGTTGCATTCTGCAGATGTCAGAGAACAGGCGCAGAGGAGGAAGGCGTGCTCAGCAGGAGCGAGCCGCTCAGCAGGATGAGGTGCCTCCGCAACAGCATCTGCCGCCCCCGCCCCCGATGTCGATCAAGCAGATGTTTCTGATGCAGACTCAGGCAGTTCAAGCCATCGGTCAGACTCTGGCCGCCATTCAGCAGCAGCAGCAGCAGCAGAAAGCACCACCTCAGCCTCAGATACCTTAAATGCCCAGGGACAAGCGTGCTGAATTCATGAGAGGTCATCCCCCAACGTTTGCTCACTCTTTTGACCCCATAGATGCTGAAGACTGGCTGCGCACTATGGAGCGCGAGTTACATACCGCTCAGTGTGACGACAGGGAGAAAGTCCTGTATAGTCCCCGTCTGTTGAGAGGAGCAGCTCAGCAATGGTGGGAGTCTTATCTCGCCACCCATGTCAACCCCGACGCCATCACCTGGGAAGAGTTCAGAGGTAGCTTTCGTCAGTACCATGTTCCTGCAGGTCTGATGACAGTGAAGAAGGAGGAGTTCCTGGCCCTTAAGCAAGGGTCATCGTCTGTTAGTGAGTACCGCGACAGGTTTCTGCAGTTGTCCCGCTATGCTCCTGAAGATGTCAACACCGACGCCAAGCGACAGTACCGTTTCTTGAGAGGCTTGGTTGACCCTCTGCACTATCAGCTGATGAATCATACCTTTCCGACGTTACAGCACTTGATTGACAGAGCAATTATGACAGAGAGGAAGCGTAAGGAGATGGAGGATCGTAAGCGGAAGATCAGTGGACCCCAGCCTGGAAGCAGCAACCGTCCTCGTTTCTCAGGCAATCAACCTCAGCAGTTCAGGCAGAACCAGCGTCCACCTCAGCAGCAGCAGTTCCAAAGGCAGTATCCTCAGCACCAGTATCAGAACCGTCAGAGCAATCAGTCAGGAGGTCAGTTTCAGAGGCAGAATCAGCAAGCACCTCGTCTTCCTGCCCCAGCAAACCAGCAAAGCAATCAGGCAGCACCAGCTCAGGTTGGAAACAGAGCATGTTTCCACTGTGGAGAGCAAGGCCACTGGGTGATGCAATGTCCGAAGAAGGCAGCCCAGCAGCAATCGGGCCCCAATGCCCCAGCAAAGCAGAACGTGTCTCAGCCTGGAGCAGGCAATTGCTCTCAGTCGCGTTACAATCATGGAAGACTGAATCACTTGGAGGCTGAAGCAGTTCAGGAGACCTTCGGCATGATAGTAGATATGTTCTCAGTCGACTCCCATATTGCAGAAGTGTTATTTGATACTGGAGCAACGCATTCTTTCATTACTGCATCATGGGTAGAAGCACATAATCTTCCAATTACTACCATGTCAACCCTCATTCAAATTGACTCAGCCGGTGGTAGAATTCGAGCCGATAGCATTTGTTTGAATGTATGTGTGGAAATAAGGGGGATAGTGTTTCCCGCCAACCTCATAGTAATGGGTACTCAGGGAATAGATGTCATCCTGGGGATGAATTGGCTAGATAAGTATCAGGCAGTTATCAGTTGTGATAAGAGGACAATCAAGTTGGTGTCTCCACTAGGAAAGGAAGTGGTGACCGAGTTAGTCCCGCCTGAGCCAAAGAAAGGAAGTTGTTATCAGATGGCCGTTGGTAGCAGTGAAGCAGACCCAATTGAGAGTATCAAGGTTGTGTCCGAATTCCTAGATATGTTTCCAAAGAACTTACCGGGTATGCCACCAGAGCGGAAAGTTGAGTTTGCCATAGAGCTTCTTCCTGGAACCTCCACTATATTTAAGAGAGCTTACAGAATATCTGGACCAGAGTTGGTTGAGCTTAAGAAGCAGATTGATGAGCTGTCAGAGAAAGGTTACATCCGGCCAAGCACCTCGCCTTGGGCCGCCCCTGTCCTGTTTGTGGAAAAGAAAAATGGCACCAAAAGGATGTGTATCGATTACCGAGCTTTGAATGAAGTCACGATCAAGAACAAGTACCCCTTGCCCAGAATAGAAGATCTGTTCGACCAGTTGAGAGGAGCCAGTGTGTTCTCCAAGATTGATCTGAGGTCAGGTTATCATCAGCTCAGGATCCGACCTTCGGACATTCTGAAGACGGCATTCATTACCAAGTATGGTTTGTATGAGTTCACTGTGATGTCTTTTGGTTTGACCAATGCACCGGCCTTATTCATGAACTTGATGAACAGTGTATTCATGGACTATCTCGACAAGTTTGTGGTGGTATTCATCGATGACATTCTGATTTATTCTCATAGCGAAGAAGAGCATGCAAGTCATTTGAGGATGGTATTGCAGAGATTGCGAGAGCACCAGTTGTATGCAAAGTTGAGCAAGTGTGAATTCTGGATTAATGAAGTCCTATTCTTGGGTCACATAATCAACAAAGAAGGATTGGCTGTGGATCCGAAGAAAGTGGCAGACATTCTGAACTGGAAAGCGCCAACAGATGCTCGAGGAATCAAGAGTTTCATTGGAATGGCCGGATATTATCGGCGATTCATTGAAGGGTTTTCGAAGATTGCGAAACTAATGACAGCGTTGCTAGGCAACAAAGTTGAGTTCAAGTGGACCCAGAAATGTCAAGAGGCTTTTGAAGCGCTGAAAGAGAAGTTGACAACAACGCCTGTCCTAGTCTTGCCTGATGTGCACAAGCCCTTCTCGGTGTATTGTGATGCTTGTTACACTGGTTTGGGATGCGTGTTGATGCAAGAGGGAAGAGTTGTGGCTTACTCGTCCCGACAGTTCAAGGTTCATGAGAAGAATTACCCAATCCATGATCTAGAGTTGGCAGCAGTGGTTCACGCACTGAAGACATGGAGGCACTATCTGTATGGACAGAAATGCGATGTTTACACAGACCACAAGAGTCTAAAGTACATATTCACTCAGTCAGAGTTGAATATGAGGCAGCGAAGATGGTTAGAGTTGATCAAAGACTATGAGTTGGATATCCATTACCATCCAGACAAAGCGAACGTAGTGGCAGATGCTTTGAGCAGGAAGAGTCAGGTCAATCTGATGGTCGCTCGTCCGATGCCTTATGAGTTGGCCAAGGAGTTTGACAGGTTGAGCCTCGGATTTCTGAACAATTCGCGAGGAGTCACAGTTGAGTTGGAACCTACCTTGGAGCGAGAAATCAAAGAAGCGCAGAAGAACGATGAGAAGATCAGTGAGATCCGGCGATTGATTCTAGATGGCGGAGGCAAAGATTTTCGGGAAAATGCAGAAGGTGTGATATGGTTCAAAGACCGCTTGTGTGTTCCCAATGTCCAATCCATTCGGGAGTTGATCCTCAAGGAAGCTCATGAGACAGCCTATTCGATTCACCCTGGTAGTGAGAAGATGTATAAGGATCTGAAGAAGAAATTCTGGTGGTACGGAATGAAGAGGGAAATCGCAGAGCATGTGGCTATGTGTGATAGTTGTCGGCGGATCAAGGCAGAGCACTAGAGACCAGCTGGATTGCTGCAACCATTGCAAATTTCTCAGTGGAAATGGGATGAAATCGGTGTGGATTTCATAGTCGGATTGCCTCGCACTCGAGCCGGCTACGATTCCATTTGGGTAGTAGTGGACCGCTTGACCAAGTCAGCCCACTTCATACCTGTCAAGACCAACTACAGCAGTGCAGTATTGGCAGAGTTGTATATGTCTCGGATCGTTTGTCTTCATGGTGTGCCAAAGAAGATAGTGTCAGACAGAGGAACACAGTTCACCTCTCATTTTTGACAGCAGTTGCATAAAGCCTTGGGCACGCATCTGAATTTCAGTTCAGCATATCATCCGCAGACAGATGGTCAGACCGAAAGAACCAACCAAATTCTTGAAGACATGTTGAGAGCCTGTGCGTTGCAAGATCAGTCCGGATGGGACAAGAGATTGCCTTATGCAGAGTTTTCCTATAACAACAGTTATCAGGCCAGTTTGAAGATGTCACAATTTCAGGCGCTTTATGGAAGGAGTTGTAGGACTCCATTGCAATGGGATCAGCCTGGAGAAAAACAAGTATTCGGGCCAGACATTCTGCTGGAAGCTGAAGAGAACATCAAGATGGTCCGAGAAAATTTGAAGATAGCGCAATCAAGGCAGCGAAGCTATGCAGACACAAGAAGAAGAGAGCTGAGTTTTGAAGTCAGAGACTTTGTCAATCTGAAAGTGTCACCGATCAGAGGAGTCAGAAGGTTCGGAGTCAAAGGCAAGCTAGCACCCCGCTACATTGGTCCGTACCAAATTCTCTCAAGGCGTGGAGAAGTGGCCTATCAGCTCAGTCTGCCAGAAAATTTGTTTGTTGTGCATGATGTCTTTCATGTGTCTTAGTTGAAGAAGTGCTTGCGTGTGCCGGAAGAACAGTTGCCAGTGGAAGGTCTTGAAGTCCAGGAGGACTTGACCTACGTTGAGAAGCCAACGCAAATCCTTGAGACCGCAGACAGAGTCACCCGAAGGAAGACCATCAGAATGTGCAAAGTCAGATGGAATCACCACTCTGAGGAAGAAGCAACCTGTGAGCGTGAAGATGATCTGATGGCTAAATACCCTGAGCTCTTTGCTAGCCAACCCTGAATCTCGAGGGCGAGATTCTTTTAAGGGGGATAGGTTTGTAACGCCCCGAATTTTTGAGTTGAATTTTTTCTTTTCTTCACTCGCCAAATTCGGGCGTTACCCTTTCCTTTTCCCTTTTCCCCTCGCTAAACCTTAATCTTTTCCAAAGTTATAGCGGGTTTTGGCTTTAGATCTCGTGTAAAGCAAAACCCTAAAATGCTTTATTTTGTTTGTCGCACCATGCCGAGCTATGCATTTATTTTGTTTGGTTGAGATTGTGGAAATCACTCATCTAAAATTGAAGAAAAGGAAAACCTTTTCCTCTCTCCCCTCCCTTGGCGCGCGCGGCCCAGCCGGCCTTTCCCCCCCCTTCCCGCGTGGGCCCCGCGGCGGCCCAGCCGCGCCCCCCCTCCCCCGCCGTGGGCCGCCCCAGCCGGCCCAGCCGCGCCTCCCTCCCCCTTTGGGCCCAAGCGGCCCAGCCGCCCCCTTCCCCTTTCTTTTTTTTCTTCCAAAATTTCCCTCCCCGCAGGCCCCGCCCGTCATTCTCCCTCCCTCTCTCCCACTCCCTAACCCTAACCGCCGTCGCCGCCCTAGCGCCGCCGCCGCCCCTTCCCCCGCGCCGTCGCCGCCCGCCTCGCCCCCGGTGAGGCCCTCCCTCCCCCTCCCCTCTTCTCCCTCCCCTTCCTCCTCCTT
This sequence comes from Zea mays, assembly GCF_902167145.1. Classification (NCBI taxonomy): domain Eukaryota; kingdom Viridiplantae; phylum Streptophyta; class Magnoliopsida; order Poales; family Poaceae; genus Zea; species Zea mays. The sequence goes on along the minus strand of NC_050100.1, from coordinate 26,430,491 downwards.
CCCCCTCTCGTCGGCGCCCTCCCCCGCGCCCGCCCTCGCCCGCGCCGGCCGCGCCACGCCTCGGCCCGGCCTCGGCCGCCCCTCCGGCGAGCCGCCGGCCGCGCCCGCCCCGGCCCGGCCTCGCCCCGCGCCGCCCGGCCTCGGCCGCCCCTCCTGCGAGCCGCCCCGCGCCCGCCCTCTCCCGCGTCGGCAGCGCCCCGGCCCGCCCTCGCCCCGCGCCCGCCCTCGCCCGCCCCGGCTCGGCCGCCCCTCCGGCGAGCCGCCCCGTCCCGTGCCCGGCTCGGCCGCCCCTCCGGCGAGCCGCCCCGCCCCGTCCCATTCCCGGCTCGGTCGCCCCCGGCGAGCCCGCCCCCGTCCCGGCTCGGCCTCCCCCGCCGTGCCCGTCCCCGGCAAGCCCCGCCCCGGCTCGGCCGCGCCGTCCCCGCCCCAGCGTGGTGGCCGGCCGTGTCCTCGCCCCGCCCGTGCCTCGCCCGCCGTGGTCCGCGGCGTCCTCGCTCGCCCGTGCTCGCTTGCCCCGGCGTGCTTGCCCGCTCGCCCCGCCGTGCCTTGCTCGCGTCGTGACGGCCCCGGCGCGGTCTCGAACTCGGCCCAGCGCGCCTATGGCGCGCGGCCTTGAGCTCGGCTAGCGCGCGGCCCCGACGTGCGCACGGCTAGTTCGCGGCGCGTGCGTGCGGCCCCGCGCGCGTGCCCGCGTAATGCGCAGTGCCTTGGCACGGCCGTCGTGCCTTCGTCTACCCCCAGACGTCCCCATCTACCCCCCCCCCCCGTATCCTATGCGCGCTAATCACGTTGTTTATATTAATAAGATAGGAGTCTCAATTTGGAAATTGGTTACGTTAGTTAATTTGTATAGCTAATCGTCTATCTCATTCAATGTTAATCTACTAAAAGTGGACACGTTTACATTAGTGCATGTAGCTAATCCTTTTGTTAGAACCAATTGGAACTAGAGCACGTAACGTCTAGTTATTCGCCTACCCGTAACGCGCCTCGAGCATAAGCTTTAACCCTCGCGAGACCTTTCCCCGCCTCTTTCTAACCATGGTAAATTCATTATCGTATGTGATATTCTATGCATGTTTAATCTACTTGTTCTCTTGTATGGTGTATTGTTGGTTTCCTAATTTCAATGGATGGATGTATGTATGTTTGCACTCGCATAGAAAACGATCCGGTTGAAGAGCCCGAGGAACTCGCAGGAGAAGTCCTGAGCAGCAGTCGGTTGGTGGAGGCAAGTGTCCCTCGACCTATCTCTGTCCTAATTCATTTTTTAATTCACCTCCCGCATTACACATTTATGCCTAATGATTGACTAGCTTTGTTATCCATGTCCTTGTTTACCTATTCGGGTTGGATTATTATTGTTTAGCTTTATGCTATTGCTCAAACTCTAATCAATGAACATGATGAGATTATCTATGATACGTTGTTTCCCTTCTCTTATTATGATGTTGTATTTGTGGCCTTTAAGGGGGCTCGAGCGGTTTCTCGAGTGCCTCTCCGTAAGGACCTGTTCTATGGATGACCGCCCGGGAAAACAGTGCAACCATGAGGGTGGAATGGGATGCCCTTAGCTGAATAATTAGAGGATCCGGGGTGTAGTTCGCTTAGCCGTTGTGCCGTCAATGGGACTCGGTGTATGCGGCTCGCTCTGCCAAGTTTGGGTTCGCCCCTTGGGGAGGAGTGCGGTGCATTTAGGAAACCTAACGGGCGGCTACAGCCCCGGGGAATCTTTGTAAAGGCTACGTAGTGATGCCCTGCTAGGCCACCTAGGTAGTGGTCAACGGGGAGTAGCTCTCTCCGGGCAGAAAGGGAATCACGGCTTGTGGGTAAAGTGCACAACCTCTGCAGAGTGTTTAAAAACTGATATATCAGCCGTGCTCGCGGTTATGAGCGACCAAGGGAGCTCCAGTGATTAGTGGTACTTGATCAGAGACAGTTTGGTTTACAGGTGGCAATGAGACTGATGGTTTTGGTTATGACTATGGTGCTGGTAAGTGGTATTCTTTCCGTTTTGGAAAGGGTACATCGGGCTAATAACTTGGGCTAATGCTAAAACCTGGCTTTTTATTAGTAAATAATAATCTGACCAACTAAAAGCAACTGCTTGACTTATCCCCACATAAAGCTAGTCCACTACAGCCAAACAGGATACTTGCTGAGTATGTTGATGTGTACTCACCCTTGCTCTACACACCAAACCCCCCATCCCCAGGTTGTCAGCATTGCAACCACTGCTCAGGAGAAGATGAAGCTGTGGAAGGAGACTTCCAGGAGTTCCAAGACTACGACGAGTTCTAGGCGTGGGTTAACGGCAACCCCCAGTCGGCTGCCTGTGAAGGCCGCGTTTATCTACGTTTCTTTTCCGCACTTTGATTTATTGTAAAGACTATGTGGATGTCTCAGACATATGATGTAATCGACTATTATTTCCCTTTTTAATACTATTTGAGCACTGTGTGATGATGTCCATGTTATGTAACTGTTGTGTACGTGAATTGCTGATCCTGGCACGTACATGGTTCGCATTCGGTTTGCCTTCTAAAACCGGGTGTGACATAAGTGGTATCAAAGTCGTGTTGACTGTAGGACCGCTAACATAGAGTACAATGGTCGTTTTAAGGACTATAGACCTCTGTCCGTGCCTTGACTTTGATATCCCTTCAAAAGTTGGTCATACCGACCAAACCTATGTTCTACTATATGTTATACCTTGCTGAAAATTATGTTTATTTCTAATCCTTCATTTATTTATGGTTCATTACTTGCTGGTCATATTAATTCTGTTCTCACTCTTTTGCTTGCGGTGTCTTTTGTAGATGGCTCGTCTTAGACACACTGCACGAAAGTCCGTCATCCCCTTCTTATCCTCCCGCCTTGCTGAGCGTCCGCTTCGCCGTCCCGTGGCCGGACAGTCCAGCCACTTGGAGAGACTGCACCACCGCCTGCATGAGGAGCAGGAGCGTCGACGACAGGAGCAGCAGGGTTCTTCTTTCTCGCTCCATCAGGAGATAGAGTCCGTGAGGAGCTGCTCCCCTGTGCTTCCCCTGGAGGCGCCCCTACACCACCACTGGGCGCCCCAGCTTCTGGAGTAGCTGCTGGAGGAGACCCAGACGACGGAGGTGGCGACGACAGCTCGAGCCACGACACCGACTTCTCTGCTGACCAGGAGCCGGAAGGATGGGTTGCTCAACCCATCACTCGCGACGCTGCTCGCGGGTGTCACTTCCACGATGCGCTTGACACCCTGCTACGTCGGGCACTTAACCGACGTACTTGGTCCATCGAGTATCGCTGTGTGGTCTACCAACATAGTCGCGGGGTCTACCCGGACCGCTGGGAGGCGACCTGCTTGGTGCGCCGTCCGGAGAACAGTCTCCAGGGTGCTGAGATCTGCTCAGAGCACTACTCTATCTCTGAGCGGGACTCAGCTGAGGCAGCCATGCAAGATGCTGCACGGCGTGCGCTTTCGCACTACTGCTCGGTTCTCGGTGGGGTAGCCGACGGTCTCAACCTGAAGTATTACCCCCGCCGTCCATCTGGCAGCACAGGAGGCGTGATTGTCTCACCTGTCGGCGAGGACAATCATAGGTTGAGCAGCACAGTCAACCTAGTCGTCGTGCTAAACACGGAGCTGGACCATGCGCTAGACGAGCTGAGTAGGGCTCGTGCTGAGATCGCCTTGCTGCGGGCTGAGCGCGCGGAACGTCGTCACCTGGATGATGGTTCCCCCGCTCCCGTCGGGACTCAGCACCCGTACCGCTCACCTCGGCGTGGACGCCAGTCTTATGGCAATCCCAACTGCAAGACCAAGATAAATCTAGAACCATAGCTCGTTAGAGTTGGATCTTGTAATTAATACAAAATATATACTTAGAAGCTACAGTCTTAGCGTTAGTCTCGCCCTTAGTTAGTCTTAGTTAGACAGGATAGTTTGCTATATCCTGTGCATTTATGTTTGTCATGATTAACTATGTTTGGTTTGGATCTTTGTAATGACTGTCACCAGAGTGTGGGTATCCCCTGCATTTTGGTTTACCTATTATGTTAATGGAGTTAGTTATATAGTTGGGAAACCTTTTATTCCACTTTCCTCTTTATCTGAGAAGTTGTGTGGTCTGTGTTGGAGATCAGTGAAGATGCTCATCTGTTCAGTGCTGTCGAAGGATTCTATACTCTTTTCTTATGCTGCAAGATTTGTCAGATCAGTTCTGATGTGTGGTTGCATTCTGCAGATGTCAGAGAACAGGCGCAGAGGAGGAAGGCGTGCTCAGCAGGAGCGAGCCGCTTAGCAGGATGAGGTGCCTCCGCAACAGCATCTGCCGCCCCCGCCCCCGATGTCGATCGAGCAGATGTTTCTGATGCAGACTCAGGCAGTTCAAGCCATCGGTCAGACTCTGGCCGCCATTCAGCAGCAGCAGCAGCAGAAAGCACCACCTCAGCCTCAGATGTCTCAAATGCCCAGGGACAAGCGTGCTGAATTCATGAGAGGTCATCCCCCAACGTTTGCTCACTCTTCTGACCCCATAGATGCTGAAGACTGGCTGCGCACTGTGGAGCGCGAGTTGCATACCGCTCAGTGTGACGACAGGGAGAAAGTCCTGTATGGTCCTCGTCTGTTGAGAGGAGCAGCTCAGTCATGGTGGGAGTCTTATCTCGCCACCCATGCCAACCCCGACGCCATCACCTGGTAAGAGTTCAGAGGTAGCTTTCGTCAGTATCATGTTCCTGCAGGTCTGATGACAGTGAAGAAGGAGGAGTTCCTGGCCCTTAAGCAAGGGTCATCGTCTGTTAGTGAGTACCGCGACAGGTTTCTGCAGTTGTCCCGCTATGCTCCTGAAGATGTCAACACCGACGCCAAGCGACAGTACCGTTTCCTGAGAGGCTTGGTTGACCCTCTGCACTATCAGCTGATGAATCATACATTTTCGACGTTCCAGCACTTGATTGACAGAGCAATTATGACAGAGAGGAAGCGTAAGGAGATGGAGGATCGTAAGCGGAAGATCAGTGGACCCCAGCCTGGAATCAGCAACCGTCCTCGTTTCTCAGGCAATCAACCTCAGCAGTTCAGGCAGAACCAGCGTCCACCTCAGCAGCAGCAGTTCCAAAGGCAGTATCCTCAGCACTAGTATCAGAACCGTCAGAGCAATCAGTCAGGAGGTCAGTTTCAGAGGCAGAATCAGCAAGCACCTCGTCTTCCTGCCCCAGCAAACCAGCAGAGCAATCAGGCAGCACCAGCTCAGGTTGGAAACAGAGCATGTTTCCACTGTGGAGAGCAAGGCCACTGGGTGATGCAATGTCCGAAGAAGGCAGCCCAGCAGCAATCAGGCCCCAATGCCCCAGCAAAGCAGAACGTGTCTCAGCCTGGAGCAGGCAATTGCTCTCAGTCGCGTTACAATCATGGAAGACTGAATCACTTGGAGGCTGAAGCAGTTTAGGAGACCCTCGGCATGATAGTAGGTATGTTCCCAGTCGACTCCCATATTGCAGAAGTGTTATTTGATACTGGAGCAACGCATTCTTTCATTACTGCATCATGGGTAGAAGCACATAATCTTCCAATTACTACCATGTCAACCCTCATTCAAATTGACTCAGCCGGTGGTAGAATTCGAGCCGATAGCATTTGTTTGAATGTATGTGTGGAAATAAGGGGGATAGTGTTTCCCGCCAACCTCATAGTAATGGGTACTTAGGGAATAGATGTCATCCTGGGGATGAATTGGCTAGATAAGTATCAGGCAGTTATCAGTTGTGATAAGAGGACAATCAAGTTGGTGTCTACACTAGGAAAGGAAGTGGTGACCGAGTTAGTCCCGCCTGAGCCAAAGAAAGGAAGTTGTTATCAGATGGCTGTTGGTAGCAGTGAAGCAGACCCAATTGAGAGTATCAAGGTTGTGTCCGAATTCCCAGATGTGTTTCCAAAGAACTTACCGGGTATGCCACCAGAGCGGAAAGTTGAGTTTGCCATAGAGCTTCTTCCTGGAACCTCCACTATATTTAAGAGAGCTTACAGAATATCTGGACCAGAGTTGGTTGAGCTTAAGAAGCAGATTGATGAGCTGTCAGAGAAAGGTTACATCCGGCCAAGCACCTCGCCTTGGGCCGCCCCTGTCCTGTTTGTGGAAAAGAAAAATGGCACCAAAAGGATGTGTATCGATTACCGAGCTTTGAATGAAGTCACGATCAAGAACAAGTACCCCTTGCCCAGAATAGAAGATCTGTTCGACCAGTTGAGAGGAGCCAGTGTGTTCTCCAAGATTGATCTGAGGTCAGGTTATCATCAGCTCAGGATCCGACCTTCGGACATTCTGAAGACGGCATTCATTACCAAGTATGGTTTGTATGAGTTCACTGTGATGTCTTTTGGTTTAACCAATGCACCGGCCTTCTTCATGAACTTGATGAACAGTGTATTCATGGACTATCTCGACAAGTTTGTGGTGGTATTCATCGATGACATTCTGATTTATTCTCATAGCGAAGAAGAGCATGCAAGTCATTTGAGGATGGTATTGCAGAGATTGCGAGAGCACCAGTTGTATGCAAAGTTGAACAAGTGTGAATTCTGAATCAATGAAGTCCTATTCTTGGGTCACATAATCAACAAAGAAGGATTGGCTGTGAATCCGAAGAAAGTGTCAGACATTCTGAACTGGAAAGCGCCAACAGATGCTCGAGAAATCAAGAGTTTCATTGGAATGGCCGGATATTATCGGCGATTCATTGAAGGGTTTTCGAAGATTGCGAAACTAATGACAGTGTTGCTAGGCAACAAAGTTGAGTTCAAGTGGACCCAGAAATGTCAAGAGGCTTTTGAAGCGCTGAAAGAGAAGTTGACAACAACGCCTGTCCTAGTCTTGCCTGATGTGCACAAGCCCTTCTCGGTGTATTGTGATGCTTGTTACACTGGTTTGGGATGCGTGTTGATGCAAGAGGGAAGAGTTGTGGCTTACTCGTCCCGACAGTTCAAGGTTCATGAGAAGAATTACCCAATCCATGATCTAGAGTTGGCAGCAGTGGTTCACGCACTGAACACATGGAGGCACTATCTATATGGACAGAAATGCGATGTTTACACAGACCACAAGAGTCTAAAGTACATATTCACTCAGTCAGAGTTGAATATGAGGCAGCGAAGATGGTTAGAGTTGATCAAAGACTATGAGTTGGATATCCATTACCATCCAGGCAAAGCGAACGTAGTGGCAGATGCTTTGAGCAGGAAGAGTCAGGTCAATCTGATGGTCGCTCGTCCGATGCCTTATGAGTTGGCCAAGGAGTTTGACAGGTTGAGCCTCGGATTTCTGAACAATTCGCGAGGAGTCACAGTTGAGTTGGAACCTACCTTGGAGCGAGAAATCAAAGAAGCGCAGAAGAACGATGAGAAGATCAGTGAGATCCGACGACTGATTCTAGATGGCAGAGGCAAAGATTTTCGGGAAAATGCAGAAGGTGTGATATGGTTCAAAGACCGCTTGTGTGTTCCCAATGTCCAATCCATTCGGGAGTTGATCCTCAAGGAAGCTCATGAGACAGCCTATTCGATTCACCCTGGTAGTGAGAAGATGTATCAGGATCTCAAGAAGAAATTCTGGTGGTACGGAATGAAGAGGGAAATCGCAGAGCATGTGGCTATGTGTGATAGTTGTCGGCGGATCAAGGCAGAGCACTAGAGACCAGCTGGATTGCTGCAACCATTGCAAATTTCTCAGTGGAAATGGGATGAAATCGGTGTGGATTTCATAGTCGGATTGCCTCGCACTCGAGCCGGCTACGATTCCATTTGGGTAGTAGTGGACCGCTTGACCAAGTCAGCCCACTTCATACCTGTCAAGACCAACTACAGCAGTGCAGTATTGGCAGAGTTGTATATGTATCGGATCGTTTGTCTTCATGGTGTGCCAAAGAAGATAGTGTCAGACAGAGGAACACAGTTCACCTCTCATTTCTGACAGCAGTTGCATAAAGCCTTGGGCACGCATCTGAATTTCAGTTCAGCATATCATCCGCAGACAGATGGTCAGACCGAAAGAACCAACCAAATTCTTGAAGACATGTTGAGAGCCTGTGCGTTGCAAGATCAGTCCGGATGGGACAAGAGATTGCCTTATGCAGAGTTTTCCTATAACAACAGTTATCAGGCCAGTTTGAAGATGTCACAATTTCAGGCGCTTTATGGAAGGAGTTGTAGGACTCCATTGCAATGGGATCAGCCTGGAGAAAAACAAGTATTCGGGCCAGACATTCTGCTGGAAGCTGAAGAGAACATCAAGATGGTCCGAGAAAATTTGAAGATAGCGCTATCAAGGCAGCGAAGCTATGCAGACACAAAAAGAAGAGAGCTGAGTTTTGAAGTCGGAGACTTTGTCAATCTGAAAGTGTCACCGATCAGAGGAGTCAGAAGGTTCGGAGTCAAAGGCAAGCTAGCACCCCGCTACATTGGTCCGTACCAAATTCTCTCAAGGCGTGGAGAAGTGGCCTATAAGCTCAGTCTGCCAGAAAATTTGTTTGTTGTGCATGATGTCTTTCATGTGTCTCAGTTGAAGAAGTGCTTGCGTGTGCCGGAAGAACAGTTGCCAGTGGAAGGTCTTGAAGTCCATGAGGACTTGACCTACGTTGAGAAGCCAACGCAAATCCTTGAGACCGCAGACAGAGTCACCCGAAGGAAGACCATCAGAATGTGCAAAGTCAGATGGAATCACCACTCTGAGGAAGAAGCAACCTGGGAGCGTGAAGATGATCTGATGGCTAAATACCCTGAATCTCGAGGGCGAGATTCTTTTAAGGGGGATAGGTTTGTAACGCCCCGAATTTTTGAGTTGAATTTTTTCTTTTCTTCACTCGCCAAATTCGGGCGTTACCCTTTCCTTTTCCCTTTTTCCCTCGCTAAACCTTGATCTTTTCCAAAGTTATAGCGGGTTTTGGCTTTAGATCTCGTGTAAAGCAAAACCCTAAAATGCTTTATTTTGTTTGTCGCACCATGCCGAGCTATGCATTTATTTTGTTTGGTTGAGATTGTGGAAATCACTCATCTAAAATTGAAGAAAAGGAAAACCTTTTCCTCTCTCCCCCCCCCCCTTGGCGCGCGCGGCCCAGCCGGCCTTTCCCCCCCCCCCCCTTCCCGCGTGGGCCCCACGGCGGCCCAGCCGCGCCCCCCCTCCCCCGCCGTGGGCCGCCCCAGCCGCGCCTCCCTCCCCCTTTGAGCCCAAGCGGCCCAGCCGCCCCCTTCCCCTTTCTTTTTTTTCTTCCAAAATTTCCCTCCCCGCGGGCCCCGCCCGTCATTCTCCCTCCCTCTCTCCCACTCCCTAACCCTAACCGCCGCCGCCGCCCCTTCCCTCGCGTCGCCGCCGCCCGCCTCGCCCCCGGTGAGGCCCTCCCTCCCCCTCCCCTCTTCTCCCTCCCCTTCCTCCTCCTTCCCCCTCTCGTCGGCGCCCTCCCCCGCGCCGTGGGCGCGCTCGCCCCGGCCCCGGCCCCGCCGCGGCCACGCCGGCCGCGCCCGCCCTCGCCCACGCCGGCCGCGCCCCGCCTCGGCCCGGCCTCGCCCCGCGTCGCCCGGCCTCGGCCGCCCCTCCGGCGAGCCGCCGGCCGCGCCCGCCCTCGCCCGCGCCGGCCGCGCCCCGCCCCGGCCTCGGCCGCCCCTCCGGCGAGCCGCCCCGCGCCCGCCCTCTCCCGCGCCGGCCGCGCCCCGCGCCGCCCGGCCTCGGCCGCCCCTCCGGCGAGCCGCCCCGCGCCCGCCCTCGCCCGCCCCGGCTCAGTCGCCCCTCCGGCGAGCCGCCCCGCCCCGTCCCGTGCCCGGCTCGGTCGCCCCCGGCGAGCCCGCCCCCGTGCCCGGCTCGGCCTCCCCCGCCGCGCCCGTCCCCGGCAAGCCCCCGCCTCGGCTCGGCCGCGCCGTCCCCGCCCCGGCGTGGTGGCCGCGCCGTCCCCGCCCCGCCCGTGCCTCGCCCGCCGTGGTCCGCGGCGTCCTCGCTCGCCCGTGCTCGCTTGCCCCGGCGTGCTTGCCCGCTCGCCCCGTCGTGCCTTGCTCGCGTCGTGACGGCCCCGGCGCGGTCTCGAGCTCGGCCCAGCGTGCCTATGGCGCGCGGCCTTGAGCTCGGCTAGCGCGCGGCCCCGACGTGCGCACGGCTAGTTCGCGGCGCGTGCGTGCGGCCCCGCGCGCGTGCCCGCGTAATGCGCAGTGCCTTGGCACGGCCGTTGTGCCTTCGTCTACCCCCCCCCCCCCCGTATCCTATGCGCGCTAATCACGTTGTTTATATTAATAAGATAGGAGTCTCAATTTGGAAATTGGTTACGTTAGTTAATTTGTATAGCTAATCGTCTATCTCATTCAATGTTAATCTACTAAAAGTGGTCACGTTTACATTAGTGCATGTAGCTAATCCTTTTGTTAACCAGTTGGAACTAGAGCACGTAACGTCTAGTTATTCGCCTACCCGTAACGCGCCTCGAGCATAAGCTTTAACCCTCGCGAGACCTTTCCCCGTCTCTTTCTAACCATTGTAAATTCATTATCGTATGTGATATTCTATGCATGTTTAATCTACTTGTTCTCTTGTATGGTGTATTGTTGGTTTCCTAATTTCAATGGATGGATGTATGTATGTTTGCACTCGCATAGAGAATGATCCGGTTGAAGAGCCCGAGGAACTCGCAGGAGAAGCCCCTGAGCAGCAGTCGGTTGGTGGAGGCAAGTGTCCCTCGACCTATCCCTGTCCTATTCATTCTTTAATTCACCTCCCGCATTACACATTTATGCCTAAGGATTGACTAGCTTTGTTATCCATGTCCTTGTTTACCTATTTGGGTTGGATTATTATTGTTTAGCTTTATGTTATTGCTCAAACTCTAATCAATGAATATGATGAGATTATCTATGATACGTTGTTTTCCCTTCTCTTATTATGATGTTGTACTTGTGGCCTTTAAGGGGGCTCGAGCGGTTTCTCGAGTGCCTCTCCGTAAGGACCTGTTCTATGGATGACCGCCCGGGAAAACAGTGCAACCATGAGGGTGGAATGGGATGCCCTTAGCTGAATAATTAGAGGATCCGAGGTGTAGTTCGCTTAGTCGTTGTGCCGTCAATGGGGCTCGGTGTATGCGGCTCGCTCTGCCAAGTTTGGGTTCGCCCCTTGGGGAGGAGTGTGGTGCATTTAAGAAACCTAACGGGCGGCTACAGCCCCGGGGAATCTTTGTAAAGGCTACGTAGTGATGCCCTGCTAGGCCACCTAGGTAGTGGTCAACGGGGAGTAGCTCTCTCCGGGTAGAAAGAGAATCACGGCTTGTGGGTAAAGTGCACAACCTCTGCAGAGTGTTTGAAAACTGATATATCAGCCGTGCTCGCGGTTATGAGCGGCCAAGGGAGCTCCAGTGATTAGTGGTACTTGATCAGAGACAGTTTGGTTTACAGGTGGCAATGAGACTGATGGTTTTGGTTATGACTATGGTGCTGGTAAGTGGTATTCTTTCCGTTTTGGAAAGGGTACATCGGGCTAATAACTTGGGCTAATGCTAAAACCTGGCTTTCTATTAGTAAATAATAATCTGACCAACTAAAAGCAACTGCTTGACTTATCCCCACATAAAGCTAGTCCACTACAGCCAAACAGGATACTTGCTGAGTATGTTGATGTGTACTCACCCTTGCTCTACACACCAAACCCCCCCATCCCCAGGTTGTCAGCATTGCAACCACTGCTCAGGAGAAGATGAAGCTGTGGAAGGAGACTTCCAGGAGTTCCAAGACTACGACGAGTTCTAGGCGTGGGTTAGCGGCAACCCCCAGTCGGCTGCCTGTGAAGGCCGCGTTTATCTACGTTTCTTTTCCGCACTTTGATTTATTGTAAAGACTATGTGGATGTCTCAGACATATGATGTAATCGACTATTATTTCCCTTTTTAATACTATTTGAGCACTGTGTGATGATGTCCATGTTATGTAACTGCTGTGTACGTGAATTGCTGATCCTGGCACGTACATGGTTCGCATTCGGTTTGCCTTCTCAAACCGGGTGTGACATAAAAAGGGGTCGGTCGCCTTACCTCGCCTTGCCGCTTTAACAACTATGGTGCATGCAACTTAATACGGTATTAGAGCCAGAGGTCTCGAGTTCGAATCCTGGCAGAGGCTTTATTTGTGCCTCCACCTATTTATTTCCACGTTTGCGCCTTTCTCTCTGGCTGCACGTAAGTGGGGGTGTTGAAAATGTATAAGTGGATTGGCTACCTCCTATCAGCTTAAGCTTTTAAGTTGAACTGGTTAGTGCGTCCACTCTAACAGTTACTTTAGTGTCTTGGGAGCTTTGGAAACATCGTAATGCTTGTGTCTTCAAGGGGAATCGTCCTAATGTTCAGGTTGTGCTGCTTTCAGTGTTAGGAGGTCGTCTGTGGTGTTTGGCTGGAGCATCTAGGCTGTAGGAGCTCATCCCTAGGCCTGCTCTGCCCTCGCCCATCTAGCTGTGGTCGTGTTGGTCGTTAGTTTGTTTATCTTTTTGTAATCTAGCTTACATTAGTGGGAGTGGGGGTTCTATACCCCTAGTTTTGTATAACCAATCTTCTTTCTTAATGAAATGACGCACAGTTCTCCTGCGTTCGAGAAAAAAAGGTTCATCTTCATGTTCCCATGTTTCTGCTCCCCCCTAAAATTCCTTGCTAATCCCAGTCTAATTCCTCTTAGGTTCCTCAATTTTTACCAGGTACCAGCAACCAAATAACATAATAGTCCATGATAGTTGACAGCTCATCAAACATATCCAAAGTGGTAACCAGTTCAAATACTCTCGCTGATCAAATAAGATTATTGCCTGCAATCAAGTGGAGTGGTACTACAGCAGTTGGTAAACTGTCGCTACAGTGGCAGGTAAACTCTGAATACAGAAAATTTGACACTTAACTCAAAACAAATACTGGTTATCTGCAATAAATTGACACTCTACATGATGGCGCAGAAAAAATTGAAGTTTGTAATGTACCGTATATCATCAGGTCCAAATGATTCCTCCAGGATCTCAATTGCTTCCAAATATAGTGGTTCAGCTTTCACATGCTCTTTCTTTAGCCTATAAAATTCTGCCTGCAAAGTTCAGGAAGAAAAAATGTTAAATGAATGCCATTCATTTAATAAAATTCTGCCTGCAAAGTTCAGGAAGAAAAAATGTTAAATGAATGCCATTCATTTAATCTGAGACTAACGATAGGAGCAGTTTATGACTGGCAAACAAATCCAGTTCAAACTTGTAAGCTTGCCCAATTGTGTGGCCATTGATGCAGTTATAGATGGCCAAATGGGCCATGCCTGATGGACCGGCCCAAGGCATGACCCATTTAATAGTGCCTGGGCTGGCCCGGCACAAGGGTCGTGCCATGCCTGGGCCGCTAACTTGGTCCGTAGTGCCGCCCGGCACGATTATATTTTTTTATTTTACAAAAAGTAGTATATATATTTACAATTTATATTCGCTATTTATCACAACTCAACGAGCGTTCTACTGGTTAGTTAGCTTCGGCCAGTGTCTCCCGCCCTTCCTCCAGAAGCGTGTGGGTTCGAGCCCCCTCCGGAAGCGTTTTTTGTTATTTTTCATTGGTTTAACCAAATGGTCTAACGGGCTAACGGGCCGGGCCGACACGGTCAGCAGGCCGACGTGTCGTGCCCAGGCTGGGGCTTCGGCACGCGGGCCGCTCCGGCACAGCCCGATTACTAGTTGGGCCTAGCGGGCCCGTGCCAGGTCGGGCTGGGCCACCCGTTTGGGCATCTTTAGATGCAATGGATAAAATAAAGGCTGGCAGAATAAAACAGTACTCCAAGGGCTTGATTGAACATATAACAGCAGATGAGAAAAAAATAATGAACTCGTTATACAAATTGAAAAACAGAACTATGGTAAAGCATATAAACTCAAAAAATTTATCAAAATCAGCTGAATCATGGTTTTTTATAAGTCATATCTGTTAGGTAAATGAACAATAATATCAGACAGCTTGATTACAGATTCATCATAAATACTGCAGATCGGCCTGAAAGATTAACAACAGCTCAGTGCACTTCTGTTTTCAGAACATAATAAAACTATTAATTACCAGATTGTTAAGGGCTGACGCGACATGTGGATCTCTAAGTCCAAATCCTTCCTTAGCTTCTAGTAGGGCTGCCTGGAATAACTTCTCAGCCTCATCCAATTGTCTCTACAAAATAGACAGACAATGCAACATCAAAATCACAGCTTCTATTTCCTCAACCTGTCATAAAAATATTTAATTACAGAAATATAGTCCAAGTTTTATTTCCATAGTTCAATTCCAAGATAATAACTACGTAGGTAGTGAAACAAGGGAAATGCAGTTCATAACAGTTCTTTCAATGGAACGGGCTTAAACATGTCTCGCTGACCCTATGAAATTTGTAGCAAGTATAGCAAGCCAAATTCTAAAGTTCATTTGCAGAGATAAAAAGGTAAGTATGAATGTGAACCATGTCATAAGTCTGTAGATGCATAAGTTGTGTAATATTTACTTATTAAAAATTACTGAACGGATTTATATAAATAATTGTCCACAGCATTATGGTAGATGGCTTGATATTACAGCAATATCACATAACAGCAAATAACCCCCGATGGTGAAACTGAAGGTTTATGCTCTTAATTTCCAATACAAAGCATGCACTGGCAAGGTTCAGAAAACCAGATGAGTACAGGAAAACTAGGGTAGTGTTCAATAGTTTGACTTCTGCATTGTTCGTATGTAAAACAATTTCAGAAAAAAAAATGTATAACCTATAAAAAGGTAGTTTCTCTCAGAAACATCACAGATCCCAAAAGTTGTCTGAAACCAAGCTAGGGATAATGTGTTACTTGCTTTCTGGAAAAACTCCCGCGCATTATCAGTGTAAATTCTCCATTTGACCGTGTGTTCGTTTGAGACCACTGATCCATCTTCAATCGGTTGTAAACCAGGAGCATTTCCCTCAGCATGCTCACTAGCTGCAGCTGGGCTAACTGAATCTTCCTGGGCAAATGCAGAGCCATTGCTCAAACCAAGAAAAAAGGCTGCAATAAAATTTAAATTAGTACTGCAAACAATAATATGAAATTAACTTTATAATTCCCTTAAACTAAAACAGTAATGTTCTTTAAAACATCAAAACACAAAGTGGAACGTATGCAGGTAAGTCAACTTATGGATGTGTAAGGTTGTCACACATGCAGATAGGTAATAACAAAGCTAACAAATGGTAAAGGCTGACCAAAGGGTCAAACAAGTTTTATAAAGCAACGACAAAAAGAAGAAAAATAAATGGAGAAGCTGAAGCTCAGTATGGAAAAAATAGCTTGATACAGTGCACACAAACATCAGATATGACTATTCATGAAGGTATCATGTTGTTTCATTGATCAATCCAAGCAAGATTTTGGTGCCCTAGCAAAGATAAAAATAGAGGAGGACTGATCATCTCTGGTTTTGGGTTGAAAAGATTGTAGACCGGTTGCCTAGTTGGAAGGCTTCCCTTCTTAACCTTGCTGGGAGAACTGCTCTAGTCCGGTTAGTTCTTTCTACCATCCCAGTCTATCTTCTCATTGCCTTGTGTGTCCCCAAATGGGTAATTAAGTCTATTGATAAGATTTGAATGGCTTTTCTTTGGAAGAGCAGAAAGGAGGTGAATGGATGAAATTGTTTAGTGACTTGGGAGAAGTTCACTGGTCCCAAGTCTGGGGGTCTAGGGATCCCCAACTTAATGTATAAGGGTTGGGCATTGCAAATGCGCTGGTTGTGGCTTCAGAAAACGGATCAGCAAAGACCGTGGTCTGGCCTGGACCTCCCCATTCAGTCACATGTCAAGGTCTTTTTCGATTGTTCAGCTGTCACTAGGGTGGGAAGTGGCAACAATACAAGACTCTGGACTGATAGGTAGCTGAATGAGAATTCTATTTTGATTCTGGCCCAGGAAGTGTTCTGTAAAGTTGACAAAAAAACTATTAAATCCCGAACTGTTGCAGAGGCTCTTGTGGAGAGATCTTGGGTGATGGACATCAGGTCGCCGCTTTCTCTTATTGATATTCAGCAATACCTAATTTTGTGGGATTTTTTGGAGGAGGTGGCCCGAATGATGATGACGATAAGCATGAACGGAGGCATGAGGCCTCTGGCTGTTTCTCTTCTGCTTCCTGCTACAAGCTCTTATTTATAGGCTCCATCACGTTTGAACCATGGAAGAGATTATGAAAATCGTGGGCCCCTCCAAAATGCAAGATGTTTCTTTGGTTGGCCATGAAGGACAAATGTTGGACTGCGGATAGACAGCACAAGAATGGTCTGCCGCACCCTGAGGCTCGCACTCTATGTGATCAAGATGATGAGACAATACAGCACCTCTTGACTTCGTGTGTCTTTGCTCGACAGCTTTGGTTCAGCATTTTGTCTCCCTTCGGGTTAGGACATCTCATTCCGGGTTCGGTTGACTCCTCCTTTGCTAATTGGTGGGGTGAAGTATGCTCTAAGGTCTACAAAGACAAGAAGGGTGTCAACAGTGTCATCATGCTTGGCGCTTGGTTTCTCTGGTTGCAGCAGAATAGTGGTTTTTGATAAGATCTCCCCCTCTATTAACTCGGTGCTTAGAAACTTCCTTGATGAGCTCTCTCTTGTTGGGTGATGGCTGGAGCTAAGCAACTAGGTAGTTTTGCTTTAGCTGACACCCTCATGGCACCCAGGTAGTCCCTGGTTGGTTGTAGTGCATTGTGTGTCCGTGCGGTTTTGTTTTTTTAAGGCATGTTTTCTCTATTATCTATAAAGATATGCAGTTCTCCTGCGCGTTCGGGAAAAAAGTATGTGCCTTAACTTTGTTATGTCAAATGGGTGCAAAATTCACATTGAAATTCCTAGTACACTATTGTCGCTTTCATCCTTTATTTGGCTTCTGGAGGGCATGAAGGTGGCTCTCGCTGCAAAAAGTTATGTTAGTCTTAAAAGCCAAAAGCTGGTCTGGAGAGGTTGTTAGTGTTAGGGTGTGTTTGGTTTAGTTTTGGCTGCGACTTTTGCGCACGTCAGGGAAAGCTCGATCGTCGCCTCGGGAAGACTTCCGCCTCGCCCGAGCAGGGCTCTGACCTCGATATCCGCAGCGAAGGAATCCCAACGTCACCCAGCACAGGGACGCTGACGCATCCCGTAAGCAGGCTTTTTACCCATACCGAAGCCCTGTTACAACAACTACAGTATGGGCATCCCTTCCCCTGGGGGCTCGGCCGTACAGCCAACCCCTCGCCCTCGGCCTCGGCTCTCAGCAGGAAAACAGCAAGCTCAAGTCAACAGCGCAACGCAAGGTCATATCACCCACAGGACGCCAAGACTTCTCCCCTGGGCACACGATGGCCCCTGGTTCAAACAGCGTACATCTCCTAGGTGTATAAATAGGGCAGTCGTAGCTCCTCCAAGGGGCAAACGAACACTCAGTAGTTTTCCTCCAAGTCTTTCGGTATTGGCACTTGCCTCAATCAGTCCTAGGGACTTGGGGACTTCCCCTCTCCCACCGTGCTTGTAATCCCTACTGCAGGCACATCGGTGCGAGTAATATAAGCATCATCCCCCTCTGCTGGAAGTAAGACCTTGCATTGCCCGAACCAGGATAATCGCTTGTGTCAACTCGCACACCATCTAGATTCTGGGCATGAGGCATCATTTTACTAGTTGGTTAGGACTGTTAGTCCAAACACCGACACTGGGGATTATTGTCGAGACACGCTCAGCCGGTTTGTTCCTTCAATAGTCGAGCACCAATACACTCTAGATGTCCTTGAGCGTGCTGGCCTGCTGAACTGTAGGTCGTGTGCCACTCTTGTGGATACACAGGCAAAGGTCCCTTTGGTGACTGTGTCTCGATCAATGACCCCACCAAAGTTTGCAGGAGCACTCCAGTACCTTACCTTCACTAGGCTAGACATCTCCTATGCGGTTCAGCATATTTGTCTTCAAATGCATGATCCATGGGAGCCCCATATGACCGCCATGAAGTGAATCCTCTTATATCTTCACAGCACCCTTGACTATGGGCTTCTACTCTGACGTTCCTCTTCCAGTAAGCTTGTCATCAACACCGATGTTTCCTGGACAGGTTGCCTGCACACACGCAGGTCCACCTCCCGCTATGTTGTGTTCCTTAGTGACAACCTCATCTCCTGGTCATCGAAACACCAGCCTATCGTTTCCCGCTCAAGCGCCGAGGCTGAGTATCGAGCTGTGAACAACGATGTGGCTAAAGCCAGTTGGCTCCGGCAGCTCCTACGAGAACTTCACATTCCCCTCATCTGAAGCGCCCTCGTCTATTGCGACAACGTCAACGTCGTATACCTCCCCGTCAACCCAGTTCGGCATCAGCGCACAAAGCATGTCGAGATTAATCTCCACTTCGTCCGTGGGTGAGTTGCCATCGGCGATGTTCGTGTCCTCCATGTCCCGACGACCTCGCAGTTTGCCGACATCTTCACCAAGGGTCTGCCCTTTTTGTATTAGCTCTATCTGTATGTATGGGCCTAGAGCCAGGCCCGTGAGGCCTTTTACTTAGCTGATACCCTAGGCTTATGTCTATATATTGTAGCCCCCAATCTAATCAATGTAGGTCTAGTTTTATCATGTGCAACACGGGTCATCCCCGTCAATATTACTAATGGATGACATGTGAGCATCTGTTGATACATCCAAGTAGCCCCATCTACTTCCGCCATTCAGTCAGTTCATCATCATGCTACGGTCATTGGCTAGAAGCCAGTCATGTGCCTCTATTGAAGCTTCGGACTTTTCCTCCTTCCACGGCTTCGATCACATCCACATCGACCGCGGCTATTTCAGTAACAAAAAGGGCTATCGTCCACATTGGCTACTCGTCGATCTCCAGTCTCAACATCTACATTGTGACGTCACTATGGCTGCAGGGAATGTTAGTCTTTGACTTCTCTGGTATGATCATATGTGATACTCCTGCTACAACTACAGGGAATGTTAGACTATATTTAGTGGTTAGGATTGCAATATGGTATTACCATATGTATCTAGAGATGTGTTTTGGCCCCCCAAGTCTTTGTACTCTATATATACCGGTAAAGAGACTCAGGGCAATACATCTGAAACGTTATATGCAATCATTTTTGCTTTCAGGGACTTTTGCTAGCTTCAGGTGATGTTGTTTTGAGGGGCACTATATTTATTGTACATTTCAGTCATCCAAAAGCTTATCCACAAAGGCAATTTCAAAAGAGGGCTTTTACCAGCAGCCAAAAAATTCCAAAAGCTTTGGCTCAAACAAACATGATGTAGCTACACAATAAAATAACTGACACAAGTCAACTGTCATCATCGGCAAATACCTTGTACTCAGACTTTTGGAATTGTGATACAAGAAATGTGCATGTGGGGCACAATCGGAATGCACAAACTTGAAGAGTGACTGAAATACTCCCTCCGATTTTTTTATTTGGCGCTTTTTAGTGTAAAGTTGCATTAGCCGGCGTCAAATAAAAAATGAAGGTAGTACAAAATAATAAAATATGTAACCAGAAGTGGTCCAGAAAATATACCTGCATGTCCAATCAGTACAGCACCAACTGATGAACCCAGCTTGTGATGCCATCGATGTTTGAAGTTACCATTACTTGCAAAACCTAAGGCAAAACCATGCACTTTTTATGAGCAATTTGCAATTGGAAACTGAAGCAGTATCACTCTTAATTGCACTGGAAAATTTATAACAGACAGAGCATGGTTCAGAAGCGGAAGGGGAAAAGTCGATTCGTTACTGCTTTCAGCAGCCTACTTATGAATTTGCGAAGAACAAGCAGAATAGTTATGTTTGATTTGAGAACACAGTCCATGAAATTGAAAATGTTATATCACATCGCAGAAATGAAAGGTGTTTTTATGGTCCGATATCAAAACTGGCTACCTGAGAAAATAACTGCCATCTTATACAAGCAAAAATCTTGTTTGGGGGGGGGGGGGGGGGGGGGGGGGGGGGGGGGGGGGGGGGGGTCATGGGCACAAGCTAGCCAAGTGCAACTGTAAACTTCACATTTCAAATTAAGAATAGCACACACAGCAGTAGACGCTAATGAAATCTCTGACCGTGCTTAAGCAAATTGGCATTAGCAACAGGGTCCCGTGTTCTCGACGGGATGGAAATGACACTCACCGGGGCAGCGGGCGCTCAGCTGTACT
Organism: Zea mays; assembly: GCF_902167145.1. NCBI lineage: Eukaryota > Viridiplantae > Streptophyta > Magnoliopsida > Poales > Poaceae > Zea > Zea mays. Next base: position 26,410,295 of record NC_050100.1, on the reverse strand, counting down.
TCGACGCGGTCGGCGGATGGGCACGACTGTGTGACCGGAGCCAACTTGGCACCGGGGAATGGCAAGGGCCAGTGAGTGGCTGCGGCGAGCTTAAGGACAGGATGAGGGATGCGGTGGAGGCGGCGAAGGCAGGCGGCGGCCATGTGGGGACTGAGGGTGGTGCCGGCGGCGGCAAACAAGAACAAAGCCCTAGCGGAATAAAATTTACAAAACCTTTCTCCGTCCTAAAATATAATTGTTTCTTAGGGGATGTTTGGTTTGTAGGGACTAATGTTTAGTCTCTACATTTTATTTTATTTTAGTTCCAAAATGAAAGTTTTAGTTTCTATATTTAGCGATTTATAGACTAAAAAAGAATAAAATGAAGGGACTAAACATTAGTCTCTATAAACCAAACACCTCTTAGAACATCTCCTAGAGCCTTTCTAAATTCCACAATTTTAATTATCATTAGGATAGTAGTTTACATAAAAATATTTTCTATATCTTTTTAATCTTCAACAGTCTTTTCATATCTTATTTACACTCTAAGGCTAGCTCCAGCAAGATCCTATATATTCATCCTCTATATCCGTCATTTACAGTATACTCTAAAAGGTTTCATCATTTATATCTCCTTCTTCTCTAACAACGTCCTCTAAATCATGTCCTCTATACTCAAATACCTATATTAGAGACATTTTTTATTTTTATTTTTTATACATACATATTTGTCATAATCTCAAATGTATTATTTATATTTTAGTTTTGCTAAACCGGTTATTTAAAGTATTTAAATGGATAGATGGCGGTTTAGAGAAACTCTATATATAGATAATCCAGCAGCGTCCTCTAAATTTAGAGAACCATTTAGAAGACGCTGCTGGAGAGCGTAGAGGACCGTTTGATCCTCTATATTTAGGGTAGAGTGCCATTTAGAGGCATGTTGGGGACTTGTTCTCAAATGCTATGAATCAAGAACAAGGCAACACAAAATGTTAAATACCAAAACCCTTCGTCCTTTGAATCATTATTTCCCTTCGGATATAATGGATTTCGGACGAAGGTCATGAAGGACAAACTTTCATGATCATGATAAAAGATAAAGAATATTCAAACAGAATACAGAAAATAACATAATCTCTGTAAACATTGTTATTAATTTATTTTTACTTATATTACTTATGTAAACAACTGTAAATTACAAATGTACCTTCGACTTGAAGGAATATGAATACAGGTGTGATGCAAAAGCAAATGCCAAAGCAGCGTGAACAGTACAGGAATACTGTTCACCTATTTATAGGCACGGGTCGCAGCTCATGCAAAATTACATTAATACCCATTACATTTAACAATAACTCTATAGTAATTCTTCGAGGTCTAATTTGGCTTTTCATCTTTAAGTCGGTTCCCCTTTTCTGCCGTTATGCCGAAGCTTTTCTGCACATAGCTTCGTGATCGTCTTATCTTTCGTCGTGATCGCCTTTCGTCCCAGTCAAGCTTCGTCTTTAACCGTGCTTTTGTATACCCGCGATCTAACTTCGAAGTTACCTGTTTACATATTTCTCTTGGAAAACATTGTCAAATCATGTTTTTGAGGATCTTCGAAAACCGAAGGCCCCCAACAAGGCCCTTGCTGGAGTTAGCCTAAAGAGCCATTCACATTTTCTATATTTAACTTACGAGAAATTAAGAATATAAGATGGCTATATTTTGATAGCCATTTAGATAAATTTTTGAAAGTTTTTTTAAAAAAAAACTCTATTTATATAGATAGGGAAGAATATAGAGATTCACTTGGAGTTATTTGTACTATCTTTTTTCCATCCTCATTCAAATAAATAATAACTAGTATGCGTGTGTGTTGTAAGGGCACGCAATCACGAAAACGGGTTTTCAAGCGTAAATATCGCTACTTTCTTTGTTGTTCAATACAAACTGTCGTTTATTGATCGCATAACTGTATAGAAAAATTGTTCACTATTTTTTAAAGGTAAATAGGGTTAACTTTTTCCTAATATTAATTTTGGTGGTTGAATGTCTAACGCAAATATTGGACTAACTAGTTTGCTCTAAATTATATGTTCTACGGGTGCATAAAGGTTCAACACAAACCAATAAAAAATTGAAGTTAGGGATCAAATTCAAAGGAGCAAAAAAATCGAGTGTGCTCTGGTCTGGCGCACTGGACTGTCCGGTGTGCCACCTAGAGATGGCAATGGGTACCCGAAACCCGAAAACAGATGAGTTTTTACCCCATTAGGGTACGGGTTTGGGTCAATTTTCATACTCATAGGTTCGTTAATGGGCATAAATATATATCCGACGGGTTTATGAGTACGTGTTTGTTCCTATAGTATCCAAATCCGTGAACCCGTGGGTTTTTTAAACCCGACCAAACTTAGTGCATATTGTCATTTTATTTTATAAACGAACAACAAACTTGTTATCTACTTATTTACTTCCTAATTTTTATCAAATAGTGAATGTATAAGTAGTTGGTGGTAGTGTTGCTTGCTTGCTATTATAGTTATTACTAGTGTTATATATGTGGTGGATGTATAACTTAGTGCAAGGTAATTTGATTATACAACTTATTATTTGTATTTAATTTCTCTTTACTAATATTTTTTATACCAAATCATAAACTCGTTGTTCATTACATAAATTTTGGACCATGATATCATTAATCATTACGATACTTATTGATTATAAAAAGAATAAGCATATTGGAGATAAAAACCCGCGGGTAACCCGTGGATACCCGCAAACCTGATGGATACGCTTTTGGGCAAAATTTCAAACCCGTCATGGGTATGGTTTTTTAATGGGTATAAATATTTTTCACGGGTATGAGTTTGGGATAGCAAAACCCGGTGGGTTTGTACCCGTTACCATCTCAAGTGCCACCGGACAATGTCCGGTGCACCAGGACCGTACAAGAATCAACTGGCCACTCTCGGGTTTCTCCAGGCGCACTCCGCTAAAAATCACCGGACTGTCCGGTGCCCCAGCAGAGTAACGGCTACCAGCGCAACGGTCGACTGCAATAGTGCCCATGACAACGCAACAATGCGCGGCAGAAGTCAGAACAGAGGTCAGAGGCGCACCGGACTATCCTGTGCCACTAGAGGACAAAGCCTCCAACGGTCGACTGCTCTAATACCCTAACAATTGGGTGACGTGGCTGGCGCACCGGACAGTGTCCGGTGCGCCCATCGACAGCAGCCACCCCCAATGGTTGTTTGGTGGTTGAGGGCTATAAATACCCCCAACCACCTCCACTCCAAGCATCCAAGTTTTCTGAGGTTCTCATTCAATACAAGAGCTAGTGCATTCACTTCTAGACACAATTCAAAAGAATCAAAGCCTCTCCAAGTCCCAAATTCACTCCAACCACCTAGTGACTAGAGAGAGTGTTTTTGTCCGTGATCTTTGTGCTCTTGTTGCTTGGATCGCTTTCTTCCTTCCTCATTCTTGTTTTTAAAAGACTTGTAATCAAAGCAAGAGACACCAAGGGTGTGGTGGTACTTGCGGGGTCTAAGTGACCCGTTTGATTAAGGAGAAAGCTCACTCGGTCTAAGTGACCGTTTGAGAGAGGGTAAGAGTTGAAAGAGACCGGGTCTTTGTGACCACCTCAACGGGGACTAGGTTCTTTAGAACCGAACCTCGGTAAAAAATCACCGTGTTCATCTGCTTTATTTCTTGGTTGATTTGTTTTCCCCTCTCTTTCGGACTCAAATTTAATTCTAACGCTAACCCCGGCTTGTAGTGTGTGCTTAAGTTTGTAAATTTCAGATTCCGCCTATTCACCCCCTATAGGCGACTTTCAATTGGTATTAAAGCCTAGTGCTTCATTAGAGTCTAACAACTCGAAGTGATGTCGGGAGGATCCGCCAAGAGGGAGATGGAAACCGGCGAGAAGGCCACAAGCCACGGGAAGGCTCCATCAAGGGAGTCCGGCACCAAAGCCAAGGAGGGATCCCCTCCCCGCGTCAAGTCGTATCGGAGTGGCAACAAGAAGAAGAAGATGAAGAAAGTGGTCTACTACGAGACCGACTCTTCGTCGCCCTCCACATCCGGCTCCGACGCGGCGTCCGTCACTTCTAAGCGCCATGAGCGCAAGAAGTATAGTAAGATGCCACTTCGTTATCTCCGTATTTCTAAGTGTGCTCATCTACTCTCTGTTCCAATAGGCAAACCACCATATTTTGATGGTGAGGATTATTGTATGTGGAGTGACAAAATGAGGCATCACCTAACCTCACTCCACGCAAGCATTTGGGACATTATTGAATTTGGAGCATAGGTACCTACGGGGGGGGGGGGGACGAGGGCTACGACTCAGACGAGGTCGCCCAAATACGGCACTTTAACTACCAAGCAACTACTATACTCCTCGCCTCCTTGTGCCGTGAGGAGTATAATAAGGTGCAAGGGTTAAAAAGTGCCAAGGAGATTTGGGGCATCCTAAAAACCGCGCACGAAGGAGATGAGGTGACCAAGATCACCAAGTGGAAGACGATCGAGGGGGAGCTCGGTCGATTCGTCCTCAACCAAGGAGAGGAGCCACAAGCAATGTACAACCAACTCAAGACCTTGGTCAACCAAGTGCGCAACCTCGGGAGCACCAAATGGGATGACCATGAAATGGTCAAGGTTATTCTAAGATTTCTTGTTTTTCGCAATCATACTCAAGTACAATTAATTCGTGGGGATCCTAGATACAAATTAATATCTCCCGAGGAAGTGATAGGAAAGTTTGTGAGCTTTGAGCTAATGATCAAAGACTCCAAACATATCGTCAACTTGGAGCAAGGTGCCACCTCAACACCCGAGGTGCAACCCATCGCATTCAAAGCAACGGAAGAAAAGAAAGAAAAGTCTACATCAAGTAGGCTCCCCATCGACGCCTCCAAGTTCGACAATGAGGAGATGACGCTCATCACCAAGAGCTTCTGTCAAATCCTCAAGCAAAGGAGGGGGAAAGATTACAAACCCCGCTCCAAGAGGGTGTGCTACAAGTGTGGTAAGCCCGATCATTTTATTGCTAAATTTCTAGTGATAGTGACAGGGGCGATGACAAGAGGGGGAAGAAGAAGGAGAAGAAAAGATACTACAAGACGAAAGGCAGCGATGCTCACATATGTCGGGAATGGGACTCCGATGAGAGCTCCACCGACTCCTCCTCCGACGAGGATGCCGCCAACATCGTCGTCAACAAGGGACTACTCTTCCCAAACATCGGCCACAAGGGCTTCATGGCAAAGGACGACAAAAAGAAAAAGGTACAATCTAGAACCACCCCCAAGTATACTACATCTAGTGATGAGGGTAGTTCTAGTGAAGATGAAGATGATTTGCAAACTCTTTTTGCCAACCTTAACATGCAACAAAAAGAAAAATTAAATGAATTGATAGGAGTCATTCATGAGAAGGATGAACTTTTGGATAGCCAAGAGGAATTCCTTATTAAAGAAAACAAAAAGCATGTTAAAGTGAAAAATGCTTATGCTCAGGAAGTAGAAAAATGTGAAAATTTAACTAAGGAGCTTAGCATGTGCCATGATTCAATTACCAATCTTAGAAATGAAAATGTTAGTTTAAATGCTAAGATTGATAAATTGAATGAATCAATTTCTAGCCTTAGGACTAAAAATTCTAGTTTAATGTCTAAGGCTAAAGATTTAAATGTTTGCAATGATTATATTTCATGTCTTAGAAATGAAAATGCCATGCTAAAATCTAAGATAGATGAATTAAATATCTGCACACCCTATACATCCACTGTTGATCATGTTACTATTTGTACTAGATGTAGAGATGTTAATATAAAAGCTATTCATGATCACCTTGCTTTAATTAAACAACAAAATGATCATATAGCTCAATTAACTGCTAAAATTAATGAGCATGAAATTGAAAATTAAAAGTTTAAATTTGCTAGAAGCATGCTCTATAGTGGGAGACGCCCTGACATTAAGGATGGCATTGGTTTCCAATAGGGAAGCAATATCAAGCTTAATGCTCCTGAGAAATTGTCTAACTTAGTTAAGGGCAAAGCTCCCATGGTTCAGGATAATGAGGGCTATATTTTATATCCTGCTAATTATCATGAGCACAAAATTAGGAGAATTCATGATAGGAAACCTCATACTATTTCACATCATGCTTTTATGTACAAGAATGAGGCTTCTAGCTCTAGGCAATCAACCCATGTTAAATTGCCTAAAAAGAAAACTCCTACTGCATCTAATGAGCCTAACATTTCATTTAAGACTTTTGATGCATCATATGTTTTAACTAACAAATCAGGTAAAGTAGTTGCCAAATATGTTGGGGACAAACACAAGGGCTCCAAGACTTGTGTTTGGGTACCCAAAGTGCTTGTTTCTAACATCAAAGGACCCAAAACTATTTGGGTACCTAAGAACAAGGGCCTCCTTAGAACAAGGCCTAAATTGTTTTGCAGGTTTATGCATCCGGAGGCTCAAGCTGGATATTTGATAGCAGATGCACAAACCACATGACAGGGAGAAAAGAATGTTCTCCTCCTATGAGAAAAACGAAGATCCCCAAAGAGCTATCACATTCGGGGATGGAAATTAAGGTTTGGTCAAAGGACTTGGTAAATTGTTATATCACCTGACCATTCTATTTCCAAAGTTTTTCTTGTAGATTCCTTAGACTACAATTTGCTTTCTGTTTCTCAATTATGAAAAATAGGCTACAACTGTCTTTTTACAGATGTAGGTGTTACTGTCTTTAGAAGAAGTGATGATTCAATAACATTTAAGGGAGTGTTAGAGGGTCGGCTATATTTAGTTGATTTTAATAAGAACACAACTGAACTCAACACTTGTTTAATTACTAAGACTAATATGGGTTGGCTCTGGCATCGTCGACTAGCCCATGTTGGAATGAAGAATCTTCACAAGCTTCTAAAGGGAGAGCACATTTTAGGACTAACAAATGTTCATTTTGAGAAAGACAGGGTTTGTAGCGCATGTCAAGCAAGAAAGCAAGTTGGCGCCCACCATCCACACAAGAACATCATGACGACTGACAGTCCGCTCGAGCTACTCCACATGGATTTATTCGGCCCGATAGCTTACATAAGCATCGGTGGGAGTAAGTATTGTCTAGTTATTGTGGATGATTATTCTCGCTTCACTTGAGTATTCTTTTTGTAGGAAAAATCACAAACCCAAGAGACCTTAAAGGGATTCTTGAGACGGGCTCAAAATGAGTTCGAATTAAGGATCAAAGAAGATAAGAAGCAACAATGGGACAGAGTTCAATAACTCACAAATCGAAGGCTTTCTTGTGGAAGAGGGCATCAAGCATGAGTTCTCTTCTCCCTACACACCTCAACAAAATGGTGTAGTGGAGAGGAAGAATAGAACTCTACTGGACATGGCAAGGACCATGCTTGATGAATACAAGACTCCAGACCAATTTTGGGCTGAGGCAATTAACACCGCCTGCTACTCCATCAACCGGCTCTACCAGCACCGAATCCTCAAGAAGACATCTTATGAACTCCTTACCGGTAAAAAGCCCAATGTTTCATATTTTAGAGTCTTTAGTAGCAAATGTTTTATTCTTATTAAAAGAGGTAGAAAATCTAAATTTGCTCCTAAGGCTATAGAAGGCTTTTTACTTGGTTATGACTCAAACACAAGGGCATATAGAGTCTTCAACAAATCCACTGGACTAGTTGAGGTTTTTGGTGACATTGTGTTTGATGAGACTAATGGCTCCCAAGTGGAGCAAGTTGATCTTGATGAACTAGATGATGAAGAGGCTCCATGCGTCGCGCTAAGGAACATATCCATTGGGGATGTGTGTCCTAAGGAATCCGAAGAGCCTACACAAGCACAAGATCAACCGTCATCATCTCCACCAACTCAAGATGAGGAACAGGCTCAAGATAATGAAGATCAGGAGGATGAGCAACCTCAAGAGGAGGACAATGATCGAGGGGGAGATGAAGACAAGGAAGATGAGCAAGAAATTCAGGGTCAAAGACCGCCACACCCAAGAGTCCACCAAGCGATTCAAAGAAATCACCATGTCAACTCCATTCTTGGTGATATTCATAAGGGGGTAACTACTCGATCTCGAGTCGCACATTTTTTTGAACATTACTCTTTTGTGTCCTCTATTGAGCCATACAGGGTGGAGGATGCACTAAGGATTCGGATTGGGTGCTGGCTATGCAAGAGGAACTCAACAACTTCACGAGGAATGAGGTATGGCATTTAGTTCCACGTCCTAACCAAAATGTTGTAGGTACCAAGTGGGTATTCCGCAACAAGCAAGAAGAGCATGGTGTGGTGACAAGAAACAAAGCTCGACTTGTAGCCAAAGGTTATTCACAAGTCGAAGGTTTGGACTTTGGTGAAACTTATGCACCCGTAGCTAGGCTTGATTCAATCCGTATATTACTTGCCTATGCTACTTACCATGGCTTTAAGCTTTATCAAATTGACGTGAAAAGTGCCTTCCTCAATGGACCAATCAAGGAAGAGGTCTATGTTGAGCAACCTCCCGGCTTTGAAGATAGTGAGTACCCTAACCATGTGTATAAACTCTCAAAGGCGCTTTATGGGCTCAAGCAAGCCCCAAGAGCATGGTATGAATGCCTACGAGATTTCCTTATCACTAATGGCTTCAAAGTCGGAAAAGTCGATCCTACACTCTTTACTAAAACCATTGCAAAAGACTTGTTTGTATGCCAAATTTATATTGATGATATCATATTTGGGTCTACTAACAAATCTACTTGTGAAGAGTTTAGTAGGATCATGATACAAAAATTCGAGATGTCTATGATGGGGGAGTTGAAGTATTTCCTAGGATTTCAAGTCAAGCAACTCCAAGACGACACCTTCTTCAGCCAAACAAAGTACATTCAAGAAATACTTAACAAGTTTGGAATGAAGGATGCCAAGCCCATCAAGACACCCATGGGAACAAATGGGCATCTCGACCTCGACACGGGAGGTACGTCCGTAGATCAAAAGGTATACCGGTCGATGATAGGATCTTTACTCTACTTATGTGCATCTCGACCGGATATTATGCTTTTTGTATGCATGTGTGCAAGGTTCCAAGCTGAACCTAAGGAAGTTCACCTTAGGGTCATGAAAAGAATCATGAGATATTTAGTTTATACTCCTAAGTTTGGACTTTGGTACCCCAAGGGATCTACTTTTGATTTAATAGGGTATTCCGATGCCGATTGGGCACGGTGTAAAATTGACAGGAAGAGCACATCAGGAACTTGGCAGTTTCTGGGGAGATCCCTGGTTGAAAGTTCCCTTTGACCGGGAACAGGATCTGGATGTCGCCTAGAGGGGGGGTGAATAGGCGAATAATAATAATCACTTTGAATACTTAAATTCTTACTCTACTCGAAGACCAGATCGCAGTGGAATGAAAGACCCTTCGAGTAGGTTGCAGCGGAATAAAAGATCCTGTCTCAAAATGCCCTGCACTTCAAATATAACTTGAACCACAGATAAGTATTGAAGTGCAGATATAAAGAGTAGATAAGACAGAGGATCAGCACACAACACAGAGCAGAGCACACAGACACATGAATTTATCCCGAGGTTCGGCCAAGCCTAAAATGCTTGCCTAGTCCTCGTTGGAGTTAGCCACACCTGGGCTTGGAGTCTATTTCAACTCCTTCCTCCGTTTGCTCAGATCTGTCAGTATGACAGATAGAGCCTTCCACTATGTTGAGTTCGGTTACAACAACGCCGTGGCTGCTTACACTCTTCTTGACAGTACTCCGACAGAGTAACTATGTGCTCAAGACTTTGCTCTAGCTCTTTGCAGCACCTCTCCACTCTCTAAAGGCTTATAACTTTGCCTTCACACAAACTAGAGAGATATACACGAGAGTGAGAGAGAATCGATCCAAGTGATGTATACTATTGTTGGCTGCGCTTGTTTCTTTTGGAGGCGCCTAGTGAAAGGGAAATGTGCCCTTGGGCCATTTCTAAGTATTTTGGTGATTGAGTACCAACGCAAGTGCTTTTGTGTTGATCTATGCAATGTGGTGAACAAAGTGCAAATCATGTCAAAAGGGTATGTTTCTAGACTTAGTACATTGTTTTATGGACTAATGTATTGTGTCTAAGTGCTGGAAACAGGAAAGATTGAATTGGAAATGAGATAGCTCTGTTCAGCCAAAGTCAGCTCAGTCTGGGTGCACCGGACTGTCCGGTGGTGCACCGGACAGTGTCCGGTGCGCTAGGCTAGCTCAGGCGAACTGGCTGCTCTCGGGAAGAAATTAACGGCGTATGGCTATAATTCACCGGACTATCCGGTGTGCACCGGACAGTGTCCGGTGAGCACCGGACAGTGTCCGGTGAGCCAACGGTCGACCGGGCCAACGGTCAGCCGCGCGATTTGCGCGGGACACGTGGCCGAGCCAACGGCTAGAAGGAGGCACCGGACTGTCCGGTGTGCACCGGACAGTGTCTGGTGCGCCAATGGCTCTCAAACCCCAACGGTCGGCTTCGCCAAATAAGGAAGGATATCCGCACCGGACAGTGTCCGGTGGTGCACCGGACTGTCCGATGCGCCAGGCGACAGAAGGCAAGATCAGCCTTCCTAGAATGTTCTCAACGGCTCCTAGCTGCCTTGGGGCTATAAAAGGGACCCCTAGGCGCATGGAGGAGAATACCAAGCATACTCAAAGCATTCCTAAGCACCAAGACTTCGATTCCACGCATTTGTTTCTTCGTGATAGCATCTAGAGCTCTTGTTGAGTTGTGAACTCGTTGGGTTGTGTTGCGAGCTCTTGTTGTGACTTGTGTGCGTGTTGACATTCTGATTTTGCGTCTTGTGTGCGTTGCTCATCCCTCCCTTACTCCGTGCTTCTTTGTGAACTTCAAGTGTAAGGGCGAGAGGCTCCAAGTTGTGGAGATTCCTCACGAACGGGATTAAGAAAAGCAAAGCAAAACACCGTGGTATTCAAGTGGGTCTTTGGACCGCTTGAGAGGGGTTGATTGCAACCCTCGTCCGTTGGGACGCCACAACGTGGAATAGGCAAGCGTTGGTCTTGGCCGAACCACGGGATAACCACCGTGCCATCTCTGTGATTGATATCTTTGTGGTTATTGTGTTTTGTTGAGACTCCTCTCTAGCCACTTGGCAAGTATTGTGCTAACACTTGACCAAGTTTTTGTGGCTTAAGTTTCAAGTTTTATAGGATCACCTATTCACCCCCCCTCTAGGTGTTCTCAATTGGTATCAGAGTCGTTCTCTTCAAAGAAGGGACTAACCGCCCGAAGAGATGGATCCTAAGGGCAAGGGGATTGTGATCAATGATAAGGAGAAGGAGTCATTCATCAACGAGCCCAAGGATGACAAGCCTACCGACTCAGGCTCGGGCCACAAACGCAAAGATGGGAAGAAGAAGACAAGACGCATCAAGGAGATCGTCTACTATGACGACAGCGATGAGTCCACTTCTTCCCAAAAGGACAACGACGACAACGACTACGAGAGAAGGAAACCGGTTAATTCGAACTTTTCTTTTGACTACTCTCGTATTGCGCAAAGTACAAATGCTCATTTGCTCTCCATTCCACTTGGCAAACCTCCTCACTTTGGTGGAGAGGACTACGGATTTTGGAGCCACAAAATGTGTAGTCACCTGTTCTCTCTCCATCCAAGCATATGGGAGATTGTGGAAAGTGGAATGAAATTTGATAGCTCGGATAGTCCTATGTTTATCAATGAACAGATTCATAGAAATGCACAAGCTACTACTGTGTTGTTAGCCTCTTTGTGCAGGGACGAGTACCATAAGGTGAGCGGCTTGGACAATGCCAAGCAGATCTGGGACACCCTCAAGATCTCTCATGAGGGGAACGACGTCACCTTACTCACCAAAATGGAGTTGGTGGAGGGCGAGCTTGGAAGATTCACAATGATAAGGGGCGAGGAGCCAACCCAAACATACAACCGGCTCAAGACCCTTATCAACAAAATAAGGAGCTACAGAAGCACGCGATGGACGGATCACGACGTCGTCCGCCTAATGCTAAGGTCTTTTACTGTACTTGATCCACATTTGGTGAACAATATTCGTGAAAATTCTAGGTACACCAAGATGTCGCCCGAAGAAGTCCTTGGAAAGTTTGTAAGCGGGCGAATGATGATCAAGGAGGCAAGGTACGTGGACGACGCGTTGAACGGTCCAACCCATGAGCCTCAACCCATTGCTCTCAAGGCAACGAGGAGCACGGAGGCGCTACCTAGCAAGGTGGCACAAGTTGAGGCGGTCGGGCTCAATGATGAAGAGATGGCCCTCATCATCAAGCGCTTCAAGACGGTGCTAAAGGGTCGCAAGGGACAGCCTAGCAAGACCAAGACAAAGGGGAAGCGTTCATGCTTCAAATGCGGTAAGATTGGTCATTTTATTGCTAACTGTCCCGATAATGAAAGTGACCAGGAACAAGGGAGCAAGAGGGAGAAGAAGAAGGCATACAAGAAAGCTAAGGGCGAGGCACACCTTGGAAAGGAGTGGGACTCGGATTGTTCGTCATCCGACTCCGAAAATGAAGGACTCGCCACCACCGCCTTCAACAAGTCATCCCTCTTCCCCAACGAGCGTCACACATGCCTCATGGCAAAGGAGAAAAAGGTATGTACTCGAGACAGTACTACTTATGATTCTTCTAGTGATGAAGAAATAGATTACTCTAGTTTGTTCAAGGGATTGGATAGAACTAAAGTAGATAAGATTAATGAATTGATTGATGCCTTAAATGAAAAGGATAGACTCTTAGAAAAACAAGAGGACCTTTTATATGAAGAACATGACAAATTTGTAGAGGCACAAAAATCTTATGCTTTAGAAGTTAAAAGAAATGAAATGCTTTCGTGTGAACTATCTTCTTGCCATGAGACAATTTCTAGCTTAAGGAGCATGAATAATGATTTGAATGCTAAGTTAGAAATAGCTAGTAAATCTAACTCTTGTGTAGAACATGTTATGATTTGCAAGAAGTGTAAAGATTTTGACATTGATGCTTGTAGTGAACACCTAGTGTCAATTTCTAAATTGAATGATGAAGTGGCTAGTCTTAGTGCCCAACTTAAGACTAGCAAAAACGAATTTGATAAGTTAAAATTTACAAGGGATGCCTACACGATTGGTAGACACCCCTCAATTAAGGATGGACTTGGTTTCAAGAGGGAAGCCAAGAACTTAACAAACCATAAGGCTCCCAAGGAGAAAGGGAAGGCCCCCATGGCTAGTAGTGCTAAAAAGAACCATGCTTTTATGTATCATGATAGGAGACATGCTAGAAATGCAAATGGAAGTTATGATGCTTTTGATTCACATGTTTATGACTCTCATGCCATGTTTGCTTCTAGTTCTTCCTATATGCATGGTAGAGATATGTATAGGAGATATTTTGTTCATAGGCCTAGGAGAAATGTTGTTAATGTTCCTAGGAAAGTTAATGAACCCTCTACAATATATCATGCTTTAAATGCTTCCTTTGCTATTTGTAAAAAGGATAGGAAGATAGTTGCTAGAAAATTAGGGGCAAAATGCAAGGGAGACAAAGCTTGCATTTGGGTCCCTAAGGATATTTGTGCTAACCTTGTAGGACCCAACATGAGTTGGGTACCTAAGACCCAAGCCTAAATTTGCCTTGCAGGTTTATGCATCCGGGGGTTCAAGCTGGATTATCGACAGCGGATGCACAAACCACATGACTGGGGAGAAGAAGATGTTCATCTCCTATGTCAAGAACACGAATCCCCAAGATTCAATCATATTCGGTGATGGGAATCAAGGCAAGGTGAAAGGCTTAGGTAAAATTGCTATTTCATCTAAGCACTCCATTTCTAATGTGTTTTTAGTTGAGTCGCTTGGATATAATTTGTTATCTGTTAGTCAATTATGCAATATGGGATATAATTGTCTATTCACAAATGTAGATGTGTCTGTCTTTAGAAGATGTGATGGTTCACTAGCTTTTAAGGGTGTACTAGACGACAAACTTTATTTAGTTGATTTTGCAAAAGAAGAGGCTGGTCTAGATGCATGCTTAATTGCTAAGACTTGCATGGGCTGGCTGTGGCATCGCCGCTTGGCACATGTGGGGATGAAGAACCTTCACAAGCTTCTAAAGGGAGAACACGTGATAGGTCTAACTAATGTGCATTTCGAAAAAGATAGACCTTGTGCAGCTTGTCAAGCAGGCAAAAAGGTGGGAGGCTCTCATCACACCAAAAATGTGATGACCACATCAAGACCCTTGGAGATGCTTCATATGGATCTCTTCGGACCCGTCGCCTATCTAAGTATAGGAGGAAGTAAGTATGGTCTTGTTATAGTTGATGATTTTTCTCGCTTCACTTGGGTATTCTTTTTGCAGGATAAATCTGAAACCCAGGGGACCCTCAAGCGCTTCCTCAGGAGAGCTCAAAATGAGTTTGAGCTCAAGGTGAAGAATATAAGGAGCGACAACGGGTCCGAGTTCAAGAACCTTCAAGTAGAAGAGTTCCTTGAGGAGGATGGGATCAAGCACGAGTTCTCCGCTCCCTACACGCCACAACAAAATGGTGTGGTAGAGAGGAAGAACAGGACGCTCATCGACATGGCGAGGACGATGCTTGGAGAGTTCAAGACCCCCGAGCGCTTTTGGTCGGAAGCCGTGAACACGGCTTGCCACGCCATCAACCGGGTCTACCTTCACCGCCTCCTCAAAAAGACGTCATATGAGCTGCTAACTGGTAACAAACCCAATGTGTCTTATTTTCGTGTATTTGGGAGCAAGTGTTATATTCTTGTAAAGAAAGGTAGAACTTCTAAATTTGCTCCCAAAGCTGTAGAAGGGTTTTTATTAGGTTATGATTCAAATACAAAGGTGTATAGGGTCTTCAACAAATCATCGGGTTTGGTTGAAGTCTCTAGCGACGTTGTATTTGATGAGACTAATGGCTCTCCAAGAGAGCAAGTTGTTGATCTTGATGATGTAGATGAAGAAGACGTTTCAACGGCCACAATGCGCACCATGGCAATTGGCGATGTGCGACCACAGGAACAATTGGAGCAAGATCAACCTTCTTCCTCAACAATGGTGCATCCCCCAACTCAAGACGATGAACAGGTTCATCAGGAGGAGGCGTGTGATCAAGGGGGAGCACAAGATGTTCATGTGATGGAGGAAGAAGCACAACCGGCACCTCCAACCCAAGTTCGAGCGACGATTCAAAGGGATCATCCCGTCGACCAAATTTTGGGTGATATTAGCAAGGGAGTAACTACTCGCTCTAGATTAGTTAATTTTTGTGAGCATTACTCCTTTGTCTCTTCTATTGAGCCTTTCAGGGTAGAAGAGGCCTTGCTAGATCCGGACTGGGTGTTGGCCATGCAGGAGGAGCTAAACAACTTCAAGCGTAATGAAGTTTGGACACTGGTGCCTCGTCCCAAGCAAAACGTTGTGGGAACCAAGTGGGTGTTCCGCAACAAACAGGACGAGCACGGGGTGGTGACGAGGAACAAGGCTCGACTTGTGGCAAAAGGTTATGCCCAAGTCACAGGTTTGGACTTTGAGGAGACTTTTGCTCCTGTGGCTAGGCTAGAATCTATTCGTATTTTGCTAGCATATGCCGCTCACCATTCTTTCAGGTTGTACCAAATGGATGTTAAGAGCGCTTTCCTCAACGGGCCAATCAAGGAGGAGGTGTACGTGGAGCAACCCCCTGGCTTCGAGAATGAACGGTACCTCGACCACGTGTGTAAGCTCTCTAAGGCGCTCTATGGACTTAAGCAAGCCTCAAGAGCATGGTATGAATGCCTTAGAGACTTTTTAATTGCTAATGCTTTCAAGGTTGGGAAAGTCGATCCAACTCTTTTCACTAAGACTTGCGATGGTGATCTCTTTGTGTGCCAAATTTATGTCGATGACATAATATTTGGTTCTACTAATCAAAAGTCTTGTGAAGAGTTTAGCAGGGTGATGACGCAGAAATTCGAGATGTCGATGATGGGCGAGTTGAACTACTTCCTTGGGTTCCAAGTGAAGCAACTCAAGGATGGTACCTTCATCTCCCAAATGAAGTACACGCAAGACTTGCTAAAGCGGTTTGGGATGAAGGACGCCAATCCCGCAAAGACGCCGATGGGAACCGATGGACACACCGACCTCAACAAAGGAGGTAAGTTCGTTGATCAAAAAGCATACCGGTCAATGATAGGATCTTTACTTTATTTGTGTGCTAGTAGACCGGATATTATGCTTAGCGTATGCATGTGTGCTAGATTTCAATCTGATCCAAGGGAATGTCACTTGGTGGCCGTGAAGCGAATTCTTAGATATTTAGTCGCTACGCCTTGCTTTGGGATCTGGTATCCAAAGGGGTCTAACTTTGACTTGATTGGATATTCAGATTCCGACTATGCTGGATGTAAGGTCGATAGGAAGAGTACATCGGGGACGTGCCAATTCTTAGGAAGGTCCCTGGTGTCATGGAATTCCAAGAAACAAACTTCCGTTGCCCTATCCACCGCTGAGGCCGAGTATGTTGCCGCAGGACAGTGTTGCACGTAACTACTTTGGATGAGGCAAACCCTCTGGGACTTTGGCTACAATCTGAGCAAAGTCCCACTCCTATGTGATAATGAGAGTGCTATCCGAATAGCGGAAAATCCTGTTGAGCACAACCGCACAAAGCACATTGACATCCGACATCACTTTTTGAGAGACCACCAGCAAAAGGGAGATATCGAAGTGTTTCATGTTAGCACCGAGAACCAGCTAGCCGATATCTTTACCAAGCCTTTAGATGAGAAGACCTTTTGCAGGCTGCGTAGTGAGCTAAATGTTCTAGATTCGCGGAACTTGGATTGATTTATAGCATACATGTGTTTATGCCTTTGGTCATGTTCCTTATGCATATTGTTGCTTACTCTGGTGCTCAAGTTGTATAATCACTCCCTGGACATCACAAGTCCATGTGCAAGTGATGCACATATTTAGGGGGAGCTGTGCTACAACTTGACCCTTTGAGACTAACCGGGTGCTTGAGTTTGCTTGTTTTAGTCTCAAAGGAGGTTTGCAAGGAGAAAGGTGGACTTGGACCATGAAAGACTTCCACTGCACTCCGATGAGGGTAACTTATTCCAAGTTCATCTCACGTACTCTTATTACCTTTGTATTCCTATTGAAGATTTTGGTGAGGCAATGGGGTTCAAGGGCCAAGATTGATGCCGTTTTGGTGCTTGATGCCAAAGGGGGAGAAAATAAAGGCCAAAGCGATAAATGGATCAGCTACCACTTGAGAGATTTTGAAAATAGTAGAATAGAGCTTTTGGTTTGTCAAAAATCTTTTATTGTCTCTCTTGTCAAAAGTTGGCTTCTTGTGGGGAGAAGTGTTGATTATGGAAAAAGGGGAGTTTTTGAATCAATTTCTTTTCTTTTGGAATGACTCTCTTTATGTCTTAACATGTGTGTTTAACTTAGAGATAGAAATTTGAGTTTGATTTGCAAAAACAAACCAAGTGGTGGCAAAGAGTGATCCATATATGCCAAATATGAATCAAAACAATTTTGTGTTCTCATTTGCATTGATATTGCACTTGTTCTAGTTGCTTTATGTTGTGTTGGCATAAATCACCAAAAAGGGGGAGATTGAAAGGGAAATGTGCCCTTGGGCCATTTCTAAGTATTTTGGTGATTGAGTGCCAACGCAAGTGCTTTTGTGTTGTCTATGCAATGTGGTGAACAAAGTGCAAATCATGTCAAAAGGGTATGTTTCTAGACTTAGTACATTGTTTTATGGACTAATGTATTGTGTCTAAGTGCTGGAAACAGGAAAGATTGAATTGGAAATGAGATAGCTCTGTTCAGCCAAAGTCAGCTCAGTCTGGGTGCACCGGACAGTGTCCGGTGCGCCAGGCTGGCTGCTCTCGGGAAGAAATTAACGGCGTACGACTATAATTCACCGGACTGTCCGGTGTGCACCGGACAGTGTCCGGTGAGCCAACGGTCGACCGGGCCAACGGTCAGCCGCGCGATCTGCGCGGGACACGTGGCCGAGCCAACGGCTAGAAGGAGGCACCGGACTGTCCGGTGTGCACCGGACAGTGTCCGGTGCGCCAACGGCTCTCAAACCCCAACGGTCGGCTTCGCCAAATAAGGAAGGATATCCGCACCGGACAGTGTCCGGTGGTGCACCGGACTGTCCGGTGCGCCAGGCGACAGAAGGCAAGATCAGCCTTCCTGGAATGTTCTCAACGGCTCCTAGCTGCCTTGGGGCTATAAAAGGGACCCCTAGGCGCATGGAGGAGAATACCAAGCATACTCAAAGCATTCCTAAGCACCAAGACTTCGATTCCACGCATTTGTTTCTTCGTGATAGCATCTAGAGCTCTTGTTGAGTTGTGAACTCGTTGGGTTGTGTTGCGAGCTCTTGTTGTGACTTGTGTGCGTGTTGACATTCTGATTTTGCGTCTTGTGTGCGTTGCTCATCCCTCCCTTACTCCGTGCTTCTTTGTGAACTTCAAGTGTAAGGGCGAGAGGCTCCAAGTTGTGGAGATTTCTCGCGAACGGGATTAAGAAAAGCAAAGCAAAACACCGTGGTATTCAAGTGGGTCTTTGGACCGCTTGAGAGGGGTTGATTGCAACCCTCGTCCGTTGGGACGCCACAACGTGGAATAGGCAAGCGTTGGTCTTGGCCGAACCACGGGATAACCACTATGCCATCTCTGTGATTGATATCTTTGTGGTTATTGTGTTTTGTTGAGACTCCTCTCTAGCCACTTGGCAAGTATTGTGCTAACACTTAACCAAGTTTTTGTGGCTTAAGTTTCAAGTTTTATAGGATCACCTATTCACCCCCCTCTAGGTGCTCTCACCTAGGAGTCCCTTTTATAGACCCAAGGGGCCTAGGAGCCGTTGGACTTCATTTGGAAGGCAATATTTGCTTTCTGTCGGGTGGCGCACCGGACAGTCCGGTGTACCACCGGACAGGTACTGTAGCTTGTCCGGTGCCCGATCTCCTTCCAAAACTGGCACAACTGACCGTTGGAGCAACGGTCGTCTTGGCTCACCGGACACTGTCCGGTGCACACCGGACAGTCCGGTGCGCCAACTGACCGTTGGCTCATGACATGCGTCGCCCGCTGATTGCGCTGCCGGCCGTTGGCGCAGTCGACTGTTGGCTCACCGGACAGTCCGGTGCACCACCGGACAGTCCGGTGAATTATAGCCGTACGCCGTCAGACTTTCCCGAGAGTGGCCTGTTCACTGGAGTTCAACCTGGCGCACCGGACAATGTGCGATGTACCACCGGATAGTCCGGTGTGCCAGACTGAGCTGAGTCTTGGCTGTACATAGCCAAGCCTTTTGAATCTCTTTTCTTTTCTTCTTTTCTCTGTTTCTAACACTTGGACAAATATATTAGTACACACAAACCAATGTACTAAGTCTAGAAACATACTTAAGCAATGTCACACTTAAGCAATGTCCATCCTGAGTGTTCTTTTCTCTGTCTCTGAGTTATGCACATCGAGTCTCTGAGTTATGCACATCGAGTCACACTTAAGCAATGTCCATCCTCCTTGTGATGTCCATCCTCCTTGTGAGTTATGCACACAAACCAATGTTCTTTTCTCTGTCTCTGAGTTATGCACATCAAGTCACACTTAAGCAATGTCCATCCTCCTTGTGATGTCCATTATCTATAAATAATTCAGTCTTTGGACCATCACACTTAAGCAATGTCCATCCTCCTTGTGATGTCCATTATCTATAAATAATTCAGTCTTTGGACCATCACACTTGTTCACTTGTGTTGAACCATATTAGCTTTACATAAAGCACCTGTTCAACGCTTAGCACACTTGTTAGTCCTTTAATTGGGTTGTCATCCAAACACCAAAACCCACAAGAGAGCTTTCAATCTCCCCCTTTTTGGTGATTGATGGCAACACAATTAAAGCTTACATAAGAGTGAAATTTAAAGCACAAGTTTTGAATTCTGAGTTTATAGAATGCTCCCCCTAAATATGTGCTTACTTTTAAAATCTTAACTTTGGCCTTATATGCCAAGTTGCACATACTTTGGCTAATTCGAAGCATTACTACACCTTAGCACATGTGGGATGCATTGTCGATAATTAAACACATGCACAGAATTAGAGTTAAACACCACTCAATTGAGTGGATATATCACAGGAATATCAACCTACTACTGTTCACCATTAAGATACCAATTTAAAGCACCATTAACCCATTAACCACATGCACCATTACCCACATGAATACATGCCAATTAATTCATAGCAGCGGAAGCACTAGTTTTGCATCATCACCATATGATGCAACACATATACTACAACAAGAAGCATATGATAAGATATATCAATAACATACTAACAATGCTCAAACTAACACATCACCCCTTTAGAATAAGCTTTCCTCTCAGGTTGAGATAAGCTTTAATGCACAATCTCTCCCCCTTTGACATCAAACACCAAAACCATATTCAAGCAAGAACATAGAATGATGTCAGGGGACAACAGGGTGTTAAGGAGGAAAAACACATTATCAAAACTCCCCCTTACTCATTAAACATATGCACCACCAACATTTGAGTAAAATTAAGATACATATACGCAAAAAGATCAATACTTCCTTTTGTACCTTTACCATGTTGCTGTGTACTTTCCATCTTGAGAGTTTAATTCTAGGAGGCTCCTCCACACTTGTGCCTGATCCTTTATCCTACCTTTTCTTGTTGCTAAGACACCAAACTTAGAACAAGTTATAGTATTGCGGCACAAGATGAAACTCCTATTCTAGTGATTATCAAGAGATGTCAATTGAGGCAAACTATCACGACTACCAATTGAAAACTCATTTATTATCATGGCTCCATGATATTTAAATATCAGCATCTAGTAACACCAAATATTATAGAGCATGAGCAGTCTAAAAATATGCATTTACTTACAACTTAAGATACCAAATACTCTACTTACGGAGGTACCAAAGTCCTGATTGCTCCATTTCTTGCTCATCTTCTCTTTTCCACCTTGAGACTATACAAGATCACTCAAGAAACAATTAGTCTCAAAAGACACATGTTATGTGTGCTCCCCCTAAAGTTGTGCATCAAGTATTTGAATGACTTGCACTTTGCACATTCTAGCTTCCTCAGAACTAGAGGGGATCACAACATCTCTTGGTCAAGGCATACTCTATCAATTCTATCACAAAGAGATACCAGTTGAATAGTTAACTTACTACAACAATGCATGCCTCAAGGAGTATAACATCTTACAAGCAACCTAGACATGCTTCATACATGACAATCATTCTCCACATATACTAATTGAAAAACAACACAATCATGCATATAAGGCGTAATTGTCTAAGAACACCATGATTAAGAAGGTTTCTTAGGTACACCAAAAGAAACAATATTTTAAGGAAAAGAGCACCTAAACAAAGATACTACCAATTCAAAGGCAAGAACATAGCTGTGATCACAATCAATGGAATTTCAAGATATTTAATGAAATTGCATAGTTCCATTCTCCATACCTTTGCCTTTTACCTGAATGCCATGAGATTCATTCTTTTAGGTAGTGTGTAGTGAGAGCACCTGTTATCACCAATTTAGGGCTCCTTTTTCTCATGCACCTCATAGCTCGAGAGGGTGCATTAGAGACACAACATGGATTTCTTGTTTTAGTATACACAGAGTACCAAGACAAAGTAATCATGTGAACATGGACTAAACAAAACTATCATGCTTGCACATAGGTTAATCATTAAAAACCACATAGCATGACTTACAAAAAGATACATGTTTATCCACATAACCAAGAGAGTTAATCATGGTGGATATATCAAATGAAAAGCTACCCATTGAATGATTCAAGAGATATAACCTATAAAGCACACAGTCACGATTAAGCAAGCATGATTATGATCTTGGAAATCATGGATCATTAATTGAAAGATATTCAACACAAGCAATCTCAAAAGCATAACTACTCCAAGGATAGGTATACCACGACAATCCAACTTAAAAGCAATGCTGATTAGAAATAATGCACTTAAGATACACGGGTACCGTCCTTTGGAGAGCAAGTTGTAGATTCTCATCAAAGTCCTTTGCTTGATTCACCAATAATGATTAAGGACCTCTACAACTTATTTAACTCGAGATGAACATGGAATTAGTATTGCACAATAATTCATCCTTGGGTCAATAAATAGACAATAAAATTGACAGCTTAAGCATAGAGTTTGAATTAACCATCTTAGGCTCTCCTAGGGTCTCCAGTCCATCTCGAGGCACCTGCATGGTCTAGTTAGCACGGTTTGGTACCCATCTCGATATGGGTCCATAACGTTCATCTAAAAGGGCCTTTGGTACCCAAATAGCAGTTGTGCTAGTTCTAGGTGATCTCATTACTGATCTAGCACAAGTGTATGATTTGGGTCTCCTAAGCGAATAAGATTGAGACAAATTTACTTGTTTAGGAACCTTATCCTTCTTACATACCTTAGGTAGATGACCATGCTCACCACACATGTAGCAGAAACGTCGCTCAACCCGACATGACACTTGCTGTTTATCATTTTCCTTGGTGAGGGTCATCTTGGAGAGTGCATGTCCTTGATTCTTTATGACCGGACATGAGGTGATCATGTGGTCCTTTTCATTGCAACCAAAACATCTCCTTATCCCTTCGTCCTTGTCTTTGTATGGACAAGAAGCAATGAGGTGACCTAATCTCTTGCACTTGAAGCACCTCCTTTTTCCTTTTCTCTTTTTGCTTTTGGATGACATAGAGAGATTATTAGTGCAAATAACATGACTAATTGAATCATTACCTTTCTCTTGTCTCTTGTTGATTGCTTCACTTATTGCTTTAGGAACATCTTTCTCAAGGAGTTTGACCCTTGCTGCGGTTTCTCCTTCCTCAAGCTTCTTCACCACTTGTTCGTAGATATCTTGAGGAAGTTGAGCAAGGCATCTTCTCCTTAATTGTCTTTGTTTCATGTTTCCAAGCAATTTCCTTTTTTGACCCTACAACTTGTTGCTCATTCAAACATTCGCTTCCTTTTGAGCGACAGGGATTAGCACATGGTGATATATTATCCAAATGTGCACTTGTGCAAGAATGAGGTTCACATGAATTTAAGTTTGTAATTACAACCTCATGAGAAACAACACGCATGATATGGTCATCAACTAGTTTACTATGAGAATACGACAACATATCATACTTTTCACCTAGAGCAAGTTTTTCTAAATTTATCATTTCTACTTGACTCCTAAGCATAGAATTTTCAGTTTTAAGTTGAGCAACATTAGATAAAACATCATCATTATTTCTTTGCTCAATTAAAACTAAATCATACCGTTGGACCAGATCATCATGAGAGCACTTTAGCTCCTCATGTTCTTTGGTCATCTTCTCCAGGCTGTCGTTGGTTTTGATGAGAGTCTCCTCTAGCCTGAGAAGTGTCTCGCCTTGTTCCTTGTTCCTTCTCAACAGCTTAACCAAGAGCGCTTTGTCTTCTTTGTTGAGATGGGTGTAGAAACGACGAATCTCCTCTTCTTCTACATTGTCGATCTCATTTTCCCTGTCAAGTGATATTGTCAGTGGAATCAAAATAGGAAAATGTACCTTGTGATGATGTAGACTCCTCATCCTCATATTCCTCCTCATGATTGCTTTCATCTCCATTCTCATCGTTAGCAACAAGACATGTATAACAAGTGGGAGATGAACCTGTAGGTGAGGTGGATCCATCGCTTGGTGTCCATCTCTCTCGTTCTTCTTCCTTGGACAAGTTAGTACTACCAGCAATAGAGGGAGCAGAAGCAGTGCATATGGACTTAAAAAATTTTAATTTAATTTTGGTCCATAGATCATGAGCATCAACAAATAAATCACTATCACTACTCATGATTGCAAAATAGGCACTTCTAGAAAGTGAGTCAACTAAGATGTTGCAGGCATGGTGATTGAGAAACAGACATCTTAGTTCATCATTAGAAGGATTTTGACTAATATTGAAGGGAAAAATACTTCTACTAAAGATCTGTCTCAAATCAGGATCAACACGCATGAAGGCCTTATAAATAGAGACGGACCAAGATTTATAATTAGAGCCATCGCCTAGTAGAAGTTCTACAGTTACCTCTTGTGACGACATCGTCATCTCCAGACGGCTAAGCCCACACTGGAGAGGCCTAGCTCCGATACCAATTGAAAGTTCCCTTTGACCGGGAACAGGATCTGGATGTCGCCTAGAGGGGGGGGGTGAATAGGCGAATAATAATAATCACTTTGAATACTTAAATTCTTACTCTACTTGAAGACCAAATCGCAGTGGAATGAAAGACCCTTCGAGTAGGTTGCAGCGGAATAAAACATCCTGTCTCAAAATGCCCTGCACTTCAAATATAACTTGAACCACAGATAAGTATTGAAGTGCAGATATAAAGAGTAGATAAGACAGAGGATCAGCACACAACACAGAGCAGAGCACACAGACACAGGAATTTATCCCGAGGTTCGACCAAGCCTAAAATGCTTGCCTAGTCCTCGTTGGAGTTAGCCACACCTGGGCTTGGAGTCTATTTGAACTCCTTCCTCCGTTTGCTCAGATCTGTCAGTATGACAGATAGAGCCTTCCACTATGTTGAGTTCGGTTACAACAACGCCGTGGCTGCTTACACTCTTCTTGACAGTACTCCGGCAGAGTAACTATGCGCTCAAGACTTTGCTCTAGCTCTTTGCAGCACCTCTCCACTCTCTAAAGGCTTATAACTTTGCCTTCACACAAACTAGAGAGATATACACGAGAGTGAGAGAGAATCGATCCGAGTGATGTATACTATTGTTGGATGTGCTTGTTTCTTTTGGAGGCACCTAGGAGTCCCTTTTATAGACCCAAGGGGCCTAGGAGCCGTTGGACTTCATTTGGAAGGCAATATTTGCTTTCTGTCGGGTGGCGCACCGGACAGTCCGGTGTACCACCGGACAGGTACTGTAGCTTGTCCGGTGCC
The DNA here is from genome assembly GCF_902167145.1 of Zea mays. Classification (NCBI taxonomy): domain Eukaryota; kingdom Viridiplantae; phylum Streptophyta; class Magnoliopsida; order Poales; family Poaceae; genus Zea; species Zea mays. The sequence goes on along the minus strand of NC_050100.1, from coordinate 26,385,227 downwards.
CGATCTCCTTCCAAAACTGGCACAACTGACCGTTGGAGCAACAGTCGTCTTGGCTCACCGGACACTGTCCGGTGCACACCGGACAGTCCGGTGCGGCAACTGACCGTTGGCTCATGACACGCGTCGCCCGCTGATTGCGTTGCCGACCGTTGGCGCAGTCAACTTTTGGCTCACCGGACAGTCCGGTGCACCACCGGACAGTCCGGTGAATTATAGCCGTACGCCGTCAGACTTTCCCGAGAGTGGCCTGTTCACCGGAGTTCAACCTGGCGCACCGGACACTGTCCGGTGTACCACCGGACAGTCCGGTGTGCCAGACTGAGCTGAGTCTTGGCTGTACATAGCCAAGCCTTTTGAATCTCTTTTCTTTTCTTCTTTTCTCTGTTTCTAACACTTGGACAAATATATTAGTACACACAAACCAATGTACTAAGTCTAGAAACATACCTTCTCTTTGATTTTTACTTCTTCAGCATTTGGCATGATTGAGATTTATGTTGGACTCATAAATCATCAAGTCAACTTGACTTGATCTAGTTTGACATTTCTGAGCTCCAACATCATGCAAAGGTCACATAGAATATCTCCAAACTAGGAATAACCCAAACTAGAGATCAGGGTGCACTTAGCTCTTTTGGGCTGCTTCCAGTTCTGGTTTTGACACAGCTTCTCCTTTCGGTGACCTTGTTCACTTCTTGAGCTTGATCTTGAGCTTTATGACTTAAACCACATAATTGTAAATGTTACCTCATTGGTTGTAAGTCATGTCCTTATGTAGTGTTCCTTGATGCACCATAACTCTTCTTGACTCGATCAACCTTGATTTCGCAAGTCTCCTTCTTCACCCCTGGCCTTGGGTTCCTGGTCTCCTTGACTTTCTCCCATGCACTTGGTACCTCGAAGCTCTTCTTGCTTCCATCCTTGGCTTGATCGGTTGTCTCTGAGTTATGCACATCGAGTCACACTTAAGCAATGTCCATCCTCCTTGTGATGTCCATTATCTATAAATAATTCAGTCTTTGGACCATCACACTTAAGCAATGTCCATCCTCCTTGTGATGTCCATTATCTATAAATAATTCAGTCTTTGGACCATCACACTTGTTCACTTGTGTTGAACCATATTAGCTTTACATAAAGCACCTGTTCAACACTTAGCACACTTGTTAGTCCTTTAATTGGGTTGTCATCCGAACACCAAAACCCACAAGAGAGCTTTCACTGGTGTCTTGGGCTTCAAAGAAACAAAACTCAGTAGCTCTTTCCACCGCCGAAGCCAAGTATATTGCCGCAGGTCATTGTTGTGCGCAATTACTTTAGATGAGGCAAACCCTCAGGGACTATGGCTACAAATTGAGCAAAGTCCCTCTCCTATGTGACAATGAGAGTGCAATCCGCATGGCGGATAATCCGTTGAACTCAGCCGCACTAAGCACATAAACATTCAGTATCACTTTCTAAGGGATCACCAACAAAGGGGGGATATCGATATTGCTTATGTTAGCACCAAAGAACAATTAGCTTATATCTTTACCAAGCCTTTAGATGAGAAAACCTTTAGCAAACTTAGGAATGAGCTAAATATTCTCGATTCTCAGAATTTTGATTGAAACATTGCACACATAGCTCATTTATATACCTTTGATCATATCTCTTTCATTTGGTACCAATGCATATTTTTTATGTACCAAGGCTATGACTAATGTGTTTCACGTATATTTTCTATACTAAGTCATAGATTAAAAGGGAAATGGAGTATGTGACGAAGACAAGGCTTCCACTCCACTCTAACGGTATCACTTATCCTTAGTCGCTACTCTGCTCGCTCCAAATTGGTATAATCTTCGCTCATATTTCGTTTACCAATGGAGGAGAAAATAATCAGGGCTCTCAAGAGTCTCCGTTTTTGGCAATTAATGCCAAAGGGGGAGAAAATATTAAGCCCAAAACAAAAGGACCTATCAGTGGGGAAATCCACCGGCCGGGTGGCGGAACGCACCCGCCCTAATCCTAAGATGAGGAGGGGGCCTAAGCATTTTGCCTGTCTGTTGAATTTTGGATGAACACGAGAGGACACGAGGGATTATAGTGGTTCAGGCTGTCAAAGCGTAATACCCTACCTCCACTGTGTGTAAGCTGTATTGACAGTGTGATTGAGTCTGTCCCTTGTAACGCTATGTGCCTTCCCTTTTATAGTTTAAGGGAGGCACATACAAGGATGTTGAGCCCCGACATGTGGGCCTAGGAGCATAATGGAAGAAATACATTATGTGAATAACTAATGCTGACAGAGTAACGCATGAGCAATCAGCGGGAGTCATGATGACTGCAGTCCATGCAGCATTGATAGGTAGTAACCCTTGGTAACGCGGGAGTAATGGTGAGTAATGCACGACCCACGTATCGTGGACTGATCATGCCGCCTGTCGGTGGAATGGACCGGCGCACGTCTTATCTGTAATGAATGCGAAGGGGCGCGTAGCCCAGAGGCGTCATGCCAGGTTCCGCCTGTTGGCTTATGCCACGCGCAGTATGCCACGTGACAGCATCAGAGCTCCACCTGAGCGGGGAATAGGAGTGTATGCGGATAGGTCTGGATCACACCAGACCAGGTCTGGACACGTGTCAGCTTCGGACCCCCGCCTGAGCCCTAATTAAGGCCCGAGTGTGTTTTGTCCTGGAACCTTGGGACCCTACTGTGGGCGGCCCAGACCCCATATGGGGGGCGGTCTGGATCCCATTCTAGGGGTCCGGTCCATACACGTGGGGGTCCTGGACCAAACTTGGAGGTCTGGACTGTATATCCAGGGGCCCGGCACTTCCTATGAGGGTCTGGACTCACTGTTGATGTCTTGGAGTACATCACTTTCTCTGGACATGTGGCGGCTCCAGACCCGCCCATGTGGTGGCGTCAGGCGCTGTTGCTGGCCCAGAATAGTCGCCCGAGGCTGGGGCGAGCCATGGCCTGGTCCCACATACATATCTTTTACCATGCGACTAAAGATAGCCGCGTGGGTACTGCGTCTTTATACAGTAGTAAGGGGTACCCTAGTTTCAGGGTACCGACAGTGGCCCCCGGGCCCGCCTCAGGAGAGGATGCAAGCCTGCAGGTGGGGGCCAAAGCTTGCACCTTGCCTCAACATGGCCTGATTGGTGATTCACGCGCTGTTTTAGCATGTTTGCTGACGCGCCCGCTGTCAATCCGCCTTCAGTCACGTCAATTGCCATATCTGTCCCCGCGGCTGACTGACCCACGGCCCCCACACCTGGTGGTTTCGTCGGGCCACGCACGGGGCGCCTCGTTACCGCTGCCTAGGTTTAAAATATGACCTTTTGTCTTCTGAAGCGGCCTCGAGGAGGTGCGCTATCGCGCGCGCGGCGGTTCGCTCTTTCCACACCCGAACTCCGTCACACAACTTGTATGACTTGTGGACCCGGGCCCCCATGTCATAGAGTGGGCTGCCTGGGTCCTAGGTGCGCGTCAGACGGGATTTTCTTGCGGCGATTCAGGGGCGCGTGGAAGGGTTTCCCTGAACAAGGACTCAGGTTTCCTTGAAAAAGGATTCACCCCGCATGCAGCAGTTACCTTTTTGCATTCTCTCCCATTTGCCTGCGCCCCTTTGCCTTCGTGCTCCTCTGTTCCACGCCCGCGCCGCCGCACATGCCATGGCTTCGCTTGGTCATCCGGACCGTTTTCAGTCTAAGGAGGCACTCAACCTGGTGCGTGGCCTGCTTGGGTGGAGCGCGCCAGGGCTCGCCGGGAGAATCCACGCCGGCGTCGTCCCACTTGGCGATCTCGCCGCCGGGGAATTCGTGCTGTTCACTTCTTACATCTCCTGCGGGTTGGCGCTACAGATCTCGCCCTTCTTCTTGCTGCTGCTGGAGGAGTTCGGGCTTCAGCTTCAGCACCTCACGCCCCACTCCATTCTCCAGGCAGCCATCTTCGTCCACCTCTGCGAGTTTCATTCAGGGGAGTTTTGCTTAGTCAAAGGAAAAGCATTTGAAACAGGGGGAGAAAATCTCAAATCTTGAAAATGCTTCTTGCAATCTTATTCATATACCTTTGACTACTTGCAAAAGACTTTAAAACATTTTCCAAAAGAATTTGCAAAAACAAAACGAGTAGTGCAAAATATGGTCCAACATGTTAAATAAAAGAAAGCAATCCATTCATATCTAATGAAATTATAAATTGGTTTAATTCCAAGTAACCTATGCACTTACCTTATGCAAACTAGTTCAATTCTGCACTTATATATTTGCTTTGGTTTGTGTTGGCATCAATCACCAAAAAGGGGGAGATTGAAAGGGAAATAGGGTTAACCTTTTCCCAGTATTAATTTCGGTGGTTGAATGCCCAACGCAAATATTGGACTAACTAGTTTGCTCTAGATTATATGTTCTACAGGTGCATAAAGGTTCAACACAAACCAATAAAAGATTGAAGTTATGGATTGTAAGGAAAATGGAACCCGGGCCATTTAGCTCAATAGGTTTTGGTGTTTGATGATCAACATAACATGTGGACTAATGTATTTTCCAAGTGTTTGTGTGTTGTAGTTCACAGGATCCGAAGTGGATTGGACTGAGGCTCTGAGGGTGCAACACCTCAAAGAAGACATTATAAGACCCATAGAAGACATTACAAAGTCGTATTCAAGATACTTTATACATGCTAAGAGTCCAACACATCAAGAAGTAGAAGTGAGATACAAAGCTACAAAACAAAAGTGAAGTTGACAAAGTTGAGAGGAAGGGTTGACTGAATTGGAAGTGTTTCACAAAACCAAATTTGCTCAAACTGATATGGCTTCAACTCTGGGATGTAGAGAATTTCATAAGCTTTCCAAAAAGTACAAGATCATAGAAATCGGAGTTCGGAGCTAAAAGTTATGCCCACAATACGAAGTCGAAATTGCTGAAAAATTGCAGCAACATATGAGATGTCCTATGCACACCGGACTGTCCGGTGTGCCAAATTTTCTCAAACTGATATGGCTTCAACTCTGGGATGTAGATAATTTCATAAGCTTTCCAAAAAGTACAAGGTCATCGAAATCGGAGTTTGGAGCTAAAAGTTATGGCAAAAATACGACGAGTGAGCATGGACTGTCCGGTGCACACCAGACCGTCCGGTGCGCCATCTTCGGAAGCTCCAACGGCTATCTTCAACGGCTAGTACACGTGGCATGTCCGGTGCACCACCGGACAGTCCGGTGCGCCACAGAAAGCTGCAGAACTGCTTTCCAACGACTATATTTGAGTTGTGGCCTATATATACTTCACCCAACCGGCCATTTGGAGGTGTGGGAGCCCAAGCAACATACCAAGGCATATTGTAGACATTTCCAAGTGCTCAAACACCCAAGTGCTTAATAGAATCACTCGGTGATTAGCGTAGGTGCTTTGCGAAGTGCTTAGGTTATTAGACCGCATTAACGCTTGCTCTAGGTGAATCCTAGCTAGTTGAGTGAGTTTAGATAAACCACCAACCCCTCGGCTCTTGCGCGAGCCATAGTAATTGTACCGAGTGGGGCGAGAGTCTTGCGAGACCGTGACAACCGTGTTTGTGTCACGGCCGCCACCGTGTACCGGAGGGAACGAGGTCCGCGGCGTTTTCAGCCGGAAGCTCGATAGTGGAGACTGCGGGGAGCGTCCGAGAGGAGCCAGAAGCGAAGCACCACTTGTGCGTGGAGAAGGCCCGCGACTCTTGTTGGGGACTTGTTTTCAAATGCTATGAATTAAGAACAATACAACACAGAATGTTAAAATGTTAATGCCCTTTGTCCTCCGAAGCATTATCTCCCTTAGGATATAATGATCTTCAGACGAAGGTCATGAAGGACATACCTTCATCATCATAATATGCGCTAATAAGAGAAAAAGTATATGAAATGTAAGAGACAACATGAACGATTATGTAACATTATCAATTCGTCCTTATTATATTAACATGGAAAAATAGACAATATTGAATTACATATGTACCTTCGGCTTAACAGAAGGTGAAAAGTGCAAGCATGACGCGCAAGTGAGTACCAAGCGTGAACAGTACAGGCGTACTGTTCATCTATTTATAGGCACAGGGCGCAGCCTGTGTGGAATTACATTTTTACCCTTTACAATCGATTACAATCATGACACAAACTATTATGGGTCAATCTGTCTTTTCATCTTTAAGTCGGTGCAACCCTTCGTCTTAGACATGTAATTATGCCGAAGTTCCCTGGAAGTTAGCTTCGGCATTATTTTCGTGCTGATCTTCCGAAGGTGTTTCTTCTTAAAGGACCTTCGGCTGTGAAGCATACCCCCAACAGTAGCCCCTTCGCGGTGCTAGATCATTTTTTGTAACGAGTTTGATCCGTGAAAAATTGTCCTAGGCTTCGGAATGCCGAAGGTCCGAAAAACACCTTCCCTGAGCTCGTTGCCGAGAAACGATTAAAATAATCCGAGTGTGAGGTGGCTCCACCATGCAGCGGGTACGCGCGATCTGGCGATTCATCTGTTACACACCGTGGTCCACCGTTCAGTGGATGCGGGTGACTGTTGAGCAGGTACGGGCGACTTGACGATTCACCTTCACACCTGCAGCACTATATAAACAGATGGGTAAGTGTGAAGTTACCACAACATTCATTGCCATTGCACTATTACGCTGCTAAAAAATTTAACCATAACCGAAGCTTTCTCATCGCATTTTCAAACAAAGCATCATTTTGATCTAGCTTCGTCATAAGAAGGAGCTTCGTCAGAACTACAAAAATCATTATCATTCGTAGAAACTGCAAGAAATTCAACATCTGATGGCCAGAGTTCGTTCAACTGCTAGGGTGACCCGTGATGGAGAGGAGGCTGAAGCCATAGAGACTGCCTCGATCTCTGAAGTGATGAAACAATCGGGAATGGTTGTAACAGACGGAGCTGCTAACGAAGGTGCATCTGCTATTGAAGCTGAATATGCTGATATCGAAGAATATGTTGTTGATGAAGAAGAGGAAGACTATACTATCATGCCATCCAAACCCAGCCACTTGGATTTTGGAAAATCTACCGTTTCTGAGGCTGATATGCCCATGATGATAAAGCTAGGCTACTTCGGAGAAACTGAGAAGAAGCTGATTCGCTTTGGCGGGGAAGAAACCACTCCGACACCGGAAAATGATGAGGTGGTTGTTTTTAGGAGTTTCTTTAGAGCGGGATTGAGGTTTCCATTGAATGAAATGATTGGAGAAGTTTTGAAAGATTTTGAAATCTATCTTCATTAGCTGACTCCTATCGCTATCGTTAGGCTCAGCGTCTTCATCTGGACACTCCGAAGCCAAGGAATAGACCTGAATGCCGAAGATTTCTACCGAGTGCACGAGCTTCACTATCAGACGAAGGCCAAAGAAGATGGTCTTCATGAGAACTTTGGTTGTTACAACTTCGCTTACTGTAAAGACATGAAGACTCCGGTAGTTAGCTATCACACCAAATGGCCAACTAGTTGGAAAAAGAGTGGTTTTATGTGAAGGCCGATGAGAAGAAGAGGGAGAAGCTCAAGACACTAGTACTGAGCCCTCTAAGCTTAAGCTTCGGGTTGACTAGGCCTCTGTGCGACATGCTGCCTGGGTCACCATGCCGACAAGCTGTGGGAGAATTTAGAGTAGTAGCTGAGCAGATCAGCACCAGAGATCTGGTCCAAGAATATCTAGCCTATAAAGTGTTCCCGACGCTGAGCGAATGGAACATGGCGAAGCTAAAGGGGACAAGGGAGAAGAATGAACTTGTACGACTTCCTTATAGGTTCAAATTTGAGAAACAGTTCAAAAAACCATGCCAAGAATGGCTAGAGATGATAGAAACATGTGCAATGAAATTTTGGGGAATTTCACTAAAAAGGAAGATCAGTTGATGACTGCGGCCTTCGGCACCCGGCCAAAACGAAGGTTGAATCAGGTGATGGATGCCCTGAACTTTGAATATCCTGACTATGAGCAATTGAACAAGGGTGCCGAAGGGCAAAAAAGAAAAAGGATTGTTAGCGTTCTGAGCAGACAAGCTGCTAGAATGGTGAAAGAAGACAAAGAAATTCCGAAGAGGAGAAAATCGAGCCCTGAGCCAAAGGTGGCTACTCCGAAGAAGAGGAAATCCAGCCCTGAGCCGAAGGTGTCTGTTCCGAAGAAGAGGAAATCCAACCCTAAGCCGAAGGTGGCTGTTCCGAAGAAGAGGAAAGCTGCGGCTCCGAAGTAAAAAACAACTGAGATTGATGAAGAGACTCCTACAACACCTTCTGCTGCTGACGTAGAAGAAATTCTTAAGGTAATGACTGAATCCTTGCCTATCAAGCTAAGTCCACTGGGGCCACATCTGACAAAGCTTTTACAGAAGAAGGAGGAGCCTTCGGTAGCCAAGAAGTCTGCTGGGCCAAAAAGGCGGAGGATTATTACTGTGATTGAAGCTATTGAAGAAACACCACCGCCGGCCTCGGCGTCAAAAACACCAGCTGCCGAAGACGCTACAGCTACCGAAGCTGCCCCCGCCGAAGCTGCAACTGCCGAAGCTGCAACGACCGAAGATACAAGCATGGAAGGCACGTTTTTTGATATTGATAATATGCTTTTGAATATGGCCACGGAAGAAGATGCTATAGCTGCCGAAGAGACCCTGGCCACAGTGCCTGGGAAAGAGAAGGAGATCGCCGAAGATACTTCGGAGGAAAAGGATTTCAACTTTCAAAACATAATTGGTCAAAAGTTATCTAAGGCTGAGAAAGAAGAGTTGAGAGATTATGCAATATCATGCGGCTATCAACCAGGAGCATTGCTTTTCGACAGTATTGACGATGAAAGCTTAGGATGCCTCCGAGACCGAACTGGAGCGAAGGTTATCAGTACTTTGTCAAAGAGTATTGGTTTCCCGAAGCTTGAGGCCGACATCAGCCGCTACCGACGACAACATATCGTTGGTAGTTTATTCTATTCTAACTTCAAGGTAAAATTTTTTTCTTCGGCTTTTCATTGTTTTAACAACGAAGGTGTTTTCTGATGAAGATTGTTTTGCACAGAGTATGCTATTAAGTAAAGCCTTAAGGATGCAACAGGACCTTGAAGATCAAAGACAAGAGGTTATAATTGAAGGCTTAGAGAGTAAAATAAAAGATCACAAAGCTGCTCTTGAGAAGAAGGATTTTGAACTTCAATCAATGGAAGGCTTACTGGTGGAAGTCCAAACTAAAATTGCCAGTTTGAATAGTGAACTCCTCGGAAAGACAGAGAGCTTCGAACAAGAAAAGCAGAAATTCGATGCAAAGTTTGAGGCTGAAGTTGAAAAAAGTTCGAATTTACAGAAATCATTGAAAGAGCTTCAAGATAAATGCTTAGACTTCGGCAACCGATGCGTGCAGCGGCTGAAGCAGGTCTTCAACTCAGTTGGGGCCAGTTCTGAGAAGTTTGAGCCTTCAGTTGAAGACCTGCCAGGGACCTTCGAACACATTGAGGGCGAAGTTGATGCTCTTGACGAAGTTATAGCTGGGCATGACGATTTCTGTGCCCTGCTAGCTTCCCGGGGCACAGCTGTTGCCTTCATGAAAACTGGTTGCACGCATGGGAAAATCGTTAATGACCAAAATTCAGTTTATCACCAGCAGATTTAATAGATATCTCCAGCCTTGCTCGAAGCATAGGAAACAGATTCATAACACAAATCTGGACGAAGGGTGGGCGAAGCTTAGCTGGTGATGAAGCTCGAAGTCACCTCAAGCCGGTAATAAACTCATACCTGATGCTTGCCTTCTCCTTGAAACTTGAGTTTACCTTATAACTCTTTGTTACATACAGGATGACAAAGCCGAGGAGCAATGATCCGAAGCTTGGTGGATGATGATGAAGCTGAAGACACTGCTATGAAAAACTCTAGAGAAATTCTTGAATTAACCTTGTAAATAATATCATAATTTAGGATTCAGATACTACTCTGTAAATTTTCTCCATACCTTGTAATATATTTTTACCTTTCCGTCCATGTGTGAACTGCTTTGATGTGGACGAAACTTGTATTTTTTGAGCCGAAGGCGAAAAACACCTTCCCTTCTTTTCGTACACAATGAAGCATAAATCTGCTTCTTCTTTTCTTTTTTCTTTGCCGAAGCCTTGTCATCAGAGCCGAAGCAACTGTCTGTACTTCTTATGATGATGATCCTATGAATGTCTAAATGAATGTATACGAATGCAATGAATGATGTGATGTATTGTGCAAATGAATGTCCAGACACACGCTTACGAAGCCACATCCAAACTCTTCATTCCCTTAGGAATGACTGAAATCTCTTTGCCATTTATTTTTCGGCCGCACCGCTTATTTTTCGGTGTAAGTTCTGCATTCCCTTAGTAACGTCTTTTGAACTTCTTTGTCTTCTATTTCGGCGGTATAAGTTCTGCATCCCCTTAGAAACGTCTTTTGAACTTCTTCGCCTTCTATTTCGGCGGTATTTGGCTCTGCATTCCCTTAGGAACGACTTTTGAGCAGAAAACTTACGCTGCGCTCCCTTAGGAATGACTTTTTGTAGCTTCGTCGTGCTCTGCATCCCCTTAAGGACGACTTTTGAGCTTCTCCCTGCTTTTTTCCTGCACTCGATGGTGCCCGCTCAGATGTTACATTTTACATTCTTTTGGGGGATTTTGCTCTCGTAGAGCTGAATAAGAAAAGAAAAATTACAAGCTATGGCCCCATTAAAAACCTTTCTCCCCCTTTGGAAAGGAAAAGGGTGTCATAGGAAAAAAATGAAAAAAGATTACATCAAATTACACATAATAACGTCGAAGCTCATCTGCATTCCAAGATCTAGGAATGTCGTTGCCGTCCATATCCTTCAACCTGTAAGAACCGGGTCTTAACGAAGATACCACCAGAAAAGGTCCTTCCCACTTCAGCTGTAGTTTTCCTATTGTGTCCGGATTAGCCACTCTCTGAAGCACCAAATGTCCTGGCTTGATATTTTTCAACCGGACTTTTCTGTCGTGCCATTTTACTGTTTCGGCTTGATATTTATTGATATTTTCCACAGGCTGAAGTCTGGTCCCTTCTATAGTATCTTTTGCCACATGATAGTCAACTTCGTCTTCTGCCGAAGCTACAGTTCTTATTGACCCCGCTTTAGCTTCTTCTGTGGTTATAGCTTCGTCACCAAATAATAGCTTGAATGGCGTAAAACCTGTTGATCTTGATATGGTTGTATTGTGGCTCCACACCACTTTAATCAACTCATCTGGCCACTTTCCTCTGGGCTGATTGAAGATTAGCTTCATTATTCCTGTCATTATAATGCCATTTGCTCTTTCGACAAGTCCATTTGACTCTGGATGTCTGACTGATGCAAAATGAATCTTCGTGCCAATTTGATCACAGAATTCCTTGAAAGCTTCTGCATCAAACTGTGTTCCGTTGTCCACAGTTATAGCCTTCGGCACGCTGAAGCGACAAACAATGTTTTGCCAGAAAAATTTCTGGACTGTGACCGAAGTTATTGTAGCCAAAGGCTTCGCTTCAATCCACTTGGAAAAATATTCTACAGCCACCACAACATATCTTAAATTGCCTTGTGCTGGTGGAAGTGGACCTAACAAATCCAGGCCCCATCTTTGCAATGGCCAGGTTGGCTGTATTAACCGGGTTAGCGACGATGGTTGTTTCTGGTCTTTTGCACATTTTTGACAATTTTCGCACTTTTGAACCAGATCTGCTGCATCCGAAGCTGCTTTCGACCAATAAAATCCTTGTCTGAAGACCTTCCCCAGCAAAGGCCTAGACCCAATATGAGATCCACACAAACCTGCATGTATTTCCTTCATCATCTCTATACCTTCGGTTCTGGATAAACACTTGAGAAGTGGAGAGTAGACTCCATGTTTATATAACTCCCCTTCTATTATCACATATGGCCTTGTTCTTGCCTCCATTCTTTTATTATAAGCTTCGTCATCTGAAAGACAATTACCTTGGAGGAAAGATATAATTTCAGTCCTCCAATCTTCACTATGTTTCGGAGAAATAGTAAGCACTGCTCTCTCCATGAGTTCAACCGAAGGTGCCTTTATTGTTTCAAAAAATACTTCCGAAGGTAGAGGGAGCCCCTGGGCCGCTGATTTAGCTAGTAAATCTGCATGCTCATTTTCACCTCTTGGGATATTCTTAACAGAAAAACCTTCGAAAGAAGCCTCCAACCTTCGGACTGTATCCAGATATCTTTCAAGCTTCGGATCTCTTGCCTTGCTACTTTTGTCCACATGGCCAGAAATAACTTGAGAATCAGTTTTCAGAATGGACCTTCTTATTCCCATTGCCCTTAACTTCCGAAGCCCCAACAAAAGTGCTTCGTACTCAGCAATATTATTTGTGAAACTGAAATCAAGCTTGGCTGCATAGTATGTATTGACTTTTGAAGGTGCCACTAGGATCACAGCCGCTCCTGCACCGAAGGTTCCCCAAGAACCATCATAGAACACTGTTTAAACTTCAGCATCTTTGTTTACTTCTTCTTCATGAGCCCCTAGCGTCCAATCAGCGATGAAGTCTGCTAGCGCTTGGGACTAGATTGAGGATCTATGCACATAATCAATGGTGAATTCATTAAGTTCTACAACCCATTTCCCAATCCTTCCAGTAGCTTCTCTGTTCCTCATAATATCCTTTAGAGGCTGTGACGAAGGAACAATTATGTGATATGCTTGAAAATAATGCCAAAGCTTTCTGGAGGCCATTAATACAACATATAGCACCTTCTCCAATTCTGTGTAATTTTTCTTTGACAGACTCAAAACTTCGGAGACGAAGTACACTGGAGCTTGCTTTTTTACTTGGCCGTCTAGCTTCTCCTGCACAAGTGCCGCACTTACTGCAGAATATGAAGCTACGACATATAGGAGCAATGGAGCCCCTGGCGAAGGTGGAGTTAACGTTGTTAAATCAATCAAATATTGCTTCAACTCTTCAAAAGCCTTTTGCTGAGCCAGACCCCATTAGAAGACTTCGGCTGACTTTAGTATTTCAAAGAAAGGCAAATTTCTTTGTGCTGATCTAGATATAAATCTGTTCAATGATGCTAATCTACCTGCCAGCCGTTGAGCTCCTTTCTTTGTGCTTGGCGGTTCCATACGAAGGATAGCTTCAATCTTGCTTGGGTTAGCTTCAATTCCCTTCGTTGATACTAGACAGCCAAGGAACTTGCCCTTCTTTACCCCAAAAACACATTTTTCTGGATTCAACTTCAAACCAGCTTGCCTGAAGTTAGCAAATGTCTCTTGCAAATCAGTAATGTGATTTTCTTGCTTCGTGCTTTTAACTATGATATCATCAACATAACTCAACACATTCCTGCCTATTTGAGAATGAAGAACTTTGGCTGTCATTCTGCTGAAGCTTCCTCTAGCATTTTTGAGCCCCTCAGGCATCCGAAGATAACAATATGTGCCACTGGGGGTTATGAAGCTAGTTTTCGGCTCATCTTCCTTCTTCATCCAGATTTGGTGGTAGCCTGAGTAACAATCTAGTAGACTCATGAGCTCTGACGAAGCTGCTGCATCTACTAGAGAATCTATCCTTGGCAATGTGAACTCATCTTTTGGACAAGCTTTGTTAAGATCTATAAAATCAATGCACATTCTCCATTTACCATTGGTCTTCTTCACCATAATAGTATTAGCTAGCCACTCTGGGTACTTGACCTCTCTGATAACTCCGGCGCTAAGAAGCCTCTTTACTTTATTCCGAGCACCTTCAGCTTTGTCATTAGACATTTTCCGAAGCCTTTGCTTTCTTGGCCTGAAAGATGGATCCACATTGAGTGAATGCTCAATGACATCTCTGTTGACACCGCAAAGATCATTGGCTGACCAAGCAAAGACATCTTTGTTGTTGAATAGAAATCTTAGCAAATTATTTTCCTGCTCTTCAGATAACTGAGATCCCAACAGTACCTTTTGTTCTGCTATATCTTCACATAGGAACATAGGCTTCGGCTGATCCGCTGAAGCAGCCTTCTCTCTTTTGTATCGATACTGCTCACAAGCTTCGGCTCCATCTATGTTATGGATTGCCTTTGAATCTGTCCAGTTGCCTTCGGCCTTCCTAGCAGCTTCTTGACTGCCATGAACAGTAATGGGCCCTTGTTCCGAAGGTATCTTCATGCATAGATATGCTGGATGAAGTATTGCTTCGAAAGCATTAAGCGTTCCCGCAACCAATGATTGCATTGTAGGGGTACTCCATGTCAACAATGTCAAACACAACCTGTTCAGTCCTTGTATTGTGAACAAAGCCGAAGGTTACTGACATTGTGATTTTGCCAAGTGCTACAATTTGCCTTCCTCCGAAGCCACATAATGGATGTGTAGCATCATGAATCTTATCTTCTGGCTCTTGCATCTGTCTGAAGGCCTTAGCAAATATGATATCCGCTACACTGCCTGTATCAACCAGAACATTGTGGACCAGAAATCCCTTAATGATACAAGATATGACCATAGCATCATTATGAGGCTAATATTTGAGCTGAAGGTCCTCCTGGGAGAAGGTGATTGGGATGTGGGACCATTTTGACTTGATGAAGGGCCCCTGCACCTCAACATACTGCACCCTTCTCTGTGCTTCCTTCTTCTGTTTCTTGTTAGCTGGCTCTGAACCTAAGCCACATGTTATCGGAAGCACCAGCCTCATAGCCAAAGATGCTTCGGCTTGGTTGCTGAACGAAGCCATCAGCTCAAGAGTGGAAGTGAGTTCACCGGAGGTGGGCGCCAATGTTGGGGACTTGTTCTCAAATGCTATGAATTAAGAACAAGACAACACAAAATGTTAAATGTTAATGCCCTTCGTCCTCCGATGCATTATCTCCCTTAGGATATAATGATCTTTAGACGAAGGCCATGAAGGACGTACCTTCATCATCGTAATATGCGCTAATAAGAGAAAAAGTATATGAAATGTAAGAGACAACATGAACGATTATATAACATTATCAATTCGTCCTTATTATATTAACATGGAAAAATAGACAATATTAAATTACATATGTACCTTCTGCTTAACAGAAGGTGAAAAGTGCAAGCATGACGCGCAAGCGAGTACCAGTTAGCGTGAACAGTACAGGGGTACTGTTCATCTATTTATAGGCATAGGGCGCAGCCTGTGTTGAATTACATTTTTACCCTTTACAATCGATTACAATCATGACACAAACTATTATGGGTCAATCAGTCTTTTCATCTTTAAGTCGGTGTAACCCTTCGTCTTAGACATGTAATTATGCCGAAGTTCCCTGGAAGTTAGCTTCGACATTATTTTCGTGCTGATCTTCCGAAGGTGTTTCTTCTTAAAGGACCTTCGGCTACGAAGCAGACCCCCAACAGCTCTCTACGGAGTTACTCGACCGAGGTGCTTGGCCCTCGCGTGGGCTTCCCTTTGCGTAGGGGCACCAACGAGGATTAGTCAGAACCTTGAGTGGTTCCGGATACCTCGGTAAAAATACCTGCGTCATCCACGAGAGTTTACATCTCTACCTTGCTCTTCAAGTTTCTGCATTTATATTAAGCTTTTAAGTTTCAATATTGTATTCATAATTATATAGTGTAGATTGAAACTTAGTCTTTGTGGTAGAGATAGCAACACTTAGACAAAACCTAGTTTGCACATTCTAGTTTGATTATTTGCATAGGTTTTGCTCTAGGGATTTATTAGTGGCCTAGTTTATTGAAAGTTTTAGAAGTTCTAATTCACCCCCCACTTAGACATCACCTGTTTACTACAAGTGGTATCAGAACCTGGTTTGGCTCATCTGAAACACTTTAGCTTCACCGCTAAAAGAGCCGACACTTTTTAGAGGAAGGGATGGATACCCATAGGCCACCACACTTCAACGTCACCAACTTCCCATATTACAGTGCTAGAATGGCTTGTCACCTAGAGGGCGTTGATCTAGGTGTTTGGAGAGTCACTCGTGACGGGATGAAACCATCCAAAAATCCCAAGAAACCCACCACGAGTGAGGAAAAAGAAATTCATTTAAATGCTAGAGCCAAAAATTCCTTGTATGAATATCTTAGCATGGATATTTTTAATCAAGTTTTTACATTGAAAACTGCTAATGAGATTTGGCTAAAATTGCATGAGCTCCATGACGTCACATCCAATGTCCGTGAGCAAAAACATTGCCTAGTCTTAAATGAGTATAATTCTTTTGCTATGAAAGATAATGAGTTTTTTAGAGATATGTATTCTCATTTGAATCTAATCATCAATGAGCTCAATTCTATTGGCATTAATAAGCTAGGTGAAGCGGACATTGTGAGGAAGATTATCTCCCTGCTACCACAACAAAGATATGGGAGCATCATCACCATTCTTCACAACATGGAGGACTTGAGTACAATGACCCCGACCATCGTGATTGGGAAAATCGCGGCCTTTGAGATGTCGCGAAAGATGTGTCGGGGAGAGGAGCCAACTTCCTCAAGGCCATATGATTTTGCATGTGATGAAAGGAAGAGTAAAAAGAAGGCTTCCACTCCAAGTTCCTCAAGTGAAGAAGAGGAAGAAGAAGAAAGTGATGATGAAGAAGATAATCAACCATCAACATCATCCTCCGAGGACGAAGAAACAATCCGACGCGTCGGAAAGGTAATGAGGATGATCCACAAGATTAATCTAATGGGTGTGCCCCTGCAGGTAGAAGATCTTCTTTTTAACATTGACAGGAAAAAGCAAAGAAAGAGAGGATGCTTCGCATGCGGGGAGAAGGGCCACTTCAGGGACAACTGTCCAACTATGGTCGAACCCAAAAAGGAGAGGAGCAAAGGCAAGGCGCTAACAAGTGTCAAAACTTGGGACGATTCTTCAAGCGAAGATGAACCTCCAAGGACGCGCAGCCATCGATCCTCAACACACTCATCACGGTCATCACACAAGTGCCTTATGGCAAGAGGTAAAATGAGTATTCCATCCTCTAGTGATGAAAGTAGTAGTGATGATGAAGGTGAGGGAAAGCCCTCCATAGATGAGCTTGCGGAAGCCGTTAAATTTTTTCAAGATGTATGCACTAAACAAAAGGCTCAACTTAAAACTTTGAAAAATAAGTTGATTATCTCTCAAAATTACTATAAAGGTTTGCTAGAAAAATTTGAAGCTTTTGCAAATTTGAATTGTGAGCTATCAACTAAAATTGAGCAATTGGAGTCTAGTGCTACATCCACAGCTACCGATGATGGCCTTATTAAAAAGAATGAAAAACTTAAGGCTAAGTTAGCTAGCTCTCAAGAAGCTATTGAAAATTTGCTAGAGAAAATGAAAATTCTTAGCATACACAACAATGAGCTAACTACTAAGCTAGAAAACATTGATAGCACCCCAGGAGCATTTTTAGTTGAAATTCCTGAAATTATTAAAAAGGATGCTTCTACTTCTTGCTTTGATTTAATTGATGATTCTAACTCCTGCAACCAAGTTCTTGTTGAGAATATTGTTGTAGAAACATGTTCGGATGAGGCTGCAAAGGAAAATGAGCAATTAAGGCAAGAATTGGCTCGCCTTGGCAAGGCTTTGTATGACAAGAAAGGCAAAGCCAAACAAATTCGACCTCCATAGGATAACACCACTACGGGAGTGAACAAGCCTATGGAGGGAGAAACCGTGATTTGTAGGCTATGCCACATGGAAGGCCATAAGTCTTTCCAATGCAAGGCAATGACCGGGGATAAGTAAAAGCAAAAGCTCAAGCAAAAGCCAACAAGCAAAATCTCCAACACCTACATCAACAAGGTGGACAAAAAGGCTGCTACACCATATTTGATCAAAAAGAAAAAGAATGGAAAAGTGATAGCAATCAATGCCAACAATCAAGCCAACAAAGGAAAGGGGGCCAAACGCATCTAGGTGCCAAAGGAAATAATTTCAACCATGAAAAGCACCAAGAAGGTTTGGATCCCGAAAGGGAAGTGAGTAGTCCGAAGGACGACGGGAAATTTGGAGACTTGGCAAATTTGGGATGTATATCATGGGATACATCATATTGGATCAAGTTTATTGCCAAATGGATTAGTGAATATTTTGGACCCAAATTTCCCCACCCATGACTAAGGTAACTAGATTTATTGTATTCCTTATTTTTAGATATGTGTATCTATTTACTGTGTATCTAGTTTATCCTTCATGCCTAGTATTACAATTTATATTTACTTTTGTTTAAATGCATGCATACTAATTAAATCACATGGTAGGATTGCTTGCTTTAAATTCATACAGTTAAGCAAGCCTACATGGTTTAAAATGTTTACTTAAACACGACGCATAGCTTATCTAACATTCCTATGTAAATGATACTATGCTTTAGAAACTTAGATCATACAATTGGTATCATTTAATTTATATGTGCCAAAGTTCGGATTATAGATAATTTGCCCCTCTTGATATCAAAGTGCATGTCTCCTACAAGTATTCAAAACTTGTATGCACACTTTCAGGGGCTCTGAGGGTGCAACACCTCAAAGAAGACATTATAAGACCCATAAAAGACATTACAAAGTCATATTGAAGATACTTTATACATGCTAAGAGTCCAACACATCAAGAAGTAGAAGTGAGATACAAAGCTACAAAACAAAAGTGAAGTTGACAAAGTTGAGAGGAAGGGCTGACTGAATTGGAAGTGTTTCACAAAACCAAATTTGCTCAAACTGATATGGATTCAACTCTGGAATATATAGAATTTCATAAGCTTTCCAAAAAGTACAAGATCATCGAAATCGGAGTTCGGAGCTAAAAGTTATGCCCACAATACGAAGTCGGAATTGCTGAAAAACTGCAGCAGCATATGAGATGTCCTGTGCACACCGGACTGTCCGGTGTGCCAAATTTGCTCAAACTGATATGGCTTCAACTCTGGGATGTAGAGAATTTCATAAGCTTTCCAAAAAGTATAAGATCATCGAAATCGGAGTTCGGAGCTAAAAGGTATGGCCAAAATACGACGAGCGAGCATGGGCTGTCCGGTGCACACCGGACCGTCCGGTGCGCCATGTCCGGTGCGCCATCTTCGGAAGCTCCAACGGCTAGTACACGTGGCATGTCCGGTGCACCACCGGACAGTCCGGTGCGCCGCAGAAAGCTGCAGAACTGCTTTCCAACGACTATATTTGAGTTGTGGCCTATATATACTTCACCCAACCGGCCATTTGGAGGTGTGGGAGCCCAAGCAACATATCAAGGCATATTGTAGACATTTCTAAGTGCTCAAACACCCAAGTGCTTAATAGAATCACTCTGTGATTAGCGTAGGTGCTTTGCGAAGTGCTTAGGTTAGTTAGACCGCATTAGCGCTTGCTCTAGGTGAATCCTAGCTAGTTGAGTGAGTTTAGATAAACCACCAACCCCTCGGCTCTTGCACGAGCCATAGTAATTGTACCGAGTGGAGCGAGAGTCTTGCGAGACCGTGACAACCGTGTTTGTGTTACGACCGCCACCGTGTACCGGAGGGAACGAGGCCCGCGACGTTTTCAGCCGGAAGCTCGATAGTGGAGACGGCGGGGAGCGTCCGAGAGGAGCCGGAAGCGGAGCCCCACTTGCACGTGGAGAAGGCCCGCGGCTCTCTACGGAGTTACTCGACCGAGGTGCTTGGCCCTCGCGTGGGCTTCCCTTTGCGTAGGGGCACCAACGAGGATTAGTCGGGACCTTGCGTGGTTCCGGATACCTCGGTAGAAATACCTGCGTCATCCACGAGAGTTTGCATCTCTACCTTGCTCTTCAAGTTTCTGCATTTATATTAAGCTTTTAAGTTTCAATCTTGCATTCATAATTATATAGTGTAGATTGAACTTAGTCTTTGTGGTAGAGATAGCAACACTTAGACAAAACCTAGTTTGCATATTCTAGTTTGATTATTTGCATAGGTTTTGCTCTAGGGATTTATTAGTGGCCTAGTTTATTGAAAGTTTTAGAAGTCCTAATTCACCCCCCCTCTTAGGCGTCACCCATTTCCTACAGGGATCAAATTCGAAGGAGCAAAGAAACCGAGTGTGCTCTGGTCCGGCGCACCGGACTGTCTGGTGCACTAGGACCGTACAAGAATGAACTGGCCACTCTCGGGTTTCTCCAGGCACACTCCGCTAAAAATAACTGGACTGTCTGGTGTGCTACCGGACTATCCGGTGCACCAGCGGAGTAATGGCTACCAGCGCAACGGTCGACTGCAACAGTGCCCCTGACAACGCTACAGTGCGCGGAAGAAGTCAGAACACAGGTTAGAGGCGCACCGGACAGTAAACAGCGCCTGTCCGGTGCCACTAGAGGACAAAGCCTCCAATGGTCGACTGCTCCAATACCCTAACGGTTGGGTGACATGGTGGCGCATCGGACAGTGTCCGGTGGCGCACCAGACTATCCGGTGCGCCCATCGACGGCAGCCACCCCCAACGGTTGTTTGGTGGTTAAGGGCTATAAATACCCCTAACCACCTCCACTCCAAGCATCCAAGTTTTCTGAGGTTCTCATTCAATACAATAGCTAGTGCATTCACTTCTAGACACAATTCAAAAGAATCAAAACCTCTCCAAGTCCCAAATTCACTCCAACCACCTAGTGACTAGAGAGTGTGTTTTTGTTCGTGTTCTTTGTGCTCTTTTTGCTTGGATTGCTTCCTTCCTTCCTCATTCTTGTTTTCAAAAGACTTGTAATCAAAGTAAGAGACACTAAGGGTGTGGTGGTCCTTGTGGGGTCTAAGTGACCCGTTTGATTAAGGGGAAAGCTCACTCGATCTAAGTGACCGTTTGAGAGAGGGTAAGGGTTGAAAGAGACCCGGTCTTTGTGACCACCTCAACGGGGACTAGGTTCTTTAGAACCGAACCTCGGTAAAACAAATCACCGTGTTCATCCGCTTTATTTCTTGGTTGATTTGTTTTCCCCCTCTCTTTCGGACTCGAATTTAATTCTAACACTAACCACAGCTTGTAGTGTGTGCTTAAGTTTGTAAATTTCAGATTCCGCCTATTCACCCCCTCTAGGCGACTTTCAATTTTCCTGAGCAATCACAGATCCATAACCAGGGAGACACGATTTTGTGACAAAAAATATAATAAACTACAATAAAATTTGGAAAACAAACCTCGTGAACAATAACTTTGATGGTACTTCTCCAATTGGACATACAATAGTTGTAAAACCAAGGAACTTTGACAAAATTTCAACCATAAGTATCATACAAGCATTGAGGGTGTAAAAAACAAATGTGCTGGTATCTTTACAAGTAGAAGGAATGACTACAAATCCAAATCTTGTGGGTGATGAAGGGGATAGTGGAGACGTTGCTAAGGCGTGCGTACTGTCCCATATCATCGAGATCGACCAGCACATGAACTTGACGAGCTTTGACGCTTTTGTACCTTCCTCTGCTTGCCTTTGTTGCTGACGCTTTTTCTTAGTCTGGAATTCATGTGATGCCTCACACCAGGAGCAGCTTCAATACTTATCCATAAATGCTAAGTGAGAGAAGTAATAATCTACGTGATTGGATGCCTGTTGCTCGGCAGCCAGGCTGTGTACGTGCGTTGACTGTCCAGCAACACTTGATTGGATGCCTGCTTGCGGATGGACGGACCTGGATGTGTGGATGCGAGATAGGCCAAATCAAGCACCTTCAGTCGCATGCATGGAAATGCAGAAAAATGGTCGGTTGTTCAGGCAACCAATCATGTTGAGTCTGATCAAACAAAATCTATTAGCATAAACAAACCTGACGCTAAATTAATATAAAGGTGACTATCCTTCCTATTACTCCTATCAATAACATTATGTATGTAATAATACCATAAGAAAAGCCAAAGTTCCAAACCATAAGTGTTGTCCAATTTGTAGATGCATCATATGACAACCAATAAATAAAATAGGTAACAAATACAGACCATATGTCAAACAGAGATAGGAGGAATCAAGGCATGTATGGAATGGCCATGCGCTTTGCTTGTTCAAGAGAACATGCCCAGGTAACCAAGGAAGGCAAAATTAGAAGAAAAGCATTCCAGTATAAACCAATCTTTGTGTAAGAGGGTCAACCATCTGTTCCATCCAAGCCTTGTTGGACCAGTGGGTCACACTTGATCACACCATATATGTGATTATTCTCCCTGTTAAAATAAAATAGATGATAATATAGGTCAGGCAAAACAACAAACTATATTTAGGAAATAATATTAAGCTAGTTATCTTTACAATTTAGTTGGCTCTATATTTGTCAGTACAACTCTGAGATCGCTTGGATAATAGTTCAAATAAGCATATAGCGAGCATTTAGCTGCAGGATGTCCTAATGTATAATGATCTTTAATTTTCTTTCAGCACACGTATGCTAAAAAGTGGCAAAAAAGTAATAAATAGTTCATGGAAGTACAACTTTTCCCTATAGTTGTCTAATCAAAGTGATTCCTAGCTAATAAAACATGAGAGTTAATCCAATGTCATAAACTTTTTAGATGACCTATGGATGGAGCATCAATAATCAAATTTGTAGTAAAAAAGGTAAGGTAACATTATTACTGCTGTTCTTTCGCCATTGTTACCATTTCATGTCTGAAAGCAGGACGAATGTCAAGCTGACCATCGGATGGCTGGCTTGCAGGTGGTTGTATATGTGCTGTTTCAATAAAGAGCTCAATCAAATGACTACCAACCTATAGCGCAACAAAGGATAATAGGAAATACCATAAGTCGAAATAGGTGTTGGGTAGCAAACAACACAAAGTGAAATATCGAACGTAGAATTCAGACTTTTGCATGAGCATCATGACCCTATGGCCTGAAATTATCTTGATTCTTTACTATCTTCCTTGCTGTAACTTTTGCTTTTTCATTAGGTCAGTGACTTTCTTTGCTGTTCTTTGGCAATGTTTATGTCACCAACTTCTTCTATATTTCCCATTTTTGTTGCTTTTTTCATTGTCTTCTCCAGAAAAAATGACGGTCGTGGAACCGTTGAACTATGGAAACTGATGCTTTATAATAATAAAGATAAATGTAGATATACATATAAACTATATTCATAGATTAATTAATGAATATATATTTAGTCTAAAATGAATTATATCTTTTGGGCTCAGGCCCCAACCCTATATAGACATGTTTTGGGCAGGACCCACCCCTACTTATTAGTGCATTTCAATTTTGGTCAAATCCGAGCAAGTCCCCTCAAAAATCTTAGATTCATGTCAATACCCCATTAGAATAGCAAGTAGAAGCCTATTTTCTTTTCATATAGAATGAGGTCTCAAAGACTAGATTCAATTGACCTTCACAACCCCCACATAGGCAAAGTATTCTATATAAACAAACAAGTAACGACTAAAAACAAATCAAAGACAAATTATAGATACTAACCTTATCCACTAAAGCAACAAAGACATTTGCTAGCTCGAGAGCAGACTTTTCAGGAAGCTCCATCTCCACATGTCGAACTGTGAAGGCATCGTCATTCGTCAATGTATTTGGACAACCATAATTCTAAAGGCCCTGGTAGCACGTGAACTTTGTCCAAGCCAATGCCAATGAATTTAAAAAACATCTAGAGGCACACCTTTACCTTGATAGAATTTTAAGTACCTGTTGACGGTTGTTATTCCACTAGTGTGGCCATCAACTATCTATGGGATGAGAAAAAAATTATGAACAAAACAACTAGCCTTAGTACTAATTGTGTTCCACAACTTATATTTGGATATTTGAATGCAGGTTGTGAAAATAAGCAAAAAGATTGAAAATGGCTAAGTTGTGGAGGAGGAGGTGGTGGCCAGCCAACATGCATGGCTGACCGACCACCCCTAGCCCAACGAGCCATCCTCTTGGTCACCTGTCACTTGACTAAGCTAGATGAGTTCCTACTTGGTCCCGCATGCTTGTTATGATGAAATCCTAAAAGGAAAATGTGCTAGATATTCATTTCTATCTTCTTTGGTGATTAAGTGTCCAACACATCATCATGGACTAACTAGTTTGATATGAGTATATGAGCACAAGTTCATATGAAGGCAATTTGAGGGCACTAAGTCCTAAAGAGCTGAATTGGAGGTTGAAAAGTGCAACTTCGGGTAAAATGGTAAAACCATGAGGTTTGAGCGTTTGAACAAGTTGCATATGCCTAATACTTTGTGTTTAGCACGTTTGTTTGATCTTTAACTATATTCTATGGGAAAAGTGCTTTCGGGACTTAGTTTGAGCCTAATTGCAAATTCTGGTGAAAGACCAAGTAAAAGGTGAGTTCCCTACACTTAGTTGATTGGATTATGTGCTAATTATGTTTGTCTAAGTTGTAGGGAAGCTCCTAAGAATAGCCAAAAAGAATTGAAGAAGATAAGCTCAAAAGAGCCTAAGTTGGGCTGTTCTAGGCCTCACTGGACCGGTCAGGTGGCGCACCGGACCGAGTCAGCAAAGGCCTTGGACTTAGGCGCTGGGTGGCCTAGCACACTGGACCGAGTCTATATGCACAGGACTGCTAGCACACCCGAACTTCGCAGTCTGGATAATTTAATTATAAATTCACCTGACCGTCTACAGTAACCGGTCCGGTGGTGTACCGGACCGTCACCAACGGTTATCTTCCAACGGGCACGCGCTGGCCAACGGCTAGCTGTCGTGGCACCCAGTTTGGATATTTATGGTGATTTCACATGTAACTCACGCAACAAGTGAAAGTGAATTGAAAGAAATGCTGGCAATCTTTGGATTTTATGACTCAAACATTTTTGAGGATGCTATAGGGGCATATATTGCCCCTCCGTCAAATTTCATGAATTTCTGAGACCGTCTGTGTATTATTATTATTTTTTCTACAAAAAATATCAAAATGCAATTAAATTCATAAAATATTCCACTATCGACCAAAAATTGCAAATAGGTTACGAGGACCAATAAACATTATATAAGAACATAACCTCAAGTCCCCATATGAAAATGATAAAGTGAAGTATTGATTATGTTGAAACTTTGATATTTAGGGCGATTCCACATGTAACTATCCGAATATCCGAAATCTAAAATCTGGTAAGATATCTGGGAAGATGTCCGGATATCCGAAATCTAAAATCAGGACAGGTATCTGAGAAGATATTCGGATATCCAAAATCCAACGGATATCAGTCATCTCATATTCGTATCCGATATCCGAACTGTACTATCCAAATCCGAAATCCGAAAATTTTGCGGATATCCGAAAATCTATCAAGTCGAACAATTAGCCTCATCGGTCAGTTGGATGCTCAGATAATATCAGTACCGTTTACATCCCTAGTCCTCAGAAATGCAAGTTGCCGACTTCTTCACAAAAGCACAAACAAGAGAACAACATCGTCTCAACTTGTTCAAACTCAATGCTTCAGATCCTTCGCTTCCACCTTGAGTTTGAAGGGGGGTGTCAAGGACCATAATGGCCCATATTATTGTGCCTATATATATTCTACCAAGTCCTAAGGACTAATTGTACTCTCTAACAAGCATTTTAGGTCTGTCCAAACCATGGGAAAAATCTCCATGTCTTGCGTGCTTATTTGCTTGTGATTTTTCTCCCTCTTCCTAAGTTCTCCAAATTCACTTGGAATATTTCTCTTAGTCTATCTTATTTCTTGAAAGAGCAATCAAGTGAGTAGAACTTTCTCTCTTCTTCTCTCTCAAACTTGGTTTAGTTTTGCGCTAACTCATAACTTTGAACCAAGTTTGTGTTTTAAGTTGTATTTTTTGCAGGATCACCTATTCACCCCCTCTAGGTGGTCTCAAATCTAAAAAACTTTAAGATGTAGCCATATGGATGAATGTCAAAGAGCCAGGAGATTGCTACATCGCCAATCCAACTCATGGATTAGTGAAGTCAGCAATCCATGGCAACTTGATCCAATGTATATGGAAGAAGCATAAGTTTCATCCAACGGTTGTAGAAAAACATACAGATAACTGTCAAACTGACCTCAAGAGAGATTCTGAACGTTGGATGGGGAATGGAGGGCGAGGGGGGGGAGCCGGTAGGCCACATTAATTGGCTGTCTAGTCAAGGCATGGCCGCTCGACCCTCCATGTGTCTCTCTTCCAACCAACTTACCTTCCACACCTACCTTGGGGCCCTATCTATACCCCACATGCTTGGTGAGTGTATAAATATCCCCTTAGAGTTCACTTGAGTGGAAGAGAAGAAAGTTGAAGTAGTCACGCCCTAGAGAGTTTCCTCTCTTTATCTTAGTAGCTTTGGTTAGTTCCTAGGAGTTAAAGTCGAGTATGAGCTTTGCCTTAGAAATTTTCAGAGTTCTCTTCAAAGTCCTTTGGTATAACTCTTCTGTATCATTTGATTATCAAGTTAATTCTAGTTATACTTTATATTCTACTTTAAGTATTACTTTTAGTTTTACTTCAAGTATTACTTTACTTCATTTCTACTTCTTGACTATTGTTGTAGTAGTGTAGGAGAACTTTAATTTAAGGATTATGATTGTTTTAGTTTGTTGTTAATTAAATTCTACTAGACTTGTCAGTGTTATAAGCCACACCTTGTCCTAGTTACTAGACTAGCTGGCTCTAACCCTTCAATCCAAGAGGAGCTTCAGTGTCTAAGGTTTGCTTGAACACTGTTATGACATGACATCCTAACCTCGTAGCTATGGTTGGTAACCCTTCTAGGTTACAACAAGAGTTTGGCATGTGTATACTGACCCCATCGTCTGATAGGCTCATATGTGATAGCTAATTTGCTTGGTCGCCATCTATCTTCCCCTAGACTACCATGTGACCTCAAAATTTTGCTTGGAGCAAGATACTAGCTTGTGTTTGTTTATCAATATATTAACCATGAATAATCCTTTGTGGACTAGTAGATTTATATTTCGGACTTCTATCCCACTCATTGTCCTTCTATACAATTTTTACCTAGTTACTGACCCTAGGGTCCCTATCTATTTTTTCCTCATACACATAGCTTTCTTATGTTTGTATTGCACTTACCCCCGTCTAAATACTACTGTGCATATTTATCAAGTTTATAGGTCTGTTGGGGGTCTGCTTCGTCGCCGAAGGTCCTGTATGAAGAAACACCTTTGGAAGATCAACACAAAAATAACGCCGAAGCTACCTTCCAGGGAGCTTCGGCATAACGACACGCCTTGAGACGAAGGGATGCACCGACTTAAAGATGAAAAGACAGATCGGCCCATGATAATTTGTGTCATGATTGTAATTGGTTGTAAAGGGCATAAATGTAATTTTGACCGGGCTGCGTCCCATGCCTATAAATAGATGAACAGTACCCCCGAACTGTTCACGCTGACTTATACTCGCTCGTGCGTCACGCTTGTACTTTCACCTTCTATCAAGCCGAAGGTACAAATGTAATTCAATATTGTCCTTATTCATTCATGATTATATAATAAGGGCATGTAAGTAATGTTATGTGATTGTTTTTGTTATTCTCTCATGTTTCATATGTTTCTCCTTTTATCAATTCAAACCGTGATGATGAATGTATGACCTTCATGACCTTCGTCCTAAGATTGTTATATCCTAAGGGAAATAATGCTTCGAAGGACGATGGACATTAACCATTAACCTCTTTTTGTGTTGCCTTGTTCTTAATTCATAGCATTTGAGAACAAGTCCCCAACATTGGCGCCCACCTCCGGTGAACTCACTTCCACTTTTGAGTTGATGGCTTCATTCTACAACCAAGCCGAAGCACCTTCGGCTATGAAGCTGGTGCTTCCGATAACAGGCGGCTCGGGTTCAGAGTCGGCTAACAAGAAGCAGAAGAAGGAAGCACAGAGAAGGGTACAACATGTTGCGGGTGCAGGGACCCTTCATCAAGTCAAAATGGTCCCACATCCCAATCACCTTCTCCCAGGAGGACCTTCAACTCAAAAATTACCCTCACAATGATGCTATGGTCATATCTTGTGTCATCAAGGGATTTCTGGTCCATAATGTTCTGGTTGATACAGGCAGCGCAATGGATATCATATTTGCTAAGGCCTTCAGACAGATGCAAGAACCAGAGGATAAGATTCATGATGCTACACATCCTCTATGTGGCTTCGGAGGAAGGCAGATTGTAGCACTCGACAAAATCACAATGCCAGTGACCTTCAGCTTTGTTCATAACACAAGGACTGAACAAGTTGTCTTTGACATTGTTGACATGGAGTACCCCTATAATGCAATCATTGGTTGTGGGACACTTAATGCTTTCGAAGCAATACTTCATCCAGCATATCTATGCATGAAGATACCTTTAGAACAAGGGCCCATTGATGTTCATGGGAGTCAAGAAGCTGCCAGAAAGACCGAAGGAAACTGGACAGATTCAAAGGCAATCCATAATATAGACGGAGCCGAAGCCTATGAGCAGTATAGATACAAAAGAGAGAAGGCTGCTTCGGCGGATCAGCCGAAGCCTATGCTTCTATGTGAAGATATAACAGAACAAAAGGTACTGCTGGGATCTCAGTTATCTGAAGAGGAGGAGAAGACTTTGCTAAGATTTCTATTCAACAACAAAGATGTCTTTGCTTGGTCAGCCAATGATCTTTGTGGTGTCAACAGAGATGTCATTAAACATTCACTCAATGTGGATCCATCTTTCAGGCCAAGAAAACAAAGGCTTCGGAAAATTTCTGACGACAAAGCTGAAGGTGCTCGGAACGAAGTGAAGAGGCTTCTTAGCGCTGGCGTTATCAGAGAGGTGAAATACCCAGAGTGGCTAGCCAACACTGTTATGGTGAAGAAGGCCAACGGTAAATGGAGAACGTGCATTGATTTTACAGATCTTAACAAGGCTTGTCCAAAGGATGAGTTCCCATTGCCAAGAATAGACTCTATAGTAGATGCAGCAGCTTCTTTAGAGCTCATGAGTCTATTGGATTGTTACTCAGGCTACCACCAAATCTGGATGAAGAAGGAAGATGAGCCGAAGACTAGCTTCATAACCCCAGTGGCACATATTGCTATCTTCGGATGCCTGAGGGGCTTAAAAATGCTAGAGGAAGCTTCAGCAGAATGACAGCCAGAGTCCTTCATTCTCAAATAGGCAGGAATGTTCTGACCTATGTTAATGATATCATAGCTAAAAATACGAAGCAAGAAAATCACATTGCTGATTTGCAAGAGACATTTGCCAATTTCAGGTAAGCTAGTTTGAAGTTAAATCCGGAAAAGTGTGTTTTTGGGGTGAAGAAGGGCAAGTTTCTTGGCTGTCTAGTATCAACAAAGGGAATTGAAGCTAACCCAAGCAAGATTGAGGCTATCCTTCAGATGGAGCCACCAAACACAAAGAAAGGGGCTCAATGGCTGGCAGGTAGATTAGCATCATTAAACAGATTTATATCCAGATTAGCAGAAAGAAATCTGCCATTCTTTGAAATACTGAAGTCAGTCGAAGTTTTTCAATGGGGCTCGACTCAGCAAAAAGCCTTCGAAGAATTGAAGCAATACTTGATTGATTTAACAACACTAACTCCACCTTCGCTAGGGGCTCCATTGCTCTTATATGTGGCAGCTTCGCACTCTGCAGTGAGTGCGACGCTTGTACAGGAGGAGCTAGATCACTACAGGAAACACATAAATTTTCGTGGGCCGGAATATTTTCGTCGGCCTCTTGACCAACGAAAATGTGGAATATTTTCATGGGCTGGGCCCTTGCCGACGAAAATAACCTCTTGACCGACCACTATTTTCGTCGGCCTCAGTCCGGCCGACGAAAATAAAGCGACCGGGCCCCTAAATCGTCCCCTCCCCCGGTCGCTCGATTTGAATCCCACGCCCGCCGCCGCCCACACGTCCGCCGCCGTGCCATTGCCGTGCCACCGCCCACACGCCCCTGCGCCGTCCCTGCGCCGTGCCCACACGTCCTGCCACCATGCCCACACGTCGCCGTGCCCCTCGTCGCGCCGCCCAACGCCACGCCCGCCCCTCGCCGCGCCCGCCCCTCGAGCTCGCGGCCACGCTCGTCTCAGGTAACCCAGCCGCCGGGCTAGCTAGCCCTATCCTTGCACTCCGTGATTGAATTCAAGACATGTCTAGCTTCTGTTTCTTTTCTCAGCTTCTTGATTCAGAGCTCCTGAACACGCTTTCTACCTGTTCATGCGCAAAGAACTTTTTAGGTTTGTTTGTCAACAATGTTTCTCGAAGCCATGAGTTTAAATACTATACTTTGTTAATTGTCATGATAATAACATACCTTTGGCTAGCTTAAAACACTGGCCATTGTTTAGATAAGGAAAACCAACAGAGATATGCACTACGGTGGAGTGGAGTTTGCCTTTGCTAATTGTCTTTCGTTTGAGGGCAAGAGTAGATTAGATATGGTAGTTCATGAATTTGGAGATACATATAGCTATGTTGTCTATTTGATTGGATGGATGGAATAAATTAGTAGTCTGTTTTGTTAAATAAGAGTAGATGAGATAAAATTACTTGTTAGGCAATTTGTTTGGTAGAAAGGACATCTAGCATCTAGGCGTTCTGTCAAGATATTCATATCCAACTCACTCGTGAACCAAATACTATTTGTTCGTGGACGCCATCTCCCAAATGCATCCTAAGTGGAACATCATGTACGTACAAATATTTGATTTTGTAGGTACATAAATTTTGTTATGCACTTGTAAATTCAATTTTGTGTAAAAATACTAAAATGCATAGTAATTTGGAACACAGGAATAACTTTTTAAAATTTGGTGTGTTTAGTTCCACGTGCCGATGAAATGATGTAATAACAAGTAGCGATTATTCTTTGTGACCTATGGGCCTAGTTTGAGATGGCTCTCAAACAGGCTTCGGCTTCTGTAGAAGTTCTTCCAAATGGTCTTAAAAATGAGCTTCTAACAAAGAACACTATAAGTCGGAGCTAATTTTATAGAGAGAAGTCGGAGTAAAAAAAACTAGCTCAGTGGCTTCTAGCGGCTCCTCTCCTCATTCCCCAACTTGCTCTTCTCTTGCACTAAGAGGAGCCGTTTTACCAAACGATTTGTTAAAAAATATTAGAGAAGCTGCTTTTGAAGGGAAGCCAAAGCCATGCCAAACAATCTACATGTTTTGGTGTGCGTAAGACTTACAATAAAGACTATGAGCAGTTCACAGACTAAAAAACCTATTTGGCCCAGACAACAATCTAAGACGTCCGATTTTGGATTCTTGGGCTAGATTGAGCTGCCTATCCGCTCTAGGCCAAGCATCAACCAAATGAGCCCTATGTACTAGAACATTATGATAGATATAGACTGAAAATGGTGTACTAGAGTCCCATGTGTCGCTTGTGTACGTGCTGCATACGCAGAGTCTGTAGAAGCATATAGTGTTGCGAGCGTGTGCCTGTTCACTTGGCTTTAATCCATACCCATTTTATTATTTCTACGGTATTTTATCTCTATAAATTATAACTGCAACAATTCAAATAACTAGTTTTAATCCGAAGCGAACAACCTGTGCTTCTCAGTTGGCATGCACGATCATGGTTGAGTCGTAGCTCGTTAGGCTCTCTCTCCAACCGTGCCCGACCCCCTCTCCTGTCAGGCATGGGGTGCCCCGGTTGCTCCCCCTCGGTTCCACGGCTCCCCTTCGGGGGTCCTCTCGCGGGGGTGAGAGAAACGTTCCCCCTGCAGAGGGGGAGCACTAATCTTCCCCTCTCCACTAATCAATGAGAATAATTACGAAAATAATTGTTGATTGCTTTAATTCAAATTCATATTTGTCTCTGAGTTATTTTTTAATGTTTAGAGTTTAGTTTTAATCGTTAACTGTAGCGAACCGTATGCGTCACCCGTTCGGGAACGGCGAACATCACATTGGCTTGTGAGGTTCACCGTTCCGGAATTGTCCATGTATTTTGGACAGCCTGAGAGTGTAGGCCGATGCTTGTGATTTGTGACATGTGGCTTACGATTGACGCGGAATTTTAGTTGTGTAACCCAGTTGTTCTCCAACACACCATGTTCAGGCGTGTGCTTGGAGAGCAGCGGGGTTATGCTGCCGAAATTTCGCGGCAATCGTAGGCTACACGTCACAAATCATAAGCATCGGTCTACACTCTTGGGTGGGTTTAGGGCCTTTACCTAATAGGGAGTTCACCTAAGCCACAGACGATTGTTGATGTTCTTTGTATTTTGTTTAGCCTTTGAAATGGACGGTGATCAGAGGGTGATGTATGATGGGTGGAGAAAGGATGGGGCACATTCGAATGAATGGATGGTTGTAACAAAGGCTTTTCTTGAGCACACTTTCAAAGATGCAACTGGTCGTCTAGTGAAGTGTCCTTGCAATCATTGCGAGAACAAGTGGCCTCAGAAGAAGGAAGAAATGGAGAAACACCTTTGCAAAAGTGGGTTTATGCCGAACTACCTTGTATGGTACCGACATGGAGAGTCTATTGGACACATTGACGCGGAGGTGGAACTTGATGACGATCATGATAGGATGGACGACATGTTGCATGATCTTGGTAGGGAGGTAGAAATGAACGCTGAGGAGCCGGGGCAGCTTCCACGCGATGCTCAGGAATTCTTCCGGCTACTCACCGCGGGAGAAGAGAGACTGCACGAGCACACTCAGATGTCAGTTCTTGGGACTCTCACAAGACTAATGGCGATAAAGTCGAAGCACAACATTTCAAACAGTGCTTACAACGACATCGTCCAACTGATGGGCGAGGTTCTCCCGGAGAATCATAAGTTGCCAAAGAATATGTACTTCACAAAGAAGATGTTGGCTGGTCTTGGGATGACATATGAGAAGATCGACGTGTGTCCCAACAGTTGCATGCTATTCTTTGAGGAGGATGACAAGATGGACCGTTGTAAGCATTGCGAAGCTTCTAGATATGTTGAGGTGACAAATGATGAGGGTGAATTGGCAGATACGAAGGTTGTAGCTAAGCAACTTCATCGGTTGCCCATCATTCCTCGGCTTTCAAGGTTGTTCCTCAACAAGGAAATAGCTCTGCATATGACGTGGCCAAAGAATGGTGTATGTCTCGTCACTGATCCAAACATAATGGTCCATCCGTCGGACTGTGATGCGTGGAAGGCATTTGACGAGTTTGATCCCGAATTTGCAAACGACCCTAGTGTACGGCTTGGTCTATCGACGGACAGATTTACATCTTTCAATAGCAGTGCAAGCCCTTACTCGTGTTGGCCTGTCTTCATTATGCCATATAATCTTCCTCCTGAGTTGGTCAATAAAGAAGAGTTCATGTTCCTTGCACTAGTCATCCCAGGCCCCGAGCATCCAGGGCCAAAGTTGAATATGTTTGTTCGCCCTTTAATTGAAGAGCTGAAACAATTGTGGAGAGGTGTGAAGGCTTATGACAGCCATACTGAAAAGGAGTTTACCATGCACGCTGCTTATTTGTGGTCAGTGCATGATCTGCTGGCGTATGGAGATTGGTCTGGATGGTGTGTTCATGGTCGATTGTGTTGTCCCATATGTATGAATGATACAGATGCATTCAAATTGAAGCATGGTGGGAAAGTGTCATTCTTTGATGCTCATCGACGTTGGACTCCATTCAAGCATGATTTCAGGAGTTCGCATACTGCATTCAGAAGTGGAGCCAAAATCAGAAAGGGGCCACCAAAGAGGCAAACTGCACCGCAGATAATGGCATGGCATGCTCGTCTGAAGCCAGGAGAAAATGATAGGTTCCAAGGCTACGGGGAGGACCACAACTGGACCCATATTTCATCAATATGGGAGCTTCCGTATGCAAAAGCCTTGATCATGCCGCACAACATAGACTTGATGCACCAAGAGCGTAACGTTGCTGAAAGCATCATAAGCACATGTTTCGATGTGACTGATAAAATGAAAGATAATATGAAGGCAAGAAAAGACATGGCTGAAATTTGTAAGAGGCCGATGCTCGAGTTGAAAGTAAGCGATAAAGGGCATGAGAGTAGGCCGCGAGCTGATTACTGCCTCAAGCCGGATGAAAGGAAAGAAATATTTAAGTGGTTGAAGAATCTGAAATTTCCAGATTGATATGCGACAAATCTGAAACGGGCAGTCAATCTGAAGACTGGTAAATTGATCGGTTTGAAAAGCCATGACTACCATATTATTATGGAGAGGCTGATGCCCATGATGTTTCGAGGCTATTTTAAGGATGAGCTTTGGAGCATATTTGCAGAGCTGAGTTACTTCTATAGGGAAGTATGCACAAAGACGGTATCAAAGAGGTTGATGCAGAAATTTGAGAAAGAAATTCCAATTCTTATTTGTAAATTTGAAAAGGTTTTCCCGCCAGGATTCTTCAATGTGATGCAACATCTAATTGTGCATTTGGCTTGGGAAGCTTTGGTAGGCGGACCAGTGCAATTCAGGTGGATGTATCCTATAGAAAGGGCGTTGAAAAAGCTCAGGGCGTCTGTTCGCAACAAGGCTAGAGTCGAAGGGTGTATTGCTGAGGCTTTTGCCCTTAAGGAGATATCTCAATTCTCAACGAGGTATTTCGCTCGAGCCAACAATGTGTTTGCGCCTTCAGTGCGACTTCATGTCGAAAATGAATCACCCCAAAGCACCCTTCAGATTTTTGCGAATCCGGGTAAAGCAGTTGGAAAAGGGAGTGTACGTCACTTTGAAGCATCAGATTTGAACACACTAATGCTATATATGTATAGCAATATTGACGACACACAGGAGGCGTTCGAGTAAGTTTTCCTCATAGTTATGTCCATTTTCTCATCTCATAATTTCTATAGTGTGTAATCTCCATGTTTCTAATATGTCCAGCATGTTTGATGAAGAATGTTGGAAATCTACTAGTAAACCTACGACCATCCAATTAGAAAATCTTCGACGTGATGGGTTGAAAGGTGGCTGAAACTTCGTGCAGTGGTTTCGTAATTATGTTAGTAATTGTCGTTCTCTCATTGCCCATACTTAATCTTTGAATTTTGGACTTGGAACATATAATGCATATACTAATTCCTTGTATAGGTTTCCAAAAACTCTATGCACCCGGACTTGCAGCAAATGGCACATACCTCTGTGTCCGTCAGGAACTATACTCGCTATGATGTAAATGGATATCGCTTCCGAACCGCGAAATTGGAGAAGAGTCGACCATTGGCAGCCACCACCAATAGTGGTGTGTTGGCAAGTTCATATGTTGACGATGACAAAGTAGTGGACTATTACGGTGTTCTTCAAAACATTGTAGAGTTGATTTTCGATGGCCCAAGGAACTTAAAGTCGTGTTTTTTGAGTGCGACTGGTTTGATGCTCATAGTGGGACTCGTGTCGACAAGTATGGTAATGTTGAGGTGAAGCATAGCTCTAGGATTCCGAGCAGTATGAGTGATGTTGTCCTTGCAAATCAGGCAAAACAGGCGTACTACCTTCCATATCCTCACCCAAGCCTTAGGGCTTGGTGGGTTGCAATCAAAGTCAACCCACAAGTCTTCGCTCCTGAGAGTGCTGACTATGTGAGTACGAGCAGGGACAACGATGATGATGTTTTTCAACCAGAAGCGGCGTCGAATCATGACATAGCTCACCGATTCCATGTGATCAATGGAGAAGGCCTTGAAAATCTCTATAGAAATTCAAGCGACTTAATTGAAGAACCTAGCTCAAAGCACAAACGACCTATCGTCATTAGAAGATCAGTAAGGATCCAACGAAATCAAGAGCGTATGAATAAACAATGAGCCGAAGAAGCATCATCGAATGCGGATGACTTTTGATTAGTATGTTTCTTTTAGTTAATCAATTAAGCTATGTATTGCAATTTTCACATTATTAATTTTCATATTATTTGTTTCATATACTGTGGTTTGACATTAATTTATCTACAGTTGAACATGTTCAAGCATAGGAGATCGAGGAGGAGTGGGGGCAGCGCGGCTGCACGGCCAGCGAGGACAGCTCGGGCAGTGGGCTTTTTCAGGGCACCTCACAGAGCCGACAGAGGCAGCATCAGCTTCTCGACTGTCTAGACGAAGTGCAGGGTGAAGAGGGTGAGCAGGAGGCTCCTCAACAGGATGCTCATGTGCAGGGTGAGGAGGGTGAGCAGGAGGGTCCTCAGCAGGATGCTCATGTGTAGGGTGAGGAGGGTGAGCAGGAGGCTCATGTGCAGGATGAGGAGGTTGACCCTATGGGGGCAGGCGACGCGGGCGACGCGTCGGATGGTTCTTTTTCTACGTCCTTCAGGTATTATTAATTAATGTTGATTGTTATTTCATAATAATTCAACTTACTTATGCATATTAGTTTTTAATCATTTCATCATATTGAATTGACTTGTATACTTAGGTATAAGAAGAGCAATGTGCTTGGTCCGAGACCTGCCGAGAGGAGGCTCATCCGGCCGCATGGAGAATGGTGGGGCTTATTTCTGTTGTGTTAATTTTTAAATGCGAACGTGATTGCACTGGTTTACTTGTTTTATTAATGTTTGTAGGTCATGGGAAGACATGACTTGGGATCATGCAGGCAGACGTCCCAAGGTGAACGCGGTGTTGGGTAGCCTCTGTCGCTTCTACTACCCTGGCATGGTGGAGCTCAATGGCGAGAGGTTCACGGCTATGCAGTGGGCCGACTGGGGTCTGAAGGACTATGTCTAGCCAGGGGAGCCAGGGGAAAGCAGTAGCGGAGGGGGAACTTCGAAACAAAGATGAAGGACTTGTCAGGTGGCTATGTAGGACGAGTTCTGGGTGAGTTTACTTTCGTATATAAGCAATTCACTGAATTATTGCTTCTCATAATGTTACTTTAACTTAACATCTCCGTTGATATGTAGGAGAGGTTCCAATTGGACAATGAGGAGGATCAGGCTCAGTGGGCACGTGTGAAGAGGCACTTTTGGAAGTGCGTTGATAAGGTCATCAAGGATGGCATGTACAATGCGCGCATCGCGGCCGTCAACTACTACTATAAGAAGATAAAGGGGCAGAACATGAGCAAATCAAAAGGGGCCAATGAGATCTACCTCACAGAGGAGCAGTACCTGGAGAGCGTTGTGGATTGGCTTGCGAAGGACATGGAAGCCTAGAGGTGGTTGGCTAAGAGATGGGCGTCGCCTGAGTGGATTGCAGAGTCCCAGAAGCACCGTGCCAACCGTGGCACTGAAGGACCGGGGCACAGGTACGGCGCCGATGGACACCTTGGTACCGCATGCCGCATGGTAAGTATATAAATCAAACTTGTATGTTACATCTATGAAAATTCTATGGTTTAACTCTTCTTTTTCATGCAGGAAGCTGAAAGTAGAGTTGCTCCAAGTTTTATGGAGGTTTACGTCCGTGGTCACCGTGGCCCTGATCCGGCGAACCCTGATGTGCTATGCAGCGAGGCGGCAAGGGAGAAAATGGTAAACAAGTTTGTATTTACGAATTAAATTGCATGTTTTGTGTCTAACTCCAACTCTAACTTTCTTTGCAGAATGCATATGGGGAGGAAATGACTCAACGCCATGGGCCTGACTTCGACTGGATGCATTCGGACTTAGATGCCTCGGCGTTGTACCACAGTGGTGGGGGTAGAAAGCATGGCAGGTGAGGTGTTTGTGTTTGATTCGATAATTTCATTAACAACAATGTGTCCACTTAATGGCTCAACTATGTGTATCATGCAGGTTTGCCTTTGGCACCGGCGTTGTGGAGTATAACAGGACAATAGGTCAAGGGAAGGCATCATCTTCGGCAGGGAGTTCTCGCTCCTCCAGGTCTGCTCGAGAGGCTCAACTGGAGGAGGAGACTCGGGTAGCACAGGAGCAGGCTCGAGCAGCGCAGGAGCAGGTCGGACAACTGACGCAGTATATGGCTTCATATTTTCAGGTAATTCGTCTATCTCATCACGTGTCATTGAATTCAAAGTATAATGTTGAGATTCTAATGTTTCATCCGTTTGCAGGAAATGACTTCTCGACTCGGCCCTGATATGAACTTGCCCGCTTTTTGCCCTCCCCAGGTAACACTATCTGAACACTTCAATTCCATAGCAACTCTTATTTTATTATCAAAAATGGCTCACAGGCACAAGGATGGGGACAGTGGCCAGGACAAGCTCCAGAGTTGCAGCCGTTTACGCCACCAACCCAGGGATCTCAGCTAGCTCTAGCGTCGCAGCCACTGTGGACCGGTGTTGGGTGGACGCAGGCACCTCCAGGCACTTGGACGGCTCCACCACCCCAGGGATCGCAGCCAGCCCCGGGATGGGTGCCACCAGTCTCCCAGCCACCGCCGGGCTCTCAGCCACTTCAAGCGTGGATGGCACCGCCACCGCCGGGGTGGGTGCCACCACCTCAGGGGTGGCCAGCACAACACTACCCGTGGATGCATGCACAACCTCCTCAGCACAATGGATCACAGGTGACGT
Source organism: Zea mays (assembly GCF_902167145.1). NCBI lineage: Eukaryota > Viridiplantae > Streptophyta > Magnoliopsida > Poales > Poaceae > Zea > Zea mays. The sequence continues at coordinate 26,346,881 of NC_050100.1, read as the reverse complement.
TCCATGTTTAGTTTTATGCAAATAGTGTCCAAACATAGCAATGTATAGGTATAGGGATAGCAAAACACAACCTTATTTGAATGATTGATGAATTGCAGGGTTCAGTGTCACATGCTCAGGGATCGGAGGGTGCTATCAACATCCAAGACTACCTCGTCCATGGTTCCGGAGGGAGTGGCCACCTTCCTGGTGGTGGAGGAGGGATTGGCCAAAACTCCCACAGCCCGCAGGAGTGAGACTTGCCGTGAGTGAGTTTGTTTATGGACTATGTATGGACTTTATTATGGATGTGATTGTGGTTTGAAACAATTATGGTATTGATTATGGATGTGGTTTGTGAATTCTATATTGAAACTGTTTATTGTATATGTGATTATGGATTATGTGTATTTTGTTGTGAACTAAAAGGTGCAGAAAAATCTGTTTGGGGGGGGGGGTACCATGAATTTTCGTCGGCCTGCACGGAGGCCGACGAAAATACATGTAGGCCGAAAATAGCTCCCGGTCAGCTATTTTCGTGGGCACATTGTAGCATCCCAAAAATTCAAATCTTGAAATTTTCTCAAACTTTCTCTAAATTCAAAATGAATTTCAAATTTCATTTCAAAATGTCTGTTTGCGAGTTGATATCAGCAAATAAAATATAGTGGTCTATATTCTCTCCAAAATCCTCCTCAAAATATCCTACAAATGTTTCTCCAGTGATCCCCCTCAAATTCTTTCCAGAAATACTACCCAGATATTTCCCCAGTGATCCCCTCAAATTCTATCCAGAAATACTGCCCAAATATTCCATCGATATATCTCCAGATATTTTCCTCCTGAGAAATACCTTCAGAATCAATTTTCAAGTCCCTATAAATATTTTCTTCATAACTTTTCTCATGCTCATATGTATACGTATGCCTCCAGTGTCATACGGTGAGTGTTGGGGACTTGTTCTCAAGCACTTCAAGAGTTAAGAACAAGGCAACATAGAAAATGTTAATCGTTAATGTCCTTCGTCCTCCGAAGCATTATCTCCCTTAGGATGTAATGACTTGCGGACGAAGGTTATGAAGGACATACCTTCATAAACTCATCAGACAATGACGAAGGTGATAAAATATAAATAATATAAAAGAAAACATGAACAATCATTTATTATTGAGCATAAATAAAAATATTATTGAATCACAAGTGTACCTTCAATCGGAAGGAAATGACAATACAAGTGTGACGCAAAAAGCGAATGCCAAGTCAGCGTGAACAGTACAGGGATACTGTTCACCTATTTATAGGCACGGGACACAGCCCTTACAAAATTACATTCATGCCCTTTACATTTGATAATAATTCTATAGTAGTCTACCGAGGTCTGAATAGCCTTTTCATCTTTAAGTCGGTTCCACTCTTTGCTGTCACGCCGAAGCTTTCCTGCTCACACCTTCGGCTCTGTATCAACCTTCGTATTATTCCGGTTTACAGCAACGCCGACTTGTCCGAGGATACCTGCTCACACATTGTACTCCAGAAATACTGTTAAATCCTGTTTTTGAGGACCTTCGGATGCCGAAGGTCCCCAACAGTAGCCCCTCGCAATATTAATTTGTTTATAATAACGAATTCAGATTGCGACCTGGACGAAGGCTTTACGCCGAAGGTCCGAAAAAACACCTTCCCTTTGCTAGAATAGCAACATTCACTGACAAGCGGGGTCTTTGAATTTTCAACGCACCGAGCGTATAAATACGGCCATACCGCAAACTCATTTAGCACGCTTTCTGGCCAACCACTCCCGCTTACTCAATTTTTAGCTCTTGTGCACTGTGATTTGCTAAGCTTTTAGCTTTGAAGCTTCGGATTTGAAAACAGTTTTTTAGTATTTCCGAAGATGTCTGAAGCTGCTAAGAAGGCTGCTGCTGAGATGAAGCTGAGTCTTGATGAAGAGAAGAACTTGGGGTTTCTTATAGCGATGTCGAAGACCAACACAGAAAAAATCACCAAGGAGATTCTGGAAGGTCTGTCTGAAGATACTGGTGACAGTGACAGTTATGATGTAGAAAGCGGTGGGGAAGAGTCCGAAGATCGGCCATGGCGGCCAAGTCACGCGGTTTTCGGGAAAACCACCATTAAGCAGAGTCATATTGATAATATGAGGGGCCGATATTTTCAAGATATATCTATTGTGAGAGCTGATGCTGGAGAAAAAACTTCTCCCACCCCCAAAGAAGATGAAGTCGTAATCTTCCGAAGCTTTCTTAAAGCTGGGCTTCGATTCCCCCTGAGCAACTTTGTTGTTGAAGTTCTGAAAACATTTCAAATCTACCTTCATCAAATTACTCCCGAAGCTATCATAAGAATGGGGATGTTTGTCTGGGCTGCGAGAAGCCAAGGTTTAGAACCAAATGCCAAAAGCTTTTGCAACATTCATGAGTTGTTATATGAGACGAAGCCCTGGGGGAAAGAACAATATCACAACAACTTTGGGTGTTACAGCTTCGTTGCCCGCTCCGGGTCAAGCTGCCCTGTGCCGACCTTTCGGAAGAGATGGCCCGGAGCCTGGATGACTGAATGGTTCTATGTAAAGAATGACCTAACAACGCAAGAAGATGTCAAGAGTATCATTATGCGCCCCATCTGGCAACGCTTCGGTCTTCGAAGGCCGAAGGTTAAAATGGATGAAGCAGCCGAGGAATGCCAAAGAGCCTTCAGCGTAGTCTGCTCTTTTATTGGGACAAGGGACTTGATTCAAGAACATATTGCCTTCCGGGTGTGGCCACTTGCAGGAAAGTGGGAAATGCCGAAGGAGACCATCAAAGAGTCCGACGAAGGCGGACTGGTCAGACTAAAATACACATTCAAATACGGGGATAAATTTGTTGAACCTGATGACGACTGGTTGAAAAGCATTGAAACATTAAGTGACGAACTGCTTGGGGCATATTCGAAGGCCGAGAACACTGCATTATCAGCAGCCTTCGGAGGCCGAAAGAAGAAAAGACTCAACCGGGTATTTGACGCAGTCGGGTTTGTCTACCCTGACTATCACTATCCGGTGTTGGGTCGCAAAAGAAAGAATACTTCTTCTGCAACAGAAACTACCACAAGTGCCACTAATGAGCCAGCGCCGCAAAGGAAAAAGATGAAGGTGCTCACCCACCGAGCGCGCTTTATTGAGCCGGCCACAGTGCCAGAATTCATTGGTGAAGTTTCCTTGGCCTCTGAAGCTACAGAACCAGCTCCAGTGCCGAAGATAGAAGAGAAATCTGAAGCGCCTTTAGCAGAGAAGGCGGAAAAATCGAGAATTGAAGGACAAAAAATATTGGAAATCTTAAGTCCTTCAGCGAATGCTGAAACAGGAAAAATCCAAAAGGGCCCATTGGTGACCCCGAAAAGAAAAAGAATGGTGAACGTACTAGATGTCTTGGAGACAATTATGTCTTCAAGCACAACTCCAAAGAAGACTGTCGAACTTGCTGAAGCGTCTACTGAAACTTCGAAGCAACAAGCTGAAACTGAAGCTAAAGCTGAAGCTGGGCCTTCAGAGCCCACCAAGGAACAATCTTTGGAAACCGAAAAAACATCAGAACCAGCTTTGGTTGAGAAGATTTACACTGCCGTCCCCGAAGCCCCTGCCAGCACATGCGATTATATCATACGACATGCTTCGGGGAAAAAATTATCTGAAGAAGAGACTTATGAAGCCAATCACTACGCCAAAGAGTTAAAATATCCAAAGGGAGCAGTGGTGTTCAATGGGACAAATGAGGATGACTTCCTATACTGCCTCCCTGATAACAAAGAATTATCTGTTTGCCGAGAGATGGCTAGAAGTATGGGGTTCCCGAAGCTCGAAGCTGGATTATGTGCTATGACGAAGGAGGATCTCGCGGACAGTCTTGCGTATAACAGCCTAAAGGTATGGGAATTAGTCGTTTTGAAAAAATTTTACAATACGTAATTCATTCTTTTATTCTTATTCCAAGTCTTTACATATAGGGCTTAATCCTAAGCAACGCATTAAGAGCATAAAAGAGTGCCGAAGATGAGAGCTATGAAATTGCGTTGAACAACCTTCGGTCAGAAGTTATTAAACTGAGAAACGAAGCTCTGGAAAAGGATAAAATTTTGCTTACATTGGTAGAGAAGGTAAAAAAGGACGAAGCTGCCTCAAAGATCCAGGCCGAAGCCCAAAAACGTGAGATTAAAGATCTTCAGAAACAGCTAGCTAGAGCTAGAGAGGAACGTGCGCTTGAAGAAACAAAACGAGAGCTTAGTGATCAGTTGGTTAATCATTTAGAGTTAAGTACTCAGGAGCTTCGTGCATCCCAGAGGAAATGCTATGTTAAATCTATAGAATGCGTCAAAAAGATAAAATCCAGCTTCGCCAGCGTTGGCGCATTTTCTACTGAAGAAAGCTTCTCCAGAGGCAATCCCGAAGGTCCATTGGAATGGATTAGTCATGAAGCAGAAGCTTTCGAGGAAATCCTGAGCAGCCGCGGTGATATCTGTGCATTTTCGGGCGCCAGAGGAATTGCTACTGTTCTAGAGAAGAAAGGTTGTGATCATATTAAGCTACTTGCGCAATCCGAAGCCACTTTATCCGCTGAAGATATTAAAGACCCCTCGACCGAAGCTAGCCAAGTTGGTGGAAAATTTTTCACCGACGTCTGGGATAATGGTGGCCGAGAAATGGCAGGAGAAATTATTCAAAGAAGTGAAAAGGGCATTCACGATGCTAGAGAAGTGGCTAAGGCTGCTGAAAAGAGCGCAGAGCCCGAAGGTCAATTAGGTATTAATTAATAGTTTGTATCGTGTTGTAATTTTTATTTCAAACTTTGTTCGTGGTTTGTAATAGTAATGCAAAAATATTCTCTTCCCTCAGAACCTGCTGGATCGTTTGTTGACCTTCACACAAAAGGGGATGACGAAATTAAACAAATGGCCGAAACTATCGTGGATAAAGTTGTTGAACAGCTTCTAAATGAGGCTGCCGAAGTAGTATTAAGAGAAGACTAGGTGTTATTAGGAAAAACAGTTGAAGTGTGATTTATGTAATATTTGGTACATTTGAATGTAATATACAAGTCTCTGTTCATTATTCAATTCTTTACGATGCATGAAACTTTACATACGTACCGCTTTTGAGCCTTCGGCGAAAAAACACCTTCCCTTCTTTTCATGCTTCGTGAAGAAAAATTTTTATGTATCACAACAATGTCCATAGTGCTCAGATGAAGAATATCCAAGCTTCGTGAAAACATTCTCCGAAGCTATACTCCGAAGATGAAGATTGTGTCTCCTTGTGACTTAACACGATTTTCACTCTTTCAAAGCATACTTCCGAAGATCAATATTGTGTCCCCTTCTTGTGCCATATGCAACATGATGTATGATGCTTATGCTATGCAAAATGATGTGATGATGTTATGTTACGTAGATGACATTTGTTCCGAAAGATACACACATATCCCCACACAATATTTTTGTATCAGCGCTGATTCTTCGCTGTAAGCTCTGCATTCCCTTAGGAACGTCTTTGGAGCTTCTTCGCCTTTTACTTAGGCGGTATAAGCTCTGCATTCCCTTAGGAACGTCTTTGGAGCTTCTTCGCCTTTTACTTAGGCGGTATAAGCTCTGCATTCCCTTAGGAACGTCTTTGGAGCTTCTTCGCCTTTTACTTAGGCGGTATAAGCTCTGCATTCCCTTAGGAACGTCTTTGGAGCAAAAAACTTACACTGCGCTCCCTTTGGAACGGCTTTTTGTAACTTCAGCAACTTACTCTGCGTTCCTTAGAACGACTTTTTGTTACTTCGAAGGATTTTTAATAATTCGAAGGTCCTCCGCAAACTTTCAAGCTTCAGCAACTTAAGCCTTCGGAGAAAATAGATTTCCCTTATGACCAACCACAAGACCATTACATGAAAATCGAAATGTTCTTTATTATACAGAAAATAGAACTAAATGGAAAAGACTGCTATCAAAGTAGGATACTTGTCAATAAATGTGCTTTGACTCCGGCACGGTGCTGTTGACTGTACGAGCTTCGGACTGCTCTCTGAAGTCCCTTTGGTGTGGAGCATATTGGCTCCCTTCTGGCTGTTGGCCTTGTTGCAGCGGTGGTGGAGGTGGAGGTTGTTGCCAGGAAGCTTGAGGTTGACTTGCCGAAGCAACAGAAACTGCAGGGTGGTTACCTACGTATTCTGGGATGTAAGGCACATGGTACGAAGCAGTATGCATGACCTGCTTCGGCTGAGCTTGTTGTGCTGCAGCTTCGGCTATCTCCTTTTGCTTTTGGATGGTAACATGGCACATCCTGGTGGTATGGCCCTTGTTTTCACCGCAAAACAAGCAAAATATTCTCCTTGGTTGATCTCCAAATCTTCCGCCAAAGCCCCTGGCGCCTCTTCCTCTTGGAGCTGGTGGCCGGAAGAAGCTTTGTTGTTGCCCCGAAGCCTGTGAGGAGGGCTGCGGCCTGTGCTGCTGACTCCCCTTATCATCACTTTGAGTAGAGTTATGGATGGACCTGACATGCCTCGGATAGAATCTTCCTCCGAAGCCCCTGGTCATCTCAGAAAATCTGAAAGCCTCCTCCCTTCTTTGGCGAAAATCATTGTCGGCACGAATGTACTCGTCCATCTTTTGGAGCAGCTTCTCCAGAGTCTGAGGGGGCTTCCTAGCAAAATATTGAGCTGCAGGTCCAGGACGAAGCCCCTTGATCATGGCCTCGATGACAATTTCATTGGGCACCGTTGGTGCCTGCGCCCTCAAACCCAAGAACCTTCTGACATACGCCTGAAGGTATTCTTCATGATCCTGAGTGCACTGGAACAAGGCTTGAGCAGTGACCGGCTTCGTCTGAAACCCTTGAAAGCTGGTTAACAACAAATCCTTCAGCTTTTGCCATGAAGTGATCGTTCCTGGTCGAAGGGAGGAATACCAGGTTTGAGCAACACTTCTGACAGCCATAACGAAAGATTTGGCCATGACTGAAGCATTGCCACCATACGAAGACACTGTTGCTTCGTAGCTCATCAAAAACTGCTTCGGGTCTGAGTGGCCATCGAATACAGGGAGCTGAGGCGGCTTGTAGGACGGGGGCCAAGGTGTAGCCTGTAGCTCAGCGGACAGAGGAGAAGCATCATCAAAAACAAAATTCCCATGATGGAAATTGTCATACCAATCATCTTCGTTGGGAAAATCCTCCTGATGAAGGTCTTGATGCTGAGGCCTTCGGTGTTGCTCGTCCTGAGCAAGATGACGAACTTCTTCAGATGCTTCGTCTATCTGCCTCTGCAGTTCAGCTACCCTGGCCATCTTTTCCTTCTTGCGTTGAACCTGCTGCTGAAGGATTTCCAGATTTTGAATCTCCTGATCTAGATCATCCTCCGGAGGTGTTGGACTGGTAGCCTTCCTCTTCTGGCTTCGTGCCTCTCTAAGAGAAAGGACGTCTTGATTGGGGTCTAGCGGCTGCAGCGTGCCAGCCCCTGGTGCTGAAGCCTTCTTCGGCGGCATGACGAAGGTGATGCTTGCCGAAGATGTTGAAAAGCTCAAGAAAATGGAAGTGAGTTCACCGGAGGTGGGCGCCAATGTTGGGGACTTGTTCTCAAGCACTTCAAGAGTTAAGAACAAGGCAACATAGAAAATGTTAATCGTTAATGTCCTTCGTCCTCCGAAGCATTATCTCCCTTAGGATGTAATGACTTGCGGACGAAGGTTATGAAGGACATACCTTCATAAACTCATCAGACAATGACGAAGGTGATAAAATATAAATAATATAAAAGAAAACATGAACAATCATTTATTATTGAGCATAAATAAAAATATTATTGAATCACAAGTGTACCTTCAATCGGAAGGAAATGACAATACAAGTGTGACGCAAAAAGCGAATGCCAAGTCAGCGTGAACAGTACAGGGATACTGTTCACCTATTTATAGGCACGGGACACAGCCCTTACAAAATTACATTCATGCCCTTTACATTTGATAATAATTCTATAGTAGTCTACCGAGGTCTGAATAGCCTTTTCATCTTTAAGTCGGTTCCACTCTTTGCTGTCACGCCGAAGCTTTCCTGCTCACACCTTCGGCTCTGTATCAACCTTCGTATTATTCCGGTTTACAGCAACGCCGACTTGTCCGAGGATACCTGCTCACACATTGTACTCCAGAAATACTGTTAAATCCTGTTTTTGAGGACCTTCGGATGCCGAAGGTCCCCAACAGTGAGCTCTACAAGCTAATCTCACTTATACAAGACAAATACATGCTAATCTCCCACTAATCCTCTCATCCTCCCACTAATCCTCTCATCCCTCCCCCTAGTCCCCCACCATGGCTATAAATAGAGGGGCAAGGGCCTCCTCTCATCCCACCCAAGCCATTTCATGGCAACTCTCTTCCTCCCCCCCACACACCCACTCCATGTTCCACACAAGCACACACTAGCATAAGGATCGTTCGGTCGTTCTTCGATCGTTCGTCCCCCCGTTCTTAGTTTGTTCGTTCGTTCGTCCGATCGTTCGATCGTTCGTCCGATCGTTCATGGTTCGTTCGTCCGTTCGTCCGATCATTCGATCGTTCGATCGTTCGTCCATTCATTCGTCCAAATAATCTTTTTCCTGCCGTTATGCTGCCGAAATTCCGATCGTTCGTTCGTTCGATCATTCGATTGTTCATCGTTCGTTCATAGTTCCTATTCATCGTTCATCGTTCGTTCATAGTCCCTATTCATTGTTCTTCCAGATAATCTTTGTCCTGCCGTTATGTTGCCGAAATTCCGATCGTTCGTTCGTCCGATCATTCGATCGTTCGTCCGTTCGTTCGTCCAAATAATCTTTTTCATGTCGTTATGCTGCCGAAATTCCGATCGTTCGTTCGTTCGATCATTCGATCGTTCATCGTTCGTTCATAGTTCCTATTCATCGTTCATCGTTCGTTCATAGTCCCTATTCATCGTTCTTCCAGATAATCTTTGTCCTGCCGTTATGCTGCCGAAATTCCGATCATTCGTTCGTCCGATCATTCGATCGTTCGTTCGTTCGTTCATAGTTCCTATTCATTGTTCATCGTTCGTTCATACGAACTATTCACCATCACTATTCGCCATTACTATTCATCATTACTATTCACCGTTACTATTCATCGACACTATTCACTATTGTTACTATTCATCGATCATCCGATCACCCCAAATTTCAACTACTCATCCATCATGTTGTCCAGTCCACCTAAGAACAGCCAGACCCATATTTCAGTCATACAAACTCCGGTGACTGTGATTTTCCTTCCAGTAGGGAACTTCCCATCTGGTCACCTATCCCAGGTTTCTCCAAGTTGAGCACGCTTAACTTTGAGATTCCTTCGAACCAGGCTTCCAAACTCAGATTCCAATAATTCTCGTTTCTAAATTCTTATCAAACTATTCCCTATCCAACCATGTCATCCCTTAAGCATGGTTCATATTCCAGAAAACTCCTAAAATACTCTTATCCCATATTCTGCCTATAATCTCCCTATTCAGACTAAGTCAGTCGATTCATTCATCACTATTCTCACCAACAGTGAACTTCACTGTGCTACACCACATACACTCAGCTATAAATACACCCAGCTACCCTCTCCTTCTCCACACACACTCAACACCCTCAGCCAAGGCAAACACCCCACCCACTCAGTTACTCCGCTCTGCCGGCTACACGCATAGTGTCACTTCGCCTCCAGTCCACCCTCCTGGTAAGCACCTCCGCTCCACCACCAGTAATATCACAACACCACATGACACAGATTCTACTCAAGACTCTACCCATCCATATATCGCTATTCTGACCACTATACTAAATATCTATTGATATACTTGCTGGTTTGTATGTTTGCTTATTCATGTTGCATAGTTATCGGAGCGTTCGTGCCGTCTCGTGGAGGCCAGATCTGCAAGTCTACGCTAGGCAGTGGAGCCAGAAGCCAGTTCCGTGAGCTCACCCTCCCTTTTGCCGGATAAACACGGCAAGCTCACTGGATCCCTTTGATGCATAAATTACCTATGATTTTTCAACCACAACCCTTAGCCTGTTATTTTATGCATGATATGATTTTGAGACAAGTTATTATGGCCACCTAAGCCGCTTGCCGCAATCAATCCTTGATATATTTGTTACAAATGATTTGAGAAAAGGTGTGAGTTTTCAAAAGAAAATGCTTTTCAAAATGTGTATGATGAAGGGTTTTCACCCTTATCACCTTGTGAGTGGGATGATCAGGGACTCCCTAGTTTAGGAGAGGGCCGAAGGTGATGGCTTAGCTGGTTTAGGCGTGAGCAGAAGGATTGTCCCCTCATATAAGGATCGGTTTGTCATCCTTCACTACCTGTACTCATGACAAGTACAACCACTCAAGACTGTATGGGCAGTCACTCAATCTGAACTCGTACGGTTCAAACCCCAGGGTTATGAAGGCTGGGGAGCACCGGGAGGATAGGGTGGGGGAATGTTTTGTCCGGTTTGGACATGGCGGTGGCCTGACTCCTGCCGGTATAACCGCTAAGGTAAGGACGTGCGAGGAAAGAAAGATATTCGGTTTCGAGTCTCACTAGCTATGAGATCGCAGAGCCGGACTAGTGGGTAAAGTGTATACCTCTGCACAGAGTTTGAAAACCTATTCGAATAGTCTGTGTCCACAGGAATGGACGAGTCTGGTGTGGTATGGCAATTAGTGTTTTATTTTTTAAAAAAGGGATGCTTTTGAGAAAAGTGATTTTTAAAAGGTCCGGTGGTTGAGCCGTGAGCTATGGTGGACGGGAAGTCCAGTAGCTGTTTTTGAAAATGAAAACCAGTGGGAAACTGCTGAGATACCTGGATGGTTTAGTCCAGGGGATTTTGTTCTAATATTGAAAAACTTCCTGCTCCTTTGGGAGAGGATGCGCTTTGAAAAATACAAAATGTTTTACAAAACAACCCTGCACAAAATATTGTTGTTTCTGCAAAATATCCTGAGCTCCACATATTCCATGCATTATATCTGATTTCCCCATTCTGCGGGTGAAGGTGGGCTGCTGAGTACGTTTGTACTCACCCTTGCTTATTTGTTGTTTTTTCAGAAAAAGGAGATCGGGTAAGAGTTGCGACTGTTCCCAACCTTGCCTGTGGCTGTTGGACCGCTGATTTGCTTCGCTGCGTATATCGGGCTGCTTTAGCCCCACTCTGATGATATGTCCCGAGTTGTGGACCAACTCTTAAAGTTGATCGCCACCTTTATAGGTTTGTCTCGTTTAAGCAGATCTGGAATCATCTGTTGTATAAATGTGTTTACTAGCCTCCTAGGACTAGTAATTGTATCACATTTGAGTCCCAGAGGATTGGAGACGCTTCACACGTGGAAGCCGACGAAAATAAAGCGCCCTATTTTCGTCGGCCACGGTGGCCGACAAAAATACCCCGCTGGAGCACCTATTTTCGTCGACCTTGGGGAAGCCGACGAAAATAAGTCATTTACGTCGGTACCGACGAAAATAGTTGCACATTTTCGTCAAATTTATTTTCGGCGGCTATTTTCGTCGGTTTACGCTTATTTTCGTGGGTTTTTGGCCCACGAAAATTTATGTGTTTCCTGTAGTGGATGGCCAAGTCAAAAAGCAAGCTCCAGTGTACTTCGTCTCCGAAGTTTTAAGTTTGTCAAGGAAAAATTATACAGAATTGGAGAAGGTGTTGTATGCTGTGTTAATGGCCTCCAGAAAGCTTCGACATTATTTTCAAGTATATCGCATAATTGTTCCTTCGTCACAGCCTCTGAAGGACATAATGAGGAACAAAGAAGGTAATGGAAGGATTGGAAAATGGGCCGCGAAGCTTAACGAATTCACCATTGACTATGTGCATAGATCCTCAATTTAGTCCCAGGCGTTAGCAGACTTCATCGCTAACTGGACGCCAGGGGCTCAGGAAGAAGAAATAAACAAAGATGCCGAAGCTTGGACAATGTTCTGCGATGGTTCTTGGGGAACCTTCGGTGCAGGAGCGACTGCTGTCCTAGTGGCACCTTCGAAAGTCAGAACATGCTATGCAACCAAGCTTGACTTCAGTTGCACAAATAATATTGCTGAGTACGAAGCACTTCTGTTGGGGCTCCGAAAGTTAAGGGCAATGGGAATAAGAAGGGCCATCCTGAAAACTGATTCTCAAGTCATTTCTGGCCATGTAGACAAAAGTAGCAAGGCAAGAGACCCGAAGCTTGAAAAATATCTAGATACAGTTCGAAGATTGGAGGCTTCTTTCGAAGGTTTTTCTGTCAAGAATATTCCAAGAGGTGAAAATGAGCATGCAGATCTGCTAGCCAAATCAGCGGCTCAGGGGCTCCCTCTACCTTCGGAAGTATTTTTTGAAACAATAAAAGCACCTTCGGTTGAACTCATGGAGAGAGCAGTGCTTGATATTTCTCCAGTACATAGTGAAGATTGGAGGACTGAAATTATATCTTTCCTCCAAGGTAATTGTCTTTCGGATGACGAAGCTTATAATAAGAGAATGGAAGCAAGGACAAGACCGTATGTGATAATAGAAGGGGAATTATATAAACATGGAGTCTGTTCTCCACTTCTCAAGTGTTTATCAAGAGCTGAAGGTATTGAATTAATGAAGGAGATACATGCAGGTCTATGTGGATCTCATATTGGGTCTAGGCCCTTGCTGGGAAAAGTGTTTAGACAAGGAGTTTACTGGCCGAAGGCAGCTTCGGATGCAGCAGAGCTAGTTCAAAAATGTGAAAATTGTCAAAAATGTGTAAGAGACCAGAAACAACCTTCATCTCTCACTCAACTAATACAACCCACCTGGCCGTTGCAAAGATGGGGCCTGGATCTGTTAGGTCCACTTCCACCAGCGCAAGGCAATTTGAGATATGTTGTGGTGGCTGTAGAATATTTTTCCAAGTGGATTGAAGCAAAGCCTTTGGCTACAATAACTTCGGTTACAGTCTAGAAATTCTTCTGGCAAAATATTGTTTGTCGCTTTGGCGTGCCGAAGGCTATAACTGTGGATAATGGAACACATTTTGATGCCGAAACTTTCAAGGATTTCTGTGATCAGATTGGCACAAAGATTCATTTTGCATCAGTTAGGCATCCGGAGTCAAATGGGCTGGTCGAAAGAGAAAATGGATTATAATGACAGGAATAATGAAGCTAATCTTCAATCAGCCCAGAGGAAAGTGGTCAGATGAGCTGATTAAAATGAGTGGAGCCACAATACAACCATATCAAGATCAATAGGTTTTACACCATTTAAATTATTATTTGGTGATGAAGCTATAACCCCAGAAGAAGCTAAAGTAGGGTCAATAAGAACAGCAGCTTCGGCGGACGACGAAGTTGATTATCACATAGAAAAAGATACTATAGAAGGGACCAGACTTCAAGCTGTGGAGAACATCAATAAGTATCAAGCCGAAACAATAAAATGGCGTGACAGAAAAGTTTGGTTGAAAAATATTAAGCCAGGGCATTTGGTGCTTCAGAGAGTGGCCAATCCGGACACAGTAGGCAAACTATAACTGAAGTGGGAAGGACCTTTTCTGGTGGTATCTTCGTCAAGGCCCGGTTCTTACAGATTGAAGGATATGGACAACAACGACATTCCTAGATCTTGGAACACAGATGAGCTTCGAAGATATTATGTGTAATTTGATGTAATCTTTTTTCATTCTTTCCTATGGCACCCTTTTCCTTTCCAAAGGGGGAGAAAGGTTTTTAATGGGGCCATAGCTTGTAATTTTTCCTTTCTTATTTAGCTCTACGAGAGCCAAATCCCCCAAAAGAATGTAAAATGTAAAATCTGAGCATGCACATCGAGTGCAGAGAGAGAAAAAAAGCAGGGAGAAGCTCAAAAGTTGTCCCCAAGGGGATGCAGAGCACGACGAAGCTACAAAAAGTCGTTCCTAAGGGAGCGCAGCGTAAGTTTTCTGCTCAAAAGTCGTTCCTAAGGGAATGCAGAGCCAAATACCGCCGAAATATAAGGCGAAGAAGTTCAAAAGTCGTTTCTAAGGGGATGCAGAACTTATACCGCCGAAATAGAAGGCGAAGAAGTTCAAAAGTCGTTCCTAAGGGGATGCAGAACTTACACCAAAAAATAAGCGGTGAACACCGAAAAATAAACGGTGAAGAAGACTCCAAAGTCGTTCATAAGGGGATGCAGAGTCTGGGTGTGGCTTCGTAAGCGTGTGTTTGGACATTCATTTGCACATTACATCACATCATTCATTGCATTCATACACATTCATTTAGACATTCGTAGGATCATCATCATATCATAGAGTACACACAGTTGCTTCGGCTCTAATGACAAGGCTTCGATGAGTACAAAAGAAGCAGATTTATGCTTCGTTGTGTACAAAAAGAAGGGAAGGTGTTTTTCGCCTTTGGCTCAAAAAATACAAGTTTCGTCCACATCAAAGCAATTCATACACGGATGAAAAGGTAAAAATATATTACAAGGTATGAACAAGTTTACAAAGCAGTGTTTGATTCCTAAATTACAATAACTTTTACAAAGTTAATTCAAAATTTCTCTAGAGCTTTTTGCAGTAGCTTCATCAGTACCCGTCAAGCTTCGGATCATTGATCTTCGGCTTCGTCATTCTGTACATAACAAAGCGGTATAAGGTAAATAAAAATCTCAAGAAAAGGTAAGCAATAGGTACAAGTTTAGTACCAACTTGAGATGACTTCGAGCTTCGTCACCAGCTGAATTCCGCTCACCCTTCGTCCAAATTTGAGTTATGAATCTATTTCCAATGCTTCGGGCCATACTGGGGATGTCAGTTAAATCCGCTGGTGACAGGCTGAAGTTTGGCCTGTTCATGATCTTCCCATGCGTGCAACCAGTCTTCATGAAAGCAACAGCTGTGCCGCGAGAAGCTAGCAGGGCACAGAAGTCACCGTGCCCAGCTATAACTTCGTCAAGCGCATCAACTTCGCCCTTAATATGTTCGAAGGTGCCTGCCAGGTCTTCAACCGAAGGTTCAAATTTTTCAGAACTGGCTCCAATTGAGTTGAAGACATGCTTCAGCCGTTGCACGCACCGGTTGCCGAAGTTTAGGCATTTGTCTTGAAGCTCTTTCAAGGATTTTTGTAAATTCGAACTCTTTTCAACTTCGGCTTTAACCTTCGTATCGAAATTCTTCTTTTTCTTGCTCGAAGCTTTCTGATTTCAGGAGGAGTTCACTGTTTAATCTAGTAATTTCGGCTTGGGCTTCTGCCAGTGAACCCTCCATTGTCTGAAGAACAAAATCTTTCTTTTCAAGAGCAGCTTCATGATCTTTGATTTTGTTCTCTAAGCCTTCAATTATAACCTCATTTTTCTTATCTTCATCGGGAAAAATTTTACCTTGAAATTAGAATAGAATAAACTGCCGACGATATGCTGTCGTCGGTAGCGACTGATGTCGGCTTCAAGCTTCAGGAAACCAACACTCTTCGACAGAGTGCTGATAACCTTCGCTCCAGTTCGATCTCGAATACATCCTAAGCTTTCTTCGTTAATTCCGCCAAAGAGCATCGCTCCTGGCTGGTAGCCACAGGATATAGCATACTCCTACAGTTCCTCTTTCTCAGCCTTAGATAACTCTTGACCAATTATATTTTGAAAATTGAAGCCTTTTTCCTTCGAAATATCTTTGGCGATTTCCTTCCCTTTTTCAGGAACTGTGGCTAGGGTTTCTTTGGCAGCTGCAGCAGCTTCTACCACGGCCATATCCAAGAGCATTTTATCAATATCAGATAATATGCTCTTCAGATTGGTTTCTTCAGCAGTTGTAGCTTCGGCAGTAGCAGCTTTGGTAGGATCAGCTTCGACAAAAGAAGCAGCAACTTCGGCAGCTGGTGTTATTTTTGACGCTGAGGCCAGCAGTGGCGTTTCCTCAATAGCTTCTATAACAGTAACAATCCTTCGCCTTTTTGGCCCAACCACCTTCTTCGCTGCCGAAGGTTCCTCCTCCTTTTGTAAAAGCTTCGTCAGATGCGTCCTGTGGCGGAACCGCCCGAATTATTCCAACTTAAGTGCCTAAGTCCCGCCTTAGAGGCTAGACCACACTTAAATAGGAATAAACCATCAGTCCCTCGGATCTAGTCCGATAAAGCCACTTAACTAGGATCGAATACCACTAGCTCAATCGAAGGTGAGACACAGAGAAATACAATAAAGCATAATACCATAAATTAATAAAGTATCATTAGTGATTACATTATCGGAGTTTCAGAAATAATAACCATAAATTTTAATGCAGCGGAAATAACTAACGGAGAAAACCGAGTAACATGGCGAAGCCTGGCCATGCTACTCCTCCTGGTCCTCTCTTGCGGAAGCAGTAACCCACTTGACCATCTATCCCGGTGGCAGGGATGAGGGCCAAGTCACACCATCAACCAATCATCCTAAGGAGTACCTGCAAAAATTATGCCACAAGCATGACTGAGTATACTAATACTCGGCTAGACTTACCCGGTGTGAGGAGTCTACTCCTCTACCTCTAGACTTGCAGCTGTTTGGCTGAGGGGTTTGGTTTGCCAAAAGCACTAGCTGAGTCTAAAATCAAGTTTAGCTTTTCCAGTTTTAGTGTGACTCTCTTAAGACTAAATATGTATTTATCTAATCATACATGGTATCAAGCATTTAGCAATCAACATCATTTGCCAAAATCAACACATTTCCACTTGTTACTCAATGTAGCAGCATGGATCAAGCAGTCTCATTAGCTGCGAGAAGCAGACGATTTGAATCGAGTTTTTAAACCTTGCAAGGTAAACCTAAACACACGACGTGGCGAGGCACTCCGTCCCCACACACATCAATCGTCCCCATCGATTCCCTGGCAACAGATCAGGGCTCACCGCCTTGGCGTACAATGCCTCACTGACCCCGACTGCCGTCGTGCAGTGACCGCACTTGTACCCACCATAACCGGAATGAGAGACCACGTCTTAGGTCGCGTGAGGGGTAAAGTCTGCGGACAGGTTCACTCAGGTACTAGACTTACCAATTTACCATATTTCTCGGCATATTTTAGTACGTTCAAACGCTTGACACACGGTACCACACCTTAATCCTTATTCCAATTTCTGTCTCGGAGACGACGCATCCCCATGGACTGTCGTCAACAGACCATCATCATTCCGATATAAAATGGATACAATCAATTCCTGACCTCGCGCGAGTGCTAGAAAAATCACTCGACTTCTACCGAGATCCCTAATTAGTAAAGCAACTACTCGACCTAGCATACTAGTATCCATCTCAAAAGGAATCTTGAGTTCATGCAACTAGGGTTTCAGTCAACTCCTACACTTAAGTGCATAGTACAAGCCTACAAACATTAAGTGCAGTAAAATAGCATATATAACGGTTATGCATAAAACCGGGGCTTGCCTTTGATTTAACACTTAGATAGTGTTTGCTGGGGGAGGTGCTCGCTTGGCGAGCATCCACTGGTTAAGTCCATCCTTCTTCAGGCCGTCCACCAACTGCATCTTGTGGTTGGCACCACATCGCTTGCATGATCATCCTCTCTCGGTCCTAAATGAGATGCAAGATGCATATGTATGAATGAAATAGCACAAGATACTTTAAGTACATGTTAGCGAATTAAACACTAAGTAGCGAGACCTCATAAGCAACCACACACACTAGCGTTAGCTAACTACATATCATCGAGCGCACAACATTTAACACCACTAAAAGACGACCAACATTTTGTATATTTACGCAACACAAATACAACCCCATAAGTACGAGCGTTTATTTAATTTGCTACGGCTTTTCATTAGTTCTTCTATTTATCACGCACAAGCATCACCGACAACACAAGTTCAATAGAGGACATAAGCATCAATGTCTATGGAATTCCTATATCACAATCAACTAGAGAAAGAACATATAAAACAGGACATACATGTTATCTCAAGCTTAGCCACTACAAGTCTATGTCCGTTAAGTGCTAACTAAGCATTTTTAGCCAAAAGGGTGAACTCAACAATCAAATAAGCACTTGCAGAATTTTAGGACAGGAGCACATCAGTCACTCGTTTTAACCATAACTCTTCAAATATTAATCCAAAAATAGCAAACTCGGACTTTCTGGAAAGCTTAAAAAGTGCTCTACAACTTTGGTATTGTCATCACAACATGATTCAACACTTAGCAATGTCAAAAAGTGATAATACAACAGCTCTGTCCAGATTTGGACAGATTCAGACTTGCGACTTCAAAAATTCATAACTAGAGATTCAGAAATCCAAACAAAGTGATCTTAGACTTTCTGGAAAGCTACTTAAATTTTCTACAAATTATTTATAAACATCTCTGGCTGGTTTAATATGTATCAAGGGTAAAATACACTATGAAGGCTGTGCTGTTCAGAACTGGACAGATTCAGTCTTCACACTTTAAACATCCATAACTTAATATTTAAACCACCAAAAAGAGTGATCCAAGACTTTTTGGAAAGCTTGGCAAAAGCACTACATAAATTTTATAATCACCAAGAAGGGATTCTATGTTGAACTGAATCAAACAATTCAGTTTTCGAAATCTGTTCTGTTAGAGGACAGAACACATCAACCAGTTTGTAAAATTCATAACTCTTAAACTATCAGGCCTATGGTTATGAAATTTTAACACAAGCAAGATCAGAAAAGCATCTACAACTTTCTAATAACGATCGTGAACAGATGGAAACATTATCTTAAGCAAACAATTCAAACTCTGAAATCTGTATAGAATTTGGACAGATTCAGTTACTGAATTTGTAAAAAGCATAACTCCTAAACGATCAGACTTATGCCGGTCAAATTTTAACACAAGTAAGATAATAGAGTTATCTACAACTTTCTTGTGACCACCAATAACCTATTTCAACATTAACTTAAGAAACCATTGCAATTTCTGAAATCTGTTCAGAAATTCGATAGATTCAGGTGCTGGGCTTGTGAAAAGCACAACTCCTAAACGATCAGGTTTATGGCTGTCAAATTTTAGTACAAGCAAGATAATAAGGTTATCTACAACTCTTCTATATGACTTTTCTACAGAAAACAAGTTTTAGTTCATCAAACATACAGCACGACAAAAACAGCGTGTGCAGCCCAAAACAGCAATTAATAAATTTCAGCTCATTGCCATGTTTTAGAGACTTGAATTATTCTAACACTTTATCATTTGTTAGAGTTAAATTAATCAAATGAGAACTAACAAGTAGACTTACATTTTTTTGTCAAGTCATTTAGTGCACTAAAATTACCACATACATTTAACAAATGCATTCACCATAACCATGCACATTTAAACCGTAACAAGCAATTCACCGTGATTACGAGCTTAACCAAGCCATCTAACAAGTCGGCTAACTAGAGCAACAGTCTAGGCCGCTATACAACATACTCGTCGGCTAGCCTTTTATTATCGAAATCCGAGACACAACATATACATAACAATCACTTAACGCAATTGACTCCTTAACATTAGTTAGCTAATCACAGCATAAGACTTAGCAACCCATTTAGACATTGCAACTCAAAACATGGGTGGGAGTAGGTTAATTAATGTTTCTTAACCTTTTCTCAACTTAAACTGGACAACACACAAGTCACTTAAAACACCATATTTTTTTAGGAGGTCTACCATAGAGGCAATAACATATGGCATAAAACTCCATAAGACTTACTTGCTACTAAAGGACCTAAAACACTTAGGTGCATATGTTATCGGATTGTTCTTCAATTTTAACCAGGACCGACTTATGAATGCTACTTGCTTCCAATAATTCTTGGGCTGCGATAACGCTTATATAAGACCTCTAATCAACCAACAAGATATTTATTTTACCCAATGGGAACGGAATGCAATATTTGACAAGGCAAGGCATCGACCCGCCATACAACAGAAAGCATGACGACACCGACAGATGCTATCAACTAATCATTAAAAATATTAAACTTACTTCTCGCTTTACCACTACACCACCCTTTAGTCACATGACCATCGGGAGCATCCTTCACACGATTATACAATAGCAACCTAAACGTCGGGTCACACAATACATACATCTTTCCTCGTTGCGAGTATAACCATATTACATCATATACCCGCACACCTCAAATAAACATCTTACGCCACCATTACCATAATACACCACGTCACCACACACATACGTGCACTAATTCAATCCTCACATCCCTTGTATTTGCAGAATTACTCATCACATAAAACAAGCATGACACATTTGTTTACCAAAACATGAATGCGACCTTGCCACCGCATATAACCAAAACATTTTATACCCACATATATTCAAACACCAATATACACCACATCAACCAAAACGTAATTAGACAAACTACAAATCGCACACATCAACAACCTATTGCTCTCTAACCGCAAATGCGATCCTACCAACGTGTATAGCCGAAACACTTTACATACATCCACATATATACATGCACTGCCAACCAAAGCATATGTATTGCAAACTATAAATCAATCAACCTAAACGAGTCGGGACTAGACGCATGGGCTGTCCACATGGCTCGACATTTCGTCGAATGGGCAAGGCGCGAAGCGCGGCGTCGACCACTAGCTGCGATTAGACACACACAACGGTTCAACATTTTTACCGAGCACACAAAAAAATGTGATAGCAGCAAGGGGAGCGGGGTGTCTCACCGGGGGTCGACGACGTCGCGAGCGGGGCTGCGCCAAAAACAGCATACACCCGGCGAGCGTCACGGCATGCTGCAACAACACATCTCCCTCGACATTATGCCGAACACTTGGCATGCGCGCAGCGGTGGCAGTGAGACAAAGCGAGGGAAGGTGCCGAGGCTGTTGTTTTGTGGGGAAGAGAGGAGGAGCAGGGGCCTAAAGCTGGGCGACATTGGCCTCTCGCCATGGGTGGAGCTCGGATGGGGGCAATGCTGCCATGGGAGAGGAGTTTGGTTGTCCTCCATGGCTGTTTAGATCTCAGGCGCAGCAGAGGTTTTTTTGAGGCGCTGAAACATGGAGGAGCAGAGGGCTCTGGCTAGGGGAGCGGTGGCTCGGCCACGACAATAGCATGGGAGGAGGGTGCTGGCTGCCGTGCACAAGCGAAGGTTCACGCCGAGCTGAGGCTCCCTGGCCGGTGCTTCGGGCGTTCCCTGGCCACGGCAGGGAAGAGCAGGGGGTGCCATGGCTGCTAGCCAGAGCTGGAGCTCGGTCTGCAACAGAGGGAGGGGATGAGCTGGGCGGCCTTGAAGCTCCTACGCGCTAGAGAAGTCGGCTCCCTGCTGCAGCCGCTCGCCAGGAGGAGCAGGGAGGGCGCCGCGCCATGGCTGGCCGAGGGGAGGAAGGGCTAGACGCCATGGGAGCAGCTTCAGCGCACCGAGGGAGAAGGGCGTCCTGCTGCAGGGGCGTCGAGCGCAGGGAGAAGAGGGCCGGCCATGGGAGAGAGGCCAGCGCCCTGGGAGGAGCTCGGCGGCATGGGAGCTTGGAGCTCGGCTCCCTGCATGCTGCCGTGTAGGAGGAATGGGAGAGCTGCTGCGTGAGAGAAGAAGACAAGGAAGAAGAAAGTGGCGGCTAGGGGGTAAGTGAAAAATTGCCAAGTGCAAGGGAAGGCACTTCTATTTATAGGCATGTGGTTGGGTTAGGGTTTCTTAGTGGGCCTATTGGGCTTGAATGGGCTTGGCCCAAAACACGTAATCGGGCTACGCCAAATTATTTTCCGGAACAAAATGCTCCTGCGGAATTCGTCTCAACGGTGAACAGAGCGAAATAGAGTTCGGACGAACGGACGATTGAGCGATTAATTCGGCCGAGAGTTTGATTTGATTTCGCTCGAAAATAACTCATCGCGCATGATTTGAAAATAAATCGTCTTAAGACATGACTGTCTTTCGGATTTATGATTGAAAGAGATAAATCGCGACATTAAAAAAATCATCGCCGATGTTGATTTTTGAAATCGGATCGAACACACAGGTATTAAGCCGAGTCAGATAAGAATTTATTTGAGGACAACGCATTGGAGTTTCCGCTTTGAAACTTCTCGCGCACTATTTTAGAAATAAATGTTTCTCTCAGACTTTTGATCGGCTTTGGATTTTTAGTCGGAGAAGGTGAATCGTGGCATTTTAAAAAGCACTGTCGATGCGGGTTTTGAATTCGGTTCGGACATGAGATATTTGGCTGAGTCGGATAAATTTGATTAGAGGACGACATATCGAGTATTCCGTCTGAGAGTACGGACTCGGATTAAAATAGTCGGACATTGATCGAGGTTCGAGGAATTAGACTCGGGCTCAGATCCAATAGCAGCCATCGAGAGTTTGATGAGCTTCAGATGAGATTTATAATTCGAGATGGATTATCGAGTTTGTATTCGTGCCGAGAAATAAAAGTTTTAACACGCTCCAAAATTGGTTGTTTCTCGCGATCGAATAACTCCGAATTCGGTGAACTTCCATGAGAAAGCCTAATAAACTGAGATAGACACGATCGAAAAATAGAAATTTTCACTGAGCATCCGAGATTTGGATAAATCTCCCGACATAACACGAAACTGACACCTGGGGTGTCACATGGCCCCAGTGGACTTAGCAGCTTGATAGTTAAAGATTCGGTCATTACCTTTAAAATTCCTTCTACATCAGCAGCAGAAGGTGTTGAAGGAGTTTCTTCCTCTATCTCAGCTGTTTTTGGCTTCGGAGCTGCAGCCTTTCTCTTCTTCGGAGCAGCCACCTTCGGCTCAGGGCTGGATTTTCTCTTTTTTATAGTTTCTTCATCTTTTTTCACCATCCTAGCAGCTTGTCTGCTCAGAACACTAACAATCCTCTTTCTCTTTTGCCCTTTGGCACCCTTGTTCAATCGCTCATAGTAAGGGTATTCAAAGTTCAAGACATCCATCACCCGATTCAACCTTCGTTTTGGTCGGATGCCGAAGGCCGCTGTCATCAGTTGATCCTCTTTTTTGGTGTAATTCCCCAGCACTTCATTACACACTGTTTCAATCATTTCCAGCCACTCTTGGCAAGGTTCTTTAAATTGTTTCTCAAATTTAAACCGATAAGGAAGTCACACAAGCTCAAGTCCCTTCTTCGTTCCTTTTAGTTTCGGCATGCTAAATTCGCTCAAAGTCGGAGATGTTCTGTTAGCCAAATATTCTTGAACTAGATCTCTGGTGCTGATCTGTTCGACTACCACCCTGAATTCTGCCACAACTTGTTGGCATGGTGACTCCGACGTCATGCGGCATAGGGGCCTAGTCAACCCGAAGCTTAAGCTCAGCGGGCTCAGCACTAGCGTCTTCAGCTTCTCCCTCTTCTTCTCATCGGCCTTGACATAGAACCACTCACTTTTCCAGCCGGTTGGCCACTTGGTGCGATAGCTAAGCACCGGGGCCTTCATATCCTTGCGATATGCGAAGTTGTAACAACCAAAGTTTTCATGCAGCCCGTCTTCTCTAGCCTTCGTCTGGTAATGCAGCTCATGCACTCGGCAGAAAACTTCGGCATTCGATTCCATTCCTTGGCTTCGGAGAGCCCAGATGAAGACGCTAAACCTAACGATAGCGGTAGGGGTCAGCTGATGAAGATAGATCTCATAATTATCCAAAACTTCCCCAATCATCTCGTTCAAGGGAAACCATAACCCCGCTCTGAAAAAAGCTCTTAAAAACCACTACTTCATCATTTTTCGGTGTCGGAGTGATTTCTTCCCCGGCAAAATGAATCAGCTTCTTCTGAGCTTCTCTGAAGTAGCCCAGCTTTATCATCATGGGCATATCAGCTTTAGAAATGGTAGATTTTCCAAAATCTAAGTGGCTAGGTTTTGACGGGATCAGAATGCTATAATCTTCTTCTTCTTCATCAGTGATTTCTTCCTCAACATCTTGTTCAGTTTCGGCAGCAGGTGCACCTTGTTCAATGGCTTCCTCTGTCACAACCAGTCTCAATTGTCTCATCACTTCGGAGATCAGGGCAGTACCGGTGGCTTTGGCCTCCTCTCTGTCACGGGTCACCCTCGCAGTTGAACGCACTCTGGCCATCTGATGTTCAATCTCTTACAGTTCTTATGAAGTTGATGATTTTACAGTATTGACGAAGCTCCCTCTTATGCCGAAGCTAAATAAAAACGATTCTTTGCTCGAGAATGCGATGAAAAAGCTTCGGCTATGGTTAAATTTTTCAGCAGCACAACAGTGCAATGGCAATGAATGCTGTGGTAACTTCACACCTACCCGTCTGCTTATATAGTGCTGTAGGTGTGAAGGTGAATCGTCAAGCTGCCTACACCCGCTGAACAGTTACCACACCCACTGAACGGTGGACCTGAGAGCACCTAGAGGGGGGGTGAATAGGTGATCCTGTGAAACTTAAACTTATAGTCACAAAAACTTGTTAAGTGTTAGCACAATAATCGCCAAGTGGCTAGAGAGGAGTCTCAACAAAACACAATACCACAAGAGATCAAACACAGAGATGACATAGTGGTTTATCCCGTGGTTCGGCCAAGACCAACACTTGCCTACTCCACGTTGTGGCGTCCCAACGGACGAGGGTTGCAATCAACCCCTCTCAAGCGGTCCAAAGACCAACTTGAGTACCACGGTGTTTTGCTTTGCCTTTCAATATCCCGTTTGCGAGGAATCTCCACAACTTGGAGCCTCTCGCCCTTACACTTAAGATTCACAAAGAAATACGGAGTAAGGGAGAAACTAGCAACGCACACAAGACTCAAAATCAGAGCAACAGCACGCACACAAGTTGCAACAAGAGCTCGCAACACCACTCAATGAGTTCACAACTCAACAAGAGCTCTAGATGCTATCACAATGAACCAAATGCGTGGAATCGATGTCTTGGTGCTTAGGAATGTTGTAGGAATGCTTGGTGTCCTCCTCCATGCGCCTAGGGGTCCCTTTTATAGCCCCAAGGCAGCTAGGAGCCGTTGAGAGCAAATCTGGAAGGCTGATCTTGCCTTCTGTTGACTGGTGCACCGGACAGTCCGGTGCACACCGGACACTGTCCGGTGCCCGATTTCTTTCCTTGAACGGCGCAGCCGACCGTTGGCCGCTAGAGAGCCGTTGGCGCACCGGACATGACCGGTGCACACCGGACAGTCCGGTGCCCCCTTCTAGCCGTTGGCTCGGCCACGTGTCCCGCGTAGATCGCGTGGCCTACCGTTGGCCCGGCCGACCGTTGGCTCACCGGACAGTCCGGTGCACACCGGACAGTCCGGTGAATTATAGCCGTACGTCGTCGGCGAATTCCCGAGAGCGGCCACTTCGCTCGAGCCAGCTTGGCGCACCGGACACTGTCCGGTGCTCCCAGACTCAGCAGAGTCTTGGCTGCTCGAGCCAAGACAATTCCAATTCGATTTTTTCTGTTTCCAGCACTTAGACACAATATATTAGTCCATAAACAATATACTAAGTCTGAGAAACATACCTTTATTCTTGATTTGTACTTTGTCCACCATTTTACACTTAAGCACTTGTATTGGACACTAAATCACCAAAATACTTAGAAATGGCCCAAGGGCACATTTCCCTTTCAATCTCCCCCTTTTTGGTGATTTATGCCAACACAACATAAAGCAAGTAGAACAAATACAAAATCATTTCAAACAAGAACTCAAAATTGTTTTGGTTCAATTTTGGCATATATGGATCATCCTTTGCCACCACTTGGTTTGTTTTTGCAAATCAAAACTCAAATTTCTATCTCTAAGTCAAACACACATGTTAAGGCATAAAGAGAGTCATTTCAAGAGTATTTGATTCAAGATTCCAAAAACTCCCCCTTTTTCCCATAATCAGCATTTCTCCCCACAAGAAGCCAACTTTTGACACGATAGACAATAAAAGAGTTTTGACAAACAAAAAGCTCTATTCTACTATTTTCAAAATATCTCAAGTGGTAGCTGATCGCTCTATTCTACTATTTTCAAAATATCTCAAGTGGTAGCTGATCCATTTATCGCTTTGGCCTTTATTTTCTCCCCCTTTGGCATCAAACACCAAAACGGGATCAATCTTGGCCCTTTAACCCCATTGCCTCACCAAAATCTTCAAATAAGAGTACAAAGGCAATAAGAGTTAAAAGATGAACTTGGAAAAGTTACTCTTTTCATCGGAGTGCAGTGGAAGTCTTGCATGGTCCAAGTCCACCTTTTCCCTTTTAATTCTCATTCGAGACTAAAACACGCAAACTCAAGCATATGGTTAGGGCCTGTTTGTTTACCCCAATGGATTATATAATCTGGATTATTTTTGGAGGATTATATAATCTGGATTATATAATTTGGATTATATAATCTGAGTAGTCATGTTTGTTTACCCAGATTATCTGGCGTGTTTCTGTTGGGCGACGGGCTTCTCCGATCCGATAGGCGCAAAAACGATTCGGTAGATTATAATGGCAATGATGGGTAATTTCTAGGAAACTTGAAAGGGTAGTGGGGAAGTGGGAAAAAAATAATCTGAAATAAGCACCTCCTCACTTGCTTATGGATTATCATAATCCAAGAGGTTAGATTATATAATCTGGGCAAATAAGCTAGACTGTTTGTTTGCCTCTTAGGATTATTTAATCCAGATTATATAATCTGGGGGTAAACAAACAGGCCCTTAGTCTCAAAGGGTCAAGTTGTAACACATCTCCCCCTAAAACTGTGCATCACTTTGCAACGGACTTGTGAGGTCCAGGGAGTGTTTGTACAACTTGAGCACCATACTAAACAACAAAATGCAAAAAGTAACATGATCAAGAGCATAAATACATGTATGCTACAATTCAATCCAAGTTCCGCGAATCTAAGACATTTAGCTCACTACGCAGCCTGCAAAAGGTCTTCTCATCTAGAGGCTTGGTAAAGATATCGGCTAGCTGGTTCTCGGTGCTTACATGAAACACTTCGATATCTCCCTTTTTCTAGTGGTCTCTCAAAAAGTGATGCCGGATGTCAATGTGCTTTGTGTGGTTGTGTTCAACAGGATTTTCCGCCATGCGGATAGCACTCTCATTGTCACATAGGAGTGGGACTTTGCTCAGATTGTAGCCAAAGTCCCGAAGGGTTTGCCTCATCCAAAGTAGTTGCGCGCAACACTGTCCTGCGGCAACATACTCGGCCTCAGCGGTGGATAGGGCAACGGAGGTTTGTTTCTTAGAGTTCCACGACACCAGGGACCTTCCTAAGAATTGGCACGTCCCTGATGTACTCTTCCTATCGACCTTACATCCAGCATAGTCGGAATCTGAGTATCCAACCAAGTCAAAGGTAGACCCCTTTGGATACCAGAGCCCGAAGCAGGGCGTAGCAACCAAATATCTAAGAATTCGCTTCACCACCACTAAGTGACACTCCTTAGGATTGGATTGAAATCTAGCACACATGCATACGCTAAGCATAATATCCGGTCTACTAGCACATAAATAAAGTAAAGACCCTATCATTGACCGGTATGCTTTTTGATCAACGGACTTACCTCCTTTGTTGAGGTCGGTGTGTCCGTCGGTCCCCATCGGAGTCTTTGCGGGCTTGGCGTCCTTCATCCCAAACCGCTTTAGCAGATCTTGTGTGTACTTCGTTTGGGAGATGAAGGTGCCGTCTTTGAGTTGCTTCACTTGGAACCCAAGGAAGTAGTTCAACTCGCCCATCATCGACATCTCGAATTTCTGCGTCATCATCCTGCTAAACTCTTCACAAGACTTTTGGTTAGTAGAACCAAATATTATGTCATCGACATAAATTTGGCACACAAACAAATCACCATCACATGTATTAGTAAAAAGAGTTGGATCGGCTTTCCCAACCTTGAAAGCATTAACAATTAGAAAGTCTCTAAGGCATTCATACCATGCTCTTGGGGCTTGCTTAAGTCCATAGAGCGCCTTAGAGAGCTTACACACGTGGTCGGGGTACCGTTCATCCTCGAAGCCAGGGGGTTGCTCCACGTACACCTCCTCCTTGATTGGCCCGTTGAGGAAAGCGCTCTTCACATCCATTTGGAACAACCTGAAAGAATGGTGAGCGGCATATGCTAGCAAGATACGAATTGATTCTAGCCTAGCCACAGGAGCAAACGTCTCCTCAAAGTCCAAACCTGCGACTTGGGCATAACCTTTTGCCACAAGTCGAGCCTTGTTCCTCGTCACCACCCCGTGCTCGTCCTGTTTGTTGCGAAATACCCACTTGGTTCCCACAACGTTTTGCTTGGGACGAGGCACCAGTGTCCAAACTTCATTGCGCTTGAAGTTGTTGAGTTCCTCCTACATGGCTAACACCCAGTCCGGATCTAGCAAGGCCTCTTCTACCTTGAAAGGCTCAATAGAAGAGACAAAGGAGTAATGCTCACAAAAATTAACTAATCGAGATCGAGTAGTTACTCCCTTGCTAATATCACCCAGAATTTGGTCGATGGGATGATCCCTTTGAATCATCGCTCAAACTTGGGTTGGTGGTGCCGGTTGCGCTTCTTCCTCCATCACATGATCGTCTTGTGCTCCCCCTTGATCACACGCCTCTTGTTGATGAACCTGTTCATCGTCTTGAGTTGGGGGATGCACCAAAGTTGAGGAAGAAGGTTGATCTTGCTCCTTTTGTTCCTGTGGTCGTATATCACCAATCGCCATGGTTCGTATAGCAGCCGTCGGAACATCTTCTTCATCTACATCATCAAGATCAACAGCTTGCTCTCTTGGAGAGCCATTAGTCTCATCAAATACAACGTCGCTAGAGACTTCAACCAATCCCGATGATTTGTTGAAGACTCTATACGCCTTTGTATTTGAGTCATAACCTAACAAAAACCCTTCTACGACTTTGGGAGCAAACTTAGAATTTCTACCCTTCTTCACTAGAATGTAGCATTTGCTCCCAAATACACGAAAGTAAGATACATTGGGTTTGTTACCGGTTAGAAGCTCATACGACGTCTTCTTGAGGAGGCGGTGAAGGTAGACCCTGTTGATGGCGTGGCAAGCCGTGTTGACGGCTTCCGACCAAAAACGCTCGGGGGTCTTGAATTCTC
Source organism: Zea mays (assembly GCF_902167145.1). NCBI lineage: Eukaryota > Viridiplantae > Streptophyta > Magnoliopsida > Poales > Poaceae > Zea > Zea mays. Next base: position 26,317,850 of record NC_050100.1, on the reverse strand, counting down.
CAAGCATCGTCCTCGCCATATCGATTAGCGTCCTGTTCTTCCTCTCTACCACACCATTTTGCTGTGGTGTGTAGGGAGCGGAGAACTCGTGCTTGATCCCTTCCTCCTCAAGGAACTCCTCCACTTGAAGGTTCTTGAACTCGGACCCGTTGTCGCTCCTTATCTTCTTCACCTTGAGCTCAAACTCATTTTGAGCTCTCCTGAGGAAGCGCTTGAGGGTCCCTTGGGTTTCAGACTTATCCTGCAAAAAGAACACCCAAGTGAAGCGGGAAAAGTCATCAACAATAACTAAACCATACTTACTTCCTCCTATGCTTAGATAGGCGACAGGTCCGAAGAGGTCCATATGTAGCAGCTCCAGGGGTCTTGATGTGGTCATCACATTCTTGCTGTGATGCGCTCCTCCCACCTGTTTACCTGCCTGACAAGCTGCACAAGGTCTGTCTTTTTCGAATTGTACGTTAGTCAAACCTATCACGTGTTCTCCCTTTAGAAGATTGTGAAGGTTCTTCATCCCCACATGTGCTAAGCGGCGATGCCACAGCCAGCCCATGCTAGTCTTAGCAATTAAGCATGCATCTAGACCGGCCTCTTCTTTCGCAAAATCAACTAAGTAAAGCTTGCCGTCTAATACACCCTTAAAGGCTAGTGAACCATCACTTCTTCTAAAGACAGACACATCTACATTTGTAAAAAGACAATTATATCCCATATTGCATAGTTGACTAACAGATAGCAAATTGTAACCAAGAGACTCAACTAAAAACACATTGGAGATAGAGTGCTCATTAGAAATTGCAATTTTACCTAACCCTTTTACCTTGCCTTGATTCCCATCACCGAATATAATTGAATCTTGGGAATCCTTATTCTTGACGTAGGAGGTGAACATCTTCTTCTCCCCCGTCATATGGTTTGTGCATCCGCTGTCGATAATCCAGCTTGAACCCCCGGATGCATAAACCTGCAAGGCAAATTTAGGCTTGGGTCTTAGGTACCCAACTCATGTTGGGTCCTACAAGGTTAGTGCAAATATCCTTAGGGACCCAAATGCAAGTTTTGTCTCCCTTGCATTTTGCCCCTAACTTCCTAGCAACTATTTTCCTATCCTTTCTACAAATAGCAAAGGAAGCATTTAAAGCATGATAAATTGTAGAGGGTTCATTCATTACTTTCCTAGGAACATTAACAACATTTCTCCTAGGCATATTATGAACAACATTTCTACTACCAACATTTCTATTATGCACATAAGAAGAACTAGAAGCAAACATGTCATGAGAATCAAAAGCATCATATGCGTTACATCTCCTATAAGCATTTCTAGATTGTCTCCTATCATGGTACATAAAGGCATGGTTCTTTTGCACACTACTAGCCATAGGGGCCTTCCCTTTCTCCTTGGCGGAGATGGGAGCCTTATGGCTTGTCAAGTTCTTGGCTTCCTTCTTGTAGCCAAGTCCATCCTTAATTGAGGGGTGTCTACCAATTGTGTAGGCATCCCTTGCAAATTTTAGCTTATCAAAATTACTCTTGCTAGTCTTAAGTTGAGCATTAAGACTAGCCAATTCATCATTAAGTTTGGAAATTGAAACTAGGTGTTCACTACAAGCATCAATGTCAAAATCTTTACACCTATTGCAAGTTTCAACAATTTCTACACACGATGTTGATTTACTAGCTATTTCTAACTTGGCATTCAAATCATCATTAACACTTTTTAACTTGGAGATGGATTCATGACAAGTAGATAATTCACTAGAGAGCATTTCATTCCTTTTAATTTCTAGAGCAAGAGAATTTTGTGCATTAACAAATTTATCATGCTCCTCATATAAAAGATCCTCTTGTTTTTCTAGTAATCTATTCTTGTCATTCAAAGCATCAATCAACTCATTAATCTTATTAATTTTAGATCTATCTAATCCCTTGAATAAGCATGAGTAATCTATCTCATCATCATCACTAGACTCATCCTCACTTGAAGAAGCATAAGTACTAGCATCATGAGTGCTTACTTTCTTCTCCCTTGCCATGAGGCAAGTGTGACGCTCGTTGGGGAAGAGGGATGACTTGTTGAAGGCGGTGGCGGCGAGTCCTTCATTGTCGGAGTCGGAGGAGGAGCAATCTGAATCCCACTCCTTTCCGATATGTGCCTCGCCCTTGGCCTTCTTGTAATGCTTCTTCTTCTCCCTTTTGTTCCCCTTTTCCTGGTCACTTTCATTATCGGGACAGTTAGCAATGAAATGACCAATCTTACCACATTTGAAGCACGAGCGCTTCTCCTTTGTCTTGGTCTTGCTTGGCTGTCCCTTGCGACCTTTAAGCGCCGTCTTGAAGCGCTTAATGATGAGGGCCATCTCCTCATTATTTAGCCCGGCCGCCTCAACTTGCGCCACCTTGCTCGGTAGCGCCTCCTTGCTCCTCGTTGCCTTGAGAGCAATGGGTTGAGGCTCATGAATAGGATCGTTCAACGCGTCGTCCAGATATCTTGCCTCCTTGATCATCATTCGCCCGCTTACGAACTTCCCCAGAACTTCTTCGGGCGACATCTTGGTGTACCTAGGATTTTCACGAATATTGTTCACCAAATGAGGATCAAGAACGGTAAAGGACCTTATCATTAGGCGGACGACGTCGTGATCCGTCCATCGCGTGCTTCCGTAGCTCCTTATTTTGTTGATAAGAGTCTTGAGCCAGTTGTATGTTTGAGTTGGCTCCTCGCCCCTTATCATTGCGAACCGTCCAAGCTCGCCCTCCACCAACTCCATCTTGGTGAGCAAGGTGACATCATTCCCCTCATGAGAGATCTTGAGGGTGTCCCAGATCTGCTTGGCATTGTCCAAGCCGCTCACCTTATGGTACTCGTCCCTGCACAAAGAGGCTAGCAACACAGTAGTAGCTTATGCATTTTTATGAATATGTTCATTAATAAACATGGGACTATCCGTATTATCAAAGTGCATTCCACTTTCTACAATCTCCCATATGCTAGGATGGAGAGAGAACAAGTGACTACGCATTTTGTGACTCCAAAATCCGTAGTCCTCTCCATCAAAATGAGGAGGTTTACCAAGTGGAATAGATAATAAATGAGCATTAGTACTTTGAGGAATACGAGAGTAATCAAAAGAAAAGTTCGAATTGACCGGTTTCTTTCTCTCGTATTCGTTGTGGTCGTCGTCCTTTTGGGAGGAAGTAGACTCATCGCTGTCGTAGTAGACGATCTCCTTGATGCGTCTTGTCTTCTTCTTCCCATCTTTGCGTCTGTGGCCCGAGCCCGAGTCGTTGGACTTGTCATCCCTTGGCTCGTTGACGAAGGACTCCTTCTCCTTGTCGTTGATCACGATTCCCTTCCCTTTAGGATCCATCTCTTCGGGCGGTAAGTCCCTTTGTGAAGAGAACGGCTCTGATACCAATTGAGAGCACCTAGGGGGGGTGAATAGGTGATCCTGTAAAACTTAAACTTATAGCCACAAAAACTTGTTAAGTGTTAGCACAATAATCGCCAAGTGGCTAGAGAGGAGTCTCAACAAAACACAATACCACAAGAGATCAAACACAGAGATGACACAGTGGTTTATCCCGTGGTTCGGCCAAGACCAACACTTGCCTAGTCCACGTTGTGGCGTCCCAACGGGCGAGGGTTGCAATCAACCCCTCTCAAGCGGTCCAAAGACCAACTTGAATACCACGGTGTTTTGCTTTGCCTTTCAATATCCCGTTTGCGAGGAATCTCCACAACTTGGAGCCTCTCGCCCTTACACTTAAGATTCACAAAGAAATACGGAGTAAGGGAGAAACTAGCAACGCACACAAGACTCAAAATCAGAGCAACAACACGCACACAAGTCGCAACAAGAGCTCGCAACACCACTCAATGAGTTCACAACTCAACAAGAGCTCTAGATGCTATCACAATGAACCAAATGCGTGGAATCGATGTCTTGGTGCTTAGGAATGTTGTAGGAATGCTTGGTGTCCTCCTCCATGCGCCTAGGGGTCCCTTTTATAGCCCCAAGGCAGCTAGGAGCCGTTGAGAGAAAATCTGGAAGGCTAATCTTGCCTTCTGTCGACTGGTGCACCGGACAGTCCGGTGCACACCGGACACTGTCCGGTGCCCGATTTCTTTCCTTGAACGGCGCAGCCGACCGTTGGCCTCCAGAGAGCCGTTGGCGCACCGGACAGTCCGGTGCCCCCTTCTAGCCGTTGGCTCGGCCACGCGTCCCGCGTAGATCGCGCGGCCTACCGTTGGCCCGGCCGACCGTTGGCTCACCGGACAGTCCGGTGCACACCGGACAGTCTGGTGAATTATAGCCGTACGTCGTCGACGAATTCCCGAGAGCGGCCACTTCGCTCGAGCCAGCCTGGCGCACCGGACACTGTCCGGTGCTCCCAGACTCAGCAGAGTCTTGGCTGCTCGAGCCAAGACAATTCCAATTCGATTTTTTCTGTTTCCAGCACTTAGACACAATATATTAGTCCATAAACAATATACTAAGTCTGAGAAACATACCTTTATTCTTGATTTGTACTTTGTCCACCATTTTACACTTAAGCACTTGTATTGGACACTAAATCACCAAAATACTTAGAAATGGCCCAAGGGCACATTTCCCTTTCAGAACCACTCGGCGTGCGGGAGGTGCGAGGCGTGTATCCGTCAAATGCTGGGCCACCTCGTGCTTGGAATATTTTAATCGTCTCGACAATGAGCTCAGGGAAGGTGTTTTTTGGACCTTCGGCATTCCGAAGCCTTGGAGATTTTTTCACAGATCAAGCTCGTTACGAAAAACGATCTAGCACCGCGAAGGGGCTACTGTTGGGGGTCTGCTTCATCGTCGAACGTCCTGTATGAAGAAACACCTTCGGAAGATCAGCACAAAAATAACGCCAAAGCTACCTTCCAGGGAGCTTCGGCATAACGACACGCCTTGAGACGAAGGGATGCACCGACTTAAAGATGAAAAGATAGATCGGCCCATGATAACTTCTGTCATGATTGAAATTGGTTGTAAAGGGCATAAATGTAATTTTGACCGGGCTGCGTCCCGTGCCTATAAATAGATGAACAGTACCCCTGAACTGTTCACGTTGACTTGTACTCACTCGTGCGTCACGCTTGTACTTTCACCTTCTATCAAGCCGAAGGTACAAATGTAATTCAATATTGTCCTTATTCATTCATGATTATATAATAAGGGCATGTAAGTAATGTTATGTGATTATTTATGTTATTCTCTCATGTTTCATATGCTTCTCCTTTTATCAATTCAAACCGTGATGATGAAGGTATGACCTTCATGACCTTCATCCGAAGATCGTTATATCCTAAGGGAAATAATGCTTCGAAGGACGATGGACATTAACCATTAACCTCTTTTTGTGTTGCCTTGTTCTTAATTCATAGCATTTGAGAACAAGTCCGCAACAAGGTCATTTCAAGTTTGAGTTAATCAGTCTATCTCGAACCTATCGCTTCTTCGTGGAAATTACGATACCTGGAATACTCCCGGATAAAGGCTACATCGGTCTCCATGCGCTTGCGAAGAAAAATCTAATTGGCATAAGAACCACCAACAAGTCTTTCTAGCTTCGTTACTGGGGAAGCAATAGGCAAAAAGAAGCTTGATTTCTCAAACTTTGAGTTTGTTTTTTATCTTGGTAGAGTTATCACTAGTTATTATGGTATTATCTTGCTCTATTATTTATGTGGTGTAATAGAGAGGTGTATGATCAGTTTCAACCTACCAACAAACTTCAACCACAACCTCGAAGCTCTTCTCTAGAAAGCTCGTCAAAAGCTCAAACCGGTGCAAGATATATGCCAAACCCGTCCAGATCAAGTGAGGCTTCATCATCAAGCATAATGACCGAAAAGACTATCCACCAATTCTCGTCCCATCTGACATGAGCATCCCCACTGGACCTTATGTGGAGGGAGACAAAAACTTCAAACTCAAGTCAGGAGTCATTCACATAGTCCACGTGATTTCCTTTTGTGAGAAAGCCTAAAAAATGCAAACAACCATCTCTAGCAATTCCTAGAGATTTGCAGCATGTTCACCATCAGGGTGCAACGTTTGACGCTATTGGACTCCATCTGTTCCCATTATCATTAGTAGGCAAGGCAAAACAGTGGTTCTACCTCAACCATGGAATCATGGGAGCCATGTGCAAATGCCTTCCTTACTGGGGATGAAACTGGATATCCAAACTGTAGGACAAATTTAATATTTTAAAATAGACATGTATGAAATTTGATGCCAATCTTTCCTTATATTATCAAGCACATTATTATAAATAAGAATAAAATTATGCATAAATTGTTTTATACATTATTTACTTCCTACAACAAAAAAGTTGAAAAATATTTGTATCTGAATTGTATCCAAATACTATATCTATCATTCTAGAAGATATATGATAAATTTGAGGTTTAACTTTTATGAATCTTTACAAGCTCAATGCCAAAACAAGAATATGAATTTGCATAGCGTATTTTTATCCTATTTATTCACAACCAAAGGAAAAGTCCAAAAATTTGATATCCGAATGAGTAGTATATGTTTTCACCCCTATTCCTTATGAAGCACTCTCCATTGGGAAAGACAAGCGCATTGAGGAATCGAATTTTGAGCTTACAATATCTCATAGATGAGACATTAGCAAAAGACTGGGAGCAACTATAGGAAAACATTGTTGATTGTCCCCACCACGAAATAGAGAATTGGCCCATCATTTAGAGCTTCTTCTACGACTTCAATAGGATCACACATGAGCACTTGGATGCTACAGCCGGAGGATCCTTCTTGTTCTTAAGCGTTGATGCTGCTCAGACCTTGATTGAGAAGATGACAATAAATCAAGGATGGAAAGTAGAGAGGCCTAGCACCCATACCCATGCAGTGCATCAACTTGACGGCTCTAATATGCTAGCCACGAAGATGAGCCTCCATTTAAAAAACTTGGAAGAACCACTAGCATAGGAAGTGTAACCCATCTAGGCCCTCGATGCCATATGACATGTGAGGTCTATGGGAACACATGTCATTTAGGGAACAACTGCCTAATACACATCTAGAGGAGGTGAGCAACATGAACACTGTAGGAAACTTCAACAATGGGTATCTTCCCCAAGCCAGTTAGAATTCACATCCCAACATACCCTTCTTAGGCCCAGGTATGAAATCTGGTTCATAATAGTTTCCCAAGAATGACACATTTGATAAAAAAGCAATGAATGATAACATTAGTAAAAAAATCCTTGCTACATTCAGGATCTTAGAAAATATGTCTTCACGTATGGAAGATTTAAGTAGTGTTATGAAAAACCGGTTGAGTTTCAATAAAATGCTAGATACCTAAATAGCCTAGTTGGCCAGTGCTTTGCTTATCTCCAATGCGGAACAACTTCTAGATCAAATCAAGCCAACCCCAAATGAGAGTTTAAACATTGTCACCACTAGGGGTGGTAGGTTCACTCAAAACCCCACAAATCTTAGTATCATCCTCCACTCCAACTCTATCTCAGGTTTGAGCAAGGAGCACGAGCGCAAGCCTTGCCAAACGACCTCGGCAGGACACCTCATATTCTCGGATACAAGAACTATAGGTTAGTGCTTCTTTGGCTCGTCATCCATTGAGTCATATACCTTTTCTTCTCATAACATTGGAGTGAAATTTTACAAGCCCAGCTAGAAGAAGAGAGGAGATAATGTATGGAGATGGAGGCGAGGATGAGGGCAGAGCGGGTGGCTCGCTTGGCCGATCAACAGAGGATGGCAGAGATGTTTTAGTGCATGTAGAATCTTAGCGTCGTAGCAGGTCTAGCTCTGCCAGTTACATTGTACACTCCACCTCGACCTCATTATATTTCTACTCATGTGAATATAAAATTTTGCAGTCATTTATGATATATATTTATCTTAACTCACACATGCAATCTATTCTTTTTGCAGATGCAGTTTGCAGCATCAAATGACTCGCAAGCTTTTGCCCAAACCTTCACCTCACCAAAGTAATTGCCCACCTCACAGATGCTCCAAAGAACTTCGTAGTGAGACATGTTTGTGACATGGACTGAATGTTTGTGAACTTATTTGTGTGTCTACTTGTGAGTTTTGTGAACTTTTGTGATGTTTGTGAAGAAACCTATGACATTTGTTATGTTTGTGAGATGTGGTATCTATGATGTATGAGATTGTTACAGAGATATCTGTGATGCATATGTGATGTTAATGATATATATATCTTTTTGTTTGTTTGGATGGAATAACAAAAACAAATAAAAGGGGTGTCTTTGGTCACTTTGTCGAGTGCCTTTGCCGAGTGCAGTGACCATAACACTCAACAAAGAATGCACACCTAAGAAAAACCGGTAAAGCTTATTTGCCAAGTGTTATGGCTGTGGCACTTGGCAAAGAAGAAACCTTTACCGAGTGCCAGCCACACACTCGGCACAAAGGCTGCTCTTGGGGCCCACAGGAGCTACCTTTGCCAAGTGCCTGTGGGCCAGGTGTTAGAAAATTAGGCATTATCAGTTTTAATTTAATCCAGAAAAACAGTGTGATATATGTGATGACATGTATGTGCATATGTGTATCACTACTCGCATAAGTAGTAAACAAAAATAAAACATGCACAAATACAGAAAAGATAAAGTACCCTGTGGAGGGGCCGATGCTGAAGGCATCGGTGGCTCCAATCACACGATACATCTCATGTGTATGTTCGATGTAGTCATACACATCCGATTCAGGAAGATGTACGCCGTGCAGTCCCTCAAACGATTGCTGGAATATGAACAACAACATGCGTCGCCCGGGGAAGACGATGAAGAACAGATTAAGCGAGCTGTCGTGAATACGCTCCCCAAAAACCTGATCGCCCGCACACCCGTGCAAGTGTACCTCTGCGGACGATGATTCAGAGGCCTGCTCTCCCACTCTCTCTTGTGCTCGCAGAAGATGGGACGGGAACGTGCTGTTTGCAACGCATGTGAGAGATCACGCGTAACCAGAAGAGAGTCCTCCCTCTCCATTCTTATAGGCAGTCACAAGGAGAACGAACAGAAACGGTCGCGCCATTAGGACTAGAAACCGATGTCCATTACCAGCCAGAAGACATGAAACAGACGATCATCATGACGGTCATCACTCTAGGCAAAATGCACAATCGTTTGAAAGGAATATTCGAACCAAGATCTGATCTACCACGAGCCATGAGCCATGGCCTGGCCTAGCCGGCGACGACGACGTGTGCGCATGTGTGGAAGTCCTTCATCCTTTTCTCAACTTCTCAATAGATGCACCAATGGTCTACCTATTTAAGTTGATTGATTTATCCCTTGAACTTCTAATATGGTGCTAAATTATTAGTACACCATAACATTAAAGTGGGCCATTAGCATTGTCAGTACCCTGAAACAGGGGTACCCCTTACTACAGTATGAAGATACGGTGCCCGTGCGGCTATCTCTGGCCGCACGGTGAGCAGCACCCGACTCCGGCACGTGGGCAGTCCCAAGGACGCCGTGTGGACAGAAGGGGTGATATACTCCAGGATACCACTAGTAGGTCCGGACCTCCTCAAGACAGCGCCGGATCCCTGTACACATAGCCCGGACCTCCGAGTGCGGTCCGGGACTCCCAAGTGAGCAGGCCGGACCCCTCGTATGGGGTCTGGACCCCTCTGAGTGAGGTCTAGGCCACCCACAGCAAGGTCTCGGAGCAGGGAATACCCTGGCCTAGGTCAAGGGCAGGCGAAGGTTCGGTACTGACATGTGCCCAGGCTTTACCCAGTGCGCTTCCACTCCCCGCTCAAGTAGAGGCCCGATGCTGCCACGTGGACTATCGCCCGTGACGTAAGCCAGCGGACGGAGCCTGACGTAAGGACTCTGGGCCGCGCTGCCTCTGCATTTATTGCGGAGGAGACGCGCCGCCTATCTATCCCGCTGACGGGCGATGTGCCCCCTCGGCATTTAATGTGTCCTGTCCACTCCGCTGGCAGGCGGCGTCCAGGCCATCTTGCGGGCGGCGTGCCTGTTCAGTCCAGTACGCCCATGCTGTGAGGTGCACTGTATCCATCATCACTTATACGTTGTCAGGGAAGCTTCCCCGGCACGCCAATACTACGTGGATCACGGATGTCAGGGCGCAAGAAGATTGCCCCAGCAACGAACATTAGTGGCTCCAAGTATTGTGTCCGTTATGTTCCTGGGCCCAAATGTCGGGGCTCAGTACCCTTGTACGTGCCCCCTTAGCTATAAAAGGGGAGGCATGCAGTGTTACAAAGGGGGGAGAAAAAAGGGCTGATCTACACCCGCAAGGGACACACTTAGACCCATCTCAGGCTCACAAGTTCATATAAGCTCAATACATCGCACAATGGAGTAGGGTGTTACGCTCCGGTGGCCTAAACCACTCTAAATCCTTGTGTGTTCTTGTGTTCTCCCCATTTTCCAACTAACAAGCAAAACGCTTAGGCCCCTCCTCATCTAAGGATTTAGGGCGGGTGCATTCCGCCACCCGGCCGGAGATTTCCTCTCCGACATTTGGCGCGCCAGGTAGGGGGCTAGGCTCTAGGTTTTTGTTTTGTTCTTCCTGCTCAGCATGATGGTGCAAATCATCGAGCACCGCGCCGAGACTTCGGGAGATTTCCTGGTGGAGGAGGAAGTTGCCTCTTCCATGCCATAGGTTCCCAACCGCCAAGTGTCGGGCACTGCTGCTGTGCACGCTGCACGGCAGCATGCAACCGCGCAGACATCCCGGACTCCGTCGAGGGCGGCTCCGGGGGCATTGTCTGCGGCCAGGGAGTTGCTGCGTCACCCTCCAAGCTCCACGGTCTCACTAGGGGCCATGGAGCAGTGGTGGGACGACATCGACCGACTGCTCAGCATGGCACATTCTACCTTGACCAGGTCGAGGCCACGGTCATCCCGGTGCCAACATGAGGCGTTGGCATCTGTGCGCTCACCCTCAGTGAGGGGTGCACAGACCAACGACCTCCGGGCAGAGCTCAACCACAGGCGTGCGAGAGAGGATGCCCGGGTCTCTCTAGAGAGGGCATGTGAGCGCCGGCTAAACATCGAGGGTTGCAACCTCGACAAGACTTTGCTGCGGTAGCACTACAACCCTCAGTGGGCGCCTGGTTCCAGACGGGTGTCCCCTTGGCCGGCGTGGGCTACGCCGCTCTCGCGGGTCACCTCCACGCGGCAACCTGGCCACCAAAGTTCTGGCCGCACCTGCCGAAAAATACGACAGTACGCCAAATCTGTCGAAATTTCTGCAGGTGTACGTCACCGCTATCACAGTAGCAGGTGGAAACACCACTGTGATGGCGACATATTTTCATGTCGCCTTGTCTGGGCCTACCCGGACTTGGCTCATGAACCTTGCCCTAGGATCAATCTATTCCTGGGAAGAGCTCTGTGCGCGGTTCACAACGAACTTCACCGGTGCTTACCAACAACACAACGTGGAGACCCACCTCCACGCAGTAAGGCAGGAACCCAGGGAGACTCTCCGGATGTTTATTTCCCGCATCACCAAGGTGCGAGGTACTATACCTCACATTTCCGATGCTTCCATCATCACGACCTTCCATCAGGGAGTGCGCAATGAAAAGATGTTGGAGAAGTTGGCCACGCATGACGTGGAGACTGTCTCCACACTCTTCGCTCTGGCCGACAAGTGCGCCAGGGCCGCCGAAGGCTGGGCATGGCACTCGGCCCCACAAATTGGGGTCCCTAGATAGGTGGCTCGGGTGCCTTCCCCCGGGACGGTAAAAAGAAAAAGAAGGGCCGCGGCCACGAGAAGCCGCGGTCAACTGCTTTAGTCATCGCAGCTGAGACTGGGGGCCGGTGCGACCATAACAAGCACCCACGACCGCAGAGGGGTAATAGTGGCTCATGCCCTGTACACCCCAACAGTCGCCATAGCATCGCGGAGTGTCGTGAGATCATCAACATCGCGAAACGCATCAGCGAGCGGCGCGAGCAGTCTCCTAGGGACGACTCCCCACCTTGTCGCCTACCTGGCAAGGAAAGGGTCGACGACGACGAGGTGGCCGCGTCTGAACGGGGCCTCGGGTATCAGTCACCCTAGGGGGTCCTAAAGGATGTCATCACCGGAGACTCTAACTCCGGTGGCGACAGCTAGACGGGACATCGAGGGGACCCCGTACTCCCCGGTCTACGGGGCCGAAGCCTGCCTTCCCCTAGAAACCCTTCTGGACTCCCCATGGGTCCAGTCTTCTGATGGGTCCATACAGAAACGGCTACAGCGTGAGGACGTGGACTCTATCAGCAAACACAGATGGGAGCCCAGGGTCGGGACCTAGCCCAATGGCGAGTACTGAACCAAGAAGGGTTCCGTAAGCGCTCCCCCAGCTGGGAGGAACCCTTCAAGGGGACGGAAATGTGCCGACCTGGGGGTGACCACCTTGCTATAGCTGGAGCACCTCTTCCTAACCTCTGGAGCATCTCTATAAGTTCTGTCCATAGGAGCAAGCCTAAGGGGTTGAGTTTTTTCCCTTTTGTAACTAGGTTGCGCATACGTGTACGCCAGCCCGGTGAGGTCCACCCTCATAAACCCGGCCTGTTGGCCTGCACCCATGCATGTCGAGTTATAAAGAGAAGATTTACCCCCTCAGATGTGCTCCTATGACAGTTTTATCCTCCTGCCTCCGTGGTTTTATCCTGTAGTCTCCGGATATTTTTTTTACCTAACCCACTCATACAGTTCCTATTTGTCCGGACATGAAGACATCCGAATTGAGTAGCCATGCCTGCAGTTTAGGACCCCTCTATGAAAGCAGGGGGTCCGGTAGCCTAGGGACCGGTTCTAAAGAACAGGAGCCTGTTCCATGGGGTGGTCCGGAGCTGTGTGGCCGCTTAGCCTGGTTCCGTACCCAAAAGCCTGCACACTCCACCACTCTGTGACGGGCACCCTAGTATTTGGAGCTATAGTCCTATGGGTCCGACAACCTGGGGTCCGGCTCTAGAGAACAGATATTTGTCTCCTGCAGTGGTCCGGAGCCGTGTAGCCGCTTAGCCTGGTCCCGTACCGTAAGCCTGCACGCTCCACCACTCTGCGATGGGTGTCCTAGTATCTGGAACCACCGTCCAGGGGGTCCGGGCACACAACTTGGCTTCCCAGACTAAAACCTGCAAGTCTCGTGCGTGTATCAAAGGATGGCTAATGTCAGACGATGGTCCTATGGGTGTACTACTAACGCTCCCTAGCCGAAGCTGTGTTCAGGTCCAGGTCCCAGTCGAGGCTGTCTCTTGGGGGCCGCTGCCAACTCTGTCAGGCATACTGGTATCCAGCCTCGACACATCGATCCTACATCCCACGGGGGCTAGGTACCAAGGAAGAGTCGGTAACACCACACACACAACAGGGGCGAATAGTATACATATAAGTGCTAATACTGCTTGATAAACAGTACTCAAAAGTACCTTACAAAAAGCAAAAGTTATTACATCCACCTTCAAGCGGAGTCCTAGCTCCATCTCTACTCTACAGGTATGGACTACTCTACACCGACACGGATCCTTTCGGCAAACCCCAGCACACCCCATTCGAGCGGGTTGCGCACCAAGTTGAGTGCCACCTCAGGCTGGAGGCGCTCGGGAGGGTCTAGCAAGGCCATGGCAGCTACGACGACATAAAACGCGGAGAGCTCGAGGGTGAAAGGGCGCTGATGAGAATGGCTACCACGCTTGGGGGAGTCCCTTTTTAAGGATTCCCCCACTGACGCCCCAAAGCGCCATAGAAGACCTCGCCCGACGCACGCCAAGGTGACCCAGTCTCTGGCACGGGGGCCCGGGCCCTTGAGTCATGCTCCTTGGGCGTTGGTCTCCGTGTGCGACGAAGGCGAACCGCCGCGTGAGGAGCATGCCACCGCCTGCGGTAGTGCGCCTCTTTGCCTCCATCGAAACCAACAGCCCAGACTCTGACATGGGGGCCCGGGCCCACGAGTCACCCTACTTGGGCACCGATTCCTGGGTGCATAAAAGCCGAACCGCCGCTCGCGCCAGTACCGCGCCTCCTCGGGGCCGCCACAGAAGATGGAGAAGTTAAATTTTCAAAACCAATGCAGCGGTCTCGAGGCACCCCGCGCATGACCCAACAAAGCCATTAAGTGCGGAGGTCACGGGTCAGTCAGCCGTGGGGACAGGCGTGGCAGTCGGCGTGACCAAGGGCGGACCGGCAGTAATTGCTCCAACGAGCGCGCAGGAGCAGCGCGCCGATCAAACAAAACCAGCTTTGGCCCCACTTGCAGGCTCGCTCCCTCCCCTAAGGCGGGCCTGGGGGCCACTGTCGGTACCCTGAAACAGGGGTACCCCTTACTACAGTATGAAGATACGGTGCCCGTGCAGCTATCTCTGGCCGCGAGGTGAGCAGCACTCGACTCCGGCACGTGGGCAGTCCCAAGGACGCCGTGTGGACAGAAGGGGTGATATACTCCAGGATACCACCAGTAGGTCCGGACCTCCTCAAGACAGCGCCAGATCCCTGTACACATAGCCCGGACCTCCAAGTGCGGTCCGAGACTCCCAAGTGAGCAGGCCGGACCCCTCGTATGGGGTCCGGACTCCTCTGAGTGAGGTCCAGGCCGCCCACAGCAAGGTCCCGGAGCAGGGAATACCCTGGTCTAGGTCAAGGGCAGGCGAAGGTCCGGTACTGACACGTGCCCAGGCTTTACCCAGTGCGCTTCCACTCCCCGCTCAGGCGAAGGCCCGATGATGCCATGTAGACTATCGCCCATGATGTAAGCCAGCGGACGGAGCCTGACTTAAGGCCTTTGGGCCGTGCTGCCTCTGCATTTATTGCGGAGGAGACACGCCGCCTGTCTATCCCGCTGACGGGCGATGTGCCCCCTCGGCATTTAATGTGTCCTGTCCACTCCGCTGGCAGGCGGCGTCCAGGCCATCCTGCGGGCGGCGTGCCTATCCAATCCATTGTCAAACAGTACGCCCATGCTGCGAGGTGCATTGTGTCCATCATCACTTATACATTGCCAAGGAAGCTTCCCCGGCACGCCAATACTACGTAGATCACGGATGTCAGGGCGCAAGAAGATTGCCCCAGCAACGAACATTAGTGGCTCCAAGTATTGCGTCCGTTATGTTCCTGGGCCCACATGTCGGGGCTCAGTACCCTTGTACGTGCCCCCCTTAGCTATAAAAAGGGAGGCATGCAGCGTTACAAAGGGGGGGGAGAAAAAAGGGCTGATCTACACCTGCAAGGGACACACTTAGACCCAGCTCAGGCTCACAAGTTCATACAAGCTCAATACATCACACAGTGGAGTAGGGTGTTACGCTCCGGCGGCCCGAACCACTCTAAATCCTTGTGTGTTCTTGTGTTCTCCCCATTTTCCAACTAACAAGCAAAACGCTTAGGCCCCTCCTCATCTAAGGATTTAGGGCGGGTGCATTTCGCCACCCGGCCGGAGATTTCCTCTCCGACAAGCATTGACTATTATTGAATATTAATTGGGCCAAGCCCACATTAATCCAAAAATCCCCACTAAGTGCTAAGCCACACAAAAATTCTCTCATTATCTTAAACGTTTGATATACTGGTGTTTCGATGGAGACTGTTAAGTTGAACATCCACCTAGAACCTATACTACACTTAACCACAAATGCACAATGGACTAGGCCTTGAATTGGCAGTTTTGTGTGGAATGAGTTTCATCTAAACTCTTTACCAATAATAGATTGCCGAATGCATCCCCTCTGGTTGGAGCATATAAGTCAAACTCCAAAGCCTTTCATGGGTATCTAGAGACCACCCAGATCTCATAAATTGTGACTAGTAGTTAATCCATATAGGTATATTCCTCAAAATTTGTTTTGTAGGACAACATCTTTGCTTCACAAAGCCACTTGAAACATATTAAGGTGTAAACACCAACCTACCTTACAGTAAGGAAAGATATGCATATGTAATGAGCCTTACTAAGGGTCTTTGCTCTCAGTCTACCACTAGCTTGTTTCACCATTCTAATTCACAGGATCTCTGATCACATAGATTAGGTTGCCACTATGATAAACTTTAGGTGGGTCTCAGGCCCATCTCACTTGATGCACTATCTGTCACACTACGTGATAGCCCCTTAGTAAATTGATCTGCCAGATTTTTAGACGTATGGACATAATCCAACGCTATTACTCCGGAGTTTCTCAATTTCCTGATAGATTTTAAATGCCTCTTTATGTGCCTTGTTGACTTCATATTATCCTTAGAATTGTTTATCTTAATTATCACATTCTGATTACCACAGTTCATGGAAAGAATTGGCATAGGTTTTTCAACCACCGGTAAATCCATTAGGAGTTCACGAAGCCACTCAGCCTCAACTGAAGCAGTATCTAATGATGTGAGTTCTGCTTCCATAGTCGACCTCGTTAAGATGCTCTGCTTGCAAGGCTTTCGTGAAACATCACCACCTCCAAGTGAAAAGACTTATCCACTTGTGGCATATATCTCATCAGCACCAGACATCTAGTTTGCATCACAGTAACCCTCCAGTACTGTTGGGTACCTGGTATAATGGATGCCTAAACTCATAGTACCTTTTAGATAGCGCAAAACTCTCTCAAGAGCACGCTAGTGATCATCTCCCGGATTTGAAACAAATCGTCTAAGTTTGCTCACAACAAATGAGATGTCGGGCCTCGTAGCGCTAGCTAAATACATGAGTGAACCAATTATTTGGGAATATCTCAATTGATCCCTTGCTATCCTTTGATTTTTCTTCAATAACTTACTAGGATCATAAGGCGTTGGAGCAGGTTCACATTCGCTAAAACCAAAGCGACTCAAAACCTTTTCCACATAATGGGATTGCACAAGTGTGATCCCCCCATTACCTTCTCTCAATAGCTTAATGTTAAGAATAACATCAATTTCTCCCAAATCTTTCATTTCAAAATTATTAGACAGAAAGTCTTTGTCTATTTAATCACATCAAGACTTGTCCCCAATATTAGAATGTCATCAACATATAGGCAAAAAATTACTCCCTCGCCCCACCATACCGATAGTATACACATTTGTCTGCTTCATTCACAACAAAGCCAGCAGATGTCAAAGTTCTCTTGAACTTTTCATGCCATTGCTTAGGTGCTTATTTTAGGCCATATAAAGATTTCAATAATTTACACACCATGCCTTCTTTTCCATTTGCTACACCATGTAAATTTCCTCATCTAGTTCTCCATTTAGGAATGTTGTCTTAACATCCATTTTGAAAGTCGCCTAGAGGGGGGGTGGATAGGCGGAAACTGAAATTTATAAACTTAAAGCACAACTACAAGTCTGGGTTAGCGTTAGAAATAAATCCGAGTCCGAAAGAGAGGGGAAAACAAATCAACCAAAGAAATATAGTGGATGAAACAGTGATTTGTTTTACCGAGGTTCGGTTCCAAAGAACCTAATCCCCGTTGAGGTGGTCACAAAGACCAGGTCTCTTTCAATCCTTTCCCTCTCTCAAACGGTCACCTAGACCGAGTGAGCTTTCTCCTTAATCAAATGGGTCACTTAGACCCCACAAGGACCACCACACAATTGGTGTCTCTTGCTTTGATTACAAGTGCTTTGAAGAACAAGAATGGGGAAGAAGAAAGCGATCCAAGAACAAGAGCTCAAAGAACACAAGCAAAACTCTCTCTCTAGTCACTAGGTGTTTGGAGTGTATTTGGGACTTGGAGAGGCTTTGATTCTTTTGAATTGTGTCTTGTATTGATTGCACTAGCTCTTGTATTGAATGGGATGTCTGGAAAACTTGGATGCTTGGAGTGGTGGTGGTTGGGGGGTATTTATAGCCCCAACCACCAAACCAACCGTTGGGGAGGCTGTCTGTCGATGGGCGCCAGCCACGTCACCCAACCGTTAGGGTTCTCACGGTTTCGACTATTGGAGCTCTGACATCATGGGGGCACCGGACAGTCCGGTGCCGCATAGGACAGACACTATTCATTGTCCGGTGCACCTTCTAGCGCTGCTCTGACTGTCCGCGCACTGTTCACGTTTGCAGGCGACCGTTGGAGTTGACCGTTGCGCTCGATAGCCATTGCTCCGCTGGCACACCAGACAGTCCGGTGAATTATAGCGCAGCGGTGCCTGAGAAACCCGAAGGTGAAGAGTTCAGCCTGTATGGTCCCTGGTGCACTAGACACTGTCCGGTGGCACACCGGACAGTCCGGTGCGCCAGACCAGGGTTCTCTTCAGTTTCTTTTGCTCCTTTCTTTTGAACCCTAACTTGGATCTTTTTATTGGTTTGTGTTGAACCTTTAGCACCTGTAGAATATACAATCTAGAGCGAACTAGTTAGTCCAATTATTTGTGTTGGGCATTTCAACCACCAAAATCATTTAGGAAAAGGTTTGACCCTATTTCCCTTTCAATCTCCCCCTTTTTGGTGATTGATGCCAACACAAACCAAAGCAAATATATAAGTGCAGAATTGAACTAGTTTGCATAAGGTAAGTGCAAAGGTTGCTTGGAATTAAACCAATTTATATTTTCACTAGATATGCATGGATTGCTTTCTTTCTTTTAACATTTTAGACCACATTTGCACCACTTGTTTTGTTTTTGCAAATTCTTTTGGAAAATCTTTTCAAAGTCTTTTTGCAAATAGTCAAAGGTAAATGAATAAGATTTTGAGAAACATTTTTAAGATTTGAAATTTTTCTCCCCCTGTTTTAAATGCTTTCCATTTGACTTAAACAAAACTCCGCCTGGATGAAATTTTCCTCTTAGTGTTCAAGAGGGTTTTACCAATATGAAAAAGATTTAGATACCAATTGAAAAAAATCTTTGAAGGTAAATATATCAATTTGAAATATGGATACTGATTGAGATATAAATTGAAAGATACCAATTGAAAACTTTATTTCAAAAAATTTGAAATTGGTGGTGGTGCGGTCCTTTTGCTTTGGGCTAATATTTCTCCCCCTTTGGCATTAATCACCAAAAACAGAGTCATTTGAGAGCCCTTTTACTTTTCTCCCCCAATGGTACACATGAACATGAGTGAAGATTATACCAAAGTGAAGAGTGGTGCGGAGTGACGGCGAAGGGTGAATAATACTGATAGAGTAGAGTGGAAGCCTTGTCTTCGCCGAAGACTCCATTTCCCTTTCAATCTATGACTTAGCGAAAAACACACTTGAAAACATATTAGTCGTAGACATAAAAGAGAAGTGATCAAAGGTATATAAATGAGCTATGTGTGCAAAGTGTCAATCAAAGTTCCGAGAATCAAGAATGTTTAGATCATTCCTAAGTTTGGTAAAGGTTTTCTCATCTAATGGTTTGGTAAAGATATCGGCTAGTTGTTCTTTGGTGCTAACATAAGCAATCTCGATATCCCCCCTTTGTTAGTGATCCCTCAAAAAGTGATACCGAATGGCTATGTGCTTAGTGCGGCTGTGTTCAACGGGATTATCCGCCATGCGGATTACACTCTCATTGTCACATAGGAGAGAGACTTTGCTTAATTTGTATCCATAGTCCCTGAGGGTTTGCCTCATCCAAAGTAATCGCGAACAACAATGGCCTGCGGCAATATACTCGGCTTCGGCGGTAGAAAGAGCTACTGAATTTTGTTTCTTTGAAGCCCAAGACACCAGGGATCTTCCCAAAACTGACAAGTCCCTGATGTGCTCTTCCTATCAATTTTACACCCGGCCCAATCAGCATCTGAGTATCCTATTAAATCAAAGGTGGATCAATTGGGGTACCAAGGACCAAACTTAGGTGTATAAACTAAATATCTCATGATTATTTTCACGGCCCTAAGGTGAACTTCCTTAGGATCGGCTTGGAACCTTGCACACATGCATACGGAAAGCATAATATCCGGTCGAGATGCACATAAATAGAGTAAGGATCCTATCATCGATCGGTATACCTTTTGATCTACGGATTTACCTCCCGTGTCAAGGTCGAGATGCCCATTTGTTCCCATGGGTGTCTTGATGGGCTTGGCATCCTTCATTCCAAACTTGTTGAGTATGTCTTGAATGTATTTCGTTTGGCTGATGAAGGTGCCCTCTTGGAGTTGCTTGACTTGAAATCCTAGAAAATACTTCAACTCCCCCATCATAGACATCTCGAATTTTTGAATCATAATCCTACTTAACTCTTCACAAGTAGATTTGTTAGTAGACCCAAATATGATATCATCAACATAAATTTGGCATACAAACAAATCATTTGCAATAGTTTTAGTAAAGAGGGTAGGATCGGCTTTTCCGACTTTGAAGCCATTAGTGATAAGAAAATCTCTTAGGCATTCATACCATACTCTTGGGGCTTGCTTGAGCCCATAAAGCGCCTTAGAGAGTTTATAAACGTGATTAGGGTACTCACTATCTTCAAAGCCGGGAGGTTGCTCAACATAGACCTCTTCCTTGATTGGTCCATTGAGGAAAGCACTCTTCATGTCCATTTGATAAAGCTTGAAGCCATGGTAAGTAGCATAAGCAAGTAATATATGAATTGACTCAAGCCTAGCTACGGGTGCATAGGTTTCACCGAAATCCAAACCTTCGACTTGTGAATAGCACTTGGCCACAGGTCGGGCTATGTTGTCACCACACCATGCTCATCCTGCTTGTTGCGGAATACCCACTTGGTTCCTACAACATTTTTGTTAGGACATGGAACTAAATGTCATACCTCATTCCTCGTGAAGTTGTTGAGCTCCTCTTGCATTGCCAACACCCAATCCGAGTCTCTTAGTGCATCCTCTACCCTGTATGGCTCAATAGAGGAAACAAAAGAGTAATGTTCACAAAAATGAGCGACTCGAGATCGAGTTGTTACCCCTTATGAATATCACCGAGGATTGAGTTCACGGGGTGATCTCTTTGAATCGCTTGATGGACTCTTGGGTGTGGCGGTCGTTGACCCTGTTCTTCTTGATCATCTTCCTTGTCTTGATTATTGTCATCTCCCCCTTGATCATTGTCCTCCTCTTGAGGTGGCTCATCCTCTTGATCTTCATTTTCATCATCTTGAGCTTGATCCTCATCTTGGGTTGGTGGAGATGCTTGCATGGAAGATGATGGTTGATCTTGTGCTTGTGTGGGCTCTTCGGATTCCTTAGGACACACATCCCCAATGGACATGTTCCTTAGTGCGACACATGGAGCCTCTTCATCATCTAGCTCATCAAGATCAACTTGCTCCACTTGGGAGCCATTAGTCTCATCAAACACAATCTCACAAGAAACCTCAACTAATCCAGTGGATTTGTTGAAGACTTTATATGCCCTTGTGTTTGAGTCATAACCAAGTAAAAAGCCTTCTACAGCCTTAGGAGCAAATTTAGATTTTCTACCTCTTTTAACAAGAATAAAACATTTGCTACCAAAGACTCTAAAATATAAAACATTGGGTTTTTACCGGTTAGGAGTTCATATGATGTTTTCTTGAGGATTTGGTGAAGGTAGAGCCGGTTGATGGAGTAGCAGGCGGTGTTAATCGCCTCATCCCAAAACCGGTCCGGAGTCTTGTACTCATCAAGCATGGTCCTCGCCATGTCCAATAGAGTTATATTCTTCCTCTCCACTACACCATTTTGTTGAGGTGTGTAGGGAGAAGAAAACTCATGCTTGATGCCCTCATCCTCAAGAAAGCCTTCAATTTGAGAGTTCTTGTACTCCGTTCCGTTGTCGCTTCTTATCTTCTTGATTCTCAATCCGAACTCATTTTGAGCCCGTCTCAAGAATCCTTTTAAAGTCTCTTGGGTTTGTGATTTTTCTTGTAAAAAGAACACCCAAGTGAAGCGAGAATAATCATCCACAATAACTAGACAGTACTTACTCCCGCCGATGCTTATGTAAGCTATCGGACCGAATAGATCCATGTGGAGTAGCTCAAGCGGCCTGTCGGTCGTCATGATGTTCTTGTGTGGATGATGGGAGCTAACTTGCTTCCCTGCTTGACATGCGCTACAAACCCTATCTTTCTCAAAAAATGAACATTTGTTAGTCCCAAAATGTGTTCTCCCTTTAGAAGCTTGTGAAGATTCTTCATCCCAACACGGGCTAGTCGGCGATGCCAGAGCCTACCCATATTAGTCTTAGCAATTAAGCAAGTATCGAGTTCAGCTCTATTAAAATCAACTAAGTATAGCTGACCCTCTAATACTCCCTTAAATGCTACTGAATCATCACTTCTTCTAAAGACAGTAACACCTACATCCGTAAAAAGAGAGTTGTAACCCATTTTGCATAATTGAGATACAGAAAGCAAATTGTAATCTAATGAATCTACAAGAAAACATTGGAAATAGAATGGTCAGGAGATATTGCAATTTTACCAAGTCCTTTGACCAAACCTTAATTTCCATCCCCGAATGTGATAGCTCTTTGGAAATCTTGGTTTTTCTCATAGGAGGAGAACATCCTTTTCTCCCCTATCATGTGGTTTGTGCATCCGCTATCTATTATCCAACTTGAGCTCCGGATGCAAAACAATTTAGGCCTTGTTCTTAGGTACCCAAACAGTCTTGAGTCCTTTGATGTTAGAAACAAGCACCTTGGGCACCCAAACAGAAGTCTTTGATCCCTTGTGTTTGGCCCCAACATATTTGGCAACTACTTTGCCTGATTTGTTAGTCAGCACATAAGATACATCAAAAGTCTTAAATGAAATAATTGGCTCATTTGATGAAGTAGGAGATTTCTTTTTAGGCATTTTAACATGGGTAGAATGCCTAGAGCTAGATGTCTCATTCTTGTACATAAAAGCATGATGGGAAACATAATGAGACTTCCTAGCATGAATTCTCCTAATCTTATGCTCGGGATAACCAGCAGGATATAAAATATAACCCTCGTTATCCTGAGCCATGGGAGCCTTGCCCTTTACAAAATTAGACAATCTTTGTTAAGTTTGACATTGCTTCCCTGTTGGAAACCAATGCCATCCTTGATGCCAGGGCGTCTCCCATTATAGAGCATGCTTCTAGCAAATTTAAAATTTTCATTCTCTATCTCATGCTCATCAATTTTAGCATTTAGTTGAGCTATGTGATCATTTTGTTCTTTAATTAAAGCTAGGTGATCATGAATAGCACCAACATTAATATCTCTACATCTAGTACAAATAGAGACATGATCAACACTAGATGTAGAGGGTTTGTAAACATTTAATTCATCAATCTTAGCATGTAAAATAGCATTCTCATCTCTAAGATTGGAAATAGAAGCATTGCAAACATTTAAATCTTTAGCCTTTGAAATTAAACTAGCATTTTCAATTTTAAGGCTAGAAAATGATTCATTCAATTTATCAATCTTAGCAATCAAACTAGCATTATCATTTTTAAGATTGACAATTGAATCATGACAAAGGTTTGATTTTTCAACCTTAGCAAGTAAATTACCGTCTCATTTCTAAGGTTGGAAATCGTGTCATGGCAAATGCTAAGCTCCTTAGACAAATTTTCATTCTTTTCTACTTCTTGAGCATAAGCATTCTTTACTTTAACATGCTTTTTATTTTCCTTAATAAGGAATTCCTCTTGGCTATCCAAGAGTTCATCCTTCTCATGAATGGCACCTATCAATTCATTCAAATTTTCTTTTTATTGCATGTTTAAGTTGGCAAAAAGAGCAAGCAATTCATCCTCATCTTCACTAGAACTACCCTCATCACTAGATGTTGTATATTTTTAGTGGAGGCTCTAGATTTTACCTTCTTATTTTTGCCGTCCTTTTCCATGAGCCACTTGTGGCCAACGTTGGGGAAGAGGAGGCCTTTGTTGACGGAGATGTTAGCGGCGTCCTCGTCGGAGGAGGAGTCGGTAATGCTCTCATCAGAGTCCCATTCCCGACACACGTCGGCATCGCCGCCCTTCTTCTTGTAATATCTCTTCTTCTCCTTCTTCTTCCCCCTATTGTCGTTGTCCCTATCACTATCACTAGACATAGGGCATTTAGCGATAAAATGACCAGGCTTACCACATTTGTAGCACACTTTCTTGGAGCGGGGTTTGTAATCCTTCCCCCTCCTTTGTTTGAGGATTTGGCGGAAGCTCTTGATGATGAGCGTCATTTCCTCGTTGTTGAGCTTAGAGGCGTCGATGGGGAGCCTACTTGGTGTAGACTCTTCTTTCTTTTCTTCCGTTGCTTTGAATGCGATGGGTTGCACCTCGGGTGTGGAGGTGCTGCCTTGCTCGACGATTTGTTTGGAGCCTTTGATCATCAACTCAAAGCTCACAAACTTTCCTATCACTTCCTCGAGAGACATTAGCTTATATCTAGGATCACCACGTATTAATTGAACTTGAGTAGGATTACGAAATACGAGTGATCTAAGAATAACCTTGACCATTTCATGGTCATCCCATTTTGTGCTCCCGAGGTTGCGCACTTGATTCACCAAGGTCTTGAGCCGGTTGTACATAGCTTGTGGCTCCTCCCCTTGGTTGAGGATGAATCAACCGAGCTCCCCCTCGATCGTCTCCCGCTTGGTGATCTTGGTCACCTCATCTCCCTCGTGCGCGGCCTTGAGTACGTCCCAAATCTCCTTGGCACTTTTCAACCCTTGCACTTTATTATACTCCTCTCGACATAGAGAGGCGAGGACTATAGTAGTGGCTTGGGAGTTGAAGTGCCGGATTTGGGCAACCTCGTTCGAGTCATATCCTTCATTCCCCTAGGATGGTACCTACGCTCCAAACTCAACAATATCCCATATGCTTGCATGGAGTGAGGTTAGATGATGGCTCATTTTATCACTCCACATACAATAATCTTCACCGTAAAAAACCGGTGGTTTGCCTAATGAGACGGAAAGTAAAGGAGTGCGTTTGGAAATGCGGGGATATCGAAGGGGGATCTTACTAAACTTCTTGCGCTCATGGCGCTTAGAAGTGACGGACGGTGCGTCGGAGCCAGAGGTGGAGGGCGACGAAGAATCGGTCTCGTAGTAGACCACTTTCTTCATTTTCTTCTTCTTGTCGCCACTCCGGTGCGACTTGACGCGGGGAGGTGAGTCCTCCCTTCCTTTGGCGCCGGACTCCCTTGATGGAGCCTTCCCATGGCTTGTGTCCGTTTCCATCTCCCTCTTGGTGGATCCTCCCGACATCACTTCGAGTGTTTAGACTCTAATAAAGTACCGGGCTCTGATACCAATTGAAAGTCGCCTAGAGGGGGGTAGATAGGCGGAAACTGAAATTTATAAACTTAAAGCACAATTACAAGACGGGGTTAGCGTTAGAAATAAATCTGAGTCCGAAAGAGAGGGGAAAACAAATCAACCAAAGAAATATAGCGGATGACACGGTGATTTGTTTTACCGAGGTTCGGTTCCAAAGAACCTAATCCCCGTTGAGGTGGTCACAAAGACCGAGTCTCTTTCAACCCTTTCCCTCTCTCAAACGGTCACCTAGACCGAGTGAGCCTTCTCCTTAATCAAACGGGTCACTTAGACCCCACAAGGACCACCACACAATTGGTGTTTCTTGCTTTGATTACAAGTGCTTTGAAGAACAAGAATGGGGAAGAAGAAAGCGATCCAAGAACAAGAGCTCAAAGAACACAAGCAAAACTCTCTCACTAGTCACTAGGTGTTTGGAGTGTATTTGGGACTTGGAGAGGCTTTGTGTTGGGGACTTGTTCTCAAATGCTAAGAGTTAAGAACAAGGCAACATAAAAAGTGTTAAATGTTAAAGTCCTTCGTCCTTCGAAGCATTATCTCCCTTCGGATATAATGAATCTCGGACGAAGGTTATGAAAGACAAGCCTTCATGAGCACAATAAATGATGGAGAAGGATTCATACACAAGATATGAAAAATAATATAAACACTTTAAACATTGTTATTAACTTATTTTTATTTGTGTTACTGTATTAACAATAACAAATTATAAATGTACCTTCGGCTCGAAGGAAAGCAAGGGTACAAGCGTGACGCGAAAGCAAATGCCAAGTCAGCGTGAACAGTACGGGGGTTCTGTTCACCTATTTATAGGCACGGGATGCAGCCCATGTAAAATTACACCCATGCCCTTTACATTTGCTAATGACCCTATAGTAATTCATCGAGGTCTGAATAGCCTTTTCCTTTTTAAGTCGGTTCCCTTTTCTGCTATCATGCAAAAGCTCTCCTGCACATAGCTTCGGCTCTGCGCCAACCTTCGTGTTCTTTGTGCCTCTTCATGTTGTAGTTCTGATCCAAGTCCGAAGATACCTGTTCATGTATTATACTCCAAAAACATTGTTAAATCATGTTTTTGAGGACCTTCGGAAGCCGAAGGCCCCCAACAGTAGCCCCTCGCAATATCAATTTGTTAGAATGATAAATTTAGATTGCGATATGGACGAAGGCCTTAAGCCGAAGGTCCGAAAAAACACCTTCCCTTTGCTAGAATAGCAATAGTCAATGACAAATGGGGCCCTGCCACTTGCAACGTATTGGGCGTATAAATAAGAACGCACCGCGAGCACATTTAGCATGCTTTCTTGCCGTCTGCTCTTGCCTTCCTAATTTTTAGCCCTTGCGCACCAACACTTGCTTGGCTTTTTAAATTTTCAAGCTTCAGTTTCGAGAGCACTTTCTCAGCATTTTCGAAGATGTCTGAAGATAAGAAAGCTGTCGCTGAATCAAAGCTGAGCCTTTCTGAGGAGATAAATCTCGGTTTTCTTGAATCAATGGCAAAGACAAATACAGAGAAGATTACTAGGGAGATTTTAGAGGGTTTGTCTGAAGACACTGGTGACAGTGACAGCTATGATGTGGAAAGTGGTGGTGAAGATTCCGAAGATCGACCTTGGCGACCAAGCCATGCAGTTTTTGGAAAATCAAGCATTAAACAAAGCCATCTTGCCAATATGAGGGGTAGATATTTTCGGGATTTATCTATTGTGAGGGCTGACGAAGGAGAGAAAACTTGCCCGACTCCCGAGGAGAATGAAGTTGTGATATTCCGAAGTTTCTTCAAGGCTGGACTTCGGTTTCCTTTGAGCAGTTTCGTGGTAGAAGTGTTGAAGATATTTGAAATCTGCCTTCATCAAATTACTCCCGAAGCAATCATAAGGATGGGAATCTTCGTATGGGCCGTGAAGAGCCAGGGTTTGGAGCCAAATGCAAAAAAGCTTCTGCAGTATGCATGAGTTATTATATGAGACGAAACCATGGGGTAAAGAGCAATATCATAACAATTTTGGCTGTTATAGCTTCGGTGCCCGCTTTGGGTCAAGCTGTCCCATGCCAACTTTTCGGAAGAGATGGCCCGGGGACTGGATGAAGGAATGGTTCTATGTGAAAAACGACTTGAAGACACGAGAAGATATTAAAGGTATCATCATGCGCCCCATCTGGCAGCGTTTTGGCCTTCGGAAACCGAAGGTGGATATTGACGAAGCAGCCGAAGAATGCTAGAGAGCCTTCGGTGTAGTTTGCTCTTTCATCGGGACGAGGGATTTGATCCAGGAACACATTGCCTTCAGAGTATGGCCACTTGTAGAAAAGTGGGAAATGCCAAAGGAAATCATCAGCAAACCTGACGAAGGTGGACTAGTTAGGTTAAAATATACCTTCAGATATGGAGATAAGTTTGTCGAGCCAGATGATGACTGGTTGAAATGTATTGAGGCCACAAGCGATGAACTGCTCGGACCATACTCGAAGGCAGAAGATACTGCACTGTCTGCGGCCTTCGGAGGCCGGAAGAAGAAAAGACTCAATCGAGTATTTGATGCCATCGAGTTCGTGTATCCTGACTACCGTTACTCAACACGGGGTCAAAAAAGGAAAGATACAGCTTCTGTGAAGGAAGCGGCTTCAGCCGCTCCTAGTGAGCCATCGCCGAAGAGGAAAAAGATAAAGGTTCTTACGCACCGGCCACGCTATATTGAACCGGCCATAGTGCCTGAGTTTGTCGGTGAGACCTCTTCGGCCACCGAAGTCAAGGAGCCAACTCCCCTGCCAAATATTGAAGAGCCGGCCATAATACCGGAGATGGTGAAAATAGAAGAACTAAGGGCTGAAGAAACAAAGACATCTGAACCAAAAAGCCAAAAAGGTCCAGCAATGACCCCCAAAAGAAAAAGGATGGTTAATGTACTGGATGTATTGGAGACAATAAAGTCTTCAAGCACTAATCCGAAGAAAACTGCCGAAATTCCCGAAGTGCAAATTGAAGCCTTTGGTGCTGAAGCTACAAAGCACCAAGCTGAGACTGAAGCTGGGCCTTCAGAGCCCACCAAGGTGAAATCCTTGGAAACCAAAGAAACAGAAGCAGTAGAACAAATTTTGGCTGAAGAAACTGGCACTGCCGCCCCCGAAGCATTTTCCGAAGCTTTCAATTATATTTTACGACATGCTTCGGGGAAAAAGTTGACTGAAAAAGAAAAGCAAGAGGCTCAGTTCTATGCCCAAAAATTGAAATATCCAAAGGGGGCGTTGATATTCAATGGCAGCGGAGAAGAAGACTTCTTGTATTGTCTCCCTGACAGCAAGGAGATTTCTGTCTATCGGGAGATGAGCAGAAGCTTCGGATTCCCAACATTAGAAGACGGGCTCTCGGTGTTGTCAAAAAACGATCTGGCCGACAGCTTAGCGTACAACAGTTTAAAGGTGAAAAAAATGAGATCTTTGTATTATTCCTTGAAACCAAAATTTTTCATTTGCTTGAACTTACTAACGTATTTTTTTGCAGGGCCTTATACTTAGCAATGCCCTCAGGGCACAGAAAGATGCTGAAGACGAAGGGTGTACCATAGCCTTAAGCAACCTTCGTTCCGAAGTAATTGAACTAAGGAACGAAGGTCTCGAAAAAGATAAAATATTACATTCGTTGGTGAATAAGATAAAAGAGGACGAAGCTGCTTTCAAAGTTCAAGCTGAGGCTCAGAAGCGCGAAATTGAGGATCTTCAGAAACAGCTAGCCAGAGCTAAAGAAGAATACACAGTTGAAGAAACAAAAAGAGAAATTAATGAACAATGGGCAAATCATTTAGAAAAAACGTTGAAGAGCTTCGTGCGTTTAAGAAAAAGTGTTATGAAAAATCTATAGAATGTGTTAAGAAAATAAGAACCAGCTTCGCCAGCGTTGGCGCGTTTTCAAGTGAAGAAAATTTCACGAGGGGCGACCCCGAAGGCCCAATTGAATGGATCAGCCATGAAGCTGAAGCTTTTGAAGAAGTTTTGAATAGCCGCGGAGACATATGTGCCTTCTCAGGTGCTAGGGGGATTGCCATTGTTTTGGAGAAGAAAGGCTGCAATCACGTGAAATCCCTGGCACAGACCGAAGCCGATTTATCCTCTGAAGACATAAAAGACCCTTCGGCCGAGGCAAGTTTGGTTGGTGGAAAATTTTTCACCGACATCTGGGAAAACGGTGGTCGGGAGATGGCTCAAGAAATTATACGAAGAAGCGAGAAAGGTATACTTGACGCTAGAAAAGTAGCAGAGGCCGCTGAGAAAAGTGCGGATCTCGAAGGGCGAATAGGTATTAACTAGTAGTTTTTGGTTTTTTGTTGTAACCTTTTGATTTTGAACTTGTTTACACTTTGTAACATAGTCGCACCTTCTCCTCCCTCAGAGCCTGCCGGGCCATCGGCGGACCCCCACGTAAAGGGGGATGACGAGATTAGAAAAATGGCCGAAGCTATCATGGACAAAGTTGTTAATCGACTACTAAACGAAGCTGCAGAAGTAGTTCTAAGGGAAGATTAGATGCTATTGTAAAAACATTTGGAAGGTAATATTTGTTGAACAATATGTGTAATATTTTGTAACTTTGAATGTAATATATAAGCTATTTATGGTTCAATTCTTTACGATGCATGAAACTTTACATACGTACCATTTTTGAGCCTTCGACGAAAAAAACACCTTCCCTTCTTTTCATGCTTCGTAAATAATATCCGTATTTCATAAAAACATCCAATCTTCGTAAAATCAGTAACCAATAGACCTTTTCATTTCAGAGTTTGACGAAGGCATGCTTCTTCAATAATTATTTTGTGTCTTGGCACTGTTTCTTCGAAACAATCTCCGAATATCAACATTGAAACCCCCTTCTTGCGTCATTGATGCAATATGATGTATGATGCTATGCTATGCAAATGATGTGATGTTATGCAAAATGATATTTGCCGAAGATGGACGTTTATTTTTC
The DNA here is from genome assembly GCF_902167145.1 of Zea mays. Lineage (NCBI taxonomy): Eukaryota > Viridiplantae > Streptophyta > Magnoliopsida > Poales > Poaceae > Zea > Zea mays. The sequence continues at coordinate 26,287,685 of NC_050100.1, read as the reverse complement.
ACTGCAAGCCTCCCTTAGGAGCTTCTTCGCCTTTTACTTCAGCGGAATCAGCGTTTATTTTTCGCTGTAAGCCTCCCATAGGAGCTTCTTTGCCTTTTACTTTCAGCGGAATCAGCGTTTATTTTTCGCTGTAAGCCTCCCTTAGGAGCTTCTTCGCCTTTTACTTTCAGCGGAATCAGCGTTTTTTTTTCGCTGTAAGCTCTGCATTCCCTTCGAAACGACTTTTGAGCAGAAAACTTACGCCACGCTCCCTTAGGAATGACTTTTTGTTATTTCGGGGATTCTCCTTGTAACCATAAATTCTTATGCTTCGGCAACTCCGTTATTCTGTGGAGAAGGTATATTTTTACTGTGGCGAAAATGAAGCTATTACAAGAAATTGAAAACGACAAAAAGCACTTAGGCTTTCAATAATTGTTCCTTATTAAAAAGAAAATGATACTGAATGTAAAAACTGCTGCCGAGGTAGGATAGTTGTTAGTAAATATGCTTCGATTCTGGCACAGTACTATTGACTGTGCGAGCTTCGGACTCTTCTCTGAAGTCCCGTTGGAGGTGGGTATGCTGACTCCCTTCTGGCTGCTGGCCTCGTTGCATTGGTGGTGGAGGTAGAGGCTGTTGCCAAGATGCCTGAGGTTGGCTTGCCGAAGCAACAGAAGCGCACATAAGAGAAGAGAAGCGCACAGATGAAGCCGGGGCGGCTTTAAATTTTGTGACCACACATCCGGACAGAGTACACCGGCTCACCATCGTCTGGCCCCTTAACAAGCTCGCAGACGTCCCCAGTCCGAAGATCGTTTGCTGCCACCAAATGTTTCCAGCCCTCGGTGAAGCCCACAAATAACGGGCGGTAGTGGTAAATGACAGGCCATAATCTCTTCTTGGGGTCCTTCAGCATTATAACATCACAGCCATGCCTTCTTTGTCTAACTGCATTGGAAAGTGCACTTCTATCTGCTCCGTGCTTCCCGGCCCGATCCTGCTCCGGAATTTCGTCCTTCATAGGCAATAAAGACTCTGGGACCTCACAATTACTAGACATTATACCTTCCTGTTTGGGGAGGAAAGGAGGGACACGGAGGTGGGCCTTGAGGCACCACCATCGCCTTCACCGCCGCCGGCAGATGGGGAGGCCGCCGGCGGCAGCGGCCGGGTACAGCTAGGGTTTGGGCTCGATTTCTTTTGAATCACCTTTTCTCCAAGTTCCCTTATTGATGGAACCAGTATATCAGACTAACAGTATATCCTCGATCGACCCCCTTATTGATGGAACCAGCTGTGCACTAGGTACCTACTAGGATGGATGTGGTCTGCACCGGTGCGTCTAACAGAGTTGATGAAGACGCGTGTTGGAACTTGCTCTCTGCCGCAAGGGGATCCAACGGGGGGAGTAATGACGTAAACAGGGTTCTCGCGCAAGATGGCAATAGCTCTGTTAACCTAGCCTCTCACGGGCACTATGCGGGGGTATTTATAGGTATCTGAGTGCCCTGCGTCCTGTGTTAAGGATGCATGTGCCCTCAGTCACCTAGGTTATCCCCAGAATATTCCCATAAAGTAGGGTTGCAGACTGTAATTACAGGGATGCCTTTACAAATTAGGCCCGTAACATGCAGCGGCCACGCAGGGCCCGTTACAATGGGCCGGATCACACGTGGGCCTCTGTGTTGGACGAGGCCGCACGGTGGGATGACCTCGTCGCAGGTCTTCGTCTGATGTCGTATGGGGCGAAGGGTGTCTTCGCCCGTTGTCTTGTATCTGTTGGACCGACGACCACGGCGAAGGCTTCGAGCGGAGGGTGACGTCTTCGCCTTCGCCCCAACATTTGCCCTCCGAGGGACCAGTTCGACTAAGTCATCTGGTGCCAAAGACATCGCTAGATGGTGGAGACGCTGCCCTCGCTCGAAGTGGTTCCGCGGGGGTTTTTGACATGACCGTTGATTGACACCGTACTGTTGGACTGCGGGTTTCCCGAAGCGCCGCGCCCTGTGTATAAAAGGGGGCGGGGGGCGGCGCGTTTTGAACTTCATCCTTCCGCGCTCCGTGAAAACCCTAGCCGCCTTTTCCACCGTCTTGCTGCTCGTCTGCCCTCCTTGCTCCTGTTCGCCGGAGATCTGGCGCGAGTGAAGCAAACCGCCCGCCGCCGCCGACGGTACGTAGCGATGCCGACCTCCTCTTCTTCCGCTGCCGCTACGCTGCCGGCCGACGCGTCGTCTGAGGAAATGCTGAGCACTTTGGCGGCGGAGGAGTTGCGCGCCGGCGATACGGTGGATTTTGGTGTGTCGCGGATGTCGTCGGTCCGCGTGCAAGATAAGCAGCGGCTGGGTTACTTTGGCAGCGGAGTCGCCCGTGTCCCGGGGACGGAGGAAGTCCCCGCGCCGGAAGGTGAGTTGGTTGTGTTCGAGGTGTTCTTCACCGCCGGTCTCCGCCTGCCTGCGCACCGATTTGTTGGAGAAGTCCGGCGTAGATTTAGCGTTCAGATCCATCAACTGACTCCGAATGCCGTGGTGGCACTGTCGAAGTATGTCTGGGCGACGACTTCGTACGGCGGGCAGCCATCAGTCGAAGTCTTCGCGAAGTACTATTGCCTACACTGGCAGAATAGGATGATTGGGGATGAAGTTGCCCAGTTTGGGTCCTGTACATTTACGCCGAAGACCGGCAAGACCACGATGGAGGTAGTGGAGTTGGTTCCCTGCGCCCGCAACAAGTGGGGCAATTGGCAAGATTTTTGGTTCTACGTTGCGGAGGGTACCGTCGAAGACCATCCGGGGCTCCCCGTGTCTGAGATGTGCTCGCATTTCTACGCAGCATACCCGCCCTTTGAAGTGGCGGAGGAGGATGCAGACGAAGGGGCCCTTCTGTGCGCCGCTGGCCTGAGCAGTGGGCGGGATTTGGTTGAGGAATTTATTGCGTACGGGGTATGGCCTTTGGCGCATGGCTGGGCGTTGGGCGAAGTGTGCCCTCGCCGGATGCCTTCCCATGGTGGGAAGCTGGTGCGAAGTCCTGTCTTCGCGCTAGATCTGCATAGCCGCGATCCGGCTGCCTTTGTGCGTGAGGCGGAGGATGGGGCGGTGCGGATCGTTGGTCGGTACGTGCCGAGGACAGAAGGCCAGCGTAGCTGGGATATCCGCGGGTCGAATGACCGTTTGAACAGGGTTTTTGAATTGAATCGACTGCCATATGGCGGTTATCCCGGCCAGGACGATGTGGATCGTCGCGGGAAGAAACCGGTGGTAGAGTCTGGAGACGACCCCGCGTCGGCGGCCGCCCCGTCCTCTAAGAAGAGGAAACTAGGTACTGCTATGGGAGGACTTGGGGTTTCCGATGGTTTTGCTAGAGAATTGATGAGGACATGCGCGGCCCCGGGGGGAAGGATGTCTTCGCCCGAGCTCCGGGAGTCTTCGGCGCGGATGCTGAGGGTTACCGAGGGTTGGTGGCCTAGGAATGTTCCTATCCCCCGTGCGGCCGGCGAAGACTTTTTTACATCTCGCATGGTTCGTGAGTGGAAAGTGTTTCCTTACGGGCGGAATATTGCTGCTGTTGTGTCGGCAGTGATCGACAAGGATCACCAAGGAGCTGCACAGAAGCGCCAGGCGGTCGTCAGGCTTCATGAAGCCAGGCCGAAGAGGCAGCGGGGGGCTGCGAAGGCTACGGCCCCCGGCGGAGGTCAGCCGCCGTTGGCGACGAAGTCGGTCGTCCCTGCATCCAGCAAGGCGCCGGAGGCTGCGGCTGCCGCCGGTGGTTCCAAGACTGCGAAGGCTGCACCGGCGTCCGGCAGGGTGCCGGAGGCTGTGAAGTCGGCCCGAGGGTTGCCGCCGCCGGGCAAGCGCGTCGCCGACTTCGCCACCGACATTAGTGTGGATGACTATCTTGTTGGTAAGGCGCTGGCTCAGCCTTTTTTTAAATTTGTTGATACGTCACAGGGTCGGACGAAGGCCAACTTGTCGTTGTTCCGCCTGCCGCGGCGACCACGACGGCTGCCATAATGCCAAAGGCGAAGGGTGGTGCTCTTAGTGCTGGCGGCGAGATGTCGGCACTTGCTGCTGTGAGGGACGAGGCGGGCGCTGTGTCCTGCCGGCTGGAGGAGATGAAGGAGGCACTAAGTCAGGTACGTTGAGCTAGACTTCGGTTCGAGTTTTTTTTTGGGCTTTGTTGGGGCTGTGGTCTTACTTGTGTTTTGCAGGCGGCTGACTTCGCCGGCCGTGCGGCGTCGGGGGCCCTCACGCCTGTTGTGTCTGCCGAAGTCGAGAGACTTCGGACGCAACATGCCGACGCCGTCCGGGAAAAATCGGCCACCGACAGCAAGTGCCGCAAGCTGGCGGACAAGGTGGCCATGCTGGAGGGGGAGAAAACTGACCTCCGACGCCAACTGGCGGAGGAGAGGAGGGAGGCTAATAGGCCCTCGCCAAGGCGCAGGCGGAGGCCAATTTGGCGCGGGTGGAGGGCGGTCTTGCCAGGGAACGCGTCGAGCAGTTGGAGGAGCGGCTCCGCGCCCTGCAGAGCCGTGTGGAGAGGGCCGAAGCCACGACGCGCACGGAGGCTGAGCGGACTCGCAAACAGCTTATGGATTCATACCATGAGCTGGGCGCGCGGACCGCTGAGTTCGAAGTGCCGGACCGAGAGCCCGGGCTTCGCTGCCTAGAGTGGGTGCAGGAGGAGTTGCAGGCGCTCCCCACCATCGTGGAGGGGTTTATGTCTTATGCTTCCCTGGTCACCTGCGAGGGGGCGATGAACGCGCTCTCTCGCGAAGGGTGCCGGCACTATAAAGTCTTCGACCAAGCTGATGAAGATTTCGAGCGTGATATCTACAAGGTCGAGGACTCTGTGGTGAAGGAATCCGCCGGAGCCCTCTACGACCGGATGTGGGGCCCCCATGGTCGAGAGGTGGTCAGGGAACGGGCCGAGACGGCGAGGGGTCAGGTAATGTCTGGCCTTTGTTTGGTGTTTGTTGGATGTGGGCTATGTATGGGTTTGCTGAATTTTGTGTGCTGTCTCAGGCGGCGCGTGGTGAGAGGGTGGATGACTTTGGGGCTTTGAACAGCACGCTGCCTGACCTGGAGTCGAACCCGGCGAAGGTCGCCCTGGAGCCGCTCCCGGAGACCGCCGAAGGCGCCCCTGAAGCCCCCGCGGCCGCTGCGGCCGGCGAAGGCCCAACCCGGAGACCGCCGAAAGCGTTCCTGATGCCCCCGCAGCCGCTGCAGCCGGCGAGGGCCCGCCGCCAACTGCTGTGCCGAGGGCTGAAGATCCTGCGATGGTGGCGGCGGAGGCGACGGCGGAGGCTCCCGCAACGGTTGGGTCCTCGCAGGTGGCGTAATGGGTGTGGGTAGTTAGGGAATTTTGGATATGTTGCTGAATCTTGGTTGCTGCGCAGGTTCAAGATTTTGGGCCTGCGCACGCAACCGCCACTACTAATTTTTTGGCGGCTTCGACCGTGGATGATGTTAATAAATCGGATGGGTCTGCATCTAAGTTTTCTGATTTTGGTGACTCCGGGAGCTCGGTTGAGTGGACTGAGGAGTCGTCGGATGAGGACTTGGACTACTTTGCGGCCTTGGATGTGGCAGCGGCGGAGGCATCACCGCGCGCTGCGGATGCAAAAGATGTGCCTGGTCCGAGTACTGGGCGTAGGCGGCGAAGGGCGGTTGCGAAGCGTAGAGTGAGTGGGGCGGACGGCGGTCGACTTCGTGTGAGTAGGGCCGGCCGCCAGGAACTGTTGTCCTTGCCGGCCGCCGTGAGTACGGGTGAGGGGGAATTGCGGAGTCTTTTTGCGGGTGAGGAGCTTAGGATAATGTTATTCAACTATAGGAAGATGGGAATTATTCCGAAGGCTGAGCCGATGTAGAGTGTGATGCCCTCGCTTGTACATGTGTAATGGCTTGTATGATGAAGTTGTGTGCCCTCGCACATTCGATTATGCTAGCGAAGGCGTTACGCCCTTGGTCGGGTGTAATTGCTATGCTGGACTGGTGTGCGTGTAGTCGGTCTTTGCGCGTACTGTTGCACGGACAGGTGTAATTGTTATCGCGCTAGCCCGGCTGCGCCCGTAGGCGACTTTTGCACGGATAGTCTCCGCGGTAGACTTCGGTTTTTCGCACTTGTTGTGCTAGTCCGGCTGCACCCTTAGGCGACTTTTGCACGGTAAGTCTTCGCGGTAGACTTCAGTTTTTTGCACTTGTTGTGCTAGTCCGGCTGCACCCTTAGGCGACTTCTGCACGGTAAGTATTCGCGGTAGACTTCGTTTTTTTCGCACTTGTTGTGCTAGTCCGGGTGCACCCTTAGGCGACTTCTGCACGGTAAGTCTTCGCGGTAGACTTCGGTTTTTCGCACTTGTTGTGCTAGTCCGGCTGCACCCTTAGGCGACTTCTGCACGGTAAGTCTTCGCGGTAGACTTCGGTTTTTCACACTTATTGTTCTAATCCGGCTGCACCCTTAGGCGACTTCTGCACGGAGTTGTCGCACGCGAGGGTGGCTAGCGCTGAGCCTCACGGTGACTTCGTATTGGTCGAATGTCGAAGACCGTCGTCGCGGTCTTTTTTCGACGCATGTTTTTGCGGGGGATTTTTCACTTGTATATTACATGGCTCCGCCTCGTTAAAAACCTCACCCCCCGGGAGGAAAAGAGTGCGGGCCAGAATAAGACTGTTTTTGCGAATTACAAGGGCGAATCAGCCCTGATGAGTCAAACAAAAAATTTGCGGAGGTTGTCGATGTTCCAGGAGTGCTCCAGGTCTTCGCCGTTTGGCGTTGTGAGCCTGTAGGCGCTGGGGGAAGCTTTCGTCTTGACTATGAAGGGGCCCTCCCACCTGGGCTCCAGCTTGCCCCGGGACTCTGTCCGAGCTGTTCGGACGAGTACGAGGTCCCCTTCGCTGAATTCCCTCGGGATGACTGCGTGGTCGCGCCATGCCTTTGTTTGGGCTTGGTATTTGTTTAGAGCCTGTAGGGCGAAGACTCGGTCTCCATCGATGAGATCCTTTGAAGTGGGCTCGTCCACGTCGGGGACGGCTGACGGAACTGTTCGCAGGGACCCATGTTTTATTTCTTGTGGGGTCATGGCCTCCGATCCGTATAAAAGGCGGAAAGGAGTGAACCCGGTCGCCCTGCACTCAGTCGTGTTTAGTGCCCAGACCGCCTCGGGTAACAAGTCGGCCCACCTGCCCTTTTTTTCGTCGAGGAGCATCTTTTTGACAGCTGTGAAGATTTTTCCATTGGCGCGTTCCACAACTCCGTTGGACTGCGGGTGATAGACTGAGGCGAAGGCGAGCTTGGTGCCGCTGGAGAAGCAAAAATCCTTGAAGTCTTGGCTGTCAAACTGCTTGCCGTTGTCGACTGTTAGTTCGGACGGTACTCCAAAGCGGCAAACAATGTTTTGCCAGAAGAATTTTTGGGCAGTCTTTGATGTTATTATGGAGACAGCCCTTGCCTCGATCCATTTGGTGAAGTATTCGACCGCGACGAAGGCAAACTTAAGGTTCCCCTGAGCCGTGGGTAGGGGCCCGACGATGTCTAGGCCCCAGCGCTGGAGAGGCCATGTGTGGGCGATCAGCTTTGTGAATTGCGAAGGGCTGCCTGATCGAGGGGAAAACTTCTGGCAGGCTTCGCAGGACCTTGTGACCCGATTTGCGGCGCAGATCATCGCGGGCCAGTAGAAGCCTTAGCGGATCACCTTAGCAGCTAGGGCCCTTGGCCCTGCGTGAGAGCCGCAGGTACCACTGTGGACTTCGCGTAGGATCTGGACACCTTCGGTTTCGGTGACGCATTTGAGCATTGGCTGACTGACCCCCTTCTTGTAGAGTTGGCCCTCAATCAGTGCGAAGTCCCGGCTTCGATGTTTGAGGCGCTTGGCCTCATTGATGTCGGTTGGGTGATAATACCCCTGTAGGAACAGAGTTATTGGTGCCCGCCAGTCTTCGGTCATGATAAGGTTGACTATGCGGTGGCCCTCGCTGTCATTGGTTATTTGGAGCCATTCGGGGCTCCGGACGGCTGGTGTGCCGATGACATGGTAGAACACGTCGGAGGGCAGGGACTCGCCTCTGGCGGCAGCCTTGGCCAATGCGTCGGCCTCTTCATTCTTGGCCCGGTCCACATGCTGCAAAGTGAATCCCTTGAATTGTCTCTCGAGACTTCGGATGGCCGCGAGGTATTGCATGAGTGCGGGGTCCTTTGCTGCATAGTCTTTCTCGACCTGGCCGGCAACTACCTTGGAGTCTGTTCTGATGATGCAGGTGGTGACCCCAAGGGCCCTTAGCTTGCGGAGACCGAGGATGACTGCTTCGTATTCTGCTATGTTATTTGTGCATCTGTCGGATTCCAGAGCGAAGTTGAGGCGAGCTGCATATCTATGCTTGACTCCGGTTGGTGAGGTGATGACTGCCGCGGCGCCTGCCCCCGCATGGCACCATGCTTTGTCGCAATGGATCGTCCAGACCTTCTCTGCGGACGGGTCCGGCTGTGTTATTGGCCCAGTCCAGTCGACGACGAAGTCTGCCAGGACTTGTGACTTGATGGCTGTCCTGGGTTCGAAATTGATGTGGTAGCCGGAGAGTTCGGCCGCCCACTTGGCAATCCTCACCGACGCTTCCGGGTTTCTGAACAATTTGCCGAGTCCCCTGTCTGAGGTGACCCGGACCTTGAATGCTTCAAAATAATGGCGCAATTTGCGCGAAGACATAACGACTGTGTATGCAATCTTCTCCAGTTCTGTCATGTTACATTTGGACGGCGTCAGCACTTCGAAGACGTAATAAATTGGGCACTGCCTGATCACGCCCTCAACTGCCTGCTCCTGCACTAGTGCCGCGCTGACCGCATGCGGCGAAGCCGCAACATAGAGCAGCAGAGGTAATGAAGAGTCGGGGCTTGTAAGGACTGCCAACTCCGACAGGTACTGTTTTAATGAGGCGAAGGCCGCTGCCTGCTCTGGTCCCCAAGCGAAGTCTTTTGCACCATGGAGAGTTTTGAGGAAAGGGAGACTTCGCTCGGCGGACCTGGAGATGAATCTGTTGAGGGCGGCCAATCTCCTCGTCAAGCGCTAGACATCTCTGGCGGACTGCAGAGGCGTCATGTTTATGATGGCTTGAATTTTGGTTGGGTTAGCCTCGATGCCGCGGTGTGATACCAGGTAGCCCAATATTTTGCCTTGGTGAACGCCGAAGACACACTTTTCCGGGTTTAGGCGGAGTCGTGCGTCTCGCATGTTTGCGAATGTCTCGGCGAGGTCAGTGAGATGGTCCGCCTTGCTCTTGCTGGCGACGACGATGTCGTCCACATATGTGAATATGTTTCTGCCAACTTGCCCTTCGAGCACTGTCTTGGTAAGCCTGGAGAAGGTGGACCCGGCGTTCTTGAGTCCCTCCGGCATTCTGATGAAGCAATATGTGCCGAAGGGTGTTATAAAACTGGTGCTGGCCTTGTCTTCCTCCTTCATGTATATCTGGTGGTATCCGGAGAAGCAGTCGAGGAGTGACATGACTTCGCATCCGGTCGCGCTATCGACTATTTTGTTGATCCGCGGCAATGGGAAATTGTCCTTTGGGCAGGCTTTATTGAGACTGGTGAAGTCGATGCACATTCGCCACTTCCCGCTCTTTTTCTGCACCATCACAACGTTGGAGAGCCACGTGGGGTAAGCCACCGGCTCGATGAATTTGGCTTCCAGGAGGCGGTGCACTTCTGCCTTGGCGGCGTCTGTCTTCTCGTCGGACATCTTGCGAAGCCGCTGTTTTTTCGGCCTCACCGAGGGGTCGATTCCCAGGCTGTGCTCAATTATGGATCGGCTGACCCCGACCAGGTCGAGGGCTGACCAGGCGAAGACATCTTTGTTCTTGGACAGGCAGCAGATGAGCTTCTCCTCTTCATGCGAAGTGAGGTCTTCGCTGATAGTGACTGTCTACTTGGGTGTGGCCTGATCGAGGGGGACAGTCTTGGTCCCGTCGTTGCTCTGCAGCTGTGCCTTGTCGTGCTGTTTATCGGTTGGGCTGGCGGGCGCGGGGACCTCGAGCTGGGCCGTGAGGCAGTGCACGTTTCTTTGACCGGGCACGAAGTCCCGCTCTATGTTGCGCGCAGTCTGCTGGTTGCCGTAGACCGTAATAACGCCCAACGGACCTGGTATCTTCATGCATAGGTACAGTCCGTGAATGGCTGCTTCAAACTTATTGATGGAGCCCCGACCCATGATGGCGTTGTACGGATATACCATATCCACAATATCAAAGGTCACTTGCTCACTTCGGGCATTGGGTGCTACATCGAAGGAGAGAGACAGCTCTATTTTGCCGACAGGAAAGGTGCCCTTGCCGCCGAAGCCATACAACGGGTTGTCCGAAGGCTTGAGCAGGCTGTGGCTTATGCCCATGCGATCGAAGGCGTGGAGGAAGATGATGTCCGCCTGACTGCCATTGTCGACTAGGACTTTGTGCAGGTCCCAACCTGCCACGCTGCAGTTGATAACCATGGCGTCGCTGTGGGGGGCGCTGCGCAGGTCGACGTCTCGTGCGTCGAAGGTTAGCGGTATGTGGGACCACTTTGTCTGCACGACTGGGCCAGTGATGGCGACGTGGTTGACGCTGCGGTAGTGGTCCCGCTTCTGCCGCTTTGTGTCGAAGTCAGTGCTGGACCCCCCAGTTATCATGTGAATGACTCCGCGATACGGCTGATCCGCGAAGTCTTCCTGCTTTGGGGCGTGGGGGATGTTTTGATGTTGCTGGTGTGGTGGTGGGGGTGGGGGAGGTGCGATTTGTACTTCCTGATGGTGTTGGTAAGCGTGGTGCGGTGGATGCGGGGCGGGGGCGTGGATATATGGTGGAGGGGGTTGCTGATAAGTGTGTGCGACAACTCTGGGGTTGTCGGCTGGCTGCGCCCGTGCCATCTTGTCTTTGGTGGCCTTCGTTTCTGGGCAGTCTTTGGTTTGGTGGGCGCAGTCTTCGCCATGGAAGAGGCAGTAGAATCGGCGCGGCGGCTGCGCACGCCCCCGACCCCTACCGCGAGTTCCATTTCCCCGGCCCTGGGGGGGATATTCCTGGCGACGAGGGGCCTCAGCAGCGGGGTGCTGGTTGGCGATGTTGTGCACTTGCTGTTGATTGCGGCCATCTCGACCGGAGTCTTGCTACGGAGTCCTCATCCACGTGCGGCTAGACTGTGGAACGTCTTTAGGCTTCCTTTGGGACTCAACCTTGCGCTGGTGGAGCTCTTCGGACTAGGCGTATTTTTCAAACAGCTGATATAATTCCTGGAGGTTCTTGGGCGGATCTCTGATGCAGTGGCTATAGAGGACGCCGGCGCGAAGGCCACTGATTGCGTAGTGGATAGCGATCTGGTCATCGACTGATGGCAGCTGTGACTTGAGTGTTAAAAATTTGCGGTAATACTCCCGCAGAGTCTCCTTTTCCAGCTGCTTGCAGAGCAAGAGTTCGGCCAAGGCGTTGGTGTCTGGGCGGTACCCTTGGAAGTTGAGCAGGAACTTGTCCTGGAGACTTCTTCAGGAATCAATGGACAGCGGGGGCAACCTGGTGAACCAGGTGAGAGCTGGGCCTTCGAGGGCGATGATGAAAGAATTGGCCATTGTGGCGTCGTCCCCTCCGGAAGATGCAACGGCGACCTGATAACTCATTATGTATTGCGCTGGGTCGGTGCTGCCGTTGTACTTGGGATAGGTCCCTGCCCGGAAGTTAGCGGGCCAAGGCATCACTTGCAGGTGTGGCGCCAGGGGACTTCGTTCGTCGAGGTAGTTGACCCCTGGGAATGGCGTGGCGTGCGGGAAGGTGTGGTCGCGCTGGGGGAAATGCGGGTCTTCCGGTTGTGCGCGCTGTTGCAGGGGTGGCCCATGCTGCAGGCCGAGGTGGCCTTCGCGCGTGTCTTCCAGTTGTGCGCGCTGCTGTAGGGGTGGCCCGTGCTGCAGGCCAAGATGGCCTTCGCGCTGCATCAGCGCGATCTCCCGTTCGAGGTCCTGGGCCTTCTGCTCTTCGTCGCGTATCATTTGCCGCACCTTGGCTAGTGCGGACACGCGCTGGCGCTTGGCCTCCAGTATCTCTTTCTGTCTCTGGAGATTGCGGTTCTTGAGGCGCAGGGCGCGCAGCTGTAGCTGTTCTTCCGCTGAGACGCAGAGGACTTCACCGTCCTCGGTGAGGTCTGCGCCCTCCAGTGGGGCGAAGCCTGTGGGTGGCTGCGATTGTCCTTCAGGGCCGCAGGTGCGGAGAGTGTCATCTTCGCAGGTGCGGCGAGTGTCGTCTTCAGTGGCTTCTTGGTGGATAGATTGGGTGAGGGCGAGGGCCTTGCCCTTTCTTGCGGCAAGTAGCGCTGCCTTCGCAGCCTCGTCAGCCTTCGAGTTAGCTTTCTTGGGTGCCATCGCGGGTGGTTTTTTCGTAGCACGAACGGTGGGCGCCAAATGTTGGAACTTGCTCTCTGCCGCAAGGGGATCCAACGGGGGGAGTAATGATGTAAACAGGGTTCTCGCGCAAGATGGCAATAGCTCTGTTAACCTAGCCTCTCACGGGCACTGTGCGGGGGTATTTATAGGTATCTGAGTGCCCTGCGTCCTGTGTTAAGGACGCATGTGCCCTCAGACACCTAGGTTATCCCCAGAATATTCCCATAAAGCAGGGTTGCAGACTGTAATTACAGGGATGCCTTTACAAATTAGGCCCGTAACATGCAGCGGCCACGCAGGGCCCGTTACAATGGGTCGGATCACACGTGGGCCTCTGTGCTGGACGAGGCCGCACGGTGGGATGACCTCGTCGCAGGTCTTCGTCTGATGTCGTATGGGGCAAAGGGTGTCTTCGCCCGTTGTCTTGTATCTGTTGGACCGACGACCACGGCGAAGGCTTCGAGCGGAGGGTGACGTCTTCGCCTTCGCCCCAACAACGCGACCAAACTTGAATGGCAGACAACGAGCAGCTCCGGTGAAGGGAGCGGGGAGGATAGTTCTAGTGACGACAATCCTTGTCCTCCTATACCTCCAAGGAAGAAAAAACATCAGATGAGCTTGATGCCGACTATATTCCCAACGATGAAGAGGTAAATAGAAATATGCCGACTATATTCTAAAATAATGTTCATATATGAAAGGCCATTAATTGTTTCAATATATAGATTTCAAATGAAGAGAAGAAAGAGGATGCATGTTCTACACGAAACACGGAGGATGCTCTGATGCCTGAATCATCCGTTTCACATAAGCGGAAACGAGGGCGACGAGGTCCAAATCAGATGAAAGAAGGTGCAGTTATGTACGTAACAAAACTAAATGCAGAGGGGTTTCCTGAAGAACCACTTGACATGTTATAATGCTGAAGGACCCCAAGAAGAGATTATGGCCTGTCATTTACCACTACCGCCCGTTATTTGTGGGCTTCACCGAGGGCTGGAAACATTTGGTGGCAGCAAACGATCTTTGGACTGGGGACGTCTGCGAGCTTGTTAAGGGGCCAGACGATGGTGAGCCGGTGTACTCTGTCCGGATGTGTGGTCACAAAATTTAAAGCCGCCCCGGCTTCATCTGTGCGCTTCTCTTCTCTTATGTCTGGTGCGCCAGCCACGTCACCCAACCATTAGGGTTCTAACGGTTTCGACCGTTGGAGCTCTGACATCTTGGGGCACCGGACAGTCCGGTGGCGCACCGAACAGGCACTGTTCATTGTCCGGTGCGCCTTCTGGCACTGCTCTCACTGTGCGCGAACTGTCCGCGCACTGATCACGTTTGCAGGCGACCGTTGGAGTTGACTGTTGCGCTCGATAGTCGTTGCTACGCTGGCACACCGGACAGTTCGATGAATTATAGCGCAGGGGCGCCTGAGAAACTCGAAGGTGAAGAGTTCAGTCTGTACGGTCCCTGGTGCACCGGACACTGTCCGGTGGCACACCGGACAGTCCAGTGTGCCAGACCAGGGTTCTCTTCGGTTTCTTTTGCTCCTTTCTTTTGAACCCTAACTTGGATCTTTTTATTGGTTTGTGTTGAACCTTTAGCACCTGTAGAATATACAATCTAGAGCAAACTAGTTAGTCCAATTATTTGTGTTGGGCATTTCAACCACCAAAATCATTTAGGAAAAGGTTTGAACATATTTCCCTTTCACATTTGATGGATGAGAAGACCATGAGAGACAACCAAAGAAAGTAGCACACTGATTATGGTCAATCGAGCCACATGTGAGTAAGTATCAAAGAAATTCTCACCTTTCTTGGTGAATAACCTTTAATTACAAGCCTCTCCTTGTACCTTTCAATAGTACCATTAGGCCTAAGCTTTTTCTTGAACACTCATTTACTCCTAGTGGGCTTACACCCATAAGGACGCTCAATGACCTCCCAAGTTGCATTAGACATAATAAAATCCATCTCACTCCTTATTGCTTCCTTCCAAAAGTCAGCATCAGGAGAGGAATATACCTCTTCAATGGTACTTGGTGTGTCATCCACAAGATATACAATATAATCATCACCAAAGAACTTTGTAATCCTTGGTCTCTTACTCTTTCGAGTTGATACATTGTCATCTTCCACATGATTATGTATATAGGATTCCTCGGTGTGTTCTACTGGAATAAAATGCTCATGGGGTATCGTTGGTTCATCATTAGACGTATCATGTGTAACTTTCATAGGAAATTCATCCTAAAAAACGTAGCATCTCTGGACTCCATAAGTGTACCGACCAACATGTCCTATACTCTTGAGTTTATAATTAAAAACATATATCCAATGTTGTGAAAAAGCATACCCAAGGAAAACACAATCAATAGTTTTTTGTCATAATTTGCGCTTCTTGTTAATTGACACATTCACTTTAGCCAAACAGCCCCAGGTGCACAAATAGGAGATATTTAATTTCCTCTTTTCTCATTCCTCGAATGGTGTGATTTCTTTGTTCTTTGTGGGAACTTTATTCAGGACATGACACACAGTCAAGATCGCCTCACCCCATCATTTCATAGATAGTCCCGAAGTCTCTAACATGTCATTAACCAAATCAATTAGAGTACGGTTCTTTTTTTCAGCAACCCCATTGGATTGTGGTGAGTATGGTGGTGTCCTCTCATGAATAATACCATGTTCCACACAAAAATTAGAAAAATCACTCAAAAAATATTCTCCATCACAATCAGACCTTATCCGTTTAATTTTCCTCTCGAGTTGATTTTCAGCATTAGCTTTGTAGGTCTTAAAATAACACAAAGCTTCATCTTTTGATTTTAAAAGATACACATAACAAAATCTAGTAGAATCATTGATAAAAGTAATAAAATATCGCTTGCCTCCTTTAGTCAATATTCCGTTTATCTCACATAAATTAGAATGTATTAAGTCTAGTGGTGCCAAATTCCTCGCCTCTGTAGCCTTTGTGAGGCTTGCGAGGTTGCTTTGATTGCACGCACACCTGGCACTTAGAACCTTTGACTAAATCAAATTTCGGGATTAAATTTAAATTTGCTAACTGCGAAACTGTTGGGGACCTTCGGCATCCGAAGGTCCTCAAAAACAGGATTTAACAGTATTTCTGGAGTATAATGTGTGAACAGGTATCTTCGGACTCAAGTCGGCACCACAGTAGACCAGAATAATACGAAGGTTGATACAGCGCCGAAGGTGTGAGCAGGAAAGCTTCGGCGTGACAGCAGAAAGTGAAACCGACATAAAGATGAAAAGGCTATTTAGACCTCGACAGATTACTATAGAATTATTATCAACTGTAAAGGGCATGAATGTAATTTTGTATGGGTTGTGTCCCGCGCCTATAAATAGGTGAACAGTACTCCCGTACTGTTCACGCTGACTGGGCATTCGCTTTTTGCGCCACGCTTGTACTATCATCTCCTTCCAGTTGAAGGTACACTTGTAATTCAATGATATTCCTGTTTATACCTAATAATAATAGATAATTGTTTATGTTGTCTTTTATATTCCTTACATTTCATCCTTCATCATTGTATGATGAATTTATGGAAATATGTCATTTATA
The DNA here is from genome assembly GCF_902167145.1 of Zea mays. NCBI lineage: Eukaryota > Viridiplantae > Streptophyta > Magnoliopsida > Poales > Poaceae > Zea > Zea mays. The sequence continues at coordinate 26,271,727 of NC_050100.1, read as the reverse complement.
ACCTTCGTCCAGAAACCATTATATCCTAAAAGGAAATAATGCTTCGAGGGACGAAGGGCTTTAACGATTAACATTTTCTATGTTGCCCTGTTCTTAACTCATAGCATTTGAGAACAAGTCTCCAACATTGGCGCCCACCTCCGGTGAACCCACTTCCACTCTTCGAGTTTTTTTTGAACACCTTCGGCGATCATAAACCTTCGTTATGGCGCCGAAGAATGCTTCAGCGACTGGGGCTGCAGCTCTGCAACCACTGGATCACAATCAGGAGACAATCTCCCTTCGGGAGGCCCGAAGCCAGAAAAGGAAGGCTGTCAGCCCGACACCACCAGAGGACGAGATAGATCAAGAAATCAGAGATATGGAAATGCTTCATCAACAAGTACAGAGGAAGAAAGAAAAGATGGCCAGGCTAGCCGAACTGCAGAGGCAGATAGACGAAGCCTCTGAAGAAGTTCGTCATCTTGCTCAGGATGAACAACACCGAAGATCACGAAGAATACCTTCAGGTGTTGAGGCCTTCGGTGCTGTTGGCTTCCTCTATCATCATTTTGTGTAGAGTTATGAATTGATCTCACGTGCCTCGGGTAGAACCTCCCTCCGAAGCCCCTGGTCATTTCAGAGAACCTGAAAGCCTCCTCCCTTCTTTGGCGAAAATCATTATCGGCCCGAATGTACTCGTCCATCTTCTGGAGCAGCTTCTCCAAAGTTTGAGGAGGCTTCCGAGCAGCTTCTCATCTTCGTGATCTTCGTGATCTTCGTGATCTTCTAGAGCAGCTTCTCCAAACAACATCACAGGCGGTCAATCAAAAACCGCTTGTGATAGACACACATCACAGGCGGTTCTATCTAAAGGAACCGCCTGTGATAGACACACATCACAGGCGGTTTCTAATCCTAGCCGCTTGTGTTAGCCACACATCACAGGCGGTTTCTAACCCTAGCCGCTTGTGTTAGACACATCACATGCGGTTTTAAATATAGGTTCGACTGTATTTCAATATACAGATTCCAGATTCATATGCAGATTCCAGATTCATATACAGAATTAATAACAGATTCATACACAGATTCATACACAGATATGTTGCATAACAAGTTCCATACACAGATTCACACACATATCAAGTTCCATACACAGATTCATACACATATCAAGTTCCATATACAACTCAACAACTCAACATCTCAAGTTCCATAGACAACTGAACATCTCAAGTTCCAAACTAAAGATCTAAACACTGTGTGATATCGTGTACAAACTTAGTTCTGGGAAGTGTTGCAAATTTCCATTTGTATTGTAGAATAGCCCTTGTTGATGAAGAACTTCACGACGCATAAAGTAAAGCAAGTCTTTTACAACCTTAGCCACGCTGACGGAAACCATATCTCTTTCTAACCATTCAACATTGATCTTGGATTTAGGAACCTGCAATAAAAGAAAAAAGCAAGCAGTGCTAAGAGTAATGTGATGAGCAACAATATAACATAAAAATTGCAACATAGACAATGATAGCGAACTTACATCCTCACGATTGACCATGTAATGGAAGGTGACACGACACCATTCGCATACATAATAACCGCACAGGACAGTACCTGGAGGTTGTTTGTCACCATATGGAAATAATGATATTGACAAATTAGGCTTGTCCTCTGGATGTTCGCCGCCAAGATCTTTCCAATAAAAACGGTATGCACTGCATATAAGAATAGCATTGTGAGATTAAGAATACATTTGTTAAGTTGTAATAAGTACAAGTGTGCAATAATAATCATACTTCTCTAAAATCTTCAAGAAGTCATTATACGCAGCCTTTTCCATTCTCAGTGAGTCGAAGATCATGACTTTACCATGCTTTGGAAAGATCATGATACAAATGTAGTGGTCACTATATATAGACATAGACGAAAACACATGTTAAGATCACGATTGCCATAATTTGTAGTTCAAAACCATATCGAGAACATACTTAAAGTGGTGCGGAGCTATTATCAAGTCCTTGCCATGTTGTACATGATTATACATGGCTCGTCCAATGTATGCCGCCATTACCTTCATTTTCTTTCTCTGATTCTGTTTGACGGCTTTCTCAAATTCATCATCATCCAAGTCTTTGTATTCTTCTCCATGTCTCTGAGCAACTTCTTTGTAGTGAGCTTGGGATATTATCAATGGGTCAAGAAACCCTGTCTTAAGTTGTTTCTTCTTATCATCCATGTATTGCATCCTACGTGTAAAAAGTGTTAATCGTTAGACTCTCCTTTATGTGTGCGTGTACAAAACTAACAAATATGAAAGTTTAGAGGTACTTACTAGCAAAAGAGGGTTAAGTAGTTGGTTTCCATCCTTCGTCGGTGGTACAACGACCAGAGATCGTCAAAGAATAAATGCCGCACAAGATCTATATTATCTTTGCTCCAAATGCATCTTATGGCACAACAAATGTGAAGTCCTTGAGTTTGTATTTGTTGCTAGCCACCATGTACCACTCATGCATTCTAATCTCCGGAGTCGACAACTTAGAAAGTTGCACCGTCGTCAAGAACGGCCTCCCATTCACAAATTTAGGAGGAACAACCTCCTTCTTGTATATCGGGATATTGATTTTAAGACGTAATGATTCTCGAGTATGAATCATTCCATCTTCTTCCCATACTTCGAAATTGTCTATTTGGGACCATGTGCGTACTCCACGAGATGCTGATTCCGCTTTTGATTGATCTGTCATAACTCTCTGCAATTTTTGCAGGTAGCGTGTCACTGATTCTGACGGTTTCTTGACATTGTCAGTGGCGATTCGCTGATGAATTTTCTTTGAAGTAGTTGGCCCTTCAACATTGGTGTCAACCTTTGCTTCCTTTTTGATGTTTGCGTCGACATTCTAAGGAACAATTTTGTCTATGTCCCCCTCGTCGAGTTCCTTCGCAAGAGGTGATATGATTGTTTCAATGATTTTTGTGGAGGTCGGTGCTATATTTTCCTGCACCATGGGGTATGGAATGATCAAACTATCTTTCTGTTGCATTGGTGTTGAATTCGGCGTTGGTGACTTATGACGCGATACACGGCCTAAGATCGGCTCATCACCCAACTTGATGTCGCGTCGATGCCAAAGGACCAACTCGTTCATTGCCTCCTGCAAAGTTATGATCCCCTCAACTGGAAAGTCTATCTCCCAATCTTCACAACCACTGTCTGTGATCTCTAGAACTTGGACCACAGCATAGTGTGGCGGGACAGGATTATCCTTGTAGTTAACAAGTCCTGGTTTTACCAAACCAGTAGCAGCTTGTTTTGTTTTTGTCCTAGATCGATTGATTGGAATATGAAGAAAGCAAGGCTTGTCCTCAACAATATCGTCTACATGGTACTTGGTGCCCGATACGAATTCTTGCACAGATCCTACGCTGCTAGGGACTATAGGTGGACTCATGTGGCCTGGCTTGAGTTCAAATGATATGCATTCCATTTTCTTCATTTTGTTCATCACGACATTAATAGCCTTTTGTACCCTTTCATCAATAGTCTCTTCAAGGGTCCTTTTCGACTTCTCGTGTTTCCTATATGACGCCGCATACTCTGGAAACACCTCTCTCCAGGAAATCTTAGAAGAGATTCCCCGAGCCCATCCAGTGTGTTCAGGATTGCCTAGTGCTGCAGTTAGTATGTCATTCTCCCTCCGAGGCTTAAATTCGCCCTTCTTTCTCTTTTCTGCATATTCTTGAATTTTTGTCGAAACTTCGCCTACCAATTCTGGATGCAAAAGTTTGCCGTCCTCACTCAAACCTGCCCGACCTAAGATCCAACGAATAGCTCGCTCATCTATATCTTTTAATATTGGGTCCAAAGTGCCGTTAGCTATAGCTTCCTCGATTATCCTGTTCCACTGCACAACTTTATGGTGATATCCGGCTGACCCCAGGCGATGGGGGTGTTTGTTCATCTTCGCTCTCTGAGAATTAGTTTCGCCCAGTTCTTTGGCCTTCAGTTCAGTCTTCTGACGAACAAATTCCTCCCACTGAGCTTGAGTGATTTTCCCCATTTTCTTAGCCGGAGGAACCTTATTCTTCTTAACAAAATCCCTATTCATCTCGGCCTTCCACCCACAAAACATCTTGGCCATAGCAGAGAGCATCGACTTCCTTACTGCATCCTCTGTGCCTTTTGGGACCTTGAATGACTCAGACAACTTAGCCCATAGCTTATTGCGGGTGTCTTCATCTAAATCCTTCCATTTCTGAAGTGTGATTGGCACTATATCTCTAACAGTAGACCCGCTGGAATTTCGAAACTTTGTAACCACGTCAAGTGGTTCTTCAGGAAACCCCTCTGCATTTAGTTTTGTTACGTACATAATTGCACCTTCTTTCATCTGATTGGGACCTCGTCGCCCTCGTTTCCGCTTATGTGAAACAGATGATTCAGGCATCGGAGCATCCTCCGTGTTTCGTGTAGAACATGCATCCTCTTTCTTCTCTTCATTTGAAATCTATATATTGAAACAATTAATGGCCTTTCATATATGAACATTATTTTAGAATATAGTCGGCATATTTCTATTTATCTCTTCATCGTTGGGAATATAGTCGGCATCAAGCTCATCTGATGTTTTTTCTTCCTTGGAGGTATAGGAGGACAAGGATTGTCGTCACTAGAACTATCCTCCCCGCTCCCTTCACCGGAGCTGCTCGTTGTCTGCCATTCAAGTTTGGTCGCGTCTACATCAACTCTGTTAGACGCACCGGTGCAGACCACATCCATCCTAGTAGGTACCTAGTGCACAGCTGGTTCCATCAATAAGGGGGTCGATCGAGGATATACTGTTAGTCTGATATACTGGTTCCATCAATAAGGGAACTTGGAGAAAAGGTGATTCAAAAGAAATCGAGCCCAAACCCTAGCTGTACCCGGCCGCTGCCACCGGCGGCCTCCCCATCTGCCGATGGCGGTGAAGGCGATGGTGGTGCCTCAAGGCCCACCTCCGTGTCCCTCCTTTCCTCCCCAAACAGGAAGGTATAATGTCTAGTAATTGTGAGGTCCCAGAGTCTTTACTGCCTACGAAGGACAAAATTCCGGAGCAGGATCGGGCCGGGAAGCACGGAGCAGATAGAAGTGCACTTTCCAATGCAGTTCGACAGAGAAGGCATGGCTGTGATGTTATAATGCTGAAGGACCCCAAGAAGAGATTATGGCCTGTCATTTACCACTACCGCCCGTTATTTGTGGGCTTCACCGAGGGCTGGAAACATTTGGTGGCAGCAAACGATCTTCGGACTGGGGACGTCTGCGAGCTTGTTAAGGGGCCAGACGATGGTGAGCCGGTGTACTCTGTCCGGATGTGTGGTCACAAAATTTAAAGCCGCCCCGGCTTCATCTGTGCGCTTCTCTTCTCTTATGTGGTCACAAAATTTAAAGCCAATCACTTGATCTTCCGAATCTCGGATTTGCGAGAAAATGGTGCTGTGTTATTAACTCAGGGAATCGAAGAACATACACGGTGGTCAGGGAATCGAAGAACATGTAACGCAGCAACCACCACGAGTCGTCGGTTTCAGAGGTCACCACAAGCTGAAGAATCGTCAGAGAAGTGGAGAGAGAGAGAGAGAACCTGCCGGGGTTGGGCTCGGGCTCGGGGACGGCGGCGTTGGGCTCGGGGGACGGCGTGACCGGCGCCCAGCTCGGAGACGGGGACAGGGACGGCGGCGCTTGGGCTCGACGACGGTGTGGCGGGCGCTCACAGCTCGGAGACGGGGACGGGGACAGCGGCGCAGTATCAGCCTGGCGGCGTGTCGGGCTCCGGGAGAGTTAGGGTTCCTGCTGGAACCATTGAGCCTTTTATATTGTATACACATCACAGGCGGATTTTTAGAAAAACCGCTTGTGATATATAACATCACAAGCGCTTTTTTATTTCGATCGCATGTGATATGTAAACTTCACAGGCGGTCGGAATAAAAAAGCGCTTGTGATGTTATATATCACAAGCGGTTTTTCTAAAAATCCGCCTGTGATGTGTATACAATATAAAAGGACTAGCCCGCGGGTTCTAGAACCCTATCTCCCAGAAACAGTCACAGCGCATTGTAGCGGCGGTGGATTTTTTGATCTATGGGGAGAAGGTTTTGTTTTTGAGTTTATTGATTGATTTCAAGAGTTTATGCATATATATGATCTCTGTTTGTTTTCTTTCTCATTTTGATACGATTTTTTGCCTCAATTTTGTAATATAGACCGGAATTGAAGAAAAACTCAGGAATTCCAAGATTTGGACTTGTAGTTGATCTAATTTAAAGATTCTTCATAAATAGTTGTCTCACCTCAAGGTACCTATATTGCTGCATCTTAATTCATTTTCATGCACATTAATTCGTTCATGATTTAGGGATTAAATTCAATTAATTAGGGATATTTTAAATATTTTTTGTAGTTCATGTGCTAGGTACATCTCGATATGATCTTGTTTCACTTTCATGTACATTTATTTTTCATGGTACATCTCGATATTGACGTTAATCAATATAGGGATAGGTAATGGACCGAGGTTGGATGTACAATGTGCCAAGACCACATCCGTCGTACATTCGAAATTTGAGAAGCTTTATTGAAGCGGCCAACAAGCACGCGAATTTGCGAAAGAGTAAGGAGATATTATGTCCGTGCATCGATTGTGATAATAAGATAGCTTGGAGATATATAGGAGTAATCCAATCACATCTGCTAAAAAAGAGGGTTTAAAAACAATTACACGATATGGTCAGAACATGGTGAGTTGGATCCGTGTGAAGTGCCTGGTAATGACGAGAAAGTTGTCGGAATTTTAGATAAAGTTGATGGTAAAGTGGATTATGTGGATGCTAATCAAGATTTTGAAAAATTTGATTGCGAAGAGATGTTGCGCCATATGGAACCAGAAATGTTGAGTTCTGTGGGATCGCAGAAAGGGCTATCTAAAATGGAGGGACTGGAAAGTGCCTCAAAAGAATCTTTATATGATGAATCAAAGGGTTGTGACAAATAGTTTACTACACTGCGTACAGTTCTAGAACTTCTTAAGTTGAAGGCTAGTGCCGGATGGTCTGATACTAGCTTCACAGATCTTTTGAATTTTCTGTCCCAATTACTACCAAAACCCAACAAACTACCAACAAGCACTTATAAAGCGAAGAAGCTTATATCTCCCATAGCTCTGGGTGTGCAAAAAAATCATGCATGTCCGAACCATTGTATTCTGTATTGTGGCGATTTTGAGAACGCAGCAAGATGCCCAGTTTGCAATGTCAGTCGATACAAGAAGAGCTACAATCAAGACTGTGTAAAAAAATTCCCGAAGAAAAATAAAAACAAGAAATCCACTATTGGACCTGAAAGTGACGATGACACTTTTGATGACATGGATGGGAAAAAGAAGTCAAAGATCCCAGCTTTGGTGATGTGGTATCTTCCAGTAATTGATCGCTTGAAACATTTGTTCTCAAATCCAAGGGAGGCTGAGCTTATGCGTTGGCATGCTGAAAATCGCAAGCAGAATAACAAACAGATTCGACACCCTGTTGATGCATCACAATGGAAAATTTTCGATCTTATGTATCCTGAGTTTACCAAAGAAACCATAAATGTAATATTTGCTTTAGGTACAGACGGAATGAATCCATTTAGTGAAAAAAGAAGTGTACATAGCACCTGGCCCGTGACTTTAACGATGTACAACCTTCCATCATGGTTGTGTCACAAAAGAAAGTACATTATGTTGACTATTCTTATTCAAGGTCCGAAATCAGTTGGTGTTGATATTGATGTGTTCCTAGAACCTCTTATGGAAGATATGACAAAGCTCTGGAATGAAGGAGTTCGAATATGGGATGAGTATTGCCATGAGTATTTCAACTTAAGAGCAATTATATTTGTTACCATCCATGATTCTCCCGGTGGCGCCACAATATCAGGGCAAAAGACTAAAGGAAAGAATGGTTGTGTAGTGTGCGTCGATGGAACTGCTTCCATGTACCTTAAATCATCCAAGAAGTTGGTGTTCATGGGACACAAACGGTTCTTGATGAAGCAGCATAAGTACCGAAAGATGAAAGAGGAATTTAACAATGAACTGGAAAGTGAAGGTGCACCAAAGCCTTATAGTGGGAAACTTGTTTTTGAAATTGTAAAGAACATTCATGTTGTATTCGAAAAGGGAAAAACAAAGGAGAAAAGAGGAAGAGAACTGACCCTTCAACTTACACAACTTTCAAGAAGCAATCAATTTTTTCAAGTACCTCCCATACTGGAAGGATATGGAAATTTGCCACAGCATTGATTTGATGCATGTAACAAAGAATGTTTTTGACAGCATCATTGGAACCTTGCTAGGCATGCCGAGTAAGACAAAGGACGGACTTAAATCACGCAATGATCTAGTAGATCTTCAAATCAGACTGGAACTTCATCCAGTGGATAGTGGCAAAGGGAAGCCTTACCTCCCCCAGCTAGCTACAACTTGTCAGTTGAGGAGAGAACAAAGATTTGCAAATGTTTGCGTGGGGTCAAAGTGCCCACATGTTTCTCATCCAATATCAGCAAACTAGTCAGGATGAAGGACTAGTCTCTATTTGGCTACGACTCTCATGACTGCCATGTGATGATGACGGTGTTCCTCCCAATTGCGGTAAGAGCCCTCGAAACAGAGCACGTCAAAGTTGTCATCACACGCTTGTGTTACTTTTTCAATGCGGTTTCACAAAAAGTAATAGCTTTAGAAGACTTGGACTATCTAAAGGCTTACATCATCGAGACTATGTGCAAGCTTGAAATGTGTTTTCCTCCATCATTTTTTGATATGCAAGTACACCTAATCATACATCTCATGGATCAGATAAAAATATTAGGGCCACTATATTTACATCATATGTTTCAGTTGGAGCGATACCTGGGAGTATTAAAAGGTTATGTGCGAAATCGCGGTCACCTAGAGGGTTCAATCATGGAGGGATACACTACAGAAGAAGTGATTGAGAGCTGTATAGATTACATTAGTGACGGAACAATGATAGGTGTGCCTGTACCTAAACATGAGGGTAAACTATGTGCGAGAGGGGGAATGGGCAGGAAAACTTTTCGCGTTGAGGATTACAAGCTAGTACATTGTGCTCATGGTAGTGTACTACAACATCTCACGATAGCCGAGCCTTACATAGAGGAACACCTGGATGAGCTTCGTAAAGAAAATCAGAACCGCAGAGAGGACTGGATCATGAGGGAGCACAAACATCGTTTCAGCGAATGGTTAATGGACAAAAACATCTCATTCGGAGACTCTTTGGAAGAGAAAACAATGAAGAATTTGGCTTCTAGGCCATCGTGTTTTGTGACATCATGGCAAGCATATGACATCAATGGGTACACATTCTATACTAAATCAAAAGACATGAAAAGTGTTGCACAAAATAGCGGTGTTCGTATCGATGCTTTTGACCTACATGGACATAAGACCACATATTTTGGATTCATAGAGGAAATATGGGAACTTGATTATGGCCCAAGCATGAAAATACCCTTATTTAAGTGCCAATGGGTACAACATCCCGTGGGGGGTGATAGTGGATAACTACGGACTCACACTGGTAGACTTAAAGAAAGTAGGATATAAAGATGACCCGTGGGTTCTCGCCGAATGTGTTGCACAAGTGTTCTATGTACTCGATCCAGCAGATGAGAAGATGCATGTAGTTATTTCTGGAAAGCAAAAAATTGTTGGAGTTGAGAATGTGGGAGACGGAGATGAGGAATACAATAAGTATGAAGAGATGTTTGTCTTTAACGGTCCAGATAGAATCAAGCGTGTGGAAAAGAAAATTGATAAGAACTTAAAGCCATACATGCGAAAAAATGGTAGTTCATGAAAAATTGTATGAATCAAATTGTATTTGTTAGTATGTATGATCGACTATGCATTGTGGTTGCCAATTAATTTAAAATCTCTCTAGTTATCTATGTGTGCTATTAAAATTCATTTAAATTGTATTTGCATATTTCTGTTAAAAATTAAAATATTAATTCATTTAAATTGTATTTGCATATTTCTGTTAAAAATTAAAATATTAATTCATTTAAATTGTATTTGCATATTTCTGTTAAAAAATAAAATATTAATATGGTAATCAAATCACAATCACAGGCGGTTTTTTATTACGGTCCGTTTGTGAAAAGAATAGAGCACCACAAGCGGTGCGAAACAAAAACCGCTTGTGATACTAATACATCACAGGCGGTCCGAATAGCCTGGGTCATCCCAGGCGGTTTTCTAACCGAACCGTCTGTGATGTAAAAAGCCTACCGCTTGTATAGAGCCAAATTGTACTAGTGTCTGCGGACGGCGATTTCGAAAGCCTACTCTCCCACTCTCTCTGTGCTCGTAGAAGATGGGACGTGGACGTGTTGTTTGCAACGCATGTGAGAGATCGCGCGTAACCAGAAGAGAGTCCTCCATCTCCATCCTTATAGGCAATCAGAAGGAGAACGGACAGAAACAGTCACGTCATTAGGACTAAAAATCGACGTCTGTTACTAGCCAGAAGACAGGAAACATACGATCATCATGACGGTCATCACTCAAGACAAAATGCACAACCGTTTGAAAAGAATATTCGTACCAAGGTCCGATCTACCACGAGCCACGAGCCCGGACCGGCCGGCGAACATCAACTAATTTATTAGTTAAAGATCTAAACTGGTTATCAGCTTATTTTTAGTAGCTAATTATATCAGTTGCAGGGATTCAAACATGCTCGTAGAGAACTGTAGTGTTCAAGAAGTAACCATTTGAATTGACCAGTGAAACCATGTTGTTTACTGGTCTTCTTGCATTGTTCCACAAGAAGCCTCCAAAGCCTCCAAGCATAGACTGATTCGCCAGAGCAGGCTCCAAGATTTTGGTTTAAATTTGCCGATCATCTTTATCGGACCTGGACCTTCGCCATGTCTCGAAATCCCAAGAGTACAACGTTGATCACAAACAAACGGGAAATACCCAGCATGGCCAGTGGCTGATAAGGGCTACTTTGAGAACCTCAAATCTCCTTCAATCCCGAAGGATATTTGAGTTCCTAGACTAGCCGGTAATGGATTTACCAGGCCTTCTATATGGAGTCGGCGGTGTGTGTAAAAAATAAAGTATACTTGAATGATTTGTCTGCATTCCGACTCCTTTGCAACAATGCTTGCCCAGTGGAGGCATTGGATCGTAGCTAAGGCTGCCGGCAGGCTGTTGAATGGGTCGGTGAACTTCGAGCAATCCAGAGCAAGTTGTACAGCTACTACTACTGCATGCTAGTATATATATATAGTACGCAAGTCCAAATCTCCCAACAATGCACAAGTAGCTACAGCACTAGCACGAAGATGGATCTTCGCGTAGCCGCAGCCGTCTCCCTCTTGCTTGCACTGGCCACGACCACCGGCGCCGTCACGTTCAACGCGACAAACACGGCGACGGGCACCATCGGCGGCCTGCGGTTCGACGTGGCCGTGGGCCTGGACTACGCCAACCTGGTGCTCTCCAATGCCTCCGCCTTCATCTGGAGCAGTGCCTTCAACCAGACCAGACCCGCCGACCGCAAGCCCGTCGACGCGGTCACCCTCGTCGTTGCCGCCGACGTCAGCGGCGCGGCAGCCTTCACCGCCGCCGACGTCATCACCCTCAGCGCCCCGTACGTCGGCAACTACTCCGGCGACGTGAGAACAGAGGTCGGTGTCCCTCGTGTTTCGACTTTGGACTTGGAGGTCAGGCGAACGAATGGCTGGCTAGCTAGCTGGATGTTTCGCAGGTGACCGGCGTGCTGTTCCACGAGACAACGCACGTGTGGCAGTGGGACGGGCAGGGGCACGCGAACGGCGGCCTCGTCGAGGGCGTCGCCGACTTCGTGCGGCTGAAGGCGGGCTACGCGCCGGCGCACTGGGTGAAGCCGGGGCAGGGAGACCGGTGGGATCAGGGGTACGATGTCACGGCAAGGTTCCTGGACTACTGCGACTCGCTCAAGCCGGGCTTCGTCGCGCTGCTCAATGCCAAGATGGAGGACGGATACACCGATGATTTCTTCGCTGGGATCCTGGGGAAGGGTGTGCAGCAGCTGTGGCAGGACTACAAGGCCAACTACGACGCGTGAAAGTTATGGAGTAGAGCGCGTGTTGTGGTGTTGACGATCAGCACGAACACACGCATTTCCACAATTGAAGTATTTCTTCGCTCAGATGATCCTATCATTCGACTGCGTTGTTGTTCGAGAGGCCAGCACGTTTTTCTATACAAATTGAGCTGTGAAGTTTGTTGCAGTAATGTTGCGTTTGGTTGAATGTACAAGGAGGGATGGAATGTGGCGGCCACGTTTTCTATAGTGTTTGGTTGAGAGTCAAGCGGGGGCGAGGTAAACCCCGAAGTGATTTTTGGGGCGGCGTGATCCCAAAAATTCGAAGGGATGGTGTCGCCCCCGACTCATCCAACTTTGACCTCAAACCAAACACACCATAAATGAACACGTACTTGACTCCATACGAGTATAATAAGTTACTACTCGAGCTAAATGTTGAGGTAGAGAAGAGAGAAAAGGTAAGGAGCGGATTGTAAGTTTACAGTTGACTTTAACACAAGAATCAAGAAACTTTGTGACAGGAACAGTTGAGACCCTACATTAATATTGAAGAACTAACCATTGTACGGATGAGCTACATAGCAGACTGCAAGGATCCTTATAGCCAGCGGTTGGCTGTATTATTAAACTTGCTTCGAACAATGAGAATACTGCAGAAGGGCATTTACAACCTAGGCGCATTTTCAAGAGGAGCCCTAAATAAAGTTGTATTTTAAAATGCATGTATGGCTAGAGACTAGAAAACGTCCTCCAATAGTGATCCTATTTTATTAAAATTTATCAAACGATTATAGGGTCTAGTCTCTCGGGTCCTAAATAGTGTCCCATATATTCGAGTTATGTCCTTATTTCATCTTAATCTACAACTATTTCTTTTCTAATAACATAATTAATTTCATAAATAGCATTATTTGAGTCCTAACTATTGGAGTAAAAATTTCTTTTAAGGCCCTAAACACTTTAAATGCGGTCCTATTTAAATTTTAGGGCTTTATTTTAGAGCTCCTTGTTGGAGATGCTCTAATGGGATCTCTTGAGTGGTATTTAGAGAGTTAATTAAAAAATACAAGAGACGAGCTCTTCGTGAAGAGTCTGTCTTAATATGACTCTCTATACATATTGTCTCTTGTATTTATGATCCATGGTCTCAGTGTTGTATCATGTAGTCTCTTAACTGTCTCTTGTATTTGAAAAACCTATCCGAGCGTCAGGGTTGTACATGCCCTAATCATGAGTTGGCATTGGAACATCTGGCCCACAATTATGGCCCCAAATCACACTAGTACATGGTAATGATTTGTTTTCATCACTAATGTTCTCAACAGACTATCCTTGTTAGCCAACATGGTCATGGGAGACAATCATACATGTTTTGTGAAAAACAAGAACATCTTGGATGGAGTTCTTATTTTGCATGAGGTAATGCATGAATTAAGTTCCAAAAAAGAAGGGTCGATTTTGAAAAATGACTTTAAAAATAATATGATAAGGTAAGATGGGAGTTCCTAGTTGAGGTTATGAAATCCAAAAAAATTGCTGATAAATGGTGCGATATGGTGATGAGTATTATGGTGAATGGGAAGATGTGTGTAAATGTTAATGGGGGAAAGGAGTAGCTTTTTAAGACCTTCAAGGGATTAAGGCAGGGGGTCGTTGTCACCTCTTCTATTCAACCTGGTGGCAGATGCTTTGACTATGATGCTGGATGTGGGAGTTGACAAAGGTCATATTACTGGTGTTTTATTTGATATCGTGCTAAGGGATATCGCATATCCAATATGTAGATGACACTGTGATTATGATAGACGGGTCTGATAGGTCGATTGTGAACTTGAGGCTTATTCTTTATTGTTTTGAGTGGTTATCAGGTTTAAAAATCAACTTTCACAAAAAAGTGAGGTGTATGTTTTCGGGGTAGACCAACATGAAAAAGTGAGAATGGCCAATATGCTTAACTGTGCTTTGGGCTCTCTTCCTCTGTGAAGTATCTTGCAATTCCTATCTCAGATGGTCATCTCCAATCTTCGGTTCTCCCTATTCTGGAAAAAATGAAAAAGAGATTGGACCCATGGAAGGGTAAACACCTCTCTTCAGGAGGAAGGTTGGTTTTTAACTAATTCTTGCTTGAGTAGTCTTCCTTTGTACACAATGGGATTCTACATCTTTCCCAAGAATATGCACCCGAAAATGGATGTTGTTAGAGCGAATTTCTTTTGGCAAAGTGCAGAGGGTAATAATAAATATCATATAGCGAAATGGGGGATACTGATCAGGCCAAAAGACCAGTGAGGTCTCGGGATTATAGATACTTGGGTGATGAATGGATGTTTGTTGGTCAAATGGATCTAGAAGATCTCCCAAGGTTCAGATGCCTTGTGGTATATGCTCATTAAAGTTAAGTACATGAGTGATGATAGTTTCTATAGATCTAAGAGCAAAGGGGTTTCCCAATTCTTATAAGGTCTCCATACAGTCAAACATATGTTCCACTGGGTCTAGTGAACAAGGTGAATAATGGGAAAGGGACTCTTTTTTGGAAAGACACCTGGTTGGGGATGTGCCGTTTGGTCTCAAAAAAAGGGGATGTGAATAATGGGAAAGGGACTCTTTTTGTGCAGGGAGTACGAAATGACCAATCACATATCACTACCGGAATCCGAGGCTTTGCCGAGTGTCGGCCTCTTTGCCGAGTGTCTTTTGTCGGGCACTCGGCAAATAAGTCTTTGCCGAGAACCGCACTCGGCAAAGTTTGGCTCTCGGTAACGAGCCTCTTTACCGAGTGCAGGACACTCGACACAGGACGACACTCGGCAAAGACAGGTTTGTCGAGTGTGAAACACTCGGCAAAGGTGGCCCTCGGCAAAGGGCCGTCAGTGGCCGTCCTAAAGCTGACGGCCGTCAGTCTTTATCGAGTTTATTTTTTAGATTTTGTCTCCCAAACTTTTTGTGGTATGTTCCTACACTATGTAAACCTACATTTATCATTTGTGGACAATTATAACAGAGTTTTCAATCGTTAGTAGATTTAGTTCGTTTATTTGAATTTATTCGAAAAATTCAGATTTGAACTACAGGTCACTCGAAACTTGAAAAAACGTGCATGCAAAAATGATATTCATGTTACTTAGCATAAGTTATGACCGATTCCAGGAGCAGACCGGAAACTTCGAGCAACATGCTCACTAAACATGGTCGTGAACTTGCCATTCACATGTTTAAAAATTATATAAAACACAAATAAAGTCAGAAAATCATGAAACTTGTCCACGTCATATGTAGAGGCTGTGATAAAATTTTGAAAAAGTTTCGAGAAAAATGTGACGCACTATGTATAGAAACCTAAGAGATCCACATTGAAACTCTATGATTTCATGTGTAGTTCTCTTAGGTTTCTACACATAGTGTCTCACAACTTTCTCCAAACATTCTCAATTTTTTATCACAACCTCTACATATGATATCATGACACGTGGACAAGTTTCATGATTTTCTAACTTTGTTTGTGTTTTATACAATTTTTAAACAGTTGGATAGCAAGTTCACGGTCATGTTGAGTGAGCGTGGTGCTCGAAGTTTCCGGTCCGCTCCTGAAATTGGTCGTAACTTGTGCTAAATAGGATGAGTATCATTTTTGCATGCACGGTTTCCCAAGTTTCGAGTGACTTGCAGTTCAAATCTGAATTTTCCGAAGAAATTCAAATAAACGAACTAAATCTAATAGTTATAAAAAACACTTTTATAATTGTACCAAAATGGTACTTGTAGGTCTACATAGTGTAGGAACACACCACAAAAAGTTTGGTTGCCAAAAATAAAAAAATAAAGTATACTTTGTCGAGTGCTGTCCAGCTAGCACTCGGCAAAGGCGGCTTTGCTGAGTGCCTGTTCGTTGGCACTCGGCAAAGTCTGTAGAACAGATCTTTACCGAGTGCTGTACAGCTAGCACTCGGCAAAGCCGGCCTTTGCCGAGTGCCCGAGATCCGGCATTCGGCAAAGTTTATTTTTAAATTTAAAAAAAATCTTTGCCGAGTGCTGGATCGCGGGCACTTGGCAAAGAAGGTGACTAAACCGCCCGCGCGCGGCCGGCTCTCTTCTTCCTTCTCCTTTCACTTGCTTCTCTGCCTCACCGCCGCCACGCCCCACGCTCCGGCTCGCCGCCGGCGCCGCCCCACGCGCCCGGCCGCCCGCCCGCCGCGCCCGGCACGCCGCCGCCGGCGAGCCGACCGTCGCCCGCCCCACGCGCCAAGCCGTAAAGGTTTATTGAATTTATTAAATTTATGTTTGTTTATTTTCATATTATATTGTCATATGTTATTTAATTTATTAAATTTATGTGTGTTTATTGTTATATTATGTGTTTTATTAAATTTATACTACATGTTTATTGAATTTAGTGAGTTGATACTACGTGTTTATATTATGTGTTTATAATGAATTTTGTGTGTTTATTGAATTTAGTATGTGTGTTTATTAAATTTATACTACATGTTTATTGAATTTAGGGAGTTTATACTATGTGGGTCAATTAGATATATTTGTGGATGTCGGCCATCGTGCTGCTAGTTTTATTTGCAGGTTTTGTAAACATCCCCGTACAGGGGAGGTGCTGCCGAATTTTTTGTTGATAGGCTTGAGTTATTTTTTGCAGATGTCTTACATGTTATATTAAACTATAGTCGGTTATATATGTTATAGGATGGAGGATCGTGAGTGGATGTACACGTGCCGTAGAGGAAGGAATGATGTCACCACTGAATGGATTAGAAAGACCGATGATTTCGTGGAACGGGTATATGGCGAAGCTACTAAGGGAGCGAGTCTAGTCCCATGCCCGTGCAGCAAATGTGCCAACCGGAAAAGAAAACCAAAGAAGGCCATGGTAGAACATATTTGGAAGAATGGATTTACGCCGGGCTATACTCGGTGGATATTTCATGGTGAAGCGCATCGTACGAGAGAGGAGGTGCTGAGACAACGTGTCGAGGATTATGACGTGGATGCGGGGGTAGCGGATATGTTGAATGACTATCAGGAGGCACAGTACACGGGAGGATGTATGGATGACGAGCCAGAGCCGACTGCAAAGGCATTCTACGACATGTTCGATGCGGCACAGAAGCCCCTTCACGGCCAGACAAAGGTTTCTCAACTGGATGTCATTGGGCGTGTAATGGCGTTCAAGTCGCAGTACAGCATGAGTAGAGACGCATTCGATGGCTTGTTGACGGTTATTGGGAGCCTGCTTCCGGATGATCACGTTCTGCCAAAGAGCATGTACGAGGCACAGAAACTCCTTCGTGCACTCAAGATGACGTATGAGCAGATTCATGCTTGTCCGAAGGGCTGCGTGCTATTTAGGAAAGAATACGCGGAGGCAAAGTACTGTCCCAAGTGTACATCGTCTAGGTTCATGGAGGTAGACTCTGGTGATGGACAGAAGAGGCAGCTCGACATCCCCTTGACAATCCTACGGCACCTTCCGTTCATACCGAGGATCCAGTGTCTGTACATGACAGAGGAATCCACGAAACAGATGACATGGCACAAAAATGGAAAACGATACAATCCTGACAAGATGGTGCACGCATCCGATGGTGAAGCATGGAAACACTTTGATGCCATTCACCGTGAGAAAGCCGAAGAGGCTCGTAATGTACGTGTTGCGTTGGCCACAGATGGGTTCAATCCCTATGGAATGAGCGCTGCCCCGTACACATGTTGGCTCGTGTTTGTTATCCCAATCAATCTCCCCCCTGGTGTGTGCTTTCAAAGGCAGAATATATTCGTGTCGTTGATAATTCCCGGACACCCGGGGAATAAAATGGGCGTGTACATGGAGCCTTTGATCGATGAATTGGTATGTGCCTGGGAGGAAGGGGTATGGATGTATGACCGAGCTACGAAGACAAACTTCAAAATGCATGTTTGGTACCAGTACTCCATGCATGACTTACCGACGTATGGGCTATTCTGTGCCTGGTGTGTTCACGGTAAGTTCCCATGCCCAGTTTGCAAGGAAGCTCTCAGGTTCATTTGGTTGAAAAAGGGTGGCAAATATTCGTCCTTCGATAAACATCAACAATTTCTTCCTGCTGACCATCCATTCAGCCTAGACATCAAGAACTTTATGAAAGGTGTCGTAGTGACAGACCGCCCACCTGCAACGATGACTGGTGCCGAAATTCGTCAACAGATAGATGGGCTCGTGGCCAATACAGAAGGTGGTTTTGTGGGATATGGTGAGCAGCATATGTGGACACATAAGTCTGGCTTGACTTGGCTCCCCTATTATGACGACCTGCTCCTTCCACACAACATTGACGTGATGCACACTGAAAAGAATGTTGCCGAGGCACTGTGGGCAACAATTATGGCCATTCCTGATAAGTCAAAGGATAATGTGAAGGCAAGAGTGGATCTGGCAGCGTTATGTGATATACCAAAACTAGAGATGAAGCCGCCAAGTGGCGAAAGACATGGAGAAGGCCTAAGGCCGATTTCATCCTAAGCAGGGCCCAGAGGAAGGAAGTACTTCGGTGGATCAAGATGTTGATGTTCCTTGATGGGTATGCAGCTAACCTGAGTAGGGGGGTGAACTTATCTACTATGCGAGTCTTAGGGATGAAGAGTCATGACTTCCACATATGGATTGAACGGATTCTTCCTGTGATGGTTCGAGGCTATGTCCCTGAGCATGTCTGGCTAGCGCTTTCAGAGTTGAGCTATTTCTTCCGTTAGCTTTGTGCAAAAGAGTTATCTCGGACCGTGGTTGCAGACTTGGAAAGATTGACACCCGTGTTACTGTGTAAGCTTGAGAAGATATTTCCACCCAGCTTCTTCAATCCAATGCAGCATTTGATTCATCTCCCCTATGAGGCACGAATGGGGGGGCCCGTGCAGGGACGTTGGTGCTATCCAATCGAGAGATGTCTAAAGACTATTCGAAAGAAATGTAGAAATAAATGCAAAATCGAGGCTTCCATTGCAGAGGCATACATTCTAGAGGAGGTCTCAAACTTCACAACAACTTATTATGGTGACAAACTGTCGAGCGTGCATAATCCACCCCCTCGTTACAATGATGGCGACAATGAATCGAACCTTAGCATATTTCGAGGCCAACTCGGAAGCGCAAGTGGCTCGACCACCAAGACCCTGACACATGAAGAGTGGCGGCATATCATGCTATATGTATTGACCAACCATGAAGAGGTGACGCCATACATGGAACAATTTCTTCATGAATTCTGGCGTCGATCAAGGGATCCCACTCCACAGGAATATGACACTCTTCTTAGAAAGGGTGCGAGAAATAGGTTGCCCGATTTCATTTCCTGGTTCAAACGTAAGGTACGTGCTTAGTTTGTAAAAGAGATACGTCTTTGAACTCAATTTAGTGTCTTTTAACTTGCGAATACTTGCAGGGCCAAAGAGATCCGTCTATGAGTGCCGAGTTGAGACAAGTAGCCAACGACTTTGCTTATAGGGTCAAGAAATATTCTGGGTATAACGTCAATGGATACCGTTTTCGCACAACAAACTACGACAAAAGTCGGCCCAATCGAAAAACAACGTGTTCTGGAGTCTTTACGCCCGGCCTTGACAATGTCGATTATTTTGGACGAATCGAAGAAATATATGAGCTCATTTTTTATGATTCCAAACCTCTTACTCCAGTGATATTCAAATGTCATTGGTTTGACCCTCAAGTGACGAGACGGACACATTCTAATCTTGGGATAGTCGAAATTCGACAAGATTCCACCTTAGCAGGAGACGATGTCTATATCGTGGCCCAACAGGCCACACAAGTGTATTATCTCCCATATGCATGTCAAACGAAAGAACATCTTAAGGGTTGGGATGTTGTGTATAAGGTATCACCGCACGGGAGGTTACCTGTTCCTAACGATGAAGATTACAACTTAGACCCGGACACATATGATGGAGAGTTCTTCCAAGAAGATGGGCTAGAAGGGCGATTTGAGATAGACATAACTGAAGCTATCGGAATGGACGTAGATATTGAAATGGTTGTTGATGAGGAGGATGATGAGGTGCAAAATGATAATGACTTAGTAATCCTTGAAGGCAATGACATTAATGACGAACTTGCGTCTTTCGATGGTGTTGAGATTGAAATGCTTGATAGTGATGATGAGAGTTATGATCCGGCTAACCCCGACACATATGAAGATTATTTTTAATCGATGTAATGCTATATGACTTTTTATTTCGCACCTATTTTTAAATACGTCTTTTTATATGTGCTTATTTGTTTACTCTTAATTGTAGGTTGTTGGACAAATATGGTGGGCGGTTGGCTGAGGAGGAGGAGGGGGAGGAGGAGTAGGACGGCGGACGAGGCAGAGCAGGCAGCGCAGCAGGACGACCTTGTCCAGCAGCAGGCGGCGCCTCAGGACGACGACGACCAGCAGCAGGACGCCTCAGGTTTAGGCGGCTCAAGTTCGAGGAGCATCTACCTGCGAGGCCCCGCGAGTCTCCCTCAGCGTCCCATACTTCGGGACAGGCGGCCGCTGATTCGGCCGGAAGGGGAGAGGTATGTAACTTTATGTTCTTCATTCTTGTTCATATTATGTGTTCAAAATCATAATATAAACTAATACTTTTTATTTATCACTTGGACAGGTCTTGGACAGTTTTGGATTATGCTGGGGGTCATCGTCGCCCCCCCAATGGCATCCTCGGCCTGCTATGCAGGGAACACTTCCCTAGACTTGTGGAGTATGCCGGAGTGACGGGCCCAGCCTTCACCTTCGACCACTACGCCGTCACCCCCGATGCAGTAGACCGGGATGGCCGGGAATTCAATAACAAGGCGGAGCGGGTGAAGCAAGAGCTGTGGGTAAGTCTTAGTATAATGTAAAATATGTCGCATTCGTTGCAGATTCTTGAAATAATGTATGGATACATCATTTTTGTATGCAGGATTTCTTCAGATGCGATGCTGGATACGAGGCTAGGGCGGATGTGGTGGCCACCACGAGCTGTAAGAAGCTCGTCGTGGACATGCACTATGAGGCCCGAATCCAGGCCATCATCACCTACCACGGCTCCGTCCTTGGGGAGAGAGTGACCAAACCTCAAGCCCGAACCATGTCGTTGACCAGGGAGCAGTACCTGCAGGTAAAGTCATGCATGTTTGGTACCAGTACTCCATGCATGAATTTTATTTTATTTCTGATATGCACTTTACGTGTTTACTTTGTAGATGATTCCATATTGGTGCGCCGCACATCCTCTGTGCTGGGAGCAGATGGTGGATAGGTGGTGTTCGGCTGAGTGGGACGAGGCGCACACCGCTAGCCGGGAACGGCGTTTGATGATGCAAGGCCCCTCCCACCACCAAGGCAGCCAGAGCCTAGGACAATATGCCGAAGCATGGGTACGCCCTCTTTTTTATTTAGATATATAGCACTGAATAGATATTATTTCTAACTATCTTGTTGGTTTTCTTTGAAGTCAGCGTCACATGGTGGCCGGCCTTGCTCCACCTTCTCGGCCTATGCTATGGCCCATAAGGGTAAGGCGACGTCCGACGTCACCTACAACCCGGATGACGGGCCTGAGGCCTACACCAACCCCGTCGTCTACAGCCGCCTCCATGACTACACCGCCATGGCACAGGAGGTCCATGGCTCAGACTATGATCCGAGCACCGAGCCAATCGACCCCGATGTGCTCATGAGGGTCGGAGGAGGCAAGAGACATGGGCGGTACTGGATTGCCGACGAGGCAATCGACTCGTCCTGCACT
The DNA here is from genome assembly GCF_902167145.1 of Zea mays. NCBI lineage: Eukaryota > Viridiplantae > Streptophyta > Magnoliopsida > Poales > Poaceae > Zea > Zea mays. The sequence continues at coordinate 26,249,812 of NC_050100.1, read as the reverse complement.
CCCACTCTATCTCAGGTGAGAGCAAGGAGCACGGGCTCGAGTCCAGCCATACGACCTCGGCACGACAGCTCACAGCATCGCATACAGCAACTCGAGGTTAGTTCTTCTGTAACTCGTCCTTCCTTGAGTTATATACCTTCTCTTTGAGTTACTATAACGTTGGCTTGTAATATTACAGACCCAACTAGAAGAAGAGAGGAGGGAACGTCACGAGATGGAGGCGAGGATGATGGCGGAGCGGGAGGCGGAGCGCCGGGCAGATCATCAGAGGATGGCGGAGATGTTCCAGTACATGCAGAGCCTTGGCACCGCACAGGGCATCGCTCCGCCACCTCCATTGTTCCCTCCAGTTGACCCTGCTATCTTCCACACTCCTCTGAGTATCAAAATTGTAGTTAGATGTTTGTAATGCATCTGGTATAACACATGCAATCTCTTCTCTGTGCAGGGCCAATCTGGGGCGGCATCCAATAACCCTCCGGAAGGGTTCAACCCAACGCAGCCCCGGTCAAACCGCCCACCTCCATGAGTGTTGTGTTTTCATTGTTTTAGACTTCAAAACTTGTGTATAATACTTATGTTTGTGTTTGATACTTATGTGAGAGCTTGAGACGTTTGAGACTTATGTTTGTGTTTGATACTTGTGTTGAACACTTATGTTTGTGATGGATATTTATGTTTGTGGTGACGGTTTTATGTTTGTGTTGGCTATTTATGTTTGTGATGATATATGTGATGTATATATGTGATATCTTTTGTTTGTGTGGATGGAATACAAAAAACAAATAAAAAAGGTACATACTGGTCACTTTGCCGAGTGTAACACTCGGCAAAGAGGTGCTTTGCCGAGTGTCAGGGTCATAACACTCGACAAAGAGCAAAGACCTAGGCACCGGTTTAGGGACTTTGCCGAGTGTTATGTCGCTGGCACTCGGCAAAGAGGCACGCTTTGCCAAGTGTCGCACAGAGCACTCGGCAAAGTTCCTGGCATGGGGACCCTCCCTGGCGGGCTCTTTGCCGAGTGTCCCAGGGGGCACTCGGCAAAGGTTGAATCTTTGCCGAGTGCTACTGGGCAGACACTCGGCAAAGTTAACTCCTTTGCCGAGTGTCATCCTTGACACTCGGCAAAGAAGCCGTCTCCATCACCTCGTCGCCGTAACGGCCACTTTTCTTTGCCGAGTGCTCCCTGGCACTCGGCAAACCTCTTTGCCGAGTGCCAGAGAAAAAGTACTCAGCAAAGAAGGCTTTGCCGATGCACTGTTTACCGAGCCTTCTTTGCCGAGTGCGACACTCGGCAAAGCCTTTGCCGAGTGTTTTTAGTGCTTTGCCGAGTGCTTCGGGCACTCAGCAAAGCGCCCGTTTCCGGTAGTGTATGTTTTTCATTGTATCATGGCTAAATTCATTTGGGGCTATGTGAATAAGATTTTTGGATTGAATCACATTCCTAACTCTGTTGAGAAGTTATTCTATGATTGGGGGATACCATTCCTCTTATGTCTCATTCTTTACGCATGTTCTTGACTGCAGGATTGATTTGGTCCTTATGGTGCAAAAGAAACAAAATGGTGATAGAAAAGAATTTCCTTAACAGTACAAAAATGATCCTGTATGGTTCTATTTCTTCTATCTATGCAGAGGTAGAGATTGCTGCTAAAGCCAAAGGATCAGAGGAGGTTGGAGAGGACTCTGGACTCCATGAAGAGGTTAGAGGTGGTTGCATAATTCCATGATGGGTGTCGGAGATGCCTCTGAAGGGGTGATCTGAGCGTCTATGGGGTCTTTTGGAAGGCTCGTTGCATGTGAGAGTAGTCAGATACCCCGTCTCCTTTTTTGGGTTTGAATTTGGTCCGGCTGTAGCGGAGTGTTCATGGCTTGTTCGCTCTTTGTTAGCCTGTTGGTGGTTTGAGTGGGTCTGGTCGGCTCGACAATTTTGTTTGGGCCTGGGGCTAGTCCTTCTCGTTTCAAGTTGCTTCGTTGGTCTGTGTGACTTGCTTCCTCTGTTACAGTGGTTTCCCCAATAGAGTGTGTGTGGTCAGGGTGTATGAACCTTTTATATGCTTTCTTATAAGCAGAGTAATAATCCCATTTAAAAAAACGTTTGTTTTCTTGTACCAGTGATTTTCTTTACTGTCGATTCATGAGGAGCGGACGCTACAAAATTAAATATATGGGCACGAGCTGAAAACCACCACAATAAATGGATATCCACTAACGGTTTACTCAGTAAAATCGTCCATGTAAATAACACATTTATATTAGTGACTCAATAAGTAAACCAATAGTAGAATTGTTATTATTATTGACTCATGTAAATAGTGTATTTACATCCATGTTCACTTAAGTTAACCTCTAATGTCTTGGTTTTACAATAGTGGTTGACTTAGGGCTCATTTGGTAGAGCTCTGTTTCATGATTCTCAAGTCCCGAGAGTTGATTCTCTAATAGAGTGATTCCGATTGATTCTCTATCGGAAGTGAATCTATTTGACGAAAACCGTTTGACAAATATGCTATGAAGTGATTCCTAAGGGATTAGAGAGTGGGGAACAGGTTGAGAGCGGTGAGAAGCAGGTTTTTTGGCTCCCACAAAATAGAGACTAGATTCACTCCACTCCCACCATATAGCAGTTTAGATTTTTATCGTTTGGCACGACATGAGTGATTCTCGCTGGGAGTGGAGTTATGAGAGCTCTACTAATCATCGACATATATAAAATCGGCTGTAAATATTGCTTCTTCCTTTCCGACCAGAATTGTATAGCTAAACCAACATCCACTAGTTATGAACTTGGAGGTCCTAAAAATTACAAAATATGAGGGGGAGTCTTGCTCTTTATTTCTTTAAAGTAAATCGCGAAAAAGGTTAGTCAATTCCTCTTATATCTCTTTTTTGCATGAATTCTTCTTAATTTGAGGCAAAATTAGGTCGAGAATTTTATGGTTGCGGTTGAGGAGAGAAAGAAAGAACGATAGTAATTTTAGATCTAGGTTTCATAATTGTTTCAATTTTAGATTAGTTTGCTTATTATATTTACTCTCATTATATACAAATCTCACTAGCCATTTCATAATTTATGCATCCATGTAAATGCACACAAAACAATGAGAAATATTGTTATCTACATTTTGATTGTGAAATTTTTATTATAAAATAGACTATTTATTTATTTATAACAATATTTTATTTTTGGTTAGTGATTACATTTTTTGTTGAACTTACATTAATTGTGGGTGAAGTTGTTCAACTTTCATGCATAGCATTTAACCAATCTACATCCTTTGGGAGTTTCATCTGTGCTAGTAGGCTTAATGCAAAAAATAAATGAATAATGTTCAATAAATTATATAAGCTTCTGAGAGAGTGTCATTACGCCCATTGCAGGACTCCAAATGATGAGATCTTTATGTGTGCTTGAAGTAGCAGTGTGCTTCTTCTATCAACCGCTTGGAGAAGAGGTTGTGCAACATTAACATCTTGAGATTGTGCCTCCATTTGGTCTTAAGGGATATAAGTATCTCCATTTGGTTGTCTCGTGTCATTATGATTGTCTCGAGACACACTTGATGAAGATGGCTCCAACCAGTATAATCTTCATTGCCTCCCTCAATTGTTCATCACCTACATCGTTAAGATTATCATGTGCTCCTTAAGAGCCGTTATATTCATTGAACTCCACATCATAAATTTCTTATACCAAGACAGTGGTATGGTTGAATACTCAACATGCTTTGGACTTGAATGAGTAACCAAAAAACTCCAATATCACAATATATTTGTAACTTCCTTATATGTTGATGCTTCTTGTAGATGTAGCATTTACAACCAAACACACAGAAAGATGAGATATGTGGCTTCTTAACATTGAGCAACTCATATAGGGGTCTTTTTAGGCAAATTGTGAGGTGATAGATGGTTGGATGTCATAACACCCAAGCCATTCGTGGCAATCATGGACCAGTGTAGTTACTCTCTCTAACACCCCAACCACTCACAAACCAGCGGTAGTTACTACTGACAGCCCTCAAGAATCATAGATCATCCCCATAAACCAATAAAAGTATTTCTGAACTTCTCGGTTGGTCACCCATCCCAAAACCTATATGAGCCAAGCATGCTTAACCTATAGGTTCTTTTGAGATAGGCTTTCGAAAAATAAGGTACACCTTATTGGTATGAGTATTCTATCGATCCTATTTAGCATTGGGCCAAGATGTCACACTTTGGTCGTGTTTGGCTCGCTATGCCCCCTACCTACGCCTCGCCAGAGTTAGAAGATGGCCAGCTAGGTGGGCTAGCCCAATAATGTTTTTCTTTCTTTTTAAAAAACCTATTTTTTAACTCTATTTATTCATTATTTTATTTTAAACCCATATAAAAATATGGTTTTCGCATCCCACTAGGTTTAATCATCAAGTCTAACTTACTCTCAATAAATTTAGACATCTCAATTTTAAATCAATTTATAGTTTCATAAATTCGATAACATGAACTATAGGTATGTTATTAAGCATAAGATTTTTACTAGGTCACTTCAATGGGTTAGGAAGGATCGTATTATACCTGATGGATTCTCGATTCACTGTTGCTCTATAATTACTTCATAAATTTTGATCCGAAATAGGAGCAAAAGTAGTCATTGATAAAGACATGTTAGCTCCACCTAAATTAGCCTTATTGGTTTCAAATGCTGAAGATGCCAATTTGGCTTTGTTAGTTGCTTCATAAATCCCTTGATTTTCATTATAATTATAAGGCATTTTTAGATTTCCAACTATAAAAATAATTGAGTCCGTATGTGGTCGGGTCGTCCGTTTTCGTGAGGCCCACTACTGCAGTCCGAACCGAACTCACGAATAAATTATACGTCAACTCCCCTTTAGCTTTGACTCTAACATTGAATGGGCCTTGATCATATGCTTGGTGGGCATGTCCTCATCATTGAGGTTGATTAAGAAAATTATTCAACTGATAGATCAACATAATTAGTGTTTTTACCCTCTAGTTTATAAAAGTGTGCCATAATCATACTAGAAAAAGGATGCAATATTATTACCTCTTCATCAACCTTATGATCTTACAACATCTTAGAACAATTAGCATGGGTTGGATAAGGATAAATTATCTCTTCATCAACCTTTACCTATGATGTAGTGGATGCAGAAGCAACACCATTACCAAAGTTAGGATCATGAAATTGAGACACTTTATTCCATCGATCTTTGGTACAACTCTCCAAAGAAAGCATTTAGATTGGCATCAAGTTTGGTTTGAATCTTCTAACGAAGCTCATCGAAAAATAAATTCTTCAGCGATGTTGGGTGGTTGATGTTCTTAGGATTTAAGGGGTCAATGTGATCATCTCCATCTTCAGATATGTCACTATCCAATATATACTAGTAGATTGGAACTTGATAGTCTTCTTCCCCAGTGTAGTCATGAAAAAGTGTGTTTATGTCAGAAGAGATCTGGATCACATATCAGTAAGGGCTATCATGTATGTGGTCGACACAAGACCTTGAATGCAGCGAAGTTCACATATCAGTAAAGGCTATCATGTATGTGGTCGACACAAGACCTTGAATGCAGCGAAGAACCTATAGGACCAACAAAATTGATCTAGAGACTGGTTAAACCAACGTTGATCCTATGTCAACTAGACTCTCGAACACCTCTTAGGAAGACCCGTCGATGAGGACCACATAGAGGCTATCCTAGTATGGGCTAGGCCACCTAGAATGTCGCTAAATCTTGCCATAAGACATGACATACAAGAAGATGGAGAGGGTAAAAAATAAAAGAGGTAATAGATACATTTTTGATTGACGGGATGATGGATCACTCAATCGATCGTGATCCTCTTATACATATTTAGATGATGGATTATCCCAGTAAAAAACAACTATAAAATATGTTCCCCATGTTTCTCACATTAAAAACCGTTTTAGAACCAAGTAGTTTAAAATCTAGTAAAAGTTGACCTACCTGACTTTAAAAGTCGCCTAAATCAGGTCTAAAGGAGGGCGGACTAGCCGGTCTTGCCCGAGTTCGAAGGACGGTCTAGTCGACTTTGAACACCCAACCTGGTAGTGGTTAGGGACATCCTCTCTTAGCTTTAGAGACCCCTTTTCTAGTCGGATTTAAGGCTATCCGCAGTGCTTCTCTCTAAAATTCTCTCCCTATATCACTTTTTTGCGTCACATTGTCAACATTCCATCCCCTAATTCTCCATCTCCCGCAGCGGTTCCCCCACATTCTCCCCCTATACCCCACTACAACCATAAAATATCATTTTCTATACATACTTTTCATCGACTATTATTTTTTCTTCTACTAATAATTAAAGGTAGGCCCACGTGAACAGTGTAAGGGCGGCTGCGCGCACGCCACAGCTGGAGGGGTGTGGCTGGAGGTAGAGAGAAGAGGGTCGTGCTGCGGGCGTCCGCGTGCTGCTGCCCTTGCCCTGCTAGGGGAGGGGGTGAGAGCGCGGCTGCCGCTGCGGTCAGTCTAAGTAGTCAGCTATGCTTATATTGCATAGTTTCATGTCAAATATTTTGGCGTATCAGCACCTACCATGCACACCTTGATGTCCCCGACCAGGCCACGCGAATATTTTTTGCAGCCCCTGCTCGTTGCCTCTCGTCCTCACTGATAAACTCCAAAACGCTGAACCTTATAGCGAGGTTTGGTTTACTAACTGGTGCGCCCTACAATGCCATAGAGACTTTCCACGGCTAAAAACCAAGAGAAACCTGGGACAGCTAGCTGGCGCAGGCTAAAACTGGAAACGGGTCGCCGAAGAAAGGGACAAATTGTAACTTGGATTCCTACAGGCCTTGCACGGATAAGAGATCAACTGTTTGTACTTGGATTCGCGATCAATGTTCTGCGTACCTTGGAATCTCATTCACGCGGGCATTCAGACAAGACAAAGACACGCAGGGCGGACGTAGGCGATGGCAAACTACAGTAAAAACCAACCAAGTAAAACAACACAGGGGATGTAAAACCAAGGAATTAAATTAACCCGTCCAGTTCAAAACGAACGGCAGATCGAGCTCGCTAGCTCTATATATAAATAAAGCACCCGGCCGGGTCCCATAGACCACAGCACAGCTGGCACGGCAGCAAGAGTCCAGTGCAACCAGAACTAAGCAGCAGCCAGCCAGCAGGCAAAAGCATGGCAAGCTGCATGAAGCTGCTAGTGTTGCTTGCCCTCGTGCAGGTCCTGTTGTCCCTCCACGTCCAAGTCTCCGAAGCCACTACCAATAAGCACCACCACCACCACCACAAGCCGGAGGAGCCGGGCTCGGGCTCGGGCTCGGGCACCTGCCGACTCAGCGGCCACCTCCACGGCAAGGCCGGGAACTGCAAGAAGCTGCACGGGTCGGACTGCTGCCAAGAGGGCCACAAGTACCCGCAGTTCCGGTGCTCGCCCCCGGTGTCCGCCAGGACGCCGGCGACACTCACGCTGAACAGCTTCGAGAAGGGCAAGGACGGGGGCGGCCCGTCGGAGTGCGACAACCGCTACCACAAGGACAGCGAGACGGTGGTCGCGCTGTCCTCCGGGTGGCTGCGCCTCGACGGCACGCGCCGGTGCGGCCAGACGGTCAGGGTCACCGCCACCAACGGGCGCTCCGTGCTGGCCAGGGTCGTCGACGAGTGCGACTCGGTGAACGGGTGCGATGAGGAGCACAACTTCGAGCCGCCCTGCCCCAACGACGTCGTCGACGGGTCCCCCGCGGTGTGGAAGGCGCTGGGGATCAAGGAGAGCCTCGGTGAGGTCAAGGTCACCTGGTCTGATGTCTGAGCCGGCGCGGCCGTGTGGAACGCTGTCTCAAGTATACGTACGTAGCCAACCTGCTGCGTGAAGACACACGCGTACGTATATAGGTGTGCGTTCTTCTCCCTTGCATGAACATGTGTCATGGGATATATGCTACTAGTCTTGGCCGTGAGGGGATATATAGCTACTAAATAAACCATCACGTAGTGTTTGTCGACGTCGTTCCTAATTAAAAGTACGACCACTGTTCCTTTCGCTCAAAAAGTTCATGTCCATCCCGAAATAATTTGTTGCATATATAATTATTCAGTGTATACTATCAGGAGTATTATTATTTGTGTTCTACAAAAAGGCGCGGCTATCGTTGCGGCTAGGCCTTTGCCTTTACGGTGAACATTGGGAATTTTAGGTATACTTTGTCTAGCGTATATATTAGAAAAAAATCAGTAAAAACAGTTCTCATGGAGCAGCTATGTACACCCGGCTAGGCCTTTGCCTTTACGGTGAACATTGGAAATTTTAGGTATACTTTGTCTAGCGTATATATTAGAAAAAAATCAGTAAAAACAGTTCTCATGGAGCAGCTATGTACACCCGGCTAGGCCTTTGCCTTTACGGTGAACATTGGAAATTTTAGGTATACTTTGTCTAGCGTATATATTAGAAAAAAATCAGTAAAAACAGTTCTCATGGAGCAGCTATGTACACCCGGCTAGGCCTTTGCCTTTACGGTGAACATTGGAAATTTTAGGTATACTTTGTCTAGCGTATATATTAGAAAAAAATCAGTAAAAACAGTTTTCATGGAGCAGCTATGTACACCTATCAAGATTTACAACACCTGTCCATGCCTGCCCACTCGTAGTGCATGAAGAAGGCAAGAGGAGACTAGTGGAATTGGGCTAGAGCTAGCACTACCGGACATAGCTCCTTTGCCGAGTGCCTAAGACACTCGGCAAAACCTAGAAAACACTTGGCAAATAATTTGCCGAGTGTAACACTCGGCAAAGAACGCTCGGCGAATTGTACATCAGCAACTGCCTCTTTGCCGAGTACCTTTTATCGGACACTCGACAAAGACTTTGCCGAGTGCCATTTAGTACTCGGCAAAGAAAAGTCGCTGTCACGGCGCCAAGTGACGGTGACGGATCCTTTGCCGAGTGTCTTCATTGGCACTCAGCAAAGAAGCCAATTTTACCGAGTGTCTGCTATCATGGCTCTCGGCAAAGACGGCTCCAGTGGGACCCTCCGCCAGTCCCTTTGTCGAGAGCTCTCGTAGGCACTCGGCAAAGAGGGCTTCTTTACCGAGTGTCTAGTGGACGGGCTCTCGGCAAAGAAGGCTCCAGTGGGCCCCTTTGCCAGTACCTTTGCCGAGTGCGCTGGGCGGCACTCGGCAAAGGTAGCTTCTTTGCCGAGAGCCTTGACCACAACACTCGGCAAAGAAGGCTTTACCGGTTCCCAGGTGTGCCTTCTTTGCCGAGTGCCATGGTCATAGCACTCGGCAAAGATACCCTTTGCCGAGTGTTACACTCGGCAAAGTGACCAAGAAGTTCCTTTTTTATTTGTTTTTGCTATTCCATCCAAACAAACAAAAGATATATATCATTCACATCACATTATATATCATTCACATCATAGAATCAACACATTTATCATCAACACCATATATATCACAAATATCACCACATAAATCAGGTTTCACAGCACATAAGTCTCACTAAGTATCTCACAAGACCAAGTATAACTAACATCACCAACACTCACAAATATAAGTCTGGATCATCACAAAACATGTCATCAACGAGGCGTGCGGCTGTAACACCCCGGGATCCACAAACACCCCAGAATGCTACTAAACTACACCTCTAACATTCGTATATAAAATTTCGACAGCATCTCCTTTGAAAATTGTATAAACAGGGAAGCAACAAAGTATAAATAGATATCATGATAAGAAAACATAATCGACATTAATAATCTGCTAGCAATGGGAAGATAACCCTAACAGCATGAACTAAATTAACCAGTGCACACAACTAGTTAGAAACAAACATCCTTTGACAAGAAGCTTCTAATTAAATCATGACTGTGCCTAAGCAGCGTTATTATGAGAGTGGAGGTAGATGTGCTGCTACTTCCCACTTCCCTTGATGAGCAACAAGCACCTGCATTGAGTAATGCAAGAGTGAGATGAAACATCTCGGCAAGTGAATTGTTTTGATGAGATATTTAAACCACAAATTGAATTAATCAACATTTTAAAAGAATCACAATTAAGATAATAAATACTTGTAGATATAGAACTTAGTAGTCCCAATACAACAAATACCATCTCATTTCCTCGAACAACCACAATAGGTTCTATAACACTTCCCTACGTCAACAATACCTGCAAATATCACTTCAATGTATGCATAGGAATGCAATGTGTAGGTACTTTGTCTTTATACCTCTGAGGGTATAAAACCACATCATCTGCAAATATCACTTCAATGAATGCATATGAATGCAATGCATATGTCCTCTGCCTTCATACCTCTAAGGGTATGAAGCCGCATCGTACCCCTCCTCGGGCAACGTACAATGCTAAATTGTACCGGTACGGTCGGACCATAGGTCACGACAAAACTTCAGATGCAAATGAGTCTGCAATGTATATGGCATGTTGCATTTATCAATAAACTTCACTTCCTTCAGATACAATACAAACCTCAAATAATACTTCATTTACCTTCAGATACAATACCAACCTCAAATAATACTTCATTTACCTTCAAGGGTGTGAATTAATCTCATGAGTCATACTCGAATCATAATCATCATCAATATATGATTGAGCATCAGTATAATGCAAGCAAGTAAAGCATCACCATAGAGTCCAATTATGAAAGAATCCAATACTTCTGAATATTAGAGTGTAGGCAATAGAAGTAACAGGTCAGAACGGAAGCAACCACCGCTACATTCACTTGCCTTCAACGAAGAAGAAGAAATGTACAAGGCATGATCTGGAGTGTATCCACCTGCTAGCGGGCATAAAACTTAGTATAAATATTTTACAAACATTTGCCAATAATCAACAAATCGCTGCTACACTTGAAACCAAGACCTGGTGGTAAGCCTCCCACCCTGAACCACATGCCATACAGAAGCAGCGCTGTTTGTTAATTTTGTATCTTTAAAATTATAACAGTGGTGATATCAAACAAATAATCTAGGAGTATCTACACAAAATACCCTACAACTTTGGTATTCAATGGATAATTAAATTCTGCCATCTATAAGTTCTAAAACATCTGACAAGATAACTGACTGAATCTGCTTCAGACAGCAGCGTAGTTAAATTCAAAATTCAATATCTCACAAACCACACAACCAAAAATCATGAAATTCTACTGGCAGTAAGAACTTTTATTCCTCTACAGAAGTCTCCATAGTTGGAAGAGCCAATTCGGCCATTTGCCTGATGAAACCTACCAGTGAACAGACCCGCTCATTTTGGTCAGGCAAACAGAAACAGCCACAGTAAAACAAACATAAGTGGAGTTTCATAATTCATATGAATGCAATTTTTAACAATCTGAAAAGCTTATGAAATTATCTACAACTTTTCTTACAAACCCAAAGTTGAATTCTGTTGATAAAATTGCCTAAATCTTAAGAGAACAGATTCTGCATAGAATTATGAGACAGAAAAACTACTATAATAAAACTGCAATAACTTTCTGATCTGTCCGATTGAGGTGTTCTTCGCGGCCACGGAAATATCTACAAATTATCTACGACTCATATAAACTTTTCATTTTTTTGAGGCCACTAAGACTACAGAAAACTGGCATGAACAGAAACTGTCGAATCTGCCATTCCGCAGAAAACTAAATTCGAGATCAAAACCTAACCCTACATCTAATCCAACCTCTAATCCTTTAATCCCCATGATCCACAACCTCCAAAAGCACATAATTACAGGGAGGAACAAGGATTTCATCCATACCTAGGGTTTTCCCCAAGAAAATCTTCAAGAAGAGATGGGGAAGAATATCTCCTTGATCCTCTCTTCCTCTTTAATTCAACGTGCTCCTCCTCTTCTCGATCCTTGCTGCGTGGGGGGAATCTAGACAGAGGAGGGAGCCATGGAGAGGGTAGGGGGCGGCTGCTAATGGGGAGGAGAGCAAGAGAGGGAGGGGGCGGCTGCAACCCAATTGGGGAGAAGGAGAGGGGGTGGCTAGGGTTGGGGAGGAGAGGGGGGGCTCCCATCCACCGGATCGAGATCAATGGCCCAAACTCGCTCTCCCCTTTGAGCTCCCAACCCCAGCGGAAAAAATGCCAAAAGATCTACTGTTTTCTGAGGAATGCCTCCTGAAACTCTAAACCCCAATGCCACAGAACATCAAAGAAAAGAGAAAAATAAGTTTAACATCTTTTCAGAAAATTGGGGTATCACAGCGGCTGGACTGGTTCGGCGAAGGGCTGGACGAAGTGTGAGGGTTGTTCGACGCCGCCGATTGACCCTGCACAGAGAAGAGATTACATGTGTGAGAACATATGAATATATATCATGTAGTACTAAAATTTTGATACTCACAGGAGTAGTGAACTCAGCAGGGTCAGCTGCAGGGAAGAACGGAGGTGGTGGAGCATGACCCTGTGCGGCGCCAAGGCTCTGCATGTACGCGAACATCTCCACCATCCTCTTCTCCAGCTCCTCACGTTGCCTTCTCTCATCATCTAGCTGAGTCTGTTATATTTTGCCCTAATGTTACGATAATGCAAAGAGAAGATATATAATAATCAATGAACGATGAATAGATAAGGAATAACCTGGAGTTGCTGGATACGATGCTGTGAGCTGTCGTGCCGAGGTCGTATGGCTGGGCTCGCGCTCGTGCTCCTTGCTCGCACCTGAGATAGAGTGGGAGTGGAGGACGAGTCGATTGCCCCGTCGGCAATCCAGTACCGCCCATGCCTCTTGCCTCCTCCGACCCTCATGAGGACATCTCCGTCGATGTCCTCGATCCTCGGATCGTAATCTGGCCCATGGACCTCCTTGGCCATGGCGGTGTACTCACTGAGGCGGCTGTGGACGGCGGGGTTGGTGTACGCCTCGGGCCCGTCATCCGGGTTGTAGGTGACGTCGGACGACGCCTTCCCCTTGTGGGCCATAGCATATGCCGAGAAGATGGAGCAAGGCTGGCCACCATGTGACGCCGACTGCGAGAAAACCAACGAGATGGTTAGAAATCATGTCTAATCGAAAGTTATATACCTAAATAAAAAAGAGCGTGTACCCATGCTTCCGCGTATTTGCCCAGGCTGCGGCTGCCTTGATGGTGGGAGGGACCTTGCATCAGCAAACACCGTTCCATGCTCTACTCCGATCCGAGATAGAATTTCGGCAGCACCTTCCCGCTGTTCTCCGGATACACGTCCTGGCAGGGAGAGTGTACTGTCCGAAGAACAACAGGGAGGTGATGCCGAAACTCTATCTTGGACCGGAGTAGAGCATGAAACTAACACCATCTACGCAACCGCGGGCTGTCCAAAAAACGTGGACAATTCGAAACTGATACATTTGTAGATATGTAAAGATCTGCATATCTACACCGTATCTCTTTCGAACGGGAGACGCCTAACTGGGTTACGTGATCTACGACCATGATGCGGAAATAGAGGTTATACCTAGGGTGGCGGTGGAGTCAGGCTAGTGGGGCTGTGGCGGGTCGGTGCAGTGGTGACGCGACGCGGTGCAGGCAGACCCGCAGCGGCTAGGAAGACAAGTATCTTCTCTGTAAAAAAGAAACACAAGTCTGTTAATACAAAAAAAATCGACAGCACCTCCCCTGTACGTTGAGGTTTTTAAAACCTGCAAATAAAACTAACAGCACGATGGCTGACATGCACACAGTAAGAAGAAATTCACCTAAAGTATACACTACTAGCAGTTGTCACATTTCTTATTTCCCATTGCAAGCCATCACAATGCTTCATGATGGAGATGCGAATAACTTGGTAGATCCACAACTACATGGTGAGTTCAACTTGGAAGAGGCTATAAGTGTATGCAAAGTTGCACTTTGGTGTATTCAAGATAATGAACTTGATCGGCCTACATGATATTGGTATGCCCCCCATGCCAAGACAACTTGTAGCTATAACAAAAAGAGAGTTGTGATATAAATTAGAAGCATTTCTTTTTCCCTCCACGATTTGTAGCAATGACAAGCAATTATACTTTCTCTTTGTTTATCTCTTTGTGTATATATATACAGAGTATAGCACTATATATATATATGGAGTATAGCACTATATTTATGCACCACAAGAATAACTCTAAAGAGAGTTCATATATATACAGAGTATAGCACTATATTTATGCACCACAAGAATAACTCTAAATTGGAAGAACCATAAATCATAGTCAAAAGCTACCATTTCAAGGATCAAATAATAATTCATCAGTCAAAACAATCATAGTTTGGCTCAATCAAATTTCCTTGGACCAAAAACACTTTGGACTCACGGCAACGGCGGGGCGAGCAGGGGCCGCGGGGCGGCGTCAAGGACCAGGGGCGGCGGGGTGGCGTCGAGCGCCGTTGAATGGCGGTGGCTGGCGCGGCGTTGACGGCGCGCGGTGGCCGGCGTAGAGAGAGGCAGGCGGGGGCCAGCGTGGAACGGGTGAGCAGGGGCCCGCGTGGTCCGGGCGAGCGGGGGCGGAGGCGGATGGCCGGGGCGGCGGCGCCTGCTATCACGGCGGCGGCGGTTTTGCGAGGGAGACGGCGGGCGCGTGGAACAGAGAAGAGAGCGAGCGAGAACAGAGAAGAGAGCCCGTGTCGGTTTGATTAAGGCCAAGCTCTTTGCCGAGTGCCCGCGATCTGGCACTCGGCAAATATTTTTTTAACTTAAAAATATACTTTGCCGAGTTCCCCAGATCTGGGGCACTCGGCAAAGTTATTTTTTTATTTAAAAATTAACTTTGCCGAGTTCCAGTGGTAGGCACTCGGCAAAAAACTTACTTTGCCGAGTGTCACCATCAGACACTCGACAAAGTAGAATTTTATTTTTTCCTTTTTTCCCCCAAACTTTTTCTACTGCCTTTCTACAGTATATATACCTACATGTTCAAATTTAGCACAATTATCAAAGTGTTTGCTATACCTGTTAGATTTTGTTCGTTTAATTGAATTTCTTTGGTTAATTCAGATTTGAACTACAAGCCACTCGAAAAATAGAAAACGGTGAATGCAAAAATGATATTCATGTTATTTAACACAAGTTACGGCCTATTTGAGGAACAGACCGGAATTTTCGAGCACCATGCTCACGAAACATGACCGTGAACTTACGATCCAGTTGTTTTAAAATTGTATAAAACACAAACAAAGTCATAAAATCATGAAACTTGTCGACAAGTCATGATATCATATGTAGAGACTATGATAAAAAGTTGAGACTGTTTCGAGAAAGTTGTCAAGCACTATATGTAGAAACCTAGTCGGCCCTCACATGAAATCATAAAACTTATTTGGAGTCCGGCTAGGTTTCTATACATAGTACGTGACAACTTTCACGAAATATTTTCAAATTTTTACCAGAGTCTCTACATATGATATCATGACATGTCGACAAGTTTCATGATTTTATGACTTTGTTTGTGTTTTATACAATTTTAAAACAGATGGATCACAAGTTCACGGTTTTGCTTCGTGAGCATGGTGCTCAAAAATTCCGGTCTGCTCCTTAAATAGGCCGTAACTTGTGCTAAATAACATGAATATCATTTTTCCATTCACTAATTTCCATTTTTCGAGTGACTTGCAGTTCAAATCTGAATTATCCGAAGAAATTCAATTAAATAAATTAAATTTAAAAGGTATAGCAAACACTTTGATAATTGTGCCAAAATTGAACATGTAGGTCTATATACTGTAGGAACACACCGTAAAAAGTTTGGTGTAAAAATGAAAAAATTAAAAAATATTCTTTGCCGAGTGTCAGGCGTTGACACTCAGCAAAGACTATCTTTGCCGAGGGTCTGCCACTGGACACTCGGCAAAGAAGTATGTTTGCCGAGTGTCAACGCCGGACACTCGGCATAGATAACGGCCGTCAGCTATAGACGGCTGCTGACGACCCTTTGCCGTGAGTCTAATTTCGCCGAGAGTTTGACACTCGGCAAAGTCTCCTTTGCCGAGCGTCAGTGTATGCCGAGTGTTTAGCGCTCGGCAAAGGATGTGTATACCGAGTGTCATTATACGCCGAGAGTGACATTCAGCAAATATTATTTTGCCGAGTGCCCGATAAATTGCACTCGGCAAACCATCGGGCACTCGGCAAAGAAGCTGTGTTCGGTAGTGTAGGCTGGCCTAAAAACAAATAAATTTGCAATTCAAATGGATTTTAATATACGGTTTTGAATTTGATTTTTTGATTCGCTGTTACACTCTCCCACAAGATTTTTTTACAAATCACAATACAACATAGATTATCACAAATATCCGTACACCCACCTCTATAAATGCACTCACATGGCCTAATTTTATAAACACTCCCGAAGAATGAACATGGATTGAAATGACAAACATACCCTACCCTACCCTTATGAACACCCTCAATCTCCTAACCTTATGAGCACCTTTAAAGAAGATTAAACTGATAGGTATATCCCACCCTTATAAGCACCTCCAAAGAAACATCAGCTACCACTAAAAGAACAACACAACATCTATGTCGAATCAAGGATTTGAACCTGGGTGAAATGGTTTCACCACCAAGAACCAAATAAACTAAGCTACACTTAGTTCAATTCCCCACAAGTCCCATTTATACATGAACATATATCGTTTGCATGGCACTGTTGCATCCCTTGCCTCTTCATGGAATGCATCGTTATTGTTAGAGCGCATAGAGGATCTGGAATAACTTGTTAGGTGTGTCCAGCAGATCATGCATATGATCGTGTAAAACAAGGCTTTGCAAAGTAGGTAACACTGTTTACATAGTGGAGTTTGAAATAAGAGATGGGATAGGGAATGAGATATGAGAGCTGCTGGAGATAGTATTATACCCACAAGTGGACGCACTCGGGCCCAAGTTCATCGAAGTCCACAACATACAAAGGTCATAGACCTAACTCAATGTAAAAGACTATCCTAATAGATCGATGAGGGCTACCCTATATTATATGTTATGGTCCCTAACATCAATTACCCATGTCGGAGTAGACCTATCAACATCCTTAGTGTCGGCGTTTCGACCCCGGGGGGTCCCTGGACCGACGAGTAAATTGTCGTCGCGTGTCCCAGCCCAGATGGGTCAGCATGAGGCAGAGCACGGAGGGGGGTAGAAGAGAGGGAGAAAAGGGGAAAACCCGCGGCCTCCGTGTTGTCCCGCGCCCGGGTCGGGTGCGCTTGCAGTAGGGGGTTACAAGCGTCCGCGTGGGGGGAGAGCGAGGGACTCTACGCGTCGTCCAGTCCTCCCGCGCGGCCAACCTTCTCGTAAGAGAGCCCTAGACCTTCCTTTTATAGGCGTAAGGAGAGGGTCCAGGTGTACAATGGGGGGTGTAGCAGTGCACTATCGTGTCTAGCAGAGAGGAGCTAGTGCCCTAAGTACATGCCGTCGTGGCAGCCAGAGAGGTTTTGGCACCCTGTTCATGTGATGTCGTGGCCGTCGGAGGAGCGTTGGAGCCTTGCGGAAGGACAGCTGCCGGGGCTGTCGAGTCCTTGCTGACGTCTCTTTGCTTCCGTAAGGGGCTAAGAGCCGCCGTCGTCAGGGAGCACGCGGGGCACCATCATTATCTGTTTTCCGGGGCGAGCCAGATGGGACGCCGGTCCTATTACCCGTAGCCTGAGCTAGCTAGGGATAGGGTAATGATGGCCCCCCTGTGATGTGGTCGGTCCGAGCCCTGGGTCGGGCGAGGCGGAGGCTCCTCCGAGGTCGGGGTCGAGTCGGTCTTCCGAGGTCGAGGTCGTGTCCGAGCCCTGGGTCGGGCGAGGCGGAGTTCGTCGTCTTCCGGGGCCGAGCCCGAGTCCGAGCCCTGGGGTCGGGCGAGGCGGAGTTCGTCGTCTTCCGGGGCCGAGCCCGAGTCCGAGCCCTGGGGTCGGGCGAGGCGGAGTTCGTCGTCTTCCGGGGCCGAGCCTGAGTTCGAGCCCTGGGGTCGGGCGAAGCGGAGTTTGTCGTCTTCCGGGGCCGAGCCCGAGTCCGAGCCCTGGGGTCGGGCGAAGTGGAGTTCGTCGTCTTCCGGGGCCGAGCCCGAGTCCAAGCCCTAGGGTCGGGCGAAGCAGAGTTCGTCGTCTTCCGAGGCCGAGCCCGAGTCCGAGCCCTAGGGTCGGGCGAGGCGGAGTTTCCTATGGCGCCCGAGGCCGGACTTGGCTGCTGTCAGCCTCACTCTGTCGAGTGGCATAGCAGTCGGAGCGACGCAGGCAGCGCTGTCTTCTTGTCAGGCTGGTCAGTGGAGCGGCGAAGTGACTGCGGTCACTTTCGGCTCTATCGACTGAAGGGTGCGTGACAGGATAAGATGTCAGGCCGTCCTTGCATTAAATGCTCCTGCGATTCGGTCGGTTGGTGTGGCGATCTGGCCAAGGTTGCTTCTTGGCGAAGACTGGGCCTCGGGCGAGCCGAAGGTGTGTACGTCGCTTGAGGGGGTCCTCGGGCAAGACGTGAATCTTCCGGGGTCGGCTGCCCTTGCCCGAGGCTGGGCTCGGGCGAGGCGAGGTCATGTCCCTTGAGTGGACCGAGCCTTGGCTTAATCGCACCCATCAGGCCTTTGCAGCTTAGTGCTGATGGGGGTTACCAGCTGAGATTAGGAGTCTTGGGGGTACCCCTAATTATGGTCCCTGACAGTAGCCCCCGAGCCTCGAAGGGAGTGTTGATACTCGCTTGGAGGCTTTTGTCGCACTTTTTTGCGAGGGGACCGGCCTTCCTCGGTTGCCTTTTGTTCCGGTGGGTGCGCGCGAGCGCACCCGCCGGGTGTAGCCCCCGAGGCCTCAGAGGAGTAGTTTGACTCCTTCGAGGTCTTAGTACGTTTCGTAATGCTTCGGCCGGTCTAGCTGCTCCCTCATGCGAACTGGCCGTAGCCCAGGTGAACAGTCGAGTCCCAAGTTCTCGGGCTGGTATGTTGACGCTATCAACGGTTTGGCCGGAGCCGAGTTTGCAAGAGCAACCCCCGAGCCTCTGCACAGAGCGAGAGGACGGTCAGGGACAGACTCGGCTTTTTACATACGCCCTTGCGTCGCCTTTCCGCAAGGAGGAGGGGGGAAAGCGCCATGTTGCCCTCGGAGGGCGCCGAACATGGTGTCTCCAGTGAGTTGCTAACGGGTAATCCGAGTGGATGCCCGTGCCCCATTTGTTAGGGGTCGGCTAGTGGCCCGGAGGCGCGCTCCAAAAGTACCTGTGGGTGACTTGCCGGACCCGGTCCCCTTTTGACGGGGTCCGAGGGCTCGATGCCTCCCTCTGGTGGGATTCCGTTACAAAGTCATTCCCGTCGGTCTCGAAAATGTCCTAGGGTACCTCGGGAGCGCAGCCTGAGCCTCGGTTATGTATCGAACGTACCCAGGGTCATCCCTCGCTCTGCGTTTGAGGCGGCTGTCGAACCCTTCGGGGGCCAGCCTTCGAACCCCTGATCAGTAGTGGGCGTGGAGCCCGAGTGGCCTGAGGCGGCCGTTGAACCCTTTCGAGGGGCCGGCCTTCGAACCTCTGACCAGTAGTGGGCGCAGAGCCCGAGCGCTCTGAGGCGGCTGTTGAACCCTTCCGAGGGGCCAGCTTTTGAACCTCTGATCAGTAGGGGGCTCGGGGCCCGCTTCCTTCACGGAGAAGGATCCCTTTCGGAGTATCCCCTTTTCCAGCCCCTGAGGCAAGACAGAGAAAGAGGAAGTGAAAAGGATACGAAATCGAATGACGTGGCACACCTTTTTTGACGCGGTCATTATGGCGGAGGTGAAGCATCGCCTGCTTCGCCTGCCAAAGGTGCCGCCTGTTCTGCCGCAGAGTTAATGCGACGGGACGAGTGGTTCACGGGGCGGCCGTTGCGCGATCCGTTCGAGGAACGGAACGCAGACGTGTCGTCTTCCACCGTGGGAGAAGGTCCTTTCGCTATCCTAGGAGGGGACGTGAGCTTGCTGACGACTCGACTGCCGCTTCCGCCCGCTTGCCACCGCCATTACTGCCAGCCCATTTCTGGCCATATCGACCGTCGCGCCCTCTCCCGCGGCTGACCGGCCCATGACCGATGTGCTCGGTTGGCACTGTCGGGTCATGCGCAGGGTCGCCTCGAGTCGCGGAACTGGTTCCGCAGTCGAGAAGGCGTGGTACTGACGCGAGTGGCGGTGCAGTTTCTTGCACATAGTAACCGGCGCGCCGGTTATATGACGTGTGGACCTGGGCCTCCATGCTGAATGCGTCGAAGTCGAAAGGGTGTGTCCCCCTGGGTGCGGTTGCAAGCCGCCTGCATGGCGGCCCGCCCTTTCACCCGCTGTCCTGGGCAAAAGTGGAGGAGTGCTCGTAACCGCTGGGCAGTTGCGCGCACCGTGGGCGGCGGTTTGGCCCTGTCTGCCCTGCGCCAGCTTGCATGACGCGCGAGGCCTAGCCCCCATGTCGTAGGGGGAGGACCTTGGAGCGTATTGGAGAAGACTCAGCCCGCGACGGCTGAGGACGCAAGTGGGGAGTGTTGCCTTTAAAAGGAGGGTGACCCCCTCGAAAGGCAACCATGTCTTCGCGCTCCCCTCATGCGTTGTGTCTTTCCACCTTTCGAGCCCCCAGACGGGTGGCGCCCGCGGTTCTTCCGCCTTGTCGTCGTTGGGGGAACGCAACTTCGCTGAAGTTGGTACCTTTCAGCCATTGTTCGGCTTCAAGGATTTTCGTCAGGCAGCCCGGCTGCTTCCCCTCGCCGGTGTTGACCCAAGACGGTGACCACCAGTTCCAGGGTGGGGAGAAGCAAGCCGGGCTGCGATCTTGGTCCCGCCCTCAGCTTCAAGGATCTTCGTCATCCTGGCTGGGGCGGAGGCCGGGCTGAGCCGAAGCTCTACCTCCTGCACGGGTCGGTGGGTCACCTTCTCCCTCAGCATCCAAGGGAGAGGGCACTCACCGGCCTAGCAGGAGGGCCGGACTTCGACAACGCGGGGCTGGTCGGCGGCGAGCGTCGTCAGCTTCAGCGCGTTGGGCTCGCTGGCTCAGCTGGCCTGGTTCGGCTCCCGGTGTCCCCTCCCACCGTGAGAGCGGTTGTCGCGCCGCGCGCACCGGGGACCGCCCAAGACGTCGCGCGCTGCTAGGGCGGCGTTCGTGTTCTGGGGTTGTCCTGCCTTTGCCCCGGTATGGCGCCTCTGCACGGAGGCCGGTGCTTCGCTCGTCCGGGAGGATCCGAGTGGGAATCTGCTGGTGGGCAGGTGGTTTCCGTCGTCGGCGCTGAGGTAGCGGCGGCTGAAGAAGTCCTCGTCGTCGACGGGGTCACCGCCACCATGCGTGCTCCGGGCCTCCGGTTCTTTGGCTTTGATAGCTTGTCCTCGCCCCTCGAGTGGGGGCGTGGGCGAGGAGCTCGTCGCGGCAGCGTCCGCCCTGAGGTCATCGCTGCTGCTGTTTGGCCACTTCAGAGCGGGCGTCGGCGAGCCACCAGGGGTTTTGTCGCCCCACAGGCCCTCCAACGTGGGGGGTTGTTCGTACCTGCGGGGGTGGAACCTAAGTTCCGTTTGTAATGGCACCTTGAGTGCTGGCGTATGTTCATTGTGGCTGTCGGGGCCTGAACATGTATGTATCTTTTGGCGTGAAGCCGTGTTTTTCCCTCATTCCGAGCACTAAGACTCGCCTGTCAGCTAACTGAACCGCTTCACCAAGTGTGAGTTGCCTCGTGCGAAGGCGATGAGTGAGGTATCCGTATCCCGGAGGCGTAGGAGTCCCTCGGCTCAGTCGGCCTTGCCGCCCGAGGCTTCTCTTGCTTAGTTAAAGGAAACCCTCGGCCGCTCTTCGATGAGCCGGAGCCGGAGGCAGCGGTATCAGTGTGGACAGAGGCAGAGTTGGCTTGGAAAGAAGACTTCGTCGGCCGGAGCCTGACCGGGCTGTCCACTGGCGGGACCGGCGCCGGAGTCGAGTTGCCGAGGCCATGGGCCGGGATGATGTCCTCGGGGGACAGCTGGCTGAGGCTTCGGGGCGACCGGCCGAGCCGTCTGCTCGAGCCGGACTCCTGGAGGAGACCCTGGCGGCGATGGCCCGGGCGTGGTGCTGACGTCGTCCTTCGGAGCGGAGATCCTCCGACTGCGTCGCCATTCGAGGCTCGGTCGGACTTCGCCGAAGGTGGTGTTGACGTCGTCCTTTGGAGCGGAGATCCTCCGACTGTGTTGCCGTTCAAGGCTCGGTCGGACTTCGCCGAAGGTGGTGTTGACGTCGAGGGTGCTGCTGCTCCCCCTCCATCGAGGTCCGAACCTGCAGGATCGGTTTACATTGTAGTATGCGTATGTTTTCTGCAGCCGCCGAGGCCCAAACATACTGTTGCTGTGTTGTAAAGCTGCGTCTTTTTTTCTCTGTTTCAAGTATCAAGACTTGTTCGTCGGTAACAGAATTGTTTGTTCGAGCGAGAGTTACTTTTCACAGAAGGCGATGAGTGAGGTATCCGTATCTCGGAGGCGTAGGAGTCCCTCGGCTCGATCGGTCTTGTCGCTTACGTGTACTCTTACTCGTCTGTAGGATTCTGCTAATGATGTAGTCGAGAAAAACCGAAAAAATGTTTCGGCAGAAAGGTCTCGAGCATTAAGACTTGTTCGATCGGCGGAATCGCTTATCCGAGCGTGAGTTACTTATCACAGAAGGTGATGAGTGAGGTATCCGTATCCCGGAGGCATAGGAGTCCCTCGGCTCGGTCGGCCTTGGCTGCTTACGTGTACTCCGTCGTTTTCAGGACCCCACTTTTGAAGTAGTCAAAAAGCACGAAAGACGTTCTGGCAGAAAGACTTTTTCCAAGGAAAATTTTGACGCAGAGGGGGTTCCCCCCTTCTAGCCCCCGAGGGAGGGTCGGGCTTTGCCGAGGCAAGGCTGACCCTTCCTTGATGGTTAGACTTTGAACGTGAACGAGATGTACGAACGACTGGAAAGCATCTTAAGGGTACAAGCGACATAGCTGTCGGATGTTCCAAGCGTTGCTGTAGACCTCGCCTTGGCTGTTGGCCAGCTTGTATGTCCCAGGCTTCAGAACCTTGGTGATGATGAACGGCCCTTCCCAGGGAGGCGTGAGCTTGTGCCGCCCTCGGGCGTCTTGTCGCAGCCGAAGCACCAGGTCGCCCGCTTGGAGGTCTCGGGACCGAACCCCTCAGGCGTGGTAGCGTCGCAGGGACTACTGGTACCGCGCCGAGTGTAGTAAGGCCATGTCCTGAGCCTCTTCGAGCTGGTCCAGTGAGTCTTCTCGGTCGGTCTAGTTTCTTCGGTCGTCGTACGCCCTCGTCCTCGGGGAACCGTATTCTAAGTCCGTGGGCAAGACGGCCTCGGCCCCATAGACTAGAAAGAACGGTGTGAAGCCCGTGGCTCGGCTCGGCTTTGTCCTCAGACTCCAGACCACCGAGGGGAGTTCCTTCATCCATCGCCTGCCGAACTTGTGGAGGTCGTTGTAGATCCTCGGCTTGATTCCTTGCAGAATCATGCCGTTGGCACGTTCCACCTGCCCATTCGTCATGGGGTGAGCCACGACGGCCCAGTCCACCCGGATGTGGTGATCCTCGCAGAAGTCCAGGACTTTCTGCCGGTGAACTGGGTACTGTTGTCAGTGATGATGGAGTTCAGGACCCCAAAGCGATGGATGATGTTGGTGAAGAATGCCACCGCTTGTTCGGACCTGATGCTATTCAGGGGTCGGACCTCGATGCACTTGGAGAATTTGTCGATGGCGACCAGCAGGTGCGTGTAGCCCCCGGGTGCCTTCTGCAAGGGACCGACGAGGTCCAGTCCCCACACAGCAAACGGCCAGGTGATGGGTATTGTCTGCAGAGCCTGAGCGGGCAGGTGGGTCTGCCTTGCGTAGAATTGACACCCTTGGCAGGCGCGGACAATCCTAGTGGCATCGGCCACCGCGGTCAGCCAGTAGAAACCTTGTCGGAAGGCATTTCCAACAAGGGCTCGGGGCGCTGTGTGATGACCGCAAGCCCCGAGTGTATTTCTCGTAATAGCTCCTGGCCTTCGGCGATGGATATGCACCGCTGGAGGATGCCGGATGGGCTGCGGTGGTAGAGCTCCTTCCCATCACCCAGTAAGACGAATGACTTGGCGCACCGCGCTAGTCGCCGAGCCTCGGCTCGGTCGAGGGGTAGCTCTCCTTGGTGTAGATATTGCAGGTATGGGGTCTGCCAGTTTCGATTAGGCTGGACCCCACTCCGCCCTTCCTCGACGCGTAGTGACTCACCCTCGGGGGCCGAGGGTGCCTCGGGCCGAGCCGAGGGCGCCTCGGGCTGTGCCGAGGGTGCCTCGGGCTAGGCCGAGGCCTTCTCGGGCTCGGGCGTGTCGTTGGTCTTGACCGAGGGTTGATGTAGATCTCAGGAGAAGATGTCCGGGGGAACCGTTGTTTGCCCCGAGGCTATCTTAGCCAGCTCATCCGCAGTCTCGTTGTGTCGTCGGGCAATGTGGTTGAGCTCGAGCCCGTAGAACTTGTCCTCCAGGCGCCGAACCTCATCGCAGTAGGCTTCCATCTTCGGGTCGCGGCAATGGGAGTTCTTCATAACTTGGTCGATGGCGAGCTGCGAGTCGCCGCGAACGTCGAGGCGTCGGACCCCTAGCTCAATGGCGATGCGCAACCCGTTGACCAGAGCTTCGTACTCAACCACGTTGTTGGACGCCGGGAAATGGAGGCGCAGTACGTAGCGTAGGTGTTTCCCGAGGGGCGAGATGAAGAGTAGGCCCGCGTCTGACCCTGTTTTCATCAGCGACCCATCGAAAAACATGGTCCAGAGTTCTGGCTGGATCAGAGCCGCTGGGAGCTGGGTGTCGGCCCATTCAGCCACAAAGTCCACCAAGACTTGGGACTTGATGGCCTTCCGAGGGGCGAACGAGATCGTCTCGCCCATGATTTCCACCGCCCACTTTGCAATCCTACCTGAGGCCTCTCGGCACTGGATGAACTCCCCCAGGGGTAAGGATGACACCACAGTCACCGGATGAGACTCGAAGTAGTGTCGCAACTTCCGTCGCGTCAGGATCACCGCATACAGCAACTTCTGAATTTGCGGGTAGCGGATCTTGGTCTCGGATAGTACCTCACTGATGAAGTAAACCGGCCTTTGGACGGGCAATGCATGCCCTTCTTCTTGTCTCTCAACCACGATCGCGGCGCTGACCACCTGAGTGGTAGCGGCGACGTAGATCAAGAGGGCTTCTCCAGCGGCGGGGGGCACCAAAATGGGCGTGTTCGTAAGGAGTGCCTTCAGGTTCCCGAGGGCTTCCTCGGCCTCAGAGGTCCAAGTGAAGCACTCAGTCTTTCTTAAGAGGCGGTACAGAGGTAGGCCTCTTTCACCGAGGCGCAAGATGAAACGGCTCAGAGCCGCAAGGCATCCCATGACCCTCTGTACGCCTTTTAAGTCCTTGATGGGCCCCATGTTGGTGATGGCCGCGATTTTCTCTGGGTTGGCCTCGATGCCCCGCTCGAAGACGATGAACCCTAAGAGCATGCCTCGGGGGACTCCGAAGACACACTTCTCGGGATTGAGTTTTACGCCCTTTGCCTTGAGACACTGGAATGTCATTTCAAGGTCGGAAAGGAGGTCGGAGGCTTTCCTTGTCTTGACTACGATGTCATCGACATAAGCCTCGACCATTCGACCAATGTGTTCGCCGAACACGTGGTTCATGCACCTTTGGTACGTCGCACCCGCATTCCTCAAACCAAATGGCATAGTAACATAGCAGTACATGCCAAAAGGTGTGATGAAAGAAGTCGCGAGCTGGTTAGACTCTTTCATCCTGATTTGGTGATACCCTGAGTAGGCATCGAGGAAAGACAGGGTTTCGCATCCCGCAGTGGAATCCACGATTTGATCGATGCGAGGCAGAGGATAGGGAACTTTTGGGCATGCTTTGTTTAGACCAGTGTAGTCTACACACATCCGCCATTTCCCTCCTTTCTTTCTCACAAGCACGGGGTTGGCAAGCCATTCGGGATGGAATACCTCTTTGATGAACCCTGTGGCCATTAGCTTGTGGATCTCCTCGCCTATGGCTCTGCGCTTTTCTTCGTCGAATCGGCGCAGAGGTTGCTTCACGGGTCGGGCTCCAGCTCGGATATCCAGCGAGTGCTCGACGACATCCCTCGGTATGCCATGCATGTCTGAGGGACTCCACGCGAAAACTTTGACGTTTGCGCGGAGAAAGTCGACGAGCACTGCTTCCTATTTGGGGTCGAGCTCGGAGCCGATCTGGATCTGCTTGGAGGCGCCGTTGCTGGGGTCGAGAGGGACGGACTTAACCGTCTCCGCTGGCTCAAAGTTGCCGGCATGGCGCTTCACGTCTAGCGCCTCCTTGGGGAGGCTCTCCAGGTCGGCGATGAGGGCCTCGGATTCGGTGAGGGCCTCGGCGTACTCCACGCACTCTACATCGCATTCGTACGCGTGTCGGTATGTGGGGCCGACGGTGATGACCCCGTTGGGGCCCGACATCTTGAGCTTGAGGTAGGTGTAGTTGGGGACGGCCATGAACTTGGCGTAGCATGGCCTCCCCAGTACTGCGTGGTAGGTTCCTCGGAACCCGACCACTTTGAACGTGAGGGTTTCCCTTCTGAAGTTGGAGGGAGTCCCGAAGCAGACGGGCAGATCGAGTCGTCCGAGGGGTTGGACGCGTTTCTCGGGGATGATCCCGTGAAAAGGCGCCGCACCGGCCCGGACCAAGGACAGATCGATCTGTAGGAGCTCGAGGGTCTCGGCGTAGATGATGTTGAGGCTGCTGCCTCCGTCCATGAGGACCTTGGTGAGCCTGACGTTGCCGATGACGGGGTCGACAACGAGCGGATATTTCCCCGGGCTCGGCACGCGGTCGGGGTGATCGCCCTGGTCGAAGGTGATGGGCTTGTCGGACCAGTCTAGGTAGACTGGTGCCACCACCTTTACCGAGCAGACCTCCCGACGTTCTTGCTTGCGGTGCCGAGCCGAGGCGTTCGCCACGGGCCCACCGTAGATCATGAAGCAGTCGCGGACCTTGGGGAACTCCTCTGCCTGGTGATCCTCCTTCTTGTCGTCGTGGGGGGCCCTGCCACCCTCCGCAGGTGGCCTGGCCCTGTGAAAGTGACGCCGAAGCATGGCGCATTCCTCAAGGGTGTGCTTGACGGGTCCCTGATGATAGGGGCACGACTCCTTGAGCATCTTGTCGAATAGATTGGCGCCTCTGGGAGGTTTTCGAGGGTTCTTGTACTCAGCGGCGGCGACAAGGTGTGACACCCCAGTGTCACCTAGGGTTTCTCTCAAATGCCAAACCTAAGAGCCATTATTTTATGTGAACCAAAGTAAGCATGAGCATCAAAATAGCTTAAGTAAGAAAGAATTCACCAAATGTATATACTTAAAAGTGTCATGATCAAAACAATTGAGACTTTTGAAAGATAAGAATGTGCAACCCTAATTCAAACCCTAAGTAAGCCCTATGAACAAAATTCAAGAAAATATGAAAAAGGGGATGAAAAGTTTAAAATTTTGAGTTGAGCCAATTATATAAGTTAAAGTATATTTATTAAGCAACAAGAAAGATTCAGAAGGCTTAGTCAAAATAACTCAAATAAATTCCCAAATCAGCCCTTGATCAATGAATCCTTAGGGAATTCAGATTTCTGAATTCCTGAATTTTCAGACCTCTTCCCAAAGATCATCTGTGTTCTCTGTTTTTCAAAACTCAAAGCCAGAAGATCCAAATATCAAAGTCGTGCCAAATTACCTTGAACACATTCTGGGAAAGTTTGAACTCAAACCAAATCCATTTGGCACGGTTTTGGCGCAGCTTAACCTCGGGACCAGGCATTCTGACACTGGCACCTTGGTGACGCTACAACTCCCTGTCCCTAGCCTAAAACCGCACGTCGTCCATACACAAAAGACAAAGCTTGGTCTGGTGAACAAATCCCTTGCAGTGATCTTGCCCAAATTCGCGAAGATTTGCTCCCAATCGGCGCTTGAACAGGGGCAGAGGCAACGGGAACACATGTTCGACCGCGGCTGACACCCCTGGTTCACGCCCGTTCGCGCACCGCGCCTCCCAGTGCACGCCCGCGCGCACTCGCCGGTCCACGACCGCCCGTGCACCGCGCTGTGCCTATAAAGCCCTCCTAGGCGCGCCCCACTTCGCCCCGCACTCACCCTCACCGGCCAGCCACTTTCCTTTAGCTCCGGCGAGCTCATTTCCGCCCGCCATTGCCGCCGGAGCTTCGGCCACCGTGGCCAGCCCCCTCCAGCCATCCTCTGGGCAGGCCAGTGCTTCGGCTAGCTCCGCCAGTAGCCCGTGAAGCTCGCCAAGCCCTCGGACCCGACCGGACTTCACCAGAGGCCCGAGATCGACCTCACCGGACTTCGGTCTTCCGCCGCCGCGCGTGGACCGAGCTATCCAGTGAGTCTCCGCCCAATTCCTTTCGCTCATAACTTCTCTGGCATCCCGTGGACCTCCCTGACCCATTTGATTGAACTACCTCGCCGTGACCAGGCCGGTCTCCTCGCCGCCGACGAGAATCCCCGCCTGCGCGCGTGGACCGACCGACTCCGGCCATCTCCGACGGCGTTCCGCACACCGTTGTGATCCCCGCGACCTCCCCTTCATCCTCGACCACTTCACCGGAACAGTCTCGCCGCCGGTAAGCCCCTCCGCCCTTTTCTTCGCCGCGGCTACTGTTTAAGGTAGAAGAAGGACCTCGGGTTAGGATTGGTAGAACCCGAGGGGTTTTCTGTAATGCCAGTGACTCATGTGAATAGTAACCTAAGGACTGATTCGCAAAGAGAACTTAGAAAATCGCCAGGGACCCCAGTGCAAAGTGGATTTCCATTTAATCAATTCTGTTATTCTTTTTAAAATGACCAGAGAAATTAGAAAATCCATAACTTGATGAAATATAAATCAAAAGTTGTCAAACCAATTTTGCTAGCTCTGGAATATTATGACCTATCATTTAAAAATAGTGAACCCCATGCTTTCTGTTCTAAATTTTAGAGTTTAAAATTAAAAACAGAAACCTACTAAACCTTGTTTAAATAAGAAAAATTAGTTTTTCTTTTGTGCTGAGCTTAAGAAAATTTGTAGATGTTTAAACCTTATTTAGACACTGTTTAAAAATAGTAGGAACCCCCAGCATTGAAAAATATGATGTAGTTATCCATTTAAAGCTATTTTGTCCAAAACTTAGAAAAAATCAGAAAGGCATTAGGCATTAATGAACAGTGATTAATAATATTTTTTTCTAGTTTACTTATGCACCAGAGAACCTAGGAAAAATACAGAGACCATTAATTTGAACCAGTTTTAAATTAAGATGATTTGTTTAGCCTTATATGGACTGAAAATCAATTATTAGAATTACAAAACTATAACCTAAATGATTAATAAAAATCCAGTGAACTTACAACCACTAGAGCCCCACTACAAAAATACAGAACACCCCAGCCCAACTTTTTAAGTAGGGAAAATAAATACAGAGTGATAATAAGGCATTTTTCCAATAAATCATAAACAACCCCTTTTAATGTGATAATGGGCAACCAAAAATTTGCTAAGTCCATGATGAGACAAACCACCAGAGAAAAATGCAAACCCATGAAAAAGAAGTAAACCCATGCCTTTTGCTAGTAACTTATGAGAAAGGCCATTTAATTCAAATAATGCAAACCACCCCTTCCCTTAAGCAAAAAGAGGCCAAACTTCAGAATGATTGCTCTTGCACAAAATGCTAACTATAAAAAATAAGAACTCTGTTGTTTGATAATTTTCAAATATAGTGGTAGTAGAAAGCACCCATTTGGTTAGAAACTTGAGAAAACCATAGAAAAATAATTGAAAGGTAGTAATGGTTAGAAATTTGTATCAAGTCATGTTGTAACACCTAAAAGCCAGCAAAAATAAGTTTTAGAGAATTACCTACTGTTAAATAATAGTTGTAGTTCAAAGCACCCCTTCTACCCTAAAGTTTAATAATTTTGTCCAGAGAAAACTATTCACCTTCTGATCCCCAAATTTTAAGACAGAGCACCACCCACCAGTAACAAGCCACTGTAATTTTTGAGGAATTTTTGGAATTTTATAAAAGCAACTTGTAGTTCAAACCCACTCCAAAACCCTTAAGAGAATAAAAGAAAAGGAAAGAAGGAATAAACCTCATCCCAGTAAACCTAACTTAAGAACTTATCAATTCTCCCTAAGACTTAAAAGGAATTCAGTGGAACCCCAAAAATAAACCTACCACTTACCTTAGCTAAGTCTAACCCAACTTACCAAGTATACCACTAAAAGGGTTTTACATAAGTGAAGTTAACTTGTTGGAACTCAAAAAGATCATACACCTTTAAAAGTTGTAATTTCTAAAAGCACATATCATATCATGCATATATCTTACGCATTGCATTCATTAGATTGTAATCTTGCCGACGGAGAGTACGTGCTCATCCCCGAGCAAGGACCTATCCAAGAGGAGGACCAGGAGCAGGCTTCAGAGGCTGCTATTGAGGATCTCCCCGCAGCCCCAGCAATTGAAGGCAAGCCCCGGTTTTATGCATAACCATGTTATTTTATGCTACTTTACTACACTTAATGCTTGTAGGATTGCAATGTGCACTTAAGTGTAGGAGTTGCTTGAAACCTCTAGTTGCATGAACTTAGGATTCCTTTTTGAGATGAATACTAGTATGCTAGGTCGAGTAGCTGCTTGCTAATCAGGATCTCGGTAGAAGTCGAGTGATTTTTCTAGCACTCGCGCGAGGTCAGGAATTGATTGTATTCATCTTGATAACGGGATAGATGTTAGTCTATGGACTTGGATCCAGGGAGGATGCCTTGTCCATGAGACGGGAAAAATGAATTAAGGATTAATGTGTGGATACCTGAGTCAAGCTTTTGAACGTACTAAGCACATGCCGGGAAAAATGGTAACCGGTAAACCTAGTACCTGAGTGAAGCCGGGCGCGGACTTTATCCCTCATGCGACCTGAGACTGGGTCTCCCATGCTAGCTATGGTGGGTACAAGTGCGGTCACTGCACGGCGGCAGCCGGGGTCAGTGGAGCATTGTATGCCAAGGCGGTGAGGCCTGGACGCGAACGGGGAATCGATGGGGACGGTTGTCATGTGTGGGGTCGGAGTACCCTGACATGCCGTGTGTTTAGGTTTACCTTGCAAGGTTAAAACTCGATTCGAATCGTCTGCTTCTCGCAGCTAATGAGACTGCTTGATTCCTTGTACTGCATCGAGTAAGAAGTGAAATGTGGACTATATGAGATAATTTGTTGATTGAACTAATTGATTGTTACCATGTATGCTTAGAAGGAGTAAACCTAGCTAAGTTAATGATGATAGAATTTGAAAAGCTAAAATTTGCTTTTAGAAACAGCTAGTGCTTTTGGCAAACCAAACCCCTCAGCCAAACAGCTGCATAGTCTAGAGGTAGAGGAGTAGACTCCTCACACCGGTTAAGTCTAGCTGAGTATTAGTATACTCAGCCTTGCTTGTGGCACAATTTTTGCAGGTACCATGCATGAATTGGTTGATGGTGTAACTTGGCCTACCACCCTGCCACCGGGTTGGACGG
Organism: Zea mays; assembly: GCF_902167145.1. Classification (NCBI taxonomy): domain Eukaryota; kingdom Viridiplantae; phylum Streptophyta; class Magnoliopsida; order Poales; family Poaceae; genus Zea; species Zea mays. Next base: position 26,218,311 of record NC_050100.1, on the reverse strand, counting down.
TCGAGTGGGATGTTGCTCCGGCAGGAGAGGAGCATGAGGAGTAGTGGGCTAGGCCTTGCCCATTCCCTCATTACCGACGACATCGATTATCCGCTGCACTTTATTTTGTGAACTCTTATTCGCTACTCAAAAACTCCGATCTATGTAATAATTCAGTACTTAATTTGAGGTTTCCTGTTTTATTGTATTTCTTCTGTGACTCACCTTCGAGTGAGATTGTGGAATTTGATCCTGGTTAAGTGGCTCTATCAGACTAGATCTGAAGGACTGACGGGTTATTCCGATTTAAGTGTGTTACGGCCCCTGAGGCATGACTTAAGCACTTAAGCTGGAATAATTCGGGTGGTTCTGCCACAGCTGGTATCGGAGCAAATTCCACCACAGAGAAGGACAATAAACCATGGGTACCAATTTTTAAAATCTAAAACTTGCCTAGAAACTGTTACGGATCGTCAGGATTAGACCGCTAGACCTAGGACGAAAGGCCTTAGGCATAGAGGGAGAAATAGGTGGCTAATTAATTAGGCCCTGTGGGCCAATACTTATATTTTTAAGGATGCCCTAAAAAGGCACCCTATTTTCTTGTGAGAGGCAACGTTTCTTCCAGCATGCATGCATTATAAAACACCAAGAGAAATTAAAATTTGAGCTAACCCCCTTTCTTTAAAACCATCCGGGCTCTCTTTTTCTTTTTCCTTCCACCATAATCTTTACCTTTGATTCCCTTCCGCAGATGAATTCACCCACCCCCGCCAGTGGAGGAGACTCTCGTTTCAGTTCTGACTTCCTTTCTCGCGATGGCTTTCCTTCCATCTTGTGGGAAGTGCTTAACTCCGCCGGTTACCCTATGCCCCCTTTGTACACGGTGCAGTTGTATGAGGAGCATCGGGTACCTCGTTGTCGGGTCTGGCTGACCTTGGAGGCTCATCCCCTTCAGCCAGGTTGGCGTTCTCTTGATTCCGAGACGATTGGACTCATGACGGACGACACCGTTGAGGCAGCAGCCATGAAGACTCTGACGACTTTCTGTGGCTACCATCCCCTGGAGATGGTGATGCACCCCTTGGGACTCTTCCCTGCTGAGAAGAAGGATGATCCCATGTGGTGTAACCGCGTGAGCCATGTGAAGGATGTGTGGGCAATGTATCCTGACTTGGTTGGGAGGGTCACTGTTCAGTGCATGAGTGCGCTGTACCGCCTTCAGGCCCTTCAGAGCGATGCTATGCCACTTCTTGCTAACACCGCTCAGATTGCCAAGCTCACTCTCGACAGTCGGGAAGATTTTGTGGTCGACCTATCCACAGAGTTGGTGGAGAAGGATCTGCAGGTGGAGAGGCTGAGCCATCGTATCGCTACCCTGGAGCAGCAAGTGGAGATCCGAGACAACACTATTGATGTCTTGGAGAACCAGCTTCACGATGTGCAGAGGGAACTCGAGGAAGCAAATGACCACTTGGACATGCACCACCTGGAGATGGAGGCTAATGAAGCAGGAAGCGAGGGAGAAGAGGCTCCCGAGGAGCTAGGACCAGCCCCTGGTGCCAATGGGACTACCTCCGCGATGCCTCCTTCACCCGTATCCAGTGTCGCTTCCACCGCTCAGGGTTAAGCAGTCGCTTCGACACTTTTAGGCGGATAGAAACCTATGCGAGCTTAGTAGTATCATATTTTGGACTAGGCTTATGGGTACTTTCCCCTGATTGATGTAACCCTGTAAACTTTTAAATCTGTGGGATCTTTGTCACCGTGTTATCTTCATTTCGAACCCAATATTATGATTATGGCATTTTTCCTTCCATATGAATGATATCTTGTCGTTCGAAACTGTGAGTTGGGATAACAATGGCGGCAATCTCTGTTTTCAGATGGCAGCTAGGCAGCGTCGCGGGCAAAACGAGCAAGCTCCCCCGCCACCTCCCCCAGCTCCCACAGTGCAGGAGCTGATGGCCCAGCAGGATGAGATTCTGCGACAGCTCTTGCAGCGCCAGCCCCACCAACAGCAGCATGGTGGAGGCCAGCATCAGCGACCTCCGGCTATGGCAACATACCAGGAGTTTCTGAGCACGCAGCCGCCCTTGTTCACCAAGGCAGAGGATCCATTGGACGCCGACGTATGGCTTCGCGTCGTCGAGTCCAAGTTTCCCCTCCTCACAAGAGACTGCCCTGATGAGGCCAAGGCTCGCTTCGCCGCACAGCAGCTTCGCGGACCTGCTCGGACTTGGTGGGACCACTTCCGTGCTATGCTCCCCGCTGATCGTGAGGTATCTTGGGAGGAATTCAAGACTGCCTTCAGAGGACACCACATTCCAGCTGGCATTCTTGATCGGAAGTTGAATGAATTTCTGGCCCTTAATCAAGGAACCCGCACGGTACTGCAGTATACGCAAGCCTTCAACGACTTATGCCAGTATGCAGGGTATCATGCTGATTCTGATGAGAAGAAGAGGGATCGCTTCCGCAGGGGTCTCAATACCAAGCTGCGGGAACGACTCAACACTGTCCGGGCTGATAGCTTCAATGAGCTGGTCAATATGGCCATCTCTCAGGAGGATTGCATTGTTGCTCACCGGGCAGAGAAGAAGAGAAAGGCACCAATGGCAGCACCATCCGCTCAGGCTTAGAGGTTCCGGATTGTTTCTCGCAATCAGAGCAGGGGTTTTCAGCAGCAGGCAGGCAGATGGGTGATCAGGCCACCTCAGCAGCAGCAGCAGCCGGCACCCAACCGCTACCCAGCTCCCGCCCCAAGAAACAATCAGCCTCCGCAGCAGCAGCAGTTCCGCCAGGGCAATGGGAACAAGTGTTTCACTTGTGGCAATGTGGGCCACTATGCCAAGAATTGTCCCAGGAACCAGCAAAGGCAGATGCCAGCACCAAATCAAGACAAGGGAAGAAAGCAGAAGGTGCAAGTCAGGCAAGGGAAGCTCAACTTCACTGCTCTAGAGGAAATGCCAGAAGGAGCTCCTATCATGACCGGTACCTTTTCAGTTTATAATCAACCTGCTTTAATTCTGTTTGATTCTGGTGCATCTCATAGTTTCATTAGTCAAAAGTTCAGTGCTAAATGCAAACTGCCATTCTCTCACTCAAAAGGGTCATTCATGATAGTCACACCTGGGGGTAAAATTGCAACTAATCAATTAAACCAAAGTGTGCCTATTCAACTGGGAAGCCACATTATCAAAACCACTCTTCTTGTGTTGGGGTTGGAAAATGTGGACATTATTCTAGGAGCAAATTGGATGACCTTGCACCAAGTTGTGCTTGATGTAGCCAGTCGTACCGTGGAAGTTAATTCTCCTTTATGCGGGAATTTCACTTTGATTCTGCCTAGTCAGGGTTCTTCTCAGTCATGTACTTTCTCTATGACGGAGTTACCCCTGAAGAAGATCCCAGTGGTATGTGAGTATGCAGATGTCTTCCCTGATGAATTGCCAGGAATGCCACCAGACCGGGATATTGAATTCGCCATCGAGTTGCAACCGGGAACGGCCCCAATTTCCAAGAGGCCCTACCGAATGCCACCCGCTGAGTTGGCGGAATTGAAGAAGCAGTTGCAAGAATTACTGGATAAGGGATTCATTCGCCCAAGCACTTCGCCTTGGGGATGTCCAGCACTATTTGTGAAGAAGAAGGATGAAAGCTTGAGGCTGTGTATAGATTACCGCCCTCTTAATGCGGTAACTATCAAGAACAAGTATCCTTTGCCTCGTATTGATGTTCTCTTTGACCAGTTGGTCGGGGCCAAGGTGTTTTCCAAGATAGACCTTCGCTCTGGCTACCATCAGATCAAAATACGAGCAAGCAATATTCCGAAGACGGCATTCTCAACCAGATATGGGCTATATGAATTCTTGGTGATGTCATTCGGGCTGACAAATGCACCAGCATATTTCATGTATCTGATGAATTCTGTTTTCATGCCAGAGTTGGACAAGTTCGTGGTGGTTTTCGTCGATGATATTTTGGTGTACTCAAAGAACGAAGAAGAACATGCCGGGCATTTGCATGTAGTGCTTCAACGTCTGCGAGAGCACAACCTTTATGCCAAGTTATCCAAGTGTGATTTTTGGCTAAAGGAAATCAAATTCTTGGGTCACACTATCTCTCAGGCTGGAATAGCTGTTGATCCTGATAAAGTGCAAGAGGTGATGAATTGGAGACCACCAACGACTGTTCGCCAGATTCGGAGTTTTCTGGGATTAGCTGGTTATTACCGAAGATTTATTCCGGACTTCTCTCGAATTGCGAAGCCTATTACTGAGTTGCTGAAGAAAGAAGTCAAATTTGTGTGGAGTCAGAAGTGCGAAGATGCCTTCCATGCATTAAGGCAGCATCTGACCACAGCACCAGTATTGGCGCAACCCGACAGCAGCAAGCCTTTTGATGTATATTGTGATGCCTCTGGCACCGGGCTAGGTTGTGTCTTGATGCAAGACAACCGAGTCATTGCTTATGCCTCAAGAGCACTCAGGCCTCATGAGCAAAATTATCCCACTCATGACCTTGAGTTAGCAGCAGTGGTTCATGCATTGAAGATGTGGAGGCACTATCTAATGGGAATCCACTGCAACATCTTCACTGATCATAAGAGCCTTAAGTACATTTTTACTCAGGCTGATCTCAACATGAGGCAGAGAAGATGGCTAGAGCTGATCAAGGATTATGACCTGGAGGTACATTATCACCCAGGGAAAGCTAATGTGGTAGCAGATGCCTTAAGTCGGAAGTTGCAGTGCAACTGTATTCTGATGGATTCTCGCATTAACACCTTGTGTGATGAGTTGAGCAAGATGCAAATTGAAGTGATTCCTTCTGGTTCTTTGTCTCACATTGCTGTTGAGCCAGCGTTGCAAGACCAGATTATCATGGCCCAGCTCAGTGACAAGGGAGTGCAGATTATCAAGAAGAATCTCCATCAGAAGGTTGAGAAGTATAATTGTTTCCGCCAGGATGAGAAAGGTGTGTTATGGTTCAAGAGTAGATTGGTGATTCCTAAGGACCAGGATCTCAAGAGGAAAATTTTGGATGAGGCCCACCTCTCCAAATTCTCTATGCATCCGGGAAGCACCAAGATGTACCATGATTTGAAGCGTTTGTACTGGTGGACCAGAATGAAGAGGGAGATAGCCCAGTATGTATCAGAGTGTGACACCTGTCAGAGGATAAAGGCAAGCCACTTGAAGTCCGCTGGAGCTTTGCAACCACTGTTCGTACCTTCGTGGAAGTGGGACGACATCAGCATGGATTTCATTGTGGGTCTGCCCAACACCTCTCGTCATCATGATTCGATTTGGGTTATTGTGGACCGATTGACGAAAGTGGCACATTTTCTTCCTGTGCACACCACTGATAAGGCCCAGAAGTATGCAGAATTGTATATCGACCGGATCGTGTGTTTGCATGGATTACCGCGGACCATTGTTTCTGACCGAGGAGCCCAATTTGTTGCCAGATTTTGGGAACAATTGCAAGAGTCTTTGGGAACCAAGCTAATCAGGAGTTCAGCTTACCACCCACAGACTGATGGTCAGATGGAAAGGGTAAACCAGATTCTGGAGGATATGCTGAGAGCTTGTGCGATCGATTGTGGCAAGAACTGGGATAAGCACCTCTCCTTGGCAGAGTTTGCTTATAACAATAGTTATCAATCCAGCCTAAAGATGGCACCTTTCGAAGCTCTCTATGGAAGAAGGTGCAGGACACCACTCAATTGGTCTCAACCTGGTGAAAGAGAAGTTTTTGGACCTGATTTAGTGACTGAAGCCGAAAGGAAGGTCAAGCTAATCAGGAAGAATCTAGAAGCTGCTCAGGCCAGGCAGAAGAGCTATCATGATAAAAGAAGGAAACCTCTCCAGTTCGCGGTGGGAAGTTTTGTATACCTCAAGGTATCACCCACCAAGGGAGTGCAGAGGTTTGGGATAAAAGGCAAGCTAGCCCCTCGTTACATTGGACCTTATGAGATCATAGAAGCATGTGGACCCGTGGCATACAAGCTGAAGTTACCTTCAAAGATGTCTGCCATTCACAGTGTATTCCATGTATCTCAGCTGAAGAAGTGTGTTCGATTGCCGACTGAGATCATAGCAGAGCCAGAATTGGAGATAGAGCCAGATCTCTCGTACCAAGAGTACCCCTCCAAGATTCTGGATTGCAAGGAAAGATCAACTCGGGCTAAATCGATCAAGATGTTCAAGGTCCAGTGGAGTAATCACTCAGAGGAGGAAGCTACTTGGGAAACCGAGAAATTCTTAAGATCCAACTTCCCCGATTGCCTACCTAAGGAAGCTGGTACGTAATCACCCCCAACCCCTCCTCCTGCCTTTCGAATCTAATTCCCAAAAATATGATCTTAATTCAGAATGAAGTAACTATAAAGTAAATCTTAAAAGGACTTCCTTCTGAAGTTGCAAAGAGAATGACATTCGAAGAGCAGTTTATCCTAATAATAACAATCATCACCCTTTTTCTTATCAGTCTCACCCTTCGCTTCACCCCGGGAGGACTCTGGCCCAAATCTCGGGACGAGATTCCTTTAAGGGGGGAAGGCTGTGACACCCCAGTGTCACCTAGGGTTTCTCTCAAATGCCAAACCTAAGAGCCATTATTTTATGTGAACCAAAGTAAGCATGAGCATCAAAATAGCTTAAGTAAGAAAGAATTCACCAAATGTATATACTTAAAAGTGTCATGATCAAAACAATTGAGACTTTTGAAAGATAAGAATGTGCAACCCTAATTCAAACCCTAAGTAAGCCCCATGAACAAAATTCAAGAAAATATGAAAAAGGGGATGAAAAGTTTAAAATTTTGAGTTGAGCCAATTATATAAGTTAAAGTATATTTATTAAACAACAAGAAAGATTGAGAAGGCTTAGTCAAAATAACTCAAATAAATTCCCAAATCAACCCTTGATCAATGAATCCTTAGGGAATTCAGATTTCTGAATTCCTGAATTTTCAGACCTCTTCCCAAAGATCATCTGTGTTCTCTGTTTTTCAAAACTCAAAGCCAGAAGATCCAAATATCAAAGTCGTGCCAAATTACCTTGAACACATTCTGGGAAAGTTTGAACTCAAACCAAATCCATTTGGCACGGTTTTGGCGCAGCTTAACCTCGGGACCAGGCATTCTGACACTGGCACCTTGGTGACGCTACAACTCCCTGTCCCTAGCCTAAAACCGCACGTCGTCCATACACAAAAGACAAAGCTTGGTCTGGTGAACAAATCCCTTGCAGTGATCTTGCCCAAATTCGCGAATATTTGCTCCCAATCGGCGCTTGAACAGGGGCAGAGGCAACGAGAACACGTGTTCGACCGCGGCTGACACCCCTGGTTCACGCCCGTTCGCGCACCGCGCCTCCCAGTGCACGCCCGCGCGCACTCGCCGGTCCACGACCGCCCGTGCACCGCGCCATGCCTATAAAGCCCTCCCAGGCGCGCCCCACTTCGCCCCGCACTCACCCTCACCGGCCAGCCACTTTCCTTTAGCTCCGGCGAGCTCATTTTCGCCCGCCATTGCCGCCAGAGCTTCGGCCACCGTGGCCAGCCCCCTCCAGCCATCCTCTGGGCAGGCCAGTGCTTCGGCTAGCTCCGCCAGTAGCCCGTGAAGCTCGCCAAGCCCTCGGACCCGACCGGACTTCACCGGAGGCCCGAGATCGACCTCACCGGACTTCGGTCTTCCGCCGCCGCGCGTGGACCGAGCTATCCACTGAGTCTCCGCCCAATTCCTTTCGCTCATAACTTCTCTGGCATCCCGTGGACCTCCCTGACCCATTTGATTGAACTACCTCGCCGTGACCAGGCCGGTCTCCTCGCCGCCGACGAGCATCCCCGCCAGCGCGCGTGGACCGACCGACTCCGGCCATTTCCGACGGCGTTCCGCACACCGTTGTGATCCCCGCGACCTCCCCTTCATCCTCGACCACTTCACCGGAACAGACTCGCCGCCGGTAAGCCCCTCCGCCCTTTTCTTCGCCGCGGCTACTGTTTAAGGTAGAAGAAGGACCTCAGGTTAGGATTGGTAGAACCCGAGGGGTTTTCTGTAATGCCAGTGACTCATGTGAATAGTAACCTAAGGACTGATTCGCAAAGAGAACTTAGAAAATCGCCAGGGACCCCAGTGCAAAGTGGATTTCCATTTAATCAATTCTGTTATTCTTTTTAAAATGACCAGAGAACTTAGAAAATCCATAACTTGATAAAATATTAATCAAAAGTTGTCAAACCAATTTTGCTAGCTCTGGAATATTATGACCTATCATTTAAAAATAGTGAACCCCATGCTTTCTGTTCTAAATTTTAGAGTTTAAAATTAAAAACAGAAACCTACTAAACCTTGTTTAAATAAGAAAAATTAGTTTTTCTTTTGTGCTGAGCTTAAGAAAATTTGTAGATGTTTAAACCTTATTTAGACACTGTTTAAAAATAGTAGGAACCCCCAGCATTGAAAAATATGATGTAGTTATCCATTTAAAGCTATTTTGTCCAAAACTTAGAAAAAATCAGAAAGGCATTAGGCATTAATGAACAGTGATTAATAATATTTTTTTCTAGTTTACTTATGCACCAGAGAACCTAGGAAAAATACAGAGACCATTAATTTGAACCAGTTTTAAATTAAGATGATTTGTTTAGCCTTATATGGACTGAAAATCAATTATTAGAATTACAAAACTATAACCTAAATGATTAATAAAAATCCAGTGAACTTACAACCACCAGAGCCCCACTACAAAAATACAGAACACCCCAGCCCAACTTTTTAAGTAGGGAAAATAAATACAGAGTGATAATAAGGCATTTTTCCAATAAATCATAAACAACCCCTTTTAATATGATAATGGGCAACCAAAAATTTGCTAAGTCCATGATGAGACAAACCACCAGAGAAAAATGCAAACCCATGAAAAAGAAGTAAACCCATGCCTTTTGCTAGTAACTTATGAGAAAGGCCATTTAATTCAAATAATGCAAACCACCCCTTCCCTTAAGCAAAAAGAGGCCAAACTTCAGAATGATTGCTCTTGCACAAAATGCTAACTACGAAAAATAAGAACTCTGTTGTTTGATAATTTTCAAATATAGTGGTAGTAGAAAGCACCCATTTGGTTAGAAACTTGAGAAAACCATAGAAAAATAATTAAAAGATAGTAATGGTTAGAAATTTGTATCAAGTCATGTTGTAACACCTAAAAGCCAGCAAAAATAAGTTTTAGAGAATTACCTACTGTTAAATAATAGTTGTAGTTCAAAGCACCCCTTCTACCCTAAAGTTTAATAATTTTGTCCAGAGAAAACTATTCACCTTCTGATCCCCAAATTTTAAGACAGAGCACCACCCACCAGTAACAAGCCACTGTAATTTTTGAGGAATTTTTGGAATTTTATAAAAGCAACTTGTAGTTCAAACCCACTCCAAAACCCTTAAGAGAATAAAAGAAAAGGAAAGAAGGAATAAACCTCATCCCAGTAAACCTAACTTAAGAACTTATCAATTCTCCCTAAGACTTAAAAGGAATTCAGTGGAACCCCAAAAATAAACCTACCACTTACCTTAGCTAAGTCTAACCCAACTTACCAAGTATACCACTAAAAGGGTTTTACATAAGTGAAGTTAACTTGTTGGAACTCAAAAAGATCATACACCTTTAAAAGTTGTAATTTCTAAAAGCACATATCATATCATGCATATATCTTACGCATTGCATTCATTAGATTGTAATCTTGCCGACGGAGAGTACGTGCTCATCCCCGAGCAAGGACCTATCCAAGAGGAGGACCAGGAGCAGGCTTCAGAGGCTGCTATTGAGGATCTCCCCGCAGCCCCAGCAATTGAAGGCAAGCCCCGGTTTTATGCATAACCATGTTATTTTATGCTACTTTACTACACTTAATGCTTGTAGGATTGCAATGTGCACTTAAGTGTAGGAGTTGCTTGAAACCTCTAGTTGCATGAACTTAGGATTCCTTTTTGAGATGAATACTAGTATGCTAGGTCGAGTAGCTGCTTGCTAATCAGGATCTCGGTAGAAGTCGAGTGATTTTTCTAGCACTCGCGCGAGGTCAGGAATTGATTGTATTCATCTTGATAACGGGATAGATGTTAGTCTATGGACTTGGATCCAGGGAGGATGCCTTGTCCATGAGACGGGAAAAATGAATTAAGGATTAATGTGTGGATACCTGAGTCAAGCTTTTGAACGTACTAAGCACATGCCGGGAAAAATGGTAACCGGTAAACCTAGTACCTGAGTGAAGCCGGGCGCGGACTTTATCCCTCATGCGACCTGAGACTGGGTCTCCCATGCTAGCTATGGTGGGTACAAGTGCGGTCACTGCACGGCGGCAGCCGGGGTCAGTGGAGCATTGTATGCCAAGGCGGTGAGGCCTGGACGCGAACGGGGAATCGATGGGGACGGTTGTCATGTGTGGGGTCGGAGTACCCTGACATGCCGTGTGTTTAGGTTTACCTTGCAAGGTTAAAACTCGATTCGAATCGTCTGCTTCTCGCAGCTAATGAGACTGCTTGATTCCTTGTACTGCATCGAGTAAGAAGTGAAATGTGGACTATATGAGATAATTTGTTGATTGAACTAATTGATTGTTACCATGTATGCTTAGAAGGAGTAAACCTAGCTAAGTTAATGATGATAGAATTTGAAAAGCTAAAATTTGCTTTTAGAAACAGCTAGTGCTTTTGGCAAACCAAACCCCTCAGCCAAACAGCTGCATAGTCTAGAGGTAGAGGAGTAGACTCCTCACACCGGTTAAGTCTAGCTGAGTATTAGTATACTCAGCCTTGCTTGTGGCACAATTTTTGCAGGTACCATGCAGGAATTGGTTGATGGTGTAACTTGGCCTACCACCCTGCCACCGGGTTGGACGGTCGAGTGGGATGTTGCTCCGGCAGGAGAGGAGCATGAGGAGTAGTGGGCTAGGCCTTGCCCATTCCCTCATTACCGACGACATCGATTATCTGCTGCACTTTATTTTGTGAACTCTTATTCGCTACTCAAAAACTCCGATCTATGTAATAATTCAGTACTTAATTTGAGGTTTCCTGTTTTATTGTATTTCTTCTGTGACTCACCTTCGAGTGAGATTGTGGAATTTGATCCTGGTTAAGTGGCTCTATCAGACTAGATCTGAAGGACTAACGGGTTATTCCGATTTAAGTGTGTTACAGCCCCTGAGGCATGACTTAAGCACTTAAGCTGGAATAATTCGGGTGGTTCTGCCACACAAGGTCCGCGTCGGCGGCGTCGCGTTTCGCTTGCGACTTCTTCTTGCCTTTCTTCTTGGTGCCGCGCTGAGCGGATGCCTCGGGAACATCTTCCGGCTGGCGGCCCTGGGGCTGCTTGTCCTTCCGAAAGATGGCCTCAACCGCCTCCTAGCCAGAAGCGAACTTGGTGGCGATGTCCATCAGCTCGCTCACCCTGGTGGGGGTCTTGCGACCCAGCTTGCTCACCAGGTCGCGGTAGGTGGTGCCTGCGAGGAACGCGCCGATGACATCCGAGTCGGTGACGTTGGGCAGCTCGGTGCGCTGCTTGGAGAATCACCAGATGTAGTCCCGGAGAGACTCTCCCGGCTGCTGGCGGCAGCTTCGGAGATCCCAGGAGTTCCCAGGGCGCACATACGTGCCCTAGAAATTACCGGCGAAGGCTTGAACCAGGTCGTCCCAGTTGGAGATCTGCCCCGGAGGCAGATGCTCCAGCAAGGCTCGAGCGGAGTCGGAGAGGAACAGGGGGAGGTTGCGGATGATGAGGTTGTCATTGTCCGTTCCACCCAGTTGGCAGGCCAGCCGGTAGTCCGCGAGCCACAGTTCTGGCCTTGTCTCCCCCGAGTACTTTGTGATGGTAGTCGGGGTTCGGAACCGGGTCGGGAACGACGCCTGTCGTATGGCTCGACTGAAAGCCTGCGGGCCGGGTGGTTCGGGCGAGGGGCTCCGATCCTCCCCGCTGTTGTAGCGTCCCCCACGCCTAGGGTGGTAGCCTCGGCGCACCCTCTTGTCGAGGCGGGCTCGATGGTTGCGGTGGTGGTGCTCGTTGCTGAGGCGTCTCGGGGCTGCAGGCGCTGTGTTGCGCGTGCGCCCGGTGTGAACCGAGGCTTCCCGCATGAATCGGGAAGTCGCGGTGCGGTGCTCTGAGGGGTATCCCTGCCTTTGAGAGGTAGAGCTCTCGGCCCGTCGGACCGCAGCATCCTCCAGGAGATTCTTGAGCTCTCCCCGGATCCGCCGCCCTTCGGTGGTTGATGGTTCTGGCATTGCGCGGAGAAGTATCGCTGCTGCAGCCAGGTTCTGGCCGACCCCACTGGAAGCCGGTGGTGGCCTTGCCCTGACGTCGTCGGCGATGCGGAGCTGGATGCCCTAGGGTAGATGACGCGCTTCTCCGGCCAGAGCTTGGTCTACCCATTCGTGCCCAATGTTCCGGCGGAGCGGCTCAAGTGTTCCTGCCCCCTCATCGAGCCTGGCCTGCATCTCACGGATTTGCTCGAGCTCTGCGTCCTGACCCCCCGCAGGGACTGGGACCACAGCTAGCTCCCGAAGGATGTCAACGCGAGGCGCAGGCCTAGGGGGATCACCGTTTTCCGGTATACCAAGATGGTTGCCTTCGTCGGGACCCCCTAGATCGACGTGGAAACATTCACGACTTGGGCCGCTGTCTCCATCGCCAAAGCTGTGGCTACCATCGGAACAATCGGAAAGGCAGTAGTCGCATGCGGTCATGAAATCCCGCATGGCACTGGGGTTACCGAGCCCGGAGAAATCCCAACCAAAGTCGGGCTCGTCATCTTCCTCGGAACCCGAGGGTCCGTAGGTCGAGACGGCCGTCAGTCGGTCCCAGGGTGACCGCATATGATACCCCGGAGGGTTGGTGCATGCCTCTATGAAGGCTTCCACCAAAGCGGGGTCGCTTGGTGGGTCGAGGCCGAATCCAAAAGGCATGAGACGGGAGTCGGTCGGTACCTCTTGGTCGACAGGTGGTGACGTTGTCACGTCAGGGGCGGACTGCACCATCGTCTCAGGTACGAGGGTGATGCCCAGCAAGTCCGTCGCGAGCGTGCTGGCGTCGTCCGTCCGCTTGGAGTTGGCGTGTTGCGGGGAAACGGCGCTCGTCTTCGTCTCAGACGCGAGGTCGACGCTCGACGTGTCCCCCGTCGGGGCGCCGGTGCCGTCGACTCGCTCGACAGCCAATGATGTGCCGCCTCCTGCTTGGCCACGGTTGCCCCGCCTCCTCCTCCTCCGGCGGGGGAGGTGACGGGACAAACTCGGACGTCGTTCTTCCGCCTCGTGGGGAAGACGTCGTCGATTCCACCGCCGGCGGGCGGGTTGTCGACCACCATTGTCGCCGTCGTGCGGCGGAGGAAGGAGTATCATGTCGTAGCTGCCGTCGAGGGACATGAACTCAAGACTCCCGAAACGGAGCATCGTCCCGGGTTGGAAAGGTTGCTGAAGACTACCCATATGGAGCTTGACGAGGAGCTGTTCGTCAACACGCAGCAGGCCCCTACCTGGCGCGCCAACTGTCGGCGTTTCGACCCCGGGGGGTCCCTAGACCGACAAGTAAATTGTCGCCGCGTGTCCCAGCCTAGATGGGTCGGCGCGAGGCGGAGCACGGAGGGGGGTAGAAGAGAGGGAGAAAAGGGGAAAACCCGCGGCCTCCGTGTTGTCCCGCGCCCGGGTCGGGTGCGCTTGCAGTAGGGGGTTACAAGCATCCGCGTGGGGGGAGAGCGAGGGACTCTACGCGTTGTCCCGTCCTCCCGCACGGCCAACCTTCTCGTAAGAGAGCCCTGGACCTTCCTTTTATAGGTGTAAGGAGAGGGTCCAGGTGTACAATGGGGGGTGTAGCAGTGCGCTATCGTGTCTAGCAGAGAGGAGCTAGTGCCCTAAGTACATGCCGTCGTGGCAGCCAGAGAGGTTTTGACACCCTGTTCATGTGATGTCGTGGCTGTCGGAGGAGCGTTGGAGCCTTGCGGAAGGACAGCTGTCGGGGCTATCGAGTCCTTGCTGACGTCTCTTTGCTTCCGTAAGGGGCTGAGAGCCGCCGTCGTCAGGGAGCACGCGGGGCGCCATTATTATCTGTTTTCCGAGGCGAGCCAGATGGGACGCCGGTCCTGTTACCCGTAGCCTGAGCTAGCTAGGGATAGGGTAATGATGGCCCCCCTGTGATGTGGTCGGTCCGAGCCCTGGGTCGGGTGAGGCGGAGGCTCCTCCGAGGTCGGGGTCGAGTCGGTCTTCCGAGGTCGAGGTCGTGTCCGAGCCCTGGGTCGGGCGAGATGGAGTTCGTCGTCTTCCGGGGCCAAGCCCGAGTCCGAGCCCTGGGGTCGGGCGAGGCGGATTTCGTCGTCTTCCAGGGCCGAGCCCGAGTCCGAGCCCTGGGGTCGGGCGAAGCGGAGTTCGTCGTCTTCCGGGGCTGAGCCCGAGTCCGAGCCCTGGGGTCGGGCGAGGCGGAGTTCGTCGTCTTCCGGGGCCGAGCCCGAGTCCGAGCCCTAGGGTCAGGCGAAGCGGAGTTCGCGGTCTTCCGGGGCCGAGCCCGAGTCCGAGCCCTGGGGTCGGGTGAAGCGGAGTTCATCATCTTCCGGGGCCGAGCCCGAGTACGAGCCCTGGGGTCAGGCGAAGCGGTGTTCGTTGTCTTCTGGGGCCGAGCCCAAGTCCGAGCCCTAGGGTCGGGCGAGGCGAAGTTTCCTATGGCGCCCGAGGCCAGACTTGGCTGCTGTCAGCCTCACTCTGTCGAGTGGCATAGCAGTCGGAGCGACGCAGGCGGCGCGTCTTCTTGTCAGGCCGGTCAGTGGAGCGGCGAAGTGACTGCGGTCACTTTCGGCTCTGTCGACTGAAGGGTGCGTGACAGGATAAGATGTCAGGCCGTCCTTGCATTAAATGCTCCTGCGATTCGGTCGGTTGGTGTGGCGATCTGGCCAAAGTTGCTTCTTGGCAAAGACTGGGCCTCGGGCGAGCCGAAGGTGTGTACATCGCTTGAGGGGGTCCTCGGGCGAGACGTGAATCTTCCAGGGTCGGCTGCCCTTGCCCGAGGCTGGGCTCAGGCGAGGCGAGGTCGTGTCCCTTGAGTGGACCGAGCCTTGGCTTAATCGCAGCCATCAGGCCTTTGCAGCTTAGTGCTGATGGGGGTTACCAGCTGAGATTAGGAGTCTTGGGGGTACCCCTAATTATGGTCCCCGACACTTAGTCACACATATCAGATCTAACTCTTCACATCACATATGCGCGATCTCTAGAAGACATTTTCTAGATCTCATATTCAATGCTCCATGTCACACACAACCAACATGACCTCTGTGATCTTAATAGGCTCCTCTATCACCATGTGATCTTTGAGATTTAATAAGTTTCCTTGACCATGGGCTTTGATATCACTTGTTAGAGTGTGCACCGAATCCAACCCAACTTGCTATACCCACAAGTTGTTGCCCCTAAAGAGACCATGACGCCTACACAATAGGAATTTGTGAAATTCTCGTCAGCCAGGAACCAACGGGAATTAACATGTTACTGACGGGAATTAGTTATTCCCGTTAGTACCTAGCCGATGGGAGTTATAGGATGGGGACAACCATTAACATGAATTAAATAAATCATGTCGACCATAGTGAACCGATGGGAGTTATCAAGCACGTGTAATAACTCTCGTCGGTCACCCTAGCCGACGAGAATTAAGGCCACGTCATCCTTAACTCATGTCGGCTTGACCATAGCCAACATGAGTTGTTCTACTAAAGTAACAGAATAACTGCCGACGGCTATGGTCAAGCCGACGAGAGTTAACCTGTGCTCCTACAAAACCAGCAGCCTGTTTTCTCATTTCCTCATCTAATTTACACAAAACAATAGGCATATAATATATATCCATTCACATACATCGTATACACCATTCACAACTCACATACATCACATTATATAATCCTCAAACCAACACATAGAGCACATATCCATTTCAAATCACAACAACTTCACAACTTAAGTCATTTGTTCACCAAAACACATAAAAATTCAGTTTAGCCCATACCATCCATCATGCATAACCAAAACAAAGCACAAGTCCAAATACAAAGGTAGCATACAATGGTTCTCATGTCTATGGACCACCACTTGGATGGTTAGAGCTTTGGGCATCATTGCAAGCAGAAGGAGGGTATGTGAAGAGGGACTTCACAAAAGCTGTTCCAGCTAGTTTAGTCCCATTCTCACCCGCATATGTCGTACCCTATGTAAAAAGAATGCAAATATTAACAAGTTAAGTATACAAATGTATAAATCATACGAATAGTTCGAGAGTTAGAAATATATCTGGTCTCTAGGTGCAGCTATATGTGTGGGGGTGTTAAACTATTGCATGTACATTGCTACAATTTCTATATATCATATAGCTAGACCTTGCTTAAATGAGATATTTATTCAAACACGATCCAAACCCATAGATTCTCAGTTTCAAGCCAAAGGGAGACAACCGTGTACTAACCACACGATACCGTTCCTCGGTGAGGTATATCTTTGAGTACCCTTGCTTTTTTGTTAAGAGACCTTCTTCATCTGAATGTAATTGAAAATAAAGATTTGTTGCCTGAATCCTTCATAGTATAGTGAATCCTTGACTAGCTTCTATACTTTATTTTGGAACACACATTCAGTGTGCCCCATGCAATCCATGCCTTCATGTAGTCTGAAATCATTGAATAAGACTATTTAGAAACAAAATAAAGAGAACAAGAATGGTTACCCAAAAGTCATGCTGAACTAATCCCTATCAGTCTTGTATGGAAACACTCGTATGCGGCAATCCCTATCTGTCTGCACAATGTATACAACAACGCAGTAGGCAGAAGGAGACGAGATTAAATGTGTTGGCTGCTAGTGTCTTGTATGGAAACACTCATATGTAGGTATTTATAGGGTAACTGTGTTTGGTTACAAAAAATCCATAACATGTAAGGATCCGATTGGATTACTTAGAAGCATAAGGCTTGGACCCCGAATCTGGTGGACCATTCATGTGCACGTTGCGCGCGCCTTTTGCCTCGCCCAGCTAGACGAGCGAGTGTGTGTGTGGGTTCTCCATTCAACACATGCAAAAATATGGAGAAGACTCAACTATTTAAGTTGGGTTTCCTCCACCTCAACTAGCTAATAGGGATTAAATGTTCCACACTCCTATAATTGTTGTCATGCACCTCTTCATGAATGGATCGTTGAGATTTTAGGAATTATCATTAAAATTAAAATGGTCTTGGCCCAATAATCCAACATCTCCCACTACTCCTTCATAAACAATTCTAAAGCAATGTAATGTTCATTGGTCTCATAGCTGGAACCACAGAAAATCAAAAGTTCCATCACCTAGTCAATTGTAAACTTTCCCTCTTTCTTGTAAACAAATTCATTGGATGATCTAGCCATTCATGTCACAACTTCTTGGACGAGGAGTGCATTCTCTATCTTAGCTTTCTTGGCTTCTCCTTATTGAGAGCACCTAGAGAGGGGGTGAATAGGTGATCCTATAAAATCAAACACTAAATAGCCACAAACTTGGTTATTAAAGTGTTAGTGTGACCAAGTTGCTAGAATGCTTAGAGAAGGCTTGGTTGTTCTGCTCCATGCGCCTAGGGGTCCCTTTTATAGCCCCAAGGTAGCTAGGAGCCGTTAGAGATCAACTTGGAAGGCAATTCTTGCCTTCTGTCGAGTGGTGCACCGGACAGTCCGGTGCACCACCGGATAGGTCCTGTAAATGTCCGGTGCGTGATCTCTTTCCTTTTCTGGCGAAGCCGACCGTTGGATCTTCGGATCTGTTGGCGCATCGGACACTATCCGGTGCACACCGGACAGTCCGGTGCAACCATCCGACTGTTGGCTTCGCCACGTGTCGCCCTTTGATCGTGTAGGCGACCGTTGGCCGCGAGCGCCGTTGACTCACCGGACAGTCCAGTGAATTTTAGTCGTCGTGCTTTATTCGTTTCCCGAGAGCGACTAGTTCGTCGCCGAAGACTTGGGCGTGAGCGCTGATGACGCATCGGACAGTCCGGTGCACCACCAGACAGTTCGGTGATTTTTAGCGAGTCGCCCGACCGATTCCCGAGAGCAGCCAGTTCACCGTCATCTAGCCTGGGCCACCGGACACTGTCTGGTGCGCCACCGGACAGTCCAGTGTGCTAGGCCCGAATTGGTTTTGGCTGTACACAGCCAACTCTTTTCCAACTTCTTTCTTCTTTTCATGGCACTGTTTCTAGCACTTAGATAAATATGTTAGTATTCAAAAACAATTCACTAAGTCTAAAAACATACCTTGTTCTTTGATTTACACTTCTCACTCATTTAGCACATAAGAACTCAATCAATATGTGTTGGACATCTAATCACCAAAACACTTATAGAAATGGCCCAAGGGCACATTTTCCTTTCAATCTCCCCCTTTTTGGTGATTTATGCCAACACATCAAAAAACAACAAAAGAAGTGCCATATTAATGCAAATGAAGACCAAATTCTTTTTTCTTAGGATTTGATATATTTGGATCACTCTTTTCCACCACTTGGTTTGTTTTTGCAAATCAAATTCTTTTTCCTGTCTCTAAGTCAAACACGCTTGTTTGTGCAAATAAAGAGATATTCCAAGAGTGAAATTGATCAAGTGCCAAAAACTCCCCCTTTTTCTCGTAATCAAAATTTTCGCATAAGAGACCAAATTTTGCAATAAGAGTGTTTTGGACAAATCACAAATTTTAACTCTACTATTCTCAAAATTCTCAAGTGGTTGGCTGATCCATTTGCTTTGGCCTTAATTTCTCCCCCTTTGGCATTAAGCACCAAAACGAGATCATTTTTGGCCCATTAACCCCATTGCCTCACCAAAGTGTCAAATAAGAGCAAAAAGGCAATGAGCGCATAAATATGAACTTGGAATTAAATACACCAATACCGGAGTGCAGTGGAAGTCTTTTCATTGTCCAAGTTCACTTTCCCTTTCAATGTACTTTTGAGACTACATCAAGTGTACTCAAACAAACAAGTTAGTCTCAAAGGGATCAAGTTGTAGCACTTCTCCCCCTAAATATATGCATCATTTGCATACAGACTTGTGAGGTCCGGCGATGACTTGTACAACTTGAGCATCACAAATAGACAACAAATGATGTAAATGCATAAGGTAACATGATCAAAGGCATGAACTACATGTATGCTCTAGATCAATCCAAGTTACGTGAATCTAAGACATTTAGCCCACTACGCAACCTGCAAAACCTTTTCTCATCTAAGGGCTTAGTGAAGATATTGGCTAGTTGGTTCTCGGTGCTAATGTGGTACACATCGATATCTCCCTTTTGCTGGTGGTCTCTCAGGAAGTGATGCCGGATGTCTATGTGCTTAGTGCAGCTGTGTTCAATAGGATTATCCGCCAGGCGGATTGCACTCTCATTGTCACATAGGAGTGGGACTTTGCTCAGATTGTAGCCAAAGTCTTGGAGGGTTTGTCTCATCCAAAGCAGTTGCGCGCAACAATGTCCTGCGGCAATGTACTCGGCCTCAGCGGTGGATAGGGCAACAAATGTTTGTTTCTTGGAACTCCAGGACACCAGGGACCTTCCTAGAAATTGGCATGTCCCTGATGTGCTCTTCCTATCAACCTTGCACCCAGCGTAGTCGGAGTCTAAGTATCCAATCAAGTTAAAGGTAGACCCCTTTGGATACCAAATCCCGAAGCAAGGCGTAGAAACTAAATACCTAAGAATTCGCTTAACGGCCACAAGATGACATTCCTTGGGGTCGGATTGAAATCTAGAACACATGCATACACTAAGCATAATGTCCGGTCTACTAGCACAAAGGTAAAGTAATGAACCTATCATTGACTAGTATGCCTTTTGATCAATGGACTTACCTCCTTTGTTGAGGTCAAGATGCCCGTCAGTTCCCATCGGTATCTTCACGGGCTTGGCGTCCTTCATCCCAAACTTCTTGAGAAGATCTTGAGTGTACTTCGTTTGGGAGATGAAGGTGCCGTCCTTGAGTTGCTTCACTTGGAATCCAAGGAAGTAGGTCAACTCGCCCATCATCGACATCTCGAACTTTTGCGTCATCACCCTGCTAAACTCCTCACAGGACTTTTGGTTAGTAGAACCAAATATTATGTCATCGACATAAATTTGGCACACAAAAAGATCACCATTGCATGTCTTTGTGAAAAGAGTGGGATCAACTTTCCCAACCTTGAAAGCATTAGAAATAAGGAAATCTCTAAGGCATTCATATCATGCTCTTGGGGCTTGCTTAAGTCCATAGAGCGCCTTAGAGAGCTTATATACATGGTCGGGATACCTATCGTCCTCAAAGCTAGGGGGTTGTTCCACGTATACCTCCTACTTGATTGGTCCATTAAGGAAACCGCTCTTTACGTCCATTTGGAACAGCCTGAAAGAATGGTGAGCAGCATAGGCTAGTAATATCCGAATTGACTCTAGCCTAGCCACAGGAGCAAAAGTCTCCTCAAAGTTGTTGAGTTCTTCCTGCATGGCCTCTTGTCACCACTCCGTGCTCGTCTTGTTTGTTGCGGAACACCCACTTGGTTCCCACAACGTTTTGCTTTGGACGTGGCACTAGGCTCCAGACTTCATTCCATTTGAAGTTGTTGAGTTCTTCCTGCATGGCCAACACCCAGTCTGGATCCTGCAAGGCCTCTTCTACCCTGAAAGGCTCAATAGAAGAGACAAACGAGTAATGCTCACAAAAATTAGCTAATCATGAGTGAGTAGTAACTCCCTTGCTGATGTCACCCAGAATTTGATCGACGGGGTGATGTCTTTGGATCGTTGCTCGGACTTGAGTTGGAGGGGCCTGTGTTGCTTCTTCCTCCATAGCGTGTTCCTCCTGTGCTCCCCCTTGACCCTGCTCCTCTTCTTGAGGTACCTGTACATCGTCTTGAGTTGGGGGATGCACCAATGTCGAGGAGGAAGGTTGATCTTGTTCATGTAGTTCCTATGGTCGCACATCACCTATCGCCATCGTGCACATTGCGACCGTCAGAACTTCTTCTTCATTTATATCATCAAGATCAACTTGCTCTCTTGGAGATCCATTAGTCTAATCAAATACAATGTCGCTAGAGACTTCAATTAATCCTAATGATTTGTTGAAGACCCTATACGCCTTTGTATTTAAGTTGTATCCTAGTAAAAACCCTTCTACTGCCTTGGGAGCAAATTTAGAATGTCTACCTTTCTTCACCAGAATGTAGCATTTGCTCCCAAATACACGAAAATAAGAGACATTGGGTTTGTTACCAGTAAGGAGTTCGTAGGAGGTTGTAACACCCTAAATTTGGGAGTAGAATTTTTTCTTCTTTTTACTCACAAAATTCAGGCGTTACTCTCTTTTCTCTGCCCGTTTCGCTCCTTCTTCCCAATTTCAAAGCAGTATAGCGACTGGTGTCCGTGTCATGTGTAAACAAAAACCTAAGTTGACATGAGTGTTGCATCAGGCCGAAGCATATTTCTTTTGTCTGATGTCGTGTTTAATCGCGTGTTCGTCTCGTCTCGTTTCGGATTTTGGTTCGCGATCAAATTCCGATCGGTGGTTGTGCGTGTCGTGGGTTTTTGGCCCCACGACGTGACCCAGCCCGACCCAGCCTGACCCAACCCGACCCAGCCCGGCCCGCTCTAGCCCGCGCTCCTTGGCACCCCTGCCCCTCTCCCATGCGCACCCCTCTCCCTTCTCTTCCTTTCTCTCATTCAGTTTTCCCACGCAACAACTTCCTTTCCTCCATCTCTCTCTCTCCCCTGTGGTGCCCTAGGTTTTGGAGACGGTGATCGCCGGATTTGGACCCCGAGGTGAGCTCCCCCTCCCCTCCCCTCTCCCTCTCTCTCTTCCCCTCCCCCTTCCCTTCTTTCTTCCCCGCGCGGCCTCGCTGCGCAGCCCCTGGCGCCCCCCGACGCTGCCCCCTCAGCGTCCTCCCTGGCGCGGCCCCTCGGCGCCCCTAGCGCGGCCCCTCGGCAAGCTCCCCTGCGGCCCATGGCGCCGCCCGACGCGGACCCCTCGGCGCCCTCCCCAGCGCGGCTCCTCGGCGCCCCGGCACGACCCCTTGGCCCCTCCCCGACGTGGCCCCCTCGCCCCCCCGGCGCGGCCCCTCGACGCCCCCGGCACTGCCCCATGGCGCCCCCAGCGTGGCTCCCCGGCTCCCCGGTGGCGTGGCCCCATGGTGCCCCCCGACGCGGCTCCCCTGGCCCCCTGGCCCCGGCGATGCGGCCTCCCAGGCCCCTGCGTGCCGCCCCTCGGCCCCCTGCGTGCGGCCGTCCCGGCCCCGGTGCGCGGCCCCTGCCTACGGCAGCGTGGTCCGCTGGCGCGGCCCCTGCGCGCGCCCCGGCGCGGCTCGCGTGGCCTCGGCGCGGCCTGCGTGGCCTCGCGCCCCCCGTTCGCACAACGCGTTCCCGCGTGCGCAGCCCCACGCGCGCGGTGATTGATTCTTGGTTTTAATTAATTTTAAACTCTATTTATTTAGCGTGCTGCGTCGCACGCTTCATCGCGCGACAAATTTATTTAATTTCAGATTCTATTAATGTGCTTCGTCGCACGACGATCCATTTCAATTTCAGATTGTTTAATGTATGACGTCGCGCGTCCAGTCGCGCGATGTTTCATTTTAAATTCAGTTTGGATGTCGTATGCTGTCATGCGCTTCGTCGCGCGACACTTGACGTTATTTTCATAATTAGTTTAAGTGTCTCGTGGCGCTCTCCATCGGGCGACGAGTCGATTTATTCTTAATTCAGTCTAGGTGTTGTGTCGCGCGTCTCGCCGCGCGGCAATCCTTTTAAATTTACTTTGGTTCGTTTATAATGATTTAACATGGAACATGATTTTATCCTATGTATAGCACGATGGCTAAATTAATACTATTCTGTTTAGACGAGTACTTTGATTTATAATCGTGTAACGTGATCGCTTCTCAACTGTGGCCTCGACCGTTACTTTCCCTTTCTCGTTTAGTCGTAGGTGTGAGCCCTGCGTCGAACGTCTGTTTATTTATTGCATTCTATTGTATGGTGTACTTTTCTTTTGTATTAAATGTGTGGAATGTATGTTTGAACTCATATAGATAACGGTCAGTTGTGGAGTCCAAAGGAATTGCAGGTGAAGACCCTGAGCAGTAGTCGGTTGGTGAAGGCAAGTGTCCCTTGACCCATCTATGTCCTACTCATTCTTATAATTTACTTCCCGCATTTACACAATTTATACCTAAGGATTAACTAGCTTTTGTTTATCTTGTCCTTGTTTACCTATTTTGGTTGGGTTATTTTGGTTTAGCCATATGCTAGTGCTTCACATTAACCAATAAACATGATGAGATTATCTATGATACGCTGTTTTCCCTTTTGATTATGATGATGGTATTGTGACATTTAAGGGGGGCTCGAGCTGTTTCTCGAGTGCCTCTCTGTAAGAACTGGTTGGATGACCGCCCGGGAAAACAGTGCAACCATGAGGGTGGAGTGGGACGCCCTTAGCTAAGTAATTAAAGGAACTAGGGTGTAGTTCGCTTCGCCGTCGTGCCGTTAATGGGGCTCGGTGTATGCGGCTCGCTCTGCCAAGGTTGGTTCGCCCCTTGAGGAGGAGTGCGGTGCATTTAGGAAACCTAACGAGCGGCTACAGCCTCAGGGAATCTTTGTAAAGGCTACATAGTGAAACCCTGCCTATTCACCTTGGTAGTGTTTAAGGGTTTGATCGGCCCGAGGCAAGAGGGAATCGTGGCTTGTGGGTAAAGTGCGCAACCTCTGTAGAGTGCTATAAAACTGATATATCAGCCGTGCTCGCGGTTATGAGCTGCCAAGGTAGCTCCATTGATTAGAAATACTTGATCAGAGATGTATGATTTACAGGTGGTGATGAGGATGATGGTTTTGGTTATGACTATGGTAATGGTAAGTGGTATTCTTTCTATTTGGAAAGAGTACTTCGGGTTAATAACTTGGGTTAATGCTAAAACCTGGCTTTCTACTAGTAATAATAACCTGACCAACTAAAAGCAACTGCTTGGCTTAACTCTACATAAAGCTAGTCCACTACAGCCAAACGAGACATTTTGTTGAGTATGTTGATGTGTACTCACCCTTGCTTTACACACCAAACCCCCTCAGGTGAAGATGAAGTCATGGAGGAGGACTTCTAGGAGTTCCAAGAGTACGATGAGTTCTAGGCGTGGGTTAGCGGCAAACCCCCAGTCGGCTGCCTGTGTAGGCCGTGTGTATCTACGTTTCTTTTCTGCACTTTGATAATTTTTAAAGACTATGTGGATGTCTCGGACATCATGATGTAATCGACTATTATACCCTCTTTTATGTCATTATTCTAGCACTGTGTGATGATGTCCAGTTATGTAACTGCTGTGTATGTGAATTGCTGATCCTGGCACGTACATGGTTTGCATTCGGTTTGCCTTCTAAAACCGGGTGTGACATAGGTGGTATCAAAGCCGTGCTGACTGTAGGACCGCTAACCTAGAATAGAATGGTCGTTCTAAGGATTATAGACCCCTATTATCGCCTTGACTTTGGTATCCCTTCAAAAGTTGGTCATATCGACCACATCTATGTTCTACTATATATATTATACCTTGCTGAAAAATTTGTTTTATTCTAATTCCTAATCTTTTTATGGTTTACTTGTTGGTCATATTAGCTCTGTTCTCACTCTTATGCTTACTTTGTCTTTTGTAGATGGCTCGTCTTAGACACACTTCACGGAAGTCAGTCATTCCTTTCTTGCCTTCTCGTCTCACTGAGCGTCCGCTTTGCTGTCCAGTGACTAGTCAGTCTAGCCACTTGAAGAGGCTGCACCACCGCCTGCATGAGGAGCAAGAGCGTCGACAACAGGAGCTAGAGCAGCAGGGCTCTTCTTTCTCGCTTCAGCAGGAGATAGAGTCTGTGAGGAGCTACTCCCCTGTGCTCCCGCTGGAGGTGCCCCCTGCACCACCACTGAGCACCCCAGCCGCTGGAGTAGCTGCTGGAGGAGACCCAGATGATGGAGGTGACGATAGCAGCTCGAGCCACAACACCGACCTTTCAGCCGACCAGGAGCCGGAAGGATGGGTTGCTCGACCCATCACTCGCAACGCCGCTCGTGGGTGTCACTTCCACGATGCGCTCGACACCTTGCTACGCCAGACACTCGACCGACGTACTTGGTCCATCGAGTATTGCTGTGTTGTCTTCTAGCATAGTCACAGGGTTTACCCGGACCGCTGGGAGGCGACTTGTTTGGTGCGTCGTCTGGAGAACAGTCTCCGGGGTGTGGAGGTCTGCTCAGAGCACTATTCTATCTCTGAGCGGGACTCAGTTGAGGCAGCCATGCAAGATGCCACACGATGTGCGCTTTCGCACTACTGTTTAGTGCTCGGCGGGGTAGCCGATGGTCTCAACCTGAGGTATTACCCCCGCCGTCCATCTGGCAGCACAGGAGGCATGGTTGTCTCGCCTATCGGTGAGGACAATCCTAGGTTGAGCAGCACAGTCAACCTAGCCGCCGTGCTAAACACGGAGCTAGACCATCCATTAGACGAGCTGAGTAGGGCTCGTGCTGAGATTGCCCAGTTGCGGGCTGAGCGCGTGGAGCATCATCACCTGGAGGATGGTTCCCCTGCTCACGTCGGGACTCAGCACCCATACTGCTCACCTCAGCGTGGACACCATGCTTATGGTAACCCCGACTGCAGGACCAAGATAAATTTAGAACCATAGATCGTCAGCGTCATACCTTGTAATTAATGCAAAAATATATATAGAAGCTATAGTCTTAGCATTAGTCTTACTCTTAGTTAGTCTTAGTTAGACAGGGTAGTTTGCTTATCCTGTGCCTTTATGTTTGTCATGATGAACTATGTTGGATTTGGATCTTTGTAATGACTGTCACCAGGGTGTGGGTATCCCCTGCACTTTGGTTTACCTGTTAAATGTTAATAAAATTAGTTATCTAGTTGGGAAGCCCTTTTATTCTACTTTCCTATTTATCTGAGAAGCTGTGTTTGCCTGTGTTGGAAATCAGTGAAGATGTTCATCTGTTCAGTGCTGTGGGAGGATTCTATACTCTTTTCTTATGCTGCAAGTTGCAAGATCAGTTCTGATGTGTGATTGCATTCTGCAGATGTCAGACAACAGGCGCAGAGGAGGAAGGTGTGCTCAGCAGGAGAAGGTAGCCCCACAGGAAGAGGCACCCCAGCAGCAGCTGCCACCCCCACCCCCGATGACCATCGAGCAGATGTTCCTAATGCAGACTCAGGCAGTTCAAGCCATCGGTCAGACTCTGGCCACCATTCAGCAGCCACCACCTCAGCCTCAGATCTCTCAGATGCCCAGAGACAAGCGTGCTAAATTCATGAGAGGTCATCCCCCAGTGTTCGCTCACTCTTCTGACCCCATGGATGCTGAAGATTGGCTGTGCACTGTGGAGCGGGAGTTGCACACCGCTCAATGCGATGACAGGGAGAAAGTTCTGTATGGTCCCCGTCTGTTGAGAGGAGCAGCCCAGTCTTGGTGGGAGTCCTATCTCGCCACCCATGCCAACCCCGACGCTATCACCTAGGAAGAATTTAGAGATAACTTTCGTCAGTACCATGTTCCCACAGGTCTGATGACAGTGAAGAAGGAGTTCTTGGAGCTCAAGCAAGGGCCTATGTCTGTCAGTGAGTACCGAGACAAGTTTCTGCAGCTGTCCCGCTATGCTCCTGAAGATGTCAACTTAGATGCCAAGAGACAGTATCGTTTCTTGAGAGGCTTAGTCGATCCCTTGCACTACCAGTTGATGAACCACACCTTCCCCACATTTCAGCACCTGATCGACAGAGCGATCATGACAGAGAAGAAGCGCAAGGAGATGGAGGATCGCAAGCGTAAGATTAGTAGACCTCAGTCTGGAAGCAGCAATCGCCCTCGTTTCTCAGGCAACCCACCTCAGCAGTTCAGGCAGAACCAGTGCCCACCTCAGCAACATCAGTTTCAGAAGCAGTACCCTCAGCACCAGTAGCAGAATCGCCAGAATAATCAGTCAGGAGGAGGTCAGTTGGTGGAGTCCAAAGGAATTGCAGGTGAAGACCCTGAGCAGCAGTCGGTTGGTGAAGGAAAGTGTCCCTTGACCCATCTATGTCCTACTCATTCTTATAATTCACTTCCTGCATTTGCATAATTTATACCTAAAGATTGATTAGCTTTTGTTTATCTTGTCCTTGTTTACCTATTTTGGTTGGGTTATTTTGGTTTAGCCATATGCTAGTGCTTCACATTAATCAATGAACATGATGAGATTATCTATGATACGCTGTTTTCCCTTTTGCTTATGATGATGGTACTGGGACATTTAAGGGGGGCTCGAGCTGTTTCTCGAGTGCCTCTCCGTAAGGACTGGTTCGTAGGATGACCTCCCTGGAAAACAGTGCAACCATGAGGGTGGAGTGGGACGCCCTTAGCTAAGTAATTAGAGGAACTAGGGTATAGTTCGCTTCACCGTCGTGCCGTTAATGGGGCTCGGTGTATGCGGCTCGCTCTGCCAAGGTTGGTTCGCCCCTTGGGGAGGAGTGCGGTGCATTTAGGAAACCTAACGGGCGGGCTCGCTCTGCCAAGGTTGGTTCGCCCCTTGGGGAGGAGTGCGGTGCATTTAGGAAACCTAACGGGCGGCTACAACCCCAAGGAATCTTTGTAAAGGCTACATAGTGAAACCCTGCCTATTCACCTTGGTAGTGTTTAAGGGTTTGATCGGCCCGAGGCAAGAGGGAATCACGGCTTGTGGGTAAAGTGCGCAACCTCTGCAGAGTGTTATGAAACTGATATATCAGCCGTGCTCGCGGTTATGAGCGGCCAAGGGAGCTCCATTGATTAGAAATACTTGATCAGAGATGTATGATTTATAGGTGGTGATGAGGATGATGGTTTTGCTTATGACTATGGTAATGGTAAGTGGTATTCTTTCCGTTTGGAAAGGGTACTTCGGGTTAATAACTTGGGTTAATGCTAAAACCTGGCTTTCTACTAGTAATAATAACCTGACCAACTAAAAGCAACTGCTTGACTTAACTCCACATAAAGTTAGTCCACTACAGCCAAACGGGACATTTTGCTGAGTATGTTGATGTGTACTCACCCTTGCTTTACACACCAAACCCCCCAGGTTGTCCACGTTGCAACCACTGCTCAGGTGAAGATGAAGTCGTGGAGGAGGACTTCCAGGAGTTCCAAGAGTACGATGAGTTCTAGGCATGGGTTAGCGGCAAACCCCCAGTCGGCTGCCTGTGTAGGCCGTGTGTATCTACGTTTCTTTTCCGCAGTTTGATAATTGTTAAAGACTATGTGGATGTCTCGGACATCATGATGTAATCAACTATTATACCCTCTTTTATGTCATTATTCTAGCACTGTGTGATGATGTCCAGTTATGTAACTGCTGTGTACGTGAATTGGTGATCCTGGCACGTACATAGTCCGCATTCGGTTTGCCTTCTAAAACCGGGTGTGACAGTGGTCTTCTTGGGGAGACGGTGCAGGTAGAGCCGATTTATGGCATGGCAAGCTGTGTTCACATCTTTCGACCAAAACCGCTCAGGCGTCTTGTACTCTCAAAGCATCGTTCTCGCCATGTCGATTAGCGTCCTATTCTTCCTCTCTAACACACCATTTTGCTATGGTGTGTAGGTAGCGGAGAACTCGTGCTTGATGCCTTCCTCCTCAAGAAACTCTTCAACTTGTAGATTTTTGAACTCGGACCCATTGTCGCTTCTTATCTTCTTCACCTTTAGCTCAAATTCATTTTGAGCTCTCCTTAAGAAGCGCTTTAGAGTCCCTTGGGTTTCTGAATTATCCTGTAAAAAGAATACCCAAGTGAAGCGAGAAAAATCATCAACAATTACAAGACCATACTTACTTCCCCCGATGCTGAGGTAGGCAACAGGTCCAAAGAGATCCATGTGAAGAAGCTCCAGTGGTCTTGATGTCGTCATCACATTCTTGCTGTGATGAGTGCTTCCCACTTGTTTCTCTGCCTGACATGCTGCACAAGGTCTGTCTTTCTCAAAACAGACATCGGTTAGTCCTAACACATGATCTCCCTTTAGATGCTTATGAAGGTTCTTCATCCCAACATGTTCTACACGACGATGCCACAACCAGCCCATATTAGTCTTAGCGATTAAGCATGCATCTAGATCGGCATTCTCTTTCGAAAAATCAACTAAGTAGAGTTTGTCGTCTAATACACCCTTAAAAGCTAATGAACCATCACTTCTTCTAAAGACAGATACATCAACATTTGTAAACAAACAATTGTAACCCATGTGACACAATTGACTTACATACAGAAGGTTATACCCGAGCGACTCTACTAAAAATACATTTGATATTGAGTGCTCGTTAGTGATGGCTATCTTGCCTAAGCCTTTGACCTTGCCTTGGTTCCCATCTCCAAAGATGATCGTATCCTGGGAATCCTTGTTCTTGACGAAGGAGGTGTTCGAGACTTGTTCTCAAATGCTTCGAGTTAAGAACAAGGCAACACAAAAAATGTTAAATGTTAAAGTCCTTCGTCCTTCGAAGCATTATTTCCATTGGGATATAATGATTTTCGGACGAAGGTTATGAAGGACATACCTTCATCAGCATAACATATAATAATGAAGAAGGAATCATATGAGATATAAAAGATAACATAAACAATCATGTATTATTATCAGCTCATTTCTATTTTATTATTATGGAAAAATAGAAATGATATCAAATTACAAATGTACCTTCGACTTGAAGGAGGTAAAAGTACAAGCATGACGCAAAAGCAAATGCCAAGTCAGTGTGAACAGTACGGGAGCACTGTTCATCTATTTATAGGCACGGGACGCAGCCCATGTGAAATTACACCCATGCCCTTTACATTTGCTAATGATTCTATAGTAATCCATCAAGGTCTAAATAGCCTTTTCCCTTTTAAGTCGGTTTCCTTTTCTGCTGTCTTGCCGAAGCTTCCCTGTGCATAGCTTCGGCTCTGCGCCAACCTTCGTATTCTTTGTGCTTCTTCACACTGTGGTTCATTTTTGAGCCTTCGAAGGTCCAAGTCCGAAGGTACCTGTTCATGTATTATACTCCAGAAACATTGTTAAATCATGTTTTTGAGGACCTTCGGAAGACGAAGGCCCCCAACAGTAGCCCCTCGCAAGGTTAATTTGTTAGAATAAATAACGAATTCAGATTGCGATATGGACGAAGGCCCTAAGCCGAAGGTCCAAAAAAACACCTTCCCTTTGCTAGAATAGCAACAGTCAATGACAGTCGGGGCCCTCCAACTTGGAGCGCGCTGGGCGTATAAATAGGAACTCACCCCAAGCACATTTGATACTCCTACTTTGCTTTGCTTGCTTTCTTAGCTCTTGCTTTCCATTAGTTGCTTTGTTTCTTAAGTTTTCTGAGCTTCTGAGCTTCGGATTTGAAGGACACATTTTCACCATTTCCGAAGAGATGTCTCAAGATAAGAAAGTTGTTGCTGAAACGAAGCTGAGCGAGGAGGAGAAGCTTCTTAAGGAAAAAACTGTGGCAGAACCACCCGAATTATTCCAGCTTAAGTGCCTAAGTCACGCCCCAGGGGTCGTAACACACTTAAATCGGAATAACCCGTCAGTCCCTCAGATCTAGTCTGATAGAGCCACTTAACCAGGATCAAATTCCACAATCCCACTCGAAGGTGAGTCACAGAAGAAATACAATAAAACAGGAAACCTCAAATTAAGTACTGAGTTATTACATAAATCGGAGTTTTTGAGTAGCAAATAAAGTTCACAAAATAAAGTGCAGCGGATAATCGATGTCGTCGGTAATGAGGA
Source organism: Zea mays (assembly GCF_902167145.1). Taxonomy (NCBI): domain Eukaryota; kingdom Viridiplantae; phylum Streptophyta; class Magnoliopsida; order Poales; family Poaceae; genus Zea; species Zea mays. Next base: position 26,187,467 of record NC_050100.1, on the reverse strand, counting down.
AATGGGCAAGGCCTAGCCCACTACTCCTCATGCTCCTCTCATGCCGGAGCAACATCCCACTCGACCGTCCAACCCGGTGGCAGGGTGGTAGGCCAAGTCACACCATCAACCAATTCCTGCATGGTACCTGCAAAAATTGTGCCACAAGCAAGGCTGAGTATACTAATACTCAGCTAGACTTAACCGGTGTGAGGAGTCTACTCCTCTACCTCTAGACTATGCAGCTGTTTGGCTGAGGGGTTTGGTTTGTCAAAAGCACTAGCTGTTTCTAAAATCAATTTTTAGCTTTTCAAATTCTATCATCACTAACTTAGCTAGATTTGCTCCTTCTAAGCATACATGGTAACAAGCATTTAGTTCAATCAACAAGTTGTCTCATGTGACCACATTTCACTTCTTACTCGATGCAGTACAAGGAATCAAGCAGTCTCATTAGCTGCGAGAAGGAGACGATTCGAATCGAGTTTTAAACCTTGCAAGGTAAACCTAAACACACGGCATGTCAGGGTACTCCGACCCCGCACATGACAACCGTCCCCATCGATTCCCCGTTCGCGTCCAGGCCTCACCGCCTTGGCATACAATGCTCCACTGACCCCGGATGCCGCCGTGCAGTGACCGCACTTGTACCCACCATAGCTAGCATGGGATACCCAGTCTCAGGTCGCATGAGGGATAAAGTCCGCGCCCGGCTTCACTCAGGTACTAGGTTTACCGGTTACCATTTTTCCCGGCATGTGCTTAGTACGTTCAAAAGCTTGACTCAGGTATCCACACATTAATCCTTAATTCATTTTTCCCGTCTCATGGACAAGGCATCCTCCCTGGATCCAAATCCATAGACCAACATAGATCCCGTTATCAAGATGCATACAATCAATTCCTGACCTCGCGCGAGTGCTAGAAAAATCAATCGACTTCTACCGAGATCCTGATTAGCAAGCAGCTACTCGACCTAGCATACTAGTATTCATCTCAAAAAGGAATCCTAAGTTCATGCAACTAGAGGTTTCAAGCAACTCCTACACTTAAGTGCACATTGCAATCCTACAAGCATTAAGTGTAGTAAAGTAGCATATAATAACATGGTTATGCATAAAACCGGGGCTTGCCTTCAATTGCTGGGGCTGCGGGGAGATCCTCAATAGCAGCCTCTGAAGCTTGCTCCTGGTCCTCTTCTTGGACAGGTCCTTGCTCGGGGATGAGCACGTACTCTCCGTCGGCAAGATTACAATCTAATGAATGCAATGCGTAAGATATATGCATGATATGATATGTGCTTTTAGAAATTACAACTTTAAAGGTGTATGATCTTTTAAGTTAAAACAAGTTAACTTTACTTATGTAAAACCCTTAGTGGTATGCTTGGTAGATTGGGTTATACTTAGCTAAGGTAAGTGGTAGGTTTATTTTTGGGGTTCCACTGAATTCTTTTTAAGTCTTAGGGATAAATGATAAGTTCTCAAGTTAGACTTATTGGGATGAGGTTTATTCCTTCTTCTCTTTTCTTTTATTCTCTTTAATGTTTTGGAGTAGGTTTGAACTACAAGTTGCTTTTATAAAATTCTAAAAATTCCACAAAAATTACAGTGGCTTGTTGCTGGTGTATGTTTCCCTGTCTCAAAATTTGGGGGTCAGCAAGTGAATAGTTTTCTCTGGACAAAATTATTAAACTCTGGGGCAGAAGGGGTGCTTTGAACTACAACTACTATTTAACAGTGAGTAATTCTCTAAAATTTATTTTTGCTGGCTTTTAGGTGTTATAACCTGACTTGATACAAATTTCTAATCATTAATACCTCTTAATGAATTTTCTATGGTTTTCTCAAGTTTCTAGCCAAATGGGTGCTTTCTACTACCACTATATTTGAAAATTATCAAACAACAGAGTTCTTATTTTTCATAGTTAGTATTTTGTGCAAGAGCAATCATTCTGAAGTTTGGCTTCTTTTTGCTTAAGGGAAGGGGTGGTTTGCATTATTTGAATTAAGTGGTCTTTCTCTTTAACCATTAGCAAAAGGTATGGGTTTACTTCTTCTTCATGGGTTTGCATTTTTCTCTGGTAGTTTACCTCATCATGAGCTTAGCAAATTTTTGGTTGCCTATTATCACATTAACAAAGGTTGTTCATGATTTATTTGGAAAATGCCTTATTATCACATTGTATTTATTTTCTTTACTTAAAAAGTTGGGCTGAGGTGCTCTGTATTTTTGTAGTGGGGCTCTGGTGGTTATAAGTCCACTAGATTTTTATTAATCATTTTGGTTATAGTTTTGTAACTCTAATAATTGATTTTCAGTCTATATGAGGCTAAACAAATCATCTTAATTTAAAACTGGTATGAACTAATAGTCTCTGTATTTTTCCTAGGTTCTCTGTTGCATAAGTAAACTGGGAAAAATATTATTAATCACTGTTCATTAATTTCTAAGGCCTTTCTGATTTTCTCTAAGTTTTGGACAAATTAGCTTTAAATAAAAAACTACATCATATTTTTCAATGCTGGGGTTCCTACTATTTTTAAACAGTGTCTAAATAAGGTCTAAACATCTACAAATTTTCTTAAGTTCAGCACAGAAGGAAAACTAATTTTCCTTAATTAAACAAGGTTTAGTGGGTTTCAGTTTTTAATTTTAAACTTTAAAATTTTGAACAGAAAGCATGGGGTTTACTATTTTTAAATGATAGATCATAATATTCAGGAGCTAGCAAAATTGGTTTGACAACTTTTTATTAAGATTTCATCAAGTTATGGGTTTTCTAAGTTCTCTGGTCATTTTAAAAAGGATAACAGAATTGATTAAATGGAAATCCACTTTGCACTGGGGTCCCTGGCGGTTTTCTAAGTTTCCCTCGCGAATCAGTCCTTAGGTTACTATTCACATGAGTCACTGACATTACAGAAAACCCCTCTGGTTCTACCAATCCTAACCCGAGGTCCTTCTTCTACCTTAAACAGTAGCCGCGGCGGAGAAAAGGGCGGAGGGGCTTATCGGCGGCGAGGTTGCTCCGGTGAAGTGGTCGAGGACGAAGGGGAGGTCTCGGGGATCACAACGGTGTGCGGAACGCCGTCGGAGATGGCCGGAGTCGGTCGGTCCACGCGCGCAGGCGGGGATGCTCGTCGGCGGCGAGGAGACCGGCCTTGTCACGGCGAGATAGTTCAATCAAATAGGTCAGGGAGGTCCACGGGATGCCAGAGAAGATATGAGCGAAAGGAATTGGGCGGAGACTCGCTGGATAGCTCGGTCCACGCGCGGCGGCGGAAGACCGAAGTCCGGTGAGGTCGATCTCGGGCCTCCGGTGAAATCCGGCCGGGTCCGAGGGCTTGGCAAGCTTCACGGGCTACTAGCGGAGCTAGCCGAAGCACTGGCGGGGCTTGAGGGTGGCTGGAGTGGGCTGGCCACGGTGGCCGAAGCTCTGGCGGCAATGGCGGGCGGAATTAAGCTCGCCGGAGCTAAGGAAAGGTGGCTGGCCGGAGAGGGTGAGTGCGGGGCGAAGAGAGGTGCGCCCGAGGAGGCTTTATAGGCGCGGGCGGGCACGACCGAGGGCGTGGGCGCGCGGCGGACTTGACCGGACGCCGGGGTGAGCGCGCGCGCGGGTTGGGCGAGCTCTGGCGTGCCGACCAGGGTCGAACACGTGTGCCCGTGCGTTCTGCCCAAGTTCTGGCGCGTGTGGTCGCTCATCCGAGCCTGCTCTCGCCTTGGTCAGTGCACAAAACCTCTTCTCCTCCCTACAAGCTACCATTCTTGTGTGGGGGTCATAGGATTTTGCCTACTGGTTGCAGAGATATGGAGCCAGAAAATCTGGTCTGTCTCCCTGCCCAAACCCGAGGCAAATCCAAGGTTTTGTCGTGTCTAGGGCTCGCGTCCCAATGCCATCTTCTGGCACACGACAGAGGGGTTAGTTAGATACAATTTTGTCAATGGGGCCATTAGGATTTGAGTTAGGGATCAAGGTGAACATCCCTGATCTTTGGCTCAAGGTCTGAATTTCAGAATTCTGAAATTCAGAAATCCCAATGAGTCCCCACATGAGAAGCTTGATTTGGGGTTTTATTTGAATTATTTTGGCTAAGATTTCTCAACATTTCTTGTTGCCCATTAAATATTCTTCAATTTTCATAATTGGCTCAAGTCATAATTTTAAACTTTTCATTCCCTCTTTCTTACTTTCTTGAATTTTGCTCATGGGGCTCACTTAGGGTTCTTAATTAGGGTTGCACATTCTTATCTTTTCAAAGACTCAATTGTTTTGATCATGATACTTTTAAGTATATACTTGGTGAATCCTTTAGTACTTAAGTTATTTTGATGCTCATGCTTACTTTGGTTCACATAAAATGATGGTTCTTGGTTTGGCATTTGAGAAAAACCCTGAGTGACACTGGGGTGTCACAGCCTTCCCCCCTTAAAGGAATCTCGTCCCGAGATTCGGGCCAGAGTCCTCCCAGGGTGAAGCGAAGGGTGAGACTGATAGGAAAAAGGGTGATTATTGTTATTATTAGGGCAAAACTGCTCTTCGAATGTCATTCTCTTTGCAACTTCAGAAGGAAGTCCTTTTAAGTTTTACTTTATAGCTTCTTCATTCTGAATTAAGATCATATTTTTGGAAATTAGATTCGAAAGGCAGGAGGAGGGGTTGGGGGTGATTACGTACCAGCTTCCTTAGGTAGGTAATCGGGAAAGTTGGATCTCAGGAATTCCTCGGTTTCCCAAGTAGCTTCCTCCTCTGAGTGATTACTCCACTGGACCTTGAACATCTTGATCGATTTAGCCCGAGTTGATCTTTCCTTGCAATCCAGAATCTTGGAGGGGTACTCTTGGTACGATAGATCTGGCTCTATCTCCAATTCTGGCTCTGCTATGATCTCGGTCGGCAATCGAACACACTTCTTCAGCTAAGATACATGGAATACACTGTGAATGGCAGACATCTTTGAAGGTAACTTCAGCTTGTATGCCACGGGTCCACATGCTTCGATGATCTCATAAGGTCCAATGTAACGAGGGGCTAGCTTGCCTTTGATCCCAAACCTCTGCACTCCCTTGGTGGGTGATACCTTGAGGTATACAAAACTTCCCACCTCGAACTGGAGAGGTTTCCTTCTTCTATCATGATAGCTCTTCTGCCTGGCCTGAGCAGCTTCTAGATTCTTCCTCATTAGCTTGACCTTCCTTTCGGCTTCAATCACTAAATCAGGTCCAAAAACTTCTCTTTCACCAGGTTGAGACCAATTGAGTGGTGTCCTGCACCTTCTTCCATAGAGAGCTTCAAAAGGTGCCATCTTTAGGCTGGATTGATAACTATTGTTATAAGCAAACTCTGCCAAGGAGAGGTGCTTATCCTAGTTCTTGCCACAATCGATCTCACAAGCTCTCAGCATATCCTCCAGGATTTGGTTTACCCTTTCCGTCTGACCATCAGTCTGTGGGTGGTAAGCTGAACTCCTGATTAGCTTGGTTCCCAAAGACTCTTGCAATTGTTCCCAAAATCTGGCAACAAATTGGGCTCCTCGGTCAGAAACAATGGTCCGAGGTAATCCGTGCAAACACACGATCCGGTCAATATACAATTCTGCATATTTCTGAGCCTTATCAGTGGTGTGCACAGGAAGAAAATGTGCCACTTTCGTCAATCGGTCCACAATAACCCAAATCGAATCATGATGACGAGAGGTGTTGGGCAAACCCACAATGAAATCCATGCTGATGTCGTCCCACTTCCACGAAGGTACGGACAGTGGTTGCAAGGCTCCAGCGGACTTCAAGTGGCTTGCCTTTATCCTCTGACAGGTGTCACACTCTGATACATACTGGGCTATCTCCCTCTTCATTCTGGTCCACCAGTACAAAAGCTTCAAATCATGGTACATCTTGGTGCTTCCCGGATGCATAGAGAATTTGGAGAGATGAGCATCATCCAAAATTTTCCTCCTGAGCTCCTGGTCCTTAGGAATCACCAATCTGCTTTTGAACCATAACACACCTTTCTCATCCTGGCGGAAACAATTATACTTCTCAACCTTCTGATGGAGATTCTTCTTGATAATCTGCACTCCCTTGTCACTGAGCTGGGCCATGATAATCTGGTCCTGCAAAGCTGGCTCAACAGAAATTTGAGACAAAGAACCAGAAGGAATCACTTCAATTTGCATCTTGCTCAACTCATCACACAAGGTGTTAATGCGAGAATCCATCAGAACACAATTGCATTGCAACTTCCGACTCAAGGCATCTGCTACCACATTAGCTTTCCCTGGGTGATAATGTACCTCCAGGTCATAATCCTTGATCAGCTCTAGCCATCTTCTCTGCCTCATGTTGAGATCAGCCTGAGTAAAAATGTACTTAAGGCTCTTATGATCAGTGAAGATGTTGCAGTGGGTTCCCATTAGATAGTGCCTCCACATCTTCAATGCATGAACCACTGCTGCTAACTCAAGGTCATGAGTGGGATAATTTTGCTCATGAGGCCTGAGTGCTCTTGAGGCATAAGCAATGACTCGGTTGTCTTGCATCAAGACACAACCTAGTCCGGTGCCAGAGGCATCACAATATACATCAAAAGGCTTGCTGCTGTCGGGTTGCGCCAACACTGGTGCTGTGGTCAGATGCTGCCTTAATGCATGGAAGGCATCTTCGCACTTCTGACTCCACACAAATTTGACCTCTTTCTTCAGCAACTCAGTAATAGGCTTCGCAATTCGAGAGAAGTCCGGAATAAATCTTCGATAATAACCAGCTAATCCCAGAAAACTCCGAATCTGGCGAACAGTTGTTGGTGGCCTCCAATTCATCACCTCTTGCACTTTATCAGGATCAACAGCTATTCCATCCTGAGAAATAGTGTGACCCAAGAATTTGATTTCCTTCAGCCAAAAATCACACTTGGATAACTTGGCATAAAGGTGGTGCTCTCGCAGACGTTGAAGCACTACATGCAAATGCCCGGCATGTTCTTCTTCGTTCTTTGAGTACACCAGAATATCATCGATGAAAACCACCACGAACTTGTCCAATTCCGGCATGAAAACAGAATTCATCAGATACATGAAATATGCTGGTGCATTTGTCAGCCCGAATGACATCACCAAGAATTCATATAGCCCGTATCTGGTTGAGAATGCCGTCTTCGGAATATCACTTGCTCGTATTTTGATCTGATGGTAGCCAGAGCGAAGGTCTATCTTGGAAAACACCTTGGCCCCGACCAACTGGTCAAAGAGAACATCAATACGAGGCAAAGGATACTTGTTCTTGATAGTTACCGCATTAAGAGGGCGGTAATCTATACACAGCCTCAAGCTTTCATCCTTCTTCTTCACAAACAGTGCTGGACATCCCCAAGGCGAAGTGCTTGGGCGAATAAAACCCTTATCCAGCAATTCTTGTAATTGCTTCTTCAGCTCTGCCAACTCAGCGGGTGGCATTCGGTAGGGCCTCTTGGAAATTGGGGTCGTTCCCGGTTGCAACTCGATGGCGAATTCAATATCCCGGTCCGGTGGCATTCCTGGCAATTCATCAGGAAAGACATCTGCATACTCACAGACCACTGGGATCTTCTTCAGGGGTAACTCCGTCATAGAGAAAGCACATGACTGAGAAGAACCCTGACTAGGCAGAATCAAAGTGAAATTCCCGCAGAAAGGGGAATTAACTTCCACGGTACGACTGGCTACATCAAGCACAACTTGGTGCAAGGTCATCCAATTTGCCCCTAGAATAATGTCCACATTTTCCAATCCCAACACAAGAAGAGTGGTTTTGATAATGTGGCTTCCCAGTTGAATAGGCACACTTTGGTTTAATTGATTAGTTGCAATTTTGCCCCCAGGTGTGACTATCATGAATGACCCTTTTGAGTGAGAGAATGGCAGTTTGCAATTAGCACTGAACTTTTGGCTAATGAAACTATGAGATGCACCAGAATCAAACAGAATTAAAGCAGGTTGATTATAAACTGAAAAGATATCGGTCATGATAGGAGCTCCTTCTGGCACTTCCTCTAGAGCAGTGAAGTTGAGCTTCCCTTGCCTGACTTGCACCTTCTGCTTTCTTCCCTTGTCTTGATTTGGTGCTGGCATCTGTCTCTGCTGGTTCCTGGGACAATTCTTGGCATAGTGGCCCACATTGCCACAAGTGAAACACTTGTTCCCATTGCCCTGGCGGAACTGCTGCTGCTGCGGAGGCTGATTGTTCCTTGGGGCGGGAGCTGGATAGCGGTTGGGAGCCGGCTGCTGCTGCTGCTGAGGTGGCCTGATCACCCATCTGCCTGCCTGCTGCTGAAAACCCCTGCTCTGATTGCGAGAAACAATCCGGAACCTCTGAGCCTGAGCGGATGGTGCTGCCATTGGTGCCTTTCTCTTCTTCTCTGCCCGGTGAGCAACAATGCAATCCTCCTGGGAGATGGCCATGTTGACCAACTCATTGAAGCTATCAGCCCGGACAGTGTTGAGTCGTTCCCGCAGCTTGGTATTGAGACCCCTGCGGAAGCGATCCCTCTTCTTCTCATCAGAATCAGCATGATACCCTGCATACTGGCATAAGTCGTTGAAGGCTTGCGCATACTGCAGTACCGTGCGGGTTCCTTGATTAAGGGCCAGAAATTCATTCAACTTCCGATCAAGAATGCCAGCTGGGATGTGGTGTCCTCTGAAGGCAGTCTTGAATTCCTCCCAAGATACCTCACGATCAGCGGGGAGCATAGCACGGAAGTGGTCCCACCAAGTCCGAGCAGGGCCGCGAAGCTGCTGTGCGGCGAAGCGAGCCTTGGCCTCATCAGGGCAGTCTCCTGTGAGGAGGGGAAACTTGGACTCGACGACGCGAAGCCACACGTCGGCGTCCAACGGATCCTCTGCCTTGGTGAACAAGGGCGGCTGCGTGCTCAGAAACTCCTGGTATGTTGCCATAGCCGGAGGTCGCTGATGCTGGCCTCCACCATGATGCTGTTGGTGGGGCTGGCGCTGCAAGAGCTGTCGCAGAATCTCATTCTGCTGGGCCATCAGCTCCTGCACTGTGGGAGCTGGGGAGGTGGCGGGGGAGCTTGCTCGTTCTGCCCGCGACGCTGCCTAGCTGCCATCTGAAAACAGAGATTGTCGCCATCGTTATCCCAACTCATAGTTTCGAACGACAAGATATCATCTCATATGGAGGGAAAAAGCCATAATCATAATATTAGGTTCGAAATGAAGATAACATGGTGACAAAGATCCCACAGACTTCAAAAGTTTACAGGGTTACATCAATCAGGGGAAAGTACCCATAAGCCTAGTCCAAAATGTGATACTACTAAGCTCGCATAGGTTTCTATCCGCCTAAAAATGCCAAAGCAACTGCTTAACCCTGAGCGGTAGAAGCGACACTGGATACGGGTGAAGGAGGCATCGCGGAGGTAGTCCCATTGGCACCAGGGGCTGGTCCTAGCTCCTCGGGAGCCTCTTCTCCCTCGCTTCCTGCTTCATTGGCCTCCATCTCCAGGTGGTGCATGTCCAAGTGGTCATTGGCTTCCTCGAGTTCCCTCTGCACATCGTGAAGCTGGTTTTCCAAGACATCAATAGTGTTGTCTCGGATCTCCACTTGCTGCTCCAGGGTGGTAATACGCTGGCTCAGCCTTTCCATCTGCAGATCCTTCTCCACCAACTCTGTGGATAGGTCGACCACAAAATCTTCCCGACTGTCGAGAGTGAGCTTGGCAGCCTGAGCGGTGTTAGCAAGAAGTGTCATAGCATCGCTCTGAAGGGCCTGAAGGCGGTACAGCGCATTCATGCACTGAACAGTGACCCTCCCAACCAAGTCAGGATACATTGCCCACACATCCTTCACATGGCTCACACGGTTACACCACATGGGATCATCCTTCTTCTCAGCAGGGAAGAGTCCCAAGGGGTGCATCACCATCTCCAGGGGATGGTAGCCACAGAAAGTCGTCAGAGTCTTCATGGCCGCTGCCTCAACGGTGTCGTCCGTCCTGAGTCCAATCGTCTTAGAGTCAAGAGAACGCCAACCCGGCTGAAGGGGATGAGCCTCCAAAGTCAGCCAGACCCGACAACGAGGTACCCGATGCTCCTCATACAACTGCACCGTGTACAAAGGGGGCGTAGGGTAACCGGCGGAGTTAAGCACTTCCCACAAGATGGAAGGAAAGCCATCGCGAGAAAGAAAGTCAGAACTGAAACAAGAGTCTCCTCCACTGGCGGGGGTGGGTGAATTCATCTGCGGAAGGGAATCAAAGATAAAGATTATGGTGGAAGGAAAAAGAAAAAGAGAGCCCGGATGGTTTTAAAGAAAGAGGGTTAGCTCAAATTTTAATTCCTCTTTGGGGTTTTATAATGCATGCATGCTGGAAGAAACGTTGCCTCTCAAAAGAAAGATAGGGTGCCTTTTTAGGGCATCCTTAAAATATAAGTATTGGCCCACAGGGCCTAATTAATTAGCCACCTATTTCTCCCTCTATGCCTAAGGCCTTTCGTCCTAGGTCTAGCGGTCTAGTCCTGACGATCCGTAGCAGTTTCTAGGCAAGTTTTAGATTTTGAAAATTGGTATTCATGGTTTATTGTCCTTCTCTGTGGTGGAACTTGCTCCGATACCAGCTGTGGCAGAACCACCCGAATTATTCCAGCTTAAGTGCCTAAGTCACGCCCCAGGGGTCGTAACACACTTAAATCGGAATAACCCGTCAGTCCCTCAGATCTAGTCTGATAGAGCCACTTAACCAGGATCAAATTCCACAATCCCACTCGAAGGTGAGTCACAGAAGAAATACAATAAAACAGGAAACCTCAAATTAAGTACTGAGTTATTACATAAATCGGAGTTTTTGAGTAGCAAAGAAAGTTCACAAAATAAAGTGCAGCGGATAATCGATGTCGTCGGTAATGAGGAAATGGGCAAGGCCTAGCCCACTACTCCTCATGCTCCTCTCATGCCGGAGCAACATCCCACTCGACCGTCCAACCCGGTGGCAGGGTGGTAGGCCAAGTCACACCATCAACCAATTCCTGCATGGTACCTGCAAAAATTGTGCCACAAGCAAGGCTGAGTATACTAATACTCAGCTAGACTTAACCGGTGTGAGGAGTCTACTCCTCTACCTCTAGACTATGCAGCTGTTTGGCTGAGGGGTTTGGTTTGTCAAAAGCACTAGCTGTTTCTAAAATCAATTTTTAGCTTTTCAAATTCTATCATCATTAACTTAGCTAGATTTGCTCCTTCTAAGCATACATGGTAACAAGCATTTAGTTCAATCAACAAGTTGTCTCATGTGACCACATTTCACTTCTTACTCGATGCAGTACAAGGAATCAAGCAGTCTCATTAGCTGCGAGAAGCAGACGATTCGAATCGAGTTTTAAACCTTGCAAGGTAAACCTAAACACACGGCATGTCAGGGTACTCCGACCCCGCACATGACAACCGTCCCCATCGATTCCCCGTTCACGTCCAGGCCTCACCGCCTTGGCATACAATGCTCCACTGACCCCGGCTGCCGCCGTGCAGTGACCGCACTTGTACCCACCATAGCTAGCATGGGAGACCCAGTCTCAGGTCGCATGAGGGATAAAGTCCGCGCCCGGCTTCACTCAGGTACTAGATTTACTGGTTACCATTTTTCCCGGCATGTGCTTAGTACGTTCAAAAGCTTGACTCAGGTATCCACACATTAATCCTTAATTCATTTTTCCCGTCTCATGGACAAGGCATCCTCCCTGGATCCAAATCCATAGACCAACATAGATCCCGTTATCAAGATGAATACAATCAATTCCTGACCTCGCGCGAGTGCTAGAAAAATCACTCGACTTCTACCGAGATCCTGATTAGCAAGCAGCTACTCGACCTAGCATACTAGTATTCATCTCAAAAAGGAATCCTAAGTTCATGCAACTAGAGGTTTCAAGCAACTCCTACACTTAAGTGCACATTGCAATCCTACAAGCATTAAGTGTAGTAAAGTAGCATATAACAACATGGTTATGCATAAAACCGGGGCTTGCCTTCAATTGCTGGGGCTGCGGGGAGATCCTCAATAGCAGCCTCTGAAGCCTGCTCCTGGTCCTCTTCTTGGACAGGTCCTTGCTCGGGGATGAGCACGTACTCTCCGTCGACAAGATTACAATCTAATGAATGCAATGCGTAAGATATATGCATGATATGATATGTGCTTTTAGAAATTACAACTTTAAAGGTGTATGATCTTTTAAGTTAAAACAAGTTAACTTTACTTATGTAAAACCCTTAGTGGTATGCTTGGTAGATTGGGTTATACTTAGCTAAGGTAAGTGGTAGGTTTATTTTTGGGGTTCTACTGAATTCTTTTTAAGTCTTAGGGATAAATGATAAGTTCTCAAGTTAGACTTATTGGGATGAGGTTTATTCCTTCTTCTCTTTTCTTTTATTCTCTTTAATGTTTTGGAGTAGGTTTGTACTACAAGTTGCTTTTATAAAATTCTAAAAATTCCACAAAAATTACAGTGGCTTGTTGCTGGTGTATGTTTCCCTATCTCAAAATTTGGGGGCCAGCAAGTGAATAGTTTTCTCTGGACAAAATTATTAAACTCTGGGGCAGAAGGGGTGCTTTGAACTACAACTACTATTTAACAGTGGGTAATTCTCTAAAACTTATTTTTGCTGGCTTTTAGGTGTTATAACCTGACTTGATACAAATTTCTAATCATTAATACCTCTTAATGAATTTTCTATGGTTTTCTCAAGTTTCTAGCCAAATGGGTGCTTTCTACTACCACTATATTTGAAAATTATCAAACAACAGAGTTCTTATTTTTCATAGTTAGTATTTTGTGCAAGAGCAATCATTCTGAAGTTTGGCTTCTTTTTGCTTAAGGGAAGGGGTGGTTTGCATTATTTGAATTAAGTGGTCTTTCTCTTTAACCATTAGCAAAAGGTATGGGTTTACTTCTTCTTCATGGGTTTGCATTTTTCTCTGGTAGTTTACCTCATCATGAGCTTAGCAAATTTTTGGTTGCCTATTATCACATTAACAGAGGTTGTTCATGATTTATTTGGAAAATGCCTTATTATCACCTTGTATTTATTTTCTTTACTTAAAAACTTGGGCTGAGGTGCTCTGTATTTTTGTAGTGGGGCTCTGATGGTTATAAGTCCACTAGATTTTTATTAATCATTTTGGTTATAGTTTTGTAACTCTAATAATTGATTTTCAGTCTATATGAGGCTAAACAAATCATCTTAATTTAAAACTGGTATGAACTAATAGTCTCTGTATTTTTCCTAGGTTCTCTGTTGCATAAGTAAACTGGGAAAAATATTATTAATCACTGTTCATTAATTTCTAAGGCCTTTCTGATTTTCTCTAAGTTTTGGACAAATTAGCTTTAAATGAAAAACTACATCATATTTTTCAATGCTGGGGTTCCTACTATTTTTAAACAGTGTCTAAATAAGGTCTAAACATCTACAAATTTTCTTAAGTTCAGCACAGAAGGAAAACTAATTTTCCTTAATTAAACAAGGTTTAGTGGGTTTCTGTTTTTAATTTTGAACTTTAAAATTTTGAACAGAAAGCATGGGGTTTACTATTTTTAAATGATAGATCATAATATTCAGGAGCTAGCAAAATTGGTTTGACAACTTTTTATTAAGATTTCATCAAGTTATGGGTTTTCTAAGTTCTCTGGTCATTTTAAAAAGGATAACAGAATTGATTAAATGGAAATCCACTTTGCACTGGGGTCCCTGGCGGTTTTCTAAGTTTCCCTCGTGAATCAGTCCTTAGGTTACTATTCACATGAGTCACTGACATTACAGAAAACCCCTCGGGTTCTACCAATCCTAACCCGAGGTCCTTCTTCTACCTTAAACAGTAGCCGCGGCGGAGAAAAGGGCGGAGGGGCTTACCGGCGGCGAGGTTGCTCCGGTGAAGTGGTCGAGGACGAAGGGGAGGTCTCGGGGATCACAACGGTGTGCGGAACGCCGTCGGAGATGGCCGGAGTCGGTCGGTCCACGCGCGCTGGCGGGGATGCTCGTCGGCGGCGAGGAGACCGGCCTTGTCACGGCGAGATAGTTCAATCAAATAGGTCAGGGAGGTCCACGGGATGCCAGAGAAGATATGAGCGAAAGGAATTGGGCGGAGACTCACTGGATAGCTCGGTCCACACAGGGCGGCGGAAGACCGAAGTCCGGTGAGGTCGATCTCGGGCCTCCGGTGAAATCCGGCCAGGTCCAAGGGCTTGGCAAGCTTCACGGGCTACTGGCGGAGCAAGCCGAAGCACTGGCGGGGCTTGAGGGTGGCTGGAGTGGGCTGGCCACGGTGGCCGAAGCTCTGGCGGCAATGGCGGGCGGAATTAAGCTCGCCGGAGCTAAGGAAAGGTGGCTGGCCGGAGAGGGTGAGTGCGGGGCGAAGAGAGGTGCGCCCGGGGAGGCTTTATAGGCGCGGGCGGGCACGGCCGAGGGCGTGGGCGCGCGGCGGACTTGACCGGACGCCGGGGTGAGCGCGCGTGTGGGTTGGGCGAGCTCTGGCGTGCCGACCAGGGTCTTACACGTGTGCCCGTGCGTTCTGCCCAAGTTCTGGCGCGTGTGGTCGCTCATCCGAGCCTGCTCTCGCCTTGGTCAGTGCACAAAACCTCTTCTCCTCCCTACAAGCTACCATTCTTGTGTGGGGGTCATAGGATTTTGCCTACTGGTTGCAGAGATATGGAGCCAGGAAATCTGGTCTGTCTCCCTGCCCAAACCCGAGGCAAATCCAAGGTTTTGTCGTGTCTAGGGCTCGCGTCCCAATGCCATCTTCTGGCACACGACAGAGGGGTTAGTTAGATACAATTTTGTCAATGGGGCCATTAGGATTCGAGTTAGGGATCAAGGTGAACATCCCTGATCTTTGGCTCAAGGTCTGAATTTCAGAATTCTGAAATTCAGAAATCCCAATGAGTCCCCACATGAGAAGCTTGATTTGGGGTTTTATTTGAATTATTTTGGCTAAGCTTTCTCAACATTTCTTGTTGCCCATTAAATATTCTTCAATTTTCATAATTGGCTCAAGTCATAATTTTAAACTTTTCATTCCCTCGTTCTTACTTTCTTGAATTTTTCTCATGGGGCTCACTTAGGGTTCTTAATTAGGGTTGCACATTCTTATCTTTTCAAAGACTCAATTGTTTTGATCATGATACTTTTAAGTATATACTTGGTGAATCCTTTAGTACTTAAGTTATTTTGATGCTCATGCTTACTTTGGTTCACATAAAATGATGGTTCTTGGTTTGGCATTTGAGAAAAACCCTGAGTGACACTGGGGTGTCACAAAAACCGCTGGATTCATCGAGTCAATTGCAAAGACCAACACAGAAAAGATTACAAAATAAATTCTAGAAGGCTTATCTGAAGATACCGATGATAGCGATAGTTATGATGTGGAATGTGGGGGCGAAGACTCCGAAGATCGGTCGTGGCGACCAAGTCATACAGTCTTCGGAAAATCGACTATCAGGCAAAGTCATCTCGATAACATGAGAGGAAGATATTTTTGAGACATATCCATCATGAGGGCTGACAACGGAGACATGACTGCTCCTGTTCCTGAAGAGAATGAAGTCTTAATCTATCGAAGCTTCTTCAAGGCTGGGCTTCGATTCCCCCTAAGGGCTTGTTCGCTTTGGAGTGGATTGAGGGGGATTGCAGGGGATTAGATCCCCCTCAATCCACTCTAAAGCGAACAAGCCCTAAGCAGTTTTGTGGTTGAAGTTTTAAAGATATACCAGATTTTTCTTCACCAGATTACTCCCGAAGCCATCATAAGAATGGGAATCTTCATATGGGCTGTGAGGAGCCAAGGTTTAGAGCCAAGTGCAAAATGTTTCTGCAGCATGCATGAACTTTCGTATGAGACGAAGGCCTGGGGTAAGGAACAGTATCATAACAACTTTGGTTGCTATAGCTTCTTTGCTCGCTCAGGGTCAAGTTTCCCAGTGCCAACATTTCAGAAAAAATGGCCCGGAGACTGGATGAAAGAATGGTTCAATGTGAAGAATGATTTAAAAGAGAGAGAAGATATTAAAGAAATCATTATGCGCCCCATCTGGTCCCGCTTCGGCCTTCAGAAACCGAAGGTAGAAATTGATGAAGCAGCCGAAGGATGCTGAAGGGCCTTTGGCATAATTTGTTCTTTCATTGGGACACGGGACTTAGTCCAAGAGCACGTGGCCTACAGGATATGGCCATTGATAGTCAACTGGGAGATGCCAAAAGAAACCATCAGCAATCCCAATGAAGGTGGGTTGGTTCGACTGAAATATACCTTCAGGTTTGGAGACCAATTTATCGAACCAGACAATGATTGGCTGACGTGTATCGAAGCTACAAGTGATGAACTGCATGGGCCGTACTCCAAAGCAGAGGATAATGCGTTATCTGCGGCATTCGGAAGCTGGAAAAAGAAAAGGCTAAATAGAGTTTTTGATGCTATTGGGTTCATGTACCCTGATTACCGCTACCCGCCACGGGGGCAGAAGATAAAGAGTGCAACTTTCGGGAAAGATGCTGCTTCAGCTGCTCCAAGCGAGCCCGCGCCGAAGAGGAAAAAGGTGAAGGTTCTTACCCACTGGCCGCGATATATTGAACCGGCCATAGTGCCCGAATTTGGTGGTGAGACCTCTTCGGCTACTGAAGCAAAAGAGCATGCGCCTACGCAGAAGATTGAAAAGCCGGCTGCAATGCCGAAGACATACTCAGCCAAATTAGCGGAGCCGAAAGCCGATAATATAGGGGTCGAAGGAACAAAGATATCAGAAATTACAAGCCCTTCGGCAGAAGTGGCAGTGCCGAAGGCACAAAAAGGTCTTACAGCGACCCCTAAGAGGAAAAAGAATGGTCAATGTACTAGATGTGCTGGAGACAATAAAGACAAGCTCTACTCCAAGGAAAACTGCCGAAGCTCCAAAGACGCAGTCTGAGACAAGAGTAACCGAAGCCAAGGCTACAAAGAGCCAGATCGAGACCGAAGCTGGGCCTTCAGAGCCCGTCAAGGAGAAATCCTTGGAAACTGGAGAAGAAATGGAAAAAGAAGCTGCAGAACAAATTCTGCCTAAAAAACTGCCACTCCTATTCCCGAAGTATCTTCTGAAGTTCTTGATTATATTGTACAACACGCTTCGGGAAAAAGGTTGTCTGAAGAAGAAAAACGAGAAGCTCAATACTATGCCCAGAAACCGAAATATTCAAAGGGGGCATTGGTATTCAACGGCAGCGGAGAAGAAGATTTCTTATATTGTCTCCCAGACAACAAGGAGATTTCTGTCTGCCGGGAGATGAGTAGAAGCTTCGGATTCCCAACACTGGAAGTCGGGCTTTCGACACTCTCGAAAGATGAATTGGCGGACAGCTTAGCATATAATAGTTTAAAGGTGTGAGAATAAAAAAAATTGTACTTAAAAACGAAATTTTTTGTTTATTTGCTTATGCTTAATACCGCACTTCTTTTGCAGGGCCTGATTCTTAGCAATGCCCTCAGGGCGCAGAAAAATGCCGAAGACGAGGGATGCACTATAGCTCTGAACAACCTTCATTCCGAAGTAATTGAACTAAGAAACGAAGGTCTTGAAAAAGATAAAATATTAAATTCATTAGTGAACAAAATAAAAGATGACGAAGCTACTTCCAAAGCCCAAGCTGAAGCCTAGAAATGTGAAATTGAGGACCTTCAGAAACAGCTGGCTGAAGCAAAATTAAAATGCGCTGTTGCCGAAGCTGAACGAGATGCCAGTGATTACTGGAAAAATTACTGGGAAAAAATAGTTGCAGAACTTCGGGCATCAAAAGAAAAATGCTTTGAAAAATCTATAGAATGTGTAAAAAAGATAAAAACAAGCTTTGCCAATGTTGGTGCGTATTCAAGTGAAGACAACTTCGTACGAGGCGATCCCGAAGGGCCAATTGAGTGGATCAGCAGCGAGGCCGAAGCCTTTGAGGAGATTTTAAATGACCGTGGGGACGTCTGCGCCTTCTCAGGTGCAAGGAGAATTGCGGCTATCTTGGAGAAATCAGGTTGCGATCACGTAAAAACTCTGGCCCAAGCAAAAGCTACTTTATCTATTGATGATACAAAGGACCCCTCGACCGAAGCAAGCTTACTTTGTGGAAAATTCTTTACTGACATATGGAAAAATGGCGGTCGAGGGATGGCTCACGAAATAATAAAGAAGAGCGAAAAAGATACTCACGATGCTAGGGAAGCAACGAAGGCATCTGAAAAAGCTGCAGAACTCGAAAGACGGATAGGTATTGCTTAATAGCTTTTTAACTTTATTTTTTATTTTTGTGACTTCAAACTTATTTACGTTTTCTACCACAGCCGAACTATGTCCTCCCCCAGAGCCCTCCGAGTCGTTGGCCGACCCAGAAGCAAAGGCATCAGCAGAAATTGTTAGGATGGCTGAAGCTATTGTAGACGAAGCCGTTACCCAACTGCTGACCGAAACTGCAGATGAAGTTTTGAAGGAAGAATAATAGATATTGTAAAAACATTGCTAGAATATTAATGTAACATTTGCTGGACTATGCTTGTAATATTTGGTGCTCATGAGTTTTTAATGTAATATATAAATGGCTTTGTAATTCATTTCTTTGCGATGCATGAAACTTTTATTGTACATACCGTTTTTGAGCCTTCGGCGAAAAAACACCTTCCCTTCTTTTCATGCTTCGTAAAGAAGAGTTTTTATGCTTCATGAGAAATTCTTCAATCATCGCAGAAACATTAATGCTTCATCAGTAATAGACTTTCTTCCTTGATATCAGAGTGCTTTATAAAAATGCTCCAAGCGTCGCCATAATACTGATATTTCGTCAATAAAAGACTTCCCCTCCACTTCAGAGTTGATAAAACCGTATCTCTTTAAAACTTATTTTGTGCCTTAGCACAATTTCACTTTTTCGAAGCATTCTCCGAAGGTCAACATTGTATCCCCTTCTTGTGCCATTGATGCAATATGATATATGATGTTATGTTATGCGAATGATGTGATGATGTTATGCTTTGCAAAATGATATTTGTGCCGAAGATACACACACATCCCCACTGTAGGATACACAATGTCCTTGCCGTTTATTTTTCGGCTTCACCGCTTATTTTTCGGTGTATCAGCGTTGACTTTTCGCTGTAAGTTCTGCATTCCCTTAGAAACGTCTTTTGAACTTCTTCGCCTTCTATTTCGGCGGTATTCGTGTTGACTTTTCGCGCTTCGCCTTATATTTCGGCGGAATCAGCGTTGACTTTTCGCTGTAAGCTCTGCATTCCCTTTGGAATGACTTTTGAGCAGAAAACTTACACTGTGCTCCTTTAGGAACGACTTTTTGTAGCTTCGGCAAACTTACGCTGCGTTCCGTAGAACGACTTTTTGTAGCTTCGGAAATTCTTGTAATGTACTTTTTTTAGCCGCGCGTTCTCTTAGGAACTACTTTTTTGTGCTTCGGCGATTTTTAGACTCCGTAAGTCTGTGGAGAAAACATATTTTCACTATGGCAAAAACGAAGCTATTACAAGGAATTGAAAACAACAAGAAAACTAAGTTTTCAACAATTGTTCCTTAGTAAGAAAGAAAATGACAATAACTATAAAATCTGTTTTAGGGGTAGGATATCTCTTTAGTAGATATGTTTCGATTCTGGCACAGTACTGTTGACTATGCGAGCTTCGGACTCCTCCCTGAAGTCTCTCTGTTGATGGGTCTATTGACTCCCTTCTGGCTGTTGATCGCGTGAAAATGCAGGTTGTGGTGGTGGCGGAGGTGGGAGATGTGGCCAGGATGCATGTGCCTGACTAGCCGAAGCAACAGACGCTGCAGGATGGTTACCTACATATTCTGGTATGTAGGGTGAATGATACGAAGCAGTATGCATAACCTGCTTCGGCTGGTTCTGCTGAGCTGCAGCTTCTGCTATTTCCTTCTGTTTCTGAATGGTGACATGGCACATCCTTGTAGTATGGCCCTTGTCCTCTCCACAGAATAATCAATAAATTTTCCTGGGCTGATCCCCAAACCTTCCTCTGAAGCCCCTGGCGCCTCTGCCCCTTGGAGCTGGCGGCCGAGGATAGCTTTGTTGCTGCCCCGAAGCTTGTGAGGAATATTGTGGCCTCTGTTGCTGACTTCCTCTGTCGTCATTCTGGGTGGAATGAATTGATCTGACGTGCCTTGGGTGGATTCTCCCTCCGAAGCCCCTGGTCATCTCGGAGAACCTGTAAGCTTCCTCCCTTCTTTGATGAAAGTCATTATCAGTGCAGATGTATTCCTCCATCTTTTGAAGCAATTTCTCTAGGGTCTGAGGGGGTTTCCTGGCGAAGTATTGGGCCGTAGGTCCTGGCCGAAGCCCCTTGATCATGGCCTCAATGACAATTTCATTAGGCATTGTTGGTGTTTGTGCCCTCAGACGCAAGAACCTTCGAACATATGCCTAGAGGTATTCTTCGTGATCTTGCGTGCACTGGAACAAAGCTTGAGCGGTAACCGGCTTCATATGAAACCCTTGGAAACTAGTGATCAGCATGTCCTTCAGTTTCTGCCATGATGTAATTGTTCCTGGCCGAAGAGAGGAGTACCAGGTTTGCGCAATATTCTTGACTGCCATGACGAAAGATTTCGCCATGACTGCAGTATTGCCTCTATATGAAGATATGGTTGCTTCATAGCTCATCAGAAACTGCTTCGGATCTGAGTGCCCGTCATACATGGGCAGTTAGGGTGGCTTGTAAGACGGGGGCCAAGGTGTAGCCTGCAATTCTGCTGACAGAGGAGAAGCATCATCAAAAGCAAAATTTCCTTGATGGAAATCCTCATACCATTCATCCTCGTTGAAGAAGCCTTCTTGATGAAACTCCCTATGTTGAGGCCTTCGCTCATGCTCATCTTGAGCAAGATGGCGTACTTCTTTAGTAGCTTCATCAATCTGCCTCTAAAGGTCAGCTAGTCGAGCCATCTTCTCCTTCTTCCTTTGTACTTGTTGATGAAGCATCTCCATATTCCTGATTTCTTGGTCCAACTCGTCCTCCTGGGGTGTTGGACTAGTGGCCTTCCTCTTCTGGCTTCGGGCCACTCGAAGAGAAAAGGTCTCCTAGTTTAGGTCCAGCGGCTGCAGAGCGGCAGCCCCTGTCGCTGAAGCTTTCTTCGGTGGCATGACGAAGGTCAATGCTTGCCGAAGGTGGTCGAAAAGAGTTCACCGGAGGTGGGCGCCAATGTTGGGGACTTGTTCTCAAATGCTTCGAGTTAAGAACAAGACAACACAGAAAATGTTAAATGTTAAAGTCCTTCATCCTTCGAAGCATTATTTCCCTTGGGATATAATGATTTTCGGACGAAGGTTATGAAGGACATACCTTCATCAGCAACATATAATAATGAAGAAGGAATCATATGAGATATAAAAGATAACATAAACAATCATGTATTATTATCAGCTCATTTCTATTTTATTATTATGGAAAAATAGAAATGATATCAAATTACAAATGTACCTTCGACTTGAAGGAGGTAAAAGTACAAGCGTGACGCAAAAGAAAATGCCAAGTCAGCGTGAACAGTACGGGAGCACTGTTCATCTATTTATAGGCATGGGGCGCAGCCCATGTGAAATTACACCCATGCCCTTTACATTTGCTAATGATTCTATAGTAATCCATCAAGGTCTAAATAGTCTTTTCCCTTTTAAGTCGGTTTCCTTTTCTGCTGTCTTGCCGAAGCTTCCCTGTGGATAGCTTCGGCTCTGCGCCAACCTTCGTATTCTTTGTGCTTCTTCACACTATGGTTCGTTTTTGAGCCTTCGAAGGTCCGAGTCCGAAGGTACCTTTTCATGTATTATACTCCAGAAACATTGTTAAATCATGTTTTTGAGGACCTTCGGAAGACGAAGGCCCCCAACAGGAGGTGAACATCTTCTTCTCCCCTGTCTTGTGGTTCGTGCATCCATTGTCGATAATCCAACTTGAGCCCCGGATGCATAAACCTGTAAGGAATTTAAGCTTGGGTTTTAGGTACCCAACTCTTGTTGGGTCCTACAAGGTTAGTCACAACAGTTTTTGGAACTCATATGCAAGTTTTGTCTCCCTTGCATTTGGATCCCAACTTCCTAGCAACTACTTTTGCATTCTTACATAAAAGTACAAAGGAAGCATTGCAAGTATGGAAAACAGTAGTAGGACCATTGCAAACTCTCCTAGGCGCATGAGACACAACATGATTACGCCTAGGCCTATTTCTACCATAAGTATAATGTTGGGGGCCTTCGGCTTCCAAAGGTCCTCAAAAACATGATTTAACAATGTTTTTGGAGTAAAGTACATTAACAGGTATCTTCGGACTTGGATCAGAGCCACGGTAGGACGAAGCACAAGGAACACGAAGGTTTGCGCAGAGCCGAAGCTGTGCGCAAGGGAGCTTCGGCATGTTGGCAGGAAAAAGGAAACCGACTTAAAGAGGAAATGGCTATCCAGACCCTGATAAATTACTATAGAGTTATTATCAAATGCAAAGGGCTTGGATGTAATTTTGCATGGGCTGCGACCCGTGCCTATAAATAGATGAACAGTACTCCCGTACTGTTCACGCTGATTTGACATTGGCTTTTGCATCACACTTGTGCTTTTACCTTCTCACGATCTGAAGGTACATTTGTAATTTGATATCATTTCTATTCCGTCATCAAAATAAAATAGAAATGAATTGTCAATAATTCATAACCATTCATGTTAACTTATATGGTTCATATAATCCCTTCTTCATTATTATATTCTATGCTGATGAAGGTACGTCCTTCATAACCTTCGTCCGAAAATCATTATATCCTTAGGGAAATAATGCTTCGAAGGGCGAAGGATATTAACATTTAACATTTTATGTTGCCTTGTTCTTAATTCATAGCATTTGAGAACAAGTCCCCAACATTGGCGCCCACCTCCGGTGAACTCACTTCCATTTTTTGAGTCTTGAACACTTTCGGCAAGCATCACCTTCGTCATGCCGCCGAAAAAAGCTTCAGCGACAGGTGCCGGTACTTTACAGCCGCTGGATCCCAATCAGGATGTCCTTTCTCTTAGAGAGGCCCGAAGCCAAAAGAGGAAGGCTGTTAGTCCAACACCTCCGGAGGATGACCTGGATCAGGAGATCCAAAACCTGGAGATCCTTCAGCAACAGGTGCAACGCAAGAAGGAGAAGATGGCTCGTTTAGCTGATCTTCAGAGACAGATAGACGAAGCTTCCGAAGAGGTCCGTCATCTTGTTCAAGATGATCAAAGCCGAAGGCCTCCACGCAGAGAGCTTCATCAGGAAGGCTTCCACAATGAGGATGACTGGTATGAAGATTTCCATCATGGAAACTTTGCTTTTGATGATGCTTCTCCTCTCTCAACAGAATTGCAGGCTACACCATGGCCCCAGTCCTACAAGCCACCACAGCTCCCCATGTATGACGGTCATACAAACCCCAAGCAATTCCTGATGAGCTACGAAGCAACGATATCTTCGTATGGTGGCAATACGGCAGTCATGGCAAAATCTTTTGTCATGGCTGTCAGGAGTGTTGCTCAGACTTGGTACTCTTCTCTTCGGCGAGGGACAATCACTTCTTGGCAGAAATTGAAGGATATGCTGATAACTAGCTTTCAAGGGTTTCAGACAAAGCCAGTCACCGCTCAGGCTCTCTTCCAGTGTACCCAGGACCATGAAGAGTACCTTCAGGCATATGTCCGAAGGTTCCTGCGCCTGAGGGCACAAGCGCCGACAGTGCCCAATGAAATTGTCATTGAGGCCATGATTAAGGGGCTACGGCCGGGACCGTCAGTGCAGTACTTTGCCAGGAAGCCACCACAAACGTTGGAGAAGCTGCTCCAGAAGATGGACGAATACATTCGAGCTGACAATGACTTCCGCCAAAAAAGGGAGGAAGCATTCAGGTTCTCTGAAATGACCAGGGGCTTCGGAGGAAGATTTCACCCGAGGCATGTTAGGTCAATCCATAACTCTGCTCAAACTGATGATCGAGGGAGCCAGCAGCAAAGGCCACAACACTCTTCACAAGCTTCGGCCCAACAGCAGAGTTCTTTTCGGCCGCCAGCGCCAAGGGGCAGAGGCGCCAGGGGCTTCGGGGGAAGGTTTGGAGACCAGCCAAGAAAAATATATTGCCTATTCTGTGGTGAAGACAAGGGTCATACTACCAGGATGTGCCATGTTACTATCCAGAAGCAGAAGGAAATAGCGGAAGCAGCAGCGCAACAGAGTCAACCGAAGCAGGTCATGCATACTGCTTCGTATCACTCACCTTATATTCCAGAGTATGTAGGCAATCACCCTGCAGCTTCTGTTGCTTCGGCGAGTCAATCCCAAGCATCCTGGCAGAAACCTCCACCGCCACCGCCGATCCAGCGAGGACAACAGCCAGAAGGGAGTCAGCACAATCATCTTCAGAGGGATTTCAGAGAGGAATCCGAAGCTCGCACAGTCAACAGCACTGTGCCAGAGTCGAAGCACATTTATTGACAAATATCCTACCTCAACAGCAGTTCTTTTGCATTTTCTACATTCACTATTCCCCTTTTGTCAATAAGAAACAATTACGAAGAGTTTTAACGTCTTTTGTTGAATTTCAATTCCTTGTAATATTTTCGTCTTTTACCATAATAAAGATATGTTTTTTCCATAGGCTTGAGTTGCCGAAGCATACGAACTTATACTGATTTGGAGGACCTTTGAATTATCAAAAATTTGATCTAACGGACACAGTACAAATTGTTCGAAATAGTAAAAAGTCGTTCCTAAGGGAGCGCAGTGTAAGTTTTCTAAACTTACAGCGAAAAATAAACGCTGATTCCGCTGAAAGTAAAAGGCGAAGAAGCTCCTAAGGGAGGCTTACAACAAAAAATAAACGCTGATTCCGCTGAAAGTAAAAGGCGAAGAAGCTCCTAAGGGAGGCTTACAGCGAAAAATAAACGCTGATTCCGCTGAAAGTAAAAGGCGAAGAAGCTCCTAAGGGAGGCTTACAGCAAAAAGTCAGCGCTGATATATAAAGTGTGTGTGCTTTATTACAGGGATATGTATCTGCGGCATAAAAATCATTTTGCATAACATAACATCATCACATCATTTTTGCATAACATAAGCATCATACAGCATACTGCATCTGGAACAAGAAGGGGATACAATGTTAATCTTTAGAACATATTTTGGAAAAGAGAAAATCGTGCTAAGGCACAAGACGAATCGAAGTGAAGAGAAGCTTCGGAGGATAGTTCACGAAGCTTGGATGTTTTTATCAGAGAAGTAAACAAATTCTTGTGATATAGAAAAGATTTTCTTCACGAAGCATGAAAAGAAGGGAAGGTGTTTTTTCGCCGAAGGCTCAAAAAATGGTATGTACGCAAAGTTTCATGCATCGTAAAGAATTAAATTATAAATAGACTATATGTTACATTCAAAGTTACAATACATTACACATCTTATGTTCCAAATGTTTATACAATAACGATTTAATTCTCCTTGAGAACTATCTCTGCAGCTTCGTTCAAAAGTTGGTTGACAACCTTATCCATAATGTCTTCAGCCATTTTTCTAATTTCATCGTCCCCCTTCGGGTGGGGGCCCGGAGATGCCTCAGCACGTTCTGAGGGAAGAAAAGATACGACTATATTACTATTACAAACCGAGAACAAAGTTTGGAATTAAAAATTACAGCATGATAAAAACCACTAATTAATACCTATGTGCCCTTCGGGCTCTGTACTTTTCTCGGCAGCTTCCGCTACTTTCCTAGCATCATGAATGCCTTTTTCACTCTTTTGAATAATTTCTTGCGCCATTTCTCGGCCGCCGTTGTCCCAGATATCAGTAAAGAATTTTCCACCAACCATGCTTGCTTCGGCCGAGGGGTCTTTGATGTCTTCGGAGGTCAAGGCAGCTTTGGACTGAGCTAAGGATTTTACATGCTCACAACCCATTCTCTCCAAAACAGTAGCAACTCCTCTAGCACCCGAAAAAGCGCAGATGTCCCCATGGCTATTCAGAATTTCTTCGAAGGCCTCTGCTTCGTGACTGATCCATTCCATTAGACCTTCAGGATTGCCTCTTAAAAAATTCTCTTCACTAGAGAATGCGCCAACGCTGACGAAGCTACATTTTATCTTTTTGACGCACTCTATGGATTTAACATAACATTTCCTCTGGGACGCACGAAGCTCTTTAACACTCATCTCTAAATGATTGGCCAGTTGATCACTAAGCTCGCGTTTTGTTTCTTCAAGTATACGCTCTTCTTTAGCTCTAGCTAGCTGTTTCTGAAGATCTTTAATTTCACGTCTTTGGGCTTCGGCCTGGGCCTTTGAAGCAGCTTTGTCCTTTTTTACCTTGTCTACCAATGTGAGCAGAATTTTATCTTTTTCCAGAGCTTCGTTTCTCAGTCTAATAACTTCTGATCATAGATTGTTGAACGCAATTTCGTAGCTCTCGTCTTCGGCACTCTTTTGTGCCCTCAATGCATTGCTTAGAATTAAACCCTATATGAAAAAGAGTTCATATAAGAATAAAAGAATGAGTTACAAATTATAAAATTTTCAAATTCCCATACCTTCAGGCTATTGTACGCAAGACTGTCCGCGAGATCTTCTTTCGTCATAGCACACAAGCCAGCTTCGAGCTTCGGAAACCCCATACTTCTAGCCATCTCCCGGCAGACGGACAATTCTTTGTTGTCCGGGAGGCAGTATAGGAAATCTTCTTCGTTTGTCCCATTGAACACTAGTGCCCCCTTCGGATATTTCAATTCTTTGGCATAGTGATTAGCTTCAAAAACTTCTTCTTCCGATAATTTCTTCCCCGAAGCATGTCGCACGATATAATCGTATATTTTGGAAGATGCTTCGGGGGTAGCGGTATCAATTTCTTCGACCAAAGTTGGCTCTGACATTTTCACTTCTTCGGTGGCCTTTGCAATTTTTGCTTCTTCTGCTTCCAAAGGTGTTACCTTGGTCGGTTCTGCAGGCCCGGTTTCAATTCCAGTCTGTTGCTTCGGAGCTTTAGCAACGGATACTTCAACAAGCGCCTCAGAAGTTTCAGCAGTCTTCTTTGGGGTTGTGCTTGGAAGTTTAATTGTTTCCAAAACATCCAATACGTTAACCATTCTCTTTCTTTTTGGGGTCACTGTTGGCCCCTTTTTAATTTTTGTTACTTCAATTTCTACTGAAGGACTTAAAATTTCTGATATTTTTGCTTCCTCAGTTGATGCTTTTGCTTCTTCCATCTTTTCTGTCGATGGCGCTTCGGCCAACTCTTTGGTTTTTGGTAACAGAATCTGTGGTTCCTCCAATTCTTTTGTTGTTGGCGCTTCGGCCAGCTCTGTGGCTCCTGGCAACGGAGTTGATCCCTTAGCTTCGGGAGCCGTAGATGTTGCGCTGCCGAATTCAGGCACTGTGGCTAGTTCAATGTAGCGTGGCCGGTGTGTGAGAACTTTCACCCTTTTTCTCTTCGGTGCTGGCTCGCTAGGAGCAACTGAAGCGGTTTCTTTTGCAGAAGTTGTACCTTTCTTTTTTTGTCCCCGCACTGGATAATGGTAGTCGGGGTACACGAACCCAATTGCATCAAATACTCGGTTCAGTCTTTTCTTTCTTCGGCCTCCGAAGGCTGCTGACAATGCAGTATCTTCAGCCTTCGAATATATCCCAAGCAATTCATCGCTTACAGTCTCAATGCTTTTTAACCAATCATCATCTGGTTCAACGAACTTGTCCCCATACTTGAATGTATACTTCAGCTTGACTAGCCCACCTTCGTCAGTTTCTTTAACAGTTTCTTTTGGCATTTCCCAATTATCCGCAAGAGGCCATACTCTGAAGGCAATGTGTTCTTGTATTAAATCTCTGGTTCCAATAAAAGAGCAGACTACGCCGAAGGCCCGTTGGCATTCTTCGGCTGCTTCATCCATTTCTATCTTTGGTTTCCGGAGTCCGAAGCGCTGCCAGATGGGGCACATAATGACATCCTTAATATCCTCTCGAGCCTTCAAATCATTTTTAACATAGAACCATTCTTTCATCCATTCCCCGGGCCATCTCTTACGAAACGTGGGCACGGGGCAGCTTGACCCAGAGCGAGCGCCGAAGCTGTAGCAACCAAAGTTGTTATGATATTGCTCTTTGCCCCAGGGTTTTGTTTCGTATAGCAATTCATGAATATTGCAAAAGCTTTTTGCACTTGGCTTTAGGCCTTGACTCTTCATAGCCCAGACGAAGATTCCCATTCTTGTTATTGCTTTAGGGATAAGTTGATGTAGGTAAACCTGATATATTTTCAGAACTTCTACCACGAATTTGCTTAGAGGAAATCGTAGCCCAGCTTTCAGAAAGCTTCGGAAAATAATGACTTCATCATCTCCAGGAGTCGGCACAGTCTTTTCTCCGGCATCTGCTCTTACAATAGACATATCCAGAAAATATCTCCCCCTCATGTTTTCAAGGTGATTTTGCCCGATAGTTGATTTCCCGAAGACTGAATGGCTTGGTCGCCATGGCCGATCCTCGGAGTCTTCACCCCCACTATCTGCGTCATAGCTGTCACTATCACCAGTATCTTCAGATAAACCTTCTAAGATCTCCCTTGTAATCTTCTCCGTGTTCGTCTTCGCTATTGACTCAAGAAAACCCAGATGCATCTCTTCAGAAAGGCTCAGCTTCGTTTCGGCAACAACCTTCTTCTCCTCAGACATCTCTTCGGAATTCTTCCTCTCGTTTCCGAAGCTTAAAACTAAGGAGAAAACCAAATATTTGTGGGCAGAAAGCTTTTTGAGCAGGCAGAACGGATGGCAAGAGAGCGTGTCAAATAAATTGTGGCGAGCCCCTATTTATAAACCCATTATGTTGGAGACTGGAGGGTCCCAGTTGCCAATGACTGTTGCTATTCTAGCAAGAGGAAGGTGTTTTTTTGGACCTTCGGCTCATAGCCTTCGTCCATTTCGCAATCTGAATCTATTATTCTAACAAATTAATATTGCGAGGGGCTACTGTTGGGGGCCTTCGGCTTCCGAAGGTCCTCAAAAACATGATTTAACAATGTTTTTGGAGTAAAGTACATTAACAGGTATCTTCGGACTTGGATCAGAGCCACGGTAGGACGAAGCACAAGGAACCCGAAGGTTTGCGTAGAGCCGAAGCTGTGCGCAAGGGAGCTTCGGCATGTTGGCAGGAAAAAGGAAACCGACTTAAAGAGGAAAAGGCTATCCAGACCCTAATAAATTACTATAGAGTTATTATCAAATGCAAAGGGCTTGGATGTAATTTTGCATGGGCTGCGACCCGTGCCTATAAATAGATGAATAGTACTCCCGTACTGTTCACGCTGATTTGACATTGGCTTTTGCATCACACTTGTGCTTTTACCTTCTCACGATCTGAAGGTACATTTGTAATTTGATATCATTTCTATTCCGTCATCATAATAAAATAGAAATGAATTGTCAATAATTCATAACCGTTCATGTTAACTTATATGGTTCATATAATCCCTTCTTCATTATTATATTCTATGCTGATGCAGGTACGTCCTTCATAACCTTCGTCCGAAAATCATTATATCCTTAGGGAAATAATGCTTCGAAGGGCGAAGGATATTAACATTTAACATTTTATGTTGCCTTGTTCTTAATTCATAACATTTGAGAACATGTCCCCAACATATAAGTAGAGCTAGAAGCAACCATAGCATGAGAAGTATGATAACTCGGTAAAACAGCATGATCATAGCATCTATCATTATGAGCATGCCTAGTAAATTTCCTATCATAAATATAGGCATGGTTTTTTGAGAACTACTAGTCATAGGGGTCTTCCCTTTCTCCTTATTGGGAATGGAAGTCCTTTGGCTTGTTATGTTCTTGGTTTCCTTACGAAAACCAAGTTCATCCTTAATTGAGGGGTGTCTACCAACAGTGTAGGCATCACTAGCAAATTTTAGTTTATCATAATCAACTTTGCAAATCTTAAGTTGAGCATTAAGACTTGCCACCTCATTGTTTAATTTATCAATAGAATTAAGATGTTCATCACAGGCATCAACATCAAAGTCCTTACATCTATTGCAAACAATTACTTGCTCTACACATGAACTAGTTTCCTTAACTTTCTCTAGCTTAGCATTTAATTCATCATTTAAATTCTTTAAGCTAGATATAGATTCATGACAGGAAGACACTTCAGAAGATAGCAGTTCATTCTTTTTAATTTCTAAAGCAAGGGATTTTTGAACACTAACAAATTTATCATGTTCTTCATACAAAATGTCCTCTTGCTTTTCTAGAAGTCTATCCTTTTCATTAAGAGCATCAATTAGTTCATTTATTTTGTCTACTTTAGCTCTATCTAGTCCTTTAAATAAATCAGTGTAATCTACTTCATCATCAGATGATTCCTCATCGCTAGAAGAAGAGTACTTGGGGGTATCTTGAATACGTACCTTCTTCTCCTTAGCCATAAGGCAAGTATGACGTTCGTTTGGGAAGAGCGAAGATTTGTCGAAGGTCGAGGTAGCCAGTCCTTCATCGTCGGAGTCAAATGAAGAGCAGTCAGAATCCCATTCCTTTCCAAGGTGTGCCTCGCCCTTCGCCTTCTTGTAGTTCTTCTTCTTCTCCCTCTTCCCGTGCTTTTCTTGTCCCTGGTCATTATCATTGTCGGGGCATTGAGCTATGAAATGAACAGTCTTACCACATTTGAAGCAGGAGCGCTTTCCCCTTGTTTCATTCTTGTTGGGGTACTCCTTGCGTCCTTTTAGCGCGGTCTTGAAGCGCTTGATGATAAGCGCCATTTCATCTTCATTTAGCCCGGCAGCCTCCACTTGTGCTACCTTGCTTGATAACGCCTCCTTGCTACTAGTTTCTTTGAGAGCAACGGGTTGCGGCTCGTAGATTGGCAGTGGACCATTTAGGGCATCGTCCACGTATCGCGCCTCCTTCACCATCATGCGCCCGCTCACGAATTTTCTGAGGATCTCCTCGGGCGTCATTTTGGTGTACCTGGGATTTTCACGAATAAGGTTGACAAGATGGGGGTCAATAACAGTAAATGACCTGAGCATGAGTCGGACGACATCATGATCCATCCATCTTGTGCTTCCGTAGCTTCGGATTTTGTTGACCAGGGTCTTGAGCCTGTTGTAGGTTTGTGTTGGCTCCTCTCCCCTGATCATCGCGAACCTCCCTAGCTCGCCCTCCACCAGTTCCATCTTGGTGATCATGGTGGTATCATTTCCCTCATATGATATCTTGAGGTTGTCCTAGATTTGTTTGGCGCTGTCCAAGCTGCTAACCTTGTTATATTCATCCCTGCACAGAGATGCTAGCAGAATAGTAGTAGCTTGGGTATTTTTATGAATTTGTTCATTTACAAAGACAGGATTATCAATGCTATCAAAATGCATCCCATTTTCTACGATTTCCCATATGCTAGGATGGAGAGAGAATAAATGACTACGCATTTTATGACTCCAAAACGAATAGTCCTCTCCATCAAAGTGTGGAGGTTTTCCAAGAGGAATCGATAGTAAATGCGCATTTGAATTATAGGGAATGCGAGAATAATCAAAAGAATAATTTTGATTAACCGTCTTTTTCTTGGACGAGGAGTCGTCGTCCCTTGGTGAAGAAGAGAAAGTGTCGCTGTCGTAGTAGATGATCTTCTTGATGCGCCTCTTCTTCCCGTCCCTCTTCTTGTGACTCGAGCCTGAGTCAGTGGGCTTGTTGTCTCTTGGCTCGTTGAAGAGGGACTCCTTCTCCTTGTCATTGACCACCATCCCCTTACCCTTAGGATCCATCTCTTCGGGCGGTTAGTCCCTTAGATGAAGAGTACGGCTCTGATACGAACTGAGAGCACCTAGAGGGGGGTGGATAGGTGATCTTGTAAAATCCAACACTAAATAGCCACAAACTTGGTTATTAAAGTGTTAGTGTGACCAAGTTGCTAGAATGCTTAGAGAAGGCTTGGTTGTTTTGCTCCATGCTCCTAGGTGTCCCTTCTAACACCCTAAATTTGGGGGTATAAAATTTCT
Source organism: Zea mays (assembly GCF_902167145.1). Classification (NCBI taxonomy): domain Eukaryota; kingdom Viridiplantae; phylum Streptophyta; class Magnoliopsida; order Poales; family Poaceae; genus Zea; species Zea mays. Next base: position 26,155,431 of record NC_050100.1, on the reverse strand, counting down.
TTCTTATGACCATCCAAATTCAGGTGTTACTCTTCTCTATCTCACTCTAGTTTCTCTCTCTCTAGTTTTCTCTCTCTCTCTCTTTCCCTTTTAATTAGGGTTAATTGTATTAGTGAGGGATTATTTAATTTATTTTCTCCAAAACATGAGTCGTGGAATGTTGCATCATATTGAGCCTAAATATTCTTTGAAATGTTGCACATATTTGATTTGGTTTGAATTTGAAACTTGATTTGAATTTGAATTGAAAACCCTAGAGAAAATAAATAGAAAGCAATTAGAAATTCGAGGAAAAAGGAAAAGCTAATTTGGCCCAAGACAACCCACTTAGCCCAGTCCGCGCGCGCCCACGCCCGCGTGCCCCCTCTGCTTGACAGGCGGGTCCCGCCTATCAGCGCAAACCTGAGCGCCCTCTCTCTCCCTCTCTCTCTGTCCCGTGGGCCAGACCTATCGGCGCAAGTTCTCTCACGCGCACCCGCTCTCCCTCTCTCTGTCCCACCGTCCCCACCTGTCAGCCCGTCTCTAACCTCTCGCCCACGATCTCCCCGCCGTGGACGCTCCCACGACCGCGCGTTCTTCGGCCACATTCGAGCCCCCGCGCCCCTTTTGAATCCCGCGCCCTGCTCGCCCACCTCCCCTCTCTCATTTGCGCCCTCTACCCAGCTCCCTCGCCCTCTCTCTCGCTCTACCCGTGCAAACCGAGAGCTCTGCCACCGCCTGTCGACGTCCACCGCCTGTTCCGTGGCCGCCGTTGCGCCCGTGCCCCGTCCAGTGCCACGTTGAGCTTCGCCTTTCCGTTAGCTACTCGGGACACCCTTTGGTGTGCCCCTTCCCTCCTTGGTTCAGCCGGCCCGCGCTCACCGGAGTGATTCTCGCGCAGCTGGAGCTCCGCCACCGTTGTCCGTCGCGTCCCTGCACCACCGTCGTTGCCCCGTGACTCCATCACTTCCCCTCGAGGTGAGAAACCTGCCTGCGCCCCTAATTTCTTGTGTACTGCCCTGTTGTTCGCGCGATTGCTCGCCGGAGCAATCTAGCGTCGCCGCTAGTCCGCCTCTCCGCGTGTAGCGCCCTCTGGTGCTCCCGCACCGGCGTGGTACCCTCGGCTGAGTTCACTAGATCACCCTGAACACGCTTGAACCACCCCCCAAGCCTTTGGAGCCCTGTCGTGGCCAGTCTCACCTGTCGTGTGAGTTTTGCTTAAGAACCCCCCTGGTTTTAGGAAATCAACTCGCCGTCCTCTGTTTTACCGCATAGGTCCCTGGTTTCTTTAGAATAACCCCCTGGACTTTTATTTAATTACAGATTTAGCCCTAATTTCATATTTCAAACTTCAAAACTTGTTTATTTCATATCTTTTTCATATGAACTCCAAATTTAGTGGTTCAAATTGCAAAATGCTCACAAGATTATTCTCCGTTCAAATAAAATATGACCAACTGTAATCTGTATACTTTAATTTTTACACTTAGAATATAGAATTAAAGAATATGTTGATTTATTTATTTAATAAAATAAATAAAAGGAGAATCCTAGGAGTAAAGTATATTCAATTTTATGAGATTAGTGTTATGCATCACATGGATTTATTCTTGGCTTAACCTTTAGGTCTTAATGACATAAATAGAATTAGGAATGTAATTATGGATAACACTTAAAGGATAATCAAATTCCTAAATAAGAGTAGTTCATCTGATAATTTCATCTCTACTTGTTTAATTACCTCTTAACCTTCTTTGAGCCATGTTCCAAACACTTAGAGAGTAATCAATCCTCCACTTAAGATTAGTCCATTTTATAACTTGATATCATTCCCCTACACTTAATACTATACCTTTTTGAGTTGTCTGCCAATGTTTGTACATGTTTGATGTGTTTTTCATTTATACTTTTCCAAATGTATTGAATGTATGTTCGCTTTACTTAGACAACGAGCAGTCCGAGGTTCCTGAGTGTGTTGCTGAAGGTCCCTCTAAGCAACAACCTGGTGAAGGCAAGTGTCCTCAGACCTATCATGTCCTACTTTACTTTATAATTCACTGTCCTGCATTACATTATTGAAACTTAAGGATTGACTAGTTTGTATTTACCTTACCCTTGTTTACCTTTTTGGGTTAATCATGGTTAGCTTATGCTATTGCTTTAACTTAATCAATGAACATGATGTGATCTTTTATGATACGATGACGTTATCCCGATGAGGTTCTTGTGATTACTTTAGAGGGCTTAGGCTGTTTCCTGGGTACCTCTCCGTAAGGACCTGTTTGGGGAGTGACAACCCGGGATAACAGTGCAACCATGAGGGTGGAATGGGACGCCCTTAGCTGATTAATTAGAGGAACCAGAGGAGTAGTTGGCTTTGCCGTAGGACCATCAATGGGGTCCAGGCACAATACTTGCTCTGCCGAGGCTGGTTGCAGAGGTTCTTTGATTTGGTTTTGTTAGTCACCCTTTCTGTCGGGAGATGTACAGTGTTTATCAAACTGGAGAAACCTAACGGGCTACTATGACCTCTAGGAAATCTTTATAAAGGCTACGTTGTGTGACCCTGCTAGGTCACCTTGGTAGTGATCAATGGGGAGGCTAGAACCCTGGGCAGAATGGGAATCACGGCTTGTGGATAAAGTGTGCAACCTCTGTAGAGTGTTAGAAACTGGTATATCAGCCGTGTTCACGGTTATGAGCAGCCTTGGGATCCTCTTTGATTAGAAGAACTTTGACTACATTTATGATGATGATTAGCAATGATGGTTATAATTTTGATCTCTGGTATTTCCTCTTGGAGGGAGTACTTCTAGGTAATAACTGGGTTATTACTAAAATTTGGCTATAATTATAGTAATAAAACTTGACCAACTAAAAGCAACTGCTTAACCTTAACTCCACATACAGCTAGTCCACTTTAGCCAAACGGGACATTTGCTGAGTACGTTGATGTGTACTCATCCTTGCTTTACAAACCACCCCACCCCAGGTTGTCCCCACTGTACTCAGTGCTCAGGAGGTGAAGCTGGTAACATGGAGGACTTTGAGGAGTTCCAGGACTACGACAAGTTTTAGTTTACATTAGTGGCAAACCCCCAGTCAGTTGCCTATGTAGGCTTACATTCTACGTTTCATTACTCCGCACTTTGATGTTATTGTTAAACACTATGGATATGTATTTGACTTTGTGGGCATCTCAGACATCTTGATGTAACTAAGTACCTTTCTGTTATTTAATTCAAGCATTATGTGATGATGTCCAACTATGTAATCGTTATGTATGTGAGTTCTGATCCTGGCACATATATGGTTCGCATTCGACTTACCTTCCAAAACCGGGTGTGACATAAGTGGTATCAAAGCCTTGCTGACTGTAGGACCGCTAACCTAGACTAGAATGGTCGCTCTAAGGACTATTGACCCCTGCTCTTACCTTGACCTTAGTGTCTTTTCACAAGTTGGTTATCTTGACCAACTCTATGTTATTTACTTATCTCAAAAAGTTTCGTCTCACTTCTCTTTTTGTTTACTTTCTGGTCTCATAGTTCTACTCTTACTCTTGTGCTTACGATGTCTTTTGTAGATGGCCCGTATCAGGTGCACTGCACGTAAGTCTGTGATCCCCTTTTTGCCTTCTCGCCTGGCGGAGCGTCCACTGCGTCGCATGATGCCAGGTCAGTCCAGTCACCTAGAGAGACTGCATCGTCGCCTGCACGAGGAGCAGGAGCGCCGACGCTAGGAGCAGGAGCAGGAGTAGTAGGACTCTTCCCCCTCGCCTCAGCGGGAAGTGGAGTCTGAGAGGCCGCCTTCCCCTACACCCTAGCCAGAGATGCCCCCCTGCACCACCACAGGGCATCCCAGTTGCTAGAGGAGACCCTGACGGAGACGGAGACGACGACGACGCTGGTGGCAGTTCGAGCCACGGCACGGTGCGCTCGGAAGAGCCGGAGCCAAAGGGATGGATTGCTAGACCCATCACTCGTGACGCTGCTCGTGGGTGTCACTTCCAAGACGCTCTTGATACCCTGTTGCGTCGAGCCTTTGACCGACACACTTGGTCTATCGAGTATCGTTATGTAGTCTACCAGCTAGGGCTGGGCATTTTAAACCCGAGAACCGAACCCGAACCGAACCCGAACCCGAATAGACCGAATTGGTCGGTTTTTCGGGTTTCGGTTTTCGGGTTCGGTCCACATATCGTATCTATTCGGTTATCGGGTTAGGGTTCGGTTTTTGTACTGCATAACCCGAATAGACCAAAAAACCGAACACAGATCGCTCACCAGCCCAATAACTACTTGGCCCACTTAGCCAGCCATGGCCCAGTCTTTCCTTCCTCCCTCCGGTAGTTCGGTCCGCTGTCCACAGCCCGCAGGCAGCCACAGGCAAAGCGCAGAGCCGCAGACCGCCCAGGCGTCCAACCGCGGAGCCGCCCACCACTTCACCAGCCAACCGCCGAACCCTAGACCTAGATCTTCTGCACTGCTCGGCCGCCGCCTGCCGCAGCCCGCCGCCCCGCCGTCCACCGCCGTCCGCCTGGACTCCACTGCTCGGCCGCCGCCCCGCCGTCAACTGCTCCCGGCGTCCGGCGTTCTGCTCCTTGCGTGGGCGTGGCTGCGCTCGACTGCTCGAGCTCCAGCACCAGCAGGCAGCCGGCGGCGTACTGCGACTGCGACTCCTTGCGTGGGCGTACTGCTCGAGCTCCACCGCCGTCCGCCTGAACTTTGTATTATTATTACTTTGTTATGAACTTTGTTATGAACATATGTGTAGTATTATTTCTATTAATTTGTTATGAATTTTGTATGGACATATGTGCAGTATTGTATTGTTTGTCATCCATAAACTCATGATTTGCACCTGATTGTGTTATTCGGGTTCTATAGGAACCGAATAGACCGAACCGAATTTTTTGGTCTATTAGGGTTCGGTTCCTAAAATTATGTGTTCGGGTTTGGTTCCTATTTTACAGAACCCGAATTTTGTAGAACCCGAATAACCCGAACCGAATTACCCGTATTACCCGAATGCCCAGTCCTACTACCAGCATCATCGCGGGTTATACCCGGACCAGTGGGAGGCTACTTTCCTGGTGCGCCATCTAGACGATGATCTCCGGGGTGCAGAGGCCTTCTCAGAGCACTATTCTATCACTGAGAGGGACACTGCCGAGGCAGCCATGCAGGATGCAGCACGACGGACACTTTCTCAGTATTGCTTGATGTTCAGCAGGGTAGCTGACGACCTTGACCTAAAGTACTACCCTCGCCATTCGACCGGCAGTGCTAGAGGTGTGATTGTCTCGCCAGTTGGTGAGGGCAATCCCAGGCTGAGCAGCATGATCAACATGGCTGTCGTGCCCAACACAGAGTTGGACCACGCCCTTGACGAGTTGGGCAAGGTTCGGGCAGAGGTTGCGGAACTGCGTGCTGAATGCGCGGCACACAACTATCTTGATGGTGGTTCTCCCGCCCCTGTCAGGATTCAGCACCCTTACCATTCACCGCCTCGTGGTCGCTTTGGCTATGGTACCCCAGACTGCAGGACCCAGATAGATTTAGATCCATAGATCGACGGAGTCGGAGTCAGTAATAATGCTTAATTCAGTGTCCTATTCTAGTCAGTCTTAGTTAGAGTTAGTTTGGTTATCTTTGTTGGATGCTTGTCATGATGAACATGTAATGAAGTTGGATCTTTGTAATGATTGTCACCAAGGTGTGGGTATCCCGTACAACTTGGTGTAGTTATTAATAAAGTCAGTTATTTAGTTGGGTAATCCATTTATTTCCACTTTCCTCTTTATCTGAGAAGTCAATGAAGATGATCAATTGTTCAATGATGTGAAGATTTCCATATATCTTTTCTTATGCTGAAAGACTGCAGAGTCAGATCTGATATGTGTATGGTTTCTATAGATGTCTGAGAACAGGCGTAGAGGTGCGAGGCGTGCTCAGCCAGAGCAGCAGGCATCCCAGGAAGAGGCAGCTCTGCAGCAGCATTTGCCACCGCCACCCCCGATGACCATTGAGCAAATGTTCTTGATGCAGACTCAGGCAGTTCAGGCAATTGGTCAGACTTTAGCAGCGGTGCAGCAGGTGCAGCAACAGCCACCACCACCTTAGCCTCCAGTGCAAGTTCAGATGCCACAAGTGCCCAGAGACAAGTGGGTAGAGTTCATGAGGGGCCATCCCCCTGTTTTTGCCCACTCTGCTGACCCCATGGACACGGAAGATTGGCTGCGTACTGTGGAGCGTGAGTTGCACACTGCCCAGTGCAATGACCATGAGAAGGTGTTGTATGGTCCTCGACAGCTGAGTGGAGCAGCCCAGTCTAGGTGGGAGTCTTACCTCGCCACCCATGTCAACCCTGAAGCCATTACTTGGGAAGAGTTCAGGGACAACTTCTGTCACTACCATGTGCCCGAGGGACTGATGATAGTAAGGAAGGAGGAGTTTCTCGCCCTGAAGCAAGGTCATATGTCCGTCAGTGAGTACAGGGATAAGTTTTTGCAGCTGTCACGTTATGCCCAGAAGATGTCAACACGGATGCTAAGAGGCAGTACCGCTTCCTGAGAGGATTGGTTGATCCCCTCCACTACCAGCTTATGAACCACACTTTCCCCACCTTCCAGCATTTGATAGACAGAGCAATCATGACTGGAAGGAAGTGTCGGGAGATGGAGGATAGGAAGCGCAAGATGGTGGGCCTCAAGCTAGGAGTAGCAGTCGTCCCCGCTACTCAGGCAACTTGCCCCAGCAATTCAAGCAAGGTCACCAGCTCCAGCATCAGCGTCAGCACCAACACTAGTATGAGAGGCAGTTTCCTTAGCAGTAGCAGCAGTACCGTCAGAACACTCAGCCGGGAGGAAATCAGTTCCAGCGTCAGAACAGCCAGGCAGCTCACCTTCCTGTCCTAGCAACCAACCAGAATGGCCAAGCAGCCCCAGCACAAGTAGGAGGTCGTGTATGCTTCTACTGTGGAGAACAAAATCACTGGGCGAAGAATTGTCCCAAGAAAGCAGCCCAGCAACCGCTAGCAGTCAATGCCCCAACAAGACAAGGAGTACCACAACAAGCACCAGGAGTCCGTGGTCAGGCCTACAACTGTGGAAAGGTGAATCACCTAGAGGCCGAAAGTTGAATCACCTGGAGGCCGAAGCAATCCAAGATGCTCAGGACGTGGCAGTAGGTATGTTTCCAGTCGAATCCTACCCAGCAAAAGTACTATTTGATATTGGTGCCACACATTCTTTTGTTTCTGCATCTTGGGTAGAATCACATAACATCCCCATAGAACCAATGATCCCGCCTTTGAGAGTTAATTCAGTTGGGGGAAAAGTTCAGTCCGATAGGCTTTGTCCAAATCTAAGGATTGAAATAAGGGGGATAGACTTCCCCGCTAGCCTAGTAGTAATGGGAACTCAAGGGTTAGATGTCATCCTAGGGATGAATTGGCTACACAGAAATCAAGCCACTATCAGTTGTGACAAGAGAACAGTTAAGTTGGTGTCCCCATCCGGAAAGGAAGTAGTAACCAAGCTGTACTTACCTGAACTAGAAGGAGCCTGTCACCATTTATCAATAGATGACAAAGAGTCTAATCCGATGGAGGCAATTAGGATTATGTCCGAATTTTCCGATGTATTCCCTGAGGAGTTACCAGGCATGTCACCTAAAAGAAAAGTTGAATTTTGAAAGTCGCCTAGAGGGGGGGTGAATAGGCGGAATCTGAAAATTATAAACTTAAGCACACACTACAAGCCGGGGTTAGCGTTAGAATTAAAATCGAGTCTGAAAGAGAGGGCGAAAAACAAATCAAAGTTAAATGAAGCAGATGACACAGTGATTTGTTTTACCGAGGTTCGGTTCTTCCAACCCTACTCCCCGTTGAGGTGGTCACAAAGACCGGGTCTCTTTCAACCCTTTCCCTCTCTCAAACGGTCACCTAGACCGAGTGAGCTTTTCTCTTTAATCAAACGGGTCACTTAGACCCCTACAAGGACCACCACAACTTGGTGTCTCTTGCTTTGATTACAAGTTGCTTGAGAACAAGAAAGAGGAAGAAGAAAAACAATCCAAGCGCAAGAGCTCAAAGAACACAAGTAAAACTCTCTCTTCTAGTCACTAATTGCTTTGAGTGGAATTGGGACTTGGAGAGGCTTTGATTCAATCTAATTGTGTCTTGTATTGAATGCACTAGCTCTTGTATTGAGTGAGATGTCTGAAAAACTTGGATCCTTGAATGGTGGTGGTTGGGGGTATTTATAGCCCCAACCACCAAAACAGCCGTTGGGGAGGGCTGCTGTCGATGGGCGCACCGGATAGTCCGGTCCGCCACCAGACACTGTCCGGTGTGCCAGCCACGTCACCCAACCATTAGGGTTCGACCGCTGGAGCTCTGACAGCCTGGGCCACCGGACAGTTCGGTGGTGCACTGGACAGTCACTGTTCACTGTCCGGTGCGCCTTCTGGCGCCTGCTCTGACTCTGCGCGAACTGTCCGCGTACTGTAGTGCTTTTCAGGTTTCCGTTGGAGTCGATCGTTGCGCTGTAGCCGTTGCTCCGCTGGCACACCGGACAGTCCGGTGCCACACCGGACAGTCCGGTGAATTATAGCGGAGTGGCTTTTCCAAAAACCCGAAGGTAGCGAGTTGGAGATGATCCACCCTGGTGCACCGGACACTGTCCGGTGGCACACCGGACAGTCCGGTGTGCCAGACCAAGGCAACCTTCGGTTTCTTTTGCTCCTTTCTTTTTGAACCCTAACTTGGACCTTTTTATTGGTTTGTGTTGAACCTTTGGCACCTGTAGAACTTATAATCTAGAGCAAACTAGTTAGTCCAATTGTTTGTGTTGGGCAATTCAACCACCAAAATCATTTAGGAAAAGGTTTGACCCAATTTCCCTTTCAATCTCCCCCCTTTTGGTGATTGATGCCAACACAAACCAAAGCAAATATATAAGTGTAGAATTGAACTAGTTTGCATAAGGTAAGTGCAAAGGTTGCTTGGAATTAAACCAATTTAAACTTTCATAAGATATGCATGGATTGATTTCTTTCTTTTAACATTTTGGACCACATTTGCACCACATGTTTTGTTTTTGCAAATTCTTTTGGAAATTCTTTTCAAAGTCTTTTTGCAAATAGTCAAAGGTATATAAGTAAGATTTCGAGAAGCATTTTCAAGATTTTGAAATTTTCTCCCCCTGTTTCAAATGATTTTCCTTTGACTAAACAAAACTCCCCCATAATGAAATTCTCCTCTTAGTGTTCAAGAGGGTTTTACCAATTGAGATAGAATTTCTTAGAGGAATACCCATTTCAAAGATACCAATTGAAAAATATTTAAAAAACTTAAACTTGTTTCGAAAAATTTTGAAATTGGCATGGTGGTGCGGTCCTTTTGCTTTGGGCTAATACTCTCTCCCCCTTTGGCATTAATCGACAATAACGGAGTCTTTAGAGCCCTTTTAGATTCTCTCCCCCTTTGGCCAACAATATATGAGTGAAGATTATACCAATGTGGAGAGATGGCGGAATACCGGCAAAGAGGAAATAATACCGATGGAGTTGAGTGGAAGCGTCGTCTTTGCCGAATACTCCATTTCCCTTTCAATTCTATGACTAAGCATAAGAATACACTTGAAAACACATTAGTCATAGACATAAAAGAGATATGATCAAAGGTATATGAATGAGCAATGTGTGCAAAGTGTCAATCAAAGTTCCTAGAATCAAGAATATTTAGCTCATTCCTAAGTTTGGTAAAGGTTTTCTCATCTAATGGTTTGGTAAAGATATCGGCTAGTTGTTCTTTGGTGCTAACATAGGCTATCTCGATATCCCCCCTTTGTTGGTGATCTCTCAAAAAGTGATACCGAATGGCTATGTGCTTAGTGCGGCTGTGTTCAACGGGATTATCCGCCATACGGATTGCACTCTCATTATCACATAGGAGAGGGACTTTGCTAAATTTGTAGCCATAGTCCCTGAGGGTTTGCCTCATCCAAAGCAATTGCACGCAACAGTGGCCTGCGACAATATACTCGGCTTCGGCGGTAGAAAGAGCGACTGAGTTTTGTTTCTTTGAAGCCCAAGACACCAGAGATCTCCCCAAAAACTGACAAGTCCCTGATGTGCTCTTCCTATCAATTTTACACCCTGCCCAATCAGCATCTGAATATCCTAACAAATCAAAAGAGGATCCCTTGGGGTACCAAAGACCAAACTTAGGTGTATAAACTAAATATCTCAAGATTCTTTTCACAGCCCTAAGGTGAATTTCCTTAGGATCGGCTTGGAACTTTGCACACATGCATACGGAAAGCATAATATCCGGTCGAGATGCACATAAATAGAGTAAAGATCCTATCATCGACTGGTATACCTTTTGATCTATGGATTTACCTCCCGTGTCGAGGTCGAGATGCCCATTTGTTCCCATGGGTGTCTTGATGGGCTTGGCATCCTTCATTCCAAACTTGGTAAGTATGTCTTGAATGTACTTTGTTTGGCTGATGAAGGTGCCCTCTTGGAGTTGCTTGACTTGAAAGCCTAGAAAATACTTCAACTCCCCCATCATAGACATCTCGAATTTCTGTACCATGATCCTACTAAACTCTTCACAAGTAGATTTGTTAGTAGACCCAAATATGATATCATCAACATAAATTTGGCATACAAAAAAATCTTTTGCAATGGTTTTAGTAAAGAGAGTAGGATCGGCTTTACTGACTTTGAAGCCATTAGTGATAAGAAAATCTTGAAGGCATTCATACCATGCTCGGGGCTTGCTTGAGCCCATAAAGCGCCTTTGAGAGTTTATACACATGGTTAGGATACTTACTATCCTCAAAGCCGGGAGGTTGCTCAACATAGACCTCTTCCTTGATTGGTCCATTGAGGAAGGCACTCTTCACGTCCATTTGATAGAGCTTAAAGCCATGGTAAGTAGCATAGGCAAGTAATATACGAATTGACTCAAGCCTAGCTACGGGTGCATAGGTTTCACCGAAATCCAAACCTTCGACTTGTGAATAGCCCTTGGAAACAAGTTGGGCTTTGTTCCTTGTCACCACACCATGCTCATCTTGCTTGTTGTAGAATACCCACTTGGTACCTACAACATTTTGATTAGGACGTGGAACTAAATGCCATACCTCATTCCTCGTGAAGTTGTTGAGTTCCTCTTGCATTGCCAACACCCAATCCGAATCTTCTAATGCATCTTCCACCCTGTATGGCTCAATAGAAGACACAAAGGAGTAATGTTCACAAAAATGAGCGACACGAGATCGAGTGGTTACCCCCTTATGAATATCGCTGAGGATAGAGTTCACGGGGTGATCTCTTTGTATCGCTTGGTGCACTCTTGGGTGAGGCGGTCTTGGACCCTGATCATCTTCTTTGTCTTGATCATTGGCATCTCCCCCTTGATCATTGTCCTCCTCTTGAAGTGGCTCATCTTCTTGATCTTCTTCTTTATTATCTTGAGCATGTTCCTCATCTTGAGTTGGTGGAGATGCTTGATTTGAAGATGATGGTTGATCTTGTGCTTGTGGAGGCTCTTCGGATTCCTTAGGACACACATCCCCAATGGACATGTTCCTTAGCGCGACGCATGGAGCCTCTTCATCATCTAGCTCATCAAGATCAACTTGCTCCACTTGGGAGCCGTTAGTCTCATCAAACACAATGTCACAAGAAACTTCAACTAGTCCAGTGGACTTGTTAAAGACTCTATATCCCTTGTGTTTGAATCATATCCTAGTAAAAAGCCTTCTACAGCTTTGGGAGCAAATTTAGATTTTCTACCTCTTTTGACAAGAATAAAACATTTGCTACCAAAGACTCTAAAATATGAAACATTGGGCTTTTTACCAGTGAGGAGTTCATAAGATGTTTTCTTGAGGATTCGGTGTAGATATAATCGGTTGATGGAGTAGCAGGCGGTGTTAATCGCCTCGGCCCAAAACCGGTCTGGAGTCTTGTACTCATCAAGCATGGTCCTTGCCATGTCCAATAGAGTTCTATTCTTTCTCTCCACTACACCATTTTGTTGTGGCATGTAGGGAGAAGAGAACTCATGCTTGATGCCCTCCTCCTCAAGAAAGCCTTCTATTTGAGAGTTCTTGAACTCCGTCCCATTATTGCTTCTCATTTTCTTGATCCTTAATCTGAACTCATTCTGAGCCCGTCTCAAGAATCCCTTTAAGGTCTCTTGGGTTTGAGATTTTTCCTACAAAAAGAACACCCAAGTGAAGCGAGAATAGTCATCCAACATAACAAGACAATACTTACTCCCGCCGATGCTTATGTAAGCTATCGGGCCGAATAAATCCATGTGGAGTAGCTCAAGCGGCCTATCGGTCGTCATGATGTTCTTGTGTGGATGATGGGCACCAACTTGCTTTCCTGCTTGACATGCGCTACAAACCCTGTCTTTCTCAAAATGAACATTGGTTAGTCCTAAAATGTGCTCTCCCTTTAGAAGCTTGTGAAGATTCTTCATCCCAACATGGGCTAGTTGGCGATGCCAGAGCCAAGCCATATTAGTCTTAGCAATTAAGCAAGTGTCGAGTTCAGCTCTATTGAAATCAACTAAGTATAGCTGACCCTCTAACACTCCCTTAAATGCTACTGAATCATCACTTCTTCTAAAGACAGTAACACCTAAATCTATAAAAAGACAGTTGTAACCCATTTTGCATAATTAAGAAACTGAAAGCAAATTGTAATCTAATGAATCTATAAGAAAAACATTGGAAATAGAATGGTCAGGTGATATAGCAATTTTATCAAGTCCTTTGACCAAACCTTGATTTCCATCCCTGAATGTGATAGCTCTTTGGGGATCTTGGTTTTTCTCATAGGAGGAGAACATCCTTTTCTCCCCAGTCATGTGGTTTGTGTACCCGCTATCAATGATCCAACTTGAGCCTCCGGATGCACAAACCTACAAAACAAGTTTAGGCCTTGTTCTTAGGTACCCAAACGGTCTTGGGTCCTTTGACATTAGAAACAAGCACCTTGGGTACCCAAACACAAGTCTTTGAGCCCTTGTGCTTGGCCCCAACATATTTGGCAACTACTTTGCCTGATTTGTTAGTTAAAACATAAGAAGCATCAAAAGTCTTAAATGAAACAATAGGCTCATTTGATGCAGTAGGAGTTTTCTTTTTAGGCAATTTAACATGAGTGGATTGCCTAGAACTAGATGCCTCACTCTTATACATAAAAGCATGATGAGAGCCAGAGTGAGACTTCCTAGAATGAATTCTCCTAATCTTATGTTCGGGATAACCAGCAGGATATAAAATGTAGCCCTCATTATCCTGAACCATGGGAGCCTTACCCTTAACAAAATTAGACAATTTCTTGGGGGCACTAAGCTTGACATTGTCTCCCTGTTGGAAGCCAATGCCATCCTTAATGCCAGGGCGCCTCCCACTATAGAGCATGCTCCTAGCAAATTTAAATTTTTCATTTTCTAAGTCATGCTCATTAATTTTAGCACTAAGTTGAGCTATGTGATCATTTTGTTGTTTAATTAAAGGTAAGTGATCATGGATAGCATCAATATTAATATCTCTACATCTAGTACAAATAGTAACATGTTCAACACTAGATGTAGAGGGTTTGCAAACATTTAATTCATCTATCTTAGATTTTAGCATGGCATTCTCATCTCTAAGATAGGAAATAAAATCATTGCAAATATTTAAATCCTCAGCCTTAGCAATTAATTTATCATTCTAAATCTTAAGGCTAGAAATTGCAACATTCAATTTGTCAATCTTAGCAATTAAATCAACATTTTCATTTCTAAGACTAACAATTGGATTATTACATGCATCCAGTTTTTCAACCTTAGCAATCAAGTTGGCATTCTCGGTTCTAAGGTTGGAAATTGATTCATGGCAAATGCTAAGCTCACTAGTTAATTTTTCACACTTTTCTATCTCCTGAGCATAAGCATTTTTCACCTTAACATGCTTCTTATTTTCCTTAATAAGGAATTCCTCTTGGCTATCCAAAAGTTCATCCTTCTCATGAATAGCACTAATCAATTCATTTAGTTTTTCCTTTTGTTGCATGTTGAGGTTGGCAAAAAGTGTAAGCAAATCATCCTCATCATCACTAGAGCTAGCCTCATCACTAGATGTTGTATATTTAGTAGAACCTCTAGATTTTACCTTCTTTTTGCCGTCCTGTCGGGGACCGTAATTAGGGGTACCCCAAGGCTCCTAATCTCAGCTGGTAACCCCCATCAGCACAAAGCTGCAAAGGCCTGATGGGCGCAATTCTGGTTAACGCTCCGTCCACTCAAGGGACACGATCTCGCCTCGCCCGAGCCCAGCCTCGGGCAGGAATGGAAGACCAAGGCAGATTCACGCCTCGCCCGAGGGTCTCCTCAAGCAATGGGTGCACCTTCGACTCGCCCGAGGCCCAGCTCGGGCAGGCTTCACGAAGAAGCAACCTTGGCCAGATCGCCTCGCCAAGCCGATCGGATCGCAGGAGCATTCAATGCAAGGATCGCCGGACACCTTATCCTGACGCGCGCTTTCCAGTCGATAAGGCCGAAGTGACCGCAGTCACTTCGCCCCTCCACTGACTTACCTGACAGGAAAACAGCGCCGCCTGCACTGCTCCGACTGCTGTGCCACCCGCCAGGGTGAGGCTGACAGCAACCAAGTCCAGCCTCGGGCGCCATAGGAATCTCCGCCTCGCCCAACCCCAGGGCTCGGACTCGACCTCGCCTCGGACGACGATCTCCGCCTCGCCCGACCCCAGGGCTCGGACTCGACCTCACCTCGGACGACGATCTCCGCCTCGCTCGACCCCAGGGCTCGGACTCGACCTCGCCTCAGACGACGATCTTCGCCTCGCCCGACCCCCGGGCTCGGACTTAGCCTCAACTCCGGACGACGGTCTCCGCCTCGCCCGACCCCTGGGCTCGGACTCGACCTCGACTCCGGAAGACGGTATCCGCCTCGCTCGACCCTAGGGCTCGGACTCAGCCTCGACCTCGGAGGAGTCACCACCTCGCTCAGGCCGACCACGCCACAAAGGGAGGCCATCATTACCCTACCCCTAGCTAGCCCAGGCTATGGGGAACAAGACCGGCGTCCCATCTGGCTCGCCCCGGTAAAACAAGTAATGATGGCACCCCGCGTGCTCCATGACAACGGTGGTTCTCAGCCCCCCTACGGAAGCAAGGATACGTCAGCAAGGATCCGACAGCCCCGACAGCTGTGCTTCTACAGGGCTCAAGCGCTCCTCCGACGGCCATGACGCCACATGAACAGGGCTCCAACACCTCTCCGACAGCCACGTCGGCACGTACATAGGGCTCTAGCTCCTCTCTGCTAGACACGTTAGCACATTGTTACACCCCCCCTGTTGTACACCTGGACCCTCTCCTTACGTCTATCGTCTATAAAAGGAAGGTCTAGGGCTCTCATACGAATGAGGTGGCCGAGCGGGAGAACGGGCAGCCTCACGCCCCCCGTCTCTCTCTCTCCCTCGCGAACGCTTGTAACCCCCTACTGCAAGCGCATCCGTCCTGGGCGCAAGACAACACGAGGCCGCGGGTTTCCCCTCACTATTTTCCCCCCTTGTGTCTCCGTCTCGCGCCGACCCATCTGGGCTGGGACACGCAGCGACAATTTACTCGTCAGTCCAGGGACCCCCCGGGGTCAAAACGCCGACAGTTGGCGCGCCAGGTAAGGGCCTGCTGCGTGTTGACGAACAGCTTCTCGTCAAGCTCCAGATGGGGAGTCTCCAGCAACCTCTTCATCCTGGGACGAAGCTCTGTTTCGGGAGTCTCGAGTTCATGTCCCTCGACGGCAGCTACGACATGATACTCCTTCCTCCGCCGCACGACAACGACGATGGCGGCCGTCAGCCCGCCCGTCAGCGGCGGAATCGACGATGTCTTCCCCGCGTGGCGGGAGAACGACATCCGAGTCTGTCCCGTCACCTTCCCCGTCGATGGGGAAGGAGGCGGGGCAATCATGGCCAAGCAGGAGGCGGCGCCTCGTCGGCTGTCGAGCGAGTCGGGGACACTGGCGCCCCAGCGGGGGACACGTCGGGCGTTGACCTCGCGTTTGAGATGAAGACGAGCGTCATTTCCCCGCAACACGCCAACCCCAAGCATACAACGGATGACGCCAGAACGCTCGCGAAGGACTTGCTGGGCGTTAGCCTTGTACCTGAGATAACGGTGCAGTCCGTCCCCGACGTGACTTCGTCACCGTCCGTCGATCAAGAGGTACTGTCCGTTTCCCATCCAGTGCCTTTTAGATTCAGCTTCGACCCACCAAGCGACCCCGCTTCGGTGGACGCTTTCATAAAGGCATATCCAAACCTCCCGGGGTACCAAATGTGGTCAACCTGGGACAGATTGACGGCCGTCTCGACCTACGGGCCCCCGAGTTCTGAGGAAGACGACGAGCCTGACTCTGGTTGGGATTTCTCTGGGCTCGGTAACTCTAGTGCCATGCGGGACTTCATGACCGCATGTGACTAATGCCTCTCCGTTTGCTCCGATGATAGCCGCAGCCTCGGCGACGAAGACTGTGGCCCAAGTCACGAATGTTTCCACGTCGATCTAGAGGGTCTCGACGAAGGCAACCGCCTTGGTATGCCGGAGGACAACGATCCATCTAGGCCTGCGCCTCGCGTTGACATCCTTCGGGAGCTAGCTGTGGTCCCAGTCCCTGCGGGGGGTCAGGACACACAGCTCGAGCAAATCCGCGAGATGCAGGCCAGGCTCGACGAGGAAGCAGGACAACTTGTGCAGCTCCGGCAGAACATCGGGCAGGAGCGGGCAGGCTGAGCACCGGCCGGAGAAGTGTGTCATCTGGCCTAGGACATCCAGCGCCACATCGCCGATGGTGCCAGGGCAAGGCTGCCCCCGGCTTCCAGCGGGGTCGGCCAGAACCTGGCTGCAGCAGCAATACTGCTCCGCGCGATGCCGGAACCATCCACCACTGAGGGGCGGCGTATCCAGGGAGAAATCAAGAATCTCCTGGAGGATGCCGTGGTCCGACGGGCCGAAAGCTCTGCCTCCCGAAGGCAGGGATACCCCCCGGAGCATCGCGCCGCGACTTCCCGATTCATGCGGGAGGCCTCGGTCCACACCGGGCGCACGCGGGACACAGCGCCTGCGGCCCCGGGCCGCCTCGGCAACGAGCACCATCGCCGCGACCGTCGAGCCCACCTCGACGAGAGGGTGCGCTGAGGCTACCACCCCAGGCGTGGGGGACGCTACGACAGCGGGGAGGATCGGAGCCCTTCGCCCGAACCACTCGGTCCGCAAGCTTTTCAGCCGGGCCATACGACGGGCGCCGTTGTCGACCCGGTTCCGGGCCCCGACTACCATCACCAAGTACTTGGGGGAAACGAGGCCTGAACTGTGGCTCGCGGACTACCGGCTGGCCTGCCAGCTGGGTGGAACGGACGATGACAACCTCATCATCCGCAACCTCCCCCTGTTCCTCTCCGACGCCGCCTGAGCCTGGCTGGAGCATCTGCCTCCTGCACAGATCTCCAACTGGGACGACCTGGTCAAAGCCTTCGCCGGCAACTTCCAGGGCACATACGTGCGCCCTAGGAACTCCTGGGATCTCCAAAGCTGCCGCAAGCAGCCGGGAGAATCCCTGTGGGACTACATCCGGTGATTTTCAAAGCAGCGCATCGAGCTGCCCAACATCACCGACTCCGATGTCATCGGCGCGTTCCTCGCAAGCACCACTTGCCGCGACCTGGTGAGCAAGCTGGGTCGCAAGTACCCGCTCATTGTTGATCCCGTCATCGGCAACGTCAGGCTTACCAAGGTCCTCATGGACGGAGGCAGCAGCATCAACATCATCTACGCCGATACCCTCGGGCTCTTGCAGATCAATCTGTCCTCGATCTGGGCCGGTGTGGCGCCCTTTCACGGGATCATTCCTGGGAAGCGCGTCCAGCCCCTTGGACAACTCGATCTGCCCATCTGCTTCGGGGCTCCCTCCAACTTCCGAAAGGAAACCTTCACGTTCGAGGTGGTTGGGTTCCGAGGAACCTACCATGCAGTGCTGGGGAGACCATGTTACGCCAAGTTCATGGCCATCCCCAACTACACCTACCTCAAGCTCAAGATGCCGGGCCCCAACGGGGTCATCACCGTCGGCCCCATGTACCGACAAGCGTATGAATGCGACATGGAGTGCGTGGAGTACGCCGAGGCCCTCGCTGAATCCGAGGCCCTCATCGTCGACATAGAAAACCTCTCCAAGGAGGTGCTAGATGCGAAGCGCCACGCCGGCAACTTCGAACCAGCAGAGGCGGTCAAATCCGTCCCTGTCGACCCCAGCAACGACGCCTCCAAGAAGATCCGGATCGGCTCCGAGCTCGACCCCAAATAGGAAGCAGTGCTCGTCGACTTTCTCCGCGCGAACGCCGAGGTTTTTGCATGGAGTCCCTCGGACATGCCTGGCATACCGAGGGAAGTCGCCGAGCACTCACTGGATATCCGAGCTGGAGCCCGACCCATGAAGCAGCCTCTACGCTGATTCGACGAAGAAAAGCGCAGAGCCATAGGCAAGGAGATCCACAAGCTGATGGCTGCAGGGTTCATCAAAGAGGTATTCCATCCCGAATGGCTAGCCAACCCTGTGCTTGTGAAAAAGAAAGGTGGGAAATGGCGGATGTGTGTAGACTACACTGGTCTAAACAAAGCATGTCCGAAGGTTCCCTACCCTCTGCCTCGTATCGATCAAATCGTGGATTCCACCGCTGGGTGCGAAACCCTGTCGTTCCTCGATGCCTACTCAGGGTATCACCAAATCAAGATGAAAGAGTCCGACCAGCTCGCGACTTCTTTCATCACACCTTTTGGCATGTACTGTTACGTTACTATGCCATTCGGTTTGAGGAATGCGGGTGCGACATACCAAAGGTGCATGAACCACGTGTTCGGACAGCACATTGGTCAAACGGTCGAGGCCTACGTCGATGACATCGTAGTCAAGACGAGGAAAGCCTCCCACCTCCTCTTTGACCTTGAAACGACATTCAAGTGTCTCAAAGCGAAAGGCGTAAAACTCAATCCCGAGAAGTGTGTCTTCGGAGTCCCCTGAGGCATGCTCCTGGGTTTCATCATCTCCGAGCGGGGCATTGAGGCCAACCCGGAGAAAATCGCGGCCATCACCAACATGGGGCCTATCAAGGACTTGAAAGGAGTACAGAGGGTCATGGGATGCCTTGCGGCTCTGAGCCGCTTCATCTCACGCCTCGGCGAAAGAGGCCTGCCCCTGTATCGCCTCTTAAGGAAGACCGAGCGCTTTACTTGGACCCCCGAGGCCGAGGAAGCCCTCGGGAACTTGAAGGCGCTCCTTACAAGCGCACCCATCCTGGTGCCCCCCGCTACCGGAGAAGCCCTCTTGATCTACGTCGCCGCCACCACTCAGGTGGTCAGCGCCGCGATCGTGGTCGAGAGACGAGAAGAAGGGCACGCACTGCCCGTCCAGAGGCCGGTTTACTTCATTAGTGAGGTACTATTCGAGACCAAGATCCGCTACCCGCAAATTCAGAAGCTGTTGTACGCAGTGATTCTGACATGGCGAAAGTTGCGACACTACTTCGAGTCTCATCCGGTGACTGTGGTGTCATCCTTCCCCCTGGGGGAGATCATCCAGTGCCGAGAGGCCTCGGGTAGGGTTGCAAAGTGGGTGGTGGAGATCATGGGTGAGACAATCTCATTCGCCCCTCGGAAGGCCATCAAGTCCCAAGTCTTGGTGGACTTTGTGGCTGAATGGGTCGACACCCAGCTTCCAACAGCTCCGATCCAACCGGAAATCTGGACTATGTTTTTCGACGGGTCGCTGATGAAAACAGGAGCGGGCGCGAGCCTGCTCTTCATCTCACCCCTCAGGAAGCACCTCCGCTACGTGTTGTGCCTCCATTTCCCGGCGTCCAACAACGTGGCCGAGTATGAGGCTCTGGTTAACGGGTTGCGCATCGCCATCGAGCTAGGGGTCTAACGCCTCGACGCTCGCGGCGACTCGCAGCTTGTCATCGACCAAGTCATGAAGAACTCCCACTGCCGCGACTCGAAGATGGAAGCCTACTGCGACGAGGTTCGGCGCCTGGAGGACAAGTTCTACTGTCTCGAGCTCAACCACGTCGCTCGACGATACAACGAGACTGCGGTCGAGCTGGCTAAGATAGCCTCAGGGCGGACAACGGTTCCTCCGGACGTCTTCTCCCAAGACCTACATCAACCCTCCGTCAAGACCGATGACACGCCCGAGCCCGAGAAGGCCTCAACTCTGCACGAGGCGCCCTCGGCTCAGCCCGAGGCACCCTCGGCCCCCGAGGGTGAGGCACTGCGCGTCGAGGAAGAGCGGAATGGGGTCACGCCTAATCGAGACTGGCAGACCCCATACCTGCAATATCTCCACCGAGGAGAGCTACCCCTCGATAGAGCCGAAGCTCGACGACTGGCGCGGCGCGCCAAGTCGTTCGTCTTGCTGGGTGACGAAAAGGAGCTCTACCACCGCAGCCCCTCATGCATCCTCCAACGATGCATATCCATCGCCGAAGGTCCGGAGTTATTGCAAGAAATACACTCGGGGGCTTGCGGTCACCACGCAGCACCTCGGGCCCTCGTGGGAAACGCCTTCCGACAGGGTTTCTACTGGCCGACCGCGGTGGCCGACGCCACTAGGATTGTACGCACCTGCCAAGGGTGTCAATTCTACGCAAAGCAGACCCACCTGCCTGCTAAGGCTCTGCAAACAATACCCATCACCTGGCCGTTTGCTGTGTGGGGTCTGGACCTCGTCGATCCCTTGCAGAAGGCACCCGAGGGCTTCACACACCTGCTGGTCGCCATCGACAAATTCTCCAAGTGGATTGAGGTCCGACCCCTAAACAGCATCAGGTCCGAACAGGCGGTGGCGTTCTTCACCAACATCATCCATCGCTTCGGGGACCCGAACTCCATCATCACCGACAACGACACCCAGTTCACTGGCAGAAAGTTCCTGGACTTCTGTGAGGACCACCACATCCGGGTGGACTGGGCCGCCGTAGCTCACCCCATGACAAATGGGCAGGTAGAGCGTGCCAATGGCATGATTCTACAGGGGCTCAAGCCGAGGATCTACAACGACCTCAACAAGTTCGGTAGGCGGTGGATGAAGGAACTCCCCTCGGTGGTCTGGAGTCTGAGGACGACGCCAAGCCGAGCCACGGGCTTCACGCCGTTTTTTCTAGTCTATGGGGTCGAGGCTATCTTGCCCACAGACTTAGAACACGGCTCCCCGAGGACGAGGGCATACGACGCCCGAAGCAACCGGACAAACCGAGAAGACTCACTAGACCAGCGGGAAGAGGCTCGGGACATGGCCTTACTACACTCGGCGCTGTATCAGCAGTCCCTGCGACGCTACCGTGCCCGAGGGGTTCGGTCCCGAGACCTCCAGGTGGGCGACTTGGTGCTTCGGCTAAAACAAGACGCCCGAGGGCGCCACAAGCTCACGCCTCCCTGGGAAGGGCCGTTCATCATCGCCAAGATTCTGAAGCCCGGAGCATACAAGCTGGCCAACAGTCAAGGTGAGGTCTACAGCAACGCTTGGAACATCCGACAGCTACGTCGCTTCTACCCTTAAGATGTTTTCAAGTCGTTCATTTACCTCGTTTACATACACAAGCAAAGTCTAACCTTCAAGGAAGGGTCAGCCTTGCCTCGGCAAAGCCCGACCCTCCCTCGAGGGCTAGAAGGGGGGAACCCCCTCTGCGTCAAAAGTTTCCTTGGAAAAAGTCTTTCTGCCAGAACATCTTTCGTGCTTTTCAACTACTTCGATAGTGGAGTCCTGAAAACGATGGAGTACACGTAAGCAGGCAAGGCCGACCGAGCCGAGGGACTCCTATGCCTCCGGGATACGGATACCTCACTCATCACCTTCTGCGATAAGTAACTCATGCTCGGATAAGGGATTCCGCTGTCCAAACAAGTCTTAACGCTCGAAAACTTCTTCTGCTGAAATGATCTTTCGTGCCGTCTCGACTATATCGATAACAGAATCCTACGGACGAGTAAGAGTACACATAAGCAGGCAAGGCCGACCGAGCCGAGGGACTCCTACGCCTCCGGGATACGTGTGACGGAACCTCGCAAGTCATTAGGCCCACCTACGGTTGTCCTTGTCCAACAGACATTAGACAACCCTGTAGATGTTCCTGAATCACTTGACAAGTTCGGTATCTTTTTTCTTACCTTTCCAGGAATGTTTCACCCGTCTGACAGACAGTATGTTCATCGGAGAATGCGGAAATGCGGAAGTGATTACATAAACTTACATTTATTTAAAAAGTAAGAGTAAGTTATTTAGTACAGACCAGAGTGTAAAGCGAGTGCTGAAAAGTATTACTACAATACCTGGGAGGCAAAAACTCCTCCCATTAAGTTCTTTATAAAAGTTTTTAAGGAGGACCCGGTCCTCCAGCAGCTTCATTCTTGATTGTCCTCATTTTTCACCACCTTGGTACAAAAACAACACAAGTTTTTTGTCTCCTCACGTAAAAACAATGGGGGAATAAACCCTGAGTATGGAATTACTCAGCAAGTCCTACCCGACTAAAGAAAAGACTCTCAAGGATATGCTGGTTATATGGGAGTCAAGGTAAGGCCTTTCAATAATCAAAGACTCTGTTTGTAGAATTGCTTACTAGAGTGGATCCTTAAAATCCAATTTTATTGTCAGGTTAAGTAAAATTACCTGCAGCTAGAGTTCTGTCTACCCTAGTTCAAGCACTTGACCTGCACTAGCCAATTTCTTATCAACCCTTCATCTTCACTGGATTGCTACGTGTAAGTCAGTGGCCAAGTCTCCATAACCGCGGAGGTACGGCGATCTGAATCGATTATACTCAGCTAAGGATCTCCGATCACACGACATATGTAGCACTTAACCCTTCCATATGTCAACCCACCACCGAGTTTCTTAAGACCAGATCAGGTTCACGCAAACCGAGAGCACATATACACCACCGTCCAGCCTCTTGCCACGGAGGGTACACGCTACTCTCGCCACCGCTCCACGCCCATTTCGTGTTATCTTATTCTGGCCTTAGTCCACCCGAGGCAAAGCTTACCCATGACGAGGCATGTGACCAGTTAAAGGGTCCTCGGTCAGCAGGCTTACATCGAGACGACCCTTAATCGACTCAGACGGAGACACTACACCGAGACTCTCTTTCTCGTGCAAGTCACCCGCCCGGTCTCAGCTTAATCATTTAACCCCAAAGGTTGGTACCTGGCAGAGGTACATCTTTTCCGATGTTGGACCCATCATGGCCATGATGGATCCACCATCAAGTTTTGTTTTCAAAAACATCCCACCCACTTTTGCCACATCAACTTTTGTAAAAACAAAACATTTTGTTTTTCTAAAGCAATGCTAAGCATCAAAAAATCTTTTGTAAAACAGGTGATCAAGGAAGGTAATTAAATTCAAGGAAGGTAATGCAGGAATTGTTTTAGCAATCAACTCCTATCACCTAATGCATCAGGCAAGTGAAAAAGGTTTTTAAACCACAAGGAGGTGGCAAATGCACCGGGGCTTGCCTTTGTTTATGGGTGAGTCAGGCTCAGATCCACAAATATCGAAGTAGAAACAATTCTCAGCCTGAGTTTCCAAGGGTGGTGGTACTTGCTCTTCAGTGGCTTCCACTTCTTCCTCGTGTTCTAATCATAACCACATATGTATATAAGAATGAATGTCATGTAATGCTCATGAGGATGCAAAGATGATATAAACTTATCATCTAAGTCTTGAATACAATTTTCCTTCACGGAACTCCGAGAACTTAGGGTTTCCGGAGTCAGTAAAGGAGTTCACAGGGCAGGGGGGTTTGGGGTTTGGTGATCAAACAAGGACCAAATCAATTCATACTCTACCCAAGGCTTCTAAATAATATGAGGAACTCATACAAAAATTTTGAGCATTTTTGGGATTATTATCTATTTTCTAAAAATCCAGAACTACTTTTTAAACTACTTAAATGCCTTAAAATTCCTTATTTAATCTAAAAATCATGAAGCTATTTTTATTAAATTCTATGGAAAATAAGAAGTCTAGAAAAATTAGTTTCACAATTTTACCATTTTTCTACCATTTTCTACATATTTCTAAAGCTTGGCTAGAAATAGAAAAAGAAAAACAATGAACAGACTCAGGCCAAAATCAGCCCAAGTCGGCCCAACTACAGCAGAAGCACGCCCACGCGCGCGCGCCTGCGACAATTTCGCACAGAGGCCCTCGGTTTATTAGTTAAATCGAAGTGGGTTTGTTTACTATTCCTCTGTGCCACAGACAAATTGCAGAAAGGCCCTCCATCTTCTATCTCTTCCCCGTGAATGCCCCTGACCACGACGCGCACGCCGATCATCCCCGACGTGGTTCGTACAGGCCATGGCCGGCGACGGTGGTTACGGCCAACTACCGGGGAGGCATCACTGACCTAAGGCGGTCTAGGAACAGCCATTAAACTAGCATGAACCCTACTGGGAGTCGCTTGTCCACGATCACGGCGGACACCGAGCACGTGAGTACATGTTCCCGCCAAACCATGGTCGATCAGAGCAAACGGGCGCCACCATGAGCTTCGCAAGCATACAGAGGCATGGAAACGACACTTGAATTGAATAGGAACTCACCAGAGTGGCCCAGCCACGGGCGGGCTGTTCTTCGCGATGCGGCGGACCAGTTTGGGGGAAAACCCGAATTGCAGAGCTACGGTGAACGAGTGGAGATGGGAGTGGGTGCTATAGCTTGACGATTACATGGCGCAACCGACCAGGCCCTCAATTTATAGAAGGGTAAAGCGGTGGCCAGTGGATTTGGGGAGGACGCGCGGCAGCCAGAATGAAAGGGTGAGTCACCGGCGCGACTTACAGTGGCACTTATTGGTTGAGGAGCTACGGCGGTCATCGTCGAGCTGGTGCGGCTAGTGGTGACGTGTTTAACGGCTGGAAGCGTGGCACAATCACGGCGCAGAACAGCAACTCCGGTGATGGCCAAGGAGCCACGTCGCCGGCGTAAAAGGTGAGGGACAGCGAGGCCACAGTGGTTCATACCCATCTGCAATGAGATCTTTTCAAGACCAGCGAAATCCATTCACCCGCGATACGAATCTCGTCGCCTGACCCAACTCCGGTCGCACGGATCACCGGCGACGAGCTGTCCAAGCTGGCATCCTGATCCATATACTGTACCATGGGGAAGTTCAGTTAAATGCGCCTGACAGCCACGGTTTAGGGCCAAATTGCTCCTAAATTCCAATGGCAACACACCTAAGTTTCTGCAGCAAAGTTGTTCTTGTATGGTAGCTCTACAACTTTGTTATAGCAATCCAAGGTAGATTCCCACTGGATCTTAGTCTAAATGGCTCTTAATGTTGGATCAAAGTCACTGTCCAACTGAAGTTCAGTTTATATTAGCCTGACAGTCCAACTTTGGGCAAGATTATCTTCAAATTTCTCACAAGAACATGACTTGCACTCTTAAACAAACTTGTTATCCATTAATAGGTCTACAAGTTTGATGTGGTGCCCCAGGGCAAAAACCCTATATTTTGAAAGATACAAGGCTCCAAAGTTGAGTCCTCAACACTGAATTTCAGACTTAGAATAGAACCTAATTGAGGTCCATTTTGCATTTAAGTCCAAAATCCAATATTTGGCTTACAAGTCCACACATTTGTGAACCAAATGACTTAAGATACTTATTTGACTTGGTTTTTGCACTTTAGTCCAAAAGTGGACTAATTTTGCACATAGGTCCCTAGGGTTTGATTTTAGGGTTTTCCAGGGTTCTAATTAGGGTTTCTGGCATCCCAGGGGTCTAAGTGTAATTCCACTTAAGTTTTGGGATCATTTTATGACTATTCCCCTAAATCCTTTAGGTTTTCTCATCTTGGGTTAAGTTTTACCCCTCTGAGCCTTATTTAGGGTCAGGTTTCCTATCCAGGGTTCTATTTGCAAAATGCTATAACAATACAACTTGTTTGACATTTTTACCTAGTAAATGCACTCTAGGTGTGTCAAACATATACAATGCCAATGCTTATGATGTCATGCTCAGGTTTTAGTTACAGTAACACCAGGGGTGTTACATCCTTCCCCCCATAAAAGAATCTCGTCCCGAGATTTAAAGTCCTAGGGTGAGTAATGGAAAAGGAAATGTGTCACATCTTTATTCCCTTATTTCTGGTACAAGGCAGGGGTGGGGTGGGGGTCACTTCTTTATTACAACACTAAATATACTTTACAAATTACATGAGGCTAAAAAGCCTGGGAAATTCTTATCTAAAAAGTCTTGAGTTTCCCATGTAGCCTCTTCTTCAGAATGTTGGTTCCACTGTATCTTATAAAACATGAGAGTTTTTCTCCGGGTAACCCTGTCCTTTTGATCCAGAACTCGAATAGGATGTTCCGAGTATGTTAACTCTGGTTCCAGGACAACATCTGTTACTTCAACGGTTCGATTGGGAGCACGAAGACACTTCTTCAATTGTGACACATGGAACACATTATGTACAGCAGACAATGCTTCGGGGAGCTGAAGTCGATACGCCACTGGCCCATATCTTTGAAGTATAGGAAATGGACCAATGTACCTGGGTGCAAGCTTTCCTTTTATCCCGAAATGCGATACTCCCTTCATTGGTGAAACCTTCAAGTAGACATAGTCCCCTTCAAGAAAATACAAGGGCATTCACCGTTTGTCTGCATAGCTCTTCTGCCGAGCTTGGGCTTTCTTCAGATTATGAATAATTTTCTGAACCTTTTCCTCGGCCTCCTTCACTATATCAGGCCTAAAGAAATACCTTTCTCCAGGTTCAGACAAATTTAGCGGAGTTCGACACCGTCGCCCATATAAAGCTTCAAAAGGTGCCATCTTGATGCTTTCTTGATAGCTATTATTATATGAAAACTCCGCCAAAGGTAAACATTCATCCCATTTTGGTGAGAAGTCCAGAACACATGCTCGCAACATATCTTCGAGTACTTGATTAATCCTCTCAGTCTGTCCACTGGTTTGTGGATGATATGCCGAACTATGGAGCAACTTAGTACCCAAGGATTTGTGAAGTGCTTCCCAAAACTTGGCTACAAATTGAGGTCCACGATCCGACACTATGGTCTTCGGAACACCATGCAGACTAAGAATACGAGCAATGTACAATTGGGTATAGACAGTAACCGGGGAATCTGTCTTGACCGGCAGAAAGTGAGCAATCTTCGTAAGCCGGTCAATTATAACCCAGATAGAATCATACCCTTTTGCAGTCCTGGGCAATCCCACGATAAAGTCCATACTTATGTCTTCCCATTTCCATGTTGGGATCGGCAAAGATTGTAATGGACCAGCAGTTTTCATGTGTATGGCTTTGACACGTCTGCAAGTGTCACACCTAGCCACATAGCGTGCAATTTCAATTTTCATCTTCGTCCACCAGTAATGCTGCTTGAGATCATGATACATCTTAGTGCTTCCCGGATGAATAGAATAGCGACTAAGATGAGCTTCATCTAAGATTTGCTGGCGGAGTTCTTCATTCTTTGGCACTACTATGCGGTTATTGAACCATATCACACCTTGATCGTCTTCTTTGAAACATTTGGCTGTTCCAGCCCTTAACTTCTCCCGTATGTGCTTCATACCCACATTATCCTTTTGAGCATCAATTATTCTTTGCAAGATGATAGACTCAAGCTTTAGCTGATTCAGGGTTCCTTGTTGGACCATCCCCAGGTTTAGCTTTTCCATCTCTTGACATAAAGTGTTGTCAGAGGTCTTCACCATAAGACAGTGGCAGGAAACCTTACGGCTCAGTGCATCTGCCACAACATTGGCTTTGCCTGGGTGATAATGAATTTCTAGTTCATAGTCCTTAATAAGCTCAAGCCATCGCCTTTGCCTCATATTTAATTCTGACTGGGTGAAGATATACTTCAAGCTTTTATGATCTGTATAAATATGACAGATATTTCCCAACAGATAATGACGCCAAATTTTTAGGGCATGAACCACAGCAGCTAGCTCCAGATCATGAGTTGGGTAATGCTCCTCATGTCGGCGCAACTGCCTTGAAGCGTATGCAATTACTCGGCCCTCTTGCATTAATACACAGCCGAGTCCACTGCCTGACGCATCACAATATACATCAAAAGGCTTGGTGATGTCCGGTTGAGCCAATACCGGAGCAGTGGTTAATAATATCTTCAATTGCTCAAAAGCTTCATTACACTTAGAAGACCAATTGAATTTAATGTCATTCTTCAATAAACTTGTGATTGGTTTCACAAGCTTAGAGAAATCTGGTATGAATCTGCGATAATATCCAGCTAGTCCAAGAAAACTCCGGACTTGGTGAACAGTGGTTGGGGGTTTCCACTCCAGAATATCCTTGACTTTGCTAGGATCTACCGCAATTCCCTTGGCAGATAACACGTGCCCCAAAAATTGAATTTCCTCCAGCCAGAACGCGCACTTGCTGAACTTGGCATACAACTGATGTTCCCTCAGGCGCGTCAATACAATCCGTAGATGTTGAGCATGCTCCTCTTCATTCTTGGAATATATCAAGATATCATCGATGAAGACCACCACGAACTTGTCCAACTCGGGCATGAACACCGAGTTCATCAAATAAGTGAAATGGGCAGGAGCATTTGTTAGTCCGAAGGACATTACCAAATATTCAAATAAACCATACCGAGTAGTAAACACGGTCTTCGGTATATCCTCGGGCCGAATACGGATTTGATGATAGCC
This sequence comes from Zea mays, assembly GCF_902167145.1. Taxonomy (NCBI): domain Eukaryota; kingdom Viridiplantae; phylum Streptophyta; class Magnoliopsida; order Poales; family Poaceae; genus Zea; species Zea mays. The sequence goes on along the minus strand of NC_050100.1, from coordinate 26,126,618 downwards.
CAACCTGAGATCAATTTTAGAGAATACCCTCGCCTCGGTCAGTTGATCAAATAAGATGTCAATCCTCGGAAGAGGGTACTTGTTCTTGATGGTGACCTCATTCAGGGGTCGATAATCCACGCACATTCGTAAGGTTTGATCCTTCTTCTTAACAAAAATGGCGGGGCAACCCCATGGAGACGAGCTTGGCCGGATGAATCCTTTATTCAGTAGATCTTGTAATTGAATCTTCAACTCTGCCAACTCATTAGGGGGCATACGGTACGATCTTCGGGAAATGGGAGCCGTACCGGGCTTTAACTCAATTACAAATTCTACATCTCTCTCAGGTGGCAGTCCAGGAAAATCTTCCTGAAATACATCTGGAAACTCACATACTACCGGAATATCTTTGATCTCCGGTACAATGGCTTCATATATTCTACCAGAAGCTTTGGCTAGATTGGTTAAGGAGATAGACAAAAGAATCTCTTCTTGATTATAGCTCAACCTGACAGTTCTCAATTCAGTGTTGAGAATTGCCTTGTGTTGGGTTAACCAATTCATACCCAAAATTACATCTATATCCTGGCCTTTCAGAACAATCATGTTAGCAGGAAAGTTTCGTCTGGCCATTATTACTGGCACTTGATAGGCCACTTCTCTAGTAAAAATGTGTCCCCCAGGTGAATGAATTTTAAACCCTTCTTTTGATTCATGACATGAAATGTGATGTTGCTGCACAAACTTCTTGCTAATAAATGTATGTGAAGCACCAGAATCAAAAAGAATAATTGCAGGGTGACTGGCCACGAGAAACGTACCCATCATCACCGGTTCACCTTCCGGTGTAGTGGCCACTTGAGTATAGTATATCCGCCCCGTCTTCTTTGTATTCTTCCCCACATTATTTCCCTTGGGCTGAGCTGATTTCCCAGATCCTTGTTGAGCATTTGATTGATTCTGCTTGGGATATGGGCAATCCTTGATGAAATGTCCAGACTTGCCACAATTGAAACACCTGGTTGCAGAGCTGGGCAAAGCAGGGAATCGAGTGCCCGGGGCACCCGGCTGACTTGGGGTAGTGAGGGTATTATTGGGACGAATGATTATTGGCTGCTTGAAAGGGAATGAGGGCGGTCGAGAAAAAGAGCGATTTTGGCTAGAAGGCCGGATCACAAACCGTTGCCTTTTTGCCTGACCCTGATTAGACTTCTCACCACCAAATCCCTTGTTCTTCCCGAAACCTGCATATTTTGCTTCAACAGATAAGGCTGTGCTGACAGCCTTTCCATACGTGAGATCTATGCAGGTGGCCATTTTTCTCTGCAATCGATCATTTAGACCCCTCATAAAGCAATTTTTCTTCTTTAAATCAGTATTCACCTGATCGATTGCGTATTGTGACAGGTGATTAAACTTATTGAGATACTGATTGACAGTATCTCCCCCTTGTTTTAGCTTCATGAACTCTTCTTGCTTCATATGCAGAACACCTTCGGGTATATAGTGCTCGCGGAAGGCCACTTTAAATTCTTCCCAAGTTACTTGATGGTTGGCAGGTTGAATAGCCACAAAATTTCCCCACCAGGTACTGGCAGGGCCACGCAGTTGTTGCGCTGCAAACAAAGGCTTCTGTGTCTCTAAACAGCGGAGAAGACCAAATTTTTGCTCAATAACCCGTATCCATTAATCAGCTTCCAACGGGTCCTCAGCCTTGACAAATAGTGGTGGACGGGTTTCAGAGAAATCCAAATATGTGGTTTCACGGGAGCCCTGTGGATAACCCCTTCCACCCTGCTGCTGAAATTGTTGGCCCGCCATTTCTATCAAAAAGCGGGTATTGTCTGCAGTTGCGTTCACCAAGGCGGCAATCGCCTCGGCCAATGTGGGAGGAACCGGAGGTGGATTTGGGGTAACATCCCTTCCCCCAGAAGTTCCTGCTGCATCCTGTCCTCGAGTCCTGGTAGGCATCTGAGGCAAAGAACATTTGAAATAAATATAATATGCCAGAGAAACCTTCCATTTTACATTACTATCAAAAGTAATGATACAGACTCGATGTTATACAACAGGATACATTACCCATAATACAATAGTTCAACCTATTATACAACATACTACTTCTATTTTTACAAGCTACACTACTACTCCTGCTTTTGGTTACTCTTGGCAGCTTCGTTGTCAGGTGTGGGAGACCATTCATCGACCAGCCTCATAGAAGGAGGGGGGCCTAAAAAGGTCTAACTCACCACCAAGCGCTTCTCCCGCATCATGCGAGGGTCCGGCTTCTGACTTGACAGGATCCGCAGGGACATGTGGGTGTAATTGCGAATACAGTACATGAATTTCCTCATGTAAAGTATTGCAATATGGCTGCAAGTTGTCAATAGCAGTGCTAAGTTCTTCGACTCGTGCTCGAGCCTTCGCTTCCTTAGCCCAAGCTACTGAACGAGACTGTACCGCCCAATCAAGCGCCAAATCTCGATCAACAAGTTGATCTTGCAGGGTGCGGATGTAACTTCTTAATTCATTTATTCGGTCGCCATCCGCAACCCATAAATTGGTCTTGCGTTGTAACTCTGTTTGGAGTTGATTCACGCGGGCTTCGAGATCTCCAATTGGATCGTTGCTCCCGCTACTGCTATCTTGCTCCCGTGGGGCAAGTTGGTGTCGAGGTACCCCGATAGGCCCAGTATGCTTTCGCGCCGTTTTCCTTGTACGCGGCGGCATTTTCTACAGGGGAAATTTATTAGTACAATTCTTAGCATGATGCATGAATAATTATAGAATCAACCTTAGTTGATTCAACCTTCTATACATTGCACTCTTCCTATCTGGTCTTTGAAATAAACTCTTCAAAGATGCTTAGGTAAGAAGAGAAGAAATTTTTCTAGATAAGTCTAAGAAAATCTTTTTGAAGATGCTACATAATATCTGCCAAGAAGGGCTATGCTCCGATACCAGCTGTGATGGAACCTCGCAAATCATTAGGCCCACCTACAGTTGTCATTGTCCAACAGACATTAGACAACCCTGTAGATGTTCCTGAATCACTTGACAAGTTCGGTATCTTTTTCCTTACCTTTCCAGGAATGTTTCACCCGTCTGACAGACAGTATGTTCATCGGAGAATGCGGAAATGCGGAAGTGATTACATAAACTTACATTTATTTAAAAAGTAAGAGTAAGTTATTTAGTACAGACCAGAGTGTAAAGCGAGTGCTGAAAAGTATTATTACAATACCTGGGAGGCAAAAACTCCTCCCATTAAGTTCTTTATAAAAGTTTTTAAGGAGGACCCGGTCCTCCAGCAGCTTCATTCTTGATTGTCCTCATTTTTCACCACCTTGGTACAAAAACAACACAAGTTTGTTGTCTCCTCACCTAAAAACAACGGGGGAATAAACCCTGAGTATAGAATTACTCAGCAAGTCTTACCCGACTAAAGAAAAGACTCTCAAGGATATGCTGGTTATATGGGAGTCAAGGTAAGGCCTTTCAATAACCAAAGACTCTGTTTGCAGAATTGCTTACTAGAGTGGATCCTTAAAATCCAATTTTATTGTCAGGTTAAGTAAAATTACCTGCAGCTAGAGTTCTGTCTACCCTAGTTCAAGCACTTGACCTGCACTAGCCAATTTCTTATCAACCCTTCATCTTCACTGGATTGCTACGTGTAAGTCAGTGGCCAAGTCTCCATAACCGCGGAGGTACGGCGATCCGAATCGATTATACTCAGCTGAGGATCTCCGATCCCACGACATATGTAGCACTTAACCCTTGCATATGTCAACCCGCCACCGAGTTTCTTAAGACCAGATCAGGTTCACGCAAACCGAGAGCACAGATACACCACCGTCCACACTACAGGAATTCTACTGATTCCCGTCGGCCAGGGTAATTCCCGTCGGCCCGAGCGAAAGCCGACGGGAATAGACTAATTCCCGTCGGCCAAAAAATAGCCGACGGCCATTATTATAATTCTCGTCGGCCCCGTCTCTAGCCCACGGGGATTAACTAATCCCCGTCGGCCCTGTGCTCTGGCCGACGGGAATAAGTTAATTCCCGTCGGCCCCGTATATTAGCCGACGGGGATTAACCTGTTTAGAGCCAGGCCGCAGCCGCGCGGGCTCATTTCTTCTCTTCGCATCGCATCGCTGCCCGACCGTCGCCCTCGCCCGAGCCGCCCCCGCCCGAGCCGCCCCGCCTCAGCGCCGCCGCCCTGCCCGACCGGCGTCGTGGCCGAGCACCGCCGCCGCTTGAGCGCCGCCGCCCTACCCCCGAGGCCACCTTGCCCGAGGCCGCCCCGCCCCAGCGCCGCCGCCGCCTCGCCCGAGCGCCGCCGCCACCGTCGGCCCGCCCCGGAGCGCCGCCGCCGCCGCCCGAGTGCCACCACAAGCTCCCGAGCTCCTCGTACCCCGAGCGTCGTCGTCCCCATCCCGTCGTCGTCCACCGTCCGCTCGTGCCCCGACGGGAATCAGTAACTGAGGTATAATTTTATATATATGTAAATAAGTATTGATTATTTTCGTCGGTTTTTTGTGGCCGACGGGAGTTAACTTTAATGTGATTAGAGTTAGTTTAAAATTGTTAATTTATAGTGTTTTTAGTTTTTATATGACTTTATGCATTATTGAATGTAAATGCGAGTGCGATTGTTAATGTAAATGCGAGTGCGATTGTTAAATTTGTGTATACATGCTTATTTTCGTCGGTTTTTTATGACCGACGGGAGTTAACTTTCATATGATTAGAGTTAGTTTAATATCACATGTGATTAGAGTGTGATTAGAGTTAGTTTAATATCACATGTGTGGCTTGATGTTAGGTAAGTATTAATTCTATTAGTATAATAGATTTAACTTATGCTATTGAATTGTTGAATTTGATGTTATTTAATAATTAGATTTAACTTATATAATTTGATGTTATTGAATTGTTGAATTTCGATATTTATGTATATATATAGTTATTTATGTATATATATAGTTTTACTACTTACCTATAGATGTATGTGTGACGTGTAGAAACGTGATTGTCTCACACACACTCTTTACTCGTACACACAGCCGCAATAATGGGTGATAGACGTGATTGGATGTATGAAGGTTTCAAGAAGGGTGGGTGTCACACAAGTGAATGGTTTGCCAAGACGCAGATATTTCTGGACCATGCAGCTGCTTTGTCACAAATAGATAATATTAGGTGTCCATGCAATAAATGTAGAAATATGACGAGCCACACCAAGAGGCAGGTCACACTACACCTGTGCTCACATGGTTTCGTGCCAGGCTATAAGGTCTGGTATCTCCACGGTGAAGATGTTGAATGAGCAACAGAAGTAGAAGTTGATGATGGTGAAGATGATGTTGATAGGATGGACCAGATGCTTGAGGATCTGCAACCTGAACTGGCACCAGATCATCATGATTCACCTACACCGGAGGTTCAGAAGTTCTTCGACCTACTTAAAGCGTCAGAAGAGCCTCTTCACGGGCACACTGACGTGACCGTACTGGAATTCGTGACCCGGCTGATGTCAATCAAGTCCAAGTTTGCATTCTCAATTAATTGTTACAAGCAGCTTGTGGATTTGATTAGCGAGGTTCTTCCTACGGGTCACAAGATGCCCAAAGACATGTACCAGTCCAAGAAATTGCTTGAAGGTCTTGGTATGGAGTATGAGAAGATTGATGTTTGCCAAGACAACTGTATGCTTTTTTGGAAGGAACATGGCAGAGAACAGAAATGCTTAAAATGTGGGAAGTCGAGGTACGTGGAGCTTGTAAATGAAGATGGGGAGAAGGTGGTGACAAAGGTTGCACATAAACAGCTTCGGTACATGCCTCTCACTCCTAGAGTGAAACGTTTGTTTCTCTCGAGGAAGACCGCTATGCACATGAGGTGGCATAAAGATTGTACGGACAGACAAGATGGGTTAATGGTGCACCCGTCAGATGGTGATGCATGGAAGGCTCTTGACAAATTTGATCCAGATTTTGCCAGCGATGCAAGAAACGTTCGTATCGGCTTGGCAACTGATGGTTTCACGCCGTTCAATATGACCGCTGCGTCGTATTCATGTTGGCCTGTCATTGCCATACCGTACAACCTTCCACCTGCTCTTTGCATGAAATATGAGTTTATGTTCCTATGTCTTGTTATACCTGGTCCTGAGCATCCTGGCGTACGCCTCAATGTGATGCTTCAACCACTGATTGAAGAGTTAAAGAAGCTATGGCAAGGTGTGGAAGCCTATGATTGCTTCAAGAAGCAGAAATTCAATCTTCGTGTTGCATATCTGTTCTCGGTTCATGATTTTATGGCGTATGGTATTTTCTCTGGATGGAGCGTGCATGGTAGATTGACGTGTCCTTATTGTGCTAAAGATACAGATTGTTTTCGTCTTAGTGCTGGTGGCAAGATATGTTACTTTGATTGCCATAGATGTTTTCTACCCTTCAATCACCCCTTCAGAAGGCAGAGAAAGGAATTTAGGAAGGGCACCATCGTCACGAAGGGACCGCCCAAGCGACGTAGTGGGATAGAAATTACAGAAGAGCATATGAAACTTGTCCTAGACGAGAGTGGGAAAAGGTATCAAGGTTTTGGTGAGGAGCATAACTGGACTCACATATGTGGCTTATGGGAGCTTCCTTATGCTAACTCATTGATTTTGATGCACAACATCGACGTCATGCATCAAGAGAGTAACTTTTGCCAAGCCCTCATAAATACATGCATGGATTTCCCTGATAAAACGAAAGACAATGACAAGGCACGCATGGACTTAGCAGTGATATGTGATCGTCCAACCCTAGTGCTTAGAGAAAACGGAGGCAAACCAAAAGCTGACTATTGTCTGAAATCTAAGCAACGGAAAGAAGTGATGAAGTGGATGAAGGATATTAAATTCCCCGATGGTTATGCCGCTGGTTTTAGAAGATCTGTGAACTTGAAGACAATGAAGATGAATGGACTGAAGAGCCATGACTTCCACATAATTATGGAGAGGCTCATGCCTGTAATGTTTCGTGGGTACATTTCCGAAGCTGTGTGGAAAACGTTAGCTGAAGTTAGCTATTTCTACAGACAGTTGTGTGCTAAAGAAATCAGAAGAGATGTGATGGAACAGCTGGAGAAAGAGGCACCGGTGCTTTTGTGCAAATTGGAAAAAATATTTCCACCGGGTTTCTTCAATCCTATGCAGCATCTCTTTATACATCTTCCATATGAGGCTAAGGTCGGTGGTCCTGTTCAGTATAGGTGGATGTTTCATATAGAAAGATCATTAAAGAAGCTTAGAGCAATGGTGGGCAATAAGGCAAGAGTTGAAGGATGTATTGCGGAACAATTTAAACTAAAGGAGGTAGCACACTTCACAAGTTGTTACTTTGCAGAAGAACATAATGTATTTGCTCGAAAGAAAAGGTACCATGATGATGAACGAGAGATGCCTCCGTGTAGTGATCTTTCGATTTTTCAGACAAACGGCAAAGCCGTTGGTCCACCCAAGGCATATCACCTCAGTATGGAAGAACGGAAGTCTGCTTTACTGTACATGTTCACGAATATGCCTGAGGTGGAGAAATACTTTGTGTAAGACTTGTTTTCTTAAACTGTTCATATGTGAATTAGTTTATGTTATCAAATATCTCATGTCATACAATAATATTTGACAGCGAGTTTGATGAACAAAACATGAGGTGTCTCGGTAGGCCAACAGCGAGAGACATAGACAAATTGCGACGCGATGGTATGCATGGGCGACCTAATTTCATTATGTGGCTTCGGGACCGTGTAAGTCTTAATTATGTGGCTCCGGGAGCTAATTTAATTTAACTAATATTACAGAATTTGTTAATGCTTTGTGGTATGATTGACAGTTTGGGGAGGAAATGAATTTGAATGATGACTTACGTCAGTTATCTATTGGAAGCGTAACTGCCAAAAGCTATGGACGTTACGACGTCAATGGATATCGCTTTCGTTCAAGCATTTTCGAATCAAGTCATCCTATGGCCGCCACTCAAAATAGTGGAGTCGCTACTAGGGCAACCGACATGGAAGGACACGAAGCCTGCTATTACGGGAAAATCAAAAATATAATCGAGATTACATTTGCTGGAAATAAGCCTTTAGCGCTAGTTTTCTTTGAGTGTAAATGGTATGACCCGAAGTATTATAGGACCGAATTTGGGATGACACAGATCCAACCTGAGAAATTGCTTCAAGGACACGACACGTATATCCTTGCCCATCAAGCAGACCAAGTTTATTTCTCGACATATCCATGCAAAAAGTTGTCTAAATGGAGGGTTGTGTACAATGTAAATCCCCGCGAACGCCTATACACTCCTGGTGAGGACGAATATCAAATTGGTCACCTTGAGCAGGTTGATGAGGTGTTTCAAGAAGAAGAGTTGCCAACTAGTTTTCATATTGATTCTGCACCGGCATTAGATTCACTAGTTGCAGACGTTAACGACTTAACTTTTCCCGAGAGACGGAGAAGACAACCGGTTAGGAGAAAAGTTACATGGCGACCTCTGCATAGAAGAGAACAAATAGATCCTGATTTTGATGATATTTAACAAGTAAAGTTGTTTTGTTATTTCATTTGTTTATATTTTAAGTATTATGTCATTTTTGATGCACTAATGAATAATTTCTTATTTTTTATGCAGGATGCCGCCAAAATCATAGAAGTCAGTGAAGGGGTTGTTCAAGGGCCTGGGCCTTTTTCAGGGCAGTTCTTCGAGCAGCAGCAGACGTCGAGAGCTGTTGAGCGCGGTACATGGAGATGAGGTAACATATCTTGTACAAATAAATTTGTTTACATATTTACAAATAAATCTTGAGTTGTATGTACCAGGATGAGCAGCACACTGAGGAGCAGCACATTGAGGAGGTGGAGCACAATGAGGCTGAGCAGCACAATGAGGCTGAGCAGCACAATGAGGAGGTGGAGCACAATGAGGAGGTGGACCACGTGACATGGGACCAGGCCGCACAACATCACCAGCCATGGGACCAGTGGGACCACCAGAGCGAGCAGCAACAAGCGTGGGACCAGTGGGGCCAACAGGGCGAACCGGTTGACAACCCGATGGATGATGGCTCGGGAGGCTCTTCAGGGACACGCACACGTCGCTCAAGAAAAAGCCACTCAGTAAAGCCTCGTCACGCAATAGAGCGAGAGGCTGATAGGACTTTAATCATGCCCCATGGAGATCGGTGAGTGTAATATATTAACTTATCTAATATAACTATTATGTGTATTGTTAATGTTTTTGTGTACTGCATGAATTGGGAGGACCTGTCCTTTGACGGCAAGGGACACCACACTCAGGTTAACCTTACGTTGGGTTCTCTTTGCCGCCTTCACTACCCTGGTATAGTGAAGGTGTCAAACGGTGATACCGAGGATGAGGTGCTCGTCAGTACCTGGGATGAGTACAAGTTTAAAAAGGAACGAAACCACACCGACAGACAGGGACTTGTGTGTAATGACTTTTGGGTATGAATTCTTTATTATTTTTGTTATGTTTCTTAATATTGTAAATCTATAACTTATACCATTGTATTTGTATTCTTTATGTTGTAGCTTCGATATCGGTTGCCTGACGGAGAGGATTACATGGGGCACGCTGAACGTGTCTTGCAAAACAATGCAAAGAAGCTGGTGAAAGATGCCATATACTATGCGAGAATTCAGGCTACAAACCTGTATTTTCAAAAGCATCCGGAAGAAGCGGGCCCCTTGAATAAAAAGGAAGGGTCCTCAAAGATATATTTGACTGAGGATCAATATCGTGAGGTTAGTATTCAATTTGTTTTACCTTTTATATTTATTGTTGTGATTGATATAATATGTAACATTGTGTGTGTGCAGGTGATGGTTCCATGGATGGCGCCCGTGCCTGATGCGTACTATGCTTGGTGTCGATATTGGGCTTCCGAAGGCTTCCAGAAAGCGTCAGCGCATCACAGACAATGTCGAGGAACCAATCCTAACCACAAGTTTGGTGGTGACGACATGATACGAAAAGCTAAAAGAATGGTAAGTTTGATCTTTCTATGTCGATCAACAAATAATACGATTGCTTATGAATGTTTTTTGTTTATACAGGAAGCTACGAGTGGCCAAAAGCCTAGTGACATTGAGGTGTACCAGGAGGGCCACAAAGGACCAGACCCGAACAACCCTGACCAGCTCTGCAGCCAGACAGCCACGGATCGCTTGGTGAGTTTTGGCTCAAAAGTTCAAATGTTCAAAGTATATAAATTCCTGCATTTTTAAGGTTGTGAATGATGTATAGGTGGCATATGGGGAGGAGATGGTTCGTCGCCATGGCCCTGACTACGACTGGCGCCATGAACCGGTGGATCCCTCGGTGGTGTACGCAAGTGGTGGTGGCAAAGCGCATGGACGGTAAGCTCTAACTTATGAAATTATATGGTTGACACTAAATTGATTATGCAGTAATAACATTTTTTGAATCACTTATAGATACGCACTCTTCGACGGATTCATTGACTCGTCGTCGGTGAGATCTCAGAGGACGGGTTCATCTTCCCGTAGCTCATGCTCTCGTCGACCGAACGAGCAGGAGTTGGAGATTATGAGGATGCGTGAAGAGATGAGACAACAACGCGAATTTATGGAGGCTTGCAATGCTCATAATCAAGCGATGTATCAAGTGAGTACACATAATCCGAACTCTAAATTATTATATTTCAATACAACATCTTCAGTAGTAACACATATGTGTTTAACAGTTAATGCAGCAACAGGGCATGACATCAAATTTTCCACCGCCACCACAATGGAGCCAATTTGCAAACACACCAGTTCCACCACCACAGTTCACCACCCCTCCGACACATATACCTGCACCTGGAGATAGGGTACGTTTGATAACTCTCCATTAATTTATACACTTGTATAGTTTTTGATATTTGCATTTAACGTGTTGATATTTGCTAACTTGCATAGGTTACGCCTGAAGCGGGTGGCAGTGGGTCTGATCCAGCAGCAGGGACTGGATTTGTTGACTCGCTCTTCGCGTTCCCTCCTCCTGGTGGTGAAGGCGGCAGCGGTCAAAGCTCTAACCACCCAAGTGGTGGTTACCTCTAAACACTTAAACTTATGTTTAAAATGTCGTACTCGTTGGTGGATGTTATGTTTCAATACTATGTCGTACTCCTCGTTGTTTGATGTTGGTGGATGCTATGTTTGAATACTATGCCGTACACGTTGGTGGATGTTTTAATTATAAATGCAAGTGTTTATGTCTAAATGCATGTGTTTGTGGATGTCGTATCTCTATATGTGTTTGTAATGTGGCTGTTATATGTGATTTATATATTATGTTTGATATATGTTATGTGTGCAGAAATAGTGACATAATTTAGTGTTGTTTTTGTAGCAGTATAGAGTAATTCCCGTCGGCCCAGTTAATTCCCGTCGGCTATGGTCGAACCGACGGGAATTAAGTAATAACTCCCGTCGGCCCAGTTAATTCCCGTCGGCCACATAAGGTCGACGGGAATTAATTAATAACTCCCGTCGGCCTGGGGAACCGACGGGAATTAATAGGTGACGCCCGTCGGCCAGCAAAACCGACGGGAATTAGCCTTAATTCCCGTCGGCCACTGTATAGCCGACGGGAATTACTTATTCCCGTCAGCCGCCGACGGGGATAACCTTATCCCCGACAAGGGACGCCTGTCGGCCTGAAACCGACGAGAATAAGCCCTAAACCGACGGGAATAATTCCCGTCGGTTTAGGGCTTATTCCCGTCGGTTTCCGGCCGACGGGAATTAAGTGAATTCCTGTAGTGCCAGCCTCTTGCCACGGAGGGTACACGCTACTCTCGCCACCGCTCCACGCCCATTTCGTGTTATCTTATTCTGGCCTTAGTCCACTCGAGGCAAAGCTTACCCATGATGAGGCATGTGACCAGTTAAAGGGTCCTCGATCAGCAGGCTTACATCGAGACGGCCCTTAATCGACTCAGACGGAGACACTACACCGAGACTCTCTTTCTCGTGCAAGTCACCCGACCGGTCTCAGCTTAATCATTTAACCCCAAAGGTTGGTACCTGGCAGAGGTACATCTTTTCCGATGTTGGACCCATCATGGCCATGATGGATCCACCATCAAGTTTTGTTTTCAAAAACATCCCACCCACTTTTGCCACATCAACTTTTGTAAAAACAAAACATTTTGTTTTTCTAAAGCAATGCTAAGCATCAAAAAATCTTTTGTAAAACAGGTGATCAAGGAAGGTAATTAAATTCAAGGAAGGTAATGCAGGAATTGTTTTAGCAATCAACTCCTATCACCTAATGCATCAGGCAAGTGAAAAAGGTTTTTAAACCACAAGGAGGTGGCAAATGCACCGGGGCTTGCCTTTGTTTATGGGTGAGTCAGGCTCAGATTCACAAATATCGAAGTAGAAACAATTCTCAGCCTGAGTTTCCAAGGGTGGTGGTACTTGCTCTTCAGTGGCTTCCACTTCTTCCTCGTGTTCTAATCATAACCACATATGTATATAAGAATGAATGTCATGTAATGCTCATGAGGATGCAAAGATGATATAAACTTATCATCTAAGTCTTGAATACAATTTTCCTTCACGGAACTCCGAGAACTTAGGGTTTCTGGAGTCAGTAAAGGAGTTCACAGGGCACGGATGGGGTTTTGGGGTTTGGTGATCAAACAAGGTCCAAATCAATTCATACTCTACCCAAGGCTTCTAAATAATATGAGGAACTCATACAAAAATTTTGAGCATTTTTGGGATTATTATCTATTTTCTAAAAATCCAGAACTACTTCTTTAAACTACTTAAAATGCCTTAAAATTCCTTATTTAATCTAAAAATCATGAAGCTATTTTTATTAAATTTTATGGAAAATAAGAAGTCTAGGAAAATTAGTTTCACAATTTTACCATTTTTCTACCATTTTGTACATATTTCTAAAGCTTGGCTAGAAATAGAAAAAGAAAAACAATGAACAGACTCTGGCCAAAATCAGCCCAGGTCGGCCCAACTACATCAGAAGCACGCCCACGCGCGCGCGCCTGCGGCAATTTCGCACAGAGGCCCTCGGTTTATTAGTTAAATCGAAGTGGGTTTGTTTACTATTCCTCTGTGCCACAGACAAATTGCAGAAAGGCCCTCCATCTTCTATCTCTTCCCCGCGAATGCCCCTGACCACGACGCGCACGCCGATCATCCCCGACGTGGTTCGTACAGGCCATGGCCGGCAACGGTGGTTACGGCCAACTACCGGGGAGGCATCACTGACCTAAGACGGTCTAGGAACAGCCATTAAACTAGCATGAACCCTACTGGGAGTCGCTTGTCCACGATCACGGCGGACACCGAGCACGGGAGTACATGTTCCCGCCAAACCATGGTCGATCAGAGCAAACGGGCGCCTCCATGAGCTTCGCAAGCATACAGAGGCATGGAAACGACACTTGAATTGAATAGGAACTCACCAGAGTGGCCCAGCCATGGGCGGGCTGTTCTTCGCGATGCGGCGGACCATTTTGGGGGAAAACCCGAAATGCAGAGCTACGGTGAACGAGTGGAGATGGGAGTGGGTGCTATAGCTTGACGATTACATGGCGCAACCGACCAGGCCCTCAATTTATAGAAGGGTAAAGCGGTGGCCAGTGGATTTGGGGAGGACGCGCGGCGACCGGAATGAAAGGGTGAGTCACCGGCGCGACTTACAGTGGCACTTATTGGTTGAGGAGCTATGGCGGTCATCGTCGAGCTGGTGCGGCTAGTGGCGACGTGTTTAACGGCTGGAAGCGTGGCACAATCACGGCGCAGAACAGCAACTCCGGCGATGGCCAAGGAGCCACGTCGCCGGCGTAAAAGGTGAGGGACAGCGAGGCCTGTGGCAGAACCACCCGAATTATTCTAGCTTAAGTGCCTAAGTCACGCCCCAGGGGTCGTAACACACTTAAATCGGAATAACCCGTCAGTCCCTCAGATCTAGTCTAATAGAGCCACTTAACCAGGATCAAATTCCACAATCCCACTCGAAGGTGAGTCACAGAAGAAATACAATAAAACAGGAAACCTCAAATTAAGTACTGAGTTATTACATAAATCGGAGTTTTTGAGTAGCAAATAAAGTTCACAAAATAAAGTGCAGCGGATAATCGATGTCGTCGGTAATGAGGAAATGGGCAAGGCCTAGCCCACTACTCCTCATGCTCCTCTCCTGCCGGAGCAACATCCCACTCGACCGTCCAACCCGGTGGCAGGGTGGTAGGCCAAGTCACACCATCAACCAATTCCTGCATGGTACCTGCAAAAATTGTGCCACAAGCAAGGCTGAGTATACTAATACTCAGCTAGACTTAACCGGTGTGAGGAGTCTACTCCTCTACCTCTAGACTATGCAGCTGTTTGGCTGAGGGGTTTGGTTTGCCAAAAGCACTAGCTGTTTCTAAAATCAATTTTTAGCTTTTCAAATTCTATCATCATTAACTTAGCTAGATTTGCTCCTTCTAAGCATACATGGTAGCAAGCATTTAGTTCAATCAACAAGTTGTCTCATGTGACCACATTTCACTTCTTACTCGATGTAGTACAAGAAATCAAGCAGTCTCATTAGCTGCAAGAAGCAGACGATTCGAATCGAGTTTTAAACCTTGCAAGGTAAACCTAAACACACGGCATGTCAGGGTACTCCGACCCCGCACATGACAACTGTCCCCATCGATTCCCCGTTCGCGTCCAGGCCTCACCGCCTTGGCATACAATGCTCCACTGACCCCGGCTGCCGCCGTGCAGTGACCGCACTTGTACCCACCATAGCTAGCATGGGAGACCCAGTCTCAGGTCGCATGAGGGATAAAGTTCGCGCCCGGCTTCACTCAGGTACTAGGTTTACCGGTTACCATTTTTCCCGGCATGTGCTTAGTACGTTCAAAAGCTTGACTCAGGTATCCACACATTAATCCTTAATTCATTTTTCCCGTCTCATGGACAAGGCATCCTCCCTGGATCCAAATCCATAGACCAACATAGATCCCGTTATCAAGATGAATACAATCAATTCCTGACCTCGCGCGAGTGCTAGAAAAATCACTCGACTTCTACCGAGATCCTGATTAGCAAGCAGCTACTCGACCTAGCATACCAGTATTCATCTCAAAAAGGAATCCTAAGTTCATGCAACTAGAGGTTTCAAGCAACTCCTACACTTAAGTGCACATTGCAATCCTACAAGCATTAAGTGTAGTAAAGTAGCATATAATAACATGGTTATGCATAAAACCGGGGCTTGCCTTCAATTGTTGGGGCTGCGGGGAGGTCCTCAATAGCAGCCTCTGAAACCTGCTCCTGGTCCTCTTCTTGGACAGGTCCTTGCTCGGGGATGAGCACGTACTCTCCGTCGGCAAGATTACAATCTAATGAATGCAATGCGTAAGATATATGCATGATATGATATGTGCTTTTAGAAATTACAACTTTAAAGGTGTATGATCTTTTAAGTTAAAACAAGTTAACTTTACTTATGTAAAACCCTTAGTGGTACGCTTGGTAGATTGGGTTATACTTAGCTAAGGTAAGTGGTAGGTTTATTTTTGGGGTTCCACTGAATTCTTTTTAAGTCTTAGGGATAAATGATAAGTTCTCAAGTTAGACTTATTGGGATGAGGTTTATTCCTTCTTCTCTTTTCTTTTATTCTCTTTAATGTTTTGGAGTAGGTTTGAACTACAAGTTGCTTTTATAAAAATCTAAAAATTCCACAAAAATTACAGTGGCTTGTTGCTGGTGTATGTTTCCCTGTCTCAAAATTTGGGGGTCAGCAAGTGATAAGTTTTCGCTGGACAAAATTATTAAACTCTGGGGCAGAAGGGGTGCTTTGAACTACAACTACTATTTAACAGTGGGTAATTCTCCTAAACTTATTTTTGCTGGCTTTTAGGTGTTATAACCTGACTTGATACAAATTTCTAATCATTAATACCTCTTAATGAATTTTCTATGGTTTTCTCAAGTTTCTAGCCAAATGGGTGCTTTCTACTACCACTATATTTGAAAATTATCAAACAACAGAGTTCTTATTTTTCATAGTTAGTATTTTGTGCAAGAGCAATCATTTTGAAGTTTGGCTTCTTTTTGGTTAAGGGAAGGGGTGGTTTGCATTATTTGAATTAAGTGGTCTTTCTCTTTAACCATTAGCAAAAGGTATGGGTTTACTTCTTCTTCATGGGTTTGCATTTTTCTCTGGTAGTTTACCTCATCATGAGCTTAGCAAATTTTTGGTTGCCTATTATCACATTAAAAGAGGTTGTTCATGATTTATTTGGAAAATGCCTTATTATCACCTTGTATTTATTTTCTTTACTTAAAAAGTTGGGCTGAGGTGCTCTGTATTTTTGTAGTGGGGCTCTGGTGGTTATAAGTCCACTAGATTTTTATTAATCATTTTGGTTATAGTTTTGTAACTCTAATAATTGATTTTCAGTCTATATGAGGCTAAACAAATCATCTTAATTTAAAATTGGTATGAACTAATAGTCTCTGTATTTTTTCCTAGGTTCTCTGTTGCATAAGTAAACTGGGAAAAATATTATTAATCACTGTTCATTAATTTCTAAGGCCTTTCTGATTTTCTTTAAGTTTTGGACAAATTAGCTTTAAATGAAAAACTACATCATATTTTTCAATGCTGGGGTTCCTACTATTTTTAAACAGTGTCTAAATAAGGTTTAAACATCTACAAATTTTTTCAAGTTCAGCACAGAAGGAAAACTAATTTTCCTTAATTAAACAAGGTTTAGTGGGTTTCTGTTTTTAATTTTAAACTTTAAAATTTTAAACAGAAAGCATGGGGTTTACTATTTTTAAATGATAGATCATAATATTCAGGAGCTAGCAAAATTGGTTTGACAACTTTTTATTAAGATTTCATCAAGTTATGGGTTTTCTAAGTTCTCTGGTCATTTTAAAAAGGATAACAGAATTGATTAAATGGAAATCCACTTTGCACTGGGGTCCCTGGCGGTTTTCTAAGTTTCCCTCGCGAATCAGTCCTTAGGTTACTATTCACATGAGTCACTGACATTACAGAAAACCCCTCGGGTTCTACCAATCCTAACCCGAGGTCCTTCTTCTACCTTAAACAGTAGCCGCGGCGGAGAAAAGGGCGGAGGGGCTTACCGGCGGCGAGGTTGCTCCGGTGAAGTGGTCGAGGACGAAGGGGAGGTCTCGGGGATCACAACGGTGTGCGGAACGCTGTCGGAGATGGCCGGAGTCGGTCGGTCCATGCGCGCAGGCGGGGATGCTCGTCGGCGGCGAGGAGACCGGCCTTGTCACGGCGAGATAGTTCAATCAAATAGGTCAGGGAGGTCCACGGGATGCCAGAGAAGATATGAGCGAAAGGAATTGGGCGGAGACTCACTGGATAGCTCGGTCCACGCGCGGCGGCGGAAGACCAAAGTCCGGTGAGGTCGATCTCGGGCCTCCGGTGAAATCCGGTCGGGTCCGAGGGCTTGGCAAGCTTCACGGGCTACTGGCGGAGCTAGCCGAAGCACTGGCGGGGCTTGAGGGTGGCTGGAGTGGGCTGGCCACGGTGGCCGAAGCTCTGGTGGCAATGGCGGGCGGAATTAAGCTCGCCGGAGCTAAGAAAAGGTGGCTGGCCGGAGAGGGTGAGTGCGGGGCGAAGAGAGGTGCGCCCGGGGAGGCTTTATAGGCGCGGGCGGGCACGGCCGAGGGCGTGGGCGCGCGGCGGACTTGACCGGACGCCGGGGTGAGCGCGCGCGGGTTGGGCGAGCTCTGGCGTGCCGACCAGGGTCGAACACGTGTGCCCGTGCGTTCTGCCCAAGTTCTGGCGCGTGTGGTCGCTCATCCGAGCCTGCTCTCGCCTTGGTCAGTGCACAAAACCTCTTCTCCTCCCTACAAGCTACCATTCTTGTGTGGGGGTCATAGGATTTTGCCTACTGGTTGCAGAGATATGGAGCCAGGAAATCTGGTCTGTCTCCCTGCCCAAACCCGAGGCAAATCCAAGGTTTTGTCGTGTCTAGGGCTCGCGTCCCAATGCCATCTTCTAGCACACGACAGAGGGGTTAGTTAGATACAATTTTTTCAATGGGGCCATTAGGATTCGAGTTAGGGATCAAGGTGAACATCCCTGATCTTTGGCTCAAGGTCTGAATTTCAGAATTCTGAAATTCAGAAATCCCAATGAGTCCCCACATGAGAAGCTTGATTTGGGGTTTTATTTGAATTATTTTGGCTAAGCTTTCTCAACATTTCTTGTTGCCCATTAAATATTCTTCAATTTTCATAATTGGCTCAAGTCATAATTTTAAACTTTTCATTCCCTTTTTCTTACTTTCTTGAATTTTGCTCATGGGGCTCACTTAGGGTTCTTAATTAGGGTTGCACATTCTTATCTTTTCAAAGACTCAATTGTTTTGATCATGTTACTTTTAAGTATATACTTGGTGAATTCTTTAGTACTTAAGTTATTTTGATGCTCATGCTTACTTTGGTTCACATAAAATGATGGTTCTTGGTTTGGCATTTGAGAAAAACCCTGAGTGACACTGGGGTGTCACAGCCTTCCCCCCTTAAAGGAATCTCGTCCCGAGATTCAGGCCAGAGTCCTCCCAGGGTGAAGCGAAGGGTGAGACTGATAGGAAAAAGGGTGATTATTGTTATTATTAGGGCAAA
The DNA here is from genome assembly GCF_902167145.1 of Zea mays. NCBI lineage: Eukaryota > Viridiplantae > Streptophyta > Magnoliopsida > Poales > Poaceae > Zea > Zea mays. The sequence goes on along the minus strand of NC_050100.1, from coordinate 26,107,911 downwards.
ACTGCTCTTCGAATGTCATTCTCTTTGCAACTTCAGAAGGAAGTCCTTTTAAGTTTTACTTTATAGCTTCTTCATTCTGAATTAAGATCATATTTTTTGGAAATTAGATTCGAAAGGCAGGAGGACGGGTTGGGGGTGATTACGTACCAGCTTCCTTAGGTAGGTAATCGGGAAAGTTGGATCTCAGGAATTCCTCGGTTTCCCAAGTAGCTTCCTCCTCTGAGTGATTACTCCACTGGACCTTGAACATCTTGATCGATTTAGCCCGAGTTGATCTTTCCTTGCAATCCAGAATCTTGGAGGGGTACTCTTGGTACGATAGATCTGGCTCTATCTCCAATTCTGGCTCTGCTATGATCTCGGTCGGCAATCGAACACACTTCTTCAGCTGAGATACATGGAATACACTGTGAATGGCAGACATCTTTGAAGGTAACTTCAGCTTGTATGCCACGGGTCCACATGCTTCGATGATCTCATAAGGTCCAATGTAACGAGGGGCTAGCTTGCCTTTGATCCCAAACCTCTGCACTCCCTTGGTGGGTGATACCTTGAGGTATACAAAACTTCCCACCTCGAACTGGAGAGGTTTCCTTCTTCTGTCATGATAGCTCTTCTGCCTGGCCTGAGCAGCTTCTAGATTCTTCCTGATTAGCTTGACCTTCCTTTCGGCTTCAGTCACTAAATCAGGTCCAAAAACTTCTCTTTCACCAGGTTGAGACCAATTGAGTGGTGTCCTGCACCTTCTTCCATAGAGAGCTTCAAAAGGTGCCATCTTTAGGCTGGATTGATAACTATTGTTATAAGCAAACTCTGCCAAGGAGAGGTGCTTATCCCAGTTCTTGCCACAATCGATCGCACAAGCTCTCAGCATATCCTCCAGGATTTGGTTTACCCTTTCCGTCTGACCATCAGTCTGTGGGTGGTAAGCTGAACTCCTGATTAGCTTGGTTCCCAAAGACTCTTGCAATTGTTCCCAAAATCTGGCAACAAATTGGGCTCCTCGGTCAGAAACAATGGTCCGAGGTAATCCGTGCAAACACACGATCCGGTCAATATACAATTCTGCATATTTCTGAGCCTTATCAGTGGTGTGCACAGGAAGAAAATGTGCCACTTTCGTCAATCGGTCCACAATAACCCAAATCGAATCATGATGACGAGAGGTGTTGGGCAGACCCACAATGAAATCCATGCTGATGTCGTCCCACTTCCACGAAGGTACGGACAGTGGTTGCAAGGCTCCAGCGGACTTCAAGTGGCTTGCCTTTATCCTCTGACAGGTGTCACACTCTGATACATACTGGGCTATCTCCCTCTTCATTCTGGTCCACCAGTACAAAAGCTTCAAATCATGGTACATCTTGGGGCTTCCCGGATGCATAGAGAATTTGGAGAGATGAGCCTCATCCAAAATTTTCCTCCTGAGCTCCTGGTCCTTAGGAATCACCAATCTGCTTTTGAACCATAACACACCTTTCTCATCCTGGCGGAAACAATTATACTTCTCAACCTTCTGATGGAGATTCTTCTTGATAAACTGCACTCCCTTGTCACTGAGCTGGGCCATGATAATCTGGTCCTGCAAAGCTGGCTCAACAGAAATTTGAGACAAAGAACCAGAAGGAATCACTTCAATTTGCATCTTGCTCAACTCATCACACAAGGTGTTAATGCGAGAATCCATCAGAACACAATTGCATTGCAACTTCCGACTCAAGGCATCTGCTACCACATTAGCTTTCCCTAGGTGATAATGTACCTCCAGGTCATAATCCTTGATCAGCTCTAGCCATCTTCTCTGCCTCATGTTGAGATCAGCCTGAGTAAAAATGTACTTAAGGCTCTTATGATCAGTGAAGATGTTGCAGTGGGTTCCCATTAGATAGTGCCTCCACATCTTCAATGCATGAACCACTGCTGCTAACTCAAGGTCATGAGTGGGATAATTTTGCTCATGAGGCCTGAGTGCTCTTGAGGCATAAGCAATGACTCGGTTGTCTTGCATCAAGACACAACCTAGTCCGGTGCCAGAGGCATCACAATATACATCAAAAGGCTTGCCGCTGTCGGGTTGCGCCAACACAGGTGCTGTGGTCAGATGCTGCCTTAATGCATGGAAGGCATCTTCGCACTTCTGACTCCACACAAATTTGACCTCTTTCTTCAGCAACTCAGTAATAGGCTTCGCAATTCGAGAGAAGTCCGGAATAAATCTTCGGTAATAACCAGCTAATCCCAGAAAACTCCGAATCTGGCGAACAGTTGTTGGTGGCCTCCAGTTCATCACCTCTTGCACTTTATCAGGATCAACAGCTATTCCATCCTGAGAAATAGTGTGACCCAAGAATTTGATTTCCTTCAGCCAAAAATCACACTTGGATAACTTGGCATAAAGGTGGTGCTCTCGCAGACGTTGAAGCACTACATGCAAATGCCCAGCATGTTCTTCTTCGTTCTTTGAGTACACCAGAATATCATCGATGAAAACCACCACGAACTTGTCCAATTCCGGCATGAAAACAGAATTCATCAGATACATGAAATATGCTGGTGCATTTGTCAGCCCGAATGACATCACCAAGAATTCATATAGCCCGTATCTGGTTGAGAATGCCGTCTTCGGAATATCACTTGCTCGTATTTTGATCTGATGGTAGCCAGAGCGAAGGTCTATCTTGGAAAACACCTTGGCCCCGACCAACTGGTCAAAGAGAACATCAATACGAGGCAAAGGATACTTGTTCTTGATAGTTACCGCATTAAGAGGGCGGTAATCTATACACAGCCTCAAGCTTTCATCCTTCTTCTTCACAAACAGTGCTGGACATCCCCAAGGCGAAGTGCTTGGGCGAATAAAACCCTTATCCAGCAATTCTTGCAATTGCTTCTTCAGCTCTACCAACTCAGCGGGTGGCATTCGGTAGGGCCTCTTGGAAATTGGGGCCGTTCCCGGTTGCAACTCGATGGCGAATTCAATATCCCGGTCCGGTGGCATTCCTGGCAATTCATCAGGAAAGACATCTGCATACTCACAGACCACTGGGATCTTCTTCAGGGGTAACTCCGTCATAGAGAAAGCACATGACTGAGAAGAACCCTGACTAGGCAGAATCAAAGTGAAATTCCCGCAGAAAGGAGAATTAACTTCCACGGTACGACTGGCTACATCAAGCACAACTTGGTGCAAGGTCATCCAATTTGCCCCTAGAATAATGTCCACATTTTCCAATCCCAACACAAGAAGAGTGGTTTTGATAATGTGGCTTCCCAGTTGAATAGGCACACTTTGGTTTAATTGATTAGTTGCAATTTTACCCCCAGGTGTGACTATCATGAATGACCCTTTTGAGTGAGAGAATGGCAGTTTGCAATTAGCACTGAACTTTTGGCTAATGAAACTATGAGATGCACCAGAATCAAACAGAATTAAAGCAGGTTGATTATAAACTGAAAAGATACCGGTCATGATAGGAGCTCCTTCTGGCACTTCCTCTAGAGCAGTGAAGTTGAGCTTCCCTTGCCTGACTTGCACCTTCTGCTTTCTTCCCTTGTCTTGATTTGGTGCTGGCATCTGCCTCTGCTGGTTCCTGGGACAATTCTTGGCATAGTGGCCCACATTGCCACAAGTGAAACACTTGTTCCCATTGCCCTGGCGGAACTGCTGCTGCTGCGGAGGCTGATTGTTCCTTGGGGCGGGAGCTGGATAGCGGTTGGGTGCCGGCTGCTGCTGCTACTGAGGTGGCCTGATCACCCATCTGCCTGCCTGCTGCTGAAAACCCCTGCTCTGATTGTGAGAAACAATTCGGAACCTCTGAGCCTGAGCGGATGGTGCTGCCATTGGTGCCTTTCTCTTCTTCTCTGCCCGGTGAGCAACAATGCAATCCTCCTGGGAGATGGCCATGTTGACCAACTCATTGAAGCTATCAGCCCAGACAGTGTTGAGTCGTTCCCGCAGCTTGGTATTGAGACCCCTGCGGAAGCGATCCCTCTTCTTCTCATCAGAATCAGCATGATACCCTGCATACTGGCATAAGTCGTTGAAGGCTTGCGCATACTGCAGTACCATGCGGGTTCCTTGATTAAGGGCCAGAAATTCATTCAACTTCCGATCAAGAATTCCAGCTGGGATGTGGTATCCTCTGAAGGCAGTCTTGAATTCCTCCCAAGATACCTCACGATCAGCGGGGAGCATAGCACGGAAGTGGTCCCACCAAGTCCGAGCAGGGCCGCGAAGCTGCTGTGCGGCGAAGCGAGCCTTGGCCTCATCAGGGCAGTCTCCTGTGAGGAGGGGAAACTTGGACTCGACGACGCGAAGCCACACGTCGGCGTCCAACGGATCCTCTGCCTTGGTGAACAAGGGCGGCTGCGTGCTCAGAAACTCCTGGTATGTTGCCATAGCCGGAGGTCGCTGATGCTGGCCTCCACCATGAGGCTGTTGGTGGGGCTGGCGCTGCAAGAGCTGTCGCAGAATCTCATTCTGCTGGGCCATCAGCTCCTGCACTGTGGGAGCTGGGGGAGGTGGCGGGGGAGCTTGCTCGTTCTGCCCGCGACGCTGCCTAGCTGCCATCTGAAAACAGAGATTGTCGCCATCGTTATCCCAACTCACAGTTTCGAACGACAAAATATCATCTCATATGGAAGGAAAAAGCCATAATCATAATATTAGGTTCGAAATGAAGATAACAGGGTGACAAAGATCCCACAGACTTCAAAAGTTTACAGGGTTACATCAATCAGGGGAAAGTACCCATAAGCCTAGTCCAAAATGTGATACTACTAAGCTTGCATAGGTTTCTATCCGCCTAAAAATGCCAAAGCGACTGCTTAACCCTGAGCGGTAGAAGCGACACTGGATACGGGTGAAGGAGGCATCACGGAGGTAGTCCCATTGGCACCAGGGGCTGGTCCTAGCTCCTCGGGAGCCTCTTCTCCCTCGCTTCCTGCTTCATTGGCCTCCATCTCCAGGTGGTGCATGTCCAAGTGGTCATTGGCTTCCTCGAGTTCCCTCTGCACATCGTGAAGCTGGTTTTCCAAGACATCAATAGTGTTGTCTCGGATCTCCACTTGCTGCTCCAGGGTGGTAATACGCTGGCTCAGCCTTTCCACCTGCAGATCCTTCTCCACCAACTCTGTGGATAGGTCGACCACAAAATCTTCCCGACTGTCGAGAGTGAGCTTGGCAGCCTGAGCGGTGTTAGCAAGAAGTGTCATAGCATCGCTCTGAAGGGCCTGAAGGCGGTACAGCGCACTCATGCACTGAACAGTGACCCTCCCAACCAAGTCAGGATACATTGCCCACACATCCTTCACATGGCTCACGCGGTTACACCACATGGGATCATCCTTCTTCTCAGCAGGGAAGAGTCCCAAGGGGTGCATCACCATCTCCAGGGGATGGTAGCCACAGAAAGTCGTCAGAGTCTTCATGGCCGCTGCCTCAACGGTGTCGTCCGTCCTGAGTCCAATCGTCTCAGAGTCAAGAGAACGCCAACCCGGCTGAAGGGGATGAGCCTCCAAAGTCAGCCAGACCCGACAACAAGGTACCCGATGCTCCTCATACAACTGCACCGTGTACAAAGGGGGCGTAGGGTAACCGGCGGAGTTAAGCACTTCCCACAAGATGGAAGGAAAGCCATCGCGAGAAAGGAAGTCAGAACTGAAACGAGAGTCTCCTCCACTGGCGGGGGTGGGTGAATTCATCTGCGGAAGGGAATCAAAGATAAAGATTATGGTGGAAGGAAAAAGAAAAAGAGAGCCCGGATGGTTTTAAAGAAAGGGGGTTAGCTCAAATTTTAATTCCTCTTTGGGGTTTTATAATGCATGCATGCTGGAAGAAACGTTGCCTCTCAAAAGAAAGATAGGGTGCCTTTTTAGGGCATCCTTAAAATATAAGTATTGGCCCACAGGGCCTAATTAATTAGCCACCTATTTCTCCCTCTATGCCTAAGGCCTTTTGTCCTAGGTCTAGCGGTCTAGTCCTGACGATCCGTAGCAGTTTCTAGGCAAGTTTTAGATTTTGAAAATTGGTATTCATGGTTTATTGTCCTTCTCTGTGGTGGAATTTGCTCCGATACCAGCTGTGGCAGAACCACCCGAATTATTCTAGCTTAAGTGCCTAAGTCACGCCCCAGGGGTCGTAACACACTTAAATCGGAATAACCCGTCAGTCCCTCAGATCTAGTCTGATAGAGCCACTTAACCAGGATCAAATTCCACAATCCCACTCGAAGGTGAGTCACAGAAGAAATACAATAAAACAGGAAACCTCAAATTAAGTATTGAGTTATTACATAAATTGGAGTTTTTGAGTAGCAAATAAAGTTCACAAAATAAAGTGCAGCGGATAATCGATGTCGTCGGTAATGAGGAAATGGGCAAGGCCTAGCCCACTACTCCTCATGCTCCTCTCCTGCCGGAGCAACATCCCACTCGACCGTCCAACCCGGTGGCAGGGTGGTAGGCCAAGTCACACCATCAACCAATTCCTGCATGGTACCTGCAAAAATTGTGCCACAAGCAAGGCTGAGTATACTAATACTCAGCTAGACTTAACCGGTGTGAGGAGTCTACTCCTCTACCTCTAGACTATGCAGCTGTTTGGCTGAGGGGTTTGGTTTGCCAAAAGCACTAGCTGTTTCTAAAATCAATTTTTAGCTTTTCAAATTCTATCATCATTAACTTAGCTAGATTTGCTCCTTCTAAGCATACATGGTAACAAGCATTTAGTTCAATCAACAAGTTGTCTCATGTGACCACATTTCACTTCTTACTCGATGCAGTACAAGGAATCAAGCAGTCTCATTAGCTGCGAGAAGCAGACGATTCGAATCGAGTTTTAAACCTTGCAAGGTAAACCTAAACACACGGCATGTCAGGGTACTCCGACCCCGCACATGACAACCGTCCCCATCGATTCCCCGTTCGCGTCCAGGCCTCACCGCCTTGGCATACAATGCTCCACTGACCCCGGCTGCCGCCGTGCAGTGACCGCACTTGTACCCACCATAGCTAGCATGGGAGACCCAGTCTCAGGTCGCATGAGGGATAAAGTCCGCGCCCGGCTTCACTCAGGTACTAGGTTTACCGGTTACCATTTTTCCCAGCATGTGCTTAGTACGTTCAAAAGCTTGACTCAGGTATCCACACATTAATCCTTAATTCATTTTTCCCGTCTCATGGACAAGGCATCCTCCCTGGATCCAAATCCATAGACCAACATAGATCCCTTATCAAGAGAATACAATCAATTCCTGACCTCGCGCGAGTGCTAGAAAAATCACTCGACTTCTACCGAGATCCTGATTAGCAAGCAGCTACTCGACCTAGCATACTAGTATTCATCTCAAAAAGGAATCCTAAGTTCATGCAACTAGAGGTTTCAAGCAACTCCTACACTTAAGTGCACATTGCAATCCTACAAGCATTAAGTGTAGTAAAGTAGCATATAATAACATGGTTATGCATAAAACCGGGGCTTGCCTTCAATTGCTGGGGCTGCGGGGAGGTCCTCAATAGCAGCCTCTGAAGCCTGCTCCTGGTCCTCTTCTTGGACAGGTCCTTGCTCGGGGATGAGCACGTACTCTCCGTCGGCAAGATTACAATCTAATGAATGCAATGCGTAAGATATATGCATGATATGATATGTGCTTTTAGAAATTACAACTTTAAAGGTGTATGATCTTTTAAGTTAAAACAAGTTAACTTTACTTATGTAAAACCCTTAGTGGTATGCTTGGTAGATTGGGTTATACTTAGCTAAGGTAAGTGGTAGGTTTATTTTTGGGGTTCCACTGAATTCTTTTTAAGTCTTAGGGATAAATGATAAGTTCTCAAGTTAGACTTATTGGGATGAGGTTTATTCCTTCTTCTCTTTTCTTTTATTCTCTTTAATGTTTTGGAGTAGGTTTGAACTACAAGTTGCTTTTATAAAATTCTAAAAATTCCACAAAAATTACAGTGGCTTGTTGCTGGTGTATGTTTCCCTGTCTCAAAATTTGGGGGTCAGCAAGTGATTAGTTTTCTCTGGACAAAATTATTAAACTCTGGGGCAGAAGGGGTGCTTTGAACTACAACTACTATTTAACAGTGGGTAATTCTCTAAAACTTATTTTTGCTGGCTTTTAGGTGTTATAACCTGACTTGATACAAATTTCTAATCATTAATACCTCTTAATGAATTTTCTATGGTTTTCTCAAGTTTCTAGCCAAATGGGTGCTTTCTACTACCACTATATTTGAAAATTATCAAACAACAGAGTTCTTATTTTTCATAGTTAGTATTTTGTGCAAGAGCAATCATTCTGAAGTTTGGCTTGTTTTTGCTTAAGGGAAGGGGTGGTTTGCATTATTTGAATTAAGTGGTCTTTCTCTTTAACCATTAGCAAAAGGTATGGGTTTACTTCTTCTTCATGGGTTTGCATTTTTCTCTGGTAGTTTACCTCATCATGAGCTTAGCAAATTTTTGGTTGCCTATTATCACATTAAAAGAGGTTGTTCATGATTTATTTGGAAAATGCCTTATTATCACCTTGTATTTATTTTCTTTACTTAAAAAGTTGGGCTGAGGTGCTCTGTATTTTTGTAGTGGGGCTCTGGTGGTTATAAGTCCACTAGATTTTTATTAATCATTTTGGTTATAGTTTTGTAACTCTAATAATTGATTTTCAGTCTATATGAGGCTAAACAAATCATCTTAATTTAAAATTGGTATGAACTAATAGTCTCTGTATTTTTTCCTAGGTTCTCTGTTGCATAAGTAAACTGGGAAAAATATTATTAATCACTGTTCATTAATTTCTAAGGCCTTTCTGATTTTCTTTAAGTTTTGGACAAATTAGCTTTAAATGAAAAACTACATCATATTTTTCAATGCTGGGGTTCCTACTATTTTTAAACAGTGTCTAAATAAGGTTTAAACATCTACAAATTTTTTCAAGTTCAGCACAGAAGGAAAACTAATTTTCCTTAATTAAACAAGGTTTAGTGGGTTTCTGTTTTTAATTTTAAACTTTAAAATTTTAAACAGAAAGCATGGGGTTTACTATTTTTAAATGATAGATCATAATATTCAGGAGCTAGCAAAATTGGTTTGACAACTTTTTATTAAGATTTCATCAAGTTATGGGTTTTCTAAGTTCTCTGGTCATTTTAAAAAGGATAACAGAATTGATTAAATGGAAATCCACTTTGCACTGGGGTCCCTGGCGGTTTTCTAAGTTTCCCTCGCGAATCAGTCCTTAGGTTACTATTCACATGAGTCACTGACATTACAGAAAACCCCTCGGGTTCTACCAATCCTAACCCGAGGTCCTTCTTCTACCTTAAACAGTAGCCGCGGCGGAGAAAAGGGCGGAGGGGCTTACCGGCGGCGAGGTTGCTCCGGTGAAGTGGTCGAGGACGAAGGGGAGGTCTCGGGGATCACAACGGTGTGCGGAACGCTGTCGGAGATGGCCGGAGTCGGTCGGTCCATGCGCGCAGGCGGGGATGCTCGTCGGCGGCGAGGAGACCGGCCTTGTCACGGCGAGATAGTTCAATCAAATAGGTCAGGGAGGTCCACGGGATGCCAGAGAAGATATGAGCGAAAGGAATTGGGCGGAGACTCACTGGATAGCTCGGTCCACGCGCGGCGGCGGAAGACCAAAGTCCGGTGAGGTCGATCTCGGGCCTCCGGTGAAATCCGGTCGGGTCCGAGGGCTTGGCAAGCTTCACGGGCTACTGGCGGAGCTAGCCGAAGCACTGGCGGGGCTTGAGGGTGGCTGGAGTGGGCTGGCCACGGTGGCCGAAGCTCTGGTGGCAATGGCGGGCGGAATTAAGCTCGCCGGAGCTAAGGAAAGGTGGCTGGCCGGAGAGGGTGAGTGCGGGGCGAAGAGAGGTGCGCCCGGGGAGGCTTTATAGGCGCGGGCGGGCACGGCCGAGGGCGTGGGCGCGCGGCGGACTTGACCGGACGCCGGGGTGAGCGCGCGCGCGGGTTGGGCGAGCTCTGGCGTGCCGACCAGGGTCGAACACGTGTGCCCGTGCGTTCTACCCAAGTTCTGGCGCGTGTGGTCGCTCATTCGAGCCTGCTCTCGCCTTGGTCAGTGCACAAAACCTCTTCTCCTCCCTACAAGCTACCATTCTTGTGTGGGGGTCATAGGATTTTGCCTACTGGTTGCAGAGATATGGAGCCAGGAAATCTGGTCTGTCTCCCTGCCCAAACCCGAGGCAAATCCAATGTTTTGTCGTGTCTAGGGCTCGCGTCCCAATGCCATCTTCTGGCACACGACAGAGGGGTTAGTTAGATACAATTTTGTCAATGGGGCCATTAGGATTCGAGTTAGGGATCAAGGTGAACATCCCTGATCTTTGGCTCAAGGTCTGAATTTCAGAATTCTGAAATTCAGAAATCCCAATGAGTCCCCACATGAGAAGCTTGATTTGGGGTTTTATTTGAATTATTTTGGCTAAGCTTTCTCAACATTTCTTGTTGCCCATTAAATATTCTTCAATTTTCATAATTGGCTCAAGTCATAATTTTAAACTTTTCATTCCCTTTTTCTTACTTTCTTGAATTTTGCTCATGGGGCTCACTTAGGGTTCTTAATTAGGGTTGCACATTCTTATCTTTTCAAAGACTCAATTGTTTTGATCATGTTACTTTTAAGTATATACTTGGTGAATTCTTTAGTACTTAAGTTATTTTGATGCTCATGCTTACTTTGGTTCACACAAAATGATGGTTCTTGGTTTGGCATTTGAGAAAAAACCCTAAGTGACACTGGGGTGTCACAAGGCCACAGTGGTTCATACCCATCTGCAATGAGATCTTTTCAAGACCAGCGAAATCCATTCACCCGCGATACGAATCTCGTCGCCCGACCCAACTCCGGTCGTGCGGATCACCGGCGACGAGCTGTCCAAGCTGGCATCCTGATCCATATACTGTACCATGGGGAAGTTCAGTTAAATGCGCCTGACAGCCACGGTTTAGGGCCAAATTGCTCCTAAATTCCAATGGCAACACACCTAAGTTTCTGCAGCAAAGTTGTTCTTGTATGGTAGCTCTACAACTTTGTTATAACAATCCAAGGTAGATTCCCACTGGATCTTAGTCTAAATGGCTCTTAATGTTGGATCAAAGTCACTGTCCAACTGAAGTTCAGTTTATATTAGCCTGACAGTCCAACTTTGGGCAAGATTATCTTCAAATTTCTCACAAGAACATGACTTGCACTCTTAAACAAACTTGTTATCCATTAATAGGTCTACAAGTTTGATGTGGTGCCCCAGGGCAAAAACCCTATATTTTGAAAGATACAAGGCTCCAAAGTTGAGTCCTCAACACTGAATTTCAGACTTAGAATAGAACCTAATTGAGGTCCATTTTGCATTTAAGTCCAAAATCCAATATTTGGCTTACAAGTCCACACATTTGTGAACCAAATGACTTAAGATACTTATTTGACTTGGTTTTTGCACTTTAGTCCAAAAGTGGACTAATTTTGCACATAGGTCCCTAGGGTTTGATTTTAGGGTTTTCCAGGGTTCTAATTAGGGTTTCTGGCATCCCAGGGGTCTAAGTGTAATTCCACTTAAGTTTTGGGATCATTTTATGACTATTCCCCTAAAGCCTTTAGGTTTTCTCATCTTGGGTTAAGTTTTACCCCTCTGAGCCTTATTTAGGGTCAGGTTTCCTATCCAGGGTTCTATTTGCAAAATGCTATAACAATACAACTTGTTTGAAATTTTTACCTAGTAAATGCACTCTAGGTGTGTCAAACATATACAATGCCAATGCTTATGATGTCATGCTCAGGTTTTAGTTACAGTAACACCAGGGGTGTTACAATACGGATACCTCACTCATCACCTTCTGCGATAAGTAACTCACGCTCGGAAAAACGATTATGTTATCGACGAACAAGTCCTGATACTCGAAACAAGGGGAAAAGGAACGTAGCTTTACAACACGATGACAGTATGTTTTGTCCTCGGCGGCTGCAAAAAACATACGCACGCTATAGACAAACTGTTCCTGCAGGTTCAGACGTCACCAGGGGGAGCAGCAGCACCCTTGGCATCGACTCCACCCTCGGCGGAATCCGACTCGGCCTCGAACAGCGACATGGTCGAAGGATCTCCACCTCAAAGGAAGATGTCAGCACCGCGCCTAGGCCATCGCCGCCAGGGTCTCCTCCACAAACCCGGCCCAAGCAGACGGTCGGACCGGCCGCTCCGTAGCCTCAGCCAGCTGTCCCCCGAGGACACCAGCTCGGCTCATGGCCTCGGCAGCCCGACTCCAGGGTTGGTCCCGCCAGCGGACGACCTGGCTAGGTCCCAGCCGCTACTGCGACGCCTCGTCGGCCTGGGAAGTCCCCTACTCCTAGGCCGACGAAGTTTCTTCTCCAGCCAACTCCGCCTCTGTCCATGCTGACGCCGCTGCCTCCGGCTTTGGCTCATCATAGAGTAGCCGAGGTTTCCTTCGCTAAGCAAGAGGAGCCTCGAGTGGCAAGGCCGACCGAGCCGAGGGACTCCTACGCCTCCGGGATACGGATACCTCACTCATCACCTTCCGCACAAGGCAACTCACGCTTGGTTAAGCGGTCCAGCTAAGCCGACATGCGAGTTCTGGTGCGCAAAATGGAGAAGAAACATGGCTTTACGCCCAAATACACAAATGTTCAGGCCCTGACAGCCACAATGAACATACGCCAGCACTCAAGGTGCCATTACAAACGGGACTCCGGTTTCGTTCCTGCGACAACGACCTCCGCTCCAGGCGGCCAAACAGCAGCAGCTATGACCTCAGGGCAGACGCTGCTGCGACAAGGCCCTCGCCCATGTCTCCACTCGAGGGGCGAGGACAAGCTATCAAAGCCAAAGAGCCGGAGGCCCGGAGCGCAGATGGCAGCGGCAATCTCGTCGGCGACGAGGACTTCTTCAGCCACCTATCCACCGGCAGATCCCCACTCAAGTCCTCCCGGACAGGCAAGCACCAACCCTCGCGCGAAGGCGTCATGCCGGAGCAAGGGCAGGACAGCCCAAGGACACGAACGCCGCCCTAGCAGCGCGCGACGTCTTGGGCGGTCCCCCGGTGTGCGCGGCGCAACAGCCGCCTGTACGGCGGGCAGATAGCCGCACTCCGCCCAACGGTGGGAGGTGGCACCAAAAGCCATGCCAGAGCCAGCTGAGCCAGCGAACCAGGCGTGCTTGAGCTGACGACGCTTGCGGCCGCTCGGCCACACGTTGTCGAAATCCGCCCCTTTCGCTAAGCCGGTGAGCGCCCTCTCCCATGAATGCTAAAGAAGGAGGTGGCCCGCCGGCCCGTATGGGAGGTAGAGCTTTGGCTCAGCTCGCCCTCCACCCCAGCAAGGATGACGAAGATCCTTGAAGCTGAGGGCGGGGCAGAGGCCGCAGCACGGCTTGCTTCTCCCCACCATCGAACTGGTGGTCACCGTCTTGGGTGACTATCGGTGAGGGGATGCAACCGGGCTGCCTGACGAAAATCCTTGAAGCCGAGCGATGGCTGAAAGGTACCAACCTCCACAAGGTTGTGCTCCTTCCACAACAAGACGAAGACAACACGGATGCTTCCCATCCGGGGGCTCGGAAGGCGGAAGGATGCGACGCATGAGGAAAATGTGAAGGCATGGCTACCACCTAGGAGGTCGATCCCTTTTTAAAAGGCGGCTCTCCCCGCCCGCGTCCTCAAGCCGTCGCGGACTAAGTCTTCACCAACACGCTCCAAGGTCCTCCCGCTACAACACGGGGGCTGGGCCCCACGCGTCATGCAAGCTGCCCCAGGACAGAAGAAGCCAAACCGCCACGCGCGGAGCGTGTAACCGCCCAGCGGTTACAAACATTTCTCCGTCTTCTCCCAAACTAGCGGGTGAAAGGGCGGACCGCCATGCAGGCGGCATGCAACTGCACCAAGGGGACGCACCCTTTTGACTTCGACGCATCTAGCATGGAGGTCCAGGCCCACACGTCATGAAACCGACGCACCGGTTACTACGTTCAAAAAAAACTGCAGCGCCACTTACGCCAGCGCCGCGCCTTCTCGACTACGGAACCGGTGTCGTGACTCGAGGCAACCCTGCGCACGGCCCAGCAGTGCCTACCAGACACGTCGGTCATGGGTCAGTCAGCCGTGGGAGAAGCCGCGACGGTCAACATGGCCAAAAGTGGGTCGGCAGTAATGGCGGTGGCAAGTGGGCGGAAGCAGCAGTCAAATCGTCTGTAGGCTCACGTCCCCTCCTAGAACAGCGAGAGAGTTCTCTCCCACGGCGTGAAGACGACGCGCCCGTGTTCCGTTCCTCGAACGGCTCGCACATGCACAACGGCTGCCCCGTGCATCACTCGTCCCATCGCATTAACTCTGTGGCAGGACAGGTGACACCTTTGGCAGGCGAAGCGGGCGACGCTTCACCTCCGCCATGATGACCACGTCAAAAAAGGTGCGCCACGTCGTTCAATTTCGTATCCTTTTCCTCTTCCCCTTTCTCTCTCTTGCTACAGGGACCGGTAAAGGGGATACTCCGAAAGGGATCCTTCTCCGTGAAGGAAGCGGGCCCCGAGCCCCCCTACTGATCAGAGGTTCAAAGGCTGGCCCCTCGAAAGGGTTCGATAGCCACCTCAGAGCACTCGGGCTCCACGCCCACTACTGGTCAGAGGTTCGAAGGCTGGCCCCCCGGAAGGGTTCGACAGCCGCCTCAGGCCACTCAGGCTCCGCGCCCACTACTGACCAGGGGTTCGTAGGCTGGCCCCCCGACGGGTTCGACAGTCGCCCTAGAGCACGTAGAGTGAGGGATGACTCTGGGTACGTTCGATACATAACCAAGGTTCGAGCTACGCTCTCGAGGTACCCTAGGACATTTTCGAGACCAGCAGGAACGATTCTGTAACGGAATCCCATAAGAGGGAGGCATCGAGCCCTCGGACCCTATCAAACGGGACCGGGTCCAGAAAATCACCTGCAGGTACATTTGGAGCGCGCCTCTGGGCCACTAGCTGACCCTTATCGAACGGGGCACGAGCGTCCACTCGGATCACCCGTTAGCAACTCACTGGAGACACCATGTTCGGCGCCCTCCGAGGGCAACATGGCGCTCTCCCCCCCTCCTCCTTGCGGAAAGGCGACGCAGGGGCGTATGAAAAAAGCTGAGTCTGCTCTTGACCGTCCTCTCGCCCTGTGCAGAGGCTCGGGGGCTGCTCTCGCAAACCTGGCTCCAGCCAAACCGTTGACAGCGTCAACATACCAGCCCGAGAACCCGGAACCTGACTATGCACCCAGGCAACGACCAGTTCGCATGAGGGAACAACCAGACCGGCTGAGCCATCACGAAAGGCATTAAGACCTCGAAGGAGTCAAACCACTCCTCCGAGGCATCGGGGGCTACACCCGGCGGGTGCGCTCGCGCGCACCCACCGGAACAAAATGCAACCGAGAAAGGCCGGTCCCCTTGCAAAAAAGTGTCACAAAGCCTCCAAGCGAGTACCCACACTCCCTTTGAGGCTCGGGGGGCTACTGTCGGGGACCGTAATTAGGGGTACCCCCAAGGCTCCTAATCTCATCTGGTAACCCCCATCAGCACAAAGCTGCAAAGGCCTGATGGGCGCAATTCCGGTTAAGGCTCCGTCCACTCAATGGACACGATCTCGCCTCGCCCGAGCCTAGCCTCGGGCAGGAACGGAAGACCAAGGCAGATTCACGCCTCGCTCGAGGGTCTCCTCAAGCAACGGGCGCACCTTTGACTCGCTCGAGGCCCAGCTCGGGCAGGCTTCACGAAGAAGCAACCTTGGCCAGATCACCTCGCCAAGCCGACCGGATCGCAGGAGCATTCAATGCAAGGATCGCTAAACACCTTATCCTGAAGCGTGCATTCCAGTCGACAAGGCCGAAGTGACCGCAGTCACTTCACCCCTCCACTGACTGACCTGACAGGAAACAGCGCCGCCTGCGCTGCTCCGACTGCTGCGCCACCCGCCAGGCTGAGGCTGACAGCAACCAAGTCCAGCCTCGGGCGCCATAGGAATCTCCGCCTCGCCCGACCCCAGGGCTCGGACTCGACCTCGCCTCGGACGACGATCTCCGCCTCGCTCAACCCCAGGGCTCGGACTCGACCTCGCCTCGGACGACGATCTCCGCCTCGCCCGACCCCAGGGCTCGGACTCGACCTCGCCTCCTACGACGATCTCTGCCTCGCCGGACCCCTGGGCTCGGACTCAGCCTCAACTCCAGATGACGGTCTCCGCCTCGCCCGACCCCCGGGCTCGGACTCGACCTCGATTCCGAAAGACGGTCTCCGCCTCGCCTGACCCTAGGGCTCGGACTCAGCCTCGACCTCGGAGGAGTCACCACCTCGCTCAGGCCGACCACGCCACAAAGGGAGGCCATCATTACCCTAGCCCTAGCTAGCCCAGGCTATGGGGAACAAGACCGGCGTCCCATCTGGCTCGCCCCGGTAAAACAAGTAATGATGGCACCCCGCGTGCTCCATGACAACGGTGGTTCTCAGCCCCCTACGGAAGCAAGGATACATCAGCAAGGATCCGACATCCCCGACAGCTGTGCTTCTATAGGGCTCAAGCGCTCCTCCGACGGCCACGACGCCATATGAACAGGGCTCCAACACCTCTCCGACAGCCACGTCGGCACGTACATAGGGCTCTAGCTCCTCTCTGCTAGACACGTTAGCACATTGCTACACCCCCCCCCCCCCCCCCCCCGTTGTACACCTGGACCCTCTCCTTACGTCTATAAAAGGAAGGTCCAGGGCTCTCATACGAAGGAGGTGGCCGCGCGGAAGAACGGACAGCCTCACGCCCCCCGTCTCTCTCTCCCCCTCGCGAACGCTTGTAACCCCCTACTGCAAGCGCATCCGCCTTGGGCGCAGGACAACACGAGGCCGCGGGTTTCCCCTCACTGTTTTTCCCCCCTTGTGTCTCCGTCTCGCGCCGACCCATCTGGGCTGGGACACGCAACGACAATTTACTCGTCGGTCCAGGGACCCCCCGGGGTCGAAACGCCGACACGTCCTTTGCCTTGATGCACTTGTGGCCGACGTTGGGGAAGAGGAGACCCTTGTTGATGGCGATGTTGGCGGCGTCCTCGTCGGAGGAGGAGTCGGTGGAGCTCTCATCAGAGTCCCACTCCCGGCATACATGGGCATCGCCGCCCTTCTTCTTATAGTATCTCTTCTTTTCCCTCCTCTTTCCCTTCTTGTCATCGCCCCTATCACTATCACTAGACAATGGACATTTAGCAATAAAATGATCGGGCTTACCACATTTGTAGCAAACTTTCTTGGAGCGGGGCTTGTAATGCTTCCCCCTCCTTTGCTTGAGGATTTGGTGGAAACTCTTGATGATGAGCGCCATCTCCTCATTGTCAAGCTTGGAGGCGTCGATGGGGAGCCTACTTGACGTAGACTCTTCTTTCTTTTCTTCCGTCGCTTTGAATGTGACGGGTTGCACCTCAGGTGTGGAGGTGGCGCCTTGCTCGATGATTTGTTTGGAGCCTTTGATCATCAACTCAAAGCTCACAAACTTTCATGTAACTTCCTCGGGAGACATTAGCTTATATCTAGGATCACCACGAATTAATTGAACTTGAGTGGGATTACGAAAAACAAGTGATCTTAGAATAACCTTGACCATCTCATGGTCATCCCATTTGGTGCTCCTGAGGTTGCGCACTTGATTCACCAAGGTCTTGAGCCGGTTGTACATGGCTTGAGGCTCCTCTCCTTGGTTGAGGACAAACCGACCGAGCTCACCCTCGATCGTTTCCCTCTTGGTGATCTTGGTCACCTCGTCTCCTTCGTGCGCGGTCTTTAGTACATCCCAAATCTCCTTGGCACTTTTCAACCCTTACACCTTATTATACTCCTCTCGACATAGAGAGGCGAGGAGTATAGTAGTTGCTTGGGAATCAAAATGCTTGATTAGGGCGACTTCGTCCGAATCATAGCCTTCATCCCCCACGGATGGTACCTGCGCTCCAAACTCAACAATGTCCCAAATGCTAGCGTGGAGTGAGGTTAGATGGTGCCTCATTTTATCACTCCACATACAATAATCTTCACCATAAAAAACTGGTGGTTTGCCTAATGGGATGGAAAGTAAAGGAGTGCGTTTGGAAATGCGAGGGTAGCGTAAGCGGATCTTACTAAACTTCTTGCGCTCATGGCGCTTAGAAGTGACGTACGACGCGTCAGAGCCGGATGTAGAAGGCGACGAAGAATCAATCTCGTAGTAGACCACCTTCTTCATCTTATTTTTCTTGTCGTCGCTCCGATGCGACTTGGGGTGTGAAGGGGATCCCTTCACCTTGTTGCCGGACTCTCCCGATGGAGTCTTCCCATGGCTTGTGGCAGGCTTCTCGCCGGTCACGACCTCCTTCTTGGCGTGATCTCCCGACATCACTTCGAGCTGTTTAAGCTCTAATGAAGTACCAGGATTTGATACCAATTGAAAGTCGCCTAGAGGGGGGTGAATAGGTAGAATCTGAAAATTATAAACTTAAGCACACACTACAAGCCGGGGTTAGCGTTAGAACTAAAATCGAGTCCGAAAGAGAGGGCAAAAAACAAATCAAAGTCAAATGAGGCGGATGTCACGGTGATTTGTTTTACCGAGGTTTGGTTCTTGCAAACCTACTCCCCGTTGAGGTGGTCACAAAGACCGGGTCTCTTTCAACCCTTTCCCTCCCTCAAACGATCATCTAGACCAAGTGAGCTTTTCTCCTTAACCAAACGGGTCACTTAGACCCCTACAAGGACCACCACAACTTGGTGTCCCTTGCTTTGATTACAAGTTGCTTGAGAACAAGAAAGAGGAAGAAGAAAAGCGATCCAAGCGCAAGAGCTCAAAGAACACAAGCGAAACTCTCTCTTGTAGTCACTAATTGCTTTGAGTGGAATTGGGACTTGGAGAGGCTTTGATTCAATCTAATTGTGTCATGTATTGAATGCACTAGCTCTAGTATTGAGTGAGATGTCTGAAAAACTTGGATCCTTGAATGGTGGTGGTTGGGGGTATTTATAGCCCTAACCACCAAACCAGTCGTTGGGGAGGGCTGCTATCGATGGGCGCACCGAACAGTCCGGTGCGCCACCGGACACTGTCTGGTGCGCCAGCCACATCACCCAACTGTTAGGGTTCAACCGCTGGAGCTCTGACAGCCTGGGCCACCGGACAGTCACTGTTCACTATCGGGTGCGCCTTCTGGCGCCTGCTCTGACTCTGCGTGAACTGTCCCCGTACTGTAGCGCTTTTCATGTTTCTGTTGGAGTCGACCGTTGCGCTGTAGCCGTTGCTTCGCTGGCACACCGGACAGTCCGGTGCCACACCGGACAGTCCAGTGAGTTATAGCGGAGTGGCTTTTCCAAAAACCCGAAGGTAGCGAGTTGGAGATGATCCACCCTGGTGCACCGGACACTGTCCGGTGCGCCAGACCAGGGCAACCTTCGGTTTCTTTTGCTACTTTCTTTTTGAACCCTAACTTGGACCTTTTTATTGGTTTGTGTTGAACCTTTGGCACCTGTAGAACTTATAATCTAGAGCAAACTAGATAGTCCAATTGTTTGTGTTGGGCAATTCAACCACCAAAATCATTTAGGAAAAGGTTTGACCCAATTTCCCTTTCAAATTTGCCATAGAGCTTATCCCAGGCACTGCCCCTATTTCCAAGAGAGCTTATAGAGTGCCCGGACCGGAGTTGGTGGAACTCAAAAAGCAAATTGATGAGTTGTTAGAGAAGGGCTACATCAGACCAAGTACCTCGCCTTGAGCAGCCCCAGTATTATTTATGCAGAAGAAGGATGACACGAAGAGGATGTGCATCGATTACAGAGTCCTGAATGAAGTCACTATCAAGAACAAGTACCCCCTGCCTCGAATCGAGGACCTATTTGATCAGTTGAGAGGAGCCAGTGTATTCTCCAAGATAGATCTGAGGTCAGGTTACCATCAGCTCAGAATCCGACCCTCAGATATACCGAAGACAGCATTCATCACCAAGTATGGATTATATGAGTTAAAGGTTATATCATTCGGATTGACAAATGCGCCAGCGTACTTCATGTACCTGAAGAACAGTGTGTTCATGGACTACCTCAACAAGTTCATAGTGGTGTTCATTGATGACATTCTCATATATTCTCAGAATGAGCAAGAGCATGAGGAACATTTGAGGAAGGTACTTCAGAGGCTACGAGATTGCCAGTTGTACGCCAAGCTTAGCAAGTGCGAGTTCTGGATCAGCGAAGTTCTATTCTTGGGTCATATTATAAACCGAGATGGACTAGTTGTGGATCCAAAGAAGGTAGCAGCGATTCTGGACTGGAAAGCACCAAGACATGTCCAAGGAATCAAGAGTTTCATTGGAATGGCTGGTTACTATCGGTGTTTCATTGAAGGTTTCTCCAAGATTGCCAGACCAATGACAGCCTTGCTAGCAAAGAAGGTTGAGTTCAAGTGGACCCCAGCGTGCCAAGAATCATTTGAGATGTTGAAGCAGAAGTTAACAACAGCACCAGTGTTAGTTTTGCCAGATGTTCACAAGCCATTCTTAGTATATTGTGATACTTCATACACCGGACTGGTATGTGTGTAAATGCAGGAAGGGAAAGTAGTGGCATACTCGTCCCGACAATTAAAAGTTCATGAGAAGAATTACCCCACTCATGATCTGGAGCTAGCAGCAGTGGTTCATGCATTGAAGACCTGGAGACATTACCTTTATGGGCAGAAGTGTGATATCTACACGGACCACAAGAGCCTCAAGTACATATTCACTCAGTCAGAGTTAAACATGAGGCAGCGAAGATGGCTAGAATTGATCAAAGACTATGAACTGGAGATTCACTATCACCCAGGAAAAGCAAATGTGGTTGTAGATGCTCTTATCAGGAAGAGTCAAGTCAATATGTTGGTCGCTCACCTGATGCTGTTCAAGCTAGCAAAGGAATTCGACAGGTTGAGTCTCGGATTTCTGAACAACACTCAGGGAGTGGCAATTGAGTTGGAACCCACCCTAGAGCAAGACATCAGAAAAGGTCAGAAGGATGATGAGAAGATCAACGAGATCCGGCAGCTAATCATAGATGGGAAAGGTCCAGATTTCCGTGAGGATGCAAAAGGAGTGGTATGGTTCAAGGATAGGCTGTGTGTTCCTGACATCACCTTGATCCGGGAACTGATTCTCAAAGAAGCTCATGAGACAGTGTATTCTATACACCCTGGTAGCGAGAAAATGTACCAAGACTTGAAGAAGAGATTCTGGTGGTACGGTATGAAAAGAGAGATATCAGAGTATGTGGCCAGATGCGACAGTTGTCAGAGGATCAAGGCAGAACATCAGAGGCCTGCAGGATTGTTGCAGCGGTTGCAGATTCCGCAGTGGAAATGGGATGAGATTGGGATGGACTTTATAGTTGGTCTGCCCCGCACTTGAGCTGGTTACGACTCCATCTGGGTAGTACTGGACCGTTTAACAAAGGCGGTCCATTTCATACCAGTCAAGACCACCTATAACAGTGCAGTTGGCAGAGTTATACATGTCTCGGATTGTGTGCTTGCATGGTATTCAAAGAAGATAATATCGGACAGAGGCACCCAATTTACTCCTCATTTTTGGCAGCAGCTACATGAAGCTTTGGGCACACACTTGAAATTCAATTCAGCTTATCACCTGCAGATAGATGGTTAGACTGAGAGAACCAACCAGATTCTTGAGGATATGTTGAGAGCTTGTGCTTTGCAAGACAAGTTAGGTTGGGACAAGATGCTACCGTATGCAGAATTCTCCTACAACAACAGCTATCAAGCCAGCCTGAAGATGTCACCATTCGAAGCACTTTATGGGAGGAATTGCAGAACTCCATTGCATTGGGATCAACCCAGTGAAAGGTAGGTATTCAGTCTAGAGATTTTGCTTGAAGCTGAAGAGAATATTAGGATGGTCTGGGAAAATCTGAAGGCAGTGCAGTCCAGGCAGCAAAGCTATGCTGACACTAGAAGAAGGGAACTCAGTTTTGAAGTGGGAGACTATGTCTATTTGAAAGTATCACCCATCAGAGGAACCAAGAGGTTCGGAGTCAAAGGAAAGCTAGCCCCTCGCTACATCGGGCCGTATCAGATTCAGGCAAGATGGGGAGAAGTGTCTTATCAACTCAGCTTACCAGAGAATCTGTCAGCTATGCACGATGTGTTCCATGTGCCTCAGATGAAGAAATGCTTGAGAGTGTCAGAAGAGCAGTTGCCAACGGAAGATCTTGAAGTTCAAGAAGATCTGACCTATATTGAGAAGCCAACGCAAATTCTAGAGACAGCAGATCGGGTCACCTGGAGGAACACCATCAGGATGTGCAAAGTCAAATGGGGCCATCACTTAGAAGAAGAAGCAACCTGGGAAAGAGAAGACGATCTGAGAGCCAAGTACCCTGAACTTTTTGCTAGCCAGCCTTGAATCTCGAGGTCGAGATTCTTTTAAGGGGGACAGGTCTATAACACCCTATATTTGGGGTATAAAATTTCTTTCTTATGACCATCCAAATTCAGGTGTTACTCTTCTCTATCTCACTCTAGTTTCTCTCTCTCTAGTTTTCTCTCTCTCTTTCTCTTTTAATTAGGGTTAATTGTATTAGTGAGGGATTATTTAATTTATTTTGTCCAAAACATATGAGTCATGGAATGTTGCATCATATTGAGCCTAAATATTCTTTGAAATGTTGCACAAATTTGATTTGGTTTGAATTTGAAACTTGATTTGAATTTGAATTGAAAACCCTAGAGAAAATAAATAGAAAAGCAATTAGAAATTCCAGGAAAAAGGAATAGCTAATTCGGCCTAAGACAGCCCACTTAGCCCAGCCCCCGCGCGCGCCCTCGCCCGCGCGCCCCCTCTGCCAGACAGGCGGGTCCCGCCTGTCGGCGCAAACCTGAGCGCCCTCTCTCTCCCTCTCTCTCTCTCTATCCCGTGGGCTAGACCTGTCGGTGTAAGTTCTCTCTCGCGCACCCGCTCTCCCTCTCTCTGTCCCGCTGTCCTCACCTGTCAGCCCGTCTCTAACCTCTCGCCCACGATCTCCCCGCCGTGGACGCGCCCACGACCACGCGTTCTCCGGCCACGTCTGAGCCCCCGCGCCCTGCTCGCCCACCTCCCCTCTCTCATTTGCGCCCTCTGCACAGCTCCCTCGCCGTCTCTCTCACTCTGCCCGCACGAACCGAGAGTTCCGCCACCGCCCGCCGACGTCCACCGCCTATTCCGTGGCTGCCGTTGCGCCTGTGCTTCGTCCAGTGCCACGGTGAGCTTCGCCTTGCCGTCAGCTACTCGGGACACCCTTTGGTGTGCCCCTTCCCTCCTTGATTCAGCCGGTCCACGCTCACCGGAGTGATTCTTGCGCAGCCGGAGCTTCGCCACCGTCATCCATCGCGTCCCTGTGCCACCGTCGTTGCCCCGTGACTCCATCACTTCCCCTCGAGGTGAGAAACCTGCCTGCGCCCCTAATTTCTTGTGTACTGCCCTGTTGTTCGCGCGATTGCTCGTTGGAGCAATCTAGCGCCACCGTTAGTCCACCTCTCTGCGTGCAACGCCCTCTAGTGCTCCCGCGCCGGCGTGGTACCCTCGGCTGAGTTCGCCAGATCACCCTAAACACGCCTGAACCACCCCCCAAGCCTCTGGAGCCCTGCCGTGGCCAGTCTCCTCGTCTCCAGCGAGCTCCCGCCGCAGGACCGAGCGGCGCCACCGCGCCCATGTTCGCCCCCCTGCCGTTAGATCTCGGTCGTCCACCTAAGATCGGGCGGTTTAGACTTAACCCGAGCGAATCTGATCGTAGCCCTCCGATCCAGATCCAACTGTCTCTCCCCTCTCCCCCTCACCCGTGTCTCTGCCCCTGGGCCCGACTGGTCAGCATGCCCTGGCTCGCTAGTGCCCTGGCCCCGCTTGTCACCCGCGCCCGCGCGCCCATGCCCGCGTGATCTAATCTGGGCCGTTGATGTCTGATCCGACGACTGAGATTACCCTGTACCCCTTCGCGTGTGAGTTTTGCTTAAGAACCCGCCTGGTTTTAGGAAATCAACCCGCCATCCTCTGTTTTAGCGCATAGGTCCCTGGTTTCTTTAGAATAACCCCCTGGACTTTTATTTAATTACAGATTTAGCCCTAATTTCATATTTCAAACTTCAAAACTTGTTTATTTCATATCTTTTTCATATGAACTCCAAATTTAGTGGTTCAAATTGCAAAATGCTCACAAGATTATTCTCTGTTGAAATAAAATATGACCAACTGTAATCTGTATACTTTAATTTTTACACTTAGAATATAGAATTAAAGAATATGTTGATTTATTTATTTAATGAAATAAATAAAAGGAGAATCCTAGGAGTAAAGTATATTCAATTTTATGAGATTAGTGTTATGCATCACATGGATTTATTCTTGGCTTAACCTTTAGGTCTTAGTGACATAAATAGAATTAGGAATGTAATTATGGATAACACTTAAAGGATAATCAAATTCCTAAATAAGAGTAGTTCATCTTATAATTTAATCTCTACTTGTTTAATTACCTCTTAACCTTCTTTGAGCCATGTTCCAAACACTTAGAGAGTAATTAATCCTCCACTTAAGATTAGTCCATTTTATAACTTGATATCATTCCCCTACACTTAATACTATACCTTTTTGAGTTATGTGCCAATGTTTGTACATGTTTGATGTGTTGTTCATTTATACTTTTCCAAATGTATTGAATGTATGCTCGCTTTACTTAGACAACAAGCAGTCCGAGGTTCCTGAGTGTGTTGCCGAAGGTCCCTCTGAGCAACAACCTGGTGAAGGCAAGTGTCCTCAAACCTATCATGTCCTACTTTACTTTATAATTCACTGTCCCGCATTACATTATTGAAACTTAAGGATTGACTAGTCTGTATTTACCTTACCCTTGTTTACCTTTTTGGGTTAGTCATGGTTAGCTTATGCTATTGCTTTAACTTAATCAATGAACATAATGTGATCTTTTATGATACGATGATGTTATCCTGATAAGGTTCTTGTGATTACTTTAGGGGGCTCAGGCTATTTCCTGAGTACCTCTCCGTAAGGACCTGTTTGGGGAGTGACAACCCGGGATAACAGTGCAACCATGAGGGTGGAATGGGACGCCCTTAGTTGATTAATTAGAGGAACCAGGGGAGTAGTTGGCTTCGCCGTAGGGCCGTCAATGGGGTCTAGGCACAGTACTTGCTTTGCCGAGGCTGGTTCCAGAGGTTCTTAGATTTGGTTTTGTTAGTCACCCTTCCTCTAGGGAGATGTACTATGTTTATCAAACTGGAAAACCTAACGGGCAGCTATGACCTCTGGGAAATCTTTATAAAGGCTACGCAGTGAGACCCTGCTAGGTCACCTTGGTAGTGATCAATGGGGAGGCTAGAACCCCGGGCAGAATGGGAATCACGGCTTGTGGGTAAAGTGTGCAACCTCTGCAAAGTGTTAGAAACTGGTATATTAGCCATGCTCACGGTTATGAGTAGCCTTGGGATCCTCTTCGATTAGAAGAACTTTGACTACATTTATGATGATGATTAGCAATGATGGTTATAATTTTGATCTCTAGTATTTCCTCTTGGAGGGAGTACTTCTGGGTAATAACTGGGTTATTACTAAAATTTGGCTATACTTATAATAATAAAACTTGACCAACGAAAAGCAACTGCTTAACCTTAACTCTACATACAGCTACTCCACTTTAGCCAAACGGGACATTTGCTGAGTACGTTGATGTGTACTCATCCTTGCTTTACAAATCACCCCACCCCAGGTTGTCCCCACTGTACTCAGTGCTCAGGAGGTGAAGCTGGTAACATGGAGGACTTTGAGGAGTTCCAGGACTACGACGAGTTTTAGTTTATTTTAGTGGCAAAACCCCAGTCAGCTGCATGTGTAGGCTTACATTCTACGTTTCGTTACTCTGCACTTTGATATTATTGTTAAACACTATGGATATGTATTTGACTCTGTGGGCGTCTCAGACATCTTGATGTAACTAAGTACCTTTCTGTTATTTAATTCAAGCATTGTGTGATGATGTCCAACTATGTAATTGCTGTGTACGTGAGTTTTGATCTTGGCACGTACATGGTTCGCATTCGGTTTACCTTCCAAAACTGGGTGTGACATCCCTTTTATAGCCCCAAGGCAGCTAGGAGCCGTTGGAGATCAACTTGGAAGGCAATTCTTGCCTTCTATCAAGTGGTGCATCGGACAGTCCGGTGCACCACCGGACAGGTCCTGTAGTTGTCCGGTGCGTGATCACTTCCCTTTTCTGGCGAAGCCGACCGTTGGATCTTCGGATCTGTTGGCGCACCAGACACAGTCCGGTGCACACCGGACAGTCCAGTGCAATCATCCGACCATTGGCTTCGCCACGTGTCGCCCTTTGATCACACAGACGACCGTTGGCCGCGAGCGCCGTTGACTCACCGGACAATCCGGTGCACCACCGGACAGTCCGGTGAATTTTAGCCACGTGCTTTATTCGTTTCCCCAGAGCGACGAGTTCGTCGCCGAAGACTTGGGCGCGAGCGCTAATGACGCACCGGACAGTCCGGTGTACCACCGGACATTCTGGTGATTTTTAGCGAAGTCGCTCGGCAGATTCCCGAGAGCAGCCAGTTCATCGTCGGCCAGCCTACGCCACCGGACACTGTCCGGTGCGCCACCGGACAGTCCGATGTGCTAGGCCCGAGCTGGTTTTGGCTGTACACAGCCAACTCTTTTCCAACTTCTTTCTTCTTTTCTTGGTACTGTTTCTAGCACTTAGATAAATATGTTAGTATTCAAAAACAATTCACTAAGTCTAGAAACAAACCTTGTTCTTTGATTTACACTTCTCACTCATTTAGCACATAAGAACTCAATCAATATGTGTTGGACATTTAATCACCAAAACACTTATATAAATGGCCCAAGGGCACATTTCCCTTTCACTTATATTGGCCTTACCAACCTCTTGCCACTTGCTTGAGATGGAGTGTTAGCATTGTCATTATCTTTAGTTTCTTGAGTTTCAGGAATGAATGCATTGTCTTGTGTCTAATAAAATTGATGGCTCCTCTTGTGTGTCACCATCAAGTGGTCCGACAAGAACATTTGCACCAGAAGCTGCTCCAATTTTTGCATCACGAGGAGACCAATGATCACCACCAATATAAGTGATGTTTCTAGAGCACCTAGCCAACTCACATTCATTTTGAAGGCCAAGCTTCATGAACTTCCCACATCCTAGAATATCCTAAAATGTGTAAGTACCATGAACAAATCAGCAACAAAACCATTAATGAATAATGATAACATATATATACAAAAATGACATGTCATTTACCGCTCTAGCTCTCTTCCAGCATTATCATCCATATCAATAGTACCTTTTGCATGATCCATCTAGTCCCTATTTTCCTCAAATTAAGTTTCCTCCATGCCTTGAAATCTTCATTTAATTTGTACCACTTATGCTTGAGTTGTAACTTGGCCACATTAAGACTTGTCCTTTCTTTGAACCCTTTCTCCACCTCATCATAACCAACTAAATCCCGATATGTGTTTGGTCGGTTCCCTCTCCCAACCTGTTCATCAAACAACTTACCTACAATCCAAGTGTTGTCAATGTTCCAATCAATTTCTAGCATCTATTATAGCTAAAAAATTATTTTAGTAAGTATTATAATAATTGGAACCACATTTCGATATAGAACATTATGCATCTCATTGAATAATCTCATAATCATGGTAGTGCCTTAATCATTCTAGCAACACAAATAATTATATCAATCTTAGATACATGCACAACATCTATCTTCTCACAATCTATTTTCCCAAAGAAGCAGAAATAATCATATGAAATTGTGCTTAACAAACTAACATTATGCATCTCACCTCCAGAGGGCAACATGTGGCGTGATGGGTGGGACTTGGGTAGGAGGGGCGATGGGGCGGTCACTGGGTGGCAGGTGATGATCGGGAGGGATGACGGGCGAGCGCTAAGCGGTGAACGAGAGGGACGATCATGGGGCAGTGGGTGGTCGATGGCTAGGAGGAGCAGTGCATCGCGAACCAGGGACAAAACAATGTCGGCTCAAGAGTAGGCTGAGCAGGCGGACATGCGGAATATAATGAATCATTTTTTTTGTAATCAATGATATTAGTGGGCAATTATCACTAAACTCAATGTTTAGGTTTAATTTGAAAGAGTTTGGAGCTAAGAAATTGGTAGGATGCAATGAAAGAGAAATACTACATACTTGCTAGGATGCAATGAAAGAGAAAGATCATATGATGCTAATTGAAATATGCAATGTACTACACACTTACCTTGCTCTTACCATTTGTAATATGTTCCCTTATATGATATTATGAGCTTAAGCTTCTCCCTAACTTCATAAATCATAATCTACTTACTCTTTTTGTTGGACCATCTCCTAAAATAAAAGTTTTGCCCCATTCAACATCACTTGAAAATTTTCTGGCGGGTAATATTTGTATTTACTATGGGTTAAGCTTGTTTTTTGTCCCTTTAGTTCTCACCCTCTGGATTAAACCCTGTGTTCCTTCGGAGCCTGGCGAGCGAGGTGCAACGCAGACGCTCAAGGTGTTTCTATGTGCGTGATTGGTTGCCCTGCCCACTCCGCCCATGCTCACGTCGTGCATTGACTGCATGTAGGCGCGGCAATTAGTTGCCTGCATTGGCGAAGGCCAACCTGCACGGGTGGGTACAGCCTGGGCATTTTTAAGTCTATGTGCCTATGCGCGTGGAGCGCGTGGAGATGAGGGAAGGGAGCTTCCCCAGTTGCCCAGGTCACCGCGAGCCAGACGCTCTCGAGGGTGGCAACCAATCACATCGGTACCCTATGTCTCCCAGCGTAACAAAAAAGATTCTCCCACCGAATAAGGGCATGTATAACCCTGAGATGCTGGTTCGGTTTTCCTAATACAAGAGACACTTAGACATTGGTTCGGTTTTACTAGTACAAGAGACACTTAAGAGACTTTGTGATACAACTCAGAGCCCCTAGACCATAAATGTTGTTATGAAACAATATGTCTGAAGAGTTATGTAGAGACGAGCTCTGCACAAAGAGTTCGTCTCTTGTATTTTTTTGAACTAACCCTTTAGAGACTCTTTAAGAGACCATGTATTAAATGATGTTGTACATGCCCTAAGCAACCAATTATATAACTGATGTAGCTTTTTTGAGAGAACAGGAGGGGGGAACCCCTACTGAAAATTTTATTATTACTAAAAAATTACAGTTTAGAGCATACAGTTAGCCAAATTACACAAGGGAAGGGTTAATTAGGACTGCCATTGCTGTAGCCAGTTAGGAATGGAGGAATCGAATCTTCCCCGTGCTCTATGGATGACCAGGAGTAATTCCTTTATGAATTCATGCTTGCATTGCTGCACCGTTGGGTCTGTGTTCTGAAATAACCATGCATTTCGGCACTTCCATATGCTCCATGTCATGAGGATAACTATCTCCATAGAGAAGGGAACGTTGAGTTGTTGTTTGAGATTTGCCGAAGCCTCCTCGGGATTAGCAATTCTAGGAGGCGTCAAATCAATGGAATTCCAGCAGGCCTTAGCAAAGTTGCATCTGAGGAAGAGATGGTAGAGTGTTTCCTCTTTTTGCCAGATACAGTTTTCGCACCTGTATGACTCAAGTGTCATGTTTTTCCTCCTCAGCATATTCCTTGTGTTCAGTCTGTTTTTCAGCCATAACCAAAAGAAAACTTTATGCTTTGGTTGACATTTATTTTTCCAAAGCGATTTGAATATGTGATGAACCTGGATATGCCCCATAAGATGCCTGTAAGTCTTTTTTGTAGAAAAATTCTCTGAACCCCAAATAAATTTCCAATTGTCCTTTGCATTGATTATAGTGATTTGCTCCCAGGCTTCATTTAGCTCCAGATACTTCTCATAAGCTTGTTTAGACAGAGGTAGCTGAAAAATCTCGAAAAGATGTTCTTTTTGTTTTGCCTCTTTGATAGAGAGTTTACTGTTGCAAGCAAAGGAGAATAATTCAGGATATTGTTGAGCTGGAATGCCCTTATTCCACAGATCGTCCCAAAAGAGGATAGTTCTCCCATTGCCGATGATTGGAGATGCCAGACCCTTGAAATTTTGAACAAGACTAAGTAAACTTCTCCACCAAAAGGATCTAATTCTTGAGCAACTAGGAAGTCTGTCGGACCTATAATAATTGTTCCAGATGAGATTCACCCAAGGTAAGTCATAATTATTGAAGAACTTGTGCAAATATTTCAAGAGTAACGCCTTATTGTGCGTCTCCAATCTGACCACCCCAAGACCCCCATTACTTTTTGGCTGAGTAATCATGTTCCATGCAGCTAGTGGCAGTTTTTTGAGTTCACATCGTTTCCTCTCCAGAGGCAGTGCTTCCTATAAGCGTCTATCTGCTTGATTGTGGCAGCAGGGATTTTAAGCGTGCACATAAGGAAAATCGGAAGAGCTGAGAAAACTGAGTTAACCAACTCCAATCTTCTAGCTTGAGAGAGGAAAGTAGAGGTGCATGACAGTCTCCTTTCAATTCTTTGGATGAGTGGTAAAAAATGATGAATTCGGGGTTTTAATAATCCCAGAGGAAGTCCAAGATAGGTAAAAGGCATTGATACTGTCTGACAGTTGAACGTTCTTGAGAGAATCTCCATCTTCTCTGGGCAAACATTGATCGGATACATACTTGATTTGTTATAATTTACCCTGAGCCCCGTCGAAGTTGCATAGGAGTTAAGAACTGCTTTGAGGAAAAATAGTTGCTTCGGGCAGGCTTCCATTATCAGTAGTGTGTCATCGGCATATTGAACAATCGGAAAATCTTGGCCACAATTTTCAGTCAGGGGTAACTGGAGTAAATTTTGTTGTCTTGCTTTATTGATAACACTCTGAAGTAAATCTGCCACCAAAACAAACAATAAAGGTGAGAGAGGATCGCCTTGCCTGACCCCACGCTTGCAATGAAATGTTTTCCCTGGCACTCCATTAAGTAAGACCGATGACATGCCAGATTGAAGGATATTCCGAATCCAGTTAAGCCATTTAGGTCCAAATCCTCTATGAGACAGCACCTGAAGGATAAGTTCATGCTTAACGGTATCAAAGGCCTTTTCAAAGTCAAGCTTTAACACAATGATTTCTTTTTTGGAAATATGACATAAATGAATATATTCATAGGCCCAGGCCAAGTAATCTTGGATGGTTCTTCCTTTTATGAAGCCATATTGATTCTTGTGCACGAGGGAGGTCATCACTGTCTGCAGGCGATTGGCCAGAAGCTTTGTGATAATTTTCATACTATTATTTAGAAGCAAAATTGGCCTGAAATCTCCCACAGATTGAGGATTTTCCTTCTTCGGGACCAGAATGATAAATGATCCATTTATACTTTGAAGGCAAACATCTTCATGATAAAATTGTTCACATAAATCGTAGAAATCCTAAGAAATGATGTGCTATCATTTTTTGATAAAATTGGTGTTGAATCCATCAGGGCCCGAGGATTTATCTGAAGGGGGTGCTGCAATAATGCTATCAATTTTTTGCTTAGTGAATGGCGAATCCAACCATTGTAAGCCATCTTGCATATTTATCAGATTTGACAAATCAAAAACATTCTCCGAGAAGTCTGAAGTACCTAAACGACTTTTGAAAGCATTCCACAGAAGATTTGCTTTTTGGTCGTGCTCCGAGAAACTTGTCCCATTATCATCAGAGAGTGAAGCGATTGAGTTATGCCTATGCTTTACCGTTGCATGAGCATAAAAAAATCTTGAGCAGATATCTCCATCAGAGATCCATTTGATGGAAGCCCATTGTTTCCAATATATTTTCTGAATGTGAAGCAGGTCAGCAATTTTGTTTTGCATAAGCTCTTGAAAATTCCATTCTTCAATTGACAGGTCCCGATGCTCCTCAATTATGTCAATGAACTCAATTAATAACTTAATGTGCCTTACTATTTTATCAATCTTTGGCAAAGATCGCTGCCACTCTTTGAGAGCCTTCCTGGTGATCTTGAATTTTGCTGTTAAGTTCTTCGCTTTATCAATAAGGTTTGGCTGACCAAACCAAGTATTTTGAAAGACGGACATAAACCCTTCAAATTGCAGCCAGAAATTTTCAAACCTGAAAATCTTAGGTTTAGGGATCTTTGACTTGAAAGAAACAAGACATGGTACATGACCAGAGATATCTCGGGGCAACGTTGTTGCGCGAGTTTCTGGGTAAATCACCGACCATTCTTGCGAGATAAAAAACTAATCAAGTCTTTGAAGAAGGGGCTCCCTTTGCCTATTCGACCAGGTAAAGGATAGACCATGGAGGGGAATTTCCATCAGGTCTAGCTGGCTAATTGCCTCGTTAAACTTCAACATCAGGTTAAGGTCTCCCCCAACTATATTTCTGTTTTCTGGTCTACGAGTAAGATTAAAGTCCCCAACAATCAGCCAAAGCTTATCAGAGGGCATATTTATATTGGAAAACCAATTGATGAATTCAATTTTCCCATGCGGAGTACAGGGCGCGTAAATATTTGTGATAATCCAGGATTCATTCGATGAATTAGAGAAAAATTTGACCGAAAGAGCATATTCGTTCTGATAAATAACGTTGCCCACCAATTTCGAGCTATTCCAAACAGTAATGGAACCACTCGAATTTCCCACCGAGGGGACAAATGCAAAAGAATCAAAGGAATTGGGGCAAAAAATTTTGAGGTCAGCCCTATCAAAGTACTCCTTGGTTTCCTGCAAGCAGATAACATCACACCTAGACTCCCATACCGCACAACGAATACCATTCCCTTTAACAGCAGAATTGATCTCCCACGGACATTAAAGCTTAAAACAGACCACTCAGAGAAAATAACTGCATTGTGACTATTCATCAGGGACACAACCAGGTTCGTTGGCGATAATAAACCCAAGCCCAATTACTGGGTGGGTAATCAAGTATCTGTTAAGACAGGACATAGAAAAACAGCCAGAAACCATAAAGTTCGAAACCATGACAGTTAGACAAATTCGCCAAAGCAAAATCAGCCAAAAAGCCCGGCAAAACAGAGTCCTGCAAAATCTCCCAACCCGGATCATCACCATCACATTACTTGTCGTCATCTTCAGAATCATGTTCCTTGTCATTTTTGTCTATCTTTCCTGGCTTTTTGGGGCCGACACAACCTGCGGAATTCTTCTTCTTCTTCTTCAGTATTTTGTCAGAAAGATCCGCCTCTGACATATTGTAGAATTTTTCCCCCAGATTCTGGATGACCTTACCAGACAAAGGAGGGCCCTCAATTTATGTTGGCACATTAAACAGTTCTTTTTTGGCAGGAACCCTGCCTGAAACCAGCCCTAGCTTCTCTTAGTCTTTTACTCCTCCTAAGGTCAGACTCCACAATGGTTGGTCTAGAGGGAGAAGAGCTCGCATCTTTCGGATCAGAGACACTGCCAGTTGATTCCTCTGAGAGAACAGACTCTAGGAACTTGTCATTTGGACACTTCTTGGGGATAGCAAAAGAAAGTATCTCCAACCCAGGCTCTAGCAGGGCAGGAGGAATGTCTGAAGACAGGAATGACTTTGACCAGCTGAAGGAATCTTCTTGGAGCAGGTTCGACAGAAAAAAGGAGACAACTTCTTCGAAATCTTCACTGAGATGTCAGGATTACCAGCAGGAGCAAATTTGCTCAGATCCTGTATAATTGAGCACTCCTTCTCCTTTCCATGTGGATCAAGAAAACAGGGTCAGGCTGCCAATCCTGGATAAACATATAATTCATCACCATATTGTTATGACCATTATTTATTATCTCCCCTGGTTGGGCATCAGGGAGAAGGATATCCTCCAACACATGATGGTCCCCCTGGTTAGGTGGCCAAAGAGAACAAACAACGAAACACAGCCGTATGCTATGAGCCTGACGCCGGACCAACTTTTTTGCAAATTGGCCCTTTTCGGGTTTTTTTCCACAATTATGCCCTTGGCAGTTTCATTTCAAAAAATAGACCCTTAGCTCGGCGCCGTCATCATTGGCGCCGAGCTTCTGTGTGCCGGCGCCAATATTATTGGCGCCTGTCTGCCTGACGGGGATGCCTTGCTGGACGTGACGTGTCAGGGGGTCGGCGCCAAGATCTATGGCGCCGACCCCCCTGGCGGCGGTAGTACACGTGTCAGGGGGTCGGCGCCATAGATCTTGGCGCCGACCCCCTATATTCAACATAATTCAAACCCTAATTTTGACCCGCGCCCAGGGACTTTTCGCCAGCCGCCGCGCCGCCTTGTTCGCCCCCGCGCCGCCAGAGCCGACGCCGCCCGGCGCCCTCCCACCGGCCTGCCCGCCCGCGCCGCCCTCCCGTCGTGACGCGCCGCCCCGCCCCCGGACGGCCACGCCCGCGCCGCCCCGCCCCCGGACGGCCACGCCCGAGCCGCCCCGCCCCCGGACGACCCCTGTCCGACCCTGCCCGCGTCCGGCCGACCCCGCCTGCGCCGGCCCGCCCCGCAAGCTCCGCCGCGCCGCCCAACAAGCGCCGCCGCCCGCGCCCGTCCCACGGCCGCGCCCCGTTCCGGCCAACCCAGCGAAGCCCAGTTCCCTCCCGGCGCCCCGCCCCCGGCCGTCGACACGCTGCCCCGCCCCGGCGCCCGCTCCTCGCCCGCGTCGTCGTCGTCCATCCCCTACCCCGACCCCGACCGTCTAGGTAAATTTTATATGGTTTTTGTTATTGTGTAAGCATTTTGTGTTAATTATGTTAGATTGTTGTGCTATAATTTGTTGTTTTTTGAATGTGATGAATGTTAGTTATTGTGATAAATGCTAATTTGATTGAATATTATGAATGTGAGTCAAATGTGCATGTTTTTTATCCTCCCCGTGCAGGGGAGGTGCTGTCAAAATTTGCAATTATTATATATGAGTATTTTATAAGGTGGTTAGTATATTAGTGGGTGGTGGTTATATTTATACTTATTTAGGTAGTAATTAGTGGTTTGTGGTTAGGTAATAACCATCCACAGTTTATATTGAATTTTTAATTGGTGTTTCAAATAGATGGACAATTTTTTGAGCTTGTATCATGGAGGCAATGTGGAACAAGATCCGTATGGAAATGCCAAGTTCATAGACATGCGACACGTGCCGGTACTATTCGATGGTAGACCCTCCTTGAGAGATGTGTTTACAAAGGCTAAACAAAAGTTAGGTTACCATGAAGCTGATGACATTGCGGTTGACGGAGTGCTTAATATCGGTCATCCACCAAATGTCATAAGACGAGTCATCCCAATTGATTGTCAACTGGATTGGGATAATTATATTACTTCGGCTATGAAGACCCATTTGCAACTCATGGAGGTTGTGGTGCGTCCGGTTGTAGTAGACCGTCCCCCTGAAGACTTTGATCGTGCTATCGATGACGTGCCAACTGTTCCTGATGCTCAATCTGGCCCCAATTTGATCCCATTAAGTCAGCCAGGAGATGGTCTGCAGACAGATTTAGCTGTGTGTATCCCTTTGGCACAAACCAATTGCAGTAAGTCTTATTGGCATTACATCTTCATTTTGGACCATGAGCACTTTGCTCATTCCATTTGACGTGGGACTGATCATCTTGTACATGTTGCAGGAGAGACTCCTACTCTTGTGGTTGATCCTCAGACCGAGGCACGTGGCTGCTTCGGTGATGGTTTTATTGCCTTCAACAGTCCTGAGTTTAGGAATGAAGAGGAGCCATATGCCTTTGCTATGGCTGCCGATTCAGATGATGATCGCCCGGTTGGTGAACTCACAGAGAGTGACATTGAGATGTTGCAACGTGTTTTTCCAGACGGTCGGGATCCTGGAGTGCATGAGTTCAGCTGTTGGAACTTGCTCTCAACTGCAAGGAGGCCAACAAGGTTGAACAGTGGTGACAACAGGGTTACGTGCTAGAAGGCAATAGCTCTGTTAATCTGGCCTCCCACGGGCACTGTGCAGGGGTATTTATAGGTACCTGAGCGCCCAGCGCCTTGTGCTAAGGACGCATGTGCCCTCAGCTACCTAGGTTATCCCCAGAATATTCCCATAAAGCGGGGTTACAGACTGTAATTACAGGGATGCCTTTACAAATTAGGCCCGTAACAGACGGCGGCAACGCAGGGCCCGTTATAATGGGCCGGATCGCACGCGGGCCTCTGAGCTGGACGAGGCCGCACTATGGGATGACTTCGTCGCAGGTCTTCGTCTGGTGCCGAATCAGCGAAGGGTGTCCCTGCCTGTTTTGTCTCTGTCAGACCGGCGGCTGGAGCGAAGACTTCGAGCGAAGGGTGGCGTCTTTGCCTTCGCCCCAACATTTGCCCTCCGAGGGACCAGTTCGACAAAGTCACCTGGTGCCGAAGACGTCGCTAGATGGCGGAGACGCTGCCCTCGCTCGAAGTGGTTCCGCGGGGGTTTTTGATGTGACCGTTGATTGACGGCGTACTGTTGGATTGCGGGTTTCCCGAAGCGCCGCGCCCTGTCGGATTGCGGGTTTCCCGAAGAGCCGCGCCCTGCCTATAAAAGGGGGCGGGGGTCGGCGCTTTTTGAACTTCACTTTCCGCGCTCCGTGAAAACCCTAGCTGCCTGCCGTCTTGCTGCTCGTCTGCCCGCCGTGCTCTTGTTCGCCGGAGATCTGGCTCGAGTGAAGCAGACCGCCCGCCGCCGCCGACGGTACGTAGCGATGCCGTCCTCTTCTTCTTCCGCTGCCGCTACGCCGCCGGCCGATTCCTTGCCGCCGGTCGCCGCCTCGTCTAAGGAGACGCTGAGTAGTTTGATGGCGGAGGAGTTGCGCGCCGGCGATTCTGTTAATTTTGGCGTGTCGCGGATGTCGTCGGCCCGCGTGCAAGATATGCAGCGGTTAGGTTACTTCGGCGGTGGAGTTGCTCGTGCCCCGGGGACGGAGGAAGTCCCCGAGCCGGAGGGTGAGTTGGTTGTTTTCGAGGCGTTCTTCGCCGCCGGTCTCCGCTTGCCTGCGCACCGGTTTGTTGGCGAAGTCCTGCGCAGGTTCAACGTTCAAATACATCAGCTGACACCGAATGCCGTGGTGGCACTGTCGAAGTATGTCTGGGCGACGACTTCGTACGGCGGACAGCCATCGGTTGAAGTTTTTGCGAAGTATTATTGTTTGCACTGGCAGAAGAGGATGATTGGGGACGAAGTTGCTCAGTTTGGGTCCTGCACATTCACGCCGAAGACCGGCAAGACCACGATGCAGGTAGTCGAGTTGGTTCCTTGCGCCCGCAACAAGTGGGGCAACTGGAATGAATTTTGGTTTTATGTTGCTGAGGGTACCGTCGAAGGCCACGAGGGACTCCCCGTGTCCGAGATGTGTTCTCATTATTACTCAGCGTACCCGTCTTTTGAAGTGGCAGAGGAGGATGTGGACGAAGGGGCCCTTCGGTGCGCCGCCGGTCAGAGCAGTGGGCGCGATTTAGTTGAAGAGTTTGTGGCGTACGGGGTGTGGCCCTTGGCGCATGGCTGGGCGTTGGGCGAAGTGTGCCCTCGCCAGATGCCTTTTCACGGTGGAAGGGTGGTGCGAAGTCCTGCCTTCGCACTGAATCTGCGAAACCGCGACCCGGCCGCCTTTGTGCGTGATGCGGAGGAAGGGGCGGCGCGGCTCGTTGGACGCTACGTGCCGAGGACAGAGGGCCAGCGCAGCTTTGATATCCGCGGGTCGAATGACCGTTTGAATAGGGTTTTCGAATTAAATCAATTGTCGTATGACGGCTATCCTGGTCAAGACGACGTGGACCGCCGTGGGAAGAAGCCAGTGGTGGAGACTGGAGACGACCCTGCGCCGGCGACCGCCCCATCCTCCAAAAAGAGAAAATTAGGTACTGTTATGGGAGGACTTGGGGTTTCTGATAGTTTTGCTAGAGAGTTGATGAGGACATGCGCGGCCCCGGGGGGAAGGATGTCTTCGCCCGAGCTCCGGGAGTCTTCGGCTCGGATGCTGAGGGTTACCGGGGGTTGCTGGCCTAGGAATGTTCCTATCCCCCGCGCGGCTGGCGAGGACTTTTTTACATCTCGCATGGTTCGCGAATGGAGAGTTTTTCCTTACGGGCGGAATATTGCTGCTGTTGTGTCGGCAGTGATGGACAAGGACCGCCAGGGAGCAGCACAAAAGCGCCAGGCGGCTGTCAGGCTTCATGAAGCTAGGCCGAAGAGGCAGCGGGGGTCTGCGAAGGCTGCGGCCTCCGGCGGAGGCAAGCCGCCGCTGGCGGCGAAGTCGGGCGCCCCTGCATCTAGCAAGGCGCGGGAGGCTCCAGATCGACGAAGGCGGTGCCGCCGCCCAGCGGAGTGGCGGAGGTCGCGAAGGCGGCCCGAGCGTTGCCGTCGGCAGGCAAGCGTGTCGCTGACTTCGCCACCGATATTAGTGTGGAGGACTATCTCGGTGGTAAGTTGTTGGCTCTTCTCTTTCTTTCTTTTTTTTTGTTATTATTATTGTTACTTATTCGTCGTTACGTCGCAGGGTCGGACGAAGGCCAACTTGCTATAGTTGCGCCTGCCGCGGTGACGACGACGGCTGCCGTACCGCCGAAGGCGAAGGGCGGGGCTCTTAGTGCCGGAGGCGAGGTGGCGATCCTCGCGGCTGTGAGGGATGAGGCGGACGCTATATCCCGCCGGCTGAAGGAGGTGGTGGAGTCGCTGAGTCAGGTCCGCTGAGCCAGACTTCGCTTTTTTTTGCCGCGGTCTTATGTGTGTTGTGCAGGTGGCTGACTTCGCCAACCGCACGGCGTCGGGGGCCCTCACGGCAGTTGTGTCTGCCGAAGTCGAGAGACTTCGGACACAACATGCCGACGCCGTCCGAGAGAAGTCGGCCGCCGACAGCAAGTGCCGCAAGCTGGCGGACAGGGTGGCCGCGCTGGAGGGCGAGAAGGCTGACCTCCGGTGCCAATTGGCGGGGGAGAGGAGGGAGACCAGCGAGGCCCTCGTCCAGGCGCAGGCTGCGCAGGCGGAGGCCAAGCTGGCCCGGGCGGAGGGCAATCTTGCCAGGGAGCGCGCCGAGCAGCTGCAGGAGCGGCTCATCGCCCTGGAGAGCCGCGTGGAGCGGGCCGAGGCCGCGATGCGCGCGGAGGCCAAACGGACGCGCACACAGCTTATGGATACATATCGTGAGCTGGGTGCGCGGACCGGTGACTTCGAAGTACCGGACCGAGAGACCGGGCTTCGCTGTCTGGAATGGGTGCAGGAGGAGCTGCAGGAACTCCCCACTGTCGTGGGGGGGTTTATGTCGTACGCCTCCCTGGTCACCTGCGAGGGGGCGATGAACGCGCTCTCTCGCGAAGGGTGCCGGCACTTCGAGGTCTTCGACCAGGCTGATGAAGATTTTGATCGAGATATCTATAAGGTCGAAGACCCCGTAGTGAAGGAGTCTGCCGGGGCCATCTATGACCGGATGTGGGGTCCGCACGGTCGCGAGGTGGTCAGGGAGCGGGCCGAGACGGCGAGGGCTCAGCTAATGTCTTCGTCTGTTTGGCGTTTGTTGGATGTGGGCTGTGCGTGTGTTTGCTGAATTTTGTGTGTTTTGTCTTAGGCGGCGCGTGGCGAGCGGGTGGATGACTTCGGGGCGTTGAATAGCGCGCTGCCTGACCCGGAGCCAACTCCGGCGGAGGCCGTGTCTGTGGTCGCCCCGGAGCCAACCCTGGAGACTGCGCCAGATGCCCCCACATCCGCCGCGGCCGGCGAAGACCTGCCCCCAAAGGTGGCCGAAGGCGCGCCTGATGCCCCCGCAGCTGCTGCGCCGAGTGCTGAAGATCCCGCGGCGGCGGCGGCGGAAACAACAGCGGAAGCGACGGCGGGGCCAACGGCGGAGGCTCCCGCAACGTCAGGGCCTTCGCAGGTGGCGTAGTGGGTGTATAGGGTTGGAGAATTTTGGATATGTTGCTGAATTTTGGTTGCTGCGCAGGTTCTAGATTTTGGGCCTGCGCACGCAACCGCTACTACTGAATTTTTGGCGGCTTCGACCGCGGAAGGTGGTAATGAATGTGGTGGATCTGCATCTGAGTTTTTTGATTTTACTGACTCTGGGAGCTCGGCTGAGTGGACTGAGGAGTCGTCGGAGGAGGACTTGGATTATTTTGCGGCCTTGGATGTGGCTGCGGCGGAGGCCTCGCCACACGCCGCGGATGCACAAGATGTGCCAGGTCCTAGCACCGGGCGCCGACGACGAAGGGCAGTTGCAAAGCGTAGGGTTAGTGGGGAGGAGGGGGCTCGGCTTCGTGTGAGTAGGGCTGGTCGGCAGGAACTGTTGTCTTTGCCGGCCGCCGCGAGTACGGGGGAAGGGGAACTGCGAAGTCTTTTTGCGGGTGAGGAGCTTAGGATAATGTTATTTAATTATAGGGAGATGGGAATTATTCCTAAGGTTGAGCCGATGTAGAGTGTGGCGCCCTCGCTTGTATATGTGTAAAGGCTTGTATGATGAAGTCGTGTGCTCTTGCTGCGAAGGCGTTGTGTACTTTGTCTGGTGTGTTTTGTTATGCTGTGCTGGTGTGATTATAGTCGGTCTTGGCGCGGACGGTTTGATGTTGTCGTTTCTGCTTTTGTTGTGCTGGTCCGGCTGCGCCCTTAGGCGACTTCTGCGTGGATAGTCTTCGCGGTAGACTTCGGTTTTTGCGCACTTGTTGTGCTAGTCCGGCTGCACCCTTAGGCGATTTCTGTGCGGATAGTCTTCGCGGTAGACTTCGGTTTTTTCGCACTTGTTGTGCTAGTCCGGCTGCACCCTTAGGCGACTTCTGCGCGGATAGTCTTCGCGGTAGACTTCGGTTTTTTCGCACTTGTTGTGCTAGTCCGGCTGCACCCTTAGGCGACTTCTGCGCGGATAGTCTTCGCGGTAGACTTCGGTTTTTTCGCACTTGTTGTGCTAGTCCGGCTGCACCCTTAGGCGACTTCTACGCGGATAGTCTTCGCAGTAGACTTTGGTTTTTTCGCACTTGTTGTGCTAGTCCGGCTGCACCCTTAGGCGACTTCTGCGCGGATTTGTCGCACGCGAGGGTGGCTAGCGCTTAGCCTCGCGGTGACCTCGAATTGGTCGAATGTTGAAGACCGTCGTCGCGGTCTTTTTTCGACGCATGTTTTTGCGGGGGATTTTTCTCTCATATATTACATGGCTCCGCCTCGTTAAAAACCTCACCCCCCCCCCCGGGAGGAAAAGAGTGCGGGCCGGTACAAGATTGTTTTTGGCGAATTACAAGGGCGAAATCAGCCCTGATGAGTCAAACAAAAAATTTGCGGAGGTTGTCGATGTTCCAGGAGTGCTCCAGGTCCTCGCCATTTGGCGTTGTGAGCCTGTAAGCGCTGGGGGAAGCTTTTGTCTTGACTATAAAGGGGCCCTCCCACTTGGGCTCCAGCTTGCCCCTGGACTCCGTCCGAGCTGTCCGGACGAGTACGAGGTCCCCTTTGCTGAACTCCCTCGGGATGACTGTGTGGTCGCGCCATGCTTTGGTCTGGGCTTGGTATTTGTTTAGGGCCTGTAGGGCGAAGACTCGGTCTCCGTCAATGAGGTCCTTTGAAGTTGGCTCGTCCACGTCGGGGACGGCTGACGGAACTGTTCGTGGGGACCCATGCTTTATTTCTTGCGGGGTCATGGCCTCCGATCCGTATAGAAGGCGGAAGGGAGTGAACCCAGTCGCCCTGCACTCAGTCGTGTTCAGTGTCCAGACTGCCTCAGGTAACAAATCAGTCCATCTGCCCTTTTTTCATCAAGGAGCATCTTCTTGACAGCTGTGAAGATTTTGCCATTAGCGCGTTCCACGACCCCGTTGGATTGCGGATGATAAACTGAAGCGAAGGCAAGCTTGGTGCCAATGGAGAAACAAAAATGCTTGAAATCTTAGCTGTCAAACTGCTTGCCGTTGTCAACTGTTAGTTCGGACGGTACTCCGAAGCAGCAAACAATGTTTTGCCAGAAGAATTTTTGGGCAGTCTTTGATGTTATTGTGGAAACAGCCCTCGCCTCGATCCATTTGGTTAAGTACTCGACGGCTGTAACGCCCCGAATTTTGCAGTTGAATTTTTTTTCTTTTCTTTGCTCGCCAAAATTCGGGCGTTACCTTTCTTTTTCTTTTTCCCTCGCTAAACCTTGACCTTTTCCAAAGTTCTAGCGGGATTCGGTTTGGAATTCCCGTATGTATAAAAACCCTAAATACTTTATGTTGTTTGATGCACCATGCCGAACCTTGCATTTCTTTTGATTGCTTTGAAAGTGCAAATGCATTCATGTAGAAAGATCGGATTTCGAAAATGTTTTCTTTCTCTTTTCTTTCTCTTTTCTCTCTCTCTTTCTCTCTCTTTTTTTTTCTCTCTCTCCCGCGCCGTGGGCCGACCCCGGCCGGCCCAGCCGCCCCCTGGCGCCCCCCTCTTGGGCCTAGTAGGCCCAGCCGCCCCCCCCCCTCTTTCCCTTATCCCCTAACCCTCTCCCTCTCCCCCCTCATTTTCTCCCTCCCCACCCAAGCCGCCGCCCCCTACCCGCCCCCTGCCCTAGCCGCCGCCCCTGCCTAGGCCGCCGCCCCTCCCCGTCGCCGTTCGGCCGCCCCGCTCGGCCGCCCCGTCCCCGTCGCCGGTGAGCCCCCCCCCCCCTCCTCCC
Source organism: Zea mays (assembly GCF_902167145.1). Taxonomy (NCBI): domain Eukaryota; kingdom Viridiplantae; phylum Streptophyta; class Magnoliopsida; order Poales; family Poaceae; genus Zea; species Zea mays. The sequence goes on along the minus strand of NC_050100.1, from coordinate 26,065,258 downwards.
TCTCCTCCCTCCCCCTCTCCTCCCTCCCCTTCCCCTCGCCGCTCGGCCCCATGGCCGGTTCGGCCGCCCGCCCCCCCCCCGCGCGCGCCCCCGGCTTGGCCGGCTCGGCCGCTCGGCCGCCCCCGCGCCCTGCCCCGCGCCCCTGCGCGCCCAGCGGTTCGGCCGCCCCGCCCCTGCGCCGCCCCCTGCCCGGCCGGTTCAACCGCCTAGGGCCGGTTCAACCGCCCTAGGGCCGGTTCAACCGCCCCCCCCCCCTTCTGTTTTTTTATTTTTTTTATTTTATTTTATTTACTTTCTGTAATCATGATTACTGTATTTTAAGTAGGCTAATCACTGTTCATGCTATGGGAAAATAGGAAGTTTAATTTAAAATTCCGTTATGCTATTGATGCACGTAGTTAATTGTTTACCCCGTGCAATGTTGATCAACTAGAAGTGATTAGGTTTCCATTAGTATATATAAATATGTATAACAGAATTATTTTGTTAAGAACCAATTGTGTCATTAGTGCATAAGATTTAACCCCCTGCGAGACCTTTCCCGTTTCTTTCTATCCACAACAAATGCGTTATCGAATGTCATACTTGATGCATATTCGCTTTATTTGTTATCTTGTATGGTGTACTGTTCTTTTGTATTAAATATGTGGATGTATGTATGTATGTTTGCGCTCGCATAGAGAACGATCCGGTCGAAGAGCCCGAGGAATTCGCAGGAGAAGCCCCTGAGCAGCAGTCGTTTGGTGGAGGCAAGTGTCCTTTGACCCATCTATGTCCTATTCATTCTTTAATTCACCTCCCGCTTTACACATTTATACCTAAGGATTGACTAGCTTTTGTTATCCATGTCCTTGTTTACCTATTTGGGTCGGATTATTACTACTTAGTCTGATGCTATTGCTCAACTCTAATCAATGAACATGATGTGATTATCTATGATACGCTGTTTTCCCGTTCTTCTTTATGATTATACTTGTGGTTTTCAAGGGGACTCGAGCGGTTTCTCGAGTGCCTCTCCGTAAGGACCTGTTCTATGGATGACCGCCCGGGAAAACAGTGCAACCATGAGGGTGGAATGGGGTGCCCTTAGCTGAATAATTAGAGGATCCGGGGTGTAGTTCACTTAGCCGTCGTGCCGTCAATGGGGCTCGGTGTATGCGGCTCGCTCTGCCAAGTTTGGGTTCGCCCCTTGGGGAGGAGTGCGGTGCATTTAGGAAACCTAACGGGTGGCTACAGCCCCGGGGAATCTTTGTAAAGGCTTCGTAGTGATGCCCTGCTGGATCACCTTGGTAGTGATCAATGGAGAGTCATGATCTCCGGGCAGAATGGGAATCACGGCTTGTGGGTAAAGTGCACAACCTCTGCAGAGTGTTATGAAACTGATATATCAGCCGTGCTCGCGGTTATGAGCGGCCAAGGGAGCTCCAATGATTAGTGGTACTTGATCAGAGACATTGTGGTACAGGTGGTTATGAGATTGATGGTTCTGGTTATGGTTATGATGCTGGTAAGTGGTATTCTTTCCGTTTGGAAAGGATACATTGGGTTAATAACTTGGGTTAATGCTAAAACTTGGCTTTCTACTAGTAAGTAATAACCTGACCAACTAAAAGCAACTGCTTGACTTATCCCCACATAAAGCTAGTCCACTACAGCCAAACAGGATACTTGCTGAGTATGTTGATGTGTACTCACCCTTGCTCTACACACCAAACCCCCCCCCAGGTTGTCAGCATTGCAACCACTGCTCAGGCGAAGATGAAGCTGTGGAAGGAGACTTCCAGGAGTTCCAAGATTACGACGAGTTCTAGGTGTGGGTTAGCGGCAACCCCCAGTCGGCTGCCTGTGAAGGCCGCGTTATCTACGTTTCTTTTCCGCACTTTGATTTATTGTAAGAACTATATGGACGTCTCAGACGTATGATGTAATCGATTATTTCCCCTTATTAATACTATTTTGAGCACTGTGTGATGATGTCCATATTATGTAACTGCTGTGTACGTGAATAACTGATCCTGGCACGTACATGGTTCGCATTCGGTTTGCCTTTTTAAAACCGGGTGTGACATAAGTGGTATCAAAGCCGTGCTGACTGTAGGACCGCTAACCTAGAGTAGAATGGTCGTTCTAAGGACTATAGACCTCTGTCTCTTCCTTGACTTTGATATCTCTTCAAAAGTTGGTCCTACCGACCAAACCTATGTTCTACTACATATTATACCTTGCTGAAAATTATGTTTTATTCTGATCCTTCATTTACTTATTACTTGCTGGTCATATTAATTCTGTTCTCACCCTTTTGCTTGCGATGTCTTTTGTAGATGGCTCGACTTAGACACACTGCACGAAAGTCAGTCATCCCCTTCTTACCCTCCCGTCTTGCTGAGCGTCCGCTTCGCCGTCCCGTGGCCGGACAGTCCAGCCACTTGGAGAGACTACACCACCGCCTGCGTGAGGAGCAGGAGCGTCGACGACAGGAGCAGCGGAGCTCTTCCCTCTCGCTCCACCAGGAGATAGAGTCTGTGAGGAGCTGCTCCCCTGTGCTTTCTCTGGAGCCGCCCCCTGCACCACCACTGGGCGCCCCAGCTTCTGGAGTAGCTGCTGGAGGAGACCCAGACGACGGAGGAGGCGACGACAGCTCGAGCCACGACACCGACTTCTCTGCCAACCCTGAGCCGGAAGGATGGGTTGCTCGACCCATCACTCGCGACGCTGCTCGCGGGTGTCACTTCCACGATGCGCTCGACACCCTGCTACGTCGGGCATTTGACCGGCATACTTGGTCCGTCGAGTATCGCTGTGTGGTCTACCAGCATAGTCGCGGGGTCTACCCGGACCGCTGGGAGGCGACTTGCTTGGTGCGCTGCCCGGAGGACAGTCTCCAGGGTGCAGAGGCCTGTTCAGAGCACTATTCTATCTCTGAGCGGGACTCAGCTGAGGCAGCCATGCAAGATGCTGCACGGCGTGCGCTTTCGCACTACTGCTCGGTTTTCGGTGGGGCAGCTGACGGTCTTGACCTGAAGTATTACCCCCGCCGTTCATCTGGCAGCACAGGAGGCGTGATTGTCTCACCTGTCGGTGAGGGCAATCCTAGGTTGAGCAGCACAGTCAACCTAGCCGCCGTGCTAAACACGGAGCTGGACCATGCACTAGACGAGCTGAGTAGGGCTCGTGCTGAGATCGCCCTGCTGCGGGCTGAGCGCGCGGAACGTCGTTTTCTGGATGGTGGTTCCCCCGCTCCCGTCGGGACTCAGCACCCGTACCGCTCACCTCAGCGTGGACACCAGTCTTATGGCAATCCCGCCTGCAAGACCAAGATCAACCTAGAACCATAGATCGTTAGAGTTGGATCTTGTAATTAATACGAAATAAATATATACATAGAAGCTTCGGTCTTAGTGTTAGTCTCGCTCTTAGTTAGTCTTAGTTAGACAGGGTAGTTTGCTATATCCTGTGCATTTATGTTTGTCATGATGAACTATGTTTGGTTTGGATCTTTGTAATGATTGTCACCAGAGTGTGGGTATCCCCTGCATTTTGGTTTACGTACTATGTCAATAAAGTTAGTTATATAGTTGGGAAACCCATTATTCTCCTTTCCTCTTTATCTGAGAAGCTGTGTGGTCTGTGTTGGAGATCAGTGAAGATGCTCATCTGTTCAGTGCTGTTGGAGAATTCTATACTCTTTTCTTATGCTGCAAGCTTTGCCAGATCAGTTCTGATGTGTGGTTGCGTTCTGCAGATGTCAGAGAACAGGCGTAGAGGAGGAAGGCGTGCTCAGCAGGAGCGAGCCGCTCCGCAGGATGAGGTGCCCCAGCAGCAGCACCTGCCGCCCCCGCCCCCGATGTCGATTGAGCAGATGTTTCTGATGCAGACTCAGGCAGTTCAAGCCATCGGTCAGACTCTGGCCGCCATTCAGCAGCAGCAGCAGCAGCAACAGCAGCAGGCTCCACCCCAGCCTCAGATGCCTCAGATGCCTAGAGATAAGCGTGCTGAATTCATGAGAGGTCATCCACCAACGTTCGCTCATTCTTCTGACCCCATGGATGCTGAAGATTGGCTGCGCACTGTGGAGCGGGAGTTGCATACCGCTCAGTGCGATGACAGGGAGAAAGTTCTGTATGGTCCCCGTCTGTTGAGAGGAGCAGCCCAGTCATGGTGGGAGTCTTACCTCGCCACCCATGCCAACCCCGACACCACCACCTGGGAAGAATTCAGGGGTAGCTTTCGTCAGTACCATGTTCCTGCAGGTCTGATGACAGTGAAGAAGGAGGAATTCCTGGCCCTTAAGCAAGGGTCATCGTCTGTCAGTGAGTATCGAGACAGGTTTCTGCAATTGTCTCGCTATGCTCCTGAAGATGTCAACACCGACGCCAAGCGACAGTACCGTTTCCTGAGAGGCTTGGTTGACCCTCTGCAGTATCAGCTGATGAATCACACCTTCCCGACATTCCAGCACCTGATTGACAGAGCAATCATGACAGAAAGGAAGCGCAAGGAGATGGAAGATCGTAAGCGCAAGATCAGTGGACCGCAGTCTGGAAGCAGCAGTCGCCCTCGCTTTTCAGGCAATCAACCTCAGCAGTTCAGGCAGAACCAGCGTCCACCTCAGCAGCATCAGCAGCGTCAGCAGTATCAGCAGTTCCAAAGGCAGTATCCTCAGAATCAGTACCAGAACCGTCAGAGCAATCAGTCAGGAGGTCAGTTTCAGAAGCAGAATCAGCAAGCACCTCGTCTTCCTGCCCCAGCAAATCAGCAGAACAGTCAGGCAGCACCAGCTCAAGTTGGAAACAGAGCGTGTTTCCACTGTGGAGAGCAAGGCCATTGGGTGATGCAATGTCCAAAGAAGGCAGCCCAGCAGCAGTCAGGCCCCAATGCCCCAGCAAAGCAGAATGTGTCTCAGCCTGGAGCAGGCAATCGCTCTCAGCAGCGCTATAATCATGGAAGATTGAATCACTTGGAAGCTGAAGCAGTTCAGGAGACCCCCGGCATGACAGTAGGTATGTTCCCAGTCGATTCCCATATTGCAGAAGTGTTATTTGATACTGGAGCAACACATTCTTTCATTACTGCATCATGGGTAGAAGCACATAATCTTCCAACTACTACCATGTCAACCCCCATTCAAATTGACTCAGCCGGTGGTAGAATTCGAGCTGATAGCATTTGTTTAAATGTAAGTGTGGAAATAAGGGGGATAGCGTTTCCCGCCAACCTTATAGTAATGGGTACTCAGGGAATAGATGTCATCCTAGGGATGAATTGGCTAGATAAGTATCAGGCAGTTATCAGTTGTGATAAAAGGACAATCAAGTTAGTGTCCCCACTAGGAGAGGAAGTGGTGACCGAGTTAGTCCCGCCTGAGCCAAAGAAAGGAAGTTGTTATCAGATGGCTGTCGATAGCAGTGAAGCAGACCCAAATGAGAGTATCAAGGTTGTGTCTGAATTCCCAGATGTGTTTCCAAAGGATTTACCGGGTATGCCACCAGAGCGGAAAGTTGAGTTTGCTATAGAGCTTCTTCCTGGAACCGCCCCTATCTTCAAGAGAGCTTACAGAATATCTGGACCAGAGTTGGATGAACTTAAGAAGCAGATTGATGAGCTGTCAGAGAAAGGTTACATCCGGCCAAGCACCTCGCCTTGGGCCGCCCCTGCCTTGTTTGTGGAGAAGAAAGATGGTTCTAAGAGGATGTGTATCGATTATCGAGCTTTGAATGAAGTCACGATCAAGAACAAGTATCCTTTGCCCAGAATAGAAGATCTGTTCGACCAGTTGAGAGGAGCCAGTGTGTTCTCCAAGATCGATCTGAGGTCAGGTTATCATCAGCTCAGGATCCGACCTTCGGACATTCCGAAGACGGCATTCATTACCAAGTATGGTTTATATGAGTTCACAGTGATGTCTTTTGGTTTGACCAATGCGCCAGCATTCTTCATGAACTTGATGAACAGTGTATTCATGGATTATCTTGACAAGTTCGTGGTGGTATTCATTGATGACATTCTGGTTTATTCTCAAAGTGAAGAAGAGCATGCAGATCATTTGAGGATGGTATTGCAGAGATTGCGAGAGCACCAGTTGTATGCAAAGTTGAGCAAGTGTGAGTTCTGGATCAGTGAAGTCCTGTTCTTGGGTCACATAATCAACAAAGAAGGATTGGCTGTGGATCCGAAGAAAGTGGCAGACATTCTGAACTGGAAAGCGCCAACAGATGCTAGAGGAATCAAGAGCTTCATTGGAATGGCCGGATATTATCGGCGATTCATTGAAGGGTTTTCGAAGATTGCGAAGCCAATGACAGCGTTGCTAGGCAACAAGGTTGAGTTCAAGTGGACCCAGAAATGCCAAGAGGCCTTTGAAGCGCTGAAAGAGAAGTTGACTACAGCGCCTGTCCTAGTCTTGCCTGATGTGCACAAGCCCTTCTCGGTGTATTGTGATGCTTGTTACACAGGTTTGGGATGTGTGTTGATGCAAGAGCGAAGAGTTGTGGCTTACTCGTCCCGACAGCTGAAGGTTCATGAGAAGAACTACCCCATCCATGATCTAGAGTTGGCAGCAGTGGTTCACGCACTGAAGACATGGAGGCACTATCTGTATGGACAGAAATGCGATGTTTACACAGACCACAAGAGTCTGAAGTACATATTCACTCAGTCAGAATTGAACATGAGGCAACGAAGATGGTTAGAATTGATCAAAGACTATGAGTTGGAGATTCATTACCATCCAGGCAAAGCAAACGTAGTGGCAGATGCTTTGAGCAGAAAGAGTCAAGTCAATCTGATGGTTGCTCGTCCGATGCCTTATGAGTTGGCCAAGGAATTTGACAGGTTGAGTCTCGGATTTCTGAACAATTCGCGAGGAGTCACAGTTGAATTGGAACCTACCTTGGAGCGCGAAATCAAAGAAGCGCAGAAGAATGATGAGAAGATCAGTGAGATTCGGCGATTGATTCTAGATGGCAGAGGCAAAGATTTTCGAGAAGATGCAGAAGGTGTGGTATGGTTCAAAGACCGCTTGTGTGTTCCCAATGTCCAGTCTATTCGGGAGTTGATTCTCAAGGAAGCTCATGAGACAGCTTATTCGATTCACCCTGGCAGTGAGAAGATGTATCAGGATCTGAAGAAGAAATTCTGGTGGTACGGAATGAAAAGAGAAATCGCAGAGCATGTGGCTATGTGCGATAGTTGTCGAAGAATTAAGGCAGAACACCAGAGACCTGCTGGATTGTTGCAACCGTTGCAGATCCCTCAGTGGAAATGGGATGAAATTGGTATGGATTTCATAGTCGGATTGCCTCGCACTCGAGCCGGCTACGATTCCATCTGGGTAGTAGTGGACCGCTTGACCAAGTCAGCCCACTTCATACCTGTCAAGACCAACTACAACAGTGCAGTATTGGCAGAATTGTATATGTCTCGGATCGTTTGTCTTCATGGTGTGCCAAAGAAGATAGTGTCAGACAGAGGAACGCAGTTCACCTCTCATTTCTGGCAGCAGTTGCATGAAGCCTTGGGCACGCATCTGAATTTCAGTTCAGCTTATCACCCGCAGACAGATGGTCAGACTGAAAGAACCAATCAAATCCTTGAAGATATGTTGAGAGCCTGTGCGTTGCAAGATCAGTCCGGATGGGACAAGCGATTGCCTTATGCGGAGTTTTCCTATAACAACAGTTATCAGGCCAGTTTGAAGATGTCACCGTTTCAAGCGCTGTATGGAAGGAGTTGCAGAACTCCGTTGCAATGGGATCAGCCTGGAGAGAAGCAAGTGTTTGGGCCAGACATTTTGCTCGAAGCCGAAGAGAACGTCAAGATGGTTCGAGAGAATCTGAAGATAGCGCAATCAAGGCAGCGAAGCTATGCAGACACAAGAAGAAGAGAGCTGAGTTTCGAAGTCGGAGACTTTGTTTATCTGAAAGTGTCACCGATCAGAGGAGTCAGAAGATTCGGAGTGAAAGGCAAGCTAGCACCCCGCTACATTGGTCCGTACCAGATCCTCTCAAAGCGTGGAGAAGTGGCTTATCAGCTCAGTTTGCCAGAGAATTTGTCTGCTGTGCATGATGTCTTTCATGTGTCTCAGTTGAAGAAGTGCTTGCGTATGCCAGAAGAGCAGTTGCCAGTGGAAGGTCTTGAAGTCCAGGAGGACTTGACCTATGTTGAGAAGCCAGCTCAGATCCTTGAGGTTGCAGATAGAGTCACCCGAAGGAAGACCGTCAGAATGTGTAAAGTCAGATGGAGTCACCACTCTGAGGAAGAAGCAACCTGGGAGCGTGAAGATGATCTGATGGCCAAGTACCCGGAGCTCTTTGCTAGCCAGCCCTGAATCTCGAGGGCGAGATTCTTTTAAGGGGGATAGGTTTGTAACGCCCCGAATTTTGCAGTTGAATTTTTTTTCTTTTCTTTGCTCGCCAAAATTCGGGCGTTACCTTTCTTTTTCTTTTTCCCTCGCTAAACCTTGACCTTTTCCAAAGTTCTAGCGGGATTCGGTTTGGAATTCCCGTATGTATAAAAACCCTAAATACTTTATGTTGTTTGATGCACCATGCCGAACCTTGCATTTCTTTTGATTGCTTTGAAAGTGCAAATGCATTCATGTAGAAAGATCGGATTTCGAAAATGTTTTCTTTCTCTTTTCTTTCTCTTTTCTCTCTCTCTTTCTCTCTCTTTTTTTTTCTCTCTCTCCCGCGCCGTGGGCCGACCCCGGCCGGCCCAGCCGCCCCCTGGCGCCCCCCTCTTGGGCCTAGTAGGCCCAGCCGCCCCCCCCCCCTCTTTCCCTTATCCCCTAACCCTCTCCCTCTCCCCCCTCATTTTCTCCCTCCCCACCCAAGCCGCCGCCCCCTACCCGCCCCCTGCCCTAGCCGCCGCCCCTGCCTAGGCCGCCGCCCCTCCCCGTCGCCGTTCGGCCGCCCCGCTCGGCCGCCCCGTCCCCGTCGCCGGTGAGCCCCCCCCCCTCCTCCCTCTCCTCCCTCCCCCTCTCCTCCCTCCCCTTCCCCTCGCCGCTCGGCCCCATGGCCGGTTCGGCCGCCCGCCCCCCCCCCGCGCGCGCCCCCGGCTTGGCCGGCTCGGCCGCTCGGCCGCCCCCGCGCCCTGCCCCGCGCCCCTGCGCGCCCAGCGGTTCGGCCGCCCCGCCCCTGCGCCGCCCCCTGCCCGGCCGGTTCAACCGCCTAGGGCCGGTTCAACCGCCCTAGGGCCGGTTCAACCGCCCCCCCCCCCCTTCTGTTTTTTTATTTTTTTTATTTTATTTTATTTACTTTCTGTAATCATGATTACTGTATTTTAAGTAGGCTAATCACTGTTCATGCTATGGGAAAATAGGAAGTTTAATTTAAAATTCCGTTATGCTATTGATGCACGTAGTTAATTGTTTACCCCGTGCAATGTTGATCAACTAGAAGTGATTAGGTTTCCATTAGTATATATAAATATGTATAACAGAATTATTTTGTTAAGAACCAATTGTGTCATTAGTGCATAAGATTTAACCCCCTGCGAGACCTTTCCCGTTTCTTTCTATCCACAACAAATGCGTTATCGAATGTCATACTTGATGCATATTCGCTTTATTTGTTATCTTGTATGGTGTACTGTTCTTTTGTATTAAATATGTGGATGTATGTATGTATGTTTGCGCTCGCATAGAGAACGATCCGGTCGAAGAGCCCGAGGAATTCGCAGGAGAAGCCCCTGAGCAGCAGTCGTTTGGTGGAGGCAAGTGTCCTTTGACCCATCTATGTCCTATTCATTCTTTAATTCACCTCCCGCTTTACACATTTATACCTAAGGATTGACTAGCTTTTGTTATCCATGTCCTTGTTTACCTATTTGGGTCGGATTATTACTACTTAGTCTGATGCTATTGCTCAACTCTAATCAATGAACATGATGTGATTATCTATGATACGCTGTTTTCCCGTTCTTCTTTATGATTATACTTGTGGTTTTCAAGGGGACTCGAGCGGTTTCTCGAGTGCCTCTCCGTAAGGACCTGTTCTATGGATGACCGCCCGGGAAAACAGTGCAACCATGAGGGTGGAATGGGGTGCCCTTAGCTGAATAATTAGAGGATCCGGGGTGTAGTTCACTTAGCCGTCGTGCCGTCAATGGGGCTCGGTGTATGCGGCTCGCTCTGCCAAGTTTGGGTTCGCCCCTTGGGGAGGAGTGCGGTGCATTTAGGAAACCTAACGGGTGGCTACAGCCCCGGGGAATCTTTGTAAAGGCTTCGTAGTGATGCCCTGCTGGATCACCTTGGTAGTGATCAATGGAGAGTCATGATCTCCGGGCAGAATGGGAATCACGGCTTGTGGGTAAAGTGCACAACCTCTGCAGAGTGTTATGAAACTGATATATCAGCCGTGCTCGCGGTTATGAGCGGCCAAGGGAGCTCCAATGATTAGTGGTACTTGATCAGAGACATTGTGGTACAGGTGGTTATGAGATTGATGGTTCTGGTTATGGTTATGATGCTGGTAAGTGGTATTCTTTCCGTTTGGAAAGGATACATTGGGTTAATAACTTGGGTTAATGCTAAAACTTGGCTTTCTACTAGTAAGTAATAACCTGACCAACTAAAAGCAACTGCTTGACTTATCCCCACATAAAGCTAGTCCACTACAGCCAAACAGGATACTTGCTGAGTATGTTGATGTGTACTCACCCTTGCTCTACACACCAAACCCCCCCCAGGTTGTCAGCATTGCAACCACTGCTCAGGCGAAGATGAAGCTGTGGAAGGAGACTTCCAGGAGTTCCAAGATTACGACGAGTTCTAGGTGTGGGTTAGCGGCAACCCCCAGTCGGCTGCCTGTGAAGGCCGCGTTATCTACGTTTCTTTTCCGCACTTTGATTTATTGTAAGAACTATATGGACGTCTCAGACGTATGATGTAATCGATTATTTCCCCTTATTAATACTATTTTGAGCACTGTGTGATGATGTCCATATTATGTAACTGCTGTGTACGTGAATAACTGATCCTGGCACGTACATGGTTCGCATTCGGTTTGCCTTTTTAAAACCGGGTGTGACAACGGCGACGAAGGCGAACTTAAGGTTCCCCTGAGCGGTGGGCAGGGGCCCGACAATATCCAGGCCCCAGCGCTGGAGAGGCCATGTATGGGCGATTAGCTTTGTATACTGCGAGGGGCTGCCTGACCGAGGAGAGAACTTCTGGCAGGCTTCGCAGGACCTTGTGACCCGATTTGCGGCGCAGATCATTGCGGGCCAGTAAAACCCTTGGCAGATCACCTAGGCAGCTAGGGCCCTTGGCCCTGCGTGTGAGCCGCACGTGCCACTGTGGACTTCACGTAGGATCTGCATGCCTTCGGTTTCGGTGACGCACTTAAGCATTGGCTGACTGACCCCTTTTTTGTAGAGTTGGCCCTCAATCAGTGCGAAGTCCCGGCTTCGATGTTTGAGGCGCTTGGCCTCGCTGACGTCAGTTGGATGATAATACCCCTATAGGAACAGGGTTATTGGTGCCCGCCAATCCTCGGTCATGATTAGGTTGACTATGCGGTGGCCCTTGCTGTCATTGGTTATTTGGAGCCCTTCGGGGCTCCGAACGGCTGGCGTGCCGATGATATGAAAGAACACATCGGAGGGCAAGGACTCGCCCCTGGCGGCGGCCTTGGCCAATGCGTCGGCCTCCTCGTTCTTGGCCCTGTCCACATGCTGCAGGGTGAATCCCTTGAATTGTCTCTCGAGACTTCGGATGGCCGCGAGGTATTGCATAAGGGCGGGGTCTTTTGCTGCGTAGTCTTTCTCGACCTGGCCGACAACTATCTTGGAGTCTGTTTTGATGATACATGTGGTGACTCCGAGGGCCCTTAGCTTGCGGAGGCCGAGGATAACTGCTTCATATTCTGCTATATTGTTTGTGCATCTGTCGGATTCCAGAGCGAAGCTGAGGCGTGCTGCATATCTGTGCTTGACTCCGGCTGGTGAGGTGACAACTGCAGCGGCGCCTGCCCCCGCGTGGCACCATGCGCCGTCGCAATGGATGGTCCAAACCTTCTCTGTGGACGGGTCCGGCTGTGTTATTGGCCCAGTCCAGTCGACGACGAAGTCTGCCATGACTTGTGACTTGATGGCTGTCCTGGGCTCGAAGCTGATGTGGTAGCCGGAGAGTTCGGCTGCCCACTTGGCAATCCTCACCGATGCCTCCGGGTTTCTGAATAATTCGCTGAGTCCCCTGTCCGAGGTGACTCGGACCTTGAATGCTTCAAAGTAATGGCGCAGTTTGCGCGAAGACATAACGACTGCGTAGGCAATCTTCTCCAGTTCTGTCATGTTGCACTTGGACGGTGTCAGCACCTCGGAGACATAGTAAACAGGGCACTGCCTGACCCCGCCCTCAACTGTCTGCTCCTGCACTAGTGCCGCGCTGACCGCGTGCGGCGAAGCCGCGACGTAGAGCAATAGGGGGAGCGAGGGGTCGGGGCTTGTGAGGATGGCCAGCTCCGACAGGTACTGTTTTAGTGAGGCGAAGGCCGCTGCTTGCTCCGGTCCCCAGGCGAAGTCCTTTGCACCGCGGAGTGTTTTGAGGAAGGGGAGACTTCGCTCGGCGGACCTGGAGATGAATCTGTTGAGAGCGGCCAATCTGCCTGTCAGACGCTGGACGTCCCTGGCGGACTGTGGAGGCGACATGTCTACGATGGCCTGGATCTTGGTTGGGTTGGCCTCGATGCCGCGGTGTGATACCAGGTAGCCCAATATCTTGCCCTGGCGAACACCGAAGACGCACTTTTCCGGGTTTAGACGGAGTCGTGCATCTCGCATGCTCGCGAATGTCTCGGCAAGGTCGGCGAGATGGTCCTCCTTATTCTTGCTGGCAACGACGATGTCGTCCACATATGTAAATATATTTCTGCCAACCTGCCCTTCGAGTACTGTTTTGGTGAGTCTGGAGAAGGTGGACCCGGCATTCTTGAGTCCCTCCGGCATTCTGATGAAGCAATATGTGCCGAAGGGTGTTATAAAGCTGGTGCTAGCCTTGTCTTCCTCTTTCATGTATATCTGGTGATAGCCGGAGAAGCAGTCGAGGAGTGACATGACCTCGCATCCGGCCGCGCTATCGACTATTTTGTCGATCCGCGACAACGGGAAATTGTCCTTTGGGCAGGCCTTATTGAGACTGGTGAAGTCTATGCACATTCGCCATTTCCCGCTTTTTTTCTGCACCATTACAACATTGGAGAGCCACGTGGGGTAAGCCACTGGCTCGATGAATTTAGCCTCTAGGAGGCGGTGCACCTCCGCCTTGGCGGCCTCTGTCTTTTCGTCGGACATTTTGCGAAGCCTCTGCTTTTTTGGTCGCACCGAAGGGTCAATTCCCAAGCTGTGCTCGATTATGGATCGGCTGACTCCGACCAGGTCGAGGGCGGACCAGGCGAAGACATCTTTATTCTTGGACAGGCAGCAGAGGAGCTTCTCTTCTTCATGCGAGGTAAGGTCTTCACTGATAGTGACTGTCTGCTTGGGCGTGGCCTGATCGAGGGGGACAGTCTTGGTCCCGTCTTGGCTCTGCAGCTGTGCCTTGTCGTGCTGTTTATCGGTTGGGCTGGTGGGCGCAGAGACCTCGCGCTGGGTCGTGAGACAGTGCACGTTCCTCTGACCGGGCACGAAGTCCCGCTCTATGTTGTGCGTCGTCTGCTGGTTGCCGTAGACCGTAATGGCGCCTAGCGGACCTGGTATCTTCATACATAGGTACAGTCTGTGGATGGCGGCTTCGAATTTATTGATGGAGCCCCGGCCCATGATGGCGTTGTATGGATATACCATATCCACGATATCGAAGGTTACTTGCTCACTTCGGGCATTGGGTGCTACACCGAAGGAGAGGGGCAACTCTATTTTGCCAACGGGAAAGGTGCCCTTGCCGCCGAAGCCATACAACGGGTTGTCCGAAGGCTTGAGCAGGCTGTGGCTTATACCCATGCGGTCGAAGGCGTGGAGGAAGATGATGTCCGCCTGACTGCCGTTGTCGACTAGGACTTTGTGTAAGTCCCAGCCTGCCACGCTGCAATTGATGACCATAGTGTCGATGTGGGGGGCGCTGCGCAGGTCGACGTCTCGTGCGTCGAAGGTTAGCGGTATGTGGGACCACTTTGTCTGCACGACTGGGCTAGTGACGGCGACATGGTTGATGCTGCGGTAGTGGTCCCGCTTCTGCCGCTTGGTGTCGAAGTCAGTGCTGGACCCCCCGTTATCATGTGAATGACTCCGCGATATGGTTGATCGGCGAAGTCTTCCTGCTTTGGGGCATGGGGGATGTTTTGATGTTCCTGGTGTGGTGGTGGGGGTGGAGGAGGTACGATTTGTACTTCCTGATGGTGTTGGTAAGCGTGGTGCGGCGGATGCGGGGCGGGAGCGTGGATATATGGTGGGGGGGTTGCTGGTAATTGTGCGCGACAATTCTGGGGTTGTCGGCTGGCTGCGCCCGTGCCATTCTGTCTCTGGTGGCCTTCGTTTCGGGGCAGTCTTTGGTTTGGTGGGCGCAATCTTCGCCGTGGAAAAGGCAGTAGAATCGGCGTGGCGGCTGTGCGCGCCCTCGGCCCCTGCCACGAGTTCCATTTCCGCGGCCCTGGGGGGGATAATCCTGGCGACGAGGGGGGTCAGCAGCGGGATGCTGGTTGGCGATGTTGTGCACTTGCTGCTGACTGCGGCCGTCTCGATCGGAGTCTGGCTGCGGAGTCCTCGTCCACGTGCGGCTGGACTGCGGGGCATCTTTGGGTTTCCGCTGTGACTCAACCTTGCGCTGGTGGAGCTCTTCGGATTTGGCATATTTTTCAAAGAGCTGATATAGCTCCTGGAGGTTCTTGGGCGGATCTCTGATACAGTGGCTGTAGAGGACGCCAGCACGAAGGCCACTGATGGCGTAGTGGATAGCGATCTGATCATCAACGGAGGGCAGCTGTGACTTGAGTGTTAAAAATTTGCGGTAATACTCCCGCAGAGTCTCCTTTTCCAGCTGCTTGCAAAGCGGGAGCTCGGCCAAGACGTCGGTGTCTGGGCGGTACCCTTGGAAGTTGAGGAGGAACTTGTCCCTGAGACTTCTCCATGAATCAATGGACAGCGGAGGCAATCTGGTGAACCAGGTGAGAGCTGGGCCCTCTAGGGCGATGATGAAAGACTTCGCCATTGTGGCGTCGTCCCATCCGGCGGATGCAACGGCGACCTGATAACTCATTATGTATTGCGCCGGGTCGGTGCTGCCGTTGTACTTGGGATAGGTCCCTGCTCGGAAGTTAGCTGGCCAAGGCGTCACTTGCAGGTGTGGCGCCAGGGGACTTCGCTCGTCGAGATAGTTGACCCCTTGGAATGGCGCGACGTGCTGGAAGGTGTAGTCACGCTGGGGAAACGCGGGTCTTCCGGCTGTGCTCGGTGTTGCAGGGGTGGCCCATGCTGCAGGCCGAGGTGGCCTTCGCGCGTGTCTTCCGGTTGTGCGCGCTGCTGGAGGGGTGGCCCTTGCTGCAGGCCAAGGTGGCCTTCGCGCTGCATCAGCGCGATTTCGCGCTCGAGGTCTTGGGCCTTCTGCTCCTCGTCGCGTATCATTTGCCGCACTTTGGCTAGTGCGGACACACGCTGGCGCTTGGCCTCCAGTATCTCTTTCTGCCTCTGGAGATTGCGGTTCTTGAGGCGCAGGGCGCGCAGCTGTAGCTGTTCTTCTGCTGAGACGCCGAGGACTTCACCGTCCTCGGTGAGGTCCGCGCCTTCCAGTGGGGCGAAGCCTGGGGGCGGCTGCGATTGTCCTTCGGGGCCGGAGGTGAGGAAGGTGTCGTCCCCGCAGGTGCGGGGAACATTGTCTTCAGTGGGCTCTTGGTGGGTGGATTGGGTGAGGGCGAGGGCCTTGCCCTTTCTTGCAGCGAGCAGTGCTGCCTTCGCAGCCTCGTCAGCCTTCGGGTTAGCTCTCTTGGGTGCCATCGCGGGTGGTTTTGTCGTAGCACGAACGATGGGCGCCAAATGTTGGAACTTGCTCTCAACTGCAAGGAGGCCAACAAGGGTGAACAGTGGTGACAACAGGGTTACGTGCTAGAAGGCAAAAGCTCTGTTAATCTGGCCTCCCACGGGCACTATGCAGGGGTATTTATAGGTACCTGAGCGCCCAGCGCCTTGTGCTAAGGACGCATGTGCCCTCAGCTACCTAGGTTATCCCCAGAATATTCCCATAAAGCGGGGTTATAGACTGTAATTACAGGGATGCCTTTACAAATTAGGCCCGTAACAGACGGCGGCCACGCAGGGCCCGTTACAATGGGCCGGATCGCACGCGGGCCTCTGAGCTGGACGAGGCCGCACTGTGGGATGACTTCGTCGCAGGTCTTCGTCTGGTGCCGAATCAGCGAAGGGTGTCCCTGCCTGTTTTGTCTCTGTCAGACCGGCGGCTGGAGCGAAGACTTCGAGCGAAGGGTGGCGTCTTTGCCTTCGCCCCAACATCAGCGATCTTAGTCTTTCTCATCAGGCAAATGCAGAGGGCAGGGATGATGAGCTGCTTGACGCTCCTGAGGCCAGTCCTAGCATGATGATTGAAAAGGGTAGGGTCTTCAAGGACCTAACTGCCTTGAAGAGGTGGTTGCAGCATTACGCAGTCTTACGTAAGAGGCCGTATAGAGTACTTCATTCGTACGAGAAACGTCGTTACACGGTTGTATGCGACAAGGATAACTGTTCATGGAGGGTTTGTGCTAGGATACAAAAGATCACCGCAAAGTGGAAGATAACAAAAGTAGTGGGGCCACACACATGTGCTGAACATGAGTTAACGATGAAACATCGCCAATTGACATCAACCCTCATTAGGAAGCGACTTATGGGAATACTGCAGTCGGAACCAAATATGAAGGTTAGGACAATCATGAGGATCGTGGAGAATGTGTTTGATGGGTACAAGATAACATATGGTAAAGCTTGTAGGGCTAAGCAGTGTGCGTGGAAGATGATATATGGGGACTGGGAGTCTGGGTACGAGCAGCTACCTGTTCTTTTAAATGCAATGAAGGCGGTCAATCCAGACATGCATTATGAGTACATCCCTAAACCAAATGCATGGATTGATGGGAGACAGATATTCTTCCATGCGTTCTGGTGCTTTCCCCAGTGTGTGGATGCCTTCCGGCATTGTCGTCCTGTCTTTTCAATTGACGGCACGTTTCTTCTCGGCAAGTATCAGGGCACTCTTCTAATTGCCATATCCGTTGATGCAAACAACAAGCTAGTTCCCCTAGCATACATGGAAATGAACGTCTTCGACCAACGTATGCTTATATTTGGGACCAAGTGGCAGCTCCTTTTGCGAGAGCTAAGAGGGCATACATGGAGTATGTTAATGAGTTTGACACCCTTTCTGCCTCTAGCGTAAGTACTCAACATGTATATCTTATCATTATGAAATTTGTTTTATTATACTTAACATAGATTGCTTCATTTTTGTTTCAGGTCACATGGCAGCCATACAACGCACCTGAGTATGCTGGGATGATCTTTAGTGTAGTATGCAGCAGTGAAGATGAACTCTATATGATGCAATGTCCTTTGGTCTGTTTCTGGTGTGTTGAGTGGCACCTACCTCACAGGGTTCAGAGACAGTTTGGTAGGAACCAGCTATGGCCGGTTGAAGATGTTCCTACTTCAAAGGAGCTACACAAGTAAGTTCGCAATCTATAAATCCAGTTTGCAATTTATAACATCAATCATTCTTAACTTTGTGTTCTTTATATGATATGATTTGTGTGTAGATTTGACCGGCGGAAGCAAAAGAAGATAACGGACTTTCGTTAACATCATCTGATATTTATAAATGATTGGGAATCGGGTGCTGAGAATGTATATTCCAACGATGAGTTGCACAACAACAGTGATTACAGGCGGTACCAAGCTTGGTACCAGGGTGCGACTCGTTGTAAGCTTCGCCAGCAGTGGACAGCGGAAGACTACGCCGACATTGATTCTTCTGACGATGAAGAAACGGAGTATGACCTGTCCACTAGACTGGGAACCCAAGTGGAGGCGGCACCCATATTAGATCGAGTGGTAAGTTTTACTCGATTTTAATACTCGACATGTATAAATTGTATGTGTGATGCAAATTGTGTTGTACAGGGTAACACATTGCGACGGCCGGTAGAGGACATTGATCGCCAACTTTTGACTGTGGGCGACAGCAGCATGCGCAGCTTCTTGCAGGTAAGCCCACATGCATCGTTTATAGCCTTTAGCGTGTTATGAATATGTTGTAAACTAATATGTCTTTGGCATGCAGCGTTTATCTAGGCGCCTACGTGGAGCTGCTGCTCGCTGTGGCTGCAGGACTACTGTTGCACATGACATCCATGTACCATCGTGTACCGACACAGCAACGCCCTCCATAGGTCTTGGTGCTGGCTTCGACTACGATCACGACGAGATAGGACCTTCACAGCTTCAGGGGGCTCCTTCGACACAGCCATTACAACCACAAGATCGTAGGCGACACCGCTCTCCACAACGTTACACTCCAGGCACCGACGCTTTAGGCAAGGGTAAGACTAGGAGACGTTGAATTGGTTTGGACTCTATGGACTTGTTATGTAACGTATGAATTATATAGACTTGTAATGGACTCATTTGGCCTCTACGGGCTTGTATGACATTTTAATGGACTTGTATGAATTCTATGGACTTGTAATGCACTTGTTTAGACTTTTATGAGCTTGCTTGGAATTGTTTACAATTGTATGCACTTGTATGTTATGCTTATCTATGTGTATATGTTGGATTGACAAAAAACAGAGAAAACTCTGCCGAAATTTTGTGAAATTGTTGGTTATGTCATGTAGCCTTTACATAACTATTACATAGCCTTTTCAGAAGCATTAATTTTTGGACTAGCATCTAGACTTTTCAGATCCATTCTGTAGCCTTTTCAGGAGTGTTTATATAGCCTTTTCAGAGTGTAAAAATAGCCTTTTCAGGATTGTATATATAGCCTTTTCAGGATTGTATATATAGCCTTTTCAGAATCAACTATATCCTACATTAGCGTAGGACATGTAGCCTTTTTAGAACAAGAACATAGCCTTTTCAGAGTTTTTGTACATATCTGATGTTTATAATCTATTACACTATCTATCCTTTAGCCTATATATGCACGATCCTTTGTACATTTGCTTCATTGTGCAATACAATGGCTTCAGGGTCTTCTAGGGGCAAGGGTGCGGTAAATGAGAGACGAAAGGATGGAGGGAAGTTAACTCCAATGTGTTTTGATGGCCCTCTTGGTCCAGATTTTTTTGAAGAGGCAGTTTTTAACTTTCCAGTTCAAAGTAAAAAAGATTTCAACAAAGAGGTTAGACTTAGGTCCTACGATAATAGGAGAGAAGATTGGCCAAAGTGCATGCATGGCGAGGATTGCTTGGTGCAGATGTTCGTTGAGGGTGGAATTGATGGAGGCCGGCGTTTCTTCAGATGTCCTTATGCATATGTACAAATTAATTTCTAGTCCTTTGTTCTAAATACTTTTGTTGTTCAGTGAAACTAACTATAAACATTTATGCAGCATTCATTGGTCAAGGAGAATTGTGGGTTCACTCGTTGGGTAGATCCTCGTCCGATTTTTCCTCATGCGGAATACATATCCTACCTACAGAATAGGATATTTGATCTAGAGAGAGAAGTAAGCAACCGAAATGATGAGGAAGAAAGAGACAAAAACAATGGTGGTGCTTCACAGGTGCAAGTATGCCCAGATCCATATTGTTGTTGCCCTTGTCACAACAAGAATGTTGGTCCTCCGTCGTCTCCACCGCACCCACAGCAGACACCAACAATGGGAGGATACTATGGGGAAGGGTCAACTCAATTTGGAATGTGGGAGCACTACTAGAAAACTCTTATGTATCAATTGCTTTCAGCGTGTTGATTATCTATTTCAATTGCTTCAAGTCGCCTTCAAGAATTGCTTTAAATCTAGTTTTCATCAATTATGTATTTATGTAATTTTTCATCAATTTGAAGGTAATTCATTACGAAATATCATTGTTCGACAATACATAATACCGAATAATAAGTTCATTATTACATAACTTCAAATAAAACACCAATACTACTGAGTACAACGGGGCCATTTGCCTTTGCGAAATGCATCAGGGTTCTCCTCCATTGCTTCCTTTGCACGACGTGCACGCTCAAGCTTCTTCTCCTTATCTTCCCTGCATTCAGCAACACGCCTCATTTTCTCTTCGTCTTCACGTTGTTGCTCGGCAGCAAGCTCCTCTCGTCTTTTTTCCATCCTCTCTTTGTCCTCTGCATCCCACTTTTGAAGATTCTCCAACCACTTCTTGTCTTTCTCTGATATTTCTGTGTCAATCCACTGCTCAAAATCACATAGCGGTGGAGGAGTCTACAAAATATGCAATTATTATTACGCAAAAAAACATTTACAAATTGTAAACATATTACAAGACTGTTCTCACCATTAAATTCATCCGACGTTGAACAATAGTTGGCTCAAATGCAAAGTTAGCACACATCCAATATCTCTGTCGATAGGTGTCATGATCTTCAGACTTATCGACCTTACAAGGATCACCACAAAAACACATAGGCACTGGAACACCACTTGGCAAAGGTAGCGGGTCGAAGGCAGTTCCGGTCAAAGGACCCTTCCTAAATTTCCATAAACTCTATAACAATCAGAAATATAATAGACTCACAAAATAAGAGGCGAATCCAAAACTTACCTTGGTTTAGCATATTTACCACGCCTAGACATCCTATAAATCAGACGATATCTCTAGTTTAGAAGAATTGGAATGAGCACAGCAACAAGCCAAACGTAGGGTACTATTTATAGGCACGTACCTCGGCGCCATAGATCTTGGCGCCGAGGTAGGCCTCGTTGACCGGACGCCTACCTCGGCGCCAAGATCTATGGCGCCGAGGTACGTGCCATGTAGATCCAGGTCACACCGCCGTCTGACGTATAAGCGCCAATATTATTGGCGTCGGCACACAGAAGCTCGGCGCCAATGATGACGGCGCCGAGCTAAGGGTGCATTTTTTGAAATAAAACTGTCAGGGGCATAATTGTGGGAAAAAAAACCCGAAAAGGGCCAATTTGCAAAAAAGTTGGGACGCCGGACGGCTGGAGAACCTGGCCTGGCAGGCAGGGTTCACCAAACTGGTTGGGAGGGTGAAAATGAAACCGGTACAGTGTCCGAGCCGACCGGCGCCGATACCCTTGCTGGCAGGTGTGAGCCAGGCCGAGCTCCAAGCAGAACCAATCGCGTCCTAAACTGTTCCTGAAATCTCAGCCATGCATTTCCAGTCCAGGTGCTTGAAGCGCAGGAAGAGTGTAATACTATACTGCTACCCCAGCATGCTCGGCGGTGAGCAACTCCTGCCGTGTCTTGCTACCGTTCCGCTGCACGGCCAGCCATCGCCGCTCGACGGCCTACGTGATCGACGCGGAGCGGCAGCGTGAAGCCACCCACCGCGGCGCGCCACGCGTGAGCAGCTGCAGCTCTGCCGCGTGCTGGAGCGGTGGCTGCAGCGTCCCGATCGAATTCACGTGCCCGCGCACGGCACGGAAAAGGCCCCGCCTCCGACACACATCCTCCGACCCCCATTTCCGTCCGTGTGGCCCATGTGCAGCTTCAGACATCGAGCCGTCTTTCCGTCCACCGTCCCTTTGAAAAAGGGAACGCCGCGCCGCGCCGCGCCGCACCGCGGTGACGCGTCTCGGCAGCCACCAGCCCGCTCTCCGCTCCTGTCCACGCGACCACGCGCCACCCCACCAACCGGCGCAGCGCTCTGCCGGCTGCCGCTCTCCAACTCCGAACCCCACGGCGAAAACGCAGTAAAATAAGCGAAAAGCGCTGCCACCCCTGGGCCACGGCACACACCGGACGACGCGCAGTGGCTGCGTGCCGTTGGGGGCTGGTGGAGACTTCACGTCTCCGCCTCCCGCCGGGCTTACTCGCCGGCGCCCACCCTCGAGTCGACACGCGCGCACATAAACAAGTCAAAACAGAAGTCAACCCGCCCCTCCGCCACCTCGCCGTCGTGCCGTACTGTCGTGTATCCTAGCCCCGCGCCTCCTTCCTATATAGAGAGAGCGAGCCGCGCGAGGTCTCTGCAGCCAGAAACAGAGCTGGGCGCACGGAGAGACCAGGTTCCAAGCGAAGGCAGTGCAGGCAGGACGAGTGGAGCTAGCGTGACCTTGCGTTGCCTTCGCCGCTTTGCTTGTGTCGAGAGGAGAAGCAGAGCAGCGGGACACGAGCAGCGGGTTGGAGGTTGACAATGGCTGATCACCAGAGGATCCACCCAGCGGACCTGGAGGCCGGCAACCGGCCGCTGATGCCGGGAGGCTCGTTCCGGTCGGACAAGGGCGACCCGGCGCAGCGCGCGAAGCAGCAGCAACAACAAGGCTACGTTCCCGGGGCCCTGCCTCCGCCGCCGCGCCGCGTCGCGCCACCGGCGCCGCTGCCGCCGCCGAAGCGGCGGGGCCGGGGCTGCTGCTGCCGGCTCCTCTGCTGCGCCGTGATCAGCGCGGCAGTGCTGGCGGTGCTCGCCGCGGCGGCGGCGGGCGCGCTGTACCTGGCGCTGGACCCCAAGGCGCCGCGGTACTCGGTGGACCGCCTCTCCGTGTCGGCGTTCCAGGTCGACCCGGCGACGCTGGCGGCGCGGGCCCGGTTCGACGTGGCGGTGGCGGCGACGAACCCCAACTCGCGCATCGGCATCCACTACGAGCGCGGGTCCAGCCTGGGCGTGTGGTACCAGTCGTACCGCCTGGCGCGGGGCGCGCTGCCGGCCTTCTACCAGGGCCACCGGAACACGACGGTGCTGGCGCTGGCCATGGCCGGCGAGGCGCAGCTGGGCAGCGCCGCCGTCGTGTCGGGGATGCAGGACGCGCAGCGGACGGGCGCCGTGCCGCTCGTGTTCCGCGCCGACGTGCCCGTGCGCGTCCAGCTCGGCACCTTCAAGCTCTGGAAGGTCACGGCCAGGGTGCGCTGCGACCTCGTCGTGGACAGGCTCATGGACGTCACCAGTCTCATCAAGATCAAGGCCGGCAACTGCAAGTTCAGCTTGAAGCTCTGATTCATTGGGTTTTCAGTTTTCTGTTCTCTCTTTTGGAGCGAGTTCAGAGTCGTTGCGTTGGATTCTCTTGGCAGAGTGCTGGCCGTGCACAGGTGCATACGTGCAGTGCAGTGCACTCCCGCCAACCTCGTTGGCGTTCATCTGGGCCGACGTGTACAGGTGGTAGTATATAATTGTTGTTAGAGAGGGACAATACGCATGGCTAGAATTTTATAATTCTAGAGTTACTTCTATCACCACACAACTGAATGCACAAGACGCAACAACCAAATGGAAAATGTGTGCCTGCCAATGGAAAGCACATCACAACTACTTCTGCAGCAGCAAAATGGAAAATCGAATCACCCACTCCAGAGAAGCTTGGATTTACAAGCAAAAGGGTTGTTGTGAGTTCGCTCTAGCAGGAATTTACTTGCAGACACAGGTACAAAGACAGATTTGCATATCAATTCGTGGAAGATGGAGGTCGATACAGTCACACAAATGATGAAGCCTATAATGACAGTATCTTCCCTGGTGTGAGCCCATCTCATATTTCAAGAAGCATTGAACTTGTTGAGGAGTGAGCCGTTTATATTTTCACCTCAATATCTCATTCTCATTCATGGGACGTTACTAAAACATCCGAATTATATAATAAATCTAATATTTTAACGTAAATATGCATATAATTTGGTATTGAGCTTTAGTCATGTTGTTCAACATATTATTAAATACAAGAATATTTTTTGAATAATCTTTATGCGTTATTTTCTTTCTACAACGAAAAAGTTGAAAAAAACATCTAAATCTGAATAGTGTATCAATTATTTAAAAAAGATATAGAACAAATTTAAGATTTAATCTAAATAAGCTCAATGTTAAGAACAAGAATATAAATTTACATAACAAAGTCTATAGCGTATTTGTTCATAACCGAAGAAAGAAGACAAAAATTAATATTTGAATAAGTATCAGGATCCATTCCATGCATATGTGCGGTCAAAATCGCAAGTACATGTTTGATTTACAGTACAAAAGTTGCTAGAGTGTGGCGTCTAAATTTGACTCCACAAGTGCCTTGACACCTTCGACGTGGGCCGTGGGTTGTAACTTGTAAGCAAATTAAATACACCTAAACAAAAATTCTCGCTAGGGCTCATTACCAGCCGCAGGAGCGGAGGGTCCAATAGCAATATTTTGATACAGTGGTGCAGTCCAATAAAAAAATAAATAATAAAAAATCCATATATTTAACCCCATCATCCCTAGCCGATCAGCTCCGCTCAACTCCGTGTGCCTCCACCATCTGCTCAGTCGTCTAACTTCGCACGCGGCGTGCCTCCGTCGTCCACCCAGGTGCCCAGCTCGTGCTGGCCTCTACAACACGAGTAGCTCCACGCCTCCACCCGTCTCCGCACAGGGGTAGCTCTATGTGTTGGATCTTTTATGGGCTTGGTCCATTTATTGAATACACTCTATGGTGTGTAATGGTGGAGAATACCAATAGTACCACATTGAAAGTCCAAGGGTCTTTTGCCTTGACTTTATATGGTGGGATTTATTCCACTTAACTTGAGAAGTCAAAGAATGAACAAGAGCGTGCCACACGCGCGCGCGCGCCGCCGCCGCCGCCGGGCAGGCGAGCGGGCGGGCGTGGTGTGGTGTGGTTGTGTTAATTTTTAGCACTCACTAACCGCGTACGTCAGCCGAGTGACCCTTCTCCTTCAGCTGCCGACTCATGGCATGACTCGGCGAGAGCTGGCCGACTCATGGCATAACTCGGCTAGAGCTAGCCGACTCTTGGCGTGACTCGGCGACCTTTCTCCTTCAGCTTCCCTCTGCGAGAGGTTAAATAGAGGAGCACCCCTGTCATTCGGTACACGCAAGAAACACTTTCAGTCTCACAGTCCGGCCGCCGAGTGAGGGTATTTCCATCTCGTGACTCTGCGCGCACAGAGAAGCGAGAGGGCAGGTGCCTCCGAAGCCGGTGCCGTTCGAGACCTTGCACGGGGGATCGGCAATTAGGTTTTTGGGGAGCGTCTACGCGACTGCCCAACGTCTGTCGTTGTCTTCATCGCTGGTTCTTGGTGTCTTCATCTCGATCGGATGACAAGAGAAGTTGGACAAGGATCAGGATCCTCGGAGCGCATGGGAGGGTATGATCAATTCAGTTCATTACAGTTTTATATTCTGCATATTATATATGTCGTATGTAGTTTTGTTCTATCGTATTATAATATGTTATATCTGTCTGTCTTAATTTTACAGTCATCCTGTTTATATTATTATCTGTTTATTTCCAGTTGTTCCGCAATAATCCATGAACCATGTTTATATACTTATTTTATTTATATGATTTACATGCTTCATATGCTTTGGGTTCTCATGATCCATATTGTTATGGATATTTTTGAGATCATGTTATCTATGTTTGATTATCTATTATATGTCATCATCATAATGTTAATTTATGGAATTAAAATGGTACGGAAAATGCCTATAATTCTAACAATCCAAAAACCTAATGTTAGGCATTTTTCTGTCAGAGGTTTTGCTGCTGTGCTAAAGCCTGATCCTTTTGATGGTAAAAACTTCTTGATATGGAAAGCTAAGATGGAATTATGGCTAACTGCAATGTCTTGTTTTCATGCCGCTGAGGGCAAGCCTGCCAACTTACCTCCTGAGGATGAGGCTAAGTTTAAGGCTGAAGACAACCTCTTTCGAGGAGCAGTAATTAGCGCACTGGATACAAAATTCCAGAAAAGCTATATCATCCTTCCCACAGGGAAAGAGCTGTGGGATGCTCTTGTTGGAAAGTTTGGAGTTACTGACGCTGGTAGCGAGCTGTACCTCATGGAGCAGCTGTATGACTACAAGATGGTTGAGAACCGATCTGTAGTGGAACAGGCTCATGAGTTTCAGGCACTAGCTAAGGAACTCGAACTTTTTCCTTGTCCTTTGCCTGACAAGTTTGTGGCTGGCGGTATAATCGCCAAGTTGCCACCTTCTTGGAAGGACTTTGCTACCTCTCTCAAACATAAGAGACAAGAGTTCAATGTGGAGGAGCTCATTGGTACTCTTGATGTTGAGGAAAGAGCTAGATCAAAGGACAATGGAAAAGGTGTGGAGACCTCTACTGCTAATGTGGTGCAGAAGAGAAACTTCCGCAAGTTTAACAAGAAGAAAAACCAGAACAAACCAGAGAACGCGAATAAACCTGTTCAAACAGCACAGTTTAAAAAGAAGAACAACAATAACAAGGGAAAGGGAGGATGCTTTGTCTGTGGCAGTGATCAACATTGGGCAAGAGAGTGCCCTGATCGTAAGTTCACTCAAGACAAGAAATCAGCTAATGTTGTAACCACTGAAACTGAAGGAGGAACATCTGGGTATGGTAATTCTTTACCATTTGTTCTTTCAGTCTGTAATTCACCTGAGTGGTGGATGGACAGTGGTGCAAACATTCATGTGTGTGCTGATGCCTCTATGTTCACTTCCTATCAGGTCGGGAGGTCTGGCGCCTTGTTGATGGGAAATGGGTCTCGTGCTCATGTTCTTGGTGTTGGTACGGTCATTCTGAAGTTTACTTCGGGAAAGATGGTGCCATTGAAGAGCGTGCAGCATGTGCCCTCTATCAAAAAGAATCTCGTTAGCGCGTCTATGCTATGTCGAGATGGATACAAAGTTGTTCTTGAGTCTAATAAATGTGTTGTGTCTAAACATGGTATTTTTGTTGGTAAAGGATATGACTGCGGAGGCTTGTTCCGCTTATCACTGCATGATGTGTGTAATAAACTGGTGAATTCTGTTCATTTTTCTGATGAGTCAGATTTATGGCATTCACGTTTTTGTCATGCAAGCTTTGGCTGTCTTATGCGGTTAGCAAATATAAATTTAATTCCTAAATTTAACTTGGTCAAAAAGTCTAAGTGCCATGTGTGTGTTGAATCAAAACAACCCCGCAAGCCTCATAAGGCTGCTGAGGCGAGGAGTTTGGCACCTCTAGAACTTGTTCATTCTGATCTGTGCGAGATGAATGGAATTTTGACCAAAGGTGGTAAAAGATACTTTCTCACTTTTATAGATGACTCCACTAGATTTTGTTATGTGTATCTCTTAAAAACAAAAGATGAAGCGTTCAATTATTTTAAGGCCTATAAAGCTGAAGTTGAGAACCAACTTGAGAGGAAAATAAAACGTTTAAGGTCCGACCGAGGTGGAGAATATTTCTCTAATGTGTTCGATGAGTTCTGCGTGGAACATGGTATTATTCATGAGAGGACACCGCCATTCTCACCACAATCCAATGGGATTGCTGAAAGGAAAAACCGCACTCTAACAGATTTGGTGAATGCCATGTTGAGTACAGCGGGATTATCCAAGGCATGGTGGGGTGAGGCAATTTTGACAGCATGTCATGTCCTGAATAGAGTTCCAACAAAGAACAAAGAGATCACTCCATTTGAGGAATGGGAAAAGAGAAGAGTAAATCTCTCGTATTTACGCACTTGGGGTTGCTTGGCTAAAGTGAATGTGCCAATCAACAAAAAGCGTAAACTTGGGCCTAAAACTGTTGACTGTATATTCCTTGGGTACTCTTTTCACAGCACTGGGTATAGGTTCTTAATTATAAAATCTGATGTGCCTGATATGTATGTTGATACTATCATGGAATCAAGAGACGCAACATTTTTTGAGAATGAGTTTCCCATGAAGAATACACCTAGTGATACAAGTCATGAGACTATAATTCCCCATGAGCACGAACTGTCGATTCCTATAGGTCATGCTGAGGATTCTCTCGTGCACATCCCTGAGGAGGATGACACTATAATCACTCGAAAGAGCAAGAGACAGAGGGTTGCAAAATCCTTTGGTAATGACTTTATAGTGTACCTTGTGGAAGACACACCAACTACCATTAGTGAGGCATATTCCTCTCCTGATGCTGACTTATGGAAGGAAGCAGTAAGGAGTGAGATAGAATCTATTATGTCTAATGGAACTTGGGAGGTCGTTGACCGTCCTTATGGTTGTCAACCTATAGGTTGCAAATGGATTTTCAAGAAAAAGCTTAGGCCTGATGGTACAATCGAGAGGTACAAGGCAAGGCTTGTGGCCAAAGGATATACCCAAAAGGAGGGTGAAGATTTCTTTGATACCTAACTCACCAGTGGCTCGATTGACTACAATTCGCACATTAATAGCTGTGGCAGCCTCTTATGGTCTTATCATTCATCAGATGGATGTTAAGACAGCTTTTCTAAATGGAGAGTTGGATGAGGAGATCTATATGGATCAGCCAGAAGGGTTCATTGCGGATGGTCAAGAGAACAAGGTGTGCAGGTTGATAAAATCATTGTATGGCCTAAAACAAGCACCTAAGCAATGGCATGAAAAGTTTGATAATACTCTTACAGCAGCTGGCTTTGTTGTAAATGAATCTGACACGTGTGTATACTATCGGTATGGTGGGGGTGAGTCTGTTATGCTGTGCCTTTATGTTGATGACATCTTGATCTTTGGATCAAATCTCAATGTGATTGAGGAAGTTAAAAGTCTTCTATCGAGCAATTTCGAGATGAAAGATTTGGGAGAGGCTGATGTCATTCTAAACATCAAGCTTGTTAGAGAAGCTGATGGTGGGGTAACTTTGTTACAATCCCATTATGTGGAAAAGGTATTGAGTCGCTTTGGTTTTAGTGACTGTGATCCTGCTCCAACACCTTATGACCCCAGTGTGCTATTAAGAAAGAATCGGAGAATAGCAAGGGATCAATTGACATACTCCCAGATCATTGGCTCGCTCATGTACCTTGCAAGTGCAACAAGGCCAGACATCTCTTATGCTGTGAGTAAGCTAAGTCGGTTTGTGTCGAAACCAGGAGATGATCACTGGCGTGCTCTTGAGAGAGTGTTGCGGTATTTGAAAGGTACTATGACATACGATATTCATTATACCGGAAACCCAAAAGTGCTGGAAGGCTATTGTGATGCCAACTGGATTTCTGATGCTGATGAGCTTTATGCCACAAGCGGATATGTGTTTCTGTTTGGAGGTGGCGCTGTTTCCTGGAAGTCTTGCAAGCAGACTATCTTAACGAAGTCTACAATGGAAGCAGAACTCGCAGCATTAGACACTGCTGGGGCTGAGGCCGAGTGGCTTCGTGATTTCCTATTGGACTTACCGGTAGTTGAAAAACCGATACCGGCTATTTCCATGAACTGTGACAACCAAACGGTGATTACAAAGGTTAACAGTTCTAGGAATAACATGAAGTCTACACGACATGTTAAGAGGAGATTGAAATCTGTCAGAAAGTTGAAAAACTCCGGAGTTATAATTGTGGATTATGTCCACACATCAAATAATCTGGCAGATCAATTCACTAAGGGTCTATCACGCAATGTGATAGAAAGTGCATCGAGGGAAATGGGTATGAGACCCATGTGAGATCTACTCTAGTGGTAACCTGCTCTATGTGATCGGAGATCCCGTGAAGTAGAGTGGAGAAACAAGCTAGGAGTAGATTGTGAGGAAAGATCCCTTCTTTAACTCATTTCTGATGCACATCTTTCCTATCTGTAAGGCAGGATGGTTTTTACCTTAATGTATTCCAAGAGTCTTATAAAGGTGAGATGTTGTCCTACAGAACATCTTCTAAGGAATACACCTATATGAGTCAGACTGCTAGTCACAGTCTATGGGACTTGGGTAATCCCTAAATACTCATGAAAGGCACTGAAGTGTGACTTATATGCTTCTAAACAGCGGGAATACCCTTTTGCAGCCTAGTATCAGCAAAGGATTTGAGTGAATCTTATTTCGCACAAAACTGTCAATTCAAGGCATAGTTCATTGTTCAGTTGTGAATGAGTGAAACTCTTATTCTAGATGGATGTTCAACTTAACAGTCTCCATCGAAACACTGGTATATCAAAGGATTGTGATTCTGATACTTCATCATTACAAACCCTAGAGTTTGGTGGGGATTGTTGGATCTTTTATGGGCTTGACCCATTTATTGAATAAACTCTATGGTGTGTAATGGTGGAGAATACCAATAGTACCACATTGGAAGTCCAAGGGTCTTTTGCCTTGACTTATATGGTGGGATTTATTCCACTTAACTTGAGAAGTCAAAGAATGGACAAGGGCGTGCCACACGCGCGCGCGCGCCGCCGCCGCCGCCGGCCGGGCCGGGCCGGGCCGGGCCGGGCGTGGCGAGGCGAGGCAGGCAGGCAGGCAGGCGAGCGGGCGTGGTGTGGTTGTGTTAATTTTTAGCACTCACTAACCGCGTACGTCAGCCGAGTGACCCTGTCTCTTCGTCAGCCAGCCGAGTGACCCTTCTCCTTCAGCTGCCGACTCATGGCGTGACTCGGCGAGAGCTGGCCGACTCATGGCATAACTCGGCTAGAGCTAGCCGACTCTTGGCGTGACTCGGCGACCTTTCTCCTTCAGCTTCCCTCTGCGAGAGGTTAAATAGAGGAGCACCCCTGTCACTCGGTACACGCAAGAAACACTTTCAGTCTCACAGTCCAGCCGCCGAGTGAGGGTATTTCCATCTCGTGACTCTGCGCGCACAGAGAAGCGAGAGGGCAGGTGCCTCCGAAGCCGGTGCCGTTCGAGACCTTGCACGGGGGATCGGCAATTAGGTTTTTGGGGAGCGTCTACGCGACTGCCCAACGTCTGTCGTTGTCTTCATCGCTGGTTCTTGGTGTCTTCATCTTGATCGGATGACAAGAGAAGTTGGACAAGGATCAGGATCCTCGGAGCGCATGGGAGGGTATGATCAATTCAGTTCATTACAGTTTTATATTCTGCATATTATATATGTCGTATGTAGTTTTGTTTTATCGTATTATAATATGTTATATCTGTCTGTCTTAATTTTACAGTCATCCTATTTATATTATTATCTGTTTATTTCCGGTTGTTCCGCAATAATCCATGAACCATGTTTATATACTTATTTTATTTATATGATTTACATGCTTCATATGCTTTGGGTTCTCATGATCCATATTGTTATGGATATTTTTGAGATCATGTTATCTATGTTTGATTATCTATTATATGTCATCATCATAATGTTAATTTATAGAATTAAAATGGTACGGAAAATACCTATAATTCTAACACTATGCTCCGCTGTCCGCCCCAGCTCCGATCCACCCAGCGCCCAGCTCCCCACGCGGTCATGTGCGGCGCGCCTCCCAGTCCCAGCCTATCTCCATCTCCACCCAGCGGCTAGCTCTATGGCCCACCCCTAGCCCCTATTCTGCTCACTGCTCAGCTCCTAGCCATTCCCGTTGTATGCTTCCCGTTGTATTGCAAATTCTATCACTGCCCGCCTGTCCCTATTCTTGAACGAAAAGGTAAAATTAATTTGATCGATCGTGGAAGGTTTAATCGGATATAATCCTTTATCTATATAAAGGGAGGGAGTCTAGACCCATTACAAGACGTTTCTCTGGTTAATTCCGCAATTTTAGCTAACAAATTCCACAATAAACCCGGACCCTAACTGATTATGCGCACGTGCGGACCGTCCGCGCCACCATTGCGAACCGTCCGCACGCCAATTTACGTCCTCAACATATACCCCTGTCTTTTGGTGGAGGTTGACGAACCAAAAGCATATGAACTAAGCTTGATGCAAGTCACCGTCTTTTTCAATCCAATATGGTGATCATTCAATAAAGCCCCAATGCATAAAGACCGTTTCGGATTGCATCTTTCTCGGTCGTGATCATTTTATCAATGGATCAAACGGAATAGAATGGGGGTGCCACCCAATCTGAATAGACAAAGGAGTATGCATGTACCATGGGTTCATCGTTGTACAATTCCATATCTGAACAGGATAATGCATCACCGATGGATAGGTGGGTGGAAAGTATGCTGACACTATTGGTGAATAGGCGATGCATGCTACGTCACCTTTCGGGCCGCCTTATTCGGTTGTTTTGTTCGAGGTTTTTTTGCTAGCCGATTGCATAGAACAGCCTTCTTGCTAGCATACTTAGAGAGCAATCGATCAAAAGTAGGGGGCCTGTTTGGTTCAGCTTTTCTGAGAATCTGACTGTGGGGAGAATCTGGCTGTGTAGAGAATGTGAGTATCATTAGGATTACGTGCGGAGGAAGATAAATATATCCATAGTGCTCAGGATCTAGAAAGTGACGGATTAATACTATTGCAACGACTCAACCGATTATGTGTTTATGTTGATTTTGAATGATTTTTAACCAAATGAATTTTATAGAAGCTGGCTGAAAAACTGAGCGTTTGACAATCTCCAACAGCTTTTGGTGGCCAGAAGCTGCAAAAAGCTGAAACAAACAGGGGCATGTGTGTTACATGTACTTTGCCCCTGCATCCCCTTCTTTGACTTGTGTGGAGGCTGGTGCCTCTATCCATGGGTGGACTGTCTGACTTGGTTGACCGGACTGTCCGCGTGTAGGTGCCGGACAGTCCGCGATGTTCGAGGCAGGGACCTTTGCTCGACTGTTCGATTGAATCTGCCCCGCATCTACTGAAGCAACCATTGCCCCCCATCTACCGATTGCATAGAACACCATTGCTCCAGATAGTCCAACTACCGAAGCAACTATCTCTAGTAAGAAGCTCAAGCTTGTCCCATCGAAGAGTGCAATATGGAAGGGAAAGGCAGGCCGTGGTAGCTTGAATGATGAGATTTCAGCTAGTATTGTGCGGCTTCGCGATGCACTCGCTAGTAGCAAGCCTGCTGAACCTTCCCAGAATATTGTGAAAAGTGAGGAGCCAACAGACCCTAATGCTACACTTTAGAGGAGGATAGAAGATCTCACAATTACAACCAAGGACAAACTTAATTTGCGTCCTATCTGTCACATCCTAGTCAAGAAACCGTTCGTTGCTATCTTAGAGCTGCAAGTGATATAACTTTTGAAGCTTGGGTCATTGAGTTTATAGATCGCAAGTACGGTGCTGCTATTGGTATTGGCTCTCTTTGATCGTGCTGATGTGTATGGGATTTTGAAGCAACACACTTTTGATGTATATATTAGTCACTATGTTACACATTTTGCTGCTATTTTAGGTGTTTCCTGCAAGTTTGAAGCAACACACTTTTGGTGTTTAACTTTTGCAACTATGATAGATGTATGCTGCTACTGAGCTAGTGTAGTTCCTATCACAGCTAAGCCAAGTGTGTCCAAGTGTGTTGCTGTTCAAGTGTGTTAGATGTTTGAGGTTTAACTTTTGCAACTATGTTAGATGTTTGCTGTCCAAGTGTGTGTTCAGTTAAATGGACGTTTGCATGTAATGGAAATATGACTGTTATATATGCTAGGTACTACCACCGTTCTCGAATATTTGTAGTCCGCTAGTTCATTTTTGAACTAAAACACGACAAATAAAAAACAGAGGTAATAACATGTATTGGAATATTGTTCCCTGCTCATTTAAATGTGTCATTGTTGAACACAGCAGAACTTTCATCCTCTATTTACTTTGAGACGAGCTGAGATTGTTCAGTTGTCTTCCTGGTCGTTCAGTTGGCTTTCTGGTACTGGGACTGAGTACGTTTTGCTGTTGGGGTGAAGAAAATTTGAAGGATTGGGTGAAGAACAGGTGAGGAAAGCCTTTTCTGTCTGATGCGCCATGGTTGAT
Organism: Zea mays; assembly: GCF_902167145.1. Taxonomy (NCBI): domain Eukaryota; kingdom Viridiplantae; phylum Streptophyta; class Magnoliopsida; order Poales; family Poaceae; genus Zea; species Zea mays. The sequence continues at coordinate 26,031,545 of NC_050100.1, read as the reverse complement.
GCTTGAGGAAAGCTTCAGCTTTAACAAGGATTTTCCACCTTTTTGATTGTTAATAATGCTGTTTAAATTTGTAGCATGTGCTATCATTTTTTTCTTGTACAATCTGTACCTGCAATCCACGTCACTTGGCCAGGAAATGAACTGCACGTAGGGCTGAAAACGAGCCGCTCGGTGCCTGAACGAGCTCGGCTCAGCTCGTCCAATACATAAGTTGACGAAAGAGGCTCGCTCGCCATTGGCTCGTGATCCTGCTCGGCTCGCGAGCCATATTTTGGTACTTATTGTTGCAGTATTTAGTGAATTAACATTATATAAATTTGAAATATATAATCATCATTCAATATTATGAGTAATTTAAATTATAAATTGTAATATATTTATCATTAAAGACTAAAAAATAGCTATTATTCATAAAATTATCTAATATTCATTATTATTATATAATTTGATCAATTTTGCAACGCTCACGAGCCGGCTCAGCTCGGCTCGTTCGAGACTCACGAGCCGCTCCGAGCCGAGCCGAGCCACTCTGAGCTCGAGCCGGCTCGTAAGCATCGAGCTTATTTTCCAGCCCTAACTGCACGGTCTTTTTTTATGAATGCTCGTCCATAGTTGATTTTGGCATGAAACCAAGTAGTTTGGTAGTATTGTTTGGCACTTATCCAAACACACATGATTTACCAAACCAAAATTTGGCACAATATTTTTACCACAAACCAAATACTTAAACTTGAGCCCAACTTCCGCCTAATTTAGCTAGGCTTCTTTGGTCCACAACTAAACAAGCCCAATAATTTTAAGAAAACTTTTGATTTTCTACAAGGCAATGACTAATATACAAACAGTCATTAGGTGCAAGCGTGCAAGCAGCCCTCTTAGTACGTTAGATATAGATCCAACCGTATGTGTAATTGTGGTTTTTATGGATTTTTTTATAAAGCTACACGAGATGGTTGTGAGGGGATTTAAATGTTAAATATGACATAAAGTTAGATCTAGATCTAACGGACCAAAAGACATACTTGCACGCTTACACATAATGTCTGCTTGCATATTAGTCGCTCCCTTTCTACAACATACTTAAAACATAAATAACCTTGGAAGTAAAACAAAGCATGATGTAACAGGCTTTTCAATTTTAGTACCTGTTTGGCAAGACTTCTCTTCAAGTCCTTCTCCAAAGGAGCTAGAGCATCTAAGGAGCTATTTTTTTGCAGCTCCGCTACTTAAAAAATGGCTCCAACAGCTCATATATGTATTAGAAAACGGCCCATTCGTCTGCTTAGACAACCCTCGAAATTACGGATCGAAACCTCTTACCTGGGGGGTCTTGGAAATTAAGCTCACATACAAGACATGTTTCAATATCAAAAGTATAGCATAAATCCTACATATATTTATACACATGTAGTTAGGGGTGATGATAGATCGGGATCCAAATGTTTTTTCATAATTTGTAAGGACCTTAAATAAATTTTAGTTTAAAAATAAAAATAGAATTCGATTCTAACTCGATCTAATTCTTAGATTTTATAGTGTAAAATTTAGAGCTCATTATCACCCCTACATACAACACAACTTGAGAATTGCACGAAGCAGTTTGAAAAGATATCCAATGTAGTCTTGTTTTGTAGATCTTATCTAAGGAAACACACCAATGAAAATGGATTTGATTTGCACATAATTTGGTAGAGATATTATCATTTAATTCAAACGATAAATAGAGTAAATGATGGCGTTGTTATCCTACTGCTACTGCACTACAACTAGCGTAAGGATGTCATAAACTAGTTTTTAAGGAAAAATAGGTGGGACGTACCCATGGAGACGTCACGAGCCACGAGGATCTATCATGGATTCGTGGTACGTGTCCGTATGCTAGCATCAAACTAAGCTTTAATTAAAATAAAAATATTATATAAAATTTAGAAAAAATCTAGATTGCTTTGGTCCTATTTGTTTTAGTTTTTTTTCAAACTTTTGGTCACCAGAATCTGCTGCAAACTGCTAAACCTATAGCTTTTCAGTCCACTTTCATGAGAACCACTTTAGTCAAAACCGTCCAAAATCAACATGAACATAGAATCAGTCGAGCCATTGCGACAGTAGAAAACTGTCACTTTCTACAGCCTAAACTCTGTAGACGCATTTATCTTCCTCCACATGTGATCTTCATGATACTCAGATTCTCTTCACAACAAAATTCACTTCACAACTATATTCTCAGAAAAGATCCTCAGAAAAAAGCTAAACCAAACATGCATTTAATACATAGACAAATAGACACTGAGCCTCCTCGGGTGCTACCCATCGCAGGATATCAACATCTACTAGTTTAGGAAAGCGCCAAGAACATGTTATGATGTCTGTTTGGGAGGGCTTCACTTCAAGAATTGTAGCTTCGGTTTTCTAGCTTCACCATAAAATAGAAGGTGAGTTCTAGAAGTGCTTGGCTTGAACATGGACTTCAGCTTCTGTAATAGAATTAATGTATGTGAGTTTTTCTTAATTATCCTTGATGATTAGTGGATTATGATGAGTGGGGAGAGACGTGAATTCGTAGGTCGTGTAACTAATGTTATGGTGGGTAATTTTTGTGCAACAATTCATGAGGTACTATGAAAGCAGAAAGTTTTTTAAGCACACTTTGATGAGCTTAAAAAAATTTCACGAAATTAGTCTGTAGTTTAAATTTTTAAAGCTAGAACCCATAAAACTCGACCTGTATGAATAGAAGAAGATGGAATGAATCTTTTTGAAGTGAAGCCTCCCCAAACAAGACCTAGAGGTAATTGACGAACATGTTATCAACTATCAGTGACGAAGGTAGAGTAAATTAAAAAAGAGTATGCATGTTGCTAATAACTTTTAGATGATGTACATACGGTAAAAAAATCTAGCCTAAATTATTAGTTTTGCAATTTTTTATAGATGCATGTGCAAGTGTGCGTGTACCACACGTTAGGGCACCAGATCTAGTCAATGTTCAATTTAATTGCTCCGATTTTGGTCCATGAACGCGCAGCATATTGTTGAAACGAAAAGTATGCTCTACTGTTTAGGGTCCCTAGCTTGTACCAGATCAGGTCAATGCTCAAAATAATTGCTCCGATTTTGGTCCAACAGGGCTGCATAGCTACTGGCTGGCTAACAACTAGCTACGATAAGCTACGGAAAAATTTGGTCTGTTTAGTCTATTTTTTTAAGGAGCTTTTTTTGAAAATCTGGCTACGAAAATAATCTTGATATGTGAGGATTACGTGTGGAAGAAAATAAAGGAATCAATAAAGTTTACGATATGGGAAGTAACAGATTTTTCTTATCGTAACGACTCAATTTTATGTTTATGTTTGATTTAGACGATTTTCACTAAAACCATTCTTACGAAAACACACTAAAAAGCTAGACGTTGTCTACCATAACAGCTTCTGATGGCCACGATCAGCAAAAAAGCCAAAACAAAATAAATACTATGATACATCTAATTTGATAGATTAATTACGAAGAGATAGAAAGATAACGTGATCGTTTTTGGTAACCGCCGCATACAGCTTTTCACTTAAACCGACCTTACTAATTTGTTAAACTTAATTATCTACAAGACTGACCGAATACTAGAGGAACGAAATTACTCGAGTCAGAAGTCTAACTAACAACTCATGAATTCTCTCAATTCCAGACCCACCGATGAACCTTGTAGAGCTTGTTTCGAAGGAAGGAGATTGAAACGAATTAAGAGGGTCACCGTCTCTTACTGTTCAATCTATACTACTCCTATTAAGACATCGAGCCACGCCCCCCCCCCCCCCCCCCCGCTTGCGCCCGCACACGCGACCCCTCCCTATTCCCCTCCTACGCCGCACGCGCCCCCTGCCTCAGCTCCTCACACCCCTCGCCATGAATGTCGCCTGCCCAACCCCCGCCCGCCGCGTCCGCCTCCTGAGGCATCCCATTCCCCAGACACGCGCTCATCCCAGTCCCGCAGCCCCGCGCCGCCATACTCTTGGCCTCACCTCCCCAGACCCCACCCCACACTCCACCATCGCCGGCCCGGAAGCAAGCTCAAACCCTAACCGCCGACGATGCCTGCACGATGGCCTGCTATAACCGCGCCATTACTGTCTTCTTCCCGACAGCCACATCTTCCAGGTGGACTACGCTCTCGAGGCCGTACGCAAGGGCAACATCGTCGTCGCGCGTCCGCAGCACGGGCACCGTCGTCCTAGGCGTCGAGAAGAAATCTGCACCCAAGGTCTAGGACTCCAGGTAGCAAACCCTCTGTCCCTCCCTTCTATCGTTCGTCCGGATCTCGTGATCCTCGCCTCAAACTAATATAGCTGACTAATAATTCTGACCCGAATTTCTGTCTCCCCAGGTTCGTGCGCAAGATGGCATGCCTATATGCCCACATCGTTCTGGCGTGCATGGGGTTGAAGGCGGACACGCGCATGCTCATCAACCACGTGTGGGTCGAGTGCTAGAGCTACCGACTCATCGTCGAGGACCCCGTCATCATCGAGTACATCGCAGGGCTGCGGCAGAAGTATACACAAAGTGGTGGAGTCTGCCCCTTCGGCCTTTCCACCCTCATTGTCGGCTTCGACCCCTACACCGAGAAGCCAGCGCTGTACCAGATCGATCCACATCGGGTACCTTCTCTTCTTGAAAGGCCAACGCCACGGGAAGGAACTCCATCGCTATGCATGAGTTTCTAGAGAAGAACTAAGGAGACCACCGGCAAGGAGCCCATCAAGCTTAGTATCCGTACACTTCTAGAGGTATATCATAAACAAATGCAGTATTTAATTTCCTGGAATTTATGCAACATGTTACAAACCTAATGCAGTCTAGGTTTTGTTGATGTTTTGGTTTGTGCCAAATGTTTATGTTCTTTCTGTAACAGTTGTATGTTACATATCTCCAGATCTAAATGTTTGTTGGATGAGTTCTGCACATTCAATTCAGCTAAATCATGCGATTGAGTACATTTATTTGAGGGGCTTGTGCATTAGATTCAACTTAATAATGCGAATGAAAACATTTATCTAGGATTTAGGAAGCTATGTTCATACGGTTTGTGAGAATGTCTGCTGTTACAGAAACCCTAGCTACAGTGCGGCTGTGGCTACAGTACTAGTAAACCCTAATGGGCCAGGCCCATGTACATATATTTGTAACACCCCCCCCCCCCGCAGTCGAAACTCTAGCCACTGCAGATGTTGAGACTAGACCGAAACTCTGCAAACACCACGGACGGAAGCCCTTTGGTGAAGACGTCGGCGAACTGGGAGGCGGTCGGGACGTGGAGGACGTGAACATCTCCACAGGCGACCCTCTCGTGGACAAAGTGAAGATCGATCTCGACATGCTTCATGCGCTAGTGTTGGACGGGGTTGGTGGAGAGGTAGACGGCGCTGACGTTGTCGCAGAAGACGAGGGTGCTCCGTGCTAGCGGACTGTGGAGCTCTTGGAGCAGCTGACGGAGCCAAGTCGCCTCAGCCACGCCGTTTGCCACGGCGCGGTACTCGACCTCGGCGCTGGAGCGGGAGATGATCGGTTGGCGCTTCGATGACCAGGAGACAAGGCTGTCCCCTAGGAAGACGGCATAGCCCGAGGTGGACCGGCGCGTGTCTGGACAGCCTGCCTAGTTGGCATCGGTGTAGACGCAAAGCTCCGTGGTCGGGGAGCGGCAGAGAAGGAGCCCAAAGTCGATGGTGCCACGCAAGTACCGCAGGACGCGCTTCAGCGCGGTGAGGTGTGGCTCTCGAGGATCGTGCATGTGAAGGCACACTTGCAAGATGGCGTAAGCGATGTCGGGCCGGGTGAAGACGAGGTACTGTAGGGCCCCAGCAAGGCTGCGGTAGCCGGTCGGATCAGCGATGGGGGGGGTCTGCAGCAGAGACCTTGCCTTGGGTGTCCATTGGGGTCACGCAGGGCTTGCACTCGGCCATGCCAGCGCGCTCGAGGAGGTCGACGATGTACTGCCGTTGGTGAAGGAAGATGCCCTAGGGCCTACGCTCGACGGTGACCCCTAGGAAGTAGTGGAGGGCCCCGAGGTCCTTCATCGCAAACTCCTGCATGAGGCAGGAGATGATGTGGCGTAGGAGCCCAGGGGAGGAGGCGGTGAGCACAATATCGTCGACGTAGAGGAGGAGGTACGCAGTGTCCGGACCACGATGGAGGATGAACAGGGACGTGTCCGACTTGGCCTCGACGAAACCCTGCGAACACAAGAAAGTGGCGAAGCGACTGTACCAAGCCTGGGGGCCTGCTTGAGGCCGTAGAGGGACTTGTTGAGCTTGCAGACCATGTCGGGGTGAGCAGGGTCGACAAACCCAACGAGCTGAGTGCAGTAGACCGTCTCCATCAGGGTGCCGTGGAGGAAGGCATTCGCCACGTCGAGTTGGTGGACCGACAAGTCCCTGGACAGAGCCAGAGCTAGAACCAGAACAGTCTGGACGGTGGCAGGCTTGACCATCGGACTGAAGGTCTTGTCGTAGTCGACCCCGGGGCGCTGGGTGAAGCCCCGGAGCACATAGTGGGCCTTGTACCGCTCCAGGGACCCGTCGCCGTTCAGCTTCAGCTTGAAGATCCACTTCCTGGTGACCACGTTGGCGTCGAGGGGAGGGGGCACCAGGTCCCAGGTGTGGTTAGCCTAGAGAGCCGCGTACTCCGCTTCCATGGCACGTCACCACTGGGGGTCGGCAAGCGCACCACAGACAGTCGTGGGCACCGACGGAAGAGCTAGAGAAGAGGTTCGGAGAGAATCAGGCGATCATGTGTCGAGGATCTCGGTGGACGACGATGGGGTGATAGGTCGAGGTCTCAGCGCGAGAGCGAACCGGGGCACCACATCGACACGGCGCTGGTACATCTGGATGGGGTCGATGTAGCGAGACGATGGGGCAGTGTTCGTTGGTGTGGGAGGCACCGGGGCCGCTCGGGGTTGTGCGGGGGACGGCAGGGCCGCGCGAGGCGACGGAGGGGACATTGGCTGTGCGAGGGAGGGTGGTGCCGGTGGGGCCGCGCAGGGCGACTCAGGAGGCGTCGAGACCGCACGTGGCTGTGCGGGGGAGGGCGTCACAAGCGGGGCCTCACGAGGCGGAGCAGTGGACAGACCTGCAGGGAAGGGGGCACGACAGTGGGGGACACAGAGTCGGGGTCGAGGAACACGTCGAGCTCGGTGAGAGAGGCTGCGGGAGAGGAGGAAAAGGGGAAATCCGACTCGTCAAAAATGACGTGACGAGAGATGAGGACTCTGTGGGAGGTGAGGTCGAGACACCAATACCCCTTATGGTCGGGGGAGTATCCGAGGAAGACATAGCGAGTGGAGCAGGGGGCTAGTTTATGAGGAGCAGTGGAGGCGAGATTAGGCTAGCAAGCGCACCCGAAAACACGAAGATGGTTATAGGAGGGGTGGATGCCGAAAAGAGCGAAGTAAGGAGTGGGGTGGGCAACCGCCTTGGTGGGAAGACGGTTGAGGAGGTAGGTGGCAGTGGCGAGGGCATCGGCCCAGTAGTGAGCAGGAAGGGAAGCCTGAAAGAGTAGAGAGCGCACGACATCGTTCGTTGTGCGAATCATACATTCAGCCCTACCATTTTGAGGAGACGTGTAGGGGCATGACATGTGAAGGTGGATGTCGCGAGAGAGGAAGAAGTCACGGGACGCATTGTTATAGAACTCGCACCCGTTGTCACACTGGATGCTCCGAATGGTGCGACCGAACTGAGTAGAGACCCAGGCGAAGAAGTGAGACAGGGTGGGAAAAGTGTCCGACTTCTGACGTAAAGGAAAAGTCCACAAATAATGCGAGAAGTCATCGAGAATGAGTAAATAATACTTATAGCCAGAAATGCTGATTACAGGGGATGTCCATACATCACAGTGTATCAGATCAAAAATGCCTGCTGCTCTAGAGGAGGAGGTGGGGAATGGGAGCCTAACATGGCGACCTAACTGACAAGCATGATAGAGGTGCTCAAAAGATCCCCTACAACCAGAAATAGAAGTACTACTGGAGAGCTTGGACATCACATCACGCCCGGGTTGGCCGAGACGATGATGCCAAGTCGCAGAAGAGGCGGCCGCTGCAAGAACATGTGGGGCAGAGGTCGAAGTAGTTGGAGCAGGCAGGCGAAGCGTGTAGAGGGGCCCGGGGCTATCACACCGAGCGAGAAGAGTCCTGGTGGCAAGATCCTTCACAGAAAGACCAAACAGGTCAAACTCCATGGAACAAGAGTTGTCAGTAGTGAACTAACGTACGGAAAGAAGATTTTGAATGATGTGGGGGCAACAAGGACGTTGGTTAAGCGGAAAGGACCGGGAAGGACCGCGTCACCTACTGAGGTGACGGGAAGGGCGGACCCGTTTCTGACAATGATGGAAGAGGGAAGAGAGGGGTGGGCAGGGGAGGTGGAAGATAGAATACCTGCGTCCGGGGTGGTGTGGTAGGACTGTAGGAGGCGCCAAAATCTGCCACCCAGTCAGAGACTAAGGTGGGAGGGGCCAGCGTCATCGTGGAGAAGGAGCTGGTGAGGGACTGCGTGTCCCACCCGTTAGTCCAAGGCCCCCACATGGGTTGGGCCGGAGACCCCAGGAGTGGCAAAAGACCTTGCTGAGGCTGGGGAGGAGCCGAGGGTGCCGCCGGGGGTGCAACGGCAAAGAAGACCTGCTGAGAGGCGGTGGGGCGAGGGGCCGAGGTACCCACGGACGGCCCGGGCCACATGTGAATGGTGCCAGTCCACAGGCTGTAGAAGGATGGCCACTGAGAGCCACCCGAGGAACCACCACGGCCTCCCGACAGGCCATCGCCACTGCGTCCGCCCTTATGACCACGACCACGACCTCGGCTGTGAGCCCCCCGAAGCCAGCAGTCTGTCGTGGAGCTCCAGAGGGCGGCGGGGCCGGAGTGCGGGGAGCAGGAACCCCCCCGGAGTCGGAGGGGGAAGCCCGAGGTGCGCTGTAGAGGGCCGTGGCGGGAGCGGTGGTTGCAGCGGCGGAGAGGCGAAGCTCCTCGAGAAGCAGATCGTTCTTAGCCTTCGCAAAGGTGGGAAACGACTTCATGCGGGTGAGGATGGGGGCCACGCGATCGAAGCGAGGACTCAGACCACAGAGGAGGTTGAGCACGAGGCTCTCACCGGTCACGGGGGCCCCGAGGGTGTGGAGAGTGTCCGCCATCATCTTCATCTGACGGCAGTACTCGTCCACAGAGAGATCGCCTTGAACAAGCTGGTGGAAGGCGGTCTCTAGGTACAGGATCCGAGTTTGGCGGTTGCCGAGGAACTGAGCTTCAAGGGCACCCCAGATACGGTGAGTGAAAGGGAATTGTGCCCTTGGGCCATTTCTAAGTATTTTGGTGATTGAGTGCCAACACAAGTGCTTAAATGTGAATCTATGCCCATGGATGAACAAAGTGCAAATCAAGAGTAAAGGTATGTTTCTAAGCCTTAGTACATTGGTTTTGTGTACTAATATACTTGTCTAAGTGTTAGAAACAGAAAGAAGAAGAAAAGAAAAGAGGTGAAAAAGGCTTGGCTGTGTACAGCCAAGACTCAGCTCTGTCTGGCACACCGGACTGTCCGGTGGTGCACCGGACAGTGTCCGGTGCGCCAGGCTGGCTCGGGCGAAGTGGCCGCTCTCGGGAATTCACCGGCGACGTACGGCTAAAATTCACCGGACTGTCTGGTGTGCACCGGACTGTCCGGTGAGCCAACGGTCGGCCGGGCCAACGGTCGGCCGCGCAATCTGCGCGGGACACGTGGCCGAGCCAACGGCTAGAAGATGGCACCGGACTGTCCGGTGTGCACCGGACATGTCCGGTGCGCCAACGGCTCCAAGTCTGCCAACGGTCGGCTTCGCTATTTAAGGAAGGAAATCGGGCACCGGACAGTGTCCGGTGTGCACCGGACTGTCCGGTGCCCCCGATGACAGAAGACAAGAATGGCTTTCCAGATTTGTGCTCAACGGCTCCTAGCTGCCTTGGGGCTATAAAAGGGACCCCTAGGCGCATGGAGGAGAACACCAAGCAACCTTAGAGCATTCTTGATCATCCACACTCAGTCTTTGCGCACTCGTTTGTCATTCTCAGTGATTCGAGCTCCGTTCTAGTGAGAACTTTGAGATAGTCTTTTGAGCTCGATTCTTGGCCGTGTGTGTGCGCATTTTGCTGTGGATTTGTGTGTGTTGCTTCCCTCCCTTACTCCGTGCTTCTTTGTGAACTTTAAGTGTAAGGGCGAGAGACTCCAATTTGTGGAGATTCCTCGCAAGTGGGATAAAGATAAGCAAAGCAAAACACCGTGGTATTCAAGTGGGTCTTTGGACCGCTTGAGAGGGGTTGATTGCAACCCTCGTCCGTTGGGACGCCACAACGTGGAGTAGGCAAGCGTTGGTCTTGGCCGAACCACGAGATAACCACCGTGTCATCTCTGTGATTGATCTTTGTTGGTTATTGTATTTTGTTGAGGATTCCTATCTAGCCACTTGGCAATTATTGTGCTAACGATTAACCAAGTTTTGTGGCTTAAGTTTTCAAGTTTCACAGGATCACCTATTCACCCCCCCCTCTAGGTGCTCTCAATTGGTATCAGAGCCGTTCTCTTCACAAAGGGACTAACCGCCCGAAGAAATGGATCCTAAAGGGAAGGGAATCGTGATCAACGACAAGGAGAAGGAGTCCTTCGTCAACGAGCCAAGGGATGACAAGTCCAATGACTCGGGCTCAGGCCACAGACGCAAAGATGGGAAGAAGAAGAAGACAAGACGCATCAAGGAGATCGTCTACTACGACAGCGATGAGTCTACTTCCTCCCAAAAGGACGACGACCACAACGAATACGAGAGAAAGAAACCGGTCAATTCGAACTTTTCTTTTGATTACTCTCGTATTCCTCAAAGTACTAATGCTCACTTATTATCTATTCCACTTGGTAAACCTCCTCATTTTGATGGAGAGGACTACGGATTTTGGAGTCACAAAATGCGTAGTCACTTGTTCTCTCTCCATCCTAGCATATGGGAGATTGTAGAAAGTGGAATGCACTTTGATAGTACGGATAGTCCCATGTTTATTAATGAACAGATTCATAAAAATGCACAAGCTACTACTGTGTTGCTAGCCTCTTTGTGCAGGGACGAGTACCATAAGGTGAGCGGCTTGGACAATGCCAAGCAGATCTGGGACACCCTCAAGATCTCTCATGAGGGGAACGATGTCACCTTACTCACCAAGATGGAGTTGGTGGAGGGCGAGCTTGGACGGTTCGCAATGATAAGGGGCGAGGAGCCAACTCAAACATACAACCGGCTCAAGACCCTTATCAACAAAATAAGGAGCTACGGAAGCACGCGATGGACGGATCACGACGTCGTCCGCCTAATGCTAAGGTCCTTTACCGTTCTTGATCCTCATTTGGTGAACAATATTCGTGAAAATCCTAGGTACACCAAGATGTCGCCCGAAGAAGTTCTGGGGAAGTTCGTAAGCGGGCGAATGATGATCAAGGAGGCAAGATATGTGGACGACGCGTTGAACGGTCCTATTCATGAGCCTCAACCCATTGCTCTCAAGGCAACGAGGAGCAAGGAGGCGCTACCGAGCAAGGTGGCGCAAGTTGAGGCGGCCGGGCTAAATAATGAGGAGATGGCCCTCATCATTAAGCGCTTCAAGACGGCGCTTAAAGGTCGCAAGGGACAGCCAAGCAAGACCAAGACAAAGGAGAAGCGCTCGTGCTTCAAATGTGGTAAGATTGGTCATTTCATTGCTAACTGTCCCGATAATGAAAGTGACCAGGAAAAGGGGAACAAAAGGGAGAAGAAGAAGCATTACAAGAAGGCCAAGGGCGAGGCACATATCGGAAAGGAGTGGGATTCGGATTGCTCCTCCTCCGACTCCGACAATGAAGGACTCGCCGCCACCGCCTTCAACAAGTCATCCCTCTTCCCCAACGAGCGTCACTCATGCCTTATGGCAAGGGAGAAGAAGGTATGCAATCAAAACAATGTCACTTATGATTCTTCTAGTGATGATGAGTCTAGTGATGAAGAAATAGATTACTCTAGTTTGTTCAAGGGATTGGATAGAACTAAAGTAGAAAAGATTAATGAATTGATTGATGCCTTGAATGAAAAGGATAGACTCTTAGAAAAACAAGAGGATCTTTTATATGAAGAGCATGACAAATTTGTAGAGGCACAAAAATCTTATGCTTTAGAAGTTAAAAAGAAATGAAGTGTTTTCTAGTGAATTATCTTCTTGTCATGAAACCATTGCTACTTTAAAAGGTGTTAATAATGATTTAAATGCTAAACTAGAAGTGGCTAGTAAATCTAACTCTTGTGTAGAACATGTTATGGTTTGCACTAGGTGTAAAGATTTTAATGTTGATGCTTGTAGTGAACACCTAGTTTCAATTTCTAAATTGAATGATGAAGTGGCTAGTCTTAATGCCCAACTTAAGACTAGCAAAAGCGAATTTGATAAATTAAAATTTGCAAGGGATGCCTATACGATTGGTAGACATCCCTCAATTAAGGATGGACTTGGCTTCAAGAGGGAAGCCAAGAACTTAACAAGCCATAAGGCTCCCATTCCTGCCAAGGAGAAAGGGAAGGCCCCTATGGCTGGTAGTGCTAAAAAGAACCATGCTTTTATGTATCATGATAGGAGACATACTAGAAATGCAAATAGAAGTTATAATGTTTTTGATTCATATGTTTATGATTCTCATGACATGTTTGCTTCTAGTTCTTTCTATGTGCATGATAGGAATGTTGGTAGGAGAAATGTTGTTCATAATATGCCTAGGAGAAATGTTGTTAATGTTCCTAGGAAAGTTAATGAGCCTTCTACAATATATCATGCTTTGAATGCTTCCTTTGCAATTTGTAGAAAGGATAGAAAGGTGATTGCTAGGAAGTTAGGGGCAAAATGCAAGGGTGATAAAACTTGCATTTGGATCCCTAAGGAAATTGTGACTAACCTTGTAGGACCCAACAAGAGTTGGGTACCTAAGTCCCAAGCCTAAATTTGCCTTGCAGGTTTATGCATCCGGGGGTTCAAGCTGGATTATCGACAGTGGATGCACAAACCATATGACGGGGGAGAAGAAGATGTTCACCTCCTACGTCAAGAATAAGGATTCCCAAGATTCAATTATATTCGGTGATGGGAATCAAGGCAAGGTAAAAGGGTTAGGTAAAATTGCAATTTCTAATGAGCACTCTATCTCTAATGTGTTTTTAGTAGAGTCTCTTGGATATAATTTGCTATCGGTTAGTCAATTATGCAATATGGGATATAACTGTCTATTTACAAATGTAGATGTGTCTGTCTTTAGAAGAAGTGATGGTTCACTAGCTTTTAAGGGTGTATTAGACGGCAAGCTTTACTTAGTTGATTTTGCAAAAGAAGAGGCCGGTCTAGATGCATGCTTAATTGCTAAGACTAGCATGGGCTGGCTGTGGCATCGCCGCTTAGCACATGTGGGGATGAAGAACCTTCACAAGCTTCTAAAGGGAGAACACGTGATAGGTTTGACTAACGTACAATTCGAAAAAGATAGACCTTGTGCAGCTTGTCAAGCAGGTAAACAGGTGGGAGGAGCGCATCACAGCAAGAATGTGATGACCACTTCAAGACCCCTGGAGCTGCTGCATATGGACCTCTTCGGACCCGTCGCCTATCTGAGCATAGGGGGAAGTAAGTATGGTCTAGTTATTGTCGATGACTTTTCCCGCTTCACTTGGGTGTTCTTTTTGCAGGATAAGTCTGAAACCCAAGGGACCCTCAAGCGCTTCCTTAGGAGAGCTCAAAATGAGTTTGAGCTCAAGGTGAAGAAGATAAGGAGCGACAACGGGTCCGAGTTCAAGAACCTTCAAGTGGAGGAGTTCCTTGGGGAGGAAGGGATCAAGCACGAGTTCTCCGCTCCCTACACACCACAGCAAAATGGTGTGGTAGAAAGGAAGAACAGGACACTAATCGATATGGCAAGGACGATGCTTGGAGAATTCAAGACCCCCGAGCGTTTTTGGTCGGAAGCCGTCAACACAGCTTGCCACGCCATCAACAGGGTCTACCTTCATCGCCTCCTCAAGAAGACTTCGTATGAGCTACTAACCGGTAACAAACCCAATATATCTTACTTTCGTGTATTTGGGAGCAAGTGCTACATTCTAGTAAAGAAGGGTAGAAATTCTAAGTTTGCTCCCAAAGCTGTAGAAGGGTTTTTGTTAGGTTATGACCCAAATACAAAGGCGTATAGAGTCTTCAACAAATCATCGGGTTTGGTTGAAGTCTCTAGCGACGTTGTATTTGATGAGACTAACACTAGTACAAAAAGGCTCAAAGCCTGCGGGGACGATATATTTTTACAGGCGGATTCGGTTATCCACCGACTGTGTTATTTCTAGTGGCGGTTCCTTAAGAAAACCGCCACTAGAAATCGTATTTCTACTGGCGGTTCCTTAAGAAAACCGCCAGTAGAAATCCATGATTTGTAGTGGCGGTTTTCTTAAGGAACCGCCACTAGAAATACGATTTCTAGTGGCGGTTTTCTTAAGGAACCACCACTAGAAATCATTTTTATCCTTAATTTTGCGAGTTTTTCAAACGGCCTCGTATGACAAAACCACCAAAATAAAAGTTGTAGATCTCTAAAAGTTATGAAACTTTGTAGTTGACAACTTTTTTATTTGAACTCATTTCGGTTCTCAAAAATTGAATCTAAGTATGTCAAATTTAAAATTCAAATTTTGCAAACTACCTCAGATGAAAAAAGTGTCAAAATAAAAGTTGTAGAACTTCAAAAGTTATTTATCTTTGTAGTTGACAACTTTTTTATTTGAATTCGTTTAGGGTCTCAAATAAGCAATTTACACTCAAATAGTTGTAATATGTGGAGAAAACAACTACAAACTAGACACAAGACATGTCATAGACGGAGTGGTAGGGGAGGGTACGCGCGAGGGTGAGGTCGACGGTTCGAATACTAACAACCGCGTAGCCGCGAAAAATGCCAAATGCCACGACTTGCGACTTCGATGGAGACGGGTGGGGTGGGCCTAATAAAAATAATTTTTTTAACTTTTTTTAAAATATGTTTTATGTTTCCTGGAAACGATTTTCACTGGCGGTTTTATTACGTCGACCGCCAGTGAAAATCGATTTTCACTGGCGGTTTTATTACGCCGACCGCCAGTGAAAATCGATTTTCACTGGCGGTCCTCAGTTACCCGCCTGTAAAAATGATGATTTCTACTGGCCCCTAGCACTGGCGGTTACGAAAAACGCCACTATAAATAGGTTTACAACCGCCACTATAGAACTTCTCTGTACTAGTGTAATGGCTCTCCAAGAGAGCAAGTTGTTGATCTTGATGATGTAGATGAAGAAGACGTTCCAACGACCGCTATGCGCACCATGGCGATTGGTGATATGCGACCACAGGAACAATTGGAGCAAGATCAACCTTCTTCCTCAACAATGGTGCATTCCCCAACTCAAAACGATGAACAGGTTCATCAAGAGGAGTGTGATCAAGGGGGAGCACAAGATGATCATGTGATGGAGGAAGAAGCACAACCGGCACCTCCAACCCAAGTTCGAGCGATGATTCAAAGGGATCATCCCGTCGACCAAATTCTGGGTGACATTAGCAAGGGAGTAACTACTCGATCTTGATTAGTTAATTTTTGTGAGCATTACTCCTTCGTCTCTTCTATTGAGCCTTTCAGGGTAGAGGAGGCCTTGCTAGATCCGGACTGGGTATTGGCCATGCAGGAGGAGCTCAACAACTTCAAGAGAAATGAAGTTTGGACGCTGGTGCCTCGTCCTAAGCAAAATGTTGTGGGAACCAAGTGGGTGTTCCGCAACAAACAAGACGAGCACGGAGTGGTGACGAGAAACAAGGCTCGACTTGTGGCAAAAGGTTATGCCCAAGTCGCAGGTTTGGACTTTGAGGAGACTTTTGCTCCTGTGGCTAGGCTAGAGTCCATTCGTATTTTGCTAGCATATGCCGCTCACCATTCTTTCAGGTTGTTCCAAATGGATGTGAAGAGCGCTTTCCTCAACGGGCCAATCAAGGAGGAGGTGTACGTGGAGCAACCCTCTGGCTTCGAGGATGAACGGTACCCCGACCACGTGTGTGAGCTCTCTAAGGCGCTCTATGGACTTAAGCAAGCCCCAAGAGCATGGTATGAATGCCTTAGAGACTTTCTAATTGTTAATGCTTTCAAGGTTGGGAAAGCCAATCCAACTCTTTTTACTAAGACATGTGATGGTGATTTGTTTGTGTGCCAAATTTATGTCGATGACATAATATTTGGTTCTACTAACCAAAAGTCTTATGAAGAGTTTAGCAGGGTGATGACGCAGAAATTCGAGATGTCGATGATGGGCGAGTTGAACTACTTCCTTGGGTTCCAAGTGAAGCAACTCAAAGACGACACCTTCATCTCCCAAACGAAGTACACGCAAGATCTGCTAAAGCGGTTTGGGATGAAGGACGCCAAGCCCGCAAAGACTCCGATGGGAACCGACGGACACACCGACCTCAACAAAGGAGGTAAGTCCGTTGATCAAAAAGCATACCGGTCAATGATAGGGTCTCTACTTTACTTATGTGCTAGTAGACCGGATATTATGCTGAGCGTATGCATGTGTGCTAGATTTCAATCCGATCCTAAGGAGTGTCACTTAGTGGCGGTGAAGCAAATTCTTAGATATTTGGTTGCTACGCCCTGCTTCGGGCTCTGGTATCCAAAGGGGTCTACCTTTGACTTGGTTGGATACTCAGATTCCGACTATGCTGGATGTAAGGTCGATAGGAAGAGTACATCAGGGACATGCCAATTCTTAGGAAGGTCCCTGGTGTCGTGGAACTCTAAGAAACAAACCTCCGTTGCCCTATCCACCGCTGAGGCCGAGTATGTTGCCGCAGGACAGTGTTGCGCGCAGCTACTTTGGATGAGGCAAACCCTTCGGGACTTTGGCTACAATCTGAGCAAAGTCCCACTCCTATGTGACAATGAGAGTGCTATCCGCATGGTGGAAAATCCTGTTGAACACAGCCGCACAAAGCACATTGACATCCGGCATCACTTTTTGAGAGACCACCAGCAAAAGGGAGATATCGAAGTGTTTCATGTTAGCACCGAGAACCAGCTAGCCGATATCTTCACTAAGCCTCTAGATGAGAAGACCTTTTGCAGGTTGCGTAGTGAGCTAAATGTCTTAGATTCGCGGAACCTGGATTGATTTATAGCATACATGTGTTTATGCCTTTAATCATGTTCATTCTGCATTGTGTTGCTTATTATGGTGCTCAAGTTGTACAAGCACTCCTCGGACCTCACAAGTCCTTGTGCCAGTAATGCACATATTTAGGGGGAGATGTGTTACAACTTGACCCTTTGAGACTAACCGTTTGTTTGAGTTTGATTGTTTTAGTCTCAAAGAAGGTTTGAAAGGGAAAGGTGGACTTGGACCGTGAAAGACTTCCACTGCACTCCGATGAGAGGGTAACTTATTCCAAGTTCATCTTTAAACTCTTATTGCCTATTTGCTCTTAATTGAAGATTTTGGTGAGGCAATGGGGTCAAAGGGCCAAGATTGATCCTGTTTTGGTGCTTGATGCCAAAGGGGGAGAAAATAAAGGCCAAAGCAATAAATGGATCAGCTACCACTTGAGAAACTTTGAAAACAGTAGGATAGAGCTTTTGGTTTGTCAAAACTCTTGCATTGTCTCTTTTGTCAAAAGTTGGCCTCTTGTGGGGAGAAGTGTTGATTATGGGAAAAAGGGGGAGTTTTTGGAATCTTGAATCAATTTTCTTTGGAAAACCTCTCTTTATGTCTCTACAAGTGGATTTGACTTAGAGATAGGATTTTGAGTTTGATTTGCAAAAACAAACCAAGTGGTGGCAAAGGATGATCCATATATGCCAAATTGAATCAAAATAAATTTGAGTTTTTATTTGAAGTGATATTGCACTTGTTCTAGTTGCTTTATGTTGTGTTGGCATAAATCACCAAAAAGGGGGAGATTGAAAGGGAAATGTGCCCTTGGGCCATTTCTAAGTATTTTGGTGATTGAGTGCCAACACAAGTGCTTAAATGTGAATCTATGCCCATAGATGAACAAAGTGCAAATCAAGAGTAAAGGTATGTTTCTAAGCCTTAGTACATTGGTTTTGTGTACTAATATACTTGTCTAAGTGTTAGAAACAGAAAGAAGAAGAAAAGAAAAGAGGTGAAAAAGGCTTGGCTGTGTACAGCCAAGACTCAGCTCTGTCTGGCACACCGGACTGTCCGGTGGTGCACCGGACAGTGTCCGGTGCGCCAGGCTGGCTCGGGCGAAGTGGCCGCTCTCGGGAATTCACCGGCGACGTACGGCTAAAATTCACCGGACTGTCCGGTGAGCCAACGGTCAGCCGGGCCAACGGTCGGCCGCGCAATCTGCGCGGGACACGTGGCCGAGCCAACGGCTAGAAGATGGCACCGGACTGTCCGGTGTGCACCGGACATGTCCGGTGCGCCAACGGCTCCAAGTCTGCCAACGGTCGGCTTCGCTATTTAAGGAAGGAAATCGGGCACCGGACAGTGTCCGGTGTGCACCGGACTGTCCGGTGCCCCCGATGACAGAAGGCAAGAATGGCTTTCCAGATTTGTGCTCAACGGCTCCTAGCTGCCTTGGGGCTATAAAAGGGACCCCTAGGCGCATGGAGGAGAACACCAAGCAACCTTAGAGCATTCTTGATCATCCACACTCAGTCTTTGCGCACTCGTTTGTCATTCTCAGTGATTCGAGCTCCGTTCTAGTGAGAACTTTGAGATAGTCTTTTGAGCTCGATTCTTGGCCGTGTGTGTGCGCATTTTGCTGTGGATTTGTGTGTGTTGCTTCCCTCCCTTACTCCGTGCTTCTTTGTGAACTTTAAGTGTAAGGGCGAGAGACTCCAATTTGTGGAGATTCCTCGCAAGTGGGATAAAGATAAGCAAAGCAAAACATCGTGGTATTCAAGTGGGTCTTTGGACCGCTTGAGAGGGGTTGATTGCAACCCTCGTCCGTTGGGACGCCACAACGTGGAGTAGGCAAGCGTTGGTCTTGGCCGAACCACGGGATAACCACCGTGTCATCTCTGTGATTGATCTTTGTTGGTTATTGTATTTTGTTGAGGATTCCTATCTAGCCACTTGGCAATTATTGTGCTAACAATTAACCAAGTTTTGTGGCTTAAGTTTTCAAGTTTCACAGGATCACCTATTCACCCCCCCCTCTAGGTGCTCTCAGTGAGCAGTATCGTCCAGCACTCGAACGATGTCCTGAAGTTCAGCCGTGAGGGTGCCATGGTTCCAAGAGAGCACCACTTCGTCCATTAGGAGCCAATCCTCCGTCGGTGCAGCGACCGTGGGGAGGACGTGGTCGGCGAGGGCGTAGCGGCGGAGGGTCTGTAGGACCTGGTCGCGCCACCGAGGATACTAAGTGGAGTCCGACATGAGAACGTCGGTGACGGTTGCCCGGATGCTAGTGAGGGCCGCCACCTGGGCATGAAGAGAGGCGCGGAGGGTCGAGGCTAGGACGGGCGCAGGCTCGAAAGTGTCGGCGCTGTGACGAGCGGACATGGGAGAACCATCCGAGACGCCCTTGCCAGCGAGGCGATGGTAGGTCTCGGCGTACTGGCGCTCGATGGCGTCGACAACCGCCTGTTCCTGCTCAAGGGCACGAGCGGCATCCTGGGCCCACTGGCGAGCCGCCGCAACGGCAGAACGGGTGGCAGCGAGGATGGCGGCAGCGTCATCCGAAGGGGAAGGAGCACGCAGTGTAGAGGTGATAGCGGACGACTGGCTGTAGACCGTCGTGCCAATGGTGCCACCGGGAAAAACCAGGGGCAACAGCAGGGCATCGTCATGACCGAGCACGGTGGTCTGGGATGCGGGAGGAAGGGAGATCGGTGCGGGACAGACACCGGCAAAGCTGGAGCCGGCCGGACCCGGCAGCGGCGCGGGCGAAGGAAGCGCAGGGGCGCGGGAGGAGGGGCAGCGGGGTCGGGGGCAGGCAGACCCGGCGGCAGAGGTGTGGCCGATGCGGGGCTCCCGGCGATGAGGGTTAGCCCGGTGGGTGGTGGCGCGGCCGACGCGGGCCCGCCGGATCCGGTGGAGGGAGGCGGTGGCACGGGATGCCCGGCCATGGGGGCCGGTGGCGCGGGGTGTCCGGCCAGAGTCGCGCCGCGCGCGGGAGGAGAGGGCGCGGCCAACGCAGCCCTGTAGGAGAGAGGGAGAGGAGGGAGAGGAAGGAAGAGCTCGTCGGAGAAGGGGAGAGGGGGCCGACCAGCCATGGGGCGGCGACGGCTAGAGGAAGGGAGGGGTGGCGGCGGCGGCTGGAACAGTCAAGGCTCTGGTACCATGTGAGAATGTCTGCTGTTACAGAAACCCTAGCTACAGTGCGGTTGCGGCTACAGTACTAGTAAACCCTAATGGGCCAGGCCCATGTACATATATCTGTAACACGGTTCAATCATGGCCCTTTCTAGAACTCAAATGTTTCCAATTTCAAGTTATAGAACACCATATCAGCTTATCTTTCACAACAACACATTTCCCAGCAATAGCCCACTTAACACCATATGAAACTTTTGCCTTCTCTATGCAACAAAGAGTAGATGAGAATTTTTGCAGATATTTTGTAGTGACTAGCCAAATATAAACTAATGAAGTACCTAACTTTTACATAATAAGTAGTAAGTGACATAGACAATCTCCAACTCAAAAGTTTATGGCACATAACATAGATTGTTTGGAAGAACTATAGATATGAGTCTATGAGAAGCTCATAGCCTAAACATAGACACCAGAATATCAGATCAAGAAGCAACTAGGAAGAGGACAGTATGGCCATTGACCACACTTACCTTGCAATAGATGATAATCGTGCATAGCATATATGGTACGCAGGGTACCTTAGGTTCTCTGAGACAGGTGTGGCATGGTATAAGGCTATAAGGTTAAGGTGGTTATTTGCATACCTGAGCAGAAAATATGTGAGCTTATCCTCATGAATAGTTGTAAGCTTATCCTGCCTTTTTAGAGTGTTACACTGATACCTATCTTCCCATGTTTCTAGATTGTGCACTGGAGAAACCATGTTTGAAGTTTTCGTGTCAATGCAAAGTTGTGAAATCAAGCAAGAGACCTCATTTATAGGTTATTATGTGATGTTGACCACATGATGCGGTACAGGGTCAGATCAAAAGGTAGCACAAGTCACATGATTTTTTTGAACTTATAGTTCTTGCCTTATTTATTGTGTTTCTTGCTGAAATGTTCTTTACAGATTAGGCACATCCTTGGTTCTGAGGAGTTGCATGGGATAAACTTTATGAAATGGAAGCAACATTTAGGCCTCAAGTAAATGATGAACTGGATACACAAAATTTCATGAGATTTTAGGAAGTAAGTGAATCACTTCCCATTTAATATTTTTTACTGCTCTACAACTCTTTGAATTGTACGCGTAGGTCATTTTGAGTTGTTCTAGTCATTATGTGAGAGTATGCTCTTGTGATCTTCTTTCTGGCATTGTGTGGCTGTGTTTGCTCTTGTATGTGTACTCTCCTCTCTCTCTCTCTCTCTCTTTGATGTACTTCGAAGTTGTAACTCATTCTTTTGTGTACGACTACAAGAGACTCCAACATGTGGAGATTCCTTACAAAGGAGATTGGTATTGATATAAGGAAGACGGTGGCACTCAAGTTAATCATTGGATCACCTAAGAGAGGTTGAGTGCAACCCTTGTCCGTTGGGACACCACAACATGGAGTAGGCAAGCATTTGAGGCTTAACCAAACCATGAGAAAAATTGTTGTCTCTCTGGTGTAATTTTTATTGCGATTATTTCTTCCTCTTTAAGTTCCTTCATTGACTTTCAATATTGCTCTAAGCTTATAACACATATTGTAAGAGCAATCAAGTGAAGAGAACTTCTCTTTTCTCCTCACTCTGACTTGGTCTTGTTTGCACTAACTCTTTATTTGGACCAAGTTTGTGTTTAAAATTTTGTTTTACAGGCATCAACTATTCACTCCCCTCTAGGCGACTCATTGCTACCCAGCATGCATTGACTCCTCCACTAGGGATGAAAATAGGATAGAAAAATCCCGTACCGACCGCCATATACCATAATAATAGACCGTATACCGTATCTGAAAAAACAGGAACAGGAAAATTCCTGGGAAAAAGTGGCAAGAACGAGAACAGTTGAGTCATTTTCTTGACCGTATTTGTAGATCTCGTATTTATACAAGAAAATTCCGTTGATATTTCCCGTTTTATTTGCATAAGGAATTAATCTCATCCAAACCCACCAACCACACCCATTCTCATGCCTCCAGCAAATGATTTGGAGTTTTGTGAACTATAGGTTGTTGCTTTCGTAGACTTTTGGGAAAACTTATTTATTTTCTATATCCTATTTGAGTATTGTAACTAGAGCTGAGACTAGGGATGCCAACCAGGAATTTTCTGGTCCAGAAATGGCTCCCCCATCCTTGTCTCCGTGAGGAGAAAAATCCTTGTCTCCATCCCACGAACACTCACATGGAGTTTTTTCCTCCCATCCCTCGCAAGGAATCCGTCACCGCTAGAAAGTGCAATATTTAAAAAAAAAGTTAAATTGATTATATCAAATCAACATTAACTGAACAAATAATATTTTAAATTATAAGAGACATCTACTTTAGAATTTAATTTTCTATTTTATTATAGTCTATGAATTGAATTTCTAATGTAATTTTTATAAATCAATGGACTAACTTAGATCAAAAGAAGTTTGAGGGGTGGGTATGTGAGGAACAGGTACAAGAGATGATTCCCCATCCCTGTTCCCGTGAACCCGATTAGAACTAATTTTCCCTATTTTTATCCATGTGTTGACTAAATTACCCATGCACATCCTCTAACAGGGGAATTCTCCGGTGATTAGGGGATCGGATTCTCATTGCTATCTCTAGTTGAAAACATATTTATAGTTATTATGTTTGAACTTATGGACTACTATCCCACATGCTTGTTCAAATTTAAAGGCTTATATATGGCAATGACTAATACGCAAATAGTCATTAGGTGCAAGCGTGCAAGCAGCTCTCTTGATCCGTTAGATCTAGATCCAACCGTATGTATAATCATAGTTTGTCAGTGATTTTTTTATAAAGTTACATGAGGTAATGGTGGAAGGATTTAAATATTAAATATCGCATAGTTAGATCTGGATCTAACAGACCTAGAGACCATTATATTTAATGATGTTGCTTGCATATTAGTCGTTGTCTATATATAATATATCATATTATTGTAAGGTTATGGTGTATTACGTTATTGAATGTTCAGAGTTGCTAGATGTATCGATATTTCTAATTTTAATTATTGGTTTTTAATTGTTACCGATGTATTTTCGATCAATTATCGGTTACCATTATCTCGTTACTCCCTGTTTTGTTCTCACAACCGACGATATATCATTACATTACTGATTTCGAATTAAATTACGGATACATTTTAAATTGGTTTGGAGGTTTCTCCGACCGTTCCCTATCCTCCACTTGGACACGACAGGCCCTGTGCTGCTGATGACACTGCTGTTCCAGCAGCTGCCGCATGCAGATTTGACATTACGGTCACTGTCCCATGCAGCTGACCATGCTGTTGTGACCTTCATGCTGCTGAGTGCTGACAACGAAAACGTGACCGCACATGGCCATGCTGCTGACAGTGGAAGATGTGCCCCCGCATAGGCAGTAGAAGACGGGCCCCCACATCGCCGAGTTTTTTTTTTCCGTATTTTAATCTTTTTTTTTACGTTCGACGGCTAGAACCTTTGCCGTCATAACCCGTAACGCCGAGTTACTCGGCGCTATAGGATATGACGTCGTGGTACATATCGTGCTAGCACTATAGAATTGACGTGGCGTCAGGGCCGGGCCAGAGAAATTTGAGGCCCTGTACCAAATTTAAAGCAGTGTAATGTATGTTTTTATTAAAAATCAGTAATAACAATCTACAAGTTATAGTAATATATATTGCAATAGAATATCTAAAGAAACATTTCTATTTTATTTGAATAACATCGTTCTTTTGGTGGGTTTTAAAGAAAATATTGTACAATATGCTTATATTCGATCTTATCCAAAGCTTCACTCTGCTATTGTGGCTAAATAATACGTCTTTTTTTATCATAGTAGAACACAAATATGAATTTAGTAGCTTTAATTTAGAGAACTTTGTTCACGCGGACAGATATGTTAAGATTCTATAAAGATTTATTCTTTAGTGCAACGCTCGGTAGTTTCGTTTCAGCGCAGAGGTATGGTAGAGAGAAAAATATGTGCTACATATTAACATATGTAGAAAATCATAAAACTATAATATATACATCTGCTAAATTTTGGGGCCCTCAATTTTTGAGGCCCTGTGTGAGCGCACGGCTCGCACATGCCCTAGGCCCGGCCCTGCGTGGCGTCGATGTGGCTCCCTAGCTCGACGCCCTGAGCTAGGAAGCGGTATAAATCACTTCTTCTCTGGCTATGAGCTATGTTCGGTCATTTCTCTCCCTTGTTTCCCTCTTCATCCATACCGTCGAGAGGTGCTTCAATCTTTATATTTGAGTTGGAAAACTTTGAATTGATCCGTATAGCTTGAAGAAGAAGGTATGGTGTCTCACTGATTCGTTTGTTACATATATTTGTTTTGATTAACAAGTTTTGATTGGTGCACATATTGCTATTAGTTATGATTTCTAAGATATATGGTTGATATGATGAGTACAGTTTATTAGATAGTTTGCGAATCATGGGTTTATCAAGTCTTCAGGGTTTTGAAACTATGAGTATCATGTTATTTATAAGTTTAATTCATTTCTGGTATTTATATAGTTGTGTTAATATAAAATCGTTTCGTAGATGGGAGATATGTTTCGGGAGTCATTGTGACAGAAGAGAGGGCGTCCTTGGGAGTTATATCTGGATGTATCTAGTAAGGATACTCATGTTTCTTCTGATCTTCCTATACCTATTTTTGACTGTGGCAGGTCGGTTTGGACATTTCAATCTAAACATCTAGACACGGTCGCTCGCTGCTTCTACACATGTGGCAGTTTCACTTGTGCGTTTTTGCGGTTTACTAGATCTATACTAGGATCACTTGAGGTGTTTTTTTTTCTAGTGGATCAACGATCCTGATAAGTTTGACACTCGTATATCCTTTCCCCATTCTCTTTTGTCATCGTCCTCCTCATCCTCGTCGCCAAAAAATGTATCTCGTGTCGAACGCGAGGAGCTCTGTCCAGCTGTAGAAGGCCCAACTGCGATCGCGGAACCATCATGGCAGTGCAAAGGAGGCTGAACAGGAGGTTACAGAAGAAGCTGCACGTCAACTGCGGCGAGGGACCTGCATCCACAACGAGCAGGAACACGATGTAACTGACGTGACACCCTCTGTAATTAAAAGGTTAGGCACCAAGTTTTTTGAAAGGGAAATGTGCCCGTGGGCAATTTCTATTATGTTTTGGTGATTAAGTGCCCAACACATTTAATTAAGTTCTTATGTGCTAAATGAAGAGAAAAGTGCAAATCAAGACATGAGGTATGTTTCTAGACTTAGTACATTGTTTTAAGTACTAACATATTTTGTCTAAGTGCTAGAAACAGGAAAAGAAAGAATTGCAAAAGACTTGGCTGAGTGCAGCCAAAGTCCAGCTCGGCCTGGCACACCGGACTGTCCGGTGGTGCACCGGACAGTGTCCGGTGCGCCAGGCTGGACTCCGATGAACAGGCCGCTCTCGGGAAAAGTTGGCGGCGTACGGCTATAATTCACCGGACTGTCCGGTGGTGCACCGGACTGTCCGGTGAGCCAACGATCACCAGTGCAACGGTCGGTCGTGCAATCCGCGGGCGACGCATGGTCTGCGCCAACGGTCGGCAGGGGGCACCGGACTGTCCGATGTGCACCGGACAGTGTCCGGTGCACCAACCAGCCCGGAGATGCAACGGTCATCTGTGCCAGAAAAGGAAGGAGATCGGCACCAGACCATCTACAGTGCTGTCCGGTGGCGCACCGGACTGTTCGGTGCGCCACTCGACAGAAGGCAAGGATAGCCTTCCTTGTTGATCTTTAACGGCTCCTAGCTGCCTTGGGGCTATAAAAGGGACCCCTAGGCGCATGGAGGAGTCACCCAAGCTTACAAGAAACATTCTAAGACTCCAAGACTCCAACCTCACGCATTCGATTCTTTGTGATAGTGACTTGAGCTCCATTTGAGTTGAGAACTCCTTGCGTTGTGTTTTGAGCTCAAGTTGTGACTTGTGTGCGTGGTTGTGCTGTAAATTTGAGTCTTGTGTGTGTTGCTCTCCCCTCCCTTACTTCTGTGCTTCTTTTGTGATCATCTTTGTAAGGGCAAGAGGCTCCAAGTTGTGGAGATACCTCGCAAACGGGAGTAATCATCTAAAGGAAAAACTATGGTATTCAAGTTGATCATCGGATCACTTGAAAGGAGTTGAGTGCAACCCTCGTCCATTGGGACGCCACAACGTGGAAGTAGGCAAGTGTTACTTGGCCGAACCACGGGATAAAATTGCGTGTCTCTTGTGTGCTTTCTCTTTGATTGTCTGTGTTCACAAGAGCTCGTTTCAAGCTACTTAGCCGTTCTAACTTTCATAACTAAGTTTCGTGGCTATTAGTGTTGAATTTTGTAGGATCACCTATTCACCCCCCCTAGGTGCTCTCAATTGGTATTGGAACCGTTATCTTCACTTAAGGGACTAACCGCCCGAAGAGATGGATCCTAAGGGAAAGGGGATGGTGGTCAACGACAAGGAGAAGGAGTCCCTCTTCAACGAGCCAAGAGATGACAAGCCCACTGACTCTGGCTCGAGTCACAAGAAGAAGGACGGGAAGAAGAAGAGGCGCATCAAGAAGATCATCTACTACGACAGTGATGCCTCATCTTCTTCACCACACGACGATGACGATGACTCCTCGTCAAAGAATAAACCGGTGAATCAAAACTATTCATTTGATTATTCTCGTATTCCATTTAATTCTAATGCTCATTTGCTATCAATTCCACTTGGGAAACCTCCACACTAGTCACTTACTCTTTTGGAGTCACAAAATGCGTAGTCACTTACTTTCTCTCCATCCTAGTATTTGGGAGATTGTTGAAAATGGAATGCATTTTGATAGTACTAACAATCCCGTGTTCATAAATGAGCAAATTCATAAGAATGCACAAGCTACTACTGTTTTGCTAGCATCCTTGTGCAGGGATGAATACAGCAAGGTGAGCGGCTTGGACAACGCCAAGCAAATATGGGACACCCTCAAGATATCTCACGAGGGAAACAACGCCACCATGATCACCAAAATGGAGTTGGTGGAAGGCGAGCTAGGAAGATTTGCCATGATTAGGGGAGAGGAGCCAATGCAAACCTACAACAGGCTCAAGACCCTCGTCAACAAGATTAGAAGCTATGGAAGCACAAGATGGACGGACCACGACGTCGTCCGACTTATGCTAAGGTCATTCACGGTAATTGACCCCCATCTTGTAAACCTTATTCGTGAAAATCCCAGGTACACCAAGATGACGCCCGAGGAGATACTCGGAAAATTCGTGAGCGGACGCATGATGGTAAAGGAAGCGCGATACGTGGATGATGCTCTTAATGGGCCTCTACCCGTCTATGAGCCTCAACCCGTTGCTCTCAAAGCAACAAACACCAGGGAGGCGCTACCAAGCAAGGTGGCACAAGTTGAGGCTGCCGGGCTAAACGAAGATGAGATGGCCCTCATCATCAAGCGCTTCAAGACCGCACTAAAAGGACGCAAGGAGTACCCCAACAAAAACTAAGCAAGGGGAAAGCGCTCCTATTTCAAATGCGGTAAGACTGGTCATTTCATAGCACAATGCCCCGATAATGATGATGACCAGGAACAAGAAAAGCATGGGAAGAGAGAGAAGAAGAAGGTGTACAAGAAGGCGAAGGGCGAGGCGCACCTTGGCAAAGAATGGGATTCAGACTACTCTTCATCCGACTCTGACGATGAAGGACTGGCAGCCTCGGGCTTCAACAAATCTTCGCTCTTCCCCAACGAACGCCACACTTGCCTCATGGCCAAGGAGAAGAAGGTAAGTGTTCGAGATACCCCTAAGTACTCTACTTCTAGCGATGATGATTCTAGTGATGATGAAGTAGATTACTCTAGCTTATTCAAAGGTTTAGATAGAGCTAAGGTAGAAAAGATCAATGAATTAATTGATGCTCTAAATGAAAAGGATAGATTGTTAAAAAACAAGAGGATATTTTATATGAGGAGCATGATAAATTTGTTAGTGTGCAAAAATCTCTTGCTTTAGAGATTAAAAGGAATGAAATGCTATCCTTTGAATTGTCTATTTGTCATGAATCCGTCTCTAGTTTAAAGATCTTGAATGATGATTTAAATGCTAAGCTAGAGGAAGCCAATAAATCTAGTTGTTGTGAAGAGCATGTTGTTATTTGTGATAGATGTAAGGATTTTAATGTTGATGCTTGTGATGAACACCTTATTTCTATCACCAAATTAAATGATAAGGTGGCAAGTCTTAATGCTCAACTTAAGACTTGCAAAACTAATTTTGATCAATTAAAATTTGCTAGGGATGCCTACACCGTTGGTAGACACCTCTCAATTAAGGATGGGCTTGGTTTTCAAAAGGAAGCCAAGAACTTAACAAGCCAAAGGACTCTCATTCCCAACAAGGAGAAAGGGAAGGCCCCTATGGCTAGTAGTAATCAAAAGAATCATGCTTTCATTTATAATAGAAAATTTGCTAGTCATTCCAATTATAATAGGAGTTATGATCATGATGCTTTTGATTCACATGCTATGTTTGCCTCTAGCTCTACTTTTGTGCATGGTAGAAGGCCTAGGAGAAGTAATGTTGTGCATCATGTGCCTAGGAGAGTATGTAATGAACCTTCTACCATTTACCATGCTTGCAATACTTCATTTGCGCTCTTATGTAAGAATGAAAAAGTAGTTGCTAGAAAGTTGGGATCCAAATGCAAGGGAGACAAGACTTGTATTTGGGTTCCAAAGGCTATTGTGACTAACCTTGTAGGACCCAACAAGAGTTGGGTACCTAAAACCCAAGCTTAAATTGACTTGCAGGTTTATGCATCCGGGGGATCTAGCTGGATAACCGACAACGGATGCACAAACCACATGACGGGGGAGAAGAAGATGTTCACCTCCTACGTCTAAAACAAGGATTCCCAGGATACGATTATTTTTGGAGATGGGAACCAAGGCAAGGTCAAAGGTTTGGGAAAGATAGCCATCACAAGCGAGCACTCTATTTCAAATGTATTTTGAGTAGAGTCATTATGATATAACCTCATGTCTGTAAGTCAATTGTGCCACATGGGCTACAATTGTTTGTTTACAAATGTTGATGTTTCTGTCTTTAGAAGGAGTGATGATTCATTAGCATTTAAGGGTGTATTAGACGACAAACTCTACTTAGTTGATTTTTCGAAAGAGGAGGCCGATCTAGATGCATGCTTAATAGCTAAGACTAGTATGGGCTGGCTTTGGCATCGACATCTAGCACATGTTGGGATGAAGAACCTTCACAAACTTCTAAAGGGAGAACATGTGTTAGGACTAACAAATGTATGTTTCGAGAAAGATAGACCTTGTGCAGCTTGTGAGGTAGGGAAACAGGTGGGAAGCACTCATCACAGCAAGAATGTGATGACAACATCAAGACCACTGGAGCTTCTCCACATGGACCTCTTCGGACCCGTTGCCTATCTTAGCATCAGGGGAAGTAAGTATGGTTTAGTAATTGTTGATGATTTTTCCTGCTTCACTTGGGTATTCTTTTTGCAGGATAAATCAGAAACCCAAGAGACCCTCAAGCGCTTTCTAAGGAGGGCTCAAAACGAATTTGATCTCAAGGTGAAAAAGATAAGAAGCGACAATGGGTCCGAGTTCAAGAACCTACAAGTTGAGGAGTATCTTGAGGAGGAAGGCATCAAGCATGAGTTCTCCGCTCTCTACACACCACAACAAAACGGTGTGGTAGAGAGGAAGAACAGGACGCTTATCGACATGGCAAGGACGATGCTTGGAGAGTTCAAGACACCCGAGCGGTTTTGGTCGGAAGCTGTGAACACAACTTGCCACGCCATAAACCCGCTATATCTGCATCGTCTCCTCAAGAAGACCTCCTACGAACTCCTTACCGGTAACAAACCCAATGTTTCTTACTTTCGTGTATTTGGGAGCAAATGCTACATTTTGGTGAAGAGAGTTAGACATTCTAAATTTGCTCCCAAAGCTGTAGAAGGGTTTTTACTAGGATATGACTCAAATACAAAGGCGTATAGGGTCTTCAACAAATCATCGGGTTTGGTTGAAGTCTCTAGCGACGTTGTATTTGATGAGACTAATGGCTCTCCAAGAGAGCAAGTTGGTCTTGATGACATAGATGAAGATGATGTTCCAACGGCCGCAATACGCACCATGGCGATTGGAGATGTGCGACCACAAGAACAACAAGAGCAAGATCAACCTTCTTCCTCAACGATGGTGCATCCCCCAACTCAAGATGATGGACAGGTTCCTCAAAAAGAGGCGTGTGATCAAGGGGGAGCACGAGAAGAACAAGTTATGGAGGAAGAAGCACCACTGGCCCCTCCAACTCAAGTCCGAGCGACGATTCAAAGAAATCACCCCGTCGATCAGATTCTGGGTGACATAAGCAAGGGAGTAACAACTCGCTCACGTTTAGCTAATTTTTGTGAGCATTACTCGTTTGTCTCTTCTATTGAGCCTTTCAGGGTAGAAGAGGCCTTGCAGGATCCGGACTGGGTGTTGGCCATGCAGGAAGAACTCAACAACTTCAAAAGGAACAAAGTTTGGAGCCTGGTGCCACGTACAAAGCAAAATGTTGTGGGAACCAAGTGGGTGTTCCGCAACAAGCAAGACGAGCACGGAGTGGTGACAAGAAACAAGGCTCGACTTGTGGCAAAAGGTTATGCCCAAGTCGCAGGTTTGGATTTCGAAGAGACTTTTGCTCTTGTGGCTAGGCTAGAGTCTATTTGAATATTATTAGCCTATGCCGCTCACCACTCTTTCAGGTTGTTTCAAATGGATGTGAAGAGTGCTTTCCTCAACAGGCCAATCAAGGAGGAGGTGTATGTGGAACAACCCCCTGGCTTTGAGGATGCCAGGTACCTCGACCATGTGTTCAAGCTCTCTAAGGCGCTCTATGGACTTAAGCAAGCCCCAAGAGCATGGTATGAATGCCTTAGAGATTTCTTAATTGCTAATGCTTTCAAGGTTGGGAAAGCCGATCCCACTCTTTTCACTAAGACCTACGATGGTGATCTTTTTGTGTGCCAAATTTATGTCGATGACATAATATTTGGTTCTACTAATCAAAAGTCTTGTGAGGAGTTTAGCAGGGTGATGACACAAAAGTTCGAGATGTCGATGATGGGCGAGTTGACCTACTTCCTTGGGTTCCAAGTGAAGCAACTCAAGGACGGCACTTTCCTCTCTCAAACAAAGTACACTCAAGACCTTCTCAAAAGGTTTGGGATGAAGGATGCCAAGCCCGCGAAGACACCGATGGGAACCGACGGGCATGTCGACCTCAACAAAGGAGGTAAGTCCGTTGATCAAAAGGCATACCGGTCTATGATAGGGTCATTACTTTATTTAAGTGCTAGTAGACCGGATATTATGCTTAGCGTATGCATGTGTGCTAGATATAAATCCGACCCAAGGGAATGTCACCTTGTGGCCGTTAAGCGAATTCTTAGATTTTTAGTTTCTACGCCTTGCTTCGGGATCTAGTATCCAAAGGGGTCTACCTTTGACTTGATTGGATATTCAGACTCTGATTATGCTGGATGCAAGGTTGATAGGAAGAGTACATCAGGGACGTGCCAATTCCTAGGAAGGTCCCTGGTGTCTTGGAGTTCAAAGAAACAAACCTCTGTTGCCCTATCCACCGCTGAGGCCGAGTATGTTGCCGTAGGATAGTGTTGCGCGCAACTACTTTGGATGAGGCGAACCCTCCGGGACTTTGGCTACAATCTGAGCAATGTCCCACTCCTATGTGACAATGAGAGTGCAATCCCCATGGCGGATAATCCTGTTGAACACAGCCGCACTAAGCACATAGACATCCGACATCACTTTCTGAGAGACCACCAGCAAAAGGGAGATATCGAGGTGTTCCACATTAGCACCAAGAACCAGCTAGCTGATATCTTTACCAAGCCGTTAGATGAGAAAACCTTTTGCAGGTTGCGTAGTGTGCTAAATGTATTAGATTCGCGTAACTTGGATTGATCTATAGCATACATGTGTTAATGTCTTAGATTCGCGTAACTTGGATTGATCTATAGCATACATGTGTTCTATGCTTTTGATCATGTTACTTATGCATTTATGTAATTTATCGCTTATTTATGGTGCTCAAGTTGTGCAAGGGATCCCCGGACCTCACAAGTCCATATGTGAATGATGCACATATTTAGGGGGAGAAGTGCTACAACTTGACCCTTTGAGACTAACCCTTGTGTTTGAGTATACTTGATGTAGTCTCAAAGGTGAATTGAAAGGGAAAAGTGAACTTGGACCAAGCAAAGACTTCCACTGCACTCCGATATTAGTGTACTCACCTCCAAGTTCATACTTATGCTCTTATTGCCTTTTTGCTCTTAATTGACATTTTTGGTGAGGCAATGGGGTTAAAGGGCCAAGAATGATCCCGTTTTGGTGCTTAATGCCAAAGGGGGAGAAATTAAGGCCAAAGCAAATGGATAAGCTACCACTTGAGAATTTTTAAAATAGTAGAGTTAGAATTTTTGATTTGTCCAAACTACTCTTATTGCAAAATTTGGCCTCTTGTGGGGGGGAAATTTTTGATTATGGCAAAAAGGGGGAGTTTTGGTACTTGATAAATTTTACCATTGGAATATCTCTCTTTGTGCCTAAACAAGTGTGTTTGACTTAGAGATAGGAAAATGAATTTGATTTGCAAAAACAAACCAAGTGGTGGCAAAGAATGATCCAAATATGTCAAAACTTGTGCAAAGACAATATTGTTCTCAATTGCATTGATGTTGCACTTCTTTTGGTTGCCTTTGGATGTGTTGGCATAAATAACCAAAAAGGGGGAGATTGAAAGGGAAATGTGCTTGTGGGCAATTTCTATTATGTTTTGGTGATTAAGTGGCCAACACATTTAATTAAGTTCTTATGTGCTAAATGAAGAGAAAAGTGAAAATCAAGACATGAGATATGTTTCTAGACTTAGTATATTGTTTTGAGTACTAACATATTTTGTCTAAGTGCTAGAAACAGGAAAAGAAAGAATTGCAAAAGACTTGGCTGAGTGCAGCCAAAGTCCAGCTCGGCCTGGCACACCGGACTATTCGGTGGTGCACCGGACAGTGTCCGGTGCGCCAGGTTGGACTCCAGTGAACATGCCGCTCTCGAGAAAAAGTTGGCGGCGTACGACTATAATTCACTGAACTGTCCGGTGGTGCACCGGACTATCCGGTGAGCCAACGGTCGCCAGCGCAACGGTCGGTCGCGCAATCCGCGGGCGACGCGTGGTCCGCGCCAACGGTCGGCGGGGGGCACCGGACTGTCCGTTGTGCACCGGACAGTGTCCGGTGCGCCAACCGGCCCGGAGATGCAACAGTCATCTGCGCCAGAAAAGGAAGGAGATCGGCACCAGACCGTCTACAGTGGTTGTCTGGTGGCGCACCAGACTGTCCGGTGCGCCACTCGACAGAAGGCAAGGATAGCCTTCCTTGTTGATCTTCAACGGCTCCTAGCTGCCTTGGGGATATAAAAGGGACCCCTAGGCGCATGGAGGAGTCACCCAAGCTTACAAGAAACATTCCAAGACTCCAAGACTCCAACCTCACGCATTCAATTCTTTGTGATAGTGACTTGAGCTCCATTTGGGTTGAGAACTCCTTGCGTTGTGTTTTGAGCTCAAGTTGTGACTTGTGTGCGTGGTTGTGCTGTGAATTTGAGTCTTGTGTGTGTTGCTCTCCCCTCCCTTACTTCTGTGCTTCTTTTGTGGTCATTTTTGTAAGGGCGAGAGGCTCCAAGTTGTGGAGATTCCTCGCAAACGGGAGTAATCATCTAAAGGAAAAACTGTGGTATTCAAGTTGATCATCGGATCACTTGAAAGGGGTTGAGTGCAACCCTCGTCCATTGGGACGCCACAACGTGGAAGTAGGCAAGTGTTACTTGGCCGAACCACGGGATAAAATCGCGTGTCTCTTGTGTGCTTTCTCTTTGATTGTATGTGTTCACAAGAGCTCGTTTCAAGCTACTTAGCCATTCTAACTTTCATAACTAAGTTTCGTGCCTATTAGTGTTGAATTTCATAGGATCACCTATTCACCCCCCTCTAGGTGCTCTCATTTTTAACATACAAATGAATGATTTCGCTACTAACAGTTACTACTCACCAAGAGTAAGGCAAGCATCGTGCTCTCGGAAAGAGAATGGGGAAAGAGGAACCGCGCTCGCGTTATTACCCTAGCTCAGTGCCAAGATATATGGTGCCGAGCTAGGGGCCACACAATCCCTCATTTGCCAGCGTAGCACGTACCTCGGCACCACAGGCTGTGGCGTCGAGACATGTTAGGAAAGGATAAAAACAGCATTAAGTTTTCTAGGAGTCTAGACGTGAAAATTCTTCAAAGAAGGGGTAAAATACAAAAAATTCGGCCCACATCGCTCTGAACATGCTATGTATTTGTATTAAATATAATCTAATTATAAAAAATTGTATTAAGTTTTCTAGGGGTCTAAATGTAAAAATTCTTCAAAGAAGGGGTAAAATACAAAAAAAATCGGTCCACATCGCTCTGAACATGCTATATATTTGTATTAAATATAATCTAATTATAAAATTAATTATATAGATAGGGACTAAGTGCAAGTACATCTAGATAATATGTTGTGATTCTCCAAACACTAGATATATCTAAGAAACTTGTTCATACAACCTAATGTATTTAAGCATTATATATTATCCACTAGAATCTCGACCCGACTCATTCAGGGCTTGTTCGGTTATTCCCATCTCATGTAGGTTGGATGGGATTAGAAAAATATTATGAAAGATTTTAACTTGTTTGGGATTTAAAACCACAAAAATTCAGATGGATCGAGAGGAAAATGAACAAACCCTTATGTGGGTAGTATGAGTGGAATTGTATTTTATACTTAGAGAACTGTGCTAGAGATGTTCCTTTGCTAAGATACATATCTTGTGTTTTTCACTACCCCATTAGATACGCCTTAAGATACGGGTCATTTATGTGGGTTGTACATACCCTAAATGGTAAGACAAACCTATTAAACATAATTAGTCAATAATTCATCCATATGCTTAGGGGTGGACGTTCGGGTTACCCGAAAAGTTCGGGTCAGGTAAGGGTAATTTAAATTTCGGGTTTTGAGAACCGATACCCAAAATTACAATGGTTTTACAATACCTAGAATTTTGAATACCCGAAATTTCGGGTTCGGTTCGGGTATTCCCGGACTACCCGGACTGTTGTGTCAACTTCATAAAAACAAATACACCCTATTAAATTAGTATAAAAATATAGTTTGGATAATGATATACTTGGACATAAAAACACAGGCAATCCACAATCATAAGTCATACACACTTACACATAATTATAGATGCACAAATTAATAATTAACAATTACATCAGTACATGACACATGAAAGTTCGGATATTTTGGGTACCCGAATTATCCGAAATAAATTCAGGGTTTGCAAGTTGCTACCGAAATTCCCGAACGAAATTTGGGTTTCGAGTATTTTGGGTTCGGTTTTTTGGTTACGGTATCTTTTTTGCTTAGCCTTACATATGATGTTATAGTAAATAATTGATAATCATAAATTAATTATGTTTAGTCATTTTGTCTCGTCGTTTAATCTTCATCTATGTAATTAGTTAGGAAATCAATCATCTCGATGACTCCACACCAAACTCCAGGCCTACGTCAAAATACCAAAGGTATACAATGACGATATTGTTTGTTATGGTTCGTTTTCTTTCTTCGGGTGAACCTTAATGCTTAGAAGAAGCCTTAGAATATCACTAGGTATATGCCCATGCGTTGCAACGGGTAATACTTATGCAGGCATATGTCATTGTTTAGTAAGGTAATCAACCAACAGGGTGACACTTTTGTATGTATAGATCATTGTTTAGTGATGTTATCAACCAAACTTCACGTGTCGGGTCGACATGCGAGGGAGGTGACATTGGGAGGCAGGCTCGGGGGCGGGGCGTCGGGTGTGTGGGACCGCGAATTGCATCGAAGGCAGATTGGGGGCGTTAGGTGGATGGTGGCTGCAACATGTGGAACATGGTGCGGTTAGAGCAAGAGGCGGGAAGAGGTGGAGGAGGCCGGGTGCGGACAGTTCTGCCAAAGTGGCCTTAGGCGAGTCGTGACTGCGTCTGCTACCCGGGCTTGGCCTCGGATGAGTCATGACTGCGTCTGCTGCCCGGGCTTGGCCTCGGATGAGTTGTGACTGCCTGTCCCGCCCGGGCTTGGCCTCACGAGTCGTGATTATGTCTCCCGCTCGAGGGTGGCCTCGGGCGAGTCGTGACTGCGTCTCCCGTCAGGCTTGGCCTTGGGTGATTCTTGACAGTCTCTCTCGCTCGAGAGTGGTCTCGAGCGAGTCATGACTACATATCCCACCGCAGGATGGCCTCGGGCGAGTCGTGTCTGCCTGTCTTGCCGGAGGTTGGCCTCGGGCCAGTCGTGATTGTCTATCCCGTCCGCAGATGGCCTCGGGCGAGTCATTACTGCTTGTCCCGCCCGCGGATGGTCTCAGGCGAGTTGTGACTGCCTGTCCCACCTAAGGATGGCCACAGGCGTGTCATGACTACGTCTCCCACCCGGGGTTGCCCTCGGGCGAGTCATGATTGACTGTCCCACCCAAGGGTGGCCTCAGGCGAGTCATGACTGACTGTCCAGCCAGGGC
This sequence comes from Zea mays, assembly GCF_902167145.1. NCBI lineage: Eukaryota > Viridiplantae > Streptophyta > Magnoliopsida > Poales > Poaceae > Zea > Zea mays. The sequence goes on along the minus strand of NC_050100.1, from coordinate 25,994,463 downwards.
TTGGCCTCGGTTCAGTCGTGACTGCGTCTCCCACTGGGGGTTGGCCTCGGGCGAGTCGTGACTGCCTGTCTCGCCCGATAATGGCCTCGGGGCGAGTCGTGGCTGCCTGTCCCGCTCAGGCTTGGCTTTAGACGAGTCGTGATTGTGTCTCCCGCCTGAGTGTGGCCTCGGGCGAGTCATGACTGCCTCTCCCACCCGAGGATGGCCTTGGGCGAGTCGTGACTGCCTCTCCCCCCGAGGATGGCCTCAAGTGAATCATGACTGCCTCTCCCACCCAGGGTTGCCCTCGGGCGAATCATTGCTGCCTTTCTCGCCCGGGGTTGCCTCGGGCAAGTCATTACTGCCAGTACCGCCCGGGGTTGTCCTCGAGTGAGTCGTGTTTGCTTGTCCTGCCCGAGGGTGTCCATGGGAGACTCGTGGCTGCTTGTCCCACCTAGGCATGGCCTCGGGTGAGTCGTGCATGTGTCTCCTGCCCAAGAGTGTCCTAGGACAAGTCGTGAATGTTTGTCCCGTGTAGGCTTGGCCTCAAGCGAGTCGTCACTGCCTCTCCCACCCGAGAGTGGCCTCGGGCAAGTCATGATTGCGTCTCTTGCCTAGGTTGGCCTCGGGCGACTCGTGACTGCCTGTCCCATCTAGGCATGGCCTCGAGCGAGTCATGACTGTGTCTCATGCCCAAAGGTGGCCTCGGGCGAGTCGTGACTGCGTCTCCTGCCTAGGCTTGGCCTCGGATGAGTCATGATTGTGTCTCCCGCCCGAGGTTGGCCTCGGGTGAGTCGTGACTGCATCTCCCGCCCGGGCTTGGCCTTGGGCGATTCTTGACAGCCTCTCTCACCCGAGAATGGCCTCGAGCGAGTCGTGACTGCGTATCCCGCCGGGGGTTGGCCTCGGGCGAGTTGTGACTACATGTCCTGCCTGAGGATGGCCACGAGCGAGTCGTGACTACTCCCACCTGGGGTTGTCCTTGGGCAAGTCGTGATTGCCTATCCCACCCGAGGATGGCCTCAAGTGAGTCATGGCTGACTGTCTAGCCAGGGCTTGATCTCGGGTGAGTCGTGACTGTGTCTCCCATTAGGGGTTGGCTTCTGGCGAGTCGTGACTGCCTGTCTCGCCATAGGAGGGCCTCGGGCTAGTCGTGGCTGCCTGTCCTGCCTGGGATTGGCTTAGGGCGAGTTGTGACTGCCTCTTCGACCCAAGGGTTGCCTCGGGCGGACTGCCTATTCTATCTTGGCTTGGCCTCGGGCGAGTTGTAACTTTGTATCCCACCAGGGTTGGCCCTGGGCGAGTCGTAACTGTGTATCCCACCCGGGGGGTTGGCCTCGGGCGAGTAGTGACTGTCTGTCCCGCCCACGGATGACCTCAAGCGAGTCGTTACTGCTTGTCCCGCCTGGGCTTGGCCTCGGACGAGTCGTGACTGTGTCTCCCGCCCGAGAGTGGCCTAGGAAGAGTCATGGCTGCCTGTCCCGTTTTGGCTTTGCCTCGGGTGAGTCATAACTGCCCCTCCCACTGGGGTTGGCCTCGAGCGAGTCGTTACTACCTCTCCCACCCGATGGTGGTGGTGCACGCTGGGGAGGCGAAGGTAGGCCGATCGTGGGGGCGGCGCACTCATCTCCTCGAGGAAGCTGTCACTGTAGGAGGAGAGGGAGACAAGGAGGCACTACATATTTGTGACATGTCTTTAATTGGATACACCTACAAAACAATTATAAATATTGCATAAAAATAAAATACATGCAAACAATAACCGTGTAAATTTCAAACTCATATTTACCGTGTCATGGTCTAGGTAAAGTAAAACACTTCATTCAACACTACATATTTGTGATATGTATTTAATTGGATATAGCTCATCTGTTTTAGTTTCAACATCACCGTCTCGCTTTAGAAAGTTGAACTGAAAAGCAATTTTTCTATGTGCACACGATCTCCAGATCGACACTTTAGATGGTCTTGATATTTTATTAAATTTATGCAATAGTCTATCTGAAAGGGAAATAGGGTCAAACCTTTTTCCTAAATGATTTTGGTGGTTGAATTGCCCATCAAAAATAATTGGACTAACTAGTTTGCTCTAGATTATATATTCTACAGGTGCCAAAGGTTCAGCACAAACCAATAAAAAGATCAAAGTTAGTGTTCAAAAGAAAGGAGCAAAATAAACCGAAGAGAACCCTGGTTGGCACACCGGACAGTGTTCGGTGCACCAGGGTGGATCAACTTCAAACTCTTCACCTTCGGGTTTCTGAGTCCGTGCTCCACTATAATTCACTGGACTGTCCGGTGTGCCAGCGGAGCAACAGCTGCCAAGCGCAACGGTCAACTTCAACGGTCGGCTGACAAGTGAACAGTGCATGGACAGTTCGCGCAGAGTCAGAGCAGCGCCAGAAGGCGCACCGGACAGTGAACAGTGACTGTCCGGTGCGACACCGGACTGTCCGGTGGCCCAAGCTGTCAGAGCTCCAACGGTCGAAACCATCAGAACCCTAACGGTTGGGTGACGTGGCTGGCGCACCAGACTGTCCGGTGCGCCCATCTACAATAGCCCTCCCCAACGGCTGTTTTGGTGGTTGGGGCTATAAATACCCCCCAACCACCACCATTCAAGGCATCCAAGTTTTCAGCATATTGCATTCAATACAAGAGCTCTAGACTTCACTCCAAGACACAAACAAGAGATCAAATCCTCTCCCAAGTCCAAAATCACTCCAAACGCTTAGTGACTAGTGAGAGAGAGATTTTCGTGTTCATTTGAGTTCTTGTCGCTTGGATCGCTTTTCTTCTTCCACATTCTTGTTCTCAAGACATTTGTAATCAAAGCAAGAGACACCAATTGTGTGGTGGTCCTTGCGGGGTCTAAGTGACCCATTTGATTGAGGAGAAAAGCTCACTCGGTCTAGGTGACCGTTTGAGAGAGGGAAAGGGTTGAAAGAGACCCGGTCTTTGTGACCACCTCAACAGGGAGTAGGTTTGCATGAATCGAACCTCGGTAAAACAAATCACTGTGTCATCCGCTTCATTTGCTTGTGATTTGTTTTCACCCTCTCTTTCGGATTCGGTTTTATTTCTAACGCTAACCCCGGCTTGTAGTTGTGTTTAAAGTTTGTAAATTTTCGTTTCCGCCTATTCACCCCCCTCTAGGCGACTTTCAATTGGTATCAGAGCCCGGTGCATCATTAGAGTCTAACCACTCGAAGTGATGTCGGGAGATCACGCCAAGAGGGAGATCGTGACCGGCGGCGACAAGTCCGCTAGCTCAGGAAGAACTCACTCGAGGGAGTCCGGCCACAAGCACAAGGAGGAATCCTCTTCCTCCATCAAGTCACAACGGAGAGGTGACAAGAAGAAGAAGATGAAGTAAGTGGTCTACTACGAGACCGACTCTTCGTCACCCTCCACCTCCGGCTCCGAATCGGCGTCCGTCACTTCTAAGCGCCATGAGCGCAAGAAGTATAGTAAGATGCCCCTCCGCTATCCTCGCATTTCCAAATGCACTCCATTACTTTCCGTTCCCCTAGGCAAACCACCATTTTTGGATGGTGAGGATTATTGTATGTGGAGTGATAAAATGAGGCATCACCGAACCTCACTCCACAAAAGCATATGGGATATTGTTGAGTATGGAGCGCAGGTACCGAAGGTAGGGGACAAGGACTACGATTCGGATGAGGCCGACCAAATTCGGCACTTTAACTCCCAAGCCACAACTATACTCCTTGCCTCCTTGTGTCGAGAGGAGTATAATAAGGTGCAAGGGTTAAAGACGGCCAAAGAAATTTGGGACGTCCTCAAAACCGCACACGAAGGGGATGAGGTGACAAAGATCACCAAGCGAGAGACGATCGAGGGGGAGCTCGGTCGGTTTGTCCTCAACCAAGGAGAGGAACCATAAGCCATGTACAACCGGCTCAACACCTTGGTGAATCAAGTGCGCAACCTCGGGAGCACAAAATGGGATGACCATGAAATGGTCAAGGTTATTCTAAGATCACTAGTTTTTCTTAATCCTACACAAGTTCAATTAATTCGTGGTGATCCTAGATACAAGTTAATGTCTCCCGAGGAGGTTATAGGAAAGTTTGTGAGCTTTGAATTGATGATCAAAGGCTCCAAACAAATCATCGAGCGAGGCACCACCTCCACACCCGAGGTGCAACCCATCGCGTTCAAAGTGACGGAGGAGAAGAAAGAAGAGTCTACGTCAAGTAGGCTCCCCATTGACGCCTCCAAGCTCGACAACAAGGAAATGGCGCTCATCATCAAGAGCTTCTGCCAAATCCTCAAGCAAAGGAGGGTGAAGGATTATAAACCCCGCTTCAAGAAAGTGTGCTACAAGTGTGGTAAGCTCGGTCATTTTATTGCTAAATGTCCATTATCAAGTGATAGTGACAGGGGCGACGACAAGAAGGGAAGGAGGAAGGAAAAGAAGAAGCACTACAAGAAGAAGGGCGGCGATGCCCAAGTACTCCGACGAGAGCTCCACCGACTCCTCCTCCGACGAGGATGCCACCAACATCGCCGTCAACAAGGGACTTTTCTTCCCCAATGTCGGCCACAAGTGCCTCATGGCCAAGGACGGCAAAAAGAAGAAGGTAAAATCTAGAGCCTCCACTAAATATACAACATCTAGTGATGATGGTAGCTCTAGTGAAGATGAGGATGATTTACTTGCTCTTTTTGCCAACCTAAACATGCAACAAAAGGAAAAATTAAATGAATTAATAGGTGTTATTCATAATAAGGATGAACTCTTGGATAGCCAAGAGGAATTCCTTATTAAGGAAAACAAAAGCATGTTAAGGTGAAAAATGCTTATGCTTAGGAATTAGAGAAATGTGAAAAATTAACTAGTGAGCTTAGCAATTGCCATGACACTGTCTCTATCCTTAGAAATGAGAATACCAAATTACTTGCTAAGGTTGAGAAGTTAAATGTTTGTGATGATTCTCTTGTCAATCTTAAAAATGACAATGCTAGTTTAATTGCTAAGATTGATAAATTGAACGAATCACTTGCTAGCCTTAAAAATGAAAATAACAAATTAATTTCTAAGGCTAAAGATTTAAATGTTTGCAATGTTTCTATTTCCAATCTTAGAAATGAGAATGACATGTTACATGCTAAGATTGATGAATTAAATGCCTGCAAACCCTCTACATCCACTGTTGATCATGTTTCTATTTGCATGAGATGTAGAGACATTAATGTTGATGATATCCATGATCACCTAGCTTTAATTAAAGAACAAAATGATCACATAGCTCAACTAACTACTAAAATTAATGAGCATGAAATAGAAAATGAAAAATTTAAATTTGCTAAGAGCATGCTCTATAATGGGAGACGCCCTGGCATTAAGGATGGCATTGGCTTCCAACAGGGAGACAATGTCAAGCTTAATGCCCCTAAGAGATTGTCCAATTTTGTTAAGGGCAAGGCTCTCATGGCACAGGATAACGAGGGTTACATTTTATATCATGCTGGTTATCCTGAGCATAAAATTAGGAGAATTCATTCTAGTAAGTCTCATTCTGGTTCTCATCATGCTTTTATGTATAAGAATGAGACATCTAGTTTTAGGCATTCTACCCATGTTAAAATGCCTAAAAAGAAATCTCATGTTGCATCAAATGAGCCTAATGTTTCATTTAATACTTTTGATGCTTCGTATGTTTTAACTAACAAATCAGGCAAAGTAGTTGCCAAATATGTTGGGGCCAAACACAAGGGCTCAAAGACTTGTGTTTGGGTATCCAAGGTGCTTGTTTCTAATGTGAAAGGACCCAAGACCGTTTGGGTACCTAAGAACAAGGCCTAAACTTGTTTTGTAGGTTTATGCATCCGGGGCTCAAGTTGGATCATTGATAGCGGATGCACAAACCACATGACAGGGGAGAAAAGGATGTTCTCCTCCTACGAGAAAAACAAAGATCCCCAAAGAGCTATCATATTCGGGGATGGAAATCAAGGTTTGGTCAAAGGGCTTGGTAAAATTTGAAAGGGAAATAGGGTCAAACCTTTTCCTAAATGATTTTGGTGGTTGAATTGCCCAACACAAATATTTGGACTAACTAGTTTGCTCTAGATTATAAGTTCTACAGGTGCCAAAGGTTCAACACAAACCAATAAAAAGGTCCAAGATAGGGTTCAAAAGAAAGGAGCAAAAGAAACCGGGCTGTCTGGTGTGCCACCGGACAGTGTCTGGTGCACCGGGGTGGATCAACTCGAACTCGCCACCTTCGGGTTTCTGGAAAAGCCACTCCGCTATAATTCACCGGACTGTCCGGTGTAGCATCGGACTGTATGATGTGCCAGCGGAGCAACAGCTACAGCGCAACGGTCGACTCCAATGGAAACCTGAAAAGCACTACAGTGCGCGGACAGTTCGCGCAGAGTCAGAGCAGGTGCCAGAAGGCGCACCGGACAGTGAACAGAACCTGTCCGGTGCACCACCGGACTGTCCGGTGGCCCAGGCTGTCAGAGCTCCAATGGTCAAACCCTAACGGTTGGGTGACGTGGCTAGCGCACCGGACAGTGTCCGGTGGCGCACTAGACTGTCCGGTGCGCCCATCGACAGCAGCCCAACCCCAACGGTTGGTTTGGTGGTTGGGGCTATAAATACCCCCAACCACCACCACTTCAAGGTATCCAAGTTTTCAGTCATTGCATTCAATACAAGAGCTCTAGACTTCACTCCAAGACACAAACAAGAGATCAAATCCTCTCCCAAGTCCAAGATCACTCCAAACAATTAGTGACTAGTGAGAGAGAGATATTTGTGTTCATTTCAGTTCTTGTCGCTTGGATCGCTTTTCTTCTTCCCCATTCTTGTTCTCAACACCTTTGTAATCAAAGCAAGAGACACCAAGTTGTGGCGGTCCTTGTGGGGTCTAAGTGACCCAATTGATTGAGGAGAAAAGCTCACTCGGTCTAGGTGACCGTTTGAGAGAGGGAAAGGGTTGAAAGAGACCCGGTCTTTGTGACCACCTCAACGGGGAGTAGGTTTGCAAGAACCGAACCTCGGTAAAACAAATCACCGTGTCATCCGCTCTATTTCTTTGGTTGATTTGTTTTCACCCTCTCTTTCGGACTCGGCTTTATTTCTAACGCTAACCCGACTTGTAGTTGTGCTTAAAATTTATAAATTTTAGATTTTCCTATTCACCCCCCCTCTAGGCGACTTTCAATTGGTATCAGAGCCCGGTACTTCATTAGAGTCTAACCACTCAAAGTGATGTCGGGAGCATTCGCCAAGAGGGAGATTGGGACCGGCGGTGACAAGTCCGCAAGCTCGGGGAGAACTCACTCAAGGGAGTTCGGCCACAAGCACAAGAAGGAATCCTCTTCCTCCATCAAGACACAACGGAAAGGTGACAAGAAGAAGAAGATGAAGAAAGTGGTCTACTACGAGACCGACTCTTCGTCACCTTCCACCTCCGGCTCCGAATCGACATCCACCACTTCTAAGCGCCATGAGCGCAAGAAGTATAGTAAGATGCTCCTCCGCTATCCTCGCATTTCCAAACGCACTCCATTACTTTCCGTGTCATTAGGCAAACCACCGGTTTTTGACGGTGAAGATTATTCTATGTGGAGTGATAAAATGAGGCATCACCTAACCTCACTCCACAAAAGCATATGGGATATTGTTGAGTATGGAGCGCAGGTACCGAAGGAAGGGGACAAGGATTACGATTCGGAGGAGGTCGACCAAATCCGGCACTTCAACTCCCAAGCCACTACTATACTCCTCGCATCTCTAAGTCGAGTGGAGTATAATAAGGTGCAAGGATTGAAGAGTGCCAAAGAGATTTGGGACGTGCTCAAGACCGCGTACGAAGGAGATGAGGTGACCAAGATCACCAAGCAGGAGACGATCGAGGGGGAGCTCGGTCGATTGATGCTCAACGAAGGGGAGGAGCCACAAGCCATGTACAATCGGCTCAAGACCTTGGTGAATCAAGTGTGCAACCTCGGGATCACAAAATGGGATGACCATGAAATGGTCAAGGTTATTCTAAGATCACTCATTTTTCTTAACCCTACACAAGTTCAATTAATTCGTGGTGATCCTAGATACAAACTATTGTCTCCCGAGGAGGTTTTAGGAAAGTTTATGAGCTTTGAATTGATGATCAAAGGCTCCAAACAAATCATCAAGCGAGGCGCCACCTCCACACCCGAGGTGCAACCCGTCGCATTCAAAGCGACGGAGGAGAAGAAAGAAGAGTCTACGTCAAGTAGGCTCCCCATCGATGCCTCCAAGCTCGACAACGAGGAGATGACGCTCATCATCAAGAGCTTCCGCCAAATCCTCAAGCAAAGGAGGGGGAAAGATTACAAGCCCCGCTCCAAGAAAGTTTGCTACAAATGTGGTAAGCCCGGTCATTTTATTGCTAAATGTCCATTGTCTAGTGATAGTGACAGGGGCGACGACAAGAAGGGAAAGAGGAAGGAAAAGAAGAGATACTACAAGAAGAAGGGCGGCAATGCCCACGTGGGTCGGGAATGGGACTCCGATGAGAGCTCCACTGACTCCTCCTCCAACGAGGACGCCGCCAACATCGTCGTCAACAAGGGTCTCCTCTTCCCCAACGTCGGTCACAAGTGCCTTATGGCAAAGGACGGCAAAAAGTAGAAGGTAAAATCTAGAGCTTCTTCTAAATATGCAACATCTAGTGATGAGGCTAGCTCTAGTGATGATGAGGATGATTTGCTTACACTTTTTGCCAACCTTAACATGCAACAAAAGTAGAAGTTAAATGAATTGATTAGTGCTATTCATAAGAAGGATGAACTTTTGGATAGCCAAGTGGACTTCCTTATTAAGGAAAATAAAAAACATGTTAAGGTGAAAAATGCTTATGCTCAGGAGATAGAAAAATGTGAAAAATTGACTAGTGAGCTTAGCATTTGCCATGACACTATCTCTAACCTTAGAATTGAAAATGCCAAATTAATTGCTAAGGTTGAGAAATTAAATGTTTGTGATGATTCTCTTGTCAACCTTAAAAATGAAAATGCTAGTTTGATTGCTAAGATCGACAAGTTGAATGAATCACTTTCTAGCCTTAGAATTGAGAATGATAAATTAATATGTAAGGCTAAAGATTTAAATGTTTGCAATGTTTCTATTTCCAAACTTAGAAATTAGAATGATATTTTACATGCTAAGATTGATGAATTAAATGCATGCAAATCATCTACATCTATTGTTGATCATGTTTTCATTTGTACTAGATGTAGAGACATTAATGTTGATGCTATCCATGATCACCTAGTTTTAATTAAACAACAAAATGATCACATAGCTCAACTTAGTGCTAAAATTAATGAGCATGAGATAGAAAATGAAGAATTTAAGTTTGCTAGAAGCATGCTCTATAGTGGGAGACGCCCTGGCATTAAGGATGGCATTGGCTTCCAACAGGGAGACAATGTCAAGCTTAATGCCCCAAAGAAATTATCTAATTTTGTTAAGGGTAAGGCTCCCATGGCTCAGGATAACGAGGGCTATATTTTATATCATGCTGGTTATTTCGAGCATAAGATTAGGAGAATTCATGCTAGAAAACCTCAAAATGTTTCGCACCATGCTTTTATATATAAAAATGAGGCTTCTAGCTCTTGGCAATCAACCCATGTTAAATTGCCTAAAAAGAATTCTCCTATTGCATCAAATGAACCTATTGTTCCATTTAACACTTTTGATGCTTCATATGTTTTAACTAACAAATCAGGCAAAGTAGTTGCCAAATATGTTGGGGCCAAACACAAGGGCTCAAAGACTTGTGTTTGGGTACCCAAGGTGCTTATTTCTAATGTGAAAGGACCCAAGACCGTTTGGGTACCTAAGAACATGGCCTAAACTTGTTTTGTAGGTTTATGCATCCAGGGGCTCAAGTTGGATCATTGATAGCGGGTGCACAAATCACATGACAGGGGAGAAAAGGATGTTCTCCTCCTACGAGAAAAATGATGATCCCCAAAGAGCTATCACATTCGGGGATGGAAATCAAGGTTTGGTCAAAGGACTTGGTAAAATTGCTATATCACCTGACCATTCTATTTCCAATGTTTTTCTTGTAGATTCTTTAGATTATAACTTGCTTTCAGTTTGTCAATTATGCAAAATGGGTTACAACTGTCTTTTTACAGATATAGGTGTTACTGTCTTTAGAAGAAGTGGTGATTCAGTAGCATTTAAGGGAGTATTAGAGGGTCAGCTATACTTAGTTGATTTTAATAGAGCTGAACTCGATACTTGCTTAATTGCTAAGACTAATATGGGTTGGCTCTGGCATCACCGACTAGCCCATGTTGGGATGAAGAATCTTCACAAGCTTCTAAAGGGAGAACACATTTTGGGACTAACCAATGTTCATTTTGAGAAAGACAGGGTCTGTAGCGCATGTCAAGCAGGGAAGCAAGTTGGTGCCCACCATCCACACAAGAACATCATGACGACCGATAGGCTGCTTGAGCTACTCCACATGGATATATTCGGCTCGATCGCTTACATAAGCATCGGCGGGAGTAAGTATTGTCTTGTAATTGTGGATGACTATTCTCGCTTCACTTGGGTGTTCTTTTTGCAGGAAAAATCACAAACCCAAGAAACCTTAAAGGGATTCTTGAGACAGGCTCAAAATGAGTTCGGCTTAAGGATCAAAAAGATTAGAAGCGACAATGGGACAGAGTTCAAGAACTCTCAAATAGAAGGCTTTCTTGAGGAGGAAGGCATCAAGCATGAGTTCTCTTCTCCCTACACACCTCAACAAAATGGTGTAGTGGAGAGAAAGAATAGAACTCTACTTGACATGGCGAGGACCATGCTTGTGAAGGATTACGGGGAGGCTACGCTAGCGCAAAACAAAATTTTCAACCCCATAAGACCAAGAACTACTGCGGTTATAAGTCATGGAATTACCACTAGACGCGTAGAGCAGCGGAAGACGTCTCGATGTAGACGAACGCGTCGAGCAGTGTCGTGCAGTCGTCGGCGTCCTTCACGTCCTCGCACGGTTCGTCCTAGTGCTCCAGATGCAGCACCTCCGAGGTATCCACACGTACAGGGAGGAAGCTCCGCGTACCGAACTGCTAGGTTCGCGACGGCGGCTTGGCGAGGGCGAGAGGCGAGCGGCTACTCGTTTGCTGGTGGCGAATTAGGTCAGCCTAACCACGCCCCCACCCCTCATTATATAGGCGTTATGGTGGGCTTCTGACACCGAGGCCCATCAGTAACCCTAAAGCCCAATCTAATTTCGGATCTAATCCGAGTTAGGCTTCCTTCCCCTTAAGTGTGTGACCCTATAGGTTCACGTACAAATAGACATAGCCCGAGTACTCTTATTTGGCCCAATAATTGACAGCGGCCTCTAGCAAGACATGTCAACTCCTATGCGCACGTAAAGATCATATCAGACGAACCATTGCAACATTATGTACATGTTGTTCCCTTTGTCTCACGATATTTGGTCTGGCTCTAAGCTGACCTCTCTTTCTCGATACTGTGAATTGGAATCCTTTTAATGGTTAACTCTTAACCCTAGCACGGCCATGCATTTCTTGATCCAATCACTCGAGGGGCCCAGAGATATCTCTCTCACAAAGAGAGGGACAAATTCCATCTTGACTGACCATGCCTCACAGCATGCTTCCTGACAAACCCAAAACTACCTTTATAACTACCCAGTTACGGAATAGCGTTTGATAATCCCTAAGTAAGTCAATTCACATCTTGAGAACATGCGACAATCTCAGGTCTAAGGATACAGTATTCATGTTGCAAAAAGAGAACTATATTACAATATCTCACGTTGGGTCGGTCCAGCCTCATGTCATACATGCTCCCACATTATTAGTTTAACATCTCCATGTTCATGACTTGTGAAATATAGTCATCAACTAATACATGTGCTAGTCATCGACTCTGACTAGGGACATCATTTAGAATAACCATATAAGTAAATAATCTCACAAACAATTCACATAATTGCTAATCAATACAAGGTGCCTTCCATGGATATTCAATTAAGCAATATATATATCATGGATACAAAGAAATATGCTCATCTCTATGATTATCTCTAGGGCATATTTCTAACAGTCTCCCACTTGCACTAGAGTTAATCTAGAAGATATCTAATACCCATAGATCTCATGTGTGCCTCATGCTTACGTTGTGGAAGAGGTTTTGTCAAAGGATTAGCAACATTCAAATCCGTATGTATTTTGCATATCTTTATCTCACCCCGCCTAACGAATTCCCGTATGAGGTGAAACTTCCGCAGTACGTGTTTGTTTTTCTTGTGGTTCCTTGGCTCCTTAGCTTGCGCAAAAGCCCCATTGTTGTCACAGTAGAGGTTCAATGGGCTAGATGCATTAGGAAACACACCAAACTCGATGAGGAACTTTCTTATCCAAACACCTTCCTTCGCAGATTCAGAAGCTGCAATGTACTCGGCTTCTGTTGTAGAATCAGTCACAGCCTCCTGTTTGGAACTCTTCCAACTAACAGCACCACCATTTATTGTGAACACAAAACCTGATTGCGATTTTAACTCGTCTGGGTCAGTTTGGAAGCTAGCATCGGTGTAACCAGTTACAACGAGCTCCTCCTTACCCCCATATACCAGGAACATATCTTTAGTCCTTCTTAAGTACTTAAGAATGCCTTTTACCGCTGTCCAGTGACCCTCACCTGGATCAGCCTGGTACCTACTCGTAGCACTTATAGCGTATGAAACATCTGGGCATGTACTTATCATGGCATACATGATTGATCCAAATGCTGAGGCCTATGGTACCTTACTCATGCGCTCCCGCTCATTAGCCGTCGCAGGACATTGCATCTGGCTAAGGTGTATACCATGTGACATAGGTAAGAACCCTTTCTTGGACTGTTCCATGTTGAACCGTTTCAAAACCTTGTCAATGTACGTATCTTGACTTAATCCTATAAGCCTCTTCGACCTATCTCTATAGATCCTTATGCCCAAAATATATGCTGCTTCCCCTAAGTCCTTCATAGAAAAACTCTTTTTCAGTGAAGCCTTGACGGACTCTAGCATAGGAATGTCATTCCCAATCAATAATATGTCATCCACATACAAGATCAGAAATACAACAGCGCTCCCACTTTCCTTCTTGTAATGAAAACCAAGCCCTTTGATCACTTCATCAAAACAAATGTTCCAACTCTGAGATGCTTGCTTCAACCCATAAATGGATTTCTGAAGTTTGCATATCTTTCCAGCATTGATCGGATCGACAAAACCCTCGGGCTGTATCATATACACGTCCTCATCTAGGTTTCCATTAAGGAAAGCTGTTTTGACATCCATCTGCCAAATCTCATAATCGAAATATGCAGCAATAGCTAGAATTATACGAATAGATTTAAGCATCGCTACTGGCGAGAATGTCTCGTCATAGTCAACTCCTTGAACTTGTCGAAAACCCTTTGCAACAAGTCGAGCCTTATAGATTTGAACATTTCCATCCATGTCTTTCTTCTTCTTATAGATCCATTTGCATTCTATGGGTCTAACACCATCAGGCGGGTCAACCAAGTTCCAAACTTGATTTTCTCCCATGGAATCTATCTCGGATCTCATGGCGACTTGCCATTTCTTGGAATCTGGGTCCATCATCGCTTCTGCATATGTTACAGGTTCGTCGTTGTCTAACAACAACACTTCCCCATTGCCCAACAATAGCACTTATCCTCGTGCCTCGCGAAGCCTTGCTGACCTTCGTGGTTGTGGTGGTGATTCTCTTGCCATAGACGTCTCAACTTGTTCTGCTACATTAGCATCACTTGTTGAATCTTGTCCCACTGGCTCATCCTGAACTTCTTCAAGATACACCTTTTGTTTACTTTTCTCTCTTTTGAGAAACTCTTTCTCTAAGAACACACCGTTCCGGGCGACAAACACTTTGCCCTCTGACCGGTGGTAAAAGTAATATCCTAAAGTTTCCTTTGGATATCCCACGAACATGCACTTGTCCGATTTTGGAGTGAGTTTATCCAACTGAAGTCGCTTGACGTAAACCTCACAACTCCAAATCTTCAGAAAAGACAAACTGGGAGTCTTCCCAGTCCACATCTCATATGGTGTCTTAACTACGGACTTAGACGGTACCCTATTTAGTGTGAAAGCTGCTGTTTCTAGAGCGTATCCCCAAAACGACAAAGGTAGGTCTGACTGGCTCATCATTGATCGAACCATATCCAATAAAGTCCGATTACGTCGCTCAGACACGCCATTCCTCTGAGGCGTTCCAGGCGGCGTAAGCTGTGGAACAATTCCACAACTCCTTAGATGATTGCTAAACTCATGACTCAAATATTCACCTCCACGATCTGATCGCAGTGCTTTAATTTTCTTGCCACGCTGATTTTCTACTTCATTCTGAAACTCTTTGAACTTTTCTAAGGATTCAGACTTGTGTTTCATTAAGTAGACATACCCATATCTACTAAAATCATCAGTGAAGGTTATGAAGTATTGGAATCCTCCCCTAGCTGTCGTACTCATTGGTCCGCACACATCAGTATGTATGAGTTCTAATAAATCTAATGTCCTCTCCGGTAAACCCGTGAAGGGCGCCTTGGTCATCTTACCAAGTAAGCAAGCTTCACATGTCTCGTATGATTCAAAATCAAACGAAGTTAAAAGCCCATCAGAATGAAGCTTCTTCATGCGATTCTCACTTATATGACCCAAACGACAGTGCCACATGTAGGTAGGACTTAAATCATTAGGCCGAGGCCTTTTAGCACTAATATTACAGATAGGTGCATCATCAAGATTTAAAATGAATAACCCATTCATAATGGATGCAAAAGCCACAAACATGCCATTCTTAGAGATCACACAACCATTGTTTTCACTCGCAAATGAATAACCATCCTTCATCAAACATGAAGGAGACATAATGTTTCGACTCATACTAGGAACTAGATAACAATTATTTAACTCCAAAATAAATCCTGATGGGAGGTGGAGTTGCATCATCCCGACGGTCAACGCATCAACTCTTGCATTATTGCCTACCCGGAAATCAACTTCTCCTCTTTTCACGCTTCTACTTCTTATCATTCCCTGCATCGAATTGCAAATATGGGCAACCGATCCGGTATCAAATACCCAAGAATTAATATAAGAATCAGCAAGAAAAATTTCTGTAATGTGAATAGCAAGTGTACCTGCTGCGGCTGTACCCTTACCGCCGCGATCCTTAATAGAGGCCAAGTACTGCTTGCAATTCCTTTTCCAGTGACCAAGTTCTTTGCAATAAAAGCACTCTGCATCTACAGCTGGTCCAGCCTTGGGCTTTTGATTGGGCTTGGATACTGTATCCTTTGCCTTGCCCTTCTTCTTTTGAGATTTACCCTTCTTCTTAAAGTTGGGTTTGTTTTGGACCGCCATCACATGGTCGCTGCTGCCAGCGCTTTTCTTTATGTCCCCCTCTGTTGTTTTCAGCATGCCACATAGTTCATTGAGGCCCCTCTCTGCCCCATGCATATGGTAGTTCGTAATGAAGTTTCCATAGCTGGGCGGAAGAGATGCCAAAATGAAGTTAGTGGCCAACTCTTGGCTTATTGGGAAGCCTAGCTTCTCCAACCTCTGACTGTAACCAACCATTTTGATTACGTGTGGCCCAACTGCTGCGCCTTCTGCTAGCTTGCATTCCAGAAAGGCTTTGGACACATTGAACCTTTCAGTCCTTGCCTGAGTCTGGAACATATCCTTGAGCGCCACGATCATATCGTGCGCCTCATGGTTTGTCTCAAACTGCATCTGTAGCTCAGGCTCCATGTAAGCAAGCATTAGGCAACTCACTTCAAGATTAGCATCCATTGCTTTCTTGTAAGCGGTTTTAGCTGCAGCAGTTGCATCTTCACCAGGATCCTCTGGCAGTGGGGTGTCTAGAACGTCTTCCTTTTTTTCAGCCCTGAGAACAATTCTCAGGTTACGGATCCAATCCGTATAGTTTGTTCCATTTAACTTATCCTTTTCAAGAATTGATCGCAAAGTAAATGTTGGTGTGCTAGGTGCCATTTATCTACAACAAAATAATGAAAAATACTAAGACAAAAATATCCATGACAGAGTAAATCATATTAAACATTTATTAGTCTACTCCCA
Organism: Zea mays; assembly: GCF_902167145.1. Lineage (NCBI taxonomy): Eukaryota > Viridiplantae > Streptophyta > Magnoliopsida > Poales > Poaceae > Zea > Zea mays. The sequence goes on along the minus strand of NC_050100.1, from coordinate 25,978,312 downwards.
CTAAAATCAATATCCCTCGATTGATACTTAGTGATTCAGAACCCACAACTAACAAGTCTACTAGTGAGCTTTAGCATCACCGCTAGAAGACAAGGTAGATCGGTAAGCAACTCCTTGCTAATCATATCATATATATATGACTCCTGTTGTTGGGTGACATCTCTATGTCTCGGCTCCCAACCTTATGCCCCAAAGTCCTTAACCATTAAGCTGACTTTGTTTAAGTTAACCAACCCTTTCTGCAGTTCGTATCCGATACAAACCTATCTAGTCAAGGAAAACTGGTGGCACCCTAATTTCATAGACCCACCACCAATTGTACAAGACTTATGATAGTGCAAGGTTTGGAGAGGCATTTAAGCTTAAACATTTATGAGGGATCGTCCTACTTTTATCATCGCACGCAAGGACATATATGCAATATGAACAAGTAGAACATTAAGAATGGCATTCACACAACAGTTGTGATTCGGTATGGCTTGCTGTCACATGGTGATCCCCATCTCCAATAATCTGTCCATCACGATGATCTCCATCTCCATGATATAGGTATGCCATCCTTCAGGTGATGAGTCCTTCAAGACCTATCTAACGTATGCTGGTAAACAAATTACATATACGCTTTGGATCATCACATGTTGACACGCAAGTCATTACATTAAATTTGGACAATACATGTGGCTCCAGCCGTATTGCCCTGGTCACGACACGCAGGTCATGAATAATTCATTAATATGCATCATATACACACAATAGCCATACCGATCACAAGATGTCCTGCAAAAAATAGGTTAGACAAACACGTTTCTATATGTTCGCCACTACAGCAGATAGCCACGCTGGTCAGCGGGCGGGGGTCGAGGGGGGAGCCGCCCCCCGCGGGTCTCAGGGCAGCGCCCTGAAAACCTCACAGGATTCCATGCATCGTATGTATGGAAATTCCACTGAAAATCTCATGCGGTTGATCAAATCAACCCAAATCCGAGACTTTCGACCCGAAGAAGATTACACTTATGACGTCGATCTGTTACGTCAATCTGCTGGTTGTATACGCAGTTAGCCCCGATGGTGATTCCAGCCGGTAGGGGCAAGTCGCGCACATAACAGAGAAGGACGAACTAATCTCTTCAGTCATATCCGATGTAATCTACTTCAACCCTTTATAACCAATTGATCTAATCAAACCGTGCATCAAGTAGATCCATCTCATGAACCTAGATCCAGACCTAAAACTACGCAGAACCTGCCTCTGATACCACTGAAGGATTACGGGGGGCTACGCTAGCGCAAAACAAAATTTTCAACCCCATAAGACCAAGAACTACTGCGGTTATAGGTCATGGAATTACCACTAGACGCGCAGAGCAGCGGAAGACGTCTCGATGTAGACGAACGCGTCGAGCAGTGCCGTGCAGTCGTCGGCGTCCTTCACGTCCTCACACGGTTCGTCCTAGTGCTCCAGATGCAGCACCTCCGAGGTATCCACACGTACAGGGAGGAAGCGCCACGTACCGAACTGCTAGGTTCGCGACGGGGGCTTGGCGAGGGCGAGAGGCGAGCGGCTACTCGTTTGCTGGTGGCGAATTAGGTCAGCGTAACCGCGCCCCCGCCCCTCATTATATAGGCGTTATGGTGGGCTTCTGACACCGAGGCCCATCAGTAACCCTAAAGCCCAGTCTAATTTCGGATCTAATCCGAGTTAGGCTTCCTTCCCCTTAAGTGTGTGACCCTATAGGTTCACGTACAAATAGACATAGCCCAAGTACTCTTACTTGGCCCAATAATTGACAGCGGCCTCTAGCAAGACATGTCAACTCTTATGCGCACGTAAAGATCATATCAGACGAACCATTGCAACATTACGTACATGTTGTTCCCTTTGTCTCACGATATTTGGTCTGGCTCTAAGCTGACCTCTCTTTCTCGATACTGTGAATTGGAATCCTTTCAATGGTTAACTCTTAACCCTAGCACGGCCATGCATTTCTTGATCCAATCACTTGAGGGGCCCAGAGATATCTCTCTCACAAAGAGAGGGACAAATTCCATCTTGACTGACCATGCCTCACAGCATGCTTCCTGACAAACCCAAAACTACCTTTACAACTACCCAGTTACGGAATAGCGTTTGATAGTCCCTAAGTAAGTCAATTCACATCTTGAGAACATGCGACAATCTCAGGTCTAAGGATACAGTATTCATGTTGCAAAAAGAGAACTATATTACAATATCTCACGTTGGGTCGGTCCAGCCTCATGTCATACATGCGCCCACATTATTAGTTTAACATCTCCATGTTCATGACTTGTGAAATGTAGTCATCAACTAATACATGTGCTAGTCATCGACTCTGACTAGGGACATCATTTAGAATAACCATATAAGTAAATAATCTCACAAACAATTCACATAATTGCTAATCAATACAAGGTGCCTTCCATGGATATTCAATTAAGCAATATATATATATATATATATATATCATGGATACAAAGAAATATGATCATCTCTATGATTATCTCTAGGGCATATTTCTAACAGCTTGATGAGTACAAGACTTCGGACCGGTTTTGGGCAGAAGCAATCAACACCGCTTGCTACGCCATCAACCGTCTCTACCTTCACCGAATCCTCAAGAAGACATCCTATGAACTCCTCACCGGTAAAAAGCCCAATGTTTCATATTTTAGAGTCTTTGGTAGCAAATGTTTTATTCTTGTTAAAAGAGGTAGAAAATCTAAATTTGCTCCTAAGGCTGTAGAAGGCTTTTTACTTGGTAATGACTCAAACACAAGGGCATATAGAGTCTTCAACAAATCCACTTGACTAGTTGAAGTTTCTTGTGACATTGTGTTTGATGAGACTAATGGCTCTCAAGTAGAGCAAGTTGATCTTGATGAGTTAGATGATGAAGAGGCCCCATGCGTCGCACTAAGGAACATGTCCATCGAGGATGTGTGTCCTAAGAAATCCGAAGAGCCTCCACAAGCACAAGATCAACCTTCATCTTCCATGCAAGCATCTCCACCAACCCAAGATGAGGATCAAGCTCAAGATGATGAAAATGAATATCAAGAAGAGCCACCTCAAGAGGAGGACAATGATCAAGAGGGAGATGCTAATGATCAAGACAAGGAAGATGATCAGGGTCCAAGACCGCCTCACCCAAGAGTCCACCAAACGATACAACGAAATCACCCCGTGAACTCCATCCTCGGTGATATTCATAAGGGGGTAACCACTCGATCTCGTGTCACACATTTTTGTGAGCATTACTCTTTTGTGTCTTCTATTGAGCCATACAGGGTGGAAGATGCATTAAGGGATTCAGATTGGGTGTTGGCAATGCAAGAGGAACTCAACAACTTCACGAGAAATGAGGTATGGCATTTAGTTCCACATCCTAACCAAAATGTTGTAGGAACCAAGTGGGTATTCCGTAACAAGCAAGATGAGCATGGTGTGATGACAAGGAACAAAGCCCGACTTGTGGCCAAGGGATATTCACAAGTCGAAGGTTTGGATTTCGGTGAAACTTATGCACCCGTAGCTAGGCTTGAGTGAATTCGTATATTACTTGTCTATGCTACTTACCATGGCCTTAAGCTTTACCAAATGGACGTGAAAAGTGCCTTCCTCAATGGACCAATCAAGGAAGAGGTCTATGTTGAGCAACCTCCCGGCTTTGAAGATAGTGAGTACCCTAACCATGTCTACAAACTCTCTAAGGCGCTTTATGGTCTCAAGCAAGCCCCAAGAGCATGGTATGAATGCCTAAGAGATTTCCTTATCACGAATGGCTTCAAAGTCGGCAAAGCCGATCCTACTCTCTTTACTAAAACAATTGCAAATGATTTGTTTGTATGCCAAATTTATGTTGATGATATCATATTTGGGTCTACTAACAAATCTACTTGTGAAGAGTTTAGTAGGATTATGATTCAAAAATTCGAGATGTCTATGATGGGGGAGTTGAAGTATTCTTAGGATTTCAAGTGAAGCAACTCCAAGAGGGCACCTTCATCAGCCAAACGAAGTACATTCAAGACATACTCACTAAGTTTGGAATGAAGGATGCCAAGCCCATCAAGACACACATGGGAACCAATGGGCATCTCGACCTCGACATGGGAGGTAAATCCGTAGCTCAAAAGGTATACCGGTCGATGATAGGATCATTACTCTATTTATGTGCATCTCGATCGGACATTATGCTTTCCGTATGCATGTGTGCAAGATTCCAAGCCGATCCTAAGGAAGTTCACCTTAGGGCCGTGAAAAGAATCTTGAGATATTTAGTTCATACACCTAAATTTGGTCTTTGGTACCCCAAGGGATCCACTTTTGATTTAATAGGATATTAAGATGTTGATTGAGCAGGGTGTAAAATTGATAGGAAGAGCACATCAGGGACTTGTCAGTTCTTGGGAAGATCCCTGGTGTCTTGGGCTTCAAAGAAACAAAATTCAGTAGCTCTTTCTACCACCAAAGCCGAGTACATTGCCGCAGGCCATTGTTGCGCGCAATTACTTTGGATGAGGCAAAACCTTAGGGACTATGGCTACAAATTAACCAAAGTCCCTCTCCTATGTGATACTGAGAGTGCTATCCGCATGGCGGATAATCCCGTTGAACACAGCCGCACTAAGCACATAGCCATTCGGTATCACTTTTTGAGGGATCACCAACAAAGAGGGGATATCGAGATTGCTTATGTTAGCACCAAAGAACAATTAGCCGATATCTTTACCAAACCACTAGATGAGAAAACCTTTACCAAACTTAGGAATGAGCTAAACATTCTTGATTCTAGGAACTTTGATTGATACTTTGCACACATAGCTCATGTATGTACCTTTGATCATATCTCTTTCATTTGATATGCCTAATGTGTGTTCAAGTGCATTTCATGCTAAGTCATAGATTGAAAGGGAAATGGAGTCTTCGGCGAAGACAAGGCTTCCACTCCACTCTACCGGTATTACTCACCCTTCGCCATCACTCCGTACCGCTCTCCACTTTGGTATAATCTCCACTCTTATTACTAGTACCAATGGGGAGAAAGTAAAAAGGGCTCTAAAGACTCCATTTTTGGCGATTAATGCCAAAGGGGGAGAGAGTATTAGCCCAAAGCAAAAGGACCGCACCACCATGCCAATTTCAAAAAATTTCGAGATAAAGTTTTTAATGTTTTTCAATTGGTATCTTTAAAATTAATATTCCTCTAAGAAATTCTATCTCAATTGGTATTGAAATATTTAAAGGAGGAGTTTTTCAAAAATAGATATCTAAAATATTTGATCTTCCTTCAATTAATAAAAACCCTCTTGAACACTAAGAGGAGAATTTCATTAAGGGGGAGTTTTGTTTAGTCAAAGGAAAAGCATTTGAAACAGGGGGAGAAAATTTCAAATCTTAAAAATGCTTCTCTAAATCTTATTCATATACCTTTGGCTATTTGCAAAAGACTTTGAAATAGAATTTCCAAAAGATTTGCAAAAACAAAACAAGTGGTGCAAGCGTGGTCCAAAATGTTAAAAGAAAGAAAGCAATCCATGCATATCTTATAGAAGTTTAAATTGGTTTAATTCCAAGCAACCTTTGCACTTACCTTATGCAAACTAGTTCAATTATGCACTTATATATTTGCTTTGGTTTGTGTTGGCATCAATCACCAAAAAGGGGGAGATTGAAAGGGAAATAGGTTCAAACCTTTTCCTAAATGATTTTGGTGGTTGAATTGCCCAACACAAATATTTGGACTAACTAGTTTGCTCTAAATTATAAGTTCTACAGGTGCCAAAGATTCAACACAAACCAATAAAAAGGTCCAAGATAGGGTTCAAAAGAAAGGAGCAAAAGAAACCGAAGAGAACATTGGTCTGGCGCACCGGACTGTCCGGTGTGCCACCGGATAGTGTCCGGTGCACCAGGGTGGATCAACTCGAACTCGCCACCTTCGGGTTTCTGGAAAAGCCACTCCGCTATAATTCACCGGACTGTCCGGTGTAGCACCAGACTGTCCGGTGTGAATGCGGAGCAACGGCTACAGCGCAACGGTCGACTCCAATGGAAACCTGAAAAGCGCTACAGTGCGCGGACAGTTCGCGCAGAGTCAGAGCAGGTGCCAGAAGGCGCACCGGACAGTGAACAGAACCTGTCTGGTGCACTATCGGACTGTCCGGTGGCCCAGGCTGTCAGAGCTCCAACGGTCGAACCCTAACAGTTGGGTGATGTGGCTGGCGCACCGGACAGTGTCCGGTGGCGCACCGGACTGTCCGGTGCGCCCATCGACAGCAGCCCAACCCAAACGGTTGGTTTGGTGGTTGGGGCTATAAATACCCCCAACCACCACCACTTCAAGGTATCCAAGTTTTCAGTCATTGCATTCAATACAAGAGCTCTAGACTTCTCCAAGACACAAACAAGAGATCAAATCCTCTCCCATGTCCAAGATCACTCCAAACAATTAGTGACTAGTGAGAGAGAGATATTTGTGTTCATTTGAGTTCTTGTCACTTGGATCACTTTTCTTCTTCCCCATTCTTGTTCTCAACACCTTTGTAATCAAAGCAAGAGACACCAAGTTGTGGTGGTCCTTGTGGGGTCTAAGTGACCCAATTGATTGAGGAGAAAAGCTCACTCGGTCCAGGTGACCGTTTGAGAGAGGTAAAGGGTTGAAAGAGACCCGGTCTTTGTGACCACCTCAACGGGGAGTAGGTTTGCAAGAACCGAACCTCGGTAAAACAAATCACCATGTCATCCGCTCTATTTCTTTGGTTGATTTGTTTTCACCCTCTCTTTCGGACTTGGCTTTATTTCTAACGCTAACCCGACTTGTAGTTGTGCTTAAAATTTATAAATTTCAGATTTGCCTATTCACCTCCCCTCTAGGCGACTTTCAAAATTGCTATATCACCTGACCATTCCATTTCCAATGTTTTTCTTGTAGATTCTTTAGATTATAACTTGCTTTTAGTTTCTCAATTATGCAAAATGGGTTACAACTGTCTTTTCACGGATATAGGTGTTACTTTCTTTAGAAGAAGTGATGATTTAGTAGCATTTAAGGGAGTATTAGAGGGTCAGCTATACTTAGTTGATTTTAATAGAGCTGAACTCGATACTTGCTTAATTGCTAAGACTAATATGGGTTGGCTCTAGTATCGCCGACTAGCCCATGTTGGGATGAAGAATCTTCACAAGTTTCTAAAGGGAGAACACATTTTGGGACTAACCAATGTTCATTTTGAGAAAGACAGGGTTTGTAGCGCATGTCAAGCAGGGAAGCAAGTTGGAACCCACCATCCACACAAGAACATCATGACGACCGATAGGCTGCTTTGAACTACTCCACATGGATCTATTTGGCCCGATCGCTTACATAAGCATCGGCGGGAGTAAGTATTGTCTTGTAATTGTGGATGATTATTCTCGCTTCACTTGGGTATTCTTTTTGCAAGAAAAATCTCAAACCCAAGAGACTTTAAAGGGATTCTTGAGACGGGCTCAAAATGAGTTCGGATTGAGAATCAAAAAGATAAGAAGCGACAACGGGACGGAGTTCAAGAACTCTCAAATAGAAGGCTTTCTTGAGGATGAGGGCATCAAGCATGAGTTCTCTTCTCCCTACAAACCACAACAAAATGGTGTAGTGGAGAGGAAGAATAGAACTCTACTTGACATGGCGAGGACCATGCTTGATGAGTACAAGACTCCGGACCGGTTTTGGGCTGAGGCGATTAACACCGCCTGTTACTCCATCAACCGGTTATATCTTCACTGAATCCTCAAGAAGACATCATATGAACTCCTCACCGGTAAAAAGCCCAATGTTTCATATTTTAGAGTCTTTGGTAGCAAATGTTTTATTCTTGTTAAAAGAGGTAGAAAATGTAAATTTGCTCCTAAGGCTGTAGAAGGCTTTTTACTTGGTTATGACTCAAACATATAGAGTCTTCAACAAATCCACTGGATTAGTTGAAGTTTCTTGTGACATTGTGTTTGATGAGACTAATGGCTCCCAAGTGGAGCAAGTTGATCTTGATGAGCTAGATGATGAAGAGGCTCCGTGCGTCGCGCTAAGGAACATGTCCATTAGGGATGTGTGTCCTAAGGAATCCAAAGAGCCCACACAAGCTCAAGATCAACCGTCATTTTCCATGCAAGCATCTCCACCAACCCAAGATGAGGATCAAGCTCAAGACAATGAAGAAGAAGATCAAGATAATAGGCCACCTCAAGAGGAGGACAATGATCAAGGGGGAAATCAAGTCAATAAGGACAAGGAAGATGAGCAAGAAGTTCAGGGTCAAAGACCGCCTCACCCAAGAGTCCACCAAGCGATACAAAGAGATCACCCCGTGAACTCCATCCTTGGCGATATTCATAAGGGGGTGACCACTCGATCTCGTGTCGCTCATTTTTGTGAGCATTATTCTTTTGTGTCTTCTATTGAGCCATACAGGGTGGAATATGCATTAAGAGATTCGGATTGGGTGTTGGCAATGCAAGAGGAGCTCAACAACTTCACGAGGAATAAGGTATGGCATCTTGTTCCACGTCCTAACCAAAATGTTGTAGGAACCAAGTGGGTATTCCGCAACAAGCAAGATGAGCATGGTGTGGTGACAAGGAACAAAGCCCGACTTGTAGCCAAAGGATATTCACAAGTCGAAGGTTTGGATTTCGGTGAAACCTATGCACCGTAGCTAGGCTTAAGTCAATTCATATATTACTTGCCTATGCTACTTACCATGGCTTCAAGCTCTATCAAATGGACGTGAAAAGTGCCTTCCTCAATGGACCAATCAAGGAAGAGGTCTATGTTCAGCAACCTCCTGGCTTTGAAGATTGTGAGTACCCTAACCATGTTTATAAACTCTCAAAGGCACTTTATGGGCTCAAGCAAGCCCCAAGAGCATGGTATGAATGCCTGCGAGATTTCCTTATCAATAATGGCTTCAAAGTCGGTAAAGCCGATCCTACACTCTTTACTAAAACCATTGCAAATGATTTGTTTGTATGCCAAATTTATGTTGATGATATCATATTTGGGTCTACTAACAAATCTAATTGTGAAGAGTTTAGTAGGATAATGATTCAAAAATTCGAGATGTCTATGATGGGGGAGTTGAAGTATTTCCTAGGATTTCAAGTTAAGCAACTTCAAGAGGGCACCTTCATCAGCCAAACCAAGTATATACAAGACATACTTACAAAGTTTGGAATAACGGATGCCAAGCCCATCAAGACACCCATGAGAACTAATGGACATCTCGATCTCGACACGGGAGGTAAATCCGTAGATCAAAAGGTATATCGGTCGATGATAGGATCTTTACTCTATTTATGTGCATCTCGACTGGATATTATGCTTTCCGTATGCATGTGTGCAAGATTCCAAGCCGATCCTAAGGAAGTTCACCTTAGGGCCGTGAAAAGAATCTTGAGATATTTAGTTCATACACCTAAGTTTGGACTTTGGTACCCCAAGGGATCCACCTTTGATTTAATAGGTTATTCAGATGCTGATTGGGCAGGGTCTAAAATTGATAAGAAGAGCACATCAGGGACTTGTCAGTTCTTAGGAAGATCTCTGGTGTCTTGGGCTTCAAAGAAAAAAAATTTAGTAGCCCTTTCTACCACTGAAGCCGAGTATATTGCCGCAGGTCATTGTTGCGCGCAATTGCTTTAGATGGGGCAAACCCTTAGGGACTATGGCTACAAATTTAGCAAAGTCTCTCTCCTATGTGATAATGAGAGTGCAATCTGCATGGCGGATAATCCCATTGAACACAGCCGCATTAAGCACATAGCCATTCGGTATCACTTTTTGAGGGATCACCAGCAACGGGGGGATATCGAGATTGCTTATGTTAGCACCAAAGAACAACTAGCCGATATCTTTATCAAACTATTAGATGAGAAAACCTTTACCAAACTTAGTAATGAGCTAAACATTCTTGATTCTCAGAACTTTGATTGATACTTTGTACACATAACTCATTTATGTACCTTTGATCATATCTCTTTTATGCCTACGACTAATGAGTTTTCAAGTGTATTCCTATGCTAAGTCGTAGATTGAAAGGGAAATGGAGTCTTCGGCTATCGATATTATTTACCCTTCGCCGTCACTCCGCACCGCTCTTCACCTTGGTATAATCTTCACTCATATTTCCTTGTACCATTGGGGAGACAGTAAAAAGGGCTCTAAAGACTCCGTTTTTGGCGATTAATGCCAAAGGGGGAGAGAGTATTAGCCCAAAGCCAAAGGACCGCACCACCACCAAGTTCAAAGTTTAAAATGAAGTTTTCCATTGGTATCTTATGACGAAATATTTAAAGGAGGATTTTTCAATAGTTTAGCATTTTTCAAAATTGGTATAGTTAATCTTCTTTCAATTGGTAAAACCCTCTTGAGCACTAAGAGGAGAATTTCATTCAGGGGGAGCTTTGTTTAAGTCAAAAGAAAAGCATTTGAAACAGGGGAGAAAATTTCAAATCTTGTAAATGCTTCTTGCAATCTTACTCATATACCTTTGACTATTTGCAAAAAGAATTTGAAAAGATTTTCCAAAAGAATTTGCAAAAACAAAACAAGTGGTGTAAGCGTGGTCCAAAATGTTAAAAGAAAGAAAGCAATCCATGCATATGTAATGAAAATATAAATTGTTTTAACTCCAAGCAACCTTTGCACTTACCTTATGCAAACTAGTTCAATCCTGCACTTATATATTTGCTTTGGTTTGTGTTGGCATCAATCACCAAAAAGGGGAGATTGAAAGGGAAATAGGGGCAAACCTTTTCCTAAATGATTTTGGTGGTTGAATTGCCCAACACAAATAATTGGACTAACTAGTTTGCTCTAGATTATATATTCTATAGGTGCCAAAGGTTCAACACAAACCAATAAAAATATCAAAGTTAGTGTTCAAAAGAAAGGAGCAAAAGAAACCGAAGAGAACCCTGGTCAGGCACACCGGACTGTCCGGTGTGCCACCGGACAGTGTCCCGTGCACCATCGGACAGTGTCCGATGCACCAAGGTGGATCGACTTCAAACTCTTCACCTTCGGGTTTCTGAGTCCGCGCTCCGCTATAATTCACCGGACTGTCCGGTGGGTCACCGGACTGTCCGGTGTGCCAGCGGAGCAACGGCTCCCAAGCGCAACGGTCGACTTCAACGGTCGGCTGACAAGTGAACAGTGCGCGGATAGTTCGCGCAGAGTCAGAGCAGCGCCAGAAGGTGCACCGGACAGTGAACAGTGACTGTCCGGTGCAACGCCAGATTGTCCGGTGGCCCAAGCTATCACAGCTCCAACGGTCGAAACCGTCAAAACCCTAACGGTTGGGTGACGTGGCTGGCGCACCAGACTGTCCGGTGCGCCCATCGACAGTAGCCCTCCCCAACGGCTGTTTTGGTGGTTGGGGCTATAAATACCCCCCAACCACCACCATTCAAGGCATCCAAGTTTTCAGCATATTGCATTCAATACAAGAGCTCTAGACTTCACTCCAAGACACAAACAAGAGATCAAATCCTCTCCCAAGTCCAAAATCACTCCAAACACTTAGTGACTAGTGAGAGAGAGATTTTCGTGTTCATTTGAGTTCTTGTCGCTTGGATCGCTTTTCTTCTTCCCCATTCTTGTTCTCAAGACATTTGTAATCAAAGCAAGAGACACCAATTGTGTGGTGGTCCTTGCGGGGTCTAAGTGACCCATTTGATTGAGGAGAAAAGCTCACTCGGTCTAGGTGACCATTTGAGAGAGGGAAAGGGTTGAAAGATACCCGGTCTTTGTGACCACCTCAATGGGGAGTAGGTTTGCAAGAACCGAACCTCGGTAAAACAAATCACCGTATCATCCGCTTCATTTGCTTGTGATTTGTTTTCACCCTCTCTTTCGGACTCGGTTTTATTTCTAATGCTAACCCCGGCTTGTAGTTGTGTTTAAAGTTTGTAAATTTCAGTTTCCGCCTATTCACCCCCCTCTAGGTGACTTTCACTATCACCTGCGTGTAAGTTGTTAAAAATTACAGGGTGGGTAAAAAATATACATACCAAGGTTACTAAATGAAAAACTAAGCATGAATTACTTCATTACCTAAATATCGTAGTTGAGGTTGAATGTAATCCAACATGAGTTGAGTTGGTTAGTGGGTGGGAGCCTAGACATTCTACTCAAGGCATTCAGGGTTCAATCCTTGAGATGGTAGCAATTTTTTTTTGTGGGCGGAACAATAACAGAGAGGGAGGGCAGAACCGATGGAGGGCAGAACGGGGTGGCAGCCTACCCCTTACATTCTTCATAGTAGTATAGATAGTTGGAAAATATAATGAATGATGAATATGATGCTTTGGTTAAAAATAAAATATGACACTTAGTTCCACTCAAAAACATAGAAATATAATCAACGGTAAATGGGTATATAAAATCAAACACAAGTTTGATAGAAGTTTAGACAGATATAAAGTCAGACTAGTTGCAAAAAGGTTCAAACAAAGATATGACATAGACAATGAAGATTTTTTTTAGTCCGATTGTTAAACCAGCTACAATCTAAATAGTGTTCTCCATAGCTATGTCTAGAGGCTAGAATCTCCGCCGGTTAGATGTTCAGAATGCCTTTTTATATGGCTACTTGATGAAGTTTACATGGATAAAACTATATTTGATTATGTCTTTAAGTTGGACAAGGCTCTATATGGTTTGAAATACTCTCGTTTAAGTATTAAGATATAGAGCCTTGGGTTTACTCCATCAAAAGTTGACACGTCTATGTTTTTTATTCAAGAAATTAGGTGTTGTCATATTCATCCAAATATATGTAGATGATATAATTGTTGCAATTACAAGTTCAACACACAACGCCACTCAAGGTTTGTTGCGCCGACTTGGCCGAGATTTTGCTAGCTATTTTTTAGGAATAGAAGTCAGGCAGATAAAAGGAGGCATAATACCGACTCAGGAAAACATGCTTCTGATTTGCTAAAAAGGGTAGGTATGCCAGATTGCAAGGTCGTTACTACACCTCTTTCTATAAATGAAAAAAATCTATGTTAGAGGGGACTCCTCTAGGACCAAATGATGCAACTCAATACAAAAGTATACTTGGTGCCTTACAATATTTAACCCTTACAAGACTTGATCTAGCATTTCATGTTAAGTATGTCAATTTCTCCATCGTCCCACAATAGTTCATTGGGGAGCTGTGAAAAGAATTTTAAGGTACTTGAAACAATCAATCTTAAGTTGGGTTGAAGATTGAGAAGCCTACATTCTTTTTATTTAGTGGTTTCTCTGATGCTGACTGGGTTGACTGCCTTGATGATAGAAGGTCTACTAGATGTTTTGCTATGTTTTTGGGTTTTAATCAGTCTCATAGAGTGCACCAAAACAACCTACTACATCAAGGTCAAGCACAAAGCTGAATACAAAACCGTAGTTAATACAACGAAAGAAATTATGTGGATTCAAACACTATTGTAGGAAATTGGTATTGATTTTCCTCGTGCTGCAAAGTTGTGGTGTGACAACATTAGAGCTAAGTATCTGTTGGGGGCCTTCGTCTTCCGAAGGTCCTCAAAAACATGATTTAACAACGTTTCTGGAGTATAATACATGAACAGTACCTTCGGACTCGGATCAGAACCATAATGTGAAGAAGTACAAAGAATGCGAAGGTTGGCGCAGAGCCAAAGCTGTGCGCAGAAGACCTTCGGCGTGACATCAGAAAAGGGAACCGACTTAAAAGGGAAAAGGCTATTCAGACCTTGATGGATTACTATAGAGTCATTAGCAAATGTGAAGGGCATGAGTGTAATTTTACATGGGCTGCGTCTCGTGCCTATAAATAGATGAACAGTGCCCCCATACTGTTCACGCTGACTTGTCATCCTGCTTTTGCGTCACGCTTGTACTTTTACCTTCTTTCAAGCCGAAGGTACATTTGTAATTTGATATCATTTCTATTTTTCTATAATGATAAAATAGAAATGGGTTGGTAATAATACATAATTGTTCATGTTATCTTTTATATTTCATATGATTCTCTCTTCATTATTATATATTGCGCTTATGAAGGTATGTCCTTCATAACCTTCGTCCGAAAATCATTATATCCCAAGGGAAATAATGCTTCGAAGGACGAAGGACTTTAACGTTTAACATTTTTTGTGTTGCCTTGTTCTTAACTCATAGCATTTGAGAACAAGTCCCCAACATTGGCGCCCACCTCCGGTGAACTCTTTTCGACCACCTTCGGCAAGCACTGACCTTCGTCATGCCACTGAAGAAAGCTTCAGCGACAGGGGTTGCCGCTCTGCAGCCGCTGGACCCGAACCAGGAGACCCTTTCTCTTCGAGAGGCCCGAAGCCAGAAGAGGAAGGCCACTAGTCCAACACCCCAGGAGGACGAGTTGGACCAAGAAATCAGGAACATGGAGATGCTTCATCAACAAGTACAAAGGAAGAAGGAGAAGATGGCTCGACTAGCCGACCTTCAGAGGCAGATTGACGAAGCTACTGAAGGAGTACGCCATCTTGCTCAAGATGAGCAAGAACGAAGGCCCCAACACAGGGAGATTCATCAAGAAGGCTTGTTCGATGATGATGGATGGTATGATGATTCTAATCATGGTACCTTTACTTTTGACGATGCTTCTCCCTTGGCAGCAGAACTGCAGGCTATCCCATGGCCCCCATCATATAAGCCACCTCAGCTTCCGATGTACGATGGGCATTCAGACCCAAAGCAATTTTTGATGTGCTATGAAGCAACCATATCTTCGTATGGAGGCAATGCAGCTATCATGGCCAAATCCTTTGTCATGGTAGTTAAGAATGTGGCCCAGACATGGTATTCTTCCCTTCGGCCAGGAACTATCACTTCATGGCAGAAGCTCAAAGACATGCTGGTGGAAAGCTTCCAGGGCTTTCAGACGAAGCCAGTCACAGCTCAGGCATTGTTTCAATGCACGCAAGATCATGAGGAGTATCTCCAGGCATACGTCTGAAGGTTCTTGCGTTTGAGAGCACAAGCGCCTACAGTGCCCAATGAAATTGTCATTGAGGCCATGATCAAGGGGCTTCGTCCAGGACCTACTGCTCAGTATTTTGCTAGAAAGCCTCCATAGACTTTGGAGAAGCTACTTCAAAAAATGGATGAATACATCCGCGCTGATAATGACTTTCGTCAAAGAAGGGAGGAGGCCTACAGGTTCTCTGAGATGACCAGGGGCTTCGGAGGGAGAATCCACCCAAGGCACGTCAGATCGATCCACTCCACCTAGAATGACGACAGAGGAAGTCAGCAATAGAGGCCACAATATTCCTCGCAAGCTTCGGGGCACCAACAAAGCTATCTTCGGTCGCCAGCTCCAAGGGGCAGAGGCGCCAGGGGCTTCGGAGGAAGGTTTGGGGATCAGCCTAGAAAAATTTATTGCTTATTCTATGGTGAGGACAAGGGCCATACTACAAGGATGTGCCATGTCACCATTCAGAAACAGAAGGAAATAGCAGAAGCTGCAGCTCAGCAGAATCAGCCGAAGCAGGTCATACATACTGCTTCATATCACTCACCCTACATACCAGAGTATGTGGGTAACCATCCTGCAGCGTCTGTTGCTTCGGCTAGTCAGCCACAGGCATCTTGGCCACAGCCTCCACCTCCGCCACCACTACAACCTGCATATTCACGCGGCCAACAACTAGAAGAGAGTCAACAGACCCATCAGCAGAGAGACTTCAGGGAGGAGTCCGAAGCTCGCACAGTTAACAGTATTGTGCCAGAGTCGAAGCATATCTACTAAGAGATATCCTACCCCTGAATCAGTTTTTACATTCATTGTCATTTTCTTTCTTACTAAGGAACAATTGTTGAAAACTTAGTTTTCTTGGCGTTTTCAATTCCTTGTAATAGCTTCGTTTTTGCCATAGTGAAAATATATCTTCTCCATAGACTTACGGAGTCCAAAAATCGTCGAGGCACAAAAAGTCGTTCCTAAGTCACAAGTATCTTCGAAGCTACAAAAAGTCGTTCTACGGAACGCAGCGTAAGTTTGCCGAAGTCGTTCTATGGAACGCAGCGTAAGTTTGTCGAAGCTACAAAAAGTCGTTCCTAAGGGAGCACGGTGTAAGTTTTCTGCTCAAAAGTCGTTCCAAAGGGAATGCAGAGCCAAATACCGCCGAAATATAAGGCGAAGCGCGAAAAGTCAACGCGAATACCGCCGAAATAGAAGGCGAAGAAGTTCAAAAGATGTTCCTAAGGGAATGCAGAACTTACAGCGAAAAGTCAGTGCTGATACACCGAAAAATAAGCGGTGAAGCCGAAAAATAAACGGCAAAGAGATTGTGTATTCCAATATGGGGATGTGAGTGTGTGTCTTCGGCACAAAGTATCATTTTGCATAGCATAACATCATCACATCATTTTGCATAACATAACATCATACATCATATTGCATCAATAGCACAAGAAGGGAATACAATGTTGACCTTCGGAGAATGCTTTGAAAAGGTGAAATTGTGCTAAGGCACAAAATAAGTTTTGAAGAGATACAGCTTTATCAACTCTAAAATGGAGGAAAAAGTCTATTGTTGATGAAGCATCAGTGTTATGGCGACGCCTGAAGCATCTTTTATGAAGTACTCTGATATCAAGGAAGAAAGTCTATTACTGACGAAGCATTAATGATTCTGTGACGATTGGAGGATTTTTTTCACGAAGCATAAAAACTCTTCTTTCTGAAGCATGAAAAGAAGGGAAGGTGTTTTTTCGCCGAAGGCTCAAAAACGGTATGTACAATAAGAGTTTCATGCATCGCAAAGAAATGAATTACAAAACCATTTATACATTACATTAAAAGCTCATGAGCACCAAATATTACAAGCATAGTCCAGCAAATGTTACATTAATATTCTAGCAATGTTTTTACAATATCCATTATTCTTCCTTCAAAACTTTGTCTGCAGCTCTGGTCAGCAGTTGAGTAACGACTTCGCCCAAAATGTTTTCGGCCATTTTAATAATTTCTGCTGGTTCCTTTGCCTCTGGCTCGATCAATGACTCGAAGGGCTCTGGGGGAGGAGATAGTTCGGTTGTGGTAGAAAACGTAAATAAGTTCGAAGTCACAAAAATAAAAAATAAAGTTAAAAAGCTATTAAGCAATACATATCCGCCTTTCGAGTTCCGCAGCTTTTTCAGCTGCCTTCGTTGCTTCTCTTGCATCGTGAGTATATTTTTCGCTCTTTTTTATTATTTCATGGGCCATCCCTCGGCCGCCATTTTCCCATATGTCAGTAAAGAATTTTACACCAACTAAGCTCGCTTCGGCCGAGGGGTCCTTCGTGTCATCAATAGATAAAGTAGCTTCGGCTTGGGCCAAAGTCTTCACATGATCGCAACCTGATTTCTCCAAAATAGCCACAATTCCCCCTCACACCTGAGAAGGCGCAGACGTCCCCACGGTCATTTAAAATCTCCTCAAAGGCCTCGACCTCGCTGCTGATCCACTCAATTGGCCCCTCGGGATCGCCCCGTACGAAGTTGTCTTCACTTGAATATGCGCCAACATTGACGAAGCTAGTTTTTTATCTTTTCCACACATTCTATAGATTTTTCATAACATCTTTCTTTGGAAGAGCGAAGTTCTACAACTGTTTTTCCCAATAATTTTTCCAGTAATCACTGGCGTCTCGGTCAGCTTCGGCAATAGCACATTTCAATTTTGCTTCAGCCAGCTGTTTCCGAAGGTCCTCAATTTCGCATTTTTGGGCTTCAGCTTGGGCTTTGGAAGTAGCTTCGTCTTCTTTTATTTTGTTCACCAATGAGTTTAATATTTTATCTTTTTAAAGACCTTTGTTCCTTAGTTCAATTACTTCGGAACGAAGGTTGTTCAAAGCTATAGTGCATCCTTCGTCTTCGGCACTTTTCTGCGCCCTGAGGGCGTTGCTGAGAATCAGGCCCTGCAAAAGAAGTGCGGTATTAAGTATAAGCAAATAAAAAAACTTTTTGTTTTTAAGTACAAAAAACTCATTCTCACACCTTTAAACTATTATATGCTAAGCTGTCGGCCAACTCATCTTTCGATAGCACCGAAAGCCTGTCTTCTAGTGTCGGGAATCCGAAGCTTCTGCTCATCTCCCGGCAAACAGAAATCTCCTTGCTGTCTGGGAGACAATACAAGAAATCTTCTTCTCCGCTGTCGTTGAATATCAATGCCCCCTTTGGATATTTCAGTATCTGGGCATAGTATTGAGCTTCTCGTTTTTCTTCTTCAGACAACCTTTTTCCCGAAGCGTGTCGTACAATATAATCAAGAACTTCGGAAGACGCTTTGGGAGTAGGAGTAGCAATTGTTTCAGGCAGAATTTGTTCTACAACTTCTTTTTTAGTTTCCTCTTCCCCGGTTTCCAAGGATTTCTCCTTGGCGGGCTCTGAAGGCCCAGCTTCGGTCTCGGCCTGGCTCTTTGCAGCTTCAGCTTCGGTTAGTTTTGTCTCAGTCTGCGCTTTTGAAGCTTCGGCAGTTTTCCTTGGAGTAGAACTTGAAGTCTTTATCGTCTCCAGCGCATCTAGTACGTTGACCATCCTTTTCCTCTTGGGGGTCGCTGCAAGGGCTTGTAATTTATAATATCTTTGTTCCATCGACCCCTATCTCTTCAATATTATCGGCCTTCGGCTCAGCTAATTTTGCTGAGGATGTCTTCGGCATTGCAGCCGGCTCTTCAATCTTCTGCATAAGCGCAGGTTCTTTGGCTTCAGTAGCCGAAGAAGTCTCACCGCCAAATTCGGGCACTATGGCCGGTTCAATATAACGCGGTCGGTGAGTAAGAACCTTCACCTTTTTCCTCTTCGACGTGGGTTCGCTTGGAGCAGCTGAAGCAGCATCCTTCCCGGAAGTTGCACTCTTTCTCTTCTGCCCCCATGGCGGGTAGCGGTAATTAGGGTACAAAAATCCAATAGCATCAAAAACTCTATTTAGCCTCTTCTTTTTTCGGCTCCCGAAGGCCGCAGATAGTGCGTTATCTTCGAACTTGGAGTAGGCTCCAAGTAGTTCATCGCTGGTGTTTTCAACGCACTTCAGCCAGTCGTCATCTGGTTCGATAAATTGATCTCCAAACCTGAAGGTGTATTTTAATCGAACCAAACCACCTTCGTTAGGATTGTTGATGGTCTCTTTTGGCATCTCCCAGTTGTCTACCAATGGCCATATCCTGTAGGCCACGTGTTCTTGGACTAAGTCCCTTGTCCCGATAAAAGAGCAAACTATGCGGAAGGCCCTTCGGCATCCTTCAGCTGCTTCATCAATCTCTACCTTCGGTTTTCGGAGGCCGAAACGCTGCCAGATGGGGCGCATGATGATCTCTTTAATGTCTTCTCGTGCCTTCAAATCATTTTCACATAGAACCATTCTTTCATCCAGTCCCCAGGCCATCTCTTCTGAAAAGTTGGCACTGGGCAGCTTGAGCCAGAACGAGCAACGAAGCTATAGCAACCAAAATTGTTATGATACTGCTCTTTACCCCAGGGCTTCGTCTCATATAAAAGTTCGTGCATACTGCAGAAACTTTTTGCACTTGGCTCCAAGCCCTGACTCCTCACGGCCCAGACGAAAATTCCCATTCTTATGATTGCTTCGGGAGTAATTTGGTGAAGGAAAATCTGGTATATCTTTAAAACTTCAACCACAAATCTGCTTAAGGGGAACCGAAGCCCAGCTTTGAAAAAGCTTCGGAAGATCACGACTTCATTCTCTTCGGGAACATGAGAAGTCCTATCTCCGTTGTCAGCCCTCACAATAGTCATATCTCGAAAATATCTTCCCCTCATATTATCAAGATGACTCTGTTTAATAGTTGATTTTCCGAAAACTACATGACTTGGTCGTCAGGGTCGATCTTCGGAGTCTTCGCCCCCACTTTCCACATCATAATTGTCGCTGTCGCCGGTGTCTTCATATAAGCCTTCTAAAATCTCCCTAGTAATCTTTTCTGTATTTGTCTTTGTTATTGATTCAATAAAGCCAGCAGTCTTCTCCTCGCTCAGCTTCGTCTCAGCAACAGCTTTCTTTTCTTAAGACATCTTTTCTTCGGAAATGATGAAAATGTGCTCTTAAAGCCGAAGCTTAGTGGCTCAGAAAACTTAAGAAACAAAGCAACTATTGGAAAGCAAGAGCTAAGAAAATCAAGCAAAGCAAAGTAAGTGTATCAAATGTGCTCGGGGTGAGTTCTTATTTATACGCCCAGCTCGCTCCAAGTTGGAGGGCCCCGTCTGTCATTGACTGTTGCTATTCTAGCAAAGGGAAGGTGTTTTTTCGGACCTTCGGCTTAGGGCCTTCGTGCATATCGCAATTTGAATTCGTTATTCTAACAAATTAACCTTGCGAGGGGCTACTGTTGGGGGCCTTCGTCTTTCGAAGGTCCTCAAAAACATGATTTAACAACGTTTCTGGAGTATAATATATGAACAGGTACCTTTGGACTCGGATCAGAACCATAATGTGAAGAAGTACAAAGAATGCGAAGGTTGGCGCAGAGCCGAAGCTGTGCGCAGGGGACCTTCGGCGTGACATCAGAAAAGGGAACCGACTTAAAAGGGAAAATGCTATTCAGACCTTGATGGATTACTATAGAGTCATTAGAAAATGTGAAGGGCATGAGTGTAATTTTACATGGGCTGCGTCCCGTGCCTATAAATAGATGAACAGTGCTCCCGTACTGTTCACGCTGACTTGTCATCCTGCTTTTGTGTCACGCTTGTACTTTTACCTTCTTTCAAGCCGAAGGTACATTTGTAATTTGATATCATTTCTATTTTTCCATAATGATAAAATAGAAATGGGTTGGTAATAATACATAATTGCTCATGTTATCTTTTATATTTCATATGATTCTCTATTCATTATTATATATTGCGCTTATGAAGGTATGTCCTTCATAACCTTCGTCCGAAAATCATTATATCCCAAGGGAAATAATGCTTCGAAAGACGAAGGACTTTAACGTTTAACATTTTTTGTGTTGTCTTGTTCTTAACTCATAGCATTTGAGAACAAGTCTCCAACATTATTTTTCTGTAAATCATGTGTTTCATGCACGAACTAAACATATTGAAGTTGATTATCATTTTGTCAAAGAACAAGCTTCAAAGAAATTGCTGGATATTGATTTGTTCCTTCATGAGATCAAATTGCAGAAGGCTTTAAGAAGGCACTGCCAACTCGACAATTCAAAATTTTCAAACACAATCACAACTTAGCACATTTGTGATTAAGGGAGGATGTTAGAAGAGATAAGTCATATCTGTAACACACTTGCAACCATCCAAGATATCGCTTGCCTCTAAGCTAGATGATATTAGATCAGATTATTACAGTTGTTGTTGTGGCTGAGCATATCGGATGGTATGAGCATATAATCTATTAAGCGTGTTTTATCGCTCCATATAAACACAATGGCTGTGCATGGAACATGTGTGACTGTTTCCACCAAATCTATTGCTTCTCTAATTATTTAGGCTATCTCCAGCAATATCTTCTATATCATTCGTTTACAATCTTATCTAAGTGATTCTCTATATATTCTCCTCTCCAACACTGTCCTCTATATCTCGTTCTGTATACGTAAATACTATATTGGAGACATATTTTACTTTTAATCTTGATATATACCTATTTACGATACTCTGAAATATTTTGCACATATTTTTGTTTTGCTAAATCTATTGTTTAAAGTATTAAAATAGATAGAGAAGAGAAAAGTGAAATCTATATAGAGGATTTAGTAGCGTCCTCTAAATTTAGAACCGTTTAGAAAATGCTGCGGGAGAGATAGAAAATAATAATCTCCTCTAAAATTTAGGGGATGATACAGAGAACCTGTTCTTGCAATTCTGTCGTACAGTAGTTTCTTGTGGCTCTCTCTATATATACGGGCGATCGATGTCACGAGAGCAGTAGGTGAAGGTCAGATCAGAGTATCACCACTTGGCAATTTCTCCCCCGGCACAAGCGCATGGCTACCGTCGGGGGCAATCGTGCTCTCTATGCAGTCGTCGCGCTGCCACTTCTCGCGACCCTTCTTCACGGACCAATGCGGCTGTCGCATGCCTTCCCATACCGTTCCCTACTCCAGACCTGCCAGCCCAGCGGCTCCATCCAGGGCCGTTCCGGCAACTGCAACACGGAGAACGGCTCCGAGTGCTGCAAGAACGGGCGGCGCTACACCACATACGGCTGCTCCCCGCCCGTCACGGGTAGCACCCGCGCCGTACTGACTCTCAACAGCTTCGCCGAGGGCGGGGACGGCGGCGGCGCGGCCGCCTGCACGGGGAAGTTCTACGACGACAGCAAGAAGGTGGTGGCGCTGTCAACTGGCTGGTACAACGGCGGTAGCCGGTGCAGAAAGCACATCATGATCCACGCGGGCAACGGGAATTCCGTGAGCGCGTTGGTCGTCGACGAGTGTGACTCCACCGTGGGCTGCGACAAGGACCACAACTTTGAGCCGCCGTGCCGCAACAACATCGTCGACGGGTCGCCGGCGGTGTGGGACGCTCTGGGGCTCAACAAGGACGACGGCCAGGCACAGATCACCTGGTCCGACGAGTGAGCGACTGTACCACCGCTGCACCGGCCGGGTGCGCTCGTGCAAGTGCACCGGCCGGCACGTCTCATGTTGCCAATATATAATAAGTAGTAGGGTACAGTGGTACACCCTCTAAATAATCATGCATGAAGCAGCTGTTCATCTTTAGACGTGTTTAACCATTTGCAAAATTAAATAACTGTTGGCCCCCCAAGTTCCACTTATATTATTATTGGTTGCCGTACTATATATAATGAGAAATGTTGTCCATGAAAACCACAAGTACGATTGCCAAATTGAAAGAAGCTTACAAGCACCATGGCCATTTATGCATTTTACTCACTCGAAAACTCCACTCGTAAAAGTTCCGTGCGGCCATTTGGAGAATCACGTTACAAAGAATGTGCAGTCTACTATGAAAAAAAAAGTACCCGCATCTGAAATCAGAACTAGTAACTTGTCAAAAGATCGAGAGAGAGAAAAAAAACTGTGCTGCTCTGGTCAACATGTAGTTCTTCTCCTATTTTTGTTCGTCAACTGAGTTTGGAGCCAAAGATTCACATATACTGACATACTCCATTTTTTTTATAAATTTGCCACCACAACAACCCATTGCAGTAAGAATGCTCCTGAACCGCAATGACTAGCACAGCAAGTGTCCGTCATACCTCATACACAACAGATTTGAGCCTATTCAGAATGGAGGTTACTCTTTCAGTTTCCCCCAAATCATCGCATCACAGATTCTTTGACATACCATTGGTCGCCAGTACTGCAAGGGCGGGTGAGATCCAGCGTTACTCAAGCTAAAATAAACCAGAACAAGAAGGCTCACAAGTATTCCAGGCAGATGTTAAGGAAGCGAGCATGTTGCTGGCTCTGGGAGATGATAACAGAGCCTTCTATGATCTGATCCTTGTTCAGTTCTATAGGTCCAAACAAGTACAACAGGGTCTGATAGAAAAAAAAAACAATTCTGAATCAGTATTGTGGATGTTAACGACGTAATCGTGTAGAAATTTCAACATAACCATATTACCCATATATCTTTACGTAAAATAAAATCAATATGCTACTGTGGAAAACAATCACCTGCTGCCAGTGAATGGGGGCATCCTCTGGTGCAGTTGAAAGAACAACGGAGACGTCCGGTTTTTTTCTTCTTACTACTTGGGCTGGCATTTTGGGTGTTCCCATCCGATGGTTGACTAGATTGCTTCTTGGATTTCTGGCGTGCTGGTCCATTGAACTCAACATCAAACCAAAATGTTGCATTTGAACACTACAATAGAACTGCTCATATCCTTAGTTTGTTGCCCATTACATAAACCCTGATTGGCAACTAGAGAAAAGGGTGCTTGCTTTAGTGCTTATTGATGTGTCACACAATGCACAAAACATTGATGATCGTGTTGCTGGTGTGCTTGTTGATTATGGCTTGACTAATAAGGTGTTTGTTGTTACCTTAGACAATGCATCATCTAATGCTTCTGCCATGAGGTTGTTTAGACCTATACTGTCACCATTTCTAGGTATTGATAATATTGGTAATGGTGATGAATCCCAACCCTCCATTTCTATATTCTTGCATCAGTGTTGCGCTTGTCATATTATCAATTTGATAGTTAAAGAGGCCATAGATGCCCTTAAGAATTTGATTGAAACATTTAGAACTGCAATATCTTTTTTAAACTCTTCTAATCAGAGAATTGGTGCATATAAAAGTTATTGCATTGTTACTAATATTAGGCCTAGAAAATTTCAGTTGGACATGGAGGTAGGTGGAACTCTATATATCTGATTCTTAAGCATTTGTTTTCTCGTAGGATCCCTTTCACTACTTCCATTCATGCAAACTATCCTAGGGCTGAAGGTGACCAATTTATTTTAACTGATGGCCATTAGGTTATTGGAAAGAAAGTACTTAAATTTCTTGAGCTCTTTTATGATTCTACAGTTGCATTGTCTAATGTTTATTATCCTACATCTCCACTTATGCTTCATTTTCTTGATAAGATTGCTATACATCTAAAGAACTATGATAATGACACTCACATCAGACGTGTGATTCAACCTATGACTGACAAATATAATAAATATTGGCGGGACATACCTTTACTCTTTTGCATTCATCATGGACCATAGAGCTAAAATGAAAGCTTTCAGTAGAGTGCTTAGAAGGTTGATGAACCTGACTAGTACAGATTATGCTGCTTATCAGGTTAGCACTAGAGCTAAGCTTACTGATGTTTATAATAAGTATGTAGACAAATATGGATCCGTTAGGTTGAGAAGGGATGTCCCTCCTAACTTGTCTGGTAAGAAAAAGTCTGCTTGGGATGAAATTTATTATGATGATGATGATGATGATGATGGTGGTGTGGGTGATTTTGGTGGTATGCATTCTTTTGCTTCTACTCTAAGCATTGCTAAAGATACCTCTGCAACTGCTCTGCTGCATGCTGCAAACTCTTCAACTTCTAATGCTTCTGAACTCATTTCTTACTTGGATTGTGACACTGTGAACCAGTTAGCTGATGATTTCAACATTTTGCACCGGTGGCATCAGCACAAACTCACTTATCAAGTACTATCAATCAATTATGGCTAAAGATATTTTAACTATTCATGTGTCTACCATCTCTTTAGAATCCACTTTTAGTTTAACTGGCAGGATCATTGACGGGCGGAGGAGGAGGTTAAAGTCTGATGTGATTGAGATGTTGACATGCATTAAAGATTGGAAGGATGCTAGAGCAAGGATGCAACACATGTTGGATGACAAAGAGTTTGAAGAAACATTTAAAAATATTTGTCTTGATTCGTTTCTTTGTGACCATTTGTGTAATGGAATTGTAATATTATGCACCTGGATTTTGTTTGATGTAAGGACAATGAACTTTTTGATGAGGTGGGTTATACTCTTTTTTCCTGTCTAGGGTTTCTCACAAAACTCAGTTTTTATTTTTAATGAGACAGCCATTGCACTGCAGCTCATGATAAAACTGTTTTCATAAACATAGCAATTTAAAGTTTTATTTCTTATATGTTTGATGTTAGAAAGTGACATTTCTGACTAGTTTTCTTACGAGACACTTAGTACCGTGCTAGCACTAGCACTGCTGAGTCACCGTGCCTAAGCCGATGATCCGTGACGTGCCATATGGTGCCGGTGCTGGCGTGCTAGTGCCGTGCGGGCGGCCGGTTGGTCATCTATACTGCGAAGACGAAGACGCGGACTCGCCCTAACGCAGCGCACTGCACATAGCCACAACGTCGCCGCATTGCCCGTCACCCGCCCGCCCGCCCTGAGGGTTCCCACTTCCTAGACGCAGAGAGGCTGACCAGCTCCACAGTTCATCAAGTAAGCACTTTTAAATACCCATCTTTCAAATTCTGAACAATGGACTTTGCCGCAGCCCACATGGCCGCATGTCACTACGTCAGATCAAAAGCGACAAAGGTCAGATAAAATATCTCTAATATAACACAACTATAAACCAACACCAACCAGTGGCTTTATCGAGCAATATCACCTCTCCGACGGGGCTGAGTGTAGGTTCAATGCATGTCAGGTCAACACCTGGCATGGAAAATGGAAAGGAGACCTGAAACAAAGCAAGATCATTATTATATTCTTCGGTCCCGACTACTTGACACGTCAGATGAGTCATGTTACACATCATTCACGAGTCCGAGCCCATTACCTGGGCCACCATGTTCCTAAACCATGAACCTGACAGGGAAAGTTTGTTTTAAGATTCACAATGCTGTGTCCCACAGGCGCAAGTGAAAAGGCACACTGGTGTCCGAGTCACAGCTAAAGGGAGGATCTTGAGCCGAAAGGCTCAGCAGAACATATTTCTTTTGCTTGGCATTGGTCAGCAGTTCAGTATTAAGGAATGGTAAATTACTGCAAACAGCTTTGAACCTTTTTTTTAAAAAAAAAAAGGGAACAGCTTTGAGATATGAAGAAAACAAACTCGTGAGGTGATGCAAGCATGGCATTGTTGATGCCAAATAGTCAACTTCACATATCATGGATCAGCAAGGCCATACTGAACTCAAAAAGGTCAAATTACTACATTAGCAGTACTGAAAACATTAAAGCATCTGTGTTTCTCCCTCACAGCGTCAGTAAGTATGGTTTGATTCTGAATATAATTACACAAATATGTGTCGATGAGTACACAGCAGAAAGCATCTTTTAGTTCCTGCTACTTTTCTGCTCCACACTAATAAGACCCGACCCTGTTTGTTTCACTCCTAAATTATATAAGCTGAATTATTGTGGAATAGTAGAAAGGTAAAATATCACTTTGGAATCATAAATAAGCTGAAATAAGCTAACCAATGCTAACTTATTTCAGCTTATTTGTGGCCTAAAATTGATATTTTACCCTCCTATCCTTCCACCATAATCCAACTTATATAATCTAGAAGAGAAACAAACAGGACCTAAGTAGCAGACTATCAAACCCACATTTTCAACACACGGATGCCATTCATCTTGTCATATAAACTAACCATGTGCACATTTTCCTAGAATAGTTGAGATTCCAAAACATCCTTCACAAGTATGCATGAAAGGGAAACATGTACCATAGCGGAACCAAGTGTATACCGGTAGTTTGGTTTCAGGTTTGAACTAGCCACGTGGTTTTTTTACTTTCTTCGTCCCCACTCTCCATGAACCTATTTCCTGAGATGGGAAAAAGAGTCAGTTATGCACTACGTGTCATAGACTAAGGCCCTGTTCCAATCTCGCGAGATAAACTTTAGCAGCTTTTTTTTAGCTACTTTTAGCCATTTATAATCTAAACAAGAGAGCTAATGGTGGTAATTGAAACTAAACTTTAGCACTTCAATTCATATAGCTAAAGTTTAGCAGGAAGCTAAAGTTTATCCCGTGAGATTGAAACGGGGCCTAACTTAAGAGTTCATTATACTATTAGCAAAACCTAGATTTTTCACTCATCGGAACTTTACAATTTACGAAAGCAACTATCAGCTTGTCATCAACAGCCTCGTCAGCACCCTGTGCTAAGCATTTAGCAATAGAAAGTGTAGTAGGGAAGGAAACCATTGGCACCTCCTCATTGGCTGCGCTGAAAGCTCCAGCTGTTCTGCTCATGCCCATTCCTTTGTCAAGAAAGCGGGACTTGCTTTTGTCCCCGATGAGGCGATGATGAGTATGCAGCATCAAGTGCTGATTCGGTTACACCACATTGTTCCCTGGAATAAAGTTGCCTTTTTGGTGGCTTCACCCTATAAATGCCCCCCATATGGCTCAGACTCTGGGCACTAGCAGGCATCCACTTCTCACAGGCTAAGAGAAGTCTCCTAGCATCAAAGCAGATTTGCAGATAGACCTTCTCCAAGCCATGGAGACTTTCACCCAGGAGCATGTCATTGGAATTCCATTGACTTCGTTTGCATATGCCGATGAGGAAAGACAAGGAAAATCTTCCTGTTCTGCCATGGTTCATAAAAAAAGTAAGAATCTCGCAACCTGCTTCCCCAGTGCTTCATTTGAAAGAGAAGAAAAACTGTGCCAATACTTACTTGATATCCTTTCGATGATACAGATAAGAAGAGTTCCTTCATTCATCGGATGAACAAACTGAGCCATAAAACAGATAGCTACATGCAAGGATTCAAAGAACACTGTAAGAATCCAACCATTGTCCTTTTTCACAAAGTTGTGTTATGTTGATAAAATAAAATGTTTCATCACTGATAAATCTTTTCCTTTGCAGTAACCATGGGACCAAAAATTTCAGAAACTATAAAAGGGAAACTAAGCTTCGGTGCAAAGGTTCTCCAAGCTGGCGGTATTGATAAAGTCTTCAGAGAATACTTTGCAGTTGAGAAAGATGAGAAACTACGGAAGGCTTTCCAGTGCTATCTTTCAACCACAGCTGGTCCAATAGCTGGAATGCTTTTCATCTCAACTAAGAAGATTGCTTTCCATAGTGATAGGCCTTTGAGTTTCACGTCTCCTAAAGGAGGCAGTACAAGGGTGCCTTACAAGGTAATTGAAGCAAAATCTCTTCGTCAATATGCATACCTGAAGTTTATCAGATATAAAATGTGACCTCAAGATGTCGGACAAAGCTAATAAAATATGTACCTTCTGCAGGTGTTAATCCCCACAGAGAGAATGAAAAGTGCTTCAGTGCGGGAAAATTTATACAATCCAGATGAGAAGTATATTGATGTAGTCACTGTTGATGGCTTTGATTTTTGGTTCATGGGCTTTGTCAGCTATGAGAAGTCATTCAAATATCTCCAACAAGTAATTATGGAGCTGAGATGATGCACACAGTTTTGTAACGTGAAACATCATAGATACCATGTTGATATGGTATATGTACATTGAAGAGATAGAATTGATCTATCACATTGATTGTGAAGCAAAGTTTTTCAACTATGTCCTTGAATATTCAGTATTATCAAATGCATTGACCGATCATACTAAACGAACTAACCAATCAGATCCTGTCGGTACCTTTTTTACTAACCAACCGGTTATCTTAGACTGAAAGATTTATCTTAAGAGAGAGAGCTCTCAACAGGAACTTCCATTTAAAAAATATCTGGACAGGGAAATATGCATAACTAAAGGTCTCACCCTAAGTAAAGCGTGCAAACAGCTTTTCTAATTCAAGGATATGACAGTTCCAGCCAAGGGCCTGTTAGCTATCCTGTGTGTTCATGTTCATTGTGTCTAGGTTCAGTTTTTAATGCTACTAGATTTTCAGCTCGTACCTAATGATAATAATAGGCAATGATAGGAGTTATGACTGCAGTAATTAGGAGGATACCATGGGCAGGTGTATTAGCTATATATATGATAAAATGGTGAGGACAGAGAGCTGCATCAACCGAGGGAGAGAGAGGAGGGGATTTCCTAGGTGCTTGTGATAAACATAAAAGACAGAGGGAGTGATTCCCTGGTGTTGATACCAAAGACAGAGGGAGCGACTCCCTAGTACTCCCTCCGTTCTTTTTTATTTGTCGTGTTTTAGTTCAAAATTGAACTAGTGGACGACAAATATTCGAGAACGGAGGTAGTATTTGTGATAAAAACTGAAGACAGGGAGTGATTTCATAGTGTGTGTTTGCGATAAACACTGAAGAAAGGAGAGGGAGTGATTTCCAACAGGGCCAAGCTAGAGCTTAGTCGACTCTGGTGGCTCACTCCAAATACACGTTCCCATATGGTCAGACAAAATTTTGATTTTTTGTCCAAATTGGACTTTTCATAAAAAAAACTTTTTGGCAAAATGTATTAAATAACTCAGTTCCACTTGGTCTCATTTTCCAGTAACCTCCCATAGCTAGTCTTACTGGAGTGTTAAGCCAAATATGTTAGTTAACTGAGCACTAAAGGTTTTCAAATATCAATTAATCGAGTTATGTTATAGAATAAGAGAGAGAGAGAGAGACACTAGGGTTCAATTTCATCAGGCACCTGAAGCTTACCTGACGTAGTTTTGTAAGTTTGTACATTAATTCTCAAGGATCAGATTGAATTCTTCAACACTTGGTCTCATTTTCCATTTTTTGTCCTTGAGATTGTTATATCTGGTTACTGTATATTTTGTCTGCAACATCAAAAGTGTTATATCTGGTAACTGTACGTTCACATACAGTTGCAATGTGACATCGAAGTAAAGTATAAGCATTGTGAAACAACCAGCTGGCAAGAATGTGAACTGTATCCTCTCTATGCCGATGGAAGAAAGAAGTGGTGGATAAGAGTTAATCATCAGTAATCTCCACAGGAACACCTCACATTCACAAAATGGTGGAACCTTAGAATTATGTCTAACAATAATATACCTGCTTTCTACCTTAGAAATGAACTTCAATGCAGAATGGCAGTCTACACAAATCTGCAAATTCTTCTTCACAATGATTGGTTTTGTAGCTGGCATGCTAATCCAAGCAAAAGTAACGGCCATTCTCTCACTGTGATAGTGCAGAAGCCTCTCGTTTTTTTTTCTATCTTCAAGGTAAAGTGGCAAGGAGATTATGTCTGCCACATAACCTTCCTCCTTTATCCTTTTGGAGAGTTTCTCAAGTTTTTTATATATCTGCTCTTGCTGTGAGTGAGTGTGACTAAACCTCAGATCCAAACACACGTGTTTTCTTGTTAGCATCGACCTAGCTAAAACCAGGCAGCTTTTTAATACTGATATCCTTCATTGACTTCTTGACTGCCTTCACATCCTCCCATTGGCCCAATGATGTGTATATCCCAGAAAGGGATATGTGAATACCGGTGTTATTTGGATCAAGTTTCATAAGATTCTGAGCAGCAACCTCTCCCAACTCCTTGTTTCCTTGCATACGGCATGCTCCAAGCAAGGAGCACCAAGCATAAGCACTGGGTTTGACTGGCATCTCACTTATGAATTTTTCTGCTTCATCTAGTCTCCCAGCTCGACCATACATATCAATGATACATGAATAATGTTCTGCTTTAGGCTCAATACCATGTGCATCCTTCATGGAGTGGAAATATCCCAGTCCTTCGTCCACTAATCCAGCATGACTGCATGCAGTCAGCAGGCAGACAAATGTAATGTGATTTGGCCTGATACCACTTGAGGTCATCCTATCAAAAGCTTGGATTGCTCCCCACCCATGACCGTGCTGCGCATAAACATTTATAACCGCATTCCAGGCAATCTCAGTACGGTATCCAATCTCATTAAATAACTGAAGGGACAAACTAATGAGGCCACAATTTCCATACATATACACAAGGGTGGAACCAACAAATGAGTCACTGATCAAATTTGTCTTGAGCACTTGAGCATGCAGCTGGGCACCTTGTTCGAGCAGATCATGCATGGCACAGCCCTTAATCATGCTCGCAAAAGTGAATTCATTGGGCTCAACACCTTGCCTCCCCAACTCAGTATATGTCTCAAGAGCCTCCTCAATACGACCTGCCTCAACGTAACCGTCAATCAGTGAGGTAGCTGACACAACATTCCAACCTCCAGGATCAATACTCACCACACGAGAGGCATTCTCCAAATCCCCAGACTTAGCATACATGTCCAGTAACGCATTCCTCACAACAGTCTCCAGTTCAAACCCAGCCTTAATTATACAACAGTGCAGGCTTCGACCAAACCATCCATCCTTGAGCCCTCCCGATGCACTCAATGCACTGCAGAAGACATGTTGGTCAGCTCCAACCAGGCCCTCACATTTCATATCCCGAAAAATCAGAATGGCGGCCTCTAGGCTCCCGTTCTTCGCGTAGCCATCGATCATGGTAGTCCAGGTGACAGCATCCTTTTGCGGCATTTGATCGAACACCCTACACGCCTCGTGAAGGAGGCCGCACTTGGAGTACATGTCCGCGAGGTTGCTCGCGACGAAGAGCTCATTGTCGAAGCCAAGCCTGATGCCGATGCAGTGCAGCTGCGTGCCGGGGCGCGGGGCGGAGAGTGCGGCCGCGGCGCGCGCGGCGCTGGAGAGCGCGAACTGAGTGGGGGCGATATGCGCACGGCGCATGGCGGCGAAGGCGGCGAGCGCGTCGTGGTGCATGGAGTTCTGGACGAGACCCGAGACGAGCGTCGTCCAGGAGACGAGGTTGGGGCGGGGCACGACGCCGAACACGCGGACGGCGGAGACCGCGTCGGCGCAGTGGGAGTACATGGTGATGAGGTGGTTGGCGAGGAAGGTGGACGCGGCGGCCGCGCCGGTGAGCAGGAGGCGCGCGTGTAGGGCGCGGCCTCGGCGGATGTCTCCGGTGCGGCCGCACGACTGGAGGAGCGCGGCGAAGCGGAGGGAGGCGGCGGCGGCCGGCGGGCCTGCTTTCTGGCTCCGCAGCTTTCTCATGCGTGTGCTGGAACAGAAGTGGCAGTGAGAGACGCCGCGTAGGGATGAAAACGAGACGGCCCTTCCGATCATGTACCGTCCCCTGTCGAATAACCAGTTTACGGCTGCAGCAGTTTAAATCGTCGATTCTAATTCAAAGCGAACAATTTTTCATTCGTCTTGAATTGTTCGGAAACTCATTCGAAACAATATGAAAATAATTTAGCTACCTTTTCGGTCATTTTCGTATTTTCTTTTCGCAGTCGTGATAATACCTTTTTTATATAATATAAGATATATCTAGTATATAATTTATACAAATTTATAGATTTTTATTGTGTTTAAATAAATGAATAAAAGAAAACAAAATTATAATTACTCTAAATGATATGAATGATGAAGAAGAGTTGCTTGTGTATTTTAATATTTTAAGAATTAGACAATATATCACTTTATTATGTATTTATAAAAACTACGAAATATTTGTCTTTTCGACTAGAGTTTATCGTTTTCGATATTTTTTAATAACCGACTAATTTGATCATGTACTTCTACCATTGATTTTACGTTTTCGTAATGTTAAAAAATATAAAAACATAATCAATCTAGCTGTTTTTTATCTTCTTCAACCGTTTTCATCTCTAACGTCACGTGTACTTCGACAGACGTTTTAGGCTATTTTACAACTATTTTGTTTTTATTATATACAAACGTTTTGTAGTCTTTTATTAACATGGCAGTCATAACTAGCATAATTGCCGTTGCAAACGGGTGATGAACTGATGATTAGAGCGCATTCGCGGGAAAGAAAATTTGATGGACCTTTCACTTAAGGGTCTAAATGCTTCCTCGTAAAATGGTAGGGCTCTAAATAAATATTAGTTTAAAAATAAATATAAATAGAGCTCGATGCTAATTATTCTTAAATTTTATAGTGTAAAATTTAGAACTTATTGTCACCTACCTTTCACAGTCATCATCTCCACCACGCCTGTTCCACACTAATTAATATTCAAACATTCGACATTACATAAACTAAGCTTTAGTGTTTGTTTGGTTGTTTTATTTCATGGAAAAGTTTAGTTTATAGACTAAAATTTAGTCTCTAATCTGTTTGGTTCCAGGAATCATAAAAAGGTTAAATACCCCTTATCATTCTCCTGTCATTAGTACGACTAAAATAAATTATAGGCAAAAAGGTAATTAATATGATTTAGTTCCTTTTAGTCACCTTTCGAGGGACTAAGAACTTGTTTGCCTATTTAGGTATAGAATGAGACTAAAATAGATGGTAATGGGTAAACGAAAACCCGACAAGTTTTATCTGGTATAGAAGCGGGTGTGGAAGCATTTTGTCACCCGCATACGTTATTAGGCGAGATCATCTACCCATCGAGTATATCATGTATGGGTTGGGCTATGTAGTACCGATACCGCATACCCGTAGCCGTACGTAATTTCTACCCGCCAATTTATATACACAGTCCGCTATTCCCCAGCAGCCCAACTCGCAAACTATGGCCGTGGGCCGTGTGCGTTGTGACCGTTTGTGCGACCATGTCACGGACGTGATGGACAAGCACAAATAGAGATAGCAATGGGTACCCGAAAATCGAAACCCGGTGGGTTTTTACCCTATTAGGGTACGAGTTTAGGTCAAAGTTTGGGTCAATTTTCATACCCATGGATTTATTAATGGGCATAAATCTATACCCGACAGGTTCATGGGTACGGGTTTGTTCCTACAATACCTAAACCCGTGAACCCGTGGTTTTTTTAAACTCGACCAAACCTAGTGCATATTGTCATTTTATTTTTATAAACGAACAACAAACTTGTTATATCCCTATTTACTTTCTAATTTTTAGAAAATGGTGAATGCATAAGTAGTTGGTGAGAGTGTTGCTTGCTTACTATTATAGTTTTTACTAGCGTTATATATGTGGTGGATGGATAACTTAGTGCAAGGTCACTTGATTATACAACTTATTATTTGTATTTTATTCTCTCTACTAATAATTTTTATACCAAATCATGAACTTGTTGTTCATCACATAATTTTGGACCATGATCTCATAATCATTACGATACTTATTGATTATGAGAAGAACAAGCATATTGAAGATAAAACCCGCGAGTAACCCGTAGATACCCGCTAACCCGATGGGTATGGGTTTGGGCAAATTTAAAGCCCGTTATAGTTGTTTTTAATGGGTATAGATATTTTTCACGGGTACAAGTTTGAGATGACAAAATCCAGCGGATTTGTACCCGTTGTCATCTCTAAACACAAGCAGCTAAGACTGCCTCCAGCAATATACTGTAAGTGGTCCGCTACGGTATATATAGTGTTTTCTATCGTCCCTAATTAATTTTGGTGGTTGAATTGCCCAACACAAATAATTGGACTAACCAGTTTGCTCCAGTGTATAAGTTATACAGGTGTTAAAGGTTCACACTTAGCCAATAAAAAGACCAAGAGTTGGATTCAACAAAAGAGCAAAGGGGTCAACCGAAGGCACCTCTGGTCTGGCGCACCGGACTGTCCGGTGTACCACCGGACTGTGTCCGGTGCACCAGAGGACTCCAACGCAAACTCGCCACCTTCGGGAATTTCCAGAGGCGACTCCGCTATAATTCACCGGACTGTCCGGTGTACACCGGACAGTGTCCGGTGCGCCAAGGAAGAGCGGCCTCAGGAACTCGCCGGCTTCGGGAATCTCCAACGGCTTGTCCGCTATAATTCACCGGACATGTCCGGTGTGCACCGGACTGTCCGGTGCAACTCCGGAGCAACGGCTATTCAGCGCCAACGGCTACCTGCGACGCAATTAATGGCGCGCGCAGAAGTCAGGCGCGCCCATACTGGCGCACCGGACAAGGTACAGTGCATGTCCGGTGTGCACCGGACATCCAGGCGGGCCCACAAGTCAGAAGCTCCAACGGTCAGAATCCAACGGCAGTGATGACGTGGCGGGGGCACCGGACATGTCCGGTGTGCACCGGACTGTCCGGTGCGCCATCGAACAGACAGCCTCCCAACGGCCACTTTTGGTGGTTGGGGCTATAAATACCCCAACCACCCCACCATTCATTGCATCCAAGTTTTCCACTTCTCAACCACTTACAAGAGCTAGGCATTCAATTCTAGACACACCAAAGAGATCAAATCCTCTCCAATTCCACAAAAGGCTTTAGTGATTAGCGAGAGAGATTTGCCGTGTTCTTTTGAGCTCTTGCGCTTGGATTGCTTCTTTTCTTTCTCACTTGCTCTTGTGATCAACACTCAATTGAAATCAAGGCAAGAGGCACCAATTGTGTGGTGGCCCTTGCGGGGAAGTTTTATTCCCGGCTTTGATTTGAGAAGAGAAGCTCACTCGGTCCGAGGGACCGTTTGAGAGAGGGAAGGGTTGAAAGAGACCCGGCCTGTGGCCTCCTCAACGGGGAGTAGGTTTGCGAGAACCGAACCTCGGTAAAACAAATCCGCGTGTCACACTCTTCATTTGCTTGCGATTTGTTTTGTGCCCTCTCTCGCGGACTCGTTTACATTTCTAACGCTAACCCGGCTTGTAGTTGTGTTTATATTTGTAAATTTCAGTTTCGCCCTATTCACCCCCCCTCTAGGCGACTATCAATTGGTATCAGAGCCCGGTGCTTCATTAGAGCCTAACCGCTCGAAGTGATGTCGGGAGATCACGCCAAGAGGGAGATGGAGACCGGCGACAAGCCCACTACGAGCCAAGGGAGCACTTCATCGGAAGAGTCCCGCACCAAGAGGAAGGAGAAAAAGAAGGACTCCTCCAAACGGAAGGAGAAAAGATCTTCTTCCTCACACCACAAGGAGAAGAAGGAAAAATCTTCTTCCCACAAGTCGCATCGGAAAGGCGACAAGCACAAGAGGATGAGGAAGGTGGTCTACTACGAGACCGACACTTCATCAACATCCACCTCCGACTCCGATGCACCGTCCGTAACTTCTAAGCGCCAAGAGCGCAAGAAGTTTAGTAAGATCCCCTTACACTATCCTCGTACATCTAGACATACTCCATTACTTTCCGTTCCATTAGGCAAACCGCCAACCTTTGACGGTGAAGATTATGCTAGGTGGAGTGATTTAATGAAATTTCATCTAACCTCACTCCACAAAAGTATATGGAATGTTGTTGAGTTTGGAGCACAGGTACCATCCGTAGGGGATGAGGATTATGATGAGGACGAGGTGGCCCAAATCGAGCACTTCAACTCCCAAGCCACAACCATACTCTTGGCCTCTCTAAATAGAGAGGAATACAACAAGGTGCAAGGGTTGAAGAATGCAAAGGAAATTTGGGACCTACTCAAGACCGCGCACGAGGGTGATGAACTCACCAAAATCACCAAGCGGGAAACGATCGAGGGGGAGCTCGGTCGCTTTCGACTTCGCCAAGGGGAAGAGCCACAAGACATGTACAACCGGCTCAAGACTTTGGTGAACCAAGTGCGCAACCTCGGGAGCAAAAAGTGGGATGACCACGAGGTGGTTAAGGTTATTCTTAGATCACTCATTTTCCTTAACCCCACTCAAGTTCAATTAATTCGTGGTAATCCTAGATATACTCAAATGACCCCCGAGGAAGTTATCGGGAATTTTGTGAGCTTTGAATGTATGATCAAGGGCTCCAAGAAGATCAACGAGCTTGATGAACCCTCCACGTCCGAAGCACAACCAGTGGCATTTAAGGCGACGGAGGAGAAGGAGGAGGAGTCTACACCGAGTAGACAACCAATTGATGCCTCCAAGCTCGACAATGAGGAGATGGCTTTAATCATCAAAAGCTTTCGCCAAATCCTCAAGCAACGGAAGGGGAAGGATTACAAATTCCGTTCCAAGAAGGTTTGCTACAAGTGTGGTAAGCCCGGTCACTTTATCGCTAAATGTCCATTATCAAGTGACAGTGACAGGGATAACGACAAGAAGGGAAAGAGGAAGGAAAAGAAAAGGTACCACAAGAAGAGGGGGGGCGATGCCCACGTGTGCCGCGAATGGGACTCCGACGAGAGCTCCACCGACTCCTCCTCCGGCGAGGACGCCGCCAACATCGCCGTCACCAAGGGACTCCTCTTCCCAAACGTCGGCCACAAGTGCCTCATGACAAAGGACGGCAAAAGGAAGAAGGTAAAATCAAGATCCTCCACTAAATATGAAACCTCTAGTGATGAGGATGATGCTAGCAATGAGGAGGATAACTTGCGCGTTCTTTTTGCCAACCTCAACATGGAACAAAAGGAAAAACTAAATGAGCTAATTAGTGCCATCCATGAAAAGGATGACCTCTTGGACTCCCAAGAGGACTTCCTAATCAAGAAAATAAAAAGCATGTTAAGGTTAAAAATGCTTATGCTCTAGAGGTAGAAAAATGTGAAAAATTGTCTAGTGAGCTAAGCACTTGGCATGAGACCATTAACAACCTTAGAAATGAAAATGCTAGATTAATTGCTAAGGTTGATTCTCATGTTTGTATTGATTCAATTCCCGATCTTAGAAATGATAATGATGAGTTGCTTACTAAGATTAAGGAATTGAATGATTCTCTTGCTAGCCTTAGAGTAGAAAATGATAATTTGATTGCTAAGGCTAAAGATTTTGATGTTTGCAAAGCTACTATTTCTGACCTTAGAACTAAAAATGATTTGTTGCATGCTAAGGTTGTTGAACTAAAATCTTGCAAACCCTCTACATCTAACGTTGAACATGTTTCTATTTGTACTAGATGTAGAGATATTGATGTTAATGCTATTTATGATCACATGTCGTTAATTAAACAACAAAATGATCATATAGCAAAACTAGATGCTAAAATTGCCGAGCATAACTTGGAAAATGAAAAGTTTAAATTTGCTCGAAGTATGCTCTATAATGGGAGACGCCCGGGCATCAAGGATGGCATTGGCTTCCAAAGGGGAGACAATGTCAAACTTAATGCCCCTCCTAAAAATTTGTCTAACTTTGTTAAGGGCAAGGCTCCCATGCTTCAGGATAACGAGGGTTACATTTTGTACCCTGTCGGTTATCCCGAGAGCAAAATTAGGAGAATTCACTCTAGGAAGTCTCACTCTGGCCCTAATCATGCTTTTATGTATAAGGGTGAGACATCTAGTTCTAGGCAACCAACCCGTGCTAAGTTGCCTAAGAAGAAAACTCCTAATGCATCAAATGATCATGCTATTTCATTTAAAACTTTTGATGCTTCTTATGTGCTTACTAACAAATCCGGCAAGGTAGTTGCCAAGTTTGTTGGGGGCAAACACAAGGGCTCTAAGACTTGTGTTTGGGTACCCAAAGTTCTTGTGTCTAATGCCAAAGGACCCAAAACCGTTTGGGTACCTAAAGTCAAGAACTAAAATTGTTTTGTAGGTTTATGCATCCGGGGGCTCAAGTTGGATACTCGACAGCGGGTGCACAAACCACATGACAGGGGAGAAGAAGATGTTCTCCTCATATGAGAAAAACCAAGATCCCCAACGAGCTATCACATTCGGGGATGGAAATCAAGGTTTGGTCAAAGGTTTGGGTAAAATTGCTATATCACCTGACCATACTATTTCCAATGTTTTTCTTGTAGACTCTTTAGATTACAATTTGCTTTCTGTATCCCAATTGTGTCAAATGGGCTACAACTGTCTATTCACTGATATAGGCGTCACTGTCTTTAGAAGAAGTGATGATTCAATAGCATTTAAGGGTGTGTTAGAGGGTCAGGTATACTTGGTAGATTTTGATAGAGCTGAACTCGACACATGCTTAATTGCTAAGACTAACATGGGTTGGCTCTGGCATCGCCGACTAGCCCACGTTGGGATGAAGAATCTTCATAAGCTTCTAAAGGGAGAACACATTTTAGGATTAACAAATGTTCATTTTGAGAAAGACAGGATTTGTAGCGCATGCCAGGCAGGGAAGCAAGTTGGAGTCCATCATCCACACAAGAACATCATGACGACCGACAGGCCACTGGAGCTCCTACACATGGATCTATTCGGCCCGATTGCTTACATAAGCATCGGCGGGAGTAAGTACTGTCTAGTTATTGTGGATGATTATTCTCGCTTCACTTGGGTGTTCTTTTTGCAGGAAAAATCTCATACCCAAGAGACCTTAAAGGGATTCTTGAGACGGGCTCAAAATGAGTTTGGCTTAAGGATCAAGAAAATAAGAAGCGACAACGGGACGGAGTTCAAGAACTCTCAAATTGAAGGCTTCCTTGAGGAAGAGGGCATCAAGCATGAGTTCTCTTCTCCCTACACTCCACAACAAAATGGTGTAGTGGAGAGGAAGAATTGAACTCTATTGGACATGGCAAGAACCATGCTTGATGAGTACAAGACACCGGATCGGTTTTGGGCCGAGGCGGTCAACACCGCCTGCTACGCCATCAACCGGTTATATCTTCACCGAATCCTCAAGAAGACATCCTATGAACTCCTAACCGGTAAAAAGCCAAATATTTCATATTTTAGAGTTTTTGGTAGCAAATGTTTTATTCTTGTTAAAAGAGGTAGAAAATCTAAATTTGCTCCTAAAACTGTAGAAGGCTTTTTACTAGGATATGACTCAAACACAAGGGCATATAGAGTCTTTAACAAGTCCTCAGGACTTGTTGAAGTTTCTTGTGACGTTGTGTTTGATGAGACTAACGGCTCTCAAGTAGAGCAAGTTGATCTTGATGAGATAGGTGAAGAACAGGCTCCATGCATAGCACTAAGGAACATGTCCATTGGGGATGTGTGTCCTAAGGAATCCGAAGAGCCTCCACATGCACAAGATCAACCATCCTCCTCCACGCAAGCATCTCCACCAACTCAAACTGAAGATAAGGCTCAAGTTGATGAAGGGCAAGATCAAGAAGATGAGCCACCTCAAGATGATGGCAATAATCAAGGGGGAGATACAAATGATCAAGAAAAGGAGGATGAGCAAGAACCAAGGCCGCCACACCCAAGAGTCCACCAAGCAATCCAACGAGATCACCCCGTCGACACCATCCTCGGCGACATTCATAAGGGGGTAACCACTAGATCTCGTGTTGCACATTTTTGTGAACATTACTCTTTTGTTTCCTCTATTGAGCCACACAGGGTAGAGGAAGCACTTCAAGATTCGGATTGGGTGGTGGCGATGCAAGAGGAGCTCAACAACTTCACTAGAAATGAGGTATGGCATTTAGTTCCACGTCCTAACCAAAATGTTGTAGGAACCAAATGGGTCTTCCGCAACAAGCAAGATGAGCATGGTGTGGTGACAAGGAACAAAGCTCGACTTGTGGCCAAGGGATACTCCCAAGTCGAAGGTTTGGATTTCGGTGAAACCTATGCACCCGTAGCTAGGCTTGAGTCAATTCGCATATTATTGGCCTATGCTACTTACCATGGCTTTAAGCTTTATCAAATGGACGTGAAAAGTGCATTCCTCAATGGACCAATCAAGGAAGAGGTCTACGTTGAGCAACCTCCCGGCTTTGAAGACAGTGAGTACCCTAACCATGTCTATAAGCTCTCTAAGGCGCTTTATGGGCTCAAGCAAGCCCCAAGAGCATGGTATGAATGCCTTAGAGATTTCCTTATTGCTAATGGTTTCAAAGTCGGAAAGGCCGATCCTACACTCTTTACTAAAACTCTTGAAAATGACTTGTTTGTATGCCAAATTTATGTTGATGATATTATATTTGGGTCTACTAACGAGTCTACATGTGAAGAGTTCAGTAGGATTATGACACAGAAATTCGAGATGACGATGATGGGGGAGTTGAAGTATTTTCTAGGATTCCAAGTCAAGCAACTCCAAGAGGGCACCTTCATTAGCCAAACGAAGTACACTCAAGACATTCTAAACAAGTTTGGGATGAAGGATGCCAAGCCCATCAAGACACCCATGGGAACCAATGGGCATCTCGACCTCGACACGGGAGGTAAGTCCGTGGATCAAAAGGTGTATCGGTCGATGATAGGTTCTTTACTCTATTTATGTGCATCTCGACCGGATATTATGCTTTCTGTATGCATGTGTGCAAGATTCCAAGCCGACCCTAAGGAAGCTCACCTTACGGCCGTGAAACGGATCTTGAGATATTTGGCTTATACTCCTAAGTTTAGGCTTTGGTATCCTAGGGGATCCACATTTGATTTAATTGGATATTCGGATGCCGATTGGGCAGGGTGCAAAATCAATAGGAAGAGCACATCGGGGACTTGCCAGTTCTTGGGAAGATCCTTGGTGTCTTGGGCTTCAAAGAAGCAAAACTCGGTCGCTCTTTCCACCGCCGAAGCCGAGTATATTGCCGCAGGCCATTGTTGCGCGCAATTGCTTTGGATGAGGCAAACCCTGCGGGACTACGGTTACAAATTAACCAAAGTCCCTTTGCTATGTGATAATGAGAGTGCAATCAAGATGGCGGATAATCCCGTCGAGCATAGTCGCACTAAACACATAGCCATTCGGTATCATTTTCTTAGGGATCACCAACAAAAGGGAGATATCGAGATTTCATACATTAATACTAAAGATCAATTAGCCGATATCTTTACCAAGCCTCTTGATGAACAATCTTTTAACAAACTTAGGCATGAGCTCAATATTCTTGATTCTAGGAACTTCTTTTGTTAAATTGCACACATTGCTCTTCTATATACCTTTGATCATGTCTCTTTCATATGCTATGACTAATGTGTTTTTCAAGTCTATTTCAAACCAAGTCATAGGTGTATTGAAAGGGAATTGGAGTCTTCGGCGAAGACAAA
This sequence comes from Zea mays, assembly GCF_902167145.1. Lineage (NCBI taxonomy): Eukaryota > Viridiplantae > Streptophyta > Magnoliopsida > Poales > Poaceae > Zea > Zea mays. The sequence goes on along the minus strand of NC_050100.1, from coordinate 25,936,101 downwards.
GGCTTCCACTCCGTAACTCATCCTTCGTCGTCGCTCCAAGAGACTCTCCATCTTTGGGGGAGAGAGCAAAAGGACTTCGTCTTTGGTATAATCTTAACTCATTTATTTATGACCAAAGGGGAAGATAGCACTTCGCGGGCTCTAATGATTCCGTTTTTGGCGATTCATGCCAAAGGGGGAGAGAGTATGAGCCCAAAGCAAAAGGACCGCACCACCAGCCCAAAGCAAAAGGACCGCACCACCACACCAATTTCAAAAACTAAGTGTTGAATATCTTTCAATTGGTATCCTATTGTGTTCAAAAGAAAAAGGGAGAAAGTAGTATTTCAAAAATGATATATCAAAACCCTCTTGAACACTAAGAGGAGAATCTCATTTAGGGGGAGTTTTGTTTAGTCAAAGGAAAAACATTTGAAACAGGGGGAGAAAATTTCAAATCTTGAAAATGCTTCTCAAAGTCTTATTCATTTGCCTTTGACTATTTGCAAAAGAACTTTGAATAGGATTTACAAAAATAGTTTGCAAAAACAAAACCTGTGGTGCAAGCGTGGTCCAAAATGTTAAATAAGAAAGAAACGATCCATGCATATCTTGTAAGTACTTATATTGGCTCAATTCCAAGCAACCTTTACACTTACATTATGCAAACTAGTTCAATTATGCACTTCCATATTTGCTTTGGTTTGTGTTGGCATCAATCACCAAAAAGGGGGAGATTGAAAGGGAATTAGGCTTACACCTAGTCCCTAATTAATTTTGGTGGTTGAATTGCCCAACACAAATAATTGGACTAACCAGTTTGCTCCAGTGTATAAGTTATACAGGTGTTAAAGGTTCACACTTAGCCAATAAAAAGACCAAGAGTTGGATTCAACAAAAGAGCAAAGGGGTCAACCGAAGGCACCTCTGGTCTGGCGCACCGGACTGTCCGGTGTACCACCGGACAGTGTCCGGTGCACCAGAGGACTCCAACGCAAACTCGCCACCTTCGGGAATTTCCAGAGGCGACTCCGCTATAATTCACCGGACTGTCCGGTGTACACCGGACAGTGTCCGGTGCGCCAAGGAAGAGCGGCCTCAGGAACTCGCCGGCTTCGGGAATCTCCAACGGCTTGTCCGCTATAATTCACCGGACATGTCCGGTGTGCACCGGACTGTCCGGTGCAACTCCGGAGCAACGGCTATTCAGCGCCAACGGCTACCTGCGACGCAATTAATGCGCGCGCAGCGCGCGCAGAAGTCAGGCGCGCCCATACTGGCGCACCGGACAAGGTACAGTGCATGTCCGGTGTGCACCGGACATCCAGGCGGGCCCACAAGTCAGAAGCTCCAACGGTCAGAATCCAACGGCAGTGATGACGTGGCGGGGGCACCGGACATGTCCGGTGTGCACCGGACTGTCCGGTGCGCCATCGAACAGACAGCCTCCCAACGGCCACTTTTGGTGGTTGGGGCTATAAATACCCCAACCACCCCACCATTCATTGCATCCAAGTTTTCCACTTCTCAACCACTTACAAGAGCTAGGCATTCAATTCTAGACACACCAAAGAGATCAAATCCTCTCCAATTCCACAAAAGGCTTTAGTGATTAGCGAGAGAGATTTGTCGTGTTCTTTTGAGCTCTTGCGCTTGGATTGCTTCTTTTCTTTCTCACTTGCTCTTGTGATCAACACTCAATTGAAATCAAGGCAAGAGGCACCAATTGTGTGGTGGCCCTTGCGGGGAAGTTTTATTCCCGGCTTTGATTTGAGAAGAGAAGCTCACTCGGTCTGAGGGACCGTTTGAGAGAGGGAAGGGTTGAAAGAGACCCGGCCTTTGTGGCCTCCTCAACGGGGAGTAGGTTTGCGAGAACCGAACCTCGGTAAAACAAATCCGCGTGTTACACTCTTCATTTGCTTGCGATTTGTTTTGCGCCCTCTCTCGCGGACTCGTTTACATTTCTAACGCTAACCCGGCTTGTAGTTGTGTTTATATTTGTAAATTTCAGTTTCGCCCTATTCACCCCCCTCTAGGCGACTATCACATACTATTTATTCGTTCACAAATATGTATCATTGAATATAGTAACAATGAATAAATGAAGTAGTTTAAGTAATCCTGTAGATATAGAAACGACTTTGAGTGGTAATTAATATTTACTATTTGAAAAAGAAATATTATTATGTTACTCACGTTTTATTTCAGAAAATAGTAATTAAAAATTAATTAAATATACTATGTCGCGCATTATTTTTTAATGTCATAGCGTGTAATGCAAACAAAACAAAAAAAAAGCTAAATCAATGGAAAAAAGAAAGTCTATTAACATTGTAGCTTTAGAGGACCGAATTTAGAGGACGTTGCTGGAGACTGAGAAGATATAGAGGACAGAATCTTTTAGAGTGTGCTGTAAAGTACAGAGAATATTTCTTTAGGGGATATAATTTAGAGAACACTGCTGGAGACAGCCTAAAGAGGCTGACACGAGTACACTGTACACACGAGCACAGGGCAGCAACCGGCGTTCCACTCAAGCGGCTCGGCGCTCGCGTGACTTTTTTACGTGTGCAGGTGTACAGTGTACATAAAAATCTTATTTAGAAGACATATTTTAATCAAATTGTTTGGTATTTTAGACACTAAAATTAACTAAACTAAAAGTTTAGGAGATGGAAATCAAATATTCCAGTGTTTTGGTTTGTAAAGACTAATTTTTAGTCCCTCTATTTTATTTATTTTAGTCCTTAAAATATCAAATACGAAAACCAAACTAGAAGTAAATTATCAAATACGAAAGCCAAACTAGAAGGTGCTCTTTAATTCACATATATCCAAACAAAACATAATTATAATAGACAGGTTCCTTGTTGAGTAAGTTTTCGTACACTGCAGTGCCAGGAGCCCAGGACCCGGAGATGTCAAGTTACCGTGGAAAGCCCTTGGCAGTTCATTTAGAACTGAAAGGACGATCCATGAATCAAATCAGACAATAATATGGACATTCGCCCATGCTAGACGTATATAAACACTACCAGGAACAGGTAGATATTTGTGATGTTTGGTGTACAATTTTTTCCATGGCAATGTAAACCCTTTACATTTGAATCATGTAAACCCTTGAGCACTGAAATGAAAACTCAGATTGGAAATTCTATCTCAGTCCTGTTGGGGTCAAAAAAAGACTTGAAATTTTTCTTGAAAAAATATAATAATTTTTCCACTCAAGGGACAATGTTTTTATCGGTCGGAACTCAGAAGCATACATCACAACGGCAGCATATTTGCCAAGCCCTATCAGGCATAACTAATGTCTGGCCTTCTTCTTGGGCCCTGAATTACTTTTTGTTCTAGAGGGCGCCTTGTGCAGAAATGGCTGGCGCTTGTTCCTCTTCTTCAGCTTCGCCTTCTTTTGTTTCTTATATTCGCTGTCAGGGTCTACAAAGTCTTCATCACTATCACCTTCAACCGGAACAAAACCATCGTCTGCTTCCTCATTGTTGCCATCCTCTTCATCTGAGCTCAAGACCAAATCCTCAACCCGATCCTCCTCAGTCGCGACATCATCATCCTCCCGGGGTCGCTTTTTATCCTCCTTTGGGGTTCTGCACACCGAACAACAGTATGATTGTGTTTTCCACGCCAAGTAATGGGAAAAAAAAAGAGGTAAGCCAGAACATACTTGGGTTTCTTATTTTCAGACAGCCAGTTCTTACTGAAAGCGATAGTGCCTTCATCATCGTCCTGCTCATCCTGTTGCTTCTGCGCTTCTGATAACCTCCGTGAGAAGGTTGAGGACTCGGCACCCACAATCACACTGGTTGGCAACAAGGAATTAGTGAACCCAATGACATTAGTTAGTATGCACTTCTGTAGTAACAAGATAATCATGATACATATGTTCTTGTGGTTTGTACAGACTACAAAAATGTAGAGCACACGGCTAGATAATATAACAGAAGTCACACCTAACTAAATCGGCGAGGATACTTGTTTGTGATATGAACTTAGCTGATAGATGGAACTAACCTGGTCTCATCCAGAGCATCCATCCTGTCTTGCGCTCTCTGGTGTAAAGTAGCAACAAATTTTGAGAGAGGGCTGCAACGTTCTTCCTTTTCGGTCTGTTAGGGAATGATTGTTAAAGTTCACAAAATGACACAGGAATGATAGTATAGAAATGAATAATGTGCAAAAAGCAAAGCCACAAAGTTGGGACTCATGCCTGCAGAAATGACTCTACAGCTGGGTCATTGGGTGAAAATGCAATCCCCACTCGTTTTGACTTAATGAACTCGACATTGGCCTCTATCTGAGATCAGACATCATGATAGACATTAGCATATGTGCAATGGATCAAATAGTGTAATTCAAACTACACATGCTTGACAAACCTGATAGATAAGATCCTTCATCTCTTTCCTAAATCTGTCCGCTTTAATGGTTTTGCAAAAACTTCGGAGCCGAACAAGTGGAATAAAGGACATCTCAAAGAAGGCAATGGAGTAGCTCCATTGGGTCAAATGTTTAGCCAGCTCATCGACCACAGAATAAATGCAAGCTTCCTGAAAGGCACGTGTCTTTACTGTTTTCTTGTCAACCTGCCAAGAAAAGAAAAATGTTACAAGCTTCTTCGAAAGGTGTGTTCCATAGTGAAATGATATATTGCAAGAAAACAGACCTGTTTAACACTGAACAAATTCACGGCTTTGCCAACACCATCTGGACGTCCTCTAAGTTCTTTCATTTCAAGCATATCAAGCAGCAGGGAGGACACGGGAATGAAGGTACCAGTGGCTTCGGCAATACAATTAAGCATTCTGACACACCTAAAGCGCACAGGGAAGTAACGTGCGCTAGGTACGAGGCATGCCACACCATGTATTATTTGTGTCAACGGATAAGCTAGAGGTCGGAATTCTTCCTCAGAACTACATCCGCACACAACACTGGTCCAAAGCTCAAGGCAGAATATGTATTGCCAATCATAAATTTTTTGGTAAGATTTCTGCAAAAGAAAAATGTCAAGTCTATAGCAGCCTGCAACAGAAAACTGCTGAAGTGTTGGACAGCGAAAGGTATACTATTAACACTGGGGGTGGTGTTGGACGGCTGACCGGCTCGCTAAGAGGGGTCTTCCCCATCCTAATTCTTGCCCCTTATGTGACCAGGAAGGAGAGTCTATTCATCACTTGCTTGTTTCTTGTGTCCTCGCGAGGCAATTTTGGTATCTTCTTCTCCAACGTGTCGGCCTGTCCGCACTCTCCCCCGGGATGGAAGATATCAATTTTGAAGCTTGGTGGAGTAGATCGGCTGAGGTTACTCCTAAGGACCTTAGAGATGGCCTTAACTCTTTGGTGATTCTTGGGGCTTGGACTATCTGGAGACACCGTAATGACTGTGTTTTCAATGGTGCTCAGCCTTCTATAGCTAGATTGCTTACCTCAGCCAGTGATGAGTTCAATATGTGGTGTTTTGGGGGGGGGGGGCCAAAGGCTTGACCCGTCTTTCGGACCTAGCTTTTGTGTTCAACCCCGGTTAGAAGGTGGTTATTACTAGTGTTGTTTGTGTGTGTTTGTGTAAGTGGTGTTTAGGTCATTGTAATTATCATCCTTCTTTTAATGAAATGATACGCAGCTCTCCTGCGTGTTCGAGAAAAAAAAACACTGGGGGTGGGGCGATAGCATTTTGTAAAGGTGAGATTTTCTCAATAAAACAGGTGGAAGAATATGGGGAGTTATTTAAGGTCTGATGTTTTAAAGGTTATAGAGTATCAGTAATTGAGTAGCAGTATGAATAATACCTCCGCTTGTTTTTTCGATGATTTGCTACTTTCTTTCTGCCTTTTGTCCTTCACTGACTTTCAAAATAAAATGAGAGGCAAATATCTGTCAGGTCATAGGTAGACAACAAAGTTCCAGTACATGGCAATGAGTTCAATGAATACCTTTGGCCCCCTTTCAGTAAGAGCTCCTCTTAGGATAACCCCCAGTTGACGGATGAAAACAAAAGCATGCTGATACGCACTTTGTGGATCCAGACTATACAATTCTCTGACACAATTTCCAAGGAATTGAATGTGTTGTTGTTTTGATCCGCTGATAGATTTGGACAGTTTGCAGTTCACCAAATAAGCCTTATAGATACCCTTGAGGCAAGTATCAAGGCAATCTGAACCTACTTGAATGCACAAGTCTCGAAGGAACATAAAAGAAACAAGAGGCATTGCACCTCGTCCTCTAGCCCAGGTATGGAGCAGAGCCTACAATTGAAGCGTGCAAACAGAAGTAAATAACAAACTTGGTAGATAGATAGCAGAGCAATGCCAAAAATAACTCAAAGCCAAGGTAAAGTAGAAATTGTAACCTACACACCTTAACATACTTCCTCAGGAGCGATGGGAAAGCTGCCAGAAAAACAGCTGATGCTCTGACACGGTGTACAGTAAATGCTATCATTTGCTCATCGGTCATCTCTGTTATCATATGAAGCGCATTGGCAAGATAGATCCTCATAAGATTACCATGCCTCTTCCATGACTTACTCAGCATCAGCTCACTGATTACCTCTTTCTTCCCTCCATAGCTTGGGGCACCAAGTAATTGACGGAGGACTTTATCCATGTGTTTCAAAACAAAGTGCATAACTTTATCAAGTACGCTGCCAGACATGACACTGAGCTTCGGAGTTGAATTGTCCCCATGATCTTCACCATAATGGCAGGCTCTGCGAAAAGCTTGAAGAATAGAACGGATAGAACCTATCTTTTCATTCTCTACTCCGTTGCACCAGGAATCAACCATTTCCATTGTAATCGGTTTCACATGCTTCAGTTCCTCTTTAGATACATATTGCTCTTTCTCCTCAACCCCAGTCTCCCGGTCGTTCTAAATGTAATGTAGAACAATGACCACTCATCATTCTAGTATAGAAAACTCACAAAAAGGGACCAGCTTACCTCGATTTCATCATCATCATCATCAAATCCCAACAAATCTTTATCAAACTCTTCTAAATATTTATAGAAATCAGGATCCTACATAAAATCAAAAAAGGACATAAGCCTCAAAAACAACCAACATATATTATGGCATGCAGCACAGCAGCAGACAGACAGAAATTAGGAAGGGGAGAAATGCATATTTCTCAAAACGAATAGCTACTTGTGGGCCTTAGGCTAAACTGTGCAACCCTAGTTAACATAGTTCAGGATTTAAGCAACAGATATAATAAGCGGGACACCAATACTATACAAAAATAATCTACCAGGGAATGTTATTGTTTCTAACCAATGAATGTAAATTGAGCAAGTAAAAACCAGGAAAGCTATGCCAGAGTGAGTAATCAAATGTTATGAGCCTATGACAATGCCATTTCCACAATCAGTGAATGGGGCAGGCGACAATTCAAGCCTTAAAGTTAGAGTGTAAGCTCAAGGGATCACTTATTGGAGTATGCAAGATGTTAAATTTAATGCAACAGCAGTTTAGGTCAAAACAGTTATTATGTGGCATTCCTTACTCATTTTGTAGCATAACTACCATTACAATATGGTTAAATTGGGAATGAAACGAACATAGAAAAACATCATCGTTCTACACAATTGTCCACCTCTCAACTTATCTCTATAACACAGATCCACCTCTGAAGGAAGTTGGTCCAACTAATACTATTTTGCAGCCAGTCACTTTATAGCCCATTCTACGATACCTACTATCAGCAGTTTCAAATACTACATTAACTCAGCAGATTGCCAGACTGCAATCAATTTCTGAATCAATTAAAATAGTTACTGTCCACAAGGGCAACCGTACCAGCTTGCAGATTCAATTTAAAAGTATCTACAGGACAAACAGCACAAGGGCACAGGCGAACCTAAAAGTCATATACTCAGGTGGGCAACCAGTAATAATAAAGCATAAGAAAAGAATAGGCACATTCAGGAACTATCAAAAATCCACTTACACTGTTAAGCATCATTTTTAAGTAATAGTAACAATAAACCGGAGGCGACAGGGACAAACCTTTTGCTGCAGCCGCTTGAGCTGCTCCACGTGCTGCTTGGCCTTTTTCTTCGAGCTTCCACCACCACTCTCCCCATCACCATCATCCATCTCATCTTCGAGCTCTTCTTCATCCTCGTCCGAGACGGGCAAGTCCACTAATCCCCCGCCAAAACCACAGCGAAAGGGGAAGAAAACCAATCAAAATCCCAAGTTAAACAAGCGCAATAGCAATAGAGCATAGAGTAACCCACAGAAATGTGGATGGATGAGGAGCCCACCGTATTCGTCGGACATGGCTACAGCCGGCGGCGGCGCGGGCGCGGAGGCGGAGGCGCCCTAGTTCAAGCGGAAGAGCACGGCTGCACGGGGTGTCGCGAACTGCCGACGCCCTCACAAGCGTCAGTTAAGGGCTTAAGGCTTGCTCGTTTGGGCCGGAACTGGCCGGGTTAGGGCCCAATCCCCGGGAGTCGATTTTACTATAAGGGCCAGTTCAAAACGTCTCTGAATTAAAAGGAATTAAGGGGAAAATAAACTATGTTTTTGCTCAATCTTCTCCGAACACGAAGGAAATTTAAGGGCATGTTTGGTTCGTAGCTAAATATAAAGATGAAAACGGTCAGAAACGGTCGGTAAACACTAAAACCATTACCGTTTTCATATTTTTTATCGGAAACAAAATCGAAAACGGTAACTCCGGAAACGGAAATGATATCGATATTTCGGAAACATCGGAAACGAAAGTTTGGTGCGGAAAATACACCGGTAACGGTCGGAATCTAAAATACAATCGGTGAATATATCAAACTTCATAATACAACAAAGTTGACAAAAGATCACAAAGACCACAAGTTCACAATTCATGATATAACAAGTTCACAATATAAAAAGTTCACAAGGATTAAAAATTTATAATATAAAAAGTGTACAAAGATCACAAGTTCACAATATAACAAGTTCATAGTAAATAAGTTCATAAAGATCACAAGTTCATAGACTCAAAGTTCATAATTCATAATATCCACTTGATCTAGCTGACATGCATGCTTACTTATGAAATATTTTTTCCTCACATAAAGAGTTTTTCACAACCTCACAGGAAAACCCTAAAACCTAGTGTGTGGAAAAGACCAAATTGTTAATCTCAACTGCCTTCCAACACCATCTATCCAAAAAAATTCTAAAGGTGTCCAAAAAATACAAAAATAAGTAATCCTTATCTAGAGACGTACAGACGATGCGAAAAATCACATGCTGGAAAATTCCGAAAAATTCCGAGACACAATTCCGAAAAATTCCGAGACACAATTCCGGAAAATTCCGAGACACAGATCCGGTAATTTCCGACAAAAACCGGTAACCGAAGGAAACGGTCGGTAAAACACCACGTCGATTCCGATACCGATTCCGATAGAAAATTCCGAAAACCGATTCCGTTTTCGAAAAATACCGTTACCGATGAATCCGACCGAAAAATTTCGAAATCGGTTTCCGGAATACCGAAAAATTCCGAAACCGTTTTCATCCCTAGCTAAATATGTCACACTTTGCCTAAGGTTAGTCGTCCGAATTGAATAACTAACCTTAGACAGAAAAATTAGGCAAAGTGTGGTAAGTTAAATAGCAAACCAAACATGCCTTAAGTTTCCAAACTATACTTAGGCCTTGTTCGGTTATTCCTATCCTATATGAATTGGATGAGATTGAACAAATTATAAAAATTTTTGACTTATTTAAGATTTAAACTCATACGATCCCACCTAATCTACATGGATTGAAAGCAAAACGAACAAGCTCTTGAGAGTGCAACCAAATCAATTAATACAAACGGTTTAACCAAGACACACGGATGATAAAATTAACTTCTTAAAAACATCACTAGGTATATGCCCATGCGTTGCAACGGACGACACTTATACACGCATAGATCATTATTTAGTGTTACTATCAAGAATCAACTTAACAATCGTAACAAATGTCAAAGTCTGTCATTTCGAACAATCAAAATGAATGCCTCACGATTGAAGGCCCTTTCTTTACCTCCTTTGTTTTTACTCCACGCCTCACGCCTGTTTATCTAGAAACATAAATATCACTTGCTCTGTTCTTAGTACTCACTTCCATTCCCTGTGCCCAAAGAGTTTAAAAGTTAATCACAGGTGCTACAGACATCATCATACCAGCCAAATCAGAAAGAAAGTTAAAAAAAGAACTTGCTTTCTGCTCTTTCTGAATTCGACGGTGCCATTGGTTTCTGTGTTCAGAAAATGGGAACTGTATGTATGTTCTGGCCTCTGCATCCTCAGCGCACTTGGCATCTCTTTTGTTACCACTGCACGTCATCGTAAACGCAGGGTCGATGGTTTCAGCCTTTGAAGTAATAAGGGGTGTTTGAATGCGCTAGAGATATTACTTAACTGTTTAAATTAGCTAAAGACATCAGCTAATAGTTCAACTATTAGTTATTTTCAGCAAATTAGCTAGTAGTTAACTAACTATTTATTAGCTACCTAATTCTCCTAGCGATTTTTTATTAATACGATGCAAGCTACCAAAAGATATTACATGGTAGAAATATTAAGAATAATGTACATGTAGAAAAGTGGACCTACACGATAATCATTAGAATGACATCTCAGTAAGCAATGAATCCAAGTGTTTGCACGACACTAAAAAGAGCACAACAAAAGTGAAGCTGTATCGTACCAGGTAGCTTGCATCATATTAATAAAGCTCGTTCATGATGGTTGACTTGCCTACACCGGGCAGCCCAATTACCCCAATCATCACGAAATAATTGTTCTCGGTCAGATACTGCAAAAACACGGAGAGGGTTAGTACGTTTTGAGGGAACAAAATTTATATGTACATATGTATGTATTTAAAAAACACCTGCCATAAATTTTATCACTATTTAAAACCCCATCTCCAACATAGAAGGCATGTGTTGCTCAATGAATCTCAATTCACATCACAGATGCATATATAGGCATGATCAGCAGAAGCCAAATATAACATCTTGCGTCATTATGCGAGAAGGAAGGCATCTACGAAATGATTAAGAACTAACCTAACAAATTAGAAACATACCAACACTCAGAGGAGTCTTTAAAAGAACTAAAAGCAACACATGAAAGACATCGCCAAGAAGTTTGGCGACTCTCCTGCCGAAGGCGTCGTTGGCCATATGCACAAAGCTTCTTATCTATTTGATTGAGGCAACAAAATATAGTAGACAGTCATGCTCTCTATCTCAAAGTGGAAAGTTAAGACATGTCACTGAGATGATAATGTCCAATTGTTACAGATGAGAATTACGTGATAACGTAGTTAATTCCAACTATATCGATGGTGCTAACGTGGTAAAGACATTCAAATGTTCGATGTGACACGTACTAAATTTTAGTTATGAATTACGTGATATTGTTAGCCTACAGATTCTCATCACGTGATAACGTAGTTAATTCACTGAGGGTAGGCCATGTTTGTATCTAAACTTTACACTTTTAGATTTAAAACCTATGAGTCCTTGCCAAGCGAATCTGCGGTATTCCGGTTCAAGTCCCCCCCAGCTTTTAGCAGTTTTCATTTAATTTGATTTTTTTATTGGATTGGTTTGTTTCTGGATATTCACATACTATCTGGATTAATTTTTGGAATTAAGTTGAGTGAAAACATTTCCCACCTACATCCGTCCGTGTCGATGGTCACCTAGCTCGTAGTAGCCCTCGTCAGCCAGCTCTGCTCGATGGCAAGCAAAGTTGTTCGGTCGGGCAATACGCACAAGAGAACAAGGTTAGCAGCTCGCTCGCGAGGCAATATTATTAGGCCACCTAATCCAATTATTTCTCCCGATACCGATATCACATGATAAGGTATCATCGTGAGCAAACAAATTCAGAGGGGCTCCATGTACTGGCCGGCCGGCCGGCCGCGAAATTGTATGAACCGGCCAGCGGGCACGGCAAATCGAATTTGATTTGTGCCTGGCCCCCCCTAATGGTGGTTGTGATTCTATGCTTGTGGAAGTTTTCAGTTTTCAGCTTAATAATGATGTCTATAGGCATATATAATCTGAGTATCTGGATCAGTTGTTTTCAATTATAAGAGACATCCATCAATTGTAAGAAACATCCAGGAGCCTTCGTGATACAATATGGTGTCTTTGAAATCGGTCGCATTATAAATGTAGTTACCATATAATATGTACGAAGGGTCAGATAGAGATGTTTTTTACAAAGAGATCCTTCAAAAAAACATTATATTAAATGAGGTTATAAGTTCCTGAGAGCAAGTGACGGTTTGAACGAAGAAGTGGAGAATCCCGAGGCAATTAAACTCCCGCATTACTGCTCGTCGTCATCAGCAGCGACAATTAAGGTGGATGCGCGGGGCGGCGCTACACACGCAGCGAGCAGGGCTCCCGGGCCGGCCCCCGAGACCCATGGAAGGGGCACGGGGGTGGCCGTGAACCCGAGGCCAAGAACAGAAGACTTTGGAAGGTGAATGGAGCGGATCGATGGCCTCGGTTCTAGGCCGTCGGCCCCATCTTTGCCGGGTGTGGCTTCTCCGATGTCAAACACCCACCCACCCCATAATCCGAGCGAGCACGGAGCATGCATAGAAGAGAGCTGACCTCCGTACTCTGCATGGCCATGGCTCTTGCTCTTGCACTTGCATTCCAGGTGGCGGCACGATTTTAGAGCTAAACTTGGCTGCGACTGCGACCGTGCGCCAGCTCAGCTGGAGTCCGGTCGGCGGAGCTGTTCTGCGCTTTTTTACTCGACGGCTCTACGCATCGGTGCTGTTCTGTGGCGCTGTAACTTTTCCGCGATCTTCGTTTTCCCTTTCTGAACCTGTCCATTGTCCAAGCTTTGTCCCGCGGCGGCACAGTTGGCTGGCTCGCCTCAAGCTTTGGGTCTCAGACTCTCTGTCCAGCCAGCCAGCAGCCCAGCACCCAGCAGAGAGTATCACGAGGCAGAGCAGGAGGTTGGCTCCGCTTGCGCGTGTCTTGCTGCACGAGCAGGGGATCGATGGACGCTTTTGGGGCCTGACGCGGCAAAAGGTTTCTGGAATCTGGCCAAGTCAAATCACTGAGCAGTACAGCGGTAGCAGTAAAATCATGAGCAAATCACCATCGTCCGTCAGCCGGTGGTCAAGTCCACCCACCGGTACAAAAGAAGCATGCGGATCTGAAAGCCGCGCCTAGGGATTGGGGACCATCGGCTCCCTCCTCCGCTCCCTTTGTAAACCGTCTCTTGGTGCTCTACGGGAGGTCGGACGGGAAGATGACAAGCGACGAGGGCAGACGATCGACGACGATATGCGCCCCAGCAGCTCCGGCGGACGATCCGGTCCGTGAAACGCCCTCCGCTCCATCGAGACTCACGGACGGCAGACATTAGTAGAAATATAGGATCACAATATGTACTTGTTGGAATTATAGATTCAAATTTATCTTCTATTGATGGAATTACGTGATATTGTGATGTGGAAACAGGATAGAATAGTCTATGACTGAGCCTAGAGGTTGTTATGATTTGCACAGAACTCGAGATTTTGTGAGCGATAAATATTGTAACTTTGCTACATATGGTGTAACGACGTATGTCGTGTGCACCTATTTCCAAGCTTGGATGCTCATTATTACTTGTACCAAATATTTTAGTTTTGTGGAACTTTGATGCTTTGGCATGCAGGTTGGGGCCATCACCTGGTCATGGACATTCCTCTGAGATTTATGGCCCTGGAGATGGAGTAGGTGGATGCCATCTATCTTGCTGTTCTTATGGTGGACACCGTGGTAAATATCATGCTTGCCACAACCATTCATCGGAATGGGCCAGGCACAACATTTCACCTGAACCTGGTCCTATCAGATCTTACTGGTGATCTCTTGTTCTGACAGTAAATGTTTGTCGTTATGGCATTTCCAACAACTTTTCATACTATTTAGTCCTGGCCATTTAAATAGTTTGTTCCTTAATCTAGGATAACGAAAAGGACTTCCTCCGATCATGTTTCTCATTGTGCAAAAGGATCTGACAGACAGATACGCCCAGCAGGAGGTTATAGGAAGAATTATTCTGCTAACTAGGGGAGTGGCAGTCAGAACAGACCGTATCATGATGATAGCTATCTACCAACTAAATTCCTGGATGACCATTTTCCTGAGATAGATGCTGCAAAACATCAGTCTTACTTATGCGATTTTCAATCTTCAAGTAAGCATATTCCTGTTCACCCCTCACATGGTCAATCATGTCAAAGGAATGAAGTAGCAGAGACCAGTTAATCGATTTCATCCCATCCACCATAAGCAACTTGAGCGCCGTCCCAATGAAGATTTTCATGATTGCTTTGATAGCAGTCAGAAATTCAGAAATGCTTATAATGACAAGGTAGTAAAAAGGAAATTTATAAAACAAGATTTCCTTGGAAACACTTACAATGGTGCTTGTGTTGGTAAATATGATAGAAACAGTTGCAGGAAAAGGAATGCAGATCATTTTGGTGGAGAGAAAACCAGGAAGAATGACACAAATAAGGACAGGTCTAAAAGGCTTCGCTGCCCCCTTGAGCAGGACCAATGGCAACAGGTTGAGTGCAACGAGATGAGAAATGATAGTCGGGAGGGAAATGTTGAAATGACCAGGTTAGTGTGTCAAGATGGAGCAAAACGGAACTTCAACCAAAAGAAGAATGCTACAGCTCCTGCTTCTAGTGACTCAACAAAGTGTGATGGGAAAAATATATTAAGTCCCAAGTGCAGCAAAACTATTGCTTCATCACACACACCAAATTTGAGCGAAGGAAGTAATGACATGGATCCAAAATCTGACAACTACGTTGATGGTTGCACTGAAAGAGGTATACTGCAGCATATTCCAGTCACCCATACAGAGAGGAATATACAACTGAAAATATCAGATAATTTTACTCAGTCTGAGGCGTTTCGCCGAGATTGTTTAATCCTGTGGAGAGAAAGACAATTAAGAAAGGATAGTGCTGCTAAGGCTGATAACATCGTGAAACCTGACCAACAATAGACTGCACAAAGAAGCAAGATGTCAACTGGAAGAAGAGTGGGGAGTGGAGGATCTGCTGCGTCTTCTTGCTCAAAAAGCGATAATAAAGACGACTCTGCTCCAGAGTGTTCTGACCAATTTAGTGGTGCAACATCATCTGATAAACTACAAAAGTTTGGTGAAGGAAGAGCTAACAAAAAGTTAGAGCAGACCATCAAATTCCCCAGTAACAGTAAATGCAACAAAAGGCCTCAAGACGCAACAGCTGAGAAAGTATTGAAGTGTAGTCTCAAGCTTCTGTCAGAAGCAGATCCTCTTGAAATTGCACAACCTAAAGGAAAGGAAAAACTTGTTGACAGGAGGCAGGTATCAACCGAACATCAAGATGCCAAGGCGCATAGTAGTTTGAATGGTTGTTCTGACACTTGTAAGGTGGATCAAGCAGCTATTTCGCACTGTCATAATAGTGCACATCAGAATATTTCTCAACAGGAGAAAAAAGTGCTGTTTCGGATGCAAGAAGGGAAGAGAAACCAGGTGTAAAATGTGAAAAGAAAGCAGCAGGCCATGGTGCCAAACTGGCTGAACAATCTACTGGTCTGTATAGTGACCCAATATCACTGGACAAAGAGACTGTTGTTAGTTGTTCAAAGCATGGCACTTCGAAGGTAAATGCACTAAAGGTTCCAGATCATGAGATTGAGAGTACTTCACTCGATGGGTCAATGCTGCCTCGAGGAACTGTGCAAATCATAATGTTGGGGGAGGGGCGGTGGAGGCAAAGGGAGGAGGTGAGGCGGAGAGAGGTCGCGTCGGCGGTGGAGGCAGGGGGCGAGCAACGCGGCAGAGAGGAACGTGCGGGGGGAGGTTAGGGATTGGGTGGTCGCGTGGTGGAGAAGGATGGAGTGTGGGAGACGCAGACACACGATGCGATATGGACGGTCCGGATCCATGGACGGCAGAACGGCAGAACCAGGGAGGCAGACTACTCTTGCTCTCTTAATATGTTGTACAGATATCCTCCACTCCTTTCGTGCTAATGCATACTTCTATCTACCATCATGTAGAGCCTCTGTCAACAAATACATTTACCTAATTGTTGATTATTTGTTTGTTGCTGGTCTTTGTCATAACATTCGCACTGTATTTCCTAATAGACAGTGCTGCAGCTGTTTGGTTGCATTTTTCAGTATACGATTTTATATTAAATGCGAATTGATGCCTATTTTATTGTACAGTCACAAGCCTTTTTCTCTACAAGTTCAATGAAATTTGAATATATCCACAATGAGTTTCTCTTAGTCAAATGCCTTGATTATTTTTTTGCACACCAAGTGATCTAGTGGCTCCTTGATGATCTATTCAAGCTCGCAACCAGAAACATGTTTCAAGTAGAGAAGAGCTTGTCAAGGATCAGGTGAGGCGACTCACTTTGTGTATCTGAAATTATGAATGCTTTAAGCGAGTTTTTTTATTTTATTTTTTTAGTTTTAGATAGTGACAAAATTTGAGATGAAAAGGAGCTTGAATAGCAGGGCTCTAATAACATGCAAAAAGGTGAGGCGACTCACAGAGAGAATGTCTAATGCCTCCCCACTATCATTTTATCTAAAAATTAGCATCAACCGATATATACCGGAAGAATGCATATAAACTTTATACCCCAATAAAAAACCCCCAATACACATAAGCTCGGCATTGTATTACTTAACATATGTCGTATAAAAGTTAAGTATTGAAAAGAAGTCAGTTCATTTTATGTTTGAGCGACAAATTCACTAACATATCGCAGGCTACTAAAGATTAGTTACAGCGACAAATTCGCTTGAAAGTTCAGTGCATCACCGCTGATATATGCCATGATATATTTGAACATAACTGATTGGCGACCATATAATGAACACGCCATGATTTATCCTAAACAAAGCGAGTATATGCAAGTAGCATTTATCAGCGGTGATGCACTGAACTGCAACAAGTTGCAAAACTAAGAGGCGACTCCGAGAAATTATCAACCTCTAGCAACTAAAAACATGTCTCCCAATAATATATCCACAAAGAAAGCAAATTACTTGCTGCAAAATGGAACTACAAGCCAACATGAGAGCAATGTACCTGGTAGAAATTGACAATGACCGGAAGAATGTGAGCTACATAATCTTGTGGCTCCAACAATTTACCAAGAGCAGCACAACCTTCAACAGCCAACAAACGCACTGAATCTTGATCTGAAAATAAAGACCACGATGTTTTAGACATAGCCCGCGAATCGCCCACAAAAGTGTATGACTATATGCAAACACTAACTCAATGATTCAATAATGATTAGATTGTTTCAAAACACAGGTAGATTTAGGTTTTCTTTAGTATGCCTTTCAGAGAAATATATCTGGCTTTAAGGTATTCAAACATTGCCAAAAAACCGGGCGCGTGTGTTGGCCTAGTGGCGCCACCAACTGATGATGTTCAGGAATTAGAAAATAGATATAACCATTGATCGTCAACGTCTCAATTATCCGGATTCCACGCGCGGATCAGATCGTTCTACCAGCAAGATCCATAATCATTGGCCAGTAACTTATATATTAAACTGGATCCGATTATGATAAACTGAACACAGAGAACAATAGTAGCACACAGTGCGTAATGAATACCTACCCCAGTAAACCCAGTATGAATGAATCAGAATTATTCATAGGATATTACCGTCATGAGGAGGTGATGATAATGATATAATGTCGCCATGATTAAGCTTGACCGGGGATGAATTTTTCTTGGCCTTTTTCAGTTGATGAATGTGCCATTTGAGCTACATCAGAGATTAGTTCAACAAATGTAGGAAAAGAAAACAGAACTGACAGATAGAGGAAGATTCAGAAGAAGAAAAAACACCTTGTGTCCTTGAGGAAAACAGGCACAGGCTCGTGGCGGTTCAGCTCCCCTAAGACAGTGTCCCTGTATATCTTGCAATGCATCCCGCTGATCAGCTGGGCCGCCACACGTCTTGCAATGCGTTGCAACGGAATCAATATGAATACATTGATATACAATGTCTCACAATCTAGCATAAGTAGGAATAATTGTATAAAGCAGCTGCCGCTATTAAACAAAGATGGGATGGATAATAATACATGTTGCAAAGACCATCCCTTTCATCAGTTCTAGGCTATCAGGCTTGTCATTGCGTTTCCTCGGTCCATGCGTTAATCCTGCAAAAGTAGAAGTCCACTTATTCATAGCTCATGAGAGATGAACTGAATGGAATCACTGGTAAGGAATACAAGATATCTAGGGATCACCTTTCATCGAATGCTTAAACCAGATCTTCAACTCAGTTTTAATACAACAAACTTGGAGTTGGAGAAATGAAACTGTCCAATACAGCAATCGATTTGTCTTTGGATTGAATTCCTCAACCATAACTTTGGGACAACAACTGAATTATCTACAAGGTAAGTAGACAGCAGCACGAATCACTCGTCTTAATCCCTAATAATCGCAGTGTACCGATCGCACTAATCGCGTGTGATCCATCCACAATGGGCCCTACTAACAAATCGCTCGCGCTCATCAACCCTGATATCCGAACACCATGTCACAAAATTCGAAGCTCAAAGCAACAAAAAGGCGCAGAATCTTACCCAATCGCGTTCATGGAGTTCGTCTCGATCCGAATCGTGCTGCCTCCTGTCTTGATCATGCTCACGGCCGCCGCGGCCGTAGTCCCGGTCTCGGCCTCTCCCATCCCAGCGGCGGTCGCGGTCGTCCCTCATCGGAGCAGGAGGGGCCGCATCAGCATCCGCTCGAGCTCGAGGCGGAGGTTGCGGGCATGGTCGGGGTCGTCGGGGCGGGCGAGCCCGGGGAATTTGGCCGACTCCGCGCCAGCAGGGCCCTCGGCGACGGTGGCAGAGCTAGGGTTGGAAGCCGTAGGCTGGAGGATGGCGTGGATGATGGTGAGGAGCGTACGGACGAAGTAGTCGGGGAAGTCGGCGCCCTTCTCCTTGAGCTTGGCGTCGAACTCGGGGACGGTTGTGGAGTCGCGGCCGAGCTCAGTGATGAACTCGGTCAGCACCTTGTCGCCGACGCCGATGTGGGTTTCGAGGTCGGAGCAAGGATTCTTGCCTTCTTCGACGGCGACAGCTTCATCGTGCTGGTGGCCATGGCTCTTCCATCCGTCCTCGCCGCGTGGTGTAGTGCAGGTCGTGCGTGCGTAAGTGGCGGAGCGGTTGAGGTTGTGCTCGTGGGGAGGAGGTCGAGGAGTGCGGCGCGCCGTCGTGGAAGGGAGGCCATCGCCCACACCGAGGATGGCAGGCGCGCTGGGCTGCACAATGGGCCGCACGAAACACTGGGCCGCACGAACACTGGCCTGTATAAACCGTGGCGCTGCTATAGAGTTTTTTTATTAGTGCCATACCGCCCACGGAGAGTATCGAAACGTGGCTTATAAACGTTAGTGTATGTTGTCTATTGTTCAGACTAAAAGCATTAGTGTTGTCTGTTATTCAGATTTTTTGGCGGCGCGAGGCTGTCCGTCGATGGCAGAACGGGCCTTTGGCAGAACAGGTCAAAGGCAGAACGGTCAAAGGCAGACTACTATTGCTTACTTAATAAGTAGTAGAGATTTTTCAAAGATCCTTATGTCTTGGTTGCACGGTCGGTACGTTCTCTTACTATAAAAACTAGTTTTTTTATCTTGCTTGATTTTTAAAATGTTTATTTTTATTTTGCTAATGTGCTACATGAGGTAATAAATTATACTAAGTTGAAAGTTAAAAAGGTAATCATAATGTAAATATTTAAATATATCTTCGAAATTCTAAAAATCATACTTAAATATTTTTTGCATGAAAATATTAATGCAACTAAAATCCTAAAATCCAGTGTGAATATTAGAAAAACTAGTTAAAACATTTTTTATAAAACCATGCTCTGTGGCGTTTGGTTTGGAATTGCTTTGGTCTTTATGAACTTGTTTTTGTTGTTTGCTTGACAATATAAGCTCTCGTTGTCTATAAGAATTAGTTGATATATGTCGTGTTTGTTTTGGCTTCTCAGTCAATTTTGGCGAGCGGATTCTAGCCACCAAACATTTCATTTCTTAGTTTGATTCCTTAAAAATGTTTAGTCCAAATCAACATAAATGTAAAATTCATCGAAAAATTCGTCGCTTTCTAAACCCTAAATTATGCAAAACCCACGATATCTAGATTATCATAATAACTAGATTATTCACGAATCCAGATTCTCATAAAAAAACTCTTAAAAAATCAAATTAGACGACTAATAGATTGTCCCGTAGAAGAATAAACAATAGTGGAGCATCTTTATGATTACGTGTGTACGACATGACAGTTCATTGTCCTAAGACTATCCACACTTATATAACTCTAAATTTCTACCTTAAAAGAAATATTTAAAAGGGAAATAGGGTCAAACCTTTTCCTATAAATAATTTTGGTGGTTGAAATTCCCAACACAAATATTGGATTAACTAGTTTGCTCTAGATATATGTTCTACAGGTGCATAAAGGTTCAACACAAACCAATAGAAGATTAAAGATAGGGTTCAAAATCAAAGGAGCAAATAAACCAAAAGTCCCCTGGTCTGGCGCACCGGACTGTCCGGTGTGCCACCGGACAGTGTCCGGTACACTAGGCCGTACAGACTCCAACTCGCTACTCTCGGGTTTCTCCAGCGCCACTCCGCTATAATTCACCGGACTGTCCGGTGTGTGCCACCGGACTGTCCGGTGCACCAGCGGAGCAATGGCTCCTTCGCGCAACGGTCGACTGCACAGTGCCCCTGACAGCGCTACAGTACGCGACAGAAGTCATAGCAGAGGTCAGAGGCGCACCAGACAGTGAACAGTGCCCGTCCAGTGCGGCACCGGACTGTCCAGTGTCACCAGAAGTCAGCGCTCCAACGGTCGACTGCATCAGAACCCTAACAGTGCGGGAAGAAGCCGGTGGTAGGGACTGGAGACGACCCCGCGCCGGCGGCCGCCCCATCCTCCAAGAAGAGGAAACTAGGTATTGCTGTGGGAGGACTGGGTGTGTCTGATGGTTTTGCTAGGGAATTGATGAGGACATGCGCGGCCCCGGGGGGAAGGATGTCTTCGCCCGAGCTCCGGGAGTCTTCGGCGCGGATGCTGAGGGTTACCGGGGGTTGGTGGCCTAAGAATGTTCCTATCCCCCGCGCGGCCGGCGAAGACTTTTTTACATCTCGCATGGTTCGTGACTGGAAAGTGTTTCCTTACGGGCGGAATATTGCTGCTGTTGTGTCGGCAGTGATGGACAAGGATCGTCAGGGAGCTGCACAGAAGCGCCAGGCGGTCGTCAGGCTTCATGAGGCCAGGCCGAAGAGGCCGCGGGGGACTGCGAAAGCTGCTGCCCCCGGCGGAAGCCAGCCGCCGCTGGCAGCGAAGTCGGTCGTCCCTGCATCCAGTAGGGCACCGGAGGCTGCGAAGGCGGCTGCCACCGGTGGTTCCAAGTCTGTGAAGGCCGCCCCTGCATCCAGCGGGGTGCCGGAGGCTGCGAAGGCAGCCCGAGAGTTGCCGCCGCCAGGCAAGCGCGTCGTCGACTTCGCCACTGACATTAGTGTGGAAGATTATCTTGTTGGTAAGTCGTTGGCTTGATTTTTTTTAAAAAAATATGTTGATATGTCGCAGGGTCGGACGAAGGCCAACTTGTTGTTGTTCTGCCCGCCGTGGCGACCACGGCGGCTGCCGTGGTGCCCAGGGCGAAGGGCAGTGCTCTTAGTGCCGGTGGTGAGATTCCGGCACTCGCTGCCGTCAGGGACGAGGCGGGTGCTGTGTCCCGCCGGCTGAAGGAGCTGAAGGAGGCACTAAGTCAGGTATGTTGGGCTAGACTTCGGTTTTTTACCGGCTTTGCTGGGGCTGTGGTCTTATGTGTGTCTTGTAGGCGGCTGACTTCGCTGACCGCACGGCGTCAGGGGCCCTGACGGCAGTTGTGTCTGCCGAAGTCGAGAGACTTCGGACGCAACATGCTGACGCCGTCCGGGAAAAGTCGGCCGCCGACAGCAAATGCCGCAAGCTGGCGGATAAGGTGGCCGCGCTGGAGGGTGAGAGGACTGACCTCCGGCGCCAACTGGCGGAGGAAAGGAAGGAGGCGAATGAGGCCCTCGCCAAGGCGCAGTCTGCGCAGGCGGAAGCCAATTTGGCGCGGGCGGAGGGCAGTCTTGTCAGGCAGCGCGCCGAGGAGTTGGAGGGGCGGCTCAACGCTCTGCAGGCTCGTGTGGAGAGGGCCGAGGCTTCGACGCGCTCGGAGGCTGAGCGGACACGCAAACAGCTTGTGGATTCATACCATGAGCTGGGCGCGTGGACCGCTGACTTCGAAGTGTCGGACCGAGAGCCCGGACTTCGCTGCTTCGAGTGGATACAAGAGGAGTTGCTGGCGCTCCCCACCATTGTGGAGGGGTTTATGTCCTATGCCTCCCTAGTCACCTGCGAGGGGGCGATGAACGCATTATCCCGCGAAGGGTGCCGGCACTATGAGGTTTTTGACCAAGCTGATGAGGATTTCGAGCGCGATATTTACAAGGTTGAGGACCCTGTGGTGAAGGAATCCGCGGGAGCCCTCTACGACCGGATGTGGGCCCCCCACGGTCGGGAGGTGGTCAGGGAGCGGGCTGAGACGGCGAGGGGTTAGGTAATGTTTGGCTTTCGTTTGGTGTTTGTTGAATGTGGGTTAAATGTGGGTTTGCTGAATATGTGTGCTGTGTCTCAGGCAGCGCGTGGCGAGAGGGTGGATGACTTCGGGGCTTTGAACAGCGCGCAGCCTGACTCGGAGGCGAACCCGACGGTGGTTGCGTCCGAGACCGCCCCGGAGCTGCCCCCGGAGACCGTCGAAGGCGTTCCCGATGCTCCCGCAACCACTGCGGCCGGCGGAGGCCCATCGCCAACTGCCGCGCCGAGGGCTGAGGATCCTGTGGAGATGGCGGCGGAGCCGGCAGCGGAGGATCCCGCGACGGCTGGGTCTTCGCAGGTGGATTAGTGGGTGTGGGTAGTTAGGGAATTTTGGATATGTTGCTGAACCTTGGTTGCTGCGCAGGTTCAAGATTTTGGGCCTGCGCACGCAACCACTACTACTAATTTTTTGGCGGCTTCGACCGTGGATGATGGGAATAAATCGGATGAGTCTGCATCTAAGTTTTCTGACTTTGGTGACTCTGGGGGCTCGGTTGAGTGGAGCGAGGAGTCGTCGGATGAGGACTTGGACTATTTTGCGGCCTTGGATGTGGCAGCAGCGGAGGCTTCGCCGCATGCTGCGGATGCTGAAGTTGTGTCTGGTTCGAGTGCTGGGCATAGGCGGCGAAGGGCGGTCGCGAAGCGTAGAGTGAGTGAGGCGGACGGTGGTCGGCTTCGTGTGAGTAGGGCTGGCAGGCAGGAACTGTTGTCCTTGCCGGCCGCTGTGAGTGCAGGTGAGGGGGAACTGCGAAGTCTTTTTGCGGGTGAGGAGCTGAGGATAATGCTTTTTAACTATAGGGAGATGGGAATTATTCCGAAGGTTGAGCCGATGTAAAGTGTGATGCCCTCGCTTGTACATATGTAATAGCTTGTATGATGAAGTTATGTGCCTTTGGCATGCTCACGAAGGCGTTGCGTACTTGGTCTGGTGTGTTTGTTATGTTGCGCTGGTGCGCATGTAGTCGTTCTTTGCGCGGACGGTTTGGTATAGTCGTTTTCGCACTTGTTAGGCTTCTTCCGGCTGCACCCTTAGGCGACTGTTGCACGGATAGTCTTCGCGGAAGACTTTGATTTTTCGCACTTGCTGTGGTAGCCCGACTGCACCCTTAGGCGACTTCTGCACGGATAGTCTTCGCGGAAGACTACGATTTTTCGCGCTTGTGCTAGTCCGGCTGCACCCTTAGGCGACTTCTGCACGGATAGTCTTCGCGGAAGACTTCAATTTTTCGCACTTGTTGTGCTAGTCCGGCTGCACCCTTAGGCGACTTCTGCACGGATAGTCTTCGCGGAAGACTTCGATTTTTCGCACTTGTTGTGCTAGTCCGGCTGCACCCTTAGGCGACTTCTGCACGGATAGTCTTCGCGGAAGACTTCGATTTTTCGCACTTGTTGTGCTAGTCCGGCTGCACCCTTAGGCGACTTCTGGACGGATAGTCTTCGCGGAAGACTACGATTTTTCGCACTTGTTGTGCTAGTCCGGCTGCACCCTTCGGCGGCTTCTGCGCGGAGTTGTCGCACGCGAGGGTGGCTGATGCTGGGCCTCGTGGTGACTATGTATTGGTCGAATTTCGAAGACCGTCGGCGCGGTCTTTTTTCGACGTAGATTTTGCGGGGGATTTTGCACTTGTATATTACATGACTCCGCCTCATTAAAAACCTCACCCCCCGGGAGGAAAAGAGTGCGGGCCAGAATAAAAATTGTCTGTGCGAATTACAAGGGCGAGCTGGCCCTAATGAGTCAAACAAAAAATTTGCGGAGATTATCGATGTTTCAGGAATGCTCCAGGTCTTCGCCGTTTGGCGTTGCGAGCTTGTATGCGCTGGGGGAGGCCTTCGTCTTGACGATGAAAGGGCCCTCCCACCTGGGCTCCAGCTTGCCCCTGGACTCTGTTCGAGCTGTACGGACGAGTACGAGGTCCCCTTCGCTGAATTCCCTTGGGATGACTGCCTGATCGCGCCATGCCTTTGTCTGGGCTTGGTATTTGTCCAGAGCTTGTAGGGCGAAGACACGGTCTCCGTCGATGAGGTCCTTCGAAGTCGGCTCGTCTACGTCTGGGACGGCCGATGCGGCTGTCCGAGGCGACCCATGCTTTATTTCTTGCGGAGTCATGGCCTCCGATCCGTATAATAGGTGGAAGGGGGTGAACCCAGTCGCCCTGCACTCAGTTGTATTCAGTGCCCAGACCACTTCGGGTAACAGGTCGGGCCACTTGCCTTTCTTGTCGTCGAGGAGCATTTTCTTGACGGTTGTGAAAATTTTGCCGTTGGCGCGCTCCACGACTCCGTTGGACTGGGGGTGGTACACGGAGGCGAAGGCAAGCTTGGTGCCGATGGAGAAACAGAAGTCTTTGAAATCTTGGTTGTCGAACTGCTTGCCGTTGTCGACCGTGAGTTCGGACGGTACACCGAAGCGGCAAACAATATTTTGCCAGAAGAATTTCTGGGCTGTCTTCGATGTGATGGTGGATACTGCCCTCGCTTCAATCCATTTGGTGAAGTATTCAACGGTGACGAAGGTGAACTTGAGGTTCCCTTGAGCCGTGGGCAGGGGCCCGACAATGTATAGGCCCCAGCGCTGAAGGGGCCACGTGTGGGCGATCAGCTTCGTGAACTGCGAGGGGCGCCCCGAGCGTGGGGAAAATTTCTAATAGGCTTCGTAGGATCTGACGACCCGATTTGCGGCGCAAATAATGGCGGGCCAGTAGAAACCTTGGCGAATCACCTTTGCCGCTAGGGCCCTAGGCCCCGCGTGGGAGCCACAGGTCCCCTTGTGGACTTCGCGCAGGATTTAAACGCCTTCGGTCTCGGTGACGCACTTAAGCATCAGTTGACTGACCCCCTTTTTGTAAAGTTGGCCCTCGACCAGTGCGAAGTCTCGGCTTCGGTGGTGGAGGCGCTTGGCCTCATTGCTGTCGATTGGGTGATAGTACCCCTGCAGGTATAGGGTTATTGGCGCCCGCCAGTCTTCGGTCATGATGAGATTGATTATGCGGTGGCCTTCGCTGTCGTTGGTTATTTGCAGCCCTTCAGGGCTGCGGACGGCTGGCGTGCCGATGACGTGGTAGAACACGTCGGAGGGTAGGGCTTCACCCCTGGCGGCTGCCTTGGCCAATGCGTCGGCTTCTTCATTCTTGGCCCGGTCCACGTGCTGCAATGTGAATCCCTTGAATTGTCTCTCGAGACTTCAAATGGCCGCAAGGTATTGCATAAGAGCGGGGTCCTTTGCTGCATAATCTTTCTCGACCTGGACGGCGACTACTTTGGAGTCTGTTCGGACTATGCAGGTGGTGACACCGAGGGCTCTTAGTTTGCGGAGGTCGAGGATGACAGCTTCGTATTCTGCTATGTTGTTTGTACATCTGTCAGATTCCAGAGTGAAGCTTAAGCGTGCCGCGTATCTGTGCTTGACCCCGGCGGGTGAGGTGATGACTGCAGCAGCGCCTGCCCCTGCATGGCACCATGCGCCATCGCAGTGGATTGTCCAAACTTTCTCTGCAGACGGGTCCGGCTGTGTTATTGGCCCGGTCCAGTCGACGACGAAGTCTGCTAGAATTTGTGACTTGATCGCCGTTCTGGGCTCAAAAGTGATGTGGTAGCCGGAGAGTTCGGCCGCCCACTTGGCGATCCGTACCGATGCCTCGGGGTTTCTGAATAATTCGCCGAGTCCCCTATCTGAGGTGACGCGGACCTTGAATGCTTCAAAGTAGTGGCGCAGTTTGCGCGAAGACATGACAACAGCATATGCAATCTTTTCAAGTTCCGTCATGTTACACTTTGACGGTGTGAGCACTTCGGAGACGTAATAAACTGGGCACTGTCTGATCACGCCCTCTACTGTCTGCTCCTGAACTAGTGCCGCGCTGACCGCGTGCGGCGAGGCCGCCACGTAAAGCAACAGGGGTAGCGAAGAGTCGGGGCTTGTAAGAACCGCCAACTCTGACAGGTACTGTTTTAGTGAGGCGAAGGCCGCCGCCTGCTCTGGTCCCCAAGCGAAGTCTTTTGCACCGCAGAGTGTTTTGAGGAAGGGAAGACTTCGCTCAGCGGATCTGGAGATGAATCTGTTGAGGGCGGCCAATCTGCTCGTCAGACGCTGGACCTCTCTTGCCGACTGCGGGGGCGTCATGTTGATGATGGCCTGAATTTTGGTTGGGTTGGCCTCGATGCCGCGGTGTGATACCAGGTAGCCCAATATTTCCCTTGGCGAACGCCGAAGACGCACTTTTCCGGGTTCAGGCGAAGTCGTGCGTCTCGCATGTTCGCGAATGTCTCGGCGAGGTCAACGAGATGGTCCTCCTTGCTCCTGCTGGCGACGACGATGTCGTCCACATATGTGAATATATTTCTGCCAACTTGCCCCTCGAGCACAGTTTTGGTAAGCCGGGAGAAGGTGGACCCGGCGTTCTTGAGTCCCTCCGGCATTCTGATGAAACAATATGTGTCGAAGGGTGTTATAAAACTGGTGCTAGCCTTGTCTTCCTCCTTCATGTATATTTGGTGGTAACCGGAGAAGCAGTCGAGGAGTGACATGACTTCGCATCCGGCCGAGCTATCGACTATTTTGTCGATCCGCGGCAAAGGGAAGTTGTCCTTTGGGCAGGCCTTGTTGAGACTGGTGAAGTCGATGCACATTCGCCACTTGCCGCTCTTTTTCTGCACCATCACAACGTTGGAGAGCCACGTGGGGTAAGCCACTGGCTCGATAAATTTGGCTTCCAGGAGGCGGTGTACCTCCGCCTTGGCGGCCTCTGTCTTCTCGTCGGACATTTTGCGAAGCCGTTGTTTTTTCGGTCTCACCGAAGGGTCGATCCCCAAGCTGTGCTCAATTATGGATCGGCTGACCCTGACCAAGTCGAGGGCTGACCAAGCGAAGACGTCTTTGTTCTTGGACAAGCAGCAGAGGAGTTTCTCCTCTTCCTGCGAAGTGAGGTCTTCGCTGATGGTGACTGTCTGCTTGGGCGTGGCCTCGTCGAGGGGAACAGTCTTGGTCCCGTCGTTGCTCTGCAGCTGTGCCTTGTGCTCTTTGTCGGTTGGGCTGACGGACGCAGGGACTTCGCGCTGGGCCGTGAGGCAGTGCACATTTCTTTGTCCAGGGACGAAGTCCCGCTCTATGTTGCGCGCAGTCTGTTGATTGCCGTAGACCGCAATGGCGCCTAACGGACCTGGTATCTTCATGCACAGGTATAGTTCGTGAATGGCTGCCTCAAATTTGTTGATAGAGCCCCGGTCCAAGATGGCATTGTACGAATACACCATATCAACGATGTCAAAGGTTATTTGCTCACTTCGGGCATTGGGTGCTACACCGAAGGAGAGAGGTAGTTCTATTTTGCCGACAGGAAAAGTGCCCTTGCCGCCGAAACCATACAATGGGTTGTCCGAAGGCTTGAGCAGGCTGTGGCTTATGCCCATGCGGTCGAAGGCATGGAGGAAAATGATGTCTGCTTGACTGCCATTGTCGACTAGGACTTTGCGTAGGTCCCAGCCTGCCACGCTGCAGTTGATAACCATGGCGTCGATGTGGGGGGCGCTGCGCAGGTCGACGTCTCGTGCGTCGAAGGTTAGCGGTACGTGGGACCACTTTGTCTGCACGACTGGGCCGGTGACGGCGACGTGGTTGATGCTGCGGTAGTGGTCCCGCTTCTGCCGCTTTGTGTTGAAGTCTGTGCTGGACCCCCCAGTGATCATATGAATGACTCCGCGATACGGCTGATCGGCGAAGTCTTCTTGTTTTGGGGCGTGGGGGTGGGGGATGTTCTGATGTTGCTGGTGTGGAGGTGGGGGTGGGGGAGGTACGATTTGTACTTCCTGGTGGTGTTGGTATGCGTGGTGCGGTGGATGTGGGGCGGGGGCGTGGATGTATGGTGGAGGTGGTTGTTGATAGGTGTGCGCGACAACTCTGGGGTTGTCGGCTGGCTGCGCCCGTGCCATCCTGTCTTTGGTGGCCTTCGTTTCTGGGCAGTCTTTCGTTTGGTGGGCGCAGTCTTCGCCATGAAAAAGACAGTAGAATCGGCGAGGCGGCTGCGCACGCCCCCGACCCCTACCGCGAGTTCCGTTTCCGCGGCCCTGGGGGGATACTCCTGGCGGCGAGGGGCGTCAGCTGCGAGGTGCTGGTTGGCGATGTTGTGCACTTGCTGCTGATTGCGGCTGTCGCGACCGGAGTCTGGCTGCGGAGTCCTCGTCCACGTGTGGCTGGACTGTGGAGCATCTTTGGGTTTCCTCTGAGACTCGACCTTGCGCTGGTGGAGCTCTTCGGATTTGGCGTATTTTTCAAATAGCTGATATAATTCCTGGAGGTTCTTGGGCGGGTCCCTGATGCAGTGGCTATAAAGGACGCCGGCGCGAAGGCCACTGATGGCGTAGTGGATGGCGATCTGGTCATCAACTGAGGGCAGCTGTGACTTGAGTGTTAGAAACTTGCGGTAATACTCCCGCAGAGTCTCTTTTTCCAGCTGCCTGCAGAGTGAGAGTTCGGCCAAGGCGTCGGTGTCTGGGCGGTACCCTTGGAAGTTGAGCAGGAATTTGTCCCGGAGGCTTCTCCAGGAGTCAATGGACAGCGGGGGCAACCTGGTGAACCAGGTGAGAGCTGGGCCTTCGAGGGCGATGATGAAAGACTTGGCCATGGTGGCGTCGTCCCCTCCGGAAGATGCAATGGCGACCTGATAACTCATGATGTACTGTGCTGGGTCCGTGCTGCCATTGTACTTGGGATAGGTCCCTGCCCGGAAGTTGGCAGGCCAGGGTGTCACTTGCAGATGTGGCGCCAGGGGACTTCGCTCGTCGAGGTAGTTGACCCCTTGAAATGGCGCGGCGTGTGGGAAGGCGAAGTGCGGGTCTTCCATTTGCGCGCGCTGTTGCAGGGGTGGCCCGTGCTGCAGGCCGAGGTGGCCTTCGCGTATGTCTTCCGGTTGTACGCGCTGTTGCAGGGGTGGCCCGTGCTGCAGGCCGAGGTGGCCTTCGCGCTGCATCAGCGCGATCTCCCGCTCGAGGTCCTGGGCCTTCTGCTCTTCGTCGCGTATCATTTGCTGCACCTTGGCTAGTGCGGACACGTGCTGGCGCTTGGCCTCCAGTATCTATTTTTTCCTCTGGAGATTGCGGTTCTTGAGGCGCAGGGCGCGCAGCTGTAGCTGTTCTTCCGCTGAAACGCCGAGGACTTCACCGTCCTCGGTGAGGTCCGCGCCCTCCGGTGGGGGTTGCGGTTGCGGTTGTCCTTCAAGGCCGCAGGTGCGGAGAGCGTCGTCTTCGCAGGTGCGGATAACGTCATCTTCAGTGGCCTCTTGGTGGGTGGAGTGGGTGAGTGCGAGGGCCTTGCCCTTTTTTGCGGCCAGCAGTGCTGCCTTCGCAGCCTCGTCAGCCTTCGAGCTAGCTTTCTTGGGTGCCATCGCGGGTGGTTTTTTCGTAGCACGAACGGTGGGCGCCAAATGTTGGAACTTGCTCACAGGCGCAAGATGATCCAACGGGGAGATGTGGTGATGCTAACAGGGTTTCTGCACGTGATGGCAATAGCTCTGTTCATCTAGCCTCTCAAGGGCACTGTGCGGGGGTATTTATAGGTATCTGAGTGCCCAGCGTCCTGTGTTAAGGACGCAT
The DNA here is from genome assembly GCF_902167145.1 of Zea mays. Lineage (NCBI taxonomy): Eukaryota > Viridiplantae > Streptophyta > Magnoliopsida > Poales > Poaceae > Zea > Zea mays. Next base: position 25,905,798 of record NC_050100.1, on the reverse strand, counting down.
GTGCCCTCAGACACCTAGGTTATCCCCGGAATATTCCCATAAAGCGGGGTTACAGACCGTAATTACAGGGATGCCTTTACAAATTAGGCCTGTAATGCGCAGCGGCCACGCAGGGCCTGTTACAATGGGCCGTGTGGTTGTGGGCCTCCATGCTGGACGAGGTCGCAAGATGGGACGACCTCGTCACAGGTCTTCGCCCGGTGACGTATGGGACGAAGGGTGAGCCTGCCCGTTGTCTTGTCTCCGTCGGTCCAACGATTACGGCGAAGGCATCGAGCGAATGGTGGCGTCTTCGCCTTCGCCCCAACATTCACGAATCCAGATTCTCATAAAAAACTCTTAAAAAATCAAATTAGACGACTGATAGATTGTCCCGTAGAAGAATAAACAATAGTGGAGCATCTTTATGATTACGTGTGTACGACATGACAGTTCATTGTCCTAAGACTATCCACACTTATATAACTCTAAATTTCTACCTTAAAAGAAATATTTAAAAGGGAAATAGGGTCAAACCTTTTCCTATAAATAATTTTGGTGGTTGAAATTCCCAACACAAATATTGGATTAACTAGTTTGCTCTAGATATATGTTCTACAGGTGCATAAAGGTTCAACACAAACCAATAGAAGATTAAAGATAGGGTTCAAAATCAAAGGAGCAAATAAACCAAAAGTGCCCTGGTCTGGCGCACCGGACTGTCCGGTGTGCCACCGGACAGTGTCTGGTACACTAGGCCGTACAGACTCCAACTCGCTACTCTCGGGTTTCTCCAGCGCCACTCCGCTATAATTCACCGGACTGTCCGGTGTGTGCCACCGGACTGTCCGGTGCACCAGCGGAGCAATGGCTCCTTCGCGCAACGGTCGACTGCACAGTGCCCCTGACAGCGCTACAGTACGCGACAGAAGTCATAGCAGAGGTCAGAGGCGCACCGGACAGTGAACAGTGCCCATCCAGTGCGGCACCGGACTGTCCAGTGCCACCAGAAGTTAGCGCTCCAACTGTCGACTGCATCAGAACCCTAATGGTTGGGTGACGTGGCTGGCACACCGGACTGTCCGGTGCGCCCATCGACAGCAGCCACCCCCAACGGTTGTTTTGGTGGGTGAGGGCTATAGATACCCCTCAACCACCTCCACTCCAACCATCCAAGCATTCAACACTCCTCATTCAAAACAAGAGCAAAGTGCAACACTTCAAGACACAAATTGTCGAGTACCGTAATTAGGGGTACCCCCAACACTCCTAAGCACGGCCGATAAACACCTTTAGAACAAACCATAAAGACTGACAGTTCGGGTCAAAGTCAAAGCTTCGTCTATCAAGGGACGCGATCTCGCCTCGGCTGAGCCCAGCCTCGGGCGGGAACAGTAGTCCCGGACGAATTCACGTCTCGCCCGAGGGTCTCCTCAGGCAGTGAGCGCACCCTCGGCTCAGCCAAAGGCAAGCCTTGTCGAGCAAGCGACCTTGGCCAAATTGCCTTACCAGCCGACCGTATTGCATGCGCATTTAATGCTGCGATCGCCTGACACCTTATCCTGACACGCGTGCCTCAGTCGACAAGGTCAAAGTGACCGCAGTCATTTCGCCCTTTCACTGACCGATCTGACAGGAAAACAGCGCCGCCCGCCCCGCTCCGGCTGCTGTGCCATCCACCCGGGTGAAACCGGCAATGGCCAAGTTCAGCCTCGGGCGCAACAGGAAGCTCCGCCTCACCCGACCTTAGGCCTCGGCCTCGGGAGGAGATCTCCGCCTCGCCCGACCCTAGGGCTTGGCCTCAGCCTCGACCTCGGGAAGAGTCGCGTCCTCGCCCGACCCTGGGCGTCGGCCCCAGCCTTGGCCTCGGAGGAGCCGCCGCCTCGCCCGACCTCAGGCTCAGATCGACCGCGCCACAAGGGATACATCATTACCCTACTCCTAGCTAGCTCAGGCTACGAAGGAACAAGACCGGCGTCCCATCTAGCTTACCCCGGTAACAGGCAATGATGGTTCCCCGCGTGCGTCCATGACGTCGGTGGTTCTCAAGCCCCCTACGGAAGCAAGGAGACGTCAGCAAGATCCATGCAGCGCCGACAGCTATGCTTCTACAGGGCTCATACACTTCTCTAATGGACACGTTAACACATGCATAGCGACTAGGCACTTCCCCGCCGGCCACGTAGCACGTCGCTACACCCCCATTGTACAGCTGGGCCATCTCCTTATGTCTATAAAAGGGGATGTCTAGGACGGGAAGGGGGGGAAGCACGGGAGGAGGGACGGGTAGACGCACGACAAAGGGACGGGAGAAGATGGGCAGGGCCAGACCCTCTCTCTCTCGCTCTCCCGCTCTCGCTCCCTCGCAACGCTTGTAACCCCTACTACGAGCACCCTGGTGCAGGATAATACAAGTCTCATTCCCCACTTGTGTTCCATCTCGCACCAACCCTTCTGGACAGGGACACGCAGCGACAAATTTACTAGTCGGTCCAGGGACCCCCCGGGTCCGAAACGCCGACAGTTGGCGCGCCAGGTAGGGGCCTGCTGCGTGTTAACGAACACTTTCCCGTTGAGTTCCAGATGGGTAGACTTCAGCAACCTCTTCAGCCCGGGACGGTGCTCCGCTTCGGGAGTCTCGAGTTCATGTCCCTCGACGGCAGCTACGACATGGTACTCCTCCCCTCGCAGCACGACAACAACGACAGGTCGACAGTTGGCTCGCCAGGCGGCGGTGAACTCAACAACGACATCTCTCCGCGGCGGGGGAGGAACACTCGGGTCGTCCCCACCACCCTCCTCGCCAGAGGAGACGTAGACGGGGGAACCGTGGCCACGCAGGAGGTGGCACGTTATCGATTGTCGAACCGAAGCGAGTCGACGACGCTGGCACTCCTCCGGGGGACATGTCGGGTGTTGTCCTCGCGCCTGAGACAACGACGAGCGTCGCTTCCCCGCAACATGCCAGCCCCAAGCGGACTGATGACGCCAGCACCCTCGCAAAGGACCTGCTGGGCGTCACCCTCGTACCTAAGATGACGGTGCGTTCCGTGCCTGACGCGACTTCACCACCATCCATCGACTAAGAGGTATCGTTCGTATTCCACCCTGTTCCCTTTCGATTCAGCTTCGATCCACCTTGCGACCCCGCTTCGGTGAGCGCTTTCGCGAGGGCGTATCCAGACCTTCCGGGGTACCATATGTGGTCAACCTAGGACCGACTGACAGCCGTCTCAACCTTCGGACTGACGAGTTTCGAGGAAGAGGACAACCCCGACTTCGGTTGGGATTTCTCTGGCCTCAGTGGTCCCGGTGCCATGCGAGATTTCATGTCCGCATGTGACCACTGCCTCTCCGGTTGCTCTGGCGATGGCCACGACCTTGACGACGAGGGTTATGGCCCGAGTCATGAATGTTTCCACGTCGATCAGGGAGATAATGACGAAGGCAACCACCTCGACATGCTGGAGGTTGGCGATCCCCCTGGGCCCGCATCTCGCGTTGACATCCCGCGGGAGCTAGCTGTGGCCCCAGTCCCTGCGGGGGTCAGGACACACAGCTCGAGCAAATCCGCGAGATGCAGGCCAAGGTCGACGAGGAAGCAGGGCGACTTGTGCAGCTCCGACAGAACATCGAGCAGGAGTGGGCAGGCCAAACACTCGCCGGAGGAGCCCGTCATCGGGCCCGGGACGTCCAGCGCCGTATCGTCGACAACGCTAGGGCAGCGCTGCCCCCGGCCGTCAGCGGGTCCAGCCAGGACCTAGCTGCAGTGGTGATGCTACTTCGAACCATGTCGGAGCCATCCACCACCGAGGGACGGCGTATCCAGGGCGAACTCAAGGATCTCCTGGAAGGTGCCGCAGTTCGACGAGCCGAGAGCTCTGCCTACCGAAGGCGAGCTGACCCCTCGGAGCATCACGCGGCGTCCTCCCGACGCATGTGGGAGGCCTCGGTCCATCCCGAGTGCACGTGGGACAAAGCACCTGCCGCCCGAGATCACCTCGACGACGAGCAACACCGTCACGACCATCGAGCCCACCTCGAGGAGAAGGTGCGCCGAGGCTACCACCCCAGGCGTGGGGGACGCTGCGACAGTGAGGAGGATCGGAGTCCCTCGCCCGAGCCACCCGGTCTGCGAGTCTTCAGCCGGGCCATACGACGAGCGCCGTTCCCCGCCCGGTTCCGAGCCCCGACTACCATCACCAAGTACTCGGGGGAGACGAGACCGGAGTTGTGGCTCGCGGATTACCGGCTGGCATGCCAGCTGGGAGGGGCAGACGATGACAACCTCATCATCCGCAACCTCCCCCTTTTCCTCTCTGACGCTGCCCGGGCCTGGCTAGAGCATCTGCCCCCTGCGCAGATCTCCGACTGGGACGACCTGGTCAAGGCTTTCACGGGAAATTTCCAAGGCACGTACGTGCGCCCTGGGAACTCATGGGATCTCCGAAGCTGCCGCTAGCAGCCAGAGGAGTCCCTCCAAGAGTACATCCGGCGGTTTTCGAAGCAGCGCACCGAGCTGCCCAACATTACCGACTCGGATGTCATCGGGGCTTTCCTCGCCGGCACCACTTGCCGGGACCTGGTGAGCAAACTGGCTTGCTCTTCATCTCACCCCTCGGAGAACATGTCCGTTACGTGCTGCACGTTCATTTCCCGGCGTCAAACAAAGTGGCCGAGTACGAAGCCTTGGTTAATGGCCTGTGCATCGCCGTCGAGCTAGGGGTTCGGCGCCTCGACGCTCGTGGCGACTCGTAGCTCGTCATTGACCAGGTCATGAAGAACTCCCACTACCGCGATCGAAAAATGGAGGCCTACTGCGACGAAGTCCGGCGCTTGGAAGATAAGTTCTAGGGGCTGGAACTCAACCATGTTGCTCGATGGTACAACAAAACCGCAGATGAGCTGGCGAAAATAGCCTCGGGGCGAATGACAGTTCCCCCGGACGTCTTCTCCAAGGATATATATCAGCCATCCGTCAAAGTCAACGACGCGCTCGAGCCCGAGGAGGCCTCGGCCCAGCCCGAGGTACCCTCGGCCGCCGAGGGTGAGGCCCTGCGCATCGAGAGGGAGCGGAATGGGGTCACACCGGTCCCGAACTGGAAGGCCCCGTACCTGGAATATCTCCTCCGAGGAGAGCTGCCCCTCGACAAGGCTGAAGCTCGGCGACTGGCTCGGCGCGCCAAGTCGTTCGTTTTACTGGGTAATGAAAAGGAGTTGTACCACAGCAGCCCCTCAGGCATCCTCCAACGATGCATATCCATTGCCCAAGGACGAGAGCTGTTACAAGAAATACACTCGAGGGCTTGTGGTCACCATGCAGCACCTAGAGCCCTCGTGGGAAACGCTTTCTAACAAGGTTTCTACTGGCCAACCGCAGTGGTCGACGCCACTAGGATTGTACGCTCCTGCCGGGGGTGTCAGTTCTACGCGAGATAGACTCACCTACCCGCTCAGGCCCTGCAGACAATACCCATCACTTAGCCATTTGCCGTTTGGGGTCTGGACCTCGTCGGTCCCTTGCAGAAGGCACCCGGGGGCTTCACGCACCTGCTGGTCGCCATCGACAAATTCTCCAAGTGGATCAAAGTCCGACCCTTAACCAGCATCAGGTCTGAGCAGGCGGTGGCGTTCTTCACAAGTATCATCCATCGCTTTAGAGTCCCAAACTCCATCATCACCGACAATGGCACGTAGTTCACCGGGAAAAAGTTCCTGGACTTCTGCGAGGACCACCACATCCGTGTGGACTGGGCCGCCGTGGCTCACTCGATGACAAATGGGCAGGTGGAGCGCGCCAACGGTATGATTTTACAAGGACTAAAGCCGAGGATCTACAACGACCTCAACAAGTTTGGCAAGCGGTGGATGAAAGAGCTACCCTCGGTGGTTTGGAGTCTGAGGACGACGTCGAGCCGGGCCACGGGCTTCACACCGTTTTTCCTAGTCTATGGGGACGAGGCCATCTTACCCACATACTTGGAATACGGTTCCCCAAGGACAAAGGCGTACGACGATCGAGGCAATCAGACCAGCCGAGAAGATTCCTTGGACCAGCTGGAAGAGGCTCGGGACGTGGCCTTACTACACTCAACGCGGTATCAGCAGTCTCTGCGACGCTACCACGCCCGAAGGGTTCGGCCCCGAGACTTCCAAGTGGGGGACTTGGTACTTCGGCTGCGACAAGACGCCCGAGGACGCCACAAGCTTACTCCTCCTTGGGAGGGGCCGTTCATCATCGCCAAAGTTCTGAAGCCCGGGACATACAAGCTGGCCAACGATCAAGGCAAGGTCTACAACAACGCTTGGAACATCAAACAGCTATGTCGCTTTTACCCTTAAAATGTTTCAAGTCGTTCATGTATCTCGTTTTTCTTTACATACACGAATAAAGTCTAACCATCAAGGAAGGATCGGCCTTGCCTCGGCAAAGCCCGACCCTCCCTTAGGGGCTAGAAGGGGGGACACCCCCTCTGCGTCAAAATTTTCTTCGGAAAAGTTTTCTACCAAGAAAAGTTTTCTACCAAAACAACTCTCGTGCTTTCCGACTATATCGATAACGGAACCCTGACAACGAGCGGGAGAGACCTTGAACGGCAAGGCTGACCGAGCCGAGGGACTCCTACGCCTCCGGGATACGGATACCTCACTCGTCACCTTCCGCGAAAAGTAACTCGCGCTCGGATAAGCGGTTCTGCTGTCGAACAAGTCCTAATGCTCGGGTAGAAAATGACTTTCGTGCTTTCGACTATATCGATAGCAGGATTGAAAGGGAAATGTGCCCTTGGGCCATTTCTAAGAATTTTGGTGATTGAGTGCCAACTCAAGTGCTTAAATGTGAATTTATGCCATGGATGAATAAAGTGCAAATCAAGAGCAAAGGTATGTTTCTAAGTCTTAGTACATTGGTTTTGTGTACTAATATACTTGTCTAAGTATTGGAAACAGGAAGAAAAAGAAAAGAAAAGAGTTGGCTGTGTACAGCCAGAAGGCTGCTTCGGTCTGGAGCACCGGACTGTCCGGTGGTGCACCGGACAGTGTCCGGTGCGCCAGGCTGCCTCGGCCGAAGAGGCCGCTCTCGGGAATTTGCTGACGGCGTACGGCTAAAATTCACCAGACTGTCCGGTGTGCACCGGACTGTCCGGTGAGCCAACGGTCGGCCGGGCCAACGGTCGGCCGCGGATTCTGCGCGCGACACGTGGCCAAGCCAACGGTCGGAAGGGGGCACCGGACTGTCCGGTGTGCACCGGACATGTCCGGTGCGCCAACCGCTCCCAGATCTGCAACGGTCGGCTTCGCCATTTAAGGAAAGGAATCGGGCACCGGACACTGTCCGGTGTGCACCGGACTGTCCGGTGCGCCCGATGACAGAAGGCAAGGATGGCCTTCCAGATTTGTTCTCAACAGCTCCTAGCTGCCTTGGGGCTATAAAAGGGACCCCTAGGCGCATGGAGGAGAATACCAAGCATTCCTACAACATTTCTAAGCACTAAGACATCGATCTCGCGCATTCGTTTCATTGTGATAGCATATAGAGCTTTTGTGGAGTTGTGAACTCTTTGAGTTGTGTTGCGAGCTCTTGTTGCGACTTGTGTGCGTGTTGTTGCTCTGATCTTTTGAAGTCTTGTGTGCGTTGCTCATTCCCCCTTACTCCGTATTTCTTTGTGAATCTCAAGTGTAAGGGCGAGAGGCTCCAAAGTGTGGAGATTCCTCGCAAACGGGATATTGAAAGGCAAAGCAAAACACCGTGGTATTCAAGCTGGTTTTTGGACCGCTTGAGAGGGGTTGATTGCAACCCTCGTCCGTTGGGACGCCACAACGTGGAGTAGGCAAGCGTTGGTCTTGGCCGAACCACGGGATAAACCACTGTGTCATCTCTGTGTTTGATCTCTTGTGGTATTGTGTTTTGTCGAGACTCCTCTCTAGCCACTTGGCAATTATTGTGCTAACACTTAACAAGGTTTTTGTGGCTATAAGTTTAAGTTTTCACAGGATCACCTATTCACCCCCCTCTAGGTGCTCTCAATTGGTATCAGAACCGTTCTCTTCAAGAAGGGACTAATCGCCCGAAGAGATGGATCCTAAGGGAAAGGGAATCGTGATCAACGACAAGGAGAAGGAGTCTTTCGTCAACGAGCCTAAGGATGACAAGCCTACTGACTCGGGCTCGGGCCACAAGCGTAAAGATGGGAAGAAGAAGAAGACAAGGCGCATCAAGGAGATCGTCTACTACGACGATAGCGATGAGTCTACTTCTTCCCAAAAGGACGACGACAACGACTACAGGAAGACGGTCAATTCGAACTTTTCATTTGATTATTCTCGTATTCCACATAGTTCGAATTCGCATTTGCTCTCCATTCCTCTTGGCAAACCTCCACACTTCGATGGGGAAGACTACGGATTTTGGAGTCACAAAATGCGTAGTCACTTATTCTCTCTCCATCCAAGCATATGGGAGATTGTAGAGAATGGAATGAAATTTGATAGCTCGGATAGCCGTATGCTTATAAATGAACAAATCCATAGAAATGCACAAGCTACTACTGTTCTATTAGCATCTTTGTGCAGGGAAGAGTACAATAAGGTGAGCGGCTTGGACAACGCCAAACAGATATGGGACACCCTCAAGATCTCTCACGAGGGGAACGACATCACCATGCTCACTAAAATGGAGTTGGTGGAGGGCGAGCTTGGACGATTCGCAATGATAAGGGGAGAGGAGCCAACCCAAACTTACAACCGGCTCAAGACCCTTATCAACAAAATAAGGAGCGACGGAAGCACGCGATGGACGGACCACGACGTCGTCCGCCTAATGCTAAGGTCCTTTACTGTTCTTGATCCTCATCTCGTAAACAATATTCGTGAGAATCCCAGGTACACGATGATGACGCCCGAGGAGGTACTCGGAAAATTCGTAAGCGGGAGGATGATGATCAAGGAGGCGAGATACGTCGACGACGCCTTGAATGGTCCGATCAACGAGCCTCAACCCATTGCTTTCAAGGCAACAAGGAGCAAGGAGGCGCTACCCAGCAAGGTGGCACAAATTGAGGCTGCCGGTCTTAATGATGAAGAGATGGCCCTCATCATCAAAAGATTCAAGACGGCGCTAAAAGGTCGAAAGGGACAGCCAAGCAAGACTAAGACCAAGGGAAAGCGATCATGCTTCAAATGCGGTAAGCTTGGTCATTTTATTGCTAACTGTCCCGACAATGATAGTGATCAGGATCAAGGGAACAAGAGGGAGAAGAAGAAGAACTATAAGAAGGCAAAGGGCGAGGCGCATCTAGGCAAGGAGTGGGACTCGGACTGCTCCTCTTCCGACTCCGACAATGAAGGACTCGCCGCCACCGCCTTCAACAAGTCATCCCTCTTCCCCAACGAGCGTCACACATGCCTTATGGCAAGGGAGAAGAAGGTGAGTACTCGAGACTCCACTTATGCTTCTTCTAGTGATAATGAGTCTAGTGATGATGATGACATAGACTATTCATGCTTATTCAAGGGCTTAGATAGATCTAAAATAGATAAGATTAATGAGTTGATTGATGCTTTGAATGACAAGAATAGATTACTAGAAAAACAAGAAGATCTTTTATATGAGGAGCATGATAAATTTGTTAGTGCACAAAATTCTCTTGCTCTAGAAATTAAAAGAAATGAAATACTCTCTGGTGAATTATCTACTTGTCATAAAACCATTTCTACTCTAGAAGGTGTCAACAATGATTTAAATGCTAAATTAGAAGTAGCAAATAAATCTAATTCTTATGTAGAACATGTTGTAATTTGTACTAGGTGTAAAGATATTGACATTGATGCTTGTAGTGAACACCTAGTTTCAATTTCCAAGCTTAATGATGAATTGGCTAGTCTTAATGCTCAACTTAAGACTAGCAAGAATGAATTTGACAAGCTAAAATTTGCAAGGGATGCCTACACGATCGGTAGACACCCCTTAATTAAGGATGGACTTGGCTACAAAAGGGAAGCCAAGAACTTAACAAGCCATAAGGCTCCTATCTCCGCCAAGGAGAAAGGGAAGGCTCCTATGGCTAGTAGTACTAAAAGGAACCATGCTTTTATGTATCATGATAGGAGACAAACTAGAAATGCTTATAGGAGTTATAATGCTTATGATGATTTTGACTCTCATGCCATGTTTGCTTCTAGTTCTTCCTACATGCATGGTAGAAATATGTCTAGGAGAAATGCTATTCATCATGTGCCTAGAAAGAATATTATCCATACTCCTAGGAAAGTAGTGAATGAACCCTCTACAATTTATTGTGCTTTAAATGCTTCCTTTGCTATTTGTAGAAAGGATAGGAAAATTGTTGCCAGGAAGTTAGGGGCAAAATGCAAGGGAGACAAAACTTGCATTTGGGTCCCTAAGGATATTTGCACTAACCTTGTAGGACCCAACAAGAGTTGGGTACCTAAGTCCCAAGCCTAAATTTGCCTTACAGGTTTATGCATCCGGGGGTTCAAGCTGGATTATCGACAGCGGATGCACAAACCATATGACGGGGGAGAAGAAGATGTTCACCTCCTACGTCAAGAACAAGGATTCCCAAGATTCAATTATATTCGGTGATGGGAATCAAGGCAAGGTAAAAGGGTTAGGTAAAATTGCAATTTCTAATGAGCACTCTATCTCTAATGTGTTTTTAGTAGAGTCTCTTGGATATAATTTGCTATCGGTTAGTCAATTATGCAATATGGGATATAACTGTCTATTTACAAATGTAGATGTGTCTGTCTTTAGAAGAAGTGATGGTTCACTAGCTTTTAAGGGTGTATTAGACGGCAAACTTTATTTAGTTGATTTTGCAAGAGAAGAGGCCGGTCTAGATGCATGCTTAATGGCTAAGACTTGCATGGGCTGGTTGTGGCATCGCCGCTTAGCACATGTGGGGATGAAGAACCTCCACAAGCTTCAAAAGGGAGACCACGTGATAGGGCTAACCAATGTTCATTTCGAAAAAGATAGACCTTGTGCAGCTTGTCAAGCAGGTAAACAAGTGGGAGGAGCACATCACAGCAAGAATGTGATGACCACATCAAGACCCCTGGAGCTGCTACACATGGACCTCTTCGGACCCGTCGCCTATCTGAGCATAGGAGGAAGTAAGTATGGTCTAGTTATTGTTGATGACTTTTCCCGCTTCACTTGGGTGTTCTTTTTGCAGGATAAGTCTGAAACCCAAGGGACCCTCAAGCGCTTCCTCAGGAGAGCTCAAAATGAGTTTGAGCTCAAGGTGAAGAAGATAAGGAGCGACAACGGGTCGGAGTTCAAGAACTTGCAAGTGGAGGAGTTCCTTGAGGAGGAAGGGATCAAGCACGAGTTCTCCGCTCCCTACACACCACAGCAAAATGGTGTGGTAGAGAGGAAGAACAGGACGCTAATCGACATGGCGAGGACTATGCTTGGAGAATTCAAGACCCCCGAGCGTTTTTGGTCGGAAGCCGTGAACACGGCTTGCCACGCCATCAACAGGGTCTACCTTCACCGCCTCCTCAAGAAGACGTCATATGAGCTTCTAACTGGTAACAAACCCAATGTATCGTACTTTCGTGTATTTGGGAGCAAGTGCTACATTCTAGTGAAGAAGGGTAGAAATTCTAAATTTGCTCCCAAAGCAGTAGAAGGGTTTTTGTTAGGTTATGACTCAAATACAAAGGCGTATAGAGTCTTCAACAAATCATCGGGTTTGGTTGAAGTCTCTAGCGACGTTGTATTTGATGAGACTAATGGCTCTCCAAGAGAGCAAGTTGTTGATCTTGATGATGTAGATGAAGAAGACATTCCAACGGCCGCTATGCGCACCATGGCGATTGGTGATGTGCGACCACAGGAACAATTGGAGCAAGATCAACCTTCTTCCTCAACTATGGTGCAACCCCCAACTCAAGACGATGAACAGGTTCATCAACAGGAGGCGTGTGATCAAGGGGGAGCACAAGATGATTATGTGATGGAGGAAGATGCACAACCGGCACCTCCAACCCAAGTCCGAGCGGTGATTCAAAGGGATCATCCTGTCGACCAAATTTTGGGTGACATTAGTAAGGGAGTAACTACTCGATCTAGATTAGTTAATTTTTGTGAGCATTACTCCTTTGTCTCTTCTATTGAGCCTTTCAGGGTAGAGGAGGCCTTGCTAGATCCGGACTGGGTGTTGGCCATGCAGGAGGAGCTCAACAACTTCAAACGCAATGAAGTTTGGACACTGGTGCCTCGTCCCAAGCAAAATGTTGTGGGAACCAAGTGGGTGTTCCGCAACAAATAGGATGAGCACGGGGTGGTGACGAGGAACAGGGCTCGACTTGTGGCAAAAGGTTATGCCCAAGTCGCAGGTTTGGACTTTGAGGAGACGTTTGCTCCTGTGGCTAGGCTAGAATCAATTCGTATCTTGCTAGCATATGCCGCTCACCATTCTTTCAGGTTGTTCCAAATGGATGTGAAGAGCGCTTTCCTCAACGGGCCAATCAAGGAGGAGGTGTATGTGGAGCAACCCCCTGGCTTCAAGGATGAACGGTACCCCGACCACGTGTGTAAGCTCTCTAAGGCGCTCTATGGACTTAAGCAAGCCCCAAGAGCATGGTATGAATGCCTTAGAGACTTTTTGCTTGCTAATGCTTTCAAGGTTGGGAAAGCCGATCCAACTCTGTTCACTAAGACATGTGATGGTGATTTGTTTGTGTGCCAAATTTATGTCGATGACATAATATTTGGTTCTACTAACCAAAAGTCTTGTGAAGAGTTTAGCAGGGTGATGACGCAGAAATTCGAGATGTCGATGATGGGCGAGTTGAACTACTTCCTTGGGTTCCAAGTGAAGCAACTCAAGGACGGCACCTTCATCTCCCAAACAAAGTACACGCAAGATCTGCTAAAGCGGTTTGGGATGAAGGACGCCAAGCCCGCAAAGACTCCGATGAGAACCGACGGACACACCGACCTCAACAAAGGAGGTAAGTCCATTGATCAAAAAGCATACCGGTCAATGATAGGGTCTTTACTTTATTTATGTGCTAGTAGACCGGACATTATGCTTAGCGTATGCATGTGTGCTAGATTTCAATCCGATCCTAAGGAGTGTCACTTAGTGGCGGTGAAGCGAATTCTTAGATATTTGGTTGCTACGCCTTGCTTCGGGCTCTGGTATCCAAAGGGGTCTACCTTTGACTTGGTTGGATACTCAGACTCCGACTATGCTGGATGTAAGGTCGATAGGAAGAGTACATCAGGGACGTGCCAATTCTTAGGAAGGTCCCTGGTGTCGTGGAACTCTAAGAAACAAACCTCCGTTGCCCTATCCACCGCTGAGGCCGAGTACGTTGCCGCAGGACAGTGTTGCGCGCAACTACTTTGGATGAGGCAAACCCTCAGGGACTTTGGCTACAACCTGAGCAAAGTCCCACTCCTATGCGATAATGAGAGTGCTATCCGCATGGCGGAAAATCCTGTTGAACACAGCCGCACAAAGCACATAGACATCCGGCATCACTTTTTGAGAGACCACCAGCAAAAGGGAGATATCGAAGTGTTTCATGTTAGCACCGAGAACCAGCTAGCCGATATCTTTACCAAGCCTCTAGATGAGAAGACCTTTTGCAGGCTGCGTAGTGAGCTAAATGTCTTAGATTCGCGGAACTTGGATTGAATTGTAGCATACATGTGTTTATGCCTTTGATCACGTTCACTCTGCATTTTGTTGCTTATTTTGGTGCTCAAGTTGTACAAACACTCCCTGGACCTCACAAGTCCGTTGCAAAGTGATGCACATGTTTAGGGGGAGATGTGCTACAACTTGACCCTTTGAGACTAACCATTTGCTTGAGTTTGCTTGTTTTAGTCTCAAAGAAGGTTTGAAAGGGAAAGGTGGACTTGGACCGTGAAAGACTTCCACTGCACTCCGATGAGGGGGTAACTTATTCCAAGTTCATCTTTAAACTCTTATTGCCTATTTGCTCTTAATTGAAGATTTTGGTGAAGCAATGGGGTTAAAGGGCCAAGATTGATCCCGTTTTGGTGCTTGATGCCAAAGGGGGAGAAAATAAAGGCCAAAGCAATAGATGGATCAGCTACCACTTGAGATATTATTGAAACTAGAATAGAGCTTTTTGTTTTGTCAAAACTCTTGCATTGTCTCTTGTGTCAAAAGTTGGCCTCTTGCGGGGAGAAGTGTTGATCATGGGAAAAAGGGGGAGTTTTTGGAATCTTGAATTAATTTTCTTTGGAAAACCTCTCTATATGTCTCTACAAGTGGATTTGACTTAGAGATAGGATTTTGAGTTTGATTTGCAAAAACAAACCAAGTGGTGGCAAAGGATGATCCATATATGCCAAAATTGAATCAAAATCAATTTGAGTTTTATTTGAAGTGATTTTGCACTTGTTCTAGTTGCTTTATGTTGTGTTGGCATAAATCACCAAAAAGGGGGAGATTGAAAGGGAAATGTGCCCTTGGGCCATTTCTAAGTATTTTGGTGATTGAGTGCCAACTCAAGTGCTTAAATGTGAATTTATGCCATGGATGAATAAAGTGCAAATCAAGAGCAAAGGTATGTTTCTAAGTCTTAGTACATTGGTTTTGTGTACTAATATACTTGTCTAAGTATTGGAAACAGGAAGAAAAAGAAAAGAAAAGAGTTGGCTGTGTACAGCCAGAAGGCTGCTTCGGTCTAGAGCACCGGACTGTCCGGTGGTGCACCGGACAGTGTCCGGTGCGCCAGGCTGCCTCGGCCGAAGAGGCCGCTCTCGGGAATTTGCTGACGGCGTACGGCTAAAATTCACCGGACTGTCCGGTGTGCACCGGACTGTCCGGTGAGCCAACGGTCGGCCGGGCCAACGGTCGGCCGCGGATTCTGCGCGCGACACGTGGCCAAGCCAACGGTCGGAAGGGGGCACCGGACTGTCCGGTGTGCACCGGACATGTCCGGTGCGCCAACCGCTCCCAGATCTGCAACGGTCGGCTTCGCCATTTAAGGAAAGGAATCGGGCACCAAACACTGTCCGGTGTGCACCGGACTGTCCGGTGCGCCCGATGACAGAAGGCAAGGATGGCCTTCCAGATTTGTTCTCAACGGCTCCTAGCTGCCTTGGGGCTATAAAAGGGACCCCTAGGCGCATGGAGGAGAATACCAAGCATTCCTACAACATTTCTAAGCACCAAGACATCGATCTCGCGCATTCGTTTCATTGTGATAGCATATAGAGCTTTTGTGGAGTTGTGAACTCTTTGAGTTGTGTTGCGAGCTCTTGTTGCGACTTGTGTGCGTGTTGTTGCTCTGATCTTTTGAAGTCTTGTGTGCGTTGCTCATTCCCCCTTACTCCGTATTTCTTTGTGAATCTCAAGTGTAAGGGCGAGAGGCTCCAAAGTGTGGAGATTCCTCGCAAACGGGATATTGAAAGGCAAAGCAAAACACCGTGGTATTCAAGCTGGTTTTTGGACCGCTTGAGAGGGGTTGATTGCAACCCTCGTCCGTTGGGACGCCACAACGTGGAGTAGGCAAGCGTTGGTCTTGGCCGAACCACGGGATAAACCACTGTGTCATCTCTGTGTTTGATCTCTTGTGGTATTGTGTTTTGTCGAGACTCCTCTCTAGCCACTTGGCAATTATTGTGCTAACACTTAACAAGGTTTTTGTGGCTATAAGTTTAAGTTTTCACAGGATCACCTATTCACCCCCCCTCTAGGTGCTCTCAAGGATCCTACAAACGAGTGAGAGGACACATAAACGGCAAGGCCGACCGAGCCGAGGGACTCCTGCGCCTCCGGGATACGGATACCTCACTCATCACCTTCCGTGAAAAGTAACTCACGCTCGGATAAGCGATCCTGCTACCGAACAAGTCCTAACACTCGGGTAGAAAACGACTTTTGTGCATTTTCGACTATATCGATAACAGGATCCTAAAAACGAGCGAGAGAGCACGTAAATGGCAAGGCCGACCGAGCCGAGGGACTCCTACGCCTTCGGGATACGGATACCTCACTCATCACCTTCCGCGAAAAGTAACTCTCGCTCGGATAAAGCGATTCTGCTACCGACGAACAAGTCCTAATGCTCAAAACGAGAAGAAAGAAAACACAGCTTGATAACCCAAATGCTAAATATGTTTAGGCCTCAGCGGCCGCAAAAAAACATACGCATACTTCAGACGAACTGTTCCTGCAGGCTCAAACATCGGCACAGGGCGGAGCAACACCCTCGGCGTTGTAACACCCCTGGTGTTACTGTAACTAAAACTTGAGCATGGCATCATAAACATTGGCATTGCATATGTTTGACACACCTAGAGTGCATTTACTAGGTAAAAGTTTCAAACAAGTTGTATTGTTTTGGTATTTTGCAAATAGAACCCTGGATAGGGAACTTAACCCTAAATAGGGATTAAAGGGGTAAAACATAACCCAATTTGAGAAAACCTAAAGGCTTTAGGGGAATAGTCATAAAATGTTCCCAAGAATGAACTTGAATCATATGTATACCCCTGGGATACCTAAAACCCTAATTAGAACCCTGGAAAACCCTAAAACCAAACCCTAGGGACCTATGTGCAAAAACAGTGCATAATTGGACCAAAGTGTAAAAACTACTATGTTTAAATATATAAAGTCACATGGTTCACATTTAGGAGGATTTGCAAGCCAAACCCTGAGTTTTGGACTTATTTGCAAAAGAACCACATTTGAACCCTTTTGACTAAGTCTGAATTTCAGTGTATTGTGCTCATCTTTGTGACCTTGTAACTTCTAAACAAAAGGGTTTCTGCCCTAGGTCACCACATCAAAGTTATAGAGCAAACAAAGGAGAACAACTTTGCTTAAGGTTGTGAGCATAGTTATTAAGAAAAAGTCAGAGATAATTAAGCCTCAAGTTTGGCTGTCAGGCTGGTTCCATTCTGAAATTCAGATTTTCAGTGAAACAGAGCCAACTTTGTGTGTGAATTCAAGCTTGAATTGTTGAGAATTTGATCAAGATTGCTGTGACAAAGTTGTAGCTGTTTTGTCAGGCTATAATTTTGGTACAGAGAGCTAGCTTAGTCACCACACAAAATTGGGAGAAATAGGAGCTCCAAAGTGCTCTGTCAGCCGTTCTGAATAGGTGCTCGCCATGGTACAGTAGCAAAGCTGGATCAGACCGCCAGCACGACTGACCCACCACCGACGACCGATTCCGCCGCAATTCGTGCCGTCGCTGGCCCAACTTGTGCTCGAGGTAAGTGGACAATGCTTGGAGATCATCGCCATGGATAACTCCGGCTGATAAAATATTCCGGCCACCGTACAAGCGTTCACCGCGGTGAAATCCGATGGCTTCGCCGGTGACTGCCGCCTCCCGGCCGTGCGCCGCGTGGCTCTATCTTTACACCGCGTCACTGTAACTCCCTACCACTGTCTTATCAACGCCGGTGAAGTTGCCACGGCGTTAGCCACGAATTCACTGCGCCACGGTTCTCTCTTATCTCCGGCCGCCGCGTTGCTCGACCAAATTGAGCGCCACCGATGAAGCTGCCTATAAATTGAGCCCGTGACTAGCCTCGCAACATCATTGCGCACCCCCACACCTAGTATTACTCCCAGCCGATCACCACCAAGCTCCAATTTCACGTTCTCCCCAATCCAGTTCAAGAACACTGTGAAACCAACCTCACTGCGGTCAGCCCCAATCCGGTTAGTTCATCTCTCTCTCTCCCTTGTTTGAGCACTCTGGTTGCTCTGTGATGCTTGCCGAGCCATCAATTCAAACTAAGAGACCACCAATCGCCGGGAACACGACGATCTAGCCGCCATGCTCTCGATCACCGTGGCCAGAGCTCCTTAGTTGGTCATTAGTGCAATTAAGTTAGGGGAAATACTCTTTAGGTCACGGATTTGGTTTAGTCCGAAGTTGAGCGCTGGTCTTGGCCTCCTCCGGCCGGTCTGCGTGCTCGCCGGAGTTCATCCTCCGCGCGACGCCGTCGGGGACCTTTCCCTGTGAAGGATTAGAAACTTGAGGGTGTTTCTGTAATCCGTCAGTGACACAGAAAATAGTAATAGAAGTCTTTTCTAATTAGCCGAAACCCTGAGGGCCTCTGCGCAAATCTGCCCCGCGGGCGCGGGCGCGTGCGCGTCTTTCCCTTTGGACTGGGCTGTGTGGGCTGAAATCAGCCCACTAGTGTTGCTACCTTTTCCTTTTCTTTTTATTCCAGAGCTAAACAATTATAGAAAAATGTAGAAAAATCCTAAAATTGTGAAACCAATTTTCCTAGGCTTCTTATTTTCCCTAAAATTTAATAAAAATAGTTTCATGATTTTTAGGTTAAATTAGGAATTTTAAGGTATTTAAAATAGTTTAAGGTAGTAGTTCTGGATTTTTAAAAGATAAATGGTAATCCCAAAAATGCTCAAACTTTTTATATGAGTTCCTCATATTATTTAGAAGCCTTGGGTAGAGTTTGGCTTGATTTGGACCTTGGTTGATAACTAGAACCCAAAACCCCCACCCCTGCTCTATGAACTCCTTTACTGACTCTGGAAGCCCTAGGTTCTCGGAGTTCCGTGAAGGAAAGTTGTATTCAAGACTTAGATAATAAATTTATATTATCTTCGCACTCTCATGAGCATTACATGGCATTCATTCTTATATACATATGTATGGTTATGATTAGAACACGAGGAAGAAGTGGAAGCCACTGAAGAGTAAGTACCACCACCTTTGGAAACTCAGGCTGAGAATTGTTTCTACATCGATATTTGTGGATCCGAGCCTGACTCACCCATAAACAAAGGCAAGCCCCGGTGCATTCGCCACCTCCTTGTGTTTTAAAAATCTTTATCACCTTGTTTAATGCATTAGGTGATAGGAGTTGATTGCTAAAACAATTCCTGCATTACCTTCCTTGAATTTGATTACCTTCCTTGATCACCCGTTTTACAAAAGATTTTTGGATGCTTAGCCTTGCTTTAGTAAAACAAAATGTTTTGTTTTTACAAAAGATGATGTGGCAAAAGTGGTTGGGATGTTTTTGAAAACAAAACTTGATGGTGGATCCATCATGGCCATGATGGGTCCAACATCAGAAAAGATGTACCTCTGCCAGGTACCAACCTTTGGGGGTTAAATGATTAAGCTAAGACCAGGCGGGTGACTTGCACGAGAAGAGAGTCTCGGTGTAGTGTCTCCGTCTGAGTCGATTAAGGACCTTGTCGATGTAGGCCTGCTGACCCGAGGACCCTTTAACTGGTCACATGCCTCGTCATGGGTAAGCTTTGCCTCAGGCAGACTAAGGCCAAAATAAGATAACACGAAATGGGCGTGGAGCGGTGGCGAGAGTAGCGTGTACCCTCCGTGGCAAGAGGCTAGACGGTGGTGTATCTGTGCTCTCGGTTTGCGTGAACCTGATCTGGTCTTAAGAAACCCGGTGGCGGGTTGACATATGCAAGGGTTAAGTGCTACATATGTCGTGTGATCGGAGATCCTCAGCTGAGTATAATCGATTCATATCGCCGTACCTCCGCAGTTATGGAGACTTGGCCACTGACTTACACGTAGCAATCCAGTGAAGATGAAGGGTTGATAAGAAAATGGCTAGTTCAGGATGAGTGTTTGAACTAGGATAGAAAGAACTCTAGATGTAGGTAAGTTTACCTAACTTGACAATAAAACTAGATTTTAAGGGTCCACTTTAGTAAGCAATTCTGCAAACAGAGTCTTTGATTATTGAAAGGCCTTACCTTGACTCCCATATAACCAGCATACCCTTGAGAGTCTTTTCTTTAGTCGGGTAAGACTTGCTGAGTAATTCCATACTCAGGGTTTATTCCCCTGTTGTTTTTAGGTGAGGAGACAACAAACTTTTGTTGTTTTTGTACCAAGGTGGTGAAAAATGAGGACAATCAAGAATGAAGCTGCTGGAGGACCGAGTCCTCCTTAAAAACTTTTATGTAAAGAACTTAATGGGAGGAGTTTTTGCCTCCCAGGTATTGTAATAATACTTTACAACACTCGCTTTACACTCTGGTCTGTATTAAATGACTTACTCTTACTTTTTAAATAAATGTAAGTTTATGTAATCACTTCCGCATTTCCGCATCTCCGATGAACATATTGTCTGTCAGATGGGTGAAACGTTCCTGGAAAGGTAAGAGAAAAGATACCAAACTTGTCAAGTGATTCAGGAACATCTACAGGGTTGTCTGATGTCTGTTGGACAAGGACAACTGTAGGTGGGCCTAATGACTTGGGAGGTTCCGTCACAGCTGGTATCGAAGCGTAGCCCTTCTTGGCAGATATTATGTAGCATCTTCAAAAAAATTTCTTAGACTTATCTAGAAAATTTCTTCTCTTCTTACCTAAGCATCTCTGAAGAGTTTATTTCAAAGACCAGATAGGAAGAGTGCAATGTATAGAAGGTTGAATCAACTAAGGTTGATTCTATAATTATTCATGCATCATGCTAAGAATTGTACTAATAAATTTTTCCCCCTTAGAAAATGCCGCCGCGTACAAGGAAAACTACGTGAAAGCATACTGGGCCTATCGGTGTACCTCGACACCAACTTGCCCCACGGGAGGAGAATAACAGTAGAGAAAGCAATGATCCGATTGGAGAGCTTGAAGCTCGAGTGAATCAGCTTCAAACAGAATTGCAACGCAGGACCAATTTATGGGTCGCGGATGGCGACCGAATAAATGAATTAAGAAGTTACATCCGCCGCCTGCAAGATCAACTTGCTGATTGGGATTTGGCGCTTGATTGGGCGGTACAATCTCGTTCAGTAGCCTGGGCTAAGGAAGCGAAGGCTTGAGCCCGAGTCGAAGAACTTAGCACTGCTATTGACAACTTGCAGGCATATTGCAATACTTTACATGAGGAAGTTCATGTACTGTATTCGCAATTACACCCAAATGCCCCTGCGGATCCTGTCAGGTCGGAAGCCGGACCCTCGCATGATGCGGGAGAAGCGCTTGGTGGTGAGTTAGACCTTTTTAGGCCCCCTCCTTCTATGAGGCTGGTCGATGAATGGTCTCCCACACCTGACGATGAAGCTGCCAAGAGCAACCAGAAGCAGGAGTAATAGTTGTAGAAATAGAAGTAGTATGCTGTATAATAGGTTGAACTATTGTATAATGGGTAATGTATCCTATTGTATAACATCGAGTCTGTATCATTACTCTTGATGGTAATGTAAAATGGAAGGTTTCTCTGGCATATTATATTTATTTCAAATGTTTTTTTTGCCTTAGATGCCTACCAGGACTCGAGGACAGGATGCAGCAGGAACTTCTGGGGGAAGGGAGGTTACCCCAAATCCACCTCCAGTTCCTCCCACATTGGCCGAGGCGATTGCCGCCTTGGTGAACGCAACTGCAGACAATACCCGCTTTCTGAGAGAAATGGCGGGCCAACAATTCCAGCAGCAGGGTGGAAGGGGTTATCAACAGGGCCCCCGTGAAACCACATATTTGGATTTCTCTGAAACCCGTCCACCACTATTTGTCAAGGCTGAGGACCCGTTGGAAGCAGATGAATGGATACGAGTTATTGAGCAAAAATTTGGTCTTCTGCGCTGTTTAGAGACACAGAAGCCTTTATTCGCAGCGCAACAACTGCGCGGCCCTACCAGCACCTGGTGGGGAAATTTCGTGGCTATTCAACCTGCTAATCATCAAGTAACATGGGAAGAATTTAAAATGGCCTTCCACGAGCACTATATACCCGAAGGCGTTCTGCATATGAAGCAAGAAGAGTTCATGAAGCTAAAACAAGGAGGAGATACTGTCAATCAGTATCTCAATAAGTTCAATCACCTGTCGCAATATGCAATCGATCAGGTGAACACTGAGTTAAAGAAGAAAAATTGCTTTATGAGAGGTCTAAATGATCGATTGCAGAGAAAAATGGCAACCTGCATAGATCTCACGTATGGAAAGGCTGTCAGCACAGCCCTATCTGTTGAAGCAAAATATGCAGGTTCCGGGAAAAACAAGGGATTTGGAGGTGAGAAGTCTAATCAGGGCCAGGCAAAAAGGCAACGGTTTGTGATCCGGCCTTCTAGCCAAAATCGCTCTTTTCCTCGTCCACCCTCATTCCCTTTCAAGCAGCCCATAATTATTCGTCCCAATAATGCCCCACTACCCCAAGTCAGCCGGGTGCCCCGGGCACTCGATTCCCTGCTTTGCCCAGCTCTTCAACCAGGTGTTTCAATTGTGGCAAGTCTGGGCATTTCATCAAGGATTGCCCATATCCTAAGCAGAATCAATCAAATAATCAGCAAGGATCTGGGAAATCAGCTCAGCCCAAGGGAAACAATGTGGGGAAAATACAAAGAAGACGGGGCGGATATACTATACTCAAGTGGCCACTACACCGGAAGGTGAACCAGTGATGATGGGTACGTTTCTCGTGGCCAGTCACCCTGCAATTATTCTTTTTGATTCTGGTGCTTCGCATACATTTATTAGCAAGAAATTTGTGGAGCAACATCACATTTCATGCCATGAATCAAAAGAAGGGTTTAAAATTCATTCACCTGGGGGACACATTTTTACTAGAGAAGTGGCCTATCAAGTGCCAGTAACAATGGCCGGACGGAACTTTCCTGCTAACATGATTGTTCTGAAAGACCAGGATATAGATGTAATTTTGGGTATGAATTGGTTAACCCAACATAAGGCAATTCTCAACACTAAGCTGAGAACCGTCAGGTTGAGCTATAATCAAGAAGAGATTCTTTTGTCCATTCCCGTAACCAATCCAGCCAAAGCTTCTGGTAGAATATATGAAGCCATTGTACCGGAGATTAAGGATATTCCGGTAGTATGTGAGTTTCCAGATGTATTTCCGGAAGATTTGCCTGGACTGCCACCTGAGAGAGATGTAGAATTTGTAATTGAGTTAAAGCCCGGTACGGCTCCCATTTCCCGAAGATCGTACCGTATGCCTCCTAATGAGTTGGCGGAATTGAAGATTCAATTACAAGATCTACTGAGTAAAGGATTCATCCAGCCAAGCTCGTCTCCATGGGGTTGCCCCACCATTTTTGTTAAGAAGAAGGATCAAACCTTACGAATGTGCGTGGATTATCGACCCCTGAATGAGGTCATCATCAAGAACAAGTACCCTCTTCCGAGGATCGACATCTTATTTGATCAACTAACTGGAGCGAGGGTATTCTCTAAGATCGATCTCAGGTCGGGCTATCACCAAATCCGTATTCGGCCCGAGGATATACCGAAGACCGCGTTTACTACGCGGTATGGTTTATTTGAATATTTGGTAATGTCCTTCGGACTAACAAATGCTCCTGCCCATTTCACTTATTTGATGAACTCGGTGTTCATGCCCGAGTTGGACAAGTTCGTGGTGGTCTTCATCGACGATATCTTGATATATTCCAAAAATGAAGAGGAGCATGCTCAACATTTGCGGATTGTATTGACGCGCTTGAGGGAACATCAGTTGTATGCCAAGTTCAGCAAGTGAGCGTTCTGGCTGGAGGAAATTCAATTTTTGGGACATGTGTTTTCTGCCAAGGGAATTGCGGTAGATCCTAGCAAAGTCAAGGATATTCTGGAGTGGAAACCCCCAACCACTGTTCACCAAGTCCGGAGTTTTCTTGGACTAGCTGGATATTATCGCAGATTTATACCAGATTTTTCTAAGCTTGTGAAGCCAATCACAAGTTTATTGAAGAATGATATTAAATTCAATTGGTCTTCTAAGTGTAATGAAGCTTTTGAACAATTGAAGACATTATTAACCACTGCTCCGGTATTGGCTCAACCGGACATCACCAAACCTTTTGATGTATATTGTGATGCATCAGGCAGTGGACTCGGCTGTGTATTAATGCAAGAAGGCCGAGTAATTGCATATGCTTCAAGGCAGTTGCGCCGACATGAGGAGCATTACCCAACTCATGATCTGGAGCTAGCTGCTGTGGTTCATGCCCTGAAAATTTTACGTCATTATCTGCTGGGAAATATCTGTCACATTTATACAGATCATAAAAGCTTGAAGTATATCTTCACCCAGTCAGAATTGAATATGAGACAAAGACGATGGCTTGAGCTTATCAAGGACTATGAACTAGAAATTAATTATCACCCAGGCAAAGCCAATGTTGTGGCAGATGCACTAAGCCGTAAGGTTTCCTGTCACTGTCTTACGATAAAGACCTCTGACAACACTTTATGTCAAGAGATGGAGAAGCTAAACCTGGGAATGGTCCAACAAGGAACCCTGAATCAGCTAAAGCTTGAGTCAATCATCTTGCAAGGGATAATTGATGCTCAAAGGGATAATGCGGGTATGAAGCATATACAGGAGAAGATAAGGGCTGGAACAGCCAAATGTTTCAAAGAAGACGATCAAGGTGTGATATGGTTCAATAACCGCATAGTGGTGCCGAAGAATGAAGAACTCCGCCAGCAAATCTTAGATGAAGCGCATCTTAGTCGCTATTTTATTCATCCGGGAAGCACTAAGATGTATCATGATCTAAAGCAGCACTACTGGTGGACGAAGATGAAAATTGAAACTGCACGCTATGTGGCTAAGTGTGACACTTGCAGACGTGTCAAGGCCATACACATGAAAACTGCTGGTCCATTACAAACTTTGCCGATCCCAACATGGAAATGGGAAGACATAAGTATGGACTTTATCGTGGGATTGCCCAGGATTGCAAAAGGGTATGATTCTATCTGGGTTATAATTGATCGGCTTACGAAGATTGCTCACTTTCTGCCGGTCAAGACAGATCACCCGGTTACTGTCTATGCCCAATTGTACATTGCTCGTATTCTTAGTCTGCATGGTGTTTCGAAGACCATAGTGTCGGATTGTGGACCTCAATTTGTAGCCAAGTTTTGGGAAGCACTTCACAAATCCTTGGGTACTAAGTTGCTCCATAGTTCGGCATATCATCCACAAACCAGTGGACAGACTGAGAGGATTAATCAAGTACTCGAAGATATGTTGAGAGCATGTGTTCTGGACTTCTCACCGAAATGGGATGAATGTTTGCCTTTGGCGAAGTTTTCATATAATAATAGCTATCAAGAAAGTATCAAGATGGCACCTTTTGAAGCTTTATATGGGCGACGATGTCGAACTCCGCTAAATTGGTCTGAACCTGGAGAAAGGTATTTCTTTAGGCCTGATATAGTGAAGGAGGCCGAGGAAAAGGTTCAGAAAATTATTCATAATATGAAGAAAGCACAAGCTCGTCAGAAGGGTTATGCAGACAAACGGCGAATGCCCTTGTATTTTCATGAAGGGGACTATGTCTACCTGAAAGTTTCACCAATGAAGGGAATATCGCGTTTCGGGGTTAAAGGGAAGCTTGCACCCAGGTACATTGGTCCATTCCCGGTACTTGAGCAATGTGGACCAGTGGCGTATCGACTGCAGCTCCCCGAAATTCTGTCTGCTATACATAATGTGTTCCATGTGTCGCAATTGAAGAAGTGTCTTCGGGTCCCCGATCGAACCATTGAAGTAACATATGTTGTCCTTGAACCGGACTTGACATGCTCTGAGCACCCTATTCAAGTCTTGGATCAAAAGGACATGGTTACCTGGAGAAAAACTCTCAAGTTCTATAAGATACAGTGGAACCAACATTCTGAAGAAGAGGCTACATGGGAAACTCAAGACTTTTTAGATAAGAATTTCCCAGGCTTTTTAGCCTCATGTAATTTGTAAAGTATATTTAGGGTTGTAATAAAGAAGCGACCCCACACCACCCCTGCCTTGTACCAGAAATAAGGGAATAAAAATGTGACACATTTCCTTTTCCATTACTCACCCTAGGACTTTTAATCTCGGGACGAGATTCTTTTATGGGGGGAAGGATGTAACACCCCTGGTGTTACTGTAACTAAAACTTGAGCATGGCATCATAAACATTGGCATTGCATATGTTTGACACACCTAGAGTGCATTTACTAGGTAAAAATTTCAAACAAGTTGTATTGTTTTGGTATTTTGCAAATAGAACCCTGGATAGGGAACTTAACCCTAAATAGGGATTAAAGGGGTAAAACATAACCCAAGTTGAGAAAACCTAAAGGCTTTAGGGGAATAGTCATAAAATGTTCCCAAGAATGAACTTGAATCATATTTATACCCCTAGGATACCTAAAACCCTAATTAGAACCCTGGAAAACCCTAAAACCAAACCCTAGGGACCTATGTGCAAAAACAGTGCATAATTGGACCAAAGTGTAAAAACTACTATGTTTAAATATATAAAGTCACATGGTTCACATTTAGGAGGATTTGCAAGCCAAACCCTGAGTTTTGGACTTATTTGCAAAAGAACCACATTTGAACACTTTTGACTAAGTCTGAATTTCAGTGTATTGTGCTCATCTTTGTGACCTTGTAACTTCTAAACAAAAGGGTTTTTGCCCTAGGTCACCACATCAAAGTTATAGAGCAAACAAAGGAGAACAACTTTGCTTAAGGTTGTGAGCATAGTTATTAAGAAAAAGTCAGAGATAATTAAGCCTCAAGTTTGGCTGTCAGGCTGGTTCCATTCTGAAATTCAGATTTTCAGTGAAACAGAGCCAGCTTTGTGTGTGAATTCAAGCTTGAATTGTTGAGAATTTGATCAAGATTGCTGTGACAAAGTTGTAGCTGTTTTGTCAGGCTATAATTTTGGTACAGAGATCTAGCTTAGTCACCACACAAAATTGGGAGAAATAGGAGCTCCAAAGTGCTCTGTCAGCCGTTCTAAATAGGTGCTCGCCATGGTACAGTAGCAAAGCTGGATCAGACCGCCAGCACGGCTGACCCACCGCCGACAACCGATTCCGCCGCGATTCGTGCCGTCGCCGGCCCAACTTGTGCTCGGGGTAAGTGGACAACACTTGGAGATCATCGCCGTGGATAACTCCGGTCGATGAAATATTCCGGCCACCGTACAAGCGTTCACCGCAGTGAAATCCGATGGCTTCGCCGGTGACCGCCGCCTCCCGGCCATGCGCCACGTGGCTCTATCTTTACACCGCGTCACTGTAACTCCCTACCACTGTCTTATCAACGCCGGTGAAGTTGCCACGGCGTTAGCCACGAATTCACTGCGCCATGGTTCTCTCTTATCTCCGGCCGCCGCGTTGCTCGACCAAATTGAGCGCCACCGATGAAGCTGCCTATAAATTGAGCCCGTGACTAGCCTCGCAACATCATTGCGCACCCCCACACCTAGTATTACTCCCAGCTGATCACCACCAAGCTCCAATTTCACGTTCTCCCCAATCCAGTTCAAGAACACTGTGAAACCAACCTCACCGCGGTCAGCCCCAATCCGGTTAGTTCATCTCTCTCTCTCCCTTGTTTGAGCACTCTGGTTGCTCTGTGATGCTTGCCGAGCCATCAATTCAAACTAAGAGACCACCAATCACCGGGAACACGACGATCTAGCCGCCATGCTCTCGGTCACCGTGGCCAGAGCTCCTTAGTTAGTCATTAGTGCAATTAAGTTAGGGGAAATACTCTTTAGGTCATGGATTTGGTTTAGTCCGAAGTTGAGCGCTGGTCTTAGCCTCCTCCGGCCGGTCTGTGTGCTCGCCGGAGTTCATCCTCTGCGCGACGCCGTCGGGGACCTTCCCCTGTGAAGGATTAGAAACCTGAGGGTGTTTCTGTAATCCGTCAGCGACACAGAAAATAGTAATAGAAGTCTTTTCTAATTAGCCGAAACCCTGAGGGCCTCTGCGCAAATCTGCCCCGCGGGCGCGGGCGCGTGCGCGTCTTTCCCTTTGGACTGGGCTGTGTGGGCTGAAATCAGCCCACTACTGTTGCTACCTTTTCCTTTTCCTTTTATTCCAGAGCTAAAACAATTATAGAAAAATGTAGAAAAATACTAAAATTGTGAAACCAATTTTCCTAGACTTCTTATTTTCCCTAAAATTTAATAAAAAATAGTTTCATGATTTTTAGGTTAAATTAGGAATTTTAAGGTATTTAAAATAGTTTAAGGTAGTAGTTCTGGATTTTTAAAAGATAAATGGTAATCCCAAAAATGCTCAAACTTTTTATATGAGTTCCTCATATTATTTAGAAGCCTTGGGTAGAGTTTGGCTTGATTTGGACCTTGGTTGATAACTAGAACCCAAAACCCCCACCCCTGCTCTATGAACTCCTTTACTGACTCTGGAAGCCCTAGGTTCTTGGAGTTCCGTGAAGGAAAGTTGTATTCAAGACTTAGATAATAAATTTATATTATCTTCGCACTCTCATGAGCATTACATGGCATTCATTCTTATATACATATGTATGGTTATGATTACCTTCCTTGAATTTGATTACCTTCCTTGATCACCCGTTTTACAAAAGATTTTTGGATGCTTAGCCTTGCTTTAGTAAAACAAAATGTTTTGTTTTTACAAAAGATGATGTGGCAAAAGTGGTTGGGATGTTTTTGAAAACAAAACTTGATGGTGGATCCATCATGGCCATGATGGGTCCAACATCGGAAAAGATGTACCTCTGCCAGGTACCAACCTTTGGGGTTAAATGATTAAGGTGAGACCGGGCAGGTGACTTGCACGAGAAGAGAGTCTCGGTGTAGTGTCTCCGTCTGAGTCGATTAAGGACCTTGTCGATGTAGGCCTGCTGACCGAGGACCCTTTAACTGGTCACATGCCTCGTCATGGGTAAGCTTTGCCTCGGGCAGACTAAGGCCAAAATAAGATAACACGAAATGGGCGTGGAGCGGTGGCGAGAGTAGCGTGTACCCTCTGTGGCAAGAGGCTGTACGGTGGTGTATCTGTGCTCTCGGTTTGCGTGAACCTGATCTGGTCTTAAGAAACCCGGTGGCGGGTTGACATATGCAAGGGTTAAGTGCTACATATGTCGTGTGATCGGAGATCCTCAGCTGAGTATAATCGATTCGGATCGCCGTACCTCCGCGGTTATGGAGACTTGGCCACTGACTTACACGTAGCAATCCAGTGAAGATGAAGGGTTGATAAGAAAATGGCTAGTTCAGCATGAGTGTTTGAACTAGGATAGAAAGAACTCTAGATGTAGGTAAGTATACCTAACTTGACAATAAAAATGGATTTTAAGGGTCCACTTTAGTAAGCAATTCTGCAAACAGAGTCTTTGATTATTGAAAGGCCTTACCTTGACTCCCATATAACCAGCATACCCTTGAGAGTCTTTTCTTTAGTCGGGTAAGACTTGCTGAGTAATTCCATACTCAGGGTTTATTCCCCTATTGTTTTTAGGTGAGGAGACAACAAACTTTTGTTGTTTTTGTACCAAGGTGGTGAAAAATGAGGACAATCAAGAATGAAGCTGCTGGAGGACCGAGTCCTCCTTAAAAACTTTTATGTAAAGAACTTAATGGGAGGAGTTTTTGCCTCCCAGGTATTGTAATAATACTTTACAACACTCGCTTTACACTCTGGTCTGTATTAAATGACTTACTCTTACTTTTTAAATAAATGTAAGTTTATGTAATCACTTCCGCATCTCCGATGAACATATTGTCTGTCAGACGGGTGAAACGTTCCTGGAAAGGTAAGAGAAAAGATACCGAACTTGTCAAGTGATTCAGGAACATTTACAGGGTTGTCTGATGTCTGTTGGACAAGGACAACTGTAGGTGGGCCTAATGACTTGGGAGGTTCCGTCACAGGCGTCGTTTCCACCCTCGACGGAATTTGGCCCAGCCTCAGACAGCGACAAGAGCAGACGCCTCGACTAGCCGCTCCGTAGCCTCAGCCAGCTATCCCCCGAGGATCTCAGCCCGGCTCACGGCTTCGGCAGCCTGGCTCCGGGACTGGTCTCGCTCGCGGATGATCTAGCTAAACTCCAGCTGTCGCTGCTACATCTCCTCGGCCTGGGAAGCCACCTGCTCCCGCGCCGAGAAAGCCTCTGTCCAAGCCGACACCGCCTCTGTCCACGCCACCGCTGCCTCCAGCTTTAGCTCATCGCAGAGCGGCCGAAGGTTCTAAAGCCGGGCGAGAGAGACCTTGAACGGCAAGGTCGACCGAGCTGAGGGAATCCTACGCCTCCGGGATACGGATACCTCACTCGTCACCTTCCGCGAAAAGTAACTCGCGCCCAGTTAAGTGGTTCGGCTACCGACGGGCAAGTCTTAATGCTCGAGACAAGGAAGAAGCACGACTTTATACTCAAATACCCAAATGTTCAAGCCTCAGCGGCTACAAAGAACAAACACACGTGCTTGGGGGAACAATGGTACCCAGACTTAGACGTCGGCAGCGCCCTCGACGGTTGTCCCGACCTACGGCAGATGTCTTAGTACTTAAAGCTACTACATCTCGCTCTCAAGAGGGTACCATTACAAACAGGACTCCAGCTCCATTCCCACGGGAATGAACTACCCCCACACCGGAGGGGCTACAAGATAACGAGCTCCGAGCAGCTCGCCGGCGACCACTGCACCAGCAGCGACAACGACCTCCGCCTCGGGCGGCTAGACAGCAGCAGCGATGGCCTCAGGGCAAACGCTACTGTTGAATGGCCTTCGTTCACGTCCCTCACGGAGGACGAGAACCAGCCATTAAAGCCAAAGAGCCGGAGGTCTGGAGCGCAGGTGGCGCTGGCGGTCTCGTCGGTGGAGACAACCGCTTGTGCAAGAGGAAGCCTCACCTATGGCGACCACCACCTCAGCACCGACGACAGCGGCCACCTGCCCACCAACACCGCGTCGGCGAACGGCGGCCGCCCCAAAGCGCACCGGCAGGTCCTCACTCCCGTCCTCGCCGGGGCCGTCCCAGAACATGAGTATCGCCCTTGCGGCGCACGACGTGTTGTGCGACCCCCCGGTGCAGTCGACGGCGCAAGGAGGACCTGGGTGTAGCCGGCCCGCGCGCGGCACGACCATCGTCCGGGTGGAGGACGGACAGCTGCACCCTGGCCAGGCAGCAGCAGTCCGCCTTCCCCCGCATGGCTGGAGGACGCCTCCGCAGGGCTGGAGGATGCCCTTCTCCCCCGAATGCTGGAGGAAGAAAAGGGTCACCGGCCCACGTGGGAGGCAGAACCCAGCTCGGCACACTCCTCCTCCTCAGCCCGGATGATGAACATCCTTGAAGCTAAGGGCGGGGCGGAGGCCGTAGCCCGGCTTGCTTCTCCCCACCACAAGGCTTATGCTCTAGAAGTAGAAAAATATGAAAAATTAACTAGTGAGCTAAGCACTTGCCATGATATTATTTCCAACCTTAGAAATGAGAATGCCAATTTAATTGCTAAGGTTGAGAAGCTTGATGTTTGTGATGATTCAATTGTTAGTCTTAGAAATGATAATGCCAATTTTGTTGCTAAGATTGACAAATTTAATGCTTCTCTTTCTAGCCTTAAATTTGAAAATGAAAAATTAATTGCTAAGGCTAAAAATTTAGATGTTTGCAATGCTTCTATTTCCAATCTTAGAGATGAGAATGATATATTGCATGCTAAGATTGTTGAATTAACTACTTGCAAACCCTCTACATCTTCCGTTGAGCATGTTACTATTTGCACTAGATGTAGAGATATTAATGTTGATGCTATTCATGATCACCTAGCTTTAATTAAACAACAAAATGATCACATAGCTCAACTTAGTGCCAAAATTAATGAGCATGACTTAGAAAACGAGAAATTTAAATTTGCTAGAAGCATGCTCTATAGTGGGAGACGCCCTGGGATTAAGGATGACATTGGCTTCCAAAAGGGGGACAATGTCAAGCTTAATGCCCCACCTAAAATATTGTCCAATTTTGTTAAGGGTAAGGCTCCCATGGTTCAGGATAACGAGGGTTACATTTTATACCCTACCGGTTATCCCGAACACAAAATTAGGAGAATTTACTCTAGGAAGTCTCACTCTGGTCCTAATCATGCTTTTATGTATAAGAGTGAGGCATCTAGTTCTAGGCAATCAACCCATGCTAAATTGCCTAAGAAGAAAACTCCTAAAGCATCAAATGATCATAATGTTTCATTTAGAACTTTTGATGCTTCTTATGTGCTAACCAAATCAGGCAAGGTAGTTGCCAAGTATGTTGAGGGCAAACACAAGAGATCAAAAACTTGTGTTTGGGTACCCAAAGTTCTTGTATCTAATGTCAAAGGACCCAAAACTGTTTGGGTACCTAAAATCAAGAACTAAGTTTGTTTTGTAGGTTTATGCATCCGGGGGCTCAAGTTGGATCATCGACAGCGGGTGCACAAACCATATGACTGGGGAGAAAAGA
This sequence comes from Zea mays, assembly GCF_902167145.1. Lineage (NCBI taxonomy): Eukaryota > Viridiplantae > Streptophyta > Magnoliopsida > Poales > Poaceae > Zea > Zea mays. Next base: position 25,873,596 of record NC_050100.1, on the reverse strand, counting down.
ATGTTCTCCTCCTACGGGAAAAACCAAGATCCCCAACGAGCTATCACATTCGAGGATGAAAATCAAGGTTTGGTCAAAGGATTGGGTAAAATTGCTATATCATCTGACCATTCTATTTCCAATGTTTTTCTTGTAGATTCATTAGATTACAACTTGCTTTCTGTTTCTCAATTGTGTAAAATGGGCTACAACTTTCTTTTTACGGATACATGTGTTACTGTCTTTAGAAGAAGTGGTGATTCAATAGCTTTTAAGGGAGTATTAGAGGGTCAGCTATACTTAGTTGATTTCAATAGAGCTGAACTCGATACTTGCTTCATAGCTAAGACTAACATGGGTTGGCTCTGGCATCGCCGACTAGCCCATGTTGGGATGAAGAATCTTCACAAGCTTCTAAAGGAAGAGCACATTTTGGGACTAACAAATGTGCATTTTGAGAAAGATAGGATTTGTAGCGCATGCCAAGCAGGGAAGCAAGTTGGTGTTCATCATCCACATAAGAACATCATGACGACTGACAGGCCACTAGAGTTACTCCACATGGATTTATTCGGCCCGATTGCTTACATAAGCATCGGCGGGAGTAAGTACTGTCTAGTTATTGTGGATGATTATTCTCGCTTCACTTGGGTATTCTTTTTATAGGATAAATCTCAGACCCAAGAAACATTGAAGGGATTCTTGAGACGGGCTCAAAATGAGTTCGGCTTGAGGATCAAGAAAATTAGAAGCGACAATGGGACGGAGTTCAAGAACTCTCAAATAGAAGGCTTTCTTGAGGAGGAGGGCATCAAGCATGAGTTCTCTTCTCCCTACACGCCACAACAAAATGGTGTAGTGGAGAGGAAGAATAGGACTCTATTGGACATGGCAAGAACCATGCTTGATGAGTACAAGACTTTGGATCGGTTTTGGGCCAAGGCGGTCAACACCGCTTGCTATGCCATCAACCGATTGTATCTACACCGAATCCTCAAGAAAACATCATACGAACTCCTCACTGGTAAAAAGCCCAATGTTTCATATTTTAGAGTCTTTGGTAGCAAATGCTTTATTCTTGTTAAAAGAGGTAGAAAATCAAAATTTGCTCCTAAGGCTGTAGAAGGCTTTTTACTAGGGTATGATTCAAACACAAGGGCATATAGAGTCTTTAACAAGTCCACTAGACTAGTTGAAGTTTCTTGTGACATTGTGTTTGATGAGACTAACGACTCCCAAGTGGAGCAAGTTGATCTTGATGAATTAGATGATGAAGAGGCTCCATGCGTCGCGCTAAGGAACATGTCCATTGGGGACATATGTCCTAAGGAATCCGAAGAGCCCATTCAAGCACAAGATCAACCATCCTCCTCCATGCAAGCATCTCCACCAACTCAAGATGAGGATGAGGCTCAAGACGATGAAGAAGAAGATCAAGAAGATGAGCCACCTCAAGAAGACGACAATGATCAAGGGGGAGATGCAAATGATCAAGACAAGGAGGATGAGCAAGTTCCAAGGCCGCCACACCCAAGAGTCCACCAAGCAATCCAACGAGATCACCCCGTGAACACCATCCTAGGAGACATTCGTAAGGGGGTAACTACTCGATCTCATGTTGCTCATTTTTGTGAACACTACTCTTTTGTTTCCTCTATTGAGCCACACAGGGTAGAGGAAGCACTTCAAGATTCGGATTGGGTGTTGGCGATGCAAGAGGAGCTCAACAACTTCAAAAGGAATGAGGTATGGCATTTAGTTCCACGTCCTAACCAAAATGTTGTAGGAACCAAGTAGGTCTTCCGCAACAAGCAAGATGAGCATGGTGTGGAGACAAGGAACAAGGCACGACTTGTGGCCAAAGGGTATTCACAAGTCGAAGGTTTGGATTTTGGAGAAACCTATGCACCCGTAGCTAGGCTTGAGTCAATTATAATATTACTTGCCTATGCTACTCACCATGACTTTAAGCTTTACCAAATGGACGTGAAGAGTGCCTTCCTCAATGGACCTATCAAAGAAGAGGTCTATGTTGAGCAACCTCCCGGCTTTGAAGATAGTGAGTATCCTAACCATGTTTACAAACTCTCTAAGGCGCTTTATGGGCTCAAGCAAGCCCCAAGAGCATGGTATGAATGCCTAAGAGATTTTCTTATCACTAATGGCTTCAAAGTCGGAAAGGCCGATCCTACTTTATTCACTAAAACCATGGAAAATGATTTGTTTGTGTGCCAAATTTATGTTGATGATATCATATTTGGGTCTACTAACAAATCTATTTGTGAAGAATTTAGTAGGATCATGATTCAAAAATTCGAGATATCTATGATGGGGAAGTTGAAGTATTTTCTAGGCTTTCAAGTGAAGCAACTCCAAGAGGGCACCTTCATCAGCCAAACTAAGTATATTCAAGATATTCTCACCAAGTTTGGAATGAAGGATGCCAAGCCCATCAAGATACCCATGGGAACCAATGGGCATCTCGACCTCAACACGGGAGGTAAATCCGTAGATCAAAAGGTATACTGGTCGATGATAGGTTCTTTACTCTATTTATGTGTGTTTCGACCGGACATTATCCTTTCTGTATGCATGTGTGCAAGGTTCCAAGCCGACCCTAAGGAAGTTCACCTTAGGGCCGTGAAGCGAATCTTGAGATATTTAGTTCATACACCTAAGTTTGGTCTTTGGTACCCCAAGGGATCCTCATTTGATTTATTAGGATATTCCGATGCTGATTGGGCAGGGTGTAAGATTAATAGGAAGAGCACATCAGGGACTTGTCAGTTTCTGGGAAGATCCCTGGTGTCTTGGGCTTCAAAGAAACAAAACTCAGTAGCTCTTTCTACCACCGAAGCCGAGTATATTGTTGCAGGCCATTGTTGCGCGCAATTGCTTTGGATGAGGCAAACCCTTAGGGACTATGGCTACAAGTTTAGCAAAGTCTCTCTCCTATGTGACAATGAGAGTGCAATCTGCATGGCGGATAATCCCGTTGAACACAGCCGCACTAAGCACATAGCCATTCGGTATCACTTTCTGAGAGATCACCAACAAAAGGGGGATATCGAGATAGCCTATATAAACACCAAAGATCAATTGGCCGATATCTTTACCAAGCCTTTAGATGAGCAATCCTTTACCAAACTTAGGAATGAGCTAAATATTCTTGATTCTAGGAATTTTGATTGATTCTTTGCACACATTGCTCTTTTATATACCTTTGATCATATCTCTTTTATGTCTATGACTAATGTGTTTTCAAGTGTCATCTTATGCTTAGTCACAGATATTGAAAGGGAAATGGAGTATTCGGCAAAGAAGGCGCTTCCACTGAACTCCAATTATATTTGCCGGTACTCCGCTTCGTTCTCCACTTTGGTATAATCTTCACTCACATTTTTGTTTGCCAAAGGGGGAGAAAAGTTTGAAAAAGGGCTTATATTTCACTCACAAGTATCCGTTTTTGGTGATTCATGCCAAAGGGGGAGAAAGTATGAGCCCAAAGCAAAAGGACCGCACCACCACCAAATTTTAAAAATGAAGTTTTGATATCTTATTGTGTTCAAAAGGGGGAGAAAGTAGTATCTTCAAAACTTGCAAAACCCTCTTGAACACTAAGAGGAGATTTTTATTTAGGGGGAGTTTTGTTTTAGTCAAAGGAAAAGCATTTGAGACAGGGGGAGAGAATTTCAAATCTTGAAAATGCTTTCTTCAATTTTACTCATGTACCTTTGACTATTTGCAAAATGATTTTGAAAAGTATTTTACAAAGGATTTGCAAAAACAAAACTCGTGGTGCAAATGTGGTCCAAAATTTTAATAAACAAGAAAACCATCCAAGCACATCTATTGAGATAAGTATATTGGTTTCAACTCCAAGCAACCTTTGCACTTACATTATGCAAACTAGTTCAATTCTGCACTTTTATATTTGCTTTAGTTTGTGTTGGCACCAATCACCAAAAAGGGGGAGATTGAAAGGGAAATAGGGTCAAGCCTTTTCCAATAAGAATTTTGGTGGTTGAATTGCCCAACACAAATTATTGGACTAACTAGTTTGCTCTAGAAAATATGTTCTACAGGTGCCAAAGGTTCACAACAAACCAATACAAATCAAAAGAAAGGGTTCAAACAAAAGGAGCAAAGTTCCACCGAAGTGTGCCCAGGTCTGGCGCACCGGACTATCCGGTGTGCCACCGGACAGTGTCCGGTGCACTAGGAAATCTAACTCAGAACTTGCCACCTTCGGGAATTCTGGAAGCCGCTCCGCTATAATTCACCGGACTATCCGGTGCTACACCGGACTGTCCGGTGTGCCAGCGGAGCAACGGCTACTTTGCGCCAACGGTCGACTGCATAACGCATTCAATGCGCTACAGTGCGCGCCAGTGTCAGAGCAGCGCCATAAGGCGCACCAGACAGTGCACAGTGACTGTCTAGTGCACCACCGGACTGTCCGGTGGCCCAGAAGACAGAAGCTCCAACGGTCGAACCCTAACGGTCGGGTGACGTGGCTGGCGCACCGGACAGTGTCCGATGGCGCACCGGACTGTCCGGTGCGCCATGCGACAGACAGCCTCCCAACGGCCACTTTTGGTGGGTGGGGCTATAAATACCCCAACCACCCCACATTCATTGCATCCAAGTTTTTCAGACTTCCTACACCTTACAAGAGCTATAGCATTCAATACAAGACACACCAAAGAGATCAAAATCCTCTCCCAAGTCCAAAGATCATTCCAAATCAATTAGTGACTAGTGAGAGAGTGACTTGTGTTCATTTGAGCTCTTGCGCTTGGATTGCTTCTTTTTCTCATTCTTTCTTGTGATCAACTCAATTGTAACCGAGGCAAGAGACACCAAGTGTGTGGTGGTCCTTGCGGGGACTTAGTGTCCCGTTTAATTGAGAAGAGAAGCTCACTCGGTCTAAGTGACCGTTTGAGAGAGGGAAAGGGTTGAAAGAGACCCGATCTTTGTGACCACCTCAACGGGGAGTAGGTTTGCAAGAACCGAACCTCGGTAAAACAAATCCTTGTGTCTCACTCTTTATTTGCTTGCGATTTGTTTTTCACCCTCTCTCTCTCGGACTCGTTTATATTTCCAACGCTAACCTAGCTTGTAGTTGTGCTTAAGTTTATAAATTTCAGATTCGCCCTATTCACCCCCCCCCCCTCTAGGCGACTTTCACTTAGCATCTGTCATGACACTATTTCCAACCTTAGAACTGAGAATGCTAGTTTAACTGCTAAGGTTGAAAAGTTAAATGTTTCTAATGATTCAATTGTCAATCTTAAAAATGAAAATGCTAGTTTAATTGCAAAGATTGATAAATTGAATGAATCAATTTCTAGCCTTAGAGATGAAAATGCTAGATTAATTTCTAAGGCTGAAGACTTAAATGTTTGCAATGATTCTATTTCTAGTCTTAGAAATGAGAATGCTATTTTACATGCTAAGATTGATGAATTAAATGCTTGCAAACCATCTACATCTACTGTTGATCATGTTTCTATTTGCACTAGATGTAGAGATATTAATGTTGATGCTATTCATGATCGCCTTGCTTTAATTAAACAACAAAATGATCATATAGCTTAATTAACTGCTAAAATTAATGAGCATGAAGTTGAAAATGAAAATTTTAAATTTGCTAGAAGTATGCTCTATGATGGGAGACACCCTGGCATTAAGGATGGCATTGCTTTCCAACAGGGAAGCAATGTCAAGCTTAATGCCCCTAAGAGATTGTCTAATTTTGTTAAGGGCAAGGCTCCCATGGTTTAGGATAATGAGGGCCATATTTTATATCCTGCTAATTATCTTGAGCACAAAATTAGGAGAATTCATGCTAGGAAACCTCATACTGTTTCACATCATGCTTTTATGTATAAAAATAAGGCTTCTAGTTCTAGGCAATCAACCCATGTTAAATTGCCTAAAAAGAAAACTCCTGCTGCATCAAATGTGCCTAACATTTCATTTAAGACTTTTGATGCATTTATAGCTTTCTCACGTATTCCCCCGAGTGCCTGCATTTCGACAAAGTAATAAGTAAAAAGTAGTTGGCAGGTGAGGTTCCATCGTATCTTGTTTATGCTCGATGCCTTGAAGTGCTCTCCGAATTCCGGCACTTTTCTAGCGGACAAGACTGGTTGAGGTAGCTTGTAGAAGTCTAGTAAATCAGGAAGTTTCCTGTAGCGGTATAGGTTCATAGGCAGGCCTTGAATGGAAAAAGTCTCATTAATCAGCTCTTTGGTTTCCAGTAGTGGATATCGTTCGTTTAGGCCATGAATTTACTCGGGTAAGCGCGAGGTTGCTCGGTTTCCTCAAACAACTCTAACCACAGCAGATCCAACATGACTGTATTAAACCTTAAGCAATCAGGGTTAAGCTAGCTCATTGCCTGAAAGTGGAGCTCGTATTATACACCTTGACCCCCACCTTTTTTGAATCCTTCCTCCATATATAATATATATATTTTATGTTAGATAAGATAAGTCCCATAACTGCCTCATTCAGATATGTTTTAACTAACAAATCAGACAAAGTAGTTGCCAAATATGTTGGGGCCAAACACAAGGGCTCAAAGACTTGTGTTTGGGTACCCAAGGTGCTTGTTTCTAACGTCAAAGGACCCAAGACTGTTTGGGTACCAGAACAAGGCCTAAATTGTTTTGTAGGTTTATGCATTCGGGGGCTCAAGTTGGATTATTGACAACAGATGCACAAACCACATGACAGGGGAGAAAAGAATGTTCTCCTCCTATGAAAAAACAAAGATCCCCAAAGAGCTATCACATTCGGGGATGGAAATCAAGGTTTGGTCAAAGGGCTTGGTAAAATTGCTATATCACCTGACCATTCTATTTCCAATGTTTTTCTTGTAGATTTTTTAGATTACAATTTGTCAGTTTCTCAATTATGCAAAATGGGCTACAACTGTCTTTTTACAGATGTAGGTGTTACTATCTTTAGAAGAAGTGATGATTCAGTAGCATTTAAGGGAGTGTTAGAGGGTCAGCTATAATTAGTTGATTTCAATAGAGCTGAACTTGACACTTGCTTAATTGCTAAGACTAATATGGGCTGGCTCTGGCATCGCCGACTAGCCCATGTTGGGATGAAGAATCTTCACAAGCTTCTAAAGGGAGAGCACATTTTAGGACTAACAAATGTTCATTTTGAGAAAGACAGGGTTTGTAGCGCATGTCAAGCAGGAAAGCAAGTTGGCGCTCATCATCCACACAAGAACATCATGACAACGGACAGGCCACTGAAGCTAATCCACATGGATTTATTCGGCCCGATAGCTTACATAGCATCGACGGGAGTAAGTACTATCTAGTAATTGTGGATGATTATTCTCGCTTCACTTGGGTATTCTTTTTGCAGGAAAAATCTTAGACCCAAGAGACTTTAAGGGGATTCTTGAGACGGGCTCAAAATGAGTTCGGCTTAAGGATCAAAAAGATAAGAAGCGACAATGTGAAGGAGTTCAAGAACTCTCAAATTGAAGGCTTTTTTGAGGACGAGGGCATCAAGCATGAGTTCTCTTCTCCCTACACACCTCAATAAAATGGTGTTGTGGAGAGGAAGAATAGAACTCTACTAGACATGGCAAGGACCATGCTTGATGAATACAAGACATCGGTCCGATTTTGGGCCGAGGCGATTAACACTGCATGCTACTCCATCAACCGGTTATATCTTCACCGAATCCTCAAGAAGACATCTTACTAACTCATCACCGGTAAAAAGCCCAATGTTTTATATTTTAGAGTCTTTGGAAGCAAATGTTTTATTCTTGTTAAAAGAGGTAGAAAATCTAAATTTGCTCATAAGGCTGTAGAAGGCTTTTTACTTGGTTATGACTCAAACACAAGGGCATATAGAGTCTTCAACAAATCCACTAGATTAGTTGATGTCTCTTGTGACATTGTGTTTGATGAGACTAACGGCTCCCAAGTGGAGCAAGTTGATCTTGATGAGCTAGATGATGAAGAGGCTTCGTGCGTCGCGCTAAGGAACATGTCCATTGGCGATGTGTGTCCTAAGGAATCCGAAGAGCCTACACAAGCATAAGATCAACCGTCATCTTCCAATCAAGCATCTCCACCAACTCAAGATGAGGAACAGGCTCAAGGTGATGAAGAAGAAGATCAAGAGGATGAGCCACCTCAAGAGGAAGGCAATGATCAAGGGGGAGATGATGAAGATAAAGACAGGGAAGATGAGCAAGAGATTCAGGGTCAAAGACCACCTCACCCAAGGGTCCACCAAGTGATTCAAAGAGATCACCCCGTGAACTCCATTCTCGGTGACATTCATAAGGGGGTAACTACTCGATCTCGAGTCGCTCATTTTTGTGAACATTACTCTTTTGTGTCCTCTATTGAGCCATACAGGGTGGAGGATGCACTAAGAGATTCGGATTGGGTGCTGGCAATGCAAGAGGAGCTCAACAACTTCACGAGGAATGAGGTATGTCATTTAGTTCCACGTCCTAACCAAAATGTTGTAGGTACCAAATGGATATTCCGCAACAAGCACGATGAGCATGGTGTGGTGATAAGGAACAAAACCCGACTGGTGGCCAAGGGTTATTCACAAGTCGAAGGTTTGGATTTCGATGAAACTTATGCACCCGTAGCTAGGCTTGAATCAATTCGCATATTACTTGCCTATGCTACTTACCATGGCTTTAAGCTCTATCAAATGGACATGAAGAGTGCCTTCCTCAATGGACCAATCAAGGAAGAGGTCTATGTTGAGCAACCTCCCAGCTTTGAAGATAGTGAGTATCCTAACCATGTTTACAAGCTCTCAAAGGCGCTTTATGGGCTCAAGCAAGCCCCAAGAGCATGGTATGAATGCCTGCGAGATTTTCTTATCACTAATGGCTTCAAAGTCGGAAAAGCCGATCCTACTCTCTTTACTAAAACTGTTGAAAAAGACTTGTTTATATGCCAAATTTTTGTTGATGATATCATATTTAGGTCTACTAACAAATCTACTTGTGAAGAGTTTAGTAGGATCATGGTACAAAAATTTGAGATGTCTATGATGGGGGAGTTGAAGTATTTTCTAGGATTTCAAGTCAAGCAACTCCAAGAGGGCACCTTCATCAGCCAAACAAAGTACATTCAAGACATTCTTAACAAGTTTGGAATGAAGGATGCCAAACCCATCAAGACACCCATGGGAACAAATGGGCATCTCGACCTCGACACGGGAGGTAAATCCGTAGATCAAAAGGTATATCGGTCGATGATAGGATCTTTACTCTATTTATGTGCATCTCGACCGGATATTATGCTTTCTGTATGCATGTGTGCAAGGTTCCAAGCCGATCATAAGGAAGTTCACCTTAGGGCCATAAAGAGAATCATGAGATATTTAGTTTACACTCCTAAGTTTGGGTTTTGGTACCCCAGGGGATCCACCTTTGATTTAATAGGTTATTCAGATGCTGATTGGACAGGGTGTAAAATTGATAGGAAGAGCACCTCAGGGGCTTGTCAGTTTCTGGGGAGATCCCTAGTGTCTTAGGCTTCAAAGAAACAAAACTCAGTAGCTCTTTCTACCGTCGAAGCCGAGTATATTGCCGCAGGCCATTGTTGTGCGTAATTACTCTAGATGAGGCAAACCCTCAGGGACTATGGCTACAAATTGAGCAAAGTCCCTCTCCTATGTGACAATGAGAGTGCTATCCACATGGCGGAGAATCCCATTGAACACAGCCGCACTAAGCACATAGACATTCGATATCACTTTTTAAGGGATCATCAACAAATGGGGATATCGAAATAGCTTATATTAACATCAAAGATCAATTAGCCGATATCTTTACCAAGCCACTAGATGAGAAAACCTTTAGCAAACTTAGGAATGAGCTAAATATTCTTGGTTCTCGGAATTTTGATTGAAAAATTGCACATATAAATTATTTATATACCTTTGATCATATCTCTTTTATGTCTACGACTAATGTATTTTCAAGTGTATTTCTATGCTAAGTCGTAGATTGAAAGGGAAATGGAGTCCTCGACGAAGACAAGGCTTCCACTCCACTCTACCGGTATATTGTATCCTTCGTCATCACTCCACACCTCTCTTCAATTGGTATAATCTTTTCACTCATCTTTACTTGTACCAATGGGGGAGAAAGTAAGAAGGGCTCCAACGTTCTCCGTTTTTGGCGATTAATGCCAAAGGGGGAGAAAATATTAAGCCCAAAGCAAAAGGACCGCACCACCACCTATTTTCAAGATTTTTTCAAATTGGTATCTAAATGTATTTGTGATCTTGTTCAATTAGTATTAACAAAAAATAGTAAAACCCTCTTGAACACTAAGAGGAGAATTTCATTCAGGGGGAGTTTTGTTTAGTCAAAGGAAAAGCATTTGAAACAGGGAGAGGAAATTTCAAATCTTGAAAATGCTTCTTGCAATCTTACTCATATGTCTTTGACTATTTGCAAAAAGACTTTGAAATTTTTTACAAAAGAATTTGCAAAAACAAAACAAGTGGTTCAAACATGGTTCAAAATTTTAAATAAAAGAAAGCAAACCATGCATATCTAGTAAAAGCATAAATCAGTTTAACTCTAAGTAACCTATGCACTTACATTATGCAAACTAGTTCAATTCTGCACGTATACATTTGCTTTGGTTTGTGTTGGCATTAATCACCAAAAAGAGGGAGATTGAAAGGGAAATAGGGTCAAACCTTTTCCTATAAATAATTTTGGTGGTTGAAATGCCCAACACAAATATTGGACTAACTAGTTTGCTCTAGATTATATGTTCTACAGGTGCATAAAGGTTCAACACAAACCAATAGAAGATTAAAGATAGGGTTCAAAATTAAAGGAGCAAAGAAACCAAAAGTGCCCTGGTCTGGCGCACCAGACTGTCCGGTGTGCCACCGGACAGTGTCCGGTGCACCAGGGCCATACAAACTCCAACTCGCTACTCTCGGGTTTCTCCAGTGCCACTCCGCTATAATTCACCAGACTGTCCGGTGTGCCACCGGACTATCCGATGCACCAGCGAAGCAATGGCTCCTTCGCGCAACGGTCGACTGCACAGTGCCCCTGACAGCGCTACAGTACGCGGCAGAAGTCAGAGCAGAGGTCAGAGGCGCACCAGACAGTGAACAATGCCCGTTCGATGCGGCACCGGACTGTCCGGTGCCACCAGAAGTCAGCGCTCCAATGGTCGACTGCGTCAGAACCCTAACGGTTGGGTGACGTGGCTGGCACACCGGACAGTGTCCAGTGGCACACCGGACTGTTTGGTGCGTCCATCAACAGCAGCCACCCCAACGGTTGTTTTGGTGGGTGAGGGCTATAAATACCCCTCAACCACCTCCACTCCAACCATCCAAGCATTCAACATTCCTCATCCAATACAAGAGCAAAGTGCAACACTCCAAGACACAAATCAAAGCCTCCGATCCAATCGAAGTCCCCAATTTAATTCTAGTGCTTTAGGACTTGTGAGCGGATCGTTCTTGTGTTTCTTTGTTGCTCTTGTTGCTTGGTTGGCTTTCTTCTTTCTCTCATTCTTATTCTCAAAGCCTTGTAAGCGAAGCAAGAGACACCAATCGTGTGGTGGTCCTTGTGGGGTCTAAGTGACCCAGGGAATCAAGGAAGAAAGCTCACTCAGCCTAGGTGACCGTTTGAGAGAGGGAAAGGATTGAAAGAGACCCGGTCTTTGTGACCACCTCAATGGGGACTAGGTTCTTTAGAACCAAACCTCGGTAAAACAAATCACCGTGTCATCCGCTCTATTTCTTGGTTGATTTGTTTTCCTCCTCTCTCCCGAACTCGGATTTAATTCTAACGTTAACCCCAGCTTGTAGTTTGTGTTTTAAGTTGTAAATTTCAGATTACGCCTATTCACCGCCCTCTTGTCGACTTTTAATATTACAGTGATAATTTTTCGCACAACATCCGGTTGTGAAATTTGAGTGAGTCTCAAACCATTGACTTCCTCTATAAAATATTAAGTCGTGAGTACATCTCGTTTGCATTCTCATTGGCATGCATTTCAAAAGAATTTATTTTTTTCATAGCAATATGATATCTTTCCTCACCTTCACTTTTGGTTCCATCATGTAGAGCACAAATATCTAACCACAAATCATGAGCATTTTTGTGTTTTTCTAACTCTATTGAATACATCCTTGCAAATACCCCTAAAAGAGTGTTTTTGGCATTTGCATTACATTTTTCATAGTGGTACTCATCACCCACAAGATTTGTGGCAACTCTAAGTTTGGGGAACCCTTGGGTGGCGGATTTATAGACTCCACTATCTATAGCCTCTAAATAAGCTTCCATACGAATTTTCCAATAAGAAAAATCGTCACCATCAAAAATGGGAGGAGGTCCATCCCCGTCGGACATCGTTATTGTAGAGGTTAAGCTAATATAGGAGCAACAAAGCTCTGATACCAATTGAAAGGATCATGATGCCTAAGAGGGGGGGGGGGTGAATTGGGCTTTTCTAAACTTCCAACAAAAGTTAAACCCTAAGCATGAGCCCAGCTTCACCCAAACTACTAGAAATAAGTAAATACTACTAGATAGACAACAACCCTAACTCATTGCTACAAATACTAACTAAGCAATTGCACAAAGTAAAATGCTTAAAGTAAATGCGGAATGTAAAGTAAGGGCAAGAAGACTCCTCCAATTTTTTCTCAAGGTATCGAAGAGTTGGCATTCTTTTCTAGTCCTCGTTGGAGCACCTGCGCAAGGGTATCACTCCCCCTTAGTCCTCGCAAGAACCAATTGCTCTCTATGAGATGATACTTTGCTTCTCTGGCGCGGAGGATCCCACACTACCGTGTATAATCTTGAGTCAGGTCACCAACAAGTCCTCTGGGGTGATCACCAAACTCCAATCACCACCAAGCCGTCTGTGTGATGCCGATCTAAAAGTGTAAGTGCAATCAACCCTAATTGAGGGTTTTGGTGATTAAATGACAAAACAAACAAAGTTTCTAACAAGTTTGCTCCTAGCATATACACAGTAATTCTACAGACAGGAGAAGCACGGATCTTACGAGCATAAAAATAGAAAGCACAGCGGATTTAAAATTCTTCATCAAATGGCGTGCTCCAAGTGCTTGGAAACAGCGGCGGTACTCTTTTTATAATTCTTGAGTTATAGGATTCGCCGTTCAATCAAGAGGGATCCGCAATGGTTAAGTAAGTTTTGTAATGAGCTAATTTCAAAATCCTTCCAAATCATTTTAGAGAACACTTTTCCAGATCATGAATGCCTTGAGAAGAACCATTTTTCACTTCCCACAAAAGTTCCACCTTTGTTCACTTCAAAAAGTTCAAAATTTGGTTTTCAGCCCTGGAAACCGGTTCAACCGGCCCTAAAACCGGTTCAACCGGTTTTGGGACTGTTCCTCTGCCATCCCTGCTCTGACCTGTCTGACAGTCAGTGCTGTCAGAAAAGTCGTTGCAGACTTTTTGGCAAAACCGGTTCAACCGGAATTTTTCCCAGCTCAACCGGTTTTGATTCCGGTCGAGTCTCTGGCTCAGTAAGTCAGTGAACCGGGTTCTCCCTGGTGGAAACTGGTTCAACCGGTCTGCAAACCGGTTCAACCGGTTTTTACCCCTTTTCTCCCAACGGCTGCCAGCTTTTGGGGGATCCTTTATATACCCCCCACACTCTCTCTCTTACTAACTTCTGCCTCTCCCACGAAATCTTGGCTGACCAAACTCTCAACAAGTGCATTCATTTCACCTTTCACACCCGCAATCGCATCTCCTTCAATCGCTTGAAGGATCCTTGGTGTGAGGTGAACTCGGTCTAACACGCTGTCATTTTCATCTCGATTCTCCTATTCTCTTTGTTCTTGAGCTCGTTGCAAACTTAACCTTGTGCGGATTTGTTACTCTTGGAACCTCGTGTTCCTTGACGGTTAGAGGTTGCTTGGGAGTCTCCAAATTTGTGGACGACCCCAAGAAGTTTGTATCACCCGCTCTTTGAGCATATTTGAGAAGAGATTGCCTTGACCGTTGTGGTCGGTTTGTGGAGGATTAGGGTTGGAAAAGACCCGGCCCTTTGTGGGCTCCTCAACAAGGAGTAGGACACCTTTGTGGTGGTTGCCGAACCTCGGGTTATATCGCGTGTTCTTGTGTGTTCTTGTTAAGCACTTTAAATTTGTTGGTTGGTTCATATTATCTATTCGAGTATATCTTGCATAGGGCAAGTCATTAGCAAAATCTTTCACTACTTCGTAATATTTGTTTATCTAAGTTGAGCAGGTTCAAACTTGTTCAGTTGTAAACAAAATCAACTGAACCGGTTTGCACTAGTGCAACTTTAATTTAACCTATCTCTAAGTTTTTAGTGAAAATTTCAGGTGTAGCCTATTCACCCCCCTCTAGGCTACTTTCAATTGGTATCAGAGCCTCGTACCTCGTTTTGCGCTTAACCGCATGAGGAAACGATTATGTCTACTCAACGGGACCATGTGGATCCTATCCTTGAGGATATTCCCGTCACATCCTCCAGTGAGGAAGTGGACCCCAAGGTCCTCGACCTCGCCATGAAGATTGCCGAGAGGATATTCCTCAAGATGAAAGAGGAAGATGCTAAGAAAAAGGCCGAAGAAGAAGAATCAAGAAGAAAGGCCGAAGAAGATAAAGGTAAGGGAAAATTTGATTACAATGACGACCTAGTTGATCTTTTGGTGTCGAAGGTGTTGAGCAAGGTAAGTCTCAACACCGAAGGATCATCTACCAAAAGTAAAGGTAACGAATTTAGTAAAGTTCAATTCGATTACTCTAGAAATTTTATTCCCAACTTCTCTTCCGCCCCACTTGGAAAGTTACCAACTCTTAGTGAGTTGAACTATGACGAGTGGGCCGATAAGATGAAGTCGCATTTAATCGGTGTACATCCTAGTCTTTGGGAGATTGTTAATGTAGGTATGTATAAGCCCGCCCAAGGAGAAGAGATGACTCCGGAAATGATGCAAGAGGTTCATCGCAATGCTCAAGCAGTGAGCATAATTAAAGGAAGTCTTTGTCCGGAAGAATACCGGAAAGTTCAAGGAAGAGAAGATGCCCGTGATATTTGGAATATTCTTAAAATGTCACATGAAGGAGATCCCAAAGCTAAAAGACATAGAATTGAAGCTTTGGAGAGTGAGCTTGCTAGATACGATTGGACTAAGGGTGAGTCGCTTCAATCACTCTTTGATCGATTGATGGTGTTAGTAAACAAAATAAGAGTGCTTGGAAGTGAAGATTGGAGTGACTCCAAGGTCATAAGACTATTCATGAGAGCTTACAAAGAAAAGGATAAGAGTCTAGCAAGGATGATAAGGGATCGTGATGACTATGAGGATATCACGCCTCATCAATTATTTGCAAAGATTCAACAACACGAGTCCGAAGAAGCCCCCATCAAGACAAGAGACTCTCATGCCTTGATCACAAATGAACAAGACACCCCCAAGAAGAACAAAGACCACAAGGCAAAGAAAGTGGTTGAGACATCAAGTGATGAAGATAGCTCAAGTGATGAAGACACAGCTATGTTCATCAAAACATTCAAGAAATTTGTAAGGAAAAATGACAAGTTTCAAAGGAAAGGAAAGAAGAGGGCATGCTATGAATGTGGCCAAACCGGTCATTTCATAGCGGATTGTCCTAACAAAAAGGAACAAGAAGCCAAGAAGGAATACAAGAATGACAAGTTCAAAAAGGGAGGCAAGACCAAGGGACATTTCAAGAAGAAGAAATATGGTCAAGCCCATATTGGTGAAGAATGGAACTCCGATGAAGAGAGTTCTAGCTCCGAAGAAGAGGAAGTGGTGGCAAACGTTGCCATCCAATCTACTTCAAGCTCGCAACTCTTCACCAACCTACAAGACGACTCCTACACTCCAACTTGCCTCATGGCAAAAGGAGATAAGGTAACTTTATTTAGTAATGATTTTCCAAATGATGATGATGATGAACAAATTGCCATGAAAAATAAAATGATTAAGGAATTTGGCTTGAATGGATATAATGTTATCATCAAATTAATGGAGAAGCTAGATAAAAGAAAAGCAACTCTTGATGCTCAAGAAGACTTGCTTATCCTTGAAAAGGAAAGAAACCTAGAGCTTCAAGGATTGCTACTCAATAAAGATGAAATGCTAGATGCCTTGACTAAGGAAGTATCTTTAGTCAAGATAACTATAGAGGATAAAGAAAAAGAAGTAATCAATATGAAAACCTCTATAGCTAATCTTGTAAATGAAAAGGATGCACTTGAAACAAGCATGTTAAGCTTGAATGTCCAAAATCAAGAACTTCAAGTGCAACTTGAAAATTGCAAGAACATCAATGCCTCATCTTTATTGATTGAATCTAAGTCTAGCTCCTCAAATAATACCTTTTGCAAACATTGTGCCAAATACCATGCTTCTTGTTGTCTAACTAACCATGCAAGGAAGAAGAGCTCACAGGTGAAGGTCAAAGAAATATTGAAAAGATGCTCTAGCAATGATGGGTTAAAGAAAATGGAACTCAAGTACAAGTCCCTAAAGCCCAACAATGGAAGAAGGGGGCTTGGGTTCAACTCATCCAAGGAAAACCCTAGCACAGTGCATAAGGGGTGGAGATCCCCCAAGTTCATAGAGGGAACCACCCTATATGATGCTTTGGGGAGGATTCACTCCTCAAATGACAAGTCAACTCAAGTAAAGGTAAACTTGAGTTCCACAAAGAGTAAGGTGAAGGAAGCGGCATCAACAAGTGGAGAAAAATTTAATGCTCCCATTTCTCACTCTTATCTTTGTGATTACATGTTGACTTGGGATTTAGGGAAATTGGTTGTTAAATATGTGGGTGCCTACACTAAAAGAAAAGTCATGAAAAGAAGTGTGTGGGTACTTAAGGCTATAACTAACACTGCAGGACCCAATTCAATTTGGGTACCTAAAAGCATAGCCTAAATTTGTTTTGCAGGTCTACTCCTCTGGTGGGTCAAGTTGGGTGCTTGACAGTGGATGTACAAATCACATGACCGGGGAGGAAGACATGTTCCATTCCTTGCAACTAACTCAAGAAGCACAAGAAATTGTGTTTGGAGATAGTGGCAAGAGTAAGGTGATTGGTATTGGTAAAATTCCTATCTCTGACCAACAATCACTTTCAAATGTTTTATTGGTAGATTCTTTAAGCTACAATTTGATGTCCATTTCACAACTTTGTGGAATGGGTTATAATTGCTTATTTTCTGATGTGGATGTGAAGATCCTTAGAAGGGAGGATTCCTCTGTTGCCTTTACAGGTTGCTTGAAGGGCAAACTCTATCTTGTTGATTTCACAACAAGTAGAGTAACGCCTGAGACTTGTTTAGTGGCAAAATCTGACAAGGGTTGGCTTTGGCATCGCCGGCTAGCTCATGTTGGCATGAGGAACTTGGCCAAACTTCAAAAGGATAGTCACATTATTGGACTAACAAATGTTGTGTTTGAGAAAGATAGGGTTTGTGGCGCATGCCAAGCAGGAAAGCAACATGGAGTCCCACATCAATCAAAGAATGTGGTCACAACAAAAAGGCCATTGGAGCTTCTTCACATGGACCTCTTCGGACCTGTGGCTTACATCAGCATTGGTGGTAGTAAGTATGGTTTAGTCATTGTTGATGATTTTTCTCGCTTCACCTGGGTTTTCTTTTTAAGTGATAAAGGTGAAACTCAAGAAACATTGAAGAAATTCATGAGAAGAGCTCAAAATGAGTTTGAGCTCAAAATCAAGAAAGTGAGAAGTGATAATGGGATGGAATTCAAGAACACAGGTGTCGAAGAATTCTTAGGCGAAGAAGGAATCAAACATGAGTTCTCGGTTCCTTACACTCCACAACAAAATGGTGTTGTGGAAAGAAAGAACCGAACTTTAATTGAAGCAGCTAGAACCATGTTGGATGAGTACAAGACACCTGACAACTTTTGGGCAGAGGCGGTCAACACCGCCTGTCATGCAATCAACCACCTCTATCTTCACAAGATCTACAAGAAGACTGCTTATGAGCTTCTCACTGGTAACAAACCTAAAGTTGATTATTTTAGAGTATTTGGTTGCAAGTGCTTTATTCTGAACAAGAAAGTCAAGAGCTCAAAATTTGCTCCTAGAGTGGACGAGGGTTTCTTGCTTGGTTATGCATCAAATGCGCATGGATATCGTGTTTTCAACAATACCACCGGTCTTGTTGAAATAGCGATAGACGTGACATTTGATGAATCTAATGGCTAGCAAGGGCATGTTTCTAATGGCACTGCAGGAAATGAAGAACCACCTTGTGAGGCCATAAAGAAACTTGCAATAGGTGAGGTGAGACCTCAAGAAAAGGATGATGAAGAAGGAACTTTGTGGATGACCAATGAGTTTTTTGATGTGGGTGCAAAGGTGGTGGGTGACAAATCCTCCACCCAAGCAAACCCATCAACCTCAAGTCATCCAAATCTTGAAGAAAATCATCAACCCCAAAGGATGCCAATGGTGGTAGAAGATGAACATGAAAGTATTGATGGTGAAGTGCCTCTTGATCAAGTAGATGATGAGGAGGAACAAATTCAAAGACAACCATCAGTGCCTCATCCTCGAGTCCATCACACTATTCAAAGAGATCATCCGGTGGACAACATCCTGGGTAGCATCACGAGAGGGGTAACAACTCGATCTCGTTTAGCAAATTTTTGTGAATTTTACTCATTTGTTTCCTCTCTTGAGCCACTTAAGGTTGAAGAAGTGTTGGGTGATCCGGATTGGATAATTGCCATGCAAGAGGAATTGAACAACTTCACCCGGAATGAAGTCTGGTCCTTGGTTCCAAGACCTAAGCAAAATGTGATTGGGACAAAATGGGTCTTTAGGAACAAACAATATGAGCATGGCGTGGTTACAAGAAATAAAGCACGGTTGGTTGCCCAAGGCTACACTCAAGTGGAAGGACTTGATTTTGGTGAAACATATGCGCCAGTAGCAAGGTTAGAGTCAATTAGAATATTAATTGCCTATGCTACTAACCATGATTTCAAGTTATATCAAATGGACGTCAAGAGCGCGTTTCTAAATGGACCACTATAAGAGAGGGTCTATGTGGAGCAACTGCTGGGCTTTGAAGATCCAAGGAAGCCAAATCATGTCTATCTACTTCACAAGGCACTCTACGGGCTTAAACAAGCCCCTAGAGCTTGGTATGATTGCCTTAAAGATTTTTTAATTAAGAATGGGTTTACAATAGGAAAAGCTGACTCTACATTATTTACTCGCAAAGTTGACAATGAATTATTTGTGTGCCAAATATATGTCGATGACATTATATTTGGTAGTACTAATGAAAAATTTTGTGAAGAGTTTAGCAAAGTAATGACGAACAGGTTTGAGATGTCTATGATGGGCGAGCTCAAATACTTCCTGGGATTTCAAGTCAAACAACTCAAGGAAGGTACTTTTCTATGCCAAACTAAATATACACAAGATATGCTCAAGAAGTTTGGCATGGAAAAGGCAAAGCACGCCAAGACTCCAATGTCATCAAATGGACACCTCGACCTAAATGAAGAAGGTAAACCTGTAGATCAAAAGTCATATAGATCAATGATAGGGTCACTGCTTTATTTGTGTGCATCTAGACCTGATATAATGTTGAGTGTTTGCATGTGTGCACACTTTCAAGCTAATCCTAAATATTGTCATCTTGTGGCCGTTAAGAGAATCCTAAGATACTTAGTGCACACCCAAAACCTAGGCTTATGGTACCCTAAAGGCTCCCTTTTCGATTTGCTTGGCTACTCTGACTCAGATTATGCCGGTTGCAAAGTAGATCGAAAAAGCAGTACTGGGACTTGCCAATTCCTTGGGCGGTCCTTAGTGTCGTGGAGTTCCAAGAAACAAAATTGTGTTGCACTTTCCACTGCAGAAGCTGAGTACATAGCAGCTGGGGCATGTTGTGCACAGTTGTTATGGATGAAGCAAACCCTGAGAGATTTTGGTTGTGAGTTTAACAAGATTCCACTATTGTGTGACAATGAGAGTGCCATAAAACTTGCAAACAATCCAGTGCAACACTCTAGAACCAAACATATTGACATTAGACATCATTTCTTGAGAGACCACGAAGCCAAAGGAGATATCGAATTGTTTCATGTGAGCACCGAAAATCAACTAGCCGGTATCTTCACAAAACCCCTTGATGAGACTAGGTTTTGCTTTCTTAGGAGTGAGCTAAACATCTTGGATTCTCGAAACGTGTCTTAAAACTAAAATTTTGATCACATGATTGATGAATTTAAAATGATTGCATGCTCAATATGTCATGAGAAATCCTGTTTTTATCATTAAAATTACTCACGTCACATTTGCTAAGTGTTCTTATAGCCTTTCCGGGCAATATTTGAAAACAGGTTGAGTGAATCAGCTGAGTAGGGCACTCAACCGGTTTTCCCCTGGTGAAAACCGGTTGAACCGGTCTAAAAACCGGTTGAACCGGTTTTGACCGCCTCCGCGTCCGTGCTGTCTGTCAGCGCCGCAGTCTGCGCCGTCAGTCTCGTAGACTGCGCTGTCAGTCTGGCAGAAAATCTGTGCAGACATTCACTTTTTCTGCGCGCTTTTACTGCGCAGTCTAACTGGAAACCGGTTGAACCGATTTTATAACCGGTTGAACTGTTTTTTGCTTTGTTGACCAGCCGACGCCTCCCCTATTTCTCTCCCCTTTCCTCCCTTCTCTTCTTACCAGCTCCTTTTTCCCAGCCGACGCCGCCTACACATTTTCCACTCTCTCCTTCACTCTCTCACCACTCCAAAAAAACCACTTGTGCCATCCACTCTTTGGAAGTTTTTGTTGGAGATTCGTTCATCCCGGCTTCCTCCATCATCTCCCGCACTCTTGTGGGATTTCTGTGATTCAAACTTCGGATCGAGGTATTACCCTATTTCATTTTGTTTACTCGATCTCACCCGTTCTTGATTATCTAGTGTATCGTTTCTTGGATACATTTGAGTTTAGGTGCTTGCAACACTTAGACTATCTTCATTTGTCTCGAACATTGTTTGAGTTTAGCGGTTTGATATTGTTTGTTGTAGTTGAACCGCTCGCATGAACAGTTGAAGTGCATGCTTAATATCATACACATCTCTACTCAAACGTGTTTGTTAAGATCCTTGCTCATCATAGGTTCTATCTTTTCTTTTTAAGGATGGTGCGTCGGAGGAATCCCTCTGTTATTGAATCCGACTCCTCTAACGAACAAGAGATTCACGAAGAAACTCCCCCATGTTCCAGATCCAAACGTGGGCGAGGATCTGGCAACGTCATGCAGGGTGGTGAGGCCTCCAGGTCTCATGGAGGTCGCGGTCGGACGACCCAGAATCCATCGGGTCGGTCCCGACCCACGACAAATCCACATGCATGGGAAGCAACAAGTGATGATGGTGGTGGGAAAGATGATGAGATTGACCTTCCACCTGCCCACGCCCCTATTATTCGTGGGTTGGTCCTCCACCGGGCGGAGGCCCGTCGCTCTGGCAATGAGCCAGTTACTGATTTCACGGCCAGCGGGGGTTCTGCACTGCTTCAGGACATCCGCTTTCAGAATCCTGCATTGCGCATTCATGATGCCAGGATTGATGGGAACCATTTCTGGACTCTCCAGCATGTGGATTTCTACAACTCAGTAATCCTTCCCAAGAAACATCAGCCCATACTACATCAACGATACATCAACTGGGAAGGATGTGAGGCTATTGGAGACCCAGAGATGACACATGCGTTGAGGGCCTATGAAAGAAAGAAGATGAAGAATATAATGACCTTTCAATATGACTGGAATGATGAGGTCATTGCCCAATTCTATTCACTCTATGGATCAAGCTGGCCGATGAGGAAAGTCCCTACAACTTTCCTTATCTTAATTTCTACATCGAAGGCAGCTGGTACAAGGTGAGCTACCGTCGGTTCGCTCACATTCTTGGGTTCACTGATGAGGACATCTCTGGTGACAAGATCAAAATACATGATTTTCGCCAACCCACCAGAGATGAAGCCAGAGATCTTCATCTCTCTGAGTCTGGAAAATATTGGGAGTCCACCAACATGCACAAGTATTACAGATATATCAACTCTCTCAGCTGGATGACCCTCATTCCAAAAGGGGGTAACCAAATGAATATTCTTGGAGAGAGCAAGGTCTTGCTCTCGTTCATGAAGCCCACCAGTTCTGAGAGTATCAACATTTTTGATATGATCTGGCAGGAGATTATCCATGCTGCCTGCTTTCCACTCAAGGGATGTCTACATGCACCATTCATAATGAAGATGATTGAAGTTGTGACGCAATTCCGTTATGAAAAAGGTAGTAGACATCAATCTTATACCCCTTTCTGGATTGATCCCAACAATCCAGCAGTGCGCTTGAGGAAAGCCCCTTCTAGCTCTCGTGCACGTACTTCTACTTCTGCTGGTCCTTCTGCTGGTCCTGCTGCTGCTGGTGCCTCGCGTCCCTCCCCTGGCCGCGGATCTCCCACGCCACGTGGTCGTGGTCGTGGTCGAGGTCGTGGCCGAGGGATGGGTGCCCGCTTGGCCCATGGGATTGCGGCATTTTTCTCTATGTGCCGAAATATTTCTGCTAATGTGCATGAGCTGGCAAGGCGTCAGCGGGAGACTGACGACAATCTTCGTCGTCAAGCTTCCACTATGGGCATGCCATTCGCCCCTCGCTCGCCTGACGTGCCTCTACATCCGCCTCCCCTGGAGATCAATGAGTGGCACCAGCAGGCCTACGGGGTGCCGTTTATGTCAGCAGACGACGAAGAAGAAGAAGAAGCTTACTTTGATGATCGCGAGCAGTTTGCCCCGCCTCCCTACCAAGGGGATCCGGGTCAATCCTCCTCTCACCCTCCGCCCTAGGATCCATCTGGAAGCTATCCTCCCCCAGATCAGTCTGGGGAAGACCAATTTGCATCTCACCTGGCGCATCATTTCTTTGCTCCGCATCATCCTCCTCCTAACTGGTGATCTTTGACTTGATGGCTCTCTCCTTTTTGGTTCTTGTTGCCAAAAAGGGGGAGAAGGTTTCTTATCTTAGCTGCATCTTTATTTATGTATTGAACAATTTGGTATGTAATAATTATTATTCGTCTGTCTCGAGATACATTTGGTGATGGCTTAGAGGCCACAAACTTTTTAAATGCTGTGATGTGATATCATTATTGTAATAGCTAGTAGTAACTTTTCATATCTTATGCTATGCAATAATGAGCTTGTCTGTGTAACACTATTCTTGTTATCATCACATCATATATAATTATGTTGCATCCCTCAATTTTTTGTGTATTGTGTTGGTTGTTCACTCTCTCTAAATATGTTGCAAATTGACATATCAAGTCAATGTTAATATCTCAAAACTCATGCACATATTTAGGGGGAGCTGCACATACACAAATACTTTCATCTTGCAAGTGTTCTTAATTTTCAATTTTTATCTCTACTCTTGTTTGTTTTGGCATCAATCACCAAAAAGGGGGAGATTGTAAGTGCAATCAACCCTAATTGAGGGTTTTGGTGATTAAATGACAAAACAAACAAAGTTTCTAACAAGTTTGCTCCTAGCATATACACAGTAATTCTACAGACAGGAGAAGCACGGATCTTACGAGCATAAAAATAGAAAGCACAGCGGATTTAAAATTCTTCATCAAATGGCGTGCTCCAAGTGCTTGGAAACAGCGGCAGTACTCTTTTTATAATTCTTGAGTTATAGGATTCACCGTTCAATCAAGAGGGATCCGTAATGGTTAAGTAAGTTTTGCAATGAGCTAAGTTCAAAATCCTTCCAAATCATTTTAGAGAACACTTTTCCAGATCATGAATGCCTTGAGAAGAACCATTTTTCACTTCCCACAAAAGTTCCACCTTTGTTCACTTCAAAAAGTTCAAAATTTGGTTTTCAGCCCTGGAAACCGGTTCAACCGGCCCTAAAACCGGTACAACCAGTTTTGGGACTGTTCCTCTGCCATCCCTGCTCTGACCTGTCTGACAGTCAGTGCTGTCAGAAAAGTCGTTGCAGACTTTTTGGGAAAACCGGTTCAACCGGAATTTTCCCCGGCTCAACCGATTTTGATTCCGGTCGAGTCTCCGGCTCAGTAAGTCAGTGAACCGGGTTCTCCCTGGTGAAAACCGGTTCAACCGGTCTGCAAACCGGTTCAACCGGTTTTTACCCCTTTTCTCCCAACGGCTGCCAGCTTTTGGGGGATCCTTTATATACCCCCCCACACTCTCTCTCTTACTAACTTCTGCCTCTCCCACGAAATCTTGGCTGACCAAACTCTCAACAAGTGCATTCATTTCACCTTTCACACCCGCAATCGCATCTCCTTCAATCGCTTGAAGGATCCTTGGTGTGAGGTGAACTCGGTCTAACACGCTGTCATTTTCATCTCGATTCTCCTATTCTCTTTGTTCTTGAGCTCGTTGCAAACTTAACCTTGTGCGAATTTGTTACTCTTGGAACCTCGTGTTCCTTGACGGTTAGAGGTTGCTTGGGAGTCTCCAAATTTGTGGACGACCCCAAGAAGTTTGTATCACCCGCTCTTTGAGCATATTTGAGAAGAGATTGCCTTGACCGTTGTGGTCGGTTTGTGGAGGATTAGGGTTGGAAAAGACCCGGCCCTTTGTGGGCTCCTCAACGAGGAGTAGGACACCTTTGTGGTGGTTGCCGAACCTCGGGTTATATCGCGTGTTCTTGTGTATTCTTGTTAAGCACTTTAAATTTGTTGGTTGGTTCATATTATCTATTCGAGTATATCTTGTGTAGGGCAAGTCATTAGCAAAATCTTTCACTACTTCATAATATTTATTTATCTAAGTTGAGCAGGTTCAAACTTGTTCAGTTGTAAACAAAATCAACTGAACCGGTTTGCACTAGTGCAACTTTAATTTAACCTATCTCGAAGTTTTTAGTGAAAAATTTCAGGTGTAGCCTATTCACCCCCCTCTAGGCTACTTTCAGAAAGGGCAATGGCCTCAATCATTTCCTATAATCGATTTTGGTTTTTGACGACCATAACAAACCTTATGGACTATCTAGTTTGCCTAG
The DNA here is from genome assembly GCF_902167145.1 of Zea mays. Taxonomy (NCBI): domain Eukaryota; kingdom Viridiplantae; phylum Streptophyta; class Magnoliopsida; order Poales; family Poaceae; genus Zea; species Zea mays. The sequence continues at coordinate 25,848,489 of NC_050100.1, read as the reverse complement.
TTGATCTTTTCTCAGGTGCATAAAGTCCACATACACATATAAGGAAAATGACCCTTGGAGCAATTCTATAAGAATGGAGCAAAACATATTTGCCCCAGCCTGCGGCGCACTAGACTGTCCGGTGTACACCGGATAGTGTCCGATGCCCAGGCTGGCGCGCCCAACGAACTGGCCGCTCTCGAGAAAACACAACACTCCTCCGCTAAAAATCACCGGACTGTCCGGTGTGTCATCGACCTATCCGGTGAGCCACGAGCAACGATCATCTTCACCAACGGTCTACTGCCACGCGACTGCTACGGGTTCAGAACACTAGAAGTTTAGAGACAGTCTGTGATGTCAGGATGCACCAGACTGTCCGGTGTGCCACCGGACTGTCCGGTGCACCACAAGGACAGACGAAGTCAACGGTCGACTGCTCCAAACCCCAACGGTCAGCTGACATGGCGTGCACCGGATAATGAACAGTGCAGTGTCTGGTGCGCCACAGACTGTCAGGTGTGCCAGTCGATAGAGAACTCAGCCAACGGCTAGAATAGTGGTTGGGGCTATAAATACCCCCAACCACCACCATTCAAGTGATCTAATCTTTCCACTCTCAACATTCAATACAAGAGCAAAGAATACACTCCAAAGACACATTCAAAGCCTCCAATCCTATCCAAGTGCCATAATCAAGTCAAGTGATCAAAAGTGTTTAGTGACTTGAGAGAGGGTGATTTGTGTTTCATTTGTTGCTCTTGTTGTTTGGTTGCTTTCTTCATCCCTCTCTAAACTCTCTAAGTGTTTTGTAAAGCAAGCAATAGACACCTAAATTGTGTGGTGATCCCTGCGGGGTCTAACTGACCTGAGAGATTAAGAAGAAGCATTCAACCAGTCTAAGTGACCATCGATTGAGAGAGGGAAATGGTTGAAATAGACCCATCCTTTGTGTCCTCCTCAACGGGGAGTAGGTTCTTGGAAACCGAACCATGGGAAATAAATCACAGTGTCCATTTGTGTTGATCCACCATTCGATTTGTTCCTTCCCTCTCCCGTCTCTCTAAAAGTTCTCTTACTCACATTGTTTTGAGTTTGCTTTCAAAGTTATTCTCATTGATTGAGCAACTCATAGCAAGAAGAACTATCTTCCGCACTCCGAATTCATTGTTATTTATTTCTAACCCTAACCCTGGGTGAAGTGTATGTTCAAAGTTTATAATTTTTAGGTTTTGCCTATTCACCCCCTTTTAGGCGACTTTCAATTGTTATAAAAGGCAATACTTCATTAGAGTCTAACAACTCAAAGTGATGTCGGGAGAACACGCCAAAAGGGAGATGGTCACCGGGGGGAAGCCCGAATCTTCGGGAAAGAAGAATGATGAAAGGACTCCGTCGAAAGAGGCCGGTGACAAGCACAAGGAGGAATCCGCCGGCTCCATCAAGTCATATAAGAAGGGTGACAAGAGGAAAAAGAAGATGAAGAAGGTGGTCTACTATGAGACCGATTCTTCCTCACCCTCAACCTCCGGTGCCGAGTCTACATCCTCAAAGCACCAAGAGCGTAAGAAGTATAGTAAGATTCTTCTACGCTATCCTCGTATTTCTAAGCGTGCTCCCTTACTTTTTGTTCCCCTAGGCAAACCACCATATTTTGATGGTGAAGATTATTGCATATGGAGTGATAAAATAAGGCACCATCTAACCTCACTCCACGAAAGTATTTGGGATATTGTTGAGTTTGGGGCACAGGAACCACAGGTGGGTGACAAGGACTACGACTCCGATGAGGCCGTTCAAATAAGGCACTTCAACTCCCAAGCCACCTCCATACTCCTTGCTTCCTTATGCAGAGAGGAGTACAATAAGGTGCAAGAGTTGAAGAGTACCAAAGAAATTTGGGACGTCCTCAAGACGGCGCACGAAGGAGACGAAGTGACAAAGATCACCAAGCGGGAAACGATCGAGGGAAAACTCGGTCGGTTCGTCCTCAACAAGGGAGAAGAGCCACAAGCAATGTTCAACCGGCTCAAAACAATGGTGAACCAAGTCCGCAACCTCGGGAGCACCAAGTGGGATGACCATGAAATGATCAAGGTTATTCTAAGATCTCTTGTCTTTCATAACCCCACTCAAGTGCAATTAATTCGTGGAGATCCTAGATATAAACAGATGTCTCCCAAGGATGTGATTGGCAAGTTTGTGAGCTTTACACTTATAATCAAAGACTCCAAACACATTGTCAACTTGGAGCAAGGCGCTACCTCCACACCCGATGTGCAACCCATTGCATTCAAGGCAACGGAAGAAAAGAAGGAAGAGTCACGCGCATCATTTATTTATTATTTCTTTTACAAACTGTGCCCTAATTCTATTTATTTGCACGCACAACCTCTGTTATCTCATGCACACAGTATTGTAAAAATTGTGTTACCAAATTGTGCTATGTATCACGAAATACTCTAGTTTTACTGTGGTTTTGCTGAAAATATAGTATTATGTCATAATATACTTTATACCATGGTATTAAATTACTATGGTTTGAGAAAACTCCACTTCAAAACACACCCTCAATGTGATCCCTGATTTGGTAATTATATGTGGCACCTTCCGAGCCTTTCTGAAAGAGAGTCTTAATTAGTTGAAGCAGCGGATTAAAGAGGTAAGGAACTTTGTGTTACTCTTTCAGTAGTCAATTTTTTATTCTTTTCTACGATTAGGTTCTCTTAGACAAAAATAAAGGACTCAAAACTGCCTTCAATATATTGCTACTTGAAGTTGTTGTTAAGATAATCTGTCACTTTACCTAACTACAACAGTAAATTTAATCTATCTGCACATTGCATCCATAGATTTAGTGAAGTGGGTACTCAGAAGTGGCATGTCATCCTGTGTGTTGTTACCTAATTTAAATAAATATGACTAGTGCTATCATAAACAAATAAGCTGGTGCATGTCTAAACTTTGGTGCATTCCCTTATTCCGCATCTTGTTAGATTGTGGTGTTGGTATAATACAAGAGCAGTTCCTGACGCTTGTTCTCATGAATAAGCTCAAATTTTGGAAAAGTTGCATGGATACAAACCCACATGTAACCATTGTTTGAGGGCTCGTAATAGATTTTCATTTTCTTTCCCATTTTATTTTAATGAAAATTAATGATGTAGTTGTAGGCTTGTAGCTTTTACCATGGTAATGGTTTTATTGCACGTAAAAGCGAGCTTCCTGATTGTTATTATAGGTTGGTAGAGTTTTAGATGAAAGTATCTGGATCACAATGGTCAGGACTCTCTTGATATCTACCAGTCCTGAGTTCCCAGATATGTGTAGTATATAAGATCAATGTTATATGTGTTTCTATAAACCTAAGGGGTGTTTGTGATGGTTTCAGGTTCTAGCTTCAGTCTAGAGTTGTAGTCTATAATATCAATTTAAAATAGTTTTAAAAACATTTCTAATCTAAATAATAAATAAATGGTTTATTTAAATATCTTTTAAAGACTTACATCTCCAGCTTCACGATTTTCCGTAGCACCTAATAACTTGCTCCAATAAATCTACTAATTTTTTTGGAGCTGGAGCTGTCCCAAACATGGTTTAAGTGTTGTACGAAGATTTGCTGATAAGCAACTGGCTTAAGTAATTAAGCGGTCAACTTCTTGATGTATTAGCCTGTTTTTGCACCCTTGATGTTGTGTTGTTTGTGGTAGCTGTTTTGGTTTGTTGGTTTGGCTGAAGTTTGTTGGTTCACGATGCTAACCAGTAGCTTTATGTTTAGCGCACTAGCAAAGAGTGGAGGGGTGGCCTTTGTCCTGTGTCTTGACAAATAAAATCTGTCCCTTCTTCCAATAATTTAAGTTAGTTTGCTTTCTAATTTTATTCGGTGTTGGGTGTGTGCATTGTTTATCTTATATATTCTTTTCTTTGCACTGATGCATAGCTCTGCCATTGTGGTTCTAGAAATTTGTTCAGAATAATTACCCTCAGTTTATATCGACAGAAAGTACTATATAGCTTATATAGGTAGAACTTGCTTCTTTCTTATATGATCTATGTCGTCATAATGTATGAACAATCTACTCACTTTTTAGACTTTATTTTTTTTCTGATATTCACGTTGTGGTATAATTTGATTTTTATCAATTTAGTTCTGTATTGTTTGTGTCAAAGAATTTATGAGATATTGAGATCGATAATATATGTGGCACTCGTTTTTATATAATCATTATATATTAATATTTTATTTAATAATTTAAATGTCGTTGCAATTATGGTTATATAAAGGGAGAAATATTAAGAAAACAGTGATGGATGCCCTCACGCTCGAGATGTGTGCCGAGGTCGAGGCAACAGCGACCGATCCCGTCCGTGCGAGGAGACAAAAAAAATATCAAAGCCTGCTAATTACCGAAAGTATCCTATCTAACTATCCATCCCCAGGGTGGGACCGGCCTGGGGCAGGGAAATCCAAGCCACCAAGCTCCCATTGGCCGGGCTTGTGCCAGGTCGGCGCCGCGTGGCGAACCCCACCCCACCCCACCCTATCGCGTTATCGCCACCGGCTCACCGCTCACGGTCACGGCCGAATAAACTCCCGCGGTGCCGTGCCTCGCTTTCGCATCCCCCCGCGGAGAGGAGAGGAAGAAGAAGAACCCAGCCAAATCCTCAGTCTTCAGGCTGCTCACAGCTCGTGCCGTCCACTCTCCCCCGAGGCAGTCTCTTGCGTTCGCTGCTCGACATGGCGCTCCAGGCGGCGACGTCCTTTCTCCCCTCGGCCCTCTCCGCGCGCAAGGAGGTGAGCGGCGCAGTTCTGCGTTTTCCAGCGAGCACCGTGCTGTTCTTTCGATTCGCGCTCAGCTTCAGTGTCCGAGCTGCCAAGTGGCGGCTCTGGTAAGTTGCGGTTGCAATGTTGATGCTGTGTGCAGGGGTCGGTGAAGGACTCGGCGTCGTTCTTGGGTGTTCGTCTCGCGGCGGATGGCCTCAAGCTGGACACCACCGCTCTGGGCCTACGCACCGTGGTATTTGGACTAAGGCTACTGCTTATATATTACCTTCCGTCTTCTTACGAAGCTCCTTAAATCGTGCTCCTATGTTGAAATGGTGTGGTATGAAGCTGAAAATAATAATTTTTCGCACATTCTCCATGCACTTGTCGGTCCTGTAGGCTGTAGCTAGCTGTTTTGCTAAACAGATCTCCAAAAGAGTTTTTTTAAATCTTTCAAGCAAGGAGCTGAAATATATAAAAAAAACAGCTTCATTAGTAAAGCTGAGTTGTGCCAAACGTGGATAGGGATAGGGAGCGGATAGTAGTCTTTGCCTACTGAAACCTTGGACATCATTTGGCTGGCTAGAATTGTCTGTCTTCAAGTTCAGTGTCTTACTGACTTTCTCTATTCCAAGTACAAGGCTGAAAGCCATGGAAAGTCTTGACTGGATAGTTAGGGTTATTTTGGAAACTGAAATCCTTTTTGGAATTTTTAGAGATCGAGGAGAAAATTAGCTTATTTTTCTCTCAATCCCGGGAATCCAGAGCGGATTTAAAATTTTAAACTAGGCTTAAAGGGACATTTTCTTCCCAGCATCACATGTATAACTCGTAATTGCTACTCCTAATGCCAAATTAAGCAATGGAGTACTTTGTACGCAGTAGATCATGTTAATGAGGCAGCTCTGTGGTCAACTGGACACTTGAGCCTCAAAGTTGGTGTTTTTTAAGGGAAAGATAAAAGTTGAATTTAGGTTGTGTCATGACATGACACTGTTCGTTTGGTTTTAATCTGTATTGGCTTCTACTGCTTTTACAAAGGCTGTTGATTAAAGTCTATTCAGACGGTTGTAGTTGCAGCTGCAACTGACTTTAATCCGAAGCCGGCAATCAGGCATTCTAGGATCATCACTTAATTTTACCACTTCAGATGTCGCTAGCCTAGCCATTGTAGGTTGTACATTGTTTGTCACTGGTTCCCTGTCTGATGCTTGATGTCACTGTAAGTCTGTAACTAAAAAAAATACACATCCAAAACCTGCAGAGGGTGAGCAGGTCGGCGGACATCCGCGCGCAGACGGCAGCGGTGTCCTCCCCGTCAGTGACCCCCGCGTCGCCGTCTGGCAAGAAGACCCTCCGCAAGGGCACGGCGGTCATCACCGGCGCGTCGTCCGGCCTCGGCCTCGCCACGGCGAAGGCCCTCGCGGAGACAGGCAAGTGGCACGTCATCATGGCCTGCCGCGACTTCCTCAAGGCGTCGCGCGCGGCCAAGGCGGCCGGCATGGACAAGGACAGCTTCACCGTCGTGCACCTGGACCTCGCCTCCCTGGACAGCGTCCGCCAGTTCGTCAGGAACGTGCGCCAGCTGGAGATGCCCATCGACGTGGTGGTCTGCAACGCCGCCGTGTACCAGCCCACCGCCAAGGAGCCGTCCTACACCGCCGACGGCTTCGAGATGAGCGTCGGCGTCAACCACCTCGGCCATTTCCTCCTCGCCCGCGAGCTCCTCAGCGACCTCCAGTCCTCCGACTACCCCTCTAAGCGCCTCATCATCGTCGGCTCCATCACCGGTACGTGCTGATCGATAAGATAGACTGATAGTGCCGCGCTGTCGTACTCTGCCTTATGGATCTGGACTCCTGTCACTGGTGGTCTGAGCTGCGCATTGGCTGATCGAGCAGGGAACACGAACACGCTGGCGGGGAACGTGCCCCCGAAGGCGAACCTGGGCGACCTGCGCGGCCTCGCCGGCGGCCTCAACGGCGTTGGCAGCTCGGTGATGATCGACGGCGGGGAGTTCGACGGCGCCAAGGCATACAAGGACAGCAAGGTGTGCAACATGCTGACGATGCAGGAGTTCCACCGCCGGTACCACGAGGAGACGGGCGTGACCTTCGCGTCGCTCTACCCGGGCTGCATCGCCACCACGGGCCTGTTCCGCGAGCACATCCCGCTGTTCCGCCTGCTCTTCCCGCCGTTCCAGAAGTACATCACCAAGGGGTACGTCTCCGAGGAGGAGGCCGGGAAGCGGCTGGCGCAGGTGGTGAGCGACCCCAGCCTGACCAAGTCCGGCGTGTACTGGAGCTGGAACAAGAACTCCGCGTCCTTCGAGAACCAGCTCTCTGAGGAGGCCAGCGACGCCGACAAGGCCAAGAAGCTCTGGGAGATCAGCGAGAAGCTCGTCGGCTTGGCGTGATGCCCACCGTGGCCGGCGCCGGCAGCCGGCGACAGTTTTTCCTACCTAGGACATGCTCATTAGTTGGTCTCACTCTCAGTCGAGTAGTCGACGTGTGGTGCGCCCGTGTCAGAGTGCCAAGCCAAGACAGAAAGTGAGTACAAACGTGTAAAATATGTGCTACTGCGACGTGATGGTTTGGGCAGTGGACTGTATGTATCTCTACTCTCTAGGCTTCTGCTTTGCTTTGCATATTTAATTTTCTGCTAATAAGAGGACAGCAAATGCCTTTCGAGCTTCTTTACTTTGTCGGCATTTAGCAGATTCAGATTTTTCTTGAGGACATGGCACGTGAATAATTTCTTCTGTCAGTAGTTCAGTACAAGTTCTCCAATGTTTTTTGTATCCAGCTACTCAAATGTTCCCAGCACAGAATGACACACTTCAATCCATTTCCATTCTCACTGTACACGAAAGTAAACTAGGATAGGGACCTGCATGTTCTAAAAAATATTTCAGATTCAGATTATTTCCAGAAACATTTCTCAAAGGGTGTTTGGTTTTAATGACTAATTTTTAGTCCTTCTATTTTATTTTATTTTAGTCTCTACGTTAACGAGTTTTATTTTTCATATTTAACAATTTAGTTACGAAGATAGAATAAAATGAATGGACTAAAAATTAGTTTTTAGAAACCAAACATCCTCTAAACAGAAAAAGAATCACCTACCGTACGTTTGGCTAACTTACTAGATTAATGTCTCGAAAAAAGAGGATCAAATATATCAATATGCCATTGACGTGTGATGATCCCCCTCCCCCCGTGAGTTGTCATAAAACGAAAATAAAGTCTTGTATAACCATAAATAAAGTACAACCAATTTCCCGCTCAACTCTGCAGAGCGTGTACGTAACATAAGCAACAAATTCCTCTGAGGTATGTAAAAGAATAATTATTTTTCAGGATTGGTTTGGTTATTTTCATTCTATTTGGATCGGAGGGATTGATATGAACTGAGATAAGATAGATTTTAAGTTTCTAGTGATTAAAACTTACTTAATCTCTTTCAATCCATATGAATTAGGATTGAAACCAACATAGCCTCGAGGTATCTATTTAGATATATAAATATTAATGCGTTAATTTTTTTTATAAAATAAGTTAGTGTTGAGACTATAGATTTCCGAAGGATGTCTGTTGCCACCCTTGCTAGTAAAAAGTACTCGGAGGACTAAGGACTTAGCACTTGTTTAGTTAGAAATGGATTGAAAAGAATAGGAGGGGATTTAATTATAGTCTATTTAAAATTAAATAGAAAGAAATTTAATTTCCATTAATCTCATCCAATCCTCATGACCTCTGGCAGAAGACCGTTTGCTTATGTTTTCTCATATAGATTTTCTATTTTTCACTATTGGAGATTCTATTTGCTTGTCATTCTAAGACATGCTTATCAAACTCTATGAATTAACAATTAAAATCCGTCGAACTATTCGTGCAAATAGATATAAACGTTGCAGGACCTCTCCGGATTAAAAAGTAAGCTACAATAATAAGAATTACTGTAAATATACAAAAGATAAAAAAATCTTATTTATCTAGTTCCTATGATGCACTAAGAACTTATAAACACAGATAATTTGGTTACTCTTTAACAAGCACATGAATCCTATTTTTCTAGTTCATATGATGCACTGGGAGCTTATAAACAGAAATAATTTAGTTACCATTTCATGAACACACGAGTATTAAGGTTATCTCCAACGCAATATCTTCTACATCTTTTTTCCTATCCATCTTTTATAGACTCTTAAAAGATATTTTCTCATATATATATATATATATATATATATATATATATATATATATATATATATATATATATATATATATATATATATATATATATATATATATATATATATATATATATATATATATATATATATATATAGATTAAGAGATCTGAGCTTTGAATAACTAGAGGAAGTCCAGGTCCGACGGTGCAATCCGGTCGAGCCGGACCAGGTCCGAGCGTCTATAAAACAGAACCCGCAGTGTTAGGTGTCGGCGTTTCGAACCCGAGGGGTCCCTGGACCGACGAGTAAATTGTCGCCGCGTGCCCCAGCCCAGATGGGTCGGCGCGAGACGGAGCGCGAAGGGGGAAGAAGCCGGAGGGAGACAGGCGTAAAAGGGGAAACCCGTGGCCTTCGTGTTTGTCCCGCGCCCAGGTCGGGTGCGCTTGCAGTAGGGGGTTACAAGCGTCCACGCGGGAGGGAGCAAGCGGCCTTACGCGAGCGCCGTCCCGTCCTTCTCCGCACGGCCAACCCTCTGTAAGAGGGCCCTGGACCTTCCTTTTATAGGCGTAAGGAAAGGATCCAGGTGTACAATGGGGGGTGTAGCAGTGTGCTAACGTGTCTAGCGGAGGAGAGCTAGTGCCCTAGGTACATGCCATCGTGGCAGCCGAAGAGGTTTTGGCACCCGGTTCGTGTGGTGTCGTGGCCGTCGGAGGAGCGCTGGAGCCTGGCGGAAGGACAGCTGTCGGGGCTGTCGAGTCCTTGCTGACGTCCCCTTGCTTCCGTAAGGGGGCTAAGAGCCACCGTCGTCATAGAGCATGCGAGGCGCCATCATTACTTGTTTACCGGGGCGAGCCAGATGGGACACCGGTCTTGTTCCCCGTAGCCTGAGTTAGCTTGGGATAGGGTAATGATGGCGCCTCCTGTGACGTGGTCGGTCCGAGCCCTGGGTTGGGCGAGGTGGAGGCTCCTCCGAGGTCGAGGTCGAGTCTGTCTCCCAAGGCCGAGGTCGAGTCCGAGCCCCTGGGTCGGGCGAGGCGGAGACCGTCGACTGAGGCCAGGGCTGAGTCCGAGCCCTGGGTCGGGCAAAGCGGAGTTCGTCGTCTTCCTGGGCTGAGCCCGAGTCCGAGCCCTGGGGTCGGGCGAAGCGGAGTTCGTCGTCTTCCGGGGCTGAGCCCGAGTCTGAGCCCTGGGGTCGGGCGATGCGGAGTTCGTCGTCTTCCGGGGCTGAGCCCGAGTCCGAGCCCTGGGGTCGGGCGATGCGGAGTTCGTCGTCTTCCGGGGCTGAGCCCGAGTCCGAGCCCTGGGGTCGGGCGAAGCGGAGTTCGTCGTCTTCCGGGGCTGAGCCCGAGTCTGAGCCCTGGGTCGGGCAAGGCGGAGCTTCCTATGGCGCTCGAGGCCGGACTTGGCTGCTGTCAGCCGCACTCTGTCGAGTGGCGTAGCAGTCGGAGCGGCGCAGGCGGCGCTGTCCTTTTGTCAGGTCGGTCAGAGGAGCGGCGAAGTGACTGCGGTCACTTCGGCTCTGTTGACTGAAGGGCGCGCGTCAGGATAAAGGTGTCAGGCCACCTTTGCATTAAATGCTCCTGCGATTCGGTCGGTCGGCGCAGCGATCGGGCCAAGGTTGCTTCTTGGCGAAGACTGGGCCTCGGGCGAGCCGAAGGTATGTCCGTTGCTTGAGGGGGCCCTCGGGCGAGACGTGAATCCTCCGGGGTCGGCCGCCCTTGCCCGAGGCTGGGCTCGGGCGAGGCGAGATCGTGTCCCTTGAGTGGACCGAGCCTTGACTTAATCGCACCCATCAGGCCTTTGCAGCTTTGTGCTGATGGGGGTTACCAGCTGAGATTAGGAGTCTTGGGGGTACCCCTAATTATGGTCCCCGACAGTAGCCCCCGAGCCTCGAAGGGAGTGTTAATACTCGCTTGGAGGCTTTTGTCGCACTTTTTTGCAAGGGGACCGGCCTTTCTCGGTTGCATTTTGTTCCGGTGGGTGCGCGCAAGCGCACCCGCCGGGTGTAGCCCCCGAGGCCTCGGAGGAGTAGTTTGACTCCTTCGAGGTCTTAATGCGTTTCGCGATGCTTCGGCCGGTCTGGTTGTTCCCTCATGCGAGCTGGCCGTAGCCCGGGTGCACGGTCGGGTCCCAAGTTCTCGGGCTGGCATGTTGACGCTGTCAACGGTTTGGCTGGAGCCGGGTTTACGAGAGCAGCCCCCGAGCCTCCGCACAGGGCGAGAGGACGGTCAAGGACAGACTCGACTTTTTTACATACGCCCCTGCGTCGCCTTTTCGCAAGGAGGAGGGGGGGGGAAAGCGCTATGTTGCCCTCGAAGGGCGCCGAACATGGTGTCTCCAGTGAGCTGCTGATGGGTAATCCGAGTGGACGCCCGTGCCCCATTTGTTAGGGGTCGGCTAGAGGCCCGGAGGCGCGCTTCCAAAAGTACCTACGGGTGATCTACCGGACCCGGTCCCCTTTTGACGGGGTCCGAGGGCTCGATGCCTCCCTCTGATGGGATTCCGTTACAAGATCGTTCCCGCTGGTCTCGGAAATGTCCTAGGGTACCTCGGGAGCGTAGCCCGAGCCTTGGTTATGTATCGAACGTACCCAGGGTCATCCCTCGCTCTGCGTCTGAGGCGGCTGTGAACCCTTCGAGGGCCAGCCTACGAACCCCTGATCAGTAGTGGGCGCGGAGCCCGAGTGGCCTGAGGCGGCCGTTGAACCCTTCCGAGGGGCCGGCCCTCGAACCTCTGACCAGTAGTGGGCGCGGAGCCCGAGCGCTCTGAGGCGGCTGTTGAACCCCTCCGAGGGGCCAGCCTTCGAACCTCTGATCAGTAGGGGGCTCGGGGCCCATTTCCTTCACGGAGAAGGATCCCTTTCGGGGTATCCCCTTTCCCGGTCCCAGTTGTAAGAGAGAGAAAGAGGAAGAGGAAAAGGATACAGAATCGAATGACGTGGCACACTTTTTTTTGACGCGGTCGTTATGGCGAAGGCGAAGCGTCGCCCGCTTCTCCAGCCAAAAGTGCCGCCTGTCCCGCCGGGGAGTTAATGCGACAGGGCGAGTGGTTTGCGGGGCAGCCATTGCGCGTGCGCGAGCCGTTCGAGGAACGGAACACGGGCGCGCCGTCTTCACACCGTGGGAGAGGGTTCTCTCGCTGTCCCATGAGGGGACGTGAGCCTGGCTGACGACGTGACCGCTGCTTCCGCCCGCCTGCCACCGCCATTACTGCCGACCCATTTTTGGCCGCATTGACCGTCGCGCCTTCTCCCACGGCTGACTGGCCCGTGACCGATGCGCCTGGCTGGCACTGTTGGGTCATACGCAGGGTTGCCTCGAGTCGCGGTACTGGTTCCGCAGTCGAGGAGGCGCGGTAGTGGCGCGAGGGGCGGTGCAGTTGCTCGCACGTAGCAACCGGCGCGCCGGTTGCATGACGTGTGGGCCTGGGCCTCCATGCTGGGCGCGTTGGAGTCGAAGGGGTGCGCCCACTTGGCGCGGTTGCATGCCGACTGCATGGCTGTCCGCCCTTTCACCCGCTGGTCTGGGAGAAAGTGGAGGAATGCTTGTAACCGCTGGGCAGTTGCATGCACCGCGCACGGCGGTTTGGCTTCTTCTGCCCTGGGCCAGCTTGCATGACGCGTGGGACCCAACCCCCGTGTCGTAGGGGGAGGACCTTGGAGCGTGTTGGAGAAGACTCAGCCCGTGATGGCTGAGGACGCAAGTGGGGAGAGTCGCCTTTAAAAGGAGGGTGATCCCCTTGAAAGGCGACCATGTCTTCGCGCTCCCTTATGCATCGCGTCTTTCCACCTTCCGAGCCCCCGGATGGGGAACGCCCGCAATCCTTCCGCCTTGTCGTTGGAGGGATGCAACTTCGCGGAAGTTGGCACCTTTCAGCCATCGTTCGGCTTCAAGGATTTTCATCAGGCAGCCCGACCGCATCCCCTTGCCGGTGGTCACCCAAGACGGTGACCACCAACCCCTGGGTGGGGAGAAGCAAGCCGGGCTGCGGCCTCTGCCCCTCCCTCAGCTTCAAGGATGTTCATCATCAGTGCTGGGGAGGGGAGTGCGCCGAATTGGGGTCGGTCTCTGCGCGGGCAGCGGCCCGCTCCTTCCCTCAGTGATCAGGGGGAAGGGCGTTCGCCGTTCGTGGCGCTGGCAGCTGCCGCATGCCCGGCTCTCTGACCCGAGCGGCTTCGGAGCCGCTTCCGGCGCCGCCTTCCGCCACGGCAGCCGGAAGAGGTTTCTCCGCTGACGAGATAGCCGGTGCCGCCCATGGACTGACCTCCAACTCTACGGCCTTCTGCTCGTCCTTGCCTCTCGAGTGAGGAAGTGGGCGAGGGCCCTATGGCAGCAGCATCCACCTTGAGGTCATCGCTGCTGCTGTTCGGCCACCCGGAGTGGAGGTCGTCGTCGCTGCTGCTGGAGCGGGCGATAGTGGGCGACCTGGAGCCTTATCGCCCCGCGGGCCCTCCAATGTGGGGGGGGGTTGTTCGTACCCGCGGGGACGGAACCGGAGTTCCATTTGTAATGGCACCTTGAGTGCCGGTGTCTTGTTCATTGTGGCTGTCGGGGCCTGAACATGTATGTATTTTCGGCATGGAGCCATGTTTTTTCCTCATTTCGAGCACTAAGACTCGCCTGTCGGCTATCTGAACCGCTTCACCAAGCGTGAGTCGCCTCGTGCGAAGGTGACGAGTGAGGTATCCGTATCCCAGAGGCGTAGGAGTCCCTCAGCTCGGTCGGCCTTGCTGTCCGAGGCTTCTCTTGCTTAGTTAAAGGAACCCTCGGCCGCTCTTCGATGAGCCGAAGCCGGAGGTAGCGGTGTCAGCACGGACAGAGGCAGAGTTGGCTCGAAAAGAAGATTTGGTCGGTGTTGGGCCTATGCTTCGTCGCCGAAGGTCTTGTAGGAAGAAGCGGCTGAAGCTGTTTGTATAAGATGGCCGAAGGTTCCTCTTCATAAAGCTTCGGTATTACAAACCGACCTAAAGATAGAATGACCTTTTAGTCCATAAAGGTCTGAGTCAATGTTGTAAACTTTTATAAGGGGCATACTTGTAATTCCTCACAGGCTGCGCCCTGTGCCTATAAATAGTGAACAGTATTCCTTTACTGTTCGGGCATTCTGATAATTGCAATCGCATCTTTCGGAATCTAACCTTTACCAAGGCAGAGGTATTATTGTATTCAATGATTCATCATATCAAATAAATATAGTATAATATAATTCATTTATGAATTATTCACCCTTTTTATACTCTATATTCTACGTTGTCTTACAATATTTATTGAAATTTTATTACGAAGATTTAAGCTTCGTAATCATATTCTCGTTAACCTTCGTCTAAGGCTCATTATCCTCAAGGGAATAATGTTTCATGGACGAAGGACGTTAACATTTAACATTTTATGTTGCCTTGTTCTTAATTCATAGCATTTGAGAACAAGTCCCCAACATTGGCGCCCACCTCCGGTGAACTCACTTCCACTTTTTTGAGCTGATGGCTTCGTTCAACGACCAAGCTGGAGCTGCTTCGGACCCGAAGCTGGTGCTCCCGATCACAGGTGGCTCGTCCTCAGAGCCAGCTAACAAGAAACAAAAGAAGGAAGCACAGAGAAGGGTACAACATGTTGGGGTGCAAGGACCCTTCATCAAGTCAAGATGGTCTCACATTCCTATTACCTTCTCCCAAGAGGACCTTCAGCTCAAGGATTACCCACACAACGATGCCATGGTTATTTCTTGTGTTATCAAAGGATTTCTGGTCCACAATGTCTTGGTTGACACAGGCAGTGTAGCTGACATCATATTTGCTAAGGCCTTCAGACAAATGCAAGAGCCAGAAGATAAGATTCATGATGCTACACATCCTCTCTGTGGTTTCGGAGGAAGACAAATTGTAGCACTGGGCAAGATTACCATGTCAGTGACCTTCGGGTTCATCAACAACACTAGAACTGAGCAAGTTGTGTTTGACATCGTTGACATGGAATACCCTTACAATGCAATTATTGGTCGTGGCACCCTCAATGCTTTTGAAGCAATTCTTCACCCTGCCTATCTTTGCATGAAGATACCTTCGGATCAAGGACCCATCGCTATTCATGGAAGCCAGGAAGCTGCCAGAAGGGCCGAAGGAAACTGGACTGATTCAAAAGCAATCCATAACATAGATGGAGCTGAAGCTTGTGAACAATACAAATTCAGAAGGGAGAAAGCAGCTTCAGCAGATCAGCCGAAGCCCATGCTCTTATGTGAGGATATAGCAGAACAGAAGGTGCTGTTGGGCTCTCAGTTATCCGAAGAACAAGACAAAACCTTGATAAGATTTTTGTTCAACAACAAAGATGTTTTTGCATGGTCAGCCAATGATCTCTGCGGAGTTAATAGGGATGTTATTGAGCACTCGCTCAATGTCGATCCATCCTTCAGACCCAGAAAGCAAAGGCTTCAGAAAATGTCAGATGATAAGGCCGAAGGTGCTCGCAACGAAGTCAAAAGACTCCTCAGTGCAGGAGTTATTAGAGAAGTAAAGTACCCAGAATGGCTAGCTAACACTATTATGGTAAAAAAGGCCAATGGCAAGTGGCGAATGTGTATCGATTTTACAGATCTTAACAAGGCTTGTCCGAAGGATGAATTCCCATTGCCAAGGATAGACTCTTTAGTTGATGCAGCAGCTTCTTCAGAGCTCATGAGTCTGTTAGACTGCTATTCAGGCTATCATCAAATCTGGATGAAGAAGGAAGATGAGCCGAAGACTAGCTTCATAACTCCAAGTGACACATATTGTTATCTTTGGATGCCTGAGGGGCTCAAAAACGCTGGAGGAAGTTTCAGCAGAATGACTGCGAAGGTTCTCCAGTCTCAGATAGGCAGAAATGTGCTAACTTATGTTGATGACATCATTGTAAAAAGCACGAAGCAGGAGAATCATATTGCTGACCTCCAGGAGACCTTCGCCAGTTTCAGACAAGCTGGCTTAAAGTTGAATCCAGAAAAATGCGTCTTCGGAGTAAAGAAGGGGAAATTTCTAGGATGCTTGGTTTCAACAAAGGGAATTGAAGCTAATCCAAGTAAGATTGAAGCTATACTTCGGATGGAGCCACCAACTACAAAAAAGGGGGCTCAAAGATTGACAGGAAGGTTGGCATCTCTCAATAGATTCATATCCAGATCAGCAGAGAGAAACTTACCATTCTTCGAAGTGCTGAAGTCAGTCGAAGTCTTTCAATGGGGACCAATCCAGCAGAAGGCCTTCGAAGAGCTGAAGCACTATTTGATAGATCTAACAGCACTAACTCCACCTACGCCAGGGGCTCCCTTATTATTATATGTGGCAGCTTCGCACTCAGCGGTAAGTGCAGCACTTGTCCAGGAGAAGCTTGATGGCCAAGCCAGGAAGCAGGTCCCAGTATATTTTGTATCTGAAGTTCTTAGTATATCAAAGAAAAACTACACAGAATTAGAGAAGGTGTTATATGCTGTTTTGATGGCATCCAGGAAGCTTCGGCACTATTTTCAAGCTTACAACATAATTGTTCCTTCTTCACAACCTCTGAAGGATATTATGAAGAACCAAGAAGCTACTGGAAGGATTGGAAAATGGGCTGCAGAGCTCAATGAATTTTGTATTGAATATGTTCATAGATCTTCGATTCAGTCCCAGGCGTTAGCAGACTTCATTGCTGACTGGACGCCAGGGGCTCAGGAGGAAGAAACAAATAAAGACGCCGAAGCATGGACAGTGTTTTGTGATGGGTCCTGGGGAACCTTCGGAGCGGGAGCGACTGCTGTGTTGGTTTCACCTTCCAAAGTTAAAACTTGTTATGCGGCAAAGCTTGATTTTAGTTGCACAAACAACATTGCCGAGTACGAAGCCCTGCTTCTGGGTCTTCGGAAGCTAAAAGCAATGGGAATCAGAAGGGCTGTTCTTAAAACTGATTCCCAAGTTGTTTCGGGTCATATTGACAAGAGTTGCAAGGCTAAAGATCCGAAGCTTGAAAAGTATCTGGATATCGTTCGAAGAGTTGAAGCTTCCTTCGAGGGATTTTCTGTCAAAAATATCCCTCGAGGACAAAATGAGCATGCTGATTTGCTAGCTAAGTCAGCAGCACAGGGGCTGCCCTTACCTTCGGATGTGTTCTTCGAAACAATAAAAGCACCTTCGGTCGAACTTCTTGAAAGAGCAGTCCTCAATATATCTCCTGTTCATAGCGAAGATTGGAGAACTGAGATCATCTCTTATCTTCAGGGTAAATTCCTTTCAGATGACGAAGCTTATAACAGAAGGATAGAGGCAAGAGCTCGTCCATATGTCATGATAGAAGGAGAGTTGTACAAGCATGGAGTCTGTGCTCCGCTACTCAAGTGTTTATCCAGAACCGAAGGTATAGAGTTGATGAAAGAAATACATGCAGGCCTGTGTGGATCTCACATTGGATCTAGGCCGTTACTTGGAAAAATTTTCCGCCAAGGATTTTATTGGCCGAAGGCAGCTTCGGATGCAGCGGAATTAGTCCAAAAGTGCGAAGGTTGTCAGAAATCTGCACGAGATCAAAAACAACCTTCGTCCTTAACACAGCTCATACAACCCATTTGGCCATTGCAAAGGTGGGGCCTTGACTTGTTAGGTCCGTTACCACCGGCCCAAGGGAACCTAAGATATGTTGTAGTGGCGGTGGAATATTTTTCTAAATGGATTGAGGCAAAGCCTTTAGCCACAATAACTTCGGCCACCGTCCAAAAGTTTTTCTGGCAGAATATTGTTTGTCGTTTCGGGGTACCAAAGGCTATCACTGTGGATAATGGAACACAGTTTGACTCCGAAGCTTTTAGGGATTTCTGTGATCAAATTGGTACGAAGATCCATTTTGCATCAGTCAGACATCCGGAGTCAAATGGACTCGTTGAAAGAGCCAATGGCATCATAATGATAGGAATAATGAAGTTAATCTTCAATCAACCCAGGGGAAAGTGGCCAGATCAGTTAACCAAAGTGGTGTGGAGCCACAATACAACAACATCAAGGTCTACAGGCTTTACTCCATTCAAGTTATTATTCGGTGACGAAGCAATAACTCCGGAAGAAGCTAAAACCGGATCAATAAGGGTAGTAGCTTCGGCAGAATCAGGTTCCGAAGCTGCTTATTCTGTGGAAAAAGATGCTTTAGAAGGGATCAGGCTACAAGCCGTGGAAAACATCAATAAATATCAAGCCGAAACAATTAAATGGCGAGATAGAAAGGTTCGGCTAAAGAATATTGAGCCAGGACACTTGGTGCTTCGGAGAGTGGCCAATCCAGAAACAGTGGGCAAGTTGCAGTTGAAATGGGATGGACCTTTCTTAATAGCATCTTCGTCAAGACCCGGTTCATACAGATTGAAGGATATGGACGGCAACGACATTCCTAGATCTTGGAATGCGGATGAGCTTCAGCGATACTATGTATAACTCGATGTAATTTTTCATATTTTTTATTTTTCTTTCATGGCACCCTTTTCCTTTCCGAAGGGGGAGAAAGGTTTTTAATGGGGCCATCACATGTAATTTCCTTTTTTAGTTCTATAAGAGCAAAATCCCCCAAGGAATGTAAATGTAAAAGCTGAGAACGCACCATCGAGTGCCGAAAAGTAAAAACGAAGAAGCTCCAAAGTCGTTCCTAAGGGAATGCAGAGCTTACAGCGAAAAGTCAACGCTGATTCCGCCAAAAGTAAAGGCGAAGAAGCTCCAAAGTCGTTCCTAAGGGAATGCAGAGCTTACAGCGAAAAGTCAACGCTGATTCCGCCAAAAGTAAAGGCGAAGAAGCTCCAAAGTCGTTCCTAAGGGAATGCAGAGCTGAGGTGTGATTGTTTTTAAGAAAATAATGGCTATGAGTATGGCTTCGGATACGTGTTTGGCCATTCATTTGCACATCACATTACATCATAGCATTTGCATTCATAAACATTCATCTAGGCATGTGTAGGATAATCATCTTCATGGCATAAGTGGTTGCTTCGGCAAAAAGAAAAAAAAGAAGGAGAAGAAAGAGCTTCGTGTACAAAAAGGAGAGCTTCAGAAAAAGGAAAATGTTGTTTTCTATGCTTCGCTGCGTACGAAAAGAAGGGAAGGTGTTTTTTCGCCTTCGGCTCAAAAAAGAAAATTTCGTCCACATCAAAGCATTTCTCATACATCAATGGAAGGATAAGGATATATCACAAGGTATGAACAGAATTCATTAAAGACAAGTTTTAGTTACATTTACAAAAGTTATCTCAAAAGTTTCTCAAGTACTGTCTACAGTCTACTATCTAATCTCCAAGGAGCTTCGGCTTCAGCGTCATTTTTAATCATCGGCTTCGGCTTCGTCATCCTACATGAATAAGGTCGTTGTAAGTCAGAATCGACCTTGCAGGAAAAGGTAAGCACAAGGTATGGTTTCTTACTGGTTCAAGGTGGCTACGAGCTTCGTCTCCAGCCTTTTCTCGCCCGCCTTTTGTCCATATCATTTTTACAAATCTATTAGAGATACTTCGGGCGAGATCAGGAATGTCATCTAGGATTGATGGTGTTAAAGTGAAATTTGGCCTATTGACAATCTTTCCATGATCGCAGCCAGCTTTCAGGAAAGCTGCAGCAGTGCCCCGAGAAGCCACCCAGGCACAGAAGTCACCGTGCCCAGCTATGACTTCGTCGAGCTCGTCAATCTCACCCTCAATATGTTCGAAGGTTTTCGGTAGATCTTCAGCTGAGGGGGTGAATTTTTCACTGCTGGCCCCAACTGAGTGAAAAATCTTTCTTAATCGTTGAATGCATTTGTTGCTAAATTCCAAACATTTTTCTTGAAGGCTTGTCAATAGTTTTCTCAAATCTGAATTTTGTTGAGCTTCGGCTTCAAGTTTTGCACTAAGATCTTGCTTTTCTCGTTCGAACTGTTCAGACTGGCGGAGAAGCTTCGTGTTCAGTTCTGTTATTTTTGCTTCAGCTTCCGCCAATAAACCTTCGGTTGCCTGGAGCTCAAAGTTCTTTTTCTCGAAAGCATCTGATTGCTCCTTTATTTTGCTTTCCAAATTTTCAATTATAACTTCGTGCTTCCTATCTTCAAAATCTTGCTGCATTTGCAAGGCTTTGCTCAACAGCATACTCTGCACGAGAACAACCTTCGTCAGACATGTTTTCATTATTAGAAACAATAAAAGTTAAGGCAAAAGTAGTTCACCTTGAAGTTGGAATAAAATAAACTACCGACGATATGTTGTCGTCGGTAGCGGCTGATGTCTGTTTCTAGCTTCGGAAAGCCGATACTCTTGGACAGAGTACCGATAACTTTGGCTCCGGTTTGATCTCGAATACAATCTAATTTTTCATCATCAACGCCTCCGAAGAGGAGTGCTCTAGGTTTGTATCCGCAGGATTTTGCATATTCTCTAAGCTCTTCTCTTTCAGCTTTTGACATTTTTTCTCCAACTAAATTCTGGAACATGAAGGCTTCGTTTTCTGAAGCTTCATCAGCAATTTCTTTCCCTTTCTCCGACGCTGCGGTCGCGGCCTCTTCGGCGGCGGTGGTAGCTTCTTCTGCAGCCATGTCTAGCAGTATTTTGTCAATGTGTTCGATTGTGCTCTCCAGGTTCAAATCTTCAGCCGAGGCAGCTTCGGCAGCTGCGACCTCCGAAGGTGTAATTTCAATATCTGTCCCTTTCGCAGCCTGTCGGTGTTTTGGGTCCGACCGCACACCCGGGGTTGCCCCTCAAGGTGTTTTTAGGAGTAGGACGGTGTCGACGACTGTAGCAAAATGGTTCGTGCTGATCGCACGAGGAACAATGGACAAGATTTGCAGGTTCGGGCCGCTTAGAAGTGCGTAACACCCTACGTCCTAATGAGTATACGGGCGTGGTTACAAGAGGGCTCTCTGGGTTGAAAGCACAGAGAGTTTTCGTGGGTGGCAAAGTGAAACAGGGTCGATCGTTCTGAAAGGGTGCCCCCTAGGCCTTATATACTCGACCGTGGAGCAGTACACATGGATATGATAACAACAAGTAGCTAAAAGGTAGTGAACTTCTTGAGTTTATCCTACGTAACCTTCGCCGACTTATCCTCGCATGGCTCCGTTGCATGGGGGCTTCAGCGTGGGAAAGTCGGGTCTCTGTTGCGATTCATTCGTCCGACGTTGTGGGCCGTCCGGGTTTGCACCAGTCCAGTCTCACGTCTTCTCTTCTCTGTTGGTTGCCTTTCCCTAGGCCCACGAAAGAATGACCTTACGAATTATTAGGCCCTTGGGCCTTTCGTGAGGCCTTTTACTTCTTTAGTGGACCCAGGGGATATCTATCCCCCACAAGCCCCCGATCTTTGGGTTGATTTAGAGGTAATCAACTCAAAGATCCAAGGTCCAAAAAATGACTCCCTGCTATTTTCTCTTGCTCTGATCACTCGTTCGACCAAAGTTTAGCTTTGTGCTTGTGCCTTAGAGGTCGACATTTTGGATTGTAAGATTCTGGACTTCATTGGGTGCACCGGAGGTGCACCCAATGGGTGTAGCCCCCGACCTTTGAGTAGATTTTAGAAGATAATCTACTCGAAGGTCTTCTCTAAAGGTTATCTCCATTCGTGCTCCTGCATCTCGGTTGAGGATTGGTCTTTTCAATCTTGCCCCACGCCTTAGAAATCGGCGCTATATCGGTTTAGAATGATACTCCATGGGGTGCACCGGAGGTGCACCCAATGGGTGTAACCCCCGACCTTCAAATGGATTTTTAAGGATAATCCATTCGAAGGTCGTCCTTTCGTGCCTCTTTGCTGAAAATTATCCTTTTCGTTTGTAGAAATTGGCATGAAGTTGTTCGCATTATGCTTTGGAGGTCAGCATTATGTCATCAAAATTTTGCTGCAGAGGTCAGCATATATTTTGTCTTTAGTAGCCGAGTTTGTAATCCGTCCATATCTTGCTAGGTGATGCAATTTATTTGCTTCTGCGACTTGATTGGACGTTTGATGGACGTTCTCTGTCTAGTCCTCACATCGCTTCTGTCAGCCACATCTTGTACTTTGCTGGCTATATTTGGCTTCCCTCTAACTCTCACTGATATCTCATTTTTGTCTTGAGGCATTCACTGCGTGCCCTGCACAGATGTGACCATTTTGAAAAATATACTGATAATTCCTGGGCGTCCCCCCCAATGGGTGTGGGCAAGGGACGGCTTGGTACGCTGAGTGTTTTTGCCGGCTGCTTCTGAGTAGTAATGTGATGTGACGGCGAGTGTAATCATATTCTTTGCGCTGTTGACTGGAGTCCCAATGGGTGTAGGATTGCATGAAACGGCGTCAGCCGCCTGACGTGTCTTCAGACGGGTTGAAGTGCTTATTGAATGCTTTGCGACTGTTTGGTGACCGCGGTTGGAGGTGAGCGGTTGCCTTCTCCCTTTATAAATAACGCCGTTGCCCCTCTGGTTTTTTCACATCTCCTCGCTGTTCTTTATTGCTTACTTCTCTTCTCTCCCGCCTGCTTCCGCCATGGGCAAGAGCAACAAGCGCAAGCGCGAACCGACTCCTCCATCAGAGGAGTTTGGTGACTCGGAATACTCAGAGGAGGAGTTCTCCTCTGAGTCCGAGGGGTCTCCGGCTCCCATCCCCCTGCGTGAGTCGTCTGATGACTCAGACGACTCCCAGGGGCTTGCGGCGGAGGTCTGGACGTACATCCGGGCCGTCGAGCGCTCCGGGCTCGAGGGCTCGGATGAGTCTGGGTTCTCGGACGAGGAGGACTCGGACGGCGGCGAGGACGAAGATGACGACGACGACGACGACGACGACGGTGGCGACGGCGACGGTGATGGTGGCAACGGCGGCGGAGGCAGCGGCGGCAAGGTTGGCACCAAGGGCGGCAGCAGCGTGGGCAGCACCAGAGGCGGCGGCGGCAAGGGCAGCGGCGGCAGGGCCAGTGGCTAAACGCCACTGGTCTTTAGATATTAGTATAGTTAGAATAATGTAGTAGTAATGTAGAGTAGTGTAGTGTAGTTTAGTAGTAGTAGTAATGTAGAGTAGAAGTAGGGAAGCACCAACTCGTGAAGAGTTGGTTTGTAAACTTATTAACTTCCCCTTAATGAAGAACTGTCGTTGGCCCCATCTCGATGGTTCGCTTTTTCTGATTGTTGAACTGGTTCTTTTGATATTGTAGATGGATAACTTGCGCATCACATTGACGCTTCCAGAAGTAGCTGCCGAGTAATATTGTAGTCGGTATCGGCGCTTTAGAATCAACGCCGAGCGATTGAAGGTTGACATTAGCGTTTTAGAAGTAACACCGAGCAATCGAACACGAGATCGGCGTTTTAGAGGCCACGTCGAGTGACTGAGGGTCGGCGTCGGCATTTTAGAAGTAATGCCGATCGATAGAATACAAGTTCAGCGTTTTAGAGGCAACGCCGAGTGATTGGAGGTCGGCGTCGGCGTTTTTAGAAGTAACGTCGAGCGATTGAACACAAGGTCGGCGTGTTAGAATCCGCGCCGAGTGATTGAAGGTCAGCGTCGGCGTTTTAGAAGTAATGCCGAGTGATAGAGTACAGGGTCAGCGTTTTAGAGGCAACACTGAGTGATTGAAGGTTGGCGTCGACATTTTAGAAGTAATGCCGAGCGATAGAATACGGGGTCAGCGTTTTAGAAGCAACGCTGAGTGATTTGAAGGTCGGCGTCGGCATTTTAGAAGTAATGCCGAGCGATTGAATACGGGGTTAGCGCCTTAGAGGCAGCGCCGAGTACTAGCCAGCCGCGCGGGTTATTTTGAGGATAATATCCGAGTGGTGAGGTGCCATGCCGACTTTTCCGGAAATAACTGCTGGGTGATGACTGGGCACTTTTTGAAACGGTATCTGGCTCAAGAATATCCCATAAGAGTTGCGCTTTTAGCCGCCTTTGCTTTCCGTGCCCTAGTTCTTGCATTTCCGCATCCAAATCTTCTCTGCCACTCGCCTCCTACTCTGTTTGCCAGTGAGAAGCGAGATGGCGCCCAAGAGGAAATCTGCGAACTCGTCTGCTGCAGTGATCCCCGCAATCGATCCCAACAGTCAGTTACCCTTCGCAGGTAACCACATGTCCGTTATTTCCGAAACTGAGCTTCTCCGTCTTGTCTCCATCGGGGTTCTTCCTCCGCGGGAACTCTGTTCTTGGCGGATCTGCCACGGGACTACTGTCCCAACCGAAGATACCCACGAGTCAGTAGTCTATGCTCCTTTTCTTCTCCGCGGCCTCGGCCTTCCAATCTCTCCTTTTTTCCGTGGCCTTCTTGACTTTTATCATATCAACTTGACCCACTTGAACCCTAATTCCATTCTCCAAATCTCCATTTTCGTTCACCTATGCGAAGCCTACCTCGGTGTGCTGCCGCATTTTGGTTTATGGAAGTATCTGTATCATTGTCGCCCTGGAATGGCTGGGGGGCAACATCAGCTGGTCGGAGGTGCTAGTTTGGAGATGCGCCGTGGGCGGAAGACCGAGTATCTCGAGATACCTCTCAAAGATAGCATTAAAGGTTGGCGTCTGGAGTGGTTTATAGTTGACAATTATGGAAATTCTCTCCCCTCCCGGTCAGGAAGACAGCCAGACGTTCGTACTCCGAGTTGGACTGAACCCCCCACGGATCAAGAAGTGGCCGAGGCAGGTGTGTTGCTTACTGAAGTCGGATTACTGAAAGAGAGAGGTCTGACTGCCGAAGCTGTGGTCACAGATTTTGTTTTCAAGAACATTCAGCCGCTGAAAGACAGAGCCTATCCGGCATATCTGTATCGAGGGCTGGCCGATTCAACCCGTGTTACCAATAGGAGAATTCCTTCTGTTGACTTGGTAAGCCGACTTGAGATGATCCTCAGGGGTAAAGTTTCGAATGTTGGTGCTCCAGTGGCATACTCGGCTTGGAACCTACCTCCTCCCAAAGCTTTCACCCTTTTTGTGTCAAATCCGCCTGTGACCGACAACAATTTAGGCCTTAGAGTGCGACCCTCTGCTGAGGAAGTCAGTACTTTGGTTGCTTCGCTTGGGGCAATTCCTGATGACGAACGACAGGTTTATTTTGAAGTGCCTCTAAACCCCAGTGATGCAGACATAAATGACATGCTTGATCTGCTAGCTGAGGATTCATCTGATGCTGCTCCTGATGGTACGTTGGCAGTGGTGCCCCTTCCAGAGGTTGATACAACCTTGGATGTCCCGAAACTTGTCAGTACTCGCCCGAGGCGCCCCAGTCGAACTAGTCACCCTGAGCCTTCTGCTAATGAGCAGAAGAAAAAGAGAAGACGCCTCCGGCGAGTATCCAGCTTTGACGAGGACGCCAGTACCTTAGCTCCTGCTGCTGAAGAAATGACTGCAACTGGCCTTGCTGACATTGATCCGAATGGGTGTGCTCCGCCTGCTGCTGACCCCAATGAGGATGCTGTTTGCGCTGTTACTGTGGAAGATGAGGAGGAAGAAAACGAAACTCCATTAACTCGGAAAAACAGTCGGCAGTTCGTCGCTAGCGGTGGAAGTAGTGGAGTTCCTTCTCCTGCTTTGTCTGCCCTTATTGGTCTGCAAGAACTGTCCATGGCCAACTTTGATCAAACTCTAGAGGATATGGTCCCGGAGAACTTGTTGTCAGAACCTGTGGATGTTGATGCGACAGAGACTTGTGCAGCCGTGCCAGATGCTGGGTTGAGGTCATCCCGTGCCTCGTCAACCTTAGAGCATGATCTCGAGGATCGGGATGCTGACTTGGATTGTCCTGATCCCATGGAAGTAGCTGAAGTCCCGTCAACCTTAGAGGTGGTTACGGCAGAGAGCTTGGACCCCTTGAATAGTGCTGCCACTCGCCCAGCCCCCGAGGATGTCGCCGGGGAAGGCTTAGCTCGGGTGAAGAGTGCAAGCCACTGCCCAGCCCCCGAGGGTGTTGCCGGGGATGATCCGGCTCAAGTGGGCAGTGCCAACTTTGACCCAACCCCCGAGGGTGTTCAAGCGAGGTCTCCTTCCTGCACTTCCATGGATGTTCATGCGGGTTCACCTCCACACTCTGGCGATATGGTGGTGGCCCAAACTCCGGATCAGGGGGTCGCTTTAGAGGGCAGCATCCCCACTGATCTGGCGTTAGGCTCTGTTAAATATACTGAGCTCGTTCCTGCTGGTCTGCTGCAAGCTGCTTCGGGTGGTGGTCTGGCACCTGGTTACCAGCTGATTTCTCCTGACTTAGGGATCCCTTCGCTTTTTTCCAACCTCTAGGTGCTGTGCTGTGCTTTAGTTTGATCTTTATGTTGCATGAATTGTTGTCATTATGTTCATCCGCTCCTCTTATCAGGCTTTGGTGGATGGAATGGCCAGCCAGCTAAAGTCGCAGGGTGCTTCCATCCCAGAAGTGGCTTCATCTCTTGAGCGTTGGAATCCGGCGTTGCTTCGTCGTCGTATATCCAAGTTGGAGGCAACTAATGCTGGTTAGTGCCCTTTCTTCTTCTTCCTTGCCTTTGTTCGTGGATTGTTTTACCTTCTGACCTCATTTCATTTTGATTACCTCTTGATAGGAATGACTCGGCAGATTGCAGTTCTTGAGGAAAAACATTTCCAAGATCAAGCTGAAATGGCTCGACGGTGCGCTGACTTCGAGGAGAGGTATTCTCAGAGCCAGACTGAACTGAGTCAGGTCTCCGCGGCTTTGGATGACGCCAACGCTCTGAGTTCATCTCTTCATGCTCAGCTTGACTCTGAAAAGGTAACTTTCAAAACCGTGCTTCGCCTTATCATGCTCTTTTTACTTGCTTGGATTCTGAAGGAGTTGATTTTTGTCTGCAGGAAGAAAAACGTATCCTCGCTGCTTCTCGCGACAATCTGGATAGATTGTACCGAGATTCTAGCAATTCGCTGACCATCTTGGAGAGGAGCCACCGTTTTACAATGGAAGAACTGGACAATCAGCGTTGCAAGCTGCAAGAATCTTCGGACGAAGTGACCCGCCTTACACAGTTGCTATCAGCAAAGGACGCCACCATCAAGGGACTCCGAGCTTCTAAGAAATCCATTGCTCAGGAGTTAGAAGCTGCTCAGCTGGCTACTAGAGTTGCCGAAGAAACTGCTGTCACTTTCAAAGCTCAGCGTGATAAAGCCCTGGACAAGGCTATTCGGGCGGGACGAATCTTGATGAGAAGACCCGGCGTGGTTGTCCCTAAAGACATAAGAGCCGATGTGAATGCTGCCCCCGATTCTTCGAATCGTCCTTCTTCGTCAGTCGTTCCTGAGAAAGACATTGGAAAATAGAGAAACATTTCGCATGCTATGAGCGCACGGTCAGCATGATCAAGTACTCGTTAGGGGTTATCAGATTATCATTCGAATGATATGATCACTCCCTTATTGTATCAGAATTTATTAATTCGCAAGTTTGTGGTAATGCTGCATGATGATTATGAAGTTTGTTCTCGGGATATGGAAGTCATCCCCTGAATTGCATAAGCGCGAGTATGTTGCACCGGCCTAAGCCATCGCTGACTTTTAGCCGATAGCTCCGTTGGTAGGGCATAGTGGTCGCCCTGGGTTAGGTAAGCGTGAGCATGTTGCACCGGCTTAAGTCGTTGCCGACTTAAGTCGATTGCTCCGTGAGCAGGGCATAGTGGTCACCCTGAGTTAAGTAAGCGTGAGCATGTTGCACCGCCTTAGGTCGTTGCCGACTTAAGTCGATTGCTCCGTGAGCAGGGCATAGTGGTCACCCCGAGTTAAGTAAGCGTGAGCATGTTGCACCGCCTTAAGTTGTTGCCAACTTAAGTCGATTGCTCCGTTTGTAGGGCATAGTGGTCACCCCGAGTTAAGTAAGCGTGAGCATGTTGCACCGCCTTAAGTCGTCGCCGACTTAAGTCGATTGCTCCGTTTGTAGGGCATAGTGGTCACCCCGAGTTAAGTAAGCGTAAGCATGTTGCACCGCCTTAAGTCGTCGCCGACTTAAGTCGATTGCTCCGTTTGTAGGGCATAGTGGTCACCCCTAGTTAAGTAAGCGTGCAAGTCAATCGTAAACGAACTGAGTATCTTTGAAATCTCTCTTTATTGATGACATATTTCCACTTTACAGAATACATGGTTGCCCCAGCAGTTTTGAAATACAGCTAGGGATAAAACTTTCTGAGGTGCTCTATGTTCCAGGAGTTCCCAACTTCTGTGCCGTCCATCTGAGTGAGGCGATACGATCCGGGCCGGGTGACTTCTGCTACCATGAAGGGTCCTTCCCATAAGGGTGATAGTTTGTGTCGTCCCTCCCCCGTTAGAATTCGGCGGAGGACGAGGTCTCCTACTGAAAAGAAACGTTGCCGCACAGCCTTATCGTGATAGCGCCTTAGAGTCTGCTGGTACCGTGCTGATTGGATTACTGCATTCAGTCGTTCTTCCTCAAGTATATCAATATCCTCCAGCCTGGTGGCCTCAGCTTCCGCTATGCTTTCGAAGATCAATCTTGGCGCCCCAAACTTGAGGTCAGCAGGTAGCACTGCCTCCGACCCATAGACCATGAAGAAAGGAGTGTTTCCATGCAGGGCTCGGCTAGGTTGGGTTCTCAGGCTCCAAACGACATAAGGCAGTTCTCTTATCCATTTTCCTGCAAATTTTTCATTCTTATCGAAGACCCTTTTCCTGAGTGCCTCCAATATCATTCTGTTGGCTCGCTCAACCTGCCCGTTGGCTCTTGGATGTGCTACAGATGCGTACTTGATTTGAATGCTCTTTTGCTCGCAGAAATCAAAGAATTCTGAACTGGTGAAATTGGATCCCAAGTCAGTGATGATACTGTTTGGTATCCCGAATCTGAATATTATGCTTTGTATGAATTCTACGGCTTTAGCAGAGGTTAAAGAAGCAATGGGCTGGAACTCTATCCATTTAGTAAATTTGTCAATCGCCACCAATACATGAGTATATCCCCCTTGAGCTTTCTTGAAAGGTCCAATCATATCCAGTCCCCAGCACGCGAAAGGCCAGGTTACTGGTATGGTCTGTAGTTGCTGTGCGGGCATGTGCTGTTGCTTCGACAGGTATTGGCAAGCTTCACACCTCTGAACTAACTCGGCTGCATCGTTCTTTGCTGTTGGCCAATAGAATCCTGACCTGAAGACCTTCCCGACTAGTGTCCTGGAGGCTGCATGTACTCCACATTGCCCTGCATGGACTTCCTCCAGAAGTTGCTTCCCGGTGGACGGGAGAACGCACTTCATGAGGACGCCTGACGCGCCCCTCCTGTATAATACCTCCCCAATGAGTGTATAGTGAGCTGATTGTCTGGCAATGCACTCTGCCGAGTTCTTGTCATCTGGTTCTTCTTCATTCTTTATATACTTAATAATCGGTTGTCTCCAGTCATCAGAGTCTGACTTGGGTTGATCTATGATGTTGCACTCTTCTATTTGATCCGTCGAGATGCTCGGCTGGATAATTTCTTGCACGAAGACCCCGGGCGGGACCTGAGTCCGACCGGATCCGAGCTTGGATAGTACATCAGCCACCGTGTTCCGATCTCTTTCTATATGATGAAACTCCAGACCCTCGAATTTATCTTCTAGCTTTCGGGCGACAGCGCAGTATTTTCCCATTGAATCACTTGAACAATCCCATTCCTTGTTTATCTGACTGATGACTACCAGAGAATCTCCATATACCATCAGTCTCTTGACACCTAGTGATATGGCGATGTTTAATCCGTGTATCAAAGCTTCATACTCGGCTGCGTTGTTAGAGGCCGGGAATAGCAGCTGGAGAGCATACTTGAGGTGTTCGCCTCCAGGTGCAGTGAAGAGAATCCCTGCTCCTGCTCCCTGCAGCTTCAGCGAGCCATCAAAATACATTCGCCATACTTCTGCCGTTTCTGGATTGTCTGGAACTTGCTGTTCTGTCCACTCTGATACGAAATCGACCAGTGCTTGAGTTTTGATGGCAGTGCGAGGTCGGAACTCGATATCATGGGATCCCAACTCGCAAGCCCACTTGGCTATTCGGCCAATGGCTTCCTTGTTGTGAAGAATGTCCCCTATTGGAAAACCAGTAACTACTATGACTTTGTGATCGTCAAAGTAGTGACGCAGCTTGCGGGCAGTTAGAAGTACTGCATATAATAGCTTCTGAACCTGAGGATACTTTTTCTTTGATGGGCCTAGAACCTCGCTGATGAAGTAAACAGGATGTTGTACCGGATAGGCATGCCCTCCTTCCACTCGCTCGACTACCAACGCAGTGCTTACCACGTGAGTCGTGCAAGAGATATATAGCAGTAAATCTTCAGCCGGTTGAGTCGGCGTAGCTCGCCGGGGCGGTTTTAGTACTGGTGGTGTTGTCAGGAATTTCTTCAGTGCGTCTAGAGCTTCTTGTGCTTCTGAAGTCCATTGAAACTTATCCACCTTCTTGAGTAGTTTGTAAAATGGCAGACCTTTTTCTCCCAGCCTGGATATAAATCTGCTCAGGGCTGCCATGCATCCAGTGAGTCGCTGAACCTTCTTTTGCGACCGAGGAGCTTCCATCTTCATGATAGCTTCAATCTTATCTGGATTAGCCTCAATTCCCCGGTGGCTGACAATAAATCCGAGCAACTTTCCTGCTGGTACCCCGAAAACACATTTTTCAGGATTGAGCTTCCATCTATATCTTCTCAGGCTGTTGAAAACCAGCTGTAAGTCTTCGATGAAGTTTTCCGGATTCTCCGTTTTGATCACCACGTCGTCTACGTAAGCCTCCACACACTTGCCCCAGTGATCGGCTAAGCATGTTTGAATGGCTCTCTGATAAGTCGCTCCAGCGTTTTTGAGGCCGAACGGCATGGAGGTATAACAGAAAGCACCAAACGGGGTGATGAACGCCGTTTTTTCCTCGTCTTCTTTTGCCAAACTAATCTGATGATACCCGGAATAGCAATCTAAGAAAGACAGCACAGAACACCCAGCGGTGGAATCCACCACCTGATCTATCCTCGGGAGCCCAAAGGGATCCTTCGGACAGTGTTTGTTGAGATCAGTATAGTCGACGCACATGCGCCAATCCACTTTATTCTTTTTGAGTACAAGAACAGGGTTGGCTAACCACTCGGGGTGTAATACTTCTCTAATAAATCCAGCCGTGACCAAGCGAGCTAACTTGGCACGAATGGCCTCTCTCTTGTCGGGCGTGAAACGACGCAGCTTTTGCCGGATCGGCCTCGCCTGAGGATAGACTTTCAATTTGTGCTCGGCCAACTCCCTCGGGACTCCCGGCATATCCGCAGGTTGCCATGCGAATACGTCTCGGTTATCTTGCAGGAACTGGACGAGCGCGCTTTCCTATTTGTCATTCAAACTGGAGCTGATGATGGCCGTCTTGCGCTCATCAGCAAACCCCAGGTTGATCCGCTTGGTTTCTTCAGTCGGCCGCATAGAGGTCGCGGCCTGAGCTTCGTTTGCCGGTACGGCGAGGTCTTCCTCAGGCTTAGAGTTCGCCGGTGTAGAAGGAACCGTTGACGGCTTGGTGGTGAGGGCTGCTTGGATGGCCACTCGGAAACATTCTGCGGCGCCTTGTAAGTCGGCGCGCACAGTTATGATTCCTTGCGGTCCTGGCATCTTCAGTATCATGTATGTATAGTGCGGGATGGCCATGAATTTGGCCAGCCCCGGCCTCCCGATGATGGCGTTGTACCCGCAGTCGAAGTTCGCCACCTCGAACCTCAGGAACTCGGTTCTGTAGTTATCCGGAGTCCCGAAGGTGACCGGCATGTAGATGTGGCCCAGCGGGTATTCTCCTTCCGTCGGCACGATGCCGAAGAAAGGAGTGTCTGACTCGTGGAGCTCTTTGAGGTGAACTCCCAAGCCTTGGAGCGTACGGGGGAAGGTGACATTGATGCTGCTCCCCCCGTCCACTAGCACCTTCTTTACCCGGCTCTCTCGGATCACCGGATCGACGAGGAGCGGGTATTTGCCTGGATGGTCAAAGTTGAGCCATTGATCCTCCCGAGTGAAAGTGATCGGGTGTTCCGACCACCGGTATGGGGCGGGAGGAC
Source organism: Zea mays (assembly GCF_902167145.1). NCBI lineage: Eukaryota > Viridiplantae > Streptophyta > Magnoliopsida > Poales > Poaceae > Zea > Zea mays. The sequence continues at coordinate 25,816,592 of NC_050100.1, read as the reverse complement.
CGGTGGTTGCCACCAGTATCTGGCGGTCGTTGAGCTTTTGTTGTCTTTTGTTCTCCTGCGACCCATGCCCGCCGAAGATGACGTTGACCTCCCTGTCAACGCGTGGGAAAGCTCCTCCTCCCCCCTCCTCCTGCCGATGGGGCTGCCGTGGTTCATCTGGTCCTCCCCTCGGCGGAGGAGGCGGTAGAGGTTGGAAGGGTCGGCCGTGCTCGACGGAGTGCTTGAAGTCCCGGCAGTTTCGAAGAGTGTGGCGCATGTCCTTGTGGTACGGGCACTGGGCGTCGAGGATGTCGTCCAGCGTGCGCTCGCCTCCACGAGGCCCTCCTCGGGCGCGAGAGGCGGGTGGTCCGGCGGCGTGTACTTCTTCACGAGGCCTCTTCTCCCAGCGTTTGTCGGGTGGCTGGTTCGCGTCGCGTCGTGGTGCTGCCGGTGCGGGCTTTGCTCCTCCGATGAGATCCTGGGCCCGCTCGTCGGCGGTGATGTAGAGGTCGGCTTCCCGGAATAGCTCCTCGGAAGTAGTCGGCGCCTTTTGTAGTATGGCTCGGACGAAAGCCGAGTCATTAGATCCTCTGTAGAAGTCCTCGATCACGGCCGCCTCCGTGACCTCGGGGATGCGGTTTCTCATGGTCTGGAACCTTTTGAGGTATGACCGGAGAGTCTCATCCCCCCGGCGCTTGATGGATTTGAGGTCCCATGGTTGCGCTGGCTTGTCGGAGAGAGACTGGAAGTTGGCGGTGAAACGTCGACTGAAGTCTCCCCAGTCGTCGATGCAGTGTCGAGGTAGATGTCGTAGCCACTGCAGCGCGTCTTGCCCAAGGACGATGGGCAGATACGCGGTCATGACGTCTTCGGATGCTCCGGCAGCCCGAGCAGCGGTGGTGTAGACGGCTAACCAGCCCCCTGGATCCTGCTTAGGTTCATATTTGTCGACATTGGATACCTTGAAGTTGGGAGGCCATTGGATGGCCCTAAGGCGTGGAGTAAGAGCGGATACTCCGCACGTGTCCTCCTGTCGTCGGGGATGACGTCTGTCCCGGGGAGGGGAGTGGTGGTAGTGGTTCCTCGACCGTCCCCGGGTGGTACCGCCAGTTGAAGCTGTTGCCGACTCAGTCCTGGTGGCCTGGCTTTGAGTCGGGAAGCCATGATCTCGGTCATACTCCTCCCGACGGCGGATTTCGTTCTCATGCCGCCGTTCGCGCGAAGCATTGATAGAGCTTCGCGCGTCTCGGCGACTGTTGATGGCGTGTCGCAAATCGTTCGGCGGGTGAGCAAGCGGTAGAAGATGGTTGGCCGCCTGAGTGAACAGGCGTCGGTATCCCTCGGCGTCGGGAGTCCGAGGAAGTCCGTCAGCTATCCGAGCTAGAACGCCTCCGACTTCGCTCGGTGTGTTCATAGCTCGGGCGAAGTCGGGGTTCAGGTTGCGCCCGAAGAGCGGATTCTCGCGTCGTTGCCTTGCATTTTGCTCGGCTTGCTCCTGAGTCCGCCGGCGATCACGTCGTCGTGAGTTCCTTCGTTCCCTGAAGACGCGTTCTTCCGGAGTTTCTCCTATCTCTGAGACCTCGTCTCGCGAGACAGGCTGCTCCGGATCCCGTTCTCCGGCTGCGTGATGTCGTCGAACGTTCCTGCGTCGGTTCCTTCGTCGGCGGGATTCTCGTTGAGGTGGTTCTTCTCCAGGCACGGTCGGTTCATCGTCAGAGACGGCGGGCGACTCTGCTCTCCCGATGAAGAGGACGTCGGGGTAGAACGGTACTGCTGTCGCGGCGACTACCTTTCCGTTCTCCTTTGAGGCCGGAGGAACGGGAAGAACGACTGGCCTCTCCCTGGTCTCCTTCTTTCTCGCGACCCGTGTCCATTCTTTCGTCGGGGAAGTAGACAGCGGAGTCTTCCGGGTCAGCGAGCTTCCAGCTCTAGCTTCCCCGGAGACGATCTTTTTCCGAAGAGCCGGAGGTAGCGTCTTTCCAGCATTTTCGGAGTTTGTTGGAGGAGACTTCTTTTCTGGCAGATCCGCGAGGCGGTGCAGAATTCCCTCTTCATCCGCTACAGATGAGATTGTCCCGAAGCAGAATACAGATCCGGGACGCACGGTGATCTTGTTGTGGAAGGTGACGGCCATTGAGCTAGCTTGGATCGTCGACACACCCCCTACCTGGCGCGCCTGCTGTCGGTGTTTTGGGTCCGACCGCACACCCGGGGTTGCCCCTCAAGGTGTTTTTAGGAGTAGGACGGTGTCGACGACTGTAGCAAAATGGTTCGTGCTGATCGCACGAGGAACAATGGACAAGATTTGCAGGTTCGGGCCGCTTAGAAGTGCGTAACACCCTACGTCCTGATGAGTATACGGGCGTGGTTACAAGAGGGCTCTCTGGGTTGAAAGCACAGAGAGTTTTCGTGGGTGGCAAAGTGAAACTGGGTCGATCGTTCTGAAAGGGTGCCCCCTAGGCCTTATATACTCGACCGTGGAGCAGTACACATGGATATGATAACAACAAGTAGCTAAAAGGTAGTGAACTTCTTGAGTTTATCCTGCGTAACCTTCGCCGACTTATCCTCGCATGGCTCCGTTGCATGGGGGCTTCAGCGCGGGAAAGTCGGGTCTATGTTGCGATTCATTCGTCCGACGTTGTGGGCCGTCCGGGTTTGCACCAGTCCAGTCTCACGTCTTCTCTTCTCTGTTGGTTGCCTTTCCCTAGGCCCACGAAAGAATGACCTTACGAATTATTAGGCCCTTGGGCCTTTCGTGAGGCCTTTTACTTCTTTAGTGGACCCAGGGGATATCTATCCCCCACACAGCCGCTGGTGTTTTCTGAGCTGAAGCTCTTGGCGGTGTCTTGTCAATTACTTCTGTCACAGTAATAATTCTTTGTTTCTTTGCTTTGATTATTTTCTTCGACTTTTCGGGCTCCTTGTCCTTCTGAAAAACTTTGTCAGTTGGGGCCCCAGTGGACTTAGCTTCGCAGGTAAGGATTCAGTCATTACCTTCAGAATTTCCTCAATGTCAGTGGTAGAGGGTGATGCGGGGGTTTCTTCTTCGTCGGATATTTTACGCTTCGGAGAAGACGCTCTCTTCCTCTTCGGAATTTTCTTCTTTGGTAGTTCTTTTTCATCTTCATTTAAGGCTTCAGTTATCCTTTTCCTTTTTTGGTCTCCGGCACCTTTGTTCAGATTTTCGTAATCAGGGTATTCGAAACCTAGGGCGTCCAGCACTCGGTTTAGTCTTCGCTTCGGACGGGTGCCGAAGGCTGCGGTCATCAACTGATCTTCTTTTTTAGAATAATTGCCAAGTATCTCATTGCACATCACTTCAATTGTATCCAGCCACTCTTGGCAAGGTGTTTTGAAGTATTTCTTAAACTTGAAGTAGTAAGGTAAGCGCACGAGTTCACCTTCTTTCTTCTCCCCCTTCAGCTTCGGCATTTCCCACTCCTTTACACTAGGAAAAACTTTGAAAGCCAAAAACTCCTGAACCAGGTCCCTTGTGCTGATATGCTCTGCAATAATTCTGAATTCATTCATTGCTTGTTGTGTTGGACCTTCGGGTGTCATATTGCAGCGAGGTCGGGTTTCTCCGAAGATTAATTCGAGTGGACTTTGTACAAGCTTTTCCTTATCGTCATCAACCTTGACATAGAACCACTCTGATTTCCAGCCTGCTGCCCATTTGCTTCGGTAGCTAATTATAGGAAACTTTGTAGATTTCCGATAGGCGAAGTTATAGCAACCAAAATTGTCGTGCAATCCATCCTTTCTAGCCTTCGTTTGATAATGCAACTCGTGAACCCGGCAAAAGCTGTCCGCAAATGGTTCCACCGCTTGGCTTCGGAGTGCCCAGATATAAACACTAAGCCTAACGATAGCGTTAGGGGTCAGCTGGTGAAAATAGATACCGAACCTCTTCAGTACCTCTGCAATAATCCCATGTAAGGGAAATCTTAATCCAGCCTTTAGGAAGCTCTTGAAAATAACAATTTCATCCTTCTCCGGCTTTGGGGTAGTTTCTTCTCCTCCGAAGCGTAATAGCTTCTTCTGATTTTCAGTAAAAAAGCCTGACTTTACCATCTTGGACAGATCAGCCTTCGAAACAGTAGATTTCCCGAAGTCCAAGTGGCTGGGCTTGCTTGGCATGGCAATGCGATAATCATCTTCGGGATCAGTTTCCTCAATATCTTCTTCTTCTGCTTCAGCGATTGCTTGTTCTGCCTGTTCTGCATCATCATTAGGGATCTTTTCTGAAGTCACCAGCCCGGATCGTTGCATAGCTTCGGAGATAGGAACGGTCTCCGAAGCTTCAGTCTCGTCCCCCTCACGCTCAACCCTGGCGGTAGAACGCACTCTGGCCATTTAATTATGAACTTATGGAACTTTAATACTTGTTTCCTCCGAAGCAGGTTTCAAACTGGAGCTTCGTTCGATTCCGACAGACAAGCTTCGGCGACGGTTAAAAATTTTTGCAGCAAAACAATGCAAATAGCAATGAATGCTGTGGTAACTTCACACCTACTCGTCTGTTTATATAGTGTTGCAGGTAAGAAGGCGAAGCGCCAGGATTTTTACACCAGGCGGACACCCGCTCGCACTCGCTGCGTGGTGGACCGCAGAGACCGAACAGTAACTCTGCAAGGCGGGGCCGCTACACGCTGGGAAATTGAATCGTTTCTCGACAACGAGCTCAGGAAAGGTGTTTTTTAGACCTTCGGCGCTCCGAAGCTTAAGAGACTTTTTTCACGGATCAAGCTCGTTACGAAAAACGATCTAGCACCGCGAAAGGGGCTACTGTTGGGCCTATGCTTCATCGCCGAAGGTCTTGTAGGAAGAAGCGGCTGAAGCTGTTTGTATAAGATGGCCGAAGGTTCCTCTTCATAAAGCTTCAGTATTACAAACTGACCTAAAGATAGAATGACCTTTTAGTCCATAAAGGTCTGAGTCAATGTTGTAAACTTTTATAAGGGGCATACTTGTAATTCCTCACAGGCTGCGCCCTGTGCCTATAAATAGTGAACAGTATTCCTTTACTGTTCGGGCATTCTGATAATTGCAATCGCATCTTTCGGAATCTAACCTTTACCAAGGCAGAGGTATTATTGTATTCAATGATTCATCATATCAAATAAATATAGTATAATATAATTCATTTATGAATTATTCACCCTTTTTATACTCTATATTCTACGTTGTCTTACAATATTTATTGAAATTTTATTACGAAGATTTAAGCTTCGTAATCATATTCTCGTTAACCTTCGTCTAAGGCTCATTATCCTCAAGGGAATAATGTTTCATGGACGAAGGACGTTAACATTTAACATTTTATGTTGCCTTGTTCTTAATTCATAGCATTTGAGAACAAGTCCCCAACAGTCGGCCGGAGCCTGGCCGGGTCGTCCACTAGCAGGACCGACGCCGGAGTTGAGTCGCCGATGCCACGAGCCGGGCTAATGTCCTCGGGGGACAGCTGGCTGAGGCTTCGGGGTGGCCGGCCGAGCCGTTTGCTCGAGCCGGATTCCTGGAGAAGACCCTGGCGGCGATGGCCCGGGCATGGTGCTGATGTCGTCCTTCGGATTGGAGATCCTCCGACCGCGTCGCCGTCCGAGGCTAGGCCGGACCTCGCCGAAGGTGTAGTTGACGCCGAGGGTGCTGCTGCTCCCTTCAACTGTCAAGATCCGAGCCTGCAGGATCGGGTTATTTTGTAGTGTGCGTATGTTTTCTGCGGCCGCCGAGGCCCAAACATACTGTTGTCGTGTTGTAAAGCTGCGTTCCTTTTCCTGTTGTCTCGAGTATCTGGACTTATTTGTCGGTAACAGAATTACTTGTCCGAGCGAGAGTTACTTTTCACGGAAGGTGACGAGTGAGGTATCCGTATCCCGGAGGCGTAGGAATCCCTCGGCTCGGTCGGCCTTGCCGCTTACGTGCACTCTTACTCGTCCATAGGGTTCTGTCACCGACGTAGTCGAGAAGGCCCGAAAAATCGTTTCGGCAGAGGATTTTTCGAGCGTGAAGACTTGTTCGGTCTGCGGAATCACTTATCCGAGCGTGAGTTACTTATCGCAGAAGGTGATGAGTGAGGTATCCGTATCCCGGAGGCGTAGGAGTCCCTCGGCTCGGTCAGCCTTGGCTGCTTACGTGTACTCCGTCGTTTTCAGGATCCACTTTCGAAGTAGTCGAAAAGCACGAAAGACATTCTGGCAGAAAAGATCTTTTTCAGAGGAAAATTTTGACCCAGAGGGGGTTCCCCCCTTTTAGCCCCCGAGGGAGGGTCGGGCTTTGCCGAGGCAAGGCTGACCCTTCCTTGATGACTAGACTTCGTGTGTGAACGAGGTGTACGAATAACTTGAAAGCATCTTAAGGGTAGAAGCGACGTAGCTGTCGGATGTTCTAAGCGTTGCCGTAGACCTCGCCTTGACTGTTGGCCAGCTTGTACGTCCCGGGCTTCAGAAATTTGGCGATGACGAATGGCCCTTCCCAGGGAGGCGTGAGTTTGTGACGCCCTCGGGCGTCTTGTCGCAGCCGAAGCACCAGGTCGCCCACCTGGAGGTCTTGGGACCGAACCCCTCGGGCGTGGTAGCGTCGCAGGGACTGCTGGTACCGCGCCGAGTGTAGTAAGGCCATGTCCCGAGCCTCTTCCAGCTGGTCCAGCGAGTCTTCTCGGTTAGCTCGATTGCTTTGGCCGTCGTAGGCCCTCGTCCTCGGGGAACCGTATTCTAAGTCTGCGGGCAAGATGGCCTCGGCCCCATAGACTAGAAAGAACGGTGTGAAGCCCGTGACTCGGCTCGGCGTTGTCCTCAGACTCCAGACCACCGAGGGGAGCTCCTTCATCCATCGCTTGCCGAACTTGTTGAGGTCATCATAGATCCACGGCTTGAGCCCTTGCAGGATCATGCCGTTGGCACGCTCTACTTGCCCATTCGTCATGGGGTGAGCCACGGCGACCCAGTCCACCCGGATGCGGTGATCCTCGCAGAAGTCTAGGAACTTTCTACCGGTGAACTGGGTGCCATTGTCGGTGATGATGGAGTTCGGGACCCCAAAGCGATGGATGATGTTGGTGAAGAACGCCACCGCCTGTTCGGACCTGATGCTGTTTAGGGGTCGGACCTCGATCCACTTGGAGAATTTGTCGATGGCGACCAGCAGGTGCGTGTAGCCCCCGGGTGCCTTCTGCAAGGGGCCGACGAGGTCCAGACCCCACACAGCAAACGACCAGGTGATGGGTATGGTCTACAGAGCCTGAGCGGGCAGGTGGGTCTGCCTTGCATAGAATTGACACCCTTGGCAGGTGCGAACAATTCTAGTGGCGTCCGCCACCACGGTCGGCTAGTAGAAGCCTTGTCGGAAGGCGTTTCCAACAAGGGCTCGAGGTGCTGCGTGATGGCCGCAAGCCCCCGAGTGTATCTCTTGTAAGAGCTCCTGGCCTTCGGCGATGGAAATGCATCGCTGGAGGATGCCTGAGGGGCTGCGGTGGTAGAGCTTCTTCCCGTCTCCCAACAAGACGAACGACTTGGCGCGCCGCGCCAACCACCGAGCTTCGGCTCGGTCGAGGGGTAGCTCTCCTCGGTGGATATATTGCAGGTAACGGGTCTGCCAGTTTCGATTAGGCGTGGCCCCGCTCCGCTCCTCCTCGACGCGCAGTGCCTCACCCTCGGGGGCCGAGGGTGCCTCGGGCCGAGCCGAGGGTGCCTCGGGCTGGGCCGAGGCCTTCTCGGGTTCGGGTGTGTCGTCGGTCTTGACGGAGGGTTGATGCAGGTCTCGGGAGAAGACGTCTGGGGGAACCATTGTTTGCCCTGAGGCTATTTTAGCCAGCTCGTCCGCAGTATCGTTGTAGCGTCGGGCGATGTGGTTGAGCTCGAGCCCGTAGAACTTGTCTTCCAAGCGCCGAACCTCATCGCAGTAGGCTTCCATCTTCGGGTCGCGGCAGCGGGAGTTCTTCATGACTTGGTTGATGACGAGCTGCGAGTCACCGCGAGCGTCGAGGCGTCGGACCCCTAGCTCGATGGCGATGCGCAACCCGTTGACCAGAGCACTCGGCCACATTGTTGGACGCCGGGAAATGGAGGCGTAGCACGTAGAGTAGGTGCTTCCCGAGGGGCAAGATGAAGAGCAGGCCTGCGCCTGCTCCTGTCTTCATCAGCGACCCGTCGAAAAACATGGTCCAGAGTTCCGGTTGGATCGGAGCTGTTGGGAGCTGGGTGTCGACCCATTCAGCCACAAAGTCCGCCAAGACCTGGGACTTGATGGCCTTTCGAGGGGCGAACGAGATCGTTTCGCCCATGATTTCCACCGCCCACTTTGCAATTCTACCCGAGGCCTCTCGGCACTGGATGATCTCCCCCAGGGGGAAGGATGACACCACAGTTACCGGATGAGACTCGAAGTAGTGTCGCAACTTCCGCCGCGTTAGGATCACCACGTACAGCAGCTTCTGAATTTGTGGGTAGCGGATCTTGGTCTCGGACAGTACCTCACTGATGAAGTAGACTGGCCTCTGGACGGGCAATGCATGCCCCTCTTCTCGTCTCTCAACCACAATCGCGGCGCTAACCACCTGAGTGGTAGCGGTGACGTAGATCAAGAGGGATTCTCCAGCAGCGGGGGGCACCAAGATGGGCGCGTTCGTGAGGAGCGCCTTCAAGTTCCCGAGGGCTTCCTCGGCCTCAGGGGTCCAAGTGAAGCACTCGGCCTTCCTTAAGAGGTGGTACAGAGGCAGGCCTCTTTCGCCGAGGTGCGAGATGAAACGGCTCAGAGCCGCAAGGCATCCCGTGACCCTCTGTATGCTTTTCAAGTCCTTGATGGGCCCCATGCTGGTGATGGCCGCGATCTTCTCCGGGTTGGCCTCGATGCCCCGCTCAGAGACGATGAACCCCAAGAGCATGCCTCGGGGGACCCCGAAGACACACTTCTCGGGATTGAGTTTTACGCCTTTCGCCTTGAGACATTGGAATGTCGCTCCAAGGTCGGAAAGGAGGTTGGAGGCTTTCCTCGTCTTGACTACGATGTCATCGACGTAGGCCTCGACCGTTCGGCCAATGTGTTCACCGAACACGTGGTTCATGCACCTTTGGTATGTCGCACCCGCATTCCTCAAACCGAACGGCATGGTAACATAGCAGTACATGCCGAAAGGTGTGATGAAAGAAGTCGCGAGCTGGTCGGACTCTTTCATCCTGATTTGGTGATACCCTGAGTAGGCATCGAGGAAAGACAGGGTTTCGCACCCAGCAGTGGAATCCACGATTTGATCGATGCGAGGCAGAGGGTAGGGAACTTTCAGACATGCTTTGTTTAGACCAGTGTAGTCTACACACATCTGCCATTTCCCTCCTTTCTTTCTCACAAGCACAGGGTTGGCAAGCCATTCGGGATGGAATACCTCTTTGATGAACCCTGCCGCCATTAGCTTGTGGATCTCCTAGCCTATGGCTCTGCGCTTTTCTTCGTTGAATCGGCGCAGAGGCTGCTTCACGGGTTGGGCTCCAGCTCGGATATCCAGCGAGTGCTCGGCGACATCCCTCGGTATGCCGGGCATGTCCGAGGGACTCCACGCGAAGACGTCGGCGTTTGCGCGGAGAAAGTCGACGAGCACTACTTCCTATTTGGGATCGAGCTCAGAGCCGATCCGGATCTGCTTGGAGGCGTCGTTGCTGGGGTCGAGAGGGATGGATTTAACCGTCTCCGCTGGCTCGAAGTTGCCGGCGTGGCGCTTCACGTCTGGCACCTCCTTAGAGAGGCTCTTCAGGTCGGCGATGAGGGCCTCGGATTCGGCGAGGGCCTCGGCGTACTCCACGCACTCCACGTCGCATTCGTACGCGTGTCGGTACGTGGGGCCGACAGTGATGACCCCGTTGGGGCCCGACATCTTGAGCTTGAGGTAGGTGTAGTTGGGGACGACCATGAACTTGGCGTAGCATGGCCTCCCCAGCACTGCGTGGTAGGTTCCTCGAAACCCGACCACTTCGAACGTGAGGGTCTCCCTTCGAAAGTTGGAGGGTGTCCCAAATCAGACGGGTAGATCGAGTTGTCCGAGGGGTTGGACGTGCTTCCCGGGGATGATCCCGTGAAAAGGCGCAGCGCCTGCCCGGACCGAGGACAGATCGATCCGCAGGAGCCTGAGGGTCTCGGCGTAGATGATGTTGAGGCTTCTGCCTCCGTCCATGAGGACCTTGGTGAGCCTGACGTTGCCGATGACGGGGTCGACAACGAGCGGGTATTTCCCCGGGCTCGGCACGCGGTCGGGATGGTCGCCCTGGTCGAAGGTGATGGGCTTGTCGGACCAGTCTAGGTAGACTGGCGCCGCCACCTTTACCGAGCAGACCTCCCGATGCTCTTGCTTGCGGTGTCGAGCCGAGGCATTCGCCACTTGCCCACCGTAGATCATGAAGCAGTCGTGGACCTCGGGGAACTCTCCTGCCTTGTGATCCTCCTTCTTATTGTCGTCGCGGGCCCTGCCACCTTCTGCAGGTGGCCCGGCCTTGTGAAAGTGGCACCGAAGCATGGCGCACTCCTCAAGGGTGTGCTTGACGGGCCCCTGATGATAGGGGCACCGCTCCTTGAGCATCTTGTCGAAGAGATTGGCACCTCCGGGAGGTTTTCGAGGGTTCTTGTACTCGACGGCGGCGACAAGGTCCGCGTCGGCGGTGTCGCGTTTCGCTTGCGACTTCTTCTTGCCCTTCTTATTGGTGCCGCGCTGAGTTGACGCCTCGGGGACATCTTCCGGTAGGTGGCCCTAGGGCTGCTTGTCCTTCTGGAAGATGGCCTCAACCGCCTCCTGGCCAGAGGCAAACTTGGTGGCAATGTCCATCAGCTCGCTGGCCCTGGTGGGGGTCTTGCGGCCCAGCTTGCTCACCAGGTCGCGGCAGGTGGTGCCGGCGAGGAACGCGCCAATGACATCCGAGTCGGTGACGTTGGGCAGCTCGGTGCGCTGCTTCGAGAATCGTCGGATGTAGTCCCGGAGAGACTCTCCTGGCTGCTGGCGGCAGCTTCGGAGATCCCAGGAGTTTCCAGGGCGCACGTACGTGCCCTGGAAATTGCCGGCGAAGGCTTGGACCAGGTCGTCCTAGTTGGAGATCTGCCCCGGAGGCAGGTGCTCCAGCCAGGCTCGAGCGGTGTCGGAGAGGAACAGGGGGAGGTTGCGGATGATGAGGTTGTCATCGTCCGTTCCACCCAGGTGACAGGCCAACCGATAGTCCGCGAGCCACAGTTCCGGTCTCGTCTCCCCCGAGTACTTTGTGATAGTAGTTGGGGTTCGGAACCGGGTCGGGAACGGTGCCCGTCGTATGGCCCGGCTGAAAGCCTGCGGACCGGGTGGTTCGGGCGAGGGACTCCGATCCTCCCCGTTGTCATAGCGTCCCCCACGCCTGGGGTGGTAGCCTCGGCGCACCTTCTCGTCGAGGTGGGCTCGACGGTTGTGGTGATGGTGCTCGTTGCCGAGGCGACCCGGGGCCGCAGGCGCTGTGTTGCGCGTGCGCCCGATGTGGACTGAGGCTTCTCGCATGAATCGGAAAGTCGCGGCGCGATGTTCCGAGGGGTACCCCTGCCTTCGGGAGGCAGAGCTTTCGGCCCATCAGACCGCTGCATCCTCCAGGAGATTCTTGAGCTCTCCCTGGATACGCCGCCCCTCGGTGGTAGATGGCTCCGGCATCACGAGGAGAAGTATTGCCGCTGCAGCCAGGTTTTGGCCGACCCCACTGGAAACCGGTGGTGGTCTTACCCTGACGTCGTCGGTGATGCGGTGCTGGATGCCCTAGGGTAGATGACGCACTTCTCCGGCCGGAGGTTGGCCCGCCCATTCCTGCCCAATGTCCCGGCGGATTGGCTCAAGTGTTCCTGCTCCCTCGTCGAGCCTGGCCTGCATCTCGCGGATTTGCTCGAGTTGTGGGTCATGACCCCCCGCCGGGACGGGGACCACAGCTAGCTCCCGAAGGATGTCAACGCGAGGCACAGGCCTAGGGGGATCACCATTCTCCGGTATACCAAGATGGTTGCCTTCGTCGGGACCCCCTAGATCGATGTGGAAACATTCACGACTTGGGCCGTAGTCCTCGTCGCCGAGGCTGCGGCTACCGTCGGAACAGTCGGAAAGGCAGTAGTTGCATGCGGTCATAAAGTCCCGCATGGCACTGGGGTTACCAAGTCCGGAGAAATCCCAACTAAAGTCAGGCTCGTCATCTTCCTCGGAACCCAAGGGCCCGTAGGTCGAGACGGCCGTCAGCCGGTCCCAGGGTGACCGCATACAATACCCCAGAGGGTTTGGACTCGCCTCTATGATAGCGTCCACCAAAGCGAAGTCGCTTGGTGGGTCGAGGCTGAATCCAAAAGGCACGAGATGGGAATCGGTCGGTACCTCTTGGTCGACGGGCGGTGACGAAGTCACGTCAGGGGCAGACTGCACCGTCGTCTCAGGTACGAGGGTGACGCCCAGCAAGTCCTTTGCGAGCGTGCTGGCGTCGTCCGTTTGCTTGGGGTTGGCGTGTTGCGGGGAAACGGCGCTCATCTTCGTCTCAGACGCGAGGTTGATGCCCGACGTGCCCCCCGTTGGGGCGCCGGCGCCATCGACTCGCTCGACAGCCGACGAGGTGCCTCCTCCTGCTTGGTGAAAGTCACCTAGAGGGGGGGGGGGTGAATAGGGCAAAACTGAAATCCCCAAAATAATCACAACTACAAGCCGGGTTAGCGTTAGAAATATAATCGAGTCCGCGAGAGAGGGTGCAAAACAAATCGCAAGTGAATAAGGAGTGTGACACGTGGATTTGTTTTACCGAGGTTCGGTTTTCGCAAACCTACTCCCCGTTGAGGTGGTCACAAAGACCGGGTCTCTTTCAACCCTTTCCCTCTCTCAAACGGTCCCTCGGACCGAGTGAGCTTTTCTTCTCAATCACTTGGAACACAAAGTTCCCACAAGGACCACCACAAGATTGGTGTCTCTTGCCTCAATTACAAGTGAGTTTGATCGCAATGAAGAATCAAAGAAAGAAGAAAGCAATCCAAGCGCAAGAGCTCGAAAGAACACAAGCAAATCTCTCTCTCTAATCACTAGGGCGTTGTGTGGAGTTTGGAGAGGATTTGATCACTTGGGTGTGTCTAGAATTGAATGCTAGAGCTCTTGTAAGTAGTTGAAGTGGGAAAACTTGGATGACTTGAATGTGGGGTGGTTGGGGGTATTTATAGCCCCAACCACCAAACTAGTCGTTTGGTGGTGGCTGACTGTCGTATGGTGCACCGGACAGTCCGGTGCACACCGGACATGTCCGGTGCGCCAGCCACATCACCAAGGCCGTTGGGTTCCGACCGTTGGAGCTCTGTCTTCTGGGCCCGCCTTGATGTCCGGTGGCACACCAGACATGTACTGTAGAGTGTCCGGTGTGCCAGCGCGCGCGTGTCTGACTTCTGCGCGCTCTGGCGCGCATTTAATGCTGTAGCAGGTGACCGTTGGCGCTGGATAGCCGTTGCTCCGCTAGCTCACCGGACAGTCCGGTGTACACCGGACATGTCCGGTGAATTATAGCAGAGCGAATTCCCGAAGCTGGCGAGTTCCTGAGGCGCTCTTCCTTGGAGCACCGGACACTGTCCGGTGTACACCAGACAGTCCGGTGAATTATAGCGGAGCGCCTCTAGATTTTCCCGAAGGTGAAGAGTTCAGCGTGAAGTCCCCTGGTGCACCGGACACTGTCCGGTGGCACACCGGACAGTCCGGTGCGCCAGACCAGGGCACACTTCGGTTATCCCTTTGCTCTTTTGTTGAACCCCAAAACTTGGTCTTTTTATCGGCTAAGTGTGAACCTTTGGCACCTGTATAGCTTATACACTAGAGCAAACTAGTTAGTCCAATTATTTGTGTTGGGCAATTCAACCACCAAAATCATTTAGGAAATAGGTGTAAGCCTAATTCCCTTTCAATCTCCCCCTTTTTGGTGATTGATGCCAACACAAACCAAAGCAAATATAGAAGTGCATAATTGAACTAGTTTGCACAATGTAAGTGCAAAGGTTGCTTGGAATTTAGCCAATATAAATACTTATAAGATATGCATGGATTGTTTCTTTAATTTTTGACATTTTGGACCACGCTTGCACCACATGTTTTGTTTTTGCAAATTCTTTTGTAAATTCTTTTCAAAGTTCTTTTGCAAATAGTCAAAGGTAAATGAATAAGATTTTTGAAGCATTGTCAAGATTTGAAATTTTCTCCCCCTGTTTCAAATGCTTTTCCTTTGACTAAACAAATCTCCCCCTAAATAAAATTCTCCTCTTAGTGTTCAAGAGGGTTTTGATATATCAATTTTGAAAAGCTACTTTCTCCCTCTTTTGAACACAATAAGATACCAATGTTAAGTTTATCAATTGATAATCATACCAATTGAAAAATTCTTTTTAAAATTAGGTGGTGGTGCGGTGGTGCGGTCCTTTTGCTTTGGGCTAATACTTTTCTCCCCCTTTGGCATGAATCGCCAAAAACGGAGTCATTAGAGCCCTTGGAATATCTCTCTCCCCCTTTGGTCATAAATAAATGAGTGAAGAATATACCAAAGTAGAAGAGGGATCTCTCCCCCAAAGATGGAGAGTTGCTCGGAGTGACGGTGAAGGATGAGTTGCGGAGTGGAAGCCTTTGTCTTCACCGAAGACTCCAATTTCCTTTCAATACACCTATGACTTGGTTTGAAATAGACTTGAAAACACATTAGTCATAACATATGAAAGAGATATGATCAAAGGTATATAAATGAGCTATGTGTGCAAATCAACAAAAGAAGTTCCTAGAATCAAGAATATTTAGCTCATGCCTAAGTTTGTTAAAGGTTTGTTCATCAAGAGGTTTGGTAAAGATATCGGCTAATTGAACTTTAGTGTTAATATATGAAATTTCGATATCTCCCTTTTGTTGGTGATCCCTTAGAAAATGATACCGAATGGCTATGTGTTTAGTGCGGCTATGCTCAACGGGATTATCCGCCATGCGGATTGCACTCTCATTATCACATAGAAGAGGAACTTTGGTTAATTTGTAACCATAGTCCCTAAGGGTTTGCCTCATCCAAAGTAGTTGCGCGCAACAATGGCCTGCGGCAATGTACTCGGCTTCGGCGGTAGAAAGAGCTACGGAATTTTGCTTCTTTGAAGCCCATGACACCAAGGATCTTCCCAAGAACTGGCAAGTCCCCGATGTGCTCTTTCTATTGATTTTACACCCCGCCCAATCGGCATCTGAATAACCAATCAAATCAAATGTGGATCCCCTAGGATACCAAAGCCCAAACTTAGGAGTATAAACTAAATATCTCAAGATTCGTTTTACGGCCGTAAGGTGAGCTTCCTTAGGGTCGGCTTGGAATCTTGCACACATGCATACGGAGATCATAATATCCGGTCGAGATGCACATAAATATAGCAAGGAACCTATCATCGACTGATATACCTTTTGATCGATGGATTTACCTCCCTCGTCGAGGTCGAGATGCCCATTGGTTCCCATGGGTGTCTTGATGGGTTTGGCATCCTTCATTCCAAACTTGCTTAGAATATCTTGAGTATACTTCGTTTGGCTTAGGAAGGTGCCCTCTTGGAGTTGCTTCACTTGAAATCCTAAGAAATACTTCAACTCCCCCATCATCGACATCTCGAACTTTTGTGTCATGATCCTACTAAATTCTTCACATGTAGACTCGTTAGTAGACCCAAATATAATATCATCAACATAAATTTGGCATACAAACAAGTCATTTTCAAGAGTTTTAGTGAAGAGTGTAGGATCGGCCTTTCCGACTTTGAATCCATTAGTGATAAGGAAATCCCTAAGGCATTCATACCATGCTCTTGGGGCTTGCTTGAGCCCATAAAGCGCCTTAGAGAGTTTATACACATGGTTAGGGTACTCACTATCTTCAAAGCCGGGAGGTTGCTCAACATATACCTCTTCCTTGATTGGTCCATTGAGGAAGGCACTTTTCACGTCCATTTGATAAAGCTTAAAACCATGGTAAGTAGCATAGGCCAATAATATACGAATTGACTCAAGCCTAGCTACGGGTGCATATGTTTCTCCGAAATCCAAACCTTCGACTTGGGAGTATCCCTTGGCCACAAGTCGGGCTTTGTTCCTTGTCACCACACCATGCTCATCTTGCTTGTTGCGGAAGATCCATTTGGTTCCTACAACATTTTGATTAGGACGTGGAACTAAATGCCATACCTCATTCCTAGTGAAGTTGTTAAGCTCCTCTTGCATTGCCACCACCCAATCCTAATCTTGAAGTGCTTCCTCTACCCTGTGTGGCTCAATAGAGGAAACAAAAGAGTAATGCTCACAAAAATGTGCAACACGAGATCTAGTGGTTACCCCCTTATGAATGTCGCCGAGGATGATGTCGACGGGGTGATCTCGTTGGATTGCTTGGTGGACTCTTGGGTGTGGCAGCCTTTGTTCTTCATCCTCCTTGTCTTGGTCATTTGCATCTCCCCCTTGATCATTGTCGTCATCTTGAGATGGCTCATTTGCTTGATCTTCTATTTCATCAACTTGAGCTTCATCCTTGTTTTGAGTCGGTGGAGATGCTTGCGTGGAGGAGGATGGTTGATCTTGTGCATTTGGAGGCTCTTCGGATTCCTTAGGACACACATCCCCAATGGACATGTTCCTTAGCGCGATGCACGGAGCCTCTTCATCACCTATCTCATCAAGATCAACTTGCTCTACTTGAGAGCCGTTAGTCTCATCAAACACAACGTCACAAGAAACTTCAACTTGTCCGGAGGACTTGTTAAAGACTCTATATGCCCTTGTGTTTGAATCATATCCTAGTAAAAAGCCTTCTACAGTCTTAGGAGCAAATTTAGATTTTCTTCCTCTTTTAATAAGAATAAAGCATTTGCTACCAAAGACTCTAAAATATGAAATATTGGGCTTTTTACCGGTTAGGAGTTCGTATGATGTCTTCTTGAGGATTCGGTGTAGATATAACCGGTTGATGGCGTAGCAGGCGGTGTTGACTGCCTTGGCCCAAAACCGATCCGATGTCTTGTACTCATTAAGCATGGTTCTAGCCATGTCCAATAGAGTTCGATTCTTCCTCTCCACTACACCATTTTGTTGTGGCGTGTAGGGAGAAGAGAACTCATGCTTGATGCCCTCCTCCTCAAGGAAGCCTTCAATTTGAGAGTTCTTGAACTCCGTCCCGTTGTCGCTTCTAATTTTCTTGATCCTTAAGCCGAACTCGTTTTGAGCCCGTCTCAAGAATCCCTTTAAGGTCTCTTGGGTATGAGATTTTTCCTGCAAAAAGAACACCCAAGTGAAGCGAGAATAATCATCCACAATAACTAGACAGTACTTACTCCCGCCAATGCTTATGTAAGCTATCGGGCCGAATAGATCCATGTGTAGGAGCTCCAGTGGCCTGTCAGTCGTCATGATGTTCTTATGGGGATGGTGAGCACCAACTTGCTTCCCTGCTTGGCATGCGCTACAAATCCTGTCTTTCTCAAAATGAACATTTGTTAATCCTAAAATGTGCTCTCCCTTTAGAAGCTTGTGAAGATTCTTCATCCCAACATGGGCTAGTCGGCGGTGCCAGAGCCAACCCATGTTAGTCTTAGCAATTAAGCAAGTGTCGAGTTCAGCTCTATCAAAATCTACCAAGTATAGCTGACCCTCTAACACTCCCTTAAATGCTATTGAATCATCACTTCTTCTGAAGACAGTGACACCTACATCAGTGAATAAACAGTTGTAGCCCATTTTGCATAATTGAGATACAGAAAGCAAATTGTAATCTAAAGAATCTACAAGAAAAACATTGGAAATAGAATGGTCAGGAGATATAGCAATTTTACCCAATCCTTTGACCAAACCTTGATTTCCATCCCCGAATGTGATAGCTCGTTGGGGATCTTGGTTTTTCTCGTAGGAGGAGAACATCTTCTTCTCCCCTGTCATGTGGTTTGTGCACCCGCTGTCGATAATCCAACTTGAGCCCCCGGATGCATAAACCTACAAAACAAGTTTAGTTCTTCACTTTAGGTACCCAAATGGTTTTGGGTCCTTTGGCATTAGAAACAAGAACTTTGGGTACCCAAACACAAGTCTTTGACCCCTTGTGCTTGCCCCCAACATACTTGGCAACAACCTTGTCGGATTTGTTAGTTAAAACATAAGATGCATCAAAAGTTTTAAATGAAAAGTTATGTTCATTTGATGCACTAGGAGTTTTCTTCTTAGGCAACTTAGCATGGGTTTGTTGCCTAGAACTAGATGTCTCACCCTTATACATAAAAGCATGATTAGGGCCAGAGTGAGACTTCCTGGAGTGAATTCTCCTAATTTTGCTCTCGGGATAACCGGCAGGGTATAAAATGTAACCCTCGTTATCCTGAGGCATGGGAGCCTTGCCCTTAACAAAGTTGGACAATTTCTTAGGAGGGGCATTAAGTTTGACATTGCCTCCCTGTTGGAAGCCAATGCCATCCTTAATGCCAGGACGTCTCCCACTATAAAGCATACTACGAGCAAATTTAAATTTTTCATTTTCAATTTCATGCTCGGTAATTTTAGCATCTAGTTTTGCTATATGATCATTTTGTTGTTTAATTAAAGCCATGTGATCATGTATAGCATTAACATCAACATCTCTACATCTAGTACAAATAGAAGTGTGCTCAACGGTAGATGTAGAGGGTTTGCAAGATTTTAATTCTACAACCTTAGCATGCAATATATCATTCTTAGTTCTAAGGTCGGAAATAGTAGCATTGCAAACATCAAAATCTTTAGCCTTAGCAATTAATTTTTCATTTTCATTCCTAAGCCTAACAAGAGATAAGTTTAATTCTTCAATCTTAGCAAGCAAATCATCATTATCATTCCTAAGATTGGGAATTGAAACATTACAAGCAATAGAATCAACCTTAGCTAACAAATTAGAATTCCCATTTCTAAGGTTGTCTATAGTCTCATGGCAAGTGCTTAGCTCACTAGATAATTTTTCACATTTTTCAACTTCTAGAGCATAAGCATTTTTAACCTTAACATGCTTTTTGTTTTCCTTGATTAGGAAGTCCTCTTAGGAGTCCAAGAGATCATCCTTCTCATGGATGGCACTAATTAATTCATTTAATTTCTCCTTTTGTTGCATGTTTAAGTTGGCAAAAAGAGTGTGCAAGTTATCTTCCTCATCACTAGCATTTTCATCACTAGAGGATTCATATCTAGTGGAGGGTTTAGATTTAACCTTCTTCTTTTTGCCGTCCTTTGCCATGAGACACTTGTGGCCGACGTTGGGGAAGAGAAGTCCCTTGGTGACGGCGATGTTGGCGGCATCCTCGTCGTCGGAGGAGTCGCTAGAACTTTTGTCGGAGTCCCACTCACGACAAACATGGGCATCGCCGCCCCTCTTCTTGTAGTACCTCTTCTTTTCCTTTCTTCTCCCCTTCTTGTCGTCGCCCCTGTCACTGTCACTAGATATAGGACATTTTGCAATAAAATGACCGGGCTTACCACATTTGTAACACACTTTCTTGGAGCGAGGTTTGTAGTCCTTCCCCCTCCTTTGTTTGAGGATTTGGCGGAAGCTCTTGATGACGAGCGCCATTTCCTCATTGTCGAGCTTGGAGGCGTCGATTGGTTGTCTACTTGGTGTAGACTCCTCCTTCTTCTCCTCCGTTGCCTTAAATGCAACCGGTTGAGCTTCGGACGTGGAGGGACCGTCAAGCTCATTGATCTTTCGTGAGCCCTTGATCATAAATTCAAAGCTCACAAAATTCCCGATTACTTCCTCGGGAGTCATTAGTGTATATCTTGGATTACCACGAATTAATTGTACTTGAGTAGGGTTAAGGAAAATAAGAGATCTTAGAATAACCTTAACCACCTCGTGGTCATCCCACTTTTTGATCCCGAGGTTGCGCACTTGATTCACCAAGGTCTTGAGCCGGTTGTACATATCTTGTGGCTCCTCCCCTTGGCGAAGACGGAAGCAACCGAGCTCCCCCTTGATCGTTTCCCGCTTGGTGATCTTGGTGAGTTCATCACCCTCGTACGCCGTCTTGAGCACGTCCCAAACTTCCTTGGCGCTTTTTAGTCCTTGCACCTTGTTGTACTCCTCCCTACTTAGAGAGGCGAGGAGTATGGTTGTGGCTTGGGAGTTGAAGTGCTCGATTTGGGCCACCTCGTCCTCATCATAATCCTCATCCCCTACAGATGGTACCTGTGCTCCAAACTCAACAACATTCCATATACTTTTGTGGAGTGAGGTTAGATGAAATTTCATTAAATCACTCCACCTAGCATAATCTTGACCGTCAAAGGTTGGCGGTTTGCCTAATGGAACGAAAAGTAATGGAGTATGTCTAGAAGTACGAGGATAATGTAAGGGGATCTTACTAAACTTCTTGCGCTCATGGCACTTAGAAGTTATGGAGGGCGCGTCGGAGCCGGAGGTAGAAGGTGATGAAGTGTCGGTCTCGTAGTAGACCACCTTCCTCATCTTCTTTATTTTGTCGCCACTTCGATGCGATTTGTGAAAAGAAGTCTTCTTCTCCCTCTTCTTCTCCTTCTTCTTCTCCTTGTTGCGGGACTCTTCCGATGAAGCCTTCCCGTGGCTTGTAGCAGGCTTGTCGCCGGTCTCCATCTCTTTCTTGGCGAGTTCTTCTAACATCACTTCGAGCGGTTAGGCTCTAATGAAGCACCGGGCTCTGATACCAATTGAAAGTCGCCTAGAGGGGGGGTGAATAGGGCGAAACTGAAATCCTCAAAATAATCACAACTACAAGCCGGATTAGCGTTAGAAATATAATCGAGTCCGCGAGAGAGGGTGCAAAACAAATCGCAAGCGAATAAGGAGTGTGACACGTGGATTTGTTTTACCGAGGTTCGGTTTTCGCAAACCTACTCCCCGTTGAGGTGGTCACAAAGACCGGGTCTCTTTCAACCCTTTCCCTCTCTCAAACGATCCCTCGGACCGAGTGAGCTTTTCTTCTCAATCACTTGGAACACAAAGTTCCCACAAGGACCACCACAAGATTGGTGTCTCTTGCCTCAATTACAAGTGAGTTTGATCGCAATGAAGAATCAAAGAAAGAAGAAAGCAATCCAAGCGCAAGAGCTCGAAAGAACACAAGCAAATCTCTCTCTCTAATCACTAGGGCGTTGTGTGGAGTTTGGAGAGGATTTGATCACTTGGGTGTGTCTAGAATTGAATGCCCTGTGTATAAAAGGGGGCGGGGGGCGGCGCGTTTTGAACTTTTTCTTTCCACGCTTTGCGAGAACCCTAACTGCCTTCTCAAACCGCTCGCTGCTCGTCTGCCCTCCTTGCTCTTGCTCGTCGGAGATCTGGCCCGTGTGAAGCAGACCGCCCGCCACCGCCGACGGTACGTAGCGATGCCGTCCTCTTCCTCTTCTGCTGCCGCTACACCGCCGGCCGACGCGTCGTCCGAGGAGACGCTGAGCAATGTGGCGGCGGAGGAGTTGCGCGCCGGCGACACAGTGGAGTTCGGTGTGTCGTGGATGTCCTCGGTCCGCGTGCAAGACATGCAACAACTTGGTTATTTTGGTAGCGGAGTGGCACGTGTCCCGGGGCGGAGGAGGTCCTCGAGCCAGAAGGCGAGTTGGTTGTCTTCGAGGCTTTCTTCGCCGAAGGACTTCGTTTGCCCGCGCATCGATTTGTGGGAGAAGTTCTGCGTAGATTCAACGTCCAGGTCCACCAGCTGACACCAAATGCCGTGGTGGCCCTCTCAAAATATGTCTGGGCAATGACTTCGTACGGCGGGCAGCCATCGGTCGAAGTCTTCGTGAAGTATTATTGTCTGCATTGGCAGAAAAGGATGATCGGAAATAAGATTTCTCAATTTGGATCTTGTACATTTACGTCGAAGATCGGCAAGACTTCGATGGAAGTTGTTGAGTTGGTTCCCTGCGCCCGCAATAAATGGGGCAACTAGTGGGAGTTTTGGTTCTACGTTGACGAGGGCACAGTCGAAGACCATCCAGGGCTCCCCGTGGCCGAGTTGTGCTCGCATTATTACTCAACGTACCCGCAGTTTGAAGTGGCGGAGAAGGATGCAGACGAAGGGGCCCTGCGGTGCGCGGCCGACATGAGTAGCGGGCGCGATCTGGTTGAGGAGTTTGTCGCGTATGGGGTGTGGCCCTTGGCGCGTGGCTAGGCGCTGGGCGAAGTATGCCCTCACCAGATGCCTTCCCGTGGCGGGATGCAGGTGCAAAGTCCCGCCTTCGTACTGGATTTGCATGGCCGAGATCCCGCCGCATTCGTGCGTGAGGTGGAGGATGGGGCGGTGCGGATTGTTGGTCGCTATGTGCCAAAGACGGAGACCCAGCGTAGTTGAGATATACGCGGATCCAACGATCGCTTGAATAGGGTCTTCGAGTTGAACCGTCTGCCGTATGGCGGTTATCCCGGGCAAGACGTTGCCGACCGCCGTGGGAAAAAAACCGGCGACGGAGACCGAAGACGACTCCGCGCCGGTGGCCGCCCCATCCTCCAAGAAGAGGAAGCTAGGTACTGCGAAGGGAGGACTTGGGGTCTCCGATAGTTTTGCTATGGAGTTGATGGGGACATGCGCGGCCCCCGGGGGAAGGATGTCTTCGCCCGAGCTCCGGGAGTCTTCGGCGCGGATGCTGAAGGTTACCGGGGGTTGGTGGCCTAAGAACGTTCTGATCCCCCGCGCGGCCGGCGAAGACTTTTTTACATCTCGCATGGTTCGTGATATGAGAGTGTTTCCTTATGGACGGAATATTGCTGCTGTTGTGTCGGCAGTGATGGAGAAGGATCGTCAGGAAGCTGCGCAGAAGCGTCGGGCGGTCATCAGGCTGCCCGAGGCTAGGCCGAAGAGGGCACGGGGGATTGCGAAGGCTGCCGCCCCCGATGGTAGCCAGTCGACGCTGGCGGCAAAGTCGGCCGCCCTGGGTCCAGCAAGGTGCCGGAGGTCGTGAAGGCAGCCGGAGCCGGCGGAACCAAGTCTGCCTGGCTGGAGCCGCGAAGGCCCGAGAATTGCCTTCGCCGGGGAAGCGCGTTGCCGACTTCGGCACCGATATTAGAGTGGACGATTATCTCGTTGGTAAGTCGTTGGCCCAAGTTTTTTTGACTGTTGATACGTTGCAGGATCGGGCGAGGGGCAACTTGTTGTTGTTCCGCCTGCGGTGGCGACCGTGGTGTCTGCCGCGGTGCCTGGGGCAAAGGGTAGCGCTCTCAGCGCTGGTGGTGAGATTCCGGCGCTCACTGCCGTCAAGGACGAGGCGGGCGTTGTGTCCCGCCGGCTGAAGGAGGCGTCGCAGCAGCTAAGTCAGGTAAGTTGAGCTAGACTTCAGTTTTTGCCGGTTTCGTTGGGATTGTGGTCTTATGTGTGTCTTTTAGGCGGCTGACTTCGCTGACCGTGTGGCGTCGGGGGCCCTTACGGTAGTTGTGTCTGCCAAAGTCGAGAGACTTCGGGCGCAGCATGCTGACGCCGTCCGGGAAAAGTCGGCCGTCGATAGCAAGTGCCGCAAGCTGGCGGAGAAGGTGGTCGCGCTGGAGGGCGAGAGGACTGACCTCCGGCGCCAGCTGGCGGAGGAGAGGAGGGAGGCTAATCAGGCCCTCGCCAAGGCGTAGTCTGCGCAGGCGGAGGCCAATTTGGCGTGGGTGGAGGGTAGCCTCGCCAGCCAGCGCGCCGAGGAATGGGAGGAGCGGTTCAACGCTCTGCAGGCCCGCATGGAGAGGGCCGAGGCTTCTACGCGCTCGGAAGTTGAGCGGACGCGCAAATAGCTTATGGACTCATACCGCGAGCTGGGCGCGCGGACCGCTGACTTCGAAGTGCCCGACCGAGAGTCGGGCCTTCGCTGCCTCGAGTGGCTGCAAGAGGAGTTGCTGGCGCTCCCGACCATTGTGGAGGGTTTTATGTCTTTTGCCTCCCTCGTCACCTGAGAAGGGGCGATGAACGCGCTGTCCCGCGAAGGGTGCAACCACTATGAGGTCTTCGATCGATCTGATGAAGATTTTGAGCGCGAGATTTACAAGGTCGAGGACCGTGTGGTGAAGGAGTCCGCGGGGGCCCTCTTTGACCGGATGTGGGGCCCTCACGGTCGGGAGGTGGTTAGGGAGCGGTCCGACCGGGCGAGGGGTCAGGTAATGTTCGTCTTTTGTTTAGTGTTGTTGGATGTGGGTTATACGTGGGTTTGCTGAATCGGTGTGCTGTGTTTTAGGCGGCGCGTGCCGAGACCGTGGAGGACTTCGGATCTTTGAACAACGCGCGGTTCGAAGCCGAGGAGAACCCGGTGACAGCCGAGGCTGAGGTCGTCCTGGCGCCGCCCCCGGAAACCGGCGAAGGCTCCCTCGCTGCCCCTGCGGCTACTACGTCCGGCGGTGGCTCGTCGCCAACCGCTGTGCCGAGGGCTGAGGATCCCCCGAAGACGGCGACGGAGCCAGCAGCGGAGGATCCCACGGCTGCTGGGCCTTCGCAGGTGTCTTAGTGGGTGTGGGTAGTTAGAGATTTTTGTCTATGATGCTGAACCTTGGTTGCTGCGCAGGTTCAAGATTTTGGGCCTGCGCACGCAACCGCTACTGCTAATTTTGTGGCGGCTTCGACCGTGGATGCTGGGAATGAATCGGATGAGTCTGACTCTAAGTTTTCTGATTTTGGTGACTCTGGGAGTTCGGTTGAGTGGACGGAAGAGTCATCGGATGAAGACTTGGATTACTTTGCGGCCTTGGATGTGGCAGTGGCGGAGGCTTCGCCGTGTGCTGCGGATGCTGAAGTTGTGCCTGGTCCGAGTGCTGGGCGTAGGCGGTGAAGGGCGGTTGCGAAGCGTAGAGTGAGTGAGGCGGACGGCGGTCGGCTTCGTGTGGGCAGGGCTGGCAAGCAGGAATTGTTGTCCTCGCCGGCCGTTGCGAGTGTGGGTGAGGGGGAGCTGCGAAGTCTTTTTGAGGGTGAGGAGCTGAGGATAATGCCATTTAACTATAGGAAGATGGGAATCATTCCGAAGGTTGAACCGATGTAAGGTGTGATGCCCTCGTTGTACATATGTAACTATAGCTTGTATGATGAGGCTGTGCGCCTTCGCGCATCCGGCTATGCTCATAAAGGCGTTGCGCACTTGGTCTAGTGTGTTTATTATGTCAGTCCGGCGCGCCTGTAGTCGGTCTTTGCGCGGACAGTTTGGTGTAGGGTTTAGCGCGAGTAGTCTTTTGAGGAAGACTTCGATTTTTCGCACTTGTTGTGCTAGTCCGGCTGCACCCTTAGGCGAGTTTTGCACGGATAGTCTTTTTGAGGAAGACTTCGATTTTTCGCACTTGTTGTGCTGGTCCGGCTGCACCCTTAGGCGACTTTTGCACGGATAGTCTTTTTGAGGAAGACTTCGATTTTTCGCACTTGTTGTGCTGGTCCGGCTGCACCCTTAGGCTACTTTTGCACGGATAGTCTTTTTGAGGAAGACTTCGATTTTGCGCACTTGTTGTGCTGGTCCGGCTGCACCCTTAGGCGACTTTTGCACGGAGTGTCGCACGCGAGGGTAGCTAGCGCTGCCCCTCGCGGTGACTTTGTATTGGTCGAATGTCGAAGACCGTCGGCGCGGTCTTTTTTCGACGTAGATTTTTGCGGGGGATTTTTCACTTGTATATTACATGACTCCGCCTCGTTAAAAACCTCACCCCCTGGGAGGAAAAAAGTGCGGGCCAGAATAAAATTGTTTTTGCGAATTACAAGGGCGAGCTGGCCCTGATGAGTCAAACAAAAAATCTGTGGAGATTATCAATGTTCCAGGAATGCTCCAAGTCCTCGCGGGATGGCGTTGCGAGCCTGTATGCGCTGGGGGATGCCTTCATCTTGACGATGAAAGGGCCCTCCCACTTGGGCTCCAGCTTGCCCCTGGACTCTGTCCGAGCTGTTCGGACGAGTACGAGGTCCCCTTCGCTGAATTTCCTCGGGATGACTGCGTGGTCACACCATACTTTTGTTTGGGCTTGGTATTTATTTAGAGCCTGTAGGGCGAAGACGCGGTCTCCATCGATGAGATCCTTCGAAGTGGGTTCGTCCACGTCGGGGACAGCTAACGAGACTGTCCGTGGGGACCCATGTTTTATTTCTTGCGGGGTCATGGCCTCCGATCCATATAGAAGGCGGAAAGGGGTGAACCCGGTCGCCCTGCACTCAGTCGTGTTTAGCGCCCAGACCGCTTCAGGTAATAAATCAGCCCACTTGCCCTTTTTCTCGTCGAGGAGCATCTTCTTGACAGCTGTGAAAATTTTGCCATTTGCGCATTCCACAACTCCGTTGGACTGCGGGTGGTATACTGAGGCGAAGGCAAGCTTGGTGCCAATGGAGAAGCAGAAATCCTTGAAGTCTTGGCTGTCAAACTGCTTGCCATTGTCAACTGTGAGTTCGGACGGTACTCCGAAGCGGCAAACGATGTTTTGCCAGAAGAATTTCTGTGCAGTCTTTGATGTTATTGTGGATACAGCCCTCGCCTCGATCCATTTGGTAAAATACTCGACAGCAACGAAGGTGAACTTGAGGTTCCCCTGAGCCGTGGGCAGGGGCCCGACAATGTCCAGGCCCCAGCGCTGGAGAGGCCATGTGTGGGCGATGAGTTTTGTGAATTGCGAAGGGCTACCTGATCGAGGAGAAAACTTCTGGCAGGCTTCGCAGGACCTTGTGACCCGATTTGCGACGCAGATCATTGCGGGCCAGTAGAAACCTTGACGGATCACCTTTGCGGCTAGGGCCCTTGGCCCTGCGTGAGAGCCGCAAGTACCGCTGTGGACTTCGCGCAGGATTTGGACGCCTTCGGTCTCGGTGACACATTTAAGCATTGGTTGACTGACCCCATTCTTGTAAAGCTGGCCTTCAATCAGCGCGAAGTCCCGGCTTCGATGTTTGAGGTGCTTGGCCTCGTTGATGTCGGTTGGATGGTAGTACCCCTGTAGAAACAGGGTTATTGGTGCCCGCCAGTCTTCGGTCATAATAAGGTTGACTATGCGGTGGCCCTCGCTGTCATTGGTTATTTGGAGCCCTTCGGGGCTACGGATGGCTGGCGTGCCGATAACATGGTAGAACACGTCGGAGGGCAGGGAATCGCCTCTGGCGGCAGCCTTGGCCAATGCGTCGGCCTCCTCATTCTTGGCCCGGTCCACATGCTGCAAGGTGAAACCCTTGAATTGTCTCTCGAGACTACGGATAGCCGCGAGGTATTGCATAAGTGCGGGGTCCTTTGCTGCATAGTCTTTCTCGACTTGGCCGGCGACTACCTTGGAGTCTGTTCTGATAATGCAGGTGGTGACACCAAGGGCCCTTAGTTTGCGGAGGCCGAGGATGACAACTTCGTATTCTGCTATGTTGTTAGTGCATCTGTCAGATTCCAGAGCAAAGCTGAGGCGTGCCGCGTATCTGTGCTTGACCCCGGCGGGTGAGGTAATGACTGCAGCAGCGCCTGCCCCCGCGTGGCACCAAGCGCCGTCGCAATGGACTGTCCAAACCTTCTCTGCGGACGGGTCCGGCTGTGTTATTGGCCCAGTCCAGTCGACGACGAAGTCTGCCAGAACTTGTGACTTGATGGCTGTCCTGGGCTCGAACGTGATGTGGTAGCCGGAGAGTTCGGCCGCCCATTTGGCAATCCTGATCGATGCCTCTGGGTTTCTGAACAATTCGTCGAGTCCCCTATCTGAGGTGACCCGGACCTTGAATGCTTAAAAATAGTGGCGCAATTTGCGCGGAGCCATAACAACTGCATTGGCTATCTTTTCCAGTTCCGTCATATTACATTTTGATGGTGTGAGAACTTCAGAGACGTAATAAACTGTACATTGCCTGATCACGCCCTCTACTGTCTGCTCCTGAACCAGTGCCGCGCTGACCGCATGCGGTGAAGCCGCAACATAAAGCAACAGGGGTAGCAAAGAGTCGGGGCTTGTAAGAACTGCCAATTCCGATAGGTACTGTTTTAATGAGGCGAAGGCCGCCGCCTGCTCTGGTCCCCAAGCGAAGTCTTTTGCGCCGCAGAGAGTTTTGAGGAAGGGGAGACTTCGCTCTGCGGACTTGGAGATGAATCTATTGAGGGCGGCCAATCTGCCTATCAGGCGCTGGACGTCTCTGGCTGACTGCGGGGGCGTCATGTTGATGATGGCCTGAATTTTGGTTGGGTTGGCCTTGATTCCGCGGTGTGACACCAGGTAGCCCAATATTTTCCCCTGGCGAACGCCGAAGACGCACTTTTCGGGGTTTAGGCGAAGTCGTGCGTCCCGCATGTTCGCAAACGTTTCGGCGAGGTCAGCAAGATGATCCTCCTTGCTTCTGCTGGCGACGACGATGTCGTCCACATACGTGAATATATTTCTGCCGACTTGCCCCTCGAGCACCGTTTTGGTAAGCCGGGAGAAAGTGGACCCGGCGTTCTTGAGTCCCTCCGGCATTCTGATGAAGCAATACGTGCCGAAGGGTGTTATGAAGCTGGTGCTGGCCTTGTCCTCCTCCTTCATGTATATTTGATGGTAACCGGAGAAGCAGTCGAGAAGTGACATGACTTCGCACCCGGCCGCGCTATCGACTATTTTGTCGATCCGAGGCAACGGGAAGTTGTCCTTTGGGCAGGCCTTGTTGAGACTGGTGAAATCGATGCACATCCGCCATTTGCCGCTCTTTTTCTGCACCATCACAACGTTGGCGAGCCATGTGGGGTAGGCCACAAACTCGATAAATTTGGCCTCCAGGAGGTGATGTACCTCGGCCTTGGCGGCTTCTGTTTTCTCATTAGACATTTTGCGGAGCCGTTGTTTTTTCGGTCTCACCGAAGGGTCGATTCCCAAGCTGTGCTCGATGATGGAGCGACTGACCCCGACTAGGTCGAGGGCAGACCAGGCGAAGACGTCTTTGTTCTTGGACAAACAGCAGAGGAGTTTATCCTCGTCATGCGAAGTGAGGTCTTCGCTGATGGTGACCGTCTGCTTGGGCGTGGCCTGGTCGAGGGGAACAGTCTTGGTCCCGTCGTTTCTCTGTAGCTGTGCTTTGTCGTGCTCTTTGTCAGTTGGGCTGGCGGACGCGGGGACCTCGCGTTGGGCCGTGAGGCAGTGCACGTTTCTTTGCCTGGGGACGAAGTCCCGCTCTATGTTTCGCGCAGTCTGCTGGTTGCCGTAGACCGTGATGGCGCCTAGCGGACCTGGTATCTTCATGCACAGGTAAAGTCCATGAATGGCTGCCTCAAACTTGTTGATGGAGCCCCGGCCCATAATGGCGTTGTATGGATACACCATATCGACGATATCGAAGGTCACTTGCTCACTTCGGGCATTGGGTGCTACACCGAAGGAGAGAGGCAACTCTATTTTGCCGACGGGAAACGTGCCCTTGCCGCCGAAGCCATACAGTGGGTTGTCCGAAGGCTTGAGCAGGCTGTGGCTTATGCCCATGCGAACATAAATAAAATAACAACATAATTGGAACATAGATATAATGAAATATTAACCCAAAACCATATAAAGCAGTAGCAGAACTACCCAAGTGATTCAGGGGTAAACAAGGTATTCAGGACAAACAAACTAGGGTGACCTATTGGGTCCCATCAAAATTAAACCTATGCATGGTAAATGATTATAAAGAACATTATTGGGTACAAAGTGGACAAGGGCACAACTTGCCTGGGACTTGAGATGCCAATTACCAGGGTGATTCTTCAGATCCTCGTAACCTCGCGCTAGTCGTAGCAATACAAACAGACATGGTATAGACTAAATTAACATCACACCAAACATAAGAACAAACTGAATAATAATGATCTACACGTGCTACGAGATCGTGGGATCGAGAACTACTAAGATCGAAGTTACGATTAAGGAGTTAAAATTTTATAAAAGATCGGTTTGATTAAAATATTAAACTATATTATAATTTGGTTAATATAAATCATATGAGAGGTCATTCTATAAATAATTATCTCTAAGTTATAAATTTACCATAAATCATCTTCTATTGCATTAATAAGCAGCTTAACAAACTAATCAACATATAAGTTAAATAAATGTCTAATTATTAAAGAATGAGACATGGTATACTAAATGTTGTTATTGTATAGTAAATATTCATACGATACTAACGCAACTGGAACGGCCCAAATCGGAATTAAGACGAAGAAGTTATAGATTTACAAAGTTTCAAGTGTTGGATAAAAGATTAATCAGGATATTAATTTTAATGTGGTTTTCATGTGAAAACAGTGGTACTAGATGATAAACCATAATATTACAAAATTATAGGAACTGGAATGGACCAATTTGGGCCTAATATGAATTTTCTATGAATTATACAAGTTTCTAGATTTGTTTTTTTATTAAATTCAATTTCTAATATTAATTTTCCCATTTCCTGGATTGCGCGCATGAATATATGAAAGGCCGAGGGCTAACTCGAAAGATTCCCTAGACACAACAACCCCGAGTAGTACTGCGGGTTTATTTCCCAAAAGCCCAAGGGTTCATATATTAATACACTACAACGAATGGGTATCAATCAACAGGAGCCACACGATCAGGAAACAACGGATCCGATTTAAAACAGTCGAGATCGAGTCTGTGCCACGCGATCCCGATCGGACGATCCGAGATGATCCCACCGAAGGGTATCCCTAATCTAATCCGAGCCCTAGATTCACGAATCAACGATCCACGGCGTTCAGACCTACTATAGGGTGACGATCTAATCCTGGCCATCCGCAATCGATCCAACGGTCACGGCAACCTTCACTCTCATTTTCTCTCTCCCCGACGAACCACACAGCGGCGCTCAGGAACCCAACGGCGGCTCCATCGCCAGAAGGCGAAATTCCGACGCCCCCAACACCCGATCATGCAGAGCAAGTGATGTACGTAGAGAAGCCAAATAGGGAGAACTGTATGGGGGAAAATCTCTACTGTGGGTCATGCGGCCGTGTGTTTTGGCAGTCGAACGTCGGAGAGCAGAGCGCCATTCATGGCGTTCGCTGGGCCATCGATGGTTGAGGGGGGTCTCGGGACCTCGTCGATGGTGTACGCCACCGCGGGCTCCGGCATGATCCCGTCCATGGCCACCGCGAATATGCCGACGAAGCGCTGCGCGTCCTCAGTAGCGCGCAGCAGGAACACCACATTGACGTCCCGATGACGCCGCAGACACCGGATGCCCACGCAGCCCGCACCGTTCTTCGGTTCTGGTGACTTTTCTCTCACGGCTAGCTACCCCAACTCACTCCAATGGCTAGAGGACGCTGCGGACGGGTCTATATATACATCCAGGCAGCCAGTTTAGAAGGGGGTCCACGGACGATCGCGTGGCCGAGGACTTCGGCATCCGTTTCGCTGGAAGGGATAAGGAGGGAGGCGATTCTGTCATTCCGGCCCCACACACCAGACACCGATTATCCCAAGTGCGTGCGACAGAGATAGTGGCGGACGACGCGGTGGGTTTGTTACGCGAGAGAGAGGAGTCCGACTGGGTCCACAAGATATGGGTGAGGTTTGTTACGCCCGAAAGGTTAGGAAACGACGATGGAAAGAGTCTGGGCGGTCATTACGTGATTTTCTGGGTAAGTTTGTTTCGGCCGCCGTTTCTGTTTGATTCTTCCTATTTTTTTTTGGCTCGAGCCATTCACCATGGAGGCTTGCTACGTGAGTTTTCCCTTCTCACGTAGGCATGCATGCATCTCCTGCCATTAGCTTCAAGAACAACACAGATCGTACTTGCTTTGAAGGAGCAGTTTGTTTGCCCAGAGTACTACGATGGAAGAATAATACTGGAATGCCTACTTGCTAGCTGGCTCTCTTTATCAAGGGGAAAAAAATACACACACGTACATTAAAGCAAACAACAACTTGATTTAAAGATGACACAGAACAGATGCATGCAATTAGAGACAAACTAAAAGGGTTTGGCGTTTAATTATGCGTCACCGCGGAGGTTTTTTTTAACACTGATGCCAAGCATGCGAGGTCCTCAAGATACTACTACTATACAGGTCGCACGGAATGAATTCAGCCCATGTGAGTATTTCTTCTTTTTTTTCTTTTCTTAATTCTAGTTTTTTTTCTTTTTCTTGAATTTAATTTAATTACAGCAAAAAAACATGAATTCAAGTTCTATTTTAATTTATTAATTTTTTTAAGCACATAATACTTATAAATATGAATTCAAATAAACATGGAAATAACATAATTTCATAATTTAAAGAGAAGTCTTTATAAATTTTGGGTACTACAAATCTATTATACATCATCCATTAACTCCTCATGAGTTTGAATGTGCCTGGGAAATGATGCTAGAAGAATTCAATCTGCATGAAGATATGACTCTACACAAATTATATGAAATAAGGAAAGAATGGATACCAGTATTTTTTAAAAATGACTTCTGTGGGGTAATGGTGTCTACACAACGAAGTGAGAGCATGAACAGATTAGTGAAGCAATCACATGTAGATGCGAACACCCCTCTGCATTAGTTCGCTAAACAAATGATGAAAATATTGCATAGAAGGAAAATGAAAGAATCAAAGAAGGCATTGATGAGCAAGGTATGTCGTGTTTGTTATCAATAATGTATGGCATACATGTTTATGTAAATACGTTGTTTAATTATGATATTAACGTCTTATAGGGACCTAGGACAACAGATACATTGTATAGGTTCGAAGTGAGAGTCTCTAGGGCATACACCAGAGCTGTTATGAATAGATTTGAGGAATCAATGAAATACGCCACTGCATACAGAATATTGAAGAACACAGATGGTTGTGATAAAGATTGGATCGTACAACATACAAAAAGATCTAATAAAATTGTGTGGGGGCAACATCAATTCAAGATAACAACGGACATAGAAGATGGAGAGTATACATGCGAGTGCAAACAGTGGAAACATACAGGTTTGTACATATTGTCTTGATTAAAAGAATAAAATTGCATATTATATAATTTGTTGATTGTAGTACAAATTAATGTTTATCATTAAAAAAATAATGGTTGGTCTTCATGATTTCAGGTCTATTATGTGTTCATCTTTTAAGAGCCTTTATGCATCTACAAGTTGAAAAGATACATTCAAAGTATATATTGCAAAGGTACACTATCTCATCAAGAAAAGATGTATCGTTTGAAAGAATTGATAAGAGCTTCAGGGGAAAGGATGGAGTTACTAAATAATATAAACTTCGGGTTTCACACTTCATATAAACCAGAAATGTAGTAGCATAGACACTGGACACAGTGAGCATAATTAACATGGTAAATTTGTAAAAGGAACCTAATGTATATAATATATGGAAGTATATATGTTGCATAAAACTTGAATATTAAGGATAATATGATAATAGAAATACGACAAACATTGGACGAAAACGATTAACAATCTGACAATCTGGACATGAATGGCATAGAAGTTCATCACAGATAACATAACTAGAAATTCTGGTACCACTTCTGTTTTACACACTTGAAATAAGTACTGATATGAAGTAGCATAAACACTGGACACAATAAACATAAGTGTCATGGGGAGTATCATACAAATGAGCAACACTTGACATAAGTGCCTTAAGAAGTAACATAAACAGTTTAGGGATCCCAGAGGGAATCTTGTTTAGCTATGATATCTAAGTCTTGGCTTTCAAACAACGACGTTTCCTTGGAACATACTTGAAAGGCATCAGTTCTGCAGGGAAGGAGTAAACCCTGTTGTTGCGATCAAAGGTCAGGTAATGCAGAACAAAAGCACGTTGGTCCAATGATTCATCCTGAAATAGTCATAATAGTTGAATTAATGCTAAGAAGATGTATGAAGGAGTAATATATGCATGATCAAAACACTAATTTAGTAACATACCGGTACAACAAATTCTGATATGTCGCCATCATAAAAATCGTAGCATCGGAAGAAGTTTGCGACAAAAAACCACAATCATTTGACCCAGGTAACATGGTTGGACAATTGGGAAGAAGCCCAATCTTGTAGTTGCCAAACTTCGCTAAACTAGAATCTAGTCGAGCTTCATGTAACGCAATGCTAAGTCTTCTCATTATTAATCTGGACCAAGGTATTTTCGTTCCATTTATCAACAATTGATCATTGTAGATTTGTTTCCAGGAAGTGCATCCAAGCAATGGCCCATAAGGATTTGAATCTAAAATGTCTATTCGACGAAGTTGAAAGTTGATTGCATAAAGGGTCCAGTGACTACGGCGTAGCATAGGAACCATGATCTGTTAACATATATGTATAAGGTTATGAATGAACAATAATGTGTCTATGGAAAAATAAAGATAACGTAAAATATAACTTATGACCAAATGAATATTAAAATATTCATACAAATAATACTGATTGGGGCTCACCAATTTAATTTGGTCCAGAACTTCATCTGGAGGAAGCGTCGGTTCTAGTTTTTCTTTAAGAACTGATGTTCAGAAGGGCTGTGGATTTGTACTGTGTTGTTCGAACTCCTCGATATTCAAAACAGTCTGCACAAAAAATATATTGATTAATACTATATATTTATACACTAAGGATTGAAACATGATACAAAGTTGAAGAGGAAAAAACCCCCAACATTGACATTTAGTATGGGTGTGTTGCTTATGGTATCTGGATTGTATAATAAATCATCATCACGAATACAGTCAATAAATCCGTGCATGAAAAAGTTCTCAAGGCATTTATTAGGGCCAAACGATTGGACAACATCCAGGACAGAACCACCATATCCTCTAAAATCAATGATAGACCCCGGAAAAAATGAAACTTGAATTACAAATCATCTAATTATACTTAATTGAAGTTTGAATAACGAATACATACATGCTCGGATCTAGTTGTCCTGAACAAATGAACTTAAATAGTTGGCAAGCACATTCTTCACGTGATACGTGGGGAGGTTTAGCAACTGCAGATTTAGAGGAAAATATCCCTTGCAACAAGTTCAGTAGTTGCCTAATATATATATTTGTTAGTAATCAATGGCATAAATAATTATGTATTGTAGTGTACATATATAAAAATATAAGAAGATGACACGACATGACTAACTTCTGTTAATGGGATTCTGTCAAACTGTGGTGCACCAGATGTGGGAGTATCATGTTTAACAGTATTTTGTCCTTCATGAAAAACAATAAAATTATTAATATATACGAAATCAAGCATAGGTTATGACTAATATTAACATAATATGATGAAGAAATAAATACTGACAATATTTATGGGTGGTGTTAATTCAGAAACAGCACACTTGTCGGTTGTGGGAGCCTAGTGAAGAAAATAAATAAAAACATGCATCTATATTATTGTTACTATCATAAATTGTAATTGAAAGTATAATCATTGGGAATAAAGTAAAACAAACATTTGATTTTGGAGTCTTGTCAAATATTGGGACATCCATAACTAAATCTTTTTCACAAACGTTTCCACTGACAACCTGTAATGGAAACATATGAAATTGGTGTAAATGATAACTTGTATGATATGTTTAATATATGATTAATATATAAAGTTTGTATGAAAAAACTTACCTATTCTGATACTTTGTTATCATCAGTAGGAACATGTATTTCCTGATCGTGTTGCTGATGATCAGGGGTTCGAACAGGAGGAGTGGATACATGAGCATTTGTCTGGGGCATTGAGGTAGTGGGTGGGATATCTACATTTGGACAATAAAATAATAAATTAGTTGTTGCTGAAATGAACCAGAAATATAAATGTAGAGTAATAAAAATAATGGTTAAACATACATATTAGCACAAACTACATCAATATACTATCGGGGTGCATAAAATAAATGAGAGTTTTCAAAATAAAATCAACTGAAAGGTGTTGGTTATGTATTAGTGCAAATGAATGCATAAGTAATATATACTATGTTGCATAAAATAAAGTATTTGAAATCGTATAGCTAAATACAACTTTAGTTTTAATTATCCGTGAGCTTAATTAATTTTTTAAAAAATAAACATAACTATTAATACCTTCTTGCTGAGTATCACGCTACGTGGCAGCCCTTAGAACTTCATCGATCATTTCACCAAAGATCTTAGATAGTTCAATCTGCTTAGAAACAAGCATCTGATGGCTCTGCTAAAGAGAATCACAGTACTTATCCACCTCCTTGTCATGCGCATCAAACATTGATTCGAACATTGGTCGATGCTGGGAGGGCAGACATTTCAGCTTGTTGCCAATCAAATGCTTGATGCGTGGCATATATGTTGAATACGTCAGAAACCGGCCGTTCTGGTGGAATGACATAACATGTTTCTGAACGGCTATAAAACTGTATAAAGCCAAGTTATAACTGTTAGCAGTTATTGGAATTGTAACATCTACATAACAGGAAAAAATGTTTATGTCTAACCTCTGCATGACCGAATGGTTCACCAATTTTACGGGGGGACGTCTGTCACCCCTAGCCAAATCTCTTATTGTCTCATTATCAAAAAAACTTAATGCGGGGAGTACCATATTTGTTGTCAGGTGATGCAGGGTGGTGTAAGTGATCAAGATAGTATATCTGAACAAAAAATAAAACAAATCATATATAATTAGTACAAAACAAATATTTGCTTATCATATATATGCTTGGTAAACAGAGAATTACTTACAAGAACAATGAGTGAACATCCATATATTGTTGTTGTAATGTTTGTTTTGTTCCTCTTGTGCCAATGACTGGCAGCATCACACAAATCAGTATAAACTAGTTGACACCAATCAATATCAGCCATCCGGGCCATGTTTGATGTCATTAGTACCTCATTGTTCGTAATGCCCCATGAAGCAGATGGGAAAATAAGTCGATTGAATAAAATCAGAAAAAAACATCTCATTGATAACTCATCATCATCATTGCCAAGCACTATCTTGTCCTGAAGCTTGACAACATCAAACTCTTCTTTACAAATTTTGAGATCACGTCTCAGTTTTGCAGCAACGTCCACTTCACCATACTAATCAGTGAACTCCCTGCCCCCTCCAGCACTTGGTAATCCCAAAATAAGACGAACCGTCTCTTTTGTTATCTTCAGTTCCTTGCCAGCCCCTGGGCATATTGTTATGTTATCTGGATCCAACTTATCCATCAACCACCTTATGAGAGATCTGCTCTCTAAGGCATCAGAACGCAAATCAACTATACTGGAAAATCCAAACCTAGCAACAGCATCCCGCTGTCGATCGCTCATTATCCAAGTTGAGACAATGACATCATAAGGAATGCAATGGATATTCAATTTCTAAAAGCATAAATGAATATGCATTAATACACAATGTATATATATTGTTATAACTAAGGATACTATATATACATACAAGTGATATTTATTAGATGATTGTAAATAACTAAAGTCTAAAACACTAACAAAATAAACAACATACCAAAAATAATAATATATAAAAATGTAACATGGGGGTAATACAACATTGATTGTGCACCAAAATTAACACATAAATAACCAGAAATATATACATAGTGCCTGGGATTTTCTAGGTGTCCTCTGTTTAGGAGAGCTTGTTTTTGTAATGATATTTGACTTGACATCTATATCAAACTTTGATCTGCTTGTCAGAATCGGAACTTGTGGGGAAGGGACTTTTATCTTCTTTGCACGGTTTTTTTTCTTAAGGGGAATGTGCAGCTGATCTGAATTGGCGCTTCAAAGTTGGAACATCCATGAAATCATCATCGGACAATGTGGATGGAGCTGAAGGAGGATTTTTTTTACACGACAAGCTAGTGCCTTTCTACGGACACGATGAACTGGTACTGGTTGTGGATCAGTCTGTTGCTGGATATGTGGATTATCAGCATGATGTGTTGAACTGCTAGATCGAGTTCGTCTTGAAATGTCAACGGAAAAAACCTCTTGACTTGACTCAATCGTTAATCTTTTTGCATTAGTTGGAGGGCGATCAACAGATCTCATGGTTAAACACTAAATATATCTGTTGCAAAAAATATTGTTTTTAAATACAATGATTTATGCATGAATATATGCCAAAAAAATCGAATGTTGTCTATAATTATCTACAATGCATACTACATAATACTAAATGGAGTTACATAACTTAAACTGCCTTTTCCATTTATATGACAACATTTAATGAACCATGGTTATATACAAACATAAAGATTAATTTAATATTTCATATAATTGTAATGGGTGCATGATAAAATAAGTGTCTATTTTGCATCAACTAACTGTACAACATATTTTAATAACGGGTTCATAATAATATACACATTTAGCTGATACACAAACATGAATATTTAAATAACTATTGCATAAATAATAGTATCTGTATGTATTTATATATAGTACAATAGGTGTGTAAACTAATGATTCAAGTAGATAGAACAATACAATTGTGCATAATATCTTGACCAATGTTCATAAACATATGTACAAATGTGCATAAACAGTACTGACGATGTGCATATATATCAATACCAATAAGCATATACGTGTTACTAATATTGTGTAAAAATTACTCTCTGCAAACTCATGAATAAATACCTGAACCGGAGCCTTTGCCTAGGTCTTTGAATGCCGAGCGATACAACGGATCTATAAGAAATACAGATGCTCTAAAATCAGAGCTCCTGAACCAAAGAGAGATGCAATGAGCGATGCAAATGAGCCGATTAGAGAAATGTATAATCGGATACAAATCACACACAACTACAAACTAAGGGAAACAATCAAACCGACTTCAAATCGACAAAAAAGCTTCAAGAATCGACGGAAACCTCGATGTATTTCAAGTTGGATGGATTACCTGGAACTTCTCGGGAAAGAAATGGCTGTTCAATCGGGCTCCAATGTTCGGAGATTGAAGGAGCGCAGCTGGATTGGAGCGGCGGAAATCGACTGGCAAGTCGCCTCGACCGCATGGGTTACGGGGTTTCCAGGGGAAGTCGCCTCGGACGCAGGGGTTACGGGGTTTCCTTCCTATTCGGCGGATGCAGAAGCTGTAATCCCGGACTCGCGCGGGTTTCTCTCTTTTGATTGCGTGATGACGGTTTTGGAAACCGGGAAACGGGGGAGACGTGTGCTGGGCTGACGGAGACACAGGGATAATAGCACCGTGACAGTGTAATTGCTGACCAGGTCTGGTTCAACCAAATGTGCATATTGACTAGCCTGGACTTCCTCTATTATTGGAAGCCCAGGGCTCTTAATATATAAACTATATATATATATATATCATTTCTCTCTAACAACATCTTCTATATCTTATTCTCTATACGACAAAGATCTATATTAGGGGAGTAGTTTGCTCTGATTTTTCATATCTACGTTATCTATCATATCCTCATATATTTTTATATGTACTTCAATTTTACTTCATATATTGTCTAAAGTATAGTAACAAAAAAATTATAAAAGAGAGAGGATATAGTGTCCTCTATATTTAGATGAGGCTTTAGATAACAATGTTAAAAGCTATAAAGAAAAATCTTCTCCATATTTAGGTACTTAGAGCAACTCCAATAGTTCTCTAAAAAAGCTCCCTAAATTCATGTTTAGCAAGTTACTAAATAGCTATTGAGAGTAAAAAAATAGTTTGGTATCTAATAGTTCTTAATATTTAAAGAGTAGTTCAATTTTGAATCCAGTTTTGGCAACCCAATTTTTATGGAGTTACATGCGTTAGCGAAGGATCAGATCAAGACTTCGTCTCTCTGACGGCCTGCCTTTCCCTAGCAGCGTTGTGAGCGTCGACAGCCTGCAACAACTCCATTGAACGTAATAAGCTGGAACTAATCATAGCTGCATTCGATGTCTTCTAGGAGCTAGTAATGGTTAGCCCCTTATACCTATCTGCTACATCGAAAATGTAGGAGGAGGCGAACCTTGAGCCGACGCGTTGGACCTAGCAGGGCGTCACACCTGGCTTGGCGGCGGGGTTGGGTACCAAGGAGTTCAACTACAGAGGAAAAGACTTGGTCGTCTGGCGATGTGTCAGAGCTGTCTTGGTGGCAGAGGAGCGGGCCTGCTCCCATCAAATTTGGTTGACGATAGGGTCGAGAGCAGAGGACATTAGGGGCAGAAAAGAAGGTCGGACAACACGATTTGTGGATTAGCAGCGGTTCGACAGTGGAGGACAAGCTTGTGTCACTTATGTTCGATCTGGCTTCCTCGCCATGTGTAAAAGGATAAAGAAGAGCATGCCAGATATAACGACATCATTAAGGGGGAAAGGAAAAGATATAACGACATCATTAAGGGGGAAAGGAAAAAATAAGCATGTGGTGTGAAGAAATTGTGTCTACTGTGTTTGAGGAGTGTCTATCGAGCTCCAAATTTAGAGAGCAATTGAGGTTAAATAGTGTGTTAAATAAATTTAGAAGTCTATTTACACTTACACAATTATTGGTTGTTTACTTAAATTTAAAATTTAAGATTTAGAGAGTTGTTTTGATACTATTAAGACTAGTTTGGAAAAACTTTTCGAATTCCCGGAGATCGAGAAGAAAATTCCGAAGAAGATTTATATTTGCAAACTAGCCCTTAAAGTTACTATTATACTCTTCTTTAAAGACAATTTAATGTCACGTGAACCTGATAACTAAGGGGATGTTTGGAAGTAAAGTTTTTTCACAGTTTTGAAAGAATATTGTAGTATTTTCAAATACTGCATAATGGTGTTTGGCAAGCTAGCTAAAATTTCTGTTTCCAAAACTGAAATATTGCAAATACTGTAGTTGTTTTAAGGTATTTTAAACTTATGTGTGGATCTCAGTTTTCAAAACTGTGATATTTTAAACTACAATATTATTATGACTAAAATATACCGTAGTATTTAAAAAACTATAATTTCTAAAAACTTTATTCCCAAACAGTGACTAACAGCATTCACGAACCGGAGGCCAAATCCACCTATCCACGGACCACACAAATCGCCGGCACCATATCACCATTCCTCCGACGGGCAAGCAATTCTCGTGGATCAATTCTATGGATCGACAGCTATATATGCAATCTACCGAAACGGGTTGAGTTTTAAAAAAAACATACGGCAAGCCGAATGCCACATGTATAATTTACTGTTTGAATTGGGTAGTAGAACCAGTTAAAGTTAAGTAGATTGAATCCATATCGTATCTCTTATATTTAACTACTCACTCCGTCTTAAAATAGAGTCCTTTAGAGTATCTCCAAGAAACTAGCTAAATAGCTTGTCAAGCTAAATTTTAGATAATTAATAACATAATAGCTCTTCAACAGAGTAGCCATTTAACTTGCTAAGCTATATGGCTCTCTAAATTAACTCCCTCACTAGCCAAATTTAGCTAGCAATTCTCGTTAGCCAAGCTAAATTGCATTTTGGAGAGTCTGTTGGAATAAGATGTTATATATATAGTTTAATATTTATGAAGAGACAAATAAAGAGTCAAATGGAGACTAAAAAATAAAGAGTCTCTTGGAGATGCTCTTATAGTCTATTTTTTCTATCCACATTTATTCAAATGATAATGAATATAGATATACATGCAACCTACATTCATATATTACTTAGAGGATGTTTGAATACATAGAACTAATAGTTAGTTGGCTAAAAATGGTTAGTGGAATTAGCTAGCTAATAAATATCTTTCTAATTATTAACTAATTTACAAAAATAAATAATAGCTGAACTATTAGCTAGGTGTTTCCGTATTTGGATGTCTCAACTAATTTTAGCCACTAACTATTAGCTTTAGTTCATTCAAATACCTTCTTAATGAATGCGTAATTAGTCTAAAATATAATGAATGTGTAATTAGTTTAAAACAAATTATATTTTGGGACAGAGGAAGTACAATATTTCACAAACGCACATAATATATTATTGTAGTATTTTCTTAACAAACATTCTAAAGTATCATTAATTATTTTATAATTTATAAAAAAGTTGTAGTGTCAACATGAGGGTACCATAAGGGTACCATATGTATCTAAGACAGTATTGTTACGGGAGCAGAGAAGTAAATTCTGGCATCGGAGAGTATCTCTATAAGACTGGCCGCAGTGCTTCCCGCTAACCATCCTCTTTCCTACCACTGCTACCGTTTAGCGTTACTCTACTGCTGCATCGTGTTGAATAATTAGACAAATTCCAAATTAAATTCCGAATATAAATCATGACCAAATCAGAAGAACTGAAATAAAAAAGCCAAATCAGATGATGCACACTGATTAGACTTACTGATAGATGGCGCGCGCCGGAATCAGCAGGGTCGACGATGTCGAAGTAGCAGGATCGACGAGGTCAGAAGATCACGAGCAGTCGCGTGACGACGCTTCCCAAAAACCTTATTCGCCCTCTCCCGGTGCAGGATCTAGAAGACGAAGGGTTCCGGAGACCTGCTCTCCTGATCGCAGATGCACCTCTGCGGTCGGGACGAAGAGAACTAAAAGGCGGCTCAGCTATGAAGAGAGGCGAAAGGTAAACTGGGATGATTTGGAGGCTGGCTGCCGGGCTCCTTATATAGGGCCGAGTCCGCGACCCCCAAGCTTATCCACCCACGAAAATCTCGCAATCAGTTGAGATTTTATAGCGATCGATTAGGATAAGCGTAACAGCCAAGAAACCAAAAAATCAAACGGCAAAAGATAGCCGCGCCCCTGCAAGGCGAGGGGCCGGATTTCGGCGGACCATTCACGCGCATGTCGTGCGCCCGCGCCCTTCGCCCCGCCCCGCCCCGGCCAGGCCAGGCGAGGCGAGCGAGCGCGCGCGCGTGTGGCTCTCCACACTCTCTCCTCTCATCCATGACTTGGTGAGTGAGTGTGGCTTTCATATTTAAGCTAGCTCTACTCCACTAGAGCTAGCAATATGGTGCTATTGGTTCCACCTATTCCTTAGCCATCCACTTATATGGGCTTTTGTGATTTTCCTGGGATTTATTCGAATTTCTCAATTGGGCCTAGCCCATAAATCCTAACAATCCCCCACCAGATCTCAAATGCCCATC
Source organism: Zea mays (assembly GCF_902167145.1). NCBI lineage: Eukaryota > Viridiplantae > Streptophyta > Magnoliopsida > Poales > Poaceae > Zea > Zea mays. The sequence goes on along the minus strand of NC_050100.1, from coordinate 25,773,667 downwards.
TGCAATTTTCGCCACTGTTCACTACTGTTTAATATACTAGTTTTTCAGCAGAGACTGTTAAGTTGAACTTCCGCCTAGAACTCCAAGCTACACCAACCCACAACTTGGACAATGGACTATGCCTTGAATTGCAAGTTTTGCGTGAATGGGTTTCACTTGAAGTCATGACCAATACTTGGCTACCAGTAGTCCCCTTCTCGGGTGGAGCATATACGTCGTACTCCAAGGTCTCTTCATGAGTTTACTAGAGATCACCCAAATCTCATAGACTGCGACGTTAGACAGTCTAACTCATATAGGTGTGTTCTTTCAAAGAATGTTCTGCAGGACAACATCTTCGCTAATACAAGCCAACAGAACACATTAAGGCACAAAGCCAACCTGCCTTACAACATTTGAGAGTATTGCATCTTTACTTAGAGAGGGTCAAAGGTTACTCTCCTCAGTTCACCAATGGCTTGTTCTTCCCAGGACCTAATTCACGGGATCTCCGATCACATAGACTGGGTTTCCACCATGGCAACTTTATTCGGGTCTCATACCCATCTCTCTCAATGCGATTTCTATCACATTACGTGGTAGTCCCTTGGTAAAAGGATCTGCCAGATTTTTATCTGTTGAAATATAAGTCACACTTATAACTCCGGAGTTTCTCAACTTTCTGACAGACTTCAATCGTCTTTTGACATGTCTTGATGACTTTCCATCATCCTTAGAACTCGTCACTTTAGCAATCACTGTCTGATTGTCACAGTTCATAAGGATAGCTGGTATTGGTTTCTCAACCACCGGCAAGTCCATCAAGAGTTCACGCAACCATTCTGCCTCAACGGTTGTTGTGTCAAGTGCAACTAGCTCGGCTTCCATGGTTGACCTCGTCAAAATGGTCTGCTTGCATGACCTCCATGATACCGCACCTCCACCAATAGTAAAGATATAACCACTGGTGGCATAAAGCTCGTCTGCATCAGATATCCAGTTCGAATCACTATATCCTTCAAGTACTGCATGCTGACCAGAATAGTGAATTCCATAACTCATTGTACCTTGCAGGTAGCGCATAACCCGCTCAAGTGCATGCCAATGATCAGTCCCGGGGTTTGACATGAACCTGCTCAATTTGCTCATAGCAAACGAGATATCGGGCCTTGTTGCACCAGCAAGATACATGAGTGAACCGACAATCTGAGAGTATCTCAATTGGTCTAAACCAATTCTCTTGTTCTTTCGCAGTGTCACACTGGGATCACAAGGTGTTGGAGAAGGTTTGCACTCAGAGAAGCCAAATCGCTTCAAAACCTTTTCAACATAGTGAGATTGCGAGAGAGTAATCCCACCATCTGCCTTAATCAGCTTGATGTTTAGAATCACATCAGCTTCTCCCAGATCTTTCATATCGAAACTCTTTGATAGAAAAGACTTGACTTCATTGATCACATCAATGTTTGTGCCAAATATCAATATATCATCAACATATAAGCACAATATAACTCCTTCGCCCCCACCACAGCGATAATATACACACCTGTCTGCCTCATTAATGGCAAAGCCTGCAGACGTTAGAGTAGTGTCAAACTTCTCATGCCACTGCTTTGGTGCTTGCTTCAGACCATACAGAGATTTCAATAACTTGCACACCTTGCTTTCTTGACCCTTTACTACAAATCCATCATGTTGTTCCATATAGATTTCCTCGTCCAGCTCTCCATTAAGAAAAGTTGTCTTTACATCCATCTGATGAACAAGGAGACCATACGAGGCAGCCAAAGAAAGTAGTACTCGAATAGTGGTCATTCTAGCAACAGGTGAGTAAGTATCAAAGAAGTCTTCTCCTTCTTTCTGAGTATAGCCTTTAGCCACAAGCCTAGCCTTGTACTTTTCAATTGTACCATCAGGCTTGAGCTTCTTTTTAAACACCCACTTACAACCCACAGGTTTGCATCCATAGGGTCGATCAGTGACTTCCCACGTACCATTTGAAAGAATAGAGTCCATCTCATTATGAACTGCTTCTTTCCAATCATCTGCATCTGGAGATGCAAATGCTTCTGCAATGGTAGTAGGGGTATCGTCCACAAGGTACACAATGAAATCATCACCAAAGGATTTTTCAACCCTTTGTCTCTTGCTCCTTTTAGGAGCATCATTGTCATCCTCCTCTAGGACAATTTCATGTGGCTATTCAAAACTCTCAATAGGTGTACTATGTTCAGGAGTTATCTCAGAAGAGTATCTAGAATTGCTATTAATGTCTTTCATTGGAAATATATGTTCAAAGAAAGTAGCATCACGTGATTCCATAATAGTATCAACATACACATCAGGAACTTCAGATTTAACTACTAAAAATCTATAAGCTATGCTACACGAAGCATATCCAAGAAAGACACAATCCACTGTCCTTGGACCAAGCTTGCGCTTTTTATTAATTGGTACATTGACTTTCGCCATGCACCCCCAAGTGCGCAAGTATGAAAGTGATGGTTTTCTCCCAACCCACTTCTCATAAGGGGTTTTCTGTTCTTTGCCCATAGGAATTCTATTCAGAACATGACATGAAGTCAGGACTGCCTCCCCCCCACCATGCCTTAGATAAACCACAAGTGTCTAACATGGCATTCACCAGGTCAGTCAACGTACGGTTTTTCCTTTCAGCAATCCCGTTTGACTCGGGTGAATAGGGAAGAGTCCTCTCATGAATAATGCCATGTTCTGCACAGAAATCATCAAAGACTTTTGGAAAGAACTCGCCACCACGATCTGATCTAAGACGTTTGATCTTTCTCTCTAGTTGGTTTTCAACTTCAGCCTTATAGATTTTAAAGTAGTCTAAAGCCTCATCTTTAGTTTTTAGCAAGTATACATAGCAAAATCTAGACGCATCATCAATCAATGTCATGAAGTATCTCTTACCACCTTTTGTCAACACACCATTCATCTCACAAAGATCAGAATGTATGAGTTCTAGCGGTGCCAGGTGTCTCTCCTCAGCAGCCTTATGAGGCTTTCGAGGTTGCTTCGACTGCACACAACTATGGCACTTAGAACCTTTGACTATGGTGATATTTGGAATTAAACTCATGGTTGCAAGCCGAGACATAGAGCCAAAATTAATATGACACAAACGAGAATGCCAAATACTCGCAAGATCATCAACATTAGCACAAATATGGTTCACAAACTTATTATTGAAATCTAACAAAGAAAAGCGGAACAAGCCTCCGCAATCATAGCCTTTACCAATAAATTGTCCAGACTTGGACACAACTAATTTATTGGACTCCAAAACTACCTTGAACCCATCTCTACATAGAAGGGTTCCGCTAACGAGATTCTTGTGTATAGAAGGGACATGATGCACGTTCTTCAGCTGCACGATCTTTCCCGAAGTAAACTTCAGATCCACCGTGCCAGTGCCATGAACAGAAGCATGTGACCCATTCCCCATTAGCACGGAAGAATCCCGGGCGCCCTGATAAGAAGAGAACAAGTTAATGTCAGAACACACATGAACATTAGCACCAGTATCAAGCCACCAGCTAGGTGATTTAAATACTGAGAAGATAAAAGGTAAATTACCATACCCTTTGTCTTCCTCATTGCTAGCGACCACTGTGTTGACATTGCCCTTTTTGCCACGGCGATCCGCTCGATCAGGACAATCCTTGGCAAAATGACCCGCCTCGCCACATGCGAAACATGTCAATTCAGCCTTGTTCTTCTTCTTCTTGAAGTTGGTAGTTCTGTTGGGCTTGTTAGATTTTGGCTTTCCTTTGCCCTTGTTGTGGTTCCTCTGAACCATGTTGGCGCTGGAGTGGTCCTCGCCTCCTTTAGATCCCGTGTCCTTAGCCCGAGCTTTCTCCTCAACATCCAGAGACGCTATCAGATTTTCAACTGATATCTCTTGTCTCTTATGTTTCAGAGATGTGGCAAAGTTCCTCCATGTAGAAGGCAACTTTGCAATAATGCACCCAGCCACAAATCGGTCAGGAAGGACTATCTTAAGGTGGTTGAGCTCCTTGGCTATACACTGTATTTCATGAGCTTGCTCTACAATAGAGCGATTATCAACCATCTTATAATCATGAAAGCTCTCCATGATATACATGTCACTGTCAGCATCTGATGCACCATACTTAGTAGTAAGTGCATCCCACAACTCTTTTCCGTCTGTGTATTGAATATTCGCATCAACCAGACGGTCAACAAGGGCGCTAAGAACGGCCCCCGTAAAGATAGTATTGGCATGGTCGTACTCTTTCTCCTGTTCAGGAGTCAGTGGACCCTCAGGTCTGCCTTTACTAATATGGAAGACATTCATAGCAGTAAGCCAGAGCGTGGCCTTGACTTACCATCTCTTAAAGTGCATACCATTAAACTTTTCTGGCTTCAGCGCGTCGGCAAAAGCAGCCATAGAAAAACTAGGAAATTGTCTACAATAAGGTTTTTGGCTTGTTGAATAATTAGACAAATTCCAAACTAAATTCCGAATATAAATCATGACCAAATCAGAAGAACTGAAATAAAAAGCCAAATCAGATGATGCACACTGATTAGACTTACTGATAGATGGCGCGCGCCGGAATCAGCAGGGTCGACGATGTCGAAGTAGCAGGATCGACGAGGTCAGAAGATCACGAGCAGTCGCGTGATGACGCTTCCCAAAAACCTTATTCGCCCTCTCCCGGTGCAGGATCTAGAAGACGAAGGGTTCCGGAGACCTGCTCTCCTGATCGCAGATGCACCTCTGCGGTCGGGACGAAGAGAACTAAAAGGCGGCTCAGCTATGAAGAGAGGCGAAAGGTAAACTGGGATGATTTGGAGGCTGGCTGCCGGGCTCCTTATATAGGGCTGAGTCCGCGACCCCCGAGCTTATCCACCCACGAAAATCTCGCAATCAGTTGAGATTTTATAGCGACCGATTAGGATAAGCGTAACAGCCAAGAAACCAAAAAATCAAACGACAAAAGGTAGTCGCGCCCCCGCAAGGCGAGGGGCCGGATTTCGGCAGACCATTCACGTGCATGTCGTGCGCCCTTCGCCCCGCCCCGGCCTGGGGCCCGGCCCGGCCCGGCGAGGCGAGCGAGCGCGCGCGCGTGTGGCTCTCCACACTCCCTCCTTTCATCCATGACTTGGTGAGTGAGTGTGGCTTCCATATTTAAGCTAGCTCTACTCCACTAGAGCTAGCAATATGGTGCTATTGGTTCCACCTATTCCTTAGCCATCCACTTATATGGGCTTTTGTGATTTTCCTGGGATTTATTCGAATTTCTCAATTGGGCCTAGCCCATAAATCCTAACACATCGGTCATCCCTACACTTGCCTCTACGCACTATAGCTCTAAAGGAATGCACAGGACCACGCCAGATGTGGCGGGCTGCAAGCTGGCCCCCTACCCTCAAAATCAGTTCATGGTGTGGGCCCTCTTCTAATTGTTAGTAGAAGAAAAATTAATAGTAGATAAAAAGTAGTATATAAAATGATATTTTATAATTGTAGTTAGGTATAGGGGAGAAAATAGGGAGAACCGCTGTGGGAGATGAAAAAGTAGTGGATGAAATGTCGATGATGTGACACAAAAAAGTGATATAGGAAAAGAAATTTAGGGGTAATCACTGCAGATAGTCTAAGATATGACGCCTCGATCTTAATATATAATAATTTTTATAGAGATTCAGCATATAGTATGTGTAATACTATAAGTCCTCTTGTTTTCCATGGATTATTATAAAGTAGATGATGTGCAAGATTACAAATTCTGTCATACACTAGCATACCGAATCACCGTATTGGCCAGATTGTCTTCAACTCTCTTAGCCCGAGCTTTGTGGATCTTGCTTAGGATTCTTGTGAGAAGTTATATGTTATTGGCTTCTGGACCTTTAGTCCACAACAGTGATAGTATTACATGCATATACATCGTCCCTATTGTCAAATGGCCATCCACTCACGTCTTATCATTGGATTATGGTCTGGTATTTAATTGTCGGAGACCATAATTAGGGGTACCCCCAAGACTCCTAATCTCAGCTGGTAACTCCCATCAGCACAAAGCTGCAAAGGCCTGATGGGTGCGATTAAGTAAAGGCTCGGTCCACTCAAGGGGCACGACCTCGCCTCGCCCGAGCCCAGCCTCGGGCAAGGGCAGCCGACCCCGGAGGATTCACGTCTCGCCCGAGGCCTAGTCTTCGCCAAGAAGCAACCTTGGCCAAATCGCCACAACGACCGACCGTATCGCAGGAGCATTTAATGCAAAGGTGGCCTGACACCTTATCCTGACGCGCGCCTTTCAGTCGACTGAGCCGAAGTGACCGTCGTCACTTCGCCGCTCCACTGACCAGCCTGACAAGAATACAGCGCCGCCCGCGCCGCTCCGACTGCTGTGCCACTCGACAGAGTGAGGCTGACAGCAGCCAAGTCCGGCCTCAGGCGCCATAGGAAGCTCCGCCTCGCCCGACCCAGGGCTCGGACTCGGGCTCAGCCCCGGAAGACGACGAACTCCGCCTCGCCCGACCCAGGGCTCGGACTCTGGCTCAGCCCCGGAAGACGACGAACTCCGCCTCGCCCGACCCAGGGCTCGGACTCGGGCTCAGCCCCAGAAGACGACGAACTCCGCCTTGCCCGACCCAGGGCTCGGACTCGGGCTCAGCTCCGGAAGACGGCGAACTCCGCCTCGCCCGACCCAGGGCTCGGACTCGACCTCGGCCTCAACCGACGATCTCCGTCTCGCCCGACCCAAGGGCTCGGACTCGACCTCGGAAGATAGACTCGACCTCGACCTCGGAGGAGCCTCCGCCTCGCCCTACCCAAGGCTCGGACCGACTACGTCACAGGAGGGGCCATCATTACCCTACCCCTAGCTAGCTCAGGCTACGGGGAACAAGACCGGCGTCCCATCTGGCTCGCCCCGGTAAACAAGTAATGATGGCGCCCCGCATGCTCCATGACGACGGCGGCTCTCAGCCCTCTTATGGAAGCAAGGAGACGTCAGCAAGGACTCGACAGCCCCGACAGCTGTCCTTCCGCCAGGCTCCAGCGCTCCTCCGACGGCCACGACATCACACGAACAGGGTGCCAAAACCTCTCCGGCTGCCACGACGGCATGTACTTAGGGCACTAGCTCCTCTCTGCTAGACACGTTAGCACACTGCTACACCTCCCAATTTCACACCTGGACCCCCTCCTTACGCCTATAAAAGGAAGGTCCAGGGCCCTCTTACAAAAAGGTTGGCCGCGCGGGGGAAGGACGGGACGACGCACATAAGCCTCTCGCTCTCTCCCACGCGGACGCTTGTAACCCCCTACTGCAAGCGCACCCGACCTGGGCGCGGGACAAACACGAAGGCCGCGGGTTTCCTCTTTTACGCCTGTCTCCCTCCGGCTCCATTTCCCCCCTTCGCGCTCCGTCTCGCGCCGACCCATCTGGGCTGAGGCACGCGGCGACAATTTACTCGTCGGTCCAGGGACCCCCCGGGGTCGAAACGCCGACAGTTGGCGCGCCAGATAGGGGCCTACTTCGTGTTGACGAACAGCTTCCCGTCAAGCTCCAGATGGGCAGTCTCCAGCAACATTTCCAGCCCGGGACGGTGCTCCGTTTCGGGAGTCTTGAGTTCATGTCCCTCGACGGCAGCTACGACATGATACTCCTTCCTCCGCCGCGCGACAGCGACAATGACGGCCGACAACCCGCTCGCTGGCGGCGGAATCGACGACGTCCTCCCCACGTGGCAGAAGAACGACTTTCGGGTCTGTCCCGTCGCCTTCCCCACCGACGGAGGAGGAGGCGGGGCAACCAAGGCCAAGCAGGAGGCGGCACCTCGTCGGCTGTCGAGCGAGTCGACGGTGTCGGCGCCCCAACGGGGGACACGTCGGGCATCGACCTCGCGTCTGAGACGAAGACGAGCGCCGTTTCCCTGCAACACGCCAACTCCAAGCGGACGGACGACACCAGCATGCTCGCAAGGGACTTGCTGGGCGTCACCCTTGTACCTGAGACGACGGTGCAGTCTACCCCTGACGTGACTTCGTCACCGCCCGTCGACCAAGAGGTACCGACCGATTTCCATCTCGTGCCTTTCGGATTCAGCCTCGACCCACCAAGCGACTTTGCTTTGGTGGACGCTCTCATAGAGGCGAGTCCAAACCCTCCGGGGTATCGTATGCGGTCACCCTGGGACTGGCTGACAGCCGTCTCGACCTATGGGCCCTCGGGTTCCGAGGAAGATGACGAGCCCGACTTTTGTTGGGATTTCTCCGGACTTGGCAACCCCAGTGCCATGCGGGACTTCATGACCGCATGCGACTACTGCCTTTCCGACTGTTTCGACGGTAGCCGCAGCCTTGGCGACGAGGATTGCGGCCCAAGTCATGAATGTTTCCACGTCGATCTAGGGGGTCCCGGCGAAGGCAACCATCTTGGTATACCGGAGAACGGTGATCCCCCTAGGCCTGCGCCTCGCGTTGACATCCTTCGGGAGCTAGCTGTGGTCCCCGTCCCGGCGGGGGGGTCATGACCCACAGCTCGAGCAAATCCGTGAGATGCAGGCCAGGCTCGACGAGGGAGCAGGAACACTTGAGCCGTTCCGCCGGGACATCGGGCAGGAATGGGCGGGCCAACCTCCGGCCGGAGAAGCACGTCATCTACCCCAGGGCATCTAGCACCGCATCGCCGACGATGTCAGGGCAAGGCCGCCACTGGCTTCCAGTGGGGTCGGCCAGAACCTGGCTGCAGCGGCAATACTTCTCTGCGCGATGCCGGAGCCATCAACCACCGAAGGATGGCGTATCCAGGAGAGCTCAAGAATCTCCTGGAGGATGTCGCGGTCCGACGGGCCGAAAGCTCTGCCTCCCGCGGGCAGGGGTACCCCTCGGAGCATCGCGCCGCGACCTCCCGATTCATGCGGGAAGCCTCGGTCCACACCGGGCGCACGCGCAACACAGCGCCTGCGGCCCCGGGTCGCCTTGGCAACGAACACCATCACCGCAACCGTCGAACCCACCTCGACGAGAAGGTGCGCCGAGGCTACCACCCCAGGCGTGGGGGACGCTACGACAGCGGGGAGGATCGGAGTCCCTCACCCGAACCACCCGGTCCGCAGGCTTTCAGCCGGGCCATACGACGGGCGCCGTTCACGACCCGGTTCCGAACCCCGACTACTATCACAAAGTACTCAGGGGAGACGAGACTGGAACTGTGGCTCGCGGACTACCGGCTGGCCTGCCACCTGGGTGGAACGGACGATGACAACCTCATCATCCGCAACCTCCCCCTGTTCCTCTCCGATACCGCTCGAGCCTGGCTGGAGCACCTGCCTCCGGGGTAGATCTCCAACTGGGACGACCTGGTCCAAGCCTTCGCCGATAATTTCCAGGGCACGTACGTGCGCCCTAGGAACTCCTGGGATCTCCGAAGCTGCCGCCAGCAGCCGAGAGAGTCTCTCCGGGACTACATCCGGCGATTCTCGAAGCAGCGCACCGAGCTGCCCAACGTCACCGACTCGGATGTCATCGGCGCGTTCCTCGCCGGCACCACCTGCCGCGACCTGGTGAGCAAGATGGGTCGCAAGACCCCCACCAGGGCGAGCGAGCTGATGGACATCGCCACCAAGTTCGCCTCTGGCCAGGAGGCGGTTGAGGCCATCTTCCGGAAGGATAAGCAGCCCCAGGGCCGCCAGCCGGAAGATGTCCCCGAGGCATCCACTCAGCGCGGCACCAAGAAGAAGGGCAAGAAGAAGTCGCAAGCGAAACGCGATGCCACCGACGCGGACCTTGTCGCCACCGCCGAGTACAAGAACCCTCGGAAACCTCCTGGAGGCGCCAATCTCTTCGACAAGATGCTCAAGGAGTCGTGCCCCTATCATCAGGGGCCCGTCAAGCACACCCTTGAGGAGTGCGCCATGCTTCGGCGCCACTTTCACAAGGCCGGGCCACCTGCGGAGGGTGGTAGGGCCCGCGACGACGATAAGAAGGAGGATCACAAGGCATGAGAGTTCCCCGAGGTCCATGACTGCTTCATGATCTACGGTGGGCAAGTGGCGAATGCCTCGGCTCGGCACCGCAAGCAAGAGCGTCGGGAAGTCTGCTCGGTAAAGGTGGCGGCGCCAGTCTACCTAGACTGGTCCGACAAGCCCATCACCTTCGACCAGAGCGACCGCCCCGACCGCGTGCCGAGCCCAGGGAAGTACCCGCTCGTTGTCGACCCCGTCGTCGGCAACGTCAGGCTCACCAAGGTCCTCATGGACGGAGGCAGCAGCCTCAACATCATCTACGCCGAGACCCTCGGGCTCCTGCGGATCGATTTGTCCTCGGTCCAGGCAGGCGCTGCGCCTTTTCACGGGATCATCCCCGGGAAACGCGTCCAGCCCCTCGGACAACTCGATCTACCCGTCTGCTTTGGGACACCCTCCAACTTCCGAAGGGAAACCCTCACGTTCAAGGTGGTCGGGTTCCGAGGAACCTACCACGCAGTGTTAGGGAGGCCATGCTACGCCAAGTTCATGGCCGTCCCCAACTACACCTACCTCAAGCTCAAGATGTCGGGCCCCAACGGGGTCATCACCGTCGGCCCCACGTACCGACACGCGTACGAATGCGACGTGGAGTGCGTGGAGTACGCCGAGGCCCTCGCCGAAGCCGAGGCCCTCATCGCCGACCTGGAGAGCCTCTCTAAGGAGGCGCCAGACGTGAAGCGCCATGCTGGCAACATCGAGCCAGCGGAGACGGTTAAGTCCATCCCTCTCGACTCTAGCAACGACACCTCCAAGCAGATCTGGATCGGCTCTGAGCTCAACCCCAAATAGGAAGCAGTGCTCGTCGACTTTCTCTGCGCAAACGCTGACGTTTTCGCGTGGAGTCCCTCGGACATGCCCGGCATACCGAGGGATGTCGCCGAGCACTCGCTGGATATCTGAGCTGGAGCCCGACCCGTGAAGCAGCCTCTGCGCCGATTCGATGAAGAAAAACACAGAGCCATAGGCGAGTAGATCCACAAGCTAATGGCGGCAGGGTTCATCAAAGAGGTATTCCATCCCGAATGGCTTGCCAACCCTGTGCTTGTGAGAAAGAAAGGAGGGAAATGGCGGATGTGTGTAGACTACACTGGTCTAAACAAAGCATGTCCGAAAGTTCCCTACCCTCTGCCTCGCATCGATCAAATCGTGGATTCCACTGCTGGGTACGAAACCTTGTCTTTCCTTGATGCCTACTCAGGGTATCACCAGATCAGGATGAAAGAGTCCGACCAGCTCGCGACTTCTTTCATCACACCTTTTGGCATGTACTGCTATGTTACCATGCCGTTTGGTTTGAGGAATGCGGGTGCAACGTACCAACGGTGCATGAACCACGTGTTCGGCGAACACATTGGTCGAACGGTCGAGGCCTACGTCGATGACATCGTAGTCAAGACGAGGAAAGCCTCCGACCTCCTTTCCGACCTTGAAACAACATTCCGGTGTCTCAAGGCGAAAGGCGTAAAACTCAATCCTGAGAAGTGTGTCTTTGGGGTCCCCCGAGGCATGCTCTTGGGGTTCATCGTCTCCGAGCGGGGCATCGAGGCCAACCCGGAGAAAATCGCGGCCATCACCAACATGGGGCCCATCAAGGACTTGAAAGGCGTACAGAGGGTCACGGGATGCCTTGCGGCTCTGAGCCGTTTCATCTCGCGCCTTGGCGAAAGAGGCCTGCCTCTATACCACCTCTTAAGGAAGGCCGAGTGCTTCACTTGGACCCCTGAGGCCGAGGAAGCCCTCGGGAACCTGAAGGCGCTCCTCACGAACGCGCCCATCTTGGTGCCTCCCGCCGCCGGAGAAGCCCTCTTGATCTACGTCGCCGCCACCACTCAGGTGGTTAGCGCCGCGATCGTGGTTGAGAGACGAGAAGAGGGGCATGCATTGCCCGTCTAGAGGCCAGTCTACTTCATCAGTGAGGTACTGTCCGAGACCAAGATCCGCTACCCACAAATTCAGTAGCTTCTGTACGCGGTGATCCTGACGCGGCGGAAGTTGCGACACTACTTCGAGTCTCATCCGGTAACTGTGGTGTCATCCTTCCCCCTGGGGGTGTTCATCCAGTGCCGAGAGGCCTCGGGTAGAATTGCAAAGTGGGCGGTGGAAATCATGGGCGAGACGATCTCGTTCGTCCCTCGGAAGGCCATCAAGTCCCAAGTCTTGGCGGATTTTGTGGCTGAATGGGTCGATACCCAGCTCCCAACAGCTTCGATCCAACCGGAACTCTGGACCATGTTTTTCGATGGGTCGTTGATGAAGACAGGGGCAGGCGCGGGCCTGCTCTTCATCTCGCCCCTCGGGAAGCACCTATGCTACGTGCTATGCCTCCACTTCCCGGCGTCCAACAATGTGGCTGAGTACGAGGCTCTGGTCAACGGGTTGCGCATCGCCATCGAGCTAGGGGTCCGACGCCTCGACGCTCGCAGTGACTCGCAGCTCGTCATCGACCAAGTCATGAAGAACTCCCACTACCGCGACCCGAAGATGGAAGCCTACTGCGATGAGGTTCGGCGCCTGGAAGACAAGTTCTACGGACTCGAGCTCAACCACATCGCCCGACGATACAACGAGACTGCGGACGAGCTGGCTAAGATAGCCTCAGGTCGGACAACGGTTCCCCCGGACGTCTTCTCCCGAGACCTGCATCAACACTCCGTCAAGATCGACGACGCGCCCGAGCCCGAGAAGGCCTCGGCTCAGCCCGAGGCACCCTCGGCCCAGCCCGAGGTACCCTCGGCTCGGCCCGAGGCACCCTCGGCCCCCGAGGGTGAGGCACTGCGCGTCGAGGAGGAGCGGAGCGGGGCCACGCCTAATCAAAACTGGTAGACCCCGTACCTGCAATATCTCCACCGAGGAGAGCTACCCCTCGACCGAGCCGAAGCTCGGCGGTTGGCGTGGCGCGCCAAGTCGTTCATCTTGCTGGGGGACGGGAAGGAGCTCTACCACCGCAGCCCCTCAGGCATCCTCCAGCGATGCATATCCATCGCCGAAGGCCAGGAGCTCTTACGAGAAATACACTCGGGGGCTTGCAGCCATCATGCAGCGCCTCGAGCCCTTGTTGGAAACGCCTTCCGACAAGGTTTCTACTGGCCGACCGCGGTGGCCGACGCCACTAGAATTGTCCGCACCTGCGAAGGGTGTCAGTTCTACGCGAAGCAGACACAGCTGCCCGCTCAGGCTCTGCAGACCATACCCATCACCTGGTCGTTTGCTGTGTGGGGTCTGGACCTCGTCGGCCCCTTGCAGAAGGCACCCAGGGGCTACACGCACTTGTTGGTCGCCATCGACAAATTCTCCAAGTGGATCGAGGTCCGACCCCTAAACAGCATTAGGTCCGAACAGGCGGTGGCGTTCTTCACCAACATCATCCATTGTTTTGGGGTCCCGAACTCCATCATCACCGACAACGGCACCCAGTTCACCGGCAGAAAGTTCCTGGACTTCTGCGAGGATCACCACATCCGGGTGGACTGGGCCGCCGTGGCTCACCCCATGACGAATGGGCAAGTAGAGCGTGCCAACGGCATGATTCTGCAAGGACTCAAGCCGCGGATCTACAACGACCTCAACAAGTTCGGCAAGCGATGGATGAAGGAACTCCCCTCGGTGGTCTGGAGTCTGAGGACAACGCCAAGCCGAGCCACGGGCTTCACACCGTTCTTTCTAGTCTATGGGGCCAAGGCCATCTTGCCCACAGACTTAGAATACGGTTCCCCGAGGACGAGTGCCTACGACGACCAAAGCAATCGAGCTAACCGAGAAGACTCACTGGACCAGCTGGAAGAGGCTCGAGACATGGCCTTACTACACTCGGCGTGGTACCAGCAGTCCCTGCGACGCTACCACGCCCGAGGGGTCCAGTCCCGAGACCTCTAGGTGGGCGACTTGGTGCTTCGGCTGCGACAAGACGCCCGAGGGCGGCACAAGCTCACGCCTCCCTGGGAAGGGCCGTTCGTCATCGCCAAGGTTCTGAATCCCGGGACGTACAAGCTGGCCAACAGTCAAGGCGAGGTCTACAGCAACGCTTGGAACATCCGACAGCTACGTCGCTTCTACCCTTAAGATGCTTTCAAGTCGTTCATACACCTCGTTCACACACAAAGTCTAACCATCAAGGAAGGGTCAGCCTTTCCTCGACAAAGCCCGACCCTCCCTCGGGGGCTAGAAGGGGGGAACCCCCTCTGCGTCAAAATTTTCCTCGGAAAAAGATTTTTTCTGCCAGAACGTCTTTCGTGCTTTTCGACTACTTCGAAAGTGGGATCCTGAAAACGACGGAGTACACGTAAGCAGCCAAGGCTGACCGAGCCAAGGGACTCCTACGCCTCCGGGATACGGATACCTCACTCATCACCTTCTGCGATAAGTAACTCACGCTCGGATAGGTGACTCCGCGGACCGAACAAGTCTTCACGCTCGAAAACTCTTCTGCCGAAACGATTTTTCGGGCCTTCTCGACTATATCAATAGCAGAATCCTACGGACGAGTAAGAGTACACGTAAGCGGCAAGGCCGACCGAGCCGAGGGACTCCTACGCCTCCGGGATACGGATACCTCACTCATCACCTTCCGTGAAAAGTAACTCTCGCTCGGACAAACAATTCTGTTACCGACAAATAAGTCCAGACACTCGAAACAAGAGGAAAAGAAACACAGCTTTACCAACACGACGACAGTATGTTTGGGCCTCGGCGGCCGCAGAAAACATACGCACACTACAAGATAACCCGATCCTGCAGGCTCGGACCTTGACAGTTGAAGGGAGCAGCAGCACCCTCGGCGTCAACTACACCTTCGGCGAAGTCCGACCTAGCCTCGGACGACAACGTGGTCGGAGGATCTCAACTCCGAAAGACGACATCAGCACCGCGCCCGGGCCATCGCCGCCAGGGTCTTCTCCAGGAATCCGGCCCGAGCAGACGGCTCGGCCGGCCACCCCGAAGCCTCGGCCAGCTGTCCCCCGAGGACATCAGCCCGGCTCGTGGCCTCGGCAACTCGACTCCGGCGCAGGTCCCGCCAGTGGACAGCCCGGCCAGGCTCCGGCCGACGAAGTCTTCTTTTCGAGCCAACTCCGCGTCTGTATGTGCTGACACCGCTGCCTCCGGCTTCGGCTCATCGAAGAGCGGCCGAGGATTTCCTCTAACTAAGCAAGAGAAGCCTCAGGCGGCAAGGCCGACCGAGCTGAGGGATTCCTACGCCTCCAGGATACGGATACCTCACTCGTCACCTTCGCACGAGGCAACTCACACTTGGTTAAGCGATCCAGTTAGCCGACAGGCGAGTCCTAGTGCTTGAAATGAGGAAAAAACACGGCTCCGTGCCAAAAATACATACATGTTTAGGCCCCGACAGCCACAATGAACAAGACACCGGCACTCAAAGTGCCATTACAAACGGAACTCCGGTTCCACCTCCGCGGGTACGAACAACCCCCCACATTGGGGGGCCCGTGGGGCGACAAGGCTCCAGGTCGCCCACCGCCGCCCGCTCCGGCGGCAGCGACAACGACCTCCGCTTTGGGTGGCCGAACTGCAGCAGCGATGGCCTCAGGGCGGACGCCGCTGCAACAATGCCCTCGCCCACGTCTCCGCTCGAAGGGCGAGGACAAGCTATCAAAGCCAAAGGGCCGGAGGCCCGGAGCGCGGATGGTGGCGGTGATCCCGTCGGTGACGAGGACTTCTTCAGCCGCCGCCACCTCAGCACCGACGACAGGAGCCATCTGCCCACCGGTAGATCCCCACTCGGATCCTCCCGGACGAGCGGGGCACCGACCTCCGCGCAAAGGCGCCGTACCGGGGCAAAGGCAGGGCAACCCCAGAACATGAACGCCGCCCAAGCAGCGCACGACGTCTTGGGCGGTCCTCCGGTGCGCGCGGCGCGATAACCGCTCTTGCGGCGGGAGGGGGCACCGGGACCCGAGCCAGAGCCAGCTGAGCCAGCGAGCCCAACACGCTGAAGCTGACGACGCTCGCCGCCGACCAGCCCCGCGTTGTCGAAGTCCGACCCTCCCGCTGGGCCGGTGAGCGCCCTCTCCCTTGAATGCTGAGGGAGAAGGTGACCCATGAACCCACGCGGGAGGAAGAGCTCCGGCTCAGCCCGACCTCCGCCCCAGCCAGGATGATGAAGATCCTTGAAGCTGAGGGCGGGACCAAAATCGCAGCCCGGCTTGCTTCTCCCCACCCAGGGGCTGGTGGTCACCGTCTTGGGTGACCACCGGCGAGGGGATGCGGCCGGGCTGCCTGATGAAAATCCTTGAAGCCGAACGATGGCTGAAAGGTACCAACTTCCGCGAAGTTGCGTTCCTCCAAGGACAAGGCGGAAGAACTGCGAGTGTCCCCCATCTGGGGGCTCAGAAGGTGGAAAGACACGATGCATAAGGGGAGCGCGAAGACATGGTTGCCTTTCAAGGGGGTCATCCTCCTTTTAAAGGCAACTCTCCCCACTTGCGTCCTCAGCCATCGCGGGCTGAGTCTTCTCCAACACGCTCCAAGGTCCACCCCCTACGACACGGGGGCTAGGTCCCACGCGTCATGCAAGCTGGCCCAGGGCAAAAGAAGCCAAACCGTCGCGCGTGGTGCGCGCAACTGCCCAGCGGTTACAAGCATTCCTCCACTTTCGCCCAGACCAGCGGGTGAAAGGGCGGACCGCCATGCAGGCGGCATGCAACCGCACTAAGTGGGCGCACCCTTTCGACTCCAACGCGTCCAGCATGGAGGCCCAGGCCCACACGTCATGTAACCGGCGCGCCGGTTGCTACATGCAAGAAACTGCACCGCCACTCGTGCCACTACCGTGCCTCCTCGACTGCGGAACCAGTACCACGACTCGAGGCAACCCTGCGTATGACCCAACAGTGCCAACCAGGCACATCGGTCACGGGTCAGTCAGCCGCGGGAGAAGGCGCGACGGTCGATACGGCCAAAAATGGGCCGGCAGTAATGGCGGTGGCAGGCTGGCGGAAGCAGCGGTCACGTCGTCAGCCAAGCTCACGTCCCCTCCTGGGACAGCGAGAAAACCCTCTCCCACGACGTGAAGACGGCGCGCCCGTGTTCCGTTCCTCGAACGACTCGCGCACGCGCAACGGCTGCCCCGCGAACCACTCGTCCCGTCGCTTTAACTCCACGGCGGGACAGGCGGCACCTTTGGCAGGAGAAGCGGGCGACGCTTCACCTCCGCCATAATGACCGCGTCAAAAAGGTGCGCCACGTTATTCGATTTCGTATCCTTTTCCTCTTCCTCTTTCTCTCTCTTACAACAGGGACCGGGAAAGGGGATACCCCGAAAGGGATCCTTCTCCGCGAAGGAAACGGGCCCCGAGCCCCCCTACTGATCAGAGGTTCGAAGGCTGGCCCCTCGGAGGGGTTCAACAGCCGCCTAAGAGCGCTCGGGCTCCACGCCCACTACTGGTTAGAGGTTCGAAGGCCGGCCCCTCGGAAGGGTTCAACGGCCGCCTCAGGCCACTCGGGCTCCGCGCCCACTACTGATCAGGGGTTCGTAGGCTGGCCCTCGAAGGGTTCACAGCCGCCTCAGACGCAGAGCGAGGGATGACCCGGGGTACGTTCGATACATAACCAAGGCTCGGGCTACGCTCCCGAGGTACCCTAGGACATTTCCGAGACCAGCGGGAACGATCCTGTAACGGAATCCCATCAGAGGGAGGCATCGAGCCCTCGGACCCCGTCAAAAGGGGACCGGGTCCGGCAGATCACCCGCAGGTACTTTTGGAGTGCGCCTCCGGGCCTCTAGCCGACCCCTAACAAATGGGGCACGGGCGTCCACTCGGATTACCCATCAGCAGCTCACTGGAGACACCATGTTCGGCGCCCTCCAAGGGCAACATGGCGCTTTTCCCCCCTCCTCCTTGCGGAAAGGCGACGCAGGGGCATATGTAAAAAAGTCGAGTCTGTCCTTGACCGTCCTCTCGCTCTGTGCGGAGGCTCGGGGGCTGCTCTTGCAAACCCGGCTCTGGCCAAACCGTTGACAGCGTCAACATACCAGCCCGAGAACTTGGGACCCGACCGTGCACCCGGGCTACGGCCAGCTCGCATGAGGGAACAACCAGACCGGCCAAAGCATCGTGAAACGCATTAAGACCTCGAAGGAGTCAAACCACTCCTCCGAGGCTTTGGGGGCTACACCCGACGGGTGCGCTCGCGCGCACCCACCGGAACAAAATGCAACCGAGAAAGGCTGGTCCCCTTGCAAAAAAGTGCGACAAAAGCCTCCAAGCGAGTATTAACACTCCCTTCGAGGCTCGGGGGCTACTGTCGGGGACCATAATTAGGGGTACCCCCAAGACTCCTAATCTCAGCTAGTAACCCCCATCAGCACAAAGCTGCAAAGGCCTGATGGGTGCGATTAAGTCAAGGCTCGGTCCACTCAAGGGACACGATCTCGCCTCGCCCGAGCCCAGCCTCGGGCAAGGGCAGCCGACCCTGGAGGATTCACGTCTCGCCCGAGGGCCCCCTCAAGCAACGGACACACCTTCGGCTCGCCCGAGGCCCAGTCTTCGCCAAGAAGCAACCTTGGCCAAATCGCCACAACGACCGACCGTATCGCAGGAGCATTTAATGCAAAGGTGGCCTGACACCTTATCCTGACGCGCGCCTTTCAGTCGACTGAGCCGAAGTGATCGCCGTCACTTCGTCGCTCCACTGACCAGCCTGACAAGAAGACAGCGCCGCTCGTGCTGCTCCGACTGCTGTGCCACTCGACAAAGTGAGGCTGACAGCAGCCAAGTCCGGCCTCAGGCGCCATAGGAAGCTCCACCTCACCCGACCCAGGGCTCGGACTCGGGCTCAGCCCCGAAAGACGACGAACTCCGCCTCGCCCGACCCAGGGCTCAGACTCGGGCTCAGCCCCGGAAGACGACGAACTTCGCCTCGCCCGACCCAGGGCTCGGACTCGGGCTCAGCCCCGGAAGACGACGAACTCCGCCTCGCCCGGCCCAGGGCTCGGACTCGGGCTCAGCCCCGGAAGACGGTGAACTCCGCCTCACCCGACCCAGGGCTCGGACTCGACCTCGGCCTCAGCCGACGATCTCCATCTCGCCCGACCCAAGGGCTCGGACTCGACCTCGACCTCGGAAGACAGACTCGACCTCGACCTCGGAGGAGCCTCCGCCTCGCCCTACCCAGGGCTCGGACCGACTACGTCACAGGAGGGGCCATCATTACCCTACCCCTAGCTAGCTCAGGCTACGGGGAACAAGACTGGCGTCCCATCTGGCTCGCCCCGGTAAACAAGTAATGATGGCGCCCCGCATGCTCCATGACGACGGCGGCTCTCAGCCCTCTTACGGAAGCAAGGAGACGTCAGCAAGGACTCGACAGCCCCGACAGCTGTCCTTCCGCCAGGCTCCAGCGCTCCTCCGACGGCCACGACATCACACGAACAGGGTGCCAAAACCTCTCCGGCTGCCACGACGGCATGTACTTAGGGCACTAGCTCCTCTCTGCTAGACACGTTAGCACACTGCTACACCTCCCAATTGTACACCTGGACCCCCTCCTTACGCCTATAAAAGGAAGGTCCAGGGCCCTCTTACAAAAAGGTTGGCCGCGCGGGGGAAGGACGGGACGGCACGCATAAGCCTCTCGCTCTCTCCCATGCGGACGCTTGTAACCCCCTACTGCAAGCGCACCCGACCTGGGCGCGGGACAAACACGAAGGCCGCGGGTTTCCCCTTTTACGCCTGTCTCCCTCCGGCTCCATTTCCCCCCTTCGTGCTCTGTCTCGCGCCGACCTATCTGGGCTGGGACACGCGGCGACAATTTACTCGTCGGTCCAGGACCCCCCGGGGTCGAAACGCCGAGACTACATTAGACGTGCACAGTCATACACTCATACTCGTTCCGGTGAGCCATGTAGGCATGAGTCTGCTTTGCATTAATGGTTTTTTATACCTTTATTATTGGGAGCAAGAGTCCTTGCACTGCCCAACGCTAGCAATAAGGATTTCCTTAAGGCTCTGTTTGTTTCGTTAGAATTGAATTCCATTTTAATAATTATAATTTAACAAAACTAATTAAGTTTATATATTTATATATGTAATATATTTGTATATTATCTTAAATCATATGAGAGAGATAGTTATATATTACATTTATGTTATAGCGGTGCAAGAAGAAGAGTGTACTATAAGTTGTACATCGGAAAAATAGTATGTAAATCGATAGAATCAATTTCCATCTCTCACCCCCATGAATTCAAGATAGGCTTATATGATAACTTTGGAAAGTGGTGGAATGTCACATTCTAAAAAATAGCCTATTCTATTAGTAATATTCTAATTCCTCAAAATGAAAGGAAACAAACGGGGCCTAATCCTCCAACGGATATGATCGCCTGCCAAATGTGGTAATAGAAAGAGAAATGTGTCTTGATCTATTTCTATAACTATTTTGATGATTAATGTCTAATACAATAATATGAATAACATGTTTGCTAAGTGTGTATATGCACAATTAAATTCAAATAAACAAAAATTAAACTAGAGAATTCAAATAAGGTAAAGTTACATGACTTAGATTGGTTGGATTGGTAATAGAAATAATTGTCTAAGTCATGGGAACACTCTTAGACAAGTGAAATTAATTTGGAGAAGAGAATCCAAGAAAGAGACGAAGTTCAATTACCTGGGGCACATTGGACCAGTCTAGTGTTACACCGGTCCACCGGACCTAAATTCCATAGAGGTACGAAATGGGACCTCGACGGCCTGGCGTACCGGACTAGTCCGGTGGTGCACCGAACTAGTTTACCAGAGAGATATGCGAATCATCTTCGGTGGCCTGGCATATAGACCCAGTCTAGTAGTGCACCGGACCTTGGGTCCAATGGCTCTCTTAGCCCGTCAATGGCCATCTCAACGGCTAGCTGACACGTGGTCGGTCTAGTATTACACCAGACTAGGCCGGTGCCCCGCAAGGATGGAAGACTGGAGCAGATCTCTTTGATGGTGGGCGACTGTTGAGGTCCGGTGCACTAGCACATAGCAGAATTTTTGCAGTTCTCTCAACGGCTCTTTGGGGGCATTTGGGCTATATATACCCCCTAATTAGGAAACGGGGGAGACGTGGGCTGGGCTGACGGAGACACATGGATAACAGCGCCGTGACAGTGTAATTGTTGACCAGGTCTGGTTCAACCAAATGTGCATATTGACTAGCCTGGACTTCCTCTATTATTGGAAGCCCAGGGCTCTTAATATATAAACTATATATATATATATATCATTTCTCTCTAACAACATCTTCTATATCTTATTCTCTATACGACAAAGATCTATATTAGGGGAGTAGTTTGCTCTGATTTTTCATATCTACGTTATCTATCATATCCTCATATATTTTTATATGTACTTCAATTTTACTTCATATATTGTCTAAAGTATAGTAACAAAAAAAAATTATAAAAGAGAGAGGATAGAGTGTCCTATATATTTAGATGAGGCTTTAGATAACAATGTTAAAAGCTATAAAGAAAAATCTTCTCCATATTTAGGTACTTAGAGCAACTCCAATAGTTCTCTAAAAAAGCTCCCTAAATTCATGTTTACCAAGTTGCTAAATAGCTATTGAGAGTAAAAAAATAGTTTGGTATCTAATAGTTCTTAATATTTAAAGAGTAGTTCAATTTTGAATCTAGTTTTGGCAACCCAATTTTTATGGAGTTACATGCGTTAGCGAAGGATCAGATCAAGACTTCGTCTCTCTAACGGCCTTCCTTTCCCTAGCAGCGTCGTGAGCGTCGACAGCCTGCAACAGCTCCATCGAACGTAATAAGTTGGAACTAATCATAGCTGCATTCGATGTCTTCTAGGAGCTAGTAATGGTTAGCCCCTTATACCTATCTACTACATCGAAAATGTAGGAGGAGGCGAATCTTGAGCCGACGCGTTGGACCTAGCAGGGCGTCACACCTGGCTTGGCGGCGGGGTTGAGTACCAAGGAGTTCAACTACAGAGGAAAAGACTTGGTCGTCTGGCGATGTGTTAGAGCTGTCTTGGTGGCAGAGGAGCGGGCCTGCTCCCATCATATTTGGTTGACGATAGGGTCGAGAGCAGAGGACATTAGGGGCAGAAAAGAAGGTCGGATAACACGATTTATGGATTAGCAGCGGTTCGACAGTGGAGGACAAGCTTGTGTCACTTATGTTCGATCTGGCTGCCTCGCCATGTGTAAAAGGATAAAGAAGAGCATGCCAGATATAACGACATCATTAAGGGGGAAAGGAAAAGATATAACGACATCATTAAGGGGGAAAGGAAAAAATAAGCATGTGGTGTGAAGAAATTGTGTCCACTGTGTTTGAGGAGTGTCTATCGAGCTCCAAATTTAGAGACCAACTGTGGTTAAATAGTGTGTTAAATAAATTTAGAAGTCTATTTACACTTACACAATTATTGGTTGTTTACTTAAATTTAAAATTTAAGATTTAGAGAGTTGTTTTGATACTATTAAGGCTAGTTTGGAAAAACTTTTCGAATTCCCGGAGATCGAGAAGAAAATTCCGAAGAAGATTTATATTTGCAAACTAGCCCTTAAAGTTACTATTATACTCTTCTTTAAAGACAATTTAATTTCACGTGAACCTGACAACTAAGGGGATGTTTGGAAGTAAAGTTTTTTCACAATTTTGAAAGAATATTGCAATATTTTCAAATACTGCATAATGGTGTTTGACAAGCTAGCTAAAATTTCTGTTTTCAAAACTGAAATATTGCAAATACTGTAGTTGTTTTAAGGTATTTTAAACTTATGTGTGGATCTTAGTTTTCAGAACTGTAATATTTTAAACTACGATATTATTATGACTAAAATATACCGTAATATTTAAAAAACTATATTTTCTAAAAACTTTATTCCCAAACAGTGACTAACAGCATTCACGAACCGGAGGCCAAATCCACCTATCCACGGACCACACAAATCGCCGGCACCATATCACCATTCCTCCGACGGGCAAGCAATTCTCGTGGATCAATTCTATGGACCGACAGCTATATATGCAATCTACCGAAACGGGTTGAGTTTAAAAAAAAACATACGGCAAGCCGAATGTCACATGTATAATTTACTGTTTGAATTGGGTAGTAGAACCAGTTAAAGTTAAGTAGATTGAATCCATATCGTATCTCTTATATTTAACTACTCACTCCGTCTTAAAATAGAGTCATTTATAGTCTATTTTTTCTATCCACATTCATTCAAATGATAATGAATATAGATATACACGCAAACTACATTCATATATTACTTAGAGGATGTTTGAAATTTTGAATACATAGAACTAATAGTTAGTTAGCTAAAAATTGTTAGTAGAATTAGCTAACTAATAAATATCTTTCTAATTATTAACTAATTTACAAAAATAGATATAGCTGAACTATTAGCTAGGTGTTTCCGTATTTGAATGTCTCAACTAATTTTAGCCACTAACTATTAGCTTTAGTGCATTCAAACACCTTCTTAATGAATGTGTAATTAGTCTAAAACATAATGAATGTGTAATTAGTTTAAAACAAATTATATTTTGGGACAGAGGAAGTACAATATTTCACAAACGCACATAATATATTATTGTAGTATTTTCTTAACAAACATTCTAAAGTATCATTAATTATTTTATAATTTATAAAAAAGCTGTAGTGTCAACATGAGGGTACCATATGTATCTAAGACAGTATTGTTACGGGAGCAGAGAAGTAAATTCTGGCATTGGAGAGTATCTCTATAAGGTTATGACGCCTCGATCTTAATATATAATAATTTTTATAGAGATTCGGCCTATAGTATGTGTAATACCATACGTCCTCTTGTTTTCCATGGATTATTATAAAGTAGATGATGTGCAAGATTACAAATTCTGTCATACACAAGCATACCAAATCACTGTATTGGCCAGATTGTCTTCAACTCTCTTAGCCCGAGTTTCGTGGATCTTGCTTAGGATTCTTGTGAGAAGTTATATGTTATTGGCCTTCTGGACCTTTAGTCCACAACAGTGATAGTAGTACATGCATATACATCGTCCTATGGTCCCTATTGTCATATGGCCATCCACTCACGTCTTATCATTGGATTATGGTCTGGTATCTACATTAGACGTGCACAGTCATACTCATTCCGGTGAGCCATGTAGGCATGAGTCTGCTTTGCATTAATGGTTTTTTATACCTTTATTATTGGGAGCAAGAGTCCTTGCACTGCCCAACGCTAGCAATAAGGATTTCCTTAATCCTCCAACGGATAGGATCGCCTGCCAAATGTGGTAATAGAAAGAGAAATGTGTCTTGATCCATTTCTACAACTGTTTTGATGATTAATGTCTAATACAACAATATGGAATAACATGTTTGTTAAGTGTGTATATGCACAATTAAATTCAAATAAACAGAAATTAAACTAGAGAATTCAAATAAGGTAAAGTTATATGACTTAGACTGGTTGGATCGTCAATAGAAATAATTGTCTAAGTCATGGGAACACTCTTAGACAAGTGAAATTAATTTGGAGAAGAGAATCCAAGAAAGAGACAAAGTTCAACTATATAGGGCACATTGGACCAGTCTAGTGGTCCACCGGTCCACCGGACCTGAATTCCATAGAGGTACGAAATGGGACCTCGACGACCTGGCGTACCGGACTAGTCCGGTGGTGCACCGAACTAGTTTACCAGAGAGATATGCGAATCATCTTCGGTGGCCTGGCACATCGGCCCAGTCTTGTGGTGCACCGGACCTGGGGTCCAATGGCTCTCTTAGCCCGTCAATGGACATCTCAACGGCTAGTTGACACGTGGTCGGTCCAGTATTACACCGAACTGGGTCGGTGCCCCGCAAGGATGGAAGACTAGAGCAGATCTCGTTGATGGTGGGCGACCATTGAGGTCCGGTGCACCAGCGCATAGCAGAATTTTTGCAATTCTCTCAACGGCTCTTTGGGGGCATTTGGGCTATATATACCCCCTAATTAGCCTCCTCAAGCACCAAAGTCATTGAAGAGCTAGAGTTTCATCCCTAATCATTAGAACGACACTCCAAAGAGATACAATCGTCCATATTCACGAGAATAGTCTAGAGAGAGCTAAGCTACAGTTGTGTGTGCTTGTGTTTTTGGTTCTTTGGTGTTGTTGTTATGCTCTTATGTGTGTTCTTCCTCCCTCTTGCTTTCATTGGATTTCTAACTCCCATTCATACACACAAGAGTCTTCAATCTCTGTGGAGTACCTTATTGGAAGAAACAATTGATCAAAGGAACTGAGGGCTCAAGTTGATCGGTGGATCACTTGAGAAGGTTAAGAGAGACCTAGTCCAGTGGGATACCTCAACAAGGACGTAGGTTCTTCATAACTGAACCTCATGAAATAAATTGATGTGTCTTATGTTTTTACTTCATGTAATTTGTCCTTCATCTCTCTCACTCTAAGTTTTTGCTATAATCTTCACTTGTGATATTTCCCTTATATTAATCCCACAATCTAGAAGAGCAAAAGGTGTAAGAACCTCCTTATCTCCTTATTCCTATTTGATCTAACATCTAATTTAGGATTCAAGTTTATTTTAAAGTTGTGAAATTTTATGTGTTGCCTATTCACCCCCTCTAGGAAATTATCAATTAGAATCAGAGCTCGATGCTTCATTTAAGGGTCTAACAACCCAAAGCGATGTCAGGAGAAGAATCCCAAAATATGAAGGAAAAGGAGGTGGACAACAACAAAAAGAAGGAATTGGAGAAGCCACAAGAAAAGAATGAGAAATCCACCGACTTGAGTCACAAGAAGAAGGATGTCAAAAAGAAAATGATGAAGAAGGTCGTCTACTACAAGACAGACTCATCTATAGTGCCATCAACATCAAGTAGTAGAGAATGTTCCTCCAAACATCATCACCAACAAAAGACGATAAAATCTAGTTTTAAACGTACTCCATCTAATTATTTTTGTATTTCTCAAAATTCAAATGCCCAATTACTTTTTGTTCCTCTTGGTAAACCACTTCACTTTGATGGTAAGAATTATTCATGGTAGAGTCATAAAATGGAAAGTCATTTATACTCACTCCATCCAAGTATATGGGATATTGTTGAAATAGGAATGGAGACCCCCAGACATTGACGACGAGAACTACAATCATGTGGAGATAAAGAAAATTGTCGGGGACCATAATTAGGGGTACCCTCAAGACTCTTAAATCTCAGCTGGTAACCCCCATCAGCACAAAGCTGCAAAGGCCTGATGGGTGCGACTAAGTCAAGGATCGGTCCATTCGAGGGACGCGATCACGCCTCGCCCGAGCCCAGCCTCGGGCAAGGGCAGCCGACCCCGGAGGATCTACGTCTCGCCCGAGGCCCCCCTCCAGCAACGGACACACCTTCGGCTCGCCCGAGGCCCAGTCTTCACCAAGAAGCAACCTAGGCCAAATCGCCACACCAACCGACCAAATCGCAGGGGCATTTAATGCAAAGGTGGCCTGACACCTTTATCCTGACGCACGCCCTCCAGTCGACAGAGCCGAAGTGACCGCAGTCACTTCGCCGCTCCACTGACCGGTCTGACAAGAGGACAGCGCCGCCTGCGCCGCTCCGACTGCTGAGCCACTCGACAGAGTGAGGCTGACAGCAGCCAAGTCCGGCCCTAGGCGCCATGGGAAACTCCGTTTTGCCCGACCCCAGGGCTCGGACTCGGTCTCAGCCCCGGAAGACGACGAACTCTGCTTCGCCCGACCCCAGGGCTCAGACTCGGGCTCGGCCCCGGAAGACGACGAACTCCGCTCCGCCCGACCCCAGGGCTCGGACTTGGGCTCAACCCTGGAAGACGGCGAACTCCGCTCCGCCCGACCCTAGGGCTCGCACTTGGGCTCAGCCCTGGAAGACGGCGAACTCCGCTCCGCCCGACCCCAGGGCTCGGACTTGGGCTCAGCCTCGAAAGACGACGAACTCCGCCTCGCCCGACCCTAGGGCTCGGACTCGGGCTCAGCTCCGAAGGACGACGAACTCCGCTTCGCCCGACCCCAGGGCTCGGACTCATCCCTGGCATCAGCCGACGGTCTCCGCCTCGTCCGACCCGGGGGCTCGGACTCGACCTCGACCTTGGAAGACAGACTCGACCTCGACCTCGGAGGAGCCTCCACCTCGCCCAACCTAGGGCACGGACCGACCACGTCAACAGGAGGCGCCATCATTACCCTGCCCCAAGCTGACTCAGGCTTCGGGAAACAAGACCGGTGTCCCATCTGGCTCGCTCCACTATATGAGTAATGATGGCGCCCCGCACGCTCTATGATGATGGCGGCTCTCAGCCCCTTACGGAAGCAAGAGGACGTCAACAAGGACTCGACAGCCCCGACAGCTGTCCTTCCGTCGGGCTCCAGCGCTCCTCCGATGGCCACGACACCACACGAACCGGGTGCCAAAACCTCTCCGGCTGCCACGATGGCATGTACTTAGGGCGCTAGCTCTCCTCCGCTAGACACGTTAGCACACTGCTACACCCCCCATTGTACACCTGGATCCTTTCCTTGCGCCTATAAAAGGAAGGAATAGGGCCCTCTTACAGAGGGTTGGCCGCGCGGGGAAGGATGGGACGGTGCTCGCGTGAGGCTGCTCGCTCCCTCCCGCGTGGACGCTTGTAACCCACTACTGCAAGCGCACCCGACCTGGGCGCAGGACAAACACGAAGGCCGCGGGATTCCACCTCTCACGCCCGTCTCCCTCCGGCTTCCTCCCCCCTTCGCGCTCCGTCTCGCGCCGACCCATCTGGGCTGGGGCACGCGGAGACAATTTACTCGTCGGTCTAGGGACCCCCCGGGTTTCAAACAACGACAGTTGGCGCGCCAGGTAGGGGCCTGCTGCGTGTTGACGAACAGCTTCCCGTCAAGCTCCAGATGGGCAGTCTCCAGCAACATTTCCAGCCCGGGACGGTACTCAGTTTCGGGAGTCTTGAGTTCATGTCCCTCGACGGCAGCTGCGACATGATACTCCTTCCTCCGCCGCGCGACAGCGACAATGGCGGCCGACAGCCCGCCCGCCGGCGGCGGAATCGACAACGTCTTCCCCGCGTGGTGGAAGAACAACATTCGAGCTCGCCCCGTCCCCTCCCCCGCCGACGGAGGAGGAGGCGGGGCAACCAAGGCCAAGCAGGAGGCGGCACCTCGTGGGCTGTCGAGCGAGTCGACGGCACCGGCGCCCCAACGGGGGACACGTCGGGCATCGACCTCGCGTCTGAGACGAAGACGAGCGCCGTCTCCCCGCAACACGCCAATCTCAAGCCAACGGACGACGCCAGCACGCTCGCGAGGGACTTGCTAGGCATCACCCTCGTACCTGAGACGACGGTGCAGTTAGCCCCTGACGTGACTTCATCACCGTCCGTCGACCAAGAGGTACCAACCGGTTCCCATCTCACGCCTTTTGGATTCAGCCTCGACCCACCAAGCAACTTCGCTTTGGTGGACGCTCTCGTAGAGGCGAGTCCAAACCCTCTGGGGTATCGTATGCGGTCACCCTGCGACCGGCTGACGGACGTCTCGACCTACGGGCCCTCGGGGTCCGAGGAAGATGACGAGCCTGACTTCTGTTGGGATTTCTCCGGACTTGGTAACCCCAGTGCCATGCGGGACTTTATGACCGCGTGCGACTACTGCCTTTCCGACTGTTCTGACGGTAGCCGCAGCCTCGGCGACGAGGACTGCGGCCCAAGTCGTGAATGTTTCCACGTCGATCTAGGGGGTCCCAACGAAGGCAACCATCTTGGTATGCCGGAGAACGGTGATCTCCCTAGGCCTGTGCCTCGCGTTGACATCCTACGGGAGCTAGTTGTGGTCCCTGTCCCGACGGGGGGTCATGACCCACAGCTCGAGCAAATCCGCGAGATGCAAGCCAGGCTCGACGAGGGGGCAGGAACACTTGAGCCGATCCGCCGGGACATCGGGCAGGAATGGGCGGGCCAACCTCCGGTCGGAGAAGTGCGTCACCTACCCCAGGGTATCCAGCACCGCATCGCCGACGATGTCAGGGTAAGGCCGCCACCGACTTCCAGTGGAGTCGGCCAGAACCTGGCTGCAGCGGCAATGCTTCTCCGCGCGATGCCGGAGCCATCAACCACCGAGGGGCGGCGTATCCAGGGAGAGCTCAAGAATCTCCTGGAGGACGCCGCGGTCCGACGGGCCGAAAGCTCCGCCTCCCGAAGGCAGGGGTACCCCTCGGAACATCGCGCCGCGACTTCCCGATTCATGCGGGAAGCCTCGGTCCACACCGGGCGCACGCGCAACACAGCGCCTGCGGCCCCGGGTCGCCTCGGCAACGAGCACCACCACCACAACCGTCGGACCCACCTCGACGAGAGGGTGCGCCGAGGCTACCACCCCAGGCGTGGGGGACGCTACGACAGCGGGGAGGATCGGAGTCCCTCGCCCGAACCACCCGGTCCGCAGGCTTTCAGCCGCGCCATACGACGGGCACCGTTCCCGACCCGGTTCCGAACCCCGACTACTATCACAAAGTACTCGGGGGAGACGAGACCGGAACTGTGGCTCGTGGACTACCGGCTGGCCTGCCAACTAGGTGGAACGGACGATGACAACCTCATCATCCGCAACCTCCCCCTGTTCCTCTCCGATACCGCTCGCGCCTGGCTAGAACACCTGCCTCCGGGGCAGATCTCCAACTGGGACGACCTGGTCCAAGCCTTCGCCGGCAATTTCCAGGGCACATACGTGCGCCCTGGAAACTCCTGGGATCTCCGAAGCTGCTGACAGCATCCGGGAGAGTCTCTCCAGGACTACATCCGGCGATTCTCGAAGCAGCGCACCGAGCTGCCCAACATCGCCGATTCGGATGTCATTGGCGCGTTCCTCGCCGGCACCACCTGCCGCGACCTGGTGAGCAAGCTAGGTCGCAAGACCCCCACCAGGGCGAGCGAGCTGATGGACATCACTACCAAGTTCGCCTCTGGCCAAGAGGCGGTTGAGGCCATCTTCCGAAAGGACAAGCAGCCCCAGAGCCGCCCACCGGAAGATGTCCCCGAGGCGTCAACTCAGAGCGGCGCCAAGAAGAAAGGCAAGAAGAGGTCGCAAGCGAAGCGCGACGCCGCCGACGCGGACCTTGTCGCCACCGCCGAGTACAAGAACCCTCGGAAACCTCCCGGAGGTGCCAACCCCTTCGACAAGATGCTCAAGGAGCTGTGCCCCTATCATCAGGGGCCCGTTAAGCACACCCTTGAGGAGTGCGCCATGCTTCGGCGCCACTTTCACAAGGCTGGGCCACCCGTGGAGGATGGCAGGGCTCGCGACGACGACAAGAAGGAAGATCACCAGGCAGGAGAGTTCCCCGAGGTCCGCGACTGCTTCATGATCTACGGTGGGCAAGTGGCGAACGCCTCGGCTCGGCACCGCAAGCAAGAGCGTCGGGAGGTCTGTTCAGTAAAGGTGGTGGCGCCAGTCTACCTAGACTGGTCCGACAAGCCCATCACCTTCGACCAAGCCGACCACCCCGACCACGTGCCGAGCCCGGGGAAATACCCGCTCGTTGTCGACCCCGTCATCGGCGACGTCAGGCTCACCAAGGTTCTCATGGACGGAGGCAGCAGCCTCAACATCATCTACGTCGAGACCCTCGGGCTCTTGCGGGTCGATCTATCCTCGGTCCGGGCAGGCGTTGCGCCTTTCCACGGGATAATCCCCGGGAAATGCGTCCAGCCCCTCGGACAACTCGATCTTCCCGTCTGCTTTGGGACGCCCTCCAACTTCCGAAGGGAGACCCTCACGTTCGAGGTGGTCGGGTTCCGAGGAACCTACCACGCAGTGCTGGGGAGGCCATGCTACGCAAAGTTCATGGTCGTCCCCAACTACACCTACCTCCAGCTCAAGATGTCGGGCCCCAACGGGGTCATCACCGTCGGCCCCACGTACCGACACGCGTACGAATGCGACGTGGAGTGCGTGGAGTACGCCGAGGCCCTCGCCGAATCCGAGGCCCTCATCGCCGACCTGGAGAGCCTCTCTAAGGAGGTGCCAGACGTGAAGCGCCACGCCGGCAACTTCGAGCCAGCGGAGACGGTTAAATCCGTCCCTCTCGACCCCAGCAGCGACGCCTCCAAGCAGATCCGGATCGGCTCCGAGCTCGATCCCAAATAGGAAGCAGTGCTCGTCGACTTTCTCCGCGCAAACGCCGACGTTTTCGCGTGGAGTCCCTCGGACATGCCCGGCATACCGAGGGATGTCGCCGAGCACTCGCTGGATATCCGAGCTGGAGCCCGACCCGTGAAGCAGCCTCTACGCCGATTCGACGAAGAAAAGCGCAGAGCCATAGGCGAGGAGATCCACAAGCTAATGGCGGCAGGGTTCATCAAAGAGGTATTCCATCCCGAATGGCTTGCCAACCCTGTGCTTGTGAGAAAGAAAGGAGGGAAATGGCGGATGTGCGTAGACTACACTGGTCTAAACAAAGCATGTCCGAAAGTTCCCTACCCTCTGCCTCGCATCGATCAAATTGTGGATTCCACTGCTGGGTGCGAAACCCTGTCTTTCCTCAATGCCTACTCGGGGTATCACCGGATCAGGATGAAAGAGTCCGACCAGCTCACGACCTCTTTCATCACACCCTTCGGCATGTACTGCTGTGTTACCATGTCGTTCGGTTTGAGGAATGCGGGTGCAACGTACCAACGGTGCATGAACCATGTGTTCGGCGAACACATTGGCCGAATGGTCGAGGCCTACGTCGATGACATCGTAGTCAAGACGAGGAAAGCCTCCAACCTCCTTTCCGACCTTGAAGTGACATTCCGATGTCTCAAGGCGAAAGTGAGAGCACCTAGAGGGGGGGTGAATAGGTGATCCTGGGAAACTTAAACTTATAGCCACAAAAACTTATTAAGTGTTAGCACAATGATTGCCAAGTGGCTAGAAAGGAGTCTCAACAAAACACAATACCACAAGAGATCAATCACAGAGATGACACAGTGGTTTATCCCGTGGTTCGGCCAAGACCAACGCTTGCCTACTCCACGTTGTGGCGTCCCAACGGACGAGGGTTGCAATCAACCCCTCTCAAGCGGTCCAAAGACACACTTGAATACCATGGTGTTTTGCTTGCTTTTTCTCAATCCCGTTTGCGAGGAATCTCCACAACTTGGAGCCTCTCGCCCTTACAATTGAAGTTCACAAAGAAACACAGAGCAAGTGGGAGTGAGCAACGCACACAAGACTTCAAAAGATCAGAGCAACAACACGCACACAAGTCGCAACAAGAGCTCGCAACGCAACTCAAAGAGTTCACAACTCCACAAGAGCTCTATATGCTATCACAATGAAACGAATGCGCGAGATCGATGTCTTGGTGCTTAGGAATGTTGTAGGAATGCTTGGTGTTCTCCTCCATGCGCCTAGGGGTCCCTTTTATAGCCCTAAGGCAGCTAGGAGCCGTTGAGAGCAAATCCAGAAGGCCAATCTTGCCTTCTGTCGTCGGGTGCACCGGACAGTCCGGTGCACACCGGACAGTCCGGTGCACACCGGACACTGTCCGGTGCCCGATTTCCTTCCTTAAATAGCGAAGCCGACCGTTGGCAGACTTGGAGCCGTTGGCGCACCGGACATGTCCGGTGCACACCGGACAGTCCGGTGCCCCCTTCTAGCCGTTGGCTCGGCCACGTGTCCCGCGCAGATCGCGCGGCCGACCGTTGGCCCGGCCGACCGTTGCACACCGGACAGTCCAGTGAATTATAGCCGTACGCCGTCGGCGATTTCCCGAGAGCGGCCACTTCGCTTGAGCCGGTCTGGCGCACCGGACACTGTCCGGTGCACCACCGGACACTGTCCGGTGCACCACCGGACAGTCCGGTGCCCCAGACCGAAACAGCCTCTTGGCTGTACATAGCCAACTCTTCTCTTCTCTTCTTCTTTCTGTTTCTGATACTTAGACAAGTATATTAGTACACAAAACCAATGTACTAAGACTTAGAAACATACCTTTGCTCTTGATTTGCACTTTGTTCATCCATGGGCATAGATTCACATTTAAGCACTTGTGTTGGCACTCAATCACCAAAATACTTAGAAATGGCCCAAGGGCACATTTCCCTTTCAATCTCCCCCTTTTTGGTGATTTATGCCAATACAACATAAAGCAACTAGAACAAGTGCAATATCACTTCAAATAAAAACTCAAATTTATTTTGATTCAATTTGGCATATATGGATCATCCTTTGCCACCACTTGGTTTGTTTTTGCAAATTAAAACACAAAATCCTATCTCTAAGTCAAATCCACTTGTAGAGACATAAAGAGAGGTTTTCCAAAGAAAATCGATTCAAGATTCCAAAAACTCCCCCTTTTTCCCATAATCAACACTTCTCCCCACAAGAGGCCAACTTTTGACAAAAGAGACAATGCAAGAGTTTTGTTAAAACCAAAAAGCTCTATTCTACTATTTTCAAAATCTCTCAAGTGGTAGCTGATCCATTTATCGCTTTGGCCTTTATTTTCTCCCCCTTTGGCATCAAGCACCAAAACGGGATCAATCTTGGCCCATAACCCCATTGCCTCACCAAAATCTTCAATTAAGAGCAAATAGGCAATAAGAGTTAATGAGATGAACTTGGAATAAGTTACCCTCTCATCGGAGTGCAGTGGAAGTCTTTCATGGTCCAAGTCCACCTTTTCCCTTTCGATCCTCCTTCGAGACTAAATTATCAAACTCGAACACATGGTTAGTCTCAAAGGGTCAAGTTGTAACACATCTCCCCCTAAACATGTGCATCACTTTGCAACGGACTTGTGAGGTCCAGGGAGTGTTTGTACAACTTGAGCACCACAATTAGCAACAAAATGCAGAAAGGAACATGATCATAAGGCATAAACACATGTATGCTACAATTCAATCCAAGTTCCGCGAATCTAAGACATTCAGCTCACTACGCAACCTGCAAAAGGTCTTCTCATCTAGAGGCTTGGTAAAGATATCGGCTAGCTGGTTCTCGGTGCTAACATGAAACACTTCGATATCTCCCTTTTGCTGGTGGTCTCTCAAAAAGTGATGCCGGATGTCAATGTGCTTTGTGCGGCTGTGCTCAACAGGATTTTCCGCCATGCGGATAGCACTCTCATTATCACATAGGAGTGGGACTTTGCTCAGATTGTAGCCAAAGTCCCTGAGGGTTTGCCTCATCCAAAGTAGTTGCGCGCAACACTGTCCTGCGGCAACGTACTCGGCCTCAGCGGTGGATAGGGCAACGGAGGTTTGTTTCTTAGAGTTCCACGACACCAGGGACCTTCCTAAGAATTGGCACGTCCCTGATGTACTCTTCCTATCGACCTTACATCCAGCATAGTCGGAGTCTGAATATCCAATCAAGTCAAAGGTAGACCCCTTTGGATACCAGAGCCCGAAGCAAGGCGTAGCAACTAAATATCTAAGGATTCGCTTCACTGCCACTAAGTGACACTCCTTAGGATCGGATTGAAATCTAGCACACATGCATACGCTAAGCATAATATCCGGTCTACTAGCACATAAGTAAAGTAATGACCCTATCATTGACCGTATGCCTTTTGATCAACGGACTTACCTCCTTTGTTGAGATCAGTGTGTCCGTCGGTCCCCATCGGAGTCTTTGCGGGCTTGGAGTCCTTCATCCCAAACCGCTTTAGCAGATCTTGCGTGTACTTCGTTTGGGAGATGAAGGTGCCATCTTTGAGTTGCTTCACTTGGAACCCAAGGAAGTAGTTCAACTCGCCCATCATCGACATCTCGAATTTCTGCGTCATCACCCTGCTAAACTCTTCACAAGACTTTTTATTAGTAGAACCAAATATTATGTCATCGACATAAATTTGGTACACAAACAAATCACCATCACATGTCTTAGTGAAAAGAGTTGGATCGGCTTTCCCAACCTTGAAAGCATTAACAATTAGAAAGTCTCTAAGGCATTCATACCATGCTCTTGGGGCTTGCTTAAGTCCGTAGAGCGCCTTAGAGAGCTTACACACGTGGTCGGGGTACCGTTCATCCTCGAAGCCAGGGGGTTGCTCCACGTACACCTCCTCCTTGATTGGCCCGTTGAGGAAAGCGCTCTTCACATCCATTTGGAACAACCTGAAAGAATGGTGAGCGGCATATGCTAGCAAGATACGAATTGATTCTAGCCTAGCCACAGGAGCAAACGTCTCCTCAAAGTCCAAACCTGCGACTTGGGCATAACCTTTTGCCACAAGTCGAGCCTTGTTCCTCGTCACCACCCCGTGCTCGTCCTGTTTGTTGCAGAACACCCACTTGGTTCCCACAACATTTTGCTTGGGACGAGGCACCAGTGTCCACACTTCATTGCGCTTGAAGTTGTTGAGTTCCTCCTGCATGGCCAATACCCAATCCGGATCTAGCAAGGCCTCCTCTACCCTGAAAGGCTCAATAGAAGAGACAAAGGAGTAATGCTCACAAAAGTTAACTAATCGAGATCGAGTAGTTACTCCCTTGCTAATGTCACCCAGAATTTGGTCGACGGGATGATCCCTTTGAATCATCGCTCGAACTTGGGTTGGAGGTGCCGGTTGCGCTTCTTCCTCCATCACGTGAACATCTTATGCTCCCCCTTGATCACACGCCTCCTTTTGATGAACCTGTTCATCATCTTGAGGTGGGGGATGCATCGTTGTTGAGGAAGAAGGTTGATCTCGTTCATCTTGTTCCTGTGGTCGCACTTCTCCAGTCGCCATGGTTCGTATAGCGGCCGTCGGAACATCTTCTTCATCTACATCATCACAATCAACAACTTGCTCTCTTGGAGAGCCATTAGTCTCATCAAATACAACGTCGCTAGAGACTTCAACCAAACCCGATGATTTGTTGAAGACTCTATACGCCTTTGTATTTGAGTCATAACCTAACAAAAACCCCTCTACAGCTTTGGGAGCAAATTTAGAATTTCTACCCTTCTTCACTAGAATGTAGCACTTGCTCCCAAATACACGAAAGTAAGATACATTGGGTTTGTTACCGGTTAGAAGCTCATACGACGTCTTCTTGAGGAGGCGATGAAGGTAGACCCTGTTGATGGCGTGGCAAGCCGTGTTCACGGCTTCCGTCCAAAAGCACTCGGGGGTCTTGAACTCTCCTAGCATCGTCCTCGCCATATCGATGAGCGTCCTGTTCTTCCTCTCTACCACACCATTTTGCTGTGGCGTGTAGGGAGCGGAGAACTCGTGCTTGATCCCTTCCTCCTCAAGGAATTCCTCTACTTGAAGGTTCTTGAACTCGGACCCGTTGTCGCTCCTTATCTTCTTCACTTTGAGCTCAAACTCATTTTGAGCTCTCCTGAGGAAGCGCTTGAGGGTCCCTTGGGTTTCAGACTTATCCTGCAAAAAGAACACCCAAGTGAAGCGGGAAAAGTCATCAACAATAACTAAACCATACTTACTTCCTCCTATGCTCAGATAGGCGACGGGTCCGAAGAGGTCCATATGCAGCAGCTCCAGCGGTCTTGAAGTGGTCATCACATTCTTGCTGTGATGTGCTCCTCCCACTTGTTTACCTGCTTGACAAGCTGCACATGGTCTATCCTTTTCGAATTGCACGTTAGTCAAACCTATCACGTGTTCTCCCTTTAGAAGCTTGTGAAGGTTCTTCATCCCCACATGTGCTAAGCGGCGATGCCACAGCCAGCCCATGCTAGTCTTAGCAATTAAGCATGCATCTAGACCGGCCTTTTCTTTTGCAAAATCAACTAAGTAAAGTTTGTCGTCTAATACACCCTTCAAAGCTAGTGAACCATCACTTCTCCTAAAGACAGACACATCTACATTTGTAAATAGACAATTATATCCCATATTGCATAATTGACTAACAGATAACAAATTATATCCAAGAGGCTCTACTAAAAACACATTAGAGATAGAGTGCTCATTAGAAAATGCAATTTTACCTAACCCTTTTACCTTGCCTTGATTCCCGTCACCGAATATAATTGAATCTTGGGAATCCTTATTCTTGACGTAGGAGGTGAACATCTTCTTCTCCCCCGTCATATGGTTTGTGCATCCGCTGTCGATAATCTAGCTTGAACCCCCGGATGCATAAACCTGCAAGGCAAATTTAGGCTTGGGACTTAGGTACCCAACTCTTGTTGGGTCCTACAAGGTTAGTTACAATTTCCTTAGGGATCCAAATGCAAGTTTTATCACCCTTGCATTTTGCCCCTAACTTCCTAGCAATTATCTTTTTATCATTTCTACAAATTGCAAAGGAAGCATTCAAAGCATGATATATTGTAGAAGGTTCATTAACTTTCCTAGGAACATTAACAACATTTCTCCTAGGCATATTATGAACAACATTTCTCCTACCAATATTTCTATCATGCACATAGGAAGAACTAGAAGCAAACATAGCATGAGAATCAAAATCATCATAAGCATTATAACTCCTATAAGCATTTCTAGTTTGTCTCCTATCATGGTACATAAAAGCATGGTACTTTTTAGCACTACTAGCCATAGGAGCCTTCCCTTTCTCCTTGGCGGAGATAGGAGCCTTGTGGCTTGTCAAGTTCTTGGCTTCCCTCTTGTAGCCAAGTCCATCCTTAATTGAGGGGTGTCTACCAATCGTGTAGGCATCCCTTGCAAATTTTAGCTTATCGAAATCATTTTTGC
Organism: Zea mays; assembly: GCF_902167145.1. Taxonomy (NCBI): domain Eukaryota; kingdom Viridiplantae; phylum Streptophyta; class Magnoliopsida; order Poales; family Poaceae; genus Zea; species Zea mays. The sequence continues at coordinate 25,736,014 of NC_050100.1, read as the reverse complement.
TAGTCTTAAGTTGGGCATTAAGACTAGCAACTTCATCATTTAATCTCGAAATTGAAACTAGGTGTTCACTACATGCATCAATATCAAAATTCTTACACCTAGTACAAATTATAACATGTTCTACACAAGAATTAGATTTATTTGCTACTTCTAATTTAGCATTTAAATCATTGTTAACACCTTGTAAAGTAGAAATGGTTTCATGACAAGTAGATAATTCACTAGAGAGCATTTCATTCCTTTTAATTTCTAGAGAAAGAGAGTTTTGCACACTAACAAATTTATCATGCTCCTCATATAAAAGATCCTCTTGTTTTTCTAGTAATCTATTCTTGTCATTCAAAGCATCAATCAACTCATTAATCTTATTAATTTTAGATCTATCTAATCCCTTGAATAAGCATGAGTAATCTATCTCATCATCATCACTAGACTCATCCTCACTTGAAGTATAAGTACTAGTATCATGAGTGCTTACTTTCTTCTCCCTTGCCATGAGGCAAGTGTGATGCTCGTTGGGGAAGAGAGATGACTTGTTGAAGGCGGTGGCGGCGAGTCCTTCATTGTCGGAGTCGGAGGAGGAGCAATCCGAATCCCACTCCTTTCCGATATGTGCCTCGCCCTTGCCCTTCTTGTAATGCTTCTTCTTCTCCCTTTTGTTCCCCTTTTCCTGGTCACTTTCATTATCGGGACAGTTAGCAATGAAATGACCAATCTTACCACATTTGAAGCACGAGCGTTTCTCCTTTGTCTTGTTCTTGCTTGGCTGTCCCTTGCGACCTTTAAGCGTCGTCTTGAAGCGCTTAATGATGAGGGCCATCTCCTCATTATTTAGCCCGGCCGCCTCAACTTGCGCCACCTTGCTTGGTAGCGCCTCCTTGCTCCTCGTTGCCTTGAGAGCAATGGGTTGAGGCTCATGAATAGGACCGTTCAACGCGTCGTCCACGTATCTCGCCTCCTTGATCATCATTCGCCCGCTTACGAACTTCCCAAGAACTTCTTCGGGCGACATCTTGGTGTACCTAGGATTTTCACGAATGTTGTTCACCAAATGAGGATCAAGAACGGTAAAGGACCTTAGCATTAGGCGGACGACGTCGTGGTCCGTCCATCGCGTGCTTCCGTAGCTCCTTATTTTGTTGATAAGGGTCTTGAGCCGGTTGTAAGTTTGGGTTGGCTCCTCTCCCCTTATCATTGCGAATCGTCCAAGCTCGCCCTCCACCAACTCCATTTTAGTAAGCATGGTGATGTCGTTCCCCTCGTGAGAGATCTTGAGGGTGTCCCATATCTGCTTGGCATTGTCCAAGCCGCTCACCTTATTGTACTCTTCCCTGCACAAAGATGCTAATAGAACAGTAGTAGCTTGTGCATTTCTATGGATTTGTTCATTTATAAGCATAGGGCTATCTGAGCTATCAAATTTCATTCCATTCTCTACAATCTCCCATATGCTTGGATGGAGAGAGAATAAGTGACTACGCATTTTGTGACTCCAAAATCCGTAGTCCTCCCCATCGAAGTGTGGAGGTTTGCCAAGAGGAATGGAAAGCAAATGCGAATTCGAACTATGTGGAATACGAGAATAATCAAATGAAAAGTTCGAATTGACCGTCTCCCTGTAGTCGTTGTCGTCGTCTTTTTGGGAAGAAGTAGACTCATCGCTATCGTCGTAGTAGACGATCTCCTTGATGCGCCTTGTCTTCTTCTTCTTCCCATCTTTGCGCTTGTGGCCCGAGCCCGAGTCAGTAGGTTTGTCATCCTTCGGCTCGTTGACGAAGGACTCCTTCTCCTTGTCGTTGATCACGATTCCCTTCCCCTTAGGATCCATCTCTTCGGGCGATTAGTCCCTTCTTGAAGAGAACGGCTCTGATACCAATTGAGAGCACCTAGAGGGGGGGGTGAATAGGTGATCCTGGGAAACTTAAACTTATAGCCACAAAAACTTATTAAGTGTTAGCACAATGATTGCCAAGTGGCTAGAAAGGAGTCTCAACAAAACACAATACCATAAGAGATCAATCACAGAGATGACACAGTGGTTTATCCCGTGGTTCGGCCAAGACCAACGCTTGCCTACTCCACGTTGTGGCGTCCCAACGGACGAGGGTTGCAATCAACCCCTCTCAAGCGGTCCAAAGACCCACTTGAATACCACGGTGTTTTGCTTGCTTTTTCTCAATCCCGTTTGCGAGGAATCTCCACAACTTGGAGCCTCTCGCCCTTACAATTGAAGTTCACAAAGAAACACAGAGCAAGTGGGAATGAGCAACGCACACAAGACTTCAAAAGTTCAGAGCAACAACACGCACACAAGTCGCAACAAGAGCTCGCAACGCAACTCAAAGAGTTCACAACTCCACAAGAGCTCTATATGCTATCACAATGAAACGAATGCGCGAGATCGATGTCTTGGTGCTTAGGAATGTTGTAGGAATGCTTGGTGTTCTCCTCCATGCGCCTAGGGGTCCCTTTTATAGCCCCAAGGCAGCTAGGAGCCGTTGAGAGCAAATCCAGAAGGCCAATCTTGCCTTCTGTCGTCGGGTGCACCGGACAGTCCGGTGCACACCGGACACTGTCCGGTGCCCGATTTCCTTCCTTAAATAGCGAAGCCGACCGTTGGCAGACTTGGAGCTGTTGGCGCACCGGACATGTCCGGTGCACACCGGACAATCCGGTGCCCCCTTCTAGCCGTTGGCTCGGCCACGTGTCCCGCGCAGATCGCGCGGCCGACCGTTGGCCCGGCCGACCGTTGGCTCACCGGACAGTCCGGTGCACACCGGACAGTCCGGTGAATTATAGCCGTACGCCGTCGGCGATTTCCCGAGAGCGGCCACTTCGCTTGAGCCGGTCTGGCGCACCGGACACTGTCCGGTGCACCACCGGACACTGTCCGATGCACCACCGGACAGTCCGGTGCCCCAGACTGAAACAGCCTCTTGGCTGTACATAGCCAACTCTTCTCTTCTCTTCTTCTTTCTGTTTCTGATACTTAGACAAGTATATTAGTACACAAAACCAATGTACTAAGACTTAGAAACATACCTTTGCTCTTGATTTGCACTTTGTTCATCCATGGGCATAGATTCACATTTAAGCACTTGTGTTGGCACTCAATCACCAAAATACTTAGAAATGGCCCAAGGGCACATTTCCCTTTCAGAAAGGCGTGAAGCTCAATCACAAAAAGTGTGTCTTCGGGGTTCCCCGAGGCATGCTCCTGGGGTTCGTCGTCTCCGAGCGGGGCATCGAGGCCAACCCGGAGAAGATCGCAACCATCACCAGCATGGGGCCCATCAAGGACTTGAAAGGCGTACAGAGAGTCATGGGATGCCTTGCGGCTCTGAGCCGCTTCATCTCGCGCCTCGGCGAAAGAGGCTTGCCTCTGTACCGCCTCTTAAGGAAGGCCGAATGCTTCACTTGGACCCCTGAGGCCGAGGAAGCCCTCGGGAACCTGAAGGCGCTCCTCACAAACGCGCCCATCTTGGTGCCCCCAGCTGCCGGAGAAGCCCTCTTAATCTACGTCGCCGCGACCACTCAGGTGGTTAGCACCGCGATTGTGGTTGAGAGACGTGAAGAGGGGCATGCATTGCCCGTCCAGAGGCCAGTCTACTTCATCAGTGAGGTATTGTCCGAGACCAAGATCCACTACCCACAAATTCAGAAGCTGTTGTACGCGGTGATCCTAACGTGGCGGAAGCTGCGACACTACTTCGAGACTCATCCGGTAACTGTGGTGTCATCCTTCCCCCTGGGGGAGATCATCCAGTGCCGAGAGGCCTCGGGTAGAATTGCAAAGTGGGCGGTGGAAATCATGGGTGAGACGATCTCGTTCGCCCCTCGGAAAGCCATCAAGTCCCAGGTCTTGGCGGACTTTGTGGCTGAATGGGTCGACACCCAGCACCCAACAGCTCCGATCCAACCGGAACTTTGGACCATGTTCTTCGACGGGTCGCTGATGAAGACAGGAGCAGGCGCAGGCCTGCTCTTCATCTCGCCCCTCGGGAAGCACCTACGCTACGTGCTACGCCTCCGCTTCCCAGCGTCCAACAACGTGGCCGAGTATGAGGCTCTGGTCAACGGGTTGCGCATCACCATCGAGCTAGGGGTCCGACGCCTCGACGCTCGTGGTGACTCGCAGCTCGTCATCGACCAAGTCATGAAGAACTCCCACTGCCGCGATCCGAAGATGGAAGCATACTGCGATGAGGTTTGGTGCCTGGAAGACAAGTTCTACGGGCTCGAGCTCAACCACATCGCCCGACGCTACAACGAGACGGCGGACGAGCTGGCTAAAATAGCCTCGGGGCGAACAACGGTTCCCCCGGACGTCTTCTCCCGAGACCTGCATCAACCCTCCGTCAAGACCGACGACACGCCCGAGCCCGAGAAGGCCTCGGCTCAGCCTGAGGCACCCTCGGCTCAGTCCGAGTTACCCTCGGCTCAGCCCGAGGCACCCTCGGCTCAACCCGAGGCACCCTCAGCTCGGTCTGAGGTACCCTCAGCTCCCGAGGGTGAGACACTGTGCATCGAGGAGGAGCGGAGCGGGGTCACGCCTAATCGAAACTGGCAGACCCCATACCTGCAATATCTCCACCGAGGAGAGCTACCCCTCGACCAAGCCGAAGCTCGGCGGTTGGCGCGGCGCGCCAAGTCGTTCGTCTTGCTGGGAGATGGGAAGGAGCTCTACCACCGCAGCCCCTCGGGCATCCTCCAGCGATGCATTTCCATCGCCGAAGGCCAGGAGCTCCTACCAGAGATACACTCGGGGGCTTGTGGCCATCACGCAGCACCTCGAGCCCATGTTGGAAATGCCTTCCAACAAGGTTTCTACTGGCCAACAGCGGTGGCCGACGCCACTAGAATTGTCCGCACCTGCGAAGGGTGTCAGTTCTACGCAAGGCAGACCCACCTGCCTGCTCAGGCCTTGCAGACCATACCCATCACCTGGCCATTTACTGTGTGGGGTCTGGACCTAGTCGGCCCTTTGCAGAAGGCACCCGGGGGCTACACGCACCTGTTGGTCGCCATCGACAAATTCTCCAAGTGGATCAAGGTCCGACCCCTAAACAACATCAGGTCCGAACAGGCGGTGGCGTTCTTCACCAACATCATCCATCGCTTTGGGGTCCCGAACTCCATCATCACCGACAACGGCACCCAGTTCACCGGCAGAAAGTTCCTGGACTTCTGCGAGGATCACCACATCCGGGTAGACTGGGCCGCCGTGGCTCACCCCATGACGAATGGGCAAGTAGAGCGTGCCAACGGCATGATTCTACAAGGACTCAAGCCTTGGATCTACAACGACCTCAACAAGTTCGACAAGCGGTGGATGAAGGAACTCCCCTCGGTGGTCTGGAGTCTGAGGACGCCGCCGAGCCGGGCCACAGGTTTCACACCGTTCTTTCTAGTCTATGGGGCCGAGGCCATCTTGCCCACAGACTTAGAATACGGTTCCCCGAGGACGAGGGCCTACACCGACCAAAGCAATCAAGCTAATCGAGAAGACTCACTGGACCAGCTGGAAGAGGCTCGGGACATGGCCTTACTACACTCGGTGCGGTACCAGTAGTCCCTGCGACGCTACCACGCCCGAGGGGTTCGGTCCCGAGACCTCCAGGTGGGCGACCTGGTGCTTCGGCTGCGACAAGACGCCCGAGGGCGGCATAAGCTCACGCCTCCCTGGGAAGGGTCGTTCGTCATCGCCAAAGTTCTGAAGCCCGAAACGTACAAGCTGGCCAACAGTCAAGGCGAGGTCTACAGCAACGCTTGGAACATCCAACAGCTACGTCGCTTCTACCCTTAAGATGCTTTCAAGTCGTTCGTATGCCTCATTCCCACGCAAAGTTTAGTCATCAAGGAAGGGTCAGCCTTGCCTCGGCAAAGCCCAACCCTCCCTCGGGGGCTAAAAGGGGGAACCCCCTCTGCGTCAAAATTTTCAATCAAAAAGGCTTCCGCGTTCCCCCGGCTATGTCGGTAGTAGGACCCCAAGAAGCGAACGCGGGTGCATGTAAGTGGCAAGGCTAACTGAGCCGAGGGACTCCTACGCCTCTGGGTCACGGATACCTCACTCGTCACCTACCACGAAAAATGACTCCTACTTGGGCAAGCCACCCTGCTACTGACGAACGGGGCCAGACACGCAAAATGAAAGGAAAAGGGGCACGACTTTATACTGCGATAATAAAGTGTTCGGGCCTCAGCGGCCGCAAAAGACACACGTGCATTCAAAGGAAACTGCTCCGGCAGAGTTAGGCGTCGCCCGGGGAAGGAGCCGCGCCTTTGGCTTCGTCCCCGCCTTTGGCAAAGTCCACCCCGGCTTCAGACGACGGCGCAGGCGGGAGGATCTCTGCCTTGAAGGTGGTCGCCAGCACTGCGCTCGGGCCCGCGGCGGCCGCGTCGAGCCTCTAGACTTCAGCCAGGGCGGCTTCATCTTCGTCAGGGAGGCAATACCCCTCGCTGACCCGCTCCAGATCCACGACGTAGTGGGAAGCAAGCACGGCGAAGGCCCACCTGACGCCGTGGTGTAGCGCCTCGCGGAGTCTGCCGCGCACGTGGTCAGCCAAGGCCTGCAGGCGACTTTGAGGGGAGCTTCCTGAGGGGACGTCGCCGAAGCCAAAGACCCGGCAGAAGTCCGAGATGGCCTCGGACATGGCCGCGTGGTCGGCCTCCCTCTGCTCGGCCGCCTAGGCAAGCGCCCTGGTGGACTCATCAAGGGCAGACTCGAGCTCTGCGAACAGCCAGAGCGCAAGGCCTCAAACACAAGTGGAGGAAACAAGCTGAAACGAAAACCGAAAACAGCCAGGACATACCTCCGGCTCGGGCACGCTTCTCCGAGGCTACGGCTTGGGCTACGACTAGGTCTGCTGCAAGGGCTTCGGCCTCGGCAGCCCGGCCCCGAGATTGATTCGCTCATCGACGACCTGGTCGAACTCCGACTGCCGTCGCTGCACCTCTGCGCGTGCCGCTGCTGCCTCTGCTCTCAGATCGGCGCAGACCAACCAAAGGTCCGCCACCTCGGCGCCCTGCTGGGAGAGGCGCGCGGTAGCCCCGGCGAGCGAGGTCCTCAGGGATCGCAGCGAGCCCCAGACATCGACCTCGTGGCGGATGAACGACGACTTGGCGGTGCTCAGATCCGTCAGATCCTGAGGGAAGGAAGCGGGGCGTCACAAAGGACGCCTTGATCACAAAAAAGGTATGCCTGAAATCATTACCTGGAGGATCTTGGGGACGTCCCTGCAAAATACCTCCAAGGATGACCGGAGCGACCCCACCGTTGCTTCAGCACACTCGCGGAGCTCGTCCCAAGACTGCTCCTCCCGCTCATCGTCAAGAACGAAGAAGGGATCCGAAGCCTCACGGGTCCGGAACCGGAGCAACTGGCGCCGCCCCTCGGAGCTCCGCCACGCTGGGACAAGGCTGCCGCTCGGCGGGACGGGTCGCGTTTCCACGCCCCCCTCCTCCGAGGCACCAAGCGTCGACGCCTCGGCCATCTCAGCGTCGGCGGTGACAGGTCGCTCCCCCGACCGGGACGGCAGCGGCTTCGGCAGCGGCTTCGGCAGCAGCTGGCGCCAGCACCGGCGGCATGTCTGGTGGGCCCGAGGCCACGTTCGCGCCAGCCACCTCCCCCAGCGCGACGGCCACCTCGACAGAAGAGCCGGCCTCGGGAACTCGCTCCACGGCGACTGGTGCCGCCTGAGCCCCCCGCTGTGGGGCGCCTTGCGAGAAGGTCAGCTGAACGGCGAGGCCCGGCGCGGCACCGGCTGCGGAAGCCGACGCCGTCTTAAGGACTTTCCGGGGAGCCAGATTGGTCAGGCCATGGCTTCGCTTGCTGAGGAGGAAAGGAAAGTCGCGGTCGGGACATACAAATGAGGAGCCAGGACGAAGACGTTCTAAGGTACATACCCGCTCCGGGCCATGATCAACCGTGCCTGAGGAGAGGTCTCTCGGATCTCGACCCCCGAAGGTACCGCCGAGGTCCGCCTCGCCGCCAGCTTCGGTACCATCCTCACCTTGGGCACCTTGGACGCCCGGGAGACGGACTGCCCAGGCGCTGCCGGCATGGGCGACGGCTCTCGGGGAACAGGCGCCTCGGCCTGACTCCCCGGGGTCACCTCAACTTCCCTAGCCGAGGGGTCGAGTACCCCCTCGGTCTGCCCCCGCTCTTCGGGCCGGGACCTCAGCGTCCCGACCCCGAGAACTGACGGTGCCAGCCCGCTCGGGGGCTGGCTTGACGACTCCTGGCCTAGCCTCAAACCCGGGCTGAGGCCAAGGCGAGCAACCATGTCGTCATCCTCGTCATTGTCTTCATCATCGTCGTCGTCGTCAGGCGTTTCCGGCGACGGCTCCCTCGGGAGTCCATCCCTCTCCTGCTGACGATGGAGCTTTTCCAAGGCGCCTCGGGCCCGCGTCCGCTCGCGGGCCCGAGCCTTCTTCGCATCCTTTTTCTTCTTCTTCTCCTCCGCGGCAACCCGCCGCGCTGCTCGGTCCACCGCATCCTCTGGGACCCGTGGCCGGGAAGGCTTGTGACACCCTACCTCCTGGAGACAGATGAAAAGTCTCGACCGTAAGGACCAAGGGCAATCCGACGCAAGGAGAAAGAAGGAGCGGACCCTCACCAGGGACACACACCCGCGGTCGGGGCGCATCAAGGGCTGGGAGAAGGCGCTGGCGTCCGATTTTCCCAACGCGACGACCACCCGCTCGTGGAGAACGTCGATGGGAAGGGGATCTGAGGACATCCGCGAGCCCTCCAAGTCAGCCTCTGGCGTCATCTCCCAAAGCGGCAACCGCCGCTCCGCCAAGGGAAGCACCCTCCGGCGATGAATGGCGGCAATCACTCCCGCAGCGGTGAGCCCTCCTTTCCGAAACGCCTCCAGGGCCTTGAGAAGGGGCTCGAGATTCTTCTGTCTGTCGTGCGGGGTCCCGTAGCGCCAAGCATCGGCAGCGACGGTGACCACTCGCTGAGAAAACGACGGGAGCCTCTCGTCGTCATTCCGGAGATAGAACCACCGGCGCTGCCACCCTTTATTCGAGGACGCAAGGACGGCGGGAATATACTGCGATGCCCGCGACTGCCTCAGCTGGAGGATGCAGCCACCAGCCCGCACTACCGCGCGGACCCTTCTCTCCCCCGTCGGCGAAGCAAAAAGCTCCGCGGAGAACAAATGAGTCCACAAGTCCCAGTGGGGGTCGATCCCCAAGTATCCTTCGCACACCGCTACAAAGATGGCGGCTTGCGAGATGGAGTTGGGGCTGAGGTTGTGCAACTCCACCCCGTAGTTATGCAGGATCGCCCGCATGAAGCGGCTTGCCGGCACACCGAATCCCCACTCGTGGAAGGAGATGAAGCTCACGACGTACCCCGGCGGCGGGGACGGGGCGGCTCCGTTCTGGGGGGAATCCACTCCAGCTGCCTCTCATCAGAGAGAGGGCGAAGTAAACCCTCAGCAACGAGGTCCTCCAGGTCATCCGCCGTGATTGTGGAGAAAGGCCATGGGTCGTGCGGTGAAATAATGGTCACCCGGTCGGCCATCACCGAGCAGAAGGGGTGGCGGCGGAAAGGACTGGGTGGGCGATTTCCTTTTCTCTGGTTAAATCTCTCAGGTTGCGAAAACCTAAGAAGGAGGCAAGAAGCAGAGCAAAGAACCGTCACCAGACCCTCCCCCGAGTATATAAAGACCAAGGCGAGACCCGTTCAACGCGTCGCCCGAACCCGCCGCGGGATTCAAAGACTCAAAGCGAAACGACCGTTCCTCGAACGGCTCGCGCACGCGCAACGGCTGCCCCGCGAACCAATCGCCCCGTCGCATTAACTCCGCGGCAGGACAGGCGGCGCCTCAGGCAGGAGAAGCAAGCGACGCTTCGCCTTCGCCATAATGACCGCGTCAAAAAAGGTACGCCACGTCATTCGATTTCGTATCCTTTTCCTTTTCCTCTTTCTCTCTCTTACAACAGGGACCGGGAAAGGGGGATACCCCGAAAAGGATCCTTCTCCATGAAGGAAACAAGCCCCAAGCCTCCCTACTAATCAGAGGTTCAAAGGCTGGCCCCTCGGAGGGGTTCAACAGCCGCCTCAGAGCGCTTGGGTTCCGCGCCCACTACTGGTCAGAGGTTCGAAGGCCGGCCCCTCGGAAGGGTTCAACGGCCGCCTCAGGCCACTCGGGCTCCGCGCCCACTACTGATCAGGGGTTCGTAGGCTGGCCCTCGAAGGGTTCACAACCGCCTCAGACACGGATGACCCTGGGTACGTTCGATACATAACCAAGGCTTGGGCTACGCTCCCGAGGTACCCTAGGACATTTCCGAGACCAACGGGAACGATCTTGTAACGGAATCCCATCAGAGGGAGGCATCGAGCCCTCGGACCCCGTCGAAAGGGGACCGGGTCCGGCAGATCACCCGCAGGTACTTTTGGAGCACGCCTCCGGGCCTCTAGCCGACCCCTAACAAATGGGGCACGGGCGTCCACTCGGATTACCCGCCAGCAGCTCACCGGAGACACCATGTTCGGCGCCCTCCGAGGGCAACATGGCGCTTTCCCCCCTCCTCCTTGCGGAAAGGCGACACAGGGGCGTATGTAAAAAAGTCGAGTCTGCCCTTGACCGTCCTCTCACCCTGTGCAGAGGCTCAGGGGCTGCTCTCGCAAACCTGGCTCCGGCCAAACCGTTGACAGCGTCAACATACCAGCCCGAGAACTTGGGACCCGACCGTGCACCCGGGCTATGGCCAGCTCGCATGAGGGAACAACCAGACCAGCCGAAGTGTTGCGAAACGCACTAAGACCTTGAAGGAGTCAAACTACTCCTCCGAGGCCTCGGGGGCTACACCCGGCGGGTGCGCTCGCGCGCACCCACCGGAACAAAATGCAACCAAAAAAGGCTGGTCCCCTTGCAAAAAAGTGCGGCAAAAGCCTCCAAGCGAGTATTAACACTCCCTTCGAGGCTCGGGGGCTACTGTCGGGGACCATAATTAGGGGTACCCTCAAGACTACTAAATCTCAGCTGGTAACCCCCATCAGCACAAAGCTGCAAAGGCCTGATGGGTGCGACTAAGTCAAGGATCGGTCCATTCGAGGGATGCGATCACGCCTCGCCCGAGCCCAGCCTCGGGCAAGGGCAGCCGACCCCGGAGGATCTACGTCTCGCCCGAGGCCCCCCTCCAGCAACGGACACACCTTCGGCTCGCCCGAGGCCCAGTCTTCACCAATAAGCAACCTAGGCCAAATCGCCACGCCAACCGACCAAATCGCAGGGGCATTTAATGCAAAGGTGGCCTAACACCTTTATCCTGACGCACGCCCTCCAGTCGACAGAGCCGAAGTGACCGCAGTCACTTCACCGCTCCACTGACCGGTCTGACAAGAGGACAGCGCCGCCTGCGCCGCTCCGACTCCTGAGCCACTCGACAGAGTGAGGCTGACAGCAGCCAAGTCTGGCCCTAGGCGCCATGGGAAACTCCGCTTCGCCCGACCCCAGGGCTCGGACTCGGGCTCAGCCCCGGAAGACGATGAACTCCGCTTCGCCCGACCCCAGGGCTCGGACTCGGGCTCGGCCCCGGAAGACGACGAACTCCGCTCCGCCCGACCCCAGGGCTCGGACTTGGGCTCAGCCCCGGAAGACGACGAACTCCGCTCCGCCCGACCCCAGGGCTCGGACTTGGGCTCAGCCCCGGAAGACGGTGAGCTCCGCTCCGCCCGACCCCAGGGCTCGGACTTGGGCTCAGCCCCGGAAGACGGCGAACTCCACTCCGCCCGACCCCAGGGCTCGGACTCGGGCTCAGCCCCGAAGGACGACGAACTCTGCTTCGCCCGACCCCAAGGCTCGGACTCAGCCCTGGCATCAGCCGACGGTCTCCGCCTCGTCCGACCCGGGGGCTCAGACTCGACCTCGACCTTGGAAGACAGACTCGACCTCGACCTCGGAGGAGCCTCCACCTCGCCCAACCTAGGGCACGGACCGACCACGTCAACAGGAGGCGCCATCATTACCCTGCCCCAAGCTGACTCAGGCTACGGGAAACAAGACCGGCGTCCCATCTGGCTCGCTCCACTATACGAGTAATGATGGCGCCCTGCACGCTCTATGACGATGGTGGCTCTCAGCCCCCTTACAGAAGCAAGAGGACATCAGCAAGGACTCGACAGCCCCGACAGCTGTCCTTCCGCCGGGCTCCAGCTCTCCTCCGCTAGACACGTTAGCACACTGCTACACCCCCCATTGTACACCTGGATCCTTTCCTTGCACCTATAAAAGGAAGGACCAGGGCCCTCTTACAGAGGGTTGGCAGCGCGGGGAAGGATGGGACGGCGCTCGCGTGAGGCCGCTCGCTCCCTCCCGCGTGGACGCTTGTAACCCCCTACTGCAAGCGCACCCGACCTGGGCGCGGGACAAACACGAAGGCCGCGGGATTCCACCTCTCACGCCCGTCTCCCTCCGGCTTCCTCCCCCCTTCGCGCTCCGTCTCGCGCCGACCCATCTGGGCTGGGGCACGCGACGACAATTTACTCGTCGGTCCAGGGACCCCCCGGGTTTCGAAATGCCGACAGAAACCATACACCATGACTCCCAAGCTACCACAGTATTACTTGCTTCTCTATGCAGGGAAGAATACACCAAGTTGAATGGCGTGGAAAGGACCAAAGATATATTGGAAAGTTAAAGATGGCACATGAAGGTGACAAGATCACCAAGATGGAGCTCCTAGAATGAGAGCTTGAGAGATTTGTCATGCTTAAAGTAGAAGGCATACAAGAGGTTTACAATCGCCTTAAAGGCCTGGTAAATCAAATCCACAACCTTGGGAGCAAGAAGTGGACGAACCATGAAGTGGTAAAACTCATGTTAAGGCTTTTTACTTCACACAATGCTACTCTTGTATCTCTAGTTCATGTGAATCCTAGACACATGAAAATGTCTCCTGAGGAAGTACTTGGGAAGTTCCTTAGGCATGAGATGATGGTGAGGGACTCCAAGTACATCGAATACTTGGTGTCGTGGTTTTGGTAACCGGGGGACAATAGATTTGTGTTCGATGGGGATGCAAGCGCAGACTCACTTCAAATGGTGGATCACGGAGATCCGAGCAAGGAACTGTGACACGGGGTTTATACTGGTGCAGGCTTTCGCCCTAGTCGAGTGTAGTACTGATCGTAGTATTGCTTTGAGGCGTGTTATAGCTGGTGTGCTTGTGTTTTCGAAAGAAAGTTTTCCTGTCCCTTTTATAGCTCAATGGTGGATTTAAAGTGGGGATTTGTATTCTACTGGGAGGGGGCTCGGTCTGTTGCCTTTGGATGGCGTAGTTCTCCTAACATCGCTAGTAGGATCATGCGTTGTCGTGCCCTAGTATGGCGTTCCATCTTGTCCATATGGTATACGAGTTCTTGTAGCTTGTTCGATGTCGATGTTGCGGTACCTGGCGGGCCTCGCAAGGTGGACTTACAGCGAGGTTGAGGGTTGTGTTTAGTACTGCTTCATCTTTCGTCATGCCCCTTGCGTCACTATCAAGCGTGCGTAGGTATACGTCTGGTATGGGGTATTGTCTCGTACTTTCCAGTGTATGGGCCACTATAGAGACTCTGGTGATGAGGTCTCCACGAGGATATGTCCGAGGGCGCATTCGGGGGTGTTCTGTCGTGTCTGCTAGAGATATTTTTGTATTGTATGTACGGTTCGAACGTGGTTTAGTGATGTTGCATCTTGTTGCGGTCGTCGTGGGTCAAGTGTGCGGCCCGGGTTCCTCCCTCGTGGATTCGCTCAGCGAGGACTTGGTCGTTCGTCCCGTCTCGCAGACTTGCTCGGCAAGACACTGGTCGGTCGCCCCGCCTCGCAAACTTGCTCGGTGGGGATTTGGTCGATCGCCCCGCCCCACAGACTTGCTCAGTGGAGACTTGGTCGGTAAATGGGCTAGAGTGAGGTTTATGGGCCTCGCCTTGGGTACCCCTTTCTTGGGTACCCGACACTTGGTGCAAGGGAATATCTCCTTCAATGAACCACAAGATATTGCCTTCAAGGCAACAAATGAGAAGAGGGAGACCCTAAGCTCTTGTCCTTTCGGCCCTTCATGATCTGCTTGAAACTCCTAATGAAGAGTGCCATCTCCTTCTCATCAAGGCTTGATTCTTCCTCTTCATCCTCACTTGGTGTCTCCTTTTTGATCACTTTTGCCTTATGCTTATTGCTTGCTTTTAGGGCAATTTCTTTTGGCTTAGTGGTGGTGATGATCCCTTTGGAGAGGTTCTTCATGTACTTGGCCTCCTCCATGATGTCGTGGTTGATGATCTTGCCAAGTACTTCCTCTAGGGTAACCTTTCTGTAATTTAGGGCTTCACGGATTAGTGTACATAATACGGTGTTCCTTACCAAGAAAGGCCACAACATCCTTTTGACCACTTCATGGCCATTCCACTTATTGCTCCCGATACTCCAAAGCTTGTTGATTGAAAGTCGCCTAGAGGGGGTGAATATGCGAAACACTAAGACCCCGTTGAACCTACTCCCCATTGAGGAGGCCACAAAGGTCGAGTCTTTTTCAACCCTTTCCCTCTCTCAATCGATCACTTAGACCGGTTGAATGCTTCTTCTTAATCTCAAGGATCAATAAGACCCCGCAAGGACCACCACACACTTAGGTGTCTCTTGCTAGCTTTACAAGTCACTAGAGAGTTTTAGAAGGAGATGAAGAAAGCACGATTAAGAAAACCAAGCAACAAGAGCAAAAAATGAAACACGGATCACACTTTCTCAAATCACTAAACACTAATGATCACTAGTCACAAATGTGGGACTTGGAGATGTTTGGAAGCTTTGAATGTGTATTGAGATGGAGTATTTGCTCTTGTACTAAATGTGAGTGAATAAAATGCTTGGATTTAGTGAATGGAGTTGGTTGGGGTTGTATTTAAAGCCACAAACCACTTCCTAGTCGTTGCCTTCTTCCTGCCATCTGCGGACGGTCCGCGCCCCTGGTCCGGCCGGTCCGCCCCTGTACATCAACGACTGAAATCGCAACGGTGAGCAGTAACGACTATATTAATGGCTACAAGTGCATTTAATGTGTCATCAAATTGTCAAACAGAGCAGTTGTGGACGGTCCGGCCGTGCACCCTGGACAGTCCGCGAAAACACTAAAAATGCATTTTACCGAACCCGTCACCTTCGGGTTTTTTTGGTTTTTGAACGGTCGGACGGTCCGCGCATGAGGGCGGACCGTCCGCGCTTGGTCTCGAACGGTGCTCGCTCCTCCTTCGGACATTCCGCTGTGTAAACGATGTTTTTTGCAGTGTTCCTGTCTGAGGTCTCCTTGGTGTCATGGATGGTCCGCCACAAGGGCCCGAACGATCCGCGCACAGGAGAATTTCCAAAACTCTTCTCTTGTCCGGAATAATCTACGGTATTCTGAATAGTTGACTTAGAATTGATGTAGATGAACTTATGCACCTGAGAAAAGATCAACTAGCCAAACTAGTTAGTCCATAAGATTTGTAATGGGCGTCAAACACCAAAATCAATTATGGGAAATGGTTAAGGCCATTTCCGTTTTAATCTCCCCCTTTTTGGTGATTGATGCCAACACAAACCAAAGCAAACATAAAGTATAGAAATGTAGCTAGTTTGCATTTTGACAGTTGTGCATAAGTTACTTTGAAATGAAAGCAGTTATAAGTATATGAATGTTTTGACATAATTAAGATTTCGGACCACGTTTGCACCACTTAGCTTGTTTTTGCAAATCTTTTGGAAAAGTCTTTTCAAATTCTTTTGCAATTAGCCAATGGTATAAGAATATGATTTCGAAAGGAATTTCCAAGTTTTGAAAGATTCTCCCCTTTTTCAAATGCTTTTCCTTTGGCTAAATAAAAGCCCCCTGAAAAAGTTCTTCCCTAAGTTGTCAAGAGGGTTTTTTTACAAATGTAATAGTTCAAAATTTGAATTTTTTTTCAGAAAACAGGGTGCTGGTGCGGTCCTTTTGCTTTGGCCTATTAATTTCTCCCCCTTTGGCATTAATCGTCAAAAATGAAGAAGTCTAGTGGCCTTTTAACAAGAAAGGTATGAATGTAAATACATGAGTAGGGCAAAGGGTATACGATACTGACGAAGTTGTAGTGGAAGCCTTGCCTTTGCCTACTACTCTGTTTCCCTTTCAATCTAAGACTAAGTAAGAAATACTCTTGGAAGCACATTAGTCGTAGCTTTGGCACAAGAAGAATAAGAAATATGCATTTGTATCAAATGAAAGAGACATGACATGATCAAAGGCATAAAATGAGCAATGTGAGCAAGATTTCAATCAAAGTTATGAGAATCTAAGACATTTAGTTCATTCCTAAGCTTGCTAGAGGACTTTTCATCTAAAGGCTTGGTGAAGATATCGGCTAACTGGTTGTGGGTGCTAACATAAGCAATTTTGATATCTCCCCTTTGTTGGTAAGAAATACTCTGGAAGTGATACCGGATGTCTATGTGCTTTGTGCGGCTGTATTCAATAGGATTGTCCGCCATGTGGATTGCACTCCCATTGTGTTCCATTGTGTCTCTCAGAAAGAGAGACTTTGCTCAATTTGCAGCCATAGTCCCTAAGAGTTTGCCTCATCCAGAGTAATTGTGTACAACAATGTCTTGTAGCAATATACTCAGCTTCAATGGTCGATAGAGCTACTGAATTTTGTTTCTTTGAAGCCCAAGACACCAGGGATCTTCCTAGAAACTGACAAGTCCCTGATGTACTCTTTCTTTCAATCTTACATTCAGCATAATCAACATCAGAATACCCGATTTGATCAAAGGTAGATCCCTTGGGGTACCATATCCCAAACTTAGGAGTGTTAACTAAATATCTCATGATTCTTTTCATGGCCCTTAGATGGATTTCCTTAGGGTCGGCCTGGAACCTTGCACACATGCACACTAAAAGCATAATATCCAGTTGTGAAGCACATAAGTAGAATAAAGATTCTATCATCGATCGGTATACCTTTTGATCTACAGATTTACCTCCAGTGTCGAGGTCGAGATGCTCATTTGTGCCCATAGGAGTCTTGATGGGTTTGGCATTCTCCATTCCAAATTTCTTGAGAATATCTTGAATGTACTTTGTTTGAAAAATGAAGGTGTCCTCTTGGAGTTTCTTGATTTGAAATCCAAGGAAATACTTTAACTCCCCCATCATTGACATCTCAAAATTTTGTATCATAATTCTACTAAACTCTTCACAAGATGACTTGTTAGTAGACCCAAAAATATATCATCAACATAAATTTGGCATATAAACAAGTCTTTGTAAATTGTTTTAGTGAAGAGAGTAGGATCTGCTTTTCCGACTTTAAAACCATTAATAATAAGAAAGTCTCTCCGACATTCATACCATGCTCTTGGGCCTTGTTTGAGCTCATAAAGCGCCTTTGAGAGCTTATAAACATGTGAAGGATATTCACCATCTTCAAAGCCGGAAGGTTGCTCAACATACACCTCTTCCTTGATAGGACCATTGAGAAAGGCACTTTTCACATCCATTTGATATAGCTTAAAGCCATGGTAAGTAGCATAGGCAAGTAATATTTAAATTGACTCGAGCATAGCTACGGGTGCATAAGTTTCATCGAAATACAAATCTTCATCTTGTGAATATTCTTTTACAGCAAGTCGGACTTTGTTTCTAGTCACCACACCATGCTCGTCTTGTTTTTTGTGAAATACCCACTTGGTACCTACAACATTTTGGTTAGGATGTGGAACTAAATGTTATACCTCATTCCTCGTGAAGTTGTTGAGCTCCTCTTGCATTGCCACCACCTAGTCTGAATCTATAAGTGCATCCTCTTTCCTATATGGCTCAATAGAAGACACAAAAGAGTAATGTTGACAAAAAATGAGCAACTCGAGACCGAGTGGTTACCCCCTTTTGAATGTCACCAAGTATGGAGTTGACGGGGTGATCTTGTTGAATTTCTTGGTGGACTCTTGGGTGAGGTGGTCTTTGATCTTGAATCTCTTGTTCATCCTCCTTTTCTCGATCAACTTCATCTCCCCCTTGATTGATGCCTTCCTCTTGAGGTGGCTCGTTGTCTTGAACTTGATCTTCTTCTTCTTGAGCCAGTTCCTCTTCTTGAGTTGGTGGAGATGCTTGTATGGAGGATGATGGTTGGTCTTGTGCTTGTGAAGGCTCTTCGGGTTCTTGTGGACACACATCTCCAATAGACATGTTCCTTAGCGCGATGCACAGAGCCTCTTCATCATCTAACTCATCAAGATCAACTTGCTCTACTTGAGAGCCATTAGTCTCATCAAACACAATGTCACAAGAAACTTCAACTAATCCAGTGTACTTGTTGAAGACTCAATATGCCCTTGTGTTTGAGTCATAACCAAGTAAAAACCTTCTACCGCTTTAGAAGCAAATTTTGAATTTCTACCTCTTTTAACAAGAATAAAGCATTTGCTCCCAAAAACTCTAAAATAAGAAATATTGGGTTTTTTATCGGTGAGGAGTTCATATGATGTTTTCTTGAGGATTCAGTGAAGGTAGAGTCGGTTGATGGAGTAGGAAGCGGTGTTAATCGCCTCCACCCAAAACCAATCTGATGTCTTGTATTCTTGTAGCATGGTCCTTGCCATATCCAAAAGAGTTCTATTCTTTCTATCCACTACACCATTTTGTTGAGGTGTGTAGGGAGAAGAGAACTCATGCTTGATGCCCTTGTCCTCAAGAAATCCTTCAATTTGAGAGTTCTTGAACTCCGTTCCATTGTCGCTTCTAATCTTCTTGATTCTCAATCTGAACTCATTTTGAGCCCGTCTCAAGAATTTCTTTAAGGTCTCTTGGGTTTGTGATTTTTCCTATAAAAGAACACCCAAGAGAAGCGAGAATAGTCATCCACAATTACAAGACAATACTTACTCCCGCTGATGCTTATGTAAGCAATCATGCCGAATAGATCCATGTGGAGTAGTTCAAGCGGCCTTTCGGTCATCATGATGTTCTTGTGTGGATGATGAACTTCAACCTGCTTCCCTGCTTGGCATGCACTACAAATCCTATCTTTCTCAAAATGAACATTGGTTAGTCCTAAAATGTGTTCCACTTTAGAAGCTTGTGAAGATTCTTCATCCCAACATGAGCAAGTCGGTGATGGCAGAGCCAACCCATATTAGTCTTAGCAATCAGACAAGTGTCTAGTTCAGCATTATTATCAGTGAAATTAACTAAATATAGCTGACCATCTAACACTCCCTTAAAAGCTAGTGAATCATCATTTTTCTAAAGACGGTAACATCTATATCAATAAATAAACAATTGTAGCCCATTTTGGATAATTGAGAAACAGAAAACAAGTTGTAACCTAGAGATTTTACAAGAAATACATTAGAAATGAAATGATCAGGAGATATAGCAATTTTACCCAATCCTTTGACCAACCCTTGATTACCATCCCCGAATGTGATTGTTCTTTGTGGATCATCATTTTTCTCATATGAGAACATTCTTTTCTCACCTGTCATATGGTTTGTGCACTTGCTGTCGATTATCCAACTTGTTCCTCCGGATGCATTAACCTACAACACAAATTTAGGCCTTGTCCTTAGGTACCCAAACGGTCTTGGGTCCTTTCACATTAGAAACAAGCACCTTGGGTACCCAAACACAAGTCTTTGGACTCTTGTGCTTGCCCCCAACATATTTGGCAACTACTTTTCCGGATTTGTTAGTAATAATAAAAGATGCATCAAAAGTCTTAAATGATATGCAATATTCATTTGATGCATCAACAATCTTTTTCTTAGACATCTTAATATGAGTTGTATGCCTAGAACTAGAAGCCTCATTACTATAAATATAAGTATGATGAGCAACATGATGTGATTTCTTAGCATGAATTCTTCTAATCTTATGCTCAGGATAGTTTTCTGGACATAGAATGTGACCTCTATCTTGAACCATGGGAGCCTTGCCCTTAACAAAGTTGGAAATCTTATTTCTATGGGCATTAAGTTTGATGTTGTTTTGCCTCCCAGGTTGGAGACCAACCCCATCCTTAATGCCAGGGTGTCTCCCGTTGTAAAGCATACTATGAGTAAATTTAAAATTTTCATTTTAAGTTCATGCCCGACAATTTTGGCATTCAACTTTGCTATGTGATTGTTTTGTACTTTAATCATAGCAAGGTGATCATTCATAGCATGAACATCAACATCTCTACATCTTGTGCAAATAGTAACATGCTCAACGATAGATGTAGGTACTTTGCAAGCATTCAATTCCTCGATCTTAGAAATTAAACTAACATTTTTAGTTTTAAGACAAGAAATTGAACCATTGCATGTATTTAGCTCTTTAGTCAAGTTTTTGCATTTTTCAACTTCAAGAGCAAAAGCATCTTTTAGCTTAATTTTTTTTGTTTTCCTTAACGAGCAAGTCTTCTTGGCATTCAAAGATTTCACCCTTCTCGTTAATGGTTTTTATCAATTCATTAATTTTCTCCTTTTGTTCTATTGTAAGGTTTGCAAAAAGAGAAGACAAATCATCATTCTTTTCACTAGAGCTACCCTCAACATCAGAAGTAGTATATTTGGGGGTGTCTCTAGAGTATACCTTCTTCTTTTTGCGCTCCTTAGCCATGAGACAATTGTGGCCAGCGTTGGGGAAGAGAAGACCTTTGTTGATGGCGATGTTGGCGGCGTCCTCGTCGGAGGAGTCGGTGGAGCTCTCATCGGAGTCTCACTCCCTTCCCATGTGCGCCTGACCACCTTTCTTCTTGTTGTAGTACCTTTTCTTCTCCATTTTCTTCTTCCCTTTCTTGTCGTCGTCCCTGTCACTTTCACTTTCATATGGACATTTAGCAATATAATGACCGGACTTACCACATCGATAGCAAACCCTCTTGGAGCGGGGTTTGTATTCCTTCCTTTGTTGAGGATGAACCGACCGAGTTCTCCCTCAATCGTTTCCCGCTTGGTGATCTTTGTCACTTCGTCCCCTTCGTGCGCCGTTTTGAGGATGTCCCGCATTTCTTTGGCACTTTTCAACCCTTGCACCTTATTGTACTCCTCTCTACATAAGGAAGCGAGGAGTATGGAGGTGTCTTGAGAGTTGAAGTGCCTCACTTGGGTGGCCTCACTGGAGTCGTAGTCCTCATCACTCACTTGAGGTGCCTGCGCTCCAAACTCAACAATATCCCAAATGCTTTCGTGGAGTGAGGTTAGATGATGCCTCATTTTATCACTCCACATACAATAATCTTCACCACCAAAGTATGGTGGTTTGCCTAAGGGAACAGAAAGTAAAGGAGCACATTTAGTAATGTGATGATAGCGAAGAGGGATCTTACTATACTTCTTACACTCTTGGCGCTTCTATGTTGATTCGTGCCGGAGGTTGAGGGAATAGAAGAGTCGGTCTCGTAGTAGACCACCTTCTTCATCGTCATTTTTCATCTTGTCGCCCTTCTTTTGTGATTTGATGGAGCCAGTGGATTCATCTTTGTCCTCCTTGTGCTTGTGGTTGGCCTCCTTTGATGTAGTCTTTTCTTTATTCTTCTTTCCCGAAGATCTAGGCTTTTCCCTAGTGATCGACTCCTTTTTGGCGTGTTCTCCTGACATCACTTCGAGTTGTTAGACTCTAATGAAGTACCGGGCTCTGATACCAATTGAAAGTCACCTAGGGGGGTGAATAGGCGAAACCTGTACATTATAAACTTTGAACACGAACTTCACTCGGGGTTAGGATTATAAAGAGTAATAGTGAATTCGGAGTGCGGAAGAGAGTTCTTCTTGCTAAGAGTTACTCAATCAATGCGGATAACTTTGGGAGCTAACTCAAAAGATTATGAGCAAGAGAACTTTAGAGAGAGGGGAGAGGGAGAATAATATTGTAGATTAATGATCAACACAAATGGACACGATGATTTGTTTCCCGAGGTTCGGTTCTAATGAACCTACTCCCCGTTGAGGAGGCCACAAAGGCTGGGTCTTTTTCAACCCTTTCCCTCTCTCAATCGATCACTTAGACTGGTTGAGTGCTTCTTCTTAATCTTAAGTATCACTAAGACCCCACAAGGACCACCACACACTTATGGGTCTCTTTCTAGCTTTACAAGTCACTAGAGAGCTTTAGAAGGAGATGAAGAAATCACGATTAAAAAAACCAAGCAACAAGAGCAACAAATGAAACACAGATCACACTCTCTCAAGTCACTAAACACTAATGATCACTAGTCACAAATGTGGGACTTGGAGATGTTTGGAAGCTTTGAATGTGTCTTGAGATGGAGTATTTGCTCTTGTATTGAATGTGAGTGAATGAAATGCTTGGATGTAGTGAATGGAGGTGGTTGGGGTTGTATTTATATCCACCAACCACTTCCTAGCCATTGCCTTCTTATTGTCGACCGTGGATGGTCCACGCCCTTGGTCCGAACGGCCCGCCCATGTACATCAACGATTGAAATCGCAACGGTCAGCAGTAACGGCTGCAAGTGCATTTAATGTGTCGTCGGATTGTCAGAAAGAGCAATCGCGGATGGTCCGTGAGGACGATAAAAATGCATTTTACTGAACCCGTCACCTTCGGGTTTTTCTGGTTTTTGAACGGTGGACGGTCCGCGCCTGAGGCCAAACGGTCGCGCTTGGTCTCAGATGGTGCTCGCTTCTCCTTCGGACAGTCCGCAATGTAAACGATGTGTTTTGCAGTGTTCTTGTCTGAGGCTCTCCCTGGTGTCGCGGACGGTCTGCCATAAGGGCCCGAACGGTATACGCACAGGAGAATTTCCAAAACTCTTCTCCTGTCTGGAATAATCTACGGTATTCCAAATAGTTGACTTAGAATTGACGTAGATGAACTTATGCACCTGAGAAATGACCAACTAGGCAAACTAGTCCATAAGATTTGTGATGGGCATCAAACACCAAAATCAATTATGGGAAATGGTTAAGGCCATTTCCCTTTCATTGATGAACTTCTTGAGCTGGATGTACATCTTTTGTAGAGATTCATCATCAAGAAAGACAAATCTCCCAAGCCCCCCTCGAGGAGCTCGGTCCTCACCTTGTAGATCGCCATTGTTCCTTCGTGGGCCACCTTGAGCATGTCCCAAATCTCCTTGGCACTCTCCAATACATCAATCTTCTTGTACTCATCTCGGTTGAGGGAGGAGGGAAGCATCATAGAGGCTTGGATGTTGTTGTGGATCATTTGCTCCACTTTCGCTTGCGATTAATCTTCGTTGTCGCTATCCAGTATCTCAATATCTACTTCAACAACATTCCAAAAACTTGGGTGGAGTGTGTAAAAGTGTCCTCTCATACTATTGTTCCACTTGGAATAATTTGTCTCGTCAAATTTGTGTGGTTTTCCAACTGAAAACTAATAGTATAGGGGTAGTGCTGTTTTAAGGGATGCAATTGTAGTTAAACAACACGCAAGAATAATTAGATTTAATCAATTTCTTCTCATGGCATCGCTTGTGGTAGATGACCTCATCCTCGCTACTTGAGTTTGATGTGGAGGTGTCGTCATCGTTGGAGATCGCAATTTTTTTGGGCCTCCTTGAGCCCTTCTTCTTATGAGTCTTCTTTGACCTCGAGTGGACGCATTCTTCATCCTTCTCATTGTCCTCTTGTGGGACTGTCTTGTTCTTCCCAGAATGTTATCCCAACACCACTTTGGCTTATTAGACCCTAAATTAAGTGTTGGGCTCCAATACTAATAGAAAGTCATCTAGAGGGGGTGAACAGACAAAACCTAAAATTTTAACTCATAACACAAAACTTGATTTGAGATATTTAATTAAAAGTGCTAGAACAAGAGGGGTTAGTTCAGAATGAGTATAAGAACAATGCTTGTGATATGTTGCTAATAAATGTAACAACTTAGCAATAATATAATACGAAGTGTATGGAAAGTATGAACTTGGGAAGAAATGGGTAAAACAAAACGTAAAGGCAAAAGCACAAAGACACAACAATTTGTTTATTGGAGTTCATTTTTAATGAAACCTATGTCTCTGTTGAGGAGTCCCGACTGGCCAAGTCTCTCTCGACTCTTTGCTCACTGAAGTGATCACCAAGATCAAACTTGAGTTCCCATTCACTTTGCTCCACTGTGAGACTAAGTCTATACAAGGCTTTCCACAACTTGGAGGCTCTTGCCCTCTTTACAATCTCAATGGGAGCTTAGCTCCAAGGCTCAAGGTCACAACACACTCCTATTGCAGCTCAAATACAAGTGATCTATCACTTATCACTCAAACAGATGCTACCTCTAAGCATAGTACACAATTTGCAGCACTTCACTTGGGGTGTTGGAATGTCTAGCTTATATGACTTGTATCTCAACTCTTAGATATCATACCAACTGGTTGGTGTCATAATATAGGCCCCTAAAGCCCTCTTAGCCGTTGGAAGTCCACTAGCAAATCTGCTTACGAACTAGGTGCAACAGACCCCTGACTGTAGCTGGTCCAGTGCATCAGACCTCTCACTGTTCCTCTCCCTTGCCAGTTATGATTATGAAAAGATGTCAACTGTCAGCGGCACCAGACCTGATCGATGCATACCAAACCTCGCAGTGTTCATGCCACATCAGTAGATCGTTGGATGTTCTCTTCTGACTATTGAGTACACTGTAGATCCAGTGGCATACCTGGCTACCATTATTGAAGTTCATTTACACCTTCTTTGTGTGTCGTCCGATGGGTGGTCCGGTGGCACACCAGACTAGTCTAGTGTGTCAAGCTGCTCGAGTCCTAGAAACAGCCTCTCTTCGTGCTAGATCTTGTGCCTGGTTCTATCTCATGGGATACAATCAATAAACATCCACTACATGATCTATAGGCCCACTTAGGGGCTCCAGGGTCTGCCCTAGCACGCCAAGGGCGTTGTGTCAACTAGACAACCAAACATGTGGGGTCCAATAAGAGGGTTTTCATGACTTCTAATCCATCCAATGCACCGACTTAGGGGCCTAGAGGTCTACGTGCCAAATACACCCAACTGACCCTAAGGGAAGGTCTAGCAAGCATAAGTGGAATCCAAGAATGTAAAGAAAGGCCACTTAAGGGTTCAAAGTCCATGCCCTCTAAATAACCAATCACAATTAAAGACTAGTTTCAATTCTCAATTAATTTTTTACAAAATTAGCTGAGGGCTCAAGGCTACGTCCACTGGACGTGTTGCACGCTCGATGAGTCTGCCTTCTAGAGAAGATAAGAGTATCGCTAGTTTGAACCCTAACTCACTTTTACAAAATCACCTAGGAGCCCGGGGGCTACGTCCACTAGACACATTGCGTGCGCCCGATGAATCTACCCTCTAGAAAAGGAGAGGAGATTTGTTTAAAAAAATGCACTCATAAAATGACCCATGAAAAAATCTAGATAAAAACACTAGTATATGGAAATAAAGGCTATAGATTTAATATGACCCATAAAAAAGCCCTCGATCAATTATCACGACTTAGCCGATGGCTCGAGGGCTACTGACATGTACCAGTATGCATGGTACCTTGAAAATAAACATAAAGAAATCAATCAAAAGGAATAAAAAGCTCTAACATGAACGATATCTAGACATGTCCTTGGTCATGTCATCTCAACCAAATCCCAGTAGTAGCAACCCGACTAAAATTCCCCCGACATAGACCTTCTCACCATGCTAGAACCAAATTGGTTACCCCGACCAAATCAAACTCAACCATGGCCAAGGTCCCTCATGACCCAGATCCTCCCAAATCGATTCCATCCTCGACTAGTCAATCCCAAGCTTGAACATGCCAGTCGAGTTTCTCCTAGGCTAGTCGCACTTCCTAGACTCGTCACACTTCCCTTACAGACTGAGCAGAATAAAAGGGATCATATAAGGCTACACCATTTGTGACCCTCTAACTTTTTAGCACATGCCTCTAGCGCAAGATAGGAGCAGGAACAATGCAAAGGACTCTGATGGCTCATTACCCAATCACTCTGACTTAGGTGAAAAAAGTCAACAGAGCTAAACAATCTAGAAGCAAGAGGGAGAAAACTACAAGGAAAAATACCCGCACTGATTGTAGAGGTGTACCCCATGACAGGAACTTGGACACATACATGACCCAACCACCCCCACAGTTCGCCCAACTTAAGGATGGCTGGGTCAGCTTAGGGATGATGAAGCAGACGTATTCATCGCGGCATACCTTAGGAAGGCACTTGTAGAGTGATGCGTCCAAAGACAAGAGTAACACATCCCATAAAAACATCCATATAACAACATGTCTCTTGCTCCTTGGCTATACATGGGGACAAGGCCGCCATGTAGAAGGTATGTGAACTTAGTTTGTAACGTTCCTCACACAAGCACGAGAGCCAAATGCTCTGCATTATAACTCACGAAACCAACAAAGACATCAACACCATACTAGATATAGGAGTTCTCTCCAAACTACTCTAAACTTTCTTCCTAAGGCTCACTAAGAACAAAGCCGTCGCGACAACAATATGCTGACCCCATCCTAACCTAGAAATTTATTTTTGTGTGGACGAATCCACAACAATATTAAATAAATTAGCACGGTATGAAACCAATGGAGAGATATGTGATAATAAAAAAATTATGTGCTGAAATAGATTTTATGAAATAAAAAGTTACCAACATTTCCAACATATGGTAGTTTTGTGAACAGTGAGATGAAACCTCAATTAGGAATGGATCCAAATACTTATTCAGATGCTATTTTTGTCTTTTTTTTCTTTGATTACAAATAAATATGATATAGAAAATATTCTAGGCAAATCCGCATTCATGTTTTTGGCATTGAACTTGTTAAGATTCATAAGAATTAAACCACAATATTGCCCTATGTCATATCAAATGGTAGATATAAAATTCGGATACAGATACAGATTCAGATTGAGATGATTTTTTCATCTTTCTGTTGTATGGAACAAATAATGCACAAAAATATACAAATTTTTATTATTGTTCTTCATAATGTGCTTAACAAATAAACTAAAGTATAACAACAAATTATATGGATATCTATTTCAAAATATTAAATTTATCCTAATAATTCACATGTCTGGGTCCATCCCTATCCGTATAAATCTGGCCTAACGCTTTGAGGCTATTCTCAGCCTATTGTATATTATCACAATATTAAAGCTACCATGTCATGAAATTACGTAAGATATAACTATCCCAATGCATGGTATATCATAGATTATTTTTTAATCCTCTACAAAATATTAAACGAAGCATATACGACAATATGAGATGCATGTCATTTGGATGGTTTCAATGTCTAAGAACTAGTGTCCAAATAGTATCTCCCCAAGATCCAACTCTTTTTTGTTAACTATTTTACCACGCCATAAAAAAATACTAATGTGACATGTATTAGGCCCATTTCATACCTCTAAAACTAATATTTAGGAGTTAAAATTAGATGAGAGGTTTAGAACGGTTCGGCTATTTGTCGAGGACCATAATTAGGGGTACCCCCAAGACTTCTAATCTCAGCTGATAACTCCATCAGCACAAAGTTGCAAAGGCCTGATGGGCGCGATTAAGGTCAAGGCTCAGTCCACTCAAGGGACACGATCTCGCCTCGCCCGAGCCCAGCCTCGGGCAAAGGCAGCCGACCCCGGAGGATTCACGTCTCGCCCGAGGACCCCCTCAAGCGACAGACACAACTTCGGCTCGTCCGAGGCCCAGTCTTTGCGGAGAAGCAACCTTGGCCAGATCGCCACGCCAACCGACCGTATCGCAGGAGCATTTAATGCAAGGTTCGCCTGACACCTTATCCTGACGCGCGCTCTTCAGTCGACAGAGCCGAAGTGACCGCAATCACTTCGCCGCTCCACTGACCGACCTGACAGGAAAACAGCGCCGCCTGCGCCGCTCCGACTGCTGTGCCACTCGACAGAGTGAGGCTGACAGCAGCTAAGTTCAACCTCGGGCGCCATGGGAAGCTCCGCCTCGCCCGACCTAGGGCTCGGACTCAGCCTCGACCCCGGAAGACGAACTCCGCCTCGCCCGACCCCAGGGTTCGGACTCAGCCTCGGCCTCGGAAGACGAACTCCGCCTCGCCCGACCCTAGGGCTCGGACTCAGCCTCGACATCGGAAGACGAACTCCGCCTCGCCCGACCCCAGGGCCCAGACTCGGCCTCGACCTCGGAGGAGCCTCCGCCTCGCCCGACCTCGGGCTCGGACCTGCCACGTCATCGGGAAGGCCATCATTACCCTACCCCTAGCTAGCTCAAGCTACGGGAAACAAGACCGGCGTCCCATCTGGCTCGCCCCGGTAAACAAGTAATGATGGCGCCCCGCGTGCTCCATGACGACGGCGGCTCTCAGCCCCTTACGAAAGCAAGGAGACGTCAGCAAGGATCCGACAGCCTCGACAGCTGTCCTTCCACAAGGCTCAAGCGCTCCTCCGACGGCCACGACATCACATGAACAGGGTGCCAAAACCTCTCCGACTACCACGACGGCATGTACTTAGGGCTCTAGCTCCTCTCTGCTAGACACGTTAGCACACTGCTACACCCCCATTGTACACCTGGGCCCTCTCCTTACGACTATAAAAGGAAGGTCTAGGGCTCTCGTACGAAAAGGTTGGCCGCGCGGGAGAACGGGCTGCCAGGCAGTCTCTCTCTCTCTCTCTCCCTCGCGGACGCTTGTAACCCCCCTACTGCAAGCGCACCTGACCTGGGCGCAGGGCAACACGAAGGCCACGGGTTTCCCCTTTTGCCTTTCTCTTCCCCCCTTCGTGCTCCGTCTCGCGCCGACCCATCTGGGATGGGACACGCGGCAGCAATTTACTCGTCGGTCCAGGGACCCCCCAGGGTCAAAACGCCGACAGTTGGCGCGCCAGGTAGGGGCCTGCTGCGTGTTGACGAACAGCTTCCCGTCAAGCTCCAGATGGGTAGTCTCCATCAACCTCTTCAACCCGGGACGATGCTTCGTTTCGAGAGTCTGGAGTTCATGTCCCTCGACGGCAGCTACGACATGATACTCCTTCCTCCGCCGCGCAACAACGACGATGGCGGCCGTCAGCCCGCCCGCCGGCGGCGGAATCGACGACGTCTTCCCCTCGTGGCGGAAGAGCAACATCCGGGTCTGTCCCGTCACCTTCCCCTCCGACGGAGGAGGAGGCGGGGCAGGCATGGCCAAGCAGGAGGCGGCACCTCGTCGGCTGTCGAGCAAGTCGACGGCGCCGGCGCCCCAGCGAGGGACACGTCGGGCGTCGACCTCGCGTCTGAGACGAAGACGAGCGCCGTTTCCCCGCGACACGCCAACTCCAAGCAGACGGACGACGCCAGCACGCTCGCGAAGGACATGCTGGGCGTTAGCCTTGTACCTGAGACAACGGTTGTCGGCGTTTCGAGACAGGGGGGTCCCTAAGCCGACGAGTGAGTGTGCTGCGTGCCCCAGCCCAGATGGGTCGAGCGCGTGGGCGAGCGCGAAGGGGGGAGAGGCGAGGTGGCCGGAGTCGAGCGTGAGAGAGGTGGAAGTCCCGCGGCCTTCGTGTTCGTCCCGCGCCCAGGTCAGGTGCGCTTGCAGTAGGGGGGTTACAAGCGTCCACGCGGGTGAGGGAAGCGAGCGGCCCCAAGAGAGCGCCTGTCCCGTCCTCGGTCCCGCGCGGCCAACCTTCTCTAAGAAGGCCCTGGTCCTCCCTTTTATAGTCGTAAGGAGAGGATCCAGGTGTACAATGGGGGGTGTAGCAGAGTGCTACGTGTCTAGCGGAGGGAGAGCTAGCGCCCTAGGTACATGCCAATGTGGCAGCCGGAGAGATCTGGGCACCCTGCTGGCGTGATGTCGTGGCTGTCGGAGGTGCGGCGGAGCCTGGCGGAGGGACAGCTGTTGGAGCGGTCGAGTCCCTGCTGACGTCGTCCTGCTTCCGTAAGAGAGCTGGGGGGCGCCGTCGTCATAGAGCTTGTGGAGCGCCATCGTTGCCCCTCCGGCGGAGCTGGCCGGATGGGACGCCGGTCTTGTTCTCCGTGACCCGAGTCGATCCGGGGTAGGATGATGATGGCGCTTCCTGTTGACGTGGCGGTCTGTGCCCTAGGCAGGGCGACGTGGGGGTTCCTCCGAAGCCGAGGTTGAGTCTGCCTTCCATTGCCGTGGCCGAGCCCGAGCCATGGGGTCGGGCGAGGCGGAAGTCGTTCGGCCGAGGCCAGGGCGGAGTCCGAGCCCTGGGGTCGGGCGAGGCGGAGTTTCGTCGTCTTCCGGGTCTTAGCCCGAGTCCGAGCCCTGGGGTCGGGCGGAGCGGAGTTTCGTCGTCTTCCGGGTCTTAGCCCGAGTCCGAGCCCTGGGGTCGGGCGGAGCGGAGTTCGCCGTCTTCCGGGTCTTAGCCCGAGTCCGAGCCCTGGGGTCGGGCGGAGCGGAGTTCGCCGTCTTTCGGGTCTTAGCCCGAGTCCGAGCCCTGGGGTCGGGCGGAGCGGAGTTCGCCGTCTTCCGGGTCTTAGCCCGAGTCCGAGCCCTGGGGTCGGGCGGAGCGGAGTTCGCCGTCTTCCGGGTCTTAGCCCGAGTCCGAGCCCTGGGGTCGAGCGGAGCGGAGTTCGCTGTCTTCCGGGTCTTAGCCCGAGTCCGAGCCCTGGGGTCGGGCGGAGCGGAGTTCGCCGTCTTCCGGGTCTTAGCCCGAGTCCGAGCCCTGGGGTCGGGCGGAGCGGAGTTCGCCGTCTTCCGGGTCTTAGCCCGAGTCCGAGCCCTAGGGTCGGGCGGGGCGGAGTTCGCCGTGGTGCCTTTGGCAAGGCCTGACTGCCTGTCAGACTCACTCTGTCGAGTGGCACTGCAGTCGGAGTGGCGTAGGCGGCGCTGTCCTTCTGTCAGACTGGCCAGTGGAGCGGTGGAGTGACGGCGGTCACTTCGGCTCTGCCGGGGGCGCGTGTCAGGATGAAGGTGTCAGGCCACCTTTGCGTTAAATGCCCCTGCAATTTGGTCAGTCGGTGTGGCGATTTAGTCAAGGTTGCTTCTGAGCGAAGGCAAGGCCTCAGGCGAGCCGGTGATGTGTCCGCCATAAAAAGGGGGCCTCGGGCGAGACGGAAGTCTCTCGAGGTCGGCTGCCCTTGGCCGAGGCGAGGCTCGGGTGAAGCGTGATCGAGTCACTCGTGTGGACTGATCCCTGACTTAATCGTACCCATCAGGCCTTTGCAGCTTTATGCTGATGGGGGTTACCAGCTGAGAATTAGGCGTCTTGAGGGTACCCCTAATTATGGTCCCCGACAGTAGCCCCCGAGCCTCGAAGGGAGTGTTAGCACTCGCTTGGAGGCTTTTGTCGCACTTTTTTGCAAGGGGACCAGCCTTTCTCGGTTGCATTTCGTTCCGGTGGGTGCGCGCGAGCGCACCCGCCGGGTGTAGCCCCCGAGGCCTTGGAGGAGTGGTTACACTCCTTCGAGGTCTTAATACCTCGCGCAATGCTTCGGCTGGTCTGGTCGTTCCCTCATGCGAACTGGCCGTAGCCCGGGTGCACGGTCGGGGTCCAAGCTCTCGGGCTGGTATGTTGACGCTGTCAACGATTTGGCCGGAGCCGGTTTTTGCGAGAGCAGCCCCCGAGCCTCTGCACAGGGCGAGAGGGCGATCAGGGACAGACTCGACTTTTTACATACGCCCCTACGTCGCCTTTCCGCAAGGAGGAGGGGGGGAGTGCGCCATGCTACCCTCGATGGGCACCGAACATGGTGTCTCCGGTGAGCTGCAAGCGGGTAATCCGAGTGGACGTCCGTGCCCCATTCGTTGGGGGTCGGCTAGGGGCCCAGAGGCACGCCCAAAAGTACCTGCGGGTGATTTGCCGGACCCGGTCCCCTGGCGACGGGGTCCGAGGGCTCGATGCCTCCCTCCGATGGGATTCCGTTACAAGATCGTTCCCGCTGGTCTCGGAAATGTCCTAGGGTACCTCGGGAGCGCAGCCCGAGCCTTGGTTATGTATCGAACGTACCCCTGGTCATCCCTCGCTCGGTGTCTGAGGCGACTGTGAACCCTTCGGGGGCCAGCCTTCGAACCCCTGATCAGTAATGGGCGCGGAGCCCGAGTAGCCTGAGGCGGCCATGGAACCCTTCGGGGGGCTGGCCTTCGAACCCCTGACCAGTAGTGGGTGTCGGGCCCACGCGATCTGAGGCGGCTGTTGAACCCTTCGGAGGGCCAGCCTTCGAACCCCTGATCAGTAGTGGGGGGCTCGGAGCCCGGTTCCTTCACGGAGAAGGATCCCTTTCGGGGTATCCCCCTTTCCCGGTCCCTGTTGCAAGAGATAGAGAAAGAGGAAAACGGAAAAGGATACGAAATCGGACGACGTGGTGTACCTTTTCTGACGCGATTATTACGGCGAAGGTGAAGCGTCGCGCGCTCCTCCTGCCAGAGGCGCCGCGTGTCCCGCCGCGGAGTTAATGCGACAGAGCGAGTGGTTGGCGGGGCGGCCGTTGCGCGCGTGCGATCCGTTCGAGGAACGGGTCACGGGTGCACCGTCTCCACGCCGTGAGAGGAGGCTCTCTTGTTGTCCCAGGATGGGACGTGAGCCTGGCTGACGACGTGACCGCTGCGCCCGCCCGCCTGCCACCGCTATTACTGCCGGCCCACTTTCGGTTGCTTTGACCGACGCGCCAGGCTGGCGCTGTTGGGTCGCCTCGAGTAGTGGCATTGGCTCCGCAACCGAAGAGGCGCGATGGTGGCACAAGTGGCGGTGCGGTTGCTCGCATGCAGAAGCTGGCGTGTCGGTTGCTCGATGCGTGGGCCTGGGTTCCCAAGCTGGCGTGTCAGAAGTCGGAGAAGCGCGCCCATCTGGCGCGGTTGCATGCCGCCTGCATGGCTGCCCGCCCCTTCTGCCCGTTGGTCTGGGCGAAAATGGGGGGTCGCTTGTAACCGCTGGACGGTCCTGCGCACCACGCGCCGCGGTCTGGCTTCTTCTGCCCTGAGCCGGCTTGCATGACATGCGGGACCCAGCCCCCGAGTCGCAGGGGAGGGCCTTGGAGCGTGTTGGAGAAGACTCAGCCTGTGGCGCCTGGGGGCGCACGTAGGGAGAGTTGCCTTTAAAAGGAGGGAGACTCCTTTCGGAAGGCAACCATGTCTTCTTCCTCCCTTAAGCGTCGTGTCTTCCCATCTTCCAAGCCCCCGGATGGGGGTATCCGCCGCCTTTCCGCCTCCTCGTTGGAGGAACGCAACTCCATGGGAGTTGGTACCTCTCAGCCATCGTTCGGCTTCAAGGATTTTCATCACGCAGCCTGGCCACGCTCCGCCACCGGTGGCCACCCAAGATGGTGACCTCTAGTTCGACGGTGGGGGAAGCGGGCCAGGCCGCGGCCTCTACTCCTCCCTCGGCCTCAAGGATTTTCGTCATCCAGGCCAAGATGGAAGATGAGGCGAGTCGGGGGGCCGCCCCCGCATGGGTCGGCTGCCCTTTTCTTCCCCCCACGCCCGGGGGTGAAGGGCGTCCTTGAGCCCCACGGAGACTTCCTCCAGCCATGCCGGGATATGTAGGGCGCTAGTGGCCCTGGATCTCCGTCTCCCTGCCTGAATGGCTGGTTCTCGTCCTCAACGGGGGGAGTCCTCCTGCCGTGACACCTGCCCCAAAGCTGCTGCCTAAGCCGCTTCGCTGTCTAGGGCAGGGGTGGTTGTCGTCGCGGTTGGAACGGGCGGCAGCGAGCCGCTCATCGTTCTTCAGTTACTCCGCAGGCCTTCCCCCTCGGAGGGGGGTT
The DNA here is from genome assembly GCF_902167145.1 of Zea mays. Lineage (NCBI taxonomy): Eukaryota > Viridiplantae > Streptophyta > Magnoliopsida > Poales > Poaceae > Zea > Zea mays. Next base: position 25,702,358 of record NC_050100.1, on the reverse strand, counting down.
GTTCGTACCTGCGGAGGTGGGAACCGGAGTTCCGTTGGTAGTATCTGGCGCGGTTGCATGCCGCCTGCATGGCTGCCCGCCCCTTCTGCCCGTTGGTCTGGGCGAAAATGGGGGGTCGCTTGTAACCGCTGGACGGTCGTGCGCACCACGCGCGGCGGTCTGGCTTCTTCTGCCCTGAGCTGGCTTGCATGACTTGCGGGACCCAGCCCCCGAGTCGCAGGGGAGGGCCTTGGAGCGTGTTGGAGAAGACTCAGCCCGTGGCGCCTGGGGGCGCACGTAGGGAGAGTTGCCTTTAAAAGGAGGGAGACTCCTTTCGGAAGGCAACCATGTCTTCTTCCTCCCTTAAGCGTCGTGTCTTCCCATCTTCCAAGCCCCCGGATGGGGGGTATCCGCCGCCTTTCCGCCTCCTCGTTGGAGGAACGCAACTCCATGGGAGTTGGTACCTCTCAGCCATCGTTCGGCTTCAAGGATTTTCATCACGCAGCCTGGCCACGCTCCGCCACCGGTGGCCACCCAAGATGGTGACCTCTAGTTCGACGGTGGGGGAAGCGGGCCAGGCCGCGGCCTCTACTCCTCCCTCGGCCTCAAGGATTTTCGTCATCCAGGCCAAGATGGAAGATGAGGCGAGTCGGGGGGCCGCCCCCGCGTGGGTCGGCTGCCCTTTTCTTCCCCCCGCGCCCGGGGGTGAAGGGCGTCCTTGAGCCCCACGGAGACTTCCTCCAGCCATGCCGGGATATGTAGGGCGCTAGTGGCCCTGGATCTCCGTCTCCCTGCCTGAATGGCTGGTTCTCGTCCTCAGCGGGGGGGAGTCCTCCTGCCGTGACACCTGCCCTAAAGCTGTTGCCTAAGCCGCTTCGCTGTCTAGGGCAGGGGTGGTTGTCGTCGCGGTTGGAACGGGCGGCAGTGAGCCGCTCATCGTTCTTCAGTTACTCCGCAGGCCTTCCCCCTCGGAGGGGGGTTGTTCGTACCTGCGGAGGTGGGAACCGGAGTTCCGTTGGTAGTGGCATCTCGAATGCCAGTGTTTTTTGTTCATTGTGGCTGTCGGGGCCTGAACATGTATGTAATTTCGGCACGGAGCCGTGTTTTTTCCTCATTTTCGAGCACTAAGTCTCGCCTGTTGATTATCTGAACCGCTTTACCAAGCATGAGTCGCCCCGTGTCAAGGTGACGGGTGAGGTATCCGTATCCCGGAGGCGTAGGAATCCCTCGGCCCGTTCGGCCTTGTTGTCTGGGGTTCCTCTAGCTTAGTTAAAGAGACCCCTCGGCCGCCCTTCGGTGGACCGAGGCCAGGGGTAGCGATATCAGTATGAACAGAGGCGGAGTTGGCTCGATAATGGGAACCTGGTTGGCCGGAGCCTAGCCGTGTTGTCCGTCAGCGGAGCCGACGCCGAAGTCGATCAGTCGAGACCTCGGGTCGGGCTGGCGCCCTTGGAAGCCGGTTGACCGAGGCCCCAGGGGTAACCGGTCGAGCCGCCTGCTCGGGCCGGATTCCCGGAGGAGTCCCTGGGCCGCGTCGCCGCCTGAGGCTGGGTCGGGCTTTGCTGAAGACGTCGTCGATGCCGAGGGTGCTACGGCTCCCTTCAGCGTGAAGACCCGAGCCTGCAGGATCAGATCATCTTGTAGCGTGTGCTTTCTGCGGCCGCCGAGGCCAGAAAAAACACACCCTCGCCACGCTTGCGAAGCTGCGCCTTTTTTCCTCTTGTTTCGAGCATCTGGACTCTGTCGGTAACAGGGATGTTTGTGTGAGCGAGAGTTGCTTTTCGCAGAAGGGACGAGTGAGGTATCTGTATCCTAGAGGCGTGGGAATCCCTCGGCTCGGTCGGCCTTGCCGCTTACGCGTACTTTCACCCGTCCATGAGGCCCTGTCCCCGACTTAGTCGAGAAAGCTTGAAGGACTGCTTCGGCAGGAGAGCTTCCGAACGTGAAGACTTGTTCGGTCCACGGAGTCGCTTTATCCGAGCGCAAGTTACTTATCGCAGAAGGTGATGAGTGAGGTATCCGTATCCCGGAGGCGTAGGAGTCCCTCGGCTCGGTCAGCCTTGGCTGCTTACGTGTACTCCGTCGTTTCCAGGATCCGCTTTCCGAAGTAGTCAAGAAGCACGAAAGAAATCCTGCTAAAAAGAGATCCTTTTTCGAGGAAAAATTCGACACAGAGGGGGTATCCCCCCTTTTAGCCCCCGAGGGAGGGTCGGGCTTTGCCGAGGCTAAGCCGACCCTTCCTTGACGACTAAACTTTGCGTAGGTGCGAGGTATATGAACAACTTGAAAACATCTTAAGGGTAGAAGCGACGTAGCTGTTTGATGTTCCAAGCGTTGCCGTAGATCTCGCCTTGATGGTTGGCCAGCTTGTATGTTCCGGGCTTCAGAACTTTGGCGATGACGAATGGCCCTTCCCAGGGGGGCGTGAGCTTGTGCCTCCCTCGGGTGTCTTGCCGCAGCCGAAGCACCAGATCGCCCACCTGGAGTTCTCGGGACCGGACCCCTCGGGCGTGGTAGCGTCGCAGGGACTGTTGGTACCGCGCCGAGTGTAGTAAGGCCCTGTCCCGAGCTTCCTCCAGCTGGTCCAGCGATTCCTCTCGGCTAGCTTGGTTGCTTTGTTCGGTGTAGGCCCTCGCCCTCGGGGAGCCGTATTCCAGGTCAGTGGGCAAGATAGCTTCAGCCCCGTAGACCAGGAAAAACGGCGTGAAGCCCGTGGCACGACTCGGCGTCGTCCTTAGGCTCCAGACCACCGAGGGGAGTTCCTTCATCCATCGCTTGCCGAATTTGTTGAGGTCATTGTAGATCCGAGGCTTGAGCCCTTGTAGAATCATGCCGTTGGCACGCTCTACTTGCCCATTCGACATGGGATGAGCCACGGCGGCCCAGTCCACCCGGATATGGTGATCCTCGCAAAAATCCAAGAATTTTTTGCCGGTGAACTGGGTGCCGTTGTCGGTGATGATGGAGTTCGGGACCCCGAAGCGATGGATGATGTTGATGAAGAACGCCACCGCCTGCTCGGATCTGATGCTGTTCAGAGGTCGGACCTCGATCCACTTGGAGAATTTGTCGATGGCGACCAGCAGGTGCGTGTAGCCCCCGGGCGCCTTCTGCAAGGGACCGACGAGGTCCAGACCCCATACAGCGAAGGGCCAAGTGACGGGTATTGTCTGCAGAGCCTGAGCGGGCAGGTGCGTCCGCTTCGCATAGAATTGGCACCCTTCGCAGGTGCGGACAATTCTAGTGGCGTCAGCCACCGCCGTTGGCCAGTAGAAGCCTTGCCGGAAAGCATTTCCGACAAGGGCTCGGGGCGCTGCGTGGTGGCCGCAAGCCCCCGAGTGTATTTCTTGCAGCAGTTCCCGACCTTCGGCGATGGAGATGCATCGCTGGAGGATGCCCGAGGGGCTGCGATGGTAGAGCTCCTCTTCGTCGCCCAGCAAGACGAATGACTTGGCGCGTCGCGCTACCCGCCGAGCCTCGACTTGGTCGAGGGGTAGCTCTCCTCGACGGAGATATTGCAGGTACGGGGCCTGCCAATCTTGATCTGGCGTGGCCCCGCTCTGCCCTTCCTCGACGTTCAGTGCCTCACCCTCGGAGGCCGAGGGTACCTTGGGCTGTGCCGAGGGTACCTCGGGCTGAGCCGAGGGTACCTCGGGCTCGGGCGCGTCGTCGAGCTTGACGGAGGGTTGATGCAGATCCTGGGAGAAGACGTCCGGGGGGACTGTCGTTCGCCCCGAGGCTATCTTAGCCAGCTCGTCTGCGGTTTCGTTGTAGCGCCGAGCGATGTGGTTGAGCTCGAGCCCGAAGAACTTGTCTTCCAGGCGCCGAACCTCGTCGCAGTAGGCCTCCATCTTTGGGTCGCGGCAGTGGGAGTTCTTCATGACTTGGTCGATGACGAGCTGCGAATCACCGCGGGTGTCGAGGCGTCTGACCCCTAGCTCGATGGCGATCCGCAATCCGTTGACCAGAGCTTCGTACTCGGCCACATTGTTGGACGCCGGGAAATGGAGGCGCAGCACGTAGCGCAAGTGCTTTCCGAGGGGCGAGATGAAGAGCAGGCCTGCGCCGGCCCCCGTCTTCATCAGCGACCCGTCGAAAAACATGGTCCAGAGCTCCGGTTGGATCGGAGTCGTTGGTAGCTGGGTGTCGACCCATTCGGCCACGAAATCCGCCAACACCTGGGACTTGATGGCCTTCCGAGGGGCGAACGAGATCGTTTCGCCCATGATTTCCACCGCCCACTTTGCGATCCTGCCCGAGGCCTCTCGGCACTGGATGATCTCCCCCAGGGGGAAGGATGACACCACAGTTACCGGATGAGACTCGAAGTAGTGTCGCAGCTTCCGCCTTGTCAGGATCACAGCATACAGCAGCTTTTGAACTTGCGGGTAGCGGATCTTAGTCTCGGACAGCACTTCGCTGATGAAGTAGACCGGCCTCTGAACGGGCAATGCATGCCCTTCCTCTTGCCTTTCGACCACAATCGCGGCGCTAACCACCTGAGTGGTCGCGGCGACGTAGACCAAGAGGGCTTCTCCGTCCGCCGGGGGCACCAAGACAGGCGCCTTTGTAAGGAGCGCCTTCAGGTTGCCGAGGGCTTCCTCGGCCTCGGGGGTCCAAGCGAAAAACTCGGCCTTCCTTAAGAGGCGGTACAGAGGCAGACCTCTTTCGCCGAGGCGTGAGATGAAGCGGCTCAGGGCCGCGAGGCATCCCATGACCCTCTGTACCCCTTTTAAGTCCTTGATGGGTCCCATGCTGGTGATGGCCGCGATCTTCTCCGGGTTGGCTTCGATGCCTCGCTCGGAGACAATGAACCCTAGGAGCATGCCTCGGGGCACCCCGAAGACACACTTCTCAGGATTAAGCTTGACTCCTTTCGCCTTGAGACACCGGAATGTCACTTCAAGGTCGGAGAGGAGGTCGGAAGCCTTCCTTGTCTTGACTACGATGTCATCGACGTAGGCCTCGACTGTGCGACCGATGTGTTCGCCGAACACATGGTTCATGCACCGCTGGTACGTCGCGCCCGCATTCCTCAAACCGAACGGCATGGTGACATAGCAGTACATGCCGAACGGCGTGATGAAAGAAGTCGCGAGCTGGTCGGACTCTTTCATCCGGATCTGGTGATACCCTGAGTAGGCATCGAGGAAGGACAGGGTTTCGCACCCAGCGGTGGAATCCACGATTTGGTCGATGCGAGGCAGAGGGTAGGGAACCTTCGGACATGCTTTGTTGAGACCAGTGTAGTCTACACACATCCGCCATTTCCCCCCTTTCTTCCTCACAAGCACAGGGTTGGCAAGCCATTCGGGATGGAATACCTCTTTGATGAACCCTGCTGCCATTAGCTTGTGGATCTCTTCGCCAATCACTCTGCGCTTCTCCTCGTCGAATCGGCGCAGAGGCTGCCTGACGGGTCGGGCTCCGGCCCGAATATCCAGCGAGTGCTCGGCGACATCCCTCGGTATGCCGGGCATGTCCGAGGGACTCCACGCAAAGACGTCGGCGTTCGCGCGGAGAAAGTCGACGAGCACTGCTTCCTATTTGGGGTCGAGCCCGGAACCGATCCGGACCTGCTTGGTGGTGTCGCCACTGGGGTCGAGAGGGACGGCCTTGACCGTCTCCGCTGGCTCGAAGTTGCCGGCATGGCGCTTCACGTCTGGCACCTCCTTGGAGAGGTTCTCCAGGTCGGCGATGAGGGCCTCGGACTCGGCGAGGGCCTCGGCGTACTCCACGCACTCCACGTCGCATTCGAACGCGTGTTTGTACGTGGGGCCGACGGTGATGACCCCGTTGGGGGCCCGGCATCTTGAGCTTCAAGTAGGTGTAGTTGGGGGACGGCCATGAACTTCGCGTAGCATGGCCTCCCTAGCACGGCGTGGTAGGTTCCTCGGAACCCGACCACCTCGAACGTCAGGGTCTCCCTTCGGAAGTTGGAGGGTGTCCCGAAGCAGACGGGGAGGTCGAGTCGCCCGAGGGGCTGGACGCGCTTCCCAGGGATGATCCCGTGGAAGGGCGCAGCGCCTGCTCGGACGGAGGACAGATCGATGCGCAGGAGCTTGAGGGTCTCGGCGTAGATGATGTTGAGGCAGCTGCCCCCATCCATCAGGACCTTGGTGAGCCTGACATCGCCGACAACGGGGTCGACGACGAGCGGGTATTTCCCCGGGCTCGGCACATGATCGGGGTGGTCGGCCTGGTCGAAAGTGATGGGCTTGTCGAACCAGTCTAGGTAGACTGGCGCCGCCACCTTCACCGAGCAGACCTCCCGGCGCTCTTGCTTGCGGTGCCGAGCCGAGGTATTCGCCGCATGCCCTCCATAGATCATGAAGCAGTCGCGGACCTCGGGGAACTCTCCTGCTAGGTGATCTTTGTTCTTGTCGTCGTCGCGGGCCCTGCCACCCTCGGCGGGTGGCCCGGCCCTGTGGAAGTGACGCCGAAGCATAACGCACTCCTCGAGGGTGTGCTTGACGGGCCCCTGATGGTAGGGGCACGGCTCCTTGAGCATCTTGTCGAAGAGGTTTGCACCTCCGGGGGGCTTCCGAGGGTTCTTATACTCGGCGGCGGCGACAAGGTCCGCGTCAGCGGCGTCGCGTTTCGATTGCGACTTCTTCTTGCCTTTCTTCTTGGCGCCGCGCGGAGCAGACGCCTCGGGAGCTTCTTCCGATGGGCGGCCCTGGGGCTGCTTGTCCTTTTGGAAGATAGCCTCGACCGCCTCCTGGCCAGAGGCGAACTTGGTGGCGATGTCCATCAGCTCGCTCGCCCTGGTGGGGGTTTTGCGACCCAGCTTGCTCACCAGGTCGCGGCAAGTGGTGCCGGCGAGGAACGCGCCGATGACATCCGAGTCGGTGATGTTGGGCAGCTCGGTGCGCTGCTTCGAGAATCGCCGGATGTAGTCCCGAAGCGGCTCCCCCGGCTGTTGCCGGCAGCTTCGAAGGTCCCAAGAATTCCCGGGGCGCACGTATGTGCCCTGGAAATTGCCAGCGAAGGCTTGGACCAAGTCGTCCCAGTTGGAGATCTGCCCCGGAGGCAGGTGCTCCAACCAGGCGCGAGCAGTGTCGGAGAGGAACAGGGGGAGGTTACGGATGATGAGGTTGTCGTCGTCCGTTCCACCCAGTTGGCAGGCAAGGCGGTAGTCCGCGAGCCACAGTTCCGGTCTCGTTTCCCCCGAGTACTTCGTGATAGTAGTCGGGGGTCGGAACCGGGTCGGGAATGGCGCCCGTCGGATGGCCCGACTGAAGGCCTGCGGACCGGGTGGTTCGGGCGAGGGACTCCGATCCTCCCCGCTGTCGTAGCGCCCCCCACGCCTGGGGTGGTAGCCTCGGCGCACCCTTTCGTCGAGGTGAGCCCGACGGTCGCGTCGATGGTGCTCGTTGCCGAGGTGGCCCGGGGCCGCAGGCGCGGTGTTGCGCGTGCGCCCAGTGTAGACCGAGGCTTCCCGCATGAATCGGGAAGTCGCGGCATGAGGTTCCGAGGGATAACCTTGCCTTCGGGAGGCAGTGCTCTCGGCCCGCCGGGCCGCAGCGCCTTCCAGGAGATTCTTGAGTTCTCCCTGGATTCGCCGACCCTCGGTGGTTGACGGCTCCGGCATCGCGCGGATGAGCATTGCTGCGGTTGCCAGGTTCTGACCAACCCCGCTGGATGCGGGCGGCGGCCTGATCCTGACATCGTTGGCGACGCGGTGCTGGAGACCTTGGGGCAAGTGACGTATTTCTCCGGGCAGGGGTTGGCCCACCCATGCTTGTCCGACGTCCCGACGGATCGGCTCAAGCGCTCCTGTTCCCTCGTTGAGCCTGGCCTGCGCCTCGCGGACTTGCTCGAGTTGTGGGTCGTAACCCCCCGCCGGAGCGGGGACCACAGCTAGCTCCCGTGGGATGTCGGCGCGAGGCACCGGCCTAGGGAGATCACCGTCCTCCGGCATGCCAAGATGGTTGCCTTCGGAGGGATCCCCTAGCTCGATGTGGAAACATTCGCGGCTTGGGCCGCAGCTCTCGTCGCCAAGGCTGCGGCTTCCATCGGAACAGTCGGATAGGCAGTAGTCACATGCGGTCATGAAGTCCCGCACGGCACTGGGGTTGCCAAGTCCGGAGAAATCCCAAGCGATGCTGGGATCGTCATCTTCCTCGGACCTAGAGGGCCCGTAGGTCGAGACGTCCGTCAGTCGGTCCCAAGGCGACCGCATACGGAACCTCAGTGGGGTTGCACTCGCCTCAATGAGAGCGCCCGCCAAAACGAGGTCGTTTGGCGGGTTGAGGCCGAGTCGAAATGACGCAAGATGGGAGTTAGTCGGTACCTTTTTGTCGACGAGGAGCGACGTAGTCACATCGGGGACTGGTTGCACCGTCAACTCTGGTTCGAGGGCGACGTCCTGCAGGCTTTCCGCGAGCGCGCCGGCGTCGTCTTCTTGCTCGGGGTCAGCGTGCCGCGGGGGGACGGCGCTTGCCTCCGTCTTGAACGCGAGGTCGACGTCCGGCGTGCCTTCCGTCGGGGCGTCGGGGGCGTCGATTCGCTCGACGGCCGACGAAGCGCGGCCTCCCACCTGGCCTTGACAGCCCCGCCTCCTCCTCCGTTGGCGGGGGAGAGAACGGAGCGAGCCCGAATGTTGCCCTTCCACCACGCGGGGAAGACGTCGTCGATTCCGCCGCCGGCGGGCGGGTTGTCGGCCGCCATTGTCGTAGTCGCGCGGCGGTGGAAGAAGTATCATGTTGTAGCTGCCGTCGAAGGACATGAACTCAAGAGTCCCGAAACGAAGCACCGTCCCGGGCCGGAGAGGTTGCTGGAGACTGCCCATCTGGAGCTTGACGGGGAGCTGTTCGTCAGCACGCAGCAGGCCCCTACCTAGCGCGCCAACTGTCGGCGTTTCGAGACAGGGGGGTCCCTAAGCCGACGAGTGAGTGTGCTGCGTGCCCCAGCCCAGATGGGTCGAGCGCGTGGGCGAGCGCGAAGGGGGGAGAGGCGAGGTGGCCGGAGTCGAGCGTGAGAGAGGTGGAAGTCCCGCGGCCTTCGTGTTCGTCCCGCGCCCAGGTCAGGTGCGCTTGCAGTAGGGGGGTTACAAGCGTCCACGCGGGTGAGGGAAGCGAGCGGCCCCAAGAGAGCGCCTGTCCCGTCCTCGGTCCCGCGCGGCCAACCTTCTCTAAGAAGGCCCTGGTCCTCCCTTTTATAGTCGTAAGGAGAGGATCCAGGTGTACAATGGGGGGTGTAGCAGAGTGCTACGTGTCTAGCGGAGGGAGAGCTAGCGCCCTAGGTACATGCCAATGTGGCAGCCGGAGAGATCTGGGCACCCTGCTGGCGTGATGTCGTGGCTGTCGGAGGTGCGGCGGAGCCTGGCGGAGGGACAGCTGTTGGAGCGGTCGAGTCCCTGCTGACGTCGTCCTGCTTCCGTAAGAGAGCTGGGGGCCGCCGTCGTCATAGAGCTTGTGGAGCGCCATCATTGCCCCTCCGGCGGAGCTGGCCGGATGGAACGCCGGTCTTGTTCTCCGTGACCCGAGTCGATCCGAGGTAGGATGATGATGGCGCTTCCTGTTGACGTGGCGGTCTGTGCCCTAGGCAGGGCGACGTGGGGGTTCCTCCGAAGCCGAGGTTGAGTCTGCCTTCCGTTGCCGTGGCCGAGCCCGAGCCATGGGGTCGGGCGAGGCGGAAGTCGTTCGGCCGAGGCCAGGGCGGAGTCCGAGCCCTGGGGTCGGGCGAGGCGAAGTTTCGTCGTCTTCCGGGTCTTAGCCCGAGTCCGAGCCCTGGGGTCGGGCGGAGCGGAGTTTCGTCGTCTTCCGGGTCTTAGCCCGAGTCCGAGCCCTGGGGTCGGGCGGAGCGGAGTTCGCCGTCTTCCGGGTCTTAGCCCGAGTCCGAGCCCTGGGGTCGGGCGGAGTGGAGTTCGCCGTCTTCCGGGTCTTAGCCCGAGTCCGAGCCCTGGGGTCGGGCGGAGCGGAGTTCGCCGTCTTCCGGGTCTTAGCCCGAGTCCGAGCCCTGGGGTCGGGCGGAGCGGAGTTCGCCGTCTTCTGGGTCTTAGCCCGAGTCCGAGCCCTGGGGTCGGGCGGAGCGGAGTTCGCCGTCTTCCGGGTCTTAGCCCGAGTCCGAGCCCTGGGGTCGGGCGGAGCGGAGTTCGCCGTCTTCCGGGTCTTAGCCCGAGTCCGAGCCCTGGGGTCGGGCGGGGCGGAGTTCGCCGTGGTGCCTTTGGCAAGGCCTGACTGTCTGTCAGACTCACTCTGTCGAGTGGCACTGCAGTCGGAGTGGCGCAGGCGGCGCTGTCCTTCTGTCAGACTGGCCAGTGGAGCGGTGGAGTGACGGCGGTCACTTCGGCTCTGCCGGGGGCGCGTGTCAGGATGAAGGTGTCAGGCCACCTTTGCGTTAAATGCCCCTGCAATTTGGTCAGCCGGTGTGGCGATTTAGTCAAGGTTGCTTCTGAGCGAAGCCAAGGCCTCGGGCGAGCCGGTGATGTGTCCGCCATAAAAAGGGGGCCTCGGGCGAGACGGAAGTCTCTCGAGGTCGGCTGCCCTTGGCCGAGGCTAGGCTCGGGTGAAGCGTGATCGAGTCACTCGTGTGGACTGATCCCTGACTTAATCGTACCCATCAGGCCTTTGCAGCTTTATGCTGATGGGGGTTACCAGCTGAGAATTAGCCGTCTTGAGGGTACCCCTAATTATGGTCCCCGACAACGGTGCAGTCTGTCCCTAACGCGACTTTGTCACCACCCGTCGATCAAGAGGTACCGTCCGTTTCCCGTTCCATGCCTTTTAGATCCAGCTGCGACCCACCAAGCGACCCCGCTTCGGTGGACGCCTTCGTAAAGGCATGTCCAAACCCTCCGGGGTACCATATGCGGTCACCCTGAGACCGGCTGACGGCCGTCTCGACCTATGGGCCTCTGGGTTCCGAGGAAGATGACGAGCCCGACTCTGGTTGGGATTTCTCTGGGCTCGATAACCCCAGTGCCATGTGGGACTTCATGACCGCATGTGACTACTACCTCTCCGATTGCTCCGATAGCAGCCACAGCCTCGGCGACGAGGACTGTGGCCCAAGTCGCGAATGCTTCCACGTCGATCTAGGGGGTCTCGACGAAGGCAACCATCTTGGTATGCCGGAGGACGGTGATCCCCCTAGGCCTGCGCCTCGCATTGACATCCTTCGGGAGCTAGCTGTGGTCCTAGTCCCTGCGGGGGGTCAGGACGCACAACTCGAGCAAATCCGCGAGGTACAGGCCAGGCTTGACGAGGAAGCAGAACAACTTGTGCAGCTCCGGCAAAATATCGGGCAGGAGTGGGCAGGCCGAGCACCGGCCGAAGAAGCGCGTCACCTGGCCCAGGACATCCAGCACCGCATCGCCGACGATGCCAGGGCGAGGTTGCCTCCGGCTTCCAGTGGGGTCGACCAAAACCTGGCTGCAGCAGCGATACTACTCCGAGCGATGCCGGAACCATCCACCACCGAGGGGCGGCGTATCCAAGGAGAGCTCAAGAATTTCCTGGAAGATGCCGCGGTCCGACGGGCCGAAAGCTCTGCCTCCCGAAGGCAGGGGTACCCCCCGGAGCATCGCGCCACGACTTCCCGGTTCATGCGGGAAGCCTCGGTCCACACCGGGCACACGCGGAACACCGCGCCTGCGGCCCCAGGTCGCCTCGGCAACGAGCGCCACCGCCGCGACGGTCGAGCCCACCTCGACGAGAAGGTGCGCCGAGGCTACCACCCCAGGCGTGGGGGACGCTACGACAACGGAGAGGATCGAAGCCCCTCGCCCGAACCACCCGGTCTGCGGGCTTTCAGCCGGGCCATACGACGGGCGCCGTTCCCGACCTGGTTCCGAACCCCGACTACTATCACCAAGTACTCGGGGGAGTCAAAGCCGGAACTGTGGCTCGCGGACTACCGGCTGGCCTGCCAGTTGGGCGGGACGGACGATGACAACCTCATCATCCGCAACCTACCCTTGTTCCTCTCTGACGCTGCCCGAGCCTGGCTGGAGCATCTGCCTCCGACGCAGATCTCCAACTGGGACAACCTAGTCAAAGCCTTCGCCGGCAACTTCCAGGGCACATACGTGCGCCCTGGGAACTCCTGGGATCTCCGAAGCTGCCACCAGCAGCGGGAGAATCCCTCCGGGACTACATCCGGCGATTTTCGAAGCAGCGCACCGAGCTGCCCCAACATCACCGACTTGGATGTCATCGGCGCGTTCCTCGCCGGCACTACTTGCCGCGATCTGGTGAGCAAGCTGGGTCGCAAGACTCCCACCAGGGCGAGCGAGCTGATGGACATCGCCACCAAGTTCGCCTCTGGGCAGGAGGCAGTCGAGGCCATCTTCCGGAAGGACAAGCAACCTCAGGGGCGCCAGCCAGAAGACGTCCCCGAGGCGTCCGCTCAGCGCGGCGCGAGGAAGAAGGGCAAGAAGAAGTCGCAAGCGAAACGCGACGCCGCCGACGCGGACCTTGTCGCTGCCACCGAGCACAGGAACCCTCGGAAGCCTCCTGGAGGCGCCAACCTTGTCGACAAGATGCTCAAGGAGTCGTGCCCCTATCATCAGGGTCCCGTCAAGCACACCCTTGAGGAATGTGTCATGCTTCGGCGCCACTTCCACAGGGCCGAGCCACCAGCGGAAGGTGGCCGAGCCCACAACAACGACAAGAAGGAGGATCACAAGGCAGAGGAGTTCCCCGAGGTCCACGATTGCTTCATGATCTACGGTGGGCAAGTGGCAAACGCCTCGGCTCGGCACCGCAAGCAAGAGCGCCGGGAGGTCTACTCGGTAAAGGTGACGGCGCCAGTCTACCTAGACTGGTCCGACAAGCCCATCACCTTCGACCAGGGCGACCACCCCGACCGTGTGCCGAGCCCAGGGAAGTACCCGCTTGTTGTCGATCCCGTCATCGGCAACATCAGGCTTACCAAGGTCCTCATGGACGGAGGCAGCAGCCTCAACATCATCTACGCCGAGACCCTCGGGCTCCTGCAGATCGATCTGTCCTTGATCTGGGCCGGCGCGGCGCCTTTTCACGGGATCATCCCCGTGAAACGCGTCCAACCCCTTGGGCAACTCGATCTGCCCGTCTGCTTCGGGACTCCCTCCAACTTCCGAAAGGAAACCCTCACGTTCGAGGTGGTAGGGTTCCGAGGAACCTACCACGCAGTGCTGGGGAGGCCATGCTACGCCAAGTTCATGGTCGTCCCCAACTACATCTACCTCAAGCTCAAGATGTCGTTCCCCAACGGGGTCATCACCGTCGGCTCCACGTACCGACACGCGTACGAATGCGACGTGGAGTGCATGGAGTACGCCGAGGCCCTCGTCGAATCCGAGGCCCTCATCGCCGACCTGGAGAGCCTCTCCAAGGAGGCGCCAGATGCGAAGCGCCACGCTGGCAACTTCGAGCCAGCTGAGACGGTCGAGTCCGTCCCTCTCGACCCCAGCAACGACGCCTCCAAGCAGATACGGATCGGCTCCGAGCTCGACCCCAAATAGGAAGCAGTGCTCGTCGACTTTCTCCGTGCAAACGCCGAAGTTTTTGCGTGGAGTCCCTTGGACATGCCCGGCATACCGGGGGATGTCGCCGAGCACTCGCTGGATATCCGAGCTGGAGCCCGACCCGTGAAGCAGCCTCTGCGCCGATTCGACGAAGAAAAGCGCAGAGCCATAGGCGAGGAGATCCACAAGCTGATGGCTGCAGGGTTCATCAAAGAGGTATTCCATCCCGAATGGCTTGCCAACCCTGTGCTTGTGAGAAAGAAAGGAGGGAAATGGCGGGTGTGTGTAGACTACACTGGTCTAAACAAAGCATGTCCGAAGGTTCCCTACCCTCTGCCTCGCATCGATCAAATCGTGGATTCCACTGCTGGGTGCGAAACCCTGTCTTTCCTCGATGCCTACTCAGGGTATCACCAAATCAGGATGAAAGAGTCCGACCAGCTCGCAACTTCTTTCATCACACCCTTTGGCATGTACTGCTACGTTACTATGCCATTCGGTTTGAGGAATGCGGGTGCGACATACCAAAGGTGCATGAACCACGTGTTCGGTGAGCACATTGGTCGAACGGTCGAGGCTTACGTCGATGACATCGTAGTCAAGACGAGGAAAGCCTCCAACCTCCTTTCCGGCCTTGAAACGACATTCCGGTGTCTCAAGGCGAAAGGCGTAAAACTCAATCCCGAGAAGTGTGTCTTCGGGGTCCCCCGAGGCATGCTCCTGGGGTTCATCGTCTCCAAGCGGGGCATCGAGGCCAACCTAGAGAAAATCGCGGCCATCACCAACATGGGCCCCATCAAGGACTTGAAAGGAGTACAGAGGGTCATGGGATGTCTTGCGGCTCTGAGTCATTTCATCTCACGCCTCGGCGAAAGAGGCCTACCTCTGTACCGCCTCTTGAGGAAGACCGAGCGCTTCACTTGGACCCTCGAGGCCGAGGAAGCCCTCGGGAACCTAAAAGCGCTCCTTATCAGCGCACCCATATTGGTGCCCCCCGTTGCCGGAGAAGCCCTCTTGATCTACGTCGCCGCTACCACTTAGGTGGTCAGCGCCGCAATCGTGGTTGAGAGACGAGAAGAGGGGCATGCATTGCCCGTCCAGAGGCTGGTCTACTTCATCAGTGAAGTGCTGTCCGAGACCAAAATCCGCTACCCGCAAATCCAGAAGCTACTGTACGCGGTAATTCTGACGCGGCGAAAGTTGCGACACTACTTCGAGTCTCATCCGGTGACTGTGGTGTCATCCTTCCCCCTGGGGGAGATCATCCAGTGCCGAGAGGCCTCGGGTAGGATTGCAAAGTGGGTAGTGGAGATCATGGGCGAGACAATCTCGTTCGCCCATCGGAAGGCCATCAAGTCCCAAGTCTTGGCGGACTTTGTGGCTGAATGGGTCGACACCCAGCTTCCAGCGGCTCCGATCCAGCCGGAACTCTGGACCATGTTTTTCGACGGGTCGCTGATGAAAACAGGAGCGGGTGCGGGCCTGCTCTTCATCTCACCCCTCGAGAAGCACCTCTGCTACGTGTTGCGCCTCCATTTCCCGGCGTCCAACAATGTGGCCGAGTACGAGGCTCTGGTTAACGGGCTGCACATCGCCATCGAGCTAGGGGTCCGACGCCTCGACGCTCATGGCGACTCGCAGCTTGTCATCGACCAAGTCATGAAGAACTCCCATTGTCGCGACCCAAAGATGGAAGCCTACTGCGATGAGGTTCGGCGCCTGGAGGACAAGTTCTACGGGCTCGAGCTCAACCACATCGCCCGACGATACAACGAGACTGCGGACGAGCTGGCTAAGATAGCCTCGGGGCGGACAACTGTTCCCCCGGACGTCTTCTCCCAAGACCTACATCAACCCTCAGTCATGACCGACGACATGCCCGAGCCCGAGAAGGTCTCGGCCTTGCCCGAGGTGCCCTCGGCTCAGCCCGAGGCACCCTCGGCCCCCGAGGGTGAGGCACTGCGCGTCGAGGAAGAGCGGAATGGGGTCCCGCCTAATCGAGACTGGCAGACCCCGTACCTGCAATATCTCCACCGAGGAGAGCTGCCCCTCGACCGAGCCGAAGCTCGGCGACTGGCGCGGCGCGCCAAGTCATTCGTCTTGCTGGGGGACGGGAAGGAGCTCTACCACCGCAGCCCCTCAGGCATCCTCCAACGATGCATATCCATCATCGAAGGTCAGGAGTTATTACAAGAAATACACTCAGGGGCTTGCGGTCACCACGCAACACCTCGAGCCCTCGTTGGGAATGCCTTCCGACAGGGTTTCTACTGGCCAACCGCGGTGGCCGATGCCACTAGGATTGTACACACCTGCCAAGGGTGTCAATTCTACACGAAGCAGACCCACCTGCCCGCTCAGGCTCTACAGACAATACCCATCACCTGGTCGTTTGCTGTGTGGGGTCTGGACCTCGTCGGTCCCTTGCAGAAGGCACCCGGGGGCTACACGCACCTGCTGGTCGCCATCGACAAATTCTCCAAGTGGATCGAGGTCCGACCCCTAAACAGCATCAGGTCCGAACAGGCGGTGGCGTTCTTCACCAACATCATCCATCGCTTCGGGGTCCCGAACTCCATCATCACCGACAACGGCACCCAGTTCACCGACTGAAAGTTTCTGGACTTCTGCGAAGATCACCACATCCGGGTGGACTGGGCCGCCGTAGCTCACCCCATGACGAATGGGCAAGTAGAGCGTGCTAACGGCATGATTCTGCAAGGACTCAAGCCACGAATCTACAACGACCTCAACAAGTTCGGCAGGCAATGGATGAAGGAACTCCCCTCGGTGGTCTGGAGTCTGAGGACAACGCCGAGCCGAGCCACGGGCTTCACGCCGTTCTTTCTAGTCTATGGGGCCGAGGCCATCTTGCCCACAGACTTAGAATACGGTTCCCCGAGGACGAGGGCATACGACGACCAAAGCAATCGAACCAACCGAGAAGACTCACTGGACCAGCTGGAAGAGGCTCGGGACATGGCCTTACTACACTTGGCACGGTATCAGCAGTCCCTGCGACGCTACCACGCCCGAGGGGTTCGGTCCCGAGACCTCCGGGTGGGCGACTTGGTGCTTCGGCTACGACAAGATGCCCGAGGGCGTCACAAGCTCACGCCTCCCTGGGAAGGGCCATTCATCATCGCCAAGATTTTGAAGCCCGGAACATACAAGCTGGCCAACAGTGAAGCCGAGGTCTACAACAACGCTTGGAACATCCGACAGCTACAACGCTTCTACCCTTAAGATGCATTCAAGTCGTTCTACACTTCGTTTACATACGCCAATAAAGTCTAACCATCAAGGAAGGGTCAGCCTTGCCTCGGCAAAGCCCAACCCTCCCTCGGGGGCTAGAAGGGGCGAACCCCCTCTGCGTCAAAATTTTCCTCGGAAAAGGTCTTTCTGCCAGAACGCCTTTCGTGCTTTTCGACTACTTCGAAAGTGGGATCCTGAAAACGACGGAGTACACGTAAGCAGCCAAGGCCGACCGAGTCGAGGGACTCCTACGCCTCCGGGATACGGATACCTCACTCATCACCTTCTGCGATAAGTAACTCATGCTCGGATAAGCGATTCCGCTGACCGAACAAGTCTTATTGCTCGAAAACTTTTCTGCCGAAACGATTTTTCGTGCCTTCTCGACTATATCGATAACAAAATCCTACGGACGAGTAAGAGCACATGTAAGCGGCAAGGCCGACCGAGCCGAGGGACTCCTACGCCTCCGGGATACGGATACCTCACTCATCACCTTCCGCGAAAAGTAACTCTCGCTCGGACAACCAATTCTGTTACCGACAAATAAGTCCAGACACTCGAAACAAGGGGAAAAGAAACGCAGCTTTACAACACGACGATGATATGTTTGGGCCTTGGCGACCGCAAAAAACATACGCACACTACAAGATAAACTATTCCTGCAGGGTCAGACATCAGTGGGGGAGCAGCAGCACCCTCGGCGTCGACTCCACCTTCGGCGGAATCCGACCCGGCCTCGAACGGCAACACGGTCGGAGGATCTCCACCTCGAAGGAACCTGTTGGCACCACGCATGGGCCATTGTCACACCCGGTTTTAGAAGGCAAACCGAATGCGAACTATGTACGTGCCAGGATCAGAACTCACGTACACAGCGATTACATAAATGAACATCATCACACAATGCTCGAATAATAACTTAAAAGAGTACTTATTACATCATAGAGTCATATACATCCACATAGTCATTGTCTTAACAGGTAAATCAAAGTGCTAAACGAAACGCAGTAAAGATAAAGCCTCCACAGGCAGCTGACTGGGGGTTGCCGCCAACCCACACCTAGAATTCGTCGTAGTCTTGGAACTCCTGGAAGTCTCCTTCCACGGCTTCGCCTTCTCCCGAGCAGTGGTTACAATGCGGACAACCTGGTGTTTTGTGGTAAAGCAAGGATGAGTACACATCAACGTACTCAGCAAATGTCCCGTTTGGCTGAGGTGGACTAGCTTTATGTGGGGTTAGGCTCCAGCAGTTGCTTTTAGTTGGTCAAGTATTTATCATTAGTAGAAGCCAGATTTTAGCATTAACCAATCCGTAAACCATTTCCTCATCGAGGAACATCATCATCATAGTCGAACCAAAACCATGTCATAATCATTGTATCTCGAACCATCTGTATCCCTAATCAAAGAGGATCCCAAGGCTGCTCTTAACCGTGAGCACGGCTGATATACCAGTTTCACTACCCTCTGCAGAGGTCGCACACTTTACCCATGAGTCATGATTCCCTTTCTACCCGGGGAGAGCTAATCCCCATTGACCACTACCTAGGTGGTCCGGCAGGGCCTCACTACGTAGCTTTTACAAAGATTCCCCAGAGATCGTAGCTGCCCGTTAGGTTTCTCCAGTTTGATA
The DNA here is from genome assembly GCF_902167145.1 of Zea mays. Lineage (NCBI taxonomy): Eukaryota > Viridiplantae > Streptophyta > Magnoliopsida > Poales > Poaceae > Zea > Zea mays. The sequence goes on along the minus strand of NC_050100.1, from coordinate 25,684,032 downwards.
AACACAGTACCCCTCCCCGCAGGAGAGTGACTAACAAAGAGCAAAACGAAAGAACCTCGGCACTCAGCCTCGGCAGAGCAAGCACTGTGCCTGGACCCCATTGACGGCACGACGGCTAAGCAGCTACACCCCTAGTTCATCTAATTAATCAGCTAAGGGCATCCCATTTCACCCTCATGGTTGCACTGTTATCCCGGGTGGTCTCTCAACGAACCAGTCCTTACGGAGAGGTACTCAGGAAACAGCCTGAGCCCCCTAGAGTATCACAAGATCATCAACATCAACAGGATAACAGTATCATAAATAGCCACATCATGTTCATTGATTATGTTAAAGCAATAGCAAAGTGCTAACCATAATAGCCCATAAGGTCATCAAGGATAAAGTAAAGTGCAAAGCTAGTCAATCCTTAGGTTTCAAGTAAGTAATGCGGGGTAGTAAGTTATAAATGAATAGGACATAATGGGACAGAGGACACTTGCCTTCACCAAACTGCTGATCAGGGACTTCCTCTGCAACTGCCTCGGGAAACACAGACTGCTCGTTGTCTACGCAAAGCAATCATTCACACTATGCACTTGGGAAAATAACAAACAAAAACAATATACCAAACATATGCAGCAGAGAGGGGTCACAAGTTCATAACAGAAAAGGGATAGGCACTCTAAAGTTCCCTAGGTCTGGGGGTAGAGGACTACACAAAGTGATTCACTATCCACTAATCAGGTCTAAGTTAGTGGTGGGATTAAATAATTATCTGGTTTAAGTTCCTAAACTTAAGTGTTTAAGTCCATAAACTTAAGTAATCCAACTTTTATTAAAGTCTACTCATTTCCAATTATCTTAAATAAGGTTTCAATAGTCTTAATCCTATCCTAGTGATTAGCTATTAATTAATACATGGAAACAGCAGGGAAACATTGCATAAACAGATAGATAATAATATTATGAACATTTTGCAATTTGAAGCACCTAATTTGGAGTTCATATGACAAAGTTATGAATTTTACAAGTTTAGGGGTTAAAATTATACCCTAAGGACTTATTTTTAATTAAATAAAAGGGCCAGGGACTTAACTGTGAGAAACCAGGGACGGCGGGCGCAATTTCCAGAAAACAGGGGGGCTCTTTAAGAAAATGCGCGGGCGAAGGGGTATCGGGCGCCTACAGCCGTTGGATCTCAGATCGGCGGCTAGGATTAGATCCCGCGGCGGGCGCGCGGGCGCGCGGCGGCGTGAGCGGCTGACAGGCGGGGCCGGGCGGACAGCGCGGGCGCGGGCGACTGGCAGGCGGGGCCGGGCGGACAGCGCGCGCGGGCGGACTGACAAGTGGGGCCTAGCGGGCAGAGAGACGGGGTGAGGGGGTAGTGGGCCTGGGCCGCTGGATCGCTGGCGGACGGCCAGGATTAGGTCCGGGCGAGTTGAATCAGGACCGCCCGATCTGGGTTGAACGGCGGAGATCGGATGGGCGGCCTGGGTCTTCCCTACGGCTAGCTGGGGCGGCGGCGCTCGTCCCCGCGGCGGAGGGCTCGCCGGAGGCGAGGGGCACGGGCGACTGGCGGGGCTCTGGGGCAATCCGAGTGGTCGGGGAGGTCGGGGAGGGCACGGGGACTCCATTGGTGGGGTCTGGGTCGGGGCAGAGGCACCGGAGGGGGGCGGTTCACGGCGGGGCGGCTCGGCGGCGGGGTTATTCTACTCCGGCGAGCAATCAAAACGCAACAGAGAGCAAAACAAGGGGCGATAGGGGCGGGAGAGGTCCCTTACCTCAAGGCGGGCTCTGGGGACTCCTCGGCGGCGACAGAGACGCGACGGGGACCCGGGTCGACGGTGGCGGCTGCACGGCGGACGACGGGTGAGCGCGGGCAGAGAGAAATAGGGAGGGGGAGAGGGAATTGGGGCGCGTTCCGGGTTGCGGACGTCGGGGCGGAGCTCACCGGGGCTAAGGGCGCGGCGGAGCTCCAACGGCGACGAGAAACCGAGCTCGGGACGGCGGGGTTATGGCGGCGGCGCTCTGCGTGCGCGCAGCGAGGGGGAAAGAGGGTCTACTGGGCGCAAATGGGGGGAGAGGGTGAGGGCGAGTGGGGCTCGGGGCACAAGTGGCCGAGGGCGAGGTGGGGCGAGTCCCACGCGCGACGTGGGCGCGGGGAAGGCGGGCGCGAGCAGCTCGGCGGCGGTTACGCGGGGACGACGGGGCTGACAAGCCGGGCCCGCAACGCAGAGAGAGAGAAGAAAGCGGGTGCGGGCGCGAGAGAAGCGGGGCTGACGGGTTGGGCCCACGGGCAGAGAGAGAGCGAGGGAGCGGGCGCGCGGGGGAAAGCGGCAGCGCCGACAGGTGGGGCCGGGCGAGCAGTGAGAGAGGGAGGCGGGTACGCGGAAGGCGACCGCGCCGACAGGCCGGGCCCGCTGCGCAGAGAGAGGAGGGGAGAGAGGCGCGCGCGCGGGAATGGGCCGGCTGGGCCGAAAGGCCGAGGGGGCGGCTGGGTTGGGCCTCTTTGCCTTTTTCTTTTATTCTGAATTGTTTTTCCCTTTTCTTTTTACCTATTCTATTTGATTCAAATTCAAATGAGCCCCAAAATCCAAATTAGACTTTTTGAGAATTATGCACCAAACAAAAGTGAAATCTAGGGTTCAACATGATGCAACAATTCATACTCCCTTAGGGTTTAACATAATAGACTATAATTACAAGTAAAATAAGCACTTAGCTCCTATAGAAATGGGAGAGAAAAGAATTAGGAAGGATGAGAAAAGGAAGTAACACCTGAATTTGTGAATATGAGCAAAGAAATTTTATACCCCCAAATTCAGGGTGTTACAAACCTATCCCCCTTAAAAGAATCTCGCCCCGAGATTCAAGGTTGGTCAGCAAAGAGTTCAGGGTATTTGGCCTTCAGGTCATCTTCTCGTTCCCAGGTTGCTTCTTCTTCGGAGTGGTGACCCCATCTGACTTTGCACATTCTGATGGTGTTCCTCCGGGTGACTCTGTCTGCAAACTCCAGAATCTGTGTTGGCTTCTCTATGTATGTCAGATCCTCCTGGACTTCCAAACCCTCCACTGGCAACTGTTCTTCTGGTACTCGCAGACACTTCTTCAATTGCGATACATGGAACACATTGTGCACTGCTGACAAACTCTCTGGTAGGTCGAGCTGGTAGGCCACTTCTCCACGCTTGGCTTGAATCTGATATGGTCCGACGTACCGGGGTGCTAGCTTGCCTTTGACTCCGAACCTTCTGACTCCCCTGATAGGTGACACCTTCAGATAGACGTAGTCTCCCACTTCAAAACTCAGTTCTCTTCTCCTTCGGTCCGCATAGCTTCGCTGCCTTGACTGGGCTGTCTTCAGGTTCTCCCGAACCATTTTGATATTCTCTTCGGCTTCAAGCAAGATGTCGGGGCCAAACACCTGTCTCTCTCCAGGCTGGTCCCAGTGCAGCGGAGTCCTACAACTCCGTCCATAGAGTGCCTGAAACGGTGACATCTTCAAGCTGGCCTGGTAACTATTGTTGTAGGAGAATTCTGCATAAGGTAACCTTTTGTCCCATCCTGACTTGTCTTGCAACGCACAGGCTCTCAACATATCTTCTAAGATCTGGTTAGTTCTTTCAGTCTGGCCGTCTGTCTGCGGGTGATAAGCTGAGCTGAAGTTCAAATGTGTGCCCAAAGCTTCTTGTAACTGCTGCAAAAAATGAGATGTGAACTGCGTTCCTCGATCTGACACTATCTTCTTCGGCACACCATGAAGGCAGACTATTCGTGACATGTATAACTCAGCTAACGTTGCTCCGGTGTATGTCGTCTTCACAGGTATGAAGTGGGCCACCTTTGTTAAGCGGTCCACAACCACCCAGATGGAATCGTAGCTGGCCCGGGTACGAGGTAGGCCAACTATAAAATCCATCCCGATTTCATCCCACTTCCACTGAGGAATCCGCAATGGCTGCAACAATCCGGCAGGCCTCTGATGCTCTGCTTTGGTTCTCTGACAGCTATCACAGATGGCGACATATTCTGCGATCTCCCTTTTCATACCATACCACCAAAACCTCCTTTTTAAATCCTGGTACATCTTCTCACTCCCTGGGTGTATGGAGTAGGCTGTCTCATGAGCTTCCTTGAGGATCAATTCCCGAATAGGTTTGAGGTCGGGAACACACAATCGGTCCTTGAACCAGATTACTCCTTCTTCATCCTCTCGAAAGTCTTTGCCTCTTCCTTCTAGGATCAGCTGCCGGATCTTGTTGATGTTTTCATCATCCTTCTGCCCTTCTTTGATCTCCCGCTCTAGGGTGGGCTCTAATTCCACTGTCACTCCTTGCGTACTATTCAGGAAACCGAGGCTCAGTCTGTCAAACTCCTTGGCTAACTCATACGGCATTGGGTGCGAGGCCAACATATTGACTTGACTTTTCCTGCTCAGAGCATCTGCAACAACATTGGCTTTGCCCGGATGGTAATGTATCTCCAACTCATAGTCTTTGATCAATTCCAACCATCTTCGCTGCCTCATGTTTAACTCTGACTGGGTGAATATGTACTTCAGACTTTTATGATCTGTGTAGATGTCGCACTTCTGCCCATACAGGTAGTGTCTCCAGGTCTTTAAAGCATGAACCACTGCTGCCAATTCCAGGTCATGTGTGGGGTAATTCTTCTCATGGGTCTTCAGCTGTCGAGATGAGTATGCTACAACTCTCCCTTCTTGCATCAGTACACATCCCAATCCGGTGTACGAAGCGTCGCAATACACTGAGAATGACTTGTGAACATCAGGCAGGACTAACACAGGAGCTGTAGTCAATCTATTCTTCAGTTCTTCAAATGCTTCCTGACACTTTTGGGTCCACTTAAACTCAACTTTCTTCGCTAGCAACGCTGTCATTGGTCTAGCAATCTTCGAGAAACCTTCAATGAAACGCCTATAATATCCGGCCATTCCAATAAAGCTCTTGATCCCACGAACGTCCTTCGGTGCTTTCCAGTTCAGGATATCTACTACTTTCTTTGGATCCACTGCTAACCCATCTTGGTTTATGATGTGACCCAGAAATAAGACTTCATGAATCCAGAACTCGCATTTGCCCAGCTTGGCATACAACTGATGCTCTCGAAGTCTTTGCAATACCATTTTCAAATGCTCTACATGATCTTCTTCACTTTGAGAGTATATGAGAATGTCATCGATGAACACTACCACAAACTTGTCTAGATAATCCATGAACACACTGTTCATCAGGTACATAAAGAAGGCTGGCGCATTTGTCAAACCAAAGGACATAACTGTGAACTCATATAACCCGTACTTGGTGATGAATGCTGTCTTCGGTATATCCGAGGGTCGGATTCTGAGTTGATGGTAACCTGATCTCAGATCTATCTTCGAGAATACGCTGGCACCTCTGAGCTGGTCGAACAAATCTTCTATCCTTGGCAGGGGGTACTTGTTCTTGACAGTGACTTCATTCAAGGCTCTGTAATCTATGCACATCCTTTTGGTACCATCTTTCTTCTCTACAAACAACACTGGAGCGGCCCAAGGCGAGGTACTTGGCCTGATGTAACCCTTCTCTAGCATCTCATCTATCTGCTTCTTGAGTTCCACCAATTCTGGTCCAGACACTCGATAGGCTCTTTTGGAAATGGGGGCGGTACCAGGGATAAGCTCTATGGCAAATTCAACCTTTCTCTCGGGTGGCATGCCCGTTAGCTCCTCGGGAAACACATCCGGAAAGTCTGACACGACCTTGATAGCCTCGAGTGGGTTGGGCTCCTTACTATCAACTGAAATCTGGTGACAGACTCCTTCTTCTGACTTAGGCATCCTTAGCTCGGCCACTACCTCTTCTCCTGACGGGGATTTCAATGTTATGGTCCTCTTGTCACAACTAACATTTGCTTCATACTTCATCAACCAGTTCATCCCTAGTATGACATCTATCCCAGGGGTGCCTATTACTATTAAGTCACTGGGGAATCCTATCCCCCTTATTTCCACCATTATGTTTGAACATATTTTATCTGTTTGCACCCTGCCACCAACTGAATTAATCCTCATGGGTGGCATCATTGCCTCTACTGAGATGTTATGCAATTCTACCCATGTTGCAGTGACAAAAGAATGAGTTGCACCAGTATCAAATAGCACTTTCGCGGGATGAGATTCGACTGAGAACATACCTACTGCCACATCTGGTGCATCCTGGATCGCTTCAGCCTCCAAGTGGTTCACCTTTCCGCGGTTGTACGCTTGGTTACGATTGCCTGCTGCCGGCTGCAGTACACCTTGCCTTGCTGGAGCATTGGGGTTGGTCTGCTGCTGCGCCAATTTCTTCGGGCACTGCATCGCCCAGTGGCCTTGTTCTCCACAGTGGAAACATCCTCTGCCTCCTCCTTGTGCTGGGGCTGCTTGGTTGCTCTGATTCGCTGCTGGGGCAGGAAGGCGAGGTGCCGGGTTGTTCTGCTTCTGATACTGATTACCTCCCTGCTGGCTGTGCTGACGATACTGCTGCTGCTGCTGCGGGTACTGCCTCTGAAACTGCTGCTGATGCGGACGGTGATTCTGATTCTGATATCCCTGTGGGTGACCAGGTCTGCCTTGCTGAGATGAACTGCCTGAGAAACGTGGACGGCTGATGCCTCCGGACTGGGGTCCACTCATCTTGCGCTTCCGATCTTCCATATCTTTACGCTTCTTCTCAGTCATGACTGCCCTATCGATCAGGTGCTGGAAGGTGGGGAAGGTATGATTCATCAGTTGGTAATGCAGGGGATCCACCAAACCTCTCATGAACCTGTACTGCCTCTTGGCATCAGTGTTGACGTCTTCAGGTGCATAACGAGATAGCTGCAGAAACTTGTCTCTGTACTCACTAACAGACAGGGGTCCCTGCTTCAGAGCCAGAAACTCCTCCTTCTTCACGATCATCAGTCCCTCTGGCACATGGTACCGACGGAAACTCTCGCTGAATTCCTCCCAGGTGATGGCTTCGGGGTCAGCATGGGTGGTGAGGTAGGACTCCCACCAGGACTGGGCTGCTCCCCTCAGCTGGCGGGGACCATACAGAACCTTCTCCCTGTCGTCGCATTGGGCGGTGCGCAGTTCCCTCTCCACTGCACGCAACCAGTCTTCTGCATCCATGGGGTCAGCAGAATGGGCGAAGGTAGGAGGGTGCCCTCTCATGAACTCACCACGCTTATCTCGTGGCATCTGGGGCATTTGCACTTGCAACTGGGGTTGGGGCTGCTGTTGAGCCTGCTGCATGGCTGCCAGAGTCTGCCCAATGGCCTGCACTGCCTGGGTCTGCATCAAGAACATCTGCTCCACTGACATCGGGGGTGGCGGGGGAGGCTGCCTCTGATTTTCCTCCTGCTGGTCATGCTGCTCTAGCTGAGCACGCCTGTTGCATCGGCGCCTGTTGTCAGACATCTGTGGAAGACATTCACACATCAGCATCGATCTTACAACCCTTCAGCATAAGAAAAGAGAATACAGAATTCTTCATGACACTGAGTGAACAAAGAGCTTCACTGATCCTCATTCATGATTCAACACAGCTTCTCAGATAAGAAAGGAAAGTAAGAGTAAATGGCTTCCCAACTAAACAACTGACTTCATTAATATTACTAGCTAAGCCAAACTGCAGGGGAAACCCACATGTTGGCTACAGTCATTACAAAGATTCAAATCCAGTACAAGTTCATCATAACAAGCATGAAAGCGACTGATAAGCAAACTAAACTAAATGGAAGCAACTGATAAGCAAACTAAACTGACTACCTAAGACTGAGACATCTGACTTAAGAATTATTACAAACTCCAACGCTAACGATCTAAGGATCCAGATCTATCCTGGTCTTACAGACAGGGGAACCATAAGTGTGGTGACCACGTGGTGGTGAGCGGTATGGGTGCTGAGTCCCAACAGGTGCGGGAGAACCACCCTCCTGGTGATGGCGCTCTGCCAGCTCAGCACGCAACTCCGCAATCTCCGTTCGAGCCCTGTTTAGCTCGTCCAGAGAGTGATCCAGCTCCGTGTTAAGCACTGCGACTAGGTTGACTGTGCTGCTCAACCTAGGGTTAGCCTCACCAACAGGTGAAACAACCACACTCTCTGTGCTGCCAGTAGGGCGGCGGGGGTAGTACCGAAGGTTAAGACCGTCGGCCACGCCACCGAACAAAGAACAGTACTGAGAGAGTGCACGTCGTGCTGCATCCTGCATAGCCGCCTCTGCAGTGTCCCTCTCGGAGATGGAATAGTGCTCCGAAACGGCCTCCGCACCCCGGAGGTCATCCTCCGGATGGCGAACTAGGCAGGTAGCCTCCCAGCGGTCCGGGTACCTCTCGCGACTGTGCTGGTAGACCACACAACGATACTCGATCGACCAGGTGTGCCGGTCGAAAGCCTGGCGCAGCAAGGTGTCGAGTGCGTCGTGGAAGTGACAACCGCGAGCGGCATCACGGGTGATGGGTCGGGCGACCCATCCTTCCGCCTCCTGCGGCTCAGAGGACTCCGTGCTGTGGTCTGAGTCGTCGTCGTCGGGGTCTCCTCCAACAGCTCCTCCAACAGCTCCTCCAACAGCCGGGACGTCCCGCGGTGGAACAAGGGGCGCCTCCAGCTGGGCAACAGAGGAACGGGGCCTCACGGTCTCCACCTCCTGCTGGGGTGAGGAGGAAGAGCCCTGCTGCTCTCCGTGCTGGCGCCGGCGTTCCTGCTCCTCACGCAGGCGGTGGTGCAGCCTCTCCAGGTGACTCGACTGTCCGGACACGGTGCGGTGCAGAGGACGCTCCGCCAGTCGAGACGGCAGGAAAGGAATCACCGACTTACGTGCAGTGTGTCTAAGACGAGCCATCTACAAAAGACACCGTAAGCATAAGAGTAAGAGCAGAACTAATATGACAAGTGAATAAACCAAAGACAGAATAAGATAAAAATTTTAACAAGGTATTGTATAGATAGATAGTAAAATATAGGGTTGGTCGAGGTGACCGACTTTTTGAAGTAACATCAGATGTCAAGGTGAGGGGAAGGGTCAATAGTCCTTAGTACGACCAGTGCTACTCTAGGTCAGCGGTCCTACAGTCAGCATGGGCTTTGATACCACTTATGTCACACCCGGTTTTAGAAGGCAAACCGAATGCGAACTATGTACGTGCCAGGATCAGAACTCACATACACAGCGATTACATAAATGAACATCATCACACAATGCTCGAATAATAACTTAAAAGAGTACTTATTACATCATAGAGTCATAGACATCCACATAGTCATTGTCTTAACAGGTAAATCAAAGTGCTAAACGAAACGCAGTAAAGATAAAGCCTCCACAGGCAGCTGACTGGGGGTTGCCGCCAACCCACACCTAGAATTCGTCGTAGTCTTGGAACTCCTGGAAGTCTCCTTCCACGGCTTCGCCTTCTCCCGAGCAGTGGTTACAATGCGGACAACCTGGTGTTTTGTGGTAAAGCAAGGATGAGTACACATCAACGTACTCAGCAAATGTCCCGTTTGGCTGAGGTGGACTAGCTTTATGTGGGGTTAGGCTCCAGCAGTTGCTTTTAGTTGGTCAAGTATTTATCATTAGTAGAAGCCAGATTTTAGCATTAACCAATCCGTAAACCATTTCCTCATCGAGGAACATCATCATCATAGTCGAACCAAAACCATGTCATAATCATTGTATCTCGAACCATCTGTATCCCTAATCAAAGAGGATCCCAAGGCTGCTCTTAACCGTGAGCACGGCTGATATACCAGTTTCACTACCCTCTGCAGAGGTCGCACACTTTACCCATGAGTCATGATTCCCTTTCTACCCGGGGAGAGCTAATCCCCATTGACCACTACCTAGGTGGTCCGGCAGGGCCTCACTATGTAGCTTTTACAAAGATTCCCCAGAGATCGTAGCTGCCCGTTAGGTTTCTCCAGTTTGATAAACACAGTACCCCTCCCCGCAGGAGAGTGACTAACAAAGAGCAAAACGAAAGAACCTCGGCACTCAGCCTCGGCAGAGCAAGCACTGTGCCTGGACCCCATTGACGGCACGACGGCTAAGCAGCTACACCCCTAGTTCATCTAATTAATCAGCTAAGGGCATCCCATTTCACCCTCATGGTTGCACTGTTATCCCGGGTGGTCTCTCAACGAACCAGTCCTTACGGAGAGGTACTCAGGAAACAGCCTGAGCCCCCTAGAGTATCACAAGATCATCAACATCAACAGGATAACAGTATCATAAATAGCCACATCATGTTCATTGATTATGTTAAAGCAATAGCAAAGTGCTAACCATAATAGCCCATAAGGTCATCAAGGATAAAGTAAAGTGCAAAGCTAGTCAATCCTTAGGTTTCAAGTAAGTAATGCGGGGTAGTAAGTTATAAATGAATAGGACATAATGGGACAGAGGACACTTGCCTTCACCAAACTGCTGATCAGGGACTTCCTCTGCAACTGCCTCGGGAAACACAGACTGCTCGTTGTCTACGCAAAGCAATCATTCACACTATGCACTTGGGAAAATAACAAACAAAAACAATATACCAAACATATGCAGCAGAGAGGGGTCACAAGTTCATAACAGAAAAGGGATAGGCACTCTAAAGTTCCCTAGGTCTGGGGGTAGAGGACTACACAAAGTGATTCACTATCCACTAATCAGGTCTAAGTTAGTGGTGGGATTAAATAATTATCTGGTTTAAGTTCCTAAACTTAAGTGTTTAAGTCCATAAACTTAAGTAATCCAACTTTTATTAAAGTCTACTCATTTCCAATTATCTTAAATAAGGTTTCAATAGTCTTAATCCTATCCTAGTGATTAGCTATTAATTAATACATGGAAACAGCAGGGAAACATTGCATAAACAGATAGATAATAATATTATGAACATTTTGCAATTTGAAGCACCTAATTTGGAGTTCATATGACAAAGTTATGAATTTTACAAGTTTAGGGGTTAAAATTATACCCTAAGGACTTATTTTTAATTAAATAAAAGGGCCAGGGACTTAACTGTGAGAAACCAGGGACGGCGGGCGCAATTTCTAGAAAACAGGGGGGCTCTTTAAGAAAATGCGCGGGCGAAGGGGTATCGGGCGCCTACAGCCGTTGGATCTCAGATCGGCGGCTAGGATTAGATCCCGCGGCGGGCGCGCGGGCGCGCGGCGGCGTGAGCGGCTGACAGGCGGGGCCGGGCGGACAGCGCGGGCGCGGGCGACTGGCAGGCGGGGCCGGGCGGACAGCGCGCGCGGGCGGACTGACAAGTGGGGCCTAGCGGGCAGAGAGACGGGGTGAGGGGGTAGTGGGCCTGGGCCGCTGGATCGCTGGCGGACGGCCAGGATTAGGTCCGGGCGAGTTGAATCAGGACCGCCCGATCTGGGTTGAACGGCGGAGATCGGATGGGCGGCCTGGGTCTTCCCTACGGCTAGCTGGGGCGGCGGCGCTCGTCCCCGCGGCGGAGGGCTCGCCAGAGGCGAGGGGCACGGGCGACTGGCGGGGCTCTGGGGCAATCCGAGTGGTCGGGGAGGTCGGGGAGGGCACGGGGACTCCATTGGTGGGGTCTGGGTCGGGGCAGAGGCACCGGAGGGGGGCGGTTCACGGCGGGGCGGCTCGGCGGTGGGGTTATTCTACTCCGGCGAGCAATCAAACGCAACAGAGAGCAAAACAAGGGGCGATAGGGGCGGGAGAGGTCCCTTACCTCAAGGCGGGCTCCGGGGACTCCTCGGCGGCGACAGAGACGCGACGGGGACCCGGGTCGACGGTGGCGGCTGCACGGTGGACGACGGGTGAGCGCGGGCAGAGAGAAATAGGGAGGGGGAGAGGGAATTGGGGCGCGTTCCGGGTTGCGGACGTCGGGGCGGAGCTCACCGGGGCTAAGGGCGCGGCGGAGCTCCAACGGCGACGAGAAACCGAGCTCGGGACGGCGGGGTTATGGCGGCGGCGCTCTGCGTGCGCGCAGCGAGGGGGAAAGAGGGTCTACTGGGCGCAAATGGGGGGAGAGGGTGAGGGCGAGTGGGGCTCGGGGCACAAGTGGCCGAGGGCGAGGTGGGGCGAGTCCCACGCGCGACGTGGGCGCGGGGAAGGCGGGCGCGAGCAGCTCGGCGGCAGTTACGCGGGGACGACGGGGCTGACAAGCCGGGCCCGCAACGCAGAGAGAGAGAAGAAAGCGGGTGCGGGCGCGAGAGAAGCGGGGCTGACGGGTTGGGCCCACGGGCAGAGAGAGAGCGAGGGAGCGGGCGCGCGGGGGAAAGCGGCAGCGCCGACAGGTGGGGCCGGGCGAGCAGTGAGAGAGGGAGGCGGGTACGCGGAAGGCGACCGCGCCGACAGGCCGGGCCCGCTGCGCAGAGAGAGGAGGGGAGAGAGGCGCGCGCGCGGGAATGGGCCGGCTGGGCCTAAAGGCCGAGGGGGCGGCTGGGTTGGGCCTCTTTGCCTTTTTCTTTTATTCTGAATTGTTTTTCCCTTTTCTTTTTACCTATTCTATTTGATTCAAATTCAAATGAGCCCCAAAATCCAAATTAGACTTTTTGAGAATTATGCACCAAACAAAAGTGAAATCTAGGGTTCAACATGATGCAACAATTCATACTCCCTTAGGGTTTAACATAATAGACTATAATTACAAGTAAAATAAGCACTTAGCTCCTATAGAAATGGGAGAGAAAAGAATTAGGAAGGATGAGAAAAGGAAGTAACACCTGAATTTGTGAATATGAGCAAAGAAATTTTATACCCCCAAATTCAGGGTGTTACAGCCATCGCCGCTAGGGTCTCCTCCGGGAACCCGACCCGAGCAGACGGCTCAACCGGCCGCTCCGTAGCCTCAGCCAGCTGTCCCCCGAGGGCATCAGCTCGACTCGTGGCCTCGACAACCCGACTCCGGCATCGGTCCCGCCAGTGGACGGCCCGGCCAGGCTCCGGCCGACGAAGCTTCTTTTCGAGCCATCTCTGCCTCTGTCTGTGCTGGCACCGCTACCTCCACCTCCGGCTCATCGCAGAGCGGTCGAGGGTTCCTTTAACTAAGCAAGAGAAGCCTCGGGCGGCAAGGCCGACCGAGCCGAGGGACTCCTACGCCTCTGGGATACGGATACCTCACTCGTCACCTTCGCACGAGGCAACTCACACTTGGTTAAGCGGTTCAGCTAGCCGACAGGCGAGTCCTAGCGCTCGAAATGAGGACGAAACACGGCTTCATGCTAAAATACATAAATGTTCAGGCCCCGAAAGCCGCAATGAACAAACACCGGCACTCAAGGTGCCATTACAAACGGAACTCCGGTTCCACTCTCGCGGGTATGAACAACCTCCACACCGGAGAGCCTGCGGGACGACGAACTCCTGGTGACTCGCCTGCGACCTCTACAGCAGCAGCGACGGTCCCAGGACGAACGCTGCCGCCAGAAGGCTCTCGTTCGCGTCCCCACTCAAGGTACGCGAACCAGACATTAAAGCTAAAGAGCCGGAGGTCGGTCCGCGGGTAGCACTGACGGGCTTGTCGGCGGAGAAGCTTTCTCCAGCTGCCACCACGTCAGCACCAGCGAGCGTCGGCCGCCCCAAAGCGCACCGGCAGGTCCTCACTCCCGTCCTCGCCACGAAAGCAAGGATAGAGGACGGAATGTTGCACCCTGGCTGGGCAGCAACAGTTCGCCTTCCCCGACATGGCTGGAGGGCGCCTCCTCCGCAGAGCTGGAGGATGGTTTCCACCCCTAGAAGCTGGAAGAAGAGGTGGCCCGCCGACCCGTGCGGGAGGTAGAGCTCTGGCTCACCTCGCTCTCCGCCCTAGCAAGGATGATGAAGATCCTTGAAGCTGAGGGCGGGGCACAGGTCGCAGCCCGGTTTGCTCCTCCCCACCATCAAACTGGTGGTCACCGTCTTGGGTGACCGCCAGCGAGGGGATGCAGCCGGGCTGCCTGATGAAAATCCTTGAAGCCGAGCGATGGCTGAAAGGTACCAACTTCCGCGAAGTTGCGTTCCTCCCACGATGACAAGACGGAAGAACCGCGGGCGCTCCCCATCCGGGGGCGCGGAAGGTGGAAGGACGCGATGCATGAAGGGAGTACGAAGACATGGTTGCCATCCAAGGGAGTCACCCCCCTTTTAAAGGCGACTCTCCCCACTTGCGTCCTCAGCCATCGCGGGCTGAGTCTTCACCAACACGCTCCAAGGTCCTCCCCTACGACACGGGGGCTGGGTCCCACGCGTCATGCAAGCTGGCCCAGAACAGAAGGAGCCAAACCGCCGCGCGCGGTGCGCGTAACTGCCCAGCGGTTACGAGCACTCCTCCACTTTCGCCCAGACCAGCGGGTGAAAAGGGCGGACCGCCATGCAGGCGGCATGCAACCACACCAAGGGGGCGTACCCTTTCAACTCCGACGCATCCAGCATGGAGGCCCAGGCCCACACGTCATGTAACCGGCGCGCCGGTTACTACGTGCGAGAAGCTGCACCGCCACTTGCGCCAGTACCGCGCCTTCTCGACTGCGGAACCAGTGCCGTGACTCGAGGCAACCCTGCGCATGACCCAACAGTGCCAACCGAGCGCATCGATCACGGGTCAGTCAGCCGCGGAAGAAGGCGCGATGGTCAATATGGCCAAAAGTGGGCCGACAGTAATGGCGGCGGCAGGCAGGCGGAAGCAGCAGTCAAGTCGTCTGCAGGCTCACGTCCCCTCCTGGGACAGCGAGAGAGCCCTCTCCCACGGCGTGAAGACGATGCGCCCGTGTTCCGTTCCTCGAACGGCTCGCGCACGCACAACGGCTGCCCCGCGAACCACTCGTCCCGTCGCATTAACTCTGCGGCAGGATAGGCGGCACCTTTGGCAGGCGAAGCAGACGACGCTTCACCTCCGCCATAATGACCGCGTCAAAAAAGGTGCGCCACGTCGTTCGATTTCGTATCCTTTTCCTCCTCCTCTTTCTCTCTCTTGCCACAGGGACCGAGAAAGGGGATACTCCGAAAGGGATCCTTCTCCGCGAAGGAAGCAGGCCCCGAGCCCTCCTATTGATCAGAGGTTCGAAGGCTGGCTCCTCGGAAGGGTTCGACAGCCGCCTCAGAGCACTCAGGCTCCGCGCCTACTACTGATCAGAGGTTCGAAGGCTGGCCCCTCGGAAGGGTTTGACAGCCGCCTCAGAGCACTCGGGCTCCGCGCCCACTACCGGTCAGAGGTTCGAAGGCTGGCCCCTCGGAGGGGTTCGACAGCCGCCTCGAGCCACTCGGGCTCCGCGCCCACTACTGATCAGGGGTTCGTAGGCTGGCCCCCGAAGGGTTCGACAGTCGCCTCAGAGCACGCAGAGCGAGGGATGACTCTGGGTACGTTCGATAGACAACCAAGGCTCGGGCTACGCTCCCGAGGTACCCTAGGACATTTCCGAGACTAGCGGGAGCGATTTTGTAACGGAATCCCATCAGAGGGAGGCATCGACCCCTCGGACCCTATCGAACGGGACTGGGTCCGGCAAATCACCTGCAGGTACTTTTGGAGCGCGTCTCTGGGCCACTAGCCGACCCTTATCAAACGGGGCACGGGCGTCCACTCGGATCACCCGCTAGCAACTCACTAGAGACACCATGTTCGGCGCCCTCTGAGGGCAACATGGCGCTTTCCCCCCTCCTCCTTGCGGAAAGGCGACGCAGGGGCGTATGAAAAAAGCCGAGTCTGTCCTTGACCGTCCTCTCGCTCTGTGCGGAGGCTCGGGGGCTGCTCTCGCAAACCCGGCTCCGGCCAAACCGTTGACAGCGTCAACATACCAGCCCGAGAACTTGGAACCTGACTTTGCACCCGGGCTACGACCAGTTCGCATGAGGGAACAACCAGACCAGCCGAAGCATCACGAAACACGCTAAGACCTCGAAGGAGTCAAACCACTCCTCCGAGGCCTCGGGGGCTACACCCAGCGGGTGCGCTCGCGCGCACCCACTGGAACGAAACGCAACCGAGGAAGGCCGGTCCCCTTGCAAAAAAGTGCGACAAAAGCCTCCAAGCGAGTATCAACACTCCCTTCGAGGCTCGGGGGCTACTGTCGGGGACCATAATTAGGGGTACCCCAAGACTCCTAATCTCAGTTGGTAACCCCATCAGCACAAAGCTACAAAGGCCTGATGGGCGCGATTAAGGTCAAGGCTCAGTCCACTCAAGGGACACGATCTCGCCTCGCCCGAGCCCAGCCTCGGGCAAAGGCAGCCGACCCCGGAGGATTCACGTCTCGCCCGAGGGCCCCCTTAAGCGACGGACACACCTTCGGCTCGCCCGAGGCCCAGTCTTCGCGGAGAAGCAAACTTGGCCAGATCGCCATGCCAACCGACCGTATCGCAGGAGCATTTAATGCAAGGATCGCCTGACACCTTATCCTGACGCGCGCTCTTCAGTCAACAGAGCCGAAGTGACCGCAGTCACTTCTGAGAGCACCTAGAGGGGGGGGGTGAATAGGTGATCCTGTAAAAACTTAAACTTATAGCCACAAAACTTGATTAGGCGTTAGCACAGTTTATACCAAGTGGCTAGAGAGGAGTCAAAACACAATAACCACAAGAATCCAATCACAGAGATGACACAGTGGTTATCCCGTGGTTCGGCCAAGTACAAAACTTGCCTACTCCACGTTGTGGCGTCCCAACGGACGAGAGTTGCACTCAACTCCTCTCAAGTGATCCAATGATCAACTTGAATACCACGGTGTTCTTGCTTTTCTTTTCTCAATCCCGTTTGCGAGGAATCTCCACAACTTGGAGCCTCTCGCCCTTACAAAAGATGTTCACAGAGAATCACAGAGCAAGGGAGGGATTAGCAACTCACACACGACACAAAGATCACAGCGAATACGCACACACAAGACCCAGACTTGAGCTCAAAAGACTAGCACACTAGAACGGAGCTCAAATCACTAGAATGTCGAACAAGTGCGCGAGATTGATGTGTGAGTGATCAAGAGTGCTCAAGGAATGCTTGGTATGCTCCTCCATGCGCCTAGGGGTCCCTTTTATAGCCCCAAGGCAGCTAGGAGCCGTTGGGAACAAATCTGGAAGGCCATCTTTGCCTTCTGTCTCGTGGCGCACCGGACAGTCCGGTGCACACCGGACACTGTCCGGTGCCTGATTTGTTTCCTTAAACAGCGCATCCGACCGTTGCTGTCTGAGTCAGATCTGCGCACAGTTGGCGCACCGGACATGTCCGGTGCACACCGGACAGTCCGGTGTATCTTTCCGACCGTTGGCTCGGCCACGTGTCGCGCGCCGATCGCGCGGCCGACCGTTGGCCCGGCCGACCGTTGGCTCACCGGACAGTCTGGTGCACACCGGACAGTCCGGTGAATTTTAGCCGAAGTCGCCGGAGAAAAACCCGAGAGCGGCTGGTTTGCTCTGTGGTGGTCTGGCGCACCGGACACTGTCCGGTGCACACCGGACAGTCCGGTGCCCCAGCCCGAAGCAGCTTTTGGCTGTACACAGCCACTCTCCACTTCTTTTCTTTTCTTCTTTCTCCTGTTTCTAACACTTAGACAAGATGTTAGTACACAAAACTAATGTACTAAGGCTTAGAAACATACCTTTACTTGTGATTTGCACTTTGTTTATCCATGAGCATATTTTCACATTTAAGCCCTTGTGTTTGCACTCAATCACCAAAATACTTAGAAATGGCCCCAAGGGCACATTTCCCTTTCAATCTCCCCCTTTTTGGTGATTTATGCCAACACAACATAAAGCAAGTGGAACAAGTGCAAAATCACTTCAAATAAAAACTCAAATTGGTTTTGATTCAATTTTGGCATATATGGATCATCCTTTGCCACCACTTGGTTTGTTTTTGCAAATCAAACTCAAATCTCTATTTCTATGTCAAACACACATGTTGAGGCATAAAGAGAGTCATTCCAAAAGAGATTGATCAAGGATTTCAAAAACTCCCCCTATTTCCCATAATCAACACTTCTCCCCACAAGAAGCCAAACTTTGACAATAGTGACAACAAGAGACAATAAAAGCTTTTGACAAAACAAAAACTCTATTCTACTATTTTCAAAATCTCTCAAGTGGTAGCTGATCCATTTATCACTTTGGCCTTTATTTTCTCCCCCTTTGGCATCAAGCACCAAAACGGGATTAATCTTGGCCTCTTAACCCCATTGCCTCACCAAAGTCTTCAATTAAGAGCAAATGGCAATAAGATTTCATGAGATGAACTTGGAATTAGTTACCCTCTCATCGGAGTGCAGTGGAAGTCTTTCATGGTCCAAGTCCACCTTTTCCCTTTCAATCCTCCTTCGAGACTAAATTATCAAACTCAAGCACATGGTTAGTCTCAAAGGGTCAAGTTGTAACACATCTCCCCCTAAACATGTGCATCACTCTGCAACGGACTTGTGAGGTCCAGGGAGTGTTTGTACAACTTGAGCACCATAATAAGCAACAAAATGCAAAAAGGAACATGATCAAAAGCATAAGTACATGTATGCTACAATTCAATCCAAGTTCCGCGAATCTAAGACATTTAGCTCACTACGCAACCTGCAAAAGGTCTTCTCATCTAGAGGCTTAGTGAAGATATCGGCTAGCTGGTTCTCGGTGCTAACATGAAACACTTCGATATCCCCCTTTTGCTGGTGGTCTCTCAAAAAGTGATGCCGGATGTCTATGTGCTTTGTGCGGCTGTGTTCAACAGGATTTTCCGCCATGCGGATAGCACTCTCATTATCACATAGGAGTGGGACTTTGCTCAGATTGTAGCCAAAGTCCCGGAGGGTTTGCCTCATCCAAAGTAGTTGCGCGCAACACTGTCCTGCGGCAACATACTCGGCCTCAGCGGTGGATAGGGCAACGGATGTTTGTTTCTTAGAGTTCCATGACACCAGGGACCTTCCTAAGAATTGGCACGTCCCCGATGTACTCTTCCTATCGACCTTACATCCAGCATAGTCGGAGTCTGAGTATCCAACCAAGTCAAAGGTAGACCCCTTTGGATACCAGAGCCCGAAGCAAGGCGTAGCAACTAAATATCTAAGGATTCGCTTCACCGCCACTAAGTGACACTCCTTAGGATCGGATTGAAATCTAGCACACATGCATACGCTAAGCATAATATCCGGTCTACTAGCACATAAATAAAGTAAAGACCCTATCATTGACCGGTATGCTTTTTGATCAACGGACTTACCTCCTTTGTTGAGGTCGGTGTGTCCGTCGGTCCCCATCGGAGTCTTTGCGGGCTTGGCGTCCTTCATCCCAAACCGCTTTAGCAGATCTTGCGTGTACTTCGTTTGGGAGATGAAGGTGCCGTCTTTGAGTTGCTTCACTTGGAACCCAAGGAAGTAGTTCAACTCGCCCATCATCGACATCTCGAATTTCTGCGTCATCACCCTGCTAAACTCTTCACAAGACTTTTGGTTAGTAGAACCAAATATTATGTCATCGACATAAATTTGGCACACAAACAAATCACCATCACATGTCTTTGTAAAAAGAGTTGGATCGGCTTTCCCAACCTTGAAAGCATTAGCAAGTAGAAAGTCTCTAAGGCATTCATACCATGCTCTTGGGGCTTGCTTAAGTCCATAGAGCGCCTTAGAGAGCTTACACACATGGTCGGGGTACCGTTCATCCTCGAAGCCAGGGGGTTGCTCCACGTACACTTCCTCCTTGATTGGCCCGTTGAGGAAAGCGCTCTTCACATCCATTTGGTACAACCTGAAAGAATGGTGAGCGGCATATGCTAGCAAGATACGAATTGACTCTAGCCTAGCCACAGGAGCAAAAGTCTCCTCAAAGTCCAAACCTGCGACTTGGGCATAACCTTTTGCCACAAGTCGAGCCTTGTTCCTTGTCACCACCCCGTGCTCGTCCTGTTTGTTGCGGAACACCCACTTGGTTCCCACAACATTTTGCTTCGGATGAGGCACCAGTGTCCAAACTTCATTGCGCTTGAAGTTGTTGAGCTCCTCCTGCATGGCCAACACCCAGTCCGGATCTAGCAAGGCCTCCTCTACCCTGAAAGGCTCAATAGAAGAGACAAAGGAGTAATGCTCACAAAAATTGGCTAATCGAGATCGAGTAGTTACTCCCTTGCTAATGTCACCCAGAATTTGATCGACGGGATGATCCCTTTGAATCATCGCTCGAACTTGGGTTGGAGGTGCCGGTTGCGCTTCTTCCTCCATCACTTGATCATCTTGTGCTCCCCCTTGATCAAGCGCCTCCACTTGAGGTACCTGTTCGTCATCTTCGGTTGGGGGATGCACCATAGTTGAGGAAGAAGGTTGATCTCGTTCATCTTGTTCCTGTGGCCGTACTTCTCCAATCGCCATGGTCCGTATAGCGGCCGTCGGAACATCTTCTTCATCTACATCATCACAATCAACAACTTGCTCTCTTGGAGAGCCATTAGTCTCATCAAATACAACGTCGCTAGAGACTTCAACCAAACCCGATGATCTGTTGAAGACTCTATACGCCTTTGTATTTGAGTCATAACCTAACAAAAACCCTTCTACAGCTTTGGGAGCAAATTTAGAATTTCTACCCTTCTTCACTAGAATGTAGCACTTGCTCCCAAATACACGAAAGTAAGATACATTGGGTTTGTTACCGGTTAGTAGCTCATACGACGTCTTCTTGAGGAGGCGATGAAGGTAGACCCTGTTGATGGCGTGGCAAGCAGTGTTAACGGCTTCCGTCCAAAAGCACTCGGGGGTCTTGAACTCTCCTAGCATCGTCCTCGCCATATCGATGAGCGTCCTGTTCTTCCTCTCTACCACACCATTTTGCTGTGGTGTGTAGGGAGCGGAGAACTCGTGCTTGATCCCTTCCTCTTCAAGGAACTCCTCCACTTGGAGGTTCTTGAACTCGGATCCGTTGTCGCTCCTTATCTTCTTCACTTTGAGCTCAAACTCATTTTGAGCTCTCCTGAGGAAGCGTTTGAGAGTCCCTTGGGTTTCGGACTTTTCCTGCAAAAAGAACACCCAAGTGAAGCGGGAAAAGTCATCAACAATAACTAAACCATACTTACTTCCTCCTATGCTCAGATAGGCGACGGGTCCAAAAAGGTCCATATGCAGCATCTCCAAGGGTCTTGATGTCGTCATCACATTTTTGGTGTGATGAGAGCCTCCCACCTGTTTCCCTGCTTGACAAGCTGCACAAGGTCTATCTTTTTCGAATTGAACATTAGTTAGACCTATCACGTGTTCTCCCTTTAGAAGCTTGTGAAGGTTCTTCATCCCCACATGTGCTAAGCGGCGATGCCACAGCCAGCCCATGCTAGTCTTAGCTATTAAGCATGCATCTAGACCGGCCTCTTCTTTTGCAAAATCTACTAAATAAAGTTTGCCGTCTAATACACCCTTAAAAGCTAGTGAACCATCACTTCTTCTAAAGACAGACACATCTACATTTGTAAATAGACAGTTATATCCCATATTGCATAATTGACTCACAGATAGCAGATTATAACCAAGAGACTCAACTAAAAACACATTAGATATGGAGTGCTCATTAGAAATCGCAATTTTACCTAACCCTTTTACCTTGCCTTGATTCCCATCACCGAATATAATTGAATCTTGGGAATCTTTATTCTTGACGTAGGAGGTGAACATCTTCTTCTCCCCCGTCATATGGTTTGTGCATCCGCTGTCGATAATCCAGCTTGAACCCCCGGATGCATAAATCTGCAAGGCAAATTTAAGCTTGGGTCTTAGGTACCCAACTCATGTTGGGTCCTACAAGGTTAGTGCAAATATCCTTAGGGACCCAAATGCAAGTTTTGTCTCCCTTGCATTTTGCCCCTAGCTTCCTAGCAACAATTTTCTTATCCTTTCTACAAATTTCAAAGGAAGCATTCAAAGCACAATAAATTGTAGAAGGTTCATTCACTACTTTCCTAACAACATTTCTCCTAGGCATTTGATGAACAACATTTCTTCTAAGCCTATTTCTACCATGCATAACATGAGAACTAGAAGCAGTCATAGCATAAGAGTCATAAGCATGTGAATCAAAAACATCATGACCTCTAAAAGCATTTCTAGAATATCTCCTATCATAGTACATGAAAGCATGATTCTTCTTAACACTATTAGCCATAGGAGCCTTCCCTTTCTCCTTGGTGGAGATGGGAGTCTTATGGCTTGTTAAGTTCTTGGCTTCCCTCTTGAAGCCAAGCCCATCCTTAATTGAGGGATGTCTTCCTATTGTGTAAGCATCCCTTGCAAATTTTAACTTATCAAATTCACTTTTGCTAGTCTTAAGTTGGTCATTAAGACTAGCCACTTCATTATTTAACTTTGCAATAGAAGCTATGTGTTCACTACAAGCATCAATATCAAAGTCTTTACATCTATTGCAAATAACAACATTTTCTACACAAGTTGTTGATTTACTAGCTATTTCTATCTTAGCATTCAACTCATCGTTAATGCTCTTTAATTTTGAAATTGTCTCATGACATGAAGATAATTCACAAGTAAGCATTTCATTTCTTTTAACTTCTAGAGCATGAGATTTTCGAGCTTCTAAAAATTTATCATGCTCTTCATACAATAAATCCTCTTGTTTCTCTAAGAGTTTATCCTTCTCATTCAATGCATCAATTAATTCATTAATTTTGCCAATCGTAATTCTATCTAGACCTTTAAATAAACTAGAATAGTCTATTTCATCATTGTCACTAGAATCATCACCACTAGAAGAAGCATAAGTAGAGTTTCGAGTACTTACTTTCTTCTCCTTAGCCATGAGACACGTGTGACGCTCGTTGGGGAAGAGGGCCGATTTGTTGAAGGCGGTGGCGGCGAGTCCTTCATTGTCGGAGTCGGAAGAGGAGTAATCCGAGTCCCACTCCTTGCCTAGATGCGCCTCGCCCTTTGCCTTCTTGTAATGCTTCTTCTTTTCCCTTTTGTTCCCCTTTTCCTGGTCACTCTCATTATCAGGACAGTTAGCAATAAAATGACCAAGCTTACCGCATTTGAAGCATGATCGCTTCCCCTTGGTCTTAGTCTTGCTCGGCTGTCCATTGCGACCCTTTAGCACCGTCTTGAATCTCTTGATGATGAGGGCCATTTCTTCATCATTAAGACCGGCTGCCTCAATTTGCGCCACCTTGCTGGGTAGTGCCTCCTTGCTCCTTGTGGCTTTGAGAGCAAAAGGTTGCGGCTCGTTGATCGGTCCATTCAAGGCGTCGTCCACATACCTTGCCTCCTTGATCATCATTCGCCCGCTGACGAATTTTCCTAGGACTTCTTCGGGCGACATTTTGGTGTACCTGGGATTCTCACGAATATTATTCACCAAATGAGGATCAAGAACGGTAAAGGACCTGAGCATTAGTCGGACGACGTCGTGGTCCGTCCATCGCGTGCTTCCGTAGCTCCTTATTTTGTTGATAAGGGTCTTGAGCCGGTTGTATGTCTGAGTTGGCTCCTCGCCCCTTATCATCGCGAATCGTCCCAGCTCGCCTTCCACCAACTCCATTTTGGTGAGCAAGGTAACGTCATTCCCCTCATGAGAAATCTTGAGGGTATCCCAGATCTGCTTGGCGTTATCCAAGCCGCTCACTTTGTTATATTCATCCCTGCACAATGAAGCTAGAAGAACAGTGGTAGCTTGTGCATTCTTATGGATTTGCTCATTAATGAATGAAGGGCTATCCGAGCTATCAAATTTCATTCCACTTTCCACAATCTCCCAAATGCTTGGATGGAGAGAAAATAGGTGAGTACGCATTTTGTGACTCCAAAATCCGTAGTCCTCTCCATCAAAGTGAGGAGGCTTACCAAGTGGAATGGGGAGCAAATGAGCAATTGAGCTATATGGAATGCGCGAATAATCAAAAGAAAAGTTTGAGTTAACCGTCTTTTGTTTGTCGTGGTCGTCGTCCTTTTGGGAAGAAGAGGACTCATCGCTATCGTAGTAGACGATCTCCTTGATGCGTCTTGTCTTCTTCTTCTTCCCATCTTTTCGCTTGTGGCCCGAGCCCGAGTCATTGGACTTGTCATCCCTTGGCTCGTTGTCGAAGGACTCCTTCTCCTTGTCGTTGATCACAATTCCCTTCCCCTTAGGATCCATCTCTTCGGGCGGTTAGTCCCTTTCTTGAAGAGAACGGCTCTGATACCAATTGAGAGCACCTAGAGGGGGGGGTGAATAGGTGATCCTGTAAAAACTTAAACTTATAGCCACAAAACTTGATTAGGCGTTAGCACAGTTTATACCAAGTGGCTAGAGAGGAGTCAAAACACAATAACCATAAGAATCCAATCACAGAGATGACACAGTGGTTATCCCGTGGTTCGGCCAAGTACAAAACTTGCCTACTCCACGTTGTGGCGTCCCAACGGACGAGAGTTGCACTCAACTCCTCTCAAGTGATCCAATGATCAACTTGAATACCACGGTGTTCTTGCTTTTCTTTTCTCAATCCCGTTTGCGAGGAATCTCCACAACTTGGAGCCTCTCGCCCTTACAAAAGATGTTCACAGAGAATCACAGAGCAAGGGAGGGATTAGCAACTCACACACGACACAAAGATCACAGCGAATACGCACACACAAGACCCAGACTTGAGCTCAAAAGACTAGCACACTAGAACGGAGCTCAAATCACTAGAATGTCGAACAAGTGCGCGAGATTGATGTGTGAGTGATCAAGAGTGCTCAAGGAATGCTTGGTATGCTCCTCCATGCGCCTAGGGGTCCCTTTTATAGCCCCAAGGCAGCTAGGAGCCGTTGGGAACAAATCTGGAAGGCCATCTTTGCCTTCTGTCTCGTGGCGCACCGGACAGTCCGGTGCACACCGGACACTGTCCGGTGCCTGATTTGTTTCCTTAAACAGCGCATCCGACCGTTGCTGTCTGAGTCAGATCTGCGCACAGTTGGCGCACCGGACATGTCCGGTGCACACCGGACAGTCCGGTGTATCTTTCCGACCGTTGGCTCGGCCACGTGTCGCGCGCCGATCGCGCGGCCGACCGTTGGCCCGGCCGACCGTTGGCTCACCGGACAGTCCGGTGCACACCGGACAGTCCGGTGAATTTTAGCCGAAGTCGCCGGAGAAAAACCCGAGAGCGGCTGGTTTGCTCTGTGGTGGTCTGGCGCACCGGACACTGTCCGGTGCACACCGGACAGTCCGGTGCCCCAGCCCGAAGCAGCTTTTGGCTGTACACAGCCACTCTCCACTTCTTTTCTTTTCTTCTTTCTCCTGTTTCTAACACTTAGACAAGATGTTAGTACACAAAACTAATGTACTAAGGCTTAGAAACATACCTTTACTTGTGATTTGCACTTTGTTCATCCATGAGCATATTTTCACATTTAAGCCCTTGTGTTTGCACTCAATCACCAAAATACTTAGAAATGGCCCCAAGGGCACATTTCCCTTTCAACTTCGCCGCTCCACTAACCGACCTAACAGGAAAACAGCGCCGCCTGCGCCGCTCCGACTGCTGTGCCACTCGACAGAGTGAGGCTGACAGCAGCTAAGTTCAACCTCGGGTGCCATGGGAAGCTCCGCCTCGCCCGACCCAGGGCTCGGACTCAGCCTCGACCCCGGAAGACGAACTCCGCCTCGCCCGACCCCAGGGCTCGGACTCAGCCTCGGCCTCGGAAGACGAACTCCGCCTCGCCCGACCCTAGGGCTCGGACTCAGCCTCGACATCGGAAGACGAACTCCGCCTCGCCCGACCCTAGGGCCCAGACTCGGCCTCGACCTCGGAGGATCCTCCGCCTCGTCAGACCTCGGGCTCGGACCTGCCACGTCATCGGGAAGGCCATCATTACCCTACCCCTAGCTAGCTCAAGCTACGGGAAACAAGACCGGCGTCCCATCTGGCTCGCCCCGGTAAACAAGTAATGATGGCGCCCCGCGTGCTCCATGACGACGGCGGCTCTCAGCCCCTTACGAAAGCAAGGAGACGTCAGCAAGGATCCGACAGCCCCGACAGCTGTCCTTCCACAAGGCTCAAGCGCTCCTCCGACGGCCACGACATCACATGAACAGGGTGCCAAAACCTCTCCGACTGCTACGACGGCATGTACTTAGGGCTCTAGCTCCTCTCTGCTAGACACGTTAGCACACTGCTACACCCCCCATTGTACACCTGGGCCCTCTCCTTACGACTATAAAAGGAAGGTCCAGGGCTCTCGTACGAAAAGGTTGGCCGCGCGGGAGAACAGGCTGCCGGGCAGTCTCTCTCTCTCCCTCGCGGACGCTTGTAATCCCCTACTGCAAGCGCACCCGACCTGGGCGCAGGGCAACACGAAGGCCGCGAGTTTCCCCTTTTGCCTGTCTCTTACCCCCTTCGTGCTCCATCTCGCGCCGACCCATCTGGGCTGGGACACGCGGTGACAATTTACTCGTCGGTCCAGGGACTCCCCGGGGTCAAAACGCCGACACTATTAGATCAACTAATTGTTAGTTATACCCTACAAATAGATATTAATTATTAGCTGCTCTAACCCAGATAAAACCAACTATCAACTTATTAGCTGGCAAACAATTAGCTCTAAAGGTTTTAAACAGGGCCTTAGATGAGTATGTTACTAGGGATTTGGAATATCCTAACCACTTGCTTATAAGAAAAATTTTAGTGGGCATTTCATTAGTGTTTCACTCTCATTAAATAACATGCCACTCAAGCATGCATGATGACATGGTATGTAATTTAATGAAGAGAGATATGCAAGACTCTTATGGGAGATGAGAGAGTTTCATGGATACAATATTTCTTAGATAAATATTGACGTGGCAATCTTAGAAGTAGTCGATGATAGTGAAACTATCAATTGGTCCTGTTTGGGAGAGCTCCACTTCAAAAATTTTAGATTTATTTTAACTTTTTCTATCAAATAGGTCCAACTCCATGAGCTCTAGCTTCAAAAAAAATGATACTAGAGGCCAGTTTTATAAATTTTTTGAAGCTCCTAAAAAACATTGTTTTCATACCTCCACAATAAGTTGCACAAAAATTACCCACCATGCCATTGGTTACATGACCTATCGATTCATGTCTCTTTAATTACCAGCTAATCATCAAGGATAATTAAGGAACCCCGCACAAATTAATTGTTTTACAGAAGTTGAAGTCTATGTGCAAGCCAAACACTCTTGAACCCTGTGTTACCAATCTGTTGAAGTCGTTTTATGGTGAAGCTGGAAAACCGAAGCTGCAATTCTTGATATGAAACCCTCCCAAATAGGGCCGAATCCACCTAGTTTCTTAGAAACTTTTTTTTAAATCTAGAAGGTCTCCAAACAAGTCAGTTTTTATTCAGTTTCTAAAAACCACTTTCTTAGTTTCTTAAAACCAAGAAGTTTGTTTCTCCCCGCTAAAACCGGTTTCTAAGAAACTAGATGAATCCAAACACCTTCTCTTAATTTTTCCCTTCTAAAAGCCAGTTTCTAGAAACCAAATATAAAAAGCACTTTTTAAAAAACTAGGGTGGATCTAAACATAGGTCTAAACGCCCGTATCAAGGGAAAGTTATTTCCAAATTGAGCACTCTATTTTTTATTGGCAGATTAAGGTCATGTCTGGAATCATAGACCTAATAGTTAGTAAGATAATAAATTATTAGCTAGGTTGAACTAGCTAATAAACTAATTGTTAGCTGTGAGGTAGATAGTAATTAGTTACGATATTAGTTGATGATATTTGAAACCTAACAACTAATTTTAATTTTTAGTAGCTAACTATTAATTTTAGAGAGCGGACCTAAAATTCCTACTTTTTCGTCCGAATATCGACCATCCGAACATCGAATCCCGCTGTCATAAACTCATAACTAGGTAGGGGCCCGTGCGTTGCAACGGAAACATATCGTCAATATAGGGAACGTAGCTCCTACCAATCCTATGCGCAGCGTACCGGAGTGGTTGGTGATGGCATTAAACATGGCGAGCGCAGTGTAGGCATCCTTTCCGCAATCATAAGACAAAACTGAGATCCAAGCAATGAAAATTGCAAGGCAGGCAATGGCTTTCCACTTGGAGATTTCAGGGAACATGTATTCTCAATTGTTGTCCCCTTGCTCGCCACTGCCTATTTGCATGCATAAAGAATATAACCTTTTTGTTGGAATGGAGAAAATCTCAAGATTTCAGGCCTTGATCCTTGTAATAAAAGGAAAAAATAAAAAATTGTGTATTCGACAAAGCATCAATTACTGGCAACTGTTGAATTATGAGACCAAATGTTTTACTTGTAATTTTATGAGTCATCAAAGAACGAAGAGGGGCTTTCTCCCAGATGGCTTAAATTGCCATGTGGTGGCATAATAAACTACCTTATAGTACCACGTATCAATAATTGGAGCAGTAGCCATGGTAATCAACAATAGATATAATACCTCTGCTGCCTCACAATCATTTTCTCAAGTTCCTTCATAATGTTGTGACCATATATCTCTAGAACTCTACACAAAAGTGACTCGGCTTGTAAATAACAAACAACTACATGCCTCTTTAGACACCAAACTGAACACAACAAAACAGAGAAGGAACCTTTCAGCTTACCCATGAAGACGACGAACATCAACAGAACCAAGATCAATCACAAATCTGGTCTTCTCCAGGACCTTGTGCTGGTAGGGGGGTCTTCATCACCCGCTTCATCAGCTTCTCCATGTTAGCACCTAGAAGGGAATATCAGAGAGAAGAGATATGTTCAGGTAGAAGAAGGGTTGAAGAAGGAGATAGCAGCGAGGAGGACGATCTGATTTGATACAGAGTGAGTAGTATATTGCCTATATGACATGTTTTTTTACAGATGCAGGGAAACACTATCGTTGTTCCTGATGACCAGCGGTGTGACACATGAAGATATGCTTAAAAGTTTGTAATTAAAACATGGTTGTATTGTTAGTGAATGTTGTAATGTCGTCCAGGTTTCCACCCACACCATGCCACTGATCAGGCCTGAATGCATACTGATTTGAGTACTGCTTGGAGGACTCATTGAATGGGTGCATGATTCATACCAAACGATCAGTGCTGCTCACTGCGACCAAATAATAAGCTCCTATTAAATATGCTGGTACAAGAACAGGATGAGACCTCCGTCCTACACAAATCTGTCCACATTGGACCAAAAAATAAAAGGAAAAAGGACTCCAGTAGGTGCTGGTAGGTCCTGGTTCTTTTACTGTTTTACATAGGGAATGAGTGAGCTTGCACCAAAGTTTGCTTCGTGTAAATTTTTACCAAGCAACAAGGTTTTATCTTTTATTCGTTATATTTAGCTTCTATGTCACCGTGTAGGGCATCTCATCTGCTCATGTACAGAGGATATTCTAAAGCAAACAGAGAGAAAATAGAATTAAAAAATTGGAGTATCCAATTCATTATGAGGAATAAAGAATTTCAACAAATTATTGATGTATGATACATTGTAACAAGGGAATAACTACCTGGAGAAGATTAAGCAAACTGGCATGCTGATTCTCAATCTGAACAAGCTGCATCCTGATCTTCAACAGAGCTTCATCCCTGTGAGCTGACTGAAGTTCGTCAGGTGCATCCTCAGTCTCAGCTGTCTCTTCAAAGTCACCATCCCCACTGTATGGAAAAACTTTGGATCCTGACTTGGGACCAGCCAGCTTCTTATAACCCTTGTCGCCAGTTTTCTGAAACAGCACCCTCCGAGCTTCAAGCCTCTCTCTAACGCTGCCCTCATTCAGGAGCTTCTCCTCGGTCACCATTTTGGCTGGCGTCGCATCTGAAGCGACGGTAACATCAACCCTGCCTTCAAATTTCTTGGCTTGGTCTGTGCTGCAGCGTGAAAGAGGCAAAATTTTCTTGCCTACGATGGAAGGAGTGCTGCCTTTTCTGTTGGTGACATTGTGTGATGTGTCCGGTGGGGGCTGCCTGTTAGTCGGCCATGAGTTCCTCCTTGTAATTGAAGGGGTGGAGGTGGAGCCTAAGGAATCAGCGGTGTCTGTCCAATTATGCAATCAAACAATCTTAGAAAGAACATCCATGGTCTGATGAATAACTCTCATGTAGACAACTAAATCCAACAAATATAACACCATGAATATGTTAAAGAAAATGGTTATAAAAAATGCAAATTGTTTTCTTCAGTGTGTTTTACCAAGTAAGGACTATTTCTGTCTCTTTTATCAAGTAGTAGATATTTTAAGTGTACTTACGGTATGCAGTCCAAACCAATCATAGACCTTAAATAGAGACACATCACCTGTGAGAGAAGATGTAGACTGGGACGATGGTGGCACTTCGAAGGAGCAGACCTCCTCATCCAAGTCTGGGATCTCCCTCCATGCTTCGATCATCCGGTTCATGGACTCGCGCACTGTTTTCACTTGCATTGTGCCAAGAAGTGTCAGAAATGCCAAGACGCCGCAGATCTCTACGAACATCAACAGAACCAAGATCAATCACAAATCTGGTCTTCTCCAGGACCTTGTGCTGGTAGGGGGGGTCTTCATCACCCGCTTCATCGGCTTCTCCATGTTAGCACCTAGAAGGGAATATCGGAGAGAAGAGATATGTTCAGGTAGAAGAAGGGTTGGAGAAGGAGATAGCAACGAGGAGGACGATCTGATTTGATATCTGATAGCCAAATTCTTCCTATCCCTCCAGAATTCTCACACCAGCCTTATATCTCACCTGCTACTTGCTATTACGCTCAGGCTTACAAGGCCCATTCTAGCCCATATATTCTCATATTATCGCACCACATTACCACATCGAACCCATAACCATCTAGTATACCTAACATTCCCCACTTCTTGAAATACAGCTTGTCCCCAAGCTGTCTTTCGCATGAACGCCAGGATCCCAAAGAAAGACGGAGATATTGCCTTGTCCACTGCTGACAGGACCCGGACCAGAGGTAACAAAGCCAGCACCAGCAGCAATCCCTGAACCAATGAGATCGAGGCTAGTGATAATGACAGTGCCAACAAGTCCAACACCAGTGAAAGCAAGGTTCCATTGTGTTATCCTCTCCATTGCAGCGTACCCTCCAGTTGCAAATGCCATGAGTATTGTATTATATGCGTACGCACAAGGCACAACTCTAGCTGTCTCTGTCTGGTCAAACAACTCCTCAGCATCATTTAGCTTCTCTGCCTTGCACAACACCCAAATCATGCTCGTGGTGAAAATGAGAGCCTGAGCATTGCTGATGCTAGCGATAATTGCTAGGATATGCTTGGTTGTTCTCTGGCTGTGAATTAAAGGCTCAAGAACGATGAAGATGTGCCCCAGCGCGATGAAGTGGTCCCAGCTGCCAGACATCTGGAAGGACGTCTGGTTCTTGAGCCACCAGAGCAGCCTCAGGCCTGTCGTGTTGTGGTCAGCAGCAGTAGAGTTATTCCCCCACAGGTGGCTGCCGACGTCGAGGCCGCGGATGAAGCAAATCATCGAACACCTGTTGGGCAAGGTGTTGGGAACTGCCTCCTCCTCGTCGTGGCGCAGGCCGACGATGAGGTCACCGTTGGGGCGGCGCATGAAGACGATGGTGGCCCTCGTGTAGACAATTGAACCTTCTAGGAACATGTTAAGCCACGTTCTGAGATCGGCGAGCTCGACGGCTGCCTGCCCGCCGCATGAAACCACGACGTCTGCCTCCGGAGCCACAGGGTCCACCGGCCATGAGCGCTTGAAGCCTAGGTCCCCGAGAGGCTGCTTCAGGTACCTCTCCTCCAACACTCTGGACGAGTTGAACACGAACCTCCAGCTGGCTTGCAAGTTCCACAGGCAGTGCTGCCTCACTGACGCGTCGATCTGCTCATCCAGAGCTCCTGCCATGTAGTTCCTGCTCCACCCGATGGGGAGGAGTTTGTGTTGGTCGTGCTGGACGCGGTAGATGTGGCAGAACTCCCATGGGTTGCCCCTGGTGTCGTGCATGACTTGGTCCTGTACGCGCGCCTCTCCATCCGAGTCGAGCTTGGGGAAGATGGGCTCCGCATAGTATTGCACGTGCTGCTGCAGCTTTGTGCCGTTGGTGTCCAGGTGGAAGTGGTTCATCTCGCGAACGGAAACAGAGGAAGATGTGGGCGCAGCCGTGACCGAGGCGGGGCCACGCTGGACGAGCTCCTTGGTGAGGTGAAGCGGTACGGCGAGCTCGAGGGAGATGTCGGTGATCTGAACAGCGTCGTTGGTTGTGCACGCGAACACCGCAGTGTCGACGACGAGCTGCTCCGAGCAGACGAGGTTGGATTCGTGCAGATCCGTGGCGCGCACCTCGGCGATACGGCGCCGCTGCACCTCTAGGTCGGCCAGCCTCTGCACCGCCGCGGTTGCCTCCATAGTCGCGCGCCACTTGCGGATCGGCTGCTTGAGTTGGCTCCAGCAGTCGGTCGTCGGGAGCGAGGGTCGTCCCGCTGGTGGCCTCGCAGATGGGGGTGAGTTGTGAAGGCGTGGCGAGCGGGGCGAAATCCTCGCGCGGCTGGGGAGGAAGGGGACAAAGCTACCTCCGGAAATGGCGGCGTTGAGCTGCGCAGCATGTGGCTGGTGGTTTGCGAACGGGGAGGGAGGCCGGGTTGCGGGAGGGGATTCGCGCTGGGGGCAGCCGGTTCGCGCGGGCTGCTTCAGGCGGGGGCAGTCTACACTTCCCCCTTAATAGTTAGTAGAGATAGGAGATCCAACGGCTAACCGCCTCTGAGCCACTACTGCCCTCCCCGCCGTTCTGACACCTGAGGCGTGATGTTCCCATTTCCCAACAAATCCGACGGCTGAATCAGACAAACCAAACCGTATCCATCTCGCGGCCCCACTCGCCAGTGGCACAACAACCTGATCGAGCCGAAGCCGAGTTCCTCGCTCCCCCAAAATCCCCCAAGCAGCTCTGCAGCTGCCCCTCACAACTTCATTCCCAAATCCGCCGCAACGCGAAGCAAACGACGCCCCGAACACACCCAAGCCACGCCCAATTCCTATCTCTCGCCGCGCATCGACGACGGCGCGGACGCCATGATCCTGCGAACGTACGGGCGCAGATCCCGCTCCTTCTCCGACGGCGGGGGCGGGGTCTCGTCCTCGCAGGACGCGTTCGACTGCGACGACGCCGCCGACTTGCTGGTGTCGTCGGCCTCGCAGCCGCTCCCGCTCCCGCCGTCGCAGGAGTCCTCTTCGATGTGGGACTTCGACGAGGACCCACCTCCGTCCCCGCCGCGGCCCCGGCCGGAGGGGCGGCGGCGCGGGGCAAGAAGAGGAGGGTGGGAGCTCGCGGAAGCCCCCGCGGTGGCGCCGACGGCAACGCTGATGGAGGCGGAGGAGTACGGAGAGATGATGGAGAGCGTGGACGAAGTCACGTTCGCGCTCGACGGGCTCCGACCCGCAGCGCAGAAGCGGACGCGGCGGGCCAGCCTGCTCGCGCTGCTCGGGATCTGCGCCTCCGCCGAGCGCCGCCGCGTGCTCCGGTCCCAAGGGTGAGTGCATCAAAGGCGCCTCTTTTGTCTTGTGCTCAACCAATAACATCAATTAGGTTCTTGCTTGTCTTTCTTAGTAATCTTGACCGGAAAATCGAGAAGCGTGATGGTTTTCTTGTGCGATTGGGGCTCGAGACTAGGGTTTCCTTGAGAAAGGGACCACCTTTCTGCCTTTGGACCATGGGCTTCCTTTGTTTGATTGGTTTCGCAATAGATGGCTAATTCCTTGCCCAGAACTCAAGTATATTGGTTTTATGGTTCAATGGTTCCCCGTTTGTAGGCTAATTCCTTGCCCAGAACTCTTTCTGTATTATTGTAGAACTGACACTGTTGATTCCAACAAGCATTATTGTCACTTTCGTTGGTTTAGAACCTAATTTTACAAATGTGTTTAAGAAGTATGCACACGCATTTGAGTTGCCTAGGAAGATTTCTAGCAGATTGATACCTTCTTAAGCTGAGAGATTGTATCCTGCATGGTCCCTGAAACAGTAGCATGGTTGGTGTTTAGTTGTGCGGTTGTGCCTAGAATTTGGTCTATCTTGTCTGAATTATATGTGCTCATCTCAAGCATCATGGCAAGTTATCTGAAGAATGCTGTTTGGTAGAAATGGAAATTATTGAGGTGTAGCTAAACTTTTCTCCTTAGGCAATAAGCATATACATTTACTTTGCGATTTCTGAGAATTGGGCATGTTTCCAGTCAGGATTGAACAGTAATAATTATTATCTTATAAACTGAAAGTTTCACTTGAGCTGAAATGTATCATAGATTGATAGGTTTACTCTTACACTCACAATTATGCCAACATTGATGCTGTACTTCATTTTTAAGTTAAAAGCATAATACTTGGTTAGAATAAGTTGAAGCCTTGAAGGTGTGTGATATCTGTTTTTCTGTCTGACCTGGGCTTCAGTTCTTGGAGCAAGGTCAAATGTTCTATGTCCAAAAGAATAATTAAATTATTATTGAATCTAAGAACTTCTCCAGCTCTAAAGATGTTAACATTTAACAATTAACAAACACAATATTAGATCTGTCACCTTTTTCGCATTCTATTACTTATACAAATGGCTTCTTTTTCTTATATCCTGTAGACTGGTACAGCAAATTATCGATGCTATTTTGGTTCTGGACATTGATGATCCTCCCTGCGCTATTGCTGCAGGAGCTCTTTTATTTGTTTTGGCAAGTGATGTGAGTACCTCTTGATCTCTGTCTAAATCACACATGCTGTTATGCATATTAAATACCTCTTATCTCAAATTTGCCTTCACCTAGATGATTACAAGGTGGATAAAAGCTATCAATTTCCCTTGTGTTTTCTCTTTTAGCTGCAACCACTTCTTTCACATTACAATGCCACTTGTTTTCATATTGCAAGGCTGGCATGTTCTATAAAAGAATCAAATAAGAAACACCATGATTGAATCTCAATATTTTGAATGTAAAAACTAACTAGAAATCTGTTGGAAATAAATCTCAGGCAGTATTGTCATTTAAACTTTTTCATTAGTTTGACCTAAATGACTCTCTTTAATATTGTACTAGTTAACTAACCAATGGTTCTTCTCTTTCACCACTTTCTTTCTTTTTACTTAATAAAGTTTTTGACTTTTCATTATCTATGAGATGCAGCTTTGTCCATTGTTACAACTTAATGGAGGCATTCTAACTGTAACTTTAATGATATTTTCATATTTTTATATAGTGAACCTATGTAACTCTAACCTTACAGGCATACAAAAGGCCAACCTTTAGAAATTTGATTGATGACACTAGATTCTGGAACTCAGGTAGTAGTACTTCAATATGAGTTCAGCTTATTGTTTCCTTTGTTATTATTCAGGTCCAAGACAATAATTCGCTGGATTCAGAAACTTGTGTCCATTTCCTTCTTAAATTATTAAACCCTCCAGTGAATGTTGTTGATGCCAAAGCGCCATCAATAGGTTCCAAACTTCTTGGAATCAGTAAATTTCAGATGCTTAACAGTTCCAATAAGGATGCAGATTCTAGTTCAGAGGACATACTTTTAAAAGTTGAAGAAATCCTCTTAAGCTGCAAAGAGATCAAGCCACTAGACAGTGATGATAAGAAAACAACAAGGCCAGAACTATGTTCAAAGTGGCTTGCTTTGTTGACAATGGAAAAGGCGTGCTTGTCTGCTGTTGCATTAGAGGGTAAGTTCTCTAATCAAATTTCTTGATCACAATCCCCCTTCAGGTCTGGTTCTATTAGTCAAAGCAATAAAATCAAACAATAAGTTAAGTAATAGCTTACAGCATTACATGTATGATTTTGTCTGGTTATTCTTTTACTTGCTATCAATTGTTGTCTTATTTAGAACTTTGAGTATTTTTCTTACCTTTTAATTTAATAAACCTGATTTAGTAGCAAGGTTTTTCCATCATCACTCATTCACTCCTGAAGTGCTACAACATTTTTACAGATACATCTGAGATGGTGTTGAAACTTGGAGGAAATTTTAAAGAAACATTAAGGCAGTCGGGTGGCCTTGATAATATTTTTAATGTCATGGTGAATTGCCATTCAGAGCTGGAGGTAAGACCTTATTTATGTGTATGTATTCTCTAATAGGTTTATACAAATAAAAACCACTCCCTCCGTTCTAAAATATTAGTCGTTTTAGCTCTTGATTTTTATGTCTATGTTCAAATGGATGATGATGAATCTAGACACACATAAAACAAATACATTAATTATTGTATGAATCAACTAATAGGTAAAACGAATTTTATTTTGGGACGGAGGGAATATTAAATTGACATTATTTGTTCTGCTATGGTAAAGGATGGTTTACTTTTGAGCCTTGTACAATTCATGCTCCAGTATACTTGAAGCTGCAATCTGAAAGAATATTATTTGGAGCAACGTGAAAAACATGTTGCAAGACAAAGTTATGTTGCAATAATTGCTTTGATTGAAAAGTTTTAGATTTCAAATGTACTCTTACTGTGATTACCGGTACAATTTGAACTTTGGAGAAATGATGAAGTAATACCCTTGAAAGGTCGCGGGTTCGAAGCAACCTCTCCACATTTGTGGGGAAGGCTTCCCTCGGTTTATCCCTTCCCTAGATCTCACTCATGTGGGACCCTCTGGCACTGGGTCTGCTCTTTTATATACTCCAAGATGATGATTCTTTGCACTTCCATCAAATAGAGTCATTAATAATGGGGTGTTTGGTTTGAGGAATCACCTCATCCTTGATGGGGTGGTCCATCATCATGTGATTTATATATGAATTTGGTGGGATGATCCATCCTCCATACATATACTAATTATGTGCATATGAGGAATGTGGTGATGATGGATCACCCTATTCCAATACACAAACCAAACAAGATTTTGAGGGGTGAGATGATGATGGACCACCTCTTTACTGAAAATCTGAAACTAAACACAACAAACAACATATATGTCTTTTTGTTCTGTTGAGTGTTACAATTCCATTGACATTTGCCTTTTCTGGATATGCAAGTACTCTAGCACTGACGTTTAGGAGTATCATATTTTATCTTTAGGTTGCCGATCTGTATATCGTTTGTCCCCACCTTTACATGTCACCTGTTTTGACACATATATGTGTTAGAGTGTGTTGATTCCTGTTGGGCCTAGGCTTTGTATCCAGCCCATTATGGTGCTACTATATGTATCTACACACATATTCTGGTTAATACTATTCTATTCTCCTCCAATAATATGCACTAGTAATATAATGTTTGTGCTAAGTGACTGCAATAACAATCTGCCTGGTTTATTAGAAACTTGTAAAGGATGCCTCCACTACGGATGTGGAGGGAAAGGAAAGAGCTCCTCTGCAAAGCGCTGCACTCCTCTTGAAATGTTTGAAAATTTTGGAGAATGCCACATTTCTAAGTGACAACAACAAGGTAATCTTCAGTATCTTGTTTGCTCGATTTGCTTCTATCACGCTGCTCTCTACTATGTTTTTTTGCTCTCTGCTGTAATGGTGTTGCCTTGTTTGCTGCTAAGTGCTACCTATATTATTTTACAAGGTATAATCTCATTTTGTTCCTTCCAGACCCATTTGCTCAGCTTGAATCGAAAATTGAGCCCTAAATGCCCCCCACTTCCTTTTGTTGGTGTCATTCTCAATATTATTGAATTACTATCAGGTAACTGCATACTTATTTAATATTACTACTGCTCAAGACTTTAATGTAAAGCTCGAAACCCACTTTTGGAATCTGATTGTTATTCCTGTTGCTGCAGCCCTCTCTCTTCTTCAGAAACCTTCCACTGTTTCAAGAAAAGCAGACCCAAAAAATACTAAAGTTTGCAATGGGGCTTGCTCTGGTAATAAAACGACTCTCATTTCATAGCTATGTTATGAGCCTCAATATGATTATGACCCTTGTATGTTTCTAGTTCAAATTCAATCCATCTAACTAGGGTTGATGCCAAAACTTTCATTTGTTCTTGTTTTATAATTTTTCATCAAATTGTGCCATTATTCTCGTTACCCATATATATTTTAGGATCTATGTACCATCTGGTGTTATGTCAAGGACCTCTGGTCCGAGGGTAACTGGACCGCGACTACGGAGATCGTAGTTGCGTTCCGTGGTCGCCGGCGGGGTTATTCCCCCACGCCGTCGCCCTTTGCTGTCTGGGTTATGCCCCCAAGACGCCGAGTTGAGAGAGTTGGGGAAGGGGAGATTAGATTGGTGATATATTCTGCATAATTTCCTCATCCCACCAATTACAATATATAGGCCCAAATCTGAACCGCAAGGAGCTAACCTTTTTTTTTCTCGAAAGCGCAGGAGAACTGCGCATCCACAAGGAGCTAATCACTCCTAAATTCTAGGCAACCAACAAGGCAACTAATCCTGACTTTCTAAACTTATCTGAACCGCAAGGAGCTAATCACTCCTAAATTCTAGGCAACCAACAAGGCAACTAATCCTGACTTTCTAAACTTATCCACTGCTTGGCTGTTCCAGCGCGTGCGCTGTGCGTTCAGCGGCGCGGCGAACATCGCGCGCACGCCTGCGGCGCGTATATGTGCGACCGCACATGACATGTTAGCAACACTATCTGGGCACCACAAACTCTTCTGTTATCTTTCTGATCTAATGTGAAGACCGATAATACTTGTTCCTCTTAAGTTTAACATAGTTACATTTTGAACATTACATTGTGCAGCCGACAGTAGATGTTTGAACTTATTGAATCATCATGGCAAGTGCAATAACTCAAAGAAAAAGAGTCCTTTACTGAATCATCATGGCAAGTGCCAGGATTGCTCATCCACCAAATTGTAAGCTTCTCATGTTACTCTCTTTTCTAGTAGTGCTGTCTGTCAGTCAGAATGAACACTCAATCGTTCATCTTTTTCAAGCAATGGTGCTAGTTTGAAGCTCAATGTAAGAAAGGACCGTTCTAAAGCTAATTCAACCAGAGGTTCAAGTGGTTGGATTTCTATAAAAGCACGTACTTCTGATTGGAACTCCAGAGAAATGGCAAAAAAGCGACGTCTATCAGAAAATGCACAAACTGCTTTGAGTAATGGTGGTGATGATCCATTTGCATTTGATGATACCGATCAAGAACCTTCAAATTGGGATCCATTTGGTCCAAAAAGGAAATCACCACAGAAGCGAGCGAAACGATCTAATGGTGAACTAGTGCTGGATGATTGTGACACTGCAGTAACGGGAAGTCCTGAATTATGTCAACCTGAAGGTATTAATCAGTCAGGTGCAACTTCTGATTCTAAGGCTGCAGATGAGTCCAACCTTTTAGAAGATTGCCTTTTGGCATCAGTTAAGGTAATGAATCATGTTTCCTTTTGATCTTCCTTGTCTTGTTTTTACCTCTATAACTTTTCTTGCCTGGCATCTTTTAAATCTTTATAAAAAATTATGAGGCTGTGCCTGTATCCTTCAGATGGTTGTGAATTATCGTGATTTTTCTATACAAAATTTCCAGATATCAGTGCTTCTATAGTTCTATTCCATGTGTCAATTTGTATATTCACCCACCGTAAGAACATTCACTCCTGCTGGTTATCCACAATAGCAATGTTAACCATTTCTGACGGATGCATAGTTTTTTTACCAAATTATGCTTGAGCAGTGGGTGAGCTTTATGCAAAATTAAAACTTTACAAGTTTTAAGCTTAGTTGCTACTTCTACTTTGCCTAGTTATTGTGAAAGTTTTGATCAGCCAGCTTTACCAAACAAACATCTTTTGCAGCAGGCCAGTCCAGTGGCATATTATTGAGGGGCTACTTGTTTGTATTACATTTGCAATGAGATGTATCTAACATCTAAATTTAATTTTGTGGTAGGTTCTTATGAACTTGGCAAATGACAACCCTTCTGGTTGCGAACAAATTGCGTCATGTGGTGGAATTAATACAATGGCCTCCTTGATCATTAAACATTTTCCCTCATTTGATTTCTCCATGGACAGTAACAATCAAATGAAAGAAAGAGTATCCTCTGGTGATCTGTCGTCTTCCCAGAACAGCAAGTCACTCCAAATCAAAACTAAGCAATTGCGAGCCTATGAACTTGATTTTCTGGTCGCCATATTGGGATTGCTTGTCAACCTTGTGGAGAAGGATAACCTTAATAGGTAGGAATCCTTTTCCTTCCCTCCATTTTGCTCCATTCGTGTAAATTTTCATAGATCTGTAAAGTTGCTATACATCCTCTAGTCAATGCCTGTAATTCTGACTACCTGGCTGGCTGGCTACAGGGTACGACTTGCGAATGCCCGTGTTTCTGTCAATCTATCTCAAAGTCCAGATACTGAAGAGGTACAGAGGGATGTCATACCCCTTCTCTGTTCAATATTCTTAGCGAGTCAAAGTACTGGGGAAACTGCTGAAGCTATATCACCGGTAATTCTATCTAATCCTCATGTTTTCATATTTTACAACATAACAAAGCGAGGTAATGGTCACCTTCCCACTTGCTTCAAAATAGAAATTTCCACACCTGGCGGATGGCAATTCTAACTGATGGGCATGGTGTAATGTTAACAATGATGGGCTGCCCTATCTTGGCATATATATAGGGAAAAATATGTAGCCTAAACCACATCTTCGGTGGAAACATGGAAATATACTCAAAACTCATACTTAGAACTTGGCTCATCCATAATGCAAGCATGAACCATAGATGTACTTTGTCGTACAGGTCTCATTTAAAAAACAATCATGTGAAAACAGAAATTCAGGTGTGCACTAGAATACAAATCCAGCAGTGTTCTTTTTTATATGAACCATGCATTTAATATCTCTGTCTTTCTATTTCAAACAGTACCAGGGTGCGGAAAAAGCATCGGTTTCCATCTTTCTATAAATCCGACATATTTCACTTTCCATATTTATAAAAAATTCTTCATCTTTCCGTCATTTATTATGAGGCAGTGTGTTGTGTCGTTTCACTTTCCCTTGCTTTATGTGTCCCTTCTCATACAAGTTGCAATTTCTTCAATTTAACCACCATCATATCTCCCTGCTATTTTGTATCCTGTTATAAATCTGCCAATATAATCAGAGTATCAGCTGGTGGTTATGTAGATGTATTACCAGGAATATAAATATACATATGTTTATTTATAGACACTAGAGATTGGCAAAATGTTTGTTGGAATTTGGAATTAAATCAGCAATGTGCCTTCATCTACATGTCATATTTCTACATGCTACCTAGAAACATATAGCTGTGTTCTGCATATCCTATGTCCCTCGCGAGCCATTTATTTGATGTCTTCCTAATTTTCAGGATGACGAAGAATCTTTGTTGCAAGGAGAACGCGAAGCCGAAATGATGATCGTGGAGGCCTACGCAGCACTTGTGCTCGCCTTTCTTTCAACGGAAAGGTCCATACTGCCTTATTTCATAAT
This sequence comes from Zea mays, assembly GCF_902167145.1. Lineage (NCBI taxonomy): Eukaryota > Viridiplantae > Streptophyta > Magnoliopsida > Poales > Poaceae > Zea > Zea mays. Next base: position 25,642,750 of record NC_050100.1, on the reverse strand, counting down.
GTTTACTTAATTTGTTATAATTTTAGGTTGAGGCCCACTGCGGGTTAGCTTCTGAGCTGTATGTTTGCTGCCACAGTATGAAGGTTCGAGGAGCCATTTCCAGCTGCCTTCCGGACAACAACTTAAAAGTTCTTGTACCAGTGCTAGAGAAGTTTGTGGTATGTCCCCAAAATTTCTAGACGTTCTGTCTGAAGCAACGGTGGATAGATACATGGACTGCCACTTTTTGGGAACCAGTAATTTGTCATGTCCATAGATGCTCTCTCCCTATTCTTTGTGTAGCTTATATCCATTTATTATTCATTTTCTGGCATGTTTACTAGATATCACAAGACTGCTCTAGCTTCAAAATTTTCTTGGTTGTTTTTTTTCGCGATTTCTCTTTCTGCGACAGGCTTGAGCTAGTTTTTTTTTCGCTCATAATTTACCCAGCCGTCTCGTTCTCCTGCAGTCATTTCACCTGCAGCTCAACATGATGACAAGGGAAACACATTCAGCTGTCACCGAAGTCATTGAAAGATGCAGGCAGTCATAGAAGTTGGAAGAGGGCGCCCTGTACAGATTAACCGACCTCTCTGCAGTGCAGCCGAAGCCACACACAGGTGTTGCTCCTCACCTGGCCAGGGCGCAACGAATTGATTGATGCCAGAGGCTGGCTTGGGAGCTAACAGTGTTTCTATTCTTTCTTTTGCCCCTCCTGCTGTTCTGATCCTGTCATGTGCATCTCCTTTAGTTTCTTCTCCACACACTCCCCCCCGGAAATCATGTAGTCCATATTATGAGTGGAACAATAACAGTGTAGGCTATAGGGAATGTAGTTGTGGTGCTTCAGTTCTTCGTCTCTGTTTTACATGTTGTATTTTCGTGTCACATGGAATCAGTGACCACACATGCCTCAATCTGACAAATTAAGAGTGTATATCACATAATAGTAGTGTAATTTAACTATGTCTCTTTTTCCGTATAAAGAACCTATTAGTTGGAAGCATCTTCCGGTTGCAGAAAATGACCATGTTGTATGCAAACGGTGTAACCTGGTGTACACAATTCTTTCGTTGCTATGTACTGTTCTGAGGGAATTAGAACCCAGGTCTTCTGTTGCTTGAGCTTAAAAGGTCACTGCTGAAAGTGGTAGTACTAGTTGGCATGCACTACGGCAGCTTCGGAGTTTCAGGTGAACAAATTTACAAACATTGGCCTTCCAGGTAAGTTCCAAACCGCACACAAGGAACTTTGAAAACCTCGAAGGATTTTAGCGCATCTGGACCCACGTTCTGCCGGCCGGGTAGGCCCCACCGCCGGTCGATCGCCTCGCCATCGCACACAAGCACAACTGCACAAGCACCCAGCCACCCACCGTCACCGACCGCCGCGCCACGATTTTATCCATTCCTCACTCGTCTCTCAAACTCAAGCGAAAGCCATCACCCCGACCCCAATCCCACGTTCGCCACGTGCGCGCCACCTCCCCCACCGCGTCCGCGTCGCCGGCCATACTCCATCGCGAACGAGATCACGGGCTGGTTTCGCGGGCCGACCATGGGGACGCTCATCCGGCCGGGGCCCGCCGCGTCGCCTCTCCCCATCGCTTCCCCCTCCTCCTCATCCGCCCACGGTATCGCCGACTCGCCTCTCTGCCGGCCTGTCTCTCCGGGGGGAAGCCACGCCACGGCGCTGATCTTATCTTATGATTTATTTTGGTTGGTCCGTAGTGGCTGTCGTTGGCGGTGGCGCGAGGAGCTTGCGGCATCGGGTGTCGGTGTCGGTGGCGGTGTTCCGGTCCCCGAGTACGCAGGTTCTGGCGACGAGATGGCGCCGCCGGAGAGGTATGGTTGTGCGGTCGGATGTCGTCGCCGGTGGCGCAGCCGCCGCGGCAGCTGGGGATTCGACGCGGGCGCTCCCAGGTATCCACCTTGCTGAGTATGTTAAAATGTTTTAACCGTTTCATTTGAAGATGGCCGTGAGATGTCAGGTAAATAATCTGCCACTATGATAAAGTGAATGTGAGAGGGATCCCTTTCATAATCGCAAAAGGTTAAATGCCCTAAATTATGGGGTGCTGAAATCTGGATTATACAATCTGTGCAGATTGTAATCGCAAACAAACACCCCCCTAAATCACTGTTGCTAATGCTCCGTGGTTTAAACGATCACGGTAGATTCAAATTGCAAACAAAGAGTCGTTTGGTTCCTATCATTATAATACTATCAACTATGATCACAACCGGCCCTCCTATCTAACTGAAATTGGGACACATCTGGCAGTGTGTATCCTTTTAGACATCTTATAGCAAATAGCATGGTATAGCCGTGCTGCACCATTGTGTTTCACTGTTTCAGGCGCGTAGAAGAATCAATAGATGCAGGTGCTAGCTGTGTCTCATGTTTATTAGAAAGCATGTGCACATGTACAACAAGGTGACAAATAGCTTGTGTGGATTGAATCGTCTACAAAGAACACCACAATGTATCAAACTGTAGAATTGGATCTCCTTGTGCTAACTTGAAATTGTTTTAACAGGTCAGCAATTGGCTTCAAGAGTCAGAGGGGTTTGCTTCTATTTGGTGACTGCAGTTGCAGCAATCTTTTTGTTTGTAGCTATGGTTGTGGTTCATCCACTTGTGTTGCTATTTGACCGGTACCGTAGGAGAGCACAGCACTACATCGCAAAGATTTGGGCTACGGTGACAATCTCCATGTTCTACAATCTTGAGGTCGAAGGAATGGAGAATCTGCCTCCAAATAGCTGTCCTGGTGTCTATGTTGCTAACCATCAGAGCTTCTTGGATATTTATACCCTTCTAACTCTAGGGAGGTGCTTCAAATTTATAAGCAAGACCAGCATCTTTATGTTCCCTATTATAGGGTGGGCAATGTATCTCTTGGGTGTGATTCCTCTGCGGCGTATGGACAGCAGGAGCCAGTTGGTATGAATAAATGGATCCCTATTTAGATTATAGTTCAGATAAATTTGTGATGAAACTATATTTTTTTGGATTGTTTATATTATTTAGAGGCACATATAAGGCAGTTTTGCTTTGTAACTGAAAACTAAATAACCAAATGTATGTAATTCTATTGTCCAAATAGACACTATATTTCAATTTGCATTCCATGTTCTGCATAACATTGGTTTTGGAAATGCAGGATTGTCTCAAACGGTGTGTGGACTTGGTAGGAAAAGGAGCTTCTGTATTTTTCTTTCCGGAGGGTACTCGAAGTAGAGATGGCAAGTTAGGTGTATTTAAGGTTAGGTTTTGCCAAACTATATCCTGTTTCTCCTTTCATTACGGTTTTAACTTTTTCATGGAGCAGTGACATGCTGTCATAATTTTTCTCAGCGTGGCGCATTCAGTGTCGCCGCAAAGACAGGAGCTCCTGTGATAGCTATTACTCTTATCGGAACTGGGAAATTGATGCCTTCTGGAATGGAAGGAATTCTCAATTCAGGTTCGGTAAAGGTGATTATTCACCGACCTATTCAAGGCAATGATGCAGAAACATTATGTTCCGAAGCAAGGAATGTGATAGCAGACACTCTTCTTCTGCATGGTTATGGAGCCCATTAAAGCAAGTGGGGTGCTTTGGTCTGTTTTTTCTTCTGAACGAGTGCTTTGGTCTATTCTTTAGTGGACTTTTCAGAGCACAAGACTTGAGAGTTGAGACAAAGCTCGTTGCAGGTATTGATGCTAACTATCTACCTTGATTTTTTGGGAAGGTTGACAATTTGTGATTTCTTGGTTGCTCTTTGTTGAATACGTGTGTCTATTTTTTTTTTCTCGAAAAGGTTTGTTTTATGTACTATAATTGCACGGGACCTGATATTTGAGGCTGTTATCAAATAGAGTAGACCCTTCAAATAATGGAATTATTGATTAACAGTGGAGTTGTGCCTGCTCATTGTCCTTCCATCCCTTCCTTTGATATAGGAGTATGAATCATTCTCGAGTATGAAACATGCTAGGCTGCAACTTTAGATATCAGCAGATGCAGTGCCCCAGGCAGGTGAACAGTAGATGGTCCATATTGACAGTGTTCACAGTTATGTGGTTCGGATGTATGTTCATGCACTGGGGGCTTGTTTCTAGCACTCACACAGTTACCACAAGGCAATTATGCGTACGGTTCCTTCCATAGCTGTATTAGGGATAGTTTGGATCCATGATTCCCCATCGAGATTGGAGATTGGAGGGGAATGAGGGGTAAATTAGTTTATTTCCTCCTCAATTCTCTACAATCACTATGGAATGGGTGTATTCAAACTAGCCCATAGTGGATAAAAGATGACATGCAGCACGTCACTTGTGCTTATTCATTGTGCAATCTGTCTTCTTTATGAATATAATGGCAACTCTTCTGCTAAAGAAGTGTGCAGTCTGTACCTTTTGGTGTTCCTCATGACATATGACATGTTTTGAGTACTTTTGTCTTCTATGTGTTGCAGATGTAATCCTGTAAAGGCAAGAGGGAGGAAAATGGCGTGAATTGGCGGTTGTAACATGTGGTCTTCAATTTGTTGTAAACCCTACTTATTTTTGTTGGTTTGATAGTACAAAGAAATGTAAAAGGCAGAGGCCATCTTCATTGGATGGAAAATGAAGCTCACGTGATATTTTGCCATTTTGGCCTAGTTTGTGAACCCTATTTTCTCAGGAAAAAAAACTAAATTTTCATAGAAAAATGGAAATCGTGTATGATAAGTATGAAAATGAGGTTTTCAAACTAGGCCTTCAATGGAGTTTGCCCCGGATTTTCACATAGTAGGCACTGTGAAAAGCACCTGGTTTCAAAGCGATACGCTGGACATCAGATCCGTGGATAACATTTCTTTCACTGTGTGGATATCTAGCCGACCGGAGCCCAAAATTTTTAATTGTGTATTTTTTTTGAAAATATTTACTTAGATGTCTGTGTGTTTTAATTTCTGTTGTAGAACATGGGTTCGGTGCCGTAGGTTAGCCTCGAGCTAAGCTAACATGTCTCGGTGACTGAGATTTTTTAGATATTAGATAATAGAAATATAGTTCGACCTTGACCTCAAATCAAAAGAGGTTATGGCCGTTTACAACTCCTGGCAGCATATTGCTTTAACACATCACACGACCTCATCAAAGAACACCAGTAACGTAACCAAAGGTACTATATGGCTACAAGGCTAAACGCAAACAAGATCTCTATCCGAAATTACGAAAAATTTGTAACAACACCGTCTCCACATTATGTCAAGAGAACTTTATTAACTTTTGATCCTCACTATTAAGCTGTAGTTGTGACTAGAAGCGACACCAGTAAGTTGCTCTAAAGGTTACCTACACACATGATTTAGGTGAAGATTTATTGAAAACCACATCATTCCTACTTAACCAAATCACTTAACAAATTGCAGATGCTGCAGTTAGTAATAAATGACATGATTTAACTAGTAGAACCCTCGCCTAGTCTCCAAACATATCATTAGTATCTTGAGGAGGTCTCATCCATATGCTTATTTGTACCAAACGCCAAATAAAAGTCACATAAGCACACTGAAAAACAGGTGTTCTATTGTCTCCAATCTGCTACAAAAATTGTCCTTTGTTAAAGTAACACCTCTTTTGAGACACTACATAAAAACTTTTATTTTTAAAGGTATCTTAAGCTTCCAAAGATCCCTGTTAGAAACTCCCACACCATTGTTGAGAATTGCCTGGTACAAGAATTGTATAGTAAACCCATTAGCAGTTAAGTTCCAGCTAAATGAATCTCTATTAGTATTCAAACTAGTAAACAACGTCGAGATGTGTGGCCACGATCGTGGTGTTAACATGGCACTAACATAGTGATGAGCTTGATGTCGCAACTTTCTTTGATTCCCTGTTTTGTTTCTCTACCGTGTACTTCCTCCACGCCGACGATGGTCGTCTATGGGCTGTGTCTCGTCTCTGTCATCTGTCATCACCTTGCCACGTCGCCTTCTCACCAGAGCGAGTGTTTGTGGCTGCTCGGTCGCCGTTGACACCGTGGTCACTTTGTTGCTTTCATGCCCTATGTCCTCCATGGAGGTGCTTTCATCGTCGCGGTGGCCAGCCTTCTCGTCGCCTCATTGCCACCTGACCATCCTTTCCTTGCTACTTCCCGTCACGGTCAACAGCCCACCTCCCTACCGAGTTGCCTCTCTGTTAGGTTGGGCGTCCTCGCCTCTCCACGAGGTCGGACGTCCACGATCGCCAGTCCGTTGTTAACAATGAGAGGGTGTCACACCCGGTTCCAGGGGTAGAACCGAGCGCATACCATATGTGTGCCAGGATCCATTTTCACACATATGTTGACGTCACAAGTGTAGTATATCAAAAGACAATGCAATAAAGGCGTAAAGAGAGTATAATACTTTATTACATCATCTGAAACATTGTATCTTTAACAAGTATCACATCAAAGTAAAGCGGAAATAAACAACTGGGCAATCTCCCATAGGAAGATGACCGGTGCATCGTTAGACTTAGAATTCATCGTCGTCGATAAAATCTCCATCAAAATCTCCAGCATCACCCTCTGATCAAAATATTAGCAAGGGTGAGCTCACTTATGGTCGGGACTCAGCAAGTGGGGGAAAAACTAATGCAGGTATAACAAGGTGAGGCTAAGGTTGAGCAGTAAGCATTTTAGTTGGTCAACATTTTATTAACAACACCTGTCTTACTAATAAGAGTGAATCCCAAATATCCCATTAAACAAAGGAATATAAATATAACAAAAACACTTAAGTGAAACCACTTAAGCAAATTATTGGTAGATCATCAGATCTCAATTTAATTTCATCTTCAAGTTCAATTATCATGTGAGGAGTCCAGGTCGCTCATAACCGGGAGCACGACTGATATATCAGTTTTACACTCTGCAGAGGTGGTACAACTTTACCCACAAGCCATGTATCCCATCTAGCCCGGGTTGATCGGACCCTTAAACACCGCCGAGGTGAATGGCTAGGGATCCATTATGAGGCTTTCACAAAATACACTTAATACGAAGCAACCCGCTAAGGTTTCTAAAGACGATGGTGGTGGCCCCTGGGTGAAGTACCTTAGCCAAGAATACGACCCCATGTTAACGTGGGCTGCCAGCACCTACCGCTCCCCCTCTTGCCCATATTTCAGATAATATTGCTAGGCACTAAGCATATAGAGCTAATTACCAAAGCCAGAGCCATGATAGCACTCGTGGTTGCAGTGTTATCCTGGGTGGTCACTCCATGTTCCAATTAATTTGAAATAATATTATCTTAACCATCGGGTTAATGTCATAATTGCCAATTAACATTTTGGAACATTAAAACCAATTAATGAGTGACATTAGAAATCATTAAGTTGAGCGGTAGCACAAATCTTGCAAAGCTTAATAATTTTCTCAGGTTAAACAAGGAATACAGGTAGTAAATCTAGGAAATCCTTAATTAGGTAAACCCATCAAATTATGCAATATATCAAAAAGTAAACATTATTATATGCAATGAGTAGGTACAAACAGAATATGCAGAGGGAGAATCCACTTGTCTTGCTCAAATACGTCCTGCGGATTGTCCTCGAACGAATTTAGTTCGCCTACCACACAGTCGGCTTCTAATAACGTTTCACGTCGCCATACAAAAAGAAAGTATACACCTATAAATAAACATGCACCTTTACAGAAACATACACCATTACACAAATAAACACACATTAACATATCGTACTAATCACATCTTAAATACGTCCTAAACGCGTAAATACTTATTAATTCAATTATATCTATTATTGTGAGTCCTAAATGGTGTATTTATGAGTGGGTGCAATAAACATAGTTTTAACTAGTATTAATATATTTTAACATCATCAATGAAATTAATGATAATTATCGTCTTTAATACTAATAAATAAATTAATAGCTTTTATCCTTTTTATTTCTAACTTAAATTGAGTATGGCTAAAAATGAATCTATTAATATTAATATTCTAAAAATCTACATAAATTGCTAATTGGACTTTTTATAACACAAGTGAGGATATTTTGACATAAACTAGTATTTTGCTTAATCTAAAAATCTAAGTGCTCAATTAGCGAACATGTTTATTTGACTAGCAAAAATCTATTTTCCATCCTACTAATGATATTTTCTCCTTTCTTTATAAAATAAAATGTTAATAAAATAATTAGCTAAATCATCAAAAAAATCCTATATTATTCATATGACATGAGTTGTATACCATTTTCTAATCCATTAAAATGTGCCTAACTATAATTCTCCAAGTAGTTTCTAAAATTTATTGTGACCAAATTTGACTACAAATTCTTATCTAGTATTTTTATCACCAACGTGTGACTATTAAATCTACGTCATATTTTCTAATAAAAAATCATCGCATCGATTAACATGAATTCTCACGGTACTAATAATCGCATGAATCTATCAAACAATTCCATAACGCACATACACATAAATTGTGAATCACACGTGTTCATATTACAACAAATAAAATATACAACTCATGAATCAAATCAAAAAGTACTTTTATAAAATACACACAATAATTTGGATCGTCATCAACCTTAGGTTCGCGCGTGCAACGGGAAGAGTTCGACGGGGTTCGGCTGGGTGAAGAGAAGGGCGCGACTACGGACGGCGGATGGCGAGTGCGTGGTCCGACGACGAACTCCGGGCTCCGGTGAACTCCGACGACGAACGGCAACGAACGGCAACGTCGAGCAGTGTACTGGCGATGAGCGAGGAGCACTAGAGAAAGAGGCGAGCTCGAGTAGGAAGGAATGTGAGAGAGCTCTGATGCTTTTTATAGGGAGCAGGAGGGAGAGAAAGAGTCTGCCAGGGAGAGGAAGAGGGCATCGTTGGTCTTCAAGTATCGTCAATGCGTCGGTTTCAAACAGAAGTAATGGAGGGAGGGAGCAACGGAAGAATTCATGCTCCATCAATGTTTGAGACGAACGGACGACGGGTACACGGAGTCACGGCTCGGTCGGGCTCGCGCGGCTCAGGTGCAGGGAACGCGCGGGCTTCGGACGTAGCGCAGAGAGCAGGCGCGCTCGGACCGAGGGCGCGTCGGGCTCGGATGGCGCGCGTCACAGGTGGGTCGGCGCGACGCGGTCGCGGTGTTTGGCTCGGTTGCTCGGTGTCGCGCGGGGAGTGCGGGCATCGCGGTTGGCCGGCGTGTGCAGGGATTTCGGGCGTGGCGCAGTGGGGCGTCGCGGTGGGGCCGGGCGCTCGGGTGCGCGGCGTGGCCGGTCGAGCGTGCAGGCTCCTGGTGCCTGGGCGTGCGTGACAGCGTGAGGGGAGTGAGAGAAGAGAGATAGGGAGAGAGAGAGAGGAGAGAGAGATTTAGGGGAAAGAAGGAAACAGCAGGGCGGCGGCTGGGAATTTCCAGCAGGGGCGCGTGGCGCGCGCGTTAGGGTTTGGGGGACATGGGCCCCTAGTGGGCCGATTTAGTTTAGGAGTTTTTTTCTTTTTTTCCTAATTCCGAAAGGCATTTTTAAATAGCTCAAAAATTCATAAAAAATACACCAAAACTATTTATAAATAAAATACTTGTTTTTAGACTAATAACTATTATATTATTTAATTATTATATTAATTACTAGGTTTTTCTTTAACAAGAATTGATTAAAAACATCCGATAATCAATCAAGCGCATGCAAAGAAAACTGATCCAAAAATGCAAATAAATAATTAATCACTTAAAAAAATTATGATTACCATATTTTACTAATTTTATTATTTTTAGTTGATGGGTTTTGTTGTGTTACAGAGGGCCTTGTTTAGTTTTAGTAATTAAGTGACAACTTATATTGGCGAAGCTAAATTGAATCATAGGAGGGTACAAATGCCTTAAAGGCGCATAATAATAATTTATAGATGATGCATTTGTGGTGAAAAATTGGTCTATATCACTAGTTTTTCAGACTTTCGTGGGTGCATGCATGTGCATCCACCATCTCCTACTTAGATGGACTAATATATGTTTAATGTGAAATATACAAGTGATTAGTCCAGAGTACACTAGTGTGAGCAACTTAAGCAATGAAGGTGAAAATAACTTAGACTTGTTGAAATACTCAACTAGTGCAATAAAGGAGCTCACTACATATGAGACATGATAATGTATCATGTGGCCAGTTAAAAAGATCAAGAGACATGGCTTCACTCCGATAGACTAGACAAAAGTGAAGAGAAAGCGAAGTTACTATCAATGAACCAATACGACACATGATGACATGAAATGGATCATATCATTCGTGCAGAATGATGAAGGAACTTTATGCTATGGGCAATGATCAAAAGTAGCATGGTTGCTGATGGGTACCCAGTAACAGAGTGCCCAAAGTAAGCCTATAACTCATGGTGAGTGTCTAGGCCGACCAGGTCCCGCTGAGCAACTCTGCGAGGTGGACTGGCCAACCAAGTTCCACCGAGCAATACTGTGAGGCGGACCGACCAACTAAGTCTCGCCGAGCAAACTCTATGAGGCGGACCAGCCGACGAAGTCCCTCCGAGCAACTTTGCGAGGCAGAGAAGTGTGTAAGGAAAATGGACCTCGGCCCATTTGGCTAAGTGATTTTGGTGTTTGATGGTCAACATAACTTTATGGACTAATGTAGTTTCTAGTGTTTGTGATTGTAGTGCATAGGATATAAAAGAGAATTGGACTAAGGCTTTGAGGATGCAACACCTCAAAAGAATACCTAAAAGATACTTAGAAGATCAACAAATATCAAGCACAAGTCCAAGACTCAAGACCAAAGAGCCTAAGGAAAAAGATTGAAGAATACAAGAAAACACAAAGAAGTTTAGATCTCTTGGGTTAGGGTTCACCTAACCCTAATTCTAGGGTTTTTAGGACATAGTAAAGAGACATGGGGTCTCGGCCATACCCATAAGAGAGTGACAGTTCATCCACGGTCTAGGGTTAGGGTTTGCTTACCCAAATCCAGATTGAGTCAGAGACCGTGCACAGGGCTCCGGATCCAACGATCCATGGACAAGAAACAAAACTGCATGGTTCACAGTACATAGAGCACTATTCGTGAAGTCCAATGACTGGATCTCGGTCAAAAGGGTAAAGAAAAATGCGCAGGGGCTTGGGCTCCATGAAATCCGAGACCCAAAATCTCAGTCAAGCGCACACAAATCTAGAAAAACACTCAAAAGAGAGTCGCCAAAACTCGATTCCCGTGCTTTACATAAGATCACATCTCATGCATACATTCATCAGATAGAGTGGGATCGAGTTAAAGAGATAAAGGAGGTTAGATTCGTGTGCACACAGTAATAGACATTGGCCACAAAGGGCGCTTCTTAACCCGCCGAAGGAACATTCGACAACGCCAAAACCAACGGTTGTGCACCCACCCAAAGGGATGCACTCGCCAGCAGTTATGACGGTGGGGCCCCACGTCACCGGTGCCCGCCGACACGGCCTTCGACGCTCACCTGAGCTCGAGCAGTGGGGCTGCCCACGGTGCAGACAGGTGGGAGAAGCCGGCCGTGCACCACCGCTGAACCCGAAGCGGAGAAAGAATATATAGGTAGGGTTATGGCCGAAGCCGGCTGCTCTAGGTTAGCAGCACCGAGAGAAACAAGAGGAGCGCCCTCGGCCATGAGCCACGACTAGGGCAGGAGATATGAGCTAGGGTTTTAGCAAAGCCCAATTTTCTCGTGTTATAAAGAGCTACAAAAGTCCCTAAGAAAGCTAGGTCGTTAGATTGAGTTTGATGACCACAGGTGACTTGGGTGCTCCCTGCACAACCGAGTGGGCCGAATGCGCGACCCAGGCCCAGGTTGTTGCCTGAGCACACACCGCCCCTCCCATAGGCAAAGGTGCACATACTGCTATGCTGATTAGTCAGATTGCTCAGATGAAACTGCTAGATGGTAGTAATTATCATTCTTGGCGAGAGGATATTGATATAATAACCACAGTGGGTGAAATAGATTACTCATTGTGGTTTGATAGACCGACAGAGCCCACAGTGGACACTCCCAACTATGATCACAAGTGGATGCAATACAACATCGAAAAGGTTAAGTGGGAGAGGTCAAACGATAAATGTATGATTATTCTTAAGAGGTGCATCAAGGAAGCTCTTAAGAGTTCCATACCAGATTGTGATACTGTCAAGGAGTACCTTGAGAGGGTAGCCTCTCTTCATAAATGGTCCTCTAAGGCATGTGTTTGCTCTCTGATGACTGAGTTTATAAATGCAAAATACGATGGAAATAGTGTCAGGCCATTTATACAGAAAATGATATACATCGTCGCTAAGATAAATAAATACCTTAGGTCTTCCTTGGACGAGGAATTCGTGGTGTTTATGATAATGAAGTCTCTACCAAAGAAGTTTGAGACTTTTCATATCTAGTACAACACCAGTGTCACTGATAAGTGGAACATAGATCAACCCTTAGCACAATGTGTCCAGGAGGAAGAGAGGTTGAAGCAGACTGGAGACTCTCTCAACTTCGTAAAAGGCAATATCCCTAAACAGAATAAGAACTCAAAGAAGAAGTTCAAGAAGGAAGGTAAATAGTATAACCAGACTTCTTCTAGCAACAACGATCAGCCAAAACAAGGAGGAACCTTCTTAGTTCCCCCTGATACTTGCCTCCAGTGCAAGAAGACAGGTCATTACAAAGGGAAGTGCCTTGAATTCCTGTAGTTTCTTCTAGAGAGTGGTAAAGACCAAGTTATATTTGTAAATGAGTCTTTATACTTAGAATATCCCAGTTATTGTTGGTGGATTGACTCAGGTGCAACTGTTCATGTTTTCAACTCTCTATAGGGACTCTGTTCAAACCAAAGGCTCCCAAAGGGCCAAAGAACAATTAGAGTGGCAAATGGAGTTGAAGCAGCAGTCAAGGCCATTGGAGATCTACATCTTAGTTTACCTAATGGTTGTGTGCTGTTGTTGAGAGACGTACTCTGTCAGTACCCTCATTCAGGGGTACCTTCTGCTACTGCATAAAGGCGTCGCACCCGTGCAACGCCTCAAAACCACGTGGAGAATGGCGCACAATGGGCAGGTCCAGGAGCGCCGCGTGGCAAGGAAAGGAGTACATCCCGGTGTTCGTCGCTAGGGCCGGACCCCGCAGGAAGACACCGGACCCCTATACATACTAGTCCGGGACCCCAAGAAGGAATGCCAGATCCCCTGGAAGGCCTCAGCATTGGCAGGGTACGGGACAGGGAGGACCCCGGCGAAGGTAGGGGTCGGGTGCTGGCACGTGTCCAGACCTTGTCCTGCACTACCCACTGCTGTCGCATGGCTTTTGGCCCGACACTTAAGCCAGTGGGCAAAGCCTGGCATAAAGCCCACCCAGCCGAGCGGCCTCTGCATTTATTACTGAAAGGACGCACCGCCTGCCACCACGCCAGCAGGTGACGTGCCCTCCCAGCAATAAGTGCATCCTGTCCAATCCAATGGCAGGCGGCATCAAGGTCATCCAGCAGGCAGCGCGTCTGACCAGTCAGCTAGCAAACAGTGCACCCGTGCCGAGCGGTGCACCGTACTCGTCATCCCTTCTACAAGGAGCTTCCCCTGCACGCCAAGGATACACAGATCTCATGTGTCAGAGCGCTAGAAGATTGCCTCAGCAGCACACGATCGTGGCTCCAAGTACAATATTCGTTAAGCCCCTGGGCCCACATGTCGGGGCTCAGTACCTTTGTGCATACCCCCCTTTGGCTATAAAAGGGGAGGTATGCGACGTTACAAGACAGGTTCACACACACCCAATCTTAGGCAGACACTCACAAGTTCATACAAGCTCCCAAAGCAATACATCACACAGTGGAGTAGGGTATTACGCTCCGGCGACCCGAACCACTCTAAACCCCTGCGTGTTCTTGTGTTCGTCCATCCATCTCGCATAATAGGCAAAACGCTTAGGCCCCTCCTCTTCTTAGGATTTAGGGTGGGTGCAATCCGCCACCCGGCCGGAGAGATTTTCCCCTCCGACATTTGGCGCGCCAGGTAGGGCCTAGGCTTGAAGTTTTTGCTTGTTTCCTCACTCAGCATGATGGTGCGGATCATCGAGCACCACGCTGAAACTTTGGAAGATTTGGTGATGGAGCAAGAAGTTGCATCCTCTGCGCCACGAGTACCCAACCACCTTGAGTCTGGAACTGCTGCTGTACACGCTGTGCAGTAGCGCACGCCAGCACAAGCTTCCTGCACTCCGTCAAGGGCAGCGCCTATGGCGTTGTCTGCAGCCAGGGAGTTGCTACGCTACCCTGCTAGCTCCACGGCCTCGCCGGGGGCCATGAAGCAATGGTGTGACGACGTTGACCGGCTGCTCGGCATGGCGCATTCCACTTCGACCAGGTCTAGGCCTCAGTCATCCCGACGCCAACGCGAGGCGACGGCGTCTGTGCGCTCGCCCTCCGTAAGGGGAGCACAGACCAACGACCTCCGGGCAGAGCTCAACCGTAGGCGTACAGGAGAGGACGCCCGGATCTCTTTGGAAAGGGCGCGTGAGCGCCGGCAAAACATCGAAGGTCGCAACCTCGACCGAGATTTCGCTGCGGAAGCACCGCAGACACCAATGGGCGCCCGGTCCCAAGCGGGTGTCCCCTTGGCCGGCGTGGGTTGCGCCGCCCTCGCAGATCATCTACACGCGGCGTCATGGCCGCCTAAGTTCTGGCCGCACCTGCCGGAAAAATACGATGGGACATCAAACCCATCGGAGTTCCTGCAGGTGTACGTCACCGCCATCACGGCAGCAGGTGGAAACACCGCTGTAATGGCAACATATTTTCATGTCGCCCTGTCTGGGCCTACCCGGAGTTGGCTCATGAACCTTGCCCCAGGGTCAATCTACACCTGGGAAGAGCTCTATGCACGGTTCGTTGCGAACTTCGCCAGCGCTTACCAGCAGCATGGCATGGAGGCCCACCTACACGCAGTGAGACAGGAGCCCAGAGAGACCCTCCAGACGTTTATCTCCTGCTTCACCAAGGTACGAGGCACTATACCTCGTATTTCCAATGCCTCCATCATCACAACCTTCAGTTAGGGGGTACGTGATAAGAAAATGTTGGAGAAGCTGGCCACACATGATGTGGAGACCGTCCCCATGCTCTTCGCTCTGGCTGACAAATGCGCCAGAGCCACCGAGGGCCGTGCATGGCACTCGGCCCCATAAACCGGAGTCGCCCAGACAGGTGACTCGGGCACCGCCCCTCGGGATGGCAAAAAGAAAAAGAAGGGCCACGGCTACGAAAGACCACAGTCAACCGCGCTGGTCGTTGCAGCTGCGACCGGGGGCCGGGGCGACCGCAACAAGCGCCCACGGCCACAAAGGGGTAGCAGCGGCTCGTGCCCTGTACACCCCAACGGTCGCCACAATGCTGCGGAGTGTCGCGAGATCATTGATCTCGCAAAGCGTGTCAGCGAGCGGCGTCAGCAGTCTTCTAAGGATGGCTCCCCACCCCGTCGCCGTCCTGGCAAGGAAAAGGTCGACGACGACGAGGTAGCCGCGGCTGAGCGAGACCTCGGGTACCAGTCGCCTGAGGGAGACCTAAAGGACATCTTCGCAAAAGACTCCCACTCCGATGGCGACGACTAAACGGACCACCGGTGTGGCCCCATGTCCCCTGGCCTACGGAGCTGAAGCCTGCCTTGCTCCAAAAACCCATCTGGACTCGCCACGGGTCTAGGTTTCTGACAGGCTCATCCAGAAATGACCACAGCCAAAGGCGGGGCCTCCTTCGTCGAACGCAGACGGGGACTCAGGGTCGGACCTAATCTTACAGAGGTACCAGACCAAATTAGGGCTCCGTAACACTCCCCCAGCCGGGAAGGACCCTTCATGGTAATGGGAATCCCCCGACCCGAGGGCAACTATCTAGCTATGACTGAAGGAGTGTCACCCCAAGTGCCGGAATATCTCTATAAGTTTTATCTATAGAGCAAGTCTGAGGGGTCGAAGTTTTTCCTTTTTGTAACTAGGTAGCGCATACGTGCACGCCAACCTGGTGGGGTCTGTCCCCATAAACCCAGCCTGTTGGTCTGTACCCATGCATGATAAGTTATAAAAGAAAACTACCCTCTCAAATGTACCTCTATGATAATATTAACTGCCCCAAGATCTTCTCCTGCAGTTTCTAGATTATATTTTAGCTAACCCACCCAACCAGTTCCCATCCTATCAGGCATGATGACATCTGAATTGAACAGCCAGGCTTGTGGCTTAGGACCTCTGTGCGAAAGCAGGAGGGCCCGACAGCCTGGGGGCCGGCTCTGAAGAACGGGAGCCCGTTCCATGGGGTGGTCCGGAGCCTGTGTGGCCGGTTAGCCTGGTTCCGTACCCAAAACCCTGCGCACTCCACCACTCCGTGACGGGAACTCTAGTACTTAGAGCTATAAGTCCTGTGCGACCGACAGCTTGGGGTCCAGAACTAGGAAAAAAGACACTTGCCTCCTGGGGTGGTCCGGAGCCGTGTAGCCGCTCAGCCTGGTCCCGTACCGTGGGCCTACACACTCCACCGCCCTGCGGCAGGTGTCCTAGTACCTAGAACCACCATCCAGGGGGTCTGGACACACAACTTGGCTCCCCCAGGCTAGACCCTGCAAGTCCCGAGCATGTATCAAAGGATGGCTAGTGTCAGATGGCAGGCCCTACAGGTGTACTACTAACGCAACTTAGCTAAAGCTGTGTACAGATCCAGGTCTCGGCGTGGCTGCCTCCCGAAGGCCGTTGACAGCCCTTTCAGACGCGATGGAATCCAATCTCGACACGTCAAGCCTGCATCCCAGGCGGGGGGCCAGATACCAAGGGGAGTCAACAGCAGCAGAAACGAGCGATGCACAGATAAGTGTTAAACACTGCTTTATAAATAATACTTGTTGGGGACTTGTTCTCAAATGCTAAGAATTAAGAACAAGGCAACACAAAATGTTAAATGTTAATATCCTTCGCCCTTCAAAGCATTATTTCCCTAAGGATATAATGATTTTTTGGACGAAGGTTATGAAGGACATACCTCCATCAGCATAAAATATAATAATGAAGAAGGAGTCATACGAAACATACAAATTAACATGAACGGTTATGCATTATTGACAACTTATTTCTATTTTATTATGATGGAAGAATAGAAGTGATATCAAATTACAAATGTACCTTCAGCTTGTGAGAAGGTAAAAGTACAAGTGTGACGCAAAAGTCAATGTCCAATCAGCGTGAACAGTACGGGAGTACTGTTCATCTATTTATAGGCACGGGTCGCAGCCCATGCAAAATTACATCCAGGCCCTTTGCATTTGATAATAACTCTATAGTAATTCATCAGGGTCTAGATAGCCTTTTCCTCTTTAAGTCGGTTTCCTTTTTCCTGCCAACATGCCGAAGCTCCCTTGCGCACGACTTCGGCTCTGCGCAAACCTTCGTGTTCCTTGTGCTTCATCCTACCGTGGCTCTGATCCAAGTCCGAAGATACCTGTTAATGTACTTTACTCCAAAAACATTGTTAAATCATGTTTTTGAGGACCTTCAGAAGCCGAAGGCCCCCAACAGTAGCCCCTCGCAATATTAATTTGTTAGAATAATAGATTCAGATTGCGAAATGGACGAAGGCTATGAGCCGAAGGTCCGAAAAAAACACCTTCCTCTTGCTAGAATAGCAACAGTCATTGGCAACTGGGACCCTCCAGTCTCCAACATAATGGGTTTATAAATAGGGGCTCGCCACAATTTATTTGACACGCTCTCTTGCCATCCGTTTTTCCTGCTCAAATAGTTTTCTGCCTACAAAAATTTGGTTGCCTCCCTAGTTTTAAGCTTTGGAAGCGAGAGGCAAGAATTCCGAAGGAATGTCTGAGGAGAAGAAGGTTGCTGCCGAAATGAAGCTGAGCCTTTCTGAAGAGATGCATCTGGGTTTTCTTGAGTCAATGGCGAAGACGAATACGAAGAAGATTACAAGGGAGATTTTAGAAGGTTTATCTGAGGATACTGGTGAGAGTGACAGTTACGATGCAGATAGCGGGGGTGAAGATTCCGAAGATCGGCCATGGCGACCAAGCCATTCAGTCTTCGGAAAATCAACTATTGGGCAAAGTCACCTTGAAAACATGAAGGGGAGATACTTTCGAGATATGTCCATTGTGAGAGCAGATGCCGGAGAAAGAACCGTGTCGAGCCCTGAAGATGATGAAGTCGTTATCTTCCGAAGCTTTTTAAAAGCTGGGCTACGATTTCCTTTAAGCAGATTCGTGGTAGAAGTCCTGAGAATATATCAGGTTTACCTTCATCAACTTACCCCTGAAGCAATAATAAGAATGGGACTCTTCGTCTGGGCTGTGAAGAGTCAGGGTCTAGAGCCAAGTGCGAAAAGCTTTTGCAATATACATGAATTGTTATATGAAACGAAGCCCTGGGGTAAAGAGCAATATCATAACAACTTTGGTTGCTACAACTTCGGTGCTCGCTCTGGATCAAGCTGTCACGTGCCCACCTTTCGGAAGAGATGGCCCGGAGAATGGATGAAAGAATGGTTCTATGTAAAAAATGATTTGAGGGTTCGAGAAGATATTAAGGATATCATCATGCGCCCCATCTGGCAGCGCTTCAGACTCCGGAAACCGAAGGTGGAAATGGACGAGGTAGCCGAAGAATGCCAACGGGCCTTCGGCGCAGTTTGCTCTTTTATCGGGACGAGGGATTTAATACAAGAGCACATTGCGTTCAGAGTGTGGCCTCTTGCAGATAACTGGGAAATGCCGAAAGAAACTGTTAAAGAAACTGATGAAGGTGGGCTAATCAGGCTGAAATATACATTCAAGTATGGAGACAAATTCGTTGAACCCGATGATGATTGGTTAAAGAGCATTGAGACTTTAAGTGATGAATTGCTTGGGGTATATTCGAAGGCCGAAGATACTGCAATGTCAGCAGCCTTCGGAGGCCGAAGAAAGAAAAGACTGAACCGAGTTTTTGATGCAATTGGGTTCGTGTACCCCGACTACCATTATCCAGCGCGAGGGCAGAAAAGGAAAGGTACTGCTTCAGCTGCTCCTAGCGAGCCAGCGCCGAAGAGAAAAAGGGTGAAAGTTCTCACACACCGGCCACGTTACATTGAACTAGCCACAGTGCCTGAATTCGACAGTGGAACATCTTCAGCCACCGAAGCTAAGGAACCACCTCCGTTGCCCGGAGCCAAAGAGCTGGCCGAAGTGCCAACAACAAAAGAATTGGAAGAATCAAAGACTCTGTTGCCAGAAACCGAAGAGCTGGCCAAAGCGCCATCGACAGAAAAGATGGAAGAAGCAAGAGCATCAACTGAAGGAGTGAAAATATCAGAAATTTTGAGTCCTTCAGAAGAGATTGAAGCAGCAAAAATTAAAAAGGGGCCAACAACGACCCCAAAAAGAAAAAGAATGGTTAATGTGTTAGATGTTTTGGAAACAATTAAACTTCCAAGCACAACTCCAAAGAAGACTGCTGAAACTTCTGAGGCGCTTGCTGAAGTATCCGTTGCTGAGGCTCCGAAGCAACAGACAGAAGTTGGAACTGAGCCTTCAGAACCAACCAAGGTAATACCTTTGGAAGCAGAAGAAGCAAAAATTGCAAGGTCAACTGAAGAAATGAAAATGTCAGAGCCTAGTTTGGTCGAAGAAATTGATACTGCTGTCCCCGAAGCAACTTCCAAAATATACGATTATATTGTGCGTCATGCTTCGGGGAAAAAGTTATCGGAAGAAGAAGTTTTTGAAGCTAATCACTATGCCAAAGAATTGAAATATCCGAAGGGGGCTCTAGTGTTCAATGGGACGAATGAAGAAGATTTCCTATACTGCCTCCCAGACAACAAAGAATTATCCGTCTGTCGGGAGATGGCTAGAAGTATGGGGTTTCCGAAGCTTGAAGCTGGCTTATGTGCTATGACGAAAGAAGATCTCGCGGTTAGTCTTGCGTATAATAGCCTGAAGGTATGGGAATTAGACGTTTGGAGATTTTATAATTCGTAACTCATTCTTTTATTCTTATACAAACTCTTTTTCATATAGGGTCTAATTCTAAGCAACACACTGAGGGCACAAAAGAGTGCCGAAGACGAGAGCTATGAAATTGCGTTCAACAATCTACGATCAGAAGTTATTAAACTGAGGAACGAAGCTCTGGAAAAAGATAAAATTCTGCTTACATTGGTAGACAAGGTAAAAAAGGACGAAGCTGCTTCAAAGGTCCAGGCCGAAGCTCAAAAACGTGAAATTAAAGATCTTCAGAAACAGCTAGCTAGAGCTAAAGAAGAACGTATACTTGAAGAGACAAAACGAGAGCTTAGTGACCAATTGGCCAATCATTTGGAGATAAGCGTTAAGGAGCTTCGTGCATCCCAGAGAAAATACTATGTTAAATCCATAGAGTGCGTCAAGAAAATAAAATCCAGCTTCGCCAGCGTTGGTGCATTCTCTAGTGAAGAGAATTTTTCAAGAGACGATCCCGAAGGTCCAATGGAATGGATCAGCCACGAAGCAGAGGCCTTCGAGGAAATTCTGAACAGCCACGGCGACATCTGCGCTTTCTCGAGTGCTAGAGGGATTGCTACTATTTTGGAGAAGAAAGGCTGCGAACATGTAAAATCCTTAGCGCAGTCCGAAGCTGCCTTGTCTACTGAAGACATTATAGACCCCTCAGCCGAAGCAAGCATGGTCGGCGGGAAATTCTTCACTGATATCTGGGATAACGGTGGCCGAGAATTGGCGCAAGAAATTATTCAAAGGAGTGAAAAAGGCATCCACGATGCTAGAAAAGTAGCGGAAGCTGCCGAGAAAAGTACAGAACCCGAAGGGCACATAGGTATTAATTAGTGGTTTTTATCATGCTGTAATTTTTAATTCCAGACTCTGTTCTCAGTTTGTAATAGTAATATAGCCGTATCTTTTCTTCCCTCAGAAGCTGCTGAGGCATCTCCGGGCCCCCAGCCGAAGGGGGACGATGAAATTAGAAAAATGGCCGAAACCATTATGGATAAGGTTGTCAACCAACTTTTGAACGAAGCTGCAGATATAATTCTCAAGGAGAATTAAATCGTTATTGTAGAAACATTTGGAACATAAGATGTGTAATGTGTTGTAACTTTGAATGTAACATATAGTCTATTTTAATTTAATTCTTTACGATGCATAAAACTTTGCATACATACCATTTTTTGAGCCTTCGGCGAAAAAACACCTTCCCTTCTTTTCATGCTTCGTGAAGAAAATCTTTTCTATATCATAAGAATTTGTTTACTTCTTTGATAAAAACATCCAAGCTTCATGAACTATCCTCCGAAGCTTCTCTTCACTTTGATTCGTCTTGTGCCTTAGCACGATTTTCTCTTTTCCAAAATATGTTCCAAAGATTAACATTGTATCCCCTTCTTGTTCCAGATGCAGTATGTTGTATGATGCTTATGTTATGCAAAAATGATGTGATGATGTTATGTTATGCAAAATGATTTTTATGCCGCAGATACATATCCCTGTAATAAAGCACACACACTTTATATATCAGCGCTGACTTTTCGCTGTAAGCCTCCCTTAGGAGCTTCTTCGCCTTTTACTTTCAGCGGAATCAGCGTTTATTTTTCGCTGTAAGCCTCCCTTAGGAGCTTCTTCGCCTTTTACTTTCAGCGGAATCAGCTCTTATTTTTCGCTGTAGATTTAGAAAACTTACACTGCGCTCCCTTAGGAACGACTTTTTTACTGTTTCGAACAATTTGTACTGTGTCCGTTAGATCAAATTTTTGATAATTTCGTCTGCTTCGGCAACTCAAGCCTATGGAAAAACATATTTTTATTATGGTAAAAAACGAAAGTATTACAAGGAATTGAAATTCAATAAAAGACATTTAAACTCTTCATAATTGTTTCTTATTGAGAAAAGGGTAATAGTGAATGTAGAAAATGCAAAAGAACTGCTGTTGAGGTAGGATATTTGTCAATAAATGTGCTTCGACTCTAGCACAGTGCTGTTGACTGTGCGAGCTTCGGACTCCTCTCTGAAATCCCTCTGAAGATGATTGTGCTGACTCCCTTCTGGCTGTTGTCCTCGCTGGGTCGGCGGTGGCGGTGGAGGTTGCTGCCAAGATGCTTGGGGTTGGCTCGCCGAAGCAACAGAAGCTGCAGGGTGGTTGCCTACATATTCTGGTATATAAGGTGAGTGATACGAAGTAGTATGCATGACCTGCTTCGGCTGACTCTGTTGCGCTGCTGCTGCTTCCGCTATTTCCTTCTGCTTCTGGATGGTAACATGGCACATCCTGGTAGTATGGCCCTTGTCTTCACCACAGAATAGGACAATATATTTTTCTTGGCTGATCTCCAAACCTTCCCCCGAAGCCCCTAGCGCCTCTGCCCCTTTGCGCTGGTGGCCGAAAAGAACTCTGCTGTTGGGTCGAAGCTTGTGAAGAGTGTTGTGGCCTTTGCTGCTGGCTCCCTCGATCATCAGTTTGAGCAGAGTTATGGATTGACCTAACATGCCTCGGGTGAAATCTTCCTCCGAAGCCCCTGGTCATTTCAAAGAACCTGAATGCTTCCTCCCTTCTTTGGCGGAAGTCATTGTCAGCTCGAATGTATTCGTCCATCTTCTGGAGCAGCTTCTCCAACGTTTGTGGTGGCTTCCTGGCAAAGTACTGCGCTGACGGTCCCGGCCGAAGCCCCTTAATCATGGCCTCAATGACAATTTCATTGGGCACTGTCGGCGCTTGTGCGCTCAAGCGCAGAAACCTTCGGACATACGCCTGAAGGTACTCTTCATGGTCCTGGGTACACTGGAAGAGAGCCTGAGCGGTGACTGGCTTCGTCTGAAACCCTTGGAAGCTAGTTATCAGCATATCCTTCAACTTCTGCCAAGAAGTGATTGTCCCTGGCCGAAGAGAAGAGTACTGTTCATCTATTTATAGGCACGGGTCGCAGCCCATGCAAAATTACATCCAGGCCCTTTGCATTTGATAATAACTCTATAGTAATTCATCAGGGTCTAGATAACCTTTTCCTCTTTAAGTTGGTTTCCTTTTTCCTGCCAACATGCCGAAGCTCCCTTGCGCACGACTTCGGCTCTGCGCAAACCTTCGTGTTCCTTGTGCTTCGTCCTACTGTGGCTCTGATCCAAGTCCGAAGATACCTGTTAATGTACTTTACTCCAAAAACATTATTAAATCATGTTTTTGAGGACCTTCGGAAGCCGAAGGCCCCCAACAGTAGCCCCTCGCAATATTAATTTGTTAGAATAATAGATTCAGATTGCGAAATGGACGAAGGCTATGAGCCGAAGGTCCGAAAAAAACACCTTCCTCTTGCTAGAATAGCAACAGTCATTGGCAACTGGGACCCTCCAGTCTCCAACATAATGGGTTTATAAATAGGGGCTCGCCACAATTTATTTGACACGCTCTCTTGCCATCTGTTTTTCCTGCTCAAATAGTTTTCTGCCTACAAAAATTTGGTTGCCTCCCTAGTTTTAAGCTTTGGAAGTGAGAGGCAAGAATTCCGAAGGAATGTCTGAGGAGAAGAAGGTTGCTGCCGAAATGAAGCTGAGCCTTTCTGAAGAGATGCATCTGGGTTTTCTTGAGTCAATGGCGAAGACAAATACGGAGAAGATTACAAGGGAGATTTTAGAAGGTTTATCTGAGGATACTGGTGAGAGTGACAGTTACGATGCAGATAGCGGGGGTGAAGATTCCGAAGATCGGCCATGGCGACCAAGCCATTCAGTCTTCGGAAAATCAACTATTGGGCAAAGTCAC
This sequence comes from Zea mays, assembly GCF_902167145.1. Classification (NCBI taxonomy): domain Eukaryota; kingdom Viridiplantae; phylum Streptophyta; class Magnoliopsida; order Poales; family Poaceae; genus Zea; species Zea mays. The sequence continues at coordinate 25,618,999 of NC_050100.1, read as the reverse complement.
CTTGAAAACATGAAGGGGAGATACTTTCGAGATATGTCCATTGTGAGAGCAGATGCCGGAGAAAGAACCGTGTCGAGCCCTGAAGATGATGAAGTCGTTATCTTCCGAAGCTTTTTAAAAGCTGGGCTACGATTTCCTTTAAGCAGATTCATGGTAGAAGTCCTGAGAATATATCAGGTTTACCTTCATCAACTTACCCTGAAGAAATAATAAGAATGGGACTCTTCGTCTGGGCTGTGAAGAGTCAGGGTCTAGAGCCAAGTGCGAAAAGCTTTTGCAATATACATGAATTGTTATATGAAACGAAGCCCTGGGGTAAAGAGTAATATCATAACAACTTTGGTTGCTACAACTTCGGTGCCCGCTCTGGATCAAGCTGTCACGTGCCCACCTTTCGGAAGAGATGGCCCGGAGAATGGATGAAAGAATGGTTCTATGTAAAAAATGATTTGAGGGTTCGAGAAGATATTAAGGATATCATCATGCGCCCCATCTGGCAGCGCTTCGGACTCCGGAAACCGAAGGTGGAAATGGACGAGGTAGCCGAAGAATGCCAATGGGCCTTCGGCGCAGTTTGCTCTTTTATCGGGACGAGGGATTTAATACAAGAGCACATTGCGTTCAGAGTGTGGCCTCTTGCAGATAACTGGGAAATTCCGAAAGAAACTGTTAAAGAAACTGACGAAGGTGGGCTAATCAGGCTGAAATATACATTCAAGTATGGAGACAAATTCGTTGAACCCGATGATGATTGGTTAAAGAGCATTGAGACTTTAAGTGATGAATTGCTTGGGGTATATTCGAAGGCCGAAGATACTGCAATGTCAGCAGCCTTCGGAGGCCGAAGAAAGAAAAGATTGAACCGAGTTTTTGATGCAATTGGGTTCGTGTACCCCGACTACCATTATCCAGCACGAGGGCAGAAAAGGAAAGGTACTGCTTCAACTGCTCCTAGCGAGCCAGCGCCGAAGAGAAAAAGGGTGAAAGTTCTCACACATCGGCCATGTTACATTGAACTAGCCACAGTGCCTGAATTCGATAGTGGAACATCTTCAGCCACCGAAGCTAAGGAACCACCTCCGTTGCCCGGAGCCAAAGAGCTGGCCGAAGTGCCAACAACAAAAGAATTGGAAGAATCAAAGACTCTGTTGCCAGAAACCGAAGAGCTGGCCAAAGCGCCATCGACAGAAAAGATGGAAGAAGCAAGAGCATCAACTGAAGGAGTGAAAATATCAGAAATTTTGAGTCCTTCAGAAGAGATTGAAGCAGCAAAAATTAAAAAGGGGCCAACAATGACCCCAAAAAGAAAAAGAATGGTTAATGTGTTAGATGTTTTGGAAACAATTAAACTTCCAAGCACAACTCCAAAGAAGACTGCTGAAACTTCTGAGGCGCTTGCTGAAGTATCCGTTGCTGAGGCTCCGAAGCAACAGACAGAAGTTGGAACTGAGCCTTCAGAACCAACCAAGGTAATACCTTTGGAAGCAGAAGAAGCAAAAATTGCAAGGTCAACTGAAGAAATGAAAATGTTAGAGCCTAGTTTGGTCGAAGAAATTGATACTGTTGTCCCCGAAGCAACTTCCAAAATATACGATTATATTGTGTGTCATGCTTCGGGGAAAAAGTTATCGGAAGAAGAAGTTTTTGAAGCTAATCACTATGCCAAAGAATTGAAATATCCGAAGGGGGCTCTAGTGTTCAATGGGACGAACGAAGAAGATTTCCTATACTGCCTCCCAGACAACAAAGAATTATCCGTCTGTCGGGAGATGGCTAGAAGTATGGGGTTTCCGAAGCTTGAAGCTGGCTTATGTGCTATGACGAAAGAAGATCTCGCGGATAGTCTTGCGTATAATAGCCTGAAGGTATGGGAATTAGACGTTTGGAGATTTTATAATTCATAACTCATTCTTTTATTCTTATACAAACTCTTTTTCATATAGGGTCTAATTCTAAGCAACGGACTGAGGGCACAAAAGAGTGCCGAAGACGAGAGCTATGAAATTGCGTTCAACAATCTACGATCAGAAGTTATTAAACTGTGGAACGAAGCTCTGGAAAAAGATAAAATTCTGCTTACATTGGTAGACAAGGTAAAAAAGGACGAAGCTGCTTCAAAGGTCCAGGCCGAAGCTCAAAAACGTGAAATTAAAGATCTTCAGAAACAGCTAGCTAGAGCTAAAGAAGAACGTATACTTGAAGAGACAAAACGAGAGCTTAGTGACCAATTGGCCAATCATTTGGAGATAAGCGTTAAGGAGCTTCGTGCATCCCAGAGAAAATACTATGTTAAATCCATAGAGTGCGTCAAGAAAATAAAATCCAGCTTCGCCAGCGTTGGTGCATTCTCTAGTGAAGAGAATTTTTCAAGAGGCGATCCCGAAGGTCCAATGGAATGGATCAGCCACGAAGCAGAGGCCTTCGAGGAAATTCTGAACAGCCGCGGCGACATCTGCGCTTTCTCGGGTGCTAGAGGGATTGCTACTGTTTTGGAGAAGAAAGGCTGCGAACATGTAAAATCCTTAGCGCAGTCCAAAGCTGCCTTGTCTACTGAAGACATTACAGACCCCTCAGCCGAAGCAAGCATGGTCGGCGGGAAATTCTTCACTGATATCTGGGATAACGGCGGCCGAGAATTGGCGCAAGAAATTATTCAAAGGAGTGAAAAAGGCATCCACGATGCTAGAAAAGTAGCGGAAGCTGCCGAGAAAAGTACAGAACCCGAAGGGCACACAGGTATTAATTAGTGGTTTTTATCATGCTGTAATTTTTAATTCCAGACTCTGTTCTCGGTTTGTAATAGTAATATAGCCGTATCTTTTCTTCCCTCAGAAGTTGCTGAGGCATCTCCGGGCCCCCAGCCGAAGGGGGACGATGAAATTAGAAAAATGGCCGAAACCATTATGGATAAGGTTGTCAACCAACTTTTGAATGAAGCTGCAGATATAATTCTCAAGGAGAATTAAATCGTTATTGTAGAAACATTTGGAACATAAGATGTGTAATGTGTTGTAACTTTGAATGTAACATATAGTCTATTTATAATTTAATTCTTTACGATGCATGAAACTTTGCATACATACCATTTTTTGAGCCTTCGGCGAAAAATACCTTCCCTTCTTTTCATGCTTCGTGAAGAAAATCTTTTCTATATCATAAGAATTTGTTTACTTCTTTGATAAAAACATCCAAGCTTCGTGAACTATCCTCTGAAGCTTCTCTTCACTTTGATTCGTCTTGTGCCTTAGCACGATTTTCTCTTTTCCAAAATATGTTCCAAAGATTAACATTGTATCCCTTCTTGTACCAGATGCAGTATGTTGTATGATGCTTATGTTATGCAAAAATGATGTGATGATGTTATGTTATGCAAAATGATTTTTATGTCGCAGATACATATCCCTGTAATAAAGCACACACACTTTATATATCAGCGCTGACTTTTCGCTGTAAGCCTCCCTTAGGAGCTTCTTCGCCTTTTACTTTCAGCGGAATCAGCGTTTATTTTTCGCTGTAAGCCTCCCTTAGGAGCTTCTTCGCCTTTTACTTTCAGCGGAATCAGCGTTTATTTTTCGCTGTAAGCCTCCCTTAGGAGCTTCTTCGCCTTTTACTTTCAGCGGAATCAGCGCTTATTTTTCGCTGTAGGTTTAGAAAACTTACACTGCGCTCCCTTAGGAACGACTTTTTTACTGTTTCGAACAATTTGTACTGTGTCCGTTAGATCAAATTTTTGATAATTTCGTCTGCTTCGGCAACTCAAGCCTATGGAAAAAACATATTTTTATTATGGTAAAAAACGAAAGTATTACAAGGAATTGAAATTCAATAAAAGACATTTAAACTCTTCATAATTGTTTCTTATTGAGAAAAGGGTAATAGTGAATGTAGAAAATGCAAAAGAACTGCTGTTGAGGTAGGATATTTGTCAATAAATGTGCTTCGACTCTGGCACAGTGCTGATGACTGTGCGAGCTTTGGACTCCTCTCTGAAATCCCTCTGAAGATGATTGTGCTGACTCCCTTCTGGCTGTTGTCCTCGCTGGGTCGGCGGTGGCGGTGGAGGTTGCTGCCAAGATGCTTGGGGTTGGCTCGCCGAAGCAACAGAAGCTACAGGGTGGTTGCCTACATATTCTGGTATATAAGGTGAGTGATACGAAGCAGTATGCATGACCTGCTTCGGCTGACACTGTTGCGCTGCTGCTGCTTCCGCTATTTCCTTCTGCTTCTGGATGGTAACATGGCACATCCTGGTAGTATGACCCTTGTCTTCACCACAGAATAGGCAATATATTTTTCTTGGCTGATCTCCAAACCTTCCCCCGAAGCCCCTGGCGCCTCTGCCCCTTTGCGCTGGTGGCCGAAAAGAACTCTGTTGTTGGGCCGAAGCTTGTGAAGAGTGTTGTGGCCTTTGCTGCTGGCTCCCTCGATCATCAGTTTGAGCAGAGTTATGGATTGACCTAACATGCCTCGGGTGAAATCTTCCTCCGAAGCCCCTGGTCATTTCAGAGAACCTGAATGCTTCCTCCCTTCTTTGGCGGAAGTCATTGTCAGCTCGAATGTATTCGTCCATCTTCTGGAGCAGCTTCTCCAACGTTTGTGGTGGCTTCCTGGCAAAGTACTGCGCTGACGGTCCCGGCCGAAGCCCCTTAATCATGGCCTCAATGACAATTTCATTGGGCACTGTCGGCGCTTGTGCCCTCAAGCGCAGAAACCTTCGGACATACGCCTGAAGGTACTCTTCATGGTCCTGGGTACACTGGAAGAGAGCCTGAGCGGTGACTGGCTTCGTCTGAAACCCTTGGAAGCTAGTTATCAGCATATCCTTCAACTTCTGCCAAGAAGTGATTGTCCCTGGCCGAAGAGAAGAGTACCAAGTCTGGGCAATGCTCCTGACGGCCATGACAAAAGATTTTGCCATGACTGCCGTATTGCCACCATACGAAGATATGGTTGCTTCATAGCTCATTAGGAATTGCTTCAGGTCTGTGTGACCGTCATACATGGGGAGCTGGGGTGGCTTGTAAGACTGTGGCCATGGTGTAGCCTGCAATTCTGTTGAGAGAGGAGAAGCATCATCAAAAGCAAAGTTTCCATGATGGAAATCTTCATACCAGTCATCCTCATTGTGGAAGCCTTCCTGATGAAGTTCTCTGCGTGGAAGCCTTCGGCTTTGATCATCTTGAACAAGATGACGAACCTCTTCAGAAGCTTCGTCTATCTGTCTCTGAAGATCAGCTAGATGAGCCATCTTCTCCTTCTTGCGTTGCACCTGTTGCTGAAGGATCTCCAGGTTTTGGATCTCCTGATCCAGGTCATCCTCCGGAAGTGTTGGACTAACAGCCTTCCTCTTCTGGCTTCGGGCCTCTCTGAGAGAAATGACATCCTGATTGGGATCCAGTGGCTGTAAAGTACCAGCCCCTGTCGCTGAAGCTTTTTTCGGCGGCATGACGAAGGTGATGCTTGCCGAAGTTGTTCAAAAGTCAAGAAATGGAAGTGAGTTCACCGGAGGTGGGCGCCAATGTTGGGGACTTGTTCTCAAATGCTAAGAATTAAGAACAAGGCAACACAAAATGTTAAAATGTTAATATCCTTCACCCTTCGAAGCATTATTTCCCTAAGGATATAATGATTTTTTGGACGAAGGTTATGAAGGACATACCTCCATCAGCATAAAATATAATAATGAAGAAGGAGTCATACGAAACATACAAATTAACATGAACGGTTATGCATTATTGACAACTTATTTCTATTTTATTATGATGGAAGAATAGAAATGATATCAAATTACAAATGTACCTTCAGCTTGTGAGAAGGTAAAAGTACAAGTGTGACGCAAAAGTCAATGTCCAATCAGCGTGAACAGTACGAGAGTACTGTTCATCTATTTATAGGCACGGGTCGCAGCCCATGCAAAATTACATCTAGGCCCTTTGCATTTGATAATAACTCTATAGTAATTCATCAGGGTCTAGATAGCCTTTTCCTCTTTAAGTCGGTTTCCTTTTTCCTGCCAACATGCCGAAGCTCCCTTGCGCACGACTTCGGCTCTGCGCAAACCTTCGTGTTCCTTGTGCTTCGTCCTACCATGGCTCTGATCCAAGTCCGAAGATACCTGTTAATGTACTTTACTCCAAAAACATTGTTAAATCATGTTTTTGAGGACCTTCGGAAGCCGAAGGCCCCCAACAATACTCAAAAGTACCTTACAAAAAAAGGAAAAAGCCTAGGGGCCGGTTCTAAAGAACAGGTGCCCGTTCCATGGGGTGGTCCGGAGCCTGTGTGGCCGGTTAGCCTGGTTTCGTACCCAAAATCCTGCACACTCCATCACTCCATGACGGGTGCCCTAGTATTTGGAACTATACGTCCTGTGTGTCCGACAGCTTGGGGTCCGGAACTAGAGAAGCGATGCTTGTCTCCTGGGGTAGTCCAGAGCCGTGTAGCCGCTCAGCCTGGTCCTGTACCGTGGGCCTGCACACTCCACCACCCTATGGCAGGTGTCCTAGTACCTAGAACCACCATCCAGTAGGTCCAGACACACAACTTGGCTTCCCAGACCAAGATCCTGCACGCATATGTTATTACATTTTGCTTCCGAGCAAGCATATGTTATTGCATTCCCTTACAAGCGGGGCCCTAGCTCCATTTTTTCAGGAATGAACTACACTGCACCAGCGGGAGTCACGCTGGAAGCTGGCTCCGGACAGCCCCACCAACGGCGGCGACCACCTCTTCATCGACGGATCGCCGGCAGCAGCGACCACCTCTGCACCAGCAGCGACAACGACCTCTGCTTCGGGCGGTTAGACAGCAGCAGCGATCGCCTCAGGGCGAGCACTACTGTAAAAAGGTCCTCGCCCCCATCCTCCTATGGGGGGCGACAATGAGGCCATTAAAGCCAAAGAGTCGGGGACTCAGCAGCAGATGGCTCTGATGCCCTCACCAGCGGAGGCAACCACCTCTGCAAGGGGCAGCCTCACCAGCGGCTGCGACCACCTCAGCATCGACGACAGCGGCCACCTCTGTACCAGTCGGCGGCGATTGCCTCAGCGCGCACGAAGGGGTCCTCGCTCCCGTTTGACCAACGGGAGTGAGGACAAGACCATCCAAGAACGCCGCCGGTACCACTGCGGCGTATGACGTCTTGTACGATCCCCCCAGTGTGGCCGATGGGCAGGAGAAGGGGTGGATGTGCCGGACCCGCACACGGCGCAACTGTCGCCCGTGCGGTGGACGGACAGCCACGCCCCGGCCAGAGCGGCAGGAGGCAGCGTCGGAGGCGGTGCCGAAGCCGTCTAGCCCAAAGGGCCGGGCACGCTGCAGCTGACAGCCCATGGCCAGCCGGCCCCGCGTAGTCGTGGTCCGCCTCCTCCGCAAGGCTGGCAAACACCCTTCTCCTCCAAATGATGGAGGAAGAAGCGGGTCGCCAGCCCACGCGGAGGGTAGGGCCCCGACTTGGCTCGCCCCCCGCCCCGGCGAGGATGATGAACATCCTTGAAGCTGAGGCTGGGGGGGGGGAAGTCGCAGCCCAACTTGCTTCTCCCCACCGTGAGGCTGGTGGTCATCCTTCTGGATGGCCACAGGCGAGGGACTGCAGCCAGGCTGCATGATGAAAATCCTTGAAGCCGAGTGGTGACGGAAGAGCACCGACCCTCACGGGGTTGCACTCCTCTAATGACAGCAAAAGGAAGACAAGATCGGCAGCCCAACTACGGTCGCAAGCTCTCCGACGATAGGACCACCGGAGGGGATGGCTTTGACGCATCCCCCTCTAGTAAACATCGGCACACCCCATCCAGAGGCCCAGAAGGCGGGAGGGCACGAAGGATGCAAGAGGAGCAAGGCATGACTTCTACCCGGGGGGTCGACCCCTTTTTAAAGGAAGATGTCCCCCTCTTGCGCCCCGGAGCACCACGGTCAAAGTCTCCCGGTGTGCACCAAAAGGTCCGTCCTATGACACGGGGGTCAGGCCCCACGCATCGTGGAAGCTGCCTCGAAGAGCAAAGAAGGCAAACCACCACACAGGGGGCCTGCAACCGCCCCGGGGTTATGCGCCCCTTCACTTTCGAAGCAACCAGCGGTCGGGAAGACGAACCGCCGCACAAGAGGCATGCAACCGTCCCGCGGTTAGGCGCCCCCTATTTTTCACCAAAACCGGCGGTCAATAAGGCGAACCGTCGCGCTGGAGGAGAGCAGCCGCCCCATGGTTGTGCGCCCCCTCGGCTTCGCCACAATCAACGGTCCAACATGTGGATCCAGGCCCATGCGTCATGCAGCCGGCGCGATCGGCTACTAGGCACGGAAGAACCGCACCGCCGCTTGCGCCAATGACACGCCCCCTCGGGGCCGTCGTAGGAGACTGAAAAAAAAGCTTTCAGGGCCGATGCAGCGACTCGAGGCACCCCGCGCATGGCCCATCGGTGACGAAGGTCACGGGCAGGTCAGCCATGGGAATGGACGTGACAGTCGGCATGGCCATAGGTGGGCCGGCAGTAATTGCGCCAGCAGGCCCGCAAGAGCAGCACGCAGATCGCCAATCAGGCTCTAGCCCCACCTGCAGGCTCGCCTCCTCCCCTGAGGCGGGCCCGGGGGCCACTATCAGTACCCTCAATCAGGGGTACCTTCTGCTACTGCATAAAGGCGCCGCACCCGTGCAACGCCTGAAAACCACGTGGAGAATGGCGCCCAATGGGCAGGTCCAGGAGCGCCGCATGGCAAGGAAAGGAGTACATCCTGCTGTTCGTCGCTAGGGCCGGACCCCCGCAGGAAGACACCGGACCCCTATACATACTAGTCCGGGACCCAAGAAGGTATGCCAGATCCCCTGGAAGGCCTCAGCATTGGCAGGGTCCCGGGACGGGGAGGACCCCGGCGAAGGTAGGGGTCCAGTGTTGGCATGTGTCCAGACCTTGTCCTGCACTGCCCAATGCTGTCGCATGGCTTGTGCCCGACACTTAAGCCAGTGGGCCAAGCCTGGCATAAAGCCCACCCAATCGAGCGGCCTCTGCATTTATTACTGAAAGGACACGCCGCCTGCCACCACGCCAGCAGGTGACGCGCCCTCCCAGCAATAAATGCGTCCTGTCCAATCCAATGGCAGGCTGCGTCAGGGTCATCCAGCAGGCTGCGCGTCTGACCGGTCAGCTGGCAAACAGTGCGCACGTGCCGAGCGGTGCACCGTACTCGTCATCCCTTCTACAAGGAGCTTCCCCTGCACGCCAAGGATACACAGATCTCATGTGTCAGAGCGCTAGAAGATCGCCTCAGCAGCACACGATCGTGGCTCCAAGTACAATATTCGTTAAGCCCATGGGCCCACATGTCGGGGCTCAGTACTTTTGTGCATACCCCCTTCGGCTATAAAAGGGGAGGTATGCGACGTTACAAGACAGGTTCACACACACCCAATCTTAGGCAGACACTCACAAGTTCATACAAGCTCCCAAAGCAATACATCACACAGTGGAGTAGGGTATTACGCTCCGGCGGCCCGAACCACTCTAAACCCCTGCGTGTTCTTGTGTTCGTCCATCCATCTCGCATAACAGGCAAAACGCTTAGGCCCCTCCTCTTCTTAGGATTTAAGGGTGCAATCCACCACCCGGCCGAAGAGATTTTCCCCTCCGACATACTCTATGTACCTTCCTTGCGAAGGAACTGAAAGTCGCCTAGAGGGGGGGTGAATAGGCCGAATCTGAAAATTATAAACTTAAGCACAACTACAAGTCGGGGTTAGCGTTAGAAATATAAGCGAGTCCAAAAGAGAGGACGAAAACAAATCACAAGCAAATAAGAATGGATGACGCGGTGATTTGTTTTACCGAGGTTCAGTTCTTGCAAACCTACTCCCCATTGAGGTGGTCACAAAGACCGGGTCTCTTTCAACCCTTTCCCTCTCTCAAACGGTCACTTAGACCGAGTGAGCCTTTCTCTTCAATCAAATGGGGCACTAAGTCCACTACAAGGACCACCACAACTTGGTGTCTCTTGTTTTGATTACAAGTGAGTTGAGCACAAGAAAGAAGGAAGAAGAAAAGCAATCCAAGCGCAAGAGCTCAAATGAACACAAATGTCTCTCTCTCTAGTCACTTATTTGGTTGGAGTGATTCCGGACTTGGGAGAGGATTTGATCTCTTTGTTTGTGTCTTGTATTGAATGCTATAGCTCTTGCATGAGGTGTGAAGGCTGAAAACTTGGATGCCATGAATGTGCCCCAACCACCAAAATGGCCGTTGGGGATGGCTTCTGTCGACGAGCGCACCGGACAGTCCGATGCGCCACCGGACACTGTCCGGTGCGCCAGCCACGTCACCCAACCGTTAGGGTTCGACCGTTGGAGCTCTAACTTGTGGGGCCACCGGACAGTTCGGTGGTGCACCAGACAGTCACTGTTCACTGTCCGGTGCGCCTTCTGGCGCTGCTCTGACCTCTACGCGCGCAGGCGCGCACTGTAGCGCATTTAATGCCTTCTGCAGACGACCGTTGGCGCGAAGTAGCCGTTGCTCCGCTGGCACACCGGACAGTCCGGTGTTACACCGGACAGTCCGGTGAATTATAGCGGAGCGGCCTCCCAAATTCCTGAAGCTGTCAAGTTCAGCGTCGAACACCCTGGTGCATCGGACACTGTCCTGTGGTGCACCGGACAGTCTGGTGCGCCAGACCAGGGCTGCCTTCGGTACAACTTTGCTCCTTTTATTTGAACCCTTTCTTTTGACTTGTATTGGTTTATTGTGAACCTTTGGCACCTGTAGAACTCATAATCTAGAGCAAACTAGTTAGTCCAATAATTTGTGTTGGGCAATTCAACCACCAAAATTCATATGGAAAAGGTTTGACCCCATTTCCCTTTCAATCTCCCCCTTTTTTGGTGATTGATGCCAACACAAACCAAAGCAAATATAGAAGTGCAGAATTGAACTAGTTTGCATAAAGTAAGTGCAAAGGTTACTTGGAATTGAAACCAATAAACTTATTTCAATTGATGTGCATGGATGGTTTTCTTCCTATTTAAAATTTTGGACCACATTTGCACCACGAGTTTTGTTTTTAAAATTCTTTTCAAAACATTTTGCAAATAGTCAAAGGTACATGAATAAGATTGTAAGAAGCATTTTCAAGATTTGAAATTTTCTCCCCCTATTTCAAATGCTTTTCCTTTGACTTAAACAAAACTCCCCATAAATAAAATTCTTCTCTTAGTGTTCAAGAGGGTTTTGCAATTTTTGAAGATACTACTTTCTCCCCCTTCCGAACACAATAAGATATCAATTTGAAAAACTTCATTTTAAAATTGGGTGGTGGTGCGGTCCTTTTGCTTTGGGCTCATACTTTCTCCCCCTTTGGCATGAATCGCCAAAACGGATACTTGTGAGTGAAATATAAGCCCTTTTGTTCAAACTTTCTTCCCCTTTGGCAAACACATAACTAAAAGTGAAGATTATACCAAGGTGGAGAATGATGCGGAGTACCGGCAAATACAATTGGAGTTGAGTGGAAGCGCCTTCTTTGCCGAATACTCCATTTCCCTTTCAATATCTATGACTAAACATAATAATACACTTGAAAACACATTAGTCATAGACATAAAAGAGATATGATCAAAGGTATATAAATGAGCTATGTGTGCAAGGAATCAATCAAAATTCCTGGAATCAAGAATGTTTAGCTCATGCCTAAGTTTGGTAAAAGTTTGCTCATCTAGTGGTTTGGTAAAGATATCGGCTAATTGTTCTTTGGTGCTCACATAAGAAATCTTGATATCCCCCTTTTGTTGGTGATCCCTCAAAAAGTGATACCGAATGGCTATGTGTTTAGTGCGGCTATGCTCAACGGGATTTTCCGCCATGCGGATAGCACTCTCATTATCACATAGGAGAGGGACTTTGCTAAATTTGTAGCCATAGTCCCTAAGGGTTTGCCTCATCCAAAGCAATTGCGCGCAAAAATGGCCTGCGACAATGTACTCGGCTTCGGCGGTAGAAAGAGCTACTGAGTTTTGTTTCTTTGACGCCCAAGACACCAGGGATCTTCCCAGAAACTGACAAGTCCTTGATGTGCTCTTCCTATCAAGTTTACACCCTGCCCAATCGGCATCGGAATATCCTAATAAATCAAATGAGGATCCCTTGGGGTACCAAAGACCAAACTTAGGTGTATAAACTAAATATCTCATGATTTGTTTCACAGCCCTAAGGTGAACTTCCTTAGGATCGGCTTGGAATCTTGCACACATGCATACGGAAAGCGTAATGTCCGGTCGAGATGCACATAAGTAGAGTAAAGAACCTATCATCGACCGGTATACCTTTTGATCTACGGATTTACCTCCCGTGTCGAGGTCGAGATGCCCATTGGTTCCCATGGGTGTCTTGATAGGCTTGGCATCCTTCATTCCAAACTTGGTGAGAATATCTTGAATATACTTCGTTTGGCTGATGAAGGTGCCCTCTTGGAGTTGCTTGACTTGAAATCCTAGAAAATATTTCAACTCCCCCATCATATACATCTCGAATTTTTGAATCATGATCCTACTAAACTCTTCACATATAGATTTGTTAGTAGACCCAAATATAATATCATCAACATAAATTTGGCATACAAACAAATCATTTGCAATAGTTTTAGAGAATAAAGTAGGATCAGCCTTGCCGACTTTGAAACCATTAGTGATAAGAAAATCTCTTAGGCATTCATACCATGCTCTTAGGGCTTGCTTGAGCCCATAAAGCGCCTTAGAGAGATTATACACGTGGTTAGGATACTCACTATCTTCAAAGCCGGGAGGTTGCTCAACATAGACCTCTTCCTTGATTGGTCCATCGAGGAAGGCACTCTTCACATCCATTTGGTAAAGCTTAAAGCCATGGTAAGTAGCATAGGCTAATAATATACAAATGGACTCAAGCCTAGCTACGGGTGCATAGGTTTCTCCAAAATCCAAACCTTCGACTTGTGAATACCCTTTGGCCACAAGTCGTGCCTTGTTCCTTGTCACCACACCATGCTCATCTTGTTTGTTGCGGAAGACCCACTTGGTTCCTACAACATTTTGGTTAGAACGTGGAACCAAATGTCATACCTCATTCCTTGTGAAATTTTTGAGCTCCTCTTGCATCGCCAACACCCAATCCAAATCTTGAAGTGCTTCCTCTACCCTGTGTGGCTCAATAGAGGAAACAAACGAGGAATGTTCACAAAAATGAGCAACACGAGATCGAGTAGTTACCCCCTTATGAATATCTCCTAGGATGGTGTTCATGGGGTGATCTCGTTGGATTGCTTGGTGGACTCTTGGGTGTGGCGGTCTTGGATTTTGTTCATCCTCCTTATCTTGATCATTTGCATCTCCCCCTTGATCGTTGTCGTCTTCTTGAGGTGGCTCATCTTCTTGATCTTCTTCTTCATCATCTTGAGCCTCATCCTCATCTTGAGTTGGTGGAGATGCTTGCATGGAGGAGGATGGTTGATCTTGTGCTTGAATGGGCTCTTCGGATTCCTTAGGACACACATCCCCAATGGACATGTTCCTTAGCGCGACGCATGGAGCCTCTTCATCATCTAATTCATCAAGATCAACTTGCTCTACTTGAGAGCCGTTAGTCTCATCAAACACAATGTCACAAGAAACTTCAACTAGTCCAGTGGACTTGTTAAAGACTCTATATGCCCTTGTGTTTGAATCATATCCTAGTAAAAAGCCTTCTACAGCCTTAGGAGCAAATTTAGATTTTCTACCTCTTTTAACAAGAATAAAGCATTTGCTACCAAAGACTCTAAAATATGAAACATTTAGCTTTTTACAGGTGAGGAGTTCGTATGATGTCTTCTTGAGGATTCAGTGTAGATATAACTGGTTGATGGCGTAGCAAGCGGTGTTGACCGCCTCGGCCCAAAACTGATCCGAAGTCTTGTATTCATCAAGCATGGTCCTTGCCATGTCCAATAGAGTCCTATTCTTCCTCTCCACTACACCATTTTGTTGTGGCGTGTAGGGAGAAGAGAACTCATGCTTGATGCTCTCCTCCTCAAGAAAGCCTTCTATTTGTGAGTTCTTGAACTCCGTGCCATTGTCGCTTCTAATTTTCTTGATCCTCAAGCCGAACTCATTTTGAGCCCGTCTCAAGAATCCTTTCAAAGTTTCTTGGGTTTGAGATTTTTCCTGTAGGAAGAATACCCAAGTGAAGCGAGAATAATCATCCACAATAACTAGACAGTACTTACTCCCGCCGATGCTTATGTAAGCTATCGGGCCGAATAGGTCCATGTGGAGGAGCTCGAGTGGCCTGTCAGTTGTCATGATGTTCTTGTGTGGATGATGAACACCAACTTGCTTCCCTGCTTGGCATGCGCTACAAATCATGTCTTTCTCAAAATGCACATTTGTTAGTCTCAAAATGTGCTCTCCCTTTAGAAGCCTGTGAAGATTCTTCATCCCAACATGGGCTAGTCGGCGATGCCAGAGCCAACCCATGTTAGTCTTAGCAATTAAGCAAGTGTCGAGTTCAGCTCTATTGAAATCAACTAAGTATAGCTGACCCTCTAACACTCCCTTAAATGCTACTGAATCATCACTTCTTCTAAAGACAGTAACACCTGTATCCGTAAAAAGACAGTTGTAACCTATTTTGCATAATTGAGAAACAGAAAGCAAGTTGTAATCTAAAGAATCTATAAGAAAAACATTGGAAATAGAGTGGTCAGGTGATATAGCAATTTTACCCAATCCTTGACCAAACCTTGATTTCCATCCCCGAATGTGATAGCTCGTTGGGGATCTTGATTTTTCTCGTAGGAGGAGAACATCCTTTTCTCCCCAGTCATATGGTTTGTGCACCCGCTGTCGATGATCCAACTTGAGCCCCCGTATGCATAAACCTACAAAACAGTTTTAGTTCTTAATTTTAGGTACCCAAACAGTTTTGGGTCCTTTGACATTAGATACAATAACTTTGGGTACCCAAACACAAGTCTTTGATCCCTTGTGTTTGCCCCCAACATACTTGGCAACTACCTTGCCGGATTTGTTAGTTACCACATAAGAAGCATCAAAAGTTTTGAAAGAAACATTATGATCATTTGATGCTTTAGAAGTTTTCTTCTTAGGCAATTTGGCATGGGTTGATTGCCTAGAACTAGATGCCTCACTCTTATACATAAAAGCATGATTAGGACCAGAGTGAGACTTCCTAGAGTGAATTCTCCTAATTTTGTGTTCGGGATAACCGGCAGGGTATAAAATGTAACCCTCGTTATCCTGAACCATGGGAGCCTTGCCCTTAACAAAATTAGACAATCTTTTAGGTGGGGCATTAAGCTTGACATTGTCTCCCTGTTGGAAGCCAATGCCATCCTTAATACCAGGGCGTCTCCCACTATAGAGCATGCTTCTAGCAAATTTAAATTTCTCATTTTCTAAGTCATGCTCATTAATTTTAGCAGTTAATGTAGCTATGTGATCATTTTGTTGTTTAATTAAAGCAAGGTGATCATGAATAGCATCTACATTAACATCTCTACATCTAGTGCAAATAGAAACATGTTCAACGGTAGATGTAGAGGGTTTGCAAGTATTTAATTCAACAATCTTAGCATGCAAAATATCATTCTCATCTCTAAGATTAGAAATAGAAGCATTGCAAACATCTAAATCCTTAGCCTTAGCAATTAATTTTTCATTTTCAATTTTAAGGCTAGAAAGTGAAGCATTCAAATTGTCAATCTTAGCAATTAAATTGGAATTATCATTCCTAAGACTAGCAATTGAATCATCACAAACATCAAACTTTTCAACCTTAGCAATTAGTTTTGCATTCTCATTTCTAAGGTTGGAAACAATGTCATGGCAAGTGCTTAGCTCAATAGTTAATTTCTCATTTTTCTCTACCTCCTGAGCATAAGCATTTTTAACTTTAACATGCTTTTTGTTTTCTTTAATTAGGAAATCTTCTTGGCTATCCAAGAGTTCATCCTTCTCATGAATAGCGCTAATCAATTCATTTAATTTTTCCTTTTGTTGCATGTTTAAGTTGGCAAAGAGAGTAAACAAATCATCCTCATCATCACTAGAATTAGCCTCATCACTAGATGTTGCATACTTAGTGGAGGATTTGGATTTTACCTTCTTCTTCTTGCCGTCCTTCGCCATAAGACACTTGTGGCCGACGTTGGGGAAGAGGAGCCCTTTGTTGATGGTGATGTTGGCGGCGTCCTCGTCGGAGGAGGAGTCGATGGAGCTCTCGTCGGAGTCCCACTCCCGGCGAACATGGGCATCGCCGCCCTTCTTCTTGTAGTACCTCTTCTTTTCTCTCCTCTTTCCCTTCTTGTCGTCGCCCCTATCACTATCACTAGATAATGGACATTTTGCAATAAAATGACCGGGGCTACCACACTTGTAGCACACTTTCTTGGAACGGGGCTTGTAATCTTTCCCCTTCCTTTGTTTGAGGATTTGACGGAAGCTCTTGATGATGAGCGCCATCTCCTCATTGTCGAGCTTGGAGGTGTCAATGGGGACTCTACTCGGTGTAGAGTCTTCTTTCTTCTCCTCCGTTGCCTTGAATGCAACGGGTTGTGCTTCCGGTATGGAGGAGGATGCGCCTTGCTCGATGATCTTTTTGGAGCCTTTGATCATTAGTTCAAAGCTCACAAATTTACCTATCACTTCCTCGGGAGACATTAGTTTATATCTTGGATCACCACGAATTAGTTGAACTTGAGTGGGGTTAAGAAATACGAGTGATCTAAGAATAACCTTGACCATTTCATGGTCATCCCACTTGGTGCTCCCGAGGTTGCGCACTTGGTTCACCAAGGTCTTAAGCCGGTTGTACATCGCTTGTGGCTCCTCCCCTTGGTGAAGCATGAATCGACCGAGCTCCCCCTCGATCGTCTCCCTCTTGGTGATCTTGGTCACCTCGTCTCCTTCGTGCGCCGTTTTGAGCATGTCCCAAATCTCTTTGGCGCTCTTCAATCCTTGCACCTTGTTATACTCCTCTCGACTTAGAGAGGCGAGGAGTATCGTGGTGGCTTGTGAGTTGAAGTGCCGGATTTGGGCAACTTCGTCCGAATCATAGTCCTCATCCCCTACGGATGGTACCTGTACACCAAACTCAACAACGTTCCAAATACTAGTGTGGAGTGAGGTTAGGTGATGCCTCATTTTACCACTCCACAAGTTATAATCTTCACCGTCAAAACCGGTGGTTTGCCTAATGGAACGGAAAGTAATGGAGTACGTTTAGAAATATGAGGGTAGTGTAGAGGAATCTTACTAAACTTCTTGCGCTCATGGCGCTTAGAAGTTATGGACGGCGCGTCGGAGCCGGAGGTGGATGGCGATGAAGAGTCAGTCTCGTAGTAGACCATCTTCCTCATCTTCTTTTTGTTTTCGCCACTCCGATGCGACATGTGTGAAGGGGATTTCTTCTCCTTCCCCTTGTTGCGGGACTCTCCCGATGGAGCCTTCCCGTAGCTTGTAACGGGCTTGTCTCCGGTCACCATCTCCTTCTTGGCGTGTCTTGTATTGAATGCTATAGCTCTTGCATGAGGTGTCTTGCATGAGGTGTGAAGGCTGAAAACTTGGATGCCATGAATGTGGGGTGGTTGGGGGTATTTATAGCCCCAACCACCAAAATGGCCGTTGGGGATGGCTTCTGTCGACGGGCGCACCGGACAGTCCGGTGCACCACCAGACACTATCCGGTGCGCCAGCCACGTCACCCAACCATTAGGGTTCGACCATTGGAGCTCTGACTTGTGGGGCCACCGAACAATCCGGTGGTGCACCGGACAGCACTATTCACTGTCCGGTGCGCCTTCTGGCGCTGCTCTGACCTCTGCGCGCGTAGGCGCACACTGTAGCGCATTTAATGCCTTCTGCAGACGACCGTTGGTGCGAAGTAGCCGTTGCTCCGCTGGCACACCGGACAGCCCGGTGTTACACCGGACAGTCCGGTGAATTATAGCGGAGCGGCCTCCCAAATTCCCGAAGCTGGCAAGTTCAGCGTCGAACTCCCTGGTGCACCGGACACTGTCCGGTGGCACACCGGACAGTCCGGTGCGCCGGACCAGGGCTGCCTTCGGTACAACTTTGCTCCTTTTATTTGAACCCTTTCTTTTGACTTGTATTGGTTTATTGTGAACCTTTGGCACCTGTAGAACTCATAATCTAGAGCAAACTAGTTAGTCCAATAATTTGTGTTGGGCAATTCAACCACCAAAATTTATATGGAAAAGGTTTGACCCTATTTCCCTTTCAGGGACCTTATTCCAGTTTCTAGATTAGATGATCAGCACATTCATTGTCATTTCGGTGATAGACAACGTGTTATTCAGTTTGATAATAAAGATGTTAGTCTCGCTGTCCTACGGGATATGTTTTATTTACTTTCACATAGTGATGTTGTTAATGTATCAGATACACCAGAAAGCGAAGCAGCCAGTAGTGACAGGAAAAGAAAATGAAGTGATGGAGAAACATCGCCCAAATTATGGCACTATCGTTTGGGCCATATTTCGAGGGGGAGAATAGAACGCCTCGTTAAGGAACAGATTCTCCATCTCCTGGACTTCACAGACTTAGAGCAATCCAAAGATTGCATTAAGGGTAAATTGCGAAGCAGATTAAGAAAAATGCTAAGCATAGTACGAGAGTGTTAAAAATTATTCATACAGATAACTGTGGTCCTTTTCTAGTTAGGACAGTAGATGTGTTTATTTCGTTCGTAACCTTCACAGATGACTACTCTCGCTACGGTTATATTTACCCCATTAAGGAAAGATCAGAAGCTTTAGACAAGTTTAAATAGTTCAAAACTGAAGTAGAAAATCAACACGAATTGAACATAAAGATTGTTAGATAAGATCATGGGGGAACCACTATGGGCACCATACTAAGTATGGACAGGTCCTAGGGCCTTTCGCGAGGTTCCTAAGTGAAAATAGTATTGTTGCTCAGTATTCAACACCTGGTGAACCGTAACAGAATAGGGTTGCTGAAAGGCGTAACAGAACACTAATGGATATGGTAAGGAGTATCAGAAAGTTTGGTTTCGAGGAAAACAAGGAAGACGATTCCATTTATGCAAAATTTAGAAAAGGAAAGTATATCTTCCTTGTTCTGTATGTCGATGACATACTTTTAGCTAGTAGTGCTAAGGATCTACCGGCGGAAACAAAAAGGTTTCTTTCCTCGAATTTTGATATGAAAGACATGGGAGAAGCCTCTTATGTTATTGGAAAAGAAATTCACACAGACACTCAAAAGGGAGTATTAGGACTCTCACAGAAGTCATGTATAGAAAACGTACTAAAGAGGTACAATATGCACAAGTGTAATGTCTCGTTTGGTCCAATAATCAAGGGTGATAAGTTTGGAGAATATCAGTGTCCCAAAGAATCAGTATGAGAAAAAATATAAACTCAATACCATATGCTTTAGCTATTGGAAGCATTATGTATGCTCAAGTATGTGCTCACCCTGACTTAGCATTTACCACCGGGATGCTTGGACGCTATCAGAAGAATCCAGGCATAGATCACTGGAAAGCAGTCAAGAAGGCTATAAGGTACCCGCAAAGTACTAAAGGTCTCATGCTTACGTATAGAAGATCTAGTCCCCTAAAAATAGTTGGTTATGCAGATGCCGACTGGGGGGCGTAGAGTACACTAAAGTCCACTTTAGGGTATATATTTATGCTCTCTAGAGGAGCTATTTCTTGGAAGAGTTGCAAACAGACAGTGAGAGAATCGTCGACAATGCGCGTTGAGTTTGTAGCTACGTATGAGGCAACTGGACATGCGATATGGATAAACAAATTCGTACCCAGATTAAGATTGGTTGATAGCATAGAACGACCACTTAGAATTTATTGCGACAATGAGCCAGCGGTATTTTTCTCCCATAACAATAAGTCAAGTGGCGCTGCTAAGTATATTGACATTAAGTGTTATATTTTTAAGGAGAAGATTCTGGATCACACCATTGAAGTTGAGCATATAAGAACCCATCAGATGCTTGCAGATCCGCTCACAAAAGGTCTTCCATCCAGTGTGTTTAGTAAGCACGTAGCCAGCATGGGATTAAGGGAGTACCTATGACCCTGAATCATAGGGGCTACATATTGCAATCTTGTAAAGTCTTTTCGTTCTGAAGCAGGGGAGCATGTTGTAGTCAATGAGTGCAGTGATACTTAATAGATCATTGTCACACATTGGTCTCTACGTGTAAATTTGTCAAAGTATGGAATTCATAAAAATTTGAGTGAGAGGTATGTAGAGAACAAAGGGGAGATTGTTAGGATGTGTCCTCTACACTAGCCGGTTAACAGTAACCAAGGTAGGGTTAATCCTAACCGTCTAACCGCGCCCTTGATCGAGGGGAGGGGTATCCTAACCGTTGGTTTCAGACCCCGGTCACACGACGCCATATAAATAGATTAAGGGGGCCGACGGGTTTAGCCAACACTAATCACTCGACCACAAAACCCTAATCAACATTCTATGAGGAACCGATCTCCTAGGCGCTTGGAGTGACTGGAAGAGCTGTGACTATATCTTAGATCCCCATCTCCCCATCGGGACCGGGATTTGAGCCTCCACTGTAGGTGTCACTGGAGGAGTCGATCCACCACCGATCAACGACGAAAAACAGTCTCCTCGTCACACGCAGCAAGATCGAGGAGGAGGAGGAGGCGGCGGGTCTTCACTGCAAGACGCCACCGCGATGGTGGCTATGAACAATAATGAAGGTATTGTAGTTGCGGATTGATATTTTAGAGGCTTATGAATCGATCCTAGGCACTATAGAATCTAACAAAACACAATGGTGAAACCTATTCTATATTTTGACAATTTCTTAAAATAGTCAATTTTAGTTGTCAACAATAAATATAGAGGGTATGGATTTTTGTGGATAAACTACAAAATTTTCTTATAAATTATAAATTTATTTTTTTGGAGATGACGAGGACCTAACTAATATCGTACAAAATTTAATGGATACCCAGTGCATTAAACCGAAGCATATGGACTTTTGGATTCTAGAAGCGGGTGACAAAGGATTGTCTAACCAACATGTGATTTGAAGAGAGAGAGACGGGTGGCAGTGTCGCATAAGTGCCTGGATGTCAATAGGCGAAGCGTCAATGAAATTCCAACAGTCAATTAACAAGTCTCCACGTGATTTTGAGTTTCTGACAATGCGCTTCACGTATTATTATGTCACTACGTACTGGTAATAGAGTAAGAAGCCTATCATTACAAACAAAGTAAGGATAGACTGTTCGGTTCTGATTTTCTAGATTGTGGTTGCAGCTGCAGCAATACACCAGTGGCTTCTCTTTACTCAGTGTTATGATAATTTAGTCTGCTACGAGTAGGGATGGCAATGGATCACCATTCAAATATCATTTTATAAAAAGTTATAGCCCTTAAATAATTTTGGTTTAAAAATGAATAGTAATAAAACTTGACCATAATCCATCGAAATACATGTATTATCTCAGTTTTTTTTGGAAAAAAAACAAGCAATGATAAGTTTAACTAAATGTATAAAAATATGATACTAAATTAAGATTGCTCTGGTTTAATTTGAAATTACAAGTCATTCTGACTTTTATAAATACATAGTTTTTAGATGTAGATAGATATAATGTATTGATAAATACTAAAAGTAGATATCTAGAATAGCAAAAGCAGTTATAATATAGAATGGCCAGAGAGTATTAGATTAATCATATAATATAATTCTATACTGAAACTATTTAAAAAAATAATGCCGTATTGTATAGAGCTAGTTAGATTTGAATCGATTAGTTTTTCAGAAAACAAAGACGCCATCTTTTTCAAGCGCAGCTCGGCGTGGAAAAGGAGACAAGAAACCATTATTGTACTGTGAGTAGGCCCCCAAATGGTCTTGGACGCCACTGGTGCGGACGTGCGGTGATGCTGATCGATGGATTCTACGGTTCCTGCCTGTCAAGTGTTTGTCCTCGTCTCGTCTTCGGAAAACAACAAACGACAAGTCCAAGGCAGAGTAGGCACGTGGGAGACTGATCACCGTGTCTGAATCAGGGATTACATTTTCGGTTTGGAATTTGGGAAAACCCCGTTTTATTTGACTTTTGAATTTCAGATTTTAGACCGAAATATACCAAAAACTGGATCGAAAATTGCATATCGGACTGGACTGAGTACGAAAAAAAAAATACCGAGGGAAAGTTCAAGTGTTCAACCTTGAATGGCCATGGCCTTCTTTTCGTTTTCGTTTTTTTTTTGAAGAACAGACAGACTTGAAAGTTGAGATATCTCACTAATCCCCAAAATGTCCCTATAAAACTGATGATCTGCTGATGAGACATCCCACTCGCCGGCCGTCCTTGAAGAGCGAGCAGCAATGGCGCAGGAGATCGAGCACACCCACCTCCCCATCCGCGGCCTCAACCTCCACGTCGCACAAGTAGGCACAGGTGAGTCCTCATCGTTGCTTTGAGCCGATGGATCCCAGCGGAGCAGGCAGAGTATCGATCATTCATGGGCTACGGCCTGCGGGCCGCACGGCTGGCCGGCTGGTGCCGTTGGTTCGTGTGCCGCAGGTGAACTGGGCACGGTGGTGTTCCTGCACGGCTTCCCGGAGATATGGTACTCGTGGCGCCACCAGATGCGGGCCGTGGCCGCGGCGGGGTACCGCGCCATCGCGCCGGACTGCCGCGGGTACGGCCTGTCGGAGCAGCCGCCGGAGCACGAGGAGGTCTCTCCTGACGACCTCATCGCCGACGTGCTGGGCATCCTCGACGCCCTCAGCGTCCCGAAGGTAAAGCAGCGGCTGCGGCGGTAGCCCACCGAACGGGACGAAAAGGAGGAGCGTCCAATCCATGTCTCCAAGATCTGAGCTGCTGTTGCCGCGCGCGTGCAGGCGTTCTTGGTGGGCAAGGACTTCGGCGCCATGCCGGCGTACGAGTTCGCGCTGCAGCACCCGGGCCGCACCCTCGGCGTGGTGTGCCTGGGCATCCCCTTCAACCCGGCTCCCATGTCCTTCGACGCCATCATGCCCGAAGGATTCTACATCCTGCGCTGGCGCGTGCGTAGCCGCCCGCCACTGACTGCATACATACAGCTCTTGCTATTCTAGTATTCTTCTTCTTCTTGAGCTGGTGTTCTCCTTTTGCTTTCTCTTCTTGTTCAGGAGCCGGGCAGGGCGGAGGCCGACTTCGGCCGGTTCGACGTGAGGCGCGTGGTGCGCACCATCTACGTGCTCTTCGCCGGCGCCGAGATCCCGATTGCCAAGGAAGGGCAGGAGATCATGGACCTGGCCGACCTGTCCACGCCCCTCCCGGAGTGGTTCACCGAGGAGGACCTGGACGCCTACGCCAAGCTCTACGAGAAGTCCGGCTTCGGGTACCCGCTCAAGATGCCGTACAGGTAGCCACTCCTTTCGCCGGCCAAACGGCAGATCTCTCTGATGTTCATTAATTGCTTTTTTGGCTTCCATGGGAAAATTTGATTGCGCAGATCTATGCACAAGCTCCCGAACCGGCTGGACGCCAAGTTCCAGGTGCCGGTGTTCATGGTGATGGGGGAGAAGGACTACGCGTTCAAGTTCCCGGGGTTCGAGACCGCCATGCGCGGCGGCGTCATGGACAACTTCATGCCGGACCTCAAGATCACCTACATCCCTGAGGGGAGCCACTTCGTGCAGGAGCAGCTCCCAGAGCAGGTCAACGACCTGCTACTCGGCTTCCTCAGGGACCATCCCTCCGCCGCATAAGCAGCGGGTGAGACCGTCAGAATAATGGAATGCTTCCTGAGCAACGGTTTCTCTACTCTATTGCCGTTGCCTGGATCCATGACCGTGTTAATTAATTAATTAGTACATATACCTCCTACTCAAATCAGATGTACGGTTTTTTTAATCTGCAATAAAAATCATCGTTGCTGCATTACTCGATCCGTACCTTTGCGTAGAGGTTCTTTTGATTTAGATAACGGAGTGAAGTCTACTCAGACTGACCGCAGCGCACCCCTCCCCCCTAGCACTGTAGACGCGTAGAGGCGCTCTACACGCCCAGCAGTGGCCTCCAAATGGCCCCCTACGCGCTACAGTGCTAGGGGAGGCCGCACAGGTCCTCTAGATCAAGGGGAGCACTGTAGCGCCCCCTTGCACAGTGCTCCCCTATTTAATAGTTTAAAAAAATAGTAATAAAAGATAAATATGGTTAGATAATAATATTTTATAGTTGTAGTGGGGTATAGAGGGATAATATAGGGGGAACCGCTGCGGGAGATGAAAATTTAGGGGGTGAAATGTTGATGATGTGACTTAAAAAAGTGATATAGGGGGAAAAATTTAGGGGGAACCGCTGCGGATAGCCTCAGCCGAGGCCAGTGTCAGTAAGGTAGCGTTTGGAAGGAGGGACGAATAAGGACGAGGATGGATAAGATAGGATCATTCTAATTTGACTCGCGTTTGATTTAGAGGTTCAGAGTTAGGGTTAAGAAATATTCTTTAAAAATGATGGATGAGGTCATTCCTAAAAAAAATAAGGGACATGATCAGCACAGTATTGATCCCGTCCCATCTCTCGTTGACACCGAACCAAACACTACCTAAGAGTTTTACTTTTACTCCCTCCGTCTCAGGATATAAGGCGTAACCACTTTTTATTCTTGTCCCACAATATAAGGCGTGCTCTCTCTATGCATACGTATATCGATGCAGTGGTATAGAGACAATTAAATGCATTTCTTGGTCTTTGAACCAGAGTTAGTTACGCCTTATATACTGGGACGGAGGGAGTATTTAATAAGTTGCCACATAAGTTTTTTCTTTATACAATATCTCTATTATAAAACATCAGTTTTAGCTGTCGTCCCGCGTCATCCTACCCATCGTTTAATGCAAAAAAGTAAAATCACACACAAATAGAAGCATGTATATTTTTTTTTAATGTTTTATTAAAACAAAATCAATTCATATAGAACCGTGGTAAGGCAGGGCAACTGATTAGTAGTTTGAAGAGGAGAGAATATCGAATAGGATTACGAGCTCGGTATGAGTTATAAAATTGGATTTCTATACAATTATAAAATAAAATTGTGTATCTATAATATATTTTTATTCTATGTAACATATCAATCTTAAAAACAATACCATAAACTTTTTTTTTATTGTAGGGCATGTTTGGTTGTATATATTGCCCTTAAGGTGACAGAAATTGCCTTGGTCGCTATTGGCCACAATTTCTGTGGCAGACAGCTTCCTTGCGAAGCGCACATGACATTAGACTACCATACAACCCATGAAAGACGAAACAACAAAACAATCCGAGAGAAAAGAGAGGAGAGACACCTAAGACTGTCTGCAACGGTTACCCCTAAATTTTTCTCCCTATATCACTTTTTTGCGTCACATCATCAACATTTCATCCCCTACTTTTTTATCTCCCGCAGCGGTTCCCCCTATATTCTCCCCCTATACCCCATTACAACTATAAAATATCATTTCCTATACCTACTTTTCATTTACTATCAATTTTTCTCTATCTAATAAATACTCACGTGTTACAAAAATACGCAAGAGGAGCAGTTAGCGTTACCCTGCATCTGGCGGTTCACTGTGCATTGCGCTTGTACTGTAGCAGCGGTAGCGGTGAGCGCTGCAGCATGTAGCGTTGCTCTGCACACGCTAAACGAAGGGGAGAGGGCGTGTGGCGGGATGCGCTGCGCATAGCCTAAGAGTCCTCCTCTGTTGTGTAGAGTATGTTCTGGATGGCATGGACCTGATACCAGAAGACATCCATCATCATCATCAGGATACAGATATAGCTCTGAAGGATGGATACAACTAGGGGTGACAATGGGCTTTCAATTTTACATTATAAAATTTAAGGATCGGATTGGATTAGGATCGAGTCTTATTTTTATTCATTTTTGAACTAAAATTTATTTAGGGTCATACTGTTTTGTGAAGAAGCATTTGGATCGTGATCCATTACCACCCGTAGATACAACAGGAAAACATAGATGATGATCGCAACACAAGGATCTCAATGTCCTGCAGCTTGCTTGGAGAAGTACAAGTCTCTCTCCTTCTACAGGCTATCAACAAGGAGCTTCAGCTCAGTTATCTGCAAACCATGGCATGGCATTCACACAAGTCGTCATGATTTTAGAAATCGAAAAGAGAATATAAAAACATTCACACAGACTGACTAGTAAGGCTCACTTGTCCATCATATATAAGCTGGACCGCCAGAGTCCCTTTGCTGCTTTCCCTTCTCTCATAAGCGTTCTAGCTCCGTGTGCATGTCGAGAAAGAACAGGACAATGAAACGTAAAGCAGCATTTTGGAGAGTTTCTTCTAAGGCCCTATTTGTTTCCTTTTATTTTGAGAAATTAGAATCTTACTAATAGAATAGACTACTTTTTTAGAATGTGACGTTCCACCACTTTCCAAAGTTATCATATAAGCTTATTTTAAATTCATGGGGTGGGAGATGAAAATTAATTCTATAGATTTACATGCTATTTTTTCGATGTACAAATTATAACACACTCTTTTACTTGCTTCGCTATAACATAAATGTAGTATATAATTAATTCTCTTATATGATTTAGGATAATATACAAATATATTTCATATATAAATATATGAACTTAATTAGTTTTGTCTAAATTATAATTATTAAAATGGAATTTAATTCCAACGAAACAAACGGACCCTAATACAATTTGCTTAGAATTGGTGGCAGTAAAGGGAATATAATACCGAGGAACACTACTCGAAGCCTTGTATTAGCTTATATACAGACTAAAATTCTAGCCACCAGGTTAGTGATTACTTGCCCATGAAGTAAGTCACCATTGACAGATTGTCGAGGGGCCTTCCTTTGATAAGCTTGTTCACACCTCTATGTGCTGCAACAATTAGCAATGGAAACATCAAAATTAAGATTACGGTAGCAACAAAAGCCTATTTTGAACAAAAACTGGTGAGTAGTAACCTAAGCAAGAAAAGGAAAACTAATTTACAAAGTATAACAGCCTAACTCGTGATCTGAGTGTTTTCTACTTCAACCAAGAAATCGATGCAGACTGCAGAGTGTTTCCATGTTCTCGTGAGATTCTAAAACTAACCAACAACGCCACGTGCAAAAACTAGAGCACAACAAGTACGGGCATCGTTAAACTGCTTCAAATCAGCAAAGGAGGAAGCCAGAAAAATTAGGACCCTACGAGGCCTTAACACCACTGCGTAACAAGTTCTTGCCCAGAAATTAACGCTGCATAACATGTGCACACAACTGAGAAGCTTCTCTAAAATAATATTTCGTCCTTACTCCACCTATTTCTATTTTCTCTCTTTTTTAAAAAAATTTTCTACTGCTTTAAATATGCAATGTGCGATGACGAGCTTGATTTTACTAGTTCTGGACGCGCTGGTAATTACTCGCTGCATCTGTTCATCACAAGTTCAGAACGTGTAGAGTGCTCCCAATGCTAATGATCTAGACCCTGTTTACGCTTGAATGCTACAGTTGCACAACGTCTCATTTGCAGCGACACAACAAAAGCAAACCTTAAACCCAGGAACACAACTATACCAGCACTTAGGTTTATATAGTTTATACAGTTTATTCGTCTGATTGGTTGCAGCATCTACGTGCGCCTGTCTCGCGCAAGCCTGCATCGCCGCGAAGACCCTGGCCTCACCTACTTCTCCACACATACAAGACCCGACGGGTAAAAGAACTAAAGTTGCACAAGCTCATCCATGCTTGCAAACGACGACACAAGAAACCAATCACAGGATTGGACGCGGTCAACGCACGTCGAAAGCCTGGGCGCCGTGAGCAGTGAAACCAATCATACGGTATGTGGACCGTTATAGTATTTGGGGGAGCAGTAGAAAATAGAAATAGGTGAAATACTACTTTAGAGAAGTTGTTATGTTTAAGATTAACTCCAACAAGTACCAAAAATTACAGCTCCCAAAACATAGTAATTGAGATCTCCTTAAAAGTATAAAATCCAATAAAAACGTAGTACTCCAATGACTCCAAATATTTTTTTTCCAAAACCTTTTTAATTAAAATATAAATACATTCAAGTATCACGTGATTCATAAAAATAATTGGAAAAACATACTTTTTTTAAAAAAAAATAAAAATTACATGATTCATAAAAATAACCAAACCAATTCACTATTACTTATCCTCCTCAGCTTATTCTTCTACCTCTTTCTTCTCTTCTAATTTCAGTTACTCTGTCAACTTTTTTAAAGCTAATTTATGAACTTTTTTTTTACCTTCGTGTATAATTTGTATCATGAAACTTTTTCCAACGGCAGAGAACTTTGCAACACTCCTACTGCCTGCCCTTCTTTTTCTCTAGAGCGGAGGAGGAAACGTTTTGCAGTTTGCTCCACTGGCAACCGGCAAGGCTTCAGAAACGGAACGGTCCCGCTCCACATACTCCTATTCAGCGTTTATCAGCTCGGCTCGACTGACTCAACTCAGATGCAGCTGCAGCCTGCAGATAAAGATAAAACTGCGGCGGGCGGGGGATTTCGCTTTTCACCTGCTCACCCCTCCCCCCCCCCCCCCCCCCCCCCAAAAAAAACTATCCAGATGTCGCCCCTCCCAGGCCCACGAACTAGAGACCCCAACCCACAACGCGTAGCTACCCCTCCTCCCACGGAAAAAAATTTGTTGCAGCTGGGCTGTAAACCAGATATTTGCAGCCTCTCATAAAAATAAGGATAGAGTCCACCTGCAGGTCAATAATATAACTAAAACGTTACCTGGTGGATCTACAGATGGACCCTATCATCCTTTTGTGAGGAGCTGCAAACATCCCCTGGTTTACAGGTAGAGATGGCAATGGGGACCCGATCCCCGATTCCCCGCGGGGAATTCCCCTATTAGGGGACGGGTATGGGACTAATTTAGTCCCCGTGGGGATCTAAATGGGGGAAATTTAATCCCCATCGGGTTCGCGGGGACGGGGATGGGGAACCATCCCCCGTCCCCGTCCCCCGTGTACCCGCCCCACGAAACTATTTTATCTAAGTTAGTTAATTTACTTGTTAAAATTATAGTAAGAATTCAGTGCATGGCATGTTATAAAATAGAAAAGTAAACTCTAAAGTAGATGTCTCTTGTAATTTTCAATCTTGGTTGTTAAATTCGTATTAATTTGATACAATCAATTTAAATTTATCTTTAAATATTATACTTCTAACGGGGACAGATTCCCCGCGGGGTTCCCCATGGGGATAAATTCCCCGACGGGGACGGGGACAGGAGAAAAAGCTCCCCGGTGAGCATTCGCGGGGACGGGGACGGGGAATTTTTGTCCCCGCGGGGACGGGGATGGGAAGCCATTCCCCGACGGAGAAATCCCGTTGCCATCCCTATTTATAGGGCCTGCAGCAAATTTTTTCGCCTCCCACCCCCCAACGCGCCGCGGTTGAAACAAAAACCCCCCTCCCTCCCCCTCGTCTTCCTCACAAATCCCACCCCAAAAAAAAAAACGCCTCCCGGTTGCTCGCCTCTATCCGCATTGAAAATCTTTGAAAGAGGTTTCGATCCCGAAACCGCCAAGGGCCCGCCCCGCAAGTGCATGGCAGTGAACTTCCTGGCCAATGAGTTGTCGGACCTGTGCATCGGCAAGCCGGCCGTGAGGTCGCTCCCGCTCTCCGCCGCCACCGGCGACCTTGCCGCCGCCCTCCGGAGGGTGTCCCGCTCTGGCGCCGCAGCCTGCGTCGCGGTGACCGGACCAGCGCGCGCCGTCGTCGGCCGGGTCGGCCCCGCGGACGTGCTCTGCCTCCTCTGCACCGACCCTGAGGCGCTCGCGCGCCCCGCCGCGGTCTTCTCCAAGCCGGTCTCCGCGCTCCTGCCTAAGGACGGCGCCGGAGAGGTCCGCCGCGTCGATCCCCGCTCCAGGCAAGGCTCAACTGTCAACTCCTATCCTTCCTCCGCTCTTCTCGGTCTGTGCAAACGACGCGTGGGATTCGTTCGAGATTGGAAGAACGCTAAGGCCGTTCATCACGAGGAAACACGGTTTTTTGGTAAAAAAAGAAATTCCTTAATAAAAGCTGCGATAGAAATCGATTTTATGAGGCAACTTTCATCCCTCATCATGATTACTTGGCGTGCTGACTAGGCTAGTGTCATTTTTCTTTTATTTTGGGTCCCAATTCCAAGACAGACGACAGACGAGCGTTCATCCTCATCATGATTACTTGGAGGGTTTGATCTCTGCTCTGTGCTTTGTTGCTTGGAATATGCGACCCCGATTCGAACAAGTGACTGTCATGTTCTTTACTCTCGTGATGGTCAAGAAAAAGCCGCATTCGGGTCAGATCATCCGAGTCACCGGAGACAATCTAGTGGTGCGGCTCGGAGTGGGTTCCGGGAGATTGCGACATGCACCCCTGTCTCTTTTTCAGCCCACAAATCTCGCAGTTCTTTTGGGGTCCGCTTGTGGCTCGAAAACGGCGCCGCTTTGATCGGAGTCTTGGAATGAAAGGTGGAGGATCTTGGCATGTGGTTTGGAAAATGCGTGCGTCTTTATTCGAATCTTTCTTTAAAATATCGGCGATTCTTTTGGGATCTTGCCTAGTATTTTTAATCACTGCATGTATTCGGTTGCTTTTGAGCTGACCAGCGTGGGGTTCCTTTCTGCAGTATCTTGGAGGCCCTTGATGCGATTCTGAGCGGGGCGCAGGTGCTGGCCGTCCCCCTCCGCGCTGGCGGGCGCAAGAAGCAGCTCGTTGGCGCCGCCGACGGCGACTTCTGCTGGCTCACGCAGGAGGACCTCGTGCGCTACTTCCTCAACTACATCTGCCTCGTCTACAATGTGGCGGCGCGCTCCGTGTCCTCCCTCGGGCTCGTGCGCGCCGACTTCCTCTCGGTGCGCCCCGGCGAGGCGGCCCTGTCCGCCGTGCCCCTCATCCGCCGCGCCGTCGCCACGGAGACGGCGGTTGCCGTGGTCGCCGAAGACGGGCACCTCGTCGGCGAGATCTCCCCTGCCCTTCTCGCGGCCTGCGACGAGACGGCGGCGGCAGCCATCGCCACGCTCTCGGCCGCCGACCTCATGGCCTACATCGACCACTACGTGTCGCCGCCTGAGCACATCCTGCGCGCCGTCAAGGCCGGACTGAAGGACAAGGGCCTGGACGCCTTGCTTGCGCTGGTTGAGGACGAGACGCTGTCATCGTTCTCGTCCCTCTCCTCCGCGTCCTCCTCGTCCGACGAGGAGGCAGGCCGGGCGCAGCTGAGGCGTCCGTCGTCGGGGAGCTACGGGCGGCGGGCGGCTGACGAGCCGGTGGTGTGCAGCCCCGCGAGCTCACTGGTGGCCGTCTTGGTGCAGGCCCTCGCGCACAGGGTGAGCTACGTCTGGGTCCTCGACGAGGACAACGACTGCCGCCTCGCCGGCATCGTCACGTTCGCGGACGTGCTGAGGGTTTTCCGGGAGCAGCTGCTGTGAGGCCTGACGAGTGCTTACTGTTTCCTGGCTCCCATCTTGTGGTGTCATGGAATTGAGAAGAATATGAGCTCTTGTTTCTGAAACATTTTTATTTGAAGAGTATGTGTTTGCTTGCTTGGTAGCCAGTTCAGAATTCAGATGAACAGCTTTGACATTGGTGCGTTTTCATTAAATTTCTTCCTATTAATAAGGCAGCACTGTGGCTTGATGCGGTAGGTTGTTTGTGCTTAAAACTGTATCTTGATAACCGAAAAAATTAATCATTCTTGAACATACCATGGTTCAGTGCCCTGGTCCTTCACATGGCGAGCAGGTTCTCCCTTGCTGAACGAGGTGGCGAAGCTTTAGCGCCCGTTCAATGTACAGTACAACCATAGTCGGATGGTTAGTTGTTTAACATCGTGTGTTAGTGCATGTATTTATGATTTAATGTAACTGTGTATGTGATATGATCTGGTTTTAAAGTTTGACCGAGCCTAGGTAATTTTTAACGAGTGAAATGCATAAGAAACTTCATCCTTAGAAACATCTCACATCGAGAGCTCCTAGAGCAACAGAGAAAAAGTCTGTCTCGCGTGACAGGACACCGAAGAATGAGTGAGTATAGAGAAACTAGGGGAGCTCCTCGAATTATCCTTCATAGACTGAGATGCTAAGATGTGAATCTTACTAACTTCATCCGTAATATGATAAGGCTGGTTCCAATCTGAGGCGGTAGCATCCGTGGTCTCGCAGTATCGTTCGGTCGGCGGGGTTGTCGACTGCTCAGTCGGGTTGATACCAACCATGTTGGACCTTGTTCGGGTTGGTAGCGATTGATCCGTTGGGTAAGAGGGTCGATATCGGTCGATCAGTTACATGTGAAGGATACTGATTAGTTGGTTCGATCGGTATCGACCCGAATCGATACCAGTCTATTAGGTGTGTATGTGGTCTGGCTCGATCAAGGATGATCGTGCCTAATTCTATCTCTCCTAGCAACCTACACTCTGATTGGAGGTGCAACACTATCCTCTTGTGACCCCGGTCATGGGTCCTATATTAATGAGGAAGGACGTTGGCACGAAAGCCAATGCTTCCTGCCACCGCAAACCCTAACGCCATAATTTCCTAAAGTACCGATCACCTTCTAGTGCCCTAGTGACTGGAACCGCCCTTCCTATGGCACTAGTAGAGCCAAGCACAACCTCTACACCGTCCACCGATGCACCACCACAGTTATCTAACCTACAAAGAGGATGATATAGAGGAACCCTGGACTCTATCGCATCGACACTCTATAGGATCTAGGACACCGGCTAAAAGGGGGGTGAATAGACGGTTTTGACTAAAATAAAAAACACTAGGGAAATTTAATCAATATAACAAGAGGTATAAATTCTCTAGTGATAACAAGTAAACAATCTATGAGAATCAATTAAGGAGATTGAATACTTGATGAACAATATGCAAAATACTAATCACTTGCACGACAATAAGTAATGCAAGAAAATAAAGACACCGAATTTTATCCCGTGGTATCGGTGATTTGCCGATCACCCCTAATCCACGTTGAGGTGGACTTCAAGCTCTCACTTGCTCCTCTATCAAGACACGGTTTGATCTTTGAGCCAAGTGGACAAGAAATCACTCAATACCTCGATTCCACTAATGTCACCTTTGCCGCTCCGGCGAGGTAGGCGCGAACCCCTACAATCAACACCACGGCTTCTCCACAATCTTCTTGGAGAGCTCGACGGAGACAATCATCCGAGCCGTCTAGGAGGCGGCAACCTTCAAGAGTAACAAGCCGATGACGCTTGCTCGGTGTACCACCTAGTGCCTCAAGAATCACCAATGGATGCAAATGCACTAGGAACACTCAATCTCTCACTAGAATGCAATCTCAAGCAAGGAGTGAGAGAGAGAGAGAGTTGGAGGATCACAAATGAGCTCAATGTATGCAAGAAATGGCCAAGAGAGCCCTCACACACGAGCTCCCCTTCTATTTATAGTCCCCCACTCAAATCCAACCGTTATGTGCAAACAACACATGTTCTGCGCACACGCGGACGGTCCACGCCCTAGGGTCGGACGGTCCGCCGTACATATAATGGCTAGTTTTCCCGTTTGAAATCTATCAGAGCTGTCAGAAAAGTGAGGTCCGGACAGTCCGCCCACCTTGGTCGGACCGTCCATGACCTGGCAACTCGGAGCACCAGAGCTCTGACCAAGTGGAGTTAACACATGCAAACCGTCCGCCTACAAGGCTGGACGATCTGAGACCTGGGAGTCAGTACTGTCCGGGCTTATCCTTCAGATAGTCCGTAGTACAAATCCCAAAAACCACACAGTCCCTATCCAGACCAAATTTGGCACCTGCAGACGGTCCGCCCAACAAGGTCGGACGGTCCGCACTATAATTCAGGGACTGTGCCGAGAGCAGCCTTCTCTGGTCAGGACTGCGGACGGTCCGGCCCCAAGGCCCGGACGGTCTGCAGTACAAATGAACATGACCTGTCCAAAGCGAACAGACTTCGGACCCCACTAAAGGATCGCGGACGGTCCGCCCGCAAGGCCCGGACGGTCCGCACATCCCAAGACTTGGCACTTTTGAAAGTCGCCTAGAGGGGGGTGAATAGGCGGAATCTGAAAATTATAAACTTAAGCACAACTACAAGCCGGGGTTAGCGTTAGAAGTATAAGCGAGTCCAAGAGAGAGGGTGAAAACAAATCACAAGCAAATAAGAATGGATGACACAGTGATTTGTTTTACCGAGGTTTGGTTCTTGCAAACCTACTCCCCGTTGAGGTGGTCACAAAGACCGGGTCTCTTTCAACCCTTTCCCTCTCTCAAACGGTCACTTAGACCGAGTGAGCTTCCTTCCTTGATTTCCCGGGTCACTTAGACCTCGCAAGGACCACCACACAATTGGTGTCTCTTGCTTCGCTTACAAGGTTTTGAGAGTAAGAATGAGAGAAAGAAGAAAGCCAACCAAGCAACAAGAGCAACAAAAGAACACAAGTCGATCTCCTCACAAGTCCTAAAAACTAGAGTTGAATTGGGGACTTTGATTCGATCAGAGGCTTTGATTTATGTCTTGGAGTGTTGTGTATTGCTCTTGTATTGAATGAGATGTAGTGAATGCTTGGATGTCTTGAAGAGTGGTGTTTGGGGGGTATTTATAGCCCCAACCACCAATATGGCCGTTGGTGAAGGCTTCTGTCGTATGGCGCACCGGACAGTCCGGTGCGCCACCGGACACAGTCCGGTGCGCCAGCCACGTCACCAGGCCGTTGGGTTCCGACCGTTGGAGCTCTGACTTCTGGGGCCACCGGACAGTCCGGTGGTGCACCGGACAGGTCCTGTAGATTGTCCGGTGCGCCTTCTGGTGCCTGCTCTGACTTCTGCGCGCGCAGGCGCGCACTGTAGCGCATTTATTGTTCTCTGCAGACGACCGTTGGCGCGAAGTAGCCGTTGCTCCGCTGGCACACCGGACAGTCCGGTGCTGCACCGGACAGTCCGGTGAATTATAGTGGAGCGGCCTCCCAAATTCCCGAAGCTGGCAAGTTCAGAGTCGATCTCCCTGGTGCACCGGACACTGTCCGGTGGCACACCGGACAGTCCGGTGCGCCAGACCAGGCCTGCCTTCGGTACATTTTGCTCCTTTGTGTTGAACCCTTTCTTTTATCTTTGTATTGGTTTGTTGTGAACCTTTGGCACCTGTAGAACATATTTTCTAGAGCAAACTAGTTAGTCTAATGATTTGTGTTGGGCAATTCAACCACCAAAATTCATATAGGAAAAGGTTTGACCCTATTTCCCTTTCAATCTCCCCCTTTTTGGTGATTGATGCCAACACAAACCAAAGCAAATATAAAAGTGCAGAATTGAATTAGTTTGCATAACATAAGTGCAAAGGTTGCTTAGGATTGAAACCAATATACTTTTTCAATAGATGTGCATGGATGGTTTTCTTCTTATTTAACATTTTGGACCACATTTGCACCACGGGTTTTTTTTTGCAAATCCTTTGTAAAAATTCTTTTCAAAACATTTTGCAAATAGTCAAAGGTATATGAATAAAGTTTGAAAGAAGCATTTTCAAGATTGAAATTTTCTCCCCCTGTTTCAAATTCTTTTCCGTTGACTTAAACAAAACTTCCCCTAAATAAAGTTCTCCTCTTAGTGTTCAAGAGGGTTTTAGAAATTTTAGAAGATACTACTTTCTCCCCCTTTTGAACACAATAAGATATCAATTTGAAAAATTTCATTTTTAAAATTTGGTGGTGGCGCGGTCCTTTTTCTTTGGGCTCATATTTTCTCCCCCTTTGGCATGAATCGCCAAAAACGGATACTTGTGAGTGAAATATAAGCCCTTTTACTTTCTCCCCAATGGCAAACAAATAGACATGAGTGAAGATTATACCAAAGTGGAGAGTGATGCGGAGTACCGGCAAATACAATTGGAGTTGAGTGGAAGCGCCTTCTTTGCCGAATACTCTATTTCCCTTTCAATATCTATGACTAAGCATAATAATACACTTAAAAACACATTAGTCATAGACATAAAAGAGATATGATCAAAGGTATATAAGTGAGCTATGTGTGCAAAGAATCAATCAAAATTCCTAGAATCAAGAATATTTAGCTCATTTCTAAATAAGTTTGGTAAAGGTTTTCTCATCTAAAGGCTTGGTAAAGGTTTTCTCATCTAAAGGCTTGGTAAAGATATCTGCCAATTGATCTTTAGTGTTTATATAGGCTATCTCAATATCCCCTTTTTGTTGGTGATCTCTCAGAAAGTGATACCGAATGGCTATGTCCTTAGTGCGGCTATGTTCAACGGGATTATCCGCCATGCGGATTGCACTCTCATTATCACATAGGAGAGGGACTTTGCTAAATTTGTAGCCATAGTCCCTAAGGGTTTGCCTCATCCAAAGCAATTGCGCGCAACAATGGCCTGCGACAATGTACTCGGCTTCGACGGTAGAAAGAGCTACTGAGTTTTGTTTCTTTGAAGCCCAAGACACCAGGGATCTCCCCAGAAACCGAGAAGTCCCTGATGTGCTCTTCCTATCAATCTTACACCCTGCCCAATCAGCATCGGAATATCCTAATAAATCAAAAGAGGATCCCTTGGGGTACCAAAGGCCAAACTTAGGTGTTTGAACTAAATATCTCAAGATTCGCTTCACGGCCCTAAGGTGAACTTCCTTAGGATCGGCTTGGAACCTTGCACACATGCATATGGAAAGCATAATGTCCGGTCGAGATGCACATAAATAGAGTAAAGATCCTATCATCGACTGGTATACCTTTTGATCTACTGATTTACCTCCCGTGTCGAGGTCGAGATGCCCATTGGTTCCCATGGGTGTCTTGATGAGTTTGGCATCCTTCATTCCAAACTTGGTAAGAATGTCTTGAATGTACTTTGTTTGGCAAATGAAGGTGCCCTCTTGGAGTTGCTTGACTTGGAATCCTAGAAAATACTTTAACTCCCCATCATAGACATCTCGAATTTTTGAATCATGATCCTACTAAATTCTTCACAAATAGATTTGTTAGTAGACCCAAATATGATATCATCAACATAAATTTGGCATACAAACAAATCATTCTCAATTGTCTTAGTAAAGAGAGTAGGATCGGCCTTGCCGACTTTGAAGCCATTAGTGATAAGAAAATCTCGAAGGCATTCATACCATGCTCTTGGGGCTTGCTTGAGCCCATAAAGCGCCTTTGAGAGTTTATATACATGGTTAGGATACTTACTATCTTCAAAGCCGGGAGGTTGCTCAAAAATAGACCTCTTCCATTTGATAAAGCTTAAAGCCATGGTAAGTAGCATAGACAAGTAATATACAAATTGACTCAAGCTTAGCTACGGGTGTATAGGTTTCACCAAAATCCAAACCTTCGACTTGTGAATTGACTCAAGCCCACAACATTTTGCTTAGGACGAGGCACCAGTGTCCAAACTTCATTACGCTTGAAGTTGTTGAGCTCCTCCTGCATGGCCAACACCCAGTCCGGATCTAGCAAGGCCTGTTCTACCCTGAAAGGCTCAATAGAAGAGACAAAGGAGTAATGCTCACAAAAATTAACTAATCTAGAACGAGTAGTTACTCCCTTGCTAATATCACCCAAAATTTGGTCGACGGGATGATTCCTTTGAATCGTCGCTCGAACTTGGGTTGGAGGTGCCGGTTGTGCTTCTTCCTCC
The DNA here is from genome assembly GCF_902167145.1 of Zea mays. Taxonomy (NCBI): domain Eukaryota; kingdom Viridiplantae; phylum Streptophyta; class Magnoliopsida; order Poales; family Poaceae; genus Zea; species Zea mays. The sequence continues at coordinate 25,581,299 of NC_050100.1, read as the reverse complement.
ATCACATGATTATCTTGTGCTCCCCCTTGATCACACGCCTCTTCTTGATGAACCTGTTCATCGTCTTGAGTTGGGGGATGCACCATTGTTGAAGAAGAAGGTTGATCTTGCTCCTCGAGTTCCTGTGGTCGCACATCGCCAATTGCCATGGTGCGTATTGTGGCCGTTGGAACGTCGTCTTTATCTACATCATCAAGATCAACAACTTGCTCTCTTGGAGAGCCATTAGTCTCATCAAATACAACATCGCTAGAGACTTCAACCAAACCCGATGATTTGTTGAAGACTCTATACGCCTTTGTATTTGAGTCATAACCTAATAAAAACCCTTCTACAGCTTTGGGGGCAAACTTAGAACTTCTACCTTTCACTACAAGAATATTGACCTTCTATGACGTTCTGATGGTATTATAAGCGTCACAGAAGGTGCGTAATTAAAGGTCTTCTGTGACGAAACATAAAAAATTATGACGTTCCTAAGGAGGAATATTCTTAGGAACGTCATTATTTATTACGTTTCATCATAGAAGACCTTTAATTACGCACCTTCTGTGACGCTTATGATACCATCAGAAGGTCATAGAAGGTCAATTTTCTTGTAGTGTTTCTTCACTAGAATATAACATTTGCTCCCAAATACACGAAAGTATGACACATTGGGTTTGTTACCGGTTAGAAGCTCATACGAAGTCTTCTTGAGGAGGCGGTGAAGGTAGACCCGGTTGATGGCGTGGCAAGCCGTGTTTACGGCTTCCGACCAAAACCGCTCGGGGGTCTTGAACTCTCCAAGCATCGTCCTCGCCATGTCAATGAGCGTCCTGTTCTTCCTCTCTACCACACCATTTTGCTGTGGTGTGTAGGGAGCGGAGAACTCGTGCTTGATCCCTTCCTCCTCAAGGTACTCCTCCACTTGAAGATTCTTGAACTCGGATCCGTTGTCGCTCCTTATCTTCTTCACCTTGAGCTCAAACTCATTTTGAGCTCTCCTTAGAAAGCGCTTGAGGGTCCCTTGGGTTTCAGATTTATCCTGCAAAAAGAATACCCAAGTGAAGCGGGAAAAATCATCAACTATAACAAGACCATACTTACTTCCTCCTATGCTTAGATAGGCGACGGGTCCGAAGAGGTCCATATGAAGCATCTCCAAAGGTCTTGATGTGGTCATCACATTTTTGGCATGATGAGAGCTTCCCACCTGTTTACCTGCTTGACAAGCTGCACAAGGTCTATCTTTTTCGAAAGTAACATTAGTTAGACCTATCACGTGTTCTCCCTTTAGAAGTTTGTGAAGGTTCTTCATCCCCACATGTGCTAAGCGGCGATGCCACAGCCAGCACATGCTAGTCTTAGCAATTAAGCATGCATCTAGACCGGCCTCCTCTTTTGCAAAATCAACTAAATAAAGTTTGCCGTCTAGTACACCCTTAAAAGCTAATGAACCATCACTTCTTCTAAAGACAGACACATCTACATTTGTGAATAAACAGTTATATCCCATATTACAGAGTTGACTCACAGACAACAAGTTATATCCAAGCGACTCAACTACGAACACATTAGAAATAGAGTGCTCGGATGAAATAGCAATTTTTCCTAACCCTTTCACCTTGCCTTGGTTCCCATCACCGAATATTATTGAATCTTGGGGATCCTTGTTCTTGACGTAGGAAGAGAACATCCTCTTTTCCCCCATCATGTGGTTTGTGCATCCGCTGTCGATAATCCAGCTTGAGCCCCCGGATGCATAAACCTGCAAGGCAAATTTAGGCTTGGGTCTTAGGTACCCAACTCATGTTGGGTCCTACAAGGTTAGTTACAATAGTCTTAGGGACCCAAATGCAAGTTTTGTCTCCCTTACATTTGGCCCCTATCTTCCTAGCAATTACCTTCTTATCCTTTCTACAAATAGCAAAGGAAGCATTGCAAGCATAATAAATTATAGAAGGTTCATTCATTACTTTCCTAGGAGCATGAACAATATTTCTTCTAGGCACATGATGAACAACATTTTTCCTAGTCAAATTTCTATCATACATAATAGAAGAACTAGAAGCAATCATGGCATGAGAGTTAAAAACATCATAACTTCTATAAACATTCCTAGGATGTCTCCTGTCATGATACATGAAAGCATGGTTCTTTTTAGCACTACTAGCCATAGGGGCCTTCCCTTTCTCCTTTGCGGAGATGGAAGCCTTATGGCTTGTTAAGTTCTTGACTTCCCTCTTGAAGCCAAGACCATCCTTAATTGAGGGGTGTATACCAATTGTGTAGGCATCCCTTGCAAATTTTAGCTTGTCAAATTCACTCTTGCTAGTCTTAAGTTGGGCATTAAGACTAGCCACTTCATCATTCAGTTTAGAAATTGAAACTAGGTGTTCACTACAAGCATCAACATTAAAATCTTTACACCTATTGCAAATTACAACATTTTCTACACAAGATGTTGATTTACTAGCGATTTCTAACTTAGCATTTAAATCATCATTAACACTTTTTAAACTAGAAATTGAGTCATGGCATGCAGACAATTCACAAGAAAGCATTTCATTCCTTTTAATTTCTAAAGCAAGAGAATTTTGCGCCTCTGCAAATTTATCATGTTCTTCATACAAAAGATCCTCTTGCTTTTCTAATAACCTATTCTTATCATTCAAGGCATCAATTAATTCATTAATTTTATCAACCTTGGTTCTATCTAGGCCCTTGAATAAACATGAATAATCTATTTCATCATCATCACTAGACTCATCCTCACTTGAAGAAGCATAAGTAGTATTCCGAGTACATACCTTCTTCTCCTTCGCCATGAGGCATGTGTGACGCTCGTTGGGGAAGAGGGCCGATTTGTTGAAGGCGGTGGCGGCGAGTCCTTCGTTGTCGGAGTCGGACGACGAACAATCCGAGTCCCACTCCTTGCCAAGGTGTGCCTCGCCCTTAGCCTTCTTGTAAGCTTTCTTCTTTTCCCTCTTGTTCCCTTGTTCCTGGTCACTATCATTATCGGGACAATTAGCGATAAAATGACCAATCTTACCACATTTGAAGCATGAGCGCTTCCCCTTCATCTTGGTCTTGTTAGGATGCCCCTTGCGACCCTTTAACGCCATCTTGAAGCGCTTGATGATGAGGGCCATCTCTTCATCATTAAGTCCAGCCGCCTCTACTTGCGCCACCTTGCTAGGTAGCGCCTCCTTACTTCTCGTTGCCTTGAGAGCAATAGTTTGAGGCTCTTGGATTGGACCATTCAATGCATCGTCGACATATCTTGCCTCCTTGATCATCATCCGCCCGCTTACAAACTTTCCAAGGATCTCCTCGGGCGTCATCTTCGTGTACCTAGGATTTTCACGAATATTGTTCACAAGATGTGGATCAAGGACGGTAAAAGACCTTAGCATTAGGCGAACGACGTCGTGGTCCGTCCATCGCGTGCTTCCATAGCTCCTTATTTTGTTGACGAGGGTCTTGAGCCGATTGTACGTTTGGGTTGGATCCTCACCCCTGATCATTGCGAATCTCCCAAGTTCGCCCTCCACCAACTCCATCTTGGTGAGCATGGTGACGTCGTTCCCCTCATGTGAAATCTTGAGGGTGTCCCAAATCTGCTTGGCGTTATCCAAGCCGCTCACCTTATGGTATTCGTCCCTGCACAAAGAAGCTAGAAGAACAGTAGTAGCTTGTGCATTCTTGTGGATTTGCTCATTAATGAACATGGGACTATCAGTACTATCAAATTTCATTCCACTCTCTATCTCCCATATGCTTGGATGGAGAGAGAACAAGTGACTATGCATTTTGTGACTCCAAAATCCGTAGTCCTCTCCATCAAAGTGAGGAGGTTTACCAAGTGGAATGGAGAGTAAATGAGCATTGGTACTATGCGGAATACGAGAGTAATCAAAAGAAAAGTTCGAATTGACCGTTTTCTTTTTCTTGTAGTCGTTGTCGTCGTTGTCCTTATGGGAAGAGGAGGACTCGTCGCTGTCGTCGTCGTAGACGATCTCCTTGATGCACCTTGTCTTCTTCTTCTTCCCATCTTTTCGTTTCTAGCCCGAGCTCGAGTCGGAAGGCTTGTCATCTTTCAGCTCGTTGACGAAGGACTCCTTCTCCTTATCATTGATCACAATCCCCTTGCCCTTAGGATCCATCTCTTCGGGCGATTAGTCCCTTCGTGAAGAGAACGGCTCTGATACCAATTGAGAGCACCTAGAGGGGGGTGAATAGGTGATCCTGTGAAACTTGAGAACTTAATGCCACAAAAACTTGATTAGGAGTTAGCACCAATAATGCCAAGTGGCTAGAGAGGAGTCTTAGCAAAACACAATAACCACAAAGAGATCAACACAGAGATGGCACAGTGGTTTATCCCGTGGTTCGGCCAAGTCCAACGCTTGCCTACTCCACGTTGTGGCGTCCCAATGGACGAGGGTTGCAATCAAACCCTCTCAAGCGGTCCAAAGACCCACTTGAATACCACGGTGTTTTGCTTTGTTCACTATATCCCGCTCACGAGGAATCTTCACAACTTGGAGTCTCTCGCCCTTACACTTTGATGTTCACAAAGAAGCACGGAGTAAGGGAGGGATGAGCAACGCACACACAACACAAAAATCAAAGCAAATACGCACACACAAGACCCAGACTTGAGCTCAAAAGAATATCACGAGGTTCTCACTAGAACGGAGCTCAAATCACTAAGAATGTCGAACAAGTGCGCAAGAATGAAGTGTGAGTGATCAACAATGCTCTAAGGATGCTTGGTGTACTCCTCCATGCGCCTAGGGGTCCCTTTTATAGCCCCAAGGCAGCTAGGAGCCGTTGAGAGCATTCCAGGAAGGCAATTCTTGCCTTCTGTCCCCTGGCGCACCGGATAGTCCGGTGCACCACCGGACACTATCTGGTGCGGATCTCTTTCCTTATTTTGCGAAGCCGACCGTTGAAGATTCAAAGCCGTTGGGGCACTGGACACTGTTCGGTGCACACCGGACAGTACGGTGCCCGCTTCTAGCCGTTGGCTCGGCCACGTGTCCCGCGCGGATCGCGAGGCCGACCGTTGGCCCGGCCGACTGTTGGCTCACCGGACAGTCCGGTGCACCACCGGACAGTCCGGTGATTTTTAGCCATACGCCGTTAATTGCTTCCTGAGAGTGACGACTTCGCTTGTGAATGGCTCACCGGACAGTCCGGTGCACCACCGGACAGTCTGGTGATTTATAGCCGTACACTACCGTCGAAGTCCCGAGAACAGCCTTTTGACAGTCGCCAGCCTGGCGTACCAGACACTGTCCGGTGCACCACCGGACAGTCCGGTGCACCTAGACTGAGCAGACTTTGGCTGAACGAGCCAAGTCATCTCCAAATTGATTTCTCCTGTTTCCAGCACTTAGACACAATACATTAGTTCTCAAAACAATGTACTAAGTCTAGAAACATACCTTTAGACTTGATTTGCACTTTGTCCATCAATTGACATAGATTTTCACATAAGCACTTGTGTTGGCACTCAATCACCAAAATACTTAGAAATGGCCCAAGGGCACATTTCCCTTTCAAATTTTACCCAATCCTTTGACCAAACCTTGATTTCCATCCCCGAATGTGATAGCTCGTTGGGGATCTTGGTTTTTCTCATAGGAGGAGAACATCTTTTTCTCCCCAGTCATGTGGTTTGTGCACCCGCTGTCGATGATCCAACTTGAGCCCCAGATGCATAAACCTACAAAACAAATTTAGTTCTTGGTTTTAGGTACCCAAACAGTTTTGGGTCCTTTGACATTAGATACAAGAACTTTGGGTACTCAAACACAAGTCTTTGACCCCTTGTGTTTGCCCCCAACATAATTGGCAACTACCTTGCCTGATTTGTTAGTTAGCACATAAGAGGCATCAAAAGTTTTGAATGAAACATTATGATCATTTGATGCAGTAGGAGATTTCTTCTTAGGCATTTTAACATGTGTAGAATGCCTAGAGCTAGAAGCCTCATTCTTATAAATAAAAGCATGGTGAGAATGAGTCTTCTTAGCATGAATTCTCCTAATCTTATCCTCGGGATAACCAGCAGGGTATAAAATGTAGCCCTCGTTATCCTGAGGCATGGGAGCTTTGCCCTTAACAAAATTAGACAATCTTTTAGGAGGGGCAATAAGCTTGACATTGTCTCCCTGTTGGAAGCCAATGTCATTCTTAATGCCAGGGCGTCTCCCACTATAGAGCATGCTTCTAGCAAATTTAAATTTTTCATTTTGCAAGTCATGCTCATTGATTTTAGCAGTTAATGTAGCTATGTGATCATTTTGTTGTTTAATTAGAGCAAGGTGATCATGAATAGCATCTACATTAACATCTCTACATCTAGTGCAAATAGAAACATGATCATTGCCAGATGTAGAGGGTTTGCAATCATTTAATTCAACAATCTTAGCATGTAAAATGGCATTCTCGTCTCTAAGATTGGAAATGGAAACATAGCAAACATCTAATTCCTTAGCCTTAGCAATTAATTTTTCATTCTCAAACTTAAGGCTAGCAAGAGAGGCATTCAATTTTTCAATCTTAGCAATTAGGCTAATATTATCATTTCTAAGATTGGTAATTGAATCATCACAAATATTTGACTTCTCAACCTTAGCAATCAAATTTGCATTCTCAATTCTAAGGTTGGAGATAGTGTCATGGCAAGTACTTAGCTCACTAGTTAATTTTTTATTTTTCTCTACCTCCTGAGCATAAGCATTTTTAGTCTTAACATGCCTTTTGTTTTCCTTAATAAGGAAGTCCTCTTGGCTATCCAAGAGTTCATCCTTCTCATGAATAGCACTAATCAATTCATTTAATTTCTTTTTTTGTTGCATGTTAAGATTGGCAAAAAGAGTAAGCAAGTTGTCCTCATCATCACTAGAAGTTGCATATTTAGTGGAGGACTTTGATTTTACCTTCTTCTTATTGCCGTCCTTTGCCATGAGGCACTTGTGGCCGACATTGGGGAAGAGAAGACCTTTGTTGACGGCGATGTTGGTGGCGTCCTTGTTGTCGGAGGAGTCGGTGGAGCTCTCGTCGGAGTCCCATTCCCGGCAAACATGGGCATCACCGCCATTCTTCTTGTAATATCTCTTCTTCTCCTTCTTCTTCCCCCTCTTGTCGTTATCCCTGTCACTATCACTAGACAACGGGCATTTAGCGATAAAATGATCGGGCTTACCACACTTGTAGCACACTTTCTTGGAGTGGGGTTTGTAGTCTTTCCCCCTCCTTTGCTTGAGGATTTGGCGGAAGATCTTGATGATGAGCGCCATCTCGTTATTGTCGAGCTTGGAGGCGTCGATGGGGACCCTACTTGGTTAGAGTCTTCTTTCTTCTCCTCCTTCGCCTTAAATGCAACGGGTTGTGCCTCGGGTGTGGAGGAGGCGCCTTGCTCGATGATTTTCTTGGAGCCTTTGATCATTAGTTCAAAGCTCACAAATTTTCCTATCACTTCTTTGGGAGACATTAGTTTATATCTTGGATCACCACGAATTAATTGAACTTGAGTGGGGTTGAGAAATATGAGTGATCTAAGAATAACCTTGACCATTTCATGGTCATCCCACTTGGTGCTCCCGAGGTTGCGCACTTGGTTCACCAAGGTTTTGAGGCGGTTGTACATTGCTTATGGGTCTTCTCCTTGGTTGAGCATGAAACGACCGAGCTCCCCCTCGATCGTTTTCCTCTTGGTGATCTTGGTCACCTCATCTCCCTCGTGCGTGGTCTTGAGCACGTCCCAAATTTCTTTGGCGCTCTTCAACCCTTGCACCTTGTTATACTCCTCTCGACTTAGAGAGGCGAGGAGTATAGTGGTGGCTTGGGAGTTGAAGTGCCGGATTTGGGCAACTTCGTCCGAATCATAGTCTTCATCCCCTACGGATGGTACCTATACTCCCAACTCAACAACATCCCAAATACTAGTGTGGAGTGAGGTTAGGTGATGCCTCATTTTATCACTCCACATGTTATAATCTTCACCGTCAAAAACCGGTGGTTTCCCTAATGGGACGGAAAGTAAAGGAGTACGCTTAGAAATGCGAGGATAGCGTAGGGGGATCTTACTAAACTTCTTGCGCTCATGGTGCTTAGAAGTTACGGACGGCGCGTCGGAGCCGGAGGTGGATGGCGACGAAGAATCGGTCTCGTAGTAGACCACCTTCTTCATCTTCTTTTTCTTCTCGCCACTCCGATGTGACTTGTGAGGAGGTGATTCCTCCTTCTTCTTGTTGCGGGACTCTCCCGATGGAGGCTTCCCGTGGCTTGTGGCGGGCTTCTCGCTGGTCACCATCTCCTTCTTGGCGTGTTCTCCCGACATCACTTCGAGCGGTTAGGCTCTAATGAAGCACCAGGCTCCGATACCAATTGAAAGTCACCTAGAGGGGGGGGGGGGTGAATAGGCGGAATCTAAAAATTATAAGCTTAAGCACAACTACAAGCCAGGGTTAGCGATAGAAGTATAAGAATCGGTGTTTCGAAACCCAGGGGGTCCCTGGACCGACGAGTGAATTGTCGCCGCGTGCCCCAGCCCAGATGGGTCGGCGCGAGGCGGAACGCGAAGGGGGGAGAAGAGCAGCCGGAGGGAGACAGGCGTGGGAGGTGGAACCCACGGCCTTCGTGTTAGCCCCGCGCCTAGGTCGGGTGCGCTTGCAGTAGGGGGTTACAAGCGTCCGCGCGGGAGGGAGCGAGCGGCCTTGCGCGAGCGCCGTCCCGTCCTTCTCCACGCGGCCAACCCTCTGTAAGAGGGCCCTGGACCTCCCTTTTATAGGCGTAAGGAGAGGATCCAGGTGTACAATGGGGGTGTAGCAGTGTGCTAGCGTGTCTAGCGGAGGAGAGCTAGCGCCCTAAGTACATGCCATCGTGGCAGCCAGAGAGGTTTTGGCACCCAGTTCGTGTGATGTCGTGGCCGTCGGAGGAGCGCTGGAGCCTGGCGGAAGGACAGCTGTCGGGGCTGTCGAGTCCTTGCTGACATCCTCTTGCTTCCATGAGGGGGCTGAGAGCCGCCGTCGTCACAGGGCATGTGGGGCGCCATCATTACTCGTATGGTGGAGCGAGCTAGATGGGACGTCGGTCTTGTTCCTCGTAGCCTGAGTCAGCTCGGGGTAGGATAATGATGGCGCCTCCTGTCGACGTGGTCGGTTCGTGCCCTAGGTTGGGCGAGGTGGAGGCTCCTCCGAGGTCGAGGTCGAGTCTGTCTTCCAAGGTCGAGGTCGAGTCCGAGCCCCCGGGTCGGACAAGGCGGAGCCCGTCGGCTGAGGCCAGGGCTGAGTCCGAGCCCTGGGGTCGGGCGAAGCGGAGTTCGTCGTCTTCCGGGGCTGAGCCCGTGTCCGAGCCCTGGGGTCGGGCGAAGCGGAGTTCGTCGTCTTCCGGGGCTGAGCCCGTGTCCGAGCCCTGGGGTCGGGCGAAGCGGAGTTCGTCGTCTTCCAGGGCTGAGCCCGTGTCTGAGCCCTGGGGTCGGGCGAGGCGGAGTTTCCTATGACGCCTGAGGCCGGACCGGGCTGCTGTCAGCCTCACTCTGTCGAGTGGCTCAGCAGTCGGAGCGGCGCAGGCGGCGCTGTCCTCTTGTCAGACCGGTCAGTGGAGCGGCAAAATGACTGCGGTCACTTTGGCTCTGTCGACTGGGGGGCGTGCGTCAAGATAAAGGTGTCAGGCCACCTTTGCATTAAATGCCCCTGCGATTTGGTCGGTTGGCGTGGCGATATGGCCAAGGTTGCTTCTTGGTGAAGACTGGGCCTCGGGCGAGCCGAAGGTGTGTCCGTTGCTGAGGGGGTCCTCGGGCGAGACGTAGATCCTCCGGGGTCAGCTGCCCTTGCCCGAGGCTAGTCTCGGGCGAGGCGTGATCGCGTCCCTCGAATGGACCGATCCTTGACTTAATCGCACCCATCAGGCCTTTGCAGCTTTGTGATGATGGGGGTTACCAGCTGAGATTTAGGAGTCTTGAGGATACCCCTAATTATGGTCCCCGACAGTAGCCCCCGAGCCTCGAAGGGATTGTTAATACTCGCTTGGAGGCTTTTGACGCACTTTTTTGCAAGGGGACCAGCCTTTTTTGGTTGCATTTCGTTCCGGTGGGTGCGCGCGAGCGCACCCGCCGGGTGTAGCCCCCGAGGCCTCGGAGGAGTAGTTTGACTCCTTCGAGGTCTTAGTGCGTTTCGCAACACTTCGGCTGGTCTAGTTGTTCCCTCATGCGAGCTGGCCGTAGCCCGGGTGCACGGTCGGGTCCCAAGTTCTCGGGCTGGTATGTTGACGCTGTCAACGGGTTGGCTGGAGCCGGGTTTGCGAGAGCAGCCCCCGAGCCTCTGCACAGGGCGAGAGGACGGTCAAGGACAGACTCGACTTTTTTACATACGCCCCTGCGTCGCCTTTCCGCAAGGAGGAGGGGGGAAAGCGCCATGTTGCCCTCGGAGGGCGCCGAACATGGTGTCTCCGGTGAGCTGTTGGCGGGTAATCCGAGTGGATGCCTGTGCCCCATTTGTTAGGGGTCGGCTAGAGGCCCGGAGGCGCGCTCCAAAAGTACCTACGGGTGATCTGCCAGACTCGGTCCCCTTTTGACGGGGTCCGAGGGCTCGATGCCTCCCTCTGATGAGATTCCGTTACAAGATCGTTCCCGCTGGTCTCGGAAATGTCCTAGGGTACCTCGGGAGCGTAGCCCGAGCCTTGGTTATGTATCGAACGTACCCAGGGTCATCCCTCGCTCTGTGTCTGAGGCGACTGTGAACCCTTCGAGGGCCAGCCTACGAACCCCTGATCAGTAGTGGGCGCGAAGCCCGAGTGGCCTGAGGCGGTCATTGAACCCTTCCGAGGGGCCGGCCATCAAACCTCTGACCAGTAGTGGGCGCAGAACCCAAGCGCTCTGAGGCGGCCGTTGAACCCCTCCGAGGGGCCAGCCTTTGAACCTCTGATCAGTAGGGTGGCTCGGGGCCTGTTTCCTTCACGGAGAAGGATCCTTTTCAGGGTATCCCCCTTTCCCGGTCCCTGTTGTAAGAGAGAGAAAGAGGAAAAGGAAAAGGATACGAAATCGAATGACGTGGCGTACCTTTTTCGACGCGGTCATTATGGCGAAGGCGAAGCGTCGCTTGCTTCTCCTGCCTGAGGCGCCGCCTGTCCCGCCGCGGAGTTAATGCGACGGGGTGAGTGGTTCGCGAGGCAGCTGTTGCGCGTGTGCGAGCCGTTCGAGGAACAGATCACGGGCGCGCCGTCTTCACGCCGTGAGAGTGGGTTCTCTCGCTGCCCCTGGATGGGACGTAAGCTTGGCTGACGACGTGACAGCTACTCCTGCCCGCCTGCCACCGCCATTACTGCTGGCCCATTTTTGGCCGTATTGACCGCCGCGCCTGGCTGGCACTGCTGGGTCATATGCAGGGTTGCCTTGAGTCGCGGTACTGGTTCTGCAGTCGAGGAGGCGCGGTAGCGGTGCGAGTGGCGATGCAGTTGCTCGCACATAGCAATCGGCACGCCAGTTGCATGACGTGTGGGCCTGGGCCTCGATGCTGGGCGCGTTGGAGTCGAAGGGGCGCGCCCACTTGGCACGGTTGCATGCCGACTTGCATGGCCGTCCACCCTTTCACCCGCTGGTCTGGGCGAAAGTGGAGGAATGCTTGTAACCGCTGGGCAGCTGTATGCCCTGCGCGCGACGGTTTGGCTTCTTCTGCCCTGGACCGGCTTGCATGACGCGTGGGACCCAGCCCCCGCGTCGTAGGGGGAGGACCTTGGAGCGTGTTGGAGAAGACTCAGCCCGCAACGGCTGAGGACGCAAGTAGGGAGAGTCGCCTTTAAAAGGAGGGTGATCCCCTTGAAAGGCGGCCATGTCTTTGCGCTCCCTTATGCACCGTGTCTTTCCACTTTCCGAGCCCCCGGATGGGGGACGCCCGCAATCCTTCCGCCTTGTCATCGGAGGAACGCAACTTCGAGGAAGTTGGTACCTTTCAGCCATCGTTCGGCTTCAAGGATTTTCATTAGGCAGCCTGGCTGCATCCCCTCGCCGGTGGTCACCCAAGACGGTGACCTCCAGCTTGATGGCGGGGTGAAGCGAACCGGGCTACGGCCTGTGCCCCTCCCTCAGCTTCAAGGATCTTCATCATCCTTGCTGGGGCGGAGGGTGAGGTGAGCCGGGGGGCTGCCTCCGCGTGGATCGGTAACCCTTTTCTTCCCCCAGCGCCCGGGGGAGAAAGGCATCTTCCAGCCCCACGGAGGCTTCCCTCAGCCACGCCGGGGAAGGCGGACTGCTGCTGCCCAGCCAGGGTGCAACATTCCATCCTTCGTCCGGACGATGGTCGCGCCGCGTACGGGCCGGCCACGTCCAGGTCTTCCTCGCGTCGACAGCCGCGTCAGAGGGTCGCCCAGCACGTCGTGCGCCGCGAGGGCGGCGCTCATGTTCTGGGTGGCTCTGGCGAGGGCGAGGACTTGCCGGTGCGCTTTGAGGCGCCCGGCGCCCGCTGGCGCGGTGTTGAGGTGGTGGCAGCCGGAGAAGGCTTCTCTACCGACGAGATTGCCAACTCCGCCTGCACCCCTGGACCTCCGTCCCCCGACTTGAATGGCTGGTTCTCGTCCTTCGTGGGCGAGAGCCCTCCTGCCGTAGCACCCGCCCGGAAGCCGTTGCTAAAGCTGCTTCGCCGCCCGGGGTGGAGGTCGTCGTCGCTGCTGCTGGAACGGGTGACGGCGAGCCACCCGTCGGCCTTCTGTTGCTCCGCAGGCCCCCCAATCGTGTGGGGTTGTTCGTACCTGCGGAGGTGGAACCGGAGTTCCGTTTGTAATGGCACTTTGAGTGCCGGTGTCTTGTTCATTGCGGCTGTCGGGGCCTGAACATGTGTGTATCTTCGGCACGGAGCCGTGTTTTTCCTTCATTTCGAGCACCAAGACTCGCCTGCCGACTATCTGAACCGCTTCACCAAGCGTGAGTTGCCTCGTGCGAAGGTGACGAGTGAGGTATCCGTATCCCGGAGGCATAGGAGTCCCTTGGCTCGGTCGGCCTTGCCGTCCGAGGCTTCTCTTGCTTAGTTAAAGGAACCCCTCGGCCGCCCTTCGATGAGCCGAAGCCGGAGGTAGCGGTGTCAGCACGGACAGAGGCAGAGTTGGCTCGAAAAGAAGACTTGGTCGGCCGGAGCCTGGCCGGGTCGTCCACTGGCAGAACCGACGCCGGAGTTGAGCTGCCGAGGCCACAAGCCAGGCTGATGTCTTCGGGGGACAGCTGGCCGAGGCCTCGGGGTGGCCGGCCGAGCCGTCTGCTCGAGCCGGATTCCTGGAGAAGACCCTGGCGATGATGGCCCGGGGGTGGTGCTGATGTCGTCCTTCAGAGTGGAGATCCTCCGACCGCGTCGCCGTCCGAGGCTAGGTCAGACCCCGCCGAAGGTGTAGTTGACGCCGAGGGTGCTGCTGCCCCCTTCAACTGTCGACGTTCGAGCCTGCAGGATCAGGTTGTCTTGTAGTGTGTGTATGTTTTCTGCGGCCGCCGAGGCCCAAACACACTGCCGTCGTGTTGTAAAGCTGCGTTTCTTTTCCTCTTGTTTGAGTATCCGGACTTATTTGTCGGTAACAGAATTGTTTGTGCGGGCGAGAGTTGCTTTTCACGGAAGGTGATGAGTGAGGTATCCGTATCCCGGAGGCGTAGGAGTCCCTCAGCTCGGTCGGCCTTGCCGCTTACGCGCACTCTTACTCGTCCATAGGGTTCTGTCACCGACGCAGTCGAGAAGGCCCGAAAAACCGTTCCGGCAGAGGAGCTTTCGAGCGTGAAGACTTGTTCGGTCCGCGGAATCACTTATCCGAGCGCGAGTTACTTATCGCAGAAGGTGATGAGTGAGGTATCCATATCCCGGAGGCGTAGGAGTCCCTCGGCTCGGTCAGCCTTGGCTGCTTACGTGTACTCCGTCGTTTTCAGGATCCACTTTCGAAGTAGTCGAAAAGCACGAAAGGCATTCTGGCATAAAAGATTTTTTTTCTTTTTTCGAGGAAAATTTCGACGCAGAGGGGGTTTCCCCCTTCTAGCCCCCGAGGGAGGGTCGGGCTTTGCCGAGGCTAGGCTGACCCTTCCTTGACGACCAGACTTTGTGTGTGAACGGGGTGTACGAATAACTTGGAAGCATCTTAAGGGTAGAAGCGACGTAGCTGTTGGATGTTCCAAGCGTTGCTGTAGACCTCGTCTTGACTGTTGGCCAGCTTGTATGTTTCGGGCTTCAGAACCTTGGCGACGATGAAAGGCCCTTCCCAGGGAGGCGTGAGTTTGTGCCACCCTCGAGCGTCTTGTCGCAGCCGAAGCACCAGGTCGCCCACCTGGAGGTCTCGGGACCGAACCCCTCGGGCGTGGTAGCGTCACAGGGACTGCTGGTACCGCGCCGAGTGTAGTAAGGCCATGTCCCGAGCCTCCTCCAGCTGGTCCAGTGAGACTTCTCGATTGGCTTGATTGCTTTGGTTGGCATAGGCCCTCGTCCTCGGGGAACCGTATTCTAAGTCTGTGGGCAAGATGGCCTCAGCCCCATAGACTAGAAAGAACGGTGTGAAGCTCGTGGCCCGGCTCGGCGTTGTCCTCAGACTCCAGACCACCGAGGGGAGTTCCTTCATCCACCACTTGCCGAACTTGTTGAGGTCGTTGTAGATCCGAGGCTTGAGACCTTGCAGGATCATGCTGTTAGCCCGCTCCACTTGCCCATTCGTCATGGGGTGAGCCACGGCAGCCCAGTCCACCCGGATGTGGTGATCCTCGCAGAAGTCCAGGAACTTTCTGCCGGTGAACTGGATGCCGTTGTCAGTGATGATGGAGTTTGGGACCCCAAAGCGATGGATGATGTTGGTGAAGAACGCCACCGCCTGTTCGGACCTGATGCTGTTTAGGGGTCGGACCTCGATCCACTTGGAGAATTTGTCGATGGCGACCAACAGGTGCGTGTAGCCCCCGGGTGCCTTCTGCAAGGGGCCAACGAGGTCCAGACCCCACACAGCAAACGACCAGGTGATGGGTATGGTCTGCAGAGCTTGAGCGGGCAGGTGGGTCTGCCTCGCGTAGAACTGACACCCTTCGCAGGTGCAGACAATTTTAGTGGCGTCGGCCACCGCCGTCGGCCACTAGAAACCTTGTCGGAAGGCGTTTCTAACAAGGGCTCGAGGTGCTGCGTGATGGCCGCAAGCCCCTGAGTGTATCTCTTGTAAGAGCTCCTAACCTTCGGCGATGGAAATGCATCGCTGGAGGATGCCCGAGGGGCTGTGGTGGTAGAGCTCCTTCCCATCTCCCAGCAAGACGAAAGACTTGGCGCACTGCGCCAACCGCCGAGCTTCGGCTTGGTCGAGGGGTAGCTCTCCTCGGTGGAGATATTGCAGGTACGAGGTTTGCCAGTTTTGATTAGGCGTGACCTCGCTCTGCTCCCCCTCGACGCGTAGTGCCTCACCCTCGGGGGCTGAGGGTACCTCGGGCCAAGCCGAGGGTGCCTCGGACCGTGCCGAGGGTACCTCGGACTGAGCCGAGGGTGCCTCGGGCTGGGCCGAGGCCTTCTCGGGCTCGGGCGTGTTGTCGGTCTTGACGGAGGGTTGATGCAGGTCTCGGGAGAATACGTCCGGGGGAACCGTTGTTCGCCCCGAGGCTATTTTAGCTAGCTCGTCCGTAGTCTCGTTGTAGCGTCGGGCGATGTGGTTGAGCTCGAGCCCGTAGAACTTGTCTTCCAGGCGCCGAACCTCATCGCAGTAGGCTTCCATCTTCGGGTCGCGGCAGTGGGAGTTCTTCATGACTTGGTCGATGACAAGCTGCGAGTCACCGCGAGCGTCGAGGCGTCGGACCCCTAGCTCGATGGCGATTTGCAACCCGTTTACCAGAGCCTCGTACTCAGCCACGTTGTTGGACGCCGGGAAGTGGAGGCGTAGCACGTAGCGTAGGTGCTTCCCGAGGGGTGAGATGAAGAGCAGGCCCGCGCCGGCCCCCGTCTTCATCAGCGACCCGTCGAAAAACATGGTCCAAAGCTCCGGTTGGATCGGAGCTGTTGGGAGCTGGGTTTCGACCCATTCAGCCACGAAGTCCACTAAGACCTGGGACTTGATGGCCTTCCGAGGGGCGAACGAGATCGTCTCGCCCATGATTTCCACCGCCCACTTTGCAATTCTACCCGAGGCCTCTCGGGACTGGATGATCTCCCCCAGGGGGAAGGATGACACCACAGTTACCGGATGAGACTCGAAGTAGTGTCGCAACTTCCGCCGCGTCAAGATCACCGCGTACAGCAGCTTCTGGATTTGTGGGTAGCGGATTTTGGTCTCAGACAGTACCTCACTGATGAAGTAGACTGGCCTCTGGACGGGCAATGCATGCCCCTCTTCTCGTCTCTCAACCACAATCGCGGCGCTAACCACCTGAGTGGTAGCGGCGACGTAGATCAAGAGGGCTTCTCCGGCAGCGGGGGGCACCAAGATGGGCGCGTTCGTGAGGAGCACCTTCAGGTTCCCGAGGGCTTCCTCGGCCTCAGGGGTCCAAGCGAAGCACTCGACCTTCCTTAAGAGGCGGTACAGAGGCAGGCCTCTTTCGCCGAGGCGCAAGATGAAACGGCTCAGAGCCGCGAGGCATCCCATGACCCTCTGTACGCCTTTCAAGTCCTTGATGGGCCCCATGCTGGTGATGGCCGCGATCTTCTCCGCGTTGGCCTTGATGCCCCGCTCGGAGACGATGAACCCCAAGAGCATGCCTCGGGGGACCTCGAAGACACACTTTTCGGGATTGAGCTTCACGCCTTTCGCCTTGAGACATCGGAATGTCACTTCAAGGTCGGAAAGGAGGTCGGAGGCTTTCCTCGTCTTGACTACGATGTCATCGACGTAGGCCTCGACCGTTCGGCCAATGTGTTCGCCGAACACACGGTTCATGCATCGCTGGTACGTTGCACCTGCATTCCTCAAACCAAACGGCATGGTAACATAGCAGTACATGCCGAAGGGTGTGATGAAAGAAGTCGCGAGCTGGTCGTTCTCTTTCATCCTGATCTGGTGATACCCTGAGTAGGCATCGAGGAAAGACAGGGTTTCGCACCCAGCAGTGGAATCCACGATTTGATTGATGCGAGGCAGAGGGTAGGGAACTTTCGGACATGCTTTGTTTAGACCAGTGTAGTCTACACACATCCGCCATTTCCCCCTTTTCTTTCTCACAAGCACAGGGTTGGCAAGCCATTCAGGATGGAATACCTCTTTGATGAACCCTGCCGCCATTAGCTTGTGGATCTCCTCGCCTATGGCTCTGCACTTTTCTACGTCGAATCGGCGCAGAGGCTGCTTCGCGGGTCGGGCTCCAGCTCGGATATCCAGCGAGTGCTTGGCGACTTCCCTCGGTATGTCGGGCATGTCCGAGGGACTCCACGCGAAAATGTCGGCGTTTGCGCGGAGAAAGTCGATGAGCACTGCTTACTATTTGGGGTCGAGCTCGGAGCCGATCCGGATCTGCTTGGAGGCATCGTTGCAGGGGTCGAGAGGGACGGACTTGACCGTCTCCGCTGGCTCGAAGTTGCCGGCATGGCGCTTCACGTCGGGCGCCTCCCTAGAGAGGCTCTCTAGGTCGGCGATGAGGGCCTCGGACTCGGCGAGGGCCTCGGCGTACTCCACGCACTCCACGTCACATTCGTACGCGTGTCGGTACGTGGGCCCGACGGTGATGACCCCATTGGGGCCCGACATCTTGAGCTTGAGGTAGGTGTAGTTGGGGATGGCCATGAACTTGGCGTAGCATGGCCTCCCCAACACTGCGTGGTAGGTTCCTCGAAATCCGACCACTTCGAACGTGAGGGTCTCCCTTCAGAAGTTGGAGGGCGTCCCAAAGCAGACGGGTAGATTGAGTTGTCCGAGGGGTTGGACGCGCTTCCCGGGGATGATCCCGTGGAAAGGCGCAGCGCCCATCCGGACCGAGGACAGATCGACCCGCAGGAGCCCGAGGGTCTCGGCGTAGATGATGTTGAGGCTGCTGTCTCCGTCCATAAGGACCTTGGTGAGCCTGACGTTGCCGATTATGGGGTCGACAACGAGCGGGTATTTCCCCGGGCTCGGCACATGGTCGGGATGGTCGGCCTGGTCGAAGGTGATGGGCTTGTCGGACCAGTCTAGGTAGACTGGCGCCGCCACCTTTACCGAGTAGACCTCCCGACGCTCTTGCTTGCGGTGCCGAGCCGAGGCGTTTGCCACTTGCCCACCGTAGATCATGAAGCAGTCACGGACCTCGGGGAACTCTCCTGCCTTGTGATCTTCCTTCTTAGCGTCGTCGAGAGCCTTGCCACCCTCCGCGGGTGGCCCGGCCTTGTGAAAGTGGCGTCGAAGCATGGCACACTCCTCGAGGGTGTGCTTGACGGGCCCCTAATGATAAGGGCATGGCTCCTTGAGCATCTTGTCAAAGAGGTTGGCACCTCCCGGAGGTTTCCGAGGGTTCTTGTACTCGACGGCGGCGACAAGGTCCGCGTCTGCGGCGTCGCATTTCGCTTGCGACTTCTTCTTGCCTTTCTTCTTGGTGCTGCGCTGAGTTGACGCCTCAGGAACATCTTCCGGTGGGCGGCCCTGGGGCTGCTTGTCCTTCCGGAAGATGGCCTCAACCGCCTCCTGGCTAGAGGCGAACTTGGTGGCGATGTCCATCAGCTCGCTCGCCCTGGTGGGGGTCTTGCGACCTAGCTTGCTCACCAGGTCGCGGCAGGTGGTGCCGGTGAGGAACGCGCCGATGACATCCGAATCGGTGATGTTGGGCAGCTCGGTGCGCTGCTTCGAGAATCGCCGGATGTAGTCCCGGAGAGACTCTCCCGGCTGCTGGCGGCAGCTTCGGAGATCCCAGGAGTTTCCAGGGCGCACGTGCGTGCCTTGGAAATTGCCGGCGAAGGCTTGGACCAGGTCGTCCCAGTTGGAGATCTGCCCCGGAGGCAGGTGCTCCAGCCAGGCTCGAGCGGTGTCGGAGAGGAACAGGGGGAGGTTGCGGATGATGAGATTATCATCGTCCGTTCCACCCAGTTGGCAGGCCAGCCGATAGTCCGCGAGCCACAGTTCCGGTCTCGTCTCCCCCAAGTACTTTGTGATAGTAGTCGGGGTTCGGAACCGGGTCGGGAACGGCGCCCGTCGTGCGCGGCTGAAAGCCTGCGGACCGGGTGGTTCAGGTGAAGGACTCCGATCCTCCCCGTTGTCGTAGCGTCCCCCACGCCTGGGGTGGTAGCCTCGGCGCACCCTCTCATCGAGGTGGGCCCGACGGCTGTGGTGATGGTGCTCGTTGCCGAGGCGACCCGGGGCCGCAGGCGCTGTGTTGCGCGTGCGCCCGGTGTGGACCGAGGCTTCCCGCATGAATCGGGAAGTCGCGGCACGATGTTCCGAGGGGTACCCCTGCCTTCGGGAGGCGGAGCTTTTGGCCCGTCGGACCACGACGTCCTCCAGGAGATTCTTGAGCTCTCCCTAGATGCGCCGCCCCTCGGTGGTTGATGGCTCCGGCATCGCGCAGAGAAGTATTGCCGCTGCAGCCAGGTTCTGGCCGACTCCACTGGAAACCGGTGGTGGCCTTACCCTGACATCGTCGGCGATGCGGTGCTGGATGCCCTGGGGGAGATGACGCGCTTCTCCGGCCGGAGGTTGGCCCACCCATTCCTGCCCGATGTCCCGGCGGATCGTCTCAAGCGTTCCTGCTCCCTCGTCGAGCCTGGCCTGCATCTCGCGGATTTGCTCGAGCTGTGGGTCATGACCCCCCGCCGGGACGGGGACCACAGCTAGCTCCCGAAGGATGTCAACGCGAGGCACGGGCCTAGGGGGATCACCGTTCTCTGGTATACCAAGATGGTTGCCTTCGCCGAGACCCCCTAGATCGACGTGGAAACATTCGCGACTTGGGCCACAGTCCTCGTCGTCGAGGCTGCGGCTACCGTCGGAACAGTCGGAAAGGCAGTAGTCGCATGCGGTCATGAAGTCCCGCATGGATTGGGGTTACCAAGTCTGGAGAAATCCCAACAGAAGTCGGGCTCGCCATCTTCCTCGGACCCCGAGGGCCCGTAGGTCGAGACGGCCGTCAGCCGGTCCCAGGGTGACCACACACGATACCCCGGAGGGTTTGGACTCGCCTCTATGTAGCATCCCAAAAATTCAAATTCTGAAATTTTCTCAAACTTGCCCTAAATTCAAAATGAATTTCAAATTTCATTTCAAAATGTTTGTTTGCGAGTTGATATCAACAAATAAAATTATAGTGGTCTATATTCCTCTCCAAAATCATCCTCAAAATATCCTACAAATATCTCCCCAGTGATCCCCCTCAAACTCTTTCAGAAATACTGCCCAAATATTCCACCGATAATTCTCAAGATATTTTCCTCCTCAGAAATACCTTCAGAATCAATTTTCAAGTCCCCACAATTATTTTCTCCATAGCTTTTCCTCATGCTCATACGTATACGTATGCCTCCGGTGTCATACGGTGAGCTCTACAAGCTAATTACACTCATATAAGACAAATCCATGCTAATCTCCCACTAATCCTCTCATCCTCCCACTAATCCTCTCATCCCTCCCCCTAATCCCCCCACCATGGCTATAAATAGAGGGGCAAGGGCCTCCTCTCATCCCACCCCAAGCCATTTCATGGCAACTCCCTCCCCCCCCCACACCTACACGCCCACTCCCACTCCACCATCCACACAAGCACACACTAGCACAAGGATCGTTCGATCGTTCGTCCCCCTGTTCTTAGTTTGTTCGTTCGTTCGTCCGATCGTTCGATCGTTCGTCCGATCGTTCATGGTTCGTTCGTCCGTTCGTCCGATCGTTCGTCCGTTCGTTCGTCCAAATAATCTTTTTCCTGCCGTTATGCTGCCGAAATTCCGATCGTTCGTTCGTCCGATCGTTTGATCGTTCGTCCGATCGTTCATGGTTCGTTCGTCCATTCGTCCGATCGTTCGATCGTTCGTCCGTTCGTTCGTCCAAATAATCCTTTTCCTGCCGTTATGCTGCCAAAATTCCGATCGTTCGTTCGTTCGATCATTCGATCGTTCATCGTTCGTTCATAGTTCCTATTCATCGTTCATCGTTCGTTCATCGTCACTATTTACCATCACTATTTACCGTCACTATTTACCGTTACTTTTTACCGTTTATCGTTACTTTTTACCGTTACTATTTACCGTTACTTTTTACCGTTACTTTTTACCGTTACTATTTACCGTTACTTTTTACCGTTACTATTTACCGTTACTTTTCACCGTTACTTTTTACCGTTAATTTTTACCGTTACTATTTACCGTTACTTTTTACCGTTACTATTTGCCGTTACTATTTACCGTTACTATTTACCGTTACTTTTTACCGTTACTTTTTACCGTTACTATTTACCGTTACTATTCACCATTACTATTCATCGATCATCCGATCACCCCAAATTTCAACTACTCATCCATCATGCTGTCCAGTCCACCTAAGACCAGCCAGACCCATATTCCAGTTATACAAACTCCGGTGACTGTGATTTTCCTTCCAGTGGGAACTTCCCATCTGGTCACCCATCCTAGGTTTCTCCAAGTTGAGCACGCTTAACATGAGATTCCTTCGAACCAGGCTTCCAAACTCAGATTCCAATAATTCTCGTTTCTAAATTCTTATCAAACTATTCCCTATCCAACCATGCCATCCCTTAAGCATGGTTCATGTTCTAGAAAAATCCCAAAATACTCTTGTCCCATATTCTGCCTATAACTCTCCTGTTCATACCAAGTCAGACGATTCATTCGTCACTATTCTCACCAACAGTGAACTTCACTGTGCTACACCACATACACCCAGCTATAAATACACCCAGCTACCCTCTCCCTCTCCACACACTCAACACCCTCAGCCAAGGCAAACACCCCACCCACTCAGTTACTCCGCTCTGCCGGCTACACGCATAGTGTCGCTTCGCCTCCAGTTCACCCTCCTGGTAAGCACCTCCGCTCCACCACTAGTAGTATCTCAACACCACATGACACATATTCTACTCAAGACTCTACCCATCCATATATCACTATTCTGACCACTATACTAAATATTTGTTGGTATACTTATTGGTTTGTATGTTTGCTTGTTCATGTTGCATAGTTATCGGAGTGTTCGTACCGTCTCGTGGAGGCCAGATCTACAAGTCTACGCCAGGAGCCAGAAGCCAGTTTCGCGAGCTCTATTTCCCCTTCGCCGGATAAGCACGGCAAGCTCACTGGATCCCTTTGATGCATAAATTACCTATGATTTTTCAACCACAACCCTCAGCCTATTATTTTATGCATGATATGATTTTGAGACAAGTTATTATGGCCACCCAAGCCGCTTGCCGCAATCAATCCTTAATATATTTGATACAAATGATTTGAGAAAAGGTGTGAGTTTTTCAAAGGAAAATGCTTTTCAAAATGTGTATGATGAAGGGTTTTCACCCTTATCACCTTGTGAGTGGGATAATCAGGGACTCTCTGGTTTAGGGGAGGGCCTAAGGGATGGCTCAGCTGGTTTAGGCGTGAGCAGAAGGATTGTCCCCTCGTATAAGGACCGGTTTGTCATCCTTCACTACCTGTACTCATGATAAGTACAACCACTCGAGACTATGTGGGCAGTCACTCAATCTGAACTCGTACGGTCCAACCCCAGGGTTATGAAGGCTGGGGAGCACCGGGAGGATAAGGAGGGGGAAAGTTTTGTCCGGTTTGGACATGGTGGTGGCCTGACTCCTTCCGGATAACCGTTAAGGTTAGGACGTGCGGGGAAAGAAAGAGATTCGGATTCAGATCTCACTGATCATGAGATCGCAGAGCCGGACTAGTGGGTAAAGTGTACACCTCTGCGCAGAGTTTGAAAACCTATTCGAATAGTCCGTGTCCACAGGAATGGACGAGTCTGGTGTGGTATGGCAATTAGTGTTTTGCTTTCAAAAAAGAGGTGCGTTTGAGAAAAGTGGTTCTTTTAAAAGGTTCGGCGGTTGAGCCGTGAGCTATGGTGGACGGGAAGTCCAGTGGCTGTTGTTGAAAATGAAAACCAGTGGGAAACTGCTGAGATACCTGGATGGTTTAGTCTAGGGGATTTTGTTATAATACTGAAAAACTTCCTGCTCCTTTGGGAGAGGATGCGCTTTGCAAAATACAAAATGTTTTACAAAACAACCCTGCTGTTGGGGACTTGTTCTCAAATGCTAAGAGTTAAGAACAAGGCAACATAAAAAGTGTTAAGTGTTAAAGTCCTTCGTCCTTCGAAGCATTATGCCCCTTCGGGAAATAATGAGCTTCGGACGAAGGTCATAAGAGACATACCTTCGTGAACATAACAAGTAATGACGAAGGATTCATATAAAGTATGAAATATAATATAAGCATCATCATAGAATCATTTCTATTTTATTAACATGGAAAAATAGAAATGATTTCAAATTACAAATGTACCTTCGGTCCCGAGAGAAGATAAAAAGTACAAGCGTGACGCAAAAGCAAATGCCAAGTCAGCGTGAACAGTACGGGGGTACTGTTCACCTATTTATAGGCACGGGATACAACCCATACTAAATTACATACATGCCCTTTACATTTGGTGATAATTCCATAGCAATCTATCGAGGTCTAAATGGCCTTTTCATCTTTAAGTCGGTTCCCTTTTCTGCGAACATGCCGAAGCTTTCCTGCTTCACAGCTTCGGCACTGCCAACCTTCGTATCTTTTGAGGTTCTCCCTCTTTGACATAAGTCCGAAGGTACCTGTTCACACATTACACTCTAGAAACACTGTTAAATCATGTTTTTGAGGACCTTCGGAAGCCGAAGGCCCCCAACAGTAGCCCCTCGCAATATTAATTTGTTTGAAATAATAAATTCAGATTGCGATATGAACGAAGGCTTTATGCCGAAGGTCCGAAAAAACACCTTCCCTTTGCTAGAATAGCAACATTCAATGACAAGTGGGGTCTTTCAACTTTCAACGCATCAAGCGTATAAATACGGCCATACCGCAAACTTATTTTGCACGCTTTCTGGCCAACCACTCCTGCTCACTCATTTTTTAGCTCTTGTGCACTGTGATCTGCTAAGTTTTTAGCTTTGAAGCTTCGGCTTTTAAAAACAGTTTTTTAGTGTTTCCGAAGATGTCTGAAGCTGCTAAGAAGGCTGCTGCTGAGATGAAGCTGAGTCTTGATGAAGAGAAGAACTTAGGGTTTCTTATAGCAATGTCGAAGACCAACACAGAAAAGATCACCAGGGAAATTCTGGAAGGGCTGTCTGAAGATACTGGTGACAGTGAAAGTTATGATGTGGACAGCGGTGGCGAAGACTCCGAAGATCGCCCCTGGCGACCAAGCCATTCAGTTTATGGTAAATCAACTATCAAAGAGAATCATCTTGTTAATATGAGAGGAAGGTATTTCCGGGATCTGTCCATTGTGAGGGCGGACGAAGGGAAAAAACTTGTCCACACCCTGAAGAAAATGAAGTTGTGGTGTATCGAAGCTTTTTGAAAGCTGGATTGCGATTCCCCTTGAGCAGCTTCGTCGTGGAGGTGTTGAAAATCTTCGAAGTCTATCTTCATCAACTTACTCCCGAGGCAATTATAAGGCTAAATATCTTCGTGTGGGCCGCGAGAAGCCAAGGTCTGAAGCCTGACGCCAGAAGCTTCTGTAATGTTCATGAATTATTATATGAAACAAAGCCTTGGGGCAAAGAACAGTACCATAACAACTTTGGCTGCTACAGCTTCGTCTCTCGGTCCGGGGCAAGCTGTCCCGTACCAACCTTTCGGAAGAGATGGCCCGGGGATTGGATGACAGAATGGTTTTATGTGAAGAATGACTTATCAGCACGAGAAGACATCAAAGGTATAATTATGCGTCCTATTTGGCAAAGCTTCGGCCTTCGGAGGCCGAAGGTTGAAATGAACGAAGCCGCCGAAGAGTGCCAAAGAGCCTTCGGCGTTGTCTGCTCTTTTATAGGAACAAGGGACTTAGTACAAGAGCATATTGCCTTCAGGGTGTGGCCGCTTGCGGAGAAATGGGAAATGCCACAAGAAACCGTTAAAGAGGCCGACGAAGGTGGACTTGTCAGGTTTAAGTACACTTTTAAATTTGAAGATAAATTTATTGAGCCAGACGATGAGTGGTTGAAAAGCATTGACAATTTAAGTGATGAGCTGCTTGGGACATACTCGAAGGCCGAAGATACTGCAATGTCAGCAGCCTTCGGAGGCCGAAAAAAGAAAAGGCTGAATCGGGTATTTGATGCCATCGGGTTTGTCTACCCTGACTATTGCTACCCCATTCGAAGGCAGAAGAGAAAAAATACAACCTCTGCAAAAGAAGAAACTGCAGCTGCTCCTAGCGAGCCAGAACCGAAAAGGAAGAAGATAAAGGTTCTTACTTATCGACCGCGTTATATTGAACCAGCTTCGGTGCCTGAGTTTACCGGAGAGACTTCTTCGGCCACCGAAGCTGAAAAACCAGCCGAGCCAACTTTGCTGCCAGAAGTCACAGAAACAGCCGAAATACCAACGAAGACAAAATTGGAGCAATCAAAAATTTTGTTACCAGAAACGAAAGAGAAGGCCGAAGTGTCATTCACAGAAAAAATGGAAGAGGTAAAGGAAGCAACCGAGGACTCCAAAACATCAGAAGTTTTGAGTCCTGTGGCAAACATTGAAACAGTAAGTAATCAAAAAGTGCTAGCAGTGACTCCGAAAAGAAGGAGAATGGCTAATGTGCTAGATGTGCTGGAAACGATCAAATCTTCAAGCACCCCTCCGAAGAAGGCTGCCGTCACTCCTGAAACAACAGTCGAAGCTTCGGGTTCTAAAGCTCCAGAGCAAGATACTGAAGCCGAAGCTGGGCCCTCAGAGCCCTCAAAGGCAAAAACCTTGGAAAGTGAGGCAGAAAAAATAACAAAGCCAACTTTTGCTGAAGGAACTGGTGTTGTTACCCCCGAAGCATCCAAAATTCGTGATTATATTTTTCGTCATGCTTCGGGGAAAAAATTAACAGAAAAAGAAGAACAAGAGGCCCAACACTATGCCCAAAAGTTGAAATATCCAAAGGGGGCGTTGATATTTAATGGCAGTGGAGAAGAAGATTTCTTGTATTGCCTCCCCGACAGCAAGGAAATTTCTGTCTGTCGGGAGATGAGCAGAAGCTTCGGATTTCCAACTTTAGAAGACGGACTTTCGGTGCTGTCAAAGAACGATCTGGCTGACAGCCTAGCTTACAACAGTTTAAAGGTGCGACAAATGGAATTCTTATATTTTTGTTGAATTCAAAATTTTCCGTTTGTTTAAAACTATTGACACAGACATATTCCTGTCTACAGGGCCTGATACTCAGCAATGCCCTCAGAGCACAGAAAGATGCTGAGGACGAAGGATGTACTATAGCCCTGAGCAACCTTCGTTCCGAAGTAATTGAACTGAGGAACGAAGGTCTCGAAAAAGACAAAATATTATACTCATTGATAGATAAAATAAAGGAGGACGAAGCTGCTTTCAAAAGTCAAGCTGAAGCTCAGAAACGCGAAATTGAAGACCTTCGGAAACAACTGGCCAGAGCCAAAGAAGAACGTATACTTGAAGAAACAAAGCGTGAACTCAGCGATCAATGGGCAGATCATCTAGAAGTGACTGTTGAAGAGCTTCGTTCGTCCAAAAAGAAATGCTACAATAAATCTGTAGATTGTGTTAAAAAATTAAAGGCTAGCTTCGCCAAAGTCGGCGCATTCTCAAGTGAAGAAAATTTTTTGAGGGGCAATCCCGAAAGTGTCATTGAATGGATTGACCACGAAGCTGAAGCCTTCGAAGAAATTTTAAATAGCCGAGGAGATATATGTGCCTTCTCTGGCGCCAGAGGGATTGCCACCATTTTAGAGAAGAAGGGCTGTGAGCATGTGAAAATTTTAGCACAGTCCGAAGCTGCTTTGTCCTTTGAAGATACAAAAGATCCTTCGGCCGAAGCTAGCATAATTGGTGGAAAGTTTTTTACTGATATCTGGGATAACGGTGGCCGAGAAATGGCAAGAGAAATTATTCAGAGAAGTGAAAGGGGCATCCATGATGCTAGAGAAGTGGCTAAGGCTGCTAGAAAGAGCACAGAGCCCGAAGGTCAATTAGGTACTAAATAATAGTTTTTACCGTGTTGTAATCTTTAGGCTTTTAAGATCTGTTTGCGATTTGTAATAGTAATGTAGTCGTGTCCCGTCCTCACTCAGATCCTACTCAAGCATCTTCGGGCCCTCAGCCTAAAGATGACGACGAAATTAAAAAGATGGCCGAAGCTATCATGGATCAGGTTGTCGATCGACTGCTGAACGAAGCTGCAGAGATAGTACTTAGGGAAGACTAAGTGCTATTGCAAAAAACATTTGATATATGATTTGTGTAATATTCTGTAATCCTGTATGTAATATACTTGTTTTATGATTCAATTCTTTACGATGCATGAAACTTTAAACACGTACCATTTTTGAGTCTTCGACGAAAAAACACCTTCCCTTCTTTTCATGCTTCGTGAAGAAGAATTTATCATTTATCACGACAATATCCATAGTGTTCTGATAAGAAATATCCAAGCTTCGTAAAAATAATCTCCGAAGCTATACCTCGAAAATCAATATTGTTTCTCCCTGTAACTTGGCATGATTTGCCCCTTTTCAAAGCATTTTCCGAAGATCGATAACATGCCCCCTTCTTGTGCCACATGCAGCATGATGTATGATGATTATGCTATGCAAAATGATGTGATGATGTTATGTTATGCAAAATGATATTTTGTGCCGAAGATACACACATTCCTGCAATGGGGCACAATCTTTTGTATCAATACTGACTTTTTCATTATAAGCCTCCCTTAGGAGCTTCTTCGCCTTTTACTTCAGCGGAATCAGCGTTTATTTTTCGCTGTAAGTTCTGCATCCACTTAGGAACGTCTTTGGAACTTCTTCGCCTTTTACTTAGGCGGTATAAGCTCTGCATTCCCTTAGGAACGTCTTTGGAGCTTCTTCGCCTTTTACTTAGGCGGTATCAGCGTTGACTTTTCGCTGTATGCTCTGCATTCCTTTTGGAACGACTTTGGAGCAGAAAACTTACACTGCGCTCCCTTCGGAACGACTTTTTGTGACTTCGTCAGACTTACTCTGCGTTCCTTAGAACGACTTTTTGTTGCTTCGAAGGATTTTCGATAGTCCGAAGGTCCTTTTTATTATCACAAACCTGTGAAGAAAACATATTTTTCTTGTAGGAATCAACGAAACTAATTACATGAAACCTAAACAATGTCCTTTATTAGAAAAAATAAAACTGAATGAAAAAGATTGCTATTAAGGTAGGATATTTGTCAATAGATGTGTTTTGACTCTGGCACGGTGCTGTTGACCGTGCGAGCTTCGGACTGTTCTCTGAAGTCCCTTTGATGTGGAGCATATTGGCTCCCTTCTGGCTGCTGGCCTTGTTGCAACGGAGGTGGAGGCGGGGGCTGTTGCCAGGAAGCTGAAGGCTGACTTGCCGAAGCAGCAGAGACTACAGGATGGTTGCCCACATATTCTGGGATGTAGGGCGAATGATACGAAGCAGTGTGCATAACCTGCTTCGGCTGAGCCTGTTGCGCGGCAGCTTCGGCTATCTCTTTTTGCTTCTGAATGGTAACATGACACATCCTGGTAGTATGACCTTTGTTTTCACCACAGAATAAGCAAAATATTCTTCTGGGTTGATCCCCGAATCTTCCGCCGAAGCCCCTGGCGCCTCTGCCTCTTGGAGCTGGTGGTCGAAAGGAGCTTTGCTGTTGCCCCGAAGTCTGTGAGGAGTACTGTGGCCTTTGCTGCTGGCTCCCCTTATCATCATTTTGATTGGAATTATGAATTGATCTGACATGCTTCGGATAGAATCTTCCTCCGAAGCCCCTGGTCATCTCAGAAAATCTGAAGGCCTCCTCCCTTCTTTGGCGAAAATCATTGTCAGCTCGAATATATTCATCCATCTTCTGGAGCAGCTTCTCCAGCGTTTGTGGTGGCTTCCTGGCAAAATACTGCGCTGATGGCCCTGGCCGAAGCCCCTTGATCATGGCCTCAATGACAATCTCATTGGGCACTGTCGGCGCCTGTGCCCTTAGACGCAGAAACCTTCGGACATATGCCTGAAGGTATTCTTCGTGGTCCTGAGTGCACTGGAACAGAGCCTGAGCAGTGACCGGCTTCGTCTGAAATCCTTGAAAACTGGTTAACAACAAATCCTTCAGCTTCTGCCATGAAGTGATCGTTCCTGGTCGAAGGGAGGAATACCAGGTTTGAGCAACACTTCTGACAGCCATAACGAAAGATTTGGCCATGACTGAAGCATTGCCACCGTACGAAGACACTGTTGCTTCGTAGCTCATCAAGAACTGCTTCGGGTCTGAATGGCCATCAAATACGGGGAGCTGAGGCGGCTTGTAGGACGGAGGCCAAGGTGTAGCCTGTAACTCAGCGGACAGGGGAGAAGTATCATCAAAAACAAAATTCCCACGATGGAAATTGTCATACCAGTCGTCTTCGTTGTGAAAGCCCTCCTGATGAAGGTCTTGATGCTGAGGCCTTCGGTGTTGCTCATCCTGAGCAAGATGACGAACTTCTTCAGAGGCTTCATCTATCTGCCTCTGCAGTTCAGCTAGCCTGGCCATCTTCTCCTTCCTGCGTTGAACCTGCTGCTGAAGGATTTCCAGATTCTGAATCTCCTGATCTAGATCATCCTCCGGATGTGTTGGACTGGTAGCCTTCCTCTTCTGGCTTCGTGCCTCTCTGAGAGAAAGGACATCTT
This sequence comes from Zea mays, assembly GCF_902167145.1. Taxonomy (NCBI): domain Eukaryota; kingdom Viridiplantae; phylum Streptophyta; class Magnoliopsida; order Poales; family Poaceae; genus Zea; species Zea mays. The sequence goes on along the minus strand of NC_050100.1, from coordinate 25,551,546 downwards.
GATTGGGGTCCAGCGGCTGCAGCGTGCCAGCCCCTGGTGCTGAAGCCTTCTTCGGCGGCATGACGAAGCTGATGCTTGCCGAAGGTGTCGAAAAGCTCAGGAAATGGAAGTGAGTTCACCGGAGGTGGGCGCCAATGTTGGGGACTTGTTCTCAAATGCTAAGAGTTAAGAACAAGGCAACATAAAAAGTGTTAAGTGTTAAAGTCCTTCGTCCTTCGAAGCATTATGCCCCTTCGGGAAATAATGAGCTTCGGACGAAGGTCATAAGAGACATACCTTCGTGAACATAACAAGTAATGACGAAGGATTCATATAAAGTATGAAATATAATATAAGCATCATCATAGAATCATTTCTATTTTATTAACATGGAAAAATAGAAATGATTTCAAATTACAAATGTACCTTCGGTCCCGAGAGAAGATAAAAAGTACAAGCGTGACGCAAAAGCAAATGCCAAGTCAGCGTGAACAGTACGGGGGTACTGTTCACCTATTTATAGGCACGGGATACAACCCATACAAAATTACATACATGCCCTTTACATTTGGTGATAATTCCATAGCAATCTATCGAGGTCTAAATGGCCTTTTCATCTTTAAGTCGGTTCCCTTTTCTGCGAACATGCCGAAGCTTTCCTGCTTCACAGCTTCGGCACTGCCAACCTTCGTATCTTTTGAGGTTCTCCCTCTTTGACATAAGTCCGAAGGTACCTGTTCACACATTACACTCTAGAAACACTGTTAAATCATGTTTTTGAGGACCTTCGGAAGCCGAAGGCCCCCAACAGTTGCATAAAATATTGCTATTTCTGCAAAATATCTTGAGCTCCACATATTTCATGCATTATATCTGATTTCCCCATTCCGCGGGTGAAGGTGGGCTGCTGAGTACGTTTGTACTCACCCTTGCTTATTTATTTTTTATTCAGAAAAAGGAGATCGGGTAAGAGTTACGACTGTTCCCAACCTTGCCTGTGGCTGTTGGACCGCTGATTTGCTTCGCTGCGTATATCGGGCTGCTTCAGCCCCACTCTGATGATATGTCCCAAGTTGTGGACCAACTCTTAAAGTTGATCGCCACCTTTATAGGTTTGTCTCGTTTAAGCAGATCTGAAATCATCTGTTGTATAAATGTGTTTACTAGCCTCCTGGGACTAGTAATTGTATCACATTTGAGTCCCAGAGGATTGGGGCGCTTCAGGTGGTATCAGAGCCAGGTTGGCCGCAGGATGTAACCCTTAGCCTGATCCAAAAGTTTTTGAGTCAAAACTATTTTCTAAAAAAAATTTCTTGCTCTCATCCCTTCATTTCAAAAATGTTTTCCCCCTTTCCTTCTCTCAGAAGTCAGATGGAGGTCCGCTGCCAAACCAGCTTTTGCCAGAATGAAGATGGTTTCCCCAAGTTGTTGAAAGCATGCACAGTCCGCCTCGGAATCAGGAGCCAGCCAGAGTATGATGGTCGTGAATTCGTCGAGCATGGCACAGAGAAATGTGTCGTGACTGTGTACATTGGATCCAGTCCGCACCATGTGGAATGGAGTGTCACTGCTGCTGGGCACAGATTCAAAGACACATGTCAAGTCGTTGCTCGCAAGGCATTGAGGACCCTATGTCAGATCTATGAAGAAGAAGTGGCCGACACCCCGCTCAGATTCTTTCCGCCCTTTCAGAGAAACTGTCCCGTTTGGATGGCCAGGATGCGTGCATTGGAAGTGCAGCAGTTGCTTGAGGACGACCCCTCAGTCGTGTACCTCACCGCATACCTGCTCACCCTGGATGCACAGTATGATTTCTTGGCTCGGCACCACCGTCAGATGATTGCCCGAGCAGAAGATGCAGAGAAGCGCAACCGTAAGCTCCATGTGGATCTCACCACAGCTCAAGCCCGTGCAATTGCCTTGGAAAGTCGTGAAGTCATTGCTGTCGAAGCCCTGAAGCAAGCCAAGGATGAGCATGTCCAAAAGCTGATGGAGGCCTACTTGGTCACCCATAACCAACGTAGAGCCCTGCGGATCCAAGAGCCCACTTCATCCAACCCTGTTCAACGCATCAGAGCTAAAGACCCCCAAATTCTTGAAGGTCACCCGATCTCTATCAGAGGAGAGAAGAAGGCTTGGGAACTACCGGAAGGAGCCATAGTCTTGGAAGGAATTCCAGTCTTCCCTCAGGCTATGGATAAGCAAGAGCACCCCGAGTCCTCCCAAGATCCCCTGCTAGAGTTGTTTGAGCCCCTCACCATAAAGAAGATTCCAGCACCGTCCCGTGAGATCAAAGAAGAAGCTGCAAGCACCCCACCAGCACCGCCCTCTGAGGAGCTACAAGAGTCAGTCCCGCTTGAAGAAGAGTTCAACCCCGTCTTGCCATCTCAGTCGCTGCCAGAAGAAGTCATCAACATCAGCTCCCTCTTGACCCATCCAGGAGATGTCTCAGATTGAAGTTGTGTGCAAGCCTTGCTAGAAGAGAAGCTGTCTGGTCTGAAGTTAGTTATGCCCAGTCCTCTGCATGCATTGGGTAGTGAAGTTTTTCTTCACTTTGGCTAGAGCCCTGCATGTATGAGAGGTAACCGTGTAGCCCCGTATTTTGAAAAACTCTAATTGTGTGGCCCCCTAGGGCATTTCAAAATGAATTTCGCTTGATGTTTTCTCCCCTTTTGAGTGCATATGTGATGCTTTAACGTTAGTGCTCATAAGTCGTATTTAAGCATAGTTCTCAGTTTAGGAGCCGAGCAATAGTAGTTATGCTTAGCCCTCGAATCTGAGTAGTCCGTGCTTTGAAAAACTCTATTCTTCCCCTATTCAAAACATTTGATTTGTTTGTGCTTATCATTGCTGAACTTATATGTTTTCTTTCTTTTTAAGAAAGGTTTTCTCTAAAAACATAGATAACAAATTAGAGCTAATCCTCACCTTATGCTTCCATTCTCATCTTAACCCATCTCAAGAGAAAAGCACCTTACCCAAGAAGATATCGGGAAGCTTACCCTTGAAGCCTAGAATAAGCTACAAAAGAAACCAGTCCACCCGCTCAGTCAAAAGGACCGACCGTGAGAATCAAAGCACTGCCCCTGAGTCAAAGTGAACAAGAAAAGAGGACAGAAGGAGTTATTACCATACAGAGAGGCAAAGATTATTGGAACCAGAGACCGCAAACATCAGGGTCATCGACCCCACCACTCACTCGTACCCCCGCACGCGTGCCCGCCTCCATGCGCACCACCACCGCCCATGCCCCCCTTTGCAGCGCACTACCGCCGCCCACCTCCCTTTGCAGCACACCCACCACCACCATCGTCGCCGGCAATAGCCCCCCCACCACTTGTCGCACCTGCTGCCGCGTGTCACCTGCTCCGTCATCGCCACTCCGCACCCGAGCACCCCCACTCGCTTATAAATTCCCCCACCAGCTCCCTCAACTCCCATCTCGCTCAAAGCAAAGCACACTCCAGATAAACCCCCTGCCAAATAGCAAGCAACTCCATTTTCCACTCCCTCACCCCTAAGATCACAATGCTCGGTGATTCTTGGGTTGAAGACTGTTGTACATGGTTCATAATCTTTGGTTTCCTCCAGTGTACGATAATAATACTCTTTGATAGAATCCTCTAGTGGGAAGAGCAAAGAGAAAGAAAGATGCAGTGAAAAGTGAAAAGTGAGAAGAGAAAAGAAGATAGTGAAGAAAAGATAAGAAGGTTCTCCCAGAATCAACCCTGTGTCAGTCATTTCTCCGCAGCCTGCTCAAGCAACATCAGAAGAAGGCCCCGTAACACCCTTGTTATGAGGTACTTCAAGGAGTTCAAATCCCCAAGATTCAAGAGTTCTACCCTCATTCTTTTTAAGTGGGGTAGTGTTCCAGTAAGGTTCCTGCTATGGAGAAAAAGAAGAAGGCATGTAGCAAGCTTGTGGAAGACCAGATCATCGAAGCTTATAAGTTTCTGGATGAGAAGTGGTCACCCAAGTTCCGTTGATGAAGCACCAGAAGACTAGTCAAAGAAGAAATCCATGTGGAAGTCCGTAAGAGGAAGGTTTGCGTGTTGGCATCGATGCTTCCTCAATAAGCTAGCTGCCAAGCGAAACCGAGAAGCCTGAAGATGATCCTTGAGTAGCCAGAATCAGCATTTGCAATCATCAACCAGATGCTCCTCCAAGGCCAGATTTTGTTGAAGCTCCATCTCCTCGAAGAGTTGCAAAGTGAAGATATGTAGCTGAAGTAAAGCTATACCCATAACCCTTCTAAGCCGAATCTCGAGGACGAGATTCCTTTTAAGTGGGGTAGATTTGTAGCATCCCAAAAATTCAAATTCTGAAATTTTCTCAAACTTGCCCTAAATTCAAAATGAATTTCAAATTTCATTTCAAAATGTTTGTTTGCGAGTTGATATCAACAAATAAAATTATAGTGGTCTATATTCCTCTCCAAAATCATCCTCAAAATATCCTACAAATATGTCCCCAGTGATCCCCCTCAAACTCTTTCAGAAATACTGCCCAAATATTCCACCGATAATTCTCAAGATATTTTCCTCCTCAAAAATACCTTCAGAATCAATTTTCAAGTCCCCACAATTATTTTCTCCATAGCTTTCCTCATGCTCATACGTATACGTATGCCTCCGGTGTCATACGGTGAGCTCTACAAGCTAATTACACTCATATAAGACAAATCCATGCTAATCTCCCACTAATCCTCTCATCCTCCCACTAATCCTCTCATCCCTCCCCCTAATCCCCCCACCATGGCTATAAATAGAGGGGCAAGGGCCTCCTCTCATCCCACTCCAAGCCATTTCATGGCAACTCCCTCCCCCCACACCCACACGCCCACTCCCACTCCACCATCCACACAAGCACACACTAGCACAAGGATCGTTCGATCGTTCTTCGATCGTTCGTCCCCCTGTTCTTAGTTTGTTCATTCGTTCGTCCGATCGTTCGATCGTTTGTCCGATCGTTCATGGTTCGTTCGTCCGATCGTTCGATCGTTCGTCCGTTCGTTCGTCCAAATAATCTTTTTCCTGCCGTTATGCTGCCGAAATTCCGATCGTTCGTTCGTCCGATCGTTTGATCGTTCGTCCGATCGTTCATGGTTCGTTCGTCCGTTCGTCCGATCGTTCGATCGTTCATCCGTTCGTTCGTCCAAATAATCCTTTTCCTGCCGTTATGCTGCCAAAATTCCGATCGTTCGTTCGTTCGATCATTCGATCGTTCATCGTTCGTTCATAGTTCCTATTCATCGTTCATCGTTCGTTCATAGTTCCTATTCATCGTTCATCGTTCGTTCATCGTCACTATTTACCATCACTATTTACCGTCACTATTTACCATTACTTTTTACCGTTACTTTTTACCGTTTATCGTTACTTTTTACCGTTACTATTTACCGTTACTTTTTACCGTTACTATTTACCGTTACTTTTTACCGTTACTTTTTACCGTTACTATTTACCGTTACTTTTCACCGTTACTTTTTACCGTTACTTTTTACCGTTACTATTTACCGTTACTTTTTACCGTTACTATTTGCCGTTACTATTTACCGTTACTTTTTACCGTTACTTTTTACCGTTACTATTTACCGTTACTATTCACCATTACTATTCATCGATCATCCGATCACCCCAAATTTCAACTACTCATCCATCATGCTGTCCAGTCCACCTAAGACCAGCCAGACTCATATTCCAGTTATACAAACTCCGGTGACTATGATTTTCCTTCCAGTGGGAACTTCCCATCTGGTCACCCATCCTAGGTTTCTCCAAGTTGAGCACGCTTAACATGAGATTCCTTCGAACCAGGCTTCCAAACTCAGATTCCAATAATTCTCGTTTCTAAATTCTTATCAAACTATTCCCTATCCAACCATGCCATCCCTTAAGCATGGTTCATGTTCCAGAAAAATCCCAAAATACTCTTGTCCCATATTCTGCCTATAACTCTCCTGTTCATACCAAGTCAGACAATTCATTCGTCACTATTCTCACCAACAGTGAACTTCACTGTGCTACACCACATACACCCAGCTATAAATACACTCAGCTACCCTCTCCCTCTCCACACACTCAACACCCTCAGCCAAGGCAAACACCCCACCCACTCAGTTACTCCGCTCTGCCGGCTACACGCATAGTGTCGCTTCGCCTCCAGTTCACCCTCCTGGTAAGCACCTCCGCTCCACCACTAGTAGTATCTCAACACCACATGACACATATTCTACTCAAGACTCTACCCATCCATATATCACTATTCTGACCACTATACTAAATATTTGTTGGTATACTTATTGGTTTGTATGTTTGCTTGTTCATGTTGCATAGTTATCGGAGTGTTCGTACCGTCTCGTGGAGGCCAGATCTACAAGTCTACGCCAGGAGCCAGAAGCCAGTTTCACGAGCTCTGTTTCCCCTTCGCCGGATAAGCACGGCAAGCTCACTGGATCCCTTTGATGCATAAATTACCTATGATTTTTCAACCACAATCCTCAGCCTATTATTTTATGCATGATATGATTTTGAGACAAGTTATTATGGCCACCCAAGCCGCTTGCCGCAATCAATCCTTAATATATTTGATACAAATGATTTGAGAAAAGGTGTGAGTTTTTCAAAGGAAAATGCTTTTCAAAATGTGTATGATGAAGGGTTTTCACCCTTATCACCTTGTGAGTGGGATAATCAGGGACTCCCTAGTTTAAGGGAGGGCCTAAGGGATGGCTCAGCTGGTTTAGGCATGAGCAGAAGGATTGTCCCCTCGTATAAGGACCGGTTTGTCATCCTTCACTACCTGTACTCATGATAAGTACAACCACTCGAGACTGTGTGGGCAGTCACTCAATCTGAACTCGTACGGTCCAACCCCAGGGTTATGAAGGCTGGGGAGCACCGGGAGGATAAGGAGGGGGAAAGTTTTGTCTGGTTTGGACATGGTGGTGGCCTGACTCCTTCCGGATAACCGTTAAGGTTAGGACGTGCGGGGAAAGAAAGATATTCGGATTCAGATCTCACTGATCATGAGATCGCAGAGCCGGACTAGTGGGTAAAGTGTACACCTCTGCGCAGAGTTTGAAAACCTATTCGAATAGTCTGTGTCCACAGGAATGGACGAGTCTGGTGTGGTATGGCAATTAGTGTTTTGCTTTCAAAAAAGAGGTGCGTTTGAGAAAAGTGGTTCTTTTAAAAGGTTCGGCGGTTGAGCCGTGAGCTATGGTGGACGGGAAGTCCAGTGGCTGTTGTTGAAAATGAAAACCAGTGGGAAACTGCTGAGATACCTGGATGGTTTAGTCTAGGGGATTTTGTTATAATACTGAAAAACTTCCTGCTCCTTTAGGAGAGGATGCGCTTTGCAAAATACAAAATGTTTTACAAAACAACCCTGCATAAAATATTGCTATTTCTGCAAAATATCTTGAGCTCCACATATTTCATGCATTATATCTGATTTCCCCATTCCGCGGGTGAAGGTGGGCTGCTGAGTACGTTTGTACTCACCCTTGCTTATTTATTTTTTTTCAGAAAAAGGAGATCGGGTAAGAGTTACGATTGTTCCCAACCTTGCCTGTGGCTGTTGGACCGCTGATTTGCTTCGCTGCGTATATCGGGCTGCTTCAGCCCCACTCTGATGATATGTCCCGAGTTGTGGACCAACTCTTAAAGTTGATCGCCACCTTTATAGGTTTATCTCGTTTAAGCAGATCTGAAATCATATGTTGTATAAATGTGTTTACTAGCCTCCTGGGACTAGTAATTGTATCACATTTGAGTCCTAGAGGATTGGGGCGCTTCACTCTATGAGAATGTCCACCGAAGCGGAGTTGCTTGGCGGGTCGAGGCCGAATCCAAAAGGCGCGAGATGGGAATCGGTCGGTACCTTTTGGTCGACGGGCGGTGACGAAGTCACGTCAGGGACTGACTGCACCGTCGTCTCAGGTACGAGGGTGACGCCCAGCAAGTCCTTCGCGAGCGTGCTGGCGTCGTCCGTTTGCTCGAGGTTGGTGTGTTGCGGGGAGACGGCGCTCGTCTTCGTCTCAGACGCGAGGCCGATGCCCGACGCGCTCTCCGTCGGGGCGCCGGCACCGTCGACTCGCTCGACAGCCAACGAGGTGCCGCCTCCCGCTTGGCCTTGGTTGCCCCGCCTCCTCCTCCATCGGCGGGGGAGGGGACGGGACAAGCTCGAATGTCGTCCTTCCACCACGTGGGGAAGGCGTCGTCGATTTCCCCGCCGGCGGGCGAGTTGTCGACCACCATTGTCGTTGTTGCGCGGCGGGGGAAGGAGTATCATGTCGTAGCTGCCGTCGAGGGACATGAACTCAAGACTCCCGAAACGGAGCACCGTCCCGGGCTGGAGATGTTGCTGGAGACTGCCCATCTGGAGCTTGACGGGAAGCTGTTCGTCAACACGCAGCAGGCCCCTACCTGGCGCGCCAACTGTCGGTGTTTCGAAACCCGGGGGGTCCCTGGACCGACAAGTGAATTGTCGCCGCGTGCCCCAGCCCAAATGGGCCGGCGCGAGGCGTAACGCGAAGGGGGGAGAAGAGCAGCCGGAGGGAGACATGCGTGAGAGGTGGAACCCGCGGCCTTCGTGTTAGCCCCACGCCCAGGTCGGGTGTGCTTGCAGTAGGGGGTTACAAGCGTCCGCGCGGGAGGGAGCGAGCGGCCTTGCGCGAGCGCCGTCCCGTCCTTCTCCGCGCGGCCAACCCTCTGTAAGAGGGCCCTGGACCTCCCTTTTATAGGCGTAAGGAGAGGATCCAAGTGTACAATGGGGGTGTAGCAGTGTGCTAGCGTGTCTAGCGGAGGAGAGCTAGCGCCCTAAGTACATGCCATCGTGGCAGCCGGAGAGGTTTTGGCACCCAGTTCGTGTGATGTCGTGGCCGTCGGAGGAGCGCTGGAGCCTGGCGGAAGGACAGCTGTCGGGGCTGTCGAGTCCTTGCTGACGTCCTCTTGCTTCCATGAGGGGGCTGAGAGCCGCCGTCGTCACAGGGCATGTGGGGCGCCATCATTACTCATATGGTGGAGCGAGCCAGATGGGACGCCGGTCTTGTTCCCCGTAGCCTGAGTCAGCTCGGGGTAGGGTAATGATGGCACCTCCTGTCGACGTAGTCGGTCCGTGCCCTAGGTTGGGCGAGGTGGAGGCTCCTCCGAGGTCGAGGTCGAGTCTGTCTTCCAAGGTCGAGGTCGAGTCCGAGCCCCCGGGTCGGACAAGGCGGAGCCCGTCGGCTGAGGCCAGGGCTGAGTCCGAGCCCTGGGGTCGGGCGAAGCGGAGTTCGTCGTCTTCCGGGGCTGAGCCCGTGTCCGAGCCCTAGGGTCGGGCGAAGCGGAGTTCGTCGTCTTCCAGGGCTGAGCCCGTGTCCGAGCCCTGGGGTCGGGCGAGGCGGAGTTTCCTATGACGCCTGAGGCCGGACTTGGCTGCTATCAGCCTCACTCTATCGAGTGGCTCAGCAGTCAGAGCGGCGCAGGCGGCGCTGTCCTCTTGTCAGACCGGTCAGCGGAGCGGCGAAATGACTGCGGTCACTTCGGCTCTGTCGACTGGGGGGCGTGCGTCAGGATAAAGGTGTCAGGCCACCTTTGCATTAAATGCCCCTGCGATTTGGTCGGTTAGCGTGGCGATATGGCCAAGGTTGCTTCTTGGTGAAGACTGGGCCTCGGGCGAGCCGAAGGTGTGTCCGTTGCTGGAGGGGGTCCTCGGGCGAGACGTAGATCCTCCGGGGTCGGCTGCCCTTGCCCGAGGCTGGGCTCGGGCGAGGCGCGATCGCGTCCCTCGAATGGACCGATCCTTGACTTAATCGCACCCATCAGGCCTTTGCAGCTTTGTGCTGATGGGGGTTACCAGCTAAGATTTAGGAGTCTTGAGGGTACCCCTAATTATGGTCCCCGATAATAAGCGAGTCCAAGAGAGAGGGCGAAAACCAATCACAAGCAAATAAGAATGGATGACACGGTGATTTGTTTTACTGAGGTTCGGTTCTTGCAAACCTACTCCCCGTTGAGGTGGTCACAAAGACCGGGTCTCTTTCAACCCTTTCCCTCTCTCAAACGGTCACTTAGACCGAGTGAGCTTCCTTCCTTGATTTCCCGGGTCACTTAGACCCTGCAAGGACCACCACACAATTGGTGTCTCTTGCTTCGCTTACAAGGTTTTGAGAGTAAGAATGAGAGAAAGAAGAAAGCCAACCAAGCAAGAAGAGCAACAAAAGAACACAAGTCGATCTCCTCACAAGTCCTAAAAACTAGAGTTGAATTGGGGACTTTGATTCGATCGGAGATTTTGATTTGTGTCTTGGAGTGTTGTGTATTGCTCTTGTATTGAATGAGATGTAGTGAATGATTGGATGTCTTGAAGAGTGGTGGTTGGGGGTATTTATAGCCCCAACCACCAATATGGCCGTTGGTGAAGGCTTCTGTCGTATGGCGTACCGGACAGTCCGATGTGCCACCGGACACTGTCTGGTGCGCCAGCCACGTCACCAGGCCGTTGGGTTCCGACTGTTGAAGCTCTGACTTCTGGAGCCACCGGACAGTCTGGTGGTGCACCGGACAGGTCCTGTAGACTGTCCGGTGCGCCTTCTGGTGCCTGCTCTGACTTCTGCGCGCGCAGGCGCGCACTGTAGCGCATTTATTATTCTCTGCAGACGACCGTTGGCGCGAAGTAGCCGTTGCTCCGCTGGCACACTGGACAGTCCGGTGCTGCACCGGACAGTCTGGTGAATTATAGCGGAGCGGCCTCCCAAGTTCCTGAAGCTGGCAAGTTCAGAGTCGATCTCTCTGGTGCACCGGACACTGTCCGGTGACACACCGGACAGTCCGGTGCGCCAGACCAAGGCTGCCTTCGGTACATTTTGCTCCTTTGTGTTGAACCCTTTCTTTTATCTTTGTATTGGTTTGTTGTGAACCTTTGGCACCTGTAGAACATATTTTGTAGAGCAAACTAGTTAGTCCAATGATTTATGTTGGGCAATTCAACCACCAAAATTCATATAGGAAAAGGTTTGACCCTTTTTCCCTTTCACTTTTCGAACAAGCTTTTGAAAGGATTTTTAACTCATGAAATTTGAAGCGCTGTTAGTCCTCATGCAAATGCAACCACTAGATGCTCTATGAGGCAGTAAGTTTTACACAGATCAAAGTCATTGACCCCTCTTAATAGTACGGCTATCTAGCCTACTAATCTGGTCAAGTATCTTCTCTAAACTCCTGGAGAACGGCAAAAACAAAACCTATGTTATACCTTTGCCTTCACTTGATCCACAACCAATGCTTATAAATATCCAAGATTTCCTGTTCTATGCGGTCCAACCCTGCATTCTTATTTCTCCAAGAACCATTAGTCCACAAATAGTTGTCATTAATTACCAAAACATCACTAAGGGGCCTAGATGATTCACAATCTCCCCCGTTTTGGTAATTGATGACAACACTACACATTATATTCAAGAGAAGTTTTGTTTTTCCAAATCTCCCTCATACCTTAGGTATAAGAAGGATTTTAGAGATGAGTTTCATAGGACTTATCTTGATTTGAAGTTCTGTCCGAGAGATAGAAAAATCCCAATAAAACTCAGAATGTAGAAAAAGCTCCCCCTATGTGTGTGCATGATATTTCAAGCTGAAGATACAACACACATAATCGATCGGAGTTTTGATGGAGATCTTCCTACAGTCATGGTTATCGAGGCGTACAAGAGGTAATATTTAAAGTAAGCGCAACAATTATAATCACTCCTCGATTAACCATTCACCGAATAATTGGAACTAAACATAGTTCAACCCACAGAATATTACAAATAGTTGTCCACATGCATAAGACATAGAGTTCAAATAGTAGCCAATACCAAGTGCATAAGACATAAAATAGTGCATAAGACATAAAATGGTAAACATGCACATGCATAGTCTCAATGTCCACATAAACAACCATGCATAGTCTCAATGTCCACATAAACAAGCTCCCCCTGAATATGACAACTCCTCTTACTTCTCTTCTTCTCTTCGCTTCTCTCCCCCTTTGGCATCAATTGCTTCACTGACCTCCTGGTGGAGGATGCATGCTATAGTAGTGAGTGCTGAAGGTGTCAAAGAGAGAGGAGAACTACCCAAAGTCTTGTTGGAGCTGCTGCTGCCTCTGACTTATCTCTTGCATGCTGTCATTGGTAGAGAGATTGTCAAATTGACTAGACAGAGCTCCCATGTTGTCCTGAAAACTCTGCTGCATGTTGTTGAGGCTGTTCATGATGGGATCAGTAACATGGTCTTGGATGTGACTGCGAAATTCAGAGTACTCAGTGTTTAGCGCATCCCAGTTATCATCAAAGCGAGATTGCATGGCATCCATGCGCTGGTCCATATGGGTCATCATTCCTTTGAAGTGGCTATCCATGTGGGTCTGAAGCCCTTGCTGCATGTTTTGAAAGTATGGGTCAAAATAGCCTGGACCAGGCTACCAGTACTGCTGAGGCTGAGGAGGAGGTGGAGGAGGAGGCATCTGCCTTGCATCAGCTTCAGGAGCTTCTCCTGCATCATAACCAGGATCTTCCTCATCATCTGGGAAGGGAGTGAGTGGCCTGGTGAGGAACCCAATTTCATTCTTGAAGGGTCTAAAGGGTGTATGAACTATCTCACAGGGCCCCTCAAATCTGGTCTTGGCTTTAATGAGAGCCATAATGTAGGGGGCATAGGCTAAGTTCTAGTTTTTGTCCATTTTTAGATCATTTAATTGTCTCATCATGAAAAGCACAACATTCATTACCTCACCATTCATGACATGGTGGATAATGTTTCAGAAGTTGTCTCTAATTTTGCTCTTGTCCCCACTCTTGGGAAGAATTATGACTCTTGCAATTTTGTTAATCACAGCAGGATGATGCCTCAGGCCTGCTGTCTCTCCAAACCTCCTAGGTATTCCTAGCCTTGCTGGCTCATAAAATTGCACAAAGTCTTCAAAGTTATCTTTATTGTATAAATCAATCCCAGCTGAAATGGTACCATAATCCAGACTATTGGCAGCTACAAATTCAGCAAATGTTGCAGAATATCTCTTGAAACCAGTCATCCATGTGATGGATTCCTCATCTATATCAATCTCAGCAGTGGCCAGGAATTGCTTTACTGCCATCTCACTGAAATCAGTCCTCTGACCCATAAAGTGATACAGGCCATATGTCTCAAATTTTGGAATCAGGTCCTCCATAACTGATTGTCCCAGCATAAAAGTCCAATCAATCACTTGATGTTTGTGAAAGTTGGTATCCATCTATGTGCCCCCAAAAGACATCAAATTGGAGCTGAGTGTGAAAGAATTGAACATTAGTGTCTGATGGCAGAGTATATTGATTGACAGTCCTCCTGGAGCAATATTCTGCCATTGAGAACCTCCTCTTTGGGTAAGTCCATCCTGTGATGTCAATCGGATAGTCAGGATGGGTATGCGTAACATCTTCTGTATCCATGGAGACACTGCCCCTAGCTGAAGATTGGGCCTCTGAGTCAGTGGTTGGATTGTAGTCTACATCATCTACACGAGGGCGCTTTGATTTGAAGCGACCAGTAAGCTTCTTTCGAAGACCACCTAGACCACTGCAATAAATGTGAGAAACATCCATAGGTGAATTGTTGATAACGCCACAATCATAGAGAAAGAAAATGCAACTCTCTATCAGGGTCTGGACTGTCCGCTCTAGAGGGCCGGACTGTCCGCGCCATGGGTACGGACGGTCCGTGACCGCCCAAGGGCGATTTTTCAAGAACCCTAGCCCCCCAATCACTCAATCAACGATTCGACAGAAAATAACCATCCAAACTCGTTCAAACTTTTGCACAACATTCACAATGAGTAGCACTAGCAATTCCACCAATCAGATTTGTGAATCCATTGCTTAATTCTAGATCAGAGAGAAAATCGGAAGAATCCCCAAATTTGAAGAAATTTGTTGAAATCCATGAGATTATGAAATACCGGGATGAAGACATGATTGTTGAACTTCCCGCAAGCTTCCGAACAGTCCGTGCGCAAGTTCCCTTCACGGTCCGCTCACAAGCGACAAGAGTCTCCTTTAGGCGTGTGGAGATTGTGAGAGGAGAAGGCAATGGGTGAGAGTGACAAGTTGACTGCCTCTATCCCAACTTAATAGCCTGTCGCGGATGGTCCGCGCAGGGACGGCGGACGGTCCGTGCCCTAGTTATTCAGACTGTCTGCACTGCTAACTCGGACTGTCCAGATCCTGATACTGCGGACGGTCCGCGGTCCATAGGCGGACGGTCCGCGGCCTGATACTCAATTTTTCAAACCCTGTCCACTTTCTGATTTTTAATTTCAAATCTGATTTGATGCTCATATATGGACATTTCGACCAATTTAAGGGTTAGTATGCATGCACATACACATTATGTATTTGAGAAATGCATTTTTTCATATCAAACTACTTAGATCAAAATAGAATGAAAAAATCATCAAAAATACCCAATACATAGCCTAGAGAGCATACTTAGGAGCGAAATGCAATACTACACACGTGCGTTCAACCTCAAGCCACATTTGAGAGATCAATCATATTCATTTCACTTCTCAATGAGCAAAATCTAGTTTCATCCAATGGCTTTGTAAAAATATCGGCTAATTGATCATCCATGCCAATTGAATATATAGAGATGTCTCCCTTTCCAACATGATCCCTCAAGAAGTGATGTCGTATATCAATATGCTTAGTTCTTGAGTGTTGGACCGGATTTGTAGCCAATTTTACCGCACTCTCATTATCACACATGAGAGGCACATTCTTGAAAATGATCCCATAATCCAATAGAGTTTGTTTCATCCATAATAATTGAGCACAACAATTACCGGCCGATATATATTCCGCCTCGGCGGTAGAGAGAGCAACAGAATTTTGCTTTTTAGAAGACCATGAAACAAGAGATCTTCCAAGAAATTGACAACAACCGGAGGTGCTCTTTCTATCAACTTTGCACCCCGCATAGTCCGAATCCGAATATCCAATTAATTCAAATTGAGCACCTTTGGGATACCATAGACCAATATTGGGAGTATACTTCAAATATCTTAGAATTCTTTTTGTGGACTTCAAGTGAATCTCTCAAGGTGAAGCTTGAAATCGAGCACACATGCAAACACTAAACATAACATCGGGCCTAGATGCGGTAATATAAAGTAAACTACTAATTATTGAGCGATAAAGTTTTTGATCAACCATAGTACCTCTCTTATCTAAGTCTAGATGACCATTTGTTGCCATAGGAGTCTTGATAGGCTTTGCATTCTCTAAGCCAAACTTCTTGAGCATGTCCTTCAAATATTTTGATTGGCTTATAAAGATTCCATCTTTCAATTGTTTGATTTGAAGACCAAGAAAGAAGCTCAATTCTCCTATCATAGATATTTCAAATTCTTTTGACATCATTTTTCCAAATTCCTCACAAAACAATTCATTAGTAGATCCAAAAATAATATCATCAACATAAATTTGACAAACAAATAAGTCTTTTCCAATTCTTTTAGTAAATAGGGTAGTGTCAACCTTCCCAATTTTAAAGTCTTTGGAAAGCAAGAAATCCTTAAGCCTTTCATACCAAGCGCGTGGAGGTTGCTTAAGCCCATAGAGAGCTTTAGAAAGCTTGAACATGTGGTTAGGTCTTTTGGGGTCCTCAAAACCGGGAGGTTGTTCAACATACACTAGTTCACTAATCTTACCATTTAGAAAGGCACTCTTTACATCCATTTGGTAAAGCTTGATATTATAAGCACAAGCATAAGCAAGAAGAATCTGGATTGCTTCTAACCTTGCCACGGGAGCAAATGTCTCCCCAAAATCCAATCCCTCTATTTGAGTATATCCTTGTGCAACCAATCTTGCCTTGTTTCTTACTACTACCCCATCTTCATTGTGCTTGTTGCAAAACACCCATTTTGTACCAATAACATTGTGGACACCGGCTAGAGGGGGGTGAATAGACGGTTTTGACTAAAATAAAAAAACACTAGGGAAATTTAATCAATATAACAAGAGGTATAAATTCTCTAGTGATAACAAGTAAACAATCTATGAGAATCAACTAAGGAGATTGAATACTTGATGAACAATATGCAAAATACTAATCACTTGCACAACAATAAGTAATGCAAGAAAATAAAGACACCGAATTTTATCCCTTGGTATTGAAAGGGAAATGTGCCCTTGGGCCATTTCTAAGTATTTTGGTGATTAAGTGCAAACACAGGTGCCAAAATGTGAAAATATGCCCATGGATGGACAAGTTGCAAATCACAAGTAAAGGTATGTTTCTAAGCCTTAGTACATTGGTTTTGTGTAATAATATTCTTGTCTAAGTGTTAGAAACAGAAAGAAGAAGAGAAGAGAAGACTTGGCTGTGTACAGCCAAGAGGCTATTTCGGTCTGGGGCACCGGACTGTCCGGTGGTGCACCGGACAGTGTCCGGTGCGCCAGGCTGCCCCAGCCGAAGAGGCCGCTCTCGGGTTTTTCTCCGGCGACTTCGGCTAAAATTCACCGGACTGTCCGGTGTGCACCGGACTGTCCGGTGAGCCAACGGTTGGCCGGGCCAACGGTCGGCCGCGCGATCGGCGCGCGACACGTGGCCGAGCCAACGGTCGGAAGGAAGCACCGGACTGTCCGGTGTGCACCGGACATGTCCGGTGCGCCAACGGTGCGCAGATCTGACTCTGACAGCAACGGTCGGATGCGCTGTTTAAGGAAACAAATCGGGCACCGGACAGTGTCCGGTGTGCACCGGACTGTCCGGTGCGCCACGAGACAGAAGGCAAAGATGGCCTTCCAGATTTGTTCCCAACGGCTCCTAGCTGCCTTGGGGCTATAAAAGGGACCCCTAGGCGCATGGAGGAGTACACCAAGCATTCCTACAACTCTTCTAAGCACCAAGACATCAATCTCACGCATTCGTTTCATTGTGATAGCATATAGAGCTCTTGTGGAGTTGTGAACTCTTTGTGTTGCGTTGCGAGCTCTTGTTGCGACTTGTGTGCGTGTTGTTGCTCTGATTTTCG
Organism: Zea mays; assembly: GCF_902167145.1. Lineage (NCBI taxonomy): Eukaryota > Viridiplantae > Streptophyta > Magnoliopsida > Poales > Poaceae > Zea > Zea mays. The sequence goes on along the minus strand of NC_050100.1, from coordinate 25,534,524 downwards.
AGTCTTGTGTGCGTTGCTCATTCCCACCTTACTCCGTATTTCTTTGTGAACTCAATTGTAAGGGCGAGAGACTCCAAGTTGTGGAGATTCCTCGCAAACGGGAAAAGATCAAAGGAAAGAAAAACACCGTGGTATTCAAGTTGATCATTGGATCACTTGAGAGGAGTTGAGTGCAACTCTCGTCCGTTGGGACGCCACAACGTGGAGTAGGCAAGTTTTGTACTTGGCCGAACCACGGGATAACCACCGTGTCAACTCTGTGATTGCTTTCTTGTGGTTATCGTGTTTTGAGTTCTCTCTAGCCACTTGGCCATACTTGTGCTAACCCTTAACAAGTTTTTGTGGCTTAAGTTTTGAACTTTTACAGGATCACCTATTCACCCCCCCTCTAGGTGCTCTCAATTGGTATCAGAGCCGTTCTCTTCAAAAAGGGACTAACCGCCCGAAGAGATGGATCCTAAGGGGAAGGGAATTGTGATCAACGACAAAGAGAAGGAGTCCTTCGTCAACGAGCCAAGGGATGACAAGTCCAATGACTCGGGCTCGGGCCACAAGCGAAAAGATGGGAAGAAGAAGAAGACAAGACGCATCAAGGAGATCGTCTACTACGACAGCGATGAGTCCTCTTCTTCCCAAAAGGACGACGACCACGACAAACAAAAGACGGTTAACTCAAACTTTTCTTTTGATTATTCGCGCATTCCATATAGCTCAAATGCTCATTTGCTCCCCATTCCACTTGGCAAGCCTCCTCACTTTGATGGAGAGGACTACGGATTTTGGAGTCACATAATGCGTACTCACCTATTTTCTCTCCATCCAAGCATTTGGGAGATTGTGGAAAGTGGAATGAAATTTGATAGCTCGGATAGCCCTTCATTCATTAATGAGCAAATCCATAAGAATGCACAAGCTACCACTGTTCTTCTAGCTTCATTGTGCAGGGATGAATATAACAAAGTGAGCGGCTTGGATAACGCCAAGCAGATCTGGGACACCCTCAAGATTTCTCATGAGGGGAATGACGTTACCTTGCTCACCAAAATGGAGTTGGTGGAAGGCGAGCTTGGACGATTCGCGATGATAAGGGGCGAGGAGCCAACTCAGACATACAACCGGCTCAAGACCCTTATCAACAAAATAAGGAGCTACGGAAGCACGCGATGGACGGACCACGACGTCGTCCGACTAATGCTCAGGTCCTTTACCGTACTTGATCCTCATTTGGTGAATAATATTCGTGAGAATCCCAGGTACACCAAAATGTCGCCCGAAGAAGTCCTAGGAAAATTCGTCAGCGGGCGAATGATGATCAAGGAGGCAAGGTATGTGGACGACGCCTTGAATGGACCGATCAACGAGCCGCAACCTTTTGCTCTCAAAGCCACAAGGAGCAAGGAGGCACTACCCAGCAAGGTGGCGCAAATTGAGGCAGCCGGTCTTAATGATGAAGAAATGGCCCTCATCATCAAGAGATTCAAGACGGTGCTAAAGGGTCGCAATGGACAGCCGAGCAAGACTAAGACCAAGGGGAAGCGATCATGCTTCAAATGCGGTAAGCTTGGTCATTTTATTGCTAACTGTCCTGATAATGAAAGTGACCAGGAAAAGGGGAACAAAAGGGAGAAGAAGAAGCACTACAAGAAAGCCAAGGGCGAGGCGCATCTAGGCAAGGAGTGGGATTCGGATTGCTCCTCCTCCGACTCCGACAATGAGGGACTCGCCGCCACCGCCTTCAACAAATCGGCCCTCTTCCCCAACGAGCGTCACACGTGTCTCATGGCTAAGGAGAAGAAAGTAAGTACTCGAAACTCTACTTATGCTTCTTCTAGTGATAATGATTCTAGTGACGATGATGAAATAGACTATTCTAGTGTATTTAAAGGTCTAGATAGAATTACAATTGGCAAAATTAATGAATTAATTGATGCATTGAATGAGAAGGATAAACTCTTAGAGAAACAAGAGGATTTATTGTATGAAGAGCATGATAAATTTTTAGAAGCTCAAAAATCTCATGCTCTAGAAGTTAAAAGAAATGAGATGCTTACTTGTGAATTATCCTCATGCCATGAAACAATTTCTAAATTAAAGAGCATTAACGATGAGTTGAATGTTAAGATAGAAATAGCTAGTAAATCAACAACTTGTGTAGAAAATGTTGCTATTTGCAATAGATGTAAAGAATTTGATATTGATGCTTGTAGTGAACACATAGCCTCTATTGCAAAGCTAAATAATGAAGTGGCTAGTCTTAATGTCCAACTTAAGACTAGCAAAAGTGAATTTGATAAGTTAAAATTTGCAAGGGATGCCTACACAATAGGAAGACATCCCTCAATTAAGGATGGGCTTGGCTTCAAGAGGGAAGCCAAGAACTTAACAAGCCATAAGGATCCCATTCCCGCCAAGGAGAAAGGGAAGGCCCCTATGGCTACTAGTGCTAAAAGGAACCATGCATTTTTGTATCATGATAGAAGACAAACTAGAAATGCTTATAGGAGTTATAATGCTTTTGATGATTCTGACTCTCATGCCATGTTTGCTTCTAGTTCTTCCTATATGCATGGTAGGAATATGTCTAGGAGAAATGCTATTCATCATGTGCCTAGAAAGAATGTTATTCATGCTCCTAGGAAAGTAGTGAATGAACCTTCCACAATTTATTATGCTTTAAATGCTTCCTTTGCTATTTGTAGAAAGGATAAGAAAATTGTTGCTAGGAAGTTAGGGCAAAATGCAAGGGAGACAAAACTTGCATTTGGGTCCCTAAGGATATTTGCACTAACCTTGTAGGACCCAACATGAGTTGGGTACCTAAGACCCAAGCCTAAATTTGCCTTGCAGGTTTATGCATCCGGGGGTTCAAGCTGGATTATTGATAGCGGATGCACAAACCATATGACGAGGGAGAAGAAAATGTTCACCTCCTACATCAAGAATAAGGATTCCCAAGATTCAATCATATTCGGTGATGGGAATCAAGGCAAGGTAAAAGGGTTAGGTAAAATTGCAATTTCTAATGAGCACTCTATCTCTAATGTGTTTTTAGTAGAGTCACTAGGATATAATTTACTATCTGTTAGTCAATTATGTCATATGGGGTATAACTGTCTATTTACAAATGTAGATGTGTCTGTCTTTAGAAGAAGCGATGGTTCATTAGCTTTTAAGGGTGTATTAGACGGCAAACTTTATTTAGTTGATTTTGCAAAAGAAGAGGCCGGTCTAGATGCATGCTTAATGGCTAAGACTTGCATGGGCTGGCTGTGGCATCGCCGCTTAGCACATGTGGGGATGAAGAACCTCCACAAGCTTCTAAAGGGAGAACATGTGATAGGTCTAACCAATGTTCATTTCGAAAAAGATAGACCTTGTGCAGCTTGTCAAGCAGGGAAACAGGTGGGAGGAGCGCATCACAGCAAGAATGTGATGACCACTTCAAGACCCCTGGAGCTGCTGCATATGGACCTCTTCGGACCCATCGCCTATCTGAGCATAGGAGGGAGTAAGTATGGTTTAGTTATTGTTGATGATTTTTCCCGCTTCACTTGGGTGTTCTTTTTGCAGGATAAGTCTGAAACCCAAGGGACCCTCAAGCGCTTCCTCAGGAGAGCTCAAAATGAGTTTGAGCTCAAAGTGAAGAAGATAAGGAGCGACAACGGATCCGAGTTCAAGAACCTTCAAGTGGAGGAGTTCCTTGAAGAGGAAGGGATCAAGCACGAGTTCTCCGCTCCCTACACACCACAGCAAAATGGTGTGGTAGAGAGGAAGAACAGGACGCTCATCGATATGGCGAGGACGATGCTAGGAGAGTTCAAGACCCCCGAGTGCTTTTGGACGGAAGCCGTTAACACTGCTTGCCACACCATCAACAGGGTCTACCTTCATCGCCTCCTCAAGAAGACATCGTATGAGCTACTAACCGGTAACAAACCCAATGTATCGTACTTTCGTGTATTTGGGAGTAAATGCTACATTCTAGTAAAGAAGGGTAGAAATTCTAAGTTTGCTCCCAAAGCTGTAGAAGGGTTTTTATTAGGTTATGACTCAAATACAAAGGCGTATAGAGTCTTCAACAAATCATCGGGTTTGGTTGAAGTCTCTAGCGACGTTGTATTTGATGAGACTAATGGCTCTCCAAGAGAGCAAGTTGTTGATTGTGATGATGTAGATGAAGAAGATGTTCCGACGGCCGCTATACGCACCATGGCGATTGGAGAAGTGCGGCCACAGGAACGAGATGAACGAGATCAACCTTCCTCCTCAACTATGGTGCAACTCCCAACCGAAGATGACGAACAGGTACCTCAAGTGGAGGCGCTTGATCAAGGGGGAGCACAAGGTGATCAAGTGATGGAGGAAGAAGCGCTACCGGCACCTCCAACCCAAGTTCGAGCGATGATTCAAAGGGATCATCCCGTCGATCAAATTCTGGGTGACATTAGCAAGGGAGTAACTACTCGATCTCGACTAGTTAATTTTTGTGAACATTACTCTTTTGTCTCTTCTATTGAGCCTTTCAGGGTAGAAGAGGCCTTGCTAGATCCGGACTGGGTGTTGGCCATGCAAGAGGAGCTAAACAACTTCAAGCGCAATGAAGTTTGGACACTGGTGCCTCGTCCGAAGCAAAATGTTGTGGGAACCAAGTGGGTGTTCCGCAACAAACAGGACGAGCACGGGGTGGTGACGAGGAACAAGGCTCGACTTGTGGCAAAAGGTTATGCCCAAGTCGCAGGTTTGGACTTTGAGGAGACTTTTGCTCCTGTGGCTAGGCTAGAGTCCATTCGTATTTTGCTAGCATATGCCGCTCACCATTCTTTCAGGTTGTACCAAATGGATGTGAAGAGCGCTTTCCTTAATGGGCCAATCAAGGAGGAGGTGTACGTAGAGCAACCCCCTGGCTTTGAGGATGAACGGTACCCCGACCATGTGTGTAAGCTCTCTAAGGCCCTCTATGGACTTAAGCAAGCCCCAAGAGCATGGTATGAATGCCTTAGAGACTTTTTACTTGCTAATGCTTTCAAGGTTGGGAAGGCCGATCCAACTCTTTTTACAAAGACATGTGATGGTGATTTGTTTGTGTGCCAAATTTATGTCGATGACATAATATTTGGTTCTACTAATCAAAAGTCTTGTGAAGAGTTTAGCAGGGTGATGACGCAGAAATTCGAGATGTCTATGATGGGCGAGTTGAACTACTTCCTTGGGTTCCAAGTGAAGCAACTCAAGGACGGCACCTTCATCTCCCAAACGAAGTACACGCAAGATCTGCTAAAGCGGTTTGGGATGAAGGACGCCAAGCCCGCCAAGACTCCGATGGGGACCGACGGACACACCGACCTCAACAAAGGAGGTAAGTCCGTTGATCAAAAAGCATACCGATCAATGATAGGTTCTTTGCTTTACTTATGTGCTAGTAGACCGGATATTATGCTTAGCGTATGCATGTGTGCTAGATTTCAATCCGATCCTAAGGAGTGTCACTTAGTGGCGGTGAAGCGAATTCTTAGATATTTGGTTGCTACGCCTTGCTTCGGGCTCTGGTATCCAAAGGGGTCTACCTTTGACTTAGTTGGATACTCAGACTCCGACTATGCTGGATGTAAGGTCGATAGGAAGAGTACATCGGGGACGTGCCAATTCTTAGGAAGGTCCCTGGTGTCATGGAACTCTAAGAAACAAACATCCGTTGCCCTATCCACCGCTGAGGCCGAGTACGTTGCCGCAGGTCAGTGTTGCGCGCAACTACTTTGGATGAGGCAAACCCTCCGGGACTTTGGCTACAATCTGAGCAAAGTCCCACTCCTATGTGACAATGAGAGTGCTATCCGCATGGCGGAGAATCCTGTTGAGCACAGCCGCACAAAGCACATAGACATCCGGCATCACTTTTTGAGAGACCACCAGCAAAAGGGGGATATCGAAGTGTTTCATGTTAGCACCGAGAACCAGCTAGCCGATATCTTCACTAAGCCTCTAGATGAGAAGACCTTTTGCAGGCTGCGTAGTGAGCTAAATGTCTTAGATTCGCGGAACTTGGATTGAATTGTAGCATACATGTACTTATGCTTTTGATCATGTTCCTCTTTGCATTTTGTTGCTTATTATGGTGCTCAAGTTGTACAAACACTCCCTGGACCTCACAAGTCCGTTGCAAAGTGATGCACATGTTTAGGGGGAGATGTGTTACAACTTGACCCTTTTGAGACTAATCATGTGCTTGAGTTTGATGATTTAGTCTCGAAGGAGGATTGAAAGGGAAAAGGTGGACTTGGACCATGAAAGACTTCCACTGCACTCCGATGAGAGGGTAACTAATTCCAAGTTCATCTCATGAAATCTTATTGCCATTTGCTCTTAATTGAAGACTTTGGTGAGGCAATGGGGTTAACGGGCCAAGATTGATACCGTTTTGGTGCTTGATGCCAAAGGGGGAGAAAATAAAGGCCAAAGCGATAAATGGATCAGCTACCACTTGAGAGATTTTGAAAATAGTAGAATAGAGTTTTTGTTTTGTCAAAAGCTTTTATTGTCTCTTATTGTCTCTTTTGTCAAAAGTTGACTTCTTGTGGGGAGAAGTATTGATTATGGGAAATAGGGGGAGTTTTTGAAATCTTTGATCAATCTCTTTTGGAATGACTCTCTTTATACTTCAACATGTGTGTTTGACTTAGAGATAGAGATTTGAATTTGATTTGCAAAAACAAACCAAGTGGTGGCAAAGGATGATCCATATATGCCAAAATTGAATCAAAACCAATTTGAGTTTTTATTTGAAGTGATTTTGCACTTGTTCTAGTTGCTTTATGTTGTGTTGGCATAAATCACCAAAAAGGGGGAGATTGAAAGGGAAATGTGCCCTTGGGCCATTTCTAAGTATTTTGGTGATTAAGTGCAAACACAGGTGCCAAAATGTGAAAATATGCCCATGGATGGACAAGTTGCAAATCACAAGTAAAGGTATGTTTCTAAGCCTTAGTACATTGGTTTTGTGTACTAATATTCTTGTCTAAGTGTTAGAAACAGAAAGAAGAAGAGAAGAGAAGACTTGGCTGTGTACAGCCAAGAGGCTGTTTCGGTCTGGGGCACCGGACTGTCCGGTGGTGCACCGGACAGTGTCCGGTGCGCCAGGCTGCCCCAGCCGAAGAGGCCGCTCTCGGGTTTTTCTCCGGCGACTTCGGCTAAAATTCACCGGACTGTCCGGTGTGCACCGGACTGTCCGGTGAGCCAACGGTCGGCCGGGCCAACGGTCGGCCGCGCGATCGGCGCGCGACACGTGGCCGAGCCAACGGTCGGAAGGAAGCACCGGACTGTCCGGTGTGCACCGGACATGTCCGGTGCGCCAACGGTGCGCAGATCTGACTCTGACAGCAACGGTCGGATGCGCTGTTTAAGGAAACAAATCGGGCACCGGACAGTGTCCGGTGTGCACCGGACTGTCCGGTGCGCCACGAGACAGAAGGCAAAGATGGCCTTCCAGATTTGTTCCCAACGGCTCCTAGCTGCCTTGGGGCTATAAAAGGGACCCCTAGGCGCATGGAGGAGTACACCAAGCATTCCTACAACTCTTCTAAGCACCAAGACATCAATCTCACGCATTCGTTTCATTGTGATAGCATATAGAGCTCTTGTGGAGTTGTGAACTCTTTGTGTTGCGTTGCGAGCTCTTGTTGCGACTTGTGTGCGTGTTGTTGCTCTGATTTTCGAGTCTTGTGTGCGTTGCTCATTCCCACCTTACTCCGTATTTCTTTGTGAACTCAATTGTAAGGGCGAGAGACTCCAAGTTGTGGAGATTCCTCGCAAACGGGAAAAGATCAAAGGAAAGAAAAACACCGTGGTATTCAAGTTGATCATTGGATCACTTGAGAGGAGTTGAGTGCAACTCTCGTCCGTTGGGACGCCACAACGTGGAGTAGGCAAGTTTTGTACTAGGCCGAACCACGGGATAACCACCGTGTCAACTCTGTGATTGCTTTCTTGTGGTTATCGTGTTTTGAGTTCTCTCTAGCCACTTGGCCATACTTGTGCTAACCCTTAACAAGTTTTTGTGGCTTAAGTTTTGAACTTTTACAGGATCACCTATTCACCCCCCCCCTCTAGGTGCTCTCAGGTATCGGTGATTTGCCGATCACCCCTAATCCACGTTGAGGTGGACTTCAAACTCTCACTTGCTCCTCTATCAAGACATGGCTTGATCTTTGAGCCAAGTGGACAAGAAATCATTCAATATCTCGATTCCACTAATGTCACCTTTGTCGCTCCAGCGAGGTAGGCGCGAACCCCTCACAATCAACACCGCGGCTTCTCCACAATCTTCTTGGAGAGCTCGACGGAGACAATCACCCGAGCCGTCTAGGAGGCGGCAACCTTCAAGAGTAACAAGCTGATGACGCTTGCTCGGTGTACCACCTAGTGCCTCAAGAATCACCAATGGATGCAAATGCACTAGGAACACTCAATCTCTCACTAGAATGCAATCTCAAGCAAGGAGTGTGTGAGAGAGAGTTAGAGGATCACAAATGAGTTTATGTATGCAAGGAATGGCCAAGAGAGCCCTCACACACGAGCTCCCCTTCTATTTATAGTCCCCCACTCAAATCCAACTGTTATGTGCAAATAGCACATGTTCTGCGCACACGTGGACGGTCCACACCCTAGGGCCGGATGGTCCGTCGTACATATAACGACTAGTTTTCCCATTTGAAATCTGTCAGAGTTGTTAGAAAAGTGAGGTTCAGATAGTCCGCCCACCTTGGCCGGACCGTCCGCGACCTGGCAACTCGGAGCACCGGAGCTCTGACCAAGTGGAGTTAACACATGCGGACCATCCGCCTACAAGGTCGGACAGTCCGAGACCTGGGAGTCAGTACTGTCCGGGCTTATCCTTTGGACAGTCCATAGTACAAATCCCAAAAACCACACAGTCCCTGCCCAAACCAAATTTGGCACCTGCGGACGGTCCTCCCAACAAGGCCGGACGGTCCGCACTATAATTCAGGGACTGTGTCGAGAGCAGCCTTCTCTGGTCAGGACTGCGGACGGTCCGGCCCCAAGGCCCAGAGGGTCCGCAGTACAAATGAACAGGACCTGTCCGAAGTGAACAGACTTCGGACCCCACTGAAGGATCGCGGACGGTCCGCCCGCAAGGCCCGAACGGTCCGCACATCCCAAGACTTGGCACTTTTCAAACAAGCTTTTGAAAGGATTTTTAACTCATGAAATTTGAAGCGCTGTTAGTCATGCAAATGCAACCACTAGATGCTCTATGAGGCACTAAGTTTTATACAGATCAAAGTCATTGACCCCTCTTAATAGTACGGCTATCTAGCCTACTAATCCGGTCAAGTATCTTCTCTAAACTCCTGGAGACCGGCAAAAACAAAACCTATGTTATACCTTTGCCTTCACTTGATCCACAACCAATGCTTATAGATCTCCAAGATTTCTTGTTCTATGCAGTCCAACCCTGCATTCTTATTTCTCTAAGAACCATTAGTCCATAAACAGTTGTCATTAATTACCAAAACATCACTAAGGGGTCTAGATGATTCACACCCTCGACTCCACTACAACGGCCACCGCCGCCTTGCACCTCGGACCCAAAGGTATGGCCCCCTAACCTGCCCTTCTCCCTTCTCTAAGTTGATAGACCCATCTATTACTAAGTAATTGCAGAGTCAAATTGACTAAGATTCCTCTTGAGCTGAGATCTATAGAATAGTCGAGTAGAAGAACATATTAAGATTTAGTGAGGTTAGGGTACCTTGAACGGGAAATGTGTTATATGTCATTTCTAGTTTGATTGTGGTGGTATGTGCTTGGAGATTCATAAGTGTCAAATTGAGAAATTCAACTGAACACTTAGCTCAAACAAAAGCTAAAATGGAAAAATCTTGGAGAAGTTGAACTATGAGTAGTTCAAAGGTTTGGATAAATTCTAATTGTCCTAGAAATGTTTTTGAGCACCTTAGAAGGTTTGGAAAGTCAGATTTTAGAAAAGATGCATTTGGAGCCAAGTTTGAGCCTAAACCTGCAATCTAAGTTGGAGATGAGTAAAAGGCGAGAATCTATGAATTAGATGAGTTGAACATCGTCTAAATAAGTTGGTCTAAATCATAGGAAGGCTCTCAAATTTAGCCAAATGGATTGGAAGAAGATAAGACAAAAAGTTCAGTTGTCCAGCGACGCATGGGACCTTACTTCCAGAGAGCCCAATAGAAAGACTTCGGTGGTCTATCACACCTAGGGGTGGATATCGAGCAGCTCGGCTCGGCTCGACCGAGCTCGAGCTGGCTTGTTAAGGGAACGAGCTGGCTCGGCTCGACTCGTTAAGCAACCGAGCCAGAGAACCAGCTCGGCTCGGCTCGTTTGCGAGCTCAAGCTGGCTCGTTTAGCTCGTGAGTCACAAACAAAAAATAGTATACATATATATATATATATACAACAATATAATCAATTGCTAGTTAATTTCATACTAATTTAACACTAGAAAAGACTAACAATACTCATAATTTTATATATCAGATCATTTAAACCCTAAACTAACATAGTTCATCACTTATTAATTCATCTAATACAAATATAGGCTTTGTCACATAGGTCAACCCTTTCCCTCTCTCAATCGGTCACTTAGATCGGTCGAGTGTTTCTTCTTAATCACACGGGTCACTAAGATCCCGCAAGAATATCACCACATAATTAGGTGTCTCTTGCTAGCTTTACAAAGCACTTGGAAAGATTAGAATGAGAAAAAGAAAGCAACCAAACAACAAGAGCAACAAAAGAAACACAAATCACCCTCTTTCAACTCACTAAACACTTTTGAGCACATGACTTGATTTGTATTGAGAAAGCAAAAGAAAAAAATCCTCGCCAAAGTATATATTGTCTCTGAACAAATGTCTCACTTGCTTTGCTAATTCGAGTGGTCAGACAGAGGACCATCCAGATCTTCTCAAATACTCCTGTGAAGTAGAATGAAGGTGATGACATAAACAAACTAACCTCCTGATTGGTTATCCGTATTGTCACGTCCTACACCACCAGATGGATTAACTTTGTATGAGTTTATGTTTAGTTACCTGCACCAGGAAGACACAAACCACGTGATTGGATGCCTAACTAAGTGCGCGCAGGCCCTGTACATGCCGTTGACTGTACATGTCTGGTGATTGGTAGGCTGCACCTGTGGACCCTGATCTGCACGAGCGGATGCAGTCCAGACTTTTTTTTGGTCGGTAAGCTTGCATGCGTGGAGACATGGGAAAGGAGATTCTCTATCCATCCTGGCTGCAGCGAGCCCAGCGTCCTAGAGCCTAGCTACCAATCACGCCCAAACTGTATACAAAGATGCAAAAATAAGTCATTTTGAGATTGTTTATCTGTATCCACCCAAACGCCAAAAATGGGCGTATCCCGATGGGCAGGCCCGTGCGAGGCTGGTTGTGCGCGCGCAGCGTACCAATCAAGCGGTAAGTGATGACGGCATGTTCAACACATTATTGCTTTTCTAAGCAATTATCTGCTTCCACAGGGCACCCTGTAAAGCCTGCTAGGATTTGGAGTCCAAGAACCACACAAGGCCGCAGGAAGAATCTGATCTGACGCTCATTTTCAGTGCTGTTATCCAGGCCCATTTTCGCTCTTGAGTTCAGCTCCCTGAGGATGCGCGTTGACACTCCCATGGTCGTTGTTCCACACTACAATAAAACTATCTCCAGTAGCTTAGATATATTTAAAATCCATTCTACGAACAGTGTATTCTATAGTGTAGAACAGTGTTTATAGATAAACTTTAGGTAAATAGTAAGAAAGTCGAATACTCAAGCACTTCAATATGAAAGAAACCCCGGGAGTTTTGGGCTTTTGGCCACGTTTCACCCGGTTGCTTGATGAATTCATGCAGTTTCTGGTTGCTTTTACCGCAACATATTATTTTTCTTGGTTTTCTTCTGAGCAATGTTCTTTTTCTTGTTTATGAAGAAATATGTCGGCTACGCATAGCATAGTGCATTTTAATTCAAAATCTGAAGTGCTAAAGCCAGAATATATTTTATTTATTTATTTCTGAAAAGCACAGTGAAGAAGAAAAAGGCAAATGAGCCACTGGCATAAAAGATTGATCCCCCAAATTCCTTTTTCAGTAAAGATGAAAATGCCTGAAGAAACATGTGCAGTGTTCAGAAACAAAAAAAAAAAGGTACGACTGTTACCACATCAACCCACAGCTACAACTACAACGTTCGTCAGCCCTAAACAACACAGATAACGCGAACACACAACACATGACAAATTGACAGTCGTACAGGTAAGCATGAGCCATCATCGATCGGTGCTAAGTCATGGAGCTACGTACGATGCTATCATCAGACATCAGGTCAGTGCTGATCAAACCACGGCAAGAAGCTATCGGTGTCATCGAACCCGTCGATGCAAGCCAGCAGCTCCGATTCCATGAAGCTTAGAGGGATCGGAGACAGGGGACGGCAGACGATGTCCATGAGCCCGCCTCCAGTCTGACCACCGGCCGGTGGTGGCGGCAGCGGCGGCGTCTTCTCCAGAGGCAGTCGGCCCACCAATGCCGGCTTCTGCTCGAACAGCACCGCCGGACCACTAGCAGGGACCGACGCGACCGGTTCTTGGCTGGCGGCGGCGAGCGGAACCGGCGTCGTCGGGCCGGCCAGGACGGGCTTGACGGGGCTGGACGACCCTGCCGTGGAGCTCTCCTCGCTGCTGCTGCTGCCGCCGCTGCTGCACACAGCTGGTTGCAGGCCCCGCGCCGGAACCCCGGCGTCGGACGACGTGCTGTCGGCCGCGCAGGCTCGGTGCCGCCGCCAGGTGGCGGCGGCGGCGGTTCTCGCCGCTGGGAGCGGGCGGTACTTCTTCTTGAGCGTGCTGTTCCAGTAGTTCTTGACGGCGAGGTCGGTCCTCCCGGGGAGCTGAGCGGCGATGACGGACCAGCTGCCGGATGAACACACCAAGCCAAGAAATCTCTCGGTGAAATGATAGTGAGGGTAAAAGGATGTCATCAGCCGGTATGAAATCTCGGCGGGTGCAGTGCAATGCAATGAAACAGCGCAGTTCAACTCCCTCGGTTAAAAGACTTGCAGTGGACATGGGGAATAATGGGTTGTTACTCTACTCCACTCACCAGCTTCCCTTCCTGCGGTACATCTCGCAGATGATCCTGTCCTCGGCCGGCGTGAAATGGCCGTGCTTCAGCCCCGGACGGAGGTAGTTGAGCCACCGGGAACGGCAGCTCCGCCCGCACCGCCCCAGCCCTGCAGACAGACAGACAGCCATGCATTGTGAGGGAAAAAGAAAAGAGAACTAATTTAGCTTATGCATGCATTACAAGGATCATTTCAGTGACAATGCTAATAAACACTGATGGCAATGCTAGCTCAAAGATGAACGACGACGAGCACCTAAACTGTCGGACAAGGCCTGCCAGCTGCGACCGATGCCCCCATGCCGTTGGATGTGGTTTATTATCAGCTCATCCTCCGCCTTTGACCACTTGCCCTTCTTCATCATCCTCTCTCACCCCGTGTGTACTAAACTAAACACCTGTCTCCATGAATTCAAGGGTACAGTATGGCGTGCATTTATAGGGATAGAGCCCCCTGCAGGGTAAAACACGTAATGCGTGATAATCTCGATGGTTTACCGTGGAGGGGTAAAATATCCCTCTCTCTTTCTTGTCGTTTTACCGGTTTGTCTTGTTTTTATATCCAACGATTCCTTTATTCTCAGCAAGGAGGAAAAGGAAGTGGTGTAAATGGAAGCAAGGGTAAAAAAAAACACTCGCACTATCAGAATTCGGCTCTTTACGGAGTGTCCCGATCTTTCTGACAAAAATACCGAACATATATATATCCTACAAGGGTATCATTCTGACGTTACGTTTTGATTTGTGTTCTCGACTTCTCTAGCTGCACGCGTCAATCTTAAGGCACGTTTATATAGAACAAAACGGGCTGTAAAAGAAATTATCCACGGAGTAATCAATTAATTAATCACGATGGCTTCGACGACGATGGTAACAGCAGCGGGCTAGCCCTTGTGCTTGTGGTCGGCGATTTTCGTCAGTGGTGTGCTCAGATTCCCTCCTCAGCTGAATGATGTGAACGGCAGTAGATGCAGCCTTTTTTTTACTTATCAGTGGTAGAATTTGACCTGTGACTGAAATGCATGCTAGCTCTAGGCTACACTCACAGACATCTCTCGAGATACCTTTTTAGATCCTAGCTATTGAGAAGTCGCTAATAAAAAGACGGTCTTATACGATGGCCTTCAAGTAATCAACTGTACAGCATGCATGAGCTCGACGAGCATATATAGAGCTCCTATCCTAGCACATACTCTTACGACCCAAAAGAAAGATGCGTATGCGTTTGCAGTGGCGGATTATATTACCGGCCCATAAGCCTGCAAACACGTTTTCAAAATTGTTAGAAATAGATTGGCACCAAGCCTGGTTTTACCTTGTCAAAGTGCATGCTTTCATGAAGAAACGGTACATACAGAGACAACTTCGATCCTCTCCGTACGTGTAGAATGTGGTTCGCCAGCTACATATAAAATCTTAATCTCTTATCCATCATTAAAATCTTCAGGGAAAACTCATTTACATCTAGATTAGTGTTTTTGACTGACATGGCTGCTTGTTTGATTCAGCTTCTAATATGTATTGAACAGGAGGTGCATCGAAGACAGGAAGCTTTATAATAAGCTTACAACATGTGAAATACAGGTTGAACTTCCAGGTCCAAGCTAATCCCAGTCTCAAATCGATTGCTGAACATCCAGCAGTGACTATTGGATTTTTTCTTACTATCTCCTAGTCTGCAACGGATTTTCATAAAGACAAGCAGAGCATAGAACATCAGCTGTTTCGTTCTTTTTTTAAAAAAAAATAGAAGAGGAGATTACAAAAAAAAAAAGTTCCGTTGCCGGGACTCGAACCCGGGTCTTTCGGGTGAGAGCCGAATATCCTGACCAGCTAGACTACAACGGATCCTGTAATCTAAAATAGTTTTATGCAAAATATTGCAATAAGTGAGGGTCAAATGGACCTAGCTAAGCGACCAGCGGCAATAGCTGAATCAAGATACCTATCGACTGTATTTGCAGCGATTCACCATTAGACGTTGCTACACAGACTATTCATCGACGAAGGTGGATTATACCAAACGGACATTCGTGAACGAGTGCCTACTCATTGGTTGATGAATGTGACGAGCACAGGGGCCGGTGTCCAAGCCTCCAACGACAGTTGGAGGCAATGTTTGACCAAACAAAAGAAAAAACAAAGATGGCAAAACAACTTTGTAATTGGGTCGAATGCATCACCGACTGATCCAAACACATACACATCTCTAAATCACCGTCCATTGATCCGACAGCGAAAGGCTGTCACAGGTTTAGTTATATATACTCCCTCTGTATTAAAATAGAGCTTTGCATTCACAAGAATTGCATATGCATCTGGAACAAAAAAAAAAGTAATTGTTTTGGGCGCCAGTTACTGAACAACAGTTTGTTCTTGTTGACGCCTTTCCGGAGCGTCAAACACTCAACAAGAACCGTGGCGGTGCCCTCTGCACAGGGGCAGACGGTCCGCGCGCGGGGCCGGACGGTCCGCGGCCTGGTGCGAGGCGCGATGGTACTCTCTGCGCAGGGCCGGACGGTCCGCGGCCTGGTGCGCGGCTAGGGCTTCTCTGCCTGACGGCCGGACGGTCCGCGCCCTGGGGCCGGACGGTCCGCGCGTACGCAGAGGCGGCGGAAGTCGCCGGCGGCGCCTGGATCTCGCTCCCGGGAGGGAGCCCGTCGGGGAGGAGAGATTCTAGGTGGTGTCTAGGCTCGGGCCGGCCGACCTAGACTCCTCTAATCGACGTAGAGTCGAAGAGAGACGAAGAATTTGGGGATTGGATAGCTAAATCTAAACTAGACTAGAACTACTCCTAGGATAAAATGTAAATTGTATTGATTGAAGGTTCGATTCGTTGTTTCAAATCGGCCGTAGACCTCTCTTTATATAGAGGAGGGGGGCTGGACCCTTTACACGACTGGATTCCGGGTTAATTCCGCAAATCTAGCCAACAAACATAGCACAAAACTCGGAACCCTAAATTGCTCTGCGCATGCGCGGACCGTCCGGCCCACAGGCGCGGACTGTCCGGACCGCGGACCGTTCGGCCTCAGGGCCGGACCGTCCGCCCGCTCAAAATGGTGCTCAACATATGCCCCCCTGCCTTTTGGTGGAGCTGAGCAAACCAAAAGCAACTAACTCGATGTGATTACATCGGTTCTCTTAGGCATCCTGCCACATACTAGGATGGTACTGTTTGAGGAAACGCCCATTCAAAGCCTTAGGCAAGTCCTTGCCTTGTAATGTTTGTAGCAAATAGGCGTTGCCAGACATCACCTGTTTTACTTTATAAGGACCTTCCCAGCTTGGTGACCATTTCCCGAACTTCCGGTCTTTATTCCTTAGAGGCAGAATGGTCTTCCACACCAGGTCCCCTACTTGAAATGATTTTGCTTTGACCTTCTTGTTGTAGGCTCTAGCTACCATGATTTTGTCCTTTTCTATTGCTCCCAAAGCTATCATCCTTTTGTCGGTCACCTCATCAATATTATCCATCATTGAATCATAATAATCAGTAGCAGTTAGATCATTTTGTCTGGCGAACCTGACAGCATTCAAACTTATTTCCACAGGCAACACTGCTTCCTACCCATAGACAAGCTCAAAAGGAGATACTTTAGTAGCCCTATGTTTAGATATTCTATGAGCCCATAAAGCCTCAGACAAAATTTTATGTCAATGTTTAGGATTATCAGATATTTTCTTTTTTATCAAATTAATCAATGTCCTATTGCTAGACTCGGCCTCACCATTGGCCTGAGCATAATATGGAGATGAATTAAGCAGCTTAATTCTGTATAATTCAGCAAATTCACGTACCTCCTTTGACATAAAAGAAGTACCTTGATCTGTAGTTAAGGTCTGGGGAGTGCCGAATCTATGAATGATATGCTCAGTTATAAACTCAATTACCTCCTTGTGTGTCATGTTCTTTAGAGCAACGACTTTAGTCCATTTGGTGAAGTAGTCAGTGGCAACTAACACAAACCGATGCCCCTTTGATGATGAAGGATGAATTTCTCCAATAAAGTCTAATCCCCATCCTCTGAACGGCCAAGGCTTGATGATAGGATGTAATTCGACTGCAGGGACCAACTGTAGGTCGTCGAATTTTTGACACACTTGGCAACCCTTGTAGTACTTGAAACAATCAGCTATCATACTAGGCCAATAAAAACCAGACCTTCGCAACAACCACTTCATCTTTGGAGCTGATTGATGAGTACCACAAATTCCCTCATGTACTTCGGCCATGGCTAATATAGCATCATCTGGGCCCAAGCACTTAAGCAGGATGTCATTGACTGTTCGGCGGTAAAGTTCATCACTCATCAAAACATACTTGAAAGTTGTTCGCCGAATGTTCTTATCTGCCCTGATATTGGGATTTCGTAAATAATTAAGTATAGGTGTCCTCCAATCACTTGCATCGGCTTCATTGTCAGCCGAATTGATGAAAAGAACATTTCTGGTAACCCCGGACGGTCCGGCGTCATCACGCGGACGGTCCGCGACCTGGGAATTTGGCTTTGCACTGGTTATCAGATTTTCAGTTTTGTGAAACTTCCCTCTCTTTATCCGATAACCTGATGCATCTTGTGCCAAATCATTAGCTCTATGATTCTCAACTCTAGAGATATGCCGAATACTGAATTCGTCAAAAGAATGGATTATGCTCCAACATTTCTCAAGGTAACTATTTAGAGTACCATCAAAACATTGATATTCTTCTAACACTTGTTGGACAACCAGCTGAGAATCACCAAATACCTTCACATGTTTTACTCCCATACCATTTTAAAGTTCTAAGCCGAATAGGAGGGCCTCATATTCAGCTTGATTATTAGTGCAATAAGTTTTCAATCGGCTAGAGAAGTCAAAGGAGACATTACTTGGTGAAACAAGTACAATGCCAATTCCTTGCCCTTCATTGCAAACTGATCCATCAAAATATAAAGTCCAAGGAGTAATAGTGAGGTATGACATGTCTAGCTCATGAATATCATTAACCCGATGTTCTACAATGAAATCCGCTACGACTTGGCCTTTCATAGATTTCAATGGTTCATAGGCCAAGTCATATTCTATTAGTGCATAAGCCCACTTACCAATTCTACCACTCATAATTGGGTTATGCAACATGTATTTGATCACATCGGCTTGACCAGAAACAGTGCAATGACTAGACAGTAAATAACATCTACATTTGGTGCATGCGTAAAACAAGCATAAGCATAACTTTTCAATAAAAGTGTACCTTGTTTCAGCATCCACCAACCTTCGGCTTAGATATGTCACCACATGCTCCTTCCCCTCAGTTTCTTGTGTTAGAACAGTCCCAATGACCTTATCCTCAGCTGCAATGTATAATCGAAATGACACTCCTGCTTGTGGTGCTTTTAATACGGGAGCCGAAGATAAGTATTTTTTGATGAGATCAAATGCTTCTTGCTGTTCTGCCCCTCAAGCGAATTCGGCATCATTCTTAAGCCGGAGAATAGGGGTAAACGCATCAATCTTCCCGGCTAGGTTAGAAATAAACCTTCGTAAATAATTCACCTTGCCGAGGAACCTCTGTACCTCGACCTTACAGGTCGGAGGCCCCACATTCCGAATAGACTTGATTCGGTCAGGGTCTATCTCTATACCATGTTCATGTATGACAAATCCCAAAAACTTACCAGCCGACACTCCAAAAGCACATTTACGTGGGTTCATTTTCAAACCATACTGACGCATTTTATCAAAGGCTTTGCGCAAATCAGCTATATGAGAACTAAACTCAGCCGATTTGACTACAATATCATCAATGTAAACTTCCACAGTGTTTCCTAACAATTCATGGAAGATCAAATTCATAGCCCTCTGATAAGTAGCACCAACATTTTTCAGACCAAATGTCATGACAACCCACTCAAATAAACCAATGAAGCCTGGACATATAAAGGCCGTTTTAGACGCATCTTCTTCGGCCATGAAAATCTGATTATATCCGGCATTACCATCAAGGAAGCTAATAATTCTATTTCCTGATGCATTATTGATTAATGTGTCGGCTATGGGCATGGGATATTCGTCTTTAGGAGTTGCTCTATTTAAATTGCGAAAATCAATGCATACTCTAAGTTTACCTGTCTCCTTCTTCTCCACCGGCACAATATTGGAGACCCACTCTGCGTATCTGCAAGGTCTGATAAAATCAGCTTCTAGCAGCCGGTGGATTTCGTCCTTGATGCGTGGGAGAAGATCCGGACGAAATGTTCTAGCTCTTTGCTTGAAAGGTCTGAAACCAGATTTAATAGGCAGCCGATGCTCTACGATCTCTCGGCTTAATCCAAGCATCTCAGTATAATTCCAAGCAAAGCAATCTGAATATTCCTTCAATAAACCGATCATCTCATCTCTAGAATCGGTCTCCAAGGTCTTGTTTACAAAAGTCGGCCTTGGAGTTTTACCATCACCTATGTCAATCTCCTCCAAGGGATCGGCCGATGTAAACCCCTGTCCTAGTTTATCAAGATCTCTGAATTCCTCTATCATGTCCCCCACAGAGGAATCAGATGATCTTTGTGTGATGGCGGACTTTCCAGTCTCGGGGACCGGATCATCCGTAATACTGTCTTTTCGTTGTGGTAAATGTTCGGTCTTAAAGTCCGAACTGTTTTGTGAAAGACCAGACTCATGAACTTTGTGTGTATTCATCATTTAAACTTTATTTAGGATTTAGCCGATTCTCCATCGGCTCTAGCATTACAGGAATGAAACCTTTCTTATCTATACTTATGAACTGATAATCAGAAAAATCTACTCCTGTGAGACATGTAGCAGTCTCATAAGTCCAGAGTACAGGGGCATCGGCCACAGCGATGCAGGCCGATACATCAGCATGTACTTGTTCTACCTCATCGCCTACCCATTGTATTAGCATTTGATGTAATGTAGAAGGTATACATTGATTGACATGAATCCAATCTCTACCTAGAATTAAACTGTAATTCCCTTCAACATCAGCGACGAAGAATGCAGCAGCAAGGGTCTTAGTCCCGATGGTTAATTCAACGGACGTGACTCCCCTGGCTTTGATCGAACTATCAGTTCCAACACCGCTGAGGGTCATGTTGGTTTTGACAAGTTCGTCATCTTGTTTACCTAATTTTCTGTATAATGAATAAGGCATTAGATTTACAGCCGCCCCTCCATCTACCAACATCTTAGCAATCGGTATCCCATCAATGTGGCCGCGCACGAAGAGCGGCTTTAAATGATTTACCGATTCCTTTGGTTTAGTAAAGGCGGCTTCTTTAGGACCAAAATCAAATTGGGCAACAACAGGTTCATCGTCGTCGATGATAGTACAATCGGCAGAAAATGTAATAATATTTACCTCCATACCTGGGTGTTCTGGAGACGCCTCGTAGTCGACCAGGTCTTCTCCCAGCAGGTCGTCCTCTTCCATTGATGTTGTCGTGTCGTTGGAGGCTTCCTGGTGAACGGCGGACGGTCCGCGCGCGGGGGCCGGACGGTCCGCGCCTGGTGCAGGTTGTCTAGAGGCTTCCTGGTGAACGGCGGACTGTCCGTGCGCGGGGGCCGGACGGTCCGCGCCTGGTGCAGGTTGACTTTCTATTTCTGTGGCCATTTGTTTTTTCTCAATGGCCTTCGGTCTCCATTTCTTTTGCGGTGGCGGGTACAGTGGATGTGTGTCATTAAATGTCTTTTCCGCCTCCTTCTCCTGGCTCTCCTTTGCTCTTAGGCGTTGTAATTTTCTCTTTTGGGATCGTGTCAATCCCGCTGGGCACCATCGAGGCATGGAGTATTTTGGATCGGCTGTTTTGATGGTAGCCGTATCCTTTTCTGTTGTGTTGGCCGATTCGCCGAAAATCATCGGCCCTTTATTGTCTCCCTGTATGACAACATCTGCAGTGCCTATTTTGATGATGTCCTTTTTTGTTGTTCTTTGAGTTGCTACAGGCATATGCCCCCCTGCCGGGTTGGTCGGCCTAGGAGGCCGAGTAGTCCGACAATCTTGTTGGGCCTGTGCCTGGTGACCGGATTCAACAGCGCTCAATCGGTCTTGCACTGGCGGCACCAACCTATCAAAAACGGATGTTTGGGGTGCCCCCCAGGCGGGGTACTGTGGCATTCCAAATGGATATGGTGGCATGCCCCACATTTGATTTGGGACATATGGTGGAGGTAAGTATGTGTATGGATATGGCATAGATGGATAAGGAGGTGGAGGGGTCCATGTCGGCATGTTAGGTCTCAATTGTACAATAGGACCTTTCATTTCTTCCGATTGGTGAGGTGGTCCAATCGGCCTGACCTGACGTTGCTCATGAATGGGTGAGCGGGGTCGCTTTGGTGGCCGGTCACTGGGGCCGGCCTTCTTTTTCACATATTTAGACAACAATTGATCGAAAGTCGGGCCAGGCTTGATCAGCCGACCAGCTGCTTTAAATGTATTTGTTTTCCACGTACCTATCTCTGGTCGTCGTGGTTTGAAGGTACGTGGTCGCTGCGAGTCCTGAGCATGGCCGGACCGTCCGCCAGAGTCCTCCGGACCGTCCGGAGAAGCGTCGGACTGTCCGCGTCGGGACGGCGGACTGTCCGTGATGCGCAGCACGGGTTCCCGCAACTGTCTCCCTGTCTGCGCTTGCCCCCCAGTGCTAGAGGCTGTGATGGTCACCTTCAGGGTCTCCCCTCCATCACTTTCCTGCAAGAAACTTTACAATCCCCATCGGCCTTTTTAGCATTGTCGATGATTGTTTCCTTGCCTTTGCCTTTATCGGCTGTATTTGGCCGAACCAAGACTTTCTTGCCCTCGAAGTCAATCATGTTCATCGGAAAGGGCTCTGTATCCACCTGCATTTCCTGAAATTTCAATCGTCCTTCGTTAATGGTCATTGAATCTGTCGCCGAAATACATTACAATCATTAGTGGCATGAGAAAATGAGTTATGCCACTTGCAGTACGCACGACGTTTTAGCTCGTCGGTGGATGGAACAGTGTGATTTATTTTAATATTGCCATTTTTAAGTAACTCATCAAATATTTTATCACATTTACCAACATTAAATGTAAACTTTACCTCCTCTTGCCGTTTCTTTTGAACCGGCTGTAAGGAAGCACAAGCCGAAGATTTGGCCTGCTTTGGCCAAACCATTTCAGCAGCGTACACTTCTGCTGATTCGTCATCTGAGCTACTTTGGTCGCATTCTACTATGTGTACGTTGTGACGCATTGTTTTAGCAGTTTCTTTGCTCCGGCTTTCGCAAGCCAAAGCTTTCTGGTGTAACTGTGCTAGTGTAAAAAATTGGATGCCTTCTAATCTTTCTTTTAAATAATATCGCAGACCATTAAAGGCTAATCCTACTAGCTGTTTCTCTGCTAAATGAATTTGAAAGCATCGGTTTCTTGTATCTCAGAATCTCCGGATGTAATCATTAACCGATTCATCTTTTGTCTGTCGCAACGACACTAAATCTACCAAATCCAACTCATAGTCACCGGAGAAAAAATGATCATGAAATTTTTGTTCTAGATCCCCCCATGATGAAATGGAATTAGGAGGTAAAGTGGCATACCATGCAAACGCGGTTCCTGTTAGTGATAATGAAAATAAACGTACGCGAAATGCCTCTGTGTCGGCCAATTCTCCCAATTGTGCTAAGAACTGGCCTATATGTTCGCGTGTGTTTTTCCCTTGATCACCCGAAAATTTTGCGAATTCGGGTATCCTAGTTCCATGTGGGTATGGGTGGTGATCAAATCGGCTGTCATAAGGTTTCCGATATGATTGCCCCCCAGGGACCATGCTTGCTCCGAGCTTATCTCGGAACGCCCCGGCTATTTCTTCCCTTACTATATCAATGGCAGCCGGTGCGAGACCACCGGCTCTCTGGTCAAACATAGGTGGGGTTGGCTGGATATTAGCATGTTGTCTTTCCCCCCATTGGTTTGAGTTACGTGGTGCATTTTCATTTGCCCTATATGGGTCATAGGTTTGATCGTTTCTTTCCGGCCTCCTGGGTGGGGCCGGAAAGCTTTCCTGGGCTCTGGATCTTGAATTAATGGGTTGATGCATTGTATAGTGCGATGGAAAGTGCTGCTGGGACGGGTGAGGATTCCGGTAACAATCCTCCTCAAAAAGGTCATGTGCGGACTGTCCGGACATTGGCCCGGACCGTCCGTGATTATGTGCGGGCCGTCCGTTGTTGTACGCGGACGGTCCGACTGGGTAGTTTAGATTCTGTGTCGTGTGTGGTGGTTCAGGTGCATATCTAGGTAACTCATTAAAAATCGGCCCGACTGTTGTTGGTCCGGACGGTCCGCGCTCACGTGCGGACGGTCCGGGCATGTGCAGATTGGCTGATTTGCTGCCGATTTGCGGTTGCTCAGGGTATGTATCCATCGGCATCCCATAAAGGGGTTGTGACTGGTCGTGACAACCTGTAGCCGATGTGTTACGCGTGTTACCTCCTAACTCAACCTCGTGCGAAGGAAAATTTGTGATACTAGATTTATCAAATGCACGTACTAGTCTCTTAAGATCGCTTTGCATACCCCCTATGATGTTCTGCATTTGTTCACGCTGATCTTCTACATAATTTATAAGAGATTGCAGATCGTTGGTATTACTTACATTGGGGATATCTGGCGTGGGTTGGAGCGAAGCCGGATCCGTCGCCCGATGTCGGACGACCTTGTTGTTCCTGTCCACTTTGAAGTTGGCCAAGAACTTTGCTTTCGCCTCCTGGATCATCCGCTCCTTGTGCTCCTCGAACTGGAGCTGCTCGTCAGCCGGCAAGGTTTCCCAAGTCGGCTCTATGATGTTGCTTGGAGAAATATCAGAGCTATCCCTTGAACCGGCCATTGAGGGCCGATTTGATGAGCTTAGATATGTATGTCCCCAGCGAAGTCGCCAAAAAGTATGTTGACGCCTTTCCGGAGCGTCAAACACTCAACAAGAACCGTGGCGGTGCCCTCTGCACAGGGGCAGACGGTCCGCGCGCGGGGCCGGACGGTCCGCGGCCTGGTGCGAGGCGCGGTGGTACTCTCTGCGCAGGGGCGGACTGTCCGCGGCCTAGGGCCGGACGGTCCGCAGCCTGGTGCGCGACTAGGGCTTCTCTGCCTGACGGCCGGACGGTCCGCGCCCTGGGGCCGGACGGTCCACGCGTACGCAGAGGCGGCGGAAGTCGCCGGCGGCGCCTGGATCTCGCTCCCGGGAGGGACCCCGTCGGGAAGGAGAGATCCTAGGTGGTGTCTAGGCTCGGGCCGGCCGACCTAGACTCCTCTAATCGACGTAGAGCCGAAAAGAGACGAAGAATTTGGGGATTGGATAGCTAAATCTAAACTAGACTAGAACTACTCCTAGGATAAAATGTAAATTGTATTGATTGAAGGTTCGATTCGTTGTTTCAAATCGGCTGTAGACCTCTCTTTATATAGAGGAGGGGGGCTGGACCCTTTACACGACTGGATTCCGGGTTAATTCCGCAAATCTAGCCAACAAACATAGCACAAAACTCGGAACCCTAAACTGCTCTGCGCATGCGTGGACCGTCCGGCCCACAGGCGCGGACCGTCCGGCCCACAGGCGCGGACTGTCCGGACCGCGGACCGTCCAGCCTCAGGGCCAGACCGTTCGTCCGCTCAAAATGGTGCTCAACAGTTCTTATCCACCATTAGAATCTCCATCAGCAATACTTCAGGGAGAACTCATTCACAGTTAGATTAACCTTTTCACATGGCTGATTTTTTTTTAATTCAACTTCCGTATATATATAATAGCTTTAAGCTTACATGTGAAATGCAGGTTCAACTTCCACGTCCAAGCGATATGAAAAACTATACTCTCGGCTTGCTCATAATTAGTCCCAGTCTCAAATAGATATCCGATTGCTGAACGTCCAAAGGTGACACTGATTGGCAGATATTGGATTTTTCTTACCAACTAGTAGAGCTGAAACACGGTAGTTTTTATAAACACAGGTAGATAGAGCATAGAACATCAGCTGTTTCATTTATAAAACTGGGAAAAGGGGAGCAGAACTGTTTCAAAGATAGAAAGAGCAGCTGGCAAAAAAAGAATTTCCGTTGTCGGGACTTGGACCCGGATCTCTCGGGTGAGAGCCAAGTATCCTAACCACCTAGACTACAACAAATTCAATGATCTAAAGTCAGAATGAGGGTTGCTGACTTGTTGCTCGTCAGGTTGCTGCACAAGAGGGGCATTCACAATCCATTGGTCCTAATCCCCCTGAATATTATCAGCTGGCTGAACCTGGGCATTGTTAGACTACCCGTCTAGGATTCTAAGGTTTGGGGTGTTCCCCTTGTAATTACCGTCTCACCCCTCACTGTAATGGGCCTGGCCCAGTTACTAAGTCTATTAATACTACTCCCCATCCCTGGTTAGGGGCATGGGTTCGTATTCCAACATGGTATCAAATTAGGTTTAGGTTTAGGTCTTGTCCAACAGCAGCTACAGCCGCCAGGGGCTTCTCCTCGCCCTGCAGCCGTCGCCGGCCCCCAGCCGCCGGCCCCCCTCCCGCCGCCGGCCTCTCCTCTCTCTCCCTCCATCCCAGCCGTCGGCGCCTCCTCCCCCTCCCTCCCTATCCAGCCGCTGGCGCCTCCTCCCTCTCCCTCTGCGCAGGCACGCCGCCCGCGCCTCCTGCTGCCTGCACCTCCTGCCTGCGCGCCCTGTTGGCGTCGTGCTCGCACAGCACGCGCGCCCGCGCTCTCCTCCCCCTTCGTCGCCGCCGCCAGCAGCCCTCTGCTGCCCGCCGCCGCGCCCTCTGCCCATGGCGGACCTCCCCACGGACGAGCACACCGCTGGCCTGGCGCACTCGCCCCTGGCCGCGGGCCTGGGCACGGCCCCCGCTTCCCTAGCCGCCGCCATCGCCTCCCTGGGCCTCCCTGCTGCCGGCCAGACCCACCCCATGGGCCCCGGCCGCTCCCTGGCAGATGCCGAGGCTCCCTACATCGTCGGCCTCAGGCCCCTCCGCGACGTCTCTTCCCCGGCCCTCCGTCGAGGCTCTCCACCGGGGTTTCCTGCCCTCGCGGCACCCCCCGGTACCGACTCCACACTCGGCGACACCCTTGCTACGATCCAGGCGGCTGTGACGGCCTCGCGGGAGCGCGAGCGCGCCGCCTCCCTCGCCCTGGAGCGTGAGCGTGCCCTGGGTGCCGCTCTGACCACCCAGATGGCCACCACGCAGCGCCTCCTCGGCCGCCCGCCGGTCGCCTCTGTGGAACCCCCAGAGGACCCCCTCGCCTCTGACCTCGACGCCGACCTCATCGCTGCTCTCCACGCTCAAGCCGCAGGTCTGCACAACATCCGGGCTCTCATGTCCGTGGTGTTGGATCCGGCGTCTCCCCACTACCCCCATTGGCGAGGACAGGTCCTTCTCACGCTGCGGAGGTTCGTCCTCGACGACCACGTCCTCATCGACCACGACGCTCCGCCGCCTCGCTCCTGGTGCCTCATGGACAGCGTTGTCCTCTCGTGGCTCCACGGCACCATCACCGTTGAGCTCCAGGACATCATCCGCGACCAGGCGGACACTGCGCGCCAGGCGTGGCTCGCTCTCGAGGACCAGTTCCTCGGGAATCGGGATGCGCGGGTGCTCCACCTCGATGCCCAGTTCCACCTGTTCTCTCAGGGGGACCTCTCCGTGGGAGAATACTGCCGCCAGATGAAGGGTCTGGCTGACTCTCTCCGCGATCTCGGCGAGCCAGTTGCCGATCGTACCCTGGTGCTGAACCTCCTGGGTGGCCTCAGCCCTCGCTACGGCCACCTGAAGGCTCTCATCAAGCGGAGCGTGCCCTTCCCCACCTTCCACGCCGTGCGGAACAAGCTTCTCCTTGAGGAGCTCACCATGGCGAATGAGGCACCTACTCCTGCCTCGGCTCTCTACAGCGCTCCTACCAGCGGTCTGCCGCCTTCAGGGGGCCAGGCCACCCGTCCTCCGTCGACCGGGGCTCCTACCCGTCCTCCACCCGCCGTCCAGGCGGCCCCTCGTCCGACTTCCACGACCGACGAGGGTCGTCGCTCCCGCAAGGGCGGCCGTGGGGGCGGCGGCTCCTCTCGTGGTGGTCCCTCCGGCCGGGGTGGCGGCCACGCATGGCCGTCATTCTACAACCCCTGGACCGGGACCATCGCCATGTGGCCGGGCCAGGCACCGAGTGCCTCCCGTCCTCCGGCGCCGGCCCTCCTGACTGCACCTCACTACGGCATGCCTCCTTACGGTGTACCCGTCGTGCCCCAGGCTCCGCCTGCGCTCCTGCTCCTGGGGACCCACACCTCGACGCCTTGGTCCCCGCCGGCCGGTGGTTGGGACAACGCCTCCCTCGCTGCTGCCTTCAGCACCATGGCGATGACCCCACCCCCCTCCGACTGGGTGATCGACTCCGGTGCCTCGTACCACACCACTCCCACGACAGGCACGCTCTCTCGCTCTCATCCCCCCTCCCCTCTCACCCATCCTCGATCGTTGTTGGAAACGGTTCCACTCTGCCAGTCACCTCAGTAGGTGCCTCGGTTCTCCCTGGGACGTTTTACCTCAACGATGTTCTCGTAGCTCCCCACATCACTCACAATCTTCTTTCTGTTCGTCGATTCACCACTGACAACTCCTGTTCCATTGAGTTTGACCCCTCTGGTTTTTCTGTGAAGGATCTGGCCACCAGGACCCTTCTCGCCCGCTGTGACAGCTCGGGGCCGCTCTACACGCTCCAGCCCTCCACCGTCGGCGTGTCTCCACCCCCTGTCCTGGTCTCCACCACCTCCTCCACCACATGGCATCGTCGTCTCGGCCATCTTGGTCCCGACGTCATGACCAAGATTACCAGTAATCTAGATCCTTCATGTAGTAGGGGACATTTTGAGGGTCTCTGTCATGCTTGTCAGTTAGGCCGACATACTCGTCTCCCATTTACTACTTCTTCTTCTCGGGCTGAGCAGGCTTTTGACCTGGTTCACTGTGATCTTTGGACCTCCCCTGTACTCAGTCTTTCTAGTTATAAATACTATTTGGTGATTTTGGATGATTTTTCCCATTTTCTCTGGACCTTCCCGCTTCGGTTGAAGTCGGACACATTCACCACCCTCACACACTTCTTCACCTGGGTATCCACTCAGTTTCGTCGCCCGGTCCATGCTCTGCAGTGTGACAATGGCCGCGAGTTCGATAACAACGCCTCTCGCTCTTTCTTCCTCACTCATGGCATCCAGTTGTGTCTCTCGTGCCCCTACACCTCTGCACAGAACGGCCGAGCCGAACGCATGATCCGCACCACCACTAATATGCTCCGCTGCCTCCTCTTTCAGGCGTCTCTCCCTGCCAGCTACTGGGCAGAGGCCCTGCACACTGCCACCCACCTCCTCAACCGTCTTCCCTCGAAGGCGGTGCGCCACCCTACCCCTCACTTCGCCCTATACGGCACAGCCCCTTCCTATGACCACCTTCGCGTGTTCGGCTGTGCCTGCTACCCTAACACTTCCGCTACCGCTCCACATAAGCTTTCTCCTCGCTCCACCCGCAGTCTATTCCTTGGCTACTCCCCTGACCACAAGGGGTACCGGTGTCTGGACCTCACCTCCCATCGCATCATCATCTCTCGTCATGTCATCTTCGACGAAGATGTGTTTCCCCTTGCTGGCTCCACCCCACCCACTGATCTTGACTCCCTCCTCGAGTCCGATCCGATTCCTCCCCCACCTTCGGCTCCCCGTCTTGCGCCGTTACCTGCTCCTCATGCGGCAACTACGACCTCTTCCGCGCCACGCGCGGCCCCTTTCGACCCCGCCTGCGCCACGCGCGGCCCCGTCGACCCTGCCTGCGCCACACGCGGCCCTGTCGATCCTGCCTACGCCACGCGCGGCCCCGTCGACCCCGCCTGCGCCACGCGTGGCCCCGTCGACCCCGCCTGCGCCTCGCGCGGCCCCATCGACCCCGCCTGCGCCACGCGCGGCCCCATCGACTTCGGCTCGCTTCGCCAACCCCGCACTCGTCTACCATCGCCGCGGCCACGCCACTACCTCGGCGCCCCCCGACTCGAGCCCGTCGATGAGCGCGGCCTGGTTCGCCGACCCCGCCGTCGTCTATCACCGCCGCGAGCCGGCCCTGTCGGTGTTTTGGGTCCGACCGCACACCCGGGGTTGCCCCTCAAGGTGTTTTTAGGAGTAGGACGGTGTCGACAACTGTAGCAAAATGGTTCGTGCCGATTGCACGAGGAACAGTGGACAAGGTTTATAGGTTCGGGCCGCTTAGAGATGCGTAACACCCTACTTCCTGGTGAGTGTGCCTGGTGAATGTGGTTACAAGAGAGCTCTCTGGATTGAGAACATAGAGAGTTGATGGGGGTGGCTAAGTAATAGGGTCCATCGTTCTGAAGGGGTGCCCCCTAGGCCTTATATACTCGACCGTGGGGCAATACATGTGGATATGATAACAACGAATAGCTAAAAGATAGTGAACTGCTTGAGTTTATCTTCATGTAGCTCTGCCGACTTATCCTCGCATGGCTCCGTTGCATGGGGGCTCCAGCGCGGGGAAGTCGGATCTCTGTTGCGGTCACTCGCTCGACGTTGTGGGCCGTCCGGGTTTGCACCAATCCGGCCTCGTGTCGATCTGCTTTGCTGGTTGTTTCTTCCCAGGCCCACGAAAGATTGACCTTACGATTTACTGGGCCCTTGGGCCTTTCGTGAGGTCTTTTACTCTTTTAGTGGACCCGGGGGATATCTATCCCCACAAGCCCCCGATCTTTGGGTTTATTTAGAGGTAATCAGCCCAAAGATCCCAGGTCCAGCTTGCAGGTGATTTGAAGAAAATGACTTCCTATTGTCTTCTCCTGCTTTGATCACTCGTAGACCGAAGCCTAGTTTCGTGCTTGTGCCTTAGAGGTCGGCATTTCAATTTGTAGGATTCTGAACTTCATTGGGTGCACCGGAGGTGCACCCAATGGGTGTAGCCCCCGAGCTTCGAGTAGATTTTAGAAAATAATCTACTCGAAGGTCTTCCCCAGAAATTATTTCTATTTGTGCTCCTGCGTTTTAGTTGAGGGCTGGCCTTTTAATCTTGTCCCACACCTTAGAAGTCGGCACTGTCTTGGCTTGGAATGATAATCCATGGGGTGCACCGGAGGTGCACCCAATGGGTGTAGCCCCCGACCTTCAAATGGATTTTAGAGGGTAATCCATTCGAAGGTCTTTCTTTTGTGTCTGTTTGCTGAAAATTATCCTTTCTGTTTGTAGAAATTGGCACGAAGCTATTCGCATTATGCTTTGGAGGTCAGCATTATGTCATCAATATTTTGCTTCAGAGGTCAGCTTGTTTTTTGTCTTTAGCGACCGAGTTCGCAATCCCTCCATATCTTGCTAGGTAGTGCAATTTATTTGCTCTGCGATTGATTGGACGTTTGATGGACGTTCTCTGTCTAGTCTTCACGTCGCTTCTGTCGGCCATATTTTGTACTTCACTGGCTATATTTGGCTTTCCTCTGATCCTTACTGATATCTCATTTTTGTCTTGAGGTATTCACTGCGTGCCCTGCACAGATGTGACCGTTTTGAAAAATATACTGATAATTTCTGGGCGTCCCCCCCCAATGGGTGTGGGCAAGGGACGGCTTGGTACGCTGAGTGTTTTAGCCGGCTGCTTCTGAGTAGTAATGTGATGTGACGGCGGGTGTATTCATATCCTCCGCGCTGTTGACTGGAGTCCCAATGGGTGTTGTGTTGCGTGAAACGGCGTCAGTCGCCTGACGTGCCTTCAGACGGGTTGAAGCGCTTATTGAATGCTTTGCGACTGTTCAGTGACCGCGGTTGGAGGTGAGCGGTTGCCTTCTCCTTCTATAAATAACGTCGTTGTCTCTCTGGCTTTTTCACATCTCTCGCTGTTCTCTGTTGCTTCCCTTTCTTCTCTCCCTTCTGCTTCCACCATGGGC
This sequence comes from Zea mays, assembly GCF_902167145.1. Lineage (NCBI taxonomy): Eukaryota > Viridiplantae > Streptophyta > Magnoliopsida > Poales > Poaceae > Zea > Zea mays. The sequence goes on along the minus strand of NC_050100.1, from coordinate 25,503,418 downwards.
AAGAACAACAAGCGCAAGCGTGAGCCGACTCCTCCATCGGAGGAGTTTGGTGACTCGGAATACTCAGAGGAGGAATTCTCCTCTGAGTCTGAGGGGTCTCTGGCTCCCATCCCCCTGCGTGAGTCGTCTGACGACTCAGACGACTCCCAGGGGCTCGTGGCGGAGGTCTGGACATACATCCGGGCCGTCGAGCGTTCCGGGCTCGAGGGCTCGGATGAGTCGGAGTACTCCTCGAATGAGGAGGACTCGGACGGCGGCGGCGAGGACGAGGACGACGACGACGACGACGACGGTGGCGACGGTGACGGTGATGGCAGCGGCAGGGGCGGCGGCGGCGGCAGCAAGGACGGTGACGGCGGCAGCAGCAGGGGCAGCAACCGGGGCGGCAGCAGCAGGGGCAGCACCAGGGGCGGCAGCGGCGGCGGCAGCAACAAGGCCAGTGGCTAGATGCCACTGGTCTTTTAGATATTAGTATAATATGGTTAGAATAAGGTAGTAATATTTAGTAGTGTAGAGTAGTATAGTGTAGTGTAGTAGTAGTAGCAGTAATGTAATGTAATGTAGTAGTAGTAGTAGTAGGGAAGTATCAACTCATAAAGAGTTGATTTGTAAGTATGTTATCTTCCCTTCTAATGAAAGAATGATGTTAGCTTTTCCTTGATGACTGTCCTGCTTGTTTGTGAGGCTAATTCCTTTGATAGAGTAAGTGAATAACTCGGGCATCAAACTGATGCTTTCAGAAATAGTTGCCGAGTAACTTTGTAGATGGTGTCGGCGCTTGTAGAGTAACTGCCGAGTGATTGAACACGATATCAGCGTTTTAGAGGTAACGCCGAGTGATTGGAGGGTGACATCGGCGTTTCAGAGGCAATGCCGGGCAACTGAACACTATATCAGCGTTTTGGAGGCAACGCCGAGTGATTGAATATGATATCAGCGTTTTAGAGGTAACGCCGAGTGACTGGAGGGCGACGTCGGCATTTTAGAGGTAATGCCGAGCGACTGAACACAAAATCGGCGTTTTGGAAGCAACGCCGAGTGATAGCAGGCCGCGCGAGCCACTTTGAGGATGATGACCGAGTGATGAGGTGGCGCACCGGTGTTCTGGAGATAAGTGTCGGGTTTCCACGTGGCACGCTGGGGTTTTGGAAATAACCGCCGAGTGATGACTGGGCACTTTTTGAAACGGTATCTGGCTCGAGAATATCCCATAAGAGCTGCGCTTTTAGCCGCCTTTGCTTTCCGTGCCCTAGTTCTTGCTTTCCCGCTTCTGAATCCTTTCTGCCATTCGCCTCCCACTCTGCTCGCTGGTAGAATCGAGATGGCGCCCAAGAGGAAGACCGCGGGCTCGTCTGCTGTGGTGATTCCTCCAATCGATCCCAACAGCCAGTTGCCTTTCGCAGGTAACCACATGTCCATCATTTCTAAAACTGAACTTCTCCACCTCATATCTATCGGGGTTCTTCCTCCGCGAGAACTCTGTTCTTCGCGGATTTGCCATGGGTTTACTGTTCCGACAGAGGATACCCATGAGTCAGTTGTTTACGCCCCTTTCCTTCTCCGCGGCCTTGGCCTTCCCATCTCTCCCTTTTTCCGCGGCCTCCTTGATTTCTACCATATTAACTTGACCCATTTGAACCCCAATTCAATTCTGCAAATCTCCATTTTCGTTCATTTATGCGAGGCCTTTCTTGGCGTGCTGCCACATTTCGGTTTATGGAAATACTTGTATCATTGTCGCCCTGGGATGGCCGGGGACAACATCAGTTGGTCGGGGGTGCCAGCTTGGAAATGCGCCGTGGGAGGAAAACTGAATATCTCGAGATCCCCCTCAAGGACAGTATTAAGGGATGGCGCCTGGAGTGGTTCATAGTCGAGAATTATGGGAATTCTCTCCCCTCCCGGTCGGGAAGACAGCCGGACGTTCGCACCCCAAGCTGGACCGAGTCTCCCACAGATCAGGAGGTAGCTGAGGCAGGTGTGTTGCTAGCTGAAGTTGGACTGCTGAAAGAGAGGGGTCTGACTGCTGAAGCTGTGGTTTCTGACTTTGTTTTCAAGAATATTCAGCCACTGAAAGACAGGGCCTATCCAACTTATCTGTATCGAGGGCTAGCCGACTCAACTCGGGTTACCAACAGGAGAATTCCTTCTGCAGACTTGGTGAGCCGACTTGAAATGATACTCAGGGGCAAGGTGTCAAATGTTGGTGCTCCAGTGGCGTACTCGGCCTGGAACTTGCCACCTCCCAAAGCCTTCACTCTTTTCGTGTCGAATCCACCCATTACTGATGGCAGTTTGGGCCTTAGAGTGCGACCCTCTGCTGAAGAAGTCAGTGCTTTGGTTGCCTCGCTTGGGGAGATTCCTGATGACGAACGACATGTTCATTTTGAGGTGCCCCTGAACTCTAGTGATGCAGAGATAAGCGCTATGCTTGATTTGCTAGCTGAGGATTCATCCGATGCTGCTCCTGCTGGGACGTTGGTAGTGGCGCCTCTCCCAGAGGCTGATACGACTTTGGATGTTCAGAAGCCTGTCAGTGCTCGCCCGAGGTGCCCTTGCCGAACCAATCAGCCTGATCCTTCTGTTGATGAGCAGAAGAAGAAAAGAAGACGCCTCCGGCGAGTATCCAGTTTTGATCAGGACACTGGTACCTCAGTTCCTGCTATTGAAGAAGTGCCTGCGACTGGATTTACTGACGCTGACCCCAATGGGTGTACCCAATCCGTTGTTGATCCCATAGTGGGTGCCCCATCTGTTGCTGATCCCAATGGGGGTGCTGCTTGTGTTGCCAATGTGGATGATGAGGAAGAGGAAAATGAGATTCCTTTGACTCGGAAAAACAGTCGGCAGTTCATCGCCAGTGGTGAAAGTAGTGGAGTTCCCTCTCCTGCTTTGTCTGCCCTCATTGGTCTGCAAGAACTGTCCCTGGCCAACTTTGATCAGACTCTGGAGGATATGGTCCCAGAGGGCTTGTTATCGGAGCCAGTGGATGATGGTGCAATGGAGGCTTGTGCTGACGCGCCCGATGCTGGGTTGAGGTCATCCCATGCCTCGTCGACCTTAGAACGCGATCTCGAGGGCCGGGAGACTGACTTGGATCGTCCTGGTCCTATGGAAGTAGCTGAGGGCCCGTCAACCTTAGAGGTGGTTACTGCAGAGAGCTTGGACCTCAAGAATGGTGCTGACACATGCCCAGCCCCCGAGGGTGTCGCCGGGGATGACTTAGCTCAGGTGAAGAGTGTAAGCCACTGCCCAGCCCCCGAGGGTGCTGCCGGGGATGATCCGGCTCAAGCGGGCAGTGCAAACTATGACCCAGCCCCCGAGGGTGCCCGAGCAGGGTCTCCTTCCTGTACTTCCATGGATGTTCATGCGGGATCTCCTCCACACTCTGGCTGTATGGTGGTAGTTCAGACCTTGGACCAGGGAGTCACTTTAGAGGGCAGCGTCCCCGCTGATCAGGTGTTTGGCTCTGTTGAAGGCGCCGAGCTGATTCCTACTGGTTCGTTGCAAGCTGCTTCGGGTGGTGGTCTTACGCCTGGTTATCAACTGATCTCTCCTGATTTGGGGATCCCTTCGTTCTTTTCCAACCTCCAGGTACCGTGATGTACTTTAGTTTGATTTTCACATTGCCTGAACTGCTGTTATTACACTCATTTGTTCTCCTCATCAGGCTTTGGTGGATGGGATGGCCAGCCAGCTGAGATTGCAGGGTGCTTCCGCCCCAGAAGTGGCTTCGTCTCTTGCGTGTTGGAATCCAGTGTCACTTCAGCATCGCGTCTCTGAATTAGAGGCAACCAACACTGGTTAGTGCTTTTTTTTGCTTCTCTCTGCCTTCTCTGTGGATTGCTTTACCTTCTGACCCCGTTTTGTTTGATTATCCCTTGCTAGGAATGACTCGGCAGATTTCAATACTTGAGGAGAAGCATTCCCGAGATCAGGCTGAATTGGTTCGGCGGTGTGCTGACTTCGAGGAGAAGTACTCTCAGAGCCAAACTGAACTGGGTCAAGTCTCTGCTGCCTTGGATGACGCCAATGCACTGAGTTCTTCTCTTCATGCCCAGCTCGATTCTGAAAAGGTAATTTACAAAACTGAGCTTTGCCTTGTTGTGTTCCTATTGCTTGCTTGGTTTTTGAAGGAGTTGATTTTTGCTCGCAGGAAGAAAAGTGTATCCTTGCTGCTTCTCGTGACAATCTTGACAGATTGTATCGTGATTCTAGCAACTCGCTGACCATCTTGGAGAGGAGTCACCGCTTTACAATGGAGGAATTGGACAATCAACGTTGTAAGCTGCAGGAATCCGCGGACGAAGTGACCCGCCTCAAGCAGCTGATATCAGCAAAGGATGCCACCATCAAGGAACTCCGAGCTTCCAAGAAATCCATTGTCCAGGAGTTAGAGACTGCTCAACTGGCTGCTAAAGTTGCCGAGGAAACTTCTGTTACTCTCAAAGCCCAGCGCGACAGAGCCATGGACAAGGCTATTCGGGCGGGACGAATCTTGATGAGGAGACCCGACGTGGTTGTCCCTGAAGACATAAGGGCTGATGTGAATGCTGCCCCTGATTCCTCGAGTCACCCTTCTTCGTCGGTCGTTCCTGAGAAAGACATTGCGAAATAGAGAAACATTTTGCGTGCTTTGAGCGCGCGGTTAGTATGATCGAGTATTTAGAGGACATCAGTTCAGCATTCGAATGATAGAATTACTCTATTATTGTATCAGAATTTATCGGTTCGTAAGTCTGCAGTAATGAAATGACGCACGATGATTATGAAATTTGTTTGCGGGGTATAGAAGTTATCCCCTGAATTGCATAGACATGAGCATGTTGCACCGGCTTAAGTCGCCGCTGACTTTAGCCGATTGCTCCATTAGTTGGGCATAGTGGTCACCCCGAGTTAAGTAAGCGTGAGCATGTTGCATCGCCTTAAGTCGTTGCCGACTCAAGTCGATTGCTCCGTTAGTAGGGCATAGTGGTCACCCCGAGTTAAGTAAGCGTGAGCATGTTGCACCGCCTTAAGTCGTTGCCGACTTAAGTCGATTGCTCCGTTAGTAGGGCATAGTGGTCACCCCGAGTTAAGTAAGCGTGAGCATGTTGCACCGCCTTAAGTCGTTGCCGACTTAAGTCGATTGCTCCGTTAGTAGGGCATAGTGGTCACCCCAAGTTAAGTAAGCGTGAGCATGTTGCACCGCCTTAAGTCATTGCCGACTTAAGTCGATTGCTCCGTTAGTAGGGCATAGTGGTCACTCCGAGTTAAGTAAGCGTGAGCATGTTGCACCGCCTTAAGTCGTTGCCGACTTAAGTCGATTGCTCTGTTAGTAGGGCATAGTGGTCACCCCGAGTTAAGTAGGCATGAGCATGTTGCACCGCCTTAAGTCGTTGCCGAATTAAGTCGATTGCTCCGTTAGTAGGGCATAGTGGTCACCCCGAGTTAAGTAGGCGTGAGCATGTTGCACCGCCTTAAGTCGTTGCCGACTTAAGTCGATTGCTCCGTTAGTAGGGCATAGTGGTCACCCCGAGTTAAGTAGGCGTGAGCATGTTGCACCGCCTTAAGTCGTTGCCGACTTAAGTCGATTGCTCCGTTAGTAGGGCATAGTGGTCACCCCGAGTTAAGTAAGAATACAAGTCGATCGTAAGTGAACTGAGTATCTCTGAAACCTCTTTTTTATTGATGATATATTTCCACTTTACAGAGTACATCGTCGTCCCAACAGTTTTGAAATACAGCTAGGGATAAAACTTTCTGAGGTGTTCTATGTTCCAGGAGTTCCCAATTTCTGTGCCGTCCATCTGAGTGAGACGATACGATCCGGGCCGAGTGACTTTTGCTACCATGAAGGGTCCTTCCCATAAGGGTGATAACTTGTGCCGTCCCTCCCCCGTTAGAATTCGGCGGAGGACGAGATCTCCTACTGAGAAGAATCGTTGTCGCACAGCCTTGTTGTGATAGCGCCTTAGAGTCTGTTGGTACCGTGCTGATTGGATTACTGCGTTAAGCCGTTCTTCTTCAAGTACATCAATGTCCTCCAGCCTGGTGGCCTCAGCTTCTGCTATGCTTTCGAAGATCAACCTTGGCGCCCCAAACTTGAGATCGGCGGGTAGCACTGCTTCCGACCCATAGACCATGAAGAAAGGAGTGTTTCCATGCAGGGCTCGGCTAGGTTGGGTTCTTAGGCTCCAAACGACATAAGGCAATTCCCTTATCCACTTTCCTGCGAATTTTTCATTCTTATCAAAGACCTTTTTCCTGAGTGCCTCCAATATCATCCCGTTGGCTCGCTCAACCTGCCCGTTGGCTCTTGGATGTGCTACAGATGCATACTTGATCTGAATGCTCTTTTGCTCGCAGAAGTCGAAGAATTCTGAACTTGTGAAGTTGGATCCTAAGTCAGTTATGATGCTGTTTGGTATCCCGAATCTGAATATTATGTCTTGTATGAACTCCACGGCCTTAGCAGAGGTTAAAGAAGCAATGGGCTTGAATTCTATCCATTTAGTGAATTTGTCGATCGCCACCAATACATGAGTGTATCCTCCTTGAGCTTTCTTGAAAGGTCCAATCATATCCAGTCCCCAGCATGCGAAAGGCCAAGTCACTGGTATGGTCTGCAGTTGTTGTGCTGGCAGGTGCTGTTGCTTTGACAAGTATTGGCAAGCTTCGCACCTCTGAACTAACTCGACTGCATCGTTCTTCACTGTTGGCCAATAGAATCCTGACCTGAAGACCTTCCCGACTAGCGTTCTGTAAGCTGCATGTATTCCACATTGCCCAGCATGGACCTCCTCCAGAAGTTGCTTTCCAGTGGACGGGAGAATGCACTTCATGAGGACGCCTGATGCACCTCTTCTATATAATGTCTCCCCAATGAGTGTATAGTGAGCCGACTGTCTGGCAATGCGCTCCGCCGAGTTCTTATCATCTGGTTCTTCTTCATTCTTTATATATATAATGATTGGCCTTCTCCAGTCATCAGAGTTTGACTCGGGTTGATCTATGATGTTGCACTCTCCTGTTTGATCCATTGAGATACTCGGCTGTAGAATTTCTTGCACAAAGACTCCGGGTGGGACCTGAGTTCGACTGGACCCTAGCTTGGACAGTACATCGGCTGCTGTGTTCCGATCTCTTTCTACATGATGAAATTCCAGACCCTCGAATTTATCTTCCAGCTTTCAGACGGCAGCGCAGTATTTTCCCATTGAATCGCTTGAACAATCCCACTCTTTGTTTATCTGGCTGATGACTACCAGAGAGTCTCCGTATACCATCAATCTCTTGATGCCCAATGATACGGCGATGTTCAATCCATGGATCAGAGCTTCATACTCGGCTGCATTGTTGGAGGCCGGAAATAGCAACTGGAGGGCGTACTTGAGGTGTTCGCCTCCAGGTGCGGTGAAGAGAATCCCTGCTCCTGCTCCCTGCAGCTTCAGCGAGCCATCAAAATACATTCGCCATACTTCTGCAGTCTCTGGGTTATCTGGTACTTGCTGTTCAGTCCACTCTGATACGAAATCAACCAGTGCTTGAGTTTTGATGGCAGTGCGAGGTCGGAACTCGATGTCATGAGATCCCAGCTCGCAAGCCCATTTGGCTATTCGGCCAATGGCTTCCTTGTTGTGAAGAATATCCCCTATTGGAAAACCAGTTACTACTATGATTTTGTGGTCATCAAAGTAGTGACGCAGCTTGCGGGCAGTTAGAAGTACTGCGTATAATAGCTTCTGAACTTGAGGATACTTTTTCTTTGAGGGGCCTAGAACTTCACTGATGAAGTAAATAGGATGTTGTACTGAATAAGCACGTCCCTCTTCTACTCGCTCGACTACCAACGCGGTGCTCACCATGTGAGTCGTGCAAGAGATATACAGTAGCAAATCTTCAGCTGGTTGAGTTGACGTAGCTCGCCGGGGTGGTTTCAGTACTGGTGGTGTTGTCAAGAATTTTTTCAGTGCGTCTAGAGCTTCTTGTGCTTCTGAAGTCCATTGAAACTTATCCACCTTCTTGAGTAGCTTATAAAATGGCAAACCTTTTTCTCCCAGCCTGGATATAAATCTGCTCAGAGCAGCCATACATCCAGTAAGTCGCTGAACCTTCTTTTGTGATCGAGGAGCTTCCATCTTCATGATAGCTTCAATCTTTTCTGGATTAGCCTCAATTCCTCGGTGGCTGACGATAAACCCAAGCAACTTTCCTGCTGGTACCCCGAAAACACATTTTTCGGGATTAAGCTTCCATCTGTATCGTCTCAGGCTGTTGAAAACCAGCTGTAAGTCTTCGATGAAGTTTTCCGAATCCTCCGTTTTGATTACCACATCATCTACGTAGGCCTCCACACGCTTGCCCCAGTGATCGGCTAAGCATGTTTGAATGGCTCTCTGATAAGTCGCTCCAGCGTTTTTGAGGCCAAACGGCATGGAGGTATAACAGAAAGCACCAAACGGAGTGATGAACGCCGTTTTTTCCTCGTCTTCCTTCGCCAGACTAATCTGATGATACCCGGAATAGCAATCTAAGAAAGACAGCACGGAACATCCAGCGGTGGAGTCCACCACCTGATCTATCCTTGGGAGCCCGAAGGGATCCTTCGGACAGTGTTTGTTGAGATCAGTATAGTCGACGCACATGCGCCAATCCACTTTATTCTTTTTGAGTACAAGAACAGGGTTGGCTAACCACTCGGGGTGTAATACTTCTCTAATAAATCCAGCCGCGACCAAGCGAGCTAACTCGGCGCGAATGGCCTCTCTCTTGTCGGGCGTGAAACGATGTAGCTTTTGCCGAATTGGCCTCGCCTGGGGATAGACCTTCAGTTTGTGCTCGGCCAGTTCTCTTGGGACTCCCGGCATATCCACAGGTTGCCATGCGAATACATCTCGGTTATCTTGCAGAAACTGGACGATCGCGCTTTCCTATTTGTCGTCCAAGCTGGAGCTGATGATGGCAGTCTTGCGTTCATCAGCGAACCCCAGGTTGATCCTCTTGGTTTCTTCAGTCGGCCGCATAGAGGTTGTGGCCTGAGCTTCGTTTGCCGGTACTGCGAGGTCCTCCTCAGGCTTAGAGTTCGCCAGTGTAGAAGGATCCGTCGACGGCTTGGTGGTGAGGGCTGCCTGGATGGCCACTCGGAAACACTCTGCGGCGCCTTGGAAGTCGGCGCGCACAGTTATGATTCCTTGCGGTCCTGGCATCTTCAGTATCATGTATGTGTAATGCGGGATGGCCATGAATTTGGCCAATCCCGGTCTTTCGATGATGGCGTTGTACCCGCAATCGAAGTTCGCCACTTCGAACCTCAGGAACTCGGTTCTGTAGTTCTCCGGAGTTCCGAAGGTGACAGGCATGTAGATGTGGCCCAGCGGGTATTCCCCTTCAGTCGGCACGATGCCGAAGAAGGGAGTGTCCGACTCGTGGAGCTCTTAGAGGTGAACTCCCAAGCCTTTGAGTGTCTGGGGGAAGGTGACGTTGATGCTGCTCCCCCCGTCCACCAGTACCTTCTTCACCCGGCTCTCTCGGATCACCGGATCGACGAGGAGCGGGTATTTTGCCTGGATGGTCGAAGTTGAGCCATTGATCCTCCCGAGCGAAAGTGATCGGGTGCTCCGACCACCGGTATGGGGCGGGAGGACCGGTGGTCGCCACCAGTATCTGGCGGTCGTTGAGCTTTTGTTGTCGTTTGTTCTCCTGTGTTCCGTGTCCGCCAAAGATGACGTTGACCTCTCTGTCCACGCGCGGGAAAGCTCCTCCTCCTCCTCCCTCCTCCTGCTGAAGGGGTTGTCGTGGTTCATCTGGTCCTCCCCTCGGCGGAGGGGGAGGTAGAGGTTGGAAAGGTCGGCCGTGCCCGATGGAGTGCTTGAAGTCCCGGCAGTTACGAAGAGTGTGGCGCATGTCTTTGTGGTATGGGCACTGGGTGTCGAGGATGTCGTCCAGCGTGCGTTCGCCTCCACGAGGTCCTCCTCGGGCACGAGAGGCAGGTGGTCCGGCGGCGTGTACTTCTTCGCGAGGCCTCTTCTCCCATCTTTTGTCGGGTTGCTGGTTCGCGTCGCGTCGTGGTGCTGCCGGTGCGGGCTTCGTTCCTCCGATGAGGTCCTGGGCCCGCTCGTCGGCGGTGATGTAGAGGTCGGCTTCCCGGAACAGCTCCTCGGAGGTAGTCGGCGCCTTCTGTAGTATGGCTCGGACGAAAGCCGAGTCGTTGGATCCTCTGTAGAAGCCCTCGATCACGGCCGCCTCCGTGACCTCGGGGATACGATTTCTCATGGTCTGGAACCTTTTGAGGTACGACCGGAGAGTCTCATCCCCCCGGCGCTTGATGGATTTGAGGTCCCATGGTTGTGCCGGCTTGTCGGAGAGGGACTGGAAGTTGGCGGTGAAGCGTCGACTGAAGTCCCCCCAGTCGTCGATGCAGTGTCGGGGTAGATGTCGCAGCCACTGCAGCGCGTCTTGCCCAAGGACGATGGGCAAATACGCGGTCATCACATCCTCGGATGCCCCGGCAGCTCGAGCAGCGGTGGTGTAGACGGCTAGCCAACCCCCTGGATCCTGCTTAGGTTCATATTTGTCGACATTGGATACCTTGAAGTTGGGAGGCCATTGGATGGCCCTAAGGCGCGGAGTAAGAGCGGACACTCCGCACGTGTCCTCCTGTCGTCGGGGACGATGTCTGTCCCGGGGAGGGGAGTTGTGGTTGTGGTTCCTCGACCGTCCCCGGGTGGTACCGCCAGTTGAGGCCGTTGTCGACTCAGTTCTGGTGGCCTGGCTCTGAGCCGGGGTGCCATGATCCCTGTCGTACTCCTCCCGGCGGCGAATCTCGTTCTCATGCCGTCGTTCGCGCGAAGCATTGATGGAGCTTCGTGCGTCTCGGCGACTGTTGATGGCGTGTCGTAGATCGTTCGGCGGGTGAGCAAGCGGTAGAAGATGGTTGGCCGCCTGAGTGAACAGTCGTCGGTAGCCCTCAGCGTCAGGAGTCCGAGGAAGTCCATCAGCTATCCGAGCTAGTACCCCCCCGACTTCGCTCGGCGTGTTCATAGCGCGGGCGAAGTCGGGATTCAGGTTGCGCCCAAAGAAGGGATTCTCCTGGCGCTGCCTCGCATCCTGCTCGGCTTGTTCCTGAGCCCGTCGGCGATCTCGTCGTCGGGAGTTCCTTCATTCTCTGGAGACGCGTTCTTCCGGAGTTTCTCCTATCTCCGAGACCTCGTCTCGCGAGACAGGCTGCTCCGGATCCCGTTCCCCGGCCACGTGGTGTCGTCGAACGTTCCTGCGCCGATTCCTCCGTCAGCGGGATTCTCGCTGAGGCGGTTCTTCTCCGGGTACGGTCGGCTCGTCGTCGGAGACGGTAGGCGACTCCACTCTCCCGATGAAGAGGACGTCGGGGTAGAATGGTGCCGCTGTCGTGGCGACCTTCTTTCTGTTCTCCTTTGGGGCCGGAGGAACGGAAAGAACAACTTGCTTCTCCCTGGTTTCCTTCTTCCTCGCAATCTGTGTCCATTCTTTTGTCGGAGAAGCAGACAGTGGAGTTCTCCGGGTCAGCGAGCCCCTGGCCCCTGACTTTCCGGAAACGATCTTTTTCCAGAGAGCGGGAGGTTGCGCTTCTCCGGCATTTTCGGAGTTCGTTGGGGGGAGACTTCTTTTCCGGCGGATCCGCGATACGGTGTAGAATTCCCTCTTCATCCGCTACAGATGAGATTGTTCCAAAGCAGAATACGGATCCGGGACGCAGGGTGATCTGGCTGTAGAAGGTGACGGCCATTGAGCTAGCTTGGATCGTCGACACACCCCCTACCTGGCGGGCCAGCTGTCGGTGTTTTGGGTCCGACCGCACACCCGGGGTTGCCCCTCAAGGTGTTTTTAGGAGTAGGACAGTGTCGACAACTGTAGCAAAATGGTTCGTGCCGATTGCACGAGGAACAGTGGACAAGGTTTACAGGTTCGGGCCGCTTAGAGATGCGTAACACCCTACGTCCTGGTGAGTGTGCCTGGTGAATGTGGTTACAAGAGAGCTCTCTGGATTGAGAACACAGAGAGTTGATGGGGGTGGCTAAGTAATAGGGTCCATCGTTCTGAAGGGGTGCCCCCTAGGCCTTATATACTCGACCGTGGGGCAATACATGTGGATATGATAACAACGAATAGCTAAAAGATAGTGAACTGCTTGAGTTTATCTTCATGTAGCTCTGCCGACTTATCCTCGCATGGCTCCGTTGCATGGGGGCTCCAGCGCGGGGAAGTCGGATCTCTGTTGCGGTCACTCGCTCGACGTTGTGGGCCGTCCAGGTTTGCACCAATCCGGCCTCGTGTCGATCTGCTTTGCTGGTTGTTTCTTCCCAAGCCCACGAAAGAATGACCTTACGATTTACTGGGCCCTTGGGCCTTTCGTGAGGTCTTTTACTCTTTTAGTGGACCCGGGGGATATCTATCCCCCACAGGCCCCTCTAGCCGCTCTCGACGTTCCGGCGGTTCGCTCCGAGTCGTCCGTTTACCACCCGGTCGCCATCCACCGTGACCCCGGGCACGTCCACCCGATGGTGACTCGGCGCACTGCTGGCGTTCTCCGCCCCGTCGATCGACTAATCCTGGCAGCTGCTACGTCTAGCACTCCACCCGACGCTTCCCCGGTGCCCTCCTCCGTTCGCACTGCCCTCGCCGACCCACATTGGCGTCGTGCTATGGAGGAGGAGTACGCGGCCCTCTTGGCCAACCACACCTGGGACCTGGTGCCGCGTCCACCAGGCACCAACGTGGTCACCGGCAAGTGGCTATTTCGCCACAAGCTGACCTCAGACGGCTCCCTCGACCGCTACAAGGCCCGTTGGGTCCTTCGGGGCTTCACCCAGCGCCCCGGCATGGACTACGATGAGACCTTCAGCCCTGTCGTCAAGTTCGCCACTTTTCGCGCCGTCCTCTCCCTCGCCCTCTCCCACGACTGGGCGATCCATCAGCTCGATGTCAAGAATGCCTTCCTCCATGGCACTCTAACGGAGACTGTCTACTGCAGCTAGCCCACCGGCTTCGTCGACGCTGACCGTCCGGATCTGGTTTGTCGGCTGAATAGGTCCCTGTATGGCCTCAAGCAGGCGCCACGGGCTTGGTACAGTCGCTTCGCCTCCTACCTGGCCTCCATCGGCTTCGTCGAGGCCAAGTCGGACACGTCCCTGTTCATCTACCGGCGCGGCGACGACACCGTCTACCTTCTGCTCTACATCGACGACATTGTGCTCACGGCATCCACCGCCGACCTTCTACACCGCACGATCGTCGCTCTTCAGTGGGAGTTCGCGATGAAGGACCTGGGGCCCCTACACCACTTCCTCGGCATCACCGTCGAACGTCGGCCTCAGGGTCTCTTCCTCCACCAGCGCCAGTACGCCATCGACATCCTGGAGCGGGCTGGCATGTCTGACTGCAAGCCCTGCTCCACGCCTGTCGACACTCAGGCGAAGCTCTCTGAGGACGACGGGCCTCCGGTCGCCGACGCAATGTCATACCGGAGCCTCACCGGCGCGCTCCAGTATCTCACGTTCTCCAGGCCCGACATCGCTTACGCTGTCCAGCAGGTGTGCCTGCATATGCACACTCAAGCAGATTCTGCGCTACCTCCGCGGCTCCCTCGACTACGGCCTCCTACTCCGCCCATCCCCGACGTCGGAGCTCGTGGTCTACACCGACGCTGACTGGGCTGGCTGTCCCGACACGCGCCGGTCCACCTCCGGCTACGCCGTGTTCCTGGGCGCCAACCTCGTCTCTTGGGTCGCCAAGAGGCAGCCCGTCGTCTCTCGCTCCAGCGCTGAGGCCAAGTACCGTGCCGTGGCCAACGGTGTGGCAGAGGCCTCCTGGCTGCGCCAGCTCCTCCACGAGCTCCACAGTCCTCTTCAGCGCGCCACTCTCGTCTACTGCGACAACGTCAGTGCGGTCTACCTCTCCACCAACCCCGTGCAGCATCATCGCATGAAGCACGTAGAGATCGACCTACACTTCGTCCGCGAGCGTGTCGCTACCGGTGACGTTCGGGTTCTCAGCGTCCCCACCACGCTGCAGTTCGCCGACATCTTCACCAAGGGACTACCGTCGAGTGTATTCTTAGACTTTCGATCCAGTCTCAACATCTGTACAGGATAGAGTTGTGACTGCGGGGGGTGTTAGACTACCCGTCTAGGATTCTAGGGTTTGGGGTGTTCCCCTTGTAATTACCGTCTCACCCCTCACTGTAATGGGCCTGGCCCAGTTACTAAGTCTATTAATACTACTCCTCATCCCTGGTTAGGGGCATGGGTTCGTATTCCAACAGGCATTGTCTTCAGGCGGCAAATTGAGATCCCACCCCGCAGCAGGCACAGGTTGACCCAGACCAAAGAACTCGAGGGGAAGTTGCTGACTATCCTCCGGGGCCACTGGAACCAGGTCCTCGTCTTGGGCCTGACCCCCCAGCAAGGTTTGCTGAATGATTTCGCACTGAACTGTCCACGAGTCACCAATAAAGCCATCAGCTTCCGAAAAAACAATGAACTGTGAGACCTCCTCGCGAGACGTGACCCGGACCCTAAGCATGGTCATGTAAACATTATGTCTGTCTTCTTCCCATAATAGTAATCTGCCAAAGGAACCAATGGCAGCCTGCAGATATTCTGATGAACGATAATCAAGCGGGAATCCCAACAACATGAGCCAGCATTCACAATTAAAGAAAAGGGCTTTGTGGTTCTAGGCATCATTATGCCGCTGAGCAGTGAAGGTGGCATCTAGGTAATTATGCGGACCAAGTAGGACGAGATTGTCTCTCTCAAGCACACTACTAAATTGAACCAGGACCTGCCCCAGGTGCGACCACTGAATATCCCGCACCCCAAGCCGACGGTGCTCCACCAAATATTCTCTGACCACGTCCCTCACCGCTGGGAAAGTGACCTCTTGATCAGGTAAAGGTTGAATATTGATGATGGCCCAATCCTCATGTAAAGGCGGAAGGCGCCGAGTCACTAACCTGGCCATAACCTCCCGGTGCAGGACCACCAAAGCGCTGAAGCCCGGCGGAAGAAAGGGCTCGGGATCAACACGCCTATACGCCATCGAGACGGGAAGCGAAGATCGCCAACCAGCGGCCGGAGAGGGAGCAGTTTGGGGTTTTGGTGAAGTGACACCCAAAAAAAGCGTCAGGTACTGGAGAGGTGACGATTTGGATTTTTTTAATACCTCCCGGGCGAACTCCTCGAAGCAACTTAAACAGGGCGGTCCACCGGACAGGGACACCACGGGAGAGCGAAACCAAGTAGTGTGATCCGGAGAATTTCGATTTCCCACCAAAATGGCCCGACTCCCAAAGGCAGGAAATGAGGCCAATGGGAAACCGAAAGAAGATTTCTTTGAGGGACAAAATAGCTCCAAGTGACCGTGCGCCTTACAGAAAAAACAGCGGAAGGCCGACGGGCCAGCAGCCCAGCAGGCCCCCGAGGCCGAACGAGACGCCAATGAAGATTACGAAGCCGAGACCGGTTAAAATTTGAATTTTGAAAGTTGGAACGGTCGTGCATTCCGCCGCCATGAACCTCACCAATAGGATCAGAGCTCGAGAACCGATGAGGCACAGCACTCTGCCGAGAGGATGAAGACGACAAGCCCAGGCGATTGAACACGGGGATAATTCACTCATACCGTCACCATTACCCTTTGGAGGAGAAGGTGATGCCACTGAAGTCGCTTCCTTTCTAAGCAGCTGATGGGTAAGCTCATCGTTGGCAACTACCAGAGGATGCTGGCTGCAAGTGTTGATGTAAATAAGGTGGCTTGACAGTTCTGCAAACAGTGATGTTAGATGCTCACCTGCTTGTCTGTAATGTAAACGTGCCTTATCTCATTGAACCCGTGTCAGCCAGATGATTCCAAAGACATTCAGCAACTGGCTGAACTATTGTGCACACAATCCATTTCCTCGGTTCGCTGCTCCCATGGCACACATATGACATATCATACCATGTTTCTGATGCATGCTTGTGGTTGTGCCTAGGGATGAAAACGGATACGGAATTTTTCGGAATTCCGGAAACCGTTTCCGGTTTTTCTCGATCGGATTTGTCGGTATCGGTATTTTTCGGAGTCGGTACGGCGTTTTACCGACCGTTTCCATCGGTTACCGATTTTAATCGGAATTTTACCGGATTTAGCTGTCGAAATTTCCGAAAATACCAAAACACATTCCAGCCCACGTAGCCCAGTCGTCTGTGTCCTTAGCCCATGAGAGGAGGCCCACTGCAGCATTGCCCAGTGCTCACAGAGTCACAACCGAGAGCCAATCTGTAGGGTTTGACGGTTTGAGGCAGACTGGCGGCAGCTGCAGCTTGAGCCGGTGAGCAGCGACGCATCCTCCTCGTCCAACGAGGTATCACCTGATTCCCAGCTTGTTCTCCCTCATCCGGCCCGGTACGGGCGGAAGCAGTGTCGCACGCAGCGCCGCCACTTCAAGCAGCGTCGTACCGCCACTTCAACCAGGGCCACTTCAAGTAGCGTCACCACTTCAAGAACCCGACCTGTGAGGCTGTGAGGAGTACTACAAGGTATTGTCGCTTGCTTCAGATGACACCCTATTTCCTGTCGTGATCTATTTATCCAAGCTGGCATTTGGGTGTTGCTAGCTTTTGATGCTAGTTAGATGGTGGTGGTTGCTCTTCACGTAGGCTACCTATATGACGATTTGTCTAGGTGTACTGTTTCCAAGTTTTGCATGTAATTTGGGTGCTAATCTTGTCTCCGCGGTCTTGTAGACTTGTAGTAGCTTGAAATCTGCTTAGTAGTTTAGCCTCTTCTATCTTATTGATCATATACAAATCTAATGTTCTTTTGATTCTAAACTAACATTTATTCGTAAACACTATTGTTAAATCACATAATATTTTTGTTCAGGGGCAATAAGGCCTCATATAATACTTCGTTTTTGGTTAAAGTATAGATGGGACAGCCGAACAGGTGTGTTCTGTTTGATTATTCTTAAGGTTTTTCCTCTATTTGTGTTCTGTTTGATTATTAATACTTTGTTTGTAGTGAAAAAATTCATGGTCATTAGGATAATTTCACACCAATTCAGAAAGTGGTATATATAGGCCATCTGCTTCGATAGCACAGTGCCACTATGACTAGGTTGTGAATTGATCATTGATGAATATTCTTATGTGTCACTAATTAATTAATGTCGTATTTTTATTTACAGCTGCACATTGTGATCTAATACAATGGCTAGCGATGGTGATGCTTCACCTCCACGGAAGCGTATGTTGTTGGAGTTTCCTTGTGATGAAGAAGGTGTTAATGTGAGTCAAACTGTTGGTGTGTCCGCATCATCAGCCACACCTGCCGCTGCCAGAGCTTCTGATGAACAAGGTGAAAATCCAGAAGGTGAAAGTAATGTTGATGGGGATGATTCTTCAAAGCAAAAGCAGTCAAAGAAGTCCACTTCAGATGTTTGGCAGTATTTTGAGAAGTATGAAGTTGTGGTAGAGGAGAATGGCAAATCAGTGAAGCAAATTTGGGCCAAATGCAAGTATCCTGGCTGCAAAAACAAGACTAGCAAAGCTAGGGCGGAAAGCAATAGAGGAACAACTGCATTTTGGTCTCATTTAAAGAATTGTGAACTTGTGGTCTTTGTGATATTTGTAAACTTTGTTGTATTGTGAACTTGTTATATTGACGTATTTTCATATTGATATGGTTACCGATTGTATTTAAGGTTCCGACCGGTACCGATGTATTTTTCGTACCGAACTTTCGATTCCGATGTTTCTGAAATACCGATATCGTTTCTGTTTCCGAAGTTACCGTTTCCGATTTCGTTTTCGATAAAAAAATATGAAAACGGTAACGGTTTTAGTGTTTTCCGATCGCTTTCGACCGTTTTCACCCCTAGTTGTGCCCACGCCATCTGGAAACTGTGTGATTACCCTAAGCACCTAGACGCCATCTAAGAAAGCGTAATTGCCCTAAGCTCTTAGTTTATGTTAAACAAAGAGTTGCGTCTTGTGTAGTTGTGCTTTTCGTGTGGGGTTTATTAGATGGGAAGTGTTAACATGAGTCTAACGTTTAAGCAAAAATTCTGGTATCCAAATCACATCTTGTCTTGCATAACACTGTGATAGATTGCACTAGTACTAGTACCGAACAACATGAATTGAAATCAAAACTTGTATTATACTATAACAAAGCAATAGATCCCAATATTGTCAAATCAAATATGTTTTTTATAACACAGCATGCCTGGTCATATTTAGGAGGGGTGTTTGGTTCATAAAGACTAACTAGGTAGGTGTCCGTGCTTGGCAACGACACACAAATTGTTGAGGGAGATATGTTGCTACTCGTCTGAGTCGCTGACGGGCTATCATTGTTGCTAGATACCATCATCCGGATAAGGATAGGAGGATCCAGGACAGCAAGGAGCGTGAGGTTCTACACTGAAATTGAACGAGAGCTTGGCAGCTCCTATCTTGCGAGACATGATGGACGTATCCATCTTGCAAAATACGTTGGAGATCCCCTTGCGTAGACGACAGAGATAACATTAAAAATGCCAAAAGACTGATTAAGCTGAATTAAACGCTCAACATCCACAAACATCTTAATCATCCATCGTGAAAGTTCCTCCAAGTATTATAGTGCAGTGCACTTTAATACGCAAACACTCCCATTACTCACTCTGCCTGCTGTTCATAACCCCTCATGCAAATTCATCCCCTATCAAAGAATGTACTGAAGTCAAAAAAGTCTCCTATGACTCATCATGTGATTAGTTGTGGTTAGTTAAGAATACAATATGAACTCAACACCCTGTAACTTCACAAATGTTCTCCCACAAACAAACATCTATGACAATACAATCTAGTACATGTTAGTTCCCCTCTAGATATCTAGACTACAATCTTTAGAGACAAGACAATTCATTGCAAAACACTGCAATCAACATAAGGTGCAATGGTACTTCTCCAACAACGTTGTCCTTCACTCATCATCTTCTAAAGCATCCTCATCATCACCTAGTAGCTCTATATCCTCATCATTGAGTGTGTTTCTTGGCTAAGAGTTTGACTCTTTTCTACCAAATTCTATGGATTGAAAGCTGAGAAACCGCTATGAAATTAAAAACATCTATTACGACTTTTTTAAGCACATAGCAAAGCATGGTGTACACATGATGTAGAGGATATATACTCACTCTCTAAATTTTGGAGAGCTTTCTCAGCAACTTGAGCTTCATCTCTTGTTTTTTCGATGCCTATTCCAATTTTTTCATTATTGAACAGAACCTGGAACACAAAATAGATAAGGCTGAACAGAACCTGGAACACAAAATAGATAAGGTGAATGTGAAATGATTAAGCAGAAATTTGGTACTATCACTGTATAAATCTAGGAGTACAATGCACATGGAGATCTTAAACTTATCCTAGATTCTCACCTAGGCCATAAGTTCTCAAAATGAGGATTTAGGTCGTTAAACCTATTAGGCGGTTCGCTCCAAGAGAAAACCAGGTCCATATCGAGGACACTTGAAAAAAGTTAAACTTGTGCCAAGAAGAGTTTGGTATTACTTCAAGGTCAAATAAGAAAAACATATACAGGTTAAAACAACATGGAAGAATACCCTAGAGTCATCTAGCCGCCTAATTTTTTTGCAACACTGTGACATAAACCGAGGGGGTTATTGCTAGCAAGCACCCATTTCGCTGGATATTCCTAACTCCTCCAGTATCTCGGATAGGCATTCCCTCGTCATCTAGACCGAAGATTCCATTTAGTTACTTAAACCAGCAAGTGCTAATTTCTATACAGCATATGCAACTATGCAAGGTTGTCAAGAATAAGAATCCTAGACAGGAATGCATTCAGGATGGCATTATTAAGGTAATATGATAAATGGTCTCGAATCATAATCTGGTATGAATTGGAGAATCAGGTATCTCGTAATTACATATCTATCCCTAATATTAAAGAGTGTAAGGTTTCTTCATCGTCATTGCTCACAATTGTTTGATGGGGATCAGTCCATAACTCCAAAGTGTTTAAAAGGCATTATAACATAGAAACATGACTGGGGAGCAAACACGCTTCAGATTTAAGACTAAAAAGTGTTTTATTGTCATACAACATTGTTGTTGATTCCTATCTATGTAGTTGCTTATTCTTTCCCCTTTCACAAAAAATTCAGTTATTGGACACGGACACGGCTAGGAATTGTGACCCTCTATGCTCAGCTGATGAAGTTAGATCACAATTTTTTGAAGCTAACTACAAACCAAAAAATGACCTTGTAAAAGTTTAAACTATCATTAGCACAGCCTTGACTGGAGCAGTATACTATATTTTAATTTGTTATTCACATGATTCCATCCATGATTGTATTCAATTCAATTAGCGGATGCGGCATACACATGACCTTCTATTTTGCTATGGTACAACAAAAACATGTTAGTATTTTTGTTAATGAAAACGTGGTCTAATTAGTTGTGCCAACAAACAAATCAATGTTATTGCTCCACAACTCTCTCTACTGAATAATGCTAATCGAAACTTCATGTGTTTCAATCAATCCACGATGTTTCAGCTTTCATTGCCCCTGATACTTTCTGATTCTTTTGGGTGATAAACAAGATATTCTGACCTTGTCCTACACACTTTAACCAAGGTGGGCATGCTGACTTTGTTGTTAGCTTTTAATCTTAACCATTATTCTTCTTGATTTATATAGAGTTGGCAATATTCTTCAGATATGACATGATGGTGGTATGTATGTATTGCACGATGCATACTGCATAATTTGTTTCACATGGGAATATCCAATTTGTGTCCAGTTCAACATCTCTACTCCGTTCTTAGTTATTGCCAGAAAATAAAGTACCAAAAATTGGGGATAACTAAAAAAACATTGAACTCTTACACTAGGCTTCGTAATGTATGAAACAAAAGAGAAGCATAAGGAATCTTTGAGCAATAGAACTAAAAACATTGAACAAAGTCAAGCGTAAATTGATTTTTAAAGAACACCAATAACATGAGCAAAATATTTAACCAGGAGATCAGGATGGATTAAAAATAACACGGATATAAGACACAACCTTAACCTTCAAGGGGAAATGACACAGATTGAATGACACGGATTGAAGACGTACTCTTCAAGGATATATCTCTACTACTTATACTTATTAAGGCAATAAGGGGTAGTTTGTCATTCCGTGTTATTTTTAGATCCATCCCATCTCCATTCCCCCTCCCTGAAAAGCCCATTCCCATTCCCCTCGTACATCCCACGTCTAGCTAAAATAAAAAACACAATGGCTCCAAGAGGATTCGAAGGATTCAAACCCGCAACCCCTCAAGAAAATATGCTCATACCTCATAGCTACAACTACACCAAATGCGTGTTTATGTCTGCATCTATGACAATAAAAACATATACTACATCTCTCTCGAAGCTCACCTGCTATCCTTGCACAATGCGTAGTAGTAGATAAGTATCACTGATATTCTTGAATTATATTTTTGGATAAAGAGAGTAGTATTTAAAGAAGAGCCTTGCATGGAATTTCTTTTGTTTGAATAATGTTTTCAACTTAAATGTCTTTTGCATGTGTGCCATTTATTCTCCGTAATATTTTTTCAATAGATCTGACTTGTGAGTCATTTTCATAAACCAACGCCAAAGATGAATCCATGTTTCTTACTTGGAAACCCCGAACAAACACCACTAGCAGGAGGCGCTCGTGTTGGCGTCACTCATCGACGATGAGAAGAAGCTTGGCGACTGCCAGTTCGACCTCTGAAAGCAGTCCTACGTGGCCGCATGCACTGCTGTGTACGGCAAGCTCCGCCACAACCGACGCTTGGACGTGGTCCAGAGCGACTGCACTGTTCTGGGCACCACATCCGATGATTATATGTTATCATGATATTATATATTCACATTGCAACGCATGAGCACTCACCTAATTTCTACTACTTATTAAGGCAGTAAGGGGTAGCCTGCCAATCCGTGTTTTGCCATTCCCATTCCCTGTTCTGCCTTTCTGATTCCCCCTCCCCGCACAGTCCATTCTCACCATTACCTGTTCTACCTTTCCGATCCCCCTCCCCGCACAGACCATTCTCATGTTCGGTCACCATTCCTTGTTTCCTTTCTCATTCCCCCTCCCCACAAATCACATTCCCATTCCCACCTACATCCCACGCCTAGCTAAAATTAAATAAAAAAACACAAATGACCCCAAGGGGATTCAAATCCGCGACCCCTCAAGCAAATATGCTCGTAGCTACCACTACACCACACATGTGTTTATGTATACATCTATTATAGTAAAAACATATACTACATCTCTCTCGAAGCCCACCTGCTACCCTTTCACAACGTGTAGTAGTAGATAAGTATCACCGAGATTATTAAATTATATTTTTGGATTGAGGGTGTAGTATTTAAAGAAGAGCCTTGCATGCAATTTATTTTGTTTGAATAATGTTTTCAACTTAAATTCCTTTTTTGCATGTGTGACATTTATTCTCCGTAATATTTTTCCACGGATATGACTTATGAGTTATTTTCATAAACCAATGCCAAAGATGAATCCATATTTCTTACTTGGAAACCCCAAACAAACACCACTACCACGAGGTGCTCGCGTTGGCGTCGCTCATCGACGATGAGAAGAAGCTTGGCGACTGCCAGCTCGACCTCTAGAAGCAGTCCTACGTGGCCGCATGCGCCGCTGTGTACGTCAAGCTCCAGCGCAGTCGCTGCTTGGACGCGGTCCAGAGTGGTTGCACCGTGCTGTCCATCGTCAAACAGGGGGACCTCCATGGTCATTGCCAATGCCGACGACTCTCGGGTTGTTCTGGGCACCGCAACCGACGATGGCACCATCATGCTGTCCAGCTCATCATCCACCTGAAGCCCAACCTGCCACATAAGTCGCTACTGACCGGCCATGAATTCTTGTGCGCTGGGATGACGGCTATTGCTGCTGTTGTGTGAGTGTCCTCGAACAAGATGTATGTAGAGAAGTAGCACATCCGGTGGTGCAAGGACCAGGTGTACTACCTCGCTGATGAGCACGGGGTGCACTTCATTTGGCAGTGAAAGGGAATTAGGCTTACACCTCCTTCCTAATTGATTTTGGTGGTTGAATTGCCCAACACAAATAATTGGACTAACTAGTTTGCTCTAGTCTATAAGTTCTACAGGTGCCAAAGGTTCACACTAAGCCAATAAAAAGACCAAGAAAGGGTTCAAACAAAGAGAGCAAAAGACAACCCAAAGGCACCCTGGTCTGGCGCACTGGACAGTGTCCGGTGCACCACCGGACAGTATCCGATGCACCAGGGCAGTCGAAGCTGAACTCTTCACCTTCGGGAAATTCAGAGGGCGCTCCGCTATAATTCACCGGACTGTCCGGTGAGTCACCAGACAGTGTCCGGTGCAGACCGGACTGTCCGGTGTGCCAATGGAGCAACGGCTACTTCGCGCGCAACGGTCGTCTGCAACCGCATTCAATGCGCTACAGTGCGCGCCAGAGTCAGAGCACGCGCAGTTGGCGCACCGGACAGTCTACAGGAACTGTCCGGTGCACCACCGGACAGCCCAGAGGCCCCACAAGTCAGAGCTCCAACGGTCGAACCCCAACGGTCTGCTGACGTGGCTGGCGCACCGGACAGTGTCCGGTGGCACATCGGACTGTCCGGTGCGCCATGCGACAACACACTTCCAACGACCATTTTTGGTGGTTGGGGCTATAAATACCCCAACCACCCCCCATTCAATGGCATCCAAGTTTCTACACTTCTACACCTTACAAGAGCTATAGCATTCAATACAAGACACACCAAAGAGATCAAATCCTCTCCCAACTCCACACAAAGCTTTAGTGATTAGAGAGAAAGATTTGTTGTGTTCATTTGAGCTCTTGTGCTTGGATTGCTTCTTTTCTTTCTCATTCTTCTTGTGATCAAACTCAATTGTAACCAAGGCAAGAGACACCAATTGTGTGGTGGTCCTTGCGGGAACTTTGTGTTCCGTTTGATTGAGAAGAGAAGCTCACTCGGTCTAAGTGACCGTTTGAGAGAGGGAAAGGGTTAGACCTGGTCTTCGTGACCACCTAAATGGGGAGTAGGTTTGCAAGAACTGAACCTCGGTAAAATAAATCATCGTGTCTCGCTCTTTATTTGCTCACGATTTGTTTTGCGCCCTCTCTCTCGGACTCGTTTATATTTCTAACGCTAACCCGGCTTGTAGTTGTGCTTAAGTTTATAAATTTCAGATTCGCCCTATTCACCCCCTCTAGGCGACTTTCAATTGGTATCGGAGCCCGGTGCTTCATTAGAGCCTAACCGCTCGAAGTGATGTCGGGAGCATCCGCCAAGAGGGATCTCGGGACCGGCGACAAGTCTGCAAGCTCGGGAAGAACACACTCAAGGGAGTCCACCCACAAGCACAAGGAGGAATCCTCTTCCTCCATCAAGTCCCATCGGATGGGTGACAAGAAGAAGAAGATGAGAAAGGTGGTCTACTACGAGACCGACTCTTCGTCACCCTCCACCTCCGGCTCGGAATCGGCCTCCACTACTTCAAAGCGCCATGAGCGCAAGAAGTATAGTAAGATGCCCCTTCGCTATCCTCGCATTTCTAGACGTACTCCATTACTCTCCGTTCCATTAGGCAAACCACCTATGTTTGAAGGTGAAGATTATTCTATGTGGAGTGATAAAATGAGGCATCACCTAACCTCACTTCACAAAAGCATATGGGATATTGTTGAATATGGAGTGCAGGTACCAAAGGAGGGAGACAAGGATTACGACTCGGAGGAGGTCGAACAAATCCAACACTTCAACTCCCAAGCCACAACTATACTCCTCGCCTCTCTAAGTCGAGAGGAGTATAATAAGGTGCAAGGGTTGAAAAGCGCAAAGGACATTTGGGACGTGCTAAAAACCGCGCACGAAGGAGACGAGGTGACCAAGATCACCAAGCGGGAGACGATCGAGGGGGAGCTCGGTCGCTTCCGACTTCGCCAAGGGGAGGAGCCACAAGACATGTACAACCGGCTCAAAACCTTGGTGAACCAAGTGCGCAACCTCGGGAGCAAAAAATGGGATGACCACAAAATGGTTAAAGTTATTCTTAGATCACTTGTTTTCCTTAACCCTACTCGAGTTCAATTAATTCGTGGTAATCCTAGATATACACTAATGACTCCCGAGGAAGTAATAGGGAATTTTGTGAGCTTTGAGTTGATGATCAAAGGCTCAAAGAAAATCGTCGAACTAGATGGCCCTTCCACGTCCGAAGCACAACCAGTCGCATTCAAGGCGACGGAGGAAAAGAAGGAGGAATCTACATCAAGTAGAACACCCATCGACGCCTCCAAACTCGACAACGAGGAAATAGCGCTCATCATCAAGAGCTTCCGCCAAATCCTCAAGCAAAGGAGGGGGAAGGATTACAAGCCCCGCTCCAAGAAAGTATGCTACAAGTGTGGTAAGCCCGGTCATTTCATTGCTAAATGTCCATTATCTAGTGATAGTGACAAGGGCGACGACAAGAAGGGGAGAAGAAAGGAGAAGAAGAGGTACTACAAGAAGGGCGGTGATGCCCATGTTTGCCGGGAATGGGACTCCGACGAGAGCTCCACCGACTCCTCCTCCGACGAGGATGCCGCAAACATCGCCGTCACCAAGGGTCTTCTCTTCCCCAATGTCGGCCACAAGTGCCTCATGGCAAAGGACGACAAAAGGAAGAAGGTAAAATCAAGATCCTCCACTAAATATGAAACCTCTAGTGATGAGGATAATTGTAGTGATGAGGAGGATAACTTGCACACCCTTTTTGCCAACCTAAACATGCAACAAAAAGAAAAATTAAATGAATTAATTAGTGCTATTCATGAGAAGGATGATCTCTTGGACTCCCAAGAGGACTTCCTTATTAAAGAAAACAAGAAGCATGTTAAGGTTAAGAATGCTTATGCTCTAGAAGTAGAAAAATGTGAAAAATTATCTAGTGAGCTAAGCACGTGTCATGATACTATTGTCAACCTTAGAAATGAAAATGCTAAACTTATTGATAAGGTTGATTCTAATGTTTGTGATGATTCAATTTCTAGTCTTAGAAATGATAATGCTAATTTGCTTGCTAAGATTGAAAAATTGAATGATTCTCTTGCTAGCCTTAAAATTGAAAATGAAAAATTAATTGCTAAGGCTAAAGATTTAGACGTTTGCAATGCTTCCATTTCTAACCTTAGAAGTGAAAATGACATATTACATGCTAAGGTTGTTGAATTAAAATCTTGCAAACCCTCTACATCTACCGCTGAGCATGTTACTAATTGTACTAGATGTAGAGATATTAACATTGATGCTATTCATGATCATATGGCTTTAATTAAACAACAAAATGATCATATAGCAAAATTAGATGCTAAAATTGCCGAGCATGACTTAGAAAATGAAAAGTTTAAATTTGCTAGAAGCATGCTCTATAGTGGGAGACGCCCTGGCATCAAGGATGGCATTGGCTTCCAAAAGGGAGACAATGTCAAACTTAATGCCCCTCCTAAAAGATTGTCTAATTTTGTTAAGGGCAAGACTCCCATGCCTCAGGATAAAAGAGGGTTACATTTTGTACCCTGCCGGTTATCCCGAGAGCAAAATTAGGAGAATTCATTCTAGGAAGTCTCATTCTGGCCCTAATCATGCTTTTATATATAATGGTGAGACATCTAGCTCTAGGCAATCAACCCGTTCAAAATTGCCTAAGAAGAAAACTCCTATTGCATCAAATGATTCTAACATTTCATTTAAGACTTTTGATGCATCGTATGTTTTAACTAACAAATCTGGCAAGGTAGTTGCCAAGTATGTTGGGGGCAAACACAAGGGATCAAAGACTTATGTTTGGGTACCCAAAGTTCTTGTATCTAATGCCAAAAGACCCAAAACCATTTGGGTACCTAAAATCAAGAACTAAACTTGTTTTGTAGGTTTATGCATCCGGGGGCTCAAGCTGGATCATCGATAGCGGGTGCACAAACCACATGACAGGGGAGAAGAAGATGTTCTCCTCCTACGAGAAAAACCAAGATCCCCAAAGAGCGATCACATTCGGGGATGGAAACCAAGGTTTGGTCAAAGGATTGGGTAAAATTGCTATATCTCCTGACCATTCCATTTCCAATGTTTTTCTTGTAGACTCTTTAGATTACAATTTGCTTTCCATTTCTCAATTATGCAAAATGGGCTACAACTGTCTTTTTACGGATATAGGTGTTACTGTCTTTAGAAGAAGTGATGATTCAGTAGCATTTAAGGGAGTGTTAGAGGGTCAGCTATACTTGGTAGATTTTGATAGAGCTGAACTCGACACTTGCTTAATTGCTAAGACTAACATGGGCTGGCTCTGGCATCGCCGACTAGCACATGTTGGAATGAAGAATCTTCACAAGCTTCTAAAGGGAGAACACATTTTGGGACTAACAAATGTTCATTTTGAGAAAGACAGGGTTTGCAGCGCATGTCAGGCAGGGAAGCAAGTTGGTGTTCATCATCCACATAAGAACATCATAACGACTGACAGGCCACTCGAGCTCCTACACATGGACCTATTCGGCCTGATAGCTTACATAAGCATCGGCGGGAGTAAGTACTGTCTAGTTATTGTGGATGACTATTCTCGCTTCACTTGGGTGTTCTTTTTGCAGGAAAAATCTCATACCCAAGAGACCTTAAAGGGATTCTTGAGACGAGCTCAAAACGAGTTCGGCTTAAGGATCAAGAAAATAAGAAGCGACAACGGAACGGAGTTCAAGAATTCTCAAATTGAAGGCTTCCTTGAGGAGGAGGGCATCAAGCATGAGTTCTCCTCTCCCTACATGCCACAACAAAATGGTGTAGTGGAGAGGAAGAATCGAACTCTATTGGATATGGCAAGAACCATGCTTGATGAGTACAAGACTTCGGATCGGTTTTGGGCGGAGGCGGTCAACACCGCTTGCTACGCCATCAACCGGTTGTATCTACATCGAATCCTCAAGAAGACATCATATGAACTCCTAACCGGTAAAAAGCCCAATGTTTCATATTTTAGAGTCTTTGGTAGCAAATGTTTTATTCTTGTTAAAAGAGGTAGAAAATCTAAATTTGCTCCTAAAACTGTAGAAGGCTTTTTACTAGGATATGATTCAAACACAAGGGCATATAGAGTCTTTAACAAGTCCTCTGGGCTAGTTGAAGTTTCTTGTGACATTGTGTTTGATGAGACTAACGGCTCTCAAGTAGAGCAAGTTGATCTTGATGAGATAGGTGATGAAGAGGCTCCGTGCGTCGCGCTAAGGAACATGTCCATTGGGGATGTGTGTCCTAAGGAATCGAAAGAGCCATCACATGCACAAGATCAACCATCTTCCTCCACACAAGCGTCTCCACCAACTCAAGATCAGGATGAGGCTCAAAATGATGAAGGAGAAGATCAAGGAGTTGAGCCACCTCAAGAGGAGAGAAATGATCAAGAGGAAGATGCTCATAATCAAGATGAGGAAGATGAACAAGTTCCAAGGCCGCCACACCCAAGAGTCCACCAAGCAATTCAACGAGATCACCCCGTGAACACCATCCTCGGCGATATTCAAAAGGGGGTAACTACTCGATCTCGTGTTGCTCATTTTTGTGAACATTACTCTTTTGTTTCCTCTATTGAGCCACAAAGGGTAGAGGAAGTACTACAAGATTCGGATTGGGTGGTGGCGATGCAAGAGGAGCTCAACAACTTCACTAGGAACGAGGTATGGCATTTAGTTTCACGTCCTAACCAAAATGTTGTAGGAACCAAGTGGGTCTTCCGCAACAAACAAGATGAGCATGGTGTGGTGACAAGGAACAAAGCCCGACTTGTGGCCAAGGGGTATTCACAAGTCGAAGGTTTGGATTTCGGTGAAACCTATGCACCCGTAGCTAGGCTAGAATCAATTCGCATTTTACTTGCCTATGCTACTTACCATGGCTTCAAGCTTTATCAAATGGACGTGAAAAGTGCCTTCCTCAATGGACCAATCAAGGAAGAGGTCTATGTTGAGCAATCTCCCGGCTTTGAAGATAGTGAGTACCCTAACCATGTATATAAACTCTCTAAGGCGCTTTATGGGCTCAAGCAAGCCCCAAGAGCATGGTATGAATGCCTTAGAGATTTCCTTATCACTAATGGTTTCAAAGTCGGAAAGGCCGATCCTACTTTATTTACTAAAACTCTTGACAATGATTTGTTTGTATGCCAAATTTATGTTGATGATATTATATTTGGGTCTACTAACGAATCTACATGTGAAGAATTTAGTAGGATCATGACACATAAATTCGAGATGTCTATGATGGGGGAGTTGAAGTACTTCTTGGGTTTTCAAGTGAAGCAACTCCAAGAGGGCACCTTCATTAGCCAAACAAAGTATATTCAAGACATTCTAAACAAGTTTGGGATGAAGGATGCCAAGCCCATCAAGACACCCATGGGAACCAATGGGCATCTCGACCTCGACACAGGAGGTAAATCTGTCGATCAAAAGGTATATTGGTCGATGATAGACTCTTTACTCTATTTATGTGCATCTCGACCGGATATAATGCTTTCCGTATGCATGTGTGCAAGATTTCAAGCCGACCCTAAGGAAGCTCACCTTACGGCCGTAAAACGAATCTTGAGATATTTAGTTCATACTCCTAAGTTTGGGCTTTGGTGCCCTCGGGGATCCACATTTGATTTAATTGGTTATTCGGATGCCGATTGGGCGGGGTGTAAGATTAATAGAAAGAGCACATCGGGGACTTGCCAGTTCTTGGGAAGATCCTTGGTGTCTTGGGCTTCAAAGAAGCAAAATTCGGTAGCGCTTTCTACCGCCAAAGCCGAGTATATTGCCGCAGGCCATTGTTGCGCGCAACTGCTTTGGATGAGGCAAACCCTTAGGGACTATGGTTACAAATTAACCAAAGTTCCTCTTCTATGTGATAATGAGAGTGCAATCCGCATGACGGACAATCCCGTTGAGCATAGCCGCACTAAACACATAGCCATTCGGTATCATTTCTTAAGGGATCACCAACAAAAGGGAGATATCGAGATTGCATATATTAACACCAAGGAACAATTAGTTGATATCTTTACCAAGCCACTAGATGAACAAACTTTTAACAAACTTAGGCATGAGCTAAATATCCTTGATTCTAGGAATTTCTTTTGATGCTTTGCACACATAGCTCATAAATATACCTTTGATCATGTCTCTTTTATATACTATGACTAATGTGTTTCCAAGTGTATTTCAAACCAAGTCATAGGTGTATTGAAAGGGAATTTGAGTCTTCGGCGAAGACAAAGGCTTCCACTCCACTCCATAACTCATCCTTCGCCGTCGCTCCGAGCAACTCTCCAACTTTGGTATAATCTTCACTCATATTTTGTTAACCAAAGGGGGAGAAAGTAGTAAAAAGGGCTTATATTTCACTCAAGTATCCGTTTTTGGCGATTCATGCCAAAGCGGGAGAAAGTATTAGCCCAAAGCAAAAGGACCACACCACCACCCATTTTCAAAAGGTTTTAAAATGATGAATTTCTCAATTGATATCTTATTCAAAAGGGGGAGAAAGTAGCACTTCAAAAGGGGGAGAAAGTAGCACTTTCAAAATTGGTATCTTAAAACCCTCTTGAACACTAAGAGGAGGAATTTATTGAGGGGGAGTTTTGTTTAGTCAAAGGAAAAGCATTTGAGACAGGGGGAGAAAATTTCAAATCTTGAAAATGCTTCTCAAAATCTTATTCATTTACCTTTGACTATTTGCAAAAAGACTTTGAAAACAATTTACAAAAAATTGCAAAAACAAAACATGTGGTGCAAGCGTGGTCCAAAATGTTAAAGAAACAATCCATGTATGTCTTATGAAAATATTTATTGGCTCAATTCTAAGTAACCTTTGCACTTACAATTTTGCAAACTAGTTCAATTATGCACTTCTATATTTGCTTTGGTTTGTGTTGGCATCAATCACCAAAAAGGGGGAGATTGAAAGGGAATTAGGCCTACACCTCCTTCCTAATTGATTTTGGTGGTTGAACTGCCCAACACAAATAATTGGACTAACTAGTTTGCTCTAGTCTATAAGTTCTACAGGTGCCAAAGGTTCACACTAAGCCAATAAAAAAGACCAAGAAAGGGTTCAAACAAAGAGAGCAAAAGACAACCCAAAGGCACCCTGGTCTGGTGCACCGGACTGTCCGGTGTGCCACCGGACAGTGTCCGGTGCACCAGGGCACTCGAGGCTGAACTCTTCACCTTCGGGAAATTAAGAGGGCGCTCCGCTATAATTCACCGGACTGTCCGGTGCACACCGGACTGTCCGGTGTGCCAGCGGAGCAATGACTACTTCGCGCGCAACGGTCGTCTGCAACCGCATTCAATACGCTACAGTGCGCGCCAGAGTCAGAGCACGCGCAGTTGGCGCACCGGACAGTCTACAGGACCTGTCCGGTGCACCACCGGACAGCCCAGAGGCCCCACAAGTCAGAGCTCCAACGGTCGAACCCCAACGGTCTGCTGATGTGGCTGGAGCACCGGACAGTGTCTGGTGGCGCACCGGACTGTCCGGTGCGCCATGCGACAGCACACTTCCAACGACCATTTTTGGTGGTTGGGGCTATAAATACCCCAACCACCCCACATTCAATGGCATCCAAGTTTCTACACTTCTACACCTTACAAGAGCTATAGCATTCAATACAAGACACACCAAAGAGATTAAATCCTCTCCCAACTCCACACAAATCTTTAGTGATTAGAGAGAAAGATTTGTTGTGTTCATTTGAGCTCTTGCGCTTGGATTGCTTCTTTTCTTTCTCATTCTTCTTGTGATCAAACTCAATTGTAACCAAGGCAAGAGACACCAATTGTGTGGTGGTCCTTGCGGGAACTTTGTGTTCCGTTTGATTGAGAAGAGAAGCTCACTCGGTCTAAGTGACCGTTTGAGAGAGGGAAAGGGTTGAAAGAGACCCGGTCTTCGTGACCACCTCAACGGGGAGTAGGTTTGCAAGAACCGAACCTCGGTAAAACAAATCATCGTGTCTCGCTCTTTATTTGCTCATGATTTGTTTTGCGCCCTCTCTCTCGGACTCGTTTATATTTCTAACGCTAACTCGGCTTGTAGTTGTGCTTAAGTTTATAAATTTCAGATTCGCCCTATTCACCCCCCTCTAGGCGACTTTCAGGCAGCCCAACCAAGAGTCATCGGTACTCACCATGTCGCGCGCATTCGACCACTACTATATCAAGGATTATGGCATCATCTCGGCGTCGGAGGTGACGCAGAGGAGGACCGACAACAATGACCACTCGCCATCTGTCGGCGTTTCGACCCCGGGGGGTCCCTGGACTGACGAGTAAATTGTCGCTGCGTGCCCCAGCCCAGATGGGTCGGCGCGAGACGGAACACAAAGAGGGGGAAAACCGCGGCTTCGTGTTGTCCTGCGCCCAGGGTGGATGCGCTTGCAGTAGGGGGTTACAAGCGTTCGCGAGGGAGAGAGAGAGAGCCTGCCCGTCAGCCCGTCCTCCCGCGCAGCCACCTCCTCGTACGAGAGCCCTGGACCTTCCTTTTATAGATGTAAGGAGAGGGTCCAGGTGTACAATGGGGGGTGTAGCAATATGCTAACGTGTCAGGCAGAGAGGAGCCAGAGCCCTATGTACATGCCGACGTGGCAGTCAGAGAGGTGTTAGTGCCCTGTGCATGTGATGTCGTGGCCGTCGGAGGAGCGCTTGAGACCTGTAGAAGCACAGCTGTCGGGGTTGTCGGGACCTTGCTGACGTCTCCTTGCTTTCGTAGGGGGCTGAGAACTGACATCGTCATGGGAGCATGCGGGGTGTCATCATTACTTATTTACCGGGGCGAGCCAGATGGGACGCCGGTCTTGTTCCCCGTAGCCTGAGCTAGCTAGGGGTAGGGTAATGATGTACCCCCCTGCAACGTGGTCGGTCCGAGCCCAAGGTCGGGCGAGGCGGTGACTCCTCCGAGGTCGAGGTTGAGGCTGAGCCCTGGGGTCGGGCGAGGTGGAGACCGTCTGCCGAGGTCGAGGTTGAGGCCGAGCCGTAGGGTCGGGCGAGGCAGAGACCATCTTTCGAGGTCGAGGCGGGGGCCGAGCCCCGGGGTCGGGCGAGGCAGAGCTTCCTATGGCGCCTGAGGCTGGACTCGGCTGCTGTCAGCCTCACCCTGGCGGGTGGCACAACAGTCGGAGCAGGGCAGGCGGCGCTGTTTTCCTGTCAGGTCAGTCAGTGGAGGGGCGAAGTGACTGCGGTCACTTCGGTCCTGCCGACTGAGGAGCGCGAGTTAGGATAAGGTGTCAGGCGATCCTTGCATTGAATGCTCCTGTGATACGGTTGGTTGGCGAGGCGATCTGGCCAAGGTTGCTTCACTGCGAAGCCTGCCCGAGCTGGGCCTCGGGCGAGTCGAAGGTGCGCCCGTTGCTTGAGGAGGCCCTCGGGCGAGACGTGAATCCGCCTAGGTCTACTGTTCCTGCCCGAGGCTGGGCTCGGGCGAGGCGACATCGTGTTTGTTGGGGACTTGTTCTCAAATGCTATGAATTAAGAACAAGGCAACATAGAATGTTAAATGTTAACGTCCTTCGTCCATGAAGCATTATTCCCTTGAGGATAATGATCCTTAGACGAAGGTTGACGAGAATACGATTACGAAGGTCGAGTCTTCGTAATCGAATTTCAATAGATTGTATAAGGTAATATAAAATAAAGGGTAACAAAGGTAAATGAATCATAAACGAATCAAATTATATTTAATCAATATATTGAATCATTGAATACAGTTATACCTCTGCCTTGACAAAGGTTGATTCTTGAATGATGCGATTGCAATTACCAGAATGCGTGAACAGTAACGGAATAATGTTCACTATTTATAGGCACAGGACACAGCCTGTGAGGAATTACAATTATGCCCCTCATAAAAGTTTACAACATTGACTCAGACCTTTATGGACTAAAAGGTCATTCTATCTTTAAGTCGGTTTGTAATATCGAAGCTTCATGAGGAGGAACCTTCGGCCATCTCATACAAACAGCTTCAGCCGAAAGCCGCTTCTTCTTAGAAGACCTTCGGCGACGAAGCATAGACCCAACAGTAGCCCCTTTCGCGGTGCTAGATCGTTTTTCGTAACGAGCTTGATCCGTGAAAAAAGTCTCTTAAGCTTCGGGGAGCCGAAGGTCCAAAAAACACCTTCCCTGAGCTCGTTGTCGAGAAACGATTCAGTTTCCCAGCGCGTAGCGGTCCCACCTTGCAGAGTTACTGTTTGGTCTCTGCGGTCCACCACGCAGCGAGTGCGAGCGGGTGTCCGCCTGGTGTAAAAATCCTGGCGCTTCGCCTTCTTACCTGCAGTGCTATATAAACAGACGGGTAGGTGTGAAGTTACCACAGCATTCATTGCTATTTGCACTGTTTTGCTGCCAAAATTTTTAACCATCGCCGAAGCTTGACTCTCGGAATTGGACGAAGCTCCAGCTTGAATTCTGCTTCGTCAGAAGAAAAAACTTCGGAAGAAAAAAGTATTTAATTTCCACAAATTCGGAATTAAATGGCCAGAGTGCGTTCTACCGCTAGGGTTGAGCGTGAGGGGGGCGAAGCTGAAGGTTCGGAAACTGTTCCCATCTCCGAAGCGATGCGACAATCCGGGCTGGTAACTTCGGAAAAGATCCCCAGTGATGATGCAGAACAAGCAGAACAAGCAATTGCCGAAGCAGAAGAAGAAGATATTGAGGAAACTGATCCCGAAGACGATTATCGTATTGCCATGCCAAGCAAGCCCAGCCACTTGGACTTCGGAAAGTCTACTGTTTCGAAGGCTGATCTCTCCAAGATGGTGAAGTCGGGCTTTTTCAGTGAAAATCAGAAGAAGTTATTACGCTTCGGGGGAGAGGAAACTACCCCAAAGCCGGAGAAGGATGAAATAGTTATTTTCAAGAGCTTTCTAAAGGCTGGATTAAGATTCCCCCTACATGGGATTATTGCAGAGGTACTGAAGAGATTTGGTATCTACTTTCATCAGTTGACTCCTAACGCTATCGTTAGGCTTAGCGTTTATATCTGGGCTCTGCGAAGCCAAGCGGTGGAGCCGTTTGCGGACAGCTTTTGTCGAGTTCACGAATTGCACTATCAGACGAAGGCTAGAAAAGATGGATTGCATGACAATTTTGGTTGCTATAATTTTGCTTATCGGAAAACCACAAAGTTTCCTGTAATCAGTTACCGAAGCAAATGGGCAGCAGGCTGGAAGTCAGAGTGGTTCTATGTCAAGGTTGATGACGACAAGGAGAAGCTTGTGTAATCTCCACTTGAACTAATCTTCGGAGAAACCCGACCTCGTTGCAATATGACACCAGAAGGTCCAACCCAACAAGCGCTGAATGAATTCAGAATTATTGCAGAGCATATCAGTACAAGAGACCTGGTTCAGGAGTTTTTGGCTTTCAAAGTTTTTCCTAGTTTAAAAGAATGGGAAATGCCGAAGCTAAAGGAGGAGAAGAAAGAAGGTGAACTTGTGCGTTTACCTTACTATTTCAAGTTTAAGAAATACTTTAAAACACCTTGCCAAGAGTGGCTAGATACAATTGAGGTAATGTGCAATGAAATACTCGGCAATTATTCCAAAAAAGAAGATCAGTTGATGACCGCGGCCTTCGGCACCCGTCCGAAGCGAAGACTAAATCGAGTGCTGGACGCTCTGGGTTTCGAATACCCTGACTATGAAAATCTGAACAAAGGTGCCGGGGGCCAAAAAAGGAAAAGGATAACTGAAGCCTTAAATGAAGATGAGAAAGAGCCATCAAAGAAGAAAATTCCGAAGAAGAGGAAAGCGTCTTCTCCGAAGCAAAAAATGTCCGACGAAGAAGAAACCCCCGCATCACCCTCTGCCGCTGACGTGGAGGAAATTCTGAAGGTAATGACTGAATCCCTGCCTGCGAAGCTAAGTCCATTGGGGCCTCAACTGACAAAGTTTTTCAGAAGGAAAAGGAGCCCGAAAAATCGAAGAAAACAACTAAAGCAAAGAGACAAAGAATTATCACTGTGACAGAGGTCATTGACAAGACACCACCAAGAGCTTCAGCTCAGAAGACACCAGCGGTTGAAGAAAAAACAAATATTGAAATCACACCTTCGGAGGTCGCAGCTGCCGAAGCTGCCTCAGTTGAAGATTTGAACCTGGAAAGCACAATCGAAGACATCGACAAAATGCTGCTAGACATGGCCACAGAAGAAGCTACCACTCCCGCCGAAGAGGATATGGCCGCAGTGCCGGGGAAGGAAAAGGAAATCGTTGACGAAGCTTCGGAGGACGAAACCTTCATGTTTCAAAATTTAGTTGGAGAAAAATTGTCAAAACCCGAAATAGAAGAGCTCAAAGAGTATGCCAAATCTTGCGGGTACAAACCAGGAGCACTCCTCTTCGGAGGTATTGATGATGAAAAGTTAGATTGTATTCGAGATCAAACTGGAGCCAAAGTTATCGGTACTCTGTCAAAGAGTATCGGTTTTCCGAAGCTAGAAACGGACATTAGCCGCTACCGACGACAACATATCGTTGGTAGTTTATTTTATTCCAATTTCAAGGTGAACTACTTTTCCCTTAACTTTTATTGTTTTTAATAATGAAAACATGTCTAACGAAGGTTGTTTTCGTGCAGAGTATGCTGTTGAGCAAAGCCTTGAAAATGCAACAAGATTTTGAAGACAAGAAACACGAAGTTATAATTGAAAATTTAGAAAGCAAAATAAAGGAGCAAACAGCTGCTGTTGAGAAGAAGAACTTTGAGCTCCAAGCAACCGAAGGTTTATTGGCGGAGGCCGAAGCTAAAATAACAGAACTGAACACGAAGCTTCTCCGCCAATCTGAGCAATTTGAACAAGAAAAGGAAGAACTTAATGCAAAACTTGAAGCCGAAACTCAACAAAATTCAGATTTGAAAAGGCTATTAGCGGGCCTTCAAGAAAATGTTTGGAATTTAGCAACAAATGTATCCAACGTTTAAGAAAAAATTTTCACTCAGTTGGAGCCAGCAGTGAGAAATTCACCCCCTCAGCTGAAGATTTACCGAAGACCTTCGAACATATTGAGGGTGAGATTGACGAGCTCGACGAAGTTATAGCTGGGCACGGTGACTTCTGTGCCTGGGTAGCTTCTCGGGGTACTGCTGCAGCTTTCCTAAAAGCTAGCTGCGATCACGGGAAGATTGTCAACAGGCCCAATTTCACTTTATCACCATCAATCCTAGATGATATCCCTGATCTCGCCCGAAGTATTTCCAATAGATTTGTAAAAATGATATGGACAAAAGGCGGGCGGGAAAAAGCTGGAGACGAAGCTCAGAGTCATCTTGAACCAGTAAGAAATCATACCTTGTGCTTACCTCTTCCTTCAAGCTCGATTTTGACTTGCAACAACTTAATTCATGTAGGATGACGAAGCCGAAGTCGATGATTAAAAAGAATGACGCCGAAGCTAAAATCCCTCGAAGATTAAATAGGAGTAGACTATAGACAGACTCAGGAAACTTTTGAGATAACCTTTGTAAATGTAACTAAACTTAACTTTAATGAGTTCTGTTCATGCCTTGTATTACGCTCTTACCCTTCCATTAATGTATGCGATGTGCTTTGTTGTGAACGAAATTATCTTTTTTGAGCCGAAGGCGAAAAAACACCTTCCCTTCTTTTCGTACTCAGCGAAGCATAGAAAACAACATTTCCCTTTTTTCCGAAGCTCTCCTTTTTGTACGCGAAGAAGCTCTTCTCTTTTTTTTTCTTTTTGCCGAAGCAACCATTTATGCCATGATGATGATTATCCTACATATGCCTGGATGAATGTTTATGAATGCAAATGCTATGATGTAATGTGATGTGCAAATGAATGTCCAAACACATATCCGAAGCCATACTCTCAGCCATTATTTCCTTAGAAACAATCATACATCAGCTCTGCATTCCCTTAGGAACGTCTTTGGAGCTTCTTCGCCTTTTACTTTCGGCGGAATCAGCGTTGACTTTTCGCTGTAAGCTCTGCATTCCCTTAGGAACGACTTTGGAGCTTCTTCGCCTTTTACTTTTGGCGGAATCAGCGTTGACTTTTCGCTGTAAGCTCTGCATTCCCTTAGGAACGACTTTGGAGCTTCTTCGCTTTTTACTTCGGCACTCGATGGTGCGTTCTCAGCTTTTACATTTACATTCCTTGGGGGGATTTTGCTCTTATAGAACTAAAAAAGGAAATTACATATGATGGCCCCATTAAAAACCTTTCTCCCCCTTTATAAAGGAAAAGGGTGCCATGAAAAAGAAGAAACATAAAAAGTTACATCAAGTTACACATAATATCGCCGAAGCTCATCCGCATTCCAAGATCTAGGAATGTCGTTGCCGTCCATATCCTTCAATCTGTATGAACCGGGTCTTGACGAAGATGCTACTAAGAAAGGTCCCTCCCATTTCAACTGCAACTTGCCCACTGTGTCTGGGTTGGCCACTCTCCGAAGCACCAAATGTCCTGGCTCAATATTCTTTAGCCGAACTTTTCTATCTCGCCATTTGATTGTTTCGGCTTGATATTTATTGATATTCTCCACAGCTTGAAGCCTAATCCCTTCTAAAGCATCTTTTTCCACAGAGTAAGCATCTTCAGAACCTGATTCTACCGAAGCTACTACTCTTATTGATCCAGTTTTAGCTTCTTCCGGAGTTATTGCTTCGTCACCAAACAATAGTCTGAATGGAGTAAAGCCTGTTGACCTTGATATTGTCGTGTTGTGGCTCCATACCACTTTGATTAATTGATCTGGCCACTTTCCCCTAGGTTGATTGAAGATTAACTTCATTATTCCTGTCATTATAATGCCATTGGCTCTTTCAACGAGTCCATTTGACTCCGGATGCCTGACTGATGCAAAATGGATCTTCGTACCAATTTGATCACAGAAATCTCTGAAAGCTTCGGAGTCGAACTGTGCTCCATTATCTACAGTGATGGCCTTTGGTACCCCGAAACGACAAACAATATTCTGCCAGAAAAACTTTTGGACGGTGACCGAAGTTATTGTGGCTAAAGGCCTTGCCTCAATCCATTTAGAAAAATATTCCACAGCCACTACAACGTATCTTAAGTTCCCTTGGGCCGGTGGTAATGGACCTAACAAGTCAAGGCCCCACCTTTGCAATGGCCAGATGGGTTGTATGAGCTGTGTTAAGGACGAAGGTTGTTTTTGATCTCTTGCACATTTCTGACAACCTTCGCACTTTTGAACCAATTCCGCTGCATCCGAAGCTGCCTTCGGCCAATAAAACCCTTGGCGGAAAACTTTTCCAAGTAACGGCCTAGATCCAATGTGAGATCCACACAGGCCTGCATGTATTTCTTTCATCAACTCTATGCCTTCGGTTCTAGATAAACACTTGAGTAGCGGAGCACAAACTCCATGCTTGTACAACTCCCCCTCTATCATGACGTATGGACGAGCTCTTGCCTCTATCCTCCTGTTATAAGTTTCGTCATCTGAAAGGAATTTACCCTGAAGGTAAGAGATAATCTCGGTTCTCCAATCTTCGCTATAAACAGGAGATATATTGAGGACTGCTCTTTCAAGAAGTTCCACCGAAGGTGCTTTTATTGTTTCGAAGAACACATCCGAAGGAAAGGGCAGCCCCTGTGCTGCTGACTTAGCTAGCAAATCAGCATGCTCATTTTGTCCTCGAGGGATATTTTTGACAGAAAATCCTTCGAAGGAAGCTTCGACTCTTCGAACCATGTCCAGATATTTTTCAAGCTTCGGATCTTTAGCCTTGCAACTCTTGTCAATATGACCCGAAACAACCTGGGAATCAGTTTTAAGAATGGCCCTTCTGATTCCCATTGCTTTTAGCTTCCGAAGACCCAAAAGCAGGGCTTCGTACTCGGTAATATTATTTGTACAACTAAAATCGAGTCTTGCCGCATAACAAGTTTTAACTTTGGATGGCGAGACCAACACGGCAGCTGCTCCTGCCCCGAAGGTTCCCCAAGACCCATCGCAAAACACTGTCCATACTTCGGCATCTTTATTTGTTTCTTCATCCTGAGCCCCTGGCATCCAGTCAGCAATGAAGTCTGCTAACGCCTGGGACTGGATCGAAGATCTATGCACATAATCAATGCAAAATTCATTGAGCTCTGCAGCCCATTTTCCAATCCGCCCAGTAGCTTCTCTATTTCTCATAATATCCTTCAACGGCTGCGAAGAAGGAACAACTATGTTGTATGCTTGAAAATAATGCCGAAGCTTCCTGGATGCCATCAAAACAGCATATAACACTTTCTCTAATTCTGTATAGTTTTTCTTTGATATACCAAGAACTTCAGATACAAAATATACTGGGACCTGCTTCTTGACTTGGTCATCAAGCTTCTCCTGGACAAGTGCTGCACTTACCGCTGAGTGCGAAGCTGCCACATATAATAACAAAGGAGCCCCTGGCGTTGGTGGAGTTAATGTTGTTAAATCTATCAGATATTGCTTCAGTTCCTCGAAGGCTTTTTGCTGGCTTGGTCCCCATTGAAAGACTTCGGCTGATTTCAATACTTCGAAGAAT
The DNA here is from genome assembly GCF_902167145.1 of Zea mays. Lineage (NCBI taxonomy): Eukaryota > Viridiplantae > Streptophyta > Magnoliopsida > Poales > Poaceae > Zea > Zea mays. The sequence continues at coordinate 25,462,756 of NC_050100.1, read as the reverse complement.
GGTAAATTTCTTTCTGCTGATCTTGATATAAATCTATTAAGAGATGCCAACCTCCATGTTAATCTTTGGGCCCCTTTTTTGTAGTTGGTGGTTCCATTCGAAGTATAGCTTCAATTTTACTTGGATTAGTGAAAGGGAATTAGGCTTACACCTAGTTCCTAAATAATTTTGGTGGTTGAATTGCCCAACACAAATCTTTGGACTAACTAGTTTGCTCTAGTGTATAAGTTATACAGGTGTCAAAGGTTCACACTTAGCCAATAAAAAGATCAAATTTTGGATTCAACAAAGGAGCAAAGGGCCAACCGAAGGCACCTCTGGTTTGGCGCACCGGACTGTCCGGTGTGCCACCGGACATGTCCGGTGCACCAGGGGGACTCAGACTCAAACTCGCCACCTTCGGGAATTTCCAGAGGCACTCGCGCTATAATTCACCGGACTGTCCGGTGTACACCGGACAGTGTCCGGTGCGCCATGGAGAAGCGGCCTCAGGAACTCGCCAGCTTCAGGAAACTTCAACGGCTAGTCCGCTAAAATTCACCGGACTGTCCGGTGTGCACCGGACTGTCCGGTGCGACTCCAGTGCAACGGCTATCTCCGCGCCAACGGCTCTCTGCCGCGCATTTAATGCGCGCTCTGCGCGCGCAGAAGTCAGGCGCGCCCATACTGGCACACCGGACAGCAAACAGTACCTGTCCGGTGTGCACCGGACACCCAGGCGGGCCCACAAGTCAGAAGCTCCAACGATCAGAATCCAACGGCAGTGATGACGTGGCAGGGGGCACCGGACTGTCCGGTGTGCACCGGACTGTCCGGTGCGCCATCGAGCAGACAGCCTCCCAACGGCCACTTTTGGTGGTTGGGGCTATAAATACCCCACCCACCCCACCATTCATTGCATCCAAGTTTTCACCTTCCAACCACCTTACAAGAGCTAGCTTTCATTGCAAGGCACATCAAAAGAGATCAAATCCTCTCCCAACTTCATTCAAAGCCCTAGTGACTAGAGAGAGTGATTTGCAGTGTTCATTTGAGCTCTTGCGCTTGGATCGCTTCTTTTCTTTCGTATTCTTTCTTGTGATCAAACACTCACTTGTAATTGAGGCAAGAGACACCAATTGTGTGGTGGTCCTTGCGGGAAGTTTGATTCCCAAGTGATTTGAGAAGAGAAGCTCACTCGGTCCGAGGGACCGTTTGAGAGAGGGAAGGGTTGAAAGAGACCCGGCCTTTGTGGCCTCCTCAACGGGGAGTAGGTTTGAGAGAACCGAACCTCGGTAAAACAAATCCGCGTGTCTCACCTCTTTATTCGCTTGCGATTTGTTTTGCTCCCTCTCTCGCGGACTTGATTATATTTCTAACGCTAACCCGGCTTGTAGTTGTGATTGTTTTTGAGAATTTCAGTTTCGCCCTATTCACCCCCCCTCTAGGCGACTTTCAATTGGTATCAGAGCCCGGTGCTTCATTAGAGCCTAACCGCTCGAAGTGATGTCGGGAGATCACGCCAAGAAGGAGATGGAGACCGGTGAAAAGCCCACTACAAGCCACGGGAGCACTTCATCGGAAGAGTCCCGCACCAAGAGGAAGGAGAAGAAGAAGATCTCCTCCAACAAAGGGAAGGAGAAGAAATCTTCTTCTCACCACAAAGAGAAGAAGGAAAAATCTTCTTCCCACAAGCCGCGTCGGAGTGGGGACAAGCACAAGAGGATGAGGAAAGTGGTCTACTACGAGACCGACACTTCATCAACATCGACCTCCGACTCCGATGCGCCCTCCGTCACTTCTAAGCGCCAAGAGCGCAAGAAGTATAGTAAGATCCCCCTACGCTACCCTCGCATTTCCAAACATACACCTTTACTTTCTGTCCCATTAGGCAAACCACCAACTTTTGATGGTGAAGATTACGCTAGGTGGAGCGATTTAATGCGATTTCATCTAACCTCGCTCCACAAAGGTATATGGGATGTTGTTGAGTTTGGTGCACAGGTACCGTCGGTAGGGGATAAGAACTATGATGAGGATGAGGTGGCCCAAATCGAGCACTTCAACTCTCAAGCAACAACAATACTCCTCGCCTCTCTAAGTAGAGAGGAGTATAACAAAGTACAAGGGTTGAAGAGCGCCAAGGAGATTTGGGATGTGCTCAAAACCGCGCACGAGGGAGACGAGCTCACTAAGATCACCAAGCGGGAAACGATCGAGGGAGAGCTCGGTCGGTTCCGGCTTCGCAAAGGGGAGGAGCCACAACACATGTACAACCGGCTCAAGACCTTGGTGAATCAAGTGCGCAACCTCGGGAGCGTAAAGTGGGATGACCACGAGATGGTTAAGGTTATTCTAAGATCTCTTATTTTCCTTAATCCTACTCAAGTTCAATTGATCCGTGGTAATCCTAGATATACTAAAATGACCCCCGAGGAAGTTATCGGGAATTTTGTGAGTTTTGAGTGCATGATCGAAGGCTCGAGGAAGATCAACGAGCTTGATGATGCCACCACATCCGAAGCTCAACCCGTTGCATTCAAGGCAACGGAGGAGAAGAAGGAGGAGTCTACACCAAGTCGACAACCAATAGACGCCTCCAAGCTCGACAATGAGGAAATGGCGCTCGTCATCAAGAGCTTCCGCCAAATCCTCAAGCAAAGGAGAGGGAAAGACTACAAGTCCCGCTCCAAGAAGGTTTGCTACAAATGTGGTAAGCCCGGTCACTTTATTGCTAAATGTCCATTATCAAGTGATAGTGACAGGGGCGACGACAAGAAGGGGAGAAGAAAGGAGAAGAAGAGGTACTACAAGAAGAAGGGCGGCGATGCCCATGTTTGTCGGGAGTGGGACTCCGACGAAAGCTCTAGCGACTCCTCCGACGACGAGGACGCCGCCAACATCGCCGTCACCAAGGGACTCCTCTTCCCCAACGTCGGCCACAAGTGCCTCATGGCAAAGGACGGCAAAAGGAAGAAGGTTAAATCCAACTCCTCCACCAAATATGAATCGTCTAGTGATGATAATGCTAGTGGTGAGGAAGATAATTTGCGTATCCTTTTTGCAAATCTTAACATGGAACAAAAAGAAAAATTAAATGAGCTAACTAGTGCCATCCATGAAAAGGATGATCTCTTGGACTCCCAAGAGGACTTCCTAATCAAGGAAAATAAGAAACATGTTAAGGTTAAAAATGCTTACGCTCTACAAGTTGAAAAATATGAAAAATTGTCTAGTGAGCTAAGCACTTGCCGTGAGATGATTGACAACCTTAGAAATGAAAATGCTAGTTTAAATGCTAAGGTTGATTCTCATGTTTGTAATGTTTCAATTCCCAATCCTAGAGATAATAATGATGATTTGCTTGCTAAGATTGAAGAATTAAACATTTCTCTTGCTAGCCTTAGATTAGAGAATGAAAATTTGATTGCTAAGGCTAAAGGTTTTGATGTTTGCAAAGTTACAATTGCCGATCTTAGAGATAAAAATGATATACTTCGTGCTAAGAGTGTTGAACTTAATTCTTGCAAACCATCTACATCTACCATTGAGCATGTCACTATTTGTACTAGATGTAGAAATGTTGATATTGATGCTATTCATGATCATATGGCTTTAATTAAACAACAAAATGATCATATAGCAAAACTAGATGCTAAAATTGCCGAGCACAACTTAGAAAATGAGAAATTTAAATTTGCTCGTAGCATGCTTTATAATGGGAGACGCCCTGGCATTAAGGATGGCATTGGCTACCAAAGGGGAGACAATGTCAAACTTAGTGCCCCTCCTAAAAGATTGTCAAATTTTGTTAAGGGCAAGGCTCCCATGCCTCAGGATAACGAGGGTTACATTTTGTACCCTGCCGGTTATCCCGAGAGCAAAATTAGGAGAATTCACTCTAGGAAGTCTCACTCTGGCCCTAATCATGCTTTTATGTATAAGGGTGAGACATCTAGCTCTAGGCAACCAACCCGTGCTAAGTTGCCTAAGAAGAAAACTCCTAATGCATCAAATGATCATGCTATTTCATTTAAAACTTTTGATGCTTCTTATGTGCTTACTAACAAATCCGGCAAAGTAGTTGCCAAGTTTGTTGGGGGCAAACACAAGGGGTCAAAGACTTGTGTTTGGGTACCCAAAGTTCTTGTGTCTAATGCCAAAGGACCCAAAACCGTTTGGGTACCTAAAGTCAAGAACTAAACTTGTTTTGTAGGTTTATGCATCCGGGGGCTCAAGTTGGATACTCGACTGCGGGTGCACAAACCACATGACAGGGGAGAAAAGGATGTTCTCCTCATATGAGAAAAACTAAGATCCCCAAAGAGCGATCACATTCGGGGATGGAAATCAAGGTTTGGTCAAAGGACTGGGTAAAATTGCTATATCACCTGACCATTCCATTTCCAATGTTTTTCTTGTTGATTCATTAGATTACAATTTGCTTTCCGTTTCTCAATTATGCCAAATGGGCTACAACTGTCTATTTACTGATGTAGGTGTTACTGTCTTTAGAAGAAGTGATGATTCAATAGCATTCAAGGGAGTGTTAGAGGGTCAGCTATACTTGGTGGATTTTGATAGAGCTGAACTCGACACTTGCTTGATTGCTAAGACTAACATGGGTTGGCTCTGGCACCGCCGACTAGCCCATGTTGGGATGAAGAATCTTCATAAGCTTCTAAAGGGAGAGCACATTTTAGGATTAACAAATGTTCATTTTGAGAAAGACAGGATTTGTAGCGCATGCCAAGCAGGGAAGCAAGTTGGAACCCAACATCCACACAAGAACATTATGACGACCGACAGGCCGCTTGAGCTACTCCACATGGATCTATTCGGCCCGATTGCTTACATAAGCATCGGCGGAAGTAAGTACTGTCTAGTTATTGTGGATGATTATTCTCGCTTCACTTGGGTGTTCTTTTTGCAGGAAAAATCTCAAACCCAAGAGACCTTAAAGGGATTCGTGAGACGGGCTCAAAATGAGTTCGGCTTAAGGATCAAGAAAATTAGAAGCGACAACGGGACGGAGTTCAAGAACTCTCAAATTGAAGGCTTCCTTGAGGAGGAAGGCATCAAGCATGAGTTCTCTTCTCCCTACACTCCACAACAAAGTGGAGTAGTGGAGAGGAAGAATCGAACTCTATTGGACATGGCAAGGACCATGCTTGATGAGTACAAGACTTCGGATCGGTTTTGGGCCGAGGCGGTCAACACCGCTTGCTACGCCATCAACCGGTTATATCTTCACCGAATCCTCAAGAAGACATCATATGAACTCCTAACCGGTAAAAAGCCCAATATTTCTTATTTTAGAGTTTTTGGTAGCAAATGCTTTATTTTTGTTAAGAGAGGTAGAAAATCTAAATTTGCTCCTAAAACTGTAGAAGGCTTTTTACTTGGTTATGACTCAAACACAAGGGTATATAGAGTCTTTAACAAGTCCTCAGGACTTGTTGAAGTTTCTTGTGACGTTGTGTTTGACGAAACTAACGGCTCTCAAGTAGAGCAAGTTGATCTTGATGAGATAGGTGAAGAACAGGCTCCATGCATAGCGCTAAGGAACATGTCCATTGGGGATGTGTGTCCTAAGGAATCCGAAGAGCCTCCACATGCACAAGATCAACCATCCTCCTCCACGCTAGCATCTCCACTGACTCAAAATGAGGATGAAGCTCAAGTTGATGAAGTAGAAGATCAAGCAAATGAGCCACCTCAAGATGACGGCAATGATCAAGGGGGAGATGTAAACGATCAAGACAAGGAGGATGAAGAGCAAAGGCCGCCACACCCAAGAGTCCACCAAGCAATACAACGAGATCACCCCGTCGACACCATCCTCGGCGACATTCATAAGGGGGTAACCACTTGATCTCGTGTTGCACATTTTTGTGAACATTACTCTTTTGTTTCCTCTATTGAGCCACATAGGGTGGAGGAAGCACTTCAAGATTCGGATTGGGTGGTGGCGATGCAAGAGGAGCTCAACAACTTCACTAGGAATGAGGTATGGCATTTAGTTCCACGTCCTAATCAAAATGTTGTAGGAACCAAATGGGTCTTCCGCAACAAACAAGACGAGCATGGTGTGGTGACAAGGAACAAAGCTCGACTTGTGGCCAAGGGATACTCCCAAGTCGAAGGTTTGGATTTCGGTGAAACCTATGCACCCGTAGCTAGGCTTGAATCAATTCGCATATTATTAGCCTATGCTACTTACCATGGCTTTAAGCTTTATCAAATGGACGTGAAAAGTGCCTTCCTCAATGGACCAATCAAGGAAGAGGTCTATGTTGAGCAACCTCCCAGCTTTGAAGATAGTAAGTACCCTAACCATGTCTATAAGCTCTCTAAGGCGCTTTATGGGCTCAAGCAAGCCCCAAGAGCATGGTATGAATGCCTTAGAGATTTCCTTATCGCTAATGGCTTCAAAGTCGGCAAGGTGGATCCTACTCTATTCACTAAAACTCTTGACAATGATTTGTTTGTATGCCAAATTTATGTTGATGATATCATATTTGGGTCTACTAACGAATCTACTTGTGAGGAATTTAGTAGGATCATGACACAGAAATTCGAGATGTCGATGATGGGGGAGTTGAAGTATTTCTTGGGATTTCAAGTGAAGCAACTCCAAGAGGGCACCTTCCTTAGCCAAACGAAGTATACTCAAGATATTCTAAGCAAGTTTGGGATGAAGGATGCCAAGCCCATCAAGACACCCATGGGAACCAATGGGCATCTCGACCTCGACACGGGAGGTAAGTCCGTGGATCAAAAGGTATACCGGTCGATGATTGGTTCATTGCTTTATTTATGTGCGTCTCGACCGGACATTATGCTTTCCGTTTGCATGTGTGCAAGATTCCAATCCGACCCTAAGGAATCCCACCTTACGGCCGTAAAACGAATCTTGAGATATTTGGCTTATACTCCTAAGTTTGGGCTTTGGTACCCTCGGCGATCCACTTTTGATTTAATTGGTTATTCGGATGCTGATTGGGCGGGGTGTAAGATTAATAGGAAGAGCACATCGGGGACTTGCCAGTTCTTGGGAAGATCCTTGGTGTCTTGGGCTTCAAAGAAGCAAAATTCGGTCGCTCTTTCCACCGCCGAAGCCGAGTACATTGCCGCAGGTCATTGTTGCGCGCAACTACTTCGGATGAGGCAAACCCTGCGGGACTACGGTTACAAATTAACCAAAGTCCCTTTGCTATGTGATAATGAGAGTGCAATCAAAATGGCCAACAATCCTGTCGAGCATAGCCGCACTAAACACATAGCCATCCGGTATCATTTTCTTAGGGATCACCAACAAAAGGGGGATATCGAGATTTCTTACATCAACACTAAAGATCAATTAGCCGATATCTTTACCAAGCCTCTTGATGAACAAACTTTTACCAAACTTAGGCATGAGCTCAATATTCTTGATTCACACAACTTCTTTTGCTAGATTGCACACATAGCTCATTTATATACTTTTGATCATATCTCTTTTATATGCTATGACTAATGTGTTTTCAAGTCTATTTCAAACCAAGTCATAGGTATATTGAAAGGGAATTGGAGTCTTCGGCGAAGACAAGGCTTCCACTCCACTCTACTACTCATCCTTCGCCATCGCTCCAAGAAAAGGACCTTGTCTTTGGGGGAGAGAGTAAAAGCCCAAAGCAAAAGGACCGGACTTCGTCTTTGGTATAATCTTAACTCATCTATTTATGACCAAAGGGGAAGATAGCACTTCGATGGGCTCTAATGATTCCGTTTTTGGCGATTCATGCCAAAGGGGGAGAAAGTATGAGCCCAAAGCAAAAGGACCGCACCATCACCAATTTCAAAAACTTAGTGTTTTCCAAAAGTATTTATCAATTGGTATCCTATTGTGTTCAAAAGGGAGAAAGTAGTATTTCAAAAATGATATATCAAAACCCTCTTGAACACTTAGGGGGAGTTTTGTTTAGTCAAAGGAAAAAGCATTTGAAACAGGGGGAGAAAATTTCAAATCTTGAAAATGCTTTGCAAATCCTATTCATTTACCTTTGACCATTTGCAAAAGAACTTTGAAAAAGATTTACAAAAGAGTTTGCAAAAACAAAACATGTGGTGCAAGCGTGGTCCAAAATGTTAAATAAGAAAGAAACAATCCATGCATATCTTGTAAGTAGTTACATTGGCTCAATTCCAAGCAACCTTTACACTTACATTATGCAAACTAGTTCAATTATGCACTTCTATATTTGCTTTGGTTTGTGTTGGCATCAATCACCAAAAAGGGGGAGATTGAAAGGGAATTAGGCTTACACCTAGTTCCTAAATAATTTTGGTGGTTGAATTGCCCAACACAAATCTTTGGACTAACTAGTTTGCTCTAGTGTATAAGTTATACAGGTGTCAAAGGTTCACACTTAGCCAATAAAAAGATCAAATTTTGGATTCAACAAAGGAGCAAAGGGCCAACCGAAGGCACCTCTGGTTTGGCGCACCGGACTGTCCGGTGTGCCACCGGACAGTATCCGGTGCACCACCGGACATGTCCGGTGCACCAGGGGGACTCAGACTCAAACTCGCCACCTTCGGGAATTTCCAGAGGCACTCGCGCTATAATTCACCGGACTGTCCGGTGTACACCGGACAGTGTCCGGTGCGCCATGGAGAAGCGGCCTCAGGAACTCGCCAGCTTCGGGAAACTTCAACGGCTAGTCCGCTAAAATTCACCGGACTGTCCGGTGTGCACCGGACTGTCCGGTGCGACTCCAGTGCAACGGCTATCTCCGCGCCAACGGCTCTCTGCCGCGCATTTAATGCGCGCTCTGCGCGCGCAGAAGTCAGGCGCGCCCATACTGGCACACCGGACAGCAAACAGTACCTGTCCGGTGTGCACCGGACACCCAGGTGGGCCCACAAGTCAGAAGCTCCAACGGTCAGAATCCAACGGCAGTGATGACGTGGCAGGGGGCACCGGACTGTCCGGTGTGCACCGGACTGTCCGGTGTGCACCGGACTGTCCGGTGCGCCATCGAGCAGACAGCCTCCCAACGGCCACTTTTGGTGGTTGGGGCTATAAATACCCCAACCACCCCACCATTCATTGCATCCAAGTTTTCACCTTCCAACCACCTTACAAGAGCTAGCTTTCATTGCAAGGCACATCAAAAGAGATCAAATCCTCTCCCAACTTCATTCAAAGCCCTAGTGACTAGAGAGAGTGATTTGCAGTGTTCATTTGAGCTCTTGCGCTTGGATCGCTTCTTTTCTTTCGTATTCTTTCTTGTGATCAAACACTCACTTGTAATTGAGGCAAGAGACACCAATTGTGTGGTGGTCCTTGCGGGAAGTTTGATTCCCAAGTGATTTGAGAAGAGAAGCTCACTCGGTCCGAGGGACCGTTTGAGAGAGGGAAGGGTTGAAAGAGACCCGGCCTTTGTGGCCTCCTCAACGGGGAGTAGGTTTGAGAGAACCGAACCTCGGTAAAACAAATCCGCGTGTCTCACCTCTTTATTCGCTTGAGATTTGTTTTGCTCCCTCTCTCGCGGACTTGATTATATTTCTAACGCTAACCCGGCTTGTAGTTGTGATTGTTTTTGAGAATTTCAGTTTCGCCCTATTCACCCCCCCTCTAGGCGACTTTCAATTAGCTTCAATTCCCTTTGTTGAAACCAAGCATCCAAGAAATTTCCCCTTCTTTACTCCGAAGACACATTTTTCTGGATTCAATTTTAAGCCAGCTTGTCTGAAACTGGCGAAGGTCTCCTGCAAATCAGCAATATGATTTTCCTGCTTTGTGCTTTTTACAATGATGTCATCAACATAAGTTAGCACATTTCTGCCTATCTGAGACTGGAGAACCTTCGCAGTCATTCTGCTGAAACTTCCTCCAGCGTTTTTGAGCCCCTCAGGCATCCGAAGATAGCAATATGTGCCACTTGGGGTTATGAAGCTAGTCTTCGGCTCATCTTCCTTCTTCATTCAGATTTGGTGGTAGCCTGAGTAACAGTCTAACAGACTCATGAGCTCTGAAGAAGCTGTTGCATCAACTAAAGAGTCTATCCTTGGCAAAGGGAATTCGTCCTTCGGACAAGCCTTGTTGAGATCTGTAAAATCGATACACATTCGCCACTTGCCATTGGCCTTTTTTACCATAACAGTGTTAGCTAGCCATTCTGGATACTTTACTTCTCTGATAACTCCTGCACTAAGGAGTCTTTTGACTTCATTACGAGCACCTTCGGCCTTATCATCAGACATTTTCCGAAGCCTCTGCTTTCTGGGTCTGAAGGATGGGTCAACATTGAGCGAGTGTTCAATAACATCCCTATTAACTCCGCAGAGATCATTAGCTGACCATGCAAAAACATCTTTGTTGTTGAACAAAAACCTTATCAAGGTTTTCTCCTGTTCTTCAGATAATTGAGAGCCCAACAGCACCTTCTGCTCTGCTATGTCCTCACATAAGAGCATGGGCTTCGGCTGATCTGCTGAAGCTGCTTTTTCCCTTCTGAATTTGTACTGTTCACAAACTTCAGCTCCATCTATGTTATGGATTGCTTTTGAGTCAGTCCAGTTTCCTTCGGCCCTTCTGGCAGCTTCCTGACTTCCATGAATAGCGATGGGTCCTTGATCCAAAGGTATCTTCATGCAAAGATAAGCAGGATGAAGAATTGCTTCGAAAGCATTGAGGGTGCCACGACCAATAATTGCATTGTAAGGGTATTCCATGTCAACAATGTCAAACACAACCTGTTCAGTTATAGTGTTGTTGATGAACCCGAAGGTCACTGACATGGTGATCTTGCCCAATGCTACAATCTGCCTTCCTCCGAAGCCACAGAGAGGATGTGTAGCATCATGAATCTTATCTTCTGGCTCTTGCATTTGTCTGAAGGCCTTAGCAAATATGATGTCAGCTGCACTACCTGTGTCAACCAAGACATTGTGGACCAGAAATCCTTTGATAACACAAGAGATAACCATGGCATCATTGTGTGGGTAGTCCTTGAGTTGAAGGTCCTCTTGGGAGAAGGTAATAGGGATGTGAGACCATCTTAACTTGATGAAGGGTCCTTGCACCCCAACATGTTGTACCCTTCTCTGTGCTTCCTTCTTCTGTTTCTTGTTGGCTGGCTCTGAACATGAACCGCCTGTTATCGGAAGTAGCAGCTTCGGAGCCGAAGCTGCTCCAGCTTGATCGTTGAACGAAGCCATCAGCTCAAAAAAGTGGAAGTGAGTTCACCGGAGGTGGGCGCCAATGTTGGGAACTTGTTCTCAAATGCTATGAATTAAGAACAAGGCAACATAGAATGTTAAATGTTAACGTCCTTCGTCCATGAAGCATTATTCCCTTGAGGATAATGATCCTTAGACGAAGGTTGACGAGAATACGATTACGAAGGTCGAGTCTTCGTAATCGAATTTCAATAGATTGTATAAGGTAATATAAAATAAAGGGTAACAAAGGTAAATGAATCATAAACGAATCAAATTATATTTAATCAATATATTGAATCATTGAATACAGTTATACCTCTGCCTTGACAAAGGTTGATTCTTGAATGATGCGATTGCAATTACCAGAATGCGTGAACAGTAACGGAATACTGTTCACTATTTATAGGCACAGGACACAGCCTGTGAGGAATTACAATTATGCCCCTCATAAAAGTTTACAACATTGACTCAGACCTTTATGGACTAAAAGGTCATTCTATCTTTAAGTCGGTTTGTAATATCGAAGCTTCATGAGGAGGAACCTTCGGCCATCTCATACAAACAGCTTCAGCCGAAAGCCGCTTCTTCCTAGAAGACCTTCGGCGACGAAGCATAGACCCAACAGTGTCCCTTGAGTGGACGGAGCCTTGACCTGAATTACGCCCATCAGGCTTTTGCAGCTTGTGCTGATGGTGATTACCAGCCGAGTTTAGGAGTCTTGGGGGTACCCCAAATTATGGTCCCCGACAGTAGCCCCCGAGCCTCAAAGGGAGTGTTGGTACTCGCTTGGAGGCTTTGTCGCACTTTTTTGCAAGGGGACCAACCTTTCTCGGTTACATTTTGTTCCGGTGGGTGCGCGCGAGCGCACCCGCCAGGTGTAGCCCCCGAGGCCTCGGAGGAGTTGTTTGACTCCTCCGAGGTCTTAGTGCCTTTCGTGACGCCTCGGCCGGTCTAGTTGTTCCCTCATGCGATCTGATCGTAGCCCGGGTGCATGGTCAGGTTCCGAGTTCTCGGGCTGGTATGTTGACGCTGTCAACGGTTTGGCTGGAGCCGGGTTTGTGAGAGCAGCCCCTGAGCCTCTGCACAGAGCGAGAGGACGGTCAAGGACTGACTCGGATTTTGTCATACACCCCTTCGTTGCCTTTCCGCAAGGAGGAGGGGGGAAAGCGCCATGTTGCCCTCGGACGGCGCCGAACATGGTGTCTCCAGTGAGTTGCTAACGGGGTGATCCGAGTGGATGCCCGTGCCTCGTTCGATAAGGGTCGGCTAGTGGCCTAGAGGCGCGCTCCAAAAGTACCTGCAGGTGATTTGCCGGACTCGGTCCCGTTTGATAGGGTCCAAGGGCTCGATGCCTCCCTCTGATGGGATTCCGTTACAGAATCGCTCCTGCTGGTCTCGGAAATGTCCTAGGGTACCTCGGGAGCGTAGCCCGAGCCTCGGCCATGTATCGGATGTACCTAGAGTCATCCCTCGCTCTGCATGTTCTGGGGCGGCTGTCTAACCCTTCGGGGGGCCAGCCTTCGAACCCTTGATCAGTAGTGGGCGCGGAGCCCGAGTGCTCTGAGGCGGCTGTCGAACCCTTCCGAGGGGCCAGCCTTCGAACCACTGATCAGTAGGAGGGCCCGGGCCCCGCTTCCTTTGCGGAGAAGGATCCCTTTCGGAGTATCCCCTTTCCCGATCCCTGTAGCAAGAGAGAGAAAGGGTAAGAGGAAAAGGATACGAAATTAAACGATGTGGCGCACCTTTTTTGACACGGTCATCATGGAGGAGGTGAAGCGTCGCCCGCTTCGCCTGCCAAAGGTGTCGCCTGCCCTGCCGCGGAGTTAATGCGACGGGACGAGTGGTTCGTGGGGCAGTCGTTGTGCGTGCGTGAGTCGTTCGAGGAACGGGCGTTTCGCCTTCGAGTTCGAATTTCGCGGTGGGTTCGGGCGAACTGTTGAACGGGTCTTGCCCGGGCCTTTATATATCCGGAAGAGAGACCAGTGGTGGTTCTTTACTCTGCTGCTCGCCTCCTGCTTTGGTTTCTGCAACCCAAGGGAATAGCAAGAGAAAGAAAACCACGCACCTTGTCCGCTTCGCCGCCACCCCCTTCGCTTGGCGATGGCAGACCGGGTAACCGTCGTTCCGCCGCGCGACCCGTGGCCTTTCTCCACCGTCACGGTGGACGATCTGGAGGCCCTTGTCGCCGATGGCTTGCTCCATCCCCTCTCTGGTGACCCGCAGCTGGAGTGGATGGTCCCTCCGAGCGGGGCCGCCCCGACCCCGCCGCCGAGGTATATGCTGAGTTTCGTCTCCTTCCATGAGCGGGGTTCGGAGTGCCAGCAAGCCGTTTCATGCGGGCGCTCCTGCATTACTACGGGGTGGAGCTGCACAATCTCAACCCCAACTCCATCGCGCAAGCGGCCATCTTCGTGGCGGTTTGCGAAGGCTTTTTGGGGATTGACCCCCACTGGGATCTGTGGACCCATCTCTTCTCCGCGGAGCCCTTTGCTTTGACGATGGGGGAAAAGAGGGTCTGCATGGCGGTGCGGGCCGGTGGCTGCATCCTCTAGTTGAGGCAGGCGCGCGCGCAACAGTACATCCTCGCCATCCTTGTGTCTTCGAACAAGGGGTGGCAGCGCCGGTGGTTTTATCTCCGGAATGATGATGGGAGGCTCCCGTCGTTTTCTCAACGAGTGGTGACTGCCGCCGGCAGCAACTGGCGCTATGGGGCCACGCGCGAGAAACAGGAGAATCTCCAGCCCCTTCTGAAGGCCTTGCAGGAGCTGCGAGACGGAGGGCTTACCGCCGCAGGGGTGGTTGCCGCCATCCATCGCCGGAGGGTGCTTCCCTTGACAGAGCGGCGGTTGCCGCTTTCGGAGATGATGCCAGGGGGCGACTTGGAGGGTTCGCAGATGTCCTCGGTCCCCCTCTCCGCCGATGACCTCCGCAGGCGGGTAGCGGGCACGGTAGGGAGGCTGGACGCCGGCGCCCTTACCCAGCCCTTGATGCGTCCCGAGCGTGGGTGCATGTCCCTGGTGAGTGTCCGCTCCTTCTTCTTTCTTGTGTCAGATTGCCCTTGGTTCTCACAGTCGGGATTTCCGTCTGTCTCTAGGAGTTGGGGGTGTCACAAGCCTTCCCTGCCACCGGTCCTGGAGGACGCGGTGGACCGAGCCGCGCGGAGGGTCGCTGCGGAGAAGAAGAAGGAGAAGAAGGACGCGAAAAAGGCTCGGGCTCACGAGCGGTTGCGGGCTCGGGACGCCTTGGAGAGGCGCCGTCGGAGGCAGGAGAGGGACAGGCTCCCGAGGGAGCCGTCGCCGGAGACGCCTGACGACAACGATGACGACGATGATGACGAAGACGACGACATGGCGGCCCGCCTTGGCCTCAGCCCGGATCTGAGGCTGGGCCAGGGGTCGTCGAGCCAGCCCCCGAGTGGGCTGGCGCTGTCGGTATCTAGGGTCGGGACATCAGGGTCCGGTCCGAAGAACAGGGGCAGGCTGAGGGGGTACTTGACCCCTTGGCCGAGGTAGTTGAGGTGTCCCCAGGGAGTGAGGCCGACCCGCCTGTCCCCCTAGAGTAGTCACCCGTGCCGGCCGCACAGGAGGTTGATCCTTAGGTCGTCGTGACTGCGCCTGGGCGGACCGTCCCTTCGGCGCCCCGGGCGCCCGAGGCGGGGATGGTGCCGAAGCCGGCAGCGGGGCAAACCTCGGCAGTGCCTGCGGGGACCGAGGTCCGAGGGGCCTCCCCGCAGGCACGATTGGCCTTGGTTCGGAGTGGGTAAGTATCTGAGGATACCTCTGTCCTAGCTCCCTCTTCGTGTGTCCTGATCCTGCTTTTCCTTATCCTCCCAGCAAATGGAGGCACAGTTCGGCCGGTCTGGCTCCCCGGAAAGCCCTTAAGACGGTGCCGGCTTCTGCAGCCAGTGCCGCACCATGCCACGCCGGTCGGCTGGCCTTCACACAAGATGCCCCAAGCGGGGGGCTTAGGCGGCACGAGTTGCCATGGGGCGAGCTCCCCAGGCTGACCCCTTCGTCGAGGCGGTCGTCGTGCCGGGGGAGACTGCTTGCGCGGCCGCGGCCTTGAGCCCACCTGACGGGTTGCCGGCGCCGGCACCAGCTTCTGTCGAGGCTGTTGCCGTTCTGCCCCTGGAGCCACCCGTCGCCGCCGATGCTGAGATGGCTGAGGCGCCGCTACTCGAGGTCGGTGATCGGAAGCCTGCCTCCTTAGCTGAGGAGGTACCCGATGCGTTGACTGCAGGGGGTCCCGACGCCTTGGAGGAGGGGGCGAAGAACCGCGGCCCATCCTGGGGAGCGGTGACCTCATCCCCGCGCGGCGTGATCCCAATGAGCGGCGTGGACAGGCGCTCCGGTTCTGGACCCGTGGCGCCTCGAAACCCCTCTTCGTCCTTGATGATGAGCGGGAGGAGCAGTCTTGGGATGAGCTCCGTGAGTGTGCCGAGGCAGCGATGGGGTCGCTTCTGTCGACCATGGAGGTCCTTTCTAGGAACGTTCCCAGGATCCTCCAGGTAAGGATTTCAGGCATACCTTTCGCGTGACCAGGGCATTGTTTGTGACGCCCTGCTTCCCTTCCTCAGGATCAGACGGATCTGAGCACCGCCAAGTCGTCGTTCATCCGCCGCGAGGCCGACGTCTGGGGTTCGCTGCGGTTCCTGAGGGCCGCGCTTGCCGAGGCTACCGAGCGTGATGCGTCACGATGCCCGATCTTCACGACGTAGGATCAATCTTCAGATAACTAGCTTCAAAGAAGCCAAGATAACTTGCTGCAAGCAGCGATAACTAGTGCAACCTGACAAATAAAACTCGAAGCCAACCATCGTCTTTAACCGGCAGCCTGAATCGAGGATTCGCCCAACCACACTCTCAAAGAACCAACCAACACAGCCTACAATCAATCGAGGAGACCTCGAAGGGAGTAGGAGCACCAATTGGGAGCGGATGAAGCCGCCGCTTCTGCAATCCCGCGAAGGAATTCACAAGAGCAAAGGGGTAGAGATTACTCTCAATATTTGTTAGCACACAGCTGAACAAAAGGGGTTCTGTTTTACATTATCATAAGCTGCCTTACATCATAGACATAGGGGGGTATTTATACTAGTAACTACCAGCCTTAGCGAGGTATAAACACAAAACAAAAGTATTTTCACGAGCTAATGTGAAGGAGCCTCTTCGGGAGATCTACAGAGTTGATTTCCGTGTGGCTGTTTGACTTCTGCGCAGCCTTCAGTATTTTGACAATAACTTCTTCTAGGAATCTTCAAATGACGTGGGACTGGTTGCATTGGAAAGCTAACTTGGTAAGATTTCTCACCATATATAGCATGCTTAATGAAACTTCGTAGAATGATGCAGTTTAATACGAAAACTTGGTCATCAAGCTGACTGTTGACCTTCTGACCAGTCAGCACTAAAGTAGGTCGGCTGCCTTTCTGGTAGATGTGGTTAAGTCGGCTTTAGAAGCATTGGAAACTAGACTTCAAGAGCTTTCCAAAAAGTACTTATGGGCCTTCATAGCTTTTGGGAATCAAAAGATATGACTGTTTCTTTTGGACGGTTCTGTTGCGCTGGACTGACTCGGATATAGCTCTTCTTGCTGATTCACCCTTGATATGTTTTGTCCTTCCTCTTTGGTGAACCTAAGTAATATCAACATACACGACTTAGGTAGCATAAAATTCTCATTAGTGTTTAAATGAAATTCATAAAGTAGCGCGTGCACCTCTTGTTGTAGCTTCTTAGCTCGACTACGTGTAATTGGTCCATCAAAGACTTAGGTTGGTGATGATGTTGGTTGTATTTGAGTTGATGTAGTATGACTTGGGGGTTGTAACATGTTGCTTAATGGCGTGGTCATATCATCCTCCTCCCCTTGAAAAGGAGTCGTCCTCGACTCTGAAATGTCTTCGCTTGTATATGGTAAGAGGTCAGCAACATTGAACGTGTTGCTCACGCCATAGCTTGGTGGAAGATCTATCTTGTATGCATTATCATTGATCTTGGCAAGAACACGAAATGGACCATCCCCTCGTGGCATCAATTTGGATTTGCGCTGATCAGGAAAACGCTCCTTGCGCAAGTGAATCCAAACCAAGTCCCCCGGCTCAAATAACACTTTCTTCCTATGCTTGTTCATACTTGCAGCCTTGCGCACTGCTTTGAGCTCAATTGCTTCCTTGGTCTTCTCATTTATCTTTTTTATATATGCAGCACGCTTGAAAGCTTCCATATTGGTTCTTTCCTGCAATGGAAGGGGCAACAAATCTATGGGAGCAATAGGTTTGAACCCATATACAATTTCGAAGGGGCATAAATTAGTTGTAGAATGTACTGCCCTGTTATAAGCAAACTCCACGTGTGGCAAACATTCCTCCCAATCCTTCAAGTTCTTCTTTACCATTGTTCGCAGCAGCATTGACAATGTACGATTCACCACTTCAGTTTGGCCATCAGTTTGGGGGTGGCATGTGGTGGAGAACAAAAGTTTAGTCCCAAGCTTTGCCCACAATGTCTTCCAAAAATAGCTCACAAACTTCACATCACGGTCAGATACGATGGTCTTGGGCACTCCATGTAGTCTCACGATTTCTCTGAAAAACAAATTAGCAACATGTGAAGCATCGTCGCTCTTGTTGCATGGAATAAAATGAGCCATTTTTGAAAATCTATCAACCACAACAAAAATAGAATCTCTCTTTTTTCGAGTCATCGGCAGTCCTAAAACAAAATCCATGCTTATGTCTTCCCAAGGAATTTTAGGAGCGGGTAAAGGAGTATATAAACCATGAGGGTTCAATTTTGACTTAGCTTTGTGACAGGTGACACAACGCTCCACAAATCTGATGACGTCTCTCCTCATCTTGGGCCAATAGAAATGATCACTGAGCATTTCATAAGTCTTCTTTTGTCCAAAATGACCTGTTAGACCGCCTCCATGTGACTCCTGCAATAAAAGCAATCTAACCGAAGAATTTGGTACACAAAGTTTGTTAGCTCTAAACAAAAATCCATCATGTATATGATATTTTTCCCAACCTTTTCCATCTTTACAATGATTGTATGGTTCTGAAAATTCAGGATCATCATTATACATTTCTTTCAAATTTTCAAGACCCAAAACTTTTACCTCTAGTTGATTCAACAACACATTCCTTCGAGACAAGGCATCAGCGACCACATTGTCCTTACCTTTCTTATATTTCACAATGTATGGAAATGTTTCGATAAACTCAACCCATTTGGCATGGCGATGGTTCAGTTTGGCTTGCCCTTTCAAATACTTCAAAGCTTCATGATCGGAATGAATAACAAACTCTTTTGGCCATAAGTAGTGCTGCCATGTTTCAAGCGCTCGGACCAAAGCATACAATTCTTTGTCATACACAGAATAATTTAATTGAGCACCTCCCAATTTTTCACTAAAATATGCTATAGGTTTTCCTTGTTGCATTAAAACTCCTCCTATCCCAATCCCACTAGCATCACATTCTACTTCAAAAGTTTTAGTGAAATCAGGAAGAATAAGTACAGGTGCTTCAGTCAAACGTTTCTTCAATTCTTGAAAAGCATCTTCTTGTGAGTTTCCCCATTTAAATTCAACACCTTTCTTTGTCAATTCATTTAAAGGGGAAGCGATAGTACTAAAATCTCGCACAAATCTTCTATAAAACCCAGCAAGACCATGAAAACTTCTTACTTGACTTACATTCGTTGGAGCTGGCCAATCCTTGATGGCTTTCACCTTGGATTCATCCACCTCTATTCCTTTTGCTGAAACAACAAAGCCAAGAAACACAACATGGTCTGTGCAAAAACTGCACTTCTCAAGATTAGCAAATAATTTCTCCTTTCTTAGCTCATCTAAAACTTGTCGAATGTGTTTCACATGTTCATCAAAAGACTTGCTGTAAATTAGAATATCGTCGAAGTAGACAACAACAAATTTTCCAATGAAAGTTCTTAAAACATGGTTCATTAATCTCATAAAGGTACTAGGAGCATTAGTTAACCCAAAGGGCATCACTAACCATTCATACAACCCAAATTTTGTTTTAAATGCAGTCTTCCATTCATCTCCAGTTTTCATTCTTATTTGATGGTATCCACTTCTCAAATCAATTTTAGTAAAAATTATGGAACCACTTAATTCATCAAGCATATCATCTAGCCGTGGAATAGGATGGCGATAGCGAACGGTAATATTATTTATAGCTCTACAATCAACACACATCCTCCAAGATCCATCTTTCTTAGGTACTAAAATCACAGGAACAGCACAAGGGCTTAAGCTTTCACGAACAAAACCTTTATCAAGAAGTTCTTGTACTTGCCTTTGTATTTCCTTAGTTTCTTCAGGATTGGTTCGATATGGTGGACGGTTAGGAAGTGCAGCCCCTGGAATAAGATCGATTTGATGCTCAATCCCTCGAATTGGAGGTAGTCCAGCCGGTGTTTCTTGTGGAAACACATCCTCAAAATCCTGCAAAAGATCAGCCACAACACTAGGAAGAGATGTTATGTCGTTAGGAGAAATCAAAACATCTTTGTTCACAAGTACAAAGAGTACTTGATATGGGTTGTTCCTCACTTCTCTCAGCTCAGATTTTGTGGCTAGCATAACTAGATGTTCTCCCTCTTCCTTCCTTTTATCTTTTGAATTTGGCTTGTAGCACTCGCTCACCGAATTGTGGATGGCACTCAATTTCTTTTGCTCTTCTCCTCCTCTACTTGCTGCACTAATTTCAGTTTTCTTTTGTAAATGTTCAGCCATGATTTGTTGAGGGGTCATAGGCTTGAGTACAAACTTTCTCCCTTTCAGATCTAGCGTGTACTGATTTGTTCTTCCACAATGCTGAGAATATCGGTCATATTGCCAAGGTCTTCCAAGTAGCATGTGACAAACAGACATGGGTGCAACATCGCACTCCACCGTGTCAACATATTCTCCAATCTTGAACGGAACTTTCACCTTATAACCAATCTTGATATCTCCCGATTCATTCAACCATTGGACATGATATGGATGAGGGTGTCGCTGCAACTTCAAACCAAGCTTGTCAACCATCTCACGACTTGCAAGATTATGGCAGCTCCCTCCATCAATGATCACCTTTACTACTTTGTCTTGCACTTTGGCTCGCGTTTGAAAAAGATTATGTCGCTGTCCAATTTCAGCTTCTTTCATTTGAACACTCAAGATTTGTGTAACCACAAGAGTAGTACCATGCTCAAATTCACATCCCGTATGTTCTTTAGATTTATCATTGTCATCTTCATTTCCTGCTTCAGCTTCCTCTTCACTCGCTGATGTATATTCTCCATCATCAGTCACAAGGATCACACGATTATTTGGACACTCCTTTATGACATGACCACGACCTCCACACTTGAAGCACTGAATACCACTACTCTTGGCTGTTGAACCCACTGATGTTGAAGTGGAGGCTGCTGGTTTATAACTCGTGTTTGGAGCAGCACCGTTCTTTCCACTAGAATTGCCTTGAATATTGGATCGCAAGCCCCCAGTTGAACCTTTTGTCGCTGAGGATGCAACAGTAAACCTTGAGATCGATTTGCTTCCTCCAGTCATGGTTCGTGCACCATATGACAAAGGCTTGCTGCTCTTAGCATCTTGTTGCAGCTGGCGTTCAGCTTTGGCGGCTTGATGTACCAAATCAATAAGACTTTGGTACGGCTGAAACTCAACAATACGCTGAATGTTGCGGTGTAACCCAGCCATGAATCGTGCAATGGTTTGCTCTTCGTCTTCATACACATTGGCTCTAATCATGGCCTTCTCCATCTCCTTATAATACTCCTCAACAGAGAAACTTCCTTGCCTTAAATTCTGCAATTTATCAAAAAGATCACACCGATAATGCTTCGGCACAAAACGAATTCTCATTTCTCGCTTCATCTCTTGCCAAGTAATAATAGGGTCCTCTCCATCTTCTTCACGATCACGAAGAAGTTGCTCCCACCAAATCAGAGCATATCCTTCAAACTCAAGAGATGCCATTGCAAGTTTCTTCTCCTCTGAATAATTATGTAGGCGAAAGATTTTCTCCACTTTCAATTCCCATGTGAAATAATCTTCAGGATCAGATCTACCATCAAATTTTGGCATGGTAAACTTAAGTTTCCCAAATCTCTCTTCTTGGTTGACACCTCTATGATGACGACGACCATAGCGATGTTGAGACTGATCATCCCCAAATTCAGATTCTTCATTGTCATTATTTCTTCGATTCCGGCCTCTTCCTCTACCATATGCAGCACCTTGATTTCTCCTCCCATGTTCACTTGCTCTTCTAGAATAATTTTCTTCATCTTCTTCCCCATCTTCATCATGGTTTCTTACACCGTCGGGGAGTCGACGACGACCTCTGATTTCAGCCATAAGTGTCTGAAGATCTTGTGCCAACAGATCTTGCTTGGCTTCTATGCTTTGTTTGAGCTCATTGAATTGTACCAGGGTGACACATTCTTCAATCTCAACGTTGGGATCCATCTTCCTGCGAAGTTAGTGGCAACAAGGCAACAAATATAGGTGGAATATGAAGCTATATAGAATCTCACAACCTCACCACTCTTACCAACCAAAGCTCTTATGAGTTCCCTGCGGGTTGCAAGAAAATGTGTGGTGGTAACAAGAAAGTGGTGGTTAAACGAATACAAGACCAGAGTACCGATTACGATGGCTTATATGTGGAGCTTGGTGGGGATTAATAAACAAGGGATACAATCTGAATTCTAGTTGTTGTTAAGTTAAATAACCATCCGACTAGAAGTTCCCTGCCTAGTGCTGACCACAAGATACGAGTGATGTAAATAGATCAAACACACGCGCAAGAAATTTCAGATTTGATGCAGACAAGGAGTATGATTGGAATGCAAGTGTTGCAATCAGATCCAACCAAAATTTTGCACCAAATGACAATAGCAAACTGGTTGAATAACTTGATAAAAAAATTTTCAGCACTTGTGCACATAAACAAACTGATTGTTCTACTTTTCTTTTTTTCTCTTTTTTTTGATACTCTTTTTTTATAGAACTAAACACAGAGATCTGATATGATATTGCACACTTTATAATACTTAACAAAGAACTCAACCAGCAGCTATAACTTAAATAGGCTCAAAGTTAACGCGAAGGAAATGATGAGGGTTTCAGATTTTTCTTTTTGTGGATATTTTCAGATATATATAAGAGGCTCAAAGGAAACACAAAGGATAGAGTGACCAGCAACTAAACAAAGATTCTAAGGACTGAAACTTAACAAAACTCACTGGAACAACAGATTGAAACAAAGGGCTATGGCAAAAATATTTTATGGCTTTTTGGTGGATAGGACGAACACAAAATATATGTAGCTAAGGGTAAAGAATCCTACCGTGGCAACTGAGGCTTTGATACCAGATGATGCGTCATGATGCCCGATCTTCACGACGTAGGATCAATCTTCAGATAACTAGCTTCAAAGAAGCCAAGATAACTTGCTGCAAGCAGCGATAACTAGTGCAACCTGACAAATAAAACTCGAAGCCAACCACCGTCTTTAACCGGCAGCCTGAATCGAGGATTCGCCCAACCACACTCTCAAAGAACCAACCAACACAGCCTACAATCAATCGAGGAGACCTCGAAGGGAGTAGGAGCACCAATTGGGAGCGGATGAAGCCGCCGCTTCTGCAATCCCGCGAAGGAATTCACAAGAGCAAAGGGGTAGAGATTACTCTCAATATTTGTTAGCACACAGCTGAACAAAAGGGGTTCTGTTTTAGATTATCTTAAGCTGCCTTACATCATAGACATAGGGGGTATTTATACTAGTAACTACCAGCCTTAGCGAGGTATAAACACAAAACAAAAGTATTTTCACGAGCTAATGTGAAGGAGCCTCTTCGGGAGATCTACAGAGTTGATTTCCGTGTGGCTGTTTGACTTCTGCGCAGCCTTCAGTATTTTGACAATAACTTCTTCTAGAAATCTTCAAATGACGTGGGACTGGTTGCATTGGAAAGCTAACTTGATAAGCTTTCTCACCATATATAGCATGCTTAATGAAACTTCGTAGAATGATGCAGTTTAATACGAAAACTTGGTCATCAAGCTGACTGTTGACCTTCTGACCAGTCAGCACTAAAGTAGGTCGGCTGCCTTTCTGGTAGATGTGGTTAAGTAGGCTTTAGAAGCATTGGAAACTAGACTTCAAGAGCTTTCCAAAAAGTACTTATGGGCCTTCATAGCTTTTGGGAATCAAAAGATATGACTGTTTCTTTTGGACGGTTCTGTTGCGCTGGACTGACTCGGATATAGCTCTTCTTGCTGATTCGCCCTTGATATGTTTTGTCCTTCCTCTTTGGTGAACCTAAGTAATATCAACATACACGACTTAGGTAGCATAAAATTCTCATTAGTGTTTAAATGAAATTCATAAAGTAGCGCGTGCACCTCTTGTTGTAGCTTCTTAGCTCGACTACGTGTAATTGGTCCATCAAAGACTTGGGTTGGTGATGATGTTGGTTGTATTTGAGTTGATGTAGTATGACTTGGGGGTTGTAACATGTTGCTTAATAGCGTGGTCATATCAGAGCGCCTCTCCCAACGGAGCGCCGAGGCGGTGGACCTTCGGTTGCTCTGTGACGAGCTGGGGGTGGAGGCAACGGCGGCACGCGCAGAGGTGCAGCGGCGGCAGTTGGAGCTTGGCCAGGTCATCGGTGAGCGGGACCAATCTCGGAACCAGGCTGCCGAGGCTGAAAGCCGGGCTGAGGCCCTTGTGGGCCAGCTAGCCGAGGTGTCTGCACGGGCCGAAGCCCTTGAGGAGGACCTGGTCGTGGTCGTCGGGTCTGCCCAGTCTGCCTAAGCCGCAGCCTCGGAGCAGCGTGCCTGGGCTGAAGGTATGTCTTGGCCGCTTTGAGACTTCAATTCAGCTTCATTCTTCAACTCGTGTTTGAAGAATTCTGTTTTGGCTGTTTGCAGAGTTCGAGTCATCCCTCAACGAGTCCGCCAAGGCACTTGCTCAGGCGGCTGAGCAGAAGGAGGCCGACCGCATGGCCATGTCCGAAGCTATCTCGGCCTTCTGCCAGGTCTTTGGTCTTGACGACGTCCCCTCGAGAAGCTCCCCCAGAGTCGCCTGCAGGCCTTGGGCGGCCATGTGCGCGGCAGACTCCGCGAGGCGCTGCATCACGGCGTTAGGCGGGCCTTCGTCGTGCTCGCTTCCCACTACGATGTGGATCTGGAGTGGGTCAGCGAGGGGTACTGTCTTCCCGACAAAGATGAAGCTGCCCTGGCCGAAGTTCAGAGGCTTGACGCGGCCGTCGCGGGCCCAAGCGCGGTGCTGGCGTCCTTCTTCGAGGTGGAAATCCTTCCGCTTGCGTCGCCGTCCAAGGCCGAGGCGGATCTCGCCGAAGGTGGAAACGACGCTGAGGGTGGAGACGAAGCCGAGGGTGTTGCTCCTCCCCCGGGCGATGCCTGATTCTACCGGAGCAGTTTGTTTTGATCATGCATGTGTCTTTCGCGGCCGCCGAGGCCTGAACACTTTGTCGTCATGTTATAAAGTTGTGTTTCTTTTCCTCCTGTTTCGAGTATCCGGACTTGTCCATCAGTAGCAGAATCGCTTATCCGAGTAAGAGTTATTTTTCGTGGAAGGTGACGAGTGAGGTATCCGTATCCCAAAGGCGTAGGAGTCCCTCGGCTCGGTCGGCCTTGCCGCTTACATGCGCTCTTATTCGTTTCGCGGGGTTCTGTTACTGATATAGTCGGGAAACACGAAAGATCATTTTGGTAGAAGACTTTTCCGAGGAAAATTTTGATGCAGAGGGGGTTCCCCCCTTCTAGCCCCCGAGGGAGGGTCGGGCTTTGCCGAGGCAAGGCTGACCCTTCCTTGACGGTTAGACTCTATTTGTGTATGTAAAGAGAACGAGGTATATGAACGACTTGAAAACATCGTAAGGGTAAAAGCGACGTAGCTGTCGGATGTTCCAAGCGTTGCTGTAGACCTTGCCTTGACTGTTGGCCAACTTGTATGTTCCGGGCTTCAAAATCTTGGCAATGATGAACGGCCCTTCCCAGGGAGGAGTGAGCTTGTGGCGCCCTCGGGCGTCTTATCGTAGTCGAAGTACCAAGTCCCCCACCTGGAGGTCTCGGGACCGAACCCCTCGGGCGTGGTAGCGTCGCAGTGACTGCTGATACCGTGCCGAGTGTAGTAAGGCCATGTCCCGAGCCTCTTCCAGTTGGTCCAGTGAGTCCTCTCGGCTGGTTTGGTTGCTTCGGTCGTCGTACGCCCTTGTCCTCGGGGAACCGTATTCTAAGTCTGTGGGCAAGATAGCCTCGGCCCCATAGACTAGAAAAAACGGCATGAAGCCCGTGGCTCGGCTTGGCGTCGTCCTCAGACTCCAGACCACCGAGGGGAGTTCCTTCATCCATCGCTTGCTGAACTTGTTGAGGTCGTTGTAGATCCTCGACTTAAGTCCCTACAGAATCATGTCGTTGGCACGCTCTACCTGCTCGTTCGTCATGGGGTGAGCTACGACGGCCCAGTCCACCCGGATGTGGTGGTCCTCGCAGAAGTCCAGGAACTTCCTGCCAGTGAACTGGGTGCCGTTGTCGGTGATGATGGAGTTCGGGACCCCACAGCGATGGATGATGTTGGTGAAGAACGCCACCGCCTGTTCGGACCTGATGCTGTTTAGGGGTCGGACCTCAATCCACTTGGAGAATTTGTCAATAGCAACCAGCAGGTGCGTGAAGCCCCCGGTTGCCTTCTGCATGAGACCGACGAGGTCCAGACCCCACACAACAAACGACCAGGTGATGGGTATTGTTTGCAGGGCCTAAGCGGGCAGGTGTGTCTGCCTTGCGTAGAATTGACACCCTTGGCAGGTGCGTACAATCCTAGTGGTGTCGGCCACCGCGGTTGGCCAGTAGAAACCTTGTCGGAAGGCGTTTTCGACGAGGGCTCGGGGTGCTGCGTGATGACCGCAAGCCCCCGAGTGTATTTCTTGCAATAGCTCCTGACCTTCGGCGATGGATATGCATCGCTGGAGGATGCCTGAGGGGCTGCGGTGGTAGAGCTCCTTTTCGTCACCCAGCAAGACGAACGACTTGGCGCGCCGCGCCAGTCGCCGAGCTTTGGCTCTATCGAGGGGTAGCTCTCCTCGGTGGAGATATTGCAGGTACGGGGTCTGCCAGTTTCGATTAGTCGTGACCCCATTCCGCTCTTCCTCGACGAGCAGTGCCTCACCCTCGGCGGCCGAGGGTGCCTCGGGCTGGGCCGAGGCCTCCCCGGGCTCGGGCGTGTCGTCGGTCTTGACGGAGGGTTGATGTAGGTCTCGGGAGAAGACGTCCAGGGGAACCGTTGTCCGTCCCGAGGCTATCTTAGCCAGCTCGTCCGCAGTCTCGTTGTATCGTCGAGC
This sequence comes from Zea mays, assembly GCF_902167145.1. Taxonomy (NCBI): domain Eukaryota; kingdom Viridiplantae; phylum Streptophyta; class Magnoliopsida; order Poales; family Poaceae; genus Zea; species Zea mays. The sequence continues at coordinate 25,436,153 of NC_050100.1, read as the reverse complement.
GACTTGGTTGAGCTCGAGCCCGTAGAACTTGTCTTCCAGGCGCCGAACCTCGTCGTAGTAGGCCTCCATCTTCGGGTCACGGCAGTGGGAGTTCTTCATGACTTGGTCGATGACAAGCTGCGAGTAACCACGAGCGTCGAGGCGCCGAACCCCTAGCTCGATGGCGATGCGCAACCCGTTAACCAGAGCCTCGTACTCGGCCACGTTGTTTGACGCCAAGAAATGGAGGTGCAGCACATAGCGGAGGTGCTTCCCGAGGGGTGAGATGAAGAGCAGGCCCGCACCCGCTCCTGTTTTCATCAGCGACCCGTCGAAATACATAGTCCAGAGTTCCAGTTGGATCGGAGCTGCTGGAAGCTGGGTGTCGACCCATTCAGCCACAAAGTTCGCCAAGACTTGGGACTTGATGGCCTTCCGAGGAGCGAACGAGATTGTCTCGCCCATGATCTCCACCGCCCATTTTGCAATCCTACCCGAGGCCTCTCGGCACTGGATGATCTCCCCCAGGGGGAAGGATGACACCACAGTCACCGGATGAGACTCAAAGTAGTGTCGCAACTTTCGCTGCGTCAGAATTACCGCGTACAGTAGCTTCTGAATTTGCGGGTAGCGGATTTTGGTCTCGGACAGTACTTCACTGATGAAGTAGACCAGCCTCTGGACGAGCAATGCATGCCCTTCTTCTCGTCTCTCGACCACGATTGCGGCGCTGACCACCTGAGTGGTTGCGGCTACGTAGATCAAGAGGGCTTCTCCGGTAGCGGGGGCACCAAGATGGGCGCGCTTGTAAGGAGCGCCTTTAAGTTCCCGAGGGCTTCCTCGGCCTCGGGGGTCCAAGTGAAGCGCTCGGTCTTCCTTAAGAGGCGGTACAGGGGTAGGCCTCTTTCGCCGAGGCGCGAGATGAAGCGGCTCAGAGCCGCAAGGCATCCCATGACCCTCTGTACTCCTTTCAAGTCCTTGATAGGCCCCATGTTGGTGATGGCCGCGATTTTCTCTGGGTTGGCCTCGATGCCCCGCTCGGAGATGATGAACACCAGGAGCATGCCTCGGGGGACTCCGAAGACACACTTCTCGGGATTGAGTTTTACACCTTTCGCCTTGAGACACTCGAATGTCGTTTCAAGGTCAGAGAGGAGGTCGGAGGCTTTCCTCGTCTTGACTACGATGTCATCGACGTAAGCCTCGACCGTTCGGCCAATGTGCTCTCCGAACACGTGGTTCATGCACCTTTGGTATGTCGCGCCTGCATTCCTCAACCCAAATGGCATAGTAATATAGTAGTACATGCCAAAAGGTGTGATGAAAGAGGATCGTGAGCTGGTCGGACTCTTTCATCCTGATTTGGTGATACCCTGAGTAGGCATCGAGGAATGACAAGGTTTCGCACCCAGCAGTGGAATCCACGATTTGATCGATGCGAGGCAGAGGGTAGGGAACCTTCGGACATGCTTTGTTTAGACCAGTGTAGTCTACACACATCCTCCATTTCCCACCTTTCTTTTTCACAAGCACAGGGTTGGCTAGCCATTCGGGATGGAATACCTCTTTGATGAACCCTACAGCCATCAGCTTGTGGATCTCCTCGCCTATGGCTCTACGCTTTTCTTCGTCGAATCGGCGCAGAGGCTGCTTCACGGGTCGGGCTCCAGCTCGGATATCCAGCGAGTGCTCGTAGACATCCCTCGGTATGCCAGGCATGTCCGAGGGACTCCACGCAAAAACCTCAGCGTTCGCGCGGAGAAAGTCGACGAGCACTGCTTCCTATTTGGGGTCGAGCTCGGAACCGATCCGGACTTGCTTGGAGGCGTCGTTGCTGGGGTCGAGAGGGACGGACTTAACCGCCTCTGCTGGCTCAAAGTTGCCGGCATGGCGCTTCGCATCTGGCACCTCCTTGGAGAGGCTCTCCAGGTCGGCGATGAGGGCCTCAGCGTACTCCACGCACTCCACGTCGCATTCGTACGCGTGTCGGTACGTGGATCCAACGGTGATGACCCCGTTGGGGCCCGACATCTTGAGCTTGAGGTAGGTGTAGTTGGGGACGGCCATGAACTTAGCGTAGCATGGTCTCCCCAGCACTGCATGGTAGGTTCCTCGGAACCCGACCACCTCGAACGTGAGGGTTTCCTTTCAGAAGTTGGAGGGAGTCCCGAAGCAGACGGGTAGATTGAGTTGTCCAAGGGGTTGGACGCGCTTCCCGGGGATGATCCCGTGAAAAGGCGCCGCACCGGCCCGGATCGTGGACAGATCGATCTACAAGAGCCCGAGGGTCTCGGCGTAGATGATGTTGAGGCTGCTGCCTCCGTCCATGAGGACCTTGGTAAGCCTGACGTTGCCGATGACGGGATCGACAACGAGCGGGTACTTCCCTAGGCTCGGCACGCGGTCGGGGTGGTCGCCTTGGTCGAAGGTGATGGGCTTGTCGGACCAGTCTAGGTAGACTGGCGCCGCCACCTTCACCGAGCAGACCTCCCGGCGCTCCTACTTGTGGTGCCGAGCCGAGGCGTTCGCCACTTGCCCACCGTAGATCATGAAGCAGTCGTGGACCTCGGGGAACTCCTCTGCTTTGTTGCCCTCCTTCTTGTCGTTGTCATGGCCTTTGCCACCTTCCGCCAGGGGCCCGACCTTATGGAAGTAGCGCCGAAGCATGACGCACTCCTCAAGGGTGTGCTTGACGGGACCCTGATGATAGGGGCACGACTCCTTGAGCATCTTGTCGAACAGGTTGGCCCCTCCGGGAGGCTTCCGAGGGTTCCTATGCTCGGCGGCGGCGACAAGATCTACGTCGGCGGCGTCGCGTTTCGCTTACGACTCCTTCTTGCCCTTCTTCTTCGTGCCGCGCTGAGCAGACGCCTCGAGGACGTCTTCCTGCTGGTGTCCCTGAGGCTACTTGTCCTTCCGGAAGATGGCCTCGACCGCCTCCTGACCAGAGGCGAACATGTCGCGGCAAGTGGCGATGTCCATCAGCTCGCTTGCCCTGGTGGGAGTCTTGCGACCCAGCTTGCTCACCAGGTCGCGACAAGTGGTGCCGGCGAGGAACGCGCCGATGACATCTCAGTCGGTGATGTTGGGCAGCTCAGTGCGCTGCTTCGAAAATCGCCGGATGTAGTCCCGTAGGGATTCTCCTGGCTGCTGGCGGCAGCTTCGGAGATCCCAGGAATTCCCAGGGCGCACGTATGTGCCCTAGAAGTTTCTGGTGAAGGCTTTGACCAGGTCGTCCCAGTTGGAGATCTGCGCAGGAGGCAGATGCTCCAGCCAGGCTCGGGCGACGTCGGAAAGGAACAGGGGGAGGTTGCGGATGATGAGGTTGTCATCGTCCATTCCACCTAGTTAGCAGGCCAGCCGGTAGTCCGCGAGCCACAGTTCCGGCCTTGTTTCCCCCGAGTACTTGGTGATGGTAGTCGGGGCTCGGAACCGGGTCGGGAACGGCGCCCGTCATATGGCCCGGCTGAAAGCTTGCGGACCGAGTGGTTCGGGCGAGGGGCTCCGATCCTCCCCGCTGTTGTAGCCTCCCCCACGCCTGGGGTGGTAGCCTCGGCGCACCTTCTCGTCGAGGTGGGCTCGACGGTCGCGGCGGTGGTGCTCGTTGCCAAGGCGACCCGGGGCTGCAGGCGTTGCGTCCCCCGCGCGCCCAGTGTGGACCGAGGTTTCCTGCATGAATCGGGAAGTCGCGGCGCGATGCTCCGGGGGGTACCCTTGCCTTCGGGAGGCAGAGCTTTCGGTCCGTCGAACCGCGGCATCCTCCAGGAGATTCTTGAGTTCTCCCTGGATACACCGCCCCTCGGTGGTGGATGGCTCCGACATCGCTCGGAGTAGTATTGCTGCTGCAGCCAAGTTCTGGCCGACTCCACTGGAAGCTGGGGGCAGCCTTGCCCTAGCGTCGTCAGCGATGCGGTGCTGGACGTCCTGGGCCAGATGACGCGCTTCTCCGGCTAGTGCTCGGCCTGCCCACTCCTGCCCGATGTTCTGCCGGAGCTGCACAAGTTGTCCTGCTTCCTCGTCGAGCTTGGCCTGTATCTCGCGGATTTGCTCGAGCTGTGTGTCCTGACCCCCCGCAGGGACTGGGACCACAGCTAGCTCCCGAAGGATGTCAACGCGAGGCGCAGGCCTAGGGGGATCGTCGTCCTCCGGCATACCAAGGTGGTTGCCTTCGTCGAGACCCCCTAGATCGACGTGGAAACATTCACGACTTGGGCCACAGTCCTCGTCGTCAAGGCTGTGGCCACCATCGGAGTAATCGGAGAGGCAGTAGTCACATGCGGTCATGAAGTCTCGCATGGCACTGGGGTTAACGAGCCCGGAGAAATCCCAACCAGAGTCGGGCTCGTCATCTTCCTCGGAACCCGGGGGCCCGTAGGTCGAGACGGCTGTCAGTCGGTCCCAGGTTGACCACATATGGTACCCTGGAAGGCTAGGATATGCCTTTATGAAAGCGTCCACCGAAGCGGGGTCGCTTAGTGGGTCGAAGCTGAATCTAAAAGGCATAGGGTGGAAAACGGACGGTACCTCTTGATCGACGGATGGTGACGAAGTCGCGTCGGGGACGGACTGCACCGTTATCTCAGGCACGAGGCTAACACCTAGCAAGTCCTTCGCGAGCGTGCTGGCGTCATCCGTCCGCTTGGGGTTGGCGTTTGCGGGGAAACAACGCTCGTCTTCGTCTCAGACGCGAGGTCAACACCCGACGTGTCCCCCGCTGGGGCGCCGACGTCGTCGACTCGCTCGACAGCCAACGAGGTGTCGCCTCCTGCTTGGCCATGGTTGCCCCGCCTCCTTCTCCTGCGGCGAGGAAGGTGACGGGACAGGCCCGGATGCTGCTCTTCCGCCATGGGGGGAAGACGTCGTCGATTCCACCGCCGTCGGGCGGGCTGACGGTCGTCGTTGTCGTTGTCGCGCGACGGAGGAAGGAGTACCATGTTGTAGCTGCCGTCGAGGGACATGAACTCGAGACTCCTGAAACGGAGCAGCGTCCCGGGCTGGAGAGGTTGCTGGAGACTACCCATCTGGAGCTTGACGGGAAGCTGTTCGTCAACACGCAGCAGACCCCTACCTGGCGCGCCAACTGTCGGCGTTTCGACCCCGGGGGGTCCCTGGACCGACGAGTAAATTGTCGCTGCGTGCCCCAGCCCAGATGGGTCGGCGCGAGACGGACCACAAAGAGGGGGAAAACCGCGGCTTCGTGTTGTCCTGCGCCCAGGGTGGATGCGCTTGCAGTAGGGGGTTACAAGCGTTCGCGAGGGAGAGAGAGAGAGAGCCTGCCCGTCAGTCCGTCCTCCCGCGCGGCCACCTCCTCGTATGAGGGCCCTGGACCTTCCTTTTATAGATGTAAGGAGAGGGTCCAGGTGTACAATGGGGGGTGTAGCAATATGCTAACGTGTCCGGCAGAGAGGAGCCAGAGCCCTATGTACATGCCGACGTGGCTGTCGGAGAGGTGTTAGTGCCCTGTGCATGTGATGTCGTGGCCGTCGGAGGAGCGCTTGAGCCCTATAGAAGCACAGTTGTCGGGGCTGTCGGGACCTTGCTGACGTCTCCTTGCTTCCGTAGGGGGCTGAGAACTGCCGTCGTCATGGGAGCATGCGGGGTGCCATCATTACTTATTTACCGGGGCGAGCCAGATGGGACGCCGGTCTTGTTCCCCGTAGCCTGAGCTAGCTAGGGGTAGGGTAATGATGTACCCCCCTGCAACGTGGTCGGTCCGAGCCCAAGGTCGGGCGAGGCGGTGACTCCTCCAAGGTCGAGGTTGAGGCCGAGCCCTGGGATCGGGCGAGGCGGAGACCGTCTGCCGAGGTCGAGGTTGAGGCCGAGCCCTAGGGTCGGGCGAGGCGGAGACCGTCTTCCGAGGTCGAGGCGGGGGCCGAGCCTCGGGGTCGGGCGAGGCGGAGACCGTCTTCCGAGGTCGAGGCGGGGGCCGAGCCCCGGGGTCGGGCGAGGCGCAGCTTCCTATGGCGCCTGAGGCTGGACTCGGCTGCTGTCAGCCTCACCCTGGCGGGTGGCACAGTAGTCAGAGCAGAGCAGACGTCGCTGTTTTCCTGTCAGGTCAGTCAGTGGAGGGGCGAAGTGACTGCGGTCACTTTGGCCCTACCGACTGAGGAGCGCGCGTCAGGATAAGGTGTCAGGCGATCCTTGCATTGAATGCTCCTGTGATACGGTCGGTTGGCAAGGCGATCTAGCCAAGGTTGCTTCACTGCGAAGCCTGCCCGAGCTGGGCCTCGGGCGAGTCGAAGGTGCGCCCGTTGCTTGAGGAGGCTCTCTGGCGAGGCGTGAATCCGTCTGGGTCTACTGTTCCTGCCCGAGGCTGGGCTCGGGCGAGGCGAGATCGTGTCCCTTGAGTGGACGGAGCCTTGACCTGAATTGCGCCCATCAGGCTTTTGCAGCTTGTGCTGATGGTGATTACCAGCCGAGTTTAGGAGTTTTGGGGTACCCCTAATTATGGTCCCTGACACCATCGTCGGGCACGTGCTCTCCAATGATGAGACCATGCAAATCGTGACATATATCGAAGTCTGCATGACACTGATGGTTGCAATATAGTAGTGAAACAACTAAATTAAAATAACAAAATTTATGTATGTTAGGATCACAAATGGATTATGAAACATTTACTTATAACAATATAAGACATATTTTGTATATCTCTACTACTTATTAAGTTAGCAATAGTAGCCTGCCTTTTTGTGTTCTGCCTTCCATCAATCTCAACCGTCCAATGTCGCATGGAGCCCTCGTCCGTCCGATTAGCGTGCTCTCTCCCCCGACGCCCACCCGCCCATGATCCCTCGTCTCCCACTAGCCGTCACCTCCGGCTTTCCCTACTTGCTCGTCCCCCGACGGCCTCACCTCACCTCCACGCTCTGCGCCTCTAGCACCAAGAGCCAAGGAAGGCCAAAGGCAGGGGGCTGTGAACCTCGCCCTCGTCGCGTCGCAATGGAGCAGTGGCAACGAGGGTCCGTGTTGGGCTCCATCGTCGTGGGCACAGGTGGATCTCCTACAGCCCTGTCCCCAATTTCGCCCACCGCCAACGCCGCCCCGGCCTTGATTTCGCTGCCACCAACCGTCTGATCCACCCCCATCGCCGATGAACTGCTCGTCGCCTCCCCCGCCGCGGAGTTCAGGTGGGAGCAGGTCGCATCCCCCTTTGTCGCCGCCTTAGAAGCCTAGATCCCGAGTGGGAGGTGCCCGCCGCCCCGCCGACGTGCTGCCCGCGCGCGCTGAGGAGGGGTTCGTGTACAACTCCCACCACAGAGACAGAGAGGAGGAAGAGTGGCAGATTCATCGAGTTCGGATTGATTTTTCCTTTCCTTGTAAGAACCCCCTCGTGATTTGCTCTTGCTGCTAGCGTGTTGCACTGCTGCTCATGTGGGTTGCTCATGTGGCAGGGAAGTTTTCGCCTTGGTGGTGCTGGACATGCGTGGAGGGCAGATTCATTAAGTTTGGGTTGATTTCTTCCTTTGCTGGTAAGAACCTATTATCTTTGCTTGCACAACTTGTTCTGTAATTGTAATTGGATGGATTGCTCCAAGAATCTATTTTCTTGGTCTTGGCTTTCGTTGTTCTTGATAAGGCCAAATCTGGACCTCTCATTCTAAGATGGACTCTCCAACCCGTCAATTCTTTCTTTGTTGTGGTGGATTCATGTGCAGCTACCAATTTAGTTTATGTTCCAAAAATGTTTCACCCAACCCTTCTCCCTAGGGCTACAAATTGCATCAATTTGTATATATGTTTGATCCTAGCCTTTAATACCTGGTTCTTATGGGATTTCTCATGCAGTTCCATCTGGAGGAGGCGTTGGAGAGGAGGCTGTGTAGGTGACTGAAACTTTACCAAAAACACGCATATGATATATTGCATTACTATTTCTTGCATTCTTCTTAGCCAGTTCAAGCTTTTGTTAATATAGTATTCTTATTTACTCATGATGCTTTTTCGGTGGTTTTAAGTGGGAATTGCACATGCTCATGGTTTTGATTGATTTGGGGAGCAACATCTTCAACAAAAGAAATGATGTGATTAGTTCTGTTGACGAACATGTTGTTTTGCGTTACTATAAACTAAATGGTCATATGTGGATGTCTCAATTACAATTGTTACTTCTTGTCATGATGCTACTGCTACTAAATTAGGATTGGTATGGCTTGAGTTATTTGCTTAGTAATAGCCACAAAAACATATGGTCAACTAGAATTATTTGCTTAGCATAGTTTAGTTCTTCATTAGGGTCATTCTGCATGCTTTTGATCAGGGCACAAAACTGTTTAGTAATGGGACATGACATAATACAATGAATGACACAGAAAGTATTTATGCAAAATTGCTATGCCTCTGTTTCTCGTTGTTTCTAGATGGAATTGTTTCATGGTTTGCAGACCCTCATAAAATATTTATTTATGATTTATGAAATGAGGTCTATCTTTTACTATTTGTAAATTCAGATGCAATTAGTTATTATCCTATTACACTAAAAGTATTTTGTTCTAATTCTAATGGTTGGAGCAGAGTTGGTAGATTTTAATCATAATATATCTTGTCGGATCCCTTATTTTCTATTTGGCATTCACTAACAGCTTTACGAGCTGTTTTTTTGTTCAACATCCTTCTTCAAAACAGTTTAATGGCTTCATTGCTGGAGCTTCTTTTTTATCCTCTCACAAAGGAATCAGGATCACAAATGAAGATGAGAGAGGTGAAGCTGAAAAATGTAGCTTTGCATAGCTCTCACTTATTCCCCTCTGTCATGTATGAAGCTATTGGTAAAGTTGTATTGTCAATTTTTTTTCCAAAACTTATCAGCTTTACTGAGAAAGCTGCTCATGACGAAGCTTAATTGTGTCAAATGAGGCTTTATTTGTCCAATATCTTAGCTACTGTTTGGTAATTTAGATCATATGACATGCTTGGAGGAAATGTGTACGTGAAATCTAGATGCATGTTTTTCTAGGGCAACCCACTAACCCAACACCCAATTTGCAAAAACTAGCCCTAAATGGAAGAAACTTCTACCTTCTTCATTTCTCTCAAGCTGCCAAGTAGACAACAGTTGCTCCTTCTGTTTTATAATTTTATAGCCATTTTTCTATTTTATAGTTTCATGTTTGTGTCAATAGCACAGGGCTCTATATCTGGACATGTCATATACATTTCCAGGTGGTTTATACAATTAGATAGTTTCATTATTGTATCAGTAGCACAATGCTCTATATTTGGACATGTCAGTTACATTTCCAAGTGGTTTATACAATTAGATAGTTTCATGTTTGTGTCAGTAGCAAAGTGCTCTATATTTGGACCTGTCATTTACATTTCCAGGGTGTGTGTTATTATTGCAAGTGCTCTATATTCTCATTCACTTACTTTGTACAAGATTATATACTATATAGTCTGTAGGTTCCCTGCAATGTCACTGCCCTGTAATGTCACTTAATTTTAGGTTCATACATAGCAAAAGTTTATTTGGTCCTTTGTCCTTTAGCTTTTACTGTGTATACAGTTGCCATGTTCAGAATACTTCATTATGTAAATTATGGTTTGGCAGTCATATTAGCAGCTCTTTTATCTTTTATTAGTTGATTCCTGATTTTTTATATGTACCTTACCAACTTTCTGAATTGTGATGATTTACTATTACTGGAACCTGACTTTCAACAATAGCAAACTTTATTGACATGTGATTTGAATGTCAAAATTTATATATGGTCTGCCTTTTGATCTACATTGTCAGGTTGCTGAATTGTTTCTGTTTTGGTGGTAAAAATAAGCGAGGTAACTTCTAAAGTTGCGCGTGTATAAAAGGTAAAAATAACTGGTGTTCTAGACTGCAGCTTAGCTTGGGTTATTCTCGTCGTTTTGGCATAGTCTCATTTGTTTATTTAGGTATTGTTAATAAGTGCATATCTCAAATTTCTATGAACTCAGGTTTCTGGTGTTTTAATCTAGAATTTGTATATAGATTGTGTGCTAGCTTGCTTAGCATAGAGATATGTATTATCATGAAAAAACCTCCTACATGCTTCGGAAGGTAGACTTTTTGTGTAGTTATACCCCTAAAAAGTAATGGAGAAATTTCACAAAATACTGGTGAAGAGAACCTTTCCACCTTAAATCAAGAGCATTTTTATAGATATGAAAATGGATAGACATGAAAGCACAACTCAGTAAACTAATGGCCAAAACATATGGTATCTAGGAAATCAAGCAACTTTTTTTTGCTTTCCTTGATTTTCGCCTTTCCTTTCCTTGCTTCTCAGTAAGGGTCTGAAAGCCAAGCAACTTGATTCACAATATCTACTACTCTATAAGACTCTAACGTGGGCGTCCATAGTTGTGCCATGCCCCGCCTGCGCGTGCCCACCCCCGCAACGCTGATCCCGCCGCCCCCACGCAGATCCCGCCCTCCACTCCCGCCGCCGCCGCGTGCGCCCCTGGGCGATGCCCCCACACCTCCCTCCCACCGCATCCTCCTCGGCACCTCGCAACGCTCTCGCTCCTCTTCACGCAAACTGTAGCCTCCTCTGTCCCCGTCAGTCGGTCACTTGACACGACCAAGCGCGCAACGATGCAAGTTCTCTACTCCCAATGCTTTCATATCCAGCGTTCTGCTAGGCCACCGTAGTTCCCTCGCAATGCAGCCGGAGCACCGCCATGGTGAACCCCTTCCGCCTCCCCTCCTCTGGCACCGACGGCTGGGGTGGAGGTGAGGCGAGGACGAGGAGGCCTCACCGCGGGGACGCAGGAGGGTACCGGATCCCTCGTAGGCGGTCTGCCAGGATCGAATGACACAACCAAAGCCGCGGAGGGCGCGCTTGTGTCGACGACGGAGTCAAAGAAGTGGAGGGTTTCCCATCTCCTGATCTCATCCCATGCCATGATTCAGGCCATCCACAACCTCATTGACTCGAGCAGTTTCTCGGAAGCTTCTTTTAGGTATATATTCTTAGCCTTTTGAGAACAGTGTCATAGCCTACTAATAGTTGTTTATCACTATTTTCTTTTGTTCCAACTTTCCTTGATGTGCCAGATCTCCCTCCCAATGCGTGTGGTCACCCAGATCTCCCTCCCAGTACACTAATCTAATATTCCAAAATATGGCAAGTGACCTACTGTACTCTGCACAACATTGACAACATCCAATACATGTTGCAGGTACCTTGAAAAGGAGTAGCGCTTCTTATCTGTTGCAGAGTTAGCATGGTCGTGTCTACTAAGTGATATACGCAAGTTGTCCAGGTATCTACAGTTTAACAGTGCTGCAGAGTCCCAAGCACATCCCCAATGTCTCAATGTATATATATTAGATATGTGATATGGCGTGTAGTAAATAACGCTAAAACTTGATTAGTTTTTCTTCCTTAAGTCACAGGAGCATCTCCGTTAAACCTTCGATCAAGTTTCTTGGGATATAGCTCAGCTCCATCTTTGTACACTGATATTTTTGCTCTCTGTCAGTTGGTCTTATACCTTGAGAAAGTACTATAATGTTTAGTGAAATACTGAAAGTTTAGTCCTTTGCATATTTTTGCTCTCTGTCAGTTGGCCTTGGAATGTAGGTAGTGAGGGGTTTCTAATTGGTTGGTAACTCAGAATTGTTCGGAATTTCATGGGTGGACATATTTACATTTTATAATTGTTGTTCTGTTTGGGTATACCAACTGAAACTTAAGTTCTTTGCATTTTTTGCTCTGTCGGTTGGTCCTGGAATGTAGGTGGTGAGTGGTTTCTAATTGGTTGGTAATTTAGAATTGTTTGAATTTCATAGGTGGACAGATTTACATTTTATAATTTTCATTGTGTTTTGGTATACCAAGGGAAATATTGTGGCCCTGTTTGGAACCCTCCATATAATCTTTATCTGCTAAAATTTTGTTGCTAGGATCCAAACATACCCAACTAATAGGCTAACTAAAATCAATGACCTTCGTTTATATATTTGTACTTAACTATGAATCATTTTTCATATTTGTTTGCTTATAATGATGAGATCGAGGAGTAAGACGCTATAGAGCTCTATTTCTTTTTGTTCTGCTCAATGGATGAATCCATGTCTCGCCATGTTGTTGTTATAGAAACCGAGAAAAGGATTCTTTTTTCAGGTTTGGATTTAGATTTGTATTGTTTTTCATCTTATTTCAATCTTGATTTAAATCAGGTTGGTCGGAGATATGGGGTGATTGGGGTAGTGTATTGTAGCGTGTCTCCATATTCACAGTTCTTCATCAATTCTCAGTGTTGGACTATTACCTATCTACTCCAGCTCCATACTTGCGCTAAAACTGAACATGGACCCAGAATTTGGGAATTGGGGCAGCACCAGCTAATTCAAATTGTTGCTTAAAATTATGGAAATGAACGTTGATTGATCGCAATAAACCAAACAGATCTGGGTCCGAATGTCCGTCACTTCATTTTGAAAACACAACATCGAGAAAATTCCAAACGATGAGCATGCAAAGCTGGGCTCACAGATTTTAAAGTGTAGCTACTGACTTGTAGGAACAGCAATGCTGCTTCTTCATCTGGCCTCCCTACAAATTGATTGATTGTGCTGGCCAACACCCAACACTGGCAAATGTTGGACGCATGATTTCAGGAACAACAATGCTGGTTGCAAGGTGGGCACTGGGCACGTCCATTTAGACAAACCATTGATGTAGTGGTACCTCAAAGTAGATAGAGTAGACCAAACATTGTACTCCTTCCTTCCTCGGACTTGGATATAACTTCAGCTTGATTTCCTGTTCCTCAGTGTCTTCTGAAGAAACAAGAGAAACATGTTTCAGTTGCTGGTCCTACTTTCTTGTCTTGCCAGAACACCCCAATTCACGCTCCGTCGACACTATCTCCGCCTACCTCAAGGCTGGCATGTTCAGTAATTGTTCACTCCCTGTATCTACGACACGATAACCCCTCATGTTCCCTTTCACTTCAAAAGCTGTTGGCAAGTCGATGCAAGTCGAGGAGCCTCGGTCCTGTTACTTGCTTATGTCATTGATTTTCATGGGTTGTGTTAGCTGTAGTGATTTATTCCTGCCACAGTTATTTAGGGTCGAATGACCTTCATTTATATATTTGTACTGATCTATGAATCATTTCTCATGTTTATTTCTTATGAACAAATTAGAAATTTATTCATACATTATTTTGATATAATCAATGAAACATGTGGATTGGATCGCTTGTGTTATTGTGGCCACTAGATATTTGTACTATGAGGTACTCCTAGCTATCTTGTTTGCTTCGTCGTTCCATCTCATGTTTCATTAGTGATTAAAACTACAATCATCAAATGATGGATTGACTAGATTTGTTCTACTTGTACTTTTCTGCTTGCATTGCAGAACATGGAGGTGGCGGTTGAGAGGAGCTTGCGGAACCTGTCAAGCAGCAGAGACCCGGTGGATGGGCTGGAGGCGCTAGCTGACAGCTTGTGTGTGCTAGATAGTCGTCCGTTAGCTCCTTATATATATGTACAACACTAGCAACTCAACTTAATTCGCTGAAAGATTGTATTCAATTTTTTATAAACTTGCTAGCTATTATTTGTATCCTGGCCATTGTACACATGTATGCTTTTTTGTACGGTGCACTTGCATTTGTCTCTATTTCACTCTCTCACTTATTTGATTTTTATGGTTCTCTTTCAGATATACTATTGAAAATATTTAAACAGACATTTTGTCGAATATTTTGTCATTGCAACGCACGGGCACCTAAATGTATGTCATTAAGCAATTATTGTTCCCCCGGTTGTTCCATTCATGTGCCCCCTTGAGATATACATATTGTTGACCTTATGCATGTTTTGTTTTCTTTGCAGGGATACAGCTGGTCAGGAAAGGCTCATGAGTTTAATTCCAAGCTATATCAGATGCACATCATTAGCAATAATGGCTGGGAACTTTTATCTATTAAGGATTACGGACATAAACTTTTACCTGTTAAGGATTATGAACATAAAAGGATTACAGACATAAACTTTTATCTATTAAAGATTACGGACATAAACTTTTACTATTTCTGAGCAGATATGATTCAACATCAACAATTGACGGTTTTAAGCCACTACTTTCTCGTCCTGCTCGTAGATCATTCCATCCAAACATACCACTTAAAGATGAGGATTCCGAAACATACGAAAGTGCAAGTGCCTTGTCCTTGACTACATTTGCATCGCTCCTGATCGAATTTGTTGCCAGACTATAGAATGTCGTTAATGCATTTGAAGAGTTGAATGAGAAGGATACTTTAAGGATCTGTAGAGGAGCTATTTTCATGGTGTAATCACATGCCATACAAGAGATTCATAGAAACGATTATTATGGCTTCAAAGAAATATAAAATTGCATGTAACAAGAAATGTTCTGCATAAGCATATTATAATAGTTTTTTAGAAATAATTTATACGATATTCTAATGTTTGTTCGACATCAGTAATATTATAAATTTATATTGTTAATATAATATTAATGTTACAATTATATTTTACCTCACGGATTTTTTATTTCATAGTAATCTTTATCGTTTCGTATCTATGTTTATACTAATTTTTAACTCTTGTGACAACACATGTGCATATACATATTCATATATATGTAATAAAGTGTCTTAGTAATTATCTGCAGACACTGTTTCAAATAGAACGTGCCAAGTGCTCCCAATGCAAGCTCGATTGTTGCAAGCTTGTCGAACACATTAAACTCTTACCTTTGAAAAAGCGTGTGCTGCACATTGATATCATGATTTTCCATGTTCTTTTGCAAATCTAGGGCTAACAAGGTTGTGTAGTTGAGTTTTCTTGTATAAACTGGATAGACACGTTAGGAATGAAATCAATGTTGTTTTTTGGCATATAATGTCAGCTAAATAATACATATTTTATTGCTATCTAAATCATCACAGAACTGTGAGTATGTTTTCTGATATTATGTTCTTGTACAGTTGGTAGGATAAATTCTTTATATATTTTCCAATGTTCAGTCTTACTATGTGTTTCGAATAGATATATACTAGCATACTGCTATTGCTTGCATTTCAAAGTGAACTTGTTTGAAAAACCCATAAATTGTGCCATGTTAAGATGTACTCCGCACATACCAAGTAATCAAATTAGCAATGGATTCAATAGGAACTCAATGACTCCTCGTTATCAGCTTCCAAATTTTCATGTGGTTTATCTTTTCTTTCGAATTTAAATTATCTTACGTATATTTACTGAACAAATCGGTAACATTCCCAACTGTAAACTTTTCCCTCCTGTGATGTAATACTTTCATAGGCTCCGTCTGTTGGGCTACTGCCGTCCACCGCCAGTATAACTGGAACCTGTGATCAATATATCAGGTGCCCTTCATCCTTTTGATTTCAAAAAAAAATGATAACCTGGTAATCCCTACTAATAACGTTGAAGGGGTGCATCCATAGGGACAAGGCTATGCCCCCGCCGCTCCTCCTCCTATGATGACCCCTGAACCCGCTGATGTCGCCATCAAGGCGCAATGTCGATGCTCCCAGCCAAGATAAGTTGTTCGCTTTGGATTAAAGTCATATGTTCGGACTGTTGCAGTTGCATCCATAGAGACAAAACATGGTACAAGCAGTAGAAGCTGGTACGGATTAAAGCCTCTCCCTCCCTTCCCCCTGCCGTAGCGCGGAGCTCCGCCGGGCACCGGCCCCGACGCGGTTCTGCCAGCCACTGCGCCGTCCCTCCGCCGGCTCCCACGCGCACCTTCTTGACCGCACACCATCGTCGCCAAGGCCGCCACCCCCGTGACCGTGTGCCGCCACTCCACCGTCGTCCCCAAGACCTTGCTCCCTCCCCGAGACTACCCTGCCCTTCTCCTCGAGCGCCTCATAGACGGGCGACCTCTCGTGCGTCACATGCCTGAGTTTCTCTTCGACGTCATCCCGGACGACTCGTGGATGTCGTCTTCCATCTCATAACAGTATAACATACATTTGCATATATAAGTTATCGATGTATTATATGTTCCCGTTGCAACGCACGGGCACTGACCTAGTAAGTTATCATGATATTATATGTTCCCGTTGCAACGCACGGGTACTCACCTAGTGAATATATACAATTACAAATGAGGATCATTAGTTCTACTATTAAATAATTCTATCTCACTTTCTTGTGACGTGGCAGCTATTGTTGAATACTGCTATATAATTTGAGACTAAAATTCTCAAGAGTCTGAATTCTCTAACGCTTATGCATCGTCTGAATTCTCAATGTATATTCAGGTGAAGTTTGAACCAGTACTATGGGATGTACATTAGTTTTATTTTTTTTCGGAAGCACCCCACCCCCGTTTCCCCCAAAAAAAACGCCCGGCACAGCGGGCCACAACCATGCAACAAAGGGCGGTTGGACCCGCGCAGCCTAGCAAGAAACCGGCCCAGCTTTCCACGCCGATACCGCGGTCCACCTAGCCTCGGTCCGCCGGCCCGTCGCTTTCCCACGTGCCCGCTTCTGGAATGTTCAGTCGCCGTCGCGGCGCCGCGCGGGAGCCCCCAGAAAAGCCGAGGAGGAGGCAGCGTACACCTTCTGCCTCGCTGCGCCGGCCTCCCAATCGATCGAGGCGGCGCAGAGCAGAGGAAAACCCCGAGCCGCAACCCTCCTCACCGCACAGCAACTCGAGTACTCGTTCTCTTCCGCATCCTCCTCCTCGTCAACTCCAGTCGTCTTCAGCCCTTCACCACAATCAGGCCCACCTCCCACCACCACATTTCTTCTCATCCAACCGCCCCGTAGGATCACAGAGAAGGGGGATGGCGAGCGGCGGGGCGGTGAGGGATGTGGGCTCGCCTGCGGAGCTGGAGGCGGCGGTGGCCGGGGCGCGGGCGGTGGCCGTGCACTTCTGGGCGTCCTGGTGCGAGGCGTCCAAGCAGATGGACGAGGTCTTCGCGCACCTCGCCGTCGACTTCCCCCACGCAGCCTTCCTGCGGGTACGTGCTTCCGCGCTCTTCCTCGATCACTGTATATTCAGTTCTGATCGGTGCGTTTTTGGAATTGGATCTGTACAGTGTCGATAAGGCGGAGGTAGTTAGGTTTCTACGGCCGCTTGTTGGGCTGCCTGCCTTGTTGTAGTGAGCACTGCGAAAGTTTTCTCCCTCTCTGCAGCGTTTCTCCTTCATCCAAAGTTTTACCGATTTAGCCAGGAGGCGGATGTGCAAAATGAGAGCTGGGTTTTGAATTGCCACTGAAATAATTCGCGAAAGAAGCGTGAAACTAAACTTTTGTGCCTAAATTATATGTCTATACCATAGTATGGAACATATTGTAACCTAGCCCCTGGCTAATGCTGAAGTTGTGGTAGTACTCAATTTTCGGGGATCAACGACCCCCCCTCCCGCCCTGAGAATCCTGTTACTCATGCACCAGATGTGGATTTTTGATTGTTCATTGGTGATGCTATTTGGTATTCCTTTGGTGTTGTAACAAGTCATATGGAAATATTGAACTCTGGCTGTATATATTTGGCACTGCCTAAACAAATGCCATGCTGAGATGAGGTAGTCACACCGTGTTCGAGGCTACACAATCTTGCGATTTGTACAAAGTTGATTTACCGAGTGAGTCCGGCCAATTGCTTGTTCGTCATTTCTCTGTTTCCACTAAGCTTAACTGAATACATCCAAGTTGAGTCTGTGATGTTTCACTCTTTCCATTAAGCTATGAGCTAAGTTATAAGAGACATAAACACAAGCATAATTATGCCCTTTTTTTCTTCATTGGTCTTGTCATTAAATCACTGAATAATCGAACTAACCTTGTAACCATTTATACCCATCATGCTCAGGGGTTAGTTTTTTTCCCTCATTTATGCCCATTATGCTCAGGGGTTAGGTCTGTGTCCTTTGTATCAGTAATTATTGTTTATTTGCTGTCAACAAGATAGAGTGATGCTACATTGTTTGCTTATTTGTTTGTTGTGCTGACTTGCACTGATGACTTCTGTAATTCTGTTCAGGTTGAAGCTGAAGAACAACCTGAAATATCAGAGGCATATGGAGTTACAGCGGTTCCATATTTTGTTTTCTGCAAGGTATTTGCAATTACCGAAGTGTCAATTAAGATTTTATTCCCCTTTTTATGAACAAAACTTCTGATAGAATCATGGTATTTGTCATCTTCGTGGAAGTTAAATAACCACATATATTTCTTATTGCCGATCTAATATCATGAGTACAATGTTTAATAAAATGAGATTTGCTCTTCTATTATGACAAGTGGTTAACATGATTTGGATCCATGCCTTCATTTTTCTCATTATACTCTGTCAAAACCAGTGATTATGTAATTGGTACTATACAGAGTTTTTAAGGCTATGCCTAGTCGGTGCCTGGTGCAATGGTCAGAGCTGTATCACTGAGTCTCTAGGTCGCGCGGTTTTGAAGCAATCTCCCCGTATTTGCGGGGGAAGTCTTGCTTCGGTTTATCCCTTCTCCAGACCATACTCATGTGATAGCCTCTGGCACTAGGTCTGCCCTATTTTGCCTAGTTGTCGCCTAGGCGACAAGGCACTTATTTTGCCTACAAGGCAACAAGGCGCTCACAGGGAGTAAGGTGTCCCTGACACCTAGCCAAAAGTAGTGAGATATCCATGGGGACTGAAGGAAAAACAGAGGAAAATGATAGGGGAAGACCATGCAGCTGCCTCCTCACTCATCCCTATTGAATCTAGTGTCGCCTAGATCATATGCAACGAAGGCGGCGGTTGATTGAGATGTGGATCTGAGGGAACAACAGCAAGAGGTAGGGAAGGAGCTTGCACATCCCTATCAAATCTAGTGCCGCCTAAATCATCTGCAACGGAGGCGGCGGTTTATCTAGATGGGGATCTGAGGGAACATCAGCAAGAGGTAGGGAAGGAGCAGAGGGCAGGCTGCGCGTGCGCATCCATGAGCAGCGCGAGGGAGGGAGGCCGGTGCTGCATCTGCATGAGCCATATGGGAGGAGACACAGCGGCACTGCGCCTGCGGGAGATGTGGTGGACTATCTCTAGCAGCTTACCCATTCCCATATTCAAACAGTGGAATGTACAATGCAAAATGGTGCAAAACAGTGTTTTGGGTGACCATATGAGTGCAATGTACAATAGTTCACCCACATGGTCACCAAAACACCGTTTTTGCACTGTAGATTGTACTGTTTGTAGAGTGTAGTTTGAATATGGGTATGTGTATGAGTAAGCTGCTTGAGATGGTCCGGAGGAGAAGCAGAGAGCTCCTAGGCGGTGTGTGTGTGTGCCTCCGTGAGATGACATGTGTGAAGGGATAAGTACAAGAGGGCACTCGTGGGCTGCCTAGTGTTCTGGGCCAAACACTTCTCTTTACATTTGTCCTTTTTTGTTTTTTTTTCTCCCTTTTTGTCTTCTTGCCTATTCCCTGCTGCTATTTTCGTATTTCTTAGAATGGTAAGGCCTCGTCTTATGATCGTCTAGGCGAGGCGTGGCCTAGTTGACTCAAATGAGTAGCTCGCTACATCTCATGTTGCTGCCTTAAAAGTTAAAACCAGGGTACTATAGTATCACTATAAAAGAATATTTGTTTTTACGTGCAACGTGATGCATGCACATGGGATAGAATGATTAGTTATCCTGTTATTTTCTTTTCTTTCAAATGGATTCCGTGCATCAGAAAACTGTTCTTGGTCTTGTAGAAGCCATGTTAACCAGTCTCATTGAAATCAGGCACTGAAAGTCTCTAGTTTCCTTCCCTTCTCATCCAGGATTTTGAGCCTTGACCCCTGGCATGGGAGAAGAGTACCCAGCCAGCTGCACTACAATGAGTCATGGCCCTTGTTCTAAGGCCCACACAGATCTATGTCCACAATAGAGATATGTTCTTTTTATATATACTATAAATAAAATTTTGTATTTTTTTTTTGCCATTTTCACTTGAGCCCTGGTTGGCAAGTTTAGGGGGGGTGCTTAGTTGGGTGTGGGGATGACCCACCTCTTGTAAATGAACTTTCTTTAATTGAATGGCAGAGCTCCTGCCTTTTCATTTAAACACTCTGCGTACATTGAAGTTTTCAGTATAAATTTGTTTTTGCCAATTTCCTGTCCTCTACGCCAAAGAGTCCATTTGGATGCACAATAAAATTTGGTTAGGCTTAGGGGACGTTTGAATGCACTAAAACTAATAGTTAGTTGGTTAAAAATTATTAGTGGAATTAGCTAGCTAACAAATAGTTACCTAACTATTAACTAATTTACCAAAAATAGCTAATAGCTGAACTGTTAGCTGGGTGTTTGGATGTCTCAACTAATTTTAGTCAGTAACTATTAGCTCTAGTGCATTCAAACACCCCCTTAGGCGTGTTTTGATTTTGTTGGCTATAGCCTTTCAGAGGTTAAAGGCTTCAGACTGCCAAATGAAGTCTTCTCTTTGATATCAGTGGCTTTTGGCTCAACCTGTGCAATTCTTGCAATTACATTTCACAAAGGATGCTTGCAGTTTCTTTCTTCTTAGTTACCACTTACCCCGTCATGGCATGGGGATTCCAGACTCCAGTAGGACCTGTATATCTCCAACAATTGTGATATCCATGTACATTGTTAATTTGTTCGCAACATAAATATAAATTAGTTGATTTTATCTGTGGTGACTTCCTCTTACGTTTGGTTGTCCTGTGTCCAAATTCTGCAACTGCATGATGGTATGATACAATTATGCTGCAAGGAAAATCTTCAAATATGTTACTTTTCGGTTAGTGCCTTTATTATTTTATGTAGATAATTCCTCTGACAAACTCTGTAATTTCGTCACTTTTGGTAATGATATTCGGGCGAGCCCTGGTGAGGAAGAACCACTCCTTTGGTTGGTTAACTTGAGGAGTTGCATGTTTAATGTTTGTTACTGGCTTGTTTGAAACACTTGTATGCTGATTTTATTGTGAGAGGTGCCCCTTTTCATGCATACATTATCTGATTGCAGGAAGGAAAAATTGTTGATACTTTGGAGGGAGTAAACCCAGCCAGCCTGGCCAATAAGGTTGCAAAAGTAGCTGGGCCTGCTAGTGTTGCTGAGTCTGCTGTACCTGCTAGCCTTGGAGTCGCTGCTGGGCCTGCTGTACTTGAAAACATCCAAAAGATGGCACAGCAAAATGGATCCTCTGCTGCTGAAAGCACAAACTCTGGCAGTACTCAAGATGCATTGAATAAGCGATTGGAGCAGCTTGTCAATTCCCATCCTGTGTTTTTATTTATGAAGGGAACCCCAGAACAACCAAGGTGTGGTTTCAGCCGTAAAGTGGTCAACATTTTGAAGCAAGAAGGGGTCGAATTTGGGAGCTTTGACATCCTTACAGATAATGATGTTCGTGAAGGTATGAAGAAGTTCTCCAACTGGCCCACTTTTCCTCAACTGTACTGCAAAGGCGAGCTGCTTGGTGGATGTGATATTGTTATTGCTATGCATGACAGTGGTGAATTGAAGGATGTTTTTGAGGAGCACAATATTCCCCTCAAACCACAGGGTAGCAAAAATGAAGAAGCAGGTCAGCCCGAGTCTGCAACTGAGAAGGGTGCTGCAGTTGCTGAACCAATGGGGCTTACTGATGCTCAGAAATCTCGTTTGGAAAGCCTTATTAATTCCAGCCCAGTGATGGTATTCATCAAAGGTACACCAGAGGAACCAAAGTGTGGGTTCAGTGGGAAGTTGGTCCACATACTTAAGCAAGAGAATATTCCTTTCTCAAGTTTTGACATCCTTTCAGATGATGAGGTTAGACAGGGGCTGAAGGTGCTCTCAAACTGGCCCAGTTACCCTCAACTGTACATAAAAGGTGAGCTGGTTGGCGGCTCAGACATAGTGATGGAGATGCACAAGAGTGGTGAGCTGAAGAAGGTTCTGTCTGAGAAAGGGGTTATTCCAAAGGAAAGCCTGGAGGACAGATTGAAGTCCCTGGTTTCCTCTGCACCGGTGATGCTTTTCATGAAGGGCACTCCCGATGCTCCTCGCTGCGGCTTCAGTTCGAAGGTTGTGAACGCCTTGAAGAAGGAAGGGGTCAGCTTTGGGTCCTTCGACATCTTATCTGACGAGGAAGTTAGGCAAGGTTTGAAGACGTACTCCAACTGGCCTACCTTCCCCCAGCTCTACTACAAATCGGAGCTGATTGGGGGATGTGATATCGTTCTTGAGATGGAGAAGAGCGGAGAGCTGAAGTCGACCCTGTCAGAGTAGACACCTAGCATTCTTGCTTCGCTGGCGTTTTTACCATATTGCCTGCATTGGATCACTCTACTCTGGTATTCATGCCATTGTATTCATAGATCCACGTTGGTACTTGTCTGCAGTGCCACATTGCTAGAATTGTGACACATCTGCAGAAGGAATAACTTACGCTTGTTCGGTACTGATTGCATTGTTCTTATATCACCAGTTCTATTTAGCGGGTGGAAGCTTTTTTGTTCGGGTATTGTCACGATTTATAGACGGATAAAGTAAAATATTTATAGAGTATATGTGTACGTGTAATTGTGTATTTAAGTCATGCCATTGTTCTTGGGAAGTCACATGTGGAAAATTGACTTTCACAATGAACAAGCTTATAAATCTAATTAGAAGTGGTTCGTACAACATTTATTCACAGGAACGGAGATAAGGCTGGCTCAAGGCTCCAGCAAGGGCAGCTAATAGAACTATGTGAAGAAATTTAATTAAAAAAACTAAATTTAATAGTTATAGCAAATAATTTTATAATTGTGCCAAAATGGTACGTGTAGGTCTATATAGTGTAGCAACATATCATAAAAGTTTGGTTAGGAAAAGAAAAAATAAAAAAAGTTTGGTTGAGAAAAGAAAAAAAATAAAAATATACTTTGCCGAGTGTCAAAGGATGACATTCGACAAATCATTCTCTGCCGGGTGTCTTATGTCTAACACTTGACAAAGAAGCTTCTTTGTCGAGAGCCAAAACCTGGATTTTGGTAAAGATAACGGTCGTCAGTTATAAACGGCTGCTAATGGCTCTTTGCTGAGCACCGCCCTTCGCCGAGTGTTTGGTACTCGACAAAGATTTCTTTGTCGAGAGTCCTGCTTTCGGTAAACGCGGTCATTACCGAGAGCAGGACTTTACCGAACGGGTCACTCGGCAAAGAGCCAGGTTTCAATAGTGACTCATCGGGGCCTCATCCCTAGCTTCTGCCAGTTTCAATCCGAGATGGCCTGAAGATAAACTTATGGACGAGAGCTGCTGGTCAGATAAAGACTTCTGCAGGCAGAACAAGTGGCCTGTTTGGTTCAGCTTTTTTCTGACCAGCTTTTCCGAGAATCTAGCTGTGGAGAGAATCTGGCTGTGTAGAGAATCTGAGTAATATTAGGATTACGTGTGAAGAAAGATAAATTTGTCTATGGGGCTCAGGATCTATAAAGTGACGGATTACTACTATTGCGACGACTCAACCGATTATATGTTTATGTTGATTTTTAATGGTTTTTACTCAAACGAATTTTATAGAAGCTGGCTGAAAAGCTGAGTGTTTGGCAGTCCGCAGCAGCTTTTGGTGGCCAGAAGCCACGAGAAGCTGAAACAAACAGTCACAAGGTCAGGGCGTCACTAACCATTTCTCCCATATTTGTTCTATACTATTTGTATTTTTCTATTATATTTTAGTACATTTTCAAAAAAGATACTCCCTATATATATGACGTCTCTAACCATTCATCCTATTTAGATTTCCCTGTACAAATATAACACAATTATTTAATATTTTCTCATCGGGTTTTTGAAGTTTTTTAAAATTATAAACTATTTATATTGCTATAATACACAATGGTACCGTGTTAAATAGTTGGAAAAGAATTGATATGGCAAAGAAACGACATAATTAATATATTTTTTTATACGAGAAATCTCATTTCTATTATATTCATAACATAAATACATCATGATTTTTAGAGTGCAAGGCGAATCGTACAGACCAGCATCATTTGCTGCAAATGATAGAGTTCACTGCAGACAAAAGACACTATACAATCACCTAACAGACAGAGAAGTATTTTCCAGGGGGGAAACGAAACAAATCTGATTTAGGACTGCCCCATGGAAAAAAAAAACCCAGAAAGAAGCTACAGTTTTTGTCTAAACGGGACTGCAACCCGACCACCCAACAGATTTCATCACCAGGCAACAGATAAACTGCTCGCGCGGGAGCTGAACTAAGAACGACAAAGCTAAAAGGTATGGATCGGTGACCACAGGGAAGCTGCTGGGTCTGGGATGGGAACCGAGGAAGCTGGAGGAGGAGACGCTGGCGGACAGTGCTGAGTGCGTGCTACGAGAAGGCTGGCCTTCTTCAGGACGTGGATAGCGAGCCTTGCCGCCGGCTGCCTGCTTACTTCTACCGCGTGAACGCTGAGGAATTAATGAAGAACAACTGATGATCACCGTGACTGTTCTTCTTCTTCTTCTTCTTCTTCTAGTGCTTGCAATGAAGCTAGCCACCAGATGTAATGATAGGTAAGGTGTTGTGTGACCCAGTCAGTGTTCAACAGACATGGATGGTGGATGCAGCTGCTTGTTAGCTTGTGTTTCTTTCTTCCTGCTGGATTGTAGCGCGCATGCACTGCCACAAAATAATAAGGTCATTTCTCGTTTCAAATGCTATTATATTTATCATGCCAAAATTTGTCATAAAAATACATTTTCATGGCATATTTATTGAATATCATAAACATTAATATTTATATCTAGATATTTGGTTAAACCCAATGTAAACCAAGAATGCAGCTAGGAGATTACATTGTTTTTGGGATGGGGGACGCAGTAGCTGTATAAGGCTACCTCCACCAACGTTCTCTAAATTTCATCCTCTAAAGGAATATTTTTATCCTTTACAGTTCACTCTAAAAAAATTTGTCCTCTATATCTTCACCATTTCCAGCAGCGTACTCTAAATTTTATCCTCTATAATATACCAACTACATTAAAAGACAATATTCTCTTAATAAATAATAGCTAAACAGGAATCGTATTGTTGCATGCACGTGTTCAAGCACGGTTGTACTGGTGCTGTCAGTTTTTACAGTGTGCAGCACCTGCCAAGTCGTGTCTTCACGTCGGATAGCGGACCAACAGAAAGTCTCCACAGATAACAGATGTGTTGCTCGTACTCTACTTTAGCGTGCATTTTACCGGCTCTTGCTGAAAAAAAGGAGGTTGTGAACCGCTATATTTAAGGTTCAGAACCATAGCGATTCTGGAGTCGGCCTAACTTCTTTACGGGCTAGTCAACATTCAAAAAAGTTGTCTGAAAATTCTAGATTCTAAATATTAAATAAAAGCTTCTCAAATACAAAGTTATAGACCGTGTCGAGAGGTATAATTTTGGTTGTGTTCAATGCTAAAAAGAGCAGTGCGGACGGTCTGGCCCCGAGGCCGGACGGTCCGCGGTCCGGACAGTCCACGGTGGTGGCGCGGACGGTCCGCGCGTGCGCAGAGTCAGTTAGGGTTCCTAGTTTCTTACGGGATTTGTTACCTAAAACCGCAGGATTAACTCAGAAATCAGTTTGAAGCGGATCCAGACCTCCCCTTTATATAGATGAAGGGCTACGGCCGATTGAACCCCCAACAATCGAACCAATACCACTTCTATTTCGCATTTATTTTCAGCACAATTAGGAGTAGTTCTAGTCTAGTTCTAGTTTAGCCTCTCGATCCCTAAATTCTTCGCCTCTCTTCGACTCTACGCCGATTAGAGGAGTCTAGATCGGCCGGCCCGAGCCTAGACAACCCCTAGGATCTCTCCTCCCCGACGGGGTCCCTCCCGGGAGCGAGATCCAGGCGCCACCGGCGACCTTCGCCGCCCCTGCACACGTGCGGACCGTCCGGCCGTCAGGCAGGGAACGCCAGCCCCTGTACCAGGTCGCGGACTGTCCGGCCCCTGGCCGCGGACCGTCCGCGCCTCTGCAGAGGGCACCGCCACCGGTTCACGTAGTGTTTGGCGCCCGAAAAAGGTGTCAACATACTTTTTGGCGACTCCGCTGGGGAAGGTGTTTAGATCTACTAAAAATCAGGCCCTCAAATGGCCGGTTCTAAAGATCACACTGATATCTCCCCGGACAATATCCTGAAGCCGACTGTTAAAAGTCTGACGGCCGATGAGCAACAGCAATACGAGGACTACATGCGTCAAGCGAGGGAGAAATTCTTATCACAATACACGGTGGATCGCCACCAGAAAGTTGTCAAACATGGAGAGACCGACGTCGCATCTCTTCTATCTTCGCTTCAAGTCCCCAACGTAAGTAAACCCGACAACATCCAATTTATTAGACAGTATGTAGATCATCAGCAGAATCAAATGAAACAACAAATTGGAGGGTTAGAAGAGTCAATTAGAAAATTAACGCATACGTTGGAGAAGTCTGTTGCTCCTAGTTTTCCATCATATGAGAATAGTAACAGGATATCTATGTCTAATACATCGGCAACAAATGGGGATTTGCAGACCCAACCATTATATGGTATGTCGATGAACTCATATCCAGGGCAAGTACCACCGCTGCCATCCCTGCTTGGCAGATCGGCGCCCCTGGACGCGGTCGGACCGTCCGAGTTGCTACCCGGACCGTCCGACCCTTACGCGGACCATCCGGCTTTCTATGCCGGACAGTCCGGGGCCGTACCGGGACTACCGCGTGGCGCCCCAATAATGGCGAACACGACCGGCCAGTTCGGATGTACCACCGTACAAACCGGATACACATATGCGGAACCTGCTGTTGCACACCATGCACCAAATTATTACACACCACAACAACAGTATATTTCGCCCTCTACATATTTAAACCATAATGCACCATACAATCACAGACCGATCAACACTATCGATCGGTCACGGCAAGAAGGTCGGTATACTAATACCCGACCAAATGAGCCCCACAGCCCAGGATCCGGTGGTCTACCACCGGGTGCAATGGAAAAAATTAGGGAAGAGATGACTGAACTATTTCAAGATAAGTTCGAATTTAATGTAACCAGAGTAGGGCAATCATACCAAAAGCCATATAATCACCGGTTTGACACTGTCCCATATCCACAAGGGGCAAGGATACCGGAATTTTCTAAGTTTTCTGGTGAGAATGGGAGAAGCACATACGAACACATAGGCCAGTTCCTAGCACACCTAGGCGAATTGGCTAATGGAGAAGCATTTCGTGTTCAGTTATTTTCTTTATCGCTTACTGGTACCGCTTTTGCATGGTACGCCGCCATGCCTCCTACTTCCATTAATTCCTAGAATGAGTTAGAAAATAAATTTCATGAACATTTCTTTGCCGGGGAATATGAATTAGGATTAGCTGACTTAGCTTCAGTCCGACAAGGACACGAAGAATCGGTTAATGATTATATCCGGAGGTTCCGGGACACTAGAAACCGATGCTTTCGGATCCATGTTGCAGACAAAGAGCTAGCAGGGCTAGCTTTTAATGGGTTGCTATCCTACTTAAGAGACAAATTAGATGGAACCCAGTTCTTTTCGATAGCCCAGCTACATCAGCGAGCTTTAGCCTGTGAAAGCCGATTTAAAGAGACATTAAAATCGGCCGCCCGTACTATACATCTAATAGAGCGTGATAGTTCAGATGATGAATCCGCAGATGTATATATGAGAGCACCTAGAGGGGGGTGAATAGGTGATCCTGTAAAACTTGAAAACTTAAGCCACAAAAACTTGGTTAAGCGTTAGCACAGTAAATGCCAAGTGGCTAGAGAGGAGTCAAAACACAATAACCACAAGAAATCAATCACAGAGATGGCACGGTGGTTATCCCGTGGTTCGGCCAAGACCAACGCTCGCCTACTCCACATTGTGGCGTCCCAACGGACGAGGGTTGCAATCAACCCCTCTCAAGCGGTCCAAAGACCCACTTGAATACCACGGTGTTTTGCTTGCTTTTTCTCAATCCCGTTTGCGAGGAATCTCCACAACTTGGAGCCTCTCGCCCTTACACTTGAAATTCACAAAGAAGCACGGAGCAAGGGAGGGATTAGCAACACACTCAAGACAAGAAATCACAGCAACACCACGCACACAAGTCGCAACGAGAGGTCACAACACAACTCAAAGAGTTCACTACTCAACTAGAGCTCTAATTGCTATCGCAAAGAATCAAAGGCGCGGAATCGATGTCTTGGTGCTTAGAAATGTTGTAGGAATGCTTGGTGTTCTCCTCCATACGCCTAGGGGTCCCTTTATAGCCCTAAGGTAGCTAGGAGCCGTTGAGAGCAATCTGGGAAGGCAATTCTTGCCTTCTGTCGTCTGGCGCACCGGACAGTCCGGTGCACACCGGACACTGTCCGGTGCCCGATTTCTTTCCTTAACTGGCGAAGCCGACCGTTGGCAGCTAGAGAGCCGTTGGCAGCCAGAGAGCCGTTGGCGCACCGGACATGTCCGGTGCACACCGGACAGTCCGGTGCCCCCTTCTAGCCGTTGGCTCTGCCACGTGTCCCGCGCAGATCGCGCGGCCGACCGTTGGCCCGGCCGACCGTTGGCTCACCGGACAGTCCGGTGAATTATAACCGTACGTCGCCGGTGAATTCCCGAGAGCGGCCACTTCGCTCGAACCAGCCTGGCGCACCGGACATTGTCCGGTGCTCCACCGGACATTGTCCGGTGCTCCACCGGACAGTCCGGTGCTCCCAGACTGAGCAGATTCTTGGCTGCTCGAGCCAAGACATTTTCAATTGGATTTTTCCTGTTTCCAGCACTTAAACACAATACATTAGTCCATAAAACAATGTACTAAGTCTGAGAAACATACTTTTATCCTTGATTTGTACTTTGTTCACCATTTTACACTTAGGCACTTGTTTAGACACTAAATCACCAAAATACTTAGAAATGGCCCAAGGGCACATTTCCCTTTCAATCTCCCCCTTTTTGGTGATTTATGCCAACACAATATAAAGCAAGTGGAACAAATACAAACTTACTTCAAATAAGAACTCAAATTGTTTTGATTCAAATTTGACATATATGGATCACTCTTTGCCACCACTTGGTTTGTTTTTGCAAATCAAACTCAAATTTCTATCTCTAAGTCAAACACACATGTTGAGACATAAAGAGAGTCATTCCAAGAGAAATTGATTCAAGATTTCAAAAACTCCCCTTTTTCCCATAATCAACATTTCTCCCCACTAGAAGCCAACTTTTGACAAGAGAGACAATAAAAGAGTTTTGACAAACCAAAAGCTCTATTCTACTATTTTCAAAATATCTCAAGTGGTAGCTGATCCATTTATCGCTTTGGCCTTTATTTTCTCCCCCTTTGGCATCAAACACCAAAACGAGATCAATCTTGGCCCCAGAACCCCATTGCCTCACCAAAATCTTCAATAAGAATATAAAGGCAATAAGAGTACATGAGATGAACTTGGAATAAGTTACCCTCTCATCGGAGTGCAGTGGAAGTCTTTCATGGTCCAAGTCCACCTTTTCCCTATCAAACCTCCTTTGAGACTAAAACAAGCAAACTCAAGCACATGGTTAGTCTCAAAGGGTCAAGTTGTAACACATCTCCCCCTAAACATGTGCATCACTTTGCAACGGACTTGTGAGGTCCAGGGAGTGTTTGTACAACTTGAGCACCATTATTAAGCAACAAAATGCATAAGGAACATGATCAAGGGCATAAACACATGTATGCTATAAATCAATCCAAGTTCCGCGAATCTAGGACATTTAGCTCACTACGCAACCTGCAAAAGGTCTTCTCATCTAGAGGCTTGGTAAGGATATCGGCTAGCTGGTTCTCGGTGCTTACATGAAACACTTCGATATCTCCCTTTTGCTGGTGATCTCTCAAAAAGTGATGCCGGATGTCTATGTGCTTTGTGCGACTGTGTTCAACAGGATTTTCTGCCATTCGGATAGCACTCTCATTATCACATAGGAGTGGGACTTTGCTCAGATTGTAGCCAAAGTCCCTGAGGGTTTGCCTCATCCAAAGTAGTTGCGCGCAACACTGTCCTGCGGCAACATACTCGGCCTCAGCAGTGGATAGGGCAACAGAAGTTTGTTTCTTAGAGTTCCATGACACCAGGGACCTTCCTAAGAATTAGCACGTCCCCGATGTACTCTTCCTATCGACCTTACATCCAGCATAGTCGGAATCTGAATATCCGATTAAGTCAAAAGTAGACCCCTTTGGATACCAGATCCCGAAGCAAGGCGTAGCAACTAAATATCTAAAAATTCGCTTCACCGCCACTAAGTGACACTCCTTAGGATCGGATTGAAATCTAGCACACGTGCATACGCTAAGCATAATATCTGGTCTACTAGCACATAAGTAAAGTAACGATCCTATCATTGACCGGTATGCTTTTTGATCAACGGACTTACCTCCTTTGTTGAGGTCGGTGTGTCCGTCGGTTCCCATCGGAGTCTTTGCGGGCTTGGCGCCCTTCATCCCAAACCGCTTTAGCAAGTCTTGCGTGTACTTCGTTTGAGAGATGAAGGTGCCATCCTTGAGTTGCTTCACTTGGAACCCAAGGAAGTAGTTCAACTCGCCCATCATCGACATCTCGAATTTCTGCGTCATTACCTTGCTAAACTCTTCACAAGACTTTTTATTAGTAGAACCAAATATTATGTCATCGACATAAATTTGGCACACAAAAAGATCATCGTCACAAGTCTTAGTGAAAAGAGTTGGATCGGCTTTCCCAACCTTGAAAGCATTAGCAATTAAGAAATCTCTAAGGCATTCATACCATGCTCTTGGGGCTTGCTTAAGTCCATAGAGCGCCTTAGAGAGCTTACACACGTGGTCGGGGTACCGTTCATCCTCGAAGCCAGGGGGTTGCTCTACGTACACCTCCTCCTTGATTGGCCCGTTGAGGAAAGCGCTCTTCACATCCATTTGGAACAGCCTGAAAGAATGGTGAGCGGCATATGCTAGCAAAATACGAATGGACTCTAGCCTAGCCACAGGAGAAAAAGTCTCTTCAAAGTCCAAACCTGCGACTTGGGCATAACCTTTTGCCACAAGTCGAGCCTTGTTCCTCGTCACCACTCCGTGCTCGTCTTGTTTGTTGCGGAACACCCACTTGGTTCCCACAATATTTTGCTTAGGACGAGGCACCAGTGTCCAAACTTCATTCCTTTTGAAGTTGTTGAGCTCCTCCTGCATGGCCAACACCCAGTCCGGATCTAGCAAGGCCTCTTCTACCCTGAAAGGCTCAATAGAAGAGACAAAGGAGTAATGCTCACAAAAATTAACTAATCGAGATCGAGTAGTTACTCCCTTGCTAATATCACCCAGAATTTGGTCGACGGGATGATCCCTTTGAATCATCGCTCGAACTTGGGTTGGAGGTGCCGGTTGCGCTTCTTCCTCCATCACATAATCATCTTGTGCTCCCCCTTGATCATACGCCTCCTGTTGATGAACCTGTTCATCATCTTGAGTTGGGGGATGCACCATAGTTGAGGAAGAAGGTTGATCTCGCTCATTTTGTTCCTGTGGCCGCACCTCTCCAATCGCCATGGTGCGTATTGCGGCCGTTGGAACGTCTTCTCCATCTACATCATCAAGATCAACAACTTGCTCTCTTGGAGAGCCATTAGTCTCATCAAATACAACGTCGCTAGAGACTTCAACCAAACCCGATGATTTGTTGAAGACCCTATACGCCTTTGTATTTGAATCATAACCTAATAAAAACCCTTCTACAGCTTTGGGAGCAAATTTGGAATTCCTACCCTTCTTCACTAGAATGTAGCATTTACTCCCAAATACACAAAAGTACGATACATTGGGTTTGTTACCAGTTAGCAGCTCGTATGAGGTCTTCTTGAGGAGGCGGTGAAGATAGACCCTGTTGATGGCGTGGCAAGCCGTGTTCACGGCTTCCGACCAAAAGCACTCGGGGGTCTTGAACTCTCCAAGCATTGTCCTCGCCATATCGATGAGCGTCCTGTTCTTCCTCTCTACCACACAATTTTGTTGAGGTGTGTAGGGAGCGGAGAACTCGTGCTTGATCCCTTCCTCCTCAAGGAACTCCTCCACTTGAAGATTCTTGAACTCGGACCCGTTGTCGCTCCTTATCTTCTTCACCTTGAGCTCAAACTCATTTTGAGCTCTCCTTAGGAAGCGCTTGAGGGTCCCTTGGGTTTCAGACTTATCCTGTAAAAAGAATACCCAAGTGAAGCGGGAAAAATCATCAACAATAACTAGACCATACTTACTTCCTCCTATGCTTAGATAGGCGACGGGTCCGAAGAGGTCCATATGTAGCAGCTCCAGGGGTCTTGATATGGTCATTACATTCTTGCTGTGATGTGATCCTCCCACTTGTTTACCTGCTTGACAAGCTGCACAAGGTCTATCTTTTTCGAATTGCACGTTAGTTAAACCTATCACGTGTTCTCCCTTTAGAAGCTTGTGAAGGTTCTTCATCCCCACATGTGCTAAGCGGCGATGCCACAGCCAGCCCATGCTAGTCTTAGCAATTAAGCATGCATCTAGACCGGCCTCTTCTTTTGCAAAATCAACTAAATAAAGTTTGCCGTCTAATACACCCTTAAATGCTAGTGAACCATCACTTCTTCTAAAGACAGACACATCTACATTTGTAAATAGACAATTATATCCCATATTACATAATTGACTGACAGATAGTAAATTATATCCAAGAGACTCAACTAAAAACACATTAGAGATAGAGTGCTCATTGGATAATGCAATCTTGCCTAAACCTTTCACCTTGCCTTGGTTCCCATCACCGAATATGATTGAATCTTGGGAATCCTTATTCTTGACGTAGGAGGTGAACATCTTCTTCTCCCCCGTCATATGGTTTGTGCATCCGCTGTCGATAATCCAGCTTGAGCCCCCGGATGCATAAACCTGCAAGGCAATTTTAGGCTTGGGTCTTAGGTACCCAACTCTTGTTGGGTCCTACAAGGTTAGTCACAATTTCCTTAGGGACCCAAATGCAAGCTTTATCACCCTTGCATTTTGCCCCTAATTTCCTAGCAACTATCTTCCTATCCTTTCTACAAATAGCAAAGGAAGCATTTAAAGCATGATAAATTGTAGAGGGACAATTCATAACTTTTCTAGGAACATGAACACTATTCTTCCTAGGCACATGATGAATATTTTTCCTAGGCATACCATGCATATAGGAAGAACTGGAAGCATACATAGCACAAGAGTCATAGGCATGTGAATCAAAAGTATTGCAACTCCTATGAGACTGTCTTCTATCATTGTACATAAAAGCATGGTTCTTTTTAGTACTACTTGCCATAGGGGCCTTCCCTTTCTCCTTGGTGGAGATGGGAGCCTTATGGCTTGTTAAGTTCTTGGCTTCCCTCTTGAAGCCAAGCCCATCTTTAATTGAGGGGTGTCTACCAATCGTGTAGGCATCCCTTGCAAATTTTAGTTTATCAAAATTACTTTTGCTAGCCTTAAGTTGAGCATTAAGACTAGCCATTTCATCATTTAACTTTGCAATAGAAGCTATGTGTTCACTACAAGCATCAATGTCATAATCTTTACACCTATTGCAAATAACAACATTTTCTACACAAGTTGTTGCTATTTCTAACTTAGCACTCAAATCATCATTAATGCTCTTTAAGCTAGAAATTGTCTCATGGCAAGAAGATAATTCACAAGAAAGCATGTCATTTCTCTTAACTTCTAAGGCATGAGATTTTTGTGCTTCTATTAACTTGTCATGTTCTTCATACAACAAGTCCTCTTGTTTTTCTAAAAGCCTATTCTTATCATTCAAGGCATCAATTAATTCATTAATTTTATCTACCTTGGTTCTATCTAGGCCCTTAAATAAACATGAATAATCTATTTCATCTTCATCACTAGATTCGTCCTCACTTGAAGAAGCATAAGTAGAGTTTCGACTACATACCTTCTTCTCCCTTGCCATAAGGCATGTGTGACGCTCGTTGGGGAAGAGGGATGACTTGTTGAAGGCGGTGGCGGCGAGTCCTTCATTGTCGGAGTCGGAGGAGGAGCAATCTGAGTCCCACTCCTTTCCCAGATGTGCCTCGCCCTTGGCCTTCTTGTAATTTTTCTTCTTTTCCCTCTTGCTCCCGTGTTCCTGGTCACTTTCATTATCGGGACAGTTAGCAATAAAATGACCAATCTTACCGCATTTGAAGCATGAGCGCTTCCCCTTGGCTTTGGTCTTGCTTGGCTGTCCCTTGCGACCCTTAAGCGTCGTCTTGAATCTCTTGATGATGAGGGTCATCTCTTCATCATTAAGACCGGCGGCCTCAATTTGTGCTACCTTGTTGGGTAACGTCTCCTTGCTTCTTGTTGCCTTGAGAGCAAGAGGTTGAGGCTCATTGACTGGACCATTCAATGTGTCGTCCACGTATCTTGCTTCCTTGATCATCATTCGCCCGCTCACGAACTTTCCAAGTATCTCCTCGGGCGTCATCTTGGTGTACCTAGGATTCTCACGAATGTTGTTTACAAGATGAGGATCAAGGACAGTAAAAGACCTTAGCATTAGGCGGACGACGTCGTGGTCCGTCCATCGTGTGCTTCCATAGCTTCTTATCTTGTTGACAAGGGTCTTTAGCCAGTTGTACGTTTGAGTTGGCTCTTCTCCCCTTATCATAGCGAATCTCCCAAGTTCGCCTTCCACCAACTCCATCTTGGTGAGCATTGTGACATCATTCCCCTCATGAGAGATCTTGAGGGTGTCCCAAATTTTCTTGACGTTATCCAAGCCGCTCACTTTGTGGTATTCATCCCTGCACAAGGAAGCTAGAAGAACAGTAGTAGCTTGTGCATTTTTATGAATTTGCTCATTGATAAACATGGGACTATCACTACTATCAAAATGCATTCCACTTTCTACAATCTCCCATATGCTAGGATGGAGAGAGAACAAGTGACTACGCATTTTGTGACTCCAAAATCCGTAGTCCTCTCCATCAAAATGAGGAGGTTTACCAAGTGGAATAGATAATAAATGAGCATTTGTACTTTGAGGAATACAAGAATAATCAAAAGAAAAGTTCGAATTGACCGTTTTATTTTTCTCATAGTCGTCGTCGTCCTTTTGGGAAGAGGAAGATTCGTCGCTGTCGTAGTAGACGATCTCCTTGATGCGCCTTGTCTTCTTCTTCTTCCCGTCCTTGCGCTTGTGGCTCGAGCCCGAGTCGGTAGGCTTGTCATCCTTTGGCTCGTTGAAGATGGACTCCTTCTCATTGTTGTTGACCACCATCCCCTTTCCCTTAGGATCCATTTCTTCGGGCGATTAGTCCCTTCTTAAAGAGAATGGCTCTGATACCAATTGAGAGCACCTAGAGGGGGCGTGAATAGGTGATCCTGTAAAACTTGAAAACTTAAGCCACAAAAACTTGGTTAAGCGTTAGCACAGTAAATGCCAAGTGGCTAGAGAGGAGTCAAAACACAATAACCACAAGAAATCAATCACAGAGATGACACGGTGGTTATCCCGTGGTTCGGCCAAGACCAACGCTCGCCTACTCCAGGTTGTGGCGTCCCAACGGACGAGGGTTGCAATCAACCCCTCTCAAGCGGTCCAAAGACCCACTTGAATACCACGGTGTTTTGCTTGCTTTTTCTCAATCCCGTTTGCGAGGAATCTCCACAACTTGGAGCCTCTCGCCCTTACACTTGAAATTCACAAAGAAGCACGGAGCAAGGGAGGGATTAGCAACACACTCAAGACAAGAAATCACAGCAACACCACGCACACAAGTCACAACGAGAGCTCACAACACAACTCAAAGAGTTCACTACTCAACTAGAGCTCTAATTGCTATCGCAAAGAATCAAAGGCGCGGAATCGATGTCTTGGTGCTTAGAAATGTTGTAGGAATGCTTGGTGTTCTCCTCCATACGCCTAGGGGTCCCTTTTATATCCCTAAGGCAGCTAGGAGCCGTTGAGAGCAATCTGGGAAGGCAATTCTTGCCTTCTGTCGTCTGGCGCACCGGACACTGTCCGGTGCCCGATTTCTTTCCTTAACTGGCGAAGCCGACCGTTGGCAGCCAGAGAGCCGTTGGCGCACCGGACATGTCCGGTGCACACCGGACAGTCCGGTGCCCCCTTCTAGCCGTTGGCTCTGCCACGTGTCCCGCGCAGATCGCGCGGCCGACCGTTGGCTCACCGGACAGTCCGGTGAATTATAGTCGTACGTCGCCGGTGAATTCCCGAGAGCGGCCACTTCGCTCGAACCAGCCTGGCGCACCGGACATTGTCCGGTGCTCCACCGGACAGTCCGGTGCTCCCAGACTGAGCAGATTCTTGGCTGCTCGAGCCAAGACATTTTCAATTGGATTTTTCCTGTTTCCAGCACTTAGACACAATACATTAGTCCATAAAACAATGTACTAAGTCTGAGAAACATACCTTTATCCTTGATTTGTACTTTATTCACCATTTTACACTTAGGCACTTGTTTAGACACTAAATCACCAAAATACTTAGAAATGGCCCAAGGGCACATTTCCCTTTCAATATACCGCTGAGTTTATTTGGCCAACAAAGGCCAAATCTTCAGCATGTTCTTCCTTACAGCCGGTTCAAAAGAATCGGCAAGAAGAGATTAAATTTACCTTTAATGTTGCCAAATGCGATAAGATATTTGATGAGCTACTTAAAAATGGCAACATTAAATTAACTCATAATATCCCTCCTATAGATGAATTAAAGAGGCGTGCTTATTGTAAGTGGCATAATTCTTTTTCTCATGCCACCAATGACTGTAATGTTTTTCGTCGACAGGTACAATCGGCCATAAATGAGGGCCGGTTAGCTTTTCAGGAAATGCAAGTGGACACACAACCATTTCCTGTTAATACAATAGATATCGCATGCAAAAAGATCTTAGTTCGGCCTGAAATAGCCGATAAAGGCAAAATCAAAGACATCCTCATTGGCGATCCTCGCATGTCAAATATATCACAAAAGGAGATTGCTCGAAAGGCTCCGGACGATAAGGCTAAAAAGTCCGGAGGCACCGGGGGGCAAGCACAATTAATGAGCCAAGCACAACAGCCTGTCCTGAGCATCACGGACGGGCTGGCACATACGTGCGGACGGTCCGGTGCTCAGACAGACGGTCCGGCTAACTCTGCCGGACAGTCCGCCTATGGCCAAAGACGTCAGCCTCCACACAAAGCTTTAAAAGGGAAGGAGACGCAAAGACAGAACACATATGGTCGACTGATCAAAGCCGGCCCTACTTTTGATCAATTGCTCTCCAAGGATACTAGCAAGAAGACCGTTCTACGTGATCGGTCAACGAAGAAACCCTGGTCACTTGCTAAGACGAAACGAGTAAACAAAACGACCCGAAAGGCGACACAACAAGCATCGCCTATTCATCCTATGAGGCCAGGGTACTTTCCACCCGTTCACTCATCATCGTTATATTATCCTGTTCAAACATGGAATGGTATAATGATGAATCCATGGTACATGTATAGTCCCTTTGTCTATCCAGACTGGGGGGCACCTCCATTCTATTCCTTTTGATTCATTGACCAAATGGTCATGGCCGAGAAGGATACAATCTGAAACGGCCTTTATACATTGGTGCTTTATTGAATGATCTCCATGTTGAAAAGCCGATGACTTACATCAGGTTTAGTTCATATGCTTTTGGTTCATCAACCTTCACCAAAAGGCAGGGGGGCATATGTTCAATGCTAAAAAGAGTAGTGCGGACGGTCCGGCCCCGAGGCCGGACGGTCCGCGGTCCGGACAGTCCGCGGTGGTGGCGCGGACGGTCCGCGCGTGCGCAGAGTCAGTTAGGGTTCCTAGTTTCTCGCGGGATTTGTTACCTAAAACCGCGGGATTAACTCGGAAATCAGTTTGAAGTGGATCCAGACCTCCCCTTTATATAGATGAAGGGCTACGGCCGATTGAACCCCCAACAATCGAACCAATACCACTTCTATTTCGCATTTATTTCCAGCACAATTAGGAGTAGTTCTAGTCTAGTTCTAGTTTAGCCTCTCGATCCCCAAATTCTTCGCCTCTCTTCGACTCTACGCCGATTAGAGGAGTCTAGGTCAGCCGGCCCGAGCCTAGACAACCCCTAGGATCTCTCCTCCCCGACGGGGTCTCTTCCGGGAGCGAGATCCAGGCGCCGCCGGCGACCTTCGCCGCCCCTGCGCACGTGCGGACCGTCCGGCCTGTAGGTGCGGACCGTCCGGCCGTCAGGCAGGGAACGGCAGCCTCTGTACCAGGTCGCGGACTGTCCGGCCCCTGGCCGCGGACCGTCCGCGCCTCTGCAGAGGCCACCGCCACCGGTTCTCACGCAGTGTTTGGCGCCCGAAAAAGGTGTCAACAGGTTGAAAGTCCGTCTCTGTTTAACTTTATATGAAAAAGGTATGGATTTTTTTTGATGTAATTTATAGAGGCATGTTCGCCTCGGTTAATTATTTGTAACAATAAACTCTTAGAATGACTGTCATTGGTTTGAGCGATTTTCGTAAACTGGTATCTTAAAATGCCCGTGTCTAAAAGTAGAATTACAAAGACGATCGTACCTAAGGAAAGCAAGGTGAACATTGTAGTAAATCTAAATATGTAAATTTACAAAAAAAATGGTAAGAACCCAAAATTCTAGACATATATTTTAATGTATGTAAACATTTATAAATATGTAAATCTAAATATGTAAATTTTTCAAAAATATCAAAAACCAATGTAGCTGATAAAGTCCTTTTTAGTCTCAATTCTTGCTTTTATCTAACTTTTGTATGTCAACTATCAAAACCATTCAATCTTGACCCCTAGTCAGTTTTGAATGGTTTTTCGGGTGCTCTAGGCTCAAAAAATCATCCTATCTTCGTACAAGAAAGAATCCGGTGCATCCATAATTATACAACGTAATTTGATCCTATCTTCGTACTTATCAAAAGTTACATATGTGCGCTATATGGTAAGATGAAACAATAATACTCATCTATATAGGGTTCTTGTGGTTGGTTCTGTTCGTTTGGCTCCGTGGTCCCTGACCCCGATTTCCTACAGCGACCAACTCTCTTCGTCGTCGTCGTTGTCTCTTGCGTGCTGGCCGTACACTTTGAGGTTCGCCATTGCCGTGGTCGCTGACATGCGGAAGGACCTTGCGGATCCAACAACAACCGTCCTGTCCTGCTGGCCGACCTCCTTGCATACATGGTCCAGCATGGACAGGAAGTCCCTCACCACCATGAAGATCCTCAGAGGGTGCGCTTCCTCCTTTCCGGCATCGCCATGGAAATACTCGGTGATCTCTTTCACCCTTCCCAGAGCCCTCTCCTCGTCGCACCTCACCTGTTGGATCTCCATCTCAGCTTCCTCGAGAAAACCACGCATCCTCGCGAAAAAACCGTGGCCTTGGGCGCACTGCTCCTCGAGCAGGAGGACCGACTTGATCCTGCTAAGGCCGGCCTGGAGCTTGGATACATAGCTGTGCAGCACATCGAAATCCATGCCCGCTGCTTTCTTGACGTTGCCGAGCTCATTGCTCAGCCCAGATACAACCTTCAATCCTTGCTTACGGAACGTTTCGTCTTTCACGATGCTTCTGGTTTCGTCTTCTACGGCTTTCTCGGATTTTGCATCTTCCGACCGCACGATTTCCTGGACAACGAAGTGCAGCAAGGTGGTTTTACCATCGGCCCCTTTGACGTCTGCGAGCTTGAGTAGAGTGTCCAGCTTGAAAGCTTTTGCCTGACCGCGGTTTGTGCCGACATTCATTCGGTTCCCAGTTCGCAGGACAGCTTCAAGTAGCTTCAGGAACAATCTACTGCTTTTTAAATCATCACAAGCTCCCTGCAAAACCATGCCGACAATAATGGCAACTCCTTTTTTGCACTATAATTCAGAGCAGGGCTATCGTTTTTTTTTGGGTGGGTGGGGGTAGGAGGAACAAGATCACTACATATTTTGAATGGCAAAAATGAATGCCATCATTGTCAGAAAGGCACGGAAATCAGAAAGGCTTATGATTTTGCTGATAACTAGTCATGCTATTACATCATTACGTACGCCTCCCTCCCTGTTGCATGGGTGCCACTGTCAGATCTCAGATGCACATAAGTCATAAGTGCCGAACTGGCAATGGCTGTGACCGATGTGCAATGAGCTGTTCAAATCTACGACAGTGAATGAAGAGTTTGTTGAGAAACAATTACTTTGTTCCACGCTATGACAGTTATGTGAAACAATTACTGATTCATGTGCAAGCCACTGATAATAGAAACTACAGTACGTACTATGCAAAGTGAACCAGCATACCTCTAATGTTTCGAAAGATTTCCTGAGGTAATTGATTTCGCTCTCAAAATTTGCTCGATAGAGCATAGCATCAACTCTTTTGAAAGAAAAAGGTATGTCAAGCACTGCCTTGAGAAACCGCTCTGCGGAACCAAGCTTCGATGAGTCCCCGGTAAAGTTTCGAAGCTTCAGTTCTTCCTCTTTCGTAGGAGCCATCTTTACCAAGGTTTCCAACAAATCCGCACCCAGGCATTCAGCATTGCCTGTTTAAAGAATGTCAGCAGCAATAAACATTGTGAGTAGAACTAGACAATAGTTTAGAATGCTGTCATGTAGCTGACTGCACATCCTGGAGCAGTATGTATTGCATGTTTCTGTTAATTCCAATCCGAAGTCCTCAGACATACTTCAATACCCATTGGTATGAGCATTAAAAGATAGTAAGCTTCCAAACATGTTAATTCTAAAAAAAATATTTAGTCCAAAATTACAGAAATGGAAAACATATGTTGCCTGCAGCTATAATATGAAGAATGCATATGATTCAGAGTACGCTGAAGATGAAGAATAAGCTACATGCATAATGAAACGTAAAATGTTGTCATTGGATATTCAGAGCTTTCTTGCACAGTCAAACATATCAGCAAATTCCATTGTTGAGGTTACCTTAGAAATGTCCACATCATAACTAATTAACAATAATGGACCACAGCTTATACACAATGATCAGTCAAGAAAGATATTAGTTGATGTTACCTTAGAATCCATGACTACTAGTTCCTATTAGGTAGATATTCTGGAACCAGAAATATCCATTAATCAAAGAATTTCTCACCATCTAGCAGTGCATCGGAGACCTCTTCCGGAGTGACATTCAGCGCGCGCAGCAGGATGGCAATGTTCTGTGCCTTCTTAGGATCAAGGACCTTCTCTTTGGCACTACATTGCAGCACTCCAGGTTTTCTCAGTGTGTCCCTAGGAGGTGCATTTGCAGCATTGTTCGTGAAAAGCACCTCGATCATGTCCTCATCCAACCTGCCAGAAACTCATGTCAGCATCACAATTTTTAATGATTTAATAGTGTCTGTTCTGAGAATGCATCTTAACTGGAACGAATTAGACTTGAGCCGGTCCCAGACCATGTCGCGGTCGGAGCACGCCCGGACCTTGTCCCAGTGCAGCGGCTTCAGCTTGGGACGGGCTTCGTCACCGGCATGATCATCGTTCGTCCGAATTGGCATGCCGTCATTGTCCTTGTTCACCGCCACGACGGGTGCTCTCGGCACAGCGACACTTGGCCCCTCTGTTTGCTCTTGTTTGAGAAGCCGACGCGTTGATAATGGTGTAGCGGTTGTCAGAGGCTTTGGGATTGCGTTGGTGCGTCTTGGCGCTGGCGGCGGCGGCGGTGGAGGAGGAGGAGGTGGCGGTGGTAGGTTGGAGGATGGCGAGACAATTTGCTTGATCATATTCATATCCGAGGCGGAGCCGGCGGAAAAGCGGGTCCGCGGCAGAGTGCGTCGGGAGCGTGGCGCAGGAGGTGCGGGCGGAGGAGGCGCCACGGTTGCAGCTGGAACGGCCGTGGCGGCGGCCGGCGTCGGTGGGAAAAAATCGCTGGTGAGGCTGGGGAGGCTTTGGCGGGAGGGAGTGGTGGTTCGTGGGCTGGACGCGCTCGCCTGGCTCCACGTCCCGGCGCCCTCGCCGCCGGCGGACACCGCCGAGCGCTGGCCCGGTGTGTAGTACGCGGCGTCCTCGTCGGACGATCCCGCGCGCCGAAGCGGCGGGAGCGGCCTGAGTTCTGGGCTCGGGACGGTGTCGACGTCGCGGCACATGCCCCGCCTCGCGCGCTCCGAGCGGGCCTTCCGGTGCGGTGTGGCAGTGGCACCCGACGACGAGGCCGCCGCCGCCGCCGAGGTGCCCACCGCGTCAGCGTGCAGCACGAGTGCGGAGGCAGGCCCAGGGTGCGCGGCGGCGGCGAGGCCGGGGGGTTTGTGCGCCCACGCGGGGTGCCGCGCGAGACGGCCCGTGAGGAGAAACGCGGCGGCGAAGGCCAGCAGCGCGAGGACGGCCGCCGCGGCGGCGGAGGCGACGACAATGGCGGCCTTGGGTGTTCCGCCGCCGCCGTGGGGGCGCGGGCCCGGGCCTGTGCGGGATGAAGAGGCGTCCGCGGCGACAGTGTTCGGTGGCGGAGGAGCGGGGAGTAGCGCCGGCCCGCCGTTGTCGACGGGTGGGACGGGTGTGGAGGGATCGGAGGCGAATCCCGGTGCTGGTGGCGCCGTAGTGGACGGCGGCGGGGTCCATTCGATGGGGAAGAGCGGCTCGTGCAGCGCCCGCCTGGTGTCGGCGGCGGCCGAGTGGACGAGGAAGAGGAGTGAGGTGAGCCAGAGGACTGGAGACATCGGTAACAGACAGAGACTGAGGCAGAGAGGGAGCGAGGGTGATGGATGGCAGTGGAGTGGACACGACAAAGGAATGCGTGCGGGAAGAGGAAGGAAGCCGCCGCCGCTTGCCGCCATTTTCTGGGTTTGCTTGACAGTAACGTCTTTTGCGCACCCGTAGCACTTTTCCTTCAGATAAACAGCTGAGACTTTCTCCACACGCCATGTGGCGTGGGGTCGCAAAGGGTCCACCAAATTGGTTTGGTTCGCACTCGTAGCGCTTTTTCTTTACCTTAGACTGAATTCAACGGTTCCCCTAAATTTCTCCCCCTATATCTCACTCACGTGTCACGTCAGTGTTCTCTCTCCCCCTATATCTCCACGCTCTACAGCGGTTCCCCCTATACCAATCCTCTATACCCCACCACACCAATATTATATACTTTCATCATCAACTAACTCAACTACCATCCAATATTAATTTTAATTTTATTTCTTCTTTGCATAGTACACGAGCGTACTTTCGTCTACAATTAATTAGCACACTTAATAATTAGTATTCATACATTAGTATAAATACGGTCGAAATTGATGTACTTTTATAAATAGAAATTCGCATTCTTCTAGTACACGACACGAGTGGCTTGCACCACACGACTGGCTTGTACGGCAAGGCACGACCGTCTGGCTTCCTTCACACACCGAGGCCATCTATAAATAAGGGACCCCTGCGGGCATGCTCTACTCATCTACACACTCGTCTCTTCTGTATCATCCGCTATTCCATCACAAGTACGTAGTACGTAGTCTAAGTTCAGCTCCTCATGGCCTCATTGAAAAGCCTA
Source organism: Zea mays (assembly GCF_902167145.1). Lineage (NCBI taxonomy): Eukaryota > Viridiplantae > Streptophyta > Magnoliopsida > Poales > Poaceae > Zea > Zea mays. Next base: position 25,392,693 of record NC_050100.1, on the reverse strand, counting down.
GTGTTGTCATCGTCATCCGATGATTCCGACGATGAGATCGACAACTTGTTGCTTTGCCAACATGTTGACCACCTTGTACTAGGAAACACGAGCACGCGCCGTAGGCGCTCCTCATTGCCTCGCCGAGTTATCCATAGGGACCACGCTGCTGGAGAAAATCTCATCAAGCACCACTACTTCGGACCTAATCCAGTGTATCCATCACATGTTTTTCGTCGAAGGTACATTTCCTAAGTAATGATTTTACTTTTATTTGGAGGTTCGTTTACTTATTATATGGTTTGTTTTCGTTTTTAGGTTTCGGATGCATCGTCCTTTGTTCCTACGTATCCTTCATGTCGTTCAGCGAGAAGACGATTACTTCACTATTCGATGTGATGCAACTGGTTTAGCAGGGCTTGGTCCATTACAAAAAGTTTGTGCTGCTTTGCGTATCCTTGCGTACGGGTTACCAACCGATGCGGTAGATGAGTACATATAGATTGGACAGACTACGGCTAGGGACTGCCTTATCCGTTTCTGTCGCGCAATCAACTCTTCCTTTAGCGAACGTTACCTGCGTATCCCTAACCACGACGACATTGCTCGCATACTAACTGTAAACACGGAAAGGGGGTTTCCGGGTATGCTAGGCTCTATCGATTGTATGCATTGGGAATGGCGCAACTGTCCTACTGCATGGCGCGGACAGTTTTGTGGACGCAATTCGAGGCCAACAATGATACTAGAGGCAGTCGCTGGGTATGATCTGTGGATTTGGCATGCCTTCTTTGGAATGCCTGGTACTAACAATGATCTCAACGTGCTACATCGGTCACCAGTGTTTGATCTGTTACGTAATGGGACGATGCCACCAGTGCACTTCACTATTAATGGGACCACGTACAATTTCGGATACTACTTAGTAGATGGCATATATCCAAATTGGCCTACCTTTGTAAAAGCAATTCGTCACGCATTTGAGGAAAAAAAGGTTCACTTCACAACCAAGCAAGAGAGTTGTCGAAAGGACATTGAGCGAGCATTTGGAGTTTTGCAGGCGAGGTGGGCAGTTCTACGTGGCCCTGCTTATGGTTGGGATCGTCATCACCTCGCAGAGATGATGACTGCTTGCATTATTATGCACAACATGATTGTGGAGGACGAAGGAGAGGGTGCAGCAAATGTGGACTTCATTGGGCCCACTGCCCCCCAGAAGTGTGTAACACTATTCCTGAGGTCCGCAACGAGTGGCTCAATAATCATATCCGCTCCGAGTTACCCAACGATCCCGACCAGGACATCACATCTCAGACCACATACTTGTCTTTGCAGCACAACCTGATAGAACACCTTTGGGCACGTCGAGGGTCCATGGGTTGAAGGCTTTCATCCATATTATGTGGTACAACAATGTTGTTTTATTTGTATTATGAACTAAGTCATTAGTACAAGGAATGCAAGTCGTGTCATGTATCTTGGTCGGTAGTTAACAAGTCATGGTTAGTTGTATGTGTAATGCCACTGCTACAAATAATTTGCAAATGTTGGCAAACGTCAAGTCATGTATGAAACATCCTTATTATGAATATCAATATTCTGAAAATAAACAATGTTGAAAAACCAAGCTCATGTTCTCAAACTACTAAGCAAATGTTTAAACACTCCAAATCACACATGTCCAAACACACAGGACGACGGTTTGCCGATCCAAAGGTGAGCAACACCTTATCAAATAAATTAGTACTCTTCAGACAGGATTGTTGATGAAGTAATCGATTAAACCTTTTCTCCTCGCGATGTATACAGCTCTCAACTCTTCTGGTAAAGCATCCATATCCATGGCATAAAGTTTGTTCAGCTCTTCATCCTTTTGCTTCCTGTCTTCCATCATCAATTTTTTTCCTGCACTTCTATTTCCTTGGATTGAACCTCCAACTTCTTGAGTTCAACTTCCTTCATGAACTCAATGTTCTGTTGTTTTAGGTCTGATTTTTCTTCACTTTGCTTCAATCTTGCTATTTGAATGTCATGGATTCTTGACAGGTAGTCAGTAGACTGGGATGAACTGGACATTGACTTCTTCCTTGATGCTTTCGTCGAGTCACGTCCTAATGGTCTCTTGCCTTTTGAACCACCTTCATCATATTCCACTTCATTAACAGAACCTGTAGGTGTTAGACTACGAACAGGCTCCGTCCCCGCATTGCCTCTCCAGGGGCTGCCATGAACCATGGCATCCCATTTGGGTTCGTTTTTCAGGCGCGTCCAGCAGTGCATGAAATGAAAAGGCTTTTTCTGTGATGTTGCATACAGAGTTGCGGCTTTCGAAGTCTACACAAGATTTATAACCAGTTGTCAGTGCACGAATAACAGTAAGTTCACATAAACCATGACCATACATAAAGTATTACAAATGATTATCACTGTACCTTTGAAAGTTCTGTAGCATCCCAAAAATTCAAATCCTGAAATTTTCTCAAACTCGCCCTAAATTCAAAATGAATTTCAAGTTTAATTTCAAAATGTTTGTTTGCGAGTTGATATCAACAAATAAAATATAGTGGTCTATATTATCTCCAAAATCCTCCTCAAAATACCTACAAATATTTCCCGAGTGATCCCCTCAAATTCTTTCCAGAAATACTGCCCAGATATTTCCTAGTAATCCCCTTCAAGCTCTTTCCAGAAATATTGCCCAAATATTCCACCAATATATCTCCAAGTATTTTCTTCCTAAGAAATACCTTCAGAATCATTTTTCAAGACCCTACAAATATTTTCTTCATAACTTTCCTCATGCCCATACGTATACGTATGCCTCCAGTGTCATACGGTGAGCTCTACAAGCTAATCTCACTTATACAAGACAAATACATGCTAATCTCCCACTAATCCTCTCATCCTCCCACTAATCCTCTCATCCCTCCCCCTAATCCCCCCACCATGGCTATAAATAGAGGGGCAAGGGCCTCCTCTCATCCCACCCCCAAGCCATTTCATGGCAACTCTCTCCCCCCCCCCACACACACCCACTCCATGTTCCACACAAGCACACACTAGCACAAGGATAGTTCGATCGTTCTTCGATCGTTCGTCCCCTGTTCTTAGTTTGTTCGTTCGTTCGTCCGATCGTTCATGGTTCGTTCGTCCGTTCGTCCGATCGTTCGATCGTTCGTCCGTTCGTTCGTCCAAATAATCTTTTTTCTACCGTTATGCTGCCGAAATTCGGATCGTTCGTTTGTTCGATCATTCGATCGTTCATCGTTCGTTCATAGTTCCTATTCATCGTTCATCGTTCGTTCATGGTCCCTATTCATCGTTCTTCCAGATAATCTTTGTCCTGCCGTTATGGCCGAAATTCCGATCGTTCGTTCGTCCGATCATTCGATCGTTCGTCCGTTCGTTCATAGTTCCTATTCATCGTTCATCGTTCGTTCATAGTTCCTATTCATCGTTCATCGTTCGTTCATACGAACTATTCACTATCACTATTCACCGTTACTATTCACATACACTATTCATCATCGTTACTATTTACCATTACTATTCATCATCGTTACTATTCATCGATGATATCTATAATTACTTTTCCGTCGCCACTATTCATCGTTACTAATCATCGTTACTATTCATCGGTCATCTAGTTATCCCAAATTTCAACTATTCATCCATCATGCTGTCCAGTCCACCTAAGACCAGCCAGACCCATATTCCAGTCATACGAACTCCGGTGACTGTGATTTTCCTTCCAGTAGGGAACTTCCCATCTGGTCACCCATCCTAGGTTTCTCCAAGTTGAGCACGCTTAACTTTGAGATTCCTTTGAATCAGGCTCCCAAACTCAGATTCCAATAATTCTTGTTTCTAAATTCTTATCGAATTATTCTCTATCCAACCATGTCATCCCTTAAGCATGGTTCATATTCTAGAAAACTCCCAAAATACTCTTGTCCCATATTCTGCCTATAACTCTCCTGTTCATACTAAGTCAGACGATTCATTCGTCACTATTCTCACCAACAGTGAACTTCACTGTGCTACACCACAGACACCCAGCTATAAATACACCCAGCTACCCTCTCCCTCTCCACGCACACTCAACACCCTCAGCCAAGGCAAACACCCCACCCACTCAGTTACTCTGCTCTGCCGGCTACACGCATAGTGTCGCTTCGCCTCCAGTCCACCCTCCTGGTAAGCACCTCCACTCCACCATCAGTAATATCACAACACCACATGACACAGATTCTACTCAAGACTCTACCCATCCATATATCACTATTCTGACCACTATACTAAATATTTGTTGGTATACTTGCTTGTTTGTATGTTTGCTTATTCATGTTGTATAGTTATCGGAGCGTTCGTGCCGTCCGCGAGCTCCCCTTCCCCCTTCGCCAAATAAGCACGGCAAGCTCACTGGATCCCTTTGATGCATAAATTACCTATGATGTTTCAACCACAACCCTCAGCCTGTTATTTTATGCATGATATGATTTTGAGACAAGTTATTATGGCCACCCAGCCGCTTGCTGCAATCAATCCCGGATATATATGTTCCAAATGATTTGAGAACAGGTGTGAGTTTTCAAAAGAAAATGCTTTTCAAAATGTGTGTGATGAAGGGTTTTCACCCTTATCACCTTGTGAGTGGGATGATCAGGGACTCCCTGGTTTAGGGGAGGGCCTAAGGTGTTGGCTCAGCTGGTTTAGGCGTGAGCAGAAGGATTGTCCCCTTATATAAGGACCGGTTTGTCATCTTCACTACCTGTACTCTTTAATAGTACAACCACTCGAGACTATGTGGGCAGTCACTCAATCTGAACTCGTACGGTCCAACCCTAGGGTTATGAAGGCTGGGGAGCACCGGGAGGATAAGGAGGGGGAAAGTTTTGTCCGGTTTGGACATGGTGGTGGCCTGACTCCTTCCGGTATAACCATTAAGGTTAGGACGTGCGAGGAAAGAAAGAGATTCGGATTCGGATCTCATCGGCCATGAGATCGCAGAGCCGGACTAGTGGGTAAAGTGTACACCTCTGCGCAGAGTTTGAAAACCTATTCGAATAGTCTGTGTCCACAGGAATGGACGAGTCTGGTATGGTATGGCAATTAATGTTTTGTTTTCCAAAAAAAGAGATGATTTTGAGAAAAGTGGTTTTTAAAAGGTCCGGCGGTTTAGCCGTGAGCTATGGTGGACGGGAAGTCCAGTGGCTGTTGTTGAAAATGAAAACCAGTGGGAAACTGCTGAGATATCTGGATGGTTTAGTCCAGGGGATTTTGTTCTATATTGAAAAACTTCCTGCTCCTTTTGGAGAGGATGCGCTTTGCAAAATACAAAATGTTTTTCAAAACAACCCTGCATAAAATATTGTTGTTTCTGCAAATATCCTGAGCTCTACATATTCCATGCATTATATCTGATTTCCCCATTCCGCGGGTGAAGGTGGGCTGCTGAGTACGTTTGTACTCACCCTTGCTTATTTGTTGTTTTTCAGAAAAAGAAGATCGGGTAAGAGTTACGACTGTTCCCAACCTTGCCTGTGGCTGTTGGACCGCTGATTTGCTTCGCTGCGTATATCGGGCTGCTTCAGCCCCACTCTGATGATATGTCCCGAGTTGTGGACCAACTCTTAAAGTTGTTCGCCACCTTTGTAGGTTTGTCTCGTTTAAGCAGATTTGGTATCATCTGATGTATAAATGTGTTTACTAGCCTCCTGGGACTAGTAATTGTATCACATTTGAGTCCTAGAGGACCGGGACGCTTCAGGTGGTATCGGAGCTGTTAGGTTGGCCGCAGGACGTAACCCTTAGCCTGATCAAAAGTTTTTGAGTCCAAACTATTTTCTTAAAAAAATCTTGCTCTCATCCCTTCATTTCAAAAATGCTTTCCCCCTTTCCTTCTCTCAGAAGTCAGATGGAGGTTCGCTGCTAAACCAGCTTTTGCCAGAATGAAGATGGTTTCCCCAAGTTGCTGAGAGCATGCACAGTTCGCCTCGGAATCAGGAGTCAGCCAGAGTTTGATGGTCGTGAATTCGCTGAGCATGGCACAGAGAAGTGTGTCGTGACTGTATACATTGGATCCAGTCCGCACCATGTGGAATGGAGTGTCACTACTGCTGGGCACAGATTCAAAGACACCTGCCAAGTCGTCGCTCGCAAGGCATTGAGGACCCTGTGTCAACTTTATGAAGAAGAAGTGGCCGACACCCCGCTCAGATTCTTTCCGCCCTTTCAGAGAGACCGTCCCGTTTGGATGGCCAGGATGCGTGCATTGGAAGGTCAGCAGCTGCTTGAGGACGATCCCTCAGTCGTGTACCTCACTGCATACCTGCTCACCCTGGATGCGCAATATGATTTCTTGGCTCGGCACCATCGTCAGATGATTGCCCGAGCAGAAGATGCAGAGAAGCTCAACCGTAAGCTCCATGTGGATCTCACCACAGCTCAAGCCCGTGCAACTGCCTTGGAAAGTCGTGAAGCCATTGCTATTGAAGCCCTGAAACAAGCCAAGGATGAGCATGTCCAGAAGTTGATGGAGGCGTACTTGGTAACCCACAACCAACGTAGAGCCCTACGGATCCAAGAGCCCGCTTCATCCAACCCAGTTCAACCCATCAGAGCTGAAGATCCCCAGATTCTTGAAGGTCACCCGGTCTCTATCAGAGGAGATAAGAAGACTTGGGAACTACCGGAAGGAGCCATAGTCTTGGAAGGAATTCCAGTCTTCCCTCAGGCTATGGATAAGCAAGAGCACGCCGAGTCCTCCCAAGATCCTCCGCCAGAGTTGTTTGAGCCCCTCACCATGAAGAAGATTCCAGCACCGTCCTGTGAGATCAAAGAAGAAGCTGCAAGCACCCCACCAGCACCGCCGCCCTCTGAGGAGCTACAAGAGCCAGTCCCGCTTGAAGAAGAGTTCGACCCCGTCTTGCCACCTCAGTCGCCGCCAGAAGAAGTCATCAACATCAGTTCCCTCTTGACCCATCCAGGAGATATCTCAGATTGAAGTTGTGCGCTAGCCTTGCCAGAAGAGAAGCTGTCTGGTCTGAAGTTAGTTATGCCCAGTCCTCTGCATGCATTGGGTAGTGAAGTTTTTCTTCACTTTGGCTAGAGCCCTGCATGTATGAGAGGTAATCATGTAGACTCGTGTTTTGCAAAACTCTAATTGTGTGGCCCCCTAGGGCATTTCAAAATGAATTTCGCTTGATGTTTTCTTCCCTTTTGAGTGCATATGTGATGCTTTAATGTTAGTGCTCATAAGTCGCATTTAGCATAGTTCTCAATTTAGGAGCTGAGCAATAGTAGTTATGCTTAGCCCCCGAGTCTGAGTAGTCCGTGCTTTGGAAAAACTCTATCCTTCCCTTATTCAAAACATTCGATTTGTTTGTGCTTATCATTGCTGAGCTTGTGTGTTTTCTTTTTTTAGAAAGGCTTTCTCTAAAAACATAGATCACAAATTAGATCTAATCCTCACCTTATGCTTCCATTCTCATCTTAACCCATCTCAAGAGAAAAGTGCCTTACCCAAGAAGATACCGGGAAGCTTACCCTTGAAGCATGGAATAAGCTACAGAGGAACTTATCCAGTCGCTCAGTCAAAAGGACCGACCGTGAGAATCAAAGCACTGCCCCTGAGTCAAAGTAAACAGGAAAAGAGGACAGAAGGAGTTATTACCATACAGAGAGGCAAAGATTCTTGGAACCAGAGACCACAAACATCAAGGTCATCGACCCCACCACTCACCCATGCCCCCGCATGCGTGCCCGCCTCCATGCGCACTAGCACCGCCGCCCACGCCACCTTTGCAGCGCACCCACCGCCACCCTCATCGCCGGCAACACCAGGCCCCCTTCCCCTTGTCACACCTGCTGCCTCGTGTCACCTACTCCATCACCGCCACTCCGCACCCGAGCACCCACACTCGCCTATAAAACCCCCCCACCAACTCCCTCATTTCCCATCCCAAGCAAAGCACACACCTGATAAACCCCCCCAACAACTCCCTCAGTTCCTATTTCGCTCAAAGCACACTCCAGATAAAATACCCTCTGCCAAATCGCAAGCAACTCCATTTTTCCACTCCCTCGCCCCTAAGATCACAATGCTTGGTGATTCTTGGGTTGAAGACTGTTGCACATGGTTCATAGTCTTTGGTTTCCTCCTCTGTATGATGGTAATACTCATTGATAGAATTCTCCAGTGGGAAGAGCAAAGAGAAAGAAAGAGGCAGTGAAAAGTGAAAAGTGAGAAGAGAAAAGAAGATAGTGAAGAGAAGATAAGAAGAAGGTTGTCCCAGAATCAACCCTGTGTCAGTCATTTCTCTGCAGCCTATTCAAGCAGCAACAGCAGAAGAAGGCCCCGTAACACCCTTGTTATGAGGTACTTCAAGGAGTTCAAATCCCCAAGGTTCAAGAGTCCTACCCTCATTCATTTTAAGTGGGGTAGTGTTCCAGTGAAGTTCCTGCTATGGAGAAAAAGAAGAAGGCCTGTAGCAAGCTTGTGGAGTACCAGATCATCCAAGCATATAAGTTTCTGGATGAGAAGTGGTCACCCAAGTTCCGTTGATGAAGCACCAGAAGACCAATCAAGGAAGGAATCCATGTGAAAGTTCGCAAGAGGAAGGTTTGCGTGTTGGCATCGATGCTTCTTCAATAAGCTAGCTGTCAAGCGAAACCTAGAAGGCTGAAGATGATCTTTGAGTAGCCAGAATCAGCGTTTGCAACCGGATGCTCCTCAAAGACCAGATTTTGTTGAAGTTCCATCTCCTCGAAGAGTTGCAAAGTGAAGATATGTAGCTGAAGTAAAGCTATACCCATAACTCTTCTAAGCCGAATCTCGAGGACGAGATTCCTTTTAAGTGGGGTAGATTTGTAGCATCCCAAAAATTCAAATCCTGAAATTTTCTCAAACTTGCCCTAAATTCAAAATGAATTTCAAGTTTCATTTCAAAATGTTTGTTTGCGAGTTGATATCAACAAATAAAATATAGTGGTCTATATTATCTCCAAAATCCTCCTCAAAATACCTACAAATATTTCCCGAGTGACCCCCCTCAAATTCTTTCCAGAAATACTGCCCAGATATTTCCTAGTAATCCCCTTCAAGCTCTTTCCAGAAATATTGCCCAAATATTCCACCAATATATCTCCAAGTATTTTCTTCCTAAGAAATACCTTCAGAATCATTTTTCAAGACCCTACAAATATTTTCTTCATAACTTTCCTCTTGCCCATACGTATACGTATGCCTCCAGTGTCATACGGTGAGCTCTACAAGCTAATCTCACTTATACAAGACAAATACATGCTAATCTCCCACTAATCCTCTCATCCTCCCACTAATCCTCTCATCCCTCCCCCTAATCCCCCCACCATGGCTATAAATAGAGGGGCAAGGGCCTCCTCTCATCCCACCCCAAGCCATTTCATGGCAACTCTCTCCCCCCCCCCCCCCACACACACACCCACTCCATGTTCCACACAAGCACACACTAGCACAAGGATCGTTTGATCGTTCTTCGATCGTTCGTCCCCTGTTCTTAGTTTGTTCGTTCGTTCGTCCGATCGTTCATGGTTCGTTCGTCCGATCGTTCGATCGTTCGTCCGTTCGTTCGTCCAAATAATCTTTTTCCTACCGTTATGCTGCCGAAATTCGGATCGTTCGTTCGTTCGATCATTTGATCGTTCATCGTTCGTTCATAGTTCCTATTCATCATTCATCGTTCATTCATGGTCCCTATTCATCGTTCTTCCAGATAATCTTTGTCCTGCCGTTATGCTGCCGAAATTCCGATCGTTCGTTCGTCCGATCATTCGATCGTTCGTCCGTTCGTTCATAGTTCCTATTCATCATTCATCGTTCGTTCATAGTTCCTATTCATCGTTCATCGTTCGTTCATACGAACTATTCACTATCAGTATTCACCATTACTATTCACCGTTACTATTCACATACACTATTCATCATCGTTACTATTTACCATTACTATTCATCATCGTTACTATTCATCGATGATATCTATAATTACTTTTCCGTCGCCACTATTCATCGTTACTAATCATCGTTACTATTCATCGGTCATCTAGTTATCCCAAATTTCAACTACTCATCCATCATGCTGTCCAGTCCACCTAAGACCAGCCAGACCCATATTCCAGTCATACGAACTCCGGTGACTGTGATTTTCCTTCCAGTAGGGAACTTCCCATCTGGTCACCCATCCTAGGTTTCTCCAAGTTGAGCACGCTTAACTTTGAGATTCCTTTGAATCAGGCTCCCAAACTCAGATTCCAATAATTCTTGTTTCTAAATTCTTATCGAATTATTCCCTATCCAACCATGTCATCCCTTAAGCATGGTTCATATTCTAGAAAACTCCCAAAATACTCTTGTCCCATATTCTGCCTATAACTCTCCTGTTCATACTAAGTCAGACGATTCATTCGTCACTATTCTCACCAACAGTGAACTTCACTGTGCTACACCACAGACACCCAGCTATAAATACACCCAGCTACCCTCTCCCTCTCCACACACACTCAACACCCTCAGCCAAGGCAAACACCCCACCCACTCAGTTACTCTGCTCTGCCGGCTACACGCATAGTGTCGCTTCGCCTCCAGTCCACCCTCCTGGTAAGCACCTCCACTCCACCATCAGTAATATCACAACACCACATGACACAGATTCTACTCAAGACTCTACCCATCCATATATCACTATTCTGACCACTATACTAAATATTTGTTGGTATACTTGCTTGTTTGTATGTTTGCTTATTCATGTTGTATAGTTATCGGAGCGTTCGTGTCGTCTCGTGGAGGCCAGATCTGCAAGTCTACGCCAGGCAGTGGGGCTAGAAGCCAGTTCCGCGAGCTCCCCTTCCCCCTTCGCCAAATAAGCACGGCAAGCTCACTGGATCCCTTTGATGCATAAATTACCTATGATGTTTCAACCACAACCCTCAGCCTGTTATTTTATGCATGATATGATTTTGAGACAAGTTATTATGGCCACCCAGCCGCTTGCCACAATCAATCCCGGATATATATGTTCCAAATGATTTGAGAACAGGTGTGAGTTTTCAAAAGAAAATGCTTTTCAAAATGTGTGTGATGAAGGGTTTTCACCCTTATCACCTTGTGAGTGGGATGATCAGGGACTCCCTGGTTTAGGGGAGGGCCTAAGGTGTTGGCTCAGCTGGTTTAGGCGTGAGCAGAAGGATTGTCCCCTCATATAAGGACCGGTTTGTCATCTTCACTACCTGTACTCTTTAATAGTACAACCACTCGAGACTGTGTGGGCAGTCACTCAATCTGAACTCGTACGGTCCAACCCTAGGGTTATGAAGGCTGGGGAGCACCGGGAGGATAAGGAGGGGGAAAGTTTTGTCCGGTTTGGACATGGTGGTGGCCTGACTCCTTCCGGTATAACCATTAAGGTTAGGACGTGCGAGGAAAGAAAGAGATTCGGATTCGGATCTCATCGGCCATGAGATCGCAGAGCCGGACTAGTGGGTAAAGTGTACACCTCTGCGCAGAGTTTGAAAACCTATTCGAATAGTCTATGTCCACAGGAATGGACGAGTCTGGTATGGTATGGCAATTAATGTTTTGTTTTCCAAAAAAAAAGAGATGATTTTGAGAAAAGTGGTTTTTAAAAGGTCCGGCGGTTTAGCCGTGAGCTATGGTGGACGGGAAGTCCAGTGGCTGTTGTTGAAAATGAAAACCAGTGGGAAACTGCTGAGATATCTGGATGGTTTAGTCCAGGGGATTTTGTTCTATATTGAAAAACTTCTTGCTCCTTTTGGAGAGGATGCGCTTTGCAAAATACAAAATGTTTTTCAAAACAACCCTGCATAAAATATTGCTGTTTCTGCAAATATCCTGAGCTCTACATATTCCATGCATTATATTTGATTTCCCCATTCCGCGGGTGAAGGTGGGCTGCTGAGTACGTTTGTACTCACCCTTGCTTATTTGTTGTTTTTCAGAAAAAGGAGATCGGGTAAGAGTTACGACTGTTCCCAACCTTGCCTGTGGCTGTTGGACCGCTGATTTGCTTCGCTGCGTATATCGGGCTGCTTCAGCCCCACTCTGATGATATGTCCCGAGTTGTGGACCAACTCTTAAAGTTGTTCGCCACCTTTGTAGGTTTGTCTCGTTTAAGCAGATTTGGTATCATCTGATGTATAAATGTGTTTACTAGCCTCCTGGGACTAGTAATTGTATCACATTTGAGTCCTAGAGGACCGGGACGCTTCAAGTTCCCTTTGACCCGGGAACAGGATCTGGATGTCGCCTAGAGGGGGGGTGAATAGGCGAATAAAACTTATTACTTTAAAACTTAAAATCTTACTCTACTCGAAGACTTAGTACGCAGTGGAGTGAGAAGACTCTTCGAGTAGGTTGCAGCGGAATAGAAGATCCTGTCTCAAAATGTCCTGCACTTCAAATAAAGCTTATACCACAGATAAGTATTGAAGTGCAGATATAAAGACGAGTAAGGCAGAGAGTCAGGATACAATACAGAACAGAGCACACAGACGCAAGGATTTATCCCGAGGTTCGACCAAGCCTGAAATGCTTGCCTAGTCCTCGTTGGAGTTAGCCACACCTGGGCTTGGAGTCTATTTCAACTCCTTCCTCCGTTTGCTCAGATCTGTCAGTATGACAGATAGAGCCTTTCACTATTGATTTGGGTTACAACAACACCGTGGCTGCTTACACACTTCTTGGCAGCACCTCGGCAGAGTAACAATACGCTCAAGACCTTGCTCTAGCTCTAAGCAGCACCTCTCCTCTCTCTTAAGGCTTATAGCTGTGCCTTCTACACAAACTATAGAGTTACACACACGAGGGAGAGTGAGAATTGATTCGAGTGATGTCTACACTTGTTGGCTGCACTTGTACACCTCTTGGAGGCGCCTAGGAGTCCCTTTTATAGACCCAAGGGGCCTAGGAGCCATTGGACTTCATTTGGAAGGCAATATCAGCTTTCTGTCGGGTGGTGCACCAGACAGTCCGGTGCACACCGGACACTGTCCGGTGCCCGATTTCTTTCCTTCTATGGCGAAGCCGACCGTTGGCAGTCTTGGAGCCATTGGCGCACCGGACATGTCCGGTGCACACCGGACAGTCCGGTGCCTCCATCTAGCCGTTGGCTCGGCCACGTGTCCCACGCAGATCGCGCGGCCGACCGTTGGCCCGGCCGACCGTTGGCTCACCGGACAGTCCGGTGCACACCGGACAGTCCGGTGAATTATAGCCGTACGTCGCCGGTGAATTCCCGAGAGCGGCCAGTTTGCTCGAGCCAGCCTGGCGCACCAGACACTGTCCGGTGCACCACCGGACACTGTCCGGTGAGCCACCGGACAGTCCGGTGCACCCAGACTGAGCAGAACCTTGGCTGTACACAACCAAGCCTTTTGCACCTCTTTCCTTTTCTTCTTCTTTCTTCTCTTAATTATTACATCCATAGTATTTCACATGCTTGAGCTTTGATGTTGGACTCATAAATCATCAAGTCGGCTTGACTTGATCTAGATTGACATTTCTTAGCTCCAACATCCTGCAAAGGTCACATAGTACATCTCCAAACATAGGAACAACCCAAACTAAAGATTAAGGTGAACTTAGCTCTTTTGGGCTGCTTCCAGTTCTGGTTTTGACACTTGTTCTCCTTCTAGTGACCTTGATCTCCTTCTTAGAGCTTGATCTTGAGCCTTATGACTTACACCACATAACTGTAGCTGTTACCTCATTGGCTGTAAGTCACGTCCTTATGTAGTGATCCTTGGTGTGTTATAGCTCTTCTCAACTCGATCACCCTTGACTTTGCAAGCCTTCTTCTTCACCCTTGGCTTTGGGTTCCTCAGCCTCCTTGACCTTCTCCCGTGCACTTGGTACCTCGAAGCTTCTCTTGCCTCCGTCCTTGGCTTGATCAGTTGTCTCCGAGCTTCGCACCCGAGTCTCACTTTATGCAATGTCCATCTTACTTGTGATGTCCATTATGTATCCATAATCCAGTTCTTGGACCATCACATTTGTTCTCTTGTGTTGAACCCTGTTAGCTATACCTTAGGCACCTGTTCAACACTTAGTACACTTGTTAGTCCTTTAATTGAGTTGTCATCCAAACACCAAAACTCACAAGAGAGCTTTCAATCTCCCCCTTTTTGGTGATTGATGGCAACACAATTAAAGCTTACATAAGAATAAGATTAGAAGCACAAATTTTGAATTCTAAGTTTATAGAATGCTCCCCCTAAATATGTGCTTACTTCAAAAACATAATTTTGGCCTCAGACGCCAATATGCACATACTTAGGCAATTCGAAGCATTTCTACACCTTAGCACCTTTTAGGATGCATTGTGTCAAGAATCAAACCATGATGCTATAACACACAAATGCACTTAATCAGAGTTAAACACCATTCAAATTAGTGGATATATCACAGGAATATCAACCTACCACTATTCACTTTTAAGATACCAATTTAAACTGAGATACCAATTTCCAATTTAAAGCAATCTTAAAGCACCATTAACCACATGACTATCTATTACACTATAGAAGCCAGTTAATTCATCGCAGCAGAAACACTAGTCCATATGATGCAACACATATAATACTGCAGGAAGCATATGAATAACACACTAGCAAAGCTTAAACTAACACATCACCCCTTAGGATAAGCTTTCCTCTCAGGTTGAGATAAGCTTTAATACACAAATTCTCCCCCTTTGACATCAAACACCAAAAACCATACTCAAGCAAGAACATAGGATGATGTCAAGGGACAGCAGGGTTTTAAGGAGGAAAAACAACTATCAAAACTCCCCCTTACTTATTGAACATATGCACTATCAACATTTAGGTAAGATACATATATGCAGAAAAAAAAATTAATACTTCCTTTTGTACCTTTCCCATGTTGTAGTGTACTTTCCATCTTGAAAGTATTTAATCTCTCGAGAGCTTCTCCACACTTGTGCTTGATTCTTTCTCCTAACTTTTTCTTGTTGCTAAGACACCGAACTTAGAACAAGTTATAGTATTGGGCACAAGAAGAAACTTCTATTCTAATGATTATCAAAAGATGTCAATTGAAGCAGACTATCACGGCTACCAATTGAAAGATACCAATTGCAAAGTTCATTTATTATCATTGCTCCATGATATTTAAGAATAAGCATCGATTATCACCAGATATTATAGAGCATGAGCAATCTAAAAATATGCACTTACTCACGACTTGAGATACCAATTTCTTGACTTACAGAGGTACCCAAGTCCTGATTGCTCCATTTCTTGCTTATCTTCTCTTTTCCACCTAGAGACTATACAAGATTTCTCAAGAAACAGTTAGTCTCAAAAGACACAAGTTATGTGTGCTCCCCCTCAAGTTGTGCATCAAGTATTTGAATGACTTGCACTTTGCACATTCTAGCTTCCTTAGAACTAGAGGGGATCACAACATACCTTGGTCAAGGCATACTCTATCACTTTCATCACACAAAGATGCCAATTTGAATATCGAATGAAAAGCCACTTAACACCAATTGAAGGCTAAATGAAAGGTTGACTAAATACAACAATGCATGCCTCAGTGGCACCTAAGCCAATTGAATACTCACAGGAAGTATAACATTTACACGCAACTTGGACATGCTTCATACTTAACTATCATTGCATCACATATACTAATTGAAGAACAACATGATCATGTCTAAGCACATCATAGTTAAGAAGGTTCTTTAGGTACACCAAAAGAAACAACATTTCAAGGCATAAGTCTCCTAAGCCACGATACTACCAATGAAATGCACGAACACAGCTATGATCACTATCAATGGAACTTCAGGATATTCAATAAAATTGCACAGTTCCATTTTCCATACCTTTGCCTTTATGAGAGCACTTGTTATCACCAATTCAGGGCTCCTTTTGCTCATGCACCTCATAGCTCAAAAAGGGCACATCATGGATTTGAAATTCACACGGTTTATCCATATACACCAAGAGAGTTAATCGTTGTGGATATAACAAATGAAAGAGCTACCCATGAATGATTCAAAAGATATATCCTATATAGCACCAGTCATGATAAAGCAAACATCATTATGATTCATTTAACACAGGCAATCATAAAGCATAACTACTCCAAAGACAGGTAGCACACCAAGCCAACTTTAGAGCAATACTAAATTGCAATTATGTACTTAAAATACACAGGTACCATCCTTTGGAGAGCAAGTTGTAGATTCTCATCAAAGTCCTTTACTTGATTCACCAATAATGATTCAGGACCTATACACCTTATTTCACTTGAGATGAACATGGGATTAGTGTTTCACAATAATTCAACCTTGGGTCAATAAACACCAAAACTATTAACAGATTAAGCATAGAGTTTTAGATAACTGTCTTATGCTCTCTCATGGTCTCCAGTCCATCTCAAGGCACC
Source organism: Zea mays (assembly GCF_902167145.1). Taxonomy (NCBI): domain Eukaryota; kingdom Viridiplantae; phylum Streptophyta; class Magnoliopsida; order Poales; family Poaceae; genus Zea; species Zea mays. The sequence goes on along the minus strand of NC_050100.1, from coordinate 25,376,243 downwards.
TGCATGGTCTAGTTAGCACAGTTTGGTACCCATCTCGGGATGGGTCCATAATGATCATCTAAATGTGCCTTTGGTACCCAAATTGCCTTTGTGCTAGTTCTAGGTGATCTCGTTATAGATCTAGCACAAGTGTATGATTTGGGTCTCCTACGCGAATAAGATTGACACAAATTCACTTGCTTAGGAACCTTACCTTTATAACATACCTTGGATAGATGACCCTGCTCACCACACTTGTAGCAGAAGTGTCGCTCAACCTGACATGACGCTTGCTGTGTGTCATTTTCCTTGGTGAGGGTCACCTTGGAGGATGCACATCCTTGATTCTTCATGACCGGACATGAAGTGATCGTGTGGTCCTTATTGTTGCATCCAAAACAACTCCTTGTCCCTTCATTCTTGTCTTTGTACGGACAAGACGCGATGAGGTGGCCTAACTTCTTGCACTTGAAACACCTCCTTTTTCCTTTTCCCTTTTTGTACTTGAATGACATGGAGGGAAGGTCAGTGCAAACAACATGATTAATTGAATCTTTACCTTTTTCCAAGCTCATGTTGATTTCTTCATCTTTAGAAACATTTTTCTTATTGAGCTTGACACTTGCTGCAGTTTTTCCTTTCTCAAGCTTCTTCACCACGTGCCCGTGGATATCTTGAGAGAGTTGAGCAATGTGTCTTCTCCTCAGTTGTCTTTGCTTCTTGTTCCCACAGAATTTCTTTTGTGACCCTAAAACTTGTTGCTCAATCAATGATTGGCTTCCTTCTGAGCAACAGGGGTTAGCACATGGTGATATACAATTCAAATGCGCACACGTGCGAGAATGAGGTTCACATGAATTTAAGTTTGCAATTATAACCTCATGAGCAATATTAAGCATGATATGGTCATCAACTAATTTATTATGAGAATATGACAACATATCATACTTTTTACCTAGAGCACGTTTTTCTAAGTTCATTGTTTCTAATTGACTCTTAAGCATAGAATTTTCCGTTTTAAGTTGAGCAATATTAGATAATACATCATGACTATTTCTTTGCTCAATTAAAACATATTCATACCTTTGGACCAAATCATCATGAGAGCGCTTTAGCTTCTCATGTTCTTTGGTCATCTTCTCCAGGCTGTTGTCGGTTTTGATGAGGGACTCCTCTAGCCTGAGAAGCGTCTCGCCTTGTTCCTTGTTCCTTCTCAACAGCTTAACCAAGAGTGCCTTGTCCTCTTTGTTGAGATGGATGTAGAACCGGCGAATCTCCTCTTCTTCCACACCATTGGTCTCATTTTCCCTGTCATTAATATCAGTGGAAGCCAAATAGGAAAAAGTACCTTGAGGTGATGAAGATTCATCCTCGCTATCATCCTCATATTCCTCCTCATCATGGCTTTTGTCTCCACCGTCATTGTTAGCAATAAAACACTTATTATTAGTGGAGACCAAACCTGTCGACGAGGTGGATTCATCGTTGGGTGCCCATCGTTCTTGATCTTCTCCCTTTGAAAGGTTAGCATCATAAGCACTATAGGGAGTAGAAGCAGTACAATTTGCCACACAATATTTTACTTTAATTCTATTCCATAAATCATGAGCATCAACAAATAAATCATTATCACTACTCATGATGGCAAAATAAGCACCTCTAGAAAAGAGAATCAACTAAGATGTTGCAAGCACGGTGATTGAGAGATAAACATCTTAGTTCATCATTAGAGGGATTTTTACTAATATCAGATGGAAAAATACTTCTACTAAAGATCTGTCTCAAATCAGGATCAACACTCATGAAAGCATTATAAATAGAGACAGACCAAGATTTGTAATTAGAACCATCACCTAAGAGAAGTTCTACAGTTACCTCTTGTGACGACATCGTTATCTCCGGACGGCTAAGCCCACACTGGAGAAACCTGGCTCCGATACCAATTGAAAGTTCCCTTTGACCCGGGAACAGGATCTGGATGTCGCCTAGAGGGGGGGTGAATAGGCGAATAAAACTTATTACTTTAAAACTTAAAATCTTACTCTACTCGAAGACTTAGTACGCAGTGGAGTGAGAAGACTCTTCGAGTAGGTTGCAGCGGAATAGAAGATCCTGTCTCAAAATGTCCTGCACTTCAAATAAAGCTTATACCACAGATAAGTATTGAAGTGCAGATATAAAGACGAGTAAGGCAGAGAGTCAGGATACAATACAGAACAGAGCACACAGACGCAAGGATTTATCCCGAGGTTCGGCCAGGCCTGAAATGCTTGCCTAGTCCTCGTTGGAGTTAGCCACACCTGGGCTTGGAGTCTATTTCAACTCCTTCCTCCGTTTGCTCAGATCTGTCAGTATGACAGATAGAGCCTTTCACTATTGATTTGGGTTACAACAACACCGTGGCTGCTTACACACTTCTTGGCAGCACCTCGGCAGAGTAACAATACGCTCAAGACCTTGCTCTAGCTCTAAGCAGCACCTCTCCTCTCTCTTAAGGCTTATAGCTGTGCCTTCTACACAAACTATAGAGTTACACACACGAGGGAGAGTGAGAATTGATTCGAGTGATGTCTACACTTGTTGGCTGCACTTGTACACCTCTTGGAGGCGCCTAGGAGTCCCTTTTATAGACCCAAGGGGCCTAGGAGCCGTTGGACTTCATTTGGAAGGCAATATCAGCTTTCTGTCGGGTGGTGCACCGGACAGTCCGGTGCACACCAGACACTGTCCGGTGCCCGATTTCTTTCCTTCTATGGCGAAGCCGACCATTGGTAGTCTTGGAGCCGTTGGAGCACCGGACATGTCCGGTGCACACCGGACAGTCCAGTGCCTCCTCTAGCCGTTGGCTCGGCCACGTGTCCCGCGCAGATCGCGCGGCCGACCGTTGGCCCGGCCGACCGTTGGCTTATCGGACAGTCCGGTGCACACCGGACAGTCCGGTGAATTATAGCCGTACGTCGCCGGTGAATTCTCGAGAGCGGCCAGTTTGCTCGAGCCAGCCTGGCGCACCAGACACTGTCCGGTGCACCACCGGACACTGTCCAGTGAGCCACCGGACAGTTCGGTGCACCCAGACTGAGCAGAACCTTGGCTGTACACAGCCAAGCCTTTTGCACCTCTTTCCTTTTCTTCTTCTTTCTTCTCTTAATTATTACATCCATAGTATTTCACATGCTTGAGCTTTGATGTTGGACTCATAAATCATCAAGTCGGCTTGACTTGATCTAGATTGACATTTCTTAGCTCCAACATCCTGCAAAGGTCACATAGTACATCTCCAAACATAGGAACAACCCAAACTAAAGATTAAGGTGAACTTAGCTCTTTTGGGCTGCTTCCAGTTCTGGTTTTGACACTTGTTCTCCTTCTAGTGACCTTGATCTCCTTCTTAGAGCTTGATCTTGAGCCTTATGACTTACACCACATAACTGTAGCTGTTACCTCATTGGCTGTAAGTCACGTCCTTATGTAGTGATCCTTGGTGTGTTATAGCTCTTCTCAACTCGATCACCCTTGACTTTGCAAGCCTTCTTCTTCACCCTTGGCTTTGGGTTCCTCAGCCTCCTTGACCTTCTCCCGTGCACTTGGTACCTCGAAGCTTCTCTTGCCTCCGTCCTTGGCTTGATCAGTTGTCTCCGAGCTTCGCACCCGAGTCTCACTTTATGCAATGTCCATCTTACTTGTGATGTCCATTATGTATCCATAATCCAGTTCTTGGACCATCACATTTGTTCTCTTGTGTTGAACCCTGTTAGCTATACCTTAGGCACCTGTTCAACACTTAGTACACTTGTTAGTCCTTTAATTGAGTTGTCATCCAAACACCAAAACTCACAAGAGAGCTTTCAACCTTGTCGTTATCTGTGAGGCCACTCTGGTTTTCCCTTAGGACTCTAGCGTAGAATCCAGCAAATTTGCCTGTTTCAGCTCTTATTTTGTCCCACCTGCTGCTGAGAGCCCTATTAAGTCTCAATGGAAACTCACCTCTAAGTTCGTTGTACCTTTTCTCTATTCTAGCCCACAAACCCTCCTTCCTCTGCCCTGTGCTAATAACTGGGTCACTACTAATCTCTAACCATGTTTTGCAAAGCAACGGGTCTTCATCAGGTTTGAAGTTCTGTTCCTTCGTCCTCCTAAATGTCCCTGGTGTATCTGAAGGTTTGCTAGGGCTGTTAACTTCCTGGACACTATGTTCTGCTTCGGATTCAAAATTGATAGGGTCAGTCTGGTTGGGAACATGGGTGGAAACCGGTGGACATGGAATGGGTGGTACCAACTGTGGTTGACCGAAAGATGTTTGTGTAGGAGGACCCCCAGGATTCGTCATACCAAAATATGGGTTCCATGGATTACGAAAGGTATATGGAGATGGGTCATTAGGTCCCTGGGACCAGGTAGGATTGGTCATATGGGAAATTGAAGGATTAGTAAAAGTAGAAGCCTGTGTTGGGTCCAACCCTTGGGCCTGCCACATCTGAGGATCCCACATGGGTGGGGGGAAAATTTGGTTACCTGTATTGGGGCTGGCAGCAGGTGGTCGAAAAGGTGTGTTTGTGTTGTTGTCAACCATTCTGGAATGAAATACATAAATACATTAAGTTGGACAACAGATAACAAACTTGGACTGTAAACTTCAGACTTGAAAGCATTCCACATAAGGTTCATAGAAAATGAACAGAAGGATGAAGCATTGCACATAAGTTTCATACAAAAGGATGAAGCATTCCACATAAGGTTCGTACATAAGGAAGATAAGCTTCAAGCATTCCTACATCGGTTACGCATGCATCAAAGAGATAACACAGAAGTTCCTATTTTATTTGGATGCATTACTACCACTAAGACCATGGTCTAGGTACCACTATTACAGGTTCCAAACGCTATACCTAGTGGACCTGTCCGAGTCGTAGGAGTCATTGTCACTAGCCTCATACAATTCTGGTGAGGAAGGGGGTGAAAGTTAATTGTCTAGGCACTATCTTCGCATCCTCAGCAAGGTTAATTTGTTCCTCCATCCTCTCCTTCTCTGGGTCAGACCTTGCTTTGCTCTCAAGTGCATCCTGCTCCATCAGGTCTACCTCCTTTCAAATAGCAAGTAGAGCATTCAGAAGGTAATGCTAGTCACCCAAATGACGGAAAGCCTCTTCTAAAAAGGTCCTAATATTGACAGCACGACTTTCCACTGAGGATGCAAGATTGAGGACCAAGTGTTGCAGCACTTTGGCATCATGGCTGCTCATCTTGATTCGAATCCTCAAGCAGTTGCTCCTTGGCTAGACAAGGTGCATACATGAAAAAATTAGGGCCAGTTCCGTTACTAATTGGTTAAATTGAAGTGTTAATGTCAGTTAGGAAACAAATGTGGGTTGCAATATAATAAAGAAATGTGGCAAAGTTATAAACCAAACTGTTCATGGAATTTACCAAAGAATTGTTGGTTGCAATGTTTATGCACTGTACAGTATTTGAACACGGTATCCGTGGCTGGGTGCATATGTTCGTGGCTTATAAAAAAATAAACTTGCACAACAAACATGGGAGCACAGACAACATACATGGACAGTACACTTAAGCAGTTGATTAAAAACAAAGAACTAAAGTGAAAAAGGATTTAGAACCTCAGTTAGTTGAAGTGGACGTCAAATAATGAAATAAAATTTTCAAGCTGCATAATAAGTGAAGGTTTCGTCAGTTGCATGCAATGCTTAGTCATGTAAGTAAAGACTACTCGAAATTGTATGTGAACTGAGTGGAATTCATACACAGAGTTACTTAGTCCAATTCAAAGAAATGGATATGCAACAAACAAGGGGTTCTGTTGGGGAATTAAATGGTAATTCGTACTTAGTTGTTCGCATAAGAAGATGAACATTAATTTGTGTACCAGCAAGAGTGAGCAAACAGCATACAAACGACATGAGTGCAAATTATTTCACCAGTTACACTTTGGTGGATACACAAAAATGAGCACACGACGATGACGAATATCAAAATCAGAGAAGAGTCTTCATGTTGTATCCTATGATCCAAAACTAAAAGCATTGGACATGGTGTACAAGATAACGACGGATCAGTAAACCTTAATGGGCTAACAATAGGCGATTCGGACAAACCCTAAAGCCTAACTGGCCAAATCGCCATGAACAAATAAATCGATCTAGTTAAACAAGTGAAGTACATGTAAACCCTAGGGTTAATCGAACGTAGGTGTTTTTGGGACACGGATTGAATCCCAGATGTACTACTTGGAGCAGAGAAGGGGGCGTACCTTCGACCTTGAAGCTCGAATGACGCAGATCGGCTGAGCGTCGATCTCTCGGCGAATCGATGAACTCCCGTTGACCTCCACCCCGCAGACGACGAACCGGCGGAAAGAGATGACCGGCGGCGGCGTCTTCGCACGGATCGGCCGGGTCGCCGCTCCGCGAAGCAGCCCGGTGGATCCGCGTGGACGACGACCTCTGCTGCTCGCCGCCCGGACCAAGACAAAGGAATCGCGGCCGAGGGCGGATCCACGACAAAGTTCTCCGGCGGCGGTGCGGTCGCCCTAGATTCGCCTCGAGCTCCCTCGTCGGAGTATTCCGAGCGCGCGAGCTTGTCTGGGAAGCTACCAGCCGAGGGGGAGGCGAGCGCCGTAGCGTGCCCATCCATTTAGCGGGAGAGAGAAGGAATCGGGAGGGGAGAGGAGGAGGAAGAGGGAAGCGGTGAAGGGGAAGGGGGTGTACTGTAGCCCCTATATGGGCTACAATAATAGGGGAGGGGGATGGAAGCGGCGTCCGTTGAGACTGTGTTCAGCGGTTACCCCTAAATTTCTCCCCCTATATCCCACTCACGTGCCACGTCAGCGTTCTTTTCCCCCCTATATCTCCACCCTGTACAGCGGTTTCCCTAAATCCTTCCCCTATACCCCACTACAACCATAAAATATCATTTTCTATACCTACTTTTCACCTCCTACCAATTTTTCATCAACTAATAATTAACCGTGGGTCCACAGCACAGTATATAGGGGAGGAAAGGAGAGCACGCTGCATTTGAGGGGAGAGAGAAAATAGTAGCGCTAGCCGCTACCGTAGGGGATGGGATAGAGTTAACCGTTGAAGGTTTTAGCGTGCTCCTGTAGCCGCTACCGCAGGGGAGGGGGGCTTCCGGCGGGATGCGTTGAACACAGTCTGAAGACAGTCTTAGAAGACTATTGAACTTCGCGATTTCGATCAACATTTCTCGCAGTGAATTCGCATACCATGCGTCTACAAGTATTATAATTTTGGGACTTCTTCACTGATACTCATCCCGTTTTTAATTGACTTGTTCGGTTATTCCTATGACTCATGGATTAGAAGAGATTAGAAAAAACTGTAAGGATTGATTTGGTGATAAGGGGGTCACAGAGGGATTGGAGAGGATTGAGAGGGAAATGAACTAATTTCCCCCTCAATCCATTCCAATTCTCCCGTGATCCCTAATCACCAAATCAGCTCTAAAGGATCTTGACTTATTATAAATTGAAACTGACTCAATTCCCTCTAATCTATATGGATTTTGATAAAACTGAACAAACCCTTATAAAATCGTTTTGGAGTTTTAAATATATATGTTTTATTTAAAGAATTTTTTATTATGGTTGAGAAATAATTGGACGGCGGGAGATGAACGATAAAGTAGAGGTATTAGGAGACGTCGAGGGGTGGCACCAGGTAACTATAAATTAGGGTTGTTTGAAACCGTTATGCTTCTTATTTTACAAAAAATAATCGTATGGTTATTGAATTCACTAAAAACTACTTAGGGCCTAGATACACTTTTGAGGTCACTTGTCTACCACTCTTGGAACTTCTTAGAAACAACTCATCACCGGAAACACCAATTAGTGCCCATCATATATTTGTCTAACACTCGCTACCGGAAAACACATTCTTTGTCGAGTGCAAAATCCTAGACACTCTACATAGAATAATTTGTTGAGTGCTACTCTCGACGAAAAACGACACTCGCCAACGACCACCTTTGTCGTGGTACTCGACAAAAGTCTCGTCACCATCACTTGGCGGCATTATCACGGTAACTTTTTTATCGAGTGCCTGACATAAATACTCGGCAAAAAGGTCGTTGCCGATAAATTGTTCACCGAGACTTATTTGCCGAGTGCCTCAGGCACTCGGCAAAGAGTACTTTTCCGGTAATGACTCGTGGAACTTAAGAAAAATTCTCATCACTTGAACCACCGTTCACTACCCATTTGATATTTTATTGCATTTAGGGCATGTAAAAACTAGATACTAGATTGTGGTTCTACAAGTATTAGATACAGCTAAGAAACTCGTTCATACAACCCAATATATATAAGCCTTGTATTTTATTCAATGTAACTTCTCAAGATACGACTTATTTATGTGGGTTGTATGACTAGAACCGTATCTAGATTTAGATAACCGTGCTATGGGTAGTACGTGCCCATAAAGTGTGAGCGCACCATGCATACTTAACAGGCATAAGTAACATAAGCTTACGCAAGACTCAATAGCTTGACTTGGTTGTACCACGGTAACCATTTTTAATTATTCATGTTTTATTTATTATATCTACATTGTTAGGTTATGCGTAGAGCCTATCCTTGGAAGAATGTGAATGAGGCCGTTCTCAATCAGGCCAGGTGTTAAACGGCTAGTACGTGTACGTGATCGATTGACCAAGCATGCAGGCATGATTAGTGTCGCGTCGCAGTGCATGGCATGCATGCTGACTATAAAACACTCACCAGTACGAAGCACGCACGAATGATCAGTGTTGGATCCTACGGACGCAGCAGCACAATCAACTAGAGCATTCTGCGTTCCAGCATCCGGCGTGCAACCCCAATCGAGACAAATCGATAGGGGCTCCACATGCAATGGAATGGATGCAGCAGGTAAAATCCGATCGATCGATCGTTGCCACCGGTAATCATTCACTCTCACCCGCCACCATAATTACCAGATCGTAGGCGAAGGGATCGACCATGTATCCCACTACACCATTTCAGTCTTCTGTACAAGCCTAGGATTAATGATATAAAAAAATAGCATGAACTCGTACATGAAAGCTTTTAAGTCGTTAGAAAATACGAAATGCATTAACTCATCAAACAGTTGACCTCAATTAGTATCCTCGCTGCCATCAGCTCGATCGGTTTAATATTCAGTTAATTGATTCATTAAGCTATAATATGAGCTGCCATTAGTTTGTCGGTCCAACTTAGGTATGGTTCGGTTATTCCTGTACCATACGTATTAGATGATATTAGAAAAAAAAATATGAAAGATTTTTACTTGTTTGGGACCGAAACTCACCCAATCCCAGTGGACAGAGAGCAAAACAAACAAGCCGCCCTTAGAGTGCTTCACTTTGGCCAGTGTGCAGGCGGAACAAATACAGCCGAAGAAATGGAGGATGAAGATTATGGCGGAGCTAGAGACAGACCTGCAATAAACATTGAGTAATTGATGGATAGGTTTTTAAGATTTATTAGAAACTCTGTACATTAGGAAAACATATGGGTCTATTAAAATTTATTAAATTCTTTTCTTTGTAAATGAATTGCACAAGTTCCTTGCCCTCCTCGAAGGGTTTCTTTGGAAACAAAACAGCATGCCACCGGCCTGTCGAAGATGAACCTGACTCGTGCGCAATCCAACCCTAAACCCCAATCTCTACTAATCCTTAAGGGTGGAAGGAGGACGTCCACCATGCACCGTGCCCCCGCCCGTCTGATGCACGCCTGCCTTGCCCCTGCCCACGCGTCCCCTCCGCGCGCCCGCAGACCCTGCCTCTGTCCTAGCCCCCGTCGCCGCAACGACATTGGCGGCGTCCTCCCCGCGCCCGTCGCCCTCGCCCCGTGACCATGACCCTGCCTCCGTCCTCGACCGATCGCTTCAAGTGACCCAAGCACCTGCGCCTCCGCCCGACTCTCCTCGCCCACGACGAGGGCGTCCACCACGGCTTCACCACGCCTCCGCCCGACTCTCCTCGCCCACGCTCAGACCCCGACTCTCCTCCCTCCTCGCGACCGCGCAATCCCCGCTCGATGCTTTCCATGGAGAGCAGAGTGTCGGCCTTCCGAAATCTCCGCCTAGGACCGCGCCTTCCACTCCCTCACGCCCGATCCACGCGAGGCCCACAGTCCCTGCGCCTTCCCGATCGACTTTGCCGACTCAATCCACGTCCGCGCACACCCGCACGGCCGCGCCATCCATGCGCTCTGCTGTCCATGGAGAGCACCCTAAAAATCCTAAACCCTCAGCTCCCACCCGCGCCACGACCATGTCTCCCGCCGTTACCCCGCCCCTGCCATCTTCGCCCCTCGCCCCGCTCTCCGTCGATATGGAAGGGTCGCTAACGCCCTGCCCTCGCCCCCACGTGAAGCTTTCTCCATTTTGGATCTCCTTCAATTGTCGTTTTCCACCGTGCGTTTCGCTCTCTGTGATCCTACGGCTTCGTTTTCAGCAGTGCGTTACTTTTTTGTCTCATTTTTTCGTAGCGGGCGTAGATTCTGCTTATCCAGTTCGCCGCCCATGTATTGAATTGTTTTCTCCAGAATCCATTTCCTTAATCCCCTCTTTCCTCCTCCTTTGTTTGCTCGGCTTTGTGGTTTTACTGTTTGTGTTCTCTGTCGGTGAGATCCATCAGAAAGAAATTAATCTTTTTTGCCCTCATATTTCTATTGCCGGCTGCATATTATGCTTATCCAATTTGTTGTAGAAAAATTCTAATCCTCTTTCCGGGAGACAAAATAGGTTGACAAGCAAGGAGCAAGTAGTGTTTTGATACACGGAGGTAAGCCAGTTTCCTAGCACACACTTCCTATAGCCTGTGAAGAACGGGTAAGGAACCTGCTTCACCTTCACCAATTTTTTGTTACGTATATTGCTTCAATAGTCTCTCAAGCGTCGTCGCCTGCATTTGTCGGATCTAATTCAGATTGTCTGAGTCTTGTGCGACGCCCTACGCATCAGAACAATGACTACACGCGAGATGAAGCATCAAGCCCGCCTCCACAGCGGAATCCATTGGTGAGCGATTTGTTCCTGGCGATCCTACTATTTTTTATTATCCATTTTTCTAACTTGAATTCATACTTACCAGAGCTATCGTTAATTTTTTGAGGCATCTAAAGAGTTTAGAATCGTGGATTTTCCTCCCCGTGCAAACACTAGATTATTTTTTTGGATTGGTTAACTAACAGTTCTCGACGATTATTTGTTGCGGACACTGTTGTTTTCTTTTTCTTTTTTTACTTTTATTTACTTGATTCAAGGACTGCCAGTGGCCAAAGGGCACTGCCACCTTCTTTTGCTTTTACGATTATTATTACTTCGAACATGGCTAGAATACAATGGTTCAGCTTAATCCATGAAATGTACGGGGATGGATTGTTCTCAGCTATTGATCGATTAATCCTGCAACACGTCCTTTGCTGACTATTGTGTTTCAATGGACAAGGATGGTGGAGATACAGTGAGCATGAAAGTCATTATTATTTTTAGCCTTGGCACTATATGTTTGCTAGCAGTGGTTACATGATTCTTCTTTCAGAATAGACAACAAAATCAGAGCCTTTACTGTTGTTTATATTCTTCAGGTAACCAAACCTTGCTTTCTCTCAAACTGGTTTGTTGTGTGCTTCTTGCACTATCGATGCAATTGTTAAAATTTCTAATTTAAGATAATGTCAACTACATTTGGTGACTATTTCTGCTTCGTATATATTCTATCCCCTTTGTTTGTCCCTTGTTGGGCATTGTTGTTGTTAGATAATGTCATCAGCCTTTTCTATGCAAGAATGGCAGGGTGAGCGAAACTTTAATAGGTTTGGTGGATGGTTGGGTAAGTACTCGACTACTAACAAAAACAGAAGGCTACTGGAAGATGTCCACAGTCATATTCTTGCCTCCCAGCAAGCAAACTTGGACAGGTTGTTGCTTTTACATATATTTGAGATCTACCTGTGCCCTCTTTCGTGGCTTGTGCTTATCATCACATATCTAATTTGTTATTAGTGTGCCGGTATGGTATAGCGAGGCTATCCGTTTTCTTATCTGGACATGTCCTGAATCTGCACTTATTATAGTTTTTTGTATCTTTGTTTTAGACCTCCTTAGGAGGTTTCCCTTGTATCCGAGTCCATTTTGGACTTTCCCTACTTGCTTCTTAATATAATCATGTGCAGCTCTCCTGCGCGTCCGAGAAAAAAACCTGCTCTTATTATGTTTTTTTGTGTGCATCATTGTTGTTTGATATGGGACTTCCCCTACTTGAGAACCTTGCACTTAGATATGGGAATCCAATAATCATATTGAACTTAATAAAGGCAAGTGCAGCATCATTGTTGTTTGATGTGAATGTCTTGACTTATGCTTATATTGTCACTGACTTTTATAGCTGAGGGTTTAATCACCAAGTTGATAGTCTTCTGCTTTTTGTTATAAGTCTGAAATTCTGAACCCCTTAATTATATTTCAATCAGACCCACGAGAAGAAGCCCCGTGAATCTCTGCTCTGTGCAGAATTTGCAAAGGCTATTCATTACATTAACAAGAGCATATCTGATGACAAGTGTCTAAAATTTCTGCACATGGATCTGAGTAATCTTTTTCGAAGGTAATGCATTATATTACAAGCGAATCTTATGTAAAATTGCTCCTTCAGTGTAAGACAATCATCTTGTATGTACCTTAGTGTGAATTACTACCTGCTACTTTCAGGAAAGGCACCAATGTGCTTGCACTGTTGAGCAAGGTGGCATCAGATGTGTTGGATCTAACTGAATTCCTCCACTGTGAAATAAGTACATCAACAAAATTTGATGACATCTCAAGGTAGTGATATTTTTTCCTTAATAATGCACAAGTTCAAGTTGCCAAGTGATAGGAAAGTAATAGTGAAGCTAAGTTCGTCAATTTCCTTAAAGAAGAACCTCCACTGGAATTTATTTTATGACGTACTTTCTCTAAATATTTATGCCAAATTCATATGTTAGAGATCACAATTCTTTTTTGTACATTTGTAAGTGCTTGTTTTTTAGTTCTAATACCCTTTATCCTTTCATTGCAGTGAAGAAAAAACTGTTGCCAAATCACGTGATGACAGAAGTAGCAGAGATCAAACTGAATGTGCAGCTAAGTTGGTACCTCTTTTATTACAGAAGGGTGTCCTCAGGACAAATTGTATAGACTGCTTGGATCGCACAAATGTTGCACAATTTTCATATGGTTTAGCTGCTTTAGGGCGTCAACTTCATGCACTGGGACTTGCTGAAGCACATAAAATTGAATTGCATGATCCTCTGGTTGATGATCTGATGGATTTCTATGAACGGATGGGTGATACATTAGCTATTCAGTATGGTGGCTCTGCTGCTCACAACAAGGTATGTCTCGTTATATTAGCTTACTCTGGAAACGTGTTCTACATTTTTCACTACTGAAAGGCTTCTTTCTTTTATAAGGTTGTGCTTCTTTCTTTTGTGAATATACAACAACAACAATAAAGCCTTTTAGTCCCAAACAAGCTTTAGGCATGTGAAATCATGAATAGTTGTTTTCCATGTATTCCTATTCAAGGCTAAACCTTTGGTATATTACATCCTTTTACGTCTCTTTTTACTGTCTCTTTCCATATCAACTTGGTACGATCTCTACTCCTTAGGTTGTATGAGTGGCGGGTGGTAGAGCGCAGGCTGGAAGAACGGGGGCGAGAGGACGCCGTGCTGTCGCACGGTTGGGAACAAGGAGAGGAAAGGAAATAATCTCTTCTTTAGATTAATTGCTCGCTAACCATCATGGTTACAGAGATAGGACTTATATAGTCCCTGACAGAAACAAACTCCATATCCTAACAAACTCCCTCTAACAACTCCTTATTTCTAGGACTTGTCTAATATGTAACAAACTCCATATCCTAACAAACTCCCTCTAACAACTCCTTATTTTGGACTTTCCCTACTTGCTTCTTAATATAATCATGTGCAGCTCTCCTACGCGTCTGAGAAAAAAACCCTGCTCTTATTATGTATTTTTTGTGTGCAAAATCTCAGCAATCTTTTTCTGGTTGTAAATATGGTTTTGAATACTACTTTTTTCTTTGGCAAGTATAAGACTTAGATTCGATATAAGAGGTAAATGGTTTGACTAATCCAATTGACTGGAGCTAAATGATTGGTAGCCAATCCACACACTTCTTGTGTCATCGCTCTCTAAAGGGAAAAGATTGTTTCACAGTGCCATTTTGAGTGAAGAGGAATAACGTAACTAGATATTTTCTAAAGCCGGATTATTTCATACTGAATTTTGTTTCCTTAAATTGAGGTTATGAGGAAAAACCATGGATATCCTGAACATCAGCCCAAGAGCCATGTTCAGGTGTGGTACTGGTACATAGCAGGGTGGCGGTACAAATTGTCTTACATTTTCTTGAACCTACAGAACTCAATCCAACTCTTTTTGTATTACAAATTATCTCTACTAATCCTTAAGGGTGGAAGGAGGGCGTCCACCACGCACCGTGCCCCCGCCCGTCTGATGCACGCCTGCCTTGCCCCTGCCCACGCATCCCCTCCGCGCGCCCGCAGACCCTGCCTCCGTCCTAGCCCCCATCGCCGCAACGACATTGGCGGCGTCCTCCCCGCGCCCGTAGCCCTCGCCCCGTGACCATGACCCTGCCTCCGTCCTCGACCGATCGCTTCAAGTGACCCAAGCACCTGCGCCTCCGCCCGACTCTCCTCGCCCACGACGAGGGCGTCCACCACGGCTTCACCACGCCTCCGCCCGACTCTCCTCGCCCACGCTCAGACCCCGGCTCTCCTCCCTCCTCGCGACCGCGCAATCCCCGCTCGATGCTTTCCATGGAGAACAGAGCGTCGGCCTTCCGAAATCTCCGCCTAGGACAGCGCCTTCCACTCCCTCACGCCCGATCCACGCGAGGCCCACAGTCCCTGCGCCTTCCCGATCGACTTTGCCGACTCAATCCACGTCCGCGCACACCCGCACGGCCGCGCCATCCATGCGCTCTGCTGTCCATGGAGAGCACCCTAAAAATCCTAAACCCTCAGCTCCCACCCGCGCCACGACCATGTCTCCCGCCGTTACCCCGCCCCTGCCATCTTCGCCCCTCGCCCCGCTCTCCGTCGATATGGAAGGGTCGCTAATGCCCTGCCCTCGCCCCCACGTGAAGCTTTCTCCATTTTGGATCCCCTTCAATCGTCGTTTTCCACCGTGCGTTTCACTCTCTGTGATCCTACGGCTTCGTTTTCAGCAGTGCGTTACTTTTTTGTCTCATTTTTTCGTAGCGGGCGTAGATTCTGCTTATCCAGTTCGCCGCCCATGTATTGAATTGTTTTCTCCAGAATCCATTTCCTTAATCCCCTCTTTCCTCCTCCTTTGTTTGCTCGGCTTTGTGGTTTTACTGTTTGTGTTCTCTGTCGGTGAGATCCATCAGAAAGAAATTAATCTTTTTTGCCCTCATATTTCTATTGCCGGCTGCATATTATGCTTATCCAATTTGTTGTAGAAAAATTCTAATCCTCTTTCCGGGAGACAAAATAGGTTGACAGGCAAGGAGCAAGTAGTGTTTTGATACACGGAGGTAAGCCAGTTTCCTAGCACACACTTCCTATAGCCTGTGAAGAACGGGTAAGGAACCTGCTTCACCTTCACCAATTTTTTGTTACGTATATTGCTTCAATAGTCTCTCAAGCGTCGTCGCCTGCGTTTGTGGGATCTAATTCAGATTGTCTGAGTCTTGTGCGACGCCCTATGCATCAGAACAACGACTACACGCAAGATGAAGCATCAAGCCCGCCTCCACAGCGGAAACCATTGGTGAGCGATTTGTTCCTTGCGATCCTACTATTTTTTATTATCCATTTTTCTAACTTGAATTCATACTTACCAGAGCTATCGTTAATTTTTTGAGGCATCTAAAGAGTTTAGAATCGTGGATTTTCCTCCCCGTGCAAACACTAGATTATTTTTTTGGATTGGTTAACTAACAGTTCTCGACGATTATTTGTTGCGGACACTGTTGTTTTCTTTTTCTTTTTTTACTTTTATTTACTTGATTCAAGGACTGCCAGTGGCCAAAGGGCACTGCCACCTTCTTTTGCTTTTACGATTATTATTACTTCGAACATGGCTAGAATACAATGGTTCAGCTTAATCCATGAAATGTACGGGGATGGATTGTTCTCAGCTATTGATCGATTAATCCTGCAACATGTCCTTTGCTGACTATTGTGTTTCAATGGACAAGGATGGTGGAGATACAGTGAGCATGAAAGTCATTATTATTTTTAGCCTTGGCACTATATGTTTGCTAGCAGTGGTTACATGATTCTTCTTTCAGAATAGACAGCAAAATCAGAGCCTTTACTGTTGTTTATATTCTTCAGGTAACCAAACCTTGCTTTCTCTCAAACTGGTTTGTTGTGTGCTTCTTGCACTATCGATGCAATTGTTAAAATTTCTAATTTAAGATAATGTCAACTACATTTGGTGACTATTTCTGCTTCGTATATATTCTATCCCCTTTGTTTGTCCCTTGTTGGGCATTGTTGTTGTTAGATAATGTCATCAGCCTTTTCTATGCAAGAATGGCAGGGTGAGCGAAACTTTAATAGGTTTGGTGGATGGTTGGGTAAGTACTCGACTACTAACAAAAACAGAAGGCTACTGGAAGATGTCCACAGTCATATTCTTGCCTCCCAGCAAGCAAACTTGGACAGGTTGTTGCTTTTACATATATTTGAGATCTACCTGTGCCCTCTTTCGTGGCTTGTGCTTATCGTCACATATCTAATTTGTTATTAGTGTGCCGGTATGGTATAGCGAGGCTATCCGTTTTCTTATCTGGACATGTCCTGAATCTGCACTTATTATAGTTTTTTGTATCTTTGTTTTAGACCTCCTTAGGAGGTTTCCCTTGTATCCGAGTCCATTTTGGACTTTCCCTACTTGCTTCTTAATATAATCATGTGCAGCTCTCCTGCGCGTCCGAGAAAAAAACCTGCTCTTATTATGTTTTTTTTGTGTGCATCATTGTTGTTTGATATGGGACTTTCCTTACTTGAGAACCTTGCACTTAGATATGGGAATCCAATAATCATATTGAACTTAATAAAGGCAAGTGCAGCATCATTGTTGTTTGATGTGAATGTCTTGACTTATGCTTATATTGTCACTGACTTTTATAGCTGAGGGTTTAATCACCAAGTTGATAGTCTTCTGCTTTTTGTTATAAGTCTGAAATTCTGAACCCCTTAATTATATTTCAATCAGACCCACGAGAAGAAGCCCCGTGAATCTCTGCTCTGTGCAGAATTTGCAAAGGCTATTCATTACATTAACAAGAGCCTATCTGATGACAAGTGTCTAAAATTTCTGCACATGGATCTGAGTAATCTTTTTCGAAGGTAATGCATTGTATTACAAGCGAATCTTATGTAAAATTGCTCCTTCAGTGTAAGACAATCATCTTGTATGTACCTTAGTGTGAATTACTACCTGCTACTTTCAGGAAAGGCACCAATGTGCTTGCACTGTTGAGCAAGGTGGCAACAGATGTGTTGGATCTAACTGAATTCCTCCACTGTGAAATAAGTACATCAACAAAATTTGATGACATCTCAAGGTAGTGATATTTTTTCCTTAATAATGCACAAGTTCAAGTTGCCAAGTGATAGGAAAGTAATAGTGAAGCTAAGTTCGTCAATTTCCTTAAAGAAGAACCTCCACTGGAATTTATTTTATGGCGTACTTTCTCTAAATATTTATGCCAAATTCATATGTTAGAGATCACAATTCTTTTTTGTACATTTGTAAGTGCTTGTTTTTCAGTTCTAATACCCTTTATCCTTTCATTGCAGTGAAGAAAAAACTGTTGCCAAATCACGTGATGACAGAAGTAGCAGAGATCAAACTGAATGTGCAGCTAAGTTGGTACCTCTTTTATTACAGAAGGGTGTCCTCAGGACAAATTGTATAGACTGCTTGGATCGCACAAATGTTGCACAATTTTCATATGGTTTAGCTGCTTTAGGGCGTCAACTTCATGCACTGGGACTTGCTGAAGCACATAAAATTGAATTGCATGATCCTCTGGTTGATGATCTGATGGATTTCTATGAACGGATGGGTGATACATTAGCTATTCAGTATGGTGGCTCTGCTGCTCACAACAAGGTATGTCTCGTTATATTAGCTTACTCTGGAAACGTGTTCTACATTTTTCACTACTGAAAGGCTTCTTTCTTTTATAAGGTTGTGCTTCTTTCTTTTGTGAATATACAACAACAACAATAAAGCCTTTTAGTCCCAAACAAGCTTTAGGCATGTGAAATCATGAATAGTTGTTTTCCATGTATTCCTATTCAAGGCTAAACCTTTGGTATATTACATCCTTTTACGTCTCTTTTTACTGTCTCTTTCCATATCAACTTGGTACGATCTCTACTCCTTAGGTTGTATGAGTGGCGGGTGGTAGAGCGCAGGCTGGAAGAACGGGGGCGAGAGGACGTCGTGCTGTCGCACGGTTGGGAACAAGGAGAGGAAAGGAAATAATCTCTTCTTTAGATTAATTGCTCGCTAACCATCATGGTTACAGAGATAGGACTTATATAGTCCCTGACAGAAACAAACTCCATATCCTAACAAACTCCCTCTAACAACTCCTTATTTCTAGGACTTGTCTAATATGTAACAAACTCCATATCCTAACAAACTCCCTCTAACAACTCCTTATTTTGGACTTTCCCTACTTGCTTCTTAATATAATCATGTGCAGCTCTCCTACGCGTCTGAGAAAAAAACCCTGCTCTTATTATGTATTTTTTGTGTGCAAAATCTCAGCAATCTTTTTCTGGTTGTAAATATGGTTTTGAATACTACTTTTTTCTTTGGCAAGTATAAGACTTAGATTCGATATAAGAGGTAAATGGTTTGACTAATCCAATTGACTGGAGCTAAATGATTGGTAGCCAATCCACACACTTCTTGTGTCATCGCTCTCTAAAGGGAAAAGATTGTTTCACAGTGCCATTTTGAGTGAAGAGGAATAACGTAACTAGATATTTTCTAAAGCCGGATTATTTCATACTGAATTTTGTTTCCTTAAATTGAGGTTATGAGGAAAAACCATGGATATCCTGAACATCAGCCCAAGAGCCATGTTCAGGTGTGGTACTGGTACATAGCAGGGTGGCGGTACAAATTGTCTTACATTTTCTTGAACCTACAGAACTCAATCCAACTCTTTTTGTATTACAAATTATGTTCGGTTACAAATTATGTATTACAAATTATATATATGTGGCTCTCCTCTGCATTCTTATTGTTTCTGGATACTAATTTTATTGTGTTATTGGATTAGCGAGCTCAAAGTTTCTACATAAGTGCATTCTACCCTATGCTTATTCTTTTTTTTGTTGAAAGGTAAACGGCCAACAAGTTCTAAAAATCTGCATAGTGTCAAATTGATGGAAATGTTGTTAAGTTGAGATTCACTCTTCAACCACGCTAAAGGGTTGCGTCACCTATGAAAGCTCTGCCCCTCCAAAATGAGATGTTGCTCAGATTGAAAAAGGTGTTAGCAGTGCTGTAAAGGATGCCCAACAACATCCTAGGGAATATAATCTTCTGAAGCTTTCAAATCATATAATCACTATTCATTATTTTTCGCTTATTACTTCTGCTCGTATCAAGGAATTTCCCTCCTGAAGGTGCACGTTCAGCTCTATCACGATTTAATTGTTTACATACTTGTCTGCAGCATCTCCACGAAGGAAGTCAGCTTCACCACCTGAGAAACGGTCTCCAAATCAAAGGGCTGAATCACCCAGGCGTCCACCTGACCCATCACTTATGCATCGTCCTAATTCTTCGTCTATTCGTCGCCGACCAAATCCTTCTCTGGTCAGGTGTGGTGGCACCTCCTCGCATGAGACCACTATCTCCAGTTAGAAGGCGCTCGCCTTAATGTCACTTGATTGGAAGTTCAGCAGGGTAGATTCGATCACCTGTCTAATGTAGCTGAGATATTTGGTATCTGAAGATGTTAGGTAACTAAATTTGATAGAAAAAAGTTGCTCTAATGTAGTTGAGATATTTGTTCTCACCATCACATGTAACCTCGCAAATGAAACTACTGGCAATGTACTTGTAATAAAATATGCGATACTATTATTAGAGAACTGACATATTTTGCGGATGAAATCTTTCAACAGATATATAGGTTGTCCATAAAATATATTCGAAATCAAAGATCAAAACTAAAACATTCATCGAGACAATTAAACATTCAAACTATTATTATGAGTAAAAACTATCGTACCATTAGCAATCAAAATGAAACAGATGGTTTGAAAAAGCAATGTTGTTGACATTGACTACATAAAAATGTTTTTATAATATAAAAAACATTAGAACTACAAAAATAGTTAAAGAAGACCAAATATTTATTTATTTTCATTCGCAAGGAATCTTAATTATCATAAAAGAGGAACACATTATGGTAAACCGATACAGGAAGATGGTGGGTTGTCTTTCTCTAATAAAATATGGATAATTTATGATAGGTCATAAAACTATAAATATAAGTAGTACAACAATAATATATGTACGTAGAGAATATTTCATCAGATTTTGTAAAGCTTATCATCAAATTGGGCCAAGTAGACACAATTTGCTATGGTTTCCTTTCTAAAAAAGGGAGTTTGCATATCAATGAATTTTATCATATTAATCACTATTCTTATAATATCTTGTTCTGCCTCTCGCCCGCGTGGGTTGTTGGCCGATCGACGTAGCTGACGTCTGTTGCCCCCGACCCTCACACCGCACTCTCCCTCGCACGCCGCCGCTATCGTCGTCCCTAGATCCGTGTTCTTCTTCCCTGTACAGACGATGCATCCTCACACCCTCTCCTGTGCTCCCTTCCTCCAACGATATTACATGTTCCCGTTGCAACGCACGGGCACTCACCTAGTATACCTTCTAAGTTCTAACCCATGTGGACTGGAGTGAATTATTGTTCAGCCAAAACGGGTATCGCTTCGCATCATTGATATGATAACTATAGTTATTACGAAGTGGCGAACCAAACACCAACATAAAACTTATAGCTAATGAAAACAAGGAGCTATCAAAGGAAGGATTATAACTAACTACAGTATTAATTTATTCTACTACTAGCACATAGGATCAGACAGCAGCGCTGAAACACCGACAACCAGCTCAGGCAATAACATCCCCGCGAGGAGCTTCCGTTGCCTCTTCAGCCTTCCTTTCTTCCCTCGCACGAGCCCGAGCCCTCGACAAAGCCTCGGTCATATCAGAGTCCACTGGCACAGCAGCTTTCAGCAGACTAACGAAAGCTTCGACATCCTTGACCTCCCCCTCGTCTCCGAGGTACTTAAGTATCATCTCAAGCATGGAAGGCCTAGGGATCCAGCCAGTATTGGGGGCGTGCACAGAGAGGGCGTTCTTGGTCATCTCATAAGCTTTCGCCACATCACCTTTCTCCGCATAGCCGATTGCCACAATCCCCCAGCTGGTCGAAGGAGGCGTCTTTCCCTTCTTCAAGAAGCCGTCGAGCAGCATCTCGGCCTTGTCCAGCAAGGCCTTCTGGCGGTACCCTGTGAGCAGGACGTTTGGGACACGGAAGTCGAATGAGTTTTGGCTAGACTCCCACTCCTTCAGCAAGTCTTCAGCTTCTGTGATCTCATCAAGCTTCACGAGCACCGAAAGCATATTCATGTAGTCCCTGTTAATGTACCTCTTACAGTTCGACATTTGCACCGCCCATAGCCTCTTGGCTTCTGATTTGTCCCCAAGGTTGCCATACAGGGAAATCAGGTGCCTATATGCATCAGGATCCTGTTTATCCAGTTTTGCTTCTGCTTTGCTTAACGCAGAGTATGCCTTCTCCCTTAGGTCACCCTTAATGTAGTTGCTTGCCACAACAGCATAGGTATTCCAGTCAACAACAATCTGAGGCTCACATTCCATCTCCTCCAGGGTGTTCTCCAGCCCAAAAAAGTCTGCTCTTGTGCCATAAGAATTTATGCATATTCTGTAGCTAAAATTATCAGGAACAATCCCATTGCTTTTCATTTCTGCCATCACCGAAGGGACCCTCTCGTGCTGCCCTATTCTGGTATAGAGGCCCATGAGGTCATTGTAGGGGAGCGTGGAGAACACGAAACCCAGCTCTTTCATATTCCGAAAATGGGCCAACGCTTTGTCGACCAAGAGTTCTCGTGTGTAGCAGTTGAGAAGTGCACCATAGGGTTTCTCTGTCTTATCTTTGTCAGATAGGTTATTGAAGTAGGTCTCTGCTGCTTCAACCCCATGGATTTGACCAATTAAATCCAGGTGAATAGCATGATCCTTTGGCAGAAATTTGACGTGACCCTTGAGACTCATCCACTCAGAGACCTGTGCAAAGTGAAAAAGAGAGAGAATGATCGACGAGGGATGCCAAGAATACATACAAAACTGTGCATACAGATACAGCAAGTCTGTGGCGCCAAGTCCCAGAAAAATATATGCTTCTTGAAGACATGTATTTTCACCAATCATGTGCTATAAAGCAATGATGGTCAAGATTGTACTGAATCCTATATGTTGGCGGGCATTGTGGATACAAATTGGTCAGGACATTGGTAGTACCTATGAGGCCATGACTGAAGAGCAGGCCAAAATCACTCTAAAATCCTGAATTCCTAACGACAACTCAAGTTGCCCTCTTTGTATCAGTCGTATCCATGTTGTTCACAGAAGAAAAACGTATTTACAAAAATATTTCACGTGATCAGCATTGTACCAACCAAGCTGCACATCGCATTTCAGAAATTTCTGCATTATCACATCATGATCGAGAGAAATTTACCCTCTTTCTTTAGCAGCATTACACATACAGATACACCTCAAATGCAAATACGAAGGCACAGATGATACGGACATGTACAGCATCAACAACAACAACAAAAAAAACCCATATCATTTCATCGAACACCTTCCATGCGCCATCCACAACAAGCAACCTAGATTGAAAGGAGGAGAGACGTATCTACCTCGAGGGCCTGGCGGTGGCGGCGGCGCTTGCGGAGCTCCTTGACGATGCGTTGGAGCTCAACGGCTCGGAGGAGGTTTCTGGGCCGCGCCGCCCACAGTTCGATCTCCGGCACAAGGAGTGTGCTCGGGTGGCCCAGCGGAAACAGCGTGGAATCAAGGCTCAGCGACCGCGCCGGCGGTGGTCGCTCCTCCGCGCTGTTGCTACGAGACGAGGGGGGCACGGGGAGCTGTCC
Organism: Zea mays; assembly: GCF_902167145.1. Classification (NCBI taxonomy): domain Eukaryota; kingdom Viridiplantae; phylum Streptophyta; class Magnoliopsida; order Poales; family Poaceae; genus Zea; species Zea mays. The sequence goes on along the minus strand of NC_050100.1, from coordinate 25,352,929 downwards.
TCCGCGGCGGTGGCGGCGGCGGCCAAGGCTGAGCAGGCGGCGTGCCGGGGCGAAGAGAGAGGCCATGGCGTGGCGGATGGCGGCTCGTCCGCTGGCTTACCGTAGTCCGTGGGGCGTGGGGCCTTTGGCTTTTGGCCATTTCGGCCCAATTCTCGTTGGCTTAACTTCTTACCCTTCCCGCGAAACCCTCGCATCTAACCTCGGCTCCAGCTATGCCCCGTCCTGAAAAACAATGGGTGGTTTCAAGAAGGCCACGTCGTTAAGAAGCACTCGTCGGCCTCCGCCGCTTCGCCCGCGCACTCGAGGTACTTGTCGAGGATAGGTGCGTTACTCAAGATGAACGACACTGATGGGGCGGAAGCAACACTGGAAGGGTGGCAAACGGTGTGCCTTGGTTATCTCGAAGCCTTGATGGTTATAGCCGAAGTCTTGTCATCTTATGGAGAATGCAGCGGCTCTTGTGGATGATGCCGTCAAGAAGAGAGTGAGGACCATGGTCATAAAGTTTTTGGATTGATAGGGTCAAGGAACGGGATCAAGAAACGTGGTACGCTATTTGTGAGAGGTTTTTACATAGTGATAACGAAAATGATCTCGTGTTTTCTGATCGGGGACAGCGTTTCTAGGTTGATGGTCGCTACCACTGTAGACGTTTATTGTGACTATAGTGACGACACCTTATGCAAAGCAACAAGTAACCGTAGCCGCAGCAGGGGACATGACTGTTGAATAACTATGTTACCACGGATCACCATGAACTCTCTTCCCTCCTGTCAGCAGTTTAGATGCGAGAAGATATTGAAAACTCGTCTCCCTTCCCAGAAGCATGACAAAGAAAATACGAGACACATGATGTAGCGTTGGGCCTCTAGCCTCTTTCTCTTGTGAGGGGGTACTGGTTCCTTTATATAGAGACGTGAGACCCCTTAGGGTTATAAGTGGTATTTGCCCAGATAACCCTACTAGGATTTCTTAACACTCCCCCCTGGACGAATACCGCAACCAACACATGCCTCATTAAAACTCCCAAAAACTCGTGGGAAAATATGGAGAAAGAGCGCATTGTGACACATATTGCATTTACAGTTTATTGCCTTGTTAAAAACCTCAGGTGAGAAACTTTAGGAAAACTCACCAAAGGAAAACATAGTACATCAGCTGTCATCAGGACAGATTTTCGATCCTCTGGATCTGGATTGTATCGAATCTTCTACAAGGGTCAACTTTAGAAATGTGCTCTCCCTTATCCTTGCAAAATTGTCTCAATATAGCAAAACACCTTCTTCTGAAAGTATATGCACATAGAGATTTAGCAAACGAATTGCATATTGTTTCTAGGATTATTTCGGGAACTTCACCTCAACTCACTTCTAGGATATACGAGGTAAGTGCACGTATCAACATAAATAAGCAACTTTGGCTGGTGATGTTCGATCAACTGGATCTACATATCTGATAAAAACTTCCATAAAGGTTTACATATTGGTCATCAAATTGACGCCTTCAAGGCAAACTATTATGGCATTCAGTGTCTCATAATTGTGATCAATATTAAGCATTCGCTCCCCCTGACGATGACATCTGTCAAAGCCTTTATCCCTCGTAACTCAAACATATTCTTCAAGATGTGTCTCATTGTTCATCTAGAATAATGAGGATGAGTGAGGTCGTTGGGATGCTATAATTGTCTACCTTACACCACAATGTATACATAATTGTGCAAAGTAAATAACTCGTCGATGGTGATGTAGATGTCCACCTCCTAGAACATTTGTTTCGAGGTGGTCGGTGCCTTCTGGAGGATAGCCCAGACAAAAATCGAGTCATTGGACACACCGTGGAAGTTCTCGATCATGGCTGCCTCCGTGATGTCGGGGATGTGGTTCCTCATTGTTTGAAAACGCCTGAGGAACGAGCGGAGGGTCTCGTCGCTTTGGCGCTTGATGGACTTGAGGTCCCAGGGCTGCGCCGGTTTGTCGGAAAGGGATTGAAAGTTCACGACAAACCGGTGGCTGAAGTCATTCCAGTCATCGATGCAGTGTCGAGATAGGTGTTGGATCCATTGCAGCACATCCTGCCCTAGGACAATGGGCAGGTACGTTGTCATAACGTCTTCCGTCGACCCAACGGCCCAGACAGCAGTCGTGTACACGGCTAGCCAGTCGTCGGGTCTTGCTCGGGTTCATATTTGTCGACATTGGAGACCTTGAAATATGGCGGCCATTGGATCGCTCGGAGCCGGGCGGTAAGGGCGAAGACTCCACACGTCCCTCGGTCCTCCCAACGAAGATCACGTCGACGGTCCCGGGGAGGCGAGTGATCCTGGGCGTCGTGTCGCCTCGATCGACTCGGGGCCGAACTGTTGGTGGAGGCTGCCGCTGACTCGGTCATGGTGGCACAGCTATGTGCCGGCGCACCATGATCCCGATCGTACTCTTCTCGCTGCCTCATCTCTTTCTCATGTTGATGATCACGCGAAGCATTGATGTTGCTCAGAGCGTCTCGCCGACTATTGATGGCTTGCATAGATCATTCAGCGAGTGAGCGAGGGGGAGAAGGTGGTTTGCCACTTGGGTGAGTACCTGCCGATAGCCCTCCGCGTCTGGGGTGCACGGTAGGCCATTGGCGATCTGATCTAGGACTACCTGACCTCACTCGGCGTATTCAGTGCTCGAGTAAAGTCAGGGAATAGGTTCCGAGGGGGAAGCAGATTCTCACGTCGGAGCCTGGCGTCCTGTTCAACTTGTTCCCGCTCACGTTCCTAGGTGTGGCGACGATCACGACGGTGGGAGTTGCAGCGTTCTCGAAGAGCTCTTTCGTCGGGGGTTTCCCCTACTTTAGAGGCCTCATCCCGGGAGATGGTTTGTGCTGGATCCCATTCCCCGGCTTCATGGTGACGCCGCACGTTGCGACGCCTGTTCTGGCATCGGCATACGTCGCGATGGGGGGTTTCCTCCCCTAGTATGGTGGGCTCGTCATCGAAAACGAGTGCGCCTTCCACTCTTCCTTGGATGAAGAGGATGTCTGGGAAGAAGGAGCTTGGTGTGGTGTTGCAACTCCCTCCATATCCTTTGAAGGTGGAGTTGGTCGGGATGGTTGTTGAAAGGGAAATAGGGTTTAACCTTTTCCTAAATGATTTTGGTGGTTGAAATGCCCAACACAAACAATTGGACTAACCAGTTTGCTCTAGATTATATATTCTACAGGTGCCAAAGGTTCAACACAAACCAATAAAAAGATCAAAGTTAGGGTTCAAAAGAAAGGAGCAAAAGAAACCGAAGAGAACCCTGGTCTGGCGCACCGGACTGTCCGGTTCCCAGGGCCGTACAACTTCAAACTTGCCACCTTCGGGTTTTTGGAGAGCCGCTCCACTATAATTCACCGGACTGTCCGGTGTGTCAGCAGAGCAACGGCTAGCCAGCGCAACGGTCGGCTGCAACGGTCGCCTGCAACGTGAACAGTGCGCGAACAGTTCGCGCAGAGTCAGAGCAGCCGCCAGAAGGCGCACCGGACAGTTAATAGTGCCTGTCCGGTGCGGCACCAGACTATCCGGTGCCCCAAGACGACAAAGCTCCAACGGTCGAAACCGTCAGAACCCTAACGGTTGGGCGACGTGGCTGGCGTACCGGACCGTGTCCGGTAGCGCACCAGACTGTCTGGTGCGCCCATCGACAGACAGCCTCCCCAACGGCTATGTGGTGGTTGAGGGCTATAAATACCCCCCAACCACCACCACTCCAAGCATCCAAGTTTTTCAGACATCTCATTCAATACAGGAGCTAGTGCAATCAATACAAGACACAATTCAAAAGAATCAAAGCCTCTCCAAGTCACAAATACACTCCAAACACCTAGTGACTAGAGAGAGAGTTTTGCTCGTGTTCTTTGAGCTCTTGTTCTTGGATTGCTTTCTTCTTCCTCATTCTTGTTCTTCAAGCACTTGTAATCAAAGCAAGAGACACCAATTGTGTGGTGGTCCTTGTGGGGTCTAAGTGACCCGTTTGATTAAAGAGAAAGCTCACTCGGTCTAGGTGACCATTTGAGAGAGGGAAAGGGTTGAAAGAGACCCGGTCTTTGTGACCACCTCAATGGGGACTAGGTTCTTTGGAACCAAACCTCGTTAAAACAAATCACCGTGTCATCCGCTCTATTTTCTTGGTTGATTTGTTTTCCCCTCTGTTTCGGACTCGAATTTATTTCTAACGCTAACCCCGGCTTGTAGTGTGTGCTTAAGTTTGTAAATTTCAGATTCCGCCTATTCACCCCCCTCTAGGCGACTTTCAATTGGTATCAGAACCCGGTACTTCATTAAGAGTCTAACCACTCAAAGTGATGTCGGGAGGATCCACCAAGAGGAAGATGGAAACGGCCACAAGCCACGGGAAGGCTCCATCAAGGGAGTCTGACGCCAAAGGAAGGGAGGAATCACCTCCCCGCGTCAAGTCGCATCGAAGTGGCGACAAGAAGAAAAAGATGCAGAAAGTGGTCTACTACGAGACCGATTCTTCGTCGCCATCCACCTCCGGCTCCGACACGCCGTCCGTCACTTCTAAGCGCCATGAGCGCAAGAAGTTTAGTAAGATCCCCCTACGCTATCCCCGCATTTCCAAATGCACTCCTTTACTTTCCGTCCCATTAGGCAAACCTCCGGTTTTTTACGGTGAAGATTATTGTCGGGTACCGTAATTAGGGGTACCCCCAATACTCCTAAGCATGGCTGGAACACATCTTCAAAACAGACGGTAAAGACCGGTAAGCGCGGTTCAAAGTTGAAGCCTCGTCAGCCAAAGGACGCGATCTCATCTCGCCCGAGCCCGACCTCAGGCAAGAACAGTAGTCCCGGACGGATTCACGCCTCGCCCGAGGACCTCCTCAAGCAGTGGGCACACCCCCGGCTCGTCCGAGGCTAAGCTCGGGCAAACTTTGTCGTACAACAAACTCGACCAAATCGCCTTACCATCGACCGTATCGCATGCGCATTCAATGTGTGGATCACCTGACACCTTATCCTCACACGCGCGCCTCAGTCGGCAAGGTCGAAATGACCGCAGTCACTTCGCCCCTTTACTGATCGTTCTGACAGGAAAACAACACTATTCACCCTGTTTCGACTACTGTGCCAACCACAAGGGTAAAACTAACGACAGTAAGTCACGACCTCCCCCGAGTTCAGCCTCGGGCGCAACAGGGAGCTCCGCCTCGCCCGACCTCAGGCCTCGGCCTCAGCCTCAGCCTCGGTAGAAGGTCTCCGCCTCGCCCGACCTCAGGCCTCGGCCTCAGCCTCGGCCTCGGGAGAAGGTCTCCGCCTCGCCTGACCCCAGGCCTCGGCCTCGGGAGGAGTCACAACCTCGCCCGACCTCAGCCTCGGTCTCGGGAGAAGGTCTCCGCCTCGCCCGACCTCGGCCTCGGACCGACTACGCCATAGGGGATACATCATTACCCTACCCCTAGCTAGCTGCCTCAGGCTACGAAGGAACAAGACCGGTGTCCCATCTAGATTACTCCGGCAACAGGTAATGATGGTTCCCTGTATGCGTCCATGACGTCGGTTGTTCTCAACTCTCTACGAAGGCAAAGAAACGTCAGCAGGACCCCGGGCCGCAACACCAGCTACGCTTCTATAGGGCTCAAGCACTTCTCCGCCTGCCACGTTAGTGCACAGCTACACCCCCATATGTACAGCTGGATCATCTCCTTGTATCTATAAAAGTGGATGTCCAGGGCCTTCCCAAGGGGGAGGCAGAGGGGAGAACGCGAAGGAGCCTAACTCAGACGGCTCACCTCAAGTCCAAACCCTCTCTCTCGCGAAGCTTGTAACCCCTACTACGAGCACCATGGTGCAAGATAATATAAGCCTCATCCCCCCTCTTGTGTTTCATCTTGCATCAACCCATCTGGGCAGGGACACGCAGCATCAAATTCACTAGTCGGTTGAGGGTCCTCGCGGATCCAAAACGCCGACAGTTGGCGCGCCAGGTAGGGGCCCTGCTGCATGTTGACAAATACTTTCCTGTTGAGTTCGAGATGGATAATCTTCAGCAGCCTCTTCAGCCTGGGACGGTGCTCCGCTTTGGGAGTCTCGAGTTCATGTCCCGCGATGGCAGCTACGACATGGTATTCCTCCCCCCGCAGCACGACAACAATGACGGTCGTCGGCTCGCCCGGCGGGGGCAAACTCGACGATGACTTCCCCCCGTGGCGAAAGAGGAACACCCGGGTTTGCCCCGCCACCCTCCTCGCCGGAGGAGGAGGAGACGGAGTAACCGTGGCCAGGCAAGAGGCGGCACCTCGTCGGCTGTCGGACCAGAGCGAGCCGACGACGTCGGCACCCCTACGAGGGACATGTAGGGTGTTGTCCTCGCACCTAAGACAACGACGGGTGTCGCTTCCCAGCAACGCGCCAACCCCAAGCGGACTGATGACGCCGGCACCCTTGCGAGGGACCTGTCGGACATTAGTCTCGCACCCGAGATAATGACACATTTCATCCCCGACGCGACTTCACCACCGTCCATCAACCAAGAGGTACCATCAGTTTTCCACACTGTTCCATTTAGATTCAGCTTCGATCCACCAAGCGACCCCACTTCGGTGAGCGCTTTCGCAAGGGCATATCCTGACCTTCCGGGGTACCATATGTGGTCAATTTGGGACCGACTGACGGCCGTCTCAACCTCCGGACCCGCGGGTTCCGAGGAAGAAGACAACCCCGACTTCAGTTGGGATTTCTCCGGACTCCGTGATCCCAGTGCCATGCGAGACTTCATGTCCGCATGTGAGTACTGCCTCTCCGGCCACTCTAACGATAGCCACAGCCTTGACGACGAGGGTTACGACCCAAGTCATGAGTGTTTCCACATCGATCAGGAGGATCACGATGAAGACAACCACCTCGGCATGCCAGGAAATGACGACGCCCCTGTGCCTGTGTCTCGCGTTGACATCCCGCGGGAGCTAGCTGTGGTCTGAGTCCCTACGGGGCTCAGGGCACACAACTCGAGCAACTCCGTGAGATGCAGGCCAAGCTCGACGAAGAAACAGGACAACTTGTGCAGCTTCGACAAAACATTGAGCAGGAGTGGGCAAGCCGAGCACTCGCCGGAGGAGCGCGTCATCGGGCCCAGGACGTCCAGCACCGTATCATTGACGATGCCAGGACAGGGATGCCCTGGCCTTCAGCGGAGCCGACCAGAACCTAGCTGCAGCGGCGATGCTACTTCGAACAATGTCGGAGCCATCCACCACCGAGGGGCGACGTATCCAGGGCGAACTCAAGGACCTCCTGGAAAACGCCGCTGTCCGGCGAGCCGAGAGCTCTGCCTCCCGAGGGCGAGGAGGCCCCTCGGAGCATCATGCAGCGTCCTCTCGACGCATGTGCGAGGCCTCGGTCCACACCGAGCACACAGCAGACAGGACACCTGCAGCCCGGGATCGCCTCGGCGACGAGCAACACCGCCGCGACCGTCGAGCCCGCCTCGAGGAGAAGGTGCGCCGAGGCTACCACCCCAGGCGTGGGGGACGCTACGACAGTGAGGAGGATCGGAGCCCCTCGCCCAAACCACCAGGTCCGCGGGTCTTCAGCCGGGCCATACGACGGGCGCCGTTCCCGGCCCGGTTCCGAGCCCCGACTTCCATTACCAAGTACTCAGGGGAGACGAGGCCGAAGTTGTGGCTCGCGGATTACCGGCTGGCGTGCCAGTTGGGAGGGACGGAGGACGACAACCTCATCATCTGCAACCTCCCCCTTTTCCTCTCCGACGCTGCCCGGGCCTGGCTGGAGCATCTGCCTCCTGCGCAGATCTTCGGCTGGGACGACCTAGTCAAGGCCTTCGCTGGAAATTTCCAAGGTACATACGTGTGCCCTAGGAACTCGTGGGATCTCAGAAGCTGCCACCAGCAGCCAGGGGAGTCCCTGCGAGAGTACATCCGGTGGTTTTCAAAGCAGTGCACCGAGTTACCAAACATCACCGACTCGGACGTCATCGGAGCATTCCTCGCCGGCACCACTTGCCGGGACCTGGTAAGCAAACTGGGACGCAAGACTCCCACCAAGGCGAGCAAATTGATGGACATAGCCACCAAGTTCGCCTCTGGTCAGGAGGCGGTCGAAGCCATCTTCCGGAAGGACAAGCAGCCTCAGGGAAGACAGAAGGAAGATGTCCCCGAGGCGTCCACCCAGCGTGGCACAAAGAAGAAGACCAGGAAGAGGGCGCAAGCAAAACGCGACGCCGTTGACGCAGATCTCGTCGCTGCTGCCGAACACAGGAATCCTCGGAAGCCTCCCGGAGGGGCCAACATGTTCGACAAGATGCTCAAGGAGTCGTGCCCCTATCACAGGGGTCCCGTCAAGCACACCCTTGAAGAGTGCGATATGCTCCGACGTTACTTCAATAAGGCTGCACCCTCGGCAGAAGGTGGCAAGGACCAAGGCAACAACAAGAAGGGGGGCGACAAGGAAGAGGAGTTCCCGGAGGTCCACAACTGCTTCATGATCTACAGCGGACAAGTGGAGAATGCTTCGGCTCGACACCGCAAGCAAGAGCGCCAGGAGGTCTGCTCGGTGAAGGTAGCAACGCCAGTCTAACTAGACTGGTCCGACAAACCCATTACCTTCGACCAAGGCGACCACCCCGACTGCGTACCGAGCCCAGGAAGGTACCCGCTTGTCGTCGACCCCGTCATCGGCAACGCTAGGCTCTCCAAGGTCCTCATGGACAGAGGCAGTAGCCTCAACATCATCTACGCCGAGACCCTAGGGCTCTTGGGGGTCGATCTGTCCACGATCCGGGCCGGTGCGGCACCTTTTCATGGGATTGTCCCCAGTAAGCACGTCTTGCCCCTTGGGCAACTTGATTTGCCCGTCTGCTTCGGAACTCCCTCCAACTTCCGAAAGGAAACCCTCACTTTCGAGGTAGTTGGGTTCCGAGGGACCTATCACGCGGTGCTGGGAAGATCATGCTACGCCAAGTTCATGGCCGTCCCCAACTACACATACCTCAACCTCAAGATGCCAGGCCCCAGGGGAACCATCACCGTCAGTTCCACATACCGCCACGCTTACGAGTGCGACATGGAATGCGTGGAGTACGCCGAAGCCCTCGCCGAGTCCGAAGCCCTCATCGCCGACCTGGATTGCCTCTCCAAAGAGGCGCTCGACGCGAAGCGGCACGCCAGCAACTTCGGACCAGCTGAGGCGGTTAAGTCCGTCTCTCTCGACCCCAGCAATGACGCTAGCAAGAAAGTCAGGATCGGCTCCGCGCTCGACGACTTTCTCTGCACAAACGCCGAAGTTTTTGCGTGGAGTCCCTCGGACATGCCAGGCATACCAAGGGATGTCGCCGAGCACTCACTGGACATCCGAGCCAGTGCCCGACCCGTGAAACAGCACCTGCACCGTTTTGATGAAGAAAAGCGCAGAGCCATAGGCGAGGAGGTCCACAAGCTAACGGCTACAGGGTTCATCAAAGAGGTATTCCATCCAGAATGGTTAGCTAACCTTGTACTTGTAAGGAAAAAAGGTGGGAAATGGAGGATGTGTGTAGACTACACTGGGTTAAATAAAGCATGTCCAAAGGTTCCCTACCCTCTGTCTCGCAACGATCAAATTGTGGACTCCACCGCTGGGTGCGAAACCCTGTCTTTCCTCGATGCCTATTCAGGCTATCACCAAATCAAGATGAAAGAATCCGACCAGCTCCTGACTTCTTTTATCACACCTTTTGGCATGTATTGTTATACTACCATGCCATTTGGCTCGAGGAATGCAGGTGCAACATACCAAAGGTGCATGAACCATGTGTTCGGAGAACACATCGGCAGAACGGTCGAGGCTTACGTCGATGACATTGTTGTCAAAACAAGGAAGGCCTCCGACCTCCTCTCCGACCTTGAGGTAACATTCAGGTGTCTAAGAGCGAAGGGCATAAAACTTAATCCCGAGAAGTGTGTCTTCGGAGTCCCCCGAGGCATGCTCCTAGGGTTCATCATCTCTGACAAGGCATCGAGGCCAACCCGGAGAAAATCGCGGCCATCACCAACATGGGACCCATCAAAGATTTAAAAGGAGTACAAAGGCTCATGGGATGCCTTGCGGCTCTGAGCCGCTTCATCTCGCGCCTTGGCGAGAAATGATTGCCCTTGTACCGTCTCTTAAGGAAGGTCGAGCGCTTCACTTGGGCTCCCGAGGCCGAAGAAGCCCTCAGAAACTTAAAGACACTTCTTACTAATGCGCCCATCTTGGTGCCCCCCGCTGCGGGAGAAGCCCTCTTGATTTACGTAGCCGCAACCACTTAGGTGGTCAACGCCACAGTCGTAGTCGAGAGACGAGAAGAGGGGCATGCACTGCTCATCTAGAGGCCGGTCTACTTCATCAGCGAGGTGCTATCCGAGACCAAAATCCGCTACCCGCAAATCCAGAAGCTACTGTACGTGGTGATTCTAACACGGCGAAAGTTGCGACACTACTTCGAGTCTCACCCGGTGACTGTGGTGTCATCCTTCCCCCTAGGAGAGATCATCCAGTGCCGAGAGGCCTCAGGTAGGATAGCAAAATGGGCAGTGGAACTCATGGGGGAAACACTTTCATTCGCTCCTCGAAAGGCCATAAAATCTCAAGTCTTGGCAGACTTCCTGGCTGAATGGGTCGACACCCAATTGCCAACAGCTCCGATCCAGGCCGAACTTTGGACCATGTACTTCGATGGGTCGCTTATGAAAACTGGAGCAGGTGCTGGCTTGCTCTTCATTTCACCCCTCAGGAAACATGTGCGCTACGTTATATGCCTCCATTTTCCGGTGTCAAACAACGTGGCCTAGTACGAGGTCTTGGTTAATGGATTGTGCATCGCCATCGAGCTAGGGGTTCGGCGCCTCGACGCTCGTGGCGACTCGCAGCTCGTCATTGACCAGGTCATGAAGAACTCTCACTACCGCGATCAAAAAATGGAGGCCTACTGTGACGAAGTTCGGCGCTTGGAAGATAAGTTCTATGGGCTGGAACTCAACCATGTTGCTCGACGGTACAACGAGACTGCAGATGAGCTGGCTAAAATAGCCTCGGGACGGACGACGGTTCCCCCGAACGTCTTCTCCAGGGACATATATCAACCATCCGTCAAACTCAACAATGCACCCAAGCCCGAGGAGGCCTAGGTCTAGCCCGAGGTGCCCTCGGCCGCCGAGGGCGAGGCCCTGCACGTCGAGATAGAGCAGAGTGGGGTCACACCAAACCTCAACTGGCGGACCCCGTACCGGAAATATCTCCTCCAAGGAGAGCTGCCCCTCGACAAGGCCGAAGCTCGGCGACTGGCTCAGCGCGCCAAGTCATTCGTTTTATTGGGTGATGAAAAAGAGTTATACCACTGCAGCCTCTCAGGCATCCTCCAACGATGCATATCTGTCGCCCAAGGACAAGAGCTGTTACAAGAAATACACTCGGGGGCTTGCGGTCACCATGCAGCACCTCGAGCCCTCGTGGGAAACGCTTTCCGACAAGGTTTCTACTGGCCGATCGCGGTGGTCGACGCCACTAGGATTGTACGTTCCTGCCGAGGGTGTCAATTCTACGCAAGACGGACGCACATGCCCGCTCAGACCCTACAGACAATACCTATCACTTGGTCGTTTGCCGTATGGGGTCTGGACCTCGTCGGTCCCTTGCAGAAGGCACTCGGGGGCTTCACGCACCTGCTGGCCGCCATCGACAAATTCTCCAAGTGGATCGAAGTCCGACCCTTAACCAACATCGGGTCCAAGCAGGCGGTGGCGTTCTTTACAAATATCATCCATCTCTTTGGGGTCCCAAACTCCATCATCACTGACAATGGCACGCAATTCACTGGGAAAAAGTTCCTAGACTTCTGCGAAGGCCACCACATCCGTGTGGACTGGGCCGTCGTAGCTCATCCAATGACAAATGGGTAGGTGGAGCGCGCCAATAGCATGATTTTGCAGGGACTAAAATCAAGGATCTACAACGACCTCAACAAGTTTGGCAATCGGTGGATAAAAGAACTACCCTCGGTGGTTTGGAGTCTGAGGACGACGCTGGGCCGGGCCACGGGCTTCTCGCCGTTTTTCCTAGTCTATGGGGCCGAGGCCATTTACCCACAGACTTGGAATACGGTTCCCCGAGGACAAAGGCATACGGCGACCAAAACAACCAGACCAGTCGAGAGGATTCATTGGACCAGCTGGAAGAGGCTCGGGACATAGCCTTACTACACTCGGCGCGGTACCAGCGGTCTCTGCGACACTACCACGCCCGAAGGATTAGGCCCCAAGGCTTCCAAGTGGGAGATTTGGTGCTTCGGCTACGACAAGACGCCCGAGGGCGCCACAAGCTCACTCCTCCCTAGGAAGGGTTGTTCATCATCGCCAAAATTTTGAAGCCCGGGACATACAAGCTGGCCAACGATCAAGGCGAGGTCTACAGCAACGCTTGGAACATCGAACAGCTACGTCGCTTTTACCCTTAAAGTGTTTCAAGTCGTTCATGTATCTCGATCCCTTTACATGTATAAATAAAAAGTCTAACCGTCAAGGGAGGATCGACCTTGCCTCAGCAAAAACCGAACCTCCCTCGGGGGCTAGAAGGGGGGAACCCCCTTTGCATCAAAATTTTCCTCGGAAAAGTTTTCTACCAAAATGACTTTCGTGCCTTTAGACTATGTCGATAACGGAATCCTAAAAACGAGCTAGAGAGACATTGAACGGCAAGGCCGACCGAGCCGAGGGACTCCTACGCCTCTAGGATACAGATACCTCACTCATCACCTTCCGCGAAAAGTAACTCACGCTCGGGCAAGTGATTCTGCTACCGAATAAGTCCTAACGCTCGAAACAAGAGGAAAGAAATGCAGCTTCGTACTATAACACTAAAAATGTTTTGGCCTCAGCAGCCGCAAGAAACATACACATACTTAAAACAAATTGTTCCCTACAGGCTCAGGTGTCAGCAGGGGGAGGAGCGGCACCCTCGACGTCTTTCCTACCCACGGCGCAATCTGGCCCGGCCTCGGGCGGCGACGCAGGCGGAAGGACCTCCACCTCGAAGAAGGAAGCCAACATCGCGCCTGGGCCCTCGGCAACCGTGTCAAGCCTTTGGACCTCGGATAGGGCGGCCTCCTCTTCGTCGGGTAAGCAGTAGCCCTCGCTGACCCGCTCCAAATCCACGTCATAGTGGGAAGCGAGGACGGCGAAGGCCCGCCTAACACCGTGGTGCAGCGCCCCACGGAGTCTGCTGTGCATGTGGCCGCCCAAGGCCCGCAGGCAACTCTGGGGGGAGCTGCCCGAGGGAACGTCATCGAGGCCGAAAGTCCGGCAGAAGGCCGAGATGGCCTCGGACATGGCCACGTGGTCGGCCTCCTTCTGCTCAGCCGCCTGGGCAAGCGCCTTGCAGTTCTTGACGGACTCGTTAAGAGCCGTCTCGAACCCTGAAGATAGCCGGACAATATTCTTCAGACACGAGGAGAAGAATGAAGCTAAAACAAAATCACAAAGCAGGCAAAACATACCTTCGGCCCGGGCACGCTGCTGTGAGGCCACGACTCGGGCGGACCAGGCAGACCCAACAGCCACGGCCAGACCCTCCGCCAGGGTCCCGGCCCGAGCGATCGCCTCGGCTAGCCGCTCCGTACCCTCAGCCAGCTGTCCCATAAGGGCCTCGGCCTGGCTCACGGCCTCGGCAGTTTGGCTCCGGAATTGGTCCCGCTCGCCGGTGACTTGGCCAAGCTCCAGCTGCCGCTGGCGCATATCCTCGGCCTGGGAAGCCACCTGCTCCCGTACCGACGAAGCCTCTGTTCGTGCCGACGCCGCCTCTGTCCGCGCCGCCGCTGCCTCCGACTTCAGCTCATCACAGAGCAACCGAAGGTCCGCCACCTCGGCGCTCCGTTGGGCAAGGCGCTCATTGGCCTCGGTAAGCGCAGCCCACTGGGACCGCAGCGACTCCCAAACGTCGCTCTCGTGATGTATGAACAGTGACTTAGCGGTGCTCACGTCCGCAAGCTCCTGAGAGAGGAAAATAGGATATCACAAAGAATGCCCTGATCACGTGAGGTGTACGTCTAAAACCTTACCTGTAAGACCCTGGGAACGTCCCTGGACAGGATTTCCATGGTCGACCGAAGCGATCTCATCACCGCCTCGGTATATTCACGGAAATTATTCCGAAACTGCTCCTCCAACTCATCGTTGAGGGAGAGGAGGGGCTCTGAGGTGTCGCGGCTCCAGAACAGGAGCGGCTGCCCACACCACTCATTGGGGTTGAGCTGTGTGGGGATAAGGCCGCTGCTCCCCAAGATGGGCCATGGTTCTGTGCGCCCCTCGGTCGAGGCATCGGGCCCCCCTGCAGTCGGTGCATCGGGTACCACTGCAGTCGACGTCTTGGGCCTCTCCTCGGTCAAGGTGATAGGCCTCCACTCACCGACCTCGGCAACAACGGCCGCCCCCTCCTCATTGTCGAAAACGGGGAGATCGGGGATGACCAAGGGCAGAGGCGCCTCAGCCGTCTCAACATCGGTGGTGACGGGCGGCTCCACGGGTGAATCAGCGACGGCCCCGACAGGAATCGATGCTGGCGCCGGCAACAAGACAGACAGACTCGGGGCCACGGCTGCGTCAACGGCCTCCCCCGGTATGACGGCCGCTCCAACAGGGGGCTCGACCCGGGAGGCTTGCCCCATGGCAGCCTATGCCGCCTGGGCCCCCCGCCGGAGGGCGCCTTGCGCGGAGGCCGACCAACCAGCGTGGCGCGCCGCAACCCCGGCTGCAGAGGCCGGCCCCGTCTTAAGGGCCTTCGAGGGGGCCAGACCAGCTGAGCCCTGCCTTCGCTTGCTAAAAGAGAGATAGGGCAAGTTCAAGACACACAGCGAAAAAACTGAAACAGAGGTATCCTCAGATACTTACCTGCTCCGGGGCAAGGCCAATTGTGCCTGCGGGGAGACCCCTCGAGCCCCGGTCTCCGCAGGCGCTGCCGAAGGTTGCCCCGCGGCCGGCTTCGATGCCACTTCCACCTCGGACGCCCGAGGCGCCGAGGGGGCGGCCTGCCCAGGCGACGCCACGACGGCCGAGGGACCAACCTCCCGTATAGCCGGCACGGGCGCTTGCTCTTGGGGGACATGCGGTTCGACCTGACCCCCCGGAGTCACCCCAATTACCTCGGCCAAGGGGTCAAG
This sequence comes from Zea mays, assembly GCF_902167145.1. Taxonomy (NCBI): domain Eukaryota; kingdom Viridiplantae; phylum Streptophyta; class Magnoliopsida; order Poales; family Poaceae; genus Zea; species Zea mays. Next base: position 25,337,756 of record NC_050100.1, on the reverse strand, counting down.
TACCCCCTCGGCCTGCCTCCGCTCCTCGGACCGGGACCTCAGCGTCCCGGCCCTGAACGTGGGTGGCGCTAGCCCACCTGGAGGCTGGCTCGATGACCTCTGGCCCAGCCTCGGATCCGGATTGAGGCCAAGCTGGGCCGCCATGTCATCATCTTTGTCATCATCATCATCGTCATCATCATCGTCGTCAGGCGTGTCCGGCGACGGTTCCAACGGGAGCCCGTCCCTTGCTTGCCTCCGACGGCGCTTCTCCAAAGCTTCCCGAGCTCGCATCCTCTCGCGAGCTCGGGCCTTTTCCGCGTCCTTCTTCTCCTTGCCCTTCTCCGCGGCGAGCCTACACGTGGTCCGGCTCGCCGCGTCCTCCGGGACCGGTGGCCGGGAGAGTTTAAAACCCCTTAAACCCTGGGGACGAACGAAAATCCCAACAGTAAGAATTAAAGACGTAGGAAACACGACACAAAACAGAAGGAGGATCGGACACTTACCAGGGACACATACCCATGGTCGGGACGCATCGGGGGTTGGCTAAGGACGCCAGCGTCCAGCCTCCCTACTGTGCCCGCTACCCGGCTGAGGAGGTCGTCGGCGGAGAGGGAGGTCGAGGACATCCGTGAACCCTCCAAATCAACCCCCGGCTTCATCTCCGAAAGCCGCAATCGCCGCTCTGCCAATGGGAGCACCCTCCGGCAGTGGATAGCGGCGACGACCCCCGCGGCGGTAAGGCCCTCGGCTTGTAACTTCTGCAGGGCATGGAGAATGGGCTGGAGCTTCTCCTGGTTTTCACGTGTGGCCCCCAGCGCCAGTTATCACCGGCGGCTGTCACCACTAGTTGAGAAAACAGCGGAAGCATCCCGTCGTCGTTCCGGAGATAAAACCACCAGTTCTGCCACCCCTTATTCGAAGACACAAGGGAGGCGGGGATGTACTGCGCTACCCGCCCCGACCTCAGCTGGAGGGTGCAGTCGCTAGCCCGCACCGCCATACGGACCTTCTTCACGTCCGTCGACGCGGCGAAGAACTCCACGGAGAAGAGATGGGTCCACAAGTCCTAGTGGGGGTCAATCCCAGAAACCCCTCGCAAACCGCCACGAAAATAGCCGCCTGCGCGATGGAGTTGGGGTTGAAGTTATGCAGCTCCACCCCGTAGTAGTGCGGGAGCGCCCGCATGAAGCGGCTCGCCGGCATCCCAAACCCCCGCTCATGGAAGGGGGTGAAACTGACCACGTACCCTGGCGGCGGAGTTGGGTCGGCCTCGCTCCCGAGGGCCATCCACTCAGGCTGCGGCCCGCCGGAGAGAGGATGGAGCAAACCCTCGGTAACGAGGGCCTGCAAATCCTCCGCAGTAACGATGGAGAAAGGCCACGGGTCGCGCGGCGGGATGACGGTCGCCTTATCAGCCATCGCCGAACGGGAGCGGTGGGAGCAGAGGGGACGAGGTGCGCAGTTTTCTCTTCTCTGTCTACTCCTTCAGGTTGCGAAAACAAAGGCAGAAGGCAGGCACAAATGGCAGGGTAAGAAACAACTGCCGGCCCCTCTTCCGGGTATATAAAGGCCCGGGAAAAATCCACCCAAAACTTCGCCCGAACCCTTCGTGAATTTCAAACTCGAAGGCAAAGCGGTTTTTCCATTCCTCGAACGACTCACGCACGCGCAACAGATACCCCACGAATCGCCTGTCCCGTCGCATTAACTCCCTGGCAGGGCACGCGACACCTCTGGCAGGCGAAGCGGGCGTCGTTTTGTCTCCGTCATGATGACCGCCTCAAAAAAGGTGCGCCACATTGTTTAAATTTATATCCTGTCTTCCTTTTCCCTCTCTCTCTCTCTTGTCACAGGGATCGGAAAAGGGGATATTTCGGAAGGATCCTTCTCAGCGAAGGAAACGGGCCCCGAGCCCTTTACTGATCAGGGGTTCGAAGGTTGCGCCCTGCGGGGTTCGACAACCGCCTCAGAGCACTCGGGCTTCGAGCCCTTTACTGATCAGGGGATCAAAGGCTAGCCCCTCGGAAGGGTTCGACAGCCGCCCCAGAGCATGCAGAGTCAGGGATGACCCTGGGTACGTCCGTTACATGGCCGAGGCTTGGGCTATGCTCCCGAGGTACCCTACGTTACAAGAAGAATTAAGACCTCAGAGGAGTCAAACCACACCTCCAAGGCCTCGGGGGCTACACCTGACGGGTGCGCTCGCGCGCACCCGTCAGAACAAAATATAACCGAGAAAGGCTAGTCCCCTTGCAAAAAATCCGGCAGAACCTCCAAGCGAGTGCCTACACTCCCTTTGAGGCTCGGGGGCTACTGTCGGGTACCGTAATTAGGGGTACCCCCAATACTCCTAAGCATGGCTGGAACACATCTTCGAAACAGACTGTAAAGACCGGTAAGCGCGGTTCAAAGTTGAAGCCTCGTCAGCCAAAGGACGCGATCTCGTCTCGCCCGAGCCCAGCCTCAGGTAAGAACAGTAGTCCCGGGCGGATTCACGCCTCGCCCGAGGACCTCCTCAGGCAGTGGGCGCACCCCCGGCTCGCCCGAGGCTAAGCTCGGGCAAACTTTGTCGTACAGCAACCTCGACCAAATCACCTTACCACCGACCGTATCGCATGCGCATTCAATGCGGGGATCACTTGACACCTTATCCTGACACGCGCGCCTCAGTTGGCAAGGTCGAAATGACAGCAGTCACTTCGCCCCTTTACTGATCGTTCTGACAGGAAAACAACACTATTCACCCTGTTCTGACTATTGTGCCAACCACCAGGGTAAAACTAACGACAGTAAGTCACGACCTCCCCCGAGTTCAGCCTCGGGCGCAACAGGGAGCTCTGCCTCGCCCGACCTTAGGCCTCGGCCTCAGCCTCGGCCTCGGCCTCGGGAGAAGGTCTCCGCCTCGCCCGACCCCAAGCCTCGGCCTCAGCCTCGGCCTCGGGAGGAGTCACAACCTCGCCCGACCTCAACCTCGGCCTCGGGAGAAGGTCTCCGCCTCGCCCGACCTCGGCCTCGGACCGACTACACCATAGGGGATACATCATTACCCTACCCCTAGCTAGCTGGCTCAGGCTACGAAGGAACAAGACCGTGTCCCATCTAGATTACTCTGGCAACAGGTAATGATGGTTCCCTGCATGCGTCCATGACGTCGGTTGTTCTTAACTCTCTACGAAGGCAAAGAAACGTCAGCAGGACCCCAGGCCGCAACGCCAGCTACGCTTCTACAGGGCTCAAGCACTTCTCCGCCTGCCACGTTAGTGCACAGCTACACCCCCATATGTACAGCTGGATCATCTCCTTGTATCTATAAAAGGGGATGTCAAGGGCCTTCCCAAGGGGGAGGCAGAGGGGAGAACGCGAAGGAGCCTAACTTAGACGGCTCACCTCAAGGCCAAACCCTCTCTCTCGTGAAGCTTGTAAGCCCTACTATGAGCACCCCGGTGTAAGATAATATAAGCCTCATCCCCCTCTTGGGTTTCATCTTGCATCAACCCATCTGGGCAGGGACACGCAGCATCAAATTCACTAGTCGGTTGAGGGTCCTCGTGGGTCCAAAATGCCGACAATTATTGTATGTGGAGTGATAAAATGAGGCATCATCTAACCTCACTCCACGCTAGCATTTGGGACATTGTTGAGTTTGGAGCGCGGGTAGCATCCATAGGGGATGAAGGATATGATTCAGACGAAGTTGCCCAAATCCGGTATTTTGATTCCCAAGCCACCACTATACTCCTCGCCTCTCTATGTCGAGAGGAGTATAATAAGGTGCAAGGGCTAAAAAGTGCCAAAGAGATTTGGGACGTACTAAAGACCGCGCATGAAGGGGATGAGGTGACCAAGATCACCAAGCGAGAAACGATCGAGGGGGAGTTCGGTCGATTCATCCTCAACCAAGGAGAAGAGCCACAAGCAATGTACAATCGGCTCAAGACCTTGGTCAACCAAGTGCGCAACCTCAGGAGCACAAAATGAGATGACCATGAGATGGTCAAGGTTATTCTAAGATCACTTGTTTTTCGCAATCCTACACAAGTTCAATTAATTCGTGGTGATCCTATATATAAGCTAATGTCTCCCGAGGAAGTGTAGGAAAGTTTGTGAGCTTTGAATTAATGATCAAAGGCTCCAAAAAAATCATCGACTTGGAGCAAGGCGGCACCTCCATACCCGAGGTGCAACCCGTTGCATTCATAGCGACGAAGGAGAAGAAAGAAGAGTCTACATCAAGTAGACTCCCCATCGATGCCTCCAAGCTCGACAACGAGGAAATGGCGCTCATCATAAAGAGCTTTCGCCAAATCCTCAAGCAAAGGAGGGGGAAGGACTACAAACCCCACTCCAAGAGGGTGTGCTACAAGTGTGGTAAGCTCGGTCATTTTATTGCAAAATGTCCTATATTTAGTGACAGTGACAAGGGTGACGACAAGAGGGGAAAGAGGAAGGAGAAGAAGATATACTACAAGAAGAAGGGTGGCAATGCCCATGTATGTCGGGAATGGAACTCCGACATGAGCTCCACAGACTCCTCCGACGAGGACGCCATCAACATCGCTGTCACCAAAGGCCTCCTCTTCCCCAACGTCGGCCACAAGTGCCTCATAGCAAAGGACGACAAGAAAAAGAAGGTACAAGCTAGACCCATGATCACCTAGCTTTAATTAAACAACAAAATGATCACATAGCACAACTAACTAGTAAAATTAATGAGCATGAGATAGAGAATGAAAATTTTAAATTTGATAGAAGCATGCTCTATAATGGGAGACGCCCTGACATCAAGGATGGCATTGGTTTCCAATAGAAAAGCAATGTCAAACTTAATGCCCCTAAAAGATTGTCTAATTTTGTTAAGGGCAAAGCTCCCATGGCTCAGGATAACGAGGGTTACATTTTATATCCTGTTGGTTATCCTGAGCATAAGATTAGGAGAATTCATGCTAGGAAGTCTCATTCTGTTTCCCATCATGCTTTTATGTATAAGAATGAGGCATCTAGCTCTAGGCATTCTACCCATGTTAAAATGTCTAAAAAGAAATCTCCTATTGCATCAAATGAGTCTAATGTTTCATTTAAGACTTTTGATGCTTCTTATGTGCTCACTAACAAATCAGGCAAAGTAGTTGCCAAATATGTTGGGGGCAAACACAAGGGCTCCAAAACTTGTGTTTGGGTACCCAAGGTGCTTGTTTCTAATGTGAAAGGACCTAAGACCGTTTGGGTACCTAAGAACAAGGCCTAAAATTGTTTTGCAGGTTTATGCATCCGGAGGCTCAAGTTGGATCATTGATAGCAGATGCACAAACCACATGACAGGGGAGAAAAGGATGTTCTCCTCCTACAAGAAAAATGATGATCCCCAACGTGCTATCACATTCGGGGATGGAAATCAAGATTTGGTCAAAGGACTTGGTAAAATTGCTATATCACCTGACCATTCTATTTCCAATGTTTTTCTTGTAGATTCTTTAGACTATAACTTGCTTTCAGATTCTCAATTATGTAAAATGGGCTACAACTGTCTTTTTACAGACTTAGGCGTTACTGTCTTTAGAAGAAGTGATGATTCAGTAGCATTTAAGGGAGTATTAGAGGGTCAGCTATACTTAGTTGATTTCAATAGAGCTGAACTCGATACTTGCTTAATTGCTAAGACTAATATGGGTTAGCTCTGGCATCACCGACTAGCCCATGTTGGGATGAAGAATCTTCACAAGCTTCTAAAGGGAGAACACATTTTGGGGCTAACAAATGTTCATTTTGAGAAAGACATGGTTTGTAGCGCATGTCAAGTAGGGAAGCAAGTTGGTACTCATCATCCACACAAGAACATCATGACGACCGACAGGCCGCTTGAGCTACTCCACATGGATTTATTCGGCGTGATTGCTTACATAAGCATCGGCGGGAGAAAGTATTGTCTTGTAATTGTGGATGATTATTCTCGCTTCACTTGGGTATTCTTTTTGCAGGAAAAATCAGAAACCCAAGAGACCTTAAAGGGATTCTTGAGACGGGCTCAAAATGAGTTCGGATTGAGAATCAAAAAGATAAGAAGCGACAACGAGACAGAGTTCAAGAATTCTCAAATTGAAGGCTTTCTTGAGGATGAAGGCATCAAGCATGAGTTCTCTTCTCCCTACACACCTCAGCAAAATGGTGTAGTGGAGAGGAAGAATAGAACTCTACTGGACATGGCAAGGACCATGCTTGATGAGTACAAGACTCCGGACCGGTTTTGGGCTGAGGCGATTAACACCGTCTGCTACTACATCAACCGGCTCTACCTTCACCGAATCCTCAGGAAGACATCTTATGAACTCCTCACCGGTAAAAAGCCCAATGTTTCATATTTTAGAGTCTTTGGTAGCAAATGTTTTATTCTTATTAAAAGAGGTAGAAAATCTAAATTTGCTCCTAAGGTTGTAGAAGGCTTTTTACTTGGTTATGACTCAAACACAAGGGCATATAGAGTCTTCAACAAATTCACTGGATTAGTTGAGGTTTCTTGTGACATTGTGTTTGATGAAACTAATGGCTCCCAAGTGGAGCAAGTTGATCTTGATGAGCTAGATGATGAAGAGGCTTCGTGCGTCGCACAAAGGAACATGTCCATTGGGGATGTGTGTCCTAAGGAATCCGACGAGCCCACTCAAGCACAAGATGAACCATCATCTTGAAATCAAGCATCTCCACCAACCTAAGATGAGGATCAAGCTCGAGACAATGAAGAAGAAGATCAAGAAGATAAGCCACCTCAAGAGGAGGGCAATGATCAAGGGGGAGATGACAATGATCAAGACAAGGAAGATGATCAAGAAGTACAGGGTCAAAGACCGCCACACCCAAGAGTCCACCAAGCGATTCAAAGAGATCACCCCGTGAACTCCATCCTCGACGATATTCATAAGGGGGTAACAACTCGATATCGAGTCACTCATTTTTGTGAACATTACTCTTTTGTTTCCTCTATTGAGCCATACAGGGTAGAGGATGCACTAAGAGACTCGGATTGGGTGTTGGCAATGCAAGAGGAGCTCAACAAGTTCACAAGGAATGAGGTATGGCATTTAGTTCCACGTCCTAACCAAAATGTTGTAGGAACCAAGTGGGTTTTCCGCAACAAGCAAGATGAGCATGGTGTGGTGACAAGGAACAAAGCTCGACTTGTGGCCAAGGGATATTCACAAGTCGAAGGTTTGGATTTCGGTGAAACCTATGCACCCGTAGCTAGACTTGAGTCAATTCGTATATTACTTGCCTATGCTACTTACCATGGCTTTAAGCTCTATCAAATGGACGTGAAAAGTGCCTTCCTCAATGGACCAATCAAGGAAGAGGTCTATGTTGAGCAACCTCCCGGCTTTGAAGATATTGAGTACCCTAACTATGTGTATAAACTCTCTAAGGCACTTTACAGGCTCAAGCAAGCCCCAAGAGCATGGTATGAATGCCTAAGAGATTTCCTTATCACTAATGGCTTCAAAGTCGGCAAAGCCGATCCTACTCTTTTTACTAAAACTATTGCAAAAGATTTGTTTGTATGCCAAATTTATGTTGATGATATCATATTTGGGTCTACTAACAAATCTACATGTGAAGAGTTTAGTAGGATCATGATTCAAAAATTTGAGATGTCTATGATGGGGGAGTTGAAGTATTTCCTAGGATTTCAAGTTAAGCAACTCTAAGAGGGCACCTTCATTAGCCAAACCAAGTATATTCAAGACATACTCAACAAGTTTGGAATGAAGGATGCCAAGCCCATCAAGACACCCATGGGAACCAATGGGCATCTCGACCTCGACACAGGGGTAAATCCATAGATCAAAAGGTATACCGGTCGATGATAGGATCTCTACTCTATTTATGTGCATCTCGATGGATATTATGCTTTATGTATGCATGTGTGCAAGGTTCCAAGCCGATCCTAAAGAAATTCATATTAGGGCCGTGAAGAGAATCATGAGATATTTATTTTACACACCTAAGTTTGGTCTTTGGAACCCCAAGGGATCCACTTTTGACTTAATAGGATACTCAGATGCTGATTGGGCAGGGTGTAGAATTGATAGGAAGAGCACATCAGGGACTTGTCAGTTTTTGGGAAGATCTCTGGTGTCTTGGGCTTCAAAGAAACAAAACTCTGTAGCTCTTTCTACCGCCGAAGCCGAGTATATTGTCGTAGGTCATTGTTGTGCACAATTACTTTGGATGAGGCAAACCCTCAGGGACTACAGCTACAAATTGAGCAAAGTCCCTCTCCTATGTGACAATGAGAGTGCAATCCGCATGGCGGATAATCCCGTTGAACGCAGCCGCACTAAGCACATAGCCATTCGGTATCACTTTTTGAGGGATCACCAACAAAGGGGGGATATCGAGATTGCTTATGTTAGCACAAAAGAATAATTAGTCGATATCTTTACCAAACCTTTAGATGAGAAAACCTTTACCAAACTTAGGAATGAGCTAAAAATTCTTGATTCTCGGAATTTTGATTGAAACATTGCACACATAGCTCATTTATATACCTTTGATCAAATCTCTTTTATGTCTACGACTAATGTATTTTCAAGTGTATTCCCATGCTAAGTCATAGATTGAAAGGGAAATGGAGTCTTCGGCGAAGACAAGGCTTTCACTCCACTCTATTGGTATCATTTACCCTTCGCCGTCACTCAACACCACTCTCCACTTTGGTATAATCTTCACTCATGTTCATGTGTACCATTAGGGGAGAAAATAGTAGGGCTCTCTAAAGACTCCGTTTTTGGCGGTTAATACCAAAGGGGGAGAAATATTAAGCCCAAAGCAAAAGGACCGCACCACCAACCTTCAAAAAATTTCGAAATAATGATTTATGTCTTTTCAATTGGTATCTTAAAATGAAAATTTCTAATTGACATATTTCTAAATTGGTATGTTTTTCAATTGGTTAAGAATTTTCAAATTGGTATCTAAAAATTATTTGATCTTCTTTCAATTGGTAAAACCCTCTTGAACACTAAGAGGAGAATTTCATCCAAGGGGAGTTTTGTTTAAGTCAAAGGAAAAACATTTGAAACAGGGGGAGAAAATTTCAAATCTTGAAAATGCTTCTCGAAATCTTATTCATATACCTTTGACTACTTGCAAAAAGACTTTGAAAAGATTTTCCAAAAGAATTTGCAAAAACAAAACAAGTGGTGCAAGTGTGGTCCAAAATGTTAAACAAAAGAAAGCAACCATGCATATCTAATAAAACTATAAATTGATTTAATTCCAAGCAACCTTTGCACTTACCTTATGCAAACTAGTTCAATGCCGCACTTATATATTTGCTTTGGTTTGTGTTGGCATCAATCACCAAAAAGGGGGAGATTGAAAGGGAAATAGGGTTTAACCTTTTCCTAAATGATTTTGGTGGTTGAAATGCCCAACACAAACAATTGGACTAACCAGTTTGCTCTAGATTATATATTCTACAGGTGCCAAAGGTTCAACACAAACCAATAAAAAGATCAAAGTTAGGGTTCAAAAGAAAGGAGCAAAAGAAACCGAAGAGAACCCTGGTCTGGAGCACCGGACTGTCCGGTGTGCCACCGGACAGTGTACGGTGCCCAGGGCCGTACAACTTCAAACTTGCCACCTTTGGGTTTCTGGAGAGCCGCTCCGCTATAATTCACCGGACTGTCCGGTGTGCCAGTAGAGCAACGGCTAGCTAGCGCAACGGTCGGCTGCAACGAGCGCCTGCAACGTGAACAGTGCACGGACAGTTCGCGTAGAGTCAGAGCAGCCGCCAGAAGGCGCACCGGACTGTGAATAGTGCCTGTCAGGTGCGGCACCGGACTGTCCGATGCCCCAAGACGACAAAGCTCCAACGGTCGAAACCGTCAGAACCCTAACGGTTGGGTGACGTGGCTGGCGCACCGGACAGTGTCCGGTGGCGCACCGGACTGTCCGGTGCGCCCATCGACAGATAGCCTCCCTAACGGCTATGTGGTGGTTGAGGGCTATAAATACCCCCAAACACCACCACTCCAAGCATCCAAGTTTTTTAGACATCTCATTCAATACAAGAGCTAGTGCAATCAATACAAGACACAATTCAAAAGCATCAAAGCATCTCCAAGTCCCAAATACACTGCAAACACCTAGTGACTAGAGAGAGAGAGTTTTGCTCGTGTTCTTGGATCACTTTCTTCTTCCTCATTCTTGTTCTTCAAGCACTTGTAATCAAAGCAAGAGACACCAATTGTGTGGTGGTCCTTGTGGGGTCTAAGTGACCCGTTTGATTAAAGAGAAAGCTCACTCGGTCTAGGTGACCGTTTGAGAGAGGGAAAGGGTTGAAAGAGACCCAGTCTTTGTGACCACCTCAACGGGGACTAGGTTCTTTGGAACCAAACCTCGGTAAAACAAATCACCGTGTCATCCGCTCTATTTTCTTGGTTGATTTATTTTCCCCTCTCTTTCGGACTCGAATTTATTTCTAACGCTAACCCCGACTTGTAGTGTCTGCTTAAGTTTGTAAATTTCAGATTCCGCCTATTCACCCCCCTCTAGGCGACTTTCAGTTGTCGACGTTGCCTTCGGGGTCGCGCTAGTCCGAGAGGCACATGCTTCTCTTCGTCGAGTGATCCGGGTCTATGCCCGAGTGGGCGATGTGGACAACGGAGTTCATCAGGCCGGAGGCGAGGACTCGGTCGGCCGAGCCATAGGCGTCACACCATCCCTGGGCCCGCCCGACTTTGGCGCGATCTTGCGCGGAACGAAAACCCGCCGAGGTTCTTGCGCTTCAGGGCCTGCCGGCAAAATTCTCACTGGCGCTATTTGTGGCAACCCTGCATCCGCTTTTGGCACCACCGGGAAATATTTCTTCCTGGATGGATCTGTTATGCGGTGCAAGATACCTCTCTGATATGCGATGCAGGGGATGGATCCGAAGTGGAAGATCTCTCCGGCATTGAAGGTGATCAAGGTGCTGAAGATGATTGTGATGGAGTCGTCATCTATCAACGTCGCACCCCTACCTGGCGCGCCAGCTGTCGGTGTTTGTGACGCGACCGCGCACCACAGGGTTACCCACATGATGCTTTTGGGTAGGACGACATTGTTGATCGCGACTCGATGGTTTGTGTAGAGGCATACCGGAATCACTCACAGAGTTATACATGTTTAGGTTGCTTAGAATTGCATAATACTCTACTTCTAGTTGTGGTTTGGTATTGATCTCTGGAGTACGAGGATTACAAGCTGAGCTTGGTGAGGGTTGTGGATGAAGATGTGCTGGAGTGGTTCGTGATGAGATGAGATATTTCGTAGGGGGTCCCCATCGGCCTTATATACACGAAAGAGAGTTATCCCATTACAAGTTGCGATTACTATCTACTTGCCTATCTCCTTCTTTATCGCAAATTATATCCCTGCATATCCGAAGTCTTCATCGCCTAGTCGCCCGAGTTATCGCCAAGTGTGTAGCCCTTCGGGTGTTTGTAACTGCATCACCCGACACATTCGTGCTTCAGTGGCGCTTAACTCGGATATCGGTCTTCGTCATCTTGGATCGATTTCGCCCAAGCTGGTTACATCCTGCCGGCCCATCCCATAGGACGACTCATCGGGAAGCCCGCCAAGCGGCCCGTGGTATGTTTTAGTGTTCATGGGGACCCGGGGATATCTATCCCCCATACCCACCGTAAGCTAGGGGTGATAATGAGCTCTAGATTTTACACTACAAACTTTAAGTATTAAATTGAATTAGGATCAGACTCTATTCTTATTTATTTTTAAACTAAAATTATTTAAGAACCCTAACTTTCTGTGAAGGGATATTTGGATCGTGATTCATTAGACTTAAGGCAGCACCTTAAGGCAGCCGGACATGAGTCGCCCGCCATCCAAGTAGCTGCTGGCTCAACTCAAATTTACGAAATCTTCCGTGAAAAGAAAATCGATTTCTGTGATGGGAAAAAATAGTAGAAAAATTGGTGAAGAACTGGTTCGAGGTCTAGAGAGCTGGGCCGCTGTTACTTGGACACATCCAAGGTTGTCGCTGGGCCGCGCCTGCCTGTCTATCGCCATCTTTGTTGGACAGGGCAGCAGTTTGTCGCCATGGCCTGCAAAAACAAGACCTCCTGTCCTAGAACCTGGGAGAGACTGGGCTGGGACTGGGACTAGGAGCGAGAAGATGCCATGGGATGAACGCACGCACTGCATTCGTTTATCTATTTTATAATTATTTCCAGGATCTTAATTAGATTCGAGAGGTTTTGGCTCTCCGAGAGAAAAAAAAACTAAAAAGTTAGAATGCCTTGGTAACCGGATTGAGCAGCAAGTGTTTGGTCACTGGTCAGCTTTCGAATAAAAATCCAGGCAGTATTATACGCACGATATATATCCCTTTCGGTGCGGTGGCGCTTTTCTTCTGTGAGACGGAGACGAGAATAAATAGACAGTGATGCGAATGCTTAGCTCCAGCTGCCTTTTGCTTCGATGATTATTGGACGGTGGAAATATGTCTGTCTGGCTGTGGTTCGACGGGAACAACCGGACCTGGTGCGGCCTCCCGACGAACACACTCCACAGCTTGCCAGTATTTTACTCGCCCGGCGGCCATGGCCGGCCGGCCGACCGGCCACAGCACAGTCTGCATGCTGTAGTAGTCTGAATACCTGCCGCCTGCCAGCGGCCGGGATCCGATCCAGGGATACGGGCTACCTACTGCTTTCTGCTGGGTGTAAGTTACAGTGGATCACCAGATCTGCTATTTTCTCTCTGTCAACACAGTTTAGACGCGATAAGATATTAAAGACTCATCTTCCTTCTCAGAAGCACGACAGAGAACACACGAGACATAAGATGTATGGTTAAACCTCTACATCTTTCTCTTTTAATTTGTATTCTATATAAATGGTACATGTTCTATATATATAGATGTAATACACCTAAGGGTGCATGTTATATATATATATATATATAGACCTGAAGCGGAGCGCCAGCTGCCGGGCGAGGCCGACGTACACACGCACCTCATGTATAACATGCATGTCCAGCTGCCGCCGTGTCAGTGAGAACAACATGCGATGATCATGATCGGTTGAGCACCAGTGCACCACTGCTTGCATCGGTCGGTAGTCGGTACTACTAACACTCAGAATATAAATCTTGTTTTTTATACCTTAATTAGTCCCTAATGTAACCATATAATAAAAAATAATATCAACACTTCATATATATATATATATATATATATATATATATATATATATATATATATATATCCCAAAGAGATTTATTATAAAATTGTACATATCCCATAATTGAACTTACTACATGTAATAAATATTAACATTCCTTAGGAAAGCAAGAGTGGTGCATCGTGACTTCAACTATCATAATATGTAACTTTTTTAGTTTAGAAAAATGTAATCATATATATATTGTTGGTCAAAGTTAAAATAGTTTGACTTGAAAAAAATTCTAAAACGACTAAATTATATAGACGAAGTAATATTTTGGGACGGAGGGAGCATACCTTAATTAAATTTAAGGTTAATTGACTTGTAGGAAAAACATATATCGTTTTCAAGAAGAAAATAATAATATCATGTGTTGGATTGGATCCGCGCGCGCACTGCGACTCGATAAAAGGTGACGGCAACGACAAGGTAGGCAGCTGAAGACGTACGTGAGTACGTGTTTGTTCTCTTGCTAGTGGGGCCGATATTATCCACATGGACAATATCCAACAAGCAATCTACTGCGATCAAATCGACCGATCCCTCCCTCCAAAAAGAGACAACATATATATGATATGCATTATACTGTACATATATTGATGCCTGCAAGTTCGCTTTATTCGACGGGTAGAGTGTCTTGGGGTTATTTAGATTAAAGCTAATTGTTTGGACTGATGCTGTTGTAATCTATAGAGATAAAAACACCGTAAAAACAGTAGAAAATGGTATAGATTAAAGCCAAATGAATATGATGTTAGATGCCAATGCAAGTCAAATATCTAGCAGCAATTCTTTATTCTTTAATCTTTTACCTAGCCTGTCACAGGAGCTAAGACAACTTTTATGTATATTTCTTTGTGCAGTGCCTTTATGGATATTGAAAGGGAAATAGGCTTTAAAACCTTTTCCTAAATGATTTTGGTGATTGAATGTCCAACACAAACAATTGGACTAATTAGTTTGCTCTAGATTATATGTTCTACAGGTGCCAAAGATTCAACATAAAACCAATAAAAAGAACAAGACAAGAGTCAAAATAAAGGAGCAAAGGGGCAACCGAAGGCACCCTGGTCTGGCGCACCGGACTGTCCGGTGTGCCACCGGACAGTGAACAGTACCTGTCCGGTGCACCAGGGAACTCAGACTCCAACTCGCCACCTTCGGGAAAGTCTAGGGCCGGCGCGCTATAATTCACCGGACTGTCCGGTGTACACCGGACAGTGTCCGGTGCTCCAACGGAACGCGGCCTCCGGAACTCGGCAGCCTCGGGATTTCACGAAGACTGCTCCGCTAAAATTCACCGGACTGTCCGGTGTGCACCGGACTGTCCGGTGTGCCAGCGGAGCAACGATCATCTTCGCGCCAACGGTCGACTCTGACGGTAAACAGTGCAGAACAGTACACGCGGCAGAAGTCAGAGCAGAGGATCAGAGAGGCACCGGACTGTCCGGTGCCACATGAGGACAAAAGCCTCCAACGGTCGACCAGCTCCAACCCCAACGGATAGGATGACGTGGCTGGGGCACCGGACATGTCCGGTGTGCACCGGACTGTCCGGTGCGCCCATCGCCAGCAGACTTCATCAACGGCTAGTTTTTGGATGGTGGCTATAAATACCACCCCAACCGGCCACTTCAAAGTGTGGGAGTCCAAGCAACATTCCAAGTCATCTAGTTGACATACTCAAGCCCTCCCAACCACATATATTCATTGATCCATCCTATACACAAGATTTAGATCACTACAACCAACACAAGTGCCACAAAAGAGAGAGCAAGCAATTGAGAGCTACTCAATTGAGTTTAGCCCTAGCGCCTTGTGAGATTCATTGAGAGATAGTGTGTGCTACATCTTTGTGTTCATTTGCGCGTGGAGTTTTTGACTCCCATTCGAACTTCCTCCAAAGTGTTGGAGGCTTGTAAAAGCTAGCAAGAGACACCAAAGATTGTGGTGGTCCTTGTGGGATCGAGAGTGATCCTTGAGAAGAAGAAGAGCTCGCCGATCCTTGTGTGATCGGGAGAGAGGGAAAGGGTTGAAAAAGACCCGTCCTTAAGTGGACTCCTCAACGGGGACTAGGCCTTCGAGGGCCGAACCTCGGTAAAACAAATCACCCGTGTTCATTGTGCTTTTGCTTGTGATTTGTTTGCTTTCCCTTACTCTAAGTTCTCTTGCACTATTCTTTGCTCATATCATTTGGTGTTGCTTCAAGTTAAAATCTCATTTAAGTGAAGCAACACTCCGCAAGAAAAGAACTTGAGTTAGTGCTCTTTTTCATCTAAGCTTTCTTGCTTTGTTATCATAGAATTATTAGTTGTATTGATTTATCACTTCCGCATTATTTGAAAGCTATACTCTTTACTAGCAAGAACTTAGTTTTTATACTCCGATAATTGTTCATCTTGTTCTAACCACTAATCAAAGGATCTAGTTGGGGGATAAAGTTTTAATTTTCAGGTTTCGCCTATCCACCCCCCCTCTAGGCGACTTTCAATTGGTATCGGAGCTAGGCACTTCATCTTGAGTCTAACAACTCGAAGTGATGGCTCGTAGAAGATCCCAAAAGAACAAGAAGACCCAGGAGAACCCAACTCGGAAGGAGGTAACTCTTGAGATTTTATTTGATGATTGTTCTAACTATGATTCATGGTCATCTAGTGTGATAAATGCTTTTAGAACCATAGATCCTCGATTAGAACAAATTATAGACAAGAGTATTTTTCCCTCTAATTTCAATGGAAAAATTAATTCCGAGGAGGACCAAAGATGTTATCGCTTAAACTATCTAGCTTTTGACATCTTAACTAATTCTCTTAGCAAAGAAGATTATCATGCCTTCATATCAAACTATGACGAATCCGTCCATGATGCGCATGATATTTGGACTAGAATTAGAAGCAAATTTGATGAGTCCAAACATGATAGTTCATTTTGTGTCTCTACTTCCTTTGGTATTTGTGATACTAACCCTTGCAAGGAAGAAGAAGAGAATGAACGATGGAGACCAAACGATGAATCCACCTCTCCAAAAGGTTTGTCTTCCCATTTCGATTCCCACATGTGTTGTGTGGCTAATGAAAATGATAGCGGAAGCACAAATGAGGATGAGGAGGAAGAAAGAAGCTTTGTGCATCTCTACGCTCGCCTAAGCCAAGAAGATAAGGCGGTCATGCTCAAACTTCTAGAAAGAGCGAGAGAGCAAAGCGAAGCTCGTCAAAGGCTAGAAGATATTCTCTCCATAAAGATGCAACACTTTGACGAGTTGACTAAAGAACATGAGGAGCTAAAGGGCTCTCATGTTGATTTGGTCCAAAGGTATGAAACTATTTCAATTGAGCAAGATAACGCTTCACATTGTATCACTCAATTAGTAAATAGGAATACCTTGCTCAAGGACCAAGTAGAAAAGCTAAAAATTGAAAATCTAGCTTTTCAAGAAAAATATGATATGCTCCTATGCTCTCATGAAAATCTTAGAGATGATCATATCATATTAAACATTGCTCATGAGGTTGTGATAGAAAATTTAAAATCCCAACAACCTCACTCATGCACATGTATTCAAATTGATACTATATTACCATGTGCTAATGCTTGTTGTTCATCGACAAGCAAATCTTCTTTTGAGCTAGAACTTGCAGGAACAAATGATAATGCATATCAAAAGCTCAAGGAAGAAAATGAGAGGCTAAAAATGAGCTTGACACAACTAAAAGGGAAGTGCATTGCTCAACCTTCTCAAGATAACCGTGATCACATGGTGAAGAAGCTTGAGACAGGAACAACCGTGGCATGCACTACATCCCTTGAAGAAAATGTCAAGGATTTGAGGATTGCAATGAGGAGGGAACAAAATATGAAATTCATCACCTCCTCCAAAAGCCTCAACCACGCCTCCACAAAAGGTAACATCCAAGGTAATGATCAAGTCACACTTCACATTAAGAGGTGTAGTGAATGCTTTGAAGAGGGGCACTTGATTAGGTCGTGTCCCTACATTAAAAATGGCTTGATTATTAACAAGGATGATAGACTTTGTTTTAAATGCTCCAAGAAGGGACACTTGCTTAGATCTTGTCCCCATTTAAAACAAAGAGGCATAGGGTTAGAAAAGAAAATTTTTACTAACCATGTAGCAAGCAACAAACAAGGAAGGAAGAAAGTTTCAAAACTTGGAAAACGCCTATGCTACACATGCCGGGAAAAGGGACATCAATGCAAGGATTGTCCCATTGGTAACAATTTCACTCCTAACTTGTCAATTGATTCTCATATAACTAGGCAACCCAAAATTGCAACTTGTGCTAGAAAGGTAATGAGTTTACCTAGTACTAACACAAAGGATTTTTGGGTTGCTAGATCTTTGTTGACTAACCATGATGGACCCATTAAGCGATGGGTACCAAAATATGCTTGACAAGCCTTGTAGGAGAAGGAGATGGTATGAACCTTTGGGGTGCTTGAGGGAGTTAATTCAATTCTTATCAACTCAAGCTATCAATCTTCAAATGATTTACATATTCAAGATTGACCCAAGGTTACTTCAGTTTATTGTATTCAAAACTCATATCATCTCGGGAAGATATTAATGTTGTAGGAAATAAAGAATCATCATGTGCGGAATATCAAAGCCTACAACATGGAGGAAAGTCAATGGATGGTAACATTTATATTCTTAAGTGTAATTATCTTAATTTGCCATGTGTCTTGTGTAGTCACATAGAAATAGAAAGCACTTAAGGATGTTTTAAAATTATGTCATCATTCTTTGAAGAAATTCCTCTCATATGGTAGATTGTGTATTTATCAAATTCTATATTATGACAATCTACATGTTTTAAATTGTTGCAAGTTCATATGGCATGTTTTTACATTAATTATTCTATTATTGCCATGTTCTAGATATAGAGAGATATTTCATGTTCTTAAAAGAATAAGGTGTCATGTAAGGAATTCAAATACTTAGGACACTTATAAAAGGAAAAATTCTCTCTATAGCTAGAAAAGTGAGACTATTGTTTTTATCTGGGTAATTTAAGTAGTCTCACTTGTAGAGATAAATTTCTCTACGGAAATGCGTAATCCATCATGACAAGGAAGATCAATCCAATAATTTAGGTTGTATGTTTTATTGCTTAAATTGGATATGATTCTTCTACATTTATCGCTCTCCATGTTATGAATTAGATTTATTCCCTTAAGTCTCAAGAATTTAACCATGCTTGTTTTATGAGTTAAAACTAGGCATACTTCATGGAATAATCTAGTTCATATTATAAAGTTTCCATGCCAATAGTAATTCACTTTTCATTCTTTATCAAAATGATTACAAAATGGAAACTAGTGCTTGTGTTGCTAACGTATCTCTTGAGCTTACTTATAAATATGCATAGAAGGGAAAGTACACAAGCCTCATGGGTTGATCTTCACCCAAAAGAAGAAAGGTAAAAGCAAAGGTATGGGAACTCATCTTCTTAATTATGTTTAGTTCCCATCTCAATGGGTATTTAATCTAAATTATCATATTCTACCCTTGTGAGGAATAGATTCGCTATTGGACCGAAATTAACTAAGTGTGCATTCAAATATCATTTTCTTAATGCTCATGTCCATTAGAATCTATTTAATGCCTTTGCGATATTTATATATATGTTATCATATTGATTTGCTTCCAAGTGATGATTAACTAACTTCAATATGATAAAGTAAAATCTCCAATGATTATTAAAATGCTTAAAAGGTGCTCACTCATTTTTCTCAAATGAAATGCACTAATGTTAAGGATTTTACTTCATGTCTGTGTGACTTGTGGATGATAAATTTTTGTATGCTAATTATCTAAAGTAATCATCTTTCACCATATACTCCCTTGCGCTATTAACATGTCTCTTGAGTATTTTCAATAAGTTTGGAAGGAAAAAGAGACAAATATAAAGGGAGGACCTCAAATGAAAAAGAAAGAACATCAAGGACAACAACACCTACTTGGACAATAAGGTTTTCACAACAATCAATGGTGTGGCTGTAAGCATTCTAAATCCTTTTTCATTATGAGGTTACCAGGCTTAAGTTGTTTATTGCAAAATTTATGAGCCTTGATCAAGATGTATAATGATTCTCCTTTTATGTTCTTAAAATTGAATGCATTGAAATCAATTCTCTCAATTACTTGATGCATATCTTTAGGGGGAGTCCATTATTATATTTTGATTATGTTGAGACTATTGCTTTATCTTAGTAATTTCATATAGTCTCTTGCATGAGAATAATGTTTCTCATATAGTATGCTACTTCACATCAATCAAACTTGTTAAAGTAATATCGCTTTTATCAAGGATTATTGCTTTCATTTCTAAAAGTAGCATGCTTATTGGATTCTCCTATTTTTAAGCTTAATTGAAAATTTAATGCCTTTGTTGTTCTCTCTTGATCGCATATTGGTTGATCATTGAACAACTTCAATTATCACTTATGCTTCTTAGTGCCTCATGTAATTTCAATTTGATCTCAATTGGTAATTATTAATTGACATCTATCTTGATATGCACTAAGGAAAAAGGAGAATTCATGATTCATTTATGCAACTTGTGATCCATTTGATATATGCTAACAATAACTTGAAAAAGATCACTAGTTGTAGAACTCTCTCTTGTGCAAAGTATTTCCATATATTGTCATTGAGTATAGGTCTTAAGCAACTAAGACTAAGGACAAAGCACAATGAAGAGAGTGTCTCTATGAGAAGGTACAAAAGGGTAAAACCACTTCCTTTCATTTAAACTTGTACCTAAATCTTCCTCTTATAAGCATTCTTTGCATATCTTATATATAAGGAAGAGAAAGCATGTCCTTTGCATTTATCCCTGCTTCATACCTAGTTTAACCTCTTAAAATTTCACTCATGCATTATTGCATCTTTGCTAAAACTAGATGAAGTGATTCTATTGTCAAAGAGCTTAAAGCTTAACCTTGTAACGAGGATAAGCTACCTTTGTTCCAAAGGTGGATGGTCCTTAAGTCTCTTTGAAATCTTTAAAGGAAAATGCTTAAAATGTTTGCTACATGCTTTCATAAGTGCATAAACTGTCTTGAGCATCACTCATATACTATGACACAATGCACTTCACTTTCTCTATGATATAGACTTGTTCTCATTAACCTAATTATGTGCACTTGGCATTTAAGGCGAAAATATGTATTCATCTCAAGGCACATATTTAGGGGGAGAAATCTATATTATATAGAACTATGATCATGCTTAATTGACATATCTCTTGATCATATCTCTTTCATTTTGGTACAAATGCATATATCCTATTATTCCCGTACCATGACTACGACTAATATGTTTCCAAGTATATTACTATGCTAAGTCGTAGATTGAAAGGGAAATGGAGTCTTCGGCGAAAACCAAGGCTTCCACTCCATATATCATACTTCGCCATCACTCCAAGCAACTCTCTATTCTTTGGGGGAGAAATGAGCATCAAAGAAAAGGACTTCGTCTTTGGAGAGAGTAAGAGCCCAAAGCTAAAAGACCGGACTTCGCCTTTGGTATCATCTTAACTCATTTATTTTTGCCCAAAGGGGAAGATAGCACTTCAAGGGCTCTAATGATTCCGTTTTTGGCGATTCATGCCAAAAAGGGGGAGAAATGAGCCCAAAGCAAAAGGACCAGCCCAAAGCAAAAGGACCGCACCACCACCACCAAATTCAAAAACTTAGTGCTTTCCAAAAGTATTTATCATTTGGTATCCTATTGTGTTCAAAAAGGGGGAGAAAGTAGTATTTCAAAAATGGTATATCAAAACCCTCTTGAACACTAAGAGGTGGATCTCTTTTAGGGGGAGTTTTGTTAAGTCAAAAGAAAAGCATTTGAAACAGGGGGAGAAAATTTCAAATCTTGAAAATGCTTTACAAACTCTTATTCATTTACCTTTGACTATTTGCAAAAGATCTTTGAAATGGATTTACAAAAAGAATTTGCAAAAACAAAACATGTGGTGCAAGCGTGGTCCAAAATACTAAATAAAGAAAGAAAGCATCCGTGCATATTTTATGAAATGAATATTGGTTTAATTCCAAGTAATCTTTGCACCTATTCTATGCAAACTAGTTCAATTATTCTCTTATATATTTGCTTTGGTTTGTGTTGGCATCAATCACCAAAAAGGGGGAGATTGAAAGGGAAATAGGCTTTAAAACCTTTTCCTAAATGATTTTGGTGATTGAATGTCCAACACAAACAATTGGACTAATTAGTTTGCTCTAGATTATATGTTCTACAGGTGCCAAAGATTCAACATAAAACCAATAAAAAGAACAAGACAAGAGTCAAAATAAAGGAGCAAAGGGGCAACCGAAGGCACCCTGGTCTGGCGCACCGGACTGTCCGGTGTGCCACCGGACAGTGAACAGTACCTGTCCGGTGCACCAGGGAACTCAGACTCCAACTCGCCACCTTCGGGAAAGTCTAGGGCCGGCGCGCTATAATTCACCGGACTGTCCGGTGTACACCGGACAGTGTCCGGTGCTCCAACGGAACACGGCCTCCGGAACTCGGCAGCCTCGGGATTTCACGAAGACTGCTCCGCTAAAATTCACCGGACTGTCCGGTGTGCACCGGACTGTCCGGTGTGCCAGCGGAGCAACGGTCATCTTCGCGCCAACGGTCGACTCTGACGGTAAACAGTGCAGAACAGTACACGCGGCAGAAGTCAGAGCAGAGGATCAGAGAGGCACCGGACTGTCCGGTGTGCACCGGACTGTCCGGTGTGCACCGGACTGTCCGGTGCCACATGAGGACAAAAGCCTCCAACGGTCGACCAGCTCCAACCCCAACGGATAGGATGACGTGGCTGGGGCACCGGACATGTCCGGTGTGCACCGGACTGTCCGGTGCGCCCATCGCCAGCAGACTTCATCAACGGCTAGTTTTTGGATGGTGGCTATAAATACCACCCCAACCGGCCACTTCAAAGTGTGGGAGTCCAAGCAACATTCCAAGTCATCTAGTTGACATACTCAAGCCCTCCCAACCACATATATTCATTGATCCATCCTATACACAAGATTTAGATCACTACAACCAACACAAGTGCCACAAAAGAGAGAGCAAGCAATTGAGAGCTACTCAATTGAGTTTAGCCCTAGCGCCTTGTGAGATTCATTGAGAGATAGTGTGTGCTACATCTTTGTGTTCATTTGCGCGTGGAGTTTTTGACTCCCATTCGAACTTCCTCCAAAGTGTTGGAGGCTTGTAAAAGCTAGCAAGAGACACCAAAGATTGTGGTGGTCCTTGTGGGATCGAGAGTGATCCTTGAGAAGAAGAAGAGCTCGCCGATCCTTGTGTGATCGGGAGAGAGGGAAAGGGTTGAAAAAGACCCGTCCTTAAGTGGACTCCTCAACGGGGACTAGGCCTTCGAGGGCCGAACCTCGGTAAAACAAATCACCCGTGTTCATTGTGCTTTTGCTTGTGATTTGTTTGCTTTCCCTTACTCTAAGTTCTCTTGCACTATTCTTTGCTCATATCATTTGGTGTTGCTTCAAGTTAAAATCTCATTTAAGTGAAGCAACACTCCGCAAGAAAAGAACTTGAGTTAGTGCTCTTTTTCATCTAAGCTTTCTTGCTTTGTTATCATAGAATTATTAGTTGTATTGATTTATCACTTCCGCATTATTTGAAAGCTATACTCTTTACTAGCAAGAACTTAGTTTTTATACTCCGATAATTGTTCATCTTGTTCTAACCACTAATCAAAGGATCTAGTTGGGGGATAAAGTTTTAATTTTCAGGTTTCGCCTATCCACCCCCCCTCTAGGCGACTTTCAGATATTCAATTTAAACTATATATATAATGTATACAAAGAAATATGCTTATTTCTATGATTATTTAGAGGTATAGATACAAATAAATATGTTCATCTCTATGCTCATTTGTACATGTGGATACCTCGAAGGTGTTGCATCTAGATCACTAAGACGAACCGCGCGGGGACGTGAAGGACGCCGACGACTGCACGACACTGCTCGACGCGTTCGTCTACATCGAGACGGCTTCCGCTGCCCTGCGCGTCTAGTTGCAATTCAATGACTTATAACAACAATAGTTCTTGGTTTAGGGGGTCAAATTTTTTGTTTTGCGCTAGTGTAGCCTTCCCATAACCGTACAGTTGTAACTCGCTCGGGTTGCTTTGCAACCTCTCTGAGTACCCTATTCGGTGAGGTGTCCGGTGGCACACTCGATATATTCGGTGTCTTATGGAATTTCCAAGCCACGCTGCAAACCTTACTGGGTGCCATATTCCGCGTGACGTCTTATGTACTTGTCGGTGTTTTGGACCTGAGGGACTCTCAACCGAACCGACTAGTGAATTTTGTGTCGCGTGTCCCTGCCCAGATGGGTTGATGCAAGATGAAACACAAGAGGAGGGATGATGCTTATATTATCTTGCACCGGGGTGCTTGCAGTAGGGGCTACAAGCTTCGCGAGAGAGGGAACCGGTCCCAGGTCTCTTGAGAAGTCTTGTGTTGCGGAGAGGAGTTCGATGTTTAAGCGAGTCCGTCTCCGTCGTCCTCGCAGCGTGCCATGGGTAGGCCCTGGGCATCTCCTTTTATAGATACAAGGAGGTGATCCAGCTGTACATGTGGGGGTGTAGCTGTGTGCTATCGTGGCCGGCGGAGAAGTGCTTGAGCCCTGTAGAATCGTAGCTGGCGGTGCGGCCCTGGGTCCTGCTGACGTTTCTTTGCCTTCGTAGAGAGCTGAGAACAATCGACGTCATGGACGCATGCAGGAAACCATCATTACCTGTTGCCGGAGTAATCTAGATGTGACACCGGTCTTGTTCCTTCGTAGCCCGAGGCGGCTAGCTAGGGGTAGGGTAATGATGTATCCCCTGTAGCGTAGTCGGTCCGAGGCCGAGGTTGGGCGAGGCAGTGACTTCTCCTGAGGCCGAGGCTGAGGTCGGGCGAGGTTGTGACTCCTCCCGAGGCCGAGGCTGAGGCCGAGGCCTAGGGTCGGGCGAGGCGGAGACCTTCTCCCAAGGCCGAGGCTGAGGCCGAGGCCTGGGGTCGGGCGAGGCGGAGCTCCCTGTTGCGCCCGAGGCTGAACTCGAGAGAGGTCGTGACTTACTGTTGTTAGTCTTACCCTGGTGGTTGGCACAGTAGTCGGAACAGGGTGAATAGTGTTGTTTTCCTGTCAGAATGATCAGTAAAGGGGCGAAGTGACTGCGGTCATTTCGACCTTGCCAACTGAGGCACGCGTGTCAGGATAAGGTGTTAGATGATCCCTGCATTAAATGCGCATGCGATACGGTCGGCGGTAAGGCGATTTGGCCGAGGTTGCTATACGACAAAGTTTGCCCGAGCTTAGCCTCGGGCGAGCCGGGGGTGCGCCCGCTGCCTGAGGAGGCCCTCGGGCGAGGTGTGAATCCGTCTGGGACTACTGTTCTTGCTCGAGGCTGGGCTCGGGCGAGACGAGATCGCGTCCCTTGGTAGATGAGGCTTTAACTTTGAGCTGTGCTTACCAGTCTTTACGGTCTGTTTTGAAGATGTTTTTCAGCCATGCTTAGGAGTATTGGGGGTACCCCTAATTATGTTACCCGACAGTAGCCCCCGAGCCTCAAAGGGAGTGTAGGCACTCGCTTGGAGGTTTTGCCGGATTTTTTTGCAAGGGGACTAGCCTTTCTCGGTTATATTTTATTCCGATGGGTGCGCGCGAGCGCACCCATCGGGTGTAGCCCCCGAGGCCTCGGAGGAGTGGTTTGACTCCTCTGAGGTCTTAATTCTTCTTGTGATTCCTCGGTCGGTCTTGTTGTTCCCTCATGCGGCCTGGACGCAGCCCGGATGCATGGTCAGGCTCCGAGTTTTTAAGATGGTTTGTCGACGTGGTCAACAATTTGGCCGTAGCCTGGTGTGAGAGCAGCCCCCGAGCCTCTGCACGGAGCGAGAGGACGATCGAGGACCGTCTCGGCTTTTTATTGCACGCCCCTTCGTCGCCTTTCTGCAAGGAGGGGGGAACGCGCCATGCTACCCTCGGTGGGCGCTGAACATGGTGTTTCTGGTGAGTTGCTATTGGGTAATCCGAGCGGACGCCCGAGCCCTGTTAGATAAGGGTCGACTAGTGGCCTAGAGGCACGCTCCAAAAGTACCTACAGGTGATTTGCTGGACCCGGACCCATTCGATAGGGTCCGAGGGCTTGGTACCTCCCTTCGGTGGGATTCCATTACAAACCGTTCCCGGTGGTCTCGGAAATGTCTTAGGGTACCTCGGGAGCGTAGCTCGAGCCTTGGCCATGTAACGGACGTACTCAGGGTCATCCCTGACTCTGCATGTTCTGAGGCAGCTGTCGAATCCCTTCGAGGGGCCAGCCTTCGAACCCCTGATCAGTAAAGGGCTCGAAGCCTGAGTGCTCTGGGGCGGTCGCCGAACCCCACGGGGCGCAACCTTCGAACCCCTGATTAGTAGGAGGGCTCGGGGCCCGTTTCTTTTGCTGCGAAGGGCTCCTTCGAAATGTCCCTTTTCTCGATCCCTGCGGAGAGAGAGAAAGAGAGAGGAAAGGAAGAAAGGAGATATTTCGAAACAGTGTGGCACACCTTTTTTGAGGCAGTCATCATGACGGAGGCGAAACGGCGCCCGCCCGCCTGCCAGAGGAGACGTGTGTCCTGCCAGGGAGTTAATGCGACGGGACGGGCAACTCGCGGGTATCTGTTGCGCGTGCGCGAGTCGTTCGAGGAATAGAACACGGGTGCGTCGTCTTTATGCTGTAGGAGAGGGCTCCCCTGCCGCTTCAGGGGAGGATGCGAGCCTGTAGGTGGGACCAGGGCCTGGTTGGTGGTTGGACCGCTGCTTCCGTACGTCTGTTGCTGCAATTACTGTCGGTCCGCCTATGGTCATACCAACTGTCGTGTCTATCCCCACGGCTGACTGACCTGTGACCGTCGCACTTAATTGGCACTGTTGGGTCATGTGCGGGGCTGCCTCGAGTCGTTGCACTGGTTCTGTAGTCCCGAGAAGACGCGACATTGGCGCAAGTGGCGGTGCGGTTTCTTTGCACATGGTAACCGGTGCGCCGGTTACATGACATGTGGGCCCGGGCCTCCATGCTGGACCGCTGGTTGCAACGAAGCTAAAAGGGTGCACAACCGTGGTGCGGTTGCACGCTTCTTGCGTGGTGGCCCGCCTTTTCGACCGCTGGTTTCGGCGAGGATGAGAGAGCGCTTAACCGCGGGGTGGTTGCATGCTTCGTGTGCGGCGGTTCGCCATCTTCGCGTTTCGGGTCAGTTTGTATGACATGTGGGACCTAGCCCCCGTGTTGTAGGGCGGGAACCCTGGAGCACGTCGGGGGAGACTTTGCTCGTGATGCTTTGGGGCGCGAGTGGGGAGATCTGTCTTTAAAAAGGGATCGATCTCCCGGGCAGTAGCCATGTCTTTGCTCTTCTCGCATTCATCGCGTCTTTCCATCTTCTGGGCCTCCAGATGGGGTGCATCGGTGTTGCCTTCTTCTTGCTACTGTTGGAGGAGCATGACCTCGTGGGGGTTGGCGCTCTTTAGTCATCGCTCGGCTTCAAGGATTTTCATCATGCAGCCCGGCTGCAGTTCCTCGCCAGTGGTCACCCAGAATGATGACCGTCAGCCTTGTGGTGGAGAAGAGCGAGTCGGGCTATGGCCTCCCCTCTGCCCTCAGCTTCAAGGATGTTCATCATCCATGCTGGGGAGAAGGGCAAGCCGAGTTGGGGTCCT
Source organism: Zea mays (assembly GCF_902167145.1). NCBI lineage: Eukaryota > Viridiplantae > Streptophyta > Magnoliopsida > Poales > Poaceae > Zea > Zea mays. The sequence goes on along the minus strand of NC_050100.1, from coordinate 25,310,812 downwards.
GCCTTCCCATGGGCTGGCGACCCGCTTCTTCCTCCAGCATTCGGGGGAGAAGGGCGTTCACCAGCCTTGCGGAGGAGGCAAACTGCCACCTACTGCCTGGTCGGGGTGTGGCTGTCCGTCCACCGCACGGGCGACGGTCGCGCCGTGCGCAGGTCGGCCACGTCCACGGCCCGTCCCGCGTCGCCGGCCACACCGGGGGGTCGTACAAGACGTCGTACTCCGCAGGGGCGGTGTCCGCGTTCCTGGATGGTCTTGTCCTCGCTCCCGTAGCGAGGACGGGAGCGAGGACCTCCTTGTGCGCGCTAGGGCGACCGCCATTCGCCGGTGCGGCGTCGGTGCGCAGGTGGCCGTTGTCGTCGGTGCTGAGGTGGTGGCCGCCATAGGTGAGGCTTCCCACTGCAGAGGTGGTTGCCTCTGCCAACGAGACCGTCAGTGCCACCTGTGGCCAGACCTCCAGCTTTTTGGCTTTAATGGCTTGTTCTCGCCCCCCGTGTGGGGATGGGGGCGAGGGCCTTTTCACAGTAGCGTTTGCCCTGGGGCAATCACTGCTGTTGTCTAGCCGCCCGAGGCGGAGGTCGTTGTCGCTGCTGGTGCAGTGGTCGCCGGTGAGCCGCTTGGAGTTTGTTATCTTGCAGCCCTTCTGGTGTGGAGGTAGTTCATTCCTGCGGGAATGGAGCTGGGGTCCCGTTTGTAAGGGAATGTAATGGTATTTGGCTGAGAGCAAAATGTAATTGCTTTAAGTACTAAGACATCTGCCGCAGGTCGGGAAAACCACCGAGGGTGCTGCCGACGTCTAAGTCTATGTAGCATAGTTATCCCAAGTATGTGTGTTTGTTTTCTGTGGCCGCTGAGGCCTGAACATTTGGGTATTTGAGTATAAAGCCGTGTTTCTTTCCTCTTATTTCGAGCATTAGGACTTGTTCATTGGTAGCAGAATCACTTATCCGAGCGTGAGCTACCTTTCGCGGAAGGTGATGAGTAAGGTATCCGTATCCCGGAGGCTTAGGAGTCCCTTGGCTCGGTCGGCCTTGCCGTTCGAGGTCTCTCTTGTCATTTTTAGGATTCCTCTATCAATATTGTCGGCGTTTCGAGACCGGGGGGGTCCCTCGGGCCGACGAGTGAGTGTCGCCGCGTGCCCCAGCCCAGATGGGTCGAGCGCGAGGGCGAGCGCGAAGGGGGGAGAAGCGAGGCGGCCGGAGACCGGCGTGAGAGAGGTGGGAATCCCGCGGCCTTCGTGTTCGTCCTGCGCCCGGGTCGGGTGCGCTTGCAGTAGGGGGTTACAAGCGTCCACGCGGGAGAGGGAAGCGAGCGGCCCCAAGAGAGCGCCTGTCTCGTCCTCATCCCCGCGCGGCCAACCTTTCCTAAGAGGGCCCTGGTCCTTCCTTTTATAGGCGTAAGGAGAGGATCCAGGCGTACAATGGGAGTGTAGCAGAGTGCTACGTGTCTAGCGGGGGAGAGCTAGCGCCCTGAGTACATGCCGTCGTGGCAGCCGGAGAGGTTTTGGCACCCAGCTGGTGTGATGTCGTGGCCGTCGGAGGAGCGATGGAGCCTGGCGGAGGGACAGCTGTCGGAGCGGTTGGGTCCTTGCTGACGTCCTCTTGCTTCCTTAAGGGGGCTGAGAGCTGTCGTCGTCATAGAGCATGCGGGACGCCATCATTGCCTATCCGGCGGAGCTAGCCAGATGGGGCGCCGGTCTTGTTTCCTGCGGCCCGAGTCAGCTCGGGGTAGGGTGATGATGGCGCCTCCCGTTGACGTGGCTGGTCTGCGCCCTAGGTTGGGCGAGGTGGAAGCTCCTCCGAAGCTGAGGTCGAGTCTGTCTTCCGTGGCCGAGGCCGAGTCCGAGCCCCTGGTCGGGCGAGGCGGAGGTCGTCGTCTGAGGCCAGGGCGGAGTCCAAGCCCTGGGGTCGGGCGGAGCGGAGTTCGCCGTCTTCCGGGACTTAGCCCGAGTCCGAGCCTTGGGTCGGGCGGAGCGGAGTTCACCGTCTTCCGGGACTTAGCCCGAGTCCGAGCCCTGGGTCGGGCGGAGCGGAGTTCGCCATCTTCCGAGGCTGAGCCCGAGTCCGAGCCCTGGATCGGGCGGAGCGGAGTTCGCCGTCTTCCGGGGCTAAGCCCGAGTCCGAGCCCTGGGTCGGGCGGAGTGGAGTTCGCCGTCTTCCGGTGCTGAGCCCGAGTCCGAGCCCTGGGTCGGGCGGAGCGGAGTTCGCCGTCTTCCGGGGCTGAGCCCGAGTCCGAGCCCTGGGTCGGGCGGAGCGGAGTTTCCTGTGGTGCCTTCTGCAGGACCTGACTGCCTGTCAGCCTCACTCTGTCAAGTGGCACTGCAGTCGACGCGGCGCAGGCGGCGCTGTCCTTCTGTCAGGCCGGTCAGTGGAGCGGCAAAGTGACGGCGGTCACTTCGGCTCTGCCGGGGGGCGCATGCCAGGATAAGGGTGTCAGGCCACCTTTGCATTAAATGCTCCTGCGATTTGGTCGTTCGGTGCGGTGATTTGGTCAGGGTTGCTTCTTAGCGAAGGCAGGGCCTCAGGCAAGCCGAAAATATGTTCGCCGTCGGAGGGGAGCCTCGGGCGAGACGGAAATCCTCCGGGGTCGGCTGCCCTTGTCCGAGGCTAGGCTCGGGCGAGGCGTGATCGAGTCGCTCGAACGGACTGATCCCTGACTTAATCGCACCCATCAGGCCTTAGCAGTTTTATGCTGATGGGGGTTACCAGCTGAGAATTAGGAGCCTTGAGGGTACCCCTAATTATGGTCCCCGACAGTAGCCCCCGAGCCTCGAAGGGAGTGTTAGCACTCGCTTGGAGGCTTTCGTCGCACTTTTTTGCAAGGGGACCAGCCTTTCTCGGTTGCATTTTGTTCCGGTGGGTGCGCGCGAGCGCACCCGCCTGGTGTAGCCCCCGAGGCCTCGGAGGAGTGGTTTCACTCCTTCGAGGTCTTAATGCCTCGCGTAATGCTTCGGCTAGTCTGGTTGTTCCCTCATGCGAGCTGGCCGTAGCCCGGGGGTACGGTCGGGTCCCAAGTTCTCGGGCTGGTATGTTGACGCTATCAACGGTTCGGCCGGAGCCAGGTTTGCGAGAGCAGCCCCCGAGCCTCTGCACAGGGCGAGAGGGCGATCAGGGACAGACTCGGCTTTTTTACATACGCCCCTGCGTCGCCTTTTCGCAAGGAGGAGGGGGGGAAAGCGCCATGTTGCCTTCGATGGGCGCCGAACATGGTGTCTCCGGTGAGCTGCAAGCGGGTAATCCGAGTGGACGCTCGTGCCCCATTCGTTAGGGGTCGGCTAGGGGCCCAGAGGCACGCCCAAAAGTACCTGCGGGTGATCTGCCGGACCCGGTCCCCTGGCGACGGGGTCTGAGGGCTCGATGCCTCCCTCCGATGGGATTCCGTTACAAGATCGCTCCCGCTGGTCTCGGAAACGTCCTAGGGTACCTCGGGAGCGCAGCCCGAGCCTTGGTTATGTATCGAACGTACCCCTGGTCATCCCTCGCTCGGCGTCTGAGGCGGCTGTGAACCCTTCGGGGGCCAGCCTTCGAACCCCTGATCAGTAATGGGCGCGGAGCCCGAGTAGCCTGAGGCGGCCGTGGAACCCTTCGGGGGGCCGGCCTTCGAACCTCTGACCAGTAGTGGGTGTAGGGCCCACGCGATCTGAGGCGGCTGTTGAACCCTTCGGGGGGCCAGCCTTCGAACCTCTGATCAGTAAGGAGGCTCGGAGCCTGGTTCCTTCACGGGGAAGGATCCTTTTCGGGGTATTCCCCTTTCCCGGTCCCTGTTGCAAGAGAGAGAGAGAAAGAGGGAAAAAAGAAAAGGATACGAAATCGAATGACGTGGCGTACCTTTTTTGGCGCGGTTATTACGGCGAAGGTGAAGCGTTGCCCGCTTCTCCTGCCAGAGGCGCCGACTGTCCTGCCGCGGAGTTAATGCGTCGGGGCGAGTGGTTGGCGGGGCAGCCGTTGCGCGTGCGCGAGCCGTTCGAGGAATGACTGTTTCGCTTCGCGTTTTTGAATCCCGCGGCCGGTCCGGGCGGAACGTTGGAACCGGTCTTGCCTTGGTCTTTATATACCTGGGAGAGGGCCTGTTGACGGTTCTTTGCTCCGCTTCCTGCCTCCCTCTTAGGTTTTCGCAACCCGAGAGACTTAGCCAGAGAAGAGGAAACCGCCCTTCCTGCCCCTTGCGCCGCCATCCCTTCCGCTCGGTGATATCCAACCGGGTGACCATCATCCCGCCGCGCGATCCATGGCCTTTTTCCACGGTGACGGCGAGTGATCTGGAGGATCTGGTCGGCGAGGGTTTGCTTCGCCCTCTCACCGATGAGCAGCGACCGGAATGGATTCCTCCCGTGGGCGGAGCCGCTCTGTCCCCACCGCCGGGGTACATCGTGAGCTTCGTCTCCTTCCACGAGCGGGGATTCGGTGTGCCGGCGAGCCGCTTTATGCGGGCGATCCTGTACCACTATGGGGTGGAGTTGCACAACCTCACCCCCAACTCCGACTCGCAGGCCGCCATCTTCGTAGCGGTGTGCGAGGGGTACTTGGGGATCGCCCCCCATTGGGATTTGTGGACCCATCTCTTTTTCGCGGAGCTTTTTGCCTCGCCGACGGGGGAGAGGAAAGTCCGCGCAGCGGTGCGGGCCGGCGGCTGCACCCTCCTGCTGAGGCAGTTGCGGGCGTCGCTGTATATTCCTGCCATCCTCGCGTCCTCGAACAAGGGGTGGCAACGCCGGTGGTTCTACCTCCGGAATGACGGCGAGTTGCTCCCGCCGTTCTCCCAGTGAGTAGTCACCACTGCCGCCGACGCTTGGCGCCACGGGACCCCACACGAAAGGCAGAAGAACCTCGAACCCCTTCTCCAGGCCTTAAAGGCATTGCGGGAGGGGGGACTCACCGCTGCGGGAGTGATTGCCGCCATCCACCGTCGGAGGGTGCTTCCCTTGGCGGAGCGACGGCTGTCGCTTTGGGAGATGACCCCGGAGGCCGACTGGGAGGGGTCACGGATGTCCGCTGATCCTCTTCCCTTCGATGCCCTCCAATGGCGGGTGTCTGTTGCATTGGGGAAGCCGGACCCCCACGCCTTCTCCCAGCTTTTGATGTGCCCCGACCGAGGGTGCGTGACTCAGGTGAGTGCCCGCTCCTTCCCTCTTCATACATCGGGTTGCTCCTGGTTCTCACGACCGGGGTTTTTCCCCCCTTTCTTCAGGAGGTGGGGTGGCACAAGCCTTCCCTGCCACGGGTCCCGCAGGACGCGGTGGACCGAGCAGCGCGGCGGGTCGCCGCGGAGGAGAAGAAGAAGAAGAAGGACGTGGAGAAGGCCCGGGCCCGCGAGCGGAGGCGGGCTCGAGACGCCTTGGAAAAGCTCCGTCGCCGGCAGGAGAGGGAGGGGCTCCCGAGGGAGCCGTCGGCGGAAACGCCCGACGACGACGACGATGATGAAGGTGACGACGAGGAGGACGACATGGCCGCCCGCCTTGGCCTCAGCCCCGACTTGGGGTTTGGCCAGGAGTCGTCAAGCCAGCCCCCGAGCGGGCTGACGCCGTCAGTCCTCGGAGTCGGGGCGTCGGGGTCCCGGCCCGAGGAGCGGGGGCAACCCGAGAGAGCGCCTGACCCCTCGGCTGGAGGAGCTGAGGTGACCCCGTGTCACACCCGGTTTTAGAAGGTAAACCGAATGCGAACCATGTACGTGCCAGGATCAGAACTCACGTACACAGCGATTACATAAATGAACATCATCGCACAATGCTCGAATAATAACATAAAAGAGTACTTATTACATCATCGAGTCATATACATCCACATAGTCATCGTCTTAATAGGTAAATCAAAGTACTAGCGAAACGCAGTAAAGAAAAGGCCTCCACAGGCAGCTGACTGGGGGTTGCCGCCAACCCACACCTAGAATTCATCGTAATCTTGGAACTCCTGGAAGTCTCCTTCCACGGCTTCACCTTCTCCGGAGCAGTGGTTACAATGCGGACAACCTGGTGTTTGGTGGTAAAGCAAGGATGAGTACACATCAACGTACTCAGCAAATGTCCCGTTTGGCTGAAGTGGACTAGCTTTATGTGGGGTTAGGCTCAAGCAGTTGCTTTTAGTTGGTCAGGTATTTATCATTAGTAGAAGCCAGATTTTAGCATTAATCAACCCGTAAACCATTTCCTCATCGAGGAACATCATCATCATCGTCGAACCAAAACCATAACATAATACTTGCATCTCGAACCATCTGTATCTCTAATCAAAGAGGATCCCAAGGCTGCTCTTAACCGTGAGCACGGCTGATATATCAGTTTCACTACCCTCTGCAGAGGTTGCACACTTTACCCATGAGTCATGATTCCCTTTCTACCCGGGGAGAGCTAATCCCCATTGACCACTACCTAGGTGGTCCGGCAGGGCATCACTACGTAGCTTTTACAAAGATTCCCTAGAGATCATAGCTGCCCGTTAGGTTTCTCCAGTTTGATAAACACAGTACCCCTCCCCGCAGGAGAGTGACTAACAAAGAGCAAAACGAAAGAACCTCGGCACTCAGCCTCGGCAGAGCAAGCACTGTGCCTGGACCCCATTGACGGCACGACGGCTAAGCAACTACACCTCTAGTTCATCTAATTAATCAGCTAAGGGCATCCCATTTCATCCTCATGGTTGCACTGTTATCCCGGGTGGTCTCTCAACGAACCAGTCCTTACGGAGAGGTACTCAGGAAACAGCCTGAGCCCCCTAGAGTATCACAAGATCATCAACATCATCAGGATAACAGTATCATAAATAGTCACATCATGTTCATTGATTAAGTTAAGGCAATAGCAGAGTGCTAACCATAACAACCCAATAGGTCATCAAGGACAAAGTAAAGTGTAAAGCTAGTCAATCCTTAGGTTTCAAGTAAGTAATGCGGGATAGTAAGTTATAAATGAGTAGGACATAATGGGACAGAGGACACTTGCCTTCACCAAACTGCTGATCAGGGACTTCCTCTGCAACTGCCTCGGGAAACACAGACTGCTCGTTGTCTACGTAAAGCAATCATTCACACTATGCACTTGGGAAAATAACAAACAAAAACAAAATACCAAACATATGCAGCAGCGAGAGGTCACATGTTCATAACAGAAAAGGGATAGGCACTCTGGTGTTCTCTAGGCCTGGGGTAGAGGACTATACAAAATGAGTCATTATCCACTACTCAGGTTTAAGTCAGTGGTGGGATTAAATAATTATCTGGTTTAAGTTCCTAAACTTAAGTGTTTGAGTCCATGAACTTAAGTGCTCCAACTTTTATTAAAGTCTACTTTCTTTTATTTATCTCAAATAGGGTTCCCATAACATTAACTTTATCCTAATGATTAACCATTAATTGGGACATGGAAACAGCAGGGAAACATTGCATAAACAGATAGATAATAATATTATGAACATTTTGCAATTTGAAGCACCTAATTTGGAGTTCATATGACAAAGTTATGAATTTTACAAGTTTAGGGGTTAAAATTATACCCTAAGGACTTATTTTGAGTTAAATAAAAGGTCTGAGGACCTAACTGCGAGAAACCAGGGACGGCGGGCGCAATTTCCAGAAAACAGGGGGGTTCTTTAAGAAAATGCGCGGGCGAAGGGGTATCGAGCGCTTACAGCCGTTGGATCCCAAACGGACGACCAGGATTAGATCCTGCGGGCGGGCGCGCGGGCGCGCGGCGGCGTGAGCGGCTGACAGGCGGGGCCGGGCGGGCAGCGCGGGCGCGGGGCTGACAGGCGGGGCCCAGTGGGCAGCGCGAGCGCGGGCGACCGGCAGGCGGGGCCCAGTTGGCAGGGAGGCGGGGCGCGGGGGAAACGGCTCTGGGCCATTGGATCTCAGGCGAACGGCTGAGGCTGGGTTCGGGCTATTTGAAACAGGGCCGTCCGATCTAAGATAGACGGCGGAGATGGGGCGGCTGGCTCCTGTCTCCTTCCCCAGCCAGCTGAGGCGGCGGCGCCCGTCCCGCGGCGGAGAACTCGCCGGAGACGAGGGGCGCGGGGGCCCTGCGGGTCCCCGGGGCGACCTGAGTGGCCGGGAAGGTTGGGGAGGGCGCGGGGAACCTTTTGGTGGGGACTAGGTCGGGGCAGGGGCACCGGAGGGGGGCGGTTCACGGTGGAGCGGCTTGACGGCGGCGCTAAACTACTCCGGCGAGGAATTAAACGCGATAGAGAGCAAGACAAAGGCCAATAGGGGCGGGAGAGGTCCCTTACCTCAAAGCGGCCTCCGGGGACTCCTCGGTGGCGACGGAGACGCGACGGCGGCCCGGGGCGACGGTGGCGGCTGCATGGAGGACGGCGGGTGAGCGCGGGCAGAGCGGAATAGGGAGGGGAAGGGGAAATTGGTGCGCGTTCTGGGTTGCGGACGTCGGGGCGAAGCTCACCGTGGCAATGGACACGGCGGAGCTCCAACGGCGGCCGGGAACCGAGCTCGGAACGGTGGGGTTTACGGCGGCGGCGCTCTGGCGTGCGCACAGCGAGGGAGAGGTGGAAGAGGGGGGGCCGGTTGGTGCGCAAATGAGGGAGGGGGAGATGGCGAGCAAGGCTCGGGGCTCAAGTGGCCGAGGGCGAGGTGGGACGAGCCCCACGCGCGACGTGGGCGCGGAGACCGCGGCACGCACGGCGGCGGTTACGCGAAGACGGAGAAGCTGACAAGCCGGGCCCGCGGCGCAGAGAGAGAGAAGAAAGCGGGTGCGGGCGTGAGGAAAGCGGGGCTGACGGGCCGGGCCCACGGGCAGAGAGAGCGAGAGGCGGGCGCGCGCGGGGGGAAGCGGCAGCGCCGACAGGTGGGGCCGGGCGAGCAGAGAGAGCGGGAGGCGGGCGCGCGCAAGGCGGGCCGACTGGGCCGAAAGGCCGAGGGGGCGGGGAAAGCGGGCTTCTTTTCCTTTTTCTTTTATTTTGGTATTTGTTTCCTCTTTTCTTTTTATTTTCTCCAATTGATTCAAATTCAAATGAGCGACAAATTCAAATTAGACCTTTTGAGAATTATGCACCAAACAAAAGTGAAATCTAGGGTTCAACATGATGCAACAATTCATACTCCCTTGGAGTTTGAGCTAATAGACTATAATTATAAATAAGATAACCACTTTTCTCCTATAGAAATGAGAGAGAGGAGATTGGGGAAGGATGAGAAAAGGGAAGTAACACCTGAATTTGTGAATATGAGCAAAGAAATTTTATACCCCCAAACTCAGGGTGTTACACCCCGGGGGGCCAGGCCAGGGCGTCTGCTCCCCGAGAACCGCCGCTCGCGCCGGCAGTGCAGGGAGGCGACCCTCAGGTCATCGTGACAGCGCCTGGGCAATCTGCCCCCCGGGTGTCCAAAGCAAGGGTAGTGCCGAAGTTGCCGGCGAAGCGGACCTCGGCTGCGGTTCCGAGGGCCGAGATCCAAGAGACTTCCCCCCAGGCACGGTGGATCATGGCCCGAAGCGGGTAAGTATCTCGGAAATGCCTTCGTCCTGGCTTTCCATTCATATGTCCCGGCCGTGATTTTTCCTTTTTTCTCAGCAAGCGAAGCCATGGCCTGACTGACCTGGCCCCTCGGAAGGCCCTTAAGACGACGCCGGCCTGTGCGGCCAGCACCGCTCCGGGCCTTGCCGTTCAGCCGTCCCTCTCGCAAGGCGTTCCACCTCAGGGGGCTCGGGCGGCACCAGTCACCGTGGAGCAGGTTCCCGAGGCTGGCTCTTCTGCCGAGGCGACCGTTGTGACAGGGGAGGCGGCTGACGCTGGCGCGGTCCCGAGCCTACCGGTCGTGCCGGCCCTGCCGGCGCCTGCCGCTACCGAAATTGCCGCCGCTCCAGTCGGAGAGCGACCGGTTGCTGCCGACGTCGAGACGGCTGATGCGTCGGCGCTTGGTGCCTCGGAAGAGGAGGGGCGTGGAGGCGCGATCCGTCCCGCCGGGCGGCAGCCTCGTCGCTGTGCGGCAGAGCTCCGGGGGCCGGCACCAGCTGCTCCGGTTCCGGACCCATGAGGCCTCGGACCCTGTTTTCGTTCTTGACGATGAACGGGAGGACCAGTCCTGGGATGAGCTCCGCGAGTGTGCTGAAGCAACGGTGGGGTCGCTCCGGTCGTCGCTGGATGTTTTCTGCAGGGACGTCCCCAAAATCCTCCAGGTAACGGTTTAAGGCATACCTTTCCTCTTCTGTGACCGAGGCGTTCTTCGTGATTCCCCGCTTCCTTCCCTCAGGATCTGACGGATCGGAACGCCGCCAAGTCGTCGTTCATCCGTCGCGAGGTCGACGTCTGGGGCTCGCTGCGAACCCTGAGGACCTCGCTCGCCGGGGCTACTGCGCGCCTCTCTCAGCAGGGTGCCGAGGTAGCGGACCTCCAGTTGCTCTGCACCGACCTGAGAGCCGAGGCGGCAGCGGCGCACGCGGAGGCGGCCGCGGCGCGCGCAGAAGCGCAACGGCAGCGGTCGGAGTTCGACCGGGTCGTTGAGGAGCGGGACCGATCTCGGGGCCGGGCTGCCGAGGCCGAAAGCCGGGCCGAAACCCTTGCGGCCGACTTAGCCGTAGCCCAGGTCACGATCTCGGAGCAGCGTGCCCGAGCCGGAGGTACGCCTTGGCCATCCTTGGTTCTCGTTCCTGTTTGTTTCCTCTGCTTGTGTTTGAGATCTTTCTTCTGGCTGTTTGCAGTGCTCGAGTCTGCCCTTGATGAGTCCGCCAAGGCGCTTGCCAAGGCGCTTGCCGGGGCGGCCGAGCAGAGGGAGGCCGACCACGCAGTCGTGTCCGAAGCCGTCTCGGACGTTTATCGGATCCTTGGCTCCGGCGACGTCCCCTCAGGAAGCTCCCCTCAAAGTCGCCTTCAAGCCTTGGGTGATCACGTGCGCGGCAGACTCCGCGAGGCGCTACACCACAGCGTCAGGCGGGCCTTCGCCGTGCTCGCTTCCCACTATGTTGTGGACCTGGAGCGGGTTAGTGAGGGGTATTGTCTTCCTGACGAAGACGAAGCTGCCCTGGCAGAAATCCAGCGGCTCGACGCGGTCGCCGCGGGTCCGAGCGCAGTGCTGGCGACCACCTTTGAGGCGGAGATCCTTCCCCCTGCGCCATCGCCGGAAGCCGAGATGGACTTTACCGAAGGCGGGGACGGAGCTGAAGGCGCGGCTCCTTCCCAAGGCGACGCCTAACTCCGTTGGAACAGTTTCTGTTGGATGCGTGTGTGTCTTTCTGCGGCCGCTGAGGCCTGAACACTTTGTTTTCGTTGCATGAAGTTGTACTCCTCTTCCTTTTATTTTGCGTGTCCGGCTTTGCCTGTCAATAACAGGGTGGCTTCCCGAGTAGGGGTCATTTTTCATGGCGGGTGATGAGTGAGGTGTTCCTAACCCGGAGGCATAGGAATTCCTCGGCTCAGTCGACCTTGCCACTTTCATGCACCCATGTTCGCTCCTTAGGGCCCTGCTTCCGACGCAGCCGGGAGAACGCAAAAGCCTATTTGACCAAAAATTTTGGATGCGGAGAGGTGCGCCCAATCTTGACAAAGAGGGGTTCCCCCCTTTTTAGCCCCGAGGGAGGGTCGGGCTCTGCCGAGGCGAGGCTGACCCTTCCTTGACGACTGAGGCTTGTGTGGGAGCAAGGTATACGAACGGCTTGAAAACATCTTGAGGGTAGGAGCGACGTAGCTGTCGGATGTTCCAAGCGTTGCCGTAGACCTCGCCTTGGCCGTCGGCCAGCCTGTGGATCTCCTCGCCTATCGCTCTGCGCTTCTCCTCGTTGAATCGGCGCAGAGGCTGCTTGACGGGTCGGGCTCCGGCCCGAATATCCAGCGAGTGCTCGGCGACATCCCTCGGTATGCCGGGCATGTCCGAGGGACTCCACGCGAAGACGTCGGCGTTTGCGCGGAGAAAATCGACGAGCACTGCTTTCTATTTGGGGTCGAGCCCGGAGCCGATCCGGATCTGCTTGGAGGTGTCGCCACTGGGGTCGAGGGGGACGGCCTTAACCGTCTCCGCTGGCTCGAAGTTGCCGGCGTGACGCTTCATGTCTAGCACCTCTTTGGAGAGGCTTTCCAGGTCGGCGATGAGGGCCTCGGATTCGGTGAGGGCCTCGGCGTACTCAACGCACTCCACGTCGCATTCGAACGCGTGCTTGTACGTGGGGCCGACGGTGATGACCCCGTTGGGGCCCGGCATCTTGAGCTTCAGGTAGGTGTAGTTGGGGACGACCATGAACTTCGCGTAGCATGGCCTTCCCAGTACCGCGTGGTAGGTTCCTCGAAACCCGACCACCTCGAACGTCAGAGTCTCCCTTCGGAAGTTGGAGGGTGTTCCGAAGCAGACGAGAAGGTCGAGTCGTCCGAGGGGCTGGACGCGCTTCCCGGGAATAATCCCATGGAAGGGCGCAGCGCCTGCCCGGACGGAGGACAGATCGACACGCAGGAGCCCGAGGGTCTCGGCGTAGATGATGTTGAGGCTGCTGCCTCCGTCCATAAGGACCTTGGTGAGCCTGACGTCGCCGATGACGGGGTCGACGACAAGCGGGTATTTCCCCGGGCCCGGCACGTGGTCGGGGTGGTCGGCTTGGTCGAAGGTGATGGGCTTGTCGGACCAGTCTAGGTAGACTGGCGCCGCCACCTTCACCGAGCAGACCTCCCGGCGCTCTCGCTTGCGATGCCGAGCCGAGGGATTCGCCGCATGCCCACCGTAGATCATGAAGCAGTCGCGGACCTCGGGGAACTCTCTCGCTTGGTGATCTTCCTTCTTGTCGTCGTCGCGGGCCCTGCCACCCTCCGCGGGTGGCTCGGCCCTATGGAAGTGGCGCCGAAGCATGACGCACTCCTCAAGAGTGTGCTTGACGGGCCCCTGATGATAGGGGCAAGGCTCCTTGAGCATCTTGTCGAAGAGGTTGGCACCTCCGGGGGCTTCCGAGGGTTCTTGTACTCGGCGGCAGCGACAAGGTCCGCGTCGGCAGCGTCGCGTTTTGCTTGCGACTTCTTCCTGCCTTTCTTCTTGGCGCCGCGCTGAGTAGACGCCTCGGGAGCATCTTCCGATGGGCGGCCCTGGGGCTGCTTGTCCTTTCGGAAGATGGCCTCGACCGCCTCCTGGCCAGAGGCAAACTTGGTGGCGATGTCCATCAGCTCGCTCGCCCTGGTGGGGGTCTTGCGACCCAACTTGCTCACCAGGTCGCGGCAGGTGGTGCCGGCGAGGAACGCGCCGATGACATCCGAGTCGGTGATGTTGGGCAGCTCGGTGCGCTGCTTCGAGAATCGCCGGATGTAGTCCCGGAGGGACTCTCCCGGCTGCTGCCGGCAGCTTCGGAGGTCCCAGGAATTCCCGGGGCGCATGTACGTGCCCTGGAAATTACCGGCGAAAGCTAGGACTAGGTCATCCCAGTTGGAGATCTGCCCCGGAGGCAGGTGCTCCAACCAGGCGCGAGCGGTGTCGGAGAGGAACAGGGGGAGGTTGCGGATGATGAGGTTGTCATCGTCCGTTCCACCCAGTTGGTAGGCCAGGCGGTAGTCCGCGAGCCACAGTTCTGGTCTCGTCTCCCCCGAGTACTTGGTGATAGTAGTCGGGGGTCGGAACCGGGTCGGGAATGGTGCCCGTCGGATGGCCCGGCTGAAGGCCTGCGGACCGGGCGGTTCGGGCGAGGGACTCCGATCCTCCCCGCTGTCGTAGCGTCCCCCACGCCTGGGGTGATAGCCTCGGCGCACCCTCTCGTCGAGGTGGGCCCGACGGTCGCGATGATGGTGCTCGTTGCCGAGGCGGCCCGGGGCCGCAGGCGCGGTGTTGCGCGTGCGCCCGGTGTAGACCGAGGCTTCCCGCATGAATCGGGAAGTCGCGGCATGGGGTTCCGAGGGGCATCCCTGCCTTCGGGAGGCAGAGCTCTCGGCCCGTCGGACCGCGGCGCCTTCCAGGAGATTCTTGAGCTCCCCCTGGATTCGCCGACCCTCGGTGGTGGATGGCTCCGGCATCGCGCGGAGGAGCATCGCTGCTGCAGCCAGGTTCTGGCCGACCCCACTTAACGCGGGTGGTGGCCTGACCCACACGTCGTCGGCGACGCGGTGCTGGAGACCCTGGGGCAGATGACGTATTTCTTCGGCCGGGGGTTGGTTCGCCCATGCCTGCCCAACGTCCCGGCGGATTGGCTCAAGCGCTCCTGCTCCCTCGTCGAGCCTGACCTGCACCCCGTGGATTTGCTCGAGCTGTGGGTCGTGACCCCCCGCCGGAACGGGGACCACAGCTAGCTCCCGTGGGATGTCAACGCGGGGCACCGGCCTAGGGGGATCACCGTCCTCCGGCATGCCGAGAAGATTGCCTTCGGAGGAACCCCCTAGATCGACGTGGAAACACTCGCGGCTTGGGCCGCAGTCCTCGTCGTCGAGGCTGCGGCTACCGTCGAAACAGCCGGAGAGGCAGTAGTCACATGCGGTCATAAAGTCCCGCATGGCACTGGGGTTGCCAAATCCAGAGAAATCCCAACAGATGCTGGGCTCGTCGTCTTCCTCGGACCCAGAGGGCCCGTAGGTAGAGACGTCCGTCAGCCGGCCCAAGGAGATCGCATGCGAAACCCCAGAGGGTTTGGACAAGCCCCTACGAGAGCGTCCGCCAAAGCGAGATCGCTAGGCGGGTCGAGGCTGAATCCAAATGACGTAGGATGGGAATCGGTCGGTACCTTTTGGTCGACGAGCGGCGATGAAGTCACGTCGGGGACTAACTGCTCCATCGTCTCAGGTACAAGGGTGACGTCCAGCAAGCTCTCTGCGAGCGTGCTGGCGTCGTCCGCTTGCTCGGGATTGGCGTGTCGCGGGGAGACGGTGCTCGTCTTCGTCTCAAACGCGAGGTCGATGTTCGGTGCACCCCTCGTTGGGGTGCCGGCGCTGTCGACTCGCTCGACAGCCGACGAGGCGCTGCCTCCTGCTTGGCCTTGGTTGCCCCGCCTCCTCCTCCGTCGACGGGGGAGAGGACGGGGTGAGCTCGAATGTTGTTCTCCCACCACGCGGGGAAGACGTCGTCGATTCCACCGCCGGCGGGCGGGCTGTCGACCGCCATTGTCGTTGTCGCACGGCGGTGGAAGGAGTATCACGTCGTAGCTGCCATCAAAGGACATGAACTCCAGACTCCCAAAACGGAGCACCGTCCCGGGCTGGAGAGGTTGCTGGAGACTGCCCATCTGGAGCTTGACGGGAAGCTGTTCGTCAACACGCAGCAGGCCCCTACCTGGCGCGCCAACTGTCGGCGTTTCGAGACCGGGGGGTCCCTCGGGCCGACGAGTGAGTGTCGCCGCGTGCCCCAGCCCAAATGGGTCGAGCGCGAGGGCGAGCGCGAAGGGGGGAGAAGCGAGGCGGCCGGAGACCGGCGTGAGAGAGGTGGGAATCTCGCGGCCTTCGTGTTCGTCCCGCGCCCGGGTCGGGTGCGCTTGCAGTAGGGGGTTACAAGCGTCCACGCGGGAGAGGGAAGCGAGCGGCCCCAAGAGAGCGCCTGTCTCGTCCTCGTCCCCGCGCGGCCAACCTTTCCTAAGAGGGCCCTGGTCCTTCCTTTTATAGGCGTAAGGAGAGGATCCAGGCGTACAATGGGAGTGTAGCAGAGTGCTATGTGTCTAGCGGGGGAGAGCTAGCGCCCTGAGTACATGCCGTCGTGGCAGCCGAAGAGGTTTTGGCACCTAGCTGGTGTGATGTCGTGGCCGTCGGAGGAGCGATGGAGCCTGGCGGAGGGACAGTTGTCGGAGCGGTTGGGTCCTTGCTGACGTCCTCTTGCTTCCATAAGGGGGCTGAGAGCTGCCGTCGTCATAGAGCATGCAGGACGCCATCATTGCCTATCCGGCGGAGCTAGCCAGATGGGGCGCCGGTCTTGTTTCCTGCGGCCCGAGTCAGCTCGGGGTAGGGTGATGATGGCGCCTCCCGTTGACGTGGCTGGTCTGCGCCCTAGGTTGGGCGAGGTGGAAGCTCCTCCGAAGCTGAGGTCGAGTCTGTCTTCCGTGGCCGAGGCCAAGTCCGAGCCCCTGGTCGGGCGAGGCGGAGGTCATCGTCTGAGGCCAGGGCGGAGTCCGAGCCCTGGGGTCGGGCGGAGCGGAGTTCGCCGTCTTCCGGGACTTAGCCCAAGTCCGAGCCCTGGGTCGGGCGGAGCGGAGTTCGTCGTCTTCCGGGACTTAGCCCGAGTCCGAGCCCTGGGTCGGGCGGAGCGGAGTTCACCGTCTTCCGGGGCTGAGCCCGAGTCCGATCCCTGGGTCGGGCGGAGCGGAGTTCGCCGTCTTCCGGGGCTGAGCCCGAGTCCGAGCCCTGGGTCGGGCGGAGCGGAGTTTGCCGTCTTCCGGGGCTGAGCCCGAGTCCAAGCCCTGGGTCGGGCGGAGCGGAGTTCGCCGTCTTCCGGGGCTGAGCCTGAGTCTGAGCCCTGGGTCGGGCGGAGCAGAGTTTCCTGTGGTGCCTTCTGCAGGACCTGACTGCCTGTCAGCCTCACTCTGTCAAGTGGCACTGCAGTCGGCGCGGCGCAGGCGGCGTTGTCCTTCTGTCAGGCCGGTCAGTGGAGCGGCGAAGTGACGGCGGTCACTTCGGCTCTGCCGGGGGGCGCATGCCAGGATAAGGGTGTCAGGCCACCTTTGCATTAAATGCTCCTGCGATTTGGTCGGTCGGTGCGGCGATTTGGTCAGGGTTGCTTCTTAGCGAAGGCAGGGCCTCGGGCAAGCCGAAAATATGTTCGCCGTCGGAGGGGGGCCTCGGGCGAGACGGAAATCCTCTGGGGTCGGCTGCCCTTGTCCGAGGCTAGGCTCGGGCGAGGCGTGATCGAGTCGCTCGAACGGACTGATCCCTGACTTAATCGCACACATCAGGCCTTAGCAGCTTTATGCTGATGGGGGTTACCAACTGAGAATTAGGAGCCTTGAGGGTACCCCTAATTATGGTCCCCGACAGATATAGTTGAAAGGCACGAAAGTCGTTTTGGTAGAAAACTTTTCTGAGGAAAATTTTGACGCAGAGGGGGTTCCCCCCTTCTAGACCCGAGGCGACCGCTTGGGCCGGGACCCTTGCGGAGGTCCTGGCCGTGGCCGTCGGGTCTACCCGGTCCGCCCAAGCCATGGCCTCACAGCAGCGTGCCCGGGCCGAAGGTATGTTTTGCCTCCTTTGTGACTTTGTTTTAGCTTCATTCTTTTCCTCGTGTCTGTAGAATATTGTGCGACTGTCTTCAGGGTTCAAGGCGGCTCTTAACGAGTCCGTCAAGAAGTGCAAGGCGCTCGCCCAGGCGGCTGAGCAGAAAGAGGTCGATCGCATGGCCATTTCTGAGGCCATCTCGGCCTTCTACCGGACCTTTGGCCTCGACGACGTCCCCTCGGGCAGCTCCCCCCAGAGTTGCCTGCGGGCCTTGGCCGGCCACGTGCGCAGCAGACTCCGCGGGGCGCTGCACCACGGCGTTAGGCAGGCCTTCGCTGTCCCCGCTTCCCACTACGACATGGATTTGGAGCGGGTCAGCGAGGGCTACTGCTTACCCGACGAAGAGGAGGCCACCCTAGCAGAGGTCCAAAGGCTTGATGCGGTTGCCGAGGGCCCAGGCGCGGCGTTGGCTTCCTTTTTTGAGGTGGAGATCCTTTCGCCCGTGTCACCGTCCGAGGTCGAGCCGGATTCCGCCGCGGGTAGGAACGACGCCGAGGGTGCTGCTCCTCCCCCTGCCGACACCTGAGCCTATGGGGAACAGTTTATTCTAAGTATGTGTATGTTTCTTGCGGCCGCTGAGGCCTAAACATTTTTAGTGTCAGAGTATAAAGCTGTGTTTTCTTTCCTCTTGTTTCGAGCGTTAGGACTTGTTCGGTAGCAGAATCACTTATCCGAGCGTGAGCTACCTTTCGCGGAAGTGATGAGTAAGGTATCCGTATCCCGGAGGCATAGGAGTCCCTTGGCTCGGTCGACCTTGCCGCTCGAGGTCTCTCTTGTCGTTTTTAGGATTCCGCTATCGATATAGTCGAAAGGCACGAAAGTCGTTTTGGTAGAAAACTTTTCCGAGGAAAATTTTGACGCAGAGGGGGTTCCCCCCTTCTAGCCCCCGAGGGAGGGTCAGTTTTTGCTGAGGCAAGGCCGATCCTCCCTTGACAGTTAGACTTTTTATTTATACATGTAAAGGGACCGAGATACATGAACGACTTGAAACA
This sequence comes from Zea mays, assembly GCF_902167145.1. Taxonomy (NCBI): domain Eukaryota; kingdom Viridiplantae; phylum Streptophyta; class Magnoliopsida; order Poales; family Poaceae; genus Zea; species Zea mays. Next base: position 25,292,742 of record NC_050100.1, on the reverse strand, counting down.
CTTTAAGGGTAAAAGCGACGTAGCTGTTCAATGTTCCAAGCGTTGTTGTAGACCTCGCCTTGATCGTTGACCAGCTTGTATGTCCCGGGCTTCAAAATTTTGGCGATGATGAACGACCCTTCCTAGGGAGGAGTAAGCTTGTGGCGCCCTCGGGCGTCTTGTCGTAGCCGAAGCACCAAATCTCCCACCTAGAAGCCTCGGGGCCGAATCCTTCGGGCGTGGTAGTGTCGCAGAGACTGCTGATACCGCGCTGAGTGTAGTAAGGCTACGTCCCAAGCCTCTTCCAGTTGGTCCAATGAATCCTCTCGGCTGGTCTGGTTGTTTTGGTCGTCGTATGCCTTTGTCCTCAGGGAGCCGTATTCTATGTCCGTGGGTAGGATGGCCTCGGCCCCATAGACTAGGAAAAACGGCGAGAAACCCGTGGCGCGGCTCGGCGTCGTCCTCAGACTCCAAACCACCGAGGGTAGCTCTTTTATCCACCACTTGCCAAACTTGTTGAGGTCATTGTAGATCCTTGGTTTTAGCCCCTGCAAAATCATGCCATTGGCGCGCTCCACCTGCCCATTTGTCATTGGGTGAGCTACGGCGGCCCAGTCCACACGGATGTGGTGGCCTTCGCAGAAGTCTAGGAACTTTTTCCCAGTGAATTGCGTGCCATTATCAGTGATGATGGAGTTTGGGATCCCAAAGCGGTGGATGATATTTGTAAAGAACGCCACCGCCTGTTCGGACCCGATGCTGGTTAAGGGTCGGACTTCGATCCACTTGGAGAATTTGTCGATGGCGACCAACAGGTGCGTGAAGCCCCCGGGTGCCTTCTGCAAGGGACTGATAAGGTCCAAACCCCACACGACAAACGACCAAGTGATAGGTATCGTCTGTAGGGCCTGAGCGGGTAGGTGCGTCCGTCTCGCGTAGAATTGACACCCTCGGCAGGAGCGTACAATCCTAGTGGCGTCAGCCACTATGGTCGGCCAGTAGAAACCTTGTCGGAAAGCGTTTCCTACGAGGGCTCGAGGTGCTGCATGGTGACCGCAAGCCCCCGAGTGTATTTCTTGTAACAGCTCTTGTCCTTGGGCGACGGATATGCATCGTTGGAGAATGCCTGAGGGGCTGCGGTGGTACAACTCTTTTTCATCACCCAGTAAAACGAACGACTTGGCACGCCGAGCCAGTCGTCGAGCTTCGGCCTTGTCGAGGGGCAGCTCTCCTCGAAGGAGATATTCCAGGTACGGGGTCTGCCAGTTTAGGTTTGGTGTGGCCCCATTCTGCTCTATCTCGACGCGTATGGCCTCACCCTCGGCGGCCGAGGGTTCCTCGGGCTGGGCCGAGGTCTCCTCGGGTTCGGGTGCGTTGTTGAGTTTGATGGATGGTTGATATATGTCCCTGGAGAAGACATTCGGGGGAACCGTCGTCCGTCCCGAGGCTATTTTAGCCAGCTCATCCGCAGTCTCGTTGTACCGTCGAGCAACATGGTTGAGTTCTAGCCCATAGAACTTATCTTCCAAGCGCCGAACTTCGTCGCAGTAGGCCTCCATTTTTCGATCGCGACGGTGAGAGTTCTTCATGACTTGGTCAATAACGAGCTGCGAGTCGCCACGAGCGTCGAGGCGCCGAACCCCTAGCTCGACGGCGATGCGCAACCCATTAACCAAGGCCTTGTATTCGGCCACGTTGTTTGACGCCAGAAAATGGAGGCGTATCACGTAGCGCACATGTTTCCCGAGGGGTGAGACGAAGAGCAAGCCGGCACCTGCCCCGGTTTTCATAAGCGACCCATCGAAGTACATGGTCCAAAGTTCGGCCTGGATTGGGGCTGTCGGCAATTGGGTGTCGACCCATTCAGCCAGGAAGTCTGCCAAGACTTGGGACTTTATGGCCTTACGAGGAGCAAATGAAAGTGTTTCCCCCATGAGTTCCACTGCCCATTTTGCTATCCTACCCGAGGCCTCCCGGTACTGGATGATCTCTCCCAGGGGGAAGGATGACACCACAGTCACCGGATGAGACTCGAAGTAGTGTTGCAGCTTTCGCCGTGTTAGAATCAAGGCGTACAGTAGCTTCTGGATTTGCGGGTAGCGGATTTTGGTCTCGGATAGCACCTCGCTGATGAAGTAGACTGACCTCTGGATGAGCAGTGCATGCCCCTCTTCTCGTCTCTCGACTACAACCGCAGCGCTGACCACCTGAGTGGTTGCGGCTACGTAAGTCAAGAGGGCTTCTCCCGCAACGGGCCGGGGGGCACCAAGATGGGCACATTAGTAAGGAGCGCCTTTAAGTTTCCGAGGGCTCTTTCGGCCTCGGGAGTCCAAGTGAAGTGCTCGGCCTTCCTTAGGAGGCGGTACAAGGGCAATCCTTTCTCGCCAAGGCGCGAGATAAAGCGGCTCAGAGCCGCAAGGCATCCCATGACCCTTTGTACTCCTTTTAAATCTTTGATGGGTCCTATGTTGGTGATGGCCGTGATTTTCTCTGGGTTGGCCTCGATGCCTCGTTCGGAGACGATGAACCCTAGGAGCATGCCTCGGGGGACTCCAAAGACACACTTCTCGGGATTGAGTTTTACGCTCCTCGCTTTTAGGCACCTGAATGTCACCTCCAGGTCAGAGAGGAGGTCGGAGGCTTTCCTTATTTTGACAACAATGTCATCGATGTAAGCCTCGACCGTTCTTCCGATGTGCTCTCCGAACACATGGTTCATGCACCTTTGGTATGTTGCACCTGCATTCCTTAAGCCAAATGGCATAGTAGTATAACAATACATGCCAAAAGGTGTGATAAAAGAAGTCGCGAGTTGGTCAGATTCTTTCATCTTGATTCGGTGATAGCTTGAATAGGCATCAAGGAAAGACAGGGTTTCGCACCCAGCGGTGGAGTCCACAATTTGATCGATGTGAGGAAGAGGGTAGGGAACTTTTGGACATGTTTTATTCAGCCCAGTGTAATCTACACACATCCTCCATTTCCCCCTTTTTTTCTTACAAGTACAGGGTTAGCTAACCATTCTGGATGGAATACCTCTTTGATGAACCCTGCTGCCATTAGCTTGTGGACCTCCTCGCCTATGGCTCTGCGCTTTTCTTCATCAAAACAGCGCAGGTGCTGTTTCACGGGTCGAGCACCGGCTCGGATGTCCAGTGAGTGCTCGACGACATCCCTCCGTATGCCTGGCATGTCCGAGGGACTCCACACAAAAATTTTGGCGTTTGTGCGGAGAAAGTCGACGAGCACTGCTTCCTATTTGGGGTCGAGCTCGGAGCCGATCCTGACTTTCTTGCTGGCATCGTTGCTGGGGTCAAGAGAGACAGATTTAACCGCCTCAGTTGGTTCGAAGTTGCCGGCGTGCCGCTTTGCGTCGGGCGCCTCTTTGGAGAGGCAATCCAGGTCGGTGATGAGGGATTCAGATTCGGCGATGGCTTCGGCGTACTCCACACATTCCACGTCGCACTCGTAAGCGTGGCGGTATGTGGATCCGACGGTGATGGTTCCCTTGGGGCCTGGCATCTTGAGCTTGAGGTACGTGTAGTTGGGGACGGCCATGAACTTGACGTAGCACGGTCTTCCCAACACCGCGTGATAGGTCCCTCGGAATCCGACTACCTCGAAAGTGAGGATTTCCTTTCAGAAGTTGGAGGGAGTTCCGAAGTAGACGAGCAAATCAAGTTGCCCAAGGGGCAGGACACGCTTGCCGGGGACAATCCCGTGAAAGGGTGTTGCACCGGCCTGGATCGTGGACCGATCAACCCCCAAGAGCTCTAGGGTCTCGGTGTAGAGGATGTTGAGGCTGCTGCCTCCATCCATGAGGACCTTGGAGAGCCTAGCGTTGCCGATGACAGGGTCGACGACAAGCGGGTACCTTCCTGGCCTTACTCAGTCGGGGTGGTCGCCTTGGTCGAAGGTAATGGGTTTATCAGACCAATCTAGGTAGACTGGCATCGCTACCTTCACCGAGCAGACCTCCCAGCATTCTTGCTTGCAGTGTCGAGTCGTGGCATTCACCACTTGCCCACCGTAGATCATGAAGCAGTTGTAGACCTCTGGGAACTCTTCTTCCCCGTTGCCTTTTTTTCTTGTTGTTGCCTTGGTCCTTGCCACCCTTCGCCGAGGGTCCAGCCTTATTGAAGTAACGCCGGAGCATGTCGCACTCTTCAAGGGTGTGCTTGACGGGACCCCTATGATAGGGGCGCGACTCCTTGAGCATCTTGTTGAACATGTTGGCTCCTCCGGGAGGCTTCCGAGGATTCCTGTGCTCGGTAGCAGCGATGAGATCCGTGTCAACGGCGTTGCGTTTCGCTTGCGCCTTCTTCTTGGTCTTCTTCTTTGTGCCACGCTGGACGGACGCCTCAGGGACGTCTTCCTTCTGCCTTCCCTGAGGTTGCTTGTCCTTCTGGAAGATGGCTTCGACCGCCTCCTGACCAGAGGCGAACTTGGTGGCTATGTCCATCAATTCGCTCGCCTTGGTGGGCGTCTTGTGTCCCAGTTTGCTTACCAGGTCTCGGCAAGTGGTGCCGGTGAGGAATGCTCTGATGACGTCCGAGTCGGTGATGTTAGGCAACTCGGTGCACTGCTTTGAAAACCACCGGATGTACTCTCGCAGGGATTCCTCTAGCTGCTGGCGACAGCTCCGGAGATCCCACGAGTTCCTAGGGCGCACGTACGTACCTTGGAAATTTCCAGCGAAGGCCTTGACTAGGTCGTCGCAGTCGAAGATCTGCACAGGAGGCAGATGCTCTAGCCAGGCCTGGGCAGCATCGGAGAGGAAAAGGGGAAGGTTGCGGATGATGAGATTGTCGTCGTCCGTCCCTCCCAACTGGCACGCCAGCTGGTAATCCGTGAGCCACAACTCTGGCCTTGTCTCCCCTGAGTACTTGGTAATGGTAGTCAGGGCTCGGAACCGGGCCGGGAACGACGCTCGTCGTATGGCCCGGCTGAAGACCCGTGGACCTGGTGGTTCGGGCGAGGGGCTCCAATCCTCCTCACTGTCGTAGCGTCCCCCACGTCTGGGGTGGTAGCCTCGGCGTACCTTTTCCTCGAGGCAGGCTCGACGATCGCGGCGGTGTTGCTCGTCGTCGAGGCGATCCCGGGCTACAGGTGTCTCATCTCCTGTGTGCTCAGTGCGGACCGAGGCCTCGCGCATGTGTCGGGAGGACGCTGCGTGATGCTCCGAGGGGCATCCTCGCCTTCGGGAGGCAGAGCTCTTGGCTCGTCGTGCTGCGGCATTTTCTAGGAGGTCCTTGAGTTCACCCTGGATACGTCGCCCCTCGGTGGTGGATGGCTCCGGCATTGTTCGAAGTGACATCGCCGCTGCAGCTAGGTTCTGGCCGGCCCCGTTGAAGGCTGGGGGCAGCCTTGCCCTGGCATCGTCAATAATACGACGCTGGACGTCCCAGGCCTGATGACGCGCTCCTTCGGCGAGTGCTTGACCTGCCCACTCTTGCTCGAGGTTTTGTCGGAGCTGCACAAGTCGCCCCGTTTCTTCGTCGAGCTTGGCCTGCGTCTCGCGGAGTTGCTCGAGCTGTGTGCCCTGACCCCCCGCAGGGACCTGGGCCACAGCTAGCTCCCGTGGGATCTCAACGCGAGACGCAGGCACAGGGGCGCCGTCGTTTCCTGGCATGCCGAGGTGGTTGTCTTCATCATGACCCCCCTGATCGATGTGGAGACACTCGCGAGTTGGGTCGCAACCCTCATCGTCAAGGCTGTGGCCATCGTCAGAGCAGCCGGAGAGGCAGTGGTCACATGCGGATATGAAGTCTTGCATGGCACTGTGATCACGGAGTCCAGAGAAATCCCAACTGAAGTCGGGGTCATCCTCTTCCTCAGAACCCGCGGGTCCGGAGGTTGAGACGGTCGTCAGTAGGTCCCAAGTTGACCACATATGGTACCCCGGAAGGTCAAGATATGCCCTTGCGAAAGCGCTTGCCGAAGTGGGGTCGCTTGGTGGATCGAAGCTGAATCTAAAGGGAACAAGATGGAAAATTGATGGTACCTCCTGGTTGGTGTACGGCGGTGAAGTTGCATCGGAGATGGAATGTGTCGTTATCTCAGGTGCAAGACTAATGCCCGACAAGTCCCTCGCAAGGGTGCCGGCGTCATCAGTCCGCCTGGGGTTGGCACGCTGCTGGGAAGCGACACCCGTCGTTGTCCTAGGTGCGAGAATAACACCCGACATGTCCCCCGTAGGGGTGTCGGCGTCGTCGACTCGCTATGGTCCAACAACCGACGAGGTGCTGCCTCCTGCCTGCCATGGTCACTCTGTCTCCTCCTCCGGCGAGGAGGGTGGCGGGGCAAACCCGGGTGTTCCTCTCCCGCCATGGGGGATGTCGTCGTCGAGTTCACCTCCGCCGGGCGAGCCGACGACCGTCATTGTTGTCGTGTTGTGGGGGGAGGAGTACCATGTCGTAGCTGCCGTCGGGGGACATGAACTCGAGACTCCCAAAGCGGAGCACCATCCCAGGCTGAAGAGGCTGCTGAAGATTGTCCATCTGGATCTCAACGGGAAAGTATTGCCAACACGCAGCTGGACCCCCTACCTAGCGCGCCAACTATGGGTGTTTCGGACCCGGGGGACCCTCAACCGAACCGACTAGTGAATTTTGTGCCGCGTGTCCCTGCCCAGATGGGTTGATGCAAGATGAAACACAAGAGGGATGAGGCTTATATTATCTTGCACTGGGGTGCTTGCAGTAGGAGCTACAAGCTTCGCGAGAGAGGGAACCGGTCCCAGGTCTCTTGAGAAGTCTTGTGTTGCGGAGAGGAGTTTGATGTTTGAGCGAGTCCGTCTCCGTCGTCCTCGCAGCGTGCTGTGGGTAGGCCCTGGGCATCTCCTTTTATAGGTACAAGGAGGTGATCCAGCTGTACATGTGGGGGTGTAGCTGTGTGCTATCGTGGCCGGCGGAGAAGTGCTTGAGCCCTGTAGAATCATAGCTGGCGGTGCGGCCCTGGGTCCTGCTGACGTTTCTTTGCCTTCGTAGAGAGCTGAGAACAATCGACGTCATGGACGCATGCAGGGAACCATCATTACCTGTTGCCGGAGTAATCTAGATGTGACACCGGTCTTGTTCCTTCGTAGCCTGAGGCGGCTAGCTAGGGGTAGGGTAATGATGTATCCCCTATAGCGTAGTCGGTTCGAGGCCGAGGTCGAGCGAGGCGGTGACTTCTCCTGAGGCCGAGGCTGAGGTCGGGCGAGGTTGTGACTCCTCCCGAGGCCGAGGCTGAGGCCGAGGCCTGGGGTCGGGCGAGGCGGAGCTCCCTGTTGTGCCCGAGGCTGCACTCGTGAGAGGCCGTGACTTACTGTTGTTAGTCTTACCCTGGTGGTTGGCACAGTAGTCGGAACGGGGTGAATAGTGTTGTTTTCCTATCAGAACGATCAGTAAAGGGGTGAAGTGACTGCGGTCATTTCGACCTTGCCAACTGAGGCGTGTGTGTCAGGATAAGGTGTGAGGTGATCCTTGCATTAAATGTGCATGCGATACGGTCGACGGTAAGGCGATTTGGCCGAGGTTGCTATACAACAAAGTTTGCCCAAGCTTAGCCTCGGGCGAGCCGAGGGTGCGCCCGCTACCTGAGGAGGCCCTCGGGCGAGGCGTGAATCCGTCCGGGACTACTGTTCTTGCCCGAGGCCGGGCTTGGGCGAGACGAGATCGCGTCCCTTGGTAGATGAGGCTTTAACTTTGAGCTGTGCTTACCAGTCTTTACGGTCTGTTTTGAAGATGTTTTTCAGCCATGCTTAGGAGTATTGGGGGTACCCCTAACTATGGTACCCAACAGTACTCACTACAGGAAAACACTTAATTCCTGTCGGCCAGGAACCGACGGGAATAAGCCTTAAACCGACGAGAATTAGTAATTCCCATTGGTTTAGGGCTTATTTTTGGCGGTTGTAAGCCGACAGGCGTCAGATGTCGGAGATAAGATTATTCTCGTCGGCCGCTGACGGGAATAATTAATCCTCGTCGGCCACTTACAAGCCGACGACAATTAACACTTAATCCCCGCCGACTACGACGGGCCGACGTGGATTACCAATTAATGCCCGTCGGCCCTCCTAACCGACGAGAGTTACTGGGCCGACGAGGATTAATTATTAATCCTCGTCGGTTCGACCATAGCCGACGGGAGTTGCTGGGCCAACGGGAATTAACATATGCTGCTGCAAAACCAGCACTAAATTAGGTCACTATTTCTCCACAATTGCACACATAACATATATATCATCACACAGAACAGACACATTACAAACACATGCATTGAGTTTACACACATAACATATATATCAATTCACACATAACAAACTTAACATCACCAACGTAGTTTACACAAATATTTCAAATAGGGACAACGAGATAAGTTCAAGTGTTTTGTTCGCGAAAAACATAGCGTCCACGAGTTAAGAAACATATCGTGCACGAGTTCAATTGTTTAGAGATAACCACCACTTGAGTGGTTAGAGCTTTGACCGCTACCGCCACCAGGAGGAGGGAACGCGAAGAGGGAGTCAACAAATCTAGTCCCTGCTATGGGATCAGACCCACTACCACCCGCTTCGGGTGTAACCTATGCAAGTAAGCAAATATTAACATTTTTAATACAAATATCAAACATTAAATGCAAATATCAACAAGTATACAAGTGTATAAATTCATCGAGAGTTATCAAACGTACCCTATCTCCAGGTGCAGGTATATGTGTCGGAGGGGTGTTGAACTGTGGTGGCGGAGCTGGTGTGGATGCAAACTAACTCCATTGTGGTGGCGGTGGAATATTTGTTGTCATGCCCTATTGCTGCATTAACTGTTAAACATATGTGTTACTATTGAAGATGTTGTATTGAAATATAATAACTTAGAGTTCGGATTATGTATACTCACTTGATACATCGCTTGGTTATGTGCATTGCAAGCCTCCATAAATTCTCGTTGTTGTCTCATCTCCTCACACATCCTCATAATCTCCAACTCATGCTCGTTCGGTCGGGCAGAGCACGAGGTATGGGAAGACGAACCCGTCCTCTGAGATCTCATCGACGACGAGTCAATGAATCCGTCGAAGAGTGCGTATCTATAAGTGATTCAAAAATTGTGATTACTGCATAATCAATTTAGTGTCAACCATGTAATTGCATAAGTTAGAGCTTACCATCCATGCGCTTTTCCACCACCACTTGCATACACCACCGAGGGATCCATCGGTTCATGTCGCCAGTCAAAGTTAGGGCCATGGCGACGAACCATATCCTCCCCATATGCTGCCTATACATCATTCACAACCTTACAAATGCAGGAATTTCTATACTTTGAACGTTTGTACTTTTGGACCAAAACTCACCAGCCGATCCGTGGTTGTCTGGCTGCAAAGCTGGTCAGGGTTGGTAGGGTCTGGTCCTTTGTGGCCCTCCTGGTAGACCTCAATGTCACTAGGCTTTTGGCCACGCGTAGCTTCCTATATAAACAAAAAACATCCATAAGCAATCGTACTATTTGGTGATCGACATAGCTAGATCAAACTTACCATTCTTTTAGCTTTTCAGAGCATGTCGTCATCGCCAAACTTGTGGTTAGGATTGGTTCCTCGACATTGCCTGTGATGCGCTGACACTTTCTAGAAACCTTCAGAAGCCCAATATCGACACCAAGCATAGTACGCATCAGACACGGGCGCCATCCATGGAACCATCACCTGTACACACAATGTTACATATTATATCAATCACAGCAATCAATAAAAACGGTAAAAAAAATTGAATACTAACCTCACGATATTGATCCTCAGTCAAATATATCTTTGAGGACCCTTCCTTTTTATTCAAGGGGCCTGCTTCTTCCGGATGATTTTGAAAATACAGGTTTGTAGCCTAAATTCTCGCATAGTATATGGCATCCTTCACTAGCTTCTTTCATTGTTTTGGAACACACGTTCAGCGTGCCCCATGTAATCCTCTCCGTCAGGCAACCGATATCGAAGCTACAACATAAAGAATACAAATACAATGGTATAAGTCATAGAATTACAATATTAAGAAAATGAACAAAAACAATAAAAAAATCATACCCAAAAGTCATGACGCAAAAGTCCCTGTCTGTCGGTGTGGTTTTGTTCCTTTTTTAACTTGTACTCGTCCCAGGTACTAACGAGCACCTCATCGACGCTATCTCCATCTGACACCTTCACTATACCTTCACTATCTCCGTCTGACACGTATACACCTTCACTCATCTCCAAGTACAGCGCTCAACAGCTCTCGATGTCTGCTGCTGCTCGAAGAACTACCCTGAAATAGGCCCAGGCCCTTGAACAGCCCCTTCACTGACTTCTTTGACTTTGGCGGCATCCTGCATCAAAAATAAGAAATTATTCGTTAGTGCATAAAAAATGACATAATCATTAAAAATTAGAAACAAATGAAAGAACAAAATAACTTTACCTATTAAATATCATCAAAATCAGGATCTATTTGTTCTCTTCTATGCAGAGGTCGCCATGTAACTTTTCTCCTAACAGGTTGTCTTCTCCGTCTCTCGGGAAAAGTTAAGTCATTAACGTCTGCAACTAGTAAATCTAATGTCGGTGCAGGATCAATATGAAAACTAGTTGGCAACTCTTCTTCTTGAAACACCTCATCAACCTGCTCAAGGTGACCAAATTGATATTCATCCTCACCAGGAGTGTATAGGCGTTCACGGGGATTTACATAGTACACAACCCTCCATGTATATAACTTTTTGCATGGATATGTCGAGAAATAAACTTGGTCTGCTTGATGGGCAAGGATACACGTGTCGTGTCCTTGAAGCAATTTTTCAGGTTTGATCTGTGTCATCCCAAATTCGGTCCTATAATACTTCGGGTCATACCATTTACACTAAAAGAAAACTAGCGCTAAAGGCTTATTTCTAGCAAATGTAATCTTGATTATATTTTTGATTTTCTCGTAATAGCAGGCTTCGTGTCCTTCCAGGTCGGTTGCCCTAGTAACGGCTCCACTATTTTGAGTGGCGGCCATAGGATGACTAGATTCAAAAATGCTTGAACGAAAGCGATATCCATTGACGTCGTAACGTTCATAGCTTTTGGCAGTTACACTTCCAATAGATAACTGACGTAAGTCGTCATTCAAATTCATTTCCTCCCCAAACTGTCAATTATGCCACAAAGCATTAGCAAATTCTATAATATTAGTTAACTAAAATTAGGTCTCGGAGCCACATAATTGAGACTTACACGGTCCTGAAGCCACATAATGAAATTAGGTCGCCCATGCATTCCATCGCGTCGCAATTTGTCTATGTCTCTCGCTGTTGGCCTACCGAGACACCTCATGTTTTGTTTATCAAACTCGTTGTCAAATATTATTGTATGACATGAGATATTTGATAACATAAACTAATTCACATATGAACAAGTTAAGGAAATAAGTCTTACACAAAGTATTTCTCCACCTCAGGCATATTCGTGAACATGTACAATAAAGCAGACTTCCGTTCTTCCATACTGAGGTGATATGCCTTGGGTGGACCAACGACTTTACCGTTTGTCTGAAAAATCGAAAGATCACTACACAGAGGCAACTCTCGTTCATCATCATGGTACCTCTTCTTTCGAGCAAATACATTATGTTCTTATACAAAGTAACAACTTGTGAAGTGTGCTACCTCCTTCAGTTTAAATTGTTCCGCAATACATCCTTCAACTCTTGCCTTATTGCCCACCATTGCTCTAAGCTTCTTTAATGCTCTTTCTATATGAAACATCCACCTGTACTAAACAGGACCACCGACCTTAGCCTCATATGGAAGATGTATAAAGAGATGTTGCATAGGATTGAAGAAACCCGGTGGAATTTTTTTTCCCAATTTGCACAAAAGCACCGGTGCCTCTTTCTCCAGCTGTTCCATCACATCTCTTCTAATTTCTTTAGCACACAACTGTCTGTAGAAATAGCTAACTTCACCTAATGTTTTCCACACAACATCGGAAATGTACCCACGAAACATTACAGGCATGAGCCTTTACATAATTATGTGGAAGTCATAGCTCTTTAGTCCATTCATCTTCATTGTCTTCAAGTTCACAGATCTTCTAAAACAGCAGCATAACCATCGGGGAATTTAATATTGAAAGTTTCCTCGAGGGGAGGGGGTGAATAGGCAAGTTAAAACTTTTTCAACAAAAACTAGAAGCAAACTGGGTAAAACTGAATTGATCTCGAAATTCACCGAGTTAACTTTGGAAATGAGATATTCTAAATGATCCACATGGTTCAAAGTAGTAGATCTGAGAAGGGCACTTCTCACAATCCACACACCAAAAAGATATAAACAAATCTTTCATGGAATGTTGAGAGAACGACGAACACAAACAAACATAATGAACAAGAGCACAAGAGACACAAGATTTATCTCGAGGTTCGGTCACACCACAAAAGGTGCCCTACTTCCTTGTTGAGGCGCCCACAAAGAGTCGGGTTTCTTTCAACCCTAATCCTCCCTTTGCCAACCACAAAGGTCAAGCCCACACACTAATCTTTGCTCAAACGAGCGGGTAATACAAACTTTCTTGTGGTCTTCCACAAGATTTGGAGACTCACAAGTGACACCTAGTCGTCTAGGAGCTAGAAGCTCCAAGAGTAATGAATCCACAAACAACTCGATGTAGTACCAAAGCTCGAATGAAGAAGAGCAAGAGAGATTTGGAGATGAAGCACAAAAACCGCAGCTCTCAAACTCACTCAAAGATTTCTCTCCAAAGATTTGAAATGGGAGAGGCAAGAGGTGTGTGAGAGAGAGTGGGAGGTGTTTCTCAGGTTAGAAATGGAGTTTTGTGCGTGCTCTGCTATGAGGAACTGTGTGGGAGGTGTATATAAAGGTGCCCCCAAAAGCTGGTGGCCGTTGGGGAAATCTGACTAAAAACGGTTGAACCGGTTCTAAAACCGGTTGAACCGGATTCCACCAAGGGGTTTTTGGTTCACTGGCGGACTCAGCCGGAGACTGGATCGGCTGCAAATCCGGTTGAGCCGGGCCAAAATTCGGTTGAACCGGTTGCAAATCCGGTTGAGCCGGGCCAAAATTCGGTTGAATTGGTTGCAAAACCAGTTGAGCCGGGCTAAAATTCGATTGAACCGGTTGCAAATCCGGTTGAGCCGGGCCAAAATTCGGTTGAACCGTTTTCCAAAAATCTGTACATAACTTTTTCTGACAGGACTGACTGGCAGACTGGCAGGTCAGACAGTGACAGAGGGGAACAGTGCAGAAACCGGTTGAACCGGTTTTAATTCCGGTTGAACCGATTTTTGAAACTGTTGCATAGATTTTGAGAAAACTAAAGTGAAACAAGGGTAAAATGGAAGTTTTAGATCAAGGATTTTGAGCTTTAGTACCAACACCAACCTTCTTTATGGACCCCCCTTGATAGTACGACGATTCCTATACTCAAGTTAAATAAAATATAATTAAGTAAACTCCTTGAGTCATCAATGTCTCAAGTGTGATTTCTCCAAGGTGTTGCTTCATAAGGATCACAAACATCTTTGTCTCACCTTTTGAAGCAAACACAAATCGAGCCTATGACTTGTGCCATTTCACTATATATGAGTTCAAATCATGGCTTTAAGTCACCTTACTGATGCATCAACATGTTGTAACTCTTTATAGTTGATTAGTTCATCGACTTAGTGCAAGTACTCTCTTCTTCACCTTAGCCATGGTACCTCGGTCTATAAGCCGTCGCTTGGCCTTCACCTTCGCTTAGTTCCTCGAAGTCCTTTCCTTGCTATCTTCACCCTATCAAGCCATTCTTGAGTCACATCCTATTGAGCATCCATTGAGAGAATCATTTCTTCAATATTGTGAACCTTGCTTGAATGTCATCTAGATATAACTGCTAAGATCAATCAAGCTCTAGTTTGATTCTCATATATTCATATATGGACTAATGGTAATATGGTCAAGCCAATTCATGATTCCTCATATCTTATTCACTTTGGCTTGACCAATCCTCTTAATCACTTCAACCTCTATTATGATCATATTTATGCATAGTGATTTTTCAGGACTTGTCCATATATTCAAACCAATATAGAGACCATATTATATCCATTTGTATTGTCTCACTGGTTATTTGACCTTGTGTTGAACCTTGTTCACTGATCATTATACACTATTCAAGTATGTTCATCATACTGAATTTCCTGTTCAACACTTAGCAAACTTGTTAGACCTTTAAATGTGTTGTTATCCAAATCACCAAAACTCACAAAAGGGATGAATGCACTTTCAAATATTCTTCATCCACTTCATCGCTTCTTTCTGTTGCTTAGGTTTTAGACAATAGTCAGCTTTTGGTTTGCCTCTGTTTTCTCTAAGCACTTGGGTTGGACGATCACATATCACGGCTAAGTCTATGCGTGCCTTGTCATTGTCTTTCGTTTTATCAAGGAAATCCATGCATGTATTTATGATGGCTTGGCAAAAGTTACTCTCTTGATGCATGATGTCGATGTTGTGCATCAAAATCAATGACTTAGCATAAGGAAGCTCCCACAAGCCACATATGTGAGTCCAGTTATGCTCTCACCAAAACCTTGATACCTTTTCCCACTCTCGTCTAGGACAAGTTTCCTATGCTCTTCTGTAATTTCTATCCCACTACGTCGCTTGGGCGGTACCTTCGTGACGATGGTGCCCTTCCTAAACTCCTTTCTCTGCCTTCTGAAGGGGTGGTTGAAGGGTAGAAAACATCTATGGCAATCAAAGTAGCATATCTTGCCACTAGCACTAAGACGAAAACAATCTGTATCTTTAGCACAATAAGGACACGTCAATCTACCATGCACGCTCCATCCAGAGAAAATACCATACGCCATAAAATCATGAACCGAGAACAGATACGCAACACGAAGATTGAATTTCTGCTTCTTGAAGCAGTCATAGGCTTCCACTCCTTGCCATAGCTTCTTTAACTCTTCAATCAGTGGTTGAAGCATCACATTGAGGCGTATGCCAGAATGCTCAGGACCAGGTATAATAAGACATAGGAACATAAACTCATATTTCATGCAAAGTGCAGGTGGAAGGTTGTACGGTATGGCAATGACAAGCCAACATGAATACGACTCGGCGATCATATTGAAAGGCGTGAAACCATCAGTTGCCAAGCCGATACGAACGTTTCTTGCATCGCTGGCAAAATCTGGATCAAAGTTGTCGAGAGCCTTCCATGCATCACCATCTGACGGGTGCACCATTAACCCATCTTGTCTGTCCGTACAATCTTTATGCCACCTCATGTGCATAGCGGTCTTCCTCGAGAGAAACAAATGTTTCACTTTAGGAGTGAGAGGCATGTGCCGAAGCTGTTTATGTGCAACCTTTGTCACCACCTTCTCCCCCATCTTCATTTATAAGCTCAACGTACCTCGACTTCCCACATTTTAAGCATTTCTGTTCTCTACCATATTCCTTCCAAAAAAACATACAGTTGTCCTGACAAACATCAATCTTCTCATACTCCATACCAAGACCTTCAAGCAATTTCTTGGACTGGTACATGTCTTTGGGCATCTTATGACCCGTAGGAAGAACCTCGCTAATCAAATCCACAAGCTCCTTGTAACAATTAATTGAGAATGCAAACTTGGACTTGATTGACATCAGTCGGGTTACGAATTCGAGGACAGTCACGTCAGTGTGCCCGTGAAGAGGCTCTTCTGACGCTTTGAGGAGGTCAAAGAACTTCTGAACCTCCGGTGTAGGTGAATTGTGATGATCTGGGGCTAGTTCAGGCTGCAGATCCTCAAGCATCTGGTCCATCCTATCAACATCTTCACCGCCATCAACTTCTACTTCAGTTACTTGTTCAACATCTTCACCGTGGAGATACCAGACCTTATAGCCTGGCACGAAACCATGTGAACACATGTGTAGTGTGACCTGCCTCTTGGTGTGGCTCGTCATATTTCTACATTTATTGCATGGACACCTAATATTATCTATTTGTGACAAAGCAGCTACATGGTCCAGAAACATTTGCGTATTAGCAAACTATTCACTTGTGTGACACCCAGCCTTCTTGAAACCTTCATACATCCAATCACGTCTATCACCCATTATTGCAGCTGTGTGTACGAGTAAAGAGTACGTGTGAGACAATCACGTTTCTACACGTCACACATACATCTATAGGTAAGTAGTAAAACTATATATATACATAAATAACTATATATATATACATAAATAACATCAAATTTATCAATATCGAAACCTTCATACATCCTAAAATTATAAGTTAAATCTAATCAATAAATAATATCAAATTTAACAATTCAATAGCATAAGTTAAATCTACTATAATAATAGAATTAATACTTACCTAAAATCAAGCCACACATGTGATATTAAACTAACTCTAATCACACTCTAATAACATATGTTATTAAACTAACACTAATCACATGAAAGTTAACTCCCGTCGGCCATAAAAACCGACGAAAATAAACATGTACACATATTTAACAATCACACTCGCATTTACATTCAATAGTTCAAGGATGTATATACCTCAACGACGTGGGCAGCGTCATCGCTTGTGAGACGCGGTCGGGGGTGGCGGCGGCGCTTGGGCGCGGCGGCGGCGCTCGGGGAGGCGGTCGTGTGCGACGATGGCGCTCCGGGCGGCCTTTGGGGCGGCGGCGGCAGTGGTGGCTGGCGGGGTCGGCGGTGGTGGGGGTCGGCGGGGGCCGCGGGCGTCGCGGGGGCGGTGGGGGCCGGCGAGGACGGTGGGGGCGGCGGCGGAACGGCGATCCTAGCGGCGGCGGTTTGAAACGAAACGCGAGAGAGAAACACTACACGACGGTTCACTTACAGCGACCTACAGTTGGTTGCTAAAACGGCCTTCAGCGACCTACGGTTGGTCGCTAAAAACTTTTAGCGACCCATAAGGATGGTCGCTGTAAGTGCCGTCGCTAAAGGCTTTAGCGACCGACATCTTTTTAGCGACCGACCGTCCGTTGCTAATATTGTATATTTAGCGACCAACCGTGGGTTGCTGTACTATAGATTTAGCAACCAACCGTAAGTCATCATACTATACATTTAGCAACCAACAGAAAGTCGCCCTTTTTACAGTTGCTATTAATAATAATATACATTTAATTAAGCACCACAAATCACAGATTTTTATACACAAATCATAAAGACATACACAGTTAATTAGTATACCACAGTCATAGATCCATCACATAAACACAAAAGCACCACAATTATATATTCACAAAAGCATCACAATTATAATATCATTTACAACTAGATCATTTACAGATCGCTAGCTAGATCATTCACAAAAGCTCCAGAGATGATCAGTCACAAAAGCACCACACGACATCACTCCAGCTTGAAGCAGTTCAAAAGCCCACAACTACATCACTAATGTTTCATATCACTCCAGCTATTGTTCAAAAGCCCACAACTACATCACTCTAGCTGCTCCAGAGTTGATCAGTCACAAAAGCACCAAAGCTACACTAATGCTTCAAGCAGTTCAAAAGCCTTCAGACAACCACTCTAGCTTCTTGTATCCTCCTGTTTTAAGGTACAAGCTTTCTTTGTCCAGAACACCCTAGAAAAAAGTACATCAAATTAGTATATTGTTGCTACATTTGACAAATAAAAATACAGTTTTGATGCCTTATCTACCTCCACTAGACAGTGTTGCAGCCTTATGCACCAACTTCAGCCTTATGCCTTAGCTACAACATCTTTCATAACCAATGTTAAACCAAAGCTGGCACCAAAAACTAGGGTGCTAAGAGATACACAATGCTTAGTCAGGGTCAAAAAAGGCACTGATTGATAATCATATACTTATGCAGTTTGTTGAAATGGAAGTACAACGCCACTAGACTGAAGGCGAGATGGGGATGCTATTAAATCTGAGTATTATCGGCCATGTATATTGAAAACTATGGGCAGATTGAGTACAATAAAAAGAACCATGACCTATCTCCATTGCTATTTAACACCAAACTCATCATTTTCTCACACTATCTCCCCAGTGTTACAGTTTTATGCTTGCGGACAGCACACCTGATTACAGAATCATATCACCAACCAAGGAACTTAAATAATTCCCAAAATAAATTCTGAAATGCAGCAGTAATCAGCTACACTAATTTACACTAGTAGAACAACTGGCTGTGTGCTCAAAGCGTTACCAGACCAGTGCACTCTATAAAGCGCGTAGGTGAAATGCAGCAGTAATCAGCTCTCAGGTCTAACCTGGAGCTTGGCAGGGTCTGTAGTAGAAGCATCAATCACATCTATGCTGCCACTGATACGGAATTGCTCCCAGCTATCTGTGAAGTACCAACAAACAGAGCAAGACTGTTTTTATCACAACACAATGGAGAAGAGATGTGCAAATATCACCTTTCAAAGAAGGAAAAGGAAAAATGTTATAGCACATAAATCAGTACACCATATAATATGTTGAGTTACTGACAACCCGATGGAGAATAACGGAAGCATGAAATGAGTAAGGAGTCTAAAGCATAAACTATGATAGACAGCAAACCATACGGGTATTGAAAATACTTATTACTTTGAAGATGCAATGATATATATACACAATACAAATGAAAAGAAATGTAAAAAGAAGATTTTCATGTCCAAATAACCTTTGTAATGTCAGGTCAAAGTGCCCTATGACATCTCCACATTTTAAGCAAAGAAACACTCCAATATTGGCAGAGCTTAAATCCACAAAAAAACAAATATCTTTTAATTATGTATAATGATATGGGGAAAAAATCAAAATAAAGTACTGTACATATTTAGCATTTGTTTTTGTAATCAATGGTATGGGTACAGCAGCAAAGATGTGTGCGCACATGCATGCTCCAATGCATTCTGTATTCATATAAAATAAACCGATGATCTAGCTTATCAACTAAGGAATGAACATTCTCTAGAGAAGCCACACAAGTAGCTATATTCTGAAATGGTAAACATAATAATAAAAGTTAAATGAGAAGCAAATGACTTCACTTACGCCCATTTGGGAA
Source organism: Zea mays (assembly GCF_902167145.1). Taxonomy (NCBI): domain Eukaryota; kingdom Viridiplantae; phylum Streptophyta; class Magnoliopsida; order Poales; family Poaceae; genus Zea; species Zea mays. Next base: position 25,273,694 of record NC_050100.1, on the reverse strand, counting down.
CAGGTGCATCATAGGCAGCACATATCCTGTTGTTACTTTTTACCATGAGATCCTTGAACTTTCTTGCTTTGCATATCAAACGATTAGCAAGAATTTAGGAAAAAACATTGATGTGATAGGAAATAAAAGAAACCAAAGATTCAATTGCTACTATCTGTGAAGCTGAATAATGTAACAATGATAGATCGAGCTGGATAAGACAAAGGAAGCAAAAACAAAGTTGAGAAAATAATGTTAACAGTTAAGATAGGCAAATAGTTATAAATCTGATAGTAAATATAGGAAATGAAAATAGACATACCAGATGTCAGAACACACACTTGGGATTCAAACAACTGCCATTCAACCAGTACCAACATTCCCTAGGGTTCAAAACACACACTTGGGATTCAAATAATTTCATATTTGGTTGGAAGGTCAGAAGAAATAATAGCAGGGAAATCTGCATGATAGTATTATAAATGAACTAACATTATGTAGTCTAATCAAGGCCAAAACAAGACATGTTTCTTCCTTGCTATTTCTAACCACAGATAGAAATACAAGTTAAGATGAGTCACAAAAAAGTTATTTAAAAACCCTATCACTATTTAGGCAATTCCTGTTTTCCACATTCAAGAATTCTCTATTCAGTCAAGTCCTGTTTTTTCAGAAGATAGTTATCATAGACAAAAGAACTGCCTTATTATTTTTCTACACAAACTGTGTTGCAAGGTCCACAATTCTTAGCAATTAATACATGAGCTGCTATGGGTTTGCTAAAAGAGCTCTTATTGGGGACGAACCAGCTCAGAAGGAAAAAAGCAAGCTCTTTAAATAACTTAATTACCAAACCTGAAGTGGACAGAAACATCACAATCGGTCAATCAGGCACTAGAAGCAACTGGGGACTTTGAGCGTTGAAGCGTTGGAGAGGCCGAGTGCCTGCCCGCAGCCGAGCAGGAGCGTTGAAGCGTTGGAGGCTTGGAGCAGGCGAGCAGCCGAGCAGGAGCAGAGCAGCTGTCGTCGTCGACTCGTCGTCCGGGGCTCGGCCGCTCGGGGTCGGGGGCGACTGGGGCAGATTCGCAGAAGCTCTAGTCTCCAGCAGCCGAGCAGGGGAGTTCGCGCCGCCTCACCGGCGCGAGTGCGCCGCGTCGTCGCTGCCGCCGTGCCGTGAGCCCGCGCCGCCGTCTGTTGCTGCCTGGCTGAGTGGCTGGAATGCTGGTTGCTGCCGCTGGAAGCTGGATAGGGTTTGGCGGACGAAGGAGGAGAGAGGCTGGCGGCTAGGTTGAGTGTGACGGCGCAAGGCGGCTAGGGTTGAGGGGTGTTGATGTTTTAATAAGTGGAACACACTGACGTACCCCTATAGCGACCCACCATCAGTCACACACTTAACTCTATAGCGACCGACCATAAGTTGTTAAATTTCTAGACTTTTAGCGACCCACAGACCGTCGCTATAAACGCATTTAGCGACCAACCATCGGTCCATAACTTTTAGCGACCAACCGTCGGTCCCAAATAAGGGTCGCTAAAGATCAACCGTCGTGTAGTGAAATGAGCCCGCGCGGGCTCTCCGCGGCGCTCATAAACCAGTAATCTCTATTGGCCAGAGCAAAGACCGACGAGAATAAGCTTATTCCCGTCGGCCTGTGCAAGGACCGACGGGAATTAGCTTATTCCCGTCGGCCTGTGTCAGGGCCGACGGGAGTTAACTTAATGCCCGTCGACTGGTAGTTAGCCGACGGGAGTTAACTAACTCCCGTCGGCTTTTTCTCCGACCGACGGGAGTTAAGCTGGTCGACGGGAATCTTCAGGATTCTTGTAGTGACTCTAATTCTTCAGTTGTTTCTTTAGTTCAGCATTTCTCTTGTCCGGTGTTTTATCTAGTACTACACCAAATATGTCTGGTGCTACTAAGTAGTCTCGTTTCTTGGTGTGTCTCTATTTGGACATCTTATATTTCGTGTCTTAGACTTTTGCATAATTTTCATAGGTCTTCAATGTGTCTTCTAAGGTCTTGCTTTTGATGTGTTGGTCTTCTCGGTAAAGTCCATATCACATTATTTAAACTATAAACATGCGTAGATACTAGCAAACGTCATTAACCCAAATAATTATATTAATCAGCAAACATCAAAATCCATCAATCAAATGGGCCTCAATATTTTTTTCTTACGCCATGAAATTATGATGTCTGGATTCTTGAGTCTAATTAGCGGCTATGATTACCATGTTAAAAATAGAGGCGTCTGTAAGTGTGTCTCCCTTCGTAGGACTAACATGCCACTATTTATACGTAAAATTTAATACTTTATAAACAACTATAAGATCCTTAAATTGATACTCCCTTTGTTTTATTTTAGTTGTCGCCGTTAGTGCAAAACAAAACGAGTCATAATAGTTATTGCTCTAGTTAAAATAAAAAGTAAACTATCATTTTGCCCCTTGCAGCAGGTGTTTACCCGCCAAGGTTGGGCGAAATACCAAGGCCTAAGCCGAGGCTTGTGGGAGAGTAAAATCGTCAATTGATAGGTTGCTTAATCTGCACGAAGCTGTTGGAATCGATTTGTAAAACGAAACGGAGGAAGTATAAATTATTACAAATCGATGTATGACTTAATCCAAAAAAAACATATCATACAACAAAGTAATGTATGCTTGTATTGTATTGGGGGTGCCTTGAGGCGTGCCTGCGTGCTGCCGCTGAGTCGACTCGTCCGTGGAGTTGTATATGCGACACCATGTGACGTGAAGAATTTTTTTCCCCTCACTTGCGTGCACTCTAGCTCCTTCTCTTTTGTGAACGAGGAGATTAAAGAAAGAAATCTATAATTTTACATGGTAATGAAAGGTTGCTGTATGCCTGTATGTTCGAGTGTAATGAGGATTTAAAAAAAAAACTCTGGTGAGGACAGTGGTTATATATAGGTTTGACCGTTTGAGTGGCAATGAGGTTTTTTTTTTAAAAAAATAGAGTGGTGAGGACACACAAATACACGCCATGCGAGATAATTTCATGTCATGCTAAAACAAGAGCACCTGTGATCAGGATATCAGATGAGTAGATAGAACGTGTGCGTAGCAGCAATTTACGAAAAGCAGTGTAAGACAAAAGGTTAGGCTGCACGCTAGTAGCTACCTTTCATGTCTCCACTTAACCACTTTATATGATATATAATACACATATGTTGTGTGAGTCGTGCAGCATTTTAAAGCTCGTATGTTTGTATCACTTGATGCTACTTGGATGACAAAATAAAAAAAATGTTTTGCCGAGTATCTAAAGAAGGCACTCGGTAACGTCCGTCAATTTTAGATGGCCGCAGACGGCCCTTTGCCGAACGCCGCGTTCGCCGAATGTTAGGCACTCGACAAAGATGTCTTTGCCGAGTGCATTTCTGTGCCGAAAGTCCTACACTCGGTAAACGAGCTCGTTACCGAGAGCAGGACTTTGCCGAGTGCCCGACAAAAAGCACTCGGCAAAACGCCGAGCACTCGGCAAAGACCCAGATTCTGGTAGTGTTGTTGAGTTATAATAAAGCGCTCTTTAAAAAATATATAATGCATATATGTACATGCACTCCTTTATTTCGACATATTCCATAGCAAACTAAAGTGATCATGTCGCACGGTCAATATGCTATGACCCTGCAGTAATATTTGTCACTGAGCCCCTGTTCAATGCTCTAGTTTGCACTTTATTTCTTGGTCTTTCTTTGGCTCAGCTAGCCCTTCGCGTTGTCCTTCCATTATCCTTCTGAGATGATGAGATGTGCTGGAGAACTTCTTCACTTATGGCATACTTGCTAACAATATAGAATAGAGAGGCCAGAGTGGTTGGAGTCTTGTGTACGAGCTTCTGAGATATTTTTCGAATCCCTGATGCCATTATGAAAACATATATAGATAACAATTTCGTCTAGCAATGTCAGCCTTCACTTCGCACCACCGCTTGATATAACTGCGTAGGGACTCGTATTCGATAGCAAATTATATGGGGTAGGCTACATGATCGAAAGCTAAAGGTGCCATGGTTTTGGAAACCAGGTAAGTAATATTTGTGATCGGCGGGGATGCTAGCGTGGACTCACTTCGAATGGTGACTCACTAGGACCCGAGCGGTAGATTAGAGATGATAGGTTATACTGGTCAAGCTTGCGCCATAGTCCAGTGCAGTGCTAGTTGTAGTATTACTATCGAGCGTGTCACAACAAGTGTGCTTGTGTGTCCTTCGAAGAGTGGGCTTCTCCCTTTTATATCTCAGGAGAGAAGCCTTACCGTGGGAGCCCCTCCTTGCTGAAGAGAAAGAGAGTAGAGAGAGAGAGAGAGGAGGGGAGGGGGCCTTATCCACCCGGGTCAACAAACTGGGCCCCTTTCTTGTGTGTGGTTGTACTCTTGACATGGCTTCGTTCTCTGCGTTGGCTCGTGTAGCGAGTCCCTCGCTGACGTCCTAGTGGTAGTGCGTGGCGGGTCCCACGATTCTGTCCCTAGACGCGGTTGTACGCGGCGTGGCTCCGCCCGCCACACGCCTTGTGTCTCCTTCCATCCTTTACGGTACACACACTCGGTATGGCGTGTTATTCCGTCCTTTCTGACGTGCGCGCTATTGTTGGGACTCCTATGCTAAGGTGTCCTCGAGGCTTGTCTTGTGCAGTGTGTGCACGTTCAGTCGTGGCATGGTGATGATGCGTCTTGTCACTACGGGTGTGGGCCCATATCATTGGGTTCAGGTTTCATCTCGTGAGCACAAAGACTTGGTTGGTAGCTTCGTCTCGCTATCTTACTCGGCGGGGACTTGGTCGGTCATTCCACCTCGTTGGCTTGCACTGTGTGAACTTGGTCGGCCTCTCCGTCTCGCTGGCTTGCTCGGCGAAAACTTGGTCGGGCGCTCCGCCTCGCTGGCTTGCTTGGCGAGGACATGGTCGGCCCTCTCGCCTCATTGACTTGCTCTACTGAGATGTCGTTCAGCTAGAAGGTTTATAGGATTCACTTCGGGAACCCCGTTCCTAAGTACCCGACAACAACCCCAAGCCCTAAAGCAATTTTTAATTGCTTAGGGGTTTATTGCACAGTTTAGGGACGGACCCTGGCTGCAATGGTTGTCACACACTGAGCGTGGGTCCATTTTTGTTCGGCTACCGTCATTGGTCAAAATCTCTGGTGCGCGTAAGTGCATCTGCTAGCTGTAGCCCCGAACCCCTAAGCAATTTATGTGAATCGCTTGGGGGTTTACTCAATGTTTGCACAGTTTTAGGGACTGATCCTGTCTGTGATGGTCGTCACTGAGCGTGGGTCCATTTTTGTTTGGCTACTGTCGTTGGTCAAAATCTCGGGTGCGCGCAAGCGCATATGCTATATGTAGCCCCTAGCCCCCGAGCGATTTATGTGAATCGCTTGGGGTTTACTTGATGTTTGCGCGGTTTTAGGGACTAACCCTATCTGTGATGGCCGCCATGCACTGAGCGTGAGTCCATGGTGCTCCGGAGTCGAGCACAGTCCTTGGGTGGTGATCTTCTGGGTCGATTGTCCTCTGAGCACTTGATCCTTGATTGGCACACTTCCCCATCGGAAGCCCTAATGAGGTCTTTTTCGAGGGGAGGACCACCTTCCTTTGACCTAGTCAGCACGGGGAAGGTGGTCATCGAGCTTCAAACGGGTTATCCAGGTGAGATCCGATCATCCTTTTGGTAGGGTTTGATTTCAGTGAGTGGTCCCACTGGGGGCTTGACCCGCTGGGAGCCACAAAACAGACTCGGCTCGGGCTCGTTCTAAGCATCGAGCCGCTCCGAGCTTAGCCACTGCGAGCCCGAGCCGGCAAGTCGAGCTCGAGTTTTTTTTTCCAGACCTATTAAGACAACTTACGCTGGCCAGAAAATACCACATCAATCTATTGCACAAAAACTTTATGGTTAGTCTACAACCACTTAACACGCTTGTTTTCTTTTTCCAATTAACCACATAGAGACCCGTTAAGAGGCTCTATATTAAATGGGCTCGTCTCTTCACGATTCTCCATAAACATTGTCCTTTAACTATATTTATAATATATAGACTCAATGTTGTATCATCCCGTCTCTGAGCTGTCTCTTGTACTTAAAAACTGATCTACGGTCTAAAGATTGTACATGCCCTCATATGTGCTGCCGGCACGACGACACACCCAAAAGTGACCGGTAACGCCGTTATTTGCCTTTTATAATAGAAAACTAATACTACTATCCTAAATAAATCAATTATTGGTGTTATTTTAAATCAAAATCTTTTATATATGATCAGATTTATTAAAAAATATAATATTTGTAACACCAAATGAGTATCTTAACAAAATATAGTTTATGGTGTATATAATAATAATATTAACTCATTATTATAAATCGTGGTGACTTTTCTAGAAATCCAGTTTACGGTAAAACTAGTATGGTATAGCTCGGTCTACAATAAGTTTGCTTTGTTTGGTTTATGCCGGCCGGGATAGAAAAGCTGCCGAGAGTGCTGAAATTGCAGTGTATAGTCTACTCCAACAAATATATACATTGATTGCTCTACCCATCGATGATTGAGCCTTAATCATGCATCTCCTCGGTGGTGCTAATTAATGAACTCCGCACAGAGATCTGATGATGCATCGATTCATCTGAACCTTCGCTTGCAACGTACGGCGCCAGGTGGGTAGGGTGACCGAATTTTTTATATTTTAGTCCTTCCTCGGAAAAAAATTCACGTTTGGACCTTACAAAATTTTAATGTCATTTTTAGACCCTTTGCTCGGCGCCATAGCCAATGGCGCCGAGGTAACACAGCTCGGCGCCATAGGCTATGGCGCCGAGGTGCGTGTTACGCTGGCACAAACGGACGTTGTGGCACCGACGTGGCACCAAGCTCGGCGCCATAGATCTTGGCGCCGAGCTTTATTATGTACACAAAACTTGTCTAGCTCAGTTGGTAGAGCATAAGGCTTTTAACCTTGTGGTTGTGGGTTCAAGCCCCACGATAGACATGTTTTCATACTTTTTTTTGTCTTTGTCACTGATTTTTTTTGTTGTCCAGATTTTTCGTTTATGTCGCTGATTTGTCCGTCTAGATTTATTTTTTATCCAGATTTTTTTGTTTTTGTGACTGATTTGTTTATCCGTCCATATTTTTTTCGTTTATTAAGCTTAAGAAAACGTACTTGCATTGGTTAGCGGCCACCGGTTTAGCTATAGTGCATCGTGGTTTTTTTCGTTTATGCCGCTGATTTGTCCGTCTAAATTTATTTCTCATCTTGATTTGTTTTTGCTTTTGCGACTGATTTGTTTATTACATTTTGTTTAATAGTAAATAATCTGTCTGGCCCTTGGTGCATTGTAAACCCCACATGCTTAAGCTTGATTCCGTCCTCTCGCTAATTACAAGTGATTTTAAACATTAAATAATATACTAAAAACTGAAGTACACCATTTAAAATATTAAAAATATTTATATCATAAACAAATGATTGTGTTAATCTTATGTACAATGATAAATTTTAATTAATATTAAAAAGTATAATTTCGAATATATTAGATTATTGGAGTTTTAGAGTCCAAAATATAAATATACTTAATAACCAAAAAGATTATAATTAGAGTCCAAAATATAAATATACAAGGTATAAATAAACAGTGACTTGATGATTTTATAAAGTACTCCGTACTTCCATAGGGTGGGTTACTTATGTGCATGGTACTTGCGTCACGCAGTTTGAATAAACAAAAACAAAAACAAAAAATATCTAGATGAATAAATAAATTTGTCACAAAAACAAAAAAACTAGATGAAAAATAAATCTGGACGGACAAATCAGCGACATAAACGAAAAATATGGACAACAAAAAACAAATTAGTGATAAAAAAATACGTCCATCGTGGAGCTTGAACCCACAACCTCAAGGTTAAAAGTCTTGTACTCTACCGACTGAGCTAGACATACTTTGTTGTTACATATCCGAGCTCGGCGCCATAGATCTTGGCGCCATAGATCTTGGCGCCGAGCTCGGTACCACGTTGGCGCCACGTCGTTCAGGTTGGGCCAGCGTAGCACGCACCTCGGCGCCATAGCCTATGGCGCCGAGCTGTGTTACCTCGGCGCCATTGGCTATGGCGCCGAGAAAAGGGTCCAAAAATGACATTAAAATTTTCTAAGGTCCAAACGTGAATTTTTTTTTGAGGAAGAGCTAAAATATAAAAAATTCGGGTAGGGTGACAGCATTTGTCTAATCTTATGAGGGCTATATCATACTTTCTCTATTATTATAAAATAATTTATAATTTAGGACGGGAGAGTATATAAAAGGTTTAGTTTTCTAAGTCAGATCAGTCTAAATTTGATCAGATGGCCATCTATACTGACTGATAAGGACATGTACAACTTAGAGCCTTTAGTTTGGTTTTTCAAGTGTAAAATATAGACCGAGCGCATATATCATAAATATAGTTATTATATAAAAAAATCGTGAAGAGACAGACTCATCTCTCTGATTTTTTTTCACTTAACCTTTAGAGACCCGCTCAAGAGGCCTCTTAGTTAATGGAGTTAGAGCAACTACAATAGTTCTCTAAACAACTCTCTAAATCTTAAATTTAAGAAGTAAATAGAAAAATACTTCTCCAATGGTTCTCTAAATAGACTTGCTAAATTTACTTAGTTGCTATTCAACTCTATTTACTCTCCACATTTAGCAACTCGGTAGGAACTCCCTAAATACAGTTGACGTCAATTTCTTCACACTAGCGTGATTATTTTTCACTTTCCCACACAGTGAGGTAGACAGGTATAACACACTCTTTTTTCACTTTCTAGCATGAGATAACTAAGTCAAACATGTATGACACAAGTTTCTCCTTCACCATCGAACCCAACTTCCTCATAGGTTGCGCCACCGGACCACCACTCCTCCATAGTTCATATTGACCGGCTTTTTCTCTTTCGCCCTCACATAGGGGCAGGGCCGCTAAATCTAGATTCAAAATCGAGCTACTTCATAAATATGAGCAACTATTGGAGACTAAGTTATTTTTTACTTTCAATAGCTATTTAGCAACTTGCTAAACATGATTTTAGCAAGCTATTTTTTAGAGAACTATTGGAGTTGCTCTTATGCATGCCTTAAGCTGATATCCCAATCACCACACCACTAGCATGTGGGGCTCATACGGGCATTGACTTTTGATGTGGGGTGCTGACCCACCACAATTGCCCTAGGATAGTCCCGCCACCAATGTACTATCGCTACCCTGCTTTGCCTCGTACAATTAACAAATAGAAAGTCCCTAGCCGTTCGATCGCCTAGAAGGTAACGGAAAAAAAAAACGAAGCAGAAGAAGTGCAAGCCATCGCTCTTTTGGTCTGGTCGTAGTAGCATCAATCACTAGACGCTCCCTCCAATGAAGCCGCCGTGGCGGCGCCGAGAGCAGTCAAAGAAAATGCCATTTGCCTTCAAAAATCAAGCCCGAAAATTTAATCACCGGGACACATAGTACTATCTCTTACTCACTCCGTCAAGAAATGACAAACATATTTATTATTAACTCCGTTCTCGAATATTTATTATCATTAGTTTATTTTAACTAAAATATGACAAATAAAAAAATGGAGAGAGTACTTTTTTTTTACAAACTGTAACCGATAGTTAGTTAAGTCACATATACAAAATTATGGCATAAAGCTTAAATGAAGGCACGATGTTCAGATAATATTAATCCTCTAGCAAGTAACAGTATATTGTAAGGGAAAATGAAGCTAAAAAAATGTGTTTCGCCTGACTTTTGCTCCCATCAAACGTGTAACGGCGAGGGAAGTATTATTTTAGTAGTTCAAGTTCTGATAGTGCATGGAACTTTTTTTTGCTCTTATCTGGCCTCGTACGTACCCAATCACGGCCGAATTGACATTTCACATCTACTTACTTAATTTGGGGGTAATACAGGCCCCAGAGCTAAAAGATGGAAAGATTAGTAAAAGTAAGCAGAGGCATTGATAAAATAGTGTAAAAGGGACGTCCATTATTATATATAAGTATATACTAATAGTTTGTTGTTTCCCTTTCAATCACCTAGCTTTTCGCCCCTTTTTTTTCCCCCACGACCAGGATCGGTGAGCGAGTCCAAGCGGCCAAATCCAATCGCTAACCACCGCCGGCGTCCTCGTCTACGTCTACTACCTGCTCTGCTCTCTCTCCCCCACAGGCCCCGCAGCATCCACACGAGGACTTCAGAATCAGCAGCAGCCAGCAGGCAGCAGCTCAGCGAGACAGACGCGTCCGGGGCTCCCCTCCGCGCGCCCGCCGATCAAGGATCAACAACACACGGGGACGCCTCCCGTCTCCTTCATTCCCAGCCTGCACTGCGCCGCCCCAGACGCCCGCGACCCTCTCCACCTCCTCCGGCGAATACCGTTCCTCCCCGGCAAGCTACCCTCCGATCCTTTGTTCCGGGTGAGTCTACGCGCAGCGCTTCCTCCCGCGGCCGGATCCCCATCGGCGCGACGCGATTCGTGGATCCGGCGGCCGGGGTCTTCGCCGTCCACAGCAGTACAGCATCGCTTCTCAGTCCTCCTCCTCCCCTTGCCTCTAGTCTGGCAGCGCACCCCTGCCTCCACTAGTCCACTGTCCTTTTTTTACATGGAGACTAGAGTTGACCCTCCGCACGGATCCTCTCCGTCCTCACCCTCTTCTCCCTCTCCCTCCCTCTCCATATCTCTGCAGGTCTGCGAGGTAGTACCGTCGACGAGGCCTCCCTCCCCTCCGGCGAGCCCCCCTTCCGAAGTCGTGAGGTAATCCTGCCCGGCTGCCCCCCACTCCTTACCCCTCCTGTAGTCTTGTGTAGGTGCAACTCTTCTGAAAATAAAGTTCACAGTTGACGATTAGGGCCATGCAAAACTACAATGATCATCCGTGTACCTCCGCTCACTGAGTTAGACATGATCAGTTGTTTTGCTTTTATAAAGAAAAAAGTAAAAGTAAAAAAGAAGACTATATTCATGATTCTCAAACTCTGAACCATATCGGTGTTGTCTCTAGTATACTTGCTTACGTATGTGTGGTACATGATTAGGCTGAGCTGTGTAGAGGTTAGAGATAATTGTGAGCCTATTTTTCTTTTCATATATGAGTTGATATGTACCTACAAATTCCTAGTTGCAATTTATCCTTAATAAAAAATCTTTACAAATTGTTTTCCACACATCATTGTAAGATTAAAGAAAGGCACATGGAGGCTACAGTTAAAAAAAAATCTGCCCTACCCAAAGCACAATGCGAAACGCCTTAAGGTAAATCTTGATTCTTCCAGATTAAGCAGGATTCATCAAACAGTCAACAGTTGGGCCTTTCGGCTTATGCATGACATAAGGTAAATAAGAAAGGACCGTAGTAAATTCAGCAAGATTGAGCAAAATTCCTTCCAAACACCTTAAGGTGAAATAAGGTAAAGGATCAAGTAGTCCAGATTAACGCCGTCCTATCGTTCTCTCAGTAGGACAGATTGTTTGTTGTAGCCTCTCTGCGCCCTTCTTTAATCTTATAGCAATTTGCGGAAAAAAAGGAACTGAGCCGTAGCTCAGTGGTATGCTCGGCAGTTACGAGCGGCCGGTCCTGGGTTCGATTCCTATCGCCCACGATTTCCTACCCATTCAGGTGGGAGCCTCTCCCTCCGGTGACAGTAAAAAAAAACAATTTGCGGAAAAGGTTCCTAAAATGGAATGTTTATAACTTGGTTAATTCCAGTGCATCTTATATAACAGAATGGCTTACATATCTCATCTAACCTTTCTCAGGCAGTGCTTTTGATATTAGTTTTTGCATTTTTGTGGATCAGTCCTCCCAGGGTTTATGCATGACAGCCCCTGTGTCTCTTCCAAATGAGCTAGAAGCGGTCTCCCATTCTGCAAGGGTTGAGTTATTCCGAGACGCTAGTTGCAACATAGAAAATGAGGTGTTGGCCAGTTTGGGAAATGGCCAAGATTCAACTGCTGTTGGAGCAACTCCTGGTTTCAGAGTTGGAGAGATCAGGTTTGCTAATGGAGATATTTATTCTGGCACATTGTTGGGGAACACACCAGAGGGTTCAGGCCAGTATCGCTGGTCAGATGGTTGCACCTATGATGGTGAGTGGAATAAAGGGATGAGGCATGGGCAAGGAAAGACGGAATGGCCATCTGGAGCCACCTATGAGGGTGAGTATTCTGGTGGCTATGTATATGGTGAAGGTACCTATAAGGGTCCAGATAAAATCATTTACAAGGGACGATGGAAGTTGAATCACAAGCATGGACTTGGACATCAGACATATCCAAATGGAGACATGTTTGAAGGTTCGTGGATTCAGGGAGAAATAGTAGGTCATGGGAAGTACACGTGGGCAAACGGGGACACTTACGTTGGCAACATGAAAAGTGGCAAGATGTCAGGGAAAGGAACTCTTACATGGAAAAATGGGGACTCGTATGAGGGTAACTGGATAGATGGCATGATGCATGGGTATGGAATCTATACATGGAATGAATGTGGGTATTATATTGGAACATGGACAAGGGGACTGAAGGATGGGAAAGGTAAATTCTTTCCGAAAGGTTGTAGAGTACCTGTTAACGACGAGATGTATATCAATAATCTAAGAAATCGTGGTGTACTGCCTGATATTAGAAGGCAGAATCATGGTTCACGCATACTTCACTCTTCCTCGGTTGACATGGGGAACATGAAGGTTGGTATGGCTAGGCAATCTTCAGATGTTTTGTTCAAAAGGAATTCAGCTGAGCAATCTTCTTTGAAGAATGTGTCTTTGGAAAGACGGTGGAGTCTTGAGGTGGCTATTGAAAAATTTATTGGCCATGAATCCAGCGAAAGTTCTGGTCTAGAAAGCTTGGAAAACTTGAGTGATTCTCGTTTGCCCATACTGGAAAGAGAATACATGCAAGGTGTTCTAATCAGTGAGGTGGTTCTTGACAGGAGTTTTTCAGACTCCTCAAAGAAGACAAAACGCCGCCAGAAGAAAACGGTGAGGGACACAAAAAAGCCTGGAGAGACAATAATTAAGGGACACAGAAGCTATGATTTAATGCTCAGCCTGCAGCTTGGAATCAGGTAGCACCTCCTGATATCATGGTTTCAGTGACAGTATGCATTCTTTTTTTTCCTGTTCATTGTTTGTTCAGCTATTACTGTCCTAGCTACTCCCTACTGAATGTTCTTGTTTATAGAATAATCATCTCTTTCAACAATATAGTAATATCATGCCATATAATAACAGGTCCCTTGTCATCAGGCTCTTGGAACTAACGATGCGTTTTAAAAAAAATGGTTGGTATCATTTATTTATTTAGCTTCTAGAGAGTAATGAACTAATGCTGTAAGGTTTGCTTGATGTGCTAGCACCAGCAAGTAGTGGTTGCTTTAAAAAAAATGCCAAATACTGTCTCTCTCATAAACACATTACAGATATAGTTTGGAACTTACCCCATTCAATGTTTGTAGTGCCATTTGCACGTTACATTGAGAAGTTTGAACTACAAGTAGTGTTTGCTGCCTTACTGGCTCCTAGCTTGCAACATGTGCTTTTTCATGTCAGGAACTGCTAGATCCTGCAACGTACATTTTTATTTAATTAAATCCGAAGTTATGATGGTTACAGATTGTTTTAAGTATATTTCAAACCGGCAATGTTTTGTTGTACTTAGGTACACAGTTGGAAAGATCACACCAATTCAAAAACGTGAAGTTCGTGCTTCAGATTTTGGACCAAGAGCAAGTTTCTGGATGAACTTCCCAAAAGAAGGATCTCGGCTTACTCCTTCACATTCAGCGGAAGATTTTAAATGGAAAGACTACTGTCCCATGGTTTTCAGGTCCGCATTTCTTAAAAAAATATGGTCTTATCCACTGCAAATTGAGTGACATTTAGATTGTACAGAATTTTGTTCATTGGGACCTCTTGTTGACATATTCTTTTTGTTGTTTCTCCTGGCTTAAAATATACTATTCTTTCTGTTCCTGGCTCAATACTTTAAAACACAATATTGATCCACTTTTGTAGGAATTTGAGAGAGATGTTCAAGATTGATGCTGCAGACTATATGATCTCCATATGTGGAAATTCTGCTCTTAGGCAACTATCTTCCCCTGGAAAGAGTGGAAGTGTCTTTTTCCTGTCACAAGATGATAGATTCATGATTAAGACTCTCCGAAAATCTGAAGTGCAGGTCCATTTTCTATATGGATTACAGAGATTGTATTTCTTAGCTTTCATGATTGTTGGATAGATTGTGCATGTATAGTACGGCCATTTGCCTAGGAAGCGAAATTGAACTTTTCATGACTCTACTACCCTGTAGGTTCTTTTACGAATGCTTCCAAACTATTATGATCATGTCCGTACCTATGAGAACACCCTCATAACTAAGTTTTTTGGCCTCCACAGGGTGAAACCTTCTAGTGGTCAAAAGGTAACTATTGACATCAGCACCAATTTCACTTGAGGTTTCTTTAGTTTAATTTTCCCCCTTCCTTTTTAATGTAATGATCCTTCTTGAATATCTGCAAATTGCAGTTTCGGTTTGTTGTAATGGGAAACATGTTTTGCACTGAATTGAGAATCCACCGGAGGTTTGATTTGAAAGGATCATCTTTAGGCCGTTCTACTGATAAAATTGAAATTGACGAGAACACAACTCTGAAGGATTTGGATCTTAACTATTCCTTTTATCTTGAACCTTCCTGGCGTGAGGCTCTTCTTAAGTGAGCATATTTTCTCTAGAAATGATGTTTATGTGTTCTGTTATGTGACGACATTACACTTATCTCAAAATACTGTTGATTATTCTTCAGACAGATTGAAACAGACAGTGATTTTTTGAGAACACAGCGGATAATGGATTACAGCCTACTGCTTGGTGTCCATTATAGAGCTCCACAGCACTTGCGGACACGTGCATCTTATCACCGGAGCATGGCAGCAGATAGATTGACTGTTGTTTCAGAAGAAGGTAAGGAGTAAGGACACGCCTAACACCTTCCATAAAATGTTGCTCCTTATAATATCTGTTGCACATCTCCATGAGTGTTACTCATTGAGTGGTTTCAATGGTGAAGTATATCTACTCTTTGTGTCCAGCTGGAGCTGCCAAGCTAATGGCCATTTCTAATTCATTTTTGTTAAAAAGGAACTCAAATTATGCATCCCAGCATCCAAAGTTACCTGGAAATCCTTAGCATGCCATGTAGTCCTAAACTTTCTTAATTTCCAAATCATGTTTGGGCTAGGCAGCCTTAAGTTGCCTTAAAGCTATATATATGGTGAGAATGTATGATGCACAAATATGTCTGGTAGTTGCTATTGATCCGCGGCGCCTCTTTTATTGCTTTAACTTGTTTACCATCATCATCGCATGCATTTCCAGGTTAAGTTTTTTTTAAGACTGGTGGGCTAATGTTTGGTCAAAAATGGTTGGCGCAGATGCTCAGGAAGATGATGCCCTTAGCCATCCAGAAGGACTAGTCTTGGTTCAAAGCAGTGGTGAGAACAGTGTTATTGTTGGCCCTCACATAAGAGGCAGCCGCTTGCGTGCATCGGCTGCTGGATTTGGCGAAGTAGACCTACTGCTGCCTGGAACAGCCAGGTAACTTTCTGTAGTTCAAATACTTTGAGTAGCTTGTGGACATTGTGTTGCGCTGGCGTGCTGCTTGTGTAGTTTCGAAGGGGTAGAATTTGCAGGTTCTTTTTAAAAAAAAACGTGTTTCTTATGTTTGTCAGGCTTCAGATCCAGCTAGGAGTTAACATGCCTGCAAGGGCAGAGCAGACCCCTAAGGAAGATGAAAGCAAACCGTTCCGTGAGGTGTACGATGTGGTCCTCTACCTGGGCATCATTGACATACTGCAAGAGTACAACATGACAAAGAAAATCGAGCACGCTGTCAAGTCCATGCAGTATGACTCGGTCTCGATCTCGGCTGTGGACCCCCAGTTCTACTCGGAGCGTTTCTTGAACTTCATCCAGACCGTCTTCCCTGAGAATTCGTAGCTCCATCCACCAATACTTTTCTTGGAAGATGCCCGCCCACTACCACTTGCTGAGAACTTCATCCAGACGACAGTCCATGTCTTCGAATTTGGAGCTTGCGAGCATCATAAGAACATTGCACTCTCTTCAGTGCGTGCCTGTTCCTTCCTGGATGAACTGGCAGGAAGAGTGGCCAACAAAATGAGATTCGTTAGTGAAATTGTGCAGAAGCAAATCGATCTTCTCTAGGCTATTTTGCCCCGATCCCTGGGGTCACCGGATCAGCCGTCTGGCTTCCTGGAGTAGGCTTGGCGTATTGGGACTCGAGCAGGAAGTAGATGTGAGTTGCGAGGATTCTAGTGACAGCGGCGCCATAGAGCTCTGGGATTCACTGTTATGTCTCGGCAGTTGCAGAAAGCTGAAGCGCCTGTTGCCTCTGGCTCGTGTTTCATCTGTTAAGGTGCTATGGAGGATATGTTTAATAAGTCCCTGAAAACACGCATCAAGCTCCGATACATTTTTTTGTAGGACAAACAAAAGAGTACTATGTATTTTATCGCAAAAACGAAAAGAAATGGAAGCAACAGATGAAAATCGCGCGTGGTGACGGAGGAATTACGAGTGCGGCCTAGTTAGCATATGTTTCCTCGTTTCCATGGTGTGAGTATAGGTGTACATTCGGGCCGTCCAGTCCGGCCCAAGCCCGAAAAGATCCGAATTGTTTGAATTTCAGCCTGGCCCGTTTGAATTTTGGGTCATGCCGGCCTGGCCCACGGGCCTAGCCCTCGGTCCATGACTCGGCACGTAATTGCTTAAACGTGTCAGGCTCATTTCGGGCGGCCCGAAATTATAAAAGCCCGAAATTCAATTTTTGGCCTAAAATTCACATTAAGGCCCGAAATTCGGTTTTTAGCCCGAAATTCACATCAGGGCCCAGAATTTACATTAAAGCCCTAAATTCAAAACAAATTTAATAAAACAAATAAAAGATAAGACAAATAAATTTGACCAAAACAAACTTAATATTTGTATTAAGCTACCAGAGCTATGCAATGACTACCTCGTTTATAAATCACTTTGTTAGAAGAAAAAAAAGTATAATCAGCTCTATACAAAGTTCGTAAGTTTAGTTCATTATCTAATGTTCATAACAAAAGTAAAATTACATCACATACTCTAATTCAAAGCTAAAAAAACATCTAACTAGCATTATCTCTAGCTTTGTGTTCTTTTTAAAGTACATGAAAGTGTGGAATGAAGTGTGGTTTTAATAAATATATGGGTCTATTTGTGCCTCTATATGAGCTATTTCGTGCATGCCTTAAACGGGTCGTGCTCGTGCCCGCCCATGGGCCGTGACCTCGGCCCAAACCCGACCCAATATATCGGGCCGTGCTGGCCCGGCACTAAAATATTTTGGGTCGTGTCGTGCTTGGACCGTGCTTTTTTCCGTGCTTCGGGCCGGCTCAAATGTACACCTATAGGTGTGAGTGTCGGCTAGACGTAAACTGTCTCTGTTTCCTGTCTAAGGTAAAAAAAGATTTGTCCTAAATTAATATTTTGAAACTTATGACCGTTAATAATAAAATATTCATAAACATTAACTAAATAAAATAAAACTATTACATTTATTATTAAAATATCTGGCACAATATATAATTTCTTTAATTCAAAAATAATTTTTTTATAGAAATTGTTGGTCAAACTTTAAAAACTTTGAGTTAGGATAAACCTTTGTAACCTTAAGATAGGGAACATAGAGAGTAATAGAGAAGAGAGTGAAGAATGCCAACTTTGGTCGCAGAGGACACCTCGTATCAGAGCATACACCAACCAACATACTTCAGTCCTGACCTCTCCGGTGACAATATTTTGCCATTATAGAAAACGGTAGATCGAACTTCGCTGCAATGTAAAATCCATAGCGGAATTCTCTACAATGGAAACGTGACAGCCACATTCTTGCCCATCTGAAAATAGATCCGTCGTCGTAGCGCTTGAGAACCGATTAACACCTCGTGACTTATCTCGGTGCCCCCCAAATTAAATTATATGGCTCAAGCTACAAAAAATGATACAATAGTGTCCTATTTTACAAAAAATTGTCAAAAAAATATAGGTCATCTCCTAAAGTGCCATAAATATACTGCACCTTATTGGGCTACCTTATTGGTGTTTAATGAACAACATAACCAGTGAACTAATGTTTTTCAAGTATTTGTGTTTTATAGTTCATAGGATGCGAAGTAGATTGGACGTAGATCTGAGGATGCAACACCTTAAAAGGTGAAAGTCGCCTAGGGGGGGTGAATAGGGCGAAACTGAAATTCTCAAGAATAATCACAACTACAAGCCGGGTTAGCGTTAGAAATATAATCGAGACCGCGAGAGAGGGCGCAAAACAAATCGCAAGCGAATAATGAAGTGAGACACGCGGATTTGTTTTACCGAGGTTCGGTTCTCTCAAACCTACTCCCCGTTGAGGAGGCCACAAAGGCCGGGTCTCTTTCAACCCTTCCCTCTCTCAAACGGTCCCTTGGACCGAGTGAGCTTCTCTTCTCAAATCGCTTGGGAATCAAACTTCCCGCAAGGGCCACCACACGATTGGTGCCTCTTGCCTCAATTACAAGTGAGTGTTTGATCACAAGAAAGAATGCGAAAGAAAAGAAGCGATCCAAGCGCAAGAGTTCAAATGAACACTACAAATCACTCTCTCTAATCACTAATGCTTTGTGTGGAGTTGAGAGAGGATTTGATCTCTTTTGGTGTACTTTGCAATGAATGCTAGCTCTTGTATAGTGGTTGGAAGCTGGAAAACTTGGATGCAATGAATGGTGGGGTGGTTGGGGTATTTATAGCCCCAACCACCAAACTTGACCGTTGGTGGAGGCTGTCTGTTCGATGGCGCACCGGACAGTCCGGTGCACACCGGACATGTCCGGTGCGACAGCCACGTCACCAAAAGCCGTTGGGTTCGACCATTGGAGTTCTGACTTCTGGGCCCGCCTGGATGTCCGGTGGCGCACCGAACATGCACTGTAGAGTGTCCGGTGCGCCAGCATGGGCGTGCCTGACCTCTACGCGCGCTGGCGCGCAATAAATGCGCTGCAGGTAGCCGTTGGCGCTGGAAGTAGCCGTTGCCTCGCTGTTGCACCGGACAGTCCGGTGTACACCGGACAGTCCGGTGTACACCGGACAGTCCGGTGTACACCGGACAGTCCGGTGAATTTTAGCGGAGCTGCCGAAGTGAAAACCCGAGGCTGGCGAGTTCCGGAGGCGACTCTTCCTTGGAGCACCGGACATGTCCGGTGTACACCGGACAGTCCGATGAATTATAGCGGAGTCGCCCCTGGAAATTTCCGAAGGCGAGCAGTTTTGAGTTGGAGTCCCCTGGTGCACCGGACATGTCCGGTGGCACACCGGACAGTCCGGTGCGCCAGACCAGAGGTGCCTTCGGTTGTCCCTTGCTCCTTTATTTGAACCCAAAATTTGGTCTTTTATTGGCTAAGTGTGAACCTTTTGCACCTGTATAACTTATACACTAGAGCAAACTAGTTAGTCCAATATTTGTGTTGGGCAATTCAACCACCAAAATTATTTAGGAACTAGGTGTAACCCTAATTCCCTTTCAATCTCCCCTTTTTGGTGATTGATGCCAACACAAACCAAAGCAAATATAAATGAACTAGTTTACATAATGTAAGTGCAAAGGTTGTTTGGAATTGAGCCAATATAAATACTTATATGATGTGCATGTATTGTTTCTTTACTTTTTAACATATTGGACCACATTTGCACCACATGTTTTGTTTTTGCAAATCCTTTGTAGATTCTTTTCAAAATCCTTTTGCAAGATAGTTAAAGGTAAATGAATAAGACTTTTGCAAAGCATGTTCAAGTTTGAAATATTTCTCCCCTTGTTTCAAATGCTTTTCCTTTGACTAAACAAAATTCCCCCTCAAATAAATTCTCCTCTTAGAGTTCAAGAAGGTTTTAAGATATCAAGTTTTGAAAGTACTACTTGCTCCCCCTTTAGAACACAAAGAGATACCAATTTTAAAATTTTCAATCCAATTGAAAATTGAAAATTAGGGTGGTGGTGCGGTCCTTTTGCTTTGGGCTCATACTTTCTCCCCCTTTGGCATGAATCGCCAAAAACGGAATCATTAGAGCCCAACGAAGTATTTTCTCCTCCTTTGGTCATAAAATAAATGAATGAAGAGTATACCAAAGTTGGAGAGATGCTCGGAGTGACGGCGAAGGATGAGTAATGGAGTGGAGTGGAAGCCTTTGTCTTCGCCGAAGACTCCAATTCCCTTTCAATATACCTATGACTTGGTTTGAAATACTCTTGAAAACACATTAGTCATAGCATATATAAAAGAGATATGATCAAAGGTATACTTGTGTGCTATGTGTGCAAACTAGCAAAAGAAGTTCCTAGAATCAAGAATATTAAGCTCATGCCTAAGTCTGGTAAAAGATTGTTCATCAAGTGGCTTGGTAAAGATATCGGCTAATTGATCTTTAGTGTTAATGTATGAAATCTCGATATCCCCCTTTTGTTGGTGATCCCTAAGAAAATGATACCGAATGGCTATGTGTTTAGTGCGGCTGTGCTCAACGGGATTGTCCGCCATGCGGATTGCACTCTCATTATCACATAGAAGAGGAAATTTGGTTAATTTGTAACCGTAGTCCCTCAAGGTTTGCCTCATCCAAAGTAATTGCGCGCAACAATGGCCTGCGGCAATATACTCGGCTTCGGCGGTAGAAAGAGCGACCGAATTTTGCTTCTTTGAAGCCCAAGACACCAAGGATCTTCCCAAGAACTGGCAAGTCCCCGATGTGTTCTTTCTATTAATCTTACACCCTGCCCAATCGGCATCCGAATAACCAATCAAATCAAATGTGGATCCCCGAGGGTACCAAAGCCCAAACTTAGGTGAATAAGCCAAATATCTCAAGATTCGTTTTACGGCCGTAAGGTGTGATTCCTTAGGGTCGGCTTGGAATCTTGCACACATGCAAACGGAAAGTATAATGTCCGGTCGAGATGCACATAAATAAAGCAATGAACCAATCATCGACCGGTATACCTTTTGATCCACGGACTTACCTCCCATGTCGAGGTCGAGATGCCCATTGGTTCCCATGGGTGTCTTGATGGGCTTGGCATCCTTCATTCCAAACTTGCTTAGAATATCTTGAGTATACTTTGTTTGGCTAATGAAGGTGCCCTCTTGGAGTTGCTTGACTTGGAATCCTAGGAAATACTTCAACTCCCCCATCATTGACATCTCGAATTTCTGTGTCATGATCCTACTAAATTCTTCACATGTAGATTTGTTAGTAGACCCAAATATAATATCATCAACATAAATTTGGCATACAAACAAATCATTGTCAAGAGTTTTGGTGAATAAAGTAGGATCGGCTTTGCCGACTTTGAATCCATTTGCAATAAGGAAATCTCTAAGGCATTCATACCATGCTCTTGGGGCTTGCTTGAGCCCATAAAGCGCCTTAGAGAGCTTATAGACATGGTTAGGATACTCACTGTCTTCAAAGCCGGGAGGTTGCTCAACATAGACCTCTTCCTTGATTGGTCCATTGAGGAAGGCACTCTTCACGTCCATTTGATAAAGCTTGAAGCCATGGTAAGTAGCATAGGCTAATAATATGCGAATTGACTCAAGCCTAGCTACGGGTGCATAGGTTTCACCGAAGTCCAAACCTTCGACTTGTGAATACCCCTTGGCCACGAGTCGAGCTTTGTTCCTTGTCACCACACCATGCTCGTCTTGTTTGTTGCGGAAGACCCACTTGGTTCCTACAACATTTTGGTTAGGACGTGGAACTAAATGCCATACCTCGTTCCTCGTAAAGTTGTTGAGCTCCTCTTGCATCGCCATCACCCAATCCGAGTCTTGTAGTGCTTCCTCTACCCTGTGTGGCTCAATAGAGGAAACAAAAGAGTAATGCTCACAAAAATGTGCAACCCGAGATCGAGTAGTTACCCCCTTATGAATGTCGCCGAGGATGGTGTCGACGGGGTGATCTCGTTGGATTGCTTGGTGGACTCTTGGGTGTGGCGGCCTTGGTTCTTGCTCATCCTCCTTTTCTTGATCATTTGCATCTCCCCCTTGATCGTTGTCGTCATTTTGAGGTGGCTCATCTTCTTGATCTTCTTGTTCAACATCTTGAGCCTCATCCTCAATTTGAGTTGGTGGAGATGCTTGCGTGGAGGAGGATGGTTGATCTTGTGTATGTGGAGGCTCTTCGGATTCCTTAGGACACACATCCCCAATGGACATGTTCCTTAGCGCGATGCATGGAGCCTGTTCTTCACCTATCTCATCAAGATTAACTTGCTCTACTTGAGAGCCATTAGTCTCATCAAACACAACGTCACAAGAAACTTCAACAAGTCCTGAGGACTTGTTAAAGACTCTATATGCCCTTGTGTTTGAGTCATATCCTAGTAAAAAGCCTTCTACAGTTTTAGGAGCAAATTTAGATTTTCTACCTGTCGGGGACCATAATTAGGGGTACCCTCAAGACGCCTAATTCTCAGCTGGTAACCCCCATCAGCATAAAGCTGCAAAGGCCTGATGGGCACGATTAAGTCAGGGATCAGTCCACACGAGTGACTCGATCACGCTTCACCCGAGCCTAGCCTCGGCCGAAGGCAGCCGACCTCGAGAGACTTCCGTCTCGCCCGAGGCCCCCTTTTTATGGCGGACACATCACCGGCTCGCCCAAGGCCTTGGCTTCGCTCAGAAGCAACCTTGACTAAATCACCACACCGACTGACCAAATTGCAGGGGCATTTAACGCACAGGAGGCCTGACACCTCTATCCTGACACGCGCCTCCGGCAGAGCCGAGGTGACCGCCGTCACTCCACCGCTCCACTGGCCAGTCTGACAGAAGGACAGCGCCGCCTGCGCCACTCCGACTGCAGCGCCACTCGACAGAGTAAGTCTGACAGGCAGTCAGGCCTCGCCAAAGGCGCCACGGCGAACTCCGCTCCGCCCGACCCCAGGGCTTGGACTCGGGCTAAGACCCGGAAGACGGCGAACTCCGCTCCGCCCGACCCCAGGGCTCGGACTCGGGCTAAGACCCGGAAGACGGCGAACTCCGCTCCGCCCGACCCCAGGGCTCGGACTCGGGCTAAGACCCGGAAGACGGCGAACTCCGCTCCGCCCGACCCCAGGGCTCGGACTCGAGCTAAGACCCGGAAGACGGCGAACTCCGCTCCGCCTGACCCCAGGGCTCGGACTCGGGCTAAGACCCGGAAGACGACGAAACTCCGCCTCGCCCGACCCCAGGGCTCGGACTCCGCCCTGGCCTCGGCCGAACGACTTCCGCCTCGACCGACCCCTTGGCTCGGGCTCGGCCACGGCAACAGAAGGCAGACTCAACCTCGGCTTCGGAGGAAACCCCACGTCGCCCTGCCTAGGGCACAGACCGCCACGTCAACAGGAGGCGCCATCATCATCCCACCCCGAATCGACTCGGGTCACGGAGAACAAGACCGGCGTCTCATCCGGCCAGCTCCGCCAGAGAGGCAATGATGGCGCTCCACAAGCTCTATGACGACGGCGGCCCCTAGCTCTCTTACGGAAGCAGGACAACGTCAGCAGGGACTCGACCGCTCCAACAGCTGTCCCTCCATCAGGCTCCGCCGCACCTCCAACAGCCACGACATCACGCCAGCAGGGTGCCCAGATCTCTCCGGCTGCCACATTGGCATGTACCTAGGGCGCTAGCTCTCCCTCCGCTAGACACGTAGCACTCTGCTACATCCCCATTGTACACCTGGATCCTCTCCTTACGACTATAAAAGGAAGGACCAGGGCCTTCTCAGAGAGGGTTGGCCGCGCGGGACCGAGGACGGGACAGGCGCTCTCTTGGGGCCGCTCGCTTTCCTCACCCGCGTGGACGCTTGTAACCCCCCTACTGCAAGCGCACCTGACCTGGGCGCGGGACGAACACGAAGGCCGCGGGACTTCCACCTCTCTCACGCTCGGCTCCGGCCGCCTCGCCTCTCCCCCCTTCGCGCTCGCCCACGCGCTCGACCCATCTGGGCTGGGGCACGCAGCACATTCACTCGTCGGCTTAGGGACCCCCCTGTCTCGAAACGCCGACAGTTGGCGCGCCAGGTAGGGGCCTGCTGCGTGCTGACGAACAGCTCCCCGTCAAGCTCCAGATGGGCAGTCTCCAGCAACCTCTCCGGCCCGGGACGGTGCTTCGTTTCGGGACTCTTGAGTTCATGTCCTTCGACGGCAGCTACGACATGACACTTCTTCCACCGCCGCGCGACTACGACAATGGCGGCCGACAACCCGCCCGCCGGCGGCGGAATCGACGACGTCTACCCCGCGTGGTGGAAGAGCAACATTCGGGCTCGCTCCGTTCTCTCCCCCGCCAACGGAGGAGGAGGCGGGGCCGTCAAGGCCAGACGGGAGGCCACGCTTCGCCGGCCGTCGAGCGAATCGACGCCCCCGACGCCCCGACGGAAGGCACGCCGGACGTCGACCTCGCGTTCGAGACGGAGGCCAGCGCCGTCCCCCCGCGGCACGCTGACCCCGAGCAAGAAGACGACGCCGGCGCGCTCGCGGAAAGCCTGCAGGACGTCGCCCTCGAACCAGAGATGACGGCGCAACCAGTCCCCGATGTGACTACGTCGCTCCTCGTCGACCAAAAGGTAACGACTAACTCCCATCTTGCGTCATTTCGACTCGGCCTCAACCCGCCAAACGACCTCATTTTGGCGGGCGCTCTCATTGAGGCGAGTGCAACCCCACTGAGGTTCTGTATGCGGTCGCCTTGGGACCGACTGACGGACGTCTCGACCTACGGGCCCTCCGGGTCCGAGGAAGATGACGATCCCAGCATCGGTTGGGATTTCTCCGGACATGGCAACCCCAGTGCCATGCGGGACTTCATGACCGCATGTGACTACTGTCTATCCGACCGTTCCGACGGAAGCCGCAGCCTCGGTGACGAGAGCTGCGGCCCAAGCCGCGAATGTTTCCACATCGAGCTAGGGGATCCCACCGAAGGCAACCATCTTGGCATGCCGGAGGATGGTGATCTCCCTAGGCCGGTGCCTCGCGCCGACATCCCACGGGAGCTAGCTGTGGTCCCCGCTCCGGCGGGGGGTTACGACCCACAACTCGAGCAAGTCCGCGAGGCGCAGGCCAGGCTCAACGAGGGAACAGGGGCGCTTGAGCCGATCCGTCGGGACGCCGGACAGGCATGGGTGGGCCAACCCCTGGCCGGAGAAATACGTCATCTGCCCCAAGGTCTCCAGCACCGTGTCGCCAACGACGTCAGGATCAGGCCGCCGCCCGCATCCAGCGGGGTCGGTCAGAACCTGGCGACCGCAGCGATGCTCATCCGCGCGATGCCGAAGCCGTCAACCACCGAGGGGCGGCGAATCCAGGGAGAACTCAAGAATCTCCTGGAAGGCGCTGCGGCCCGGCGGGCCGAGAGCACTGCATCCCGGAGGCAAGGATATCCCTCGGAACCTCATGCCGCGACTTCCCGATTCATGCGGGAGGCCTCGGTCTACACCGGGCGCACGCGCAACACCGCGCCTGCGGCCCCGGGCCACCTCGGCAACGAGCACCATCGACGCGACCGTCGGGCTCACCTCGACGAAAGGGTGCGCCGAGGCTACCACCCCAGGCGTGGGGGGCGCTACGACAGCGGGGAGGATCGGAGTCCTTCGCCCGAACCACCCGGTCCGCAGGCCTTCAGTCGGGCCATCCGACGGGCGCCATTCCCGACCCGGTTCCGACCCCCGACTACTATCACAAAGTACTCGGGGGAAACGAGACCGGAACTGTGGCTCGCGGACTACCGCCTTGCCTGCCAACTGGGCGGAACGGACGACGACAACCTCGTCATCCGCAACCTCCCCGTGTTCCTCTCCGACACTGCTCGCGCCTGGTTGGAGCACCTGCCTCCGGGGCAGATTTCCAACTGGGACGACTTGGTCCAAGCCTTCGCTGGCAATTTCCAGGGCACATACGTGCGCCCCGGGAACTCCTGGGACCTTCGAAGCTGCCGGCAACAGCCGGGAGAGTCGCTCCGGGACTACATCCGGCGATTCTCGAAGCAGCGCACCGAGCTGCCCAACATCACCGACTCGGATGTCATCGGCGCGTTCCTCGCCGGCACCACTTGCCGCGACCTGGTGAGCAAGCTGGGTCGCAAAACCCCCACCAGGGCGAGCGAACTGATGGACATCGCCACCAAGTTCGCCTCCGGCCAGGAGGCGGTCGAGGCTATCTTCCGAAAGGACAAGCAGCCCCAGGGCCGCCCGTCGGAAGAAGCTCCCGAGGCGTCTGCTCCGCGCGGCGCCAAGAAGAAAGGCAAGAAGAAGTCGCAATCGAAACGCGGCGCCGCAGACGCGGACCTTGTCGCCGCCGCCGAGTATAAGAACCCTCGGAAGCCCCCGGAGGTGCAAACCTCTTCGACAAGATGCTCAAGGAGCCGTGCCCCTACCATCAGGGGCCCGTCAAGCACACCCTCGAGGAGTGCGTTATGCTTCGGCGTCATTTCCACAGGGCCGGGCCACCCGCCGAGGGTGGCAGGGCCCACGACGACGACAAGAACGAAGAACACCCAGCAGGGGGGTTCCCCGAGGTCCGCGACTGCTTCATGATCTATGGAGGGCATGCGGCGAATACCTCGGCTCGTCACCGCAAGCAAGAGCGCCGGGAGGTCTGCTCGGCGAAGGTGGCGGCGCCAGTCTACCTAGACTGGTCCGACAAGCCCATCACTTTCGACCGGGCCGACCACCCCGACCATGTGCCGAGCCCGGGGAAATACCCGCTCGTCGTCGACCCCGTTGTCGGCGATGTCAGGCTCACCAAGGTCCTGATGGACGGGGGCAGCTGCCTCAACATCATCTACGCCGAGACCCTCAAGCTTCTGCGCGTCGATCCGTCCTCCGTCCGAGCAGGCGCTGCGCCCTTCCACGGGATCATCCCTGGGAAGCGCGTCCAGCCCCTCGGGCGACTCGACCTCCCAGTCTGCTTCGGGACACCCTCCAACTTCCGAAGGGAGACCCTGACGTTCGAAGTGGTCGGGTTCCGAGGAACCTACCACGCCGTGCTAGGGAGGCCATGCTACGCGAAGTTCATGGCCGTCCCCAACTACACCTACCTGAAGCTCAAGATGCCGGGCCCCAACGGGGTCATCACCGTCGGCCCCACGTACAAACACGCGTTCGAATGCGACGTGGAGTGCGTGGAGTACGCCGAGGCCCTCGCCGAGTCCGAGGCCCTCATCGCCGACCTGGAGAACCTCTCCAAGGAGGTCCCAGACGTGAAGCGCCATGCCGGCAACTTCGAGCCAGCGGAGACGGTCAAGGCCGTCCCCCTCGACCCCAGCGGCGACACCACCAGGCAGATCCGGATCGGTTCCGGGCTCAACCCCAAATAGGAAGCAGTGCTCGTCGACTTTCTCCGCGCAAACGCCGACGTCTTTGCGTGGAGTCCCTCGGACATGCCCGGCATACCGAGGGATGTCGCCGAGCACTCGCTGGACATTCGGGCCGGAGCCCGACCCGTCAGGCAGCCTCTGCGCCGATTCGACGAGGAGAAGCGCATAGCGATTGGCGAAGAGATCCACAAGCTAATGGCGGCAGGGTTCATCAAAGAGGTATTCCACCCCGAATGGCTTGCCAACCCTGTGCTTGTGAGGAAGAAAGGGGGGAAATGGCGGATGTGTGTAGACTACACTGGTCTCAACAAAGCATGTCCGAAGGTCCCCTACCCTCTGCCTCGCATCGACCAAATCGTGGATTCCACTGCTGGGTGCGAAACCCTGTCCTTCCTCGATGCCTACTCGGGGTATCACCAGATCCGGATGAAAGAGTCCAACCAGCTCGCGACTTCTTTCATCACGCCGTTCGGCATGTACTGCTACGTCACCATGCCGTTCGGCCTGAGGAATGCAGGCGCGACGTACCAGCGGTGCATGAACCATGTGTTCGGCGAACACATCGGTCGCACAGTCGAGGCCTACGTCGATGACATCGTGGTCAAGACACGGAAGGCTCCCAACCTCCTCTCCGACCTTGAAGTGACATTCCGGTGTCTCAAGGCGAAAGGAGTCAAGCTTAATCCTGAGAAGTGTGTCTTCGGGGTGCCCCGAGGCATGCTCCTAGGGTTCATCGTCTCTGAGCGAGGCATCGAGGCCAACCCGGAGAAGATTGCGGCCATCACCGGCATGGGACCCATCAAGGACTTAAAAGGGGTACAGAGGGTCATGGGATGCCTCGCGGCCCTGAGCCGCTTCATCTCACGCCTCGGCGAAAGAGGTCTGCCTCTGTACCGCCTCTTAAGGAAGGCCGAGTGTTTCGTTTGGACCCCTGAGGCCGAGGAAGCCCTCGGCAACCTGAAGGCGCTCCTTACAAAGGCGCCAGTCTTGGTGCCGCCGGCGGACGGAGAAACCCTCTTAGTCTACGTCGCCGCGACCACTCAGGTGGTTAGCGCCGCGATTGTGGTCGAAAGGCAGGAGGAAGGGCATACATTGCCCGTTCAGAGGCCGGTCTACTTCATCAGCGAAGTGATGTCCGAGACTAAGATCCGCTACCCACAAGTTCAAAAGCTGCTGTATGCTATGATCCTGACGAGGCGGAAGCTACGACACTACTTCGAGTCCCATCCGGTAACTGTGGTGTCATCCTTCCCCCTCGGGGAGATCATCCAGTGCCGAGAGGCCTCGGGCAGGATCGCAAAGTGGGCAGTGGAGATCATGGGCGAAACGATCTCGTTCGCCCCTCGGAAGGCCATCAAGTCCCAAGTGTTGGCGGATTTCGTGGCTGAATGGGTCGACACCCAACTACCAACGACTCCGATCCAACCGGAGCTCTGGACCATGTTTTTCGACGGGTCGCTGATGAAGACGGGGGCCGGTGCGGGCCTTCTCTTCATCTCGCCCCTCGGAAAGCACTTGTGCTACGTGCTGCGCCTTCACTTCCCGGCGTCCAACAATGTGGCCGAGTATGAAGCTCTGGTCAACGGATTGCGGATCGCCATCGAGCTAGGGGTCAGACGCCTCGACGCCCGCGGTGATTCGCGGCTCATTATCGACCAAGTCATGAAGAACTCCCACTGCCGCGACCCGAAGATGGAGGCCTACTGCGACGAGGTTCGGCGCCTGGAAGACAAGTTCT
This sequence comes from Zea mays, assembly GCF_902167145.1. Taxonomy (NCBI): domain Eukaryota; kingdom Viridiplantae; phylum Streptophyta; class Magnoliopsida; order Poales; family Poaceae; genus Zea; species Zea mays. Next base: position 25,244,497 of record NC_050100.1, on the reverse strand, counting down.
TCGGGCTCGAGCTCAACCACATCGCTCGGCGCTACAACGAAACCGCAGACGAGCTGGCCAAGATAGCCTCGGGGCGAACGACAGTCCCCCCGGACGTCTTCTCCCGGGATCTGCATCAACCCTCCGTCAAGCTCGACGACGCGCCCGAGCCTGAGGTACCCTCGGCTCAGCCCGAGGTACCCTCGGCTCAGCCCGAGGTATCCTCGGCTCAGCCCAAGGTACCCTCGGCTCAGCCCGAGGTACCCTCGGCCCCCGAGGGCGGGGCGTTGAACGTCGAGGAAGGGCAGAGCGGGGCCACGCCAGACCAAGATTGGCAGGCCCCATACCTGCAATATCTCCGTCGAGGAGAGCTACCCCTCGACCAAGTCGAGGCTCGGCGGGTAGCGCGACGCGCCAAGTCATTCGTCTTGCTGGGCGACGAAGAGGAACTCTACCATCGCAGCCCCTCGGGCATCCTCCAGCGATGCATCCCCATCGCCGAAGGTCGGGAACTGCTGCAAGAAGTACACTCGGGGGCTTGCGGCCACCACGCAGCACCCCGAGCCCTTGTTGGAAATGCCTTCCGGCAAGGCTTCTACTGGCCAACGGCGGTGGCTGACGCCACTAGAATTGTCCGCACCTGCGAAGGGTGCCAATTCTATGCGAAGCGGACACACCTGCCCGCTCAGGCTCTGCAGACAATACCCATCACCTGGCCCTTCGCTGTATGGGGTCTGGACCTCGTCGGTCCCTTGCAGAAGGCGCCCGGGGGCTACACGCACCTGCTGGTCGCCATCGACAAATTCTCCAAGTGGATCGAGGTCCGACCCCTGAACAGCATCAGGTCCGAGCAGGCGGTGGCATTCTTCACCAACATCATCCATCGCTTCGGGGTCCCGAACTCCATCATCACCGACAACGGCACCCAGTTCACCGGCAAAAAATTCTTGGATTTTTGCGAAGATCACCATATCCGGGTGGACTGGGCCGCCGTGGCTCATCCCATGTCGAATGGGCAGGTAGAGCGTGCCAACGGCATGATTCTACAAGGGCTCAAGCCTCGGATCTACAACGACCTCAACAAGTTCGGCAGGCGATGGATGAAGGAACTCCCCTCGGTGGTCTGGAGCCTAAGGACGACGCCGAGTCGTGCCACGGGCTTCACGCCGTTTTTCCTGGTCTACGGGGCTGAAGCTATCTTGCCCACTGACCTGGAATACGGCTCCCCAAGGGCGAGGGCCTACACCGAACAAAGCAACCAAGCCAGCCGAGAGGAATCGCTGGACCAGTTGGAGGAAGCTCGGGACAGGGCCTTACTACACTCGGCGCGGTACCAACAGTCCCTGCGACGCTACCACGCCCGAGGGGTCCGGTCCCGAGAACTCCAGGTGGGCGACCTGGTGCTTCGGCTGCGACAAGACGCCCGAGGGAGGCACAAGCTCACGCCCCCCTGGGAAGGGCCATTCGTCATCGCCAAAGTTCTGAAGCCCGGAACATACAAGCTGGCCAGCAATCAAGGCGAGATCTACGACAACGCTTGGAACATCAAACAGCTACGTCGCTTCTATCCTTAAGATGTTTTCAAGTTGTTCATATACCTCGCACCTACGCAAAGTTTAGTTGTCAAGGAAGGGTCGGCCTAGCCTCGGCAAAACCCGACCCTCCCTCGGGGGCTAAAAGGGGGGAGACCCCCTCTGCGTCGAATTTTTCCTCGAAAAAGGATCTCTTTTTAGCAGGATTTCTTTCGTGCTTCTTGACTACTTCGGAAAGCGGATCCTGGAAACGACGAGGTACACGTAAGCAGCCAAGGCTGACCGAGCCGAGGGACTCCTACGCCTCCGGGATACGGATACCTCACTCGTCCCCTTCTGCGATAAGTAACTTGCGCTCGGATAAAGCGACTCCGTGGACCGAACGAGTCATCACGTTCGGAAGCTCTCCTGCCGAAGCAGTCCTTCAAGCTTTCTCGACTAAGTCGGGGACAGGGCCTCATGGACGGGTGAAAGTACGCGTAAGCGGCAAGGCCGACCGAGCCGAGGGATTCCCACGCCTCTGGGATACGGATACCTCACTCGTCCCTTCCGCGAAAAGCAGCTCTTGCTCACACAAACATCCCTGTTACCGACGAAGTCCAGATGCTCGAAACAGGAGGAAAAAAGGCGCAGCTTCGCAAGTGCAGCGAGGGTGTTTTCTTCTGGCCTCGGCGGCCGCAGGAAGCACACGCTACAAGATGATCGGATCCTGCAGGCTCGGGTCTTCACGCCGAAGGGAGCTGTAGCACCCTCGGCATCGACGACGTCTTCAGCAAAGCCCGACCCAGCCTCGGGCGGCGCCGCGGTCCAGGGGTTCCTCCGGGAATCCGGCCCGAGCAGGCGGCTCAACCGGTTACCCCTGGGGCCTCGGTCAACTGGCTCCCAAGGGCGCCAGCCCGATCCGAGGCCTCGACTGACCGACTTTGGCGTCGGCCCCGCTGACGGACGACACGGCTAGGCTCCGGCCAACCAGGTTCCCCATTCTCGAGCCAACTCCGTCTCTGTTCATACTGATATCGCAACCCCCAGCCTCGGTCCACCGAAGGGCGGCCGAGGGGTCTCTTCAACTAAGCTAGAGGAACCCCAGGCAACAAGGCCGAGCGGGCCGAGGGATTCCTACGCCTCCGGGATACGGATACCTCACCCGTCACTTTGGCACGGGGCAACTCATGCTTGGTAAAGCGGTTCAGATAATCAAACAGGCGAGACCTAGTGCTCGAAAATGAGGAAAAAACACGGCTCAGTGCCGAAATTACATACACGTTCAGGCCTCGACAGCCACAATGAACGAACAACCCCCCTCCGAAGGGGAAGGCCTGCGGAGTAGCTGAAGAACGATGGGCGGCTCGCTGCCGCCCGTTCCAACCGCGACGGCCACCTCCCCTGCCCCAGACAGCGAAGCAGCGTAAGCAGCAGCCTTGGGGGAGGTGTCACGGCAGAAGGGCTCCCCCCCGCTGAGGACGAGAACCAGCCATTCAGGCAGGGAGATGGGGACCCAGGGCCCCTAGCGCCCTGCATATCCTGGCATGGCTGGAGGAAGTCTCCGTGGGGCTCAAGGACGCCCTTCACCCCCGGGCGCAGGGGGAAGAAAGGGGCAGCCGACCCACGCGGAGGCGGCCCCCCGACTCGCCTCGTCTTCCATCTTGGCCTGGATGACGAAAATCCTTGAGGCCGAGAGAGGGGTAGAAGCCGCGGCCTGGCCCGTTTTCCCCACCGTCGAACTAGAGGTCACCATCTTGGGTGACCGCCGGTGGCGGGGTATGGCCAGGTTGCGTGATGAAAATCCTTGAAGCCGAACGATGGCTGAGAGGTACCAGCTCCCATGGAGTTGCGTTCCTCCAACGAGGAGGCGGAAAGGCGGCGGATACCCCCCATCCGGGGGCTTGGAAGACGGGAAGACCCGACGCTTAAGGGAGGAAGAAGACATGGTTGCCTTACGAAGGGAGCCTCCCTCCTTTTAAAGGCAACTCCCCCTACGTGCGCCCCCAAGCGCCGCGGACCGAGTCTTCTCCAACACGCTCCAAGGCCCTCCCCTGCGACTCGGGGGCTGGGTCCCGCATGTCATGCAAGCCGGCTCAGGGCAGAAGGAGCCAAACCGCCGCGCATGGTGCGCACGACCGTCCAGCGGTTACAGGCGACCCCCCATTTTCGCCCAGACCAACGGGCAGAAGGGGCGGGCAGTCATGCAGGCGGCATGCAACCGCGCCAGATGGACGCGCTTCTCCGACTCCTGACACGCCAGCCTGGAACCCAGGCCCACGCGTCGAGCAACCGGCGCGCCAGTTGCTGCATGCAAGCAACCGCACCGCCACTTGTGCCACCATCGCGCCCCTTCGGTTGCGAAGCCTATGCCACGACTCGAGGCGACCCAACAGCGCCAGACTGGCGCGTCGGTGAAAGCGACCGAAAGTGGGCCGGCAGTAATAGCGGTGGCAGGCGGGCGGGCACAGCAGTCACGTCGTCAGCCAGGCTCACGTCCCATCCTGAGACAGCAAGGGAGCCTCCTCTCACGGCGTGAAGACGGTGCACCCGTGACCCGTTCCTCGAACGGATCGCACGCGCGCAACGGCCGCCCCGCCAACCACTCACCCCATCGCATTAACTCCGCGACGAGACGCGCGGCGCTTCTGGCAGGAGGAGCGCGCGACGCTTCACCTTCGCCGTAATAACCGCGTCAGAAAAGGTACGCCACGTCGTCCGATTTCGTATCCTTTTCCGTTTTCCTCTTTCTCTATCTCTTGCAACAGGGACCGGGAAAGGGGGATACCCCGAAAGGGATCCTTCTCCGCGAAGGAACCGGGCTCCGAGCCCCCCATTACTGATCAGGGGTTCGAAGGCTGGCCCCCCGAGGGTTCAACAGTCGCCTCAGATCGCGTGGGCCCGACACCCACTACTGGTCAGGGGTTCGAAGGCCAGCCCCCCGAAGGGCTTCATGGCCGCCTCAGGCTACTCGGGCTCCGCGCCCATTACTGATCAGGGGTTCGAAGGCTGGCCCCCGAAGGGTTCACAGTCGCCTCAGACACCGAGCGAGGGATGACCAGGGGTACGTTCGATACATAACCGAGGCTCGGGCTGCGCTCCCGAGGTACCCTAGGACATTTCCGAGACCAGTGGGAACGATCTTGTAACGGAATCCCATCGGAGGGAGGCATCGAGCCCTCGGACCCCGTCGCCAGGGGACCGGGTCCGGCAAATCACCCGCAGGTACTTTTGGGCGTGCCTCTGGGCCCCTAGCCGACCCCCAACGAACGGGGCACGGACGTCCACTCGGATTACCCGCTTGCAGCTCACCGGAGACACCATGTTCGGTGCCCATCGAGGGTAACATGGCGCACTCCCCCCCTCCTCCTTGCGGAAAGGCGACGTAGGGGCGTATGTAAAAAGCCGAGTCTGTCCCTGATCGTCCTCTCGCCCTGAGCAGAGGCTCGGGGGCTGCTCTCGCAAAAACCGGCTCCGGCCAAATCGTTGACAGCGTCAACATACCAGCCCGAGAGCTTGGGCCCCGACCGTGCACCCGGGCTACGGCCAGTTCGCATGAGGGAACGACCAGACCAGCCGAAGTATTAAGACCTCGAAGGAGTGTAACCACTCCTCCGAGGCCTCGGGGGCTACACCCGGCGGGTGCGCTCGCGCGCACCCACCGGAACGAAATGCAACCGAGAAAGGCTGGTCCCCTTGCGAAAAAGTGCGACAAAAGCCTCCAAGCGAGTGCTAACACTCCCTTCGAGGCTCGGGGGCTACTGTCGGGGACCATAATTAGGGGTACCCTCAAGACGCCTAATTCTCAGCTGGTAACCCCCATCAGCATAAAGCTGCAAAGGCCTGATGGGCACGATTAAGTCAGGGATCAGTCCACACGAGTGACTCGATCACGCTTCACCCGAGCCTAGCCTCGGCCGAAGGCAGCCGACCTCGAGAGACTTCCGTCTCGCCCGAGGCCCCCTTTTTATGGCGGACACATCACCGGCTCGCCCAAGGCCTTGGCTTCGCTCAGAAGCAACCTTGACTAAATCACCACACCGACTGACCAAATTGCAGGGGCATTTAACGCACAGGAGGCCTGACACCTCTATCCTGACACGCGCCTCTGGCAGAGCCGAGGTGACCGCCGTCACTCCACCGCTCCACTGGCCAGTCTGACAGAAGGACAGCGCCGCCTGCGCCACTCCGACTGCAGCGCCACTCGACAGAGTAAGTCTGACAGGCAGTCAGGCCTCGCCAAAGGCGCCACGGCGAACTCCGCTCCGCCCGACCCCAGGGCTTGGACTCGGGCTAAGACCCGGAAGACGGCGAACTCCGCTCCGCCCGACCCCAGGGCTCGGACTCGGGCTAAGACCCGGAAGACGGCGAACTCCGCTCCGCCCGACCCCAGGGCTCGGACTCGGGCTAAGACCCGGAAGACGGCGAACTCCGCTCCGCCCGACCCCAGGGCTCGGACTCGGGCTAAGACCCGGAAGACGGCGAACTCCGCTCCGCCCGACCCCAGGGCTCGGACTCGGGCTAAGACCCGGAAGACGACGAAACTCCGCCTCGCCCGACCCCAGGGCTCGGACTCCGCCCTGGCCTCGACCGAACGACTTCCGCCTCGACCGACCCCTTGGCTCGGGCTCGGCCACGGCAACAGAAGGCAGACTCAACCTCGGCTTCAGAGGAAACCCCACGTCGCCCTGCCTAGGGCATAGACCGCCACGTCAACAGGAGGCGCCATCATCATCCCACCCCGAATCGACTCGGGTCACGGAGAACAAGACCGGCGTCTCATCCGACCAGCTCCGCCAGAGAGGCAATGATGGCGCTCCACAAGCTCTATGACGACGACGGCCCCTAGCTCTCTTACGGAAGCAGGACAACGTCAGCAGGGACTCGACCGCTCCAACAGCTGTCCCTCCATCAGGCTCCGCCGCACCTCCAACAGCCACGACATCACGCCAGCAGGGTGCCCAGATCTCTCCGGCTGCCACATTGGCATGTACCTAGGGCGCTAGCTCTCCCTCCGCTAGACACGTAGCACTCTGCTACATCCCCATTGTACACCTGGATCCTCTCCTTACGACTATAAAAGGAAGGACCAGGGCCTTCTCAGAGAGGGTTGGCCGCGCGGGACCGAGGACGGGACAGGCGCTCTCTTGGGGCCGCTCGCTTCCCTCACCCGCGTGGACGCTTGTAACCCCCCTACTGCAAGCGCACCTGACCTGGGCGCGGGACGAACACGAAGGCCGCGGGACTTCCACCTCTCTCACGCTCGGCTCCGGCCGCCTCGCCTCTCCCCCCTTCGCGCTCGCCCACGCGCTCGACCCATCTGGGCTGGGGCACGCAGCACATTCACTCGTCGGCTTAGGGACCCCCCTGTCTCGAAACGCCGACACTACCTCTCTTAACAAGAATAAAGCATTTGCTACCAAAAACTCTAAAATATGAAATATTGGGCTTTTTACCGGTTAAGAGTTCATAGGATATCTTCTTGAGGATTCGGTGTAGATATAACCGGTTGATGGCGTAGCAGGCGATGTTGACCGCCTCAGCCCAAAACCGATCCGGTGTCTTGTACTCATCAAGCATGGTTCTTGCCATGTCCAATAGAGTTCGATTCTTCCTCTCCACTACACCATTTTGTTATGGGGTGTAGGGAGAAGAGAACTCATGCTTGATGCCCTCCTCCTCAAGGAAACCTTCAATTTGAGAGTTCTTGAACTCCGTCCCATTGTCGCTTCTGATTTTCTTGATCCTTAAGCTGAACTCATTTTGAGCCCGTCTCAAGAATCCTTTTAAGGTCTCTTGGGTATGAGATTTTTCCTGCAAAAAGAACACCCAAGTGAAGCGAGAATAATCATCCACAATAACTAGACAGTACTTACTCCCGCCGATGCTTATGTAAGTGATCGGGCCGAATAGGTCCATGTGTAGGAGCTCCAGTGGCCTGTCACTAGTCATGATGTTCTTGTGTGGATGATGAGTGCCAACTTGCTTTCCTGCTTGGCATGCGCTACAAACCCTGTCTTTCTCAAAATGAACATTTGTTAGTCCTAAAATGTGTTCACCCTTTAGAAGCTTGTGAAGATTCTTCATCCCAACATGGGCTAGTCGGCGGTGCCAGAGCCAACCCATGTTAGTCTTAGCAATTAAGCAAGTGTCGAGTTCAGCTCTATCAAAATCTACCAAGTATAGCTGACCCTCTAACACTCCCTTAAATGCTATTGAATCATCACTTCTTCTAAAGACAGTGACACCTACATCAGTGAATAGACAGTTGTAGCCCATTTGACATAATTGGGATACGGAAAGCAAATTGTAATCTAATGAATCAACAAGAAAAACATTTGAAATGGAATGGTCAGGAGATATAGCAATTTTACCCAAACCTTTGACCAAACCTTGATTTCCATCCCCGAATGTGATCGCTCTTTGGGGATCTTGGTTTTTCTCATATGAGGAGAACATCTTCTTCTCCCCGGTCATGTGGTTTGTGCACCCGCTGTCGATGATCCAACTTGTGCCCCCGGATGCATAAACCTACAAAATAATTTTAGTTCTTGACTTTAGGTACCCAAACGGTTTTGGGTCCTTTGGCATTAGACACAAGAACTTTGGGTACCCAAACACAAGTCTTGGAACCCTTGTGTTTGCCCCCAACAAATTTGGCAACTACCTTGCCGGATTTGTTAGTAAGCACATAAGAAGCATCAAAAGTTTTAAATGAAATAGCATGATCATTTGATGCAATAAGAGTTTTCTTTCTAGGCAACTTGGCACGGGTTGGTTGCCTAGAGCCAGATGTCTCACCCTTATACATAAAAGCATGGTTAGGGCCAGAGTGAGACTTCCTAGAATGAGTTCTCCTAATTTTGCTCTCGGGATAACCGGCAGGGTACAAAATGTAACCCTCGTTATCCTGAGGCATGGGAGCCTTGCCCTTAACAAAGTTAGACAAGTTCTTAGGAGGGGCATTAAGTTTAACATTGTCTCCCATTTGGAAGCCAATGCCATCCTTGATGCCAGGGCGTCTCCCATTATAGAGCATACTTCTAGCAAATTTAAACTTTTCATTTTCTAAGTTATGCTCGGCAATCTTAGCATCTAATAATGCTATATGATCATTTTGTTGTTTAATTAAAGCCATGTGATCATGAATAGCATTGATATCAACATCTCTACATCTAGTGCAAATAGAAGTGTGCTCAACGGTAGATGTAGAGGGTTTGCAAGATTTTAATTCTACAACCTTAGCATGCAACATGTCATTCTTAGTTCTAAGGTCGGAAATAATAGTGTTGCAAACATCAAAATCTTTAGCCTTAGCAATCAAATTTTCATTTTCTACTTTAAGGCTAGCAAGAGAATCATTCAATTCCTTAATCTTAGCAAGCAAATCATCATTATCATTTCTAAGATCGGGAATTGAAGTATCACAAACATGAGAATCAACCTTAGCAATTAATTTAGCATTTTCATCCCTAAGGTTGGCAATAGTGTCATGACATGTGCTTAGCTCACTAGATAATTTCTCACATTTTTCTACCTCAAGAGCATAAGAATTTTTAACCTTAACATGCTTTTTGTTCTCCTTAATAAGGAAGTCCTCTTGAGAGTCCAAGAGATCATCCTTCTCATGAATAACACTAATCAATTCATTCAATTTTTCCTTTTGTTGCATGTTAAGATCGGCAAAAAGGGTACGCAAATTATTCTCCTCATCACTAGCATTATCATCACTAGAGGATTCATATTTAGTGGAGGATTTAGATTTAACCTTCTTTCTTTTGCCGTCCTTTGCCATGAGGCACTTGTGGCCGACGTTTGGGAAGAGGAGTCCCTTGGTGACGGCGATGTTGGCGGCGTCCTCGTCGTCGGAGGAGAAGTCGGTGGAGCTCTCGTCGGAGTTCCACTCACGGCAAACATGGGCATCGCCGCCCTTCTTCTTGTAGTACTTCTTCTTTTCTCTCCTCTTTCCCTTCTTGTCGTCGCCCCTGTCACTGTCACTAGACATAGGACATTTTGCAATAAAATGACCGGTTTTACCACATTTGTAGCACACTTTCTTGGAGCGGGGTTTGTAGTCCTTCCCCCTCCGTTGCTTGAGGATTTGGCGAAAGCTTTTGATGATTAAAGTCATCTCCTCATTGTCGAGCTTGGAGGCGTCAATTGGTTGTCTACTCGATGTAGACTCCTCCTTCTTCTCCTCTGTCGCCTTGAAGGCCACCGGTTGCGCCTCGGATGTGGAGGGTTCGTCAAGCTCGTTGATCTTCTTTGAACCTTTAATCATACATTCAAAGCTCACAAAATTCCCGATAACTTCCTCGGGTGTCATTAGTGGGTATCTAGGATTACCACGAATTAATTGAACTTGAGTGGGGTTAAGGAAAATGAGAGCTCTTAGGATAACCTTAACCACCTCGTGGTCGTCCCACTTTTTGCTTCCGAGGTTGCGCACTTGGTTCACCAAGGTTTTGAGCCGGTTGTACATATCTTGTGGCTCCTCCCCTTGGCGAAGACGAAAACGACCGAGCTCCCCCTCGATCGTTTCCCGCTTGGTGATCTTGGTGAGTTCATCACCCTCGTGCGCAGTCTTGAGAAGGTCCCAAATCTCCTTTGCATTCTTCAACCCTTGCACCTTGTTGTATTCCTCCTTGCTTAGAGAGGCGAGGAGTATGGTTGTAGCTTGAGAGTTGAAGTGCTCGATTTGGGCCACTTCGTCCGTATCGTAGTCTTCATCCCCTATGGATGGTACCTGTGCTCCAAACTCAACAACATTCCATATACTTTTGTGGAGTGAGGTTAGATGAAATTTCATTAAATCACTCCACCTAGCATAATCTTCGCCATCAAAGGTTGGCGGTTTGCCTAATGGAACGGAAAGTAATGGAGTAGGTCTAGATGTACGAGGATAGTGTAAGGGGATCTTACTAAACTTCTTGCGCTCTTGGCGCTTAGAAGTTACGGACGGCGCATCGGAGTCGGAGGTCGATGTTGATGAAGTGTCGGTCTCGTAGTAGACCACCTTCCTCATTCTCTTGTGCTTGTCGCCGTTCCGATGCGACTTGTGGGAAGAAGATTTTTCCTTCTTCTCTTTGTGGTGAGAAGAAGAAGATCTTTTCTCCTTCAGTTTGGAGGAGTCCTTCTTCTTCTCCTTCCTCTTGGTGCGGGATTCTTCCGATGAAGTGCTCCCTTGGCTCGTAGTGGGCTTGTCGCCGGTCTCCATCTCCCTCTTGGTGTGATCTCCCGACATCACTTCGAGCGGTTAGGCTCTAATGAAGCACCGGGCTCCGATACCAATTGAAAGTCGCCTAGAGGGGGGTGAATAGGGTGAAACTGAAATTCTCAAGAATAATCACAACTACAAGCCGGGTTAGCGTTAGAAATATAATCGAGTCCGCGAGAGAGGGCGCAAAACAAATCGCAAGCGAATAATGAAGTGAGACACGCGGATTTGTTTTACCGAGGTTCGGTTCTCTCAAACCTACTCCCCGTTGAGGAGGCCACAAAGGCCGGGTCTCTTTCAACCCTTCCCTCTCTCAAACGGTCCCTTGGACCGAGTGAGCTTCTCTTCTCAAATCGCTTGGGAATCAAACTTCCCGCAAGGGCCACCACACGATTGGTGCCTCTTGCCTCAATTACAAGTGAGTGTTTGATCACAAGAAAGAATGCGAAAGAAAAGAAGCGATCCAAGCGCAAGAGTTCAAATGAACACTACAAATCACTCTCTCTAATCACTAATGCTTTGTGTGGAGTTGAGAGAGGATTTGATCTCTTTTGGTGTACTTTGCAATGAATGCTAGCTCTTGTATAGTGGTTGGAAGCTGGAAAACTTGGATGCAATGAATGGTGGGGTGGTTGGGGTATTTATAGCCCCAACCACCAAACTTGACCGTTGGTGGAGGCTGTCTGTTCGATGGCGCACCGGACAGTCCGGTGCACACCGGACATGTCCGGTGCGACAGCCACGTCACCAAAAGCCGTTGGGTTCGACCGTTGGAGTTCTGACTTCTAGGCCCGCATGGATGTCCGGTGGCGCACCGGACATGCACTGTAGAGTGTCCGGTGCGCCAGCATGGGCGTGCCTGACCTCTGCGCGCGCTGGCGCGCAATAAATGCGCTGCAGGTAGCCGTTGGCGCTGGAAGTAGCCGTTGCCCCGCTGTTGCACCGGACAGTCCGGTGTACACCGGACAGTCCAGTGAATTTTAGCGGAGCTGCCGAAGTGAAAACCTGAGGCTGGCGAGTTCCGGAGGCGACTCTTCCTTGGAGCACCGGACATGTCCGGTGTACACCGGACAGTCCGGTGAATTATAGCGGAGTCGCCCCTGGAAATTTCCGAAGGCGAGCAGTTTGGAGTTGGAGTCCCCTGGTGCACCGGACATGTCCGGTGGCACACCGGACAGTCCGGTGCGCCAGACCAGAGGTGCCTTCGGTTGTCCCTTGCTCCTTTATTTGAACCCAAAATTTGGTCTTTTTATTGGCTAAGTGTGAACCTTTTGCACCTGTATAACTTATACACTAGAGCAAACTAGTTAGTCCAATATTTGTGTTGGGCAATTCAACCACCAAAATTATTTAGGAACTAGGTGTAACCCTAATTCCCTTTCAAAAGGTAACCTAAAAACTAATAGAAGACTTATAAATACTCAGCACTTGTCCAAGACAAAAGACCAAAAGAGCCCAAGAAAAGAAGATAGAAGATTCAAGAAGTGGGTTGTCACTTGGCGCAACGGTGGCTCACCGGATGGTCTGGTGGCGCACCGGACCACGTGCGTAGAGAGCTTTACAAATGGCTTTCGGGCAGCTGGCGCACCGGACCATGGCCCAACGGCTAGTCTCCAATGGCTATATGATGTGGTGGGCACCAGACCATGCAGATGGCACATCGGACCGTCTACAGTGACGACAGGTGCAACGACTAGCCGATGTGGAAGCTTGGACCAGACGGTACGATGGCGCACCGGACCGGTCTGGTGCACACACAAATAGAAAGTTCACAACTTTTACCAACGACTAGAATTGGATGGGGTCTCTATATAAACCCCTCTAGCCGACAATTTGGTGGTGTGGGAGCCCAATCAACATACCAAGGAAGGTTATACACATCTCCAAGAGCTCAAACACTCAAATGATTAATATAATCACTCGATGATTAGCATAGGTGTTTTGCAAAGTGATTATATTAGTTAGACCGCTATTGTGCTTGCTTGAGGTGATTCCTAGTTAGTTGAGTGAGTTTAGAAAAATCCACAAAACCCCTCGGCTCTTGCGTGAGCCGTTGTAATTATACCGAGTGGGGTGAGAGTCTTGCGAGACCGCATCAACCGAGTTTGTGGTGCCGCCGCCACCGTATATCGGAGGGAACGAGGCCCACGACATTTTGGTTGGAAGCTCGATAGTGAAGACGACGGGGAGCGTTCGAGAGGAACCGGAAGCGGAGCACCACTTGCGCGTGGAGAAGGCCCATGGCTCTCTACGAAGTTACTCGTCTGTGGTGTTTGGCCCTCGCGTGGGCTATCCTTTGTGTAGGGGCACCAACAAGGATTAGTCGAGACCTTGCGCGGTTCCAGATACCTCGGTAAAAATATCGGCGGCGTCCACGGGAGTTTGCATTTCTACCTTTGCTCTTTAGCTTTCACATTTACATTAAATACTTATGTTCCAATCTCTCCATTCCTAGTTTAGAATTCTTAGGATTGGAACTTAGGTTGCAAAACTCATTTTGGTGTAGAGATAGCAACACTTAAAAAAACCTAGTTTACACATTCTAGTTACTTATTTGCATAGGTCTTATTTTAGGGATTTATTTGTGGCCTAGATTAGCAAAGGTTTTAGAAGTCCTAATTTACCCCCCCCCCCTCTTAGGTGTTCGGTTCCTTTCAGCCCCATATATAGATCTAAACGACATACGCTTCACAAAACTTGTTGGGGATGCTTCACTGTTAGCCCCATATCTAGATCTAAACGACATACGCTTCCTAATTTACCCCCCTCTTAGGCGTTCGGTTCCTTTCCAAATGAATGACGTAGATTAACAAATTTTGGTTAATCACTTGATTTGAGACTTCACTGTTGGAGCTTAATTTTTTGTTGGTGTCTTAAAGTCTATAAAATACATCTAATTTTAAATTTATGGCACTTTTATAGGGCACATTGTTGGAGATGCTCTTACTATCCCAAGAACCATCGATCCACTTCAACCTTTTCTACCTTAGCCACCACCATGGGGGCACTGATATACCGACTGCTTCCTTGATGGATCGTGCTGCCCCATCGATGTACATTGCCGAAGTTCGCGAAACCGCTCGTGACATTGTAGTTGCGGTGGAGGTAGCGAGCAACGTCATTGTCGTGATAGAGGTAACGAGCAACGCCACCATCGTGGCGGAGAAGGTTGTTTCTAAACCCCGTATCTGATTCGTTGCCATGTTATGTTTTTTCTCCACTCTCTATAAACATAATTGGACATGACAACATCTTATGGTTAGATTGCGAGGACAACCGTAGTGATGCATTTTCTTAGTTATAACACAGATGATGAGCAACTTCCTCATGTTGAGATGTTGTGTTCAGATGATGTGTTGATGGTGGGTGGCCCAACCCTCTAGTCCTAGACTTTGCAATAGCTAGTATAGAGGGCAAGTTCCTAAGTTCAAGCTTATGACCTACCCTCCTTCGATTAAATGGTTATGTTATCATCTCCCTAATCTTCTTCGTTAAATCACAAACAGGATGGTACTTGTGGTACTTTATCCAATTGTTGAAGACCTTGGCCATGTCGTTTGTGATATAGTCACATTTGATAGCTGGGTTGAAACCACTCATGTACCACAAGAATTTGTGATGTTGATCCAAGTACTGAGCAATCTTAGCAACACTATGCACTTGGCTAATGTGGTGTTCATAAACCTCCTTCCTATATGTCGTGGCTGCTAGATACATATGCTCTAAACCTGCATGGCTCTTGATATAATTGCTCATTAAATGCCCGAAACACTCTCGTTTCTCAACATTAGGGAAGACATCCCTCATTGCATGTAACAACCCTTTTTGAGCATCTAAACAAACAAGAAGGATTGGAAGATCCCCCATGGCTTTCTTCAACTGCTTCATGAACCAAGTCCAACTGTTAAGAGTCTCCGATTGAAAAAAAAATCCAAACGCAATAGGATACATCCAACTATGGCCATCTACACCAGTAGCTGAAGTTAACTGCACATTCCACCTTTCGTTTAGTGTTGTCGATTCAACACTGAGAAATGGCTTGGAACCCTCATGAAAACTAGAGATACAAGGACCTAGGGCACAACAGAAATGACTGAAATAGTGTAACACCTCAAAATCTTATTTTGGGAATTAGGGCAAAACTCTCGGAAGAGATGTAATTTAAGATGTCTTTTAATAATGGATCCCTTTATTTATAAAGTATATTTCTCTAAAGTAAATAAATGTGTTTTCTTGCAAGAAATTAGATAAAAGAATTGCTTTGAAATAAATCCTAAAAGAATTAAACTAAAGTACTACCTCTATTCTTAAATATTTGATGTTGGATAGTTCACTTTTGAACTAAAAACGTCAAGTAAAAACGGAGTGAGTATTTCTTAAGCAAAGATTATATATTTTTATTTTTTATAAATAACTAATAAACATTAAACTTTGAGTGTGGTTATTCTCTTAAACAAATAATATGGAAAATATATTTAATGGGGTGATTTACTCTTTATGAAGCATTTACCTAAATGGATAAAATAATAATAAATATATATACTGCATACATGCTGAGTTCTTCTGTTTGTGCATTTAAACTTGAGGGGAAATTCAAAACCAAATTTGAATTGAATTTGAGACTTAGAAATTAGAATAGATAAAAGAAAAGGAAAAGAAAAGAATAAACTTACCTCTCATCCCAGGCCCTATATCACCCTCTCGGCCCAGCACGTGGTCGTTCGCGCCTGGCACCGGCAGAGGACACGTTCCGTCCAGTTTCAGGTTGATGCCACGCCAGATCGCCGTGCGCGTCAGCGTCACACGAGCGTGTTTGTGCTACTGCTACCCCCGCGCGAGGCCAAAACGACCCTCGCCGAGAGCAGCGCGCGGCCGAGCCTTTTTCCTATTGCCCCGCGAAGCAGGCGCTGAACTGGCCAGGCTCGGGGGCCTATAAATGCCGTCATTGCCTCTCCCTCCCTCGCCGGCTCCGGCTGTCCGCATTCCGCAAGCTAGATCGCCATTCCACTCCGCCTTCGGTTGGAAGCTCCGTTCCTAACCAACACAACACAACACCCTTCTGTTTGAGAGAGTCTCTTGCGTTGCGTTGGCGGTCGGTCGGTGGGTCGCGAGGATGACGCCGGCGAGCGTGGTCGCCATGCCCAGGAGCGTCCCGTTGGCCTTGGCGTTGGCGCCGTTCCCGGCGCCCGCTAGGGCCGAGGAGAGGAGGAACGCCCGGTCCTTCAGGCCCTCGGCGTGCGGCGCCGGGGACGACCAGAAGCCGCCGTCCATGGCCGCGATGCCGGCGTCGCTGCGCACCATCCAGACCAGGAGGAAGCAGGCGGCGGCGCAGCGAGGGGTGCCGCGGGCGACGGCCACGAGCGCGGCCGGGTGCGCCGTGGCGGCTCTTGTCAAGGCCATGGAGGCCGTCCAGGGCGCGGCGGCTGGGGGCGCCACCGAGGCCGCGCGCGGCGCCGGGGACGCCGTGGCGTGGGTCTTCAGCAAGGTTCACCTCCAGTCGCCGGACCTCGCCGTCGGGCTGCCGCTGCTCGGGATGGTCGCCTGCTGCCTCGGCACGATCGTGGAGGCGGCGGAAATGGGCCGCGTGGAGGCGAAGAAGCCCGAGGCGTCGTCGGGCGACGCAGAGGCCGACCACCCCGACGGCAACGGGGACGCGGCCGCCGAGGAACCCGAGGACGACGACGACGACATGCCGGAGCTGGTGGAAGCGGACATCGAGAAGGAGCTGTGGGGCCAGATCGGCATCTTGCATGGCGGCGGCCTATTCGGGGACAGCTCCTACGTCCATGAGGAACTCGACGAGGAAGAGATCAAGGAGATCGACAGCGCCCGCGCGCGGCGCCGGAAGGCGGCGTACGAGAGGGCCATCGCCTCAGGCGGCGCCAACTCGCTCATCATGTCCAACTACGCGCAGCTCCTCTACGAGTTCGACAAGGACATCGACAGGTGCATGCAAATGCAGCTCTTCATTCAATCACATCTAACCATTGACCAACCTGTCGTTAGGATCTTGACGCGTGAGTGCGTGACCACACGGCACATGTACGTACATGTGACGACAGGGCGGAGATGTACTTCAAGCAGGCGGTGGCCGCCGAGCCAGCGGACGGGGAAGCGATGCGGAGGTACGGCATGTTCCTCTGGCACGCCCGCGGCGACATTGGCGGCGCGGAGGACATGTTTACCGGCGCCATTGACGAGGAGCCCGAGAGCAGCCACCACCGGAGCAGCTACGCGTGGTTCCTATGGATGACCGGCGGCGTCGAGACCTGCCTCATCGACACCACCGGAAAGCAGAACAATGGCAACGACGTCGAATGAACCGCAGCCCTTCGATCGGAATTCGGAAAAAAAAACAATCAAAGAAGACAGGAAAATACCTACTACCTTGCCACCGGCAAGTGCCCGGCGGCGGGCCGGCCATTTAGATGGTGCGTCTAGGTATCGCCGTGCCGCGCATGCTCGCCAATGGCTATACTTCCATGAGCAGCATCGGCCCTTGTAGTGGCCAGTTTTCCAGTATACTAGTAGATGGATGCGCATCAAGGAGCCAACCCAGGACCACGACCAGGAGGCAAACAATAATGTTTGGCAAAGAAAAGTTAGGGCATGATGCGATACTAGCACTAGTATTATGTGGAATAAAGCACTAGTAGATAGTAATGTTTTTATATATAACTGCGGCGATGTGAACAGTAATAATAATATATGCGTGTGGGAACCATATATAGTGCTTCTATGTATATGGTTACATTGCTGCTGATATTCTTGAGACATACAGTGGTTTAATTTGTACATGCATAGATATGGATAAAATCGGCGTCACGTCTTTGATCGCGTCTTGTCATGGCGGCTCTATAGACAGACAGATTAACATGGACCATGGGGATGAACTCTTGGTGAATTAATCACCTACAGCCCAGCTCCAATCTCGCATCTGGGCTGATACTGGTGTTCGTGCATAGCTTCTGAAGGTCAATGTAGCCGATGATCGTGTCCTCAAACACGACATCGTCCATCTTTGCATCATCGAAGGTCGATCCTGACAAGACCGTGTTCTTGAAGATCGCCCCTGTGAGATCGGCCTTCTCAAAATTGACGCGGTCTATCACTGCATTTGTGAAGTCGGTTCCTGAAATAAAGCATTTTGACCCAGAGGGACCTCATCATTCTGTTCTATTCAGTATTACTGTATTGCAGTATTATATTTAGTAAACGATTCAGCGGCATCGCGCAGTGAACCAGAACAGGAGAATATGCTGTACATGGTTGTTCTTGAGAAAAAGAGGTGCACAGTTAGTTGCTACCTTTGAAACTTGCACCAACAGCATAAGCTTTGGACATGACAACTTCAGACATGTCAGCGCCGTCGAACTTTGCCTCGGACATCAGCGCTGCAGCTAAAGACTTGCCCTTTAGATTGGTTTTCTCGTTCGTGTAATCACAGAACCGGAGATCAAGGGGCTTGTCGTACACCCCGTTTGCCTGGCCAATTGTGTTCCCCACGAATGCGCGCTCGCATCGGTTTGGCTCCGTTGAGAGTGGAGGCAATCTCTAACAAAAAGAGCAAACGGAAAACAATCTAATTTCAGTAAAGTGAATCAGCGCTGCGGTAAGCAAAAGAAGTCCTATACTTATCACGATGAGGCTTCTGAAAATTCTCAGTAGACTGGTTGTATATTCAGATCACAATTGCAGGATTAAATGGAAAAATGAAGAATAGTTCTGTCTTAAAGCTAGAATGTATTCATAGTTCACAACTCAACCTAAGGAAAGTGAAAATGAACATGCTTCATCCGGTTAATCAGATCACCAAATAGAGCAAATTAGATATTTCTCCACAATTAAATGCTTTATCCAGTCAATGGCTATCGTGAATCGTCCTAAATATTTTTATATCATGATCTATGAATCTCATCAACACTTCTAGAAAAGTGATTCAGAACCCACTTTGTAATGCAATGCCAATCTGAAGTCTCATACAACTAGCCAAGAACAGAATTTCTTGCTTTAGATTGTGTGCAAGTGATGCTAAATTTAAGGTGCTTTCCACTTCCAGAACATATGATGCAGTAGTCCACATCAAATGTTGTGGTCGCTGTACTGATATATTCTTTTAAGGCCCTGTTTCGATCGGTAGAATTTAAATCCATTCTAATAATTATAATTTAGACACAGATTTATGCCGATATGGTTGTACAAGATATATTTGTATACTGTGAGGGCTGCATTTGTGTTGTAGAGGAGCAAGCCAAAGTGCTATTAGCTGCAAAGTAGAAACATATCCCGCCCTATAAATCTAGCATATGCTTATATTTGAACTTTGAATTATTGTGGAACGTTAAACCTCAAGCCAAATATCCTAAGTCTATCAAGTAGATTCCAATTCTTCCCAAATGGAAGGATCCAAACGGCTTATGAATAGCACATACTTTCTTGAGTGGTGAAGGAAAAGGACCCATTCCTATTTTGGTAGAAACCAAAAATCTTCCAACGTTTATAAAATCTTTGTTGAGGAAAAACATGTTGTACTTAACTAATTACTACTATTGTTTTCCGTGTATACAATTTTTCAATGGAGCAGCTCTCTGTATATATGTATATTTTACAGCAACATATTCTGACGGAATTAAGGAAAACATGCCTGGTACCAGATCGCAAAATGCGAGGCTCCTTCGATCATAAAAAAAAATCTACACCCGGTGATCCAGACCGAGACTAACATTTGACAGAGATTAAAAATTCCACCCCTCTTACTGCGCAGCGAAACGCGACAGTTCCAGAAAATTGCGACCCGACCGCAACGCGAAACGGCGGATGTGGGATAAGAAAGAGGGACATTCACCAACCTGGCTCGCGGCAATGACCGGATTGGACGCGGACGCGACGGACCAAGCCGCCAGCACGCCGCACGCGAGGCGGCCCGCGCCCTTGGCCCACGCCGGCCCGGTGCTCCCGCCGGCGTCGGCCGCCGAGCACGCCACGCGGCACCTCGGCCGCCGCGGGCGGCAGAGCGTGGCGCCAGACGGCGAGGCGAGGCAGGAGGACGACGCCATGTCCAAAATGCGGTGCGGCGCGGTGCGGCTGGCTTGGCCTGTGGGGTGTGAAGAGAGGGTGGCGATGAGGCGGAGTCGCAGCGAGCCCTCCACCTCCACGGCTCCACGCTATCTTATCGGCTTATCCGTGACACCGTTCTCGGAGGCCCCCACGGGGGCCCACGTGACACTCGAGGCGCCGCGACCATTTGTCAGCAGTCAGCACCGCCAACCCGGGACCCGGTCTATTTTTGGATGAATTCTGTTTTACCTTCTTATCAACGTTCCGTTTTACACAAGCGGCCAGTTTCTATCTCTTCTCTCATCCTAAAAAGAGCAAACTGAAAACCCATTAGAAAATGCACATGGATCTTTGATACACACGACGCGATGTCGAGGTCCTGTTTTGGTGTATGTTTTGATATACACCGGTGGTGGAGGACCTATTATGGTTTAGTATGTCATCAGTCATATCTAAATTTATAAAACTTCTATATCTTTCTTTATAATTACAAATGGAGATTTGGTGCAATGGATAGACTGCTACATTTTTAGCTGTAGGTTATAGAATCGATTCTTGTTGCCTAACTTTTTAATTTTTTCAGCCATATCTATATTTTCTTTTGTCCTCCACTGCTAATATACATGGCCAGTTTCTAGTATGCTCAGGATTGTAAACGATACTTATACCATCCATCTATATAAATCTATATAAAGAATAGATCATGACCCATAGGGTCAACAGAACCTTTCACAACTTCGGATTACACCATGTCCAATACGAACTCTTCTTATCAAAGGACCACCACCTTTGCCCCTATTCCAATCCATCATGTTGTCACCATTCTCACTTTGCGAAGGTCAATTACATCATATGGCGTGGACCGCTCCTTCCCTATCTCCAAAGCAACAAGTTGATGGGTTACCTAGATGGATCTCTTTCCTACATGTGCCAAGATTATCGTTGCAACCACGGGCAGTTGTCGATGTTGAACATATTTCTAGCCTAGTGTACGAACACTGGGACCAATAGGTCCCCAGTGATCTCCTCTCCTCCATGTCCGAGGTGGTGTGTTTATGATGTGGTCAGCACCACCGAAAGGGAAATGTGCTAGATAGCTATTTCCACCTGTTTTGGTGATTAAGTATCCAACACACTACCTTGGACTAACTAGATTGGTATGAGTATTAGCACATGTTCAATTGAAAGCAAATTGAAGGCACTAAGTACGTCCAAATGAGCTGAACTAGAGGCTAAAAGTGTAACTTGTGGTAAAACAGTAAGAACACGAGGTTTGAATGTTTAATAAGTTGCATATGCCTAATACTATGTTTCTAGCACTTTACTTTGATCACTATCTCAATTATATGAAAAAGTGCATTTTCGAGTTAGATTGGGCTAAACTGTAAGCCAGAAAATGCAACTTGGGGTAAAATGGTAAATATGTGAGGTTTTCACTCTTAGAGGATGTTTGGTTTCTAGGGACTGATTTTTAGTCCCTCCATAAATTACCAAATTTAGTTTCGGTATTTGATAATTTAGGGACTAAAACGAAATAAAATGGAGGGACTAAAAATCAGTCATATAAACCAAACACCCCATTAGGGCTTGTTCGGTTAGAGGTGGATTGAGGGGGGTTGAAGGAGATTAAATCTCCTCATATACAATTTTGAATAGAAAGATATTTAATCTCATTCAATCCTCACCAATACCCCTCAAACCGAACCCTCAAATCGAACAGGGCCTTAAATATGTTACATAGGTCCATTACATGTTTCTAACACTTGTATTTGGTCTTTAACTTCTTTTCTAGAGAGAAGTGCATTTTGGACTTGGTTTGACTCAAATTAGGAACTCTCGTTAAAATCTGAGAAAGAGATAAGTTTTCCACTGGATCGTGTGTTAACTATGTTTGTCTAAGTCGTAGAAAAGTTTTCAAAATAGTCAAAAAGATAGAAAAACTTAGGATCAAAAGAATCTAAGTTGTGCTGGTCTAGGCCTCATCGGATCAGTCTGATGGTACATCAGATCGGGTCCGTGAGGGGCCTGATTTAGCTGTTGGGCATCCTGGTTAGGTATTGGAGAAACAGCGCAGTAACTGTTACAAAAGTTTCACATGTGATCAATTCCAACTGGTGGCAGTTATTGCCTAAGGGTCGCACCCTTTGGGGACCCTGTGGTCTGTACTATATATACATCTATCTCTGCAATAAAGAATTGGTCCTCTGTTATTCTCTTTTTACTCTCTCCACTGATTCACCACTGAGCACTGCAATAGAACGCAACACGTTATCAGCACTGTCTCAAGGAGAAATTAGAGAAGGGAAAGTGGAAGAACACGCTGTTCTTGACAAGAACAACAAGATCGATCTGCACATCAACAGCAAGGTATGGAACATACCGTTTCCATGCGCATACGCCGTATGCGCGAAGTTCTGCACATTGTTGATGATTCAATGTTGGAGGCGTTCGCCGCTGGTCAAGCCGCAGTGCTTCCACCAGTGCATGCGATCCCTGAACGCCGTGTGCAAGTGCAAAATGTGCACTTCTGCGTTCTCCATGGATGGACAGCGGTGGTTCCGCTGCCGGTGGTGGAGTGTGGACTCCCCACTGCATCCCCGTCGCCACCGGCGCCGGTGTTTGCCGCAGGATCGTCTGCATCGGCCCCCATGGATGTCGATTTGGCGGCACCACCACCGCCTCCGCCCACTGCAGCGGCAGTTGCTCGTCATTCGCCATCTCCACCAGTGCTTGTGGTCGTCGAGACCATTGCTGCCCGTCGTGGACAGCCCCCGCGAGCCGTCGATGCTCCATGTGGACGCATTATCTTCACTGGCCATCGCCCAAATGGAATGGCCTCGTCTTCCTCCTCCAACGGGAGGGACTAATGGCCCTCGATTCGGCCGCCGCGTCGGCCGTTCGGGGGGAGGGGGTGGGGAGCGGCGCGGCAAGCCCCGGCACGGGCACGCTCTACGGAGCAGGGCCGGCGCTCGGCGCGGCCTCCTCCAGAGGCGAGGGCGCGGGAGCAGGCCCCGGCAAGGGCGCTCGGCGCGGGCCCCACGAGGGTGCTCGGCGCGGCCTCCTCCAGAGGCGAGGGCGCGGGAGCAGGCCCCGGCGAGGGCGCTCGGCGCGGCTCCCGAGGGCGCTCGGCGCGGGCCCCCACGAGGGCGCTCGGCGCGGCCTCATCCAGAGGCGAGGGCGCGGGAGCAGGCCCCGACGAGGGCGCTCGGCGCGGCTCCCGAGGGCGCTCGGCGCGGGCCCCACGAGGGCGCTCGGCGCGGCCCACCGGCGGCGCTCGGCGCTCGTCAGGCGCGGGCGCAGGAGGAGCACCCAGCGGCTGCTGCTGGGCGACGGCAGTTTCGGCTGGCAAACGCCCCTGGTGCCGGCGGCGGCTACAGGGGGCGGTTAGGGTTGGAAACCCTAGCCGCCCCAATATGATATAGGCATTTGGGCCTCTGTTGGGCCGCCTGGGCAGGCTAGCCTGGCTGGGCCGGCGTGCAGGCCGCCAGGCCGCTGCCTGGTCCGCCTGGCAGGCCGCCTGGGCTGCTTTCCAGAGCCCAAAATGGTCTACATTTACTATTTTTAATTCCGAATTTCAGTATAACTCCGTTGTATATGTGATTTCAGTTCAAAGTTATCTTAGACATCTAAATTCGTAATTTAGACTGCATATATTGTAAAGACATATCTGTTTTATTGTACATATAGCAGATTTTAGTTTGTGAATTATTGTTTGTTTTACATTAATAATTCACATATCTCTACTTGCTATTATTTACATATCCATTTATGTTTGCATATAAATATAGCATTTATTAAGTTCAGACTTAATAAAACTCATGCAAAAATGAAATTACATTATTTTGGATTAAGAGCATAGGGAGATAGAGTCCTAAGCATTGGCTGCACTAAATTCTTTATAGAATTTAGTAGCCCAGAGACCATGCTTGTGGCAGCATTTGGAATACCTATCTCTATGAGGTCTACATCTCTCGAGATGACTACCTATATGTGCTATCCGAAATAACAGGATATGGAGTTATTGAATTTTACTTTGATAATTAGTAGAGCATGGGTAGTGGAGACCTAAGCATTGGCTGCGATTTGTTCATCTGTGAACTTATCAGCCCAGAGACCGTGCTTTTAGGCAGCAAGTTTCTTGCCCACTACTAGATCTACCTCATTAATTTGAGGATTATCTATACTACTGTCGGCGTTTCGAGACCGGGGGGTCCCTGAGCCGACGAGTGAAGTGTTGCCGCGTGCCCCAGCCCAGATGGGTCGACGCGAGGCCGAACACGAAGGGGGGAAGCGAGGTGGCCGGAGATGGGCGTGAGAGAGGTGGAAATCCCGCGGCCTTCGTGTTCGTCCCGCGCCCAGGTCGGGTGCGCTTGCAGTAGGGGGTTACAAGTGTCCACACGGGGGAAGGAGCGAGCGGCCTCACGCGAGCGCCCGTCTCGTCCTCGTCTCCGCGCGGCCAACCCTCTCTAAGAGGGCCCTGGTCCCTCTTTTTATAGGCGTAAGGAGAGGGTCCAGGTGTACAATGGGGGGTGTAGCAGAGTGCTACGTGTCTAGCGGAGGAGAGCTAGTGCCCTAAGTACACGCCATCGTGGCGGCCGAAGAGATTTTGGCGCCCGGTTTGTGTGATGTCGTGGCCGTCGGAGGAGCGCTGGAGCCTGGCGGAGGGACAGCTGTCGGGGCCGTCGAGTCCTTGCTGACGTCCTCTTGCTTTCGTAAGGGGGCCGAGAGTCGCCATCGTCAGGGAACGTGCGGGGCGCCATCATCGCCTATCTGGCGGAGCGAGCCAGATGGGACGCCGATCTTGTTCCCCGTAGCCTGAGTCAGCTTGGAGTAGGGTAATGATGGCGCCTCCTGTTGACGTGGTCGGTCCACGCCCTAGGTTGGGCGATGTGGAGGATCCTCCGAGGTCGAGGTCGAGTCCGTCTTCCGTGGCCGAGGCCGAGTCCGAGCCTCCAGGTCGGGCGAGGCGGAGGCCGTTGGCTGAGGCCAGGGCGGAATTTGACTCCTGGGGTCGGGCGAAGCGGAGTTCGTCGTCTTCTGGGGCTGAGCCCAAGTCCGAGCCCTGGGTCGGGCGGAGCGGAGTTCGCCGTCTTCCGGGGCTTTGCCCGAGTCCGAGCCCTGGGTCGGGCGGAGCGGAGTTCGCCGTCTTCCGGGGCTTTGCCCGAGTCCGAGCCCTGGGTCGGGCGGAGCGGAGTTCGCCGTCTTCTGGGGCTTTGCCCGAGTCCGAGCCCTGGGTCGGGCGGAGTGGAGTTCGCCGTCTTCCGGGGCTTTGCCCGAGTCCGAGCCCTGGGTCGGGCGGAACGGAGTTCGCCGTCTTCCGGGGCTTTGCCCGAGTGAAAGGAAAATGTGCCCTTGGGCCATTTCTAAGTATTTTGGTGATTGAGTGCCAACACAAGTGCTTTTGTGTTGATCTATGCAATGTGGTGGACTAAGTGCAAATCATGTCAAAAGGTACGTTTCTA
Organism: Zea mays; assembly: GCF_902167145.1. NCBI lineage: Eukaryota > Viridiplantae > Streptophyta > Magnoliopsida > Poales > Poaceae > Zea > Zea mays. The sequence continues at coordinate 25,219,271 of NC_050100.1, read as the reverse complement.
AACTTAGTACATTATTTTATGGACTAATGTATTGTGTCTAAGTGCTGGAAACAGGAAAAATCGAATTGGAAATGAGATGGCTTTGTTCAGCCAAGTCTGCTCAGTCTGGGAGCACCGGACTGTCCGGTGGTGCACCGGATAGTGTCCGGTGCGCCAGGCTGGCTCGAGCGAACTGGCCGCTCTCGGGAATTCACCGGCGACGTACGGCTAAAATTCACCGGACTGTCCGGTGTGCACCGGACTGTCCGGTGAGCCAACGGTCGGCCGGGCCAACGGTCGGCCGCGCGATCTGCGCGGGACATGTGACCGAGCCAACGGCTAGAAGGAGGCACCGGACTGTCCGGTGTGCACCGGACATGTCCGGTGCGCCAACGGCTCTCTGGCTGCCAACGGTCGACTTCGCCGTAGAAGGAAAGAAATCGGGCACCGGACAGTGTCCGGTGTGCACCGGACTGTCCGGTGCGCTAGTCGACAGAAGGCAAGATCAGCCTTCCTAGATTGCTCTCAACGGCTCCTAGCTGCCTTGGGGCTATAAAAGGGACCCCTAGGCGCATGGAGGAGTACACACCAAGCATACTTATAACATTCCTAAGCACCAAGTCATCGATTCCGCGCATTTGTTTCTTTGTGATAGCATATAGAGCTCTTGTGGAGTTGTGAACTCATTGGGTTGTGTTGCGAGCTCTTGTTGCGACTTGTGTGCATGTTGTTGCTCTGATTTGTGAGTCTTGTGTGAGTTTCTCATCCCTCCCTTACTCCGTGATTCTTTGTGAACATCAAAAGTGTAAGGGCGAGAGGCTCCAAGTTGTGGAGATTCCTCGCGAACGGGATAAGAAAAGAAAAGCAAAACACCATGGTATTCAAGTGGGTCTTTGGACCGCTTGAGAGGGGTTGATTGCAACCCTCGTCCGTTGGGACGCCACAACGTGGAGTAGGCAAGCGTTGGTCTTGGCCGAACCACGGGATAACCACCGTGCCATCTCTGTGATTGATTTATTGTGGTTATTGTGTTTTGACTCCTCTCTAGCCACTTGGCAATTATTGTGCTAACGATTAACCAAGTTTTATGGCTTAAGTTTTCAAGTCTCATAGGATCACCTATTCACCCCCCTCTAGGTGCTCTCAATTGGCATCAGAGCCGTTCTCTTCAAGAAAGGGACTAACCGCCCGAAGAGATGGATCCTAAGGGCAAGGGGATGGTGATCAACGATAAGGAGAAGGAGTCCTTCGTCAACGAGCCCAAAGATGACAAGCCTACCGACTCGGGCTCGGGCCACAAGCGAAAAGATGGGAAGAAGAAGAAGACAAGACGCATCAAGGAGATCGTCTACTACGACGACAGCGACGAGTCCTCTTCTTCCCAAAAGGACAACGACGACTACGACAGACGAAAGACGGTTAACTCAAACTTTTCTTTCGATTATTCTTGCATTCCGCATAGCTCAAATGCTCATTTGCTCCCCATTCCACTTGGCAAGCCCCCTCACTTTGATGGAGAGGACTACGGATTTTGGAGCCACAAAATGCGTACTCACCTGTTTTCTCTCCATCCAATATTTGGGAGATTGTGGAAAGTGGAATGAAATTTGATAGCTCGGATAGCCATTTGTTTATTAATGAACAGATTCATAAAAATGCACAAGCTACTACTGTGTTGCTAGCCTCTTTGTGCAGAGACGAGTATCACAAGGTGAGCGGCTTGGACAATGCCAAGCAGATCTGGGACACCCTCAAGATCTCTCATGAGGGGAACGACGTCACCTTGCTCACCAAGATGGAGTTGGTAGAGGGAGAGCTTGGAAGATTCGCAATGATAAGGGGCGAGGAGCCAACCCAAACATACAACCGGCTCAAGACCCTTATCAACAAGATAAGGAGCTACGGAAGCACGCGATGGACGGACCACGACGTCGTCCGCCTAATGCTAAGGTCCTTTACCGTTCTTGATCCTCATTTGGTGAATAATATTCGTGAGAATTCTAGGTACACAAAAATGTCGCCCGAAGAAGTCCTTGGAAAATTTGTAAGCGGGCGAATGATGATCAAGGAGGCAAGGTACGTGGATGACGCGTTGAATGGTCCAATCCATGAGCCTCAACCCATTGCTCTCAAGGCAACAAGGAGCAAGGAGGCGCTACCTAGCAAGGTGGCGCAAATTGAGGCAGCCGGACTTAATGATGAAGAGATGGCCCTCATCATCAAAAGATTCAAGACGGCGCTAAAGGATCGCAAGGGACAGCCAAGCAAGATCAAGACCAAGGGAAAGCGCTCATGCTTCAAATGCGGTAAGCTTGGTCATTTTATTGCTAACTGTCCCGACAATGATAGTGATTAGGAACAAGGGAACAAAAGGGAGAAGAAGAAGAACTATAAGAAGGCAAAAGGCGAGGCGCATCTAGGCAAGGAGTGGGATTCGGATTGCTCCTCTTCCGACTCCGACAATGAGGGACTCGCCGCCACCGCCTTCAACAAATCGGCCCTCTTCCCCAACGAGCGTCACACATGCCTTATGGCAAGGGAGAAGAAGGTATGTACTCGAAACTCTACTTATGCTTCTTCAAGTGAGGACGAATCTAGTGATGAGGATGAAATAGATTATTCATGTTTGTTTAAGGGCCTAGATAGAACCAAGGTAGACAAAATTAATGAATTGATTGATGCCTTGAATGATAAGAATATGCTTTTAGAAAAGCAAGAGGATTTGTTGTATGAAGAACATGATAAATTTGTAGAAGCACAAAAATCTCATGCTCTAGAAGTTAAAAGAAATGAAATGCTTTCTTGTGAATTATCTTCTTGCCATGAGACAATTTCTAACTTAAGGAGCATTAATGATGATTTGAATGCTAAGTTAGAAATAGCTAGTAAGTCAACATCTTGTGTAGAAATTGTTGCAACTTGTAATAGGTGTAAAGATTTTGACATTGACGCTTGTAGGGAACACCTAGTTTCAATTTCCAAACTTAATGATGAATTGGCTAGTCTTAATGCTCAACTTAAGACTAGCAAGAGTGATTTTGATAAGCTAAAATTTGCAAGGGATGACTACACGATTGGTAGACACCCCTCAATTAAGGATGGGCTTGGCTTCAAGAGGGAAGCCAAGAACTTGACAAGCCATAAGGCTCCCATCTCCGCCAAGGAGAAAGGGAAGGCCCCTATGGCTAGTAGTGTGCAAAAGAACCATGCCTTTATGTATCATGATAGGAGACAATCTAGAAATGCTTATAGGAGTTGTAATGCATATGATGCCTTTGACTCTCATGCCATGTTTGCTTCTAGTTCTTCTTATGTGCATGATAGAAATGTTGATAGGAGAAATGTTGTTCATAATATGCCTAGGAGAAATGTTGTTCCTAGGAAAGTGAATGAACCTTCTACAATATATCATGCTTTAAATGCTTCCTTTGCTATTTGTAGAAAGGATAGGAAGATAGTTGCTAGAAAATTAGGGGCAAGATGCAAGGGAGACAAAACTTGCATTTGGGTCCCTAAGGATATTTGTGCTAACCTTGCAGGACCCAACATGAGTTGGGTACCTAAGACCCAAGCCTAAATTTGCCCTGCAGGTTTATGCATCCGGGGGTTCAAGCTGGATTATTGACAGCGGATGCACAAACCATATGACGGGGGAGAAGAAGATGTTCACCTCCTACATCAAGAATAAGGATTCCCAAGATTCAATAATATTCGGTGATGGGAATCAAGGCAAGGTAAAAGGGTTAGGTAAAATTGCAATATCTAATGAGCACTCTATCTCTAATGTGTTTTTAGTTGAGTCTCTTGGATATAATTTGTTATCTGTTAGTCAATTATGCAATATGAGATATAATTGTCTATTTACAAATGTAGATGTGTCTGTCTTTAGAAGAAGTGATGGTTCACTAGCTTTTAAGGGTGTATTAGACGGCAAACTTTATTTAGTTGATTTTGCAAAAGAGGAGGCCGGTCTAGATGCATGCTTAATTGCTAAGACTAGCCTGGGCTGGCTGTGGCATCGCCGCTTAGCACATGTGGGGATGAAGAACCTTCACAAGCTTCTAAAGGGAGAACACGTGATAGGTTTGACTAACGTGCAATTCGAAAAAGATAGACCTTGTGCAGCTTGTCAAGCAGGTAAACAAGTGGGAGGAGCGCATCACAGCAAGAATGTGATGACCACTTCAAGACCCCTGGAGCTACTACATATGGACCTCTTCGGACCCGTCGCCTATCTAAGCATAGGAGGAAGTAAGTATGGTCTAGTTATTGTTGATGACTTTTCCCGCTTCACTTGGGTATACTTTTTGCAGGATAAATCTGAAACCCAAGGGACCCTCAAGCGCTTCCTCAGGAGAGCTCAAAATGAGTTTGAGCTCAAGGTGAAGAAGATAAGGAGCGACAACGGGTCCGAGTTCAAGAACCTTCAAGTGGAGGAGTTCCTTGAGGAGGAAGGTGATAGTCGCCTAGAGGGGGGGGGGGGTGAATAGGGCGAAACTGAAATTCTCAAAAATAATCACAACTACAAGCCGGGTTAGCGTTAGAAATATAATCGAGTCCGCGAAAGAGGGCGCAAAACAAATCGCAAGCGAATAATGAAGTGAGACACGCGGATTTGTTTTACCGAGGTTCGGTTCTCTCAAACCTACTCCCCGTTGAGGAGGCCACAAAGGCCGGGTCTCTTTCAACCCTTCCCTCTCTCAAACGGTCCCTTGGACCGAGTGAGCTTCTCTTCTCAAATCACTTGGGAATCAAACTTCCCGCAAGGGCCACCACACGATTGGTGCCTCTTGCCTCAATTACAAGTAAGTGTTTGATCACAAGAAAGAATGCGAAAGAAAAGAAGCGATCCAAGCGCAAGAGCTCAAATGAACACTAAAAATCACTCTCTCTAATCACTAATGCTTTGTGTGGAGTTGGGAGAGGATTTGATCTCTTTTGGTGTGCTTTGCAATGAATGCTAGCTCTTGTATAGTGGTTGGAAGCTGGAAAACTTGGATGCAATGAATGGTGGGGTGGTTGGGGTATTTATAGCCCCAACCACCAAATGTGGCCGTTGGGAGGCTGTCTGCTCGATGTCGCACCGGACAGTCCGGTGCACACCGGACAGTCCGGTGCCCCCGCCACGTCATCACTGTCGTTGGATTCTGACCGTTGGAGCTTCTGACTTGTGGGCCCGCCTGAATGTCCGGTGCACACCGGACAGGTACTGTTTGCTGTCCGGTGTGCCAGTATGGGCGCGCCTGACTTCTGCGCGCGCTGCGCGCGCATTTAATGCGCCGCAGGTAGCCGTTGGCGCCGACTAGCCGTTGCTCTGGAGTCGCACCGGACAGTCCGGTGCACACCGGACAGTCCGGTGAATTATAGCGGACTAGCCGTTGGAGTTTCCCGAAGCTGGCGAGTTCCTGAGGCTGATCTTCCTTGGCGCACCGGACACTGTCCGGTGTACACCGGACAGTCCGGTGAATTATAGCGCGAGTGCCTCTGGAAATTCCCGAAGGTGGCGAGTTTGGAGTTGGAGTCCTCTGGTGCACCGGACATGTCCGGTGTACACCGGACACCGGACATGTCCGGTGTACACCGGACAGTCCGGTGCCCCTGACCATGCCTTCGGTTGGCCCTTTGCTCCATTGTTGAATCCAATATTTGATCTTTTTATTGGCTAAGTGAGAACCTTTTACACCTGTATAACTTATACACTAGAGCAAACTAGTTAGTCCAATTATTTGTGTTGGGCAATTCAACCACCAAAATTATTTAGGGACTAGGTGTAAGCCTAATTCCCTTTCAATCTCCCCCTTTTTGGTGATTGATGCCAACACAAACCAAAGCGAATATGGAAGTGCATAATTGAACTAGTTTGCATAATGTAAGTGTAAAGGTTGCTTGGAATTGAGCCAATATAAATACTTACAAGATATGCATGGATTGTTTCTTCATCTTTAACATTTTGGACCACGCTTGCACCACATGTTTTGTTTTTGCAAAAATCTTTTGTAAATCTTTTCAAAGTTCTTTTGCAAATAGTCAAGGGTAAATGAATAAGAGTTTGCAAAGCATTTTCAAGTTTTGAAATTTTCTCCCCCTTTTTCAAATGCTTTTCCTTTGACTAAACAAAAAACTCCCCCTAAATGAAATCATCCTCTTAGTGTTCAAGAGGGTTTTGATGATTCAAATTGAAATACTATTTTCTCCCCCTTTTAAACTCAATAAGATACCAATTGAAAAATACTCTTGGGAAGTTTTTGAAATTGGTGGTGGTGCGGTCCTTTTGCTTTGGGCTCATACTCTCTCCCCCTTTGGCATGAATCGCCAAAAACGGAATCATTAGAGCCCTCGAAGCGCTATCTTCCCCTTTGGTCATAAATACATGAGTTAAGATTATACCAAAGACGAAGTCCTTTTGCTCTCTCTCCCAAGGATGGGGAGTGGCTTGGAGCGATGGCGAAGGATGAGTTACGGAGTGGAAGCCTTTGTCTTCGCCGAAGACTCCAATTCCCTTTCAATACACCTATGACTTGGTTTGAAATAGACTTGAAAGACATATTAGTCATAGCATATGAGAGAGACATGATCAAAGGTATATAGATGAGCTATGTGTGCATTTAACAAAAGAAGTTCCTAGAATCAAGAATATTGAGCTCATGCCTAAGTTTGGTAAAGGATTGTTCATCAAGTGGCTTGGTGAAGATATCGGCTAATTGATCTTTAGTATTAATGTATGAAATCTCGATATCCCCCTTTTGTTGGTGATCCTAAGAAAATGATACCGAATGGCTATGTGCTTAGTGCGGCTATGCTCGACGGGATTGTCGGCTATTTTGATTGCACTCTCATTATCACATAGCAAGGGGACTTTGGTTAATTTGTAACCGTAGTCCCACAGGGTTTGCCTCATCCAAAGTAGTTGCGCGCAACAATGACCTGCGGCAATGTACTCGGCTTCAGCGGTGGAAAGAGCGACCGAATTTTGCTTCTTTGAAGCCCAAGACACCAAGGATCTTCCCAAGAACTGGCAAGTCCCCGATGTGCTCTTCCTATTAATCTTACACCCCGCCCAATCGGCATCCGAATAACCAATCAAATCAAATGTGGATCCCCGAGGGTACCAAAGCCCAAACTTAGGAGTATAAGCCAAATATCTCAAGATTCGTTTTACAGCCGTAAGGTGGGATTCCTTAGGGTCGGATTGGAATCTTGCACACATGCAAACGGAAAGCATAATGTCCGGTCGAGATGCACATAAATAGAGTAAAGAACCTATCATCGACCGGTATACCTTTTGATCCACGGAGGACCGACGGGTTTAGGTGCTTACCTCCCGTGTCGAGGTCGAGATGCCCATTGGTTCCCATGGGTGTCTTGATGGGCTTGGCATCCTTCATTCCAAACTTGGTTAGAATGTCTTGAGTGTACTTTGTTTGGCTAATGAAGGTGCCCTCTTGGAGTTGCTTGACTTGGAATCCTAGAAAATACTTCAACTCCCCCATCATAGACATCTCGAATTTCTGTGTCATAATCCTACTAAACTCTTCACATGTAGACTTGTTAGTAGACCCAAATATAATATCATCAACATAAATTTGGCATACAAACAAGTCATTTTCAAGAGTTTTAGTAAAGAGTGTAGGATCGGCCTTTCCGACTTTGAAGCCATTTGCAATAAGGAAATCTCTAAGGCATTCATACCATGCTCTTGGGGCTTGCTTGAGCCCATAAAGCGCCTTAGAGAGCCTATAGACATGGTTGGGGTACTCACTATCTTCAAAGCCGGGAGGTTGCTCAACATAGACCTCTTCCTTGATTGGTCCATTGAGGAAGGCACTTTTCACGTCCATTTGATAAAGCTTGAAGCCATGGTAAGTAGCATAGGCCAATAATATGCGAATTGACTCAAGCCTAGCTACGGGTGCATAGGTTTCACCGAAATCCAAACCTTCGACTTGTGAATATCCTTTGGCCACGAGTCGAGCTTTGTTCCTTGTCACCACACCATCCTCGTCTTGTTTGTTGCGGAAGACCCATTTGGTTCCTACAACATTTTGGTTAGGACGTGGAACTAAGTGCCATACCTCATTCCTAGTGAAGTTGTTGAGCTCCTCTTGCATCGCCACCACCCAATCCGAATCTTGTAGTGCTTCTTCTACCCTGTGTGGCTCAATAGAGGAAACAAACGAATAATGTTCACAAAAATGTGCAACACGAGATCTAGTAGTTACCCCCTTATGAATGTCGCCGAGGATGGTGTCGACGGGGTGATCTCGTTGGATTGCCTGGTGGACTCTTGGGTGTGGCGGCCTTGGTTCTTGCTCATCCTCCTTTTCTTGATCATTTGCCTCTCCCCCTTGATCATTGCCATCATCATGAGGTGGCTCATCTTCTTGATCTTGTCCTTCATCAACTTGAGCCTCATCCTCATTTTGAGTTGGTGGAGATGCTTGCGTGGAGGAGGACGGTTGATCTTGTGCATTTGGAGGCTCTTCGGATTCCTTAGGACACACATCCCCAATGGACATGTTCCTTAGCGCTATGCACGGAGCCTGTTCTTCACCTATCTCATCAAGATCAACTTGCTCTACTTGAGAGCCATTAGTCTCATCAAACACAACGTCACAAGAAACTTCAACAAGTCCTGAGGACTTGTTAAAGACTCTATATGCCCTTGTGTTTGAGTCATATCCTAGTAAAAAGCCTTCTACAGTTTTAGGAGCAAATTTAGATTTTCTACCTCTCTTAACAAGAATAAAGCATTTGCTACCAAAAACTCTAAAATATGAAATGTTGGGCTTTTTACCGGTTAGGAGTTCATAGGATGTCTTCTTGAGGATTTGGTGAAGATATAACCGGTTGATGGCGTAGCAGGCGGTGTTGACTGCCTCGGCCCAAAACCGATCCGAAGTCTTGTACTCATCAAGCATGGTCCTTGCCATGTCCAATAGAGTTCGATTCTTCCTCTCCACTACACCATTTTGTTGAGGTGTGTAGGGAGAAGAGAACTCATGCTTGATGCCCTCTTCCTCAAGAAAACCTTCGATTTGAGAGTTCTTGAACTCCGTCCCGTTGTCGCTTCTTATTTTCTTGATCCTTAAGCCGAACTCATTTTGAGCCCGTCTCAAGAATCCCTTTAAGGTCTCTTGGGTTTGAGATTTTTCCTGTAAAAAGAATACCCAAGTGAAGCGAGAATAATCATCCACAATAACTAGACAGTACTTACTCCCGCCGATGCTTATGTAAGCGATCGGGCCGAATAGGTCCATGTGTAAGAGCTCCAGTGGCCTGTCACTAGTCATAATGTTCTTGTGTGGATGATGAGTGCCAACTTGCTTCCTGGCTTGGCATGCGCTACAAATCCTGTCTTTCTCAAAATAAACATTGGTTAGTCCTAAAATGTGTTGTCCCTTTAGAAGCTTATGAAGATTCTTCATTCCAACATGGGCTAGTCGGCGGTGCCAGAGCCAACCCAAGTTAGTCTTAGCAACCAAGCAAGTGTCGAGTTCAGCTCTATCAAAATCTACTAAGTATAGCTGACTCTCTAACACTCCCTTAAATGCTATTGAATCATCACTTCTTCTAAAGACAGTAACACCTACATCTGTAAATAGACAGTTGTAGCCCATTTGACATAATTGAGATACGGAAAGCAAATTGTAATCTAAAGAATCAACAAGAAAAACATTGGAAATGGAATGGTCAGGAGATATAGCAATTTTACCCAATCCTTTGACCAAACCTTGATTTCCATCCCCGAATGTGATAGCTCGTTGGGGATCTTGATTTTTCTCATATGAGGAGAACAACTTCTTCTCCCCTGTCATGTGGTTTGTGCACCCGCTGTCGAGTATCCAACTTGAGCCCCCGGATGCATAAACCTACAAAACAATTTTAGTTCTTGACTTTAGGTACCCAAACGGTTTTGGGTCCTTTGGCATTAGAAACAAGAACTTTGGGTACCCAAACACACGTCTTGGAGCCCTTGTGTTTGCCCCCAACAAACTTGGCAACTACCTTGCTGGATTTGTTAGTTAAAACATAAGATGCATCAAAAGTTTTGAATGAAATGTCATGATCATTTGATGCATTAGGAGTTTTCTTACTAGGCAACTTAGCACGGGTTGGTTGCCTAGAGCTAGATGTCTCACCCTTATACATGAAAGCATGATTAGGGCCAGAGTGAGACTTCCTAGAATGAATTCTCCTAATTTTGCTCTCGGGATAACCGGCAGGGTATAAAATGTAACCCTCGTTATCCTGAGGCATGGGAGCCTTGCCCTTAACAAAATTTGACAATCTTTTAGGAGGGGCACTAAGTTTGACATTGTCTCCCCTTTGGAAGCCAATGCCATCCTTGATGCCAGGGCGTCTCCCATTATAGAGCATACTTCTAGCAAATTTAAATTTTTCATTTTCTAAGTTATGCTCGGCAATTTTAGCATCTAGTTTTGCTATATGATCATTTTGTTGTTTAATTAAAGCCATATGATCATGAATAGCATTAATATCAACATCTCTACATCTAGTACAAACAGATACATGCTCAACAATAGATGTAGAGGGTTTGCAAGAATTAAGTTCAACAATCTTAGCATGAAGAATATCATTTTTATCTCTAAGATTGGAAATGGTAGCATTGCAAACATCTAGTTCTTTAGCCTTAGCAATTAAATTTTCATTTTTTACTCTAAGGCTAGCAAGAGAAATGTTTAATTCTTCAATCCTAGCAAGCAAATCATCATTATTATCTCTAGGATTGGGAATTGAAACATTACAAACATGTGAATCAACCTTAGCATTTAAACTAGCATTTTCATGTCTAAGGTTGTCAATCATCTCATGGCAAGTGCTTAGCTCACTAGATAGTTTTTGACATTTTTCTATTTCTAGAGCATAAGCATTTTTAACCTTAACATGTTTCTTGTTTTCTTTAATTAGACAATCCTCTTGGGAATCCAAAAGGTCATCTTTTTCATGAATAGCACTAATCAATTCATTTAATTTTTCCTTTTGTGCTATGTTAAGGTTGGCAAAAAGGGAACGCAAGTTATCCTCCTCATCACTAGCATTATCATCACTAGAAGATTCATATTTAGTGGAGGAGTTAGATTTAACCTTCTTCCGTTTGCTGTCCTTTGCCATGAGGCACTTGTGGCCGACGTTGGGGAAGAGAAGCCCTTTGGTGACGGCGATGTTGGCGGCGTCCTCGTCGTCGGAGGAGTCGCTTGAGCTTTCGTCGGAATCCCACTCCCGACAAACATGGGCATCGCCGCCCTTCTTCTTGTAGTACCTCTTCTCCTTTCTTCTCCCCTTCTTGTCGTCGCCCCTGTCACTGTCACTTGATAATGGACATTTTGCAATAAAGTGACCGGGCTTACCACACTTGTAGCAAACTTTCTTGGAGCGGGACTTGTAGTCTTTCCCTCTCCTTTGCTTGAGGATTTGGCGGAAGCTCTTGATGACGAGCGCCATTTCCTCATTGTCAAGCTTGGAGGCGTCTATTGGTTGTCGACTTGGGGTAGACGCCTCCATCTTTTCTTTCGTCGCCTTGAATGCGACGGGTTGAGCTTCGGATGTGGATGGATCATCAAGCTCGTTGATCTTCCTCGAGCCTTCGATCATGCACTCAAAACTTACAAAATTCCCGATAACTTCCTCGGGGGTCATTTTAGTATATCTAGGATTACCACGAATTAATTGAACTTGAGTAGGGTTAAGGAAAATAAGTGATCTTAGAATAACCTTAACCACCTCGTGGTCGTCCCACTTTATACTCCCGAGGTTGCGCACTTGGTTCACCAAGGTCTTGAGCCGGTTGTACATGTGTTGTGGCTCTTCCCCTTTGCGAAGTCGGAACCGACCGAGCTCCCCCTCGATCGTTTCCCGCTTGGTGATCTTGGTGAGCTCATCTCCTTCGTGCGCGGTTTTGAGCACATCCCAAACCTCCTTGGCGCTCTTCAACCCTTGCACTTTGTTATACTCCTCTCTACTTAAAGAGGCGAGGAGTATCGTTGTCGCTAGAGAGTTGAAGTGCTCGATTTGGGCCACCTCATCCTCATCATAATCCTTGTCCCCTACAGATGGTACCTGTGCACCAAACTCAACAACATCCCATATACTTTTGTGGAGTGAGGTTAGATGAAATCGCATTAAATCACTCCACCTAGCATAATCTTCACCATCAAAAGTTGGTGGTTTGCCTAATGGGACGGAAAGTAAAGGTGCATGTTTAGAAATGCGAGGGTAGTGTAGGGGGATCTTACTAAACTTCTTACGCTCTTGGCGTTTAGAAGTTACGGAGGGTGCATCGGAGTCGGAGGTTGATGTTGATGAAGTGTCGGTCTCGTAGTAGACCACCTTCCTCATCCTCTTTTGCTTGTCCCCACTCCGACGCGGCTTGTGGGAAGAAGATTTTTCCTTCTTCTCTTTGTGGTGAGAAGAAGATTTCTTCTCCTTCCCTTTGTTGGAGGAGATCTTCTTCTTCTCCTTCCTCTTGGTGCGGGACTCTTCCGATGAAGTGCTCCCGTGGCTTGTAGTGGGCTTTTCGCCGGTCTCCATCTCCTTCTTAGCGTGATCTCCCGACATCACTTCGAGCGGTTAGGCTCTAATGAAGCACCGGGCTCTGATACCAATTGATAGTCGCCTAGAGGGGGGGGGGGGTGAATAGGGCGAAACTGAAATTCTCAAAAATAATCACAACTACAAGCCGGGTTAGCGTTAGAAATATAATCGAGTCCGCGAAAGAGGGCGCAAAACAAATCGCAAGCGAATAATGAAGTGAGACACGCGGATTTGTTTTACCGAGGTTCGGTTCTCTCAAACCTACTCCCCGTTGAGGAGGCCACAAAGGCCGGGTCTCTTTCAACCCTTCCCTCTCTCAAACGGTCCCTTGGACCGAGTGAGCTTCTCTTCTCAAATCACTTGGGAATCAAACTTCCCGCAAGGGCCACCACACGATTGGTGCCTCTTGCCTCAATTACAAGTAAGTGTTTGATCACAAGAAAGAATGCGAAAGAAAAGAAGCGATCCAAGCGCAAGAGCTCAAATGAACACTAAAAATCACTCTCTCTAATCACTAATGCTTTGTGTGGAGTTGGGAGAGGATTTGATCTCTTTTGGTGTGCTTTGCAATGAATGCTAGCTCTTGTATAGTGGTTGGAAGCTGGAAAACTTGGATGCAATGAATGGTGGGGTGGTTGGGGTATTTATAGCCCCAACCACCAAATGTGGCCGTTGGGAGGCTGTCTGCTCGATGTCGCACCGGACAGTCCGGTGCACACCGGACAGTCCGGTGCCCCCGCCACGTCATCACTGTCGTTGGATTCTGACCGTTGGAGCTTCTAACTTGTGGGCCCGCCTGAATGTCCGGTGCACACCGGACAGGTACTGTTTGCTGTCCGGTGTGCCAGTATGGGCGCGCTTGACTTCTGCGCGCGCTGCGCGCGCATTTAATGCGCCGCAGGTAGCCGTTGGCGCCGACTAGCCGTTGCTCTGGAGTCGCACCGGACAGTCCGGTGCACACCGGACAGTGCGGTGAATTATAGCGGACTAGCCGTTGGAGTTTCCCGAAGCTGGCGAGTTCCTGAGGCTGATCTTCCTTGGCGCACCGGACACTGTCCGGTGTACACCGGACAGTCCGGTGAATTATAGCGCGAGTGCCTCTGGAAATTCCCGAAGGTGGCGAGTTTGGAGTTGGAGTCCTCTGGTGCACCGGACATGTCCGGTGTACACCAGACAGTCCGGTGCCCCTGACCAGAGGTGCCTTCGGTTGGCCCTTTGCTCCATTGTTGAATCCAATATTTGATCTTTTTATTGGCTAAGTGAGAACCTTTTACACCTGTATAACTTATACACTAGAGCAAACTAGTTAGTCCAATTATTTGTGTTGGGCAATTCAACCACCAAAATTATTTAGGGACTAGGTGTAAGCCTAATTCCCTTTCAGAAGGGATCAAGCACGAGTTCTCCGCTCCCTACACACCACAGCAAAATGGTATGGTAGAGAGGAAGAACAGGACGTTAATCGATATGGCGAGGACGATGCTTGGAGAATTCAAGACCCCCGAGCGTTTTTGGTCGGAAGCCGTGAACACAGCTTGCCACGCCATCAACAGGGTCTACCTTCATCGCCTCCTCAAGAAGACTTCGTATGAGCTACTAACCGGTAACAAACCCAATGTATCTTACTTTCGTGTATTTGGGAGCAAGTGCTACATTCTAGTAAAGAAGGGTAGAAATTCTAAGTTTGCTCCCAAAGCTGTAGAAGGGTTTTTGTTAGGTTATGACTCAAATACAAAGGCGTATAGAGTCTTCAACAAATCATCGGGTTTGGTTGAAGTCTCTAGTGACGTTGTATTTGATGAGACTAATGGCTCTCCAAGAGAGCAAGTTGTTGATCTTGATGATGTAGATGAAGAAGGCGTTCCAACGGCCGCTATGCGCACCATGGCGATTGGTGATGTACGACCACAGGAACAATTGGAGCAAGATCAACCTTCTTCCTCAACAATGGTGCATCCCCCAACTCAAAACGATGAACAGGTTCATCAAGAGGAGTGTGATCAAGGGGGAGCACAAGATGATCATGTGATGGAGGAAGAAGCACAACCGGCACCTCCAACCCAAGTTCGAGCGATGATTCAAAGGGATCATCCCGTCGACCAAATTCTGGGTGACATTAGCAAGGGAGTAACTACTCGATCTCGATTAGTTAATTTTTGTGAGCATTACTCCTTTGTCTCTTCTATTGAGCCTTTCAGGGTAGAGGAGGCCTTGCTAGATCCGGACTGGGTATTGGCCATGCAGGAGGAGCTCAACAACTTCAAGAGAAATGAAGTTTGGACGCTGGTGCCTCGTCCCAAGCAAAATGTTGTGGGAACCAAGTGGGTGTTCCACAACAAACAAGACGAGCACGGGGTGGTGACAAGGAACAAGGCTAGACTTGTGGCAAAAGGTTATGCCCAAGTCGCAGGTTTGGACTTTGAGGAGACTTTTGCTCCTGTGGCTAGGCTAGAATCAATTCGTATCTTGCTAGCATATGCCGCTCATCATTCCTTCAGGTTGTTCCAAATGGATGTGAAGAGCGCGTTCCTCAACGGGCCGATCAAGGAGGAGGTGTATGTGGAGCAACCCCCTGGCTTCGAGGATGAACGGTACCCCGACCACGTGTGTAAGCTCTCTAAGGCGCTCTATGGACTTAAGCAAGCCCCAAGAGCATGGTATGAATGCCTTAGAGACTTTCTAATTGTTAATGCTTTCAAGGTTGGGAAAGCCGATCCAACTCTTTTTACTAAGACATGTGATGGTGATTTGTTTGTGTGCCAAATTTATGTCGATGACATAATATTTGGTTCTACTAACCAAAAGTATTGTGAAGAGTTTAGCAGGGTGATGACGCAGAAATTCGAGATGTCGATGATGGGCGAGTTGAACTACTTCCTTGGGTTCCAAGTGAAGCAACTCAAGGACGGCACCTTCATCTCCCAAACGAAGTACACGCAAGATCTGCTAAAGCGGTTTGGGATGAAGGACGCCAAGCCCACAAAGACTCCGATGGGGACCGACGGACACACCGACCTCAACAAAGGAGGTAAGTCCGTTGATTAAAAAGCATACCGGTCAATGATAGGGTCTTTACTTTATTTATGTGCTAGTAGACCAGATATTATGCTTAGCGTATGCATGTGTGCTAGATTTCAATCCCATCCTAAGGAGTGTCACTTAGTGGCGGTGAAGCGAATTCTTAGATATTTGGTTGCTACGCCTTGCTTCGGGCTCTGGTATCCAAAGGGGTGTACCTTTGACCTGGTTGGATACTCAGATTCTGACTATGTTGGATGTAAGGTCGATAGGAAGAGTACATCAGGGACGTGCCAATTCTTAGGAAGGTCCCTGGTGTCGTGGAACTCTAAGAAACAAACCTCCGTTGCCCTATCCACCGCTGAGGCCGAGTATGTTGCCGCAGGACAGTGTTGCGCGCAACTACTTTGGATGAGGCAAACTCTTCGGGACTTTGGCTACAATCTGAGCAAAATCCCACTCCTATGTGACAATGAGAGTTCTATCCGCATGGCGGAAAATCCTGTTGAACACAGCCGCACAAAGCACATTGACATCCGGCATCACTTTCTGAGAGACCACCAACAAAAGGGAGATATCGAAGTGTTTCATGTTAGCACCGAGAACCAGCTAGCCGATATCTTTACCAAGCCTCTAGATGAGAAGACCTTTTGCAGGCTGCGTAGTGAGCTAAATGTCTTAGATTCGCGGAACTTGGATTGAATTGTAGCATACATGTGTTTATGCCTTTGATCATGTTCATTCTGCATTGTGTTGCTTATTATGGTGCTCAAGTTGTACACGCACTCCCCGGACCTCACAAGTCCTTGTGCCAGTAATGCACATATTTAGGGGGAGATGTGTTACAACTTGACCCTTTGAGACTAACCATATGCTTGAGTTTGCTTGATTTAGTCTCGAAGGAGAATTGAAAGGGAAAAGGTAGACTTGGACCATGCAAGACTTCCACTGCACTCCGATGAAAAGAGTAACTTTTCCAAGTTCATCTTTAAACTCTTATTGCCTATTTGCTCTTAATTGAAGATTTTGGTGAGGCAATGGGGTTAAAGGGCCAAGATTGATCCCGTTTTGGTGCTTGATGCCAAAGGGGGAGAAAATAAAGGCCAAAGCAATAGATGGATCAGCTACCACTTGAGAAACTTTGAAAATAGTAGAATAGAGCTTTTGGTTTGTCAAAACTCTTGCATTGTCTCTTTTGTCAAAAGTTGGCCTCTTGTGGGGAGAAGTGTTGATTATGGGAAAAAGGGGGGGTTTTTGAAATCTTTGATCAATCTCTTTTGGAATGACTCTCTTTATGCTTCAACATGTGTGTTTGACTTAGAGATAGGAATTTGAGTTTGAACCAAGTGGTGGCAAAAGATGATCCATATATGCCAAATCTGATTCAAAACAAATTTGAGTTTTATTTAAAGTGATTTTGCACTTGTTCTACTTGCTTTATGTTATGTTGGCATAAATCACCAAAAAGGGGGAGATTGAAAGGGAAATGTGCCCTTGGGCCATTTCTAAGTATTTTGGTGATTGAGTGCCAACACAAGTGCTTTTGTGTTGATCTATGCAATGTGGTGGACTAAGTGCAAATCATGTCAAAAGGTACGTTTCTAAACTTAGTACATTATTTTATGGACTAATGTATTGTGTCTAAGTGCTGGAAACAGGAAAAATCGAATTGGAAATGAGATGGCTTTGTTCAGCCAAGTCTGCTCAGTCTGGGAGCACCGGACTGTCCGGTGGTGCACCGGACAGTGTCCGGTGCGCCAGGCTGGCTCGAGCGAACTGGCCGCTCTCGGGAATTCACCGGCGACGTACGGCTAAAATTCACCGGACTGTCCGGTGTGCACCGGACTGTCCGGTGAGCCAACGGTCGGCCGGACCAACGGTCGGCCGCGCGATCTGCGCGGGACACGTGGCCGAGCCAACGGCTAGAAGGAGGCACCGGACTGTCCGGTGTGCACCAGACATGTCCGGTGCGCCAACGGCTCTCTGGCTGCCAACGATCGACTTTGCCGTAGAAGGAAAGAAATCGGGCACCGGACTGTCCGGTGCGCCAGTCGACAGAAGGCAAGATCAGCCTTCCTAGATTGCTCTCAACGGCTCCTAGCTGCCTTGGGGCTATAAAAGGGACCCCTAGGCGCATGGAGGAGTACACACCAAGCATACTTACAACATTCCTAAGCACCAAGTCATCGATTCCGCGCATTTGTTTCTTTGTGATAGCATATAGAGCTCTTGTGGAGTTGTGAACTCATTGGGTTGTGTTGCGAGCTCTTGTTGCGACTTGTGTGCGTGTTGTTGCTCTGATTTGTGAGTCTTGTGTGAGTTGCTCATCCCTCCCTTACTCCGTGATTCTTTGTGAACATCAAAAGTGTAAGGGCGAGAGGCTCCAAGTTGTGGAGATTCCTCGCGAACGGGATAAGAAAAGAAAAGCAAAACACTGTGGTATTCAAGTGGATCTTTGGACCGCTTGAGAGGGGTTGATTGCAACCCTCGTCCGTTGGGACGCCGCAACGTGGAGTAGGCAAGCGTTGGTCTTGGCCGAACCACGGGATAACCACCGTGCCATCTCTGTGATTGATTTATTGTGGTTATTGTGTTTTGACTCCTCTCTAGCCACTTGGCAATTATTGTGCTAACGATTAACCAAGTTTTGTGGCTTAAGTTTTCAAGTTTCATAGGATCACCTATTCACCCCCCTCTAGGTGCTCTCACCGAGTCCGAGCCCTGGGTCGGGCGGAGCGGAGTTTCCTATGGTGCGTGCGGCCGGGCCTGACTGCCTGTCAGCCTCACTCTGTCAAGTGGCACCGTAGTTGGAGCGGCGCGGGCGGCGCTGTCTTTCTGTCAGACCGATCAGTGGAGAGCCGAAGTGACGGCAGTCACTTCGGCTCTGTCAGCTGAGGGGCGCGCGCGTCAGGATAAAGGTGTCAGGCCACCTTTGCATTAAATGCTCCTGCGATTTGGTCGGGGTTGCTTCTCGGCGAAGACAGGGCCTCGGGCGAGCCGGGAGCGTGTTCGCCGCTGGAGGGGGGCCTCGGGCGAGGCGGAGATCCTCCGGGGTCGGCTGCCCTGGTCTGAGGCTAGGCTCGGGCGAGGCGTGATCGAGTCCCTCGAATGGACTGATCCCTGACTTGATCGCACCCATCAGGCCTTTGCAGCTTTATGCTGATGGGGGTTACCAGCTGAGAATTAGGAGCCTTGAGGGTACCCCTAATTATGGTCCCCGACAGTAGCCCCCGAGCCTCGAAGGGAGTGTTAGCACTCGCTTGGAGGCTTTCGTCGCACTTTTTTGCAAGGGGACCAGCCTTTCTCGGTTGCGTTTTGTTCCGGTGGGTGCGCGCGAGCGCACCCGCCGGGTGTAGCTCCCGAGGCCTCGGAGGAGTGGTTTGACTCCTCCGAGGTCTTAACGCCTTGCGCAATGCTTCGGCTGGTCTGGTCGTTCCCTCATGCGAGTTGGCCGTAGCCCGGGTGTACGGTCGGGTCCCAAGTTCTCGGGCTGGTATGTTGACGCTGTCAACGGTTTGGCCGGAGCCAGGTTTGCGAGAGCAGCCCCCGAGCCTCTGCACAGGGCGAGAGGGCGATCAGGGACAGACTCGACTTTTTTACATACGCCCCTGCGTCGCCTTTCCGCAAGGAGGAGGGGGGGAGAGCGCCATGTTGCCCTCGGTGGGCGCCGAACATGGTGTCTCCGGTGAGCTGCAGGCGGGTGATCCGAGCAGACGTCCGTGCCCCATTCGTTAGGGGTCGGCTAGAGGCCCAGAGGTGCGCCCAAAAGTACCTGCGGGTGATCTGCCGGACCCGGTCCCCTGGCAACGGGGTCCGAGGGCTCGATGCCTCCCTCCGATGGGATTCCGTTACAAGATCGTTCCCGCTGGTCTCGGAAATGTCCTAGGGTACCTCGGGAGCGCAGCCCGAGCCTTGGTTATTTATCGAACGTACCCATGGTCATCCCTCGCTCTGTGTCTGAGGCGGCTGTGAACCCTTCGGGGGCCAGCCTTCGAACCCCTGATCAGTAGTGGGCGCGGAGCCCGAGTAGCCTGAGGCGGCCGTTGAACCCTTCCGAGGGGCCGGCCTTCGAACCTCTGACCAGTAGTGGGTGTGGAGCCCACGTGCTCTGAGGCGGCTGTTGAACCCTTCCGAGGGGCCAGCCTTCAAACCTCTGATCAGTAGGGAGGCTCGGAGCCTGGTTCCTTCACAGGGAAGGATCCCTTTCGGGGTATCCCCCTTTCCCGGTCCCTGTTGCAAGAGAGAGAAAGAGGAAAAAAGGAAAAGGATACGAAATCGAACGACGCGGCGTACCTTTTTTGACGCGGTCATTATGGCGATGGCGAAGCGTCGCTCGCTTCTCCTGCCAGAGGCGCCGCCTGTCCCGCCGTGGAGTTAATGCGACGAGGCGTGCGCGAGCCGTTTGAGGAACGGAACACGGGCGCGTTGTCTTCATGCCATGAGAGAGGATTCTCTCGCTGCCCCCGGATGGGACATAAGCTTGGCTGACGACGTGACCGCTGCTCCTGCCCGCCTGCCATCGCCATTACTGCTGGCCCGTTTTCGGCTGCATTGACCGTCTCGCCAGGCTGGAGCCGCTGGGTCGTGCGTTGGGTCGCCTCGAGTCGCGGTATTGGCTCCGCAGTTGAGGAGTCGCGGTGGTGGCGCAGGTGGCGGTGCAGTTGCATGCACGAAGCATTCGACGCGCCGGTTGCATGACGCGTGGGTCTGGGCCACCCTGCCGGGCGTGTTGGGAGTCGAAGAAGTGCGCCCACTTGGCGCGGTTGCATGCCGCCTGCATGGCTGCCCGCCCTTTCGCCCGCTGGTCTAGGCAAAAGTGGAGAGCCGCTTGTAACCGTTGGGCGGTTGCATGCACCGCGCACGGCGGTTTGGCCTCTTCTGCTCTGGGCCGGCTTGCATGACGTGTGGGACCCAGCCCCCGCGCCGTAGGGGAGGACCTTGGAGCGTGTTGGAGAAGACTCAGCCCATGACGGCTGGGGACGCAAGTAGGGAGAGTCGCTTTTAAAAGGAGGGTGTCCCTCTTGGAAGGCGACCGTGTCTTCGCGCTCCCTTATGCATCGTGTCTTTCCACCTTCCAAGCCCCCGGATGGGGGATATCCGCCGTCTTTCCGCTTCGTCGTTGGAGGAACACAACTCTGCGGGAGTTGGTACCTTTCAGCCGTCGTTCGGCTTCAAGGATTTTCATCATGCAGCCCGGCTGCACCCCCTCGCTGGTGGTCACCCAAGACGGTGACCACCCGCTCCTGGATGGGGAGAGGCGAGCCGGGCTGCGGTCTTGGTCCCACCCTCAGCCCCAAGGGTGTTCGTCATCCTTGCTGGGGCGGAGGCCGGGCTGAGCTGGGGCTCCACCTCCCGCGCGGGTCGGCTGGTCACCTCCTCTTCCAGCTTCTGGTGGTGGAAACCATCCTCCAGCCTTGCGGAGGAGGCGTCCTCCAGCCATGCCGGGGAAGGCGAACTGTTGCTATCCAGCTAGGATGCAACATTCCGTCCTTCTCCTCGCTTTCGCGGCGAGGACGGGAGTGAGGACCTGCCGGTGCGCCTTGCAGACCGTCGACGTTGGTGGAGAGGCGGACGCCGTCGTCCGTGCTGATGTGGTGGCAGCCGGAGGAAGCTCCCCCCCATTGAGGCCGTCGGCGCCGCCCACGGGCCGGCCCCCGGCTCTTTGGCTTTGATGTCTGTTTCGCGTCCCTTGAGTAGGGACGCGAACGAAAGCCTTCCCGGTGGCCGCGCCCGTACTGGGATCATGGCTGCTGCTGTGGGGTCGGAATTGGAGTTCCGTTTGTAATGGCACTTCGAATGCCAGTGTTTTTGTTCATGGTGGCTGTCGAGGCCTGAACATGTATGTAATTTCGGCACGGAGCCATGTTTTTCCTCATTTTCGAGCACTAAGACTCGCCTGTTGGTTGCCTGAACCGCTTCACCAAGCGTGAGTCACCCCGTGTAAAGGTGTCGAGTGAGGTATCCGTATCCCGGAGGCGTAGGAGTCCCTCGGCTCGTTCAGCCTTGTTGTCCGAGGCTTCCCTTGCTTAGTAAGAGGAAAACCCTCGGCCGCTCTTCGATGAGCCGAGGCCAGGGGTAGCGGTGCCAGCGCAAACAGAGGCGGAGTTGGCTCGAAAAGAAGACCAGGTCGGCCGGAGCCCGGCCAGGTCGTCCGTTAGCGGGACCGACGCCGGAGTTGACCTGCCGAGGCCTCGGGCCGGGCTGACATCCTTGGGGGATAGCTAGCCGAGGCCCCGGGGTGACCGGCCGAGCCGCCTGCTCGGGCCGGATTCTTGGAGAAGACCCTGGCGGCGATGGCCCGGCTTGGTGATGACGTTGTCCTTCAGAGCGGAGACCTTTGGACCGCGTCACCGTCCGAGGCTAGGTCGGACCTCGCCGGAGGTGTTGTCGACGCCGAGGGTGCTGCTGCTCCCTTTAGCCGTCAAGATCCGAGCCTGCAGGATCGGATTATCTTGTAGCGTGTGTTTTCTGCGGCCGCCGAGGCCGAAACACACCCTCGCCGTATTGTAAAGCCGCGTCTCCTTTCCTCTTGTTTCGAGTATCTGGACTTTTTTGTCGGTAACAGAACTGTTTGTGCGAGCAAGAGTTGCTTCTCACGGAAGGTGATGAGTGAGGTATCCGTATCCCGGAGGCGTAGGAGTCCCTCGGCTCGGTCGGCCTTGCCGCTTACGCGCACTCTTACCCGTCCATGGGGTTCTGTCACCGACGCAGTCGAGAAAGCTCGAAGAATCGCTCCGGCAGAAGGGCTTCCGAACGTGAAGACTTGTTTGGTCCGCGAAATCACTTATCCGAACGTGAGTTACTTATGGCAGAAGGTGATGAGTGAGGTATCCATATCCTGGAGGCGTAGGAGTCCCTCGGCTCGGTCAGCCTTGGCTGCTTACGTGTACTCCGTCGTTTTCAGGATCCACTTTCGAAGTAGTCGAAAAGCACGAAAGACATTCTGGCAGAATAGATCTTTTTTCGAGGAAAATTTCGACGCAGAGGGGGTTGCCCCCTTTTAGCCCCCGAGGGAGGGTCGGGCTTTGCCGAGGCAAGGCTGACCCTTCCTTGATGACTAAACTTGGCGTGGGAGCGAGGTATATGAACAACTTGAAAACATCTTAAGGGTAGAAGCCACGTAGCTGTTGGATGTTCCAAGCGTTGTTGTAGACCTCGCCTTGACTGTTGGCCAGCTTGTATGTTCCGGCTTTTAGAACTTTGGCGATGACGAACGGCCCCTCCCAGGGGGCGTGAGCTTGTGTCGGCCTCGGGCGTCTTGTCGCAGCCGAAGCACCAGGTCGCCCACCTGGAGGTCTCGGTACCGGACCCCTCGGGCGTGGTAGCGTCGCATGGATTGCTGGTACCGCGCCGAGTGTAGTAAGGCCTTGTCCCGAGCCTCTTCCAACTGGTCCAGCGAGTCTTCTTGACTAGCTTGGTTGCTTTGGTCGTCATAGGCCCTCGTCCTCGGGGAACCGTATTCCAGGTCTGTGGGCAAGATGGCCTCGGCCCCATAGACTAGAAAGAACAGCGTGAAGCCTGTGGCTCGGCTCGGTGTCGTTCTCACGCTCTAGACCACCGAGGGGAGTTCCTTCATCCATCGCTTGCCGAACTTGTTGAGGTCGTTGTAAATCTGATGCTTGAGCCCTTGTAGAATCATGTCGTTGGCACGCTCTACTTGCCCATTCGTCATGGGATGAGCCACGGCGGCCCAGTCCACCCGGATGTGGTGATCCTCGCAGAAGTCCAGGAACTTTCTGCCGGTGAACTGGGTGCCGTTGTCGGTGATGATGGAGTTCAGGACCCCGAAACGATGGATGATGTTGGTGAAGAACGCCACCGCCTGCTCGGACCTGATGCTGTTCAGGGGCCGGACCTCGATCCACTTGGAAAATTTGTCGATGGCGACCAACAGGTGCGTGTAGCCCCTGGGTGCCTTCTGCAAGGGGCCGACGAGGTCCAGACCCCACACATCAAAAGGCCATGTGATGGGTATCGTCTGCAGAGCCTGAGCGGGCAGTTGGGTCTGCCTTGCATAGAACTGACACCCTTCGCAGGCGCGGACAATTCTAGTGGCGTCGACCACCGCCGTTGGCCAGTAGAAACCTTGTCGGAAAGCATTTCCGACAAGGGCTCGAGGTGCTGTGTGGTGGCCGCAAGCCCCCGAGTGTATTTCTCGGAGGAGTTCCTGACCTTCGGTGGTGGAGATGCATCGCTGGAGGATGCCTGAAGGGCTGCGGTGGTAGAGCTCCTTCCCTTCTCCCAGCAAGACGAACGACTTGGCGCGCCGCGCCAACCGCTGAGCTTCGGCTCGGTCAAGGGGTAGCTCTCCTTGGTGGAGATATTGCAGGTACGAGGTCTGCCAGTTTTGATCAGGCGTGACCCCGCTTCGCTCCCCCTCGACGCGCAGCGTTTCGCCCTCGGGAGCCGAGGGTGCCTCGGGCCGAACCGAGGGTGCCTCGAGCCGAGCCGAGGGTGCCTCGGACTGTGCCGAGGGTACCTCGGGCTGGGCCGAGGTTGCCTCAGGCTCGGGCGCGTCGTCGATCTTGACGGAGGGTTGATGCAGATCTCGGGAGAAGACGTCTGGGGGAACCGTCGTTCGCCCCGAGGCTATTTTAGCCAGCTCGTCCGCATTCTCGTTGTAGCGCCGAGCGATGTGGTTGAGCTCAAGCCCGTAGAACTTGTCTTCCAGGCGCCGAACCTCATCGCAGTAGGCCTCCATCTTCGGGTCGCGGAAGTGGGAGTTCTTCATGACTTGGTCGATGACGAGCTGCGAGTCACCGCGAGCGTCGAGGTGTCGGACCCCTAGCTCGACGGCAATCCGCAACCCGTTGACCAGAGCCTCGTACTCAGCTACATTGTTGGACGCCGGGAAGTGGAGGCGTAGCACGTAGCGTAGGTGCTTCCCGAGGGGCGAGATGAAGAGTAGGCCTGCGCCGGCTCCTATCTTCATCAGCGACCCATCGAAGAACATGGTCCAGAGCTCCGGTTGGATCGGAGCCGTTGGTAGCTGGGTGTCGACCCATTCAGCCACGAAGTCCGCCAAGACCTGGGATTTGATGGCCTTCCGAGGGGCGAACGAGATTGTTTCGCCCATGATTTCCACTGCCCACTTTGCAATCCTACCCGAAGCCTCTCGGCAATGGATGATCTCCCCCAGGGGGAAGGATGACACCACAGTTACCGGATGAGACTCGAAGTAGTGTCGCAACTTCCGCCGTGTCAGGATCACCGCGTACAGCAGCTTCTGGACTTGTGGGTAGCGGATTTTGGTTTCGGACAGTACCTCGCTGACGAAGTAGACTGGCCTCTGAACGGGCAGCGCATGTCCCTCTTCTTGCCTCTCGACCACAATCGCGGCGCTGACCACCTGAGTGGTCGCGGCGACGTAGACCAAGAGGGCTTCTCCGGCAGCGGGGGGGGGGGCACCAAGATAGGCACCTTCGTGAGGAGCGCCTTCAGGTTCCCGAGGGCTTCCTCGGCCTCAGGGGTCCAAGTGAAGCGCTCGGCCTTCCTTAAGAGGCGGTACAGGGGTAGACCTCTTTCGCCGAGGCGTGAGATGAAGCGGCTCAGAGCCGCGAGACATCCCATGACCCTCTGTATGCCTTTCAAGTCCTGGATGGGCCCCATGCTGGTGATGGCTGCGATCTTCTCCGAGTTGGCTTCGATGCCCCGCTCGGAGACGATGAACCCCAAGAGCATGCCTCGGGGTACTCCGAAGACACACTTTTCGGGATTGAGCTTGACACCTTTCGCCTTGAGACATCGGAATGTCACTTCAAGGTCGGAAAGGAGGTCGGAGGCTTTCCTCGTCTTGACTACGATGTCATCGACGTAGGCCTCGACCGTGTGGCCAATGTGCTCGCCGAACACATGGTTCATGCACCGCTGGTACGTCGCGCCCGCATTCCTCAAGTCGAACGGCATGGTGACATAGCAGTACATGCCGAAGGTGTGATGAAAGAAGTCGCGAGCTGGTCGGACTCTTTCATCCTGATTTGGTGATACCCTAAGTAGGCATCGAGGAAAGACAGGGTTTCGCACCCAGCAGTGGAATCTATGATCTGATCTATGCGAGGCAGAGGGTAGGGAACCTTCGGACATGCTTTGTTCAGACCAGTGTAGTCTACACACATCCGCCATTTCCCCCCTTTCTTTCTCACAAGCACAGGGTTGGCAAGCCATTCGGGATGGAATACCTCTTTGATGAACCCTGTCGTCATTAGCTTGTGGATCTCCTCGCCTATGGCTCTGCGCTTCTCCTCGTCGAATCGGCGCAGAGGCTGCTTGACGGGTTGGGCTCCGGCCCGGATGTCCAGCGAGTGCTCGGCGACATCCCTCGGTATGCCGGGCATGTCCGAGGGACTCCACGCGAAGACGTCGGCGTTCGCGCGGAGAAAGTCGACGAGCACTGCTTCCTATTTGGGATCGAGCTCGGAGCCGATCCGGACTTGCCTGGAGGCGTCGCTGCTGGGGTCGAGGGGGACGGACTTAACCGTCTCCGCTGGCTCGAAGTTGCCGGCATGACGCTTCACATCTGGCACCTCCTTAGAGGGGCTCTCCAGGTCGGCGATGAGGGCCTCGGACTCGGCGAGGGCCTCGGCGTACTCCACGCACTCCACGTCGCATTCGAACGCGTGTTTGTACGTGGGGCCGACGGTGATGACCCCGTTGGGGCCCGACATCTTGAGCTTGAGGTAGGTGTAGTTGGGGACGGCCATGAACTTCGTGTAGCAGGGCCTTCCCAATACCGCGTGGTAGGTTCCTCGGAACCCGACCACCTCGAACGTCAGGGTCTCCCTTCGGAAGTTGGAGGGTGTTCCGAAGCAGACGGAAAGATCGAGTTGTCCGAGGGGCTAGACGCGCTTCCCGGGGATGATCCCATGGAAAGGCGCAGCGCCCGCCCGGACCGAGGATAGATCGATATGCAGAAGCCCGAGGGTCTCGGCGTAGATGATGTTGAGGCTGCTGCCTCCGTCCATGAGGACCTTGGTGAGCCTGACGTCGCCGATGACGGGGTCGACGACGAGCGGGTATTTCCCCGGGCTTGGCACATGGTCGGGGTGGTCGGCTTGGTCGAAGGTGATGGGCTTGTCGGACCAGTCTAGGTAGACTGGCGCCGCCACCTTCACCGAACAGACCTCCCGGCGCTCTTGCTTGCGGTGCCGAGCCGAGGCGTTCGCCGCTTGCCCGCCGTAGATCATGAAGCAGTCGCGGACCTCGGGGAACTCTCCTGCCTGGTGATCTTCCTTCTTGTCGTCGTCGTGGGCCCTGCCACCCTCCGTGGGTGGCCCGGCCCTGTGGAAGTGGCACCGAAGCATGACGCACTCCTCAAGGGTGTGCTTGACGGGCCCCTGGTGATAGGGGCACGGCTCCTTGAGCATCTTGTCGAAGAGGTTAGCACCTCCGGGGGGCTTCCGAGGGTTCTTGTACTCGGCGGCGGCGACAAGGTCTGCGTCGGCGGCGTCGCATTTCGCTTGCGACTTCTTCTTGCCCTTCTTCTTGGCGCCGCGCTGAGCTGACGCCTCGGGGGCATCTTCCGACGGGCGGCCCTGGGGCTGCTTGTCCTTCCGGAAGATTGCCTTGACCGCCTCCTGGCCGGAGGCGAACTTGGTGGCGATGTCCATCAGCTCGCTCGCCCTGGTGGGGGTCTTGCGACCCAGCTTGCTCACCAGGTCGCGACAGGTGGTGCCGGCGAGGAACGTGCCGATGACATCCGAGTCGGTGATGTTGGGCAGCTCGGTGCGCTGCTTCGAGAATCGCCGGATGTAGTCCCGGAGAGACTCTCCCGGCTGCTGTCGGCAGCTTCGGAGGTCCCAGGAATTCCCGGGGCGCACGTACGTGCCCTGGAAATTGCCGGCGAAAGCTTGGACTAGGTCGTCCCAGTTGGAGATCTGCCCCGGAGGCAGGTGCTCCAACCAAGCGCGAGCGGTGTCGGAGAGGAACAGGGGGAGGTTGCGGATGATGAGGTTGTCATCGTCCGTTCCACCCAGTTGGCAGGCCAGACGGTAGTCCGCGAGCCACAGTTCCGGTCTCGTCTCCCCCGAGTACTTTGTGATAGTAGTCGGGTGTCGGAACCGGGTCGGTAACGGCGTCCGTCGTATGGCCCGGCTGAAGGCCTGCGAACCGGGTGGTTCGGGCGAGGGACTCCGATCCTCCCCACTGTCGTAGCGTCCCCCACGCCTGGGGTGGTAGCCTCGGCGCACCCTCTCATCGAGGTGGGCCCGACGATCACGGTGATGGTGCTCGTTGCCGAGGTGACCCGGGGCCGCAGGCGCTGTGTTGCGCGTGCGCCCGGTGTAGACCGAGGCTTCCCGCATGAACCGGGAAGTCGCGACATGATGTTCCGAGGGGTTCCCCTGCCTTTGGGAGGTGGAGCTCTCGGCCCGCCGGACCGCGGCGCCTTCCAGGAGATTCTTGAGCTCTCCTTGGATTCGCCGCCCCTCGGTGGTTGATGGCTCCGGCATCGCGCGGAGGAGCATTGCTGCTGCAGCTAGGTTCTGACCGACCCCACTGGATGCGGGTGGCGGCCTGACCCTGACATCGTCGGCGATGTGGTGCTGGAAGCCCTGGGGTAGATGACGCATTTCTCCGGCCGGAGGTTGGCCCGCCCATGCCTGCCCGACGTCCCAGCGGATCGGCTCAAGCGCTCCTGCTCCCTCGTCGAGCCTGGCCTGCACCCCGCGGATTTACTCGAGTTGTGGGTCGTGACCCTTCGCCGGAACGGGGACCACAGCTAGCTCCCGCGGGATGTCAACGCGAGGTACCGGCCTAGGGAGATCACCGTCCTCCGGCATGCCGAGATGGTTGCCTTCGGAGGGACCCCCTAGATCGACGTGGAAACATTCGCGGCTCGGGCCGCAGTCCTCGTCGCCGAGGCTACGGCTACCGTCGGAACAGTCGGAAAGGCAGTAGTCGCATGCGGTCATGAGGTCTCGCATGGCACCGGGGTTGCCAAGTCCGGAGAAATTCCAACAGAAGTTGGGCTCGTCGTCTTCCTCGGACCCAGAGGGCCCGTAGGTCGAGACGTCTGTCAGCCGGTCCCAAGGTGACCGCATACGAAACCCCAGAGGGTTCGGATTCGCCTCTACGAGAGCGTCCGCCAAAGCGGAGCCGCTAGGTGGGTCGAGGCTAAATCCGAGAGGCGTGGGATGGGAATCGGTCGGTACCTCTTGGTCGACGGGCGGTGATGAGGTCACGTCGGGGACTGACTGCACCGTCGTCTCAGGTACGAGGGCGACACCCAGCAAGCCTTTCGCGAGCGTGCTGGCACCGTCTGTTTGCTCGGGATTGACGCGTCGCGGGGAGACAGCGCTCGTCTTCGTCTTGAGCGCGAGGCCGATGCCCGGTGCGCCCCCCGTTGGAGTGCTGGCGTTGTCGACTCGCTCGACGGCCGACGAGGCGCCGCCTCCTGCTTGGCCTTGGTTGCCCCGCCTCCTCCTCCTCCGTCGACGGGGAAGAGGACGTGGTGAGCCCGAAGGTTGTTCTTCCACCACGCGGGGAAGACGTCGTCGATCCCGCCGCCGGCGGGCGGACTGTCGGCCGCCACTGTCGCTGTCGCCCGGCGGTGGAAAGAGTATCGTGTCGTAGCTGCCGTCGAGGGACATAAACTCAAGGCTCCCGAAACAGAGCACCATCCCGGGCCGGAGAGGTTGCTAGAGACTACCCATCTGGAGCTTGACGGGAAGCTGTTCGTCAACACGCAGCAGGCCCCTACCTGGCGCGCCAACTGTCGGCGTTTCGAGACCGGGGGGTCCCTGAGCTGACGAGTGAAGTGTTGCCGCGTGCCCCAGTCTAGATGGGTCGACGCGAGGCCGAACGCGAAGGGGGGGAAGCGAGGTGGCCGGAGATGGGCGTGAGAGAGGTGGAAATCCCGCGGCCTTCGTGTTCGTCCCGTGCCCAGGTCGGGTGCGCTTGCAGTAGGGGGTTACAAGCGTCCACACGGGGGAAGGAGCGAGCAGCCTCACGCGAGCGCCCGTCTCGTCCTTGTCCCCGCACGGCCAACCCTCTCTAAGAGGGCCCTGGTCCCTCCTTTTATAGGCGTAAGGAGAGGGTCCAGGTGTACAATGGGGGGTGTAGCAGAGTGCTACGTGTCTAGCGGAGGAGAGCTAGTGCCCTAAGTACACACCATCATGGCGGCCGGAGAGATTTTGGCGCCCGGTTTGTGTGATGTCGTGGCCGTCGAAGGAGCGCTGGAGCCTGGCGGAGGGACAGCTATCGGGGCCGTCGAGTCCTTGTTGACGTCCTCTTGCTTTCGTAAGGGGGCCGAGAGCCGCCATCATCAGGGAACGTGCGGGGCACCATCATCGCCTATCTGGCGGAGCGAGCCGGATGGGACACCGGTCTTGTTCCTCGTAGCCTGAGTCAGCTTGGAGTAAGGTAATGATGGCGCCTCCTGTTGACGTGGCCGGTCCACGCCCTAGGTTGGGCGATGTGGAGGCTCCTCCAAGGTCGAGGTCGAGTCCGTCTTCCGTGGCCGAGGCCGAGTCCAAGCCTCCAGGTCGGGCGAGGCGGAGGCCGTTGGCTGAGGCCAGGGCGGAATTTGAGTCCTGGGGTCGGGCGAAGCGGAGTTCGTCGTCTTCTGGGGCTGAGCCCAAGTCCGAGCCCTGGGTCCGGCGGAGCGGAGTTCGCCGTCTTCCGGGGCTTTGCCCGAGTCCGAGCCCTGGGTCGGGCGGAGCGGAGTTCGCCGTCTTCCGGGGCTTAGCCCAAGTCTGAGCCCTGGGTCGGGCGGAGCGGAGTTCGCCGTCTTCCGGGGCTTTGCCCGAGTCCGAGCCCTGGGTCGGGTGGAGCGGAGTTCACCGTCTTCCGGGGCTTTGCCCGAGTCCGAGCCCTGGGTCGGACGGAGCGGAGTTCGCCGTCTTCCGGGGCTTTGCCCGAGTCCGAGCCCTAGGTCGGGCGGAACGGAGTTCGCCGTCTTCCGGGGCTTTGCCCGAGTCCGAGCCCTGGGTCGGGCGGAGCGGAGTTTCCTATGGTGCGTGTGGCCGGGCCTGACTGCCTGTCAGCCTCACTCTGT
Organism: Zea mays; assembly: GCF_902167145.1. Lineage (NCBI taxonomy): Eukaryota > Viridiplantae > Streptophyta > Magnoliopsida > Poales > Poaceae > Zea > Zea mays. Next base: position 25,188,730 of record NC_050100.1, on the reverse strand, counting down.
CAAGTGGCACCGTAGTTGGAGCGGCGCAGGCGGCGCTGTCTTTCTGTCAGACCGATCAGTGGAGAGCCGAAGTGACGGCGGTCACTTCGGCTCTGTCAGCTGAGGGGCGCGCGCGTCAGGATAAAGGTGTCAGGCCACCTTTGCATTAAATGCTCCTGCGATTTGGTCGGGGTTGCTTCTCGGCGAAGACAGGGCCTCGGGCGAGCCGGGAGCGTGTTCGCCGCTGGAGGGGGGCCTCGGGCGAGGCGGAGATCCTCCGGGGTCGGCTGCCCTGGTCCGAGGCTAGGCTCGGGCGAGGCGTGATCGAGTCCCTCGAATGGACTGATCCCTGACTTGATCGCACCCATCAGGCCTTTGCAGCTTTATGCTGATGGGGGTTACCAGCTGAGAATTAGGAGCCTTGAGGGTACCCCTAATTATGGTCCCCGACAACTATGCTTACTAAAATTCAAAGTATTTATTCAATTAGAAGGTTTGGAACCTTCAGGAAACTCATATCACATGTAAGAGTTATTGAATTTTACTTTAATAATTAGTAGAGCATGGGTAGTGGAGACCTAAGCATTGGCTGCGGTTTGTTCATCCGTGAACTTACCTGCCCAGAGACCGTGCTTTTAGGCAGCAAGTGTAACACCCGGTTTTAAAGGACAAAGCCGGGTGCATCTCATACATGCGCCAAGAAGACAACATATATAATAACAGAGTGTATAGAGATAAATGTCATAAATCATCAGAGTATTTATTACATAGCGGAAGACTTATTACAAAAGAAAACAATAAATATAAAACGAACTAAGGATCGTCGGCGCCAATGTCGACTGAGAAACGCCACCTAGATCAAGTCGAATGCCTCAGTGTTAGGCGGCTCCCCTTCGACCACCTGTTCTTCTCCTGTGGGGGGGGGGGTGTGAGACAGCAAGAGTGAGCTCACATACGTTCATAGCTCAACAAGTCGTGGGGAATAATGTGGCATGAACTCACCAAAGGTGGGAGTTCATGTAGTGTAAGGCTGATCAATGAAATAAAGGCTGAAGCTGAGCATTGCTTTTATAAGTTGGTCAAAATTTTATTAGCAATTACTAAGTGTAAGTAAATACCAAGCCTTAATAATAATAAAGAAAAGTAATAGTAAAATAATCCCAAATGCGATGCAAATGTCAAATTAAATTTAAGTTCCATAATTAATCATGTGAGGGTCCGAGCCGCTCATGACCGTGAGCACGGCTAGTATACCAGTTTTACACTCTGCAGAGGTTGCGCATCTTTACCCACAAGTCATGTTACCCATCTGCCAAGAGATGACCAATCCCATACACCTCTACCGAGGAGGCGAAGCAGGGTAACACTACGAAGCCTTTACAAAGTTCCACTAGCTTCAGAAATCCCGCTACAGTTTATAGGAAGCTCCAGTGCAGGGTTCTTGCCTGACCGCCATCGCAGCAAAATCAACCTAAGGACCTCCCTACACTGACCACTCCCCTACTGCCCTTGCCCCTTTCGGGTAAGGAAGACCTCCACTAGCTTTCCTAGTTAATCAGCCAAGGGCGTCCCATTAAACCCTTGTGGTAGCACTGTTTTCCCGGGTGGTCGCTCCATGTTCCCATTAATTTAATGATCTTAACATGAACAGTAATAATAACAAGATAATAACAGGATAATCATGAGTAGTGTATCTCCATACCCAATCCACATAAAGCAATAGCAAGTACTACCCAAAAATATTTCAGGGGTGAACAAGGTATAGAGGTAATCAAAACTGGGGTAGCATAAAGGATCCCATCAAAATTAACCTATGCAGATCATTAAAATTAATAAGAACATGGCTGGGAAAAGTAAGTGATCAAGGGCACAACTTGCCTTCAATGAGCTCCTGCTCAGCCTACTTGCTGAACCTCAGTTTCCACAGTGGCTTGCTCGTCTATTCGCATCAACACAATACATACATAGTATAGCCAAAATCAACATCACACCAAACATGTAAATAAAATATACAGTAAAAATCTACATATTAAAATGAAATCATTGGAACTAAAACCATTAAATTTGGAGTTATAGATTTCAAGTTATGATTTTTCCTAAGGTTTAATGTGATTAAAATGGGATTAAATGCTAAATAAATTTTCTTACTGTTTTCATGGCAAAACAGAGACTCTAGTGTATAGACAATAATGTTACAAAAATTTAGAAACTGGGATGGGCCAATTTGGAGTTCATATGCATTTTCTATGAATTATACAAATTCTAGGGTTTATTTTCATATTAAAAATCCAATTTCCAATTCATTTAATCAATTTAACTCGGTACTGGACTGGGCCTCATTTTCCAAGAAGGTCAGGGTTTCTGTCGTAAGTTTACCGAGACTCAATGAATAGGGTTCTCTGGATGGCGGGTTGATTAGTGATTTCCTCGGGGCTCTTTAACAAAAAGTACCCGCGAAGGGGTATTCCTGGCTTCTGGCCGCCAGATCTAAAGTTTACGGCTCAGATCAGATAGCGCGAAGTGTTATGCTGTGACCTAATCGCAGCCGTCGACACGCCGATCAACGACCCGCATTCAATCGCGCGAAGTATTATTTTCTATCTAATCCAGGCCGCACACATGGGATCCAACGGTTAGCGGCGATCTGCCCTAACCCGACCGGACACCAGCGGCGGAAAAGAACTCCGCGACGGCGTGGCTTCAAAACACGGCGGCGCCATCACCGGCGAGAAAGCAACCCCACGCTCTGTACTCGGTCCCCCATCGTGTTTGGTGATGAATGAAGAATTTGCCAGGGGAAAAAGGTTAGGGGTTGTTTACCGTTGGTGGAGGACGTGGACGGTCTGGTCACAGTGAAGCGGCCCGGTGGCGGACCAAGTGATTCTGGCGAGCAATTTGCGAGATTTGGCTTCCCAAGAGCACCAGATTCCTCGTAGAGACGCCCGCTGTGCTTCAACGAAAGTCCCAAGCACCCAGCCGAGCCCCAATGCCCTCTGCCCTAAGGATTCGACCGCAACGGCGAGCAGATGACTTCCGCGGATGCTCTCTAGTTCTCTGGAACTCGGTTGTTGTGGTATGGCGGGGGAATGTGAAATTAGATCTTGGCGCACGGTTCTTATGGCCCAAGGAGTGACCGCTTCAACAATCCTAGCTGGGTTTGGTTGGCGACCGCGTGATTGGCGCAGTCTGTTGCGAGCGCCACGCACGGATAGGGAAGAAGGCACCTAACATAAGGGTCCCAGTGGGCAGCGGCAGCGGAGAAGGCACAGCGCGGAGGTGTATGGTTGAGCAGTGGGCCCCGCCCGTCAGGGTGGACGCGCGCGTGGTAGCAAACAACTGGGCCGCGCAGTGTGTTTCCTTAGGTGGGCCGAAATGAGTTCTGCAGCCTAGGTAAGGTCTCTTTCTCTTTTTCTTTTGTTTTCTGTTTTATTTCATTTTGTTTTCAATTTCCAAATTTGAATTTTGAATCCTTTTAGGAGTCTCACCTTTGGGAAATATTCAAATCCCATTATAAAAATAATATATAGATATTTATTACTCATTCCACTCACATATTATTATTTCATTCTTCTCTTTTCCTAAGTCATTGCATTTCCTTTAGATCTTAAATTCCCTTTTTGGACTTTAATATATTTCTTATCTCACTATATTATCTTTTATATTGTCATCAAATGCACACAAAAGAAAATCCCAGCATGATGCATAATTTAGTTGAGTGTCTTTTGTTGATTATTTTTTTGATGTAAGTGAGGTGTCCACATGAAATAATAACCACTAGTAAGACATAGATATAGAGTAACATAAATTCTCTTTTTAGACCCCTCTTACAATGTGAGTGTTACAAATCCTACCCCCCTTAAAAATAATCTCGTCCTCGAGATTTAAGAAGATCTAGGAAAAAGGTGGGGAAAATCTATGCGAAGCTCTTCTTCTCTTTCCCAAGTTGCTTCATCTTCACCGTGATGACTCCATTGCACTTTGCACATCTTTATCACCTTATTTCTTGTAACTCGAGTCAATGTATCCATAATCTTGATGGGGTACTCAGCATAAGTCAGGTCCTCTTGAACGCTAAGGTCTTCCATTGGTAACTGTTCTTCAGGCACCCTGAGACATTTCTTCAGCTGAGATACATGAAAGACATCATGGACATCCGCAAGATGCTCTGGTAACTCCAATTGATATGCAACCTCTCCCACTCACTTTAAGATTAAGAAGGGTCCAATAAAGAGAGGGGGCAACTTTCCTTTGACTTTGAATCTTCTCATACCCCGGAGTGGTGACACCTTCAAATAGACATAATCTCCCTCTTTAAACTCTAGTTGCCTTCTCCGGGTATCCGCATAGCTTTTCTGCCTTGACTGTGCAGTTCTCAAATTCTCCCTTATTTGCTGAACTTGTTCCTCTGCTTCCTGTATAATCTCAGGCCCAAACAACTGCCTTTCACCAGTTTGATCCCAATACAGTGGAGTCCTGCACTTCCTGCCATACAAAGCCTCAAACGGTGACATCTTCAAACTGGCCTGATAACTATTATTATAAGAGAACTCCGCATAAGGCAAACTCTTATCCCAACTTCCACCATGTTTAAGAGCACAAGCTCTTAACATATCCTCCAGTACTTGATTTGTCCTCTCTGTCTGCCCATCAGTTTGAGGATGGTAGGCTGAACTAAAATTCAGCTTTGTATCCAAGCTCTCATGCAACTTCTTCCAAAACTGAGAAGTAAATTGTGATCCTCGATCAGACACGATCTTCTTAGGCACTCCATGTAAACAAACTATCCAAGTCATATACAATTCTGCTAGCTTGGCTCCCGTGTAATTAGTCCTCACAGGTATGAAATGAGCCACTTTTGTCAATCTGTCCACAATAACCATATTGAATCATATCCTTTCGAGGTGCGAGGCAATCCAATAATGAAATCCATACCAATCTCTTCCCATTTCCACTCAGGTATCTTCAGTGGGTGCAGTAGTCCGGCTGGCCTCTGGTGTTCAGCCTTAACTCTTTGGCATACATCGCACCTAGCCACATGTGCAGCCACGTCTCTCTTTAGTCCATACCACCAATACTTTTGTTTCAAATCCTGATACATCTTAGTACTCCCAGGATGAATAGAGTAAACTGAATCATGTGCTTCCTTCAATATGGTTTCCCGAAGACTATCAATATCGGGGACACAGATCCGATTCTTGAACCATATCGTGCCTTGCTCATCCTCTGTGAACTCCGGGCCTCTACCCTCTGTTATCAGATCCTTGATCTCCTGAATCTTAGCATCACCAATCTGACCTTTACGAATTTCTTGTTCCAAGGTAGGTTCCAATTCAATGGTAATTCCTTCCGTATGTGTAACAATTCCCAGGTTGAGTCTCTCAAAATCTTTTGCTAATTCATCAGGTAGCTGGACAATGAAAGCGGAGTGAACATGCTCCTTCCGACTCAAGGCATCTGCAACCAAATTTGCCTTGCCTGGGTGATAGTGAATCTCCAATTCATAATCCTTAATGAGCTCCAACCAACGGCGTTGCCTAAGGTTGAGGTCCTTCTGAGTGAATATGTACTTCAAACTCTTATGGTTCGTATATACTTGGCACTTGGTCCCCATGATATAATATCTCCAAATCTTAAGCGCATGCACAATGGCTGCCAATTCCAAGTCATGAGTGGGGTAGTTCAATTCATGTTTCCTTAACTGACGAGACGCATAGGCGATCACATGTCCTTCTTGCATGAGCACACATCCTAAGCCTTGGCCACATGCATCACAATAAATGTCAAATCCCTTCTGTAGATCTGGCATAATCAACACTGGTGGTGACATCAGTCTCTTCTTTAATTGATCAAAGCTTTCTTGGCACTTCTCATCCCACTTGAATTCTCTTCCTTTTTCCAAAAGCGAGGTCATAGGCTTGGCAATCTTAGAGAACCCTTCAATAAATCTCTGATAATATCCTGCGAGTCCCAAGAAACTCCGAATCTCAGTAACTATAGTGGGTATGCTCCACGCCACTATCTCCTTGACTTTAGCAGGATCCACTGATATCCCTCCATTAGAAATGATACGTCCAAGGAATGACACCTCGTCAATCCAGAACTCGCACTTGCTGAACTTAGCGTAGAGTTGATTATCTCGCAGCTTTTGTAGCACCAACCTTAGATGTTGTTCATGATCACTTTCATTCCTAGAATAGATCAGAATATCGTCGATAAACACCACGACGAATTTGTCCAAATACTCCATAAACACTTTGTTCATCAAATTCATGAAATAAGCCGGTGCATTGGTTAATCCAAATGACATAACAGTAAACTCATATAATCCATATCGGGTTGAGAAAGCCGTCATAGGAATATCTGAGGGTCTAATCTTCATCTGATGGTATCCCGATCGGAGATCAATCTTCGAGAATACCCTTGCATCTCTCATCCGATTAAATAAATCCTCAATACGGGGTAATGGATACTTGTTCTTCAGCGTGACATCATTGAGTGATCTATAGTCCACGCACATTCGTTGCGATCCATCCTTCTTCTGTACGAATAACACCGGTGCTCCCCAAGGTGAGGAATTCGAACGAATGTACTCAGCCTCTTGTAACCCTGTTAACTGCTTCTTAAGTTCCTTCAACTCCTCTACGGACATCCTATATGGCCGTTTAGAAATAGGGGCGGTTCCAGGTAAGAGATCAATAACAAACTCAACTTCCCTATCTGGTGGCATTCCTGGTAACTCATCTGGAAAGACATCCAGAAAAATCTCTAACAGCACGGATGTTGTCACCAACAAAACTTCTCATCTACTAAGAATGTCGCTAGTCTGATGGTGGTAGTTACTGAAATCTCAACTTCGAATCTTTCTCCGTTGGCACTGGTGAGTTCTAAGGTTCCCTTAGCCCAGTGTATAAACTGCCTTTGCCTTCCTTAACCATGACATACCAAGGATCAAGTCTATACTGCTCTCTTCTAACAGTATAGGGGTAGCCCATCTGGGTTAGAAACACAGGGTAAGAAAGGAAGATTTGTAGACAAGGCGAGTAATTACGAACCATGTTACTTTGGGGGATTTATTAGCTAAGTGTGTCGCCTACTAAAGCTAATTCATTACCTTATAGTGGTACATGCTAAGATGCCCGTCTATACTATTTCAATCAATCAAAGAAACAAATCAGGCATTGATCATCAGAACAATCAATCAATATTTTTTTTAAATAGAGAAAATAGTTTTATTTTCATCTTAGGTTCTCTATCTCTTAAAAATGTCATAAGGGTAGGGATTCCAAGGTGTGAAATCCATCTTGTCTTAGAGCAGAAAAGATAAGAGTAATCAGAGTATGACAGCAAACGGTGAGACAGGATCAAGATAAGTATAGAGAGAATCAGAGTAAGGTAAGTATAGAATGAATCAGAATGAGATAAGTAGGTAAGGGTTGTCCATTTCTATCTAGGTTTCGTCCTACAGTCAACATTCCTCTGATACCACTTCTGTAACACCCGGTTTTAAAGGACAAAGCCGGGTGCATCTCATACATGCGCCAAGAAGACAACATATATAATAACAGAGTGTATAGAGATAAATGTCATAAATCATCAGAGTATTTATTACATAGCGGAAGACTTATTACAAAAGAAAACAATAAATATAAAACGAACTAAGGATCGTCGGCGCCAATGTCGACTGAGAAACGCCACCTAGATCAAGTCGAATGCCTCAGTGTTAGGCGGCTCCCCTTCGACCACCTGTTCTTCTCCTGTGGGGGGGTGTGAGACAGCAAGAGTGAGCTCACATACGTTCATAGCTCAACAAGTCGTTGGGAATAATGTGGCATGAACTCACCAAAGGTGGGAGTTCATGTAGTGTAAGGCTGATCAATGAAATAAAGGCTGAAGCTGAGCATTGCTTTTATAAGTTGGTCAAAATTTTATTAGCAATTACTAAGTGTAAGTAAATACCAAGCCTTAATAATAATAAAGAAAAGTAATAGTAAAATAATCCCAAATGCGATGCAAATGTCAAATTAAATTTAAGTTCCATAATTAATCATGTGAGGGTCCGTGTAACACCCTGAATTTGGGGGTATAAAATTTCTTTGCTCATATTCACAAATTCAGGTGTTACTTCCCTTTTCTCATCCTTCCTTATTCTTTTCTTTTCCATTTCTATAGGAGAAAAGTGCTTATTTTATTTGTAATTATAGTTTAATATGGTTAAACCCTAAGGGAGTATGAGTTGTTGCATCATGTTGAACCCTAGATTTCACTTTTGTTTGGTGCATAATTCTTGGAAAGTTTAAATTGAATTTGTGGCTCATTTGGATTTGAATCAAATAGAGAAAATAAAAAGAAAAGAGAAAACAAATTTCAGAATAAAAAGAAAAGGAAAGAAGCCCAACCCCGCCGCCCCCTCGGCCTTTCGGCCCACTAAGCCCATCCCGCGCGCGCGCCTCTCTCCCCCCCGCTCTCTCTCTGCCTTGCCGGTCCCGCCCGTCAGCGCAGCCGCCTCTCGCGCGCCCGCCTCCGCTCTCCCCTCTCTCTCTGCTCGCGGGCCCGGGCTGTCAGCCCCGTCGTCCCCGCGTAACCGCCGCCGAGCTGCGCGCGCCCGCTTTCTCCGCGCCCACGTCGCGCGTGGAGCTCACAACTGACCCGCCCCTGGCCACTTGAGCCCCGAGCCCCACTCGCCCTCGCCCCCTCCCCCATTTGCGCTCTAGCGGACCCCTCTTCCATCTCTCCCTCGCTGCGCGCACTCCAGAGCGCCGCCGCCACGAATCCCCGCCGTCCCGAGCTCGTTTCTCGGCCGCCGTTGGAGCTCCGCCGTGTCCGTTGCCACGGTGAGCTTCGCCCCGGCGTCCGCAACCCGGGACACGCCCAAGTTCCCCCTCCCCTCCCTATTTCTCTCTGCCCGCGCTCACCCGCCGTTCCCCGTGCAGCCGCGGAGGTCCGCCACCGCCGCCCCGGGCCACCGTCGCGCCATTCCCGCCGCCGAGGAGTCCCCGGAGCCCGCCTTGAGGTAAGGAACCTCTCCCGCCCCTATCGACCTTTGTTTTGCTCTCTGCCGCGTGTAATTCCTCGCCAGAGTAGAGTAATCCCGCCGCCGAGCCGCTCCGCCGTGAACCGCCCCCCTCCGGTGCCCCTGCCCCGACCCAGACCCCACCAGAGGACTCCCCGTGCCCTCCCCAACCTTCTCGGCCGTTTAGGTCGCCCCGGAGCCCCGCCAAACGCCCGCGCCCCTCGTCTCCGGCGAGTTCTCCGCCGCGGGGACGAGCGCCGCCGCCCCAGCTAGCCGTAGGATAAGCCCAGGCCGGCCACCCGATCCCCACCGTCCGTCCCAGATCGGGCGGCCCCGTTTTAATCAGGCCAAACCCAATCCTGGCCGTCTGCCGGAGATCCAGCGGCCCAGGCCCACTTTCCCCGCACCCCGTCTCCCTGCCGTTTGGGCCCCGCCTGTCAGCCCGCCCGCGCGCGCTCTGCCCGCCGGCCCCACCTGTCAGCCTGCCCGCGCCCCGTGCTGCTCGCCCGGTCCCGCCTGTCAGTCGCCCAGGCCGTCGCGCGCTCGCGCGCCCGCCCGCAGGATCTAATCCTGGCCGTTCGCTTTAGATCTGACGGCCGTAGTAGCCCGATACCCCTTCGCCCGCGCGTTTTCTTAAAGAGACCCCCGGTTTTCTGGAATTTGAACCCGCCGTCCCTGGTTTCTCGCAGATAAGTCCCTGGACCTTTTATTTAATTCAAAATAGATATTTAGGGTATAATTTTAATCCCCAAACTTGTAAAATTCATAACTTTGTCATATGAACTCCAAATGGGGTGCTTCAAATTGCAAAATGCTCATGATGTTTTTGTCTATCTATTCAAACAATGTTTCTCTGCTGTTTCCATGTACCAATTAATAGTTAATCACCAGGATAGGATTAAGGCTATTGGAACCCTATTTGAGATAATTAGAAATTGGTAGACTTTAATAAAAGTTGGATTACTTAAGTTTATGGACTTAAACACTTAAGTTTAGTAACCTAAAACCATGTAATAATTTAATCCCACCATTGACTTAAACCTGATTAGTGGATAGTGAATCACTTTGTATAGTCCTCTACCCCAGACCTAGGGAACACCAGAGTGCCTACCCCTTTTCAAACTATGAACTTGTGATCTCTCTGCTGCATATGTTTGGCATGTTGCTTTTTGTTTGTTATCTTCCCAAGTGCATAGTGTGAATGATTACTTTACGTAGACAACGAGCAGTCTGTGTTTCCCGAGGAAGTTGCAGAGGAAGTCCCTGATCAGCAGTTTGGTGAAGGCAAGTGTCCTCTGTCCCATTATGTCCTATTCATTTATAACTTACTACCCCACACTACTTACTTGAAACCTAAGGATTGACTAGCTTTACATTTTACTTTATCCTTGATGACCTTATGGGCTATTATGGTTAGCACTTTGCTATTGCTTTAACATAATCAATGAACATGATGTGACTATTTATGATACTGTTATCCTGATGATGTTGATGATCTTGTGATACTCTAGGGGGCTCAGGCTGTTTCCTGAGTACCTCTCCGTAAGGACTGGTTCGTTGAGAGACCACCCGGGATAACAGTGCAACCATGAGGGTGAAATGGGATGCCCTTAGCTGATTAATTAGATGAACTAGAGGTGTAGTTGCTTAGCCGTCGTGCCGTCAATGGGGTCCAGGCACAGTGCTTACTGGTATATCAGCCGTGCTCATGGTTAAGAGCAGCCTTGGGATCCTCTTTGATTAGAGATACAGATGGTTCGAGATACAAGGATTATGTTATGGTTTTGGTTCGACTATGATGGTGTTGTTCCTCAATGAGGAAATGGTTCACGGGTTGGTTAATGCTAAAATCTGGCTTCTACTAATGATAAATACTTGACCAACTAAAAGCAACTGCTTGAGCCTAACCCCACATAAAGCTAGTCCACTTCAGCCAAACGGGACATTTGCTGAGTACGTTGATGTGTACTTATCCTTGCTTTACCACAAACACCAGGTTGTCCGCATTGTAACCACTGCTCAGGAGAAGGCGAAGCCGTGGAAGGAGACTTCCAGGAGTTCCAAGACTACGACGAATTCTAGGTGTGGGTTGGCGGCAACCCCCAGTCAGCTGCCTGTGAAGGCCTTATCTTTACTGCGTTTCGCTAGCACTTTGATTTACTTGTTAAGACAATGACTAAGTGGATGTCTATGACTCTATGATGTAATAAGTACTCTTTTATGTTATTATTCGAGCATTGTGTGATGATGTTCATTTATGTAATCGCTGTGTACGTGAGTTCTGATCCTGGCACGTACATAGTTTGCATTCGGTTTGCCTTCCAAAACCGGGTGTGACATAAGTGGTATCAAAGCCGTGCTGACTGTAGGACCGCTGACCTAGAGTAGCACTGGTCGTACTAAGGACTATTGACCTTCCCTCTCACCTTGACCTCTGTTGTTACTTCAAAAGTCGGTCACCTCGACCAACCCTATGTTTTACTATCTATCTATACTATACCTTGTTAAAATTTTTATCTTATTCTATCTTTGGTTTATTCACTTGTCATATTAGTTCTGCTCTTACTCTTGTGCTTACGGTGTCTTTTGTAGATGGCTCGTCTTAGACACACTGCACGTAAGTCGGTGATTCCTTTCCTGCCGTCTCGACTTGCGGAGCGTCCTCTGCACCGCACCGTGTCTGGTCAGTCGAGTCACCTGGAGAGGCTGCACCACCGCCTGCGTGAGGAGCAGGAACGCCGGCGTCAGCACAGAGAGCAGCAGGGCTCTTCCTCCCCACCCCAGCAAGAGGTGGAATCTGTGAGGCCCCGTTCCTCTGTGGCCCAGCTGGAGGCGCCCCCTGCACCACCGCGGGACGTCCCGGCTGTTGGAGGAGCTACTGGTGGAGATCCTGGAGGAGACCCCGACGACGACGACTCAGACCACAGCACGGAGTCCTCTGAGCCGCAGGAGGCGGAAGGATGGGTCGCCCGACCCATCACCCGTGACGCCGCTCGCGGTTGTCACTTCCACGACGCACTCGACACCTTGCTGCGCCAGGCTTTCGACCGGCACACCTGGTCGATCGAGTACCGTTGTGTAGTCTACCAGCACAGTCGCGGGAGGTACCCGGACCGCTGGGAGGCTACCTGCCTAGTTCGCCGTCCGGAGGATGACCTCCGGGGTGCGGAGGCCGTTTCGGAGCACTACTCTATCTCCGAGAGGGACACTGCAGAGGCGGCTATGCAGGATGCAGCACGACGTGCACTCTCCCAGTACTGTTCTTTGTTCGGTGGCGTGGCCGACGGTCTTAACCTTCGGTACTACCCCCGCCGTCCTACTGGCAGCACGGAGAGTGTGGTTGTCTCACCTGTTGGTGAGGCTAACCCTAGGTTGAGCAGCACAGTCAACCTAGTCGCAGTGCTTAACACTGAGCTGGATCACTCTCTGGACGAGCTAAGCAGGGCTCGAACGGAGATTGCGGAGTTGCGTGCTGAGTTGGCAGAGCGCCATCACCAGGAGGGTGGTTCTCCCGCACCTGTTGGGACTCAGCACCCTTACCGCTCCCCGCCACGTGGTCACCACACTTATGGTTCCCCTGTCTGTAAGACCAGGATAGATCTGGATCCTTAGATCGTTAGCGTCGGAGTTTGTAATAATTCTTAAGTCAGATGTCTCAGTCTTAGGTAGTCAGTTTAGTTTGCTTATTAGTTGCTTCCATTTAGTTTAGTTTGCTTATCAGTTGTTTGCATGCTTGTTATGATGAACCTGTGTTGGATTTGGATCTTTGTAATGACTGTAGCCAACATGTGGGTTTCCCCTGCAGTTTGGCTTAGCTAGTAATGTTAATGAAGTCAGTTGTTTAGTTGGGAAACCATTTACTTCTACTTTCCTTCTTATCTGAGAGGCTGTATTGAATCATAATGAGGATCAGTGAAGCTCTTTGTTCACTCAGTGTCATGAAGAATTCTGTATTCTCTTTTCTTATGCTGAAGGGTTGTAAGATCAATGCTGATGTATGAATGTCTTCCACAGATGTCTGACAACAGGCGCCGATGCAACAGGCGTGCTCAGCAGGAGCAGCATGACCAGCAGGAGGAACAACAGAGGCAGCCTCCCCCACCACCCCCGATGTCAGTGGAGCAGATGTTCTTGATGCAGACCCAGGCAGTGCAGGCCATTGGGCAGACTCTGGCAGCCATGCAGCAGGCTCAACAGCAACCCCAACCCCAATTGCAAGTGCAGATGCCCCAGATGCCACGAGATAAGCGTGGTGAGTTCATGAGAGGGCACCCTCCTACCTTCGCCCATTCTGCTGACCCCATGGATGCAGAAGACTGGCTGCGTGCAGTGGAGAGGGAGCTGCGCACCACCCAATGTGACGACAGGGAGAAGGTTCTGTATGGTCCCCGCCAGCTAAGGGGAGCAGCCCAGTCCTGGTGGGAGTCCTACCTCGCCACCCATGCTGACCCTGAAGCCATCACGTGGGAGGAATTCAGCGAGAGTTTCCGTCGGTACCATGTGCCAGAGGGACTGATGATCGTGAAGAAGGAGGAGTTTCTGGCTCTGAAGCAGGGACCCCTGTCTGTTAGTGAGTACAGAGACAAGTTTCTGCAGCTGTCTCGTTACGCACCTGAGGATGTCAACACTGATGCCAAGAGGCAGTACAGGTTCATGAGGGGTTTGGTGGATCCCCTGCATTACCAGCTGATGAATCACACTTTCCCACCTTCCAGCACCTGATCGATAGGGCAGTTATGACTGAGAAGAAGCGTAAGGATATGGAAGATCGGAAGCGCAAGATGAGTGGACCCCAGACCGGAGGCATCGGCCGTCCACGTTTCTCAGGCAGTTCGTCTCAACAAGGCAGGCCTGGTCACCCACAGGGATATCAGAATCAGAATCAGCGTCCGCATCAGCAGCAGTTTCAGAGGCAGTACCCGCAGCAGCAGCAGTATCGTCAGCACAGCCAGCAGGGAGGTAATCAGTATCAGAAGCAGAACAACCAGGCACCTCGCCTTCCTGCTCCAGCAGCAAATCAGAGCAACCAAGCAGCCCCAGCACAAGGAGGAGGCAGAGGATGTTTCCACTGTGGAGATCAAGGCCACTGGGCGATGCAGTGCCCAAAGAAGATGGCGCAGCAGCAGACCAACCCCAATGCTCCAACAAGGCAAGGTGTACTGCAGCCGACAGCAGGCAATCGTAACCAAGCGTACAACCGTGGAAAGGTGAACCACTTGGAGGCCGAAGCAATCCAGATGCACCAGATGTGGCAGTAGGTATGTTCTCAGTCGAATCTCATCCCGCAAAAGTGCTATTTGATACTGGTGCAACTCATTCATTTGTCACTGCAACATGGGTAGAATTGCATAACATCTCAGTAGAGGCAATGATGCCGCCCATGAGGATTAATTCGGTTGGTGGCAAAGTGCAAACAGATAAAATATGCTCAAATATAATGGTGGAAATAAGGGGGATAGGATTCCCCAGTGACTTAATAGTAATAGACACCCCTGGGATAGATGTTATTCTAGGGATGAATTGGTTAATGAAGTATGAGGCAAATGTTAGTTGTGACAAGAGGACCGTAACATTGAAGTCCCCGTCAGGAGAAGAGGTAGTGGCCAAGCTATGGATGCCTAAATCAGAAGAGGGAGTCTGTCACCGGATTTCAGTGGATAGTAAAGAGCCCAACCCGCTCGAGGCTATCAGGGTTGTGTCAGACTTTCCGGATGTGTTTCCCGAGGAGCTAACGGGCATGCCACTCGAGAGAAAAGTCGAATTTGCCATAGAGCTTATCCCTGGTACCGCCCCCATTTCCAAAAGATCCTATCGAGTGTCTGGACCAGAATTGGTGGAACTCAAGAAGCAGATAGATGAGATGTTAGAGAAGGGTTACATCAGGCCCAGCACCTCGCCTTGGGCCGCTCCAGTGTTGTTTGTAGAGAAGAAAGATGGTACCAAAAGGATGTGCATAGACTACAGAGCCTTGAATGAAGTCACTGTCAAGAACAAGTACCCCCTGCCAAGGATAGAAGATTTGTTCGACCAGCTCAGAGGTGCCAGCGTATTCTCGAAGATAGATCTGAGATCAGGTTATCATCAACTCAGAATCCGACCCTCGGACATACCGAAGACAACATTCATCACCAAGTATGGGTTATATGAGTTCACAGTTATGTCCTTTGGATTGACAAATGCGCCAGCCTTCTTTATGTATCTGATGAACAGCGTGTTCATGGACTATCTAGACAAGTTTGTGGTAGTGTTCATCGATGACATTCTCATATACTCTCAAAGTGAGGAAGATCATGTAGAGCATTTGAAGATGGTATTGCAAAGACTTCGAGAGCATCAGTTGTATGCCAAGCTGGGCAAATGCGAGTTCTGGATTCATGAAGTCTTATTTCTGGGTCACATCATAAACCAAGATGGGTTGGCAGTGGATCCAAAGAAAGTAGCAGATATCCTGAACTGGAAAGCACCGAAGGATGTTCGTGGGATCAAGAGCTTCATTGGAATGGCTGGATATTATAGGCGTTTCATTGAAGGCTTCTCAAAGATTGCTAGGCCAATGACAGCGTTACTAGCAAAGAAGGTTGAGTTTAAATGGACTCAAAAGTGTCAGGAAGCATTTGAAGAACTGAAGAATAGATTGACTACAGCTCCTGTGTTAGTTCTGCCTGACGTTCACAAGTCATTCTCAGTGTATTGCGACGCTTCGTACACCGGATTGGGATGTGTGCTAATGCAAGAAGGAAGGGTTGTAGCGTACTCGTCCCGACAACTGAAGATCCATGAGAAAAATTATCCCACACATGACCTGGAGTTGGCAGCAGTGGTTCATGCCTTAAAGACCTGGAGACATTACCTGTATGGGCAGAAGTGCGACATCTACACAGATCATAAAAGTCTGAAGTACATATTCACCCAGTCAGAGTTAAACATGAGGCAGCGAAGATGGTTGGAATTGATCAAAGACTATGAGCTGGAGATACATTACCATCCAGGCAAAGCCAATGTTGTTGCAGATGCTCTGAGCAGGAAGAGTCAAGTTAATATGTTGGCTTCGTACCCGATGTCGTACGAGTTAGCCAAAGAGTTCGACAGACTGAGCCTCGGTTTCCTGAACAGTACGCAAGGAGTAATAGTGGAATTAGAGCCCACCCTAGAACGGGAGATCAAAGAAGGGCAGAAGGATGATGAAAACATCAACAAGATCCGGCAGCTGATCTTAGAAGGAAGAGGCAAAGACTTTCGAGAGGATGAAGAGGGAGTAATATGGTTCAAGGACCGATTGTGTGTCCCCGACCTCAAACCTATTCGGGAACTGATCCTCAAGGAAGCTCATGAGACAGCCTACTCCATACACCCTGGAAGTGAGAAGATGTATCAGGACTTAAAAAGAAGGTTTTGGTGGTATGGCATGAAAAGAGAGATCGCGGAATATGTCGCCATCTGTGATAGCTGTCAGAGAACCAAAGCGGAGCATCAGAGGCCTGCCGGATTGTTGCAGCCATTGCGGATTCCTCAGTGGAAGTGGGATGAGATCGGGATAGATTTTATAGTTGGCCTACCTCGTACCCGGGCCGGTTATGATTCCATCTGGGTGGTTGTGGACCGCTTAACAAAGGTGGCCCATTTTATACCTGTGAAGACGACATACACCGGAGCAACGTTAGCTGAGTTATACATGTCACGGATAGTCTGCCTTCATGGTGTGCCGAAGAAGATAGTGTCAGATCGAGGAACGCAGTTCACCTCTCATTTTTGGCAGCAGCTACAAGAAGCTTTGGGTACGCATTTGAACTTCAGCTCAGCTTATCACCCGCAGACAGACGATCAGACTGAAAGAACTAATCAGATCCTAGAAGACATGTTGAGAGCCTGTGCGTTGCAAGACAAGTCAGGATGGGACAAAAGGTTACCTTATGCAGAATTCTCCTACAACAATAGTTACCAGGCCAGCTTGAAGATGTCACCGTTTCAGGCGCTCTATGGACGGAGTTGTAGGACTCCGCTGCATTGGGACCAGCCTGGAGAGAGACAGGTGTTTGGCCCCGACATTTTGCTTGAAGCCGAAGAAAATATCAAGATGGTTCGGGAGAACCTGAAGACAGCCCAGTCAAGACAGCGAAGCTATGCGGACAGAAGGAGAAGAGAACTGAGTTTTGAAGTGGGAGACTACGTCTATCTGAAGGTGTCACCTATTAGGGGAGTCAGAAGGTTCGGAGTAAAAGGCAAGTTAGCACCCCGGTACGTCGGACCATATCAGATTCAAGCAAAGCGTGGAGAAGTGGCCTACCAGCTTGACCTACCAGAGAGCTTGTCAGCAGTGCACAATGTGTTCCATGTGTCGCAATTGAAGAAGTGTCTGCGAGTACCAGAAGAACAATTGCCAGTGGAGGGTTTGGAGGTCCAGGAGGATCTGACCTACATAGAGAAGCCAACGCAGATTCTAGAGTTTGCAGACAGAGTCACCCGGAGGAACACCATCAGGATGTGCAAAGTCAGATGGGGCCACCACTCTGAGGAAGAAGCAACCTGGGAACGAGAAGATGATCTGAAGGCCAAATACCCTGAACTCTTTGCTGACCAACCTTGAATCTCGGGGCGAGATTCTTTTAAGGGGGATAGGTTTGTAACACCCTGAATTTGGGGGTATAAAATTTCTTTGCTCATATTCACAAATTCAGGTGTTACTTCCCTTTTCTCATCCTTCCTTATCCTTTTCTTTTCCATTTCTATAGGAGAAAAGTGCTTATTTTATTTGTAATTATAGTTTAATATGGTTAAACCCTAAGGGAGTATGAGTTGTTGCATCATGTTGAACCCTAGATTTCACTTTTGTTTGGTGCATAATTCTTGGAAAGTTTAATTTGAATTTGTGGCTCATTTGGATTTGAATCAAATAGAGAAAATAAAAAGAAAAGAGAAAACAAATTTCAGAATAAAAAGAAAAGGAAAGAAGCCCAACCCCGCCGCCCCCTCGGCCTTTCGGCCCACTAAGCCCATCCCGCGCGCGCGCCTCTCTCCCCCCCGCTCTCTCTTTCTGCCTTGCCGGTCCCGCCCGTCAGCGCAGCCGCCTCTCGCGCGCCCGCCTCCGCTCTCCCCTCTCTCTCTGCTCGCGGGTCCGGGCTGTCAGCCCCGTCGTCCCCGCGTAACCGCCGCCGAGCTGCGCGCACCCGCTTTCTCCGCGCCCACGTCGCGCGTGGAGCTCGCAACTGACCCGCCCCTGGCCACTTGAGCCCCGAGCCCCACTCGCCCTCGCCCCCTCCCCCATTTGCGCTCTAGCGGACCCCTCTTCCATCTCTCCCTCGCTGCGCGCACGCCAGAGCGCCGCCGCCACGAATCCCCGCCGTCCCGAGCTCGTTTCTCGGCCGCCGTTGGAGCTCCGCCGTGTCCGTTGCCACGGTGAGCTTCGCCCCGGCGTCCGCAACCCGGGACACGCCCAAGTTCCCCCTCCCCCTCCCTATTTCTCTCTGCCCGCGCTCACCCGCTGTTCCCCGTGTAGCCGCGGAGGTCCGCCACCGCCGCCCCGGGCCACCGTCGCGCCATTCCCGCCGCCGAGGAGTCCCCGGAGCCCGCCTTGAGGTAAGGAACCTCTCCCGCCCCTATCGACCTTTGTTTTGCTCTCTGCCGCGTGTAATTCCTCGCCGGAGTAGAGTAATCCCGCCGCCGAGCCGCTCCGCCGTGAACCGCCCCCCTCCGGTGCCCCTGCCCCGACCCAGACCCCACCAGAGGACTCCCCGTGCCCTCCCCAACCTTCCCGGCCGCTCAGGTCGCCCCGGAGCCCCGCCAAACGCCCGCGCCCCTCGTCTCCGGCGAGTTCTCCGCCGCGGGGACGAGCGCCGCCGCCCCAGCTAGCCGTAGGATAAGCCCAGGCCGGCCACCCGATCCCCACCGTCCGTCCCAGATCGGGCGGCCCCGTTTTAATCAGGTCAAACCCAATCCTGGCCGTCCGCCGGAGATCCAGCGGCCCAGGCCCACTTTCCCCGCACCCCGTCTCCCTGCCGTTTGGGCCCCGCCTGTCAGCCCGCCCGCGCGCGCTCTGCCCGCCGGCCCCGCCTGTCAGCCTGCCCGCGCCCCGCGCTGCTCGCCCGGTCCCGCCTGTCAGTCGCCCAGGCCGCCGCGCACTCGCGCGCCCGCCCGCAGGATCTAATCCTGGCCGTTCGCTTTAGATCTGACGGCCGTAGTAGCCCGATACCCCTTCGCCCGCGCGTTTTCTTAAAGAGACCCCCGGTTTTCTGGAATTTGAACCCGCCGTCCCTGGTTTCTCGCAGATAAGTCCCTGGACCTTTTATTTAATTCAAAATAGGTATTTAGGGTATAATTTTAATCCCCAAACTTGTAAAATTCATAACTTTGTCATATGAACTCCAAATGGGGTGCTTCAAATTGCAAAATGCTCATGATGTTTTTGTCTATCTATTCAAACAATGTTTCTCTGCTGTTTCCATGTACCAATTAATAGTTAATCACCAGGATAGGATTAAGGCTATTGGAACCGTATTTGAGATAATTAGAAATTGGTAGACTTTAATAAAAGTTGGATTACTTAAGTTTATGGACTTAAACACTTAAGTTTAGTAACCTAAAACCATGTAATAATTTAATCCCACCATTGACT
This sequence comes from Zea mays, assembly GCF_902167145.1. Taxonomy (NCBI): domain Eukaryota; kingdom Viridiplantae; phylum Streptophyta; class Magnoliopsida; order Poales; family Poaceae; genus Zea; species Zea mays. The sequence goes on along the minus strand of NC_050100.1, from coordinate 25,169,132 downwards.
TAAACCTGATTAGTGGATAGTGAATCACTTTGTATAGTCCTCTACCCCAGACCTAGGGAACACCAGAGTGCCTACCCCTTTTCAAACTATGAACTTGTGATCTCTCTGCTGCATATGTTTGGCATGTTGCTTTTTGTTTGTTATCTTCCCAAGTGCATAGTGTGAATGATTACTTTACGTAGACAACGAGCAGTCTGTGTTTCCCGAGGAAGTTGCAGAGGAAGTCCCTGATCAGCAGTTTGGTGAAGGCAAGTGTCCTCTGTCCCATTATGTCCTATTCATTTATAACTTACTACCCCACACTACTTACTTGAAACCTAAGGATTGACTAGCTTTACATTTTACTTTATCCTTGATGACCTTATGGGCTATTATGGTTAGCACTTTGCTATTGCTTTAACATAATCAATGAACATGATGTGACTATTTATGATACTGTTATCCTGATGATGTTGATGATCTTGTGATACTCTAGGGGGCTCAGGCTGTTTCCTGAGTACCTCTCCGTAAGGACTGGTTCGTTGAGAGACCACCCGGGATAACAGTGCAACCATGAGGGTGAAATGGGATGCCCTTAGCTGATTAATTAGATGAACTAGAGGTGTAGTTGCTTAGCCGTCGTGCCGTCAATGGGGTCCAGGCACAGTGCTTGCTCTGCCGAGGCTGAGTGCCGAGGTTCTTTCGTTTTGCTCTTTGTTAGTCACTCTCCTGCGGGGAGGGGTACTGTGTTTATCAAACTGGAGAAACCTAACGGGCAGCTATGATCTCTAGGGAATCTTTGTAAAAGCTACGTAGTGATGCCCTGCCGGACCACCTAGGTAGTGGTCAATGGGGATTAGCTCTCCCCGGGTAGAAAGGGAATCATGACTCATGGGTAAAGTGTGCGACCTCTGCAGAGGGTAGTGAAACTGGTATATCAGCCGTGCTCATGGTTAAGAGCAGCCTTGGGATCCTCTTTGATTAGAGATACAGATGGTTCGAGATACAAGGATTATGTTATGGTTTTGGTTCGACTATGATGGTGTTGTTCCTCAATGAGGAAATGGTTCACGGGTTGGTTAATGCTAAAATCTGGCTTCTACTAATGATAAATACTTGACCAACTAAAAGCAACTGCTTGAGCCTAACCCCACATAAAGCTAGTCCACTTCAGCCAAACGGGACATTTGCTGAGTACGTTGATGTGTACTCATCCTTGCTTTACCACAAACACCAGGTTGTCCGCATTGTAACCACTGCTCAGGAGAAGGCGAAGCCGTGGAAGGAGACTTCCAGGAGTTCCAAGACTACGACGAATTCTAGGTGTGGGTTGGCGGCAACCCCCAGTCAGCTGCCTGTGAAGGCCTTATCTTTACTGCGTTTCGCTAGCACTTTGATTTACTTGTTAAGACAATGACTAAGTGGATGTCTATGACTCTATGATGTAATAAGTACTCTTTTATGTTATTATTCGAGCATTGTGTGATGATGTTCATTTATGTAATCGATGTGTACGTGAGTTCTGATCCTGGCACGTACATAGTTCGCATTCGGTTTGCCTTCCAAAACTGGGTGTGACAGTCCGAGCCGTTCATGACCGTGAGCACGGCTAGTATACCAGTTTTACACTCTGCAGAGGTTGCGCATCTTTACCCACAAGTCATGTTACCCATCTGCCAAGAGATGGCCAATCCCATACACCTCTACCGAGGAGGCGAGGCAGGGTAACACTACGAGGCCTTTACAAAGTTCCACTAGCTTCAGAAATCCCGCTACAGTTTATAGGAAGCTCCAGTGCAGGGTTCTTGCCTGACCGCCATCGCAGCAAAATCAACCCAAGGACCTCCCTACACTGACCACTCCCCTACTGCCCTTGCCCCTTTCGGGTAAGGAAGACCTCCACTAGCTTTCCTAGTTAATCAGCCAAGGGCGTCCCATTAAACCCTTGTGGTAGCACTGTTTTCCCGGGTGGTCGCTCCATGTTCCCATTAATTTAATGATCTTAACATGAACAGTAATAATAACAAGATAATAACAGGATAATCATGAGTAGTGTATCTCCATACCCAATCCACATAAAGCAATAGCAAGTACTACCCAAAAATATTTCAGGGGTGAACAAGGTATAGAGGTAATCAAAACTGGGGTAGCATAAAGGATCCCATCAAAATTAACCTATGCAGATCATTAAAATTAATAAGAACATGGCTGGGAAAAGTAAGTGATCAAGGGCACAACTTGCCTTCAATGAGCTCCTGCTCAGCCTACTTGCTGAACCTCAGTTTCCACAGTGGCTTGCTCGTCTATTCGCATCAACACAATACATACATAGTATAGCCAAAATCAACATCACACCAAACATGTAAATAAAATATACAGTAAAAATCTACATATTAAAATGAAATCATTGGAACTGAAACCATTAAATTTGGAGTTATAGATTTCAAGTTATGAATTTTCCTAAGGTTTAATGTGATTAAAATGGGATTAAATGCTAAATGAATTTTCTTACTGTTTTCATGGCAAAACAGAGACTCTAGTGTATAGACAATAATGTTACAAAAATTTAGAAACTGGGATGGGCCAATTTGGAGTTCATATGCATTTTCTATTAATTATACAAATTCTAGGGTTTATTTTCATATTAAAAATCCAATTTCCAATTCATTTAATCAATTTAACTCGGTACTGGACTGGGCCTCATTTTCCAAGAAGGTCAGGGTTTCTGTCGTAAGTTTACCGAGACTCAGTGAATAGGGTTCTCTGGATGGCGGGTTGATTAGTGATTTCCTCGGGGCTCTTTAACAAAAAGTACCCGCGAAGGGGTATTCCTGGCTTCTGGCCGCCAGATCTAAAGTTTACGGCTCAGATCAGATAGCGCGAAGTGTTATGCTGTGACCTAATCGCAGCCGTCGACACGCCGATCAACGGCCCGCATTCAATCGCGCGAAGTATTATTTTCTATCTAATCCAGGCCGCACACATGGGATCCAACGGTTAGCGGCGATCTGCCCTAACCCGACCGGACACCAGCGGCGGAAAAGAACTCCGCGACGGCGTGGCTTCAAAACACGGCGGCTCCATCACCGGCGAGAAAGCAACCCCACGCTCTGTACTCGGTCCCCCATCGTGTTTGGTGATGAATGAAGAATTTGCCAGGGGAAAAAGGTTAGGGGTTGTTTACCGTTGGTGGAGGACGTGGACGGTCTGGTCACAGCGAAGCGGCCCGGTGGCGGACCAAGTGATTCTGGCGAGCAATTTGCGAGATTTGGCTTCCCAAGAGCACCAGATTCCTCGTAGAGACGCCCGCTGTGCTTCAACGAAAGTCCCAAGCACCCAGCCGAGCCCCAATGCCCTCTGCCCTAAGGATTCGACCGCAACGGCGAGCAGATGACTTCCGCGGATGCTCTCTAGTTCTCTGGAACTCGGTTGTTGTGGTATGGCGGGGGAATGTGAAATTAGATCTTGGCGCACGGTTCTTATGGCCCAAGGAGTGACCGCTTCAACAATCCTAGCTGGGTTTGGTTGGCGACCGCGCGATTGGCGCAGTCTGTTGCGAGCGCCATGCACGGATAGGGAAGAAGGCACCTAACATAAGGGTCCCGGTGGGCAGCGGCAGCGGAGAAGGCACAGCGCGGAGGTGTATGGTTGAGCAGTGGGCCCCGCCCGTCAGGGTGGACGCGCGCGTGGTAGCAAACAACTGGGCCGCGCAGTGTGTTTCCTTAGGTGGGCCGAAATGAGTTCTGCAGCCCAGGTAAGGTCTCTTTCTCTTTTTCTTTTGTTTTCTGTTTTATTTCATTTTGTTTTCAATTTCCAAATTTGAATTTTGAATCCTTTTAGGAGTCTCACCTTTGGGAAATATTCAAATCCCATTATAAAAATAATATATAGATATTTATTACTCATTCCACTCACATATTATTATTTCATTCTTCTCTTTTCCTAAGTCATTGCATTTCCTTTAGATCTTAAATTCCCTTTTTGGACTTTAATATATTTCTTATCTCACTATATTATCTTTTATATTGTCATCAAATGCACACAAAAGAAAATCCCAGCATGATGCATAATTTAGTTGAGTGTCTTTTGTTGATTATTTTTTTGATGTAAGTGAGGTGTCCACATGAAATAATAACCACTAGTAAGACATAGATATAGAGTAACATAAATTCTCTTTTTAGACCCCTCTTACAATGTGAGTGTTACAGCAAGTCCCTTGCCCACTACTAGATCTACCTCATTAATTTGAAGAATATCTATACTATGCTTACTAAGATTCAAAGTATTTATTCAATGGGAAGGTTTGGAACCTTCAAGGAACTCGTTACATATGCAATTTTAAGAATTTTTGCATATTGAGCTTACAACATCACCATTGTGACTATTAATTTATGCGTAAATTAATGGATGTCCATGGTAATGACTGTAGGAACATGTCAACCAAAGAGTTCGAGGAACTCGCCCTTGATGGGCATAACTACCCAACTTGAGCTTCAGATATTGAAATAACTTTTGCTTCTCGTGGGATCATTGATGCCATTGCAGCACCCATCATCGGTACTGATCCAGTGAATGAGGTTAAAAAGAACACAACACTTTTCCTTTTGAGGCTTTACATCCATAAGGACCTTAATCAAGAGTACCTTATGGAGAGATGCCCTCACAACTTGTGGAAAGCTCTCAAAGAGCGCTATGAACAGCAGAAGGAGCTCATATGGCCGTCAGCCAATCATGAGTGGAACCACCTTCGACTGCAAGATTTTAAATCTGTTGCAGAATATAACCATGCTCTTCATAGCATTTGTTCTAAATTGAAGTTTTGCGAGAAAGAGCCCTCTGAAGCAGACAAGATAGAGAAGACTCTATCTACCATGCTTCTAGAGGACAGGATATTGCATCAGCAGTATCGCTCTAGTAGTTTCCAGAGATATTCTCAACTTATGCACACATTGACCCAAGCAGAAAAGCATCATGAGCTTCTTCTAAAGAATGCTCAGCAGCGCCCTCCTGGGTCTGCCCCTCTTCCTGAGGTACATTTCAATGTGCATAAGACTGAGAATAAGAAAGGATTCAAGAAAAACTTCAAGAATCCTCCTGGACCTCGCAAATTCAATAAGAACAAATTCCACAAGAAAGGTAAAGGAAAAGGAAAAGGAAATGGCAAGCCTCTACCATCTAAGGGCAATAGAGCTTGCCTTAAATGTGGTACTGAGGGCCATTTTGCTAGGGATTGCACTTGCCCTAAGCACCTTGTTCTTTTGTATCAACAATCCCTAAAGAAGCCAAAGTCTGATAAGCCTGGTTTTGAGGCTCATTTCAATTCTACTGAAGCACCAATTGAGGTTGGAAGTTCTTCACTGGCTTCTGGTGATCTGAAGAACACTCTTGCTAAAGAGCACCTCGATGTGGTTGACAACAAGCCTCCACTTCTACAAGAAGATGAATCTGATGATATGATCATTGAGTATATGTCAAAGGATCCATTTGGAGATTTGGCATAAATCTCTCATGCTTGGAGATTTGATCATGATCACTGTGGCTTGTGTGGTTGTTCTATACTGTCTTTATAATGTTGTTGTAATAAGTAGAGGTATACAATCTCATGTTTTGAGATGTAACATACTCTACAGACCAGTGTTGGGTCCTGTGAGTAGTGCGAACTCATTGGTTGAGTCGCCATACCATTATTGTAATATGGTTTCGACATTGTGATATTTAATATCATGCCATGTATAGTACTAAGTTGCATCACAAAATTCTTATTCAGAATTTTTATTTATGTATAGGTGCATAATGATGACAACTCGACGGAAGAGGAATTATGCCTTGTGGACAGTTGTACCACAAACTCTATACTTAGGGAGATCAAATACTTTCAGACTCTTAAGAAAAGAGATGGGAAAGTTTTGACCATCGCCGGACGCGATGCTGTGATAGTTGGCTCTGGTCGAGCAACTATTACCCTCCCCATGGGTACTGAAATTGTGATCGAGGATGCATTATTGTATCCTGATTCCACACGTACCCTCCTAAGTTTTAGAGATATCCGGCAAAATGGATTTCATATTGAAACCCATGATGAAAATCAAGAAGAGTTTCTCTTCTTGACCAAGCCGAATAAATATGGCAAGCGCATATGCGAGAAAATTCCATCACTCACGTCAGGGTTGTACTATACATATATTAAGAGCAATGCACATGTTGCATATAAGGTAATTTTCCAAGATGTTGATGCATTCCAGATTTGGCATGATCGACTTGGTCATCCTGGCATAGGGATGATGAGGAAAATTACAGGCAATTCAATTGGTCATAATTTGCCTACAACAAGTTTTCCCAAATCTAAGGATTTTGTTTGCACCGCATGTGCAACTGGGAAACTTATTTTGAGACCATCATATCTCAAAATTAAAGCTGAACCGCTTAAATTCCTTGAAAGGATTCAAGGAGATATTTGTGGGCCAATTATGCCAACTTCTGGGCCGTTCAGGTATTTCATGGTACTGATTGACGCATCTACTAGATGGTCACATGTGTGTTTACTATCAACACGCAACCATGCATTTGCCAAGATAATGTCTCAAATTATCAAGTTAAAGGCAAATTTTCCTGAACATCGGATTAATTCAATCCGAATGGACAATGCTGCTGAATTCACATCTCAGGCATTCAATAATTATTGTATGGCGCTGGGTATTCAAGTACAGCACTCGGTACCATATGTCCACACCCAGAATGGTTTGGCTGAGTCACTAATCAAGAGGATTAAACTCATAGCAAGGACATTATTGGTGAATTGCAAATTGCCTTCGTCGTGTTGGGGTCATGCAGTTCTGCACGCTGCTGACCTTATACAATTACGACCAACTGCATATCATTCAACATCCCCAATACAAATGGTACGTGGAAATCCTCCAAGTATTTCCCATTTGCGTAAATTTGGATGTTGTGTATACATTCCAATCTCACCACCTCAGAGAACAGCTATGGGCCCACACAGGAAAGTGGGGATCTATGTGGGATTTCAATCTCCGTCGATCATTAAGTATTTAGAACCCTTAACAGGGGATCTATTTACAGCCCATTTTGCTGACTCTATTTTTGATGAGGAACATTTCCCGGCATTAGGGGGAGAATTTAAGTACCAAAAAGAATGCCAGGAAATAAATTGGAATACTCAATGTGTTCCAGGTTCTGATCCACGTACTTCAGAAACTGAACTACAAGTTCAAAAAATTATACATTTGCAAAGACTTGCAAATGAACTGCCAGATGCATTCACTAATTACAAAGGTGTCACTAAATCATTCATTCCTGCTAGGAATGCACCAGAAAGAGTGGAAGTACCGAGTAAGGCCACTCAACTCCTAGAGAGGAGAAGTATGGTGAATAAGCGTTGTTCTGTTGCTAAGAAGCAAAGAACAATAGTGTCGGCGTTTCGAGACCGGGGGTCCCTAAGCCGACGAGTGAATGTGCCGCGTGCCCCAGCCCAGATGGGTCGAGCGCGTGGGCGAGCGCGAAGGGGGGAAGCGAGGTGGCCGGAGACGGGCGTGAGAGAGGTGGAAATCTCGCGGCCTTCGTGTTCGTCCCGCGCCCAGGTCGGGTGCGCTTGCAGTAGGGGGTTACAAGCGTCCGCGCGGGTGAGGGAAGCGAGTGGCCCCAAGAGAGCGCCTGTCTCGTCCTCGTCCCCGCGCGGCCAACCTTCTCTAAGAAGGCCCTGGTCCTTCCTTTTATAGGCGTAAGGAGAGGATCTAGGTGTACAATGGGGGTGTAGCAGAGTGCTATGTGTCTAGCGGGGGAGAGCTAGCGCCCTAAGTACATGCCAATGTGGCAGCCGGAGAGATCTTGGCACCCAGCTGGTGTGGTGTCGTGGCTGTTGGAGGAGCGGCGGAGCCTGGTGGAGGGACAGCTTTCGGAGCGGTTGAGTCCTTGCTGACGTCCTCCTGCTTCCGTAAGAGAGCTGAGAGCCGTCGTCGTCACAGAGCTTGCGGGGCGCCATCATTGCCTATCTGGCAGAGCTAGCCAGATGGGACATCAGTCTTGTTCTCTGCGGCCCGAGTCGGCTCGGGGTAGAGTGATGATGGCGCTTCCTGCTGACGTGGCTGGCCTGCGCTCTAGATCGGGCGTCGTGGAGGCTCCTCCGAAGCCGGGGTCGAGTCTGTCTTCCGTGGCCGAGGCCGAGTCCGAGCCCCTGGGTCGGGCGAGGCGGAGGTCGTTCGGCAGAGGCCAGGGCGGAGTCCGAGCCCTGGGGTCGGGTGAAGCGGAGTTCGTTGTCTTCTGGGGCTGAGCCCGAGTCCGAGCCCTGGATAGGGCGGAGCGGAGTTCGCCGTCTTCCGGGACTTAGCCCGAGTCCGAGCCCTGGGTCGGGCAGAGCGAAGTTCGCCGTCTTCCGGGACTTAGCCCAAGTCCGAGCCCTGGGGTCGGGCGGAGCGGAGTTCGCCGTCTTCCGGGACTTAGCCCGAGTCTGAGCCCTGGGTCGGGCGGAGCGAAGTTCGCCGTCTTCCGGGACTTAGCCCGAGTCCGAGCCCTGGGGTCGGGCGGAGCGGAGTTCGCCGTCTTCCGGGACTTAGCCCGAGTCCGAGCCCTGGGTCGGGCGGAGCGGAGTTCGCCGTCTTCCGGGGCTTAGCCCGAGTCCAAGCCCTGGGTCGGGCGGAGCGGAGCTTCCTATGGTGCCTTTGGCAGGGCCTGACTGCCTGTCAGTCTCACTCTGTCAAGTGACACTGCAGTCGGAGTGGCGCAGGCGGCGCTGTCCTTCTGTCAGACCGGTCAGTGGAGCGGCGAAGTGACGGCGGTCACTTCGGCTCTGCCGGGGGGCGCGCGTCAGGATAAAGGTGTCAGGCCACCTTTGCGTTAAATGCTCCTGCGACTCGGTCGGTCGGCGCGGCGATTTAGTCAGGGTTGCTTCTTAGCGAAGGCAAGGCCTCGGGCGAGCCGGAGATGTGTCCACCGTTGGAGGGGGGCCTCGGGCGAGACGGAAATCCCTCGGGGTGGGCTGCCCTTGTCCGAGGCTAGGCTCGGGCGAGGCGTGATCGAGTCGCTCGTATGGACTGATCCCTGACTTAATCGTACCCATCAGGCCTCTGCAGCTTTATGCTGATGGGGGTTACCAGCTGAGAATTAGGCGTCTTGAGGGTACCCCTAATTATGGTCCCCGACAGTAGCCCCCGAGCCTCGAAGGGAGTGTTAGCACTCGCTTGGAGGCTTTCGTCGCACTTTTTTGCAAGGGGACCAGCCTTTCTCGGTTGCATTTTGTTCCGGTGGGTGCGCGCGAGCGCACCCGCCGGGTGTAGCCCCCGAGGCCTCGGAGGAGTGGTTTCACTCCTTCGAGGTCTTAATGCCTTGTGTAATGCTTCGGCTGATCTGGTTGTTCCCTCATGCAAACTGGTCGTAGCCCGGGTGCACGGTCGGGGCCCAAGTTCTCGGGCTGGTATGTTGACGCTGTCAACGGTTCGGCCGGAGCCGGGTTTGCAAGAGCAGCCCCCGAGCCTCCGCACAGGGCGAGAGGGCGATCAGGGACAGACTCGGCTTTTTTACATACGCCCCTACGTCGCCTTTCCGCAAGGAGGAGGGGGGGAGAGCGCCATGTTACCCTCGATGGGCACCGAACATGGTGTCTCCGGTGAGCTGCAAGCGGGTAATCCGAGTGGACGTCCGTGCCCCGTTCGTTGGGGGTCGGCTAGGGGCCCAGGGGCACGCCCAAAAGTACCTGCGGGTGATCTGCCGGACCCGGTCCCCTGGCGACGGGGTCCGAGGGCTCGATGCCTCCCTCCGATGGGATTCCGTTACAAGATCGCTCCCGCTGGTCTCGGAAATGTCCTAGGGTACCTCGGGAACGTAGCCCGAGCCTTGGTTATGTATCGAACGTACCCCTGGTCATCCCTCGCTCGGCGTCTGAGGCGACTGTGAACCCTTCGGGGGCCAGCCTTCGAACCCCTGATCAGTAATGGGCGCGGAGCCCGAGTAGCCTGAGGCGGCCGTGGAGCCCTTCGGGGGGCCGGCCTTCGAACCTCTGACCAGTAGTGGGTGTAGGGCCCACGCGATCTGAGGCGGTTGTTGAACCCCTCGGGGGGCCAGCCTTCGAACCTCTGATCAGTAGGGGGGCTCGGAGCCCGGTTCCTTCACAGGGAAGGATCCTTTCCGGGGTATCCCCCTTTCCCGGTCCCTGTTGGAAGAGATAGAGAAAGAGGAAAAAAGGAAAATGATACGAAATCGAACGACGTGGCGTACCTTTTTTGGCGCGGTTATTACGGCGAAGGCGAAACGTCGCCCGCTTCTCCCGCCAGAAGCGCCGCCTGTCCCACCGCGGAGTTAATGCGACGGGGCGAGTGGTTGGCGGGGCGGCCGTTGCGCGTGCGCGAGCCGTTCGAGGAACGGATCACGGGCGCCCTGTCTTCACGCCGTGAGAGGGGGTTCTCTTGCTGCCCCCGAATGGGACGTGAGCCTGGCCGAAGACGCGACCGCTGCTCCCGCCCGCCTGCCACCGTCATTACTGCCGGCCCACTTTCGGCTGCATTGACCGTCGCGCCATGCTGGCGCTGCTGGGTCGTGCGCTGGGTCGCCTCGAGTCACGGCATTGGTTCCGCAACCGAAGAGGCGCGGTGGTGGCGCCAGTGGCGGTGCAGTTGCTTGCATGCAGCATCCGGCGCGCCGGTTGCGTGACGCGTGGGCCTGGGCCTCCATGCCGGCGTGTTGGGAGTCGGAGAAGCGCGTCCACCTGGCGCGGTTGCATGCCGCCTGCATGGCTGCCCACCTGAAAGTCGCCTAGAGGGGGGGTGGATAGGCGAAACCTGAAAATTAAAACTTTATCCCCCAACTAGATCCTTTGATTAGTGGTTAGAACAAGATGAACAATTATCGGAGTATAAAAACTAAGTTCTTGCTGGTAAAGAGTATAGCTTTCAAATAAAGCGGAAGTGATAAATCAATACAACTAATAATTCTATGATAACAAAGCAAGAAAGCTTAGATGAAAAAGAGTACTAACTCAAGTTCTTTTCTTGCGGAGTGTTGCTTCACTTAAATGAGATTTTAACTTGAAGCAACACCAAATGATATGAGCAAAGAATAGTGCAAGAGAACTTAGAGTAAGGGAAAGCAAACAAATCACAAGTAAAAGCACAATGAACACGGGTGATTTGTTTTACCGAGGTTCGGCCCTCGAAGGCCTAGTCCCCGTTGAGGAGTCCACTTAAGGACGGGTCTTTTTCAACCCTTTCCCTCTCTCCCGATCACACAAGGATCGGCGAGCTCTTCTTCTTCTCAAGGATCACTCTCGATCCCACAAGGACCACCACAATCTTTGGTGTCTCTTGCTAGCTTTTACAAGCCTCCAACACTTTGGAGGAAGTTTGAATGGGAGTCAAAACTCCACGCGCAAATGAACACAAAGATGAAGCACACACTAACTCTCAATGAATCTCACAAGGCACTAGGGCTAAACTCAATTGAGTAGCTCTCAATTGCTCGCTCTCTCTTTTGTGGCACTTGTGTTGGTTGTAGTGGGCTAGATCTTGTGTATAGGATGTATCAATGAATATATGTGGTTGGGAGGGCTTGAGTATGTCAACTTGATGACTTGGAATGTTGCTTGGACTCCCACACCTTGAAGTGGCCGGTTGGGGTGGTATTTATAGCCCTCAACCACCCATATAGCCGTTGGGGCGCATCTGCCAGAAATTGCACTGGCGGACGGTCCGCGGCTAGGGCCCGGACGGTCCGCGACCCTCCAACGGTCGATTCTGACATCTTCAACGGATACTTCTGACAGATCAACGGTTAGATCAACGGCTATCTGCCTCGGTGACACCACGCGGACGGTCCGCCTTTGGTCCCGGACGGTCCGCGCCAGCTATATAATTCCTTTTGCTCAACTTGTCACCTTCGGGCTGAACCAGGTCTTCACCTGCGGACTGTCCGCAAATTATAGCCGGACGGTCCGCGCGTTGTAGCTGGATGGTCCGTGGTTTATTCGGACTGTCCCTGATTTATAGTTCCTGGTCGAAGTCAAAGCGGTGACGCGGACGGTCCGCCGCAAGGGCCCGGACGGTCCGCGCGTGGTCTCGGACGGTGCTTGCTCTTCCATCGGACGGTCCGCAGTAGAGACACATGTTTTTGCATTGGTTCTGTCCGAGGTTTATTTAGGTGTCGCGGACGGTCTGCCGCAAAGACCCGGACGGTCCGCGCTTGGCCTGATTTTCCAAAAAGCTTCTCCTGTCCGGAATAATCTACGGTATTCCGGACAGTCGATTTAGTATAGTTGTAGATGAACCTTTGGCACCTGTAGAGCATATAATCTAGAGCAAACTAGTTAGTCCAATTATTTGTGTTGGGCAATTCAACCACCAAAATCATTTAGGAAAAGGTTTGAGCCTATTTCCCTTTCAATCTCCCCCTTTTTGGTGATTGATGCCAACACAAACCAAAGCAAATAAATAAGTGCAGAATTGAACTAGTTTGCATAAGGTAAGTGCAAAGGTTACTTTGAAATTAGACCAATTTACATTTAATGTTTTAGACCATGCTTGCACCAATTGTTTTGTTTTTGCAAACTCTTTTGGAAATTCTTTTCAAAGTGTTTTGCAAAACAGTCAAAGGATAAATGAATAAGATTTTGAGCAGCATTTTCAAGATTTGAAATTTTCTCCCCCTGTTTCAAATGCTTTTCCTTTGACTAAACAAAACTCCCCCTCAATGAAATCCTCCTCTTAGTGTTCAAGAGGGTTTTAAGATATCAATTTTGAAAATACTACTTTCGAAAATACTACTTTCTCCCCCTTTTGAACACAATAAGATACCAATGTGAAATTTACCAATTGAAAATCATTAGTTTTGAAATTAGGAGGTGGTGGTGCGGTCCTTTTGCTTTGGGCCTAATACTTTCTCCCCCTTTGGCATGAATCGCCAAAAACGGACACTTAGAGTGAAATGTAGGCCCTCAATTAACTACTTTCTCCCCTTTGGCAAATAAAACATGAGTGAAGATTATACCAAAGACGGAGAGATGGCGAGATACCGGCAAAGAGTGGATAATACCAATGGAGTTGAGTGGAAGCGATGCCTTTGCCGAATACTCCATTTCCCTTTCAATCTAAGACTTAATACATGAGATGCTCATGAAAACATATTAGTCTTAGCCTTGGCACACAATGAAAGATAAGAAATATGCAAATGTACCAAAGGAAAGAGACATGATTTAAAAAGATATGTCAATTAAGCTTAATCAATTTTTTACAATATAGATTGCTCCCCCTAAATATGTGCATAGAGAGGAAAACAAGTTTTTGGTCTAAAATGCCAAGTGTACATAATTAGGTTAATGAGACCATGTCTATATCATAAAGAGTGTAAAGTGCATTGTGTCATAGTAAAAGTGTGATGCTCATGACATTTTATGCACTTATGAAAGCATGTTATAAATATCCCAAGCATTTACCCTTAAGGATTTCAAGGAGACTTAAGGACCATCCACCTTTGGAACAAAAGGTAGCTTATCCTCGTTACAAGGTTAAGCTTTAAGCTCCTTGACAATAAAATTACTTCACCCAGTTTAAACAAAGATGTAAAAATGAATGTTTGAGAAGTTAAACTAGGTATGAAGCAGGTTTAATGCATGAACATGCTTTCTCTTCCTTTTATACAAGATATGCAAGGAATGTAGGAAGATTTAGGTACATGTATAAATAAGTATTGAATGGTTTTACCTTTTTGTACCTTTACATGATGATGCTCTCTTCATTGTGCTCTGTCCTTAGTCTTAGTTGCTTTAAGACCTGTACTCAAGATAATATATGGAAACATTTTGTACAAGAGAGAGATCTACAACTTGTGATCCTTTTCTAAGTCATGTTATTACATATCAAGTAGATCACAAATTGCATAAATGTATCATGAATTCTCCTTTTAACTTAGTGCATATCAATATAGATGTCGATTGAAATTACCAATTGAAATCAAATTGAAATTGCATGAAGCACTAAGAAGCATAAGTGATAATTGAAGTTATTCAATGATCATACAATAGATGCGATCAAAAGAACAACATAGGCATTAGATTTTCAAATATGCACATAAATAGGAGAATCCGATAAGTATGCTACTTTAACATTGAATGCTACAATCCTTGATAAAGGTGACAATAATTTATCAAGTTGGATTGAAATGTAGTAGCATGCCTTATGAGAAACTTGTTCTCATACAAGAGATAATATGAGATTTCTAAGATAACGTGCTAGTCTCAAAATAATCAAGATATAGAAATAGGTTCCCCCCAGAGATATGCATCAAAAATGAAAGAATTGGGATGCACTTATTTTTAAGGGCAAATGGGGAGAAGCACTATTTATCTTTGATCAAGGCTTATAAGATTTGCAATAAACAACTTAAGCCTTGTATTCTCACAATGAAAAAGATTTAGAATACTCACAACCACACCATTGATGCTCTTGACAAACTTATTGTCCAAGTAGGTGTTGTTTCACTTAATGTCTTTCATGTGAGTGTCCTCCCTTTATAGTTGACTCTTTTTCCTTCCAAACTTAATGAAAATACTCAAGAGAGATGTTAATAGCACAAGGGAGTAAAAGATGAATGATGATTTCTTTAGATAGAAAATAAAGACAATTCATCATCCATAGGTCACATAAACATGAAGTAAAATCCTTGATATTAGTGCACATTTCTTGAAAAGAGGAACATGCACTATTTAAACATTTGATCAAGCTTAGGAATTTACTTCTTCATATTGAATTTGTTAATTATTACTTAAAAGCAAGACAATATGAGAACATATATAGCAAAGGTATGAAATAGATTCTAATGGATAAGTGTATTAATGAAAATGAGATTGGATGCATATCTTAGCCAATCTAAATTCAATAAAGAATCTATTTCTTCACAAAGATAGAATATGATAATTTAGAGTGAATAACTATTGATGGGAACTAAATCTGATAAATAAGGTGAGTTCCCATACCTTTGCTTTTATCTTTCTTCCTTAGGGTGAAGATCAACCCTTTGAGGCTTGTGGCTTTAAACTTGCACTTACTTTCTTGTAGATTTTCATAAGTAAGCTCAATAGAAATGTTAGTAGCAACACAAGCACTAGTTTCCCTTTTTGTAATCATTTTTGATAAGGAATGAAAAGTAGATTACTAAAGCATGGAAATTTCATAGCATGAACTAGATTATCTATAGAAGATGTTATGCTCAATTTTAACTCATAAAATAAGCATAACCAATCCTTTAAGATTATGGGAATAAATTTAATCCATAACATGGAGAGCGATAAATGTAGAAGAATCATATCCAATTTAAGCAATAGGACATACAACATAAATTATTGGATTGATTTGTCTTGTTATGATAAATTACGCATCTCCAACGAGAAACATATTCTCTACTAGTGAGATTACATGGGTTACTTAGATAAAAGCATTTAGTCTCACTATTCTAGACATAAAGAAGGATCCCCTTTTAAAAGTGTCTTTAGGATTTGAATTCCTTACATGACACCTTATTCTTTTAAGAACATGGAATCTTTTTCTATATCTAGATCATGGCAATTATTGGATAGTTAAAGTAAAACATGCCATGGTAACTTGCAACAATTTTAAAGCGTGTAGATTGCCATAATATAGAAATGAAGAATATGCAATCTACCATATGAGAGGAATTTCTTCAAAGAATGATGACATAATTTTAAAACATCCTTAAGTGCTTTCTATTTCTATGTGACTACACAAGACACATGACAAATTAAGATAATTGCACTTAAGAATATAAATGTTACCATCCCTTGACTTTCCTCCATGTTGTAGGCTTTGATATTCCGCACATGATAATTCTTTAATTCCTACAACATCAATATCTTCCCCGAGATGATATGGGTTTTGAATAACATGTTGAAATAACCTTGGGTCAATCTTGAATATGTAGATTATTTGAAGATTGATAGCTTGAGTTGATAAGAATTGAATTAACTCCCTCAAGCACCCCAAAGGTTCATACCATCTCCTTCTCCTACAAATCTTGTCAAGCACATTTTGGTACCCATCGCTTGATGGGTCCGTTAAGGTTAGTAAACAAAGATCTAGGAACCCAAGTGTCCTTTGTGCTAGCGCTTGGTAAACTTGTTACCTTTCTAGCACAAGATGCAACCTTGGGTTGCCTAGTTATATATGAATCAAATGACAAGTTAGGAGTGGGATTTTTACCAATGGGACAATCTTTGCATTGATGTCCCTTCTTTCGGCATGTGTAGCATAGGCGTTTTCCAAGTTTTGAAGATTTCTTCTTTCCTTGTTTGTTGCTTGCTACATGGTTAGTAAAAATTTTCTTTTCTAACCCTATGCCTCTTTGTTTTAAATAGGGACAAGATCTAAGTAAGTGTCCCTTCTTGGAGCATTTAAAACAAAGTCTATCATCCTTGTTAATAATCAAGCCATTAATATAGGGACATGACCTAATCAAGTGCCCCACTTCAAAGCATTCACTACACCTCTTAATGTGAAGTGTGGCTTGATCATTACCTTGGATGTTACCTTTTGTGGAGGCGTGGTTGAGGCTTTTGGAGGAGGTGTTGAATTTCATCTTTTGTTTCCTCCTCATGGCAATCCTCAAATTCTTGACATTTTCTTCAAGGGATGTAGTGCATGCCGCGGTTTTTCCCGTCTCAAGCTTCTTCACCATGTGATCACGGTTATCTTGAGAAGGTTGGGCAATGCATTTCCCTTTTAGTTGTGTCAAGCTCTTCCTTAGCCTCTCATTTTCTTCTTTGAGCTTTTGATATGAATCATCATTTGTTCCTGCAAATTCTAGCTCAAAGGAAGATTTGCTTGTTGACAAACAACAAGCATTAGCACATGGTAATATAGTATCAATTTGAATACATGTGCATGAGTGAGGTTGTTGGGATTTTAAATTTTCTATCACAACCTCATGAGCAATGTTTAATATGATATGATCATCTCTAAGATTTTCATGAGAGCATAGGAGCATATCATATTTTTCTTGAAAAGCTAGATTTTCAATTTTTAGCTTTTCCACTTGGTCCTTAAGCAAGGTATTCCTATTTACTAATTGAGCGATACAATGTGAAGCGTTATCTTGCTCAATTGAAATAGTTTCATACCTTTGGACCAAATCAACATGAGAGCACTTTAGCTCCTCATGTTCTTTAGTCAACTCGTCAAAGTGTTGCATCTTTATGGAGAGAATATCTTCTAGCCTTTGACGAGCTTCGCTTTGCTCTCTCGCTCTTTCTAGAAGTTTGAGCATGACCGCCTTATCTTCTTGGCTTAGGCGAGCGTAGAGATGCACAAAGCTTCTTTCTTCCTCCTCATCCTCATTTGTGCTTCCGCTATCATTTTCATTAGCCACACAACACATGTGGGAATCGAAATGGGAAGACAAACCTTTTGGAGAGGTGGATTCATCGTTTGGTCTCCATCGTTCATTTTCTCCTTCTTCCTTGCAAGGGTTAGTATCACAAAAACTAAAGGAAGTAGAGGCATCAAATGAACTATTATGTTTGGACTCATCAAACTTGATTTTAATTCTAGTCCAAATATCATGCGCATCGGGAATGGATTCGTCATAGTTTGATATGAAGGCACGATAATCTTCTTTGCTAAGAGAATTGTTTAAGATGTCAAAAGCTAGGTAGTTTAAGCGATAACATCTTTGATCCTCCTCGGAATTAATTTTTCCATTAAAACTAGAGGGAAAAATACTCTTGTCAATAATTTGTTCTAATTGAGGATGTATGGTTCTAAAGGCATTTATCACACTAGTAGACCATGAATCATAATTAGAACAATCATCACATAATATCTCAAGAGTTACCTCCTTTTGAGTTGCGTTCGTTGGAGGAGTCTTCTTGTTCTTTTGGGATCTTCTACGAGCCATCACTTCGAGTTGTTAGACTCAAGATGAAGTGCCTAGTTCTGATACCAATTGAAAGTCGCCTAGAGGGGGGGTGGATAGGCGAAACCTGAAAATTAAAACTTTATCCCCCAACTAGATCCTTTGATTAGTGGTTAGAACAAGATGAACAATTATCGGAGTATAAAAACTAAGTTCTTGCTGGTAAAGAGTATAGCTTTCAAATAAAGCGGAAGTGATAAATCAATACAACTAATAATTCTATGATAACAAAGCAAGAAAGCTTAGATGAAAAAGAGTACTAACTCAAGTTCTTTTCTTGCGGAGTGTTGCTTCACTTAAATGAGATTTTAACTTGAAGCAACACCAAATGATATGAGCAAAGAATAGTGCAAGAGAACTTAGAGTAAGGGAAAGCAAACAAATCACAAGTAAAAGCACAATGAACACGGGTGATTTGTTTTACCGAGGTTCGGCCCTCGAAGGCCTAGTCCCCGTTGAGGAGTCCACTTAAGGACGGGTCTTTTTCAACCCTTTCCCTCTCTCCCGATCACACAAGGATCGGCGAGCTCTTCTTCTTCTCAAGGATCACTCTCGATCCCACAAGGACCACCACAATCTTTGGTGTCTCTTGCTAGCTTTTACAAGCCTCCAACACTTTGGAGGAAGTTTGAATGGGAGTCAAAACTCCACGCGCAAATGAACACAAAGATGAAGCACACACTAACTCTCAATGAATCTCACAAGGCACTAGGGCTAAACTCAATTGAGTAGCTCTCAATTGCTCGCTCTCTCTTTTGTGGCACTTGTGTTGGTTGTAGTGGGCTAGATCTTGTGTATAGGATGTATCAATGAATATATGTGGTTGGGAGGGCTTGAGTATGTCAACTTGATGACTTGGAATGTTGCTTGGACTCCCACACCTTGAAGTGGCCGGTTGGGGTGGTATTTATAGCCCTCAACCACCCATATAGCCGTTGGGGCGCATCTGCCAGAAATTGCACTGGCGGACGGTCCGCGGCTAGGGCCCGGACGGTCCGCGACCCTCCAACGGTCGATTCTGACATCTTCAACGGATACTTCTGACAGATCAACGGTTAGATCAACGGCTATCTGCCTCGGTGACACCACGCGGACGGTCCGCCTTTGGTCCCGGACGGTCCGCGCCAGCTATATAATTCCTTTTGCTCAACTTGTCACCTTCGGGCTGAACCAGGTCTTCACCTGCGGACTGTCCGCAAATTATAGTCGGACGGTCCGCGCGTTGTAGCTGGACGGTCCGTGGTTTATTCGGACTGTCCCTGATTTATAGTTCCTGGTCGAAGTCAAAGCGGTGACGCGGACGGTCCGCCGCAAGGGCCCGGACGGTCCGCGCGTGGTCTCGGACGGTGCTTGCTCTTCCATCGGACGGTCCGCAGTAGAGACACATGTTTTTGCATTGGTTCTGTCCGAGGTTTATTTAGGTGTCGCGGACGGTCTGCCGCAAAGACCCGGACGGTCCGCGCTTGGCCTGATTTTCCAAAAAGCTTCTCCTGTCCGGAATAATCTACGGTATTCCGGACAGTCGATTTAGTATAGTTGTAGATGAACCTTTGGCACCTGTAGAGCATATAATCTAGAGCAAACTAGTTAGTCCAATTATTTGTGTTGGGCAATTCAACCACCAAAATCATTTAGGAAAAGGTTTGAGCCTATTTCCCTTTCACCACCCCTTCCGCCCGTTGGTCTGGGCAAAAGTGGGGGTCGCTTGTAACCGCTGGGCGGTTGTGTGCACCACGCGCGATGGTTTGGCTTCTTCTGCTCTGAGCCGGTTTGCATGACATGCGGGACCCAGCCCCCGCGCCGCAGGGGAGGGCCTTGGAGCGTGTTGGAGAAGACTCAGCCCGTGACGGTTGGGGGCGCGTGCAGGGAGAGTTGCCTTTAAAAGGAGGGCAACCCCTTTCGGAAGGCGACCATGTCTTCTCCCTCCCTTATGCATCGCGTCTTTCCACCTTCCAAGCCCCCGGATGGGGGGTACCCGCCGTCTTTTCGCCTCATCGTTGGAGGAACACAACTCCATAGGAGTTGGTACCCTTCAGCCATCGTTCGGCTTCAAGGATTTTCATCATGCAGCCCAGCTGCAGCCCTCCACCGGCGGTCACCCAAGATGGTGACCTCCGTCTTGATGGTGGGGGAGCGTGCCGGGCTGCGGCCTCTGCCCCTCCCTCGGCCTCAAGGATTTTCGTCATCCAGGCCAAGATGGAGGATGAGGCGAGTCGGGGGCTGCCCCCGTGTGGGTCGGCTGCCCTTTTCTTCCCCTGGCGTCTGGGGGAGAATGGCATCCTCCAGTTTCGCGGAGACTTCCTCCAGCCATGCCGGGATAGGTGGGCCGCCGTCACTCGGTCAGGACGCAGCACTACGCCCTCCGTCCGGACGACGGTTGCGCCGCGTACCGCGAGGGCGGCACCCACGCTCTGGGCGGTTCTGACTAGGGCGAAGACCTGCCGGCGCGCTTCGAGGCGTCGGCAGCCGGAGACGGCTTCTCTACCGGTGAGATTGCCAACTCCGCCAGTAGCCCTGGGTCTCTGTCTCCCGGCCTGAATGGCTGGCTCTCGTCCTCTGCGGGTGAGAGTCCTCCTGTCGTAACACCTGCCCCGAAGCCGCTGCCGAAGCTGCTTCGCCGCCCGGGGCGGGGGTGGTTGTCGTCGTAGTCAGAGCGGGCGGCGGCGAGCCGCTCGTCAGTCTTATGTTGCTCCGCAGGCCTTCCCCCATGAAGTGGGGCTGTTCGTACCTGCGGAGGGGGAACCGGAGTTCCGTTTGTAATGGCACTTTGAACGCCAGTGTTTTTGTTCATTGTGGCTGTCGAGGCCTGAACATGTATGTAATTTTGGCACGGAGCCGTGTTTTTTCCTCATTTTCGAGCACTAAGACTCGCCTGTTGATTATCTGAACCGCTTCACCAAGCATGAGTCGCCCCGTGTCAAGGTGACGAGTGAGGTATCCGTATCCCGGAGGCGTAGGAGTCCCTCGGCTCGATCGGCCTTGTAGTCTGAGGCTCCTCTAGCTTAGTTAAAGAGACCCCTTGGCCGCTCTTCGACGAGCCGAGGCCAGGGGTAGCGATATCAGCACGAACAGAGGCGGAGTTGGCTCAAAAATGAAAACCTGGTTGGCCGGAGCCTAGCCGGGTTGTCCGTCAGCCGGACCAACGCCGGAGTTGATCAGCCGAGGCCTCGGATCGGGCTGGCGCCCTTGGAAGATGGTTGGCCGAGGCCCCAGGGGTAACCGGCCGAGCCGCCTGCTCGGGCCGGATTCCCGGAGAAGTCCCTGGACCGCGTCACCGTCCGAGGCTGGGTCAGACCTCGCTGAAGGTGTCGTCGATGCCGAAGGTGCTACAGCCCCCTTCCAGCGTGAAGACCCGAGCCTGCAAGATCAGATTGTCTTGTAGCGTGTGCCTTCTGCGGCCGCCGAGGCCAGAACACACACCCTCGCTGCGTTGTAAAGCTACGTCTCTTTTCCTCTTGTTTCGAGTATCTGGACTTTTTGTCGGTAACAGGGATGTTTGTGCGAGCGAGAGTTGCTTCTCGCGGAAGGTGATGAGTGAGGTATCTGTATCCCGGAGGCGTGGGAGTCCCTCGGCTCGGTCGGCCTTGCCGCTTACGCGTACTTTCACCCGTCCATGAGGTCCTGTCACCGACTCAGTCGAGAAGGCTCGAAGGATCGCTTTGGCAGAAGAGCTTCCGAACGTAAAGACTTGTTCGGTCCGCGGAATCACTTTATCCGAACGCGAGTTACTTATCGCAGAAGGTGATGAGTGAGGTATCCGTATCCCGGAGGCGTAGGAGTCCCTCGGCTCGGTCAGCCTTGGCTGCTTACGTATACTCCGTCGTTTTTAGGATCCACTTTTCGAAGTAGTCAAAAAGCACGAAAGATATTCTGGTAAAAGAGATCTTTTTCGAGGAAAATTTCGACGCAGAGGGGGTTCCCCCCCTTTTAGCCCCCGAGGTAGGGTCGGGCTTTGCCGAGGCGAGGCCGACCCTTCCTTGATGACTAAACTTTGCGTGGGTGCGAGGTATATGAACAACTTGAAAACATCTTAAGGGTAGAAGCGACGTAGTTGTTGGATGTTCCAAGCGTTGCCGTAGACCTCGCCTTGACTGTTGGCCAGCTTGTACGTTCCGGGCTTCAGAACTTTGGCGATGACGAATGGCCCCTCCCAGGGGGGCGTGAGCTTGTGCCTCCCTCGGGCGTCTTGCCGCAGCCGAAGCACCAGGTCGCCCACCTGGAGGTCTCGGGGCCGGACCCCTCGGGCGTGGTAGCGTCGCAGAGACTGCTGGTACCGCGCCGAGTGTAGTTAGGCCTTGTCCCGAGCTTCTTCCAGCTGGTCCAGCGAGTCTTCTCGGCTAACTTGGTTGCTTTGACCGTTGTAGGCCCTCGTCCTCGGGGAGCCGTATTCCAGGTCAGTGGGCAAGACGGCCTCGGCCCCATAGACCAGGAAGAACGGCGTGAAACCCGTGGCTCGGCTCGGCGTTGTCCTCAGGCTCCAGACCACCGAGGGGAGTTCCTTCATCCATCGCTTGCCGAACTTGTTGAGGTTGTTGTAAATCCGAGGCTTGAGCCCTTGTAGAATCATGCCGTTGGCACGCTCTACTTGCCCATTCGACATGGGATGAGCCACGGCGGCCCAGTCCACCCGGATGTGGTGATCCTCGCAGAAGTCCAAGAATTTTCTGCCGGTGAACTGGGTGCCGTTGTCGGTGATGATGGAGTTTGGGACCCCGAAGCGATGGATGATGTTGGTGAAGAACGCCACCGCCTGCTCGGACCTGATGCTGTTCAGAGGTCGGACCTCGATCCACTTGGAGAATTTGTCGATGGCGACCAGCAGGTGCGTGTAGCCCCCGGGCGCCTTCTGCAAGGGGCCGACGAGGTCCAGACCCCACACGGCAAAGGGCCAGGTGATGGGTATCGTCTGCAGAGCCTGAGCGGGCAGGTGGGTCTGCTTCGCATAGAATTGGCACCCTTCGCAGGTGCGGATAATTCTAGTGGCGTCAGCCACCGCCGTTGGCCAGTAGAAGCCTTGCCGGAAAGCATTCCCGACTAGGGCTCGAGGCGCTGCGTGATGGCCGCAAGCCCCCGAGTGTATCTCTTGCAGGAGTTCCTGACCTTCGGCGATGGAGACGCATCGCTGGAGGATGCCCGAGGGGCTGCGGTGGTAGAGCTCCTTCTCATCGCCCAGCAAGACGAACGACTTGGCACGTCGCGCTACCCGCCGAGCCTCGGCTTGGTCGAGGGGTAGCTCTCCTTGGCGGAGATATTGCAGGTACGGGGTCTGCCAATTCCGATCAGGCGTGGCCCCGCTCTGCTCCTCCTTGACGTGCAGTGCCTCGCCCTCGGGGCCGAGGGTACCTCGGGCTGATCCGAGGGCGCCTCGGGCCGAGCTGAAGGTGCCTCGGGCTGAGCCGAGGGTACCTCGAGCTGGACCGAGGGTGCCTCGGGCTCGGGCGTGTCGTCGACTTTGACGGAGGGTTGATGCAGATCCCGAGAGAAGACGTCCGGGGGAACCGTCGTTCGCCCCGAGGCTATTTTTGCCAGCTCGTCCGCAGTCTCGTTGTAGCGCCGAGCGATGTGGTTAAGCTCGAGCCCGTAGAACTTGTCTTCCAGGCGCCGAACCTCATCGCAGTAGGCCTCCATCTTCGGGTCGCGGCAATGGGAGTTCTTTATGACTTGGTCGATGACGAGCTGCGAGTCACCGTGGGCGTCGAGGCGTCTGACCCCTAGCTCGATGGCGATCCGCAACCCGTTGACCAGAGCCTCGTACTCAGCCACATTGTTGGACGCCGGGAAATGGAGGCGTAGCACATAGCGTAGGTGTTTCCCGAGGGGCGAGATGAAGAGTAGGCCCGCGCCGGCTCCCGTCTTCATCAGCGACCCGTCGAAAAACATGGTCCAGAGCTCCGGTTGGATCGGAGCCGTCGGCAGCTGGGTGTCGACCCATTCGGCTACGAAGTCCGCCAATACCTGGGACTTGATAGCCTTCCGAGGGGCGAACGAGACTGTCTCGCCCATGATTTCCACCGCCCACTTTGCGATCCTGCCCGAGGCCTCTCGGCACTGGATGATCTCCCCCAGGGGGAAGGATGACACCACAGTTACCAGATGAGACTCGAAGTAGTGTCGCAACTTCCGCCTCGTCAGGATCACTGCATACAGCAGCTTCTGGACTTGTGGGTAGCGAATCTTGGTCTCGGAGAGTACCTCGCTGACGAAGTAGACTGGCCTCTGAACGGGCAATGCATGCCCCTCTTCTTGCCTCTCGACCACAATCGCGGCGCTAACCACCTGAGTGGTCGCGGCGACGTAGACCAAGAGGGCTTCTCCATCAGCTGGGGGCACCAAGATAGGCGCCTTTGTGAGGAGCGCCTTCAGGTTCCCGAGAGCTTCCTCGGCCTCAGGTGTCCAAGCGAAACACTCGGCCTTCCTCAAGAGGCGGTACAGAGGCAGACCTCTTTCGCCGAGGCATGAGATGAAGCGGCTCAGGGCCGCGAGACATCCATGACCCTCTGTACGCCTTTTAAGTCCTTGATGGGCCCCATGCTGGTGATAGCTGCGATCTTCTCCGGGTTGGCTTCGATGCCCCGCTCGAAGACGATGAACCCCAAGAGCATGCCCCGGGGCACCCCGAAGACACACTTCTCGGGATTGAGCTTGACGCCTTTCGCTTTGAGACATCGGAATGTCACTTCGAGGTCGGAGAGGAGGTCGGAAGCCTTCCTTGTCTTGACTACGATGTCATCGACGTAGGCCTCGACCGTGCGACCGATGTGTTCACCGAACACATGGTTCATGCACCGCTGGTACGTCGCGCCCGCATTCCTCAAACCGAACGGCATGGTGACATAGCAGTACATGCCGAAGGGCGTGATGAAAGAAGTCGCGAGCTGGTTGGACTCTTTCATCCTGATTTGGTGATACCCTGAGTAGGCATCGAGGAAGGACAGAGTTTCGCACCCAGCAGTGGAATCCACGATTTGATCGATGCGAGGCAGAGGGTAGGGAACCTTCGGACAAGCTTTGTTGAGACCAGTGTAGTCTACACACATCCGCCATTTCCCCCCTTTCTTTCTCACAAGCACAGGGTTGGCAAGCCATTCGGGATGGAATACCTCTTTGATGAACCCTGCTGCCATTAGCTTGTGGATCTCCTCGCCTATCACTCTGCGCTTCTCCTCGTCGAATCGGCGCAGAGGCTGCCTGACGGGTCGGGCTCCGGCCCGAATATCCAGCGAGTGCTCGGCGACATCCCTCGGTATGCCGGGCATGTCCGAGGGACTCCACGCAAAGACGTCGGCGTTTGCGCGGAGAAAGTCGACGAGCACTGCTTCCTATTTGGGGTCGAGCCCGGAACCGATCCGGATCTGCTTGGAGGTGTCGCCACTGGGGTCGAGAGGGACGGCCTTGACCGTCTCCACTGGCTCGAAGTTGCCGGCATGACGCTTCACGTCTGGCACCTCTTTAGAGAGGCTTTCCAGGTCGGCGATGAGGGCCTCGGACTCGGCGAGGGCCTCGGCGTACTTCACACACTCCACGTCGCATTCGAACGCGTGTTTGTACGTGGGGCCGACGGTGATGACCCCGTTGGGGCTCGGCATCTTGAGCTTCAGGTAGGTGTAGTTGGGGATGGCCATGAACTTCGCGTAGCATGGCCTCCCCAGTACCGCGTGGTAGGTTCCTCGGAACCCGACCACCTCGAACGTCAAAGTCTCCCTTCGGAAGTTGGAGGGCGTCCCGAAGCAGACGGGAAGGTCGAGTCGTCCGAGGGGCCGGACGCGATTCCCGGGAATGATCCCGTGGAAGGGCGCAGCGCCTGCTCGGACGGAGGACAGATCGACGCGCAGGAGCTTGAGGGTCTCGGCGTAGATGATGTTGAGGCAGCTGCCCCCGTCCATCAGGACCTTGGTGAGCCTGACGTCGCCGACGATGGGGTCGACGATGAGCGGGTATTTCCCCGGGCTCGGCACGTGGTCAGGGCGGTCAGCTTGGTCGAAGGTGATGGGCTTGTCAGACCAGTCTAGGTAGACTGGCGCCGCCACCTTTACCGAGCAGACCTCCCGGCGCTCTTGCTTGCGATGCCGAGTCGAGGCATTCACCACATGCCCACCGTAGATCATGAAGCAGTCGCGGACCTCGGGGAACTCTCCTGCTTGGTGATCTTCCTTCTTGTCGTCGTCGCGGGCCCTGCCACCCTCTGCGGGTGGCCCGGCCCTGTGGAAGTGGCGCCGAAGCATGACACACTCCTCGAGGGTGTGCTTGACGGGCCCCTGATGATAGGGGCACGGCTCCTTGAGCATCTTGTCGAAGAGGTTAGCACCTCCGGGGGGCTTCTGAGGGTTCTTGTACTCGGCGGCGGCGACAAGGTCCGCGTCAGCGGCGTCGCGTTTCGCCTACGACTTCTTCTTGCCTTTCTTCTTGGCGCCGCGCGGAGTTGACGCCTCGGGAGCATCTTCCGATGGGCGGCCCAGGGGCTGCTTGTCCTTTTGGAAGATAGCCTCGACCGCCTCTTGGCCAGAGGCGAACTTGGTGGCGATGTCCATCAGCTCGCTCGCCCTGGTGGGGGTCTTGCGACCCAACTTAATCACCAGGTCGCAGCAGGTGGTGCCGGCAAGGAACGCGCCGATGACATCCGAGTCGGTGATGTTGGGCAGCTCGGTGCGCTGCTTCGAGAATCGCCGGATGTAGTCCCGGAGAGACTTTCCCGACTGCTGCCGGCAGCTTCGGAGGTCCCAGGAATTCCCGAGGCGCACGTACGTGCCCTGGAAATTGCCGGCGAAGGCTTGGACCAAGTCATCCCAGTTGGAGATCTGCCCCGGAGGCAGATGCTCCAACCAGGCGCGAGCAGTGTCGGAGAGGAACAGGGGGAGGTTGCGGATGATGAGGTTGTCGTCGTCCGTTCCACCCAGTTGGTAGGCCAGGCGGTAGTCCGCGAGCCACAGTTTCGGTCTCGTTTCCCCCGAGTACTTTGTGATAGTAGTCGGGGGTCGGAATCGGGTCGGGAACGGCGCCCGTCGGATGGCCCGACTGAAGGCCTGCGGACCGGGTGGTTCGGGCGAGGGACTCCGATCCTCCCCGCTGTCGTAGCGTCCCCCAAGCCTGGGGTGGTAGCCTCGGCGCACCCTTTCGTCGAGGTGGGCCCGACGGTCGCGACGATGGTGCTCGTTGCCGAGGTGGCCCGGGGCCGCAGGCGCGGTGTTGCGCGTGCGCCCGGTGTAGGCCGAGGCTTCCCGCATGAATCGGGAAGTCGCGGCATGAGGTTCCGAGGGGTATCCCTACCTTCGGGAGGCAGAGCTTTCGGCCCGTCGGACCGCAGCGCCTTCCAGGAGATTCTTGAGCTCTCCCTGGATTCGCCGACCCTCGGTGGTTGATGGCTCCGGCATCGCGCGGAGG
This sequence comes from Zea mays, assembly GCF_902167145.1. Classification (NCBI taxonomy): domain Eukaryota; kingdom Viridiplantae; phylum Streptophyta; class Magnoliopsida; order Poales; family Poaceae; genus Zea; species Zea mays. Next base: position 25,141,853 of record NC_050100.1, on the reverse strand, counting down.
AGCATCGCTGCGGCCGCCAGGCTCTGACCGACCCCACTGGATGCGGGTGGCGGCCTGACCCTGGCGTCGTTGGCGACGCGGTGCTAGAAACCCTGGGGCAGGTGACGTATTTCTCCGGCCGGGGGTTGGCCCGCCCATACCTGCCCGACGTCCCGGCGGATCGACTCAAGCGCTCCTGCTCCCTCGTCGAGCCTGGCCTGCGCTCCGCGGACTTGCTCAAGCTGTGGGTCGTGACCCCCCGCCGGAACGGGGACCACAGCTAGCTCCCGCGGGATGCCAGCGCGAGGCACCGGCCTAGGGAGATCACCGTCCTCCGGCATGCCGAGATGGTTGCCTTCGGAGGGATCCCCTAGCTCGACGTGGAAACATTCGCGGCTTGGGCCGCAGTCCTCGTCGTCGAGGCTGCGGCTACCGTCGGAACAGTCGGAGAGGCAGTAGTCACATGCGGTCATAAAGTCCCGCATGGCACTGGGGTTGCCAAATCCAGAGAAATCCCAACAGATGCTGGGATCGTCATCTTCCTCGGACCCAGAGGGCCCGTAGGTCGAGACGCCCGTCAATCGGTCCCAAGGCGACCGCATACAAAACCCCAGAGGGGTTGCACTCGCCTCAACGAGAGCGCCCGCCAAAGCGAGGTCGCTAGGCGAGTTGAGGCTGAGTCGAAATGACGTAGGATGGGAATCGATCGGTACCTTTTGGTCAACGAGCAGCGACATAGTCACGTCAGGGACTGATTGCGCCGCCGTCTCAGGTACGAGGGCGACGTCCTGCAAACTCTCCGCGAGCGCGCTGGCGTCGTCCACTTGCTCGGGATTGGCGTGTCGCGGGGGGACGGCGCTCGCCTTCGTCTCAAACGCGAGGTCGACGCCCGACGCGCCCCCCGTTGGGGCGCTGGGGACGTCGATTCGCTCGACAGCCGACGAAGCGCGGCCTCCCGCTTGGCCTTGGTTGCCCCGCCTCCTCCTTCGTTGGCGGGGGAGAGGACGGGGCGAGCTCGAATGTTGTTCTTCCACCACGCGGGGAAGATGTCGTCAATTCCGCCGCCAGCGGACGGGTTGTCGGCCGCCATTGTCGTTGTCGCGCGGCGGTGGAAGGAGTATCATGTCGTAGCTGTCGTCGAAGGACATGAACTCAAGACTCCCGAAACGGAGCACCGTCCCGGGTCGGAGAGGTTGCTGGAGACTGCCCATCTGGAGCCTGACGGGAAGCTGTTCGTCAACACGCAGCAGGCCCCTACCTGGCGCGCCAACTGTCGGCGTTTCGAGACCGGGGGGGTCCCTAAGCCGACGAGTGAATGTGCCGCGTGCCCCAGCCCAGATGGGTCGAGCGAGTGGGCGAGCGCGAAGGGGGGAAGCGAGGTGGCCGGAGACGGGCGTGAGAGAGGTGGAAATCCCGCGGCCTTCGTGTTCGTCCCGCGCCCAGGTCGGGTGCGCTTGCAGTAGGGGGTTACAAGCGTCCGCGCGGGTGAGGGAAGCGAGTGGCCCCAAGAGAGCGCCTGTCTCGTCCTCGTCCCCGCGCGGCCAACCTTCTCTAAGAAGGCCTTGGTCCTTCCTTTTATAGGCGTAAGGAGAGGATCCAGGTGTACAATGGGGGTGTAGCAGAGTGCTACGTGTCTAGCGGGGGAGAGCTAGCGCCCTAAGTACATGCCAATGTGGCAGCCGGAGAGATCTTGGCACCCAGATGGTGTGGTGTCGTGGCTGTCGGAGGAGCGGCGGAGCCTGGCGGAGGGACAGCTGTCGGAGCGGTTGAGTCCTTGCTGACGTCCTCCTGCTTCCGTAAGAGAGCTGAGAGCCGCCGTCGTCACAGAGCTTGCGGGGCGCCATCATTGCCTATCTGGCAGAGCTAGCCAGATGGGACATCAGTCTTGTTCTCTGCGGCCCGAGTCGGCTCGGGGTAGAGTGATGATGGCGCTTCCTGCTGACGTGGCTGGCCTGCGCTCTAGATCGGGCGTCGTGGAGGCTCCTCCAAAGCCGGGGTCGAGTCTGTCTTCCGTGGCCGAGGCCGAGTCCGAGCCCCTGGGTCGGGCGAGCCGGAGGTCGTTCGGCAGAGGCCAGGGCGGAGTCCGAGCCATGGGGTCGGGTGAAGCGGAGTTCGTCGTCTTCTGGGGCTGAGCCCGAGTCCGAGCCCTGGATAGGGCGGAGCGGAGTTCGCCGTCTTCCGGGACTTAGCCCGAGTACGAGCCCTGGGTCGGGCGGAGCGAAGTTCGCCGTCTTCCGGGACTTAGCCCGAGTCCGAGCCCTGGGGTCGGGCGGAGCGGAGTTCGTCGTCTTCCGGGACTTAGCCCGAGTCTGAGCCCTAGGTCGGGCGGAGCGAAGTTCGCCGTCTTCCGGGACTTAGCCCGAGTCCGAGCCCTAGGGTCAGGCGGAGCGGAGTTCGCCGTCTTCCGGGACTTAGCCCGAGTCCGAGCCCTGGGTCGGGCGGAGCGGAGTTCGCCGTCTTCCGGGGCTTAGCCCGAGTCCGAGCCCTGGGTCGGGCGAAGCGGAGCTTCCTATGGTGCCTTTGGCAGGGCCTGACTGCCTGTCAGTCTCACTCTGTCAAGTGACACTGCAGTCGGAGTGGCGCAGGCGGCGCTGTCCTTCTGTCAGACCGGTCAGTGGAGCGGCGAAGTGACGGCGGTCACTTCGGCTCTGCCGGGGGGCGCGCGTCAGGATAAAGGTGTCAGGCCACCTTTGCATTAAATGCTCCTGTGACTCGGTCGGTCGGCGCGGCGATTTAGTCAGGGTTGCTTCTTAGCGAAGGCAAGGCCTCGGGCGAGCCGGAGATGTGTCCACCGTTGGAGGGGGGCCTCGGGTGAGACGGAAATCCCTCGGGGTCGGCTGCCCTTGTCCGAGGCTAGGCTCGGGCGAGGCGTGATCGAGTCGCTCGTATGGACTGATCCCTGACTTAATCGTACCCATCAGGCCTCTGCAGCTTTATGCTGATGGGGGTTACCAGCTGAGAATTAGGCGTCTTGAGGGTACCCCTAATTATGGTCCCCAACAAATAGTGAATGCAAAAAGACACCAAAATGATACAATGTATCATGTGGATTATGATGATCCACGACCCAGCTCGGATGTGCACATAACCGAGGCTGGGACATCGGTAGATCCTAGACACATCAATTTGGGAAATTCTGATGAGTCTCTAAGGATTGATGAAATTGCCATCAACTATGTTGAGACTGGTGAAACATATGATAGAAAAGCTACTAATGTCGACATATATTTCTCCGAGCAGATTGCTGAGGACCTTCAAAATGATCTAGATCCTAAGACCATGGCAGAGTGCAGTAAGCGCTCGGATTGGATCAAATGGAAGGCAGCAATTGAAGCGAAGTTAGCCTCGCTTTACAAAAGAGAAGTTTTCTCGGCTGTAATACCTACACCACGTGATATCTTCCCTGTGGGATATAAGTGGGTTTTCATTCGGAAACGAAATGAAAATGGTGAGGTAGTGAGATACAAAGCAAGGCTAGTAGCACAAGGGTTTACGCAAAGACCCGGCGTTGATTTCAACGAAACTTATTCACCAGTTATGAGTGCAATAACATTCCGATATTTAATATCATTGGCAGTATAGAATCGTCTATCTTTGCAGTTGATGGACATAGTGACCGCATATCTTTATGGGTCACTGGATTCTGATATATACATGAAAGTTCCTGATGGAATAGATGTACCGAATCCAAAGGCAAAGCGCAACATGTATTGCGTAAAGTTGCAGAAGTCATTATATGGCTTAAAACAATCGGGCAGAATGTGGTACAACCGATTGAGTGAATTCTGATAGTCGCCTAGAGGGGGGTGAATAGGGCGAAACTGAAATTTACAAATATAAACACAACTACAAGCCGGGTTAGCGTTAGTAATAAAGAAACGAGTCCGCGAGACAGGGCGCAAAACAAATCCCAAGCGAATAAGCAAGTGAGACACGGAGATTTGTTTTACCGAGGTTCGGTTCTTGCAAACCTACTCCCCGTTGAGGAGGCCACAAAGGCCGGGTCTTTTTCAACCCTTCCCTCTCTCAAACGATCCCTCGGATCGAGTGAGCTTTCTTTTCTCAATCACTTGGAGCACAAAGTTCCCACAAGGACCACCACAAGTTTGGTGTCTCTTGCCTCAATTACAAGTGAGTTTGATCGCAATGAAGGAATCAAGAAAGCACGATTAAAAAGCCAAGCGACAAGAGCGACGAATAACACACGGATCACTTTCTCTCTCAAGTCACTAATCACTAGTGATCTCTTTTCTCAATTGTGAAACTTGGAGAGATGGAGGCTTTGAATGTGTCTTGGAATGGATTGCTAGCTCTTGTATTGAATGTTGAAGGTTGGAATGCTTGGGGGTAGCTTGAATGGAGGTGGTTGGGGTTGTATTTATAGCCACCAACCACTTCCTAGCCGTTGGGCCATTCTGCTGAGCGCGGACGGTCCGCCCTCCTGGTGCGGACGGTCCGCCCCTGTAGATCAACGGCTGAAAATGCAATGGTCAGCAGTAACGGCTATATCAACGGCTATATTGCATTTAATGCGTCGTCAGATGTCAGACAGAGCCAGTCGCGGACGGTCCGGTCGAGCACCCCGGACGGTCCGCGAGGCCCTCTATAATTCATTTCTCCGAACCCGTCACCTTCGGGTTTTTCGGTTTCTTATCGACCGGACGGTCCGCGCCTGAGGCCGGACGGTCCGCGCGAGGGCTCGGACGGTCTTTGCTTTTCCTCCGGACAGTCTGTAGTGGAAACTTGTGTTTTTGCATTGGTTCTGTCCGAGGGGTATCCCGATGTCGCGGACGGTCCGCCGCAAGAGCCCGGACGGTCCGCGCTTGGCCTGTTTTTCCAAAAAGCTTCTCCTGTCCGGAATAATCTACGGTATTCCGGACAGTCGATTTAGTATAGTTTGTATATGAACCTTTGGCACCTGTAGAACATATAATCTAGAGCAAACTAGTTAGTCCAGATTGTTTGTGTTGGGCGTTTCAACCACCAAAACTATTTAGGAACTCGGTGTACGCATAATTCCCTTTCAATCTCCCCCTTTTTGGTGATTGATGCCAACACAAACCAAAGCAAATATAGAAGTGCATAATTGAACTAGTTTGCATAATGTAAGTGTAAAGGTTGCTTGAAATTGAGCCAATCTAAATACTTATAAGATATGCATGGATTGTTTCTTGCTTATTTAACATTTTGGACCACGCTTGCACCACATGTTTTGTTTTTGCAAATGCTTTTGTAAATCCTTTTCGAAGTTCTTTTGCAAATAGTCAAAGGTAAATGAATAAGATTTTGCTAAGCATTTTCGAGATTTGAAATTTTCTCCCCCTGTTTCAATTGCTTTTCCTATGACTAAACAAAACCCCCCCTAAATGAGATTCTCCTCTTAGTGTTCAAGAGGGTTTTGATATACTACTTTCTTCCCCATTTGAACACAATAGAATACCAATTGAAAATATTCAACACTAAGTTTTTTTGAAATTGGTGGTGGTGCGGTCCTTTTGCTTTGGGCTCATTTCTCCCCCTTTTTGGCATGAATCGCCAAAAACGGAATCATTAGAGCCCTCGAAGTGCTATCTTCCCCTTTGGTCATAAATAAATGAGTTAAGATTATACCAAAGACGAAGTCCGATCCTTTAGCTTTGGGCTCTTATTCTCTCCCCAAAGTCCTTTTCTTTGATGCTCATGCTTGTCTCCCCCGAGAATGGAGAGTTGCTTGGAGTGACGGCGAGAGATGAGTTACGGAGTGGAAGCCTTTTGTCTTCGCCGTAGACTCCAATTCCCTTTCAATACACCTATGACTTGGTTTGAAATAGACTTGAAAACACATTAGTCATAGCATATGAAAGAGATATGATCAAAGGTATACAAATGAGCTATAAGTGCAAGTTAACAAAAGAAATTCCTAGAATCAAGAATATTTAGCTCATGCCTAAGTTTGTTAAAAGATTGTTCATCAAGAGGCTTGGTAAAGATGTCGGCTAATTGATCTTTAGTGTTAATGTATGAAATCTCGATATCTCCCTTTTGTTGGTGATCCCTAAGAAAATGATACCGAATGGCTATGTGTTTAGTGCGGCTATGCTCGACGGGATTGTCGGCCATTTTGATTGCACTATCATTGTCACATAGCAAAGGGACTTTGGTTAGTTTGTAACCGTAGTCCCACAGAGTTTGCCTCATCCAAAGCAATTGCGCGCAACAATGGCCTGCGGCAATATACTCGGCTTCGGCGGTGGAAAGAGCGACCGAATTTTGCTTCTTTGAAGCCCAAGACACCAAGGATCTTCCCAAGAACTGGCAAGTCCCCGATGTGCTCTTCCTATTGATTTTACACCCCGCCCAATCGGCATCCGAATAACCAATCAAATCAAATGTGGATCCCCTGGGATACCAAAGCCCAAACTTAGGAGTATAAGCCAAATATCTCAAGATTCGTTTTACGGCCGTAAGGTGAGCTTCCTTAGGGTCGGCTTGGAATCTTGCACACATGCATACGGAAAGCATAATATCCGGTCGAGATGCACATAAATAGAGTAGAGAACCTATCATCGACCGGTATACCTTTTGATCCACAGACTTACCTCCCGTGTCGAGGTCGAGATGCCCATTGGTTCCCATGGGTGTCTTGATGGGCTTGGCATCCTTCATCCCAAACTTGTTTAGAATGTCTTGAGTGTACTTCGTTTGGCTAATGAAGGTGCCTTCTTGGAGTTGCTTCACTTGAAATCCTAAGAAATACTTCAACTCCCCCATCATAGACATCTCGAACTTCTGTGTCATAATCCTACTAAACTCTTCACATGTAGACTCGTTAGTAGACCCAAATATAATATCATCAACATAAATTTGGCATACAAACAAGTCATTTTCAAGAGTTTTAGTAAAGAGTGTAGGATCGGCCTTTCCGACTTTGAATCCATTTGCAATAAGAAAATCTCTAAGGCATTCATACCATGCTCTTGGGGCTTGCTTGAGCCCATAAAGCGCCTTAGAGAGCTTATAGACATGGTTAGGATACTTACTGTCTTCAAAGCCGGGAGGTTGCTCAACATAGACCTCTTCCTTGATTGGTCCATTGAGGAAGGCACTTTTTACGTCCATTTGATAAAGCTTAAAGCCATGATAAGTAGCATAGGCTAATAATATGTGAATTGACTCAAGCCTAGCTACGGGTGCATAGGTTTCACCGAAATCCAAACCTTTGACTTGGGAGTATCCCTTGGCCACAAGTCGAGCTTTGTTCCTTGTCACCACACCATGCTCGTCTTGCTTGTTGCGGAAGACCCATTTGGTTCCTACAACATTTTGGTTAGGACGTGGAACTAAATGCCATACCTCATTCCTAGTGAAGTTGTTGAGCTCCTCTTGCATTGCCACCACCCAATCTGAGTCTTGAAGTGCTTCCTCCACCCTGTGTGGCTCAATAGAGGAAACAAACGAGTAATGTTCACAAAAATGTGCAACCCGAGATCTAGTAGTTACCCCCTTATGAATGTCGCCGAGGATGGTGTCAACGGGGTGATCTCGTTGGATTGCTTGGTGGACTCTTGGGTGTGGTGGCCTTTGCTCTTCATCCTCCTTGTCTTGATCATTTGCATCTTCCCCTTGATCTATGCCGTCATCTTGAGGTGTCTCATTTGATTGATCTTCTTCTTCATCAACTTGAGCTTCATCCTCATTTTGAGTCGGTGGAGATGCTTGCGTGGAGGAGGATGGTTGATCTTGTGTAGTTGGAGGCTCTTCGGATTCCTTAGGACACACATCCCCAATGGACATGTTCCTTAGCGCTATGCATGGAGCCTCTTCATCACCTATCTCATCAAGATCAACTTGCTCTACTTGAGAGCCGTTAGTTTCATCAAACACAACGTCACATGAGACTTCAACTAGTCCAGTGGACTTGTTAAAGACCCTATATGCCCTTGTGTTTGAGTCATAACCAAGTAAAAAGCCTTCTACAGTCTTAGGAGCAAATTTAGATTTTCTACCTCTTTTAACAAGAATAAAGCATTTGCTACCAAAGACTCTAAAATATGAAATATTGGGCTTTTTACCGGTTAGGAGTTCATATGATGTCTTCTTGAGGATTCGGTGTAGATATAACCGGTTGATGGCGTAGCAGGCGGTGTTGACCGCCTCGGCCCAAAACCGATCCGAAGTCTTGTACTCATCAAGCATGGTCCTTGCCATGTCCAGTAGAGTTCGATTCTTCCTCTCCACTACACCATTTTGTTGAGGTGTGTAGGGAGAAGAGAACTCATGCTTGATGCCCTCCTCCTCAAGAAAGTCTTCTATTTGTGAGTTTTTGAACTCCGTCCCATTGTCGCTTCGAATTTTCTTGATCCTTAAGTCAAACTCATTTTGAGCCCGTCTCAAGAATCCCTTTAAGGTCTCTTGGGTTTGAGATTTTTCCTGTGAAAAGAATACCCAAGTGAAGCGAGAATAATCATCCACAATAACTAGACAGTACTTACTTCCGCCTATGCTTATGTAAGCGATCGGGCCGAATAGGTCCATGTGTAGGAGCTCCAGTGGCTTGTCACTAGTCATGATGTTCTTGTGTGGATGATGAGTCCCAACTTGCTTCCCGGCTTGGCATGTGCTACAAATCCTGTCTTTCTCAAAATGTACATTTGTTAGTCCTAAAATGTGCTCTCCCTTTAGAAGCCTATGAAGATTCTTCATTCCAACATGGGCTAGTCGGCGGTGCCAGAGCCAACCCAAGTTAGTCTTAGCAACCAAGCAAGTGTCGAGTTCAGCTCTATCAAAATCTACCAAGTATAGCTGACCCTCTAACACTCCCTTGAATGCTATTGAATCATCACTTCTTCTAAAGACAGTAACACCTACATCAGTAAATAGACAATTGTAGCCCATTTGACATAATTGGGATACGGAAAGCAAATTGTAATCTAAAGAATCTACAAGAAAAACATTGGAAATAGTATGGTCAGGTGATATAGCAATTTTACCCAATCCTTTGACCAAACCTTGATTTCCATCCCCGAATGTGATAGCTCGTTGGGGATCTTGATTTTTCTCATATGAGGAGAACATCTTCTTCTCCCGTGTCATGTGGTTTGTGCACCCGCTGTCGAGTATCCAACTTGAGCCCCCAGATGCATAAACCTACAAAACAATTTTAGTTCTTGACTTTAGGTACCCAAACGGTTTTGGGTCCTTTGGCATTAGAAACAAGAACTTTGGGTACCCAAACACAAGTCTTGGAGCCCTTGTGTTTGCCCCCAACAAACTTGGCAACTACCTTGCCGGATTTGTTAGTTAAAACATACGATGCATCAAAAGTCTTAAATGAAATGTCATGATCATTTGATGCACTTGGAATTTTCTTTCTAGGCAACTTAGCACGGGTTGGTTGCCTAGAGCTAGATGTCTCACCCTTATACATAAAAGCATGGTTAGGGCCAGAGTGTGACTTCCTAGAATGAATTTTCTTAATTTTGCTCTCGGGATAACCGGCAGGGTACAAAATGTAACCCTCGTTATCCTGAGGCATGGGAGCCTTGCCCTTAACAAAGTTAGACAAGTTCTTAGGGGGAGCATTAAGTTTGACATTGTCTCCCCTTTGGAAGCCAATGCCATCCTTAATGCCAGGGCGTCTCCCATTATAGAGCATACTTCTAGCAAATTTAAACTTTTCATTTTCTAAGTTATGCTCGGCAATTTTAGCATTTAATATTGCTATATGATCATTTTGTTGTTTAATTAAAGTCATGTGATCATGAATAGCTTTAATATCAACATCTCTACATCTAGTACAAATAGAAGTGTGCTCAACGGTAGATGTAGAGGGTTTGCAAGATTTTAATTCAATAACCTTAGCATGCAACATATCATTCTTAGTTCTAAGGTCGGAAATAGTAGTATTGCAAACATCAAAATCTTTAGCCTTAGCAATCAAATTTTCATTTTCTACTCTAAGGCTAGCAAGAGAATTATTCAATTCCTTAATCTTAGCAAGCAAATCATCATTATCATTTCTAAGATTGGGAATTGAGACATCACAAACATGAGAATCAACCTTAGCAATTAGACTAGCATTTTCATTTCTAAGGTTGTCAATAGTCTCATGGCAAGTGCTTAGCTCACTAGACAATCTTTCACACTTTTCAACTTGTAGAGCATAAGCATTTTTAACCTTAACATGCTTTTTATTTTCCTTGATTAGGAAGTCCTCTTGGGAGTCCAAGATATCATCCTTCTCATGGATGGCACTAATTAATTCATTTAATTTCTCCTTTTGTTGCATGTTTAGGTCGGCAAAAAGGGTACGCAAATTATTCTCCTCATCACTAGCATCATCATCACTAGAGGATTCATATTTAGTGGAGGATTTAGTTTTAACCTTCTTCCTTTTGCCGTCCTTTGCCATGAGGCACTTGTGGCCGACGTTGGGGAAGAGGAGTCCTTTGGTGACGGCGATGTTGGCGGCGTCCTCGTCGGAGGAGGAGTCGGTGGAGCTCTCGTCAGAGTCCCACTCGCGGCACACGTGGGCATCGCCGCCCCTCTTCTTGTGGTACCTCTTCTTTTCTTTCCTCCTTCCCTTCTTGTCGTTATCCCTGTCACTGTCACTTGATAATGGACATTTAGCGATAAAGTGACCGGGCTTACCACACTTGTAGCAAACCTTCTTGGAACGGGATTTGTAATCCTTCCCCTTCCGTTGCTTGAGGATTTGGCGAAAGCTTTTGATGATTAAAGCCATCTCCTCATTGTCGAGCTTGGAGGCGTCAATTGGTTGTCTATTCGGTGTAGACTCCTCCTTCTTCTCCTCCGTCGCCTTGAATGCCACCGGTTGTGCTTCGGACGTGGAGGGTTCATCAAGCTCGTTGATCCTTTTGGAGCCTTTGATCATGCATTCAAAGCTCACAAAATTCCCGATAACTTCATCGGGGGTCATTTGAGTATATCTAGGATTACCACGAATTAATTGAACTTGAGTGGGGTTAAGGAAAATGAGTGATCTAAGAATAACCTTAACCACCTCGTGGTCATCCCACTTCTTGCTCCCGAGGTTGCGCACTTGGTTCACCAAAGTCTTGAGCCGGTTGTACATGTCTTGTGGCTCTTCCCCTTGGCGAAGTCGAAAGCGACCGAGCTCCCCCTCGATCGTTTCCCGCTTGGTGATCTTTGTTAGTTCATCACCCTCGTGCGCGGTCTTAAGGAGGTCCCAAATTTCCTTTGCATTCTTCAACCCTTGCACCTTGTTGTATTCCTCTCTATTTAGAGAGGCCAAGAGTATGGTTGTGGCTTGGGAGTTGAAGTGCTCGATTTGGGCCACCTCGTCCTCATCATAATCCTCATCCCCTACGGATGGTACCTGTGCTCCAAACTCAACAACATTCCATATACTTTTGTGGAGTGAGGTTAGATGAAATTTCATTAAATCACTCCACATAGCATAATCTTCGCCATTAAAGGTTGGCGGTTTGCCTAATGGAACGGAAAGTAATGGAGTATGTCTAGATGTACGAGGATAGTGTAAGGGGATCTTACTAAACTTCTTACGCTCGTGGCGTTTAGAAGTTACGGAGGGCGCATCGGAGTCGGAGGTCGACGTTGATGAAGTGTTGGTCTCGTAGTAGACCACTTTCCTCATCCTCTTATGCTTGTCGTCTTTCCGATGCGACTTGTGAGAAGAAGATTTTTCCTTCTTCTCTTTGTGGTGAGAAGAGGAAGATCTTTTCTCCTTCCGTTTGGAGGAGTCCTTCTTCTTCTCCTTCCTCTTGGTGCGGGACTCTTCCGATGAAGTGCTCCCGTGGCTTGTAGTGGGCTTTTCGCCGGTCTCCATCTCCTTCTTGGCGTGATCTCCCGACATCACTTCGAGCGGTTAGGCTCTAATGAAGCACCGGGCTCTGATACCAATTGATAGTCGCCTAGAGGGGGGGTGAATAGGGCGAAACTGAAATTTACAAATATAAACACAACTACAAGCCGGGTTAGCGTTAGTAATAAAGAAACGAGTCCGCGAGAGAGGGCGCAAAACAAATCCCAAGCGAATAAGCAAGTGAGACACGGAGATTTGTTTTACCGAGGTTCGGTTCTTGCAAACCTACTCCCCGTTGAGGAGGCCACAAAGGCCGGGTCTTTTTCAACCCTTCCCTCTCTCAAACGATCCCTCGGATCGAGTGAGCTTTCTTTTCTCAATCACTTGGAGCACAAAGTTCCCACAAGGACCACCACAAGTTTGGTGTCTCTTGCCTCAATTACAAGTGAGTTTGATCGCAATGAAGGAATCAAGAAAGCACGATTAAAAAGCCAAGCGACAAGAGCGACGAATAACACACGGATCACTTTCTCTCTCAAGTCACTAATCACTAGTGATCTCTTTTCTCAATTGTGAAACTTGGAGAGATGGAGGCTTTGAATGTGTCTTGGAATGGATTGCTAGCTCTTGTATTGAATGTTGAAGGTTGGAATGCTTGGGGGTAGCTTGAATGGAGGTGGTTGGGGTTGTATTTATAGCCACCAACCACTTCCTAGCCGTTGGGCCATTCTGCTGAGCGCGGACGGTCCGCCCTCCTGGTGCGGACGGTCCGCCCCTGTAGATCAACGGCTGAAAATGCAATGGTCAGCAGTAACGGCTATATCAACGGCTATATTGCATTTAATGCGTCGTCAGATGTCAGACAGAGCCAGTCGCGGACAGTCCGGTCGAGCACCCCGGACGGTCCGCGAGGCCCTCTATAATTCATTTCTCCGAACCCGTCACCTTCGGGTTTTTCGGTTTCTTATCGACCGGACGGTCCGCGCCTGAGGCCGGACGGTCCGCGCGAGGGCTCGGACGGTCTTTGCTTTTCCTCCGGACAGTCTGTAGTGGAAACTTGTGTTTTTGCATTGGTTCTGTCCGAGGGGTATCCCGATGTCGCGGACGGTCCGCCGCAAGAGCCCGGACGGTCCGCGCTTGGCCTGTTTTTCCAAAAAGCTTCTCCTGTCCGGAATAATCTACGGTATTCCGGACAGTCGATTTAGTATAGTTTGTATATGAACCTTTGGCACCTGTAGAACATATAATCTAGAGCAAACTAGTTAGTCCAGATTGTTTGTGTTGGGCGTTTCAACCACCAAAACTATTTAGGAACTCGGTGTACGCCTAATTCCCTTTCAAATTCCTTTTGAGTAAGGGATACACGAAAAATGATGATTGCCCGTGCGTCTTCATCAAAAGATCCAAAGTGGGATTCTGTATCATATCAGTTTATGTTGATGACCTTAACATCATAGGAAATAAACTTGATATTGATGAAGCACGTCATCATTTAACGACGGAATTTGAGATGAAGGATTTGGGTAAAACCAAATTTTGCTTAGGTCTACAACTTGAGCATTTACCTTCAGGAATCCTTGTACATCAAAGTACATATACCCAAAAGGTATTAGAAAAATTCAATATGCATATGTCTTATCCTTCAAAGACTCCTATGGTGGTCAGATCTTTGGATTTAGAGAAAGATCCATTCAGACCACGGGATGATGAAGAACAGATATTGGGACCGGAGTTCCCATATCTCAGTGCTATTGGTGCATTGATGTATCTTGCTAACAATACCCGGCCGGATATTGCTTTTGCAAAAAATTTGTTAGCAAGGCACAGTTCTGCTCCAACGAAACGACACTGGGTTGGCATTAAGAATATTTTCCGATACCTAAATGGCACAAAGGATCTAGGACTCTTTTATAAAAGAAGTAATGATCCTAGTTTAATTGGGTATACAGATGCTGGCTATTTATCTGATCCCCATAATGGCCGATCGCAAACAGGATTCGTATTCTTACAAGGTGGAACTGCCATATCGTGGAAATCGTCTAAGCAGACTTTGGTGACCACGTCCACCAACCATTCTGAAATAATTGCATTATTTGAAGCATCACGTGAATGTGTATGGCTTTGTAGAATGGTGAATCATATACTCACAACTTGTGGTATTGGTTCTCTTGACTCACCAACAATTATCTATTAAGATAATTCAGCTTGTGTTGTTCAGATGGATACAGGTTATATCAAGAGTAATATCAATAAGCATATTTCTCCTAAACTGTTTTATCCCCATGAACTTCAGGAAAAAGGGGATATAAACATCTTGCAAACAAAGTCTTGTGATAATCTTGCAGATCTATTCACAAAATCTCTACCATACTCTACATTTCAGGAATGTGTTGAGGGGATTGGTATGAGAAGACTTAAGTGCTTGCAAGGTTCAGGGGGAGTAATTCTCCGTGATATATAACCTGTATTGAACCATCATATTACACTCTTTTCTTTGTATGAGTTTTGCCTTGCTAAGGTTTTCTCATCCAAAGTTTTTAACGAGGTAATATCAACAAAGCTATATGCTTCATAATTAATTTTCCCCACAGGGGTTTTTATACATGATGATCACAAGCATATTTTCTTTTGGAGACTAAGTGAGATTATTCTCATTATCCAAAGGATATTGTATACTCCTTATTTTTTTCACAGGGTTTTTTAGGAGTTCAAATATTGGATGACAACTTGCAGATGATCAAATGTATTTGGATTGATCAAGGGGGAGTGTTACAAAAGTTTCACATGTGATCAATTCCAACTGGTGGCAGTTATTGCCTAAGGGTCGCACCCTTTGGGGACTCTGTGGTCTGTACTATATATACATCTATCTCTGCAATAAAGAATTGGTCCTCTGTCATTCTCTTTTTATTCTCTCCACTGGTTCACCACTGAGCACTGCAATAGAACGCAACAGTAACCACCAATTCTTGGCAAAGAATTTGTTAAAAAAAAGTAAAGACAAAAGAGCACCGTCCATGACGTTTTGACCTCGTCGTTATAATCTACCAACGGGCCTTTAAATTAGGAGAAGGGTGCAACATATGCTGGGCGTTTGAGCCCATCACATACCGGAGCCCTTAAGGGCTGATTTGGTGACCCGGGATTCCGGGAGGATTGGAGGGGATTGAGGGGGAAATTAGTTTATTTCCCCCTCAATCTCCTCCAATCCTCCCGTGATCCTCTTGTCACCAAATCAATCCTAAGGGACGGAGATTCACGGAGCAAGCAGCGCGTGCCAACAAAATTTTCGCGCGTCTGCGTTTGGATGTAGAATAAATGTAAAAAAAATTAAACTCTACACGCCCTTTTTTTCTTTGATCCGGCGTCTTTCTTTTTCTAAGAAGAAATCGAGGCATCAAAAGATATGAAGACATCTCTCTCTCTCTCTTTGTCAATCAACACATCTCTCTCTTTCTTCAGTCAGTGGCGTATGGAATTTCACTGAATATGAAGGATCGGTCAGAATCTGATTTGTAAAAAAAAAAGGGTACGAATATGAGTCCTAAAAACAGGTGTTAGATTGTTTTTTTTTTTGACAACATGAGTGCAGAACAGCAGAAGTTCTGTCATCCCACAAAGGGAGGAAAGAAGGTTTTAAAAACGAATTTGAGTTTCGTCCGTGTCTGAAACAAGTTAAGAAAGGCACAAAGGTGACAAAATTTACATGTAAGGCTCACTCCCTCCTCACGTTCTTTTCCTTATGTCATCCGTAGCGGTTTTCTCTAAAATTTTCACCTAAATCATTTTTTTGCGTCACATCATCAACATTTCATTTCATACATTTTCATCTTCCGCAGCGGTTCCTCCTATATTTTTTCTCTATACCCTCACTACAACCATAAAATATCATTTCTTATATCTACTTTTCAACTACTATCTATTTTTCATTTACTAACAATTACTCGTGGACCCACTGCTACTGAAATGAACAGTCTGAAGGGTGTGAATAGTGAAACGCTAAATCTAGAGGGAGAGAGAAAGGGACCGGCCGGTAGAGAGCCCTGCAGGGGGCAACGCTGCGGGCATGGAGCGCCCCCTACAAGCGTCATGCAAGGGGAGAGAGCTGGCTGGAGCCTTAGCCAGTCCTGGGTGCATCGCTCGACCCAAGTGGGGGCTAAGAGCAACTCCAAAAGAAAATGGGAAAAAAATCCCTAAAAACTGATTATGAGGGACATACACAAACATTTACAGGTGTGAAACAAGGTGATCCTCCAACAATTCCCTCAAAATAAAAAACTAAAAACAAAACTAGGCCAAATTTTAAAAATTGTAGGGCCATTTTGCCTAAATTGCTGGTCCATTTCATTTTATGCATGTCGCTGGCACTTTTATTTGTGTTGCATGTCGCACAGACTCGCCCGTTGCGCAGGATTGGGGGAGAAATCTAGTCACTCATATTTGCGGGATGCTTAGCTTAGTTTCTGGGACGCGAAAAATTATGGACAGTTATTGGAGTTCTGTTGGAATAATAAAAACTGAGTTTCACCTTTAAACAAGGTTTTGGGGAGTTTTTGAGTCGTTACTTGGAGATGCTCTAATGGGGTGGTGTGGATGCCAATTGTGACGGTTGGACCTTGGGCATGATTGGCCTCCTCTACAGTTAAGTCTTTTCTTACCGTAAAATAGTAGGTTGATAAACTCTTTTTCAAATCAAATAGACTGATTATCAACCATTCCACTAGTTTGGAAGGGGGGTTAGGAGGAAACCTTTACCCTAGACTGAGGTAAATTTAGGATTTTTCATCCTGAATTTAAACTCGCGTAAGGTTTAGGATTTAGGGTTTAGGGTGCAGCCCGCTCGTTCCCAGGTTTGGCAAAGGCATTTTTGTAACAGTACAGCGAAAACCGCACCGTTTCAGAGTTAATTTGGTGACAAGACAAGGGAATCACGGGGATTGGATTGGAGGGCCGCTGCGCTCGGTGAAGACCACCATCTTTTTTTTTTGTTTTGCTATTTTTTCCCCTTTTCGCCTGCACTACCGATTATGCAGAGGGTTAGAGCCTCGAGGCACTGGTCTTGCGGACGCTCGATAAAGTCGGTCGGGAGGAGAATCGTCACTGCCAAGATGCTCTTGCCCTCTCGCCATTTCGTACGCCTGCCCCACCACGCGAGACGCCGGCCTCTCGTCTTCTCCGGCGACGATCAGCCTCCCTTGCTGGTGGACTGGAACTGCTGCTGCTCGGCGGGTTTCTCTCCCCCAGAGTTTTAATTAAGTAGCGGAGCACCAAAAGGTTCGGTGGGGGTGGCGTGTCCCTTGCTCCAGCTGTAGGCCGTCTGATTACTATTTGCAATGCATGTTAGCAGCATTTGTTTAACACGCGACTGATGATTCGTCGTCATCTCATACGGGTTGTGATGACGCCATGGGTTGTATGATTGATTACTCGAGGGCAAAATGAGCAGTTGGGCTGGACGGCAGCCGGATCTGGATTGGAGAATGGCCTGTAGGGTCCAAAAGTTCCAGCAGTGCCCGCCCCTATATATCGTCTTCTCATCCCTAAGAAAAACGCCGAGGTGTTCTTCAGCTAGCTCCCAATCATGCATGTCGCGTTAGGGCTTGTTCGGTTAGCTCTTAATCCATATGGATTGAGTGGGATTGGGTGGGTTTAAATCTCAAGCAAGCCAAATTTCTTCTCAATTTTTCCAATCTCATCCAATCCATAGGTAACGAGATTAACCGAACAAGGCCTTAAGTGGACAGGCCGGGTTATATTCCAAGAATAATTCTCCACGATTTCATATTATAACAAGTCACAGGTCACTTAGTAGTTAGTAAGCATCATAATTTCGATTATATTGTCCAGCTGAATAATAGAGAAAATCCATTGAAAAGACTACAACAGCTAAGCATGTAGTGTAGGAAAACTAGGATGTCAGAATTTCTCGGCTCCCAAAAAGTTTTTTTTTTTAAAAAAAACAAAGTCTATTCCGATCTCTACAAGAGTTCTGCACTCGATCGTCCATTACCACAAAGTTTTAGTCTCCGGCCGGCTGACGAAGAGTAGCCCTCAACAAAAGCGTGAGAGACCGTATAAGCCAACTAGCAGCAAGCAAACGAAGCTCTAAGCCTACACCAGTACTGCTATTTTACATGACCCAGGTCAGTTATGCAGAGGATTCGGCCCCTGGGGCACCAGCCTCTTGGACGACACACCCACACCAAGCATGTGCTTGCAACAGTCGCCAAGAAGGTGTCGCCCTGCCGCCGAAGAATCTTGCTGCTGGTCGGTCTTAGACAAGAAGCAGCCTCTGGCCGGCGGCGACGGCGACGGCGAGCCACCGCCTCCGCTGTCGCTGACTTCTGAGACATGCGGTTCTGCTGCAACTCTTCGGCCGTAGCAGCTGACGGTGGTCGCCAGGTCGGCCATTAGGAGAAGGCTGACGAGCACCAGCGTCGGCGTGGCTGTTAGGTGTCTCCTCCTCGCCATGACGCGACGCTGCGATTTATATTATTCAAAGAGAGGCGTTAGAGGAGACAAGGTGAGGTATACTGAGGTGAAGCTAGGGAATCGGGGAAGAAGAATTGGACCCCGGTCCCCGGAAGCAGGCCGGAAGTCTGTTTGCCGTTTGCGCACAACACAAATGTGATGCTTTGTTGCGAGGAGATTATTTTGTGGATCGTCGCCAACTACTTTAATTCCGGCATCGGGAAAGTCTAACGGCAGGTATAGATGTCACGACGACCACGGGCTTGACTTGTCACCGGCGAGGCGGCGACGCGTGACGTCGTGACAGATTGGTGCTCTTGCTGTTACGCTGAAACGCCTGAACGGAAAACGCTGGCTGTTGCTGTGCGTGAGAACGGAAAGTGTGCCAGGATCGAGCCGGGACTTTGCAGAGGCTGGTGTGTTGTCTAGACGTTGGGGCTTAAAGGACATGCATGCCTCTGCTTAGCGTGACGTAGTCGTCCACGGGCGCAGAAGAGCACAAGCTGCACTGTGTCACCAATTCCATTGTTAGGTGTAGATAAATCTCTACTATTCTACAAGGAGGTAAGAGGGCGTCCACAATTGGTGCGCCATGCCCCCGCCTCCCCCCCCCCCACGCCTTCCCCTTCCCTGAGAAAGCCGCCCCGCTCGCGGGCGCGCCTGCCTCCGCGACAACCGCCGCCCCCCGCTCGCAATTCTTCCTAGCCACCGCAATGCCCGCCGCGCCCGGTGCCCTCCCCCACCCACCACTATCCTCGCTCCTCATATATGGCACTAGATCCACCTTCCTCCCTGACCTCCTCGCCACCGTTGCTCGCCCCTCTCCTAGCTCCTCCTAGATCCATCTAAATCGTCGGTGGCAACCACCAGAAGCAGCCCCACCCCCACCCGCTCCTCGCTGTGGCATATTTCCCCTCCTCGTTGTGCTCTACCTTCTCGTCGCCGCACACACTCCTTCACTCCAGCCCATAGCTATCGCGCGTTCGTAGTTCACGGCATCCCGCCACACCACTCTGAAAGCTCTTTTGTGAGTTTTGGTGTTTGGATGA
Source organism: Zea mays (assembly GCF_902167145.1). NCBI lineage: Eukaryota > Viridiplantae > Streptophyta > Magnoliopsida > Poales > Poaceae > Zea > Zea mays. Next base: position 25,122,569 of record NC_050100.1, on the reverse strand, counting down.
CAACTCAATTAAAGGACTAACAAGTGTACTAAGTGTTGAACATGTGCTTAAGGTAAAGCCTACAGGGTTCAACACAAGTGAACAAATGTGATGGTCCAAGAACTGGATTATGGACATCACAAGTAAGATGGACATTGCATAAAGTGAGACTCGGGTGCGTAGCTCGGAGACAACTGATCAAGCCAAGGACGGAGGCAAGAAGAGCTTCGAGGTACCAAGTGCACGGGAGAAGGTCAAGGAGGCTGAGGAACCCAAAGCCAAGGGTGAAGAAGAAGGCTTGCAAAGTCAAGGGTGATCGAGTTGAGAACAGCTACGGCACATCAAGGATCACTACATAAGGACGTGACTTACAACCAATGAGGTAACAGCTACAGTTATGTGGTGTAAGTCATAAGGCTCAAGATCAAGCTCTAAGAAGGAGATCAAGGTCACTAGAAGGAGAACAAGTGTCAAAACCAGAACTGGAAGCAGCCCAAAAGAGCTAAGTTCACCTTAATCTTTAGTTTGGGTTGTTCCTATGTTTGGAGATGTTCTATGTGACCTTTGCAGGATGTTGGAGCCAAGAAATGTCAATCTAGATCAAGTCAAGCCGACTTGATGATTTATGAGTCCAACATCAAAGCTCAAGCATGTGAAATGCTATAGATGTAATAATTAAGAGAAGGTATGTTTCTAGACTTAGTACATTGGTTTTTGTGGACTAATATACTTGTCTAAGTGTTATAAACAGAAAGAAGAAGAAAAGGAAAGAGGTGCAAAAGGCTTGGCTATGTACAGCCAAGACTCAGCTCAGTCTGGCACACCGGACTGTCCGGTGGTGCACCGTACAATGTCCGGTGGTGCACCGGACAGTGTCCGGTGCGCCAGGTTGAACTCCGGTGAACAGGCCGCTCTCGGGAGGAGTCTGGCGACGTACGACTATAATTCACCGGACTATCCGGTGGTGCACCGGACTGTCCGGTGAGCCAACGGTCGGCTTGGGCAACGGTCGGCCGCGCGATCTGCGCGTGACGCGTGGCCGAGCCAACGGTCAAATAGGGGCACCAGACTGTCCGGTGTGCACCGGACATTGTCCGGTGCGCCAACGGCTCCAGGACTGCAACGGTCGACTGCTCCATTTATGGAAGGAAATCAGGCACCGGACAGTGTTCAGTGGTGCACCGGACTGTCCGGTGCGCCACCCGACAGAAGGCAAGATTTGCCTTCCTGGATTGCTTCCAACGGCTCCTAGGCCCCTTGTGCCTATAAAAGGGACCCCTAGGCGCCTCAAGCAACATAGAAGTGCAGCCAACAAGTGTAGAAATCACCCGAACCAATTCTTACTCTCCCTCTTGTGTGTAACTCTATAGTTTGTGTAGAAGGCACAGCTATAAGCCTTTAGAGAGAGGAGAAGTGCTGCTAAGAGTTAGAGCAAGGTCTTGAGCATATCGTTACTCTACCGAGGTGCTGCCAAGAAGTTTGTAAGCAGCCATGGTGTTGTTGTAACCCAACTCAATAGTGAAAGGCTCTATCTGTCATACTGACAGATCTGAGCAAACGGAGGAAGGAGTTGAAATAGACTCCAAGCCCAGGTATGGCTAACTCCAACGAGGACTAGGCAAGCATTTCAGGCTTGGCCGAACCTCGGGATAAATCCTTGCGTCTGTGTGCTCTGTTCTGTATTGTATCCTGACTCTCTATCTTACTCGCCTTTATATCTGCACTTCAATACTTATCTGTGGTATAAGCTTTATTTGAAGTGCATGACATTTTGAGACAGGATCTTCTATTCCGCTGCAACCTACTCGAAGAGTCTTCTCATTCCACTGCGTGCTAAGTCTTCGAGTAGAGTAAGATTTTAAGTTTTAAAGTGATAAGTTTAATTCGCCTATTCACCCCCCCCCTCTAGGCGACATCCAGATCCTATTCTCGGGTCAAAGGGAACTTTCAATTGGTATCAGAGCTAGGCCTCTCCAGTGTGGGCTTAGCCTTCCGGAGATAACGATGTCGTCACAAGAGGTAACTGTAGAACTTCTTTTAGGCGATGGTTCTAATTACAAATTTTGGTCTGTCTCTATTTACAAAGCTTTCATGAATATTGATTCTGATTTGAGACAGATCTTTAGTAGAAGTATTTTCCCTCTGATTTTAGTAAAAATCCTTCTAATGAAGAACTAAGATGTTTATCTCTCAATCACCATGCTTGCAACATCTTAGTTGACTCTCTTTCTAGAAGTGCTTATTTTGCCATCATGAGCAGTGATAGTGATCTATTTGTTGATGCTCATGATTTATGGAATAGAATTAAAGAAAAATATTCTGTGGCAAACTGTGATGCTCCTACTCCCTATATTACTTGTGTTACTAACCATTCAGAGGGAGAAGAACAAGAACAATGGCACCCAAACAATGAATCCACCTTGTCGACAAGTTTGTTCTCCACTAGTGATAAATGTTTTATTGCTAACAATGACGATGGAGACGAAAGCCATGATGAGGAGGAATATGAGGATGATAGCGAGGATGAATCTTCATCATCACAAGGTACATTTTCCTATATTGCTTCCACTGACATTAATGACAGGGAAAATGAGACCGATGATGTGGAAGAAGAGGAGATTCGCCGTTTCTACAATCATCTCAACAAAGCGGACAAAGCTCTCTTAGTTAAGTTGTTGAGAAGGAACAAGGAACAAGGCGAGACGCTTCTCAGGCTAGAGGAGACTCTCATCAAAACAAACAACAGCCTGGAGAAGATGACCAAAGAACATGAGGAGCTAAGGTGCTCTCATGATGCCTTGGTCTAACGGTATGATTCAATGTTATTTGAGCAAAGTAATAATGATGACGCTCCATCTAATGTTGCTCAACTTAAAACTGAAAATTCTATGCTTAGAAGTCAAGTAGAAACAATGAATTTAGAAAAGCTTGCTCTTAGTGAAAAGTATGATACGTTGTCATACTCTCATAGTAAACTAGTTGATGATCATATCATGCTCGATATTGCTCATGAGGTAGTAATTACTAGTTTAAACTCATATGAACCTCATTCTTGCACTAGTAATCAATTGGTCAAAATATTATCATGTGTTGACCTCCACCGCCCCAAGAAAGGCCAATCTTTGTTTGAGAAACAAGTTGCAGGATCAAAAAGGAAATTGCTTGGGAACAAGAAACAAAGACAATTAAGGAGAAGATGCCTTGCTCGACTTCCGCAAGATATCTACGAACACGTGGTGAAGAAGCTTGAGGAAGGAGAAACCGCAGCAAGGGTCAAACTCCATAAGAAGGATGTTCCCAAAGCAATAAATGAAGAAATCAACATGAACAAGGAAAAAGGTAAAATTTCAATTAATCATGTTGTTTGCACTGATCATCTCTCCATGTCATTCAAGTACAAAAAGGGAAAATGAAAAAGGAGGTGCTTCAAGTGCAAGAAGTTAGGCCACCTCATCGCGTCTTGTCCGTACAAAGACAAGAATGAAGGGACAAGGAGTTGTTTTGGATGCAACAATAAGGACCACATGATCACCTCATGTTCGGTCATGAAGAATCAAGGATGTGCATCCTCCAAGGTGACCCTCACCAAGGAAAATGACAAACAACAAGCGTCATGTCAGGTTGAGCGACGCTTCTGCTACAAGTGTGGTGAGCAGGGTCATCTATCCAAGGTATGTTATAAAGGTAAGATTCCTAAGCAAGTGAATTTGTCTCAATCTTATTCGCGTAGGAGACCCAAATCATACACTTGTGCTAAATCTATAACGAGATCACCTAGAACTAGCACAAAGGCAATTTGGGTACCAAAGGCACATATAGATGATCATTATGGACCCATCCCGAGATGGGTACCAAACTGTGATAACTAGACCATGCAGGTGCCTTGAGATGGACTGGAGACCATGGGAGAGCTTAAGACGGTTATCTAAAACTCTATGCTTAAGCTGTTAATTGTTTTGGTGTTTATTGACCCAAGGTTGAATTATTGTGAGACACTAATCCCATGTTCATCTCAAGTGAAATGAGGTGTATAGGTCCTTAATCATTATTGGTGAATCAAACAAAGGACCTTGATGAGATTCTTCAACTTGCTCTCCATAGGATGGTACCCTTGTATCATAAGTACTTTGTTGATAATCAGTATTGCTCGGTGTGTTACCTGTCCTTGGAGTAGTTATTTCTCTTGATTGCCTGTGTTGAGTATCTTTCAATCAATGATTAGTGATTTCCAAGATCGTAACCATGCGTGCTTAATCATGATTAGGTGCTCTCAATTGGTATCTTATCATTGCTTAATCATTCTTTGGGTAACTTATCATTTGAGATATCCTCCATGATTAACTATTGTTGTGTTCGTGAATAAACCTGCATCCCGTTGTGAGTTTTGCTATATGGTTTTATGATTAGCCTGTGTGGAAATATGACATATTGCTTAGTTTATATGATGATCCTATTGTGGCACCATGTGTTATGCCTCTAATGCCTCTAATGCATTCTCTCGAGCTATGAAGTGCATAAATAATAGGGAACTTTCAGTTGGTTTGTGGTAATAACTGGTGCTCTCATGGCCATACTGGTAAAAGGCAAAGGTATGGAAAATGGAACTGTGCAATTTTATTGAATATCTTGAAGTTCCATTGATTGTGATCATAGTTGTGTTCTTACATTTCACTGGTAGTACCGTGGCTTAGGAGACTTATGCCTTAAAATGTTTGTTTCTTCTGGTGTACCTAAAGAACCTTCTTAACTATGATGTGCTTAAGACATGATCGTGTTGTTTTTCAATTGATATATGTGATGCAATGATAGTTAAGTATGAAGCATGTCTAAGTTGCGTGTAAATGTTAGACTTTCTGTGAGTATTCAATTGGCTTAGGTGCTCCTGAGGCATGCATTGTTGTATTTAGTCAACCTTTCATTTAGCCTTCAATTTGTATTAAGCGGCTTTCAATTTGGTATTTAATTGATATCTCTTTGGGATGAAAGTGATAGAGTATGCCTTGACCAAGGTATGTTGTGATCCCCTCTAGTTCTAAGGAAGCTAGAATGTGCAAAGTGCAAGTCATTCAAATACTTGATGCACAACTTGAGGGGAGCACACGTAACTTGTGTCTTTTGAGACTAACTGTTTCTTGAGCAATCTTGTATAGTCTCTAGGTGGAAAAGAGAAGATGAGCAAGAAATGGAGCAATCAGGACTTGGGTACCTCTGTAAGTCAAGAAATTTATATCTCAAGTCGTGAGTAAGTGCATATTTTTAGATTGCTCATGCTCTATAATATCTGGTGATAATAGATGCTTATTCTTAAATATCATGGAGCTATGATAATAAATGAACTTTGCAATTGGTATCTTTCAATTGGTAGCCGTGATAGTTTGCTTCAATTGACATCTTTTGATAATCATTAGAATAGAAGTTTCTTCTTGTGCCCAATACTATAACTTGTTCTAAGTTTGGTGTCTTAGCAACAAGAAAAAGTTAGGATAAAGAATTAGGCACAAGTGTGGAGAAGCTCTCGAGAGATTAAATACTTTCAAGATGGGAAGTACACTACAATATGGTAAAGGTACAAAAGGAAGTATTACTCTTTTTGCATATATGTATCTTACCTAAATGTTGATAGTGCATATGTTCAATAAGTAAGGGGGAGTTTTGATAGTCGTTTTTTCCTCCTAAACACCCTGCTGCCCCTTGACATCATCCTATGTTCTTGCTTGAGTATGGTTTTTGGTGTTTGATGTCAAAGGGGGAGAAGTTGTGCATTAAAGCTTATCTCAACCTGAGAGGAAAGCTTATCCTAAGGGGTGATGTGTTAGTTTGAACTTTGCCAGTGTGATATTCATATGCTTCTTGCAGTATTATATGTGTTGCATCTTATGGACTAGTGTTTCCGCTGCAATGAATTAATTGGCTTCTATAGTGTAATAGATAGTCATGTGGTTAATGGTGCTTTAAGGGGTTAATGGTGCTTTAAGATTTTAAGATTGCTTTAAAGTGGTATCTTAGTTTAAATTGGTATCTTAAAGGTGAATAGTGGTAGGTTGATATTCCTGTGATATATCCACTAATTTGAATGGTGTTTAACTCTGATTATGTGCATTTGTGTGTTATAGCATCATGGTTTGATTCTTGACACAATGCATCCTAAAAAGTGCTAAGGTGTAGACATGTTTCGAATTGCCTAAGTATGTGCAAATTGGCGTCTGAGGCCAAAATTATGTTTTTGAAGTAAGCACATATTTAGGGGGAGCATTCTATAAACTTAGAATTCAAAATTTGTGCTTCAAATCTTATTCTTATGTAAGCTTTAATTGTGTTGCCATCAATCACCAAAAAGGGGGAGATTGAAAGCTCTCTTGTGAGTTTTGGTGTTTGGATGACAACTCAATTAAAGGACTAACAAGTGTACTAAGTGTTGAACAGGTGCTTAAGGTAAAGCCTACAGGGTTCAACACAAGTGAACAAATGTGATGGTCCAAGAACTGGATTATGGACATCACAAGTAAGATGGACATTGCATAAAGTGAGACTCGGGTGCGTAGCTCGGAGACAACTGATCAAGCCAAGGACGGAGGCAAGAAGAGTTTCGAGGTACCAAGTGCACGGGAGAAGGTCAAGGAGGCTGAGGAACCCAAAGCCAAGGGTGAAGAAGAAGGCTTGCAAAGTCAAGGGTGATCGAGTTGAGAACAGCTACGGCACATCAAGGATCACTACATAAGGACGTGACTTATAGCCAATGAGGTAACAGCTACAGTTATGTGGTGTAAGTCATAAGGCTCAAGATCAAGCTCTAAGAAGGAGATCAAGGTCACTAGAAGGAGAACAAGTGTCAAAACCAGAACTGGAAGCAGCCCAAAAGAGCTAAGTTCACCTTAATCTTTAGTTTGGGTTGTTCCTATGTTTGGAGATGTTCTATGTGACCTTTGCAGGATGTTGGAGCCAAGAAATGTCAATCTAGATCAAGTCAAGCCGACTTGATGATTTATGAGTCCAACATCAAAGCTCAAGCATGTGAAATGCTATAGATGTAATAATTAAGAGAAGGTATGTTTCTAGACTTAGTACATTGGTTTTTGTGGACTAATATACTTGTCTAAGTGTTATAAACAGAAAGAAGAAGAAAAGGAAAGAGGTGCAGAAGGCTTGGCTGTGTACAGCCAAGACTCAGCTCAGTCTGGCACACCGGACTGTCTGGTGGTGCACCGGACAATGTCCGGTGCGCTAGGTTGAACTCCGGTGAACAGGCCGCTCTCGGGAGGAGTCTGGCGACGTACGACTATAATTCACCGGACTGTCCGGTGAGCCAACGGTCAGCTTGGGCAACGGTCGGCCGCGCGATCTGCGCGTGACGCGTGGCCGAGCCAACGGTCAAATAGGGGCACCAGACTGTCCGGTGTGCACCGGACAGTGTCCGGTGCGCCAACGGCTCCAGGACTGCAACGGTCGACTGCTCCATTTATGGAAGGAAATCAGGCACCGGACAGTGTCCAGTGGTGCACTGGACTGTCCGGTGCGCCACCCGACAGAAGGCAAGATTTGCCTTCCTGGATTGCTTCCAACGGCTCCTAGGCCCCTTGTGCCTATAAAAGGGGCCCCTAGGCGCCTCAAGCAACATAGAAGTGCAGCCAACAAGTGTAGAAATCACCCGAACCAATTCTCACTCTCCCTCTTGTGTGTAACTCTATAGTTTGTGTAGAAGGCACAACTATAAGCCTTTAGAGAGAGGAGAAGTGCTGCTAAGAGTTAGAGCAAGGTCTTGAGCATATCGTTACTCTACCGAGGTGCTGCCAAGAAGTTTGTAAGCAGCCACGGTGTTGTTGTAACCCAACTCAATAGTGAAAGGCTCTATCTGTCATACTGACAGATCTGAGCAAACGGAGGAAGGAGTTGAAATAGACTCCAAGCCCAGGTGTGGCTAACTCCAACGAGGACTAGGCAAGCATTTCAGGCTTGGCCGAACCTCGGGATAAATCCTTGCGTCTGTGTGCTCTGTTCTGTATTGTATCCTGACTCTCTGTCTTACTCGCCTTTATATCTGCACTTCAATACTTATCTGTGGTATAAGTTATTTGAAGTGCAGGACATTTTGAGATAGGATCTTCTATTCTGCTGCAACCTACTCGAAGAGTCTTCTCATTCCACTGCGTGCTAAGTCTTCGAGTAGAGTAAGATTTTAAGTTTTAAAGTGATAAGTTTAATTCGCCTATTCACCCCCCTCTAGGCGACATCCAGATCATGTTCCCGGGTCAAAGGGAACTTTCACACTCCCTCCTCCCCACATTGACAGTCGCGCTTCTCTCCCATCGCCGCCGTCGTCACATGTGTTTCCTGCTCCACCGGCCCGCCATGCCCTAGCTAGCATTGGAGCATCCGTGCCCCGCTTGGCCATGCGGCGACGCCTATCAAAGTGCCCATCTCCAGCAAGCTAGCAGTTGACCACGACCTGACCCCAGTAGGCAGCAGCTGTATCACACAGCAGGGCAGTGCCCCGCCTTGCTCAGGCACCAGCAAGCAGCTGCTGCGTCTGGCCAGGTGGCCAGCGCCCGTCTACAGGTATGGCCATGAATTCTCCTTTTTTTATTTCTGGTATGAATAGTATTTTCCGTCTGATCCAAAGAAATTGATGGTGACATCCGGTGACTCACAAGTTCGTAGAGGCTTAACCTATGTTCAAATCTAATGCCTCTTGCATCGGATGGAGGCATGTACGATGGTGACTAGAAATTCAACACACTAGAAATTTGTTCAAACAACTTTTTTGTGTCCCATGTGTATTGATGCAAGCTAGAATGGGTTGGCATCCCCTTGTGTTTGAGAGATTTGGGTAGCTAGGACGGAATGTCCCTGATGTTCATACTTCTGCACCTCTACCCTTATGTGTTGAATTTTGCCTCCTAATTAGGTTTAGGTAACTTTCAGTATAATGTTATTATTGATTGTTTTAACAACTTCTGCACCTCTACCGCATTGTTGCCTGCTATGTTTTTATAAATTAGCTTGGGTTCAAGCAACTTTTTCGTGTCCCTAATGATATGAAGAAATAAACACCCAATTTGCCCCGACAAGGCTTGAACTTGGCGGTCTAGGTGTACATCAACACCTTCACTCGAGTAAACTCACTTCTTGTTCCTCATGCTGCATATTTGTAATACTAGCTTGATGTTGAATGTTGACTTGACAAATTTGATTATACCATGCAGCCTTGTATTAGTCAAAATTTGATATCAAAGGAAAATATCATCATCTAATTATGTTGTCTGGTTCCAAATTTTTACTATCATCAATGGTTACTTGCTTTCTTCTACTTGAAATTACTCGTGTTGATGTTGTAAGGAAAATGGACCCTGGGCCATTTGGCTAATTGAGTTTTGGTGTTTGATGAACAACACAATCCGTGAACTAATAAGTTTTCTAGTGTTTGTGTTTGTAGTTCACAAGATGCGAAGAGAATTGGACCAAGGCAATGAGGATGCAACACCTCAAAAGAAGACATAAAAAGATGCATAGGAGTCCAATACTCAAGAACAAAGAAGCCCGAAGAAATCAGCGAAGAAATCCAAGATGAGGGCTGTCAGCCAGCGCCTGGTGGCGCACCGGACATTGGTGTCCGGTGTGCACCGGACTGTCCGGTGAGGCACCGGACTGTCCGGTGAGGCACCGGACAGTTTACGCAGAGAGGCCGCAGATAGGCGCTCTCTGGCTGTAGCACCGGACTGTCTGGTGTGCATCGGACTGTCCGGTGTGCCAACGGGCAGACGGCAACGGTCGGATCCAACGGTCGACTGCTACAGGCGCCAACGGTCGGCTGACGTGGCGTGCACCGGAGATCTACTGTGCAGTGTCCGGTGGTGCACCGGACTGTCCGGTGCACCCGACGACAGAAAGCTGCTGCTTTCTGTCCAACGGCTAGTTGGGGGTTTGGGGGCTATAAATACCACCCCAACCGGCCATTCTCAAGTGTGAGAGCCCAAGAAACATACCAAGACACATAGTGCATATTTCCAAGAGCTCAAACACCCAAGTGCTTAATAGAAACACTCGGTGATTAGCGTAGGTGCTTTGCGAAGTGCTTAGGTTAGTTAGACCTCTTTAGCGCTTGCTCTAGGTGAACCCTAGATTGTTGAGTGAGTTTAGATAAACCTCACAACCCCTCGGCTCTTGCGTGAGTCGTTGTAATTGTACCGAGTGGGGCGAGAGTCTTGCGAGACCGTGACAACCGCGTTTGTGTCACGGCCGCCACCGTGTACCTGAGGGAACGAGGCCCGCGGCGTTTCGGTCGAAAGCTCGATAGTGGAGACGGCGGGGAGCGTCCGAGAGGAGCCGGAAGCGGAGCACCACTTGCACGTGGAGAAGGCCTGTGGCTCTCTACGGAGTTACTCGACCGTGGTGCTTGGCTCTCGCGTGGGCTTCCCTTTGCGTAGGGGCACCAACGAGGATTAGTCGGGACCTTGCGTGGTTCTGGATACCTCGGTAAAAATACCGGCGTCATCCACGAGAGTTTGCTTCTCTAATTAGCTCTTTACATTCCGCATTTATATTAAGCATTTAAGTTTCAATCTTGTAGTCATACTTATTTAGTGTAGATTGAAACTTAGCCTTTGCGGTAGAGATAGCAACATTTAGACAAAACCTAGTTTGCACATTCTAGTTTTGATTATTTGCATAGGTTTTGCTCTAGGGATTTATTTGTGGCCTAGTTTAGTAAAAGTTTTAGAAGTCCTAATTCACCCCCCTCTTAGGCGTCACCCGTTTCCTACAAGTGGTATCAGAGCCCGGTTTGGCTCATTTGAAACGCTTTAGCTTCACCGCTAAAAGAGTCGACGCTTTTTAGAGGAAGGGATGGATACCCATAGGCCACCACACTTCGACGGCACTAACTTCCCTTATTATAGTGCTAGAATGGCTTGTTACCTAGAGGCCGTTGATCTAGGTGTTTGGAGAGTCACTCGTGACGGGATGAAACCCCTCAAGAATCCCGAGAAACCCACCACGAGTGAGGAAAAAGAAATTCATTTAAATGCTAGAGCCAAAAATTGCTTGTATGAATCTCTTAGCATGGATATTTTTAATCAAATATTTACCTTGAAAACTGCTAATGAGATTTGGCTAAAATTGCATGAGCTCCATGACGGCACATCAAATGTCCGTGAGCAAAAACATTGCCTAGTCTTAAATGAGTATAATTCTTTTGCCATGAAAGATGATGAGCTTGTTAGAGACATGTATTCTCGTTTGAATCTAATAATCAATGAGCTCAACTCTATTGGCATTAATAAGCTAGGTGATGCGGACATTGTGAGGAAGATTATCTCCCTGCTACCACAACAAAGATATGGGAGCATCATCACCATCCTTCACAACATGGAGGATTTGAGCAACATGACCCCGACCATTGTGATTGGGAAAATCGCGGCCTTTGAGATATCGCGAAAAATAAGTCGGGGAGAGGAGCCAACTTCCTCAAGGCCATATGCTTTTGCATGTGATGAAAGGAAGGGCAAAAAGAAGGCTCCCACTCCAAGTTCCTCAAGTGAAGAAGAGGAGGAAGAAGAAAGTGATGATGATGAAGATAATCAACCATGCACATCATCCTCCGAGGACGAAGAAACAATCCGACGCGTCGGAAAGGTAATGAGGATGATCCACAAGATTAATCTAATGGGTGTGCCCCTGCAGGTCGAGAATCTTCTCTTTAACATTGACAGGAAAAAGCAAAGGAAGAGAGGATGCTTCACATGTGGGGAGAAGGGCCACTTCAGGGACAACTGTCCAAATATGGCCAAGCCCAAAAAGGAGAGGAGCAAAGGCAAGGCGCTAACAAGTGTTAGAACTTGGGATGATTCTTCAAGTGAAGATGAACCTCCAAGGACACGCAGCCACCGGTCCTCGTCACGATCATCACGGTCATCACACAAATGCCTTATGGCAAGAGGTAACAAAAGCATTCCATCCTCTAGTGATGAAAGTAGTAGTGATGATGAAGGTGAGGGAAAGCCCTCTCTAGATGAGCTTGCGAAAGCCGTAGAATTTTTCCAGGATGTTTGCACTAAGCAAAAAGCTCAACTTAAAACTTTGAAAAATAAGTTGGTTAGCTCTCAAAATGATTACAAAGGTTTGCTAGAAAAATTTGAAACTTTTGCAAACTTAAATAGTGAGCTATCAACTAAAATTGAGCTATTAGAATCTAGTGCTCCATCCACTGCTATCGATGATAGCTGAAAGTTGCCTAGAGGGGGGGGTGAATAGGCGAAACCTGAAAATTAAAACTTTATCCCCCAACTAGATCCCTGGATTAGTGGTTAGAACAAGATATACAAATATCGGAGAATAGAAACTAAGTTCTTGCTTTGAAAAGAGTATTACTAAATAAGGCGGAAGTGACAAATCAATACAACTAGTAAGTTATAGAATAACAAAGCAAGAAGCCTTAGATGAGAAGAGCACTAAGCCAAGTTCTTTCTTGCGAAATGTTACTTCACTAAATGAAATTAAACTTGAAGCAACACCCAATGATATTAGCAAACAATGGTGCAAGAAAACTTAGAGCAAGGGGAAACAAACAAATCACAAGCAATAAACACAATGGACACGGGTGATTTGTTTTACCGAGGTTCGGCCCTCGAAGGCCTAGTCCCCGTTGAGGAGTCCACTTAAGGACGGGTCTTTTTCAACCCTTTCCCTCTCTCCCGATCACACAAGGATCGGCGAGCTCTTCTTCTTCTCAAGGATCACTCTCGATCCCACAAGGATCACCACACTCTTTGGTGTCTCTTGCTAGCTTTTACAAGCCTCCAACACTTTGGAGGAAGTTCGAATGGGAGTCAAAAACTCCACGCGCAAATGAACACAAAGATGTAGCTCACACTATCTCTCAATGAATCTCACAAGGCGCTAGGGCTAAACTCAATTGAGTAGCTCTCAATTGCTTGCTCTCTCTTTTGTGGCACTTGTGTTGGTTGTAGTGGACTAAATCTTGTGTATAGGATGGATCAATGAATAAAGGTGGTTGGGAGGGCTTGAGTATGTCAACTAGATGACTTGGAATGTTGCTTGGACTCCCTCGCCTTGAAGTGGCCGGTTGGGGTGGTATTTATAGCCACCATCCAATTTTGTAGCCGTTGGAGAAGCTGCTGGCGATGGGCGCACCGGACAGTCCGGTGCACACCGGACAGTCCGGTGCGCCAGCCACGTCATCCTATCCGTTGAGATTGGAGCTTGGTCGACCGTTGGAGGCTTTGTCCTTATGTGGCACCGGACAGTCTGGTGCACACCGGACAGTCCGGTGCCTCTCTGATCCTCTGCTCTGACTTCTGCCGTGTGTACTGTTCACTGTCAGAGTCGACCGTTGGCGCGAAGTAGCCGTTGCTCCGAGGTTGCTCCGGACAGTCCGGTGCACACCGGACATGTCCGGTGAATTATAGCGGAGCAGTCTTCGTGAAATCCCGAGGCTGCCGAGTTCCTGAGGCCGCGTTCCGTTGGAGCACCGGACACTGTCCGGTGTACACCGGACAGTCCGGTGAATTATAGTGGGCTGCGCCTGAGAAACCCGAAGGCGAAGAGTTTTGAAGGCAATCTTCCCTGGTGCACCGGACACTGTCCGGTGGCACACCGGACAGTCCGGTGCGCCCGACCAGGGAGCACTTCGGTTTCTTTTTGCTCCTTTCTCTTGACCCTTGTCTTGTTCTTTTTATTGGTTTTATGTTGAATCTTTTGACACCTGTAGAATATATGATCTAGAGCAAACTAGTTAGTTCAATTAGTTGTGTTGGTCATTCAACCACCAAAATCATTTAGGAAAAGGTTTAAAGCCTATTTCCCTTTCAATCTCCCCCTTTTTGGTGATTGATGCCAACACAAACCAAAGCAAATATATAAGAGCATAATTGAACTAGTTTGCCTAAGGTAAGTGCAAAGATTACTTGGAATTAAACCAATATTGATTTCATAAGATATGCATGAATGGTTTTCTTTGTTTTTAACATTTTGGACCATGCTTGCACCACATGTTTTGTTTTTGCAAAAACTTTTGTAAATCTTTTCAAAGTTCTTTTTGCAAATAGTCAAAGGTAAATGAATAAGAGTTTACAAAGCATTTTCAAGATTTGAAATTTTCTCCCCCTGTTTCAAATGCTTTTCCTTTGACTTAACAAAACTCCCCCTAAATGAGATCCACCTCTTAGTGTTCAAGAGGGTTTTGATATATCATTTTTGAAATACTACTTTCTCCCTCTTCTTGAACATAATAGGATACCAATTGAAAATTTCTTTTTGAAAGACTAAGTTTTTGAAATTGGTGGTGGTGCGGTCCTTTTGCTTTGGGCTAATACTCTCTCTCCCCCTTTGGCATTAATCGCCAAAAACGGAGTCAAAAGAGCCCATTCTATAAGTTGTCTCCCCCCTTTGGTAAATAATATATGAGTGAAAGATTATACCAATGTGGAGAGATAGTATGGAGTGATGGCGAAGGGTAGATAATACCAATAGAGTTGAGTGGAAGCCTTGTCTTCGCCGGATACTCCATTTCCCTTTCAATCTACGACTTAGCATAGTAATATACTTGGAAACATATTAGTCGTAGTCATGGTACGGGAATAATAGGATATATGCATTTGTACCAAAATGAAAGAGATATGATCAAGAGATATGTCAATTAAGCATGATCATAGTTCTATACAATATAGATTTCTCCCCCTAAATATGTGCATGGAGAGAAAGAACACATGATTTGGCCTAAAATGCCAATTGTACATAGTTAGGTTAATGAGAACAAGTCTATATCATAGAGAAAGTGAAGTGCATTGTGTCATAGGATAAGAGTGATGCTCATGACAGTTTATGCACTACTGAAAGCATGTTACAAATATTTTAAGCATTTTCCCTTAAGGATTTCAAAGAGGCTTAAGGACCATCCACCTTTGAGACAAAGGCAGCTTATCCTCGTTACAAGGTCAAGCTTTAAGCTCTTTGACAATAAGATTACTTCATCCAAGATAACAAAGATGCATAAATGCAAGAATGAAATGTTTGAGAGGTTAAACTAGGTATGAAGCAGGGAAATTTGCATGGACATGCTTTCTCTTCCTTTTATACAAGATATGTAAAGAAAGTATAGAAAAGGAAGATTTAGGTACAAGTTTGAATGAAAGGAAGTGGTTTTACCCTTTTGTACCTTCACAAAGAGACGCTCTCTTCATTGTGCTTTGTCCTTAGTCTTGTTTGCTTAAGACCTATGCTCAACGACAATGTGTGAAAATATTTTGCACAAGAGAGAGTTCTTACAACTAGTGATCTTTTTCAAGTTATTGTTAGCATATATCAAATGGATCACAAGTTGCATAAATGAATCATGAATTCTCCTTTTTCCTTAGTGCATATCAAGATAGATGTCAATTAAAATTACCAATTGAAATTAAATTGAAATTACATGAGGCACTAAGAAGCATAAGTTATAATTGAAGTTGTTCAATGATCAATCAATATGCGATCAAGAGAACAACATAGACAATAGATTTACAATCAAGCTCAAAAATAGGAGAATCCAATAAGCATGCTACTTTAGTAATGAGAGCAACAATCCTTGATAAAGGCAACATTATTTTAACAAGATGGATTGATGTGAAGTAGCATACTTCATGAGAAACATTATTCTCAAGCAAGAGACTATATATGAAATTACTAAGATAAAACAATAGTCTCATCATAATCAAAATATAAGAATGGACTCCCCCTAAAGATATGCATCAACCAATTGAAAGAATTGAATTGATTTTGATGCATTCACTTTTAAAGACATAAAGGGAGACCCATTTCACACCTTGATCGAGGCTTATAAAATTTGCAATAATCAACTTAAGCCTGGTAATTCCATAATGAAAAGGATTTGGAATGCTTACAACCACACCATCGATTGTTGTGAGGACCTTATTGTCCAAGTAGGTGTTATTGTCCTTGATGTTCTTCCTTTTTCATTTGAGTGTCCTCCCTTTGCTGTTGTCTCTTTTTCCTTCCAAGCTCATTGAAAAAACTCAAGAGAGATGTTAATAGCGCAAGGGAGCATATGATGAAAGATGATTATTTTAGATAATTAACATACATGATTCATCATCCACAAGTCACACAGACAAGAAGTAAAATCCTTAACATTTGTGCTTATTACTAAAAAGGAATATGCACTATTTAACTATTTGATCAAACATAGGATTTTGCTTCTTCATATTGAATTTTATTAATTATTACTTAAGAGTAAGTCAATATGAGAACATTTATAGTAAAGGTATGAAATAGATTCTAATGGATAAGTGCATTTATGAGAGTGTGATTGAATGCACATCAAGACAAATTTAGTACTCCAAAGAATCTACTCTTCAAGAATGATAATTTAGAGAGAATAACCATTGAAGGGAACTATATTAAAGAGATGAGTTCCCATACCTTTGCTTTTACCTTTCTTCCTTTTTGGTGAAGAGTACCTTTTGAGGCTTGTGGCTTTAACCTTGCACTTTCTCTCTTGTAGATTTTCATAAGTAGACTCAAGAGAAATGTTAAGAGCAGCACAAGCACTAGTTTCCCTTTTTGTAATCATTTTGATAAGGAATGAAAAGTGGATTACTAAAGCATGGAAACTCTATAATATGAACTAGATTATTCCAATAAGTATGCTAAGTTTTAACTCATAAAACAAGCATGGTTAAATTCTTGATACTATGGGAATAAATCTAATCCATAACGTGGAGAGCGATAAATGAAGAAGAATCATATCCAATTAAGCAATAAGAGATACAACATGAATTATTGGATAGAATTTCCTAGACATGATGAGATACGCATTTCCATAGAGAAACTTATTCTCTACAAGTGAGACTACTTTAAATTACCAAAAAAAAACATTAGTCTCACTTTTCTAGCTATAGAGAGAATTTTCCTTTTTTTATAAGTGTCCTAAGTATTTGAATTCCTTACATGACACCTTATTCCTTTAAGAACATGGAGAATCTCTCTATATCTAGAACATGGCAATAATAGAATAATTAATGTAAAAACATGCCATGAGAATTTGCAACAATTTAGAGCATGTAGATTGTCATAATATAGAATTGATAAATACACAATCTACCATATGAGAGGAATTCCTTCAAAGAATGATGACATAATTTTAAAACATCCTTAAGTGCTTTCTATTTCAATGTGACTACACAAGACACATGAAAAATTAAGATAATTGCACTTAAGAATATAAATGTTACCATCCCTTGACTTTCCTCCATGTTGTAGGCTTTGATATTCCGCACATGATGATTCTTTATTTCCTACAACATCAACATCTTCCCCGAGATGATATGGGTTTTGAAAAACATGTTGAAATAACCTTGGGTCAATCTTGAATATGTAGATCATTTGAAGATTGATAGCTTGAGTTGATAAGAATTGAATTAACTCCCTCAAGCACCCCAAAGGTTCATATCATCTCCTTCTCCTACAAAGCTTGTCAAGCACATTTTGGTACCCATCGCTTGATGGGTCCATTAAGGTTAGTAAACAAAGATCTAGGAATCCAAGTGTCCTTTGTGCTAGCGCTTGGTAAACTCGTTACCTTTCTAGCACAAGTTGCAATCTTGGGTTGCCTAGTTATATAAAAATCAGTTGACAAGTTAGGAGTGGATTTGTTACTAATGGGACAATCCTTGCATTGATGTCCCTTCTTCCGGCATGTGTAGCATAAGCGTTTTCCAAGTTTTGAAGATTTCTTCTTTCCTTGTTTGTTGCTTGCTACATGGTTAGTAAAAACTTTCTTTTCTAACCCTATGCCTCTTTGTTTTAAATGGGGACAAGATCTAAGTAAGTGTCCCTTCTTGGAGCATTTAAAACAAAGTCTATCATCCTTGGTAATGATCAAGCCATTAATATAGGGACATGACTTAATCAAGTGCCCCTCTTCAAAGCATTCACTACACCTCTTAATGTGAAGTGTGGCTTGATCATTACCTTGGATGTTACCTTTTGTGGAGGCGTGGTTGAGGCTTTTGGAGGAGGTATTGAATTTCATCTTTTGTTTCTTCCTCTTGGCAGTCCTCAAATCCTTGACATTTTCTTCAAGGGATGTAGTACATGCCACGGTTGTTCCCGTCTCAAGCTTCTTCACCATGTGATCATGGTTATCTTGAGAAGGTTGGGCAATGCATTTCCCTTTTAGTTGTGTCAAGCTCTTCTTTAGCCTCTCATTTTCTTCTTTGAGCTTTTGATATGAATCATCATTTGTTCCTGCAAATTCTAGCTCAAAGGAAGATTTGCTTGTTGACAAACAACAAGCATTAGCACATGATAATATAGTATCAATTTGAATACATGTGCATGAGTGAGGTTGTTGGGATTTTAAGTTTTCTATCACAACCTCATGAGCAATATTTAATATGATATGATTATCCATAAGATTTTCATGAGAACATAGAAGCATATCATATTTATCTTGAAAAGCTAGATTTTCAACTTTTAGCTTTTCTACTTGGTCCTTAAGCAAGGTATTCCTAGTTACTAATTGAGCGATACAATGTAAAGCGTTATCTTGCTCAATTGAGATAGTTTCATACCTTTGGACCAAATCAACATGAGAGCACTTTAGCTCCTCATGTTCTTTAGTCAACTCGTCAAAGTGTAGCATTTTCATGGAGAGAATATCTTCTACCCTCTGACGAGCTTCGCTTTGCTCTCTTGCTCTTTCTAGAAGTTTGAGCATGACCGCCTTATCTTCTTGGCTTAGGCGAGCGTAGAGATGCACAAAGCTTCTTTCTTCCTCCTCATCCTCGTTTGTGCTTCCGCTATCGTTTTCATTAGCCACACAACACATGTGGGAATCGAAATGGGAAGACAAACCTTTTGGAGAGGTGGATTCATCGTTTGGTCTCCATCGTTCATTTTCTCCTTCCTCCTTGCAAGGGTTAGTATCACAAAAACTAAAGGAAGTAGAGGCATCAAATGAACTATTATGTTTGGACTCATCAAACTTGATTTTAATTCTAGTCCAAATATCATGCGCATCGGGAATGGATTCGTCATAGTTTGATATGAAGGCACGATAATCTTCTTTGCTAAGAGAATTGTTTAAGATGTCAAAAGCTAGGTAGTTTAAGCGATAACATCTTTGGTCCTCCTCGGAATTAATTTTTCCATTAAAACTAGAGGGAAAAATACTCTTGTCAATAATTTGTTCTAATTGAGGATGTATGGTTCTAAAGGCATTTATCACACTAGTTGACCATGAATCATAATTAGAACAATCATCAAGTAATATCTCAAGAGTTACCTCCTTTTGAGTTGCGTTCGTTGGAGGAGTCTTCTTGTTCTTTTGGGATCTTCTACGAGCCATCACTTCGAGTTGTTAGACTCAAGATGAAGTGCCTAGTTCTGATACCAATTGAAAGTTGCCTAGAGGGGGGGTGAATAGGCGAAACCTGAAAATTAAAACTTTATCCCCCAACTAGATCCCTGGATTAGTGGTTAGAACAAGATATACAAATATCAGAGAATAGAAACTAAGTTCTTGCTTTGAAAAGAGTATTACTAAATAATGCGGAAGTGACAAATCAATACAACTAGTAAGTTATAGAATAACAAAGCAAGAAGCCTTAGATGAGAAGAGCACTAAGCCAAGTTCTTTCTTGCGAAATGTTACTTCACTAAATGAAATTAAACTTGAAGCAACACCCAATGATATTAGCAAACAATGGTGCAAGAAAACTTAGAGCAAGGGGAAACAAACAAATCACAAGCAATAAACACAATGGACACGGGTGATTTGTTTTACCGAGGTTCGGCCCTCGAAGGCCTAGTCCCCGTTGAGGAGTCCACTTAAGGACGGGTCTTTTTCAACCCTTTCCCTCTCTCCCGATCACACAAGGATCGGCGAGCTCTTCTTCTTCTCAAGGATCACTCTCGATCCCACAAGGATCACCACACTCTTTGGTGTCTCTTGCTAGCTTTTACAAGCCTCCAACACTTTGGAGGAAGTTCGAATGGGAGTCAAAAACTCCACGCGCAAATGAACACAAAGATGTAGCTCACACTATCTCTCAATGAATCTCACAAGGCGCTAGGGCTAAACTCAATTGAGTAGCTCTCAATTGCTTGCTCTCTCTTTTGTGGCACTTGTGTTGGTTGTAGTGGACTAAATCTTGTGTATAGGATGGATCAATGAATAAAGGTGGTTGGGAGGGCTTGAGTATGTCAACTAGATGACTTGGAATGTTGCTTGGACTCCCTCGCCTTGAAGTGGCCGGTTGGGGTGGTATTTATAGCCACCATCCAATTTTGTAGCCGTTGGAGAAGCTGCTGGCGATGGGCGCACCGGACAGTCCGGTGCACACCGGACAGTCCGGTGCGCCAGCCACGTCATCCTATCCGTTGAGATTGGAGCTTGGTCGACCGTTGGAGGCTTTGTCCTTATGTGGCACCGGACAGTCCGGTGCACACCGGACAGTCCGGTGCCTCTCTGATCCTCTGCTCTGACTTCTGCCGTGTGTACTGTTCACTGTCAGAGTCGACCGTTGGCGCGAAGTAGTCGTTGCTCCGAGGTTGCTCCGGACAGTCCGGTGCACACCGGACATGTCCGGTGAATTATAGCGGAGCAGTCTTCGTGAAATCCCGAGGTTGCCGAGTTCCTGAGGCCGCGTTCCGTTGGAGCACCGGACACTGTCCGGTGTACACCGGACAGTCCGGTAAATTATAGTGGGCTGCGCCTGAGAAACCCGAAGGCGAAGAGTTTTGAAGGCAATCTTCCCTGGTGCACCGGACACTGTCCGGTGGTGCACCGGACACTGTCCGGTGGCACACCGGACAGTCCGGTGCGCCCGACCAGGGAGCACTTCGGTTTCTTTTTGCTCCTTTCTCTTGACCCTTGTCTTGTTCTTTTTATTGGTTTTATGTTGAATCTTTTGACACCTGTAGAATATATGATCTAGAGCAAACTAGTTAGTTCAATTAGTTGTGTTGGTCATTCAACCACCAAAATCATTTAGGAAAAGGTTTAAAGCCTATTTCCCTTTCAATAGCCTTATTAAAAAGAATGAAAAACTTAAGGCTAAGTTAGCTAGCTCCCAAGAAGCTATTGAAAACTTGCTAGAGAAAATGGAAATTCTTAGCATACACAATAATGAGCTAACTACTAAGCTAGAAAACATTGGTAGCACCCCAGCAGCATCTTTAGTTGAAATACCTGAAATAATTAAGAAAGATGCTTCTACTTCCTGCTTTGATTTAATTGATGATTCTAACCCCTGCAACCAAGTCGTTGTTGAGAATATTGTTGTAGAGACATGTTCGGATGAGGTTGCAAAGGAAAATGAACAATTAAAGCAAGAAGTGGCTCGCCTTGGCAAGGCTTTGTATGACAAGAAAGGCAAAGCCAAACAAATCCGACCTCCACAGGATAACACCACTGCGGGAGTGAACAAGCCTGTAGAGGGAGAAACTGTGATTTGTAGGCTATGCCACATGGAAGGCCACAAGTCTTTCCAATGCAAGGCGATGGATAAACAAAGGCAACAGCTCAAGCAAAAGCCATCAAGCAAAATCTCCAACACCTACATCAAAAAGGTGAACAAAAAGGATGCTACACCATATTTGATCAAGAAGAAAAAGAACGGAAAAGTGATAGCAATCAAGGCCAACAAGCAAGCCAACAAAGGAAAGGAGGCCAAACGCATCTGGGTGCCAAAGGAGATAATCTCAACCATGAAAAGCACCAAGAAGGTTTGGATCCCGAAAGGGAAGTGAGTGGACCGAAGGTCTCCGGGAAATTTGGAGACTTGGCTAAATTAGGATGTATATCATGGGATACATCATATTGGATCAAGTTTATTGCCAAGTGGGTTAGTGAAAATTTTGGACCCAAATTTCCCACCCATGACTAAGGTAACTAGTTTTATTGTATTTCTCGTTTTTAGATATGCGTATCTATTTATCTAGTTTACCTTTCTTGCCTAGTATTACATTTGTACTTTTGTTCAAAATCATGCATACTAGGTAAATCATATGGTAGGATTGCTTGTTTTAATTCATATACTTAAGCAAACCTACATGGCTTAAAATGTTTAGTTAAAGCACAGCACATAGCTTTTATATCACTCCATAGTAAATGATGCATCAATTGAAAATTTTGATTTCTACAAGTTGTATCATTTAACTTATATGTGCCAAAGTTAGGATTATGGATAATTTGCCCCTCTTGATATCAAATCAAAGTGCATGTCTCCTACAAGTATTCAAAACTTATATGCACACCTTTAGGGGGAGGTTACTCTATAATCTAACACTTTGAGACTAACACCTTTTCAAGTCTATTTTATGTGATAGTCTCATTGTAAGGAAAATGAAGTCCCCGGAGAAAGACAACAATCTTCCACTACAAAATCTCCAAGAACTCTCATGTCTCTCAAGCTCACCATTGACTTTCAATTGGTATCTTTTGAGACTACTTTTAGTATCATTTACATGTCTTCTCCAATATTTGATTGGACTATATTTCATATCATATGCTTCCATGTTGCTAAAAATGCATAAGTAGTTAACTCATATTCTGTTACCTATGCATAAGGGAAGTTAGTCTTTTCAAATCATGTCTTGCACCTCTAATTTTCACATGCCTTTTCCTAGTAGAGGATCTTTGTCAGGGGGAGTATCTCTTCATCTCTAAAAAGGGGGAGAAACTTCTTTCTAAAGAGAACACACATTTAGGGGGAGTAATCCTTTCAACTGATATCATTCATATTGTTTAATTTAATATCCTTCAATTGTGGTATCATTTGATAGATTTCTTGATGAGGGCAAGCTTTTATTTTCTTCCTACATGCTTTTAATGTCTTCCTTTTCGGTGGTTGATGCCAAAGGGGGAGAAGTTTAGGGACCAAAGCAATGAAAACTATATCAAACACCAAACACCACCAATTTAAAATTTTATATCTTCAAATGGTTTTTCAAGTGGTTTTGGTTATTTGGTCCAAAAATAGGAAGTAAGTGAATTATGGAGTTAGGGGGAGGCTTAAGTTCAT
The DNA here is from genome assembly GCF_902167145.1 of Zea mays. Taxonomy (NCBI): domain Eukaryota; kingdom Viridiplantae; phylum Streptophyta; class Magnoliopsida; order Poales; family Poaceae; genus Zea; species Zea mays. The sequence goes on along the minus strand of NC_050100.1, from coordinate 25,099,551 downwards.
AATTTCACATTATGGGGACAATCATGCATCTTAGCAAGTAAATTGCATATTTTCATTCAAATACTTGTATTATTTGCCTGATTTGGTTGTGTTGTCATCAATCACCAAAAAGGGGGAGATTGTAAGGAAAATGGACCCCGGGCCATTTGGCTAATTGAGTTTTGGTGTTTGATGAACAACACAATTCGTGAACTAATAAGTTTTCTAGTGTTTGTGTTTGTAGTTCACAGGATGCGAAGAGAATTGGACCAAGGCAATGAGGATGCAACACCTCAAAAGAAGACATAAAAAGATGCATAGGAGTCCAATACTCAAGAACAAAGAAGCCCGAAGAAATCAGCGAAGAAATCCAAGATGAGGGCTGTCAGCCAGCGCCTGGTGGCGCACCGGACATTGGTGTCCGGTGTGCACCGGACTGTCCGGTGAGGCACCGGACAGTCTGCGCAGAGAGGCCGCAGATAGGCGCTCTCTAGCTGTAGCACCGGACTGTCCGGTGTGCCAACGGGCAGACGGCAACGGTCGGATCCAACGGTCGACTGCTACAGGCGCCAACGGTCGGCTGACGTGGCGTGCACCGGACATCTACTGTGCAGTGTCCGGTGGTGCACCGGACTGTCCGGTGCACCCGACGATAGAAAGCTGCTGCTTTTTGTCCAACGGCTAGTTGGGGGTGTGGGGGCTATAAATACCACCCCAACCGGCCATTCTCAAGTGTGAGAGCCCAAGCAACATACCGAGACACATAGTGCATATTTCCAAGAGCTCAAACACCCAAGTGCTTAATAGAAACACTCGGTGCTTTGCGAAGTGCTTAGGTTAGTTAGACCGCTTTAGCGCTTGCTCTAGGTGAACCCTAGATTGTTGAGTGAGTTTAGATAAACCTCACAACCCCTCGGCTCTTGCGTGAGTCGTTGTAATTGTACCGAGTGGGGCGAGAGTCTTGCGAGACCGTGACAACCGCGTTTGTGTCACGGCTGCCACCGTGTACCTGAGGGAACGAGGCCCGCGGCGTTTCGGCCGGAAGCTCGATAGTGGAGACGGCGGGGAGCGTCCGAGAGGAGCCGGAAGCGGAGCACCACTTGCGCGTGGAGAAGGCTCGTGGCTCTCTACGGAGTTACTCGACCGTGGTGCTTGGCCCTCGCGTGGGCTTCCCTTTGCGTAGGGGCACCAACGAGGATTAGTCGGGACCTTGCGTGGTTCCGGATACCTCGGTAAAAATACCGGCGTCATCCACGAGAGTTTGCTTCTCTATTTAGCTCTTTACATTCCGCATTTATATTAAGCATTTAAGTTTCAATCTTGTAGTCATACTTATTTAGTGTAGATTGAAACTTAGCCTTTGCGGTAGAGATAGCAACATTTAGACAAAACCTAGTTTGCACATTCTAGTTTTGATTATTTGCATAGGTTTTGCTCTAGGGATTTATTTGTGGCCTAGTTTAGTAAAAGTTTTAGAAGTCCTAATTCACCCCCCTCTTAGGCGTCACCCGTTTCCTACAGATGTAATTATCCAATGCCTATAACTGACATTGTTAGTCAGAAATGTTTTTTTGTTTGTTGGGTGCAACTGTTTGCTTCATGTTCCACAAATTAAACTGGCTCATATATCATCTGTTTGTATCTGTTGCCTCTTATGCCAACTTCATTTCTATGTAGGAAAAAGAATATTAGAGTTTTTTTAGGAGTTGAAATCAATTCATCGACTTCAAGACAAAGACTTGGCCTACTACAAACAATAATTATTTACTTGCCCATGTCAGATATCAAATAAACCAACAACCGTTCTGTTTTGTGCACTTCTATCAGATTAGTTTCATTATTTGAATGATAATTTTGTGTACCAATTTTATAGATCAGGGATCTCGGCTGCGCTCAGAAGTTGTTCAACGGAATGCCGATATTCAGATCCTCTAGCTCAAACTAGCGGAGCTCGCAATTTATGTTTACGGCTTAAAGTTTGTAGGCGAAGTTAGTTACATAGCATTTGGCAGGACATGTATGGTTCAAATCATGAATCTATATCTGTTGTTTTTAACATAATGGTAGGAGCTCAATTAAGAAGTGAGCAAAGAGAGTTACCATTTGTTCCGTCCATACAGTTTTAGTGAATTAGAATAATAATTAATTTACATCGTGTAGGCGTCCACATCATTTCTACATCGTGTCTTGTCTGTGCCTGTGTGCCTGTATGTAGCTGAGCAATGAGCTGGGGCTGGAGCCCAGGTAGATCAGGTTCTGGTTCCATAACTGCCAGACACATGCCCTCCCTCTTCTAGCCCTTCAATGTCATATTATTTAATTGTGCAGCCGTAAGTAATATCTTAAATATGAAATATTAAGTTATCATACAATATTTAATTGTTTTAAAAATTCTGCTAAGATTTGATGTCATCTGTACTCCAATAAGATTCTGATGGAAATTATTTATACCAGCCATCGGGCGAATGCACCCATTGTTGTACGTTTTCAAGTAGGTTGGTCAACCACACCTCCTTCAGGGTTCAATCCATTTAGAAGGTTGGTAGTGGGTGAGCACTCTAGAATTTGTTGAAGTATTTTTGCTGGTTCTTGTGTAATCAGTCATCACTAAGGCCTCCATCAATTATGGAGTGGATTTAAAAAACTAGAAAGGATTTTGACTTGCTATGGATTTAAACTCACATATGATTTCGGCATTGCCTTCAATATTTTGGCAAGACAGATGTTGTAAAATATTTTGATTGCTACCTTCACTAAGACTCCTAGACAATTGTGTCGTCATGAAAGTTTGCCATAATTCAGATATGGATTGAATGACAGATGTTGTACTGTTTATGTTTCCTTACCCTTAGTACTTGTCCTTCTGTTTCCATAATTCTGAAAACTATTGATTGCTTATTTTCTCTAAGAATAGTTTGGCAATTTTCCTTTTAATTTCCATGGAAAGTACAGGCACATTCAAAAGATGCAAACAAGAGCATAGAATGACAATTAGCCCGTCTGTATCTCAATATATCTTAATATAACATGTTAGCTCTGTAGCAACGCACGGGCATATAACTATCTATAATATATATTGTTATCGTGTTATTATACGGTTCCGTTGTAACACACGATCACTCACCTAGTACTTCAATAGTTTGGCTCAACCAAAGGTCAGACAGAGTACGATGATGGCCATCAGTGCTGGGTCCGTCAATAGCCACTGCCTTTTTCTTCAGAGGCTCAGAAACGAACGAGTAGAAGCATACGTCTCTTCACAAATTAGGCCATGTTTGGGAACAAAGTTTTTCAAAACCACAGTTTTTGAAATACTACAGTATACTTTAGTCATGACAATACCGCAGTTTACAATACCACAATTTTAAAAACTGAGGTCCAGACCTAAGTTTAGAATACCTTAAAACAACTATAGTATTTGCAATACTTCAGTTTTGAAAACAGAGATTTTAGCCAGCTTGCCAAACACCATTCTGTAAATAATACTGCAGTATTTGAGAATACTGCAGTATTCTTCCAAAACTGTGAAAAAACTTCACTCCCAAACACCCCCTTAGGATACAATGGATACAAGTTATAAATCTAAATTTAATGCAAAATAACACGATCCGTTGTAGTCTAGCTGGTTAGGATATTCGGCTCTCACCCGAAAGACCCGGGTTCGAGTCCCGGCAACGGAAAGTATTTTTTGTGTTGGTCAGCTCTTCTGATTTTAAAAATGAAACAGCTCCTGATGTTCTTCTATGCCATAGTTGTTTTTTTTAAAATGAAAACTACGGTGTTTCAGTTCTCTACTTGGTAAGAAAATCCAATAGTAACTGTTGGATGTCCAGCAATCGGATATCTATTTGAGACTGGGATTAGTTATGAACAAACCAAGAGTAGCTTTCCATATAGCCTGGACCTACAAGTTGGACCTGTATTCCACATGTAAGCTTAAAGCTTCCTCTTCAACACCTCCTGTTCAGTAGATTCATTGGTGTCTGAACCTTAGAAAATCCAATAGTAACTGTTGGATGTCCAGCAATCGGATATCTATTTGAGACTGGGATTAGTTATGAACAAACCAAGAGTAGCTTTCCATATAGCCTGGACCTACAAGTTGGACCTGTATTCCACATGTAAGCTTAAAGCTTCCTCTTCAACACCTCCTGTTCAGTAGATTCATTGGTGTCTGAACCTTAGCCTTTAGTTTCTATCATAGAAGGGCTTAGTTATCGATTCTTCTTTAGCACAAGAGACATATAGGAAGTATTTGCCAATTTGTGTGATTTTCATCCCATGGACAACAGAGCTAGTAATTGTGTTCCACGTCATCCTTAATCTAGGGTGTCAGTCTTATTTGTCGATATATCATTAAATAAACAGACGAAATTATGTACATATGAGACAGACCAATCTGGCCCCTACAGAAGCAAGGTTAAACTCTTTGGAAATGTTAACGCATTAAAAGGTATACGGTATCAGTAAACCTTACAAGTGTGATGCCAAAGGGAAAACGGCATCAGCTGACACATTGCTATATTCCTGTTTATTTCGTCCGAATAAAGTATATAACTTAAGAATGGGGCTCTTGCTCCACAGCAGCTCGAGCAAAAATGTACAAAGAAAAGCAGCTCGAGTAGAGAGAATTTGCCACTCTCTCGACAGATTGAGCTGCTGCCATGGCGCTAATTCACGACACGTTTGATGTCTCGGCAAGACGGGGAGGAGCTCAGTAAGTGAGAGGATAAAAAAAATGGAATCAGGTTGGAGGGTGAAGTATACACGGGTAGAAAAATTGACTCCAGGCCTCAATTTTGGGTCTTCTCCACCTTGGCCTTGATCTTCTGCTCGATGATCGCCTTCTCCGTGTCGAGGCTGAACATCCGGTTGAGAGCATGCATGTTCTCGAGCGTCTCATCAAGGGTGCGGCTGTTACTACCGTCGCACCTCAGGTGCTGCAGCGGGCCGTGGAGGAGCTTGTTCACGATGCCGGTGCTTAGCTCCTCGATGGCTCTCCTCATCTTCTTGGTGAGAACGTCATCCCCGATCTTCTGTAGGCACTTCTCGAGCTCTGAGGCTCGGATCCTGTCGGCATATGACCTCAGCTTCTTGATGGTTGGAACGGTCTCCAGCGAGTCCCGCCATGCCTCAAACCGTTTCAGCTCTTCGGTGATGATTGTCTGCGCCTCCATTGCCTTCCTGAGACGGTCTTCCTTGTTGGCTTCCACCACCTCTTTCAGGTCATCAACATTGTACACTCGCGCGGAGCCAATTTCAGAGACACACGCGCTGACATTCCTTGGGACAGATATGTCGACAAAGAGCCGGACACCGCCCATGGCATCAGAAACAGTGGGAAGTGCATCTGCGTGCTCTTTTGTGAACAATGGGGTTTCAGATGCGGTGCTCGTGAACACGACGTCAGCTTCAGCAGCAGCTTCATACATCTCCGAGAGAGGCCTGTACACAATCTCGATAGCTTTAATCTCCTCGCGGATGGCATCCACCCTTTGTGCTGAACGGTTGACCACAACCACCTTTTTGCATCCTTTGGCAATCAGGTGTTTGATCACTAGTTTTCCCATTTTGCCGGCACCAATCAAAAGCATCCTAGCTGACAGCGCTTCAGATTTTCGAAGCTTCATCAGGGCCAATTCAACTGCCGCTGAACTGACAGAAACGGCACCAGATGATATGTTAGTCTCGGAGCGCACACGCTTTCCCGCTGTGATTGCATCCTTGAACATTCTATCAATGTTCTTTCCCAGGCCTCCACTGTTTTGCCCACTCCTCACAACTTGTTTAACTTGAGCAAGGATTTGTCCTTCACCGAGAACCAGAGAGTCCAACCCAGCCGATACCTCAAACAGATGGCGTGTAGCATCACTGTCACGCAGCATGAATAGGTGTTCCCTAAGCTCAGAAGCAGGAATACCACTTTTCTGCAAAATCACAAAACACACACACATTAGGCCTTGTTCGGTTATTCCTATCCCACGTGGATTGGATGAGATTGGGAAAAAAAATATAAAAGATTTTAACTTGTTTGGGAATTAAACCCACTCAATCCCAACCAATCAACATGAAATGAGAGCAAAACGAGCAGGCCCTTAGGCAATATTTCCTAATCTGAAACTGCGGCAAAAAGACAACAGACTGAACAAATAGAGTTGATCGATTGGTTCTCACCTTCGACATCCAGTCCACGACTTCCCTGATACCTCGGTTCCATGATAGGGCCACCACATAAATTTCCATTCTGTTACAGGTGCTAAGCACAGCAGCCTCTTCAATATGGTTCAGACTAGTAAGTTCCTGAATAGCACGGGGCCATAGTTCCTCTGCAACCGCAAGTTTTTCGCGCATCTCCACTGGTGCTGTGTGCACACTGAGGCCTATCACAGCTATGCTACTCCTTTCCTTCATGTACCCTGGTCGTGGATATAAAGTTAAAACATTGTCAAAGACTGCACAGAGCAGAGCAATTTGTTTATGAAATTGATAATTTGGATCTAGTTGCACATCAATGTAAAGCTTTCTTAATTTATTTGTGAAGATGTTTATCCAAGCAAATTCTAGAGGGTGAAAATAACATGCTCGCACTAGATGAATATGACCAAAACAAGAGAACCCCCAAAACATTTCTGCACAAAATGGATGCCCAATAGCTGATCGCAAAAGCATATGAATATTAATTATTTGGCATCGTTATTAAATATAGATTTCTCCTCCTTATAGGAGTGTACAGTTAAATATGCATAGTCTATCATTTACTCCTAGGTTCTTACAACATGAAGTTTTGGTGGATATAGATACGATAGTCATTAAGTTTTTTATATGTACACAAACAGAAGCTCCACGAACCTGTGAAGCATATAGCTCCACAATCAGTTAACTGCTTGAACAAAACCCCCGAATGTTACTTTCCGTTTCCCTGTTGTCAGTCTGACTAGGTTAAAAAAAAAGCAATCGAAGTTCGAATCGGGATGCCCAGAAGTTTCATCATCCCCACGACCCCTTGCAAAATGGCACAAGCTAATTTCTCTTCGACGCCATGCGATCCGGTCTCCTACTCCACATATTCAAATTATGCTTGGTCAAGGCAAAGTTGCAACGGGACAATGCAAAGTTCACACCTACTACTCCTTTTTCCTTCCTTCCCCAAACCACCGAGATCTTTTGACCTGTACCAGACCAAAACCAATCCCAACTGCAGCAACAGCCTCGAAGCGACGCAACCGATCCAGCGCACAATCCGGGAATTATTACTGGAAAGAGCAAGAGCGGCGGCGGATTCGATGACACAGTCACACAGGCGAGGGGCAAGGCACTCACGGTCAGCGGAGATCTTGAACTGCTCGAGCGCGGCGACGCTGGCCGCCTTGGCCACCGCCCGCACCTGGGCGTCGGCGCCGGCGTCGCACCGCACGGCCACCCCGGAGCGACGCATGCCGCCGGCAGCGGCAGGCACCCTCGCGCAGAGCGCCGCCGACGCCGACGCCGGTCCCCGCGGCGTGGCGGCTGCCCCGAATGCCACGGCGGTGGAGGCCGCTGGAGCCGTGCTCGCCATCATGTAGGTCACGGGAGACAGAAAAGCCGTCTCCTTTGCCGAGCCGGAAAACCAAACCAATGCGGCAAGAAATTTGCGCGGGCAGATAAGCGGAAATATATAGAGAGAGAGGCGAGGAGAGATTTTCGCGGGCAAGGAATTTATGGGCTGCCTCCCTCGACCTCTCTCCCGAACTAGGACTCGGGGCAGGTCTTGGGAAAGAGTCCTCGGTGGGAGGGAGGGAGGGGGAGGAGATGTGGAATTGGTTTCGGTCCCGCCGCGTTGGCTCGAGGTAATAAAACGAACGAGTTGGATGCGGGAGAAGGAAGAAAGCTGTGCTGCTCAGCTTGGGAGCCAAAGGTTATGGGAGGGGTTGTTGGGTAGCCGCCTAGCCGGAGCCGCATGGCCTGTGGGGCCCTCACGTGGTGTTGGTGCGTTGGAAGTTGGAACTACTAAACTAGATCTTCGGGTCGGCCCGGAATTTTCTATGCTACCAAAAAAAAAAATACTACGTATGGGCCTTCGTCATAGAGCCAATGGAGAGAATATCGCCTTGGACTTCTTCTTTTCTGCCAAACTAGGTTTTTTTAGAAACTTATCCTGATGAATTAGTTCTATACAGAACTCTTGTGAGACACCTGGTTGTGTTTAAACCATAGTATATTTATTTTGCAAACACAATTATTACATTTTTCCTGTGATTAGATATATAAAGATCGTATCGTATCTTAATGAAAGCTTACCGTGAATTTTGATACAACGGTAAATGGTAAAATAAAATATGAAGGGCTAATATGGATTGCTCTTTGTACTACAGGAGGAAGGGAGTGTGGTGGCCTCAAGTTTGGGGGGTGGCTGCCGCTCCTATCTCTCTCGTCTTTTGTATGGCCTGTGATGCGACATGCGAGGTGGGCACACGAGTTCGCATGGCCCGCCTCCCGCCCGCGCCTGATGATAGCGGCGAAGCGTGTCGGCGTGGTGGCCACACTCTCGGACTCTCCTGCCCACCGGGGCCCGCCTGCCTGTCGCACGGGCTTCTTTCCCGTGACATTGGCCGTATGTGCGTGCGGTGGTTTTCGATAAAATTTACCGTTTCTGGTACTAACCGATATAAAAGAACTGGTACAAAATCGGTCCGGTTTTTGTGTATTTCGATTTAGAATTTAAAATTATAAATGTCAAACTTCAGTCAGCTAAACGGGTTTTTGGAAAATCCGCATGTTTGCATCTTAAAGTTAGAAGATACAGTTCTACAAACAAATAGTACTAAGGACTATTTAAGACCATCTAGCTCTCAATATTTATTCTTCCAGTATTGCTATATCGGGTTCTTCCAAAAACTATAGAAACCCCAAAAAAAAACATACTAAAACTCCAATAGCTCCTTATTTTGTTCGAAAAACAGTCCGCCTAGGTCCTATTCCCGTGATTCTGCTCCTTTGTTTGTTGTTGACTGGAGTGAAGTAGCAGAGCAATATATATGTTTCTATTTCGGTCACCAGCCAAGCCAAGCATCTGGGGGGGGGTTGCCTTGGGTTGGCCAACGAGGTCAGCCACGATTTCCATGCAGCAACACGTATTCCAAGCGTTGCAAATGCGAGCACGAGACGAGCGAAAGATCAAGAGATGGCGACGCCCGAGCTCTGGTGCCTATGGGTGACGATGCTCGTCTTCTCGACCCTCTGCTACCTGACCAACCCGGCACCGCCGCTGGGCTCCTCCGGGCGTCGGCCGCCGGGCCCGCGGCCGCTTCCGCTCATCGGCAACCTGCTGTCCTGCTACTCCAGACCCAAGGTTGAACGCGAAGTACCGAAGTGCGGCAAACTGGCGGCAGCGTAGCAGTTCTCCTCGCTGATAATCGCACTCTTGGGCCGTTGTAGCTCTGATTGGGAGCACACATTCAGAGCTGTTAGAGATACTTTTTTTTTTCCTGCTATTCTTTCAAATCAAGGTTTTAAAGGTACTGATTGGGGAGCTGTTGGAGGTGCTCTAATAAAGCTTTCTGCGGTCATTGACCTCCTATAGGAGTACCCAACCACCCCTATGATTGCATTCCCACCAAGGCCATGTCCCTGACATAAGGATCAGAGAAGATTAAATATCTTTCTATTTAATTTTGAATTTAATCCCCACTAATTCTTCAAACCACTCCTAACGGAAGTCCAAATGGGTGAGATGATAAACTGAGTAATTTCCGACGTGGACTGATCATACGGTACAAAGAAATAACTCATTTTGAAAGAGCGCCTGTTTTCCGACCAAACAGGGCCAGGGGCGCCCAACCTGAACCCGATGTCTTTAAAATCTGCAACGGACGACTAATAACAACACAAAGCACCAGCTCCTCAAGGGCCATGGCGCTCGTACAGATGACGTATATCCAATTACACAGGCCACGCTGCTGATACGATATACGAGAGGGCCCCGACACGAACCGAATGGGACCATGTCGAATTATTGCTGCATACTGAAAAATGCTCTAGTTTTCCTGGGCACCTTCACCAGCCGCGGCGGCGGCAGCGGCGGCTTCCTTCTCCTTCACAGCCTCCGCTGGCACTTCCCTCGGCTTCTCTTCGGTCGTCGTCGTAGTCGGCGCCTTCTCGGCCTCGGTGGCGGCCTCACTGGTTCCAGGGGCTGTGCTTGCGGCGCTGCTGCGGTCTTCAACGGTGACGTTCTTCGTGACAGTACCCACCTTCACGTACTTGCTCATGAACTTGTATTCCCAGTCCTGCAGGGCATCGAGCTCAAACGGGCCTAGGCCAGTGATGTCGCCGGTCAGATCCTGTGGCTCGAAGGACATCTTCGCTAGGGCTCTGCTGGCGTCTTTGCCGGCGAATAGGGCGTATGGTCCACCAGGTCCATAGAACATTCTGCACAGGGGTCAATTGATAAACATTATAAATACAGAATTCAACATGTAAAAGTAAAAGAAGGGCGGGGCTGTGGACTGAGAGAGATTGATTCACAACTGTCCAAATCAGCACAACTATTCTTGAATAAGATATGCATAAAGCATGCGTAATACAAAAGTGACCCTTCGCCTTGCATGTGTTTCGCGTGGACAGCCGTGCACTGCACAAATATCGAAGATAGATGTGCATAGTAATAATAATACAACAGATCTAGAAAGTTTGAATAACGCATCGGCCACCACAAAAATATGCGTACACAAGCAACTACATCTTGCATACCAAAGGGCTAGCTAAGACATATGACATATCTTACTTATTCCATTGCCAAGACCTAACCACAAAACTTCTACAAAGAAAGAATAAAACAACATAAAAGAAAAACCATTAAAACAGCTTTCGCTAATCCTTCCGGGCAACCGGTGCCAACTAAAATGCATGTGCAGAAGTAGCGCTCATCTCCCGTTGAATCAGAACACTTTACAAGAAAAAAGGTCACAACATTTTTTGTTTGTTTGTTTAGGAAGCCTATCTATATCAAAAGTCCAGGAACAGTGCAATGTACAAATTACAGAAGCAACAATGGAACACAGTGCACAAATTACAGAAGCAACAATAGAACCCAGCTTATGCACAGACGAAAAGATACTTGAAGCGCAAAAGCTAAAAATCCGGTAACTTTTTATTATATATGAGCATTGAAACTCTATATCAAATAAGGTAATCATCACCAAATATACTCTCCATTATCAACTCTAAAGCCATCATCTCAGCTGGCATACAGTTAACTTGTGCTAAAAAGATTCCAATCAAATAGAAATTGATTATATATACTGCTTTATAAGGCATCCAGACAACAAAGGAAAGTTCAGCTTATGGAATTGATTGATATCAAGGCCCCCAAAGTATCTTGCGAACCTGCTGCCTGTGATTTACACAATAAATTTTCACCCATTACCAAAAAAAAGGCATCCCCTAGCTAACCATAGTGGTACAGTGGTACTTCATATTTTACAACTATTAATCAACCAAACCATGTTGCCGTGACCAGTAAATTCAATGATCCTGATTTTTTTACCTCGACAAGCTGAGCTACAGACAGTTACATATGCTGCAACACGTCCTCATAACAAACAACAAAGCAATTAATTGATAGTTTCCATGTCTTGATGCCACCCAGGCAACTGACTCCCCGGATGCGCCAAGACATTAAACAGGAAATTCTAGCAGATTTATAACCTAGATTACTCCCATCATCCAAAGGACAGAAACGACACTATCATAAAACTCAAATGGACAATGCATTCAGAACCTTAAAATTTCGAGGTCGAGCACTTGTCACAAGGATTACTCCATCATCAGGGGGAAAAAAGCAAATATATAGTTACATCTGAAAAGTTGGAGAAGTAGTTATAAGGCTGTCTGCAGCAGCTCCTCCTATCTCATCTCCTATCTCCCCCTATCTCATCTATCCCCTATTTCAAACTTTACTAAACAGTGTCATCTACAGTACCGTATCCTTATTTACACGATCCACCAAAGACAATCTATCTACCAAAGACAGTCTATCTGAAAAGTTGGAGAAGGAGCTAAACTGATAATTCAACCGTTATGCGTTAAAAAATCAGCAAGCAGTATTTAGTCAGGTCAGCCAAATAGTATAGCAAAGCCGGCCAATTTCATCAACGATCATACATAAATAACAAGTAGTGGCGACACTTCTATTCATATATAGGGCATAATAATAAATTATATGATGAGTACTGACTCGGCTATGGTAGAATCAGGCCAGCGCAACAAAATTTAATCACTAAACAGTGATCGATTCATGAAGACAGGGAGGTAAGTTAGTGTTTTAGTGCAAAGAACAGACCTGCTCTGGGTGACGTCGTAGATCTGGCCCTTGATGGCCATGAGGAGCGGCTTCTTAGGGTCGGAGCCGTCGTACTGGCTGAGCTCCTCCTCTGAGACCTCCCCCATCTGCACGGGGGGCGGGAGCGGCTCCGCCTCGGGCTCCTCCCGCGGGCGCGGCGGCGGCGGGGGCGGGGCTGCGAAGAGCCCCGACACGACATGGTACAGAGCGGCCGCCACCGCCACGGCCGTGAAAAAGGCCGCCGGCGACAGCCCCGTGTATGCAACGATCGACTGCTTCAGTGTCTCCCACAGCTCCGCCACCGCCATCGCTGCCTCTGGTGGTCTGGCTCGCCGGCGCGTGGAGGTGCGATGACGATGCGCTATCCCTACTAGCCTCCTCTCCCCCCTCTGAGGCTCTGACTTCGGGGCAGCGGGGTAGTCTGGTCTTTTAGGGCGACACGGAAAGGGAAGCGAGGAGGCGGAGAAAAAGAAATATCTGCAGCATTTTATAGAGGGATGAAGAGAGCTGATCTAGGCGTAAAAGTGGTGATTGGTGACTGGTGAGTCCAGCATTCTCTTATCACACTCACTATCCCATCCTTTTTTAAACTTAACCCTGTAAATAATATAATCTAGAGTGTAAAATAGTATTTTGCGTAAACATATTCAAATGTTAGGCCGGGTCTAGGCCATTTAGCACGGATCGCACCTATAACATCCCAATTTTCAACTATAAAATAAAGCTTATTTTAAAATTATTGATTACTATGTTAGCTTAATCCAAACTATGCAAACCAAGGCATTCATCGGTTATTCCTCGATATTCTTCTAAATTATAGTCCAAGCTTATCTTTTATCGTGGTAAATTCTAGAAAACGTCTGATGCCCGCCCGCCATAACTCACCCTAGACACAGGGAGCCCACAACCACCTGTGAAAAAACACATGCGTGAAGAAACTGCAAGTCTGCCTCTAGCCACCTTGGCATCTGTGCATCCTGGCAAGCCCCACTTACACCCTCTACCCTAAGACATTCTTGTCGTGCACGTCGAGCTGCTATATTAAAAGTGTCGTGTTGCGGACCTTGAAGTGATACCTCGGTGTAGAAAGCCACTCCGGTAAGACCTCGTGCACCCGACTGAGCACACGCCAGTCACTTGTCACAATCACAACTAAATAATGCCCCACCATGAGCCAAGTTACCCTACCAACCTCGGAATGTTGTGATTGCACTGTGACGACATCACCACTCACAGTACGCCGATCAAGACTCTCTCTCCATTATAAATTGTCGTTCCTCCGCCTATAAACACTGATGCCCTTACCGTGGAACCTCACAGTCCAGCAACCATCTCATTATCGCCCCCACATCCAAACAATGTGTGCCTTACTCTTCAAGCCAGAGAACAAGACATCATCGTCGATTTGAGTCGTAGAACCAGTTCCAGAAGAGAACCCGGAGGAGGCAGGAGACGAAGAACGTGACGTCGCGGACGCGCAGCTGAACGAAGGCAAGTCTCATCGACCACTTACTTTGATCATGGTTGCTCCTAAGTGAGAAAATATATAAAACTTGCTAGACATAGTTGTTGCATAAGATGACACACCTCATATTGAGTGAATAAGAGAAACTATGCATTGATGCCATGATGCATGTTGATTGCATAAATATCTTATACCTTGATACTTGATGAAACTAGATGGAAATGAGGCCAGAGCAACATGGTAAGTGTTGGAGCATGCACTACCGTGGTGGTAGACTTGCAACTGAGTGGTCGTGGTGACATCTCGGGTTTGCTAGTTCTGGTTGGTGGCTGCTCTGGTGAACCATGAGGATCACTTCAAGTAATGTAGTTGCTTGATTTTGGAGGCGTTAGCTCGCGACAGAGTGGTCGTGGTGACATCTCGGGTTTGCTAGTTCTGGTTGGTGGTTGCTCTGGTGAACCATGAGGATCACTTCGAGTAACGTAGTTGCTTGATTTTGGAGGCGTTAGCTCGCGGGTCATTCGGCCTTGATCATCTCCCAACCTACAGATATCCAATCAACCTGATTACCTTATCGTTGTTTAGTGGCTAGGGCATCTATTTAAGAAAAAAACAAAGGTCGCACATCCAGGGTTGGGGTCGATCGCTCGCCTACATGTGGTGATAGGGTTGAAACCTCAAGACATTCTTTATAGGGGTTATTGTGACCAACGATTTTGCGTCCTCCCCCTTCTTCTAGAAACACGGGACGGGCTAACCACTTGGGGTGGTCCACTCCCTTGGTGACCTTGGGCCAATACAATTTCCTAAATCCCTTCCATATGGCCCTCCATTATTCCTCGTTGTCGGTGAATGGTGGCTAGGGGGTTACACGCCATGATGGTTACGAGTATTGATGAGGACATCACTCCTATACATACAATGCAAGGACCGATAACACGATCACGTGCACGACATCAAAATCTTCAGGTTCGTCTAACCTAGTCAATTGTGTTTTAGAGCTTACACTTGGGGCCATGGATGTTTTGATGATTAGGAACCATGGAGAGGACTATCAAGGATTTGGAAAAAGACCAAGGTGTCAAGGAGGAGAAGCAAGGCGTCCACAACCGAAAGGAGATCAAGTTCGATTGAACCGAGATTCCATCTCGAATTCCAAGACTAGTCTACACTACAACACACGCCCAGGATACATCTGAACTCTGATTCGGTCGAACTTGATATGGTTGGAAAGCTAAGGAGATAAGCTAACCAACCTAACTAGTCTCGACTTTAAAATTCATCCGCTACACTACAACACACGCCTAAGACGCATCAGAACTCCGATTGGGTCAGACTTGATATGGTTGGAAAGCTAAGGAGATAAGCTAACCAACCCAACTAGTCCCGTATCACCCAGAGTCAACGGGAATCATCGAAACAAGTCAGCATCCAGATTCTACTTTGGTGCAGCGACACCGTCTGTTGGGCTGTTGGCCCGTGTATCATGTTGGAGACCATTAGGCCACGTCCAGGGGACTTGCATGCTCTTAAACTCTATATTATCAGCAGCCGCTACTACCATTAGGGTTGGGTTTTACTTAGATTCATTCTATCATCGAACAGTGTCGTTGTTTATCAGTTTTTGAGACCCCATCTCATGATCAATACAGTTTTGATTGTGTTCTTTCTTGTGTTCTTGATTGCGCTTACAGGGATAAGATTTCTGGCAAGGTCACTCGTGTGTCATGGGTGATAACCAACGGAGTAGTGGTGTAGTGATTGCGATGTTCCGTTCGCTCGGAGCCTTGGACCATCAACGTCGATACCTCCACCCAATCAAGTTGTCCTACCTCACGGAAGATCGGGCCTTTCCCTCTATCAATCGTGAGTGGAGGTCAGCCCCAAAACACCCTCATGATGGGTGGTGGCTAGCTTCACTTGAGGGGTTTTTAGAGTAAGATCCCGAATATGACGAAATTATGTCGTAGATCGAATCCCTGACATGGTCAGCCACCCCCACAAATCTGATGTTCTCGGGGGTGGACATGTGGCCCTTAGCAACGAGGGCGGTGATCATTCCCGCAGCGTTGTGGAGGCATGGCGAGAACGCGGTCGAGGTGTCCCTTGCGAGAGCATCCGAGGACATTCGCTTTCCTTCGACGAGCTATGTCATTGTGTTCGCATATCAAAAAGAGAAGGTTCACGGGTCGTCATAGGATGGGTTAGGTCCCATGTATATCATGAAATGGTGCCCCAACTCTTTGGAGCCAGTGAGGGGGTAAGGATCCTGCATTCCTGCTCTAGAACATGGTCACGCGAAGGATCGAGTCAGAGGTCTACAAGGGTCTCTGTGATGGTATCAAGGTTGCTGGCCGGAAGAGACTGAGGAACGAGGGACCTAACCAGTCCTCCCTCAATGGTAACAAGGTCGAGGCTCCCAAAGGGTACGATCGCCTAGGGGACCCAGTCTATGTTGTGACTGACCATCCAGTGCCTGATGATGAGAATTATCAAAACACATAAGGCCCCTACCTGGGGCTCCAATTATCGGTGTTTCGAGTAAGCACCGATGATTAAATTTGTAATGCACGTTCTAGGCCCGGATGGCGTGCGAGGTGGACGCAAGAGTTATACTAGTTTGGACTAAATATTCCTACTCCAGTCTTCGGTGGCTTGCGCTACTAGTATCAAGTTGCTCGTAGTAGGGGGTCACAAGTGGGCGAGAGAGGGAAGTGTTCCCAAGTCTCTAGTGTGAGTGTGTGTAGGTCGGGTTCGTGTGTTGTGAGATAGAATCCTCTAGGTTTGAGTGCCTCGAGGCTCCAAAGGTCTCTTACTCCTCATGTATCTCCTTTTCGTTGTTGAGAGTGACCCTTTCTTTTAGATCTTAAGGAAGGAGCCTCTTACATTGAGGGGGACTGTTGTCAAGATCTTTCATAGTGCTAGTCCTGTGCTACTTGCCAACGTACTTTGGTTGAAAATGCTTCGTGTCGGTTATGCGGGCACAATGCTTTGTACCCTTGAAGGTACCCGACGTTGACTTGGAGTACCCTAGAGTTAGTAGTATAGTGCCATTCGCAATTGCGATGTAAGCCCCCGGACAGGCTTCCGACATGGAGTTTCCATTCGTACCCTCCACTTTCGCCGACCCTCATACCTCATAGTCTGCTAGCCATGCCTTCCTCTGCCTTCTATGCTAGATTTATGGGCTCAACTATTAGCCTAGTTTCAGAGAGGAGTGGGGTTTGACTGAAAAAGGACGATCCCACCCTTGCCATATCATGCCGACTAGAGCATGATGACAAATAATAGTATGGCCACTCTAACCTCATCAGGCTTTGTCTGTCTAGGTAGGGCTGGACAAAATACTCGTGGCCTGTGACCTCACTCAGCTTGTGGTCTATTCAGATCGGCTCTACTCGACTCGTTTCAATTTTGTCACGAGCTGAGCTAGCATCTTAGCTCAGTTCGTTAACGAGCCCGCTCGAGCCAGCTCGTTAGCTTGAACGAGCAACCGTTTGTCAGAAAAACAAAGTCCATAGTTCTGTTAGATGAACTAATAAGTGATAAACTTTGTTAATTTGATGTTGGATTGGCGTGGTATAAGAAAGTGTGAGTATTATTACTCTTTTTTGTGTTAAATTGCTCTAGAATTAACTAGTGATTGATTATATTGTTTTATACATATATATTGTTTTTTTGCTCGCGAGCTAAACGAGCCAGCTCAAGCTCGCAAATGAGCCGAGCAAGTTCTTTTGCTCGATTTCTTAGCAAGTCGAGTCGAGACAGCTCGTTTACTTAACGAGACAGCTTGAGCTCGACCGAGCCGAGCCAAACTAGCTCGATATCTAGCCCTAGTCTCGGTCAACCCCGTCTCATGTTTTTGTCTCATCCGATCCCCAAGGTCAGCCCAAGTCTGACATCTCAAGCAAGATTGAGGACATTGGATGGACTAGTCAAGATTCATTGGGACTATCTCTGCTCTCAATGACTCGTGAGCCAGAAGGCGTTTTTACCCCGACAATTGTATATGTGCATTTTGGTACCTTTTCATCCAATAATTCATATGTTTCTTCCTTTTTAATCCAAAATTGTACTTCTTCAATTAAGAAAAACTAAACCTGTACTTATTTTAATACAAGTTCTCTGCGTATATATTTATCTTTTCAACGAGAGTGCGGACGTTGGATTCCGTTTGTCAGTTTTTCCAGTAGCTTTTGAAGAGCTCACAAACTAGCCGAGCATGTTCTATTGCTCGATTTCTTAACAAATCGAGCCGAGACGAACTGGCTCGATATCTAGCCCTAGTCTCGGTCAACTTCCTCTCATGTTTCTGTTTCATCCGATCCTCAGGGTCACCCCGAGGCTGACCTCTCAGGCAAGATAGAGGACATCAGATGGACTAGTCGAGATTCGTTGGGACTGTCTACTCTCAATGACTCGTGAGCCAGAAGGCGCTTTTTATCCCGACAATTGTATATTTACATTTTGGTACCTTTTCATCCAATAATTCATATGCTTCTTACTTTTAAATCCAAAATTGTACTTCTTCAATTAAGAAAAACTAAACCCGTTCTTCTTTTAATACAACTTCTCTGCGTATATTTATCTTTACAACGAGAGTGCGGACGTTGGATTCCGTTTGGCACAGTTTTTCCAGTAGCTTCCGAAGCTGCTTTTCGTCAAACAGATTAAAATGGTAGATAGAGGTTTTTCAAATCTGCTTCTACATGACATGAGTTGGAACTTGATGTAGCTGAAAATACTGAACTTTGCTAAGCTACCTCATTTAAATTTACTTAGACAACTATTTTACTATTTTTTTCTAATAGCTAGTTTGACAATTCAATTTTTTTGGGGGATTCTCATTTTTCTAAGCGAAAAATGAACTAATTTTCTTTGAGAAGATTAAAATCACTTGGAAAAATTCGTTGCTAACCTAGCCCTAAAGCAGTTTTAGTTTCATTAGTGGAACTGATTGTGCAGCCAAAAAGAAAAAAAATGGTCGACTACTACAGGCCAAGCGTCGCGTTGTGTGATTGTGTCCTCAGCCCTCACAGTGTTTTCCTTTTTCTTCTTGCGGAGATGTGAGCTCACGGTGTGTTGACGCCTTTTTGGAGCGCCAATCACTTCAAAAGAACCAGCGGCGGTGCTCTCTGGTCAGGCGCGGACGGTCCACGGCACAGGGCCGGACGGTCCGCGACCTGGCGTGAGGCGGCAGTGCTCTCTGGTCAGGCGCGGACGGTCCGCGGCACAGGGCCGGATGGTCCGCGACCTGGTGCAGGAGCTCGGGTTCCCTGCCTGACGGCCGGACGGTCCGCGCCCTAGGGCCGGACGGTCCGCGCGTGCGCAGGGGCGGCGAAAGATCACCGGCGGCGCCTGGATCTCGCTCCCGTGAGGGACCCCGTTGGGGAGGAGAGATCCTAGGAGTTGTCTAGGCTCGGGTAGGCCGACCTAGACTCCTCTAATCGACGTAGAGTCGAGGAGAGGCGGAGAATTTGGGGATCGAGAGGCTAAACCTAAACTAGACTAGAACTACTCCTAGGATAAAATGCGAAATAGAAGTTGTATTGATTCGATTGATGATTACAAATCGGCCGTAGACCTCTCTTTTTATAGAGGAGGGGGGCTGGACCCTTTACACGACTGGATTCCGAGCTAATTCCGCAAATCTAGCCAACAAACATAGCATAAAACTCGGAACCCTAAACTGCTCTGCGTATGAGCGGACCGTCCGCCAGGCTCAAAACGGTGCTCAACATATGCCCCCCTGCCTTTTGGTGGAGCTGAGAAAACCAAAAGCAACTAACTCGATGTGATTACATCGGTTCTCTTAGGCATCTTGCCACATACTAGGATGGTACTGTTTGAGGAAACGCCCATTCAAAGCCTTAGGCAAATCCTTGCCTTGTAATGTTTGTAGCAAATAGGCGTTGCCAGACATCACCTGTTTTACTTTATAAGGACCCTCCCAGCTTGGCGACCATTTCCCGAGCTTCCGGTCTTTATTCCTTAGAGGCAGAATAGTCTTCCACACCAGGTCCCCTACTTGAAATGATTTTGCTTTGACCTTCTTGTTGTAGGCCCTGGCTACCATAATCTTGTCCTTTTCTATTGCTCCTAAAGCTATCATCCTCTTGTCGGTCACCTCATCAATATTATCCATCATTGAATTATAATAATTAGTAGCAGTTAGATCATTTTGTCTGGCGAACCTGACAGCATTCAAACTTATTTCCACAGGCAACACTACTTCCTGCCCATAGACAAGCTCAAAAGGAGACACTTTAGTAGCCCTATGTTTAGATATCCTATGAGCCCACAAAGCTTCAGACAAAATCTTATGCCAATGTTTAGGATTATCAGATATCTTCTTTTTTATCAAATTAATCAATGTCCTATTACTAGACTCGGCCTGTCCATTGGCCTGAGCATAATATGGAGATGAATTAAGCAGCTTAATTCTGTATAATTCAGCAAATTCACGTACCTCCTTTGACATAAAAGAAGTACCTTGATCTGTAGTCAAGGTCTAGGGAATGCCGAATCTATGAATAATATGCTCAGTTATGAACTCAATTACCTCCTTGTGCGTCATGTTCTTTAGAGCAACGACTTCAGTCCATTTGGTGAAATAGTCAGTGGCAACTAACACAAACCGATGCCCCTTTGATGATGAAGGATGAATTTCTCCAATAAAGTCTAATCCCCATCCTCTGAACGGCCAAGGCTTGATGATAGGATGTAATTTGGCTCCAGGGACCAACTGTAGGCCGCCGAATTTTTGACACACTTGGCAACCCTTGTAGTACTTGAAACAATCAGCTATCATACTAGGCCAATAAAAACCAGACCTTCGCAACAACCACTTCATCTTTGGAGCTGATTGATGAGTACCACAAATTCCTTCATATACTTCGGCCATGGCTAATATAGCATCATCTGGGCCCAAGCACTTAAGCAGGACGTCATTGACTGTTCGGAGGTAAAGTTCATCACTCATCAAAACATACTTGAAAGCTGTTCGCCGAATGTTCTTATCTGTCCTGATATTGGGGTTTCGTAAATAATTAAGTATATGTGTCCTCCAATCACTTGCATCGGCTTCATTGTCAGCCGAATCGATTAAGAGAATATTTCTGGTAACCCCAGACGGTCTGGCGTCATCACGCGGACAGTCCGCGACCTGGGAATTTGGCTCTGCACTGGTTATCATATTTTCAGTTTTGTGAAATTTCCCTCTTTTTATCCGATAGCCTGATGCATCTTGTGCCAAATCGTTAGCTCTATGATTCTCAACTCTAGAGATATGCCGAATACTGAATTCGTCAAAAGAATGGATTATGCTCCAACATTTCTCAAGGTAACTATTTAGAGTACCATCAAAACATTGATATTCTTCTAACACTTGTTGGACAACCAGCTGAGAATCACCAAATACCTTCATATGTTTTACTCCCATACCATTTAAAAGTTCTAAGCCAAATAGGAGAGCCTCATATTCAGCTTGATTATTAGTGCAATAAGTTTTCAACCGGCTAGAGAAGTCAAAGGAGACATTACTTGGTGAGACAAGCACAATGCCAATTCCTTGCCCTTCATTGCAAACCGATCCATCAAAATATAAAGTCCAAGGAGTAATAGTGAGGTATGACATGTCTAGTTCATGAATATCATTAACCCGATGTTCTACAATGAAATCCGCTACGACTTGGCCTTTCATAGATTTCAATGGTTCATAGGCCAAGTCATATTCTATGAGTGCATAAGCCCACTTACCAATTCTACCACTCATAATTGGGTTATGCAACATATATTTGATCACATCGGCTTGACCAGAAACAGTGCAATGACTAGACAGTAAATAACATCTACATTTGGTGCATGCATAAAACAAGCATAAGCATAACTTTTCAATAAAAGTGTACCTTGTTTCAGCATCCACCAACCTTCGGCTTAGATATGTCACCACATGCTCCTTCCCCTCAGTTTCTTGTGTCAGAACAGCCCCAATGACCTTATCCTCAGCTGCAATGTATAATCGGAATGGTACTCCTGCTCGTGGTACTTTTAATACGGGAGCTGAAGATAAGTATTTTTTGATGAGATCAAATGCTTCTTGCTGTTCTGCCCCCAAGCGAATTCGGCATCATTCTTAAGCCGAAGAATAGGGGTGAACGCATCAATCTTCCCGGCTAGGTTAGAAATAAACCTTCGTAAATAATTCACCTTGCCGAGAAACCTCTGTACCTCGACCTTACAGGTCGGAGGTCCCACATTCCGAATAGACTTGATTCGGTCAGGGTCTATCTCTATACCATGTTCATGTATGACAAATCCTAAAAACTTACCAGCCGACACTCCAAAAGCACATTTACGTGGGTTCATTTTCAAACCATACTGACGCATCTTATCAAAGGCTTTGCGCAAATCAGCTATATGAGAACTAAACTCAGTCGATTTGACTACAATATCATCAATGTAAACTTCCACAGTGTTTCCTAACAATTCATGGAAGATCAAATTCATAGCCCTCTGATAAGTAGCACCAGCATTTTTCAGACCAAATGGCATGACAACCCACTCAAATAAACCAATGAAGCCTGGACATATAAAGGCCGTTTTAGACGCATCTTCTTCGGCCATGAAAATCTAATTATATCCGGCATTACCATCAAGGAAGCTAATAATTCTATTTCCTGATGCATTATTGATTAATGTGTCGGCTATGGGCATGGGATATTCGTCTTTAGAAGTTGCTCTATTTAAATTGCGAAAATCAATGCATACTCTAAGTTTACCTGACTCCTTCTCCACCGACACAATATTGGAGACCCACTCTGCGTATCTGCAAGGTCTGATAAAATCAACTTCTAGCAGCCAGTGGATTTCGTCCTTGATGCGTGGGAGAAGATCTGGACGAAATGTTCTAGCTCTTTGCTTGAAAGGTCTGAAACCAGATTTAATAGGCAGCCGATGCTCTACGGTCTCTTAATCCAGGCATCTTAGTGTAATTCCAAGCAAAGCAATCTGAATATTCCTTCAATAGACCGATCATCTCATCTCTAGGATCGACCTCCAGGGTCTTGTTTATAAAAGTCGGCCTTGGAGTTTTACCATCTTTTATGTCAATCTCCTCCAAAGGATCGGCCGATGTAAACCCTTGTCCTAGTTTATCAAGATCTCTGAATTCCTCTATCATGTTCCCCACAGAGGAATTAGAAGATCTTTGTGTGTCGGCGGACTCTCCGGTCTCGAGGATTGGATCATCCGTAATACTGTCCTTTTGTTGTGATATATGTTCGGTCTCAAAGTCCGAACCCTTTTGTGAAAGACCAGACCATCCGGCCTTGGAAGCCGAACTGTCCGTGACCAGAGACTCATGAACTTTGTGTGTATTCATCATTTAAACTTTATTTAGGATTTAGCCGATTCTCCATCGGCTCTAGCATTACAGGAATGAAACCTTTCTTATCTATACTTATGAATTGATAATCAGAAAAATCTACTCCTGTGAGACATGTAGCAGTTTCATAAGTCCAGAGTACAGGGGCATCGGCCACAGCGATGCAGGCCGATACATCAGCATGTACTTGTTCTATGTCATCGCCTACCCATTGTATTAGCATTTGATGTAATGTAGAAGGTATACATTGATTGGCGTGAATCCAATCTCTGCCTAGGATTAAACTGTAATTTCCTTCTACACCAGCGACGAAGAATGCAGCAGCAAGGGTCTTAGTCCCGATGGTTAATTCAACGGACGTGACTCCCCTGGCTTTGATCGAACTATCAGTTCCAACACCGCTATCAGCGTTTCGAGACAGGGGGGTCCCTAAGCCGACGAGTGAGTGTGCTGCGTGCCCCAGCCCAGATGGGTCGAGCGCGTGGGCGAGCGCGAAGGGGGGAGAGGCGAGGTGGCCGGAGTCGAGCGTGAGAGAGGTGGAAGTCCCGCGGCCTTCGTGTTCGTCCCGCGCCCAGGTCAGGTGCGCTTGCAGTAGGGGGGTTACAAGCGTCCACGCGGGTGAGGGAAGCGAGCGGCCCCAAGAGAGCGCCTGTCCCGTCCTCGGTCCCGCGCGGCCAACCCTCTCTAAGAAGGCCCTGGTCCTTCCTTTTATAGTCGTAAGGAGAGGATCCAGGTGTACAATGGGGGGTGTAGCAGAGTGCTACGTGTCTAGCGGAGAGAGAGCTAGCGCCCTAGGTACATGCCAATGTGGCAGCCGGAGAGGTCTTGGCACCTTGCTGGCATGATGTCGTGGCTGTCGGAGGTGCGACGGAGCCTGGCGGAGGGACAGCTGTTGGAGCGGTCGAATCCTTGCTGACGTCGCCCTGCTTCCGTAAGAGAGCTGGGGGCCGCCGTCGTCACAGAGCTTGTGGAGCGCCATCATTGCCCATCCGGCGGAGCTGGCCGGATGGGACGCCGGTCTTGTTCTCCGTGACCCGAGTCGATTCGGGGTAGGATGATGATGGCGCTTCCTGTTGACGTGGCGGGTCTGTGCCCTAGGCAGGGTGACGTGGGGGCTCCTCCGAAGCCGAGGTTGAGACTGTCCTCTGTTGCCGAGGCCGAGCCCGAGCCATGGGGTCGGGCGAGGCGGAAGTCGTTCGGCCGAGGGCAGGGCGGAGTCCGAGCCCGGGGGTCGGGCGAGGCGGAGTTTCGTCGTCTTCCGAGTCTTAGCCCGAGTCCGAGCCCTAGGGTCGGGCGGAGCGGAGTTCGCCGTCTTCCGGGTCTTAGCCCGAGTCCGAGCCCTGGGGTCGGGCGGAGCGGAGTTCGCCGTCTTCCGGGCCTTAGCCCGAGTCCGAGCCCTGGGGTCGGGCGGAGCGGAGTTCGCCGTCTTCCGGGTCTTAGCCCAAGTCCGAGTCCGAGCCCTGGGGTCGGGCGGAGCGGAGTTCGCCGTCTTCCGGGTCTCAGCCCGAGTCCGAGCCCTGGGGTCGGGCGGAGCGGAGTTCGCCGTCTTCCGGGCCTTAGCCCGAGTCCGAGCCCTGGGGTCGGGCGGAGCGGAGTTCGCCGTGGCGCCTTTGGCAAGGCCTGACTGCCTGTCAGACTCACTCTGTCGAGCGGCACCGCAGTCGGAGTGGCGCAGGTGGCGCTGTCCTTCTGTCAGACCGGTCAGAGGAGCGGTGGAGTGACGGCGGTCACTTCGGCTCTGCCGGGGGGCGCGTGTCAGGATAAAGGTGTCAGGCCACCTTTGCGTTAAATGCTCCTGCAACTTGGTCAGTCGGTGTGGTGATTTAGTCAGGGTTGCTTCTGAGCGAAGCCAAGGCCTCGGGCGAGCCGGTGATGTGTCCGCCGTAAAAAGGGGGGCCTCGGGCGAGACGGAAGTCTCTCGAGGTCGGCTGCCCTTGGCCGAGGCTAGGCTCAGGTGAAGCGTGATCGAGTCACTCGTGTGGACCGATCCCTGACTTAATCGTACCCATCAGGCCTTTGCAGCTTTATGTTGATGGGGGTTACCAGCTGAGAATTAGGCGTCTTGAGGGTACCCCTAATTATGGTCCCCGACAGTAGCCCCCGAGCCTCGAAGGGAGTGTTAGCACTCGCTTGGAGGCTTTCGTCGCACTTTTTTGCAAGGGGACCAACCTTTCTTGGTTGCATTTCGTTCCGGTGGGTGCGCGCAAGCGCACCCGCCGGGTGTAGCCCCCGAGGCCTCGGAGGAGTGGTTACACTCCTTCGAGGTCTTAATACCTTGCGTAATGCTTCGGCTGGTCTGGTCGTTCCCTCATGCGAACTGGCCGTAGCCCGGGTGCACGGTCGGGGCCCAAGCTCTCGGGCTGGTATGTTGACGCTGTCAACGGTTCGGCCGGAGCCGGTTTTTGCGAGAGCAGCCCCCGAGCCTCTGCATAGGGCGAGAGGACGATCAGGGACAGACTCGGCTTTTTACATACGCCCCTACGTCGCCTTTCCGCAAGGAGGAGGGGGGAGTGCGCCATGTTACCTTCGATGGGCACCGAACATGGTGTCTCCGGTGAGCTGCAAGCGGGTAATCCGAGTGGACGTCCGTGCCCCGTTCGTTGGGGGTCGGCTAGGGGCCCAGAGGCACGCCCAAAAGTACCTGCGGGTGATTTGCCGGACCCGGTCCCCTGGCGACGGGGTCCGAGGGCTTGATGCCTCCCTCCGATGGGATTCCGTTACAAGATCGTTCCCGCTGGTCTCGGAAATGTCCTAGGGTACCTCGGGAGCACAGCCCGAGCCTCGGTTATGTATCGAACGTACCCCTGGTCATCCCTCGCTCGGTGTCTGAGGCGACTGTGAACCCTTCGGGGGCCAGCCTTCGAACCCCTGATCAGTAATGGGCGCGGAGCCCGAGTAGCCTGAGGCGGCCATGGAACCCTTCGGGGGGCTGGCCTTCGAACCCCTGACCAGTAGTGGGTGTCAGGCCCACGTGATCTGAGGCGACTGTTGAACCCTTCGGAGGGCCAGTCTTCGAACCCCTGATCAGTAGGAGGGGGCTCGGAGCCCGGTTCCTTCGTGGAGAAGGGTCCTTTTCGGGGTATCCCCTTTCCCGGTCCCTGTTGCAAGAGATAGAGAAAGAGGAAAAAGGAAAAGGATACGAAATCGAACGACGTGGCGTACCTCTTTTTGACGTGGTTATTACGGCGAAGGCGAAGTGTCACGCGCTTCTCCCGCCAGAGGCGCCGCGTGTCCCGCCGCGGAGTTAATGCGACGGGGCGAGTGGTTGGCGGGGCGGCCGTTACGCGTGCGCGAGCCGTTCGAGGATCGGGTCACGGGTGCACCGTCTTCACGCCGTGGGAGGAGGCTCTCTTGTTGTCCCAGGATGAGACGTGAGCCTGGCTGACGACGTGACTGCTGCGCCCGCCCACCTGCCACCGCCATTACTGCTGGCCCATTTTCGGTCGCTTTGACCAACGCGCTAGGTTGGCGCTGCTGGGTCGCCTCGAGTCGCGGCACAGGCTCCGCAACCGAAGAGGCGCGCCGGTGGCACAAGTGGCAGTGCGGTTGCTTGCATGCAGCAACTGGCACGCCGGTTGCTTGACGCGTGGGCCTGGACTTCCAAGCTGGTGTGTCAGAAGTCGGAGAAGCGCGTCCACCTGGCGCGGTTGCATGCCGCCTGCATGGCTGCCCGCCCCTTCCGCCCGTTGGTCCGGGCAAAAGTGGGGGTCGCTTGTAACCGCTGGGCGGTCGTGCGCACCACGCGCGGCGGTTTGGCTTCTTCTGCCCTGAGCCGGTTTGCATGACATGCGGGACCCAGCCCCCGAGTCGCAGGGGAGGGCCTTGGAGCGTGTTGGAGAAGACTCAGCCCGCGGCGTCTGGGGGCGCACGTAGGGAGAGTTGCCTTTAAAAGGAGGGAGACTCCTTTCAGAAGGCAACCATGTCTTCTTCCTCCCTTATGCGCCGTGTCTTTCCATCTTCCAAGCCCCCGGATGGGGGGTATCCGCCGCCTTTGCGCCTCCTCGTTGGAGGAACGCAACTCCATGGGAGTTGGTACCTCTCAGCCATCGTTCGGCTTCAAGGATTTTCATCACGCAGCCCGGTCGCACCCCTCCACCGGCGGTCACCCGAGATGGCGACCTCCGGCTTGATGGTGGGGGAAAGCGAGTCGGGCTGCGGCCTCTGCCCCTCCCTCAGCCTCAAGGATTTTCATCACCAGGGCTGGGGAGGGGAGTGCGCCGAGTTGAGGTCGGCCCCTGCGTGGGCGGCGGCCCGCTCCTTCACTCAGTGATCGGAGGGAAGGGCGACCGTCGTCCGTGGCGCTGGCAGCTGCAGCGTGCCTGGCTTTCGGGCGCGAGTGGCTTCGGGGCCGCTCGCGGTGCCGGCATCCGCCACGGCAGCTTGAAGAGGTTCTGCTGCCGGCGAGATAGCCGGGGCCGGCCACGGACTGACCTCCAACTCTACGGCCTTCTGCCCGTCCTTGCCTTACGAGTTTTGGCATGGGCGGGGGCCTCCTGGCGGCGGCATCTAGCCTGAGGTCAGCGTTGCCGCTGCTTGGCCCCTCGGAGCAGAAGTCGTCGTCGTCGCCGCTGCTGGAGCAGGTGACGGCGCGCCATTCGTCGGCCTTCCGTTGCTCCGCAGGCCTTCCCCTCGGAGTGGGGTTGTTCGTACCTGCGGAGGGGGAACCGGAGTTCCGTTCGTAATGGCATCTCGAATGCCAGTGTTTTTTGTTCATTGTGGCTGTCGGGGCCTGAACATGTATGTAATTTCGGCACGGAGCCGTGTTTTTTCCTCATTTTCGAGCACTAAGTCTCGCCTGTTGATTATCTGAACCGCTTTGCCAAGCATGAGTTGCCCCGTGTCAAGGTGACGAGTGAGGTATCCGTATCTCGGAGGCGTAGGAATCCCTCGGCCCGTTCGGCCTTGTTGTCTGGGGCTCCTCTAGCTTAGTTAAAGAGACCCCTCGGCCGCCCTTCGATGAGCCGAGGCCAGGGGTAGCGATATCAGTATGAACAGAGGCGGAGTTGGCTCGAGAATGGGAACCTGGTTGGCCGGAGCCTAGCCGTGTTGTCCGTCAGCAGAGCCGACGCCAAAGTCGACCAGCCGAGGCCTCGGGTAGGGCTGGCGCCCTTGGAAGCCGGCTGGCCGAGGCCCCAGGGGTAACCGGCCGAGCCGCCTGCTCGGGCCAGATTCCCGGAGGAGTCCCTGGACCGCGTCGCCGTCCGAGGCTGGGTTGGACTTTGCTGAAGACGTCGTCGATGTCGAGGGTGCTACGGCTCCCTTCAGCGTGAAGACCCGAACCTGCAGGATCAGATCGTCTTGTAGCGTGTGCCTTCTGCGGCCGCCGAGGCCAGAAAACACACCCTCGCCGTGCTTGCGAAGCTGCGTCTTTTTTCCTCTTGTTTCGAGCATCTGGACTCTCTGTCGGTAACAGGGATGTTTGTGTGAGCGAGGGTTGCTTCTCGCGGAAGGGACGAGTGAGGTATCCGTATCCCAGAGGCGTGGGAATCCCTCGGCTCGGTCGGCCTTGCCGCTTACGCGTACCTTCACCCGTTCATGAGGCCCTGTCCCCGACTTAGTCGAGAAAGCTTGAAGGACTGCTTCGGCAGGAGAGCTTCCGAACGTGAAGACTTGTTCGGTCCACGGAGTCGCTTTATCCGAGCGCGAGTTACTTATCGCAGAAGGTGATGAGTGAGGTATCCGTATCCCGGAGGCGTAGGAGTCCCTCGGCTCGGTCAGCCTTGGCTGCTTACGTGTACTCCGTCGTTTCCAGGATCCGCTTTCCGAAGTATTCAAGAAGCACGAAAGTAATCCTGCTAAAAAGAGATCCTTTTTCGAGGAAAAATTCGACGCAGAGGGGGTCTCCCCCCTTTTAGCCCCCGAGGGAGGGTCGGGCTTTGCCGAGGCTAGGTCGACCCTTCCTTGACGACTAAACTTTGCGTAGGTGCGAGGTATATGAACAACTTGGAAACATCTTAAGGGTAGAAGCGACGTAGCTGTTTGATGTTCCAAGCGTTGCCGTAGATCTCGCCTTGATTGTTGGCCAGCTTGTATGTTCCGGGCTTCAGAACTTTGGCGATGACGAATGGCCCTTCCCAGGGGGGCGTGAGCTTGTGCCTCCCTCGGGCGTCTTGCCGCAGTCGAAGCACCAGATCGCCCACCTGGAGGTCTCGGGACCGGACCCCTCGAGCGTGGTAGCGTCGCAGGGACTGCTGGTACCGCGCCGAGTGTAGTAAGGCCCTGTCCCGAGCCTCCTCCAGCTGGTCCAGCGATTCTTCTCGGCTACCTTGGTTGCTTTGATCGGTGTAGGCCCTCGTCCTCGGGGAGCCGTATTCCAGGTCAGTGGGCAAGATAGCTTCGGCCCCGTAGACCAGGAAAAACGGCGTGAAACCCGTGGCACGACTTGGCGTCGTCCTTAGGCTCCAGACCACCGAGGGGAGTTCCTTCATCCACCGCTTGCCGAACTTATTGAGGTCGTTGTAGATCCGAGGCTTGAGCCCTTGTAGAATCATGCCGTTGGCACGCTCTACTTGCCCATTCGACATGGGATGAGCCACGGCGGCCCAGTCCACCCGGATATGGTGATCTTCGCAAAAATCCAAGAATTTTTTGCTGGTGAACTGGGTACCGTTGTCGGTGATGATGGAGTTCGGGACCCCGAAGCGATGGATGATGTTGGTGAAGAACGCCACCGCCTGCTCGGACCTGATGCTGTTCAGAGGTCGGACCTCGATCCACTTGGAGAATTTGTCGATGGCGACCAGCAGGTGCGTGTAGCCCCCGGGCGCCTTCTGCAAGGGACCGACGAGGTCCAGACCCCATACAGCGAAGGGCCAGGTGATGGGTATTGTCTGCAGAGCCTGAACGGGCAGGTGGGTCTGCTTCGCATAGAATTGGCACCCTTCGCAGGTGCGGACAATTCTAGTGGCGTCAGCCACCGCCGTTGGCCAGTAGAAGCCTTGTCGGAAAGCATTCCCGACAAGGGCTCGGGGTGCTGCGTGATGGCCGCAAGCCCCCGAGTGTATTTCTTGCAGCAGTTCCCGACCTTCGGCGATGGAGATGCATCGCTGGAGGATGCCCGAGGGGCTGCGATGGTAGAGCTCCTCTTCATCGCCCAGCAAGACGAACGACTTGGCGTGTCGCGCTACCCGCCGAGCCTCGACTTGGTCGGGGGGTAGCTCTCCTCGGCGAAGATACTGCAGGTACGGGGCCTGCCAATCTCGATCTGGCGTGGCCCCGCTCTGCTCTTCCTCGACGTCCAGTGCCTCGCCCTCGGGGGCCGAGGGTACCTCGGGCTGAGCCGAGGGTGCCTCGGGCTGAGCCGAGGATACCTCGGGCTCGGGCGCGTCGTCGATCTTGACAGAGGGTTGATGCAGATCCCGGGAGAAGACGTCCGGGGGGACCGTCGTTCGCCCCGAGGCTATTTTAGCCAGCTCGTCTGCGGTTTCGTTGTAGCGCCGAGCGATGTGGTTGAGCTCGAGCCCGAAGAACTTGTCTTCCAGGCGCCGAACCTCGTCGCAGTAGGCCTCCATCTTCGGGTCGCGGCAGTGGGAGTTCTCCATGACTTGGTCGATGACGAGCTGCGAATCACCGCGGGCGTCGAGGCGTCTGACCCCTAGCTCGATGGCGATCCGCAACCCGTTGACCAGAGCTTCGTACTCGGCCACATTGTTGGATGCCGGGAAATGGAGGCGCAGCACGTAGCGCAAGTGCTTCCCGAGGGGCGAGATGAAGAGCAGGCCCGCGCCGGCTCCTGTCTTCATCAGCGACCCGTCGAAAAACATGGTCCAGAGCTCCGGTTGGATCGGAGCCGTCGGCAACTGGGTGTCGACCCATTCGGCCACGAAGTCCGCCAACACCTGGGACTTGATGGCCTTCCGAGGGGCGAACGAGATCGTTTCGCCCATGATTTCCACCACCCACTTTGCGATCCTGCCCGAGGCTTCTCGGCACTGGATGATCTCCCCCAGGGGGAAGGATGACACCACAGTTACCGGGTGAGACTCGAAGTAGTGTCGCAGCTTCCGCCTTGTCAGGATCACAGCATACAACAGCTTTTGAACTTGTGGGTAGCGGATCTTGGTCTCGGACAGCACTTCGCTGACGAAGTAGACCGGCCTCTGAACGGGCAATGCATGCCCTTCCTCTTGCCTCTCGACCACGATCGCGGCGCTAACCACCTGAGTGGTCGCGGCGACGTAGACCAAGAGGGCTTCTCCATCCGCCGGGGGCACCAAGACAGACGCCTTCGTAAGGAGCGCCTTCAGGTTGCCGAGGGCTTCCTCGGCCTCAGGGGTCCAAGCGAAACACTCGGCCTTCCTTAAGAGGCGGTACAGAGGCAGACCTCTTTCGCCGAGGCGCGAGATGAAGCGGCTCAGGGCCGTGAGGCATCCCATGACCATCTGTACACCTTTTAAGTCCTTGATGGGTCCCATGCTGGTGATGGCCGCGATCTTCTCCGGGTTGGCTTCGATGCCTCGCTCGGAGACGATGAACCCTAGGAGCATGCCTCGGGGCACCCCGAAGACACACTTCTCAGGATTGAGCTTGACTCCTTTCGCCTTGAGACATCGGAATGTCACTTCAAGGTGGAGAGGAGGTCGGAAGCCTTCCTTGTCTTGACTACGATGTCATCGACGTAGGCCTCGACTGTGCGACCGATGTGTTCGCCGAACACATGGTTCATGCACCGCTGGTACGTCGCGCCCGCATTCCTCAAACCGAACGGCATGGTGACATAGCAGTACATGCCGAACGGCGTGATGAAGGAAGTCGCAAGCTGGTCGGACTCCTTCATCCGGATCTGGTGATACCCTGAGTAGGCATCGAGGAAGGACAGGGTTTCGCACCCAGCGGTGGAATCCACGATTTGATCGATGCGAGGCAGAGGGTAGGGAACCTTCGGACATGCCTTGTTGAGACCAGTGTAGTCTACACACATCCGCCATTTCCCCCCTTTCTTCCTCACAAGCACAGGGTTGGCAAGCCATTCGGGATGGAATACCTCTTTGATGAAACCTGCTGCCATTAGCTTGTGGATCTCTTCGCCAATCACTCTGTGCTTCTCCTCGTCGAATCGGCGCAGAGGCTGCCTGACGGGTCGGGCTCCGGCCCGAATATCCAGCGAGTGCTCGGCGACATCCCTCGGTATGCCGGGCATGTCCGAGGGACTCCACGCAAAGACGTCGGCGTTTGCGCGGAGAAAGTCGACGAGCACTGCTTCCTATTTGGGGTCGAGCCCGGAACCGATCCGGATCTGCTTGGTGGTGTCGCCACTGGGGTCAAGAGGGACGGCCTTAACCGTCTCCGCTGGCTCGAAGTTGCCGGCATGGCGCTTCACGTCTGGCACCTCCTTGGAGAGGTTCTCCAGGTCGGCGATGAGGGCCTCGGACTCGGCGAGGGCCTCGGCGTACTCCACGCATTCCACGTCGCATTCGAACGCGTGTTTGTACGTGGGGCCGACGGTGATGACCCTGTTGGGGCCCGGCATCTTGAGCTTCAGGTAGGTGTAGTTGGGGACGGCCATGAACTTCGCGTAGCATGGCCTCCCTAGTACGGCGTGGTAGGTTCCTCGGAACCCAACCACCTCGAACGTCAGGGTCTCCCTTCGGAAGTTGGAGGGCGTCCCAAAGCAGACGGGGAGGTCGAGTCGCCCGAGGGGCTGGACGCGCTTCCCAGGGATGATCCCGTGGAAGGGCGCAGCGCCTGCTCGGACGGAGGACAGATCAACGCGCAGGAGCTTGAGGGTCTCGGCGTAGATGATGTTGAGGCAGCTGCCCCCATCCATCAGGACCTTGGTGAGCCTGACATCGCCGACGACGGGGTCGACGACGAGCGGGTATTTCCCCGGGCTCGGCACATGGTCGGGGTGGTCGGCCTGGTCGAAGGTGATGGGCTTGTCGGACCAGTCTAGGTAGACTGGCGCCGCCACCTTCACCGAGCAGACCTCCCGGTGCTCTTGCTTGCGATGCCGAGCCGAGGCATTCGCCGCATGCCCTCCATAGATCATGAAGCAGTCGCGGACCTCGGGGAACTCTCCTGCTTGGTGATCTTTGTTCTTGTCGTCATTGCGAGCCCTGCCACCCTCGGCGGGTGGCCCTGCCCTGTGGAAGTGACGCCGAAGCATAACGCACTCCTCGAGGGTGTGCTTGACGGGCCCCTGATGGTAGGGGCACGGCTCCTTGAGCATCTTGTCGAAGAGGTTTGCACCTCCAGGGGGCTTCCGAGGGTTCTTGTACTTGGCGGCGGCGACAAGGTCCGCGTCAGCAGCGTCGCGTTTCGATTGCGACTTCTTCTTGCCTTTCTTCTTGGCGCCGCGCGGAGCAGACGCCTCAGGAGCCTCTTCTGATGGGCGGCCCTGGGGCTGCTTGTCCTTTCGAAAGATAGCCTCGACCGCCTCTTGGCCAGAGGCGAACTTGGTGGCGATGTCCATCAGCTCGCTCGCCCTGGTGGGGGTCTTGCGACCCAGCTTGCTCACCAGGTCGCGGCAAGTGGTGCCGGCGAGGAACGCGCAGATGACATCCGAGTCGGTGATGTTGGGCAGCTCGGTGCGCTGCTTCGAGAATCGCCGGATGTAGTCCCGGAGCGACTCCCCTGGCTGTTGCCGGCAACTTCGAAGGTCCCAGGAATTCCCGGGGCGCACGTATGTGCCCTGGAAATTGCCAGCGAAGGCCTGGACCAAGTCGTCCCAGTTGGAGATCTGCCCCAGAGGCAGGTGCTCCAACCAGGCGCGGGCAGTGTCGGAGAGGAACAGGGGGAGGTTACGGATGATGAGGTTGTCGTCGTCCGTCCCACCCAGTTGGCAGGCAAGGCGGTAGTCCGTGAGCCACAGTTCCGATCTCGTTTCCCCCGAGTACTTCGTGATAGTAGTCGGGGGTCGGAACCGGGTCGGGAATGGCGCCCGTCGGATGGCCCGACTGAAGGCCTGCGGACCGGGTGGTTCGGGCGAGGGACTCCGATCCTCCCCGCTGTCGTAGCGCCCCCCACGCCTGGGGTGGTAGCCTCGGCGCACCCTTTCGTCGAGGTGAGCCCGACGGTCGCGTCGATGGTGCTCGTTGCCGAGGTGGCCCGGGGCCGCAGGCGCGGTGTTGCGCGTGCGCCCGGTGTAGACCGAGGCCTCCCGCATGAATCGGGAAGTCGCGGCGTGAGGTTCCGAGGGGTATCCTTGCCTTCGGGAGGCAGTGCTCTCGGCCCGTCGGGCCGCAGCACCTTCCAGGAGATTCTTGAGCTCTCCCTGGATTCGCCGACCCTCGGTGGTTGATGGCTCCGGCATCGCGCGGAGGAGCATCGCTGCGGCTGCCAGGTTCTGACCAACCCCGCTGGATGCGGGCGGCGGCCTGACCCTGACATCGTTGGCGACGCGGTGCTGGAGACCCTGGGGCAGGTGACGTATTTCTCCGGCCAAGGGTTGGCCCGCCCATGCCTGTCCGACGTCCCGACGGATCGGCTCAAGCGCTCCTGTTCCCTCGTTGAGCCTGGCCTGCGCCTCGCGGACTTGCTCGAGTTGTGGGTCGTAACCCCCCGCCGGAGCGGGGACCACAGCTAGCTCCCGTGGGATGTCGGCACGAGGCACCGGCCTAGGAAGATCACCGTCCTCCGGCATGCCGAGATGGTTGCCTTCGGAGGGATCCCCTAGCTCGATGTGGAAACATTCGCGACTTGGGCCGCAGCTCTCGTCGCCAAGGCTGCGGCTTCCGTCGGAACAGTCGGAGAGGCAGTGGTCACATGCGGTCATGAAGTCCCGCACGGCACTGGGGTTGCCAAGTCCGGAGAAATCCCAACAGATGCTGGGATCGTCATCTTCCTCGGACCCAGAGGGCCCGTAGGTCGAGACGTCCGTCAGCCGGTCCCAAGGCGACCGCATACGAAACCCCAGTGGGGTTGCACTCGCCTCAATGAGAGCGCCCGCCAAAACGAGGTCGTTTGGCGGGTTGAGGCCGAGTCGAAATGACGCAAGATGGGAGTTAGTTGGTACCTTTTGGTCGACGAGGAGCGACGTAGTCACATCGGGGACTGGTTGCACCGTCATCTCAGGTACGAGGGCGACGTCCTGCAGGCTTTCCGCGAGCGCGCTGGCGTCGTCTTCTTGTTCGGGGTCAGCGTGTCGTGGGGGGACAGCGCTTGCCTCCGTCTTGAACGCGAGGTCGACGTCCGGCGTGCCTTCCGTCGGGGCGTCGGGGGCGTCGATTCGCTCGACGGCCAACGAAGCGCGGCCTCCCGCCTGGCCTTGACGGCCCCGCCTCCTCCTCCGTTGGCGGGGGAGAGAACGGAGCGAGCTCGAATGTTGCTCTTCCACCACGCGGGGAAGATGTCGTCGATTCCGCCGCCGGCAGGCGGGTTGTCGGCCGCCATTGTCGTCGTCGCGCGGCGGTGGAAGAAGTATCATGTCGTAACTGCCGTCGAAGGACATGAACTCAAGAGTCCCGAAACGAAGCACCGCCCCGGGCCGGAGAGGTTGCTGGAGTCTGCCCATCTGGAGCTTGACGGGGAGCTGTTCGTCAGCACGCAGCGGTCCCCTACCTGGCGCGCCAACTGTCGGCGTTTCGAGACAGGGGGGTCCCTAAGACGACGAGTGAGTGTGCTGCGTGCCCCAGCCCAGATGGGTCGAGCGCGTGGGCGAGCGCGAAGGGGGGAGAGGCGAGGTGGCCGGAGTCGAGCGTGAGAGAGGTGGAAGTCCCGCGGCCTTCGTGTTCGTCCCGCGCCCAGGTCAGGTGCGCTTGCAGTAGGGGGGTTACAAGCGTCCACGCGGGTGAGGGAAGCGAGCGGCCCCAAGAGAGCGCCTGTCCCGTCCTCGGTCCCGCGCGGCCAACCCTCTCTAAGAAGGCCCTGGTCCTTCCTTTTATAGTCGTAAGGAGAGGATCCAGGTGTACAATGGGGGGTGTAGCAGAGTGCTACGTGTCTAGCGGAGAGAGAGCTAGCGCCCTAGGTACATGCCAATGTGGCAGCCGGAGAGGTCTTGGCACCTTGCTGGCATGATGTCGTGGCTGTCGGAGGTGCGACGGAGCCTGGCGGAGGGACAGCTGTTGGAGCGGTCGAATCCTTGCTGACGTCGCCCTGCTTCCGTAAGAGAGCTGGGGGCCGCCGTCGTCACAGAGCTTGTGGAGCGCCATCATTGCCCATCCGGCGGAGCTGGCCGGATGGGACGCCGGTCTTGTTCTCCGTGACCCGAGTCGATTCGGGGTAGGATGATGATGGCGCTTCCTGTTGACGTGGCGGGTCTGTGCCCTAGGCAGGGTGACGTGGGGGCTCCTCCGAAGCCGAGGTTGAGACTGTCCTCTATTGCCGAGGCCGAGCCCGAGCCATGGGGTCGGGCGAGGCGGAAGTCGTTCGGCCGAGGGCAGGGCGGAGTCCGAGCCCGGGGGTCGGGCGAGGCGGAGTTTCGTCGTCTTCCGGGTCTTAGCCCGAGTCCGAGCCCTGGGGTCGGGCGGAGCGGAGTTCGCCGTCTTCCGGGTCTTAGCCCGAGTCCGAGCCCTGGGGTCGGGCGGAGCGGAGTTCGCCGTCTTCCGGGCCTTAGCCCGAGTCCGAGCCCTGGGGTCGGGCGGAGCGGAGTTCGCCGTCTTCCGGGTCTTAGCCCGAGTCCGAGCCCTGGGGTCGGGCGGAGCGGAGTTCGCCGTCTTCCGGGTCTCAGCCCGAGTCCGAGCCCTGGGGTCGGGCGGAGCGGAGTTCGCCGTCTTCCGGGCCTTAGCCCGAGTCCGAGCCCTGGGGTCGGGCGGAGCGGAGTTCGCCGTGGCGCCTTTGGCAAGGCCTGACTGCCTGTCAGACTCACTCTGTCGAGCGGCACCGCAGTCGGAGTGGCGCAGGTGGCGCTGTCCTTCTGTCAGACCGGTCAGAGGAGCGGTGGAGTGACGGCGGTCACTTCGGCTCTGCCGGGGGGGGGGGGGGGGCGCGTGTCAGGATAAAGGTGTCAGGCCACCTTTGCGTTAAATGCTCCTGCAACTTGGTCAGTCGGTGTGGCGATTTAGTCAGGGTTGCTTCTGAGCGAAGCCAAGGCCTCGGGCGAGCCGGTGATGTGTCCGCCGTAAAAAGGGGGGCCTCGGGCGAGACGGAAGTCTCTCGAGGTTGGCTGCCCTTGGCCGAGGCTAGGCTCGGGTGAAGCGTGATCGAGTCACTCGTGTGGACCGATCCCTGACTTAATCGTACCCATCAGGCCTTTGCAGCTTTATGCTGATGGGGGTTACCAGCTGAGAATTAGGCGTCTTGAGGGTACCCCTAATTATGGTCCCCGACAACCGCTGAGGGTCATGTTGGTCTTGACAAGTTCGTCATCTTGTTTACCTAATTTTCTGTACAATGAATAAGGCATTAAGTTTACAGCCGCCCCTCCATCTACCAACATCTTAGCAATCGGTATCCCATCAATGTGGCCGCGCACGAAGAGCGGCTTTAAATGATTTACCGATTCTTTTGGTTTAGTAAAGGCGGCTTCTTTAGGACCAAAATCAAACTGGGCAACAACAGGTTCATCGTCGCCGATAATAGTACAATCGGCGGAAAATGTAATAATATTTACATCCATACCTGGGCGTTTTGGAGAAGCCTCGTAGTCGACCAGGTCTTCTCCCAGCAGGTCGTCCTCCTCCATTGATGTTGTCGTGTCGTTGGAGGCTTCCTGGTGAACGGCGGACGGTCCGCGCGCGGGGGCCGGACGGTCCGCGCCTGGTGCAGGTTGTCCAGACGCTTCCTGGTGAAGGCCGGACGGTCCACGCGCAGAGGCCGGACGGTCCGCGCCTGATGCAGATTGTCCAGACGCTTCCTGGTGAAGGACGGACGGTCCGCGCGAAGAGGCCGGACGGTTCGCGCCTGGTGTAGATTGTCCAGCCTTGCTGGCCGTGTTATCTGCCATACCTGCAAGGTGCTGCGCAGGTGTTGTTTGATTTTCTATTTCTGTGGCCGTTTGTTTTTCCTCAACGGCCTTTGGTCTCCATTTCTTTTGCGGTGGCGGGTATAGTGGATGTGTGTCATTGAATATCTTTTCCGCCTCTTTCTCCTGGCTCTCCTTTACTCTTAGGCGCTGTAATTTTCTCTTTTGGGACTGTGTCAATCCCGCTGGGCACCATCGAGGCATGGAGTATTTTGGATCGGCTGTTTTGATGGTAACTGTATCCTTTTTGGTTGTGTTGGCCGATTCACCAAAAAACATCGGCCCTTTTATTGTCTCCCTGTATGACAACATCTGCAGTGCCTATTTTGATGATGTCCTTTTTTGTTGTTCTTTGAGTTGCTACAGGCATATGCCCCCCTGCCGGATTGGTCGGCCTTGGAGGCCGAGTAGTCCGGCAATCTTGTTGGGCCTGCGCCTGGTGACCGGATTCAGCGTCGCTCAATCGGTTTTGTACTGGCGGCGCCAACCTGTCAAAAACAGATGTTTGGGGTGCCCCCCAGGCGGGGTACTGTGGCATCCCAAATGGATATGGCGGCATGCCCCACATTTGATTTGGGACATATTGTGGAGGTAAGTATGTGTATGGATATGGCATGGGTGGATAAGGGGGTGGATGTGTCCATGTCGGCATGTTAGGTCTCAATTGTACAATAGGACCTTTCATTTATTCCGATTGGTGAGGTGGTCCAATCGGCCTGACCTGACGTTGCTCATGAATGGGTGAGCGGGGCCGCTTTGGTGACCGGTCACTAGGGTCGGCCTTCCTTTTCACGTATTTAGACAACAATTGATCGAAAGTCGGGCCAGACTTGATCAGCCGACCAGCCGCTTTAAATGTATTTGTTTTCCACGTACCTATCTCTGGTCGTCGTGGTTTGAAGGTACGTGGCCGCTGCAAGTCTTGAGCATGGCCGGACCGTCCGCTGGAGTCCTCCGGACCGTCCGGAGAAGTGTCGGACCGTCTGCGCCTGGATGGCGGACTGTCCGCGATGCGCAGCACGGGTTCCCGCAACTGTCTCCCTGTCTGCGCTTGCCCCCCAGTGTTAGAGGCTGTGATGGTCACCTTCAGGGTCTCCCCTCCATCGGGAGTCTTCTCGGCCACCACTTTCCTGCAAGAAACTTTACAATCCCCATCGGCCTTTTTAGCATTGCCGATGATTGTTTCCTTGCCCTTGCCTTTATCGGATGTATTTGGCCGAACCAGGACTTTCTTGCCCTCGAAGTCAATCATGTTCATCGGAAAGGGCTCTGTATCCACCTGCATTTCCTGAAATTTCAATTGTCCTTCGTTAATGGCCGATTGAATCTGTCGCCGAAATACATTACAATCATTAGTGGCATGAGAAAACGAGTTATGCCACTTGCAGTACGCACGACGTTTTAGCTCGTCGACGGATGGAACAGTGTGATTTATTTTAATATTGCCATTTTTGAGTAACTCGTCAAATATTTTATCACACTTACCGACATTAAACGTAAACTTAACCTCCTCTTGCCGTTTCTTTTGAACCGGATGTAAGGAGGAACAAGCCAAAGATTTGGCCTGTTTTGGCCAAACCATTTCAGCAGCGTACACTTCTGCTGATTCGTCATCTGAGCTACTTTGGTCGCATTCTACTATATGTACGTTGTGACGTATTGTTTTAGCAGTTTCTTTACTCCGGCTTTCGCAAGCCAAAGCTCTCTGGTGTAACTGTGCTAGTGTAAAAAATTGGATGCCTTCTAATCTTTCTTTTAAATAATATCGTAGACCATTAAAGGCTAATCCTACTAGCTGTTTTTCTGCTAAATGAATTTGAAAGCATCGGTTTCTTGTATCTCAGAATCTCCGGATGTAATCATTAACTGATTCATCTTTTGTCTGTCGCAATGACACTAAATCTACCAAATCCAACTCATAGTCACCGGAGAGAAAATGATCATGAAATTTTTGTTCTAGATCCCCCCATGATGAAATGGAATTAGGAGGTAAAGTGGCATACCATGCAAACGCGGTTCCTGTTAGTGATAATGAAAATAAACGCACGCGAAATGCCTCTGTGTCGGCCAATTCTCCCAATTGTGCTAAGAACTGACCTATATGTTCGCGCGTGTTTTTCCCTTGATCACCCGAAATTTTTGCGAATTCGGGTATTCTAGTTCCCTGTGGGTACGAGTGGTGATCAAATCGGCTGTCATAAGGTTTCCGATATGATTGCCCCCCAGGGATCATGCTTACTCTGAGCTTATCTCGGAACGCCCCGGCTATTTCTTCCCTCACTATATCAATGGCAGCCGGTGCAAGACCACCGGCTCTCTGGTCAAACATAGGTGGGGTTGGTTGCATGTTAGTATGTTGTCGTTCCCCCCATTGGTTTGAGCTACGTGGTGCATTTCCATTTGCCCTATATGGCTCATAGGTTTGATCGTTTCTTTTCGGCCTTCTAGGTGGGGCCGGAAAGCTTTCCTGGGCTCTGGATCCTGAATTAATGGGCTGGTGCATTGCATAGTGTGATGGGAAGTGTTGCTGGGACGGACCAGGATTCAGGTAATAATCCTCCTCAAAAGACTCATGCGCGAACTGTCCAGATATGTACCCGGACCGTCCGTGATTATATGCGGACCGTCCGACTGGGTAGTTTGGGTTCTGTGTCATATGTGGTGGCTCGGGTGCGTGTCTGGGTACTTCATTAAAAATGGGCCCGGCCATGACTGGCCCGGACGGTCCGCGCTCACGCGCGGACGATCCGGACATGTGCAGATCGGCTGTTTTGCTGCCGATTTGCGGTTGCTCAGGGTACGTGTCCATCGGCATCCCATAAAGGGGTTATGACTGGTCGTGACAACCTACAGCCGATGTATTACGCGTGTTACCCCCTAATTCTACCTCGTGTGATGGAAAATTTGCAATGCTAGATTTGTCAAATGCACGCGCTAGTCTCCTATAGTCGTTTTGCATGTCCCATATGATATTTTGCATTTGTTCACGCTGTTCATCTACATAATTCTTAAGAGATTGCAGCTCGTTTGTGTTACTTACATTGGGGATATCTGGCGTGGGTCGCAGTGAAGCCGGATCTGTCGCTCGATGTCGGACGACTTTGTTGTTCCTGTCCACTTTGAAGTTGGCCAAGAACCTCGCTTTTGCCTCCTGGATCATCTGCTCCTTGTGCTCCTCGAACTGGAGCTGTTCGTCAGCCGACAATGTGTCCCAAGTCGGCTCTATGATGTTGCTTGGGGAAATATCAGAACTATCCCTTGAACCGGCCATTGAGGGCCGATTTGATGACTCTGTATTTGTGGTCCCCAGCGGAGTCGCCAAAAAGTATGTTGACGCCTTTTCGGAGCGCCAATCACTTCAAAAGAACCAGCGGCAGTGCTCTCTGGTCAGGCGCGGACGGTCCGCGGCACAGGGCCGGACGGTCCGCGACCTGGCGTGAGGCGGCGGTGCTCTCTGGTCAGGCGCGGACGGTCCGCGGCACAGGGCCGGACGGTCCGCGACCTGGTGCAGGAGCTCGGGTTCCCTGCCTGACGGCCGAACGGTCCGCGCCCTAGGGCCGGACGGTCCGCGCGTGCACAGGGGCGGCGGAAGATCGCCGGCGGCGCCTGGATCTCGCTCCCGGGAGGGACCCCGTCGGGGAGGAGAGATCCTAGGAGTTGTCTAGGCTCGGGTAGGCCGACCTAGACTCCTCTAATCGACGTAGAGTCGATGATAGGCGGAGAATTTGGGGATCGAGAGGCTAAACCTAAACTAAACTAGAACTACTCCTAGGATAAAATGCGAAATAGAAGTTGTATTGATTCGATTGATGATTACAAATCGGCCGTAGACCTCTCTTTTTATAGAGGAGGGGGGCTGGACCCTTTATACGACTGGATTCCGAGCTAATTCCGCAAATCTAGCCAACAAACATAGCACAAAACTCGGAACCCTGAACTGCTCTGCGTATGCGCGGACCGTCCGCCAGGCTCAAAACGGTGCTCAACACGGTGTTTTTCTTTTCTTTTTTTTAGATAAAGAGAGGGCACGCTGTTATGTGAGGGAGTTGCACAATTTTGTCGCCGCGTTGCCGTTTTGGCAAAAAAAATGGAACCACAAACCTTCTGTTGTACAGTCTGCACGACGGAAAGCATCTCGAACATTTATGTAAATTTAGCATCCTAATTATAGATTTAGAAAATTTGCTAAAACATTTTAAGGAGTAAAA
This sequence comes from Zea mays, assembly GCF_902167145.1. Taxonomy (NCBI): domain Eukaryota; kingdom Viridiplantae; phylum Streptophyta; class Magnoliopsida; order Poales; family Poaceae; genus Zea; species Zea mays. Next base: position 25,057,359 of record NC_050100.1, on the reverse strand, counting down.
AATATGTGCTTCAACAGTTTTTTATTTATTAATCGCTAATTTTTTAAGTGGTACATCAAAAAAAGTGAGTCCATTTTCTATTTTTTTTAAAATTTAAATGATTGCAGAAATCAATATAAAAAGCATTCGTTGGCGTCTTGAGAAGTCGGAGTTGTCGATGAAAGATCAGACGGTCGTGGAGACGGCGAGAAGACAACACACGAGGTGCTCTAACTGCGTCTCAACACAAGAAGTTGTCTACCGGTGACGACGTCCGATGCTGGAGATGAATTTGTGATCAACGGGACGGTGGGACGACACGAAATAGTGGCTGGAGTATGCTTTTCATGATCAACTTAACACCAGTGTGATTTAGAGAGTCCCAAAGAGGTTGATAAATGTAGAGGTGAAATTAGGTTTCATAGGGAGTTTATTGATTTAGTAACCTACTTTACATAATTATTGGAGAAGAGTTTTTCTCAAAACTTCTTAAATTCATATTTAGGGTTTGTTCGGTTGAGGGGGTTAGAGCGGATTGAATTCTCTCTTATTCAAAATTAAATAGATAAAGATTTAATCTTTTTCAATCATCTCCAATATCATAAGGTCTTAAGGGCTGATTTAGTGACCAAGGATCATGGGGGGATTGGAAGGTATTAAGGGGAAATTAGTTTATTCCACCTTCAATTCGGTTCAATCCTCTGTGATCATCTTGTCACCAAATCAGTCCTACCTGTTAAGTAACCCTAGTTAGGGTTATGTAGGCAAATACCTGCTTTGCCCCTGAGGGGTCTCACATCTCTATATAAAGAACATGTACACTCCCTCATAATACAGAGAAGAGAAAGAGGCCAGAGGCCCAACCCTATATTCTGTGTCTCGTGTGTTTCTTCTGTCGTGCTTCTGGGAAGGGATACAGTTCTTCCACATCTTCTCGCGCCTAATCTGCTGACGGGAGGGAAGGGAGCGGATCTGGTGATCCGTGGTGACGTAGTTCTCAACACGTTATCAGCACGCTCTACCTCGACGTTCCTGCGAGATTGGATCTGCAACAACTCTCCATCAATCCGGCAGGTCCCCCGGCCTAGCCGAACTGTCCTACGCGACAGCCTTCGATTCTGTCTCTAGAAATCATGTGGTATGTATTTCTTAGAAAATTGAATCTGTTGCTCACGTTGAGAATCGAAAAAAAAATCTCGGTCTATGATTTAGAGAGAAAGAAATGGAAATATGAGCCGACAGCGGCACGCCGAGGCTCACCAGCCAACACTCCTGATGGTGGCACTCGCTGCGCACCCGTGTGAGCCACCGTCGCGCCCGAAGCCGCGTCGACGACAAGGCCACGTCGCAGCCGGAGGCATGCCTGTATCATGCCAGTGGCTCACCGGGCACACGGGGTTAGGTCCCTGATCTCTGCAACCTCAGTCTGTGTGCAGCTTTCCCTGCACCGACGCCTTTGCTCCACGATCACAGGTCCCCGAGGGGCCTCAACGCTGGTTAGTGGTTACTCGTCCACTCCGTCATCAGCGCGGGGAGAGAGAGGCAGTTAAGCCGTCAAAGCGCATGCGATGCTTCCCGGTCAAAGCGGCGTATAAAAAGAAAGGAACACTCTGGCGGTTATGTTGAGGAAAAGAAAAGAAAAGTAGACGAGGCCATGAGCAGCTGGATCCGTTGCATGCACCGACTCCTGCATGGCCGCATGCATGATGTGTGTACACAAAAATGAAAAGTTCCTTTATTGAAAATCGCCTAAGAGGCAATAAATAAGTTCCTAATTAAAAAAAATTTGGCACTATCATTTAATCTATTTATTTCCTGTTGTAAATAATAAATAGAAGAAAGCACTTTTTATATTGCAATTTCTATCTTGATTAATTATTTTCTGTCGCAAATAATTAGTAGAAAAATGCATGCTTATATATGAAAAAATGTCTTCATGCAACTGATAAGCTTATGCTCATCTATTAAAATCAGTATTATCTTTTTGCTCTATTCTCGTGGTAAATATATAGCAGAACTATTAGAATGCATGTGAAGGCTATATTGTACTGCATGTACATACTCAAATCGCTCTAAATATTTATTTTGCGTTGACCTTCGGACTCACGGCGAGCGATTAAATGGTATAGTGGGTACACAGATGTGTCGAGCAGATTACATTATTAATCGACTGAGTTAAAACATTGGCTAAGTATTGGCTGCGCCCTGGTAACACGACGCAATATTTATGTCGTACGATCTTGGCTGCGTCATTTGATTGCTATGTCACACTCTCGCTTAATCGGACCAATCCTGTTGAGTCGGACGTCATTATCGAGTCACGTATTTTTCGTATGCCCTGTAGGCATTGTTTGTCTGTCTGCCGCGAGCCACAATTGCGCTTGTTGCGCACGTTGCGTGGATTTATCATGTACCCCAATTACCGAGCCATAATTGTGCATGTTGCGCTTATTACGAAGGCTTGCTATACTGTCGTAGCCCTGATGGCCACACACGCGTTGACGCCAGATACGCTAGAGCTTGTACCCGCGTGGATTGTGGTGGGTTGTTCAAGGTCCTGAAGTCACATTATGTGCAACCTTCGTAAACAATTTTGTTTTCACTTTATATTTTGTTTGATTGTGTTGTGTGGCATCGTATATTTATATATATCGCCAAGTGGCCATAACAACTATATTAAATCTGGGAAATTAAATCGAAATACAATGAAATACAGATAAGTTAACTCTCTGCTCTCTCCTCGTGCATAAAGTTTTACCCGAAGTAACCTGAAGAAATTCAATATTAATGCATGAAAGCCTTTTTGGCACAGAAAACATCACAAATTAGGATTTTATTAGTAAGCAATAAGACCTTGTCAGATGAATAAATGCTCAACCAGATGTTGGCAAATTGCTATTTATCGCTGAACGACATGAAGCGGACTTTGAGATAAATGGCTAGTACCTTAGCAACACGAAGTTGCGAGTACATCAAAAGGTAATTCTGAGAATTTTTTCACAACGTTGGTGTGAAAAAACATTGTGTGTTCTCGTCGAACCACTTTACTCGGCCTATCTAGGACCTCTATGCTTGTGTGCTTTTGTTGCATACATCTCTCAGAATTTAAATACTTATAGCCGCTGAATTGACTTGGGATAGTCCTTTGACTGGTATGGTATATACTATAAACCAAATGGTAAAGGTCGATTCTGAATAGACATATATCTGGGGTTTATGTAGCAGAACTACATTGTATTCCACCCCTTGGCATGCTTACCATAATCTATATCTGATCTACCAGGAGTAAGAAGAGTACAAAAATAGCCATGGAATCCCACATCACCACAGAGCTTGAAGCTACATTAGGCATTAATTTGTCCTTGGTTCTTGGCGTTGGTAGAGCCACAATTCTCGACCGCAATACTGTCAGTGATGGTAATTTGTGATAGAAATATAAAGATCTTATGGAGACCTGTTGTATTCTCCCTAGTCCTGATGACTCCTTCTTATAAGAGTAGTACTATCTGTTGTTGAAGACGGATCCTAAGCGGATACTAGTCTTGTTTTCGTTCTTGCCAAGCAGTTGTCATCATTTGTTTCATGAAAAGCTAGTTATATGGTGATTTTTCTCAGATAAAAATGAATTCTTGGCCTTGTCTGTTCTATTCCAAAGCTTCTCTTTTTGCCGAACAACGAAGAGATCGAAATAATGCTTTATAGAACAAATTGGTATATAATATGAGGAGAAATATTTGCCCTGTTGGCAGCACCACAAATTATTAACTATTGTTATAAATTCTCTCTCAAAATTATAATACCTAAAAATGTTGCATAAATTGATACCCAATTTCATATCGGTATGAGTAATTGGGTAAACCATGGGCAATAATAAAACGAGCTGGACTATACATCTCTGCATATAAAAATCTCTGCTTGGCAGCATTGGCCTGATGCCGTGCACTTCACCACCATTATATATGCACATATTCTCCAATGTGCTTGAAAGCACAATGTAACCAATGAATGTCCTTGTGAGCGCTAGACCCTGATGGTCATTTTACTTGTTGATCTGAAGTCAACTACTAGCTCCAAACGATGAATGGTATGCATGAGACCCTGAAGGACCCTTTTGGATAACATAGTGTTGTGCATATCAGTCTAAATCTTAATGATTGACTGTGTATTTGGTAATAAAAACAATAAGTTTGCAGAATTGTAACCATGAAGCAACTTGTTGTTGCGTGTCTTGCTGGAAGTTGAGACTAATCCTTCACAATGAAGGACAAATATGTAGTATTCATGCCACTACATTAATCTAAGTCCAAAGCTCACTGCATAAAACCCCTATATGTAATGTGCGTAAGATTTCCCAAATAAATCACCACAATAGCATACATTGGCCACAACTGGATGATTGTGGTTGGGGATTTTATCTGTATGCTTTTAGAACATCTCGGCATTAGGGGGAGGAATGCCCATATAGTGTAATGCCTCAATATTCTATTAAACGCACAAAAGCCAAACTGAACCTGTCGTTCGGTGTGTGTTCCTATGTATATGAAGTTTGCCAGAAATCGTTGAGGAGTAACCATATTGGTTTGAATGCTTCTACCTGATGTAGATGTGGATATACCCGGGATTAATATCATATCCACATTTGACTTATTGACATTTGATCTATTCTCGGGGACGTCTGTGAATATGATCCATTGGTCTTAGTTAAAGCATATGTTCTGATTGCAGATTCACATGGTCTGTGATAACTCTCCTCCGATTAATTCACCCTGATGGTGATTTGCCTCACGAAGAGGTTCATCTTGATGATGAAATTCCTAGCAATGCGCACAATACCATTATGCTGGGAATACGGAACAATGAATCTTTTGTTTTGGGAATGATGGAGATCATTATTAAATGTGGGAGACAAATATGTCGACACTTATCTTGCCTATCTAGATTGTAAAGGGATCCAAAACAAAGTCCTAGGCATGAGTGCTTTAAGCTCTTTTATCGGGTCATTGATAAATGCAATCGAGGCTGAACCAATAATCGCAAAATAAAAGTCACGAGCTTGAAGTTCAGACATTTATGGGCACTATTGAAATAATGTGTGGTGAATGCGATGGTTCAAGTGGTCTTGTGAGAGACCCATCCCACATGTGTGTTGAATAAACACTGTTCCACTATGTAATATATCTGGCAAATGACATGAATTAAAATATGCAGTTAATAGGATTCTGAAGATCCGCATGAGATCCTACGAGGACTCATATCTTTGAATTATAAATATGCAACATATAAATCTCGTACTAGATAATACATTCTTGATGAATGATCACTCTTGTCGGCGTTTCGACCCCGAGGGGTCCCTGGACTGACGAGTAAATTGTCGCTGCGTGCCCCAGCCCAGATGGGTCGGCGCGAGATGGAACACAAGGAGGGGGAAAACAGCGGCTTCGTGTTGTCCTGCGCCCAGGGTGGATGCGCTTGCAGTAGGGGGTTACAAGCGTTCGTGAGGGAGAGAGAGAGAGAGCATGTCCGTCAGCCCGTCCTCACGCGCGGCCACCTTTTTCGTATGAGGGCCCTGGACCTCCCTTTTATAGATGTAAGGAGAGGGTCCAGGTGTACAATGGGGGTGTAGCAATATGCTAACGTGTCCGGCAGAGAGGAGCCAGAGCCCTATGTACATGCCGACGTGGCTGTCAGAGAGGTGCTAGTGCCCTGTGCATGTGATGTCGTGGCCATCGGAGGGGCGCTTGAGCCCTGTAGAAGCACAGCTGTCGGGGTTGTCGGGACCTTGCTGACGTATCCTTGCTTCCGTAGGGGGCTGAGAACCGCCGTCGTCATGGGAGCACGCGGGGTGCCATCATTACTTGTTTACCGGGGCGAGCCAGATGGGACGTCGGTCTTGTTCCCCGTAGCCTGAGCTAGCTAGGGGTAGGGTAATGATGTACCCCCCTGTGGCATGGTCGGTCCGAGCCCAAGGTCGGGCGAGGCGGTGACTCCTCCGAGGTCGAGGTTGAGGCCGAGCCCTGGGGTCGGGCGAGGCGGAGACCGTCTCCTGAGGTCGAGGTTGAGGCCGAGCCTTGGGGTCGGGCGAGGCGGAGACCGTCTTCCGAGGTCGAGGTTGAGGCCGAGCCTTGGGGTCGGGCGAGGCGGAGACCACCTTCCGAGGCCGAGGCGGGGGCCGAGCCTCAGGGCTGGGCGAGGCGGAGCTTCCTATGGCGCCTGAGGCTAGACTCGACTGCTGTCAGCCTCACCCTGGCGGGTGGCACAACAGTCGGAGCAGGGCAGGCGGTGCTGTTTTCCTGTCAGGTCAGTTAGTGGAGGGGCGAAGTGACTGCGGTCACTTCGGCCCAGCCGACTAAGGAACGCGCGTCAGGATAAGGTGTCAGGCGATCCTTGCATTGAATGCTCCTACGATACGGTCGATTGGCGAGGCGATCTGGCCAAGGTTGCTTCACTGTGAAGCCTACCCGAGCTGGGCCTCGGGTGAGTCAAAGGTGCGCCTATTTCTTGAGGAGGCCCTCGGGCGAGGCGTGAATCCGCCTGGGTCTACTGTTCCTGCCCGAGGCTGGGCTCGAGCGAGGCGAGATCGTGTCCCTTGAGTGAACGGAGCCTTGACCTGAATTACGCCCATCAGGCTTTTGCAGCTTGTGCTGATGGTGATTACCAGCCGAGTTTAGGAGTCTTGGGGGTACCCCTAATTATGGTCCCCGACAGTAGTCCCCGAGCCTCAAAGGGAGTGTTGGTACTCGCTTAGAGGCTTTGTTGCACTTTTTTGCAAGGGGGCCGGCCTTTCTCGGTTACATTTTGTTCCGGTGGCTGCGCGCGAGCGCACCCGCCGGGTGTAGCCCCCGAGGCCTCGAAGGAGTGGTTTGACTCCTCCGAGGTCTTAGTGCCTTTCGTGACGCCTCGGCCGGTCTGGTTGTTCCCTCATGCGACCTGATCGTAGCCCGGGTGCATGGTCAGGTTCCGAGTTCTCGGGCTGGTATGTTGACGTTGTCAACGGTTTGGCCGGAGCCGGGTTTGCGAGAGCAGCCCCCGAGCCTCTGCACAGAGCGTGAGGACGGTCAAGGACTGACTCAGCTTTTATCATACGCCCCTTTGTCGCCTTTCCGCAAGGAGGAGGGGGAAAGCGCCATGTTGCCCTCAGAGGGCGCCAAACATGGTGTCTCCAGTGAGTTGCTAACGGGTGATCCGAGTGGACGCCCGTGCCCCGTTCGATAAGGGTCGGCTAGTGGCCCAGAGGCGCGCTCCAAAAGTACCTGCAGGTGATTTGCCGGACCCGGTCCCGTTTGATAGGGTCCGAGGGCTCGATGCCTCCCTCTGATGGGATTCCATTACAGAATCGCTCCTGCTGGTCTCGAAAATGTCCTAGGGTACCTCGGGAGCGTAGCCCGAGCCTCGACCATGTATCGGACGTACCCAGAGTCATCCCTCGCTCTGCATGTTCTGGGGCGGCTGTCGAACCCTTCGGGGGGCCAACCTTCGAACCCCTAATCAGTAGTGGGCGCGGAGCCCGAGTGCTCTGAGGCGGCTGTCGAACCCTTCCGAGGGGCCAGCCTTCGAACCTCTGATCAGTAGTGAGCCTGAAGACCGAGTGCTCTGGGGCGGCTGTTGAACCCTTCCGAGGGGCCAGCCTTCGAACCCCTGATCAGTAGGAGGGCTCGGGGCCCGCTTCCTTCGCGGAGAAGGATCCCTTTCAGAGTATCCCCCTTCCCGGTCCCTGTAGCAAGAGAAAGAAAGGGGAAGGAGAAAAGGATACGAATTTAAACGATGTGGCGCACCTTTTTTTGACGCGGTCATCATGGCGGAGGTGAAACATCGCCCGCTTCACCTGCCAAAGGTGTCGCCTGCCCTGCCGCGAAGTTAATGTGACATGACGGGTGGTTCGCGGGGCAGCCGTTGTGAGCCGTTCGAGGGACAGAACACGGGCACATCGTCTTCACGCCGTGGGAGAGGGCTCCCCTGCTGCTCCAGGAGGGGACGTGAGCCTGCAGACGATTTGACTGCTGCTTCCGCCCGCCTGCTGCCGCCATTACTGTCGGCCCACTTTTGGCCATATCGACCGTCGCGCCTTCTCCCGTGGCTGACTGACCCGTGACCGATGCGTTTGGTTGGCACTGTTGGGCCATACGCAGGGTTGCCTTGAGTCGCGGCACCGGTTCCACAGTCGAGAAGGTGCGGCATTGGCGTAAGTGGCGGTGCAGTTTTTCGCACGTAGTAACCGGCGTGCCGGCTACATGACGTGTGGGCCTGGGCCTCCATGCTGGATGCGTCGAAGTTGAAAGGGTACATCCCCGTGGTGCAGTTGCATGCCGCCTGCATGGTGGTCCGCCCTTTCACCCGCTGGTTTAGGCAAAGATGGAGGAGTGCTTGTAACCGCTGGGCGGTTACACGCTCCGTGCGCGGCGGTTTGGCTTCTTCTGCCCTAGGCCAGCTTGCATGACGTGTGGGACCCAGCCCCCGTGTCGTAGGGGGAGGACCCTGGAGCGCGTTGGTGAAGACTTAGTCCGCGACGCCTGAGGACGTGAGTGGGGGGAGTCGCCTTTAAAAAGGGATCGACCCCCTAGGTGGTAGCCACGCCTTCGCACTCCCCTCATGCATTGCGCCCTTCCACCTTTCGAGCCCTGGGATGGGGAGCGCCCGCGTTGCTTTTGTCTTGCTGCTGTTGGAGGAGCGCAACTTCGTGGAGGTTGGCACCTTTCAGCCATCGCTCGACTTCAAGGATTTTCATCAGGCAGCCCGGCTGCATCCCCTCACCAATGGTCACGCAGGAGGGTGACCACCGGTTCGATGGTGGGGAGAAGCAAGCTGGGCTGTAGCCTCTGCCCCGCCCTCAGCTTCAAGGATCTTCATCATCCTTGCTAGGGCGAGGAGCGAGGCGAGGCGGGGCCTGCCTTCGCGTGGGCTGGCGTCCTGCTTCTTCCTTCGGCATCTGGGGGTGGAAACCATCCTCCAGCTCTGCGGAGGAGGCGTCCTCCAGCCATGCGGGGGAAGGCGAACTGTTGCTGCTCGGCCAGGGTGCAACATTCCGTCCTCTGCCCGGGCGACCACGGTCGGCCGCACCGGAGGGTCTCACAACACGTCGTACGCCACGAGGGCGGTACTCGTGTTCTGGGACGGTCCCGTTCTCGTTTTCATGGTGAGGACGGGAGTGAGGACTTGCCGGTGCGCTTTGGGGTGGCTGGCGCTCGTTGGTGCGGTGTTGGTGGACGGGTGGACGCCGCCGTTGGTGCTGAGGTGGTGGCAGCCGGAGAAGGTTTCTCTGCCGACGAGATCGTCGGCGCCATCTACGCTCCGGGCCTCCGGCTCTTTGGCTTTAATGTCTGGTTCTCGTCCTCCACGAGGGGACACGAACGAGAGCCTTCCAGCGGTAGCGTTTGCCCCGGGACCATCGCTGCTGCTGCAGAGGTCGCCGGCGAGTCACCCGGAGTTTGTCGTCCCGCAGGCCCTCCGATGTGGGGGTTGTTCGTACCCGCGGTAGTGGAACCGGAGTTCCGTTTGTAATGGCACCTTGAGTGCCGGTATCTGTTCATTGTGGCTGTCGGGGCCTGGACATCTAGGTATTTGGGTGTAATACCGTGTTTCTTCCTCGTTTCGAGCACCAGGACTCGCCTGTCGGCTAGCTGAACCGCTTAACCAAGTGTGAGTTGCCCTGTGCGGAAGGTGACGAGTGAGGTATCTGTATCCCGGAGGCGTAGGAGTCCCTCGGCTCGGTCGGCCTTGCCACCCAAGGCTTCTCTTGCTCAGTTAAACAAACCCTCGGCCGCTCTGCGATGAGTCGGAGCCGGAGGCAGCGGTGTCAGCATGGACAGAGGCGGAGTCGGCTCGAGAAGAAACTTCGTCGGCCCAGGAGCAGGTGACTTCCCAGGCCGAGGAGGCGTAACAGCGGCGGCTGGAACCTAGCCAGGTCGTCCACTGGCGGGACCAACCCTGGAGTCGGCTTGTCGAGGCCATGAGCCGGGCTGATGTCCTCGGGGGACAGCTGGCTGCGGCTACGGAGCGGTCAGTTGAGCCGTCTGCTCGGGCCGGGTTCCTGGAGGAGACCCTGGCGGCGATGGCCCAGGCGCGGTGCTGACATCTTCCTTCAAGGTGGAGATCCTCCGCCCGTGTCGCCGTCCGAGGCCGGGCCAGATTCTGCCGAAGGTGGAGACGGCGCCGAGGGTGCTGCTGCTCCCTCTGTTGATGTCTGAACCTCGCCTTGACTGTTGGCTAGCTTGTATGTTCCGGGCTTCAAAATCTTTGCGATGATGAACGGCCCTTCCCAGGGAGGAGTGAGCTTGTGGCGCCCTTGGGCGTCTTGTCGTAGCCGAAGTACCAAGTCCCCCACCTGGAGGTCTCGGGACCGAACCCCTCGGGCGTGGTAGCGTCACAGAGACTGCTGATACCGTGCCGAGTGTAGTAAGGCCATGTCCCGAGCCTCTTCCAGTTGGTCCAGTGAGTCCTCTCGGCTGGTATGGTTGCTTCGGTCATCGTACGCCCCTGTCCTCAGGGAACCGTATTCTAAGTCTGTGGGCAAGATAGCCTCGGCCCCATAGACTAGAAAAATTGGCGTGAAGCCCGTGGCTCGGCTTGGCGTCGTCCTCAGACTCCAGACCACCGAGGAGAGTTCCTTCATCCATCGCCTGCCAAACTTGTTGAGGTCGTTGTAGATCCTCGGCTTAAGTCTCTGTAGAATCATGCCGTTGGCACGCTCTACCTGCCCATTCGTCATGGGGTGAGCTACGGTGGCCCAGTCCACCCGGATGTGGTGGTCCTCGCAGAAGTCCAGGAACTTCTTGCTAGTGAAGTGGGTGCCGTTGTCGGTGATGATGGAGTTCGGGACCCCAAAGCGATGGATGATGTTGGTGAAGAACGCCACCGCCTGCTCGGACCTGATGTTGTTTAGGGGTCGGACCTCAATCCACTTGGAGAATTTATCGATGGCGACCAGCAGGTGCGTGAAGCCCCCTGGTGCCTTCTGCAAGGGACCGACGAGGTCCAGACCCCACACAGCAAATGGCCAGGTGATGGATATTGTTTGCAGGGCCTGAGCGGGCAGGTGTGTCTGTCTTGCATAGAATTGACACCCTTGGCAGGTGCGTACAATCCTAGTGGCATTGGCCACCGTGGTCGGCCTCTGGACGAGCAATGCATGCCCTTCTTCTCGTCTCTCGACCACGATCGAGGCGCTGACCACCTGAGTGGTTGTGGCTACATAGATCAAGAGGGCTTCTCCGGCAGCGGGGGGCACCAGGATCGGCGCGCTTGTAAGGAGCGCCTTTATGTTCCCGAGGGCTTCCTCGGCCTCAGGGGTCCAAGTGAAGCGCTCGGTCTTCCTTAAGAGGCGGTACAGGGGTAGGCCTCTTTCGCCGAGGCGCAAGATGAAGCGGCTCAGGGCCGCAAGGCATCCCATGACCCTCTATACTCCTTTCAAGTCTTTGATAGGCCCCATGTCGGTGATGGCTGCGATTTTATCCGGGTTGGCCTCTGAAAGGGAATTAGGCTTACACCTAGTCCCTAATTAATTTTGGTGGTTGAATTGCCCAACACAAATAATTGGACTAACTAGTTTGCTCTAGTGTATAAGTTATACAGGTGCCAAAGGTTCACACTTAGCCAATAAAAAGACCAAGTATTGGGTTCAACAAAAGAGCAAAGGGACAACCGAAGGCACCTCTGGTCTGGCGCACCGGACTGTCCAGTGTGCCACCGGATATGTCCGATGCACCAGAGGACTCCAGCGCAAACTCGTCGCCTTCGGGAAAATCCGGAGGCAACTTCACTATAATTCACCGGACTGTCCGGTGTCCGGTGCTCCAAGGAAGAGCGGCCTCAGGAACTCGCCAGCTTCGGGAAACTGCAACGGCTGCTCTGCTATAATTCACCGGACATGTCCGGTGTACACCGGACTATCCGGTGTAACTGCGGGGCAACGACTACTTCGCGCCAACGGTCACCTGCAACAGCAATTAATGCGCGCCAGAGCGCGCAGAAGTCAGGCACGCGCGTAGTGGTGCACCGGACACTCTACAGTACATGTCCGGTGCGCCACCGGACATCCAGGCGGGCCCAGAAGTCAGAGCTCCAACGGTCAGAACCCAACGGCTTTGGTGACGTGGCTGGCGCACCGGACATGTCCGATGTGCACCGGACTGTCCGGTGCACCATACGGCAGTCAGCCCCACCAAACGGCTAGTTTGGTGGTTGGGGCTATAAATACCCCCAACCACCCACCATTCATTGCATCCAAGTTTTCCACTTTTCAACCACTTACAAGAGCTAGGCATTCAATTCTAGACACACTCAAGTGATCAAATCCTCTCCAATTCCACACAAAGCTTTAGTGATTAGCGAGAGAGATTTGCCGTATTCTTTTGAGCTCTTGCGCTTGGATTGCTTCTTTCTTTCTCACTTGTTCTTGTGATCAAAACTCCATTGTAATCAAGGCAAGAGGCATCAATTGTGTGGTGGCCCTTGCGGGGAAGTTTTGTTCCTAGTGTTGATTTGAGAAGAGAAGCTCACTCGGTCGGAAGGACCGTTTGAGAGAGGGAAAGGGTTGAAAGAGACCCGGTCTTTGTGACCACCTCAACGGGGAGTAGGTTTGCAAGAACCGAACCTCGGTAAAACAAATCCTTGTGTCACACTCCTTATTTGCTTGAGATTTGTTTTGCACCCTCTCTCGCGGACTCGTTTTTATTTCTAACGCTAACCCGGCTTGTAGTTGTGTTTATATTTGTAAATTTCAGTTTCGCCCTATTCACCCCCCTCTAGGCGACTATCAATTGGTATCAGAGCCCGGTGCTTCATTAGAGCCTAACCGCTTGAAGTGATGTCGGGAGATCACGCCAAGAAGGAGATGGAGACCGGCGAAAAGCCCACTACAAGCCACGGGAGCACTTCATCGGAAGAGTCCCACACCAAGAGGAAGGAGAAGAAGAAGGACTCCTCCAAAGGGAAGGAGAAGAAATCTTCTTCTCATCACAAAGAGAAGAAGGAGAAATCCTCTTCCCACAAGCCGCATCGGAGTGGGGACAAGAAAAAGAGGATGAGGAAAGTGGTCTACTACGAGACCGATTCTTCATCGGAATCCACCTCCGGCTCCGACGCGGCGTCCGTCACTTCTAAGCGCCAAGAGCGTAAGAAGTATAGTAAGATTCCCCTACGCTACCCTCGCATTTCTAAACATACACCTTTACTTTCCGTCCCATTAGGCAAACCACCAACTTTTGATGGTGAAGATTACGCTAGGTGGAGTGATTTAATGCGATTTCATCTAACCTCGCTCCACAAAAGTATATGGGATGTTGTTGAGTTTGGTGCACAGGTACCATCCGTAGGGGATGAAAACTATGATGAGGATGAAGTAGCCCAAATCGAGCACTTCAACTCCCAAGCCACAACCATACTCCTCGCCTCTCTAAGTAGAGAGGAATATAACAAGGTACAAGGGTTGAAGAATGTGAAGGAGATTTGGGATCTACTCAAGACCGCGCACGAGGGTGATGAACTCACCAAAATCACCAAGCGAGAAACGATCGAGGGGGAGCTCGGTCGCTTCCGTCTTCGCCAAGGGGAGGAGCCACAAGACATGTACAACCGGCTCAAAACCTTGGTGAACCAAGTGCGCAACCTCGGGAGCAAGAAATGGGATGACCACGAGGTGGTTAAGGTTATTCTTAGATCACTCATCTTCCTTAACCTTACTCAAGTTCAATTAATTCGTGGTAATCCTAGATACACACTAATGACTCCCGAGGAAGTTATCGGGAATTTTGTGAGCTTTGAATGTATGATCAAGGGCTCAAAGAAGATCAACGAGCTTGATGATCCCTCCACATCCGAAGCACAACCGGTGGCATTCAAGGCGACGGAGGAGAAGAAGGAAGAGTCTACACCAAGTAGACAACCAATCGACGCTTCAAAGCTCGACAACGAGGAGATGGCTTTAATCATCAAAAGCTTTCGCCAAATCCTCAAGCAACGGAAGGGGAAGGATTACAAATCCCATTCCAAGAAGGTTTGCTACAAGTGTGGTAAGCCCGGTCACTTTATTGTTAAATGTCCATTATCAAGTGACAGTGACAGGGATAACGACAAGAAGGGCAAGAGGAGAGAAAATAAGAGGTACCACAAGAAGAGGGGCGGCGATGCCCACGTGTGCCGCGAGTGGGACTCCGACGAGAGCTCCACCGACTCCTCCGACGACGAGGACGCCGCCAACATCGCACTCACCAAGGGACTCCTCTTCCCCAACGTCGGCCACAAGTGCCTCATGGCAAAGGACGGCAAAAGGAAGAAGGTTAAATCTAAATCCTCCACTAGATATGAGTCCTCTAGTGATGATAATGCTAGTGATGAGGAGGATAATTTGCGTACCCTTTTTGCCAACCTTAACATGGAACAAAAAGAAAAATTAAATGAATTAATTAGTGCCATTCATGAAAAGGATGACCTTTTGGATTCCCAAGAGGACTTCCTAATTAAGGAAAATAAGAAACATGTTAAGGTTAAAAATGCTTATGCTCTAGAGATAGAAAAATGTGAGAAATTAACTAGAGAGCTAAGCACATGCCATGACACTATTGCCAACCTTAGAAATGAAAATGCTAATTTATTAGCTAAGGTTGATTCTCATGTTTGTAATGTTTCAACTTCCAATTCTAGAGATGATAATGATGATTTACTTGCTAGGATTGAAGAATTAAACATTTCACTCGCTAGCCTTAGAAATGAAAATGAAAAATTGCTTGCTAAGGCTAAAGATTTTGATGTTTGCAATGCTACTATTTCCGACCTTAGAACTAAGAATGATATATTGCATGCTAAGGTTGTAGAATTAAAATCTTGCAAAACCTCTACATCTACCGTTGAGCACACTTCCATTTGTACTAGATGTAGAGATATTGATGTTAATGCTATTCATGATCACATGACTTTAATTAAACAACAAAATGATCATATAGCAAAACTAGATGCCAAAATTGCCGAGCATAACTTAGAAAATGAAAAATTTAAATCTGCTAGAAGTATGCTCTATAGTGGGAGACGCCCTGGCATTAAGGATGACATTGGCTTCCAACAAGGAGGCATTGTCAAACTTAGTGCCCCTCCTAAGAAATTGTCCAACTTTGTTAAGGGCAAGGCTCCCATGCCTCAGGATAACGAGGGTTACATTTTATACCCTGTCGGTTATCCCGAGGACAAAATTAAGAGAATTCATTCTAGGAAGTCTCACTCTGGCCCTAACCATGCTTTTATGTATAAGGGTGAGACATCTAGCTCTAGGCTACCAACCCGTGCTAAGTTGCCTAAGAAGAAGACTCCTAGTGCATCAAATGATCATGACATTTCATTCAAAACTTTTGATGCCTCATATGTTTTGACTAACAAATCCGGCAAAGTAGTTGCCAAGTTTGTTGGGGGCAAACACAAGGGCTCCAAGACTTGTGTTTGGGTACCCAAAGTTCTTGTTTCTAATGCCAAAGGACCCAAGACCGTTTGGGTACCTAAAGTCAAGAACTAAACTTGTTTTGTAGGTTTATGCATCTGGGGGCTCAAGTTGGATCATCGATAGCGGGTGCACAAACCACATGACAGGGGAGAAAAGGATGTTCTCCTCCTACGAGAAAAACCAAGATCCACAACGAGCTATCACATTCGGGGATGGAAATCAAGGTTTGGTCAAAGGTCTTGGTAAAATAGCTATATCTCCTGACCATTCTATTTCCAATGTTTTTCTTGTAGATTCATTAGATTACAATTTGCTTTCTGTATCTCAATTATGCAAAATGGGTTACAACAGTCTTTTCACTGATGTAGGTGTCACTGTCTTTAGAAGAAGTGATGATTCAATAGCATTTAAGGGAGTGTTGGAGGGTCAGCTATACTTGGTAGATTTTGATAGAGCTGAACTCGACACATGCTTAATTGCTAAGACTAACATGGGCTGGCTCTGGCATCGCCGACTAGCACATGTTGGGATGAAGAATCTTCACAAGCTTCTAAAGGGAGAACACATTTTAGGACTAACCAATGTTCATTTTGAGAAAGACAGGGTTTGTAGCGCATGCCAAGCAGGAAAGCAAGTTGGTGCCAATCATCCACACAAGAACATCATGACGACCGACAGGTCGCTTGAGCTACTCCACATGGATCTATTCGGACCGATTGCTTACATAAGCATCGGCGGGAGTAAGTATTGTCTTGTAATAGTGGATGATTATTCTCGCTTCACTTGGGTGTTCTTTTTGCAGGAAAAATCTCAAACCTAAGAAACCTTAAAGGGATTCTTGAGACGAGCTTAAAACGAGTTTGGCTTAAGGATCAAGAAAATTAGAAGTGACAACGGGACGGAGTTCAAGAACTCTCAAATCGAAGGCTTCCTTGAGGAGGAGGGCATCAAGCATGAGTTCTCTTCTCCCTACACACCACAAGAAAATGGTGTAGTAGAGAGGAAGAATCGAACTCTATTGGACATGGCAAGAACCATGCTTGATGAGTACAAGACTTCGGATCGGTTTTGGGCCGAGGCGGTCAACACCGCCTGCTACGCCATCAACCGGTTATATCTACACCAAATCCTCAAGAAGACATCTTATGAACTCCTAACCGGTAAAAAGCCCAATATTTCATATTTTAGAGTCTTTGGTAGCAAATGTTTTATTCTTGTTAAAAGAGGTAGAAAATCTAAATTTGCTCCTAAGACTGTAGAAGGCTTTTTACTAGGATATGATTCAAACACAAGAGCATATAGAGTCTTTAACAAGTCCACTGGACAAGTTGAAGTTTCTTGTGACGTTGTGTTTGATGAGACTAACGGCTCTCAAGTAGAGCAAGTTGATCTTGATGAGATAGGTAATGAAGAGGCTCCATGCATCGCGCTAAGGAACATGTCCATTGGGGATGTGTGTCCTAAGGAATCCGAAGAGCCTCCAAATGCACAAGATCAACCATCCTCCTCCACGCAAGCATCTCCACCGACTCAAAATAAGGATGAAGCTCAAGTTGATGAAGTAGAAGATCAAGCAAATGAGCCACCTCAAGATGACGGCAATGATCAAGGGGGAGATGCAAATGATCAAGACAAGGAAGATGAAGAACAAAGACCGCCACACCCAAGAGTCCACCAAGCAATCCAACGAGATCACCCCGTCGACACCATCCTTGGCGACATTCATAAGGGGGTAACTACTAGATCTCGTGTTGCACATTTTTGTGAGCATTACTCTTTTGTTTCCTTTATTGAGCCACACAGGGTAGAGGAAGCACTCCAAGATTCGAATTGGGTGGTGGCGATGCAAGAGGAGCTCAACAACTTCACTAGGAATGAGGTATGGCATTTAGTTCCACGTCCTAACCAAAAAGTTGTAGGAACCAAGTGGGTTTTCCGCAACAAGCAAGATGAGCATGGTGTGGTGACAAGGAACAAAGCTCGACTTGTGGCCAAGGGATACTCCCAAGTCGAAGGTTTGGATTTCGGTGAAACCTATGCACCCGTAGCTAGGCTTGAGTCCATTCGTATATTATTAGCCTATGCTACTTACCATGGCTTTAAGCTTTATCAAATGGACGTGAAAAGTGCCTTCCTCAACGGACCAATCAAGGAAGAGGTCTATGTTGAGCAACCTCCCGGCTTTGAAGATAGTGAGTACCCTAACCATGTGTATAAACTCTCTAAGGCGCTTTATGGGCTCAAGCAAGCCCCAAGAGCATGGTATGAATGCCTTAGAGATTTCCTTATCACTAATGGATTCAAAGTCGAAAAGGCCGATCCTACTTTATTCACTAAAACTCTTGGAAATGACTTGTTTGTATGCCAAATTTATGTTGATGATATTATATTTGGGTCTACTAATGAGTCTACATGTGAAGAATTTAGTAGGATCATGACACAAAAGTTCGAGATGTCTATGATGGGGGAGTTGAAGTATTTCTTGGGATTTCAAGTGAAGCAACTCCAAGAGGGCACCTTCATTAGCCAAACGAAGTACACTCAAGACATTCTAAGCAAGTTTGGAATGAAGGATGCCAAACCCATCAAGACACCCATGGGAACTAATGGGCATCTCGACCTCGACACGGGAGGTAAGTCCGTGGATCAAAAGGTATACCGGTCGATGATAGATTCATTACTCTATTTATGTGCATCTCGACCGGACATTATGCTTTCCGTTTGCATGTGTGCAAGATTTCAATCCGACCCTAATGAATCTCACCTTACGGCTGTAAAGCGAATCTTGAGATATTTGGCTTATACTCCTAAGTTTGGGCTTTAGTATCCTAGGGGATCCACTTTTGATTTGATTGGTTATTCGGATGCCGATTGGGCGGGGTGTAAAATCAATAGGAAGAGCACATCGGGGACTTGCCAGTTCTTGGGAAGATCCTTGGTGTCTTGGGCTTCAAAGAAGCAAAATTCGGCCGCTCTTTCCACCGCCGAAGCCGAGTACATTGCCGCTGGCCATTGTTGCGCGCAATTGCTTTGGATGAGGCAAACCCTGCGGGACTACAGTTACAAATTAACCAAAGTCCCTTTGCTATGTGATAATGAGAGTGCAATCAAAATGGCGGATAATCTCGTCGAGCATAGCCGCACTAAACACATAGCCATTCGGTATCACTTTTTAAGGGATCACCAACAAAAGGGAGATATCGAGATTTCTTACATTAATACTAAAGATCAATTAGCCGATATCTTTACCAAGCCACTTGATGAACAAACTTTTAACAAACTTAGGCATGAGCTAAATATTCTTGATTCTAGGAACTTCTTTTGTTGATTTGCACACATAGCTCATTTATATACCTTTGATTATGTCTCTTTCATGTGCTATGACTAATGTGTTTTCAAGTCTATTTCAAACCAAGTCATAGGTATATTGAAAGGAAATTAGAGTCTTCGGCGAAGACAAAGGCTTCCACTCCGTAACTCATCCTTCGCCGTCACTCCAAGCAACTCTCCATTTTTGGGGGAGAAAAGCATGAGCACCAAGCAAAAGGACTCCATCTTTGGTATAATCTTCACTCATTTATTTATGACCAAAGGGGGAGAGAGTAATTTCAAGGGCTCTAATGATTCCGTTTTTGGCGATTCATGCCAAAGGGGGAGAGAGTATGAGCCCAAAGCAAAAGGACTGCACCACCACCTAATTTTAAAATTGGAGATTTTCAATTGGTATATTTCAAATTGGTATCTTATTGTGTTCAAAAGGGGGAGAAAGTAATATTTCAAAAACGATATATCAAAACCCTCTTGAACACTAAGAGGAGGATCTCATTTAGGGGGAGTTTTGTTTAGTCAAAGGAAAAGTATTTGAAACGGGGGGAGAAAATTTCAAATCTTGAAAATGCTTCGTAAAGTCTTATTCATTTACCTTTGGCTATTTGCAAAAGAACTTTGAAAAGGATTTACAAAAGAATTTGCAAAAACAAAATCCGTGGTGCAAGCGTGGTCCAAAATGTTAAAAATAAAGAAACAATCCATGCATATCTTGTAAGTATTTATATTGGCTCAATTCCAAGCAACCTTTACACTTACATTATGCAAACTAGTTCAATTATGCACTTTTATATTTGCTTTGGTTTGTGTTGGCATCAATCACCAAAAAGGGGGAGATTGAAAGGGAATTAGGCTTACACCTAGTCCCTAATTAATTTTGGTGGTTGAATTGCCCAACACAAATAATTGGACTAACTAGTTTGCTCTAGTGTATAAGTTATACAGGTGCCAAAGGTTCACACTTAGCCAATAAAAAGACCAAGTATTGGGTTCAACAAAAGAGCAAAGGGACAACCGAAGGCACCTCTGGTCTGGCGCACCGGACTGTCCGGTGTGCCACCGGACATGTCCGGTGCACCAGAGGACTCCAGCGCATACTCGTCGCCTTCGGGAAAATCCGGAGGCAACTTCACTATAATTCACCGGACTGTCCGGTGTACACCGGACAGTGTCCGGTGCTCCAAGGAAGAGCAGCCTCAGGAACTCGCCAGCTTCGGGAAACTGCAACGGCTGCTCCGCTATAATTCACCGGACATGTCCGGTGTACACCGGACTGTCCGGTGTAACTGCGGGGCAACGACTACTTCGCGCCAACGGTCACCTGCAACAGCAATTAATGCGCGCCAGAGCGCGCAGAAGTCAGGCACGCGCGTAGTGGCGCACCAGACACTCTACAGTACATGTCCGGTGCGCCACCGGACATCCAGGCGGGCCCAGAAGTCAGAGCTCCAACGGTCAGAACCCAACAACTTTGGTGACGTGGCTGGCGCACCGGACATGTCCGGTGTGCACCGGACTGTCCGGTGCACCATACGGCAGTCAGCCCCACCAAACGGCTAGTTTGGTGGTTGGGGCTATAAATACCCCCAACCACCCACCATTCATTGCATCCAAGCTTTCCACTTCTCAACCACTTACAAGAGCTAGGCATTCAATTCTAGACACACTCAAGTGATCAAATCCTCTCCAATTCCACACAAAGCTTTAGTGATTAGCGAGAGAGATTTGCCGTGTTCTTTTGAGCTCTTGCGCTTGGATTGCTTCTTTCTTTCTCACTTGTTCTTGTGATCAAAACTCCATTGTAATCAAGGCAAGAGGCATCAATTGTGTGGTGGCCCTTGCGGGGAAGTTTTGTTCCCGGTGTTGATTTGAGAAGAGAAGCTCACTCGGTCGGAAGGACCGTTTGAGAGAGGGAAAGGGTTGAAAGAGACTCGGTCTTTGTGACCACCTCAACGGGGAGTAGGTTTGCAAGAACCGAACCTCGGTAAAACAAATCCTTGTGTCACACTCCTTATTTGCTTGAGATTTGTTTTGCACCCTCTCTCGCGGACTCGTTTTTATTTCTAACGCTAACCCGGCTTGTAGTTGTGTTTATATTTGTAAATTTCAGTTTCGCCCTATTCACCCCCCCTCTAGGCGACTATCAGCCTCCATGCCCCGCTCGGAGACGATGAACCCTAGGAGCATGCCTCGGGGGACTCCGAAGACACACTTCTCGGGGTTGAGTTTCACGCCATTCGCTCTCAGACACTTGAATATCGTTTCAAGGTCAGAGAGGAGGTCGGAGTCTTTCCTCGTCTTGACTACGATGTCATCAACGTAAGCCTCGACCGTTCGGCCAATGTGCTCTCTGAACACGTGGTTCATGCACCTTTGGTATGTCGCGCCTGCATTCCTTAAACCGAATGGCATAGTAATATAGCAGTACATGCCCAAAGGTGTGATGAAAGAGGTCACGAGCCGGTCGGACTCTTTCATCCTGATTTGGTGATACCCTGAGTAGGCATCAAGGAATGACAGGGCTTCGCACCCAGCAGTGGAATCCACGATTTGATCGATGCGAGGCAGAGGGTAGGGAACCTTCGGACATGCTTTATTTAGACCAGTGTAGTCTACACACATCCTCCATTTCCCACCCTTCTTTTTCACAAGCACGGGGTTGGCTAGCCATTCGGGATGGAATACCTCTTTGATGAACCCTGCAGCCATCAGTTTGTGGATCTCCTCGCCTATGGCTCTGCGCTTTTCTTCGTCGAATCGGCACAGAGGGTGCTTCATGGGTCGGGCTCCAGCTTGGATGTCCAGCGAGTGCTCGGCGACAACCCTCGGTATGCCAGGCATGTCCGAGGGACTCCACGCAAAAACCTCAGCGTTCGCACGGAGAAAGTCGATGAGCACTGCTTCCTATTTGGGGTCGAGCTCGGAGCCGATCTGGACTTGCTTGGAGGCGTCGTTGCTGGGGTCGAGAGGGACGGACTTAACCGCCTCTACTGGTTCGAAGTTGCCGGTGTGGCGCTTCGCATCTGGCACCTCCTTGGAGAGGCTCTCCAGGTCGGCGATGAGGGCCTCAGATTCGACGAGGGCCTCAACGTACTCCACGCACTCCACGTCGCATTCGTACGTGTGTCGGTACGTGGATCCGACGATGATGACCCCGTTGGGGCCCGACATCTTGAGCTTGAGGTAGGTGTAGTTGGGGACGACCATGAACTTGGCGTAGCATGGTCTCCCCAGCACTGTGTGGTAGGTTCCTCGGAACCCGACCACCTCGAACGTGAGGGTTTCCTTTCGGAAGTTGGAGGGAGTCCTGAAGCAGACGGGAAGATCGAGTTGCCCAAGGGGTTGGACGCGCTTCCCGGGGATGATCCCGTGAAAGGGCACCGCACCGGCCCGGATCGTGGACAGATCGATCTGCAAGAGCCCGAGGGTCTCGGCGTAGATGATGTTGAGGCTGCTGCCTCCGTCCATGAGGACCTTGGTAAGCCTGACGTTGCCGATGACGGGATCGACAACGAGCGGTTACTTCCCTGGGCTCGGCACGCGGTCGGGGTGGTCGCCTTGGTCAAAGGTGATGGGCTTGTCGGACCAGTCTAGGTAGACTAGCGCCGCCACCTTCACCGAGCAGACCTCCCGGCGCTCCTGCTTGCAGTGCCAAGCCGAGGCGTTCGCCACTTGCCCACCGTAGATCATGAAGCAGTCGTGGACCTCGGGAAACTCCTCTGCTTTGTTGCCCTCCTTCTTGTCGTTGTCATGGCCTTTGCCACCTTCCGCCGGGGGCCCGGTCCTATGGAAGTAGCGCCGAAGCATGACACACTCCTCAAGGGTGTGCTTGACGGGACCTGATGATAGGGGCACGACTCCTTGAGCATCTTGTCGAATAGGTTGGCCCCCTCCGGGAGGCTTCCGAGGGTTCCTGTGCTCGGCGGCGGCGACAGGATCTGCGTCGGCGGCGTTGCGTTTCGCTTGCGACTTCTTCTTGCCCTTCTTCTTCGTGCCGCGCTGAGCGGACGCCTCGGGGACGTCTTCCTACTGGCGTTTCTGAGGCTGCTTGTCCTTCCGGAAGATGGCCTCGACCGCCTCCTGACCAGAGGTGAACTTGGTGGCGATGTCCATCAGCTCGCTCGCCCTGGTGGGAGTCTTGCGACCCAGCTTGCTCACCAGGTCGCGGCAAGTGGTGCCGGCGAGGAACGCACCGATGACATCTGAGTCGGTGATGTTGGGAAGCTCGATGCGTTGCTTCGAAAATCGCCGGATGTAGTCCCGCAGGGATTCTCCTGGCTGCTGGCGGCAGCTTCGGAGATCCCAGGAGTTCCTAGGGCGCACGTATGTGCCTTGGAAGTTTCCGGCGAAGGCTTTGACCAGGTCGTCCCAGTTGGAGATCCGCGCAGGAGGCAGATGCTCCAGCCAGGCCCGGGCGGCGTCGGAGAGGAACAGGGGGAGGTTGCGGATGATGAGGTTGTCATCGTCCGTTCCACCCAGCTGGCAGGCCAGCCGGTAGTCCGCGAGCCACAGTTCCGGCCTTGTTTCCCCCGAGTACTTAGTGATGGTAGTCGGGGCTCAGAACTGGGTCAGGAACGACACCCGTCGTATGGCCCGGCTGAAAGCTTGCGGACCGGGTGGTTCGGGCGAGGGGCTCCGATCCTCCCCGCTGTCGTAGCGTCCCCCACGCCTGGGGTGGTAGCCTCGGCGCACCTTCTCGTCGAGGTGGGCTCGACGGTCGCGGCGGTGGTGCTCGTTGCCGAGGCGACCCGGGGCTGCAGGCGTTGCATCCCGCGTGCGCCCGGTGTGGACCGAGGCTTCCCGCATGAATCGGGAAGTCACGACGCGATGCTCCGGGGGGTACCCTTGCCTTCGGGAGGCAGAACTTTCGACCCATCGGACCGCGACATCCTCCAGGAGGTTCTTGAGTTCTCCCTGGATATGCCGCCCCTCGGTGGTGGATGGCTCCGGCATCGCTCGGAGTAGTATTGCCGCTGCAGCCAGGTTCTGGCCGACCCCACTGGAAGCCGGGGGCAGCCTTGCCCTGGCATCGTCAGCGATGCGGTGCTGGACGTCCTGGGCCAGATGACGCGCTTCCCCGGCTAGTGCTTGGCCTGCCCACTCCTACCCGATGTTTTGCTGGAGCTGCACAAGTTGTCCTGCTTCCTCGTCGAGCTTGGCCTGCATCCCGCGGATTTGCTCGAGCTGTGCGTCCTGACCCCCCGCAGGGACTGGGACCACAGCTAGCTCCCGAAGGATGTCAACGCGAGGCGCAAGCCTAGGGGGATCGTTATCCTCCGGCATACCAAGGTGGTTGCCTTCGTCGAGACCCCCTAGATCGATGTGGAAACATTCATGACTTGGGCCACAATCCTCGTCGTCAAGGTTGTAGCCACCATCGGAGCAATCGGAGAGGCAGTAGTCACATGCGGTCATGAAGTCTCGCATGGCACTGGGGTTACTGAGCCCGGAGAAATCCCAACCAAAGTCGGGCTCGTCATCTTCCTCGGAACCCGGGGGCCCGTAGGTCGAGACGGCCATCAGTCAGTCCCAGGTTGACCACATATGGTACCCCGGAAGGTTAGGATATGCCTTTATGAAAACGTCCACCGAAGCGGGGTCGCTTGGTGGGTCGAATCTAAATCTAAACGGCACAGGGTGGAAAACGGACGGTACCTCTTGATCGACAGATGGTGACGAAGTCGCGTCGGGGACGGACTGCACCGTTATCTCAGGTACGAGGCTAACACCCAGCAAGTCCTTCGCGAGCGTGCTGGCGTCATCCGTCCGCTTGGGGTTGGCGTGTTGCGGGGAAACGACGCTCGTCTTCGTCTCAGACGCGAGGTCAACGCCCGACGTATCCCCCGCTGGGGCACCAGCGTCGTCGACTCGCTCGACAGCCAATGAGGTGTCGCCTCCTGCTTGGCCATGGTTGCCCCGCCTCCTCCTCCTGCGGCGAGGAAGGTGACGGGACAGACCCGGATGCTGCTCTTCCGCCATGGGGGGAAGGCGTCATCGATTCCGCCGCCGCCGGGCGGGCTGACGGTCGTCGTTGTCGTCGTCACGCGGTGGAGGAAGGAAGGAGTACCATGTCGTAGCTGCCGTCGAGGGACATGAACTCGAGGCTCCCGAAACGGAGCAGCGTCCCGTGCTGGAGAGGTTGCTGGAGACTACCCATCTGGAGCTTGACAGGAAGCTGTTCGTCAACACGCAGCAGACCCCTACCTGGCGCGCCAACTATCGGCGTTTCGACCCCGGGGGGTCCCTGGACCGACGAGTAAATTGTCGCTGCGTGCCCCAGCCCAGATGGGTCGGCGCGAGACGGAACACAAGGAGGGGGAAACCGCGGCTTCGTGTTGTCCTGCGCCCAGGGTGGATGCGCTTGCAGTAGGGGGTTACAAGCGTTCGCGAGGGAGAGAGAGAGCCTGTCCGTCTGCCCGTCCTCCCGCGCGGCCACCTTTTTCGTACGAGGGCCCTGGACCTCCCTTTTATAGATGTAAGGAGAGGGTCCAGGTGTACAATGGGGGTGTAGCAATATGCTAACGTGTCCGGCAGAGAGGAGCCAGAGCCCTATGTACATGCCGACGTGGCTGTCGGAGAGGTGCTAGTGCCTTGTGCATGTGATGTCGTGGCCGTCGGAGGGGCGCTTGAGCCCTGTAGAAGCACAACTGTCGAGGTTGTCGGGACCTTGCTGACGTCTCCTTGCTTCCGTAGGGGGTTGAGAACCGTCGTCGTCATGGAAGCACGCGGGGTGCCATCATTACTTGTTTACCGGGGCGAGCCAGATGGAACTTTATATCAAATATATAGATCCAGTTGATCGAACACCATCAGTCAAAGTGGCTTATTTATATTGATACGTGCACTTACCTCGTATATCCTAGAAGTGAGTAGAGGTAAAGTTCTGAATTAGTTTTTGCAAGGATATGCAATCTGTTTGCTAAATCTTTATGTGCATATACTTCCAGAAGAAGATGTTTTGCCTTATTGATACAGTTTTGCAAGGATTAGGGGAGCACATTTCTAAAGTTAGCCCTTGTAGAAGATTCGATAGAATCTAGATCCCAAAGGATCGAAATTTGTCCCGATGACAGTTGTTGTACTCTTTTTTCCCTTGGTGAGTTTTCTTGAAGTTTCTCACATGAGGTTTTTAACGAGGCAACAAAGTGCAAATGCAATTTATATCACCATGCACTCTTTCTCCACATTTTTCCCACTGGATTTTTCGGAGTTTTAACGAGGCATGTGTTGGTCGCGGTATTCGCCCAAGGGGGAGTGTTAAGTAACCCTAGTTAGGGTTATGTGGGCAAATACCTGCTTTGCCCCTGAGGGGTCTCACATCTCTATATAAAGAACATGTACACCCCCTCATGATACAGAGAAGAGAAAGAGGCTAGAGACCCAACCCTATATCTTGTGTCTCGTGTGTTTCTTCTGTCGTGCTTCTTGGAAGGGATACGGGTCTTCCACATCTTCTCGCGCCTAATCTGCTGACGGGAGGGAAGAGAGCGGATCTGATGATCCGTGGTGACGTAGTTCTCAACACTAACAAGTTGTTTACGTAATTGTTGAAGATGCTTATTTGTTGGGCCCAACAATCATGCGCGAACCTAGGCTTCAGTATCGGGCCGTGGTCCGTGGGTGTATATACCAGATAAAGACCAGAGCAGCCCATAACGCCAACTGCCAGGCGGCCCGGGACGACCTGACGGGGGAGACAACACTGATTTCGCCGTCCCATCGAGTCGAGATCGGCATCTTCTGCTTTCCGGATCGAACAACAGCTGGGCAGAGATTAGGATTCCGGAGAAAGGAGCATGGCCGGAGGAAAGCACACCACAAGCACAGGTTCCGTCAGATTCTTGGTCAAGTTGTTGCACGAACGACCCCAGCTGCCTAGACGTGCTTCACCCAGGTGTCACTGAGATGTTTTTCTTTTTGTCACTGAGATTCGGTCAGATTCCTGATTTAGGGTTTATAGGAAGCGGACCCTCGTACTATGGAGACATCTTTTACGATCTTTCTCAATCCGGATGTCGATTAAGTTTTTTTAATATAATACCATGGAACAGTCTTTTTACTAGCTGAGTTTTTTTTTTCATAATATAATAGGTACTAGTAGCGTAAGATACATGGAATCATGTTAAGAATCGTGTAAATAGATTGTCGGTGTTAGGTAACCCTAGTTAGGGTTATGTGGGCAAATACCTGCTTTGTCCCTGAGGGGTCTCACATCTCTATATAAGGAACTTGTACATCTCTTCATATGATAGAGATCAGAAAGAGGCCAGAGGCCCAACCCTATATACAGTGTCTCGTGTGTTTCCTCTGTCGTGCTTATGGGAAGAGAGACGGGTTCTCTACATCTTCTTGCGCCTCTACTGCTGACGGGAGGGAAGAAAATGAATATGATGATCCGTGGTAACATAGTTCTCAACACGTTATCAGCACGCTCTACCTCGACGTTGCTGCGAGATCAGATCTGCATCAACTCTCCGTCAAGGCAAAAAGAACCCGCTCCCATTCACATCGGTCAAAGCAATTGAGGTTAAAGTGGCCAGCGCTGACGCGTTCCTGCCGTGAAATAGGGCTGCTCTAGCCTCTGCCCTTGCATGACCACACCTAGAGGCTGTAGGCCTAGCCTATAGCCGAGAAAAGGGGCTGTTTGAATGGGCGCATAAGGCCACGTTAGTGGCTGAGAAAAAAAAATTAAGAAACTCTTTTTATGTTGTTTTTCCCATGTATGAAGATATTTATGCTGAATCTACCAGAGCTGGCCCTGAGGGTGGGCAGGGTATGCCACCGCTCAGGGCCCCCAAGGTTCGTAGGGCCCCCGTTTATCTATCTTATATCCAAATACATATACGTTACAGATAAATTTTTATTCTTATTTTTTTGTTGCCTCTCTTTAATTTTCTGGCAATCATCTCTTCGATGTCACACAACAGTCTGCTTGATGACAAATATTAAAATTGACGTGGGAAGGACCGAAGGTGTTGTACACCTGTACCTGTCGTGTTGCTTAATTCTATTCTACCGGAGAGCCGACCCTAATAACCTACATTGCTTAATCCTAATTTAGTTTGCTGAAGTTTGTTTTCAAAAGATTTGCTCTAATGTATTTAGATTTGGTTTACTATGCATTTTAAGGTTTATGCTAGTTTGACAAATTAAAAGTAAAAATACTCTCTCAAAAGTCAAAACAAATGCAGAGTTATATTACATAATTTGTATAATTTTACGACTCATAAAATAATGTAACAGCGTCTCCAGTCATATCATTTTGAATAAAACTATGTAAATCTTTAATTTCTTTTATTTTTCAGATATTATTTAAAAGTTGAAAAAATAATAGACTCAAACTTTCGTATAGAGCCTCCATATAAATTTTGGCTTGGGGCCTCCAAAATGTCAGGATCGGCCCTGGAATCTACACAAGCTTAAATTTGAATACATGTTGCATGTTATTTATTCTATTCATTTATGTTGTAAATAATAAATAGAATAAAACATGTTTTATGTATCTTAATTAATTATTTCCTGTTGCAAATAATAAGTAGAAAAATACATGATTAAATATGGAAAAATGGTTTTTACACCTGATGTGTTATGTTAATGTATTAATTATGGTGTTTATTTTTCTGCTTTTATATTTCTCATAACAGATATTTAGCAGAAAAATATTAAAATGCATGTAAAGTTTATAATGCACATACTTAAATCGCTAGACATATTTGTGTCGCGTTGAGCTTTCAGACTCACACCGAGCGATTAAATTATATAGTGGGTACCCGAACATGCCGATCAGGCTGCGTTGTTAATCGGTTGAGTTATGGCATTAGCTGAGCATTGGTTGCGCCCTGGCAACACGACGCAATATTTGTGTCGTATGAACTTGGCTGCGTCATGTGATTGCTATGTAGCACTCTCGTTTAATCGGACAACTCCTGTTGAGTTGGACCGACGTCGCCGAGTCACGTATTTTTCGCATGCCCTGTAGGCACTGTTCGTCTGTCGTTATCATCGAGCCACAATTGCGTCTGTTGCGCACGTTGTGTGGACTTGTCGCGTACCCCAATTACTGAGCCACAACTGCGCCTGTTGCGCTTGTCATAGAGGCTTGTTGCGTTGTCGTAGCCTAGCTGGCCACACACGCATTGACGCAAGATACGATAGAGCTTGTATTCGCGTGGATTGTGGTGGGTCGTTCAAGCCCTAAAGTCAGATTATGTGCAACCTTCATAAATAATTTTGTTTAGCTCTATATTTTATTTGATTGTGTTGTGTGGCATCATATATTTATATATATCGCCAAGTGGCCATAACAACTATATCAAGCTCTATAGTGCTTGGAAATCTGGGAAATTAAATTGAATTACAATAAAACACACATAAGTTAATTCCGTGCTCTCTCCTCATGCATAAAGTTTTACCCAAAGTAACCTGAAGAAATTCAATATTAATGCATGAAAGCTTTTTTGGCACAGAAGACATCACAAATTGGGATTTTATTAGTAAGCAATAAAACCTTACCAAATGATTTAAGGCTATAAATCTCAGTTATACATTGATCAACCAGATGTTGACACGTTGCTCTCTTTGTCGTTGAACGACATGAAGCGAACTTTGAGATAAATGGCTAGTATCCTAGCAACACGAAGTTGCGAGTACATCGAAAGGTTATTCTGAGAATTTTTTCACTATGTTGGTGTGAAAACCATAGTGTGTTCCCGTCGAACCACTTTACTCGTCCTATCTAGGACCTCTGTACTTGTGTTGCATACATCTCTCAGAATTGTAAATACTTATAGTCGCTGAATTAACTAGGTATAGTCCTTTGATTGGTATGATATACTTTTAAGCTAAATGGTAAAGGTCGGTCCTGAATGGACACATACCTGGGGTTTATGTAGCCGAACTACACTGAATTCCACCCTTTGGCATGCTTACTATTATCTACCTCCGATCTACCAGAAGTGAGAAGAGTAGATAAATAACTATGAAATCCCACATCACCAAAGAGCTTGCAGCTAAATTAGACATTAACATGTCATTGGTCCTTGGCACCGGAAGATCCATAATTCTTGACCACTAAGCTATTAGTGATGGTAATTTGTGATAGAAATATGAAGATCTTATGGAGACCAGAGGTATTCTCCCTAGTCTTGATGACTCCTTCGTATGAGAGCAGTATTATCTGTTGTTGAAGACTAGTCCCAGACGAATATTGGTATTTCTTTCGCTCTTGCCAAGCAGTTATCTCCATTTGCTTTGTCGAAAGCTTACGAATCAAATGATTTTCCTAGATAAAAGGAATTATTGGCCTTGTCTGTTCTATTCCAAAGCTTCTCTTTTTGCTGAACAATGAAGAGATCAAAATAATGCTATATAGAACAATTTGGTATATAATATGAGGAGAAATGTTTGCCTTGCTGGCGTCACCACAAATAATTAATTATTGTTATAAGTTCTCTCTCAAAATTATTATACCTAAAAATGTTGCATAAATCGATACCCAATTTCATAGCGGTATGAGTAATTGGGTAAACCATGGGCAATGATAAAACGAGCTGGACTATACATTTCTGCACATAAAAATCTCTGCTTGGCAGCATTGGCCTGATGTCGTGCACTTTACTACCAATATAAACACACATTTTCCTATGTGCCTCAAAGCACAATGCAACCAGTGAATGTCTTTGTGAGTGTTAGATCCTGATGGTCATTTTACTTGTTGATCTGAAGTCAACTAATGGCTCCAAATGACGAATGGTATTCATGAGCCCCTGAAGGACCCTTATAGATAAAATAGTGTTGTGCATGTTAGTCTAAATCTTAATGATTGACTGTGCATTTTGTAATAATAACAATAAGTTTGCAGAATTGTAACCATGAAGCAACTTGTTGTTGCGTGTCTCGCTGGATGTTGAGACTAACCCTTCATGTGAAGGGCAAATATGTAGTATTCATGCCACTACATTAATCTAAGTTCAAAGCTCACTGCATAAAACCCCTATCTGTAATGTGCGTAAGATTTCCCAAATAAATCACCACAATAGCATACATTGGCCACAACTGGATGATTGTGGTTGGGGATTTTATCTGTATGCTTTTAGAACATCTCGACATTAGGGGGGAGATAAATGCCCATATAGTGTAATGCCTCAATATTCTATAAAACGCACAAAAGCCAAACTGAACCTGTCGTTCGATGTGTACTCCTATGTATATGGAGTATGCCAGAAATCGTTGAGGAGTAACCATATTGGTTTGAATGCTTCTACCTGATGTAGATGTGGATATACCCGGGATTAATATCATATCCACATTTGACTTATTGGCATTTGATCTATTCTCGGGGACGCCTGCGAATATGATCCAGCGGCCTTAGTCAAAGCATATGTTCTGATTGCAGATTCACGTGATTTGTAAATCACTCTCCTCCGATGAACTCGCCTTGCTGGTGATTTGCCTCACGAAGAGGTTCATCTTGATGATGAAGTTCCTAGCAATGCACGCAATATCATTGTGCTAGGAATACGGAACAATGAATCTCTCGTTTTGGGAAATGACGGAGATCATTATTAAATGTGGGAGACAAATATGTCGACACCTATATTGCCTCTCTAGATTGCAAATGGATCCAAAACAAAGTCCTAGGCATGAGTGCTTTAAGCTCTCTTATCGGGTCATTGATAAATGCAATCGAGGCTGAACCAATAATCGCAAAGTGAAAGTCACGAGCTTGAAGTTCGGACATCATGGGCACTATTGAAATAATGTGTGGTGAATGCGATGGTTCAAGTGGTCTTGTGAGAGACCCCTCCCACATATGTGTTGAATAAACACTGTTCCTCTATGTAATATATCTGGCAAATGGCATGAATTAAAATATGCAGTTAATAGGATTCTGAAGATTCGTCATGAGATCCTAGGAGGACTCATATCTTTGAATTATAAATATGCAACATATAAATCTCGTACTAGATAATACATTCCTGACGAATGATCACTCTCCTATGTAGAGAGAATATCTCCTAGATGAGATTATAGTTCCTTGATGGAACCTTTCCAGAAGAAATGAAGTCTGTGTTAAACACCAAAGTTTGATAATCCCTATAAAGGGATAAAGACCCATACAGACCCGAAAAAGAATAAGATGAGGTACCAAAGGACTTGAAGTTCACCGAATAAGCGCATGTGCATTCCATGAGTTTTACTCATGGTAATTTCCACTAGATGTGGAATTACGGTATCCTCTAAAGCCCTGATGGCAGAAACCTATAAGGTTTAGGTGTTACTGGCATAATATCCCCATTGTGCTAGAATGAGAGACTATAACGATGTATGTGATCGATGAAAAATCACTAATGGATTACGATCTTTGATGGACTTTTGTTACACCATCATAGATGTTGCAATGGATGAACGCCTGGAGCGATGTGTCATATTTAGAATATGTACTATTGCAACTATATTATCCCCTAAGTCCTATTGAAGGACATGTTATTTGCTTTGCACAACTATGTATAAATTGTGGTGTAAGATAGAAAATAATAGCACCCCAACCTCATCCATTCTCATTATTCCAGATGAACAACGAGACATATATCTTGCTTGAGTTATGAGGGATAACGACTTTGACAGATGTCATCGTCAGGGGGAGCGAATGCTTATATTGATCACAATCGTGAGACAATAAATGACATATTCTATGCCCTGAAGGCGTGAGCTTGATGATCAATATGCGAATCTTTATGGAACTTTCTATCAAATATATAGATCCAGTCGATCGAACACCATCAATCAAAGTGGCTTATTTATATTGATACGTGCACTTACCTCGTATATCCTAGAAGTGAGTAGAGGTAAAGTTCCTGAAATAGTCCTTGCAAGGATATGCAATCCGTTTGCTAAATCTTTATGTGCATATACTTCTAGAAGAAGATGTTTTGCCTTATTGATACGGTTTTGCAAGGATCAGGGGGAGCACATTTCTAAAGTTAGCCCTTGTAGAAGATTCGATAGAATCTAGATCTCAGAGGATCGAAATCTGTCCCGATGACAGCTGTTGTACTCTTTTTCCCTTTGTGAGTTTTCTTGAAGTTTCTCACATGAGGTTTTTAACGAGGCAACAAAGTGCAAATGCAATTTGTATCACCATGCACTCTTTCTCCACATTTTCCCACTGGGTTTTTCGGAGTTTTAACGAGGCATGTGTTGGTCGCGGTATTCGCCCAAGGGGGAGTGTTAGGTAACCCTAGTTAGGGTTATGTGGGCAAATACCTGCTTTGCCACTAAGGGGGTCTCACATCTCTATATAAGGAACTTGTACACCCTTTCATATGATAGAGATCAGAAAGAGGCCAGAGACCCAACCCTATATACAGTGTCTCGTGTGTTTCCTCTGTCGTGCTTATGGGAAGGGAGACGGGTTCTCTACATCTTCTTGCGCCTCTACTGCTGACGGGAGGGAAGGGAATGAATCTGGTGATCCGTGGTAACATAGTTCTCAACAGTCGGTTTTTTAAGACAAACATCATATTTACAAATCGATCCTCTAAGCCAACAGTCGAAGTAAATATTCAAATGAACCCTCACTAAAAATACATCTATAGTAGCCTAGTAGGGGTTCACTTAAAGAACCATCTGTAATATAACCGCTATAAAGACCGTATGTTCTTTTTCCAACCAGAACCGTTCGACCAAGCTAACTTCTACTGGTTGTGATCTTGGAGTTTTTTTTAAAAAAAAAATGCAAAATACAAGAAGAGGTTTTAGTTTTCATTTCTTTGAAAGAATTCCCTCAAGGAGGTTAGTTAATGCCTCACATCTACCTTCTTTCATAGATCTTTATTGATTTGAAACAAAATTAGATCTAGTATTTTTATAGTTGTGTTTTGAGTGATACAAAAATGGTAGGGTTTTGATCTTCCTTCCTTTGAACGAGGTTGCTCCATAAGGTAAGTTAACGCCTCTCGTATCTCTGTTTTATAAATCCTCGTCAGTTCGAGGCATAACTAGATAGAATTTTATGGTGTCATTTAAAAAGAGAGAAATAATGGTAGTAGTTTTAGTCTAGGGTTTCATGATTATCTCTAAAATGTTAGATTAATTAGCTTATCACGTATACATATATCGACAATCATCAATTTCATAATTGATGCAAATAATGAAGAGCGTTATCTAAATTCTGATTATGCATTAGCTATTAAAATTGGATTACTTAGTTATTTATACAGATATGTTAAATTATCTGACAGTGATGATAATGGAGTTGCACAACTTTGTCGCCCGTGTTGCCGTTTTGGTATACAAAAATGAATTTTTTTTTTGCAACCACAGACCTCCTACTGTGCAGTCTCGCACGACAGAAACTTATTTGCCGGGCCCAGCAATCATGCGCGGACCTAGGCTTGAGTATCGGGCCGTGGCCCGTGGGTGTATATACCGGATAAAGACCCGAGCAGCCCACAACGCCAACTGCCTGGCGGCCCGGGCCGGGGGAGCCAGCCAACGCTGATTCCATCGATTCGAGATCGACATCTTCTGCTTTATTATTATTACAGATCGAATCGAAGAACCAAAACAGCTGGGCTGAGATTCGAGGGAGAGAAAGGCCGCATGGCCCGAGGAAAGCACACCACTGACCACTAGCACAGATTCGGTCGGGATTCTTGGTCGAGGTTGTTGCACGAACCGTCACCCCTAGACGTGTTTCACCCGTTGAGAAGTATGTTACCACGGATCACCAGATTCGCTCCCTTCTCTCCCATCAGTAGATTAGACGCGAGAAGATGTAAAAGACCTGTCTCTTTTCCTATAAGCATAACAGATAGCACACAAGACATATGATGTATGGTTGGACGTCTGGCCTATTTCTCTTCTCTATATTATCAGGGGGTGTACAGGTTCCTTATATAGAGATGTGAGACCCCTCAAAGGCAAAACAGGTATTTGTCCATATAACCCTAACTAGGGTTACTTAACACTCCCCCTTGGGCGAATACCAAGACCAACACATGCATCGTTAAAACTCCGAAAAACCCAGTTGAAAAATGTGGAGAAAGAGTGCATGGTGATACAAATTGCATTTGCACTTTGTTGCCTCGTTAAAAACCTCATGTGAGAACTTCAAGAAAACTCACTAAGGGAAAAAGAGTACAACAGCTGTCACCGGGACATATTTCGATCCTCTGGTATCTAGATTCTATTGAATCTTCTACAAGGGCTAACTTTAGAAATGTGCTCCCCTGATCCTTGCAAAACCGTATCAATAAAGCAAAACATCTTCTTCTGGAAGTATATGCACATAAAGATTTAGCAAACGGATTGCATATCCTTGCAAGGACTATTTCAGAAACTTTACCTCTACTCACTTCTAGGATATACGAGGTAAGTGCATGTATCAATATAAATAAGCCACTTTGACTGATGGTGTTCGATCGACTAGATCTATATATTTGATAGAAAGTTACATAAAGGTTCACATATTGATCATCAAGCTCACGCCTTCAGGGCATAGAATATGACATTTATTGTCTCACGATTGTGATCAATATAAGTATTCGCTCCCCCTGACGATGACATATGTCAAAGTCGTTATCCCTCATAACTCAAGCATATTCTTCAAGATATATGTCTCATTGTTCATCTGGAATAATGAGAATAGATGAGGTTGGGGTGCTATCATTTTCTATCTTATACCACAATTTATACATAGTTGTGCAAAGCAAATAACATGTCCTTCAATAGGACTTAGGGGATAATATAGTTGCAATAGTACATATTCTAAATATGACACATCGCTCCAGGCGTTCATCCATTGCAACATCTATGATGGTGTAACAAAAGTCCATCAAAGATCGTAATCCATCAGGGATTTTTCATCGATCAGATACATCGTTATAGTCTGTCATTCTCGCACAATGTGGATATTTTGCCAGTAACACCTAAACCTTATAGGTTTCTGCCATCAGGGCTTTAGAGGATACCGTAATTCCACATCTAGTGGAAATTACCATGAGTAAAACTCATGGAATGCACATGTGCTTATTCGGTGAACTTCAAGTCCTTTGGTACCTCATCTTATTCCTTTTCGGGTCTATATGGGTCTTTATCCCTTTACAGGGATGAGAGCACCTAGAGGGGGGGGGGGTGAATAGGTGATCCTGTA
This sequence comes from Zea mays, assembly GCF_902167145.1. Taxonomy (NCBI): domain Eukaryota; kingdom Viridiplantae; phylum Streptophyta; class Magnoliopsida; order Poales; family Poaceae; genus Zea; species Zea mays. The sequence goes on along the minus strand of NC_050100.1, from coordinate 25,021,477 downwards.
AAAACTTGAAACTTAATCCACACAACTTGATTAGGAGTTAGCACAATTAAGCCAAGTGGCTAGAGAGGAGAGCTTGCACAACACGATAACCACAAATAGATCAACACAGAGATGGCACAGTGGTTTATCCCGTGGTTCGGCCAAGTCCAACACTTGCCTACTCCACGTTGTGGCATCCCAACGGACGAGGGTTGCAATCAACCCCTTTCAAGTGGTCCAAAGACCCACTTGAATACCACAGTGTTTTGCTTTCACTTTACTATATCCCACTTGCGAGGAATCTCCACAACTTGGAGCCTCTCACCCTTACACTTTGATGTTCACAAAGAATCACGGAGTAAGGGAGGGATGAGCAACGCACACAAGACACGAAATCAGAGTACCAACACGCACACAAGTCACAACAAGAGCTCACAACACAACCCGACGAGTTCACAACTCAAATGGAGCTCTAGTTGCTATCACAAAGAATCAAATGCGCGGAATCGAAGTCTTGATGCTTAGGAATGCTTAGAGAATACTTGGTATACTCCTCCATGCGCCTAGGGGTCCCTTTTATAGCCCCAAGGCAGCTAGGAGCCGTTGAGAGCATTCCAGGAAGGCAATTCTTGCCTTCTGTCGCCTGGCGCACCAGACACTGTCCGGTGCGGATTTCTTTCCTTCTTTGGCGAAGCCGACCGTTGGCGCTTTGGAGCCGTTGGCGCACCGGACACTGTCCGGTGCACACCGGACAGTCCGGTGCCCCCTTCTAGCCGTTAGCTCGGCCACGCGTCGCGCACGGATTACGTGGCCGACCGTTGGCTCACCGGACAGTCTGGTGAATTATAGTCGTACGTCGCTGACGATTTCCCGAGAGCAACAAGTTCGCCTGAGTCAGCCTGGCGCACCGGACACTGTCCGGTCCACCACCGGACAGTCCGGTGCACCCAGACCGAGCTGACTTCGGCTGAACAAAGCCATCTTTAATTCCAACTTGATTTTTCCTGTTTCCAACACTTAGACATAATACATTAGTTTTCAAAACAATATACTAAGTCTTAGAAACATACCTTTTGCTTGATTTGCACTTTGTCCATCACTTTGCATAAGTTCACTTGTGTTGGCACTCAGTCACCAAAATACTTAGAAATGGCCCTAAGGGCACATTTCCCTTTCAATCTCCCCCTTTTTGGTGATTTATGCCAACACAATAAAAAGCAACTAAAGAAAGTGCAACATCAATACAAATGAGAACTCAAAATTGTTTTGATTCAAATTTGGCATATATGGATCATTCTTTGCCACCACTTGGTTTGTTTTTGCAAATCAACCTCAATTTCCTATCTCTAAGTCAAACGCACTTGTTGAAACATAAAGAGAGATATTTCAAGAGAAATTGATCAAAGATTTCAAAAACTCCCCCTTTTTCCCATAAACAACCATTCTCCCCACAAGAGGCCAACTTTTGACAAAAGAGATAACAAGAGATTTTTGACAAACCAAAAGCTCTATTCTACTATTCTCAAAATCCTCAAGTGGTAGCTAATCCATTTCTTGTTTTGGCCTTATTTTCTCCCCCTTTGGCATCAAGCACCAAAACGGGATCAATGTTGGCCCTTTAACCCCATTGCTTCACCAAAATCTTCAACTAGGAGTAAAAAGGCAATGAGAGTACAAAGATGAACTTGGAATAAGTTACTCTTTCATCAGAGTGCAGTGGAAGTCTTGCATGGTCCAAATCCACCTTTTCCCTTTCAAACCTTCTTTGAGACTAAATTAAGCAAACTCAAGCACACAGTTAGTCTCAAAGGGTCAAGTTGTAGCACATCTCCACCTAAATATGTGCATCACTCGCAAATGGACTTGTGAGGTCCGGGAAGTGCTTGTACAACTTGAGAACCATAAATAAACAACAAAATGCATTAAGGAACATGATCAAAGCATAAAACACATGTATGCTATAAATCAATCCAAGTTTCGCGAATCTAAGACGTTTAGCTCACTACGCAACTTGCAAAAGGTCTGCTCATCTAAAGGCTTGGTAAAGATATCGGCTAGCTGGTTCTCGGAGCTAACATGAAACACTTTGATATCTCCCTTTTGCTGGTGGTCTCTCAAAAAGTGATGCTGGATGTCTATGTGCTTTGTGCGGCTGTGTTCAACAGGATTATCCGCCATGCGGATAACACTCTCATTATCACATAGGAGTGGGACTTTGCTCAGATTGTAGCCAAAGTCCCTGAGGGTTTGCCTCATCCAAAGTAGTTGCGCACAACACTGTCCTGCGGCAACATACTCGGCCTCAGCGGTGGATAGGGCAACGGAGGTTTGTTTCTTAGAACTCCATGATACCAGGGACCTTCCTAAGAATTGGCACATCCCCGATGTACTCTTCCTTTTGACCTTACATCCAGCATAGTCGGAGTCTAAATATCCAATTAAGTCAAAGGTAGACCCCTTTGGATACCAGATCCCGAAGCAAGGCGTAGCGACTAAATATCTAAGAATTCGCTTCACGGCCACTAAGTGACACTCCCTTGGATCAGATTGAAATCTAGCACACATGTATACGCTAAGCATAATATCCGGTCTACTAGCACATAAATAAAGTAAAGACCCTATCATAGACCGGTATGCCTTTTGATCAACGGACTTACCTCCTTTGTTGAGGTCGGTGTGTCCGTCGGTTCCCATTGGAGTCTTTGCGGGCTTGGCGTCCTTCATCCCAAACCGCTTGATCAAGTCTTGTGTGTACTTCGTTTGGGAGATGAAGGTCCCATCCTTGAGTTGCTTCACTTGGAACCCAAGGAAATAGCTTAACTCGCCCATCATCGACATCTCGAACTTTTGAGTCATCACCCTGCTAAACTCTTCACAAGACTTTTGGTTAGTAGAACCAAATATTATGTCATCGACATAAATTTGGCACACAAAAAGATCACCATCACAAGTCTTAGTAAAAAGAGTTGGATCGGCTTTCCCAACCTTGAAATCATTAGCAATTAAAAAGTCTCTAAGGCATTCATACCATGCTCTTGGGGCTTGCTTAAGTCCATAGAGCGCCTTAGAGAGCTTACACACGTGGTTGAGGTACCGTTCATCCTCAAAGCCAGGGGGTTGCTCCACGTACACCTCTTCCTTGATTGGCCCGTTGAGGAAGGCGCTCTTCACATCCATTTGGAATAACCTGAAAGAATGGTGAGCGGCATATGCTAGCAATATACGAATGGACTCTAGCCTAGCCACAGGAGCAAAAGTCTCCTCAAAGTCCAAACCTGCGACTTGGGCATAACCTTTTGCCACAAGTCGTGCCTTGTTCCTTGTCACCACCCCGTGCTCATCTTGTTTGTTGCAGAACGCCCACTTTGTCCCCACAACATTTTGCTTGGGACAAGGCACCAGTGTCCAAACTTCATTTCTCTTGAAGTTATTGAGCTCCTCTTGCATGGACAACACCCAGTCCGGATCTAGCAAGGCCTCCTCTACCCTGAAAGGCTCAATAGAAGAGACAAAGGAGTAATGCTCACAAAAATTAACTAATCGAGACCGAGTAGTTACTCCCTTGCTAATGTCACCCAAAATCTGGTCGACGGGATGATCCCTTTGAATCATCGCTCGGACTTGAGTTGGAGGTGCCTGTTGTGCTTCTTCCTCCATTACATGATCATTTTGTGCTCCCCCTTGATCACACGTCTCCTCTTGATGAACCTGTTCATCGTCTTGAGTTGGGGGATGCACCATTGTTGAGGAAGAAGGTTGATCTCACGCATTTTGCTCCTGTGGCCGCACATCTCCAATCGCCATGGTGCGTATTGCGGCCGTTGAAACGTCTTCTTCATCTACATCATCAAGATCAACAACTTGCTCTCTTGGAGAGCCATTAGTCTCATCAAATACAACGTCGCTAGAGACTTCAACCAAACCCGATGATTTGTTGAAGACCCTATACGCCTTTGTATTTGAGTCATAACCTAACAAAAACCCTTCTACGGCTTTGGGAGCAAATTTGGAATTCCTACCCTTCTTCACTAGAATGTAGCATTTACTCCCAAAAACTCGGAAATACGAAACATTGGGTTTGTTACCGGTTAGTAGCTCATACGAAGTCTTCTTGAGGAGGCGATGAAGGTAGATCCGGTTGATGGCGTGGCAAGCCGTGTTCACGGCTTCCGACCAAAAGCGCTCGGGGGTCTTGAACTCTCCAAGCATCGTCCTCGCCATGTCTATAAGTGTCCTGTTCTTCCTCTCTACCACACCATTTTGCTGTGGTGTGTAGGGAGCGGAGAACTCGTGCTTGATTCCTTCCTCCTCAAGATACTCCTCCACTTGAAGGTTCTTGAATTCGTACCCATTGTCGCTCCTTATCTTCTTCACCTTGAGCTCAAACTCGTTTTGAGCTCTCCTTAGGAAGCGCTTGAGGGTCCCTTTTATACTGCAAAAAGAATACCCAAGTGAAACGGGAAAATCATCAACTATAACAAGACCATACTTACTTCCTCCTATGCTTAGATAGGCGACGGGTCCGAAGAGGTCCATATGAAGTAACTCTAGGGGTCTTGATGTTGTCATCACATTTTTGGCATGATGAGAGCTTCCCACCTGTTTCCCTGCTTGACAAGCTGCACAAGGTCTATCTTTTTCGAAAGTAACATTAGTTAGACCTATCACGTGTTCTCCCTTTAGAAGCTTGTGAAGGTTCTTCATCCCCACATGTGCTAAGCGGCGATGCCACAGCCAGCCCATGCTAGTCTTAGCAATTAAGCATGCATCTAGACCGACCTCCTCTTTTGCAAAATCAACTAAATAGAGTTTGTCGTCTAATACACCCTTAAAAGCTAATGAACCATCACTTCTTCTAAAGACAGACACATCTACATTTGTGAATAGGCAATTATATCACATATTACATAATTGACTTACGGATAATAAATTATATCCAAGCGATTCAACTAAGAATACATTAGAAATAGAGTGCTCATTTGAGATTGCAATCTTGCCTAAGCCTTTAACCTTGCCTTGATTCCCGTCACCGAATATGATTGAATCTTGGGAATCTTTATTCTTGACGTAGGAGGTGAACATCTTCTTTTCCCCCGTCATGTGGTTTGTGCATCCGCTGTCGATAATCCAGCTTGATCCCCCGGATGCATAAACCTGCAAGGCAAATTTAGGCTTGGGTCTTAGGTACCCAACTCTTGTTGGGTCCTACAAGGTTAGTGACAATATCCTTAGGGACCCAAATGCAAGTTTTATCTCCCTTCCATTTTGCCCCTAGTTTCCTAGCAATCACTTTCCTATCCTTTCTACAAATCGCAAATGAAGCATTGCAAGCACGATAAATTGTAGAAGGTTCATTTATTATTTTCCTAGAAATATGAACAACATTTCTTCTAGGCATGTGATTAATAACATTTCTCCTAGCTAAATTTCTACCATGCATAATAGAAGAACTAGAAGCAACCATGGCATGAGAATCAAAAGCATCATAACTTCTATAACCATTTCTAGAATGTCTCCTATCATGATACATGAAGGCATGGTTCTTTTGAGCACTACTAGCCATAGGGGCCTTCCCTTTCTCCTTGGTGGAGATGGAAGCCTTATGGCTTGTTAAGTTCTTGACTTCCCTCTTGAAGCCAAGACCATCCTTAATTGAGGGGTGTCTACCAATCGTGTAGGCATCCCTTGCAAATTTTAGCTTGTCAAATTCACTCTTGCTAGTCTTAAGTTGGGCTTTAAGACTAGCCACTTCATCATTTAATTTAGAAATGCAAACTAGGTGTTCACTAAAAGCATCAACATTAAAATCTTTGCACCTATTGCAAATCATAACATGTTCTACACAAGAGTTAGATTTACTTGCTACTTCTAGTTTAGCATTTAAATCATCATTTGCACTTTTTAAAGTAGAAATGGTTTCATGACAAGTAGATAGTTCACAAGAAAGCATTTCATTCCTTTTAACTTCTAGAGCAAGAAAATTTTGTGCACTAACAAATTTATCATGCTCTTCATATAACAAGTCCTCTTGTTTTTCTAGTAATCTATTCTTATCATTCAAAGCATCAATCAATTCATTAATCTTATCAATCTTAGTTTTATTTAATCCCTTGAATAAGCATGAATAGTCTATTTCATCATCATCACTAGACTCATCCTCGCTTGAAGAAGCATAAGTAGTATTGTTTCGAGTACATACCTTCTCCTTTGCCATGAGGCATGTGTGATGCTCGTTGGGGAAGAGGGATGACTTGTTGAAGGCGGTGGCGGCGAGTCCTTCGTTGTCGGAGTCGGACGAGGAGCAATCCGAATCCCACTCCTTTCCAAGATGTGCCTCGCCCTTCGCCTTCTTGTAGTTCTTCTTCTTTCCCCACTTTCCACTCTTCTTTTCCTGGTCACTATCATTATCGGGACAATTAGCGATAAAATGACCAATCTTACCACATTTGAAGCAGGAGCGCTTCCCCTTCGTCTTGTTCTTGTTGGGGTGCTCCTTGTGACCCTTTAGCGCCGTCTTGAACCGCTTGATGATAAGGGCCATTTCTTCCTCATTAAGCCCGACCGCCTCAACTTGCGCCACCTTGCTAGGTAGTGCCTCCTTGCTCCGTGTCGCTTTGAGAGCAATAGTTTGAGGCTCGTGGATTGGGCCATTCAATGCATCATCCACGTATCTCGCCTCCTTGATCATCATCCGCCCGCTTACAAATTTCCCAAGAATTTCTTCGGGCGACATCTTGGTGTACCTAGGATTTTCACGAATATTGTTTACCAGATGTGGATCAAGTACAGTAAAGGACCTTAGCATTAGGCGGACGACGTCGTGGTCCGTCCATCGTGTGCTTCCATAGCTCCTTATCTTGTTGACGAGGGTCTTGAGCCTGTTGTATGTCTGGGTTGGCTCCTCCCCTCTTATCATCGCGAATCTCCCGAGTTCGCCTTCCACCAACTCCATCTTGGTGAGCATGGTGACGTCGTTCCCCTCATGTGAGATCTTGAGGGTGTCCCAGATCTGCTTGGCATTGTCCAAGCCGTTCACCTTATGGTACTCGTCCCTGCACAATGAGGCTAACAACACAGTAGTAGCTTGTGCATTTTTATGAATCTGTTCATTGATAAACAAAGGACTATCCGAGCTATCAAATTTCATTCCACTCTCTACTATCTCCCATATACTAGGATGGAGAGAGAACAAGTGACTACGCATTTTGTGACTCCAAAATCCGTAGTCCTCTCCATCAAAATGAGGAGGTTTACCAAGTGGAATAGAGAGTAAATGAGCATTGGTACTTTGAGGAATATGAGAATAATCAAAAGAGAAGTTTGAATTAACCGTCTTCTTTTTCTCATAGTCGTTGTCGTCGTCCTTTTGGGAAGAAGAGGATTCGTCGCTGTCGTAGTAGACTATCTCTTTAATGCGCCTTGTTTTCTTCTTCCTCCCATCTTTTCTTTTGTGGCTCGAGCCCGAGTCAGTAGGCTTGTCCTCCTTTGGATCATTGACAAAGGACTCCTTCTCCTTATCGTTGACCACCATCCCCTTGCCCTTAGGATCCATCTCTTCGGGCGATTAGTCCCTTTCTTGAAGAGAACGACTCTGATACCAATTGAGAGCACCTAGAGGGGGGGTGAATAGGTGATCCTGTAAAAACTTGAAACTTAATCCACAAAACTTGATTAGGAGTTAGCTCAATTAAGCCAAGTGGCTAGAGAGGAGAGCTTGCACAACACGATAACCACAAAGAGATCAACACAGAGATGGCACAGTGGTTTATCCCGTGGTTCGGCCAAGTCCAACACTTGCCTACTCCACGTTGTGGCGTCCCAACGGACGAGGGTTGCAATCAACCCCTTTCAAGTGGTCCAAAGACCCACTTGAATACCACTGTGTTTTGCTTTCACTTTACTATATCCCACTTGCGAGGAATCTCCACAACTTGGAGCCTCTCGCCCTTACACTTTGATGTTCACAAAGAAGCACGGAGTAAGGGAGGGATGAGCAACGCACACAAGACACGAAATCAGAGTACCAACACGCACACAAGTCACAACAAGAGCTCACAACACAACCCGACGAGTTCACAACTCAAATGGAGCTCTAGTTGCTATCACAAAGAATAAAATGCGCGGAATCGAAGTCTTGGTGCTTAGGAATGCTTAGAGAATACTTGGTATACTCCTCCATGCGCCTAGGGGTCCCTTTTATAGCCCCAAGGCAGCTAGGAGCCGTTGAGAGCATTCTAAGAAGGCAATTCTTGCCTTCTGTCGCCTGGTGCACCGGACAGTCCGGTGCACCACCGGACACTGTCCGGTGCAGATTTCTTTCCTTCTTTGGCGAAGCCGATCGTTGGCGCTTTGGAGCCGTTGGCGCACCGGACACTGTCCGGTGCCCCTTCTAGCCGTTAGCTCGGCCACACGTCGCGCACGGATTACGCGGCCGACCATTGGCTCACCGGACAGTCCGGTGCACACCGAACAGTCCGGTGAATTATAGCTGTACGTCGCCGACGATTTCCCGAGAGCAGCAAGTTCGCCTGAGTCAGCCTGGCGCACCGGACACTGTCCGGTGCACCACCGGACAGTCCGGTGCACCCAAGACCGAGCTAACTTTGGCTGAACAAAGCCATCTTTAATTCCAACTTGATTTTTCCTGTTTCCAGCACTTAGACATAATACATTAGTTTTCAAAACAATATACTAAGTCTTAGAAACATACCTTTTGCTTGATTTGCACTTTGTCCATCACTTTGCATAAGTCCACTTGTGTTGGCACTCAATCACCAAAATACTTAGAAATGGCCCTAAGGGCACATTTCCCTTTCAAGGGATTATCAAACTTTGGTGTTTAACATAGACTTTATTTCTTCTGGAAAAGTTCTAGCAATCAACTTGTGAATCATCTAGGCCCCTTAGTGATGTTTTGGTAATTAATGACAACTGTTTTGGACTAACGGTTCTTGGAGAAATAAGAATACAGGGTTGGACCATATAGAACAGAAAATCTTGGAGATTTATAAGCATTGGTTGTGGATCAAGTGAAGGCAAAGGTATAACATAGGTTTTGTTTTTGCCGGTCTCCAGGAGTTTAGAGAAGATATTTGACCGGATTAGTAGGCTAGATAACCGTACTATTAAGAGGGGTCAATGACTTTGATCTGTGTAAGACTTAGTGCCTCATAGAGCATCTAGTGGTTGCATTTGCATGAGGACTAACAGCGCTTCCAATTTCAAGAGTTAAAAATCTTTTCAAAAGAGTGTTTGAAAATTGCTAAGTCTTGGGATAGGGCGGACCGTCCGGGCCATGTAGGCGGACCGTCCGCGATCCTCCAGTGGGGTCCGAAGTATGTTTACTTCGGACTCGTCCTGTTCATTTGTATTGCGGACCGTCCGGGCCTTGGGGCCGGACCGTCCGCAGTCCTGACCAGAGAAGGCTGCTCTCGGCACAGTCCCTGTATTATTGTGTGGACCGTCCGGCCTTATAGGGCGGACTGTCCGCAGGTGCCAAATTGGTTTGGGCAGGGACTGTGTGGTTTTTGGGATTTATACTATGGACTGTCCAGAGAATAAGCCCGGACAGTACTGACTCCCAGGTCACGGACCGTCCGGCCTTGTAGGGCGAACGGTCCGCATGTGTTAACTCCTCTTGGTCAGAGCTCTGGTGCTCCAAGTTGCCAGGTCGCGGACGGTCCAGCCAAGGTTGGCGGACTGTCCGGACCTCACTTTTCTGACAGCTCTGTTAGATTTCAAACGGGAAAAATAGTCGTTATGTGTACGACGGACCGTCCGGCCTTAGGGCGCGGACCGTCCGCGTGTGCGCAAAAAATATGCAAGTTGCACATAACGGTTGGATTTGAGTGGTGTACTATAAATAGAAGGGGAGCTCATGTGTGAGAGCTCTCTTGGCCATTCCTTGCACACATTGAGCTCATTTGTGATCCTCCCACTCATTCTCTCACAATCCTTGCTTGAGATTGCATTCTAGTGAGAGATTGAGAGTTCCTAGTGCATTTGCATCCATTGGTGATTCTTGAGGCACTAGGTGGTACACCGAGCAAGCGTCATCAGTTTGTTACTCTTGGAGGTTGCCGCCTCCTAGACGGCTTGGGTGTTGTCTCTGTCGAGCTCTCCAAGAAGATTGTGGAGGAGTTGCAGTGTTGATTGTGAGGGGTTCGCACCTACCTCGCCGGAGCGGCAAAGGTGACATTAGTGGAAACGAGGTATTGAGTGATTTCTTGTCCACTTGGCTCAAAGATCAAGCCATGTCTTGATAGAGGAGCAAGTGAGAGCTTGAAATCCACCTCAACGTGGATTAGGGGTGATCGGCAAATCACTGATACCACGGGATAAAATCCGGTGTCTTTATTTTCTTGAATTACTTATTGTCGTGCAAGTGATTAGTATTTTGCATATTGTTCTTCAAGTATACACTTCCTTTAGTTGATTCTCATAGATTGTTTACTTGTTATCACTAGAGAATTTATACCTCTTGTCATTGATTAAATTTCTCTAGTGTTTTTGATTTTAGTCAAAACCGTCTATTCACCCCCCTCTAGCCGGTGTCCTAGATCCTACAGAACTATAATCTCATCTAGAAGATATTCTCTCTACATAGGAGAGTGTTCATTCGTTAGGAATGTATTATTCGGTACGAGATTCATATGTTGCATATTTATAATTCAAAGATATGCTCCCAATATCACTTCGAGTGGTTAGACTCTAATAAAGTACCAGGCTCTGATACCAATTGAAAGTCGCCTAGAGGGGGGTGAATAGGCAAATCTGAAATTTATAAACTTTAAGCACAACTACAAGCCGGGGTTAGCGTTAGAAATAAAACTGAGTCCAAAAGAGAGGGTGAAAACAAATCAAGCAAAGAAATAGAGCGGATGACACGGTGATTTGTTTTACCGAGGTTCGGTTCTTGCAAACCTACTCCCCGTTGAGGTGGTCACAAAGACCATGTCTCTTTCAACCCTTTCCCTCTCTTAAACGATCACCTAGACCGAGTGAGCTTTCTCCTTAATCAAACGGGTCACTTAGACCCCTCACAAGGACCACCACAACTTGGTGTCTCTTGCTTTGATTACAAGTGTCTTGAGAACAAGAAAGAGGTAGAAGAAAGCACAATTGCAAAAGCCAAGCAACAAGAGCGACAAATATCACACGGATCACTCTCTCTCTCAAGTCGCTAATCACTAATGATCACTTGTCTCAGTTGTGGAACTTGGAGAGATTGGAAGCTTTGATTGTGTCTTGGAATGGATTGCTAGCTCTTGTATTAAATGTGAAAGATTGGAATGCTTGGGTGAGTTGAATGGAGGTGGTTGGGGTTGTATTATAGCCACCAACCACTTCCTAGCCGTTGCTCCAATTCTGCCGACCGCGGACGGTCCGTGCCCCTAGTCCGGACGGTCCGCCCCTGCACATCAACGGCTGAAAACGCAACGGTCAGCAGTAACGACTATATCAACGGCTATTTTGCATTTAATGCATCGTCAGATGTCAGATAAAGGCATTCGCGGACGGTCCGATCGTGCACCCCGGACGGTCCGCGAGGACGCTATAATTCATTTTACCGAACCCGTCACCTTCGGGTTTTTCGGTTCCTCACCTACCGGACGGTCCGCGCCTGAGGCCGGACAGTCCGCGCGTGGTCTCGGACGGTGCTTGCTTTTCCTCCGGACGGTCCGTAGTGTAGACTTGTATTTTTGCATTGGTTCTGTCCTAGGGTCATCCTAGAAAATAGAAAAATATTCCGAAAAATATGAAAATTTACCGAGCGCTTCTATAAGATATGTTAACATGTTTCCAACACATTTTGCACTTAGAAGCACCATACAACGACATGAATGCAACAACCAAAGTGCCTCTAGGGCTCATTCCACTAGGTTTACGCTATTACAAAACAAAATAATTCTCCATTTTTAGGAAAGAGAGAAATGAAAGCGAAGAACTCAGAGAGTAACACCTAAATTTGGTGGATATTAGAAAAAAAATTTTATACCCCCAAATTCAGGGTGTTACAAATCTAACCCCCTTAACAAGATCTCGCCCTCGAGATTCAAGAAGAGGCTAGCAAGAAAATGAGATTGGTTCATCACTTGATCACGACTTTCTTGGGTTGACTTTGATTCTACAAGCTTAACTTGTGGACTGGCTTCTTTGACCTTCAGATGCTTGAGACCGATTGATGCAATTCTTGAGGATCTCCTGGACCTGTGGATTAGGACCCACACACGCTTTCGCTGCGCCACTCTGATCTTGTTGGTTGATGTTGATCGTATTGTCTTCATTGGGGTTAGCGGCTAACCCCCTTAATAGGAGCATTGATATGCACTTAGTGAAGATGCTATCAACTCTGATCTTGATTGATTTGGAGGAGTTGGAGGTTGCCAAATGGACAGGTGCAAGAGGAAAGAATAGCGAGAAAAGGTAAGTATAGACGGATTAGAGAGAGCAAGGGGAGAACCCAACTACTTAACTCTATGGCACTCACCTAGTAAATAGATTCCATTGCGCACCAAGGGCCACAACACATCAACACTCATTCCAAAGAAGCAAATCAGTCATAGCAGAAGGACAAACATCATGAGCACACAACAACAAACATCTCGTTGCTATACGTTCCTTTTAATTAAATGGTGGTCTTTCCTTACAAAGGGAAACTACTCTAAGGCCAACAAAAGGCAAGGGGAATAATAAGACATGGAGGGTAGGGGCATGAGCATAATAAAGGATAGAGCTAAAGCAATGATTGTAGCCGACAAGGAAGAGAATGCAACCAAGGTCAGGATAGGTAAAACACCATTCTCAAATCGAGATGGAAAAGATGATATTTCAAAAGGTAGGCATAAGATAACATCATGGAAAGATCTAGAGATTACAAAGGTAAGGGAGGTGAAAGGCAAAAACACACCAAAAGATAGAGTTAGGATAAGACTTGCAACACGACAGAGGAAAAAGGGAACGAACAAGAGCGGGATAGGTAAGACATCACTCTTGAAATGAAATGGGAGAGGAGGCTTTAAAATGCAGGTGCAAGATAAGCATCATGGTAAAGATCAAGGGATGACAAGGGTTAAGGTGATAACAGACAAACACAACCAGGGATGTATTTTAGACAAAACTTGTGAGGCATCAAAGAAGGGGAAGTAATCAATGGTGAAGTAGGTGAGGCATTATCCTCAAACAGCGATGAAAAAGAGGAGGCTTTAAAGGGTAGGTTCAAAGTAGGCATGTGGCAAAGGCATAGGTATCACGAGGGTTTAAAAGTGATAACGGACAAGGATGTAGGAGAGGAGGTAAATGTGCATAAGAACCAAGAATATAAATACCACAAAGGATGGAGTTAAGACAAGACCTACAAATGGAAAAGGAGAGGGTACGTCCATGGGCCAGGTAGGTAAACTGCCACTCTCAAATTGAGGTGGAAGAGAGGAGATTTTTAAAGAGTAGGCATAAAGATAAGTATCAAGGCAAGATCAATGGATAACAAGGTAATGGTGATAACAAATAAAAACACATCAAAGGATGGAATTAAGACAAAACTTGTAAGATGATAGAGAGGGAAAAGAAATCAAGGGAGAGATAGGTAACTCGCAGCTCTCAAACTTGGTTGAAAGAAAGGGGAGGCCTTTAAAAAATGCATTCAAGGTAAGCATTTAGGTAGAATACATCAATATCGCAAGGTTCAAAGGCGATAACAGACAAGGGTATGAGAGGAAAGATGAAGGCATTGAAGAGCCAGTGGTACAAGTCCAACCAAGAATGGGGTCACGACAAGACTTGCATATGGCAAAGATGAGGTTACGAACAAGGGCGGAATAAGTAAAACACCACTCTCGAACTGAGATGGGAAATTAGAGATTTTAGATAATTGACATAATGTAATCACAAGGTAGGATAGAGTGATGAGAAGGGTAAAGGAGATGACAAACAAAACACAACAAAGGATAGAGTTAAAAAACTTGCAGGTGACAAAGAAGAGGATACGACCAATGGAGAAATAGGTATAGTACAATGCTCAGATTGAGATGGAAAAGAGGATATTTTAAAGGATGGTATAAGATAAACATCAAGGTAAGATATAAAGGTGATAAGGGTAAAGGTGGTAATGATGAAAAGCATAACCATGGACAGAGCTAAGGCAAGACTGACAAAGTGGATAAAACAAGCAAGGGTAAGATAGGTAAGGTTCCAACAAAATGGTTGAAGTAAAGAAAATTAATTACCAAGTAGAGTTACAAGGAGACAACAAGATTAGCAAGGATATGCAAAATAAAATGACGCTCATGGATCATTAAGAAACAAGGGTGGTCAAGGGCACGTTAACTGAAATGTCTTGAACAACCATTGGGGTATAAATGTAAGCATAAAAAGATGAGAGTATGAAAGATTTCAAGGAGATGAGCATACCAATACCAAGAGACAAGAAATTGCCGAAAGATAGCGACTTAACAACAGAAGAGGAAAGGGTCCCAAAAGATAGAAAGGTCATAGGCATATAAACTAAAATGTCTAAGTAGGTAGTAGAAACTTAGAGGCAAGTATTTGAAACAAGAGTATTGAGGAATCTAGGGGTATGGGCAAGTCAATACCAAGGGAACAGAGATGGTCAAATGTTAGCAATTTAATAATGGAAGAGACAAGAATCACAAAATACAAGAAGGTTATGGTCAGGGGGCATCTACAAAGATGTCGCAAGCACAAGAGTGAGATCAGTTCTAATAGATTGAGAGAAGTACAGACCATAATAGAATAAAATACTTTTGGCAAGGGGCATATAGGAGCACAACATAGAATTAGTCGAGATGACTAATATTTTGAAGTAGAATCAAGGATGAGGTGAAGTAATGATCAATAAGTCCTTAAAACGGCCAATGCTACTCTAGGCTAGCGGTCCTACAGTCAGCACGGCCTCTGATACCACTTATGTCACACCCGGTTTTGAAGGTAAACCGAATGCGAACCATGTACGTGCCAGGATCAGTAATTCACGTACACAACGATTACATAAATGACTCATCATAGCACAATGCTTCGAATTACAATAAAGATTAAGTAATAAAATATTACAGACTAGATCCATTTACAAAATATAAATCAAAGTACACAGAATCGAAACGTAGCCAACGTAAACAACCCACCACAGACAGCTGACTGGGGGAGGTCGCTAGCCTAATCCTCGAACTCGTCGATGTCCTGGAACTCCTGGAGATCCGCCTCGACACCTTCTTCTTTACCTGAGCATATATTGCACCAAAGGCAATCTGGTGTTTTGTGAAAGCAAGGGTGAGTACACATCAACGTACTCAACAAATGTCCCTTTTGGCTGTAGTGGACTAGCTTTATGTGGGGTTAAGGTCAAGCAGTTGCTTTTAGTTGATCAGGTAATTATTACTAGTATAGAGTCAGGTTTTAACATTAACCCAAGTTGTTAATCCAAAAGTACCCTTTCCAAACGAAAAGAATACCAGAAACCATAATCATAATCATAATCACAATAGAAACTAACATTATCCTCCTCATCATCTGTAAACAAATCATCTCTGATCCATGTGTCTCTAATCAATGGAGCTCCCTTGGACGCTCATAACCGCGAGCACGGCTGATATATCATTTTCATAACACTCTGTAGAGGTTGCACACTTTACCCATAAGTCGTGATTCCCTCTCTAGCCCGGGCTTGCAAGACCCTTATTCACTCCCAAGGTGAATGGCTAGGGATTCACTATAAAGCCTTTACAAAGATTCCCTGAGGCTGTAACCGCCCGTTAGGTTTCTTAAATGCACCGCACTCCTCCTCAAGGGGCGAACCAACCTTGGCAGAGCGAGCCGCATACACCGAGCCCCATTAACGTCATGACGGCGAAGCGAACTACACCCAGTTCCTCTAATTATTTAGCTAAGGGCATCCCATTCCACCCTCATGGTTGCACTATTTTCCCGGGCGGTCATCCAACGAACCAGTCCTTACGGAGAGGCACTCGAGAAACAGCTCGAGTCCCCTTAATTTCCACAAGCGTATCATCATATCCAGAATAAAACCATAGTATCATCATTGTATCTCATCATGTTCATTGATTAAAGTAAAGCGCTAGCATGAAGCTAACCATAGTAACCTAAAAGGTAATCAAGGATAAGGTAAATAGAAAACTAGTCAATCCTTGTGTTGTTCATAGTATGCGGGACAGTGAACTATAAAGTAAATGGGACATAATGGGTCAGAGGACACTTGCATTCACCGAACAAATGCTCAGGGTCTTCAAACTCGTAGAACTCGAAGAACTTGATCACTTGGTCGCCAAAGCTTGACCGTCGATTCCTCGAAGCTCAGAAACGAATCGCGATCTAATCGCAACGCGAAGCGAAAACGAACAGGCACAAGCAAACAAATATATACATATGCATAAGAACATTACACCATACAAGATAAAATATTATAAAAGCGAGCAATATAAAATAGAGAGCGTCTCTATGGTTACGCGAGGAAAAGAACCACGATAGACGAAACTATGGTCGAGGGGTTAGCACGTTTACGTTAAACAAGTACTAATTAGAACATTCAATTCAACATAATTATATTAATTGATATTAATCAAATATAAATTAATACTACTACCTAGTTTTGACTAACTTATTATTTTAATAGTTGATGATTAAATAAATAATTAATTAACTCACATGAGTAATTCAAAGCGAACGATTTAATCTCGCGTGCGGACAACGCGCGATACGCGCGAACGGCGCGCGACATCGCGTGCGAACAACACGCGCGACACTCGCGAACGACATGCGACGACGCGCACGAATCAACACCGCGGCACGTGCACGGTACGCGCGGACCAACATGCGAAACTAATAAATAAACAACGTGGTTAAATTAAACAATTATTAATGAGAAACATTTTAGTTAATGTTAATCATGTTGGTGACTGATTATAAATGCGCAAATCGAATTCCTAAATTAGATTTTTTAATTGAATTGTCATTCCAGTAGCCATTGGTTAAGCAAACGTTTAAATAAATTAAATAAAATGTGCAATAGTGGGGATAAATATTTCTAAATTAAGATAATTTTAATAGGAACCTAACGCAACTTGAATGGATCGAATCGGATTTAAAACACAAAAGTTATGAATGTTTTAAATCATACTGTAATTCGCGTGGACTAAATTTACAGAATTGTCATCGTCTTCTTCCTCTCGTCTTCTTCCTTCCATCCATGGAAGAGAGAGGAGGGGAAGAGGAGGGGGCTGCGCAGGGGAGGTCGGGTCGGGCTAGCCGGTCGCGGGCACGGCCACACAGGGCGCGGCCACCGTCGCCGGGGAGGGGGAATAGGGGCGCCACGGGAGGGGAAACAGAGGGGGGAGGGGCGCCACCGCTGGGGAAGGTGAGGAGAGAGTGAGGGAGGCCTTGCACGGACGGGAAAACGAAGAAACGAAGAAACCCTAGGTGCAACAATGGAGGTTTCTCACCGGGAAGAAGACCCTCGCCGGAGCCGAGGAGAAATCCATCGATTGCCGGAGATTCGGGGATCCAATCGACAAACCGAACGCGCTGCGATGAAGCCCTCGACAAGACGAACGCAGCGGTACCCTCGGATTCCACAGACGATGCACGAATTGGGAGTAATTGCTCGCCGGAGTTGTCGCCGGAGTTGGAACCGCCCCCGAACTTCGGCGAGCAATACCGGGAGCTAGGGATTGGATTTGAAGAAACTGTTTCGTGTTCTGCAACGGGCTCGACGAGATGAAGCTCGACATGTATATATATCTAGGGTTCGGACGAGAAGAAAATTCGGTTAAAATTCTTAAGGCTAGAAAGTGATTCATTCAACTTGTCAATCTTAGTAATCAAACTAGTATTATCATTTTTAAGGTTGACAAGAGAATCATCACAAACATTTAATTTCTCAACCTTAGCAATTAATTCGGCATTTTCAATTCTAAGGTTAGAGATAGTGTCATGGCAAATGCTAAGTTCACTAGTCAATTTTTCACATTCCTCTATCTCCTGAGCATAAGCATTTTTCACCTTAACATGCTTCTTATTTTCCTTAATAAGGAAGTCCTCATGGCTATCCAAAATTTCATCCTTCTCATGAATAACACTAATTAATTCATTCAATTTTTTCTTTTGTTGCATGTTGAGGTTGGCAAAAAAGTGTGAGCAAATCATCCTTATCATCACTAGAGCTAGCCTCATCACTAGATGTTGTATATTTAGTGGAAGCTCTAGATTTTACATTCTTCTTTTTGCCGTCATTTGCCATGAGGCACTTGTGGCCGACGTTGGGGAAGAGAAGGCCTTTGGTGACGGCGATGTTGGCGGTGTCCTCGTCAGAGGAGGAGTCGGTGGAGCTCTCATCGGAGTCCCATTCCCGACACACGTGGGCATCGCCGCCCTTCTTCTTGTAATACTTCTTCTTTTCCTTCCTTCTTCCCTTCTTGTCGTCGCCCATGTCACTATCACTTGATAATGGACATTTAACAATAAAATGACCGGGCTTACCACACTTGTAGCAAACTTTTTTGGAGCGAGGCTTATAATCCTTCCCCCTCCTTTGCTTGAGGATTTGGCGGAAGCTCTTGATGATGAGCACCATTTCCTCGTTGTCGAGCTTGGAGGCGTCGATGGGGAGCCTACTTGACATAGACTCTTCTTTCTTCTCCTCCGTCGCTTTGAATGCGATGGGTTGCACATCGGGTGTTGTTGGGGACTTGTTCTCAAATGCTATGAATCAAGAACAAGGCAACACACAATGTTAAATATTAAAGTCCTTCGTCCTTCGAAACATTATTTCCCCTTGGGTATAATGAATTTCGGACGAAGGTTATGAAGGTCATACCTTCATAATCATAATAAAAGATTAAGAAAAGATTTATGTACATAATAAGGAAAATAACATAACTACTTTAAACATTACTTATTAATTTATTTTTATTCGTTTTTCTTATATAAATGACGACAAATTACAAATGTACCTTCGGCTTGAAGGAAAGTAAGGGTACAAGCGTGATGTTGATGCCAAGTCAGCGTGAACAGTACATGAATACTGTTCATCTATTTATAGGCACGGGACGCAACCCGTATAAAATTACATTAATGCCCTTCACTTTTATCAATAACTCTATAGTAATTCTTCGAGGGCTGATTTGGCTTTTCATCTTTAAGTCGGTTTCCCCTTTCTACTGTCATGCTGAAGCTCCTCTGCACATAGCTTTGTGATTGTTTCATCCTTCGTCATGATCGTCTTCCATTTCAGTCAAGCTTCGTCTTGACCATGCTTCTGTATACCCGCAACTTGATTCCAAAGATACCTGCTTGCATACTTAGAAAATATTGTCAAATCACATTTTTGAGGACCTTCAGAAGCCGAAGGCCCCCAACAGGTGTGGAGGTGGCGCCTCGCTCGATGATTTGTTTGGAGCCTTTGATCATCAATTCAAAGCTCACAAACTTTCCTATAACCTTCTAGGGAGACATTAGCTTATATCTAGGATCACCATGAATTAATTGAACTTGTGTAGGGTTAAGAAAAACAAGTGATCTTAGAATAACCTTGACCATTTCGTGGTCATCCCATTCTGTGCTCCCGAGGTTGCGCACTTGATTCACCAAGGTCTTGAGCCAGTTGTACATGGCTTGTGGCTCCTCCCCTTGGTTGAGCATGAATCGACCGAGCCCCCCCTCAATCGTTTCCCGCTTGGTGATCTTGGTCACCTCATCTCCTTCGTGCGCGGTCTTGAGCACGTCCCAAATCTCTTTGGCACTCTTCAACCCTTGCACCTTATTATACTCCTCTCGACTTAGAGAGGCGAGGAGTATAGTAGTGGCTTGGGAGTTGAAGTGCCGGATTTGGTCGACCTCCTCCGAATCATAGTCCTTGTCCCCTTCCTTCGGTACCTACGCTCCATACTCAACAATATCCCATATGCTTTTGTGGAGTGAGGTTAGGTGATGCCTCATTTTATCACTCCACATAGAATAATCTTCACCATAAAAAACCGGTGGTTTTCCTAATGGGACGAAAAGTAATGGAGTGCGTTTGGAAATGTGAGGATAGCGAAGGGGCATCTTACTATACTTCTTGCGTTCATGGCGCTTAGAAGTGGCGGATGCCGATTCGGAGCCGGAGGTGGAGGGTGACGAAGAGTCAGTCTCGTAGTAGACCACTTTCTTCATCTTCTTCTTCTTGTCACCTCTCCGTTGTGACTTGATGGAGGAAGAGGATTTCTCCTTGTGCTTGTGGCCGGACTCCCTCGAGTGGGTTTTCCCCGAGCTTGCGGACTTGTCGCCGCCGGTCCCAATCTCCCTCTTGGCGGATGCTCCCGATATCACTTCGAGTGGTTAGACTCTAATGAAGTACCGGGCTCTGATACCAATTGAAAGTCGCCTAGAGGGGGGTGAATAGGCAAATCTGAAATTTATAAACTTTAAGCACAACTACAAGACGGGTGTCGGCTACCGTAATTAGGGGTACCCCCAACACTCCTAAACACGGCTGGTAACCACCATCAGCACAAGCTGCAGAGACTGATGGGCACGATTCAGGTCAAGGCTTCGTCTACCCAAGGGGCGCGATCTCGCCTCGCCCGAGCCCAGCCTCGGGCGGGAACTGTAGTCCCGGACGAAGTTACGTCTTGCCCGAGGGCCTCCTCAGGCAGTGGGCTCACCCTCGGCACGCCCGAGGCCCAACTCGAGCAGGCTTCGTCGAGAAGCAACCTTGGCCAAATCGCCTCTCCAACCGACCGTATCGCAGGCGCATTCAATGCGAGGATCGCCTAACACCTTATCCTGACACACGTGCCTCAATCGGCAAGGTCAAAGTGACCGCAGTCACTTCACCCTTTCGCTGACCAACCTGACAGGAAAATAGCGTCGCTCGCCCCGCTCCGACTGCTGTGCCACCCACCAGGGTGAGGCTGACAACAGCCAAGTTTAGCCTCAGGCGCAACAGGAAGCTCCGCCTCACCCGACCTTAGGCCTCGGCCTCGGAAGGAGGTCTCCGCCTCGCCCGACCCTAGGGCTCGGCCTCAACCTCGGCCTCGGAAGTTGGTCTCCGCCTCGCCCGACCCTAGGGCTCGGCCTCAACCTCGACCTTGGGAGGAATCGCGTCCTCACCCGACCCCGGCCTCGGCCTCAAGAGAAGTCTCCGCCTCGCCCGACCTTGGGCTCGGACCGACCGCGCCACGGGGGATACATCATTACCCTACCCCTAGCTAGCTCAGGCTACGGGGGAACAAGACCGGCGTCCCATCTGGCTCGCCCCGGTGACAAGTAATGATGGCTCCCCGCGTGCGTCCATGACGACGGTGGTTCTCAGCCCCCTACGGAAGCAAGGAGACGTCAGCAAGATCCCAGCAGCACCGATAGCTGTGCTTCTACAGGGCTCAAGCACTTCTCCGACGGCCACGTTATCGCTTACGCAGGGCTCAAGCACTTCTCCGACAGCCACGTTGGCATGTACACAGGGCTCAGGCACTTCCCTGCCAGACACGTTAGCGCCTAGCTACACCTCCCACTGTACATCTGGACCCTCTCCTTGCATATATAAAAGGGAGGTCCAGGGCCTTCATGTGAGGAGGTCGCGCGGGAGAAGGAGCTAACGAACAGGCTCTCTCTCTCTCTCGCAAACGCTTGTAACCCCTACTACGAGCACACCCCCCTGGCGCGATATAATACGAGCCGTGTTTTCCCCCTTGTGTTCCATCTTGCACCAACCCATCTGGGCTGGGACACGCAGCGACAAATTTACTCGTCTGTCCAGGGACCCCCCGGGGTCGAAACGCCAACACCGGGTCTAGAGTTAGAAATAAAACTGAGTCCAAAAGAGAGGGCGAAAACAAATCAACCAAAGAAATAGAGCGGATGACACGGTGATTTGTTTTACCGAGGTTTGGTTCTTGCAAACCTACTCCCCGTTGAGGTGGTCACAAAGACCGGGTCTCTTTCAACCCTTTCCCTCTCTCAAACGGTCGCCTAGACCGAGTGAGCTTTCTCCTTAATCAAACGGGTCACTTAGACCCCTCACAAGGACCACCACAACTTGGTGTATCTTGCTTTGATTACAAGTGTCTTGAGAACAAGAAAGAGGAAGAAGAAAGCACGATTGCAAAAGCCAAGCAACAAGAGCGACAAATATCACACGGATCACTCTCTCTCTCTCTCAAGTCGCTAATCACTAATGATCATTGTTGGGGACTTGTTCTCAAATGCTATGAGTTAAGAACAAGGCAACACAAAAAAATGTTAAATGTTAAATCCCTTCGTCCTTCAAGACATTATTTCCCTTAGGATATAATGATCTTCAGACAAAGGTCATGAAGGACATACCTTCATCATTGCAGCATACGATAATAAAAGGAGAATCATATGGAATGTAAGAGATAACATGAACAACTATGTAGCATTATCAGCTCATTTCTATTTTATTATCATGGGAAAATAGAAATGATATCAAATTACAAATGTACCTTTCGGCTTGAAAGAAGGTAAAGGTACGAGCGTGACGCAAAAGCAAATGCCAAGTCAGCGTGAACAGTACGGGAGCACTGTTCATCTATTTATAGGCATGGGACGCAGCCCATGTAAAATTACACCCATGCCCTTTACATTTGCTAATGACTCTATAGTGATCCATCGAGGTCTAAATGGCCTTTTCCCTTTTAAGCCGGTTCCCTTTTCTGCTGTCATGCCGAAGCTCCCTTGCGCGTAGCTTCGACGCTGCGTCAACCTTCGTATTCTTTGTGCTTCTCGCACTGTGGTTCTGATCCGAGTCCGAAGGTACCTGTTCATGTATTATACTCCAGAAGCATTGTTAAATCATGTTTTTGAGGACCTTCGGAAGACGAAGGCCCCCAACAGTAGCCCCTCGCAATATTAATTTGTTAGAATAAGGAATTCAAATTGCGATATGGACGAAGGCCTTAAGCCGAAGGTCCGAAAAAACACCTTCCCTTTGCTAGAATAGCAACAGTTAATGACAGACGGGGCCCTCCAATTTGGAACGCACTGGGCGTATAAATAGGAACTCACCCCGAGCACATTTGGTACGCTATCTGCCGCCTTCTTTGCTTGCTCAATTTTTTAACTCTTATCTACCAACGCTTGCTTGGTTTTTGAGACTTTCTAAGCTTCGGCTTTAAGGACACATTTTCACCATTTTCGAAGAGAAGATGTCTCAAGACAAAAAAGCTGTTGCTGAGACGAAGCTGAGCGAAGAGGAGAAGCTCCTTGAGGAGAAGACTGTTAAATTTATTGAATCAATAGCAAAGACAAATACAGAAAAGATTACTAAGGAAATTCTAGAAGGCTTATCTGAAGATACTGATGACAGCAACAGTTATGATGCGGAAAGTGGAGGCGAAGACTCTGAAGATTGGCCCTGGCGACCAAGTCATGCAGTCTTCGGGAAATCGACTATCAAACAGAGTCATCTTGATAATATGAGAGGAAGGTATTTTCGAGATATGTCTATTGTGAGGGCTGACGCTGACAGGGCTGTTCCTGCCCCCGAAGAAAACGAAGTCGTGATCTACCGAAGCTTCTTCAAAGCTGGGCTTCGGTTCCCGTTGAGCAGATTTGTTGTTGAAGTTTTAAAGACATATCAGATTTTCCTTCACCAGATTACTCCTGAAGCAATTATTAGAATGGGGATCTTCGTCTGGGCTGTGAGAAGTCAAGGTCTAGAGCCAAGTGCAAAATGTTTTTGCAGCATGCATGAACTTTCGTATGAGACGAAGCCCTGGGGTAAAGAACAGTATCATAATAATTTTGGTTGTTATGGCTTCGTTGCTCGTTCTGGCTCAAGCTGCCCAGTGTCAACTTTTCGGAAGAGGTGGCTCGGGGCCTGGATGGAAGAGTGGTTTTATGTAAAAAATGATTTGAAGGCGAGAGAAGATATTAAAGAGATCATCATGCGACCAATCTGGTCCCGCTTCGGCCTCCGCAAACCGAAGGTAGAGATTGATGAGGCAGCCGAAGCATGCCAAAGGGCCTTCAGCACAGTTTGTGCTTTTATTGGGACGAGAGATTTAGTTCAAGAACATGTAGCCTACAGGATATGGCCACTGATAGACAGCTGGGAAATGCCAAAGGAAACCATCACTAACCCTAGCGAAGGTGGTTTGGTTCGATTGAAATATACCTTCAGGTTTGGAGACCAATTTATCGAACCAGACGATGACTGGTTGAAGTGTGTTCAAAATACTAGTGATGAACTACTTGGAGCATACTCCAAGTCTGAAGATAATGCACTATCTGCGGCCTTCGGGAGCCGAAAAAAGAAAAGGCTAAATAGAGTTTTTGATGCTATTGGATTTGTGTACCCTGACTATCGCTACCCGCCGCGGGGGCAGAAAAGAAAGGGTGCAACTTCTGGGAAGACTGCTGCTTCGGCTGCTTCAAGCGAGCCCGCACCGAAGAGGAAAAAGTTGAAGGTCCTTACTCACCGACCGTGCTACATTGAACCGGCCACAGTGCCTGAATTTGGCGGTGAGACTTCTTCAGCTATTGAAGCCAAAGGACCTGCTCTTATGCAGAGGATTGAAGAGCCGACTGCAATGCCGAAGACTGACAAAATTGAAGAACCGAGAACCGAAGGGACGAAAACATTAGAAGTTCTAAGCCCTTCGGCAGGAGTGGAGATGCCGAAGACACAAAAAGGTCTAGCAGCAACCCCCAAGAGAAAAAGGATGGCTAGTGTATTAGATGTGCTGGAGACGATAAAAGCTTCAAGCTCTACTCCAGGAAAAATTGCCAAGGCTTCGAAAACACAGATTGAAACCGAGACAAAGTTGACTGAAGTCGAAGCTATACTGAGCCAGGCTGACGCCGAAGCTGGGCCTTCAGTGCCCGCCAAGGAGAAATCCTCGGAAACTGGAGAAAAGGGAGCGGAAGAAGAAGGTATAGAACATATTTTGCCTGAAAAAGCTGCCGCTCCTGCTCCATAAGCGTCTTCTGAAGTCCTTGATTATATTATTCGACACGCTTCGGGAAAAAGATTATCTGAAGAAGAAATTTTTGAAGCTAAACACTATGCCCGAGAACTGAAATACCCGAAAGAGGCCTTAGTGTTTAATGGCACAGACGAGGATGACTTCTTATATTGCCTCCCAGACAACAAAGAATTATCTGTCTGCCGAGAGATGGCTAGAAGTATGGGGTTCCCGAAGCTTGAAGCTGGCCTCTGCGCCATGACGAAGGACAATCTTGCGGATAGCCTTGCATATAACAATCTGAAGGTACAAAAATTGTGTATTAGGAAGTTTATGAATTTTGAATTATTCGTTTGTTCTTATATTAACCCATTCATTCTTTTCATATAGGGTTTAATACTTAGCAACGCCTTAAGGGCACAAAAGAATGTTGAAGACGAGAGTTGCACTATTGCTCTCAACAACCTTCGAATGAAGGTTATCAAACTAAGGAACGAAGCTTTGGAAAAAGACAAAATTCTACTTACATTGGTGGACAAAGTAAGGGGGGATGAAGCTAACTTCAAGGCTCAATCTGAAATCCAAAGGAATGAGATTGAAAATCTTCAAAAACAACTGGCCGAAGCCAAATTGAAATGCGCTATTGCCGAAGCTGACCGAGATGCCAGTGATTACTGGAAAAATTATTTTGAAATAGTTACAGAGCTTCGCTCATCAAAAGGAAGATGTTTTGAAAAATCTGTAGAATGCGTCAAAAAGATAAAAACTAGCTTCGCCAACGTGGGCGCGTACTCGAGTGAAGACAACTTCATAAGAGGCGATCCTGAGGGCCCAATTGAGTGGATCAGCAGTGAAGCCGAAGCTTTTGAGGAAATTTTGAGTGACCGTGGGGATGTCTGTGCCTTCTCTAGTGCGAGGGGAATTGCAGCTATTTTGGAGAAGTCAGGTTGTGAGCATGTTAAAACCTTGGCTCAGGCCAAAGCTGCCCTCTGCATTGATGATATGAAGGACCCCTCGACCGAAGCAAGCTTAATAGGTGGAAAATTTTTCACTGACATATGGGAAAATGGCGGCCGAGGAATGGCCCATGAAATAATAATGAAAACAAAAAAGATATTCATGACACTCGAGAGTCAATAAAAACAGCTGAAAAGGCTGCGGAGCTTGAGAGACGAATATGTATTACTTAATGGTTTTTAAATTTGTTGTTTATTTTTGTGACTTCGAACTAATTTACATTTTCTACCGCAGCTGAACTATCTCCTCCCCCAGAGCCCTTCGAGTCACTGGCCGACCCAGAGGCAAAGGAATCAACATAAATTATTAACATGGCTGAAACTATTGTAGACGAAGTCGTTACCCAACTGCTGACCGAAGCTGCAGATAAAGTTTTGAAAGAAGAAGAATAGCTATTGTAAAAACATTGCTAGAATATTAATGTAACATTTGCTGGACTATGCTTGTAATATTTGGTGCTCATGGGTTTTGAATGTAATATATGAATGGTTTTGTAATTCATTTCTTTGCGATGCATGAAACTTTTATGTATATACCGTTTTGAGCCTTCGGCGAAAAAACACCTTCCCTTCTTTTCATGCTTCGTAAAGAAGAGCTTTTATGCTTCGTAAAAAATCCTCCAAGCATCGCAAAAACATTAATGCTTCGTCAACAATAGATTTTTTCCTCCACATCAGAGCTGATGAAGCTGTATTTCTTCAAAACTTATTTTGTGCCTTAGCACAATTTCACTTTTTCGAAGCATTCTCCGAAGGTCAACATTGTATCCCCTTCTTGTGCCATTGATGCAATATGATGTATGATGTTATGTTATGCGAAATGATGTGATGATGTTATGTTATGCAAAATGATATTTATGCCGAAGACACACACTCACACCCCCATAGTGGAATACACAATCTCTTTGCCGCTTATTTTTCGGCTTCACCACTTATTTTCGGTGTATCAGCGTTGACTTTTCGCTGTAAGTTCTGCATTCCCTTAGGAACGTCTTTTGAACTTCTTCGCCTTCTATTTCGGCGGTATTCGCGTTGACTTTTCGCGCTTCGCCATATATTTCGACGGTATTTGGCTCTGCATTCCCTTTGGAACGACTTTTGAGCAGAAAACTTACACTGCGCTCCCTTAGGAACGACTTTTTGTATCTTCGGCAAACTTACGTTGCGTTCCGTAGAACGACTTTTTGTAGCTTCGGAGATACTTGTAATGTGATTTTTAGCCGCGCGTTCCCTTAGGAACGAGTTTTGTGCTTCAGCGACTTTTTTGGACTTCATGAGTCTGTGGAGAAGATATATTTCACTTATGGCAAAAACGAAGCTATTACAAGAAATTGAAAATGACAATAAAACTAGGTTTTCAATAATTGTTCCTTAGTAAAAAGGAAATGACAATGAATGTAAAAACTGTTTCAGGGGTAGGATATCTCTCAATAGATATGCTTCGATTCTGGCACAGTACTGTTGACTGTGCGAGCTTCGGACTCCTCCCTGAAATCTCGCTGCTGATGGGTCTGTTGGCTCCCTTCTGGCTGCTGGCCTCATGAATATACAGGTTGTAGTGGTGGCGGAGGTGGGGGTTGTGGCTAGGATGCCTGTGGCTGACTAGCCGAAGCAACAGACGCTGCAGGATGGTTACCCACATACTCTGGTATGTAGGGTGAGTGATACGAAGTAGTATGCATGACCTGCTTTGGCTGGTTCTGCTGAGCTGTGGCTTCTGCTATTTCCTTTTGTTTCTGAATGGTGACATGGCACATCCTTGTAGTATGGCCCTTGTCCTCACCACAGAATAAGCAATAAAATTTTCTAGGCTGATCCCCAAACCTTCCTCCGAAGCCCCTGGCGCCTCTGCCTCTTGGAGCTGGCGGCCGGAAAGAGCTTTGTTGCTGCCCCGAAGCTTGCGAGGAATATTGTGGCCTCTGTTGTTGACTTCCTCTGTCGTCACTCTGAGTGGAATGGATTGACCTGACATGCCTTGGGTGGATTCTTCCTCCGAAGCCCCTGGTCATCTCAGAGAACCTGTAGGCTTCCTCCCTTCTTTGGCGAAAGTCATTGTCAGCCCAGATGTATTCATCCATCTTTTGAAGCAACTTCTCCAAAGTCTGTGGAGGCTTTCTAGCAAAATACTGGGTAGTAAGTCCTAGACGAAGCCCCTTAATCATGGCCTCAATGACAATTTCATTGGGCACTGTAGGCGCTTGTGCTCTCAGGCGCAAGAACCTTTGGACGTATGCTTGGAGATACTCCTCATGATCTTGCGTGCATTGAAAGAGAGCCTGAGTTGTGACTGGCTTCGTCTGAAAGCCCTAGAAACTTGTCGCCAACATATCCTTGAGCTTTTGCCATGAAGTAATAGTTCCTGGCCGAAGAGAAGAATACCACGTTTGGGCCACATTCTTAACTGCCATGACGAAGGACTTGGCCATGATAGCTGCATTGCCTCTGTATGAAGATATAGTTGCTTCATAACTCATCAAAAACTGCTTCGGATCTGAATGTCCATCATACATGGGGAGCTGAGGTGACTTGTATGATGGAGGCCATGGGATAGCCTGCAGTTCTGCTGCCAAGGGAGAAGCATCGTCAAAGGTAAAGGTATCATGATCAAAATCATCATACCATCCATCCTCGTTGAAGAAGCCTTCTTGGTGAAGCTCCCTATGTTGGGGCCTTCGCTCTTGTTCGTCTTGGGCAAGATGACGTACTTCTTCAGTGGCTTCGTCAATCTGCCTTTGAAGATCGGCTAGTCGGGCCATCTTCTCCTTCTTCCTTTGTGCTTGTTGATGAAGCATCTCCATGTTTCTGATTTCTTGGTCCAACTTCTCCTCCTGGAGTGTTGGACTAGTGGCCTTCCTCTTCTGGCTTCGGGCCTCTCGAAGAGAAAGGGTCTCCTGGTTTGGGTCCAGTGACTGCAGAGCGGTAGCCCCTGTCACTGAAGCTTTCTTCGGTGGTATGACGAAGATTAGTGCTTGCCGAAGGTGGTCGAAAAGGATTCACCGGAGGTGGGCGCTAATGTTGGGGACTTGTTCTCAAATGCTATGAGTTAAGAACAAGGTAACACAAAAAAATGTTAAATGTTAAAGCCCTTCGTCCTTCGAGACATTATTTCCCTTAGGATATAATGATCTTCAGACGAAGGTCATGAAGGACATACCTTCATCATTGCAGCATACGATAATAAAAGGAGAATCATATGGAATGTAAGAGATAACATGAACAACTATGTAGCATTATCAGCTCATTTCTATTTTATTATCATGGAAAAATAGAAATTATATCAAATTACAAATGTACCTTTCGGCTTGAAAGAAGGTAAAGGTATGAGCGTGACGCAAAAGAAAATGCTAAGTCAGTGTGAACAGTACGGGAGCACTGTTCATCTATTTATAGGCACGGGACGCAGCCCATGTAAAATTACATCCATGCCCTTTACATTTGCTAATGACTCTATAGTGATCCATCGAGGTCTAAATGGCCTTTTCCGGTTCCCTTTTCTGCTGTCATGCCGAAGCTCCCTTGCGTGTAGCTTCGGCGCTGCGTCAACCTTCATATTCTTTGTGCTTCTCACACTGTGGTTCTGATCCGAGTCCAAAGGTACATGTTCATGTATTATACTCCAGAAGCATTGTTAAATCATGTTTTTGTGGACCTTCGAAAGACGAAGGCCCCCAACAATCACTTATCTCAGTTGTGGAACTTGGAGAGATTGGAAGCTTTGATTGTGTCTTGGAATGGATTGCTAGCTCTTGTATTGAATGTGAAAGATTAGAATGCTTGGGTGAGTTGAATGGAGGTGGTTGGGTTGTATTTATAGCCACCAACCACTTCCTAGTCATTGCTCCAATTCTGCCAACAGCGAATGGTTCGCGCCCCTGGTCCGGACGGTCCGCCCCTGCACATCAACAGCTGAAAACACAACGGTCAGCAGTAACGACTATATCAACGGCTATTTTGCATTTAATGCGTCGTCAGATGTCAGATAAAGGCAGTCGTGGATGGTCCGGTCGTGCACCCCGGACGTTCCGCGAGGACGCTATAATTCATTTTACCGAACCCGTCACCTTCGGGTTTTTCGGTTCCTCACCTACCGGACGGTCCGCGCCTGAGGCCGGACGGTCCGCGCGTGGTCTCGGACGATGCTTGCTTTTCCTCCGGACATTCCGTAGTGTAGACTTGTATTTTTGCATTGATTCTGTCCTAGGGTCATCCTGGTGTCGCAAACGGTCTGTCGCAAAGGCCCGGACGGTCCACGCTTAGTCTGTTTTTCCAAAAAGCTTCTCCTGTCTGGAATAATCTACGGTATTCCGGACAGTCGTCTTAGAATAGTTGTAGATGAACTTATGTACCTGTGAAATGATCAACTATGCAAACTGGTTAGTCCACAAGGTTTGTGATGGTCGTCAAACATCAAAATCTATTATAGGAAATGTTGAGACTATTTCTCTTTCAGAAGCATTCAAACCAATATGGTTACTACTCAACGATTTCTAGCAAACTTCATATACACAGGAGTACACACCAAACGACAGGTTCAGTTTGGCTTTTGTGCGTTTAATAGAATATTGAGGCATTACATTATATGGGCATTCCTCCCCCTAATGCCGAGATGTTCTAAAAGCATACAGATAAAATTCCCAACCACAATCATCCAGTTGTGGCCAATGTATGCTATTGTGGTGATTTATTTGACAAATCTTACGCACATTATAGATCAGGGTTTTATGCAGTGAGCTTTGGACTTAGATTAATGTAGTGGCATGAATACTACATATTTTTCCTTCAACATGAAGGGTTAGTCTCAACATCCAGCGAGACACGCAACAATAAGTTGCTTCGTGTTTACAATTCTGCAAACTTATTGTTATTATTACCAAATGCACAGTCAATCATTAAGATTTAGACTAACATGCACAACATTATTTTATCCATAAGGGTCCTTCAGGGGCTCATTGTAACGCCCTGAATTTGGGGGTAGAATTTTTTCTTCTTTTCTCTCACCAAATTCGGGCGTTACTCTCTTTTCTCTTTCCCCGTTTGCTCCTTCTTTCCAATTTTAAACCAGTATAGCGGCAGGTGTCCGTGTCATGTATAAACCAAAACCTAAGTGTCATGGGTGTTGCATCATGCCGAAGCACATTTCTTTGTCTGATGTTGAGTGTTCGTCTCGTTCCGTTCCGGATTTCGGTTCGCGATTTAATTCCGTTTAGTGGTCCGCGCTCGTCGTGGGTTTTCGATCCGCGAAGTGGCTCGGCCCAACCTAGCCCAGCCCAGCCGGCCCGGCCCGCCCCGGCCTGCGCGCCCCTGGCGCCCAAACCCCCCATGCGCCCCCCTCTTCCCTCTCTCTCTCATTTGGATCTCCCGCGCAACAATCTCTCCTCTCCTTCTTCCACCTCTCTCTCCCCGTGGTGCCCTAGGATTTGGAGACGGCGATCACCGGATTTTGGACCCCGAGGTGAGCTCCCCTCCCCTTCTCCTCTCTCTCTCCCTCTCCCTCCTCTTCTTCCCCCCCGCGCGCGCCCTCCCTCTCCCCTGCCCGCGCACGACCCCGTCCCCGCCCTTCCCCCGGCTGCGGCGGCGCTCCCCGCCCCTGCCCGCCCGGCGGCGCCCGCCCCTCCCCCGGCCCCGCGGCGCCCGCTCCCCGCCCCTGCTCGCCCGCGGCGGCGGCGTCCGCCCTCCCCTGGCCCGCGGCGGCGCCCGCCCGCTCGCGGCGGCGCTCCCCGCCCCCTGCCCGCCCGCGCGGCGCTCCCCGCCCCCTCCCCGGCGCGGCGGCGCCCGCCCCCGCCCCTCCCCGCGGCGGCGCTCGCCCGTCCCGGCCCCGTGGCGGCGCCCGCCCGCCCGCTCCTCCCCTGCTCGCGCGCAGCGCGGCCCCGGCGTGCCCCCGGCGTGGCCCAGCGCGGCCCCGGTGGCCCCTGCTCGCCGGCGCGACCCCGGCGCGGCCTCCGGCCCCCGGCGCGGCCCCGGCCGACTCGGCCGCCCCTGGCCGGTTCAATCGCCCCCCTGGCCGGTTCAACCGCCCCGGCCCCGGCCCGGTCGCCCGTTCCCCTGTCCCGGCCTCGCCCGACCGTATCTTCGCTCGCCCGCGCTCGCGATGATTATTTGTTAATTAGCGTGTTGCGTCGCGCGCTTCGCCGCACGACGGATCTGTCTAAATTCCGATTCTATCTTATGTTGCGTCGTGCGCCTCGTCGCGCGACTATCCATTTTTGTTTCAGGTTGTTTAAGGTGTAACGCCGCGTGTGTATTCACGCGACGTTCCACTTTGGACTCAGTTTAGCCGACGTATGCCGTCGTGCGCTTCGTCGCGCGACGCTTAACGTCTCCCCTTAACTAAGGCGAAGTGTCTCGCTGCGTGCTCGGTCGCGCGACGAGTCGTTAACTTCTTAATTTGTTTTAGAGAGCTTTGTCGCGCGTCTCGCCACGTGACCATCTTTTATTTATCTCCACCTGCTTATAATAATTAGACATGAAACATGACTTTACTTTACGCTAAACATAGTGTCTACATTAAATTTCCTTCCATTAAGCGAGTGGTTAATTTATAATCATGTAACGTGATCGTTTCTCGGCTGTCTTTTCCTCTTTCTCTCTTAACCATACTCGCGAGCCCGCGTGGAACGTCTGTTTACTTATTGCATTCTATTGTATGGTGTACTGTTCTTTTGTATTGAATATGTGGATGTATGTATGTTTGCGCTCGCATAGAGAACGATCCGGTTGAAGAGCCCGAGGAACTCGCAGGAGAAGCCCCTGAGCAGCAGTCGGTTGGTGGAGGCAAGTGTCCCTTGACCTATCTCTGTCCTATTCATTATTTAATTCACCTCCCGCTTTACACATTTATGCCTAAGGATTGACTAGCTTTTGTTATCCATGTCCTTGATTACCTATTTGGGTTGGATTATTATTGTTTAGCTTTATGCTATTGCTCAAACTCTAATCAATGAACATGATGAGAATATCTATGATACGCTATTTTCCCTTCTCTTATTATGATGTTGTACTTGTGGTCTTTAAGGGGGCTCGAGCGGTTTCTCGAGTGCCTCTCCGTAAGGACCTGTTCTATGGATGACCGCCCGGGAAAACAGTGCAACCATGAGGGTGGAATGGGATGCCCTTAGCTGAATAATTAGAGGATCCGGGGTGTAGTTCACTTAGCCGTCGTGCCGTCAATGGGGCTCGGTGTATGCGGCTCGCTCTGCCAAGTTTGGGTTCGCCCCTTGGGGAGGAGTGCGGTGCATTTAGGAAACCTAACGGGTGGCTACAGCCCCGGGGAATCTTTGTAAAGGCTACGTAGTGATGCCCTGCTGGGTCACCTTGGTAGTGATCAATGGAGAGTCATGATCTCCGGGCAGAATGGGAATCACGGCTTGTGGGTAAAGTGCACAACCTCTGCAGAGTGTTTGAAAACTGATATATCAGCCGTGCTCGCGGTTATGAGCGGCCAAGGGAGCTCCAGTGATTAGTGGTACTTGATCAGAGATACTTTGGTACAGGTGGTTATGAGATTGATGGTTTTGGTTATGACTATGGTGCTGGTAAGTGGTACTCTTTCCGTTTGGAAAGGAGTACGTTTGGGTTAATAACTTGGGTTAATGCTAAAACTTGGCTTTCTACTAGTAAGTAATAATCTGACCAACTAAAAGCAACTGCTTGACTTATCCCCACATAAAGCTAGTCCACTACAGCCAAACAGGATACTTGCTGAGTATGTTGATGTGTACTCACCCTTGCTCTACACACCAAACCCCCCCCATCCCCAGGTTGTCAGCATTGCAACCACTGCTCAGGCGAAGATGAAGCTGTGGAAGGAGACTTCCAGGAGTTCCAAGACTACGACGAGTTCTAGGTGTGGGTTAGCGGCAACCCCCAGTCGGCTGCCTGTGAAGGCCGCGGTTATCTACGTTTTTTTTCCGCACTTTGATTTATTGTAAGGACTATATGGACGTCTCAGACGTGTGATGTAATCGACTATTATTTCCCTTCTTAATACTATTTGAGCACTGTGTGATGATGTCCATGTTATGTAACTGCTGTGTACGTGAATAACTGATCCTGGCACGTACATGGTTCACATTCGGTTTGCCTTCTAAAACCGGGTGTGACATAAGTGGTATCAGAGCCGTGCTGACTGTAGGACCGCTAACCTAGAGTAGAATGGTCGTTCTAAGGACTATAGACCTCTGTCTCTGCCTTGACCTTGATATCCCTTCAAAAGTTGGTCATACCGACCAAACCTATGTTCTACTATATATTATACCTTGCTGAAAATCATGTTTTATTCTAATCCTTCATTTACTTATAATTCATTATTTGCTGGTCATATTAATTCTGTTCTCACCCTTTTGCTTGCGATGTCTTTTGTAGATGGCTCGACTTAGACACACTGCACGAAAGTCAGTCATCCCCTTCTTACCCTCCTGCCTTGCTGAGCGTCCGCTTCGCCGTCCCGTGGCCGGACAGTCCAGCCACTTGGAGAGACTGCACCACCGCCTGCGTGAGGAGCAGGAGCGTCGACGACAGGAGCAGCAGGGCTCTTCCTTCTCGCTCCAACAGGAGATAGAGTCTGTGAGGAGCTGCTCCCCTGTGCTTCCTCTGGAGGCGCCCCCTACACCACCACCGGGCGTCCCAGCTTCTAGAGTAGCTGCTGGAGGAGACCCGGACGACGGAGATGGCGACGACAGCTCGAGCCACGACACCGACCTCTCTGCTAACCATGAGCCGGAAGGATGGGTTGCTCGACCCATCACTCGCGACGCTGCTCGCGGGTGTCACTTCCACGATGCGCTCGACACCCTGCTACGTCGGGCATTTGACCGGCATACTTGGTCCGTCGAGTATCGCTGTGTGGTCTACCAGCATAGTCGCGGGGTTTACCCGGATCGCTGGGAGGCAACCTGCTTGGTGCGCTGCCCGGAGAACAGTCTCCAGGGTGCGGAGGCCTGCTCAGAGCACTATTCTATCTCTGAGCGGGACTCAGCTGAGGCAGCCATGCAAGATGCTGCACGGCGTGCGCTTTCGCACTACTGCTCGGTTTTCGGTGGGGCAGCTGACGGTCTTGACCTGAAGTATTACCCCCGCCGTCCATCTGGCAGCACAGGAGGCGTGATTGTCTCACCTGTCGGTGAGGGCAATCCTAGGTTGAGCAGCACAGTCAACCTAGCCGCCGTGTTAAACACGGAGCTGGACCATGCATTAGACGAGCTGAGTAGGGCTCGTGCTGAGATCGCCCTGCTGCGGGCTGAGCGCGCGGAACGTCGTCACTTGGATGGTGGTTCCCCCGCTCCCGTCGGGACTCAGCACCCGTACCGCTCACCTCGGCGTGGACACCAGTCTTATGGCAATCCCGCCTGCAAGACCAAGATAACTCTAGAACCATAGATCATTAGAGTTGGATCTTGTAATTAATACGAAATATATACATAGAAGCTTCAGTCTTAGCGTTAGTCTCGCTTTAGTTAGTCTTAGTTAGACAGGGTAGTTTGCTATATCCTGTGCATTTATGTTTGTCATGATGAACTATGTTTGGTTTGGATCTTTGTAATGACTGTCACCAGAGTGTGGGTATCCCCTGCATTTTGGTTTACCTATTATGTTAATGGAGTTAGTTATATAGTTGGGAAACCTTTTATTCCACTCTCCTCTTTATCTGAGAAGCTATGTGGTCTGTGTTGGAGATCAGTGAAGATGCTCATCTGTTCAGTGCTGTTGAAGAATTCCATTCTCTTTTCTTATGCTGCAAGATTTGCCAGATCAGTTCTGATGTGTGGTTGCATTCTGCAGATGTCAGAGAACAGGCGTAGAGGAGGAAGGCGTGCTCAGCAGGAGCGAGCCGCTCAACAGGATGAGGTGCCCCAGCAGCAGCACCTGCCGCCCCCGCCCCCGATGTCCATCGAGCAGATGTTTCTGATGCAGACTCAGGCAGTTCAAGCCATCGGTCAGACTCTGGCCGCCATTCAGCAGCAGCAGCAGCAGCAACAGCAGGCCCCACCTCAGCCTCAGATGCCTCAGATGCCCAGAGACAAGCGTGCTGAATTCATGAGAGGTCATCCACCAACGTTCGCTCACTCTTCTGACCCCATGGATGCTGAAGACTGGCTGCGCACTGTGGAGCGGGAGTTGCATACCGCTCAGTGCGATGACAGGGAGAAGGTTCTGTATGGTCCCCGTCTGTTGAGAGGAGCAGCCCAATCATGGTGGGAGTCTTACCTCGCCACCCATGCCCACCCTGACGCCATCACCTGGGAAGAGTTCAGAGGAAGCTTTCGTCAGTACCATGTTCCTGCAGGTCTGATGACAGTGAAGAAGGAGGAGTTCCTGGCCCTCAAGCAAGGGCCATCGTCTATCAGTGAGTACCGGGACAAGTTTCTGCAATTGTCTCGCTATGCTCCTGAAGATGTCAACACCGACGCCAAGCGACAGTACCGTTTCCTGAGAGGCTTGGTTGACCCTCTTCAGTACCAACTGATGAATCACACCTTCCCGACATTCCAGCACCTGATTGACAGAGCAATCATGACAGAGAGGAAGCGTAAGGAGATGGAAGATCGTAAGCGCAAGATTAGTGGACCCCAGCCTGGAAGCAGCAATCATCCTCGTTTCTCAGGCAATCAACCTCAGCAGTTCAGGCAGAACCAGCGTCCACCTCAGCAGCATCAGCAGTTCCAAAGGCAGTATCCTCAGCATCAGTACCAGAACCGTCAGAGCAATCAGTCAGGAGGTCAGTTTCAGAGGCAGAATCAGCAAGCACCTCGCCTTCCTGCCCCAGCAAGCCAGCAGAACAATCAGGCAGCACCAGCTCAGGTTGGAAACAGAGCATGTTTCCACTGTGGAGAGCAAGGCCACTGGGTGATGCAATGTCCGAAGAAGGCAGCCCAGCAGCAGTCAGGCCCCAATGCCCCAGCAAAGCAGAATGTGCCTTAGCCTGGAGCAGGCAACCGCTCTCAGCCGCGCTATAATCATGGAAGGCTGAACCACTTGGAGGCTGAAGCAGTTCAGGAGACCCCCAGCATGATAGTAGGTATGTTCCCAGTCGACTCCCATATTGCAGAAGTGTTATTTGATACTGGAGCAACGCATTCTTTTATTGCTGCATCATGGGTAGAAGCACATAATCTTCCAATTACTACCATGTCAACCCCCATTCAAATTGACTCAGCCGGTGGTAGAATTCGAGTCGATAGCATTTGTTTGAATATCAGTGTGGAAATAAGGGGGATAGCGTTTCCCGCCAACCTTATAGTAATGGGTACTCAGGGAATAGATGTCATCCTAGGGATGAATTGGCTAGATAAGTATCAGGCAGTTATCAGTTGTGATAAAAGGACAATCAAGTTGGTGTCCCCACTAGGAGAGGAAGTGGTGACCGAGTTAGTCCCGTCTGAGCCAAAGAAAGGAAGTTGTTATCAGATAGTTGTTGATAGCAATGAAGCAGACCCAATTGAGAGGATCAAGGTTGTGTCCGAGTTCCCAGATGTGTTTCCAAAGGACTTACCGGGTATGCCACCAGAGCGGAAAGTTGAGTTTGCCATAGAGCTTCTTCCTGGAACCACCCCTATCTTCAAGAGAGCTTACAGAATATCTGGACCAGAGTTGGTTGAGCTTAAGGAGCAGATTGATGAGCTGTCAGAGAAAGGTTACATTCGGCCAAGCACCTCGCCTTGGGCCGCCCCTGTCCTGTTTGTGGAAAAGAAAGATGGCACAAAAAGGATGTGTATCGATTATCGAGCTTTGAATGAAGTCACGATCAAGAACAAGTATCCCTTGCCCAGGATTGAAGATCTGTTCGACCAGTTGAGAGGAGCCAGTGTGTTCTCCAAGATTGATCTGAGGTCAGGTTATCATCAGCTCAGGATCCGACCTTCGGACATTCCGAAGACGGCATTCATTTCCAAGTATGGTTTGTATGAGTTCACAGTGATGTCTTTTGGTTTGACCAATGCGCCAGCGTTCTTCATGAATTTGATGAACAGTGTATTCATGGATTATCTTGATAAGTTTGTGGTGGTATTCATTGATGACATTCTGGTTTATTCTCAAAGCGAAGAAGAGCATGCAGATCATTTGAGGATGGTATTGCAGAGATTGCGAGAGCACCAGCTGTATGCAAAGTTGAGCAAGTGTGAGTTCTGGATCAGTGAAGTCCTGTTCTTGGGTCATATAATCAACAAAGAAGGATTGGCTGTGGATCCGAAGAAAGTGGCAGACATTTTGAACTGGAAAGCGCCAACAGATGCTAGAGGAATCAAAAGCTTCATTGGAATGGCCGGATATTATCGGCGATTCATTGAAGGGTTTTCGAAGATTGCGAAACCAATGACAGCGTTGCTAGGCAACAAAGTTGAGTTCAAGTGGACCCAGAAATGTCAAGAGGCCTTTGAAGCGCTGAAAGAGAAGTTGACTACAGCGCCTGTCCTAGTCTTGCCTGATGTGCACAAGCCCTTCTCGGTGTATTGCGATGCTTGTTACACAGGTTTGGGATGTGTGTTGATGCAAGAGGGAAGAATTGTGGCTTACTCGTCCCGACAGTTGAAGGTTCATGAGAAGAATTACCCAATCCATGATCTAGAGTTGGCAGCAGTGGTTCACGCACTGAAGTCATGGAGGCACTATCTGTATGGACAGAAATGCGATGTTTACACAGATCACAAGAGTCTGAAGTACATATTCACTCAGTCAGAGTTGAACATGAGGCAACGAAGATGGTTAGAGTTGATCAAAGATTATGAGTTGGAGATTCATTACCATCCAGGCAAAGCAAACGTAGTGGCAGATGCTTTGAGCAGAAAGAGTCAAGTCAATCTGATGGTCGCTCGTCCGATGCCTTATGAGTTGGCCAAGGAGTTTGACAGGTTGAGTCTCGGATTTCTGAACAATTCGCGAGGAGTCACAGTTGAGTTGGAACCTACCTTGGAGCGTGAAATCAAAGAAGCGCAGAAGAATGATGAGAAGATCAGTGAGATCCAGCGACTGATTCTAGACGGCAGAGGCAAAGATTTTCGAGAAGATGCAGAAGGCGTGATATGGTTCAAAGACCGCTTGTGTGTTCCCAATGTCTAGTCCATTCGGGAGTTGATTCTCAAGGAAGCTCATGAGACAGTGTCACACCCGGTTTTTAGAAGGTAAA
Organism: Zea mays; assembly: GCF_902167145.1. NCBI lineage: Eukaryota > Viridiplantae > Streptophyta > Magnoliopsida > Poales > Poaceae > Zea > Zea mays. Next base: position 24,982,427 of record NC_050100.1, on the reverse strand, counting down.
CCGAATGCGAACCATGTACGTGCCAGGATCAGTTATTCACGTACACAGCAGTTACATAACATGGACATCATCACACAGTGCTCAAATAGTATTAATAAGGGGAAATAATAGTCGATTACATCATACGTCTGAGACGTCCATATAGTTCTTACAATAAATCAAAGTGCGGAAAAGAAACGTAGATAACGCGGCCTTCACAGGCAGCCGACTGGGGGTTGCCGCTAACCCACACCTAGAACTCGTCGTAGTCTTGGAACTCCTGGAAGTCTCCTTCCACAGCTTCATCTTCGCCTGAGCAGTGGTTGCAATGCTGACAACCTGGGGGGGGGGGGGTTTGGTGTGTAGAGCAAGGGTGAGTACACATCAACATACTCAGCAAGTATCCTGTTTGGCTGTAGTGGACTAGCTTTATGTGGGGATAAGTCAAGCAGTTGCTTTTAGTTGGTCAGGTTATTACTTACTAGTAGAAAGCCAGGTTTTAACATTAACCCAAGTTATTAACCCAATGTATCCTTTCCAAACGGAAAGAATACCACTTACCAATACCATAATCATAACCAGAACCATCAATCTCATAACCACCTGTACCACAATGTCTCTGATCAAGTACCACTAATCACTGGAGCTCCCTTGGCCGCTCATAACCGTGAGCACGGCTGATATATCAGTTTCATAACACTCTGCAGAGGTTGTGCACTTTACCCACAAGCCGTGATTCCCTCTTGCCTCGGGCCGATCAAACCCTTAAACACTACCAAGGTGAATAGGCAGGGTTTCACTACGTAGCCTTTACAAAGATTCCCCGGGGCTGTAGCCACCCGTTAGGTTTCCTAAATGCACCGCACTCCTCCCCAAGGGGCGAACCCAAACTTGGCAGAGCGAGCCGCATACACCGAGCCCCATTGACGGCACGACGGCTAAGTGAACTACATCCCGGATCCTCTAATTATTCAGCTAAGGGCACCCCATTCCACCCTCATGGTTGCACTGTTTTCCCGGGCGGTCATCCATAGAACAGGTCCTTACGGAGAGGCACTCGAGAAACCGCTCGAGTCCCCTTGAAAACCACAAGTATAATCATAAAGAAGAACGGGAAAACAGCGTATCATAAATAATCACATCATGTTCATTGATTAGAGTTGAGCAATAGCATCAGACTAAGTAGTAATAATCCGACCCAAATAGGTAAACAAGGACATGGATAACAAAAGCTAGTCAATCCTTAGGTATAAATGTGTAATGCGGGAGGTGAATTAAAGAATGAATAGGACAGAGATAGGTCAAAGGACACTTGCCTCCACCAACCGACTGCTGCTCAGGGGCTTCTCCTGCGAATTCCTCGGGCTCTTCGACCGGATCGTTCTCTATGCGAGCGCAAACATACATACATCCATCCACATATTTAATACAAAAGAACAGTACACCATACAAGATAACAAATAAAGTGAATATGCACCAAGTATGACATTCGATAACGCATTTGTTATGGTTAGAAAGAAACGGGAAAGGTCTCGCAGGGGGTTAAATCTTATGCACTAATGACACAATTGGTTTTTTAACAAAATAATTCTGTTATATATATTTATATATACTAATGGAAACCTAATCACTTTTAGTTGATCAACATTGCACAGGGTAAACAATTAACTACGTGAATCAATAACATAACGGAATTTTAAATTAAACTTCCTATTTTCCCATAGCATGAACAGTGATTAGCCTACTTAAAATACAGTAATTATGATCACAGAAAGTAAATAAAATAAAATAAAAAAAATAAAAAAATAGAGGGGGGGGGGCGGTTGAACCGGCCCTAGGGGCGGTTGAACCGGCCCTAGGCGGGGCGCGCAGGGGCGGCCGAGCCGGGGCGGCTGAGCCGGCGGCGGGCGGCCGGGCTGGCAAGGGCGGGCGGCGCAGGGGGCGGCCGAGCCGGCCGAGCAGGGGGGCGGGGCGGCCGAGCAGCTGGGCGCGCAGGGGCGCGGGGCAGGGCGCGGGGAAGGGGAGGGAGAAGAGGGGGAGGGAGGAGAGGGGGAGGGGGAGGGGGCTCACCGGCGGGGATCGATGGCGAGGGGCGGCCGGCGGCAGGGGGCGGCGCGGCGGCCTAGGGTAGAGGGCAGGGGCGGCGGCGGCTTAGGGTGAGGGGGCAGGGGCGGCGGCGGCTTAGGGTGAGGGAGAGAAAATGAGAGAAAATGAGAGGGAGGGAGAGAGAATTGGGAAAAATAGAGGGGGTGGGGGGGCGGCTTGGGCCAATTGGGCCCAAGGGGGGGGCGCCAGGGGGCGGCTGGGCCGGCCGGGGTCGGCCCAGGGCGCGGGAGAGAGAGAAAGGGGAGAGAGAAAGAGAGAGAAAGAAAGATAAAAGATTTTCCGCTTGTTCTCGAAATCCGATCTTTTAGATGAATGCGATTGCACTTTCAAACAACCAAAAATGCAAGGGCGGCATGGTGCATCAAACAACATAAAGTATTTAGGGTTTTTTAATACCTACGGGAATTCCAAACCGAATCCCGCTAAACTTTGAAAAAGGTCAAGGTTTAGCGAGGGGAAAAAGAAAAGGGAAAGGTAACGCCCGAATTTTGGCGAGTAAAGAAAAGAAAAAATTCAACTGCAAAATTCGGGGCGTTACAAACCTATCCCCCTTAAAAGAATCTCGCCCTCGAGATTCAGGGCTGGCTAGCAAAGAGCTCCGGGTACTTGGCCATCAGATCATCTTCACGCTCCCAGGTTGCTTCTTCCTCAGAGTGGTGACTCCATCTGACTTTGCACATTCTGACGGTCTTCCTTCGGGTGACTCTATCTGCAACCTCAAGGATCTGAGCTGGCTTCTCAACATAGGTCAAGTCCTCCTGGACCTCAAGACCTTCCACTGGCAACTGCTCTTCTGGCACACGCAAGCACTTCTTCAACTGAGACACATGAAAGACATTATGCACAGCAGACAAACTCTCTGGCAAACTGAGCTGATAAGCCACTTCTCCACGCTTTGAGAGAATTTGATACGGACCAATGTAGCGGGGTGCCAGCTTGCCTTTGACTCCGAATCTTCTGACTCCTCTGATCGGTGACACTTTCAGATAGACAAAGTCTCCGACTTCGAAACTCAGCTCTCTTCTTCTTGTGTCTGCATAGCTTCGCTGCCTTGATTGCGCTATCTTCAGATTCTCTCGGACCATCTTGATGTTCTCTTCGGCTTCAAGCAAAATATCTGGCCCAAATACTTGCTTCTCTCCAGGCTGATCCCATTGCAACGGAGTTCTACAACTCCTTCCATACAGCGCTTGAAACGGTGACATCTTCAAACTGGCCTGATAACTGTTGTTATAGGAAAACTCCGCATAAGGCAATCGCTTGTCCCATTCGGACTGATCTTGCAACGCACAGGCTCTCAACATATCTTCAAGAATTTGATTGGTTCTTTCAGTCTGACCATCTGTCTGCGGGTGATAAGCTGAACTGAAATTCAGATGCGTGCCCAAGGCTTCATGCAACTGCTGCCAGAAATGAGAGGTGAACTGCGTTCCTCTGTCTGACACTATCTTCTTTGGCACACCATGAAGACTAACGATCCGAGACATATACAATTCTGCCAATACTGCACTGTTGTAGTTGGTCTTGACAGGTATGAAGTGGGCTGACTTGGTCAAGCGGTCCACTACTACCCAAATGGAATCGTAGCCGGCTCGAGTGCGAGGCAATCCGACTATGAAATCCATACCAATTTCATCCCATTTCCACTGAGGGATCTGCAACGGTTGCAACAATCCAGCTGGTCTCTGGTGTTCTGCCTTAATTCTTCGACAACTATCGCACATAGCCACATGCTCTGCGATTTCTCTTTTCATTCCGTACCACCAGAATTTCTTCTTCAGATCCTGATACATCTTCTCACTGCCAGGGTGAATCGAATAAGCTGTCTCATGAGCTTCCTTAAGAATCAACTCCCGAATAGACTGGACATTGGGAACACACAAGCGGTCTTTGAACCATACCACTCCTTCTGCATCTTCTCGAAAGTCTTTGCCTCTGCCATCTAGAATCAATCGCCGAATCTCACTGATCTTCTCATCATTTTTCTGCGCTTCTTTGATTTCGCGCTCCAAGGTAGGTTCCAATTCAACTGTGACTCCTCGCGAATTGTTCAGAAACCCGAGACTCAACCTGTCAAACTCTTTGGCCAACTCATAAGGCATCGGACGAGCGACCATCAGATTGACTTGACTCTTTCTGCTCAAAGCATCTGCCACTACGTTCGCTTTTCCTGGATGGTAATGAATCTCCAACTCATAGTCTTTGATCAATTCTAACCATCTTCGTTGCCTCATGTTCAATTCTGACTGAGTGAATATGTACTTCAGACTCTTGTGGTCTGTGTAAACATCGCATTTCTGTCCATACAGATAGTGCCTCCATGTCTTCAGTGCGTGAACCACTGCTGCCAACTCTAGATCATGGATTGGGTAGTTCTTCTCATGAACCTTCAACTGTCGGGACGAGTAAGCCACAACTCTTCCCTCTTGCATCAATACGCATCCCAAACCTGTGTAACAAGCATCACAATACACCGAGAAGGGCTTGTGCACATCAGGCAAGACTAGGACAGGCGCTGTTGTCAACTTCTCTTTCAGCGCTTCAAAGGCCTCTTGGCATTTCTGGGTCCACTTGAACTCAACCTTGTTGCCTAGCAACGCTGTCATTGGCTTCGCAATCTTCGAAAACCCTTCAATGAATCGCCGATAATATCCGGCCATTCCAATGAAGCTCTTGATTCCTCGAGCATCCGTTGGCGCTTTCCAGTTTAGAATGTCTGCCACTTTCTTCGGATCCACAGCCAATCCTTCTTTGTTGATTATGTGACCCAAGAACAGGACTTCACTGATCCAGAACTCACACTTGCTCAACTTTGCATACAACTGGTGCTCTCGCAATCTCTGCAACACCATCTTCAAATGATCTGCATGCTCTTCTTCGCTTTGAGAATAAATCAGAATGTCATCAATGAATACCACCACAAACTTATCAAGGTAATCCATGAATACACTGTTCATCAAGTTCATGAAGAATGCTGGCGCATTGGTCAAACCAAAAGACATCACTGTGAACTCATATAAACCATACTTGGTAATGAATGCCGTCTTCGGAATGTCCGAAGGTCGGATCCTGAGCTGATGATAACCTGACCTCAGATCAATCTTGGAGAACACACTGGCTCCTCTCAACTGGTCGAACAGATCTTCAATTCTGGGCAAGGGGTACTTGTTCTTGATCGTGACCTCATTCAAAGCTCGATAATCGATACACATCCTCTTGGTGCCATCTTTCTTCTCCACAAACAAGACAGGGGCGGCCCAAGGCGAGGTGCTTGGCCGGATGTAACCTTTCTCTGACAGCTCATCGATCTGCTTCTTAAGCTCAACCAACTCTGGTCCAGATATTCTGTAAGCTCTCTTAGAGATGGGGGCGGTTCCAGGAAGAAGCTCTATAGCAAATTCAACTTTCCGCTCTGGTGGCATACCCGGTAAATCCTTTGGAAACACATCTGGGAATTCAGACACAACCTTGATACTCTCAATTGGATCTGCTTCACTGCTATCGACAGCCATCTGATAACAACTTCCCTTCTTCGGCTCAGGTGGGACTAACTCGGTCACCACTTCCTTTCCTAGTGGGGACACCAACTTGATTGTCCTTTTATCACAACTGATAACTGCCTGATACTTATCTAGCCAATTCATCCCTAGGATGACATCTATTCCCTGAGTACCCATTACTATAAGGTTGGCGGGAAACGCTATCCCCCTTATTTTCACACTTATATTTAAACAAATGCTATCAGCTCGAATTCTACCACCGGCTGAGTCAATTTGAATGGGGGTTAACATGGTAGTAGTTGGAAGATTATGTGCTTCTACCCATGATGCAGTAATGAAAGAATGTGTTGCTCCAGTATCAAATAACACTTCTGCAATATGGGAGTCGACTGGGAACATACCTACTATCATGCCGGGGGTCTCCTGAACTGCTTCAGCTTCCAAATGGTTCAGCCTTCCATGATTATAGCGCGGCTGAGGGCGATTGCCTGATCCAGGCTGAGGCACATTCTGCTTCGCTGGGGCATTGGGGCCTGACTGCTGCTGGGCTGCCTTCTTCGGACATTGCATCACCCAGTGGCCCTGCTCTCCACAGTGGAAACATGCCCTGTTTCCAACTTGAGCTGGTGCTGCCTGACTGTTCTGCTGATTTGCTGGGGCAGGAAGGCGAGGTGTCTGCTGATTCTGCCTCTGAAACTGACCTCCTCCTGACTGATTGCTCTGACGATTCTGGTACTGATGCTGAGGATACTGCCTTTGGAACTGCTGATACTGCTGACGCTGCTGATGCTGCTGAGGTGGACGCTGGTTCTGCCTGAACTGCTGAGGTTGATTGCCTGAGAAACGAGGACGACTGCTGCTTCCAGGCTGGGGTCCACTGATCTTGCGCTTACGACCTTCCATCTCCTTGCGCTTTCTCTCTGTCATGATCGCTCTATCAATCAGGTGCTGGAATGTCGGGAAGGTGTGATTCATCAGCTGATACTGCAGAGGGTCAACCAAGCCTCTCAGAAAACGGTATTGTCGCTTGGCGTCGGTGTTGACATCTTCAGGAGCATAGCGAGACAACTGCAGAAACCTGTCCCGATACTCACTGACAGACGATGACCCTTGCTTAAGGGCCAGGAACTCCTCCTTCTTCACTGTCATCAGACCTGCAGGCACATGGTACTGACGAAAGCTACCTCTGAACTCTTCCCAGGTGATGGTGTCGGGGTTGGCATGGGTGGCGAGGTAAGACTCCCACCATGACTGGGCTGCTCCTCTCAACAGACGGGGACCATACAGAACTTTCTCCCTGTCATCGCACTGAGCGGTATGCAACTCCCGCTCCACAGTGCGCAGCCAATCTTCAGCATCCATGGGGTCAGAAGAATGAGCGAACGTTGGTGGATGACCTCTCATGAATTCAGCACGCTTATCTCTAGGCATCTGAGGCATCTGAGGCTGGGGTGGAGCCTGCTGCTGCTGCTGCTGCTGAATGGCGGCCAGAGTCTGACCGATGGCTTGAACTGCCTGAGTCTGCATCAGAAACATCTGCTCAATCGACATCGGGGGCGGGGGCGGCAGCTGCTGCTGCTGGGGCGCCTCATCTTGCTGACCGGCTTGCTCCTGCTGAGCACGCCTTCCTCCTCTGCGCCTGTTCTCTGACATCTGCAGAACGCAACCACACATCAGAACTGATCTGGCAAAGCTTGCAGCATAAGAAAAGAGTATAGAATTCTCCAACAGCACTGAACAGATGAGCATCTTCACTGATCTCCAACACAGATCACACAGCTTCTCAGATAAAGAGGAAAGTGGAATAAAAGTTTTCCCAACTATATAACTAACTTTATTGACATAATATGTAAACCAAAATGCAGGGGATACCCACACTCTGGTGACAATCATTACAAAGATCCAAACCAAACATAGTTCATCATGACAAACATAAATGCACAGGATATAGCAAACTACCCTGTCTAACTAAAACTAACTAAGACCGAGACTAACGCTAAGACTGAAGCTTCCATGTATATATTTATTTCGTATTAATTACAAGATCCAACTCTAACGATCTATGGTTCTAGATTTATCTTGGTCTTGCAGGCGGGATTGCCATAAGACTGGTGTCCACGCTGAGGTGAGCGGTACGGGTGCTGAGTCCCAACGGGAGCGGGGGAACCACCATCCAAGTGACGACATTCCGCGCGCTCAGCCCGCAGCAGGGCGATCTCAGCACGGGCCCTACTCAGCTCATCTAACGCATGGTCCAGCTCCGTGTTTAGCACGGCGGCTAGGTTGACTGTGCTGCTCAACCTAGGATTGCCCTCACCGACGGGTGAGACAATCACGCCTCCTGTGCTGCCAGATGGACGGCGGGGGTAATACTTCAGGTCAAGACCATCAGCTGCCCCACCGAAAACCGAGCAGTAGTGCGAAAGCGCACGCCGTGCAGCATCTTGCATGGCTGCCTCAGCTGAGTCCCGTTCAGAGATAGAATAGTGCTCTGAGCAAGCCTCCGCTCCCTGGAGACTGTTCTCCGGGCAGCGCACCAAGCAAGTTGCCTCCCAGCGATCCGGGTAGACCCCGCGACTGTGCTGGTAGACCACACAGCGATACTCGACGGACCAAGTATGCCGGTCAAATGCCCGACGTAGCAGGGTGTCGAGCGCATCGTGGAAGTGACACCCGCGAGCGGCGTCGCGAGTGATGGGTCGAGCAACCCATCCTTCCGGCTCAAGGTTAGCAGAGAAGTCGGTGTCGTGGCTCGAGCTGTCGTCGCCATCTCCGTCGTCTGGGTCTCCTCCAGCAGCTACTCCAGAAGCTGGGACGCCCAGTGGTGGTGCAGGGGGCGCCTCCAGGGGAAGCACAGGAGAGCAGCTCCTCACAGACTCTATCTCCTGGTGGAGTGAGAAGGAAGAGCTCTGCTGCTCCTGTCGTCGACGTTCCTGCTCCTCACGCAGGCGGTGGTGTAGTCTCTCCAAGTGGCTGGACTGTCCGGCCACAGGACGGCGAAGCGGACGCTCAGCAAGGCGGGAGGGTAAGAAGGGGATGACTGACTTTCGTGCAGTGTGTCTAAGTCGAGCCATCTACAAAAGACATCGCAAGCAAAAGGGTGAGAACAGAATTAATATGACCAGCAAGTAATGAACCACAAGTAAATGAAGGATTAGAATAAAACATGATTTTCAGCAAGGTATTATATATAGTAGAACATAGGTTTGGTCGGTATGACCAACTTTTGAAGGGATATCAAAGTCAAGGCAGGGACAGAGGTCCATAGTCCTTAGAACGGCCATTCTACTCTAGGTTAGCGGTCCTACAGTCAGCACGGCTTTGATACCACTTATGTCACACCCGGTTTTTAGAAGGTAAACCGAATGCGAACCATGTACGTGCCAGGATCAGTTATTCACGTACACAGCAGTTACATAACATGGACATCATCACACAGTGCTCAAATAGTATTAATAAGGGGAAATAATAGTCGATTACATCATACGTCTGAGACGTCCATATAGTTCTTACAATAAATCAAAGTGCGGAAAAGAAACGTAGATAACGCGGCCTTCATAGGCAGCCGACTGGGGGTTGCCGCTAACCCACACCTAGAACTCGTCGTAGTCTTGGAACTCCTGGAAGTCTCCTTCCACAGCTTCATCTTCGCCTGAGCAGTGGTTGCAATGCTGACAACCTGGGGGGGGGGGGGTTTGGTGTGTAGAGCAAGGGTGAGTACACATCAACATACTCAGCAAGTATCCTGTTTGGCTGTAGTGGACTAGCTTTATGTGGGGATAAGTCAAGCAGTTGCTTTTAGTTGGTCAGGTTATTACTTACTAGTAGAAAGCCAGGTTTTAACATTAACCCAAGTTATTAACCCAATGTATCCTTTCCAAACGGAAAGAATACCACTTACCAATACCATAATCATAACCAGAACCATCAATCTCATAACCACCTGTACCACAATGTCTCTGATCAAGTACCACTAATCACTGGAGCTCCCTTGGCCGCTCATAACCGTGAGCACGGCTGATATATCAGTTTCATAACACTCTGCAGAGGTTGTGCACTTTACCCACAAGCCGTGATTCCCTCTTGCCTCGGGCCGATCAAACCCTTAAACACTACCAAGGTGAATAGGCAGGGTTTCACTACGTAGCCTTTACAAAGATTCCCCGGGGCTGTAGCCACCCGTTAGGTTTCCTAAATGCACCGCACTCCTCCCCAAGGGGCGAACCCAAACTTGGCAGAGCGAGCCGCATACACCGAGCCCCATTGACGGCACGACGGCTAAGTGAACTACATCCCGGATCCTCTAATTATTCAGCTAAGGGCACCCCATTCCACCCTCATGGTTGCACTGTTTTCCCGGGCGGTCATCCATAGAACAGGTCCTTACGGAGAGGCACTCGAGAAACCGCTCGAGTCCCCTTGAAAACCACAAGTATAATCATAAAGAAGAACGGGAAAACAGCGTATCATAAATAATCACATCATGTTCATTGATTAGAGTTGAGCAATAGCATCAGACTAAGTAGTAATAATCCGACCCAAATAGGTAAACAAGGACATGGATAACAAAAGCTAGTCAATCCTTAGGTATAAATGTGTAATGCGGGAGGTGAATTAAAGAATGAATAGGACAGAGATAGGTCAAAGGACACTTGCCTCCACCAACCGACTGCTGCTCAGGGGCTTCTCCTGCGAATTCCTCGGGCTCTTCGACCGGATCGTTCTCTATGCGAGCGCAAACATACATACATCCATCCACATATTTAATACAAAAGAACAGTACACCATACAAGATAACAAATAAAGTGAATATGCACCAAGTATGACATTCGATAACGCATTTGTTATGGTTAGAAAGAAACGGGAAAGGTCTCGCAGGGGGTTAAATCTTATGCACTAATGACACAATTGGTTTTTTAACAAAATAATTCTGTTATATATATTTATATATACTAATGGAAACCTAATCACTTTTAGTTGATCAACATTGCACAGGGTAAACAATTAACTACGTGAATCAATAACATAACGGAATTTTAAATTAAACTTCCTATTTTCCCATAGCATGAACAGTGATTAGCCTACTTAAAATACAGTAATTATGATCACAGAAAGTAAATAAAATAAAATAAAAAAAATAAAAAAAATAGAGGGGGGGGGCGGTTGAACCGGCCCTAGGGGCGGTTGAACCGGCCCTAGGCGGGGCGCGCAGGGGCGGCCGAGCCGGGGCGGCTGAGCCGGCGGCGGGCGGCCGGGCTGGCAAGGGCGGGCGGCGCAGGGGGCGGCCGAGCCGGCCGAGCAGGGGGGCGGGGCGGCCGAGCCGCTGGGCGCGCAGGGGCGCGGGGCAGGGCGCGGGGAAGGGGAGGGAGAAGAGGGGGAGGGAGGAGAGGGGGAGGGGGAGGGGGCTCACCGGCGGGGATCGACGGCGAGGGGCGGCCGGCGGCAGGGGGCGGCGCGGCGGCCTAGGGTAGAGGGCAGGGGCGGCGGCGGCTTAGGGTGAGGGGGCAGGGGCGGCGGCGGCTTAGGGTGAGGGAGAGAAAATGAGAGAAAATGAGAGGGAGGGAGAGAGAATTGGGAAAAATAGAGGGGGTGGGGGGGCGGCTTGGGCCAATTGGGCCCAAGGGGGGGGCGCCAGGGGGCGGCTGGGCCGGCCGGGGTCGGCCCAGGGCGCGGGAGAGAGAGAAAGGGGAGAGAGAAAGAAAGATAAAAGATTTTCCGCTTGTTCTCGAAATCCGATCTTTTAGATGAATGCGATTGCACTTTCAAACAACCAAAAATGCAAGGGCGGCATGGTGCATCAAACAACATAAAGTATTTAGGGTTTTTTAATACCTACGGGAATTCCAAACCGAATCCCGCTAAACTTTGAAAAAGGTCAAGGTTTAGCGAGGGGAAAAAGAAAAGGGAAAGGTAACGCCCGAATTTTGGCGAGTAAAGAAAAGAAAAAATTCAACTGCAAAATTCGGGGCGTTACAGACAGCCTATTCGATTCACCCTGGTAGTGAGAAGATGTATCAGGATCTGAAGAAGAAATTCTGGTGGTACAGAATGAAGAGGGAAATCGCAGAGCATGTGGCTATGTGCGATAGTTGCCGAAGAATTAAGGCAGAGCACCAGAGACCTGCTGGATTGTTGCAACCGTTGCAGATCCCTCAGTGGAAATGGGATGAAATTGGTATGGATTTCATAGTTGGATTGCCTCGCACTCGAGCCGGCTACGATTCCATTTGGGTAGTGGTGGACCGCTTGACCAAGTCAGCCCACTTCATACCTGTCAAGACCAACTATAGCAGTGCAGTATTGGCAGAATTGTATATGTCTCGGATCGTTTGTCTTCATGGTGTGCCAAAGAAGATAGTGTCAGACAGAGGAACGCAGTTCACCTCTCATTTCTGGTAGCAGTTGCATGAAGCTTTGGGCACGCATCTGAATTTCAGTTCAGCTTATCATCCGCAGACAGATGGCCAGACCGAAAGGACCAATCAAATTCTTGAAGATATGTTGAGAGCCTGTGCGTTGCAAGATCAGTCCGGATGGGATAAGAGATTGCCTTATGCAGAGTTTTCCTATAACAACAGTTACCAGGCCAGTTTGAAGATGTCACCATTTCAGGCGCTCTATGGAAGGAGTTGTAGAACTCCGTTGCAATGGGATCAGCCCGGAGAAAAGCAAGTGTTTGGGCCAGACATTTTGCTTGAAGCCGAAGAGAACATCAAGATGGTCCGAGAGAATCTGAAGATAGCGCAATCGAGGCAGCGAAGCTATGCAGACACAAGAAGAAGAGAGCTGAGTTTCGAAGTCGGAGACTTTGTCTATCTGAAAGTGTCACCGATCAGAGGAGTCAGAAGATTCGGAGTGAAAGGCAAGCTAGCACCCCGCTACATTGGTCCGTATCAGATTCTTGCAAGACGTGGAGAAGTGGCCTATCAGCTCAGTTTGCCCGAGAATTTGTCTGCTGTGCATGATGTCTTTCATGTGTCTCAGATGAAGAAGTGCTTGCGTATACCAGAAGAGCAGTTGCCAGTGGAAGGTCTTGAAGTCCAAGAGGACTTGACCTACGTTGAGAAGCCAGTGCAAATCCTTGAGGTTGCAGACAGAGTCACCCGAAGGAAGACTATCAGAATGTGCAAAGTCAAATGGAATCATCACTCTGAGGAAGAAGCAACCTGGGAGCGTGAAGACGATCTGATGGCTAAATACCCTGAGCTCTTTGCTAGCCAACCCTGAATCTCGAGGGCGAGATTCTTTTAAGGGGGATAGGTTTGTAACGCCCTGAATTTGGGGGTAGAATTTTTTCTTCTTTTCTCTCACCAAATTCAGGCGTTACTCTCTTTTCTCTTTCCCCGTTTGCTCCTTCTTTCCAATTTTAAACCAGTATAGCGGCAGGTGTCCGTGTCATGTATAAACCAAAACCTAAGTGTCATGGGTGTTGCATCATGCCGAAGCACATTTCTTTGTCTGATGTTGAGTGTTCGTCTCATTCCGTTCCGGATTTCGGTTCGCGATTTAATTCCGTTTAGTGGTCCGCGCTCGTCGTGGGTTTTCGATCCGCGAAGTGGCTCGGCCCAACCTAGCCCAGCCCAGCCGGCCCGGCCCGCCCCGGCCTGCGCGCCCCTGGCGCCCAAACCCCCCATGCGCCCCCCCTCCTCCCTCTCTCTCTCATTTGGATCTCCCGCGCAACAACCTCTCCTCTCCTTCTTCCACCTCTCTCTCCCCGTGGTGCCCTAGGATTTGGAGACGGCGATCACCGGATTTTGGACCCCGAGGTGAGCTCCCCTCCCCTCCCCTTCTCCTCTCTCTCTCCCTCTCCCTCCTCTTCTTCCCCCCCGCGCGCGCCCTCCCTCTCCCCTGCCCGCGCGCGACCCCGTCCCCGCCCTTCCCCCGGCTGCGGCGGCGCTCCCCGCCCCTGCCCGCCCGGCGGCGCCCGCCCCTCCCTCGGCCCCGCGGCGCCCGCTCCCCGCCCCTGCTCGCCCGCGGCGGCGGCGCCCGCCCTCCCCTGGCCCGCGGCGGCGCTCCCTGCCCGCCCGCGCGGCGCTCCCCGCCCCCTCCCCGGCGCGGCGGCGCCCGCCCCCGCCCCTCCCCGCGGCGGCGCCCGCCCGTCCCGGCCCCGTGGCGGCGCTCGCCCGCCCGCTCCTCCCCTGCTCGCGCGCAGCGCGGCCCCGGCGCGCCCCCGGCATGGCCCGGCGCGGCCCCGGTGGCCCCTGCTCGCCGGCGCGACCCCGGCGCGGCCTCCGGCCCCCGGCGCGTCCCCGGCGCGGCCCCGGCCGACTCGGCCGCCCCTGGCCGGTTCAACCGCCCCGACCCCGGCCCGGTCGCCCGTTCCCCTGTCCCGGCCTCGCCCGACCGTATCTTCGCTCGCCCGCGCTCGCGGTGATTATTTGTTAATTAGCGTGTTGCGTCGCGCGCTTCGCCGCGCGACGGATCTGTCTAAATTCCGATTCTATCTTGTGTTGCGTCGTGCGCCTCGTCGCGCGACTATCCATTTTTGTTTCAGGTTGTTTAAGGTGTAACGCCGCGTGTGTATTCACGCGACATTCCACTTTGGACTCAGTTTAGCCGACGTATGTCGTCGTGCGCTTCGTCGCGCGACGCTTAACGTCTCCCCTTAACTAAGGCGAAGTGTCTCACTGCGTGCTCGGTCGCGCGACGAGTCGTTAACTTCTTAATTTGTTTTAGAGAGCTTTGTCGCGCGTCTCGCCACGCGACCATCTTTTATTTATCTCCACCTGCTTATAATAATTAGACATGAAACATGACTTTACTTTACGCTAAACATAGTGTCTACATTAAATTTCCTTCCATTAAGCGAGTGGTTAATTTATAATCATGTAACGTGATCGTTTCTCGACTGTCTTTTCCTCTTTCTCTCTTAACCATACTCGCGAGCCCGCGTGGAACGTCTGTTTACTTATTGCATTCTATTGTATGGTGTACTGTTCTTTTGTATTGAATATGTGGATGTATGTATGTTTGCGCTCGCATAGAGAACGATCCGGTTGAAGAGCCCGAGGAACTCGCAGGAGAAGCCCCTGAGCAGCAGTCGGTTGGTGGAGGCAAGTGTCCCTTGACCTATCTCTGTCCTATTCATTATTTAATTCACCTCCCGCTTTACACATTTATGCCTAAGGATTGACTAGCTTTTGTTATCCATGTCCTTGATTACCTATTTGGGTTGGATTATTATTGTTTAGCTTTATGCTATTGCTCAAACTCTAATCAATGAACATGATGAGAATATCTATGATACGCTGTTTTCCCTTCTTTTATTATGATGTTGTACTTGTGGTCTTCAAGGGGGCTCGAGCGGTTTCTCGAGTGCCTCTCCGTAAGGACCTGTTCTATGGATGACCGCCCGGGAAAACAGTGCAACCATGAGGGTGGAATGGGATGCCCTTAGCTGAATAATTAGAGGATCCGGGGTGTAGTTCACTTAGCCGTCGTGCCGTCAATGGGGCTCGGTGTATGCGGCTCACTCTGCCAAGTTTGGGTTCGCCCCTTGGGGAGGAGTGCGGTGCATTTAGGAAACCTAACGGGTGGCTACAGCCCCGGGGAATCTTTGTAAAGGCTATGTAGTGATGCCCTGCTGGGTCACCTTGGTAGTGATCAATGGAGAGTCATGATCTCCGGGCAGAATGGGAATCACGGCTTGTGGGTAAAGTGCACAACCTCTGCAGAGTGTTTGAAAACTGATATATCAGCCGTGCTCGCGGTTATGAGCGGCCAAGGGAGCTCCAGTGATTAGTGGTACTTGATCAGAGATACTTTGGTACAGGTGGTTATGAGATTGATGGTTTTGGTTATGACTATGGTGCTGGTAAGTGGTACTCTTTCCGTTTGGAAAGGAGTACGTTTGGGTTAATAACTTGGGTTAATGCTAAAACTTGGCTTTCTACTAGTAAGTAATAATCTGACCAACTAAAAGCAACTGCTTGACTTATCCCCACATAAAGCTAGTCCACTACAGCCAAACAGGATACTTGCTGATTATGTTGATGTGTACTCACCCTTGCTCTACACACCAAACCCCCCCATCCCCAGGTTGTCAGCATTGCAACCACTGCTCAGGCGAAGATGAAGCTGTGGAAGGAGACTTCCAGGAGTTCCAAGACTACGACGAGTTCTAGGTGTGGGTTAGCGGCAACCCCCAGTCGGCTGCCTGTGAAGGCCGCGGTTATCTACGTTTCTCTTCCGCACTTTGATTTATTGTAAGGACTATATGGACGTCTCAGACGTGTGATGTAATCGACTATTATTTCCCTTCTTAATACTATTTGAGCACTGTGTGATGATGTCCATGTTATGTAACTGCTGTGTACGTGAATAACTGATCCTGGCACGTACATGGTTCGCATTCGGTTTGCCTTCTAAAACCGGGTGTGACACTCATGAATACCATTCGTCGTTTGGAGCCATTAGTTGACTTCAGATCAACAAGTAAAATGACCATCAGGATCTAACGCTCACAAATACATTCACTGGTTGCATTTTGCGTTTAAGCACATAGGAAAATATGTGTGTAGATAATGGTAGTAAAGTGCACGGTATCAGGCCAATGCTGCCAAGCAAATATTTTTATATGCATAGATGTATAGTCCAGCTCGTTTTTATCACTGCCCATGGTTTACCCAATTACTCATACTGTTCTGAAATTGGGTACCAATTTGTGCAACATTTTTAAGTATTATAATTTTGAGAGAGAATTTATAACAATAGTTAATAATTTGTGATGTTGCCAGCAGGGCAAACATTTCTCCTCATATTATATACCAATTTATTCTATAAAGCATTATTTCGATCTCTTCGTTGTTCGGCAAAAAGAGAAGCTTTGGAATAGAACAAACAAGGCTAATAATTCATTTTTATCTGGGAAAAATCACCATATAACTAGCTTTTCATGAAACAAATTATGATAACTGCTTGGCAAGAACGAAACAAGACTGGTATCCACCTAGGATCCGTCTTCAACAACAGATAGTACTGCTCTCATATGAAGAAATCATCAGGAGTAGAGAGGATACACCAGGTCTCTATAAGATCTTCATATTTCTATCACAAATTATCATCACTAATAGTCTAGTGGTCAAGACATATGACTCTTCTGGCTCCGAGGACCAAGGACATGTTAATGTCTAATCTAGCTTCAAGCTCTGTGGTGATGTAGGATTTCATAGTTATTTGTCTACTCTTCTCACTTCTGATAGATCGGAGATAGATAATGGTAAGCATGCCAAAGGGTGGAATTCAGTGTAGTTCGGCTACATAAACCCAATGTATGTGTCCATTCAGGACCGACCTTTACCATTTAGCTTACAGTGTATACCAAATTATCAAAGGACTATCCCGAGTCAATTCAGTGACTATAAGTATTTACAATTCCGAAAGATGTATGCTACACAAGTATAGAGGTCCTAGATAGAACAAGTAAAGTGGTTCGACAGGAACACACTATGGCTTTCACACCAACATAGTGAAAAAATTCTCAGAATAACCTCTCGGTATACTCGCAACTTCGTGTTGCTAGCGATTACATGTCCTTTTATCTCATAGTTTGTTTCATATCATTTAGCGATAGAGAGAGCAATATGCTAACATCTGGTTGAGCAATACATGGCTGAGATTTATAGTCTTAAATCATTTGGTAAGGCCTTTTGCTTACTAATAGAATCCCAATTTGTGATGTCTTCTATACCAAAAAGGATTTCATGCATTATATTATATATCTTCGGGTTACTTCGGGTAAAACTTTATGCATGAGGAGAGAGCAAAGAATTAACTTATCTGTGTTTTATTGTATTTCAATTTAATTTCCCAGATTATTCAAGCACTATAGAGCTTGATATAGTTGTTATGGCCACTTGGCAATATAAATAAATATATGATGCCACACAAAACAATCAAATAAAATATAGAGTTAAACAACCTTGTTTATGAAGGTTGCGCTATGCTGTGACTTCAGGGGCTCGAATAATCCACCACATTCCACGTGAGTACAAGCTCCAGCGTATCTGGCGTCAACGTGTGTGTGGCCATCAAGGCTACGGCAACGAATAAGCCTCCGTAACAAGCGCAACAGGCGCAATTGTGGCTCGATAGTCGAGGTACAGGATAAGTCCACGCAACGTGCGCAACAGACGCAATTGTGGCTCGCTGATCATGGCGACTGAATCGTGCTTGCAAGGCATGCAAAAAATACGCGACTCGGTGATGGTGATCCGACTCAACGGGAGTGGTCCGACTAAGTGAGAGTACAACATAGCAACCACATGATGCAGCCATGTTCGTACGACACAAATAACGTGTCGTGTTGCCAGGGCGCAACCAATGCTCGCCAATGCCATAACTCAACCGATTAATAACAAAGTTTGATCGACATGTTTGAGTACCCACTATACAGTTTAATCGCTCGATATGAGTCCAAAAGTTCAACATAATATAAATATTTAGAGCGATTTAAATATGCACAATATAGAGTTTACATGCATTTTAATATTTTTCTGCTAAATATCTACCACGATAAATAAAAGTAGAAAAATAAACACCAAAATTAATGCATGAGCATAACACATCAGGTGTAAAAGGCAACTTCCTTGTATGTAAGCATGCATTTTTCTAGTAATTATTTACTACAAAAAATAATTAATTAAGATGCATACTGTAACAGAAAGCATGTCTTATTCTATTTATTATTTGCATCTATAAAATATTATAGAAAAATCACGCATGTAATTATCCGCATCCGCTCATGTTGTGCGTGGGCGTTCCTAGTCGTTTCTGGTTGGTCAAACGGAAGTGGTCCCTCACCTTTTTTCACGGCAAGAAACAAGTGCTGGACGGAGCCGTCCAGTGCAATGCAACATAAAACATGTTTCATTCTATTTATTATTTGCAACATAAAATAAATCATATGGAGGATGCATATAAATTAAAATTAGACCTAATTAATTTAACGAGAATTAATAGGTAAAATGGTAATCTTTTTTTCTAGCCGCATGCACTCATGCGCCACCAGGTGTGGAAGGCGTGCGTGGCCACCAACTAGATCCATCTTTTTAGAAGCTTCTTTGACCGGCTCTCTTTTTTATCGGGATTGGATCTGACCGCTTTCTACGGATGACGGACATCGGACGACACATTGCACTATCGCTCTTCGGTGTTGTGGGACTGGACGGTAGCGACGCTTGCCCGGGTGCAACACCACGACGGTGATGGCAGTTCGTCGCGCACGGTTCACAGCACTTGCACAACAACATAGCAAGAATAGTAAACATATTGTTCTATTGTGTAGAGGGAGAATCGAAGCCTGTCGCGTAGGACAGTTCGGCTAGGCCGAGGGACCTGCCGGCTTGATGGAGAGTTGATGCCGATCGGATCCGCAGCAACGTCAAGGTAGAGCGTGCTGATAACGTGTTGAGAACTACGTTACCACGGATCACTAGATCCGCTTCATTCCCTCTCGTCAGCAGATTAGGCGCGAGAAGCTGTAGAAGACCCGTCTCCCTTCCCATAAGCATAACAGAGAGCACACAAGACACATGATGTAGGGTTGGGCGTCTGGCCTCTTTCTCTTCTCTGTATTATGAAGGGGTGTACAAGTTCCTTATATAGAGATGTGAGACCCCTCAAGGGCAAAGCAGATATTTGCCCATATAACCCTAACTAGTGTTACTTAACATCACTGGGGTGTTACACAAATCTTTTTTTTGTCACAGTGCTGACTTTTTTACTCACGATTCATGGCAATATACGCTAGTAAGCTAGCAGTATAAAATACATAGGCTCGTGCTAAGAATAGCAAGCGTAAAAGAATCGTTTAAAAGACTATGTCCAGCAGCCGTCTTTCACGTAGGCTTGGGCAAGATAGGTGTCCACTTTGTAATTACTCTAGATGAGACAAACTCTCTATGACTTTGGCTACAACCTGAGCAAAAGTCCACTCCTATTTAATAATGAGAGTGCGATCCACATGGTGGAAAATCCTATTGATAACAGTTGCACTAAGCACGTAGACACCGTCACCACTTTTTGAGAGCCACTCACAAAGGGAAGATATCGTAATAGACCATATGAGCACCCACCGCCAATTAGCAAATATCTTCACCAAGCTACTAGATGAAAAAAGATTTTGTGAGTTGAGAAGTGAGCTAACATCCTAGATTCTTGAAACGTAGATTGAAGTATTGCACATTTTTATATACCTTTTATTGGTATTGTTTCTCAATTATTCACATTATGATTGTGCCAAGGTTCAAGTTGTAGAAAATCACCTCCAGACCTCACAATTCCAAGTGTAGCGATGCACGCATTTAGGGGGGAGGATAGTCTACAAATTGACGTTTTTTAGACTAACAATGCTTTCAAGTTGATCATGTGTGTAGTCTCAAGGTTTGAAAGAGAAATGGTGAAAATTTTGACAAAGAAGGGCACTTCCACTACATTTTGGTTTCAAAGATTTTTTTGTCTTGATTCACTTGGTTTTCATTGCTTCTATTTCTTCATTCTCTTTGTGATGGCAATAAGAAAGGCCATATGAATTTCTCCATTTTTTGTGCTTAATACCAAAGGGGGAGAAATTAGAGGCCAAAGCAAATGGACCACCCACCAATTGAGTTTTCAAAAATCTTGTCTTTTGAACTTCTATTTTGATTCAAAAACCTATTGATATCATAGAGTAGCTCTTATTATGGAAATTGCTAATAGATTGAGTTTTTTATAAAAAAAGTTGGTAAATGGGCTTATGCACTTATAGAGTATGACTTGGCCTATGAATTTTTGAAAACTATGAAAGGTTAGGTTGTAGCTGGTTATATGGTAGGGAATCGAATTGATAATTCTTCTAAAGTAGATATACCATACATTATTGTTACCAGTGGCAGAGAACGAAATATTTTTTTGGTATGGCTCAAACTAATGGCTAATGCTCTTGCTTCATGCCACGGCCACAGGCCTGCAGGCCACTTTAGCACTAAATTCATGCTGCAAGAAATAGTCTTCAAACAAAAAAGAGAAGGGAGAATCTTGTACTTTAGTCTCAAGTTATAAGCAAAACAAAGTGAATTATTTTTGCCTTGCTATGTTAGGCTCATTTTTTTCCATGGCGGTTAACAAGGCTTAGTGGCAGACTATCCCTAATCCCAACGTAGGCATATATTTGTGTGAACCAGTACTGTCGGCGTTTCGAGACCGGGGGTCCCTGGACCGACGAGTGAAATGTCGCCGCGTGCCCCAGCCCAGATGGGTCGGCGCGAGACGGAGCGCGAAGGGGGGAAAAAGGCAGCCGGAGCGAGAGGGAGGTGGAAATCCCGCGGCCTTCGTGTTTGTCCCGCGCCCAGGTCGGGTGCGCTTGTAGTAGGGGGTTACAAGCGTCCACGTGGGAGGGGAGCGAGCGGCCTCGCGCGAGCGCCTGTCTCGTCATCTTCCCTGTGCGGCCAACCCTCTCTAAGAGGGCCCTGGTCCTCCCTTTTATAGGCGCAAGGAAATGATCCAGGTGTACAGTGGGGGGTGTAGCAGAGTGCTAACGTGTCTAGCGGAGGAGAGCTAGCGCCCTAAGTACACGCCATTGTGGCAGCCGGAGAGGTTTTGGCACCCGGTTCATGTGGTGTCGTGGCCATCGGAGGAGCGCTGGAGCCTGGCAGAAGGACAGCTGTCGGGGCTGTCGAGTCCTTGCTGACGTCCTCTTGCTTCCGTAAGGGGGCTGAGAGCCGCCGTCGTCATAGAGCGTGCGGGGCGCCATCATTACTTGTCTGGCGGAGCGAGCCAGATAGGACGCCGGTCTTGTTCCCCGTAGCCTGAGTCAGCTTGGGGTAGGGTAATGATGGCGCCTCCTGTTGACGTGGTCGGTCCGTCCCCTAGGTTGGGCGATGTGGAGGCTCCTCCGAGGTCGAGGTCGAGTCTGTCTTCCGAGGCCGAGGTCGAGTCCGAGCCCCTGCGTCGGGCGAGGCGGAGACCGTCGGCGGAGGCCAGGGCTGAGTCCAAGCCCTGGGGTCGGGCGAAGCGGAGTTCGTCGTCTTCAGGGGCTGAGACCGAGTCCGAGCCCTGGGGTCGGGCGGAGTGGAGTTCGTCGTCTTCCGGGGCTGAGCCCGAGTCCGAGCCCTGGGTCAGGCGGAGCGGAGTTCGCCGTCTTCCGGGGCCGAGCCCGAGTCCGAGCCCTTGGTCGGGCGGAGCGGAGTTCGCCGTCTTCCGGGGTTGAGCCCGAGTCCGAGCCCTGGGTCGGGCGGAGCGGAGTTCGCCGTCTTCCGGGGCTGAGCCCGAGTCCGAGCCCTGGGTCGGGCGGAGTGGAGTTCGCCGTCTTCCGGGGCTGAGCCCAAGTCCGAGCCCTGGGTCGGGCGGAGCGGAGTTTCCTATGGTGCCTGAGGCCGGGCCTGGCTGCCTGTCAGCCTCACTCTGTCGAGTGGCACAGCAGTCGAAGCGGCGCAGGCGGCGCTGTCCTTCTGTCAGGCCGGTCAGTGGAGCGGCGAAGTGACTGCGGTCACTTCGGCTCTATCGACTGGAGGACGCGCGTCAGGATAAAGGTGTCAGGCCACCTTTGCATTAAATGCCCCTGTGATTTGGTCGGTTAGCGTGGCGATTTGGCCAGGGTTGCTTCTTGGCGAAGACTGGGCCTCGGGCGAGCCGAAAGTATGTTCGTCGCTGGAGGGGGGCCTCGGGCGAGACGTAGATCCTCCGGGGTCGGCTGCTCTTGCCCGAGGCTGGGCTAGGGCGAGGCGTGATCGAGTCCCTCGAATGGACCGATCCCTGACTTAGTCGCACCCATCAGGCCTTTGCAGCTTTGTGCTGATGGGGGTTACCAGCTGAGAATTAGGAGTCTTGAGGGTACCCCTAATTATGGTCCCCGACAGTAGCCCCCGAGCCTCGAAGGGAGTGTTAACACTCGCTTGGAGGCTTTTGTCGCACTTTTTTGCAAGGGGACCAGCCTTTCTCGGTTGTGTTTTGTTCCGGTGGGTGCGCGCGAGCGCACCCGCCGGGTGTAGCCCCCGAGGCCTCGGAGGAGTGGTTTGACTCTTCCGAGGTCTTAATGCCTCGCGCAATGCTTCGGCTGGTCTGGTCGTTCCCTCATGCGAGCTGGCCGTAGCCCGGGTGCACAGTCGAGTCCCAAGTCCTCGAGCTGGTATGTTGACGCTGTCAACGGTTTGGACGGAGCCGGGTTTGCGAGAGCAGCCCCCGAGCCTCTGCACAGGGCGAGAGGACGGTCAAGGGCAGACTCGACTTTTTTACATACGCCCCTGCGTCGCCTTTCCGCAAGGAGGAGGGGGGAAAGCGCCATGTTGCCCTCGGAGGGCGCCAAACATGGTGTCTCCGGTGAGCTGCTGGCGGGTAATCCGAGTGGACGCCCGTGCCCCATTTGTTAGGGGTCGGCTAGAGGCCCGGAGGCGCGCTCAAAAGTACCTGCGGGTGATCTGCCGGACCCGGTCCCCTGTCGACGGGGTCCGAGGGCTCGATGCCTCCCTCTGATGGGATTTCGTTACAAGATCGTTCCCGCTGGTCTCGGAAATGTCCTAGGGTACCTCGGGAGCGTAGCCCGAGCCTCGGTTATGTATCGAACGTACCCAGGGTCATCCCTCGCTCTATGTCTGAGGCGGCTGTGAACCCTTCGAGGGCCAGCCTACGAACCCCTGATCAGTAGTGGGCGCGGAGCCCGAGTAGCCTGAGGCGGCCGTTGAACCCTTCCGAGGGGCCGGCCTTCGAACCTCTGACCAGTAGTGGGTGTGGAGCCCACGCGCTCTGAGGCGGCTGTTAAACCCCTCCGAGGGGCCAGCCTTTGAACCTCTGATCAGTAGGGAGGCTCGGAGCCTGTTTCCTTCACGGAGAAGGATCCTTTTCGGGGTATCCCCCTTTCCCGGCCCCTGTTGTAAGAGAGAGAAAGAGGAAAAAGGAAAAGGATACGAAATTGAATGACGCGGCGTACCTTTTTTGATGCGGTCATTATGGCGAAGGCGAAGCGTCGCTCGCTTCCCCTGCCAGAGGCGCCGCCTGTCCCGCCGCGGAGTTAATGCGACGGGGCGAGTGGTTCGCGGGGCGGCCGTTGCGCGTGCGCGAGCCGTTCGAGGAACGGAACACGGGCGCGTCGTCTTCACGCCGCGAGAGAGGGTTCTCTCACTGCCCCAGGATGGGACGTAGGCTTGGCTGACGACGTGACCGCTGCTCCCGCCCGCCTGCCACCGCCATTACTGCCGGCCCATTTTTGGCCGTATTGACCGTCGTGCCTGGCTGACACTGCTGGGTCGTACGCAGGGTTGCCTCGAGTCGCGGTACTGGTTCCGTAGTCGAGGAGGCGTGGCAGTGGTGCGAGTGTCGATGACGCGTGGGCGTGGGCCCCCATGCTGGGTGCGTTGGAAGTCGGAGGGGCGCGCCCACTTGGCGCGGTTGCATGCCGCCTGCATGGCTGCCCGCCCTTTCGCCCGCTGGTCTGGGCGAAAGCGGAGGAATGCTCGTAACCGCTGGGCGGTTGCATGCACCACGCGCGGCGGTTTGGCTTCTTCTGCTCTGGGCCAGCTTGCATGACGCGTGGGACCCAGCCCCCACGCCGTATTGGGGGGACCTTGGAGGGTGTTGGAGAAGACTCAGCCCACGACGGCTGGGGACGCAAGTAGGGAGAGTCGCCTTTAAAAGGATGGTGACCCCCTTGAAAGGCGACCATGTCTTCGCGCTCCCTTATGCATCGTGTCTTTCCACCTTCCGAGCCCCCGGATGGGGGACACCCGCAATCCTTCCGCCTTGTCGTTGGGGGAACGCAACTCTGTGGGAGTTGGTACCTTTCAGCCATCGTTCGGCTTCAAGGATTTTCATCATGCAGCCCGGCTGCACCCCTCCGCCGGCGGTCACCCAAGACGGTGACCTCCAGTTCGATGGCGGGGAAAGCAAGCCGGGCTGCGGCCTCTGCACCTCCCTCAACCTCAAGGATTTTCATCATCAGTGCTTGGGAGGGGAGTGTGCCGAGTTGGGGTCGCCCCTGCGCGGGCGGCGGCCCGCTCCTTCCCTCTGTGATCGGGGGGAAGGGCGTTCGCCGTTCGTGGCGCTGGCAGCTGCCGCGTGCCTAGCTCTCTGACCCGAGTGGCTTCGGAGCCGCTCCCGGCGCCGCCTTCTGCCACGGCATCTGGAAGAGGTTCTTCTGCCGACGAGATAGCCGGGGCCGCCCACGGACCGACCTCCAACTCTACGGCCTTCTGCCCGTCCTTGCCTCACAAGTAAGGGCACGGGCGAGGGCCTTATGGCAGCAGCATCCGCCCTGAGGTCATCGCTGCTGCTGTTCGGCCCCCCGGAGCAGAAGTCGTCGTCGTTGCCGCTGCTGGAGTGGGCGACGGCGAGCTGTTCGTCGGTCTTCTGTTGCTCCACAGGCCCCCCAATCGTGTGGGGTTGTTCGTACCTGCGGAGGTGGAACCGGAGTTCCGTTTGTAATGGCACCTTGAATGCCGGTCTTTTGTTCATTGTGGCTGTCGGGGCCTGAACGTGTATGTATTTTTGGCGCGGAGCCGTGTTTTTTCCTCATTTTCGAGCACTAAGACTCACCTGTTGGTTGTCTGAACCGCTTCACCAAGCGTGAGTCGCCCCATGCAAAGGTGACGAGTCAGGTATCCGTATCCCGGAGGCGTAGGAGTCCCTCGGCTCGGTCTGCCTTGTTGTCCGAGGCTTCTCTTGCTTAGTTAAAGGAACCCCTCGGCCGCCCTTCGATGAGCCGAAGCCAGGGGTAGCGGTGTCAGCACGGACAGAGGCAGAGTTGGCTCAAAAAGAAGACTTGGTCAGCCGGAGCCTGGCCGGGTCGTCCGTTAGCGGAACCGACGCCGGAGTTGATCTGCCGAGGCCTCGGGCCGGGCTGATGTCTTCGGGGGACAGCTGGCCGAGGCCTCGGGGTGACCAGCCGAGCCGCCTGCTCGAGCCGGATTCTTGGAGGAGACCCTGGCGGCGATGGCCCGGGCGTGATGATGACGTCGTCCTTCAGAGTGAAGATCCTCGGACCGCGTCGCCGTCCGAGGCTAGGTCGGACCTCGCCGAAGGTGTAGTCGATGCCGAGGGTGCTGCTGCTCCCTTCAACTAATGAGATCCGAGCCTGCAGGATCGGATTATCTTGTAGCGTGTGTTTTCTGCGGCCGTCGAGGCCCAAACACGCAATCGCCGTGTTGTAAAGCTGTGTTTCTTTTCCTCTTGTTTCGAGTATCTGGACTTTTTCATCGGTAACAGATTTGTCTGTGCGAGCGAGAGTTGCTTTTCACGGAAGGTGATGAGTGAGG
This sequence comes from Zea mays, assembly GCF_902167145.1. NCBI lineage: Eukaryota > Viridiplantae > Streptophyta > Magnoliopsida > Poales > Poaceae > Zea > Zea mays. Next base: position 24,956,620 of record NC_050100.1, on the reverse strand, counting down.
TATCCGTATCCCAGAGGCATAGGAATCCCTCGGCTCGGTCGGCCTTGCCGCTTACGCGCACTCTTGCCCGTCCATAGGGTTTTGTCACCGACGCAGTCGAGATGGCCCGAAGAATCGCTTCGGCAGAGGAGCTTTCGAGCGTGAAGACTTGTTCGGTCCGCGGAATCACTTATCCGAACGCGAGTTACTTATCGCAGAAGGTGATGAGTGAGGTATCCGTATCCCGGAGGCGTAGGAGTCCCTCGGCTCGGTCAGCCTTGGCTGCTTACGTGTACTCCATCGTTTTCAGGATCCACTTTCGAAGTAGTCGAAAAGCACGAAAGACATTCTGGCAGAAAGGATCTTTTTTCGAGGAAAATTTCGACGCAGAGGGGGTTCCCCCCTTTTAGCCCCCGAGGGAGGGTCGGGCTTTGCCGAGGCAAGGCTGACCCTTCCTTGATGACTAAACTTTGCGTGGGAGCGAGGTATATGAACAACTTGAAAGCATCTTAAGGGTAGAAGCGACGTAGCTGTTGGATGTTCCAAGCGTTGCTGTAGACCTTGCCTTGACTGTTGGCCAGCTTGTACGTTCCGAGCTTCAGAACTTTGGCGATGACGAACGGCCCTTCCCAGGGAGGCATGAGCTTGTGCCGCCCTCGGGCGTCCTGTCGCAGCCGAAGCACCAGGTCGCCCACCTGGAGGTCTCGGGACCGGACCCCTCGGGCGTGGTAGCGTCGCAGGGACTGCTGATACCGCGCCGAGTGTAGTAAGGCCATGTCCCGAGCCTCTTCCAGCTGGTCCAGCGAGTCTTCTCGACTAGCTTGGTTGCTTTGGTCGGCGTAGGCCCTCGTCCTCAGGGAGCCATATTCTAAGTCTGTGGGCAAGATGGCCTCGACCCCATAGACTAGAAAGAACGGCGTGAAGCCCGTGGCTCGGCTCGGTGTTGTCCTCAGGCTCCAGACCACCGAGGGGAGTTCCTTCATCCATCGCTTGCCGAACTTGTTGAGGTCGTTGTAGATCCGAGGCTTGAGTCCTTGTAGAATCATGCCGTTGGCACGCTCTACTTGCCCATTCGTCATGGGGTGAGCCACGGCGGCCCAGTCCACCCGGATGTGGTGATCTTCGCAGAAGTCTAGGAACTTTCTGCCGGTGAACTAGGTGCCGTTGTCGGTGATGATGGAGTTTGGGACCCCAAAACGATGGATGATGTTGGTGAAGAACGCCACCGCCTGTTCGGACCTGATGCTGTTTAGGGGTCGGACCTCGATCCACTTGGAGAATTTGTCGATGGCGACCAACAGGTGCGTGTAGCCCTCGGGTGCCTTCTGCAAGGGGCCGACGAGGTCCAGACCCCACACAACAAAAGGCCAGGTGATGGGTATCGTCTGCAGAGCCTGAGCGGTTAGGTGGGTCTGCCTCACGTAGAACTGACACCCTTCGCAGGTGCGGACAATTCTAGTGGCGTCGGCCACCGCCGTCGGCCAGTAGAAACCTTGTCGGAAGGCGTTTCCAACAAGGGCTCGAGGTGCTGCGTGATGGCCGCAAGCCCCCGAATGTATCTCTCGTAGGAGCTCCTGACCTTCGGCGATGGGGATGCATCGCTGGAGGATGCCTGAGGGGCTGCGGTGGTAGAGCTCCTTCCCATCCCCCAGCAAGACGAACGACTTGGCGCGTCGCGCCAACCGCCGAGCTTCGGATCGGTCGAGGGGTAGCTCTCCTCGGTGGAGATATCACAGGTACGGGGTCTACCAGTTTCGATTAGGCGTGACCCCGCTTCGCTCCTCCTCGACGCGCACTGCCTCACCCTTGGGGGCCGAGGGTGCCTCAGGCCGAGCCGAGGGTGCCTCGGGCCGAGCCGAGGGTACCTCGGGCTGGGCCGAGGGTGCCTCGGGCTCGGGCGTGTCGTCGATCTTGACGGAGGGTTGATGCAGGTCTCGGGAGAAGACGTCCGGGGGAACCGTTGTTTGCCCCGAGGCTATTTTAGCCAGCTCGTCCGCAGTCTCGTTGTAGCGCCGGGCGATGTGGTTGAGCTCGAGCCCGTAGAACTTGTCTTCCAGGCGCCGAACCTCATCGCAGTAGGCCTCCATCTTCGGGTCGCGACAGTGCGAGTTCTTCATGACTTGGTCGATGACGAGTTGCGAGTCACCGCGAGCATCGAGGCGTCGGACCCCTAGCTCGATGGCGATGCGCAATCCGTTGACCAGAGCCTCGTACTCAGCCACATTGTTGGACGCCGGGAAGTGGAGGCGTAGCACGTAGCGTAGATGCTTTCCGAGGGGCGAGATGAAGAGCAGGCCTGCGCCTGCTCCTGTCTTCATCAGCGACCCGTCGAAGAACATGCTCCAGAGTTCCGGTTGGATCGGAACTGTTGGGAGCTGGGTGTCGACCCACTCAGCCACGAAGTCCGCCAAGACCTGTGACTTGATGGCCTTCCGAAGGGTGAACGAGATCGTTTCGCCCATAATTTCCACCGCTCACTTTGCGATTCTACCCGAGGCCTCTCGGCACTGGATGATCTCCCCAAGGGGAAGGATGATACCACAGTTACCGGATGAGACTCGAAGTAGTGTCGCAACTTCCGCCGCGTCAGGATCACCGCGTACAGCAGCTTCTGAATTTGTGGGTAGCGGATCTTGGTCTCGGACAGTACCTCGCTGATGAAGTAGACTGGCCTCTGGACGGGCAATGCATGCCCCTCTTCTCGTCTCTCAACCACAATCGCGGCGCTAACCACCTGAGTGGTCGCGGCGACGTATATCAAGAGGGCTTCTCCCGCAGCGGGAGGCACCAAGATGGGCGCGTTGGTGAGGAGCGCCTTCAGGTTCCCGAGGGCTTCCTCGGCCTCAGGGGTCCAAGTGAAGCACTCGACCTTCCTTAATAGGCGGTACAGAGGCAGGCCTCTTTCGCCGAGGCGTGAGATGAAGCGGCTCAGAGCCGCAAGACATCCCATGACTCTCTGTACGCCTTTCAAGTCCTTGATGGGCCCCATGCTGGTGATGGCCGTGATCTTCTCCGGGTTGGCCTCGATGCCCCACTCGGAGACAATGAACCCCAAGAGCATGCCTCGGGGAACCCCAAAGACACACTTCTCGGGATTAAGCTTCAAGCCTTTTGCCTTGAGACATCGGAATGTCACTTCAAGGTCAGAAAGGAGGTCGGAGGCTTTCCTCGTCTTGACTACGATGTCATCGACGTAGGCCTCGACCGTCCGGCCAATGTGTTCGCCGAACACATGGTTCATGCACCGCTGGTACGTCGCACCCGCATTCCTCAAGCCGAACGGCATGGTGACATAGCAGTACATGCCGAAGGGTGTGATGAAAGAAGTCGCGAGCTGGTCGAACTCTTTCATCCTGATTTGGTGATACCCTGAGTAGGCATCAAGGAAAGACAGGGTTTCGCACCCAGCAGTGGAATCCATGATTTGGTCGATGCGAGGCAGAGGGTAGGGAACCTTTGGACATGCTTTGTTTAGACCAGTGTAGTCTACACACATCCGCCATTTCCCTCCTTTCTTTCTCACAAGCACAGGGTTGGCAAGCCATTCAGGATGGAATACCTCTTTGATGAACCCTGCCGCCATTAGCTTGTGGATGTCCTCGCCTATGGCTCTGCGCTTTTCTTCGTCGAATCGGTGCAGAGGCTGCTTGACAGGTCGGGCTCCAGCTCGGATATCCAGCGAGTACTCGGCGACATCCCTCGGTATGCCAGGCATGTCCGAGGGACTCCACGCGAAAACGTCGGCGTTTGCGCGGAGAAAGTCGACGAGCACTGCTTCCTATTTGGGATCAAGCTCGGAGCCGATCCGGATTTGCTTGGAAGCATCGCTGCTGGGGTCGAGGGGGACGGACTTAAGCGTCTCCGCTAGCTCGAAGTTGCCGGCGTGGCGCTTCACGTCTGGCACCTCCTTAGAGAGGCTCTCCAGGTCGACGATGAGGGCCTCGGACTCGGCGAGGGCCTCGGCGTACTCCACGCACTCGACGTCGCATTCGAATGTGTGTCGGTACGTGGGGCCGACGGTGATCACCCCGTTGGGGCCCGGCATCTTGAGCTTGAGGTAGGTGTAGTTGGGGACGGCCATGAACTTCGCGTAGCATGGCCTCCCCAATACTGCGTGGTAGGTTCCTCGGAACACGACCACCTCGAACGTGAGGGTCTCCCTTCGGAAGTTGGAGGGTGTTCCAAAGCAGACGGGAAGGTCGAGTTGTCCGAGGGGCTGGACGCGCTTCCCGGGGATGATCCCGTGGAAAGGCGCAGTGCCTGCCCGGACCGAGGATAGATCAACACGCAGGAGCCCGAGGGTCTCGGCATAGATGATGTTGAGGCTGCTGCCTCCGTCCATGAGGACCTTGGTGAGCATGACATCGCCGATGATGGGGTCGACAACGAGCGGGTATTTCCCCGGGCTCGGCACCTGGTCGGGGTGGTCGGCTTGGTCGAAGGTGATGGGCTTGTCGGACCAGTCTAGGTAGACTGGTGCCGCCACCTTTACCGAACAGACCTCCTGACGCTCTTGCTTGCGGTGCCGAGCCGAGGCGTTCGCCGCTTGCCCACTGTAGATCATGAAGCAGTCGCGGACCTCGGGGAACGCTCCTGCCTGGTGATCTTCCTTCTTGTCGTCGTCGCGAGCCCTGCCACCCTCTGCGGGTGGCTCGGCCCTGTGGAAGTGGCGCCGAAGCATAGCGCACTCCTCAAGGGTGTGCTTGATGGGCCCCAGATGATAGGGGCACGACTCCTTGAGCATCTTGTCGAAAAGGTTGGCACCTCCGGGGGGTTTCTGAGGGTTCTTGTGCTCGGCGGCGGCGACAAGGTCCACGTCGGTGGCGTCGCGTTTCGCTTGCGACTTCTTCTTGCCTTTCTTCTTGGCGCCGTGCTGAGTTGACGCCTCGGGGGCATCTTCCGGTGGGCGGCTCTGGGGCTGCTTGTCCTTCCGGAAGATAGCCTCAACCGCCTCCTGGCCAGAGGCGAACTTGGTGGTGATGTCCATCAGCTCGCTCGCCCTGGTGGGGGTCTTTCGACCCAGCTTGCTGACCAGGTCGCGGCAAGTGGTGCCGGCGAGGAATGCGCCGATGACATCTGAATCGGTGATGTTGGGCAGCTCGGTGCGTTGCTTCGAGAATCGCCGGATGTAGTCCTGGAGAGACTCTCCCGGCTGCTGTCGGCAGCTTCGGAGGTCCCAGGAGTTCCCAGGGCGCACGTACGTGCCCTGGAAGTTGCCGGCGAAGGCTTGGACCAGGTCGTCCCAGTTGGAGATCTGCCCCGGAGGCAGGTGCTCCAACCAGGCGCGAGCCCCCCACGCCTGGGTTGGTAGCCTCGGCGCACCCTTTCGTCGAGGTGGGCCCAACGGTTGCGGTGATGGTGCTCGTTGCCGAGGCGACCCGGGGCCGCAGGCGCTGTGTCGCGCGTGCGCCCGGTGTGGACCGAGGCTTCCCACATGAATCGGGAAGTCGCGGCGCGATGTTCCGAGGGGTACCCCTGCCTTCGGGAGGCGGAGCTCTCGGCCCGTCGGACCGCGGCGCCCTCCAGGAGATTCTTGAGCTCTCCCTGGATTCGCCGCCCCTCGGTGGTTGATGGCTCCGGCATAGCGCGGAGAAGCATTGCCGCTGCAGCCAGGTTCTGGCCGACTCCACTGGAAGCGGGTGGCGGCCTCACCCTGACATCGTCGGCGATGCGGTGCTGGATACCCTGGGGTAGATGGCGCACTTCTCCGGCCGAAGGTTGGCCCGCCCATTCCTGCCCGATGTCCCGGCGGATCGGCTCAAGTGTTCCTGCTCCCTCGTCGAGCCTGGCCTGCACCCCGCGGATTTGCTCGAGCTGTGGGTCATGACCCCCCGCCTGAACGGGGACCACAGCTAGCTCCCGTAGGATGTCAACGTGAGGCACAGGCCTAGGGAGATCACCGTTCTTTGGCATACCAAGATGGTTGTCTTCGGAGGGACCCCCTAGATCGACGTGGAAACATTCACGACTTGGGCCGCAGTCCTCGTCGCCGAGGCTGCGGCTACCGTCGGAACAGTCGGAAAGGCAGTAGTCGCATGCGGTCATGAAGTCCCGCATGGCACTGGGGTTACCAAGTCTGGAGAAATCCCAACAGAAGCCGGACACGTCATCTTCCTCGGACCCCGAGGGCCCGTAGGTCGAGACGTCCGTCAGCCGGTCCCAGGGTGACCGCATACGAAACCCCAGAGGGTTTGGACTCGCCTCTGCGAGAGCGTCCGCCAAAGCGAAGTCGCTTGGCGGGTCGAGGCTGAATCCAAAGGGCGTGAGATGAGAATCGGTGGGTACCTCTTGGTCGACGGGCGGTGACGAAGTCACGTCAGGGACTGACTGCACCGTCGTCTCAGGTACGAGGGTGATGCCCAGCAAGCCTTTCGCGAGCGTGCTGGCGTCGTCCGTTTGCTTGGAATTGGCGTGTTGCGGGGAGACGGCGCTCGTCTTCGTCTCAAACGCGAGGTCGATGCCCGACGTGCCCCCCGTTGGGGCGCCGGCGCCGTCGACTCGCTCGACAGCCGACGAGGTGCCGCCTCCTGCTTGGCCTTGGTTGCCTCGCCTCCTCCTCCATCGGCGGGAGAGAGGGCGGGGTGAGCTCGAATGTTGTTCTTCCACCACGCGGGGAAGACGTCGTCGATTCCGCCGCCGGCGGGCGGGCTGTCGGCCGCCATTGTCGCTGTCTCACGGCGGGGGAAGGAGTATCATGTCGTAGCTGCCATCGAGGGACATGAACTCAAGACTCCTGAAACGGAGCACCGTCCCGGGCTGGAAAGGTTGCTGGAGACTGCCCATCTGGAGCTTGACGGGAAGCTGTTCGTCAACACGCAGCAGGCCCCTACCTGGCGCGCCAACTGTCGGCGTTTCGAGACCGGGGGGTCCCTGGAACGACGAGTGAAATGTCGCCGCGTGCCCCAGCCCAGATGGGTCGGCGCGAGACGGAGCGCGAAGGGGGGGGGAAAGGCAGCCGGAGCGAGAGGGAGGTGGAAATCCCGTGGCCTTCGTGTTTGTCCCGCGCCCAGGTCGGGTGCGCTTGCAGTAGGGGGTTACAAGCGTCCACGCGGGAGGGGAGCGAGCGGCCTCGCGCGAGCGCCTGTCTCGTCCTCTTCCCTGCGCGGCCAACCCTCTCTAAGAGGGCCCTGGTTTGTGTGGTGTCCGTGGCCGTCGGAGGAGCGCGGAAGCCTGGCGGAGGACAGCTGTCGGGGCTATCGAGTCCTTGCTGACGTCCTCTTGCTTCCGTAAGGGGGCTGAGAGCCGCGTCGTCATAGAGCGTGCGGGGCGCCATCATTACTTGTCTGGCGGAGCGAGCCAGATAGGACGCCGGTCTTGTTCCCCGTAGCCTGAGTCAGCTTGGGGTAGGGTAATGATGGCGCCTCCTGTTGACATGGTCGGTCCGTGCCCTAGGTTGGTGTAACACCCTGAATTTGGGGGTATAAAATTTCTTTTCTAATATCCACCAAATTCAGGTGTTACTCTCTCAGTTCTTCGCTTTTCTTTCTCTTTTCCCTAAAAATGGAGAATCATTTTGTTTTATATTAGCGTAAACCTAGTGGAATGAGCCCTAGAGGCACTTTGGTTGTTGCATTCATGCCGTTGCATGGTGTTTCTAAGTGCAAAATGTGTTTGAAACATGTTAACATATCTTATAGAAGCGCTCGGTAAATTTTCATATTTTTCAGAATATTTTTCTATTTTTCGGAAACCAAAATCTATTTATTTGGAGAACTTAAAAATGTTTTTAGAAATTCTAATTATGTTTTTTGAGTTCATTAGGTCCCAAAACATTTATAGGAATTTTTCTGGAATTTTTGAAAGTATCTATAATATTTTGAGCACAAAATATGGATTTCTAGGCTTTTTCGAATTTTAAAAATAGTAAAATCCGAATTTTAACTGAATTTTTATCTCGTCCAAACCCTAGGTATATATACATGTCCGGCTTCATCTCGTCGAGCCCGATCCAGAACACGAAACGGTTCATCCAAATCCAAGCCCTAGCTCCCGGTATTGCCCGCCGAAGTTCGGGGCGGTTCCAACTCCGGCGACAACTCCGGCGAGCAATTACTCCCAATCCGTGCATCGTCTGCCAAATCCGAGGGTACCGCTGCGTTCGTCTCGTCGAGGGCTTTGTCGCAGCGCGTTCGGTTCGTCGATTGGATCCCCGAATCTCCGGCAATCGACGGATTTCTCCTCGGCTCCGGCGAGGGTCTTCTTCCCCGGTGAGAAACCTCCATTGTTGCACCTAGGGTTTTTTTGTTTATTCGTTTTCCCGTCCGTGCAGAGCATCTCCCACTCTCCCCTCACCTTCCCCGGCGGCGGCACCCCTTCCCCCTCCGTTTCCCCTCTCCGGCGACGCCCTTTTCCCCTCCCCGGCGGTGGCGGCGGTGGCCGGTGGCGGCGCTCGCGCTCCCGCGCCCCACGCCCACGCGCACCCCTCCCCGGCGGCTGTGGCCGCGCCCTGCACGCCCGGTGCGGCCGCGCCCGCCCCCGGCCGGCCCAACCCCGACCTCCCCTGCGCAGCCCCCTCCCCTTCCTCTCCTCTCTCTTCCATGGATGGGAGGAAGAAGATGAAGAGAGGAAGAAGATGGCAATTCTGTAAATTTAGTCCGCGCGAATTACAGTATGGTTTAAAACATTCATAACTTTTGCGTTTTAAACCCGATTCGATTCATTCAAGTTGCGTTAGATTCGTATTAAAATTATCTTAATTTAGATATATTTATCCCAATTTTTGCATATCTTATTTAATTTAGTTAAACGTTTGTTTAACCAGTGGCTACTAGAACGACGTTTCAATTTAAAAACCTAATTTAGGATTTCGATTTGCGCATTTATAATTAGTCATCAATATGATTAACCTTAACTGAAATGTTATTTATTAATAATTATTTAGTTTAATCACGTTGTTTATTTATTAGTTTCGCATATCGGTCCGCGCGTGTCGCGGTGCTGTTTCGCGCACGTCGTCGCGCGTCGTTCGCGAGTGTTGCGCGTGTTGTTCGCACGCGTTGTCGTGTGCCGTTCGCGTGTGTCGCGCGCCTTGCCGCGTGCCGTTCGCGCGTATCGCGCGTTGTCCGCGTGCTAAGTCGTTTGTGTCCGCGCGTTGCGCACATCGTGTTTGCACGTCGTGCGTCGTTAATTCGTCTCGCTTAGAATCACTCATATTCATTAAGTTACTTGCTTAATTGTCAACTATTAAAATAGTAAGTTAGTCAAAACTAAGTAGTAGTATTAATTTACATTTGATTAATATCAATTAATATAATTATGTTGAATTAGATGTTCTAATTAGTGCTTGTTTAACGTAAACGTACTAACCCCTCGACCATAGCTTCGTCTATCATGGTTCTTTTTCTCGCGTAACTGTAGAAGCGCTCTCTATTTTATATTGCTCGCTTTTATAATATTTTATCTTGTATGATGTAATGTTCTTATGCAAGTATATGTTTGTTTGTGCCTGTTTGTATTCGCTGTGCGTCGCGAATAGACTGCGATCTATTTCCGAGCTTCGAGGAATCGACGGTCAAGCTTCGGCGACCAAGTGATCTAGCTCTTTGGGTTCCACGAAGTTGAAGACTCTGAGCATCTGTTTGGTGAAGGCAAGTGTCCTTTGACCCATTATGTCCCATTTACTTTATAATACACTGTCCCGCATACTATGAACAACCTAAGGATTTACTAGCTTTCTATTTACCTTGTCCTTGATTTACCTTTTGGGTCACTATGGTTAGCTACATGCTAGCGCTTTACTTTAATCAATGAACATGATGAGATACAATGATGATACTATGATTTTATTCTGGATATGATGATCTTGTGATACTTTAGGGGACTCGGGCTGTTTCCCGAGTACCTCTCCGTAAGGACCTGTTCGTTGAGAGACCACCCGGGATAACAGTGCAACCATGAGGGTGAAATGGGATGCCCTTAGCTAATTAATTAGAGGAACTAGAGGTGTAGTCGCTTTGCCGTCGTGCCGTTAATGGGGTCCAGGCACAGTGCTTGCTCTGCCGAGGCTGGGTGCCGAGGTCCTTTCGTTTTGCTTTTGTTAGTCACCCTCCTGCGGGGAGGAGTACTGTGTTTATCAAACTGGAGAAACCTAACGGGCGGCTATGACCTCTAGGGAATCTTTGTAAAAGCTACGTAGTGATACCCTGTCGGACCACCTAGGAAGTGATCAATGGGGAGTCATGATCCCCGGGCAAAACGGGAATCACGGCTCATGGGTAAAGTGTGCGACCTCTGCAGAGGGAATGAAACTGATATATCAGCCGTGCTCACGGTTATGAGCGGCCTTGGGATCCTCTTTGATTAGAGATACTTGATCAGAGATGGTTGGTTTACAGATGATGACGAGGATGGTTATGATCATGCTTATGGTAATGGTAAGTGGTATTCTTTCCATTTGGAAAGGGTACTTTGGGTTAAGAACTTGGGTTAATGCTAAAACCTGGCTTTCTACTAGTAATAATAACCTGACCAACTAAAAGCAACTGCTTGACTTAACCCCACATAAAGCTAGTCCACTACAGCCAAACGGGACATTTGCTGAGTACGTTGATGTGTACTCACCCTTGCTTTCACAAAACACCAGGTTGCCTTTGGTGCAATCTATGCTCAGGTAAACAAGGCGTCGAGGCGGATCTCCAGGAGTTCTAGGACGTCGATGAGTTCGAGGATTAGGCTAGCGACCTCCCCCAGTCAGCTGCCTGTGGTGGGTTGTTTACGTTGGCTACGTTTCGATTCTGTGTACTTTGATTTATATTATGTAAATGGCTCTAGTCTGTAATATTATTACTTACTCTTTATTGTAATTCGAAGCATTGTGCTATGATGAGTCATTTATGTAATTGCTGTGTACGTGAATAACTGATCCTGGCACGTACATGGTTCGCATTCGGTTTACCTTCTAAAACCGGGTGTGACATAAGTGGTATCAAAGCCGTGCTGACTGTAGGACCGCTAGCCTAGAGTAGCATTGGCCGTTTTAAGGACTTATTGATTATTACTTCATCTCATCCTTGATTCTGTTTCAAAATATTAGTCACCTTGACTAATTCTATGTTGTGCCCCTATATGCCCCCTTGCCAAAAATTATTTTATTCTAGTATGGTCTATACTTCTCTCAATCTATTAGATCTGATCTCATCTTGTGCTTGCGACATCTTTGTAGATGCCCCCTGACCATAGCCTTTAGTCTTTTGGGACTCTTTCCTCATCCATTATTAAATTGCTACTATTTGACCATCTTTATTCCATTTTGTTATTGACATGCTCGTATCCTTGCATTTTAATACCCTTATCCCTTAATCTAAAGCACTTACCCTTGTACCTCTACTACCTATTTAAACATTTCAGTTTATATGTCCATGATCTTACTGTCTTTTGAGACCCTTTCCTATTCTATTGATAAGTCGCTATCTTTTTGGCAATTTGTACTTTCTTGGTTTTGGTATGCTCGTACCATTGGAATCTTGCATACTCCTATTTTTATATATGCTTACCTTTATATCCCAATATCTGATTGAAATATTTCAGTTAACATGCCCTTGACCACCCTTGTTTCCTAATGATCCATGAGTGATCATTTTATTTTGCGCACCTGTGGTAATCTCGTTGTTTCCTTGTAACCTCCTTCGGTAATGAATTTTTACCTCAACTCTTCTGCCGGAACCTCACTTATCTTATCCTTGATTGTTTTCTCCACCTTGCCATTTGGTGAGTCTTGCCTTGACTCTGTCCATGGATTATGCTTTTCATCATTATCACATTTACCCTTATCACCTCTATATCTTACCTTGATGTTTATCTTATACTGGCCCTTTAAAATCTCCTCTTTTCCATCTCAATCTGAGCATTGTACTTTACCTACTGTTCCTCATCGCTTGTAAATCTTCAACTCCATCCTATGTTGTGTCTCTGTTTAGCGTTGCCTTGACCTTTCCCATCTCTCGACCATACCTTGGTGATGACATTATGTCTGTTATCTAAAATCTCCAACTTGTCATCTCATTTCGGGAGTGGTATTCTACTTATCCCGCCTTTTGGTCGTAACCTCATATTTGCCACGCGCCAGCCTGGCCTTTGCTTCATTCTTTGTTGTACTCGTACCCTTGGTTCCCTTAACTTCATTCTTTATTGTACTCGTACCCTTGGTTCCCCTGCACTTTCACCTCCTCCCTTACGCCCTTGTCTGTTATCGCCTTTAACCCTTGTAATATATGTATCTTCACCTAAATGCTTACCTTGAAATTATCCTTTAAAAGCCTCCCCTTCCTTTCAACCTAGTTTGAGAGTTGCGAGTTACCCATCTCTCCCTTGATTTCTTTTCACTTCTTGTCGCCTTACAAGTTTTGTGTTAATTCCATCTCTTGCTATGGTTTTATTTGCTATCACCCTCACCTTGTCGTCCATCGATCTTGCCTGGATACTCATCTTTATTCCTACTTCTTAAAAACCCCCTCTCTTCCACCTCAATTTCAGAGTGATAGTTTACCTATCGGGCCCTTGGACGTATCCTCTTCTTTTCCACTTGCAGATCTTGTCTGAACTTCATCCTTTGTGGTACTTATATCCTTGGTTCTTATGCACATTTACTTCCTCTCTTACATCCTTGTTCGGTATCACCTTTAGCCCTTGTAATATTCATACCCTTACCTTCATGCTTACTTTGAACCTCCCTTTAAAAGCCTTCTCTTTTCCATCCTTGTTCGAGGATAATGTCTTACCTATTTCGCCATTGACTGTTCCCCCTTCTTTGACGCCTTGCAAGTCTTGTCTAAAATACATCCTTGGTTGTGTTTGTCTATTATCACCTTAACCCTTGTCATCCCTTGATCTTTACCATGATGCTTATCTTGCACCTGCATTTTAAAGTCTCCTCTCCCATTTCATTTCAAGAGTGAAATCTTACCCATCTCGCTCTTGTTCGTTCCCTTTTCCTCTGTCGCGTTGCAAGTCTTGCCTTAACTCAATATTTTGGTGGGCTTTTGCCTGTTACCTCGCTTACCTTTGTAATCTCTAGATCTTTTCATGATGCTTATCCTATGCCTACCTTTTGAAATATCATCTTTCCCATCTCGATTTGAGAATGGTGTTTACCTACCCTACCATTGGTTGCATTTTCTCCCTTGTAAATTATAGTCCTTGCTTTAACTCCATCCCTTATTGTGCTCGTGTCCCCATCCTACACGTCTTGTTCTTCTCCTTGTCCTTCAACAACCTTAGAGAGTAGTTATTCCCTTTTCAAGAAAGCCCACCATTCAAATTAAAAGGATCGTGTAGCAACGAGATGCTTATTGTTGTGTGTTTGTGCTGTTTGTCTTTGTGTGATACTGATTTGCTTCTTTGTGATGAGTGTTGATGTGTTGTGGCCCTTGGTCCGCAATGACATCAGTTCACTAGCTGAGTGCCATAGAGTTAGGTAGTTGGGTTCTCTCCCTGCTCTCTCTAATCCGTCTATACTTACCCTTTCTCGTTATTCTTTCCTCTTGCATCTGTCCTTTTGGCAACCTCCAACTCCTCCAAACCAGTCAAGATCAGAGTCGGCAACATCTTCATCAAGTGTGTATCAATGCTCTTGTTAAGGGGGTTAGCCGCTAACCCCAATGAAGACAATGCAATCAACATCAACCAACAAGATCAGATTGGCGCAGCGAAAGCGTGTGTGGGTCCTAACCCACAGGTCCAGGAGATCCTCAAGAATTGCATCAATCGGTCTCAAGCATCTGATGGTCAAAGCAACCAATCCACAAGTCAAGCTGGCGGAGTCAAAGTTGAGTTAGAAAAGGCTATGAAAGACTAATGAACCAATCTCATTTTCCTGCTAGCCTCTTCTTGAATCTCGAGGGCGAGATTCTGTTAAGGGGGTTAGATTTGTAACACCCTGAATTTGGGGGTATAAAATTTCTTTTCTAATATCCACCAAATTCAGGTGTTACTCTCTCAGTTCTTCGCTTTTCTTTCTCTTTTCCCTAAAAATGGAGAATCATTTTGTTTTATATTAGCGTAAACCTAGTGGAATGAGCCCTAGAGGCACTTTGGTTGTTGCATTCATGCCGTTGCATGGTGTTTCTAAGTGCAAAATGTGTTTGAAACATGTTAACATATCTTATAGAAGCGCTCGGTAAATTTTCATATTTTTCGGAATATTTTTCTATTTTTCGGAAACCAAAATCTATTTATTTGGAGAACTTAAAAATGTTTTTAGAAATTCTAATTATGTTTTTTGAGTTCATTAGGTCCCAAAACATTTATAGGAATTTTTCTGGAATTTTTGAAAGTATCTATAATATTTTGAGCACAAAATATGGATTTCTAGGCTTTTTCGAATTTTAAAAATAGTAAAATCCGAATTTTAACTGAATTTTTATCTCGTCCAAACCCTAGGTATATATACATGTCCGGCTTCATCTCGTCGAGCCCGATCCAGAACACGAAACGGTTCATCCAAATCCAAGCCCTAGCTCCCGGTATTGCCCGCCGAAGTTCGGGGCGGTTCCAACTCCGGCGACAACTCCGGCGAGCAATTACTCCCAATCCGTGCATCGTCTGCCAAATCCGAGGGTACCGCTGCGTTCGTCTCGTCGAGGGCTTTGTCGCAGCGCGTTCGGTTCGTCGATTGGATCCCCGAATCTCCGGCAATCGACGGATTTCTCCTCGGCTCCGGCGAGGGTCTTCTTCCCCGGTGAGAAACCTCCATTGTTGCACCTAGGATTTCTTTGTTTATTCGTTTTCCCGTCCGTGCAGAGCATCTCCCACTCTCCCCTCACCTTCCCCGGCGGCGGCACCCCTTCCCCCTCCGTTTCCCCTCTCCGGCGACGCCCTTTTCCCCTCCCCGGCGGTGGCGGCGGTGGCCGGCGGCGGCGCTCGCGCTCCCGCGCCCCACGCCCGCGCGCACCCCTCCCCGGCGGCTGTGGCCGCGCCCTGCACGCCCGGTGCGGCCGCGCCCGCCCCCGGCCGGCCCAACCCCGACCTCCCCTGCGCAGCCCCCTCCCCTTCCTCTCCTCTCTCTTCCATGGATGGGAGGAAGAAGATGAAGAGAGGAAGAAAATGGCAATTCTGTAAATTTAGTCTGCGCGAATTACAGTATGGTTTAAAACATTCATAACTTTTGTGTTTTAAACCCGATTCGATCCATTCAAGTTGCGTTAGATTCGTATTAAAATTATCTTAATTTAGATATATTTATCCCAATTTTTGCATATCTTATTTAATTTAGTTAAACGTTTGTTTAACCAGTGGCTACTAGAACGACGTTTCAATTTAAAAACCTAATTTAGGATTTCGATTTGCGCATTTATAATTAGTCATCAATATGATTAACCTTAACTGAAATGTTATTTATTAATAATTATTTAGTTTAATCACGTTGTTTATTTATTAGTTTCGCATATCGGTCCGCGCGTGTCGCGGTGCTGTTTCGCGCACGTCGTCGCGCGTCGTTCGCGAGTGTTGCGCGTGTTGTTCGCACGCGTTGTCGTGTGCCGTTCGCGTGTGTCGCGCGCCTTGCCGCGTGCCGTTCGCGCGTATCGCACGTTGTCCGCGTGCTAAGTCGTTTGTGTCCGCGCGTTGCGCACATCGTGTTTGCACGTCGTGCGTCGTTAATTCGTCTCGCTTAGAATCACTCATATTCATTAAGTTACTTGCTTAATTGTCAACTATTAAAATAGTAAGTTAGTCAAAACTAAGTAGTAGTATTAATTTACATTTGATTAATATCAATTAATATAATTATGTTGAATTAGATGTTCTAATTAGTGCTTGTTTAACGTAAACGTACTAACCCCTCGACCATAGCTTCGTCTATCATGGTTCTTTTTCTCGCGTAACTGTAGAAGCGCTCTCTATTTTATATTGCTCGCTTTTATAATATTTTATCTTGTATGATGTAATGTTCTTATGCAAGTATATGTTTGTTTGTGCATGTTTGTATTCGCTGTGCGTCGCGAATAGACTGCGATCTATTTCCGAGCTTCGAGGAATCGACGGTCAAGCTTCGGCGACCAAGTGATCTAGCTCTTTGGGTTCCACGAAGTTGAAGACTCTGAGCATCTGTTTGGTGAAGGCAAGTGTCCTTTGACCCATTATGTCCCATTTACTTTATAATACACTGTCCCGCATACTATGAACAACCTAAGGATTTACTAGCTTTCTATTTACCTTGTCCTTGATTTACCTTTTGGGTCACTATGGTTAGCTACATGCTAGCGCTTTACTTTAATCAATGAACATGATGAGATACAATGATGATACTATGATTTTATTCTGGATATGATGATCTTGTGATACTTTAGGGGACTCGGGCTGTTTCCCGAGTACCTCTCCGTAAGGACCTGTTCGTTGAGAGACCACCCGGGATAACAGTGCAACCATGAGGGTGAAATGGGATGCCCTTAGCTAATTAATTAGAGGAACTAGAGGTGTAGTCGCTTCGCCGTCGTGCCGTTAATGGGGTCCAGGCACAGTGCTTGCTCTGCCGAGGCTGGGTGCCGAGGTCCTTTCATTTTGCTTTTGTTAGTCACCCTCCTGCGGGGAGGAGTACTGTGTTTATCAAACTGGAGAAACCTAACGGGCGGCTATGACCTCTAGGGAATCTTTGTAAAAGCTACGTAGTGATACCCTGCCGGACCACCTAGGAAGTGATCAATGGGGAGTCATGATCCCCGGGCAAAACGGGAATCACGGCTCATGGGTAAAGTGTGCGACCTCTGCAGAGGGAATGAAACTGATATATCAGCCGTGCTCACGGTTATGAGCGGCCTTGGGATCCTCTTTGATTAGAGATACTTGATCAGAGATGGTTGGTTTACAGATGATGACGAGGATGGTTATGATCATGCTTATGGTAATGGTAAGTGGTATTCTTTCCATTTGGAAAGGGTACTTTGGGTTAAGAACTTGGGTTAATGCTAAAACCTGGCTTTCTACTAGTAATAATAACCTGACCAACTAAAAGCAACTGCTTGACTTAACCCCACATAAAGCTAGTCCACTACAGCCAAACGGGACATTTGCTGAGTACGTTGATGTGTACTCACCCTTGCTTTCACAAAACACCAGGTTGCCTTTGGTGCAATCTATGCTCAGGTAAACAAGGCGTCGAGGCGGATCTCCAGGAGTTCTAGGGCGTCGACGAGTTCGAGGATTAGGCTAGCGACCTCCCCCAGTCAGCTGCCTGTGGTGGGTTGTTTACGTTGGCTACGTTTCGATTCTGTGTACTTTGATTTATATTATGTAAATGGCTCTAGTCTGTAATATTATTACTTACTCTTTATTGTAATTCGAAGCATTGTGCTATGATGAGTCATTTATGTAATCGCTGTGTACGTGAATAACTGATCCTGGCACGTACATGGTTCGCATTCGGTTTACCTTCTAAAACCGGGTGTGACAGTTGGGCGATGTGGAGGCTCCTCCGAGGTCGAGGTCGAGTCTGTCTTCCGAGGCCGAGGTCGAGTCCGAGCCCCTGGGTCGGGCGAGGCGGAGACCGTTGGCGGAGGCCAGGGCTGAGTCCGAGCCCTGGGGTCGGGCGAAGCGGAGTTCGTCGTCTTCAGGGGCTGAGCTCGAGTCCGAGCCCTAGGGTCGGGCGGAGCGGAGTTCGCCGTCTTCCGGGGCCGAGCCC
Source organism: Zea mays (assembly GCF_902167145.1). Taxonomy (NCBI): domain Eukaryota; kingdom Viridiplantae; phylum Streptophyta; class Magnoliopsida; order Poales; family Poaceae; genus Zea; species Zea mays. The sequence continues at coordinate 24,939,030 of NC_050100.1, read as the reverse complement.
GAGTCCGAGCCCTTGGTCGGGCGGAGCGGAGTTCGCCGTCTTCCGGGGCTGAGCCCGAGTCCGAGCCCTGGGTCGGGCGGAGCGGAGTTCGCCGTCTTCCGGGGCTGAGCCCGAGTCCGAGCCCTGGGTCGGGCGGAGCGGAGTTTGCCGTCTTCCGGGGTTGAGCCCGAGTCCGAGCCATGGGTCGGGCAGAGCGGAGTTTCCTATGGTGCCTGAGGCCGGGCCTGGCTACCTGTCAGCCTCACTCTGTCGAGTGGCAAAGCAGTCGGAGCGGCGCAGGCGGCGCTGTCCTTCTGTCAGGCCGGTCAGTGGAGCGGCGAAGTGACTGCGGTCACTTCGGCTCTGTCGACTGGAGGACGCGCGTCAGGATAAAGGTGTCAGGCCACCTTTGCATTAAATGCCCCTGCGATTTGGTCGGTTGGCGTGGCGATTTGGCCAGGGTTGCTTCTTGGCGAAGACTGGGCCTCGGGCGAGCCGGAAGTATGTTCGTCGCTGGATGGGGGCCTCGGGCGAGACGTAGATCCTCCGGGGTCGGCTGCTCTTGCCCGAGGCTGGGATCGGGCGAGGCGTGATCGAGTCCCTCGAATGGACCGATCCCTGACTTAGTCGCACCCATCAGGTCTTTGCAGCTTTGTGCTGATGGGGGTTACCAGCTGAGAATTAGGAGTCTTGAGGGTACCCCTAATTATGGTCCCCGACAAGTATTCTATCATGGTCAGTTATATATTGCGATATCTATAGCCATTGCCATATCGAACATCAACATCCTTGCAGTCTCATCCTGTAAATCTCACATTTATATCGTATTACTAATATTTATCGTATCTATCTGCATTTCAGGTAATAGGAGTATGCGATACAAGGTATGTAGCATATGATGACTTGTGGACATGTTATTAATGAGATGCACTGGTTATATATATATATATATATATATATATATATATATATATATATATATATATATATATATATATATATATATATATATATATATATATATATATATATACTAGGTCAGCGCCCGTGCGTTGCTACGGAATCATATAATACCACGATAACTTCTAAATAAATGTGTATTATACTGTGATGAGATGTAGGATGACGTTCTCAAGCTGTTCGGGATGATGTCGAAGCGAAACTCGGGCCACGGTCGAGCACCGAGCCCGCGATGCGAGGTCGCCCGTCTGCGAGGCACGCGAGGTGGAGGGGGCAATCTCCGGGATATGGTAGTGAAGTGGCGGCGCGCGGTCGAGAAGGTGTACGTGGGAGCCAGTGGAGGGATGGCGCAACGGGCGGTAGAGAAACGTCAGGGTAATTTTTCCATCCAATCCAATAGAGCCATGGAATTCCCGAGCCGTTGTGGCTGTACCTGTACTGCAGGAATACGAAAACTCGCTATTCACTCAGTTTATTTTCCATAATAAGATTATGTAGGAGAGATGGTCGAGCGGTTCAAGGCGTAGCATTGGAACTGCTATGTAGACTTTTGTTTATCGAGGGTTTGAATCCCTCTCTTTCTGTTTCTCTTAATTCATCAATGTTAGCGTTCACAATGTATCAAATTAAATAACAATTTATTCCAACAATAATACCTTTAATTAATAGAAATTCTCTATAGCAAATTACTGTGGTATGTAAAATACACATCGAGGAAATAACAAAAAAGAAAAAAAAGTATCCTAGGGTTAATCTATTTCTGCTAGGTGAACGAGAAAATACGAATTAAGAGCCTTAGGTCGATTTGTACCCTGACGTTTCTCTACTGCCCGTTGCGTCATCCCTCCACTGGCTCCCACGTACACCTTCTCGACCGCGCGCCGCCACTCCACTACCATATCCCGGAGATTGCCCCCTCCCCGAGATTGCCCCCCTCCACCTCGCGTGCCTCGCAAACGGGCGACCTCGCATCGCAGGCTCGGTGCTCGACCGTGGCCCGAGTTTCGCTTCGACATCATCCCGAACAGCTTGAGAACGTCATCCTCCATCTCATCACAGTATAATACACATTTATTCACAAGTTATCGTGGTATTATATGATTCCGTTGCAACGCACGGGCACTGACCTAGTATAGGCTGAAGCCCACATGAGGGGCGGTCGAACCTCTCGACCTTGATCGTTCAGTGATTTAAGAGCTTGTTCGGTTAATCCCGTTACCCATAGATTAGATGGGATTGAAAAAATTAAGACATTTAAATCCCAATCCCACTCAATCCACATGGATTGAGAGCTAACCAAACAAGCCCTAAGTTTAAGTGGGGAACGTAGTAGATTTAGCCGTTTAGCCAATTCAGTAATACAACAGCCTCATATGTAGAGTTAAAACACAGGTTTTGAAATGTGAGCACTACAAATCGAAACAAAACTGGAAACATGAGCGAGAATGACAACTCAGTCCAAGGATCTTTTCATTGCCACGTGTGTACAAATTCCTCAAGCAGACCAAAAAGCTGCCTATCCAGAGCAGCAACATCATCAAACAAGCAGACCAAAAACCTAGGATCTGAGCCTGCTCTACATGCTCCATGGCCAACCAGCAACATCTAACATCTGAAGTCTAAACCAAGAAACTGAACCGATTGGTAATCAAACAGCCTGAAAAGGAATTGAGGGATGAAGGTTAAAACAAACACGACCTAAAAACATAAGCAACAGGGCTTTCGGTCTGGATGCAAGAAATGGAATTCTTAGGATAGACATCATTGATGTTTCAGCGTAGTCAATCTGTTAGAACATGCCATAGATACATCTGACGTGTATAATAACCAGAAAACCCACCTAAAAAGTCAAACCAAAAGGTCGGGTTGCAAGAAAAACAATATGCCATGTCAACAGTACACAGGTAGCAAGCGATAACAAAATTAACAAACCAATCTTAATAAAATAGCTGAGAGCTGAAGTGGTACCTCTGATTCGTCTGTTCTTTATCTACATTTTGATGCTAAAGTAGTCAGAATCAAAATGATGCAGCCTTACATATCCATCTTCACCACCACTTGAAAAGCTAATAATAAGATAAAAGAATGAACATGGAGTTAGTAAAAAACTTCTAAAATTGAAAAATAACTCCAGAACGCAAGAGAAAAGGTATCTACAAAGCATGTTGATAGGGTACAATGGTGCTCTCATGGATATTTTTTTCAACAGCAGCAATCAGAATAGCGTATATATCAAGAGTGACTGGTTGAAATCATTGAGCCATCAGATCCCAAAGATGCATACAATACTAAAAAATAAACAATTTTAAAAGGCCAGATTACTGGTAAAGCTATTGTGGGCAGAATGCAGCTCTCAGTAAAAATGTTCATCGAACTGAGGTCAGCATAGCATATATTGCCAATGTAATTGGCTACAATCACTGAGCTACATATAAATGTAGAATACCAAATGAGAAATTCAGCCATTTACAAGGTAAAAATAAATAGCTTCGGAAATCAATAAAAACCAGATATGTCGTGGACACACTTAGAAGATACATGATGTTTACAGACAAAAAACTTGTCAATATAGAGATCTATAACACTTAAGCCGATTAAATCAAAGAAAAGTGAGATAAAATAGCAAATCAAGATTGGTTGCTATGTTGCTCCACAAATGAGATAGAAAAACAATCAGAGGAGGTATATTTGCAAAAGATAAACCAATCAAAATCTAATGAAAATTACACATAGCAACGAAAAATCCTGCTCTCAGAAATGTTGATGACATCCTTGTGTGGATCAAAATAGCGTATATTTCCGTACCCGTTTGCTTTCATCCATATCAGCTTTATTCCCCACCAGAATTTTGTTCACATTATCCGAAGCATGTTGTTCAATGTTTCTGATCCAATTTCTTATGTCATCAACATTTCTGAGAGCAGGACGAACTATGTCCCGGTGAGATGCCAGAACACGTGTTTTCACTTTTAGGTATGGCGCGTCAATGCCAGCCAGCTGTACTAATGATATCACGTCTAGGTATGGCGCTAGAGTGGTGATGGCAGGGTGGCGGCGGGGTCGGTGTATGTCGCGGACAACAGGGTAAGAACTTCTAGGCTCATGTCATAACAATATAATCCTTATCCATAAGGCAAACCTGAAAGAGAGACAAGTTGGTTAGGGGTGTGGTAAGTCCAAAACAGGTGCTGAGTTCATAGTTGGTTCCACAAGCGTGCACACAAGTAATCTTATAACTTTTAGGGTCTGACACAAGTAGGACAAAAGAAAATCCTTGCATTTAATACAAACAATATTTCAAATTTGGAGGGGTAAAAATACAGACCTAGAAGCCTACCATTAGGAAACAAGGGCATACATGTGCTCCGCTCAGAACTATATTACACCGGTTGCAATAGATATGCATGTTTGGAAGTAGTAGATCTGTTTAGACTTGAAACTTTGATCAAATATGTTTATACTTGAAACTTTGATCAAGTCAAAGTGAAACCGCACTATACACAAGAAACATAATTGTATTAATTTTTTAAACCATTAATTGAAAATGCGTAGAAAAATAGCAAGCATTACTTCATAGCACAGAACTGTAGATCACTATAAGAAGAAGAACATGCAATAGAACAAAGCATTTTGAAAATAAAACACGATTTAAAGATCTCATGCAATCCATTCTTCATCAGTGACATATTTCTATCTAGCTGTTAGAAGTATGACTCATGAATTCAAGGGCCACAGTTGGAACAAATTTATGGTTGCAATAGCTTTCCATCTATCAAGGATATTATAATCGATAGAGATGACAATTCAGGCTATCAGATGATATAATAAAAAGGCAAAATAAATTAGCAAGTATTATAAGGAAAAGGAACTATTTATTTATATTCCTAACAAACCATCATGCATCTAAGCTCAAGTAATCTCCTTCTCACTGAAAAGCTAGTCCCAGGAGGAGATCTGCGCCTGCGACACAGGAGAGGGTCGCGCGGACGGGTGGGGGAGGAGGGTGGGGATCCTCGACAGGCAGAACCGTGCACCAACTCTTGTGGACGCCTATGGTAGAGACTTAAGGAATAGTAGAGATAACAAAAATCAATTTACTAAAAAAATTAGCATGTAGCAAGGCATATACAGAAAATACCTTGCAACGAACAACAATGTTTATGGCATCTGAAGGCTGAAGATCGAAGGTGATGTTGTCTGTAGGATCATTGACCTGCAGTGCAGGAGGTTTCTACTTTAGAATATTATTAAGGTTAATGGTGCACCCACTAAAAATGCATTAATTTGCTCTTACTTATTAGACAGGTAGATTTGTACCTTTGTTAAATAAAGTTCAGCACAGTATGCTTCTTGAATTCTTTTGTTTACCCTAACAAGTTTTACCTGAACCCAAAACCACCATCATGATAGAAGGAGCAATAAGATGAATTAACTTCTCCTTGACCAAGTAAGCATATCTGCTACAAATGCTTACAAGTAAAAAGATTACCTCATAACCCATTTTATCAATCATTTCCTTGACAACTTGATATATGGTCGGTCATGCCTATAACAAAAAGGTGTTATATAGACTACATCAAGCAGAACAGATAGTATGAAACAATATAATTGATGACAATAGAAGGAATTACAATGTGGACATTATGAATAGCTGCCATCAGAATAACGCTTGGCATCTCCACTGAGAAAATTGAGAGAGTAGACATGCATTAATGTCAATAAAAAATTCCTACTTCTGAATTCACCGAATCAAACTAAAAGATTACGTACAAACAATGATCGGGAGTAAAGTTCTGCTTCCATCTTCAATCCTCAAAACAATAGCAGGTTGTGGTGCACTCTCTGGAATATTTCTCCCTTGAAAGTTACTATGGACACAACGCAAGTTATTTCCATCTCGCATCTTTATCACATATCCTTCTGATCCACTTCTCACCTCAACTGGAAAAGAACACAAAACCAGATTTTACCTTAGGAACAGGTACTGGAGACACACCAAAGTACTACCAGTAGCTAATTTACAAGTTGCAATGGAATGCATTCAGATTTTTCATTCACACAGTAAGATGCTTGAGACAAATGAGCGGAACATGGAATGTCAAGCAACTAATCACATATAGGAAAATTAAATCTAGAGTAGCAAATAAATAAAGCCTAAGTAAAACTTGAATGTTGTGTGGCATTCTCCATATAAAAGCAGACCATCTTGTGTGAAGAATTACTTGCTTCTAGCACAGTAGAATTAACGGTCTTCATCACTCTCGCTAGAGTTTCCAGCCATGTATCCATTACCATCAAAAGACGAGCTGAAGCTACAACATGGACCTATGTTCTTCGTAGATGTTTGAGAGATGGGAGAAATGAATCTTGAAACGTTTCTGTATTTTGAAATGGCACCAAATAATGCAGTCCCAAGCTGCCCGGATTTGGTCAGGGAGTTGTTGATCAGCGCAGCAGCAAGCAGTTTCGCTTGCAGTGCAGGACGACAGAAAACAGGTAGCTCCATCGCCATCAATCTGCCTCCATGAAAAAATGGAACAAATAAATAAATATACGTGTCCAGATAATGTTGTGCAGGAATAACCAAGTGACATATAGAAGCAGAAAAGTCAGAAAATGATTCTTGGCCTGCGCCTATGCTACAACTATCAGTTTTGATCTACAACTATCAGTTTTGGAAAAACAACTATCAGTTTTCAATTTCATGACACTGACGTATCAACCTACAATTTGGATTCAGAAATAAGCTGGATTGCAGTCTTGATCTACAAGTGCTGGACCTTATTTTATATCTCAGCCCCAAACCGTAGCGTCGGATGCCTAAACAATTTTCTGCCGAATCAAGCACCTAAACCTGACAGTAAAATAGCACACTTACACAACCATTTCTGCGTTGATAGGTTGAAACAGAAACAGTTCTATTCTCCATAGGGCACTGGCGCACGGCTCTGCTCGGGGCGACGACGACCGGCGACGGAGTCACGGAGCTGACGAGCTGGTGGAGGATGCTTAAGATTGCAGAACTAATAAGGATAATAGTAACAATAAACTGTTTGATTGCACCGGAAACTTACTGTCTAACAATAAACTTCAGAAATAGAACATTATGACCATCATAATTTCATGATTTTGCTTTTGACATCAGATTATTAGCAAAAAAATATGCTCCTGCAAGGAAAAGACAGACAAAGCATTATAAGACCTTGATGAAAGATTAGAAGCGTTACAGGCTGCATTAGTGACAAAGTACCTTGATGAAAGATGGTTTAGGGGATTATTATGCATGACTGTACTAACAACTTCCGCTGCCTTTGTTCAGATGCTAGATTTGAATTTTCAAGTAACCAAGCAGGGGATCTAGCCCCACCATATCTGAATGGAACAAGTAATTTTTACTCCAGAGACAACACCTAGAACATGAGGGTGATAAATATCAATGTTCATAAAATCAAATTCCAAGGAGGAAACAACCAAGTAACACTGGAAAATTCGTTTATCGGCAAGTGACATCACATAAACACCAATAGAATAAGTTGCACATACTTACAACCTCTGGGAATGATCCAAGCCTCCCAAGTAGCGATCGGATGGAGCCTCCAGGAACAAATTCTAGTAGAATATTTAGCGTGTTTTCCTCCCATGCCATCCCAATATACCTTTGATCAAACAACACAGCCTAGATCAAATACCACAACCAAAAAAAGAGGATAACAATGTTGAAATGGCAGTGTACTTACAACAATATTATTGTGGGAGAAGTTCCTCGAGCTCTTGTACATGTGCCTAGTCAAAAGACTCTCGTGTAAGCATTTTAGAGTGGAATGAATGAATAGATACATAGATAAACTGAGTCAGCGAGAAAACAACACAAGATCCATCAAATCACCAACATCGAGATGGAAGACTAACCTGTTTGACAGCGAGGATCTCATTGGACTCGAGGTCCATGTCGAGGTAGACCTGCCTGAATGCTCCACTCGTGATGAGGTCACCTACGGTCCCTAACACATTCGTTGGAAGCCAAGATCGTGGCCAAGGGCGAGGGCGGTTGCGGCATGATGCAGCACGTGGGTGACCTGCCCGAATCTGCTCTTTGCTGCCCCAGCACCACCCGCAGCGGCAGAGGAGGAGAGCGATGTGGTGGGCTTGTTGAGGGCTGGGGCGCCCGCATGGAAGGAGATGGAGCGGCGCAAGGAGTAGAATCCTAATCCTCGCGGTGTCAACGACGAAGTAGCGCAAGGCGGCGTGGCACAAGTACCTTCACTCGTCTCAGCATATGTGGACAAGTACCTTCATTGCTTCGTATACTTGCAGATAGACTTTCTTTTAACCCATCCTTTTATATCTTTTCTGCTTTCTCTACATCAATTCAGACAATATATCAAACAAAGGTTTCAAACCACCATAAGAATAAATAAAAAAATTATACATACGACAAGATATATGTCAGTGAAATATGAAATGATGTGCAATTAATACAGAAATCGTACAACCTACCATAAGATGGAAGGGTTTGACATTGAAGGAATGACATTTTGATGAATTGAAGCAAGGACCTGCAAGATACCCCAAAAAATCAAGGCAGGAAACCATAGCCAACAATGAAGCAACTAACTACTACAAAATAAAGTGAGTGTTCGTGATGTAGATGAGGGAAACAGACAATGAATATTTTCATCTTCCTAAGTTCTTATATTGTTACCATACCACAATGCGCTAAACTGCGCATAGGATAAGAAAAACATTGCTGCAAGGGTTTATAATTCAGATACAACAGTTACCATAGTTATCTTTTTTAGGGCAAGAACATCTTTACCTCCTTGTACACATCAAGTGGTAGTGGTAACATGAGAAAAGACAGCCATGCTTTGGTGAACTTCAATTTTAGTTTCAAAATTTAGTTTCCTAAATAATTCCATCAGTTAATACCCAGAACATTTGAGCTTAAGCTGTAAAATGGTGAAGTACCTTGGAAGAGTCATTTTCTCCTTTAGAAGACAGACCTTCATCAGAAGTACAAAACCAGAAGTCAAGAGTAAGAACACTAATCAGACCTTAGTGCATACACATATGTGGGTTCATAAAAGCACGAATTAAAGCATAAATCATACTCACCAACAGTGCTCCACATATCAAATGTTGATTCCTTTTGAAAACCAGAAGTCAACAGTACTCCACATATCAAATGTCTCACCAACGTTGTGTTGCGCGTTGAGGTTGAGCAGGCCGTAGGCCGGGACGGCGGCGGCGCCCCTGGCGGAGGCAGCGAGCCACCTAAGCCTCTGGTGTGCAGCGGCGGAGGAGACGGCGGAGGCGCGGAGGTGCGGCAGGTTGAGTTTGAAAAGATGGAAAAAGATCAAGATACCAGTTAATCATTTGATAGTAGGTAAATTCAACAAATGAAAAGGAGAATAAAGGACTGTACAGATTTGATGGAAGCATGCCATGAATGAATAAGAACATAGCAGTTAATGACAAAAGCTTTGCCATCGCTGTGATGAAGGTGTAACCACATGTAAATAAGTGGTAGTAGATAACAACCAACAGTAGAAGCACTATCACAGTTTGCTTCGCATCTTCCCAAAGTACTGTTTTTGCAACTGCATATGAATAGATAAATTGGTAAGGATTTCAAATGTGGAAGTACAAAAGTACTATGAATATACAGGGTATGTGTGGGCACAAGGGATGAAGGCAGTTTCATACGATTTCCATTCCCGAGGAAAATTGAAGCCTTTGATATACTCCTATGATTCTGAGCTTGTAGATGGGGGTACGACTCTACTGTTCTCTTCAGTCCATCCTTAATTTAAAATAAGCCATCAATTACTTATTGCAAAATAGTACTGAAATAACTGACCCAACCCCATCAAACACAAAATACATCGTGTCAAGAAAGATCATTAATTAAATTAAAGGATATAGATAAGAACCTTAAGGGACACGAGAGGTTCATAACCAAGCTGCTCCTTTGCTCTTGAGCAACTGAATGTCCTGTTACATGAAAGCAGCCTGATCCTTGAAGGGGTCAGCTGAGGAACTTCCATTCCATACTTGGCAAATTTCTGGTAAGTCCATTCTACAACATGAGCCACTGGCATCATAACAGAGACTGGTATTTTTACTGAAGGCCTGTAATGAAGTTCAAACACATTAGTACACTGGTTTCTGGCCTGCTGGTATAGACATGAAACAGATTTAGATTCCCCATCCTCATTCTTTTCATAGGTTGTACCATGTAGGTCAATGCTTAACATGAAAAGGCACAATAAAGTTAAGTGCAAAAGGTAAACATCAGATATCAGAAACAGCTAAACTGCTTCAGTAGCATATGTAATCGTAAGACCAAGCAATCTATTCATGAGCTTAGAGAGTGGCTAAAATGGTTTGTATCTCCAGATCTTAATAAAAAAAAATTGGTTATTGAGCATCGTCTGAGAGAAATAAGAAGGATCTCCATGAACCAATTTGCTAGTTGATGAAAGCCATGCAGGAGTAAATAGAGAATTGGAATTATGGCGAGAGACTACAGAGTCCAAAGGTTTTAAACTCGGTAGAACTAAAATGGAATATATGAGTGTTAGACATGTGTGTGTGCATCCCATATACTATTTCATCTATTAATATAGCAGCCCAACCCTAGTTCGGATTAGGGTCTCTATTCTCACAACATGGTATCCGATAGGTTTTCTCTTCTCCTTCCAGTAGCTACCACCCTCTTCACACTCAGGTCCGCCAGCCCCTCCACAACGCGTGCCTCACCCCCTGCTCATGGTGAATTGACAATAATGTGACTTCTGCCATGTGACAACCCCGACAATGGATATCCAAACTTATGCCAATCAACAATAAATTTAGCACCTCTCAGCCAGCTTGCCAGTTTTACAGCAGCCAGTGTTGGAATAGAGGGTGGATTCTATTGGAGAAAAGATAAACAAAAAATCAAGTTAGGCCTCCTGTTGCATCACAAAGCATGTTGTTGAAAATTTTGAGGCTATGTCAAGAAAGCATCTTTGTGATTTACATGCACCGACTCCAAAACTCAACCCTTCTCCCATTCACTATTTCTTCATAATAGGCGACCATTATATATCACTGCATCGACAACTTAATTACAGTGGTATTTTGTTGAGGAAGAACAATAACAATTAGAGACTTGAAATTTGAAAACAGGAAGTATGTGTTTTAAAGAGGAATAAGTGAGACAACAATATAAAATCGATGATGTGTAGATTCATAAATACGCATAAAAACATAATACAAACTTGTACATGTATGAATCTAAACACATTTTAGGAATTCCCCATATATTTACAGTGGATGTTAAAGGATTTGTATGAGGAATTCTAAATTATCTTTACAGTATTCGTAACCTGAATAGAAGGTACATAGAAGAAAAAAATATGTCGATTAAAGAAGGATATGCCGATCATAATCAGTCAATCACCAACCCCGTGATCAGTAGGAATCAAGTGAGCATCCAACCAAGTGTGGTCAGTAGAAAAATCCTTTTAAATCATCTACTATACCTTTTTGCATGAACCCAGCATGTGAGGCTCAACATTCTCAAGGTTCATTCCTAGCTCTTCAGCTATTACCTGAATCATGATGAATTGATGAGACAAGTCATTTTTAATTATACAGAGAAATAAAATGCACACAAGAAACAACTGTGAAGCCTACCTCTCATCCGGTAAGGATAGCGAGGTCCTGTAAGTTTGCCTTCCTGTTTTCCCCAAAACCAGGAGCTTTGACAGCACAGACCTGAATGTCGTTCCAATTAGAACAGAAATGGTACCAAACCAAGAAACTTGACAGAACCTACCTTGATGCCTGCACGAAGCTTGTTAATAATCAGAGTACCTAATACCTCACTTTCCACATCTTTTGCAACAATTAGTAGAGGCCTTTGTTTCTGTTCCAAGCAAAGAATGAAAAAAAAGAATCAGCAAAGGCCCACAATGAACCATTACCGTTAAATGAGAGCAAACAGAATACCTTTAGAGCCATTTCTAAAACCTTAACCACGGCATGCATATTTGTCACTTTCTTGTCATGAATTAAGATCAATGGATCTTCTGGTTCCTGTGATACAAAAAGTACAACTAAGATATTCATGTGTTTTTGAGTTGGTAATGAAGTACGGAGAGATGTAACCTCTGTCAAGTTTCATACCCTCCACAACTTCAAGCTCATTATAAAGGGTGTTGCCATCCTACAGAACATTTAAATCAGCCAATAAGTTGAAACAGAACAATGCAGAAAAGAGCAAAAACAAGGAAACAATCAAAATGCGCACTTATCAGTAGACCTCACAAACAGAGCCGTGTAGGGTTGTACAGAATCAGAATCACTGAAGCTGTGTGCATGAGCGGGCGACTACAGATGTGCCCGCTGGGGAGATACTCCAGCGGCGAGGCGTTGGGCCCGTCGCAGAGCTCCTGCGTCCAGCGCGGGGAGGTCGTCGCGAATGGGAGCCACCGCTCGCCGTCCCAGAAGACGGCCCGGCCGTCGGTGACGCCCGTGTACGGCCCTACGGGTCAAAGGCGACGCTCTCGGGCCCCTGCACCTCGCCGTGGAACCGCACCTCGGCTCCGCGGAGCCGCTTCCGTTCGTTCGCGTGTGTCAGCATCTCGGCGGGATCAGGGAGGTCGACGAGGTGGGACTCGAACCCCGGAAAGTCCACCATGCTGCCCGTCCGGGAGTGGGTCCGTGCCGCAGAATGCCGCCAGCGCCGCGGCCACTACAACCGGCGACGCCATCCCGCTAGCCCGCTACCTCGTCTCTCGCCCGTGGCTCACCCACTCGCCTCTGTCTGTCGTCGACTCGCTCTCGTGGGGTTTTGCCTGGATTTCTCTACACACTCCCCCAATCTGCCTCACCTTCCATGTAGAGCGCGGATCGAGAGCCGATGCGTCGTCTCTCCTCGCCTTCCACGGATAGCGAGCCCCGGACTTGCATATGGAGACCGCATATTCCATCGATCTGGGCAAGCGCGCCGCGGACGCCGTCGATCTGGGCGAACCTGGAGAGCACGGATCGAGGCTGCAATCCCGTCCGAGCAGTGATCCCGTCGATTTGGGCGCTGGCCTCGCCTTCCATGTAGAGCGCGGGAGCAGGGATTCCGTCGATTTGGGCGTTGGCCTCGCCTTCCATGTAGAGCGCAAGAGCAGGAGAGAGTGTGGAGCAAGGAATCAGAGCGCGTCTGGGCAAACCTTCCATGGAGTGGATCGAGAGGCGTTGGCGAGGAGAGAGCAGGGATTGCGGTGAGAGAGCATGTACGCGGACGGGATCTGCGGTGAGAGAGGAGAGTGGGGCGAGGAGGCTCGGTCGACCGGCGGGGGCATGCTTGACGACATTCACGGCGAAGACTCGCTTGATTGATGGGGGGTGCGCTCTCACCTTGGGGCGCTTCGGGAAGGTACGGACGAAGAGGATGACGATGGAGACGTGCGCTTCCCGGTGGCGGCGGCGGAGCTCCGGCGAGTCTCCACCATGGCGTGCGCGCGGAGTGATTAGGGTTTGGTGGGGGAGTTGGCTGCCCCGCCCAACGCGCGCGGAGGACAGGGGAGGAGGCGACGCGGGCAGGTAAGGTGTGCGGGCAGGAGGGCAAAACAGGAAATGAAAAAAAGGCAGAACGCAAGGAGGCAGCCTACCCCTTAGAGTCTTAATAGGTAGTATAGATATATATATATATATATATATTAATGACTATCTGTTTAAACTGTGAGACCTTCTGATATTTCTTGAAGATTTTTATAAGTTTGTAACTTATTCTGATAGTCTTAGTATTTAAATGATGCAATTGACATGACATTATTAAAATCATATATAGAATTACTAATGGTACTTATGGTTGCAATGTAGTGGTGAAATAACTAGATTAAAATAACAAAATTTATGTATGGCTAGGATTACAAATAGATTATGAAACATTTTTCTCACTCATATTTGTACATTAGTTGTGGTAGTATTATATATTTTCGTTGCAACGTACTTGCCAAGTGAATCATTATTTACATTGGTAGTTTTCTTAAAAAAAAGTGTCACTAAAAATACTGGCGGTTCTCTCAGCAGATACAAGTCATAAAACTCATCTTTTTTATACTGACGAAAGACGTATCAATAAAAACACGTGCAAGCTTCGCTAGTGCGTAGCTGGCTGATCAGTGAACACCCCGAAACCAGGCATTTCGGGTAAAGACCAGAGCCACAGCACAGAGGCATCTGGTTCCTGTCAGCTGGTTTCTCTGGTGCACGAGCCAACTTCAGCACTTGCCGCCGGTTGGTGGCTCCTCGCACCTTCCCGGCCGGCCATCCAGCTCCGATTCTCCGCGGCGCCCATTCGTACTACCGGTCTGTTTGGTTGGGCTGTGGCTGTGGAAAAAGTTGCTGTGGGCTGTGAGCTGTGGAAAAAGCTGCTGTAGGCTGTGTGCTGTTAAAAAGCTAAAAATCGTTTGGTGGAAACCACTAAAAGTCGTTAAAAGTTCTTCGATATATGTTTTCACAGTTCCATCCAAAAGCCACTAAAAGCAGGTCCAGGAGTGCTTTCAGTTTTACACTATAAGAAAGTCGGCTTTTAGAAAAAGTTGCTTCCTGGATCCAGCCCTTTGGTTGGCTTTTGGCTTTTAAGGGGCAAAAGCCAAAGCCAAAAGCCAAACCAAACACACCCTACGTGTGGTGGCATGGACAAGCACGTGCCTAGAAATTCTGCATCGACGAAGCGTGTGGCCGTGAGCGTACGTGACGAAAGCTAGTGCTCCTTTGCTACGGCCTACGGCGAAAAATCTGCTTCGTGATTTGTGTACTAGCCGAGCACCGACGACGCCGAGATGCCACGAACGCCACCGTACGTCGGCGTCCATACACAAACAGTCGGCTACACTACTGACCGTCGAGTTGCACGGACCATGGGCGGCGTAGTCATAGACCCAGGAAATTTACGTGCCTCGCGAGAGGACGTGAAGGACATCTGAGTCATCGTCGTTGACGCATAGTAAAACTTTTAATTTAGGGCATGTTTTAGACACTCGGCAAATAACACGATTCCGGTAGTAGCTTCAACATCTCTGAAAATGGCTTCAGCTCTGGCTTTTTTTAAAAGAGTAGCTCCTCTATAGGAGCCTGTGCTTTTTGCAAATCGTTTGGCACGGCTCCTCGTGTATTATTTGATTTGGAGTAAAACGATCTCGCTGCTAGCTGCATCAGCGCATGGACGACCTGTGCTTTGCTCACCGTGTAACCTTCTTGCATCAGGCATGTATACTACTAGCGAGGGGTGGCTTGGAGAGAGGTGTCTGTTCGGGGAGAGACGCAGCGCCTATATGCGGAGCCATGGAGAGCCAAAAATTTAGGCTCCGGCTCTCAGCCATATTTCGGCTTCTGCTCCTCCTGCTCAAGAGCTGTTTTGCGAGGTAGCGTTTGGAAGAGACTCAGCAAGGAGCCGGTGCTGGAGCAGCTTGGGAGCCCTCCCAAACGGCCTCTTAATCAAGTTGGTCGATCGCGCTGTCTGAAAAGTGAAATCAGATAATAAAAAAAAAGGCGCATCAGCTCGTGTTTGCCACTTTGCCCGTGTTGCAATCAAATTTAATCACATCTTAGCTTAGATATGATGAACGGACATTACCTGGTGCTAGTTAGCGGTTAAAACTATCCAAATGGACATGCTAAGGCCAGCTTCAACGCCACACCCTAAAGCCTCTCTCACCCTAGGTCCGGTGTCCTTTGGAGGGAGCAGCAGCAGCTGCTCCAACAGCTCCTCCCACGCCGCACCCCATGTGAGGGAGAAGAGAGAGAGGCAGTTTAGGTGAGCTCTAATATTCTCTTATTCTTTAATTACTTCATTTCTTTGCTATAACAATTCTTTTTAAGCACCCTAACCTAATACCAATGTGTAATATGTAGTACAAATAGTCTATGATTTTTTAAAACTTTAAATTTTGATAAAAAAAAGTGTTAAACAACTGGACTATAGTATATATGGGGAGATGGATAGAGTGAATGATTGAAAATGTCCTGTATGTGGGGTATCTTTTAAAGTGATGTAGTAAAATATAATATACATATAGAGGGAGAAATATAGGGTGAATGGTTGGAGATGGCTATAACTATTGGCAGGGAGTGGCATAAACGATTAGTTCATTAGCTGATGAAGAAAGATATTAACAGTTCACACACAGCTACAACCAATTGTCCAATTATATATTAGGTGGCACATGAAGGCCGAGATAGCGGACTAGTGAGGTATGAATAGTCTTTACTAAAACTTAAATGTGTTGGCTAAGGGAGTGTTTTATCTGATGAAGAGATATTGATAGTTCATATACAACTACAACTAATTATCTAATTATATATTATACGATGGATGAAGGTTGATATAGTGGACTAGAAGAGTGTGAATAGTCTTTTCTAAAAACTTAAACACGCTAGCTAATCGAAACAAGTGTAGAATTAAACTCATCGATCTTAACCAAAACTATATATGCTCTATCTATCACAAGCATCTTATAAAAGTTCTAATTAAGGACATGTTCCAATCCTCTGTAACTAACAATTAACAGCTAAAATTAGCTATGGAGTTCTCAACCCGACTAATTCTAACTAATAGATGGCTAAAATCTAAAGTGCCCCCATTGCCCACCCTATACCATTCTTCCCTGGAACTCATCCCAACAAGCAACAAGGAGTCATTGTCGCTACTGATTTGCTCCTGCCGTCGGCGCTAAGCAGGTAAGCCCACACCGTTTGCTATTTTTGCAATATGAATGATATTTGTCAAATTTGTAATTTGAAAATTTGAATCCATTCTAATTTTCTAAAACAGTCTTACAATTAATCATGTTATGTTGCTAAATATGGCTTAAAGCAGGGTAGTAAGGACAATTAGCTCATCAGAACAACATATTAGCTATAGGTTTAGAACACCCCAAGTTAATAGTTAGCCACCTAATCTAGCTAATAACTTATTAACTGGCTAACAACTAGCTTTAGAGGTTTCGAACATGACCTAAGTAACTAAGATGTCAGGCTAGATAAAGCTTAACTATAAAATTCTAGCTGGCAAGGTCACAGAAACTTATGCAACAAATACTCAAACCATCTGGAAGCTCCTACGCATACCATTGAGCAGAGAGCATAAACTCTAATCACACTAGGAGTACTCAACTAGTAAAGCTACACAATCTAAATTAGAGAGCTAAGCACCTTAGCTACACAAGCTAAGCAAACTACTAAGCTACACAAGCTTACTAGCACAAAAGAACAACTAATTTACTAAATAAGTAATAAGTTACAAGAACAACATATAAATACCAACACAAGTATGAACATGTTATAAGAAGCTAGTGTTAGAAGGTAGCAAATCAATGTGAAGATAAATATTGACACAATGATTTTTCTCCCGAGGTTCGATAGTTTACTAGCCACTTACTCTCCATTGAGACAAGGCTAAGGTTGTTTTCGATCTTCTTTGTTAGTGGTAACCTGCAAGTCACGCATTCCCATATGGAGTGCTCACAACTGAGATCTAACACTTGATCTGTATGGATCACTTGCCATTGTTCACACCTCGCTTACTATGTTGAACTTCGCGTCTCCCATGCAGTGAGTATGATATTTATCATAATGCTTTCTTCGAAGCCACATACAACTTCACATATATTTCCATAGAGCCACAACCTCCAAGTTGTCTAGGAGGTGGCAAACTCCAATAGTAGTAACAAACATCGTTGGCTTGCAACTCGACCACCTAGAGTCACTCTATGCAATAACTCAATGTAACATACTATGAATATCTCTCATATGCAATCAGATGTAATCTCTAACAATTGTATATGGATAGAATCCCAAAGATAAGTGAAAGTCGCCTAGAGGGGGGTGAATAGGCAAAGCTGAAATTTATAAAGTTTAAGCACAACTACAAGCCGGGGTTAGCGTTAGAAATATAATCGAGTCCGAAAGAGAGGGCAAAAACAAATCACAAGCGAATAAGAACGGATCACACGGTGATTTGTTTTACCGAGGTTCGGTTCTTGCAAACCTACTCCCCGTTGAGGTGGTCACAAAGACCGGGTCTCTTTCAACCCTTTCCCTCTCTCAAACGGTCACCTAGACCGAGCGAGCTTCTCTTCTCAATCAAACGGGACACTAAGTCCCCACAAGGACCACCACACAATTGGTGTCTCTTTCTTTGATTACAATGATCTTGGGAACAAGAAATGGGGAAGAAGAAAAGCGATCCAAGCGCAAGAGCTCAAGAGAACACAAAAGTCTCTCTCTCTAGTCACTAATTTGTTTGGAGTGATTCCGAAGTTGGGAGAGGATTTGATCTCTTTGTTTGTGTCTTGGAATGAAGTCTAGAGCCCTTGTATGAGGTTTGATGGCTGAAAACTTGGATGCATTGAAGTGTGGTGGTTGGGGCGTATTTATAGCCCCAACCACCAAAATGACCGTTGGTGAGGGCCTCTGTCGTATGGCGCACCGGACAGTCTGGTGCGCCACCGGACACTGTCCGGTGCGCCACCGGACACTGTCCGGTGCGCCAGCCACGTCACCCAGCCATTGGGTTCCGATCGATGGAGCTCTGACATGTGGGGTCACCGAACAGTCCGGTGGTGCACCGGACAGGTACTGTTCACTGTCCGGTGCGACATTTGCGCCTGCTCTGACTCTGCGCGCGCAGTCCGCGCACTGTAGCGTTGTCAGCCGACCGTTGCACTCGACCGTTGCGCTGGCGACCGTTGCTCCACTTGGCACACTGGATAGTCTGGTGCTACACCGGACAGTCCGATGAATTATAGCGGAGCGGCCTCCCCGAATTCCCGAAGGTGGCAAGTTTGGAGTTGAGCTCCCTGGTGCATCGGACACTGTCCGGTGGCACACCGGACAGTCCGGTGCGCCAGACCAGGGCTGCCTTTCGGTTGTCTTTTGTTCTTTTTATTTGAACCCTTTCTTGGACTTTTTATTGGTTTGTGTTGAACCTTTGGCACCTATAAACCTTATAATATAGAGCAAACTAGTTAGTCCAATTGTTTGTGTTGGGCAATTCAATCACCAAAATCATTTAGGAAAAGGTGTAAGCCTATTTCCCTTTCAATCTCCCCCTTTTTGGTGATTGATGCCAACACAAACCAAAGCAAATATATAATTGCAGAATTGAACTAGTTTGCATAATGAAAGTGCAAAGGTTACTTGGAATGAAACCAATATACATTTTATAAGATATGCATGGATGCTTTCTTCTATTTTAATATTTTGGACCACGCTTGCACCACTTGTTTTGTTTTTGCGAACTCTTTTGGAAATTCTTTTCAAAGTCTTTTTGCAAATAGTCAAAGGTAAATGAATAAGATTTTGAGAAGCATTTTCAAGATTTGAAATTTTCTCCCCCTGTTTCAAATGTTTTTCCTTTGAAATTTTCCCCCTTAATGAAATTCTCCTCTTAGTGTTCAAGAGGGTTTTAGATATTAATTTTGAAAGGGGTTATACAAATGTGAGAATTCTATCAAAAATAAGATACCAATTGAAAAAACCTTCTTTTAATCTAAATTTTGAAAGACTTCATTTTTGAAATTGGTGGTGGTGCGGTCCTTTTGCTTTGGGCTAATACTTTCTCCCCCTTTGGCATGTATCGCCAAAAACGGATACTTGTGAGTGAAATATAAGCCCTTTTTCAAACTTTCTCCCCCTTTGGTAAATAATGTAGGAGTGAAGATTATACCAAATTGGAGAGCGATGTGGAGCGACGACGAAGGATGAATAATTCGATGGAGTGGAGTGGAAGCCTTGTCTTCGCCGAAGACTCCATTTCCCTTTCAATCTATGACTTGGTATGAAATACACTTGACAAACACATTAGTCATAGCACATGAAAGAGATATGATCAAAGGTACATGAATGAGCTATGTGTGCAAAATATCAATCAAAATTCCTAGAGTCAAGAATGTTTATCTCATGCCTAAGTTTGGTAAAAGTTTTCTCATCTAATGGTGTCGGGGACCATAATTAGGGGTACCCTCAAGGCTCCTAATTCTCAGCTGGTGTCGTCGTTTCGAGACCGGGGGGTCCCTGGGCCGACGAGTGAATGTCGTCGCGTGCCCCAGCCCAGATGGGTCGAGCGCGAGGGCGAGCGCGAAGGGGGGAGAGCGAGGCGGCCGGAGACCGGCGTGAGAGAGGTGGGAATCCCGCGGCCTTCGTGTTCGTCTCGCGCCCAGGTTGGGTGCGCTTGTAGTAGGGGGTTACAAGCGTCCACACGGGAGAGGGAGCGAGCGGCTTCGAGCGAACGCCTGTCCCGTCCTCGTCCCCGCGCGGCCAACCCTCTCTAAGAGGGCCCTGGTCCTTCCTTTTATAGGCGTAAGGAGAGGATCCAGGCGTACAATGGGGGGTGTAGTAGAGTTCTACGTGTCTAGCGGAGAAGAGCTAGCGCCCTAAGTACATGTCGTTGTGGCAGCCGGAGAGAATTTGACACCCAGCTGGTGTGATGTCGTGGCCGTCGGAGGAGCGATGGAGCTTGGCGGAGGGACATCTGTCGGAGCGGTTGAGTCCTTGCTGACGTCCTCTTGCTTCCGTAAGGGGGCTGAGAGCCACCGTCGTCACAGAGTACGCGGGGCGCCATCATTGCCTATCTGGCGGAGCTAGCCAGATGGGACGCCGGTCTTGTTCCCTACGGCCCGAGTCAGCTCGGGGTAGGGTGATGATGGCGCCTCCTGTTGACGTGGCTGGTCTGCGCCCTAGGTTGGGCGATGTGGAAGCTCCTCCGAAGCCGAGGTCGAGTCTGTCTTCCGTGGTCGAGGTCGAGTCCGAGCCCCTGGGTCGGGCGAGGCGGAGTTCGTCGTCTTCTAGGGCTGAGCCCAAGTCCGGGCCCTGGGTCGGGCGGAGCGGAGTTCACCGTCTTCCGGGACTTAGCCCGAGTCCGAGCCCTAGGTCGGGCGGAGCGGAGTTCGCCGTCTTCCGGGGCTGAGCCCAAGTCCGAGCCCTGGGTCGGGCGGAGCGGAGTTCGCCGTCTTCCGGGACTTAGCCCGAGTCCGAGCCCTGGGTCGGGCGGAGCGGAGTTCGCCGTCTTCCGGGGCTGAGCCCGAGTCCGAGCCCTGGGTCGGGTGAAGCGGGGCTTCCTATGGTGCCTTCGGCAGGGCCTGACTGCCTGTCAGTCTCACTCTGTCAAGTGGCACCGCAGTCGGAGTGGCGCAGGCGGCGCTGTCCTTCTGTCAGGCCGGTCAGTGGGGCGGCGAAGTGACGGCGGTCACTTCGGCTCTGCCAGCCGGGGGGCGCGCGTCAGGATAAAGGTGTCAGGCCACCTTTGCATTAAATGCTCCTGCGATTTGGTCGGTCGGTGCGGCGATTTAGTCAGGGTTGCTTCTTAGCGAAGGCAGGGCCTCGGGCGAGCCGGAAATATGTTCGCCGCTGGAGGGGGGCCTCGGGCGAGACGGAAATCCTCCGGGGTCGGCTGCCCTTGTCCGAGGCTAGGCTCGGGCGAGGCGTGATCGAGTCGCTCGAATGGACTGATCCCTGACTTAATCGCACCCATCAGGCCTTTGCAGCTTTATGCTGATGGGGGTTACCAGCTGAGAATTAGGAGCCTTGAGGGTACCCCTAATTATGGTCCCCGACAGTAGCCCCCGAGCCTCGAAGGGAGTGTTAGCACTCGCTTGGAGGCTTTCGTCGCACTTTTTTGCAAGGGGACCAGCCTTTCTCGGTTGCGTTTTGTTCCGGTGGGTGCGCGCGAGCGCACCCGCCGGGTGTAGCCCCCGAGGCCTCGGAGGAGTGGTTTCACTCCTTCGAGGTCTTAATGCCTTGCGTAATGCTTCGGTTGGTCTGGTTGTTCCCTCATGCGAGCTGGCCGTAGCCCGGGTGTACGGTCGGGTCCCAAGTTCTCGGGCTGGTATGTTGACGCTGTCAACGGTTCGGCCGGAGCCGGGTCTGCGAGAGCAGCCCCCGAGCCTCTGCACAGGGCGAGAGGGCGATCAGGAACAGACTCGGCTTTTTTACATATGCCCCTGCGTTGCCTTTCCGCAAGGAGGAGGGGGGAAAGCGCCATGTTGCCCTCGATGGGCGCCGAACATGGTGTCTCCGGTGAGCTGCAAGCGGGTAATTCGAGTGGACGTCCGTGCCCGTTCGTTAGGGGTCGGCTAGGGGCCCAGAGGCATGCCCAAAAGTACCTGCGGGTGATCTACCGGACCCGGTCCCCTGGCGATGGGGTCCGAGGGCTCGATGCCTCCCTCTGATGGGATTCCGTTACAAGATCGTTCCCGCTGGTCTCGGAAATGTCCTAGGGTACCTCGGGAGCGCAGCCCGAGCCTTGGTTATGTATCGAACGTACCCATGGTCATCCCTCGCTCGGCGTCTGAGGCGGTTGTGAACCCTTCGGGGGCCAGCCTTCGAACCCCTGATCAATAATGGGCGCGGAGCCCGAGTAGCCTGAGGCGGCCGTGGGACCCTTCCGAGGGGCCGACCTTCGAACCTCTAACCAGTAGTGGGTGTAGGGCCCACGCGATCTGAGGCGGCTGTCGAACCCTTCCGGGGGGCCAGCTTTCAAACCTCTGATCAGTAGGGAGGCTCGGAGCCTGGTTCCTTCATGGGGAAGGATCCTTTTCGG
Source organism: Zea mays (assembly GCF_902167145.1). NCBI lineage: Eukaryota > Viridiplantae > Streptophyta > Magnoliopsida > Poales > Poaceae > Zea > Zea mays. The sequence goes on along the minus strand of NC_050100.1, from coordinate 24,916,502 downwards.
GGTATCCCCTTTCCCGGTCCCTGTTGCAAGAGAGAGAAAGAGGAAAAAGGAAAAGGATACGAAATCGAACGACGTGGCGTACCTTTTTTGACGCGGTCATTATGGCAAAGGCGAAGCGTCGCCTGCTTCTCCTGCCAGAGGCGCCGCTTGTCCCGCCGTGGAGTTAATGCGACGGGGCGAGTGGTTCGCGGGGCGGCCGTTGCGCGTGCGCGAGCCGTTCGAGGAACAGAACACGGGCGCGTTGTCTTCACGCCGTGAGAGAGGGTTCTCTCACTGCCCCCGGATGGGACGTGAGCTTGGCTGACGACGTGACTGCTGCTCCTGCCTGCCTGCCACCGTCATTACTGTCGGCCCATTTTTGGCCGCACGGACCGCCGCGCCAGGCTGGCGCTGCTGGGTCGTGCGCTGGGTCGCCTCGAGTCGCGGTACTGGTTCCGCAGTCGAGGAGGCGCGGTGGTGGCGCAAGTGGAGGTGCGGTTGCATGCACGAAGCATTCAGCGCGTCGGTTGCATGACGCGTGGGCCTGGGCCTCCATGCTGGGCATGTTGGGAGTCGGAGAAGCGCGCCCACTTGGCGCGGTTGCATGCTGCCTGCATGGCTGCCCGCCCCTTTCGCCCGTTGGTCTGGGCAAAAGTGGAGGGTCACTTGTAACCGCTGGGCGGTTGTGCGCACCGCGCACGGTGGTTTGGCTTCTTCTGCTCTGAGCCGGTTTGCATGACGTGTGGGACCCAGCCCCCGCGCCGCAGGGGAGGACCTTGGAGTGTGTTGGAGAAGACTCAGCCCGCGACGGTTGGGGGCGCAAGTAGGGAGAGTCACCTTTAAAAGGAGGGTGACCCCCTTTGGAAGGCGACCATGTCTTCGCGTTCCCTTATGCATCGTGTCTTTCCACCTTCCAAGCCCCCGGATGGGGGATACCCGCCGTCTTTCCGCCTCATCGTTGGAGGAACGCAACTCCGTGGGAGTTGGTACCTTTCAGCCATCGTTTGGCTTCAAGGATTTTCATCATGCAGCCCGGCTGCACCCCTCCACCGGCGGTCACCCAAGATGGTGACCTCCAGTTTGATGGTGGGGGAAAGCGAGCCGGGCTGCGACCTCTGCCCCTCCCTCAGCCTCAAGGATTTTCATCACCAGGGCTGGGGAGGGGAGTGTGCCGAGTTGGGGTAGGTCCCTGCGTGGGCAGTGGCCCGCTCCTTCCCTCAGTGATCGGAGGGAAAGGAGGTCGTCGTCCGTGGCGCCGGCAGCTGCAGCGTGCCTGGCTCTCGGACATGAGTGGCTTCGGAGCCGCTCCCGGCGCCGACGTCTACCACGGCAGCTGGAAGAGGTTCTTCCGCCGACGAGATAGCCAGGGCCGCCCACGGACCGACCTCCAACTCTACGGCCTTCTGCCCGTCCTTGCCTCACGAGTTTGGGCATGGGCGGGGGCCTCTTGGCAGCAGCATCCGCCCTGAGGTCAGTGCTGCCGCTGTTCGGCCCCCCGGAGCAGAAGTCGTCGTCATCGCCGTTGCTGGAGCGGGCGACGGCGCGCCGTTCGTCGGTCTTCTGTTGCTCCGCAGGCCCCCCCCCCATCGAGTGGGGTTGTTCGTACCTGCGGAGGTGGAACCGGAGTTCCGTTTGTAATGGCACTTTGAATGCCAGTGTTTTTGTTCATTGTGGCTGTCGAGGCCTGAACATGTATGTAATTTTTGGCACGAAGCCGTGTTTTTTCCTCATTTTCGAGCACTAAGACTCGCCTGTTGGTTGTCTGAACCGCTTCACCAAGCGTGAGTCGCCCCGTGTAAAGGTGACGAGTGAGGTATCCGTATCCCGGAGGCGTAGGAGTCCCTCGGCTCGGTCGGCCTTGTTGTCCGAGGCTCCTCTAGCTTAGTTAAAGGGACCCCTTGGCCGCTCTTGGATGAGCCGAGGCCAGGGGTAGTGATATCAGCATGAACAGGGGCAGAGTTGGCTCGAAAATGAAACCTGGTTGGCCGGAGCCTAGCCGGGTCGTCCGTTAGCGGGACCGACTCCGGAGTTGACCAGCCGAGGTCTCGGGTCGGGCTGACGTCCTTGGAGGACGGTTGGCCGAGGCCCCAGGGGTGACCGGCCGAGCCGCCTGCTCGGGCCGGATTTCTAGAGAAGACCCTGGCAGCGATTGCCCGGGCGTGGCGATGACGTCGTCCTTCAGAGTGGAGATCCTCGGACCGCGTCGCCGTCCGAGGCTAGGTCGGACCTCGCCGAAGGTGTCGTCGATGCCGAGGGTGCTGCTGCCCCCTTCCAGCGTCAAGACCCGAGCCTGCAGGATCGGATTGTCTTGTAGCGTGTGTCTCCTGCGGCCGCCGAGGCCAGAACACACCCTCGCTGTGTTGTAAAGCTGCGTCTCTTTTCCTCTCGTTTCGAGTATCTGGACTTTTTTGTCGGTAACAGGGATGTTTGTGCGAGCGAGAGTTGCTTCTCGTGGAAGGTGATGAGTGAGGTATCCGTATCCCGGAGGCGTAGGAGTCCCTCGGCTCGGTCAGCCTTGCCGCTTACGCGCACTCTTACCCGTCCATGGGGCTCTGTCACCGACTCAGTCGAGAAGGCTCGAAGGATCGCTTCGGCAGAAGAGCTTCCGAACGTGAAGACTTGTTCGGTCCGCGGAATCACTTATCCGAACGTGAGTTACTTATCGCAGAAGGTGATGAGTGAGGTATCTGTATCCCGGAGGCGTAGGAGTCCCTCGGCTCGGTCAGCCTTGGCTGCTTACGTGTACTCCGTCGTTTTCAGGATCCACTTTTCGAAGTAGTCAAAAAGCACGAAAGACATTCTGGCAGAAAAGATCTTTCTTCGAGGAAAATTTCGACGCAGAGGGGGTTCCCCCCCTTTTAGCCCCCGAGGGAGGGTCGGGCTTTGCCGAGGCGAGGCCGACCCTTCCTTGATGACTAAACTTTGCGTGGGTGCGAGGTATATGAACAACTTGAAAACATCTTAAGGGTAGAAGCGACGTAGCTGTTGGATGTTCCAAGCGTTGTCGTAGACCTCGCCTTGACTGTTGGCCAGCTTGTACGTTCTGGGCTTCAGAACCTTGGCGATGACAAACGGTCCCTCCCAGGGGGGCGTGAGCTTGTGCCTCCCTCGGGCGTCTTGTCGCAGCCGAAGCACCAGGTCGCCCACCTGGAGATCTCGGGACCGGACCCCTCGGGCGTGGTAGCGTCACAGGGACTGCTGGTACCGCGCCGAGTGTAGTAAGGCCTTGTCCCGAGCCTCCTCCAGCTGGTCCTGTGAGTCTTCTCGGCTAGCTTGGTTGCTTTGATCGCTGTAGGCCCTCATCCTCGGGGAGCCGTATTCCAGGTCTGTGGGCAAGACGGCCTCGGCCCCGTAGACTAGGAAGAAAGGCGTGAAGCCCGTGGCTCAGCTCGGTGTTGTCCTCAGGCTCCAGACCACCAAGGGGAGTTCCTTCATCCATCGCTTGCCGAACTTGTTGAGGTCGTTGTAGATCCGAGGCTTGAGCCCTTGTAGAATCATGCCGTTGGCACGCTCTAGTTGCCCATTTGACATGGGATGAGCCACGGCGGCCCAATCCACCCGGATGTGGTGATCCTCGCAGAAGTCCAAGAACTTTCTGCCGGTGAACTGGGTGCCGTTGTCGGTGATGATGGAGTTCGGGACCCCGAAGCGATGGATGATGTTGGTGAAGAACGCCACCGCCTGCTCGGACCTGATGCTGTTCAGGGGTCGGACCTCGATCCACTTGGAGAATTTGTCGATGGCGACCAGCAGGTGCGTGTAGCCCCCGGGTGCCTTCTGCAAGGGGCCAACGAGATCCAGACCCCACACAGCGAAAGGCCAGGTGATGGGTATCGTCTGCAGAGCCTGAGCGGGTAGGTGGGTCTGCCTCGCGTAGAATTGACACCCTTCGCAGGTGCGAACAATTCTAGTGGCATCGGCCACCGCCGTCGGCCAGTAGAAGCCTTGTTGGAAAGCATTCCCGACAAGGGCTCGAGGCACTGCGTGATGGCCGCAAGCCCCCGAGTGTATCTCTCGCAGGAGTTCCTGACCTTCGGCGACGGAGATGCATCGCTGGAGGATGCCTGAGGGGCTGCGGTGGTAGAGCTCCTTCTCATCGCCCAGCAAGACGAACGACTTGGCGCGCCCCGCCACCCGCCGAGCCTCGGCTCGGTCGAGGGGTAGCTCTCCTTGGTGGAAATATTGCAGGTACGAGGTCTGCCAGTTTCGATCAGGCGTGGCCCCCAGTTCGCTCCTCCTCGACGCGCAGTGCCTCACCCTCGGGGGCCGAGGGTATCTCGGGCTGAACCGAGGGCGCCTCGGGCCGAGCTGAGGATGCCTCGGGCTGTGCCGAGGGTACCTCGGGCTGGGCCGAGGGTACCTCGGACTGGGCCGAGGGCGCCTCAGGCTCGGGCGAGTCGTCGATCTTGACGGAGGGTTGGTGCAGATCCCGGGAGAAGACGTCTGGGGAACCGTTGTTCGCCCCGAGGCTATTTTAGCCAGCTCGTCCGCAGTCTCGTTGTAGCGCCGAGCGATGTGGTTGAGCTCGAGCCCGTAGAACTTGTCTTCCAAGTGCCGAACCTCATCGCAGTAGGCCTCCATCTTTGGGTCGCGGCAGTGGGAGTTCTTCATGACTTGGTCGATGACGAGCTGCGAGTCACCGCGGGCGTCGAGGCGCCGGACCCCTAGCTCGATGGCGATCCGCAACCCGTTGACCAGAGCCTCATACTCAGCCACATTGTTGGACGCCGGGAAATGGAGGCGTAGCACATAGCGTATGTGTTTTCCGAGGGGTGAGATGAAGAGTAGGCCTGCGCCGGCTCCCGTCTTCATCAACGACCCGTCGAAAAACATGGTCTAGAGCTCCGGTTGGATCGGAGCCATCGGTAGCTGGGTGTCGACCCATTCGGCCACGAAGTCCGCCAAAACCTGGGACTTAATGGCCTTCCGGGGGGCGAACGAGATTGTCTCTCCCATGATTTCCACCGCCCACTTTGCAATCCTACCCGAGGCCTCTCGGCACTGGATGATCTCCCCTAGGGGGAAGGATGACACCACAGTTACCGAATGAGACTCGAAGTAGTGTCGCAACTTCCGCCGTGTCAGGATCACTGCATACAGCAGCTTCTGAACTTGTGGGTAGTGGGTCTTGGTTTCGGACAGTACCTCGCTGACGAAGTAAACTGGCCTCTGAACGGGCAATGCATGCCCCTCTTCTTGCCTCTCGACCACAATCGCGGCGCTAACCACCTGAGTGGTCGCGGCGACGTAGACCAAGAGGGCTTCTCCGGCAGCTGGAGGCACCAAGATAGGCGCCTTTGTGAGGAGCGCCTTCAAGTTCCCGAGAGCTTCCTCGGCCTCGGGGGTCCAAGTGAAGCACTCGACCTTCCTTAAGAGGCGGTACAGAGGTAGACCTCTTTCGCCGAGGCGTGAGATGAAGCGGCTCAGAGCCGCGAGACATCCCATGACCCTCTGTACGCCTTTCAAGTCCTTGATGGGCCCCATGCTGGTGATGGCTGCGATCTTCTCCGGGTTGGCTTCGATGCCCCGCTCGGAGACGATGAACCCCAAGAGCATGCCTCGGGGCACCCCGAAGACACACTTCTCGGGATTGAGCTTGACGCCTTTCGCCTTGAGACATCGGAATGTCACTTCAAGGTCGAAAAGGAGGTCAGAAGCTTTCCTCGTCTTGACTACGATGTCATCGACGTAGGCCTCGACCGTGCGGCCAATGTGTTCGCCGAACACATGGTTCATGCACCGCTGGTACGTCGCGCCCGCATTCCTCAAGCCGAACGGCATGGTAACATAGCAGTACATGCCGAAGGGTGTGATGAAAGAAGTCGCGAGCTGGTCGGACTCTTTCATCCTGATTTGATGATACCTGTAACACCCTGAATTTAGGGGTATAAAATTTCTTTGCCCATATTCACAAATTCAGGTGTTACTTCTCTTTTCACATCCTTCCCCAATCTTCTCTTTCTCATTTCTATAGGAGAAGAGTGGTTATTTTATTTGTAAATATAGTCTATTAGCTCAAACTCCAAGGGAGTATGAATCGTTGCATCATGTTGAACCCTAGATTTCACTCTTGTTTGGTGCATAATCATTAGAAATGCTAATTTGAATTTGTGGCTTATTTGGATTTGAATCAAATAGAGTAAATAAAAAAGAAAAGAGAAAACAAATGCCAGAATAAAAGAAAAAGGAAAAGAAGCCCGCTTCCCCCGCCCCCTCGGCCTTTCGGCCCACTAGGCCCATCCCGCGCGCGCGCCTTCTCCCCCCCTTCTCTCTCTGCCCTGGCGGGCCCGCCCGTCAGCCCGGCCGTTTCCCCCGCGCCCGCGCCCGCTTTCCCCTCTCTCCGTCTTCGCGTAACCGCCGCCCCGGTCCGCGCGTGCCGCGGACTCCGCGCCCACGTCGCGCGTGGAGCTCGCAACTACCTCGCCCCCGGCCACTTAAGCCCGAAGCCTAGCTCGCCCTCTCCCCCTCCCTCATTTGCGCACCTGCAGACCCCTCTCTCGCCTCCCCCGCGCCGCGCACACGCCAGAGCGCCGCCGCCATTAAACCGCCGCCGTCCCGAGCCCGTTTCTCCGTCGAGGTCAGAGCCCCACCGTGCCCTCTGCCACGGTGAGCTTCGCCTCGACGTCCGCAACCCGGGACACGCCTCAATTCCCCCTCCCCCTCTCTAATTTCCTCTGCCCGCGCTCACCGCCGTTCTCTGCGCAGCCGCCGAGGTCCGCCACCGTCGACTCGGGCTGCCGCCGCGTCTCCGTCGCCATTGAGGGGTCCCCGGAGTCCGCCTTGAGGTAAGGAACCTCTCCCGCCCCCTCCCGACCTTTGTTTTGCCCCCTGTCGCGTTTAATTGCTCGCCGGAGCCCTTTAGCGCCGCCGCCGAGCCGCTTCGCCGTGGACCGCCCCCCTCCGGTGCCCCTGCCCCGACCCAGTCTCCACCGGACGGTTCCCCGTGCCCTCCCCAACCTCCCTGGCCGCTCAGGTCGCCCCAGGGACCCGCAGAACCCCCACGCCCCTCGTCTCCGGCGAGTTCTCCGCCGCAGGAACGAGCGCTGCCGCCCCTGCTAGCCGTAGGAGAGGACAAGGCCGGCCACCCGATCCCCGCCGTCCATCCCAGATCGCACGGCCCCGTCTCAATTAAGCCGAGCCCAACCCTAGCCGTTCGCCTGAGATCCAACGGCCCAGAGCCGTTTCCCCCGCGCCCCGCCTCCCTGCCAATTGGGCCCCGCCTGTCAGTCAGCCGCTCGCGCTCGCTCATCCCGCCCGGCCCCGCCTGTCAGCCGCTCGCGCTCGCTCTGCCCGCTCGGCCCCGCCTGTCAGCCCGCCGCCCCGCGCTGCCCGCCTGGCCCCGCCTGTCAGCCGCTCAGGCCGCCGCGCGCTCGCGCGCCCGCCCGCGGATCTAATCTCGGGCGTTGATCCGAGATCCAACGGCTATTAGAACCCGATACCCCTTCGCCCGCGCGTTTTCTTAAAGAGACCCCCGCCTTTCCGCTATTTAACCCGCCGTCCCTGGATTCTCGCAGTTAGGTCCTCGGACCTTTTATTTAATTCAAAATAGGTATTTAGGGCATATTTTTTAATCCCTAAACTTGTAAAATTCATAACTTTGTCATATGAACTCCAAATTAGGTGCTTCAAATTGCAAAATGCTCATAGTATTTTTGTCTACCTATTTAACCAATGTTTCCCTGCTGTTTTTATGTCCCAATTAATAGTTGATCATTAGGATAAGATTAAGGTTATTGGAACCCTATTTGAGATAAATAGAAAATAGTAGGCTTTAATAAAAGTTGGAGCACCTAAGTTTATGAACTTAAACACCTAAGTTTAGGGACTTAAAATCATGTAATGATTTAACCCCACCACTAACTTAGACCTGATTAGTGGATAGTGAATCACTTTGTGTAGTCCTCTACCCTAGACCTAGGGAACACTAGAGTGCCAATCCTTTTCTATTATGAACTTGTGATCCCTCTGCTGCATATATTTGGTATATTGCTTTTGTTTGTTATTTCCCAAGTGCATAGTGTGAATGATTACTTTACGTAGACAACGGGCAGTCTGTGTTTCTCGAGGAAGTTGAAGAGGAAGTCCCTGATCAGCAGTTTGGTGAAGGCAAGTGTCCTCTGTCCCATTATGTCCTATTCATTTATAACTTACTACCCCGCATTACTTACTTGAAACCTAAGGATTGACTAGTTTCACACTTTACCTTATCCTTGATGACCTTTTTGGGTTATTATTATGGTTAGCATTTTGCTATTGCTTTAACCCAATCAATGAACATGATGTGACTATTTATGATACGATATTGTTATCCCGATGATATTGATGATCTTGTGATACTCTAGGGGGCTCAGGCTGTTTCCTGAGTACCTCTCCGTAAGGACCTGTTCGTTGAGAGACCACCCGGGATAACAGTGCAACCATGAGGGTGAAATGGGATGCCCTTAGCCAATTAATTAGAGGAACTAGAGGTGTAGTTGCTTCACCGTCGTGCCGTCAATGGGGTCCAGGCACAGTGCTTGCTCTGCCGAGGCTGAGTGCCGAGGTTCTTTCGTTTTGCTTTTTGTTAGTCACTCTCCTGCGGGGAGGGGTACTGTGTTTATCAAACTGGAGAAACCTAACGGGCAGCTATGATCTCTAGGGAATCTTTGTAAAAGCTACGTAGTGATGCCCTGCCGGACCACCTAGGTAGTGGTCAATGGGGATTAGCTCTCCCCGGGTAGAAAGGGAATCACGGCTCATGGGTAAAGTGTGCGACCTCTACAGAGGGTAGTGAAACTGATATATCAGCCGTGCTCACGGTTATGAGCAGCCTTGGGATCCTCTTTGATTAGAGATACAGATGGTTCGAGATACAAGGATTATGTTATGGTTTTGGTTCGACTATGATGATGTTGTTCCTCGATGAGGAAATGGTTTACGGGTTGGTTAATGCTAAAATCTGGCTTCCACTAATGATAAATACCTGACCAATTAAAAGCAACTGCTTGAGCCTAACCCCACATAAAGCTAGTCCACTTCAGCCAAACGGGACATTTGCTGAGTACGTTGATGTGTACTCATCCTTGCTTTACCACAAAACACCAGGTTGTCCGCATTGTAACCACTGCTCAGGAGAAGGCGAAGTCGTGGAAGGAGACTTCCAGGAGTTCCAAGACTACGACGAATTCTAGGTGTGGGTTGGCGGCAACCCCCAGTCAGCTGCCTGTGAAGGCCTTATCTTTACTGCGTTCCGCTAGCACTTTGATTTATCAGTTAAGTTGATGACTATGTGGATGTCTATGACTCTGTGATGTAATAAGTTAATACTCTTTTAAGTTATTATTCGAGCAATGTGTGTTGATGTTCATTTATGTAACCGCTGTGTACGTGAGTTCTGATCCTGGCACGTACATAGTTCGCATTCGGTTTACCTTCTAAAACCGGGTGTGACATAAGTGGTATCAGAGGCGTGCTGACTGTAGGACCGCTGACCTAGAGTAGCACTGGTCGTACTAAGGACTATTGACCTTCCCTCTCACCTTGACCTCTAATGTTACTTCAAAAGTCGGTCACCTCGACCAGCCCTATGTTTTACTACATATATATATACTATATTATACCTTGTTAAAAATTTTATCTTATTCTGTCTATGGTTTACTCACTTGTCATATTAGTTCTGCTCTTACTCTTATGCTTACGGTGTCTTTTGTAGATGGCTCGTCTTAGACACACTGCACGTAAGTCGGTGATTCCTTTCCTGCCGTCTCGACTTGCGGAGCGTCCTCTGCGCCGCACCGTGTCCGGTCAGTCGAGTCACCTGGAGAGACTGCACCGCCGCCTGCGTGAGGAGCAGGAACGCCAGCGCCAGCACCGAGAGCAGCAGGGCTCTTCCTCCCCACCCCAGCAGGAGGTGGAGTCCGTGAGGCGTCGTTCCTCTGTTGCCCAGCTGGAGGCGCCCCCTGCACCACCGCGGGACGTCCCGGCTGTTGGAGGAGCTACTGGAGGAGGTCCTGGAGGAGACCCCGACGACGACGACTCATACCACAGCACGAAGTCCTCTGAGCCGCAGGAGGCGGAAGGATGGGTCGCCCGACCCATCACCCGTGACGCCGCTCGCGGTTGTCACTTCCACGACGCACTCGACACCTTGCTGCGCCAGGCTTTCGACCGGCACACCTGGTCGATCGAGTATTGTTGTGTAGTCTACCAGCACAGTCGCGGGAGGTACCCGGACCGCTGGGAGGCTACCTGCCTAGTTCGCCGTCCGGAGGATGATCTCTGGGGAGCAGAGGCCGTTTCGGAGCACTACTCCATCTCCGAGAGGGACACTGCAGAGGCGGCTATGCAGGATGCAGCACGACGTGCACTCTCCCAGTACTGTTCTTTGTTCGGTGGGGTGGCCGACGGTCTTAACCTTCGGTACTACCCCCGCCGCCCTACTGGCAGCACAGAGAGTGTGGTCGTCTCACCTGTTAGTGAGGCTAACCCTAGGTTGAGCAGCACAGTCAACCTGGTCGCAGTGCTTAACACTAAGCTGGATCACTCTCTGGACGAGCTAAGCAGGGCTCGAACGGAGATTGCGGAGTTGCGTGCTGAGCTGGCAGAGCGCCATCACCAGGAGGGTGGTTCCCCCGCTCCTGTTGGGACTCAGCACCCTTACCGCTCGCCGCCACGTGGTCACCACACTTATGGTTCCCCTGCCTGTAAGACCAGGATAGATCTGGATCCTTAGATCGTTAGCGTCGGAGTTTGTAATAATTCTTAAGTCAGATGTCTCAGTCTTAGATAGTTAGTTTAGTTTGCTTATCGGTTGCTTCCATTTAGCTTAGTTTGCTTATCAGTTGCTTACATGCTTGTTATGATGAACTTGTGCTGGATTTGAATCTTCGTAATGACTGTTGCCAACATGTGGGTTTCTCCTGCAGTTTGGCCTAGCTACAATGTTAATGAAGTCAGTTATTTAGTTGGGAAGCCATTTACTTCTACTTTCCTTTCTATCTAAGAAGCTGTGTTGAATCATGATGAGGATCAGTGAAGCTCTTTGTTCACTCAGTGTCATGAAGAATTCTGTATTCTCTTTTCTTATGCTGAAGGGTTGTAAGATCAATGCTGATGTATGAATGTCTTCCACAGATGTCTGACAACAGGCCCCGATGCAACAGGCGTGCTCAGCAAGAGCAGCATGACCAGCAGGAGGAACATCAGAGGCAGCCTCCCCCGCCACCCCCGATGTCAGTGGAGCAGATGTTCTTGATGCAGACTTAGGCAGTGCAGGCTATTGGGCAGACTCTGGCAGCCATGCAGCAGGCTCAACAGCAACCCCAACCCCAGTTGCAAGTGCAGATGCCCCAGATGCCACGGGATAAGCGTGGCGAGTTCATGAGAGGGCACCCTCCTACCTTCGCCCATTCTGCTGACCCCATGGATGCAGAAGACTGGCTGCGCGCAGTGGAAAGGGAACTGCGCACCGCCCAATGTGACGACAGGGAGAAGGTTCTGTATGGTCCCCGTCAGCTAAGGGGAGCAGCCCAGTCCTGGTGGGAGTCCTACCTTGCCACACATGCTGACCCCGAAGCCATCACCTGGGAAGAATTCAGCGAGAGTTTCCGCAGGTACCATGTTCCCGAGGGACTGATGATTGTGAAGAAGGAGGAGTTTCTGGCTCTGAAGCAGGGACCCCTGTCTGTTAGTGAATACAGAGACAAGTTTCTGCAGCTATCTCGTTATGCACCTGAGGATGTCAACACTAATGCTAAAAGGCAGTACAGGTTCATAAGGGGTTTGGTGGATCCCCTGCATTACCAGCTGATGAATCACACCTTCCCCACCTTCCAGCACCTGATCGATAGGGCAGTTATGACTGAAAAGAAGCGTAATGATATGGAAGATCGGAAGCGCAAGATGAGTGGACCCCAGTCCGGAAGCATCAGCCGCCCCCGTTTCTCAGGCGGTTCATCTCAGCAAGGCAGGCCTGGTCACCCACAGGGATATCAGAATCAGAATCAGCGTCCGCATCAGCAGCAGCAGTATCGTCAGAACAGCCAGCAGGGGGGTAATCAGTATCAGAAGCAGAACAACCAGGCACCTCGCCTTCCCGCCCTAGCAACAAATCAGAGCAACCAAGCAGCCCCAGCACAAGGAGGAGGCAGAGGATGTTTCCACTGTGGAGAACAAGGCCACTGGGCGATGCAGTGCCCGAAGAAGATGGCGCAGCAGCAGACCAACCCCAATGCTCCAACAAGGCAAGGTGTACTGCAGCCGGCAGCAGGCAATCGTAGCCAAGCGTACAACCGTGGGAAGGTGAACCACTTGGAGGCCGAAGCAATCCAGGATGCACCAGATGTGGCAGTAGGTATGTTCTCAGTCGAATCTCATCCCGCAAAAGTGCTATTTGATACTGGTGCAACTCATTCATTTGTCACTACAACATGGGTAGAATTGCATAACATCTCAGTAGAGGCAATGATGCCGCCCATGAGGATTAATTCGGTTGGTGGCAAGGTACAAACAGATAAAATATGCTCAAATATAATGGTGGAAATAAGGGGGATAGGATTCCCCAGTGACTTAATAGTAATAGACACCCCTGGGATAGATGTTATTCTAGGGATGAATTGGTTAATGAAGTATGAAGCAAATGTTAGTTGTGACAAGAGGACCGTAACATTGAAGTCCCCGTCAGGAGAAGAGGTAGTGGCCGAGCTAAGGATGCCTAAATCAGCGGAGGGAGTCTGTCACCAGATTTCAGTTGATAGTAAGGAGCCCAACCCGCTCGAGGCTATCAAGGTTGTGTCGGACTTTCCGGATGTGTTTCCCGAGGAGCTAACGGGCATGCCACCCGAGAGAAAAGTCGAATTTGCCATAGAGCTTATCCCTGGTACCGCCCCCATTTCCAAAAGGGCCTATCGAGTGTCTGGACCAGAATTGGTGGAACTCAAGAAGCAGATAGATGAGATGTTAGAGAAGGGTTACATCAGGCCAAGTACCTCGCCTTGGGCCGCTCCAGTGTTGTTTGTAGAGAAGAAAGATGGTACCAAAAGGATGTGCATAGACTACAGAGCCTTGAATGAAGTCACTGTCAAGAACAAGTACCCCTGCCAAGGATAGAAGATTTGTTCGACCAGCTCAGAGGTGCCAGCGTATTCTCGAAGATAGATCTGAGGTCAGGCTACCATCAACTCAGAATCCAACCCTCGGACATACCGAAGACAGCATTCATCACCAAGTATGGGTTATATGAATTCACAGTTATGTCCTTTGGTTTGACAAACGCGCCAGCCTTCTTTATGTATCTGATGAACAGCGTGTTCATGGATTACCTAGACAAGTTTGTGGTAGTATTCATCGATGATATCCTCATATACTCTCAAAGTGAGGAAGATCATGTAGAGCATTTGAAGATGGTATTGCAAAGACTTCGAGAGCATCAGTTGTATGCCAAGCTGGGCAAATGCGAGTTCTGGATTCATGAAGTCCTGTTTCTGGGTCACATCATAAACCAAGATGGGTTGGCAGTGGATCCAAAGAAAGTGGCAGATATCCTAAACTGGAAAGCACCGAAGGATGTTCGTGGGATCAAGAGCTTCATCGGAATGGCCGGATACTACAGGCGTTTCATCGAAGGCTTCTCAAAGATTGCTAGACCGATGACAGCGTTGCTAGCGAAGAAAGTTGAGTTTAAGTGGACCCAAAAGTGTCAGGAAGCATTTGAAGAACTGAAAAATAGATTGACTACAGCTCCTGTGTTAGTCCTGCCTGATGTTCACAAGCCATTCTCAGTGTATTGCGATGCTTCTTACACCGGATTGGGATGTGTGCTAATGCAAGAAGGAAGAGTTGTAGCATACTCATCTCGACAGCTGAAGATCCATGAGAAAAATTATCCCACACATGACCTGGAGTTGGCAGCAGTGGTTCATGCTTTAAAGACCTGGAGACATTACCTGTATGGGCAGAAGTGTGACATCTACACAGATCATAAAAGTCTGAAGTACATATTCACCCAGTCAGAGTTAAACATGAGGCAGCGAAGATAGTTGGAATTGATCAAGGACTATGAGTTGGAGATACATTACCATCCAGGCAAAGCCAATGTTGTTGCAGATGCTCTGAGCAGGAAGAGTCAAGTCAATATGTTGGCCACGTACCCGATGTCGTATGAGCTGGCCAAGGAGTTTGACAGACTGAGCCTCGGTTTCCTGAACAGTACGCAAGGAGTAACAGTGGAATTAGAGCCCACCCTAGAGCGGGAGATCAAAGAAGGGCAGAAGGATGATGAAAACATCAACAAGATCCGGCAGCTGATCTTAGAAGGAAGAGGCAAAGACTTTCGAGAGGACGAAGAGGGAGTAATATGGTTCAAGGACCGATTGTGTGTCCCCGACCTCAAACCTATTCGGGAACTGATCCTCAAGGAAGCTCATGAGACAGCTTACTCCATACACCCTGGGAGCGAGAAGATGTATCAGGATTTAAAAAGAAGGTTTTGGTGGTATGGCATGAAAAGAGAGATCGCAGAATATGTCGCCATCTGTGATAGCTGTCAGAGAACCAAAGCAGAGCATCAGAGGCCTGCCGGATTGTTGCAGCCATTGCGGATTCCTCAGTGGAAGTGGGATGAGATCGGGATGGATTTTATAGTTGGCCTACCTCGTACCCGGGCCGGTTATGATTCCATCTGGGTGGTTGTGGACCGCTTAACAAAGGTGGCCCATTTCATACCCGTGAAGACAACATACACCGGAGCAACGTTAGCTGAGTTATACATGTCACGGATAGTCTGCCTTCATGGTGTGCCGAAGAAGATAGTGTCAGATCGAGGAACGCAGTTCACCTCCCATTTTTGGCAGCAGCTACAAGAAGCTTTGGGCACACATTTGAACTTCAGCTCGGCTTATCACCCACAGACAGACGGTCAGACTGAAAGAACTAATCAGATCTTAGAAGATATGTTGAGAGCCGGTGCGTTGCAAGACAAGTCAGGATGGGACAAAAGGTTACCCTATGCGGAATTCTCCTACAACAATAGCTACCAGGCTAGCTTGAAGATGTCACCGTTTCAGGCACTCTATGGGCGGAGTTGTAGGACTCCGCTGCATTGGGACCAGCCTGGGGAGAGACAGGTGTTTGGCCCCGACATCTTGCTTGAAGCCGAAGAGAATATCAAAATGGTTCGGGAGAATCTGAAGATAGCACAATCAAGACAGCGGAGCTATGCAGACCGAAGGAGAAGAGAACTGAGTTTCGAAGTGGGGGATTACGTCTATCTGAAGGTGTCACCTATCAGGGGAGTCAGAAGGTTCGGAGTTAAAGGCAAGTTAGCACCCCGGTACGTTGGACCATATCAGATTCAAGCAAAACGTGGAGAAGTGGCCTACCAGCTCAACCTACCAGAAAGTTTGTCGGCAGTGCATAATGTGTTCCATGTGTCCCAATTGAAGAAGTGTCTGCGAGTACCAGAAGAACAGTTGCCAGTTGAGGGTTTGGAAGTCCAGGAGGATCTGACATACATAGAGAAGCCAACGCAGATTCTGGAGCTTGCAAACAGAGTCACCCGGAGGAACACCATCAGAATGTGCAAAGTCAGATGGGGCCACCACTCCGAGGAAGAAGCAACCTGGGAACGAGAAGATGATCTGAAGGCCAAATACCCTGAACTCTTTGCTGACCAACCTTGAATCTCGGGGCGAGATTCTTTTAAGGGGGATAGGTTTGTAACACCCTGAATTTGGGGGTATAAAATTTCTTTGCTCATATTCACAAATTCAGGTGTTACTTCTCTTTTCACATCCTTCCCCAATCTTCTCTTTCTCATTTCTATAGGAGAAGAGTGGTTATTTTATTTGTAAATATAGTCTATTAGCTCAAACTCCAAGGGAGTATGAATTGTTGCATCATGTTGAACCCTAGATTTCACTCTTGTTTGGTGCATAATCATTAGAAATGCTAATTTGAATTTGTGGCTTATTTGGATTTGAATCAAATAGAGTAAATAAAAAAGAAAAGAGAAAACAAATGCCAGAATAAAAGAAAAAGGAAAAGAAACCCGCTTCCCCCGCCCCCTCGGCCTTTCGGCCCACTAGGCCCATCCCGCGCGCGCGCCTTCTCCCCCCCTTCTCTCTCTGCCCTGGCGGGCCCGCCCGTCAGCGTGGCCATTTCCCCCGCGCCCGCGCCCGCTTTCCCCTCTCTCTCTGCCCGCGGGCCCCGGCTGTCAGCTTCTCCGTCTTCGCGTAACCGTCGCCCCGGTCCGCGCGTGCCGCGGACTCCGCGCCCACGTCGCGCGTGGAGCTCGCAACTACCTCGCCCCCGGCCACTTGAGCCCGAAGCCTAGCTCTCCCTCTCCCCCTCCCTCATTTGCGCACCTGCAGACCCCTCTCTCGCCTCCCCCGCGCCGCGCACACGCCAGAGCGCCGCCGCCATTAAACCGCTGCCGTCCCGAGCCCGTTTCTCCGTCGAGGTCGGAGCCCCGCCGTGCCCTCTGCCACGGTGAGCTTCGCCTCGACGTCCGCAACCCGGGACACGCCTCAATTCCCCCTCCCCCTCTCTAATTTCCTCTACCCGCGCTCACCGCCGTTCTCTACGCAGCCGCCGAGGTCCGCCACCGTCGACTCGGGCTGCCGCCGCGTCTCCGTCGCCATTGAGGGGTCCCCGGAGTCCGCCTTGAGGTAAGGAACCTCTCCCGCCCCCTCCCGACCTTTGTTTTGCCCCCTGTCGCGTTTAATTGCTCGCCGGAGCCCTTTAGCGCTGCCGCCGAGCCGCTTCGCCGTGGACCGCCCCCCCTCCGGTGCCCCTGCCCCGACCCAGTCTCCACCGGACGGTTCCCCGTGCCCTCCCCAACCTCCCCGGCCGCTCAGGTCGCCCCAGGGACCCGCAGAACCCCCGCGCCCCTCGTCTCCGGCGAGTTCTCCGCCGCGGGAACGAGCGCCGCCGCCCCTGCTAGCCGTAGGAGAGGACAAGGCCGGCCACCCGATCCCCGCCGTCCATCCCAGATCGCACGGCCCCGTCTCAATTAAGCCGAGCCCAACCCTAGCCGTTCGCCTGAGATCCAACGGCCCAGAGCCGTTTCCCCTGCGCCCCGCCTCCCTGCTAATTGGGCCCCGCCTGTCAGTCAGCCGCTCGCGCTCGCTCATCCCGCCCGGCCCCGCCTGTCAGCCGCTCGCGCTCGCTCTGCCCGCTCGGCCCCGCCTGTCAGCCCGCCGCCCCGCGCTGCCCGCCTGGCCCCGCCTGTCAGCCGCTCAGGCCGCCGCGCGCTCGCGCGCCCGCCCGCGGATCTAATCTCGGGCGTTGATCCGAGATCCAACGGCTATTAGAACCCGATACCCCTTCGCCCGCGCGTTTTCTTAAAGAGACCCCCGCCTTTCCGCTATTTAACCCGCCGTCCCTGGATTCTCGCAGTTAGGTCCTCGGACCTTTTATTTAATTCAAAATAGGTATTTAGGGCATATTTTTTAATCCCTAAACTTGTAAAATTCATAACTTTATCATATGAACTCCAAATTAGGTGCTTCAAATTGCAAAATGCTCATAGTATTTTTGTCTACCTATTTAACCAATGTTTCCCTGCTGTTTTTATGTCCCAATTAATAGTTGATCATTAGGATAAGATTAAGGTTATTGGAACCCTATTTGAGATAAATAGAAAATAGTAGGCTTTAATAAAAGTTGGAGCACCTAAGTTTATGAACTTAAACACCTAAGTTTAGGGACTTAAAATCATGTAATGATTTAACCCCACCACTAACTTAGACCTGATTAGTGGATAGTGAATCACTTTGTGTAGTCCTCTACCCTAGACCTAGGGAACACCAGAGTGCCAATCCTTTTCTATTATGAACTTGTGATCCCTCTGCTGCATATGTTTGGTATATTGCTTTTGTTTGTTATTTCCCAAGTGCATAGTGTGAATGATTACTTTACGTAGACAACGGGCAGTCTGTGTTTCCCGAGGAAGTTGAAGAGGAAGTCCCTGATCAGCAGTTTGGTGAAGGCAAGTGTCCTCTGTCCCATTATGTCCTATTCATTTATAACTTACTACCCCGCATTACTTACTTGAAACCTAAGGATTGACTAGTTTCACACTTTACCTTATCCTTGATGACCTTTTTGGGTTATTATTATGGTTAGCATTTTGCTATTGCCTTAACCCAATCAATGAACATGATGTGACTATTTATAATACGATACTGTTATCCCGATGATATTGATGATCTTGTGATACTCTAGGGGGCTCAGGCTGTTTCCTGAGTACCTCTCTGTAAGGACCTGTTCGTTGAGAGACCACCCGAGATAACAGTGCAACCATGAGGGTGAAATGGGATGCCCTTAGCCAATTAATTAGAGGAACTAGAGGTGTAGTTGCTTCGTCGTCGTGCCGTCAATGGGGTCCAGGCACAGTGCTTGCTCTGCCGAGGCTGAGTGCCGAGGTTCTTTCGTTTTGCTTTTTGTTAGTCACTCTCCTGCGGGGAGGGGTACTGTGTTTATCAAACTGGAGAAACCTAACGGGCAGCTATGATCTCTAGGGAATCTTTGTAAAA
Source organism: Zea mays (assembly GCF_902167145.1). Taxonomy (NCBI): domain Eukaryota; kingdom Viridiplantae; phylum Streptophyta; class Magnoliopsida; order Poales; family Poaceae; genus Zea; species Zea mays. The sequence goes on along the minus strand of NC_050100.1, from coordinate 24,898,011 downwards.
GCTACGTAGTGATGCCCTGCCGGACCACCTAGGTAGTGGTCAATGGGGATTAGCTCTCCCCGGGTAGAAAGGGAATCACGGCTCATGGGTAAAGTGTGCGACCTCTGCAGAGGGTAGTGAAACTGATATATCAGCCGTGCTCACGGTTATGAGCAGCCTTGGGATCCTCTTTGATTAGAGATACAGATGGTTCGAGATACAAGGATTATGTTATGGTTTTGGTTCGACTATGATGATGTTGTTCCTCGATGAGGAAATGGTTTACGGGTTGGTTAATGCTAAAATCTGGCTTCCACTAATGATAAATACCTGACCAATTAAAAGCAACTGCTTGAGCCTAACCCCACATAAAGCTAGTCCACTTCAGCCAAACGGGACATTTGCTGAGTACGTTGATGTGTACTCATCCTTGCTTTACCACAAAACACCAGGTTGTCCGCATTGTAACCACTGCTCAGGAGAAGGCGAAGTCGTGGAAGGAGACTTCCAGGAGTTCCAAGACTACGACGAATTCTAGGTGTGGGTTGGCGGCTGTCACACCCGGATTTTGGGGCACCAAGACCCGGGCGCGAACATAATCACCAGGTGTGCTGGGACCAAGTCTCACACATATGATGAATCATGGCACATGATCGAATGTCACATCTTTACTACATAACAGGAGTTCTATACAAAATAAATAATTACAATATAAGGAGACAACGGTCTAGCAACCCAAAGTTGACTGGGAGACGACGGCCTAGATCTCTCACGAACTCATCGCAGCATCCACGATGCGCCTCATCCTGCGGTACCTGTTCTTGACCTGTGGGGGGGTGTGAGACAGCAAGAGTGAGCTCACATACGTTCATCGCTCAACAAGTTGTGGGGAATAATGTGCATGAACTCACCAAAGGTGGGAGCTCACGTGAAGTGTAAGGCTTACCAAAGAGGATGGTTAGAGCTGAGCATTGCTTTTAAAGTTGGTCAAAATTTTATTAGCAATTACTAAGTATAAGTAAATACCAGCCCAATTAAGTAGTAGAACAAAAGTAACAACCTCACCTGCGATGCAATGCATATGACAAATTGAGTTTAAGTTCCATAATTTAATCATGTGAGGGTCCGAGCTGCTCTTGACCGTGAGCACGGCTAGTATACCAGTTTTACACTCTGCAGAGGTTGCGCATCTTTACCCACAAGTCATGTTACCCATCTGCCAAGGGATCGCGACTTCCCATACACCTCTACCGAGGAGGCGAGGCAGGGTAACACTACGAGGCCTTTACAAAGTTCCACTAGCTTCAGAAAACCCGCTACAGTTTATAGGAAGCTCCAATGCAGGAATTCCCTTGCAGGACCGCCATCGCAGCAAAATCCTCCCGAGGGCCTCCCTACACTGACCACTCCCCTACTGCCCTTGCCCCTCCACTAGCTTTCCTAATTAATCAGCCAAGGGCGTCCCATTATACCCTTGTGGTAGCACTGTTTTCCCGGGTGGTCGCTCCATGTTCCAATTAACATAATGATCTTATCATGAACGATAAATAACAACGGATAACAAAAGTATAATCATGAGTAATGTATCTTCAATTTCTGAGTTAGAATGAATTAAATATGAATTAAACAAGTTTATGAATTTATTTTTGTACTAAAAATCAATTTCCCTATTTATTTCTCTGGTTTTATAATTCCCTGGAGTGGGCGTCAATTTCTGGTAAGCGCAGGGGCCAACGTGCAAGTATTCTTAAGACTCTGAGCGCCACTGGTGAGGACGGCGGGTTAATTTCAATTAACTACAGAGTCTCTTACGCAAAATGGCCTGCCCGAAGGGGTATGTGGTTATCCCGGCCGCGGGATCAACAGCGGACGGCCGTGATTATTTCGCTAGCATGACGAAACGGTATGCAACGCCAACCGCCCGATTCGAGATCAACGCCCATGATTTAATGAGATCCAGAACCAGCGCGGATCGTCGATCGACCGACCGATGGTCACGATCTAATCACACAAAGGGGTCCCTATGATCTAATCCTACTCGTTGCCCCCGGATCCAACGGTTGAGGTGTTTCTCCCCCAAACCAGACAGACGACGCCGGCGCCGTCCCCCCCCCAACGGCGGAGCACCACCGGCGGACACGCAATCCGACGCCCGAACGCCACAAACCCAAAATTGACCGGTGCTAGACCTAGAGGGAAGGATGGCGAACTGATGGAGAGCTCATTACCGTGATTCGGTTAGCAGGATTCCCCGGCCACGGAGGTCAGTGGTGCAGCGGCGGAGGACCCTCACCGGTGAAGAAATCCCGAGTTCCCGGGCGTCGGTTCTGCGCGGCGAAGCCACAGCACACACCCCCATGGACAGGCGGAGCTTCACGACACTACACAAGGCCATGGCGGGCCAATCGGGTCTGAGAGCAGAGAGGGGCGAGAAATTAGAGCTGGACTCCATGGCGGCCGCACGAGCACCAAACATGTGGGCGCGTTGAGGCAACCGGACGAGGAGAGAACGACGGTATCGGGCTCATGGCGGCTTGGGCATGGTCGAGCAGAGGGGAGACGCGGCGATTATTTATAGGCGCAAGGCACCCGAGGACGGGGAAAGGTTTGGCCGGGCAGCTCGCCGCGGATTTCGCCGCATCTGTTCAAGTGAGCAGCCCAAATCAGGATCCCCGCAAGAACCGCGGAGAGGATCAGGTCGCACGATTTAAGAGCTAAGGTGGGGGAAAGTCCGAGCAGGGGTGCGCTCCGGCGATCTCGGCCGGTTTGTTTGCAATAGTCCCGTGCGGCGCATGTGGAGCTCAGGAGGAAGAGAACCGGCCACGCGTGGAAGACGGAGACGGCCCGACAGATGGGCCCCACGCGGCAGTGGAACGTCCGTGATTGTCACACCCGGTTTTGGAAGGCAAACCGAATGCGAACTATGTACGTGCCAGGATCAGAACTCACGTACACAGCGATTACATAAATGAACATCATCACACAATGCTCGAATAATAACATAAAAGAGTACTTATTACATCATAGAGTCATAGACATCCACATAGTCATTGTCGTAACAAGTAAATCAAAGTGCTAAGCGAAACGCAGTAAAGATAAGGCCTTCACAGGCAGCTGACTGGGGGTTGCCGCCAACCCACACCTAGAATTCATCGTAGTCTTGGAACTCCTGGAAGTCTCCTTCCACGGCTTCGCCTTCTCCTGAGCAGTGGTTACAATGCGGACAACCTGGTGTTTTGTGGTAAAGCAAGGATGAGTACACATCAACGTACTCAGCAAATGTCCCGTTTGGCTGAAGTGGACTAGCTTTATGTGGGGTTAGGCTCCAGCAGTTGCTTTTAGTTGGTCAAGTATTTATCATTAGTAGAAGCCAGATTTTAGCATTAACCAATCTGTAAGCCATTTCCTCATCGAGGAACATCATCATCATAGTCGAATCAAAACCATATCATAACCATTGTATCTCGAACCATCTGTATCTCTAATCAAAGAGGATCCCAAGGCTGCTCTTAACCGTGAGCACGGCTGATATACCAGTTTCACTACCCTCTGCAGAGGTCGCACACTTTACCCATGAGTCATGATTCCCTTTCTACCCAGGGAGAGCTAATCCCCATTGACCACTACCTAGGTGGTCCGGCAGGGCATCACTACGTAGCTTTTACAAAGATTCCCTAGAGATCATAGCTGCCCGTTAGGTTTCTCCAGTTTGATAAACACAGTACCCCTCCCCGCAGGAGAGTGACTAACAAAGAGCAAAACGAAAGAACCTCGGCACTCAGCCTCGGCAGAGCAAGCACTGTGCCTGGACCCCATTGACGGCACGACGGCTAAGCAACTACACCTCTAGTTCATCTAATTAATCAGCTAAGGGCATCCCATTTCACCCTCATGGTTGCACTGTTATCCCGGGTGGTCTCTCAACGAACCAGTCCTTACGGAGAGGTACTCAGGAAACAGCCTGAGCCCCCTAGAGTATCACAAGATCATCAACATCAACAGGATAACAGTATCATAAATAGCCACATCATGTTCATTGATTATGTTAAAGCAATAGCAAAGTGCTAACCATAATAGCCCATAAGGTCATCAAGGATAAAGTAAAGTGCAAAGCTAGTCAATCCTTAGGTTTCAAGTAAGTAATGCGGGGTAGTAAGTTATAAATGAATAGGACATAATGGGACAGAGGACACTTGCCTTCACCAAACTGCTGATCAGGGACTTCCTCTGCAACTGCCTCGGGAAACACAGACTGCTCGTTGTCTACGCAAAGCAATCATTCACACTATGCACTTGGGAAAATAACAAACAAAAACAATATACCAAACATATGCAGCAGAGAGGGGTCACAAGTTCATACTTGAAAAGGGATAGGCACTCTAGTGTTCCCTAGGTCTGGGGTAGAGGACTATACAAAGTGATTCATCATCCACTAATCAAGTTTAAGTCGGTGGTGGGATTAAATAATTATCTGGTTTAAGTTTCTAAACTTAAGTGTTTAAATCCACAAACTTAAGTAATCCAACTTTTATTAAAGTCTACTCATTTCCAATTATCTTAAATAAGGTTTCAATAGTCTTAATCCTATCCTAGTGATTAGCTATTAATTAATACATGGAAACAGCAGGGAAACATTGCATAAACAGATAGATAATAATATTATGAACATTTTGCAATTTGAAGCACCTAATTTGGAGTTCATATGACAAAGTTATGAATTTTACAAGTTTAGGGGTTGAAAATATACCCTAAGGACTTATTTTTAATTAAATAAAAGGGCCAGGGACTCAACTGCGAGAAACCAGGGACGGCGGGCGCAATTTCCAGAAAACAGAGGGGCTCTTTAAGAAAACGCGCGGGCGAAGGGGTATCGAGCGCCTACAGCCGTCAGATCTAAGGCGAACGATCAGGATTAGATCCTGCGGGCGGGCGCGCGGGCGCGCGGCGGCCTGGGCGGCTGACAGGCGGGACCGGGCGGGCAGCGCGGGGCACGGGCAGGCTGACAGGCGGGGCCGGGCGGGCAGCGCGGGGCGCGGGCAGGCTGACAGGCGGGGCCCAAACGGCAGAGAGACGGGGGGAGGGGGAAGCGGGCCTGGGCCGCTGGATCTCCGGCGGACGGCTAGGATTGGGCTTGGCTAAATTAAAACGAGGCCGCCCGATCTGGGATGGATGGTGGGGATCGGGTGGCCGGCCTGGGCTTCCCCTACGGCTAGCTGGGGCGGCGGCGCTCGTCCCCGCGGCGGAGGGCTCGCCGGAGACGAGGGGCGCGGGCGACTGGTGGGGCTCTGGGGCAATCCGAGTGGTCGGGGAGGTCGGGGAGGGCGCGGGGAGTTCTCCGGTAGGGTCTGGGTCGGGGCAGAGGCACCGGAGGGGGGCGGTTCACGGCGGGGCGGCTCGGCGGCGGGGTTATTCTACTCCGGCGAGCAATCAAGCGCAACAGAGAACAAAACAAGGGGCGATAGGGGCGGGAGAGGTCCGTTACCTCAAGGCGGGCTCCGGGGACTCCTCGGCGGCGACGGGGACGCGACGGGGACCCGGGTCGACGGTGGCGGCTGCACGGCGAACGACGGGTGAGCGCGGGCAGAGAGAAATAGGGAGGGGGAGAGGGAATTGGGGCGCGTTCCGGGTTGCGGACGCCAGAGCGGAGCTCACCGGGGCTAGGGGCGCGGCGGAGCTCCACCGGCGACGAGGAAACGGCTCGGGCGGCGATGGTTAGTGGCGGCGGCACTCTGCGTGCGCGCAGCGAGGGGGAGAGAGAGTCTACTGGGGCGCAAATGGGGGAGGGGGTGAGGGCGAGTGGGGTTCGGGGCTCAAGTGGCCAGGGGCGAGGTGGGGCGAGTTCCACGCGCGACGTGGGCGCGGGGAAGGCGGGCGCGAGCAGCTCGGGCGGCGGTTACGCGAGGAAGACGGGGCTGACACCCCGGGCCCGTGAGCAGAGAGAGAGCGAGGGAGCGAGCGCGCACGAGGAAAGCGGGCGCCGACAGGTGGGACCGGGCGAGCAGAGAGAGAAGGGGGCGGGTGCGCGGAAGGCGGGAGCGCCGACAGGTGGGGCCCGCTGCGCAGAGAGAGGAGGGGAGGGAGGCGCGTGCGCGAGAGATGGGCCGGCTGGGCCGAAAGGCCGAGGGGGCGGCTGGGTTGGGCTGCTTTACCTTTTTCTTTTATTCTGAATTGTTTCTCCCTTTTCTTTTATTTATTCTATTTGATTCAAACTCAAATGAGCCCCAAATTCAAATTAGACCTTTTGAGAATTATGCACCAAACAAAAGTGAAATCTAGGGTTCAACATGATGCAACAATTCATACTCCACTAGGGTTTAACATAATAGACTATAATTACAAGTAAAATAAGTACTTAGCTCCTATAGAAATGAGAGAGAAAAGAATTAGGAAGGATGAGAAAAGGAAGTAACACCTGAATTTGTGAATATGAGCAAAGAAATTTTATACCCCCAAATTCAGGGTGTTACAAACCTATCCCCCTTAAAAGAATCTCGCCCCGAGATTCAAGGTTGGTCAGCAAAGAGTTCAGGGTATTTGGCCTTCAGGTCATCTTCTCGTTCCCAGGTTGCTTCATCCTCCGAGTGGTGACCCCATCTGACTTTGCACATTCTGATGGTGTTCCTCCGGGTGACTCTGTCTGCAAACTCCAGAATCTGCGTTGGCTTCTCTATGTAGGTCAGATCCTCTTGGACTTCCAAACCCTCCACTGGCAACTGTTCTTCTGGCACTCGCAGACACTTCTTCAATTGCGACACATGGAACACGTTGTGCACTGCTGACAAACTCTCTGGTAGGTCGAGCTGGTAGGCCACTTCTCCACGCTTGGCTTGAATCTGATATGGTCCGACGTACCGGGGTGCTAACTTGCCTTTAACTCCGAACCTTCTGACTCCCCTGATAGGTGACACCTTCAGATAGACGTAGTCTCCCACTTCAAAACTCAGTTCCCTTCTCCTTCTGTCAGCATAGCTTCGCTGTCTTGACTGGGCTGTCTTCAGGTTCTCCCGAACCATTTTGATATTCTCTTCGGCTTCAAGCAAGATGTCGGGGCCAAACACCTGTCTCTCTCCAGGCTGGTCCCAGTGCAGCGGAGTCCTACAACTCCGCCCATAGAGTGCCTGAAACGGTGACATCTTCAAGCTGGCCTGGTAACTATTGTTGTAAGAGAATTCTGCATAAGGTAACCTTTTGTCCCATCCTGACTTGTCTTGCAACGCACAGGCTCTCAACATATCTTCTAGGATCTGATTAGTTCTTTCAGTCTGACCGTCTGTCTGCGGGTGATAAGCTGAGCTGAAGTTCAAATGTGTGCCCAAAGCTTCTTGTAGCTGCTGCCAAAAATGAGAGGTGAACTGCGTTCCTCGATCTGACACTATCTTCTTCGGCACACCATGAAGGCAGACTATCCGTGACATGTATAACTCAGCTAACGTTGCTCCGGTGTATGTCGTCTTCACAGGTATGAAATGGGCCACCTTTGTTAAGCGGTCCACAACCACCCAGATGGAATCATAGCCGGCCCGGGTACGAGGTAGGCCAACTATAAAATCCATTCCGATCTCATCACACTTCCACTGCGGAATCCGCAATGGCTGCAACAGTCCGGCGGGCCTCTGATGCTCTGCTTTGGTTCTCTGACAGCTATCACAGATGGCGACATATTCTGCGATCTCCCTTTTCATACCATACCACCAAAACCTCCTTTTTAAATCCTGGTACATCTTCTCACTTCCCGGGTGTATGAAGTAGGCTGTCTCATGAGCTTCCTTGAGGATCAATTCCCGAATAGGTTTGAGGTCGGGAACACACAATCGGTCCTTGAACCAGATTACTCCTTCTTCATCCTCTCGAAAGTCTTTGCCTCTTCCTTCTAAGATCAGCTGCCGGATCTTGTTGATGTTTTCATCATCCTTCTGCCCTTCTTTGATCTCCCGCTCTAGGGTGGGCTCTAATTCCACTGTTACTCCTTGCGTACTGTTCAGGAAACCGAGGCTCAGTCTGTCGAACTCTTTGGCTAACTCATATGGCATCGGGTACGAGGCCAACATATTAACTTGACTTTTCCTGCTCAGAGCATCTGCAACAACATTGGCTTTGCCCGGATGGTAATGTATCTCCAACTCATAGTCTTTGATCAGTTCCAACCATCTTCGCTGCCTCATGTTTAACTCTGACTGGGTGAATATGTACTTCAGACTCTTATGATCTGTGTAGATGTCGCACTTCTGCCCATACAAGTAATGTCTCCAGGTCTTTAAAGCATGGACCACTGCTGCCAATTCCAGGTCATGTGTGGGGTAATTCTTCTCATGGATCTTCAGCTGTCGAGACGAGTATGCTACCACTCTTCCTTCTTGCATTAGCACACATCCCAATCCGGTGTACGAAGCGTCGCAATACACTGAGAATGACTTGTGGACATCAGGCAGGACTAACACAGGAGTTGTAGTCAATCTATTCTTCAGTTCTTCAAATGCTTCCTGACACTTTTGAGTCCACTTAAACTCAACTTTCTTCGCTAGTAACGTTGTCATCGGTCTAGCAATCTTTGAGAAGCCTTCAATGAAACGCCTATAGTATCCAGCCATTCCAATGAAGCTCTTGATCCCACGAACATCCTTCGGTGCTTTCCAGTTCAGGATATCTGCTACTTTCTTTGGATCCACTGCCAACCCATCTTGGTTTATGATGTGACCCAGAAACAAGACTTCATGAATCCAGAACTCGCATTTGCCTAGCTTGGCATACAACTGATGCTCTCGAAGCCTTTGCAATACCATCTTCAAATGCTCTACATGATCTTCCTCACTTTGAGAGTATATGAGAATGTCGTCGATGAACACTACCACAAACTTGTCTAGATAGTCCATGAACACACTGTTCATCAGGTACATAAAGAAGGCTGGCGCATTTGTCAAGCCAAAGGACATAACTGTGAACTCATATAACCCGTACTTGGTGATGAATGCTGTCTTCGGTATATCCGAGGGTCGGATTCTGAGTTGATGATAACCAGATCTCAGATCTATCTTCGAGAATACGCTGGCACCTCTGAGCTGGTCAAACAAATCTTCTATCCTTGGCAGGGGGTACTTGTTCTTGACAGTGACTTCATTCAAGGCTCTGTAGTCTATGCACATCCTTTTGGTACCATCTTTCTTCTCTACAAACAATACTGGAGCGGCCCAAGGCGAGGTACTTGGTCTGATGTAACCCTTCTCTAACATCTCATCTATCTGCTTCTTGAGTTCCACCAATTCTGGTCCAGACACTCGATAGGCTCTCTTTGAAATGGGGGCGGTACCAGGGATAAGCTCTATGGCAAACTCGACTTTCCTTTCGGGTGGCATGCCCGTTAGCTCCTCGGGAAACACATCCGGAAAGTCCGACACAACCTTGATAGCCTCGAGCGGGTTGGGCTTCTTACTATCAACTGAAATCTGATGACAGACTCCTTCTTCTGACTTAGGCATCCTTAGCTCGGCCACTACCTCTTCTCCTGACGGGGACTTCAATGTTATGGTCCTTTTGTCACAACTAACATTTGCTTCATACTTCATCAACCAGTTCATCCCTAGAATGACATCTATCCCAGGGGTGCCTATTACTATTAAGTCACTGGGGAATCCTATCCCCCTTATTTCCACCATTATGTTTGAACATATTTTATCTGTTTGCACCTTGCCACCAACCGAATTAATCCTCATGGGTGGCACCATTGCCTCTACTGAGATGTTATGCAATTCTACCCATGTTGCAGTGACAAAAGAATGAGTTGCACCAGTATCAAATAGCACTTTCGCGGGATGAGATTCGACTGAGAACATACCTACTGCCACATCTGGTGCATCCTGGATCGCTTCGGCCTCCAAGTGGTTCACCTTTCCACGGTTGTACGCTTGGTTACGATTACCTGCTGCCGGCTGCAGTACACCTTGCCTTGCGGGAGCATTGGGGTTGGTCTGCTGCTGAGCCATCTTCTTTGGGCACTGCATCGCCCAGTGGCCTTGATCTCCACAGTGGAAACATCCTCTGCCTCCTCCTTGTGCTGGGGCTGCTTGGTTGCTCTGATTCGCTGCTGGGGCAGGAAGGCGAGGTGCCTGGTTGTTCTGCTTCTGATACTGATTACCTCCCTGCTGGCTGTGCTGACGATACTGCTGCTGCTGCTGCGGGTACTGCCTCTGAAACTGCTGCTGATGCGGACGCTGATTCTGATTCTGATATCCCTGTGGGTGACCAGGTCTGCCTTGCTGAGATGAACTGCCTGAGAAACGTGGACGGCTGATGCCTCCGGACTGGGGTCCACTCATCTTGCGCTTCCGATCTTCCATATCCTTACGCTTCTTCTCAGTCATGACTGCCCTATCGATCCGGTGCTGGAAGGTGGGGAAGGTGTGATTCATCAACTGGTAATGTAGGGGATCCACCAAACCTCTCATGAACCTGTACTGCCTCTTGGCATCAGTGTTGACGTCTTCAGGTGCATAACGAGACAGCTGCAGAAACTTGTCTCTGTACTCACTAACAGACATGGGTCCCTGCTTCAGGGCCAGAAACTCCTCCTTCTTCACGATCATCAGTCCCTCTGGCACATGGTACCGACGGAAACTCTCGCTGAATTCCTCCCAGGTGATGGCTTCGGGGTTAGCATGGGTGGCGAGGTAGGACTCCCACCAGGACTGGGCTGCTCCCCTCAGCTGGCGGGGACCATACAGAACCTTCTCTCTGTCGTCGCATTGGGCAGTGCGCAGTTCCCTCTCCACTGCGCGCAACCAGTCTTCTGCATCCATGGGGTCAGCAGAATGGGCGAAGGTAGGAGGGTGCCCTCTCATGAACTCACCACGTTTATCTCGTGGCATCTTGGGCATCTGCACTTGCAACTGGGGTTGGGGCTGCTGTTGAGCCTGCTGCATGGCTGCTAGAGTCTGCCCAATGGCCTGCACTGCCTGGGTCTGCATCAAGAACATCTGCTCCACTGACATCGGGGGTGGTGGGGGAGGCTGCCTCTGATTTTCCTCCTGCTGGTCATGCTGCTCCAGCTGAGCACGCCTGTTGCATCGGCGCCTGTTGTCAGACATCTGTGGAAGACATTCATACATCAGCATTGATCTTACAACCCTTCAGCATAAGAAAAGAGAATACAGAATTCTTCATGACACTGAGTGAACAAAGAGCTTCACTGATCCTCATTCATGATTCAACACAGCTTCTCAGATAAGAAAGGAAAGTAAGAGTAAATGGCTTCCCAACTAAACAACTGACTTCATTAATATTACTAGCTAAGCCAAACTGCAGGGGAAACCCACATGTTGGCTACAGTCATTACAAAGATCCAAATCCAACACAAGTTCATCATAACAAGCATGCAAGCGACTGACAAGCAAACTAAACTAAATGGAAGCAACTGATAAGCAAACTAAACTGACTACCTAAGACTGAGACATCTGACTTAGAATTATTACAAACTCCGACGCTAACGACCTAAGGATCCAAATCTATCCTGGTCTTACAGACAGGGGAACCATAAGTGTGGTGACCACGTGGCGGTGAGCGGTATGGGTGCTGAGTCCCAACAGGAGCGGGAGAACCACCCTCCTGGTGATGGCGCTCTGCCAACTCAGCACGCAACTCCGCAATCTCCATTCGAGCCCTGCTTAGCTCGTCCAGAGAGTGATCCAGCTCCGTGTTAAGCACCGCGACTAGGTTGACTGTGCTGCTCAACCTAGGGTTAGCCTCACCAACAGGTGAAACAACCACACTCTCTGTGCTGCCAGTAGGGCGGCGGGGGTAGTACCGAAGGTTAAGACCGTCGGCCACGCCACCGAACAAAGAACAGTACTGAGAGAGTGCACGTCGTGCTGCATCCTGCATAGCCGCCTCTGCAGTGTCCCTCTCGGAGATGGAATAGTGCTCCGAAACGGCCTCCGCACCCCGGAGGTCATCCTCCGGACGGCGAACTAGGCAGGTAGCCTCCCAGCGGTCCGGGTACCTCCCGCGACTGTGCTGGTAGACTACACAACGATACTCGATCGACCAGGTGTGCCGGTCGAAAGCCTGGCGCAGCAAGGTGTCGAGCGCGTCGTGGAAGTGACAACCGCGAGCGGCGTCACGGGTGATGGGTCGGGCGACCCATCCTTCCGCCTCCTGCGGCTCAGAGGACTCCGTGCTGTGGGCTGAGTCGTCGTCGTCGGGGTCTCCTCCAGTAGCTCCTCCAACAGCTCCTCCAACAGCCGGGACGTCCCGCGGTGGAACAAGGGGCGCCTCCAGCTGGGCAACAGAGGAACGGGGCCTCACGGTCTCCACCTCCTGCTGGGGTGAGGAGGAAGAGCCCTGCTGCTCTCCGTGCTGGCGCCGGCGTTCCTGCTCCTCACGCAGGCGGTGGTGCAGCCTCTCCAGGTGACTCGACTGTCCGGACACGGTGCGGTGCAGAGGACGCTCCGCAAGTCGAGACGGCAGGAAAGGAATCACCGACTTACGTGCAGTGTGTCTAAGACGAGCCATCTACAAAAGACACCGTAAGCATAAGAGTAAGAGCAGAACTAATATGACAAGTGAATAAACCAAAGACAGAATGAGATAAAAATTTTAACAAGGTATTGTATAGATAGATAGTAAAATATAGGGTTGGTCGAGGTGACCGACTTTTTGAAGTAACATCAGATGTCAAGGTGAGGGGGAGGGTCAATAGTCCTTAGTACGACCAGTGCTACTCTAGGTCAGCGGTCCTACAGTCAGCATGGGCTTTGATACCACTTATGTCACACCCGGTTTTGGAAGGCAAACCGAATGCGAACTATGTACGTGCCAGGATCAGAACTCACGTACACAGCGATTACATAAATGAACATCATCACACAATGCTCGAATAATAACATAAAAGAGTACTTATTACATCATAGAGTCATAGACATCCACATAGTCATTGTCGTAACAAGTAAATCAAAGTGCTAAGCGAAACGCAGTAAAGATAAGGCCTTCACAGGCAGCTGACTGGGGGTTGCCGCCAACCCACACCTAGAATTCATCGTAGTCTTGGAACTCCTGGAAGTCTCCTTCCACGGCTTCGCCTTCTCCTGAGCAGTGGTTACAATGCGGACAACCTGGTGTTTTGTGGTAAAGCAAGGATGAGTACACATCAACGTACTCAGCAAATGTCCCGTTTGGCTGAAGTGGACTAGCTTTATGTGGGGTTAGGCTCCAGCAGTTGCTTTTAGTTGGTCAAGTATTTATCATTAGTAGAAGCCAGATTTTAGCATTAACCAATCCGTAAGCCATTTCCTCATCGAGGAACATCATCATCATAGTCGAATCAAAACCATATCATAACCATTGTATCTCGAACCATCTGTATCTCTAATCAAAGAGGATCCCAAGGCTGCTCTTAACCGTGAGCACGGCTGATATACCAGTTTCACTACCCTCTGCAGAGGTCGCACACTTTACCCATGAGTCATGATTCCCTTTCTACCCGGGGAGAGCTAATCCCCATTGACCACTACCTAGGTGGTCCGGCAGGGCATCACTACGTAGCTTTTATAAAGATTCCCTAGAGATCATAGCTGCCCGTTAGGTTTCTCCAGTTTGATAAACACAGTACCCCTCCCCGCAGGAGAGTGACTAACAAAGAGCAAAACGAAAGAACCTCGGCACTCAGCCTCGGCAGAGCAAGCACTGTGCCTGGACCCCATTGACGGCACGACGGCTAAGCAACTACACCTCTAGTTCATCTAATTAATCAGCTAAGGGCATCCCATTTCACCCTCATGGTTGCACTGTTATCCCGGGTGGTCTCTCAACGAACCAGTCCTTACGGAGAGGTACTCAGGAAACAGCCTGAGCCCCCTAGAGTATCACAAGATCATCAACATCAACAGGATAACAGTATCATAAATAGCCACATCATGTTCATTGATTATGTTAAAGCAATAGCAAAGTGCTAACCATAATAGCCCATAAGGTCATCAAGGATAAAGTAAAGTGCAAAGCTAGTCAATCCTTAGGTTCCAAGTAAGTAATGCGGGGTAGTAAGTTATAAATGAATAGGACATAATGGGACAGAGGACACTTGCCTTCACCAAACTGTTGATCAGGGACTTCCTCTGCAACTACCTCGGGAAACACAGACTGCTCGTTGTCTACGCAAAGCAATCATTCACACTATGCACTTGGGAAAATAACAAACAAAAACAATATACCAAACATATGCAGCAGAGAGGGGTCACAAGTTCATACTTGAAAAGGGATAGGCACTCTAGTGTTCCCTAGGTCTGGGGTAGAGGACTATACAAAGTGATTCATCATCCACTAATCAAGTTTAAGTCGGTGGTGGGATTAAATAATTATCTGGTTTAAGTTTCTAAACTTAAGTGTTTAAATCCACAAACTTAAGTAGTCCAACTTTTATTAAAGTCTACTCATTTCCAATTATCTTAAATAAGGTTTCAATAGTCTTAATCCTATCCTAGTGATTAGCTATTAATTAATACATGGAAACAGCAGGGAAACATTGCATAAACAGATAGATAATAATATTATGAACATTTTGCAATTTGAAGCACCTAATTTGGAGTTCATATGACAAAGTTATGAATTTTACAAGTTTAGGGGTTGAAAATATACCCTAAGGACTTATTTTTAATTAAATAAAAGGGCCAGGGACTCAACTGCGAGAAACCAGGGACGGCGGGCGCAATTTCCAGAAAACAGAGGGGCTCTTTAAGAAAACGCGCGGGCGAAGGGGTATCGAGCGCCTACAGCCGTCAGATCTAAGGCGAACGATCAGGATTAGATCCTGCGGGCGGGCGCGCGGCGGCCTGGGCGGCTGACAGGCGGGACCGGGCGGGCAGCGCGGGGCGCGGGCAGGCTGACAGGCGGGGCCGGGCGGGCAGCGCGGGGCGCGGGCAGGCTGACAGGCGGGGCCCAAACGGCAGAGAGACGGGGGGAGGGGGAAGCGGGCCTGGGCCGCTGGATCTCCGGCGGACGGCTAGGATTGGGCTTGGCTAAATTAAAACGAGGCCGCCCGATCTGGGATGGACGGTGGGGATCGGGTGGCCGGCCTGGGCTTCCCCTACGGCTAGCTGGGGCGGCGGCGCTCGTCCCCGCGGCGGAGGGCTCGCCGGAGACGAGGGGCGCGGGCGACTGGCGGGGCTCTGGGGCAATCCGAGTGGTCGGGGAGGTCGGGGAGGGCGCGGGGAGTTCTCCGGTAGGGTCTGGGTCGGGGCAGAGGCACCGGAGGGGGGCGGTTCACGGCGGGGCGGCTCGGCGGCGGGGTTATTCTACTCCGGCGAGCAATCAAGCGCAACAGAGAGCAAAACAAGGGGCGATAGGGGCGGGAGAGGTCCGTTACCTCAAGGCGGGCTCCGGGGACTCCTCGGCGGCGACGGGGACGCGACGGGGACCCGGGTCGACGGTGGCGGCTGCACGGCGAACGACGGGTGAGCGCGGGCAGAGAGAAATAGGGAGGGGGAGAGGGAATTGGGGCGCGTTCCGGGTTGCGGACGCCAGAGCGGAGCTCACCGGGGCTAGGGGCGCGGCGGAGCTCCACCGGCGACGAGGAAACGGCTCGGGCGGCGATGGTTAGTGGCGGCGGCGCTCTGCGTGCGCGCAGCGAGGGGGAGAGAGAGTCTACTGGGGCGCAAATGGGGGAGGGGGTGAGGGCGAGTGGGGTTCGGGGCTCAAGTGGTCAGGGGCGAGGTGGGGCGAGTTCCACGCGCGACGTGGGCGCGGGGAAGGGGGGCGCAAGCAGCTCGGGCGGCGGTTACGCGAGGAAGACGGGGCTGACACCCCGGGCCCGTGAGCAGAGAGAGAGCGAGGGAGCGAGCGCGCACGAGGAAAGCGGGCGCCGACAGGTGGGACCGGGCGAGCAGAGAGAGAAGGGGGCGGGTGCGCGGAAGGCGGGAGCGCCGACAGGTGGGGCCCGCTGCGCAGAGAGAGGAGGGGAGGGAGGCGCGCGCGCGAGAGATGGGCCGGCTGGGCCGAAAGGCCGAGGGGGCGGCTGGGTTGGGCTGCTTTACCTTTTTCTTTTATTCTGAATTGTTTCTCCCTTTTCTTTTATTTATTCTATTTGATTCAAACTCAAATGAGCCCCAAATTCAAATTAGACCTTTTGAGAATTATGCACCAAACAAAAGTGAAATCTAGGGTTCAACATGATGCAACAATTCATACTCCACTAGGGTTTAACATAATAGACTATAATTACAAGTAAAATAAGTACTTAGCTCCTATAGAAATGAGAGAGAAAAGAATTAGGAAGGATGAGAAAAGGAAGTAACACCTGAATTTGTGAATATGAGCAAAGAAATTTTATACCCCCAAATTCAGGGTGTTACAGTGATTCAGCGCGCGAGAGTGGCAAGCACACGGGCCCCACGCGTCGGTGACCGCAAGAACGCGAGAGCGCGCCTGCTGGAGGAATTGGGCTGCGCGGTTGGTTTTGCATACTGGGCCGAATACCAGGATAGGGCCCCGTTAGGTTTTATTATTTTTTTTTCTTTTCATTTCCTTTTCCTTTCTATTTTCAATCAAATTCGAATTTTGAATCCAAACTAGTGCCGAATTTATTTTCAAATAATATTGTGAAATCTGAAATACCAATTTTTATAAATATAAGTATATGTATCATTTATTTTACCTTTCTCTCTTTCTTATTTATTAGAACCCTACTTTCAAATTTAGGGTTTTAATTCCACTTCTAATATTTATTATCTTATGGTTATTATCCTTTTTATTTTTATTTAATGCACAAACATATAAACTCCAATAAGATGCACTTTGTTTTATTTTGGAATTATTTGTTTTGATTAATCCCTCTTAATTACTTATATGCTCTTTTCATGATGCAAATATGACGCATAAAATAAGGAGGTCAACTATATCCTTTGTATATAAATTTGAGTATTACAAATCCTACCCCCCTTAAAAATAATCTCGTCCCCGAGATTTGTAAGAAAGAGGACGCAACAAGTTTAGTTTGTAGTCTATGTTTCAATTTCTAAGGGGTTTTAATACCAAAAGATTTTTTTTGTTCAAGTTTATAATACAAATTAGCATGTGATTACGAAAACATGGGTATATGTATATCCACTTTATTATGTAGGGTAAAAGATATTTTTAAAGCATATGTAGGTTTGGGTAAGAAGGAGTAAGGTAAGAAAAGACTCCATCCAAGATTGTGGATCTTGACTCATCTTGGTGATCTCACTTGATCCTTGAAGACTTGAGTTGGTGCTCATCCTTTCTTGATGAAGTTGATCATCTTCGATTCTTCGTTCTTGAAGTTGTTATCCGAATTAGGGACATGTAGTTAAGATAAAGTAGTAGGTGGAGCAGCTAGTTTAGTAGGTGACTATAAGTTAAATGATATTAGTCATAATCTGGTTTGGTTGTTTTGCTTCTGAATGATTGGGATAGGTTATGTAACCTATTATGTAGGTCAGGTTGTTGGGTATGGCCGAGTTGATCTAAGTTACCGATTTAAGCTTGGGTGAATTAGGAGTATGGTCCTATTTTTTTGTACCAGCATTAAGTAACTCTCTCTAGATTAGATCATAATAGATTAGATAGAATCAAGATTAGGTTGGTGTGACTAGATTAAACTAGTTAAGATCTGATTATTTTGGGATTAGATCATGGTCGTTATAATAGGATGAGATAAATATACTAATTAGGGCAAGATGAATTCATAAGGATAAGATAGAATCCTTTGAGGTTAGTTAGATCTATTAGGATGACATAAAATCTTTTCAAGATGAGATGAATCTTTTAAGATAAGATGGATCTATGGGTGTAAGATAGAATCTTTTTAAGATGAGATGAATATGGTTGGGCTAGATACTTTAATGAGGGATAATCTAGTTTGTCTAGTTATCTTATGAATTTTATTCATTTATATTTATGCCTATATGTATATGCAGATGTAATTGTGGAAATTACTCCACAACTCATCACACTCAATCAAAGATCCAAATCAAACAAGTATCATAAGAACAAACATTGAAGCACATAGATACTAAAAAAATGTTTTGTTTTTGTTCCTAAGATTAGGTCACCTATTCCTAAAGGTCACTCTAGGCACAGGATTTCAATGTGTGAAATCCACTTTTGTCTTTAGAAGGAAGAGGTAAGAATAATCAGAGTAAAGCGGAAATAGATGAGAAAAGATTAAGAAGAGTTTAGAAAGGACAAGAGTAGCAAGGGTAAGTAAGTATTGGTTGTCCAGTTCTATCTAGGTTTCGTCCTACAGTCAACATTCCTCTGATACCACTTCTGTCACACCCGGATTTTGGGGCACCAAGACCCGGGCGCGAACATAATCACCAGGTGTGCTGGGACCAAGTCTCACACATATGATGAATCATGGCACATGATCGAATGTCACATCTTTACTACATAACAGGAGTTCTATACAAAATAAATAATTACAATATAAGGAGACAACGGTCCAGCAACCCAAAGTTGACTGGGAGACGACGGCCTAGATCTCTCACGAACTCATCGCAGCATCCACGATGCGCCTCATCCTGCGGTACCTGTTCTTGACCTATGGGGGGGTGTGAGACAGCAAGAGTGAGCTCACATACGTTCATCGCTCAACAAGTTGTGGGGAATAATGTGCATGAACTCGCCAAAGGTGGGAGCTCACGTGAAGTGTAAGGCTTACCAAAGAGGATGGTTAGAGCTGAGCATTGCTTTTAAAGTTGGTCAAAATTTTATTAGCAATTACTAAGTATAAGTAAATACCAGCCCAATTAAGTAGTAGAACAAAAGTAACAACCTCACCTGCGATGCAATGCATATGACAAATTGAGTTTAAGTTCCATAATTTAATCATGTGAGGGTCCGAGCTGCTCTTGACCGTGAGCACGGCTAGTATACCAGTTTTACACTCTGCAGAGGTTGCGCATCTTTACCCACAAGTCATGTTACCCATCTGCCAAGGGATCGCGACTTCCCATACACCTCTACCGAGGAGGCGAGGCAGGGTAACACTACGAGGCCTTTACAAAGTTCCACTAGCTTCAGAAAACCCGCTACAGTTTATAGGAAGCTCCAATGCAGGAATTCCCTTGCAGGACCGCCATCGTAGCAAAATCCTCCCGAGGGCCTCCCTACACTGACCACTCCCCTACTGCCCTTGCCCCTTTCGGGTAAGGTAGTCCTCCACTAGCTTTCCTAATTAATCAGCCAAGGGCGTCCCATTATACCCTTGTGGTAGCACTGTTTTCCCGGGTGGTCGCTCCATGTTCCAATTAACATAATGATCTTATCATGAACGATAAATAACAACGGATAACAAAAGTATAATCATGAGTAATGTATCTTCATACCCAAAACCACATAAAGCACTAGCAAGTACTACCCAAAAAGTTCAGTGGTAACAAGGTATAAAGATAATCAAACTAGGGTAACCTATTGGGTCCCATCAAAATTAACCTATGCAGATCATTATGATTAATCAGAACATGGCTGGGTAAAAAGAAGTGATCAAGGGCACAACTTGCCTGGGACTTGAGATTCCAGGTACCAGGATGATCTTCAGATGACTCGTGACCTCACTGCTAGTCGTAGCAAAACATTGTATAGGCAAAATTAACATTACACCAAACATATATGCAAAATACATAATAATGATCTACATATTGAAATAAGATCACAGGAACAGGAATTATTAATTTTGGAGTTATAGATTTTAAGTTATGGATTTCTAAAGATTTTATGTGCTTTGTACAAGATTAATTAAGATAAAAATTTTAATGTGGCTTTTATGTCAAAACAGTGGCACTAAATGATAAACAATAATATTACAAAATTATAGGAACTGGAATGAGTTAATTCTGAGTTAGAATGAATTAAATATGAATTAAACAAGTTTATGAATTTATTTTTGTACTAAAAATCAATTTCCCTATTTATTTCTCTGGTTTTATAATTCCCTGGAGTGGGCGTCAATTTCTGGTAAGCGCAGGGGCCAACGTGCAAGTATTCTTAAGACTCTGAGCGCCACTAGTGAGGACGGCGGGTTAATTTCAACTAACTACAGGGTCTCTTATGCAAAATGGCCTGCCCGAAGGGGTATGTGGTTATCCCGGCCGCGGGATCAACAGCGGACGGTCGTGATTATTTCGCTAGCATGACGAAACGGTATGCAACGCCAACCGCCCGATTCGAGATCAACGCCCATGATTTAATGAGATCCAGAACCAGCGCGGATCGTCGATCGACCGACCGATGGTCACGATCTAATCACACAAAGGGGTCCCTATGATCTAATCCTACTCGTTGCCCCCGGATCCAACGGTTGAGGTGTTTCTCCCCCAAACCAGACAGACGACGCCGGCACCGTCCCCCCCCAACGGCGGAGCACCACCGGCGGACACGCAATCCGACGCCCGAACGCCACAAACCCAAAATTGACCGGTGCTAGACCTAGAGGGAAGGATGGCGAACTGATGGAGAGCTCATTACCGTGATTCGGTTAGCAGGATTCCCCGGCCACGGAGGTCAGTGGTGCAGCGGCGGAGGACCCTCACCGGTGAAGAAATCCCGAGTTCCCGGGCGTTGGTTCTGCGCGGCGAAGCCACAGCACACACCCCCATGGACAGGCGGAGCTTCACGGCACTACACAAGGCCATGGCGGGCCAATCGGGTCTGAGAGCAGAGAGGGGCGAGAAATTAGAGCTGGACTCCATGGCGGCCGCACGAGCACCAAACATGTGGGCGCGTTGAGGCAACCGGACGAGGAGAGAACGACGGTATCGGGCTCATGGCGGCTTGGGCATGGTCGAGCAGAGGGGAGACGCGGCGATTATTTATAGGCGCAAGGCACCCGAGGACGGGGAAAGGTTTGGCCGGGCAGCTCGCCGCGGATTTCGCCGCATCTGTTCAAGTGAGCAGCCCAAATCAGGATCCCCGCAAGAACCGCGGAGAGGATCAGGTCGCGCGATTTAAGAGCTAAGGTGGGGGAAAGTCCGAGCAGGGGTGCGCTCCGGCGATCTCGCCGGTTTGTTTGCAATAGTCCCGTGCGGCGCGTGTGGAGCTCAGGAGGAAGAGAACCGGCCATGCGTGGAAGACGGAGACGGCCCGACAGATGGGCCCCACACGGCAGTGGAACGTCCGTGATTCAGCGCGCGAGAGTGGCAAGCACACGGGCCCCACGCGTCGGTGACCGCAAAAACGCGAGAGCGCGCCTGCTGGAGGAATTGGGCTGCGCGGTTGGTTTTGCATACTGGGCCGAATACCAGGATAGGGCCCCGTTAGGTTTTATTATTATTTTTTTCTTTTCATTTCCTTTTCCTTTCTATTTTCAATCAAATTCGAATTTTGAATCCAAACTAGTGCCGAATTTATTTTCAAATAATATTGTGAAATCTGAAATACCAATTTTTATAAATATAAGTATATGTATCATTTATTTTACCTTTCTCTCTTTCTTATTTATTAGAACCCTACTTTCAAATTTAGGGTTTTAATTCCACTTCTAATATTTATTATCTTATGGTTATTATCCTTTTTATTTTTATTTAATGCACAAACATATAAACTCCAATAAGATGCACTTTGTTTTATTTTGGAATTATTTGTTTTGATTAATCCCTCTTAATTACTTATATGCTCTTTTCATGATGCAAATATGACGCATAAAATAAGGAGGTCAACTATATCCTTTGTATATAAATTTGAGTATTACAGCGGCAACCCCCAGTCAGCTGCCTGTGAAGGCCTTATCTTTACTGTGTTCCGCTAGCACTTTGATTTATCAGTTAAGTTGATGACTATGTGGATGTCTATGACTCTGTGATGTAATAAGTTAATACTCTTTTAAGTTATTATTCGAGCAATGTGCGTTGATGTTCATTTATGTAACCGCTGTGTACGTGAGTTCTGATCCTGGCACGTACATAGTTCGCATTCGGTTTACCTTCTAAAACCGGGTGTGACAATACCCTGAGTAGGCATCGAGGAAAGACAGGGTTTCGCACCCAGCAGTGGAATCCACGATTTGATCGATGCGAGGCAGAGGGTAGGGAACCTTTGGACATGCTTTGTTGAGACCAGTGTAGTCTACACACATCCGCCATTTCCCCCCTTTCTTTCTCACAAGCACAGGGTTGGCAAGCCATTCGGGATGGAATACCTCTTTGATGAACCTCGCGGGCCATTAGCTTGTGGATCTCCTCGCCTATGGCTCTGCGCTTCTCCTCGTCGAATCGGTGCAGAGGCTGCTTGATGGGTCGGGCTCCGGCTCGAATGTCCAGCGAGTGCTCGGCGACATCCCTCGGTATGCCGGGCATGTCCGAGGGACTCCACGCGAAGACGTCGGCGTTCGCGCGGAGAAAGTCGACGAGCACTGCTTCCTATTTGGGATCGAGCCCGGAGCCGATCCGGATCTGCTTGGAGGTGTCGCCACTGGGGTCGAGGGGGACGGCCTTAACCGTCTCCACTGGCTCGAAGTTGCCGGCATGACGTTTCACGTCTGGCACCTCCTTAGAGAGGCTTTCCAGGTCGGCGATGAGGGCCTCGGACTCGGCGAGGGCCTCGGCGTACTCCACGTCGCATTCGAACGCGTGTTTGTACGTGGGGCCGACGGTGATGACCCCGTTGGGGCCCGGCATCTTGAGCTTCAGGTAGGTGTAGTTGGGGACGGCCATGAACTTCGCGTAGCATGGCCTTCCCAGTACCGCGTGGTAGGTTCCTCGGAACCCGACCACCTCGAACGTCAGGGTCTCCCTTCGGAAGTTGGAGGGTGTTCCGAAGCAGACGGGAAGGTCGAGTTGTCCGAGGGGCTGGACGCGCTTCCCGGGAATGATCCCATGGAAGGGCGCAGCGCCTGCTCGGACGGAGGACAGATCGACCCGCAGGAGCCCGAGGGTCTCGGCGTAGATGATGTTGATGCTGCTGCCTCCGTCCATAAGGACCTTGGTGAGCCTGACGTCGCCGATGACGGGGTCGACGACGAGCGGGTATTTCCCCGGGCTCGGCACGTGGTCGGGGTGGTCGGCTTGGTCGAAGGTGATGGGCTTGTCGGATCAGTCTAGGTAGACTGGCGCCACCACCTTCACCGAGCAGACCTCCCGGCGCTCTTGTTTGCGGTGCCGAGCCGAGGCATTCGCCGCTTGCCCACCGTAGATCATGAAGCAGTCGCGGACCTCGGGGAACTCTCCTGCTTGGTGATCTTCCTTCTTGTCGTCGTCGCGGGCCCTGCCACCCTCCGCGGGTGGCCCGGCCCTGTGGAAGTGGCGCCGAAGCATGACGCACTCCTCAAGGGTGTGCTTGACGGGCCCCTGGTGATAGGGGCACGGCTCCTTGAGCATCTTGTCGAAGAGGTTGGCACCTCCGGGGGGTTTCCGAGGGTTCTTGTACTCGGCGGCGGTGACAAGGTCCGCGTCGGCGGCGTCGCGTCTCGCTTGCGACTTCTTCTTGCCTTTCTTCTTGGCGCCGCGCTGAGTCGACGCCTCGGGAGCATCTTCCGATGGGCGGCCCTGGGGCTGCTTGTCCTTTCGGAAGATGGCCTCGACCGCTTCCTGGCCGGAGGCGAACTTGGTGGCGATGTCCATCAGCTCGCTCGCCCTGGTGGGGGTCTTGCGACCCAACTTGCTCACCAGGTCGCGGCAGGTGGTGCCGGCGAGGAACGCGCCGATGACATCTGAGTCGGTGATGTTGGGTAGCTCGGTGCTCTGCTTCGAGAATCGCCGGATGTAGTCCCGGAGAGACTCTCCCGGCTGCTGCCGGCAGCTTCAGAGGTCCCAGGAATTCCCGGGGCGCACGTACGTGCCCTGGAAATTGCCCGCGAAAGCTTGTACTAGGTCGTCCCAGTTGGAGATCTGCCCCGGAGGCAGGTGCTCCAACCAGGCGCGAGCGGTGTCGGAGAGGAACAGGGGGAGGTTGCGGATGATGAGGTTGTCATCGTCCGTTCCACCCAGTTGGCAGGCCAGACGGTAGTCCGCGAGCCACAGTTCCGGTCTCGTCTCCCCCGAGTACTTTGTGATAGTAGTCGGGGGTCGGAATCGGGTTGGGAACGGTGCCCGTCGGATGGCCCGACTGAAGGCCTGCGGACCGGGTGGTTCGGGCGAGGGACTCCGATCCTCCCCGCTGTCGTAGCGTCCCCCACGCCTGGGGTGGTAGCCTCGGCGCACCCTCTCGTCGAGTTGGGCCTGACGGTCGCGGTGATGTTGCTCGTTGCCGAGGCAGCCCGGGGCCGCAGGCGCGGTGTTGCGCGTGCGCCTGGTGTAGACCGAGGCTTCCCGCATGAATCGGGAAGTCGCGGCATGAGGTTCCGAGGGGTACCCCTGCCTTCGGGAGGCAGAGCTCTCGGCCCGTCGGACCGCGGCGCCTTCCAGGAGATTCTTGAGCTCCCCCTGGATTC
This sequence comes from Zea mays, assembly GCF_902167145.1. Classification (NCBI taxonomy): domain Eukaryota; kingdom Viridiplantae; phylum Streptophyta; class Magnoliopsida; order Poales; family Poaceae; genus Zea; species Zea mays. Next base: position 24,873,668 of record NC_050100.1, on the reverse strand, counting down.
GCCGGCCCTCGGTGGTTGACGGCTCCAGCATCGCGCGGAGAAGCATTGCTGCTGCTGCCAGGTTCTGGCCGACCCCACTAGATGCGGGTGGTGGCCTGACCCTGACGTCGTCGGCGACGCGGTGCTGGAAACCCTGAGGCAGATGACGTATTTCTCCGGCCGGGGGTTGGCCCGCCCATGCCTGCCCGACGTCCTGGTGGATCGGCTCAAGCGCTCCTGCTCCCTCGTCGAGCCTGGCCTACACCCCGCGGATTTGCTCGAGCTGTGGGTCATGGCCCCCCGCCTGAACGGGGACCACAGCTAGCTCCCGTGGGATGTCAACGCGGGGCACCGGCCTAGGGAGATCACCGTCCTCCGGCATGCCGAGATGATTGCCTTCGGAGGGACCCCCTAGATCGACGTGGAAACATTCGCGGCTTGGGCCGCAGTCCTCGTCGCCGAGGCTGCGGCTACCGTCGGAACAGTCGGAGAGGCAATAGTCACATGCGGTCATGAAGTCCCGCATGGCACTGGGGTTGTCAAGTCCAGAGAAATCCCAACAGATGTTGGGCTCGTCGTCTTCCTCGGACCCAGAGGGCCCGTAGGTCGAGACGTCCGTCAGCTGGTCCCAAGGCGACCGCATGCGAAACCCCAGAGGGTTTGGACTCGCCTCTACGAGAGCGCCCGCCAAAGCGAGGTCGCTAGGCGGGTTGAGGGTGAACCCAGATGACGTGGGATGGGAATCGGTTGGTACCTCTTGGTCGACGAGCGGCGATAAAGTCACATCGGGGACTGACTGCACCGTCGTCTCAGGTACGAGGGTGACGTCCAGCAAGCTTTTCGCGAGCGCGTTGGTGTCGTCCGCTTGCTCGGGATTGGCGCGTCGCGGGGAGACGGCGCTCGTCTTTGTCTCAAGCGCGAAGTCGATACCCGGTGCGCCCCTCGTTGGGGTGTCGGCGCTGTCGACTCGCTCGACAGCCGACGAGGTGCTGCCTCCTGCTTGGCCTTGGTCGCCCTGCCTTCCCCTCCGTCGGCGGGGGAAAGGGCAGGATGAGCTCGAAGGGTGTTCTTCCACCACGCGGGGAAGACGTCGTCGATTCTGCCGCCGGCGGGCGGGCTGTCGGCCGCCATTGTCGTTGTCGCGCGGCGGTGGAAGGAGTATCATGTCGTAGCTGCCATCAAGGGACATGAACTCAAGACTCCCGAAACGGAGCACCGTCCCGGGTTGGAGAGGTTGCTGGAGACTGCCCATCTGGAGCTTGACGGGAAGCTGTTTGTCAACACGCAGCAGGCCCCTACCTGGCGCGCCAACTGTCGGCGTTTCGAGACCGGGGGGTCCCTGGGCCGACGAGTGAATGTCGCCGCGTGCCCCAGCCCAGATGGGTCGAGCGCGAGGGCGAGCGCGAAGGGGGGAGAGCGAGGCGACCGGAGACCGGTGTGAGAGAGGTGGGAATCCCGCGGCCTTCGTGTTCGTCCCGCGCCCAGGTTGGGTGCGCTTGCAGTAGGGGGTTACAAGCGTCCACGCGGGAGAGGGAGCGAGCGGCTTCGAGCGAACGCCTGTCCCGTCCTCGTCCCCGCGCGGCCAACCCTCTCTAAGAGGGCCCTGGTCCTTCCTTTTATAGGCGTAAGGAGAGGATCCAGGCGTACAATAGGGGGTGTAGCAGAGTGCTACGTGTCTAGCGGAGGAGAGCTAGCGCCCTAAGTACATGTCATTGTGGCAGCCTGAGAGAATTTGGCACCCAGCTGGTGTGATGTCGTGGCCGTCGGAGGAGCGATGGAGCTTGGCGGAGGGACAGCTGTCAGAGCGGTTGAGTCCTTGCTGACGTTCTCTTGCTTCCGTAAGGGGACTGAGAGCCACCGTCGTCACAGAGTACGCGGGACGCCATCATTGCCTATCTGGCGTAGCTAGCCAGATGGGACGCCGGTCTTGTTCCCTGCAGCCCGAGTCAGCTCGGGGTAGGGTGATGATGGCGCCTCCTGTTGACGTGGCTGGTCTGCGCCCTAGGTTGGGCGATGTGGAAGCTCCTCCGAAGCCGAGGTTGAGTCTGTCTTCCGTGGTCGAGGTCGAGTCCGAGCCCCTGGGTCGGGCGAGGCGGAGTTCGTCGTCTTCTAGGGCTGAGCCCAAGTCCGGGCCCTGGGTCGGGCGGAGCGGAGTTCGCCGTCTTCCGGGACTTAGCCCGAGTCCAAGCCCTGGGTCGGGCGGAGCGGAGTTCACCGTCTTCCGGGGCTGAGCCCGAGTCCGAGCCCTGGGTCAGGCGGAGCGGAGTTCGCCGTCTTCCGGGACTTAGCCCGAGTACGAGCCCTGGGTCGGGCGGAGCGGAGTTCGCCGTCTTCCGGGGCTGAGCCCGAGTACGAGCCCTGGGTCGGGCGAAGCGGAGCTTCCTATGGTGCCTTCGGCAGGGCCTGACTGCCTGTCAGTCTCACTCTGTCAAGTGGCACCGCAAACGGAGTGGCGCAGGCGACGCTGTCCTTCTGTCAGGCCGGTTAGTGGGGCGGCGAAGTGACGGCGGTCACTTCGGCTCTGCCAGCCGGGGGGCGCGCATCAGGATAAAGGTGTCAGGCCACCTTTGCATTAAATGCTCCTGCGATTTGGTCGGTCGGTGCGGCGATTTAGTCAGGGTTGCTTCTTAGCGAAGGCAGGGCCTCGGGCGAGCCGGAAATATGTTCGCCGCTGGAGTGGGGCCTCGGGCGAGACGGAAATCCTCCAGGGTCGGCTGCCCTTGTCCGAGGCTAGGCTCGGGCGAGGCGTGATCGAGTCGCTCGAATGGACTGATCCCTGACTTAATCGCACCCATCAGGCCTTTGCAGCTTTATTCTGATGGGGGTTACCAGCTGAGAATTAGGAGCCTTGAGGGTACCCCTAATTATGGTCCCCGACAGCTGGTAACCCCCATCAGCACAAAGCTGCAAAGGCCTGATGGGTGCGACTAAGTCAAGGATCGGTCCATTCGAGGGACCCGATCACGCCTCGCCCGAGCCCAGCCTCGGGCAAGGGCAGCCGACCCCGGAGGATCTACGTCTCGCCCGAGGCCCCCCTCCAGCAACGGGCACACCTTCGGCTCGCCCGAGGCCCAGTCTTCGCCAAGAAGCAACCTAGGCCAAATCGCCACGCCAACCGACCAAATCGCAGGAGCATTTAATGCAAAGGTGGCCTGACACCTTTATATTGACGCACGCCCTCCAGTCGACAGAGCCGAAGTGACCGCAGTCACTTCGCCGCTCCACTAACCGGTCTGACAAGAGGACAGCGCCGCCTGCGCCGCACCGACTGCTGTGCCACTCGACAGAGTGAGGCTGACAGCAGCCAAGTCCGGCCCTAGGCGCCATGGGAAACTCCGCTCCGCCTGACCCAGGGCTCGGACTTGGGCTCAGCCCCGGAAGACGACGAACTCCGCTCCGCCCGACCCCAGGGCTCGGACTCGGGCTCAGCCCCGAAAGACGACGAACTCCGCTTCGCCCGACCCCAGGGCTCGGACTCGGGCTCAGCCCCAGAAGACGACGAACTCCGCTCCGCCCGACCCCAGGGCTCGGACTCGGGCTCAGCCCCGGAAGACGACGAACTCCGCTCCACCCGACCCCAGGGCTCGGAGTCGGGCTCAGCCCCGGAAGACGACGAACTCTGCTCCGCCCGACCCCAGGACTCGGACTCGACCTCGGCCTCGGAAGACAGACTCGACCTCGACCTCGGAGGAGCCTCCACATCGCCCAACCCAGGGCACGGACCGGCCACGTCAACAGGAGGCGCCATCATTACCCTACCCCAAGCTGACTCAGGCTACGGGGAACAAGACCGGCGTCCCATCTGGCTCGCTCCGCCAGACAAGTAATGATGGCGCCCCGCACGCTCTGTGACGACGGCGGCTCTCAGCCTCCTTACGGAAGCAGGAGGACGTCAACAAGGACTCGGCAGCCCCGACAGCTGTCCTTCCGCCAGGCTCCAGCGCTCCTCCGACGGCCACGACACCACACGAACCGGGTGCCAAAACCTCTCCGGCTGCCATGATGGCATGTACTTAGGGCGCTAGCTCTCCTCCGCTAGACACATTAGCACACTGCTACACCCCCCACTGTACACCTGGATCCTCTCCTTGCGCCTATAAAAGGAAGGACCAGGGCCCTCTTAGAGAGGGTTTGTCGCGCGGGGAAGAGGACGGGGCAGGCGCTCGCGTGAGGCCGCTCGCTCCCTCCCGCGTGGAACGCTTGTAACCCCCTACTGCAAGCGCACCCGACCTGGGCGCGGGACAAACACGAAGGCCGCGGGATTTTCCACCTCTCACGCCCGTCTCCCCCCTTCGTGCTCCGTCTCGCGCCGACCCATCTAAGCTGGGGCACGCGGCGACAGTTTACTCGTCGGTCCAGGGACCCCCCGGTCTCAAAACACCGACAGTTGGCGCGCCAGGTAGGGGCCTGCTGCGTGTTGACGAACAGCTTCCCGTCAAGCTCCAGATGGGCAGTCTCCAGCAACCTTTCCAGCCCGGGACGATGCTCCATTTCGGGAGTCTTGAGTTCATGTCCCTCGACGGCAGCTACGACATGATACTCCTTCCCCCGCCGTGCGACAGCGACAATGGCGGCCGACAGCCCGCCCACCGGCGGCGGAATCGACGACGTCTTCCCCGCATGGTGGAAGAACAACATTCGAGCTCACCCCGTCCCCTCCCCCGCCGACGGAGGAGGAGGCGGGGCAACCAAGGCCAAGCAGGAGGCGGCACCTCGTCGGCTGTCGAGCGAGTCGACAGCGTCGGCACCCCAATGGGGGGCACGTCGGGCATCGACCTTGCGTTTGAGACGAAGACGAGCGCCGTCTCCCCGCAACACGCCAATCCCGAGCAAACGGATGACGCCAGCACGCTCGCGAAAGGCTTGCTGGGCGTCACCCTCGTACCTGAGATGACGGTGCAGTCAGTCCCTGACATGACTTCGCCACCGCCCGTCGACCAAGAGGTACCCACCGATTCCCATCTTACGCCTTTTGGATTCAGCCTCGACCCGCCAAGCGACTTCGCTCTGGCGGACGCTCTCGTAGAGGCGAGTCCAAACCCTCTGGGGTATCGAATGTGGTCGCCCTGGACCGGCTGACGGACGTCTCGACCTACGGGCCCTCGGGGTCCGAGGAAGATGACGAGCCCGACTTCTGTTGGGATTTCTCCGGACTTGGTAACCCCAGTGCCATGCGGGACTTCATGACCGCATGCGACTACTGCCTTTCCGACTGTTCTGACGGTAGCCGCAGCCTCGGCGACGAGGACTGCGGCCCAAGTCGTGAATGTCTCCACGTCGATCTAGGGGGTCCCTCCGAAGGCAACCATCTTGGTATGCCGGAGAACGGTGATCTCCCTAGGCCTGTGCCTCGCGTTGACATCCTACAGGAGCTAGCTGTGGTCCCCGTTCCGGCGGGGGGTCATGACCCACAGCTCGAGCAAATCCGCGGGGTGCAGGCCAGGCTCGACGAGGGAGCAGGAACACTTGAGCCGATCCGCCGGGACGTCGGGCAGGAATGGGCGGGCCAACCTCCGGCCGAGGAAATGTGTCATCTACCCTAGGGTTTCCAGCACCGCATCGCCAACGATGTCAGGGCAAGGCCGCCACCCACTTCCAGTGGAGTCGGCCAGAACCTGGTTGCAGCGGCAATGCTCCTCCGCGTGATGCCGGAGCCATCAACCACCGAGGGGCGGCGAATTCAGGGAGAGCTCAAGAATCTCCTGGAGGGCGCCGCGGTCCGACGGGCCGAAAGCTCCGCCTCCCGAAGGCAGGGGTACCCCTCGGAACATCGCGCCGCGACTTCCCGATTCATGTGGGAAGCCTCGGTCCACACCGGGCGCACGCGCAACACCGCGCCTGCGGTCCCGGGTCACCTCGGCAACGAGCACCATCACCGCAACCGTTGGGCCCACCTCGACGAGAGGGTGCACCGAGGCTACCACCCCAGGCGTGGGGGACGCTACGACAGCGGGAAAGATCGGAGTCCCTCGCCCGAACCACCCGGTCCGCAGGCTTTCAGCCGCGCCATACGACGGGCGCCATTCCCGACCCGGTTCCGAACCCCGACTACTATCACAAAATACTCGGGGGAGACGAGACCGGAACTGTGGCTCGCGGACTACAGGCTGGCCTGCCAACTGGGTGGAACGGACGAGGACAACCTCATCATCCACAACCTCCCCCTGTTCCTCTCCGACACCGCTCGCGCCTGGTTGGAGCACCTGCCTCCGGGTCAGATCTCCAACTGGGACGACCTGGTCCAAGCCTTCACCGGCAATTTCTAGGGCACATACGTGCGCCCTGGAAACTCCTGGAATCTCCGAAGCTGCCGACAGCAGCCGGGAGAGTCTCTCCAGGACTACATCCGGCGATTCTCGAAGCAACGCACCGAGCTGCCCAACATCACCGATTCAGATGTCATCGGCGCGTTCCTCGCCGGCACCACCTGCCGCGACCTGGTGAGCAAGCTGGGTCGAAAGACACCCACCAGGGCGAGCGAGCTGATGGACATCGCCACCAAGTTCGCCTCTGGCCAGGAGGCGGTTGAGGCTATCTTCCGGAAGGACAAGCAGCCCCAGGGCTGCCCACCGGAAGATGCCCCCGAGGCGTCAACTCAGCGCGGTGCCAAGAAGAAAGGCAAGAAGAAGTCGCAAGCAAAACGCGACACCGTCGACGCGGACCTTGTCGCCGCCGCCGAGTACAAGAACCCTCGGAAACCCCCCGGAGGTGCCAACCTCTTCGACAAGATGCTCAAGGAACCGTGCCCCTATCATCAGGGGCCCGTTAAGCACACCCTTGAGGAGTGCGCCATGCTTCGGCGCCACTTCCACAGGGTCGGGCCACCCGCGGAGGGTGGCAGGGCTCGCGACGACGACAAGAAGGAAGATCACCAGGCAGGAGAGTTCCCCGAGGTCCGCGACTGCTTCATGATCTATGGTGGGCAAGCGGCGAACGCCTCGGCTCGGCACCGCAAGCAAGAGCGTCGGGAGGTCTGTTCGGTGAAGGTGGCGGCGCCAGTCTACCTAGACTGGTCCGACAAGCCCATCACTTTCGACCAAGCCGACCACCCCGACCGCGTGCCGAGCCTAGGGAAATACCCGCTCGTTGTCGACCCCGTCATCGGCGACGTCAGGCTCACCAAGGTCCTCATGGACGGAGGCAGTAGCCTCAACATCATCTACGCCGAGACCCTCGGGCTCCTGCGTGTTGATCTGTCCTCGGTCCGGGTAGGCGCTGCGCCTTTCCACGGGATCATCCCCGGGAAGCGCGTCCAGCCCCTCGGACAACTCGATCTTCCCGTCTGCTTTGGGACGCCCTCCAATTTCCGAAGGGAGACCCTCACTTTCGAGGTGGTCGGGTTCCGAGGAACCTACCACGCAGTACTGGGGAGGCCATGCTACGCGAAGTTCATGGCCGTCCCCAACTACACCTACCTCAAGCTCAAGATGTCGGGCCCCAACGGGGTCATCACCGTCGGCCCCACGTACCGACACGCGTTCGAATGCGACGTGGAGTGCGTGGAGTACGCCGAGGCCCTCATCGCCGACCTGGAGAGCCTCTCTAAGGAGGTGCCAGACGTGAAGCGCCACGCCGGCAACTTCGAGCCAGCGGAGACGGTTAAGTTCATCCCCCTCGACCCCAGCAGCGACGCCTCCAAGCAGATCCGGATCGGCTCCGAGCTCGATCCCAAATAGGAAGCAGTGCTCGTCGACTTTCTCCGCGCGAACGCCGACGTTTTCGCGTGGAGTCCCTCGGACATGCCCGGCATACCGAGGGATGTCGCCGAGCACTCGCTGGATATCCAAGCTGGAGCTCGACCCGTGAAGCAGCCTCTGCGCCGATTCGACGAAGAAAAGCGCAGAGCCATAGGCGAGGAGATCCACAAGCTAATGGCGGCAGGGTTCATCAAAGAGGTATTCCATCCGAATGGCTTGCCAACCCTGTGCTCGTGAGAAAGAAAGGAGGGAAATGGCGGATGTGTGTAGACTACACTGGTCTAAACAAAGCATGTCCGAAGGTTCCCTACCCTCTGCCTCGCATCGACCAAATTGTGGACTCCACTGCTGGGTGCGAAACCCTGGCTTTCCTCGATGCCTACTCAGGGTATCACCAAATCAGGATGAAAGAGTCCGACCAGCTCATGACTTCTTTCATCACACCCTTCGGCATGTACTGCTATGTCACCATGCCGTTCGGCTTGAGGAACGCGGGTGCGACGTACCAACGGTGCATGAACCATGTGTTCGGCGAACACATTGGTCGGACGGTCGAGGCCTACGTCGATGACATCGTAGTCAAGACGAGGAAAGCCTCCGACCTCCTTTCCGACCTTGAAGTGACATTACGATGTCTCAAGGCGAAAGGCGTGAAGCTCAATCCCGAAAAGTGTGTCTTCGGGGTTCCCCGAGGCATGCTCTTGGGGTTCATCGTCTCTGAGCGGAGCATCGAAGCCAACCCGGAGAAGATCGCGGCCATCACCAGCATGGGACCCATCAAGGACTTGAAAGGCGTACAGAGGGTCACAGGATGCCTTGCGGCTCTGAGCCGCTTCATCTCGCGCCTCGGCAAAAGAGGCCTGCCTCTGTACCGCCTCTTAAGGAAGGCCGAGTGCTTCACTTGGACCCCTGAGGCCGAGGAAGCCCTCGGGAACCTGAAGGCGCTCCTTACAAACGCGCCCATCTTGGTTCCACCCACTGCCGGAGAAGCCCTCTTGATCTACGTCGCCGCGACCACTCAGATGGTTAGCGCGACGATTGTGGATGAGAGACGAGAAGAGGGGCATGCATTGCCCGTCCAGAGGCCAGTCTACTTCATCAGCGAGGTACTGTCCGAAACCAAGATCTGCTACCCACAAGTTCAGAAGCTGCTATACGCAGTGATTCTGACACGACGGAAGTTGCGACACTACTTCGAGTCTCATCCGGTAACTGTGGTGTCATCCTTCCCCCTAGGGGAGATCATCCAGTGCCGAGAGGCCTCGGGTAGAATTGCAAAGTGGGCGGTGGAAATCATGGGCGAAGCGATCTCGTTCACCCCTCGGAAGGCCATCAAGTCCCAGGTCTTGGCGGACTTCGTGGCTGAATGGGTCGACACCCAGCTCCCAACAGCTCCGATCCAACCGGAACTCTGGACCATGTTCTTTGATGGGTCGCTGATGAAGACAGGAGCAGGCGCGGGCCTGCTCTTCATCTCGCCCCTTGGAAAGCACCTGCGCTACGTGCTACGCCTCCACTTCCCGGCGTCCAACAATGTGGCTGAGTATGAGGCTCTGGTCAATGGGTTGCGCATCGCCATCGAGCTAGGGGTCCGACGCCTCGACGCTCGCGGCGACTCGCAACTCGTCATCGACCAAGTCATGAAGAACTCCCACTACCGCGACCCGAAGATGGAAGCCTACTGCGATGAGGTTCGGCGCCTGGAGAACAAGTTCTACGGGATCGAGCTCAACCACATCGCCCGACGCTACAACGAGACTGCGGACGAGCTGGCTAAAATAGCCTCAGGGCGAACAACGGTTCCCCCGGACGTCTTCTCCCGAGACCTGCATCAACCCTCTGTCAAGACCGACGACACGCCCGAGCCCAAGGAGGCCTCGGCCGAGCCCGAGGCACCCTCGGCTCAGTCCGAGGTACCCTCGGCTCGGTCCGAGGCACCCTCGGCCCAGCCCGAGGCACCCTCGGTTCGGCCCGAGGTACCCTCGGCCCCCGAGGGTGAGGCACTATGCATCGAGGAGGAGCGAAGCGGGGTCACGCCTAATCAAAACTGGCAGACCTCGTACCTGCAATATCTCCACCGAGGAGAGCTACCCCTCGACCGAGCCGAAGCTCGGTGGTTGGCGCGGCGCGCCAAGTCGTTTGTCTTGCTGAGGGACGGGAAGGAACTCTACCACCGCAGCCCTTCAGGCATCCTCCAGCGATGCATTTCCATCGCCGAAGGCCAGGAGCTCCTACAAGAGATACACTCGGGGGCTTGCGGCCATCACACAGCACCTCGAGCCCTTGTTGGAAACACCTTCCGACAAGGTTTCTACTGGCCGACGGCGGTGGCCGACACCACTAGAATTGTCCGCGCCTGCGAAGGGTGTCAGTTCTACGCAAGGCAGACCCACCTGCCTGCTCAGGCCCTACAGACGATACCCATCACCTGGCCTTTTGCTGTGTGGGGTCTGTACCTCGTGGGCCCCTTGCAGAAGGCACCCGGGGGCTACACACACCTGTTGGTCGCCATCGACAAATTCTCCAAGTGGATCGAGGTCCGACCCCTAAACAGCATCAGGTCCGAACAGGCGGTGGCGTTCTTCACCAACATCATCCATCGCTTTGGGGTCCCGAACTCCATCATCACCGACAACGGCACCCAGTTCACCGGCAGAAAGTTCCTGGACTTCTGCGAGGATCACCACATCCGGGTGGACTGGGCCGCCGTGGCTCACCCCATGACGAATGGGCAAGTAGAGCGTGCCAACGGCATGATTCTACAAGGACTCAAGCCTCGGATCTACAACGACCTCAACAAGTTCAGTAAGCGATGGATGAAGGAACTCCCCTCGGTGGTCTGGAGTCTGAGGACGACGCCGAGCCGAGCCACGGGCTTCACGCCGTTCTTTCTAGTCTATGGGGCTGAGGCTATCTTGCCCACAGACTTAGAATACGGTTCCCCGAGGACGAGGGCCTACGTCGACCAAAGCAACCAAGCTAATCGAGAAGACTCGCTGGACCAGCTGGAAGAGGCTCGGGACATGGCCTTACTACACTCGGCGCGGTACCAGCAGTCCCTATGACGCTACCACGCCCGAGGGGTCCGGTCCCGAGACTCCAGGTGGGCGACCTGGTGCTTCGGCTGCGACAAGACGCCCGAGGGCGGCACAAGCTCACGCCTCCCTGGGAAAGGCCGTTCGTCATCGCCAAAGTTCTGAAGCCCGGAACGTACAAGCTGGCCAACAGTCAAGGCGAGGTCTACAGCAACGCTTGGAACATCCAACAGCTACGTCGCTTCTACCCTTAAGATGCTTTCAAGTTGTTCGTATACCTCGTTCCCACAAAAAGTTTTAGTCTTCAAGGAAGGGTCAGCCTTGCCTCGGCAAAGCCCGACCCTCCCTCGGGGGCTAAAAGGGGGGAACCCCCTCTGCGTCGAAATTTCCTTGAAAAAAGATCCTTTATGCCAGAATGTCTTTCGTGCTTTTCGACTACTTCGAAAGTGGATCCTGAAAACGACGGAGTACACGTAAGCAGCCAAGGCTGACCGAGCCGAGGGACTCCTACGCCTCCGGGATATGGATACCTCACTCATCACCTTCTGCGATAAGTAACTCGCGTTCGGATAAGTGATTCCGCGGACCGAACAAGTCTTCACGCTCGAAAGCTCCTCTGCCGAAGCGATTCTTCGGGCCTTCTCGACTGTGTCGGTGACAGAACCCTATGGACGGGCAAGAGTACGCGTAAGTGGCAAGGCCGACCGAGCCAAGGGATTCCTACGCCTCCGAGATACGGATACCTCACTCATCACCTTCCGTGAAAAGCAACTCTCGCTCACACAGACAATTCTGTTACCGACGAAAAAGTCCAGATACTCGAAACAAGAGGAAAAGAAGCGCAGCTTTACAACACGACGATGGTGTGTTTGGGCCTCGGCGGCCGCAGAAAACACACGCTACAAGATAATCCGATCCTGCAGGCTCGGACCTTGACAGTTGAAGGGAGCAGCAGCACCCTCGGCGTCAACTACACCTTCGGCGAGGTCCGACCTAGCCTCGGACGGCGACGCGGTCCGAGGATCTCCACTCTGAAGGACGACATCACCACCACCCCCAGGCCATCGCCGCCAGGGTCTTCTCCAGGAATCCGGCTCGAGCAGACGGCTCGGCCGGTCACCCCGAGGCCTCGGCCAGCTGTCCCCCGAAGACATCAGCCCGGCCTGAGGCCTCGGCGACTCAATTCCGGTGTCGGTCCCGCTAGTGGACGACCCGGCCAGGCTCTGGCCGACCAAGTCTTCTTTTCGAGCCAACTCTGCCTCTGTCCGTGCTGACACCGCTACCCTCGGCTTCGGCTCATCGAAGAGCGGCCGAGGGGTTCCTTTAACTAAGCAAGAGAAGCCTCGGATAGCAGGGCCGACCGAGCTGAGGGACTCCTACGCCTCCGGGATACGGATACCTCACTCGTCACCTTTGCACGGGGCGACTCACGCTTGGTGAAGCGGTTCAGATAACCAACAGGCGAGTCTTAGTGCTCGAAAATGAGGAAAAAACACGGCTCCGCGCCAAAAATACATACATGTTCAGGCCCCGACGGCCACGATGAACAGAAGACCGGCATTCAAGGTGCCATTACAAACGGAACTCCGGTTCCGTCCCCGCGGGTATGAACAACCTCCACACCGGGGAGCCTGCGGGGCGACTCGCCAGCGACCTCTGCAGCAGCAGCTATGGTCCCAGGACGGACGCGGCCACCGGAAGGCTCTCGTTCGCGTCCCCGCTCAAGGGACGCGAACCAGACATCAAAGCCAAAGAGCGGGCCGCTCCAAAGCGCACCGGCAGGTCCTCGCTCCCGTCCTCGCCACGAAAACGAGGAAGAGCGCGGAATGTTGCATCCTAGCTGGACAGCAACAGTTCGCCTTCCCCAGCATGGCTGGAGGACGCCTCCTCCGCAGAGCTGGGGGATGGTTTCCACCACCAGAAGCTGGAAGAGGAGGTGGCCAGCCGACCCGTGCGGGAGGTAGAGCCCCGGCTCGCCTCGCTCTCTGCCCCAGCAAGGATGGTAAGCGTCCTTGAAGCTGAGGGAGAGGCGGGGGCCGCAGCCCGGCTTGCTTCTCCCCATCCAGGGGCTGGTGGTCACCGTCTTAGGTGACCACCGGCGAAGGGGAGCAGCCGGGCCGCGTGATGAAAATCCTTGAAGCCGAACGATGGCTGAAAGGTACCAACTTCCACGAAGTTGCGTTCCTCCAACGACAAGGCGAAAGGATTGCGGGTGTCCCCCATCCGGGGGCTCGGAAGGTGGAAAGACACGACGCATAAAGGAGCGCGAAGACATGGTCGCCTTTCAAGGGGGTCACCCTCCTTTTAAAGGCGGCTCTCCCTACTTGTGTCCCCAGCCGTCGTGGGCTGAGTCTTCTCCAACACGATCCAAGGTCCTCCCCCTATGGCGCGAGGGCTGGGTCCCACGCGTCATGCAAGCTGGCCTAGAGCAGAAGAAGCCAAACCACCGCGCGCGGTGCATGCAACCGCCCGGCGGTTACAAGCGTCCCTCCACTTTCGCCCAGACCAGCGGGTGAAAGGGCGGACAGCTGTGCAGGCAGCATGCAACCGCGCCAAGTGGGCGCGCCCCTTCGACTTCCAACGCACCCAGCATGGAGGCCCAGGCCCACGCGTCATGCGACCGGCGCGCCGGTTGCTACGTGCAAGCAACTGCACCGCCGCTTGCGCCACTACCACGCCTCCTTGACTGCGGAACCAGTACCGCGACTCGAGGCAACCCTGCGTACGACCCAGCAGTGCCAGCCAGGCGCGACGGTCAATACGGCCAAAAAGGGGCCGACAGTAATGGCGGTGGCAGGCGGGCAGGAGCAGCGGTCACGTCGTCAGCCAAGCTCACGTCACCTCGTGGGACAGCGACAGCACCCTCTCTCACGGCGTGAAGACGGTGCGTCCGTGTTCCGTTCCTCGAACGGCTCGCACACGCGCAACGGCCGCCCCGCAAACCGCTCGCCCCGTCGCATTAACTCCGCGGCAGGACAGGCGGCACCTCTGGCGGGGGAAGCGAGCGACGCTTCGCCTTCGCCATAATGACCGCGTCGAAAAAGGTACGCCACGTCATTCGATTTCGTATCCTTTTCCTCTTTCTCTCTCTTACAACAGGGACCGGGAAAGGGGGATACCCCGAAAAGGATCCTTCTCCGTGAAGGAAACGGGCTCCGAGCCTCCCTACTGATCAGAGGTTCGAAGGCTGGCCCCTCGGAGGGGTTCAACAGCCGCCTCAGAGCGCTTGGGTTCTGCGCCCACTACTGGTCAGAGGTTCGAAGGCCGGCCCCTCGAAAGGGTTCAACGGCCGCCTCAGACCACTCGGGCTCCGCGCCCACTACTGATCAGGGGTTCGTAGGCTGGCCCTCGAAGGGTTCACAGCCGCCTCAGACATAGAGCGAGGGATGACCCTGGGTACGTTCGATACATAACCGAGGCTCGGGCTACGCTCCCGAGGTACCCTAGGACATTTCCGAGACCAGCGGGAACGATCTTGTAACGGAATCCCATCAGAGGGAGGCATCGAGCCCTCAGACCCCGTCGACAGGGGACCGGGTCCGGCAGATCACCCGCAGGTACTTTTGAGCGCGCCTCCGGGCCTCTAGCCGACCCCTAACAAATGGGGCACGGGCGTCCACTCGGATTACCCGCCAGCAGCTCACCGGAGACACCATGTTCGGCGCCCTCCGAGGGCAACATGGCGCTTTCCCCCCCTCCTCCTTGCGGAAAGGCGACGCAGGGGCGTATGTAAAAAAGTCGAGTCTGTCCTTGACCGTCCTCTCGCCCTGTGTAGAGGCTCGGGGGCTGCTCTCGCAAACCCGGCTCCGGCCAAACCGTTGACAGCGTCAACATACCAGCCCGAGAACTTGGGACCCGACCGTGCACCCGGGCTACGGCCAGCTCGCATGAGGAAACGACCAGACCAGCCGAAGCATTGCGCGAGGCATTAAGACCTCGGAGGAGTCAAACCACTCCTCCGAGGCCTCGGGGGCTACACCCACCGGAACAAAACGCAACCGAGAAAGGCTGGTCCCCTTGCAAAAAAAGTGCGACAAAAGCCTCCAAGCGAGTATTAACACTCCCTTCGAGGCTCGAGGGCTACTGTTGGGGACCATAATTAGGGGTACCCTCAAGGCTCCTAATTCTCAGCTGGTAACCCCCATCAGCACAAAGTTGCAAAGGCCTGATGGGTGCGACTAAGTCAAGGATCGGTCCATTCGAGGGACCCGATCACGCCTCGCCCGAGCCCAGCCTCGGGCAAGGGCAGCCGACCTCGGAGTATCTACGTCTCGCCCGAGGCCCCCCTCCAGCAACGGGCACACCTTCGGCTCGCCCGAGGCCCAGTCTTCGCCAAGAAGCAACCTAGGCCAAATCGCCACGCCAACCGACCAAATCGCAGGAGCATTTAATGCAAAGGTGGCCTGACACCTTTATCCTGACGCACGCCCTCCAGTCGACAGAGCCGAAGTGACCGCAGTCACTTCGTCGCTCCACTGACCGGTCTCACAAGAGGACAGCGCCGCCTGCGCCGCACCGACGTTGTGCCACTCGACAGAGTGAGGCTGACAGCAGCCAAGTCTAGCCCTAGGCGCCATGGGAAACTCCGCTCCGCCCGACCCAGGGCTCG
The DNA here is from genome assembly GCF_902167145.1 of Zea mays. Lineage (NCBI taxonomy): Eukaryota > Viridiplantae > Streptophyta > Magnoliopsida > Poales > Poaceae > Zea > Zea mays. The sequence goes on along the minus strand of NC_050100.1, from coordinate 24,858,348 downwards.
GACTCGGGCTCAGCCCCGGAAGACGACGAACTCCGCTCCGCCGACCCCAGGGCTCAGACTCGGGCTCAGCCCTGGAAGACGAGGAACTCCGCTTCGCCCGACCCCAGGGCTCGGACTCGGGCTCAGCCCCGGAAGACGACGAACTCCGCTCCGCCCGACCCCAGGGTTCGGACTCGGGCTCAGCCCCGGAAGACGACGAACTCCGCTCCGCCCGACCCCAGGGCTCGGACTCGGGCTCAGCCCCGGAAGACGACGAACTCCGCTCCGCCCGACCCCAGGGCTCGGACTCGACCTCGGCCTCGGAAGACAGACTCGACCTCGACCTCGGAGGAGCCTCCACATCGCCCAACCTAGGGCACGGACCGGCCACGTCAACAGGAGGCACCATCATTACCCTACCCCAAGCTGACTCAGGCTACGGGGAACAAGACCGGCGTCCCATCTGGCTCGCTCCGCCAGACAAGTAATGATGGTGCCCCGCACGCTCTGTGACGACGGCGGTTCTCAGCCTCCTTACGGAAGCAGGAGGACGTCAGCAAGGACTCGACAGCCCCGACAGCTGTCCTTCCGCCAGGCTCCAGCGCTCCTCCGACGGCCACGACACCACACGAACCGGGTGCCAAAACCTCTCCGGCTGCCACGATGGCATGTACTTAGGGCTCTAGCTCTCCTCCGCTAGACACATTAGCACACTGCTACACCCCCCACTGTACACCTGGATCCTCTCCTTGCGCCTATAAAAGGAAGGACCAGGGCCCTCTTAGAGAGGGTTGGCCGCGCGGGGAAGAGGACGGGACAGGCGCTCGCGTGAGGCCGCTCGCTCCCTCCCGCGTGGAACGCTTGTAACCCCCTACTGCAAGCGCACCCGACCTGGGCGCGGGACAAACACGAAGGCCGCGGGATTTTCCACCTCTCACGCCCGTCTCCCCCCTTCGCGCTCCGTCTCGCGCCGACCCATCTGGGCTGGGGCACGCGGCGATAGTTTACTCGTCGGTCCAGGGACCCCCCGGTCTCGAAACGCCGACAAATGGCTTGGTAAAGATATCGGCTAATTGTTCTTTGGTGCTAACATATGCAATCTCGATATCCCCCCTTTGTTGGTGATCCCTCAAAAAGTGATACCGAATGGCTATGTGCTTAGTGCGGCTATGCTCAACGGGATTATCCGCCATGCAGATTGCACCCTCATTATCACATAGGAGAGGAACTTTGGTTAATTTGTAATCATAGTCCCTAAGGGTTTGCCTCATCCATAGCAATTGCGCGCAACAATGGCCTGCGGCAATGTACTCGGCTTCGGCGGTAGAAAGAGCTACAGAATTCTGTTTCTTAGAAGCCCAAGACACCAGAGATCTTCCCAAGAACTGGCAAGTCCCTGATGTGCTCTTTCTATCAATCTTACACCCTGCCCAATCAGCATCTGAATAACCAATTAAATCAAATGTGGATCCCTTGGGGTACCAAAGGCCAAACTTAGGAGTATGAACTAAATATCTCAAGATTCGTTTTACGGCCCTAAGGTGAACTTCCTTAGGATCGGCTTGGAATCTTGCACACATGCATACGGAAAGCATAATATCCGGTCGAGATGCACATAAATAGAGTAGAGAACTTATCATCGACCGATATACCTTTTGATCTACGGATTTACCTCCCGTCTCAAGATCGAGATGCCCATTGGTTCCCATGGGTGTCTTGATGGGCTTGGCATCCTTCATCCCAAACTTGGTGAGTATGTCTTGAATGTACTTCGTTTGGCTGATGAAGGTGCCCTCTTGGAGTTGCTTGACTTGAAATCCTAAGAAATACTTCAACTCCCCCATCATAGACATCTCGAATTTTTGAACCATGATCCTACTAAACTCTTCACATATAGATTTGTTAGTAGACCCAAATATGATATCATCAACATAAATTTGGCATATAAACAAATCATTTGCAATAGTTTTAGTAAATAGAGTAGGATCGGCTTTTCCGACTTTGAAGCCATTAGCGATAAGAAAATCTCTTAGGCATTCATACCATGCTCTTGGGGCTTGCTTGAGCCCATAAAGTGCCTTAGAGAGTTTATAGACATGGTTAGGGTACTCACTATCTTCAAAGCCGGGAGGTTGCTCAACATAGACCTCCTCCTTGATTGGTCCATTGAGGAAGGCACTTTTCACGTTCATTTGATAAAGCTTAAAGCCATGGTAAGTAGCATAGGCAAGTAATATACGAATTGACTCAAGCCTAGCTACGGGTGCATAGGTTTCACCGAAATCCAAACCTTCGACTTGTGAATATCCCTTGGCCACAAGTCGAGCTTTGTTCCTTGTCACCATACCATGCTCATCTTGCTTATTGCGGAAGACCCACTTGGTTCCTACAACATTTTGATTAGGACATGGAACTAAATGTCATACCTCATTCCTCGTGAAGTTGTTGAGCTCCTCTTGCATTGCCAACACCCAATCTGAATCCCTTAATGCGTCTTCCACCCTGTATGGCTCAATAGAAGACACAAAGGAGTAATGTTCACAAAAATGAGCAACACGAGATCGAGTGGTTACCCCTTATGAATATCACCGAGGATGGAGTTCACGGGGTGATCTCGTTGTATTGCTTGGTGGACTCTTGGGTGTGGTGGTCTTGGACCGTCGTCATCTTCCTTGTCTTGATCATTGGCATCTCCCCCTTTATCATTGCCCTCCTCTTGAGGTAGCTCATCTTCTTGATCTTCATTTTCATCCTCTTGAGCTTGATCCTCATCTTGAGTTGGTGGAGATGCTTGCATGGAGGGAGGAAGGTGGTTGATCTTGTGCTTGTGGAGGCTCTTCGGATTCCTTAGGACACACATCCCCAATGGACATGTTCCTTAGCGCGACGCATGGAGCCTCTTCATCATCTAACTCATCAAGATCAACTTGCTCCACTTGAGAGCCGTTAGTCTCATCAAACACAATGTCACAAGAAACTTCAACTAGTCCAGTGGACTTGTTAAAGACTCTATATGCCCTTGTGTTTGAATCATATCCAAGTAAAAAGCCTTCTACAGCCTTAGAAGCAAATTTAGATTTTCTACCTCTTTTAACAAGAATAAAGCATTTGCTACCAAAGACTCTAAAATATGAAACATTGGCCTTTTTACTGGTGAGGAGTTCATATGATGTCTTCTTGAGGATTCGGTGAAGGTAGAGACGGTTGATGGCGTAGCAAGCGGTGTTGATTGCTTCCGCCCAAAACTGGTCCAAAGTCTTGTATTCATCAAGCATGGTCCTCGCCATGTCAAGTAGAGTTCTATTCTTCCTCTCCACTACACCATTTTGTTGTGGCGTGTAGGGAGAAGAGAACTCATGCTTGATGCCCTCATCCTCAAGGAAGCCTTCAATTTGAGAGTTCTTGAACTCCGTCCCGTTGTCGCTTCTAATCTTTTTGATCCTTAAGCCGAACTCATTTTGAGCCCGTCTCAAGAATCCCTTTAAGGTCTCTTAGGTTTGAGTTTTTTCCTGCAAAAGAACACCCAAGTGAAGCGAGAATAATCATCCACAATAACTAGACAGTACTTACTCCCGCCGATGCTTATGTAAGCTATCGGGCCGAATAGGTCCATGTGGAGTAGCTCAAGCGGCCTGTCAGTCGTCATGATGTTCTTGTGTGGATGATGAACACCAACTTGCTTTCCTGCTTGACATGTGCTACAAACCCTGTCTTTCTCAAAATGAACATTTGTTAGTCCCGAAATGTGTTCTCCCTTTAGAAGCTTGTGAAGATTCTTCATCCCAACGTGGGCTAGTCGGCAATGCTAGAGCCAACCCATGTTAGTCTTAGCAATTAAGCAAGTGTCGAGTTCAGCTCTATTAAAATCAACTAAGTATAGCTGACCCTCTAACACTCCCTTAAATGCTACTGAATCATCACTTCTTCTAAAAACAGTAACACCTATATCCGTAAAAAGACAATTGTAGCCCATTTTACATAATTGAGAGACTGAAAGCAAGTTATAGTCTAAAGAATCTACAAGCAAAACATTGGAAATAGAATGGTCAGGAGATATAGCAATTTTACCAAGTTCTTTGACCAAACCTTGATTTCCATCCCCGAATGTGATAGCTCGTTGGTGATCATGGTTTTTCTCGTAGGAGGAGAACATCCTTTTCTCCCCAGTCATGTGGTTTGTGCACTCGCTGTCAATGATCCAACTTGAGCCCCCAGATGCATAAACCTACAAAACAAGTTTAGGCCTTGTTCTTAGGTACCCAAACGGTCTTGGGTCCTTTGACATTAGAAATAAGCACCTTGGGTACCCAAACACAAGTCTTTGATCCCTTGTGTTTGCCCCCAACGTATTTGGCAACTACTTTGCCTGATTTGTTAGTTAAAACATAAGATGCATCAAAAGTCTTAAATGAAATATTAGGTTCATTTGATGCAATAGGAGTTTTCTTCTTAGGCAATTTAGCATGAGTGGATTGCCTAGAACTAGATGCCTCACTCTTATACATGAAAGCATGATGAGAGCCAGAGTGAGACTTCCTAGAGTGAATTTTCCTAATTTTGTGTTCGGGATAACCGGAAGGGTATAAAATGTAACCCTCGTTATCCTGAACCATGGGAGCCTTGCCCTTAACAAAGTTAGACAATTTCTTAGGGGCATTAAGCTTGACATTGTCTCCCTTTTGGAAGCCAATGCCACCCTTAATCCCAGGGCGTCTCCCACTATAGAGCATGCTTCTAGCAAATTTAAATTTTTCATTTTCTAAGTCATGCTCATTAATTTTGGCACTAAGTTGAGCTATGTGATCATTTTGTTGTTTAATTAAAGCTAGGTGATCATGAATAACATCAACATTAATGTCTCTACATCTAGTGCAAATAGTAACATGCTCAACGATAGATGTAGAGGGTTTGCAAGTATTTAATTCAACAATCTTAGCATGTAAAATAGCATTCTCATCTCTAAGATTGGAAATAAAAGCATTGCAAACATTTAAATCTTTAGCCTTAGCAATTAATTTTCCATTCTCAATTTTAAGGCTATAGAGAGATGCATTCAATTTGTCAATCTTAGCAATCAAATTAGCATTATCATTTCTAAGGTTGACAATAGAATCATCACTAGCACTTAATTTCTCAACCTTAGCAATCAATTTATCATTTTCAAATCTAAGGTTGGAAATAGTGTCATGGCAAGTGCTTAGCTCACTAGTTAATTTTTCACATTTTTCCATCTCCTGAGCATAAGCATTTTTAACTTTAACATGCTTTTTATTTTCTTTAATAAGGAATTCCTCTTGGCTATCCAAGAGTTCATCCTTCTCATGAATAGCACTAATCAATTCATTCAATTTTTCTTTTTCTTGCATGTTTAAGTTGGCAAAAAGGGTGAGCAAATTATCCTCATCATCACTAGAGTTTTCCTCATCACTAGATGTTGCGTATTTAGTGGAGGCTCTAGATTTTACCTTCTTTTTGCCGTCCCTTGCCATAAGGCACTTGTGGCCGACGTTGGGGAAGAGAAGCCCTTTGGTGACGGCGATGTTTGCGGTGTCCTCGTCGGAGGAGAAGTCGGTGGAGCTCTCTTCGGAGTCCCACTCCCGACAAACATGGGCATCGCCACCCTTCTTCTTGTAATACTTCTTCTTTTATCTTCTCTTTCCCTTCTTGTCGTCGCCCCTGTCACTATCACTAGATAATGGATATTTAGCAATGAAATGACCAGGCTTACCACACTTGTAGCACACCTTCTTGGAACGGGGCTTGTAATCTTTCCCCTTCCTTTGCTTGAGGATTTGGCGAAAGCTTCTGATGATTAAAGCCATCTCCTCGTTGTCAAGCTTGGAGGCGTCGATGGGAGGCCTACTTGGTGTAGACTCCTCCTTCTTCTCCTCCGTCGCTTTGAAGGCGACAGGTTGCACCTCGAGTGTGGAGGTGGCGCCTCGCTCAATGATTTGTTTGGAGCCTTTGATCATGAGTTCAAAACTCACAAACTTCCCTATCACTTCCTCGGGAGACATTAGTTTATATCTTAGATCACCATGAATTAATTGAACTTGACTATGATTAAGAAAAACGAGTGATCTAAGAATAACCTTGACCATTTCATGGTCATCCCATTTGGTGCTCCCGAGGTTGCGCACTTGGTTCACCAAAGTCTTGAGCCGGTTGTACATTGCTTGTGACTCCTCCCCTTGATGAAGCATGAAGCAATCGAGCTCCCCCTCGATCGTTTCCCTCTTGGTGATCTTGGTCACATTGTCTCCTTCGTGCGCGGTTTTGAGCACATCCCAAATCTCTTTGGCGCTCTTCAACCCTTGCACCTTGTTATACTCCTCTCGACTTAGAGAGGCGAGGAGTATAGTGGTGGCTTGGGAGTTGAAGTGCCGGATTTGTTCGACCTCGTCCGAATCATAATCCTTGTCCCCCTTCTTAGGTACCTGCGCTCCATACTCAACAATATCCCATATGCTTTTGTGGAGTGAGGTTAGATGATGCCTCATTTTATCACTCCACATAGAATAATCTTCACCTTCAAACATCGGTGGTTTGCCTAATGGAACGGAAAGTAATGGAGTGTGTTTTGAAATACGAGGATAGCGAAGAGGCATCTTACTATACTTCTTGCGCTCATGGCGCTTAGAAGTGGCGGATGCCGATTCCGAGCCGGAGGTGGAAGGTGACGAAGAGTCGGTCTCGTAGTAGACCACCTTCTTCATCTTCTTCTTGTCACCTTTTCGTTGGGACTTGATGGAGGAAGAGGATTCCTCCTTGTGCTTGTGGGCGGACTCCCTTGAATGTGTTCTCCCCGAGCTTGCGGACTTGTCGCCGGTCCCGATCTCCCTCATGGCGGATGCTCCCGACATCACTTCGAGCGGTTAGGCTCTAATGAAGTACCGAGCTCTTATACCAATTGAAAGTCGCCTAGAGGGGGTGAATAGGCAAAGCTGAAATTTATAAAGTTTAAGCACAACTACAAGCCGGGGTTAGCGTTAGAAATATAATCGAGTCCGAAAGAGAGGGCGAAAACAAATCACAAGCGAATAAGAACGAATGACATAGTGATTTGTTTTACCGAGGTTCGGTTCTTGCAAACCTACTCCCCGTTGAGGTGGTCACAAAGACCGGGTCTCTTTTCAACCCTTTCCCTCTCTCAAACGGTCACCTAGACCGAGTGAGCTTCTCTTCTCAATCAAACGGGACACTAAGTCCCCACAAGGACCACCACACAATTGGTGTCTCTTGCTTTGATTACAATGATCTTGGGAACAAGAAATGGGGAAGAAGAAAAGCGATCCAAGCGCAAGAGCTCAAAAGAACACAAAAGTCTCTCTCTCTAGTCACTAATTTGTTTGGAGTGATTCCGAACTTGGGAGAGGATTTGATCTCTTTGTTTGTGTCTTGGAATGAAGTCTAGAGCTCTTGTATGAGGTTTGATGGCTGAAAACTTGGATGCATTGAAGTGTGGTGGTTGGGGGTATTTATAGCCCCAACCACCAAAATGACCGTTGGTGAGGGCCTCTGTCGTATGGCGCATCAGACAGTCCGGTGCGCCACCGGACACTGTCCGGTGCGCCCGCCACGTCACCGAGCCGTTGGGTTCCGACTGTTGGAGCTCTGACATGTGGGGCCACCGGACAGTCTGGTGGTGCACCGGACAGGTACTGTTCACTGTCTGGTGCGCCATCTGCGCCTGCTCTGACTCTACGCGCGCAGTCCGCGCACTGTAGCGTTGTCAACCGACCGTTGCACTCGACCGTTGCGCTGGCGATCGTTGCTCCGCTTGGCACACCAGACAGTCCGGTGCTACACCGGACAGTCCGGTGAATTATAGCGGAGCGGCCTCCCCGAATTCCCGAAGGTGGTAAGTTTGGAGTTGAGCTCCCTGGTGCACCGGACACTATCCGGTGGCACACCGGACAGTCCGGTGCGCCAGACCAGGGCTGCCTTTCGGTTGTCTTTTGCTCTTTTTATTTGAACTCTTTCTTGGACTTTTTATTGGTTTGTGTTGAACCTTTGGCACCTGTAAAACTTATAATCTAGAGCAAACTAGTTAGTCCAATTGTTTGTGTTGGGCAATTCAATCACCAAAATCATTTAGGAAAAGGTGTAAGCCTATTTCCCTTTCAATAAGCATTATACATAGGAAACACATCCCCAAGGTTCTCTCCATCTACCAAACAACTGATCACCCCTCCAATTATAGTGGAAAGTGCTCAACTAGCCATTAGGCAAAAACTATCAACTGCAAGGGCACCATACATGGGCTTCCACACTTTACATGTTTTATGCCTTTGTAATAGATACCTCTCCAACGGCTATAAAGTAGCCTGTTAGATATCTAGTGCAACCATCAGACATGCCACTAGACATGACTAGTTCATATTAGTGCCAAAGTGCCTAGAAAACATGCTTTGTTGATGTCATGTCCGATATGGTGTCAAGTGCACTCTCCTATGATTTCTACCTTCTCAAAACTTATGTCTAGTGCTTTATCCGGTGCTACATTAGATATGTCTAGCGAAGGACATCTGGTGCACACCAGACTTCTTGGTGCTTAGCTGAAACTTTCAAAACAACCACTTCATCCGTTGATACACTAGATATGCCTGATGTTGTGATAGTCAACACACTAAGCTCCTTTTTCAAATGTGCCAACTCCCCAAGTGTTTCAACAACTTGTCCATGTGAGTTAGCTTCTCACAAACCTTTCTAAAAGAATCTCACTTCCTTCTCACCACTCCACTCGAGCTAAGTAAATCATAAGTTAGATCTCACGAAGTGGCACTAGATAGTTGATATCCAAACAAGTTTGCCCCTCTTAATAATACGACCATCTATCCTAAATCTCAACATGTACTTCTCTACACAACCATTGATATGTGAAATGAAATACCCTACAAGCCATACCTTTGCCTTATGCATTCTATTTCATCTCCTCGTTGGTGATGCTACACAAACATCCAACTCCATCTACTCCAATTGATGAGCAATGATCATCCATAAGTGTATCCAACCATGCTACATTTGATCATTATCTATAGAATGAGATTCCTCTATTTTCATCAAGTCATTTGATCGATACCACAATCAACACTTGGCTTGTTCTTTCTTGAGTGATATTTCCACTTCATGTCACCATGTGGCCCCATTGGTTCATAGACCACAACTTTACTTGATTTTAACTCTTGCATGTGTCCATTAGCATGAAGTACTTGCTCAAGATTCTCCACCGCATGTGGTTCATCTCTCTAAAGCCTTCAACTTGTCCTTCACTATTGCAATTGGTCCATCATAGATAAGCCATGCTCTTGATTTATCCACCTAGCCACATGACACCATACCATGTCTCATATATGCAATTAGCTCCTTCATTGACACTTAAATGAGCATTTCAATAAGTCTAAGCCATTTCCACCTCCATGGCTCATGTTGCCCACACTAATGTACATGTGGACTAATCCTTATGTATCTCACATATAACACATATTAGTCCACCTATGTTGTCACTCAATTACTAAAATTAAACAAGATCATTTGCATCACCTCTTTTTGTGAATTGATGAGAACTCTACAAAGATATGTAAATTAGGCTTATTTCAAGCTAGCACATACACAAGTGTAAATTGCTAACTTCGTTTAGACTTTATGTCACTTATCCAACTTTTAAGCTAGCCTGCTAAGATTTAGATAAGCACCATAATACCCAACTTGATAGTGATAACTTCGCACATGTGTGCTCAAATGGTTTGGTTTCAATCTCACATACATGCATGAATATGAAATTTGTGGGAGTATTATCACTACTAAGTGATGCTAAGGTATACAAAGTAGAAATGTACCTTTGTTGCATGTATACCAATTTTAAATCATTGTTAGCATCAAACATTGTTAGAAACAAGTGAAACTAGATACCATATGAGATCAATATTACAGATAAGGTTCTAGTTACCATTTGCTATACTAAGGTTATGCTTATGGATACCACTATATAAATCATCATCTAAGACTTAGTTCTAGCAATCATTTACACCCAAGCAGGTAGGTATTTAAAACAATTGCCAAAATCAAACAATATCCTTTTAGTGGATCCAAACAACTCATACTAATAATAACTTTTTAGGCCATCTAAACGTATGAACTAAATTTAGATCGGCACAACTAGTCGTTATATCTAAATAATCTAGTACTAAACTTTAGTCGTCTAAATTTTAATAACTTGTTGTTTAGTAAAACAAATAGTTGGTTCAGATGATGCAAATATGCTCTTATAGTATGTAGATTACCTATCATCCTCAGAGTTTATACAGGTGGTCTTCTAATGTCGCTAGTATAGTTTTTTCCTTCTCCACTTAAATGCCTACATTTGAGGGGGAGATGAACTAGTTTTCGACGATAGGATGAGTAAGTTATTGGAGCAACCGCAATCCCTCGTATGACAACTTTTTATTAGTGACATGATAAGTAATATGTTAAAGATGCTCTTAGCTTCCTAGAGCATGTCAAGTCTTTTTCTAAACTCAACCTCCTTCTAGACCATTATTTGAAGAGTCATTCAAAAAATGTTCTTTATATCTTTCTAACAACTTTTTTATACCAATGTGCTAGAGTATCCTCGCCCCTCTTTATCTTTATTTATGAAATAAATTGTTAGGAGCCTTTTTTAAATTATTTTTTGTATTTTCTATCATTATGGAAGGCCCTCTTTGTTTCCTTCTAGAATTATATGGATTATATAAGCACCAAATGACATGTCTATGAATTATCATAATCTAGGTATCTAGATTATATTTAATCCACTTAATAATATGTGTTGTTTATTTATCTCTTAACTTATTTAAGCTGGATTATATAATTTAGAGGGTAAAAAAATGGAGCCGAAGAATAGTTGTTTTTAGCTAGGTAACTTTATTACTGGTATTGGTGGATTCGAATAGAACCTTAGCACAGTCAAACAAATTGATTTATAGCATTCTTAATCAAAACTAGGCAAAGACTTATACATGTAGTCGAAATAGTCTCGTATGAGAGGTACCGTGGCTTGGTGCGCCTAGCAAATCCATCTTTATTGTTTCGAATGCGCATAGTCGCGCTGCGGCCTGCGGAACTCGTCGCCGACAACACCTTCACTAGTAGAGCCGCGTCCCCGCCCGCGTCCGGTCCTCCGCCGCCACCACTCACCTCCCTTCTGACCCAACCGGCGCCCTCCCCCTCGGCCCTCGCGTTCCACGACCACGAGCCGTGCTCTCGCGTGCGCGTCGCGTCGCACTCGCATCACGAATTCACGATTCAGCCAGCAACGCATCACCCCTTCCCACCCCCACAGGGACCAGGCCTCCACCACCCACCTTACCCAGGCCATACCCCCCGCCCCGACCGGGGGTCTCCTATCCTCCTGCCCTCACCGCGGGTGCCCGCACCGCGCGGCGACGCCTCCCCTTCAAATCTCCCAGGAGCTAGGGGCCTCGGCCACCACCACCGCACCGCACCGTCTCGGACGCGGCTGCAGCTCCGAGCATTGGATTCCGACCAACTGACCGAGCGGCGTGTCAGATGATCTCGCCGGCGATGTGTCGTTCGGCGCCGCGGCGGGCCGCGCAGGTCCGGCGCCTCCTGTCGTCGGCCGCGCCCCCGGCGCACGCCGGCGCTGCCGTGCCTGGGCCCTGCATCGTGCACAAGCGCGGCAACGACATCCTCCACGATCCGTGGTACAACAAGGTAAGGTAGCCAAGCTACACGCGGAGCCCCCGACCCCGATCTCGCGGTTTGCGCGTGGACTCGATGCGGTTTCAGCTTACCGGGGCTTCCATTCCGTTTGGGCGCAGGATACGGCGTTCCCCATGACGGAGCGCGACCGCCTCGGTCTCCGCGGCTTGCTCCCGCCGCGGGTCATGTCCTTCGAGCAGCAGTACGAGCGATTTAGTGAGTCGCCCTTCCCGTTAGCGTTTGTGTTTCCTTATTCGTCTTGTTTGTGGCGCGCCGAATGGGTTTCGGGATCACGGAATTTGTCGTTGTTCACGCGACGCGTTATGACTTACGCGCGTGCTTGCTTCGTTACAGTAAACTCTTTCCGGTCGCTGGAGCACAATACCCGCGGCGAGCCTGACTCCATCGTCGCGCTGGCCAAATGGAGGATCCTCAACAGGTTGCACGACCGGAACGAGACATTGTACTACAGGGTGAGCCCGTAGGTTGCAGTATCGTGTTTGGGAAAAAAAAATGATACAATGGCGATGTGCCTGAATTTGGAGTGCTGACATGGTAATATGCGCTCTTCTCGACAGGTGCTAATTGACAATATCAAGGATTTTGCCCCGATAATATACACTCCCACTGTTGGCTTGGTCTGTGAAAATTACAGCGGTCTGTTCAGACGACCCCGTGGGATGTATTTCAGTGCAAAGGATAAGGGGGAGATGATGTCAATGATTTACAACTGGCCAGCAGAGAAGGTATAGCTGAAAGTGCTGTCTAAATGCACGTTTTCAAGTAATGCCTCTAGTGTAGCGATTAAGATTGAGATTATTTGAGTGTGGGTTCAACTAATGAGATCTGAAACCGAACCATAACATTTGATTGATACTAGTGGTTTCCTAGAACCGTACTGCATGCTACTCCATCCCAAATTATAATACGTTTTGGCTTTTGCGATGGAGGGACGAGTGTATTTTAATATGTCATCAGCCAATGCATAATGACAGTTACACAGTAATTTGTATTTAAACATATTGTTATTTTTTGTGTTAAACCTATTATGCTTAGGGAATGTTTTTGGTTTCTAGGGACTATTTTTTAGTCCCTCCATTTTATCCCATTTTAGTCACTAAATTACCAAATAAGGAAACTACTTTATTTTAGTTTCCATATTTGGCAATTTAGGGACTAAAATAGAATAAAATGAAGGGACTAAAATTTAGTCCCTAGAAACCAAACACCCCCTAGTGTCTTAATGTTTAGAGACCATTGAAGTAAGGCCCTGTTTGGTTCCTTTAGTCACTAGACTAAATTTTAGTGACTAAAGTTTAGTCGATAAAGTACTCCGTTTGTTTACAATGACTAAACCGGACTAAAGAGCATTAATTGCTGTGAATAATGACTATTTTATCCCTATTAATTAATAGATGTTTGCTATAAGAAGAAAGTAAGAGGGCAAATAAGGTAAAAATACTACTTTAGTCCCTTTTAGTCACCTCCTTGGTGACTAAAGAACTAAAGTTTAGTTACCCACTTTAGTCATCATGTTTGCTTCTTTAGGGACTAAAAGTGACTAAACTTTAGTCACTAAACTTTAGTCATACCAAACCAAACGGGGCCTAATATGTCAATATGCAGCATGCATTCTTCCAATTCTGGCTGTATCATGCAAGTGGTTGACACTTTTTTCAGGTTGACATGATAGTTGTGACTGATGGGAGTCGCATTCTAGGCTTAGGTGACCTTGGTGTTCAGGGCATAGGTATACCTATTGGTAAACTGGATGTTTATGTTGCAGCTGCTGGTATTAACCCACAGAAGGTATGGAACATCCTGATAACTGTCTGAAACGACATCAGTTACTTATAAATTACTTTTATGTTTACTTTATAGAACATAGCGAACTAGGAACCAGTTTTATTCAATATAGCCTGCTGTTTATGGCATACCTTTTTCATATTTTTCTGCTCTCTGAGAATACATTTGTGCTTGCAGGTTCTTCCAATAATGCTTGATGTGGGAACAAATAATGAAAAGCTTCTGGAGGACAAGCTATGTGCGTGAGATACATTAAACCTAATTTCTGAAATGTTTTTATCATGGCACCTTTTTTACAACATTTTCATAACCATTGCTTTGATTAAATGAAAGTCTGAATGCTGTTTGTTTATGGAAAAAAAAGATGTATTTACTTGTAAATAAATCCATGGTTGCATACCTTATTCAGTTAAGTTTACATAGATTTAGGACTGAGGCAACCTCGGCTGGAAGGAGAAGAATACTTGGCTGTTGTAGATGAATTCATGGAGGCTGTCCATGCACGTTGGCCTAAAGCAGTTGTGCAGGTATTGTGCTTTAAAGCCACCTCCATGTGCTTTGTTCAAGATTGCTCCTTTTCACTGAGTTGAATTGTTCATTTCTTCTTGGATCTGATCACTTGTTAGTTGTTCTTGCTGTTTGTGTTTTCCCCAATTTCCTCCCTCCTGGAGAGAACTGAGGTCTTCTGGGCCTCCCCTTTTGCTCTTTTATTTTTCTCAAGAGAAACCTGTTTGCTTCTTTGCGTTCCTTACAAATAATTTGTACCACACTAGGGGCTTCCCCTACTATTTTCGCTCAAAATACTGCTCCCTTTCTGAAGTGATAAAATCACAGTTTGAAGACTTCCAAATGAAATGGGCCTTTGAGACTCTTCAGAGGTATCGGAACCGATTTTGCATGTTCAATGATGACGTACAGGTATCCTGATTCTTAAACTATTATTACGTAATTTATTCTGGAAAGCTTTTTCTGACCAGTTTTATATATTATTGTTTGACGGGCTTATCCTATTTAAAATAGGGGACAGCTGGAGTTGCTCTAGCAGGCCTACTTGGTGCTGTTAGAGCACAGGGCCGTCCTCTCCAGGATTTTACGAATCAAAAGATAGTCGTTGTGGGAGCTGGAAGGTATCTGATATGTTTGACATTTTTGTAAAATTTCCTTAGCCTACTTTATATGGAATGTTCATTGTCAAAAATGTGGTTCGTACATTCTAATTCCTCTTTAGAATCCAGTGCTGGGATAGGTGTGCTTAGCATGGCTAAACAGGCAATGTTAAGGATGCCTGGGATCCACAGAACCGGGGAAGGGCATAATCAATTCTGGGTTCTGGACAAAGATGTAAGCCAACTTTAGACAAACAAACAAAAAAATCCTGCTTTTTACTCTAAATAAATGTCATTTTTATGTCAATCTGAATGGCAAAGGCTGATAAATTGTGCGCTCCTGTTGTGCTGTACTTGTAGGGCCTTATTACGAAAGCTAGGAAGGACCTGGATTCTGCAGTGGCGCGTTTTGCCAGAGGCTTTGGTCCTGATGAGGTCCCAGATCTCTATGAGGGGGCTAGTCTTGTTGAAGTGGTATGATAATATGATTTCTACAATTGCATTTACAGCTGTTGCAGCATAGACAGTACTATTATATAATACTATAGTATTTCCAATGCTTCTGTGCTTGGGCTAATTCAGTTTGATACTAATTGTCAGGTCAAGAAAGTTAAGCCCCATGTGCTTTTAGGACTATCTGGAGTTGGGGGCATATTTAATGAGGAGGTAAGCATACGAATCCAAGAATAAAATATTTGCAACAAGGAATGCCTTTCTCTTATCTTACGGTGTTGATTTAGCAGACCTCAGTTGGTATCATTATTAGCACTAATTTATCCATTTAAGTTTTGTCGAGGACTGGGTTCATAGTTTCTTTTTCTGAATTTTGGAAATAATCCCAGCACCAATTTCTTTGGCATGGGCGAATGCATTCTTATGATGCCAGTGAATGACTGCATCAATTTACTGCCTTATGGATGATTGGGTGAACATTTGATCCAAAAATTGATCCGGTTAATCTTATAGATAAGAATAGTTGAACATGATTCATGAATGATCCCATGGACGATGTCAGCCTCAAGTATTACCTTTCTCATATAGACAGATTTCTCAAGCCTGACTAGTGACTAGTGAGGGCACTATCAATCATTGTGGGCAATATATCAAGGACTTCGGTTGACAGTTCCAGAGCTGCAGAACAGAAATAGTGGGTTCGCTGTTGCTAGTTGTGTACTTGCCTAATCTAGTCTGGCTTTGTTTAGTAATGTTGCTTGGGGGCACCAATCACCACTTGAGAGAAGTACTGGATTTTTTTCCTAATGAAATTTCAACATGCAGCATAGTCATAATTAGAGTTGGTTAGGTGGTCTAAGTAGCACCTCCTCAGGTCGAGTTCGACTTCCCGTAGGAGCGAATTTTAGGCTAGGGTTAAAAAAAATCCCCTTGTCTCACGTCAAAGCACAGGCCTAAGGTCTGGCCTCGGTCGCGGTCGTTCTCACATGGGCTCCGGTGCCACTGTGTATGGGTGGGGCGGGGATTCGGGGTTTTCTCGACCTATGTCAGGTTTTCTTTAATATAATGCCTGAGGGCCATCTTACTCTCTGCAGGGAGTTTTTTATAATTAAATTGCTTAATTGTATATACTGATGAATGTTAAGCATCTAAGCCCCATTCGTTGTCTTTATAAATAAGACCATATTGTAAATCCCAAATCATACTCCAAGTTGTCATGTGTTTACAATTGAGTGGTAACCCCATACACCTCCAGGTTCTCAAAGCTATGAAAGAATCCGATTCCCCTCGGCCTGCAGTTTTTGCAATGTCCAACCCTACTACTAAAGGTTTGTGCACAGACACCTACAGATAGTTTGAGGATACCCTGTGGTGAAATGCTATCTTCTTTTCTTTTCTTTTCTTTTCTTTGAGGGGAACCCAATGATAAAACACTAATTTTGATCTCTTTTTATTACATCACAGCTGAATGCACTCCCGATGATGTATTCAAGCATGTTGGAGATAAAGCGATATTTGCTAGTGGAAGCCCTTTTAGTAATGTTTCTTTAGGTAATTCCTTCCTTGCTATCTTTAACATTGTTTGCTAGCAATACTTTCTAGTAGACAGCTAATGCTGGGGTCTTGATTTCTTAGGAAATGGTAAATCTGGTTATGCTAATCAAGCAAACAACATGTATCTATTTCCTGGGTATGACAACCTTTCACCTTCAAGTATTTGGCTTTTGTGTTTTACTGATAGAAGTTTTTCCGAAAATCAGGATTGGTTTAGGTGCCCTTCTTTCAGGTGCCCGGCATGTTTCAGATGGCATGCTTCAAGCAGCAGCTGAGTGGTAAGCCTTGGTTGATAAAATTATATGATTGGTCCACTTGAGGACATGTTTGTTTTTATCTTAATCCATGTGATTGGACGGGATTGTATGGGTTTAAATTCCTAACAAGTCAAAATTCTTCCTAATTTTTCCAATCCACGTGGGATGGGAATAACCGAACAAGGCCTGATTAAGTGCCCCACTATCTTGCTTTACTGAATCTCCTTTGGCAGAAGATATCAACTACACTAAAATTGTTTCCACTTGAGTCATTCTGTTTGCTGTTCTTGCGGAGAGGATCACAGAATTTATATAAGCATCTATCTATTTTTGCAATGCAGCCTGGCATCATACATCACAGACGACGAAATTCGAAAAGGAATCCTCTTCCCTTCGGTCTCCAGGTGGGCTCTGCTCTGTGCTGGATTCAACACCCACCGAATCCTGTTACGACTTACCACACCACACCGATGCAATCGGTATCTTCCTTTTTCATTTCAACTGATGGTCCAATAACAACCACCAAACCCTGCAGTATTAGGCACATCACCGCACGTGTCGGCGCAGCAGTCGTCCGTGCCGCTGTTGCTGAAGACCTGGCTGAGGGGTGCTGTGATGTGGGTCCTAGGGAGCTTGGGAGTATGTCAGAGGTACGGCGCTACATAGGATAAAAAAACGTCACATTCCTGTTGTCAAAACTTAAAAAACCTACTGCGGTGTCTCAAATATGTTATTCGTGTGTTGCAGTCGGAAGCAGTGGACTACGTCGCTCGGAAGATGTGGTACCCTATTTACAGCCCTCTTGTGAGCGACAAATAATAAATCCGAAGATCTCGATGCCTGCGCAGAAGCAGATGTTCCATTGAAGGAATGTATCGGATTTGATATTTTTCTTAACCATCTCTAAATTAGCTGCTCATCTAGAAAGCATTTCGGCAGAGATTGGTGCCCACGCATATGGCTAATGTATGGCTACATTCATTTGCTCTAGACATGATTTCGTCACCAGGGGACACTCAGTTTTGAACCGTTGAGCTTCATACTGCCACGGGAACCGTATTTTTCATCATTATTGTAATATAAGGCGCCGGAGTTTCTGTCCTGAAAATAAGCATGAGATCAGAAGCGATATGATATCCTTTTTATACCACCAAGAATCCTGTTCACGGTCCGTTTAAGAGGAATTTGATGGAACACGTGCTAGAACTGTTTGAAGACAGAAAAGTTTCACCTTAGTATCATTTCGCTGCACTTCTGAGTATACGTGCGACAGGGGGTATCACCTTAGTTTTGATTCTACTAGTACAAGATGGGTATTCTCGCAACGAAGTTGATACAGAAATAATTTCAAGTTAAACCGTAACACACCATGAAAAATCAAAATCAACAAATACGGCTACAGATAGGCATCACTATATTATGCATCATAACATTAGGGAGATGGAAATGGAAAACTAATCAAATAATAACACAGGCAACTCCAGTAGAACTGAGGCTCTACTGAGATTGGCAAACAGGTAAATTGAAAATGTCAAGCGAGGTAAGATAATGTCTCATCTCATCATAGTTTTGGGCCCCAAGCAGCCCACCCAATGTGCATGTCCTCAGCTAAACAGGTTAGTACCAGATCAGAGCCTACAGGAAACACTTCCTCTACTAATCCAAGTAAGCTTACAAACGACATCAAGGCATTAAAACAAAACCCGACGAGAATGGGGGAGAAATTGATGTGTGACGACAAAGGAATGTAGCCATTTAGGTAGCTTCTGAAATAGTTGCGCCTTAGTTGGAGAACTCACTTGATGGGTTGCTATGTACAGATGTTCTCAAAATAAATAAAATGTGTCCGATGCTCATTGAAACTGTCACATATCATTGGCAGTATATGGACAGGTCAATCTGTGGGGGTATTGTCTTAATTTCCGTTCCAAGTTCTTGCTCAATCCTATATCTGCAAAACAAGGTGGGGGTCAGGAATCTGGATGCGAGACAAGAGAAACAGGCCACTTTATTAACGCAGGCTTACAAGTTGAAACGGTCTTCATAAGTGATCAAGTTCACTGCCAAACCAAGGTGTCCATATCTCCCAGAACGGCCAACCTAGGAATTTGACAACACACATAAATATTTAATTCAGGAAGGTTATAAAACAAACAGCTTCTAGACAAGATTAAAAAAAAGCACCCTGTGTAAGTATGTCTCAGATGTCTTAGGGAAGTCAAAATTAATGACCACATTAACAGCCTGGATATCAATTCCTCTGGTAAACAGATCTGCAAAGAAAAAAAAAGAACCATGATAGTCTTGTAAATAAACTTTCATAAATGACAATTGAACATATGCTGAAAAGTAAATTACTAAATTCGAGAATGAGTTAATGACTAATAAGATAGGAAAATATCAGCACAAACCTGTGCACACAAGGTTTCTGCAAGCACCATTACGAAAATCATGAAACACTCGGTTTCTGTGGTCTTGCAACATCTTAGCATGAATGTAGAAGCATGAATAACCGAGTTCAGTTATTTTCTTAGCCAGTAGCTCAACTCTATTAACAGAGTTGCAGAATATAATGGATTGATTAATTTGAAGCTGGCAAAAAAAGGTAACGTGTCAGTTTATACTTATCTATGAATGAAACAGATAGCATATAGTTAATGTTTGCTGTACCTTTGAGAAAAGTGTATTCAGGCAATGAACTTTTTGCCTTTCTTCGACAAAAGCATAATATTGTGTGATTCCTTTCAGGGTCAGTTCATCCATTAGATTAATCACATAAGGTCTAGGCAGATATTTATCTTTGAATTCCTTGACAGTTACAGGAAAGGTTGCTGAAAACATCAACAGCTGCCGACTAGGTGGAAGGAAATGAATAAGTGCCTCCACAGAAGGCTGGAACTCTGGAGCTAATAGCTTGTCTGCCTGCATGATATCCCAAATAATGTGTTTGTTAAACTTGTAATTTTTGACAGATAATACACATATTAACATACAAAATGGATGCAACATCTGCATCAGATCATTGTAGAAGCAACAATAGTAGACTTCGAAAGTTACTAACACTATCAACAACAACATCAGCTTGTAACACTACGGATTATCAAAAACAAACCACGAACACGCTTTAAGGCACAATGGAGTGGACCCCAAAACTGCAAGTCAGTAAATTGTAGATATGAAGAGTTGAAGACCCTAAGTACACCAAGAACAACATGGTTCTGGAATGTTATTTGAGCAGTGTACCAACAAGTGTGCATTATTAAGACCAATGTTTAGCATCGAGAACATAATCAGAAGGGAGGTCAACATCACAGTAAAATTCATGAAAAGTGGTACAGAAAAAATCATATTATTTTCTTTCAGTGAGTGAACACATCATATACGAAAGTGACATGACTTAGGTAAATCAAGTGGGGAAAGGAACTTTGTGAAAAAAAACACATTCCATTGACTAAGATATGATAAAATATATACAGCACAAGAAAAAATGTAATTATTTCTAATTATACCTCATCCATGACAAGCATTGAACAGTCTTTCAACACACAAATGCCCTTCCTGGTAAGATCAAGTATTCGGCCAGGAGTCCCAACAAGTAAATGAACAGGTTGGTATAAACGCATGATGTCATCCTTCAAGCTAGTTCCTCCAGTGCTAACCATAACTTGAATGTTAAGGTACTTCCCGAGCTCTTTACAGACTTGCGAAGTTTGCAGAGCCAGTTCCCTTGTTGGTACTAGTATAACAACTGGAAAAAAAGACCACAGAACCAGAAAACAAAAATAAGAGACTATATGAAGCACAACAATGAGCCAATTCAATACAAGTAAAGCTGGCACTACGTAAACATCATCCATAACATGTTTTTAGAGAAAGGTGCCAGTGATCAAAAGTAGAATGTTGTTGCCCTATTACAGATTTAGGGTATGTTTGGTTCGCTGCCTAACTTGCCACACTTTGCCTAACTTTTCTGCCTAAAGTTAGTTCTTCAATTCGGACGACTAACCTTAGGCAAAGTGTGGCACAATTAGCCACGAACCAAACAGACCTTTAGTTTGTGAAACAGCCATAGAATGCTAGTGCAAATGGCCTGCTTGTCCACAAAAAGCTACATTTCATGCCTAGTGTTAGTACCGAATATTTTTTTTGTGATTATTTCTCAGATCAATAAAAACAGCACACCAAAATTTCAAG
Source organism: Zea mays (assembly GCF_902167145.1). NCBI lineage: Eukaryota > Viridiplantae > Streptophyta > Magnoliopsida > Poales > Poaceae > Zea > Zea mays. The sequence continues at coordinate 24,837,296 of NC_050100.1, read as the reverse complement.
AATTTGGATTTACCTATCACATACAAAAAAAGGACCAAAGAACTGGTTCGTTCACCATATCAGGATCATCAAGTCATCAACATGACCAACAGTAATGAGTACTAACTACTAACAATAATTCAGTGGGCTTGCAACATAAATAAAACATAATACATAGAAGAATTGATGAAACAGTAACTTCTATTATTTTGTAGCCAGTTATGTTGCTCATGTTATGGTAGCAGCTAGCAGCAATTAGAAAAATGATTCCATATGCTTACTTCCAATTTGAAGATACTCCCTCCATTTCAAATCATAAAACATTTTGGCTTTTCTAGATACATTGTTTTAACTTTGTATCTAGACATAGTGTATATATGAGTACATAACAAAAGGTATGCATCTAGAAAAGCCAAAATGTCTTATAATTTAGGATAGAGGAAGTATGAAAGAACAATTCACCTTGAATAGCATTTTTTTCAGGATCAATTTTTTCAAGTGCCGGAATGCAAAAGGCAGCAGTCTTTCCAGTGCCATTTTTTGCCCTTGCAAGAATATCACTTCCAGTCAGCGCAATAGGAATGCTTTCTTCTTGAATAGGAGATGGTCTTTCAAATCCCTTTTCGTAGATTCCCATAAGCAGTTCACGTTTCAAGAAATAATCTTCAAACTCATTGCCTTTTGTTGCAGTGACATCCTGTGTATGATGGCACATGTATCAGAGGCAAGTTATCAATAGCTTGTGGATATAAGCAAATAAGAGCCATTCAAAAACTACTCTGAGACTATTCAAAGGAACCAGGATGCATTATATATACTCGAACACTGAAAGATAACAAGTATTAGAAAGAGAACTCACCTCTGTCCTGTAGCGTGTATCTGGAGCTGGTATATTTAGTTGAGCCTTCCAGTCTTGGGAGCTGGAACAAACAAATGAAGGGCTCACTGAGGATGCTAGTAATAGATAAAGTCTAATTAGAATCATGCCAGTGCTGAATCCAATACAGTGCCATGTGAGTCATTTATGTAATGTGGGTAAACAGAGAATAGCAGCAAAGGATAAAGAAAAATGTCAAATCACACACTTAGGCCATGTTTGAATGCACTAGAGCTAATAGTTACCTGCTAAAATTAGATGCAGACATCCAAACAGCCCAGCTAATAGCTACTTTTAGCAAATCAGCTAATAGTTAGCCAACTAATTCTACTAGTAACATCTAGCCAGCTAATAACTATTAGCTCTAGTGCATTAAAACATGGCCTTAGACATAGAAAACACAAGAGAAAGGCAATCGAGTGCAATAAGGCAAACAAATACAAGGCAGATTAAGTTCACAACAGCATTACTGCGTTAGTCATTTTTACAGCAATGTTTAATTGGTTATATTTCCTTTTTCCAGAAACATGTAATAATCAAAGAATAGTTACGTCAGCATGATATAATAGTAGAAGTAACGTAAACAATGAAGCACCCAAAATCACTCCAACACCCCGCATGCGATCTAACAAAACAAAGAACAAACCCTAGAGACCGCCAGAGCTCCAAGCAGAGTCTACAGGAATGGTTCACCAGAGGAGATATGAAGATAAGCAAAACCAGTACCTCGAGCCTACGGCGTCAAGCTGAGACGCCGTCTTGGCCACAGCGTTTCCGGACGCTGCCCCCGCAACGGCGGGGGCCTGGTCTCGCCGCAGCCACTGTTGCTGGTACGAAGAGTTCCTATGAGAGTGCTGCGACTGCTGCTGCTGGTGGTAGTGGTGTTGCTGCGGGTTTCGGCCGTAGTAGTTGTGGTTTCCGCCACCTCCTCCATTTCCGCCTCCACCGCCACGTCCGGCTCCGCCTCCACCGCCGGAGCCATAGCCGGGTGGGTAGCGAGCTCTAGGCTGGTGCATGGCGGATCTGGGGTTTCGGAGCGCGGGCGAGAGAGATCTAGGGTTCCGACGGTTTCGCCGTTGCGGCAGGCGTGGGTTCCGCTTTTGGACTTTGGAGGTGGATGGGTGCGTGAGCTGTGAGCTGTGAGCGTTCGCTTTCCAATGGGAAGGCTATCTCCATTCTCCACCATCCTCTTCCCTATAGACTCTATCTAATTTTCTATCACACTTCTTATTTTAAACTCTTCTTATTTTAAACTCCATAAGGTAATACTAGTATATAATATAAGATAATAGTCTATAATACGAATAGTGTTTTGTATAATCGTATCAACCCCTACCAGTTAGATTGTCACTCAGCTTTCTACCCATCTCGTCGCCCTACTGAGTCACCATGTTGTCCCGATTAGGGCCGGACGAAATGTTCGTGGCTCGTTGGCTCACTCGGTTGATGGTCAGCTCAGATCGGCTCTTTTAAAATTTTCATGAGCTGAGTTGACATTCTAGCTCGGTTCATTAACGAGTCAGCTCGGTTTGTTAACGAGCCAGCTTGCGAGCTAAATGAGCTACCACATTCAAGCAATATGAAACTATATGCATATCATTTACAGGATAATTGATGAATATGTTATATGTATGTGATGTGTCTATGGCCTATAAGTTAAACTAATGATTAATAAACTTACGTCTATGTGTTAAATTGGTCTATGCAAATATAATTGTGAGTTAAACTGATGAATATGTATGCGAATTGTGAATTGATGAGTGATGAATTATGCTAATTTGGTGTTACATTGACGTGATTTGTGAAACTGTGAGTATAATTAATATTTTCTATTGTTGAAATAGTTTGAAATTATTAAAAATTAATTATTAGCTTGAAATTAATTTAGGCTGTGAAACCCATTTACTCTTAAAATAGAAAATGACAAGAATCAAGACGTTATAAAAAACAACAGGTCCAACAAACATATTAGCTCTAGGGGTCCAAAGTCCAAACATAGCCTAAGTATCACGTTGTTTTAGAAAGATTCTTTCTGGGATTCTTTGTTACTAGGCGTGCACATTTTTACAGTATATCAAAAACCGAACTATATCGTACCATACCGAACCGAAATTTGGTTTTGTTTTTTTTAGTTTAATTTGCTTTCGGTTTTTATATCAAAGAAGTTCGGTGTTCGGTATTGTAATTGGTTTTCACGTATATCAAACCGAAATATTAAAAAATCGAATACCAAACTTTATCAATTTTGAAACCCGAACTTTTCTAGTTTTTAATTTTATAGAAACCCGAACGGTCCCTTATGTCTGAAAAACTCGAAAAACCAAACCTGAAGTTTTAAAAACCCGAATGTCTAGCCCTACTGGTTTCATGTTGGAGCGCTGCACAAAGCCCATTAAATTGAACCTAGGCGCTGGACCGACACGTACACAAAAACCATGGACGAGTCACCGCCAGTCTATGCTTTTGCATCTTGTGGCAGGATTAGGCAACCTAGTCAACTACCCAACTTGGTAGTAGCACACTGATAAAAAGCGATTAACCTCCCCTGAGCTTGCCCAACAGGCACTAACCACGTGCAGGGCCAAATAAAAGCCTAACTAGACACAAGAAGGTTTTAGACAGGGTCACGCAGGCTCTGCCGGTACGCTGCTGTCGGCGCGCTGCGACCTGAGCCCACGGTTCGCGACTCGATTCGCACAACACTTGGCACGCGAGGACTGGAGAGGTGTCCGTCCGTCTCGGCGTCTCGGAGGCACAGGTCACATCCCAAGCGAAAAGCGACTGCCACTTCCGTTTCGAAAGAGACCCCAGGTACGGTCCTCGCCGCGCATCTGGCGGAAACCGGCGGCTACGGCTCGCAGAATCGGAGGCCGAAGGAGCGAAGCGCGACGCGGCTGGTTTGGTGAGCGCGCCCGGAGGCCGGAGAAACCAAACCGTGGCCGTGCCCACCGGTTGGGCGCCCTCCCGGCTCCCCATAAATCCCGGCCGCGCCACATGCCACACACCCCCACACTTCCAGACTTGGCAACCCCAACGGCTACAAGAGCAGAGCAGAGCCGGCAGCACGCGAGAGACAGAGAGAGACAACTCGGGCGCGATGGACGTGTACATCGCGGAGGAGTACGTGGCCCAGCGGCGCGCCGAGAGGAGGGCCGCGCGCGTCGCCGCGGCCGCACGCTGCGGAGAGGAGAAGGCGCGGGCGGACAGCGAGCAGAAGCGGCGGTGGACGGAGGACGGCAAGCGGCCTGCCGACGGCGGCGATGCCGGCGGTGGCGCCGCCGCCGCCTGGCTGCAGGCAGGGGAGGACGCCGTTCTCAGCTACTTGTCGGCTTAGGACACGTGCGTGCGGTACGGGCGGACGTGTCTCCCTGCGTGCGTACGTCCAGCTAGGCAATGCAAATAGACACACATACACACACACATGCGCCAATGCCATGCACAATTTGCGTGGATTGCGTTTGGTGGAGCCAAGTCAGTCGCGTGCATGTGGTTGCTGGGCGATACCAGTTCAGCTCATCCACCCTTTTTTTTTTTTTGCCATGGCCAATTGGCCGCCACCGCGCCACGTCTCGCGGATATAGAAGTTCATGTCTGGCAGTAAAAATAAACTGGCCTCGCTTGATCTAGTCCAATGGCTCGGTCGTCTTGACAAATGTCAACAGACTCGAGACAGTCCAACACCGTGTCCCAGCGAACGAGCATATGGGCCTCGGCCTGAAAACCACATTCAAAATGGGCCATGAACTCAAATGGGTCTAACTGGCCCTGAAAAACGTCTCAGTTGCTGCCACTATCCATCCCCAGCGGAGAAACATGCATGTTCCTCTCCCCGTGTACGCACCCCCCCCCCCCCCCCCCCCCCCAAAAAAAAGTCGTGTCTAATGATCTTTCCTGAGCCTACCACACCTTGCTAAACCAACCACTCTCCTGCGCCACCGACTCATATCACAGCGCAACTCTAAACTTTTTTCATCAGCCTGGCTAAATCTCTAAGTACCATCTACCACCACACGCTTTTTTTTTTACCGACTGGCTACACCACCTTCCCTGTGCTCAAATTCTACCTTTTCATCAGCCTGGCAGAAGCCAGATCCTAACGGCTACAGAGAATTTCTCTTCGGAATGTATTAACGTACACAGGACACCAACCCAACCATTCACCTTTTACAACTCGGAAGCACTGCAACGGCATCATTCATTGCCATTGCCACCGCTCTGTAGGTTTTGGTTTTGAGGAATGGGAGCGGGGGAGGTCTGCAGACGCAGAGCGCCCGCGTGGGTTCGCTGCAGTGCAGACCGGTGGCGAAGGCTATCGTCTGGTGCGGCGCTGGCGAATTCCATGCCACATATATCGGAGATATTAAAACCTGACTCCTTTTCGAGCTCTCCCCGCGCTTCACGGGTTCTCGACGCTGCTCCTCGCGACACGTGCGCTCGTTTGCGGACGTGAAAATTTGTCTACCGCGGACGCAAAGTTTTCAGCCATCCTAGCTCTGAATTCCGCTAAACTGTGGACGCAAAGTTTCTAGCCAGTCTCTCTCTCGCCTTTCCTCTCTCAGCCTCTCTCCGATTCCTTCCCCACACGGCTGCTCCGCTCGTTCCCCTCTCGCTCCTCGCCGCACACGCACGAATGCTCGCCGCCGTCGTCAACCTCCTCCTTGGCGACGCGGGCGAGCCAGACGGGGAGAGAAGGCATCGGAAGACGTGATGGAGAAGAGCAGGGGCGACATGCTGGCGGAGGAGGCCAATCTCGCGCGCGAGGTGTTCAAGGCGCCCGGTCACCAGATCCTCACCATCTGCAAGTCGCTTGTCGTCGCCGCCGTCGTGGGCGGGGTATGAGTCTGAGTCCCCTTACCTCCGTTGCTCTAGTTTCTGAATTATGGGTGTTCAATGAAGTGCCGGAAGAGATAAAACTGACTGGTAGTGGGCTGGATATAGGTGGGTTATTAAACATTAAACTTATACATAAAGAAGGCAATGCTATTATCAGGCGACACTTGGAAAGCTTGCCTCTGAAGACATTTGACTCTGTGAGTACAAATTGCTCTCTTTTAGAGATATCCGCACAATGTTTATTCAATAAAAGAAATAGTTGATGAACCAGTCAGTAACCCCTTTGTTCCAAAATGGAGGTTGACATGCAGTTTAGAATGGACATACTCTTCATAATCTTGAGCTCCAATATAATCTTGTGTTGCATTTATGTGAAATGGTCTCTTTAGTACATGTACAAATTGCATTCAAATTTTATGCTAGATATGTATCAGGTTTCTGAAAATATAAGTTTGGAAAACGAAAGGGAGGCAAGAGCAACCCCATATATTATTAGAAGAAAAAGAGTCAACCCAGTTTTATGGTGAAACCGGGCCAGAAATCGAACAACCGCTCTGCCCAGAGTGCCACCAATACCCACTGCTAGAGGACCAGTCCAAATTACTTAGAAAAAGAACTGTGCCATTGTCAGCTTGCAAAATACTACCTATGATTTGCTTTCATTGTTGATTTGCTTCTGTAGTAGTATCTCAATGCTAGCTTTGAAACCATAGATTTTAATTCTTGCAGATTAGTCAGTAGATGACTCCATTGTACATCCTGATTCACGTTCTTTGGCTACACTTCTTATTCATTACATTCAGGTAGGTATAGACATAGTGTTTACTTGCACAATGTGCGCTTTTTCCCTCCTTGCCTATGTTATCCTAAAAATCAAGGGAGTCGTTACATTTGTTGAAAGTCAGAGTAGTAGATCTTATATTATCAATGTGTATGCTGTGATGTAAGTCTGATTTAAATGACTTCTAATGTTTGTGAAATCTATATTTATCTTTTGCAGCCACTGCCTTGATGTGCTGGCATCTACTAGTTACATTCTGCTCCCTTCATGTAGCATTATGGATGAAGTTCTTTGAGCATAAGCCTTATTGATTATTTGATTGTACGATTGACCAGCATTTACTGTTTATTGCTTATTTGATTGCATGATTCACCAGACATTTGCTTTCCTTGCTCTTTTAATGACTCATGATCATTTTAATAGATGGAATGAGGCAAAGAGTCATTTACTAATGAAAAAGGCTACTGTAACAAAGGTTGAGGTTGGTCGTCTTGGTGATCGTGTTTGTTTGGATCTTTGCAGTATCATGCAACCTGGCGGACACCTTCTGGTTTGTGTGTACCTCTCACCTGTTCACTGTTGCTACACATTGGCTCTTTGCGCGATGGACTGGCTTTGCAGCATTCTGGGATGTTTAGTGCTGCTTGGTTCAAACGAATTCCAGGTACTTGAAAAGTCATTATTAGGATTTGCCTTTCAAATTGCATTTACAACCAGTGAGATATAAACTATTCCCCTACACATTCATGAAATATTTGCACTGCATATAAGTTATAAGAGATTATTATTGCCTTTTACCTTATTTCCTATGTTTTTCCATAAATGAACTAAATGCAATAGTTTTTTCTTATTGTGCGCTGTGAATCAGATGCCACGAAAAACTATTCGTTGTATTTGTTCATGTGTACAAAGTATGTGTACTTTAGTTCATTGTACATAGTTTCGTGTACCATACATCGTTACATGCTCTGCTACTTCTCTACATTAACATAAGCGCGCACTTCTAAAAACCTGAAATATATACCTGGTTACACGATTTTCAGCCACATAAACAATATGATCCGGCTAGCCCACGCGCCAGCGTTGTAATACATTGTTTCTGACCATCATAAAGGACTGCAGTGTTGCTAATCCTTACAGAGCAGCCACAGTCATGGTTTAGCTTCACCGCCCTCCCCTCCAAATTCCAAATTATAACATGTTATATCTTTTCTGGATATATAGCTTCTGTGATACCTAAACCAAGCAAATTCCTTGTAGCCGAGCATGGTCAGAGACCAGCGTGAGGGAGTCATGATGGAGAAACCGAGAGAGAAAGAAAAGAAACAAATTGTTTTTTTAGTGTAACGAATGCCATTGGTGGATAATTACCTCCAACTCTATGAGGAGATACAGATTCAATGTTTTTCCAGTTCTATGAGGGGTTACATTGGTGGGTTATTTTTGTAGTTCTTACCGAAAGCCAAAGTGCAATGTTAATTCATAGTTTCTTCATGATGCTAATGCATTCTGTCTGCTTAATCGTTCTCTTACATGCAACATCACAGGAAATGCAAGCACCAAGATTAGAACTGTGTTTGTTATCGTTACTAAATGTAGTTACACAATAGACTTTTACATGTGATTCAGAGTCAATGATGCAAATAATCTTATAGAATATTATAGAAAGAAACAATTTTATTAATTGATCCCAGACAAGGAAATGAACTTGTATTTTCTTAAAGTAAAACTCACAATTAAATGCTTAACAAGCAAATAACAAGCACTGTCTTTGGGTTTGATTTGTTTCACTATAATAATACATTTATCTGTCTATAAGGGCTGTTTCTAATAACTAACACTTTAATGTTTATGTCGTTCTTTTGCGAGAAGACAGGAGAGAAATGTTTGAGTTGCTCCTGCATAGATTAAGAACGAAGTCGATCGTGCAGGCAATGGATGCACTACCAGAGTATCTTTGGAGCTTGCCGGTTGAAGAACAGGCCCCGCTGCAAATCAACATCTATGAGCTTAGCTTTTTAGATATTTCTTTTGTCTCACAAGTTAATCCACAATTGGTGGCATGTTGTTGTTTGTTACTTAGGATTTGAGTCCTCTTTGTGTAATGTTCTGGAGATATATGATCACAACATGAATGAACTTGAGGAAAGTGATTAGCAGGCAATAGAAGGTATTATATCTAAAAGTGGTTATTTTACTTTAGCTGGATTGTTTGGGACACTAAATAATTTCTCATGCATTCAAGTGTATTTGAATACTCTAAGGTTGGTTTTTTGGCCTTACCTGGGGTGATTCAGATGACGGCGTGATTCAGATGGTAGAGCACCCGACAGGGCGCTTTTTTTCTAGTATTATTATTATTACTACTACTAGGTGCCAGCTTACCGACCGCTTCAATGCCTTGCCCGCCGACGACGCTAGTATGGCAAAACCTTTTTTTTTGCTTTTATGGACTCGGCCAAAGTTAATTTAATTTAGTTCGGTTTTGGTCAGACATTGAGTTTGCATCAGTTCTGAAGGCGGATATGTAGTACTGACGACCACTGCTGCTTCCGGAAAGGAAAAAAAAGAAAGAACGAAAAACACCTTGCTTCTCGCGGTGTCAAAATAACAATCCTAAGAATATAAAGACATCTTGCGTTTGCAAACAAAACCCTGACACCCCCTCCCCCCTTCTGTCTTCTCCTCGTGCTGTTCTACAAGAACGTTTGCGAATCCATACTCGGCAACCACCCCGCCAACAGCAGATCGTCAGAATTTGTCAAAGAGGTGGGGGCGAGGGGGTTACTGTACTGTCGGTGACCCGTCGTTTTCCAAATACTAACACTCACGATAATATGAGATGCAGAAAAATCATAAGACGTCAAGATCGAGGTGGGGGGGGGGGGGGGGGGGGGGGCAGAGAGTACCCCGCTCAGCAGGCGGTAGAAGAAGAAGAAAAAGTGGGTGGGACCCGCCAGGTGACGGTTGGAAAAGTGACCGTTGGGCTGGCAGCAACTACTGCCTCTGTATGACTGCAGCCGCGACGATGAAAGGTTCAAAAGAAATCCACGCCTACCGCTTTGACTTTTACTTCTTTCCACGCCTTTCTTTTGTTCCGCGTGGAAAAAATTACGAGTCACGTGCGCCCAAAAAAAGTCGTATTCTTTTGATGTTAAGTCACTGTTTTGGAAAATCTCTTGAGTTAAGGGATGTTTGAATGCACTAGAGATAATAATTAGTTGGTTAAAAAATTGCTAGTAGAATTAGCTAACTAGCAAATATCTAGCTAATTATTGACTAATTTACTAAAAATAACTTATATTTGAACTATTAGCTAGGGTGTTTGGATGTCTCTAACTAATTTTAACCACTAACTATTAGCTCTAGTACATTCAAACATCCCCTTAATAAATAGCCAGCTAATAAATTGTTAGCTAGCCTAAGACAGCTAATAAACTACTTGTTAATTGTGTAATTAGAGATTGAAGTCTTATAACCAATTTTAGCAGCTAACTTTTAGCTCCAGAGACCTTCTGCTCGTTCATGGAGAAGTTAGTGCTCCATTATTATGGTTTTGTTAAAGGAAAACAGACGGGGCAGACAAAGCTGCATGACCAAAAATAAAGTGGAACAGTACACCAATATTTTACGTCCTTGGGGAAGTGAATATAATAATATTAGCTAATCTTTATTGGGTTGTGCAACATCCCAACAGCAGCAAGGATATGGAGTACTAAAGGACTGGATATGAATACCAGGACAAAAGTTGCAGGTGTGCCCCACTCTTCAATGTGTTTATTAAACTTTAATGAGATAGTTGTTCTCTGTTTTTTGAAAATGCTGCAGGAATCGTAATATCAATTAAAGTCTGACAGAAGCTCAATTGTGTGTTTGTTGTCCAATTTTTTTTCTGTCTTTCGTCGAAACCCCTGCTTTATTTGGTCACAGTTTCTTGATTTGATAATAACCACTGTCACTGTATCTTCAATTTGATACATGAGAGGACAGTTGTATTTCCCCCATTTTAAGGCTCACACTACGAAGGTGTGTTTGGTCTTCTCCTTTTTTGTTCTTGATGTGGAATGTATTTTGGCAGCTTATGTATTTTGTATCTTCTTCTTTTTTTGCAAAGCCACGATGTTGAGCAAGTGTTCGTCGCCGTTGGTCCATCAGATATTCACATGGCAAAAGAGCACGAACGAAAAGGAGAGGCTACACTAAACACTAGTCCAAATGAACGTGCTCCTCTTAGCAACTCCGTGTCCATGCAGTTGACAACGTATGACTACTTGTACACATAACATGTGATTGGTTGCCTGGGTGTCGAGCACAGCGACGGCCCTGAGGGGGGGCGCGCGGGGCGGTCGCCCCGGGCCCCCGGGAAGGATGGGCCCCACACCTGACACCAAGAGCAGAGCAGTCAGATTAAAACGGCCAGAACGCAACGCAAGCAGTAGATCACGGAACAGAAGTCCAGGCGTCCAGCAGATTACGGAACGGAAGTCGAACAGAGCAGTCGGAACTCCAAACAAAACGTCGTCGCTTCGCTTCTGCAGACTGCAGTTTGGCCTTCAAGTCCGGTCGAACTGCCTGCGCTGAGCCGCTGCATCCGGCCGTCTGGCGTCTCGCAGAATCGCAGCAGCAGCCAGCAGGACAGGCCCGCCGCCATCCCTGACGCCGCCGGCCGGCGGCCGGACGCCCGGACCTGCACAGCGCCCTAGCGGCCCTGCTGCGCAGCCTGCGCTCCACCGCATAATCGGTAATATTCTTTAAGTTTATTTTTTAACTAAGCGACAGCTTCAGTTCATAATTTTGTTTTTAATTTCAGCATATAGTCATGTCATCTAGAAAGTATCCATCCGGTTCTGAGAAAAGGAAGAGGAATGCCCCTATATTAAGTCTGGCCCTGGGCCCCTAATTTGTCAGGACCGTCGCTGGTCGAGCACCGATCTCGAGCTAACCCGGACCGCTGAGAACACGGGACAGACGCGCTTACGCACATGTAGGCATACAAAAGCGAAAAAAGCCTACGCTGCAGGTGCAGGTGCAGGCTGCCACCCTCCTCTACAGCTAATCAAACACGCGTTGCGTAAAGTCAACGGGACGCCACGGACCGGGAGGCAGACGACCAACCAACTAATCATGCGGTATATTGTTACTCTGACACACATGAATGCTCGGAATAGGTGTTTTTTCTTGTTCTTTTATATAATCCATGTAGGTCCGCAGAAGATACAACTATGACATTCTATATATAGCCCAAATTTTAACTTCATCACATTAATAATAAATAGTATTATCAAATAAATCTCTAAATAAAATATTATAAAAGTTAGTATATGAGGTATTTATTTTATATTACAAATGGTTACAGTTTTTTTTTATATAAGTTGCCTATTTTTTTTTTGTTTGGCTCATGTGGGCATTTCACGATGGGTACGAAGCACAGTGAAAATGAGGGCAGATGCTGATACTATCAACCGACAGAAAAACCACTGTCGGCAGAGGCACGCTCGCATGCAGCTTGATAATAACCGTTCTACTCCACCGGTCCACCCCATCCATCCATCCACGGATGTTGCGCGGCTGGAGCTATACCATCCATCAGCTTTTAAAAACACTGCTCAGTCCCCTGCACAAAACTTTCTCCTTAATTAATCGACAATTATTCAGTAGGAGGGCCATGGAACTGCTCGCTAGTAGCTCCCGGCGCTCCCCGGCCGTCCCATCTGCACCTGCACGGCGGCGCCGGCGCTGCTGTCTCCGTACCGGTTGCGTGTGGATGCCGCTGCGTCTCCGTCGTCGTCTGCGTCGCTGCTGCATCCCTTAGGCTATCCGCACTCGTGGAACCCTAAATTTCTACTCTAAAAGGAATATTTCATCCTTGTCAGCGAGATTCTCTACTCTACCCTATAATACTCCGCGTTTATATTCACCCTAAATATCTACCCTATACCAACTACCCCATATTCTATCATTTTTCCTTACACTTTTTTATCCCCACCCTATTATCCAGCGACGCAAGCAAGCAGCTGGCGGGAGGCGACTGGCGGGAGGCAGAAGCAGCTGGCGTGCGACAGTACATAGGGTTGCCATCGTAGAACCCTTTATTCAGCGTTTCAGTTGCTCTACTGGATAATAGCGTCACGTATCGAGTCCTTCGCTGCAGCGTTTTCCAACTGTACCGTACACTCAAAAAGGTTCCCAGTCGCCCACTGCGGCCAGCCTTACGGAACCCAAATTTTCGAAGAGGGCGCTGTACGTTTATTCAGCTCCTGGCATAATATCGTCGTACGTCTAGACTTGGACGACTGACACTGTCAGTGCAGACTTTCTCAAAACAACACCTACACTTGTAATGGTTCCCAACTAAAAGCAGACAAGCAAGCATGCCCCGACCGGAATTGATCTGCCTCCACACGCCAACGGGTAGTGTACTACTACACTTTAGCCTGAGCCGGGGCAATAAAGCAAGATGAGGTTGGAGGAGATGATCCATCGACCATCGTGGCTGGGACCAATCCATCCATCTGCTGCATCTGCATTAGGGATGGCAACGGGGAATTCCCCGCCGGGGAATAGCTCCCCATCCCCGTCCCCGTGACGAAAAAACTTCCCCGCGGGGATCCCCACGAACGCTTGCGGGGAACATTTCTTCCCCATCCCCGTTCCCCGTGGGGATAAATCCCCAACGGGGATCCCCATCCCCGTTTAAATTACAATTAAGACATACGTACTTTGCTATTAATGTTAAATATTGTCACTTATACACATTGTCAGATATAAGAAATCATTATGCATACATCAAAATGAACACATTTGTACAATTAGTGGTCTCTTGATAAGGTAATTATTTATTTTTGTCGTTAACTAGTACACAAAAACATAGTCACGTGCAAGTTTAACGGGTCCCCGCGGGGAACGGGGATGGGGAATGCTTCCCCGTCCCCATCCCCGTTTACCCGTCGGGGGATAAATTTTCCTCGTTTATATCCCCGTGGGGGAAGTTTCTTCCCCATCCCCATCCCCTAATAGAGGAATTCCCCGCGGGGAATCGGGGATCGGGTCCCCATTGCCATCTCTAATCTGCATGCAAGTAGTAGTTAGTTAGCCCGCGTACGGAGTCGGCTGGGACTGAGGGATCAGATCAGACGACGGCGTGGGAGCTGCTGCTGCTGCAAGGGCCGCCAAAATAAACGACGAAACGAATCTTGTACGGGCAACAGCAGGATGCTGCTCGACATCTTTCTTTCCTCTTCTGCGATTGGCTTGATCTGCTCACGCTAACCTAACCTATAATTTGGGGATCTGCAGTACCAAATTGGTTGGTTGGTTTACCCTAGGCGCGATCAGGATCGGTCGCTCTTTGACCCGAACAGTAACTTACTGTGTGAAGTAAAAAGAAAAAAGAAAATGAAACTAGAAGTGATCATCAGCCAAGCACCGCAGCGTTCGATGATGCGCAACGCAAACACACTGTTTCCAAGTAAAATTAGGGCCCCACAAGTCAGCTTACGGCGGTTGGAAGAAGAGATTATCGGATTTTTTTCTTCAGGACGCGCGAAAAGTCCGACGGTGTGTAAGTGTATACCAAAGGAGGAAACACACGAAGCAGAGAGAGGATGGACAAGTTTGTATTTTTTTTTAAATGAAACTAGTGCCGGCTTTTATTAGCCTACTATGTGCGTTATGTTAGTTTTGCTCTTACATCCCTTCCTTACTTTGTGTAGAGGCTGACGGACTGTCCGGCTGAGCCGGCCGGACCATCCGCATGAGCACCGGGGACGTCCGTGCGCCGGTGCCGGACAGTTCACGATGCTTGAGTTAAGGAGTTTTGCTCGGCTGTTTGGTTGAGCATGCCCCAGCGCCTTCGCACTTGTTAGTATTTCTGTCTGGAGCCTTCCGAGCAATCTCTTCTTGTGTTATATTTGACGTGCGAGGATCGCCAATGATGATGTTTTTGTCTTTGCCTTTATCGGCCACTTCGGGCCGAACCAACACCTTTTTGCTCGTGGTTTCTATTGTATTGACAGGAAATGGTTGTGTGTCTACTTGTATCTCCTGACAAGCAAATCGACCCTCATTTATGGCTCTGGACTGTCCGGCAGGGGAAGTCGGACGGTCCGGACAAAATATCAGACGGTCCAGACAAAATATTGGACGACTCGTTACAAGTCGTTTTCCCGAGTTAATCATACGGTTTAGCTAACAATTTCCAAAAAAAAACTAAGAACCCTAACTAATTTTGCACATGCACGGATCATCCACGTCGTCACCGTGAACCGTCCGTCCACGCGGCACTTTTCTATGCTCAACAAGACTGTTATAAATTAAAACCAACCGAACAAGCCAGATCCGACTATTTGGAGTAAGAATCTTTGGTCTCAACTCTCAAGCAGTAAGTTCCTCACGTCACATGCCATGGTCCTGCCTCCATTTTCCACGGATGATGGATCAAAATCTAAGTGACGCGGAGCTCAATAAATAAATAAATAAACAAACAAATAAGAACATCCCGCAGACAGGCAGAAGGATGACAAGAGCAACAGCCGTACCCAGACTCAAGCAATGGCGTGGCAAAGTACTGCAGCAGGCAGCAGGCAGCACGGCAAGGCCGCAGCATATCCGTAGCAACGCTGCAGTACTTTCGTCACTTCTCACCGAAAACCAATCGCCCTCCTCCCCACGCCTGTGGACCCAAAAAAAATCAATTCGATTTTCTCTCTTCCGTTCTCCCCACACAAGAATTGACCTCCGTTTTATTGCCGCTCATCTCAATCTAATCTCTCTCTCTAGCTCCCCCAATCGCCAGATCACAGAGAGAGGGGAAGAGCGTGAGGAGGGACGAGAAAGCCAAGCTGTATAGCGAGAAAGCTCAGTTGAGTTCTGTTCTGCTTTTGTCTTCCTCTCTCGCTGGATCTACTACTCCCACCACTGCCTCTGCCTCGGCCTCGTTGCTGCTGGCTGCGTGCGTGACTGCGTGCCTTTGCCCAAAGCAAGCCTGCCTGCTCGGTGGCTCGCTTCGGTTGCAGCTGCAGTGACCTCACCCTGCCTCTATGCTTGCTCTCCCACCATGTGGTGGTGGTCTTCGCGCTCCAACTAACCCCCACCAGCAGCGCATCACACCACCGCATCGCACCGCGATGCCAACCCTGGTGGCGTCACGCGGCCCGGCGGCTTCTTCCGCGCGCCGCATTGCAATGCCGCCACCGCCGCTGGACGGACCCGTGAAGGAGTACTAGCTAGCTAGCTAGCCCAGCGGCAGCGGGCGAGGCGAAGGGAGCGGAGGTCGTTCTTGCAGACATGTTCAAGTCGCGGTGGCGCGGCGGCAGGGCCAAGGCCGTGTTCAAGCTGCAGTTCCACGCCACGCAGGCACGGCTCAGTCGCTCCGTAGCCCCGAAGCTCTGCTTCGGGTTTTATTATTTTGCTGTTGATTGACGCGTGACGGGAGGGGAGGGTGGTTCTTGCCGCAGGTGCCCGAGCTGGGATGGGAGGCGATGGTGGTGGTGGTGACGCCGCAGGACGCTGGCCGGCCGACGGCGCGGTCGGAGCCCGCGGAGGTCACCGATGGCGCGTGCCGGTGGGCGGCCCCTGTCATGGAGGCCACCAAGCTCCCCACCGGCAAGGACAAGATCTACCAGTTCCTCGTCTATGAGACCGTAAGCGACCTGCCGCCGCCGCCCGCTTCTAACCAACTCGTGATTAACCGCCGACCGTGACTCCGCCTGTCGATCTTGACTTTGGGCAATGCTGTCGGTGCAGGGGTCGAGCAAGGCGGCGCTGCTGGGGGAGGCCACGGTGAACCTGGCGGAGTACGCCGACGCGTTGAAGCCGTCGGTGGTGACGCTCCCGCTCAAGGGCAGCCCCGGTGCGCTGCTGCACGTGAGCATCGCCATCTCCGCTCTCTTCCCTCCCTCTCCCTCGCATCCCTTAAAGGCTTGTGCCGTTTTCTTGTGATCTGCGACGGCGACGTGCTCGCGATTTTCTGATTTTGATGTTTCGCCGGTGCCTCGCTTCCTGTGACAGGTGACCATCCAGCGGGTGGTGGGTGGCGCCGGTGGGTGCGGAGACGACGCGAGGTGGGTTGGGTGGTGGATTAATCTACCCACAGCCAGATTTAGCCATTGCCGCTGCTGCATTGTTATTTGAGCCTTAGAGCAACTTCAATAGTTCTTCATAAAAAAGCTTGCTAAAATCATGTTTAGCAAGTTGCTAAATAGCCATCGGAAGTATAAAATAACTTAGTCTTCAATAGTTGCTCATATTTAGGGAGTAGTTCGATTTTGAATCTAGCTTTGGCAGTCCTACCCCCATCAAATCTGGCTGACGGCAAGGTTGAGAGCAGAGGATGTCAAGGGCGGAAGAGAAAAGGTCGGTCGACATGACTTATGAGGAGTGGTGGTCCGATGGCGCAACCTATGAGACAATAGGGTTTGACGGTGAAGGAGAAACTTGTGTCACACGTATTTGATCTAGCTACCTCACTGTGCTAGAAAGTGGAAAAAAGAGTGTGCTATACCTGGCTACCTCACTGTGTGGGAAAGGGAAAAAAATAATCACGCCACTGTGAAGAAATTGACGTCAACATCATTTAGGGAGTTACTATCGAGTTGCTAAATGTGGAGAGTAAATAGAGTTGAATAGCAACTAACTAAATTTAGCAAGTCTATTTAGAGAATCATTGGAGAAGCAATTTTCTACTCACTTCTTAAATTTAAGATTTAGAGAGTTGTTTAGAGAACTATTAGAGTTGCTCTTAGGAATAGAGGGAATATAGTCATCTCAACCAGTTTTGTAGTCACTGTGGTTTGAGCCTTAAGCATTGGCTTGGTTGGGACATTGCTTGGTTACTGATTGCTGTTATCCTCGGGGTGGCAGCGGCGAGAACGGCGACGCTCTGCCAGCGGTGGCGAAGACGCCAAAGAGGAGGACGACGCTGCAGAGCCAGCTGAGCAAGTTTGAGGACGAGGACAGCGAGAAGGCAAGAGCAGCCGCGGATGCGATGAGTCCTGTGCAAGTAAGTGGGTCTCTGGGGAGTTCTTTAGAGCTTTTCCTCGTTTGGATTCATCATCATTGGGTTGCTTTGTTTCATCTTGTGATTGCTAAAGAAAGAGGGCTTTTGGCATACAAAGAACATTACAAAATAGAAAGGGGCAAATGGAGCCTAAGTTTTATCTGTTCTCATGCCTGTAGACTGTAGATGAGAACATTTTAGAACTGAACAAAAAATGCTAGACGTGGTTTAATTTTCTTGTGTACTTCTGATGGTTGATATCTTCCTTGTACAGGATGGATTGTTGATAAGAAAACCGCCAGACATGAGGTTTCCATCAAGAAGAAATGTGCCTATGTCTGCTGATCCAGTGGGCCATCTCCACAATGGCAGCAGTTTCGATGCCGTCTCAGTGTCGGGTTCAGATGGAAGTTCTGGGCGATATACCCCCAAAATTAGCGCAAGCACACACAACTCATTTCTTCAGGATAGTAGCAATGCTCTCTCGCCATTTGCCAACAATCGCACCGTGAGGAACCCATTGACCAGTTCTGGTGACTGGTCAGGAAGCTCAGCTCCTGATGCTAGTACGGATGGGTCAACAAGCAATTCTGGTGAGGCAGGGTTAAGAGGGGAAGAGGATGATGTAGATAAGCTAAGAAGTGAGATAGCCACTTTAACCAGGAAAGTGGATGTTTCAGATATGGAGTTGCAGACTCTCCGAAAGCAAATTGTGAAGGAGAGTCGGCGTGGGCAAGATCTCTTCAAGGAGATGAGTAGCCTGAGGGAGGAGAGGGATGCACTCAGAAGAGAATGTGAAAGACTCAGAGGGGCAAAGAATATGATCCATGATTCAAATGGCTCAGAGAAACGGCTCTCAGATGGGGATGACCCATGGTCACAGATTGAAGAACTGAAGCAAGATCTGAGTCATGAGAAGAATCTAAATTCAGATCTTCGTCTGCAACTTCAAAAGATGAAGGAATCCAACTCTGAGCTGCTTCTGGCTGTGAAAGATCTTGATGAGTCGTTGGATAAAAAAAACAGAGAGATTTCCATTTTGCAAGAGGATACACAGGAGGATCAGCAGGAGGCAGAATATGAGCATGCGCTGTCAAATGTGCACAACTCTGGACAGAAATTAGCCTTATCTGAAACGAGTTCATACCAAGAGAAGGAAGATGAGCTTATGCTGGATGCACTGGCAAAGAAGCGTGATGACATCTCTACCTCTGAGCTTGAAAAGAAAGTCCTTGAGTTGAGCAATGAAATCGAGTTGTACAAGAAAGACCGTGAGGATATCGAGATGCAAATGGAGCAACTTGCACTTGATTATGAGATTCTAAAGCAAGAGAACCATGACGTGTCTTCGAGGCTGGAGCAAGCACAACTGAGGGAGCAGCTAAGGATGCAATATGAGTGTTCGGCTCATTTAGCTATTATAAGTGATCTTGAGGCCAATGTTGAGAGCTTGGATAATGAGCTCCAGACACAGGCTAAAAAGTTTGAAGCTGACATAGCAGAAATAACGAGCGCAAAGGTGGAACAAGAGCAGCGGGCCATTAAGGCTGAGGATTCTCTGAGGAAGATAAGATGGAACAATGCAGCTACTGCAGAACGACTTCAGGAGGAATTCAAGGTGTTGTCTTCACAGGTATCTTCCGCTTTCAGTGCGAATGAACGACACCTTGTGCAAGCAAGGAAAGAGGTCGCGGAGCTGCAGTTGCAGAAGAGCCAGTTAGAAGAGTTGCTGCAGAAGGCCCAAGGAGATCTTGGATCAGTTCAGGATCAGCACCGGGCGAAGGTCCAACAGTTAATAACCCTAGTGGATTTCAAGTCAAAGGAGATAGACAGGCTACTGACGGAGCTCAAAAGCAAGAGTGACGAGTTCCATGACCAAAAAAGATGCGATGAAGCAAGGCTGAATGCTCTGTCAGAAGAAATGGACCTACTCAATGCCAAGATCGACGAGCTATCCAGCGAGAGAAACGACCTCTCTGAAAAGAACGCGCAGAAAGACAAGGAACTGGCCGGAATCAGTGAAAAGGACATGCAGTTGCAAGACAAGACTGCTGAGATCACTTCACTAAATAAGGAGCTTGTATCTCTCAAAGACCAAGTGAAGACGCATCTGGACGAACTGCACGATTTAAAATGTCTGAAGGACAGGAAGGAGGAGACAATTGGAAAACTGCAAATAGATATTGGGTCACTGAAACTCCAGTGCGACAACTTGAAGACTTCGCTGTCCAAGAAGGAGTCCGAGAAAGATAACCTTGCCTCTCAGGTGCTGGAGCTGAGAAGATCCCTTGAGACCCGGGAAGAAGGGGCAAAGGCAAATGGCCAAAATTCAGACGCGAAGGTAAATTCCGCAAAGCAAATATGTTTCCAGTTCCAGTGCAGACAGTTCTCCTTTTTAATTGGTTTGTATGCTGGGATACTCTTCAACTCTTCTCTTTTGGGCATGTCTACAACCTAAAAATCTTGTGATAATTTAGATGTCAATAGCAGCAACACTCACAAACATTATTTGCAAAAAAAAAAAAAACCATCTAAAAACAGGAACATAAACACTTGCAACTTTTGCTTCCTGACTGCCATCTAAACCAGTAGCTTTAACTCCCTTTTTCTATTCATGTCAGTAGAATGAGCAATCGATAATACAAAGCATCAACAAAAGTATGAGCACATGTCTGTGAGAAAAATGTCATGATTTCTGTCTCTTTGTCTTTGCACATGGGAAGACAAAAAAAATTCTTTACTTCTATCCACCGGCTCCCATATCATCATAGCTCATGGAATAAAGCTTTTTTGCATACATGGCCCCCCACTGATGAGAACATGTCATATTGCTTTACATCGCTGAGGGACCTTAACATAGGACTGCTTACTGGACTGTAATAATACACTTCGGTCCCCAGAAAGTGACGCGAAGTGCTGTTTTTTTTCAGAACAATCCGCATACTAATAATAAGCGCATGAAGCACAATACCGGCTCCACCGGGAGCATTGCTGCACTGCCAGGCACCAACGGACAGGGTGAAGACGATGGTGACTGCAATGGGCATGACATGAGGTAGTTACATCGACAATTTAAACTTTAGCTGACACATACACTGATGCACCTTTTTTTTCAAGTTCAGAAACACATGAACCACGGCCATCCGACTGACTGACATTTATTTGCTGCTGGCAAAACGACTCATCCATGTCAGGAACGCCGCAGCGGACGGGGCAGCGAAGGAGCTGGCCTCGCTGAAGGAGAGCAGCAAGGCGGTGGAGGAGGAGCTGAAGGAGCTGCACGAGCGGTACTCGGCGATTAGCCTGAGGCTCGCGGAAGTGGAGGGCGAGCGGCAGCAGCTCGTGATGACCGTTCGGTCGCTGAAGAACTCCTCCTTGCGGTGACTGATGCATCTCCACCCAAATTGCTGTAGCTAAAAGGATTTAGACGATAGGTTTGTCCGTGACGTGGTTTTGTCCGTCAGAGTTACAGTACACAGCATGTAGATCTCGTCACAGTAAAATGTGCAGTAATATAGCCATAAGTTGTAATAGTTGTCTTACCCTCTCTACAGTGTCAGTGTGTCGTGCTGTATAATTTCCGTGGCGTCATTGTGTTGTGAAGTAAGGAAAATGAGAAGGAAAAGAGTGGTCTTTCAGTTTAATCTCAGAAACGCTTGCGTTGTGTTCCAAGTTCCTGGGTGTACCGTTGAGTGTGGATTTGGGGCTCCCGAACCTGCAGGCCTAAGGTGGACTCCGACTCCGAGTAGGGATGGCAACGGGGATTTTCCCGTCGGGGAATGGCTTCCCATCCCCGTCCCCGCGGGGACAAAAATTCCCCGTCCCCGTTCCCGCGAACGCTCACGGGGGAGCTTTTTCTCCCATCCCCGTCCCCGTCGGGGAATTTATCCCCGTGGGGAACCCCGCGGGGAATCTGTTCCCGCTAGAAGTACAATATTTAAAGATAAATTTAAATTGATTGTATCAAATTAATACAAATTTAACAAACAAGATTGAAAATTACAAGAGACATCTACTTTAGATTTTAGTTTTCTATTTTATAACATGCCATGCACTAAGTTCTTACTATAATTTTAACAAGTAAATTGACTAACTTGGATAAAATAGTTTCGTGGGGCGGGTACACAGGGAATGGGGACGGGGGATGGTTCCCCGTCCCCGTCCCCGCGAACCCGACGGGGATTAAATTTCCCCCATTTAGATCCCCGCGGGGACTAAATTCGTCCCATACCTGTCCCCTAATAGGGGAATTCCCCGCGGGGAATCGGGGATCGGGTCCCCATTGCCATCTCTAACTCCGAGGCTTCCAAGTGAGGTGCAGTGGAGTGCTTGTTTTCACTGATGGAATGCACGGTACCGGCATAGTGGAAGCACAGCAATGAGGCATTCTTGTGTAGACGACAGATTGGGACACCTCTTCTACAACAAGCTGCTGGGCTGAATATAATATCGAGCCGGCCCGTCCGAGCTCGAGCTGTCCTGTTAAGCCAACTAGCTCGGCTAGGCTTGTTTAGCTCGCGAGTCAAAACAAGAAAAAATATAATAATCACTTTCTATTTAATTTAAAACTAATTTAACAACATAAAATACTAATCATTCTCATAGTTTTACAGACCACATCAATGTAACATCGAATTAACACAATTCATCACTCATCAATTCATTATTCACACACATGTTCAGCAGTTTAACCCACAGTTATATTTTGTCGGGACCATACTTAGGGGTACCTTCAAGACTCCTAATTCTCAGCTGGTAACCCCCATCAGCACAAAGCTGCAAAGGCCTGATGGGTGCGACTAATTCAGGGATCTGTCCATTCGAGGGACTCGATCACGCCCCGCCCGAGCCCAGCCTTGGGCAAGGGCAGCCGACCCCGGAGGATCTACGTCTCGCCCGAGGCCCCCCTCCAGCGACGAACATACTTCCGGCTCGCCCGAGGCCCAGTCTTCGCCAAGAAGCATCCCTGGCCAAATCGCCACGCCAAACGACCAAATCGCAGGGGCATTTAATGCAAAGGCGGCCTGACACCTTTATCCTGACGCGCGCCCTTCAGTCGACAGAGCCGAAGTGACCGCAGTCACTTCGCCGCTCCACTGACCGGCCTGACAGAAGGACAGCGCCGCCTGCGCCGCTCCGACTGCTGTGCCACTCGACAGAGTGAGGCTGACAGGCAGCCAGGCCCGGCCTCAGGCACCATAGGAAACTCCGCTTCGCCCGACCCAGGGCTCGGACTCAGGCTCAGCCCCGGAAGACGGCGAACTCCGCTTCGCCCGACCCAGGGCTCGGACTCGGGCTCAGCCCCGGAAGACGGCGAACTCCGCTCCGCCCGACCCAGGGCTCGGACTCAGGCTCAGCCCCGGAAGACGGCGAACTCCGCTCCGCCCGACCCAGGGCTCGGACTCAGGCTCAGCCCCGGAAGACGGCGAACTCCGCTCCGCCCGACCCAGGGCTCGGACTCGGGCTCAGCCCCGGAAGACGACGAACTCCGTTTCGCCCGACCCCAGGGCTCGGACTCAGCCCTGGCCTCAGCCGACGGTCTCCGCCTCGCCCGACCCTGGGGCTCGGACTCGACCTCGGCCTCGGAAGACAGACTCGACCTCGACCTCGGAGGAGCCTCCACATCGCCCAACCTAGGGCACGGACCGACCACGTCAACAGGAGGTGCCATCATTACCCTACCCCGAGCTGACTCAGGCTACGGGAAACAAGACCGGCGTCCCATCTGGCTCGCTCCGCCAGACAAGCAATGATGGCGCCCCACACGCTCTATGACGACGGCGGCTCTCAGCCCCCTTACGAAAGCAAGAGGACGTCAGCAAGGACTCGACAGCTCCGACAGCTGTCCTTCCGCTAGGCTCCAGCGCTCCTCCGACGGCCACGACACCACACGAACCTGGTGCCAAAACCTCTCCGGCTGCCACGATGGCATGTACTTAGGGCGCTAGCTCTCCTCCGCTAGACACGTTAGCACTCTGCTACACCCCCATTGTACACCTGGATCCTCTCCTTACGCCTATAAAATGAAGGGCTAGGGCCCTCTTACAGAGGGTTGGCCGCGCGGGGAAGAGAACGGGACAGGCGCTCGCGTGAGGCCGCTCGCTCCCTCCCGCGTGGACGCTTGTAACCCCCTACTGCAAGCGCACCCGACCTGGGCGCGGGACAAACACGAAGGCCGCGGGATTTCCACCTCTCTCTCTCTCTCCGGCTGCCTTTTCCCCCCTTCGCGCTCCGTCTCGCGCCGACCCATCTGGGCTGGGGCACGCGACGACAGTTTACTCGTCGGTCCAGGGACCCCCCGGTCTCGAAACGCCGACAGTTGGCGCGCCAGGTAGGGGCCTGCTGCGTGTTGATGAACAGCTTCCCGTCAAGCTCCAGATGGGCAGTCTTCAGCAACCTTTCCAGCCCGGGACGGTGCTCCGTTTCGGGAGTCTTGAGTTCATGTCCTTCGACGGCAGCTACGACATGATACTCCTTCCCTCGCCGTGCGACAACGACAATGGCGGCCGACAGCCCGCCCGCCGGCGGCGGAATCGACGACGTCTTCCCCGCGCGGTGGAAGAACAACATTCGAGCTCACCCCGCTCTCTCCCCCGCCGACGGAGGAGGAGGCGGGGCAACCAAGGCCAAGCAGGAGGCAGCGCCTCGTCGGCTGTCGAGCGAGTCGACGGCGCCGGCGCCCCAACGGGGGGCACGTCGGGCCTCGACCTCGCGTATGAGACGAAGACGAGCGCCGTCTCCCCGCAACACGCCAATCCCAAGCAAACGGACGACGCCAGCACGCTCGCGAAGGACTTGCTGGGCGTCACCCTCGTACCTGAGACGACGGTGCAGTCCGTCTCTGACGTGACTTCGTCACCGCCCGTCGACCAAGAGGTACCCACTGATTCCCATCTCACACCTTTTGGATTCAGCCTCGACCCGCCAAGCGACTTCGCTTTGGCGGGCGCTCTCGTAGAGGCGAGTCCAAACCCTCTGGGGTATCGTATGCAGTCGCCCTGGGACCGGCTGACGGACGCCTCGACCTACGGGCCCTCGGGGTCCGAGGAAGACGACATGCCCGACTTCTGTTGGGATTTCTCCGAACTTCGTAACCCCAATGCCAAGCGGGACTTCATGACCGCATGCGACTACTGCCTTTCCGACTGTTCCGACGGTAGCCGCAGCCTCGGCGACGAGGACTGCGGCCTAAGTCGTGAATGTTTCCACGTCGATCAAGGGGGTCCCTCCAAAGGCAACCATCTTGGTATGCCGGAGAACGGTGATCTCCCTAGGCCTGTGCCTCGCGTTGACATCCTACGGGAGCTAGCTGTGGTCCCCGTTCAGGCGGGGGGTCATGACCCACAGCTCGAGCAAATCCGCGAGGTGCAGGCCAGGCTCGACGAGGGAGCAGGAACACTTGAGCCGATCCACCGGGACGTCGGGCAGGAATGGGCGGGCCAGCCTCCGGCCGGGGAAGTGCGTCATCTACCCCAGGGCTTCCAGCACCGCATCGCCGACGATGTCAGGGTGAGGCCGCCACCCGCTTCCAATGGAGTCGGCCAGAACCTGGCTGCAGCAGCAATGCTTCTCCGCGCGATGCCGGAGCCATCAACCACCGAGGGGCGGCGAATCCAGGGAGAGCTCAAGAATCTCCTGGAGGGCGCCGCGGTCCGACGGACCGAAAGCTCCGCCTCCCGAAGGCAGGGGTACCCCTCGGAACATCGCGCCGCGACTTCCCGATTCATGCGGGAAGCCTCGGTCCACACCGAGCGCACGCGCAACACAGCGCCTGCGGCCCCGGGTCGCCTCGGCAACGAGCACCATCACCGCGACCGTCGGGCCCACCTCGACGAGAGGGTGCGCCGAGGCTACCACCCCAGGCGTGGGGGACGCTATGACAGCGGGGAGGATCGGAGTCCCTCGCCCGAACCACCCGGTCCACAGGCTTTCAGTCGCGCCATACGACGGGCGCCGTTCCCGACCCGGTTCCGACCCCCGACTACTATCACAAAGTACTCGGGGGAGACGAGACCGGAACTGTGGCTCGCGGACTACCGGCTGGCCTGCCAACTGGGTGGAACGAACGATGACAACCTCATCATCCGCAACCTCCCCCTGTTCCTCTCCGACACCGCTCGCGCCTGGTTGGAGCACCTGCCTCCGGGGCAGATCTCCAACTGGGACGACCTGGTCCAAGCCTTCGCCGGCAATTTCCAGGGCACGTACGTGCACCCTGGGAACTCCTGGGACCTCCGAAGCTGCCGACAGCAGCCGAGAGAGTCTCTCCGGGACTACATCCGGCGATTCTCGAAGCAGCGCACCGAGCTGCCCAACATCACCGATTCAGATGTCATCGGTGCGTTCCTCGCCGGCACCACTTGCCGCGACGTGGTCAGCAAGCTGGGTCGAAAGACCCCCACCAGGGCGAGCGAGCTGATGGACATCGCCACCAAGTTTGCCTCTAGCCAGGAGGCGGTTGAGGCTATCTTCCGGAAGGACAAGCAGCCCCAGGGCCGCCCACCGAAAGATGCCCCCGAGGCATCAACTCAGCGCGGTGCCAAGAAGAAGGGCAAGAAGAAGTCGCAAGCGAAACGCGACACCGCCGACGCGGACCTTGTCGCCGCCGCCGAGTACAAGAACCCTCGGAAACCCCCCGGAGGTGCCAACCTCTTTGACAAGATGCTCAAGGAGCCGTGCCCCTATCATCAGGGGCCCGTCAAGCACACCCTTGAGGAGTGCGCCATGCTTCGGCGCCACTTCCACAGGGCCGGGCCACCCGCGGAGGGTGGCAGGGCTCGCGACGACGACAAGAAGGAAGATCACCAGGCAGGAGATTCCCCGAGGTCCACGACTGCTTCATGATCTACGGTGGGAAAGCGGCGAATGCCTCGGCTCGGCACCGCAAGCAAGAGCGTCGGGAGGTCTGTTCGGTAAAGGTGGCGGCGCCAGTCTACCTAGACTGGTCCGACAAGCCCATCACCTTCGACCAAGCCGACCACCCCGACCACGTGCCGAGCCCGGGGAAATACCCGCTCGTTGTCGACCCCATCATCGGCGACGTCAGGCTCACCAAGGTCCTCATGGACGGAGGCAGCAGCCTCAACATCATCTACGTCGAGACCCTCGGGCTCCTGCTGAAAGTCGCCTAGAGGGGGGGGGGGTGAATAGGGCGAAACTGAAATTTACAAAATTAATCACAACTACAAGCCGGGTTAGCGTTAGAAATATAATAGAGTCCGCGAGAGAGGGTGCAAAACAAATCACAAGCGGATGAAGAGTGAGACACGTGGATTTGTTTTACCGAGGTTCGGTTTTCGCAAACCTACTCCCCGTTGAGGAGGCCACAAAGGCCGGGTCTCTTTCAACCCTTACCCTCTCTCAAACGGTCCCTCGGACCGAGTGAGCTTTCTCTTCTCAATCACTTGGAACACAAAGTACCCACAAGGACCACCACAAGATTGGTGTCTCTTGCCTCAATTACAAGTGAGTTTGATTGCAAGAAAGATTGAAAGAAAGCACGATTGCAAAAGCCAAGCGACAAGAGCGACAGATAACACACGGATCACTTTCTCTCTCAAGTCACTAATCACTAATGATCTCTTATCTCAATTGTGAAACTTGGAGAGATGGAGGCTTTGAATGTGTCTTGGAATGGATTGCTAGCTCTTGTATTGAATGTTGAAGGTTGGAATGCTTGGGTGAAGTGAATGGAGGTGGTTGGGGTGGTATTTATAGCCCCCAACCACTTCCTAGCCGTTGCTCCATTCTGCCAACCACGGACGGTCCGCCCGCCTGGTCCGGACGGTCCGCGCCTGTAGATCAACGGCTGAAAATGCAACGGTCAGCAGTAACGGCTATATCAACGGCTATATTGCATTTAATGCGTCGTCAGATGTCAGATAAAGTCAGGCGCGGACGGTCCGGTCGAGCACCCCGGACGGTCCGCGCGGACGCTATAATTCATTTTTCCGAACCCGTCACCTTCGGGTTTTTCGGTTCCTCACCTACCGGACGGTCCGCGCCTGAGGCCGGACGGTCCGCGCGAGGTCCCAGACGGTCCGCTCTTTTCCTTCGGACGGTCCATAGTGCAGACTTAGATTTTTGCATTGGTCCTGTCCGAGGGTCATCCTGGTGGTGCGGACGGTCCGCGCTTGGTCTGTTTCTCCAAAAAGCTTCTCCTGTCCGGAATAATCTACGGTATTCCGGACAGTCGATTTAGTATTTTTGTAGATGAACCTTTGGCACCTGTAGAACATATATTCTAGAGCAAACTAGTTAGTCCAATAATTTGTGTTGGGCAATTCAACCACCAAAATTATATAAGAACTAGGTGTAAGCCTAATTCCCTTTCAATCTCCCCCTTTTTGGTGATTGATGCCAACACAAACCAAAGCAAATATAGAAGTGCATAATTGAACTAGTTTGCGTAATGTAAGTGCAAAGGTTGCTTGGAATTGAGCCAATATAAATACTTACAAGATATGCATGGATTGTTTCTTTCATTCTTAATATTTTGGACCACGCTTGCACCACACGTTTTGTTTTTGCAAATTCTTTTGTAAATCCTTTTCAAAAGTTCTTTTGCAAATAGTCAAAGGTAAATGAATAAGATTTTGCAAAGCATTTTCAAGATTTGAAATTTTCTCCCCCTGTTTCAAATGCTTTTCCTTTGACTAAACAAAACTCCCCCTAAATGAAATCCTCCTCTTAGTGTTCAAGAGGGTTTTGATGTAACAATTTTGAAATACTACTTTCTCCCCCTTTGGAACACAAAAGATACCAAATTGATATTTATTTGAAAATTATTTTAAAATTAGGTGGTGGTGCGGTCCTCTTGCTTTGGGCCAATACTCTCTCCCCCTTTGGCATGAATCGCCAAAAAACGGATACTTGGAATGAAGTAAGGGCCCGTTCTAGCTACTTTCTCCCCTTTGGCAAGGAAAACATATAAGTGAAGATTATACCAAAGATGGAGAGTGATGTGGAGCGACGGCGAAGGATGAGTAGTAGAGTGGAGTGGAAGCCTTTGTCTTTGCCGAAGACTCCAATTCCCTTTCAATATACCTATGACTTGGTTTGAAATATACTTGAAAAACACATTAGTCATAACATATAAAAGAGACATGATCAAAGGTATATTTATAAGCTATGTGTGCAAATTAGCAAATGAAATTCCTAGAATCAAGAATATTGAGCTCATGCCTAAGTTTGGTAAAAGTTTGTTCATCAAGTGGCTTGGTAAAGATATCGGCTAATTGATCTTTAGTGTTAATGTATGAAATCTCGATATCCCCCTTTTGTTGGTGATCCCTAAGAAAATGATACCGAATGGCTATGTGTTTAGTGCGGCTATGCTCAACGGGATTATCCGCCATGCGGATTGCACTCTCATTATCACATAGAAGAGGAACTTTGGTTAATTTGTAACCGTAGTCCCGCAGGGTTTGCCTCATCCAAAGCAATTGCGCGCAACAATGGCCTGCGGCAATGTACTCGGCTTCGGCGGTAGAAAGAGCGACTGAATTTTGCTTCTTTGAAGCCCAAGACACCAAGGATCTTCCCAAGAACTGGCAAGTCCCCGATGTGCTCTTTCTATTAATTTTACAACCCGCCCAATCGGCATCGGAATAACCAAGTAAATCAAATGTGGATCCCCGAGGGTACCAAAGCCCAAACTTAGGAGTATAAGCCAAATATCTCAAGATTCGTTTTACGGCCGTAAGGTGGGATTCCTTAGGGTCGGATTGGAATCTTGCACACATGCATACAGAAAGCATAATGTCCGGTCGAGATGCACATAAATAAAGCAATGAACCAATCATCGACCGGTATACCTTTTGATCCACAGACTTACCTCCCGTGTCGAGGTCGAGATGTCCATTGGTTCCCATGGGTGTCTTGATGGGCTTGGCATCCTTCATTCCAAACTTGGTTAAAATGTCTTGTGTATACTTTGTTTGGCAAATGAAAGTGCCCTCTTGGAGTTGCTTGACTTGGAATCCTAGAAAATACTTCAACTCCCCCATCATAGACATCTCGAATTTTTGTGTCATGATCCTACTAAATTCTTCACATGTAGATTCGTTAGTAGACCCAAATATGATATCATCAACATAAATTTGGCATACAAACAAATCATTGTCAAGAGTTTTAGTGAATAAAGTAGGATCGGCCTTGCCGACTTTGAAGCCATTTGCAATAAGGAAATCTCTAAGGCATTCATACCATGCTCTTGGGGCTTGCTTGAGCCTATAAAGCGCCTTAGAGAGCCTATAGACATGATTAGGATACTCACTGTCTTCAAAGCCGGGAGGTTGCTCAACATAGACCTCTTCCTTGATTAGTCCATTGAGGAAGGCACTCTTAACGTCCATTTGGTAAAGCTTGAAGCCATGGTAAGTAGCATAGGCTAATAATATGCGAATTGACTCAAGCCTAGCTACGGGTGCATAGGTTTCACCGAAATCCAAACCTTCGACTTGGGAGTATCCCTTGGCCACAAGTCGAGCTTTGTTCCTAGTCACCACACCATGCTCGTCTTGTTTGTTGCGGAAGACCCACTTGGTTCCTACAACATTTTGGTTAGGACGTGGAACTAAATGCCATACCTCATTCCTCGTGAAGTTGTTGAGCTCTTCTTGCATCGCCATCACCCAATCCGAATCTTGAAGTGCTTCCTCTATCCTATGTGGCTCAATAGAGGAAACAAAAGAGTAATGCTCACAGAAATGTGCAACCCGAGATCGAGTGGTTACCCCCTTATGAATGTCGCCGAGGATGGTGTCGACGGGGTGATCTCGTTGGATTGCTTGGTGGACTCTTGGGTGTGGCGGCCTTGGTTGTTCATCCTCCTTGTCTTGATCATTTGCATCTCCCCCTTGATCATTGCCATTATCTTGAGGTGGCTCATCTCTTTGATCTTCTCCTTCATCAACTTGAGCCTCGTCCTCATTTTGAGTTGGTGGAGATGCTTGTGTGGAGGAGGATGGTTGATCTTGTGTATTTGGAGGCTCTTCGAATTCCTTAGGGCACACATCCCCAATGGACATGTTCCTTAGCGCGATGCACGGAGCCTGTTCTTCACCTATCTCATCAAGATCAATTTGCTCTACTTGAGAGCCGTTAGTTTCATCAAACACAACGTCACAAGAAACTTCAACTAGTCCTGAGGACTTGTTAAAGACTCTATATGCCCTTGTGTTTGAATCATAGCCTAGTAAAAAACCTTCTACAGTTTTAGGAGCAAATTTAGATTTTCTACCTCTCTTAACAAGAATAAAGCATTTGCTACCAAAAACTCTAAAATATGAAATGTTGGGCTTTTTACCGGTTAGGAGTTCATAGGATGTCTTCTTGAGGATTCGGTGTAGATATAACCGGTTGATGGCGTAGCAAGCGGTGTTGACCGCCTCGGCCCAAAACCGATCCGGTGTCTTGTACTCATCAAGCATGGTTCTTGCCATGTCCAATAGAGTTCGATTCTTCCTCTCCACTACACCATTTTGTTGTGGCGTGTAGGGAGAAGAGAACTCATGCTTGATGCCTTCCTCCTCAAGGAAGCCTTCTATTTGTGAGTTCTTGAACTCCGTCCCATTGTCGCTTCTAATTTTCTTGATCCTTAAGCCGAACTCATTTTGAGCCCGTCTCAAGAATCCCTTTAAGGTCTCTTGGGTATGGGATTTTTCCTGCAAAAAGAACACCCAAGTGAAGCGAGAATAATCATCCACAATAACTAGACAGTACTTACTCCCGCCGATGCTTATGTAAGCGATCGGGCCAAATAAATCCATGTGTAGGAGCTCCAGTGGCCCTTCACTTGTCATGATGTTCTTGTGTGGATGATGAGTGCCAACTTGCTTCCCGGCTTGGCATGCGCTACAAACCCTGTCTTTCTCAAAATGAACATTTGTTAGTCCTAAAATGTGTTCTCCCTTTAGAAGCTTATGAAGATTCTTCATTCCAACATGGGCTAGTCGGCGGTGCCAGAGCCAACCCAAGTTAGTCTTAGCAATTAAGCAAGTGTTGAGTTCAGCTCTATCAAAATCTACCAAGTATAGCTGACCCTCTAACACTCCCTTAAATGCTATTGAATCATCACTTCTTCTAAAGACAGTGACACCTACATCAGTAAATAGACAGCTGTAGCCCATTTGACATAATTGGGATACGGAAAGCAAATTGTAATCTAAAGAATCTACAAGAAAAACATTGGAAATAGTATGGTCAGGTGATATAGCAATTTTACCCAATCCTTTGACCAAACCTTGATTTCCATCCCCGAATGTGATAGCTCGTTGGGGATCTTGGTTTTTCTCATATGAGGAGAACATCTTCTTCTCCCCTGTCATGTGGTTTGTGCACCCGCTGTCGAGTATCCAACTTGAGCCCCCGGATGCATAAACCTACAAAACAATTTTAGTTCTTGACTTTAGGTACCCAAACAGTTTTGGGTCCTTTGGCATTAGAAACAAGAACTTTGGGTACCCAAACACAAGTCTTAGAGCCCTTGTGTTTGCCCCCAACAATCTTGGCAACTACTTTGCCGGATTTGCTAGTGAGCACATAAGAAGCATCAAAAGTTTTAAATGAAATAGCATGATCATTTGATGCATTAGGAGTTTTCTTCTTAGGCAACTTAGCACGGGTTGGTTGCCTAGAACTAGATGTCTCACCCTTATACATAAAAGCATGATTAGGGCCAGAGTGAGACTTCCTAGAGTGAGTTCTCCTAATTTTGCTCACGGGATAACCGGCAGGGTACAAAATGTAACCCTCGTTATCCTGAGGCATGGGAGCCTTGCCCTTAACAAAGTTAGACAAATTTTTAGGAGGGGCATTAAGTTTGACATTGTCTCCCCTTTGGAAGCCAATGCCATCCTTGATGCCCGGGCGTCTCCCATTATAGAGCATACTTCTCGCAAATTTAAACTTTTCATTTTCCAAGTTATGCTCTGCAATTTTAGCATCTAATTTTGCTATATGATCATTTTGTTGTTTAATTAAGATCATGTGATCATGAATAGCATCAATATCAATATCTCTACATCTAGTACAAATAGAAACATGCTCAATAGTAGATGTAGAGGGTGTGCAAGATTTTAATTCTTCAACCTTAGCATGCAACATATCATTCTTAGTCCTAAGGTCGGAAATTGTAACATTGCAAACATCTAATTCTTTAGCCTTAGCAATTAATTTCTCATTCTCATTTCTAAGGCTAGCAATAGAAACATTCAACTCATCAATCCTAGCAAGTAAATCAACATTATCATTTCTAGGATTGGAAGTTGAATCTATACAAACATGAGAATCAACCTTAGCAGTTAATTTAGCATTTTCATTTCTAAGGTTGTTAATGGTCTCATGGCAAGTGCTTAGCTCACTAGACATGTTGGGGACTTGTTCTCAAATGCTATGAGTTAAGAACAAGGCAACATAGAAAATGTTAATCGTTAAAGCCCTTCGTCCTTCGAAGCATTATTTCCTTTAGGATATAATGGTTTCTGGACGAAGGTTATGAAGGACGTATTTCCATAAATTCATCATACAGTGACGAAGGATGAAATGTAAGAAATATAAAAGACAACATAAACAATTATCTATTATTATTAGGCATAAACAGGAATATCATTGAATTACAAGTGTACCTTCAACTGGAAGGAGATGATAGTACAAGCGTGACGCAAAAAGCGAATGCCCAGTCAGCGTGAACAGTACGGGAGTACTGTTCACCTATTTATAGGCGCGGGACACAACCCATACAAAATTACATTCATGCCCTTTACAGTTGATAATAACTCTATAGTAATCTGTCGAGGTCTAAATAGCCTTTTCATCTTTAAGTCGGTTTCACTTTCTGCTGTCACGCCGAAGCTTTCCTGCTCACACCTTCGACGTTGTACCAACCTTCGTATTATTCTGGTCTACTGTGATGCCGACTTGAGTCCGAAGATACCTGTTCACACATTATACTCCAGAAATACTGTTAGATCCTGTTTTTGAGGACCTTCGGATGCCGAAGGTCCCCAACAGTAGCCCCTCGCAATATTAATTTGTTTAAAATAATAAATTTAGATTGCGACATGGACGAAGGCTTTACGCCGAAGGTCCGAAAAAACACCTTCCCTTTGCTAGAATAGCAACATTCACTGACAAGCGGGGTCTTTCAATTTTCAACGCACTTGGCGTATAAATACGGTCATACCGCAAACTCATTTGACACGCTCTCTGGCCAACTGCTCCCGCTCACTCAATTTTTAGCTCTTGTGCACTAAGATTTGTTAAGCCTTTAGTTTTGAAGCTTCGGCTTTGAAATAGTTTTTAGTGTCTCCGAAGATGTCTGAGGATAAGAAGACTGCTGCTGAGATGAAGCTGAGCCTGGACGAAGAGAAAAACTTGGGGTTTCTTATAGCGATGTCAAAGACCAATACAGAAAAAATCACCAAGGAGATTCTGGAAGGTTTGTCTGAAGATACTGGTGACAGTGACAGCTATGATGTGGACAGTGGTGGTGAAGACTCCGAAGATCGTCCCTGGCGACCAAGCCATTCAGTTTATGGTAAATCAACTATCAAAGAGAATCATCTTGTCAACATGAGAGGAAGGTATTTCCGGGATTTATCCATTGTGAGGGCCGACGAAGGGGAAAAAACGTGCCCACACCCTGAAGAGAATGAAGTCGTAGTGTACCGAAGCTTTTTGAAAGCTGGTCTGCGATTTCCCTTGAGCAGCTTCGTCGTGGAGGTGTTGAAAATCTTCGAAGTCTATCTTCACCAACTTACCCCCGAAGCAATCATAAGGCTGAATATCTTCGTGTGGGCCGTGAGAAGCCAAGGTCTGAAGCCTGATGCAAAAAGCTTCTACAATATACACGAATTATCATACAAAACAAAACCTTGGGGTAAGGAACAGTATCACAATAATTTTGGCTGCTATAGTTTCGTTTCTCGGTCTGGGTCAAGCTGCCCCGTGCCAACCTTTCGGAAGAGATGGCCCGACGACTGGATGACAGAATGGTTTTATGTGAAGAATGATCTGACAGTACGAGAAGATATCAAAGGTATAATTATGCGCCCTATTTGGCAAAGCTTCGGCCTTCGGAGGCCAAAGGTTGAAATGAATGAAGCTGCCGAAGAATGCCAGAGGGCCTTCGGCGTTATCTGTTCTTTTATTGGAACGAGGGACTTAGTACAAGAGCATATCGCCTTCAGGGTATGGCCGCTCGCGGAGAAATGGGAAATGCCACAAGAAACCATAAAAGAGGCCGACGAAGGTAGACTTATCAGGTTGAAATACACTTTTAAATTTGGAGATAAATTCGTTGAGCCAGATGATGACTGGTTAAAAAGCATTGAAAATTTAAGTGATGAACTGCTTGGGGCTTATTCGAAGGCCGAAGACACTGCAATGTCAGCAGCCTTCGGAGGCCGAAAAAAGAAGAGGCTAAATCGGGTATTTGATGCAATCGGGTTTGTCTACCCTGACTATTGCTATCCTATTCGAAGGCAGAAGAGAAAAAACACAACCTCTGCAAAAGAAGAAGCCGCAACTGCTCCTAGCGAGCCAGAACCGAAAAGAAAGAAGATAAAGGTCCTCACACATCGGCCGCGCTATATTGAACCGGCTTCGGTGCCTGAGTTTACCGGAGAAACCTCTTCGGCCACCGAAGCTGAAAAACCAACCGAGCCAACCTTGCTGCCAGAAGTCACAGAAACGGCTGAAATGCCAACAAAAATAGAATTGGAACAATCAAAGACTTTGTTATCAGAAACGAAAGAGAAGGCCGAAGCACCGTCCACAGAAAAAAATGGAAGAAGTAAAAGAAGCAACGGAGGGATCAAAAACATCAGAAGTTTTGAGTCCTGCAGCAAATATTGAGGCAGTAAAAAACCAAAAGGTGCCAGCAGTGACTCCGAAAAGGAAGAGAATGGTCAACGTGCTAGATGTTCTGGAGACAATTAAATCTTCAAGCACACCTCCGAAGGAGACTGCTGTCATCCCCGAAGGAAAAACTGAAATCTCTGATACTAAGGCTCCAGAACAAGAAACTGAAGCCGAAGCTGGGTCCTCAGAACCCACGAAAATAAAATCCCTGGAATTCGAAGAAGAAAAAATTGCAGAGCCAACTTTTGTTGAAGAAATCAGTGCTGCTGTCCCCGAAGCATCTCCCAAAGTCCTTGATTATATTATTCGCCATGCTTCGGGGAAACAACTATCAGGAAAAGAAAAACAAGAGGCCCAACTTTACGCCCAAAAACTAAAGTATCCAAAGGGGGCATTAATATTCAATGGCAGTGGAGAAGAAGACTTTTTGTATTGCCTCCCTGACAGCAAAGAGATTTCTGTCTGTCGGGAGATGAGCAAGAGCTTCGAATTCCCAACACTGGAAGACGGGCTCTCAGTGCTGTCGAAAAATGATTTGGCCGACAGCCTGGCGTATAATAGCTTGAAGGTGCAACAAATGGAATCTTTGCATTTTTTGTTGAAACCAAAATTTTTCGTTTGTTTAAACCTATTGACACACACATATTTCTCTTTGCAGGGCCTGATACTTAGCAATGCCCTCAGGGCACAGAAAGATGCTGAAGACGAAGGGTGTACTAAAGCCCTGAGCAACCTTCGTTCCGAAGTACTTGAACTGAGGAACGAAGGTCTCGAGAAAGATAAAATATTACACTCATTGATAAATAAAATAAAGGAAGACGAAGCTGCTTTTAAAGGTCAAGCTGAAGCTCATAAACGCGAACTTGAAGATCTTCGGAAACAACTGGCCAGAGCCAAGGAAGAACGTATACTTGAAGAAACAAAGCGAGAACTCAGCGACCAATGGGCAGATCACTTAGAAGGAACTGTTGAAGAGCTTCGGTCGTCCAAGAAGAGATGCTATAACAAATCTATAGAATGTGTCAAGAAGTTAAGGGCTAGCTTTGCCAAGGTCGGCGCATTCTCAAGTGAGGAAAACTTTACGAGAGGCAATCCCGAAGGTCCCATCGAATGGATCGACCACGAAGCTGAAGCCTTCGAAGAAATTTTAAATAGCCGTGGAGATATATGTGCCTTCTCGGGTGCCAGAGGAATTGCCACTATTTTAGAGAAAAAAAGGCTGCGAACATGTAAAGATTCTAGCGCAATCCGAAGGTGCTTTGCCCTTCGAAGATGCAAGGGATCCATCGGCCGAAGCTAGCATGGTTGGTGGAAAATTTTTCACCGATATCTGGGATAATGGTGGCCGAGAAATGGCCCGAGAGATTATTCAAAGAAGCGAAAAGGGCATTCACGATGCTAGAGAAGTAGCTGAGGCTGCTGAGAAGAGCGCAGAGCCCGAAGGTCAATTAGGTATTATCTAATAGTTTTTATTGTGCTGTAATTTTAGGTTTTAAGATTCGTTTGCAATTTATCATAGCAATGTAGCCGTATCCTGTTCTACTTCAGATTCTGCTAAAGCCCCTTCGGACCCTCAGCCGAAAGGAGACGACGAAATAAAAAAGATGGCTGAAGCTATTATGGACGAAGTCGTCAATCGGCTCCTAAACGAAGCTGCAGAAGTCGTTTTGAGAGAGGATTAAGTATTATTGTAAAAACTTTTGAGATGTAATATATTGTAACATTTTGTAACCCTGAATGTAATATACCTATTTTTTCTTGCTTAATTCTTTACGATGCATGAAACTTTACACGTACCGCTTTTGAGTCTTTGACGAAAAAACACCTTCCCTTCTTTTCATGCTTCGTGAAGAAGAATTTTTCAACAATATCCAGTGTTCTGATGAATAATATCCAGGCTTCATGAAAATATTTTCCGAAGCTACACCTCCGAAGATCAATAATGTATCTCCTTGTGACAGTATGATTTTTCCCTTTTTTCAAAACGTTCTTCTGTAGATTAATATTGTGTCCACCTCTTGTGCCATATGCAACATGATGTATGATGCTTATGCTATGCGACATGATGCGATGATGTTATGTTATGTGAGGCGATGCTTATTCCGAAGATGCACACGCATCCCTGCAATAAAACACATAATCTTTTACAAGCCTCCCTTAGGAGCTTCTTCGCCTTTTACTTCAGCGGAATCAGCGTTTATTTTTCGCTGTAAGCCTCCCTTAGGAGCTTCTTCGCCTTTTACTTTCAGCGGTATTCGCGTTGACTTTTCGCGCTTCGCCTTTTACTTAGGCGGTATCAGCGTTGACTTTTCGCTGTATGCTCTGCATTCCCTTTGGAACGACTTTGGAGCAGAAAACTTACACTGCGCTCCCTCTGGAGCGGCTTTTTGTGACTTCGGCAAACTTACTCTGCGTTCCTTAGAACGACTTTTTGTTACTCCGAAGAATTTTCAATAGTTCGAAGGTCCTTTTTGTTGTCACACGTCTTTCAACAATTTAAGCCTGTGAAGAAGATATATTTTCCTTGTGTGAATCAACGAAACTATTTACATGAAACCTGAACAATGTCCTTTATTACAGAAAATAAAACTGAATGAAAAAGATTGCTATTAAGGTAGGATATTTGTCAATAGATATGCTTTGACTCTGGCACAGTGCTGTTGACTGTGCGAGCTTCGGACTGCTCTCTGAAGTCCCTTTGGTGTGGAGCATATTGGCTCCCTTCTGGCTGTTGGCCTTGTTGTAGCGGTGGTGGAGGCGGAGGTTGTTGCCAGGAAGCCTGAGGTTGACTCGCCGAAGCAACAGAAACTGCAGGGTGATTGCCTACATACTCTGGGATGTAAGGCGAATGATACGAAGCAGTGTGCATGACCTGCTTCGGCTGAACCTGTTGTGCTGTCGCTTCGGCTATTTCTTTCTGCTTCTGGATGGTAACATGGCACATTCTGGTGGTATGACCTTTGTTCTCACCACAGAATAAGCAGAAGATTCTTCTCGGTTGATCGCCAAATCTTCCTCCGAAGCCCCTGGCGCCTCTGCCTCTTGGAGCTGGTGGTCGGAAGGAGCCTTGCTGTTGCCCCGAAGCCTGTGAGGAACATTGTGGCCTTTGCTGTTGGCTCCCTCTATCATCATTTTGTGTAGAGTTATGAATTGATCTAACGTGCCTCGGGTAGAACCTCCCTCCGAAGCCCCTGGTCATTTCAGAAAACCTGAAAGCCTCCTCCCTCCTTTGGCGAAAATCATTATCGGCCCGAATGTACTCGTCCATCTTCTGGAGCAGCTTCTCCAAAGTTTGAGGGGGCTTCCTAGCGAAGTATTGAGCTGATGGTCCTGGCCGAAGCCCCTTGATCATGGCCTCAATGACAATTTCGTTGGGCACCGTTGGTGCTTGTGCCCTCAAACGCAAGAACCTTTGGACATACGCCTGAAGGTATTCTTCGTGATCCTGGGTGCACTGGAACAAAGCTTGAGCAGTGACCGACTTCGTCTGAAACCCTTGAAAGCTAGTTAACAACAAGTCCTTCAGCTTCTGCCATGAAGTGATCGTTCCTGGTCGAAGGGAGGAATACCAGGTTTGAGCAACACTCCTGACAGCCATAACAAAAGATTTGGCCATGACTGCAGCATTGCCACCATACGAAGATACTGTTGCTTCATAGCTCATCAAAAACTGCTTCGGGTCTGAGTGGCCATCAAATACGGGAAGCTGAGGCGGCTTGTAGGACGGAGGCCAAGGTGTAGCCTGCAGCTCAGCGGACAGAGGAGAAGCATCATCAAAAACAAAATTCCCATGATGGAAATTGTCATACCAGTCATCTTCATTGGGAAAACCCTCCTGATGAAGGTCTTGGTGCTGAGGCCTTCGGTGTTGTTCATCCTGAGCAAGATGACGAACTTCTTCAGAGGCTTCGTCTATCTGCCTCTGCAGTTCAGCTAGCCTGGCCATCTTTTCTTTCTTCCTCTGTACTTGTTGATGAAGCATTTCCATATCTCTGATTTCTTGATCTATCTCGTCCTCTGGTGGTGTCGGGCTGACAGCCTTCCTTTTCTGGCTTCGGGCCTCCCGAAGGGAGATTGTCTCCTGATTGTGATCCAGTGGTTGCAGAGCTGCAACCCCAGTCGCTGAAGCTTTCTTCGGCGCCATAACGAAGGTTTATGATCGCCGAAGGTGTTCAAAAAACTCGAAGAGTGGAAGTGGGTTCACCGGAGGTGGGCGCCAATGTTGGGGACTTGTTCTCAAATGCTATGAGTTAAGAACAAGGCAACATAGAAAATGTTAATCGTTAAAGCCCTTCGTCCTTCGAAGCATTATTTCCTTTAGGATATAATGGTTTCTGGACGAAGGTTATGAAGGACGTATTTCCATAAATTCATCATACAGTGACGAAGGATGAAATGTAAGAAATACAAAAGACAACATAAACAATTATCTATTATTATTAGGCATAAACAGGAATATCATTGAATTACAAGTGTACCTTCAACTGGAAGGAGATGATAGTACAAGCGTGACGCAAAAAGCGAATGCCCAGTCAGCGTGAACAGTACGGGAGTACTGTTCACCTATTTATAGGCGCGGGACACAACCCATACAAAATTACATTCATGCCCTTTACAGTTGATAATAACTCTATAGTAATCTGTCGAGGTCTAAATAGCCTTTTCATCTTTAAGTCGGTTTCACTTTCTGCTGTCACGCCGAAGCTTTCCTGCTCACACCTTCGGCGCTGTACCAACCTTCGTATTATTCTGGTCTACTGTGATGCCGACTTGAGTCCGAAGATACCTGTTCACACATTATACTCTAGAAATACTGTTAGATCCTGTTTTTGAGGACCTTCGGATGCCGAAGGTCCCCAACAACACAATTTTTCACATTTTTCTACCTCTAGAGCATAAGCATTTTTAACCTTAACATGCTTTTTGTTTTCCTTAATAAGGAAGTCCTCTTGAGAGTCCAAGAGATCATCCTTCTCATGAATAGCACTAATCAATTCATTTAATTTTTCCTTTTGTTGCATGTTAAGATCGGCAAAAAGGGTACGCAAATTATTCTCCTCATCACTAGCATTATCATCACTAGAGGATTCATATTTCGTGGAGGACTTAGATTTAACCTTCTTCCTTTTGCCGTCCTTTGCCATGAGGCACTTGTGGCCGACGTTGGGGAAGAGGAGTCCCTTGGTGACGGCGATGTTGGCGGCGTCCTCGTCGGAAGAGGACTCGGTGGAGCTCTCGTCGGAGTCCCATTCCCGGCAAACATGGGCATCGCCACCCTTCTTCTTGTAGTACTTCTTCTTTTCTCTCCTCTTTCCCTTCTTGTCGTCGCCCCTGTCACTGTCACTAGATATAGGACATTTTGCAATGAAATGACCGGGCTTACCACATTTGTAACACACTTTCTTGGAGCGGGGTTTGTAGTCCTTCCCCCTCCGTTGCTTGAGGATTTGGCGAAAGCTTTTAATGATTAAAGCCATCTCCTCATTGTCGAGCTTGGAGGCGTCAATTGGTTGTCTACTTGGTGTAGACTCCTCCTTCTTTTCCTCCGTCGCCTTGAAGGCCACTGGTTGCGCCTCGGACATGGAGGGTTCGTCAAGCTCGTTGATCTTCTTTGATCCTTTAATCATACATTCAAAGCTCACAAAATTCCCGATAACTTCCTCGGGGGTCATTAGTGGGTATCTAGGATTACCACGAATTAATTGAACTTGAGTGGGGTTAAGAAAAATGAGAGCTCTTAGAATAACCTTAACCACCTCATGGTCGTCCCACTTTTTGCTCCCGAGGTTGCGCACTTGGTTCACCAAGGTTTTGAGCCGGTTGTACATATCTTGTGGCTCCTCCCCTTGGCGAAGACGGAAGCGACCGAGCTCCCCCTCGATCGTTTCCCGCTTGGTGATCTTGGTGAGTTCATCACCCTCGTGCGCGGTCTTGAGTAGGTCCCAAATCTCCTTTGCATTCTTCAACCCTTGCACTTTGTTGTATTCCTCCTTGCTTAAAGAGGCGAGGAGTATGGTTGTGGCTTGGGAGTTGAAGTGCTTGATTTGGGCCACTTCGTCCGTATCATAATCCTCATCCCCTACAGAAGGTACCTGTGCTCCAAACTCAACAACATTCCATATACTTTTGTGGAGTGAGGTTAGATGAAATTTCATTAAATCACTCCACCTAGCATAATCTTCGCCATCAAAAGTTGGCGGTTTGCCTAATGGAACGGAAAGTAATGGAGTATGTCTAGATGTACGGGGATAGTGTAAGGGGATCTTACTAAACTTCTTGCGCTCTTGGTGCTTAGAAGTTACGGACGGTGCATCGGAGTCGGAGGTGGATGTTGATGAAGTGTCGGTCTCATAGTAGACCACCTTCCTCATCCTCTTGTGCTTGTCGCCTTTCCGATGCGACTTGTGGGAAGAAGATTTTTCCTTCTTCTCCTTGTGGTGTGAGGAAGAAGATCTTTTCTCCTTCCGTTTGGAGGAGTCCTTCTTCTCCTTCCTCTTGGTGCGGGACTCTTCCGATGAAGTGCTCCCGTGGCTTGTAGTGGGCTTGTCGCCGGTCTCCATCTCCCTCTTGGTGTGATCTCCCGACATCACTTCGAGCGGTTAGGCTCTAATGAAGCACCGAGCTCTGATACCAATTGAAAGTCGCCTAGAGGGGGGGTGAATAGGGCGAAACTGAAATTTACAAAATTAATCACAACTACAAGCCGGGTTAGCGTTAGAAATATAATAGAGTCCGCGAGAGAGGGTGCAAAACAAATCGCAAGCAGATGAAGAGTGAGACACGTGGATTTGTTTTACCGAGGTTCGGTTTTCGCAAACCTACTCCCCGTTGAGGAGGCCACAAAGGCCGGGTCTCTTTCAACCCTTACCCTCTCTCAAACGGTCCCTCGGACCGAGTGAGCTTTCTCTTCTCAATCACTTGGAACACAAAGTACCCACAAGGACCACCACAAGATTGGTGTCTCTTGCCTCAATTACAAGTGAGTTTGATTGCAAGAAAGATTGAAAGAAAGCACGATTGCAAAAGCCAAGCGACAAGAGCGACAGATAACACACGGATCACTTTCTCTCTCAAGTCACTAATCACTAATGATCTCTTATCTCAATTGTGAAACTTGGAGAGATGGAGGCTTTGAATGTGTCTTGGAATGGATTGCTAGCTCTTGTATTGAATGTTGAAGGTTGGAATGCTTGGGTGAAGTGAATGGAGGTGGTTGGGGTGGTATTTATAGCCCCCAACCACTTCCTAGCCATTGCTCCATTCTGCCGACCGCGGACGGTCCGCCCGCCTGGTCCGGACGGTCCGCGCCTGTAGATCAACGGCTGAAAATGCAACGGTCAGCAGTAACGGATATATCAACGGCTATATTGCATTTAATGCGTCGTCAGATGTCAGATAAAGTCAGGCGCGGACGGTCCGGTCGAGCACCCCGGACGGTCCGCGCGGACGCTATAATTCATTTTTCCGAACCCGTCACCTTCGGGTTTTTCGGTTCCTCACCTACCGGACGGTCCGCGCCTGAGGCCGGACGGTCCGCGCGAGGTCCCAGACGGTCCGCTCTTTTC
The DNA here is from genome assembly GCF_902167145.1 of Zea mays. NCBI lineage: Eukaryota > Viridiplantae > Streptophyta > Magnoliopsida > Poales > Poaceae > Zea > Zea mays. The sequence continues at coordinate 24,794,400 of NC_050100.1, read as the reverse complement.
CTTCGGACGGTCCATAGTGCAGACTTAGATTTTTGCATTGGTCCTGTCCGAGGGTCATCCTGGTGGTGCGGACGGTCCGCCGCAAGGGCCCGGACGGTCCGCGCTTGGTCTGTTTCTCCAAAAAGCTTCTCCTGTCCGGAATAATCTACGGTATTCCGGACAGTCGATTTAGTATTTTTGTAGATGAACCTTTGGCACCTGTAGAACATATATTCTAGAGCAAACTAGTTAGTCCAATAATTTGTGTTGGGCAATTCAACCACCAAAATTATATAAGAACTAGATGTAAGCCTAATTCCCTTTCACCTGCGTGTTGATCTGTCCTCGGTCCGGGCAGGCGCTGCGCCTTTCCACGAGATCATCCCCAGGAAGCGCGTGCAGCCCCTCGGACAACTCGACCTTCCCGTCTGCTTTGGAACACCCTCCAACTTCCGAAGGAAGACCCTCACGTTCAAGGTGGTCGGGTTCCGAGGAACCTACCACGCAGTATTGGGGAGGCCATGCTACGCGAAGTTCATGGCCGTCCCCAACTACACCTACCTCAAGCTCAAGATGCCGGGCCCCAACAGGGTCATCACCGTCGGCCCCACGTACCGACACGCGTTCGAATGTGACGTGGAGTGCGTGGAGTACGCCGAGGCCCTCGCCGAGTCCGAGGCCCTCATCGCCGACCTGGAGAGCCTCTCTAAGGAGGTGCTAGACGTGAAGCGCCACGCCGGCAACTTCGAGCCAGCGGAGACGGTTAAGTCCGTCCCCCTCAACCCCAGCAGCGACGCCTCCAAGCAGATCCGGATCGGCTTCGAGCTCGATCCCAAATAGGAAGCAGTGCTCGTCGACTTTCTCCGTGCAAACGCCGACGTTTTCGCGTGGAGTCCCTCGGACATGCCAGGCATACCGAGGGATGTCGCCGAGCACTCGCTGGATATCCGAGCTGGAGCCCGACCCGTGAAGCAGCCTCTGCGCCGATTCGACGAAGAAAAGCGCAGAGCCATAGGCGAGGAGATCCACAAGCTAATGGCGGCAGGGTTCATCAAAGAGGTATTCCATCCTGAATGGCTTTCCAACCCTGTGCTTGTGAGAAAGAAAGGAGGGAAATGGCGGATGTGTGTAGACTACACTAGTCTAAACAAAGCATGTCCGAAGGTTCCCTACCCTCTGCCTCGCATCGATCAAATCGTGGATTCCACTGCTGGGTGCGAAACCCTGTCTTTCCTCGATGCCTACTCAGGGTATCACCAAATCAGGATGAAAGAGTCCGACCAGCTCGCGACTTCTTTCATCACACCCTTCGGCATGTACTGCTATGTCACCATGCCGTTCGGCTTGAGGAATGCGGGTGCGACGTACCAGCGGTGCATGAACCATGTGTTCGGTGAACACATTGGCCGGACGGTCGAGGCCTATGTCGATGACATCGTAGTCAAGACAAGGAAAGCCTCCGACCTCCTTTCCGACCTTGAAGTGGCATTCCGATGTCTCAAGGCGAAAGGCATGAAGCTCAATCCCGAAAAGTGTGTCTTCGGGGTACCCCGAGGCATGCTCTTGGGGTTCATCGTCTCCGAGCGGGGCATCGAAGCCAACCCGGAGAAGATCGCGGCCATCACCAACATGGGGCCCATCAAGGACTTGAAAGGCGTACAGAGAGTCACGGGATGTCTTGCGGCTCTGAGCCGCTTCATCTCGTGCCTCGGCGAAAGAGGTCTGCCTCTGTACCGCCTCTTAAGGAAGGCCGAGTGCTTCACTTGGACCCCTGAGGCCGAGTAAGCCCTCGGGAACCTGAAGGCGCTCCTCACGAACGCGCCCATCTTGGTGCCCCCCGCTGCCGGAGAAGCCCTCTTGATCTACGTCGCCGCGACCACTCAGGTGGTTAGCGCCGCGATTATGGTTGAGAGACGAGAAGAGGGGCATGCATTGCCCGTCTAGAGGCCAGTCTACTTCATCAGCGAGGTACCGTCCGAGACCAAGATCCGCTACCCACAAGTTCAGAAGCTGTTATACGTAGTGACCCTGACGCGTCGGAAGTTGCGACACTACTTCGAGTCTCATCCGGTAACTGTGGTGTCAACCTTCCCCCTGGGGGAGATCATCCAGTGCCGAGAGGCCTCGGGTAGAATCGCAAAGTGGGCGGTGGAAGTCATGGGCGAAACAATCTCGTTCGCCCCTCGGAAGGCCATCAAGTCCCAGGTCTTGGCGGACTTCGTGGCTGAATGGGTCGACACCCAGCTCCCAACAGTTCCGATCCAGCCGGAACTCTGAACCATGTTCTTCGACAGGTCGCTGATGAAGACAGGAGCCGGCGTAGGCCTACTCTTCATCTCGCCCCTCGGGAAGCACCTACGCTACGTGCTACGCCTCCATTTCCCGGCGTCCAACAATGTGGCTGAGTACGAGGCTCTGGTCAACGGGTTGCGGATCGCCATCAAGCTAGGGGTCCGACGCCTCGATGCTCGCGGTGACTCGCAGCTCGTCATCGACCAAGTCATGAAGAACTCCCACTGCCGCGACCCGAAGATGGAGGCCAACTGCGATGAGGTTCGACGCCTGGAAGACAAGTTCTACGGGCTCGAGCTCAACCACATCGCCCGGCGCTACAATGAGACTGCGGACGAGCTGGCTAAAATAGCCTCAGGGCGAACAACGGTTCCCCCGGATGTCTTCTCCCGAGACCTGCATCAACCCTCCGTCAAGATCGACGACACGCCCGAGCCCGAGGCACCCTCGGCCCAGCCCGAGGTACCCTCGGCTCGGTCCGAGGCACCCTCAGCTCGGCCCGAGGCACCCTCAGTTCAGCCCGAGGTACCCTCGGCGCCCGAGGGTGAGGCACTGCGCATCGAGGAGGAGCGAAGCGGGGTCACGCCTAATCGAAACTGGCAGACCCCGTACCTGCAATATCTCCACCGAGGAGAGCTACCCCTCGACCGAGCCGAAGCTCGGCGGTTGGCGCGACGCGCCAAGTCGTTCGTCTTGCTGGGAGATGGGAAGGAGCTCTACCACCGTAGCCCCTCAGGCATCCTCCAGCGATGCATCCCCATCACCGAAGGTCAGGAGCTCCTACGAGAGATACACTCGGGGGCTTGTGGCCATCACGCAGCACCTCGAGCCCTTGTTGGAAACGCCTTCCGACAAGGTTTCTACTGGCCGACGGCGGTGGCCGATGCCACTAGAATTGTTCGCACCTGCGAAGGGTGTCAGTTCTACGTGAGGCAGACCCACCTGCCCGCTCAGGCTCTGCAGACGATACCCATCACCTGGCCTTTTGCTGTGTGGGGTCTGGACCTCGTCGGCCCCTTGCAGAAGGCACCCGGGGGCTACACGCACTTGTTGGTCGCCATCGACAAATTCTCCAAGTGGATCAAGGTCCGACCCCTAAACAGCATCAGGTCCGAACAGGCGGTGGCGTTCTTCACCAACATCATCCATCGTTTTGGGGTCCCGAACTCCATCATCACCGACAACGGCACCCAGTTCACCGGCAGAAAGTTCCTGGACTTCTGCGAGGATCACCACATCTGGGTGGACTGGGCCGCCATGGCTCACCCCATGACGAATGGGCAAGTAGAGCGTGCCAACGACATGATTCTACAAGGACTCAAGCCTCGGACCTACAACGACCTCAACAAGTTCGGCAAGCGATGGATGAAGGAACTCCCCTCGATGGTCTGGAGTCTGAGGACAACGCCGAGCCGAGCCACGGGCTTCACGCCGTTCTTTCTAGTCTATGGGGCCGAGGCCATCTTGCCCACAGACTTAGAATACGGTTCCCCGAGGACGAGGGCCTACGCCGACCAAAGCAACCAAGCTAGTCGAGAAGACTCGCTGGACCAGCTGGAAGAGGCTCGGGACATGGCCTTACTACACTCGGCGTGGTACCAGCAGTCCCTGCGACGCTACCACGCCCGAGGGGTCCGATCCCGAGACCTCCAGGTGGGTGACCTGGTGCTTCGGCTGCGACAGGACGCCTGAGGGCGGCACAAGCTCACGCCTCCCTAGGAAGGGTCGTTCATCATCGCCAAAGTTCTGAAGCCCGGAACGTACAAGCTGGCCAACAGTCAAGGCGAGGTCTACAGCAACGCTTGGAACATCCAACAGCTACATCGCTTCTACCCTTAAGATGCTTTCAAGTTGTTCGTATACCTCGTTCCCATGCAAAGTTTAGTCATCAAGGAAGGGTCAGCCTTGCCTCGGCAAAGCTCGACCCTCCCTCGGGGGCTAAAAGGGGGGAACCCCCTCTGCGTCGAAATTTTTCCTCAAAAAAAGATCTTTTCTGCCAGAATATCTTTCGTGCTTTTCGACTACTTCAAAATTGGACCCTGAAAACGGCGGAGTACACGTAAGCAGCCAAGGCTGACCGAGCCGAGGGACTCCTACGCCTCCAGGATACGGATACCTCACTCATCACCTTCTGCGATAAGTAACTCGCGTTCGGATAAGTGATTCCGCGGACCGAACAAGTCTTCACGCTCGAAAGCTCTTCTGCCGAAGCGATTCTTCGGGCCTTCTCGACTGCGTCGGTGACAGAACCCCATGGACGGGCAAGAGCGCGCGTAAGCGGCAAGGCCGACCGAGCCGAGGGATTCCTACGCCTCCGGGATACGGATACCTCACTCATCGCCTCCCATGAAAAGCAACTCTCGCTCGCACAGACAATTCTGTTACCGACGAAAAAGTCCAGATACTCGAAACAAGAGGAAAAGAAGCGCAGCTTTACAACACGGCGAGGGTGTGTTTGGGCCTCGGCGGCCGTAGAAAACACACACTACAAGATAATCCGATCCTGCAGGCTCGGATCTTGACAGTTGAAGGGAGCAGCAGCACCCTCGGCGTCAACTACACCTTCGGCGAGGTCCGACCTAGCCTCGGACGGCGACGCGGTCCGAGGATCTCCACTCTGAAGGACGACGTCATCATCACGCCCGGGCCATCGCCGCCAGGGTCTTCTCCGAGAATCCGGCTCGAGCAGGCAGCTCGGTCGGTCACCCCGAGGCCTCGGCCAGCTGTCCCCCGAAGACATTAGCCCGGCCCGAGGCCTCGGCAACTCAATTCCGGCGTCGGTCTCGCCAGTGGACGACGCGGCCAGGCTCTGGCCGACCAAGTCTTCTTTTAGAGCCAACTCTGCCTCTGTCCGTGCTGACACCGCTACCCCTGGCTTCGGCTCATCGAAGAGCGGCCGAGGGGTTCCTTTAACTAAGCAAGAGAAGCCTCGGACAGCAAGGCCGACCGAGCCGAGGGACTCCTACGCCTCCGGGATACGGATCCCTCACTCATCACCTTTGTACAGGGCGACTCACGCTTGGTGAAGCGGTTCAGATAAGCAACAGGCGAGTCTTAGTGCTCGAAAATGAGGAAAAAACACGGCTCCGCGCCAAAAATACATACATGTTCAGGCCCCGACAGCCACAATGAACAAAAGACCGGCATTCAAGGTGCCATTACAAACGGAACTCCGGTTCCACCTCCGCATGTACGAACAACCCCACACGATTGGGGGGCCTGCGGAGCAACAGAAGACCGACGGGTGGCTCGCCGTCGCCCGTTCCGACAGCAGCGACAACGACCCCCGCTCCGGGTGGCCGAACAGCAGCACCGATGGCCTCAGGGCGGACGCTGCTGCAACCTTGCCCTCGCCCACGCCGACGCTCGAGGGGCGAAGACAAGTACAAAGAGCCGGAGGCCCGAAGCGCAGATGATGGCGGTGATCCCGTCGGCGACGGGGACTTCTTGAGCCGCCCCACCTCGGCACCAACGACAGGAGCCGTCAGCCCTCCGGCAGGTCCCCACTCAGATCCTCCCGGACGAGTGGAGCACCGACCTCCGCGTGGAGGCGCCGTATCAGTGCAAAGGCAGGACCGCCCCAGAACACGAACGCCACCCTAGCAGCGCGCGACGTCTTGGGCGGTCCTCCCGTGCGCGCGGCGCGACAACCGCCCTCGCGGCAGGAGGGGGCACCGGGAGCCAAGCCGGCGAGCCCAACGCGCTGAAGCTAACGACGCCCGCCGTCGGCCAGCCCCGCGTTATCGAAGTCCGCCCCGCTCGCAGGGCCAGTGAGCGCCCTCTCCCTTGAATGCTGAAGGAGAGGCTGACCCACGAACCCGCGCGGGAGGTAGAGCTCCGGCTCAGCCCGGCCTCCGCCCCAGCAAAGATGATGAAGATCCTTGAAGCTGAGGGCGGGACCAAGATCGCAGCCCGGCTTGCTTCTCCCCACCCAGGGGCTGGAGGTCACCATCTTGGGTGACCGCCGGCGAGGGGGTGCAGCCGGGCTGCATGATGAAAATCCTTGAAGCCGAACGATGGCTGAAAGGTACCAACTCCCACAGAGTTGCGTTCCTCCAACGACAAGGCGGAAGGATTGCGGGTGTCCCCCATCCGGGGGCTCGGAAGGTGGAAAGACACGATGCATAAGGGAGCACGAAGACATGGTTGCCTTTCAAGGGGGTCACCCTCCTTTTAAAGGCGACTCTCCCTACTTGCATCCCCAGCCGTCGTGGGCTGAGTCTTCTCCAACACGCTCCAAGGTCCTACCCCTACAGCGTGGGGGCTGGGTCCCACGCGTCATGCAAGCTAGTCCAAAGCAGAAGAAGCCAAACCGCCGCGCGCGGTGCATGCAACCGCCCAGCGGTTACGAGCATTCCTCCACTTTCGCCCAGACCAGCGGGCGAAAGGGCGGGCAGCCATGCAGGCGGCATGCAACCGCGCCAAGTGGACGCGCCCCTCCGACTTCCAACGCACCCAGCATGGGGGCCCACGCCCACGCGTCATGCAACCGGCGCGCCGATCGCTACGTGCAAGCAACTGCACCGCCACTCGCACTACTGCCACGCCTCCTCGACTGCGGAACCAGTACCGCGACTCGAGGCAACCCTGCGTACGACCCAGCAGTGCCAGCCAGGCGCGACGGTCAATACGGCCAAAAATGGGCCGGCAGTAATGGCGGTGGCAGGCGAGCAGGAGGAGCGGTCACGTCGTCAGCCAAGCTCATGTCCCGTCCAGGGGCAGCGAGAGAACCCTCTCTCACGGCGTGAAGACGGCGCGCCCGCGTTTCGTTCCTCGAATGGCTCGCGCACGCGCAACGGTCGCCCCGCGAACTACTCGCCCCGTCGCATTAACTCCGCGGTGGGACAGGCGGCGCCTCTGGCAGGAGAAGCAAGCGACGCTTCGCCTTCGCCATAATGACCGCGTCCAAAGAGGTACGCCACGACAATCGATTTCGTATCCTTTTCCTTTTCCTCTTTCTCTCTCTTACAACAGGGACCAGGAAAGGGGGATACCCCGAAAAGGATCCTTCTCCGTGAAGGAAACAGGCTCCGAGCCTCCCTACTGATCAGAGGTTCAAAGGCTGGCCCCTCGGAGGGGTTTAACAGCCGCCTCAGAGCGCGTGGGCCCCGCACCCACTACTGGTCAGAGGTTCGAAGGCCGGCCCCTCGGAAGGGTTCAACGGCCGCCTCAGGCTACTCGGGCTCCGCGCCCACTACTGATCAGGGGTTCGTAGGCTGGCCCTCGAAGGGTTCATAGTCGCCTCAGACACAGAGCGAGGGATGACCCTGGGTACGTTCGATACATAACCAAGGCTCAGGCTACGCTCCCGAGGTACCCTAGGACATTTCCGAGACCAGCGGGAACGATCTTGTAACGGAATCCCATCAGAGGGAGGCATCGAGCCCTCAGACCCCGTCGAAAGGGGACCGGGTCCGGCAGATCACCCGCAGGTACTTTTGAGCGCGCCTCCGGGCCTCTAGCCGACCCCTAACAAATGGGGCACGGGCGTCCACTCGGATTACCCGCCAACAGCTCACCGGAGACACCATGTTCGGCGCCCTCCGAGGGCAACATGGCGCTTTCCCCCCTCCTCCTTGCGGAAAGGCGACGCAGGGGCGTATGTAAAAAAGTCGAGTCTGTCCTTGACCGTCCTCTCGCCCTGTGCAGAGGCTCGGGGGCTGCTCTCGCAAACCCGGCTCCGGCCAAACCGTTGGCAGCGTCAACATACCAGCTCGAGAACTTGGGACCCGACCGTGCACCCGGGCTACGGCCAGCTCGCATGAGGGAACGACCAGACCAGCCGAAGCATTGCACGAGGCATTAAGACCTCAGAGGAGTCAAACCACTCCTCCGAGGCCTCGGGGGCTACACCCGGCGGGTGCGCTCGCGCGCACCCACCGGAACAAAACGCAACCGAGAAAGGCTGGTCCCCTTGCAAAAAAGTGCGACAAAAGCCTCCAAGCGAGTGTTAACACTCCCTTCGAGGCTCGGGGGCTACTGTCGGGGACCATAATTAGGGGTACCCTCAAGACTCCTAATTCTCAGCTGGTAACCCCCATCAGCACAAAGCTGCAAAGGCCTGATGGGTGCGACTAAGTCAGGGATCTGTCCATTCGAGGGACTCGATCACGCCTCACCCGAGCCCAGCCTCGGTCAAGGGCAGCCGACCCCGGAGGATCTTTGTCTTGCCCGAGGCCCCCCTCCAGCGACGAACATACTTCCAGCTCGCCCGAGGCCCAGTCTTCGCCAAGAAGCAACCCTGGCCAAATCGCCACGCCAACCGACCAAATCGCAGGGGCATTTAATGCAAAGGCGGCCTGACACCTTTATCCTGACGCGCGCCCTTCAGTTGACAGAGCCGAAGTGACTGCAGTCACTTCGCCGCTCCACTGACCGGCCTGACAGAAGGACAGCGCCGCCTGCGCCGCTCCGACTGCTGTGCCACTCGATAGATTGAGGCTGACAGGCAGCCAGGCCCGGCCTCAGGCACCATAGGAAACTCCGCTTCGCCCGACCCAGGGCTCGGGCTCGGGCTCAGCCCCGGAAGACGGCGAACTCCGCTCCGCCCGACCCAGGGCTCGGACTCGGGCTCAGCCCCGGAAGACGGCGAACTCCGCTCTGCCCAACACTCGGGCTCAGCCCCGGAAGACGGCGAACTCCGCTCCGCCCGACCCAGGGCTCAAACTTGGGCTCAGCCCCAGAAGACGGCGAACTCCGCTCCGCCCGACCCAGGGCTCGGACTCGGGCTCAGCCCCGGAAGACGACGAACTCCGTTTCGCCCGACCCCAGGGCTCGGACTCAGCCCTGGCCTCAGCCGACGGTCTCCGCCTCGCTTGACCCAGGGGCTCGGACTCGACCTCGGCCTCGGAAGACATACTCGACCTCGACCTCGGAGGAGCCTCCACATCGCCCAACCTAAGGCACGGACCGACCACGTCAACAGGAGGCGCCATCATTACCCTACCCCGAGCTGACTCAGGCTACGGGAAACAAGACTGGCGTCCCATCTGGCTCGCTCCGCCAGACAAGCAATGATGGCGCCCCACACGCTCTATGACGACGGCGGCTCTCAGCCCCTTTACGGAAGCAAGAGGACGTCAGCAAGGACTCGACAGCTCCGACAGCTGTCCTTCCGCCAGGCTCCAGCGCTCCTCCGACGGCCACGACACCACACGAACCGGGTGCCAAAACCTCTCCGGCTGCCACGATGGCATGTACTTAGGGCGCTAGCTCTCCTCCGCTAGACACGTTAGCACTCTGCTACACCCCCCATTGTACACCTGGATCCTCTCCTTACGCCTATAAAAGGAAGGACCAGGGCCCTCTTTTAGAGGGTTGGCCGCGCAGGGAAGAGAACGGGACAGGCGCTCGCGTGAGGCCGCTCGCTCCCTCCCGCGTGGACGCTTGTAACCCCCTACTGCAAGCGCACCCGACCTGGGCGCGGGACAAACATGAAGGCCGCGGGATTTCCACCTCTCTCTCTCCGGCTGCCTTTTCCCCCCTTCGCGCTCCGTCTCGCGCCGACCCATCTGGGCTGGGGCACGCGGCGACAGTTTACTCGTCGGTCCAGGGACCCCCCCGGTCTCGAAACGCCGACATATTTGCATAGGCCAATTTAACACATAGACATAATTCTTCAATCATTAGTTTAACCCCTAGACCATAGACACCACACATGCATATAACATATTCATCAATTGTTACATAAATTATATGCATATAGTTTTGTTTTGCTGAAATGTGAAAGCTCGTTCAGCTTATTTGAACCGAGCTAGGATGTCAACTTAGCTCGTGAAAAAATTCAAACGAATCAATTTAAACCGAGCTAAACACGAATCGAGTGAGATAACTACGAACCACGAACATTTCGTCTAGCCGTAAACCAGGCTTGGAAGGCCGAAGGGGAGCACACCCACGCGCCCAGGGCCAGCTAACGACTGCATTTGTTTGCTCCGCGCCGCGGCACGGCAACGGGTTATTGCCAGGCGCCTAAACGGAACCGGCCCGACCGTCCTTTCCTCGAGCACGGTCTCTCCTAGGGATGAAAACGGGACGGGTACCCGGAACGGGTATTGGATACGGGTACCAAAACGGGACGTAATTTCGGATACGGATACGTGTATTTTGTTTGTCGGGATGGATACGGGTATTACCCGGATATTGAACCTCGGATACGGGTAGGATATGGAATCACTAATACCCGGGCAGTACCCGAAAATCCCGGGTCGGATACGGGTACCCGGAATTCGGGTACCTATTTTTTTCTTTTTCTGCATAATATAGTTATAAAATCATAACTTTTACATATGAAATCGGATGAAGATAAAGTTTATATGAAAATTATAGAGCTTGAAGAGATCTATGACTTTGTAATACATCATTTATTTGTTTAAACAATATTTTAATGATTTAATTGTATTTTGATGATTTTCTATGACAAGAAATTAATAATACATAAATAGCCTTAAAAAATCGTGAAATTTTACGGAGATACAACATATGTCCATATGTAACCATAAAAAATGTTTGGATCATAAGATCTATAAGATACCCATGTTTCTTTCCTTTCACTTTCACTTATTTGTATGAGTTACATGTGAAATTAGTGTAAGTATCCATGTTTCAACATAATTAGTACTTCACTTTATCATTTTCATACGAGGACTTGAGTTATCTTCATATAAAATGTTTATTAGTTTTTGTAACTTATTTGCAATTTTTTAGTGAAACTAGAATATTTTATGAATTTTAAATATTGCGGTGTTGGTTCTACAATGTCCTTGTGATAAGCAACTTTGAACTGCATGATGTCAATTTTACCGGTTTCCTTTCTTACATCTGATCTATCATATACATGATTATGTATTGCTTAACTTATGGATGGTTGGACAACTAATATCATCGGATGAACTACCCGATAATTATCTGGTACCTAACCAAGTAGTATCCGTTATCCGTTTCTTACCCGTCCGGATTATTACTCGGTCCCGTCCTGTATCCGTCCCGAATCTTAACTACCCGTATCCGGTCCTGTATCCGAGAGAAATACATTAGGGTAGGATACGAGATGACCCTGTATCCGGTTGTATCGGTCCCGTTTTTCATCCCTAGTCTCTCCTCGCCACCGTGTGTCTGTGTCTCGTCCTCTGGACAAAAGTCGGAACCGGAGCCCTGGCCCCCTTGGCCACGCGGCGTGACATGACAGCAGCGACTCCACGGCTCACCCTGGCAGTCTGTCACCCAGGCGACCATAAAATATATTTTGAATTTTGATAAAGAATTCTAATGAATTATATAGTGCAAAGTGTTTACGTGGTCTTTCACTTACTCATAGACGCAAATCAGACCTAACTAAATAAGACAATAATTTGAGATATACCGCCATCGTTAACCGTTTGGTTCTCGATGCCCACCCAGTCTAGCGGCTGGGGGCTACGACGCCATCACTGTCGTCTGGCACGAATGTCATGACACAACCGCTCTTGGTAAATAATACATATTGTTCATATCACACGAGGTACTACAGATACGATAACAGTAAGCAGAGATCGACATGCATCTTTTTATTCATCCACACCACGAGGCACGAGCTAGCGCCCTAGCAGCTCGGGACGGCGATGCCGCAGGAGGTGAGCGTGCGGCGGGCGTTGGGGCTGTTGATGTAGCTGCTGTACGCCGGGTTGCGCGCGTACTGGCAGAAGCACGGCTCCTGCGCGCGCAGGTTGGAGCAGCACGACGCCGTGGGCGGCGACCCGCTGATGATCGCCGGGGCGCACGCCGCCAGCTGCGCCGCGCTGCACTGCTGCGCCGCCGCCCCGCCCGCGCTCGCCGCCACGATCAGCGCCAGGGCCAGGGCCAGGGCCACGAGCATCGCCACCGCCCTCGCCATTGGCACTAACTAGCTTGGCGGCAGCACGTACTGCTGCTACCTACCGCTTCGCTCGCTGCCCCCCTTGCTCGAACTGAGTGAAGAGAGTGTGAGAGGGGTGAAGGCTGAGATGTGCTGCTGCCTGCTACCTACCCGGCCGGATTGAATGAAGCACGCTGGTGTGCGTCGTGTTTATTTATAGGCGCGTTGGCGGAGAGGGGTAGACGGCGGGGGGCTAGCTGATGAGTGATGAGCTAGGCGCAACGACGCCTGTCGACACGCTTCACTGCGGTCTGCGGACTACATGACAAAAGCCATTAAAACCGTTGTTCGGCCATATAGGGAAGACGGAAGCGAGTCTCCTACTGCACGTACCACTACACTGCTACAGATCCAAACATGATGCTGCAAGTTGTGTAGGCGTTGCTCTACTAGCTACAGACGGAGGAGTGGAGGCGTTGCAGTTAGGCGGGCCACCTGGGAAGAAAGGAATTTTGCACAAACACATGATGCTGCTCCTCCTTGACAAAGAATCGATCGGTTTCTACTACTAGCTCGCAATCAACATTCAACAGGTGGCCGAGCCTCTATCGTCTACCTGTGGATAGACATGCCCGTGCTAATCTAATAAGTCACAGTTGCCAAACACGACCAGCAAGCAAGCAAACCACCAGCGTTCTGAGTTTCTGACAGCCCTGTGTGCCCGAATTCGACTGTACTGATCACGACTCGGGAAATGGCGTGCACCCTATTACTATGCGATGGCCATCAGGCAGGCCAGAATGCCAGATCATCGTGACACAGCGAATGCGACACCAGACGCGTCCGAACAACTGCAGATGCTTCTTTCTGTGATGCTCAATGAATGCCCGCCTCCATTCCACGCGTGCGCAGGCAATACTCAATGAATGCTTAATGAATGCGCCTACAGTCCGGACGGTCCGCGCATGTGTAGGGACGACGAAAGTCGTCGACGGTGTTTAGATCTCGCTCCTGGGAGGGATCTCGTCGAGGAGGAGAGATACTAGGTGTTGTTTAGGCTCGGCAGGCTGACCTATACTTCTCTAATCGACGTAGAGTCGAAAAAAACGGAAAATTTAGGGATTGGAAAGTTAAACTAAAACTAGACTAGAACTACTCCTAAATATATAAGAAATAAATGCGAGATAAACTAATTATTGATTCAATTGATACTTTCAAATCGGCTGTATTCCTTTGTATTTATAGAGGAGAGAAGCTGGACCCATTACAAACAAACTCTCCGAGCTAATTCCGTGAATCTAGGCAACAATCACAGCAAGAAACTTAGAATCCTAATCGGTTTTGCGTGTGCGCGGACCGTCCGGACCACAGACGCGGACCGTCTGGACCGTGGACGGTCCGTCCCTAGGACTGGACCGTCCGGTGGTCTATTTTGGTGCTCAACACTCAGCATGGGACGATTTGAATAATTATCCTCAACTTCTGCAGCAATTGTTGTGCCACAAAGAAAGGATACAAAGATATAGTTCCCCGTCTACAGAGTACAAACTGGGATTCGAATTTTGGAGCATGTTTAATTATGTAGGTACCGCCAGCATCACGTGAGTATACTCGCCGTAAGGCTACTTCTCTTATTTCGTCTTATATTTTAAACTTGAAATGGTACGGCCTGCAGCCATATATATATACACGCTAACAGCCTTGTAGTAGACTAGATCAGGGTGCGTCCTTTCGGACGCCCTATCCAACACAAAGGAAGCAAACTGAACTAATGCCTATAAATGCATTTTAAATCAATATGATGCTAGTAATGTCCAACTTTTTTGCTAGCTTCAAGGCCATTTGGATCTCTCATTAAATCATGCAGTGCCTAGTTATCGTGTTATTATTTTTACTGTTGCAGTCTTATATTTGGTAATTCTATCAGAGCCTCTACTGTATGTGTGAAGGCGGAAACCTGAGGAAGCTTTTGTATGAACACTATCAAACTAATTAATAGGGCCAGAGGTATCACACAACAGAGTAACAATTTGCAGTAACAAATAGCACAAAAAATATTATCCTCTTCTACTCTTAAAGGCAGAACATGATGGACTCATGAATATCGATCACCATTCCAAACTTGTACGTGGATATATGCAGTTTTCCTTTTATAAAAAGAGAATCAAACGACTACACATGATATGAAGAAGCTCAATGATGAACCTATCTCTCGATGTGCATCAGGCTTCATGCAGTAAGATGGTTGCGTAGCTCCTCATCGATGAGGACTATATGTCTTATGTTAAAAAAAGTGATATAATAAATTTTAGCTCCATATAATATATTGTTAATCAAAGTTAACTTTTTTTATTTAGGAGAGATGTAGATGGGCTAACATTTGTGACCAAAATAAATATGTTATAGTTTTATCAGTGGCAATACTATATTTCAAATATTGTATTGTGCCCAAAACTACATTTGTTTTCTAACAAAGTGGACACATTCAATAACGAAATAGTTTGTGCATGATTAATAATTTCAACCACACAATATTCAAGTCAAGTTTGCATACGAAAACGATGGTTCAGTATGCCTTACAGCTTTGAAAGTGAATTGAGGCTTCCAAATAGTACAACAATTTACTGAAATAGCGAGTTGCGGATGAGAAGCGAAACCAAACTGGATATAGAATATTGATCCAGGGAAGCTATTTTTTTGCCAGATTCATGTATTTGCTTTGAATCAAATTTCAAGAATCGAATAGCATGAATAATATGTACAGGTTGTGAGGCATCACATAAAGGTAAGGTTTGATGGCAACTGGTATGTTTTGAAAATTTCAGCTACAAAATTAAGCCGAACAACATTTAATACTATCTTACCGGTGCAGAACAACATAATGTATGACCATAGCTCTCATCATAGCACCACAAAACACGCAGTCTGTCACATGAAAAATAACAATAGCCAGGTAGTGAACTTATTCCTCCTACCGAAGGCTGAGCAGGCGCACACATATAGATTACTGTAGCCTATTGATACAAAACATATACCAAAAGCTTTACTCTTACCAATTGTAAGGACGATGGCTAACAAGCTCATGGAACACATTTGGAGGAGCCATAACTCTAAGCTGGATGAAAAACTCCACAAGGTTCTACTGGATGTAGGTAGCTTGAAGTAAAAAATAGCCTAACCAACAACTATCGAGCATCGTAAGTACACAGTTCAGGAAACAATATTACTCATGCAAAAGTGGGAAAACCCAAAATCCAAGCAGTGTCGCGGCTAGGCCCTAGCGCGAGGGCCACGCGGTGGAGGAGGTCAACAAGGGAGGCGGCGAGGTGGGGCTGGTGGCTAGCACCAAGCAGGTGGGAGAGGAGACGACAAGAGTGCGCGAAGAGGCAGCCGCAGCAGTGAGGTCGGCGGTGAGGAAGATGTGGGCGAAGGAGGGAGCTGGTGGGAGAGAAGGTGGTCAAGGGCGAGAGCGGAGGAGACATCGGCGACCGGAGATTGGAGTGATGGCGACGGAGGCGGCTGGGCGACGACGGTAGGGGTGGAGGAGAGGGCAGCGGCGTGACGGAGGGCAGATACAAGTTTTGAGAATTGGGAGCAAGATTGGGGCCGAACCTGGACGGTGACTGCGGGTTGCTTTCTACAAGCCTAGAGGGGTTTTCTAGAAAATGTGCAAACACACGCGTCGGCAAGGCACGGATCGTTGCGGCCGTGAAGCGCGGAGGAGCCACCAATTCCGAGTGTCTTTTAATACTTTAGACTAGAACAGGAGGCGCCCTTACGGGCGCCCTATCAACAAAGTGTCAGCTATATTGGTGTATCAGAACATTTTTAATTCCTATCTTCGAGATTCCAAATGTTACAATCTGTAGTGTTACACTGATGATGAATTGATGAGCAAACACCAAACAGCTCTGTCGAAGCCTGATGCTGATGGTTCAATGTTTCAGCAACAGCACATGGCAAAAAAGAAAAGAAAAACTCTTTCTAGAATCCTAGCAGACAAAATCGTTGTCCTTGTTGAACATGGTCAGGTCTAACTCCTGCCAGTTGGTTCGCAGGGTGATAAAAAAGAGGACGCAGTTCTGGCAGAGGAGGCTACATATCTGCCCCATCCACAGCCCCTGGACGACACAGGCATGCATTGTTAATTTGGTACATTAACATTCATTAATTATTTGGTACATGAACATTCATTCATTCAGAATAGAACAGATATTGTACCTTGGTTTGGAAGGCGAGCGTGAATCCGAAGAGGATGGCGAGCGGCAAGCCGATGACATAGAAGGCCACCAGGTTTGTCCACGCCGCCAGGTGCTGCCACCCGCAGCCCCTGGTGACGCCGCAGAGTACCCCCTGCGTGGAGTCCAGCACGACGGAGCCGATGAGCAGCGGCGTCATGGAGGCGAAGGCGCTGACCACGGCCTCGCTGGTGGTGAAGAGGCGCACCCAGAGGTCATGGCCGAGGCCCAGTAGCAGCAGGAACACCACCCCCAGCATCAGGGACAGCGCCAGCGACACGGTGAGCGCCTTCCTGGCGTTGGCGATGTTCCGGGCTCCCAGCTCGTTGGACACCCTTGTGCTGATGACAGCGGCGAAGCCATAGGTGATCATGTATGATATGGCTTCGGTGTTTTGGCTGCTAGCAAACACGTAGAAATTACCACTTTATGTATTGTCGAAATGAATGATGATAGTAGCTAGAGTAAGTTAAGTTAATTACCACATCACAATGATGGAAGTGCTGAGCTGAGAGTCGGGCATCAGCCCTGCAAATAGCACAAGGATCTCGAACGACAAGTACTCGAAGCTGCAAGCCAAGCCATGCCATGCCACATTTTCAACAAAACAAATCTACAACACTCTGAAATTCAAGGATGGGTTACACGATATACCTTGGTATTTTTCTTATCATTCAGAATTGAATTGCCTTCTTTCTTCAATGGAACATAGGAGCTGCTTCGGCGTCTATTTCCTGTACTATAAGATAAATACCATAGCCTCTGACCATTATATGCAGAACTTCATAGTTTGGTTAACAGATAACCATGGTAATAGATAAATTTCAATGGAAACTAAGGAAAACCTTGAAATGGACGTGTCTGATTGGTTACCACTTAACAGTTACATGTTAAGGGGAGCAGAACGACAAATAGATGGTCGCCACTTAACGCGTCTGATTGATGAATAACAAAAGTAGTTTGTGCGAACAGAGCAAAAAATATAATGATATATAACCAGTATGAGGGACATAATGAAGAAGAGATCAAATTGTGTGCATAGAAGTTTTAAGTTACCTTGTCTCAGACGGTCGCCACCATCCATCACGTTGGGCATGCTGGTTATTATGTATCAAAGGGATACTTACATTTGTCCAATCATCACCTGGATTTATATCCATAGGTTTCATATGGCTGGAAAAAGGAAATGAATCAAAATTTTCAAGTTATTTTTTGCCTGAGCATATAAAATACTAAAACAACCAAATAATGCTCTATAACATGCATTACAATCATATATGTTTGGGAGATATACTTTGGCACAGTTAATATCACACAGAGATAGAATACATGAGAAATATGCTTGCACGATTAGATATCAGGCATTCATACAAGAAAGATGGCACCATTAACCATGCACAACCAAATAATGAATGCACCATCAAATAGGAACTGACCTTTTTGAGAGCACCTTATCCAGCATTAGGGAAAACATACTAAGGGTTTGAGAAATTATTCACCGCATTGATGCTTCAAAGGTTGAATTTCCCACAAAATTGGTTAGCAGGAGACAGCCAGAGCAACAATCAAACGAACACAGAGAAAGAGAGTCTGACCATAATTTCTAGTAAAGTTGCAAGTGTTTCTTGTTTTAGCACAAGCCACATACAACAGGGAATCGATCCAAAATAAGGTGACAAGGTCTGCACGTAGGGTTAAACACCACAACGGGAGGTATGTATGTGGTACTGGTAGGGGTGATAATGGATCACGATTCAAAATGTTTCTCCACAATTTGTTAGGGTCCTAAATTAATTTTAGTTCAATAATAAATATAAATATAACCTGATCATAACCCGATCGGATTCTTAAATTTTAGTGTAAAATTTAGAGCCCATTGTCACCCTGGTACTGGAAGACATATTCTAGCTAACGCAATCCGCATAGTTATGTATATAAACGTTACCAAACTACAAGTGCAGCTCCAATTCAATCAGCAAAAGCCAAGCGAACAGTCCATCCACAAAAGATAAGCATATCACCTGTCGTGTGTTCAAACTCCAGATTTGTGTAGGCTGCAAACAAGAAACACAAGAACATGAGTATAAAAGTGCCATAGATATTCCCTGTGATGCGCTTTTCTTCTCCAACCCTGCCTAATTATAATAGAATATATGGAGTGCTAAAGCATTGCTAAGACAACACAAGGAAGATTTTGACCACTTTTCTGCACTTGAGCAGGCACTAATATGTTAATAGGTAGTGCCTTTTAGACTTTCAGTAAAATAAGAAAGTTGACCTTCATAATATTAGATTTTCTGAATACAACAAGTAATGAAATCACATAGTCAAAGCTGGTAGCCTGGCACCGTTAGTACCTGCAACTGATAAATTGGCCAACGAGTAAAGCTAGAACTACTGCAAATGGTGGCAAAATAACATAAAAGACTACTTCTCCTTATCAGTGCAAAAAAATCATTGCAAAGTGAATGCATAATGATGCAACAGAAGGCTTTGTTGCCAATAGGTATGCACGGATGCTCTGTTCCTTGCAGTACTGGGTGTTAATCCATTTATCTAAGAACCAGTAGTACTGGGTGCTCTGTTCCTTGCATGAGTGCACAACATGTTAATGTTCTGCGTTGCTTCACACTAATTTCATGGAAATTTTATCTAAAGTTTTCCACAGTTTTATAAATGACTCATGTAACACTTGTTTGAAAGAGCAATGAAGCATCATCGATTATTCAAAGATCTCAGTGACTCATTGAATACTTTGAATTTTTTTGAATAATTTCACAAAATTCTCTACTAATTTGTGATTCACTGCTTTCTTTTAGATGATTTCAGAAGGCAGATTTTAAAAAATCCTAGTTGTGAGAATTTTTGGAAAATTCAGTCAACTGAATGAAGCAGCATATTTAAAATCTTCTGAACAACAAAACAAGCCTAACTGAATATTCTATTAACATTTAGAGACCACACTGTTCTTTACTTAATGTTTCTTTATCCATATCCATGTTTGGGATTTTTTAGGCTAGGCAAACATAATATTAATGAATGAATGGATAGACTACATGAGTGCTGCCATGCAGATCAAGAGGTAGTACCAGTTGCAACATCTGATCTAGTGTATTCCTTGCAGTCATCGTTTCTTGGATAAACTGCCAGTGGTTCACTGGCATCTTCTCATAGATGAGTCTATAGATCCTATGTATTTGGTCGTGATGACAGCAGCAGTAGGAACTTACCAAGCTTGTTTTGAAGCTCTACTCTGCTTTATCCATGAGTTTGAATCTGCCCTATCATGGCATTCATTTCTTGTCTCCCAGAATGTGCTTGGCTATTTTTTATTTCCATCCTGCAGGACCAAGCCAACTCCTCTCAACCCAAGAAGGCCAAGTTCAGTCCATAGCCAAAACCAGTGGGCACAAGGGCAAGTACGGGGTGTAACATGAGTTCAGGCGTTTCACTCTTCGACATCCTGCGCAGGACTTCGGAGCAGAGCAATCAGGAAAGCTGTAGCATAGTCAGCGGTGCATCGGTTCTCGGCATTCAAATTATTAATAAAGAGGTTTTCTAGGGTGAGCTCGAAAAATTGATAGCTCCCAGGAGGTTCAAGACAGATCACAGTCTCACAGATGGTGCCTGTATGGTTGGAGATTCTGAATTCTGACCACTGGCCTGGAAGTTCACGACGAAAGCTATCTAGAAAAAGGCTTCAGGCGAGGCTCGTGAAAAAGGAGAGGCGAGGATGGCTCCTGGTTGCCATTCATCTTCGTGCTGTTAGTGCCGTGAGGGTGTGCTGTTGGAGCTTATGGTTTAGTAAGGCGTTGAGTTAATTTCGAGCTTCAAACTGTTGAATATAAAGACCTTGCAAGAGTTTCTGGATTGCATCGTCACTATGGCGCCAGTTTTTTTTTCTGCACAGCTGGGGACGGTGGATGTTCCTGAACTGAATGTTGAAGCCTGGCCCTGCTGTAGATTTTGAACTCCAAGTCTTGTTCTATGTGTGCTCGTATGCCCTTCAGATTGCACGCAGAATTTCTTGAGAGGATCAAGGCCGAGTGTAATCTATTGCCTATAGCTGGAACACTGCTCCTCTGAAAGTTAAAAAAAACTTTAATCCTTGGTTGTGAAGCACTTAGGAGAACTACAAGCCATGAATATAATAATTGATCATAATAACCACTTATGTAAAATGATGTCATAAAGCTATACAAATGCACATCTATAAGCACTACAAGTCTACAACTAAGCTAATGAAGCACAAAATCCATTGAAAAAATAACGATATGGGCCACAATAATTGTAATGTATGTATGATCTATTACATATACACACTTTATGAGGATTTTGAAACAGGTACTCTGAATATATTGTCAGCAAACCACAAAAGGACGAATACATCTGGTTCTCATCTGGAGTTCATGTTCACGAGAGACGAATCAAAATCGAATCAATCGGTCGATCCGCCGGTACTGTCACGGAAGCGAACATCGATGAGCGGGGGATTCGGACCAGGATCAGTACCTAGGGCTGGGTGGACGTTGGTGGCGAGCGCGGCCTTCTTGTGGTGGTGCACCGCCGCCTTCTTGGAGACGCCGCCAGTGGGCTTGGTAGTGGCGGCGGCGGCGTGCGTCTTCTGCTGACGGTAGAAGGACTTCATGTCGCCTCCGCCGCCCCTCGTCATGGCTCCGGCGATCTCTCTCCTGCTGATGGCGCTGCTGGTGGCGCTGGGTTGGTCGTTGAAGACGATGGGAATGGGTTGGAATGCGGCAGCAGAGGAGTGGGTTTGGTGGATTTGGATTGAGAGGGGGATGCTGTTTATTTATACGAGAAGCGTGACGAGGTCGATGAGCGCCTTGCGCGGGCGGCGGAGCCGGCCCTCGTCGACCTACAGCGGCATCCGCCGTCTCACCCCGAGCTGTCTCGCTAGGGTTTAACCGCCGTCTGCATGCCTCGCCGCAGTGCATGCCTCCTCTGGCGCCTCCTTATGGCAACGGTGGGGGGAAGAGGAGGAGTAGCTGTGGTGCCTCGGTTGGGAGGATGTAGCGATGCGACCACGGCCTAGCTGCGGTGCTGCGACGACGGAGAGGAGGTGGCTAGCGAGGGTGCGGCGGGAGTCGCATCGACAAGGAATACGTGGTGGTGGCCGGTGGGATTGGGGATTTGGCTAGGGTTGCCCTAAAGGCGGAAGCTGCCTGCCTGCCTGGGTGGGGAGGAGGGGCCGGGGGCGAAGGTCGATGGGGGCATTCGACGCGGACGACTGCTTGCATTCCGCTGGATTGAACGATGAATTCGGGTCCGCTCCACGCGTCGCACGCAGATAAGGTGTCGCCCGCGGAAACGCGTAGAGCGTCCGAAACCCAAGCGTCTTTTAACAAGAAGTAATTTGGATCCAAACCAAACCGTCACAGCACCGTTCAGTTGCGCAATATTCTCTCTGCCCGGCAAATTAAGGTATCGACCCGCATTATTTGCGCATCGGGGGCCTAGCAAGTACGTACTTATTTCTAGCAGTAAAGAGCTGCTGGATGCCATCTGGCTAGCCAGCTAGGCCAGGCCTTAATTAAGCATACCCGAGCTGTGTCAAATCCTCTTCCACGTCTTGAACGAACTAGCCCCATATACTAGATCAAAGACTAAAGGAGATAATGGATCCTCTTGTCTCAGACCTCTATGTGTTTCAAAATAATCTCCACTCTCCTTATTAATGTCGATACAGGCTTTATACCCCTCTCATTACTGTTGAGCTCCTTATTCAATTGATAACCTGTGCTTTTCAAAGCATTTTCTTCTTAAACTATTCCCAGCAAAGCTCCAACTTACACGGCCATATGCATTCTCAAGTCAATCATAAAAACCACCCCTTTCATATTTTCCCTTCTCGTGTTTTATGGAGAATCACCACCTCATCCAAGTGCTTCTTCGTTTCACCATTAATCCAAGTGGATTGGATGATATTGAGTCGGTTTAAATCCATCGCAAGTTAAAATCCACCCCAATCTATTCCAATCCACATGGAATTGGAATAACCGAACAAGACCTAAGGGCTAGTTTGGGAGCCACAAAACCGGAGGAAATTGGAGGGACTAAAATCCTCTCCTTATTTAAAGTTGAATATGAAGGGGATTTTAGCCCCTCCAATCCCCTCCGGTATTTGGACTCCCAAACTAGCCCTAAGGGTGTGTTTGTTTCCCTCCTAGATTATATAAGACTTTGTTTGGGTACTCTAGTATTGATCTCAATCCACGCGTGTTGAGGTGGATCGGGGTGTAAATTAGTTTAAGTTACACCCTAATCTAGCTCAATATATGTGGATTTAGCTCAATACTAGAGTACCTAAACTAGGCCTAAGTTGGATTATGGTCTAAGGATAGGAGGGTAAAATATCATTTTAGAACTATAAATAAGCTACAATAAACTAATATTGGGTAGCTTATTTTATTTTATTAATGATACCAAAGTGATATTTTGTTCTCCTACTTTTCTAGCATAATCTAACTTATATGGTCTAGGAGTGAAACAAACAGGGTCTAAGATATATCTCCCCCTTAATGAAGCAGTCTGTTTCCTATCAACCAACTTTTCAGCTATATAGGTAAGTCTGTTCATCAACATGTTGGTACAAAAAAATTGAATACACCCTTAGCAAAATCATACACCATTTTCGTAAAATATTCTTTGAGGAATATTGAATTATGGGAAACCCGGTTTTAGATAGCCAACTAAGTTCCAGTATCCGTTTGACTGGTTTTGAGAGTTTGAAGACTATAGCTCGCCAAGACGAACCGCTGACGCATTTTACTCATTTCGACGAGAAAAAGACCATCTATAAGAGGAAAAATTGCTATCGACGTCTAGCAGTTTTTAACACATGTAAGTGTGTTAGAATACCGGTCAGGGTTTGGGGTCTTCCCCGTGTAATGACCATCTCACCCATCTGTAATGGGCCTGGCCCAGTTTACTCAGCCTATTAATACATCACCCAACCCTTGTTAGGGTTAGGGTTTTACTGTTCAACATGGTACCAGAGCCACTGTAATTTTTTTCTCTTCTCCCAGGCGCCGCCGCCACCCTCCTCGGTCGCCACGCTCGGCCGCCTCCGACGCCCTCTCCTGCCTGCGCCCCTACGCGCCGACCTCCTCCACCACGCGGGCGGGCCGCAACCTCGGCCTAGTCGAAGGTGCCCAGCCAGATCGGAGTCTTCCTGGCCGGGTCCAGATCTCGGTCGCGTACCGTCCCGACGGCCGCCGCCTCACCCCGCGGTACTTCACCTCCGGCCCCGCGTCCCCCGGCGCCGTAGGGACCGGTAGCAGCCTCGCCCGCCGCATCCCGCTCCTCCCGCGCCTCCTCTACGCGGGCCACGTCCCTGCCGCCGGCCGCCTCCTCTCCGCGGCGCTCCTCCTCCCGGGCTCCCAGGACGAACTTCCCCTCGATTCCCTTGCCGCGCACCTTGCCTCGCTTCCGACCCTCTCCGCTGCCTTCGCACTCCTCACCGCGCTGCGCCATCACCCGCCCGGCCCTCACCGCTCCTGCTGGCGTCGCCGCTGCTCGGCAGCCTTCTCCTCCCTGCTTCACCCGACCGAAGCCGCCCCCAGCGGCAGCCGTGCCCGTCCTGCTCGCGCCCGTCGACCCCGCGCCATCCAGGAGCACCCGCCCGGTGGACCTGCGCCCCTGCTGTTCCGCGCCAAGCAGCGCCCCTGCTGTCCCGTGCCGAGGACACCCGACGCCGAGCATCCAGCCGCCCCTACTGTTCTGCGCCCGGTTGTCCAGCCCGCGCCTCCCTACGCCGGCCTGCACCGGTCGCCATGAGCTTTACCTCGCCCGCCGCTCTCGTGACTGTGAGTGTCCTCCTCCACGACGGCTAGCTCATCTGGGGCATGTTCGTGTCCTTCGATCTAGTCTGGAACCCTATTCTTCGGGACTGCGTCGAGGTCCACCCTCAGGCGGGCCGTCACGTGCCTGGACCGCTTGTCTTCCCACGTGCTGCGATCGCCTCCCTAGCGGTTGAGCCCGTGTCATCTCCCTCCCTTCCTAGTGCCTCTGTCGGGGCACCTTCTTTGGCCCTCTCCGCTCACACCGTACCTTTGCCTCTTCCACCTCCCCGAACCACCACCGATTGGGTGGTTGACTCTGGGGCCTCCTTCCACACTACCCCCACCACTAATTCGTTACTCCACTCCCATCCACCCCACCCCTCACATCCTACCTCCATCATCGTCGGCAACGGTTCCACCCTCCCAGTCACCTTAGTAGGTGCATCGGTTCTTCCAGGACCATTCTGCCTTAACAATGTCCTTGTTGCTCCCGGACTGACTCATCCCCTCCTCTCGGTTCGTCGCTTCACTAGTGACAACCAGTGCTCTATGGAGTTCGACCCCTGGGGCCTCACCATACGCCACCTTCCCACACATGATGTGCTCGCTCGCTGTGACAGCTCCGGCCCCTCTATTCTCTTCACTTGCCCTCCACTCCCCACACAAGAGTAGCCTCATCTCCTGTACTTACTACTACCACCACATCACATGCTCTTGCTACTACCATCACCTCCTCCGCCATTTGGCACCGTCGCCTCGGGCACCCTGGACCTGACGTCATGTCCTAGCTTTCCGGCCACTCCGACATATCATATACTCGGGGCTCTTCTGAGCGCCTCTGTCATGCTTGTCAGCTCGGCTGTCACTCCCGTCTTCCTTTTTCCACTTCCACGTCCAGGGCTGTTCAGGCCTTTGATCTTGCCCAATGTGATCTCTGGACATCTCCTGTCCTTAGCCTCTCCGGCTACAAATACTACCTGGTCATTCTGGATGACTACTCCCATTTCCTTTGGACTTTCCCCCTTCGGCTGAAGTCCGACACGTTTACCACCCTCACTCACTTCTTCGCCTGGGTATCCACCCAGTTCCGGCGCCTGGTCCGTGCCCTGCAGTGCGACAATGGCCGCGAGGTCGACAACAATGCCTCCCGCTCTTTCTTCCTCACTCACGGCGTCCAGTTGCGTCTCTCATGTCCCTACACCTCTGCTCAGAACGGCCGGACCGAGCGCATGATTCGCACCACCACCAACATGATCCGCTACCTTCTCTTTCAGGCGTCTCTCCCTGCCACCTACTGGGCAGAGGCCCTTCATACCGCCACGCATCTCCTTAACCGTCTTCCCTCGAAGGCGGTGAGCCACCCTACACCTCACTTCGCCCTGTACGGCACAGCCCCTATCTACGACCACCTGCGCGTGTTCGGCTGTGCCTGCTACCCTAACATTTCTGCTACCGCCCCTAACAAGCTTTCTCCTCGCTCCACTCGCTGCCTCTTCCTCGGCTACTCCCCTGACCACAAGGGGTATCAGTGCCTGGACCTCACCTCCCACCGCATCATCATCTCTCGTCACGTCGTCTTCGACGAAGATGTGTTTCCCCTTGTAGGCTCCACCCCACCCACCGATCTTGACTCCCTCCTCGAGTCCGACCCGGTTCCCCCCACCCCTGGTGCCCCGTCTTGCGCCGTTACCTGCTCCTCGTACAGCCACGACGCCACAGCTCGCGCCCATTTTCGCGCCACGCGCGGCGCCGTCGAGCCCACCTGCGCCACGCGCGGCCACATCGATCCTGCCTGCGCCACGCGTGGCCCCGTCGACCCCACCTGCGCCACGCGCGACCCCGTCGACCACGCCTGCGCTACGCGCGGCCCCGCCGATCCTGCCTGCGCCACGCGTGGCCCCGTCGACCGTACCTGCGCCACGCACGACCCCGTCGACCCCGTCTCACTTAGCCAACCCCACGCTCGTCTACCACCGCCGCGGCCACGCCACTACCTTCGCGCCCCCCGACTCGGGCCCGTCGACGAGCGCGACCCGCTTCGCCGACCCCGTCGTCGTCTATCACCGCCGCGAGCCGGCCACACCCGCCGCTCTCGACGTTCCGGCGGTCCGCTCCGAGCCGTCCGTATACCACCCGGTCGCCATCCACCGTGACCCCGGACGCGTCCACCCGATGGTGACTCGGCGCGCCGCTGGTGTTCTTTGCCTCGTCGACCGACTGATCCTAGCAGCTGATACGTCCAGCACTCCACCCGACGCTTGCTCCGTGCCCTCCTCCGTTCGCACTACCCTCGTCGACCCACATTGGCGTCGTACTATGGAGGAGGAGTACGCGGCCCTCTTGGCCAACCACACCTGGGACCTGGTGTCGTATCCACCAGGCACCAACGTGGTCACCGGCAAGTGGCTATTTCGCCACAAGCTGACCTCGGATGGCTCCCTCGACCGCTACAAGGCCCGTTGGGTCCTTCGGGGCTTCACATAGCGCCCCGGAGTGGACTACGACGAGACCTTCAGCCCTGTCGTCAAGTTCGCCACTGTTCACACCGTCCTCTCCCTCGCCCTCTCTCACGACTGGGCGATCCATCAGCTCGATGTCAAGAATGCCTTCCTCCATGGCACTCTGACGGAGACTGTCTACTGCAGCCAGCCCACCGGCTTCGTTGACGCTGAACGTCCGGATCTGGTCTGCCAGCTGAATCGGTCCCTGTACGGCCTCAAGCAGGCGCCACAGGCATGGTTCAGTCGCTTCGCCTCCTACCTGGCCTCCATCGGCTTCATTGAGGCTAAGTCGGACATGTCCCTATTCATCTACCGGCGCGGCGACGACACCGTTTACCTCCTGCTCTACGTCGACGACATTGTGCTCACGGCATCCACCGCCGACCTTCTACATCGCACGATCGTCGCCCTTCAGCGGGAGTTCGCGATGAAGGACCTGGGGCCCCTACACCACTTCCTCGGCATCACCGCCGAGCGTCGGCCCTAGGGTCTCTTCCTCCATCAGCGTCAGTACGCCATCGACATCCTGGAGCGGGCTAGCATGTCTGACTGCATGCCCTGCTCCACGCCTGTCGACACTCAGGCGAAGCTCTCTGAGGACGACGGGCCTCCAGTCGCCGACGCGACGTCCTACCGGAGCCTGACCGGCGCGCTCCAGTACCTCACCTTCTCTAGGCCCGACATCGCATACGTCGTCCAGCAGGTGTGTCTGCATATGCACACTCTGCGGGAGCCCCATCTCACCGCGCTCAAGCGGATTCTGCGCTACCTCTGTGGCTCCCTCGACTACGACCTCCTTCTCCGACCATCCCCGACGTCGGAGCTCACGGTCTACACTGACGCTGACTGGGCTGGCTGTCCCGACACGCGCCGGTCCACCTCAGGTTACGTCGTGTTCCTGGGTGCCAACCTCGTCTCTTGGGCCGCCGAGCATCAACCCGTCGTCTCTCGCTCCAGCGCTGAGGCCGAGTACCGTGCCGTGGCCAACGGCGTGGCAGAGGCCTCCTGGCTGCGCCAGCTCCTCCACGAGCTCCACAGTCCCCTCTAGCGCGCCACCCTCGTCTACTGCGACAATGTCAGCGCGGTCTACCTCTCCACCAACCCTGTGCAACATCAACACACGAAGCATGTGGAGATCGACCAGCACTTCATCTGCGAGCGTGTCACTGCCGGTGACGTTCAGGTTCTCAGCGTCCCCACCACGCTGCAGTTCACCGACATCTTCACCAAGGGGTTACCGTCGAGTGTATTTTTAGACTTTCAATGCAGTCTCAACATCTGTACAGGATAGAGTTGTGACTGCGGGGGGGGGGTGTTAGAATACCCGGTTAGGGTTTGGGGTCTTGCCCGTGTAATGACCATCTCACCCCTCTGTAATGGGCCTGGCCCAGTTTACTCAGCCTATTAATACATCACCCAACCCCTGTTAGGGTTAGGGTTTTACTGTTCAACAAAGTGGTGGTACTAGTGCTGGGAATATGGGATGAACATTTTAGGCAAGTACGAACATGATCCCAAAAAAGGAGCTCAAAGCATAGCCCCGCACGAAATAATATAGACTGAGCTAGCATGGTCCGAAGATGGTCCTGAGCCGAGCCTCAAATTCCGGCCTGTGGGCCGGCACGGCCCGATGAAACCCATATTATTTAATTTATTTAATTTAGTAAGGTATATATTTAACATGGTTGTAATATTTGGACTTTATGTGGTCAAATATTACTAACATTGTTTATTATCTTTAATTTAGTAAGATATTGACTTTATCTGGTTGCAATATTTGTATTTTATGTGGTTCATATATATGGACTGGGCTTGGACCGACACAGCCTAACGAAGCCACGTCGTGCTTTAGGGCTGGACTGTGCCACTGTTTCTATACTTTGGACTGGCACGACACATACCACAGTTTTTTGGGCCTTCTTGGTCTGAGCTCATTTGCAACCACATAATTCCCAACACTAGGTGGCACCCAATACAAGAGCAATTGGAAGTGTTGAGAACTACGTTACCACGGATCACCAGATTCGCTTTTTTTCCTCCCATTAGCAGATTAGGCGCGAGAACTTATGGAAGACCCGTCTCCCTTCACAAAACCACGACATATAAAGCACATAAGACACAATATGTAGGGTTGGACCTCTAATCTTTTTTTCACTATTACATATAAGTGGTACATGTTCTATATATAGAGACGTGATACCACTCAGAGATATATTTAGTATTTGTCCATGTAACCCTTAGTTTACTCAAATAAATCTCCATACGTGTCATTAAAAAGAAAGAATTCCACATTGTTGGAGTATAAGTGGTAACGAGATTGAGAAATGGCAGAGACAATCACTGTTATCTTTATTGCAGGGAGAATTATGATATATATACATGTGTAGGGGTGCATTCCCAAGGGGTGTGTCCCTTGGGAAAAACTGTCGCACCCCTTGGATTGATCACATATGTAATATTTTGTAACACTCCCCCTTGATCAATCCAACTTCATTTGATGATCTGTCAGCTGTTCTTTCAAGATCTTATCTCCTCAAAAACCCTGTGGGAAAAATAAGGAGTACACAATGTCTTTTGGATAATGAGAATAATCTCACTCGAACTCCAAAAGAGAATATGCTTGTAATCATCATGCATAAAAACTCCTATGGGGAAAAGTTAATGATGAAGCATATAACTTAGTTGATATTACCTCGTTAAAAACTTTGGATGAGAAAACCTTAACAAGGCAAAACTCATACAAAGAAAAGAGTGTAATATGATGGTACAAAATAGGTCAAATATCATGGAGAATTACTCCCCTGATCCTTGCAAGCACTTAAGTCTTCTCATACCAATCACCTCAACACATTTATGAAAACGTTGAGTATGGTAGAGATTTTATGAATAGATCAGCAAGATTATCACAAGACTTTGTTTGCAAGATGGATAATACAATTTAGGAGCAATATGCTTAATAATGTTGCTCCCGATATAACATGTTTCCATCTGAACAACACAAGCTCAATTATCCTTATAGATAATTGTCGATGGTTCGATTGAACCATGGTATGCCATTGTTTTCCCATGGACCTCTAGCCCAAAGAACAATAATATGTCTATAGTCATCATCTCAAAAACCCGAGTGGGGAAAATAAATGATAAGACATATAACTCAGGCTAATATTTTTTAAGATAATCTAGTCAAAAAATCTGAGAAATCAACATATTAGCTGAGTCTCCTTAAAAAACCTAGTGGGAGAAATAAGGAGAGTAACCATACTCTATTGTTGATTCATTTGAACTCTAGGGAGATAAACTCATCACCTAGTTCAAATACAACAATAACTATGCCATAATGTATCATCCTCGAAAACCTCTATGGGAAAAATAGATGATACAACATAGGCCTTGTGTTGATGTTGCCTCGTTAAAAACTTTGAATGAGAAACCCAAACAGGGAAAAACTCATGCAAAGAAAAGAGTACAACATGATGTAGAAACAAGTTCTTCTGATCAAGAGAAAACTCCCCTGATCTTTGTAAATTACTAAGTCATCACATACCTGCTCTCAAACACATTAAAAATGTGGAGTAAGGTAGAGACTTAGTTCGTAACTTGTTTTTCATCTAAACAACACAAAGTAATATTATCTTTATAGATAATAAGGTCAGTGATATAAAAATCATGACCACCACATACCCTCTGTATGTAGTATATCATTCTGTACAATCCCACGAAGTGTATTATAGAATGATTAGTGTAAGTGACCATTAATTTCTGTTGATCAACATTTATGAGACAGTAGGTCCAACTTACCAGAAGAATGTCATTGATCTTGTACCTGGGGATCTTCTATAGATATCCAATATCAATATATCCAAACATAAGGAGAGCATGAGTACACCTGGAGATCATAACTCGATCTCATGTGCTGTTAGCTAGCAAATCACTGCAAAGCAATATCCGGTCGGATGCTCTTGCATGATACAATAGCACATCTCATGATCTAAAAGAATCAAATAACTATGATTCTTTCATAATAAATTTCTTCAATATATGTTGGATATAGACAACTTTGTATCCAAGATACTCAAGATAGTTTACTTTGAATTGAAAATCTCTTACAATTCATATCCTCTATCTCGAACTCCGTCGATAAGTAATGTATGTTTAAAATATGCTGCACATATTTATATTGAACATACCATTCTTCGTGTATCCCTTCAGAAGGAAGGATTCACTAGGTCAAATGTACCATATTTGACCTAGATGCTCTAAGTCACAAAGACTTCCAAGCATTGTAAATTTGTGATTGGTTATTATGTATTTGGAAGCCTTTAAGACTCCATAAATACCATAATTTAGTGACCACATATGCATATGTTGTCACTACATCTATCAACTGCATAGATAGATGATTTACTGCCCATATTATTGTATCAGAATTTAACTATTTACAGTAGAAGAGAATTTATAGCATTAAAATAATGGTTGGGTTTGCGTATAAACCCAATTGCTACTAGCCATGCTTTCTCACCACCTCATTGTTTCCAAGTCCATGAAAACAAACATGTATCCACAGTAAGATACTATGAAGTGGAAATAATTCAACACTTCATTCCGGTGAGCAAGGCTATCTCTGCAACATTGTATCACTCAACAAAATCCAGTTTGAGCATACTCATGCTCTGCTATAGCCATAGACTTTTGGATCACTTGGAGCGCATATACAATTGCTGAGATGTATGTGTCGACACTTGTAGCTTTCAAATAACACAATTCTCCAGTTGACATAAAGTCATTTTTTATGTACCCTTATGATTCCTCGTGAAATCTCAAAACGAGAATCAAGGGATTTCGATAACCTAGCCTCATCAGTGCGCACTGAGCTAGGTTGTGAATGTCTTCCATTCACAGGATAATCAATATCCTTTAGGTGTCCACCAACACCATGTTGGTTACCAATGAATAGATGGTCTGCATTTACTATCTCAGAAGGTCTAGCCTTCAGCTGCTTGCAAGCATCTTAATCCTAATTTGTGACCATACTTCTCCCCCTCTTATTTACAACATCATTGTAATAGGGAGTTGAGTGGTGTTCCATTTAACCACTCTTTCTGGCACTTCCACATAGGATTAATTTGAGTGACACCTCATAGTAAATGCACATGGCAATTAATTTGCAACTTCTTGCAAATCATTCGAACCCAAAGGTTCAGTTTTAGTACGTGATCCTGAGCCTGAATGATTACTGCATTCATTATAATTTCTTGGCATTCTTTTTGGTACTCGAAATCTCCCCCTAATGTCTGGAAAAGCTCATGATTCAAGCAAGCGTATGGGCCGTAAATAGATTCTCATGAAGAGATTCTAAAACTTAATGATCGACGGAGAATGAATTCTCACATAGATCCCTAGCTTTCTGCGTGCCCATACATGTACGCTACGGTGGTGAGATTGGGAACATACCCAATGTACGCATGGGAAATCTTTCATGGATTCCCATGTACTAAAACCATAGGGGAACTTGTACATGCAGTACATGCAGTTAATCACAAGTCAGAAGCGTGCAAAACTTCCTGACTCCAACCATAACCAGTTGGAAATGACAATTCATTACTGATGGTCATTAATGATCTGAAATTTTCGAATCTATCACAGATTCATCATATCCTTTATGGATATCATTCTGAATACCAAGACAAACAATCATCATTGTAAGCACATTTGGTAAATTCAGTAGTGTGGAGGCTAATGTGCTCAAGCTTGAGACATTATTACTTAATGGTCACGAGTTGTTCGAAGGACACACTTTAGGTCATCGTATAGATGCACCAAAGAATCATATAAAAACCTTCAATATCCATACTATCTTAGTAGTGGACCACACTCGTTCTTTTGAAACAATTCAAAGAACTTAACCCATTCAGATCAGATTTTAAGATAAGAGGGACTTAAAATCTCATTCCCAATGATACACATCAAGTATCCTTCTTATGGGAAAAACATGACCAATAGAATTGTTCATAACTTTTGTTTCATCCCAATAATGGAATTACTAATTCAATCTTACCCAACATGGTAAGTATCATCACATGAAAAGTTTTAACAAATGCAACACATTGTATGAGAGGATGTATGTAGAATACAATCCATAAGAAATGTTTCCGAGAAACACATGCAATATCCATCACTATCACTTTGTGTTTGCACATGATAGTAATTTTATGGACATCTCTATAATTTGGTAAGATAAATTAGGATATATCAACACATCCTTGATACTTCCATTACCAAAAAGGGGACTAGATATTAACATATCATGATATCGCATGAAGCGGTTGTCAAAATATTCTTTCCTCTTTCCAAGTGAATATGTGAATATTTTGTTTCCCCACTTATAGAGTTTGTGGTTCAATTCTCTACATTGCATGTTTCTTCCTCAATTAGAAGAATCTTGTACAAGTTTGCACAACTCAAATCAATGAGTCTTCAACTCCCTTGATGAGTTCGTTCAACACTAATCGATGAGTTTGTTCAACTCAAATCACATGAGTGATCAACTCCAATCGATGAGTTTGTTAAACTCAAATTCATATGAGTTTTTACACTCAAATCACATGAGTGTATTCAACTCACATCGCATGAGTTGAACCTATCACAACATCAATTATGAGATTATACCAAATCTCATGCATCATTTAAATAGTACTCAAAAGCAAATTATCTAACAAAGTAGTCTTCTCTTAGAAAAAGAAGTGTTGTTACATGATTAGTCCAAATCACGATTTACACAACTAACCACTGTTGTCATGTCAGATGGAAGATTGAAGCACACTTCATATCTTAGCTTTCATGAGTAGTATGCATATATTGGGATTTCATATACAAGATTAGATGCCTGGGCATACAACACTATATCACGTATAGTGTAATGACATAAGAGTTTGTCATACTCATTGCCCTTCCCTTTTTAATGTGCTTATATATTTGCTTTCAAGCAAAATATATGAATACAAAGTGTTAGTCTACAACATAATGTAGACACATAATCATAAGTCCACAAGTCTTATGATTTTCTTTGCTATTCATTTTGCGCTTACATATCAAGCCGCAAAAGCACATAAGTTCTTTTCATAAGAAACATAAGAGAAACAGAGCATCTCATTTCCTCCAAATTGAAGAGGTGAATTCCCATATCATGAAAAAAATGAAATGAACATATCCAATGCACATTAAGGATAATTAAGCCCATTAGGTGAGTTCATCAAACTCTATTAAATAATGATCCTCCAAATGGCTTAACCATTTTTGTTTGCTGTTGCAACTTTGCCGCAAAATATATCATATCTTTATATGTTGGAGAATTCCAGGTATCACATAAAGTGTACCAAAGATTTTTGAAAATTGGTGTACACAACATAGATAATCTCCATGTAATGAAACAATGGAGTAGATCTCCTAGTAGTGGGCAAAACTTTTGCTGCCTGAAAGCATGGTCTCTGGCTGATATATTTGTCGGTGTTTCGGACCCGGGGGGTCCCTGGACCGACGAGTGAAATCGCTGCGTGCCCCAGCCCAGATGGGTTGGCGCGGGATGGAACACAAGAGGTGGGGGAAGCCTTGTATTATCCAGCACCATGGGTGCCGCTCGTAGTAGGGGTTACAAGCGCGTCGCGTGAGGGAGAGTGAGGTAGAGAGTGGGAGCCTGTTCGTCCGCTCCTTCCCTCGCGCGAACCCCCCAGGATGGGCCTGGACCTCCCTTTTATAGACGTAAGGAGAGGGTCCAGACGTACAATGGGGGTGTAGCTATGCGCTAACGTGTCCGGCAGAGAGATGCCCTAGCCGCGTGTACATGCCATCGTGGCTGTCGGGGGAGAGGTTGAGCCCTGTACACGTGGTAGCGTGGCCGTCGGAGAAGCGCCTAAGCCCTGTAGGAGCACAGCTGGCAGTGCGGCAAGGATCCTGCTGACGTCTCCTTGCTGCCGTAAAGGGCTGAGAGCCACCAGCGTCATGGTTGCACGCGCGACACCATCATTACCCGTCGCCGGGGTAAGCTAGATGGGACGCCGGTCTTGTTCCTTGTAGCCTGAGCTGGCTAGGGATAGGGTAATGATGTATCCCCTATTGGCGCGGTCGGTCCGAGCCCAAGGTCGGGCGAGGCGGCGTCTTCTCTTGAGGCCGAGGCCAGGGTCGGGCGAGGACGCGATTCCTACCGAGACCGAGGTCGAGGCCGAGTCCAGGGGTCGGGCGAGGCGGAGACCTCCTCCCGAGGCTGGAGCTTGAGGTCGAGGCCGAGTCCGAGGGTCGGGCGAGGTGGAGACCTCCTCCCGAGGCCGGAGCCTGAGGTCGGGCGAGGCGGAGCTTCCTGTTGCGCTCGAGGCCGAACTCGGTGGTTGATCGTGACTTGTTGTCAGTCTTCGCCTGGGTGGTTGGCACGGTAGTCAGAGCAGGGTGAGCGGCGCTGTTTTCCTGTCATATCGAACAGTAAAAGAGAGGGGCGAAGTGACTGCGGTCACTTCGGCCTGGCCGACTGAGGCGCGTGTGTCAG
Organism: Zea mays; assembly: GCF_902167145.1. Taxonomy (NCBI): domain Eukaryota; kingdom Viridiplantae; phylum Streptophyta; class Magnoliopsida; order Poales; family Poaceae; genus Zea; species Zea mays. Next base: position 24,759,223 of record NC_050100.1, on the reverse strand, counting down.
GATACGACGTCAGGCGTCCCCTGCATTAAATGCGCATGCGAAGCGATCGGTTGGTGAGGCGGTCCGGCCAAGGTTGCTTCACAACGAAGCCTGCCCGAGCCGGGCTTTGGGAGAGCCGGGGAGGTTCCCGCTGCCTTAGAAGGCCCTCGGGCGAGGCGTGAACTTGTCTGGGACTACTGCTCTAGCCCGAGGCTGGGCTCGGGTGAGGTCGCATCCCTTGGGTAGACGAAGCCTTGACTTGAACCGCGCCCGTCAGTTGGTCTGAGGGTGTTTACCAGCCGTGATTAGGAGTGTTGGGGGTACCCCTAATTATGGTACTCGACAGTAGCCCCCGAGCCTCGAAGGGAGTGTTGGTACTCGCTTGGAGGCTTTTTGCCGCATTTTCGGTGAGGGGACCGGCCTTTCTCGGTTTTGCTTTGTTCTGGTGGGTGCGCGCGAGCGCACCCGCCGGGTGTAGCCCCCGAGGCCTCGGAGGAGTAGTTTGACTCCTCTGAGGTCTGAATGCTTTTCGTGGTGCCTCGACCGGTCTGATCGTTCCCTCATGCGGTCTGGCCGTAGCCCGGGTGCATGGTCAGGTTCCAAGTTATCAAGCTGGTTTGTTGACACTCTCAACAGTTTGGCCATAGTCGGGTGCGAGAGCAGCCCCCGAGCCTCTGCACGGAGCGAGAGGACGATCAAGGACTTTCCCGACTTTTATCATACGCCCCTGCGTCGCCTTTTCGCAAGGAGGAGGGGGGAAAGCGCCATGTTGCCCTCGGAGGGCGCCGAACATGGTGTTTCTGGTGAGCTGCTAACGGGTGATCCGAGTGGACGCCCGTGTCCCGTTCGTTAGGGGTCGGCTGGTGGCCCAGAGGCGCACTCCAAAAGTACCTGTGGGTGATTCGCCGGACCCGGACCCCTTCGACAGGGTCCGAGGGCTCGATGCCTCCCTCCGGTGGGATTCTGTTACAAATCGTTCCCGTCGGTCTCGAAAATGTCCTAGGGTACCTCGGGAGTGTAGCCCGAGCCTCAGCCATGTATCAGACGTACCCAGAGTCATCCCTCACTCTGCGTGCTCTGGGGCGACTGTCGAACCCTTCCGAGGGGCCAGCCTACGAACCCCTGATCAGTAGTAGGCGCGGAGCCCGAGTGCTCTAGGGCGACTGTCGAACCCTTCCGAGGGGCCAGCCTTCGAACCCCTGATTAGTAATGGGCTCGAAGCCTGAGTGCTCTGGGGCGGCTATCGTAACCCTTCCGAGGGGCCAGCCTTCGAACCCCTGATCAGTAGGAGGGCTCGGGGCCTGCTTCCTTCGCCAAGAAGGATCCTTTCCGAAACATCTCCTTTCCCGGTCCCTGTAGCGAGAGAGAGAGGAGGAGGGGAAGGATATGTATTTAAATAAGGTGGCACACCTTTTCTGACGCGGTCATCATGGCGGAGGCGAAGCGACGCCCGCCTCGCCTGCCAGAGGTGTCGCCTCCTCCGCCGGGGAGTTAATGCGATGGGACGGGTGATTCGCGTGGCGCCCGTTGCGCGTGCGAGCCGTTCGAGGAACGGGACACGGGTGTGTCGTCTTCACGCCGTGGGAGAGGGCTCCCCTGTTGCTTCAGGAGGGGACGCGAGCCTGTAGGCGATTTGACTGTTGCTTCCGCTCATCTGCCGCTGCAGTTACTTCCGACCCACTTTTGGCCATGCCAACCGTCGTGCCTACCCCCGCGGCTGACTGACCCGTGGTCGTCGCCTTTAATTGGCACTGTTGGGTCACGCGCGGGGCCGCCTCGAGTCGAGGTACTGGTTCCGCAGTCGAGGAGGCGCGGCATTCGGCGTGAGTGGCGGTGCAGTTTCTTGCACGTCGTAACCGGCGCGCCGGTTACATGACATGCGGACCCGCTTCCTTTGCGCTGGTCCGCCGGATGTGGTCGGAGCCGAAAGGGCGTACAGTTGCGGTGCGGTTGGATGCCTGTCGCGTGGCAGTCCACCCTTTCTGCCACCGGTTTCTACGAAGATGGGAGAGCGCTTGTAACCGCGGGACGGTTACATACCTCGTGTGCGGCGGTTCGCCTTCTTCGCGCTTCGGATTAGCTCGTGTGACGTGGGGGGGGGGGGGGTTCCAGCCCTCGGGTCATAGGGGGAGAACCCTGGAGTATGTCAGTGGAGACTTCGCCCGTGACGCTAAGGGGTGCAAGTGAGGAGGTCTGCCTATAAAAGGGGATCGATCTCCTGGGCAGTGGTCATGCCTTCGTTCTCCCCTCATGCATTGCGCCCCTCCACCTTTTGAGCCCCAGGATGGGGTGCACCAGTGTTGCCTTGCTCTTGCTGTCGTTGGAGGAGCGCGACCTCGTGGAGATCGGCGCCCTTCAGCCATCGCTCGGCTTCAAGGATTTTCATCGTGCAGGCTGAGATGGAGGGCGAGCTGAGCCGGGTTTTGCCTCCCGTGTGGGCCGGTGACCCGCTTCTTCCTCCAACATTTGGGGGAGAAGGGCATCCTCCAGCCCTGTGGAGGTGACGTCCTTCAGCCATGCGGGGGGGAGGCGAACCGCTGCTGCCCGGCCAGGGCGCACCCGTCCGTCCTCCACCCGGGCAACGGTCGTGCCGTACGCCGATGGCCGCCGTCACCGCCTTTGCGGAGAGGGCGGACCTCGACAACGCGGGTTCGGTCGGCCGTAGACGTTGTCATCTGCAGCGTGTCTGGCTCGCCGGCCCAGCTGGCTCTAGCACCGCTCCCGATGCTGCCTCCTGCCGCTTGGTCCTCGTGGGGATCAGCGCTGGCCGGTCTGCGAGGATTTGAGTGGTGATCTGCCGGCGAGCCGCTTAGAGTTCGTTATCCCGCGGGCCCCCCTGGTGTGGAGGTTGTTCATACCCACAGGAGCGGAACCGGAGTCCCGTCTGTAAGGGGATATACTAGGTTTTTGCCGGAGCAAAATGTAACCGCTTCAAGTACTTAGACATTTGTCGTAGGTCGGGAGAACCGCCGTGGGTTCTGCCGACGTCTAAGCCTGTGTAGCATAGTTACCCCAAGTATATGTGTTTGTTCTTTGTGGCTGTCGAGGCCGGAACATTTGGGTATTTCGAGCATAAAGCTGTGTTTCTTCCTCATTCCGAGCACTGGGACTTGCCTGTTGGCTAGCCGAACCACTTAAGGCCTTGTTCGGTTAATCCCGTTACCCATGGATTGGATGGGATTGGAAAAAATTAAAAAGGAATTTGACTTATTTAGGATTTAAACCCACCCAATCCCACTCAATCCACATGGATTGAGAGCTAACCGAACAAGCCCTAACCGAGCGTGAGTTGCCTTTCACGGAAAGTGACGAGTGAGGTATCCGTATCCCGGAGGCGTAGGAGTCCCTCGGCTCGGTCAGCCTTGCCGCTCTAGGCCTCTCTTGCTCAGTTTTTTTAGAACCCTCGGTTCCTCTGCGATGAGCCGGAGCCGGAGGCAGTGGTGTTAGCGCGGATAGAGGCAGAGTCGGCTCGGAAAGAGACTTCGTCGGCCCGGGAGCTGGCGGCTTCCCAGGCTGAGGAAGATGCGGCAGTAGCAGCTGGAGCTTGGCCAAGGCATCTGCTGGCGTGGTGCTGGTGTCCTCCCTTGGGTGGAGGTCCCTTCGCCCGGGTCGCCGCCCGAGGCCGGGCCAGGTTCCGCTGAGGGTGGAAACAACATCGAGGGTGCTGCTGCTCCCCCTACCGATGCCTGAACCTGTAGGAACAATTTGTCTGTAGCATGCACATGTTTTTCGTGGCCGCCGAGGCCTAAACACTTTATCGTCGTGTTTAAAAAGCTGTGTTTTCTTTCCTCTCGTTTCGTGCATCACGACTTGTCTGTCAATAGCAGAATCGTTTATCCAAGCGAGAGTTACTTTTCGCGGAAGGTGATGAGTGAGGTATCCGTATCCCAGAGGCGTAGGAGTCCCTCGGCTCGGTCGGCCTTGCCGCTTACGTGCACTCTCATTCGGTCGTAGGATTCCGTTATTGATACGATCGAGAAGGCACGAAAGTCGTTTTCTACCCGAGTGTTTGGACTTGTTTGGTAGCAGGATCGCTTATCCGAGCGGGAGTTACTTCTCGCGGAAGGTGATGAGTGAGGTCTCCGTATCCCGGAGGCGTAGGAGTCCCTCGGCTCGGTCGGCCTTGCCACTTACGTGTACTCTCGTCGTTCTCAGGATCCCACTATCGATACGGAAGTCGAAAGCACAAAGGTCGTTTTGGTAGAAAATTTTTCTGAGGAAAATTTTGACGCAGAGGGGGTTCCCCCCTTCTAGCCCCTGAGGGAGGGTCGGGCTTTGCTGAGGCAAGGCCGACCCTTCCTTGACGGTTAGACTTTGCCTACGTAAAGAAAACGAGGTACATGAACGACATAAAACATCTTAAGGGTAGAAGCGACGTAGCTGTTGGATGTTCCAAGCGTTGCTGTAGACCTCGCCCTGGTCATTGGCCAGCTTGTATGTTCCGGGCTTCAAAATCTTAGCGATGATGAAGGGCCCTTCCCAGGGAGGAGTGAGCTTGTGGTGCCTTCGGGCATCCTGCCGCAGACGAAGCACCAAGTCACCCACTTGGAAGCCTTGGGGTCGAACGCTTCGAGCGTGGTAGCGTCGCAGCGACTGCTGGTACCGTGCCGTATGTAGTAAGGCGACGTCCCGAGCCTCTTCGAGCTGGTCCAGCGAGTCCTCTCGGCTGATCTGGTTGCTTCGGTCGTCGTACGCCCTGGTCCTCGGGGAGCCATATTCTAAGTCCGTGGGGAGGACGGCCTTGGCCCCATAGACTAGAAAAAACGGCGAGAAACCCGTGGCATGGCTTGGTGTCGTCCTCAGACTCTAGACTACCGAGGGTAGCTCTTTCATCCACCGCTTGCCGAATTTGTTGAGGTCGTTGTAGATCCTCGGTTTGAGCCCCTGCAAAATCATACAGTTGGCACGTTCCACCTGCCCATTCGTCATGGGGTGAGCTACGGCGGCCCAGTCCACACGGATGTGGTGGTCGTCGCAGAAGTCCAGGAACTTTTTCCCGGTGAACTGCGTGCCATTATCGGTGATGATGGAGTTTAGGACCTCGAATCGATGGAGGATGTTGGTGAAGAACGCCACCGCCTGCTCGAACCTGATGTTGGTCAAGGGTCGGACCTCGATCCACTTGGAGAATTTATCGATGGTGACCAGTAGGTGCGAGAAGCCCCCGAGTGCCTTCTGCAAGGGACCGACGAGGTCTAGACCCCACACAGCAAACAGCCAGGTGATGGGTATCGTCTGTAGGGCCTAAGCGGGCAGGCGGGTCTGCTTTGCGTAGAATTGACACCCCCGGCAGGAGCGAACAATCCTAGCGGCGTCGGCCACCGCAGTTGGCCAGTAGAAACCTTGTCGGAAGGCATTCTCCACGAGGGCTCGAGGTGCTGCATGGTGGCCGCAAGCCCCCGAGTGTATTTCTTGCAACAACTCTCGTCCTTGGGCGATGGATATGCATCGTTAGAGGATGCCCGAGGGGCTGTGGTGATAGAGCTCCTTTTCATCACCCAGCAAGACGAACGACTTGGCGCGCCGAGCCAGTCACCGAGCTTTGGCCTTGTCGAGGGGAAGCTCTCCTCGGAGGAGATATTCCAGGTACGGGGTCTGCCAGTTAGGATCTGGTGTGACCCCATTCTATTCCCCCTCGACGGGCAAGGCCTCCTCCTCGATGGCCGAGGGTACCTCGGGCTCGGCCGAGGCCTCCTCGGGCTCGGGCGAGGGTACCTCGGGCTGGGCCGAGGCTTCCTCGGGCTCGGGCATGTCGTCGATCTTGACGGATGGTTGATGTAGGTCTCTGGAGAAGACGTCCGGGGGAACCGTTGTCCGCCCCGAGGTTATCTTTGCCAGCTCATCCACAGTCTCGTTGTACCGTCGGGCGATGTGGTTGAGCTCCAGTCCGTAGAACTTGTCTTCCAGGCACCGGACTTCGTCGCAGTAGGCTTCCATCCTCCGGTCGTGATAGTGGGAGTTCTTCATGACTTGGTCGATGACAAGCTGCGAGTCGCCACGAGCGTCGAGGCGCCGGACCCCTAGCGCGATGGCGATGCGCAGCCCGTTAACCAGAGCCTCGTACTCGGCCACGTTGTTTGATGCCGGAAAATGGAGGCGTATGACGTAGCGGAGATGCTTTCCGAGGGGTGAAATGAAGAGCAAGCCAGCGCCTGCCCCTGTTTTCATGAGTGACCCATCAAAGTACATGGTCCAAAGCTCGGGTTGGATTGAAGTTATCGGCAACTGGGTGTCAGTCCACTCAGCCAGGAAGTTTGCCAAGACCTGGGATTTTATGGCCTTCCGAGGGGCGAATGATAGCGTTTCGCCCATGAGTTCCACCGCCCACTTTGCTATCCTACCCGAGGCCTCACGACATTGGATGATCTCCCCCAGGGGGAAGGATGACACCACAGTCACCGGATGAGACTCGAAGTAGTGTCGCAACTTTCGCCGTGTCAGAATCACTGCGTAGAGCATCTTCTGGATCTGTGGGTAGTGGATCTTGGTCTCAGAAAGCACTTCGCTGATGAAGTAGACTGGCCTCTAGATGAGTAGTGCATGCCCTTCTTCTCGTCTCTCGACTACGATCGCGATGCTGACCACCTGAGTGGTCGCGGCTACGTAGATCAAGAGGGCTTCTCCTGCAGCGAAGGGCACCAGGATGGGCGCGTTTGTAAGGAGCGGCTTAAGGTTTCTGAGGGCTTCCTCGGCCTCGGGGGTCCAAGTGAAGCGTTCGGCCTTCCTTAAGAGGCGGTACAGAGGCAAGCCTTTCTCGCCAAGGCGTGAGATGAAGCGGCTCAGAGCCACAAGGCATCCCATGACCCTCTATGCTCCTTTCAAATCCTTGATCGGTCCCATGTTGGTGATGGCCGCGATTTTCTCCGGATTGGCCTCGATGCCCTGCTCGGAGACGATGAATCCAAGGAGCATGCCTTGGGGGACTCCGAATACACACTTCTTGGGATTGAGTTTCACGCCTTTTGCTCTCATACACTTGAATGTCGTTTCAAGGTCGGAGAGGAGGTCGGAGGCTCTCTTCGTCTTGACAACGATGTCATCGATGTAAGCCTCGACCGTTCTGCCGATGTGTTCTCCGAACACGTGGTTCATGAACCTCTGGTAGGTGGCGCCTGCATTCCTCAAACCAAATGGCATTGTAGTATAATAGTACATGCCAAAAGGTGTGATAAAAGAAGTCGCGAGCTGGTCGGACTCTTTCATCTTGATTTGGTGATAGCCTGAGTAGGCATCGAGGAATGACAGGGTTTCGCACCCAGCAGTGGAGTCCACAATTTGATCGATGCGAGGTAGAGGGTAGGGAACTTTCGGACATACCTTGTTTAGACCAGTGTAGTCTACACACATCCTCCATTTCCCGTCCTTCTTCCTTACAAGAACAGGGTTAGCTAACCATTCGGGATGGAATACCTCTTTGATGAACCCTGCCGCGAGTAGCTTGTGGATCTCCTCGCCTATGGCCCTGCGCTTTTCTTCATCAAAACGGCGCAGGGTTTGCTTCACGGGTCGGGTTCCAGCTCTGATGTCCAGTGAGTGCTCGGCGACATCCCTCGGTATGCCGGGCATGTCCGAGGGACTCCACGCAAAGACTTCAGCGTTTGCACGGAGAAAGTCGACGAGCACTGCTTCCTATTTGGGGTCGAGCTCAGAGCTGATCCGGACTTTCTTGCTGGCGTCGTTGCCGGGGTCGAGAGTGACGGACTTGACCGCCTCGACTGGCTCGAAGTTGCCGGCGTGCCGCTTCGCGTCGGGTGCCTCCTTGGAGAGGCGTTCCAGGTCGGCGATGAGGGCCTCGGACTCGGCGAGGGCCTCAGCGTACTCCACGCACTCCATGTCGCATTCGTACGCGTGGCGGTACGTGGATCCGACGGTGATGATCCCATTCGGGCCCGACATCTTGAGTTTGAGGTAGGTGTAGTTGGGGACGGCCATGAACTTGGCGTAGCACGGCCTTCCCAACACCGCATGGTAGGTTCCTCGGAACCCGACGACCTCGAAGGTGAGAGCTTCCTTTCGGAAGTTGGAGGGAGTCCCGAAGCAGACGGGTAAGTCGATCCGTCCGAGGGGGAGGATACGCTTTCCAGGCGCGATCCCGTGAAAGGGTGTCGCATCGGTCCGGACCTCGGACCGATCAACCCCAAGAGTTCCAGGGTCTCGGCGTAGATGATGTTAAGGCTGATGCCTCCGTCCATGAGGACTTTGGAGAGCCTAACGTTGCCGATGATCGGATCGACGACGAGCGGGTACCTCCCTGGGCTTGGCACGAAGTCGGGGTGGTTGCCTCGGTCGAAGGTGATAAGCTTGTCGGACCAGTCTAGGTAGACTGGCGCTGCCACCTTCACCAAGCAGACCTCCTAGCGCTCCTGCTTGCGGTGTCGAGCCGAGGCGTTCGCCGCCTGCCCGCCGTAGATCATGAAGCAGTTGTGGACCTCTAGGAACTCCTCTTCCTTGCCGCCCTCCTTCTTGTCGTTGTCATGGCCCTTGCCATCTTCTACCGGGGGCCCGGTCTTATGGAAGTAGCGCTGGAGCATGACATATTCTTTGAGGGTGTGCTTGACAGGCCCCTGGTGATAGGGGCATGGCTCCTTGAGCATCTTGTTGAATGCGCCGGCCCCTCCAGGAGGTTTCCGAGGATTCCTGTGCTCGGCCGCAGCGACGAGATTCGTGTCAGCGGCGTCGCGCTTCGCTTGCGACTTGTTCTTGGCCTTTTTCTTCGTGCCCCGCGGGGCGGACGCCTTGAGGGCGTCTTTCTTCGGCTCTCCCTGAGGCTGCTTGTCTTTTCAGAAGATGGCTTCGACCGCCTCTTGACCCGAGGCGAACTTGGTGGCGACGTCCATCAGTTCGCTCGCACGGGTGGGAGTCTTGCGCCCCAGTTTGCTCACCAGGTCTCGGCAAGTGGTGCCGGCAAGGAAAGCCCCGATGACATTCGAGTCGGTAACGTTGGGCAGCTCGGTGCGCTGCTTCGAAAACCGCCGGATGTACTCTTGGAGGGACTCCCCTGGCTGCTGGCGGCAGCTTCAGAGATCCCACGAGTTCCTAGGGCGCACGTATGTGCCTTGGAAGTTCCCCGCGAAAGCCTTGACCAGATCATCCCAGTCGGAGATCTACGCAGGAGGTAGATGCTCCAGCCAGGCTCGGGCGGCGTCGAAGAGGAAAAGGGGTAGATTACGGATGATGAGGTTGTCATCATCCGCCCCTCCCAACTGGCATGCCAGTCGGTAGTCCGTGAGCCACAGCTCCGGCCTCGTCTCCCCCGAGTACTTGGTGATGGTAGTCGGGGCTCTGAAACGGGCAGGGAACGACGCTCGTCGTATGGCCCGGCTGAAGACTCGCGGACCGGGTGGTTCGGGTGAGGGGTTGCGATCCTCCTTGCTGTCGCAGCGTCCCCCACGCCTGGGATGGTAGCCTCGGCGCACCTTCTCGTCGAGGCGGGTTCGACGGTCAAGATGGTGGTGCTCGTTGCCAAGGCGATCCCGGGCGGCAGGCGCCTCGTCCCGCGCGCGCTCGGGATGGACCGAGGCTTCCCGCATGCGTTGGGAGGACACTGTGTGATGCTCCGAGGGGTCAGCTCACCTGCGGGAGGCGGAGCTCTCGGCTCGTCGAACTGCGGCGCCTTCAAGGAGATCCTTGAGTTCGCCCTGGATGCACCGTCCCTCGATGGTGGATGGCTCCGGCATGGCTCGAAGTAGCATCACCGTTGCAGCTAGGTCCTGGCCGGACCCGCTGACGGTCGGGGGCAGCGCTGCCCTGGCATTGTCGACGATGCGGCGCTCGATGTCCCGGGCCCGATGACAGGCTTCTCTGGCGAGTGCTCGGCCTACCCACTCCTGTTCAATGTTCTATCAGAGCTACACAAGCCGACCTGCTTCCCCATCGACTCGGGCATGCATCTCACGGATTTGCTCGAGTTGTATGTCCCGACCCCCCGCAGGGACTGGGACCACAGCTTGCTCTCGCGGGATGTCAACGCGAGATGCGTGCCCAGGGGGATTGTCATCCTCCGGCATACCAAGGTGGTTGCCTTCGTTGTGATCTCCCTGACCGACGTGGAAACATTCGCGACTTGGGCCGTAACCCTCGTTGTCAAGGCCGTGGCCATCGTCAGAACAACCGGAGAGGCAGTGATCACATGCGATCATGAATTCCCTCATGGCAGCGAGGTCATTGAGGCTAGAGAAATCCCAACCGAAGTCGGGGTCGTCCTCTTCCTTGGAACCCGCTGGCCCGAAGGTTGAGACAGCTGTCAGTCGGTCCCAGGTTGACCACATATGGTACCCCGGAAGGTTTGGATACGCCTTTACGAAGGCGCTCACCGTAGCGGGGTCGCTAGGTGGATCGAAGCTGAATCGAAAGGGTACGGGATGGAAAACGGACGGTACCTCTCGGTCGATGGATGGTGATGAAGTCGCGTCGGGGGCGGAGCACACCGTCATCTCAGGTACAAAGGTAACGCTCAGCAGATCCTCTGCGAGGATGCTGGCGTCATCAGTCTGCTTGGGGTTGACACATTGCGGGGAAGTGACACCCGCCGTCGTCTCAGGTGTGAGGACAATGCTTGGCATGTCCCCCGAGGGAGTGCCGGCATCGTTGACTCGCTCTGGTGCGACAGCCGACAAGGTGCCGCCTTCTGGGTGGCCATGGTTGCCCCGTCTCCGCCTCCTCCGGCGAGGAGGGTGGCGGGGATGACCGGAGTGCTCCTCTTCTGCCGCGGGGAGATGCTGTCGCCGAGCTCTCCGCCGCGGGGCGAGTCGAAGACCGTCGCTGTCGTCGCGCCGCGAGGGGAGGAGTACCATGTCGTAGCTGCCATCGAGGGACATGAACTCGAGACTCCCGAAGCGGAGCATCGTCCCGGGCTGAAGAGGTTGCTGAAGACTCCCCATCTGGAACTCAACGGGAAGGTGTTCGTCAACACGCAGCAGGCCCCTACCTGGCGCGCCAACTGTCGGCGTTTCGGACCCGGGGGTCCCTGGACCGACGAGTGAAATCGCTGCGTGCCCCTGCCCAGATGGGTTGGCGCGGGATGGAACATAAGAGGTGGGGGAAGCCTTGTATTATTCTGCACCAGGGGTGCCGCTCGTAGTAGGGGTTACAAGCGCGTCGCGTGAGGGAGAGTGAGGTAGAGAGTGGGAGCCTGTTCGTCCGCTCCTTCCCTCGCGCGAACCCCCCAGGATGGGCCTGGACCTCCCTTTTATAGACGTAAGGAGAGGGTCCAGACGTACAATGGGGGTGTAGCTATGCGCTAACGTGTCCGGCAGAGAGATGTCCTAGCCGCGTGTACATACCATCGTGGCTGTCGGGGGAGAGCTTGAGCCCTGTACACGTGGTAGCGTGGCCATCGGAGAAGCGCCTGAGCCCTGTAGGAGCACAGCTGGCAGTGCGGCAAGGATCCTGCTGATGTCTCCTTGCTGTCGTAAGGGGCTGAGAGCCACCGGCGTCATGGTTGCACGCGCGACACCATCATTACCCGTCATCGGGGTAAGCCAGATGGGACGCCGGTCTTGTTCCTTGTAGCCTGAGCTGGCTAGGGATAGTGTAATGATGTATCCCTTGTTGGCGCGGTCGGTCCGAGCCCAAGGTCGGGCGAGGCAGAGTCTTCTCTTGAGGCCGAGGCCGGGGTCGGGCGAGGACGCGATTCCTCCCGAGACCGAGGTCGAGGCCGAGTCCAGGGGTCGGGCGAGGCGGAGACCTCCTCCCGAGGCTGGAGCCTGAGGTCGAGGCCGAGTCCAGGGGTCGGGCGAGGCAGAGACCTCCTCCCGAGGCCAGATCGTGAGGTCGGGCGAGGCGGAGCTTCCTGTTGCGCCCGAGGCCAAACTCGGTGGTTGATCGTGACTTGTTGTCAGTCTTCGCCTGGGTGGTTGGCACGGCAGTCAGAGCGGGGCGAGCGGCGCTGTTTTCCTGTCATATCGGACAGTAAAAGAGAGGGGCGAAGTGACTGCGGTCACTTCGGCCTGATCGACTGAGGCGCGTGTGTCAGGATACGGCGTCAGGCGTCCCCTGCATTAAATACGCCTGCAAAGCGTTCGGTTGGTGAGGCGGTCCGGCCAAGGTTGCTTCACAACGAAGCCTGCCCGAGCCGGGCTTCGGGAGAGCCGGGGAGGTGCCCGCTGCCTGAGGAGGCCCTCGGGCGAGGTGAAAGGGAAATGTGTCCTTGGGCCATTTCTAAGTATTTTGGTGATTGAGTGCCAACTCAAGTGCTTAAATGTGAATTTATGCCATGGATGAATAAAGTGCAAATCAAGAGCAAAGGTATGTTTCTAAGTATTAGTACATTGGTTTTGTGTACTAATATACTTGTCTAAGTATTGGAAACAGGAAGAAAAAGAAAAGAAAAGAGTTGGCTATGTACAGCCAGAAGGCTGCTTCGGTCTGGAGCACCGGACTGTCCGGTGGTGCACCGGACAGTGTCCGGTGCGCCAGGCTGCCTCGGCCGAAGAGGCCGCTCTCGGGATTTTGCTGACGACGTACGGCTAAAATTCACCGGACTGTCCGGTGTGCACCGGACCGTCCGGTGAGCCAACGGTCGGCCGGGCCAACGGTCGGCCGCGGATTCTGCGCGCGACACGTGGCCAAGCCAACGGTCGGAAGGGGGCACCGGACTGTCCGGTGTGCACCGGACATGTCCGGTGCGCCAACGGCTCCCAGATCTGCAACGGTCGGCTTCGCCATTTAAGGAAAGGAATCGGGCACCGGACACTGTCCGGTGTGCACCGGACTGTCCGGTGCGCCCGATGACAGAAGGCAAGGATGACCTTCCAGAATTACTCTCAACGGCTCCTAGCTGCCTTGGGGCTATAAAAGGGACCCCTAGGTGCATGGAGGAGAACACCAAGCATTCCTACAACATTCCTAAGCACCAAGACATCGATCTCGCGCATTCGTTTCATTGTGATAGCATATAGAGCTCTTGTGGAGTTGTGAACTCTTTGAGTTGTGTTGCGAGCTCTTGCTGCGACTTGTGTGCGTGTTGTTGCTCTGATCTTTTGAAGTCTTGTGTGCGTTGCTCATTCCCCCTTGCTCTGTGTTTCTTTGTGAACTTCAATTGTAAGGGCGAGAGGCTCCAAGTTGTGGAGATTCCTCGCTAACGGGATTGAGAAAAAGCAAGCAAAACACCGTGGTATTCAAGTGGGTCTTTGGACCGCTTGAGAGGGGTTGATTGCAACCCTCGTCCGTTGGGACGCCACAACGTGGAGTAGGCTAGCGTTGGTCTTGGCCGAACCACGGGATAAACCACTGTGTCATCTCTGTGTTTGATTTCTTGTGGTATTGTGTTTTGTTGAGACTCCTCTCTAGCCACTTGGCGATTATTGTGCTAACACTTAACAAGTTTTTGTGGCGATAAGTTTAAGTTTTCACAGGATCACCTATTCACCCCCCCCTCTAGGTGCTCTCAATTGGTATCAGAGCCGTTCTCTTCAAGAAAGGGACTAACCGCCCGAAGAGATGGATCCTAAGGGGAAGGGAATCATGATCAACGATAAGGAGAAGGAGTCCTTCGTCAACGAGCCCAAAGATGACAAGCCTACCGACACCGGCTCGGGCCATAGACGGAAGGAAGGGAAGAAGAAGAAGACAAGGCGCATCAAGGAGATCGTCTACTACGACGACAGCGACGAATCTTCCTCTTCCCAAAAGGACAACAACGACAACGACTATGATAAACAAAAGACGATTAACTCAAACTTTTCTTTTGATTATTCGCGCATTCCGCATAGCTCAAATGCTCATTTGCTCCCCATTCCACTTGGCAAGCCTCCTCACTTTGATGGAGAGGACTACGGATTTTGGAGTCACAAAATGCGTACTCACCTATTTTCTCTCCATCCAAGCATTTGGGAGATTGTGGAAAGTGGAATGAAATTTGATAGCTCAGATAGCCCTTCATTTATTAATGAACAGATCCATAAAAATGCACAAGCTACTACTGTGTTGCTAGCCTCTTTGTGCAGGGACGAGTATCACAAGGTGAGCGGCTTGGACAATGCCAAGCAGATTTGAGACACCCTCAGGATCTCTCATGAGGGGAATGATGTCACCTTACTCACCAAGATGGAGTTGGTGGAGGGCGAGCTCGGACGATTCGCGATGATAAGGGGCGAGGAGCCGACACAAACATACAACCGGCTCAAGATCCTTATCAACAAAATAAGGAGCTACGGAAGCACGCGATGGACAGATCACGACGTCGTCCACCTAATGCTAAGGTCATTTACCGTTCTTGATCCTCACTTGGTAAACAATATTCGTGAAAATCCTAGGTACATCAAGATGTCGCCCGAAGAAATTCTTGGAAAATTTGTAAGCGGGCGAATGATGATCAAAGAAGCAAGGTACGTGGACGACGCGTTGAATGGCCCAATCCATGAGCCTCAACCCATTGCTCTCAAGGCAACAAGGAGCAAGGAGGCGCTACCCAGCAAGGTGGCGCAAATTGAGGCGGTCGGTCTTAATGATGAAGAGATGGCCTTCATCATCAAAAGATTCAAGACGGCGCTAAAAGGTCGCAAGGGACAGCCAAGCAAGACTAAGACCAAGGGAAAGCGATCATGCTTCAAATGCGGTAAGCTTGGTCATTTTATTGCTAACTGTCCCGACAATGATAGTGACCAGGAACACGGGAGCAAGAGGGAAAAGAAGAAGCATTACAAGAAGGCCAAGGGCGAGGCACATATCGGAAAGGAGTGGGATTCGGATTGCTCCTCCTCTGACTCCGACAATGAAGGACTCGCCGCCACTGCCTTCAACAAGTCATCTCTCTTCCCCAACGAGCGTCACACATGCCTTATGGCAAGGGAGAAGAAGGTATGTAATCAAAACAATGTCACTTATGATTCTTCCAGTGATGATGAGTCTAGTGATGATGAAATAGATTACTCTAGTTTGTTCAAAGGATTGGATAGAGCCAAAATAGATAAAATTAATGAATTGATTGATGCCTTGAATGAAAAAGATAGACTCTTAGAAAAACAAGAGGACCTTTTGTATGAAGAGCATGACAAATTTGTAGAGGCACAAAAATCTTATGCTTTAGAAGTTAAAAGAAATGAAGTGCTTTCTAGTGAACTATCTTCTTGTCATGAAACCATTGCTACTTTAAAGAATGTTAATGATGACTTAAATGCTAAACTAGAAGTAGCTAGTAAATCTAATTCTTGTGTAGAACATGTTGAGATTTGCACTAGGTGTAAAGATTTCGATGTTGATGCTTGTAGCGATCATTTAGTTTCAATTTCCAAATTAACTGAGGATTTGGCTAGTCTTAATGCCCAACTTAAGACTAGCAAGAATGAATTTGATAAACTAAAATTTGCAAGGGATGCCTACACGATCGGTAGACACCCCTCAATTAAGGATGGACTTGGCTTCAAGAGGGAAGCCAAGAACTTAACAAGCCATAAGGCTCCCATTCCCGCTAAAGAGAAAGGGAAGGCCCCTATGGCTACTAGTGCTAAAAAGAACCATGCCTTTTTGTATCATGATAGGAGACAAACTAGAAATGCCTATAGGAGTTATAATGCTTACGATGATTTTTCTCATGCTATGTTTGCTCCTAGTTCTTCATATGTGCATGATAGAAATGTTGGTAGAAGGAGTGTTGTTCATAATATGCCTAGGAGAGATGTTGTTAATGTTCCTAGGAAAGTCAATGAACCTTCTACAATATATCATGCTTTGAATGCCTCCTTTGCAATTTGTAGAAAGGATAGAAAGGTGATTGCTAGGAAGTTAGGGGCAAAATGCAAGGGTGATAAAACTTGCATTTGGATCCCTAAGGAAATTGTGACTAACCTTGTAGGACCCAACAAGAGTTGGGTACCTAAGTCCCAAGCCTAAATTTGCCTTGCAGGTTTATGCATCCGGGGGTTCAAGCTGGATTATTGATAGCGGATGCACAAACCATATGACGGGGGAGAAGAAGATGTTCACCTCCTACGTCAAGAATAAGGATTCCCATGATTCAATTATATTCGGTGATGGGAATCAAGGCAAGGTAAAAGGGCTAGGTAAAATTGCAATCTCCAATGAGCATTCTATCTCTAATGTATTTTTAGTGTAGAGTCTTGGATATAATTTGCTATCTGTTAGTCAATTATGTCATATGGGATATAACTGTCTATTTACAAATGTAGATGTGTCTGTCTTTAGAAGAAGTGATGGTTCACTAGCTTTTAAGGGTGTATTAGACGACAAACTTTATTTAGTTGATTTTGCAAAAGAAGAGGCCGGTCTAGATGCATGCTTAATAGCTAAGACTAGCATGGGCTAGCTGTGGCATCGCCGCTTAGCACATGTGGGGATGAAGAACCTTCACAAGCTTCTAAAGGGAGAACACGTGATAGGTTTGACTAACGTGCAATTCGAAAAAGATAGACCTTGTGCAGCTTGTCAAGCAGGTAAACAAGTGGGAGGAGCGCATCACAGCAAGAATGTGATGACCACTTCAAGACCCCTGGAGCTGCTGCATATGGACCTCTTCGGACCCGTCGCCTATCTGAGCATAGGAGGGAGTAAGTATGGTCTAGTTATTGTTGATGACTTTTCCCGCTTCACTTGGGTGTTCTTTTTGCAGGATAAGTCTGAAACCCAATGGGCCCTCAAGCGCTTCCTCAGGAGAGCTCAAAATGAGTTTGAGCTCAAGGTGAAGAAGATAAGGAGCGACAACGGGTCCGAGTTCAAGAACCTTCAAGTGGAGGAGTTCCTTGAGGAGGAAGGGATCAAGCACGAGTTCTCCTCTCCCTACACACCACAGCAAAATGGTGTGGTAGAGAGGAAGAACAGGACGCTAATCGATATGGCGAGGACGATGCTTGGAGAATTCAAGACCCCCGAGTGTTTCTGGTCGGAAGCCGTGAACACAGCTTGCCACGCCATCAACAAGGTCTACCTTCATCGCCTCCTCAAGAAGACTTCGTATGAGCTACTAACCGGTAACAAACCCAATGTATCTTACTTTCGTGTATTTGGGAGCAAGTGCTACATTCTAGTAAAGAAGGGTAGAAATTCTAAGTTTGCTCCCAAAGCTGTAGAAGGGTTTTTGTTAGGTTATGACTCAAATACAAAGGCGTATAGAGTCTTCAACAAATCATCGGGTTTGGTTGAAGTCTCTAGCGACGTTGTATTTGATGAGACTAATGGCTCTCCAAGAGAGCAAGTTGTTGATTGTGATGATGTAGATGAAGAAGATGTTCCAACGGCCGCTATACGAACCATGGCGATTGGAGAAGTGCGGCCACAGGAACAAGATAAACGAGATCAACCTTCTTCCTCAACAACGGTGCAACCCCCAACTCAAGACGATGAACGGGTTCATCAACAGGAGGCGTGTGATCAAGGGGGAGCACAAGATGATCATGTGATGGAGGAAGAAGCGCAACCGGCACCTCCAACCCAAGTTCGAGCGATGATTCAAAGGGATCATCCCGTCGATCAAATTCTGGGTGATATTAGCAAGGGAGTAACTACTCGATCTCGATTAGTTAATTTTTGTGAGCATTACTCCTTTGTCTCTTCTATTGAGCCTTTCAGGGTAGAAGAGGCCTTGCTAGATCCGGACTGGGTGTTGGCCATGCAGGAGGAACTCAACAACTTCAAGCGCAATGAAGTTTGGACACTGGTGCCTCGTCCCAAGCAAAACGTTGTGGGAACCAAGTGGGTGTTCCGCAACAAACAGGATGAGCACGGAGTGGTGACGAGGAACAAGGCTCGACTTGTGGCAAAAGGTTATGCCCAAGTCGCAGGTTTGGACTTTGAGGAGACGTTTACTCCTGTGGCTAGGCTAGAATCAATTCGTATCTTGCTAGCATATGCCGCTCACCATTCTTTCAGGTTGTACCAAATGGATGTGAAGAGCGCTTTCCTCAACGGGCCAATCAAGGAGGAGGTGTACGTGGAGCAACCCCCCGGTTTCGAGGATGAACGGTACCCCGACCATGTGTGTAAGCTTTCTAAGGCGCTCTATGGACTTAAGCAAGCCCCAAGAGCATGGTATGAATGCCTTAGAGACTTTCTAATTGTTAATGCTTTCAAGGTTGGGAAAGCCGATCCAACTCTTTTTACTAAGACATGTGATGGTGATCTGCTTGTGTGCCAAATTTATGTCGATGACATAATATTTGGCTCTACTAACCAAAAGTCTTGTGAAGAGTTTAGCAGGGTGATGACGCAGAAATTCGAGATGTCGATGATGGGCGAGTTGAACTACTTCCTTGGGTTCCAAGTGAAGCAACTCAAGGACGGCACCTTCATCTCCCAAACGAAGTACACGCAAGATCTGCTAAAGCGGTTTGGGATGAAGGACGCCAAGCCCGCAAAGACTCCGATGGGGACCGACGGACACACCGACCTCAACAAAGGAGGTAAGTCCGTTGATCAAAAAGCATACCGGTCAATGATAGGGTCGTTACTTTATTTATGTGCTAGTAGACCGGATATTATGCTTAGCGTATGCATGTGTGCTAGATTTCAATCCGATCCGAAGGAGTGTCACTTAGTGGCGGTGAAGCGAATTCTAAGATATTTGGTTGCTACGCCTTGCTTCGGGCTCTGGTATCCAAAAGGGTCTACCTTTGACTTGGTTGGATACTCAGATTCCGACTATGCTGGATGTAAGGTCGATAGGAAGAGTACATCGGGGACGTGCCAATTCTTAGGAAGGTCCCTAGTGTCGTGGAACTCTAAGAAACAAACTTCCGTTGCCCTATCCACCGCTGAGGCCGAGTATGTTGCCGCAGGACAGTGTTGCGCGCAACTACTTTGGATGAGGCAAACCCTCCGGGACTTTGGCTACAATCTGAGCAAAGTCCCACTCCTATGTGACAATGAGAGTGCTATCCGCATGGCGGAAAATCCTGTTGAGCACAGCCGCACAAAGCACATAGACATCCGGCATCACTTTTTGAGAGACCACCAGCAAAAGGGAGATATCGAAGTATTTCATGTTAGCACCGAGAACCAGCTAGCCGATATCTTTACCAAGCCTCTAGATGAGAAGACCTTTTGCAGGCTGCGTAGTGAGCTAAATGTCTTAGATTCGCGGAACTTGGATTGAATTGTAGCATACATGTGTTTATGCCTTTGATCATGTTCATTCTGCATTTTGTTGCTTATTGTGGTGCTCAAGTTGTACAAACACTCCCTGGACCTCACAAGTCCGTTGCAAAGTGATGCACATGTTTAGGGGGAGATGTGCTACAACTTGACCCTTTGAGACTAACCATTTGCTTGAGTTTGCTTGATTTAGTCTCGAAGGTGGATTGAAAGGGAAAGGTGAACTTGGACCATGCAAGACTTCCACTGTACTCCGATGAGAGGGTAACTTATTCCAAGTTCATCTCTATGATCTTATTGCCTTTGTACTCTTAATTGAAGATTTTGGTGAGGCAATGGGGTTAAAGGGCCAAGATTGATTCCGTTTTGGCGCTTGATGCCAAAGGGGGAGAAAATAAAGGCCAAAGCAATAGATGGATCAGCTACCACTTGAGAAACTTTGAAAATAGTAGAATAGAGCTTTTGGTTTATTCAAAACTCTTGCATTGTCTCTTTCGTCAAAAGTTGGCTTCTTGTGGGGAGAAGTTTTGACTATGGGAAGTAGGGGGAGTTTTTGAAATCTTTGATCAATCTCTTTTGGAATGACTCTCTTTATGCTTCAACATGTGTGTTTGACTTAGAGATAGAGATTTGAGTTTGATTTGCAAAAACAAACCAAGTGGTGGCAAAGGATGATCCATATATGCCAAAATTGAATAAAACTCAAATTTATTTTATTTGAAGTGATTTTGCACTTGTTCTAGTTGCTTTATGTTGTGTTGGCATAAATCACCAAAAAGGGGGAGATTGAAAGGGAAATGTGTCCTTGGGCCATTTCTAAGTATTTTGGTGATTGAGTGCCAACTCAAGTGCTTAAATGTGAATTTATGCCATGGATGAATAAAGTGCAAATCAAGAGCAAAGGTATGTTTCTAAGTATTAGTACATTGGTTTTGTGTACTAATATACTTGTCTAAGTATTGGAAACAGGAAGAAAAAGAAAAGAAAAGAGTTGGCTATGTACAGCCAGAAGGCTGCTTCGGTCTGGAGCACCGGACTGTCCGGTGGTGCACCGGACAGTGTCCGGTGCGCCAGGCTGCCTCGGCCGAAGAGGCCGCTCTCGGGATTTTGCTGACGACGTACGGCTAAAATTCACCGGACTGTCCGGTGTGCACCGGACCGTCCGGTGAGCCAACGGTCGGCCGCGGATTCTGCGCGTGACACGTGGCCAAGCCAACGGTCGGAAGGGGGCACCGGACTGTCCGGTGTGCACCGGACATGTCCGGTGCGCCAACGGCTCCCAGATCTGCAACGGTCGGCTTCGCCATTTAAGGAAAGGAATCGGGCACCGGACACTGTCCGGTGTGCACCGGACTGTCCGGTGCGCCCGATGACAGAAGGCAAGGATGGCCTTCTAGAAATACTCTCAACGGCTCCTAGCTGCCTTGGGGCTATAAAAGGGACCCCTAGGCGCATGGAGGAGAACACCAAGCATTCCTACAACATTCCTAAGCACCAAGACATCGATCTCGCGCATTCGTTTCATTGTGATAGCATATAGAGCTCTTGTGGAGTTGTGAACTCTTTGAGTTGTGTTGCGAGCTCTTGCTGCGACTTGTGTGCGTGTTGTTGCTCTGATCTTTTGAAGTCTTGTGTGCGTTGCTCATTCCCCCTTGCTCTGTGTTTCTTTGTGAACTTCAATTGTAAGGGCGAGAGGCTCCAAGTTGTGGAGATTCCTCGCTAACGGGATTGAGAAAAAGCAAGCAAAACACCGTGGTATTCAAGTGGGTCTTTGGACCGCTTGAGAGGGGTTGATTGCAACCCTCGTCCGTTGGGACGCCACAACGTGGAGTAGGCTAGCGTTGGTCTTGGCCGAACCACGGGATAAACCACTGTGTCATCTCTGTGTTTGATTTCTTGTGGTATTGTGTTTTGTTGAGACTCCTCTCTAGCCACTTGGCGATTATTGTGCTAACACTTAACAAGTTTTTGTGGCGATAAGTTTAAGTTTTCACAGGATCACCTATTCACCCCCCCTCTAGGTGCTCTCAGTGAACTTGTCTGGGACTACTGTTCCAGCCCGAGGTTGGGCTCGGGTGAGGTCGCGTCCCTTGGGTAGACGAAGCCTTGACTTGAACCGCACCCGTCAGTTGGTCTGAGGGTGTTTACCAGCCGTGATTAGGAGTGTTGGGGGTACCCCTAATTATGGTACCCGACAATATTCAAAGAACATAGTGCAGCCAATGCTTAGGACTCCACTACCCTGTGCTTGACCAAAATTTCAAAAATAAAATGATAATCATCATAAAGGTGAATAACCAACGTCATATCTCCAACATATCTACTTGGGAAAACACATATAGGTAATCATCATCGACATATGATGTAGACCTCTTACTGATGGGCAAATAACCTTTTGCTGTCTAAAAGCTTGGTCTCAGGGCAAATAAATTCCAAGAACTTATTGCAGCCAAAGCCTATCATGTGTTGAATAATCCCAAGTTCAAGATATGTATCATATTTTGCAAGAATTCATCATTTAATTAAGTAGAACTTAATTAAAAGAACTCTTTGAGTTGCCAGCATGACTGCAGCGTCTAGCCTGACTCCATAGCCCGCGACGCTTACGTGGTCCGTGATCTTTTTGGGTTAGCACGTATAGGTAATCATCTCGAAAGATATAGACCTCATAGTGATAGGAATTTCAAATGCGGCCTAAAGCACGGTCTCTGGGCTACTAAACTCTATAAAGAATTTAGCGCAGCCAGTGCTTAGGACTCCATCACCCTATGCTTTTCCAAAAATGCAATATCATTTTACATGAGGACCATTAGTTTCGAATTAATTATGTGCTATATATTCCATGCAAACATAAAAGAATGCAAAATAAAAGCACATAGAGGTATATGAATTATAAATGTAAAAACAAATATAATCCATCATCAAGTCTGCATTTTTATAATCAAAACAGATAAATATGTAATATTACATACATCATGAGCAATCTAAATATCTAAATTTAGATAAAAACACTGTTGAAAAACAGTTACTCAAATGAACATAATGTTCTTTTGACCGTAATTGCAGAAAATAATATAAATAATATATTTTTTGAGGCCCAATCAATAGAAATGGCCCACACTCTTCAGCCAAATAGAGAAAAGGCCCATCACGGGCCATCTAAGTGAGGCCTTAAGGTTGACAGTTAGGTTAGAAAAACCCTAACCGGCCATCCCGGCCAGGCGGCGGCGGCGGCCAGGGCGTGGTGGTAGCGGCTCCCCTGGCGGCACGGTGGGCGCAGCCCCGGCGGCTGCCCGGTGCGGCCCCGCACGACGGCTCGGGCGCGGCCCCGCATGGGTGGCGCACGGGCGCGGCCGGCCCCGGCCCCCCGGCACATGCGCGGGCGCGCGACTCCCAGCCCCAGCGGGTGCGGCCCCAGCGGGCGCGAACTTAGCCGCGGTGGCGAGCGCGGCCCCTGGCCTCGACGGCGGGCGCGGCGGGCCGGCCACGGCGCATGGCACGGCGCGGTCGCCTGGCCACCGGCGGCTTAGCCCCAGCCACGGCGCGGGCGCGCGACCCCCTAGCAGCGCGTGTGGGTCCTCCGGTGGTGTGGGCACGCGGCCCTGGCCCCGGCCCCAGCCTCGGCGCATGACCAGCCACCGCCAGGCGGGCGCGGCCTCGGCACGGCAGTCCAGCCCCGGCGGCGCGGGCAACGGGTGCCCGGGCACGCAGGCCCTAGCGGTGCGCAGTCCCGGCGCACGCACGGGCGCGCGATCCCGTCGAGCGGGTGCGGCCAGGCAGCCTAACACCACGCTGGCTCAGCTAGCCAGCGCAGCCCATGTGCGGGCGCAGCCACAGCCAAGCGCGGGCAAGCGACTCCGGCGAGGGCACAACCCCGGTGTCGCGCGGACACTCGGCCCCAGCGAGCGCAGGCGTAGCCCCGTCGTGCCATGTTAGTTTTGCCATGGATTAAATTGAAAAGGGTAAGCGCAATTTGAGATTAATGCTTACGTGTACTATTCAATTCCATGGCTGCAACACTTGATTAAAAACCAAAAGTTCTCCGTCATGTAATGGTGAGAGAAAATTGTGAGTCTTGTCGGCGATGGGCATCAATTGGGGAGATCGCTGCGTCGTCGCAACATTTCCTTCTGTTCTATTCTTGCGCTCAATGAAGAAACGATGCTTTCTGTCGAGACGAACAACAACTCCATCTAAAAAACGAGCATTCCATCTAAAAAACGAGCGATTTGTGATTTTTTCTCTTCTCTAGTTCTCTGTTCTCGCGAGCAAAGTGCTGATAACGTGTTGGAGTATCAGTGGTAATGAGATTGAGAAATGGCAGAGACAATCACTGTTATCTTTATTGCAGGGAGAATTCTGATATATATACATGTGTAGGGGTGCATTCCCAAGGGGTGTGTCCCTTGGGAAAAACTGTCGCACCCTTGGATTGATCACATATGTAATACTAGGTGTGTGCCCGTGCGTTGTAACGGGAGTACGCTGGGATAAGCATCGACACATATCTGATCGGATCTTATATTTCCTTGGGGTCTAGAGAAAGTTTGCTCGGAAGCCAAACATATTAAGACCTAAGCATGTGTTACCCTTGTGCCCCAAAAGCACATTGTTCCGCACTTGTATGAGAAGAGCAGTAATCAATTTTTCAGTAGAGCTTCCAGTAAACTCTAATGGCAGTTATGGTGTCCAGTTGAATCGAAGTTCTTTGCATGCACATGATTTTTCATTGACTATGATGGGTGTCTGACTATTCTGACCTCAGTGAAAAGAGCAGTAATCAATTTGCGTAATAATATGAACAACAGGCCTATTTGCATTTCAAAGTGCTAATTTGCATTAAGACCGTATTGCTCCACAAGTATGTCAACAAAGGAATACTAAAGTAGAAAGCCAGACTTGACCAACTCAGGTCAGGTGTGGTAAAGTGTGTTTGATGAACCAAAAATAGCAACAATCATAAGACTATGTTTCATAAATGATAATACAGGGTAAATATTCCAATCCTAAAGCCATGTTATTTCTACAATCAGAACGACACAAATCCAATGGTGATGCCTAAAATAAAAAAGGCTTGTTTGGTTAGTGCCCAGCCAGCTTTTTCGCTTTTGTCCTAGCTTTGATTTACAAATGCAGCCGGTACAGAGGATTTCATGTATTACCTTGATAAGAACAGAAAGCACCGACTTGGATTTAGTGTTCAGAAAATGAAAACCATCAAAGCAGGAATTTAAACTCACAACACAAAAGATGATGTTGGTTTCTAATATTGCAGGTCGTAATTTTTATTTTCCTTACCCTGAAGATGCATTTAACATGCTATTTTTAATTATGCTAATCAATAATCATATCTAATTAAATGTCGTAGTAGTCTATTCGAATGTACCCGTTCCTCCTGGACGGAGCTGCACATGGAGGGCAGGCATTGATCATCTGTACTTCCAGGTCTAGAATCCAGATCCCACCCCTAGTGAGGCCTTACCTTGCACTGGCGGCCACAACAGCCACCACTCACATGGGCGCCACTGCACCAACCGCTGTTGCGCCCATATGAACTGCGAGCTCAAAGGAGGCTGCTTGTGAGAGTCTTCGTACATAATGGGTCTAAAAAATCATGTCATTGGTACAATGACCATAATGTTTGAATGAAATCATAGCTCGCCAACAAAAAATTGCTTAGATTTCAACAAAACTACTCAAAGGTAGGCAATACAATCCATGCAGTTTACGAAGCCATAAGAAACAAAAATTCATAGCTAACTTGTTACAGATTGTTTATTCGATTGCAGGATTCATGGATGAAACAGTGCTTACCAAAACCCAGGAGGAAGATATATGTTAGAAACAGGTCATACAGGTCAAACAAACAACACATCAAATGAATCAGTAGTAGCTATATTATTTTTTTGTTGCACATAGCAAAAATGCAAAATAATTTTCATGTGCTAATTTCCAAAGTAGGCAGACACATGAGAAAACAGAGGTAGGTACCTTTGCTATCTGTTCAACAGTCTTGAAGCAACTTCCTCCCCTATAGTGTTCGAATCAGCATCAGTCTGATTTCCATCAAGGGTAATGACCAACAATAGTAGAAGGCCTTCATATTAATTGCTAATTTAGCAGCTAGTTAAAGAAGAACAATATACTTTATGGGCAAAATTAAGAGCTAAAATTTAGGAACAATAATTTACAAAGATCACCTAAGTATGTGGTGCTTACCATGCCCCAGAAAATCAAGGAGCAAAGATGCTGGAAGGTGCTTAGATGAACTCCAAACCTTTCCTGGCAGAGCCAGTAGAGGTCACCGAACTATAGGTAACCTTGTAGCTAGCAGCATGACTGTCTTTAATGCAGTTTGCTTGCATTTCAGACTATGTTGCCATGCTTCAAGAGTGGATATACTGAACTTCACAGGGTCCGTCCATCCATGCTTGCTGCAATGAGTACATGTAGGAACTGGATTTTTCTGCCAGTATTATGTTACGCAGGATTTATATGTGCCAAATCCTAGAATAAACAGCAATGATGAGTACTTTATTTTGGAACAAATCAGATATGTGAAGGCTAAGTAGGTGATCTTTGTAAAACTTGATAAGCCATCAAATTGGCTGTGTCTATATAGCTAACCAAGGGGATAGAGATTATTGGTGGATTTTTCTACCATATAAATTAGGATTGAACTTGTCATTTATGGGAATTGAGAATATAGGATGTGTGATGGATATCCTTATAAATGTTGCCAGCCTATAGATGTGACCAACTAATAAGTCCATCTTCAAATTTCGAACACAATATCCTTTAATTCAAGAATTCAGTTCTGGATCTGCTTGAACCATAGAGACTAAGTATGACAGGCACATTACTTCAATAATGGCTATGAGCTTTAGTAGCATATGATATAAATATATTGTAATTACCTCTGCTTCATGGGCTGCCTAGCATTATAAACTGAAATCCATTGAGCCGCTTGGCTCCCTAATCTAACCTTCTTTTTAGGTTGTTCATCTTCTTCTAGATCTGCAAGCAATCTTCCACGTTCCTGTACAACCTATAGTACATAAACAAATAAAGATAAGCACAGAGAAATCTAACTATATATGAAGAGAGGGCATCCTTTTTTGAATCTGAATTTAATTATATTACAGTCTAAAAGCATGCTGCTATAATGGATGGTAAATTCTGTTTACTGTGGGTTTATTTTTTTTCTTCCGAGACAGCATCCATGTGATTGATCCTTTTTTTAATTTGAATTTAATTATATTACAATCTAAAAGCATGCTGCTACAATAGATGATGTGCTTGTGATTGATCCTTTTTGAAACTGAGTTTAATTATATTACAGCCTAAAATCATGCTGCTACAATGGATATGAAAGTCGCCTAGAGGGGGGTGAATAGGCGGAATCTAAAAATTATAAACTTAAGCACAACTACAAGCCGGGGTTAGCGTTAGAAACTTTAAGTGAGTCCAAAAGAGAGCGCGAAAAACAAATCACAAGTAAATAAGAGTGGATGACACAGTGATTTGTTTTATCGAAGTTCGGTTCTTGTAAACCTACTCTCCGTTGAGGTGGTCACGAAGACCGGGTCTCTTTCAACCCTTTCCCTCTCTGAAACGATCACTTAGACCGAGTGAGCTTCTCTTCTCAATCAAACGGGACACTAAGTCCCCGCAAGGACCACCACACAATTGGTATCTCTTGCCTTGGTTACAATTGAGTTGATCACAAGAAAGAATGAGAAAAAGAAGCAATCCAAGCGCAAGAGCTCAAATGAACACAAGTCACTCTCTCACTAGTCACTATTTGATTGGAAATGATCTATGGACTTGGGAGAGGATTTGATCTCTTTGGTGTGTCTTGTATTGAATGCTATAGCTCTTGTAAGGTGTGGGAAGTCAGAAATCTTGGATGCAATGAATGGTGGGTGGTTGGGGGTATTTATAGCCCCAACCACCAAACTAGCTGTTTGGTGAAGGCTGCTGTCGTATGGCGCACCGGACAGTCCGGTGCGCCACCGGACACTGTCTGGTGCGCCTGCTACGTCACCCGGCCGTTGGATTCTGACCGTTGGAGCTTCTGTCTTCTGGGCCACCAGACAGTCCGGTGGTGCACCGGACAGGTCCTGTAGACTGTCCGGTGCGCCTCCTGCGCGTGCTCTGACTTCTGCGTGCACTGTAGCGCATTAATTGCTGTTGCAGGAGAACGTTGGCACTGTAGTAGCCGTTGCTCCGCTGGCACACTGGACAGTCCGGTGCTACACCGGACAGTCCGGTGAATTATAGCGGAGCGGCTCCCAGAATTCCCGAAGGTGAGCAGTTCGGAGTTGGAATCCCTGGTGCACCGGACACTGTCCGGTGGTGCACCGGACAGTCCGGTGCGCCAGACCAGGGCACACTTCGGCTGACTTTAGCTCTCTATATTTGAATCCTTTCTCGGTCCTTTTATTGGTTTGTTGTGAACCTTTGGCACCTATAGAACTCATAATCTAGAGCAAACTAGTTAGTCCAATTATTTGTATTGGGCAATTCAACCACCAAAATCAATTAGGAAAAGGTGTAAGCCTATTTCCCTTTCAATCTCCCCCTTTTTGGTGATTGATGCCAACACAAACCAAAGCAAATATAAAAGTGCAGAATTGAACTAGTTTGCATAATGTAAGTGCAAAGGTTGCTTGGAATGAAACCAATAATTATTTCTACTAGATATGCATGGATAGCTTTCTTTTAATTTGAAATTTTGGACCACGCTTGCACACTTGTTTTGTTTTTGCAAACTCTTTTGTAAATTCTTTCCAAAGCCCTTTTGTAAATAGTCAAAGGTAGATGAATAAGATTGAAAGAAGCATTTTTCAAGATTTGAATTTTTCTCCCCCTGTTTCAAATGCTTTTCCTTTGACTAAACAAAACTCCCCCTTAATGAAATCCTCCTCTTAGTGTTCAAGAGGTATAGATTTTGAAGAGGGTATACCAATTTGAAATTATATCAATAAGTAAGATACCAATTTGAAAACATTACTTTAAAAACAATTTGAAAGACTAAAATTTTGAAATTGGTGGTGGTGCGGTCCTTTTGCTTTGGGCTAATACTCTCTCCCCCCCTTTGGCATGAATCGCCAAAAACGGAGTTATTAGATCCCTTTCAAACTTTCTCCTTCTTTGGCAAGCACAAAAATATGAGTGAAGATTATACCAAAGTTGGAGAGCGGCGCGGAGCGACGGCGAAGGATGAGTAATTCAATGGAGTGGAGTGGAAGCCTTTGTCTTCGCCGAAGACTCCAATTCCCTTTCAATCTATGACTTAGCATGAAATGCACTTGACACACATTAGTCATAGAACACGAAAGAGATATGATCAAAGGTATATCAATGAGCTATGTATGCAAGGCATCAATAAAAATTCCTAGAATCAAGAATATTTAGCTCATGCCTAAGTTTGGTAAATGTTTGTTCATATAATGGCTTGGTAAAGATATCGGCTAATTGTTCTTTGGTGTTAATATATGCAATCTCGATATCCCCCTTTTGTTGGTGATCCCTTAAGAAATGATACCGAATGGCTATGTGTTTAGTGCGGCTATGCTCAACGGGGTTATCCGCCATGCGGATTGCACTCTCATTATTACATAAAAGAGGAACTTTGGTTAATTTGTAACCATAGTTCCTAAGGGTTTGCCTCATCCAAAGCAATTGCGCACAACAATGGCCTGCGGCAATATACTCGGCTTCGGCGGTAGAAATAGCCACAGAATTTTGCTTCTTTGAAGCCCAAGACACCAGAGATCTTCCCAAGAACTGGCAAGTCCCTGATGTGCTCTTTCTATTAATTTTACACCCTGCCCAATCGGCATCGGAATAACCAATTAAATCAAATGGGGATCCCCTGGGGTACCAAAGGCCAAACTTAGGAGTATAAACTAAATATCTCAAGATTCGTTTTACGGCCCTAAGGTGAGCTTCCTTAGGATCGGCTTGGAATCTTGCACACATGCATACGGAAAGCATAATATCCGGCCGTGAAGCACATAAATAGAGTAAAGAACCTATCATCGACCGGTATACCTTTTGATCTACGGATTTACCTCCCGTGTCGAGGTCGAGATGCCCATTTGTTCCCATGGGTGTCTTGATGGGCTTGGCATCCTTCATCCCAAACTTGTTGAGTATATCTTGAATGTACTTGGTTTGGCTAATGAAAGTGCCCTCTTGGAGTTGCTTCACTTGAAATCCCCTCAAAGCCGGGAGGTTGCTCAACATAGACCTATTCCTTGATTGGTCCATTGAGGAAGGCACTCTTCACGTCCATTTGGTAGAGCTTAAAGCCATGGTAAGTAGCATAGGCTAATAATATACGAATGGACTCAAGCCTAGCTACGGGTGCATAAGTTTCACCGAAATCCAAACTTTGACTTGTGAATACCCTTTGGCTACAAGTCGGGCTTTGTTCCTTATGACCACACCATGCTCATCTTGCTTGTTGCGGAATACCCACTTGGTACCTACAACATTTTGGTTAGGACGTGGAACTAATTGCCATACTTCATTCCTCGTGAAGTTGTTGAGCTCCTCTTGCATTGCCATCACCCAATCCGAATCTTGTAGTGCTTCCTCTTCCTTGTGTGGCTCAATAGAGGAAACAAAAGAGTAATGTTCACAAAAATGAGCAACACGAGATCGAGTAGTTACCCCCTTATGAATGTCACCGAGGATGGTGTTCACGGGGTGATCTTGTTGGATTGCTTGGTGGACTATTGGGTGTGGCGGCCTTGGAACTTGCTTATCCTCCTTATCTTGATCATTTGCATCTCCCCCTTGATCATTGTCGTCTTCTTGAGGTGGCACATCTTCTTGATCTTCTCCTTCATCATCTTGAGCCTCATCCTCATCTTGAGTTGGTGGGGATGCTTGCATGGAGGAGGATGGTTGATCTTGTGCTTGAATGGGCTCTTCGGATTCCTTAGGACACACATCCTCAATGGACATGTTCCTTAGTGTGACGCATGGAGCCTCTTCATCATCTAATTCATCAAGATCAACTTGCTCTACTTGAGAGCCATTAGTCTCATCAAACACAATGTCACAAGAAACTTCAACTAGTCCAGAGGACTTGTTAAAGACTCTATATGCCCTTGTGTTTGAATCATATCCTAGTAAAAAGCCTTCTACAGCCTTAGGAGCAAATTTAGATTTTCTACCTCTTTTAACAAGAATAAAGCATTTGCTACCAAAGACTCTAAAATATGAAACATTTGACTTTTTACCGGTGAGGAGTTCGTATGATGTCTTCTTAAGGATTCAGTGTAGATATAACCGGTTGATGGCGTAGCAAGCGGTGTTGACTGCCTCGGCCCAAAACTGATCCGAAGTCTTGTACTCATCAAGCATGGTCCTTGCCATGTCCAGTAGAGTTCTATTCTTCCTCTCCACCACACCATTTTGTTGTGGCGTGTAGGGAGAAGAGAACTCATGCTTGATGCCCTCCTCCTCAAGAAAACCTTCTATTTGAGAGTTCTTGAACTCCGTCCCATTGTCACTTCTAATTTTCTTGATCCTCAAGCCGAACTCATTTTGAGCCCGTCTCAAGAATCCTTTCAAAGTTTCTTGGGTTTGAGATTTTTCCTGTAGAAAGAATACCCAAGTGAAGCGAGAATAATCATCCACAATAACTAAACAATACTTACTCCCGCCGATGCTTATGTAAGCGATCGGGCCGAATAGGTCCATGTAGAGGAGCTCAAGTGGCCTGTTAGTCGTCATAATGTTCTTATGTGGATGATGAATGCCAACTTGCTTCCCTGCTTGGCATGCGCTACAAATCCTGTCTTTCTCAAAATGAATATTTGTTAGTCCCAAAATGTGCTCTCCCTTTAGAAGCTTGTGAAGATTCTTCATCCCAACATGGGCTAGTCAGCGATGCCAGAGCCAACCCATGTTAGTCTTAGCAACTAAGCAAGTGTCGAGTTCAGCTCTTTTGAAATCAACTAAGTATAGCTGACCCTCTAATACTCCCTTAAAAGCTACTGAATCATCACTTCTTCTAAAGACAGTAACACCTGTATTCGTGAAAAGACAGTTGTAACCCATTCTACATAATTGGGAAACAGAAAGCAAGTTGTAATCTAAAGAATCTACTAGAAAAACATTAGAAATGGAGTGGTCAGGTGATATAGCAATTTTACCCAATCCTTTGACCAAACCTTGATTTCCATCCCCGAATGTGATCGCTCTTTGGGGATCATGGTTTTTCTCATAGGAGGAGAACATCTTCTTCTCCCCTGTCATGTGGTTTGTGCACCCGCTATCGATGATCCAACTTGAGCCCCCGGATGCATAAACCTACAAAACAAATTTAGTTCTTGATTTTAGGTAACCAAACAGTTTTGGGTCCTTTGACATTAGATACAAGAACTTTGGGTACCCAAACACAAGTTTTTGATCCCTTGTGTTTGCCCCCAACATATTTGGCAACTACCTTGCCGGATTTGTTAGTTAACACATAGGATGCATCAAAAGTTTTAAATGAAACATTATGATCATTTGATGCAATAGGAACTTTCTTCTTAGGCAATTTAGCATGGGTTGATTGCCTAGAACTAGATGCCTCACTCTTATATATGAAAGCATGATTAGGGCCAGAGTGAGACTTTCTAGAATGAATTCTCCTAATTTTGTGCTCGGGATAACCGGCAGGGTACAAAATGTAGCCCTCGTTATCCTGAGGCATGGGAGCCTTTCCCTTAACAAAGTTAGACAATCTTTTAGGAGGGGCATTGAGTTTGACATTGTTTCCTTGTTGGAAGCCAATGCCATCCTTAATGTCAGCGCGTCTCCCACTATAGAGCATGCTTCTAGCAAATTTAAATTTTTCATTTTCTAAGTCATGCTCATTAATCTTAGCACTAAGTTGAGCTATGTGATCATTTTGTTTCTTAATTAATTCTAGGTGATCATGAATAGCATCAACATTAATGTCTCTACATCTAGTGCAAATAGTAACATGCTCAACGAAAGATGTAGAGGGTTTGCAAATATTTAATTCAACAATCTTAGCATGCAAAATATCATTCTCATCTCTAAGATTGGAAATAGAAGCATTGCAAACATCTAAATCCTTAGCCTTAGCAACTAATTTTTCAATTTCAATTCTAAGGCTAGAAAGAGAGAAGCATTCAAATTGTCAATCTTAGCAATTAAATTGACATTATTATTTCTAAGACTAACAATTGAATCATCACAAACATCAAGCTTCCCAACCTTAGCAATTAAATTGGCATTCTCATTTCTAAGGTTGGAAATAATGTCATGGCAAGTGCTTAGCTCATTAGTTAATTTTTCACATTTTTCTACCTCTAGAGCATAAGCATTTTTTACCTTAACATGCCTTTTGTTTTCTTTAATTAGGAAGTCCTCTTGGCTATCCAAGAGTTCATCCTTATCATGAATAGTGCTAATTAATTCATTTAATTTTTCTTTTTGTTGCATGTTTAAGTTGGCAAAAAGAGTAAACAAGTCACCCTCATTATCACTAGAATTGGCCTCATCGCTAGATGTTGCATATTTAGTTGAGGATTTTGATTTTACCTTCTTCCTTTTGTCGTCCTTTGCCATGAGGCATTTGTGGTCGACGTTGGGGAAGATGAGTCCTTTGTTGACGGCGATGTTGGTGGCGTCCTCGTCGGAGGAGGAGTCGGTGGAGCTCTCGTCGGAGTCCCACTCCCGGCAAACATGGGCATCGCCGCCCTTCTTCTTGTAGTACCTCTTCTTTTCTCTCCTCTTTCCCTTCTTGTCGTCGCCCCTGTCACTATTACTAGATAATGGACATTTTGCAATAAAATGACCGGGCTTACCACACTTGTAGCAAACCTTCTTTGATCGGGGCTTGTAGTCTTTCCCCTTTCTTTGTTTGAGGATTTGACAGAAGCTCTTGATGATGAGCGCCATCTCCTCATTGTCGAGCTTGGAGGCGTCGATGGGGATTCTACTTGGAGTAGAATCTTTTTTCTTCTCCTCCGTTGCTTTGAATGCAACGGGTTGTGCTTCGGGTACGGAGGAGGATGCGCCTTGCTCGATGATCTTTTTGGAGCCTTTGATCATTAGTTCAAAGCTCACAAATTTTCCTATCACTTCCTCGGGTGACATTAGTTTGTATCTAGGATCACCACAAATTAATTGTAGTTGAGTAGGATTAAGAAAAACTAGTGATCTTAGAATAACCTTGACCATCTCATGGTCATCCCATTTGGTACTCCCGAGGTTGCGCACTTGGTTCACCAAGGTCTTGAGCCGGTTGTACATCACTTGTGGCTCCTCCCCTTGGTGAAGCATGAATCGACCGAGCTCCCCCTCGATCGTCTCCCTCTTGGTGATCTTTGTCACCTCATCTCCTTCGTGCGCCGTTTTGAGGACATCCCAAATCTCCTTGGCACTCTTCAATCCTTGCACCTTGTTATACTCCTCTCGACTTAGAGAGGCGAGGAGTATTATGGTGGCTTGAGAGTTGAAGTGCCGGATTTGTGCAACTTCATCCGAATCATAGTCCTCATCCCCTATGGATGGTACCTATACACCAAACTCAACAACGTTCCAAATATTAGTGTGGAGTGAGGTTAGGTGATGTCTCATTTTATCACTCCACATGTTATAATCTTCACCGTCAAAAACCGATGGTTTGCCTAATGGAACGGAAAGTAATGGAGTACGTTTAGAAATGCGAGGGTAGTGTAGGGGAATCTTACTAAACTTCTTGCTCTCATGGCGCTTAGAAGTTACGGATGGCGCGTCGGAGCCGGAGGTGGATGGCGATGAAGAATCGGTCTCGTAGTAGACCACCTTCCTCATCTTCTTTTTCTTTTCACCACTCTGATGCGACTTGTGTGAAGGGGATTCCTTCTCCTTCCCCTTGTTGCGGGACTCTCCCGATGGAGCCTTCCCGTGGCTTGTAGCGGGCTTGTCGCCGGTCACCATCTCCTTCTTGGCGTGATCTCCCGACATCACTTCAAGCGGTTAGGCTCTAATGAAGCACCGGGTTTTGATACCAATTGAAAGTCGCCTAGAGGGGGGGTGAATAGGCGGAATCTAAAAATTATAAACTTAAGCACAACTACAAGCCGGGGTTAGCGTTAGAAACTTTAAGTGAGTCCAAAAGAGAGGGCAAAAAACAAATCACAAGTAAATAAGAGTGGATGACACAGTGATTTGTTTTACCGAGGTTTGGTTCTTGCAAACCTACTCCCCGTTGAGGTGGTCACAAAGACCGGGTCTCTTTCAACCCTTTCCCTCTCTCAAACGGTCACTTAGACCGAGTGAGCTTCTCTTCCCAATCAAACGGGACACTAAGTCCCCGCAAGGACCACCACACAATTGGTGTCTCTTGCCTCGGTTACAATTGAGTTGATCACAAGAAAGAATGAGAAAAAGAAGCAATCCAAGCGCAAGAGCTCAAATGAACACAAGTCACTCTCTCACTAGTCACTATTTGATTGGAAATGATCTATGGACTTGGGAGAGGATTTGATCTCTTTGGTGTGTCTTGTATTGAATGTTATAGCTCTTGTAAGGTGTGGGAAGTCAAAAAACTTGGATGCAATGAATGGTGGGTGGTTGGGGGTATTTATAGCCCCAACCACCAAACTAGCTGTTTGGTGAAGGCTGCTATCGTATGGCGCACCGGACAGTCCGGTGCGCCACCGGACACTGTCCGGTGCGCCTGCCACGTCACCCGGCCGTTGGATTCTGACCGTTGGAGCTTCTGTCTTCTGGGCCACCGGACAGTCCGGTGGTGCACCGGATAGGTCCTGTAGACTGTCCGGTGTGCCTCCTGCGCGTGCTCTAACTTCTGCGCGCACTGTAGCGCATTAATTGCTGTTGCAGGAGACCGTTGGCGCTGTAGTTGCCGTTGCTCTGCTGGCACACCGGACAGTCCGGTGCTACACCGGACAGTCCGGTGAATTATAGCGGAGCGGCTCCCAGAATTCCCGAAGGTGAGCAGTTCAGAGTTGGAATCCCTGGTGCACTGGACACTGTCCGATGGTGCACCGGACAGTCCGGTGTGCCAGACCAGGGCACACTTCGGCTGACTTTAGCTCTCTATATTTGAATCCTTTCTCGGTCCTTTTATTAGTTTGTTGTGAACCTTTGGCACCTGTAGAACTCATAATCTAGAGCAAACTAGTTAGTCCAATTATTTGTGTTGGGCAATTCAACCACCAAAATCAATTAGAAAAAGGTGTAAGCCTATTTCCCTTTCAGGATACTAAACAAATTCTAAGGAATACCCACAGTTCTAGGAATATGTTTCTATTTACCTTCAATCTGTAAGATAAAGCCTAAAAACATGCTGCGGCAATGGGTCCTAAATAGCTATCAAAAAATTGAAGGCAGTCCATGAGTTGTCCTTATATTCAGTTATTTATGCTTTGCCTCCAGCAACTCTAGCACACCATGATTTTAGGTTATGAAAACAACAAGTTGTAAATTTCAGGGTATAAATACTTTGTTTGTTTCATCAGGTAGCAAAAGGGACAAGCCTGCATGTGCATGCTTGGGAAAACAAAGGCAACAATATTGCAAGCAAAACATCCCCAATTGATTTTACAACTGAGTTAAACCTTGTATGAATGTCACTGGTATAAGGAATACAACCATGAAAACAATAGAACACATAAGTGTGACTATGTGCCGAATCCAGAGTTGCTTGTAGGGTAACCAAAGATTAGACCAATATATGTCATCAGGCTCAGGAGCCAAAGTAGTACTCAGCTGGAGGTATTTGCATGAAAAAAATAATTGATTGAGCAGTAAAATTCTAACCTTTCGTCACTACACATACCTGCAAGCAAAAAAATGGATCAACTGCAACATTAAGACATCTCATAAACTAAAATGATTCATAGTCAAGAAAAGTAATTGATTGAGAAATAAAATTCTTCAAACGTGTAGCTCCAGTGGTCAGTAAGTGTATTTACATGTTAAGAAATCAGAAATCAGATCCGAACACATAAAGCAAGGGCAGAGAACGGGTGCAGGGGCGTACATGGTTGGTGCTCCTCGTCCGCGAAGGACCTCGGCCTGGGCACCTCCTGTCGTAGGGAGCATGGCGGAATCAAGTGGTCTGGATGAGGAGCGAGGGCGGCCACACACACGCCCACCGAGTGTTCCTCGAACCAGAACCCCCAAATGTACGGGGTGCCTGCCTGTCACACCCGGTTTTAGAAGGCAAACCGAATGCGAACCATGTACGTGCCAGGATCAGTTATTCACGTACACAGCAGTTACATAATATGGACATCATCACACAGTGCTCAAAATAGTATTAATAAGGGAAATAGTCGATTACATCATACGTCTGAGACGTCCATATAGTTCTTACAGTAAATCAAAGTGCGGAAAAGAAACGTAGATAACGCGGCCTTCACAGGCAGCCGACTGGGGGTTGCCGCTAACCCACACCTAGAACTCGTCGTAATCTTGGAACTCCTGGAAGTCTCCTTCCACAGCTTCATCTTCGCCTGAGCAGTGGTTGCAATGCTGACAACCTGGGGGGGGTTTGGTGTGTAGAGCAAGGGTGAGTACACATCAACATACTCAGCAAGTATCCTGTTTGGCTGTAGTGGACTAGCTTTATGTGGGGATAAGTCAAGCAGTTGCTTTTAGTTGGTCAGATTATTATTTACTAGTAGAAAGCCAAGTTTTAGCATTTACCCAAGTTATTAACCCGATGTACCCTTTCCAAACGGAAAGAATACCACTTACCAGCACCATAGTCATAACCAAAACCATCAATCTCATAACCACCTGTACCACAATGTCTCTGATCAAGTACCACTAATCACTGGAGCTCCCTTGGCCGCTCATAACCGTGAGCACGGCTGATATATCAGTTTCATAACACTCTGCAGAGGTTGTGCACTTTACCCATAAGCCGTGATTCCCTCTTGCCTCGGGCCGATCAAACCCTTAAACACTACCAAGGTGAATAGGCAGGGTTTCACTACGTAGCCTTTACAAAGATTCCCCGGGGCTGTAGCCACCCGTTAGGTTTCCTAAATGCACCGCACTCCTCCCCAAGGGGCGAACCCAAACTTGGCAGAGCGAGCCGCATACACCGAGCCCCATTGACGGCACGACGGCTAAGTGAACTACATCCCGGATCCTCTAATTATTCAGCTAAGGGCACCCCATTCCACCCTCATGGTTGCACTGTTTTCCCGGGCGGTCATCCATAGAACAGGTCCTTACGGAGAGGCACTCGAGAAACCGCTCGAGTCCCCTTAAAGGTCACAAGTACAACATCATAATAAGAGAAGGGAAAACAGCGTATCATAGATAACCACATCATGTTCATTGATTAGAGTTGAGCAATAGCATAAAGCTAAACAGTAATAATCCAACCCAGATAGGTAAACAAGGACATGGATAACAAAAGCTAGTCAATCCTTAGGTATAAATATGTAATGCGGGGGGGTGAATTAAAGAATGAATAGGACAGGGATAGGTCAAAGGACACTTGCCTCCACCAAACGACTGCTGCTCAGGGGCTTCTCCTGCGAATTCCTCGGGCTCTTCGACCGGATCGTTCTCTATGCGATTGCAAACATACATACATCCGTCCACATATTTAATACAAAAGAACAGTACACCATACAAGATGACAAATAAAGTGAATATGCATCAAGTATGACATTCGATATCGCATTTGTTATGGTTAGAAAGAAACGGGAAAGGGTCTCGCAGGGGGTTAAATCTTATGCACTAACGATCAATTACAATTGGTTCTTAACAAAAGAATTCTGTTACATCTACACTAATGGTAACCTAATCATTTTAAGTTGATCAACATTGCACGAGATAAACAATTAACTACATGAATCAACTAGCATAACGGAATTTTAAATTAAACTTCCTATTTCAATAACATGAACAATAATTAGCCTACCTAAAATAAAATAGCTATGATCACAGAAAGTAAATAAAAAAAAATAAAAAAAAATAAAAAAAACAGAGGGAGGGGGCGGTTGAACCGGCCCTAGGGGCGGTTGAACCGGCCGGCTGGGCGGCGAGCTGGGCGGCGGGGCGGCTGAGCCGGCCCGGTTGAACCGGCGGCCAGGCGAGCACGCGGGGGGGGGGGGGGGGGTCGGGCTGGCCAGGCGGCTAGGGGGCGCGCCGGCCAGGGCGGCCAGGCGGCCAAGGGGCCGGGCGGGCGGACGGCTGGGCGGCCAGGGGGCGCGCCGGCGGGGGGCACGGCCGGGGGCTGGCCGAGCCGGCCAGGGCGCGGCCGGGCGGGGCGGGCCGAGCCGGCCATGGCGGCGGCCAAGGCGCCGAGCGGCAAGGGGAAAGGGGAGGGGGGGGGAATGGGGAAGGGAGGAGAGGGGGAGGGGGCTCACCGGCGACGGGGACGGGGCGGGGCGGGGCGGCCGAGCGGGGCGGCCGAGCGGCGACGGGGAGGGGCGGCGCTAGGGCAGGGGGTAGGGGCGGCGGTGGCTTAGGGTGAGGGAGAGAAAATGAGAGAAAATGAGAGGGAGGGAGAAAGAATTGGGGGAAAAAGGGGAGGTGGGGGGCGGCATGGGCCAATTGGGCCCAAGGGGGGGCGCCAGGGGCGGCTGGGCCGGCCGGGGTCGGCCCACGGCGCGGGAGAAAGAGAAAAAGAGGAGAGAGAAAGAGAGAGAAAAAAAAGAAAGAAAAGATCTTCTCCTCATTTTCGAAATCTGATCTTTTTACATGAATGCATTTGCACTTTCAAAGCAATCAAAAGAAATGCAAGGTTCGGCATGGTGCATCAAACAACATAAAGTATTTAGGGTTTTTCTTACACGGGAAATCCAAACCGAATCCCGCTAGAACTTTGGAAAAGGTCAAGGTGTAGCGAGGGCAAAAAGAAAAAGAAAAGGTAACGCCCGAATTTTGGCGAGTAAAGAAAAGAAAAAATTCAACTGCAAAATTCGGGGCGTTACAAACCTATCCCCCTTAAAAGAATCTCGCCCTCGAGATTCAGGGCTGGCTAGCAAAGAGCTCTGGGTACTTAGCCATCAGATCATCTTCACGCTCCCAGGTTGCTTCTTCCTCAGAGTGGTGATTCCATCTGACTTTGCACATTCTGATGGTCTTCCTTCGGGTGACTCTATCTGCAATCTCAAGGATCTGAGCTGGCTTCTCAACATAGGTCAAGTCCTCCTAGACCTCAAGACCTTCCACTGGCAACTGCTCTTCTGGCACACGCAAGCACTTCTTCAACTGAGACACATGAAAGACATTATGCACAGCAGACAAATTCTCGGGCAAACTGAGCTGATAGGCCACTTCTCCACGTCTTGCAAGAATCTGATACGGACCAATGTAGCGGGGTGCTAGCTTGCCTTTCACTCCGAATCTTCTGACTCCTCTGATCGGTGACACTTTCAGATAGACAAAGTCTCCGACTTCGAAACTCAGCTCTCTTCTTCTTGTGTCTGCATAGCTTCGCTGCCTCGATTGCGCTATCTTCAGATTCTCTCGAACCATCTTGATGTTCTCTTCGGCTTCAAGCAAAATGTCTGGCCCAAACACTTGCTTTTCTCCAGACTGATCCCATTGCAACGGAGTTCTGCAACTCCTTCCATAGAGCGCCTGAAATGGTGACATCTTCAAACTGGCCTGGTAACTGTTGTTATAGGAAAACTCTGCATAAGGCAATCGCTTGTCCCATCCGGACTGATCTTGCAACGCACAGGCTCTCAACATGTCTTCAAGAATTTGATTGGTTCTTTCGGTCTGGCCATCTGTCTGCGGGTGATAAGCTGAACTGAAACTCAGATGTGTGCCCAAGGCTTCATGCAACTGCTGCCAGAAATGAGAGGTGAACTGCGTTCCTCTGTATGACACTATCTTCTTTGGCACACCATGAAGACAAACTATCCGAGACATATACAACTCTGCCAATACTGCACTATTGTAATTGGTCTTGACAGGTATGAAGTGGGCTGACTTGGTCAAACGGTCCACTACTACCCAAATGGAATCGTAGCCGGCTCGAGTGCGAGGCAATCCGACTATGAAATCCATACCAATTTCATCCCATTTCCACTGAGGGATCTGCAACGGTTGCAACAATCCAGCAGGTCTCTGGTGTTCTGCCTTAATTCTTCGACAACTATCGCACATAGCCACATGCTCTGCGATTTCCCTCTTCATTCCGTACCACCAGAATTTCTTCTTCAGATCCTGATACATCTTCTCACTACCAGGGTGAATCGAATAGGCTGTCTCATGAGCTTCCTTGAGAATCAACTCCCGAATGGACTGGACATTGGGAACACACAAGCGGTCTTCGAACCATATCACGCCTTCTGCATCTTCTCGAAACTCTTTGCCTCTGCCATCTAGAATCAGTCGCCGGATCTCACTGATTTTCTCATCATTCTTCTGCGCTTCTTTGATTTCGCGCTCCAAGGTAGGTTCCAACTCAACTGTGACTCCTCGCGAATTGTTCAGAAATCCGAGACTCAACCTGTCAAACTCCTTGGCCAACTCGTAAGGCATCGGACGAGCGACCATCAGATTGACTTGACTCTTTCTGCTCAAAGCATCTGCCACTACGTTTGCTTTGCCCGGATGGTAATGAATCTCCAACTCATAGTCTTTGATCAGCTCTAACCATCTTCGTTGCCTCATGTTCAGCTCTGTCTGAGTGAATATGTACTTAAGACTCTTGTGATCTGTGTAAACATCGCATTTCTGCCCATACAAATAGTGCCTCCATGACTTCAGTGCGTGAACCACTGCTGCCAACTCTAGGTCATGGATTGGGTAATTTTTCTCATGAACCTTCAGCTGTCGGGACGAGTAAGCCACAACTCTTCCCTCTTGCATCAACACACATCCCAAACCCGTGTAACAAGCATCGCAATACACCGAGAAGGGCTTGTGCACATCGGGCAAGACTAGAACAGGCGTTGTAGTCAACTTCTCTTTCAGCGCTTCAAAGGCCTCTTGACATTTCTGGGTCCACTTGAACTCAACTTTGTTGCCTAGCAACGCTGTCATTGGTTTCGCAATCTTCGAAAACCCTTCAATGAATCGCCGATAATATCCGGCCATTCCAATGAAGCTCTTGATTCCTCTAGCATCTGTTGGCGCTTTCCAGTTCAAAATGTCTGCCACTTTCTTCGGATCCACAGCCAATCCTTCTTTGTTGATTATATGACCCAAGAACAGGACTTCAC
Source organism: Zea mays (assembly GCF_902167145.1). Lineage (NCBI taxonomy): Eukaryota > Viridiplantae > Streptophyta > Magnoliopsida > Poales > Poaceae > Zea > Zea mays. Next base: position 24,718,007 of record NC_050100.1, on the reverse strand, counting down.
TGATCCAGAATTCACACTTGCTCAACTTTGCATACAACTGGTGCTCTCGCAATCTCTGCAATACCATCCTCAAATGATCTGCATGCTCTTCTTCGCTTTGAGAATAAACCAGAATGTCATCAATGAATACCACCACAAACTTATCAAGGTAATCCATGAACACACTATTCATCAAGTTCATAAAGAACGCTGGCGCATTGGTCAAACCAAAAGACATCACTGTGAACTCGTACAACCCATACTTGGAAATGAATGCCGTCTTCGGAATGTCCGAAGGTCGGATCCTGAGCTGATGATAACCTGACCTCAGATCAATCTTGGAGAACACACTGGCTCCTCTCAACTGGTCGAACAGATCTTCTATTCTGGGCAAAGGATACTTGTTCTTGATCGTGACCTCATTCAAAGCTCGATAATCGATGCACATCCTCTTGGTGCCATCTTTCTTCTCCACAAATAGGACAGGGGCGGCCCAAGGCGAGGTGCTTGGCCGAATGTAACCTTTCTCTGACAGCTCATCAATCTGCTTCTTAAGCTCAACCAACTCTGGTCCGAATATTCTGTAAGCTCTCTTAAATATGGGGGCGGTTCCAGGAAGAAGCTCTATGGCAAACTCAACTTTCCGCTCTGGTGGCATACCTGGTAAATCTTTTGGAAACACATCTGGGAATTCAGACACAACCTTGATACTCTCAATTGGGTCTGCTTCACTGCTATCGACAGCCATCTGATAACAACTTCCTTTCTTTGGCTCAGGCGAGACTAACTCGGTCACCACTTCCTTTCCTAGTGGGGACACCAACTTGATGGTCCTTTTATCACAACTGATAACTGCCTGATACTTATCTAGCCAATTCATCCCTAGGATGACATCTATTCCCTGAGTACCCATTACTATAAGGTTGGCGGGAAACGCTATCCCCCTTATTTCCACACTTATATTCAAACAAATGCTATCGGCTCGAATTCTACCACCGGCTGAGTCAATTTGAATGGGGGTTGACATGGTAGTAATCGGAAGATTATGTGCTTCTACCCATGATGCAGTAATGAAAGAATGCGTTGCTCCAGTATCAAATAACACTTCTGCAATATGGGAGTCGACTGGGAACATACCTACTATCATGCCGGGGGTCTCCTGAACTGCTTCAGCTTCCAAGTGGTTCAGCCTTCCATGATTATAGCGCTGTTGAGGGCGGTTGCCTGCTCCAGGCTGAGGCACATTCGGCTTTGCTGGGGCACTGGGGCCTGACTGCTGCTGGGCTGCCTTCTTCGGACATTGCATCACCCAGTGGCCCTGCTCTCCACAGTGGAAACATGCTCTGTTTCCAACCTGAGCTGGTGCTGCCTGACTGCTCTGCTGGTTTGCTGGGGCAGGAAGACGAGGTGCCTGCTGATTCTGCCTTTGAAACTAACCTCCTGACTGATTGCTCTGACGGTTCTGGTACTGATGCTGAGGATACTGCCTTTGGAACTGCTGATGCTGCTGAGGTGGACGCTGGTTCTGCCTGAACTGCTGAGGTTGATTGCCTGAAAAACGAGGGCGGCTGCTGCTTCCAGGCTGCGGTCCACTGATCTTGCGCTTACGGTCTTCCATCTCCATGCGCTTTCTCTCCGTCATGATTGCTCTGTCAATCAGGTGCTGGAATGTCGGGAAGGTGTGATTCATCAGTTGGTACTGCAGAGGGTCAACCAAGCCTCTCAGGAAACGGTATTGTCGCTTGGCGTCGGTGTTGACATCTTCAGGAGCATAGCAAGACAATTGCAGAAACCTGTCCCGGTACTCACTGACAGATGATGACCCTTGCTTAAGGGCCAGGAACTCCTCCTTCTTCACTGTCATCAGACCTGCAGGCACATGGTACTGACGAAAGCTACCTCTGAATTCTTCCCAGGTGATGGTGTCGGGGTTGGCATGGGTGGCGAGGTAAGACTCCCACCATGATTGGGCTGCTCCTCTCAACAGACGGGGACCATACAAGACTTTCTCCCTGTCATCGCACTGAGCGGTATGCAACTCCCGCTCCACAGTGCGCAGCCAATCTTCAGCATCCATGGGGTCAGAAGAGTGAGCAAACGTTGGTGGATGACCTCTCATGAATTCAGCACGCTTGTCTCTGGGCATCTGAGGCATCTGAGGTTGAGGTGGGGCCTGCTGCTGTTGCTGCTGCTGCTGCTGAATGGCGGCCAAGGTCTGACCGATGGCCTGAACTGCCTGAGTCTGCATCAGAAACATCTGCTCAATCGACATCGGGGGCGGGGGCGGCAGCTGCTGCTGCTGGGGCGCCTCATCTTGCTGACCGGCTCGCTCCTGTTGAGCACGCCTTCCTCCTCTGCGCCTGTTCTCTGACATCTGCAGAATGCAACCACACATCAGAACTGATCTGGCAGATCTTGCAGCATAAGAAAAGAGAATAGAATTCTTCAACAGCACTGAACAGATGAGCATCTTCACTGATCTCCAACACAGACCACACAACTTCTCAGATAAAGAGGAAAGTGGAATAAAAGGTTTCCCAACTATATAACTAACTTTATTAACATAATATGTAAACCAAAATGCAGGGGATACCCACACTCTGGTGACAATCATTACAAAGATCCAAATCAAACATAGTTCATCATGACAAACATAGATGCACAGGATATAGCAAACTACCCTGTCTAACTAAGACTAACTAAGACCGAGACCAACGCTAAGACTGAAGCTTCTATGTATATATTTCGTATTAATTACAAGGTCCAACTCTAACGATCTATGGTTCTAGAGTTATCTTGGTCTTGCAGGCGGGATTGCCATAAGACTGGTGTCCACGCTGAGGTGAGCGGTACGGGTGCTGAGTCCCGACGGGAGCGGGGGAACCACCATCCAAATAACGACGTTCCGCGCGCTCAGCCCGCAGCAGGGCGATCTCAGCACGAGCCCTACTCAGCTCGTCTAATGCATGGTCCAGCTCCGTGTTTAGCACGGCGGCTAGGTTGACTGTGCTGCTCAACCTAGGATTGCCCTCACCGACAGGTGAGACAATCACGCCTCCTGTGCTGCCAGATGGACGGCGGGGGTAATACTTCAGGTCAAGACCGTCAGCTACCCCACCGAAAACCGAGCAGTAGTGCGAAAGCGCACGCCGTGCAGCATCTTGCATGGCTGCCTCAGCTGAGTCCCGTTCAGAGATAGAATAGTGCTCTGAGCAGGCCTCTGCACCCTGGAGACTGTCCTCCGGGCAGCGCACCAAGCAAGTCGCCTCCCAGCGGTCCGGGTAGACCCCGCGACTATGCTGGTAGACCACACAGCGATACTCGACGGACCAAGTATGCCGGTCAAATGCCCGACGTAGCAGGGTGTCGAGCGCATCGTGGAAGTGACACCCGCGAGCAGCGTCGCGAGTGATGGGTCGAGCAACCCATCCTTCCGGCTCAGGGTTAGCAGAGAAGTCGGTGTCGTGGCTCGAGCTGTCGTCGCCATCTCCGTCGTCTGGGTCTCCTCCAGCAGCTACTCCAGAAGCTGGGGCGCCCAGTGGTGGTGCAGGGGGCGGCTCCAGAGGAAGCACAGGGGAGCAGCTCCTCACAGACTCTATCTCCTGGTGGAGCGAGAAGGAAGAGCTCTGCTGCTCCTGTCGTCGACGCTCCTGCTCCTCACGCAGGCGGTGGTGTAGTCTCTCCAAGTGGCTGGACTGTCCGGCCACGGGACGGCGAAGCGGACGCTCAGCAAGGCGGGAGGGTAAGAAGGGGATGACTGACTTTCGTGCAGTGTGTCTAAGTCGAGCCATCTACAAAAGACATCGCAAGCAAAAGGGTGAGAACAGAATTAATATGACCAGCAAGTAATAAGTAAATGAAGGATCAGAATGAAACACAATTTTTAGCAAGGTATAATATATAGTAAAACATAGGTTTGGTCGGTATGACCAACTTTTGAAGGGATATCAAAGTCAAGGTAGGGACAGAGGTCTATAGTCCTTAGAACGGCCATTCTACTCTAGGTTAGCGGTCCTACAGTCAGCACGGCTTTGATACCACTTATGTCACACCCGGTTTTAGAAGGCAAACCGAATGCGAACCATGTACGTGCCAGGATCAGTTATTCACGTACACAGCAGTTACATAATATGGACATCATCACACAGTGCTCAAAATAGTATTAATAAGGGAAATAGTCGATTACATCATACGTCTGAGACGTCCATATAGTTCTTACAGTAAATCAAAGTGCGGAAAAGAAACGTAGATAACGCGGCCTTCACAGGCAGCCGACTGGGGGTTGCCGCTAACCCACACCTAGAACTCGTCGTAATCTTGGAACTCCTGGAAGTCTCCTTCCACAGCTTCATCTTCGCCTGAGCAGTGGTTGCAATGCTGACAACCTGGGGGGGGTTTGGTGTGTAGAGCAAGGGTGAGTACACATCAACATACTCAGCAAGTATCCTGTTTGGCTGTAGTGGACTAGCTTTATGTGGGGATAAGTCAAGCAGTTGCTTTTAGTTGGTCAGATTATTATTTACTAGTAGAAAGCCAAGTTTTAGCATTTACCCAAGTTATTAACCCGATGTACCCTTTCCAAACGGAAAGAATACCACTTACCAGCACCATAGTCATAACCAAAACCATCAATCTCATAACCACCTGTACCACAATGTCTCTGATCAAGTACCACTAATCACTGGAGCTCCCTTGGCCGCTCATAACCGTGAGCACGGCTGATATATCAGTTTCATAACACTCTGCAGAGGTTGTGCACTTTACCCATAAGCCGTGATTCCCTCTTGCCTCGGGCCGATCAAACCCTTAAACACTACCAAGGTGAATAGGCAGGGTTTCACTACGTAGCCTTTACAAAGATTCCCCGGGGCTGTAGCCACCCGTTAGGTTTCCTAAATGCACCGCACTCCTCCCCAAGGGGCGAACCCAAACTTGGCAGAGCGAGCCGCATACACCGAGCCCCATTGACGGCACGACGGCTAAGTGAACTACATCCCGGATCCTCTAATTATTCAGCTAAGGGCACCCCATTCCACCCTCATGGTTGCACTGTTTTCCCGGGCGGTCATCCATAGAACAGGTCCTTACGGAGAGGCACTCGAGAAACCGCTCGAGTCCCCTTAAAGGTCACAAGTACAACATCATAATAAGAGAAGGGAAAACAGCGTATCATAGATAACCACATCATGTTCATTGATTAGAGTTGAGCAATAGCATAAAGCTAAACAGTAATAATCCAACCCAGATAGGTAAACAAGGACATGGATAACAAAAGCTAGTCAATCCTTAGGTATAAATATGTAATGCGGGGGGGTGAATTAAAGAATGAATAGGACAGGGATAGGTCAAAGGACACTTGCCTCCACCAAACGACTGCTGCTCAGGGGCTTCTCCTGCGAATTCCTCGGGCTCTTCGACCGGATCGTTCTCTATGCGATTGCAAACATACATACATCCGTCCACATATTTAATACAAAAGAACAGTACACCATACAAGATGACAAATAAAGTGAATATGCATCAAGTATGACATTCGATATCGCATTTGTTATGGTTAGAAAGAAACGGGAAAGGGTCTCGCAGGGGGTTAAATCTTATGCACTAACGATCAATTACAATTGGTTCTTAACAAAAGAATTCTGTTACATCTACACTAATGGTAACCTAATCATTTTAAGTTGATCAACATTGCACGAGATAAACAATTAACTACATGAATCAACTAGCATAACGGAATTTTAAATTAAACTTCCTATTTCAATAACATGAACAATGATTAGCCTACCTAAAATAAAATAGCTATGATCACAGAAAGTAAATAAAATAAAATAAAAAAAAATAAAAAAAACAGAGGGAGGGGGCGGTTGAACCGGCCCTAGGGGCGGTTGAACCGGCCGGCTGGGCGGCGAGCTGGGCGGCGGGGCGGCTGAGCCGGCCCGGTTGAACCGGCGGCCAGGCGAGCGCGCGGGGGGGGGGGGGGTCGGGCTGGCCAGGCGAGCGCGCAGCCAAGGCGGCTAGGGGGCGCGCCGGCCAGGGCGGCCAGGCGGCCAAGGGGCCGGGCGGGCGGACGGCTGGGCGGCCAGGGGGCGCGCCGGTGGGGGGCACGGCCGGGGGCTGGCCGAGCCGGCCATGGCGGCGGCCAAGGCGCCGAGCGGCAAGGGGAAAGGGGAGGGGGGAATGGGGAAGGGAGGAGAGGGGGAGGGGGCTCACCGGCGACGGGGACGGGGCGGGGCGGCCGAGCGGGGCGGCCGAGCGGCGACGGGGAGGGGCGGCGCTAGGGCAGGGGGTAGGGGCGGCGGTGGCTTAGGGTGAGGGAGAGAAAATGAGAGAAAATGAGAGGGAGGGAGAAAGAATTGGGGGAAAAAGGGGAGGTGGGGGGGCGGCATGGGCCAATTGGGCCCAAGGGGGGGGTGCCAGGGGCGGCTGGGCCGGCCGGGGTCGGCCCACGGCGCGGGAGAAAGAGAAAAAGAGGAGAGAGAAAGAGAGAGAAAAAAAAGAAAGAAAAGATCTTCTCCTCATTTTCGAAATCCGATCTTTTTACATGAATGCATTTGCACTTTCAAAGCAATCAAAAGAAATGCAAGGTTCGGCATGGTGCATCAAACAACATAAAGTATTTAGGGTTTTTCTTACACGGGAAATCCAAACCGAATCCCGCTAGAACTTTGGAAAAGGTCAAGGTGTAGCGAGGGCAAAAAGAAAAAGAAAAGGTAACGCCCGAATTTTGGCGAGTAAAGAAAAGAAAAAATTCAACTGCAAAATTCGGGGCGTTACACTGCCAAGCAAAGCAAGAACAACCATTAGGTGCATTCTCACTGCAGGCTCAGCAAGCCACACTGCAAGATGACGCAGTGAGAGGTAATTACTGGACACACCTGAATCAGATTTCAGATCCAGCTCGGTGTACTCATGCAGCGCGATCTCGCATCAATCGCCCAAACACGAACCACATACCAACCCCTAATCGTCCAATCATGAAAGGTAGTATCGGTATCCGTCGAAGCACCCATCATATCCTATACACCGTATACGTAGGAAATACATTCAAAGGCATGGCACGTTGCCAGCATTTCATTTTGAAAACAGAAACATCAGTGAGGCCATGTTCTGGAGTAAAAGTTATCTGGGTCCGGTAATAGCCACCCTGCATACTTCGTCCGCAGCAATGCGATGCAGAAGTCATGAGCAAAGTGGAAGCGTCCACAAAACATTAATTGGCCTGGGAAACTGAGAGCCACCATCACATTTTCGTAGCAGAATTCAACACGTACCGGCTAGATATTTGCTACTCCAATGACATAGGCGTTCCAAGCATCTCCTTGGTTGATATGCTATGATTCTTCATACTTCACATCCCGGTTGGCGTTATATTCCTTGGCGTTTCCACCTGACTGGGTATTTGGCATCTCCCTCATCCAAACGTGGACCCACTTGAATCCAGCCTCCTCCAAGCAGTCCTTGATCTCCGGAATCGACCATCTGGCCGAGAGCAACCAAGAATTACACATTCGAAGATGGTATTCCTCTACTTGCAGAAAATTATCAATTTGCCTTGTACATTCAGTGCATGCTGTATAGAGATAAAGATAAAATGACAATGAAGCTTCATTGGGACTTTTAGAAGTGTACAACTGACAAAAACTATAGAAAGCCCCAAAGATAACATCTTTCTTTATTACGAGCTACATAGATATGGCATTGGAATGGGAGTTGGAACAAAGCAAAAAACATATCACAGAAACATCTAAAGCAAATGCCAGCCAAGAAAAAATTCAGTTAAATTCTGCAAGCCAACCTCATGCCATGGTGCAATTCTGCAACCAAAATACTGTTAAAACTATACCTAGAGTTTCTATGCTAATGAATGAGTTCTAATGCTAATGAATTAGTGAAGTAGCTGAAAGAGTTACACACTTACAGCCTCTGTAAGATTGCACCATGTGAATGGGAATAATAAGCAATGATTCTGAAGTGGAGTTTTGACAAGTAATGTTCAAGCTACTTACAGGCACCAATGGTATGTGAAAGCATATCACAACATATGTTTCTTTCCGCCTTGAAAGTGGAGACTGATCCTTGTTTGGCGACTGATGATATCAAACTCATCTTGCTCCTAGAAATACTGTATGCAAGGTTGTACATAAAGGGGAGAAAATTAAAGATTTAGTACTGCTCTACTCTGTTTAAGCAACTGCAAACTACAATGTATCAACTTGCAAAGCCGTCCAGGCCCAGCTGCCCCCGCGACCTAGACGGCCCCGTCCGCCTCGGCCTACGCCTCCCCGCTACAAGAGTCCGCCCGCCAGCGTTGCGGTCCCAACGAGCCCAACCTGGTTTCCGCCCCTGGGCCAAGGAAACCGAAGCCCCAATGGCGAGCTTCTTCAGGGACGGCGAGCTTCTTCGGTTGCATTGCATTGCGCTGCCCAAGATAGATCAACCAACCAGCCAACCGCAGCCGAGGATGGGTGTTTGCATCCATGCTTCGCCACCCTCACCTCCCCTCATGACATGTTGGGCGGCGTCGTCTAGAACGGCTTGCCCCAGTACATGAGGATGTCCTGCAGCAGCGGGTCGCTGCCGGCGTGGCCGACGACGGGGTCGAGCATGGAGCCTGCGGGGTTCACGGGATCGGAGGCGAAGGTCCGCTCCCATTCGCTGAACTTGGGCTGGCTCTGCACCTCCCGGTCGCATGCCAGCTGCTCCGGGGACAGCACCTGCTCCGAGCAGCTGGAGTAGTCTGCGTGCAGCCGCGGCATCGAGTCCGACGGCCGGTCGTAGTACGCCGCCAGCTCCGGGAACGCCGGGGGCAGCTCGCCCGCCGCCGTCACGAACGGCTTCTGCTCCGGCGGGGAGCTCACCGCCGCCGTGGCGAACACAGGCTTGTGGTCGCCGCCGGCCGCCGGCACCTTCTCCAGCCCGCCGCCCTTCTTGTTGTAGATTGGGGCGAATCGCGTGCGTGCGTACGGGTGTTTATGGCGTTTGCGGCTGGGGTGGGTTTCGCGAGGGCACGACGCACGTGGGTTTCTCCGCGGTTGTTCCTCGGGCGTTTGCGGCTGGGGTGGGTTCGCGTAGGCACGGCGCGTGGAGGTTTCTCCGTGGTTGTTCCGCTGGCGTAGGGAGGCGGCCGTTCCGCGTCATGGCTGGCGACGTGGGTGCGAAATCCGTGGCGGTCGTGGGGTTGCCCGGGCGGTACAATAGCGCGCGTGGCGATTCGGTGCCAGACTCCGGCGCGGGGCCGCGGGCAAAGGGCTGCGGCGCGCGGGCGGTTCGATACCGGATGGATGCGTGGGTGCGGATTTCGCGACGGCGGTGGCGTTGCGGTAGCGGAGGTTGGCGGGATGCGCGAGCGTTGGGTAGAGAGCGAGGTACGCTCTCTCCTTAATAGTTAGTAGAGATTTTGTAACACGCACGAAGCAGGTCGCGCACAGGCCTTGCCCATCAGAGAAAGAGTCCAGCGAAGTGAAACAGGTCACGCCCAGCCGCACAGGTCCCCAGCCCATAGCAGAAAGAGTCCAGCGAAGTGAATGCAAGAGGCCACCGGGGATAGCAGAGAACGAATTAGCCCAGGTCCAAACCCGCCAGCCAGAGTCCCACAGCATAAGAAATCTGGGCCCGGTGGCACCTGTCAACCGGCCTCACCCAAACAGAGCAACACGCTACACCGACAAGCAGGAGCAGGCAAAGGATCGACGCGGCACGGCGGGGTTGCATGCCCCCCGCGTCCAACTCCAAACCCCGCCACCTGACCGGCCACGAGATCTCATGATCAAGCGTGATCACCGTTCATTTTATAGGCAAGCCTTCCAGTGGCTTCTCCCTGCCCAACCGAAGCACGCCACGGGCGCACGGAAGTTCCTGCACCCGCCACGCGTCCGCCCGCCCTCTCGTCCATAACCACGTGTGCGTCGAGGTGGCCCTGGTCTCCCTGGCCCGCTCCTATTATATCCTCCTCGTCGAGCCTCCTCACCCCCCGCACCAACTCTCGCCATTGCCAGTCAAGCTCGCTATAAGCAGCCAGAGATTCAGGACAAGAGACCACGATCCTAACACACAGCGTCTCTGTCATCTTCGATCGCGGCGGCACCAAAGGTCGCGACGTGGACGGCGATGGACGCTCCGGCCATGTTCACGCGCAAGCACGTCCCCGAGGACATCGGCCTCCGGAACATCGGCGTCGGCGAAGGTGAGTAAAGCTACGACCCCGCCGGCCACGGAGCCGATCGCTAGTCTCCACTACGTACTACGCGCTCTGTCTTACCTTAATTATTCGCGCCCGCGCGTGCAGCGGAGGACGATGGAGCCGGGGGCCAGGCCCAGCTGCACCGCGACGAGAAGCAGCACAAGCCGGTGCTGAAGAAGGTTAAGGAGAAGGTGAAGAAGATCAAGAGCACCCTCGCTGGCCACGGCCACGGCCACGACGGTGAGCACGGCGGAGACGAGCGCATGGGAGAGGAAGACGCATATGCCGGCAGCGACAGCAGCGAGGAGGGGGAGGAGGACGCGGTGGAGAGGGAGGCCGCGCTGGAGAAGGATGGCTACATGGAGGACATCGAGGATAAGCCCGTCGTCATGGAGTCCGACCCCGACCCCGACCCCGATGTGCACGGCGCGCCAAGTAAAGTGCTCCTCCCATCTGATCGCCGGCGCCACACGTGTGTGTTCCAAGACTTGTGCACTTACGTGTCTGCGCGACCCGTTTGCAGTGTACGAGTCGGCGAGGGCTCCGGCCGTGCAGGACCTCGTCGCCGAGTACGATCAGCCGGCGTGGACGCCGGCCGTGCGAGAGGTGGAGGGCGACGGCGTCTCACCTAGGGTGCGGCTCGGTGACGTCGGCGGCCCCGTCGTCGAGGATCCGGCCGCGCCGCGCTCCAAGACGCCCGCCGCACGAGGTACGTATGTATGGCACACGCCGTCGAACGTCACTCGATCATGTCTTTCCGGCACTCTCTGATCGATCTTGTGGTTGGCACTCTGCTCGTACTCCGCACGCGCGTGGCACGTTTCCTTCTCGTCGATGTGTTAATTCGCAGAGGGTGAGGACATAGGCACGACGCCCGTGGTGCAGCAGTTTGAGACCATGAGCTTGTCCGACGGTCCGGCGCACGTGGGCGCGGCCAAGGAGGGCGCCAAAGCAGAGGAGTGGGAAGGCAATGCCGCGGATATGGTGGGCGGTGTGGCCGGTGGCGCTAGCTACACGGACAGGCTCAAGAACGCGGCTGCCGGCACCACGGAGTACGGCAGGAAGCTAGCGAGCACGGTGTATGAGAAGGTCGCCGGCGCCGGCACCGGCACCGGCACCGCTGTGGGCGTGGGGAAGCGCGACGACGAACGCACAGAGGCGGTGCCGGCGTCGAACACCCGCACGGACGCGGCGAGAGGCGCGGGGTACACGGACAACATCAAGTCGGCGGCCGCGGGCACCACTGGGTACGGCAAGCAGCTGGCGTCCACCGTGTACGACAAGGTCGCCGGCGTCGGCACCGCCGTTGCGCCCAGCCGCCGTCAGCAGGAGGGCTCGGCGAAGGCGGAAGGCGCACACAGCGAGGCAATGCCGGTGTCGGACACCGGCGCCGAGGAGTGGAAGGACGCCCCAGCCACTGTGGAGGAGGCCAACACCGAGTCGAGGCCGGGCTATACGGACAAGATCAGGTCCGCGGCTGCCGGCACAACGGAGTACGGCAAGCAGCTGGCGAGCACCGTGTACGAGAAGGTCGCCAGCGTCGGCACAGCCGTGGCGGGCAAGGTTCAGCAGGCCACGCAGTCGGCCGGCACGGCGACGCCCGGGGTCGGCGCGCAGCGGGACACGGGTGCCGCCGCCACGGCCACCCCCGGCGCCGGCGAGCAGGACAAGGGGGTGACCGTCACGGGGTACATCGCCGAGAAGCTCCGGCCGGGCGACGAGGACCGCGCGCTGAGCGAGGCGATCTCCGGCGCCGTGCAGCGGCGCAAGGACGACGCCGGGGACACGGTAGTGCAGCGCGTGCCGGCGCCCGGCCAGGCCGTCGCGTCGCTCACCGGCGGGAACCGGGTCTCCGAGACCGTACAGCCAACCACAGCCACAGGTATGTTGGAACATTAGCAAGATGGAAATCGCATTAGCAAAGTTGACGCGAGACGAGCTCTGTGGGTTGCAGGGGAAGACGTGAAGGAAGGGTATGCGGCGGAGGCGCCCGTGATCCGCGGGGAGGAGATCGGCGGCGCGAAGCTGAACACGAATGCCATCTGAAGTGATACGCAAGAGGAGAGCACGGCTGCTCTCTGATTACTGTGTCAGGTTTGTGTACACGTGGATGATGTGGGTTGTGCTGTGGAGTAGCAGCTGGAATAAACGTGCTGGTTGTGTTCGACGTGGTACGTTTTGGGTTTTACGTGGTGGTGTGATCGTGTATCCACATGCTTTTTTACTCGTGTATGTATTCCGTTTATATATGTTGAGAATTGTTCTGTTTTTGTTGCGTTCGTACAGTCGCATTCTAAATCATATACTCAATCTATTTCGCGTTGCTGTAGTTTGTGTTTGTTCAAACATTTAATTTTTGAACATGTTTAAACTATTTTTGGCCTTCAAAAAACTTGTAAATGTAACTGTGGTCGCACTATCGAGTGCGAAAAAGATCCAGAAAGTGCAAAAAGATCACGAAGACCTTCATACAACTTCATACAAGGGAGGATCAAAACTCCGAAATCATCTAGGAAAGATGAAAAGGCTTCGAAAGTCATTTCTAAGGAAGTTCAGCGTCAGAAAGAAAACAAAAAACACAAAGTAAAGGTAAGTGAAAAAGAAAACAAAAAACATAAAGTAAAGGTGAAAAAAGTCACAGTGCGAAAAAGATTCTGAAGACCTTCATACAAGGTAGGATCAAAACTCCGAAATCATTAAATCATTTAGGGAGAGGAGAAAACACCTAATAAAGATTAAAAAGCTCTAAAATCTTTCTAAAAGAGTTGTGTCATAAAACACATAGTAAATGTGAAAAAAGTGAAAATACTCTGAAGGGAGACAACACCAAAGTCGTTTCTAAAAGAGTTGTGTCACAAAACACATAGTAAATGTGAAAAAGTGAAAATACTCTAAAGGGAGAAAACACCTAATAAAGATAAAAAAACACCAAAGTCATTTTTAAGAGAGTTCAGTGTCAGAAAGAAAATAGAAAATAGTAAAGGTGAAAATATTCTGAAGTCGTTTTTAAGAAGAGAATGCAAGGTCAGGGAAAAACATCTAGACAGAAGTCGTTCATTAGACCCATATTTAATCTTGGTGTCAATTAGGCATTAGACATGAGCTTGAAAAGTTAAGAGAATAGTGTGAACGTCAGCCATATCATTCATGAGATAGACCCATGTGGTTTTGGTATATAATATTTGAAAACACTAGCAAAAATAGGACATGACATTAAATTCAGAATAAATAAGTTCGAGTGGTGTTGTGGATCTATGATATGAGTTATGGTAGGGTACTTAATGATTGTTTGTTAACTAACATGCATTACAAACTAAAAATAGTAGATTCCTTGAGACATAGAATATTATGAATACATAATAGAGACCGAACTACTTGAGGAGATGTATTAATGAACCGAGTATGTCATTGATCCGGACATGCAAAATAGCTCACACGTGTCTCCTTGATGAACTCACTATTTGGATGGCTTAAGGTGATAAAGGCTAGCTTCACATTTTCCTGCCATGGGTAGATTTTGGGTCGCTTGACCTTTAATGAGGTAATACCAAGGATGAATTTCAAAAAAGGCATTGTTATCATGATAGAATTTATGAATTAAAAGGTGTTTAGAAATTTTGAGAACATGAAGAACATTGTTAAGAGTGTTATTGATAGAACAAGAACCAATTGTGTTTAATTTGCAAACATGCTCTGTTGCCCACTTGCACAGCCGTACCACCATGATACTCATCCCGCATACCTGGGAGATCAAGGTTGCTCGTGATGTGATATGTGGCACCAATACCATTGTACTAGTTGGGGTTGACCTTGTAGGAGCGTCTAGATGCCAAGGCCGCCAAAGACTCGTTTTGGTACGAATTGTCCATCCATATCAGCACTTGATGGCAGTCTGTTGACGCTTTTTCGGAGCGCCAAACACTTAACAAGAACCATGGCGGTGCTCTCTCTGGTCAGGCGCGGACGGCCCGCGGCCTAGGGCCGGACGGTCCGCGACCTGGCGTAGGGGCTAGGGTCCTCTGCCTGACGGCCGGACGGTCCGCGCCCTGGGGGCCGGACGGTCCGCGCGTACGCAGAGGCGGCGGAAGTCGCCGACGGTGGCCTGAATCTCGCTCCCGGGAGGGACCCCGTCGGGGAGGAGAGATCCTAGGTGATGTCTAGGCTCGGCAGGCCGATCTAGACTCTTCTAATCGGCGTAGAGTCGAAGAGAAGCGAGAAATTGGAGATCGAGAGGCTAAACCTAAACTAGACTAGAACTACTCCTAGGATAAAATGTGAAATAGAAGTGTTTGATTCGATTGATGATGATCAAATCGGCCGTAGACCTCTCTTTTTATAGAGGAGGGGGGCTGGACCCTTTACACGACCAGATTCCGAGCTAATTCCGCGAATATAGCTAACAAACATAGCACAAAACTCGGAACCCTAATCTACTCTGCGCAGGCGCGGACCGTCCGGCCCACAGGCGCGGACTATCTGGACCGCGGACCGTCCGGCTCCAGGGCCGGACCGTTCGCTGGCTCTTTTTTGTGCCAAACATATGCCCCCTGCCTTTTGGTGGAACTAGGCAAACCAAAAGCATCTTAACTCGATGTGATCACATCGGTTTTCTTTAAGCATCTTGCCACATACTAGAATGGTACTGCTTGAGAAAACGCCCATTCAAAGCTTTGGGTAAATCCTTGCCTTGTAATGTTTGTAGCAAATAGGCGTTATCAGACATCACCTGTTTTACTTTATAGGTACCCTCCCAGCTTGGCGACCATTTTCCAAACTTTCAGTCTTTATTCCTTAGAGGCAGGATGGTCTTCCACACCAGGTCTCCTACTTGAAATGACTTTGCTTTAATTTGACCTTCTTATTGTAGGCCCTGGCTACCATGATCTTGTCCTTTTCCATTGCTCCCAAAGCTATCACCCTCTTGTCGGTCACCCCATCAATATTATCCATCATTGCATCATAATAATCAGCGAGAGTTAGATCATTTTGTCTGGCGAACCTGACAGCATTCAAACTTATTTCCACATGCAACACTGCTTCCTGCCCATAGACAAGCTCAAAAGGAGATACTTTAGTAGCACTATGTTTAGATATTCTATGAGCCCATAAAGTTTCGGAAAAAATCTTATGCCAATGTTTAGGATTATCAGATATCTTCTTTTTTATCAAGTTGATCAATGTCCTATTGCTAGACTTGGCCTGTCCATTGGCCTGAGCATAGTATGGAGATCAATTAAGCAACTTAATTCTATACAATTCAGCAAACTCACGTACCTCCTTTGACATAAAAGAAGTTCCTTGATCTGTAGTCAAGGTCTGGGGAATGCCGAATCTGTGAATAATATGCTCAGTTACAAATTCAATTACCTCCTTGTGCGTCATGTTCTTCAGAGCAACGACTTCAGTCCATTTGGTGAAATAGTCAGTGGCAACTAACACGAACCGATGCCCCTTTGATGATGAAGGATGAATTTCTCCAATAAAGTCTAATCCCCATCCTCTGAACGGCCAAGGCTTGATGATAGGATGTAATTCGGCTGCAGGGACCAACTGTAGGTCGCCGAATTTTTGACACACTCGGCAACCTTTGTAGTACTTGAAACAATCAGCTATCATATTAGGCCAATAAAAACCAGACCTTCGCAATAACCACTTCATCTTTGGAGCCGATTGATGGGTACCACAAATTCCTTCATGTACTTCGGCCATGGCTAATATAGCATCATCTGGGCCCAAGCACTTAAGCAGGACATCGTTGACTGTTCGGCGGTAGAGTTCATCACTCATCAAAACATACTTGAAAGCTGTACGCCGAATGTTTTTATCTGTCTTAACATTGAGATTTCGTAAATAATTAAGTATAGGTGTCCTCCAATCACTTGCATCGGCTTCATTATCAGCCGAATCAATTAGGAGAACATTTCTGGTAACCCCGGACAGTCCGGCGTCTCGACGCGGACGGTCCGCGACCTGGGGAATTGGCCCTGCACCGGTTATCAGATTTTCAGCGTTGTGAAATCTCCCTTGCTTTATCCGATAACCTGATGCGTCTTGTGCCAAATCGTTAGCTCTATGATTCTCGACTCTAGAGATATGCCAAATACTGAATTCGTCAAAAGAATGGATTATGCTCCAACATTTTTAAAGGTAACTATTTAGAGTACCATCAAAACATTGATATTCTTCTAGCACCTGTTGGACGACTAGCTGAGAATCACCAAATGCTTTTACATGTTTTACTCCCATACAATTTAAAAGTTCTAAACCGAACAAAAGCGCTTCATATTCGGCTTGATTGTTAGTGCAATAAGTTTTCAACCGGCTAGAGAAGTCAAAGGAGACATTACTTGGTGAAACAAGCACAATGTCAATCCCTTGCCCTTCATTGCAAACCGATCCATCAAAATGTAAAGTCCAAGGAGTAATAGTGAGGTATGACATGTCTAGTTTATGAATATCATTAACCCGATGCTCTACAATGAAATCCGCTACGACTTGGCCTTTTCATAGATTTCAATGGTTCATAGGCCAAGTCATATTCTATGAGTGCATAAGCCCACTTACCAATTCTACCACTCATAATTGGGTTATGCAACATGTATTTGATCACACCGGCTTGACCAGAAATAGTGCAATGACTAGACAGTAAATAACATCTACATTTGGTGCATGCATAAAACAAGCATAAGCATAACTTCTCAATAAAAGTGTACCTTGTTTCAGCATCCACTAACCTTCGGCTTAGATATGTCACCACTGAGAGCACCTAGAGGGGGGGGGGGTGAATAGGTGATCCTGTAAAACTTAAACTAATAGCCACAAAAACTTGTTAAGTGTTAGCACAATTATTGCCAAGTGGCTAGAGAGGAGTCTCAACAAAACACAATACCACAAGAGATCAAACACAGAGATGACACAGTGGTTTATCCCGTGGTTCGGCCAAGACCAACGCTTGCCTACTCCACGTTGTGGCGTCCCAACGGACGAGGGTTGCAATCAACCCCTCTCAAGCGGTCCAAAGACCAACTTGAATACCACGGTGTTTTGCTTTGCCTTTCAATATCCCGTTTGCGAGGAATCTCCACTGCCTCCACAACTTGGAGTCTCTCGCCCTTACACTTGAGATTCACAAAGAAATACGGAGTAAGGGAGGGAATGAGCAACGCACACAAGACTTCAAAAGATCAGAGCAACAACACGCACACAAGCAGCAATAAGAGCTCGCAACACAACTCAAAGAGTTCACAACTCCACAAGAGCTCTATATGCTATCACAATGAAACGAATGCGCGAGATCGATGTCTTGGTGCTTAGGAATGTTATAGGAATGCTTGGTGTACTCCTCCATGCGCCTAGGGGTCCCTTTTATAGCCCCAAGGCAGCTAGGAGCCGTTGAGAACAAATCTGGAAGGCCATCCTTGCCTTCTGTCGTCGGGCGCACCGGACAGTCCGGTGCACACCGGACACTGTCCGGTGCCCGATTTATTTCCATAAACAGCGCAGTCGACCGTTGCAGACCGTTGGAGATCTGGGAGCCGATGGCGCACCGGACATGTCCGGTGCACACCGGACAGTCCGGTGCCCCCTTCCGACCGTTGGCTCGGCCACGTGTCTCGCGCAGATCGCGCGGCCGACCGTTGGCCCAGCTGACCATTGGCTCACCGGACAGTCCGGTGCACACCGGACAGTCCGGTGAATTTTAACCGTACGCCGTCGGTAAAATCCTGAGAGCGGCTTCTTCGCCCGAGGCAGCCTCGCGCACCGGACAGTCCGGTGCCCCAGACCGAAGCAGCCTTTTGGCTGTACACAGCCAACTCTTCTTCTTTCTGTTTCTAACACTTAGATAAGTATATTAGTACACAAAACCAATGTACTAGGGCTTAGAAACATACCTTTACTCGTGAATTGCAACTTGTCCATCCATAGGCATAGATTCACATTTAAGCACTTGTGTTGGCACTCAATCACCAAAATACTTAGAAATGGCCCAAAGGCACATTTCCCTTTCAATCTCCCCCTTTTTGGTGATTTATGCCAACACAACATAAAGCAACTAGAACAAGTGCAAAATCACTTCAAATAGAACTCAAATCTATTTTGATTCATTTTTGGCATATATGGATCATCCTTTGCCACCACTTGGTTTGTTTTTGTAAATCAAACTCAAATCTCTATCTCTAAGTCAAACACACATG
Source organism: Zea mays (assembly GCF_902167145.1). Lineage (NCBI taxonomy): Eukaryota > Viridiplantae > Streptophyta > Magnoliopsida > Poales > Poaceae > Zea > Zea mays. Next base: position 24,699,653 of record NC_050100.1, on the reverse strand, counting down.
TTGAAGCATAAAGAGAGTCATTCCAAAAGAGATTGATCAAAGATTTCAAAAAAACTCCCCCTATTTCCCATAATCAATACTTCTCCCCACAAGAAGCCAACTTTTGACGAAAGAGACAATGCAAGAGTTTTGAACAAACCAAAAGCTCTATTCTACTATTTTCAAAATCTCTCAAGTGGTAGTTGATCCATTTATTGCTTTGGCCTTTATTTTCTCCCCCTTTGGCATCAAGCACCAAAACGGGATCAACTTTGGCCCTTTAACCCCATTGCCTCACCAAAATCTCCAATTAAGAGCAAATGGCAATAAGAGTTCATTAGATGGACTTGGAATAAGTTACCCTCTCATCGGAGTGCAGTGGAAGTCTTTCATGGTCCAAGTCCACCTTTCCCTTTCAATTCTTCTTCGAGACTAAATCAAGCAAACTCAAGCATATGGTTAGTCTCAAAGGGTCAAGTTGTAACACATCTCCCCCTAAACATGTGCATCACTTTGCAACGGACTTGTGAGGTCCAGGGAGTGTTTGTACAACTTGAGCACCACAATAAGCAACAAAATGCAGAATGAACATGATCAAAGGCATAAACACATGTATGCTACAATTCAATCCAAGTTCCGCGAATCTAAGACATTTAGCTCACTACGCAGCCTGCAAAAGGTCTTCTCATCTAGAGGCTTGGTAAAGATATCGGCTAGCTGGTTCTCGGTGCTAACATGAAACACTTCGATATCTCCCTTTTGCTGGTGGTCTCTCAAAAAGTGATGCTGGATGTCTATGTGCTTTGTGCGGCTGTGCTCAACAGGATTTTCCGCCATGCGGATAGCACTCTCATTATCACATAGGAGTGGGACTTTGCTCAGATTGTAGCCAAAGTCCCGGAGGGTTTGCCTCATCCAAAGTAGTTGCGCGCAACATTGTCCTGCGGCAACGTACTCGGCCTTAGCGGTGGATAGGGCAACGGAAGTTTGTTTCTTAGAGTTCCACGACACCAGGGACCTTCCTAAGAATTGGCACGTCCCCGATGTACTCTTCCTATCGACCTTACATCCAGCATAGTCGGAATCTGAGTATCCAACCAAGTCAAAGGTAGACCCCTTTGGATACCAGAGCCCAAAGCAAGGCGTAGCAACTAAATATCTCAGAATTCGCTTCACCGCCACTAAGTGACACTCCTTAGGATCGGATTGAAATCTAGCACACATGCATACGCTAAGCATAATATCCGGTCTACTAGCACATAAATAAAGTAATGACCCTATCATTGACCGGTATGCTTTTTGATCAACGGACTTACCTCCTTTGTTGAGGTCGGTGTGTCCGTCGGTTCCCATCGGAGTCTTTGCGGGCTTGGCGTCCTTCATCCCAAACCGCTTTAGCAGATCTTGCGTGTACTTCGTTTGGGAGATGAAAGTGCCTTCCTTGAGTTGCTTCACTTGGAACCCAAGGAAGTAGTTCAACTCGCCCATCATCGACATCTCGAATTTCTGCGTCATCACCCTGCTAAACTCTTCACAAGACTTTTGGTTAGTAGAACCAAATATTATGTCATCGACATAAATTTGGCACACAAACAAATCACCATCACATGTCTTTGTAAAAAGAGTTGGATCGGCTTTCCCAACCTTGAAAGCATTAACAATTAGAAAGTCTCTAAGGCATTCATACCATGCTCTTGGGGCTTGCTTAAGTCCATAGAGCGCCTTAGAGAGCTTACACACATGGTCGGGGTACCGTTCATCCTCGAAGCCAGGGGGTTGCTCCACGTACACCTCCTCCTTGATTGGCCCGTTGAGGAAAGCGCTCTTCACATCCATTTGGTACAACCTGAAAGAATGATGAGCGGCATATGCTAGCAAGATACGAATTGATTCTAGCCTAGCCACAGGAGCAAAAGTCTCCTCGAAATCCAAACCTGCGACTTGGGCATAACCTTTTGCCACAAGTCGAGCCTTGTTTCTCGTCACCACTCCGTGCTCGTCCTGTTTGTTGCGGAACACCCACTTGGTTCCCACAACATTTTGCTTCGGACGAGGCACCAGTGTCCAAACTTCATTCCTCTTGAAGTTGTTGAGCTCCTCCTGCATGGCCAACACCCAGTCCGGATCTAGCAAGGCCTCCTCTACCCTGAAAGGCTCAATAGAAGAGACAAAGGAGTAATGCTCACAAAAATTAACTAATCGAGATCGAGTAGTTACTCCCTTGCTAATGTCACCCAGAATTTGGTCGACGGGATGATCCCTTTGAATCATCGCTCGAACTTGGGTTGGAGGTGCCGGTTGCGCTTCTTCCTCCATCACATGATCAACTTGTGCTCCCCCTTGATCACACGCCTCCACTTGAGGTACCTGTTCGTCATCTTGGGTTGGGGGATGCACCATGGGTGAGGAAGAAGGTTGATATCGTTCATCTTGTTCCTGTGGCCGAGCGTCTCCAATCGCCATGGTTCATATCGCGGCCGTTGGAACATCTTCTTCATCTACATCATCACAATCAACAACTTGCTCTCTTAGAGAGCCATTAGTCTCATCAAATACAACGTCGCTAGAGACTTCAACCAAACCCGATGATTTGTTGAAGACTCTATACGCCTTTGTATTTGAGTCATAACCTAATAAAAACCCTTCTACTGCCTTGGGAGCAAACTTAGAATTTCTACCTTTCTTCACTAGAATGTAGCACTTGCTCCCAAATACACGAAAGTAAGATACATTGGGTTTGTTACCGGTTAGCAGCTCATACGAAGTCTTCTTGAGGAGGCGGTGAAGGTAGACCCTGTTGATGGCATGGCAAGCCGTGTTCACGGCTTCCGACCAAAAACGCTCGGGGGTCTTGAATTCTCCAAGCATCGTCCTTGCCATATCGATTAGCGTCCTGTTCTTCCTCTCTACCACACCATTTTGTTGTGGTGTGTAGGGAGCGGAGAACTCGTGCTTGATCCCTTCCTCCTCAAGGAACTCCTCCACTTGAAGGTTCTTGAACTCGGACCCGTTGTCGCTCCTTATCTTCTTCACCTTGAGCTCAAACTCATTTTGAGCTCTCCTGAGGAAGCGCTTGAGGGTCCCTTGGGTTTCAGACTTTTCCTGCAAAAAGAACACCCAAGTGAAGCGGGAAAAGTCATCAACAATAACTAGACCATACTTACTCCCTCCTATGCTCAGATAGGCGACGGGTCCGAAGAGGTCCATATGCAGCAGCTCCAGGGGTCTTGAAGTGGTCATCACATTCTTGCTGTGATGCGCTCCTCCCACTTGTTTACCTGCTTGACAAGCTGCACAAGGTCTATCTTTTTCTAATTGAACGTTAGTCAAACCTATCACGTGTTCTCCCTTTAGAAGCTTGTGAAGGTTCTTCATCCCCACATGTGCTAAGCGGCGATGCCACAGCCAGCCCATGCTAGTCTTAGCTATTAAGCATGCATCTAGACCGGCCTCTTCTTTTGCAAAATCAACTAAATAAAGTTTGCCGTCTAATACACCCTTAAAAGCTAGTGAACCATCACTTCTTCTAAAGACAGACACATCTACATTTGTAAAAAGACAATTATATCCCATATTGCATAATTGACTTACAGATAGTAAATTATATCCCAAAGACTCAACTAAAAACACATTAGAAATTGAGTGCTCATTAGAAATTGCAATTTTACCTAACCCTTTTACCTTGCCTTGATTCCCATCACCGAATATGATTGAATCTTGGGAATCCTTATTCTTGACGTAGGAGGTGAACATCTTCTTCTCCCCCGTCATATGGTTTGTGCATCCGCTATCAATAATCCAGCTTGAACCCCCGGATGCATAAACCTGCAAGGCAAATTTAGGCTTGGGTTTTAGGTACCCAACTCATGTTGGGTCCTACAAGGTTAGTGCAAATATCCTTAGGGACCCAAATGCAAGTTTTGTCTCCCTTGCATCTTGCCCCTAACTTCCTAGCAACTATTTTCCTATCCTTTCTACAAATAGCAAAGGAAGCATTCAAAGCATGATATATCGTAGAAGGTTCATTAACTCTCCTAGGAACATTAACGACATTTCTCCTAGGCATATTATGAACAACATTTCTTCTACTAACATTTCTATCATGCACATAGGAAGAACTAGAAGCAAACATAGCATGAGAGAAATCATCATACGCATTATAACTCCTATAAGTATTTCTAGTTTGTCTCCTATCATGATACAAAAAGGCATGGTTCTTTTTAGCACTAGTAGCCATAGGGGCCTTCCCTTTCTCCTTAGCGGGAATGGGAGCCTTATGGCTTGTTAAGTTCTTGGCTTCCCTCTTGAAGCCAAGTCCATCCTTAATTGAGGGGTGTCTACCGATCGTGTAGGCATCCCTTGCAAATTTTAGTTTATCAAATTCATTCTTGTTAGTCTTAAGTTGGGCATTAAGACTAGCCAATTCCTCAGTTAATTTGGAAATTGAAACTAAATGATCACTACAAGCATCAACATCGAAATCTCTACACCTAGTGCAAATCTCAACATGTTCTACACAAGAATTAGATTTACTAGCTACTTCTAGTTTAGCATTTAAGTCATTATTAACACTCTTTAAAGTAGCAATGGTTTCATGACAAGAAGATAGTTCACTAGAAAGCACTTCATTTCTTTTAACTTCTAAAGCATAAGATTTTTGTGCCTCTACGAATTTGTCATGCTCTTCATACAAAATGTCCTCTTGTTTTTCTAAGAGTCTATCTTTTTCATTCAAGGCATCAATCAATTCATTAATTTTATCTACTTTAGTTCTATCCAATCCTTTGAACAAACTAGAGTAATCTATTTCATCATCACTAGACTCATCATCACTGGAAGAATCATAAGTGACATTGTTTTGATTACATACCTTCTTCTCCCTTGCCATAAGGCATGTGTGACGCTCGTTGGGGAAGAGGGATGACTTGTTGAAGGCAGTGGCGGCGAGTCCTTCATTGTCGGAGTCGGAGGAGGAGCAATCCGAATCCCACTCCTTTCCGATATGTGCCTCGCCCTTGGCCTTCTTGTAATGCTTCTTCTTTTCCCTCTTGCTCCCGTGTTCCTGGTCACTATCATTGTCGGGACAGTTAGCAATAAAATGACCAAGCTTACCGCATTTGAAGCATGATCGCTTTCCCTTGGTCTTAGTCTTGCTTGGCTGTCCCTTGCGACCCTTTAGTGCCGTCTTGAATCTTTTGATGATGAGGGCCATCTCTTCATCATTAAGTCCAGCCGCCTCAATTTGCGCCACCTTGCTGGGCAGCGCCTCCTTGCTCCTTGTTGCCTTGAGAGCAATGGGTTGAGGCTCATGGATTGGGCCATTCAACGCGTCGTCCACGTACCTCGCCTCCTTGATCATCATTCGCCCGCTTACAAATTTTCCAAGAATTTCTTCGGGCGACATCTTGATGTACCTAGGATTTTCACGAATATTGTTCACCAAGTGAGGATCAAGAACGGTAAATGACCTTAGCATTAGGCGGACGACGTCGTGATCCGTCCATCGCATGCTTCCGTAGCTCCTTATTTTGTTGATAAGGATCTTGAGCCGGTTGTATGTTTGTGTCGGCTCCTCGCCCCTTATCATCGCGAATCGTCCGAGCTCGCCCTCCACCAACTCCATCTTGGTGAGTAAGGTGACATCATTCCCCTCATGAGAGATCTTGAGGGTGTCCCAAATCTGCTTGGCATTGTCCAAGCCGCTCACCTTGTGATACTCGTCCCTGCACAAAGAGGCTAGCAACACAGTAGTAGCTTGTGCATTTTTATGGATCTGTTCATTAATAAACGAAGGGCTATCCGAGCTATCAAATTTCATTCCACTTTCCACAATCTCCCAAATGCTTGGATGGAGAGAAAATAGGTGAGTACGCATTTTGTGACTCCAAAATCCGTAGTCCTCTCCATCAAAGTGAGGAGGCTTGCCAAGTGGAATGGGGAGCAAATGAGCATTTGAGCTATGCGGAATGCGCGAATAATCAAAAGAAAAGTTTGAGTTAACCGTCTTTTGTTTGTCATAGTCGTTGTCGTCGTTGTCCTTTTGGGAAGAGGAAGATTCGTCGCTGTCGTCGTAGTAGACGATCTCCTTGATGCGCCTTGTCTTCTTCTTCTTCCCTTCCTTCCGTCTATAGCCCGAGCCGGAGTCGGTAGGCTTGTCATCTTTGGGCTCGTTGACGAAGGACTCCTTCTCCTTATCGTTGATCACGATTCCCTTCCCCTTAGGATCCATCTCTTCGGGCGGTTAGTCCCTTTCTTGAAGAGAACGGCTCTGATACCAATTGAGAGCACCTAGAGGGGGGGGTGAATAGGTGATCCTGTAAAACTTAAACTAATAGCCACAAAAACTTGTTAAGTGTTAGCACAATTATTGCCAAGTGGCTAGAGAGGAGTCTCAACAAAACACAATACCACAAGAGATCAAACACAGAGATGACACAGTGGTTTATCCCGTGGTTCGGCCAAGACCAACGCTTGCCTACTCCACGTTGTGGCGTCCCAACGGACGAGGGTTGCAATCAACCCCTCTCAAGCGGTCCAAAGACCAACTTGAATACCACGGTGTTTTGCTTTGCCTTTCAATATCCCGTTTGCGAGGAATCTCCACAACTTGGAGTCTCTCGCCCTTACACTTGAGATTCACAAAGAAATACGGAGTAAGGGAGGGAATGAGCAACACACACAAGACTTCAAAAGATCAGAGCAACAACACGCACACAAGCAGCAATAAGAGCTCGCAACACAACTCAAAGAGTTCACAACTCCACAAGAGCTCTATATGCTATCACAATGAAACGAATGTGCGAGATCGATGTCTTGGTGCTTAGGAATGTTATAGGAATGCTTGGTGTACTCCTCCATGCGCCTAGGGGTCCCTTTTATAGCCCCAAGGCAGCTAGGAGCCGTTGAGAACAAATCTGGAAGGCCATCCTTGCCTTCTGTCGTCGGGCGCACCGGACAGTCCGGTGCACACCGGACACTGTCCGGTGCCCGATTTATTTCCATAAACAGCGCAGTCGACCGTTGCAGACCGTTGGAGATCTGGGAGCCGATGGCGCACCGGACATGTCCGGTGCACACCGGACAGTCCGGTGCCCCCTTCCGACCGTTGGCTCGGCCACGTGTCTCGCGCAGATCGCGCGGCCGACCGTTGGCCCAGCCGACCATTGGCTCACCGGACAGTCCGGTGAATTTTAGCCATACGCCGTCGGTAAATTCCCGAGAGCGGCTTCTTCGCCCGAGGCAGCCTGGCGCACCGGACACTGTCCGGTGCACCACCGGACAGTCCGGTGCCCCAGACCGAAGCAGCCTTTTGGCTGTACACAGCCAACTCTTCTTCTTTCTGTTTCTAACACTTAGATAAGTATATTAGTACACAAAACCAATGTACTAGGGCTTAGAAACATACCTTTACTCGTGAATTGCAACTTGTCCATCCATGGGCATAGATTCACATTTAAGTACCTGTGTTGGCACTCAATCACCAAAATACTTAGAAATGGCCCAAAGGCACATTTCCCTTTCAACCACATGTTCCTTCCCCTCAGTTTCTTGTGTCAGAACATCCCCAATGACCTTATCTTCAGCTGCAATCTATAATCGGAATGGTACTCCTGCTTGTGGTGCTTTTAATACGGGAGCCGAAGATAAGTATTTTTTGATAAGATCAAATGCTTCTTGCTGTTCTGCCCCCAAGCGAATTCAGCATCATTCTTAAGCCGAAGAATAGGGGTGAACGCATCAATCTTCCCGGCTAGGTTAGAAATAAACCTTCGTAAATAATTCACCTTGCCGAGAAACTTCTGTACCTCGACCTTACAGGTCGGAGGTCCCACATTCCGAATAGACTTGATTCGGTCAGGGTCTATCTCTATACCATGTTCATGGATGACAAATCCTAAAAACTTACCAGCCGACACTCCAAAAGCACATTTATGTGGGTTCATTTTCAAACCATACTGACACATTTTATCAAAGGCTTTGCGCAAATCAGCTATATGAGAACTAAACTCAGCTGATTTGACTACAATATCATCAATGTAAAGTTCCACAGTGTTTCCTAACAATTCATGGAAGATCAAATTCATAGCCCTCTGATAAGTAGCCCCAGCATTTTTCAGACCAAATGTCATGACAACCCACTCAAATAAACCAATGAAGCCTGGACATATAAAGGCCGTTTTAGACGCGTCTTCTTCGGCCATGAAAATCTGATTATATCCGGCATTACCATCAAGAAAGCTAATAATTCTATTTCCTGATGCATTATTGATTAATGTATCGGCTATGAGCATGGGATATTCATCTTTCGGAGTTGCTCTATTTAAATTGTGAAAATCAATGCATACTCTAAGCTTACCTAACTCCTTCTCCACCGGCACAATATTGGAGACCCACTCTGCGTATCTGCAAGGTCTGATAAAATCAGCTTCTAGCAGCCGGTGGATTTCGTCCTTGATGTGTGGGAGAAGATCTGGACAAAATGTTCTAGCTCTCTGCTTGAAAGGTCTGAAACCAGATTTAATAGGCAACCGATGCTCTACGATCTCTCGGCTTAATCCAGGCATCTCAGTGTAATTCCAAGCAAAGCAATCTGAATATTCCTTCAATAGACCGATCATCTCATCCCTAGGATCGGTCTCCAGGGTCTCGTTTACAAAAGTCGGCCTTGGAGTTTTACCATCTCCTATGTCAATCTCCTCCAAAGGATCGACCGATGTAAACCCCTGTCCTAATTTATCAAGATCTCTGAATTCCTCTATTATGTTCCCCACAGAGGAATTAGATGATCTTTGTGTGACGGTGGACTTTCCGGTCTCGGGGACCGGATTATCCGTAATACTGTCCTTTTGTTGTGATATATGTTCGGTCTTAAAGTCCGAACCCTTTTGCGAAAGACCAGACAATCCGGCCTTGGAAGCCGAACTGTCCGTGATCAAAGGATCATGAACTTTGTGTGTATTCATCATTTAAACTTTATTTAGGGTTTAGCCGATTCTCCGTCGGCTCTAGCATTATAGGAATGAAACCTTTCTTATCTATACTTATGAATTGATAATCAGAAAAATCTACTCCCGTGAGACATGTAGCAGTCTCATAAGTCCAGAGTACAGGGGCATCGACCACAACGATGCAGGCCGATACATCAGCATGTACTTGTTCTATGTCATCGCCTACCCATTGTATTAGCATTTGATGTAATGTAGAAGGTATACATTGATTGACATGAATCCAATCTCTGCCTAGGATTAGACTGTAATTTCCTTCTACATCAGCGACGAAGAATGCAGCAGCAAGGGTCTTAGTCCCGATGGTTAATTCAACGGACATGACTCCCCTGGCTTTGATCGAACTATCAGTTCCAACACCGCTGAGGGTCATGTTGGTCTTGACAAGTTCGTCATCTTGTTTACCTAATTTTCTGTATAATCAATAAGGCATTAGATTTACAGCCGCCCCTCCATCTACCAACATCTTAGCAATCGGTATCCCATCAATGTGGCCGCGCACGAAGAGCGGCTTTAAATGATTTACCGATTCCTTTGGTTTAGTAAAGGCGGCTTCTTTAGGACCAAAATCAAACTGGGCAACAACAGGTTCATCGTCACCGATAATAGTACAATCGGCGGAAAATGTAATAACATTTACATCCATACCTGGGCGTTCTGGAGAAGCCTCGTAGTCGACCAGGTCTTCTCCTAGCAGGTCGTCCTCCTCCATTGATGTTGTCGTGTCGTTGGAGGCTTCCTGGTGAACGATGGACAGTCCGCGCGCAGAGGCCGGACGGTCCGCGCCTGGTGCAGATTGTCCAGCTTTGCTGGCTATGCTATCTGCCATACCTGCAGGGTGCTGCACAGGTGTTGTTTGATTTTCTATTTCTGTGGCCGTTTGTTTTTCCTCAACGACCTTTGGTCTCCATTTCTTTTGAGGTGGCGGGTATAGTGGATGTGTGTCATTGAATATCTTTTCTGCCTCCTTCTCCTGGCTCTCCTTTACTCTTAGGCGCTGTAATTTTCTCTTTTGGGACCGTGTCAATCCCGCTGGGCACCATCGAGGCATGAAGTATTTTGGATCGGCTATTTTGATGGTAGCCGTATCCTTTTTGGTTGTGTTGGCCGATTCACCAAAAATCATCGGCCCTTTATTGTCTCCCTGTATGACAACATCTGCAGTGCCTATTTTGATGATGTCCTTTTTTGTTGTTCTTTGAGTTGTTGCAGGCATATGCCCCCCTACCGGATTGGTCGGCCTTGGAGGCCGAGTAGTCCGGCAATCTTGTTGGGCATGTGCCTGGTGACCGGATTCAACAGCGCTCAATCGGTCTTGTACTGACGGCGCCAACCTGTCAAAAACGGATGTTTGGGGTGCCCCCCAGGCGGGGTACTGTGGCATCCCAAACGGATTTGGTGGCATGCCCCACATTTGATTTGGGACATATGGTGGAGGTAAGTATGTGTATGGATATGGCATAGATGGATAAGGGGGTGGAGGTATCCATGTCGGCATGTTAGGTCTCAATTGTACAATAGGACCTTTCATTTCTTCTGATTGGTGAGGTGGTCCAATTGGCCTGACCTGACGTTGCTCATGAATGGGTGAGCGGGGTCGCTTTGCTGGCCGATCACTAGGACCGGCCTTCTTTTTCACGTATTTAGACAACAATTGATCGAAAGTCGGGCTAGGCTTGACCAGCCGACCAACTGCTTTAAATGTATTTGTTTTCCACGTACCTATTTCTGGTCATCGTGGCTTGAAGGTACGTGGCCGCTGCGAGTCCTGAGCATGGCCGGACCGTCCGCTGGAGTTCGCCGGACCGTCCGGAGAAGTGTCGGACCGTCCGCGTCTGGATGGCGGACTGTCCGCGATGCGCAGCACGGGTTCCCGCAACTGTCTCCCTGTCTGCGCTTGCCCCCCAGTGCCAGAGGCTGTGATGGTCACCTTTAGAGTCTCCCCTCCATCGGGAGTCTTCTCGGCCACCACTTTCCTGCAAGAAACTTTACAATCCCCATCGGCCTTTTTAGCATCGCCGATGATTGTTTCTTTGCCTTTATCGGCTATGTTTGGCCGAACCAGGACTTTCTTGCCCTCGAAGTCGATCATGTTCATCGGAAAGGGCTCTGTATCCACCTGCATTTCCTGAAATTCAATCGCCCTTCGTTAATGGCCGATTGAATCTATCGCCGAAACACATTACAATCATTAGTGGCATGAGAAAATGAGTTATGCCACTTGCAGTATGCACGACGTTTTAGCTCGTCGGTGGATGGAACAGTGTGATTTATTTTAATGTTGCCATTTTTGAGTAATTCGTCAAATATTTTATCACACTTACCAACATTAAACGTAAACTTAACCTCCTCTTGTCGTTTCTTTTGAACCGACTGTAAGGAGGCACAAGCCGAAGATTTGGCCTGCTTTGGCCAAACCATTTCAGCAGCATACACTTCTTCTGATTCGTTATCTGAGCTACTTTGGTCGCATTCTACTATATGTACGTTGTGACGAATTGCTTTAGCAGTTTCTTTGCTTCGGCTTTCACAAGCCAAAGCTCTCTGGTGTAACTGTGCTAGTGTAAAAAATTGGATGCCTTCTAATCTTTCTTTTAAATAATATCGCAGACCATTAAAGGCTAATCCTGCTAGCTGTTTTTCTGCTAAATGAATTTGGAAGCATCGGTTTCTTGTATCTCGGAATATCCGGATGTAATCATTAACCGATTCATCTTTTGCCCGTCGCAATGACACTAAATCTACCAAATCTAACTCATAGTCACCGGAGAAAAAATGATCATGAAATTTTTGTTCTAGATCCCCCATGATGAAATGGAATTAGGAGGTAATGTGGCATACCATGCAAACGCGGTTCCTGTTAGCGATAATGAAAATAAACGTACGCGAAATGCCTCTGTGTCAGCCAATTCTTCTAATTGTGCTAAAAACTGGCCTATGTGTTCGCGAGTGTTCTTTCCTTGATCACCTGAAAATTTTGTGAATTCGGATATCCTGGTTCCCTGTGGGTATGGGTGGTGATCAAATCGGCTGTCATAAGGTCTCCGATATGATTGCCCCCCAGAGACCATGCTTACTCCGAGCTTATCTCGGAACGCCCCAGCTATTTCTTCCCTTACTATATCAATGGCAGCCGGTGCAAGACCACCGGCTCTCTGGTCAAACATAGGTGGGGTTGGTTGGATGTTAGTATGTTGTCTTTCCCCCCATTGGTTTGAGCTACATGGTGCATTTCCGTTTGCCCTATATGGCTCATAGGTTTGATCGATTCTTTCCGGCCTTCTAGGTGGGGCCGGAAAGCTTTCCTGGGCTCTAGATCTTGAATTAATGGGCTGGTGCATTGTATAGTGTGATGGGAAGTGTTGCTGGGGCGGGTGAGTATTCAGGTAATAATCCTCCTCAAAAGACTCATGCGCAGACTGTCCGGATATGTACCCGGACCGTCCGTGGTTATATGCGGACCGTCCGTCGTTGTATGCGGACCGTCCGACTGGGTAGTTTGGGTTCTGTGTCATATGTGGTGGCTCGGGTGCGTGTCTTGGTACCTCATTAAAAATGGGCCCGGTCGTGGCTGGCCCGGACGGTCCGCGCTCACGTGCGGACGGTCCGGACATGTGCAGATCGGCTGATTTACTGCCGATTTGCGGTTGCCTGGGGTACGTGTCCATCGGCATCCCGTAAAGGGGTTGTGACTGGTCATGACAACCTACAACCGATGTATTACGCGTGTTACCCCCTAATTCTACCTCGTGCGATGGAAATTTTGCAATTTGAGATTTGTCAAATGCGCGCGCTAATCTCCTATAGTCGTTTTGCACATCCCCTATGACATTTTGCATTTGTTCATGCTGTTCATCTACATAATTCTTAAGAGATTGCAGCTCGTTTGTATTACTTACATTGGGGATATCTGGCGTGGGTCGCGGTGAAGTCGGATCTGTCGCCCGATGTCGGACGACCTTGTTGTTCCTGTCCACTTTGAAGTTGGCCAAGAACTTTGCTTTCGCCTCCTGGATCATCTGCTCCTTATGCTCCTCGAACTGGAGCTGTTCGTCGGCCGGCAAGGTTTCCCAAGTCGGCTCTATGATGTTGCTTGGAGAAACTTCAGAACTATCCCTTGAACCAGCCATTGATGGCCGATTTGATAGATCTAAATATGTTTTCCCCAGCGGAGTTGCCAAAAAGTATGTTGACACCTTTTCGAAGCGCCAAACACTCAACAAGAACCGTGGCGGTGCTCTCTGGTCAGGCGCGGACGGTCCGCGGCCTGGGGCCGGACGGTCCGCGACCTGGCGCAGGGGCTAGGGTCCTCTGCCTGACGGCCGGACGGTCCGCGCCCTGGGGGCCGGACGGTCCGCGCGTACGCAGAGGCGGCAGAAGTCGCCGGCGGTGGCCTGGATCTCGCTCCCGGGAGGGACCCCGTCGGGGAGGAGAGATCCTAGGTGATGTCTAGGCTCGGCAGGCCAACCTAGACTCTTCTAATCGGCGTAGAGTCGAAGAGAAGCGAGAAATCGGAGATCGAGAGGCTAAACCTAAACTAGACTAGAACTACTCTTAGGATAAAATGTGAAATAGAAGTGTTTGATTCGATTGATGATGATCAAATCAGCCATAGACCTCTCTTTTTATAGAGGAGGGGGGCTGGACCCTTTACACGACCGGATTCCGAGCTAATTCCGTGAATATAGCTAACAAACATAGCACAAAACTCAGAACCCTAATCTACTCTGCGCAGGCGCGGACCGTCCGGCCCACAGGCGCGGACTGTCCGGACCGCGGACCGTCCGGCTCCAGGGCCGGACCGTCCGCTGGCTCTTTTTTGTGCCAAACACAGTGTGACCAAGCTTGTTGTAGATCTACCAATGAGGATGAGAGCTATTGCCACAACGATCGCCATCGGAGGGAGCGCCACCACAAGTGCAACCACCGTAGCTATAGTCACCACATCCACGACCACAAGAGGGGCCCTACGACACATGTAGTTGGCAGATGCACTATGATGGAGCTACAATTTTGCCACATGTTTGAGTTGACTTAAATGCAACCAGGTGTGTAAATACATCGTCGAGAGAGAGACTCGATCTTGGTTGTCATGGAGGTGACGAATGGGGTTTAGTCTACTGAGCGCCGCGAGTAGAAAGATAACTCCTTATCGCATAGAGGGGTGTCGGTGGCAGTGAGATCAATGGCGAGGCCTGTGATCTTGCAGAAAAAAGCCGTCGACAAATAGTCTTAGGGCTAGTTTGAGAACCCCATTTTCCCACGGGATTTTTATTTTTCCAAGGGAAATTAGTTCATTTTCCCTTGAGAAAATAGGAAACCATTGGGAAAACGTAGTTCCCAAACTAACCCTTAAATGCTTATTACACTTGATGAATTTTACCTTGGATGGACGATACTACGTACCATTCGCGGGCTAAAGCAAGGTAACAACTGGCCTAAACGCACGTGATCCTCCTCCCATGGTCTCACGAAGAAAACCACTCGCAAAAGAAAGGTCGCAGCAACGTGATAGTGAGACCGACTGCTTTCAGGTGACGGCGTGCGCGACCCCGCTCCTGGCTGAACGCCTGAACCCAGTCAGCTGATGCGGTGCAGAAAGTGCAAACGCGAGGAAAGCGCCCGTCCTTTCTCCGCTGGGTTTTGACCAATGTTTAAAATAGCTGGATATAGCTGCCGCTATATCGGGATATAGCTGCTGGAGGAGGGTGGGGATAGGATATTCACATTTTAGCGCTAAACAGATAGAGACGCTAATATCCGCTATTAGCCGGCTAAATCAGCTAAACCGGCTATAATTTAGCGCGCTAAATTCACGTTTGGACTTTGGAAGCAGACGTGGGCCGATCCAGCGAACGAATTTTGGGCCCAAAAAACAACACAACCGAGCACTAAAAGTAAAAAAGTAAAAACCCTAGCGGCGGCTGTGTTGCTGCTCCTGTAGACCTGCACTCGTCCTCTCGAGCAGCCGCCGGCGGCTAGACAGGTGTACGCCGCCGCCAAGCCAAGGTCGTGGGCGTCGTCAGTACCCGCCGTCCATGCTATTCTACCGGAGCGGCGGAGCCTCTGCCAGCTTCCACGTCTTCGACCTCCACTTCGCGCGCCACTGTCGGGAGGGCAGGCTGCCCAGTCGTCACAGGCCGGCGAGGCCGCAGAGCTCAAGAACGCCGGGGCGCAGCACAGGTGATGGGCGGCGCCACCACGCCACTGATCTCGCCAGTCTCTAGTTCGGACTTCGGAACTGATGAGCCGTCGATCGTGTGGCATGCAGGTTTCCTGAGCAGCGACTGCGACCTGGACGCCGACTCCAGCGGGTACACGGACAAGGTCACCGGCATCGTGTACATCTCCGACAGCTCCAACGTCGACGCCGGTGACGGAATTTATGCAAATTGAAGCTTCATTGTGAGTAGAACATATGCATAAACATGTCGTGCTGCCAGTTTTCACAGGCTGTTGTGAGTGTACTCTCCAGAATCTGATTATTATTGCAAATAACACAATGAAACTCTTAACGAGAACAGCCTGATTACTATGTACAACAGCCTGTGAAAATTCTGTCACTGCATATGTTTATTCAGATTCTGTCACTACATCTGAATTTGAAGCTTCAATCTGCAGTGTTTACGGCACTAAGTCCACAACCTCCAGTCTGCTCCAGCAAGACGACAACTCAGGTCATCAGGTGATCGTTTCATCCACAGCCCCAAGCAGACAACAGCCATGTCGTCCCAACCTGATCCACAACAACAAGGAGGCAAGTTCTTTGAGATTTGAAGCCATTATTCATTTTTGAACTAAGCTAGTTTACATTTGTGATGAAGCTACTTTTCATTTGTCAATATCTGCTAGCTGATTATAATCTCCGCTTCAATTGTAAATTGTAAACTCTGCTTCGGTTACTATACTTTGTAATTCTTTTTTTTGTACATACTACATAGGTGAACCATCAAGTGTAAACTCTGCTTCAGTTACTCAAAAAACATCAAATGCTATCAAGTCAGATGACCCTACATGGGAGCATTGCTTTGTCCCGGATATGAGTAAGAAGCATGCAATACAGTGCAAGTACTGTGACAAGGTGATCCATGGTGGAATTACTAGAGTTAAGTATCATCTTGCAAACATTGGAGGTTTCAATGTTACAAAGTGCAAGAAAGTTCCGGCACCTGTTAATCAAGAGATGGAGGCCTTGCTTACAAAGAAGACTAGTGAAAAAGAACAGAGAAAGAAGGAAAAGCAAAGAGAAAGGGATGAAATTGATCTAGATAAATCAGATGGATCCAATGAAGAAGACAATGAGCATGAGAATGATATTGTTGTGCTGAAATCAACAAGGGTAAGTAATAATAGCAGCAGCTCTAGACCCTCAACAAATGGTGGCAGTGGCACTATTGACAACTTCTACAAGCCACAATCTGTTGAAGAGTCTGCCCACAAGAACAAAATTCAAACAAAGTTGTCAACCCAGAAAAGAGAAGACAGAAGAGATAGAGCATGTGAGTATATATGCCAATTTTTTTATGAAGCTGGCATTGCACATAATACAGTAACCCTCCCGAGCTTTGGCCATATGCTTGAGGCAATTGGAGCTTTTGGTAGAGGTCTGAGAGGTCCTAGTGCCTATGAGATGAGTGGACCATTCTTGAAGAGAGCAAAGCAAAAGGTGTTGGATAGATTCAAGAATCACCAGGAATCATGGCAGCTCACAGGTTGCTCGGTGATGACAGATGCATGGACAGACAGGAAGGGTAGGGGAGTGATGAACTTGGTTGTCCATAGTGCACATGGGGTTTGTTTCTTGGATTCAGTGGACTGCTCAGCTGTAAAGAAAGATGGAAAATATGTGTTTGACCTTGTGGACAGATGCATCCAAGAGATAGGGGAAGAAAATGTTGTCCAAGTGGTGACTGACAATGCAAGTGTCAACTGAGAGCACCTAGAGGGGGGGGTGAATAGGTGATCCTGTAAAACTTAAACTTATAGCCACAAAAACTTGTTAAGTGTTAGCACAATTATTGCCAAGTGGCTAGAGAGGAGTCTCAACAAAACACAATACCACAAGAGATCAAACACAGAGATGACACAGTGGTTTATCCCGTGGTTCGGCCAAGACCAACGCTTGCCTACTCCACGTTGTGGCGTCCCAACGGACGAGGGTTGCAATCAACCCCTCTCAAGCGGTCCAAAGACCAACTTGAATACCACGGTGTTTTGCTTTGCCTTTCAATATCCCGTTTGCGAGGAATCTCCACAACTTGGAGTCTCTCGCCCTTACACTTTGAGATTCACAAAGAAATACAGAGTAAGGGAGGGAATGAGCAACGCACACAAGACTTCAAAAGATCAGAGCAACAACACGCACACAAGCAGCAGCAAGAGCTCGCAACACAACTCAAAGAGTACACAACTCCGCAAGAGCTCTATATGCTATCACAATGAATCGAATGCGCGAGATCAATGTCTTGGTGCTTAGAAAGGTTGTAGGAATGCTTCGTGTCCTCCTCCATGCGCCTAGGGGTCCCTTTTATAGCCCCAAGGCAGCTAGGAGCCGTTGAGAACAAATCTGGAAGGCCACCCTTGCCTTCTGTCGTCGGGCGCACCGGACAGTCCGGTGCACACCGGACACTGTCCGGTGCCCGATTTCTTTCCTTAACAGGCGCAGCCGACCGTTGCCGACCGTTGCAGATCTGGCGCACCGGACAGTCCGGTGCACACCGGACAGTCCGGTGCCTCCTTCCAACCGTTGGTCAGACCACGTGTCGCGCGCAGATTCCGCGGCCGACCGTTGGCTCGGCCGACCGTTGGCTCACCGGACAGTCCGGTGCACACCGGACAGTCCGGTGAATTTTAGCCGTACGCCGTCGGCAAAATCCCGAGAGCGGCGTCTTCAGGTCGAGGCAGCCTGGCGCACCGGACACTGTCCGGTGAACCACCGGACAGTCCGGTGCCCCAAACCGAAACAGCCTGTTGGCTGTACACAGCCAACATTCTCCTTTTCTTTTTCTCTCTGTTTCTAACACTTAGACAAATATATTAGTACACAAAACTAATGTACTAGGCTTAGAAACATACCTTTACTTGTGATTTGCACTTTGTTCATCCATGGGCATAGATTCACATTTAAGCACTTGTGTTGGCACTTAATCACCAAAATACTTAGAAATGGCCCAAAGACACATTTCCCTTTCAATCTCCCCCTTTTTGGTGATTTATGCCAACACAACATAAAGCAACTAGAACAAGTGCAAAATCACTTCAAATAGAACTCAAATCTATTTTGATTCATTTTTGGCATATATGGATCATCCTTTTCCACCACTTGGTTTGTTTTTGCAAATCAAACTCAAATCTCTATCTCTAAATCAAACACACATGTTGAAGCATAAAGAGAGTCATTCCAAAAGAGATTGATCAAAGATTTCAAAAACTCCCCCTATTTCCCATAATCATTACTTCTCCCCACAAGAAACCAACTTTTGACAAAAGAGACAATAAGAGAGTTTTGACAAAACAAAAAGCTCTATTTCACTATTTTCAAAATTTCTCAAGTGGTAGCTGATCCATTTATTGCTTTGGCCTTTCTTTTCTCCCCCTTTGGCATCAAGCACCAAAACGGAATCAACTTTGGCCCTTTAACCCCATTGCCTCACCAAAAATCTCCAATTAAGAGCAAATGGCAATAAGAGTTCATTAGATGGACTTGGAATAAGTTACCCTCTCATCGGAGTGCAGTGGAAGTCTTTCATGGTCCAAGTCCACCTTTTCCCTTTCAATCCTCCTTCGAGACTAAATCAAGCAAACTCAAGCATATGGTTAGTCTCAAAGGGTCAAGTTGTAACACATCTCCCCCTAAACATGTGCATCACTTTGCAACGAACTTGTGAGGTCCAGGGAGTGTTTGTACAACTTGAGCACCTCAATAAACAACAAAATGCAGAATGAGCATGATCAAAGGCATAAACACGTGTATGCTACACTTCAATCCAAGTTCCGCGAATCTAAGACATTTAGCTCACTACGCAGCCTGCAAAAGGTCTTCTCATCTAGAGGCTTGGTAAAGATATCGGCTAGCTGGTTCTCGGTGCTAACATGAAACACTTCGATATCTCCCTTTTGCTGGTGGTCTCTCAAAAAGTGAAGCCGGATGTCAATGTGCTTTGTGCGGCTGTGTTCAACAGGATTTTCCGCCATGCGGATAGCACTCTCATTGTCACATAGGAGTGGGACTTTGCTCAGATTGTAGCCAAAGTCCCTGAGGGTTTGCCTCATCCAAAGTAGTTGCGCGCAACACTGTCCCGCGGCAACATACTCGGCCTCAGCGGTGGATAGGGCAACGGAGGTTTGTTTCTTAGAGTTCCATGACACCAGGGACCTTCCTAAGAATTGGCACGTCCCCGATGTGCTCTTCCTATCGACCTTACATCCAGCATAGTCGGAATCTGAGTATCCAACCAAGTCAAAGGTAGACCCCTTTGGATACCAGAGCCCAAAGCAAGGCGTAGCAACTAAATATCTAAGAATTCGCTTCACCGCCACTAAGTGACACTCCTTAGGATCGGATTGAAATCTAGCACACATGCATACGCTAAGCATAATATCCGGTCTACTAGCACATAAATAAAGCAAAGAACCTATCATGGACCGGTATGCTTTTTGATCAACGGACTTACCTCCTTTGTTGAGGTCGGTGTGTCCGTCGGTTCCCATCGGAGTCTTTGCGGGCTTGGCGTCCTTCATCCCAAACCGCTTTAGCAGATCTTGCGTGTACTTCGTTTGGGAGATGAAGGTGCCGTCCTTGAGTTGCTTCACTTGGAACCCAAGGAAGTAGTTCAACTCGCCCATCATTGACATCTCGAATTTCTGCGTCATCACCCTGCTAAACTCTTCACAAGACTTTTGGTTAGTGGAACCAAATATTATGTCATCGACATAAATTTGGCACACAAACAAATCACCATCACATGTCTTTGTAAAAAGAGTTGGATCGGCTTTCCCAACCTTGAAAGCATTAGTAATTAAGAAATCTCTAAGGCATTCATACCATGCTCTTGGGGCTTGCTTAAGTCCATAGAGCGCCTTAGAGAGCTTACACACGTGGTCGGGGTACCGTTCATCCTCGAAGCCAGGGGGTTGCTCCACGTACACTTCCTCCTTTATTGGCCCGTTGAGGAAAGCGCTCTTCACATCCATTTGGTACAACCTGAAAGAATGGTGAGCGGCATATGCTAGCAAGATACGAATTGATTCTAGCCTAGCCACCGGAGCAAACGTCTCCTCAAAGTCCAAACCTGCGACTTGGGCATAACCTTTTGCCACAAGTCGAGCCTTGTTCCTTGTCACCACTCCGTGCTCGTCTTGTTTGTTGCAGAACACCCACTTGGTTCCCACAACATTTTGCTTAGGACGAGGCACCAGCGTCCAAACTTCATTCCTCTTGAAGTTATTGAGCTCCTCTTGCATGGCCAACACCCAGTCCGGATCTAGCAAGGCCTCTTCTACCCTGAAAGGCTCAATAGAAGAGACAAAAGAGTAATGTTCACAAAAATTAACTAATCGAGACCGAGTAGTTACTCCCTTGCTAATGTCACCCAGAATTTGGTCGACGGGATGATCCCTTTGAATCATCGCTCGAACTTGGGTTGGAGGTGCCGGTTCCGCTTCTTCATCCATCACATGATCATCTTGTGCTCCCCCTTGATCACACGCCTCCTGTTGATGAACCTGTTCATCGTCTTGAGTTGGGGGGTGCACCATTGTTGAGGAAGAAGGTTGATCTTGTTCATCTTGTTCCTGTGGCCGAACTTCTCCAATCGCCATGGTTCGTATAGCGACCGTCGGAACATCTTCTTCATCTACATCATCACAATC
The DNA here is from genome assembly GCF_902167145.1 of Zea mays. Lineage (NCBI taxonomy): Eukaryota > Viridiplantae > Streptophyta > Magnoliopsida > Poales > Poaceae > Zea > Zea mays. The sequence continues at coordinate 24,678,798 of NC_050100.1, read as the reverse complement.
AACAACTTGCTCTCTTGGAGAGCCATTAGTCTCATCAAATACAACGTCGCTAGAGACTTCAACCAAACCCGATGATTTGTTGAAGACTCTATACGCCTTTGTATTTGAGTCATAACCTAACAAAAACCCTTCTACAGCTTTGGGAGCAAATTTAGAATTTCTACCCTTCTTCACTAGAATGTAGCACTTGCTCCCAAATACACGAAAGTAGGATACATTGGGTTTGTTACCGGTTAGTAGCTCATACGACGTCTTCTTGAAGAGGCGGTGAAGGTAGACCCTGTTGATGGCGTGGCAAGCCGTGTTCACGGCTTCCGTCCAAAAGTACTCGGGGGTCTTGAACTCTCCTAGCATCGTCCTCGCCATGTCGATGAGCGTCCTGTTCTTCCTCTCTACCACACCATTTTGCTGTGGTGTGTAGGGAGCGGAGAACTCGTGCTTGATCCCTTCCTCTTCAAGGAACTCCTCCACTTGAAGGTTCTTGAACTCGGACCCGTTGTCGCTCCTTATCTTCTTCACCTTGAGCTCAAACTCATTTTGAGCTCTCCTGAGGAAGCGCTTGAGGGTCCCTTGGGTTTCAGACTTATCCTGCAAAAAGAACACCCAAGTGAAGCGGGAAAAGTCATCAACAATAACTAGACCATACTTACTCCCTCCTATGCTCAGATAGGCGACGAGTCCGAAGAGGTCCATATGCAGCAGCTCCAGAGGTCTTGAGGTGGTCATCACATTCTTGCTGTGATGCGCTCCTCCCACCTATTTACCTGCTTGACAAGCTGCACAAGGTCTATCTTTTTCGAATTGAACGTTAGTCAATCCTATCACGTGTTCACCCTTTAGAAGTTTGTGAAGGTTCTTCATCCCCACATGTGCTAAGCGGCGATGCCACAGCCAGCCCATGCTAGTCTTAGCTATTAAGCATGCATCTAGACCGGCTTCTTCTTTTGCAAAATCAACTAAATACAGTTTGCCATCTAATACACCCTTAAAAGCTAGTGAACCATCACTTTTTCTAAAGACAGACACATCTACATTTGTAAATAGACAGTTATATCCCATGTTGCATAATTGACTAACAGATAGCAAATTATATCCAAGAGACTCTACTAAAAACACATTTGAAATAGAGTGCTCATTAGAAATTGCAATTTTACCTAACCCTTTTACCTTGCCTTGATTCCCATCACCGAATATAATTGAATCTTGGGAATCCTTATTCTTGACGTAGGAGGTGAACATCTTCTTCTCCCCCGTCATATGGTTTGTGCATCCGCTGTCGATAATCCAGCTTGAACCCCCGGATGCATAAACCTGCAAGGCAAATTTAGGCTTGGGTCTTAGGTACCCAACTCATGTTGGGTCCTACAAGGTTAGCACAAATATCCTTAGGGACCCAAATGCAAGTTTTGTCTCCCTTGCATTTTGCCCCTAATTTCCTAGCAATCACTTTTCTATCCTTTCTACAAATAGCAAAGGAAGCATTCAAAGCACAGTAAATTGTAGAAGGACCATTCATAACTTTTCTAGGAACATTAACAATATTCTTCCTAGGCATATGATGTATATTTTTCCTAGGCATATTTCCATTATGCACATAAGAAGAACTAGAAGCAACCATGACATGAGCATCAAAATCATCATAAGCATTATAACCTCTATAAGCACTTCTAGTTTATCTTCTATCATGATACAAAAAAGCATGGTTCTTTTTAGTGCTACTAGCCATAGGAGCCTTCCCTTTCTCCTTGGCGGAGATAGGAGCCTTATGGCTTGTCAAGTTCTTGACTTCTCTCTTGAAGCCAAGCCCATCCTTAATTGAGGGGTGTCTACCAACCGTGTAGGCATCCCTAGCAAATTTTAGTTTATCAAAATTACTCTTGCTAGTCTTAAGTTGAGCATTAAGACTAGCTAATTCATCATTCAATTTTGAAATAGAAACTAAGTGTTCGCTACAAGCATTAATATCAATATCCTTACACCTAGTGCAAATTTCAACATATTCAACACAAGAGTTGGATTTATTTGCTTCTACTAGTTTAGCATTTAAATCATCGTTTATGCTCTTTAAGTTAGAAATAGAATCATGGCATGTTGACACTTCACAAGCAAGCATTTCATTCCTCTTAATTTCTAATGCAAGGGATTTTTGAGCCTCTACAAACTTATCATGTTCTTCATACAACAAATCCTCTTGCTTTTCTAAAAGTATATTCTTTTCATTCAAGGCATCAATTAATTCATTAATTTTGTCTATCTTAGATCTATCTAAGCCCTTAAACAAACATGAATAATCTACTTCATCCTCATCACTAGATTCGTCCTCACTTGAAGAAGCATAGGTAGAGTTGCGAGTACATACCTTCTTCTCCCTTGCCATAAGGCATGTGTGACGCTCGTTGGGGAAGAGGGTTGATTTGTTGAAGGCGGTGGCGGCGAGTCCTTCATTGTCGGAGTCGGAAGAGGAGCAATCCGAGTCCCACTCCTTGCCTAGATGCGCCTCGCCCTTTGCCTTCTTGTAATGCTTCTTCTTTTCCCTCTTGTTTCCCTTTTCCTGGTCACTATCATTATCGGAGCAGTTAGCGATAAAATGACCAATCTTACCGCACTTGAAGCATGAGCGCTTCCCCTTCGTCTTGGTCTTGCTTGGCTGCCCCTTGTGACCCTTTAGCACCGTCTTGAAGCGTTTGATGATGAGAGCCATCTCTTCATCATTAAGTCCGACCGCCTCAATTTGTGCCACCTTGCTAGGTAGCGCCTCCTTGCTTCTTGTTGCTTTGAGAGCAAAAGGTTGTGGTTCGTTGATCGGTCCATTCAAGGCGTCGTCCACGTACCTTGCCTCCTTGATCATCATTCGCCCGCTGACGAATTTTCCTAAGACTTCTTCGGGCGACATTTTGGTGTACCTGGGATTCTCACGAATATTATTCACCAAATGAGGATCAAGAACGGTAAAGGACCTTAGCATTAGTCGGACGACGTCGTGGTCCGTCCATCGCGTGCTTCCGTAGCTCCTTATTTTGTTGATAAGGGTCTTGAGCCGGTTGTATGTTTGAGTTGGCTCCTCGCCCCTTATCATCGCGAACCGTCCAAGCTCGCCCTCCACCAACTCCATTTTGGTGAGCAAGGTAGCGTCATTTCCCTCATGAGAGATCTTGAGGGTATCCCAGATTTGCTTGGCGTTATCCAAGCCACTCACTTTGTTATATTCATCCCTGCACAATGAAGCTAGAAGAACAGTAGTAGCTTGTGCATTCTTATGGATTTGCTCATTAATGAATATAGGACTATCCGAACTATTAAAGTGCATTCCACTATCTACAATCTCCCATATACTAGGATGGAGAGAGAATAGGTGACTACGCATTTTGTGGCTCCAAAATCCGTAGTCCTCCCCATCAAAGTGTGGGGGCTTGCCGAGTGGAATGGAAAGCAAATGTGAATTTGAACTTTGCGGAATACGAGAGTAGTCAAAAGAAAAGTTAGAATTAACCGGTTTCCTTTGCTCGTAGTCGTTGTCCTTTTGGGAAGAGGAAGATTCGTCGCTGTCGTCGTAGTAGACGATCTCCTTGATGCGCCTTGTCTTCTTCTTCTTCCCTTCCTTCCGTCTATGGCCCGAGCCGGAGTCGGTAGGCTTGTCATCTTTGGGCTCGTTGACGAAGGACTCCTTCTCCTTGTCGTTGATCACGATTCCCTTCCCCTTAGGATCCATCTCTTCGGGCGGTTAGTCCCTTTCTTGAAGAGAACGACTTTGATACCAATTGAGAGCACCTAGAGGGGGGGGGGGTGAATAGGTGATCCTGTAAAACTTAAACTTATAGCCACAAAAACTTGTTAAGTGTTAGCACAATTATTGCCAAGTGGCTAGAGAGGAGTCTCAACAAAACACAATACCACAAGAGATCAAACACAGAGATGACACAGTGGTTTATCCCGTGGTTCGGCCAAGACCAACGCTTGCCTACTCCACGTTGTGGCGTCCCAACGGACGAGGGTTGCAATCAACCCCTCTCAAGCGGTCCAAAGACCAACTTGAATACCACGGTGTTTTGCTTTGCCTTTCAATATCCCGTTTGCGAGGAATCTCCACAACTTGGAGTCTCTCGCCCTTACACTTTGAGATTCACAAAGAAATACGGAGTAAGGGAGGGAATGAGCAACGCACACAAGACTTCAAAAGATCAGAGCAACAACACGCACACAAGCAGCAGCAAGAGCTCGCAACACAACTCAAAGAGTACACAACTCCGCAAGAGCTCTATATGCTATCACAATGAATCGAATGCGCGAGATCAATGTCTTGGTGCTTAGAAAGGTTGTAGGAATGCTTTGTGTCCTCCTCCATGCGCCTAGGGGTCCCTTTTATAGCCCCAAGGCAGCTAGGAGCCGTTGAGAACAAATCTGGAAGGCCACCCTTGCCTTCTGTCGTCGGGCGCACCGGACAGTCCGGTGCACACCGGACACTGTCCGGTGCCCGATTTCTTTCCTTAACAGGCGCAGCCGACCGTTGCCGACCGTTGCAGATCTGGCGCACCGGACAGTCCGGTGCACACCGGACAGTCCGGTGCCTCCTTCCAACCGTTGGTCAGACCACGTGTCGCGCGCAGATTCCGCGGCCGACCGTTGGCTCGGCCGACCGTTGGCTCGGCCGACCGTTGGCTCACCGGACAGTCCGGTGCACACCGGACAGTCCGGTGCACACCGGACAGTCCGGTGAATTTTAGCCGTACGCCGTCGGCAAAATCCCGAGAGCGGCGTCTTCAGGTCGAGGCAGCCTGGCGCACCGGACACTGTCCGGTGAACCACCGGACAGTCCGGTGCCCCAGACCGAAACAACCTGTTGGCTGTACACAGCCAACATTCTCCTTTTCTTTTTCTCTCTGTTTCTAACACTTAGACAAATATATTAGTACACAAAACTAATGTACTAGGCTTAGAATTACTTGTGATTTGCACTTTGTTCATCCATGGGCATAGATTCACATTTAAGCACTTGTGTTGGCACTTAATCACCAAAATACTTAGAAATGGCCCAAAGACACATTTCCCTTTCATCAACACAGCAGCAGCAAGTCTATTGGCGGCAAAGAGACCCTCCATATTTTGGACAGGATGTGCAGCCCATTGCTTAGATCTCATGCTTGAAGATATTGGGAAGCTTGGACCTATAGAACAAACAATTGCTAGTGCTAAACAGGTGACCACATTCTTGTATGCTCATACACGAGTGTTGGATCTAATGAGGAAATTTCTTGGGAATGACTTGGTTCGCTCCGGAGTTACTCGATTTGCCACAGCATATTTGAATCTAAAAAGTTTACAGGACAACAAGAAGGATATAGCAAGACTTTTTAGATCGGATGAACTCAATGAGTTGGGTTACTTAAAGAAGGCAAAGGGAAAGAAAGCAAACAAAGTGGTGGCATCAGAAGGATTTTGGAAAAATGTTGATATGGCTATCAATTTCTTTGAGCCATTGGCTAATGTGCTTAGGAGAATGGACAGTGATGTACCTGCCATGGGTTTCTTCCATGGATGTATGCTTGAGGCAAAGAAAGAAAGTGCTACAAGGTTTGATAATAATGAAAGTAAATACAGAGCTGCTTGGGACATAATTGATAAAAGATGGGATAACAAGTTGAAGACTCCATTGCACTTGGCTGGGTACTACTTGAACCCATACTTTTATTACCCAAACAAGTCTAGCATTGAGCTTGATGGTTCCTTTAGAGCTGCAGTAATTTCTTGCATTACAAAGATGTTTGATGATGAAGACACTCAGGATAGCATAATTGAAGAGCTCAACATATACCAAGACCAACAAGGAGCATTTGGGCATGACATTGCAGTCAGACAGAGGAGAAACAAGACCTTCAATCCAGGTGAATCATGGACCACACCAAATTTGTTTTTTAACTCTTGACATGACAATTAATTAACTTTTCATGTTAATGGCTTAATGCAGCAAAGTGGTGGATGAACCATGGCACAACCACACCACATCTGAGGATATTAGCAACACGGATTCTCAATTTGACTTGTAGCTCCTCAGGTTGTGAGAGGGCCTGGTCAGTCTTTGAGCAGGTAATAAAATATCTTGGATTTTGGTCAACTCATTTTTGGATTTACATTCACTTGAATTCATAGATTTGTGATCAATCTATAATTTTCTGTGCCTACATAGATCCACACAAAGAAGCGAAACAAATTACTGCATGATAGAATGAGGGATCTTGTCTTTGTGAAATTTAATTCTAAACTAAGGGAGAAGAGAGACAACAAGAGCAAAGATCCAATAGAGAAGGAATTGAATGATATTCTTGAGGATGGTGGCAATGAATTTATTACTGGTGTTGTTCCAGATGAAAATGTTGATCAAGATGAAGACCATGAGGGTGCACATGATGAACCATCACAAGAACCATCAATATCAAAAGCACAACTACCAGCCAAAAGAAAGAGGCATGGGCATCCTAGGAAAAAGAAACTTAGGAGCCTCAAATCTCTCTTGTCTGGTGATTTAGAGCCTGCAACCTGTGCTTCATCTTCTGAATCCGAAGATAATGAATCTATGCAAATTGAAGCTTCAAATTCAGATTCTAGAGATGAGTAGAACTGTTGAAGCCTTACCAGTTACCAGTTTATGCCTTCGTATTTTATCTAGATGCAATTGCAACTTATCAACTTAATGTCTTGGAACTTAGCAACTTTGCAATTCCTTTTGAAGTACTTTTGCTGCTCAGTATGTTGTATGTTTTGCTGCTCAGTACACTGAATGTTGTAACCAGTAGACTTTAAAACTTAGCAACTGAATGTTGCCACTGTCTTTTGGTATTTTGGGTGAATGTTTTGCTTGTTGCAATCAGCAGCTAGCTGCTTTGTTTGTGAACAGGTGAGGTAGGTGCATGGCTAGCTGCTTTGCTTGTTGCAATCAGCGGCTAGCTGTTTTGCTTGCTGAATGGCTGACTGAATGTGTATATTATTTTCTGGTGAATGTTTTGCTAGCTGTTTACATTTGTGAATGGTAAATGTATTTTGGGCTGCTTTGCTTGTTGCAATCAGCGGCTAGCTGTTTTTGTTCGAGGTGCATTTTAAATTGTAGGTGAGAATGTGAGTTGTGAGATCAATGACTTGGATGTTTGTGGAATCAGCGGCTAGTTGTGAGATAAATGTATTTTGGGCTGCTTTGCTTGTTGCAATCAGTGGCTAGTGTGAGGTCTGGGAATTGGGATCATGGGAGGATCTGTCTAAGTGTCTACTGTGTACTGTCTAGTGAAAACCGCTAAAACATTTAGCTGCAGATATATCCCGATATATCCTTTTGTAGCCACTGAAGAAGGCCGGGGATAAATGGGTTAGCCCGCTATTTTAAACACTGGTTTTGACTGCATCCACCCAACTTTTACAAAGTGTTTCATTTGAAAGTCCCACGAAATTCCACCTGTCTCATTTACTACTGTACGCCTTTTTCTTCAACAAGATTTTCTGTGGAATCCAGTACAAGGTGAATCTGCTGTCTGCATCAGTGTTAGCCAAGTCAATGCAGAAGTGTCGCTGCAAAGATTAAAGTTTGCATCAGTGTTAGCCTGTAACTTTTTTTTTTGAAAAAAACACACGCACTCATACATACATGCACCTCTACCTCTAAAGTTTGTTTTATTTTCTGACATATTCTCTCTCTTTTTTGTGTGTCTGTGAGGCTGGCTCCAACAACGGATAGCCATATTGCCCAGCCATTTTCCCGTTTACCTGCCATCTGCATTTTATATGGCTAACGATAGGTGTCTAGTTTGCAACAAGGAAGCCAAATTAGCTGTGACCGCTGACCCATTTGCTTTCGCGCCAAATCACCGAAGCATCCTGCTCGTCGATTCCCTCACATGGTCCCAACTGACGGTTGTCAGAGGGAAATGCATGGCGTGTCAATGCCAGCCAATTTGGCTCTTCTCTCTCCTCCCATGTATTTTGCCTAGCCAGGATAGCTGCCTTATTGGAGACGCTACAGTACCAGTTGGACAGCTAAACTAGCTTTGCCTGGTCTGATAGCTGGCCTGTTGGAGCCAGCCTTAGTAGTAATCCAACCTTTTGATCTGTTTCCCTACAAGAAAACAGTCCCCATCTCCCAACTCAGTTGATCTCTCCACGTGTACAAGACTCAGAACCTCAGGCACTGCCTTTCCTTCTCCTTTCGAATCCAGTTCAAGACCAAGCCTCGTAGCTCGACGGGTGCGTGCGCGCCCCACAAGTCGAGCACGTGAGAGATCACCCGAGTCTGGCGATGCAGCTCCAGATCCTCTCGTCGTCGTCGCACCTGCAGCTTCCTCCTCCTCCTCCAGCTGCTAGCTCCCCTCGAAGCTCTCCGCGCACCTGGTGGAGCCGCCTCCGCACTTCCTGTTGCCGGCTTTGCGAAGTGGATGTACGCAGCGCCATGGACGGCCTTCCAAAGTGTCTGGTAGACTGTCGCTTCGGTGTTCCGCTGGAAGTGATCTACCGCCCTCGGCAGCACAATCTCTTCCAGTTGCTCCAGGGTCACGCCGGTGTGCTGTTCTCCCCCGTGGACGGACACCGTCGTCGAAGAAGCTGTATCTGCCGGTGGTGGTAGCATGCTTTCCGAGGAGCCATGGGGGCTGAAGAGGAGCCCAGCTTCCAGATCCTGACGATCGCGCAGAGGGTGTCTGCCTCTGCCTTCAGACGTCGGCGACGGCGACGTCGTCCGATGTCCATTGTTGTGCTCGGACGGCAGTAGTGAGATCTGGCACTGCAAATTCACTTCGACAACTGAACCCAGAGCGGCATCCGCCGTGCATCGGCTATGCTGGCCATGCTGCTGCTGCTTGCAGCATAATGGGTCTGGGCGAAACCATCGAGTGCTGAAGCTATGGAGATCGTCCCAGTGTCTTTTGTGCCAGTGACCAGCGTACGGCGCCCATGAGAAGTCCTGTGTCGTGGGCAGCTGAGTGAGTTCTTTCCTGATGGTGTCAGCCGCGGGCTGAAAGTGAGCGGGGAACAGATTCAAGCACTCCACCGCGGTCCCAACCATGTCTGTACTTTCTGAGAGCTGGAGTATCACACTGAAGAAGAAGCTACCCCCCACCCCCAGTGTATCTCCTCCTCTATCTTTCTTGATAAGCACCAGGCAGGCTTCTGTCCCATGCTCTTCCGTAACGAAGGGCGCCAGCCATAGAAGAGACGAGTGGCGCTCCTCATGCTCATCCCCACCAACGATCCTGTGCTGCAGCTCCTTGCCCGCGAAGAGGTGCCTGGCGAAAGAGGCGAGCGGCATGTGACGGCGGCACGACGGCGTGCCGCCCAGCTCTACGAATCTCAGGAACTCGCTAGCGCTGTCCGCAAACCACTCGAACCTTCTGACGACGGCGGACCTGCTGGAGCTGCACTCGCCGTCGTTGCTGCGGCGGCCCAAGGCTGAGAAAACGAAGGATCTGGTAGCGTGCGCTAGTCTTCTGGGGAAGGAAGAATTCCTCACCTCCTGTTCCGTCTCTTCTTCTTCGAGGACCATCTTCTTGTGCTCGCACAGCGTGTCGTCGCACTCCTGAGCAGCCCGCTTCAGCTTCTTGCGCCACCGCGACAGCGGTGAACCAGTAGTGATCTGCCACCTGCTGGATGTCTCGAGAACTGCCTCCAGCTTGATATGCGCCATCTCCAGCCTCTCCAGGTCGTCATTTGGAGTCGAGTTCTCTTTGCCCTCGTACCTTCGAACTATACCGGATAGAATTTGGCTGACTGTCTCCTGCACAAGCACAGAACTGACCATCTCGGTCATTAGGATCCAAAATAAGTATTTGTAGCTTCAATTCCTTTGCTTGCTCAAGAAAAATCTTGGACAGGAATCAAATGTGTTCCAACAGAGGACGAAGTGGTGCCTGGCGAGTTATCGCAAGTGTATATAAAGATGTTTTGGAGTGTGTAATGTACTAATGTGAATCAGTGAATGTGCCCAAGACTTTCTGAGAAAAAGACAAAAAAGGGGTAGAGAAGTTAACAGCAGGGGTCAGCAGGTAGTGAGGGGTGCACAAGAGTTGGTTCGTACAAGGAAAACACTGATTAATTATTTGCCTTTTTTTTTTACTGAATCGTCCTTTTGACTTAGCAGCGTATGAGAATCTGCTGATGATATTTGACGAGGACTATGACTATTACGTGCACCAATGGAAAAGGAATTCAGCAAATCACGGTGTTTGGAGACGAAGCTACACGTCACTACCCCTTGTCGTCCCTTGCTTGTAGGTAAAGGCAAAGCAAAACATATATCGAAGCTTGTTGATCCACGGTTTAGTTTTAGCAATCTTTATTAAGCACTAATTGTTGGGTGCTCAAAGTTGGAGACTATTAGTTGATGATTAAATATGTTTGTCTAGACACAGTTCCTTGGTCGCTAAAAATACTATAAATTTAATAGCTTATAGTGAATCGTTATGAAGACAGGTTGTCATCTCACTATTGGTCGCTAAAAAAAATTAGACCAAAGTTATCTCTTCTATTAAAACCGGAGAGCTAGGCTTCCAAGCGCCCTCCATACTTCCCGGCCGGGTATGGCAGGACACGGGCGTGGCGGCGCATGTCCGACTCCGGTCGCGAGAACTTCTCATCGAGATCAGCTACGAGCCGTCCCTGTTCCTCTCCCTCTCGGTCTCTCCCGTGCTGCCTAGCCTACCTCTCCCTCTCCGCCGTCTCCTGTCCGCCACCTCCCTTGTGCCGCACCTCTGCCTCCTCTTCCCTCCGCTGTCCGTTTATGCCGCCGCCGACCCACCTCTCCGCCCAGGGCCGGCGATCAAGCTTTCCTGGATCCGCACCGCGCTTGCGCCTCGTGTTAGTTAGGGCCTCGCGTCGCCCCCATGCTAAGGAGCGCCGGCTCACCGAGGGCACCATCGGCGTCCAGCAAAATGCCTTCTACACATGCAACATCCTCATATTTGAAGCTGAACAAGCGAATCCAATCAGGTTCTGCAGTCGTCGTCCCTTCGATGTCGGCGCAGCCGCCACCGAAGGGGAGCAACATGGACCCGCCCACACGTAAGCGCCCTTAGAAGCATATCCTAATATACGAACACTGATAAAAATGAAATCCCAATCATAAACAAAGTTCAAATATTATCATTGTTAGCAGAGGCTAGGAGGGAAAGAGAAACAGAGAGAGGAAGACTTGGAGAGAAAGAAGATAGCGAGGAAGGAGCCAGTTTGTTGTATTCCTTGATAGTCATACCTCCAATCATTACACCCACACCGGACAGCACTCAGCCGACCCCACACACACCTGGTGCCATTACAGAACCCAGTTTCCATTGTGGAAACGAGAGTTAGGAATCTTTGTGCGCATGCTCCGTCTGGTCGTAACAATCATCCTATATACGCTATCATGTGTTATGTGTTGTACATTCTCCTCGTGGTTGCAACTTTTTATTAAGCATCCAGGTACATGGGCCTAAAACGTCAAGTATTCAGGTCAGAGGTAGTCGTTATTATATGACACTTATCTGACAGTTGTCCAATCCATTTTAGGAAATTTTATGTTATCAATTGGACCTCATATTTCAGAGCATTCTGAAAACATGAGCCAGTTAGCTTTCATGAAATAGCCAAGAAAGAAATAGGCAGGTGGATAAGAAAGTTTTGGTTCGACCAGGTGGCCAATAAAGACAAAGGCAAGAACATTACCATCGGTGATCCTCACACACCAAATCCATCACGAGGAGTGGATACTCAAAAGGCTCTAGACAAGTAAGGGATTGTAAGGACCACTAATAAGGCCGGAGGCCTCAGGTGCAAGCACGATTGGATACCTGATCACGAACGCACGTCCATCGTGCACCAAACGGTTCGGGCGTTAAGGTCAGACAGTCTGAACCACACGCAGACGGTTCGAGTAAAAAGGTCGAACGTGTCACACCCGACTTTAAGGAACAAAGCCAGATGCATCTCATACATGCGCCAAGAAGACAACATATATAATAACAGAGTGTATAGAGATAAATGTCATAAAACATCAGAGTATTTATTACATAGCGGAAGACTTATTACAAAATAAAATAATAAAGATAAAACGAACTAAGGATCGTTGGCGCCAATGTCAACTGAGAAACGCCACCTAGATCAGATCATACTCCTCGCCTTGTGGCTCCTCCTGAACCACCTGCTCTTCTCCTGTGGGGGGGGGGTGTGAGACAGCAAGGGTGAGCTCACATACGATCACAGCTCAACAAGTTGTGGGGAATAATGTGGCATGAACTCACAAAGGTGGGAGTTCATGTAGTGTAAGGCTGATCAAAGAGAATGGTTAAAGCTGAGCATTGCTTTTAATGTTGGTCAAACTTTTATTAGCAATTACTAAGTGTAAGTAAATACCAAACCATAAATAAAGTAATAGAACAAAATTAATAATAAACCCATGCAATGCAAATGACAAAATTGAATTTAAGTTCCATAATTTAATCATCAGAGAGTCCTGAGCCGCTCATGACCGTGAGCTCGGCTAGTATACCAGTTTTACACTCTGCAGAGGTTGTACCCTTTACCCACAAGTCGTGTATCCCATGTCGCCAGGGTTAGCTAGGCCCTTAGACACTACCGAGGTGAATGGCTAGGGATCCACTACGAGGCCTTTACAAAGTTCCACTAGCTTCCGAAAACCCGCTACAGTTTATGGGAAGAGCACTTGCAAGAATCCCCCGTCCGACCGCCATCGCAGCTAAATCAACCCGAGAACCTCCTTGCATGCAACTCCCCTACTGCCCTTGCCCCTTTCGGGTAAGGTAGTCTTCCACTAGCTTTCCTAATTAATCAGCCAAGGGCGTCCATAAACCCTTGTGGTGGCACGTGTTTCTCAAGTTAAGCTCTATGTTCCAATTAACAATAACATAATGATCTTGACATGAACAAAAATAAGATAACAAAAGAATTGGAACATAGATATAATAAATGATTTATCCCAAAACCATGTAAAGCAATAGCAAAACTACCCAAGTGATTCAGGGGTAAACAAGGTAATGAGATAAACAATCTAGGGTGACCTATCGGGTCCCATCAAAATTAACCTATGCATGGTAGATGATTATAAAGAACATTATTGGGTAACAAAAGTGAATCAAGGGCACAACTTGCCTTCTATGAGCTCCTGCTCAGCTACTTCAACTTGCTGCTCACCAGGATCCTCAGCAACGGGCTCTTCTACTCGCCACAATACAAACAAGCACAATATACAGGGAAAATCAACATCACACCAAACATGTAAACAACATACACAGTAATAATCTACACATTAAAATAAAATTCTAGGAACAGAAATCATAATTTTTTTGGAGTTATAGATTTTAAGTTATGGATTTTCAAAGGTTTTATGTGTTTAGAATGGGATTAAGTGTGGAATTAATTTTCTTGCTGTTGTCATGATAAAACAGAGACACTAAGTGCTAGAGAATAAAATTACAAAATTTTAGGAACTGGAATGAAGTAATTTGGAGTTCATATGCATTTTCTATGAATTATTGAAGTTCTAGCAATTATTTTCCTATTAAAAATCTATTTATAAATTATTTTCCCTGATTTTATTATGTTCTAGACTGGGCCTCAATTTCAGTGAAAGGCAGGGGTCCTGGCACAAAATAAACCGAGACACGGAATCCTGTTTGCAGTACTGCGGGTTGATTCCCCTATTACCTAGGGTTTCTTTAGTAAATACGCCGCGGCGAAGAGGTATCTTCCGCCCGGAGCCGTCCGATTAGACGACAGTGGACCAGATCGAGCCGCGGCGAGCGAGTACACTACATCTAATCTCCACCGCACGCCAACAGATCAACGGCCAGAATCGTTCATGGCGAAAGGGGTACGCGATATCTAATCACCACCGTGCGATTCTAATCGAACGCCACGAGATCATCGCCCCAACAGGGCAGGCTCGCACGGCGGCGCCGCCCACCGGGCCGCGACGAAGCTCGCCGGAGAATCCCAATCTACCGCGCTAGTGGATAATTCGCGCCAGAACCCACGCAAAACCAAATTCGCTTTCACCCGAATCGATTGGGATGGGGATTGTCCCAGATTGCAGTCGCTATAGCACAGACCACCACCGGCCGCGACCATGGAATGGTTGGTGGCGGTGCCCGGCCGTTCGGCCCATCGGAACCTAAGTCCAGAACTGCTACGCACTAGGGAACGCAGAGATAAACACGAGTAAGGGAGGAATTGCTCACCAACTTCGTGTCCGGGCGGGTGTCGTCCTTCGCGCGGGATGGTGGCACCAGCAGGGATCGAGGAATTGGCCGCCGCCGAGGCTTCCTAGGCGCGCGCAACCGGGACCTCACACTCCGCGCGCCAAGGCGATTCCGGCGACTGAGCTTCAAGGGTAGAACACCGGCGAGTCTCGAAAATGGTAGAACGGCAAGAGGGGCTCTCGGTTGGTTATCTCACGTCAAGCAGCGCCGTGGCGATACAAACGTGCTGACGGCGCCTATATACACCGAAGATCGGGGAGGATTGGTAGAGGTCGCGGCTTCCCCAACGACCGGCGCGAGAATGGCGGCCCGGAAATCACGCATTCCGTTGAGCTCAGCTACGGCCGGATCTCGGACACGGTTAGGGATGACATGCGGGCCCGGCGCGTAAGCGAGTGCCAGTGGCGTACGCGTGAACTGGTGAGACTGGAGGCGGGACCCACGGGTCAGCCGTGGAATTCGCGCAGGAGGGGAGGAGATCACGGGCCGCGCGTGGGTGATTGGTAGATGGGCCGAATTGGTAGCCGCTGGCCCAGGTAAGGTTTTATTCTTTTCTCCTTTTTATTTTTCTGTTTTCTTTTCTTTCCTAAGTTTATGTTTTTCAAATTTTGAATTCAAGTGCTGTTGTGAAGTTTATTCCTTAACCAAAAATATAAGTTTATAATATAGTATGCTCAAGTACAATTATTTGATTAATCATATTTTATTTATATTGATCTAGTACTTTTCTCCTCTTTTCTCCAATTCTAAAATTCCTTTTAGCTCTTAAATTCCACTTTGGGCTTTAATATATTTCCTGTCACATTATTTTTATGTTGTCACAAAATGCACACCAAATAAAACCTCAGCATGATGCACAATTTAATGGTATATCCTTTTATTAATTTTTTTTTTGAATATGGTGTTCACAAGTGATGATACATAAAGATCAAACTCACATAAAGAGAAATTGTTTCTCTATTGGTATTATTCTTGGCAAATTACAAAGTGGGTGTTACAAATCCTACCCCCCTTAAAAATAATCTCGTCCTCGAGATTTAAGAAGAACGAGGGAAAAGGTGGGGAAAATCTATGCGAAGCTCTTCTTCTCTTTCCCAAGTTGCTTCATCTTCGCCATGGTGACTCCATTGCACTTTACACATCTTTATCACCTTATTTCTTGTAACTCGAGTCAAAGTATCTAAAATCTTGATCGGGTACTCCGTGTAAGTCAAATCACCTTGAACACTGAGCTCTTCCATGGGTAACTGTTCCTCAGGGACACGGAGACACTTCTTTAGTTGAGATACGTGGAACACATTATGCACATCTGATAAAGTAGCGGGTAACTCGAGTTGGTATGCCATCTCCCCAACTCGCCTAAAGATCAAGAATGGTCCAATATAGCGAGGGGACAATTTGCCCTTAACTTTAAACCTCCTCATGCCACGAAGTGGTGACACCTTGAGGTACACATAATCTCCTTCCTCAAATTCCAGTGGTCTCCTTCTATTATCAGCATAGCTCTTTTGTCTCGTTTGAGCCACCCTCAAATTCTCCCGAATTATACGGACTTGCTCTTCTGCTTCTTGAATCAATTCAGGCCCAAAGAACTGTCTTTCTCCAGTCTGATCCCAATACAAAGGAGTCCTGCACTTCCTCCCATATAAAGCTTCAAAAGGTGACATCTTCAGACTGGCCTGATAGCTATTGTTATATGAGAATTCAGCATAAGGTAAACTTTTATCCCAACTTCCTCCATGCTGAAGGGCACAAGCTCTCAACATATCTTCCAATACTTGATTAGTCCTTTCAGTCTGTCCATCAGTCTGAGGGTGATAAGCCGTACTAAAATTCAACTTTGTACTCATGTTCTCATGAAAGCTTCTCCAAAATCTTGAGGTAAACTGCGAACCTCGATCTGACACGATCTTCTTTGGTACTCCATGTAAACACACAATCCGGGCCATATATAACTCTGCTAGCTGAGAACCTTTATAAGTAGTCTTCACAGGTATAAAGTGGGCCACTTTAGTCAATCTATCCACAATTACCCATATAGCGTCATATCCTTTCTGGGTGCGAGGCAATCCAGTAATGAAATCCATACCAATCTCTTCCCACTTCCACTCGGGTATCTTTAGTGGGTGCAATAGTCCAGCTGGCCTCTGGTGTTCAGCCTTAACTCTTTGACATACGTCGCACATAGCCACATGTGCAGCTACATCTCTTTTCAATCCATACCACCAATACTTCCGTTTCAAATCCTGATACATCTTAGTACTACCAGGATGAATAGAATAATCCGAATCATGGGCCTCCTTTAAAATAGTCTCTCGAATGCTTTCAATATCAGGAACACATATCCTGTCCTTGAACCAAACAGTGCCTTGCTCATCTTCCGTGAATTCCGGAACTCGACCCACAGTAATCAGATCCTTAATTTCTTTTATTTTAGCATCATCAAGTTGACCTTTGCGGATTTCTTGCTCCAAAGTAGGTTCCACATCAATCGTAACTCCTTTAGTATGAGCAACTATCCCCAGGTTGAGTCTCCTGAAGTCCTCGACAATCTCATCAGGTAGCTGGGCAACAATAGCTGAATGAACATGCTCCTTTCGACTCAAGGCATCTGCAACCAAATTTGCCTTGCCCGGGTGATAGTGAATCTCCAAATCATAATCCTTAATAAGCTCCAACCAACGGCGTTGCCTAAGGTTGAGATCCTTCTGAGTGAATATATACTTCAAACTCTTATGATCCGTATATACTTGGCACTTGGTCCCCATGATATAGTGTCTCCAAATCTTAAGCGCATGCACAACGGCAGCCAATTCCAAGTCATGCGTGGGGTAGTTCAGTTCATGTTTGCGTAACTGACGAGAAGCGTAGGCGATCACATGACCTTCTTGCATAAGCACGCATCCCAATCCTTGGCCACATGCATCACAATAAATGTCAAACCCCTTCTGCAGATCTGGCATAATCAATACTGGTGGTGACATTAGTCTCTCCTTCAATTGATCAAAGCTTTCTTGACACTTCTCGTCCCACTTAAATTCTCTTCCTTTCTCCAAAAGCGAAGTCATAGGCTTAGCAATCTTAGAAAATCCTTCAATAAATCTCCGATAATATCCTGCTAATCCCAAGAAACTCCGAATCTCAGTAACTGTAGTGGGTACTCTCCACTCCATTATCTCCTTAACCTTAGCAGGATCCACTGCTATTCCTCCATTAGAAATGATATGACCAAGAAATGGCACCTCGCCAATCCAAAACTCGCATTTGCTGAACTTGGCATATAGCTGGTTATCTCGTAGCTTCTATAGCACCATTCTCAGATGTTCCTCGTGATCACTATCACTCTGAGAATAAATAAGAATATCGTCGATGAATACCACGACGAATCTGTCCAAATACTCCATAAACACCTTGTTCATCAAGTTCATAAAATAAGCTGGTGCATTGGTTAATCCAAATGACATAACAGTAAACTCATATAATCCATATCGAGTCGAGAAAGCCGTCTTGGGAATATCCGATGGTCTGATCCTCATCTGATGGTAACCGGATCGGAGATCAATCTTCGAGAATACTCTAGCACCTCTCATCTGATCAAATAAATCCTCAATACGGGGCAACGGATACTTGTTCTTCACCGTAACATCATTAAGAGATCTATAATCCACACACATTCTTTGTGATCCATCCTTCTTCTGTACAAACAGAACCGGTGCTCCCCAAGGTGAGGAACTCGGACGAATGTACCCAGCCTCTTGTAACTCAGTTAACTGCTTCTTAAGTTCCTTAAACTCCTCTACGGACATCCTATATGGCCGTTTAGAAATAGGGGCGGTTCCAGGTAAGAGATCAATAACAAACTCAACTTCTCTATCAGGTGGCATCCCTGGTAACTCCTCTGGAAAGACATCCGGAAAATCTCTAACCACCCGGATGTTGTCACCAACAAACTCCTCCGGTATAAAGAACATTGCACGCATGGGTGAGGAGGTTACTGCAATATTAACTTGAAACCTTTCTCCCTTAGTAGTAGTGAGTTCTACGGTACCTCTACCACATGCTATAACGGCCTTTGCCTTTCTTAACCATGACATACCAAGGATCAAATCTATACTGCTTGACTCTAATATTATAGCAGTAGCTCCAAATTCTCTACCCATAATGGTCAATGTCAATCTACGTGTCATTTGATTCGCCTCAACAGGCCCTTTAGGTGTAATTACTATCATTGGTTTTCTCATATTTAGCAGTGGTATTTCATTTGTGTTGGCATATCTAGCAGACATAAATGAATGTGTAGCACCAGAGTCAAATAAAATGGTTGCAGGAATAGCATTAACATAAAACATACCAAGCACGATGTCAGCACCATCTGGAGTAGCATCAACGCTGACTTGATTAACCTTGGCAATAGAATATCCCTTGCCAGATCCTGGAGTTTGCTGCCTGTTCTGAACTGGAGTAGTAGCAATCCTCTGTGGGCAGACATTTGCATAGTGACCAGTCTTCCCACACTTGTAACAAGTAGTGCCTGGACTCTGTCCTGAAAACTTCGTCGGGGTGCCGGTAGGGGTAGCCTGTCGAGGAGGTGGAGTCCTCAAAGGTGATTGCTGAATTGGGCGCTGGCCTCCGCTAGTGCGAACTGGTGTACCCTGGGGTGAACTGTAGCGAGGTCGAACACTGCTGCTTCCTTGTCCTTGAGATATAGCCTTTCTCTTCAAATCTCCCAGCTGAACACGCTTGTGTTCAATAGCCAGGGCCTTATCAAGCAGCCTCTGAAATGATGGAAATGTATGTGCCACTAGAGCATACTGCAGTGGTCCATTAAGTCCTTCAATAAAATGCTCCTGCTTCCTCTCATCTTCAGCAACTTCCTCAGGGGCATATCTGGATAACTGGATAAACTTGTCGCGGTACTCGCTGACTGTCATGCTTCCTTGCTTCAGCGATAGAAATTCCTTCTTCTTAATCTTCATCAATCCAGCTGGTATATGATAATTCCTGAACTGTGTACTGAACTCTGCCCAAGTGATAGTATCAGCAGCATCGTGGGCGGCAGTATATGAATCCCACCAGTCAGCAGCAGGACCTGTCAGACGTCCAGAAGCATATAAAACCTTCTCCCGGTCAGTACATTGTGCAATATTCAGCATCTTCTCAACGGACTTCAGCCAATCATCCGCGTCCAGTGGATCAGGTGAGCTAGCGAATGTAGGTGGCTTATGACTCATGAACTCCCTATGCTTATCACGGGGTGGAACTGGTGGTGGTGGTGGAGGCAGTGGTACTTGTTGCTGTTGCTGTTGCATTTGCTGTTGCAGCTGCTGTTGTTGCGCCCTCCTTTCCTGACGTATCTCTTCTCGTTCTTGGCGCAGCTCTCGACGTATATCCTCCCGCTCTTGGCGCATCTCCTGGCGTTCCTGCTGCATCTGAGCACGCATATCTGTCATAGTGTCCGCCATCTGTTGCATCATCCTCATCTGAGCTGCAACCAGTGGGTCAACTCCTGCCGGTGGAGGCGGTGGTGGAGGATCCATCTCTACTGGTTGTGGCTGGGGTTGTCTAAATATCCTCCGAGTGTGTCGATTGGGTGGTAAATCAATTCCACCACCCCGCCTGGTATTGACCATCTGAGTTAGATACATATGGTAAGAGAATAGTAGACAAGGCAGGTATTTACAAATCAGGTTACTTTGGGGGATTTTATTAGCTAAGCGGATTAATATCTTACCTACCATAGCTAATTCAATACCTTATGGTGGTACATGCTAAGATGTCCATCTATAATAATTCAATCAATCAAAGAAGCAAATCAGGCATTTATCATCAGCACAATCAACCAATCTTTTTTTTTAAATAAAGAAAATAGTTTTAAATTTTGTCTTGGGTTCCCTATCTCTTAAAAGATCATAGTGGTAGGATTCCAAGGTGTGAAACCCATCTTGTCTTAGAATAGAGGAGGTAAGAATAATCAGAGTAGAACAGCAAAAGGTGAGACAAGATCAAGATGAGATGAGTATAGAATGAGTCAGAGTAAGGTAAGTAGGAAAGGGCCTGTCCATTTCTATCTAGGTTTCGTCCTACAGTCAACATTTCCTTTGATACCACTTCTGTCACACCCGGCTTTAAGGAACAAAGCCAGGTGCATCTCATACATGCGCCAAGAAGACAACATATATAATAACAGAGTGTATAGAGATAAATGTCATAAAACATCAGAGTATTTATTACATAGCGGAAGACTTATTACAAAATAAAATAATAAAGATAAAACGAACTAAGGATCGTTGGCGCCAATGTCAACTGAGAAACGCCACCTAGATCAGATCATACTCCTCGCCTTGTGGCTCCTCCTGAACCACCTGCTCTTCTCCTGTGGGGGGGGGGGTGTGAGACAGCAAGGGTGAGCTCACATACGATCACAGCTCAACAAGTTGTGGGGAATAATGTGGCATGAACTCACAAAGGTGGGAGTTCATGTAGTGTAAGGCTGATCAAAGAGAATGGTTAAAGCTGAGCATTGCTTTTAATGTTGGTCAAACTTTTATTAGCAATTACTAAGTGTAAGTAAATACCAAACCATAAATAAAGTAATAGAACAAAATTAATAATAAACCCATGCAATGCAAATGACAAAATTGAATTTAAGTTCCATAATTTAATCATCAGAGAGTCCTGAGCCGCTCATGACCGTGAGCTCGGCTAGTATACCAGTTTTACACTCTGCAGAGGTTGTACCCTTTACCCACAAGTCGTGTATCCCATGTCGCCAGGGTTAGCTAGGCCCTTAGACACTACCGAGGTGAATGGCTAGGGATCCACTACGAGGCCTTTACAAAGTTCCACTAGCTTCCGAAAACCCGCTACAGTTTATGGGAAGAGCACTTGCAAGAATCCCCCGTCCGACCGCCATCGCAGCTAAATCAACCCGAGAACCTCCTTGCATGCAACTCCCCTACTGCCCTTGCCCCTTTCGGGTAAGGTAGTCTTCCACTAGCTTTCCTAATTAATCAGCCAAGGGCGTCCATAAACCCTTGTGGTGGCACGTGTTTCTCAAGTTAAGCTCTATGTTCCAATTAACAATAACATAATGATCTTGACATGAACAAAAATAAGATAACAAAAGAATTGGAACATAGATATAATAAATGATTTATCCCAAAACCATGTAAAGCAATAGCAAAACTACCCAAGTGATTCAGGGGTAAACAAGGTAATGAGATAAACAATCTAGGGTGACCTATCGGGTCCCATCAAAATTAACCTATGCATGGTAGATGATTATAAAGAACATTATTGGGTAACAAAAGTGAATCAAGGGCACAACTTGCCTTCTATGAGCTCCTGCTCAGCTACTTCAACTTGCTGCTCACCAGGATCCTCAGCAACGGGCTCTTCTACTCGCCACAATACAAACAAGCACAATATACAGGGAAAATCAACATCACACCAAACATGTAAACAACATACACAGTAATAATCTACACATTAAAATAAAATTCTAGGAACAGAAATCATAATTTTTTTGGAGTTATAGATTTTAAGTTATGGATTTTCAAAGGTTTTATGTGTTTAGAATGGGATTAAGTGTGGAATTAATTTTCTTGCTGTTGTCATGATAAAACAGAGACACTAAGTGCTAGAGAATAAAATTACAAAATTTTAGGAACTGGAATGAAGTAATTTGGAGTTCATATGCATTTTCTATGAATTATTGAAGTTCTAGCAATTATTTTCCTATTAAAAATCTATTTATAAATTATTTTCCCTGATTTTATTATGTTCTAGACTGGGCCTCAATTTCAGTGAAAGGCAGGGGTCCTGGCACAAAATAAACCGAGACACGGAATCCTGTTTGCAGTACTGCGGGTTGATTCCCCTATTACCTAGGGTTTCTTTAGTAAATACGCCGCGGCGAAGAGGTATCTTCCGCCCGGAGCCGTCCGATTAGACGACAGTGGACCAGATCGAGACGCGGCGAGCGAGTACACTACATCTAATCTCCACCGCACGCCAACAGATCAACGGCCAGAATCGTTCATGGCGAAAGGGGTACGCGATATCTAATCACCACCGTGCGATTCTAATCGAACGCCACGAGATCATCGCCCCAACAGGGCAGGCTCGCACGGCGGCGCCGCCCACCGGGCCGCGACGAAGCTCGCCGGAGAATCCCAATCTACCGCGCTAGTGGATAATTCGCGCCAGAACCCACGCAAAACCAAATTCGCTTTCACCCGAATCGATTGGGATGGGGATTGTCCCAGATTGCAGTCGCTATAGCACAGACCACCACCGGCCGCGACCATGGAATGGTTGGTGGCGGTGCCCGGCCGTTCGGCCCATCGGAACCTAAGTCCAGAACTGCTACGCACTAGGGAACGCAGAGATAAACACGAGTAAGGGAGGAATTGCTCACCAACTTCGTGTCCGGGCGGGTGTCGTCCTTCGCGCGGGATGGTGGCACCAGCAGGGATCGAGGAATTGGCCGCCGCCGAGGCTTCCTAGGCGCGCGCAACCGGGACCTCACACTCCGCGCGCCAAGGCGATTCCGGCGACTGAGCTTCAAGGGTAGAACACCGGCAAGTCTCGAAAATGGTAGAACGGCAAGAGGGGCTCTCGGTTGGTTATCTCACGTCAAGCAGCGCCGTGGCGATACAAACGTGCTGACGGCGCCTATATACACCGAAGATCGGGGAGGATTGGTAGAGGTCGCGGCTTCCCCAACGACCGGCGCGAGAATGGCGGCCCGGAAATCACGCATTCCGTTGAGCTCAGCTACGGCCGGATCTCGGACACGGTTAGGGATGACATGCGGGCCCGGCGCGTAAGCGAGTGCCAGTGGCGTACGCGTGAACTGGTGAGACTGGAGGCGGGACCCACGGGTCAGCCGTGGAATTCGCGCAGGAGGGGAGGAGATCACGGGCCGCGCGTGGGTGATTGGTAGATGGGCCGAATTGGTAGCCGCTGGCCCAGGTAAGGTTTTATTCTTTTCTCCTTTTTATTTTTCTGTTTTCTTTTCTTTCCTAAGTTTATGTTTTTCAAATTTTGAATTCAAGTGCTGTTGTGAAGTTTATTCCTTAACCAAAAATATAAGTTTATAATATAGTATGCTCAAGTACAATTATTTGATTAATCATATTTTATTTATATTGATCTAGTACTTTTCTCCTCTTTTCTCCAATTCTAAAATTCCTTTTAGCTCTTAAATTCCACTTTGGGCTTTAATATATTTCCTGTCACATTATTTTTATGTTGTCACAAAATGCACACCAAATAAAACCTCAGCATGATGCACAATTTAATGGTATATCCTTTTATTAAATTTTTTTTTGAATATGGTGTTCACAAGTGATGATACATAAAGATCAAACTCACATAAAGAGAAATTGTTTCTCTATTGGTATTATTCTTGGCAAATTACAAAGTGGGTGTTACAGAACGGTTCAAGAACGACCAGACACTAGCAACCAGTGGCAAACACAGGACGAGAACTCAGAGGGGGGGCAAAGAATCACACGACAAAATCAAGCAAAACCATAAAAACTATTGTTGCATAGAATTCAACTTTCATATCAATACACGTAAGTTCAAATAATGAAACTATGTAAACAAAAGATGCAAACATATCACTAAGTTCTTGCTGGTTGAGACAATTGTATCCTAGTTTTGAGACACTAAAATCGTCAAATATTGATCTCATCATCAATCGTCGAATAATGATCTCATCATCAATTTGTGTTCTTAATGCTGGATATGCAACTATTTCATATAGATTAAATGCCCTTCCAACACTTGATTGTTCTAAAAATTTTATTAGTGCAATAGATGAGTCGTTCACATTGGTATTGTCTTAACCATCGATCGTGGAACCCCTTAAAACCGGTTAAAAATCTTCTCATTTATCTGAATAAAAAGGAGCAATAATCATCAACTATTTATCTAATCTCCAATTCACAATCAAAAGTGAATATTCTAATCTAATCCAAATATTGAATCTCTAGGAAAGAATGGAGCCAGGAATGGGGCAGTGTAGGGAACAGGGTGTCAGGGCAGATTGGCTCGGGTGATATCGACAAGAATAGAACCGAACAGATAGGATTTGATCGAGATTGAGGATGAGAGTCAGGAGGACTGAATGTTTGAGCCAACCCGATGAGTAAACCCAGACGTGCGGGACTCATTTGGCTCATTCAAATTTCTATTTTTTTCTATACTTAACTTTAGATGTAAGGGATTTTAAAATTCAGGGAGCCAGGAATGGGGCAGTATAGGGAACAGGGTGTCAGGGCGGATTGGCTCGGGTGATATCGACAAGAATAGAACCGAACAAATAGGATTTGATCGAGACTGAGGATGAGAGTCAGGAGGACTGAATGTGAGCCGACCCGATGAGTAAACCCAGACGTGCGGGACTCATTTGGCTCATTCAAATTTCTATTTTTTCTATACTTAACTTTAGATGTAAGGGATTTTAAAATTCAGGGGGCATGGCCCACTTTGCCCCCTGTCCATCCACCACTGCTGGCGACCCCAAACCGTCAGACCACAACGTCTATAAAATGATACATGGACATAAAATACATCTAAAGCATCTGTCCAGCTCCTTAGTGTCGGCACTATTTTGATCAGCTTCTTTATAAATATGTGAATAATAAGGCCATTCCGCACAATTGGTCAACAAAACGATCAAGATCATCCACAAGAAGGAAGCAGTCTGTGCAGGCACAAAGGCCGACTAAATCGACCCGGAAATTGGTGCAACCAGTGTCACCTACTCATCTTGTAACACCGGGAATACTAACTCTTGGTAGCTTTTTAGGACCATAGACCATCCCCATAGACTAACACGAGTCTTTTGTGCGCACTTTGTACTCACTCATACGCACCCGAGAAAACTTACTGGTCGATCACCCATCCTAAATTGATCCAAGCCAAGCACGCTTAACTTGGAGGTTCTTTCGAGATAGGCTTCCAAAAAAGAAGATACACCTTGTTGGTACAAATAGTCAATTAATTTTATTAAGCCTTGGACCAAGATATCACCATCCATTAGGTCAAGCCGTCAAGGATATCACAATCCACCCCCTAGAAACCGACGTCCTTGTCGATCAACCTCAACCCAGGAACCTCCCCTCTTGGCCACGTCTATATATCTAGTGTTGTCATATGCCATGGCGTGTGACCACTCCGGGCCCATATGCACCATGCGTCATATACTCGAACCCCTAGCCACACACACCCGTGAAACCGCGAGGGTCGGCTCTAATACCATTTGTAACACCCTATCCACTCCCGGACAGGCGGTACTTACTCATAACGGTACGACCGATTGAGAACACATAATCCAATGGAACCAATCTACCTATACTATTTATCTTCATGACTTAGAAGTAGAGTAGCTCTAGTTGTAGTTTTCCAATCTCGATTTTCACCTATCTTCGACTCTATGTCGTCTAGAGACATCTTGGATGGCCTGTCGATCCCAAGACAACCCCAAGATCCTTTCTCCATGATGGGGTCCCTCCTAGAGATGGCAACGGGTCGGGTTCGAAACGGGTAGAGTAAATAACCGCCCGCAACCATACTCGTGGGGATTACTTATGCCCGCCCGCGACTATACCTGCAGGTAAAATTATGTACCCGTGCGGCCGTGCCCATACCTATCAGATATCGGGTATCCGTCGGGAATTAGTGGAACTCACAAACTGAACTGATGAAATATAGATCGATAAGTATTATGTACTAGTTGCTACGAACAAATGTTTTGATGTCATCTAAATGTTGAATTAATTGGCAGCCAGTAGTGGCCATCCCTACAAGCAAGCAAGAGATGGTGTGTAGTCACTCACGCAGGTGTTGAGCTTGCGAACGAAGGAGGACAAGTTGCAGTGCTGCAGGAGGAGGTTGCTCTTCAACGCCCCATGGTCGTTGCGGTTTCATCCATCTCTCGAGTCTCGTCGATGATTGGCTGCTTGCACAGTCGCCCGGCGGTGGTCAGTAGGGCTGGCTGTGTGGGCGCTGGGTCACGACCTCACGATCACCACTGGGGGTTCATGATCATGGTGGCTAGGATGACTGCTACTGCTAGGGGGCTCTGCGGGTCGGGTGGGAATGGAAGCCGATTGGGCATCTGGGCCACTGGGGTTAGCGTATCTGGTTCATTGGGACGAGTTGAAGCGTCCCAATCCTTTGGGACTCAAATGTGATACAATTACTAGTCCCAGGAGGCTAGTAAACACATTTATACATCAGATGATTCCAGATCTGCTTAAACAAGACAAACCTATAAAGGTGGCGATCAACTTTAAGAGTTGGTCCACAACTCGGGACATATCATCAGAGTGGGGCTGAAGCAGCCCGATATACGCAGCGAAGCAAATTAGCGGTCCAACAGCCACAGGCAAGGTTGGGAACAGTCGTAACTCTTACCCGATCTCCTTTTTCTGAAAAACAACAAATAAGCAAGGGTGAGTACAAACGTACTCAGCAGCCCACCTTCACCCGCGGAATGGGGAAATCAGATATAATGCATGGAATATGTGGAGCTCAGAATATTTTGCAGAAACAGCAATATTTTATGCACGGTTGTTTTTGAAAAACATTTTGTATTTTGCAAAGCGCATCCTCTCCAAAAGGAGCAGGAAGTTTTTCAGTATTATAACAAAATCCCCTGGACTAAACCATCTAGGTATCTCAGCAGTTTCCCACTGGTTTTCCTTTTCAAAAACAGCTACTAGACTTCCCGTCCACCATAGCTCACGGCTCAACCGCCGAACCTTTTAAAAACCACTTTTCTCAAATGCACCCTTTTTTTAAAACAAAACATTAATTGTCATACCATACCAGACTCGTCCATTCCTGTAGACACAGACTATTCGAATAGGTTTTCAAACTCTGCGCAGAGGGGTACACTTTACCCACTAGTCCGGCTCTGCGATCTCATGATCAATGAGATCCGAATCCGAATCTCTTTCTTTCCCCGCACGTCCTAACCTTAACGGTTATACCGGAAGGAGTCAGGCCACCGCCATGTCCAAACCGGACAAAACATTCCCCCTCCTTATCCTCCCGGTGCTCCCCAGCCTTCATAACCCTGGGGTTGGACCGTACGAGTTCAGATTGAGTGACTGCCCACACAGTCTTGAGTGGTTGTACTATTAAAGAGTACAAGTAGTGAAGATGACAAACCGGTCCTTATATGAGGGGACAATCCTTCTGCTCACGCCTAAACCAGCTGAGCCAACACCTTAGGCCCTCCCCTAAACCAGGGAGTCCCTGATTATCCCACTCACAAGGTGATAAGGGTGAAAACCCTTCATCACACACATTTTGAAAAGCATTTTCTTTTGAAAACTCACACCTGTTCTCAAATCATTTAGAACATATATATCAGGGATTGATTGCGGCAAGCGGCTGGGTGGCCATAATAACTTGTCTCAAAATCATATCATGCATAAAATAACAGGCTGAGGGTTGTGGTTGAAAAGTCATAGGTAATTTATGCATCAAAGGGATCCAGTGAGCTTGCCGTGCTTATTCGGCGAAGGGGGAAGGGGAACTCGCGGAACTGGCTTCTGGCTGCACCGCCTGGCGTAGACTTGCAGATTTGGCCTCCACGAGACGGCACGAACGCTCCGATAACTATGCAACATGAACAAGCAAACATACAAACCAACAAGTATAGCAACAAATATTTAGTATAGTGGTCAGAATAGTGATATATGGATGGGTAGAGTCTTGAGTAGAATCTGTGTCATGTGGTGTTGTGATATTACTGGTGGTGGAGCGGAGGTGCTTACCAGGAGGGTGGACTGGAGGCGAAGCGACACTATGCGTGTAGCCGGCAGAGCAGAGTAACTGAGTGGGTGGGGTGTTTGCCTTGGTTGAGGGTGTTGAGTGTGTGTGGAGAGGGAGAGGGTAGTTGGGTGTATTTATAGCTGGGTGTATGTGGTGTAGCACAGTGAAGTTCACTGTTGGTGAGAATAGTGACGAATAAATCGTCTGACTTAGTATGAACAAGAGAGTTATAGGCAGAATATGGGACAAGAGTATTTTGGGAGTCTTCTGGAATATGAACCATGCTTAAGAGATGACATGGTTGGATAGGGAATAGTTTGATAAGAATTTAGAAACAAGAATTATTGGAATTTGAGTTTGGAAGCCTGGTTCGAAGGAATCTCAAAGTCAAGCGTGCTCAACTTGGGGAAACCTGGGATGGGTGACCAGATGGGAAGTTCCCACTGGAAGGAAAACCACAGTCACCGGAGTTCGTATGATTGGAACATGGGTCTGGCTGGTCTTAGGTGGACTGGACAGCATGATGGATGAGTAGTTGAAATTTGGGATGACTAGATGACCGATGAATAGTAACGATGATTAGTAACGATGAATAGTGGCGATGGAAAAGAAATCATATATATCATCGATGAATAGTAGCGATGATGAATAGCAATGATAAATAGTAACGATGATGAATAGTGTATGTGAATTAGGACTTCTAAAACTTTCACTAAACTAGGCCACAATTAAATCTCTAGAGCAAAACCTATGCAAATAAACAAACTAGAATGTGCAAACTAGGTTTTGTCTAAGTGTTGCTATCTCTACCGCAAAGGCTAAGTTCCAATCTACACTATAGGTATGAATACAAGATTGAAACTTAAATGCTTAATATAAATGCGGAAACTTAAAGAGCAAAGTAGAGATGCAAACTCTCGTGGACGACGCCGGTATTTTTACCGAGGTATCCGGAACCACGCAAGGTTCCGACTAATCCTCGTTGGTGCCCCTACGCAAAGGGAAGCCCACGCGAGGGCCAAGCACCTTCGGTCGAGTAACTCCGTAGGGAGCCGCGGGCCTTCTCCACACGGAAGTGGTGCTCCGCTTCTGGCTCCTCTCGGACGCTCCCCGCCGTCTCCACTATCGAGCTTCCGGCCGAAACGCCGCGGGCCTCGTTCCCTCCGTACACGGTGGCGGGCGTGACACAAACACGGTTGTCACGGTCTCGCAAGACTCTCGCCCCACTCGGTACAATTACAACGACTCACGCAAGAGCCGAGGGGTTGTGTGGTTTGTCTAAACTCACTCAACTAACTAGGGTTCACCTAGAGCAAGCGCTAGAGCGGTCTAACTAACTTAAGCACTTCGCAAAGCACCTACGCTAATCACCGAGTGATTCTATTAAGCACTTGGGTGTAAGAGCACTTGGGAATGTCTACAATATTGCTTGGTATGTTGCTTGGGCTCCCACACTTGAGAATGGCCGGTTGGGGGTGTATTTATAGCCCCCAACACAATTGTAGCCGTTGGAGAAAAGCTGCTGCTCTCTGCGGCACACCGGACAGTCCGGTGTGCACCGGACAGTCCGGTGGTGCACCGGACAGCGCACTGTAGCCTGTCCGGTGCGCCTAGCCGTTGCCTGTCTGCCTCCTGTCAGAGCAGGTGACCGTTGGCGCCGCAGGCTCCGGGTGCCACCTGGAACTAGCCGTTGGGCTGCAGTTCCCAGGTGCACCGGACAGTCCGGCGTGTGGGCACCGGACAGTCCGGTGCTCCACGCACAGACAGTCCGCAGGCAGCACACGCCTCCTTTCTTGGACTTTTCTTGATCTTCTTAATGTCTTCTTTTGAGGTGTTGCTTTCCTCAATTCCTTAGTCCAAGTAGTTCTTGCATCCTGTGAACTACAAACATAAACACTAGGAAACTTGTTAGTCCACAGATTGTGTTAATCATCAAACACCAAAACTTACTTAGGCAAATGGCCCGGGGTCCTTTTTCCTTACAGACAGGACAAAGATTATCTGGAAGAACGATGAATAGGGACTATGAACGAACGATGAACGATGAATAGGAACTATGAACGAACGATGAACGATCGAATGATCGAATGAACGAACGATCGGAATTTCGGCAGCATAACGGTAGGAAAAAGATTATTTGGACGAACGAACGGACGAACGATCGAACGATCGGACGAACGGACGAACGAACCATGAACGATCGGACGAACGATCGAACGATCGGACGAACGAACGAACAAACTAAGAACAGGGGACGAACGATCGAAGAACGATCGAACGATCCTTGTGCTAGTGTGTGCTTGTGTGGAACATGGAGTGGGTGTGTGTGGGGGGGGGGGGAGAGTTGCCATGAAATGGCTTGGGGTGGGAAGAGAGGAGGCCCTTGCCCCTCTATTTATAGCCATGGTGGGGGGATTAGGGGGAGGGATGAGAGGATTAGTGGGAGGATGAGAGGATTAGTGGGAGGTTAGCATGTATTTGTCTTGTATAAGTGTAATTAGCTTGCAGAGCTCATCGTATGACACTGGAGGCATACGTATATGTATGGGCATGAGGAAAGTTATGAAGAAAATATTTGTAGGGTCTTGAAAAATGATTCTGAAGGTATTTCTCAAGAGGAAAATATCCGGAGATACATCGGTGGAATATTTTGGCAGTATTTCTGGAAAGAAATCAAAAAGGGGTTACTAGGGAAATATCTGAGCAGTATTTCTAGAAAGAATTTGAGGGGGATCACTGGGGAAATATTTGTAGGATATTTTGAGGAGGATTTTAGAGAGAATATAGACCACTATAATTTATTTGTTGATATCAACTCGCAAACAAACATTTTGAAATGAAATTTGAAATTCATTTTGAATTTAGGGCGAGTTTGAGAAAATTTCAGAATTTGAATTTTTGGGATGCTACAAATCTACCCCACTTAAAAGGAATCTCGTCCTCGAGATTTGGCTTAGAAGGGTTATGGGTATAGCTTTACTTCAGCTACATATCTTCACTTTGCAAACTCTTCGAGGAGATAGAGCTTCAACAAAATCTGGCCTTTGAGGGGCATCCGGTTGCTGATTGCAAACGCTGGTTCTGGCTACTCAAGATCATCTTCAAGCTTCTAGGTTTCGCTTGGCAGCTAGCTTATTAAAGAAGCATCAATGCCAACACGCAAACCTTTCTCTTGCGAACTTCCACATGGATTCCTTCCTTGATTGGTCTTCTGGTGCTTCATCAACAAAACTTGGGTGACCACTTCTCATCCAGAAACTTATAAGCTTTGGTGATCTGGTCCTCCACAAGATTGCTACAGGCCTTCTTCTTTTTCTCCATAGCAGGAACCTTGCTGGAACACTACCCCACTTAAAAAGAATGAGGGTAGAACTCTTGAATCTTGGGGTTTTGAACTCCTTGAAGTACCTCATAACAAGGGTGTTATGGGGCCTTCTTCTGCTGCTGCTGCTTGAGCAGGCTGCAGAGAAATGACTGACACAGGGTTGATTCTGGGACAACCTTCTTCTCATCTTCTCTTCGCTATCTTCTTTTCTCTTCTCACTTTTCACTGCCTCTTTCTTTCTCTTTGCTCTTCCCACTCGAGGATTCTATCAAAGAGTATTACTATCACACATTGGAGGAAACCAAAGATTATGAACCATGTACAACAGTCTTCAACCCAAGAATCACCAAGCATTGTGATCTTAGGGGCGAGGGAGTGGAAAATGGAGTTGCTTGCGATTTGGCAGAGGGGATTTATCTGGAGTGTGCTTTGCTTTGAGCGAGATGGGAGTTGAGGGAGCTGGTGGGGGGATTTATAGGCGAGCGGGGGTGCTCGGTTGCGGAGTGGCGGTGATGGAGCAGGTGCTACGAGGCAGCGGGTGCGACAAGGGGAGGGGGCCTGGTGTTGCCGGCGATGATGGCGGCGGCAGGTGCGCTGCAAAGGGGGTGTGGGGCGGTGGTAGTGCGCATGGAGGCGGGCACGCATGCGAGGGGCACGGGTGAGTGGTGGGGTCGATGACCCTGATGTTTGTGGTCTCTGGTTCCAAGAATCTTTGCCTCTCTGTATGGTAATAACTCCTTCTGTCCTCTTTTCCTGTTTACTTTGACTCAGGGGCAGTGCTTTGATTCTCACGGTCGGTCCTTTTGACTGAGCGGCTGGACTGGTTTCTTCTGTAGCTTGTTCCAGGCTTCAAGGGTAAGCTTCCCGGTATCTTCTTGGGTAAGACACTTTTCTCTTCAGATGGGTTAAGATGAGAATGGAAGCATAAGGTAAGGATTAGCTCTAATTTGTGATCTATGTTTTTAGAGAAAACCTTTTTAAGAAAAACGAAAAGAAAACACACAAGCTCAGCAATGATAAGCACAAACAAATCAAATGTTTTGAATAAGGGAAGAATAGAGTTTTTCCAAAGCACGAGCTACTCAGATTCGAGGGCTAAGCATAACTACTATTGCTTGGCTCCTGAATTGAGAATTATGCTAAATGCAACTTATGAGCACTAACGTTAAAGCATCACATATGCACTCAAAAGGGGAGAAAACATCAAGCAAAATTCATTTTGAAATGCCCTAGGGGGCCACACAAATAGAGTTTTTCAAGGTACGGGACTACACGATTATCTCTCATACATGCAGGGCTCTAGCCAAAGCGAAGAAAAACTTCACTACCCAATGCATGCAGAGGACTGGGCATAACTAACTTAGATCTGACAGCTTCTCTTCTAGCAAGGCTGACACACAACTTCAATATGAGATATCTCCTGGATGGGTCAACAGGGAGCTGATGTTGATGACTTCTTCTGTCGACGACTGAGATGGCAGGACAGGGCCGAACTCTTCTTCAAGCGGGACTGGCTCTTGTAGCTCCTCTGAGGGCGGCGGTGCTGGCAGGGTGCTTGCAGCTTCTTCCTTGACCTCAAGGGACAGTGCTGGAATCTTCTTCATGGTGAGGGGCTCAAACAACTCTAGCGGGGGATCTTGGGAGGACTCGGGGTGCTCTTGCTTATCCATAGCCTTAGGGGAGACTGGAATTCCTTCCAAGACTATGGCTCCTTCCGGGAGTTCCCAAGCCTTCTTTTCTCCTCTGGTAGAGACCGGGTGACCTTCAAGAATCTGGGGGTCTTCAGCTTTGATTGGTTGAACAGGGTTGGATGGAGCGGGCTCTTGGATCCGCAGGGCTCTACGTTGGTTATGGGTTACCAAGTAGGCCTCCATCAACTTCTGGACATGCTCATCCTTGGCTTGCTTCAGGGCTTCAACCGAAATGACTTCGCGACTTTCCAATGCAGTTGCACGGGCTTGAGCTGTGGTGAGATTCACATGCAGCTGACGGTTGCGCTTCTCTGCATCTTCTGCTCGGGCAATCATCTGACGGTGGTGCCGAGCCAAGAAATCATACTGTGCATCAAGGGTGAGCAGGTATGCAGTGAGGTACACGACTGTGGGGTCATCCTCAAGCAGCTGCTGCCCTTCCAATGCACGCATCCTGGCCATCCAAACTGGACGGTCTCTCTGAAAGGGCGGAAAGAATCTGAGCGGGGTGTCGGCCACTTCTTCTTCATAGATCTGACACAGGGCCCTCAATGCCTTGCGAGCGACGACTTGGCAGGTGTCTCTGAATCTGTGCCCAGCAGCAGTGACACTCCATTCCACATGGTGTGGACTGGATCCAATGTATACAGTCACGACACACTTCTCTGTGCCATGCTCGATGAATTCACGACCATCATACTCTGGCTGGCTCCTGATTCCGAGGCGGACTGTGCATGCTCTCAGCAACTTGGGGAAACCATCTTCATTCTGGCAGAAGCTGGTTTGGCACTGAACCTCCATCTGACTTCTGAGAGAAGGAAAGGGGGAAAACATTTTTGAAATGAAGGGATGAGAGCAAGAATTTTTTTTAGAAAATAGTTTGGACTCAAAAACTTTTGATCAGGCTAAGGGTTACGTCCTGCGGCCAACCTAACAGCTTTGATACCACCTGAAGCGTCCCAATCCTTTGGGACTCAAATGTGATACAATTACTAGTCCCAGGAGGCTAGTAAACACATTTATACATCAGATGATTCCAGATCTGCTTAAACGAGACAAACCTATAAAGGTGGCGATCAACTTTAAGAGTTGGTCCACAACTCGGGACATATCATCAGAGTGGGGCTGAAGCAGCCCGATATACGCAGCGAAGCAAATTAGCGGTCCAACAGCCACAGGCAAGGTTGGGAACAGTCGTAACTCTTACCCGATCTCCTTTTTCTGAAAAACAACAAATAAGCAAGGGTGAGTACAAACGTACTCAGCAGCCCACCTTCACCCGCGGAATGGGGAAATCAGATATAATGCATGGAATATGTGGAGCTCAGAATATTTTGCAGAAACAGCAATATTTTATGCAGGGTTGTTTTTGAAAAACATTTTGTATTTTGCAAAGCGCATCCTCTCCAAAAGGAGCAGGAAGTTTTTCAGTATTATAACAAAATCCCCTGGACTAAACCATCCAGGTATCTCAGCAGTTTCCCACTGGTTTTCCTTTTCAAAAACAGCTACTGGACTTCCCGTCCACCATAGCTCACGGCTCAACCGCCGAACCTTTTAAAAACCACTTTTCTCAAATGCACCCTTTTTTTAAAACAAAACATTAATTGCCATACCATACCAGACTCGTCCATTCCTGTAGACACAGACTATTCGAATAGGTTTTCAAACTCTGCGCAGAGGGGTACACTTTACCCACTAGTCCGGCTCTGCGATCTCATGATCAATGAGATCCGAATCCGAATCTCTTTCTTTCCCCGCACGTCCTAACCTTAACGGTCATACCGGAAGGAGTCAGGCCACCGCCATGTCCAAACCGGACAAAACATTCCCCCTCCTTATCCTCCCAGTGCTCCCCAGCCTTCATAACCCTGGGGTTGGACCGTACGAGTTCAGATTGAGTGACTGCCCACACAGTCT
This sequence comes from Zea mays, assembly GCF_902167145.1. Taxonomy (NCBI): domain Eukaryota; kingdom Viridiplantae; phylum Streptophyta; class Magnoliopsida; order Poales; family Poaceae; genus Zea; species Zea mays. The sequence continues at coordinate 24,643,840 of NC_050100.1, read as the reverse complement.
CGAGTGGTTGTACTATTAAAGAGTACAAGTAGTGAAGATGACAAACCGGTCCTTATATGAGGGGACAATCCTTCTGCTCACGCCTAAACCAGCTGAGCCAACACCTTAGGCCCTCCCCTAAACCAGGGAGTCCCTGATTATCCCACTCACAAGGTGATAAGGGTGAAAACCCTTCATCACACACATTTTGAAAAGCATTTTCTTTTGAAAACTCACACCTGTTCTCAAATCATTTAGAACATATATATCAGGGATTGATTGCGGCAAGCGGCTGGGTGGCCATAATAACTTGTCTCAAAATCATATCATGCATAAAATAACAGGCTGAGGGTTGTGGTTGAAAAATCATAGGTAATTTATGCATCAAAGGGATCCAGTGAGCTTGCCGTGCTTATTCGGCGAAGGGGGAAGGGGAACTCGCGGAACTGGCTTCTGGCTGCACCGCCTGGCGTAGACTTGCAGATTTGGCCTCCACGAGATGGCACGAACGCTCCGATAACTATGCAACATGAACAAGCAAACATACAAACCAACAAGTATAGCAACAAATATTTAGTATAGTGGTCAGAATAGTGATATATGGATGGGTAGAGTCTTGAGTAGAATCTGTGTCATGTGGTGTTGTGATATTACTGGTGGTGGAGCGGAGGTGCTTACCAGGAGGGTGGACTGGAGGCGAAGCGACACTATGCGTGTAGCCGGCAGAGCAGAGTAACTGAGTGGGTGGGGTGTTTGCCTTGGTTGAGGGTGTTGAGTGTGTGTGGAGAGGGAGATGGTAGTTGGGTGTATTTATAGCTGGGTGTATGTGGTGTAGCACAGTGAAGTTCACTGTTGGTGAGAATAGTGACGAATGAATCGTCTGACTTAGTATGAACAAGAGAGTTATAGGCAGAATATGGGACAAGAGTATTTTGGGAGTCTTCTGGAATATGAACCATGCTTAAGAGATGACATGGTTGGATAGGGAATAGTTTGATAAGAATTTAGAAACAAGAATTATTGGAATCTGAGTTTGGAAGCCTGGTTCGAAGGAATCTCAAAGTCAAGCGTGCTCAACTTGGGGAAACCTGGGATGGGTGACCAGATGGGAAGTTCCCACTGGAAGGAAAACCACAGTCACCGGAGTTCGTATGATTGGAACATGGGTCTGGCTGGTCTTAGGTGGACTGGACAGCATGATGGATGAGTAGTTGAAATTTGGGATGACTAGATGACCGATGAATAGTAACGATGATTAGTAACGATGAATAGTGGCGATGGAAAAGAAATCATAGATATCATTGATGAATAGTAGCGATGATGAATAGCAATGATAAATAGTAACGATGATGAATAGTGTATGTGAATAGTAATAATGAATAGTAATTGTGAATAGTGATAGTGAATAGTTCGTGTGAACGAACGATGAACGATGAATAGGAACTATGAACGAACGATGAACGATCGAATGATCGAATGAACGAACGATCGGAATTTCGGCAGCATAACGGTAGGAAAAAGATTATTTGGACGAACGAACGGACGAACGATCGAATGATCGTACGAAAGAACGATCGGAATTTCGGCAGCATAACGACAGGACAAAGATTATCTGGAAGAACGATGAATAGGGACTATGAACGAACGATGAACGATGAATAGGAACTATGAACGAACGATGAACGATCGAATGATCGAATGAACGAACGATCGGAATTTCGGCAGCATAACGGTAGGAAAAAGATTATTTGGACGAACGAACGGACGAACGATCGAACGATCGGACGAACGGACGAACGAATCATGAACGATCGGACGAACGATCGAACGATCGGACGAACGAACGAACAAACTAAGAACAGGGGACGAACGATCGAAGAACGATCGAACGATCCTTGTGCTAGTGTGTGCTTGTGTGGAACATGGAGTGGGTGTGTGTGGGGGGGGGAGAGAGTTGCCATGAAATGGCTTGGGGTGGGAAGAGAGGAGGCCCTTGCCCCTCTATTTATAGCCATGGTGGGGGGATTAGGGGGAGGGATGAGAGGATTAGTGGGAGGATGAGAGGATTAGTGGGAGGTTAGCATGTATTTGTCTTGTATAAGTGTAATTAGCTTGCAGAGCTCATCGTATGACACTGGAGGCATACGTATATGTATGGGCATGAGGAAAGTTATGAAGAAAATATTTGTAGGGTCTTGAAAAATGATTCTGAAGGTATTTCTCAAGAGGAAAATATCCGGAGATACATCGGTGGAATATTTTGGCAGTATTTCTGGAAAGAAATCAAAAAGGGGTTACTAGGGAAATATCTGAGCAGTATTTCTGGAAAGAATTTGAGGGGGATCACTGGGGAAATATTTGTAGGATATTTTGAGGAGGATTTTAGAGAGAATATAGACCACTATAATTTATTTGTTGATATCAACTCGCAAACAAACATTTTGAAATGAAATTTGAAATTCATTTTGAATTTAGGGCGAGTTTGAGAAAATTTCAGAATTTGAATTTTTGGGATGCTACACGAGTCCTCCTAGTGGGCTACAAAAAATCACTGATTTTGGATATTCGCCGGAGACCGTGGGTAAAGATAAAATTTGTATCCGACTCGATTTTATCATTGGTCGAGTACGGGTAAGACCCATGAGTCAAATTTCATACCCGAACATGAACCTGTTAGGTCCGATATCCGAATCCACGGATAAAATTGTCATCCCTAGTCTCCCCCGTAGGCCTGCAAATGGGGTGGTATAAACGGGTATTTTAAGTGGGTTTAAGAAATGAGTTTGTTTTTGTGGGTTATGATGGGTTTTAATCGTGAACGGGTTGGGTTGGGTGGGTTTATTTTGTATTGCGGGTCAAAATGGTTGATACCATGAGTGTAGATGGGTTTGCATAGACATGTGCTTCCATGGGTCTTCACCCATATGTATGGATCGTATTCGACTACCAAGTGCCCAAGTCCCAGCACACTTACAGTCTTACAAACCCAACTCAAGTACTCAATCCTAACTCACGTGCTCCATCCTCGTGCCGCACTCACTGCCCCTCTCCTGCCCTGGCGGCCGTGCGCATCTCGTCATAGCGGTCGACGACTCCTCTCCCGTGCTCCAACCCGCCTTGGCGCATCCCGCTCCTCTCTCCGTGCTCAATCCCCGCTTGGCCGCTCCTCTCCCGCCTACTCGCCAGCACCAGCACGGGCCGTGCTCCATCCCCTTAGACGCCGAGCCCCCTGCGCGACGACAACGGTAGCACAACGCGACGACGGTAGCACAGTACCACGGTAGCCCCCTTGCTCACATCTATATATGCATTTCTTTAATTACCTGCATTTGTTTGTTGACTTACTGGAGCATGAAGGTATCTGCGTAGCTTTTATGCAATCTAGCATCTAACCAAACATGTGCCTTTAACTATAAATTATCTACTTAATTTGGCTGAAGTTCTACTATAAATTATTTATTTAACATTATTAACCACAAACCAATCCATAACTGGGTGGAAATCCATGGAAAACCCATGGGTTCATCTTGTTAAGGCAACAACATACACAGTGACAAATTTACAGGTAGCTTCAATGTCATTGTGTATGCTGCTGCCTTATGGTTTTGGGTGATTGTGGGATAGATGTCAAAGTTACTATAGGTTCATCTTGTTAAGACAACAACATACACAGTGACAAATTTACAGGTAGCTTCAATGTCATTGTGTATGTTGTTGCCTTATGTTTTTTGGTGGTTGTGGGATGGATGTCAAAGTTACTAGATTTGGGTGTGGGTTGGATGTTGGTTGGTTTTTTTTTTTGCCATTAGCAGGCTTACTCCTCCGTGAGGTAGAGGTTGGGTTCTTTCCTTAGCTCTGTGCACATCGCGGATGGTCCGATGACATATCGCGGACCGTCGTGTAACCATACATGGATGATCCGGTAAACTATCATGGATGGTCCGCCGTCTCGCATATAGGTCCCCTAGGTCTTGTTCTCCGTGAATATAAATCATTTGTGTTTAGCCTAAAAAGACACCAATTCATCACCATTTTATTCATAGCTGCACAATTTATTAGTGAAATTAAACAATTTTTTATGCAGCTGAACCACTCATGCAAAGTTCCAGTTTACTTGGCCATATCCTCTGCCCCTGACCCTGACCCTGTGATAAGAATGAGAATATGAGATACCCCAATTCCGAGGATAAGAAGAAGAAAACATACGGACACTGAGCACCTCAGTCACCGTTGAGCTGATGGAGATCTTCTGCTTGTCGTCACTCCATTCACAGCACTATAGAAAAACGCTCTTCGCATTGCACTCCGCAGGCCTGCCTTTAAACAAGACGTCCCAAGTCAAAGGGTTAGGTTTTCTATCTGCAGTCTCCCAGCCACTGCCCATCTGCAACGGCTCGTCCCCCCTCGCCTTTAATTATAATGGCCGTCACTGAGACTAGTAAGGCCTTGTTCGTTTCTGCCGGATTGGTGGGTCGGAACGATTCCTGACCGGATTGCTTCTCTAATTTATATAAACTTTGATTAGCTGGAACGATTCCGGGTGCAATCCGACGGAAACGAACAAGGCCTAAATCAACTCACTAAAGTAACCCACCAAGTACCAGAAAGTCATAAGCACACACAAGACACGAAAAGGAGAGCAAGCACAAGCAGTGCATGTATCTGATCTACCACTAGCTAACAATGATTGGTTTCACAGGTATGCAGCAACGCGGCAAGGTTGGCGATCTGCGGCAACTGGATCGGGATTAGAGAGAGAGAGAGAGAGAGAGAGAGAGAGAGAGAGAGAGAGAGAGAGAGAGAGAGAGAGAGAGAGAGAGAGAGAGAGAGAGAGAGAGAGAGAGGAGTGCGCTGCCGCTGAGAAGGACGCGCCACCTATGCCGGTGTCATCTTGCACTAACAGATCTTGAAGGATCAAGAGAGCCTTTTTCGGATGGGATTTGGAGGGGGAAACGGCGCTCTCGATTCGCAGACAAAGACAGCCAGAGGGAAGATTCTTTTTCATCACCGGTGAGGAAGACGTGGCACCTGTGCTAATGCCGTCTTCCACTTGCAGATCTTCATCATTTCTTCTAGAGAAAAGAGAGAGCGGGTGGAAGAGGACATGTTTTTTCCCTTGTTCTGTTAAGATCAGCTTCGACATTTTTGTAAGCACTCATCATTTCATCAGGATCACGGCTGGACAACATATTAATCATACAATTCATGTACTCTAGAAGAAGACAGGGGTGCGTGTATTCTTTTTCCAGTCTCTACTGAAGAAGTAGCAGCAAGGTCCACTTCATTGCCCTGTTAATAATCAGAGGAACGGAAGTTTTAGGTGTAATTAGGATGCCTTTGCCTTGACCCTGGATACATGTTTATATAGAGAGAAATCCCAAGAAGATTACAATGGTTGTTACAATATCTGAACTAACTGATCCGATAATATCTCATATATATATATATCGATGGCAGCTGTTAGTTACATTGTTACAAGAGATAAGGATAACTATCTTATCTTAACACGCTCCCTCAATCACAACTTCACTAAGTTGATCCGATAATATCCCATCTAAATATACATCTACCTATATCGATGGCAGTTATTAGTTACAAGAGATAAGGATAACTATCTTATCTTAACACGCTCTCTCAATCACAACTTCGCTAAGTTGAGGTTGTGCTTAAAATTTTCTGGATGTCGAAAAGCCAAAGGTTTTATAAATCAAATATCCTTCTAGACGTGCGCCACGTAAGTTTTGGGTGGAACTAGGATGCCTTTGCCTTGGCCCCGGATGCGTGTTTATATAGGGAGAAATCCCAAGAGGATTACAATGGTTGTTACAATATCTAAACTAACTGATCCGATAAGATCTCATATAGATATATGTCTATCTATATCGATAACAGCTACTTCATTTTTTTTTATTTGTCGCGGTTTAGTTCAAAAATAAACTAGCGAAGGACAAATATTCAAGAACGGAGTTAGTATTAGTTACAAGAGATAAGGATAACTATCTTATGTTAACATGCCCATATAGCCAAGGAGGCTATGATCCAAGATCGCCGCCAAAGAAGCTGTGGCTGGTAAGTGGTAAGCCTCTGTGTGAGTCGCTTTCATGGACTAACAAGTTAACAACTCAGGCCACCCACGCTGAATCCACGCCCGTGACAGTTGAAAACTCGGCGAGCGCAACGGAACAAAGCCATCCGCATCAGTGATCAGACCAAGCAAGGGCACGAACGGAAGAAAGGACGCCCAAGCTGCTGCTGCTACGGTAGGCTCCAAGCGTTTGAACTGGTAGAGCATGACACCTGGGGCCAGGTGGCAGTTAGGTGGATTGTTGCTGCCCTGGCCATGGCATGGCCACCGCGCGGTTGATGCTTCTGGGCTGCCACAGCTCACTTCAACGAGGCACTGAGGCAGATCGCCTCAACGAACCTGTTAGCTCTCTGTGGCAGTGAGGCAGCAATTCAAGAGTTTTTACTTTTACTCCAGTGTATGAGCTTTTTTTAGAGGTCAATCTGAATTCTATGTTCGCATGATTGAATGGAGTGGTAAACCAATTCTTGCCGGATCGACATGATCACCGGTAGATTTTTTTTTTGAATTAGATAGCAAAATATCTAAATAAAGAACCAATACAAATAATTCAACTAATAGCGTCTTTGAAATAAAACTAAGGGCTGATTTAAAAACTTAAATCCTCTTCAAGATTTCCAGAAATTGAGTGGAACATTAACTCATTTTTCCACTTAAACACCGGGAATGCCGAAGTAGAATTTAAGTTTCTAAACTAGCTCTAATGTTTCGATTTTCATGTGGATTAGTGTCGGAGAGGGAATTCTTCGGCCGGGTGGCGGAGTGCACCCGCCCTAAATCCTAAATTGAGGAGGGGACTAAGTGTTTTGCCTGTTACGAGATTGAGGGATGAACACACAAGAACACGCAAGGGTTTAGAGTAGTTGGGGCCTCCGGAGCGTAATACCCTACTCCACTGTGTGTTGTATTGCTCGTGAGCTTGAGTTGTGTCTAGGGACTGAATCAGTCTAAGAGAGTCTGTGTGAGTCTGTGTGAGTCTGTCCCCTATAACGCGGCGTGCCCTCCCTTTATAGTCTAAGAGGGGCACGTACAAGGGTGCTGAGCCCCGACATGTGGGCCCAGAGACATAATAGATGTAATATTTGTAGCAACTAATGCTTGTCCCCAGTGCAATCTTTCTTGCGCCCTGATATCCGCGATCTGCGTAGCATTGGCGTGCAGGGGAAGCTCCCCTGGCAACGTACAAGTGATGATGGATGGGCACAGTGCACTTCGTAGCACAGGCGTACTGTTTACCAATGGAATGGACAGGCACGCCGCCTGCAGGATGGCCTGGACGCCGCCTACCAGCTGAGTGGACAGGACACATTAAATGCTGAAGGGGCACATCGCCTGTCAGTGGAATAGTCAGGCGGCGCGTCTTCTCCGCAATAAATGCAGAGACAGAGCGGCCCAGAGGCCTTACGTCAGGCTCCGCCCGCTGGCTTACGTCACGTGCGGTAGGCCACGTGGCAACATTGGGTCTCCGCCAGGGCGGGGAGCAGTAGCGTTATGCGGGCAAGTCCGCACCAGGCTGGGCCTGGACACATGTCGGACCGGACCCCTGCCTTAGCAAGGCCTGGGTATTCTCTGCCCCAGAGTCCCGGGACTCGGCTGCGGGTAGTCCGGATCCCACGCAGAGAGGTCCGGGACCCGACCCGGAGGTCCGGGCTGCACTCGCGGGGACCTGGACCTTGCTCCAGAGGTCTGGTCTACATGTACAAGGGTCCGGCACTTTCCTATGGGGGTCCGGACCCACTGTTGGCATCTTGAAGTGTATCGTTTTCTCTAGCCACATGGCGACCCTGGAGCCATCCATGTGGCGGGGTCGGGTGTTGTTCACCACGTGACTAGAGATAGTCGCGTGGGCACCGCGTCCTCATGTTGTAGTAAGGGGTACCCCTAATCCAGGGTACCGACAGTGGCCTCCGGGCCCGCCTCAGGGGAGGATACTGAAAGGGAATTAGACTTACACCTATATTCCTAAATTGATTTTGGTGGTTGAATTGCCCAACACAAATAATTGGACTAACTAGTTTGCCCAAGTCTATAAGTTCTACAGGTACCAAAGGTTCACAATAAGCCAATAAAAAGACCAAGAAAAGGGTTCAAACAAAAGAGCAAAGGGACAACCGAAGGCACCCTGGTCGGGCGCACCGGACAGTGTCCGGTGCACCAGGGGACTCCAAGCTAAACTTCGCACCTTCGGGAATTCTCAGACACGCTTCGCTATAATTCACCGGACTGTCCGGTGCACCACCGGACATTGTCCGGTGCCCCAAGAACAAGCGACTCTGAACTCGCCAGCTTCGGGAATTCGCTCCGCTATAATTCACCGGACATGTCCGGTGCACACCGGACTGTCCGGTGTAACGGCGGAACAACGGCTACTTCGCGCCAACGGTCACCTGCTACGACATTTAATGCGCGCCAGAGCGCGCAGAGGAGCAGTGCACGCGCGGGTGGCACACCGGACAACCAGGTGGGCCCCCACGTCAGAGCTCCAACGGTCGAACCCTAACGGCCGGGTGACGTGGCTGGCGCACCGGACACTGTCCGGTGGCGCATCGGACTGTCCGGTGCGCCCGTCGACAGCAACCTTCACCAAACGGCTAGTTTGGTGGATGGGGTTATAAATACCCCCAACCACCCCTCATTCAAGTCATCCAAGTTTTTCACCTTCCAACCATCTACAAGAGCTCTAGCATTCAATTCTAGACACACCCAAGTGATCAAATCCTCTCCAAATTCCTCTCAAAGCTTTAGTGATTAGAGAGAGTGATTGTTGTGTTCATTTGAGCTCTTGCGCTTGGATTGCTTCTTTTCTTTCTCATTTGTTCTTGTGATCAAAACTCAATTGTAACCGAGGCAAGAGACACCAATTGTGTGGTGGTAGTTGCGGGGAAGTTTTGTTCCCGGTTGATTTGAGAAGAGAAGCTCACTCGGTCCGAGGGACCGTTTGAGAGAGGGAAAGGGTTGAAAGAGACCCGGTCTTTGTGACCACCTCAACGGGGAGTAGGTTTGCGAGAACCGAACCTCGGTAAAACAAATCCGCGTGTCACACTCTTTATTTGCTTGCGATTTGTTTTGCACCCTCTCTCTCCGACTCTTTATTATTTCTAACGCTAACCCGGCTTGTAGTTGTGATTAATTTTGTAAATTTCAGTTTCGCCCTATTCACCCCCCTCTAGGCGACTTTCAATTGGTATCGGAGCCCGGTGCTTCATTAGAGCCTAACCGCTCGAAGTGATGTCGGGAGATCACACCAAGAGGGAGATGGAGACCGACGACAAGCCCACTACAAGCCACGGGAAGATTTCATCGGAAGAGTCCCGCAACAAGGGAAAGGGGAAGGAGAAGAAATCCTCTTCCCACAAGTCGCATCGGAGTAGCGGCAAGCACAAGAAGATGAGGAAGGTGGTCTACTACGAGACCGACACTTCATCACCATCGACCTCCGGCTCCGACGTGCCATCCGTAACTTCTAAGCGCCACGAGCGCAAGAAGTTTAGTAAGATCCCCCTACGCTATCCTCGCATTCCTAAACATACACCTTTACTTTCCGTCCCATTAGGCAAACCAACAACATTTGATGGTGAAGATTATGTTAGGTGGAGTGATATGATGCGATATCATCTAACCTCACTCCACAAAAGTATATGGGATATTGTTGAGTTTGGTGTACAGGTACCATCCATAGGGGATGAGGATTATGATGAGGACGAAGTGGCCCAAATCCAACACTTCAACTCCCAAGCCACAACTATACTCCTCGCCTCTTTAAGTCGAGAGGAGTATAACAAGGTGCAAGAGTTGAAGAGTGCTAAGGAAATTTGGGACGTGCTAAAGACCGCGCATGAAGGAGATGAGGTGACCAAGATCACCAAGTGGGAAACGATCGAGGGGGAGCTCGGTCGCTTCCGTCTTCGCCAAGGGGAGGAGCCACAAGACATGTACAACCGACTCAAAACCTTGGTGAATCAAGTGCGCAACCTCAGGAGAAAAAAATGGGATGACCACGAAGTGGTTAAGGTTATTCTTAGATCACTTGTTTTCCTTAACCCTACTCAAGTTCAATTAATTCGTGGTAATCCTAGATATACACAAATGACCCCCGAGGAAGTTATAGGTAATTTTGTGAGCTTTGAGTTCATGATCAAAGGCTCAAAGAAGATCAACGAGCTAGATGGCCCCTCCGCGCCCGAAGCACAACCGGTTGCATTCAAGGCGACGGAGGAAAAGAAGGAAGAGTCTACATCAAGTAGACAACCCATTGATGCCTCCAAGCTCGACAATGAGGAGATGACTTTAATCATCAAAAGCTTTCGCCAAATCCTCAAGCAACGGAAGGGGAAGGATTACAAATCCCGTTCCAAGAAGGTTTGCTACAAGTGTGGTAAGCCCGGTCACTTTATTGCTAAATGTCCATTATCAAGTGATAGTGATAGGGACAACGACAAGAAGGGGAGAAGAAAGGAGAAGAAAAAATACTACAAGAAGAAGGGCGGCAATGCCCATGTTTGCCGGGAGTGGGACTCCGACGAGAGCTCCACCGACTCCTCCTCCGATGAGGACGCCGCAAACATCACCGTCACCAAGGGTCTTCTCTTCCCCAACGTCGGCCACAAATGCCTTATGGCTAAGGACGGCAAAAGGAAGAAGGTAAAATCAAGATCCTCCACTAAATATGAAACCTCTAGTGATGAGGATAATGCTAGTGATGAGGAGGATAACTTGTGTATTCTTTTTGCAAACCTAAACATGCAACAAAAGGAAAAATTAAATGAATTGATTAGTGCCATCCATGAAAAGGATGATCTCTTGGACTCCCAACAGGACTTCCTAATCAAGGAAAATAAAAAGCATGTTAAGGTTAAAAATGCTTATGCTTTAGAAGTAGAAAAATGTGAAAAATTATCTAGTGAGATAAGCACATGCCATGATACTATTGTCAACCTTAGAAATGAAAATGAAAAATTAAATGCTAAGGTTGATTCTCATGTTTGTAATGTTTCAATTCTCAATCTTAGAGATGATAATGTTGATTTGCTTGCTAAGATTGATGAATTGAATATTTCTCTTGATAGCCTTAGATGTGAAAATGAAAAATTGATTGCTAAGGCTAAGGATTTTGATGTTTGCAATGTTACTATTTCCAACCTTAGAAGTGAAAATGATATATTACATGCTAAGGTTGTAGAATTAAAATCTTGCAAACTCTCTACATCTACCGTTGAGCATGTTTCCATTTGCACTATATGTAGAGATGTTGATATTGATGCTATTCATGATCATATGGTCTTAATTAAACAACAAAATGATCATATAGCAAAATTAGATGCTAAAATTGCCGAGCATGAACTTGAAAATGAAAATTTTAAATTTGCTCGTAGTATGCTTTATAATGGGAGACGCCCTGACATTAAGGATGGCATTGGCTTCCAAAAGGGGGACAATGTCAAAATTAATGCTCCTCCTAAAAGATTGTCTAATTTTGTTAAGGTCAAAGCTCCCATGCCTCAGGATAACGAGGGTTACATTTTGTACCCTGTCGGTTATCCCGAGAGCAAAATTAAGAGAATTCATTCTAGGAAGTCTCACTATGGCCCTAACCATGCTTTTATGTATAAGGGTGAGACATATAGCTCTAGGCAACCAACCCGTGCTAAGTTGCCTAAGAAGAAAACTCCTAGTGCATCAAATGACCATAGCATTTCATTCAAAACTTTTGATGCATCATATGTTTTAACTAACAAATCCGGCAAGGTAGTTGCCAAGTTTGTCGGGGGCAAACACAAGGGCTCCAAGACTTGTGTTTGGGTACCCAAAGTTCTTGTTTCTAATGCCAAAGGACCCAAAACCGTTTGGGTACCTAAAGTCAAGAACTAAAATTGTTTTGTAGGTTTATGCATCCGGGGGCACAAGTTGGATCATCGATAGCGGGTGCACAAACCACATGACAGGGGACAAGAAGATGTTCTCCTCCTACGAGAAAAACCAAGATCCCCAACGAGCTATCACATTCGGGGATGGAAATCAAGGTTTGGTCAAAGGTTTGGGTAAAATAGCTATATCTCCTGACCATTCCATTTCCAATATTTTTCTTGTTGATTCATTAGATTACAATTTGCTTTCCGTATCTCAATTATGTCAAATGGGCTACAACTGTCTATTTACTGATGTAGGTGTCACTGTCTTTAGAAGAAGTGATGATTCAATAGCATTTAAGGGAGTGTTAGAGGGTCAGCTATACTTGGTAGATTTTGATAGAGCTGAACTCGACACTTGCTTAATTGCTAAGACTAACATGGGTTGGCTCTGGCACCGCCGACTAGCCCATGTTGGAATGAAGAATCTTCATAAGCTTCTAAAGGGAGAGCACATTTTAGGATTAGTAAATGTTCATTTTGAGAAAGACAGGATTTGTAGCGCATGCCAAGCTGGGAAGCAAGTTGGTGTTCATCATCCACACTAGAACATCATGACCACTGACAGGCCACTGGAGCTCCTACACATGGATTTATTCGGTCCGATTGCTTACATAAGCATCAGCAGGAGTAAGTACTGTCTAGTTATTGTGGATGATTATTCTCGCTTCACTTGGGTGTTCTTTTTGCAGGAAAAATCACAAACCCAAGAGACTTTAAAGGGATTCTTGAGATGGGCTCAAAATGAGTTCGGCTTGAGGATCAAGAAAATTAGAAGCGACAACGGAACGGAGTTCAAGAACTCTCAAATTGAAGGCTTCCTTGAGGAGGAGGGCATCAAGCATGAGTTCTCCTCTCCCTACACGCCACAACAAAATGGTGTAGTGGAGAGAAAGAATAGAACTCTATTGGACATGGCAAGAACCATGCTTGATGAGTACAAGACGCCGGATCGGTTTTGGGCCGAGGCTGTTAACACCGCTTGCTACGCCATCAACCGGTTGTATCTACACCGAATCCTCAAGAAGACATCATACGAACTCCTAACCGGTAAAAAGCCCAACATTTCATATTTTAGAGTCTTTGGTAGCAAATGCTTCATTCTTGTTAAAAGAGGTAGAAAATCTAAATTTGCTCCTAAGACTGTAGAAGGCTTTTTACTAGGATATTATTCAAACACAAGGGCATATAGAGTCTTTAACAAGTCCTCAGGACTAGTTGAAGTTTCTTGTGACGTTGTGTTTGATGAGACTAACGGCTCTCAAGTAGAGCAAGTTAATCTTGATGAGATAGGTAATGAAGAGGCTCCGTGCATCGCGCTAAGGAACATGTCCATTGGGGATGTGTGTCCTAAGAAATCCGAAGAGCCTCCAAATGCACAAGATCAACCATCCTCCTCCACACAAGCATCTCCACCAACTCAAAATGAGGACGAGGCTCAAGTTGATGAAGGAGAAAATCAAAATAATGAGTCACCTCAAGATGACGACAACGATCAAGGGGGAGATGCAAAAGATCAAGACAAGGAGGATGAAGAACCAAGGCCGCCACACCCAAGAGTCCACCAAGCAATCCAACGAGACCACCCCGTCGACACCATCCTCGGCGACATTCATAAGGGGGTAACCACTAGATCTCGTGTTGCACATTTTTGTGAGCATTACTCTTTTGTTTCCTCTATTGAGCCACACAGGGTAGAGGAAGCACTCCAAGATTCGGATTGGGTGATGGCGATGCAAGAGGAGCTCAACAACTTCACTAGGAATTAGGTATGGCATTTAGTTCCACGTCCTAATCAAAATGTTGTAGGAACCAAATGGGTCTTCCGCAACAAGCAAGACGAGCATGGTGTGGTGACAAGGAACAAATCTCGACTTGTGGCCAAGGGATACTCCCAAGTCGAAGGTTTGGATTTCGGTGAAACCTATGCACCCGTAGCTAGGCTTGAGTCAATTCGCATATTATTAGCCTATGCTACTTACCATGGCTTCAAGCTTTACCAAATGGACGTGAAGAGTGCCTTCCTTAATGGACCAATCAAGGAAGAGGTCTATGTTGAGCAACCTCCCGGCTTTGAAGACAGTGAGTACCCTAACCATGTCTATAGGCTCTCTAAGGCGCTTTATGGGCTCAAGCAAGCCCCAAGAGCTTGGTATGAATGCCTTAGAGATTTCCTTATTGCTAATGGCTTCAAAGTCGGCAAAGCCGATCCTACTTTATTTACTAAGACTCTTGCAAATGATTTGTTCGTATGCCAAATTTATGTTGATGATATTATATTTGGGTCTACTAATGAATCTACATGTGAGGAATTTAGTAGGATCATGACACAGAAATTCGAGATGTCGATGATGGGGGAGTTGAAGTATTTCTTAGGATTTCAAGTGAAGCAACTCCAAGAGGGCACATTCATTAGCCAAACGAAGTATACTCAAGATATTCTAAACAAGTTTGGAATGAATGATGCCAAGCCCATCAAGACTCCCATGGGAACAAATGGGCATCTCGACCTCGACACGGAAGGTAAATCCGTCGATCAAAAGGTATACCGGTCGATGATAGGTTCATTACTCTATTTATGCGCATCTCGACTGGACATTATGCTTTCCGTATGCATGTGTGCAAGATTCCAAGCCGACCCTAAGGAATCTCACCTTACGGCCGTAAAACGAATCTTGAGATATTTGGCTTATACTCCTAAGTTTGGGCTTTGGTACCCTCGGGGATCCACATTTGATTTAATTGGTTATTCGGATGCCGATTGGGCGGGGTGTAAAATTAATAGAAAGAGCACATCGGGGACTTGCCAGTTCTTGGGAAGATCCTTGGTGTCTTGGGCTTCAAAGAAGCAAAATTCGGTCGCTCTTTCTACCGCCGAAGCCGAGTACATTGCCGCAGGACATTGTTGCGCGCAATTGCTTTGGATGAGGCAAACCCTGCGGGACTATGGTTATAAATTAACCAAAGTTCCTCTTCTATGTGATAATGAGAGTGCAATCCGCATGGCGGATAATCCCGTTGAGCATAGCCGCACTAAACACATAGTCATTCGGTATCATTTTCTTAGGGATCACCAACAAAAGGGGGATATCGAGATTGCATATATTAACACTAAAGATCAATTAGCCGTTATCTTTACCAAGCCACTAGATGAACAAACTTTTACCAAACTTAGGCATGAGTTAAATATTCTTGATTCTAGGAATTTCTTTTGATGTCTTGCACACATAGCTCATGAATATACCTTTGATCATGTCTCTTTTATATATATACTATGACTAATGTGTTTTCAAGTGTATTTCAAACCAAGTCATAGGTATATTGAAAGGGAATTGGAGTCTTGGGCGAAGACAAAGGCTTCCACTCCATCACTCTTCCTTCGCCGTCGCTCCAAGCATCTCTCCGTCTTTGGTATAATCCTCACTCATATGTTTTAATAGCCAAAGGGGAGAAAGTAGTTAATAAAGGGCTCTAATGATTCCGTTTTTGGCGATTCATGCCAAAGGGGGAGAGAGTATGAGCCCAAAGCAAAAGGACCGCACCACCACCCTAATTTTTAAAACTAATGATTTTCAATTGGTAAATTTCAAATTGGTATCTTATTGTGTTCAAAAGGGGGAGAAAGTAGTATTTTCAAAATTAATATCTTAAAACCCTCTTGAACACTAAGAGGAGAATTTATTTGAGGGGGAGTTTTGTTTAGTCAAAGGAAAAGCATTTGAAACAAGGGGAGAAAATTTCAAAACTTGAAAATGCTTCGCAAAATCTTATTCATTTAGCTTTGACTATTTGCAAAAGAACTTTGAAAAAGAATTTTACAAAAGAATTTGCAAAAACAAAACATGTGGTGCAAGCGTGGTCCAAAATGTTAAAAATAAAGAAACAATCCATGCATATCTAGTAAGTAATAGTTATTGGCTCAATTCTAAGTAACCTTTGCACTTGCATTTTGCAAACTAGTTCAAATTCTGCATTTGTATATTTGCTTTGGTTTGTGTTGGCATCAATCACCAAAAAGGGGGAGATTGAAAGGGAATTAGGCTTACACCTATATTCCTAAATTGATTTTGGTGGTTGAATTGCCCAACACAAATAATTGGACTAACTAGTTTGCCCAAGTCTATAAGTTCTACAGGTACCAAAGGTTCACAATAAGCCAATAAAAAGACCAAGAAAAGGGTTCAAACAAAAGAGCAAAGGGACAACCGAAGGCACCCTGGTCGGGCGCACCGGACTGTCCGGTGCACCACCGGACAGTGTCCGGTGCACTAGGGGACTCCAAGCTAAACTTCGCACCTTCGGGAATTCTCAGAGGCGCTTCGCACCAGATAGTGTCCGGTGCCCCAAGAACAAGCGACTCTGAACTCGCCAGCTTCGGGAATTCGCTCCGCTATAATTCACCGGACATGTCCGGTGCACACTGGACTGTCCGGTGTAACGGCGGAACAACGGCTACTTCGCGCCAACGGTCACCTGCTACGGCATTTAATGCACGCTAGAGCGTGCAGAGGAGCAGTGCACGCGCGGGTGGCACACCGGACAGCCTACAGGGCCTGTCCGGTGCGCCACCGGACAGCCAGGCGGGCCCCCACGTCAGAGCTCCAACGGTCGAACCCTAACGGCCGGGTGACGTGGCTGGCGCACCGGACACTGTCCGGTGGCGCACCGGACTGTCCGGTGCGTCCGTCGACAGCATCCTTCGCCAAACGGCTAGTTTGGTGGATGGGGTTATAAATACCCCCAACCACCCCTCATTCAAGTCATCCAAGTTTTCCACCTTCCAACCATCTACAAGAGCTCTAGCATTCAATTCTAGACACACCCAAGTGATCAAATCCTCTCCAAATTCCTCTCAAAGCTTTAGTGATTAGAGAGAGTGATTGTTGTGTTCATTTGAGCTCTTGCGCTTGGATTGCTTCTTTTCTTTCTCATTTGTTCTTGTGATCAAAACTCAATTGTAACCGAGGCAAGAGACACCAATTGTGTGGTGGTGTAAGTGCAATCAACCCCAAGTGAGGGTTTTGGTGATTTAATGACAAAACAAATAAGGGTACTAACAGTTTTTGTTCTCAGTGTTTGATTAGAAGGAAACAGGAACTTAAGGAAGCACCAAGGACTTCATGCAACGGACGTATAAAATTTATGTAAAATCTTGTGTTGCATGATGTAATTCTTCCTTGTTCTTTTCCGCACAGGTACAGGTGTTTGCTATAGCTCAAGTCCTCTAATTCAAAAGCTATTTTTGAAAACCAAAAATCACGTTAACATTATTTGGCTGACCATGGTTTGGGTTGAGAAACCTAGAGTGTTCTTGCTGAAAAACAGCTGAACTTCTTCAACTGCAGCTGAGCTTTCCAGCTGAACTTAACTTCAGCTGTGATGAGCTTCTTCAGATGCAGCTGAGCTTTTCAGCTGAGCTGGACTTCAGCTGAGTTGAACTTTTTCAACTCCAGCTGAACTTCAACTTCAGCTGTGGACCTCTTTGACCATACCCAGCTGAACTTGCCCCCGGGCAGCTGAGCTGGGGTTTTCTCTCCAAAACTCTCTGGTCTAGACCAGCTGAACTGGTCCTGGGGGGCAGCTCAACTGGTCTCTGACCCTCTGACCTCTGATCTGCAGTCTGCCAGTCAGACTGGCAGTCAGGTCGCCAGGGGTGTCAGGGGGCGGTTCAACCGCCCTAGGGGGCAGTTCAACCGCTCCTGACCTGTCTGTCCCGCCTGCAGGTCAGTCTGCCAGTCAGTCTGGCAGTCAGACTGGCAGACAGTCTGCTGACCTGTCAGGGGGCGGTTCAACCGCCCTTGGGGGCGGTTCAACGGGTTTTTTGGTCAAACGGCTAGTTTTTGAACCGTGGCTATAAATAGACCCCTCCCTCTCTCTCTTCTTTAACACGGCTGAGCACTCACTCATTTATTGCTCACCTAACTTGAGACAAAGCACTCATCTCTCCATCTCTCTCACACTTAAATCTTCCTCAAGATTCAACCTTGTTGGAGGAGCTCTTGGGTGTGAGGTTTGTGCTTGTGCTCACGATTTGGTTTTCCTCTCCCATCTCTCTTTCAAAGACTTGAGCTTGTGCAAACCCCTCTTGTGTGTTCTTGGTGTTCTTGAAACCTTAGGTTTCAAGATCTTTGAGGTTGCTTGGGAGTCTCCAAATTTGTGGACGACCCTAAGAAGTTTGTATCACCCGCTCTTTGAGCTAAGATAAGAAGAGATTGCCTTGACCTTTGTGGTCGGCTTTTGGAGGATTAGGGTTGAAAAAGACCCGGCCCTTTGTGGGCTCCTCAACGGGGAGTAGGACACCTTTGTGGTGTGGCCGAACCTCGGATTAAATCTTGTGTCTTGTGTTCTTGCTTGTTTCAACTTGAGATATTTTTTACTTGCAAGATTGACATAAAGATTTCTCCATAGAGTTTATCTAGAAGTAAAATAACCTTTACATATTCATCTTTTCATCCTCACTTAGCTATATCTTACTTCTCTCAAGAACTTGCGAAATACTTTTCGAGTAGATTTTAGTCTAAAGTTTTTTTAAATCAGTTGGATTGGTTCATAGTGGTTCAACTTGCGCACGTAGCTGTTGAACCGGCCTGCACCAGTCAAACTGTGTATCTAACAATCTTTCGAAGTTTGTTGTGAAAATTTTCAGATTAGCCTATTCACCCCCCCCTCTAGGCTACTTTCAATTGGTATCAGAGCCTCGTACCTCGTTTTACGCTTAACCGCGTGAGGAAACGATCATGTCTACTCAACGGGACCATGTGGATCCTATCCTCGAGGATATTCCCGTCACATCCTCCGGTGAGGAAGTGGACCCCAAGGTCCTCGACCTCGCCATGAAGATTGCCGAGAGGATGTTCCTCAAGATGAAAGAGGAAGATGCTAAGAAAAAGGCCGAAGAAGAAGAATCAAGAAGAAAGGCCGAAGAAGACAAAGGTAAAGGAAAATTTGATTACAATGATGACCTAGTGGATCTTTTGGTGTCAAAGGTGTTGAGCAAGGTAAGTCTCAACACCGAAGAATCATCTACCAAAAGCAAAGGTAACGAGTTTAGTAAAGTTCAATTCGATTACTCTAGAAATTTTATTCCCAACTTCTCTTCCGCCCCACTTGGAAAGTTACCAACTCTTAGTGAGTTGAACTATGACGAGTGGGCCGATAAGATGAAGTCGCATTTAATCGGTGTGCATCCTAGTCTTTGGGAGATTGTTAATGTAGGTATGTACAAGCCCGCCCAAGGAGAAGAGATAACTCCGGAAATGATGCAAGAGGTTCATCGAAATGCTCAAGCAGTGAGCATAATTAAAGGAAGTCTTTGTCCGGAAGAATACCGGAAAGTTCAAGGAAGAGAAGATGCCCGTGACATTTGGAATATTCTTAAAATGTCACATGAAGGAGATCCCAAAGCTAAAAGACATAGAGTTGAGGCGTTGGAAAGTGAGCTTGCAAGATATGATTGGACAAAGGGTGAGTCGCTTCAATCACTCTTTGATCGGTTGATGGTGTTAGTCAACAAAATAAGAGTTCTTGGGAGTGAAGATTGGAGTGACTCCAAGGTCACAAGATTGTTCATGAGAGCTTATAAAGAAAAGGATAAGAGTCTTGCAAGGATGATTAGGGATCGTGATGACTATGAGGATATGACGCCTCATCAATTATTTGCAAAGATTCAACAACATGAGTCCGAAGAAGCCCCTATCAAGTCAAGGGACTCTCATGCCTTGATCACTAATGAACAAGACAACCCCAAGAAGAACAAAGACCACAAGGCAAAGAAAGTGGTCGAGACGTCAAGTGATGAAGATAGCTCAAGTGATGAAGACACAGCTATGTTCATCAAAACATTCAAGAAATTTGTAAGGAAAAATGACAAGTTTCAAAGGAAAGGAAAGAAGAGGGCATGCTATGAATGTGGCCAAACCGGTCATTTCATAGCGGATTGTCCTAACAAAAAGGAACAAGAAGCCAAGAAGGAATACAAGAAGGACAAGTTCAAAAAGGGAGGCAAGACCAAGGGACATTTCAAGAAGAAGAAATATGGTCAAGCCCATATTGGTGAAGAATGGAACTCCGATGAAGAGAGTTCTAGCTCCGAAGAAGAAGAAGTGGTGGCAAATGTTGCCATCCAATCCACTTCAAGCTCGCAACTCTTCACCAACCTACAAGACGACTCCTACACTCCAACTTGCCTCATGGCAAAAGGAGATAAGGTAACTTTATTTAGTAATGATTTTCAAAATGATGATGATGATGAACAAATTGCTATGAAAAATAAAATGATTAAGGAATTTGGCTTGAATGGATATAATGTTATCATAAAATTGATGGAGAAGCTAGATAAAAGAAAAGCAACTCTTGATGCTCAAGAAGACTTGCTTATCCTTGAAAAGGAAAGAAATCTAGAGCTTCAAGGATTGCTACTCAATAAAGATGAAATGCTAGATGTCTTGACTAAGGAAGTATCTTTAGCCAAGATAACTATAGAGGATAAAGAAAAGGAAGTAATCAATATGAAAACCTCTATAGCTAGTCTTGCAAATGAAAAGGATGCACTTGAATCAAGCATATTAAGCTTGAATGTCCACAATCAAGAACTTCAAGTGCAACTTGAAAATTGCAAGAACATCAAAGCTTCATCTTTATTGATTGAATCTAAGTCTAGCTCCTCAAATAATACCTTTTGCAAACATTGTGCCAAGTATCATGCTTCTTGTTGTCTAACTAACCATGCAAGGAAAAAGAGCCCACAGGTGAAGGTCAAAGAAATATTGAAAAGATGCTCTAGCAATGATGGGTTAAAGAAAATTGAACCCAAGTACAAGTCCCTAAAGCCCAACAATGGAAGAAGGGGGCTTGGGTTCAACTCATCCAAGGAAAACCCTAGCATAGTGCATAAGGGGTGGAGATCCCCCAAGTTCATAGAGGGAACCACCCTATATGATGCCTTGGGGAGGATTCACTCCTCAAATGACAAGTCACCTCAGGTAAAGGTTAACTTGAGTTCCACAAAGAGTAAGATGAAGGAAGTGGGATCCTCAAGTGGACAAAAATCTAATGCTCCCATTTCCCACTCATATCTTTGTGATTATATGTTGACTTGGGATTTAGGAAAATTGGTTGTGAAATATGTGGGTGCCTACACTAAACGAAAAGTCATGAAAAGAAGTGTGTGGGTACCCAAGGCTATAACTAACACTGTAGGACCCAATTCAATTTGGGTACCTAAAAGCATAGCCTAAACTTGTTTTGCAGGTCTACTCCTCTGGTGGGTCAAGTTGGGTGCTTGACAGTGGATGTACAAATCACATGACCGGGGAGAAAGACATGTTTCATACATTGCAACTAACTCAAGAAGCACAAGAAATTGTGTTTGGAGATAGTGGCAAAAGTAAGGTGATTGGTATTGGTAAAATTCCTATCTCAGACCAACAATCACTTTCAAATGTTTTATTAGTAGATTCTTTAAGCTATAACTTGTTGTCTGTTTCACAACTTTGTGGAATGGGTTATAAATGCCTATTTTCGGATGTGGATGTGAAGATCCTTAGAAGGGAGGACTCCTCAGTTGCCTTTACCGGTCGCTTGAAGGGCAAGCTTTATCTTGTTGATTTCACAACAAGTAAAGTGACGCCTGAGACTTGTTTAGTGGCAAAGTCCGACAAGGGTTGGCTTTGGCATCGCCGGCTAGCCCATGTCGGTATGAGGAATTTGGCCAAACTTCAAAAGGATGATCACATCATTGGACTAACAAATGTTGTATTTGAGAAAGATAAGGTTTGTGGCGCATGCCAAGCAGGAAAGCAACATGGAGTCCCACATCAATCAAAGAATGTGGTCACAACAAAGAGGCCATTGGAGCTTCTTCACATGGACCTCTTCGGACCTGTGGCCTACATTAGCATTGGTGGTAGTAAGTATGGTTTAGTTATTGTTGATGATTTTTCTCGATTTACCTGGGTTTTCTTTTTAAGTGATAAAGGTGAAACTCAAGAAATTTTAAAGAAATTCATGAGGCGAGCTCAAAATGAATTTGAGCTCAAAATCAAGAAAGTGAGAAGTGATAATGGGACGGAATTCAAGAACACAGGTGTCGAAGAATTCTTAGGAGAAGAGGGAATCAAGCATGAGTTCTCGGTGCCTTACACTCCACAACAAAATGGTGTTGTGGAAAGAAAGAACCGAACTCTAATTGAAGCTGCAAGAACCATGTTGGATGAGTACAAGACACCTGACAACTTTTGGGCAGAGGCGGTCAACACCGCCTGTCATGCAATCAACCGTCTCTATCTTCATAAGATCTACAAAAAGACTGCTTATGAGCTTCTCACTGGTAACAAACCAAAAGTTGATTATTTTAGAGTATTTGGTTGTAAGTGTTTTATTCTTAACAAGAAAGTCAAGAGCTCAAAGTTTGCTCCTAGAGTGGACGAGGGCTTCTTGCTTGGGTATGCATCAAATGCGCATGGATATCGTGTTTTCAACAATACCACCGGTCTTGTTGAAATAGCGATAGACGTGACATTTGATGAGTCTAATGGCTCGCAAGGGCATATTTCTAATGACACTGCAGGAAATGAAGAACCACCTTGTGAGGCCATAAAGAAACTTGCAATAGGTGAGGTGAGACCTCAAGAAAGGGATGATGAAGAAGGAACCTTATGGATGACCAATGAGATAGTTGATGTGGGTGCAAGGGTGGTGAGTGACAAAGTCTCCACCCAAGCAAACCCATCAACCTCAAGTCATCCAAACCACGAAGAAAATCATCAAAGGATGCCAACAGTGGTAGAAGATGAACACGAAAGCATTGATGGTGAAGTGCCTCTTGATCAAGTGAATGATGAGGAGGAGCAAATACAAAGACAACCATCAGTGCCTCATCCAAGAGTGCATCATACAATTCAAAGGGATCATCCAGTGGACAACATCCTGGGTAGCATCAGGAGAGGGGTAACAACTCGATCTCGTTTAGCTAATTTTTGTGAATTTTACTCGTTTGTTTCCTCTCTTGAGCCACTTAAGGTTGAAGAAGCATTGGGTGATCCGGATTGGATAATTGCCATGCAAGAGGAGCTGAACAACTTCACTAGAAATGAAGTCTGGTCCTTAGTCCAAAGACCCAAACAAAATGTGATTGGGACTAAATGGGTCTTTAGGAACAAGCAAGATGAACATGGCGTGGTTACAAGAAACAAGGCACGGTTGGTTGCCCAAGGCTATACTCAAGTGGAAGGACTCGATTTTGGTGAAACATATGCGCCGGTAGCAAGGTTAGAATCAATTAGAATATTAATTGCATATGCTACTAACCATGATTTCAAGCTATATCAAATGGATGTCAAGAGCGCATTTCTAAATGGACCACTACAAGAGAGAGTATATGTGGAGCAACCACCGGGTTTTAAAGATCCAAAGAAGCCAAATCATGTTTATCTTCTTCACAAGGCACTCTACGGGCTTAAACAAGCCCCTAGAGCTTGGTATGACTGTCTTAAAGAATTTTTAATTAAGAATGGGTTTACAATAGGAAAAGCTGACTCTACCTTATTTACTAGAAAAATTGACAGTGAATTATTTGTGTGCCAAGTATATGTTGATGACATTATATTTGGTAGTACTAATGAAAAATTTTGTGAAGAGTTTAGCAAAGTAATGACGAACAGGTTTGAGATGTCTATGATGGGCGAGCTTAAATACTTCCTGGGATTTCAAGTTAAACAGCTCAAGGAAGGTACTTTTCTATGCCAAACCAAATATACACAAGATATGCTCAAGAAATTTGGCATGGAAAAGGCAAAACACGCCAAGACTCCAATGTCATCAAATGGACATCTCGACCTAAATGAGGAAGGTAAACCCGTAGATCAAACATTATATAGATCAATGATAGGATCACTGCTTTACTTATGTGCATCTAGACCTGATATTATGTTGAGTGTTTGCATGTGTGCACGTTTTCAAGCAAATCCTAAAGATTGCCATCTTATAGCAGTTAAGAGAATTCTAAGATACTTAGTTCACACCCAAAACCTAGGATTATGGTATCCTAAAGGCTCCCTTTTCGATTTACTTGGCTATTCTGACTCAGATTATGCCGGTTGCAAAGTAGATCGAAAAAGTACTACTGGGACTTGCCAATTCCTTGGGCGATCCTTAGTATCATGGAGTTCCAAGAAACAAAATTGTGTTGCACTTTCCACTGCAGGAGCTGAGTACATAGCAGCTGGGGCATGTTGTGCACAGTTGTTATGGATGAAGCAAACCCTTCGAGATTTTGGTTGTGAGTTTAATAAAATTCCACTTTTGTGTGACAATGAGAGTGCCATAAAACTTGCAAACAACCCTGTGCAACACTCTAGAACTAAACATATTGACATCAGACACCATTTCTTGAGAGACCACGAAGCCAAAGGAGATATCGAATTGTTTCATGTGAGCACCGAAAATCAACTAGCCGATATCTTCACAAAACCCCTCGATGAGACTAGGTTTTGCTTTCTTAGGAGTGAATTAAATATCTTGGATTATCGTAACTTAACTTGAAAACGGTCACAAAAATTGTTTGATTCACTGTTTTTGATTGATATTTTTAAAGCTATGTGATGATCTTTCAAAAACCTGGTGAAAATGTTAAAATTTGAATGCATTTTAGTGCTAAGATTTCTTTTGGGGTTCAACTGGCTTGACCAGCTGAACTTTCTAGTTCAGCTGGAGGAGGCCAGCTGAACTTTGCAGCTGAACTTCAGCTCAGCTGTTTTTAACCAGTTTTTACCAGGAGCATCCTGGTTAAAAGCGGTTGAACCGCCTTGGTGGACCAGTTGAACCGGTCTCTGACCGGCCTGTCCGCGCAGGTCTGTCACCTGAAATTTGTTCAGTCGCGCAGCACCTTTTTGACCGGTCGCAGGTCTGTCACCTCCCCTTTTTGTCTCGCAGCACTTTTTCTTGACCGGTCCCTTCCTCCTGCAGATTTTTTATTTTGCTCTGTCCTGTCACTGCGCGCAGAAATATATTTTTTTTCTTCTCTGACTGCTGCCACTCTGCGTCCAGTCACTTCCCTGGCGCGCGGCGCGCCATTTTTTTTGTTTTTCGTCGTTTTCTGCAGGGCTCAGCAGCGTCCTGTCTCTTCCCCTGCAGCGCGCGCAGGGCTCCTTTTTTTTTGCATGAAGACGCGCTCCTGACCGGTCACTTCCTCCCTGTGGCGCGCAGTGTACTTTTTTTGAGACCTTTTCCCCTGTGCAGTCACTTCCCCCGTGCCGCGCGCGCAGAATTTTTGTCCTTTTGGCTTTGCATGAAGACATGCGAGTGGAGAATCTTTTATTTGGTCAACAGCAGGGGTGCGCATGCAGATTTTCTTGGACATTTCTGCTCTGCCCGCGCACTAGCCGTGCATGCGTGTCAGGGGCGCCCATTTTTTTCTGTCCGGTCACTTCCAGCAGCTGCGCGCAAATTTGAATTTTTCTTTCTTCCCTCTGTTGTTTCTGGTTCTCTGACCACACTGGTCAGAACCAGCTGAACTGGCCCATGGGGGCGGTTGAACTGGTCCTGAGGACCAGCTCAACTGCCTATATATACTTGACTCTCCCCTTCTCTTCTCCCACTTCATTCACTCTCGCCTTGGTCGCTTCACAACCTTTAGAGCCTCTCCTTCACACACTTCAACCGCTTCACAGTTTCACCACCTTTTCAATCATGGTGCGTCGTCGCAACCCCTCTGTGGTTGAGTTTAGCAGCGACTCCGACGAGATTCAGGAGGAATCTCCCGTCCCCTCTCCTCCGCCTCGTCGCTCCCTCTCTAAGAGAGGACGTGGCTCTGGTCGGATGCCTGGCGAGGGCTCTTCCATGCCCTCGCAGCCGACTCGCGGGAGACGCCAAAAGGTTGGCGCTTCTCGTCCTCGTCGTAGCACGTCTTCCTCAGGGTATGCTCCCTGCCAAGAGGAGGATGGGGCTTTCGACGACTTCGTCGACCTTCCAGCGCCTGATGCTCTCTACATCACCGGACTGCACATGCATCCGGCGAACGTCAGTCGCGGTCCGCATGAATCTCCCGTCGACTTCACTCAGAAGGGAATAGAAACCCTTCAGCGTCTGAGGTTTACCAACCCCACCCTCACTCCTCGTCATCCTGGTGTCCAGGACCCTCGGTTCTGGAATCTTTTCCAGGCTGACTTCTACAATTCTGTCATTCTTACCAAGAAACACCCAGTCGTCCGACATAGATTTATTGACTGGGAGGGTTGTGAGAATATGGGAGATGCTGACATGTCGTCAGCTCTCGTAAACCTTGAGAGAAAGGGGTTACGTAGCATTATGACCATGGAATACCCCTGGAACGATGAGGTGGTAGCTCAGTTCTATGCCACCCTCTGGATAAAGAAAGTAGATGAGGAAGCTGATGGGTATGAGTACCCAGTCATGTATTTCTTCATCTAGGGTAACTGGCACAGAGTCAGTTATCGTCGTTTTGCCCATATTCTGGGCTTCTCTGATGCAGACATTCTGGGCAGCAACATGCGAGTGCATGGCATTCGGCTGCCCAGGCGGGAAGAGACGGAATTCATTCATGTCTCTGCTGAGCGGGAGTTCTGGACAACCGCTAACATGCATAGGTACTACAGGTACCTTAATTCCTTGTCCCGGATGACCGTTCTCCCAAAGGGCGGTAATCAAATGAACGTCCTTGGGGAGAGTCGAGTCCTCCTCCTCCTCCTGATCATCGTACATCTTCGGCATCTGTTTTTTCTGCGGCTGATGAGCCACCTCGGGACTCCACTTTTGAGGAGGACGCGATGAGGACTTTTTTCCCTGACTACACTTCATATCCTCCATCGTATCCTCCGTCATATCCTCCTCCTGGAGGATACTGATTCTTGTATCCTTGTCTCTCTCTCTCCGTTTTTGGTACTTGTTGCCAAAAAGGGGGAGAACATCCAACTTCTAGTTTGTGGTTCTTTCGTTTTTTTTCTTTCTTTTGGATTATTTTTGTTTTTGGCCACTGTTGTGGCTTGTATCTTTTTTTTCCCATTGTATGAAATAAAACTGTTGGATTGTTATTCAAAGTAATATGATGGTCTTCTGGCCATCATCTTTTGTCCTATCAGTTTGTAATGTCTACTCTGCTATGAAGTAAAAATAATGTGTTTATAGTCATGTGCATCACAACTCCTGTTATGACACTTTTGCACCCCTCGGATGATTGTATTTAGCATGATTTTTGTCACTATCTCTAAATGTGTTGCTCACATGACATATTATGTCAAGACGTTGGATTCACAATCGTGCACACATTTAGGGGGAGCTATCTACATACAATCATTCAAAAGAAATTTTCTATTGCAAATATATATCTTTTGACCTTAATTGTTTTGGCATCAATCACCAAAAAGGGGGAGATTGTAAGTGCAATCAACCCCAAGTGAGGGTTTTGGTGATTTAATGACAAAACAAATAAGGGTACTAACAGTTTTTGTTCTCAGTGTTTGATTAGAAGGAAACAGGAACTTAAGGAAGCACCAAGGACTTCATGCAACGAACGTATAAAATTTATGTAAAATCTTGTGTTGCATGATGTAATTCTTCCTTGTTCTTTTCCGCACAGGTACAGGTGTTTGCTATAGCTCAAGTCCTCTAATTCAAAAGCTATTTTTGAAAACCAAAAATCACGTTAACATTATTTGGCTGACCATGGTTTGGGTTGAGAAACCTAGAGTGTTCTTGCTGAAAAACAGCTGAACTTCTTCAACTGCAGCTGAGCTTTCCAGCTGAACTTAACTTCAGCTGTGATGAGCTTCTTCAGATGCAGCTGAGCTTTTCAGCTGAGCTGGACTTCAGCTGAGTTGAACTTTTTCAACTCCAGCTGAACTTCAACTTCAGCTGTGGACCTCTTTGACCATACCCAGCTGAACTTGCCCCCGGGCAGCTGAGCTGGGGTTTTCTCTCCAAAACTCTCTGGTCTAGACCAGCTGAACTGGTCCTGGGGGGCAGCTCAACTGGTCTCTGACCCTCTGACCTCTGATCTGCAGTCTGCCAGTCAGACTGGCAGTCAGGTCGCCAGGGGTGTCAGGGGGCGGTTCAACCGCCCTAGGGGGCAGTTCAACCGCTCCTGACCTGTCTGTCCCGCCTGCAGGTCAGTCTGCCAGTCAGTCTGGCAGTCAGACTGGCAGACAGTCTGCTGACCTGTCAGGGGGCGGTTCAACCGCCCTTGGGGGCGGTTCAACCGGTTTTCAACGGGTTTTTTGGTCAAACGGCTAGTTTTTGAACCGTGGCTATAAATAGACCCCTCCCTCTCTCTCTTCTTTAACACGGCTGAGCACTCACTCATTTATTGCTCACCTAACTTGAGACAAAGCACTCATCTCTCCATCTCTCTCACACTTAAATCTTCCTCAAGATTCAACCTTGTTGGAGGAGCTCTTGGGTGTGAGGTTTGTGCTTGTGCTCACGATTTGGTTTTCCTCTCCCATCTCTCTTTCAAAGACTTGAGCTTGTGCAAACCCCTCTTGTGCGTTCTTGGTGTTCTTGAAACCCTAGGTTTCAAGATCTTTGAGGTTGCTTGGGAGTCTCCAAATTTGTGGACGACCCTAAGAAGTTTGTATCACCCGCTCTTTGAGCTAAGATAAGAAGAGATTGCCTTGACCTTTGTGGTCGGCTTTTGGAGGATTAGGGTTGAAAAAGACCCGGCCCTTTGTGGGCTCCTCAACGGGGAGTAGGACACCTTTGTGGTGTGGCCGAACCTCGGATTAAATCTTGTGTCTTGTGTTCTTGCTTGTTTCAACTTGAGATATTTTTTACTTGCAAGATTGACATAAAGATTTCTCCGTAGAGTTTATCTAGAAGTAAAATAACCTTTACATATTCATCTTTTCATCCTCACTTAGCTATATCTTACTTCTCTCAAGAACTTGCGAAATACTTTTCGAGTAGATTTTAGTCTAAAGTTTTTTTAAATCAGTTGGATTGGTTCAGAGTGGTTCAACTTGCGCACGTAGCTGTTGAACCGGCCTGCACCAGTCAAACTGTGTATCTAACAATCTTTCGAAGTTTGTTGTGAAAATTTTCAGATTAGCCTATTCACCCCCCCCCCTAGGCTACTTTCAGGTGGTCCTTGTGGAGAAGTTTTGTTCCCGATTGATTTGAGAAGAGAAGCTCACTCGGTCCGAGGGACCGTTTGAGAGAGGGAAAGGGTTGAAAGAGACCCGGTCTTTGTGACCACCTCAACGGGGAGTAGGTTTGCGAGAACCGAACCTCGGTAAAACAAATCCGTGTGTCACACTCTTTATTTGCTTGCGATTTGTTTTGCACCCTCTCTCTTCGACTCTTTATTATTTTTAACGCTAACCCGGCTTGTAGTTGTGATTAATTTTGTAAATTTCAGTTTCGCCCTATTCACCCCCCTCTAGGCGACTTTCAGATACGAGCCTGCAGGTGGGGCCAAAGCTTGTACCTTGCGTCAACTTGGCATGACCGGTGACTGGGGCGTCTCCTCTGCGCGCGTCGCATTAACTCGGCGCGCTCGCTCTATCAGCCTGCCATCGGTCACATTTACTGTCGCGCATGTTCCCGCGGCTGACTGCCCCGTGGTCTCCGCACTTGATGGCTTTACTAGGCCATGCGCGGGGTGCCTCGATACCGCTGCATTTGGTTTTGAAAATTCACCTTCTCTGTCTTCTGTGGCAGCCCCGAGGAGGCACGGTACTGGTGCGAGCGGCGGTTCAACTTCTCTACACCTAGGAACCGGCGCCCAAGGAGGATGACTCATGGACCGGAGCCCCCGCGACAGAGACTGGGCTGTTGGTTTCGGCGGAGGTGAAGAGGCACACTACCATAGCTGGTGGTGTGCTCCTTACGCGGCGGTTCGCCTTCTCCACACACGGAGGTCGACGCCCGAGGAGTATGACTCGTGGACCCGGGCCCCTGGGCCAGAGGCTGGACTGCTGCTCTCGGCGGGGTGAAGAGGCGCGGCGATTCGCTCCCCGCGCGGCGGTTCGCCTTCTGCGCACTAGGAGACCATCGCACCAGCCGTATGACTTGTGGGGCCGGGCCCCGCGTCATAGGCTGGGTGCTCCGGTGTGCTTCGAGGGAGACTTCTCGTGGCCTTTCGGGGCACGAGCGGAGGAGTCTGCCTTTAAAAAGGGGTTCATCCCTCGAGTAGCAGCCATGCCTTCGCTTCTCTCCCACTCGCTGTGTCCTTTCACCTCCGAGCTCTCTGCCTTGCGTCGCCGTAGTTCGCCATGGCCTTGTAAGTTCATCCTGAGCACTTTTAGACTGAGTGGATGCTTGACCTGGCGCGCCGCCTGCCTGGATGGAGCGCGTCGGCATTTGGTGGAAGGATCTGTGTCAGCGCCTTCCCCCTCGGCGATCTTGCCGCTGGGGAGCTCACGCTCTTTGTTTCTTGCACGATGGCGCTACCGATCTCGCCTTCTTCTTGCTGTTGCTGGAGGAGCGCGACCTCGTGGGGGTTGGCGCTCTTCCGCCAGTGCTCAGTTTCAAGGATGTTCATCAGCGAGTCGGGCTACGGTCTCCCACCAGTGGTCATCTACAAGGATGACCACCAGCCTTGTGGTGGTGGGAAGCGAGCCGGGTTGCGGGCTCCCCCTCGTCCTTAGCTTCAAGGATGTTCATCAGCCTTGCAGGGGTGGAGAGCGAGCCGAGTTGTGGTTCCGCCTTCCGCATGAGCTGGTAGCCCGCTTCTTCCTCCAGCATTCGGAGGAAAGGATGTTCACCAGCCTTGCGAAGGAGGCGAACTTCGGCTACGTCGTGCCGGCCGGACCGCAGGCGCCGTCAGCCGCCGAGCTTCCAACTCCTTGGCTTGGATGGTCTTGTCATCACCCCCGTAGGGGGGCGAGGGCGAGGGCCTCTTCGCCATGGCGCACGTGCTGAGGTGGTCGCCGCCGCTGGCAAGCCGTCCGGGAGGATTCCGCAAGGACATTGGTCGCGAGCTTCCAGCGTGACCCTGCTGGCGTCGGGTAGTTTACACCTGTAGAGATGGAGCTAGGGCTCCGCTTGAAGGCGGATGTAACAACTTTTGCTTTTGTAAGGCACCTTTTGAGCACTATTTATCAAGAAGTAGTAGTACTTATCTGTGTACCACTTGTCCTTGTTGCGTGTGGTGTTGCCGACTCCTCCCTGGGTTGTAAGCTCGACGTGTCGAGGCTGTATACCAGCATTCGTAAGAAAGAGTTGGCGATGGCCCCCAGGAGGTAGCCTCGACTGGGATCTGGACCTGCACACAGTTTTGGCCAGGGAGCGTTAGTAGCACACCCATAGGACCCCTCATCTGACATTAGCCATCCTTTGATACATGCACGGGTCTTGCAGGTTTTAGTCTGGGAAGCCAAGTTGTGTGTCCGGACCCCTTGGATCACAGCTCTAGATACTAGGACACCCGCTGCAGAGTGGTGGAGCGTGCAAGCTTACGGTACGGGACCAGGCTAAGCGGCTACACGACTCTGGACCACCCAGGAGACAAGTGTCCATTCTCTGGAGCCAGACCCCAGGTTGTCGGACCCACAGGACTATAGCTCCAAATACTAGGGTACTCGTCACAGAGTGGTGGACTGTGCAGGCTTACGATACGGGACCAGGCTAAGCGGCTACACTGCTTCGGACCACCCCATGGAACGAGTTCCCGTTCTTTAGAACCGGCCCCCAAGCTGCCGGACCTCCCTGCTTTCGCAGAGGGGTCCTAAATTGCAAGCCTGACTTATTCAATTCGGATGTCATCATGTCAGATGGGATGGGAACTGTATGGGTGGGTTAGATAAAAATTAACGTCTGGAAACTGCAGGGTAACACCATGAAGCAGGAGGATAAAACTATCATAGAGGCACATCCGAAGGGGTAAATCTTCTCTTTATAACTTGGCATGCATGGGTGCTAACCAACAGGCCGGGCTTATGAGGGTGGACCTCACTGGGCTGGCGCACACGTATGTATAACCTAGCTACAAAAAGGGAGAAAAACTCAACCCCTCACACCTGCTCCTATGGATAGAACTTACAGAGATGCTCCAAGGGTTAGGAAGAGGTACTCCTTCAGTTGCAACGAGGTGGTCACCCTCGGGTCGGCATATTTCCGTCACCTTGAAGGGTCCTTCCCAGCTAGGGGAGAGTTTGCGGAGCCCTTCTCGGTTCAGTACTCGCCTTAAGGCTAGGTCCCGACCCTGGGTTCCCACCTGCGTTTTAATGATGGAGTCCATGTCCTCACACTGTAGTCGTTCCTGCATAGGCCCATGAAAAGACTGGACCCGTGGGGAGTGCAGAAGGGTTTCTGGGGGAAGGCAGGCTTCAGCCCCGTAGACCGGGGAGTACGGGCCCCCCGGTGGCCCGTCTAGTTGCCGTCACCGGAGCCGGAGTCTCTGGTGAAAACATCCTTCAGGACCCCCTCGGGTGACTGATACCTGAGGTCCGGTTCAGTCACAGCCACCTCGTCGTCATCAACTCTTTCCTTGCCAGGTCGGCGATGAGGTGGGGAGCCATCCCCAGAAGACTACTCGCGCCACGCGCTGACGTGTTTCGCGAGGTCGATGATCTCACGACACTCTGCGGCGCTGTGGCGACCATTGGGGTGCACAAGGCATGAGTCGCTGTTACCCTTCTGCGGTCGTGGTCGTTTGTTGCAGTCGCTCCGGCCCTCAGTCGTAGCTGCAACGACCAGAGCGGCGGAATGCGGCTTCTCATGGCCGCGGTTCTTTTTCTTCTTCTTTTTGCCGTCCTGAGCAACGGCACCCGAGCCACCCATCTGGGCAGCCCCGGTTTGTGGCGCCGAGTGCCATGCACGGCCCTCGGCGGCTCTGGCGCACTTGTCGGCCAGAGCGAAGAGCGTGGAGACAGTTTCCACGTCGTGCGTGGCCAACTTCTCCAACATCTTTTCATCATGCACTCCCTGATGGAAGGCCGTGATGATAGAAGCATTAGAGATGCGAGGTATCGTACCCCGCACCTTGGTGAAGCGGGAGATAAACGTCCGAAGGGTTTCCCCGGGCTCCTGCCTCACTGTGTGGAGGTGGGCCTCCACGCCGTGTTGCTGGTAAGCGCTGGCGAAGTTTGCCGTGAACCGCGCGCAGAGCTCTTCCCAGGAGTAGACCGATCCTGGGGCAAGGTTCATGAGCCAAGTCCGGGCGAGCCCAGACAAGGCGACATGAAAATATGTCGCCATCACAGCGGGGTTTCCACCTGCTGCTGTGATAGCGGTGACGTACACCTACAGGAATTCTGATGGATTTGACATTCCGTCGTACTTTTCCGGCAGGTGCGGCCGGAACTTGGATGGCCAGGACGCCGCGCGGAGATGATCCGCGAGAGCGGCGCAGCCCACGCCAGCCAATGGGACACCCGCCTGGAACCGGGCGCCCACTGGGGTTTGCGGTGCTACCGCAGCGAAGTCTTGATCGAGGTTGCGACCCTCAATGTTTTGCCAGCGCTCTCGCGCCCTTTCCAGAGAGACGCGTGTATCATCGACTGCACGCCTGTGGTTGAGTTATGCCCGCAGGTCATTAGACCTCTCCAGAGAGACTAGAGTGTCCTCCGCCGCGCGCCGGTGATTGAGCTCCGCCCGCAGGTCCTCAGTCGGCGCTGCCCTCACCGAGGGTGAGCGCACAGATGCCGACACCTCATGTTGACGTCGGGACGACCGAGGTCTGGGCCTGGTTGAGCAGAGTGCGCCATGCCGAGTAGACGGTCGACGTCATCCCGCTACTGCTTCATGGCCCCTAGAGAGGCCATGGAGCTAGGAGGATGGCGCAACAATTCCCTGGCTGTTGACAGCGCCCCGGGTGCAGCCCTAGACGCCCTAGATGTTTGTGTGGGAGTGTGCTACTGTGTAGAGTGCACAGCAGCCGCTGCAGTAGGCGCCAGAAAGTTGGTGGCCCGCGGAGTGGAAGAGGCAGCCTCCTCCTCCAGCATGAAGTCCTCGGGCACGAAATCTTGGTGCTCGACGATGTGAACCATGGTGTCGAGCAGGAAAACAAGCAAAAACCTAAAGCCAAGGCCCTACCTGGCGTGCCAAATGTCAGAGAGGGAATTCTCCGGCCGGGTGGCGGAGTGCACCCGCCCTAAATCCTAAGTTGAGGAGGGGGCCTAAGCGTTTTGCCTATTACAAGATTGAGGGATGAACATATAAGAACACGCAAGGGTTTAGAGTGGTTCGGGCCGCCGGAGCGTAATACCATACTTCACTGTGTGTTGTATTGCTCGTGAGCTTGAGTTGTGTCTAGGGACTGAATCAGTCTAAGAGAGTCTGTGTGAGTCTGTCCCCTGTAACACGGCGTGCCCTCCCTTTTATAGTCTAAGGGGGGCACGTACAAGGGTGCTGAGCCCCAACATGTGGGCCTAGGGACATAACAGATGTAATACTTGGAGCGACTAATGCTCGTCCCCAGTGCAATCTTCCTTGCACCCTGATATTCGTGATCTGCGTAGCATTGGCGTGCAGGGAAAGCTCCCCTGGCAACGTACGAGTGATGATGGATGGGCACAGTGCACTTCGCAGCACAGGCGTACTATTTAGCAATGGAATGGACAGGCACGCCGCCTGCAGGATGGCCTGGACACCGCCTGCTAGCTGAGTGGACAGGACACATTAAATGCTGAAGGGCACATCACCTGTCAGCGGGATAGTCAGGCGGCGCGTCTTCTCCGCAATAAATGCAGAGACAGCGCGGCCTAGAGGCCTTACGTCAGGCTCCGCCTGCTGGCTTACGTCACGTGCGGTAGGCCACGTGGCAGCATCGGGTCTCCGCCTGGGCGGGGAGCAGTAGCGTTATGCGGGCAGGTCCGCACCAGGTTGGGCCTGGACACATGTTGGCACCGGACCCCTGCCTAAGCAAGGCCTGGGTATTTTCTGCCCCAGAGTTCCGGGATCCGGCTGCGGGTAGTCTGGATCCCACGCAGAGAGGTCCGGGACCCGACCCGGAGGTCTGGGCTGCACTCGCGGGAGTCCTGGACCTTGCTCCGGAGGTCCGATCTACATATACAGGGTCTGACACTTTCCCATGGGGTCCGGACCCACTGTTGGCATCTTGGAGTGTATCGTTTTCTCTAGCCATATGGTGACCCTGGAGCCATCCATGTGGCGGGGTCGGGTGTTGTTCACCACGTGACTAGAGATAGTCGCGTGGATACCGCGTCCTTATGCTGTAGTAAGGGGTATCCCTGATCTAGGGTACCGATTTAAAAACTAAGGGCTGATTTAAAAACTTAAATCCTCTTCGAGATTTCCGGAAATTGAGTGGAACATTAACTGATTTTTCCACTTAAACACGGGAATGCCGAAGTAGAATTTAAGTTTCTAAACTAGCCCTAATGGTTCGATTTTCATGTGGATTAGGAAGCAAAGTGCCTGAACAAGGAGTCCATAACAAGGAATAAAGACGATGGCAAAATAGTATTATCTATTCTGATTTCTACTAGGAATGAAGAGCAAATATCTAAACAAAGAGCTAACCAAAATCGAATGGTTCTTTTTGTAATTGGAGATACAAGAATAAAAAAAGCTCAAGAAACAAAAATGAGGTGAATGCGAGGCTCCATTTAATTCTATTGTATTAAATTATTATTGATAATAGATACAAGTTATCTCGGAGGGACCGTTTACATCCTTTAATTGAATTTCGTTCTAACAATTGCAATTTAGCACAAATCAATTAAGCTAATATAATTTTATGTGGAATATATTCGTATACTACTTTTGTCATATGTAGAAGATATTTATGTGCTATATTTTTACTAAAGATAAATATGCTAAAGAATGTGTTATAAATTATTAGAGTACAAACATAGCCTGCTGATATATAAAATCAATTTTCATCTCTTACCATACGAATTCAAGATATATTTATATATAAATTTTAGAAAGTAAAGGAATATCAAATTCCAAGCTAAATAGTCTACTATATTAAATATATTCCAATTTCCTTCAAAATAAATGGATCTAAAGGCCCTGAGAGTTGAATGCAGAAATTTATAGAAGTCCACACATTATTCTCTTCCTTTTTTATATAACTAGTAGAGGAACCTGTGTTAATGTTACGATCCAGAGAAGGGGAGGGGCCAGCGGCGGCCCCGTGCATTGGCAGCGACGGTGGCGCGAGTGAGTGGGAAGGGTGGCACGAGAAGGAGAGGGATGAGAGACAAAGGATGATCCAAATAACACTGATGATTGGATTTGAGTGAGGATAAGTGTAGATATGATTTTAACTTGGTGGGTTTTGTAAAGTTTAAATTAGTGGATTATACATGGGTATAGATAAAGATTAGAACCTTTCAGAGAGAAGGCATGGATCAAACTTTTCTTTCCTTTCTTTTTTTTCTTGTAAATAGTAGCAGTAGAGCTGCCAGTTTTGCAAACATTCCAAACTTCAGACTACACTCTGATATGTTTTTATGTGTTCAGAAAACTGGTTCGGTCCTACTGTTGCTGTCCCACGCACCTCCTCTGTCAAAACAACTGAAACCTTTGTCACGGAAGACGGAAGCGCAGAAGCATCTTTTTGCCCCTATTCCTACCCGACGGAGACAGACAACCTTGCTTCTTTGCTCAAGCGCTCTCGTGCTTCTCAGTCCCAGCTCTCCTTCCCAGATCCCCACTTCTCGTTCGCGTCCTCCTTCCGTCGGCCATCGCCCACTACTCCTCGCCGTCCCACCGCCCCGCACCACCCAGGCACCCACACCCACCACTCACTTCCATTCCATCCCACCTCCGCGCTCCCGCAATTCGCGTCGCCGACACCCCGCCCCCGCTCGGCGCTGGAGAACAAAGAGCGCGACGAGCGCGCGGCGGCGGGCGTAGCCATGCTCCACAAGTTCGCGCTCGCGGTCAAGACCAAGACCATCGAGTTCTTCGCCGAGGAGGACGAGGACGAGGACGAGGACGCCGACCGGTTCGCGCGCTCTCTGTTGCCGGGGGCGGACGGGGTACTTGCCGGGCAGCGGGTTGTCGTGCTGAAGCCCGACCCGCCGAACCCTAACCCTAGCGCGGATGGGGACGGGAAGGCGGCGTCCGGGCAGGAGGCCGCCGTCGCCGCGGCGCTCGCGACGGCCTCGTCGTTCCAGGCGGCGTACCTGCACCTGCAGGCCGCCCACACGCCGTTCCTGCCGGACGCGGCGGCGGCCGCGGACGCCGCCGCGGTGTCGCACCTCCGGCGGCTGTCGGAGTTGAAGCGGATCGCGAGGGACGGGCCGGTGGACCCGCACGGCGGCGGGACCGGGACCACCCTCACGGCGCACCTCGAGGCCCAGGTGCGCGAGAACCAGGCGCTGCTGCGGTCCTTGGACGCCGTGGTGAACCGCCTGCAGGCCGCGCTGGACGCCAAGGACGCCGCGGCCGCCGCGCTGCGGCTGGACCTCGAGGCGCTGGACGGCGGCAACGCGCGGCTCGCGGGCCGCCTCGACCGCGCGCTGGCGGCCCCGCCCCCGCCGCAGCCGGGCGGCGGCGACGCCGTCGGCGCGATGCTGTCCGCGGGCGTCTTCGACTCGGTGCTCCGCGACGCCCTCCGCGTGGCGCACCGGTTCGCCCGCGCGCTCGCCGAGGTCCTCCGGCGCGCCGGCTGGGACCTGGCCGCGGCTGCCGAGGCCGCCTACCCCGGTGTTTCCTACTCCAAGGCCGGCCACTGCCGCTACGCGCTCCTCTCCCGCGTCTGCCTCTCCATGTTCGACGGGTTCGACTCGCACCAATTCGGCGCCACAGCTGGCACGGCAGAGCTCGGAGGAACCGAGCCGGCAACAACCCGTAGGAACGAGTCGTTGCGGCAATTCATCGAGCACTCGGACGCAGACCCCATGGAGCTGGTGAACTCGAGGCCGGACTGCGAGTTCGCCCGGTTCTGCGACCGCAAGTACAAGCAGCTGATCCATCCTGGCATGGAGTCCTCGCTGTTCGGGAACGCAGGCTGCGGGACGCTGCCGGTGATGAGCGTGGCCGGCCCACTCTACGAGCTGTTCGTCGCAATGGCAAGCTCGGTCTGGACGCTCCACAGGCTAGCCTGGGCGTATGACCCAGCGGTCGGCGTATTCCAGGTTGGCCGGGGCGCAGAGTTCTCGATGGTGTACATGGAGAACATTGTCCGGTCGTCCAAGGGTCTCGCGGGGAGCAGGGAGCCCGGGAAGCCGGCGCGACGACCGAAGGTCGGGTTCACCGTGGTGCCGGGCTTCCGGCTCGGAGGGACGGTGATCCAGTGTAGGGTGTATCTAGATCACGGGAAGAGGGGAGAGGAAACTATTATAGACTCGATTTGAGATGAAGCGAAACTTTATATATATGTATGTATAGTCAAAGAAAGAAACTGTACATTCGAAAACGAAAGGAGGTTATTATATGTGTAAAGGCGGTCAAGAACAGCGCGTGGAAATAATCTGCAGGATCGAAGTCGCTGGTCAATGATGAGTATAAAGAAAGCTACTAAGTATCTTTTGTTTTAGGGTTTTTTTAGCTGAAAGGAGGGGAAGGGGTAGTATTGTGTTGGGCTGTGTACAAAAAGGTCATCAGGTTCAGAGAGAGAGAGGAAGAGAGCTTTGTGTTCTAACAGAATCGAAGAGTTATTATTATTTATCTAATCTTCGGTAACTTATTTGTCTGTAGCTCGGTTCCACCTGTAAATGTGTACTTATGAGCACGTGCTTGCGGATCTCTAATATTTAGAAACCCAGCTCATGCACTTGTCGTGCTGAATGAGTAGTGTCATCTTGCCATAGTTCTCCGGATTGGTTTTTTTTTTTCTGTTGTCTGGTCGATTCAGCACTGTGGCATAGTAAGCGTGTTTGTCTCCCAAAACACCAGGCGCGGCAGTGTGGCACACAGCCACACACACACACACACACACACCTTCTGTCCGGAAGACAAGCTTAACGCAGTGTTGGGCTCGGTTCATGGCGTACAATCATCAGCGCTCTGCTAGCTAATTTTCCCGCGCCGTTCTCTTTTCCATTGAACAAGGTTTCGTAGTCGTGCAGCTACCGGGGGCATTGATTGATTTCCCAGTGGCACCCATCATCCATCCCTTTGACTCCGCACAGCTGTGCCTGTGTGGGCTCGTCTTGTCACCTACGCACGCACGCACGCAGACAAGCTGTATGACAATTGGACACATACATGATACATGGGTCGCTTTGCTTGCTGGCTGAACGGTGGCAGTTTCCGCGCACCACAGTCCCATGGTTCAGAAATAACATTCAGAATGCTGCGATGGACATGATCGCAGCTGGGCCCTGTAGAATGGTCTGAGATGTATGGCATCTGTCAACGTGCACGTGCACTAGGGTGTTCGTTGCTTCGGCTTCAGCCCAGCAGACGGGCTCTGCAGACTCTGATGCTCTGCCCCCCCCCGCGGGGCGGGGCATGTTCGCTGGGTTTCTTTGACCTCGCGGATTCCTGTCGTGCTCGCCTCGCGGCTTTTACAGCGGACTGCGCCGCGTGCCCGTCTATTCCTTGAGTTCGCTTTACTCCCGTGCCTCTTCTTGCCGCCCAAGGCGAGCACATCGTGCTGATCTGGTGGTCGGTCGCCTGCCA
This sequence comes from Zea mays, assembly GCF_902167145.1. Lineage (NCBI taxonomy): Eukaryota > Viridiplantae > Streptophyta > Magnoliopsida > Poales > Poaceae > Zea > Zea mays. The sequence goes on along the minus strand of NC_050100.1, from coordinate 24,604,375 downwards.
CAGCCCACGGCTCTGCCGGGGTTAAGCTGCGGCACGCGTTCTCCATCATGTTGCCGCTGGGAGGAGGGTTTTTCTTTTTTTTGGTGACTGCCTGACTGGGACTCTCCATCATGCTGATCCAGCACTCTCGGTCACTAGCAGAAACTACAAAGTAAAAAAACCGTGGACTTCCGATTAAAAAAAAACACAGAAAGTGAAAACCCGTGGAAAAGCCGTTTTGGTCAGATCGGAATCGTATACTGCTGGCCAGTTGGGCCATGACGACGTTCGTTTCGTCTGTTGGACGCCCGTTGGGCCGCCCAACTACAACTTCCCGTGGCGCGAAGTAGTCGAGGTTTCGTGGCCGAACACATTGGAGGTTTCGATCCCTCGTGCGCTGGCCGCAAGAATCGCCGCGACGGCATGCATGGCTGGGTGCCCCCCCCCCCCCCCTGTTTGCAAATTCCCCTTTGTCAAACCAAACAGTTGCCCTGCTGCCCGGAATGGCGCCGGCGCGCGGCCCCAAAGCGGCACGGCACGCACGGCAGGGGGGAACGGCTCTTTAACGGTCACTTGCCCGTGCATTTCTTCGTTGTATAAGACAAAAATATGTATGTTCTATATAAAATATAAAAAATATGTGTGTTTTAATGGTTATGCAGTTGTGAATGTAGAGGCAACAACTGAGATTTATAACCCCGCTTGTCTACATTTTACTTTATTTTTGCATTAAGCGGAAAAGGACAGCTCAAACTGACGCTTTATATAGTAGAGATCACTTCATTGTTAGGCCAAACACCTCAACTCCACCGTTTTTAGCAACTCAACTCCATATATATATATAGTTTCTGAAGGTCTAGTTTATTTTAGAGTTTGGAGCTATTGGGAGAGTGCTTCTAGCCGAAGGTCCTCAAGCTCACGAGCTTCATTTATTTCTAAATCTTTTACAGGGCCAATAATACAAGCTTCGGATGGGGATACCTTCATGGTGTAAAGAACAAGGCAATAGCTTCGTCAGAATGAAGTGCCCCGAATCAGTAACAAGAAGACGGAGAAAGATTTAAGCGACGTGCATAACACGTCTCTAAGTGGAAAAGACGACAACACTCTCAATAAGCTCTATACATCATATGTATAATACTTAAGGGCATAAGTGCAATTTCATACGAAGCTCACTCTCTATAAATAGGGGTATAGTGTCCATGCATTCGAGACTTTTTTTCATTGTTCACGTACGCACTCACTCTCGGGTCGCTTAAGATCCAAAGCTGTAAGGGGCAAGCATCTTAAGTCATATTTAAGCATTGTGAAGGTGCCCTTTAATCATATGTAATGGAAGGGAAGAAAATAAAATGATAAAGTTTATATTGCATGAGTTACATACTTTCATACGTTGATCTTTGACTTTATTATACATACGTATTCACTCTAACCTTCTCTCCATCATGACTAAATCAAGAGGATGAGCAATCATGCCACTTTAGTTGTGTTGCTTAGTGCCGGAGACCATAATTAGGGGTACCCTCAAGACTCCTAATTCTCAGCTGGTAACCCCCATCAGCATAAAGCTGCAAAGGCCTGATGGGTGCGATTAAGTCAGGGATCAGTCCATTCGAGCGACTCGATCACGCCTCGCCCGAGCCTAGCCTCGGACAAGGGCAGCCGACCCCGGAGGATTCCCGTCTCGCCCGAGGCCCCCCTCCAACGGCGGACACATCTTCGGCTCGCCCGAGGCCCTGCCTTCGCTAAGAAGCAACCCTGACTAAATCGCCGCACCGACCGACCAAACCGCAGGAGCATTTAACGCAAAGGTGGCCTGACACCTTTTTCCTGACACGCGCCCTCCGGCAGAGCCGAAGTGACCGCCGTCACTTCGCCGCTCCACTGACCGGTCTGACAGAAGGACAGCGCCGCCTGCGCCACTCCGACTGCAGCGCCACTTGACAGAGTGATGCTGACAGGAAGCCAGTCCCTGCCAAAGGCACCATAGGAAGCTCCGCCCGACCCAGGGCTCGGACTCGGGCTAAGACCCGGAAGACGGCAAACTCCGCTCCGCCCGACCCAGGGCTCGGACTCGGGCTAAGACCCGGAAGACGGCGAACTCCGCTCCGCCCGACCCAGGGCTCGGACTCGGGCTAAGACCCGGAAGACGGCGAACTCCGCTCCGCCCGACCCCAGGGCTCGGACTCGGGCTAAGACCCGGAAGACGGCGAACTCCGCTCCGCCCGACCCTAGGGCTCGGACTCGGGCTAAGACCCGGAAGACGGCGAACTCCGCTCCGCCCGACCCAGGGCTCGGACTCGGGCTAAGACCCGGAAGACGGCGAACTCCACTCCGCCCGACCCAGGGCTCGGACTCGGGCTAAGACCCGGAAGACGACGAACTCCGCTTCGCCCGACCCCAGGGCTCGGACACCGCCCTGGCCTCTGCCGACGACCTCCGCCTCGCCCGACCCAGGGGCTCGGACTCGGCCTCGGCCATGGAAGACAGACTCGACCTCGGCTTCGGAGGAGCCTCCACGTCGCCCAACCTAGGGCACAGGCCAGCCACGTCAACAGGAAGCGCCATCATCACCCTACCCCGAGCCGACTCGGGCCGCAGAGAACAAGACCGGTGTCCCATCTGGCTAGCTCCGCTAGATAGGCAATGATGGCGCCCCGCAAGCCTTGTGACGACGGCGGCTCTCAGCTCCCTTACGGAAGCAGGGGGACGTCAGCAAGGACTCGACCGCTCCGACAGCTGTCCCTCCGCCGGGCTCCATTGCTCCTCCGACAGCCACGACATCACACTAGCAGGGTGCCAAGATCTCTCCGGCTGCCACATTGGCATGTACTTAGGGCGCTAGCTCTCCCTCCGCTAGACACGTAGCACTCTGCTACATCCCCATTGTACACCTGGATCCTCTCCTTACGCCTATAAAAGGAAGGACCAGGGCCTTCTTAGAGAAGGTTGGCCGCGCGGGACGAGGACGGGACATGCGCTCTCTTGGGGCCGCTCGCTTCCCTCACCCGCGTGGACGCTTGTAACCCCCTACTGCAAGCGCACCCGACCTGGGCGCGGGACGAACACGAAGGCCGCGGGATTCCCACCTCTCTCGTGCCGGTCTCCGGCCGCCTCGCTCCTTTCCCCCCTTCGCGCTCGCCCACGCGCTCGACCCATCTGGGTTGGGGCACGCGGCACTCACTCGTCGGCCTGAGGGACCCCCCGGTCTCGAAACGCCGACAGTTGGCGCGCCAGGTAGGGGTCTGCTGCGTGTTGACGAAAAGCTTCCCGTCAAGCTCCAGATGGGCAGTCTCCGACAACCTCTCCAACCCGGGACGGTGCTCCGTTTCGGGAGTCTTGAGTTCATGTCCCTCGACAGCAGCCACGACATGATACTCCTTCCACCGCCGCGCGACAACGACAATGGCGGCCGACAGCCCGCCCGTCGGCGGCGGAATCGACGACATCTTCCCCGCGTGGCGGAAGAACAACATTCGAGCTCGCCCCGTCCTCTCCCTCGCCAACGGAGGAGGAGGCGGGGCAACCAAGGCCAAGCAGGAGGCCGCGCCTCGTCGGCTGTCGAGCGAGTTGACGTCCCTAGCACCCCAACGGGGAGCGCGTTGGGCGTCGACCCCGCGTTTGAGACGAAGGCGAGCGCCGTCTCCCCGCGACACGCCGATCCCGAGCAAGTGGACGACGCCAGCGCGCTTGCGAAAAGCTTGCAGGACGTCGCCCTCGTACCGGAGGCGACGATGCAGTCAGTCCTCGACGTGACTTCATCGCCGCTCGACGACCAAAAGGTACCAACCGATTCCCATCCTACGTCATTTATACTCAGCCTCAACCCGCCTAGCAATCTCGCTTTGGCGGGCGCCCTTGTAGAGGCGAGTACAAACCCTCTGGGGTTTCGCTTGCGGTCGCCTTGGGACCGGCTGACGGACGTCTCGACCTACGGGCCTTCTGGGTCCGAGGAAGATGACGACCCCAACATCTGTTGGGATTTCTCCGGATTTGGCAACCCCAGTGCCATGCGGAACTTCATGACCGCATGTGACTACTGCCTCTCCGACTGTTCCGACGGTAGCCGCAGCCTCGACGACGAGGACTGCGGCCCAAGCCGCGAATGTTTCCACGTCGATCTAGGGGGTCCCTCCGGAGGCAACCATCTCGGCATGCCGGAGGACGGTGCTCCCCCTGGGCCGGTGCCTCGCGCTGACATCCCGCGGGAGCTAGCTGTGGTCCCCGTTCCGGCGGGGGGTTACGACCCACAGCTCGAGCAAGTCCGCGGGGCGCAGGCCAGGATCGACGAGGGAGCAGGAGCGCTTGAGCCGATCCGCCGGGACGTCGGGCAAGCATGGGCGGGCCAACCCCCGGCCGGAGAAATACGTCACCTGCCCCAGGGTCTCCAGCACCGCGTCGCCGATGTCGTCAGGGTCAGGCCACCACCTACATCCAGTGGGGTCAGTCAGAACTTGGCCACAGCAGCGATGCTCCTCCGCGCGATGCCGGAGCCATCCACCACCGAGGGTCAGCGAATCCAGGGAGAACTCAAAAATCTCCTGGAAGGCGCCGCGGTCCGACGGGCCGAGAGCACTGCCTCCCGAAGGCAAGGATACCCCTCGGAACCTCATGCCGCGACCTCCCGATTCATGCGGGAAGCCTCGGTCTACACCGGGCGCACGCGCAACACCGCGCCTGCGGCCCCGGGCCACCTCGGCAACGAGCGCCATCACCGCGACCGTCGAGCCCGCCTCGACGAGAGGGTGCGCCGAGGCTATCACCCCAGGCGTGGGGGACGCTACGACAGCGGGGAGGATCGGAGTCCCTCGCCCGAACCACCCGGTCCGCAGGCCTTCAGCCGGGCCATCCGGCGGCACCGTTCCCGACCCGTTTCCGACCCCTGATTACTATCACAAAGTACTCGGGGGAAACGAGGCCGGAATTGTGGCTCGCGGACTACCGCCTGGCCTGCCAACTGGGTGGAACAGACGACGACAACCTCATCATCCGCAACCTCCCCCTGATCCTCTCCGACACCGCTCGCGCCTGGTTGGAGCACCTGCCTCCGGGGCAGATCTCCAACTGGGATGACCTGGTCCAAGCCTTCGCTGGAAATTTCCAGGGCACGTATGTGCGCCCTGGGAATTCCTGGGACCTCCGAAGCTGCCGACAGCAGCCGGGAGAGTCTCTTCGGGACTACATCCGGCGATTCTCGAAGCAGCGCACCGAGCTGCCCAACATCACCGACTCAGATGTCATCGGCGCGTTCCTTGCCGGCACCACCTGCCGCGACCTGGTGAGCAAGTTGGGTCGCAAGACCCCCACCAGGGCGAGCGAGCTGATGGAAATCGCCACCAAGTTCGCCTCTGGCCAGGAGGCGGTCGAGGCTATCTTCCGAAAGGACAAGCAGCCCCAGGACCATCCGTCGGAAGATGCTCCCGAGGCGTCTACTCCGTGCGACGCCAAGAAGAAAGGCAAGAAGAAGTCGCAAGCGAAACGCGACGCCGCCGACGCGGACCTTGTCGCCGCCGCCGAGTACAAGAACCCTCGGAAGCCCCCCGGAGGTGCCAACCTCTTTGACAAGATGCTCAAGGAGTCGTGCCCCTATCATCAGGGGCCCGTCAAGCACACCCTTGAGGAGTGCATCATGCTTCGGCGCCACTTCCACAGGGCCGGGCCACCCGCGGAGGGTGGCAGGGCCCGCGACGACGACAAGAAGGAAGATCACCAAGCAGGAGAGTTTCCCGAGGTCCGCGACTGCTTCATGATCTACGGCGGGCACGCGGCGAATGCCTCGGCTCGGCATCGCAAGCAAGAGCGCTGGGAGGTCTGCTCGGTGAAGGTGACGGCGCCAGCCTACCTAGACTGGTCCGACAAGCCCATCACCTTCGACCAAGCTGATCACCCCGACCATGTGCCGAGCCCGGGGAAATACCCGCTCGTCGTCGACCCTGTCATCGGTGACGTCAGGCTCACCAAGGTCCTTATGGACGGGGGCAGCAGCCTCAACATCATCTACGCCGAGACCCTCGGGCTCCTGCGCGTCGATCTGTCCTCCGTCCGAGCAGGCGCTGCGCCCTTCGACGGGATCATTCCCGGGAAGCGCGTCCAGCCCCTCGGACGACTCGACCTCCCTGTCTGTTTCGGAACACCCTCCAACTTCCAAAGGGAGACTCTGACGTTCGAGGTGGTCGGGTTCCGAGGAACCTACCACGCGGTGCTGGGGAGGCCATGCTACGCGAAGTTCATGGCCGTCCCCAACTGCACCTACCTGAAGCTCAAGATGCCGGGCCCCAACGGGGTCATCACCGTCGGCCCCACGTACAAACACGCGTTCGAATGCGACGTGGAGTGCGTGGAGTACGCCGAGGCCCTCGCCGAGTCCGAGGCCCTCATCACCGACCTGGAGAACCTCTCCAAAGAGGTGCCAGACGTGAAGCGCCATGCCGGCAACTTCGAGCCAGTGGAGACGGCTAAGACCGTCCCCCTCGACCCCAGTGGCGACGCCTCTAAGCAGATCCGGATCGGTTCCGAGCTCGACCCCAAGTAAGAAGCAGTGCTCGTCAACTTTCTCCGCGCGAACGCCGACGTTTTCACGTGGAGTCCCTCGGGCATGCCCGGCGTACCAAGGGATGTCGCCGAGCACTCGCCGGATATTCGGGCAGGAGCCCGACCCGTCAAATGGCCTCTGCGCGGATGACACCCGGGGGCTGCGCACACCCCCGGGAAAGGCCGCTTGTCATCGCCGACGTTCTGGAGCCCGGAACGCACAAGCTGGCCGGCGGTCAAGGCGGGGTCTACAGCAACGCTTGGAACGTCCGACAGCTACGTCGCTTCTACCCTTAAGACGTTTTCAAGCTGTTCGTACACCTCGCTCCCGCACAAGTCTCAGTCATCAAGGAAGGGTCGGCCTCGCCTCGGCAGAGCCCGACCCTCCCTCGGGGGCTAAAAAGGGGGAACCTCTCTGCGTCAAGACTGGGTGTACCTCTCCGCGTCCAAAATTTTCGATCAAAAAGGCTTTTTGCGTTCTCCCGGCTATATCAGAAGCAGGGCCCCAAGGAGCAAACGTGGGTGCATGTAAGTGGCAAGGCCGACTGGGTCGAGGGATTCCTATGCCTCCGGGTTAAGGACACCTTCACTCGTCACCCACCACGAAAAATGACCCCTACTCGGGAAGCCACCCTGTTATTGACGAACAAAGTCGGACACGCAAAATAAAAGGAAGAGTACGACTTCATGCAATAGAAGCAAAGTGTTCAGGCCTCGGCGGCCACAGGAGGACGCGCGCACATCCAACAGAAACTGATCCAACAAGAGTTAGGCGTCGCCTTGGGAAGGAGCCGCGCCTTCAGCTCCGTCTCCGCCTTCGGTGAGGTCCATCTCGGCTTCCGGCGACGGCGCAGGGGGGAGGATTTCCGCCTCAAAGGTGGTCGCCAGCACTGTGCTCGGACCCGCGGCGACCGCGTCGAGCCGCTGGATTTCCGCCAGGGCAGCTTCGTCTTCGTCAGGAAGACAATACCCCTCGCTAACCCGCTCCAGGTCCACAACGTAGTGGGAAGCAAGCACGGCGAAGGCCCGCCTGACGCCGTGGTGTAGCGCCTCGTGGAGCCTGCCGCGCGCGTGATCACCCAAGGCTTGAAGGCGGCTTTGAGGGGAGCTTCCTGAGGGGACGTCGCCGGAGCCAAGGACCCGATAAACGTCCGAGATGGCTTCGGACATGGCCGTGAGGTCGGCTTCCCTCTGCTCGGCCGCCCCGGCAAGCGCCTCGGCAAGCGCCTTGGCGGACTCCCCGAGGGCGGACTCGAGCTCTGCGAACAACCAGAAGAAAAACCTCAAACACAAGCAGAGGAAACAAACAAGAACAAGAACCAAGGATGGTCAAGGCATACCCCGGCCCGGCACGCTGCTCCGAGGTCGCGGCCTGGGCCGCGGCTAAGTCGGCCGCGAGGGCGTCGGCCCGGCTTTCGGCCTCGGCAGCCCGACCCCGAGATCGGTCCCGCTCCTCGACGACCTGGACGAGCTCCGACCGATGCCGTTGCACCTCTGCGCGCGCCGCGGCCACCTCCGTGCGCGCCGCTGCCGCCTCGGCTCTCAGGTCAGTGCAGAGCAACTGGAGGTCCGCTACCTCGGCACCCTGCTGAGAAAGGCGCGCAGTGGCCCTGGCAAGCGAGGTCCTCAGGGACCGCAGCGAGCCCCAGACATCGACTTCGCGGCGGATGAACGACGACTTGGCAGCGCTCCGACCCGACAGATCCTGAGGAAAGGAAGCGGGGCGTCACGAAGAACGCCTCGGTCACAGAAGAAAAACAAAGGTATGCCCGAAACCGTTACCTGGAGGATTTTGGGGACGTCCCCGCAGAAAACCTCCAGCAACGACCAGAGCGACCCCACCATTGCTTCGGCACGCTCGCGGAGCTCGTCCCAGGACTGGTCCTCCCGTTCATCATCGAGAATGAAGACGGGGTCCGAGGCCTCACGGGTCCGGAACTGGAGCACCTGGCGCCGGACCTCGGGGCTCCGCCGCACAACGACGAGGCCGCCGCCCGGTAGGACGAATCGTGCCTCCCCGCCCACCTCTTCCGAGGCACCGGGCGCCAACATATCAGCCGTCTCGGCGTCGGCAGCAACCGGTCGCTCCTCGACCGGGACAACGGCGACTTCGGTAGCGACAGGCGCCGGCATGGCCGGCACGACCGGTGGGCTCAGGACCACGTCGGCGTCAGCCGCCTCTCCTATCACAATGGCCGCCTCGGCAGAGGAGCCGGCCTCGGGAACCTGCTCCACGGCGACCGGCGCCGTCTGAGCCCCCTGAGGTGGAACGCCGTGCGAGAGGGCCGGTTGAACGGCAAGGCCCGAAGCGGCGCTGGCCGCACAAGCCGGCGTCGTCTTAAGTGCCTTCCGGGGTGCCAGGTCGGTCAGCCCATGGCTTCGCTTGCTGAGGAGAAAAGAAAAATCACGGCCGGAACCTATGACTGGAAAGCCAGGACGAATACATTCCGAGATACTTACCCGCTCCGGGCCATGACCCACCGTGCCTGGGGGGAAGTCTCTTGGATCCCGGCCCCCGGAACCGCCGCCGAGGCCCGCTTCGCTGGCAACTTCGGCGCCGCCCTCGCTTCAGGCACCCGGGGAGCAGACGCCCTGGCCTGGTCTTCCGGGGTCACCTCGGCTCCTCCAGCCGAGGTGTCAGGAGCCCTCTCGGGTTGCCCTTGCCCCTCAGGCCGGGACCCTGACGCCCCGACTCCGGGGACTGACGGCGTCAGCCCGCTCGGGGGCTGGCTCGACGGCTCCTGACCAGACCCCAAGCCGGGGCTGAGGCCAAGGCGAGCGGCCACGTCGTCCTCCTCGTCATCGTCTTCATCATCGTCGTCGTCGGGCGTATCCGGCGACGGCTCCCTCGGGAGCCCCTCCCTCTGCTGCTGACGACGGCGCTTTTCCAAGGCGTCTCGAGCCCGCCTCCGCTCGCGGGCCCGGGCCTTCTCCGCGTCCTTCTTCTTTTTCCTCTCCTCCGCGGTGACCCGCCGCACTGCTCGGGCCACCGCGTCCTGCGGGACCCGGGGCAGGGAAGGCTTGTGCCACCCCACCTCCTGAAGAGGAGGGGAAAAACCTCAACCGTAAGAACCCGGAGCGACCGGATGTATGAAGAAGGAAGAAGCGGACACTTACCAGAGTCACGCACCCCTGGTCGGGGCACATCAAAGGCTGGGAGAAGGCGTGGGAGTCCGGCTTCCCCAACGCAACGGACACCCGCCATCTGAGGGCGTCAAAGGGAAGAGGATCAGGGGACATCCGCGAGCCCTCCCAGTCGGCCTCCGGGGTCATCTCCCAAAGCGACAGCCGCCGCTCCGCCAAGGGAAGCACCCTCCGACGGTGGATGGCGGCAACCACTCCCGCAGCGGTGAGTCCCCATTCCCGCAACGCCTCCAAGGCCTGGAGGAGTGGCTCGAGGTTCTTCTGCCTTTCGTGCGGGGTCCCGTGGTGCCAGGCGTCGGTGGCAGCGGTGACTACTCGCTGGGAGAACGGCGGGAGCAACTCGCCGTCGTTCCGAAGGTAGAACCACCGGCGCTGCCACCCCTTGTTCGAGGACGCGAGGATGGCAGGAATATACAGCGACGCCCGCGACTGCCTCAGCAGAAGGGTACAGCCGCCGGCCCGCACCTCTGCACGGACTTTCCTCTCCCCCGTCGGCGAGGCGAAAAGCTCCGCGCAAAAGAAATGGGTCCACAAATCCCAATGGGGGGTGATCCCCAAGTACCCCTCACACACCGCAACGAAGATAGCGGCCTGCGAGATGGAGTTAGGGGTGAGGTTATGCAACTCCACCCCATAGTGGTACAGGATCGCCCGCATGAAGCGGCCCGCCGGCACGCCGAATCCCCGCTCGTGGAAGGAGACAAAGCTCACGATGTACCCCGGCGGTGGGGACGGAGCGGCTCCACCCGCGGGAGGAATCCATTCCGGTCGCTGCTTATCGGTGAGGGGACGGAGCAAACCCTCGCCGACCAGTTCTTCCAGGTCGCTCGCCGTCACCGTGGAAAGGGGCCATGGATCGCGCGGCGGAATGATGGTCACCCGCTCAGCCATCACCGAGCTAAAATGGATGGCGGCGCGAAGGGCAGGAAGGGCGATTCTCTCTTCTCTGGCTAGATCTCTCGGGTTGCAAAAACCTAAGAGGCGGGCAGGAAGCGGAGCAAAGAACCGTCACCGGACCCTCTCCTGGGTATATAAAGACCAAGGCGAGGACGGTTCCAACGTTCCGCCCGGACCGGACGCGGGATTCAAAAACGCGAGGCGAAACGGCCGTTCCTCGAACGGCTCGCGCACGCGCAACGGCCGCCCCGCCAACTACTCGCCCCGTCGCATTGACTCCGCGGCTGGACAGGCGGCGCTTCTGGCAGGAGCAGCGGGCAACGCTTCACCTTCGCCGAAACAACCGCGCCAAAAAAGGTACGCCGCGTCGTTCGGTTTCGTATCCTTTTCCCTTTTTCCTCTTTCTCTATCTCTTGCGACAGGGACCGGGAAAGGGGGATACTCCGAAAGGGATCCTTCCCCGTGAAGGAACCAGGCTCCGAGCCTCCTTACTGATCAGAGGTTCGAAGGCTGGCCCCCCGAAGGGTTCAACAGCCGCCTCAGATCGCGTGGGCCCTACACCCACTACTGGTCAGAGGTTCGAAGGCCGGCCCCCCGAAGGGTTCCACGGCCGCCTCAGGCTACTCGGGCTCCGTGCCCATTACTGATCAGGGGTTCGAAGGCTGGCCCCCGAAGGGTTCACAGCCGCCTCAGACGCCGAGCGAGGGATGACCAGGGGTACGTTCGATACATAACCAAGGCTCGGGCTGCGCTCCCGAGGTACCCTAGGACATTTCCGAGACCAGCGGGAGCGATCTTGCAACGGAATCCCATCGGAGGGAGGCATCGAGCCCTCGGACCCCGTCGCCAGGGGACCGGGTCCGGCAGATCACCCGCAGGTACTTTTGGGCGTGCCTCTGGGCCCCTAGCCGACCCCTAACGAACGGGGCACGGACGTCCACTCGGATTACCCGCTTGCAGCTCACCGGAGACACCATGTTCGGCGCCCATCGAGGGTAACATGGCGCTCTCCCCCCCTCCTCCTTGCGGAAAGGCGACGCAGGGGCGTATGTAAAAAAGCCGAGTCTGTCCCTGATCGCCCTCTTGCCCTGTGCAGAGGCTCGGGGGCTGCTCTCGCAAACCCGGCTCCGGCCAAACCGTTGACAGCGTCAACATACCAGCCCGAGAACTTGGGCCCCGACCGTACACCCGGGCTACGGCCAGCTCGCATGAGGGAACAACCAGACCAGTCGAAGCAATACGCAAGGCATTAAGACCTCGAAGGAGTGAAACCACTCCTCCGAGGCCTCGGGGGCTACACCTGGCGGGTGCGCTCGCGCGCACCCACCGGAACAAAATGCAACCGAGAAAGGCTGGTCCCCTTGCAAAAAAGTGCGACGAAAGCCTCCAAGCGAGTGCTAACACTCCCTTCGAGGCTCGGGGGCTACTGTCGGGGACCATAATTAGGGGTACCCTCAAGACTCCTAATTCTCAGCTGGTAACCCCCATCAGCATAAAGCTGCAAAGGCCTGATGGGTGCGATTAAGTCAGGGATCAGTCCATTCGAGCGACTCGATCACGCCTCGCCCGAGCCTAGCCTCGGACAAGGGCAGCCGACCCCGGAGGATTCCCGTCTCGCCCGAGGCCCCCCTCCAACGGCGGACACATCTTCGGCTCGCCCGAGGCCCTACCTTCGCTAAGAAGCAACCCTGACTAAATCGCCGCACCGACCGACCAAACCGCAGGAGCATTTAACGCAAAGGTGGCCTGACACCTTTTTCCTGACACGCGCCCTCCGGCAGAGCCGAAGTGACCGCCGTCACTTCGCCGCTCCACTGACCGGTCTGACAGAAGGACAGCGCCGCCTGTGCCACTCCAACTGCAGCGCCACTTGACAGAGTGATGCTGACAGGAAGCCAGTCCCTGCCAAAGGCACCATAGGAAGCTCCGCCCGACCCAGGGCTCGAACTCGGGCTAAGACCCGGAAGACGGCGAACTCCGCTCCGCCCGACCCAGGGCTCGGACTCAGGCTAAGACCCGGAAGACGGCGAACTCCGCTCCGCCCGACCCAGGGCTCGGACTCGGGCTAAGACCCGGAAGACGGCGAACTCCGCTCCGCCCGACCCTAGGGCTTGGACTCGGGCTAAGACCCGGAAGACGGCGAACTCCGCTCCGCCCGACCCCAGGGCTCGGACTCGAGCTAAGACCCGGAAGACGGCGAACTCCGCTCCGCCCGACCCAGGGCTCGGACTCGGGCTAAGACCCGGAAGACGGCGAACTCCGCTCCGCCCGACCCAGGGCTCGGACTCGGGCTAAGACCCGGAAGACGACGAACTCCGCTTCGCCCGACCCCAGGGCTCGGACACCGCCCTGGCCTCTGCCGACAACCTCCGCCTCGCCCGACCCAGGGGCTCGGACTCGGCCTCGGCCATGGAAGACAGACTCGACCTCGGCTTCGGAGGAGCCTCCACGTCGCCCAACCTAGGGCACATGCCAGCCACGTCAACAGGAAGCGCCATCATCACCCTACCCCGAGCCGACTCGGGCCGCAGAGAACAAGACCGGTGTCCCATCTGGCTAGCTCCGCCAGATAGGCAATGATGGCGCCCCGCAAGCCTTGTGACGACGGCGGCTCTCAGCTCCCTTACGGAAGCAGGGGGACGTCAGCAAGGACTCGACCGCTCCGACAGCTGTCCCTCCGCCGGGCTCCATTGCTCCTCCGACAGCCACGACATCACACTAGCAGGGTGCCAAGATCTCTCCGGCTGCCACATTGGCATGTACTTAGGGCGCTAGCTCTCCCTCCGCTAGACACGTAGCACTCTGCTACATCCCCATTGTACACCTGGATCCTCTCCTTACGCCTATAAAAGGAAGGACCAGGGCCTTCTTAGAGAAGGTTGGCCGCGCGGGACGAGGACGGGACAGGCGCTCTCTTGGGGCCGCTCGCTTCCCTCACCCGCGTGGACGCTTGTAACCCCCTACTGCAAGCGCACCCGACCTGGGCGCGGGACGAACACGAAGGCCGCGGGATTCCCACCTCTCTCGTGCCGGTCTCCGGCCGCCTCGCTCCTTTCCCCCCTTCGCGCTTGCCCACGCGCTCGACCCATCTGGGCTGGGGCACACGACACTCACTCGTCGGCCTGAGGGACCCCCCGGTCTCGAAACGCCGACACCTAGGGATGGCAGTGGCTAAGGTATCCAATGGACACACAAAAGTTATACCCATATCCACTAGAGAGAAAATAGTACCCCATATCTATACTCATTACCTATCATGGATACAAAATTACGTCATATCCATATCCACCACGGGTTGCGGGTACGATGTACCCATCGAGTACTCGTACCCGGCCACTAACATTATAGTAGACATGATCATTTGAGTCGCAAAAGTAAGCACCGAATACAAACTATTGAAACCTCATACCTCATCGATATTAAAAGATGCTAAAATAACATATTATATTTGTGAGCTAGCATGACAAAATCATCGAACCCAACATAATTTTATTACACGGTTAACGACATTTAGCATTAAATGACAACACCATATATAATCCCATGGATGAGAGAGAACAAGTCTCGTAATCCTAACCCGCATGTCATATGTTAGCGATTTCCTATCGGGTAGCAGGTATGGGACAAGAGAGAATATACCCATGCCCACCATACCCGATGGGTATAACAAAAGACCGAATAAAATACACATGAGTATCAAAATTCGTCATACTCATACCCTAATAGGATTTTTACCCATCAGATATCGGTTTCAGGTATCCATTGTCATCCTTACTATTGCCATGTTTTGGTTCTTCACATAAAACTCAATAGGTGCCCAACAGGAGCTTATCTTTTTTGGCTCTAAATCACTCCAAAATAAGCGTAGACAGACATCGATTCCACAATAAACGATTTGTTCCCTATTCATCTGGTCGTGTCCCTTCCTATCATCGCCCGCTCATGTTTCTTCCCTACCTGCCGCTTCCTCTCTCCCTAGGACTATGGATTCCCAACCCGTCACCAGCCTTCGTCTTGCTGCACGTGTGGTTACATCCTCGTATGTGTAGATATTATAGAGACAATGTTGTTATTATAGTGGTGTTGACTCACTGAAAGGGAAATAGGGTCAAACCTTTTTTCTAAATGATTTTGGTGGTTGAATTGCCCAACACAAATAATTGGACTAACTAGTTTGCTCTAGAGTATATGTTCTACAGGTGCCAAAGGTTCAACTCAAAACCAATACAAAGATTAAAAATGGTTCAAAAAGAAAGGAGCAAAGGAAACCGAAGTGCTCTATGGTCTGGCGCACCGGACAGTGTCCGGTGCACCAGGGAGGATCGATCTCGAACTCTTCAGCTTCGGGTTTCCCAGGCGCAACTCCGCTATAATTCACCGGATTGTCCGGTGTGCCACCGGACTGTCCGGTGCACCAGCGGAGCAACGACTACCTACACGCAACGGTCGACTCTACAAAGTGAACAGTGCAATTCAGATGTCAGAGCAGAAGGTCAGAGGGGCATCGGACTGTCCGGTGTAGCACCGGACTGTCCGGTGCCACATTTGGACAAAGCCTCCAACGGTCGACCAGCTCCAAGCCCTAACGGGAGGATGACGTGGCGGCACACCGGACTGTCTGGTGCGCCCATCGCCAGCAACCTTCTCCAACGGCTACAATTTGGTTGGTGGCTATAAATACCACCCCAACTGGCCACTTCAAAGTGTGGGAGCCCAGCAACATTCCAAGTCATCTAGTTGACATACTCAAGCCCAGCAACATTCCAAGTCATCTAGTTGACATACTCAAGTGATCCTTGAGAAGAAGAAGAGCTCACCGGTCTTGAGTGATCGGTGGAGAGAGGGAAAGGGTTGAAAGAGACCCGTCCTTAGTGGACTCCTCAACGGGGACTAGGCCTTCGAGGGCCGAACCTCGGTAAAACAAATCACCCGTGTCTTGTGTGCTTATTGCTTGTGATTTGTTTGTTCTTTCCCTTTCTAAGTTTTTCTTGCAATATTCTTTGCTAATACTATTTGGTGTTGCTTTAAGTTAAATTCTCATTTAGTGAAGCAACACCTTGCAAGAAAGAACTTGTGTTATTGCTCTTCTTATCAAAGCCCTCTTGTTTTATTCTCATAGACTTATTAGTAGTATTGATTTATCAATTCCTCATTATTTGAAAGCAATACTCGTTATAAGCAAAGGACTTAGTTTTCATACTCCGTTAATTGTGTATCTTGTTCTAACCACTAATCAAGGGATCTAGGTGGGGTGTAATGTTTTAATTTTCAGGTTTCGCCTATCCACCCCCCTCTAGGCGACTTTCAATTGGTATCAAAGCTAGGCACTTCATATTGAGTCTTACAACTCGAAGTGATGGCTCGTAAAAGATCCCAAAAGAACAAGACGACATCTTCCAAGGAGAACAAGGAGGTAACTCTTGAGATATTACTTCCCGATTGTTCTAATTATGGTTTATGGTCCACTAGGGTAATGAATGCTTTTAGGACCGTAGATCCTCAATTAGAACAAATTATAGACAAGAGTATATTCCCCTCTAATTATAATAGAAAAATTATTTCCGAGGAAGATCAAAGATGTTTTCACTTAAACTACCTAGCTTATGACATCTTAAGTAATTCTCTTAGCAATGAAGATTATCATGCCTTCATATCAAATTATAATGAATCCATTCATGATGCGCATGATATTTGGACTAGAATTAAAATCAAATTTAATGAGTCCAAACATGATAGTTCATTTTGTGCTTCTACTTCCTTTGGTCTTTGTGATACTAACCCTTGCAAGGAAGAAGAAAATGACCGATGGAAACCAAATAATGAATCCACCTCTCCAAGAGGTTTGTCTTCCCATTTCGATTCCCACATATGTTGTGTGGCTAATGAAAATGATAGCGGAAGCACAAACGAGGATGAGGACGAAGAAAGAAGCTTCATGCAAGTCTACGCTCGCCTAAGCCAAGAAGATAAGACGGTCATGCTCAAACTTCTAGAAAGAGCGAGAGAGCAAAGCGAAGCTCGTCAAAGGCTAGAAAATATTCTCTCCATGAAAATGCTACACTTTGACGAGTTGACTAAAGAACATGAGGAGCTAAAGTGCTCTCATGTTGATTTGGTCCAAAGGTATGAAACTATTTCAATTGAGCAAGATAACGCTTTACATTGTATCACTCAATTAGTAAATAGGAATGCCTTGCTTAAGGACCAAGTAGAAAAGCTAAAAGATGAGAATCTAGCTTTTCAAGAAAAATATGATATGCTCCTATGTTCTCATGAAGATCTTATGGATGATCATATCATATTAAATATTGCTCATGAGGTTGTGATAGAAAACTTAAAATCCCAACAACCTCACTCATGCACATGTATTCAAATTGAAACTACTTTACCATGTGCTAATGCTTGTTGTCCGTCGACAAGCAAATCTTCCTTTGAGCTAGAATTTGCAGGAACAAACAATGATACACATCAAAAGCTCAAAGAAGAAAATGAGAAGCTAAAAATAAGTTTGACACAACTAAAAGGGAAGTGCATTGCTCAACCTTCTCAAGATAATCGTGATCACATGGTGAAGAAGCTTGAGATAGGAACAACCGTGGCATGCACTAAATCCCTTGAAGAAAATATCAAGGACTTGAGGATTGCCAAGAGGAAGGAACAAAAGAAGAAAATCAATACCTCTTCCAAAAGCCTCAACCATGCCTCCATGAAAGGTAACATCCAAGGTAATAATCAAGTCACACTTCACACTAAGAGAAGTAAGAAGTGTAGTGAATGCTTTGAAAAGGGGCACTCGATTAGGTCATGTCCCTATATTAAAAATGACTTGATTATTAACAAGGATGATAAAGTTTGTTTTAAATGCTCCAAGAAGGGACACTTATTTAGATCTTGTCCCCATTTAAAAAAAGGCATAATGGTAGAAAAGAAAATATTCACTAATCATGTAGCAAGAAAGAAACAAGGAAGGAAGAAATCTTCAAGGCTCGAAGATCTCCTATGCTACATATGTCGAAAGAAGGGACATCAATGCAAAGATTGTCCCATTGGTAACAAACCCCACTCCTAGCTTGTCAATTAATTCTCATGTAACTAGGCAACCCAAAACTTGTGCTAGAAAGGTAATGAGTTTACCTAGTGCTACCACAAAGGACGTTTGGGTTCCTAGGTCTTTGTTGACTAACCTTGATGGACCCATCAAGAGATGGGTACCAAAATATGCTTGACAAGCTTTGCAGGAGAAGGAGATGATATGAAGCTTTGGGGTGCTTGAAAGAGTCAATTCAATTCTTATTAACTCAAGCTATCAATCTTCAATGATCTATATATCCAAGATTGACCCAAAGTTATTTCAAATTGTTATGTCTAAAACTCATATCATCTCGGGGAAGATATTGATGTTGTAGGAAATAAAGAATTATTCTATGCAGAAAAATCAAGGCCTACAACATGGAGGAAAGCCAAAGGATGGTAACACTTATGTTTTTAAGTGCAAGTATCTTAAATTATGATTTCTCATGTGTCTTGTGTAGTCACATAGAACAAGAAGCACTTTAAATGTCTTTAAAATTATGTCATCATTCTTTGAAGAAATTCCTCTTATATGGTAGATTGCATAATCATCATTTCTATATTATGGCAATATACATGCTTTAAATTATTGCAAGTACCCATGGCATGTTTTTCACTAATTATCTTATTATTGCCATGATTCTAGATATAGAGAGATAGTCCAAGTTCTTAAAAGAATTAAGTGTCATGTAAGGAATTCAAATCCTTAGGACACTTATAAAAGGAAAATTCTCTCTATAACTAGAATAGTGGGACTAATGCTTTTATCTAAGTAAACCAAGTAGTCTCACTTGTAGAGAATAAGTTTCTCTTTGGAAGCATGTAATATAACATAAAAAGAACAATCAATCCAATGATTTGTGATGTATTTCTACTTGCTTAAATTGGATATGATTCTTTCACATTTATCGCTTTCCATATAATGAATTAGATTTATTCCCGTAATCTTAAAGGATTATTTATGCTTATTTTATGAGTTAAAATTGAGCATAACATCATCTATAGGATAATCTAGTTCATGCTATGAAGTTTCCACGTTTTAGTAATCTAGCTTTTCATTCCTTATAAAAAAATGGTTACAAAAATAGAAACTAGTGCTTGTGTTACTAACAACATATCTCTTGAGCCTACTTATGAATATCTACAAAAGAGAAAGTGCACAAGCCTCAAGGGTTGCTCTTCACCCAAAGGAAGAAAGGTAAAAGCAAAGGTATGGTAACTCTTTTTCCCATCATTGGTTATCTGCTCTAAATTATCATATTCTATCCATGTGAAGAATAGATTCTTTATTGGACTTAAATTAACTAGATGTGCATTCAATCTCATTTTCAAAAATGCACTTGTCCTTTAGAATCCAATTCATGCCTTTGCTATATATATGTTCTCATATTGATTTGCTTCTAAGTAATGATTACTAAATTCAATATGAAGAAGTAAAATTCCAATGATCGATCAAAATGTTTAAAAGGTGCATATTCCTCTTTCTCAATGAAATGCACCAATGTTAAGGATTTTACTTCATGTCTATGTGACTTATGAATGATGAATTGTTTATATTTCTTAACTAAAGAAATCATCCTTCATCATATACTCCCTTGTGCTATTAACATCTTTCTTGAGTATTTTTAATAAGTTTGGAAGGAAAAAGAAACAACTACAAAGGGAGGACACTCACATGAAAGAGAAGACATCAAGTACAACAACACCTACTTGGACAATAAGATCTTCAAAACAATCACTGGTGAGGTTGTGAGTATTATAAATCCTTTCATAGTGAAAATACTAGGCTTAAGTTGTTTATTGCAAATTTTATGAGCCTTGATCAAGATGTATAATGCTTCTCCCTATTTGTCTTTAGAGTAAATTAATCCATTCAATTCATTCAAATACTATGCATATCTTTAGGGGGAGCCACTTTCTATATCTTGATTATGTTGAGACTATCACTTTATCTTAGTAATTTCATATAGTCTCTTGCATGAGAATGAGTTTCTCATGAAGTATGCTACTATTTTTCAATTCTTATCTTTCACTCTAAAGTAGCATATTTGCTGGATTCTCCTACTCTAAGCTTAATTGATAATCTAATGCGTATGTTGTTCTTTTGATCACATCTGCTATTTGTTTGATCATTGAATAACTTCAATTAACACTCATGTTTCTTAGTGCCGTATATACTATCAATCGATATCTCTCTTGATATGCACTAAGTTAAAAGGAGAATTCATGATACATTTATGCAATTTGTGATCCATTTGATATATGGTAATAATGACTTGGAGAAGGATCACTAGTTGTAGAACTCTCTATTGTGCAAAATATTTCCATACATTTGTCTTAAATATAGGTTTTAAGTAACTAAGGCTAAGGACAAAGCACAATGAAGAGAGCGTCTCTTGTAAAGGTACAAAAGGGTAAAACACTTCCTCTCATTTACACATGTACCTAAATCTTCCTCTTATATACATTTCTTGCATATCTTGTATAAAAGGAAGAGAAATCATGTCTATGTACTAACCCTGCTTCATACCTAGTTTAACTTCTCAAAATCTCACTCCTGCATTAATGCATCTTTGTTTAAACTAGATGAAGTGATTTAATTGTCAAAGAGCTTAAAGCTTAACCTTGTAACGAGGATAAGCTGCCTTTGTTCCAAAGGTGGATGGTCCTTAAGCCTCTTTGAAATCCTTAAGGGTAAATGCTTAAGATGTTTTAACATGCTTTCATAAGTGCATAAACTGTCATGAGCATCACACTAATACTATGACACAATGCACTTCACATTCTCTATGATATAGAATTGTTCTTAGTAACCTAATTATGTGCAACTGGCATTTAAGGCCAAACTATGTTTTCATCTCAATGCACATATTTAGGGGGAGCAATCTATGTTATATAGAACTATGATCATGCTTGATTTGATATATCCTTTGATCATATCTCTTTTATGTCTATGACTAATGTGTTTTCAAGTATATTCTCATGCTTAGTCATAGAATTGAAAGAGAAATGGAGTATTCGGCAAAGACGACGCTTCAACTCAACTCCTTCGGTATTATCCACTCTTTGCCGGTATTCCGCATAGTTCTCCACTTTGGTATAATCTTCACTCTTATTTATTTCCATTGGGGAGAAAGCATTAAGGGCTTATATTTCACTCACAAGTATCCCTTTTTGGCGATTCATGCCAAAGGGGGAGAAAGTATGAGCCCAAAGCAAAAGGACCGCACCACCACCAAATTTTAAAATGAAGTTTTCAAATTGACATCTTATTGTGTTCAAAAAGGGGGAGAAAGTATCTTCAAAAGTCTGTAAAACCCTCTTGAACACTAAGAGGAGAATTTCATTGAGGGAGAGTTTTGTTTAAGTCAAAGGAAAAGCATTTGAGACAGGTGGAGAAAATTTCAAATCTGGAAAATGCTTCTTTCAATCTTATTCATGTACCTTTGACTATTTACAAAAGGTTTTTGTAAAGAATTTGCAAAAACAAAACTAGTGGTGCAAGCGTGGTCCAAATTTTTAAATAATAAGAAGAAAATCATCCATGCATATCTAGTAAAAATATTATATTGGTTTAACTCCAAGCAACCTTTGCACTTACTTTATGCAAACTAGTTCAATTCTACACTTATATATTTGCTTTGGTTTGTGTTGGCATCAATCACCAAAAAGGGGGAGATTGAAAGGGAAATACGGTCAAACCTTTTTCCTAAATGATTTTGGTGGTTGAATTGCCCAACACAAATAATTGGACTAACTAGTTTGCTCTAGAGTATATGTTCTATAGGTGCCAAAGGTTCAACTCAAAACCAATACAAAGATTAAAAAGGGTTCAAAAAGAAAGGAGCAAAGGAAACCGAAGTGCTCTCTGGTCTGGCGCATTGGACTGTCCGGTGCACCACCGAACAGTGTCCGGTGCACCAGGGAGGATCAATCTCGAACTCTTTAGCTTCGGGTTTCCCAGGCTCAACTTCGCTATAATTCACCGGACTGTCCGGTGTGCCACCGGACTGTCTGGTGCACCAGCGGAGCAACGGCTACCTGCGCGCAACGGTCGACTCTGCAAAGTGAACAGTGCAAATCAGATGTCAGAGCAGAAGGTCAGAGGGGCACCGGACTGTCCGGTGCCACATGAGGACAAAGCCTCCAACGGTCGACCAGCTCCAAGCCCTAACGGGAGGATGACGTGGCGGCACACCAGACACGGTCCGGTGGCGCACCGGACTGTCAGATGCGCTTATCGCCAGCAACCTTCTCCAACGGCTATAATTTGGTTGGTGGCTACAAATACCACCCCAACCGGCCACTTCAAAGTGTGGGAGCCCAGCAACATTCCAAGTCATCTAGTTGACATACTTGTTGGGGACTTGTTCTCAAATGCTATGAATCAAGAACAAGGCAACATAAAATGTTAAATATCAAAGCCCTTCGTCCTTTGAATCATTATTTCCCTTCGGATATAATGAATCTAGAACGAAGGTCATAAAGGACATACCCTCATGATCATGATAAAGAAATGGAGAATATTCATGCAAAGTACAAGGAGTAACATAATTTAGGTAAATATAATTATCAATTTATTTCCATTTATATTACTTGTGTAAATAATAATAAATTACAAATGTACCTTCGGCTTGAAGGAATGAGAATACAGGTGTGACACAAAAGTAAATGCCCAGTCAGCGTGAACAGTACGGGAATACTGTTCACCTATTTATAGGCACGGGTCGCAGCCCATGCAAAATTACATTAATGCCCTTTACATTTATCAATAACTCTATAGTAATTCTTCGAGGTCTAATTTGGCTTTTCATCTTTAAGTCGGTTTCCTCTTTCTGCCGTTATGCCGAAGCTCTTCTGCACGTAGCTTCGTGATCGTCTTATCCTTCGTCGTGATCGCCGTCCCAATCAAGCTTCGTCTTAACCATGTTCTTGTATACTCGCAATCTGACTTCGAAGGTACCTGTTCACATATTTCTTTTGGAAAACATAGTCAAATTACGTTTTTGAGGACCTTCGGAAGCCGAAGGCCCCCAACAGTAGCCCCTCGCAATATTAATTTGCTGTACTGATAAATTCATATTGCGATATGGACGAAGGCCTTAAGCCGAAGGTCCGAAAAACACCTTCCCCTTGCTAGAATAGCAATCAGTATTTGACAAGCGGGACCCTCCAGTTTTCAACGCTCTGGGCGTATAAATAAGAGCTCATCCCGAGTTATTTGATACGCTCTCTTGCCAACTGTTTTTACTCACCCAACCTTTAGCCTACGCGCAACAACCTTTGCCCGGTCTTTTAGATTTTAAGGCTTCGGAGTTGAGAGCAGTTTCTCAGCGTTTGCAAGGATGTCTGAAGATAACAATGTTGTTGGTGATTCGAAGCTGAGTCTTTATGAGGAAATGCATCTGGGTTTTCTTCAATCTATGTCGAAGACTAATACAGAGAAGATTACTAGAGAAATTTTGGAAGGTTTATCTGAAGATACTGGTGACAGCGACAGCTATGATGTGGATAGTGGTGGTGAAGACTCCGAAGATCGACCTTGGCGACCAAGCCATGCGGTTTTTGGCAAATCAAGTATTAAAGAAAATCATCTTGTCAACATGAGAGGAATATATTTCCGGGACTTGTCCGTTGTGAGGGCCGACGAAGGAGAGAAGACTTGTCCAACTCCTGAGGAAAATGAAGTCGTAATATTCCGAAGTTTCTTGAAAGCTGGACTGTGATTTCCACTAAGCAGCTTTGTTGTAGAGGTGTTGAAGATATTTGAAATCTACCTTCACCAACTTACCCCCGAAGCAATCATAAGGATGAATATCTTCATGTGGGCCGTGAGAAGCCAAGGCCTGGAACCAGATGCGAAAAGTTTCTGCAACATACACGAATTGTTATACGAGACAAAACCCTGGGGTAAGGAACAGTATCACAACAATTTTGGCTGCTACAGCTTCGGCTCCCGGTCTGGGTCAAGCTGCCCAGTGCCGACCTTTCGAAAGAGGTGGCCTGGCGACTGGATGACGGAATGGTTTTACATGAAGAATGACTTGGAATCACGAGAAGATATAAAGAAGATCATTATGCGTCCCATCTGGCAACGCTTCGGCCTGCGGAGGCCGAAGGTGGAAATGAATGAATCAGCCGAAGAATGTCAGAGAGCCTTCGGAGTTGTTTGCTCTTTTATTGGGACGAGGGATTTGGTCCAAGAACACATTGCCTTCAGAGTATGGCCGCTTGTGGAAAAATGGGAAATGCCGCAGGAGACCATTAAAGAGGCTGACGAAGGTGGACTAGTCAGGCTGAAGTACACTTTTAAGTTCGGAGATAAATTCGTTGAGCCAGATGATGACTGGTTAAAAAGCATTGAAACTGTAAGTGATGAACTACTTGGGGTATATTCAAAGGCCGAAGATACTGCATTGTCAGCAGCCTTCGGAGGCCGAAAAAAGAAGAGACTGAACCGAGTGTTTGACGCAATTGGGTTCGTGTACCCCGACTACTACTATCTAGTGCGGGGTCAAAAAAGAAAGAACACTTCCTCTGCGAAGGAAACTACTTCAGCCGCTCCTAGTGAGCCGGCGCCGAAGAGGAAAAGGGTAAAAGTTCTCACACACCGGCCACGTTACATTGAACTGGCCACAGTGCCTGAGTTCGCCGGTGAGACCTCTTCGGCCACCGAAGCTAAAGAATCAACTCTGCTGCCAGGAATTAAAGAGCTGGTCGAAGAGCCAGCAACAGAAAAGATAGAAAAAGCAAAGACTGAAGAAGCAAAAACATTAGGAGTTTTAAGTGCTTCAGCAAAAATTGAGTCAGAAAAAAGCCAGAAGGGTCCAATAGTGACCCCGAAAAGAAAAAGGATGGTTAATGTGTTAGATGTTTTGGAGACAATTAAATCTTCGAGCATAACTCCAAAGAAAACCATTGGAACTTGTGAAGTGTCTACTGAAGCCTTCGTTGCTGAAACTTCGAAGCAACAACCCGAAGCTGAAGCTGGGCCTTCAGAGCCCTCCAAGGAACAACCTTTGGAAACCGAAGAAACAAAGGTTACAAAGGCAGCATTGGAAGCCGAAAAAATAAAAATGCCAGAGCCAATTTCGGTTGAAGGAATTGACACTGCTGCCCCCGAAGCACCTTCCAACATAAGCGATTACATTGTACGACATGCTTCGGGGAAAAAACTATCTGAAGAAGAGATTTATGAAGCTAATCACTATGCTAGAGAATTAAAATATCCGAAGGCAGCATTAGTGTTCAATGGAACAGACGAAGATGACTTCCTATACTGCCTCCCTGATAATAAAGAATTATCTGTC
This sequence comes from Zea mays, assembly GCF_902167145.1. NCBI lineage: Eukaryota > Viridiplantae > Streptophyta > Magnoliopsida > Poales > Poaceae > Zea > Zea mays. Next base: position 24,579,443 of record NC_050100.1, on the reverse strand, counting down.
TGCCGGGAGATGGCTAGGAGTATGGGTTTCCGAAGCTTGAAGCTGGATTATGCGCTATGACGAAGGAGGATCTTGCGGATAGCCTTGCATACAATAGCCTGAAGGTGCGAGAATTGTATACTTAAAAATTTACAATTTTTGAATCATTCTTTTATTCTTATACTAATTCTTGTATATACAGGGCTTAATATTGAGCAACGCGCTGAGAGTACAAAAGAATGCCGAAGACGAGAGCTATGACATTGCTTTCAATAATCTACGATCAGAGGTTATTAAGCTGAGGAACGAAGCTCTAGAGAAAGATAAAATTCTGCTTACATTGGTGGACAAAATAAAGGAAGACGAAGCTTCCTCCAAAGCTCAAGCTGAAGCCCAAAAACGCGAAATTAAAGATCTTCAGAAACAGTTAGCCAGAGCTAAAGAAGAACGTATACTTGAGGAGACAAAACGAGAGCTTAGTGATCAATGGGCCAATCATTTAGAAATAAATGTTAAAGAGCTTCGTGCATCCCAGAGAAGATGCTATGTTAAATCCATAGAGTGCGTCAAGAAGATAAAATCCAGCTTCGCCAACGTTGGCGCATTCTCTAGCGAAGAGAATTTCTCAAGAGGCAATCCCGAAGGTCCGATGGAATGGATCAGTCACGAAGCTGAGGCCTTCGAAGAAATCCTGAATAGCCGCGGAGACATATGTGCTTTTTCAGGTGCTAGAGGAATTGCTACTGTTTTGGAGAAGAAAGGTTGTGAGCATGTAAAATCTCTAGCGCAATCCGAAGTTACCTTGTCCTCCGAAGACATTAAAGACCCCTCAGCCGAAGCAAGCATGATCGGCGGAAAATTTTTCACTGATATCTGGGACAATGGCGGCCGAGAAATGGCGCAAGAAATTATTCAAAAGAGCGAAAAAGGCATCCACGATGCCAGAAAAGTAGCAGAAGCTGCGGAGAAAAGTACAGAGCCCGAAGGGCAAATAGGTATTAATTAGTGATTTTTATTATGTTGTAATTTTTTATTCCAGACTTTGTTCGCGGTTTGTAATAGTAATATAGTCGTATCTTCTCTTCCCTCAGAACCTGCTGGGGCATCTCCGGGCCCCCACCCGAAGGGGGACGATGAAATTAGAAAAATGGCCGAAGCCATTATGGACAAAGTTGTCGACCAGCTACTGAACGAAGCTGTGGAAATAGTTCTTAAGGAGGATTAAATGCTATTGTAGAAACATTTGGAACGTAACATGTGTAATACATTGTAACTTTGAATGTAATATATAATCTATTTATAGTTTTTAATTCTTTACGATGCATGAAATTTTGCATACATACCATTTTTGAGCATTCGGCGAAAAAACACCTTCCCTTCTTTTCATGCTTCGTGAAGAAAATCTTCTCTGTATCACAAGAATTTACATGCTTCTCTGATGAAGAATATCCAAGCTTCGTGAAATATTCTCCGAAGCTATAAAAAAGTTTTGTGTTGCCTTTCTAATGAAGCTACACTTCTTCTCGATTTATCTTGTGCCTTAGCACGATTTTCTCTTTTCCAAAATATTCTCCGAAGATCAACACTGTATCCCCCTCTTGTTCCACATGCAGTATGCTGTATGATGCTTATGTTATGCAGAATGATGTGATGATGTTATGTTATGCAAAATGATATTTGTGCCGCGGATACATATCCCTGTAATAGAGCACACACACTTTTTTATATCAGCGCTGAATTTTCGCTGTAAGCCTCCCTTAGGAGCTTCTTCGCCTTTTACTTTCAGCGGAATCAGCGTTTATTTTTCGCTGTAAGCCTCCCTTAGGAGCTTCTTCGCCTTTTACTTTCAGCGGAATCAGCGTTTATTTTTCGCTGTAAGCCTCCCTTAGGAGCTTCTTCGCCTTTTACTTTCAGCGGAATCAGCGTTTATTTTTCGCTGTAGGCTCAGAAAACTTACTCTGCGCTCCCTTAGGAACGACTTTTTACTGTTTCGAACAATTTGCACTATGTCCGTTAGAACAAATTTTTTGATAATACAAAGGTCCTTCATGCCACCATAAATTCGTATGCTTCGGCAACTCAAGCCTATGGAAAAGACATATTTTTATTATGGTAAAAGACGAAAGTGTTACAAGAAATTGAAAAACGATAAAAGACACTTAAGCTTCCCATAATTGTTTCTTATTAACAAAAAAGTAATACTGAATGTAAAAATACGAAAAAACTGCTGTTGAGGTAGGATATTTATCAATAAATGTGCTTCGACTCTGGCACAGTGCTATTGACTGTGCGAGCTTCGGACTCCTCTCTGAAGTCCCTCTGAAGGTGATTGTGCTGACTCCCTTCTGGCTGCTGTCCTCGCTACGTCGGCGGTGGTGGTGGAGGCTGTTGCCAAGATGCATGGGGTTGGCTTGCCGAAGCAACAGAAGCTGCAGGGTGGTTGCCTACATATTCTGGAATATAAGGCGAATGATACGAAGCAGTATGCATGACCTGCTTCGGCTGACTTTGTTGCGATGCTGCTTCTGCTATCTCCTTCTGCTTCTGGATGGTAACGTGGCACATCCTGGTGGTATGACCCTTGTCTTCACCACAGAATAGGCAGTAAATTTTTCTTGGCTGATCTCCAAACCTTCCCCCGAAGCCCCTGGCGCCTCTGCCCCTTGGCGCTGACGGCCGAAAAGAACTTTGCTGCTGCCCCGAAGCTTGTGAAGAGTATTGTGGCCTTTGCTGCTGGCTCCCTCGATTATCACTTTGAGTAGAGTTATGAATTGACCTAACATGCCTCGGGTGAAATCTTCCTCCGAAGCCCCTGGTCATCTCAGAGAACCTGAATGCTTCCTCCCTTCTTTGGCGGAAGTCATTGTCAGCTCGAATATACTCGTCCATCTTCTAGAGCAGCTTCTCCAAAGTTTGTGGTGGCTTCCTGGCAAAGTATTGCGCTGAAGGTCCCGGCCGAAGCCCCTTAATCATGGCCTCAATGACAATTTCATTGGGCACTGTTGGCGCCTGTGCCCTCAGACGCAGAAACCTTCGGACATACGCCTGAAGGTATTCTTCATGGTCCTGGGTACACTGGAAGAGAGCCTGAGCGGTGACTGGCTTTGTCTGAAATCCTTGGAAGTTGGTTATCAACATATCCTTCAGCTTCTGCCAAGAGGTGATTGTCCCTGGCCGGAGAGAGGAGTACCAGGTCTGAGCGACACTCTTGACGGCCATGACAAAAGACTTTGCCATGACTGCAGTATTGCCACCATACTAAGATATGGTTGCTTCATAGCTCATCAAAAATTGCTTCGGGTCTGTATGACCATCGTACATGGGGAGCTGGGGTGGCTTGTAAGACTGGGGCCATGGTGTAGCCTGCAATTCTGTTGAGAGAGGAGAAGCATCATCGAAAGCAAAATTTCCATGATGGAAATCTTCATACCAGTCGTCCTCATTGTAAAAGCCTTCTTGATGAAGCTCTCTGCGCGGAGGCCTTCGGTTCTGATCATCTTGAACAAGATGACGAACCTCTTCCGAAGCTTCATCTATCTATCTCTGAAGATCAGCTAGACGAGCCATCTTCTCCTTTTTTTCGTTGCACCTGCTGCTGAAGGATCTCCAGATTTTGAATCTCTTGATCCAAGTCGTCCTCCGGAGGCGTTGGACTAACGACCTTCCTCTTCTGGCTTCGGGCCTCCCTAAGGGAAGGGACGTCCTGATTGGGGTCCAGCGGCTGCAGAGTGGCAGCCCCTGTTGCTGAAGCTTTTTTCGGCGGTATGACGAAGATGATGCTTGCCGAAGGTATTCAAAGCACAAGAAATGGAAGTGAGTTCACCTGAGGTGGGCGCCAATGTTGGGGACTTGTTCTCAAATGCTATGAATCAAGAACAAGGCAACATAAAATGTTAAATATCAAAGCCCTTCGTCCTTTGAATCATTATTTCCCTTCGGATATAATGAATCTAGAACGAAGGTCATAAAGGACATACCCTCATGATCATGATAAAGAAATGGAGAATATTCATGCAAAGTACAAGGAGTAACATAATTTAGGTAAATATAATTATCAATTTATTTCCATTTATATTACTTGTGTAAATAATAATAAATTACAAATGTACCTTCGGCTTGAAGGAATGAGAATACAGGTGTGACACAAAAGTAAATGCCCAGTCAGCGTGAACAGTACGGGAATACTGTTCACCTATTTATAGGCACGGGTCGCAGCCCATGCAAAATTACATTAATGCCCTTTACATTTATCAATAACTCTATAGTAATTCTTCGAGGTCTAATTTGGCTTTTCATCTTTAAGTCGGTTTCCTCTTTCTGCCGTTATGCCGAAGCTCTTCTGCACGTAGCTTCGTGATCGTCTTATCCTTCGTCGTGATCGCCGTCCCAATCAAGCTTCGTCTTAACCATGTTCTTGTATACTCGCAATCTGACTTCGAAGGTACCTGTTCACATATTTCTTTTGGAAAACATAGTCAAATTACGTTTTTGAGGACCTTCGGAAGCCGAAGGCCCCCAACAATACTCAAGCCCTCCCAACCACTTCTATTCATTGATCCATCCTATACATAAGATTTAGACCACTACAACCAACACAAGTGCCACAAAAGATAGAGCAAGCAAGAGAGAGCTACTCATTTGAGTTTAGCACTAGTGCCTTGTGAGATTCACTGAGAGATAGTGTGTGCTTCATCTTTGTGTTCATTTGCGCGTGGAGTTTTGACTCCCATTGAACTTCCTCCAAAGTTTTGGAGGCTTGTAAAGCTAGCAAGAGACACCAAAGTGTGTGGTGGTCCTTGCGGGGTCTTAAGTGATCCTTGAGAAGAAGAAGAGCTCACCGGTCTTGAGTGATCGGTGGAGAGAGGGAAAGGGTTGAAAGAGACCCGTCCTTAGTGGACTCCTCAACAGGGACTAGGCCTTCGAGGGCCGAACCTCGGTAAAACAAATCACTCGTGTCTTGTGTGCTTATTGCTTGTGATTTGTTTGTTCTTTCCCTTTCTAAGTTTTTCTTTCAATATTCTTTGCTAATACTATTTGGTGTTGCTTTAAGTTAAATTCTCATTTAGTGAAGCAACACCTTGCAAGAAAGAACTTGTGTTATTGCTCTTCTTATCTAAGCCCTCTTGTTTTATTCTCATAGACCTATTAGTAGTATTGATTTATCAATTCCTCATTATTTGAAAGCAATACTCTTTATAAGCAAAGGACTTAGTTTTCATACTCCGTTAATTGTGTATCTTGTTCTAACCACTAATCAAGGGATCTAGGTGGGGTGTAAAGTTTTAATTTTCAGGTTTCGCCTATCCACCCCCCTCTAGGCGACTTTCACTCACAATACAAGTAAGGATCATAGGTAAATGCATGTGTCGGTGTTCAGACTAAGGGTCCTAACCAACTAATAAATAATGTCGCGTGTCTAGAATATAGATGGTGTGCGAGTTGACACAAGTAGTTTATCCTGGTTCGGGCGATGCAAAGCCCTACTTCCAGCAGAGGGGGATGAGGCTTATATTACTCGCACCTGAGTGCGTGGAGTAGGGATTACAAACACGGTGGGAGAGGGAAGGTTCCCAAGTCCCTGGAACTGATTAAGGTAAGTGCCAATATCCTAAGACTTAGTGGAAAACGACTAAGTGTTCCTCTGTGTGCCTTGCTTGCCCCTTGGAAGAACTACACTGCCCTATTTATACATGTAGGAGATGTACACTGCAAAGCCTAGGGTTGTTGTATTCCAAGGGAAGATGTCCCACGTCCTATAAGCCGATGTGGCGGTGCACTGCATTGGTAACTTGTACCTGCTGATTTCCTGCTGAGAGCCAAGGCAGAGGCCGAGGGGTTGGCCATACACCCGAGCCCCCGGGGGAGGGGTTGCCCATACCGTAGCTGTTGTAATAGCGACATGGTATGGGTAAAAGCCTGCTTACGAGTGCGTCAGCGTCCCTATGCGGGGTGACGTCGCCATTCCTTGCCACGTTTATTGAGGTCAGAGCCTTGCTCGGATGAGGTGGAAGTCTTTTCGAGGTGTTGGTCGAGCCATCCTTTGACGTGTGCCGCAGTCAGCGGAGTGGCCGCCCGCGGGATTCGTGGTAGAGCAGGTAGCTGAGGCTGAGCTCGAGCGAGATGGAGAAATCACCCAAGGCTGAACTCAGCATCAGCGAGACGGAGATTGCGCCCGAGGGCCGGATTCAGCGTCAGGCGAGGCAGAGATTTGCGCCCGAGGGTTGGTCTGCTTCACCCGTCGTATTAAATGTCCCAACAGGGGATGGCAGCCGGCGTGCATGTACTATAGCGGGGGGTGTAATCATGTTGTTGCGTCTAGATATGTCTGTTGTCTTGTTATCCACCGTGCTCCTGTTGCCATGGCGTGGGGTAGGTATGGCTCAAGACTCGACACCTGAAGATGGTGCCGATGTATTCTTTATATAGATGAGCCATGCATGGCTGTTACACGGTTGGAGAAAATCAGGGGAAGAGATAGAGATGGAGATGCAGCTCGAAGAGGATAACAATCCTAGCTTATCTGATAAGCACAATATCTAATATCTTCCAATACCCCCTCAATCTGGACGCAGGGAAGTGACGTTCAGATTGGTCCTAAACAATGAAAACGATGAAGCTAGCAAGGCTTTTGTCATCACATCAGCAACTTGATCTTTCGTTGAAACAATACGAACATCCAACTGTCTAGTAGCCACACGCTCCCGAACAAAATGATAATCCACCTCAATGTGTTTAGATCGGCGATGAAAAATAGGATTGGCACATAGATATGTTGCACCAATGTTATCACACCACAGTTGTGCAGCTCGAGGCTAAGAAATTCGAAGCTCTCTTAGCAGTACTTGCAACCAAATCAATTCAGCAGTAGCATCAGCAATTGATTTGTATTCAGCCTCAGTGCTTGATCGAGATACGGTTGATTGCTTACGAGAATTCCAAGAGACAAGGTTTGAGCCAAAATAGACAACATATCCTCTAGTGCTACGTCTGTCATCTTGGTCACCAGCCCAATCAGCAACCAAGAAAGCACTAAGTAACTCGGAATTGCTCTTGGCAATATGAAGACGAGTGTCCCCTAAGTACCGTAATATCCTTTTTACCGCACTCCAATGAACAGATGTTGGAGAGGCCATATATTGGCACACACGATTCACACTGAAAGCAATATCCGATCGAGTCAATAATATGTATTGTAGAGCCCCCACAACGCTTCTGTATTTCATAGTATCCTCAGAAGAGAGAGGTTCCCCATCTGTCAGTTTGAGCCGATCAGTGGGCAGCATCGGCATAGCAACTCCTTTAGAAGTCAGCTTGTTGGTTTGTGTCAAGAGATCGGATATGTACTTGTGTTGTGACAGTAGAATCCCAGAGGACATACGAGACACTTCAATGCCTAGAAAATATGCCAAAGGTCCCAAATCTTTGACCGCAAAGTCAGTTCGCAACTGATGAAGCAAATTTTCAATAGCCGATGAAAATGAACTTATGATGATGATGTCGTCAACATATATGAGCATATACATAAAGAGATTTGGCTTGTGAAAAATAAACAGAGACACATCGGCTTTAGACGGGGAGAAGCCAAGGGCAACCAACTTCTTGCTGAGACGAGAAAACCAGGCTCGCGGAGCTTGTTTCAACCCATAAAGTGACCTATCCAATTTGCAAATATAATTAGGGTGGGCCTTATCCACAAAGCCCGGGGGTTGCTTCATATAAACGTCCTCTTCAAGAAACCCATGCAAAAAGGCATTTTGAATATCAATTTGCCGAAGTGTCCATCCTCTAGAGCAAGCCAACGAGAGCAATAAACGAATAGTAGTAGGTTTAACAACCAGACTAAATGTGTCAGAGTAATCAATGCCAAACTGTTGTTTAAATCCTTTAGAAACTAATCAGGCTTTATACCGATCAATAGAACCATCTACTTTCTGCTTCAATTTGAAGACCCATTTGCAGTCAATAATGTTGAGACCTAGACGAGGGGGAATCAAGTGCCAAGTCTTGTTTTTAAGGAGAGCCTGAAACTCATCAGCCATAGCCTGCCTCCATAGAGGATGCTTTAAAGCAGTAACATGAGATGTCGGTTCAGCAGATGAAACCCAGGCCACAGAATAAGACACTGTACCATCAATCCTCAATTTTGGTCGTCGAATATTATGTTGAAGTCTTGTTCCATAGCGATGTGCGGGAGCAGAAGGGGGAAAAACCTCAGTCGAACGGGCCAAATTTTCATTTGCAGTACCACCTGTAGGCGCCTACTGATCAGATGGAATCACAGTCGATTCAGGGGACCCTTCCAGGTTGGTAGGCAGATAATCCGAAGTTGGCGTGTAAGCGACTGGTTCAACATCCGGGTAAGACGCCGGTGCCATCGGATTTTCTGCAGATTCCAAGGACGCTTGCACCTGCACAGTTGATCGGGCCATCGGATTTTCTGCAGATGTCATGTTAGTAGGAACAAACCACATATGATCATAATCAAATGAACTAATGCCACCCAAATGAGACGATCGTGAGTTACTAGGAAGGATTGAGTAGGCTGGGAAGATGTGTGATGACATTTGCTAAATGGAAAAAGACCTTCATCAAAAATGACGTCACGAGAGATATAAACACGCCCAGAAGTGACAACAAGACATTTGTAGCCTTTAGGAATGGAACTATAGCCAATAAAAACACACTCCTTAGATCGGAAAGAGAGTTTGGTGCTGTTATAGGGACGCAGGTGTGGCCAACATGCGCACCCAAAAATGCGTAGCATGGAATAATTTGGAGGTGTATGGAAAATCCTTTCTAAAGGAGTGGTATTGTCGATCACATGACTCGGAAGCCTATTAATTGGATAGGTGGCTGTTAAAAAAGCTTCATCCCAGAATTTTAAGGGAACATGGGCATGTGCAAGAAGGGCTAAACCTGTTTCCACGATGTGGTGATGCTTGCGTTCCGCGGAACCATTCTGTTGGTGCGTATGGGGGCAAGACACACGATGACCAATGCCAAGAGAACAAAAAAATTTATTGTGAACAGATTGATATTCCCCACACCAATCAGACTGCACAATTTTGATTTTAGTTTCCAATAGGCGTTTAACATGAGCTTGGAATTGCAAGAATATTTTAGCAACTTCAGAACGGTTATGCAATAGATATATCCAAGAAAACTTGCTAAAATCATCAATAAAACTTATATAGTATTTATATCCGCCAACAGACGTAGGAGCAGGGCCCCAAACATCAGAAAAGACCAACTCTAAAGGGCGAGTAGAGCGATGAGTGGATAAACTATAGGGTAATTGATGACTCTTAGCAAGCTGGCATGCATTACATACTGAGGAATCTAAGAGTTTGGAGTAAGGAATTTTATTAAGAAATAAGATAGACTGAACTACTTGGCTATAAGGATGGCCTAGCCTAGCATGCCAATGTGCGCGACTGGTGGATCTACTCATGAGAGCATGAGATAGGGTCTTGACATCGGCAGATGAGATAGGGTAGAGGCCACCTTCACAACGTCCTTCAAGAAGTTTGCTCCTTGTGTTGCGATCCTTAACCAAAAAAGACCATGGATGAAATTAAAAAAACACATCATTGTCACGTGTGAATTTATGAACGGATAAAAGGTTTTTGGTGATATTTGGAACGTGAAGAACATCACGAAGTGCAAGTGGGCGATCATTAGATTCAATTGAGGAATGACCAATATGTAGAATCTGCAAACCTGCACCATTGCTGACTTGGACCTGTTCTCCGCCATTGTAGCGTTCACGGATGGTCAAACGGTCAAGAGCACTGGTGATGTGATCCGTCGCCCCGGTGTCATTATACCAGTTTGTGTCAACCGTGTACGAAGTGGAGGCAACAACAGCCGAAGGGGGATCTTCATTGTAGGATTCATCATTCCTGTACCAGCACCGAACTGTTGTGTGGCCAGTCTTACCACAAATTTGGCAGATGGGCTGGAACGGGGAGCACCACCACGTCCCCGACTACGGCCACGACCACCACAGCCTCGACCATGATTACCATGTCCGCCACGCCTAGCGTAATTTGCAGACGAACCAATGTTCAGCTGCATGTCGGTGATATGCTGCAGTTGTCGAGCTTCGAACGCTAGGAGGTGTGCGAAGACATCATCAAGGGAAGCAGGCTCGGTTCTGGTGGTTAGCGACGTAACAAATGGATCATATTCAGCGGGAAGACCGGCGAGTAAATATGCAATCACCTCATCATCACACAGGATTTCATTGGCAACAGCAAGTTCAGTGGCGATGCCTTTTATCTTCCGAAAATAGTCAGCTGCCGAAAGATCATGCTTCTTCGCAGTGGCGAGCTGAACCCAAAGTTGTAGTGTTCGGGCCTTCGTGGAGGAGGAGAACTGGCGCTGCAGAGATTCCCAAACTTCCCTAGATGAGGTGGTCGTGATCACATCACGGAGAATGTCTTCCGTCATGGAAGATAGAAGCCCACTGAGGAGCTGCTGGTCGGCATCATACCACTTGATGAAGGCCGGATTCTGGACCATCTCGGCACCGGCTGTAGAAGACGACGCAACAACCGTCGGTGGTGCTGGCAGGGTGCCATCAAGAAACCCCATCAACTTTATGCTGCGGAGATATGAAAGGAGTTGGGCTCGCCAGAGTAGATAATTGGATTTGGTGAGACAGATGGTGATCGCATGATGCAGCAGTATGGTAGGAGGGGAAGGCATGTTGTTGGTCGAGTGAGACATGGTGGCAGGGGTGGAGGCGGAAGAAAAAGTTGAGATGATGGACATCTATTGAACCATTGGCTCCGGTACCATGTTAATATGGCTCAAGACTCGACACCTGAACATGGTGCCGATGTATTCTTTATATAGATGAGCCATGCATGGCTGTTACACGGTTGGAGAAAATCAGGGGGAGATATAGAGATGGAGACGCAGCTCCAAGAGGATAACAATCCTAGCTTATCCGATAAGCACAATATCTAATATCTTCTAATATGCACATTAAATGCGAGTATTCCCCACCTGTTTTCGTTCGCCTTTTGTCTTATCTGCCTAGGATCAGCTCGGGCGAGACAGACAGAGCGATGGTGAATTCGGGCAAGGCGGAGTTCTGCCTGAGGTGGGAGTCTCTCGGGGAGAGGCCTCAGATTAGGAGCTATATCTCAGCTGATTCCCCTCGGAGGTTATGTCCTTACTTCTCCTGAATGCGTCTTTCGTAGGGATAATCTGGGTACCTCTAATTATCACCCCCGACAGCATGTGTCGCTGCTGCTAGTATATGCAATGAATTGATGGCTTATGACTACTTTTCACTAGTACAATTTGGCTTTATACAAGCGGTAGGCTTTTTACATCACAGGCGGTTCGGTTAGAAAATCGCCTAGGATGTCCCAGGCTATTCGAACCGACTGTGATGTATTAGTATCACAAGCGGTTTTTGTTTAGGACCGCCTGTAGTGCTCTATTATTTTCACAAACGGACCCTAATGAAAAACCGCCTGTGATTATGATTTGATTACCATATTAATATTTTAATTTTTAACAGAAATATGAAATTACAATTTAAATGAATTAATATTTTAATTTTTAACAGAAATATGCAAATACAATTTAAATGAATTAACATTTAATTTTTAACAGAAATATGCAAATACAATTTAAATGAATTTTAATAGCACACATAGATAACTAGAGAGATTTTAAATTAATTGGAAACCACAATGCATAGTCGATCATACATGATAACAAATACATTTTAATTCATACAATTTTTCATGAACTACCATTTTTTTGCATGTATGGCTTTAAGTTCTTATCAATTTTTTTCCACACGCTTGATTCTCTCTGGACGGTTAAAGACGAACATCTCTTCATACTTATTGTATTCCTCATCTCCGTCTCCCACATTCTCAACTCCAACAATTTTTTGCTTTCCAGAAATAACTACATGCATCTTCTCATCTGCTGGATCGAGTACATAGAACACTTGTGCAACACATTCGGTGAGAACCCACGGGTCATCTTTATATCCTACTTTCTTTAAGTCTACTAGTGTGAGTCCGTAGTTATCCACTATGTGACAGAACCTCCCAAGTAATTAGACCCACCTATAGTTGTCCTTGTCCAACGGACTTCAGACAACCCTGTAGGTGCCCCTAAGTTACTTGACAAGCTCGGTATCTTTCCTTACCTCACCAGGAACATTTCACCCGTCTTGCAGACATTACAGAACATCGGAGATAAAGAAATGCGGAAGCGAATTACATAAACTTACATTTATTTCAAAAGCAAGCTTGAGTTATTTTATTACAGACCAGACTAAAAGTGAGTGCAGAGTAGTAATATTATACAAACCAGGGGAGGCACAGACTCCTCCCGATAAGCTATAAGCAAAAGATCCTAAGTGGAGGACCGAATCCTCCCGCACTTCAGTCTTGTTTTTCTTCTTTTGGAACCACCTTGGCACAGAAGCAGCAAAAGTCTGCTACTTCCTCACCTAAAAACAACGAAGGGATAAACCCTGAGTATGGAATTACTCAGCAAGTCTTACCCGACTAAAGAAAAGACTCTCAAGGGTATGCTGGTTATATGGGAGTCAAGGTAAGGCTTCTCAATAATCAAGGACTCTGTTTTGTAGAAATGCTTACTAAAGTGGATCCTTAAAAATCCAATTTTATTTGTCAAGTTAGGTAAAATTACCTGCACTAGAGTTCTTTCTACCCTAGTTCAATCACTGGTCCTGTACTAGCCAATTTCTCAACAAAAACCCTTTATCTTTAGTGGAATGCTACGTGTAAGTCAGTGGCCAAGTCTCCATAACCGCGGAGGTACGGCGATCCGAATCGATTATACTCAGCTGAGGATCTCCAATCAAACGACATATGTAGCACTTAACCCTTGCATATGTCAACCCGCCACCGGGGTTCTTAAGACCGGATCAGGTTCACGCAAACCGAGAGCACAGCTACACCACCGTCCAGCCTCTTTCCACGGAGGGTACACACTACTCTCGCCACCGCTCCACGCCCATTTCGTGTTATCTTATTCCGGCCTTAGTCTACCCGAGGCAAGGCTTACCCATGACGAGGCATGTGACCAGTTAAAGGGTCCTCGGTCAGCAGGCCTACATCGACAAGGTCCTTAATCGACTCAGACGGAGACACTACACCGAGACTCTCTTCTCGTGCAAGTCACCCGCCCGGTCTCAACTTAATTATTTCAAACCCAAAGTTTGGTACCTGGCAGAGGTACATCTTTTCCGATGTTGAACCCATCAAGGCCTTGATGGATCCACCATCAAATTTTATTTTCAAAAACATCCCACCCACTTTTGCCACATCATATTTTGTAAAAACAAAACCTTTTGTTTTTCTAAAGCAAAGCTAAGCATCAAAATCTTTTGTAAAATAGGTGATTAAGGAAGGTAATCAAATTCAAGGAAGGCAATGCAGGAATGGTTTTATCAAGCAACTCCTATCGCCTAATGCAGCAATCAAGTGAGAAAGATTTTAAAATAGCAAGGAAGGTAGCAAATGCACCGGGGCTTGCCTTCATTTACAGGTGATTCGGGTTCGGTTCCACAGATATCGAAGTAGAAACTATTTCCGGCCTGGGATTCCGAAGGTGGTGGTGTCCTGTCTTCGGGGACTTCTATCTCTTCTTCACGTTCTAATCATAACCATACATAAGTATAAGAATGGATGCCATGGGATGCTTATGAGGATGCAAAGATAGCATAAACTTATTATTTATGTCTTGAATACAACTTTCCTTCACGGAGTTCCGGGAACTTAGGGTTTCCGGAGTCGGTAAAGGAGTTCATAGGGCAGGGGGGGTGTTTTGGGGTTTGGTGATCAAACAAGGTCCAAATCAATTCAAACTCTACCCAAGGCTTCTAAATATTATGAGGAACTCATATAAAAATTTTGAGCATTTTTGGACTTACCAATTATTTTCTAAAAATCTATAACCAAGACTTTTAACCACTTTAAATACCTCAAAATTTCTTACTTCCACTAAAAATCACAAACTTATTTTTACTAAATTCTAGGGAAAATAACAAGCCTAGGAAAATTAGTTTCACAATTTTAGCATTTTTCTACATTTTTCTACATATTTCTAAAGCTCTGTTGTAAAAGAAAAAGGAAAATGTTCCAACAGTGATGGGCTAGATTCAGCCCAGCGGCCCAGTTCCAGGGAGGAAAGGCGCCCGCGCGCCCGCGCGCCCTGGCGGTTTTGCGCAGAGACCCTCACGTCTTTGTCTAACAGCGAACGAGCCCTTTCACTATTTTGAGGAGTCACTGACACTTCACAAAAAGACCCTCCGGTTTCTATCTATTCACGATTTGAAGTCCACGACGCCGTTCAAGCGTGGCCGTGCTCCGGCGAGCATCTACGCCGGCCAATTAGGGCAACGGCAGGGTCCTCCGAGCAGCGGACACGGAATTAACACTACCCCGACCATTTTCCCCAACCCAATTGCACAAATAGTGAGCTATCAAGCTCTGTCCGCGTGAACCGAATGGGTGGCGGACAGTTGATCATGTTCCTGGTGATTGGTGAGCTCGCAGTTCAAATTGGTGGTTCAGCGAGCATCGAAGGCATGTGAGAAAGCTTAAACGAGGAAGCAGGGGACAGGAGCTGACCGGAGTTGGGCTGGCGACGGTGAGTTTGGTTTCACAGTGGCGGAAGCTTGAATTGGGGGAAACACCGAATTCAAGCAGATGAGTGGATGATTGTGGCCGATTAGCGGTGGTTAGCTAGCGGACTACCTCACGGAGCTGGACACGGGCTCAATTTATAGGGAGGATGGGCGGTGGTGCTCAATTTGGATGAAGATGTGCGGCGGCCGGAGATAGGGAAGAACCCTGGGCGCGGTGAATACGTGTCCAGAGGCGTGGCAATCTCCCCGGCGACGATGGGACGGCCCAAGGGAGTCACGGCGACACGGTAGAAAGCTAGGCCACGCGGCGTAATGCCGGGAAGCGGCGGTTCTCCGGCGAGCTAATCTGCTCCAGCCGCAAAGAGGGAGAGAGGACCACGGGGGTCACCGGAGTGATCGCCAGCGCACGGGCGGTGAAGATCTTTTACCCCACGAGGTTATCCATTAGTTATGAGCGCGAATCCGGACGGCGGCAGCACGAATCACGGCGGAGGAAGCCGTCGGCGGTGAGGACAGCCGCGCTGGCGGTCTGATCCTCAACAGAGCACTGTACCATGGAGAACACCAATGCAGAGCGACTGACAGAGCACAATGGAGCTTCATTTTCTCCAGTTTTTATGTGGAACCAATGTCAACTTTTTGCAGCAAAGTTATAGAGCTATAATCCATCTATCATTTTGCTACAATGTGTATTCGCAAAAGGTCACTGGATCCAAATCAAAATCGAGCTCAAAGTTCACCTCATAACACTGTAACTCTGAAATTCAAACTTCAAGCAGTCTGACAGCCCATCTTTGATTGGGTTTTTCTCCCAATTTCACATAAGACCATGGCTTGAATCCTTAAACAAAGTTGTTCCCCTAAGATTGATCTTCAACTTTGATGTAGTCACCTATCATGAATTCTCACTATTTTGAAAGCTACACAGCCCCAAAGTTGGGCCTACAACCCTGTTTTCAGACTTAGCATAGGAATCAAAATCAAGGTCCTTTTTGCAAATGGGTCCAAAACCTAGGGTTTGGCTTTCAAGTCCACATATTTGTGAACCAATTGACTTCAAATACTTATTTGGTTTGGTTTTTGCACTTTAGCCCAAAAGTGGGCTAATTTTGCATATAAGTCCCTAGGGTTTGGTTTCAGGGTTTTCCAGGGTTCCAATTAGGGTTTCTGGTATCCCAGGGGTATAAAAGTGATTCAAGTTTGTTCTTGGGGTCATTTTATGACTTTTACCCTAAAGCTTTTAGGTTTTCTTAACTTGGGTTAAGTTTTACCCCTTTAATCACTATTTAGGGTTAAGTCCATTAACCAGGGTTTCATTTGCAAAAACATTAAAACAATACAACTTGTTTGAAATTTTTGCCTAGTGAATGCACTCTAGGTGTGTCACACATATGCAATGCCAATGCTTATGATGCCATGCTCAAGTTTTAGTTATAGTAACACCAGGGGTGTTACATCCTTCCCCCCATAAAAGAATCTCGTCCCGAGATTAAAAGTCCTAGGGTAAGTAATGGTAAAGGAAACACATCACATTTTTATTTCCTTATTTTTGGTACAAGACAGGGGTGATGTGGGGGTCACTTCTTCATTACACAGCTATACTGACTTTACAATTTACATGAGGCTAGAAAGCCTGGGAAATTCTTATCTAAAAAGTCTTGGGTTTCCCATGTAGCCTCATCTTCAGAATGCTGGTTCCACTGTATCTTGTAGATCTTGAGAGTCTTTCTTCGGGTAACCCTGTCCTTTTGATCCAGAACTCGAATAGGATGTTCCGAGTATGTTAAATCTGGTTCCAGGACAACATCAGTCACTTCAACGGTTCGATCAGGAACCCGAAGACACTTCTTCAATTGTGACACATGGAACACATTATGCACAGCAGACAATGTTTCGGGGAGTTGAAGTCGGTATGCCACTGGTCCACATTGCTCAAGCACCAGGAATGGACCAATGTACCTGGGTGCAAGTTTCCCTTTAACCCCGAAACGCGATACACCTTTCATTGGTGAGACATTCAGGTAAACATAGTCTCCTTCCAGGAAATATAAGGGCCTTCGCCGTTTGTCTGCATAACTCTTTTGACGAGCTTGTGCCTTCTTCATATTATAAATAATTTTCTGAACCTTTTCTTCGGCCTCCTTTACCATATCAGGCCTAAAGAAGCATCTTTCACCAGGTTCAGACCAATTTAGCGGAGTTCGACACCGACGTCCATATAAAGCTTCAAAGGGTGCCATCTTAATACTTTCTTGATAACTGTTATTGTATGAAAATTCCGCTAAGGGCAAACATTCATCCCATTTTGGTGAGAAGTCCAGGACACATGCCCGTAGCATATCTTCAAGTATTTGGTTCACTCTCTCAGTCTGTCCGCTGGTTTGAGGATGATAGGCCGAACTGTGGAGTAACTTAGTACCCAAGGAGTTGTGAAGTGCTTCCCAAAACTTGGCTACAAATTGAGGTCCACGATCCGACACGATGGTCTTTGGAACACCATGCAGACTAAGAATACGAGCAATGTACAATTGGGCGTAGACAGTAACCGGGGAATTTGTCTTGACTGGCAGAAAGTGAGCAATCTTTGTAAGCCGATCGACAATCACCCAAATAGAGTCATACCCTTTCATCGTCCTGGGCAGTCCCACAATAAAGTCCATACTGATGTCTTCCCATTTCCATGTTGGGATTGGCAAAGATTGTAATGGACCAGCAGTTTCCATGTGTATGGCCTTGACACGTCTGCAAGTGTCACACTTAGCCACATAGCGTGCAATTTCGATTTTCATCTTCGTCCACCAATAATGTTGCTTTAAGTCTTGATACATCTTAGTGCTTCCGGGATGAATAGAATAACGTCTAAGATGTGCTTCATCAAGAATTTGCTGGCGGAGCTCTTCGTTCTTTGGCACTACTATGCGGTTTTTGAACCATATCACACCTTGATCGTCTTCCTTGAAACATTGGGCCACTCCAGCCCTTATTTTCTCTCGATTGTGCTTCATACCCAGATTATCTTTTTGAGCATCAATTATCCTTTGCAAAATGATTGACTCAAGCTTTAGCTGATTTAAAGTCCCTTGTTGGATGATCCCCAGGTTTAATTTTTCCATTTCTTGACACAGAGTGTTCTCGGAGGTCTTCGCCATAAGACAGTGGCAGGAAGTCTTACGACTCAATGCATCTGCCACTACATTGGCTTTGCCTGGGTGATAATGGATCTCCAGTTCATAGTCTTTAATGAGCTCAAGCCATCGTCTTTGCCTCATATTTAACTCTGACTGGGTGAAGATGTACTTCAAACTTTTATGATCTGTATATATGTGACAGATATTACCCAGCAGATAGTGACGCCAAATCTTTAGGGCATGAACCACAGCAGCTAGCTCCATATCATGAGTTGGATAGTGCTCCTCATGTCGGCGCAACTGCTTTGAAGCATACGCAATTACTCGGCCCTCTTGCATCAGTACACAGCCGAGTCCACTGCCAGACGCATCACAATAGACGTCAAAAGGTTTAGTGATGTCCGGTTGGGCCAATACCGGAGCAGTGGTCAATAGTGTCTTCAGTTGCTCAAAGGCTTCGTTACACTTAGAAGACCAATTGAACTTAATGTCATTCTTTAATAAACTTGTGATTGGCTTCACAAGCTTAGAAAAATCTGGTATGAATCTGCGATAATACCCAGCTAGTCCAAGAAAACTCCGGACTTGGTGAACAGTTGTTGGGGGTTTCCACTCCAGAATATCTTTGACCTTGCTAGGATCTACCGCAATTCCTTTAGCCGATAACACGTGCCCCAAAAATTGAATTTCTTCCAGCCAGAACGCGCACTTGCTGAACTTGGCATATAGCTGGTGTTCCCTTAGGCGCGTCAATACAATCCGTAGATGCTGAGCATGGTCCTCTTCATTCTTAGAATATATCAATATATCATCGATGAAGACTACCACGAACTTGTCCAACTCGGGCATAAACACCGAGTTCATCAAATAGGTGAAGTGGGCAGGAGCATTTGTGAGCCCGAAAGACATGACCAGATATTCAAACAATCCATACCGCGTAGTAAACGCGGTCTTCGGTATATCCTCGGGCCGAATACGGATTTGATGATAGCCCGACCTGAGATCAATTTTAGAAAATACCCTCGCCCCAGTCAGTTGATCAAATAAGATATCGATCCTTGGAAGAGGGTACTTATTCTTGATGGTGACCTCATTTAGGGGTCGATAATCCACGCACATTCGCAAGGTTTGATCCTTCTTCTTAACAAAAATGGCGGGACAACCCCATGGGGACGAGCTTGGCCGGATGAATCCCTTATTCAGTAGATCTTGTAATTGAATCTTCAGTTCCGCCAACTCATTAGGGGGCATACTGTACGATCTTCGGGAGATGGGAGCCGTACCGGGCTTTAGCTCAATTACGAATTCTACATCTCTTTCAGGGGGCAGTCCAGGCAAATCTTCCGGAAATACATCTGGAAACTCACATACTACCGGAATGTTCTTGATCTCCGGTACAATGGCTTCATATACTCTACCAGAAGCTTTGGCTGGATTGGTTGCGGGGAGAGTCAAAAGAATCTCTTCTTGGTTATAGCTCAACCTGACGGTTCTGAGTTCAGTGTTGAGAATTGCCTTGTGTTGGGTTAACCAATTCATACCCAAGATTACATCTATATCCTAGCCCTTCAGAACAATCATGTTAGCAGGAAAGTTCCGTCCGGCCATTGTTACTGGCACTCCATAGGCCACTTCTCTAGTATAAATGTGTCCCCCAGGTGAATGAATTTTAAATCCCTCCTTTGATTCATGGTATGCAATATGATGTTGCTCCACAAATTTCTTGCTAATGAATGTATGTGAAGCACCAGAATCAAAAAGAATAATTGCTGGGTGACTGGCCACGGGAAACGTACCCATCATCACCGGCTCTCCTTCCGGTGTAGTAGCCACTTGAGTGTAATATACACGCCCTGTCTTCTTTGTATTCTTCCCCACAGCATTCCCTTTGGGCTGAGCTGATTTCACAGATCCTTGCGAAGCATTTGATTGATTTTGCCTAGGATATGGGCAGTCTTTGATGAAGTGTCCCGACTTGCCGCAATTAAAACACCCAGTTGAAGAACTAGGCAAGGCAGGGAATCGAGTGCCTGGGGCACCCGGCTGTCTTGGGGTAGTGGGGGTATTGTTGGGACGGATAATGATAGGCTGTTTGAAGGGGAATGAGGGTGGACGAGAAAAAGTGCGATTTTGGCTTGAAGGTCGGATCACAAACCGTTGCTTCTTCGCCTGGCCCTGATTAGGCCTCTCACCACCGAATCCCTTATTCTTCCCAGAATTTGTGTATTTTGCTTCAACAGATAAGGTTGTGCTGACAGCCTTTCCATACGTGAGATCTATGCATGTGGCCATTTTCCTTTGTAGCCGATCATTTAGTCCCCGCATAAAATAGTTCTTCTTCTTTAAATCAGTATTCACCTGGTCGATGGCATACTGCGACAGGTGATTGAATTTGTTGAGATATTGGTTGACAGTATCTCCACCTTGTTGTAACTTCATAAATTCCTCTTGTTTCATATGCAGCACTCCTTCGGGGATGTAGTGTTCACGGAAGGCTGCTTTAAACTCATCCCAGGTGATTTGATGGTTGACAGGTTGAATAGCCACGAAATTTCCCCACCAGGTACTGGCAGGACCACGGAGTTGTTGTGCTGCAAATAACGGCTTCTGCGTCTCTGAGCAACGGAGAAGACCAAACTTTTGCTCAATAACCCGAATCCACTCATCAGCTTCTAGGGGATCTTCTGCCTTGACGAATAGAGGTGGACGAGTTTCCGAGAAATCCAGATAGGTAGTCTCACGAGGGCCTTGCGGATAACCTCTTCCCGCCTGCTGCTGGAATTGCTGCTGACCCGCCATTTCCCTAAGGAAGCGGGTATTGTCTGCGGTGGCATTCACCAAGGCGGCAATCGCCTCGGCTAACGTGGGAGGAACTGGAGGTGGGTTTGGGGTAACATCCCTGCCCCCAGAAGTTCCGGCTGCGTCCTGTCCTCGAGTCCTGGTCGGCATCTGTGGCAAAAACATTTGAAGTAAACATAATGTGCCAGAGAAAACCTTCCATTTTACATTACTATAAAAAGTAATGATACATACTCGATATTACATAACAGGATACAATACCCATTATACAAAAGTTCAACCTATTATACAACAGTACACCCTACAATACACTACTCTACTTCTATTACACCATTATTCCTGCTTTCCATTAGTCTTGGCGGCTTCATCGTCAGGTGTGGGAGTCCAGACGTCAACCAACCTCAAAGAAGGAGGGGGCTCAAAAAGGTCTAGCTCCCCACCCAGCGCACGTCCCGCAACGTGAGATGGTCCGGCTTCCGCCTCAGTAGGTTGTGCAGGCTCACTTGGGTGTAATTGTGAGTATAGTATATGGACTTCCTCGTGCAACGTTTTGCAGTAAACCTGCAGGTCATCGACAGTCGAGCTAAGTTCTTTAATTTGGGCCTGAGCCCTTGCTTCCTTAGCACACATTAGCAAACGAGACTGTACGGCCCAGTCAAGTGCTAAGTCTCGATCAGCGAGCTGATCCTGCAGATGTCGGATGTCCCTTCGTAGTTCATTGATTCTATCTCCGTCGGCGACCCAAGCATCAGTCCTATGTTGCAGCGCTGCTTGAAGTCGACTCACTCGGGCTTCAAGGTCTCCGATGGGGTCGTTACTTCCACTGCTACTGCTTTCATGTCTGGGAGCCAATTGATGCCGAGGCACCCCAATTGGTCCCGTAGACTTGCGTGCCGTTAGCCTGGTGCGTGGCGGCATCTTTTCTAAGGGGGAAAATGTTATTAGTATAGTGCTTAGCATGATGCATGTATAATTACAGAATCAACCTTAGTCGATTCAACCTTCTATACGTTGCACTCTTCCTATCTGGTCTTTAAAATAGACTCTTCAGAATACTTAGGTAAGAAGGGAAAAGAATTTTTTTTTAGGTAAGACTTTGGAAACTCCTTTTGAAGATGCCTCATAATATCTGCAAAGCAGGGCTACGCTCCGATACCAGCTGTGACAGAACCTCCCAAGTAATTAGGCCCACCTATAGTTGTCCTTGTCCAACAGACTTCAGACAACCCTGTAGGTGCCCCTAAGTTACTTGACAAGCTCGGTATCTTTCCTTACCTCACCAGGAACATTTCACCCATCTTGCAGACATTACAGAACATCGGAGATAAAGAAATGCGGAAGCGAATTACATAAACTTACATTTATTTCAAAAGCAAGCTTGAGTTATTTTATTACAGACCAGACTAAAAGTGAGTGCAGAGTAGTAATATTATACAAACCAGGGGAGGCACAGACTCCTCCCGATAAGCTATAAGCAAAAGATCCTAAGTGGAGGACCGAATCCTCCCGCACTTCAGTCTTGTTTTTCTTCTTTTGGAACCACCTTGGCACAGAAGCAGCAAAAGTCTGCTACTTCCTCACCTAAAAACAACGAAGGGATAAACCCTGAGTATGGAATTACTCAGCAAGTCTTACCCGACTAAAGAAAAGACTCTCAAGGGTATGCTGGTTATATGGGAGTCAAGGTAAGGCTTCTCAATAATCAAGGACTCTGTTTTGCAGAAATGCTTACTAAAGTGGATCCTTAAAAATCCAATTTTATTTGTCAAGTTAGGTAAAATTACCTGCACTAGAGTTCTTTCTACCCTAGTTCAATCACTGGTCCTGTACTAGCCAATTTCTCAACAAAAAACCTTTATCTTTAGTGGAATGCTACATGTAAGTCAGTGGCCAAGTCTCCATAACCGCGGAGGTACGGCGATCCGAATCGATTATACTCAGCTGAGGATCTCCAATCAAACGACATATGTAGCACTTAACCCTTGCATATGTCAACCCGCCACCGGGGTTCTTAAGACCGGATCAGGTTCACGCAAACCGAGAGCACAGCTACACCACCGTCCAGCCTCTTGCCACGGAGGGTACACGCTACTCTCGCCACCGCTCCACGCCCATTTCGTGTTATCTTATTCTGGCCTTAGTCTACCCGAGGCAAGGCTTACCCATGACGAGGCATGTGACCAGTTAAAGGGTCCTCGGTCAGCAGGCCTACATCGACAAGGTCCTTAATCGACTCAGACGGAGACACTACACCGAGACTCTCTTCTCGTGCAAGTCACCCGCCCGGTCTCAACTTAATTATTTCAAACCCAAAGTTTGGTACCTGGCAGAGGTACATCTTTTCCGATGTTAAACCCATCAAGGCCTTGATGGATCCACCATCAAATTTTATTTTCAAAAACATCCCACCCACTTTTGCCACATCATATTTTGTAAAAACAAAACCTTTTGTTTTTCTAAAGCAAAGCTAAGCATCAAAATCTTTTGTAAAATAGGTGATTAAGGAAGGTAATCAAATTCAAGGAAGGCAATGCAGGAATGGTTTTATCAAGCAACTCCTATCACCTAATGCAGCAATCAAGTGAGAAAGATTTTAAAATAGCAAGGAAGGTAGCAAATGCACCGGGGCTTGCCTTCGTTTACAGGTGATTCGGGTTCGGTTCCACAGATATCGAAGTAGAAACTATTTCCGGCCTGGGATTCCGAAGGTGGTGGTGTCCTGTCTTCGGGGACTTCTATCTCTTCTTCATGTTCTAATCATAACCATACATAAGTATAAGAATGGATGCCATGGGATGCTCATGAGGATGCAAAGATAGCATAAACTTATTATTTATGTCTTGAATACAACTTTCCTTCACGGAGTTCCGGGAACTTAGGGTTTCCGGAGTCGGTAAAGGAGTTCATAGGGCAGGGGGGTGTTTTGGGGTTTGGTGATCAAACAAGGTCCAAATCAATTCAAACTCTACCCAAGGCTTCTAAATATTATGAGGAACTCATATAAAAATTTTGAGCATTTTTGGACTTACCAATTATTTTCTAAAAATCTATAACCAAGACTTTTAACCACTTTAAATACCTCAAAATTTCTTACTTCCACTAAAAATCACAAACTTATTTTTACTAAATTCTAGGGAAAATAACAAGCCTAGGAAAATTAGTTTCACAATTTTAGCATTTTTCTACATATTTCTACATATTTCTAAAGCTCTGCTGTAAAAGAAAAAGGAAAATGTTCCAACAGTGATGGGCTAGATTCAGCCCAGCGACCGAGTTCCAGGGAGGAAAGGCGCCCGCTCGCTCGCGCGCCCTGGCGGTTTTGCGCAGAGACCCTCGCGTCTTTGTCTAACAGCGAACGAGCCCTTTCACTATTTTGAGGAGTCACTGACACTTCACAAAAAGACCCTCCGGTTTCTATCTATTCACGATTTGAAGTCCACGACGCCGTTCAAGCGTGGCCGTGCTCCGGCGAGCATCTACGCCGGCCAATTAGGGCAACGGCAGGGTCCTCCGAGCAGCGGACACGGAATTAACACTACCCCGACCATTTTCCCCAACCCAATTGCACAAATAGTGAGCTATCAAGCTCTGTCCGCGTGAACCGAATGGGTGGCGGACAGTTGATCATGTTCCTGGTGATTGGTGAGCTCGCAGTTCAAATTGGTGGTTCAGCGAGCATCGAAGGCATGTGAGAAAGCTTAAACGAGGAAGCAGGGGACAGGAGCTGACCGGAGTTGGGCTGGCGACGGTGAGTTTGGTTTCACAGTGGCGGAAGCTTGAATTGGGGGAAACACCGAATTCGAGCAGATGAGTGGATGATTGTGGCCGATAGCGGTGGTTAGCTAGCGGACTACCTCACGGAGCTGGACACGGGCTCAATTTATAGGGAGGATGGGCGGTGGTGCTCAATTTGGATGAAGATGTGCGGCGGCCGGAGATAGGGAAGAACCCTGGGCGCGGTGAATACGTGTCCAGAGGCGTGGCAATCTCCCCGGCGACGATGGGACGGCCCAAGGGAGTCACGGCGACACGGTAGAAAGCTAGGCCATGCGGCGTAATGCCGGGAAGCGGCGGTTCTCCGGCGAGCTAATCTGCTCCAGCCGCAAAGAGGGAGAGAGGACCACGGGGGTCACCGGAGTGATCGCCAGCGCACGGGCGGTGAAGATCTTTTACCCCACGAGGTTATCCATTAGTTATGAGCGCGAATCCGGACGGCGGCAGCACGAATCACGGCGGAGGAAGCCGTCGGCGGTGAGGACAGCCGCGCTGGCGGTCTGATCCTCAACAGAGCACTGTACCATGGAGAACACCAATGCAGAGCGACTGACAGAGCACAATGGAGCTTCATTTTCTCCAGTTTTTATGTGGAACCAATGTCAACTTTTTGCAGCAAAGTTATAGAGCTATAATCCATCTATCATTTTGCTACAATGTGTATTCGCAAAAGGTCACTGGATCCAAATCAAAATCGAGCTCAAAGTTCACCTCATAACACTGTAACTCTGAAATTCAAACTTCAAGCAGTCTGACAGCCCATCTTTGATTGGGTTTTTCTCCCAATTTCACATAAGACCATGGCTTGAATCCTTAAACAAAGTTGTTCCCCTAAGATTGATCTTCAACTTTGATGTAGTCACCTATCATGAATTCTCACTATTTTGAAAGCTACACAACCCCAAAGTTGGGCCTACAACCCTGTTTTCAGACTTAGCATAGGAATCAAAATCAAGGTCCTTTTTGCAAATGGGTCCAAAACCTAGGGTTTGGCTTTCAAGTCCACATATTTGTGAACCAATTGACTTCAAATACTTATTTGGCTTGGTTTTTGCACTTTAGCCCAAAAGTGGGCTAATTTTGCATATAAGTCCCTAGGGTTTGGTTTC
The DNA here is from genome assembly GCF_902167145.1 of Zea mays. NCBI lineage: Eukaryota > Viridiplantae > Streptophyta > Magnoliopsida > Poales > Poaceae > Zea > Zea mays. The sequence goes on along the minus strand of NC_050100.1, from coordinate 24,554,001 downwards.
AGGGTTTTCCAGGGTTCCAATTAGGGTTTCTGGTATCCCAGGGGTATAAAAGTGATTCAAGTTTGTTCTTGGGGTCATTTTATGACTTTTACCCTAAAGCTTTTAGGTTTTCTTAACTTGGGTTAAGTTTTACCCCTTTAATCACTATTTAGGGTTAAGTCCATTAACCAGGGTTTCATTTGCAAAAACATTAAAACAATACAACTTGTTTGAAATTTTTGCCTAGTGAATGCACTCTAGGTGGGTCACACATATGCAATGCCAATGCTTATGATGCCATGCTCAAGTTTTAGTTATAGTAACACCAGGGGTGTTACACACTATCACCCCCACAGGATGTTGTACCCATTGGCACTTAAATAAGGGTATTTTCATGCTTGGGCCATAGTCAAGTTCCCATATTTCCTCTATGAATCCAAAATATGTGGTCTTCTGTCCATGTAGGTCAAAAGCATCGATACGAACACCGCTATTTTGTACAACACTTTTCATGTCTTTTGATTTAGTGTAGAATGTGTACCCATTGATGTCATATGCTTGCCATGATGTCACAAAACACGATGGCCCAGAAGCCAAATTCTTCATTGTTTTCTCTTCCATAGAGTCCGAATGGGATGTTTTTGTCCATTAACCATTCGCTGAAACGATGTTTGTGCTCCCTCATGATCCAGTCCTCTGTGCGGTTCTGATTTTCTTTACGAAGCTCATCCAGGTGTTCCTCTATGTAAGGCTCGGCTATCGTGAGATGTTGTAGTACACTACCATGAGCACAATGTACTAGCTTGTAATCCTCAACGCGAAAAGTTTTCCTGCCCATTCTCCCTCTCCCACATAGTTTACCCTCATGTTTAGGTACAGGCACACCTATCATTGTTCTATCACTGATGTAATCTATACAGCTCTCAATCACTTCTTCTGTAGTGTATCCCTCCATGATTGAACCCTCTGGGTGAGCGCGATTTCGCACATAACCTTTTAATACTCCCAGGTATCGCTCCAACTAAAACATATGATGTAAATATAGTGGCCCTAATATTTTTATCTGATCCACGAGATGTATGATTAGGTGTACTTGCATATCAAAAAATGATGGAGGAAAACACATTTCAAGCTTGCACGTAGTCTCGATGATGTATGCCTTTAGATAGTCCAAGTCTTCTAAAGCTATTACTTTTTATGAAACCGCATTGAAAAAGTAACACAAGCGTGTGATGACAACTTTGACATGCTCTGTTTCGAGGGCTCTTACCGCAATTGGGAGGAACACCGTCATCATCACATGGCAGTCATGAGAGTTGTAGCCAAATAGAGACAAGTCCTTCATCCTGACTAGTTTGCTGATATTGGACGAGAAACCTATAGGCACTTTGACCCACGCAAACATTTGCAAATCTGTGTTCTCTCCTCAACTGACAAGTTGTAGCTAGCTGGGGGGAGGTAAGGCTTCCCTTTGCCACTATCCACTGGATGAAGTTCCAGTCTGATTTGAAGATCTACTAGATCATTGCGTGATTTAAGTCCGTCCTTTGTCTTACTCGGCATGCCCAGCAAGGTTCCAATGATGCTGTCAAAAACATTCTTTGTTACATGCATCAAATCAATGTTGTGGCAAATTTCCATATCCTTCCAGTATGGGAGGTACTTGAAAAAAATTGATTGCTTCTTGAAAGTTGTGTAAGTTGAAGGGTTAGTTCTCTTTCTCTTTTCTCCTTTGTTTTTTCCCTTTCCGAATACAACATGAATGTTCTTTACAATTTCAAAAACAAGTTTCCCACTATAAGGCTTTGGTGCACCTTCACTTTCCAGTTCATTGTTAAATTCCTCTTTCATCTTTTGGTACTTATGCTGCTTCATCAAGAACCGTCTGTATCCCATGAACACCAACTTCTTGGATGATTTAAGGTACATGGAAGCAGTTCCATCGATGCACACTACACAACCATTCTTTCCTTTAGTCTTTTGCCTTGATAGTGTGGCGCCACCGGGAGAATCATGGATGGTAACAAATATAATTGCTCTTAAGTTGAAATACTCATGGCAATACTCATCCCATATTCTAACTCCTTCATTCCAGAGCTTTGTCATATCTTCCATAAGAGGTTCTAGGAACACATCAATATCAACACCAGCTGATTTCAGACCTTGAATAAGAATAGTCAATATAATATACTTTCTTTTGTGACACAGCCATGATGGAAGGTTGTACGTCGTTAAAGTCACGGGCCAGGTGCTATGTACACTTCTTTTTTCACTAAATGGATTCATTCCGTCTGTACCCAAAGAAAATCTTACATTTCTGGTTTCTTTGGCAAACTCAGGATACATAAGATCGAAATTTTTCCATTGTGATGCATTAGCAGGGTGTCGAATCTGTTTGTTATTCTGCTTGCGATTTTCAGCATGCCAACGCATAAGCTCAGTCCCCCTAGGATTTGAGAACAAACATTTTAAGCGATCAATTACTATAAGATACTGATAGTCGCCTAGAGGGGGGGTGAATAGGGCGAAACTGAAATTTACAAATATAAACACAACTACAAGCCGGGTTAGCGTTAGAAATATAAACGAGTCCGCGGGAGAGGGTGCAAAACAAATCGCAAGAAAATAAAGAGTGTGACACGCGGATTTGTTTTACCGAGGTTCGGTTCTCGCAAACCTACTCCCCGTTGAGGAGGCCACAAAGGTCGGGTCTCTTTCAACCCTTCCCTCTCTCAAACGGTCCCTCGGACCGAGTGAGCTTTCTCTTCCCAAATCAATCGGGAGCAAAACCTCCCCGCAAGGACCACCACACAATTGGTGTCTCTTGCCTCGGTTACAAGTGAATATTGATCTCAAGAAAGAATGAAAGAGAGAAAGCAATCCAAGCGCAAGAGCTCAAATGAACATGGCAAATCCTCTCACTAGTCACTTAGGCTTTGTGTGGAATTGGAGAGGATTTGATCTCTTTGGGTGTGTCTAGAATTGAATGCCTAGCTCTTGTAAGTGGTTGAGAAGTGGAAAACTTGGATGCAATGAATGGTGGGGTGGTTGGTGTCGGTGTTTTGGGTCCGACCGCACACCGGGGTTGCCCCTCGAGGTGTTTTTAGGAGTAGGACGGTGTCAACGACTGTACCAAAATGGTTCGTGCCGATCGCACGAGGGACAATGGACAAGATTTGCAGGTTCGGGCCGCTTAGAAGTGCGTAACACCCTACGTCCTGGTGAGTATATGAGCGTGGTTACAAGAAGATTCTCTGCAGAGAGTTTTTTGTGGGTGGCTAAGTAGAACAGGGTCGATCGATCTGAAGGGGTGCCCCCTAGGCCTTATATACTCGGCCGTGGAGCAGTACATGTGATACGATAACAACTAGTAGCTAAAAGATAGTGAACCTCTTGAGTTTATCCCTACGTAACCTTCGCCGACTTATCCTCGCATGGCTCTGTTGCATGGGGGCTTCAGCGCGGGAAAGTCGGGTCTCTGTTTGTGATTCATTCGTTCGACGTTGTGGGCCGCCTGTGTTTGCACTAATCAGTCTCACGTCTTCTTTATTGGTTGTCTTTCCCTAGGCCCACGAAAGAATGACCTTACGAATTATTGGGCCCTTGGGCTTTTCGTGAGGCCTTTTACTTCTTTAGTGGACCCAGGGGATATCTATCCCCCACAAGCCCCCGATCTTTGGGTTGATTTAGAGGTAATCAACTCAAAGATCCAAGATCCAGAAAATGACTTCCTGCTGTCTTCTCTGGCTCTGATCACTCGTCCGACCAAAGTTTGGTTTTGTGCTTGTGCCTTAGAGGTCGGCATTTTGGATTGTAAGACTCCGGACTTCATTGGGTGCACCGGAGGTGCACCCAATGGGTGTAGCCCCCGACCTTTGAGTAGATTTTGGAAGATAATCTACTCGAAGGTCTTCTTCCAAAGGTTATCTCCATTCGCGCTCCTGCGTCTCGGTTGAGGATTAGTCTTTTCAATCTTGCTCTACGCCTTAGAAGTCGGCGCTATACTGGTTTAGAATAATATTCCATGGGGTGCACCGGAGGTGCACCCAATGGGTGTAGCCCCCGACCTTCAAATGGATTTTTTAAGGATAATCCATTCGAAGGTCTTCCTTTCACTCGTGGAAACTGGCATGAGGATATTTTGCATTATGCTTTGGAGGTCAGCATTATGTCATCAATATTTTGCTGCCAAGGTCAGCGTATATTTTGTCTTTAGCAGCCGAGTTTGCAATCCATCCATATCTTGCTATGTAGTGCAATTTATTTGCTTCTGCGATTGATTGGACGTTTGACGGACGTTCTCTGTCTAGTCTTCACGTCGCTTCTGTCGGCCATATCTTGTACTTTACTGGTTATATTTGGCTTTCCTCTGATCCTTACTGATATCTCATTTTTGTCTTGAGGTATTCACTGCATGCCCTGCACGGATGTGACCGTTTGAAAAATATACTGATAATTCCTGGGCGTCCCCCCCCCCAATGGGTGTGGGCAAGGGACGGCTTGGTACGCTGAGTGTTTTAGCCGGTTGCCTCTGAGTAGTAATGTGATGGGACGGCTAGTGTAATCATATCCTTTGCGCTGTTGACTGGAGTCCCAATGGGTGTAGTGTTGCATGAAACGGCGTCCGCCGTCTGACGTGTCTTCGGGTGGGTGGAAGTGCTTATTGAATGCCTTGCGACTGTTCAGTGACCGCGGTTAGAAGTGAGCGGTTGCCTTTCCCTTCTATAAATAACCCCTTTGCTTCTCTGGTTTCTTCACATCTCTTCGCTGCTCCTTACTGCCTTCTTTTCCTTCCCTCTGTCTACTTCCGCCATGGGCAAGAACAACAAACGCAAGCGCGAGCCGACTCCTCCATCGGAGGATTTCGGTGACTCGGAATACTCGGAGGAGGAGTTCTCCTCCGAGTCCGAGGGGTCTCCGGCTCCCGTCTCTCCCCCGGCGTCGTCCGATGACTCGGACGACTCCCAGGGGATAGCCGCGGAGGTCTGGACGTACATCCGGGCCGTCGAGCGCTCCGGGCTCGAAGGCTCGGATGAGTCGGAGTACTCCTCGAATGAGGAGGACTCGGATGGCGGCGACGAGGGTGAAGACGACGACGACGACGACGACGACGACGGCGACGGTGACGGCAGCGGCAGTGGCAGGGGCGGCGGCGACGGCAGCAGGGACAGCACCAAGGGCAGCAGCAGGGGCAGCACCAAGGGCGGCGGCGGCAGGGGCAGGGCCAGTGGCTAGACGCCACTGGTCTTCTTAGATATTAGTATAGTTTAGTATAGCTAGAATAATGTAGTAGTAATTAGTGTAATTTAGTAGTAGTAGTAATGTAGAGTAGTATATTGTAGTTTAGTAGTAGTAGTAATGTAGAGTAGAATTAGGGAAGTACCAACTCGTGAAGAGTTGGTTTGTAAACTCGTTAACTTCCCTTTAATGAAGGCTGTCGTTTATCCCCCCTTTTTGATGACTTGTCATTGCTTTTGCTGAACGTCGAACTGATTCTTTTGATATAGTAGAAACAACGCCGAGCGATGTGAAGATTGACATCAGCGTTTTAGAAGTAACACTGAGCAATCGAACACAAGACCAGCGTTTTAGAGGCAATGCCGAATGATAGGAGGTCGGCATCGGCATTTTAGAAGTAATGCCAAGCGACAAAATACGGGGCCGGCATTTCAGAAATAACGCCGAGTGATTGAATGTCGGCGTCGGCATTTTAGAAGTAATGCTGAGCGTTTGAACACGTGGTCGGCGTGTTAAAGGACACACAGAGCGATTGAAAGTCGGCGTTCGGCATTTTAGAGTCAACACCGAGCGATTGAGCACGTGGTCGGCGTCGGCATTTTAGAAGTAATGCTGAGCGTTTGAACACGTGGTCGGCGTTTTAGAGGCAACGCTGAGTGATTTGAAGTTCGGCGTCGGCATTTTAGAAGTAATGCCGAGCGATTGAACACGTGGTCGGCGTTTTAGAGGCAGCGCCGAGTGATTTGAAGGTCGGCGTCGGCATTTTAGAAGTAATGCCGAGCAATTGAACACGTGGTCGGCGTTTTAGAGGCAGCGCCGAGTGATTTGAAGGTCGGCGTCGGCATTTTAGAAGTAATGCCGAGCGATTGAACACGCGGTCGGCGTTTTAGAGGCAGCGCCGAGTGATTTGATGGTTGGCGTCGGCATTTTAGAAGTAATGTCGAGCGATTGAACACGTGGTCAGCGTTTTAGAGGCAGCGCCGAGTGATAGCCAGCTTCTCAAGTTACTTTGAGGAAAATGACCGAGTGATGAGGTGGCACATTGGCTTTCTTGGAAATAACTTTTGGATATCCACGTGGCATGCTGGGATTTCGGAGATGACCGCCGTGTGATGACTGGGCACTTTTTGAAAGGGTATCTGGCTCAAGAATATCCCTTAAGAGTCGTGCTTTTAGCCGCCTTTGCTTTCCGTGCCCTAGTTCTTGCATTTCCGCATCTGAGTCTTCTCTGCCACTCGCCTCCTACTCTGTTTAGCCAGCGAGAAGCAAGATGGCGCCCAAGAGGAAGACTGCGAATTCGTCTGCCGCGGTGATCCCCGCCATCGACCCCAACAGTCAGTTACCCTTCGCAGGTAACCATATGTCTGTGATTTCTGAAGTTGAGCTTTTCCGCCTTGTTTCCATCGGGGTTCTCCCTCCACGGGAACTCTGTTCTTGGCGGGCTTGCCACGGGACTGCTGTCCCAACCGAAGATACCCACGAGTCAGTGGTTTACACTCCTTTCCTTCTTCGCGGCCTCGGCCTTCCCATATCTCCTTTTTTCCGTGGCATCCTTGATTTTTATCACATCAACCTGACTCACTTGAACCCTAACTCCATTCTCCAAATCTCTATTTTCGTTCACCTTTGTGAAGCTTATCTCGGCGTGCTGCCGCACTTTGGTTTATGGAAATATCTGTATCACTGCCGTCCTGGGATGGCCGGGGGGCAACATCAGTTGGTCGGAGGTGCAAGTTTAGAGATGCGCCGTGGGCGGAAGACCGAGTATCTCGAGATACCCCTCAAAGACAGCATTAAAGGTTGGCGTCTGGAGTGGTTTATAATGGATAATTATGGAAATTCTCTCCCTTCCCGCTCAGGAAGACAGCCGGACGTTCGTACTCCGAGTTGGACTGAGTCTCCCACGGACCAAGAAGTGCCCGAGGCAGGCGTGTTGCTTACTGAAGTTGGATTACTGAAAGAGAGAGGTCTGACTGCCGAAGCTGTGGTCACAGATTTTGTTTTCAAAAACATTCAGCCGCTGAAAGACAGGGCCTATCCAGCATATCTTTACCGAGGGCTGGCCGACTCAACCCGAGTTACCAATGGGAGAATTCCTTCTGCTGATTTGGTGAGCCGACTCGAAATGATCCTCAGAGGTAAAGTTTCGAACGTTGGTGCTCCATTGGCATACTCGGCTTGGAACCTGCCTTCTCCCAAAGATTTCACTCTTTTTGTGTCCAATCCGCCCGTGACAGATAGCAATTTGGGTCTTAGAGTGCGACCTTCTGCTGAAGAGGTCCGTTCCTTAGTTGCTTCGCTCGGGGAGATACCTGATGATGAACGGCAGATTTATTTTGAAGTGCCCCTGAACCCTAGTGATGCGGACATAAATGACATGCTCGATCTGCTAGCTGAGGATTCATCTGATACTGCTCCTGATGGTACATTGGCAGTGGTGCCCCTTCCAGAGGTTGATGCGACCCTGGATGTCTCGAAACCTGTCAATACTCGCCCGAGGCGTCCTAGCCGAACCAGTCAGCCCGAGCCTTCTGCTGATGAGCAGAAGAAGAAAAGAAGACGCCTCCGGCGAGTGTCCAGCTTTGACGAGGATGCCAGCACCTTAGCTCCTGCTGCCGAAGAAATGATTGCAACTGGCCTTGCTGACATTGATCCCAATGGGTGTGCTCCGCCTGCTGCTGACCCCAATGAGGATGCTGTTTGTGCTGTTGCTGTGGAAGATGAGGAGGAAGAGAATGAAACTCCATTAACTCGGAAAAACAGTCGGCAGTTCGTCGCTAGCGGTGGTAGTAGTGGGGTTCCTTCTCCTGCCTTGTCTGCTCTTATTGGTCTGCAAGAACTGTCCATGGCCAGTTTTGATCAAGCTCTAGAGGATATGGTCCCTGAGAACTTGTTGTTGGAACCTGCAGACGTTGATGCAACAGAAACTTGTGCAGCCGTGCCAGATGCTGGGTTGAGGTCGTCCCGTGCCTCGTCGACCTTAGAGCACGATCTCGAGGGTCGGGATGATGATTTGGATCGTCCTGATCCTATGGAAGTAGCTGAAGGCCCGTCAACCTTAGAGGTGGTCACGGCAGAGAGCTTGGATCCCTTGAATAGCGCTGACATGTGCCCAGCCCCCGAGGGTGTCGCCGAGGAGGACTCAGCTCAGGTGAGGAGTGTAGGCCACTTCCCAGCCCCCGAGGGTGTTGCCGGGGGTGACCCGGCTCGAGTGGGCAGTGCCAACCTTGACCCAGCCCCCGAGGGTGTCCGAGCGAGGTCTCCCTCCTGCACTTCCATGGATGTTCATGTGGGTTCACCTCCACACTCTGGCGGCATAATGGTGGCTCAAACTCCGGATCAGGGGGTCGCTTTAGAGGGTAGCATCCCCACTGGTCTGGCGTTAGGCTCTGCTGAATGTACTGAGCTCGTCCCTGCTGGTCTGCTGCAAGCTGCTTCGGGTGGTGGTCTGGCACCTGGTCATCATCCGATTTCTCCTGACTTGGGGATCCCTTCGTTTTTTTCCAACTTCCAGGTGCTGTACTGTGCTTTAATTTGATCTTTATGTTGCATGAATTGTTGCCATTATGTTCATCCGCTCTTTTTATCAGGCTTTGGTGGATGGAATGGTCGGTCAGCTGAAGTCGCAGGGTGCTTCCATCCCGGAGGTGGCTTCATCTCTTGAGCGTTGGAATCCGGTGTTGCTTCGGGGTCGTGTATCTGAGTTGGAGGCCACTAATGCTGGTTAGTGTCCTTTCTTCTTCTTCTTTGTTCTTGCCCGTGGGTTGTTTTACCTTCTGACCTCATTTTGTTTGAATACCTCTTGATAGGGATGACTCGGCAGATCACAGTTCTTGAAGAAAAACATTCCCAAGACCAAGCTGAAATGGCTCGACGATGCGCTGACTTCGAGGAGAGATATTCTCAAAGTCAGATCGAGTTGAGTCAAGTCTCTGCAGCTTTGGATGATGCCAACGCTCTGAGTTCTTCTCTTCATGCTCAGCTTGACTCTGAGAAGGTAGCTTACGAACCCGTGCTTCGCCTTATCATGCTCTTGGATTCTGAATGAGTTGATTTTTGCTTGTAGGAAGAAAAACGCATCCTTGCTGCTTCTCGCGACAACTTGGACAGATTGTACCGAGATTCCAGCAACTCGCTGACCATCTTGGAGAGGAGCCACCGTTTTACGATGGAGGAGCTTGACAACCAGCGCCGTCAACTGCAAGAATCCTCAGACGAAGTGGCCCGCCTTACACAGTTGCTATCGGCAAAGGACGCCACCATCAAGGGACTCCGAGCTTCTAAGAAATCCATTGCTCAGGAGTTAGAAACTGCTCAACAGGCTGTTAAAGTTGCTGAAGAAGCTGCTGTCACTTTCAAAGCTCAGCGCGATAAGGCCCTGGACAAGGCCATTCGGGCGGGACGAATCTTGATGAGAAGACCCAGCGTGGTTGTCCCTGAAGATATAAGAGCCGATGTGAATGCTGCCCCTGATTCCTCGAATTGCCCTTCTTCGTCAGTCGTTCCTGAGAAAGACATTGGAAAATAAAGAAACAGTTCGCGTGCTCTGAGCGCGCAGTTAGCATGATCAAGTACTCGTTAGAGGTTATCGGCTTGTCATTCAAATGACGTGATTACTCCCTTATTGTATCAGAATTTATTAGTTTGCAAGTTTGTGGTAACGCTGCACGATGATTATGAAGTTTGTTTGCGGGATATGGAGATCATCCCTTGAACTGCATGAGCGCGAGTATGCTATACCGATTTAAGTCGTCAATGACTTTTTAGCCGGTAACTCCGTTAGTAGGGTATAGTGGTCACCCTAGGTAAAGTAAGCGTGAGCATGTTGCACCGCCTTAAATCGTTGCCGACTTAAGTCGATTGCTCCGTTTGTAGGGCATAGTGGTCACCCCGAGTTAAGTAAGTGTGAGCATGTTGCACCGCCTTAAGTCGTTGCCGACTTAAGTCGATTGCTCCGTTTGTAGGGCATAGTGGTCACCCCGAGTTAAGTAAGCGTGAGCATGTTGCACCTCCTTAAGTCGTTGCCGACTTAAGTCGATTGCTCCGTTTGTAGGGCATAGTGGTCACCCCGAGTTAAGTAAGCGTGAGCATGTTGCACCTCCTTAAGTCGTTGCCGACTTAAGTCGATTGCTCCGTTTGTAGGGCATAGTGGTCACCCCGAGTTAAGTAAGCGTGAGCATGTTGCACCGCCTTAAGTCGTTGCCGACTTAAGTCGATTGCTCCGTTTGTAGGGCATAGTGGTCACCCCGAGTTAAGTAAGCGTGAGCATGTTGCACCTCCTTAAGTCGTTGCCGACTTAAGTCGATTGCTCCGTTTGTAGGGCATAGTGGTCACCCCGAGTTAAGTAAGCGTGAGCATGTTGCACCGCCTTAAGTCGTTGCCGACTTAAGTCGATTGCTCCGTTTGTAGGGCATAGTGGTCACCCCGAGTTAAGTAAGAATGCGAGTCAATCATAAATGAGCCAAGTATCTTTGAAATCTCTCTTTATTGATGACGTATTTCCATTATACAGAATACATGGTCGCTCCGGCTGTTTTGAAATACAGCTAGGGGTGGAACTTTCGGAGGTGCTCTATGTTCCAGGAGTTCCCAACTTCCGTGCCATCCATTTGGGTGAGGCGATATGATCCGGGACGAGTGACTTCTGCTACTACGAAAGGTCCTTCCCATAAGGGTGATAACTTGTGCCGTCCCTCCCCCGTTAGAATTCGGCGGAGGACGAGGTCTCCCATCGAAAAGAAACGTTGCCGCACAGCTTTGTCGTGGTAGCGCCTTAGAGTCTGCTGGTATCGTGCTGATTGAATCACTGCATTCAGTCGTTCTTCCTCAAGTACGTCAATATCCTCCAGCCTAGTGGCTTCGGCTTCTGCTATGCTCTCGAAGATCAATCTTGGCGCCCCAAACTTGAGATCAGCAGGTAGCACTGCCTCCGACCCATAGACCATGAAGAAAGGAGTGTTTCCATGCAGGGCCCGGCTAGGTTGGGTTCTCAAGCTCCAAACAACATAAGGCAATTCTCTTATCCATTTTCCTGCGAATTTTTCATTTTTATCAAAGACCCTTTTTCTAAGTGCCTCCAATATCATTCCGTTGGCTCGCTCAACCTGCCCGTTGGCTCTCGGATGGGCTACAGATGCATACTTGATCTGAATGCTTTTTTGCTCGCAGAAGTCAAAGAATTCTGAACTGGTGAAGTTGGATCCCAAGTCAGTGATGATACTGTTTGGTATCCCAAATCTGAATATTATGCTTTGTATGAATTCCACGGCTTTAGCAGAGGTTAAAGAGGCAATGGGCTGGAACTCTATCCATTTAGTGAATTTGTCAATTGCCACCAATACATGGGTGTATCCTCCTTGAGCTTTCTTGAAAGGTCCAATCATATCCAATCCCCAGCATGCGAAAGGCCAAGTTACTGGTATGGTTTGTAGCTGCTGCGCTGGCATGTGCTGTTGCTTCGACAGGTATTGGCAAGCTTCGCATCTCTGAACTAACTCGGCTGCATCATTCTTCGCCGTCGGCCAATAGAATCCTGACCTGAAAACCTTCCCGACTAATGTTCTGGATGCTGCGTGTACTCCACATTGCCCTGCATGGACCTCCTCCAGAAGTTGCTTCCCGGTGGATGGGAGTACGCACTTCATGAGGACGCCTGACGCGCCCCTCCTGTATAATACCTCCCCAATGAGTGTATAGTGAGCTGATTGTCTGGCAATGCGCTCTGCCGAGTTCTTGTCATCTGGCTCTTCTTCATTCTTTATATATTTAATAATCAGTTGCCTCCAGTCATCAGAGTCTGACTCGGGTTGATCTATGATAATGCACTCTTCTATTTGATCCGTTGAGATGCTCGGCTGGAGAATTTCTTGCACGAAGACCCCGGGCGGGACTTGAGTCCGACCGGATCCAAGCTTGGACAGTACATCAGCCGCCGTGTTTCGATCTCTTTCTATATGATGAAACTCCAGACCTTCGAATTTATCTTCTAGCTTTCGGACGGCGGCGCAGTATCTTCCCATTGAATCACTTGAACAATCCCATTCCTTGTTTATCTGACTGATGACTACCAGAGAATCTCCGTACACCATCAGTCTCTTGACACCCAGTGATATGGCGATGTTTAATCCGTGTATCAAAGCTTCATACTCGACAGCATTGTTAGAGGCCGGGAATAGCAACTGGAGAGCATACTTGAGGTGCTCGCCTCCAGGTGCAGTGAAAAGAATTCCTGCTCCTGCTCCCTGCAGCTTCAGCGAGCCATCAAAATACATTCGCCATACTTCTGCCGTTTCTGGATTATCCGACACTTGCTGTTCCGTCCACTCTGATACGAAGTCGACCAGTGCTTGAGTTTTGATGGCAGTGCGAGGTCGGAACTCGATATCATGGGACCCCAACTCGCAAGCCCACTTGGCTATTCGGCCAATGGCTTCCTTGTTGTGAAGAATGTCCCCTATCGAAAAACCAGTAACTACTGTGACTTTGTGATCGTCAAAGTAGTGGCGCAGCTTGCGGGCAGTCAGAAGTACTGCATATAATAGCTTCTGAACTTGAGGATACTTTTTCTTCGATGGGCCTAGAACCTCACTGATGAAGTAGACAGGATGTTGTACCGGGTAGGCATGCCCCTCTTCCACTCGCTCGACTACCAACGCAGTGCTTACCACGTGAGTCATGCAAGAGATATATAGCAGCAGATCTTCAGCCGGCTGAGTCGGCGTAGTTCGCCGGGGCGGTTTCAATACTGGCGGTGTTGTCAGGAATTTTTTCAGTGCGTCTAGAGCTTCTTGTGCCTCTGAAGTCCATTGAAACTTATCCACCTTCTTCAGCAGTTTATAGAATGGCAGGCCTTTTCCTCCCAGCCTGGATATGAATCTGCTCAGGGCTGCCATACATCCAGTGAGTCGCTGAACCTTCTTTTGCGATCGAGGAGCTTCCATCTTCATGATAGCTTCAATCTTATCTGGATTAGCTTCAATTCCCCGGTGGCTGACAATAAATCCGAGTAATTTTCCTGCTGGTACCCCGAAGACGCATTTTTCAGGATTGAGCTTCCATCTATATCTTCTCAGGCTGTTGAAAACCAGCTGTAAGTCTTCGATGAAGTTTTCCGGATTCTCCGTTTTAATCACCACGTCGTCTACGTAAGCCTCCACACGCTTGCCCCAGTGATCGGCTAAGCATGTTTGAATAGCTCTCTGATAAGTCGCTCCAGCGTTTTTGAGGCCGAACGGCATGGAGGTATAACAGAAAACACCAAACGGGGTGATGAACGCCGTTTTTTCCTCGTCTTCTTTTGCCAAACTAATCTGATGATACCCGGAATAGCAATCTAAGAAAGACAGCATAGAACATCCAGCGGTGGAATCCACCACCTGATCTATCCTCGGGAGCCCGAAGGGATCCTTCGGACAGTGTTTGTTGAGATCAGTATAGTCGACGCACATGCGCCAATCCACTTTATTCTTTTTGAGTACAAGAACAGGGTTGGCTAACCACTCGGGGTGTAATACTTCTCTAATAAATCCGGCCGTGACCAAGCGGGCTAACTCGGCACGAATGGCCTCTCTCTTGTCGGGCGTGAAACGACGCAGCTTTTGCCGGATCGGCCTCGCCTGAGGATAGACTTTCAAGTTGTGCTCGGCCAACTCCCTCGGGACTCCCGGCATATCCGCAGGTTGCCATGCGAATACGTCTCGGTTATCTTGCAGGAACTGGACGAGCGCGCTTTCCTATTTGTCATTTAAACTGGAGCTGATGATGGCCGCCTTGCGCTCATCAGCAAACCCCAGGTTGATCCGCTTGGTGTCTTCAATCGGCCGCATAGAGGTCGTGGCCTGGGCTTCGTTTGCCGGCACGGCGAGGTCTTCTTCAGGCTTAGAGTTCGCCGGTGTAGAAGGAACCGTTGACGGCTTGGTGGTGAGGGCTGCTTGGATGGCCACTCGGAAACATTCTGCGGCGCCTTGGAAGTCGGCGCGCACAGTTATGATTCCTTGCGGCCCTGGCATCTTCAGTATCATGTACGTATAGTGTGGGATGGCCATGAATTTGGCCAGCCCCGGCCTCCCGATGATGGCGTTGTACCCGCAGTCGAAGTTCGCCACCTCGAACCTCAGGAACTCGGTTCTGTAGTTATTTGGGGTCCCGAAGGTGACCGGCATGTAGATGTGGCCCAGCGGGTATTCCCCTTCCGTCGGCACGATGCCGAAGAAGGGAGTGTCTGACTCGTGGAGCTCTTTGAGGTGAACTCCCAAGCCTTGGAGCGTACGGGGGAAGGTGACGTTGATGCTGCTCCCCCCGTCCACTAGCACCTTCTTCACCCGACTCTCTCGGATCACCGGATCGACGAGGAGCGGGTATTTGCCTGGGTGGTCGAAGTTGAGCCATTGATCCTCCCGAGTGAACGTGATTGGGTGCTCCGACCACCGGTACGGGGCGGGAGGGCCGGTGGTCGCCACCAGTATCTGGCGGTCGTTGAGCTTTTGTTGTCTCTTGTTCTCCTGCGACCCATGTCCACCGAAGATGACGTTGACCTCCCTGTCAACGCGCGGGAATGCTCCTTCTCCCCCCTCCTCCGGCTGATGGGGCTGTCGTGGTTCATCTGGTCCTCCCCTCGGCGGAGGAGGTGGTAGAGGTTGGAAGGGTCGGCCATGCCCGACGGAGTGCTTGAAATCCCGGCAGTTGCGGAGAGTGTGGCGCATATCCTTGTGGTACGGGCACTGGGCGTCGAGGATGTCGTCTAGCGTGCGTTCGCCTCCACGAGGTCCTCCTCGGGCGCGAGAGGCGGGTGGTCCGGCGGCGTGTACCTCTTCGCGAGGCCTCTTCTCCCAGCGCTTGTCGGGCGACTGGTTCGCGTCGCGTCGTGGCGCTGCCGGTGTGGGCTTTGCTCCTCCGATGAGGTCCTGGGCCCGCTCGTCAGCGGTGATGTAGAGGTCGGCTTCCCGGAACAGCTCCTCGGAGGTAGTCGGCGCCTTTTGCAGTATGGCTCGGACGAAAACTGAGTCGTTAGATCCTCTGTAGAAGTCCTCGATCACGGTCGCCTCCGTGACCTCGGGGATGCGGTTTCTCATGGTCTGGAACCTTTTGAGGTATGACCGGAGAGTCTCATCCCCCCGGCGCTTGATGGATTTGAGGTCCCATGGTTGCGCTGGCTTGTCGGAGAGAGACTGGAAGTTGGCGGTGAAACGTCGACTGAAATCTCCCCAGTCGTCGATGCAGTGTCGGGGTAGATGTCGTAGCCACTGCAGCGCGTCTTGCCCGAGGACGATGGGCAGATACGCAGTCATGACGTCTTCGGATGCCCCGGCAGCCCGAGCAGCGGTGGTGTAGACGGCTAACCAGCCCCCTGGATCCTGCTTAGGTTCATATTTATCGACATTGGATACCTTGAAGTTGGGAGGCCATTGGATGGCCCTAAGGCGCGGAGTAAGGGCGGATACTCCGCACGTGTCCTCCTGTCGTCGAGGATGTCGTCTGTCCCGGGGAGGGGAGTGGCGGTGGTGGTTCCTCGACCGTCCCCGGGTGGTTCCACCAGTTGAAGCTGTTGCCGACTCAGTTCGGGTGGCCTGGCTTTGAGTCGGGAAGCCATGATCTCGGTCATACTCCTCCCGACGGCGAATTTCGTTCTCGTGTCGTCGTTCGCGCGAAGCATTGATAGAGCTCCGCGCGTCTCGGCGACTGTTGATGGCGTGTCGCAGATCGTTCGGCGGGTGAGCGAGCGGTAGAAGATGGTTGGCTGCCTGAGTGAACAGGCGCCGGTATCCCTCGGCGTCGGGGGTCCGAGGAAGTCCGTCAGCTATCCGGGCTAGAACGCCACCGACTTCGCTCGGCGTGTTCATAGCTCGGGCGAAGTCAGGGTTCAAGTTGCGCCCGAAGAGCGGATTCCCGCGTCGTTGCCTTGCATCTTGCTCGGCTTGCTCCTGAGTCCGATGGCGATCACGTCGTCGGGAGTTCCTTCGTTCCCTGAAGACGCGTTCTTCCGGAGTTTCTCCTATCTCTGAGACCTCGTCTCGCGAGACAGGCTGCTCCGGATCCCGTTCTCCAGCTGCGTGATGTCGTCGAACGTTCCTGCGTCGGTTCCTTCGTCGGCGGGATTCTCGCTGAGGCGGTTCTTCTCCGGGCGCGGTCGGTTCATCGTCGGAGACGGCGGGCGACTCTGCCCTCCCGATGAAGAGGACGTCGGGGTAGAACGGTATTGCTGCCGCGGCGACTTTCTTTCCGTTCTCCTTTGAGGTCGGAGGAACGGGAAGAACGACTGGCCTCTCCCTGGTCTCCTTTTTTCTCATGACCTGTGTCCATTCTTTCGTCGGGGAAGTAGACAGCGGAGTCTTTCGGGTCAGCGAGCTTCTAGCTCCAGCCTCCCCGGAGACGATCTTTTTCCGAAGACCCGGAGGTAGCGTCTTTCCAGCATTTTCGGAGTTCGTTGGAGGAGATTTCTGTTCCGGCAGATCCGCGAGGCGGTGTAGAATTCCTTCTTCGTCCGCCACGGATGAGATTGTCCCGAAGCAGAATATGGATCCGGGACGCATGGTGATCTTGTTGTGGAAGGTGACGGCCATTGAGCTAGCTTGGATCGTCGACACACCCCCTACCTGGCGCGCCAGCTGTCGGTGTTTTGGGTCCGACCGCACACCCGGGGTTGCCCCTCGAGGTGTTTTTAGGAGTAGGACGGTGTCAACGACTGTAGCAAAATGGTTCGTGCCGATCGCACGAGGGACAATGGACAAGATTTGCAGGTTCGGGCCGCTTAGAAGTGCGTAACACCCTATGTCCTGGTGAGTATATGAGCGTGGTTACAAGAAGATTCTCTGCAGAGAGTTTTTTGTGGGTGGCTAAGTAGAACAGGGTCGATCGATCTGAAGGGGTGCCCCCTAGGCCTTATATACTCGGCCGTGGAGCAGTACATGTGATACGATAACAACTAGTAGCTAAAAGATAGTGAACCTCTTGAGTTTATCCCTACGTAACCTTCGCCGACTTATCCTCGCATGGCTCTGTTGCATGGGGGCTTCAGCGCGGGAAAGTCGGGTCTCTGTTTGTGATTCATTCGTTCGACGTTGTGGGCTGCCTGTGTTTGCACTAATCAGTCTCACGTCTTCTTTATTGGTTGTCTTTCCCTAGGCCCACGAAAGAATGACCTTACGAATTATTGGGCCCTTGGGCTTTTCGTGAGGCCTTTTACTTCTTTAGTGGACCCAGGGGATATCTATCCCCCACAGTTGGGGTATTTATAGCCCCCAACCACCAAAAGTGGTCGTTGGGAGGCTGTCTGCTCGATGGCGCACCGGACAGTCCGGTGCACACCGGACAGTCCGGTGCCCCCTGCCACGTCATCACTGCCGTTGGATTCTGACCGTTGGAGCTTCTGACTTGTGGGCCTGCCTGGGTGTCCGGTGCACACCGGACAGGTACTGTTGGCTGTCCGGTGTGCTAGCATGGGCGATTCTGACTCTGCGCGCGCTGTGCGCGCATTAAATGCCACAGCAGGTAGCCGTTGGCGCGAAGTAGCCGTTGCTCTGGAGTCGCACCGGACAGTCCGGTGCACACCGGACAGTCCGGTGAATTATAGTGGACGAGCCGTTGGAGTTTCCCGACGCTGGCGAGTTCCTGAGGCCGACCTCCCTTGGCGCACCGGACACTGTCCGGTGTACACCGGACAGTCCGGTGAATTATAGCCGAGTCGCCTCTGGAAATTCCCGAAGGTAGCGAGTTTGAGTCTGAGTCCCCCTGGTGCACCGGACATGTCCGGTGGCACACCGGACAGTCCGGTGCGCCAGACCAGGGGTGCCTTTGGTTGCCCCTTTGCTCCTTTGTTGAATCCAAAACTTGGTCTTTTATTGGCTGAGTGTGAACCTTTTACACCTGTATAATCTATACACTTGGGCAAACTGGTTAGTCCAATAGATTTGTGTTGGGCAATTCAACCACCAAAATTAATTAGGGATTAGGTGTAATCCTAATTCCCTTTCAATCTCCCCCTTTTTGGTGATTGATGCCAACACAAACCAAAGCAAATATAGAAGTGCATAATTGAACTAGTTTGCATAATGTAAGTGTAAAGGTTGCTTGGAATTGAGCCAATATAAATACTTACAAGATATGCATGGATTGTTTCTTTCTTATATAACATTTTGGACCACATTTGCACCACGAGTTTTGTTTTTGCAAATTCTTTTGTAAATCCTTTTCAAAGTTCTTTTGCAAATAGTCAAAGGTAAATGAATAAGAGTTTGCAAAGCATTTTCAAGATTTGAAATTTTCTCCCCCTGTTTCAAAATGCTTTTCCTTTGACTTAACAACACTCCCCCTAAATGAGATCCACCTCTTAGTGTTCAAGAGGGTTTTGATATATCAGTTTGAAATACTACATTCTCCCCCTTCTTGAACATAATAGAATACCAATTGATAAATACTCTTGGAAAGCACTAAGTTTTTGAAATTGGTGGTGGTGGTGCGGTCTTTTTGCTTTGGGCTCATAATTTCTCCCCCTTTGGCATGAATCGCCAAAAACGGAATCATTAGAGCCCTTTCAGTACTATCTTCCACTTTGGTCATAATTAAGTGAGTTAAGATTATACTAAAGACGAAGTCCGGTCCTTTTCTTGGAGCGATGGCGAAGGATGAGTTACGGAGTGGAAGCCTTTTGTCTTCGCCGAAGACTCCAATTCCCTTTCAATACACCTATGACTTGGTTTGAAATAAACTTGAAAACACATTAGTCACAGCATATGAAAGAGACATGATCAAAAGTATATTTATGAGCTATGTGTGCAAGTTTAGCAAAAGAAATTTCTAGAATCAAGAATATTGAGCTCATGCCTAAGTTTGGTAAAAGATTGTTCATCAAGTGGCTTGGTAAAGATATCGGCTAATTGATCTTTAGTGTTAATGTAAGAAATCTCGATATCCCCCTTTTGTTGGTGATCCCTAAGAAAATGATACCGAATGGCTATGTGCTTAGTGCGGCTATGCTCGACGGGATTGTCGGCCATTTTGATTGCACTCTCATTATCACATAGCAAAGGGACTTTGGTTAATTTGTAACCGTAGTCCCGCAGGGTTTGCCTCATCCAAAGTAGTTGCGCGCAACAATGACCTGCGGCAATGTACTTGGCTTCGGCGGTGGAAAGAGCGACCGAGTTTTGCTTCTTTGAGGCCCAAGACACCAAGGATCTTCCCAAGAACTGGCAAGTCCCCGATGTGCTCTTCCTATTAATCTTACACCCCGCCCAATCGGCATCCGAATAACCAATCAAATCAAATGTGGATCCCCGAGGGTACCAAAGTCCAAACTTAGGAGTATAAGCCAAATATCTCAAGATTCGTTTTACGGCCGTAAGGTGTGATTCCTTAGGGTCGGCTTGGAATCTTGCACACATGCAAACGGAAAGCATAATGTCCGGTCGAGATGCACATAAATAAAGCAATGAACCAATCATCGACCGGTATACCTTTTGATCCACGGACTTACCTCCCGTGTCGAGGTCGAGATGCCCATTGGTTCCCATGGGTGTCTTGATGGGCTTGGCATCCTTCATTCCAAACTTGGTTAGAATGTCTTGAGTGTACTTCGTTTGGCTAATGAAGGTGCCTTCTTGGAGTTGCTTGACTTGAAATCCTAGAAAATACTTCAACTCCCCCATCATAGACATCTCGAATTTTTGTGTCATGATCCTACTAAATTCCTCACAAGTAGATTCGTTAGTAGACCCAAATATGATATCATCAACATAAATTTGGCATACAAACAAATCATTGTCAAGAGTTTTAGTGAATAGAGTAGGATCGGCCTTGCCGACTTTGAAGCCATTAGCAATAAGGAAATCTCTTAGGCATTCATACCATGCTCTTGGGGCTTGCTTGAGCCCATAAAGCGCCTTAGAGAGCCTATAGACATGGTTAGGATACTCACTATCTTCAAAGCCGGGAGGTTGCTCAACATAGACCTCTTCCTTGATTGGTCCGTTGAGGAAGGCACTTTTCACGTCCATTTGATAAAGCTTAAAGCCATGGTAAGTAGCATAGGCCAATAATATGCGAATTGACTCAAGCCTAGCTACGGGTGCATAGGTTTCACCGAAATCCAAACCTTCGACTTGGGAGTATCCCTTGGCCACAAGTCGTGCTTTGTTCCTTGTCACCACACCATGCTCATCTTGCTTGTTGCGGAAGACCCATTTGGTTCCTACAACATTTTGGTTAGGACGTGGAACTAAATGCCATACCTCATTTCTAGTGAAGTTGTTGAGCTCCTCTTGCATCGCCACCACCCAATCCGAATCTTGTAGTGCTTCCTCTACCCTGTGTGGCTCAATAGAGGAAACAAACGAGTAATGTTCACAAAAATGTGCAACACGAGATCTAGTTGTTACCCCCTTATGAATGTCGCCGAGGATGGTGTCGACGGGGTGATCTCGTTGTATTGCTTGGTGGACTCTTGGGTGTGGCGGCCTTTGTTCCTCTTCCTCCTTGTCTTCCTCATTTGCATCTCCCCCTTGACCATTGCCATTATCTTGAGGTGGCTCATTTGCTTGATCTTCTACTTTATCAACTTGAGCTTCATCCTCATTTTGAGTTGGTGGAGATGCTTGCGTGGAGGAGGAAGGTTGATCTTGTGCATTTGAAGGCTCTTCGGATTCCTTAGGACACACTTCCCCAATGGACATGTTCCTTAGTGCGATGCATGGAGCCTCTTCTTCACCTATCTCATCAAGATCAACTTGCTCTACTTGAGAGCCGTTAGTTTCATCAAACACAATGTCACATGAGACTTCAACTAGTCCAGTGGACTTGTTAAAGACCCTATATGCCCTTGTGTTTGAGTCATAACCAAGTAAAAAGCCTTCTACAGTCTTAGGAGCAAATTTAGATTTTCTACCTCTTTTAACAAGAATAAAGCATTTGCTACCAAAGACTCTAAAATATGAAATGTTGGGCTTTTTACCGGTTAGGAGTTCATACGATGTTTTCTTGAGGATTCGGTGAAGATATAACCGGTTGATGGCGTAGCAAGCGGTGTTGACTGCCTCGGCCCAAAACCGATCCGAAGTCTTGTACTCATCAAGCATGGTCCTTGCCATGTCCAGTAGAGTTCGATTCTTCCTCTCCACTACACCATTTTGTTGTGGCGTGTAGGGAGAAGAGAACTCATGCTTGATGCCCTCCTCCTCAAGGAAGCTTTCAATTTGAGAGTTCTTGAACTCCGTCCCGTTATCGCTTCTTATTTTCTTGATCCTTAAGGCGAACTCATTTTGAGCCCGTCTCAAGAATCCCTTTAAGGTCTCTTGGGTTTGAGATTTTTCCTGTAAAAAGAATACCCAAGTGAAGCGAGAATAATCATCCACAATAACTAGACAGTACTTACTCCCGCCGATGCTTATGTAAGCGATCGGGCCGAATAGGTCCATGTGTAGGAGTTCCAGTGGCCTGTCGGTCGTCATTATGTTCTTATGCGGATGATGAGAGCCAACTTGCTTCCCTGCTTGGCATGCGCTACAAATCCTGTCTTTTTCAAAATGAACATTTGTTAATCCTAAAATGTGTTCTCCCCTTAGAAGCTTGTGAAGATTCTTCATCCCAACATGGGCTAGTCGGCGGTGCCAGAGCCAACCCATGTTAGTCTTAGCAATTAAGCAAGTGTTGAGTTCAGCTCTATCAAAATCTACCAAGTATAGCTGACCCTCTAACACTCCCTTAAATGCTATTGAATCATCACTTCTTCTAAAGACAGTGACACCAATATCAGTAAAAAGACAGTTGTAGCCCATTTGACATAATTGAGAAACAGAAAGCAAGTTGTAATCTAAAGAATCTACAAGAAAAACATTGGAAATAGAGTGGTCAGGAGATATAGCAATTTTACCCAAACCTTTGACCAAACCTTGATTTCCATCCCCGAATGTAATCGCTCTTTGGGGATCTTGGTTTTTCTCATATGAGGAGAACATTCGTTTCTCCCCTGTCATGTGGTTTGTGCACCCGCTGTCGAGTATCCAACTTGAGCCCCCGGATGCATAAACCTACAAAACAAGTTTAGTTCTTGACTTTAGGTACCCAAATGGTTTTGGGTCCTTTGGCATTAGACACAAGAACTTTGGGTACCCAAACACAAGTCTTTGACCCCTTGTGCTTGCCCCCAACATACTTGGCAACTACCTTGCCAGATTTGTTAGTTAAAACATAAGATGCATCAAAAGTTTTAAATGAAAGACTATGTTCATTTGATGCACTAGGAGTTTTCTTAGGCAACTTAGCACGGGTTGGTTGCCTAGAACTAGATGTCTCACCCTTATACATAAAAGCATGATTTGGTCCAGAGTGAGACTTCCTAGAATGAACTCTCCTAATTTTGTTCTCAGGATAGCCGGCAGGGTACAAAATGTAACCCTCGTTATCCTGAGGCATGGGAGCCTTGCCCTTAACAAAATTTGACAACCTTTTAGGAGGGGTACTAAGTTTGACATTGTCTCCCCTTTGGTAGCCAATGCCATCCTTAATGCCAGGGCGTCTCCCATTATAAAGCATGCTACGAGCAAATTTAAATTTTTCATTCTCTAGGTTGTGCTCGGCAATTTTAGCATCTAATTTAGCTATATGATCATTTTGTTGTTTAATTAAAGACATGTGATCATGAATAGCATTAATATCAACATCTCTACATCTAACACAAATAGAAGTGTGCTCAACGGTAGATGTAGAGGGTTTGCAAGATTTTAGTTCTACAACCTTAGCATCCAATATTTCATTCTTACTTCTAAGGTCGGAAATAGTAATATTAAAATCTTTAGTCTTAGCAATCAAATTTTCATTTTCTAATCTAAGACTAGCAAGAGAAATGTTCAATTCTTCAATCCTAGCAAGCAAATCATCATTATCATTTCTAGGGTTGGGAATTGAAACATTGCAAACATGAGAATCAACCCTAGCTAACAAATTAGCATTTTCATTTCTAAGGTTGTCTATTGTTTCATGGCAAGTACTTAGCTCACTAGATAATTTTTCACATTTTTCAACTTGAAGAGCGTAAGCATTTTTAACCTTAACAAGTTTCTTGTTTTCTTTAATTAGACAATCCTCTTGGGAGTCCAAAAGGTCATCCTTTTCATGAATAGCACTAATCAATTCATTTAATTTTTCTTTTTGCTCCATGTTAAGATTGGCAAAGAGAACACGCAAATTATCCTCCTCATCACTATCATTATCATCACTAGAAGATTCATATTTAGTGGAGGAGTTAGATTTAACCTTCTTCCGTTTGCCGTCCTTTGCCATGAGGCACTTGTGGCCGACGTTTGGGAAGAGAAGCCCTTTGGTGACGGCGATGTTGGCGGCGTCCTCGTCGTCGGAGGAGTCGCTTGAGCTTTCGTTGGAATCCCATTCCCGACAAACATGGGCATCGCCGCCCTTCTTCTTGTAGTACTTCTTTTTCTCCTTTCTTCTCCCCTTCTTGTCGTCGCCTCGGTCACTGTCACTAGATATGGGACATTTAGCAATAAAATGACCGGGCTTACCACATTTGTAGCAAACCTTCTTGGAGCGGGACTTGTAGTCCTTCCCCTTCCTTTGCTTGAGGATTTGGCGGAAGCTCTTGATGACGAGCGTCATTTCCTCATTGTCGAGCTTGGAGGCGTCTATTGGTTGTCGACTTGGTGTAGACTCCTCCTTCTTCTCTTCCGTTGCCTTGAATGCAACGGGTTGAGCTTCGGATGTGGTGGCATCATCAAGCTCGTTGATCTTCCTCGAGCCTTCGATCATGCACTCAAAACTCACAAAATTCCCGATAACTTCCTCGGGGGTCATTTTAGTATATCTAGGATTACCACGGATTAATTGAACTTGAGTAGGGTTAAGGAAAATAAGAGATCTTAGAATAACCTTAACCATCTCGTGGTCATCCCACTTTACGCTCCCGAGGTTGCGTACTTGATTCACCAAGGTCTTGAGCCGGTTGTACATGTGTTGTGGCTCTTCCCCTTTGCGAAGCCGGAACCGACCGAGCTCCCCCTCGATCGTTTCCCGCTTGGTGATCTTGGTGAGCTCGTCTCCCTCGTGCGCGGTTTTGAGCACATCCCAAATCTCCTTGGCGCTCTTCAACCCTTGTACTTTGTTATACTCCTCTCTACTTAGAGAGGCGAGGAGTATTGTTGTTGCTTGAGAGTTGAAGTGCTCGATTTGGGCCACCTCATCCTCATCATAGTCCTCATCCCCTACTGACGGTACCTGTGCACTAAACTCAACAACATCCCATATGCTTTTGTGGAGCGAGGTTAGATGAAATCGCATTAAATCGCTCCACCTAGCGTAATCTTCACCATCAAAAGTTGGTGGTTTGCCTAATGGGACGGAAAGTAAAGGTGTATGTTTGGAAATGCGAGCGTAGTGTAGGGGGATCCTACTATACTTCTTGCGCTCTTGGCGCTTAGAAGTGACGGAGGGCGCATCGGAGTCCGAGGTTGATGTTGATGAAGTGTCGGTCTCGTAGTAGACCACTTTCCTCATCCTCTTGTGCTTGTCGCTCTTCCGATGCGGCTTGTGGGAAGAAGATTTTTCCTTCTTCTCTTTGTGGTGAGAAGAGGAAGACTTTTTCTCCTTCCGTTTGGAGGAGTCCTTCTTCTTTTCCTTCCTCTTGGTGCGGGACTCTTCCGATGAAGTGCTCCCGTGGCTTGTAGTGGGCTTTTCGCCGGTCTCCATCTCCTTCTTGGCGTGATCTCCCGACATCACTTCGAGCGGTTAGGCTCTAATGAAGCACCGGGCTCTGATACCAATTGATAGTCGCCTAGAGGGGGGGGGTGAATAGGGCGAAACTGAAATTTACAAATATAAACACAACTACAAGCCGGGTTAGCGTTAGAAATATAAACTAGTCCGCGAGAGAGGGTGCAAAACAAATCGCAAGAAAATAAAGAGTGTGACACGCGGATTTGTTTTACCGAGGTTCGGTTCTCGCAAACCTACTCCCCGTTGAGGAGGCCACAAAGGCCGGGTCTCTTTTAACCCTTCCCTCTCTCAAACGGTCCCTCGGACCGAGTGAGCTTTCTCTTCCCAAATCAATCGGGAGCAAAACCTCCCCGCAAGGACCACCACACAATTGGTGTCTCTTGCCTCGGTTACAAGTGAATATTGATCTCAAGAAAGAATGAAAGAGAGAAAGCAATCCAAGCGCAAGAGCTCAAATGAACACGGCAAATCACTCTCACTAGTCACTTAGGCTTTGTGTGGAATTGGAGAGGATTTGATCTCTTTGGGTGTGTCTAGAATTGAATGCCTAGCTCTTGTAAGTGGTTGAGAAGTGGAAAACTTGGATGCAATGAATGGTGGGGTGGTTGGGGTATTTATAGCCCCCAACCACCAAAAGTGGCCGTTGGGAGGCTGTCTGCTCGATGGCGCACCGGACAGTCCGGTGCACACCGGACAGTCCGGTGCCCCCTGCCACGTCATCACTGTCGTTGGATTCTGACCGTTGGAGCTTCTGACTTGTGGGCCCGCCTGGGTGTCCGGTGCACACCGGACAGGTACTGTTGGCTGTCCGGTGTGCCAGCATGGGCGATTCTGACTCTGCGCGCGCTGTGCGCGCATTAAATGCCACAGCAGGTAGCCGTTGGCGCGAAGTAGCCGTTGCTCTGGAGTCGCACCGGACAGTCCGGTGCACACCGGACAGTCCGGTGAATTATAGTGGACGAGCCGTTGGAGTTTCCCGACGCTGGCGAGTTCCTGAGGCCGACCTCCCTTGGCGCACCGGACACTGTCCGGTGTACACCGGACAGTCCGGTGAATTATAGCCGAGTCGCCTCTGGAAATTTCCGAAGGTAGCGAGTTTGAGTCTGAGTCCCCCTGGTGCACCGGACATGTCCGGTGGCACACCGGACAGTCCGGTGCGCCAGACCAGGGGTGCCTTTGGTTGCCCCTTTGCTCCTTTGTTGAATCCAAAACTTGGTCTTTTATTGGCTGAGTGTGAACCTTTTACACCTGTATAATCTATACACTTGGGCAAACTGGTTAGTCCAATAGATTTGTGTTGGGCAATTCAACCACCAAAATTAATTAGGGATTAGGTGTAATCCTAATTCCCTTTCAGATACCACATCACCAAAGCTGGGATCTTTGCAGTCTTTTTCCCATCCATGTCATCAAAAGTGTCATCGTCACTTTCAGGTCCAATAGTGGATTTCTTGTTTTTATTTTTCTTTGGGAATTTTTTTACACAGTCTTGATTGTAGCTCTTCTTGTATCGACTGACATTGCAAACTGGGCATCTTGCTGCGTTCTCAAAATCGCCACGATACAGAATACAATGGTTCAGACATGCATGAATTTTTTGCACACCCAGAGCTATGGGAGATATAAGCTTCTTCGCTTTATAAGTGCTTGTTGGTAGTTTGTTGGGTTTTGGTAGTAATTGGGATAGAAAATTCAAAAGATCTATGAAGCTAGTATCAGACCATCCGGCGCTAGCCTTCAACTTAAGAAGTTCTAGAACTGTACGCGACATCAAGTTGGGTGATGAGCCGATCTTAAGTCGTGTATCGCGTCATAAGTCACCAACGCCGAATTCAACATCAATGCAACAGAAAGATAGTTCGATCATTCCATACTCCATGGTGCAGGAAAATATAGCACCGACCTCCACAAAAATTGTTGAAACAATCATATCACCTCTTGCGAAGGAACTCGACAAGGGGGACGTAGACAAAATTGTTCCTCAGAATATCGACGCAAACATCAAAAAGGAAGCAAAGGTTGACACCAATGTTGAAGGGCCAACTAGTTCAAAGAAAATTCATCAGCGAATCACCACTGACGATGTTAAGAAACCGTCAAAATCAGTGGCACGCTACCTGCAAAAATTGCAGAGAGTTATGACAAATCAATCAAAAGTGGAATCAGCATCTCGTGGAGTACGCATACGGTCCCAAATAGACAATTTCGAAGTATGGGAAGAAGATAGAATGATTCATACTCGAGAATTATTACGTCTTAAAATCAATATCCCGATATACAAGAAGGAGGTTGTTCCTCCTAAATTTGTGAATGGGAGGCCGTTCTTGACGACGGTGCAACTTTCTAAGTTGTCGACTCCGGAGATTAGAATGCATGAGTGGTACATGGTGGCTAGCAACAAATACAAACTCGAGGACTTCACATTTGTTGTGCCAGAAGATGCATTTTGGAGCAAAGATAATATAGATCCTGTGCGGCATTTATTCTTTGACGATCTCTGGTCGTTGTACCACCGACAAAGGATGGAAACCAACTACTTAACCCTCTTTTGCTTGTAAGTACCTCTAAACTTTCATATTTTTTAGTTTTGTACACACACACATAAACGAGAGTCTAACGATTAACACTTTTACACGTAGGATGCAATACATGGATGATAAGAAGAAACAACTTAAGACAGGGTTTCTTGACCCGTTGATGATATCCCAAGCTCGCTACAAAGAAGTTGCTCGGAGACATGGAGAATAATACAAAGACTTGGATGATGCTGAATTTGAGAAAGCCATCAAACAGAATCAGAGAAAGAAAATGAAGGTAATGGCGGCATACATTGGACGAGCCATGTATAATCATGTACAACATGACAAGGACTTAATAATAGCTCCGCACCACTTTAAGTAAGTTCTCGACATGGTTTTGAACTACAAATTATGGCAATCGTGATCTTAACATGTGTTTTCGTCTATGTCTATATAGTGACCACTACATTTGTATCATGATCTTTCCAAAGCATGGTAAAGTCGTGGTCTTCGACTCACTGAGAATGAAAAAGGCTACGTATAATGACTTCTTGAAGATTTTAGAGAAGTATGATTATTATTGCACACTTGTACTTATTACAACTTAACAAATGTATTCTTAATCTCACAATGCTATTCTTATATGCAGTGCATACCGTTTTATTGGAAAGATCTTGGCGGCGAACATCCAGAGGACAAGCCTAATTTGTCAATATCATTATTTCCATATGGTGACAAACAACCTCCGGGTACTGTCATGTGCGGTTATTATGTATGCGAATGGTGTCGTGTCACCTACCATTACATGGTCAATCGTGAGGATGTAAGTTCGCTATCATAGTCTATGTTGCAATTTTTATGTTATATTGTTGCTCATCACATTACTCTTAGCACTGCTTGCTTTTTGCTTTCATTGCAGGTTCCTAAATCCAAGATCAATGCTGAATGGTTAGAAAGAGATATGGTTTCCGTCGGCGTGGCTAAGGTTGTAAAAGACTTGCTTTACTTTATGCGTCGTGAAGTTCTTCATCAACAAAGGCTATTATACAATACAAATGGAAATTTGCAACACTTCCCAGAACTAAGTTTGTACACTATATCACACAGTGTTTAGATCTTTAGTTAGGAACTTTAGATGTTTAGTTGTCTATGGAACTTTGAGATGTTGAGTTGTTATGCAACTTGATATGTGTATAAATCTGTGTATGATGGAACTTGATATGTGGATGAATCTGTGTATGGAACTTGTTATGCAACATATCTGTGTTTGAATCTGTTATTAATTCTGTATATGAATCTGGAATCTAAATATGAATCTAGAATCTGTATATTGAAATACAGTCGGACTTATATTTAAAACTGCCTGTGATGTGTGGCTAACACAAGCGGCTAGGATTAGAAACTGCCTGTGATGTGTGTCTATCACAGGCGGTTCCTTTAAACTGGACCGCCTGTGATGTGTGTCTATCACAAGCGGTTTTTGATTGACCGCATGTGATGTTGTTTTACATCACAGGCGGTGCACCACAAGCGGTTCCTGGAACCGCCTGTGTAGAGGCTAACCGGACCGCCTGTACAGAGATTTACTGTAGTAGCTGTATCCTCGTGCTCTTCTTTTGATATGCTGCATTTAATAACAATAATTTATAATCGTCTACTTATGTGTTATCTTAATTGAACGTGGTATTATTTTATGCTACGTATACCGTACTCCTACTCTCCTACAAGCAAATTAAACATGGCCGGGGTCGAAAGGTCTCTCAGCAAGCATCAGCAGGAGGATGTATACAGCTGCCGTATAGTCAGCCTTCTGTTGGTCCAGACACCAGAGCCTAGAGACAGGCGCAAAGAGACGGAAATACAGAAACGCGCAGAAGCGAGGTTGCAAATTAGTTTAACGACTACAGCAGCACACACTGCCGTGATAGTCAGCCTTCTGTTGGTTCAAACAGCTGCCGTATAGCAAAGAGGGTAGCGGTGATCGATGCAAATAATACCCACACTGCTTCGCAACTGGAGGCTTCACTGCATATGGATGGTCAAGTGAGTACACGGATGGGGGTGGGCGCGCGCGTTTGAATTCCAACATCTACAGCAGCACCAGCACCAGCACGCACGCAAGCAAACAAGGTGCCAAAGGCGGCCGGTCTTTCTGGCATGCAGCAGGCCAGAGGAAGGAGGATTCCCGACGGTGCGAGCCCGTGGCTGCCCTGGCCGGCCTCCCTTTACCGACATGGGGGCGAAGAACGAAGACAAAGAATAAAAGAAGAGGAGAAAAGGACACAGTAAAGAGCAGGGATAAAGATATATTTAACTAGTGGTAGCCTGGCTGGTACGTGCTAGCTAGACTGATAGCACACAGTAAGCAGCAGCAACTAAAACATAGATGCAAGAGAGAGAGAGAAGAATGGGGCCCCGGAAGGAGTATATATATTAACCAACGCAAAAACGTAGTAGATTATATATACTAGAGACCAGCTCGATCGAAGGAACATACGTGATTTGGAACGTTTAACAAGCTAATGTAAAGAAGGGAGATTCTCGGAAGCAAGGTACCATCAGTAGCAAGCTTGAGGAGGAGTAATTGTAAATTAATTAGTATGGAGCAATCCCCATGTTGGCTGCCGCATGAGCTGCGGCCGCCGCCGCCGCCGCGTAGAGCCCTTCCTTAAGAAGCCCGTCCTTTCTCTGGTGATCCTGATAAAGCCAAAAGCACCGAGAAATTTTGGTTTAGTTTAAACCATTAACCCTTGATTATACGAGGGCTGATTACCCCCCCCCCCCCCCCCCCCCCAAGTACGCACACACACCCCTCCTGGTTTGTTTGTTTTTAGTAGTGAGAAAAATGCAGCAGGGCGAGACTTAGAACAACATTATGTAATGTAATCGTATATATTGGCGTTAGAAAAAAAACAACCTATATTGTTAGCCATAGGTATAGATACAATTTCCTTCATACTAGCTACCTCTGGTAAAAAAAATCACTTTTGACTTTATACAACTATTTGATATATACATATCGATGACCATTAAAATATTCTAAAATGTACTTCTTCTTATTACATCTTCCAAAAATGAGATTTTTAAAAGTATTTTGAATATACAAATCTACCAACATGTATTGCATGTCTCCAAATTAATTAGACAATACTCTCTCCATCCCATAAAATAAGACGCGCATGTTTTTAGAAAAGTCGTCATTTTAAAATTTTGGCCGGCTAATAATTCAGCAAAAACATATACTCGTAGTGTATATATGCATGTTATATATTTGAATTTGTATTCAGAATTACTTTAATATGATGCTCATGTTTGTTGATGTCATATTTTAAAAGAAATTAATGGTCAAAGTTTCACTCTAAACATTTTGCCACAAAAAATATATACATACGTTTTATTTTATGGGATGGAGGGGAGTATAAAGCTATTTATGTTTGTAGTGTCTATATATGTCTTGATCAAATCTCTTGTCCTAAATGTCATATTTTTTTCCCTGATGGAGTATCGATCCCTGCTTTATTTATGAAACAAAGCCGCTCGCATTAAGTTCTATTAAGGCCCTGTTCGTTTTTCACGGATTGGAGACCCGAAACGGTTCTTGGTCGGATTGTTTCTCTAATTTTTATAAGTTTTGATAGATTGGAATGAATCCTGGTCCAATCCTAGAGAAACGAACGGGCCCTAATTGTATTGGAAGGCGGCACGCCCTGGCCCTGCCAAAGCCACCACATGACACACGACGGAGGAAATGCAAGGGTTTGGCACGGATTCGTCACCTGAGGTAGCAGGCTTGTCGTCTTGAGCCCCTGGTGATCCGGCATGAGTCCAAAGTGGATATGTGGAAAGTGCGCCCACTGCACAGCAACAAACCAAAGCCACCACACCAAACAAAGGATTCAGAAAGGAGCGAGGGACGCGCCGGGAAAAGAAGCATGCACGGAGCTTTATATATCATGCGGTTTTGAAAGATCGGGAAACCCTAGCAACGAACAGTACGTCGTAGAGGCACGAGCAAAACCCTAGAAGGAATTGAAGGAGAAAAAGATGGAAGCGAGAAGCGAGATAGAGGAGGAGGAGGTGGAAATAGATTAGAGACTGACGTTCTTGGCCGCCGCGCTGAAGGCCTCCCTGTGCGAGATGTTGGGATTGCCAGCCTTGATGCGTTGGATTTCGTCCCTGCAATCGTATTCCCCGAGGGAGAGAGCCAGCAGAAAAAAGAAAAGCAAAAGGGAGACGTCAGATCGATGCATATGATCAGAAGCTACCTAGCTAGCTCAGCGACACGTCACTATAGCATGATCTGCCTCTCTCTCTCTCTCTTCCTCAGCGAACGACGACTGAACGAGAACAAAAACCATCAGGGTCGTCTCCCTCTTCCCTCTTCCTGCTGCCAACGAGGCGGCCGGCATGCATTGCCGTGGCCGATGAGAGAACCACCGGCCAGCCATACGACTTGTACACTGTAACGCACAGCATGAAAAATGTAGTAGCATGATACTGCTGGCATGCATGGCACCCACTTGATGAAGCGGTTGTAGGCCGACGGCACGCGCTGCCTCTTCTCCGGAGCTGCAGAGACAGAGAGAGAGACACGAGGCACACACAAAACCCTGTTAGACATAGACATGCACACAGTCATGGCGCGCGCGCATGAAACACGACCAGCATGCAGTTGCTCGGTGCTCGCTGCATGATATGTACGCTGTGGAGCTCGGCGCACTGAGCTGCACTCAGGTATGTAGCATGCACGCCGCGCCGTAGCAACAGGGTGCCCGGTTCTTTCTCACAGTGAAAAGAGCACGGGAACGAAACAAAGATGCATGTGTGCCGTTCTCTCTCTCTCTCTCTCACTCTCTTGGTCTTGGACAGTTGATTGAAAGCGAGCCAGGCCGGCAGCGGTGTGGGCGACTGTGCGCCGCACTTATTGATGCGACATGTACAACGCCGAGCTAGGCGCATGTGTCGCTTAGCTAGCCCATCTGTACGCGTGTGCTCACTGATCTGGTCAGCCAGAGCCCAGAGCGAGCATGGAGATGATGGAGAGAGCTAGAAGATGAGTTCGACTGAACTCAAGGTTGTTTCTTTCACCTAGCTAGCTCCCTCAAGGGCCAGCCTCAGACTGATCGTACTTATGATCGATCTCAAGGACAAAACCGAGCAAAAAATCTTGGACAGCCCGAAATGGAGAAAAAAAATAGCGAATGATTAACACTTGGCGACGACGACGTGTGCATGCATGGAAGAATGGAAGTGTGGACTCACGTCTGTTGACGGCGGGATTAGCGCGCGGCGACGGCTCTTTGGCCCCTTTACCCGCTGCAGGCGGCTGCGGCGGAGGCGGCGCGGCCGTGTTCCTGCTGCCGCCGAGTATCAGGCCGCCGAGGCCGCCGTGCTGCTCCAGCTGCAACTGCAGGCTCGGGTTCGCGGCGCTGGATATCTCGTCCTGCATGCACGCGCGCGCGCGGAAACAAGAGATTAGGCATGCGATATATGACATCAGATCAGAGCGAGCTAGCTAGCTCCACCGGCAGCTTTGAACCACGCGCGTACCACCAGGAGGGATTGGTGGTGAGGGTGGTTGAGCGAGTGGGGGAGGTGGAACTGCCCGTTGTTGACCGAGTTGGCCGGCGGCGGCGCCGTGGTGATGGTGGTGGTAGTCGTACTAGTGTCAGCAGCTGGTGGTGGTGCGGCCCCCGCGACCGTGTCCGTCGGCGTGCCCGGGAAGAGGAGGCCCCTCATGTCGACGGTGAGCAAGCTGCTGCAGTGGCCGCATCGTACCGTCACCGTCTTGAACAAGCTGCTCGTAGGCACGCTCACCTGCACCCAGGTCCCAGGCACACCTTCAAGCTTGTGAAAATCTTTGAGATTTAAACAGCTGAGCGCTGCATGTATGTATAGAGAGAGATATCGAGAGCAGCAGGGATTCGATCACGGACGACGAGGACGGTGTCGCAGAAGTAGCAGTGCACGTAGCAGAGCTGCTCGGCGGCCGGCGCGGCCGCGGCTACCGGCGTAAGCTGATGCAGCGGCGTGAGGCCGTTCTCCACCAGGACCGGAGGCGGCAGCTGCGGGGACCGCGGGAACACCGTGGCGGCGGAGGACGACGAGGACGAGGACGAGGACGACATGCCGGCCGTGGCGACAGCGAACCACCGGTCGATCAATCCGTCGCTGCTTTCTTCAGGTACGTGCGTGCGTGGCGCAAGCAACAGCAGCAGGGCAGGCGAAGCAACACTGCAACAGGTCCGGCTGGCTTCTTGTCCCGATTTGACGCGGCAACGAACGAACCGAGCTGAGCCTGGGAGGTGGTGGTGTACGTGAGTGGAAAGGCGGCACGCGATTGCTGCCGGGCTACCTGATTGATTGATGGATAGATAGTTTAGTAGTATCTCTCTCTCATCGTCGTCCTCATCATCCCTCTTTCTCTCTCTCTCCTCTTTGCCTTTGTGATCTGATGGGTGTGTGATTTGATGGTTTGGAGTGACTGATGTGTGATGCAATGGAACCTAGTATGTATTGGATCGGTTGTTGCTGCAGCTGCGATTTGGCAACTTACAGAGAGAGAGAGAGAGAGAGAGAGAGAGAGAGAGAGAGAGAGAGAGAAAAGAAGGGGGCGAAGACGGGGGAGGCGAGAAAGTGCCTTGGTTGGTAGTGAGGATGAGGAGTTGAGGACTGAGGAGTGAGAGGAGAGAGGGGGAGAGAGAGATAGGGATAGGCAGAGCGGCGCGGCGCAGCGCAGAGGAGAGAGGTAGGCCGGGGGGCGTTTTGGGGAGTTCTGGTCAACAATGAGGGAGCGACAGTGGTAGCCGCAGCTGTAGTGTGCCTAGGTAGTAGGGAGCTAGACGACGGAGGTTGTGGGGCGTTTTTCTCTCGCCTCTGCTATGCCACGCCATGAGAGGTCGAGTGTCGAGAACCAGGCTCTAGAGGAAGATGACAACGACAAAGAGGAGTTATTTTCGTGTGCTATAATGTGTACTCTTGTACTGCAATTTTCAGTGATTTTTAGGAGAACAATGTGGATCATTACAGCTGGTAGAAGAGCTGGCCGCGCGGTTGACCGATCAAGTGATTTTGCATTGGTTGGTCGATCAAAATTAAGCCAATTATTGAAAGGTTATGAACAAGAACAACGTCAACCGCTAGGCACTCATAGAAATATAAATAATGGATATATGAGAGCAACTCTAAGAGACTCTTTAGGGCTGATTTGGTGATCAGGTATCACTAGGGGATTGGAGAGGATTAAGGAGGAAATTAGTTTATTTCCCCCTCAATCCCCGTGATCCCCTTGTCACGGTTTACTTGGTAAAGCTTTATTCCAAACATCTTCTAAGCTAAATTTAAAAGACGCTCTACTAAAAAGTTTTTTTTACTAAGAAACGATTCTTCTATGAGGTGATTTTATGCAATGAAGTAGGTGAAAAAAACAGCTTTTCTTATTGACTCCACACATAGTCACTATAACGGCTAGTTTGATAATCCCATTTTTCCACGAAATTTTTATTTTCCCAAAAGAAATTAGTTCATTTTTCATTGGTAAAATAGGAAACCCTTGGAAAAATAGAGTTCCCAAACTAGCCCTAAGTGTAAAGTTTATCCTAGAGCAACATAGAGAAATATATTTCGTTTAATAATAAAATTTCATAAAGAAGCTAGAGTAGAAGAAGCTCACCCAAACAAGCCCTTATACAATTCCTTATTGATAGAAATAGAGATTTTGGTGAAAATGCTCTACAATAACTTCTTTAATTAGAGCAACTTCAGTAGTTCTCTAAAAGACTTCCTAAATTAATAATTTATGTAGTTAACATAAAAACTATTCTTCAACAGTTCTCTAAGAGCAACTCCAATAGTTATGTAAATTTTAGCTCTCTAAATCACAGATTTAAGAAGTTGCTAAATAACTTTGGGAGTAAAAAAATGTGAGTTCTCTAATAGTTCTCTAAATATAGGTTGTAGTTTTGTTTTGTATCTATCCACATAAAAAAATAAAGTCACAAATGTCATCAATTACCTTCATTATCTACATAATGCAGTAAACATTTTTGTTTAGGGAGTTGCTAAATGGTTGCCAAATGTAGAGAGGAAATAAGGTTAGATGAGAAGTTGTTAAATTTAGAAAGTTCATTTAGAGAACTGTTGGAGATGAGTTTTTGTGTTAACTACTTAAATTGTTGATTTAGGAAGTCTATTAGAGAACTACTGGAGTTGCTCTAAATGAACTTTCTAAATTTAACAACTTGTCATCTAACCTCATTTTCTCTCTACATTTGGCAATCATTTAACAACTCCCTAAACAAAAATATTGGCAGCATTATGTAGTTTTTGTGACTTATTTTTTTTATGTGGATAGACACAAAACAAAATTACAACCTATATTTAGAGAACTATTGGAGAACTCACATTTTTTACTTCAAAAGTCATTTAGCAACTTCTTAAATCTATGATTTAGAGAGCTAAAATTTACATAACTATTAGAGTTGCTCTTAGATACCTAAATATTGGCATCCTCTATTCTAGATTTATCACCAGCCAAATCTAAAGAGACGGGGTTGGCTCTGAGTATGCAAAATATATAGAGAAAAACTTATTAGGGCTAGTTTGGCAACCATATTTTCCCAAGTGATTTCCGTTTTCGCATGGTAAATTAGTTCATTTTCCCTTAGGAAAATGAGAATCCTTGAGAAAATGGACTTGTCAAACTACTAGCCCTTAGAGGGTGGAAAGATACATACAGAATGATTTTTTCAAGTGCTTAATAAATAATGATTTAGGGAGTCGGTAAAGAAATATTCTTGAAGACGCTCTAACGACTTCGCAACCCAAAATTTTTTGCAGGTATGTTTATGGTGAAGTCTGACTCACCGTACCTCTATAACCATATCCTTATATACCTAATATAATAAAGAGATGCAATATAAAAAGTGATGCAATTCATTCATATGCAGATCTTTACTTCCGGTAATGCTCTTAATTTAGTCCCTCTATGTCCGATATGTGAAAGGAGTGAGTCAATGCATAGAGAGAAGTGAATAAACTCTTATTAAAATCCCTACAAAAATAAAACTAAATCATAGAAAGGTGCATAGGCCCTGCAAAACTAGCATCAACTGGTTTCTTCAAGTTTTGTTGTTCAAGCAGCCAAAATTGATGCAAACCAGTTTTTCCTAGGCCGACACACACATATGTAGTTTTGTACACCCCCCTCCAAGAAAGTGCATCTGTGTCCTCAAGTGGGTTCCTCTTGGTGGTTGAAAGCCAACATAATTAAAAGTCCAACAAGCACTACCACTAGGGGATTTGCAGAGGCAGTTGGGAAGCCTCTAAAAGGTGGCTCACCCAATCGCCTATACAGATTTGATTTCCAAAGGCGGTTGGGAATATGAGTCACCTTTAAAATATCATTTGTAGATCCACTTGTATTTTGACATCCTCTATGAGTTGTTGTTTAAAAACCACAAATTGGGATAACAAAATAGCATACTTTTTAATCTAGAGAGACCTCACCATGTAGCCACACATGCATAACCATGGACCAACATCCAGAGCATCAGTGCACAATTAAACATGAGGCAAAGATACTTAATGAGGACTTCACTCGGAGGGCCACCTTGTAGAAGATGGAGGCCCCACCTATCATTGACATAGATCAGTTGCCCCAAGGAGGGTCGCCCGACCCCCCTAGGACACTCCGCCACCTCAACTTCTTGTGCATGCAAAGAAACACAATTCCCTTCAATCCTGATCATGCTTCATGATATAGTTTGATCCAAGGGTAGAGAGGTGGTGTCACATGAATTCATGGTCCTACTTTCAACTCTACTCCCCTAGAAATAGATGCTCCACTCCTCACTTGAAAGCAAGCAAGCCATAACATAAGAACCCTCTCTTCATTTATTTTAGCTCTAGTGTAGTTGGGAG
Source organism: Zea mays (assembly GCF_902167145.1). Classification (NCBI taxonomy): domain Eukaryota; kingdom Viridiplantae; phylum Streptophyta; class Magnoliopsida; order Poales; family Poaceae; genus Zea; species Zea mays. Next base: position 24,516,628 of record NC_050100.1, on the reverse strand, counting down.
TTAGTTTTCAAATGAAATATTTGGAGGACACTGTTGGGGACTTGTTCTCAAATGATATGAATCAAGAACAAGGCAACACAAAATATTAAATGTTAATATCCTTCGTCCTTCGAAGCATTATTTCCCTAAGGATATAATGATTTTCGGACGAAGGTTATGAAGGACATACCTTCATCAGCACAAAATATAATAATGAAGAAGGAATCATAAGAAACATAAAGATAACATAAACAGTTGTGCATTATTGTCGACTCATTTCCATTTTATTATGATGGAAAGATAAAAACGATATCAAATTATAAATGTACCTTTAGCTCGTGAGAAGGTAAAAGCACAAATGTGACGCAGGAGTCAATGCCAAATCAGCGTGAACAGTACGGGGATACTGTTCACCTATTTATAGACATGGGTCGCAGCCCACGCAAAATTACATTAATGCCCTTTACATTTATCAATAACTCTATGATAATTCTTCGAGGTCTAATCCGGTTTTTCATCTTTAAGTCGGTTCCCTTTTCCCCCGCTATTCCGAAGCTCTTCTACACACGGCTTCGGCTCTGCACCAACCTTCGTGTTCTTTGTGCTTCTTCGTACCGTGGCTCTGATCCGAGTCCGAAGGTACCTGTTAATGTACTTTACTCCAGAAACATTGTTAAATCATGTTTTTGAGGACCTTCGAAGCCGAAGGCCCCCAACAGTAGCCCCTCGCAATATTAATTTGTTAGAATGATAAATTCAGATTGCGAAATGGACGAATGCTATGAGCCGAAGGTCCGAAAAAACACCTTCCTCTTGCTAGAATAGCAACAGTCATTGACAACTGGGGCCCTCTAGTCTCCAACATAATGGGTTTATAAATAGGGGCTCGCCACAATTTATTTGGCACGCTCTCCTGCCATCTGTTTTGCCTGCTCAAAAAGCTTTCTGCCCACAAATATTTGGCTTTCTCCTTAGTTTTAAGCTTCGGAAACGAGAGGCAAGAATTCCGAAGAGATGTCTGAGGAGAAGAAGGTTGCTGCTGAAACGAAGCTGAGCCTTTCTGAAGAGATGCATCTGGGTTTTCTTGAGTCAATAGCGAAGACGAACACGGAGAAGATTACAAGGGAGATTTTAGAAGGTTTATCTGAAGATACTGGTGATAGTGACAGTTATGACGCAGATAGTGGGGGTGAAGATTCCGAAGATCGGCCATGGCGACCAAGCCATTCAGTCTTCGGGAAATCAACTATCGGGCAAAGTCACCTTGAAAACATGAGGGGGAGATATTTTCGGGATATGTCTGTTGTAAGAGCAGATGCCGGAGAAAAAACTGTGCCGACTCCCGGAGATGATGAAGTCGTTGTTTTCTGAAGCTTTCTGAAAGCTGGGCTGCGATTCCCTCTAAGCAGATTCGTGGTAGAAGTTCTAAAAATATATCAGGTTTACCTTCATCAACTTACCCCTGAAGCAATAATAAGAATGGGAATCTTCGTCTGGGCTGTGAAGAGTCAAGGCCTAGAGCCAAGTGCGAAAAGTTTTTGCAATATTCATGAATTGTTATACGAAACGAAACCCTAGGGTAAAGAGCAATATCATAACAACTTTGGTTGCTACAGCTTCGGCGCTCGCTCTGGGTCAAGCTGCCCCGTGCCCACCTTTCGGAAGAGATGGCCCGGAGAATGGATGAAAGAATGGTTCTATGTAAAAAATGATTTGAAGGTTCGAGAAGATATTAAGGATATCATCATGTGCCCCATCTGGCAGCGCTTTGGACTCCGGAAACCGAAGGTAGAAATGGATGAAGTGGCCGAAGAATGCCAACGGGCCTTCGGCGTAGTCTGCTCCTTTATTGGGACAAGGGATCTGATACAAGAACACATTGCTTTCAGAGTATGGCCTCTTGCAGATAATTGGGAAATGCCGAAAGAAACTGTTAAAGAAGCTGAGGAAGGTGGGCTAGTCAGGCTGAAGTATACATTCAAGTATGGAGACAAATTCGTTGAACCAGATGATGATTGGTTAAAGAGTATTGAAACTGTAAGTGATGAATTGCTTGGGGCATATTCGAAGGCCGAAGATACTGCAATGTCGGCAACCTTCGGAGGCCAAAGAAAGAAAAGACTGAACCGAGTTTTTGATGCAATTGGGTTCGTGTACCCCGACTACCATTATCCAGTGCGGGGGCAGAAAAGGAAAGGTACGGTTTCTGCGAAAGAAACTGCTTCAACTGCTCCTAGCGAGCCAGCGCCGAAGAGAAAAAGGGTGAAAGTTCTCACACACCGGCCACGTTACATTGAACTAGCCACGGTGCCTGAATTCAGCAGTGAAACATCTTCTGCCCCTGAAGCTAAGGAATCAACTCCGCTGCCAGGAGCCAAAGAGCTGGCCGAAGTGCCATCGACAGAAAAGATGGAAGAAGCAAAAGCATCAACTGAGGGAGCGAAAATATCAGAAATTTTAAGTCCTCCAGAAGAAATTAAAGCAGCAAAAATTAAAAAGGGGCCAACAATGACCCCAAAAAGAAAAAGAATGGTTAATGTGTTAGATGTTTTGGAAACAATTAAACTTCCAAGCGCAACCCCAAAGAAGACTGCTGAAACTTCTGAGGCGCTTGCTGAAGTATGCGTTGCTGAAGTTCCGAAGCAACAGACTGAAGTCGAAACCGAGCCTTCAGAACCGGCCAAGGTAATACCTTTGAAAGCAGAAGAAGCAAAAATTGCAGAGGCAACCAAAGAAATAAAAGTACCAGAACCAATTTTGGGTGAAGAAACTGACACTGGTGCCCCCGAAGCACCTTCCAAAATGTACGATTATATTGTACGGCATGCTTCGGGGAAGAAATTGTCCGAAGAAGAAATCTTTGAAGCTAATCACTATGCCAGAGAATTAAAATATCTGAAGGGGGCATTAGTGTTCAATGGGACAGACGAAGATGACTTCCTATACTGCCTCCCAGACAACAAAGAATTATCCGTTTGTCGGGAGATGGCTAGAAGTATGGGGTTTCCAAAGCTCGAAGCTGGATTGTGTGCTATGACGAAGGAGGATCTCGCGGATAGTCTTGCGTACAATAGCCTGAAGGTATGGGAATTGGATGTTTACAAATTTTATAATTCGTAACTCATTCTTTTATTCTCATACCAACCTTTTTTACATATAGGCTTTAATTTTAAGCAACGCATTGAGAGCACAAAAGAGTGCCGAAGATGAGAGTTATGAAATTGCATTTAACAACCTACGATCAGAAGTTATTAAACTGAGAAATGAAGCTCTGGAAAAAGATAAAATTCTGCTTACGTTGGTGGACAAGGTAAAAAAGGACGAAGCTACCTCAAAGGCCCAGGCCGAAGCCCAAAGACGTGAAATTAAAGATCTTCAGAAACAGCTAGCTAGAGCTAAAGAAGAGCGTATACTTGAAGAAACAAAACGCGAGCTTAGTGATCAACTGGCCAATCATTTAGAGATGAGCATTAAAGAGCTTCGTGCGTCCCAGAGGAAATGTTATGTTAAATCCATAGAGTGCGTCAAAAAGATAAAATCAAGCTTCGCCAGCGTTGGCGCATTCTCTAGTGAAGAGAATTTTTCAGGAGGCAATCCTGAAGGTCCAATGGAATGGATCAGTCACGAAGCAGAGGCCTTCGAAGAAATTCTGAATAGCCGCAGGTTCATCTGCGCTTTTTCGGGTGCTAGAGGAGTTGCTACTGTTTTGGAGAGAAGAGGTTGTGAGCATGTAAAATCCTTAGCTCAGTCCGAAGCTGCCTTGTCCTCGGAAGACATCAAAGACCCCTTGGCCGAAGCAAGCATGGTTGGCGGAAAATTCTTTACTGATATCTGGGATAACTGCGGCCGAGAAATGGCGCAAGAAATTATTCAAAAGAGTGAAAAAGGCACCCATGATGCTAGGAAAGTGACAGAAGTTGCCGAAAAAAGTACAGAGCCCGAAGGGCAAATAGGTATTAATTAGTCGTTCTTATTGTGTTGTAATTTTTAATTCCAGACTTTGTTCGCGGTTTGTAATAGTAATGTAGTCGTATCTTCTCTTCCCTCAGAACCTGCTGAGGCATCTCTGATCCCCCACCCAGAGGGAGACGATGAAATTAGAACAATGGCCGAAGCCATTATGGACAAGGTTGTTAACCAGCTACTGAACGAAGCTGCAGAGATAGTTCTCAAGGAGAATTAAATCGTTATTGTAGAAACATTTGGAACATAACATGTGTAATATATTGTAACTTTGAATGTAACATATAGTCTATTTATAATTTAATTCTTTACGATGCATGAAACTTTGCATACATACCATTTTTTGAGCCTTCGGCGAAAAAACACCTTCCCTTCTTTTCATGCTTCGTGAAGAAAATCTTTTCTATATCACAAGAATTTGTTTACTTCTCTGATAAAAACATCCAAGCTTCGTGAACTATTCTCCGAAGCTACTCTTCATCTCGATTCGTCTTGTGCCTTAGCATGATTTTCTCTTTTCCAAAATATGTTCCGAAGATTAACATTGTATCCCCTTCTTGTTCCAGATGCAGTATGTTGTATGATGCTTATGTTATGCAAAAATGATGTGATGATGTTATGCTATGCAAAATGATTTTTGTGTCGCAGATACATATCCCTGTAATAAAGCACACACACTTTATATATCAGCGCTGACTTTTCGCTGTAAGCCTCCCTTAGAAGCTTCTTCGCCTTTTACTTTCAGCGGAATCAGCGTTTATTTTTCGCTGTAAGCCTCCCTTAGGAGCTTCTTCGCCTTTTACTTTCAGCGGAATCAGCGTTTATTTTTCGCTGTAAGCCTCCCTTAGGAGCTTCTTCGCCTTTTACTTTCAACGGAATCAGCGTTTATTTTTCGCTGTAGGTTTAGAAAACTTACACTGTGCTCCCTTAGGAACGACTTTTTACTGTTTCAAACAATTTGTACTGTGTCCGTTAGATCAAATTTTTGATAATACAAAGGTCCTCCAAATCAGTATAAGTTCTTATGCTTCGGCAACTCAAGCCTATTGAAAAACATATTTTTATTATGGTAAAAGACGAAAGTGTTAGAAGGAATTGAAATTTAACAAAAGACATTTAAACTCTTCATAATTGTTTCTTATTGACAAAAGGGTAATAGTGAATGTAGAAAATGCAAAAGAACTGCTGCTGAGGTAGGATATTTGTCAATAAATGTGCTTCGACTCTGGCACAGTGTTGTTGACTGTGCGAGCTTCGGACTCCTCTCTGAAATCCCTCTGAAGATGATTGTGCTGACTCCCTTCTGGCTGTTGTCCTCGCTGGATCGGCGGTGGCGGTGGAGGTTGCTGCTAGGATGCTTGGGGTTGGCTCGCCGAAGCAACAGAAGCTGCAGGATGGTTGCCTACATATTCTGGAATATAAGGTGAGTGATACGAAGCAGTATGCATGACCTGCTTCGGCTGACTCTGTTGCGCTGCTGCTTCCGCTATTTCCTTCTGCTTCTGGATGGTAACATGGCACATCCTGGTAGTATGGCCCTTGTCTTCACCATAGAATAGGCAATATATTTTTCTTGGTTGGTCTCCAAACCTTCCCCCGAAGCCCCTGGCGCCTCTGCCCCTTGGCGCTGGCGGCCGAAAAGAACTCTGCTGTTGGGTCGAAGCTTGTGAAGAGTGTTGTGGCCTTTGCTGCTGGCTCCCTCGATCGTCATTTTGAGCAGAGTTATGGATTGACCTAACATGCCTCGGGTGAAATCTTCCTCCAAAGCCCCTGGTCATTTTGGAGAACCTAAATGCTTCCTCCCTTCTTTGGCGGAAGTCATTGTCAGCTCGAATGTATTCGTCCATCTTCTGGAGCAGCTTCTCCAACGTTTGTGGTGGCTTCCTGACAAAGTACTGCGCTGATGGTCCCGGCCGAAGCCCCTTAATCATGGCCTCAATGACAATTTCATTGGGCACTGTTGGCGCTTGTGCCCTCAGGCACATAAACCTTCGGACATACGCTTGAAGGTACTCTTCATGGTCCTGGGTACACTGGAAGAGAGCCTGAGCGGTGACTGGCTTCGTCTGAAACCCTTGGAAGCTAGTTATCAGCATATCCTTCAATTTCTGCCAAGAAGTGATTATCCCTGGCCGAAGAGAAGAGTACCAAGTCTGAGCAACGCTCCTGACGGCCATGACAAAAGATTTTGCCATGACTGTCGTATTGCCACCATACGAAGATATGGTTGCTTCATACCTCATTAGGAATTGCTTCGGGTCTGTGTGACCGTCATACATGGGGAGCTGGGGTGGCTTGTAAGACTGTGGCCATGGTGTAGCCTGCAATTCTGATGAGAGAGGAGAAGCATCATCAAAAGCAAAGTTTCCATGATGGAAATCTTCATACCAGTCATCCTCATTGTGGAAGCCTTCCTGATGAAGCTCTCTGTGTGGAGGCCTTCGGCTTTGATCATCTTGAACAAGATGACGAACCTCTTCAGAAGCTTCGTCTATCTATCTCTGAAGATCAGCTAGACGAGCCATCTTCTCCTTCTTGCGTTGCACCTGTTGCTGAAGGATCTCCAGGTTTTGGATCTCCTGATCCAGGTCATCCTCCGGAGGTGTTGGACTAACAGCCTTCCTCTTCTGGCTTCGGGCCTCTCTAAGAGAAAGGACATCCTGATTGGGATCCAGCGGCTGTAAAGTACCAGCCCCTGTCGCTGAAGCTTTTTTCGGCAGCACGACGAAGGTGATGCTTGCCGAAAGTGTTCAAGACTCAAAAAATGGAAGTGAGTTCACCGGAGGTGGGCGCCAATGTTGGGGACTTGTTCTCAAATGATATGAATCAAGAACAAGGCAACACAAAATGTTAATTGTTAATATCCTTCGTCCTTCGAAGCATTATTTCCCTAAGGATATAATGATTTTCGGACGAAGGTTATGAAGGACATACCTTCATCAGCACAAAATATAATAATGAAGAAGGAATCATAAGAAACATAAAGATAACATAAACAGTTGTGCATTATTGTCGACTCATTTCCATTTTATTATGATGGAAAGATAAAAACGATATTGTCGGCGTTTCGAGACCGGGGGGTCCCTAAGCCGACGAGTGAGTGTGCCGCGTGCCCCAGCCCAGATGGGTGGAGTGCGTGGGCGAGCGCGAAGGGGGGAAAGCGAGGTGGCCGGAGACGGGCGTGAGAGGTGGAAATCCCGCGGCCTTCGTGTTCGTCCCGCGCCCAGGTCGGGTGCGCTTGCAGTAGGGGGTTACAAGCGTCCACGCGGGTGAGGGAAGCGAGCGGCCCCAAGAGAGCGCCTGTCCCGTCCTCGTCCCCGCGCGGCCAACCTTCTCTAAGAAGGCCCTGGTCCTTCCTTTTATAGTCGTAAGGAGAGGATCCAGGTGTACAATGGGGGTGTAGCAGAGTGCTACGTGTCTAGCGGAGGGAGAGCTAGCGCCCTAAGTACATGCCAATGTGGCAGCCGGAGAGATCTTGGCACCCTGCTGGTGTGATGTCGTGGCTGTCGGAGGAGCAACGGAGCTTGGCGGAGGGACAGCTGTCGGAGCGGTCGAGTCCTTGCTGACGTCCCCCTGCTTCCGTAAGGGAGCTGAGAGCCGCCGTCGTCACAGGGCACGCGGGGCGCCATCATTGCCTATCTGGTGGAGCTAGCCAGATGGGACACCGGTCTTGTTCTCTGCGGCCCGAGTCGGCTCGGGGTAGGGTGATGATGGCGCTCCCTGTTGACGTGGCGGGCCCGCGCCCGAGGCCGGGCGACGTGGGGGCTTCTCCGAAGCTAGGGTCGAGTCTGTCTTCCGTTGCCGAGGCCGAGCCCGAGCCCCTGGGTCGGGCGAGGCGGAGGTCGTTCGGCAGAGGCCAGGGCGGAGTCCGAGCCCTGGGGTCGTGCGGAGCGGAGTTCGTCGTCTTCCGGGTCTTAGCCCGAGTCCGAGCCCTGGGTCGGGCGGAGCGGAGTTCGCCGTGTTCCGGGTCTTAGCCCGAGTCCGAGCCCTGGGTCGGGCGGAGCGGAGATCGTCGTCTTCCGGGTCTTAGCCCGAGTCCGAGCCCTGGGTCGGGTGGAGCGGAGATCGCCGTCTTCCGGGTCTTGGCCCGAGTCCGAGCCCTGGGTCGGGCGGAGCGGAGATCGCCGTCTTCCGGGTCTTCGCCTGAGTCTGAGCCCTGGGTCGGGCGGAGCGGAGATCGCCGTCTTCCGGGTCTTAGCCCGAGTCCGAGCCCTGGGTCGGGCGGAGCGGAGATCGCCGTCTTCCGGGTCTTGGCTTGAGTCCGAGCCCTGGGTCGGGCGGAGCAGAGTTCGCCGTCTTCCGGGTCTTAGCCCGGGTCCGAGCCCTGGGTCGGGCGGAGCGGAGTTTCCTATGGCGCCTTTGGCAGGGCTTGACTGCCTGTCAGTCTCACTCTGTCAAGTGGCACTGCAGTCGGAGTGGCGCAGGCGGCGCTGTCCTTCTGTCAGACCGGTCAGTGGAGCGGCGAAGTGACGGCGGTCACTTCGGCTCTGCCGGGGGGCGCGCGTCAGGATAAAGGTGTCAGGCCACCTTTGCGTTAAATGCTCCTGCGACTTGGTCGGTCGGTACGACGATTTATTCAGGGTTGCTTCTTAGCGAAGGCAAGGCCTCGGGCGAGCCGGAGATGTGTCCGCCGTTAAAAGGGGGGCCTCGGGCGAGACGGAAATCCCTAGGGGTCGGCTGCCCTTGCCCGAGGCTAGACTCGGGCGAGGTGTGATCGAGTCGCTCGTACGGACTGATCCCTGACTTAATCGCACCCATCAGGCCTCTGCAGCTTTATGCTGATGGGGGTTACCAGCTGAGAATTAAGCGTCTTGAGGGTACCCCTAATTATGGTCCCCGACAGTAGCTCCCGAGCCTCGAAGGGAGTGGTAGCACTCGCTTGGAGGCTTTCGTCGCACTTTTTTGCAAGGGGACCAGCCTTTCTCGGTTGCATTTTGTTCCGGTGGGTGCGCGCGAGCGCACCCGCCGGGTGTAGCCCCCGAGGCCTCGGAGGAGTGGTTTCACTCCTTCGAGGTCTTAATGCCTTGCGTAATGCTTCGGCTGGTCTGGTGGTTCCCTCATGCGAACTGGCCGTAGCCCGGGTGCACGGTCGGGGCCCAAGCTCTCGGGCTGGTATGTTGACGCTGTCAACGGTTCGGCCGGAGCCGGGTTTGCGAGAGCAGCCCCCGAGCCTCCGCATAGGGCGAGAGGGCGATCAGGGACAGACTCGGCTTTTTTACATACGCCCCTACGTCGCCTTTCCGCAAGGAGGAGGGGGGAGTGCGCCATGTTACCCTCGATGGGCATCGAACATGGTGTCTCCGGTGAGCTGCAAGCGGGTAATCCGAGTGGACGTTCGTGCCCCGTTCGTTTGGGGTCGGCTAGGGGCCTAGAGGCACGCCCAAAAGTACCTGCGGGTGATTTGCCGGACCCGGTCCCCTGGCGACGGGGTCCGAGGGCTCGATGCCTCCCTCCGATGGGATTCCGTTACAAGATTGCTCCCGCTGGTCTCGGAAATGTCCTAGGGTACCTCGGGAGCGCAGCCCGAGCCTTGGTTATGTATCGAACGTACCCCTGGTCATCCCTCGCTCGGCGTCTGAGGCGACTGTGAACCCTTCGGGGGCCAGCCTTCGAACCCCTGATCAGTAATGGGCACGGAGCCCGAGTAGCCTGAGGCGGCCGTGGAGCCCTTCGGGGGGCCGGCCTTCAAACCTCTGACCAGTAGTGGGTGTAGGGCCCACGCGATCTGAGGCGACTGTTGAACCCCTCGGAGGGCCAGCCTTCGAACCTCTGATCAGTAGGGGGGGCTCGGAGCCCGGTTCCTTCACAGGGAAGGATCCTTTTCGGGGTATCCCCCTTTCCCGGTCCCTGTTGCAAGAGATAGAGAAAGAGGAAAAAAGGAAAAGGATACGAAATCGAACGACGTGGCGTACCTTTTTTGGCGCGGTTATTACGGCGAAGGCGAAGCGTCGCCCGCTTCTCCTGCCAGAAACGCCGCCTGTCCCGCCGCGGAGTTAATGCGACGGGGCGAGTGGTTGGCAGGGCGGCCGTTGCGCGTGCGCGAGCCGTTCGAGGGACGGATCACGGGTGCGTCGTCTTCACGCCGTGAGAGGAGGCTCTCTTGCTGCCCCTGGATGGGACGTGAGCCTGGCTGACGACGTGACCGCTGCTCCCGCCCGCCTGCCACCGTCATTACTGCCGGCCCACTTTCGGCCGCATTGACCGTCGCGCCAGGCTGGCGCTGCTGGGCCGTGCGCTGGGTCGCCTCGAGTCGCGGCATTGGCTCCGCAACCGAAGAGGCGCGACGGTGGCGCAAGTGGCGGTGCAGTTGCCTGCATGCAGCATCCGGCGCGCCGGTTGCGTGACGTGTGGGCCTGGGCCTCCATGCCGGCGTGTTGGGAGTCGGAGAAGCGTGTCCACTTGGCGCGGTTGCATGCCGCCTGCATGGCTGCCCACTCCTTCCGCCCGTTGGTCTGGGCAAAAGTGGGGGTCACTTGTAACCGCTCGGCGGTTGTGTGCACCACGCGCGGCGCTTTGGCTTCTTCTGCTCTGAGCCGGTTTGCATGACATGCGGGACCCAGCCCCCGCGCTGCAGGGGAGGGCCTTTGAGCGTGTTGGAGAAGACTCAGCCCGTGGCGTTTGGGGGCGCACGTAGGGAGAGTTGCCTTTAGAAGGAGGGCGACCCCTTTCGGAAGGCAACCATGTCTTCTTCCTCCCTTATGCGTCGCGTCTTTCCACCTTCCAAGCCCCCGAATGGGGGGCATCCGCCGTCTTTTCGCCTCATCGTTGGAGGAACGCAACTCCGCGAGAGTTGGTACCTTTCAGCCATCGTTCGGCTTCAAGGATTTTCATCATGCAGCCCGGTCGCTCCCCCCCGCTAGTGGTCACCCAAGACGGTGACTGCCAGTTCCTGGGTGGGGAGAAGCACGCCGGGCTGCGGCCTCTGCCCCTCCCTCGGCCTCAAGGATTTTCGTCATCCAGGCCAAGATGGAGGATGAGGCGAGTCGGGGGGGCTGCCTCCGCGTGGGTCGGCTGCCCTTTTCTTCCCCTGGCGTCTGGGGGAGAATGGCATCCTCCAGTTTCGCGGAGACTTCCTCCAGCCAAGCCGGGATAGGTGGGCCGCCGTCACTCGGCTAGGGCGCAGCGCCACGCCCTCCGCCCGGACGATAGTTGCGCTGCGTACCGCGAGGGCGGCGCCCATGCTCTGGGCGGTTCTGACTGGGGCGGAAGCCTGCCGGCGCGCTTCGAGGCGTCGGCAGCCGGTGGTGGCTTCTCTACCGACGAGATTGCCAACTCCGCCAGTAGCCCTGGGTCTCCGTCTCCCGGCCTGAATGGCTGGTTCTTGTCCTCTGCGGGTGAGAGCCCCTCTGCCATAACCCCCGCCCCGAAGCCGTTGCCGAAGCTGCTTCGCCGCCCGGGGCGAGGGTGGTTGCCGCTGTTGCCGGACCGGGTGACGGCGGGCCGCCCGTCGGCCCGCGATCGCCCCGCAGGTTCCCCAGTCTTGTGGGGTTGTTCGTGCCTGCGGAGGGGGAACCGGAGTTCCGTTTGTAATGGCACTTTGAATGCCAGTGTCTTTGTTCATTGTGGTTGTCGAGGCCTGAACATGTATGTAATTTCGGCACGGAGCCGTGTTTTTTCCTCATTTTCGAGCACTAAGTCTCGCCTGTTGATTATCTGAACCGCTTCACCAAGCGTGAGTCGCCCCGTGTCAAGGTGACGAGTGAGGTATCCGTATCCCGGAGGCGTGGGAGTCCCTCGGCTCGATCGGCCTTGTTGTCTGAGGCTCCTCTAGCTTAGTTAAAGAGACCCCTCGGCCGCTCTTCGATGAGCCGATGCCAGGGGTAGCGATATCAGCACGAACAGAGGCGGAGTTGGCTCGAAAATGAAAACCTGGTTGGCCGGAGCCTAGCCGGGTTGTCCGTTAGCGGGACCGACGCCGGAGTTGACCAGCCGAGGCCTCGGACCGGGCTGGCGCCCTTGGAAGATGGTTAGCCGAGGCCCCTGGGGTAACCGGCCGAGCCGCCTGCTCGGGCCGGATTCCGGGAGAAGTCCCTGGACCGCGTCGCCGTCCGAGGCTGGGTCGGACCTCACTGAAGGTGTCGTCGATGACGAGGGTGCTACAGCCCCCTTCCAGCGTGAAGACCTGAGCCTGCAGGATCAGATTGTCTTGTAGCGTGTGCCTTCTGCGGCCGCTGAGGCCAGAAAACACACCCTCGCTGCGTTGTAAAGCTGCGTCTCCTTTCCTCTTATTTCGAGCATCTGGACTTTTTGTTGGTAACAGGGATGTTTGTGCGAGCGAGAGTTGCTTCTCGCGGAGGGTGATGAGTGAGGTATCCGTATCCCGGAGGCGTGGGAGTCCCTCGGCTCGGTCGGCCTTACCGCTTACGCGTACTTTCACCCGTCCATGAGGCCCTGTCACCGACTCAGTCGAGAAGGCTTGAAGGACCACTTCGGCAGAAGAGCTTCCGAACGTAAAGACTTGTTCGGTCCGCGGGATCACTTTATCCGAACGCGAGTTACTTATCGCAGAAGGTGATGAGTGAGGTATCCGTATCCCGGAGGCGTAGGAGTCCCTCGGCTCGGTCAGCCTTGGCTGCTTACGTGTACTCCGTCGTTTTCAGGACCCGCTTTTCGAAGTAGTCAAAAAGCACGAAAGATATTCTGCCAAAAGGGATCTTTTTTCGAGAAAATTTCGACGCAGAGGGGGTCTCCCCCCTTTTAGTCCCCGAGGGAGGGTCGGGCTTTGCCGAGGCGAGGCCGACCCTTCCTTGATGACTAAACTTTGCGTGGGTGCGAGGTATATGAACAACTTGAAAACATCTTAAGGGTAGAAGCAACGTAGCTGTTTGATGTTCCAAGCGTTGTCGTAGACCTCGCCTTGATTGTTGGCCAGCTTGTATGTTCCGGGCTTCAGAACTTTGGCGATGACGAATGGCCCCTCCCAGGGGGGCGTGAGCTTGTGCCTCCCTCGGGCGTCTTGCCGCAGCCGAAGCACCAGGTCGCCCACCTGGAGGTCTCGGGACCAGACCCCTCGGGCGTGGTAGCGTCGCAGGGACTGCTGGTACCGCGCCGAGTGTAGTAAGGCCTTGTCCCGAGCCTCTTCCAGCTGGTCCAGCGATTCTTCTCGGCTAGCTTGGTTGCTTTGATCGTTGTAGGCCCTCGTCCTCGCGGAGCCGTATTCCAGGTCAGTGGGCAAGATGGCCTCGGCCCCGTAGACCAGGAAGAACGGCGTGAAACCCGTGGCTCGGCTTGGCGTTGTCCTCAGGCTCCAGATCACCGAGGGGAGTTCCTTCATCCATCGCTTGCCGAACTTGTTGAGGTCGTTGTAAATCCGGGGCTTGAGCCCTTGTAGAATCATGCCGTTGGCACGCTCTACTTGCCCATTCGACATGGGATGAGCCACGGCGGCCCAGTCCACCCGGATGTGGGGATCCTCGCAAAAATCCAAGAATTTTTTGCCGGTGAACTGGGTACCGTTGTCAGTGATGATGGAGTTTGGGACCCCGAAGCGATGGATGATGTTGGTGAAGAACGCCACCGCCTGCTCGGACCTGATGTTGTTCAGGGGTCGGACCTCGATCCACTTGGAGAATTTGTCGATGGCGACCAGCAGGTGCGTGTAGCCCCCGGGCGCCTTCTGCAAGGGACCGACGAGGTCCAGACCCCATACAACAAAGGGCCAGGTGATGGGTATCGTCTGCAGAGCCTGAGCGGGCAGGTGGGTCTGCTTCGCATAGAATTGGCACCCTTCGCAGGTGCGGACAATTCTAGTGGCGTCAGCCACCGCCGTTGGCCAGTAGAAGCCTTGTCGGAAAGCATTCCCGACGAGGGCTCGAGGCGCTGCATGATGGCCGCAAGCCCCCGAGTGTATTTCTTGCAGGAGTTCCTGACCTTCGGCGATGGAGATGCATCGCTGGAGGATGCCCGAGGGGCTGCGGTGGTAGAGCTCCTCCTCATCGCCCAGCAAGACGAACGACTTGGCGCGTCGCGCTACCCGCCGAGCCTCGGCTTGGTCGAGGGGTAGCTCTCCTTGGCGGAGATATTGCAGGTACGGGGCCTGCCAATTTCGATCAGGCGTGGCCCCGCTCTGCTCCTCCTCGACGTCCAGTGCCTCGCCCTCGGGGGCCGAGGGTACCTCGGGCTGGACCGAGGGCGCCTCGGGCCGAGCCGAGGGTGCCTCGGGCTCGGGCGTGTCGTCGATCTTGACGGAGGGTTGATGCAGATCCCGGGAGAAGACGTCCGGGGGAACCGTTGTTCGCCCCGAGGCTATTTTAGCCAGCTCGTCCGCAGTCTCGTTGTAGCGCCGAGCGATGTGGTTGAGCTCGAGCCCGTAGAACTTGTCTTCCAGGCGTCGAACCTCATCGCAGTAGGCCTCCATCTTCGGGTCGCGGCAGTGGGAGTTCTTCATGACTTGGTCGATGACGAGCTGCGAGTCACCGCGGGCGTCGAGGCGTCTGACCCCTAGCTCGATGGCGATCCGCAACCCGTTGACCAGAGCCTCGTACTCAGCCACATTGTTGGACGCCGGGAAATGGAGGCGTAGCACGTAGCGTAGGTGTTTCCCGAGGGGCGAGATGAAGAGCAGGCCCGCGCCGGCTCCCGTCTTCATCAGCGACCCATCGAAAAACATGGTCCAGAGCTCCGGTTGAATCGGAGCCGTCGGCAGCTGGGTGTCGACCCATTCAGCTACGAAGTCCGCCAACACCTGGGACTTGATGGCCTTCCGAGGGGCGAACGAGATTGTTTCGCCCATGATTTCCACCGCCCACTTTGCGATCCTGCCCGAGGCCTCTCGGCACTGGATGATCTCCCCCAGGGGGAAGGATGACACCACAGTTACCAGATGAGACTCGAAGTAATGTCGCAACTTTCGCCTCGTCAGGATCACGACATAAAGCAGCTTCTGAACTTGTGGGTAGCGGATCTTGGTCTCGGACAGCACCTCGCTGATGAAGTAGACTGGCCTCTGAACGGGCAATGCATGCCCCTCTTCTTGCCTCTCGACCACAATCGCGGCGCTAACCACCTGAGTGGTCGCGGCGACGTAGACCAAGAGGGCTTCTCCATCAGCTGGGGGCACCAAGATAGGCGCCTTTGTAAGGAGCGCCTTCAGGTTCCCGAGAGCTTCCTCAGCCTCAGGGGTCCAAGCGAAGCACTCGGCCTTCCTCAAGAGGCGGTACAGAGGCAGACCTCTTTCGCCGAGGCGTGAGATGAAGCGGCTCAGGGCCGCGAGACATCCCATGACCCTCTGTACGCCTTTTAAGTCCTTGATGGGCCCCATGCTGGTGATAGCTGCGATCTTCTCCGGGTTGGCTTCGATGCCTCGCTCGGAGACGATGAACCCCAAGAGCATGCCCCGGGGCACCCCGAAGACACACTTCTCAGGATTGAGCTTGACTCCTTTCGCCTTGAGACATCGGAATGTCACTTCAAGGTCGGAGAGGAGGTCGGAAACCTTCCTTGTCTTGACTACGATGTCATCGACGTAGGCCTCGACCGTGCGACCGATGTGTTCGCCGAACACATGGTTCATGCACCGCTGGTACGTCGCGCCCGCATTCCTCAAGCCGAACGGCATGGTGACGTAGCAGTACATGTCGAAGGGCGTGATGAAAGAAGTCGCGAGCTGGTCGGACTCTTTCATCCGGATTTGGTGATACCCTGAGTAGGCATCGAGGAAGGATAGGGTTTCGCACCCAGCAGTGGAATCCACGATTTGATCGATGCGAGGTAGAGGGTAGGGAACCTTCGGACATGCTTTGTTGAGACCAGTGTAGTCTACGCACATCCGCCATTTCCCCCCTTTCTTCCTCACAAGCACAGGGTTGGCAAGCCATTCGGGATGGAATACCTCTTTGATGAACCCTGCTGCCATTAGTTTGTGGATCTCCTCGCCTATCACTCTGCGCTTCTCCTCGTCGAATCGGCGCAGAGGCTGCCTGACGGGTCGGGCTCCGGCCCGAATATCCAGCGAGTGCTCGGCGACATCCCTCGGTATGCCGGGCATGTCCGAGGGACTCCACGCAAAGTCGTCGGCGTTTGCGCGGAGAAAGTCGACGAGCACTGCTTCCTATTTGGGGTTGAGCCCGGAACCGATCCGGATCTGCTTGGAGGTGTCGCCACTGGGGTCGAGAGGGACGGCCTTAACCGTCTCCGCTGGCTCGAAGTTGCCGGCATGACGCTTCACGTCTGGCACCTCTTTGGAGAGGTTCTCCAGGTCGGCGATGAGGGCCTCGGACTCGGCGAGGGCCTCGGCGTACTCCACGCACTCCACGTCGCATTCGAACGCGTGTTTGTACATGGGGCCGACGGTGATGACCCTGTTGGGGCCCGGCATCTTGAGCTTCAGGTAGGTGTAGTTGGGGACGGCCATGAACTTCGCGTAGCATGGCCTCCCCAGTACCGCGTGGTAGGTTCCTCGGAACCCGACCACCTCGAACGTCAAGGTCTCCCTTCGGAAGTTGGAGGGCGTTCCGAAGCAGACGGGAAGGTCGAGTCGTCCGAGGGGCTGGACGCGCTTCCTAGGGATGATCCCGTGGAAGGGCGCAGCGCCTGCTCGGACGGAGGACAGATCGACGCGCAGGAGCCTGAGGGTCTCGGCGTAGATGATGTTGAGGCAGCTGCCCCCGTCCATCAGGACCTTGGTGAGCCTGACGTCGCCGACGATGGGGGCGACGACGAGCGGGTATTTCCCTGGGCTCGGCACGTGGTCGGGGTGGTCAGCTTGGTCGAAGGTGATGGGTTTGTCGGACCAGTCTAGGTAGACTGGCGCCGCCACCTTCACCGAGCAGACCTCCCGGCGCTCTTGCTTGCGATGCCGAGCCGAGGCATTCGCCGCATGCCCACCGTAGATCATGAAGCAGTCGCGGACCTCGGGGTACTCTCCTGCTTGGTGATCTCCCTTTTTGTCGTCGTCGTCGTGGGCCCTGCCACCCTCTGCGGGTGGCCCGGCCCTGTGGAAGTGGCGCCGAAGCATGACACACTCCTCGAGGGTGTGCTTGACGGGCCCCTGATGATAGGGGCACGGCTCCTTGAGCATCTTGTCGAAGAGGTTAGCACCTCCGGGGGGCTTCCGAGGGTTCTTGTACTCGGCGGCGGCGACAAGGTCCGCGTCGGCGGCGTCGCGTTTCGATTGCGACTTCTTCTTGCTTTTCTTCTTGGCGCCGCGCGGAGTAGACGCCTCGGGAGCCTCTTCCGATGGGCGGCCCTGGGGCTGCTTGTCCTTTCGGAAGATAGCCTCGACCGCCTCCTGGCCAGAGGCGAACTTGGTGGCGATGTCCATCAGCTCGCTCGCCCTGGTGGGGGTCTTGCGACCCAACTTACTCACCAGGTCGCGGCAGGTGGTGCCGGCAAGGAACGCGCCGATGACATCCGAGTCGGTGATGTTGGGCAGCTCGGTGCGCTGCTTCGAGAACCGTCGGATGTAGTCCCGGAGTGACTCTCCCGGCTGTTGTCGGCAGCTTCGGAGGTCCCAGGAATTCCCGGGGCGCACGTACGTGCCCTGGAAATTGCCGGCGAAGGCTTGGACCAAGTCGTCCCAGTTGGAGATCTGCCCCGGAGGCAGGTGCTCCAACCAGGCGCGAGCGGTGTCAGAGAGGAACAGGGGGAGGTTACGGATGACGAGGTTGTCGTCGTCCGTTCCACCCAGTTGGCAGGCCAGGCGGTAGTCCGCGAGCCACAGTTCCGGTCTCGTTTCCCCCGAGTACTTTGTGATAGTAGTCGGGGGTCGGAACCGGGTCGGGAACGGCGCCCGTCGGATGGCCCGACTGAAGGCCTGCGGACCGGGTGGTTCGGGCGAGGGACTCCGATCCTCCCCGCTGTCATAGCGTCCCCCACGCCTGGGGTGGTAGCCTCGGCGCACCCTTTCGTCGAGGTGGGCCCGACGGTCGCGACGATGGTGCTCGTTGCCGAGGTGGCCCGGGGCCGCAGGCACGGTGTTGCCCGTGCGCCCGGTGTAGACCGAGGCTTCCCGCATGAATCGGGAGGTCGCGACATGAGGTTCCGAGGGGTATCCCTGCCTTCGGGAGGCAGAGCTCTCGGCCCGTCGGGCCGCAGCGCCTTCTAGGAGATTCTTGAGCTCTCCCTGGATTCGCCGACCCTCGGTGGTCGATGGCTCCGGCATCGCGCGGAGGAGCATCGCTGCGGCTTCCAGGTTCTGACCGACCCCGCTGGATGCGGGCGGCGGCATGACCCTGACATCGTTGGCGACGCGGTGCCGGAGACCTTGGGGCAGGTGACGCATTTCTCCGGCCGGGGGTTGGCCCGCCCATACCTGCCCGATGTCCCGGCGGATCGGCTCAAGCGCTCCTGCTCCCTCGTCGAGCCTGGCCTGCGCCCCGCGGACTTGCTCGAGCTGTGGGTCGTGACCCCCCGCCGGAACGGGGACCACAGCTAGCTCCCGCGGGATGTCGGCGTGAGGCACCGGCCTAGGAAGATCACCGTCCTCCGGCATGCCGAGATGGTTGCCTTCGGAGGGATCCCCTAGCTCGATGTGGAAACATTCGCGGCTTGGGCCGCAGTCCTCATCGTCAAGGCTGCGGCTACCGTCGGAACAGTCGGAGAGGCAGTAGTCACATGCGGTCATAAAGTCCCGCATGGCACTGGGGTTGCCAAATCCGGAGAAATCCCAACAGATGCTGGGATCGTCGTCTTCCTCGGACCCAGAGGGTCCGTAGGTCGAGACGTCCGTCAACAGGTCCCAAGGCGACCGCATACGAAACCCCAGTGGGGTTGCACTCGCCTCAACGAGAGCGCCCGCCAAAGCAAGGTCGCTAGGCGGGTTGAGGTCGAGTCGAAATGATGTAAGATGGGAATTTAGTCGGTACCTTTTGGTCGACGAGGAGCGACATAGTCACGTCGGGGACTGGTTGCACCGTCGTCTCAGGTACGAGGGCAACGTCCTGCAAGCTCTCCGCGAGTGCGCTGGCGTCGTCTTCTTGCTCGGGATCGGCGTGTCGCGGGGGGACGGCGCTTGCCTTCGTCTCGAACGCGAGGTCGACGCCCGGCGTGCCTTCCGTTGGGGCGTCGGGGACGTCGATTCGCTCGACGGCCGATGAAGCGCGGCCTCCCGCTTGGCCTTGGTTGCCCCGCGTCCTCCTCCGTTGGCGGGGGAGAGGACGGGGCGAGCTCGAATGTTGTTCTTCCACCATGCGGGGAAGACGTCGTCGATTCCGCCGCCGGCGGGCGGGTTGTCGGCCGCCATTGTCGTTGTCGCGCGGCGGTGGAAGGAGTATCATGTCGTAGCTGCCGTCGAAGGACATGAACTCAAGACTCCCGAAACGGAGCACCGTCCCGGGCCGGAGAGGTTGTTGGAGACTGCCCATCTGGAGCTTGACGGGAAGCTGTTCGTCAGCACGCAGCAGGCCCCTACCTGGCGCGCCAACTGTCGGCGTTTCGAGACCGGGGGGTCCCTAAGCCGACGAGTGAGTGTGCCGCGTGCCCCAGCCCAGATGGGTCGAGCGCGTGGGCGAGCGCGAAGGGGGGAAAGCGAGGTGGCCGGAGACGGGCGTGAGAGAGGTGGAAATCCTGCGGCCTTCGTGTTCGTCCCGCGCCTAGGTCGGGTGCGCTTGCAGTAGGGGGTTACAAGCGTCCACGCGGGTGAGGGAAGCGAGTGGCCCCAAGAGAGCGCCTGTCCCGTCCTCGGTCCCGCGCGGCCAACCTTCTCTAAGAAGGCCCTGGTCCTTCCTTTTATAGTCGTAAGGAGAGGATCCAGGTGTACAATGGGGGTGTAGCAGAGTGCTACGTGTCTAGCGGAGGGAGAGCTAGCGCCCTAAGTACATGCCAATGTGGCAGCCGGAGAGATCTTGGCACCCTGCTGGTGTGATGTCGTGGTTGTCGGAGGAGCAACGGAGCTTGGCGGAGGGACAGCTGTCGGAGCGGTCGAGTCCTTGCTGACGTCCCCCTGCTTCCGTAAGGGAGCTGAGAGCCGCCGTCGTCACAGGGCACGCGGGGCGCCATCATTGCCTATCTGGCGGAGCTAGCCAGATGGGACACCGGTCTTGTTCTCTGCGGCCCGAGTCGGCTCGGGGTAGGGTGATGATGGCGCTCCCTGTTGACGTGGCGGGCCCGCGCCCGAGGCCGGGCGACGTGGGGGCTCCTCCGAAGCTGGGGTCGAGTCTGTCTTCCGTTGCCGAGGCCGAGCCCGAGCCCCTGGGTCGGGCGAGGCGGAGGTCGTTCGGCAGAGGCCAGGGTGGAGTCCGAGCCCTGGGGTCGGGCGGAGCGGAGTTCGCCGTCTTCCGGGTCTTAGCCCGAGTCCGAGCCCTGGGTCGGGCGGAGCGGAGTTCGCCGTCTTCCGGGTCTTAGCCCGAGTCCGAGCCCTGGGTCGGGCGGAGCGGAGATCGCCGTCTTCCGGGTCTTAGCCCGAGTCCGAGCCCTGGGTCGGGCGGAGCGGAGATCGCCGTCTTCCGGGTCTTGGCCCGAGTCCGAGCCCTGGGTCGGGCGGAGCGGAGATCGCCGTCTTCCGGGTCTTAGCCCGAGTCCGAGCCCTGGGTCGGGCGGAGCGGAGATCGTCGTCTTCCGGGTCTTAGCCCGAGTCCGAGCCCTGGGTCGGGCGGAGCGGAGATCGCCGTCTTCCGGGTCTTGGCCCGAGTCCGAGCCCTGGGTCGGGCGGAGCGGAGTTCGCCGTCTTCCGGGTCTTAGCCCGGGTCCGAGCCCTGGGTCGGGCGGAGCGGAGTTTCCTATGGCGCCTTTGGCAGGGCCTGACTGCCTGTCAGTCTCACTCTGTCAAGTGGCACTGCAGTCGGAGTGGCGCAGGCGGCGCTGTCCTTCTGTCAGACCGGTCAGTGGAGCGGCGAAGTGACGGCGGTCACTTCGGCTCTGCCGGGGGGCGCGCGTCAGGATAAAGGTGTCAGGCCACCTTTGCGTTAAATGCTCCTGCGACTTGGTCGGTCGGTGCGGCGATTTAGTCAGGGTTGCTTCTTAGCGAAGGCAAGGCCTCGGGCGAGCCGGAGATGTGTCCGCCGTTAAAAGGGGGGCCTCGGGCGAGACGGAAATCCCTAGGGGTCGGCTGCCCTTGCCCGAGGCTAGACTCGGGCGAGGCGTGATCGAGTCGCTCGTACGGACTGATCCCTGACTTAATCGCACCCATCAGGCCTCTGCAGCTTTATGCTGATGGGGGTTACCAGCTGAGAATTAGGCGTCTTGAGGGTACCCCTAATTATGGTCCCCGATAGATATCAAATTATAAATGTACCTTTAGCTCGTGAGAAGGTAAAAGCACAAATGTGACGCAGGAGTCAATGCCAAATCAGCGTGAACAGTACGGGGATACTGTTCACCTATTTATAGACATGGGTCGCAGCCCACGCAAAATTACATTAATGCCCTTTACATTTATCAATAACTCTATGATAATTCTTCGAGGTCTAATCCGGTTTTTCATCTTTAAGTCGGTTCCCTTTTCCGTCGCTATTCCGAAGCTCTTCTACACACGGCTTCGGCTTTGCGCCAACCTTCGTGTTCTTTGTGCTTCTTCGTACCGTGGCTCTGATCCGAGTCTGAAGGTACCTGTTAATGTACTTTACTCCAGAAACATTGTTAAATCATGTTTTTGAGGACCTTCGGAAGCCGAAGGCCCCCAACAGACACTAATGTTATTCTTAATATCAAGCTACTAAAAGAAGACAATGGTGGGTTTATAATTCTGCAATCCCATTATGAGGAAAAGGTTTTGAGTAGCTTTGGGTTTAGTGACTACAAAGCTTCTCCTACACCTTATGATTCTAGTGTTCTATTAATAAAAAAATAAAAAAATAATGAATCAATTGAGATACTCCCAAAATATTGATTTTCTTATGTACCTAGTTAGCCACAAGGTTTAATATCTCATTTGTTGTCAACAAACTTAGTCAAGTTGTGTCAAATACGAAAGATGATCATCAACATGCTCTTGATATAGTAATGTGATATCTAAAAGGTACAATAAGTTATGTAATTAACTATGATATCTACCCAAGGATGCTTGAGGGCTATAGTGACTCCAACTAGATATCTGGTGCTTATGAGATATATGCGGCAAGTTGATATTGTTTAGGCTTGGATAAAGTGTTGTTTCATGAAAGTTTTGTAAGCATAACACCTTAACAAGGTCAACAAAGTTTGTAGAACTAACAACATTGGATACCACCAATATTGATGTTGAGTGGCTTTGTGAAGTCCTTATGGATTTACCAATAGTTGAAAAATCTATACTAATTATTTCTATGAACAACGATAATCAGAGTATGATAATTAAAATGACAAGTTCTAAAAATAATATGAAATCAACAAGGTACGTACAAATGCATTTGAGATCTGTTAATTTTTTTAAAAAAACTCGTTATGTCCTTATGTCTAAAAATATATTAGATTAATCACTAAGGGATTGTCTCCTAATGTGATAAATAGTACATCGAGTGGATGGGTTTGAGATCCACATGAAATGTACCGTTGTTTTGTGTAATTGGAGATCATATAAAATAGGATGGGGAAACAAGCTAGTGATAACCTATGAGAAAAGGCCCTTAACAAGGTATATTTCAACTCAGATGCATGTCTTTCATTTTCTATAAGGCAGGCTGATTTTTAGCTTAATGTATTCCAAGTGGCTTGCAGAAGCATAGGTGTTGAGGTTTTCCAACAAGACATCTTTCAAGGAATACGTCTATATGAGTTCAATTGATGGTCAAAGACTATGATATTTAGATAGTCTCTAGATATTCATGAAAAGCTCAAGAATTTGACTTATATGCTCCAGCCAGATGAGATACTTTTGATTGCCTAGTATCAGTAAAGGAGTTTGGCAAACTTATTTGGTACAAAACTATTAATTTAAGGTATAGTCTAGTGTTCATTTCTAAAAAGTGTAACATCTATTCTATTTGGATTTTGAACTTAATAGTTTTCATCGAAATACTAAGTATAGTAAACAACTGAGATTTATGAGTGGTTCATACGCATCCTACAATATGGTTGGGGTTGTTAGATTTAATGTGGGTGCGACCCATATTTTATTTAGTTAAAAATTCAACAAAATACTAAGTCACATATTAGATTCTAGATGAAATAAAGTGGTTTATTAAATGTAGTTGATGGCTAGACTTATAATGGTCATGGTTTGGCCTGCAGTTACTAGTGACATCTATGATTATAGCACCAATTAATAGTAACCCCTATGGTTATGGCTAACTTACTAGTAACTCTCATGTATATAATTGATGAATGTTTTATAATGTCCAGCTTCATTATCTATCTTTCACCTTTCATCTCTTAAGTCTATAAGATGTGTTTGCCTTTAGCCTCGCTCTAGAGAGGATTGAACAAACCACACCCTCTTATCCTATTGAGTTTCTCCCAAGTTTTCCCCGTTCCAGTGCCCTATGCATATAGGATTGAACGAGCAAACCCTCAAAACCATGCGTACGTTTACGACACCTGTTTGGACGTCTAGATTCTTGGGGAACGTCTAATATAACTACTCACTACCAATATACATCATCTTTTCATGGTGTTTTTGAACCTACGCCATCTCTGCTTTGTATTCTTCCTTCTGGACGTACGAGAGATTGGACTATAAACACTTACTTGCATTGATTGTGGTCAGTGACATCGAATAATGCATTGCATCAACTAGTGCACATAGAGATACAAGTTGATAGATCTTTTGAATCTCCCCCAAGAAAACCTACCCACTACATCAAATCAATATCATATCGTCGCTTGATTTGGTCGCGACCTCACCGTTGGTGATCAGGACCATAACACTCGGCAAAGAATCGAGACCTGGGCACCGGTATAGGTTCTTTGCCGAGTGCAGTGGCCCTGACACTCGGCAAAGAGGCACGCTTTGCCGAGTGCCCTACACATCACTCGGCAAAGAACCTGACATGGGGACCCGCTGGCGGATTCTTTGCCGAGTGCTGGCAGGCAGACACTCGGCAAAGAGTAACTTCTTTGCAGAGTGTCATCTAAGACACTCGGCAAAGACGCCGTCTCTGTCACCCCGGCACCGTGACGATGACTTTTCTTTGCCGAGTACTGTCTGGCACTCGGCAAAGTCTGTGTCAAGTGCCCGAGAAAAAGTACTCGACAAAGAAGCTTTTGCCGATGTACTGTTCGTCGAGCCCTCTTTGCTGAGTGTAACACTCGGCAAAGCCTGTGCCGAGTTTTTTTCAGGCTTTGCCGAGTGCTTCAGGTATTCGGCAAAGCAGCCGATTCCGGTAGTGTGAGCTTCCCGCTAGACAACCTCTCTCTAGATCGATCTAGGGTTTGAGGGGGGTTGTAGGCGTACGATATCAGGGGGCGAGGTCAAAGGCCCAGTTGGTTGGCTAACTAGTGGAGATTAATTCTAACATCAGCTTCTTGAGCATAAGTCCCTCCGCTGTGTATATTTTTGTTTTGTAATTTGTGTTACTTTTTATTTGTATGTTCATCATTATTGCCACTATGTAGTGATTAATCTTAGTTTACACATGTATATATATGTTACGCGGTGAATTTACTATTATTTTCTAAATTACATTGAATATAAAAATGCCCAAATCTCTAGCATACACACCCATCAGCGTGTTGCAAATGTATACTTTCCCAACATGCCGTGCTTGTTGTAGTAAGCGTATCAACCAGCCAAGCTCAGGGCGCCGAGTTGGGCACAGGTCGATCGGCATCACCGCGACGATATGCTTATACATCTATCGTCATCTAGTTCTAATCCTTTCAACTGCATCGGCCCTGGCCCCTCGACACCTTGAGCGCACCAGCGAAGACCCCATCTACGGTGTATGCATCCAGGCGCCAATGCAAGGCGGTCCAGTAGCCACTGCCTTGTGCTTGTTCCAGAGGACCACGTCCGTCTCCAGAGTATCCTATTGAACACCAGCTTGCGCACGAGCGACAAATCACTGCAGCGCTCGCAGGGAGTTCTGTAGGATGGCATGCCACTCGCACTCGGACCTCAGCACGCCTGTGCGCGTGCGCGTGCACCTGACTGCGGAGCCACTAGTAGAAAAGAGCTCAAAGTCTGCGACATCCATAAAGAGACATGCAGCTACATGTGGCACGACCTGGCAAATAGTTGTCTGATTGTCTCAAACAACGTATTCCATTGTAGCACTATTAGCTAGTGAAATTAGAAGACGACGTACGGCACACTTGCGTTGCTTCGATTAAGAGCAACTCATCATAACCCCACTTGACCAGAGCGAGTTCTCATCATCTGTCCTTGGTCTCTCTCACAAAAAGAGTATGCATCAAGCTTCATTAGCAAAGCAAAAAAAAATCAAAGCTTCATTAACAACGCCATTTCCTACGACTCTTCATCTCTCTCTCTACGTCCTATACGACTCCTCCTATACGTTCTATACGACTCTCCATCTCTCTCTCTACATCCTATACGACTCCTCCTCTCTCCCTCTTTATACGTTCTATACGACTCTCCATCTCTCTCTCTCTACGTCCTATATGACTCCTACTCTCTCCCTCTCTCCCTCTCTATACGTTCTATACGACTCTCCATCTCTCTCTCTACGTCCTATACGACTCCTCCTCTCTCCCTCTCTATACGTTCTATACGACTCTCCATCTCTCTCTACGTTCTATACGACTCTCCCTCTCTCCCTCTCTATACGTTCTATACGACTCTCCATCTCTCTCTCTCTCTCTACGTCCTATACAACTCTCCCTCTCTATACGTAACTCAATAATATCCGTATCACAATATTAGGGGTTAGGGTTAGGGCTTAGGGTTAGTGTTAGTGGTTAAGGGTTAGGGTATTTGTTAATATGAATTTAATTATTGCTTATGTTAATATGTATTAATATGTATTTGTATATATATATAGCTCAATGAGTTCTCCAATCAAGGACCAAGGATTAGGGCCCGACCACATGGATAAGAGTGTTGCTCAAGAACAATCCAGCAGTGAAGGATATGAAACGCCTAGCGACCCTTTTCCTACCACTAGCATAGATAGAGCCGCTGCGCGTGAGTTGCAACGTGACCCTACTTATGATCCACAAGATCATGAGGTAAATTACACATCCTTAATTTTGTGTGTGTACCTAATTAATTAGCTGATTTCACAATGTCTATTACACATGCATGATTTCTTGTGCATTTTATTACATGAATAGGAGGTCTTGTCTCAATTTCGTGCGATGCTCAAAAAAGCTGCGGCACGATACCAAGACGCACCGGAACCGACCCAAGACGCACTGGAACCGACCCAAGGCGCACCGGAACCGACCCAAGGCGCACCGGAATCGACCGAGACAACCACCGAGAGGTCAAGGAAAAGGAAGCAGAGCGATCAGAACAGAGGTGACAGGGGGCTAAACAAGTTTCCTGACAAGACATATAAAATCGCAGACGTGAGCCCGAATGGTCAGCCCCTAGCTCCAAAAGAGGCACTGCCTAAGTTCCGGAATGCACTTGGGTTCTTAGTTAGAGATAATCTTGACATCACAATCCGATAGTGGAGAGATGTATCAGATGATGTCAAGAATCAAATGTGGAATAAGCTAATAACGAGGTTCGTTTTGCCTCGGGGCTCAGAAGAACTCGTGAAAAAAATACACGATGAAGCAGTTTGCAATCAATTTCCGAAACTAGAGGTCTGAGATGAATACAAAGTTTGCAAAGAAAGAACTAGACCCGACGAAAAAATATAAAATCTCAGGAGGCCAGTGGGCAGTATTTCTAGAGCAGAGGAGCAGCCCTGATTTCATATCGCTAAGTGAGGCAAATTCGGAACTATCTAAGAAGAACAAATACCGCCACCACCTTGGCACAGGTGGTTACAAGCGTCAGGTTTCTAAATGGAGACAAGAAGACGCCGAGAAGAAGGCTGCAGGGTTGCCGACGCTGTCCGAGCAACTTGGTGAAAGGACAGCTAATTGGATCCGTGCTAGAAAACTAAGGGAAACTGAGTCTGGTGTATCTTTTGATGATCCCACTGTCGAAGAAGCGGCAAAAAATATATATGCAATTGCAGCTAAGCAGAGCCAAGGAATATTTAAGCCGCAAAGGGAGAGAGACATTCTAACGGCTGGTCTCGGTAACCCTGAGCATCCTGGTCGTGTACGAGGAATCTCATCTAAGGAAGGATGGAAGGAAGGATTCAGACCACAATGGGAAGGTCTGTACAAGAAACGTGATCGATACAAGGAAGAGATGGCGAATTATTTTAAGGAGGAGGCCAAGAAAGAGTTCAAAGGTCTGATGTCTGAAATGCTATCGAATCCTCCTCCAGAATTGATGCAGCAATTGGCGATGGCGAGTGCGATGTCTGTTCAACAGATGACCACTCCATAGATGCAAATAATTCCAGCAGCTCAAACGCCGGCTTCCACCGAGGGTACGACCATCCCAAGCTCTGTCGCGTCAACGGGAAATAAGGTCCGCTATCCAGTTGATGACATCACAAGGCCTGTGGCATGCACACTAGTTATAAGATATGGTATTAACAATCAGCGTACAAAGAAAGTAGCCACAGGCCTTGCGATCCCAGGACGCAAGTTCCATGGAAACGACATTCCAGAAGAATATTGCAGGGTAGAAGTGACGACAGTCATCCAAGGATATGAGGACGACATGCTAGACATCCCTGGGCCCGAAGGTATCGAGACACTTGGACAAGCTATCAAGAATTTTATCCTTTGGCCTCGAAGGGATGTCGAATTGGTTGATCCACCACAACAGCCGTCGTCGCAGGCCCAACCGTCTCCGCCTTCTCAAATTGTTGTTCCTATTGTACTTCCATCATCACCTCCTCAAACTTCACATGCTGCTCCTCATCCTCTTTCTGACCCTCCTTCTCCTCAACCTCATGGTGGCCGACCGTCTACGCCACATACACCGCCCTTCAGGGATCCACCTTCTCCACAGCCATCTCCACGACCATCAAAGAAATCTAAAGTTTCTATACCAAAATTAGTGTCCCCGTTCGAGAAGAAAAAGAAGAGTAAATCCACTGCTGGCACAGCTCATTTTTTTAAAGGGATTGGACGGAGCCTCACGTCAGACACTGTTGATTTGGCCGATCTCGAGGAGTCCGCAAAAAAGGCTGAGACAATGGCCGCAAAGATAAAGAAGTCAACTAAGGCAGATTATAAAAACGTGCCTAAAAATATGTGCCGGGCAGACCACTACTCACTTTTGAGAAACTAAGGAAGGTCCCGGCTAATATTAAAAGGTTGCATGATTGGTACATGTGGGCATCTTCAGTTGGCATCGACACCATCAGTGTTAATATACCAGCCATGCTTTTATTGGTTCAAATCAAAAAGCCGTTGTTGCATTCGAGGACATGTGGTTAATGATGAACCTTTAGAGACTCGACATACAACTTGTAACCATATTTGCATTGTAAGTGTCACTCATACTCCACATATATGTGTTATTATTAGTGAGTTGTATAAATTTTCAATATCTAACATGCACGTGTGCGTTGTAGAATGCAACATGATCAGCAGGAGATCCTTTATGGTACCAATCCCAATGCTAGTGCTAGTAAAAGGGTTGGGTATCTCAACCCAATAAAGATATGCGAGGATAACCACACTTTTAGAATCGGAAAAGTCAACGAAGCATTACATGGACTAACGGACGAAGAAATTGAGGTGCGTATCTAGGATCTGAAGAAGGATTTTGAAGCAAGATACGCCACCTACATAGGACACGCAATGCTTCAATTTCAAAACAGGGAATCCATAGTGGCCCCGTACAACTTTAAGTAAGTGTGATTTTGCATAAATAAAATTAATAATTTCAATACACATGTATCACAAGTTTGATTCGTACAGGGACCACTGGATATGCTTCTTCATTTATCCTAAGGTTGGAAAGGTGCTGGTGCTCGACTCCTTGCACACCGAGCCTTCGGCCTATTCAAAATTCCTCGGCCTCTTAGAGCTGTAAGCCTTTTCTATGCATGCATACTTATATCGATGAGAATTGTAGAATAATATGGTGATTCTATTTGAGATCACTGGGCATTTAGGTTTTATAAGCTACGAGGTGGAAAGTACGACACGTCCAAAAAAGGCGTGCCACTAGACATCCATTATAACTGGCCGGTAAGTATGTGAATTTATGAATACATATCATACATGTACGTACATAGGACAATGTTGCAACTAAATAACCAATCTTCCGTTATGTAGTGCCACAAGCAACCACCCGGATCGGTCCTATGTGGGTTCTATGTGTGCGAGTTTATGAGAATGAATGGACGATACATCATGAACCCTGACAAGGTATTATTAGTAATAGTCACGTATGTATTTATGTCATTAAAGATGCAAATGTGTTATTATTGAGTATAAATAGATAATGTTTATAAACTTCCTTTACAACAATTTCAACAAGGAAGCCCGGAGAACTTGACTGAAGGTGCATTGTATGGCATAGTTGAGGACCTGTGCACATTCATATTGAAAGAGGTCATTCCCGCAGAAGGGAAATATCACGATGCTTCCGGAATATTAGCTTTGCCAGAGTTTAGAATACTAACATAAATTAGTAGACTATCTCTTAGCCGAGATAGTTATTAGAGCTTAAGTGAAAACTTTGATGTATATAATGTGTGATGCATACATGGTTGTAAACAAGACTTTGATGTATATAAATGTATGATAGAATTTAATTCCATGTTGCTTTTAATATCAATACTACATGTTTATCAATATATATATATATATATATATATGTTTGTGTGTGTAAATATATATAAATTTTAGTACGAAAATTTAAAAAAAGGCGGGAAAACTTTCCACTGGCGGCTAAATAAAACAAACCGCCAGTGGAAATAGCATTTCCACTGACGGTTTTCTTAATAAAACCGCCAGTGGAAATGCTATTTTCACTGGCGGTTTCTTAAGAAAATCGCCAGTGGAAATGCTATTTCCACTGGCGGTTCTAGAATAACCGCCAGTGGAAATGGCGATTTCCACTGGCCCCTAGCACTGGCGACACTGAAAAACGTCAGTGCAAACGTCTCTAGAACCGCCACTATAGAGGCTCTATGTACTAGTGAGCGGAGCCACTTGTGTGCGAGGCAACACAAAGGCCTCGACGATCGGAGGAACGACGGCGTGAATCGGCCACCGACGGCGAAGCCACCGCTCCATGGGTTTTATGGGAATTAGAAACTACAAGTATTCGGTGCCAAGGCATGCGGTTAGTTTATGTGGTACCTATGATCGATTCTTAAGCCCCTAGAATACCAATTCGTACTAAAATAACTTCGATGATGAGTAGATTTAATTTACTGAGAGGTTATCAGGTAGGTAGACATACCTTTGTTGTTATTGTTCAAGGCTGCAGTAGCGATGACAACGACGTCTTGCATCACAGACCCGCCTTCTCCGTGGCCTCCTCTTTGAGTGTTCTATCGAGGTAGAGGTTGAGGATCCCGCCATCGGTCTCATGTCGCGGTGGTGAATCTTCATCTTCGGTGGCGCCACCATTCACCTGCACGGGTGGAGGCTCGGATCCTGTTGGGGCAAACACGAGGTCCATCGCCATGAATCGCAACTCTTCCGATCACTACGCATGCCAGACGATGCGGCCTATAATTGTTAGTTAGGTTTGTGGTCGAGCGATTAGCGTTTGCTAAACACGCTAGCCCCCTTAATCACTTATATATGGCGATGTGTGATCGGGGGCTGCAGTCAATGGTTAGGATAGCCTCCTCGATCAAGGACGCATGTGAACAGTTAGGATTATTAATTCTACCTTGGTTCCTATTAACTGGCTCGTGTAGCACAACCTAACACATAGCTCACTTCCTTAGAAAGATACTCCCTCTGTTTCATTATATTGGTCGTCTTGGCCTTGTTTTGGGTGTCTAGATTCACAACATATTCTATGTATCTAGACCTAATTTATGTCCAGATTTAGATAATCTTTCTTATAGCTGGTAACGACTAATATAATGGGATAGAGGAATTATCATATTTCTCGAGCAAGTATCCGGGCTGCCTCCGCATACAAGGA
Source organism: Zea mays (assembly GCF_902167145.1). Taxonomy (NCBI): domain Eukaryota; kingdom Viridiplantae; phylum Streptophyta; class Magnoliopsida; order Poales; family Poaceae; genus Zea; species Zea mays. The sequence goes on along the minus strand of NC_050100.1, from coordinate 24,485,736 downwards.
AGCTGAGAAAGATTGATTTACAACCGGTCATAGATAAAAAAAAATAGGAGCAAGCAGACTACCTGGTTGGAAAGGTTTTAATCCAAATGGTTTTAATCCAAATGGTTCACCACCAAAACAGGTAATGAAACGTTAGTCAAGTCTGTTCTATCACGCGTGTGTGTCATATTCTATAAAGTTTAGATGATAGATTAGAGATGGCAATGGGATCCGATCTTCGACTCCCCGTGGGGAATTCCTCTATTAGGGAATGGGGATAGGAAAGTTTCTTCCCCCATGGGATGTAAACAGGGAAAAAATTATCCCTTGATGGGTAAACGTGGACGGGTATGAGGAAGCATTCTCATTTTCCCGCGGGGACCCGTTAAAATTACATACGATAATGTTTTCATGTAATAGTTAATGATAAGAATAAATAATAAACTTGTTAAGAGATCACTCGTTGTACAAAATATGTTCATTTTAATGTACACATAATGATTTTTCAATGTGTATAAGTGATAATGTTTTACATCAATAACAAATTAAGTACGATCTAATTATAATTTAAGCGGGAATGGAGATCCCGACGGGGATTTATCCCCGCGGAAAATGGGGATGGAGAAGAAATGTCCCCGCAAGCGTCTGTAGGGTCGTTACGGGAAAAATTTTTCGTCGCGAGAAAGGATATAGGGAGCTAAAACCTGATGGAGAATTTCTCGTTGCCATCCCTACGGCGGATCATCTTACAGTGTTCATTCTATGAAGTTTGGAGAAAATAGAGGAAAACTGATATGGAGACAAAAAAAGAGAGAGAATTTGACGGGATCTTAATCTATGTTTGGTGGAATTTATAGGAGAAACGCCCAGAAGAGGAAAATACAGCCGCTAGAAGTTGCTTGGTTAATCAAAGAATACATTCAGCAAAATGATATATCAATCAGGATATAAAGGGGAGGTTTTTCTGTGGAGTTTTTCTAGTTTCAAGTTTCTTTAATTTTCCTGTTTTTCAGTAATAGTGTTTTAAGTTGTAGGTTTTTTCAGTAGAAGTGTTCGGTGCAGTGTTTTCTGTAAATATCCTTTTACATTTACTCGACTAGTATATTTTGGTAAAGCGCGCTTTTGCCGACCTTTTCAGATAAAGAATTGCTGACGCACCCTGGGATGACGGCTGACAAAGTTCCCATCACTTTGCGATGCCAAGGAAAGAAGAAAAATGACGACGACGGAGGTTGGTCGTCTGAAGAAGTTTTGGTAAAAAAAACTAATAAGTAATAAATGATTAAATAGAGAATCATGCCGGTAAATCGAAGAAGGGTAAGAGAAGATTGACTGTATGGTAAGAAAACATACGTGCTAGCTAGCACACGTCCTGGGTAGGACGCGGCCTGCAGGTTACAGAACGTACAGTTCCCTACTAACTCGTACGCACCCACCAGCTAATAGCCTCCAAAAGGAAGAACATGTATGATGTATCTTTCATGAACAATAAAAGCTAGCCATTGCAAACGTATTTATTAAAAACACTATACCATATGGTACTCCTGCCTTGTTTATTTTTCTTGAGTAAGCAAAGATGGTGCTCCCTCCGTTCTTAAATATATGACGCCGTTGATTTTTTCAAAACTCTAACTATTCATCTTATTCAAAATATTTATTTAGAAATATAAAGTTTCAAGTTATATTCAAACAACCTTAAGTGATAAAATAAATTATAATAAAATAAATGATAATTCATATTTTTCTAAATAAAACAAGTAGTCAAAGTTTTTTAAAAGACAACGACGTCGTATATTTAAGAACGAAGGTAGTATTATTTATGATGTTGTCATTTCGACCACTGGTGCGGCCATGCATTTTCCCAACGTAGAAAGACCGGCACGCACTCTTGGTTTCTTTCATGTATGTAAAATAGTGCTGTAAATAGCGGGCTATATAGTGGCATCCTATAGCATATACGCTATTTAATTTCAGCGTTTTTTATATATAGGAAACATACGTAATTATATTGTGTATGAAAACATTTGACTGTAGAAATATCCTTAAACACAATTTCTTAAATATATGTACATGCTCTAGGAGAACATGTCACATGCATGTCAACGGCCAGCCCTACACTATGCGCTAAACCAGATTTCATATAAAACAGTGTTACTTAACTTATGTAGAATATATACTAATGGCCTGATTAGTCGTAACACGTACACTGCATCTGCATCACCCCAAAAGTCCTGACCCCAAACATATCAGCTTTTAGACACGTACACAAGCTATACACTAGCCGGCTGGCCGGTCTAGATGCCCACCCCCAACCGTTTCATTATTATTCACACACATGCACGTTGCAATTAATCTAGATAAAATCTCTACTACTTATTAAGTAAGCAATAGTAGTCTGCCGTTCTGCTCTCCCCCGTTTCACGCGCAGAAAAAAAAATTAAACTGTGACTACTCAAGAATCGAACCTTGGATCTATTGAGCAGAATAACTAGCCTTCCACCCTCTAACAAACATGACTCATGTTGAATTGTGTACAATTTCAACTAAGACGTCTTTTGTGTTTAACCCGCCGTCCACTCTATATGTTCACTGAGTATAGAAAAATATTTATAGCTTAGCCCCTGATCTTTCTGGAATTTGGGACGCAGTCCAGGAAATAAAGAAAATAGGGAAAAGGAATTTAGAAATTGATTTTTAATTTAAAAATAATTGCAGAAACCCATTTAATTCATGGAAATTTTATATTAAATCCAAATGAGTTCATTCCAATTTCTATAATTCTATAATATTATTTTTATCACATAATACCTCTGTTTTGTCATGAAAACAATAATAAAATTGATTTCCTAATTAATCCTATATCAAATACATAGAAACTTTGGAAAGTCGTAACTTCCCCATTTTAATTCCAAATTGAACCGTTCCAGTTGTGTTAGTCTCGTATGAATATTTACTACGCAGTAACAACATTGATTATATCATGTTTCATACTTTTATAATTAGATATTTATTTATCCTATGTTAATTGGGTTAATCTATGTCTATTGGATTAATTTATTTAATATATTAATATAGTATTCTAACTTTATGGTTATACGATGTTTGACCATTAGTCTTGCAAACACACACTTACCTTTTTGTTTAAGCAAAAGCGTATGGTGGTACGTGTCTGATGACTAACGATGTACGAGGGAATTTCTTCCGGTATGTGTGAAACGTGCTCTCCAATAATGAGACCATGCAAATTGTGACATATATCGAAGTCTGCATGATAATGATGGTTGCAATATAGTGATGAAACAGATAGATTATAAATAACAAAAATTATGTATGACCAGAATCACAAATTGATTATGAAACATTTTCTCATAACGGTATAACACATATTTTGTATATAAGTTATCGTAGTATACTGGTATTATATATTCACGTTGCAACGCACGGGCATTCAGCTATCATGTATAGAAGTCTGCACGGTACTGTTGGTTGCAATGTAGTGATGAAATAGTTAGATTGAAATAACAAAATTTATGTATGGCTAGGATCACAAATTAATTACGAAACATTTTCATATAACAGTATAACACACATTTGTTCATAAGTTATCATGATATTAAATATTTCTGTTGCAACGCACGGGCACCCACCTATATGTGTTTATGTCTACATCTATGACAGGAAACACATCTACTACATCTCTCTCCAAGCTCACTTGCTACCATTGCACAATGCGTAGTAGTAGATAAGTATCACCAAGATTCTTGAATTATATTTTTTGGATGGAGGTAATATTATTTAAAGAAGAGCTTTGCATGCTATTTCTTATGTTTGAATAATGCATTATACTTAAATTCCCTTTTTTGCATGTGTGACATTTTTTCTTCGTAATATTTTTTTCCATGGATCAGACTTGTGAGTCATTTTCATAAACCAACGCCAAGCATGAATCCATGTTTCCTACTTCAAACCCCGAACAAACTCCATGAGCAGGAGGCACTCACGTTGTCGTCGCTCATCGATGACGAGAAGAAGCTTGGCGACTGTCAGTTCGACCTCTAAAAGCAGTCTTACGTGGCCGCATGCGCTGCTGTGTACGACAAGCTCCCGCGAAGCCGCCGCTTGGACGTGGTCCAAAGCAGCTGCACCGCGTTGTCCATCGTTAAGCAGGGGGGCCTCATGGTTGTCGCCAACGTCGATGACTCTCGGGTTGTTCTGGACACCGCATCCGACGACCACGCCATCACGCCGTCCAGCTCGTCGTCCACCTGAAGCCCAACCTGCCACGTAAGTCGCTACTGACCGGACATGAATTCTTGTGCGCTGGGACGATGGACGTTGCTGATGTTGTGTGAGTGTCCTCGAACATGATGTATGTAGTGGAATAGCGCATCCGGTGGTGCAACGGCCAGGGGGTACTACCTCGCTGATGAGCCCGGGGTGCACTTCGTTTGGCAGCCCAACCAAGAGTCATCGGTACTCGTCATGTCGTGTGCGTTCGATGACTACTATATCGAGGATTGTGGCGTCATCTTGGCGCCGGAGGTGACACAGAGGAGGATCGACAACAGTGACCAGTTCGTCATCCTCGCCACCGTCAGGGTAGCTTTTGTGTCGGCCTGCCTTTAATTCTCTTCGCAAACACATACACACTTACCTTTTTGTTTAAGCAAGAGCATAGGGTGGTGTGTGTCTGATGACTAATGATGTACGAGGGAATTTTTCCGGCATGTGTGGAACGTGCTCTTCAATGATGAGACCATACAAATCGTGGCATATATCGAAGTCTGCATGATACTGATGGTTGCAATGTAGTGGTGAAATAACTAGATTAAAATAACAAAATTTATGTATGGCTAGGATCACAAATTGATTATGAAACATTTTCTCATAACAATATAACACACATTTTGTATATAATTTATCGTAGTATATTGGTATTATATATTCCACGGGCATTCAGCTAGTAATAATATAAGCGCATATTCCGTGTACTAGATTGCGCCATATTAATTAATTTTACTAAACAAAATCTAGACGGATCCGTGGGCTCCACATCATCAAGAACGTCGCTGTCGCCTCTCTACGCCGCCCGTAGCCCTCGATCGAGGACCCCGGCCGCCACACACTCACATAACATATTCGATCTTCTCCACCCATGCATGGGATACCCCCGGCCTACGGCGTAGCTGCACTGTAGCCCTACTCAGGGCAGGCGCGGTACCTCCCCTGATGCCTGACCATTCACGCAGCCACGGCCACGCGCGCGCGGCCGGAAGGAACGAAAGGATCGGAGCGCGGCCGGCGACCGACCGACGACGACGTCCGCGCGTGTGTACGTGTGCCATCTCATGCATGCATCTCCCCGCCGCGCGCGGCGAGCTGGGTCGGCGATCCAGATCAGAGAAGCTAGGGTAGCTAGCTCTGGCCGTCGCCACCTGCCCCTTTGCGCCGTCTGAAAAAGGAGACGATGCCTCGGGCAAGCCGCCGCGACGGCGCGACAGCCGGATCCATGACGGAGTCGTCGTACGTTACCTAGGTGTGCATACAGAGGCCAAAGGCGCAGTACTTTTCCATGGCCATGGCGCGGCCCATGTGCGCGTGCGTCGGCAGTGTCTGTGTGTGTACGTATGGACGTACGTACCTGAGACTGATGAGAGCAAGCGCTGGCAGGCAAGGCAAGGCGAAGCTCTCCAGAGCATCAGAGCAGGCCGGAAGGGAGCTAGTAGTGGTCAGCTGCTGCTGCCGCTAGCTAGGGCTGTGCTGTGTCGAGGCGAGGTTGCCCAAAGGAGGAGCTAGCCGGGAAAAATCGGTCGACCAGGTTGCTGGTGAGAACTGAGAATAGCTAGAGCGCCATGCCGCCATTCCATGGGCGCCGCGCCGGCCTCTCTCTCGCCATCGATCGAGCTAGTGCCGGCCGGGACCCACTACGCCGGTTCGATCGTCGATCGGTGGAATGATGGTGATAGCGACTATCTGACGGCATGCATGGTCGTTTTCGTCCCCCTGGCCAGCCATGCGTTGACGGAAGAAGCGGTCACCAGCAGATGTTGGCGTGTTGCGAGAGAAAAAAAAAATCTTGGTTTGGCGGCGTACATGTGCTGAGGACCTGATGGGTTCCGTTTGGGAGCCGGACTCAAATACACACGTATATAAATATAATTCTTTGCGAAGCGTGTGCTGTGGACGCATCACGCATGCATGGTTGGATTGTCCCTGTCATCTTATATATGTAGGCTACACTATGAGATTGGTGAGTGAGTCCTCTTGTCTTTTTGTCTAAGCTAGGACACACGTACGTACGTATCTCTCTGACCGCTCCATACCTTATGAAATTTTAACCCCCTTCGAGCTCAGACTAGCACGAGCGAGGCGCTGTCGTCCACTCGTGTGAATTACTGGGTCAGGTGGGCTGAGATAGATTTCTGTTTAAAACACTTGAATTATATGTTTAGAAAAAAAACACACTTGAATTATATGTTTAGGGAAAAATATTAAAAGTAGTACGGACCTCAGAATTTTCCAACATGCCCAAATATTTGCTTATATCGATGAGCGTACGCGCGTACGTGTGTGTATATATATATATCGTAAAAATGCATATGCTATGTCGTTTTTATTTTTGCGTCGTACATATATACGTACGCTGGACAAGGTTTTCATTTATGGGCCCATGGAAAGGACCTTGCCTTGCCCTCCTCACATTCACTTTTGAGAGATTCAATTCAAAGCTCAAAGGCACACATCTATGCACTCTAGGCGAGTGAGTGTGTGTGTGTGTGTGTGAGAGAGAGAGAGAGAGGGGGGGGGGTGGTGGCGCACAGAAAGTAGCTGCTTTAGAGATATATATATATATCTATATCTATATATATATATATATATATATATATATATAGAGAGAGAGAGAGAGAGAGAGAGAGAGAGTGAGTGAGTGTGTTTGTGTGTCCGAGTGTGTGGGCGCCGTGTCTCTTCCTGCTGGTGCTGCAAATGTACATGCTGCCTGCATATAGACGAGAAAGGGACAGGATGCATGCGCGCGCGCCTTTGCTACAAGCGGCACGCCGCGACATACCATGTCCACCAAGCTCTAGCGACACTCGATCGAGAAGAGGAGCTTGCGCATGCATGCAGTGCAGCCTCGATGCAAAGGTGTGCATGCAGGCGAGGCGAGAGCACCATGGCCATGCGCCCAACATCCACTCCGCCTGTGCGTCAATAGGAAAGCGGATCGATCGATTGATCGAGCCAAAAAGGGGTGGTGGTTTTTTAGGTATGGTTCGCATGCATGCATGCATATCATCGATCGTATCGTTTGAGCAAACCATCGACTAGCTAGGAACGTAAAAAACACGCGCGTATTGTTGAATGCAGAGACTACTGAACTCTATCTATACATTGCATGACTCTCTACAATTATATATATATATATATATAGTCAACGCACGTAGTATAAAGAAATTCGCAGGAAAACCCTAGATAGCAGAGATAGGGTAAAGCTAAAGCCATACGTTAATAGTACTGCTATAGGAGCTAGAGAGGACTATTATATTGCTGCTGCCTAGGGTATGCATCATGCACCATCCGTCACCCGCTCTTGGTCGTCTCTCCCCTCCCGGCCACGGGCGAGTACTCCTACTAGTCACAGACTCAAAGGAAGAGAGAGAGAGAAAGAGTACAAGCAGTTGGGTGCGTGCCCTGTTCATCTGTGTGCTTAGTACTGTATACAATTATATATACTCTATAAAAATTATGGTCATTGCACTTTGAAGAAGGAAAATATAGCAAAAAGATAAATAGAGTTATATTGTTTTATACAATTATACCTAATTAAATTTTAATATAGAGAGGAGTATATATGTCCAAAAAAATGATGCGATGAACCCGGCGGAGGCCAGGTTATGATTATATTAAATACAAGCCTATTGAGAGAGAGAGAGGGAGAGGAGAGAGGAGAGGGAAGGGCATGCAGAAATGAAAAACAAAGGCGCCGTTCACTTTTGGTGATTTGACCTCACCATGCAGTCAGTAGTAACAGAAGGGCAGCATGCTGCATGCAGCAGCCGCAGGGCTGTGCAGCAGAGATCCACCGTCTTCTCTCTGCCCACCCCCACCCCACCCCTCTCCATGCTAGTGTACCTTCCTCTGATCCTCTCTCTCTCTCTCCTCTCGCGTTGCGATTCATGCGTCGTCATTCGCATATCCAAAACTTTGAAATCACCATATATACACCAAATTCTGCTCAAACTTACACAAGAATAATGTCCCCCGACGTTTAAGAGCGCCAGAGAGAAAGACAAACACCGCTACGTACCGGCAAGGCAATACCGAGGTTGCTACTTGCTACTCCGAAATGGCGTCTTCGTCTATTTCCATCACATAGCTATTCTGCAACTCAGAATCGTAGGGTGCTAGATTTTGTGGCCGAGAATGGCCGAGTGTCGTTTGTGGTCTCTCGAGAAATCAAAATTTTAAGTTGTACACCAGTTATACAAAAAAATAATATTTGTAATATGCAATTAAGATTGTTAGATACTCCTATATCACTAGATATACTTTTATATATAATAGATTAATTTATAGATACAAATATTGCTAATATTTCTATAAACCTAGTATACATGTGAACCTAGTTATTACATTCTTTTTAGCTTAGAACGGAGTACTTTGCCAGTTGTAATTAATCTTCTCTTCTCAATCCCTACGGTAGAAACCAACATCTTACCAAAGTAGCCTCCAGAAATGTGAACAGTATTGAATCAAAGAAGACGAATCCTTGAATGGATTCCAACAGAAAAGAATGTAAATTCCTAGCGATACGTAGTAGCTAGTATATACTCCCTCCGTTCCAATTTATAAATCGGTTGTTTGACTAGCTCGTCTTATTCAAAAAAATCATAGTTATTGTTAATTTTTGTTATGACATTGTTTAACATATAATATACTTTAAATATATGACTTTGAATTTTTCATTTTTTTTGCAAAAAAAATGAATAGAACGAGCCCGTCAAATATGGCACAAAAATATCAAACGAATCATAATTTGCGACAGCTGGAGTACTTAACTTATTACCTTGCATGCACATTGAACGAAGCCAAGGGACAACATTGTGACACACCTAGCTAGCAGAGCTTTTTCCATGCATATATACAGATTACATTGCAACTTATAAATAATACACGCAACCAGTGCTAATTGAAGAGCCAACATGTGATCATGCTGGGTGTATCGGTAATTTCTTCACCGGCCGGGCCTAGTACCAGAGAGCTACGGTGGGGCACCCCCCTCCCCCACACCCCAACTTTACAGATGATCTGTCGCCACTAGTCACCCGACCTCTCTGTATCTTCTCTGCCAAACGGCCTTCATCTCTCATCTCATGCATATATGATGTATCTCATTGACATTGCACACCACCAGTACGTACTCTCCATTCATCCTCCGATTAGGACATTAGGTCACGGCAGTGGCCAGTTGGGTCAGATTACTTGAAGCCGCAGGCCTGCTGCTGGTCTCTGCCTAGCTGCATGCGTACGTGTCAGCACTTCTTTTCTTAGAGCATCAATGTCAATAGCCCTCTAAAGAGAATTTCTATTTTTCATTTAAACGTTCCCCTTGATTATTCTATTTTCTAACCTACACCCCAACAATAACACTTAAAAGTAGAGGGCTCACATTTATTATAACACATAACAACATATGAGACCTGATTTTCATAGATTTTATTGGCCAAACCAAGCAGGACTCATCGGGGGGAGTTAGTTGTGGCCTCGCACCGGTCTCGCACCATCGGCAGAGGGAGTGACCCTGTCTTGGGCCATGGATGGAAGGAGTCACACAAGCCTTGGAGTTGTGTCGCCTCGAGAGGATCAGAATCGCGCCGTCTATGGGGGGTGGAGTGGCGACCTCGCACCATCAGGTAGTGGCGAAGCTAGAGCAAAGTTGAGGGGATGCATTTGTCATGTTGATACATGATAATTTATTTTAGGGATACATTAATGTTAAAGTTTTAACTAAATCTATAGGTTTTGAATTTTTTGTGGGATGCATTTGCACCCCCCCTAAAATTAACCTAGCTTCACCCCTGCCACCAAGGGAGGGGGTTGCACACCCAGAGAGTGGTGACCTTGCATCATCGGGGAGGGAGTTGTGTCGGCCTCATAGTCACATATTGGGGGAAGGAGAGCGAGTTACACTGTCGGGCGAGTCACGCGTGTTGCGGGAGCTAGTTGCACCATAGAAGTGTCGCAAAAGTGAGTCGCGCCACCGGGAACAAAAGTGTCGTCATCATGGGAGTCACGCGCCACACCAATGAATCATGTGCACCGTCGAGAGGGGTGTCACATGTTGATTATATGCTAAAGTGGTAATCATCATCTACAAGAACGCTAATAGACATTTATGGTAAAAGTTCTTAAGCAAACATCTATATATATGAAAGGCTGACATGCTAGAAGAGACAAATTAAACATATCTCAGTCATTGCCACCTCTCTCCTTAGGGTTACGAACGCCTAAGCAGCAACATTAGAAAGATAGCAATGATAAAACTTTGTGTTCATGGAATTATAAAACTCAATCTTTACGGAGCGCAAAACAACATCGATCTACTACTACGAAACTAAAAACAGGAAACAGTTTATACCCCGCTAGAAAATATTGGACAATGATGTAAACCCCGATTCTCCTCCTTCTCCCACAATTTAATTATGTGTAGAAGATGCACAGTCTAAAACAGTTTATGCCTAAACTGGGCAGTGCACAGTCTAAAAGTGCATCTATCCATTTGTGGGTTTTGGTTTTACTATGTAACTAAATATAATGTATATTTACAAGTGTATAGCAAAAATTTTATATCACTAATACAGAACATAGATATTGTAACACTCTCTTGTAACACATATATCATTGTGTTACAAGAAGTTATATAAGAACACAAAATTATGTGTTACTAAAGAACACTGTTACACGTACACTAACACATAACATTTTAGTAAATTCTTTTATGAGTAACAATTATAGTAACACATAATTAATGTTACACCTAAAATGTTACAAAAAGATTGTGATAGTTTGTAACACGTATAAAATAGTGTTACGAAGAAACATGCATATATTGTTATTATTGAAGGTACATATTGTAAGGAAATTAATAGACCTTATAGCTCATATGATTAAGGATTTTGATGTTTGATTATCAACGTAACTGAAAGTCGCCTAGAGGGGGGGTGAATAGGGCGAAACTGAAATTCTCAAAAATAATCACAACTACAAGCCGAGTTAGCGTTAGAAATATAAACGAATCCGCAAGAGAGAGGGAGCAAAACAAACCGCAAGCAAATGAAGAGTGTGACACGCGGATTTGTTTTACCGAGGTTCGGTTCTTGCAAACCTACTCCCCGTTGAGGAGGCCACAAAGGCCGGGTCTCTTTCAACCCTTCCCTCTCTCAAACGGTCCCTCGGACCGAGTGAGCTTCTCTTCTCAAATCAAAGCCGGGAATAAAACTTCCCCGCAAGGGCCACCACACAATTGGTGCCTCTTGCCTTGATTACAATTGAGTGTTGATCGCAAGAGCAAGTGAGAAAGAAAAAAAGCAATCCAAGCGCAAGAGCTCGAAAGAACACAAGCAAATCACTCTCTCTAGTCAATATGGCGTTGTGTGGAATTTGGAGGGGATTTGATCTCTTTGGTGTGTCTAGAATTGAATGCTAGAGCTCTTGTAGTAGTTGGGAAGTGGAAAACTTGGATGCAATGAATGGTGGGGTGGTTGGGGTATTTATAGCCCCAACCACCAAACTTGACCGTTGGCTGGGCTGTCTGTTCGATGGCGCACCGGACAGTCCGGTGCACACCGGACAGTCCGGTGCCCCCGCCACGTCACCAGTGCCGTTGGAAATCGACCGTTGGAGTTCTGACTTCTGGGCCCGCCTTGATGTCCGGTGGCGCACCGGACATGTACTGTAGAGTGTCCGGTGCGCCAGCATGGGCGTGCCTGTCCTCTGCGCGCGCTGGCGCGCAATAAATGCGCAGCAGGTAGCCGTTGGCGCCTGAAGTAGCCGTTGCTCCGCAGATGCACCGGATAGTCCGGTGCACACCGGACAGTCCGGTGAATTATAGCTGAGCGGCTGGAATGAAAACCTGAGGCTGGCGAGTTCCTGGGGCCGCCCTTCCTTGGAGCACCGGACATGTCCGGTGCACACCGGACAGTCCGGTGAATTATAGCGGAGTGGCCTCTGGAAATTCCCGAAGGTGACGAGTTTGAAACCTGAGTCCTCCGGTGCACCGGACATGTCCGGTGGCACACCGGACAGTCCGGTGCGCCAGACCAGAGGAGCCTTCGGTTGCTCCTTTGCATTTTTGTTGAACCCAACACTTGGTCTTTTTATTGGCTAAGTGTGAACCTTTGACACCTGTATAACTTATACACTAGAGCAAACTAGTTAGTCCAAAGATTTGTGTTGGGCAATTCAACCACCAAAATTATTTAGGAACTAGGTGTAAGCCTAATTCCCTTTCAATCTCCCCCTTTTTGGTGATTGATGCCAACACAAACCAAAGCAAATATAGAAGTGCATAATTGAACTAGTTTACATAATGTAAGTGTAAAGGTTGCTTGGAATTGAGCCAATATAACTACTTACAAGATATGCATGGATTGTTTCTTTCTTATTTAACATTTTGGACCACGCTTGCACCACATGTTTTGTTTTTGCAAACTCTTTTGTAAATCCTTTTCAAAGTTCTTTTGCAAATGGTCAAAGGTAAATGAATAGGATTTTGCAAAGCATTTTCAAGATTTGAAATTTTCTCCCCCTGTTTCAAATGCTTTTCCTTTGACTAAACAAAACTCCCCCTAAAGGAGATCCTCCTCTTAGTGTTCAAGAGGGTTTTGATATATCATTTTTGAAATACTACGTTCTCCCTCTTTTGAACACAATAGGATACCAATTGATAAATACTCTTTGGAAAACACTAAGTTTTTGAAATTGGTGGTGGTGCGGTCCTTTTGCTTTGGGCTCATACTCTCTCCCCCTTTGGCATGAATCGCCAAAAACGGAATTATTAGAGCCCTCGAAGTAATGTCTTCCTCTTTGGTCATAAACAAATGAGTTAAGATTATACCAAAGATGAAGTCCTTTTGTTCTCTCCCCCAGAGATGGAGAGTGGCTTGGAGCGACGGCGAAGGATGGGTTGCGGAGTGGAAGCCTTTGTCTTCGCTGAAAACTCCAATTCCCTTTCAATATACCTATGACTTGATTTGAAATAGACTTGGAAACACATTAGTCATAGCATATAAAAGAGATATGATCAAAAGTATATAAATGAGCTATGTGTGCAATCTAACAAAAGAAGTTGCGGGAATCAAGAATATTGAGCTCATGCCTAAGTTTGGTAAAAGTTTGTTCATCAAGTGGCTTGGTAAAGATATCGGCTAATTGATCTTTAGTATTAATGTAAGCAATCTCGATATCTCCCTTTTGTTGGTGATCCCTAAGAAAATGATACCGAATGGCTATGTGCTTAGTGCGGCTATGCTCGACGGGATTGTCGGCCATTTTGATTGCACTCTCATTATCACATAGCAAAGGAACTTTGGTTAATTTGTAACCGTAGTCCCGCAGGGTTTGCCTCATCCAAAGTAATTGCGCGCAACAATGGCCTGCGGCAATGTACTCGGCTTCGGCGGTAGAAAGAGCGACCGAATTTTGCTTCTTTGAAGCCCATGACACCAAGGATCTTCCCAAGAACTGGCAAGTCCCCGATGTGCTCTTCCTATTAATCTTACACCCCGCCCAATCGGCATCCGAATAACCAATTAAATCAAATGTGGATCCCCGAGGGTACCAAAGCCCAAACTTAGGAGTATAAGCCAAATATCTCAAGATTCGTTTTGCGGCCGTAAGGTGGGATTCCTTAGGGTCGGATTGGAATCTTGCACACATGCAAACGGAAAGCATAATGTCCGGTCGAGAAGCACATAAATAGAGTAAGGAACCTATCATCGACCGGTATACCTTTTGATCCACGGACTTACCTCCCGTGTCGAGGTCGAGATGCCCATTGGTTCCCATGGGTGTCTTGATGGGCTTGGCATCCTTCATCCCAAACTTGCTTAGAATATCTTGAGTATACTTCGTTTGGCTAAGGAAGGTGCCCTCTTGGAGTTGCTTCACTTGAAATCCTAAGAAATACTTCAACTCCCCCATCATAGACATCTCGAATTTCTGTGTCATGATCCTACTAAATTCCTCACAAGTAGATTCGTTAGTAGACCCAAATATGATATCATCAACATAAATTTGGCATACAAACAAATCATTGTCAAGAGTTTTAGTGAATAGAGTAGGATCCGCCTTGCCGACTTTGAAGCCATTAGCGATAAGGAAATCTCTAAGGCATTCATACCATGCTCTTGGGGCTTGCTTGAGCCCATAAAGCGCCTTAGAGAGCTTATAGACATGGTTAGGGTACTTACTATCTTCAAAGCCGGGAGGTTGCTCAACATAGACCTCTTCCTTGATTGGTCCATTGAGGAAAGCACTTTTCACGTCCATTTGATAAAGCTTAAAGCCATGGTAAGTACCATAGGCTAATAATATGTGAATTGACTCAAGCCTAGCTACGGGTGCATAGGTTTCACCGAAATCCAAACCTTCGACTTGGGAGTATCCTTTGGCCACAAGTCGAGCTTTGTTCCTTGTTACCACACCATGCTCATCTTGCTTGTTGCGGAAGACCCATTTGGTTCCTACAACATTTTGGTTAGGACGTGGAACTAAGTGCCATACCTCGTTCCTTGTGAAATTGTTGAGCTCCTCTTGCATCGCCACCACCCAATCCGAATCTTGTAGTGCTTCCTCTACCTTGTGTGGCTCAATAGAGGAAACAAACGAGTAATGTTCACAAAAATGTGCAACACGAGATCTAGTAGTTACCCCCTTATGAATGTCGCCGAGGATAGTGTCGACGGGGTGATCTCGTTGTATTGCTTGGTGGACTCTTGGGTGTGGCGGCCTTGGTTCTTCATCCTCCTTGTCTTCATCATTTGCATCTCCCCCGTGATCGTTGCCGTCATTTTGAGGTGGCTCATCCTTTTGATCTTCTCCTTCATCAACTTGAGCCTCGTCCTCATCTTGGGTTGGTGGAGATGCTTGCGTGGAGGAGGATGGTTGATCTTGTGCATTTGGAGGCTCTTTGGATTCCTTAGGACACACATCCCCAATGGACATGTTCCTTAGCGCTATGCATGGAGCCTGTTCTTCACCTATCTCATCAAGATCAACTTGCTCTACTTGAGAGCCGTTAGTCTCATCAAACACAACGTCACAAGATACTTCAACAAGTCCTGAGGACTTGTTAAAGACTCTATATGCCCTTGTGTTTGAGTCATATCCTAGTAAAAAGCCTTCTAAAGTTTTAGGAGCAAATTTAGATTTTCTACCTCTTTTAACAAGAATAAAGCATTTGCTACCAAAAACTCTAAAATATGAAATGTTGGGCTTTTTACCGGTTAGGAGTTCATAGGATGTCTTCTTGAGGATTCGATGAAGATATAACCGGTTGATGGCGTAGCAGGCGGTGTTGACTGCCTCGCCCCAAAACCGATCTGAAGTCTTGTACTCATCAAGCATGGTCCTTGCCATGTCCAATAGAGTTCGATTCTTCCTTTCCACTACACCATTTTGTTGTGGGGTGTAGGGAGAAGAGAACTCATGCTTGATGCCCTCCTCCTCAAGAAAGCCTTCGATTTGAGAGTTCTTGAACTCCGTCCCGTTGTCGCTTCTTATTTTCTTGATTCTTAAACCGAACTCATTTTGAGCCCGTCTCAGGAATCCTTTTAAGGTCTCTTGGGTTTGAGATTTTTCCTGTAAAAAAAATACCCAAGTGAAGCGAGAATAATCATCCACAATAACTAGACAGTACTTACTCCCGCCGATGCTTATGTAAGCAATCGGGCCGAATAGATCCATGTGTAGGAGCTCCAGTGGCCTGTCAGTCGTCATGATGTTCTTGTGTGGATGATGAGCACCAACTTGCTTCCCGGCTTGGCATGCGCTACAAATCCTGTCTTTCTCAAAATGAACATTTGTTAGTCCTAAAATGTGTTCTCCCTTTAGAAGCTTATGAAGATTCTTCATTCCAACATGGGCTAGTCGGCGGTGCCAGAGCCAACCCAAGTTAGTCTTAGCAACCAAGCAAGTGTCGAGTTCAGTTCTATCAAAATCTACCAAGTATAGCTGACCCTCTAACACTCCCTTAAATGCTATTGAATCATCACTTCTTCTAAAGACAGTAACACCTATGTCAGTAAATAGAAAGTTGTAGCCCATTTGACATAATTGGGATACGGAAAGCAAATTGTAATCTAATGAATCAACAAGAAAAACATTGGAAATAGTATGGTCAGGTGATATAGCAATTTTACCCAATCCTTTGACCAAACCTTGATTTCCATCCCCGAATGTGATCGCTCGTTGGGGATCTTGGTTTTTCTCATATGAGGAGAACATCTTCTTCTCCCCTGTCATGTGGTTTGTGCACCCGCTGTCGAGTATCCAGCTTGAGCCCCCGGATGCATAAACCTGCAAAACAATTTTAGTTCTTGATTTTAGGTACCCAAACGGTTTTGGGTCCTTTGGCATTAGAAACAAGAACTTTGGGTACCCAAACACAAGTCTTGGAACCCTTGTGTTTGCCCCCAACAAACTTGGCAACTACCTTGCCGGATTTGTTAGTAAGCACATAAGAAGCATCAAAAGTTTTAAATGAAATGACATGATCATTTGATGCATTAGGAGTTTTCTTTCTAGGCAACTTGGCACGGGTTGGTTGCCTAGAGCTAGATGTCTCACCCTTATACATAAAAGCATGATTAGGGCCAGAGTGAGACTTCCTAGAATGGATTTTCCTAATTTTGCTCTCAGGATAGCCGACAGGGTATAAAATGTAGCCCTCGTTATCCTGAGGCATGGGAGCCTTGCCCTTAACAAAGTTAGACAAGTTCTTAGGAGGGGCATTAAGTTTGTCATTGTCTCCCCTTTGGAAGCCAATGCCATCCTTAATGCCAGGGCGTCTCCCATTATAAAGCATGCTACGAGCAAATTTAAATTTCTCATTTTCTAAGTTGTGCTCGGCAATTTTAGCATCTAGTTTTGCTATATGATCATTTTGTTGTTTAATTAAAGACATGTGATCATGAATAGCATTAACATCAATATCTCTACATCTATCACAAATAGACACATGCTCAATAGTAGATGTAGACGGTTTACAAGAATTAAGTTCAACAATCTTAGCACGTAATATATCATTTTTATCTCTAAGATCGGAAATAGTGACATTGCAAACATCAAAATCTTTAGCCTTAGCAATCAAATTATCATTTTCTACTCTAAGGCTAGCAAGAGAAGTGTTTAATTCTTCAATCCTAGCAAGCAAATCATCATTATTATCTCTAGGATTGGGAATTGAAATATTACAAACATGTGAATCAACCTAGCAATTAATCTAGTATTTTCATTTCTAAGGTTGTTGATGGTCTCATGGCAAGTGCTTAGCTCACTAGACAATTTTTCACATTTTTCTATCTCTAGAGCATAAGCATTTTTAACCTTAACATGTTTCTTATTTTCCTTGATTAGGAAGTCCTCTTGGGAGTCCAAGAGATCATCCTTTTCATGGATGGCACTAATTAGCTCATTTAGTTTTTCTTTTTGTTCCATGTTAAGGTTGGCAAAAAGGATACGCAAATTGTCTTCCTCACCACTAGCATTGTCATCACTAGACGATTCATATTTAGTGGAGGAGTTGGATTTAACCTTCTTCCTTTTGCCGTCCTTTGCCATGAGGCACTTGTGGCCGACGTTGGGGAAGAGGAGTCCCTTGTTGACGGCGATGTTGGCGGCGTCCTCGTCGTCGGAGGAGTCGCTAGAGCTTTCGTCGGAGTCCCACTCCCGACAAACATGGGCATCGCCGCCCTTCTTCTTGTAGTACCTCTTTTTCTCCTTTCTTCTCCCCTTCTTGTCGTCGCCCCTGTCACTATCACTTGATAATGGACATTTAGCAATAAAGTGACCGGGCTTACCACACTTGTAGCAAACCTTCTTGGAGCGGGACTTGTAGTCTTTCCCTCTCCTTTGCTTGAGGATTTGGCGGAAGCTCTTGATGACGAGCGCCATTTCCTCATTGTCGAGCTTGGAGGCGTCTATAGGTTGTCGACTTGGTGTAGCCTCCTCCTTCTTTTCCTCCGTCGCCTTGAATGCGACGGGTTGAGCTTCGGATGTGGATGGATCATCAAGCTCGTTGATCTTCCTCGAGCCTTCGATCATGCACTCAAAACTTACAAAATTCCCGATAACTTCCTCGGGGGTCATTTTAGTATATCTAGGATTACCACGAATTAATTGAACTTGAGTGGGGTTAAGGAAAATGAGAGATCTTAGAATAACCTTAACCATTTCGTGGTCGTCCCACTTCGTGCTCCCGAGGTTGCGCACTTGGTTCACCAAGGTCTTGAGACGGTTGTACATGTGTTGTGGCTCTTCCCCTTTGCGAAGCCGGAACCGACCGAGCTCCCCCTCGATCGTTTCCCGCTTGGTGATCTTTGTGAGCTCATCTCCCTCGTGCGCGGTTTTGAGCACATCCCAAACCTCCTTGTGTAACACCCCGTCCAATCCCTGGACCGGCGGTACTTACTCCTGGCAGCTCTCTAGGATCATATATTGTTCCCACAAACCAACACGAGTCTTTTGTGCGCACTTTGTCCTCACTCATGCGCACCCGAGAAAACTTCCCGGTCGGTCACCCATCCCAAATTGCTCCAAGCAAAGCACGCTTAACTTGGAGGTTCTTTCGAGATAAGCTTCCGAAAAAGAAGATGCACCTTGTTGGTATGATTACACTATTAATTCTATTAAGCCTTGGGCCAGGACATCCCATCCTAGGGGCCAGGATATCACAATCCACCCCCCTTAGAAGACCGACGTCCTCGTCGGTCAACCCCAATCCAGGAACCTCCCCTCTTGGCCACGTCTGTATGTCTAGTGTCGTCATATGTCATGCCATGTGACCACTCCAGGCCCACATGCGCCATGCGCCATATACCCGAACCCCCTAGCCCACACACGCCCGTGAAACCGCGAGGGTCGGCTCTGATACCACTTGTAACACCCCGTCCAATCCCTGGACCGGCGGTACTTACTCCTGGCAGCTCTCTAGGATCATATATTGTTCCCACAAACCAACACGAGTCTTTTGTGCGCACTTTGTCCTCACTCATGCGCACCCGAGAAAACTTCCCGGTCGGTCACCCATCCCAAATTGCTCCAAGCAAAGCACGCTTAACTTGGAGGTTCTTTCGAGATAAGCTTCCGAAAAAGAAGATGCACCTTGTTGGTATGATTACACTATTAATTCTATTAAGCCTTGAGCCAGGACATCCCATCCTAGGGGCCAGGATATCACACCTTGGCGCTCTTCAACCCTTGAACTTTGTTATACTCCTCTCTACTTAAAGATGCGAGGAGTATTGTTGTTGCTTGAGAGTTGAAGTGCTCGATTTGAGCCACCTCATCCTCATCATAGTCTTTATCCCCTATGGACGGTACCTGTGCACCAAACTCAACAACATCCCGTATACTTTTGTGGAGTGAGGTTAGATGAAATCGCATTAAATCACTCCACCTAGCATAATCTTCACCATCAAAAGTTGGTGGTTTGCCTAACGGAACGGAAAGTAAAGGTGCATTTTTAGAAATGCGAGGGTAATGTAGGGGAATCTTACTAAACTTCTTACGCTCTTGGCGTTTAGAAGTTACGGAGGGTGCATCGGAGTCGGAGGTCGATGTTGATGAAGTGTCGGTCTCGTAGTAGACCACTTTCCTCATCCTTTTGTGCTTGTCCCCTCTCCGATGTGGCTTGTGGGAGGAAGATCTTTCCTTCTTCTCTTTGTGGTGCGAAGAAGATTTCTTCTCCTTCCCTTTGTTGGAGGAGCTCTTCTTCTTCTCTTTCCTCTTGGTGCGGGACTCTTCCGATGAAGTGCTCCTGTGGCTTGTAGTGGGCTTTTCGCCGGTCTCCATCTCCTTCTTGGCGTGATCTCCCGACATCACTTCGAGCGGTTAGGCTCTAATGAAGCACCGGGCTCCGATACCAATTGAAAGTCGCCTAGAGGGGGGGTGAATAGGGCGAAACTGAAATTCTCAAAAATAATCACAACTACAAGCCGAGTTAGCGTTAGAAATATAAACGAATCCGCAAGAGAGAGGGAGCAAAACAAATCGCAAGCAAATGAAGAGTGTGACACGCGGATTTGTTTTACCGAGGTTCGGTTCTTGCAAACCTACTCCCCGTTGAGGAGGCCACAAAGGTCGGGTCTCTTTCAACCCTTCCCTCTCTCAAACGGTCTCTCGGACCGAGTGAGCTTCTCTTCTCAAATCAAAGTCGGGAATAAAACTTCCCCGCAAGGGCCACCACACAATTGGTGCCTCTTGCCTTGATTACAATTGAGTGTTGATCGCAAGAGCAAGTGAGAAAGAAAAAAAGCAATCCAAGCGCAAGAGCTCGAAAGAACACAAGCAAATCACTCTCTCTAGTCACTATGGCGTTGTGTGGAATTTGGAGGGGATTTGATCTCTTTGGTGTGTCTAGAATTGAATGCTAGAGCTCTTGTAGTAGTTGGGAAGTGGAAAACTTAGATGCAATGAATGGTGGGGTGGTTGGGGTATTTATAGCCCCAACCACCAAACTTGACCGTTGGCTGGGCTGTCTGTTCGATGGCGCACCGGACAGTCCGGTGCACACCGGACAGTCCGGTGCCCCCGCCACGTCACCAGTGCCGTTGGAAATCGACCGTTGGAGTTCTGACTTCTGGGCTCGCCTTGATGTCCGGTGGCGCACCGGACATGTACTGTAGAGTGTCCGGTGCGCCAGCATGGGTGTGCCTGTCCTCTGCGCGCGCTGGCGCGCAATAAATGCGCAGCAGGTAGCCGTTGGCGCCTGAAGTAGCCGTTGCTCCGCAGATGCACCGGACAGTCCGGTGCACACCGGACAGTCCGGTGAATTATAGCTGAGCGGCTGGAATGAAAACCTGAGGCTGGCGAGTTCCTGGGGCCGCCCTTCCTTGGAGCACCGGACATGTCCGGTGCACACCGGACAGTCCGGTGAATTATAGCGGAGTGGCCTCTGGAAATTCCCGAAGGTGACGAGTTTGAAACCTGAGTCCTCTGGTGCACCGGACATGTCCGGTGGCACACCGGACAGTCCGGTGCGCCAGACCAGAGGAGCCTTCGGTTGCTCCTTTGCATTTTTGTTGAACCCAACACTTGGTCTTTTTATTGGCTAAGTGTGAACCTTTGACACCTGTATAACTTATACACTAGAGCAAACTAGTTAGTCCAAAGATTTGTGTTGGGCAATTCAACCACCAAAATTATTTAGGAACTAGGTGTAAGCCTAATTCCCTTTCAGTAACTGTTTGGACTAATGTATTTGCTAGTCTTTATTTTTATAGTTCAAAGGACGCAACATTCACATGGACAAAGGAAATGAGGTAATCGAGGAGATCAACATCTCAGTGAGATCCTTAAGAATTTAGCTAGAAACCTAATAGTTAGTGGTGAAAAGAAATTGAGGCCAAGAATTGTCTAGAGAAGGCGAGATGACAAATTTGAAAAAATGAGAACAAGTGAATTCCAAACAGTATGCCATACTTTGATCACACATTGAAGATCAAACCATTCTTATTGTAAATTTATAACAGTGGCAATATAAGTTTCTACTAATCTCTTCTATTAAAAGCTACAAGATTTTGAGGTGTTGTTCGTACTTCACGCCCTCGGGCACCGTGCGTGTCAACGTGTGTCCGGGGCTGCGGACCCGAAAATATCTCCAATACAGTTCTGAGTGTGTCGTGTTCCTCTCCCTCCTGATGCACACTACCTTCGTCTCGAGTTCTGACCTCGCCACCCAGCGGCGCCCTCGTGACACCCGTCCTCGCCCCGCATGGGCGTTCGTCCTCTCCCTTCCAGGGATGAACTTCCCACTCGGGAAGTAGCAGATCTTCGTAAATTTTACCGTTTTTTGGTACTATTCGGTATACAAATATACATAGCCTCGTCCAATTAAGGTGAGCAAATATAACCTCAATAGTGACACTTAAGACAGCAAGCCATCCAAATAAGGCAATTATGGCCTATGAAACCATTTTGAGCTCTAGTCCAAAAGAAAGTGTTGGTGGAATTGAGATAGGAAAAAAATTCTACAAAGTATGAATCAATCATCCTATTATACAAGATGAGCCTTTGGTTAGGTCCATGCATGGCTACGACAAAATTGGTGATGCCCATTCAAAAGGAGCATCAATTGCTTGACCTTCGATTTGTGTATGCTATAATAAGTTTTGTAAATACGTAATGTTGCATACAAATTGCTTTCTATAGGTAGGATGCAGGCTGAAACGATTAATGATACAACGACCATTCTCTATGCAGGTTGAAATAATCGATGGATGAGTTTGTAGATTTAGATGCGCATGAGATGGGACAAATCAGCAATGAATTCCAAGAATATTTTTTATTTGTAGTTACATTTAGTTTTGCCTTTACAGACTTGTACTATCTACTACTTGCTACATTTATTCTCTAGAATTGTATTATTGTGTAAATATACAATTGTATTTTGTGAACAAGTACTATATATTTTACCTTCAATCAAAGCAAGTACCTATGATTACTTAAAGTTGTGATTTTTGTGGTTCGACAATGTGTCATGATCTGTTAATAAATTTATGCCAATGTTATGTGCCATGTGCAATTTTAAAATAGCTTTTCATATGAAATTTGGATGTGTTACAACATGTAAAGCATGTGTTACAGTCAACATGTACCTAAAATTCTAATATATGTTGTCACAAAGTGCGACTATTGTAATGAAAAGGGTTACTAGAGTTAAAAAAATTGTTACACTAGAGTAGAGTAGTAACACTTTTTTTATAAAAAAGAACATATATTTTGTGTTTCAATAGATTAGATACGAGTAACATTGGATATAGTAACACAAACAAGATGTATTACTAGTATAGTTAGTAACACCTTTGTTGAAATATAGTAACACAAGTTGGTGTTACTAAAACTATGTTATGTAGTAGTGTATATAGAAAAGATGGAAGTCTTATAAATTAAAAAGGAGGGAACAAGATCTAGGTCTTGTTAAAAAATAAAAAAAATGGCCTAAACTGTTATTACCAACCAATTATTTAGGATCTGTTTGGTTGAGCTGTGGCTGTGGAAAAAACTGTTGTGGACTGTGAGCTATGGAAAAAGCTGTTGTAGGTTGTGAGCTGTTAACAACTAAAAACTATTTGGTGAAAATCACTAAAAGTCGCTAAAAGTTCTTCTATATATATTTTCACATTACATCCGAAAGTCACTAAAAACAAATTCAGAGGTGCTTTCAGTTTTGCAATGCGGGAAAATCGGATTTTAGTAAGAAAAAAGTTGTTTCCTAGATCCAGCCCTTTGGTTGGGATTCTGACTTTTAGGGGAAAAAAGACATAACAAAAGCCAAATCAAACACGCATGCGTGCATACGTTGCATCCCAAATATATCCTAAACGTGAATCTAAACAGTGTCAAATGCTATATCCTTGTGTTATGTCTTTTTAGATGCCATTTGAAAGGAAACTAGGCTTACACCTTTTCCTAATTGATTTTGGTGGTTGAATTGCCCAACATAAATAATTGGACTAACTAGTTTGCTCTAGATTATAAGTTTTACAGGTGCCAAAGGTTCACAACAAACCAATAAAAAGACCAAGAAAGAGTTCAAATAAAAGGAGCAATAGACAACCGAAGTGTGCCCTGGTCTGGCACACCGGACTGTCCGGTGTGCCACCGGACAGTGTCCGGTGCACCAGGGAACCCAACTCCGAACTGCTCACCTTCGAGAATTCTGGAAGCCGCTCCGCTATAATTCACTGGACTGTCCGGTGTAGCACCGGACTGTCCGGTGTAGCACCGGACTGTCCGGTGAGCTAGCGGAGTAACGGCTACTACAGCGCCAACGGTCGTCTGCAACGGCAGTTAATGCGCTACAGTGCGCGCAGAAGTCAGAGCAGAGCCAGAAGGCGCGCCGGACAGTGAACAGTGGCTGTCTGGTGGCCCAGATGTCAGAAGCTCCAACGGTCAGAATCCAACGGCCGGGTGACGTGGCTGGATGCGACAGAAGCCCTCACCAACGGTTCTTTTGGTGGTTGAGGCTATAAATACCCCCAACCACCACACTTCAATGTATCCAAGTTTCAGCCTTCAAACACCTTACAAGAGCTATAACATTCAATACAAGACACAAACAAAGAGATCAAATCCTCTTCCAAGTCCGGAATCACTCCAGCCAAATTAGTGACTAGAGAGAGAGACATTTGTGTTCTTTTGAGCTCTTGCGCTTGGATTGCTTTTCTTCTTCCTCTATTTCTTGTGCTCAATTCACTTGTAATCAAAACAAGGGAAACCAAGTTGTGGTGGTCCTTGTGAGGACTTAGTGTCCCGTTTGATTGAGAAGAGAAGCTCACTCGGTCTGAGTGACCGTTTGAGAGAGGGAAAGGGTTGAAAGAGACCCGGTCTTTGTGACCATCTCAACAGGGAGTAGGTTTGTAAGAACCGAACCTCGGTAAAACAAATCACCGTGTCATCCGTCTTATTTGCTTGTGATTTGTTTTCGCCCTCTCTTTCAGACTCGAATTTAACTCTAACGCTAACCCCGGGTTGTAGTTGTGCTTAAAGTTTGTAAATTTCAGATTCGCCCTATTCACCCCCCTCTAGGCGACTTTCACTATTGTTAGCACATTTTTAGATGAAATAGTAATCTGGACTATTTCGTTTCCTATATTTACTGTATCATTGTTTTATGTCATGTTGACCAATATCCCGATGGTCATATTCTCGCTTCAAAAACTTAAGAGAAACGACGGTCTCATATTCACTATTAAATGTCACAATCATACTATTTGATTTCGTGAATATTTCTCCAGAAGCCGTCGTATTCAAGATCCTCGAGATTGGGATCAATATCCCAATTTCGAGGCCTGCAAAGAGCTTTATTTTTTTCTGAAAAGAAATCAAAGTGACAACGTGGCAACGTCGCAGTATAGTTGCGAGTAGGGGTGTAAACGGATATCTGAACTGTTAGGACAAATTTAATATTTTAAAATAGATATATATGAAATTTGATGCTAATCTCTTATGTTATGAAGCACATTATTATAAATAAGAATAAAATTATGTATAAATTATTTCATATATTATTTGCTCCATACAACAAAAAGGTGAAAAAATATCTGTATCCGTATTCGATTTGTATCCGAAATTTATATTTATTATTTGAGAAGATATATGATAGATTTGAGATTTACCTTTCATGAATCTTTACAAGCTCAATACTAAAAACAAGAATAACAGATTTTATATTCTATTAATTCGCAATCAAATAAAAAAACCAAAAAAACTGATATCCGAATAAGTATCTGTTTAGCCCTCTAGTTGCGAGTTGCGACTGCGACCTCTCTCTCTAATGATAGGTTGGAACCTTGCTAATCCTCCGTTATTCCAATCACCGAATCACGTCATCCCGGACGCATGATGAATGTGGATCCGTGAAAACTGAATATAGATAGAGACCGAAGATTATTCTTATAGTTGTGCCTCGTTACGGTTAAAACATACTATTTATTTTTATTAAGTATTACAGTAAGTATATAATAAAGATAAATATTAGATTAGATTATTTTATAATTTGGAATAAAACGAGCGTCAAGCATTAGGGTGGTTTTAGAGGAAGACGGTCGATATCAACTAGTCCGGCTCTAACATCGATCAGTTTGGACGGCCGATCCATGAGTCTATTGATCAGTCAGTCTGACCGATACTATGTTGGAGTTTGACCGGTCGATATTGACTGTTTTGTTGGATAGTCTGGTCAATAACGACCACCTTTAGTGACGTGATATGTTCCGATTAGTCTACGCCTGCGCCATGTTAACTACATGTTTTTTAACCACTTAAAGTCCAAAAATTTGAAAAAAAATTCTAAAAATATAGAAATAATATATAAAGTAGATTTTATTTAAAAATTTGATGATTTTTATTTTTATGTTTAAGTTGTATACTTTTATTTATAAATTATGTATTTTATTTTTATGTTTGATTATGTAATTTTTAATTGTTTTCATAAATTATGTGCTTTTATTTCTTTAATTATGTAATAATATGTATTTTATTTTAATAAAATATTGTGTTTCATGTCAAATAAGTGTTTATAAAAGGAAAGTTGGTATGGTATTGGTGTGACCGTAAAATAACAACAAAAACTATACACTAAAATGAGATAGTGGATAAGAATAGTTACTGGAATTTAGTAAATCGAACCTAAAAATCGACCCCTCTATAAAGGGGAGACATCCTTCATACGAAGGATATATAGCAACCAACGACTCGTCTTCTCAATCTTAACTCTCTTCGCCTCCGTTATCTCTATCCTGTCGTCATCGCGTCTGCCGTGCGGCAGATTAAGAGAGAGCGATGTCTCCAAACCGACGTCGACAATTTGACGACATGCACGGGTGCCGGTGAATCATGTTTTTAAGAAGTGCACCTCACACATCAGCTCGTGTTCTTGAAATCTAGTCGTGGGAAGCACTGTAAGTATATATGCATTTTCTGTGTATCGCGATGCAAATCTTTTGTATAGATCCGTTGTTCGTTTATCTTGTCTGTTTTAATTGTAATGGTTTAATCAATATCTGTGGAGTACTAGCATCAGTTTTGTTATATATGCTAGTAGATTTATATTCCTTTATGTATTATACCACATGATTAAATTAATTTTATGCCGTGTTAATTATGTAACATAACCTGTGTTAGGCCAACTCCAGCAACGCTCCCCATCCCACTCCGCATCCGCATTTTGCACGGTCTGAGGCACTATTACGCTCTCCAGCAGGCTTCGCATCCCTCTCCGCAAAATAGACGCCGTGTCCCTGCACTCCCCATTTCCACGCTTTCTCTCTCCTCTCCGCAGCTCTCTGCGTGCGCGCGCCTGTTGGCGGGCCCCAGGTGTCATAGACTGTATGCGGAGTGGGATGGGGAGTGTTGCTGGAAACGGAGACGGATACGGAGAGGAGAGAGAATCTGTTGGCCGCGCGTTTTAGGGATACGGAGAGGGAGTCTACTGGAGTTGGTCTTAGAGACTCATCGACGGGCGTAGGGCACGCCATGTGTCAGAGGCTCATAGCACAGACAACAAAGATAGTAAATGCAAGCAACGCCCCCGTATACAGCCCCATGCTCGTCGACATGGCCGCCGCAGCCCGCAGCACTTAAACATGCATCTTTGGTCGTGTTACTAGCGTCAGAGAAACGGAAGTTGGTGAGGCTAAAACAAACTGTCGTCTTTATCAGCTATGTGAAAGAAATAAAAGACATAAAAATCTCCTATAAACAATAGTTAGGCAACTGCAGCATGCCATAAAAACGGGCGTGTAAAACACTATTATGACGGTAGACGACACTGGTTGCAGAGTAGACTTGAAATAGGAAGTAAGATAGAGAGTGAAATAGATAGTCTGTTGGAGATAATTTTACGTCAAAGAAATAAAAAGTGTTCAGTTCTGGAGTATGGTGGTCGCCCCGCTCCTAATTTATTGTTATTTGAATTGATTCCATGTATAGTATAATGACTCTAAAAAGAAAAAAATATACTTAAATGTTGAACCATCTAGCTCCTCAAAATCCTCCGGACTAGAGATCAAGAATTTCGACGAACGCTTGCCCCGTCCTCTAATGGAATTCATCGTGAGAATTCGGATATTGAAGTTTCATTGCCATCTCTACTTCGGACAGAGCCGCATCCTAGCCGCTCTTTAGGATGGAGCCATTCCTCTCAATGACTCCAGAACTAGACAATACTCCGGATGGAACCAAAAACTACCTTAGAGCCAACAGGAGCTTCAGCAAACCAAAGGATGCCTCTGACGCTTATATGGATCGGGTAACAACAGATCATTGACGGTCAGAGCCTTAGGTCGTTTCAAACGTAGAATCTCCACTTCAAGTGTGACGATGTTATATTAATTTTTCATCGGAGACCACATATTCATCAGCCTTATCACTAAACCAAGAGGAAATGTGCTCTTAATTCATCTCCTGCATCACAAGATGAGCGTCTCTTCTTGCAGGGAAACAAACGACCAATGCATGTGACAAAATAGCTTTTTGCCTACAGGGACGCCGGCCTCTACAATCTAGACACGTATAAATAAACGGTCACAAGTAATATCTCTCGGCCATTCTAAGAAATACGGCCCTCTTCTGAAGGACATGATGGGCCTCTTGTTTCAGAACAGCCCAAGAAGCATGGGCCCCTTCAGAACAACATGATGACTTTGATGGGCTTCTTGTTTCTGAAAAGGCCTGGGAAACACGGGCTCCTTCAGAATAGCATGATGGGATTGTTTCAGAAGCATAAATAAGCTAAACTTGATATAAACACCAAACTAAGGTATTCGTCTCATTGTTGTTGATTTGTACGATAAGTACACCAGCATGAAAATCGTCGCTCAGCCTCCAACGACCCGCAAAGAATACTAAAATGTTTCTTAAACATTTTCTAGCCATTAGTGCAACTAAATAAATAAAGAAAAAATGTAGAATTAATATAGTTTAGTTACTTGTAACCATCTTGAAGGAACTCGGGCTAAAACATTTTAGTCCCTATTTTAGTTCAGTGAAATATATAGATATTTGAGTTTGAAAACTTAAATCTTCTTCGAATTGAAAGAGAGAGAGAGAAAAATCAGCTTATTTTTACCTTAATTCCTCCAATCTCTACTACTCCTTATGTCTTTAGTGTAGGCGTGCACAATTGCTTCGTTCTGCCATCGCCCGCGATTCCCCTTCCCACGCCCGCGATTCCCGCTGCCGTCCCCGCGCCCGCAGTCCCCGCCACCGTCCTCGCGCCCGCAGCCGAGCACAGCCGCAGCGCCCACAAATCCGCGCGTCCGCAGTCCCCAAATCCGCTCCCCAGCAAATCCGCCGCCACCTTCCATGTATGGATTCCATCCGCCGCGCCCGCAAATCCTCTCCCCAGCAATGCGCCGCCACCATCCGCACCCCTGCGCCAAATCGGCCGCGCCAAATCCTCTCCCCAGCAATGTGCCGCCACCTCCTCCTCGGTGCGCCACCAAATCGCGCGGATGGAAGGTCCGCGCGTCCACCAGGGCTACACCAGCACCTCCTCCTCGCATCCCCCGTCTGTGGCCCTGCGCCCCCAAATAAACTCCCGATGGTCGCCGCAGCTGGACACCGTGGAGATGAAGCTAGAGGAGGCGCACTCGAGGCTCGCCAGGTTCCGAGATCGCAAGCCGCCGCCAACTCGTTCGGAACCCAAGCCACCGACGCCGCCAATCCAGAGGGAACACAATCCATCCCCGCCGCCGATCCAGAGGGATCTCAAGCCATCGCTGCAGCCGCCAATCCAGAAGGCTCCTTCGCCCGCGCCGCAGCCGTCGGCGAGGCCACAGCTTGTCATCCCTAGGACCAGCAACCGACCGACCCCGCGCCCTGAGCCCATGCCTGGGTTGAAGAGGGCCGCCGCCCCGTCATCGTCTTCATCACCGGCGCCACCAGAGCGGTCAAGGAAAGAGGAGAAGAAGCCCAAGATAAAGATGGGTACTTACTGAATATTTACTCCCCTGAGTAGTAGTTGTCTTGACCGTGGTTTGATCATTATTGATGTTTGATGTGCTATGTATCCCTCAGCTGTGCTTATCTGGTTTTGCAGAACAGAAGGGGCATCCGAACTTGATTACGAGTGTTGGGAAATCATCTGCGACTGTGTTTAGATTTCAAGGCAGAAATTTGGTCTCGAGCCAACACAGGAGGAAGCTTATGCCCTGCTAATGATCAGCTTGTTGTCACGAGGCCGGCCTGTGGTTCCTACTCCGGGCGGCCCATAACCAGTGAGTAGGATAATGTGTCCGCGTCCTGCGTGCTCGCGACTTGTCCGGCCAATGTGGGTGGTTAGCTCATGCCGTTGCCGCTCATCCACATGCAGGAGGAGGGAGCCTCCATTGCCGCAGATCCCCAGGAGCTTCTTGAGGGTTAGGTCAGTACGCATCTCCACTCTCCATAGAGATGCATCTCTCTGTGTCGTCGTCCATTAAATCAAGACCCTTTTGATGATTAATCTATCATCTGTGCTATTTGATCATGCCACATTGACCTGCTGCTGTTGATGGGCAGCAGAGACGGGAGGATGATAATTAGAGTAGTGATGAGTGAAAGCATGCTACACATATGATCACACCTTGCAGTCCAGATACTCTTTAGAAAAATAAAGAGTAATGTTACTGTTGTTAACTATAAATTAAAATTGTGTTCAGATGGTTACCTGTAGTTTAACAAGGGCCGCTCGGAGCTGAGGGGCATATCCAAGGTTCTTGGCAAAGGCATCAGCCTAGAAATTGAATTTAAGTGAGTGCAACGAAAATCTTTAAAAACTGTTAATAACAGCAAAACCAGAGGCAGATAGAAGAATGACCTGAAATTCAAATGCTTTGCTAACAAGGTTCAGGCAAAAGCTCAGAAGGTGTTGGATGGGTATTATGGTGTGCTGCAATCAAAGTAACACATGCATCAATCGAGCAATAATGTTCATAATGCCAAAATATTCAGAGAACACCACATCAAAATTTTCAAGGCAACTTGAATCGAAACGTACAAACACCTAGAGAATTCATCTCAAATAGAATTTGGTAGTCAGTACCAAAAATCTTGAGAAAGGACAAAACAAAATGCTGCTCGTTACGACTATTGCAGACATACCTGGAAAATGATCAGTCCAATTATTATTGGCTGATCCTCGAAGCCAAAACTTTCAAATAGAACTTTGGAGTTCCTTACTAGAGTATATCCTCCAAATTGAAGAATCATAAGCAGCTGCACAAAAAAATGAAATGAAAACAGAAAAAAATCAGCAGCAAGAAAAGGCTAGGTAAACAGTCTTTCTCTTTTTTCTTCCAGCAATCCTAAGGGATTAATCTAGCAGCCACCCATCACAACATGTCCCCTGTAACCATTGGCATCTTGTGGGAGCATCGTTAGAACTACCACCTTTCATTGTACAAGCATAGGTGATACTCATTTAATAAATAGCAAACGTATACAACTTGGTGACCACTTGTATACAGTTTTATTATCAGTACCCCCAACCTTACCTTCCCAGCATACCCCTGCGCTGAATGATAGATGATACTAAACAGGTCATTTTGAGGAAAGCAAGACCTCTTTTTTTGGGGGGGGGGTTGCATCATCTTAAAGAAAATATCATTGGATAACTACATCATTTTATCCAACAAGTACTCAAATGCAAACACAGGACAAACTGCCAGATAAATAAATGGCATGCAAAGGTCATAGTTATTTGAATGAGAGAATACCTGGACAGCTACAAAGGTCATAGTTTGGTTCCCTGATGGCATCTTTCCAGCTGGTGGAAAATCAGAGATAGAGGGCAAAAACAAATACTTTGAGTTGTTCCAGTTCAATAAGGTTAGTGCTTTTTAGATGGAACCAAACTAAAATCAGCTCATGCATTCTGATATCTAAGTTATATTTTAGCTACAGTTTGATCACCATCTAAGCCCTATTTGTGCCAGAGATGAGCACTCCTTTATTTTTTGTTCCTATGTGCCAAAACAACGCTTGCATGTTTTCCACACAGAAATTCCCTAAATACATAAATCTGGACGAGTGGATTTGATATCTATGTGATTACATGATGAAAAATAGACCTTTTGATGGCCTGCTCGGATTCGCCTAGGTAAAAATGGTAAAGTTACTTTTACTGAGCATCTGCGAGTTGAGTATCCTGTTTTTTTGGAATTTGAGTTTATTCATGAGTTCCTTTATGGTGTGATAATATCTGTATGCAAACTAGAATTCTGCTCCAAACTTGCATATGAAATGATGAAATGCAATGAACTACACTTTTTGAGCTGTTGTAAATAAAGTTTAATTAACTTCTTAATTTCTCTGTCCAAGGTGCACTTCTGATAGGATTGTAACTTAGGACATCTATGAGGCCCATTCACTTGCATAAGAAAGCCAGTAGAAACGGATTGGATTGTGATATTTATTTTTTTAATTAGGTCTGCTTTACTGAATGATCAAGCATTGTCAGTCTTTCAACCTGTGTTTTCCTCTGTTGAGCATAAAGTGGAATCTTGCAGCTTATGCATCCATTCCTCTTTCCAGGGCGTAACACTTTCGGCCCTTTTGATAGACTACCAACCACAGGTAATTTTTACTCCTTAATTCTGTAATACTTGTGAACTAAATTATAGAGGTAGCACAAAGTACAACAAAAATAACACCTTTTACCATGTAATAAAGAAAAAGAAGTGTCTTTGCATCTCTTTGCAGAAAAGACAGTAAAGTTCTCTCTGTGTTGGACACGATGGGGCTCTCATCCAAACCACTTCACCGTAACACTTGTGCCTTAAAAAATTATTTTGATATCCTGATTACGACTGGGCCAAGTTTGTTGTCCCTTTTTCTTGTAGTTTGTCAGTTATCCTAGATGACATTTGGTGTCAAGAACAAAACAAAACATTGTATTGTACCAACTATTTCTACAGTTTTGATTGCAAATGGCTTATAAATCATAGATTTGGCTCGAAATAGCAAAGCTGTTTAATTTTTCCATGTTGTCAGCCTACACCTTCTGTCGTATTAATGCCACACATAAGCCTTTCTATAGTTAATTTTTCCTTTGTGTATTGAACAATCCAGTGCAGGCAAGTCAAAGAAAATCCCAATTTTGATTGATGCCAAAAAAGAGGGAGGGGCTGGACGAGCTTCTTGATTTTACATCTTAGGTTGTATGCTCTGCAAAGTTCTCTCAATATGTTGGACTGTAAAAGAGCAAAAGCGCCTAGCTGCATAATCCCGCCCAAGACACAACCAGTTGACTGATACTCAAGTTTTACTATAAAAACATTGTTTTTTACTAACTTCTTGAAGCAATGTAAACCGCTTACATTCCGTATGACTGAGACAAAAATAAATTATTTATATACTTCTTATAGTGTAAGCCCGCTATCATATTATTTGTGATGCAAAATTGTGCTGGCTTTGCTTTACTGTAATCTAGCTTAGAATGGCAACTTACAGTTGGATAAGCATAATCAAAGCAGGCGGTTAGCAACAAAAATTCCTTGTGCTAGATATTTTGCAATTTTTCAACACTAAAGTTTTTGTATTTATTCAGTCTAGATTTGTCTTTGTAGCTTTATAGGCAGCACTGTTCGTTGATTCAAGCTGTTAGTTAAATCAATCAGGGTCCATCTCAAAAGTTTCATGGTGAAAATCATACACTTTGTGGCATGTGTTATGTCCCTATCTTGTTTCAGTGACTGCATCTAAACTGTGAGATGTGGTCAAATCAGATGTCATGTCCATGTAACCGAAGAATTTGGTTCGTGGAAGTTTTAATCACAGGGTATGAACTGTTGAACGCAATTACCTCGAGTTATCTCTATGTTTAATCTAAAGATGTGGTGGAGATACAATTCATTCTGGCAAAGAATTGTGGCAATAACTCGAAGGTAACAAAAAATGGCATGAATAATTTAATTTGTTGTGATTTATAAGAATTAGTTTCTTGCAATTCTACTAATTTAGTGACTAAAATAATTCTAGAACATGCAATTCCACAAGTAAGAACTGTGTGCTCTTTTGTTGGATAGAGCAAAGTGCTCGATTCCTATTCTAAAGCAATCTAGAAAAAAAACTGAAGCTTGGTTACAAAACTGGGATGGCCAAAGGTCTTGGAATTGGAAGCACTTATGGGATAGCCTACATTTAATGGACCCTGGTATTTTGGTATGCTAGGATCTTCATCAGGAATGGGTAGACTGATGGTGGAAAGTGAAAGATGTTGATATTATTATAATTATGTTTCATTTATGTTCCTCGGTCCCCGATTGAGCTATGTCTTGTGTGCAATAACTGTTTAATTGTTTCCATAGAAGTCTTGGTTAGGCTTTCTCAAACCTTGAAGCCTTTGGTAAAGAAAAGAATTGATGATGAGAATGCCTTGATCGTACTCCTAGGTATGTGCCCGTGCGTTGCTACGATTCTCATATGTATTAGTTAGTTTACCTTTGGCCTTGCTTGAGTTCTTCTATAGTAGCTTGTAATGTCCAATCCTTGATCAGAGATTTCAAACCGTTTGACTTGTCTTGATATTTGTTTTATACTTTTAGCATAGGCAGAAGTTGTGTTTGATCCTCACATAAAGTACATAGATAACGAAAAGTTGCCAGAATAAATAAATATTGTACCTTTTGGAGGTGGTGTGCTATTGCACTTCTCAATAAACTGAATAATTGATGTTGCCTTGCGCGACCGTTGAATATTTTGTATTTGTACGTCGTTGCAACACACGGGCACGTAACTATGACGACTTATGAAAGGGGCATCCTATTCTGTAAAATTGACACTCTTTTAGTTTGCAGGAAAAAGAGTAATCCATACCTATTCTAGCATTTTGCTTCGACTGATTGTTTATTTGGTTAATAATTTACTTTATTCATGGTGTGTATCAGGTTAGCGATGGATCAAGGTGCTCCACTTTAGATATGTGTGCACCAGCGCCTACGCTTCTCGCTTCTGACCATAGATCGGGCCTCCCTTAGTGTTCAGCCATCGCAACTTGTTCTATTCGGATTCACAACTACTATTCATTCCATCTACTGAGGTTCTTGTCAAGTGCTTGTTTTTTATTGCACTTTGTGCATAGTCCGAGATCATATTCTCAAATTATTTTGTGCTCCCACCACCCTTTGTCTTTCTAGCTCCTCAAGCACAGATGGTGTATATAAGGTTTGGATCTTGCTAGCTATCTTCTATCAAAATATTTTCATGCCTGATTGATTCCATCAAATTTTAGAGGTTGCAAAGAAGGTTGAGACAAGAACATATTTTCTTTGTTGACTTAATTACTCCCAAAAATCTGTTATCTGCAAGGTAATTCTGAATTTTTTATCTTTCTTCAAGGAAAAAGTCCAAACTCCCCCTTCATGTTTGACCTATGTCCAGATGCCCCCAACAATTTAGTTCAGCAGTCCCAGTTTACCCATATGAGATTTGTTTTTTGTTTCTTCATGTATAGTGAGTTTGGATTTAAAATTTTGTAGAGGACATCATGTAGGAGTTTAGAAACACACATGTTGGTTAACATTGGCTTACTCATACAAAGTAATGTTATAAAAAGATTGTACCATAAACAACATTAAAACACAGAGTTGCCATGCTTCAAACTGCAGTAGTAACTCAGAACAGATGCAAAATAGTTTCAGTAATAGTGTTCTTCATTAGTTTTCTTGCCTCTGCATCTTAATTTCACTTCATCTTGCCATACAAATTATATAGTAGTTTCTCTTCTATTTAAACATGGGCCCGATGGCGCGACAACACCTTAGTAATGTTTTATGCATCTTGCAAAAAATGGATATTGGTCGTTCTAGAGTTTTACTTACTAATAATTTATCATTTTATTATGATGTATACTAATTAATAGTCTATCATTTTATTATGTTGCATATCGACTAATATTGTATCATTTTATTATGATGTATACCGAGTAATAGTTGTATGTGCTAGAATTTTTGCTCTTGGTAGCATTTAAATCTGATTACTATTTATGACCATTGCTAATTTAGTAATTCATAAAATGGCATTTGATGTCAAAACTTTGCTCATTTTCAGTAGTCATGCTTCCATTTTTTGACTAAGAATAACATTGATCAATGATACTGCCAATTACTAATTGATTGTACTATTAGTAACACTGTTGTTCTATTCACATAAGCAGCTGAAACTCTAGAACGCCGTAATGTTTTATGCATCTTGCAAAAAAATGATATTAGTCATCTAGAGTTTTACTTACTAATATTTTATCATTTTATAATTTGGTGCAATTTCTGGTGTATTCGAAGAGACTAAATGCATTCTTGGGCAAACTTGAAAGAGGTTCTCTACCCAAAACTATTTTGATCCCTAAAGCGTCTTCATTTCAGTCATATGGTCTTATCCTCTCCTTTTGGTAAAAGCAAATTATTATGGTAAGCATATCTCAACCTCAGGCGAACGAAATCCAACACCTGAGAATCCTGCCTGGTCAGGCAAGTTTGTCTGGGGACATAACCAAACATGCCCTTTCTGTCTACACAACACACAATTATTTAATACATGTTGCCTGTATTTTGAACCAGGTAAGGTGCTATAACAGAAGATTCAAGGGGTAAGATATTATTATCTTACTATACTTTTCGTAACAATGTTTTGTGATAGTTTTTTATTTTCATAACAAAGCACGAGCATATACCTATATATCTTTTAAGTTGACGACTCTCGTGATGCTGAAACTGATTGAAGACCTCCGATGAAGAAAGAGAGATGCTGCACATGCACGATGTATGGGCGATTTATGTCAGTGTTCAACAATTTGGTTTTTTGTTTTCCTTATATTGTCAGCACCTCCTAACACTGCAAAGCTAATGTTCTTCCACGTCACAGGGTACTTGCAGATAGATGTCGGCTCTATGGACGAACACTCAACCAAGTCAGATGAGGATTATGAGGGTCTAGCCATGCGCGATGTGATGGCGACTGGTCCGACGATGAGCAGCAAGCTAT
Organism: Zea mays; assembly: GCF_902167145.1. NCBI lineage: Eukaryota > Viridiplantae > Streptophyta > Magnoliopsida > Poales > Poaceae > Zea > Zea mays. The sequence continues at coordinate 24,449,013 of NC_050100.1, read as the reverse complement.
GAGCAAAACCAAGAACTCACCTGCCCTGCAGAGCAACATCCATAGGAGTGAGGCAAAATGGCTGGTACCACCACAACATGGACCCGTTCCTGAAGATGTCCAAGGAGGTGGTAGCCGGCACCATAATGTCTTGCGCGTCATTGTGTCACCGACCGGCAACACGCTGCGCTGGTACCAGCGGGTGTTGTGTTTCTTAGGCGTCTGCTTCTGTGCTTTGAGCTATGCTATAGAGTGGTTGTGCCAACTAAGGATTTTAAAAGAAAAAGGTGAGCTGATAATCATTGTTCAAAACAAACATGTAACGGTTTGTTCTCATCAGTTGTGCCAACTACCAAGCATTTCATTGATCAGAATCTGTCATTGCTCATGAGAACCAAAAGTAAGACACTTCTCAATAACATTGGGTGCAAATTTCTGCTAGCTTATCTTCACTATCTTTTCTCGTATCAATATAACACACATTTATACATATTTTTTTGTGGTATTATATGTTCCCGTTGCAACGCACGGGCACTCACCTAGTCCTAAATAGATTTGAGTTTGCAAACCACCACATTTCCAAACTACCCACAGTTCAGTTCAAAACCGCGCGGAAATTGCGGAATCGACTCCGCCGTCAGCACGGTAGCGAGCGCCCCCGCGCGCACGACTTCGCTTCCCCTCCCCGGCTACCCGTCCCCGCGGCTGACTCGTCCACCTCCTGTCCATATTTTCCCCTCGTGTCCGCCGCACGCACCGCCGGAACCCTAGCCTCAGCCGCCACAGGTGAGCTGGACTGGACGGGATTCTTCTCTGCTGTTCTCCTCGCCCTTCTGTCCCGGTCCAGCAGTCTACTGATCCGCCTGATCCCATTGGCGTGGTGCAGGCAGCCGGGATGGAGAAAGGAGCCTCGGAGGCGTCGGCCCCCTGCGCTCGCTGCGGCAAGCCCGCGCAGCTCCAGTGCGTTTTTTTCTCCTCCTTGGAACATATCGCTTCTGCTGTCGACTTTTTCCCGCCGCCCTTTCCTTCGCTTCCTGTCTCCACCGGTGATCTGCTGTCGAGTTTTTTTTTTTCCCGCTGCGTTTTGCTTCGAAGCCCTACACCTGTCCAACTAGTTTTAGGAACTGACGCTTGACGCAGCTTTGTTGTGGCGCTATTTAGTATAAGTTATAGAAATCGGGTCTTTGGCTCATCTGCTTGTAGTTGCAACATTGAGGTAGAACCTGGGTGAGCCTGATTGCTCATTGCTGTGATATATGCCTGGAAAAGCAGAGTTATAGTTTGGAAACTAGCGCGTACTACATGTCGGTTTCTTTAAGTAATTGCTTATGCTCTGTTGTTTTGATTTCCAGATGCCCCAAATGTGCTGAACTTAAGCTACCGCGTGAGAACGCAGCTTTCTGGTAAGTGGCAAGCTCCTCCATTTCTTATTTTACCGCATTGGAAGTTGGAACACCATGGTAGCTCTCAGGACGAATTGTTGTGGCGCTACATGAGTATCAGCTAATTTTATTGTTTTAACATTAGAGCATAAAACCTTCTGCATATTTTAAAGGTTCATGTATCATTTAGTTATGGCCTTATGTGGAAGCTTCATCATCATATCTGTAGATACCTTTATTCGTGGGGATGGTATTTTTTTGTATTCTTGGTCTTTTGATTTTTGAAGGAAACACATCTTATAATACGATAGCACCCATTGGAAGTGCTGGCATACAGTGCAGGGTAGAATTATGCTTCATGTGTTGCCCAAGATTATTAAAACGATAAAACGTTGGAACGTTCATGAGTGAAATTTTGACTTTTAAACGTTTAAACTTTGTTCAAACGTAGTTTTAAACAACATAGGAAAAATACCAATACATCATAATTTCAGACAATAATATGAAGTTAAGTACTAAAACAGAGAGGTTAGTGGCTTACCAATACTTCACCCATGAGCTGGATTGAACCCCAAAAGTAACTAATAGACTGGGCCCAAAAGTAGCTAATGGTCTAAAATGCATAAAACACTGCGTTTTACAGTTTAGAACGCTAAAACGTGGTTTCAACCTCTAATTAGAGTTTTGACGTAAACATCGTTTAAACGTAGTTTTAATAACACTGGTGTTGCCCCTTCACCATTTTTGAACTAGTGAAAGTATTAACTTCTTTTGTGTCCACAAATCATTTGCAGCACACAGGACTGTTTTAGGGCAGCATGGAGCTCTCACAAATCTGTTCACCCAAAGCCTGGTGCACTGGCATCCCAGCAGTCTCCGGAAGGTTGGAAATATTGTTTGAGAAAAGGGCGGGGACGTGCATTGCAACTTCCTCGTTTTGAATGGACAGGGTAAAATACTGTTACCACATCCACAATTCCTTTTTTCAATCTGTTGTTCAACATATGTAGAATTTCATTTGCCTCTGGGATTTTTGGGGACATTATTAAATGTTGACCAAACTTTCTAGTTTCTAATCCCAAGCAAATTTGGGTAGGCTAGGCCTGAAATCCAGCATGAGCCACCGTAAAAAATGGTAGTGACAACTCAAATTCAAATAATCCGAATTTGTATTGATTTCAGCTGGTTGACTTCCTACCTTTTGAAATAAATGTTGGTATAACACAACCTATGTGGAACACTAAGGATAACCCTGCCAAAACCATGCAAAAGATTTAGAGCAGCAAACAAGCTATGAAAAAGCTAACTATCGATAGCAAACCTAACATATATCTGCAGTGAACCAACGCCTTTTGGATAGGCAATAGTTTTTTTTTACTTGAACACTTGGTTATGCACTGTGCATGCATGGAGCACTTTCTTTTGCATTGATTGCACATTTGACAGTTTCAGTATATTTGAGCAATAGCGTGGCTTTGTGCATGCTGTAAACATGGTGTTAACATTTCCTTCCATTCACCCAAAATAGAATATTGACAAATTGGAAATTCTGAAGAAAATGTATCTGTATTCTTTGCTAATAATCTAGGGTGGGAGTACCTTTCTCATATTTATTGAATGCTCATGTCTTTCAGTCCATTGAGACCATATCCGATATCAAAGATGCGTGTGGTGCCAGATGAAATTGAGAAGCCTGATTGGGCGCTTGATGTAGGTTCCTGTTGTTTTAAGTATCTTTTCCTTCACAGTGTGCATGCAGTGTTGTCTCGTCATTACTACTTGAATTGATATCTCGTGCAATATTCTCTTTCAATCTTCCTGACATTGCAATACTTCTTAGGGAATTCCCAAGATAGAACCAGATAGTGACTTGCAGAAAAGAGTAGAGGTAAAATCCTACAGAGGTTTTTGAGTATCACAAATGTTCCATGAAGAAATATACCCCCTCCATTCTTTTTTATTTGTGGCGTTTTAGTTCAAAAACGAACTAGCCGGCGACAAATATTCGAGAACATAGGTAGTATGATGATTAATGTTTTATTTGTGCCTCTGTAGATTAAGACCCCTGAACTAATAGAAAGGATGAGAGAAACATGTCGAGTAAGTTCCCACCATGTGTAAATGAGTGCTGAGTTCTGACATCATAATTTCACTTTCTTAATCTCCACTGCTTTATCTTGTACTATCATTTATAGATTGCAAGAGAGGTTTTAGATGCAGCTGCTCGTGTAATTAAACCAGGAATTACAACAGATGAAATTGATAGAGTTGTCCATGAAGAGACAATTGCTAGAGGTGAGATTAACCTCTTTTGAGAATTAAATGCAACAAATTGAACTCCAGTTGATTGAATGTTGAACTTGTAATTATTACAGCTTTTTATGAAAAATACTATTTGTGTCGTAATTATGCCTATTCAATTCTTTTATTGATCAGAACTTCCATTCTTGATGATCCTCAGGTGGATACCCATCTCCATTGAATTACCATTTCTTCCCCAAGTCATGTTGCACGTAGGTTGTCTTTGTTTTAATAGTTATTAGTATTGTAAGGAAACTAAATTGCTCACATTTTTGTCGCTTGCACTCAGGTCTGTCAATGAAGTCATTTGCCATGGAATTCCAGATGCCAGGTACTACTGAAATTTGCACACTAAATTGATGTTTCATTTGTGTAGTGATAGTGACCAATTCAATGCCTTTCTTGTTGCTTTGGCTATTGTTGACTTACATGTATAAATATTATCTTTGTAAATTTACTTGCATGCATAAAATTTATTTTTATATGTATCCACATGTATTACAATTATCTATCTTTCTTGAGTTCTATTTGTATGGTTGCACATGATAGAATTTGCAAATAATATGTTCAAATACAATGCATAGATCCTTTCATTTCTGAAGTAATTATCAAGGAAACAAGTCAGGAACTGTTATGTCTGATAACAGCACACTTGGTATGTCCTAAAAGTATGTTCTTGGCTTGCTACCCTGGTACATGATACTTGTTTTAGAGTTGGGCACAAGAATTAGGGAGGAGTTAAATGGCCATCTCACCCACAATTAATGTTCTTGAAAGTGTGCATACATGGAGAAAGAACTGGAAATAATGCAATTAAGGAAGGGCAAAAAAAGTTCCTTAGGGCTAGTTTGGCAACCCCATTTTCCCAAGTGATTTTCATTTTTTCCACGAGAAATGAGTTCATTTTCATTGAGGAAAATAGGAATCCCTTAGGAAAATGGTGTTGCCTAAGACTGGCTCCAACAAGGAACTCTAAAGGGTTCTGTACCCTAAATTTAGAGGATCAGAACGTCCTCTACTCACTCCAGCAACGTCCTCTAAACAATCCTCTAAATTTATAGAACGCTATTGAATCCTCTATATATAGAGTTTCTCTAAACGTTACTCTATCTATTTGAATACTTTAAACAACTGATTTAGCAAAACTAAAATATGTACAACACATTTAAGAGTATGACAAATATGTATGTACAAAAATTAAAAATTAAAAAATGTCTCTAATATATGTATTTGCGTATAGAGGACGTGATTTAGAGGACGTTGTTGGAGAGGAAGGATATATAGAGGATGAAATCTTTTAGAGTAGACTGTAAAGGACAGATATAGAGTATAGATATAGAGGACGTTGCTGGAGACAGTCTTACCCCTTAGGGCTAGTTTGGCAACCTCATTTTTTCAAGGGATTTCCATTTTACCAAGGGAAATTAGTTCATTTTCCCTTGAAAAATGGAATTGCCAAACTAGCCCTTAATGATGCAGTTAGGGAAGGGTAAAAAACTGGAAAACAGGCAGAAATTTCTTTGACGTTGTAGGGCAACAAGTATAATGAAGATAATAAAAGATGGTAAAACAAGTATTTTGAACTGCAGGGAGTAAGTAGTTTGTTGGTAGATTTTAGATTTGCAAATACCAGATTCTGAATTTCTAGTTTCATTTTATGCACAAGTATTTTTTTTATTAGCTGCACCTTAATAATATTTTCACCATCATTAACTTTTGTTCCAAGTTGGTATATTCGATTACAATTAGTTTTGATAATTATCTCTGTTCTTTTGACAGGAAACTTGAGGATGGTGACATTGTAAATGTTGATGTAACTGTATACTATAAAGGTGTTCATGGTAAAGCCTCTGCCTGGTATGAAGTTTAACTGCTGAAATGTGCTAGTCTATTTTTAATTAACATATGTCTTAACATTAGGTGATTTAAATGAGACATATTTTGTTGGAAATGTCGATGAAGCTTCCAAACAGCTTGTACGTTGTACCTATGAGTGCTTGGAGAAAGCTATTGCAATAGGTGACAGCCTAAACTTCTAAGTAAAAACAAAAGAATTTTCTTGTTTGATCCTTATGACATTTTTCTAAGACCGTCAGGTCATACTTTGAAAGTATATATAAAATTAAACTTAAACATATTCATGCACAGTTAAACCTGGAGTTCGGTTCCGAGAGGTCGGGGAAATCATAAATAGACATGCTTCGATGTCAGGTTTATCTGTGGTTAGTATTTGGTTGGCATAGAATTAATATTTTATTTACTGCCTTGATTGTATGTTTGTATCCATGCCCTTGTGATTATCTTTTCTTCAGGTGAAATCCTATTGTGGCCATGGCATAGGGGAACTGTTTCACTGTGCCCCAAACATTCCTCATTATTCAAGTATATATAAGTTTCTTGCAACTATTTCTTATTTACAGTTCTTGTATTAGTGCAGTAAATAAGACTACTGTACAAGCTATGTCATATGGGTACACAGTGTAACTCAGTTGGAGATATGCTGGCATTATTAATGCAGGAAACAAGGCTGTTGGTATCATGAAAGCTGGGCAGACATTTACAATTGAACCAATGATAAATGCAGGCAAGTTTTATGTACTATATAGCTCCGTCAATGATGTGCAGTTCAGAAATGTTTCCAAACACCCGAGCGTTGAGCGTTACTGTAAAAATGTTCATATTTTGTAGGGGTTTGGAATGATCGGCTCTGGCCTGATGATTGGACTGCAGTCACCACAGATGGTAAACGGAGTGCTCAATTTGAACATACACTTTTGGTGAGTGTGAACACTATGAGTTTGTCTTAGAGGATCAGTTCTGGAAGATGTTTGCCATGCAGATGATTTTGTTGTGCAAGAAAATACCTCACGTGCAATGCTGTTAATTCTTTGGGCCTGACAAAATTTAAAGAGTTTTTACCCTTTTAACTTGTTATGCTGTTCTATGCTCCAGGTGACAGACACAGGATGCGAAGTTTTGACGGCACGGTTACCCTCATCACCAGACGTTTTTCCATGGTTGAAACCGTGATCGGGCACCCCAACAGCAACAAGAAAGTGATACTGACAAACCGGGGCTGCAAAATTTTTGTTCTACTCTTTATCAGTCAGTCAAGCTGAATATTTTGAAAATTTTCAGACCAAACAGTGATAAGCATGCTACTGCTGGACAGTCGCCCTAATTGTCTGTCCTGCGGAATTGTTTCTGGGAGTGTATTGTTAAGTCGGTTTTCTCCGAGTTATACGAGACATATGGCTTGAGTTGTGTCACCAATATGATTATGCCATAGGACTATCAGAGTTTACTTTTAATTTCAGAGAACATAATTTCCATCAATTTCAGTAGGTTCATTTTTAATGAATTCAAACCCCACAACCGCCGCAGACCCCGATGAATGATGAGGCATGTTGCCATCCTTGTCCTCAAAAAACTTACCTAGTGGAAAGACTTGGGTAGCATTTACCTTTAGGTGATAAAGGAATTGGAGGGATCTATAGAGAGGAAATCTTTTGCTATTTTAAATTTTTTTAGACTTGGCTTTTCGTGTAACCTGTTTGGTGTACCTAACGATACGGCGGTGAGATACTCCAGAAACATATCACCAACAAGCTCAAAAAAAAAGTAAAATGGTATTCTGATTTCAAGATATCAGATTCGAACCAGGTTGAAGAATTACGTCTATAAGACAAGCTCCACAAGAAATTATGCTTCTCACGAGGGCCCTAGTTGTTTTTTTAATCTCAACGCAAAAACAAATCCTATTTCTACCCTGTTTTATCAGTATTTTCAAGAAACCGAGCCAACAGATCCAACGTCGACGGAGTCACCGTATACTGACTTATTGTTAACGCGCAGCACATCCTATCCCTATGAGCACTTTCGAGAGATCATGTTAGTAAATGCAAGATTGACGAAGTAATCATCAACCAGACGTCAGCATGTTACTCAACACTGAAGGCTAGTATGAGAAATCCATTTTCCCCAAAAAATTCCTATTTTCCGAACACATCGTTAAGATCTCTGGAATTGAATTCGATTCTAATAACGGGACGTTTGAATCCATTCATTTTGGAGGAATTAAAAATTACTTAATAAATTAACCTATTTAGCTTATAATTTAACATTTCATAACTTTCCAAAGTTCAGATATAAGTCTGTCTCAAATTCATGGAAGGATGAAAAATAATTTTATGTATCAATAGAATTTATTTCTACTCTACAACTTATAGGACACTCTTCGGCTCATACCTTTATAGTAAAAGTGTAGCATATAAATATCTTCGACATCTTGCTAATAATAGTTTATAAATATATTTTGTATAAAACTGAATTAGCTTAATTGATATTTGTATAAATTATTATTATTAGAATGGAATTCAATTTTAAGAATTCAAACGGGATATAAAGAAAAATAAACTAATTTCTCTTTGAAAAATAGAAATTCCTTCAAAAAATAATGTCCGAGACTAGCCCTAAAAGAATTGTGCCATAAAAATTCTAAAACTAGTGCTATAAAAACTAGAACACTCATATCAAATCAAGTACTCAGATGAGCAAGTCTCACAAGGAACCAAATGAGGGACACTTCGTTCCTGGTTGTTCTAATTTGCCATCCCCAATTCTTCTTTAAGAATTTTGAAATTTCATTTTAGAACCCTGGCCATACGCTGTCTACTCTGATCAAGACTTTCCACAAAATCACAGTCTAACATTAACAGTACAATGCTTGTGCCCCACCCCGTCTATCAATATAAGGTTGTCTCCAGCAATGTCCCCTAAATTTTATCCTCTAAAGGATATTCTCTGTCCTTTACCACGTCCTCTAAAAGATTCAATCCTCTATATATTTTTTATCTTCAGCAACGTCCTCTAAATTTGGTCCTCTATATCTACAGTAATAACCGATTGTATAAACTAATTTCTTTATTCTCCATTTCACATAGAAACAAAATTTTAATTCTATTTTTCATGAAAAACAAACGTAATTAACATTATTCACTATGAAAGTTTTGTGAACTTATATTAATTATGAAAACAAATATCTGCAATTATTGTGAACGTATACTAGAAACTAAAGTTCGTATTTTTGTTATCACATGACATATATTTCCTCAAACACCTGTCAAGCTCTCCCATTCATTTAAATAAATCTTTTTTCACCCTCATCACATGCTACAGCAAGCAGCAACAGATCTGCAGTCTCCTCGCCGCCATGTTCCCGCCGCCTCCTCGTAGCAGTTCTCCAGTGTCCTCGCCGTTGCCCCCCGAGCTCCCGACCCCAGCAACGACCTCCCGTTCGTGTCTGTGGGCACGACAAACTTCACTGCCGACGGGGACAGGGCTCACCGATAGGACCGAGTATCTGGACACCGTCCACGGCTTGCTGACGGGGATCGGGCTCGCCCCGGCTGCGCGCTAGTTCGGGGTCCTCGGTCGTCGGACGTCGACGGCCTACCCTGTGAGAACGAGGGAAATCTCCGAGCGGATGCGCGAAGGAGCCGACACGGGAGATAGCGGACGCTCGTACAACCTCTACAAATGGCGGACAAACCTCACCCTCTATATTTTAGAGGAGCATGCTGGATGGATGCAAGAGCTAACCAACCTATAAATATAGAGTACCGGACCTTATACATGTCCTTGTTGGAGACAGCCTAAGACTGTCTCTAGCAAGAGCCGGTAAACGGTCCTCTCCGCTAAACATAGCGTAAATATAGAGTACCGGACCTTATACAGGTCCTTGTTGGAGACAGCCTAAGACTGTCTCTAGCAAGAGCCGATAAACGGTCCTCTCTGCTAAACATAGCGATTCCTCGTCTCCTTTATGCGTCTAGTAAGGTCTGGTACAACGTCCTCTAAATTTTAGAGTCTGCTTCTCGTCCGTCAAATATGGCGCTTGCGCTATCTGGTACCAGGTCATCGGTGATTGGTTGATGCCCTGCCTCCCACGCTGCTACAGTGTGCTGCAGTACGATGTGCCATCGATGATTGGCCAACGCGCTGTCTCTGACATGACATGGTACAGGTCAGTTCGGTACGAAGTATGCTTGATTTTTTATTAATATAAATGCTGAAAAATGGAATATGAGATATGGAGAACGAAATTTAGAGAAAGTTGTTGGAGATAAAGAAGATATAGAGAATGAAATCTTTTAGAGTGTACTGTAAAGGACAAAGAATATTTCTTTAGAGGATGAAATTTAGAGGACGTTGCTGAAAACAGCCTAACTCTTCTACTCACACACAAAAAGAAGAAAAGAAAGAAAACACCCACCACAAAAAAAAAAAAAAGAAAATCCACAAGCAACCCCGCTCATTCAAACGTTTAGTGATATTCGGCATTGTGCACTAGTACAATCGACACCTTTCGTCGAAAATAGGATGTAAGGCGATCTTTAGTATCCGCTGAAATCGACCAATGACGAATAAGATCTGTTCTCATCCGTCGAAGCGGCGACCGTTCTAGTTTCTTGCTTTCCAGACTTCTGTGAAGTGGTGACCCTAAAACCAGCCATCTCGTTGATTTCTGACCTCCTACGCCTTGCTTCCTCCACATCCCCTTCCCAGCACGTCTCCGCAAGTAATTCCTGGGCTTTATCCATATTCTCCGACACAATAAGGTCATCATTTTGCAGCAGCACAAGGTACACCTGGTCGGCTGCAGCTTTTCGGATCTGTAAGATTGCAGAGTATTTGAGCTCAACCGATTACTGCGTGGAGTTCTGCGTTCTCAGGCAAGAAATGACAAATGTTACCTTGGGGTATCTGTGGCCTAGGAATGTGAGGAGTTGGGAAAATGCCTTGGTGCAAGTTCCATCTGACTCGGAAGAAATGTACCCAAGGATCGAGAGACCTGCACATAACTTTGTAAAATCCTTGGATCCCTTCAGTTCAGAGCTCACGGAATCTACCAGTCCACTGTAGAACTCACTGTACCCCTGTTACATGTGGAAAAAACACAAGGTGTAACAAAACATTGTGAATATAACTGTGTGTTCTTTTGGCAGTAAAGCATTTGATCAACATGAGATCACTAAGTTTCTAGATGTACTATTATTCCCTGTACAGTTAAGGGTGAATTTGTAAGTTCTTGAAGATTGTACTAACAACGAATGGTGCATTAATCGTTTGATGTTATCATATGATGATACCCAACTTTTGTAAGGTTCCACTTCTTATGTTTTTGTAGCCTAACGAAAATCATCTTTGTTTATCTGCAACTAGATGTTCATTGCTGAAGCAAACTCACCTCCTTGTTCAAGAAAACCTTTTTACTGAAGAGAGCCTCAATAGTCTGCAAATACAAGGCTCTTGTTAGATCTAAAATATCTTTTTAAAAAATTGTGCCATTGGTGTCATGTTTTGGAGGAGGTAAGCCACTACAATCGATTTCACATATCTGGAATCATACCACTATAATTTTCTTAAACAAAATATGTATAACATCAAATGTGGGGAAAAAGAGAACGTGGACTCATGTGTACTTCACAATTTAAGATCATGAAACAAAACTGAGTTAGCAGCACCAATCACAATGACATAAGTTAACAATGAATAGATATGAGTTTGAATGTAGAAAAAATCACATCAACTACTACTGATGGAGAGCACATCTATTAGATAAACAACCACAACAAAAAGCTTGCAAAGCCCTATGATATCAGTAACATAGCATTTACACGCAACATATGAAATATTTAGGCTCAAAAATATAATGTCATTAGACAGTGTAGATAAGCCTTTATGACCTTGAACATGGGAGTAATTACACGGTCACATTTCTGGTAGTGCTGGAGGCCCCATAGAAGATCACAACTCAATAGATACTCTCTACTTTTCCCTTCACAATTAGTATTGATGTCTGAATCTTGGAGATACCCTACCAAAGCTGACATTGAAGCTTTCTTCAAAGACTCCTGCAAACCACCTGTAGAAATCACGAGCCCTGAGAGCACAGACTTGCTATAATAGCTAACCTGAAGAAGTTTCACCAATCGTGGATATGACACAGTAGGAACCTAAAGGTAAAATGTAAATCAGTTAAATGTGAAACAACAATATCACCACCAAGTCAAATAATATCCACAAACTGGCGACAGAATAATAAGTGTTGTAAATAATTATTAAGTCAATATTTTCAAAAGGTAATTATAGGTTCATAGAAAACAGCATCATACAAGATTTAGATGTACTTATATATCAAAATCCATTACTTTAGATTCAAACTCCTATGGTTTCTGGAGCAAGAGAACTATTCTGGTGAGATTCTAGTCATGACAAAATTGAAGTTAACGGCAGGACATGTAACTCTCATTAGTCATAATAAACCAGTGCAAAGCTACATCTCATTTTATTCCATGAGTTCTCACAATCACTTACCGCCCACTCCAAATCTCTGCTGTTGGGAATAATTTCTTCAAGCAACTCCCTGTGAGGTATAAATGGGATGAGGTGTTCCTGGTGGTACAGAATTCTCTGCAGGGTTTTGATAGCTATTTCTCTTATCTTATCTATTTTCTCAACTGCTTGTTTTGCAATGCCTGCTACCAGATCCTGTGCAATACCAGAATCAAATAGCCGGTATGCAGTACTACTTGCATTTACTTCCATATCACCCAGTTCAGAGTCATGGCCAGTGGCTGACACTGCTCTCAAAGCAACAATATCTCTCTTGCAGAGGATGAACATGCATCGTACTAGCGCATCCATTGCTGCTTCACGTACCCAAGAACCCACATCTCCTCTGTTGTCCACAGCATAATCATCGAGTGCTCTAAATAAAGCTCGCATGACATAATCTTTTATGTATGCATATAGAGAATCTCCATTTGAGAGCTGATCAAAAGATGCTGTTAGTGTTTCGCAAACCGAAATTAGCCCCCTAACAGAGTTCACACGTGCTTCAGCATCAGGGTCATCAGGCTTATCCTACAAAACAGATCAGTAGATCACACCAGAGTTTTATTTCCAGTGTTAAAATAACAGCAACAGAAAGAAGATATGCGGGGTAATTTCTCTGTTGCTGTACGCTGTACTTGTACATCAGTAGTGTACATGCAAGGAAAGAATAAAGAAAACCCTCTAATGTCCTCTAAATGACTAAATCTCTAATCTAGCATAATTAATACAGGCTATAAAAGTACATGAAGATATTATCTGCTATTAAAAAATGACTGAAATAGTAAGGCCAGTAATGGCTAGGATAATGCCATTCTAACAGCAACATCTTATGCTTTATCTTTCTTTTAATAGGTAATTCAGGAATTACCTCAATGGTGCATGAGCTACAGAGTTTACTCATGACAGGCATCCATTTCAACATCAAGAATTTGAATGGTAATATTCCAAGGGCCAGTGCAGCTCCTCGTCTTGCAGCCACATTTGGGTCATCTAGAAGTGCCACATATTTTGAGATAATATCACTAGCAATCTTTTCACCAGAAGATACCAGGTATGTTGGAATAAAATGCTTTAATGCCTCAACAGCAGCACACTGGACAAATTGTGAAAAGAAAATATTCAGTCTAGAAACATAGATGGCTAGTATTACAATAGTACAGTATCCGAAAAGTACAGGTACACAAACAAAAAGGGGATTGGTGACATATCGAATGAGAAACAAGATGGTAGTACTTGGGGGGGGGGGGGGGCACTCTGATTGAATGTACATACAGAAAATAGTAAAGTTTCACCTGTATTTGAGAATTGGGATGACGCAAATTCTCATTAAGGGTTTCCAACAAACATTTCTTTGTCCTGTCATTCAAGGATATCCCAGCTATAGAAATGCATGAAATGAATCGAGAAACAGCGGAGCGCATGATCTCTCCTCCTTTGCCCCGATAAAGACGCGCCTTTTCGATTGCGGGAACAATACCTGACAAAGTTTTCTGCATGTCTACAAAATAAAGATAAAGATGGAATGTCACTTTCAGGTAAGCAGCTTTAAGAGTTAAAATGATAAGTATCACAAAGGAACAGTATGCATGACAATTCCACCATTTACCTGTAGTAAAAGTAAAACCAAGCTGGTACAACTTTAAAGCAACCTCACCAGCAGCTAAAGTGGCTCCATGTCGAGTACACAAGTCCGTTGATAGAGTGCACGGAACTAACTTTTCAAGGGCATGTCCACCAAAGTAATTCATATCATATTGTACAAGCAAAGCAAGGGCCTGAGCTGCCAGCTCTCTTAAGCTTTTCTCCTAGAAAGGAAGAGAAGTCAGCCCAAAACAATGTATTGAAACGTAGCAAATCTCATCTCCTGTGTCAAATTTATAAAAAACAATGGCCCAAGAGATTAATTGTCATGACTCATAAAAGCAACACTCCTTAGAGAACAGAATTCCATATTAAAGCGCTGCACAAGTGAAAGAAGAGGGGAGAAAACTTAAAAAAATGTAAGATAAAGTTTGGTGAAAGCCAGCACGAAATTGACATCATAAGACAAAAAAAAGTAGTTCAATTACTGAAGCACTAATATACAAAGTAAATATTACTACAGGGAATTTACATTGCTAATGATTTTAACTTCAGTTTCCCAAGTCAGCTACCAGTTCCAGTTAAGGAGTGCAGAACTCGGTCCAGGTAAGGAGTGTAGAACTCAGGAAGTTAATAGCAATTGCAGCACAGGCAAAAAGTGTGGAAACCAGAAACACTAAAGATGCAATCTCATTTAAACCATAAACAATTGCAGAGAATTATATACCCAGTGAGTTATTTTATTGCAAAGCAGCTCATCTGCAAAGGGATAAAGATACTCCTTGCACTGAGCAACAGAAACAGCAACATTCAGATAAGAGTTTGATCGGGAAGCCAGTGCAAAGTAATCTGTCGTATTCACAATATCAATGCCATGTGGGAAAGTTCCCTGTCTTCCAACATTCTCTTGAAAGGCAGCAGAAGCAGCTCTTCTACAATTAACCTACTATTACATAGACAATAAAAATCAGTAAGATAAATGATGTAGTCAAAATAGTATGGGATCAGAAGTACAGAACATTTGGGTGCGACAAATGTAAATTAGAAATTATCTTGCCTCTCGATCATAACAAGCAACGGTTAGAAGGTGGGGAGCAAGTTGTTCCAAAACAGCCTTCATATCATAATTGGTATAAGCTCGACCAAATGCCCAACATACATATGCTGCTGCATCTCTTACATGTGACCCAATGCTATGTGGACCTCTTCTTACATCATAGTGTAAAGCCTGCGTCATGAAATCAATTGAGACAGTAAACTCATCTTACTGAACCAGCACTAAACATAAATATTTAATTGTATTAGAATGTGTTATCAAATATAGTTATGACCACATAAGATATTTGGGATTGAAATCTGTTATGAATTGCACTATATTCAATATGAGAGCATTAGGTCCAAATATATACACCGATATAGGATAGAGATAGTGTAGTCGTGTACAACAAGGACTCCACATATAATACCGAATACAACAAGGACACATGCATAAGCATGTAATAGACTTTTTTTTTCTCTCGAACGCGCAGAAGAACTGCACCCCATTATATATTAAGCAGATATAGAAAAGGTCTATAGAAGACAAAAAAAACCTCCTTACGGAGGCCAGAAACAGGCGTACAAAAAGAGATCCATTAGGAAATCAAAACAGACTACTCGATCCTCCCTAAGGCTCTACCAAGGGTAGCCAAATGAGCGAGACCCTTTGCACCAGCTACTTCCCATCTTCTTTCCTCATCAGCAACTCTGAGACTCATAGATACACTTGGATTGCAGCCATCAAAAACACATTTATTCTAATGATTCCATAAATTCCAAGCTCCCAAAATGATGAGAGAGTCAAGGCCCTTTTTGGTAAGACCATAGACTGTCCCCCTGCCACTTCCCACCAACCCAAGAAGGAGTTTGCAGCCGGCTGTGGTGCAAGAGAATGAAGACCAAATTTCCTTAATAATAGATACTAGAATTCTCTTGAGAAGGAGCATTTCACAAGAAGGTGGTCCAAAGTTTCTTCCTCTTGGTCACATAAGAGACACTTCTCTGGGTGATTCAAGCCTCGTTTTGCCAACCTATCAGCTGCCCAACACCTCTTCTGGGCAACCAACCATATGAAAAAACAACATTTTGGCAAGGCCCAAGACCTCCAAATTCTTTTATAATGTCCAAATGTCACAGATCCCAGGAACAAACCTTCATATGCAGATTTGGCTGAGTATGCACTATTTGGAGCAATACTGAAAATATGCTTATCCTCAACCTCAGGCTGTAGCTCGAAACCAGATCCCAAAGCTGAAAGTAATCTGTCAAAACACCCACTGACAAAGCTCCTTTGATATCAGAAATCCATTTGGTGCTAACAATTGCCTCCTGAAGTGTCCTACAATTGACAAACCGCTTCAGAATTGCGCCAAACAACCTTGGGAATAGTTCTGCAATTCTTTTTCCATGGAGCCATTTATCCTTCCAAAATTTGGTATTTGTTCCATCCCCTACTTCAGTGGTCACCACTTTAGATAAGAAAACTCTAGCCTTTTTAGGAACTTGTATGTGAAGGCCAGACCAGGGGCGGGAATGATCAGTCTTTTGTAGCTAAAGCCATCTAATTCGAAGCGCCCAACATAATTCTAGAAAACTAGAAATACTAAGCCCTTCAAGCTCCAGGAGGCGGCAGACTTTTCCCCAGGCAACAAGACAATGACCACCTCTAGCTTCTTTGCGGCCTCTGCATAGAAAACCCCTTCTAATTTTATCAATAGCATCCAAACCCCACTGTGGGGTATCCACACCCATATATAAATACACAGTCATGCTTGTAAGAACATGCTGAACTTGAACTCTTCTTCCAACCCTTATCATCAAGTCGGCCTTCCAATTAAGGAGCTGATTAGCTATTTTATCAACAATTGGTTGGAACTGTTGCCTAGACAACTTGTGTAAGGATAAAGGGAGCCCCAAATAACGGCAAGGAAAGGTTGAAATTTCACATGGCATCAAGGTTTGGACTTCGAGCAGAACCTCATCAGAGCATCTGATAGGATACACATTTGACTTTTGCACATTATTATGCAACCCAGAGGCATCTCCAAAGTCCAAACAGTTGTAGAATGTTAAGAGTAAGATCTATGTCTGCTGGTGTTGGACACAATAAAAGGACCACGTCATCAGCGTACATAGAAACTCGATGGAGCTTTTTCTACTAGAAAGTTGTTGAAGCAAACCATCATTCTCTACCTTTGTAAACATGAAGATAAGGACATCCATAACTAAAATAAACAACATGGGTGAAAGGGGGTCTCCTTGACGGAGTCCCCTCCGATGCTTAATATGGCAACCTGGAAAGCCATTCAATAGAATCTGTGTAGAGGAGGTAGCCAGTAGCCCACATATCAAAGCTCTCCAAATTTGCCTAAAACCCAGCTTCTTCATGACCTCAATCAAAAAAGGCCAAGAAACAGAATCAAAAGCCCTTGTAATATCTAATTTCAGCAGCAAATTGGCCTTGTTTTGTTCGTCTCCAGTCCTTATCTCAGCCTGATGCTCCAAGCTTCTTGGAGTGGTGGAGGTCTGTTTCAGTTGCGGTTAACGGGCAAGCACAACAAGGATTAAGTCTCTTATCATCATGGGCGCTTGGATTATCTAGAACTACCATAACCGGTGCGTGTTTGACGGACTTGCACCAAATCTCACCCTTGCTCTTACTCAGGCTAGAGATGAGCGTCGTCTCTGGCAATAAGCTAGGGATAAAGGGATCTCCTATCTCCTTGCCCCGCTTGAGAATAACAGGATGTGGTAGTTTTATAGTTTTCTTATGAATAGTTTTTTGTCTCTGTTTTTGGCCTCCATGAGATGGTTGTTGTATCCTGGATCTATTTGCCTCCCCCCTTTCTCTTCTTAATATAATATGATGTGCAGTTCTCCTGCGCGTTCAAGGAAAAAATGAAATGTTAGGACAAATGACACCAAGGTAAACAAGATAATGTGTCGATAACGAGTACAATCCTCAAGAGGTTCACCATCTACGGCACGAAGGTGAACATTGAGTTCCATAGGAGTCTCAAAAAACGTAGACAAAGTATGCACAAAAAACGTAGGATCATGAGAACTGGCAGAGAAACCAACCGCAATGATTACACATGCAAAGCAAATCCAAGAATGTGGAGCTTGCTTGAGGCCATAAAGGTAGCACCGTAGGCAACAAACCATGCCCGCAGGAACATAATAACGAGAGTACGAGACGGTGGCTGCATGTTAGCATGTAGACCTCTTCACGCAAGTCACTATTAAGAAAGACATTCTTGACATAAGTTGAGAGATGGACCACTCATGAGCAGAGGCCACAAACAGAAGAGTGTGAATAGTGGTTATGTGAGCAAGAGGTGCAAAAGTTTCATCATAGCCATGACCATGTTCCTGATGGAAGCTACGGACGACTAGGCGAGTCGCGAGCCTTATAACACTCAAGGGAGCCATCAGAGCGGGTTTTAACTTTATAGACCCACTTACAAGTGATAGGATGAATATGTGGTGGACAAGGAACAAGTTCCCACGTGTCGGTACGCTCAAGAGCAGCAATCTCCTTAGCCATCACATGCTGCCATTCCTGATGAAAAATAGCATCACGATAAGAGGTCGGCTCCGAAAGAATGGTAGCAACAGAACCCGAAGGAGAGTATCAGTCAGGTGGCTGACGAAAGCGATGACTTTGTCTAAGAATTGAATACAGTGAAGATTCAACAAAAGAAGCTAGCTCAATAGATGTCTCATTAGATGAAGGTGAATCATTAGAGGAAGATGACTCAACAACAGAAGATGGTATAACAAAAGAGGACAACTCATCAGATGAAGATGGTGAACCAGAAGAATCTACGATACGTCAAGTGTAGACATGTGTCACCGAAGGCTTTCTAGTGTAGTCAAGAACCAAGGAAGGAGACTCTGAAGAAGACACCAAGGGAGGTATCACTGAAGAAGGCACATAAGTAAGGACTCTATCAAGGGCTCCTCTAAGACTATCTCCAGCAACTTACCCTTCCCCATCCCCATATTCAAACTCCACTCTGCGAACAGTGCAGTCTACAGTGCAAAACAGTGCTTTGGGTGACCATATGGGTGGGTGAACTGCTAAACACTGTCTAATTGTGAGGTAGGTACATTAGGAGCAAGAGCATCTGGGAAGAATAGAAAAGAAAAGAGATCAACCAAGGATGCTGGTGAAGCGTCAAAAGAAGGATGAGGATAAAAAGGATAAGTCTCATCTAAACATCATCCCGTGAGATCTCAACCCAAAAGTGAAGAAGAAAAGAGGCAAACATAAGGGCACGAGTAATCTTAAGAAGATGACGATGCTTGCGCTCAACCACACCATCATTATGAGCATGAACACCAAAACATGAAAACTGGGCAAAGGTCCCTTGCTCGGAAAATACCTAACGAAGAGCATCAAAGAGATACTCACCTATAGAGTAACATATATAGGGACTGTAGTATATATAGGGACACCATGTTAAGGCCCATTAGGCCCATCCTATTGCTAAGGCATGTTGGCCTCTATATATACTACAGTCCCTATGGACAGAGAATCCATCATCAATCCCATAGTTAGTAACAAACCACATCTCCCTTGTGTGGCTTCTGAGCATTCAACAAAAGGTGGAGCAGATCTGGCTCAAAACGAAGAGCAGATCATAACATGTACAAATGCAACACATGAGAAAAAATCGGAAATACCATGTTAGGAAGAGGAACCCTAACCCTAAAAATCGGCTCTATATACCATGTTATGAATTACATTATATCAATATGAGGGCACTAGGCCCGAATATATTCACTGGTACAGGATAGAGACTGTGTACAACAAGAATTCTATATATGAGACTGAACATAACAAGGACATGCATAGGCATCTAACAAAATCAACGACATGGAAACAGGTCATGAGCTACCTATTCAGAAATATTCTGTTTTGTTAAGCAATATTGCAAAAAAAGGAAAGGATATCGTTCGGTACTATTATGCTACTTGTTCACCTTTATTATAACAGGAACAACATCAGGAAAGCTAGAAGGTAACAATAACCCTCTCCGAGCAAGTTCAGCCAAGGCTAAACAGCCTCCATGCCAGGAGCCATCACCCTTCAAAGTTCAAAAGGCATAAGTTATTTTATTAGTGATACAGAGCTGAGCAAACTAGAAGTTTGCCAAGCTTAAGATAAACCGAGATATCTCATTAAACAATCAAAGGATGTTGCAAAGTCCATAAGTTATACACAGACCTCTCCAGGAGAAAAAAGTTGCAATATTGATGATAGCACATCTTCCGACAATGCAGGTGTTAAACATGCAGTTATCCTACCAATTCCCTTGGCAGCAGACCACCTTACAATTGTATCCTGACACAGAATCAAAGAGTGTTCGCCTTTCAAAAACAGCAGTGTTTGAGGCTATAAATGGGAAAGATGAATAACTAAAAAACTTATCTCTTAGTATAACTTCATCTGGGAAGACAAATGATAGTATTTGCATTTCATGGCCCAATAATACTTTGGTATTTTAACATGCAAAAAAAAACATAATAGCAAGTACAAAGACCAGACTCCCTACTGTTTTCCTAAGTACATGAAGCAGTGAATCATGACTTCAAATTGTGTACATAGTTTCTCATATACACAGTCAGGAGAGCTTATTTCAATTCAGATACCACCATTAATCCTGCATTTATGTCCTTAGAGTTAGAGGCAGTTGTGTTGATTGTATGAAGCAACCATGTTCACAAACCATAGTAGCATACAGGAATCTACACAGAAAAATTTCACCAACTCGATTTTTAGCAATCAAACCACTAATTGATTAATGGATTTAAAGTTCAGTTATATTGTCGAATAATTCTAGAAATCCAAACAATAAAAGGCTGTGTGTGTTTTTGCTCCAGTACAGGACAATCTAGGCAATGTTATGTATTTATTAAGATATGAAATGCAGTGGAGGTAGACTGGCAGGTGAAGGCCCTTGTGGGGAAAAGAAGATATTAGCCGGCAAGCAAAGAGAAAGAAAATAAAAATGGGGTACAATATAAAAGATCATATAACTGGGTAAATATTACTACCACGTTCTGGAGAACAAGTCAAAACTTCACAGCATAATATAAGGATAAGAACATACTGAATCCCTCAAACCAGTCAATAGCAAGTCGATAATCTCTTCTGCTATTTCTGGAACATCCATATCTTCTTCCAAAAAACACATGCCTATTTGATCAATGTTAACTTGTTCCCTTGATCCACTTGAATACACTTCTCCAGCTGTATAACTTGAAAGGTTTGCACCCAACGAACTGCTAATTGACTGCATCAGGTTGAAACAGTGAGCCCTATGGTAGAAATGTCCGCTTACAAGCTACTGAACATAGAAGACTAGACCGAAGAAAAAAAATCAAAATATGAAAACATAACAAATCAAAATATGAAAACATTTCTCATAAAAGAAAATGTAAAACATGACACAAGTTATTGATTAATTCATTCTTTTGTTAGTCATCTGCGGAACTTGCACGAACAGTCTAACAAAGCAGATGACATTGTTAAGTGCACAATGTGCTTTGGATGAAGCTAAATAGTTTGCTGCCACCATTTTTTCAAACTCGCAGCCTTGCAGGAGATATGTGCATCATTATATTAAAAAGAAAATGGGGCAAGAACCCATAAGTTTCCTGCCGCCTAGCTGATACCATTACATATTTATGCCAATGCGCCAATACAATTTCAAAAAACTCGGCCGGTGGGGGAAAGACCGCCCCACGGTATTTTTACTAAGAAGAGCTCAACCAGAGCCTGTCCAGTGAGTGACTTTTTTTAACCTCAGTCTGAAATTCGCTCCCAACGAGAGTCGAACCCAAGACCTAAAGAGTGCTACTCAGACCACCTAATTAACTCAACTAGAGGCCCTTTCGCTGCGCCAAGACAATTTCTTGACATCTATTTAATTCTCACCAGATTCAAATATTGAGAGTAATGTATTCTCCAATGTAGAATCCAGCATATGCATGAACCTCCTTACAAAATATAAACAAGTTGAAGTGTTTCTATAAACAAATAATGCAAAAAAGATCACCCAAAATTGACTTCGGACATATTGTAATTCAGATACAACTCCCACTATTCATCCCAATAAGAAATTAAGAAGTAGCACTTTGTATTGAAGCAGATACCTACGAGCGTCATGTACTCAAGTAATCTAGCTAAAAATGTTTCCTTAACAGATCAGGCATTGGAGCTCCAGCATAGTACAGAAACTCTTTAGAACTGACAATCTATGAGTGGTTCACATATCTAAATTTGTTGAACAATTTTCCATGATCTGGATATGATTTGAACTTCCATGGTGCACGCCCGTGCGCGCCACTTCCCCCTGTTGAGGGCGTCGCATTGCTCTGTCTCCCATGGGCGAAAGCCCAGTCCATCTCGGAAGTTCGTCTCGGCTTTGACGTTGTCTTCGGTTGATGCTTTCGCTTCTTGGCATCTGGTTTACGGGTGGTGGTGGGGTTTTTTGTAACGTGAAGTCGAAGTTGTCACGTTAGGGGATGTGGCTCGACAACGATGACATGAGGCGAGCCCCCTTCCTTGTGGTCTGGATTGTTTTGGAGGCCAGGCAAATAACTGGAGGTGGGTGTTGGATCAAGATCGTTGATGAAGAATCGGAGCTGCCTCGAGTGTGGGTGTGTTGAGGCTTGGCAACGATGGCGCGTCGCGGTCTTCCTCCTTCTGTGCCAGGTTTTAGGTGTAGGCGTCGTCGTGTTTCTTTTGGCCATGTGCGGCCCGTCTGGCGAAGTTAGAGCTACTCGTACCTTGTGTTGGGCTCGGCAACGATGACCCTGGATAGACTTTGTGTGGGGGGCTGCCGCTGTCTATGTTGTTTGGGCACTCTGTGTAGGTTTCGGGCTCGATTTTCCTTCAAACTGGGTCAATTCTAATCTTCTTAATAAAAAGGCAGAGCTCCCGCCATTACGTTCAAAAAAATTAGGAGAACCATGTCATGAAACATAAGTATCAAGTACTCTAACTGTTGGAATAAGTCTCGTGGTCTGTGGGAAGGACAACAACAGTCCTTGTTGTTTTTGACTGCAAGGACAGCAACATCTCAGTCCCAGCATCTCAATCCTTTGACTGCAAGGACAACGTGGCACAACAACAGCAGCATGTCAATCTTTTGACTGCAAGGACAGCGTGCTGCAGGCATCTCCTTTTTCACCTTTTCAGCTTTGGACAGCGTGGGACAGCAGCAACAGCATGTCAGTCTTTTGACTGCAAGGACAGCGTGCTGCAGGCATCTCCTTTTGACCTTTTTAACTTTTGGACTACAGCAGCTTGCTGCAGTCTTTCTTTTGACTAGAGTACAACAGCACCTCTGTGTAGTGCAGTCTGTAGGACAGCGTGTTCATTGTGTAAAGTGTAGTGCAGTTAGTAGTAGGACAGCATATTCCATATGCCTGGCAGCCCCCTCCACCCCCGGGCTATAAGTGTGTATCACAACCCTTAGAAGGGTATGACATTGTGTAGTGTTTGAGAAAATAAACAGAAAATTGTCCTAACTCATAGTGTCATCCTCTCGATAAAAGAGTCCCGTTGCTTACACCAACAACAAACCACTTTTACCTCATGCTAAATGTAACAAACAATCTAGAAGCTTTGTGTGCGCCATGTTAAAAAGAACAAAATTCTAAAACACCATAAGGTTGGGTTTTTTCAAGTCAAATATGAGCCATGGTTGTCAAATACTGAGATCTATTTATAACAATTAACAACCATAAGAGATTGATAACCTTATACTGCCATGATGGTAAACGTGGAGGCAAGCTGATGAGACCAACTCTCTGGGCCAGTTTCACCAGGAATTTTCTAAGAAGTGGACTCCTGGCTGAGACATTAGTCTTCATCACAAGTGAACAATCACTCCAAGTACCAGAAACAGCATCATGCAGTGCTCTACGGTTACCAATCTGCAACAAGAGGAACCAAAAGGAAGACATCAAACTAAATTAGCGGTATGTAATTGTGAAACCAAATGCTCACATCCCATTCCCTGTTGATAACCACAAAAAATAATTGTGTGTGCAAAAAGCTCCTATTAAGAGAAAAATGAAATAGGTAAACTTCAGGTCTGAAGGAAAAGATATATCCACCACATGTGGAGAATATTTGAAAATTGAAAATAAGACACATACAAACCTTAAATATTGATGCTAAAGCTTCCACTATACCAATGGATCTAAATTGATCAACAAAGTCATCTGATACAGACAGTAACATCTTGTGTGCCCAGTCCATAAAACTGAAAATGAAGAGAAGCAGGAGAACTCGAAACATTTCACAATGCAACATTGAATGGAAGTACAATGAAAGGATCAAGTGTGTAATATTGATGTTCAATAATTAAAAAAATAAATTGTTGTTTTAGTGATAATGGTAATCCTTCAGTGATAGGATATGTTTGAAGGCACAAGTTACTACAGCAATTTGAAACATAAATGAATGTGATGTGAGTTGTACAAAATAATTGTAAGAATCACCTGCTGAAAGCTTTTGCCATGTCAGGACGAGTCAAGAGCCTTGCAAGCAATAATCCTGACATCCTTCTCATTGGACCAGAACTGGAGAGATAATCCTTACAGATGTCCAGTATTCTTGTCACCAGTGGAACGACCTCAGGCCCATCGACGTTATCAGCAGTAGCAATGCTTGTATCCACAGTGGATATGTCAAATGGGATCAGGACCAGTATATAAAGCCACAATAGAACAACACATTTAGTCTCCATTTCTCCTGTGCTCTCTTGCCTAAGAGCAGTAGCTGAACTCATTGTATGACACTTCTCAAGAAGAGCAACTGCGAGCTCAAGATCTGAAACCTGGTGAGGGAAGAATCTGATGACACTCTTGTACCCGCACACTGTGACAAGGGTGTAGATGATGATACACAGAGGCTTGATAATGTCAAGAAGTTCATCAGTACTAGCACCAAGTTCCATTGTCTTTGACCGAACCAACGACATAAGTGGTGAAACAATGTTCTCAAGGTATGGCTCTAATAGTTGACCCTCTTCTTGATATTTGTCCATCTATTGCTCAACAGAAAAGATAAAATTTATCATGCAAGCTCTTAAGCATGATAGTTTTGGCATAAAGTCATTTCAATCGTTCACTTAAACAATTGAGTTCAAAATTGATGCTCTACAAACATTAACACTGGATATATGAAAATGATATGTACAGATTTTTCTTAGAAGTACTATCATAATTGAAAGTAGTGGCCAAAGTTGTGCTCAGGAGACCATGTGGATGTCTAATATATCATTCATCTGTGAGCCAAAAAAAGTAAATTAATCCCCCTGTTCCAAATTGTGAAGTGATTTGGTTTTGTTCTAAGTCAAACATCAATTGTTTTCCTAATGTTAATAGTTTTCACATCATGTGGACCTTTGCTCTTGCCTTTATCTATAGAGGTGGTAATCGATCATTAATCATAACTCTCCCCAAAACCATTTTATTTACCCAGGAAAGCAGAATGTAATTCCTAAATAACATGTCATTCTAGGACCTAGGATTGATTTATGTAGGTCATTTGTATCTCAGATGAGCTTTTGCTAGCCTATATTAGCAATAAAATGTGCATTCACAGACTAACCTCAACCACCTCGACCAAACAGTTTAAAATGCCTCCTAGACGACTAAAAGATTGCAAGAAATTGTGCATGATGTATTCGAATTTGGCTGTTGTGCATTTAAATCAGACGCTAAAGCAGATTACATCCTTTAAAATAAACAAACAAAAGTCAATGTTGCTCTCAGAGCTACACCCTCTTCTCTCAGAGATCTAAGGTTCAGCGGCAGGTAGCATTTGAAAATAGGGATAGAAGAGTGCTTACGATAGAGCGGATCCTATGGACATCGGCGGATTCGGCAACGCCGCCGCCGGCGACGACACGGTGGAGGATCGCTGAGACCAGCTCCCACTCCTGGAGGAAGTACCTGCGCAGAACGACCTCCTTGGAGTCGTGCTCATCGTCACCAACAGCGGTAGGATCAACGGAGGCTTCAGCATCAGGAGGGGATCTCATGGGCTCGGATGGGACGGGCGTGGCGGCATTAGACGCCCAAGCAGCGGCGGCGGCGGCGGCTTCCTCCATAGCCGGAGCTCGGGGCGGGTGTCCGACTGGTGGTAGTGTGCGCGGCTGTGCTACTGTACGTCTGTACCTATGCGATCGAGTGCCTTCTGCTCGTGTTCTCAGTTTCCGTGTTTGCTGTCACAAGGCGTCTTTCGGTATTCGCCCGTCCGCATTTCGGTATTCGCCCGTCCGAAGGGGCAAACCACCCTCGGTAGAGCGAGCCGCATACATCGAACCTTATTAGCAGCATGACGGCGAAGTAAACTACACATCGGTTCCTCTAATTAATTAGCTAAGAGCATCCATCTACCCTCATGGTTGTACTGTTTTCCTTGTGATCATCCAACAAACCAGTCCTTACGGAGAGACACTCGAGAAACCGCTTGAGCCCCTTAAATATCACAATGTCATCATCAATTTCTAAAAGTAAACCTCGTATCATAAATAATTCTCATTATGTTTATTGATTAAAGTGAGCGCTAGCATAGAGCTAATCCAGAAATAATTCAACCCAAATAGGTGAACAAGGACAAGATAAACAAAAACTAGTAAATCCTTATATATGAATTATGTAAATACGGGGGATGAATTATAAAATAAGTAGGACATAAATGGGTTATAGGACACTTGCTTTCACCAACCAGCTGTTGCTCAGGGTCTTCGCCTGCAACTCCTTCGGACTCTGCCAACGGACCGTTACCTATATGAGTTCAAACATACATTCCACATTTTTAACATAGAAAACAACAATACACCACACAATAAAATAGAACAACTAAACAGACGCGTGGCGCAGGGCTCGCATCTACGACTATGCGAGAAAAGAAACTACGACGGTCGAAGCTGCAGCCGAGAGACATAACGATTACGTTAAGCAGCTATAGATTAAAATACTTATCTCAACATAATCATATTAATTGATATTCATGCGATGCGTAAATAAAATTAGCACTAGATCCTAATTAGTTCGATACTTAATTAATCGTCGTTACACTACACACTTAAATTAATATACACAATTCTAGGTGAATAAAAAGGGTTGTCGTGCGGCGAAGCGCGCGACACAACGCACCACTCGAACATAATTTAAAAGGATTATCGCGTGGCGAAGCGCGCGACACCACACGTGACTCCAACGGAGTTTTAAAACGCGACGACGCGCACGGGAACAGGGCCACGCAGGGGCTGCGCGCCGCGCTGAGGCCGGGGGACCGAGCGGGGGCGCCGGCAGGGGGTTGGGCAGGGGCGTCGTGGGGGGGGGCAAGCAGGGGCCTCAGGGGCAGGGGCGGCTGGGGCGCGGGCCGGGTTGGGCTACGGGGCTGATTCCCCTCTACTCGATCTCGCCTGCTTCTAATCAAGTTTATTCCGTGAATCGAAAACCCAACTAAATCAATGCACGCCTAGGAACAATATCAGACGGGAACCATGCCGAGCAGGGGGCGCCGACGGGGGGCAGGGGGCTGCCAGGGCCGGGCGCGCCGGGGGGGAGGGACCAGCCAAGGGCGCCGCACAGTGGGAGTAAGGGAGGAGAGAGAGGGGAGGGAGGAGAGGGGAAGCTCACTACGGGCTCGACGAACGGCAGCAACCGCTCACCGGGGATCCACACTAGGGCAGGGAGGGAGTGGGAGAGAGAGGAGGAAGAGAGGGAGAGGGTGATTACTCTTCCTAGTTCAGGGGTGCGCGGGAAAGAGAATGGGGCAGGGGGCGCGCATGGGGGGCAGGGGCGGCTGGGCCGCGCGCCCAGGGTTGGGCCGCGCGCCGGGTTGGGCCACGGGGCTGATTCCCCTCTACTCGATCTCGCCTGCTTCTAATCAAGTTTATTTCGCGAATCGAAAGCCCAACTATACGAATGCACGCCTAGGCACAACATCAGACAGAAATAAATATGCTCCGGTATGATGCAACAACAATATCAACTTAGGGTTTTGATTTACACGTGACACGGACATCAGTCTCTATATTGTTTTGAAAATAGGAAGAAGGAACGAAACATGAAGAGAAAAAGAGAGTAACGCCCGAATTTGGTGGATATTGGAGAAGAAAATTTATACCCCCAAATTCAGGGTATTACAAGATCGTGCATATGGCCGTACAAAAACATTGTTTTGCACTATAGACTGTCACAGCTCATATAGTGTAGTTTGAAATAGAAGATATGAATGAGTACGCGGTTGGAGATAGCCTTACAATGCTGCTAAATAAACTAATCGAACATCAATTCATGGCTTCATTTTGTTGGCATAACACTCGCGAATGATTCAGATATCAATTTGCACAAAAGAAAAGGCAAAAATACCTCAGGTACTAAATGTGTTGGTAGTGAGTCCATGCTACCAAAACTATGTCACCAGATATAAGGATGACAAATGGAGGGCCCACTTCATCTTTCGGATAATCCAGCTATGAGGGAGCTGGATTCTCCACATTGAGTAAGGATAGAGCATCAGCATCACATTAGGCTTGATAAATTTGGCAGAAGGAAAATGTCTATAGAAAGATCAAGGAAAAGGATGGATGATATCATCTCAACGAGCGCGAAAGATCATTCCCATTCATTGTTATGCCCACATGGCTGAACTAGTTGACAGGTATAGGAAAAAGGATGGAGGATACTATCTCATGGATGATATTACCTCAATCCGTGCAAAAGATCATTCTATTTGATTGTCATGCCCACATGGCTGAACTAGTTGGCAGGTATAACATGACACCCATATCTTAGTCTCAATAATTCCACCAGCAATAACTCAGGAAAATTTCATCCTGAAAGTACATATCATGTTTAAGCTAGTATTCTAGCGTTAGATAAACTCGAATTAATCTTAGGCCTTGGTTAATTGGAGGCTACAATTTTGTTTTCTTTTGTTTCCGTTCCTCCTAGGATGTATGCAGTCTTTTGCTCTATGGAGTAATAATTACAAGAAGTTTTTTGGGAGTATGAATATCGCAACTATTTGCATTTGATTGTTGCCTAGGTTATGAAGCAAAACACAGAGGCCATGAAATGCTGTGACATTTTAGTTTTGTTTCCATTAGAACTGATACAAACTTCGAGTTAAATATCGGCCAGATGCAATAGTCTTGTAACGAAGCAGCGACTGGTGTGCAACTTTATCAGGAATCGTGGTCCTGGGTTATTTGTTTCCTCGTTTATTCTTTTTTTTTTAACTTCTTCCCTTTTTTCTGGATCTGGGAAATTCGTAGTGGTTGCCGCTCATTTGCAAGCTGAAGCCCAAACGGAGCATACGTTTGGAAATTGCTATTCAGGCTAGTTCTTTCATGCGGTGTGCTGTATGGTTGAAGCACCGTTAATGGAAACGCAAAAGGAATGGGTTATGGCCATATTGAGAACCCATACCGCTATTCTTTGTGAACATAGTGTAAGTAGCAGCATGGTGATCAACATGATAAACAAAATCAACAATCATATGGGCATGTTAAGTCATCCAAGAGCTGCAGCGAACATCTCATAGGTTTATTTGCAGCACTGGCTGCTTAGAATTTACAAAGACCGCAGTGACATGGCTTAACTTAGAGTAAGCAATGCGAAGGAAAAAAGAATTAGGATAAGAATCGATCCTACGTTCCTCTAACCATTTATGTGCCCACCAGGTAACTCTTGAAATTCCTGCTCTATCGAGAAGCTCATTCCACCTCAAGGACAAAAATTATCAAATACTGCACAAAACAATCAGAAATAGGAAAATCTTCTACGGTTCTACTTTTGTAAAAGATTTACATGAATTCTAAGCCTTTCCTTTCCTTTTAGCATCTAGAGCCTGTCAACCATGAAAATCAAACAAATGAAAACATGTAAACACACAATCCAGAAAACTATTGGTTCAAGATCAGAAATTGACATATAAAAGGGATACCTTTTTCTGAAAAGTTCTCATGACTAATACGATTAGATCACGTAACCTAAAAAAGAGTCTGATAATCAGATATATGGGGTTTTTCATTTTATTTGCAAAAATGGAAAGAAAACTATGCCACAGATAAGACTGATAATGAAGTGTAACAGTTGGTACCTAACATCGTAATCCTCATTGTTTGGCTCTGATATTCCCTGTGTGTTAAATGGAAGAGTTGTACCCGCAGTTATTAAAACAAACTGAGTTGTGCGCCCATTTGGAATTTTTGTCTGCAAAGACAAATTCGAATATAAGATAATCAAATAAACATGTCAGATTAATCAAATAGTTACTGTAGATTCATAGTTACTATGATGGCCAATGTCACATGGAAAAATATACCTGTAGACTTTGTGAGTACTTCTCGTCAATTACAACATTACCGGTCTGTTTGAACTTAATCTGATAATTAGGTCGTGTGAGCACCAATGTAGCCAGTTCCCATTCCTCAGGAGAATAAGCCTGCTGCACAAAAGGTCTAAATCAGCCATGAAGTTTAGATATTGTTTAAGTAAAAAAATCCAGCATCAGTGGAAAATATGCATGATACAATCATAGTGCAATCCATAAAGCGAATGTTCAGCTAGCAGCACCATGTGGTTGCTTGGAGGACAGGAGTATAATAGGAGTCGGCAGGAATGAACTGAAAGTCCTAACTGAACTCCAAAAGAGAAGGCTGCCATGGTTACTTTCCCAAACAAGATCATAACATCCAATACTTCTACCCAACAACTTTCCTTGAACAATAAGGTACACCGGTGCAGGACCTATTCTACACAAGGGGAAAGGAAACGTCTATTTTACTACCTCAGACAATCTAGTTTGCCCATTTAATCTCTGAATGAAATGTCCACTCAATTTACTCCCCCAAACTATTTCAGCCAAATCTCCCCCCAATGAGATTTATATTTTTATTTATTAATTCTCCACATAAGTCCCAATTTTTAGGGGCTATATAGGATATCATAACTTATTATAAAAAAAAGCAATAATAAATTTTCATGGTCATATTCATAGGTTGGAGAATTTACTAATAAATTAACCCTAGAGATACAAAATTATAATAAAAACAATGATAGAAAAACTTAAAGTATTTAATACCAAAGTAAAACTCAAATTGTATGCTGAGAAATACAATAAATCATTAGGTGCTAGATTGGAACAGTTGAGCTGAAATTTCACCCAGGGGGTCAAACAGAAAACGTGGGTCGTTCAGGATATAAGATGGTCTTTGCCCAAACATTTTCACACATACCAGGACAAAAACTTCAAATTCAGCTCTCCCTTTAGAAATACATGCATCGATATGACTCTGCATCTCTGGATCTGCAGGTGTAGAACGGAACATCATTTGTTCGGTAAGGAAGCAAGTAGTACTATATGACAGCACATAGGTTTGTGTCTTTTCGTTCAAGTCATTAAAGCCACGCGAATAGAGTGGAAAATTGGAATGATGTTTGAGGAACTGAATGATATGTCAATTCAGGTAACTGTAATTCGATTTCTAAGAAAATTAGCTTGACCAGGAAACATGCCATCACTCCTGTATCATAAATATTTAAATAAAGTCTCAATATCAATTGAGAAGGGCAGGCCTATGCAGTGGTGACAGCTGTCTCAGTGAGTCACCAGATCCCAGGTTCCAACCAACAGTGAGAGCTATCTCACTGAGTCACCAAGTCATGGGTTCGAAGCCGTGTCTCCGCATTTGCGGGGGAAGGTTTGCCTCGGTTTATCCCCTTCCCCAAACCCCACTCATGTGGGAGCCTCTCGCACTAGTTTGCTCTTTTTCAATATCAATTGAAAATGCATATCAATTTGAAAATTTCTAAATGCATCGGTATTTTCATTTTTAAAGCAATGGCACATGTATGCATCGGTATTTTCATTTTTAAATGCATCGGTAAATTACCTTGGGTCTTGGGACACATGTATGCAAGGGATGCAAAAGGACATAACCACAAAGGCCGATTCCTTAATCTTGTTCATGGATATGTAATATTAACTTGTTTAATAATAATTGATTAAAGTAAATATAAGATGCCCTTTTAGCCTTAGCCAACAGGATTATTCTGACCATTCACTATTTACCTAGTAATTTTCAGGAAGCATTTTATAGAGGAAACCGTCGCAAAGTAGTATATCTTCAATTTTTTTAAAACATGGCATGAGAATATATAGGTTCCAATAAGCTAATCCACAAAGAGAATTGTTACAATATTATAATGCATTAGACCAGCAATCCAAAAATGCAGCAACACTGCAGTAAAAACTCACCACATGTTATCTTATTCCCATTATTAGCAAATTCTGTCACCAAATCACCCTGCAAAAAAGGAGACTTGTTACAGAACAATAGCACTGCATGTGGATTTAAATTAAAAGGTTTCTCAATATCAGATGTGCATGTATATATTTTACAATTCTGGATAATAACCTGGCGGCCGTTGTCATCCATAGGCGTACAGTCTACAGCAAGAAGAGTACCAACATCATCTGCAGTAACCACATAGTCATACATCGTGGCACCTAAATTTCAAAATATGAATAACCAGTCAGCAAAATTAAATTACCTTGAACAATAATATGCCAAACGATCTAGGAAAAATTCCCCACTTTACCTTCGATAGACTGTTTGATACCATTTTCAAGATGGCGAACCCACTAAAACAGCAACATCAATGGGGTGAAAGGTTTTATTTACAAGAATTGACATTTATAGCAATTATAAAAAATCATAACAAAAGAGCAGAAAACAACATACCTGGAAATTGCAAAGGGTAGTACCATTTGTAGGGAAACCGCATGCTGTTAATTGACATCCTGGTCTAGGTTCACCAGCAATTTGAAATCCCTCAATACCAGGTAAAGCATCACCTAGATTATAATTGCCAATAGTATCAATAGATCTGATCTGGAATCTCGTTTAATCACAAAAATAGTTGTTTATTTACCATCAGATGGGTATAACTGTGAGCCACCGTCTACTCTTCCTTCTTCAAAATAATTAGAGGGAGTAGTACCTCCAGTATCCCTGAAAGAATGAGGAATATAATAAACAGATGTCAAGGTATTTTCATGCAGATCAGAGGTTAGGCTGTATAACTACAAACAATATTTAGATAATGGAAGATCTTGAATTACTGCTGAAAACTGGATCCATGGTACATTTGCTCAATATGTCGGTCACTTGGACCTTGAGCATATTGTTGAAGAGCATTCTTATTTGAAACCTGTAATCAAGAACCACTTAACCAATTATCATAATTATGTATGAAGTTAAAATGTTAGGAAAGTTTAGAGGGCCATGTTAGGAATTACCATATTATAAGATGGGGAAGCTTCATTTCTTGGTAGGGTTACTTGCTGTTGCTGATGACTGGAGTTATAAATGTTTCCAGGTTGAGGCATATCACCTAAATTGTCCTGGATCAGTATAAAGTTTATATGATACACGAGCTATACAGCAGGTTAACAAACTGAAGAAAAAAAGTTGTCAACTGAAGGTCATCTTGATGACTGTTCTACGCATGCAAATATTTCAAGGCACAATCCAACAAACTTTGAACATGCCATCAATCTAGCAAATCATAATTTGTGCAAAAGTAAATTAATGATCAACAGTGGGAGCTACATCAAGAAACTCATGTAAGCCCAAACAACCATATGAAGCATAGCTGCCTCAATGTATTTATGTAAACTCTTCAAGAGGGGGCGCAGATTTCTGTTCCTGTAAAGTTGTAAGTGGCCCCCACCCACCCAAAATTACAAGGTCAGGAAAAACAAAAAATTAATTGAAAGGAGAAAAATAAGGCTTTAAGGTTATTACAATAACACACAAATTAAACCAAATTGAGACATCAGTTTCATTACATTTTTTGAGTCAACATCCCTTGAGCCACATTCAGTTTTAGTGGGTCAATATAGTAGAATACAGAAATAGGCATTCTTAAGTACCACATTTAAGAATCTACAACAACGCGAACTTTTTTCAAAGCCATCATGTCACAGAGTTATTTGTACAAAACAGTGTTAAAAATATACATATCACAATCTTAAGGGTGCAAAATTTTGACCGCTTACATTTAAAGATTTGAGCTTCCAATGCATCTGTTGGTACAAGCGCTGAAAAAAGAAATTATTTTAACCTCATGTTAGACACCAAGTAAAAGTAACATAAAGAAGCTAGTAAACTGGTTTGGTTTTAGGGTCCGTTTGGTAGAGATCCAGATTCTCGTAGAAACATTTTGGTTCCAGAAACAATCAACAAAAGTTTTGGGTGCTGAATCAAAATCACTTCATGAAACCGTTTGGATGTTAGGCTGGATTCTGTATCGCAAAATAAATGTTTTTTACAAAAACAATCTTATAAATAAAGATATACTTCAAAAAAATCAAATAACAACCTAAATGTAACCTATTTTAACTTGTTGCGCTAAAAATAAGTAGAAAAAAACTAATCACTATTGCATGCAAAAAAACAGAAACAAAATCACTCAAAACTACTCTACAGGTGATTCTGATCTCTAGTACAACAAGAATCACTAAAAATGTTTCTACCTAGAATCAGTATTGCCTATTTGTCTTTGATCGTTTGGAAGTGTTCCTAATGATTCTAGAGAGAATCGGAACCGATTCTCGCATCCAAAAGGACTCTTAAATACTAATCTAGAAATAAATATGCTACAGAAACCATATGAACTGAGCAAGCAACTATCCCTCCCAAGCGACTACCAACTCACTGCCGAGTGAGAGTGAGCCTCGGCTCCTGGGAGTGACTGCCGAGTGAGAGAGCTTCCTCCTCCATTGCTAACAAAGAAGGCTATTCGAAAACCCATTACAAAGATACTATAGTAGTATTCGAGCAAAAGGGGAGCGTGCACTACAATGAAGACTTGAATTTCAAATAAAGTATGATTTCATCAGAAATACTGACACTGTTAAGAATGTCACAAATCTTTTTGACTCATCAACCAGTAGTTAGATCAACAAAATTTATTTCCTCCCAGTTCCAAATAGTATCCAGCAATACTTTAGCAAAACATTGCTAATGGCCCTCAATTTCCCTGCACAGGTGACCAATCAGCTCACTCCCTCCCACAACCCATGGCTAGGTAGAACTAGAAGATGAACTGGGGTGACAACAGAGCACACACATAGGCACTGAATGTGCAGCAAACTGAACTGCTTTCTCTATTGCATTGTCTAGTACTCTAGTATATATACAAGCCAAGTACCAACTATATGGTACACTAGTACATGTCTTAGCTCAGCCCCCAACTACTACATGGCTGATGTATGCCACTAGATAGTTGGCCTATTGCCATACTCCTACAGTACTCTAGATGGACAGCAAGAGCTGACCAACATACCAACTCTCTGCAGCAAAAGATCAAAAAGGAACAGCAAATTATCTTACAATGTATTTCCCGCTTATAAACATACAATGCATATAGTTATGATTATCACAGGAAAAAAGAGTCAGGCCACAACATAGTAAATGACACAGAGTAAGGAAAGACCGATTCAAAACATGCTAGTGCAGTAAGAATTACCTTTGTGCCAATTGTAATGGTAGATGCATTTATTTGAGGTGGGCGGATGTTGTATTCTGCTAGCATGCTAAGCAATGAAGAAGTAAAAAAGTATAGCTCTTCTTCCTCAACCTAGAAGAATTCCATAGTAAGTCTAGAAGTTCACAGAAAGACAGACGAAAAGCATGTAATCTATCTTATAAAAAAAATTGACAACAACAAAAATGAGAACAGCAAATGCTGAAAACTAGAGGTGATGCTTTCATGGTTATCAAGGCAGTAAGGCAAGACATAGTGACGACTACCGCCCTAGGCGACTAAAGCATGAGGCAAGGCAGCACCTTAAGAAATTAATAGAAACTAAAAACAGCAGCTTAGAACAGTAGATGAAAAAAAGGAAAAGGAAAAAACTGGCTGAGTAAGAAGTGGGCTGGCCCAGCCCACCAGGCAGCCCATGTGCTCCTCCCCTCCTGGCATGGCTTCGTCGAACTCCCAATCCCGAGTTCCCGACCCCCTTCAGCGCTGCCGCTCCTTCTCTCTCGCGTTCTCCATCGCTGAGATTCAACCTCTGCCCGAGTGCCTGCTCTGTTTCCCTCTCCACCCCTCTGCCTCCCCTTCCTTTCTTGTCAATGATCTCAGATCGACAGTTGCAGCCGTCCCCTTCCAGATTGAGCAATTCACAGCAGGAGATGGAAGAAATCTAGCCAGCAGCAGAATCAACGAGGAGAAGGCGGAATCAAGGGGGGATCAGCATAAGCACAAGGCGATGGGGCGTCAGCTTACCCCTGAGGTGACCTTGGATTCCTCTGACGCTCAAGCGATTGAAGCGACACCTTAATAAGTAATAACCATGGATGCTTTACGTAATTGTCACATTAAAGCATGTGGTGACAAAATATCTTACCCATGCCTCATCAATATGTAGGGCAAGGAATCAGGACACACATGTTATATTTAGTGCAAGACATTTTTCTAATTGCAATATTTTGGACTGGCATGAACCAAAAGAACATAATGAAACAATGCAACCAATATATAGATAGGTAAATAGGACATTGCATATAGAGATTTTGAGCCTACATTCTTGAAATGTACAATAGCACCATACTTTTAGTTCATTTGCCAGTCGCATATTGTCCTCGAGATGGGTTTTCTTCTGGTTCAATTGTTTCAAAGCACCAGATATAGCTTCTTCCTGCTTCTCGTCAACAGCCTAGCAAATAGCAAAGATTTAAATTAATAAATAGTTCTGTGAATGGAACAGAAAGCAAAGTGAGATGTATAATTTATAGAGACCATCCTCAAGTCTGTGAGCCTCCTCTCCAGAATGTGTTTTTCACTCAGCAAACTCAGCTCCTACCATAACAAAATAACTATAGTTAAAAATTAGGCGTGGTGGTAGAAGAAAATAAACAAATTTTAGGGCTTGCCCTTTTAACTACCTACCTTGAGAGACGCCTCAGCAATTTTCTTGCGAAGCAACAAGATCTCGTCCTCTTGTGATTGTGATCTAAAGTAAAGTTCCTGCAAAACAGAAACATCAGAGAGTCAAAGGACTTGGCACAAATTGAAAGAAACATCAAAATGCAACGTTTCCAAAGTTTCAACAGTTTACCTTGGTCTCGGGATCCATGATACGAGTATTAGGATCTTCAAGAGCTAAGTCTTTGTGCAAGGATGCACCCTGGAGTTGATGCCTGCTGATGCAAGATATAGTCTCATCTCACAAAGCCAACAAAATGAAAGAAAGCATTTGCAGCTACAGCAGTTGCTTTTGTTCAACAATGAAGGACCTGACTACAGTGTCGGAGTTTGGAGCAAGGGATTTGGGTCCACCATTTTGTAAACCATGGTCCCCAGCAGAAACCGCACCAGTCCTGGATAGTTGATAGCCACCATTATGGTCCACATTAATGAGATCAACCGGTGCATCAAATGGATCCCTCATGTCCTTCCTCTGTATTTTTCTGTAAAAAGATGGCATTAACAGCCTGGTAAAATGCAGTGCGAAAACCAAATATGTACATACATGAAAAATAATTCATTCACTCGCAATCCAAAGCTGACAAACACAATTTATCTAAGTAAATCCTTATGGATCTCAACCAAAAAAAAGTCAGACTATAGTTACCACTCAATTTCATCTTAAGTTTTGTTTGAAAATCAACTGAACAAAACCAGTCAACCAAACCCCACACCGGTGTGAACAGGTCAAGCAAGATGACAAAGGCCCTGTTTGTGAAAGTTTGTTTGTGAGGAGCTCTTCTGAGAAGCTAGCTGCACGTAGCAGCATTGGCCTTAAGGAGTTATATGGAGAATTTCACTGTTTGGGCAGTCATTTTCACATGGTTGATTGTCTGTTAAAAGATCATGATGCCCAAAGCAGTATGGTCACTTTGTTTCGGTTACTAGCTTCGCATAGTTAGTGCTGTTTTTGTAACATTTCTGGTGTGTAATGAGGATCTTCAATCTTTTACTGTCAGTTTCTCCATCTTTAAACGCAAGCTTCCAAATTTAAGATTAATGTTTGATTAAGCCTTAGTTGATACAGAAACTGGAATAACACGAAACATAAGTTATCATCAGAAAAGTGCTACCACAACAATCTGACCACAATCGGTTGTATCAAGGCTATTCTCAGAAATGATACTAGTTCCATTCATCATGCTAATTTGATTACAAACTATAGACCGGTGCATCTGCAGAAGTGCTTACTCAGATCAAAGAACTCCCATCAGGGGCTACCGAAATGGTACAATTCAATTGGCTTCTCCTAATTGGTTCAGTAATAATATCAACATTCATTAAATCATTAAATAGACTAGAAGGAGAGAACATATTACCTCCCCGATGCTACAAGCGGCAACACGCGGGGGTGCCGCTCGGGGAGGAAGAGAATGGGCGACAGGGGGGAGCGTGTCCGCCGGGCTCTGCCGCTGCGCCAGTCGCTTGGCTCCCAAATCCAGAACCCTTCCGAATAACAAGAGCTGGAGCTCGTGGGCTCGTGGCCTCGCGGGTCGCGATGGGAAGGATGACACGAGGGCGGGAAGGCGGAGAGCTCCTTCGCCTGCGGGCGGTCGGAGGAGTTGGCCCAGTAGCACCCTCTCGGTAGCCTTCAAACCCTAGTCGCCTCTGGAGAAGCGAGCTGCGAGAGCACGGGAACGTGCTTGCGGGGATGCGCGTCCGTCTGACCTAGGAATGAAGAACGCGGGAGAGAGGGGTATACCGAGGGTGATGGCAGTAGCGTGTGAATAACCTGAACTTTAGTCCCTCTTGAAAGTCGGAATTTTTCTCGTTTCTTTATTTTTTCAGTAAAAATAAACTCATTCATATAAAACGTATGATTCTTCTAAAATTCCTGCATTCCATATAAATCTTAGTGGCGGTCTTATGTTTCCAAGTTAGGCTCGAATAGCATATGCAACAACACAAAATCACCATAAACAGCTTCTAAACGTAAAAGGCCAAAAAGCTAAACAAGTAGATTTTTTAGTTTAATTTTAAAAAACTAAAATTGTTTAGTTTAGGGAAATTTGGATCCATACCATTAAAAGATCACCACTTTGGATCCATACCATTACTATCTCACTTACATGTGGGTCCACATGAGTCAATGACATGTGGGGTCCATGGTATATATCTAAAGTTTGGATCTTTTAATGGTATATATCCAATTGTTCCTTTAGTTTATTGAGAAACTAAAAAGGCTAGTTTTATAGGTTTTATTTAGTTTTTAAGTTTAGAAAGCTAATAACATCATTGAAAAGCTATTATTGGCTTCTCCTGATCAAAAACCCAGCAATAGCACTCGACTACATCGAGGGTAGGTGTATCAAGAACAACACGATCATCACAAAGATATTCATGCGTGCAAGGTTCAAGATTCACATTATGATTGTTGTATGACTGTTTGGTGGTAGGTGCTATCCCATGTTGTTTGTGTGTCAATCAATATTGCAACACATGAACGAAAGCCTCTAGTCCGGTCTGCATCACCTACTAGATCTGTAAGATATATCCTTCTCCCCCACTAAAGTTGTGGTATTAGGATAATTGACATCTTCCATGTTCGCATGGAGTGGTATATACTCCACGGTTTCAGTCGCTACGGCTCCATTGTTAATCATGCATAAATTGCGACATTGGATGAGAATTATGGGCAGGTTGTGTGTCATTGACGTCAACAAACCTAGGGAGGCACCCATGCCCCTCCATTTCAACATCTTCCTATCCCTCCTACCTCATGGCAAGCTGAACATTCATCCACTTTCTACAAATCATGAACTATACTAGCTGGAAACATGTAATGAGATTATATGTGGTTCAAAGCAAATTGATATCATAGTGATGGTTGATGATAAGTTTTGTGGTCATTCTAATCTATAACTTAGGGTTTTCTCAAACAATGTAATTACAGATAGGACGTAAGGTGGTCATCGCGGCTCAAATAATTCTAGGCTATGGTCTTTTGTCTTCTCGTATTGGATGCAACCATGAAGGCAATACGTGTGATTTGGTGCTTTTCATGTGCTAAAAATATGTGTATATTCAAGGTACAAGCAAAAAATTTGAGATTTTATTTGTTATAGGATTATAGAATCTGAGATATTTTGTGCATTAACATAAATTCCAGACGCATTAAGGGACTACAATTTCCCAAGGATGAACTAGTCAGCTTTCTACAAAATACATGTAGACATGGACATCACCTAGAAGGCACTGATGGTCGCCGCAAGTACGCTGCCTTACATGTACGTCGCTTTGTTGTCGCCCTAGCTTCATCTCTCATCCACACTAGCGCCCAACTTCACCAACCTCACTGTAAAACATGACTCTAATGGCATGAGCGTCCACACCCCAAATCCGGCCAGGTTCACTAGCGCACTGTCGTTGCCTTGCGTGCACATTATTCATGCCCTTGGCTTTTTACCTTTGTTGGCGCACCATGGTCGACCATTCAGAGAGACTTCTGCTCGTTGTAGTTGGAGGAGTGTCAACCTAGGATGCAACTAGACCCAAGGTATGCAGCACACTTGACTACGCCAAGGGTAGGTGCATCAAGAATAGTATGTTCATCATGGAGCTCTTCATGGGCGCTAGGTTCAAGCTTCATGTTGTAGTGGTTGTATGATTGCTTGGTGGTGGGTGCTATCCCTTTGCTATTTTGGAGGCGATCAATATGGCGACATAGGAACAAAAGTCGCTAGCCCGATGTGCATAACCTATTAGGTCTAATAAGATTTATCTTCCCCCTACTACGACCATGGTATCATTGGGTTAGTAAGATCTATCCTCCTCTCCCACTATGATTGTAGAATTAGGAATAATTGACATCTTCCATCTCCATCTTTCATGTTCATGAAGTGGTAGAGACTTCATGTTCTCGTAAGAGGTGTACCACCACAACTCCACTCAAAGCCAATCACACATAAATTAGAGACGATTGGGTGAGAGTTACGAGAGGGGTATGGGTCATTATCATCATTAGAGCTAGGGAGGTGCCCATGCCCCCTGCAATCTAGTGTTGCCCTGTTGAAAGGTAAATAGGCCTTTGTGCCATTTCTATGAATGTTTTAGTGATTAATGTCCAATACAACAATATGGACTAACATGTTTGCTAAGTGTGCATATGTAGGAATTAAAGTCAAATGAACAAGAAATTAAGTTGGAGAATTAAAAAGATAAAGTTTAATGACTTAGATAAGTTGGATTGTCACTAAAAGTAATTGTCTAAGCCATGGTACTACTCTTGGGATAATTAAAAACATTTTAGATAAAAAAAATCCAAGAAAAAGATAATGTTCAACTGTCTAGGGTGCACCGGACAAGTCTGGTGCGCCACTGGACCACTTTTCTAGAGAGCCATGCGGAAGGGCTTTGGTGGCCTAACACATTAGCTCGGTCTGTTGGTGCACCAAACCTCCATTCCAGTGAAAGGCCTGCTCTCAGGAAAAAAATAAAGATGACATACTGGTCCAGTCTAGTGTGCACTAGACCTTGTAGGTAACTGCTATATCGCGTCCAACGGACAACGCAACTGCTACCTGACATGGCACGTGGTCCGGTGGTGGACCGGACTAATCCAGTGCCAGCTTGGTTTGGAAAGCGTAGTTAAGATCCTAGAGACAACAGCTATTGTACCCAATCCAGCGGTGCACCAGACCCGTCCGGTGCGCCCGTGAAGAGCAAGATTTTAGCAAGTTCTCCAACGGTTATTTGGGCAATTTGGGGCTATAAATACCCATCTATCAACTTGATCGAGTACCCAAGCATCCCTAGAGCAAGAGAACACTCACATATACTTGTGCATTACCTTTGATTCATTACAGAGAGATCTGAGCACCCATTCGTGAAGAACTAGTCATCCTAGTGAGAGTGTGTTCCTGAGATCTGCTTGTTGGTGTTGTGTGTTGTGTTCTCACTCTTTGTGTTGTATTTTACTCCTCACTCTTGCTGCTATTGGATTTGTTGCTTCTATTCATTATGTATGGATAGCAAGAGGCTCCGATCTATGGAGATCCTTGTGAGGAGACGGATATAAGAGAAAGATATGGCCTTAAGTTTGATCTTTGGATCACTTGAGAAGGGTTGGATCTAACCTCGTCCTTTGGAAAATTACAACTGGGACATAGACTCTTTGGAGTTGAGCCTTGATAAATAGATTGTTGTGTCTTGTGTTTCTTATATTTTCTACAAATTGTTTCTGTCACACCCGGTTTTGGAAGGTAAACCGGATGCGAACCATGTACGTGTCAGGATCAGAAACTCACGTACACAGCGATAACATAATTGGACATCATCACACAATGCTCGAAATAAATAGCGGAAAGGTACTTTATTACATCGAGATGTCCAAGACATCCACAGAGTCTAATACATAACCATTGTTCAACATAAATATCAAAGTGTGGAATTATGAAACGTAGATGCTAAGCCTACACAGGCAGCTGACTGGGGGTTTTCCACTAAAAAAGAACTAGAACTCGTCGTAGTCCTAAAACTCCTCGAAATCTTCCATGTTGACAGCATCACCTCCTGAGCACTAAAAACAGTGGGGACAACCTGGGGTGGGGTGGTTTGTAAAGCAAGGGTGAGTACACTTCAACGTACTCAGCAAATGTCCCGTTTGGCTAAAGTGGACTAGCTGTATGTGGAGTTTAAGGTTAAGCATTTGCTTTTAGTTGGTCAATTTTTATTATTATAAGTAGAGCCAAATTTTAGTAATAACCCAGTTATTACCCAGAGGCACTCCCTCCAAGAGGAAATACCAGAGATCAGGATTATAATCACCATTGTTAATCATCATCATAAAAGTAACCATTGTTCTTCTAATCGAAGAGGATCCCAAGGCTGCTCTTAACTGTGAGCACGACTGATATACCAGTTTCTAACACTCTGCAGAGGTTGCACACTTCACCCACAAGCCGTGATTCTCATTCTGCCCGGGGTTCTAGCCTCCCCATTGATCACTACCAAGGTGACCTAGCAGGGTCTCACTACGTAGCCTTTACAAAATTTCCCAGAGGTCATAGCCGCCCGTTAGGTTTCTCCAGTTTGATAAACACAGTACATCTCTCCAAAGGAAGGGTGACTAACAAAACCAAATTAAAGAACCTCTGCAACCAACCTCGGCAGAGCAAGTACTATGCCTGGACTCCATTGACGACCCTACGACGAAGGCAACAACTCCTCTGGTTCCTCTAATTAATCAGCTAAGGGCGTCCCATTCCACCCTTATGGTTGCATTGTTATCCCGAGTTGTCACTCCCTAAACAGGTCCTTACGGAGAGGTACTCAGGAAATAGCCTGAGCCCTCTAAAGAATTATAAGAACCCCATCGGGATAACATCATCGTATCATAAAAGATCACATCATGTTCATTGATTAAGTTAAAGCAATATCATAAGCTAACCATGATTAACCCAAAAAGGTAAACAAGGGTAAGGTAAGTACAGACTAGTCAATCCTTAGGTTTCAATAAAGTAATGCGGGACAATGAATTATAAAGTAAAGTAGGACATGATAGGTCTGAGGACACTTGCCTTCACCAGGTTGTTGCTCAGGGAGGTCTCCAACAACACACTCAGGAACATCGGGCTGTTTGTTGTCTAAATAAAGCGAACATGCATTCAATACATTTGAAAAGTACAAATGAACATCACACCAAACATGTACAAACATTGGAACACATCTTAAAAAGACACAATACTACATAAGGGATAATGAGTCCAAAGTATAACATGAACTA
Source organism: Zea mays (assembly GCF_902167145.1). NCBI lineage: Eukaryota > Viridiplantae > Streptophyta > Magnoliopsida > Poales > Poaceae > Zea > Zea mays. The sequence continues at coordinate 24,405,519 of NC_050100.1, read as the reverse complement.
TAACATAAATTAACTTTATTTGAAAATAGATTTTTATTTCCCTAAATGTTATTTACAAGTACATAATCATAGATCAATTTATTTTATTGTGACCTATAATTTAGAATAGAGATGAACTCATGCAATACCTATCATTAATCTCACAAGTTTAAACATGATTAAATCTTTAAGGTTCTCCTTTTATTTATTTTATTAAATAAATAAAACTACATCTAATTAGTTCATATTCAATCATAAAAATTAGAATGTGCAGACAGTAAGTGAAACCATTTTATTTAAACAGAGAATAATTCTATGAACATTTTGCAATTTGAATCACTAAATTTGGAGTTCATATGCAAAAGTTATGAAATAAACAAGTTTGGGAATTCAAAATATGAAATTAGGGCTAATTCTGTGAATATTTAAAAGTCCAAGGTTCAATCTGCAAGAATACAGGGGCCTACGCGTGAAAACCAGGGATGGCGGGTTTATTTCTAACAAACTGAGGGTTTCTTATGCAAAACAACCACGCGAAGGGGTATCGGGCTCCCTCAACCATCAGATCTAAAACCAACGGCTGAGATTAGATCCGCGGCCGAGGGCGCGCGCGGGCGGGCGAGCGCTGACAGGCGGGCCAGGGAGTGTCAGCGACAGAGGGGGAGAGCGCGCTGACCGACGGGCCCAGCGCCAGGGGGTTTGGGCACTGACAGGCGGGCCAGGGCGCCAGGGCGCGCGTGCGCGAAGCGGTATCCTGCGGTTCGGACCGTTCGATCTGAATCGGACGGAGGGGACCAAACTAGGGGGGATGAGCGGCTGCGGGCGGCGCTGACAGGCGGGCCAGGGCGCCAGGGCGTGCGTGCGCGAAGCGGTATCCTGCGGTCCGGGCCGTTCGATCTGAATCGGACGGAGGGGACCAGACTAGGGGAGGATGAACGGCTGCGGGCGGCGCTGACAGGCAGGCCAGGGCGCGCGTGCGCTTAGCGGTATCCTGCGATCTGGGCCGTGCGATCAAGATCGGACGGGGGAAATCAGACCGGGATGGATGAGCGGCTGTATCGGCGTTTCGACCTCGGGGGGTCCCTGGACCGACGAGTAAAATTGTCGCTGCGTGTCCCAGCCCAGATGGGTTGGCGCGAGATGGAACACAAGGGGGATGCGCTTGCAGTAGGGGTTACAAGCGTTCGCGAGGGAGAGAGAGTGAGCCTGCTCGTCAGCCCGTTCTCCCGCGCGACCCCCCCCCCCCCCCCCCGCATGGAGGCCCTGGACCTTCCTTTTATAGATGCAAGGAGAGGGTCTAGGTGTATAATGGGGGTGTAGCTATGCGCTAACGTGCTCGGCAGAGAGGTGCCTGAGCCTTGTGTACATGCCAACGTGGCTGTCGGAGGGGCGCTAGAGCCCTGTGTACGCGGTAACGTGGCCGTCGGAGGAGTGCTCGAGTCCTGTAGAAGCACAGCTGTCGGGGCTGTTGGGACCTTGCTGACGTCTCCTTGCTTTCGTAGGGGTTGAGAACCGCTGTCGTCATGGACGCACGCGGGGAGCCATCATTACTCGTTTACCGGGGCGAGCCAGATGGGACGCCGGTCTTGTTCCCCGTAGCCTGAGCTAGCTAGGGGTAGGATAATGATGTATCCCCCATGGTGCGGTCGGTTCGAGCCCAAGATCGGGCGAGGCGGAGACTCCTCCTGGGGCCGAGGCCGGGGTCAAGCAAGGACGCGATTCTTCCCGAGGTCGAGGTAGAGGCCGAGCCCTGGGTCGGACGAGGCGGAGACCACCTTCCGAGACCGAGGTTGAGGCCGAGCCCTGGGTCGGGCAAGGCGGAGTCCTCCTTCCGAGGCCGAGGTTGAGGCCGAGCCCTGGGGTCGGGCGAGGTGGAGACCTCCTCCTGAGGTCGAGGCCCAAGGTCGGGTGAGGCGGAGTTTACTGTTGCGCCTGAGGCTGAGCTTAGCCATTGTCAGCCTCACCCTGACGGGTGGCACAACAGTCGGAGAGGGGCGAGCGGCGCTGTTTTCCTGTCAGGTCGGTCAGTGGAAGGGCGAAGTGACTGCGGTCACTTCGACCTTGCCGATTGAGGCACGTGTGTCAGGATAAGGTGTCAGGCGATCCTCGCATTGAATGCGCCTGCGATACGGTCGGCTGGTGAGGTGATCTGGCCAAGGTTGCTTCACTGCGAAGCCTGCCCGAGCTGGGCTTCGAGCGAGTCGAGGGTGCGCCCGTTGCTTGAGGAGGCCCTCGGGCGAGGCGTGAATTCGTCTGGGACTTCTGTTTCCGCCCGAGGCTGGGCTCGGGCGAGGCGAGATCGCGTCCCTTGAGTAGACGAAGCCTTGACCTGAATCGTGCTCATCAGTCTCTGCAGCTTGCGCTGATGGTGGTTACCAGCCGCGTTTAGGAGTGTTGGGGGTACCCCTAATTATGGTACCCAACAGTAGCCCCCGAGCCTCAAAGGGAGTGTTGGTACTCGCTTGGAGGCTTCGTCGCACTTTTTTGCAAGGGGACCGGCCTTTCTCGGTTACACTTTGTTCTGGTGGGTGCGCGCGAGCGCACCCGCCGGGTGTAGCCCCCAAGGCCTCGGAGGAGTGGTTTGACTCCTCCGAGGTCTTAATGCCTTTCGTGATGCCTCGGCCGGTCTGGTTGTTCCCTCATGCGACCTGATTGTAGCCCGGGTGCATGGTCAGGTTCCGAGTTTTTAGGCTAGTTTGTTGACGCTGTCAACGGTTTGGCCGTAGCCAGGTTTGCGAGAGCAGCCCCCGAGCCTCTGCACGGAGCGAGAGGACGATCAAGGACTGTCTCGACTTTTATTATACTCCCCTTCGTCGCCTTTCCGCAAGGAGGAAGGGGGGAAAGCACCATGTTGCCCTCGGAGGGCGCCGAACATGGTGTCTCCAGTGAGTTGCTAACGGGTGATCCGAGTGGACGCCCGTGCCCCGTTCGATAAGGGTCGGCTAGTCGAACCCTTTCGAGAGGCCAACCTTCGAACCCCTGATCAGTAATGAGCTTGAAGCCCATGTGCTCTGGGGCGGCCGTCGAACCCTTCCGAAGGGCCAGCCTTCGAACCCCTGATCAGTAGGAGGGCTCGGGGCCTGCTTCCTTCGCGGAGAAGGATCCCTTTCGAAATATTCCCTTTCCCGGTCCCTGTAGCAAGAGAGAGAAAGGGGAAGAGGAAAAGGATATGAATTTAAATGGTGGGGCGCACCTTTTTTGACGCGGTCATTATGGCGAAGGTGAAGCGACGCTCGCTTCGCCTACCAAAGGTGTCGCTTGCCTTGCCGCGAAGTTAATGCGATGGGACGAGCGGTTCGCGGGGCGGCCGCGTGCGCGAGCCGTTCGAGGAACGGAACACGGGCGCATTGTCTTCACGCTATGGGAGAGGGCTCCCCTGCTGCTCGAGGAGGGAACGTGAGCCTGCAGGCGATTTGACCGATGCTTCTGCCCGTCTGCTGTCGCCATTACTGCTGGTCCACTTCTGGCCACATCAACCGTCGCGCCTCCTCTCGCGGCTGACTGACCCGTGATTGATGTGCTCGATTGGCACTGTTGGGCCATGCGCAGGGTTGCCTCGAGTCGCGGTACTGGTTCTGCAGTCGAGAAGGTGCGGCATTGGCGCAGGTGGCGGTGTAGTTTCTTGCACGTAGTAACCGGTGCGCCGGTTACATGACGTGTGGGCATGGGCCTCCATGCTGGATGCGACAAAGCCGAAGGGGTGCACCACTGTGGTGCGGTCGCACGCCACCTGCATGGCAGTCCGCCCTTTCGATCGCCGATTTTGGCGAGGGTGGAGGAGTGCTTGTAACCGTGGGGCGGTTACACGCTCCGCGTGCGGTGGTTTGGCTTCTTCCGTTTCGGGTCAGCTTGCATGACGCGTGGGACCCAGCCCCCGTGTCGTAGGGGGAGGACCCTAGAGCACGTCGGTGAAGACTTCGCCCGCGACGCTTGAGGACGCGAGTGGGGAGAGCCGCCTTTAAAAAGGGATCGATCCCCCGGGCGGTAGTCATGCCTTCGCACTCCCCTCATGTATCGCACCCTTCCTCCTTCCGCACCCCCGGATGGGGAGCACCCGCGTCGCCTTCGTCTTGCTGTTGTTGGAGGGGCACGACCTTGCGGGGGTTGGCACCCTTTAGCCATCGCTCGGCTTCAAGGATTTTCATCATGCAGTCCGGCTGCATTCCCTCACCAATGGTCACCTAGGACGGTGACCACCAGTTCGATGGTGGGGAGAAGCAAGCCGGGCTGCGGCCTCTGCCCCGCCCTCAGCTTCAAGGATCTTCATCATCCTTGCTGGGGAGGAGGGCAGGGTGAGCCGGGGTTCTACCTCCCGCATGGGCCAGCGATCCGCTTCTCCCTCCGGCATCCGGGGGAGGAAGCCATCCTCCAGCTCTACGGAGGAGGCGTCCTCCAGCCATGCGGGGGAAGGCGAACTGCTGCTGTCTGGCCAGGGTGCAGCATTCCGTCCTCCATCCGGGGGACTGTGGCCGGCTGTACCAGGGGGTCGCACAACACGTCGTACGCCGCGAGGGTGGTACTTGTGTTCTGGGACGGTCCCGTTCTTGTTCTCGCGGCAAGAACGGGAGTGAGTACCTGCCGGTGCGCTTTGGGGCGGCCGCAGCTCGCTGGTGCGGTGTTGGTGGGTAGGTGGCCGCTGTCGTCGGTGCTGAGGTGGTGGCAGCCGGAGAGGGTTTCTCCGCCGACGACATCGTCAGTGCCACCTGCGCTCTGGGCCTCCGGCTCTTTGGCTTTAATGGCTGGTTCTCGTCCCCCGTGAGGGGCGTGAACGAGGGCCTTCCAGCGGCAGCATTCGCCCTGGGGCCATCGCTGCTGCTGTCTTGCCGTCCGAGACGGAGGTCATTGCCGTGCTGTTGGTGTAGCGGTCGCCGGCGAGCCACCCGGAGTTTGTCGTCCCGTAGGCCCTCCGATGTGGAGGCTGTTCATACCCACGGGAGTAGAACCGGAGTTCCGTTTGTAATGGCACCTTGAGTGCCGGTGTTTGTTCATTGTGGTTGTCGAGGCCTGAACATCTGGGTATTTGAGTGTAATACCATGTTTCTTCCTCATTTCGATCACTAGGACTCGCCTGTAGACTAGCTGAACCGCTTAACCGAGTGTGAGTTGCCCTGTGCAGAAGGTGACGAGTGAGGTATCCGTATCCCGGAGGCGTAGGAGTTCCTCGGCTCGGTCGGCCTTGCCGCTCAAGGCTTCCCTTGCTCAGTTCTAGAACCTTCGGCTGCTCTGCGATGAGCTAGAGCCGGAGGCAGCGGTGTCGGCGTGGACAGAGGCGGAGTCGGCTCGAGAAGAGGCTTCGTCGGCCCGGGAGCAGGTGGCTTCCCAGGCCGAGGAGGTGCAGCAGCGGCGGCTGAAGCTTGGCCAGGTCGTCCGCTAGCGGGACCAACCTCGGAGTCACGTTGCCGAGGCCGTGAGCCAGTCTGAGGCCCTCGGGGGACAGCTAGCTGAGGCTACGGAGCGGCCAGCCGAGGCGTCCGCTCAGGCCGGAACCCTTGCGCAGACCCTGGCTGCGATGGCCCGAGTGCGGTGCTGGCGTCCTCCTTTGAGGCGGAGATCCTTCCACCCGTGTCACCGTCCGAGGCTGGGCCAGATTCCGCCGAAGGTGGAAACAACGCCGAGGGTGCTGCTGCTCCCTCTGCCGATGTCTGAACCTGCAGGAACAGTTTGTCTGTAGTATGCGTATGCTTGTTGTGGCCGCCGAGGCCCAAACATCTTATTGTCGTGTTATAAAGCTGCGTTTCTTTTCCTCTTGTTTTCGAGTATCAGAACTTGTTCGTCGGTAGCAGAATCGCTTATCCGAGCGAGAGTTACTTTTCGAGGAAGGTGACGAGTGAGGTATTCGTATCCCGGAGGCATAGGAGTCCCTCGGCTCGGTCGGCCTTGCCGCTTACGTGTACTCTTACTCGTCTGCAGGATTCTGTTATCGATATAGTCGAAAAGGCATGAAAATCGTTCTGGCAGAAAAGTTTTCGAGCGTTAGGACCTGTTCGGTAGCAGAATCGCTTATCCGAGCATGAGTTACTTATCGCGGAAGGTGATGAGTGAGGTATCCGTATCCCAGAGGCGTAGGAGTCCCTCGGCTCGGTCGGCCTTGCCGCTTACGTGTACTCTCGTCGTTTTTAGGATCCCGCTATCGAAGCAGTCGAAAAGAGCGAAAGACGTTCTGACAGAAAGACTTTTTCCGAGAAAATTTTGACGCAGAGGGGGTTCCCCCTTCTAGTCCCCGAGGGAGGGTCGGGCTTCGCCGAGGCAAGGCTGACCCTTCCTTGACGGTTAGACTTTATTTATGTATGTAAAGAGAACGAGGTATATGAACGACTTGAAACATCTTAAGGGTAGAAGCGACATAGCTGTTGGATGTTCCAAGCGTTGCTGTAGACCTCGCCTTCTTTGTTGACCAGCTTGTATGTTCCGGGCTTCAAAATCTTGGCGATGATTGTAATACTCAAAATGTAAATAATATAAAGTGACTGATTTCCTTTGAATATTTTGCCATATACTCATTTCAATATGGGAATATCCTTATTTAAGAGAACAAATATCTGATAAAACACTCTATGCATCATGTTGGAGTTTTTGTTTTCTTGAGCATTTAAATAATATTAGTAGGAATTCAACAAAGAAGATGATAATAGGAATTAGCCCTAGGTTGAAATTTGGGTTTGAAAATGCAATAGATGGAAGAGAGAGATACTATGATAAATACAGAATTTTGGCTATGTAGTTAAACCATTAAATGGGTGGTGAAATACTTTATATGGTTATTCATGTTGAAAGGTATATATTTGAGAGCATTTGTCTAAATGGAATAAATAATAAAAATATATTAATTGCATCATAATGGATTCTTATTGTGCATTTTGTTTGAAATGGCAATTCAAACTCAGATTCAAAATTTAATTCAATTTGCAATAGAAAACAGAAAATAAAACAAAGAAAAAAAGAAAAGAAAGAAACCTGCACCTAGGCCGATTTCCACACCCTTGGCCCAGCTACCCCTTCTGGCCGACCCAGCTATCGCCGCGCGGCCGCAGCCTCCCGCACCCGCGTGTTCACCACCTTCCCTGGGCCAACGCGTGCTACACTCGCTGGCCGGTGGGGCCCGCCCTTCAGGCTCCCAACTCGCGCGGACCTCCCTGGTTCTATCGCGGGAAGCGGAGTCCGCGTCGGCAAAGCCGCTGGCGGGTGGGCCACTTGCGTCAGCACTTTCCCCCTCCATTGAAACTGACCGAGAGAACTCCGGGGCGGGCGCGATTGATTCTGGGAGCTGGCCGTGAACCTCGGAAATCCGGTTGAAACCCATCACCATCCGCCCACAGAACTACCTCCCATGTGCGCACGGATGAATCTCTGGCGCGCTACCTGCTCCTCCTCCGTCTCCCCCACGTCGCGTGCCCTGGAAACGAAATTCACCGTAACAAGCCTGGCCGCAATCACCGCTAATCGCCCGGATTCGTCGCCCGATGCTGCGTCCGCTCCTGTATAAAACCAGGATCGTTGTGTGCTCCTCCTCATCCCCTAGAACGGAGAGCTAGAGCCGCGCCATGGCTAATACAGAGAAAGAGAATGAGGTGCGGGGGAGTTCCGCCGCCATGGTTAAAGCCTGCACATGCCGTGGCGTGGATCTAGCTATGGATGTTGGGTGTTTGCTAGGCTTGGAGCTTCGGATCACAACGCACCAGCTCGGGACCTCGGCGGGTGGAGATTGGATCAGCTGGGTGGTGGATTGCTCGCCGGTAAGTAGCTCGGCGCAGCCGTCCGCATCGCCGTGTAGCCCGCGTCACACAAACACCGATTGAAGGTAAGGAGACCGCCGTTGAGTTCACCTAAGTCATCTCTGCGCGTAGGCGGGTCGTAGGCAGGGTAGGATCCCCGGGTGGTCACGATGAGCGCATCGCAGGCATGGCTCCGCCAAGGCCTGCGGCGGCGCTGCCTCAGGTTGGCAAGGGAAGAAGAAGGGCCTGTGGCCGTCGATCGCGAAATAAACGATGGAGATTAGAACGGGGCATACCTCTTCGGTGTTTAGATCCCGACCGTTGATCTGACTGCTGGCGGCCCAGATTAAATGGTGGCTAACACTTCGGCCAGAGTGACCTGGATCGTTAGATATGTATCCGGCGGTCCGTGGGACATACCGCTTCATGATCTAATCTGTGCCCACGATTTCTCATCCAACGGCTCAGCCGCGACCATACCCCTTCGCCGATCCCATTTTGTAAAAGAGCCCCTGTTGTATTACAGAATAAACCCGCCATCCGCGCGGGGTGAGTATGAGTCTTGGAGAAATATACGAAATAGCCCCTGGTCTTTCGCAGAATAGTGTCCCCAGTCCAATCATTGAATAAAGGGATAAAACAATTCAGAAAATGGTTTTTGGTTTAGAAATAAATTCAGAAACTTGTATAATTCATATCAAATTCATTTTAGCTCCAAATTAATCCATTTCAGTGGCATTAATTTTGTATTAATATTTTCTATCAACCAGTAACATTGTTTAGCCATGAAACTTGAATTAAAATTATTCATTTGGATTAATCTATTCTAAGCACTAAATAATTTCAGAAATTCATAACTTAATAACCGTAGCTCCGAATTTAGTGGTTCTTGTTTCTATGATCTCGTTACGCAGAGTAGAATATTATTATGCAGCTTATGATTATGTTTGGTGTAATGTTAATTTTGCCTATACATATTTGTCTGTATTACTACGTTTAGCAGTGAGGACACGTGTCATCTGAAAAGCAAGTTGGTACCTGGAATCTCAAGTCCCAGGCAAGTTGTGCCCTTGATCACTTCTTTTTACCCACTCATGTTCTAATTAATCATAATGATCTGCATAGGTTAATTTTGATGGGACCCAATAGGTTACCCTAGTTTGTCTATCTTTATACCTTGTTTACCACTGAACTTTTTGGGTAGTACTTGCTAGTGCTTTATGTGGTTTTGGGTATGAAGATACATTATTCATGATCACACTTTTATTATCTGTTTATTATTACTGTTCATGATAAGATCATTATGTTAATTGGAACATGGAGCGACCACCCGGGAAAACAGTGCTACCACAAGGGTTTATGGACGCCCTTGGCTGATTAATTAGAAAAGCTAGTGGAGGACTACCTTACCCGAAAGGGGCAAGGGCAGTAGGGGAGTGGTCAGTGTAGGGAGGTCCTTGGTTGATTTTGCTGCGATGGCGGTCAGGCAAGGGATCCCTGCATTGGAGCTTCCTATAAACTGTAGCGGGTTTTCTGAAGCTAGTGGAACTTTGTAAAGGCCTCGTAGTGTTACCCTGCCTCGCCTCCTCGGTAGAGGTGTATGGGAAGTCGCGATCCCTTGGCAAATGGGTAATATGACTTGTGGGTAAAGATGTGCAACCTCTGCAGAGTGTAAAACTGGTATACTAGCCATGCTCACGGTCATGAGCAGCTCGGACCCTCACATGATTAATTTATGGAACTAAATTCAATTTGTCATATGCATTGCATCGCTGGTGATGTTATTACTTTTCTTAATTGGGTTGGTATTTACTTATACTTAGTAACTGCTAATAAAATTTTGACCAACTTTAAAAGCAATGCTCAACTCTAACCATCCTCTTTGGTAAGCCTTACACTTCACGTGAGCTCCCACCTTTGGCGAGTTCATGCACATTATTCCCCACAACTTGTTGAGCGATGAACGTATGTGAGCTCACTCTTGCTGTCTCACCCCCCCACAGGTCAAGATCAGGTACCGCGGGATGAGGCGCATGGAGGATGCTGTGACGAGTTCATGAGAGGTCTAGGCCGTCGTCTCCCATTCAACTTTGGGTTGCTGGACCGTTGTCTCCTTATAATGTAATTATTTATTCATTTTGTATAGAACTCCTATTATATAGTAAAGTTGTGACATTCGATCATGTGCCATGATTCATCATATGTGTGAGACTTGGTCCCAGCACACCTAGTGATTATGTTTGCGCCCAGGTCTTGGTGCCCCTAAAATCCGGGTGTGACAATGATGAACGGCCCTTCCCAGGGAGGAGTAAGCTTGTGGCGCCCTCGGGCGTCTTGGCGCAGCCGAAGTACCAAGTCTCCCACCTGGAAGTCTCGGGGCCGAACCCCTCGGCATGGTAGCGTCGCAGAGACTGCTGATACCGCGCCGAGTGTAGCAAGGCCACGTCCCGAGCCTCTTCGAGTTGATCCAGTGAGTCTTCTCGGCTGGTCTGGTTTCTTCGGTCGTCGTACGTCTTTGTCCTCGGGGAACCGTATTCTAAGTCTGTGGGCAAGATAGCCTCGGCCCCATAGACTAGAAAGAACGACGAGAAACCCGTGGCTCGACTTGGCGTCGTCCTCAGACTCCAGACCACCGAGGGTAGCTCCTTCATCCACCGCTTGCCGAACTTGTTGAGGTCGTTGTAGATCCTCGGTTTAAGTCCCTGCAGAAGCATACTGTTGGCACGCTCCACTTGCCCATTCGTCATGGGGTGAGCTACAATGGCCCAGTCCACACGGATGTGGTGGTCCTCGCAGAAGTCCAGGAACTTCTTCCCAGTGAACTGGGTGCCATTGTCGGTGATGATGGAGTTCGGGACCCCAAAGCGATGGATGATGTTGGTGAAGAACGCCACCGCCTGCTCGGACCTGATGCTGGTTAGGGGTTGGACCTCGATCCACTTAGAGAATTTGTCGATGGCGACCAGCAGGTGCGAGAAGCCCCCGGGTGCCTTTTGCAAGGGACCAACGAGGTCCAGACCCCACACAGCAAACGGTCAGGTGATGGGTATTGTCTGCAGGGCCTGAGCGGGCAGGTGTGTCTGTCTCGCGTAGAATTGACACCCTTGGCAAGAGCGCACAATCCTAGTGGCGTCGGCCACCGCGGTCGGCCAGTAGAAACCTTGTCAGAAGGCGTTCCCAACGAGGGCTCGAGGTGCTGCATGGTGACCGCAAGCCCCCGAGTGTATTTCTTGCAATAGCTCCTGTCCTTCGGCGACGGATATGCATCGTTGGAGAATGCCTGAGGGGCTGCGGTGGTAGAGCTCCTTTTCATCACCCAGTAAGACGAACGACTTGGCGCGCTGCGCCAGTCGCCGAGCTTCGACTTCGTCGAGGGGTAGCTCTCCTCGGAGGAGATATTGCAGGTACGAGGTCTGCCAGTCTCGATTAGGCGTGACCCCATTCCGCTCTCTCTCGACGCGCAGTGCCTCACCCTCGGCGGTCGAGGATACCTCGGGCTAGGCCGAGGCCTCCTCGGGCTCGGGCGTGTCGTCGGTCTTGACAGAGGGTTGATGTATGTCTCTGGAGAAGACATCCGGGGGAACCGTTGTCCGCCCCGAGGCTATTTTAGCCAGCTCATCCGTAGTCTCGTTGTACCGTCGAGCGATGTGGTTGAGCTCCAGCCCGTAGAACTTGTCTTCCAGGCGTCGAACTTCGTCGCAGTAGGCCTCCATCTTCCAGTGGCGGCAGTGGGAGTTCTTCATGACTTGGTCAATGATAAGCTGCGAGTCGCCATGAGCGTCGAGGCGCCGAACCCCTAGCTCGATGGCGATGCGCAACCCATTAACCAGAGCCTCGTACTCGGCCACGTTGTTTGACGCCGGGAAATGGAGGCGCAGCACGTAGCGGAGATGTTTCCCGAGGGGTGAGATGAAGAGCAGGCCAACACCTGCTCCTATTTTCATCAGTGACCCATCGAAGTACATGGTCCAGAGTTCCGGTTGGATCGGAGCTGTTGGCAATTGGGTGTCGACCCATTCCGCCAAGAAATCCGCCAAGACTTGGGACTTGATGGCCTCCCGAGGAGCGAACGAGATTGTTTCGCCCATGAGCTCCACCGCCCACTTTGCTATCCTACCCGAGGCCTCTCGGCACTGGATGATCTCCCCCAGGGGGAAGGATGACACCACAGTCACCGGATGAGACTCAAAGTAGTGTCACAACTTTCGCCGCGTCAGAATTACTGCGTACAGTAGCTTCTGAATTTGCGGGTAGCGGATCTTGGTCTCGGATAGTACTTCACTAATGAAGTAGACCGGCCTCTGGACGAGCAGTGCATGCCCTTCTTCTCGTCTCTCGACTACGATCGCGGCGCTGACCACCTGAGTGGTTGCGGCTACGTAGATCAAGAGGGCTTCTCCCGCAGCGGGGGGCACCAAGATGGGCGTGTTTGTAAGGAGCGCCTTTAAGTTTCTGAGGGCTTCCTCGGCCTCAGGGGTCCAAGTGAAGCGCTCGGTCTTCCTTAAGAGGCGGTACAAGGGTAGGCCTTTTTCGCCGAGGCGCGAGATGAAGCGGCTCAGAGCCGCAAGGCATCCCATGACCCTTTGTACTCCTTTCAAATCTTTGATAGGCCCATGTTGGTGATGGTCGCGATTTTCTCCGGGTTGGCCTCGATGCCCAGCTCGGAGACGATGAACCCCAGGAGCATGCCTCGGGGGACTCCGAAGGCACACTTCTCGGGATTGAGTTTCACGCCTTTCGCTCTCAGACACTTGAACGTCGTTACAAGGTCAGAGAGGAGGTCGGAGGCTTTCCTCGTCTTGACTGCGATGTCATCGACGTAAGCCTCGACCGTTCCACCGATGTGCTCTCCGAACACATGGTTCATGCACCTTTGGTATGTCGCACCTGCATTCCTCAAGTCAAATGGCATAGTGGTATAGCAGTACATGCCAAAAGGTGTGATGAAAGAAGTCGCGAGCTGGTCGGACTCTTTCATCTTGATTTGGTGATAACCTGAATAGGCGTCGAGGAATGACAGGGTTTCACACCCAGCAGTGGAATCCACAATTTGATCGATGCGAGGCAGAGGGTAGGAACCTTCGGACATGCTTTGTTTAGACCAGTGTAGTCTACGCACATCCTCCATTTCCCACCTTTCTTTTTCACAAGCACAGGGTTGGCTAACCATTCGGGATGGAATACCTCTTTGATGAACCCTGCAGCCATCAGCTTGTGGATCTCCTCGCCTATGGCTCTGCGCTTTTCTTCATCGAAACGGCACAGAGGCTGCTTCATGGGTCGGGCACCGGCTCGGATATCCAGTGAGTGCTCGGCGACATCCCTCAGTATGCCAGGTATGTTCGAGGGACTCCATGCAAAAACTTCAGCGTTTGCGCGGAGAAAGTCGACGAGCACTGCTTCCTATTTGGGGTCGAGCTCGGAGCTGATCTGGACTTGCCTGCAGGCATCGTTGCTGGGGTCGAGAGGGACGGACTTAACCGCCTCAGCTGGTTCGAAGTTGTCGGCGTGGCGCTTCGCATCAGGCACCTCCTTGGAGAGGCACTCCAGGTCAGCGATGAGGGCCTCGGACTCGTCGAGGGCCTCAGCGTACTCCACGCACTCCACGTCGCATTCGTACACGTGTCGGTACGTGGATCCGACGGTGATGACCCCGTTGGGGCCCAGCATCTTGAGCTTGAGGTAGGTGTAGTTAGGGACGACCATGAACTTGGCGTAGCACGGTCTCCCCAGCACCGCGTGGTAGGTTCCTCGGAACCCGACCACCTCAAACGTGAGGGTTTCCTTTCAGAAGTTGGAGGGAGTCCCGAAGCAGAAGGGCAGATCGAGTTGTCCAAGGGGCAGGACGCGCTTCCCGGGGATGATCCCGTGAAAGGGCGCCGCACCGGCCCCGATCGTGGATAGATCGATCTCCAAGAGCCCGAGGGTCTCGGCGTAGATGATGTTGAGGCTGCTGCCTCCGTCCATGAGGACCTTGGTGAGCCTGGTGTTGCCGATGACAGGGTCGACGACGAGCGGGTACTTTCCTGGGCTCGGCACGCAGTCGGGGTGGTCGCCTTGGTCGAAGGTGATGGGCTTGTCGGACCAGTCTAGATAGACTGGCGCCACCACCTTTACCGAGAAGACCTCCCGACGCTCCTGCTTGCGGTGCCGAGCCGAGGCGTTCGCCACTCGCCCACCGTAGATCATAAAACAGCCATGGACCTCAGGGAACTCCTCTGCCTTGTCGCCCTCCATCTTGTCGTTGTCTTGGCCTTTGCCACCTTCCGCCGGGGGCCCGGCCTTATGGAAATAGCGCCGAAGCATGACACATTCCTCAAGGGTGTGCTTGACGGGGCCCTGGTGATAGTGGCACGACTCCTTGAGCATCTTGTCGAACAGGTTGGCCCCTCCGGGAGGCTTTCGAGGGTTCCTGTGATCGACAACAGCGACGAGATCCGCATCAGCGGCGTCGCGCTTTGCCTGCGCCTTCTTCTTCGCCTTCTTCTTCGTGCCGCGCTGGGCGGACGCCTCGGGGACGTCTTCCTGCTGGCGTCCCTGAGGCTGCTTGTCCTTTCGGAAGATGGCTTCGACCGCCTCCTGACCAGAGGCAAACTTGGTGGCGATGTCCATCAACTCGCTCGCCTTGGTGGGAGTCTTGCGACCCAGTTTGCTCACCAGGTCGCGGCAAGTGGTGCCGGCGAGGAACGCCCCGATGACATCCGAGTCGGTGATGTTGGGCAGCTCGGTGCGCTGCTTCAAAAACCACCGGATGTACTCTCGCAGGGATTCCCCTGGCTGCTGGCGGTAGCTTCAGAGATCCCAAGAGTTCCAGGGCGCACGTACGTGCCCTGGAAGTTTCCAGTGAAGGCTTTGACCAGGTCGTCCCAGTTGGAGATCTGTGCAGGAGGCAGCTGCTCCAGCCAGGCTCGGGCGGCGTCGGAGAGGAACATGGGGAGGTTGCGGATGATGAGGTTGTCATCGTCCGTTCCACCCAGCTGGCAGGCCAGCCGGTAGTCCGCAAGCCATAGTTCCAGCCTCGTTTCCCCTGAGTACTTGGTGATAGTAGTCGGGGCTCGGAACCGGGTCGGGAACGGCGCCCGTCGTATGGCCCGGCTGAAGGCTTGCAGACCTAGTGGTTCGGGCGAGGGGCTCTGATCCTCCTCGCTGTCGTAGCGTCCCCCACACCTGGGGTGGTAGCCTCGGCGCACATTTTCGTCGAGGCGGGCTCGACGGTCGCGGCGGTGGTGCTCGTTGCCGAGGCGACCCGGGGCTGCAGGCGTTGCGTCCCGCGTGCGCCCGGTGTGGACCGAGGCTTCCCGCATGAATCGGGAAGTCGCTGCGCGATGCTCCTGGGGGCACCCTTGACTTCGGGAGGCATAGCTCTCGGCCCGTCGGACCGCGGCGTCCTCCAGGAGATTCTTGAGTTCTCCCTGGATACGCCGCCCTCGGTGGTGGATGGCTCCGGCATCGCTCGGAGTAGTATTGCCGCTGCAGCCAGATTCTGGCCGACCCCGCTGGAGGCCGGGGACAGCCTTGCCCTAGCATCGTCGGCGATACGACGCTGGACGTCCCGGGCCTGATGACGGGCTTCTCCGGCGAGTGCTCGGCCTGCCCACTCTGGCTCGATGTTTTGCAGGAGCTGCACAAGTTGTCCTGCTTCCTCGTCGAGCTTGGTCTGCATCTCGCGAATTTGCTCGAGCTGTATGTCCTGACCCCCGCAGGGACTGGGACCACAGCTAGCTCCCGCAGGATGTCAACGCGAGGCGCAGGCCCAGGGGGATCATCATCCTCCGGCATACCAAGGTGGTTGCCTTCATCGTGACCCCCTAGATCGACGTGGAAACATTCGCGACTTGGGCCACAACCCTCGTCGTCAAGGCTGTGGCCATCATCGGAGCAATCGGAGAGGCAGTAGTCAAATGCGGTCATGAAGCCTCGCATGGCACTAGGATTACCGAGCCCGGAGAAATCCCAACCAGAGTTGGGCTCGACTTCTTCCTCGGAACCCGGGGGCCCGTAGGACGAGATGGCCATCAGTCGGTCCCCAGGTTGACCACATATGGTACCCCGGAAGGTTAGGATATGCCTTTATGAAAGCGCTCACCGAAGCGGGGTCGCTTGGTGGATCGAAGCTGAATCTAAAAGGCACAGGGTGGAAAACGGACGGTACCTCTCGATCGATGGACGGTGACGAAGTCGTGTCGGGGACAGACTGCACCGTTATCTCAAGTACAAGGTTAACGCCCAGCAAGCCCTTCGCGAGTGTGCTGGCGTCATCCATCCGCTTGGGGCTGGCATGTTGCGGGGAAACGACACTCGTCATCGTCTCAGGCGCGAGGACAACGCTCGACATGTCCCCCGCTGGGGTGCCAGCGTCGTCCACTTGCTCGATAGCCGACGAGGTGCCACCTTCTGCCTGGCCACGATTGCCCCGTCTCCTCCTCCTGCGGCGAGGAAGGCGACGGGACAAACCCGAATGCTGCTCTTCCACCACGGAGGGGGGGAAGACGTCGTCGAGTCCGCCGCCGCCGGGCGAGCTGACGGCCGTCGTTGTCGCTATCGCGCTACGGAGGAAGGAGCACCATGTCGTAGCTGCCGTTGAGGGACATGAACTTGAGACTCCCGAAACGGAGCAGCGTCCCGGGCTGAAGAGGTTACTGGAGACTACCCATCTGGAACTCAATGGGAAGTTGTTCGTCAACACGCAGCAGGCCCCTACCTGGCGCGGCAACTGTCGGTGTTTTGACCCCGGGGGGTCCCTGGACCGACGAGTAAAATTGTCGCTGCGTGTCCCAGCCAGATGGGTTGGCGCGATGTGGAACACAAGGGGGAGAACGCGGCTCGTGTTATCCCGCGCCAGGGGGATGCGCTTGCAGTAGGGGTTACAAGTGTTCGCGAGGGAGAGAGAGTGAGCCTGCTCGTTAGCCCGTTCTCCCGCGCGACCCCCCCCCCCCCGCATGGAGGCCTCGGACCTTCCTTTTATAGATGCAAGGAGATGGTCCAGGTGTACAATGGGGGTGTAGCTATGCGCTAACGTGCCCGACAGAGAGGTGCCTGAGCCCTGTGTACATGGCAACGTGGCTGTCGGAGGGGCGCTAGAGCCCTATGTACGCGGTAACATGGTCGTCGGAGGAGCGCTCGAGTCCTGTAGAAGCACAGCTGTCGGGGCTGCTGGGACCTTACTGACATCTCCTTGCTTCCGTAGGGGGCTGAGAACCGCCGTCGTCATGGACGCACGCGGGGAGCCATCATTACTCGTTTACTAGGGCAAGCCAGATGGGACGTCGGTCTTGTTCCAAATAGCCCGATCTAGCTAGGGGTAGGGTAATGATGTATCCCCCATTGTGCGGTCGGTCCGAGCCCAAGATCGGGCGAGGCGGAGACTCCTCCTGAGGCTGAGGCCGGGGTCGAACGAGGACACGATTCTTCCCGAGGTCGAGGTAGAGGCCGAGCCCTGGGTCAGGCGAGGCGGAGACCACCTTCCGAGGCCGAGGTTGAGGCCGAGCCTTGGGGTCGGGCAAGGCGGAGTCCTCCTTCCGAGGCCGAGGTTGAGACCGAGCCCTGGGGTCGGGCAAGGTGGAGACCTCCTCCTGAGGTCGAGGCCCAAGGTCGGGCGAGGCGGAATTTACTGTTGCGCCTGACGCTGAGCTTAGCCGTTGTCAGCCTCACCCTGGCGGGTGGCACAATAGTTGAAGAGGGGCGAGCGGCACTGTTTTCCTGTCAGGTCGGTCAGTGGAAGGGCAAAGTGACTGCGGTCACTTCGACCTTGCCGACTGAGGCACGTGTGTCAGGATAAGGTGTCAGGCGATCCTCGCATTGAATGCGCCTACGATATGGTCGGTTGGTGAGGTGATCTGGCCAAGGTTGCTTCACTATGAAGCCTGCCCGAGCTGGGCTTCGGGCGAGTCGAGGGTGCGCCCGTTGCTTGAGGAGGCCCTCGGGCGAGGCGTGAATTCGTCTGGGACTTCTGTTTCCGCCCGAGGCTGGGCTTGGGCGAGGCGAGATCGCATCCCTTGAGTAGACGAAGCCTTGACCTGAATCGTGCCCATCAGTCTCTGCAGCTTGCGCTGATGGTGGTTACCAGCCGCGTTTAGGAGTGTTGGGGGTACCCCTAATTATGGTACCTGACAGGCTGCGGGCGGCGTTGTTCATCTCCGCGGCGGTTAGATCGCCGGAGTTGAGGCTGGCGCGAGCTAGAGTGGCTCCGGGGTCGCTGGAATTGGGTAGAGGGGAAGAGGGCGCCACGACGAACTCAATGGCGGGGAAGAGGCCATGACTCCACGGGCAGTGAGGGGAGAACGACGGTGAGAAAGCCTCGAGCGGGTCGGAGAAATTCTGGTGAGCCATTCCGGCCACGGGGAGGGGACTTAAGGCGCGCTAAGGCCTTGGCTAACTTTAGCAGAGGCAGGGATGACACAGGGACCTACTCCGGTGAACTAGACCGGGCTAAATCGGCTGATCACCCCGCGAGCACGGCGGATCGCCGCGGCCGAGCACCGACGAAGGTGAAATTGACCGAACATAGGGCGCAATAGGAGAAATTGGACACGGGCAAAGGTGTCTCACCTCGGGGCGGAGCTCGGGGAGGCTTGGAGCGGTCTCCGGCGAGCTGGATGGCCGGGAACACGGGCACGGGTCTTCGGCGGCGGCTGGCGGCGTGGGCAGAGCGCGAGAGAGGGTGAAGCTGTGCGAAATGAGGCGAGGGTTGTGCGCGGGGCACTGGTGGGGCTCTAAGATGGGAGCTAGGCGCGTGGGCGGGCGTCGTGGCCGAGAAATCCGGCGACGTGCGCGAGTGCGCACGCGCCGATCAACGGCGAGCGCGGAGGGGGCGGAACTGACAGGGCAGGCCCACGGCGTAGAGAGAGAAGAAAGGGGCATGCGGGGCAACGACTCGGCGACTGGCGATCCGGGCCTGCGAGATAGAGAGAGAGCGCGTGGGTGAAGGAAACTGGCGCCGACAGATCGGCCACACTGGGCAGCGAGCGAGAGAGGGAGGGCACGCGCGAGGGAGAACTACCGCTGACAGGCGGGGTCCGCCTGTCAGACGGCGTGGGCGCGCGGCCTGGCTGGGCTTAGTGGGCCAACTGAGCTGCTTTCTCTTTTCCTTTTTCTCTGGATTTTCTAATTCCTTTTCTATTTCTTTTCTCTAGGGTTTTCAAACCCAAATTCAAATCAAGTTTCAAATTCAAACCAAATCAAATATGTGCAACAATTCAAAGGATATTTAGGGTCAATATGATGCAACATTCCATGACTCATATGTTTTGGGCAAAATAAGATAAATAATCCCTCACTAATAGAACTAGCTCTAATTAAAAGAGAAAGAGACAACTAGAGATAAAGAAACTAGAGTGAGATAGAGAAGAGTAACACATGAATTTGGGTGATCATTAGAAAGAAATTTTATACCCCAAATTCAGGGTGTTACAGTTTCTCTTCTCTCTATCTCCAAGTTCTTGCTTTATGTACACTTGTAATATTGCTCTAGTACTCATTCCACATTCAAAAGAGCGATAAAGTGCAAGAACTTTTTCTCTCATCTTACTCCTATTTGTTCTAGGTTTTTGAACTAACACTTATTATGGGGTTTCTGGTTTGTTCTAAGTTGTGAAATTTTATGAATTGCCTATTCACCCTCCTTTATGCAACTATCACTCGTCCCTCCTGACACATGGCGAGTTGAGCAGTCATCCTAATTCACTTCCTGCAACCAAAACATGATATGCACTATCTAAAAACACCTAATGAAATACATGCCTCAAATCAAAGTGGTATCATAGTGATGCTTGATGTTAATTTTATTTCCATGTGGTCATTCTAATTTGCAGCTTGGTGTTTTCTCAAACACTGGAATTCTATGATGTAGGGTAGTCATGGTGGCTCAAATAATTCTAGGCTCGGTCGTCGTGGTACGCGGCGTCCACAATTGGGTCGGGGAGCGCCAACGCGTAGGGTGTTGGTGCATCAATTGCTGCAATGGCGGCATCGGCTCAGGAGAGGAAGTCTTTGAGCATCATCTCACCCGTGGAGGGCTGGCGGGCACCGCCGCTGGTGCTCTGAATGTCACGACATACCTCGTCCACCGTCTTGGCCGCCGGGGGCGGGCCCGCATCCGGGAGCATGGTTCGCAGGAAGTCGTACAGGTTCATGGTCCGCAGCAACTCACCCAGCTGTGTCTCCACCTTGGCAACCGTGAGGCCTAAGGCTGTAGACTGAGCCCTGACGCGGGAGGCCATCGTCATCGTGGGAGTGGGATGACCTTGGCCAGCGTGTGGCCTGAGGCCGTAGACTGAGCAAATTTTCAATAACATCTTGGGAGCTAGCTAACTTAGCCTTAAGTTTTTCATTTTTTTAATAAGGCTATCTTCGGTAGCTGTAGATGTAGCACTAGACTCTAATTACTCAATTTTAGTTGATAGCTCACATTTCAAATTTGCAAAAGTTTCAAATTTTTCTAGCAAACATTTATAGTCATTTTGAGAGCTAATCAACTTATTTTTCAAACTTTTAAGTTGAGCCTTTTGTTTAGTGCATACATCTTGAAAAAATTTAACGGCTTCTGCAAGCTCATCTATAGAGGGATTTCCCTCACCTTCATCATCACTACTACTTTCATCATTAGAGGATGGAATGCTCATTTTACCTCTTTCCATAAGGCACTTGTGTGATGACCGTGATGAGGATCGATGGCTGCGTGTCCTTGGGGGTTCATCTTCGCTTGAAGAATCATCCAAGTTTTGACACTTGTTAGCGCCTTGCCTTTGCTCCTCTCCTTTTTGGGTACGACCATGGTTGGACAGTTGTCCCTGAAGTGGCCCTTCTCCCTGCATGCGAAGCATCCTCTCTTTCTTTGCTTTTCCTATCAATGTTAAAGAGAAGATCCTCTACCTGTAGGGGCACACCCATTAGATTAATCTTGCGGATCATCCCCATTACCTTTCCGACGCGTCAGATTGTTTCTTTGTCCTCGAAGGATGATGTTGATGGTTGATTATCTTCACCATCATCAATTTCTTCTTCTTCCTCTTCTTCACTTGAGGAACTTGGAGTAGGAGCCTTCCTTTTACCCTTCCTTTCATCACATGCGAAAGCATATGGCCTTGAGGAAGTTGGCTCCTCTCCCCGACACATTTTTCGCGACATCTCAAAGGCCGCGATTTTCCTAATCACGATGGTAGGGGTTATTGTACTTAAGTCCTCCATGTTGTGAAGAATGGTGATGATGCTCCCATATCTTTGTTGTGGTTGTAGGGAGATAATCTTCCTCACAATGTCCACATCACCTAGCTTATTAATGCCAATAGAATTGAGCTCATTGATGATTAGATTCAAATGAGAATATATATCTCTAACGATCTCATCATCTTTCATAGCAAAAGAATTATACTCATTTAAGACTAGGCAATGTTTTGCTCACGGACATTGGATGTGCCGTCATGGAGCTCATGCAATTTTAGCCAAATCTCATTAGCAGTTTTCAATGTAAAAACTTGATTAAAAATACCCATGCTAAGAGATTCATACATGCAATTTTTGGCTCTAGCATTTAAATGAATTTGTTTTTCCTCACTTGTGGTGGGTTTCTCGGGATTCTTGGGAGGTTTAATCTCGTCACGAGTGACTCTGCAAACACCTAGATCAACGGCCTCTAGGTAACAAGCCATTCTAGCACTATAATATAGGAAGTTAGTGCCATATTGAAGTGTGGTGGCCTATGGGTATCCATCTCTTCCTCTAAAAAGCATTGGCTCTTTTAGCAGTGAAGCTAAAACGTTTCAAATGAGCCAAACCAGGCTTTGATACCACTTGTAGGAAACGGGTGACGCCTAAGAGGGGTGAATTAGGACTTCTAAAACTTTTACTAAACTAGGCTACAAATAAATCCCTAGAGCAAAACCTATGCAAACAATCAAATTAGAATGTGCAAACTAGGTTTTGTCTAAGTGTTGCTATCTCTACCGCAATGGCTAAGTTTCAATCTACATTATATAAGCATAAAGACACGATTGAAACTTTAAATGCTTAATATAAATGCGGAAGTTAAAGAGAGAGGTACAGATGCAAACTCTCATAGATGACGCCGGTATTTTTACAGAGGTATCTGGAACCGCGCAAGCTTCTGACTAATCCTCGTTGGTGCCCCTACGCAAAGGGAAGCCTACACGAGGGCCAAGCACCTCGGTCGAGTAACTCCGTAGAGAGCCGCAATCCTTCTCCACGCGCAAGTGGTGCTCCGCTTCCGGCTCCTCTCGGACGCTCCCCGTCGTCTCCACTATCGAGATTCCAGCTAAAACGTCATGGGCCTCGTTCCCTCCGGTACACGGTGGCGGCCGTGACACAAACGCGGTTGTTACGGTCTCGCAAGACTCTCACCTCACTCGGTACAATTACAACGGCTCGCGCAAGAGCCGAGGGGTTGTGTGGTTTTACAAAACTCACTCAACTAACTAGGGTTCACCTAGAGCAAGCGCTAAAGCGGTCTAACTAACCTAAGCACTTCGCAAAGTACCTACGCTAATCACCTAGTGATTCTATTGAGCACCTGAGTATTTGAGCTCTTGGAAATGTGCACTATATGCCTTGGTATGTTTCTTGGGCTCTCGCACTTGAGAATGGTCGATTGGGGTGTATTTATAGACCCCAACACAATTCTAGTCGCTGGAGAAAAGTTGCTGCTCTCTGCGGCACACCGGACAGTCCGGTGGTGCACCGGACAGCGAATTGTTTAGTGTCTGGTGCGCCTAGCCGTTATCCTGCCACGGCAGGTGACCGTTGCCGCTGCAGGCTTTTCACACCGGACAATCCGGACTCTACACCGGATAGTCCGGTGGTCTTCTCTCCACAGTGCCACCTGGAACTAGCCGTTAGGGCTACTGTTCCTGGTGCATCGGACAGTCCGGCGTGTGGCACCGGACAGTCCGGTGCCCCTCGCACGGACAGTCCACAGGCAACACTCTTTTCTTCTCTTGGACTTCACTTGATCTTCGTAATGTCTTTTTTTGAGGTGTTACTTTCCTCAATGTCTTGGTCCAAGTTACTTTAGCATCCCGTGAACTACAAACACAAACACTACCAAACACATAAGTTCACATGTTGTGTTAATCATCAAACACCAAAACTCATTAAGCTAAATGGCCCGGGGTCCATTTTCCTTACACATGCGAGCATCTAACGTCAGTGTTTTCAGAACCGTCAAGCCACCTTATTTAAATCAACACTTGCAACACCAACATCCTCTGGTAGTTGCCAGCGATGAGCTTACCCATCAGTTGCTTAGAAAGGAAGTGACTTTAGTGGCATCACCTTCTTCTACAAAGGGTGATGGGGACAGTGTGTGAATTATGCATGTGTTAACAGAACATTATGAATAGTGTGCCTTTGAAGCTAACTGGGTTCTCCACATGTTTTGAGGGGGAAATGAAGCCTAGTCGAACAGTTTTCAAGCACTTTAGTACTCTTCAACCATGCTTTGTCATCTTCAATGGTTTTCATCTTAAAGTGAAACATCTGCAAGTGAAAATATCCAACTAATCCATATACACGGTTGCTTTACACTAGTGATTTGCAAGTTCCCTAAATTAACGATCAGGGCTGACAAGAGAAAATTGAATGGGTGCTCAAACCTTCAAATAAAGAAATGTCTGGCTTCTCAAGTTCTCTATTTTTGATTTAATTTACCATTTCCCGATCAATTTCAAGAAATTTTATCTAGATTTACCCTTTTTTGATAAACCAAAATTTATTGTCTGTAATTTCTTTCTGACTTTATGTTTTCCGATTTCGATCGAACAAAAAATATATGAGTGAAAATGGTGAGAACAAATTATGACTATTAGGCTATCTCTAGCAGAGCGTGTATACGGACGTGCAAAATACTATTTTTGCACTGTAGATGACACTGTTCACAGAGTGGAATTTGAAATATTGAGTGGGATAAGGAGATTACTGGAGATAGCCTTAATGAAAGTCGCATAGAGGGGGGTGAATAGGCAAATCTGAAATTTATAAACTTTAAGCACACCAACAAGCTGGGGTTAGCGTTAGAAATATAATCGAGTCCAAAAGAGAGGGCAAAAACAAATCACAAGCGAATAAGGCGAATGACACGGTGATTTATTTTACCGAGGTTCGGTTCTTGCAAACCTACTCCCCGTTGAGGTGGTCACAAAGACCGGGTCTCTTTCAACCCTTTCCCTCTCTCAAACGGTCACTTAGACCGAGTGAGCTTCTCTTCTCAATCAATTGGGACACTTAGTCCCCCACAAGAACCACCACACAATTGGTGTCTCTTGCTTTGATTACAAAGATCTTGGAAACAAGGAATGGGGAAGAAGAAAAGTGATCCAAGCGCAAGAGCTCAAAAGAACACGGCAAAACTCTCTCTTCTAGTCACTAAATGCTTTGAGTGGAATTGGGACTTGGAGAGATTTTGATTCACTCTATTTGTGTCTTGTATTGAATGCACTAGCTCTTGTATTGAATGAGTTGGCTGAAAAACTTGGATGCCTTGAAGTATGGTGGTTGGAATTAAATTGGTTTATTTTTTCATAAGATATGCATGGATTGCTTTCTTCATTTTAACATTTTGGACCACGCTTGCACCACATGTTTTGTTTTTGCAAATGTTTTGGAAATTCTTTTTCAAAGTCGTTTTGCAAATAGTCAAAGGTATATGAATAAGATTTCGAGAAGCATTTTCAAGATTTGAAATTTTCTCCCCCTGTTTCAAATGCTTTTTCCTTTGACTTAACAAAACTCCCCCTTAATGACATTCTCCTCTTAGTGTTCAAGAGCGTTTTAGATATTAATTTTTGAAAGCCTCTTCTTTAAAATATACCAATTGAGATAGAATTTCTTTGAGGAAAACACCAATTGAAAATAACTTTCAAAAAATTTTGAAATTGGCGTGGTGGTGCGGCGTGGTGGTGCGGTCCTTTTGCTTTGGGCTAATACTTTCTCCCCTTTGGCATGAATCGCCAAAAACGGATACTTTGAGTGAAATATAAGCCCTTTTTCAAACTTTCTCTCCCCCTTTGGCAAATAATATATGAGTGAAGATTATACCAAATTAGAGAGCATGCGGAGTGACGGCGAAGAATGAATAATTCGATGGAGTGGAGTGGAAGCCTTGTCTTCGCCGAGGACTCCATTTCCCTTTCAATCTATGACTTAGCATAATATACACTTGAAAACACATTAGTCATAGGACATGAAAGAGAGGTGATCAAAGGTATATAAATGAGCTATGTGAGCAAGGTATCAATCAAAATTTCTAGAATCAAGAATGTTTAGCTCATGCCTAAGTTTGGTAAAAGTTTTCTCATCTAGTGGCTTGGTAAAGATATCGACTAATTGTTCTTTGGTGCTAACATAAGAATCTCGATATCCCCCTTTGTTGGTGATCTCTCAAAAAGTGATACCGAATGGCTATGTGCTTAGTGCAGCTGTGCTCAACGGGATTATCCGCCATGCGGATTGCACTCTCATTATCACATAGGAGAGGAACTTTGGTTAATTTGTAACCATAGTCCCTAAGGGTTTGCCTCATCTAAAGCAATTGCGCGCAACAATGGCCTACGATAATGTACTCGGCTTCGACGGTAGAAAGAGCTACTGAGTTTTGTTTCTTTGAAGCCCAAGACACCAGGGATCTTCCCAAGAACTGACAAGTCCCTGATGTGCTCTTCCTATCAATTTTACACCCTGGCCAATCAGCATCTGAATATCCTATCAAATCAAAAGTGGATCCCTTGGGGTACCAAAGACCAAACTTAGGGGTATGAACTAAATATCTCAAGATTTGTTTTACGGCCCTAAGGTGAACTTCCTTATGATCGACTTGGAATCTTGCACACATGCATACAGAAAGCATAATATCTGGTCGAGATGCACATAAATAGAGTAGAGATCCTATCATCGACCGATATACCTTTTGATCTACGGATTTACCTCCCGTGTCGAGGTCGAGATGCCCATTGGTTCCCATGGGTGTCTTGATGGGCTTGGCATCCTTCATTCCAAACTTGGTGAGTATGTCTTGAATATACTTGGTTTGGCTGATGAAGGTGCCCTCTTGGAGTTGCTTGACTTGAAATCCTAGAAAATACTTCAACTCCCCCATCATAGACATCTCGAATTTTTGTACCATTATCCTACTGAACTCTTCACAAGTAGATTTGTTAGTAGACCCAAATATGATATCATCAACATAAATTTGGCATACAAACAAATCATTTGCAATTGTTTTAGTAAAGAGAGTAGGATCGGCTTTTTCGACTTTGAAGCCATTAGCAATAAGAAAATCTCTTAGGCATTCATACCATGCTCTTGGGGCTTGCTTGAGCCCATAAAGCGCCTTAGAGAGTTTATAAACATGATTAGGGTACTCACTATCTTCAAAGTCGGGAGGTTGCTCAACATAGATCTCCTCCTTGATTGGTCCATTGAGGAAGGCACTTTTCACGTTCATTTGGTAAAGCTTAAAGCCATGGTAAGTAGCATAGGCAATTAATATACGAATTGACTCAAGCCTAGCTACAGGTGCATAGGTTTCATCGAAATCCAAACCTTCGACTTGTGAATATCCCTTGGTCACAAGTCGGGCTTTGTTCCTTGTCACCACACCATGCTCATCATGCTTGTTGCGGAAGACCCACTTGGTTCCTACAACATTTTGGTTAGGACGTGGAACAAGATGTCATACCTCATTCCTCGTGAAGTTGTTGAGTTCCTCTTGCATTGCCAACACCCAATCCGAATCCCTTAATGCGTCTTCCACCCTATATGGCTCAACAGAAGACACAAAGGAGTAATGTTCACAAAAATGAGGAACACGAGATCGAGTGGTTACCCCCTTATGAATATCGCCGAGGATGGTGTTCACGGGGTGATCTCGTTGTATAGCTTGGTGGACTCTTGGGTGTGGTGGTCTTGGACCCTCATCATCTTCCTTGTCTTGATTATTAGCATCTCCCCCTTGATCATTGTCCTCCTCTTGAGGTGGCTCCTCTTCTTGATCTTCATCATCTTGAGCTTGATCCTCATCTTGGGTTGGTGGAGATGCTTGATTTGAAGATGATGGTTGATCTTGTGCTTGTGGAGGCTCTTCGGATTCCTTAGGACACACATCCCCAATGGACATGTTCCTTAGCGCGACGCACGGAGCATCTTCATCATCTAGCTCATCAAGATCAACTTGCTCTACTTGAGAGCCGTTAGTTTCATCAAACACAATGTCATAAGAAACTTCAACTAGTCCAGTGGACTTGTTAAAGACTGAAGCGTCCCCAATCCTCTAGGACTCAAATGTGATACAATTACTAGTCCCAGGAGGCTAGTAAACACATTTATACAACAGATGATCTCAGATATGCTTAAACGGGACAAACCTATAAAGGTGGCGATCAACTTTAATAGTTGGTCCACAACTCGGGACATATCATCAGAGTGGGGCTGAAGCAGCCCGATATACGCAGCGAAGCAAATCAGCGGTCCAACAGCCACAGGCAAGGTTGGGAACAGTCGTAACTCTTACCCGATCTCCTTTTTCTGAAAAACAACAAATAAGCAAGGGTGAGTACAAACGTACTCAGCAGCCCACCTTCACCCGCGGAATGGGGAAATCAGATATAATGCATGGAATATGTAGAGCTCAGGATATTTGCAGAAACATCAATATTTTATGCAGGGTTGTTTTGAAAAACATTTTGTATTTTGCAAAGTGCATCCTCTCCAAAAGGAGCAGGAAGTTTTTCAATATTAGAACAAAATCCCCTGGACTAAACCATCCAGGTATCTCAGCAGTTTCCCACTGGTTTTCCTTTTCAAAAACAGCTACTGGACTTCCCGTCCACCATAGCTCACGACTCAACCGCTGAACCTTTTTTTAAAACCACTTTTCTCAAACGCATCCCCTTTTTTTAAAACAAAACATTAATTGCCATACCATACCAGACTCGTCCATTCCTGTGGACACAGACTATTCGAATAGGTTTTCAAACTCTGCGCAGAGGTGTACACTTTACCCACTAGTCCGGCTCTGCGATCTCATGATCAATGAGATCCGAATCCGACTCTCTTTCTTTCCCCGCACGTCCTAACCTTAACGGTTATCCGGAAGGAGTCAGGCCACCATCATGTCCAAACCGGACAAAACTTTCCCCCTCCTTATCCTCCCGGTGCTCCCCAGCCTTCATAACCCTGGGGTTGGACCGTACGAGTTCAGATTGAGTGACTGCCCACACAGTCTCGAGTGGTTGTACTATTAAAGAGTACAGGTAGTGAAGATGACAAACCGGTCCTTATATGAGGGGACAATCCTTCTGCTCACGCCTAAACCAGCTGAGCCAACACCTTAGGCCCTCCCCTAAACCAGGGAGTCCCTGATCATCCCACTCACAAGGTGATAAGGGTGAAAACCCTTCATCACACACATTTTGGAAAGCATTTTCTTTTGAAAACTCACACCTGTTCTCAAATCATTTGGAACATATATATCAGGGATTGATTGCGGCAAGCGGCTGGGTGGCCATAATAACTTGTCTCAAAATCATATCATGCATAAAATAGTAGGCTGAGGGTTGTGGTTGAAAAATCATAGGTAATTTATGCATCAAAGGGATCCAGTGAGCTTGTCGTGCTTATTCGGCGAAGGGGGAAGGGGAGCTCGCGGAACTGGCTTCTGGCTCCACCGCCTAGCGTAGACTTGCAGATCTGGCCTCCACGAGACAACACGAACGCTCCGATAACTATGCAACATGAACAAGCAAACATACAAACGAGCAAGTATACCAACAAATATTTAGTATAGTGGTCAGAATAGCGGTATATGGATGGGTAGAGTCTTGAGTAGAATCTGTGTCATGTGGTGTTGTGATATTACTGGTGGTGGAGCGGAGGTGCTTACCAGGAGGGTGGACTGGAGGCGAAGCGACACTATGCGTGTAGCCGGCAGAGCGGAGTAACTGAGTGGGTGGGGTGTTTGCCTTGGCTGAGGGTGTTGAGTGTGTGTGGAGAGGGAGAGGGTAGCTGGGTGTATTTATAGCTGAGTGTAGGTGGTGTAGCACAGTGAAGTTCACTGTTGGTGAGAATAGTGACGAATGAATCGTCTGACTTAGTATGAACAGGAGAGTTATAGGCAGAATATGGGACAAGAGTATTTTGGGAGTTTTCTGGAATATGGGCCATGCTTAAGGGATGACATGGTTGGATAGGGAATAGTTTGATAAGAATTTAGAAACAAGAATTATTGGAATCTGAGTTTGGAAGCCTGGTTCAAAGGAATCTCAAAGTTAAGCATGCTCAACTTGGAGAAACCTAGGATGGGTGACCAGATGGGAAGTTCCCACTGGAAGGAAAATCACAGTCACCGGAGTTCGTATGATTGGAACATGGGTCTGGCTGGTCTTAGGTGGACTGGACAACATGATGGATGAGTAGTTGAAATTTGGGATGACTAGATGACGATGAATAGTAACGATGATTAGTGGCGATGGAAAAGTAATTATAGATATCATCGATGAATAGTAACGATGATGAATAGTAATGATAAATAGTAACGATGATGAATAGTGTATGTGAATAGTAACGATAAATAGTAATGGTGAATAGTGATAGTGAATAGTTCGTATGAACGAACGATGAACGATGAATAGGAACTATGAACGAACGGACGAACGATCGAATGATCGGACGAACGAACGATCGGAATTTCGGCAGCATAACGGCAGGAAAAGATTATTTGGACGAACGAACGGACGAACGATCGAATGATCGTATGAACGAACGATCGGAATTTCGGCAGCATAACGGCAGGACAAAGATTATCTGGAAGAATGATGAATAGGGACTATGAACGAACGATGAACGATGAATAGGAACTATGAACGAACGATGAACGATCGAATGATCGAACGAACGAACGATCGGAATTTCGGCAGCATAACAGTAGGAAAAAGATTATTTGGACGAACGAACGGACGAACGATCGGACGAACGGGCGAACGAACCGTGAACGATCGGACGAACGATCGAACGATCGGACGAACGAACGAACAAACTAAGAACAGGGGACGAACGATCGAAGAACGATCGAACGATCCTTGTGCTAGTGTGTGCTTGTGTGGAACATGGAGTGGGTGTGGGTGTGGGGGGGAGAGCTGCCATGAAATGGCTTGGGGTGGGATGAGAGGAGGCCCTTGCCCCTCTATTTATAGCCATGGTGGGGGGATTAGGGGGAGGGATGAGAGGATTAGTGGGAGGATGAGATGATTAGTGGGAGGTTAGCATGTATTTGTCTTGTATAAGTGAGATTAGCTTGTAGAGCTCACCGTATGACACTGGAGGCATACGTATACGTATGAGCATGAGGAAAGTTATGAAGAAAATATTTGTAGGGACTTGAAAAATGATTCTGAAGGTATTTCTCAAGAGGAAAATACCTGGAGATATATCGGTAGAATATTTGGGTAGTATTTCTGGAAAGAACTTGAAGAGGGTCACTAGGGAAATATCTGGGCAGTATTTCTGTAAACAATTTGAGGGGGGTCACTGGGGAAATATTTGTAGGATATTTTGAGGAGGATTTTAGAGAGAATATAGACCATTATACTTTATTTGTTGATATCAACTCGCAAACAAACATTTTGAAATGAAATTTGAAATTCATTTTGAATTTAGAGCGAGTTTGAGAAAATTTCAGGATTTGAATTTTTGGGATGCTACAAATCTACCCCACTTAAAAGGAATCTCGTCCTCGAGATTCGGCTTAGAAGGGTTATGGGTATAGCTTTACTTCAGCTACATATCTTCACTTTGCAGACTTTTCGAGGAGATGGAACTTCAACAAAATCTGGCCTTTGCGGAGCATCTGGTTGCCGATTGCAAACGCTGATTCGGGCTACTCAAGATCATCTTCAGGCTTCTAGGTTTCGCTTGGCAGCTAGCTTATTGAAGAAGCATCGATGCCAACACACAAACCTTTCTCTTGCGAACTCCCACATGGGTTCCTTCCTTGATTGGTCTTCTGGTGCTTCATCAACAAAACTTGGGTGACCACTTCTCATCCAGAAACTTAGGGTCTGTTTGGTTGGGCTGTGGCTGTGAAAAAAGTTGCTGTGGGCTGTGAGCTGTGGAAAAAGCTGCTGTAGGCTGTAAGCTGTTAAAAAGCTAAAAACCGTTTGGTAGAAACCACTAAAAGTCGTTAAAAATCCTTCGATATATGTTTTCATAGTTCCATCCGAAAAGCCACTAAAAGCAGGTCCAGAGGTGCTTTCAGATTTGCACTACAAAAAAGTCGGCTTTTAGAAAAAGCTGCTTCCTGGATCCAGCCCTTTGGTTGGCTTTTGGCTTTTAGGGGGGCAAAAGCCAAAGTCAAAAGTTAAACCAAACACACCCTTATATGCTTCGATGATCTGGTCCTTCCACAAGCTTGCTACAAGCCTTCTTCTTTTTCTCCACAGCAGGAACTTTACTGGAACACTACCCCACTTAAAAAGAATGAGGGTAGAACTCTTGAATCTTGGGGATTTGAACTCCTTGAAGTACCTCATAACAAGGGTGTTACGGGACCTTCTTCTGCTATTGCTGCTTGAGCAGGCTGTGGAGAGATGACTGACACAAGGTTGATTCTGGGACAACCTTCTTCTCATCTTCTCTTCGCTATCTTCTTTTCACTGACCCTTTCTTTCTCTTTGCTCTTCCCACTGGAGGATTCTATCAAAGAGTATTACCATCATACAGAGGAGGAAACCAAAGATGTTGAACCATATACAACAGTCTTCAACCCAAGAATCACCGAGCATTATGATCTTAGGGGCGAGGGAGTGGAAAATGGAGTTGCTTGAGATTTGGAAGAGGGGGTTTTATCTGGAGTGTTTTGCTTGGGATGGGAACTGAGGGAGCTGGTGGGGGGTTTTATAGGCGAGTGTGGGTGCTCGGTTGCGGAGTGGTGGTGATGGAGCAGGTGCTACGCGGCAGTAGACGCGACAAGGGGAGAGGGGACTTGGTGTTGCCGGCGACGATGGCGGCGGTGGGTGCGCTGCAAAGGGGGGTGGGTGGCGGTAGTGCGCTGCAAAGGGGGCGTGGGGCGGTGGTAGTGCGCATGGAGGCGGGCACGCGTGCGGGGGCATGGGTGAGTGGTGGGGTTGATGACCCTAATGTTTGTGGTCTCTGGTTCCAAGAATCTTTGCCTCTCTGTATGGTAATAACTCCTTCTGTCCTCTTTTCCTGTTTACTTTGACTCAGGGGCAGTGCTTTGATTCTCACGGTCGATCCTTTTGACTGAGCGGCTGCACTGGTTTCTTCTGTAGCTTGTTCCAGGCTTCAAGGGTAAGCTTCCCAGTATCTTCTTGGGTAAGGCACTTTTCTCTTCAGATGGGTTAAGATGAGAATGGAAGCATAAGGTAAGGATTAGCTCTAATTTGTGATCTATGTTTTTAGAGAAAACCTTTTTAAGAAAAACGAAAAGAAAACACACAAGCTCAGCAATGATAAGCACAAACAAATCAAATGTTTTGAATAAGGGAAGAATAGAGTTTTTCCAACGCACAGGCTACTCAGATTTGGGGGCTAAGCATAACTACTATTGCTTGGCTCCTGAATTGAGAACTATGCTAAATGCAACTTATGAGCACTAACGTTAAAGCATCACATATGCACTCAAAAGGGGAGAAAACATCAAGCGAAATTCATTTTGAAATGCCCTAGGGGGCCACACAAATAGAGTTTTTCAAGGCACGGGACTACACGATTACCTCTCATACATGCAGGGCTCTAGCCAAAGTGAAGAAAAACTTCACTACCCAATGCACGCAGAGGACTGGGTATAACTAACTCAGATCTGGCAGCTTCTCTTCTGGCAAGGCTGACGCACAACTTCAATCTGAGATATCTCCTGGATGGGTCAACAGGGAGCTGATGTTGATGACTTCTTCTGTCGACGACTGAGATGGCAGGACAGGGCCGAACTCTTCTTCAAGCAGGACTGGCTCTTGTAGCTCCTCTAAGGGCGGCGGTGCTGGCGGGGTGCTTGCAGCTTCTTCCTTGACCTCAAGGGACGGTGCTGGAATCTTCTTCATGATGAGGGGCTCAAACAACTCTGGCGGGGGATCTTGGGAGGACTCGGGGTGCTCTTGCTTATCCATAGCCTGAGGGAAGACTGAAATTCCTTCCAAGACTATGGCTCCTTCCAGTAGTTCCCAAGCCTTCTTCTCTCCTCTGATAGAGACCGGGTGACCTTCAAGAATCTGGGGGTCTTCAGCTCTGATGGGTTGAACAGGGTTGGATGAAGTGGGCTCTTGGATCCGCAGGGCTCTACGTTGGTTGTGGGTTACCAAGTAGGCCTCCATCAACTTCTGGACGTGCTCATCCTTGGCTTGCTTCAGGGCTTCAACAGCAATGACTTCACGACTCTCCAAGGCAGTTGCACGGGCTTGAGCTGTGGTGAGATCCACATGCAGCTGACGGTTGCGCTTCTCTGAATCTTCTGCTCGGGCAATCATCTGACGGTGGTGCCGAGCCAAGAAATCATACTGTGCATCAAGGGTGAGCAGGTATGCAGTGAGGTACACGACTGTGGGGTCATCCTCAAGCAGTTGCTGCCCTTCCAATGCACGCATCCTGTCCATCCAAGCGGGACGGTCTCTCTGAAAGGGCGGAAAGAATCTGAGCGGAGTGTCGGCCACTTCTTCTTCGTAGATCTGACACAGGGCCCTCAATGCCTTGCGAGCGACGACTTGGCAGGTGTCTTTGAATCTGTGCCCAGCAGCAGTGACACTCCATTCCACATGGTGTGGACTGGATCCAATGTATACAGTCACGACACACTTCTCTGTGCCATGCTCGATGAATTCACGACCATCATACTCTGGCTGGCTCCTGATTCCGAGGCGGACTGTGCATGCTCTCAACAACTTGGGGAAACCATCTTCATTCTGGCAAAAGATGGTTTGGCAACGGACCTCCATCTGACTTCTGAGAGAAGGAAAGGGGAAAACATTTTTGAAATGAAGGGATGAGAGCAAGAATTTTTTTAAGAAAATAGTTTGGACTCAAAAACTTTTGGATCAGGCTAAGGGTTACGTCCTGCGGCCAACCTAACAGCTCCGATACCACCTGAAGCGTCCCCAATCCTCTGGGACTCAAATGTGATACAATTACTAGTCCCAGGAGGCTAGTAAACACATTTATACAACAGATGATCTCATATCTGCTTAAACGGGACAAACCTATAAAGGTGGCGATCAACTTTAAGAGTTGGTCCACAACTCGGGACATATCATCAGAGTGGGGCTGAAGCAGCCCGATATACGCAGCGAAGCAAATCAGCGGTCCAACAGCCACAGGCAAGGTTGGGAACAGTCGTAACTCTTACCCGATCTCCTTTTTCTGAAAAACAACAAATAAGCAAGGATGAGTACAAACGTACTCAGCAGCCCACCTTCACCCGCGGAATGGGGAAATCAGATATAATGCATGGAATATGTAGAGCTCAGGATATTTGCAGAAACAACAATATTTTATGCAGGGTTGTTTTGAAAAACATTTTGTATTTTGCAAAGTGCATCCTCTCCAAAAGGAGCAGGAAGTTTTTCAATATTAGAACAAAATCCCCTGGACTAAACCATCCAGGTATCTCAGCAGTTTCCCACTGGTTTTCCTTTTCAAAAACAGCTACTGAACTTCCCGTCCACCATAGCTCACGGCTCAACCGCTGAACCTTTTTTAAAAACCACTTTTCTCAAACGCATCCCCTTTTTTTTAAAACAAAACATTAATTGCCATACCATACCAGACTCATCCATTCCTGTGGACACAGACTATTCGAATAGGTTTTCAAACTCTGCGCAGAGGTGTACACTTTACCCACTAGTCCGGCTCTGTGATCTCATGATCAATGAGATCCGAATCCGACTCTCTTTCTTTCCCTGCACGTCCTAACCTTAACGGTTATCCGGAAGGAGTCAGGCCACCATCATGTCCAAACCGGACAAAACTTTCCCCCTCCTTATCCTCCCGGTGCTCCCCAGCCTTCATAACCCTGGGGTTGGACCGTACAAGTTCAGATTGAGTGACTGCCCACACAGTCTCGAGTGGTTGTACTATTAAAGAGTACAGGTAGTGAAGATGACAAACCGGTCCTTATATGAGGGGACAATCCTTCTGCTCACGCCTAAACCAGCTGAGCCAACACCTTAGGCCCTCCCCTAAACCAGGGAGTCCCTGATCATCCCACTCACAAGGTGATAAGGGTGAAAACCCTTCATCACACACATTTTGGAAAGCATTTTCTTTTGAAAACTCACACCTGTTCTCAAATCATTTGGAACATATATATCAGGGATTGATTGCGGCAAGCGGCTGGGTGGCCATAATAACTTGTCTCAAAATCATATCATGCATAAAATAACAGGCTGAGGGTTGTGGTTGAAAAATCATAGGTAATTTATGCATCAAAGGGATCCAGTGAGCTTGCCGTGCTTATTCGGCGAAGGGGGAAGGGGAGCTCGCGGAACTGGCTTCTGGCTCCACCGCCTAGCGTAGACTTGCAGATCTGGCCTCCACGAGACAGCACGAACGCTCCGATAACTATGCAACATGAACAAGCAAACATACAAACGAGCAAGTATACCAACAAATATTTAGTATAGTGGTCAGAATAGCGGTATATGGATGGGTAGAGTCTTGAGTAGAATCTGTGTCATGTGGTGTTGTGATATTACTGGTGGTGGAGCGGAGGTGCTTACCAGGAGGGTGGACTGGAGGCGAAGCGACACTATGTGTGTAGCCGGCAGAGCGGAGTAACTGAGTGGGTGGGGTGTTTGCCTTGGCTGAGGGTGTTGAGTGTGTGTGGAGAGGGAGAGGGTAGCTGGGTGTATTTATAGCTGAGTGTAGGTGGTGTAGCACAGTGAAGTTCACTGTTGGTGAGAATAGTGACGAATGAATCGTCTGACTTAGTATGGACAGGAGAGTTATAGGCAGAATATGGGACAAGAGTATTTTGGGAGTTTTCTGGAATATGGGCCATGCTTAAGGGATGACATGGTTGGATAGGGAATAGTTTGATAAGAATTTAGAAACAAGAATTATTGGAATCTGAGTTTGGAAGCCTGGTTCAAAGGAATCTCAAAGTTAAGCATGCTCAACTTGGAGAAACCTAGGATGGGTGACCAGATGGGAAGTTCCCACTGGAAGGAAAATCACAGTCACCGGAGTTCGTATGATTGGAACATGGGTCTGGCTGGTCTTAGGTGGACTGGACAGCATGATGGATGAGTAGTTGAAATTTGGGATGACTAGATGACGATGAATAGTAACGATGATTAGTAACGATGAATAGTGGCGATGGAAAAGTAATTATAGATATCATCGATGAATAGTAACGATGATGAATAGTAATGATAAATAGTAACGATGATGAATAGTGTATGTGAATAGTAACGATAAATAGTAATGGTGAATAGTGATAGTGAATAGTTCGTATGAACGAACGATGAACGATGAATAGGAACTATGAACGAACGGACGAACGATCGAATGATCGGACGAACGAACGATCGGAATTTCGGCAGCATAACGGCAGGAAAAGATTATTTGGATGAACGAACGGACGAACGATCGAATGATCGTACGAACGAACGATCGGAATTTCGGCAGCATAACGGCA
Organism: Zea mays; assembly: GCF_902167145.1. Lineage (NCBI taxonomy): Eukaryota > Viridiplantae > Streptophyta > Magnoliopsida > Poales > Poaceae > Zea > Zea mays. Next base: position 24,369,183 of record NC_050100.1, on the reverse strand, counting down.
GGACAAAGATTATCTGGAAGAATGATGAATAGGGACTATGAACGAACGATGAACGATGAATAGGAACTATGAACGAACGATGAACGATCGAATGATCGAACGAACGAACGATCGGAATTTCGGCAGCATAACAGTAGGAAAAAGATTATTTGGACGAACGAACGGACGAACGATCGAACGATCGGACGAACGAACCGTGAACGATCGGACGAACGATCGAACGATCGGACGAACGAACGAACAAACTAAGAACAGGGGACGAACGATCGAAGAACGATCGAACGATCCTTGTGCTAGTGTGTGCTTGTGTGGAACATGGAGTGGGTGTGTGTGGGGGGGGAGAGAGCTGCCATGAAATGGCTTGGGGTGGGATGAGAGGAGGCCCTTGCCCCTCTATTTATAGCCATGGTGGGGGGATTAGGGGGAGGGATGAGAGGATTAGTGGGAGGATGAGATGATTAGTGGGAGGTTAGCATGTATTTGTCTTGTATAAGTGAGATTAGCTTGTAGAGCTCACCGTATGACACTGGAGGCATACGTATACGTATGAGCATGAGGAAAGTTATGAAGAAAATATTTGTAGGGACTTGAAAAATGACTCTGAAGGTATTTCTCAAGAGGAAAATACCTGGAGATATATTGGTAGAATATTTGGGCAGTATTTCTGGAAAGAACTTGAAGAGGATCACTAGGGAAATATCTGGGCAATATTTCTGTAAACAATTTGAGGGGGATCACTGGGGAAATATTTGTAGGATATTTTGAGGAGGATTTTAGAGAGAATATAGACCACTATACTTTATTTGTTGATATCAACTCGCAAACAAACATTTTGAAATGAAATTTGAAATTCATTTTGAATTTAGAGCGAGTTTGAGAAAATTTCAGGATTTGAATTTTTGGGATGCTACAAAGACTCTATATGCCCTTGTGTTTGAGTCATAACCAAGTAAAAAGCCTTCTACAGCCTTAGGAGCAAATTTAGATTTTCTATCTCTTTTAACAAGAATAAAACATTTGCTACCTAATACTCTAAAATATGAAACATTGGGCTTTTTACCGGTTAGGAGTTCATATGATGTCTTCTTGAGGATTCGGTGAAGGTAGAGACGGTTGATGGCGTAGCAAGCAGTGTTGATTGCTTCCGCCCAAAACCGGTCCAGAGTCTTGTACTCATCAAGCATGGTCCTCGCCATATCAAGTAGAGTTCGATTCTTCCTCTCCACTACACCATTTTGTTGTTGTGTGTAGGGAGAAGAGAACTCATGCTTGATGCCCTTGTCTTTAAGAAAGCCTTCTATCTAAGAGTTCTTGAACTCCGTCCCGTTGTCACTTCTAATCTTTTTGATCCTTAAGCCAAACTCATTTTGAGCCTGTCTCAAGAATCCCTTTAAAGTCTCTTGGGTTTGAGATTTATCCTGCAAAAAGAACACCCAAGTGAAGCGAGAATAATCATCCACAATAACTAGACAGTACTTACTCCCGCCGATGCTTTTGTAAGCAATCGGGCCAAATAGGTCCATGTGGAGTAGCTCAAGCGGCCTGTTAGTCATCATGATGTTCTTATGTGGATGATGAACACCAACTTGCTTCCCTGCTTGACATGCGCTACAAATCCTGTCTTTCTCAAAATGAACATTTGTTAGTCCCAAAATGTGCTCTCCCTTTAGAAGCTTATGAAGATTCTTCATCCCAACGTGGGCTAGTCGGCGATGCCAGAGCCAACCCATGTTAGTCTTAGCAATTAAGCAAGTATCGAGTTCAACTCTATTAAAATCAACTTAGTATAGCTGACCCTCTAATACTCCCTTAAATGCTACAGAATCATTACTTCTTCTAAAGACAGTAACACCTATATCCGTAAAAAGACAGTTGTAACCCATTTTGCATAATTGAGAAACTAAAAGCAAGTTATAATCTAAAGAATCTACAAGAAAAACATTGGAAATAGAATGGTCAGGTGATATAGCAATTTTACCAAGTCCTTTGACCAAACCTTGATTTCCATCCCCGAATGTGATAGCTCTTTGGGAATCATGGTTTTTCTCGTAGGAGGAGAACATCCTTTTTTCCCAGTCATGTGGTTTGTGCACCCGCTATCAATGACCCAACTTGAGCCCCCAGATGCATAAACCTACAAAACAAATTTAGGCCTTGTTCTTAGGTACCCAAACGGTCTTGGGTCCTTTGACATTAGAAACAAGCACCTTGGGTACCCAAACACAAGTCTTTGAGCCCTTGTGTTTGGCCCCAACATATTTGGCAACTACTTTGCCTGATTTGTTAGTTAAAACATAAGAAGCATCAAAAGTCTTAAATGAAATGTTATGATCATTTGATGCACTAGGAGATTTCTTTTTAGGCATTTTAACATGGGTAGAACGCCTAGAGCTAGAAGCCTCATTCTTATAAATAAAAGCATGGTGAGAAGCAGAATGAGTCTTCTTAGCATGAATTCTCCTAATCTTATCCTCAGGATAACCAGCAGGATATAAAATATAGCCCTCGTTATCCTGAGGCATGGGAGCCTTGCCCTTAACAAAATTAGACAATCTTTTAGGGGCATTGAGCTTAACATTGCCTCCCTGTTGGAAGTCAATGTCATCCTTAATGCCAGGGTGTCTCCCACTATAGAGCATGCTTTTAGCAAATTTAAATTTTTCATTTTCTAAGTCATGCTCATTAATCTTTAAAAGGGAAATAGGCTTACACCTTTTCCTATCTGAATTTTGGTGGTTGAATTGCCCAACACAAATAATTAAACTAACTAGTTTGCTCTAGATTATAAGTTTTACAGGTGCCAAAGGTTCAACACAAACCAATAAAAAGTCCAAGAAAGGGTTCAAATAAAAAGAGCAAAAGACAACCCAAAGGCAGCCCTGGTCTGGCGCACCGGACTGTCCGGTGTGCCACTGGACAGTGTCCGGTGCACCAGGGAACCCAACTCCAAACTTGCCACCTTCGGGAATTTGGGAGGCCGCTCCGCTATAATTCACCGGATTGTCCGGTGTAGCACCGGACTGTCCGGTGTGCTAGCGGAGCAACAACTACTTCGCGCCAATAGTCGTTTGCAGAGGAACAGTGAAAGTGAACAGTGCGCGCCTACGCGCGCAGAAGTCAGAGCAGCGCTAGAAGGCGCACCGGACTGTCCGGTGACCCAGTTGTCAGAAGCTCCAACGGTCAGAACCCAACGGCCTGGTGACGTGGCTGGCGCACCGGACAGTGTCCGGTGGCGCACCGGACTGTCTGGTGCGCCATGCGACAGAAGCCCTCACCAACGGTTCTTTTGGTGGTTGGGGCTATAAATACCCCCCAACCACCACACTTCAATGTATCCAAGTTTTCAGCCATCAAACCTCATACAAGAGCTCCATACTTCATTCAAAGACACAAACAAGAGATCAAATCCTCTCCCAAGTCCAAAGATCATTCCAATCAAATAGTGACTAGTGAGAGAGACAATTGTGTTCATTTGAGTTCTTGCGCTTGGATCGCTTTTCTTATTCCTTCTTTCTTGTTTCCAACTCAATTGTAATCAAGGCAAGAGACACCAATTGTGTGGTGGTCCTTGTGGGGACTTAGTGTCCCGATTGATTGAGAAGAGAAGCTCACTCGGTCTAGGTGACCGTTTTGAGAGAGGGAAAGGGTTGAAAGAGACCCGGTCTTTGTGACCACCTCAACGGGAAGTAGGTTTGCAAGAACCGAACCTCGGTAAAACAAATCACTGTGTCATCCGCTCTTATTTGCTTGTGATTTGTTTTCGCCCTCTCTTTCAGACTCAATTATATTTCTAACGCTAACCCTGGCTTGTAGTTGTGCTTAATCTTTATAAATTTCAGATTTGCCTATTCACCCCCTCTAGGTGACTTTCAATTGGTATCAGAGCCCGGTGCTTCATTAGAGTCTAACCGCTCGAAGTGGTGTCGGGAGCATCCGCCATGAGGGAGATCGGGACCAGCGACAAGTCCGCAAGCTCGGGGAGAACACATTCAAGGGAGTCCGCCCACAAGCACAAGGAGGAATCCTCTTCCTCCATCAAGTCCCAACGGAAGGGTGACAAGAAGAAGAAGAAGATGAAGAAGGTGGTCTACTACGAGACCGACTCTTCGTCACCCTCCACCTCCGGCTCGGAATCGGCATCCGCCACTTCTAAGCGCCAAGAGCGCAAGAAGTTTAGTAAGATGCCCCTTCGCTATCCTCGCATTCCAAAACACACTCCATTACTTTCCGTCCCATTAGGCAAACCGCCTATGTTTGATGGTGAAGATTATTCTATGTGGAGTGATAAAATGAAGCATCACCTAAGCTCACTCCACAAAAGCATATGGGATATTGTTGAGTATGGAGCGCAGGTACCAAAGAAGGGAGACAAGGATTATGATTCGGAGGAGGTCGAACAAATCCAACACTTCAACTCCCAAGCCACCACTATACTCCTCGCTTCTCTAAGCCGAGAGGAGTATAACAAGGTGCAAGGGTTGAAGAGCGCCAAGGAGATTTGGGACGTGCTCAAGACCGCACAAGAAGGAGACGAGGTGACCAAGATCACCAAGAGGGAAACGATCGAGGGGGAGCTCGGTCGCTTCATGCTTCACCAAGGAGAGGAGCCACAAGCCATGTATAACCGGCTCAAGACCTTGGTGAACCAAGTGCGCAACCTCGGGAGCACCAAATGGGATAACCATGAAATGGTCAAGGTTATTCTTAGATCACTCGTTTTCCTAAACCCTACTCAAGTTCAATTAATTCGTGGTGATCCAAGATATAAACTAATGTCTCCCGAGGAAGTGATAGGAAAATTTGTGAGCTTTGAATTGATGATCAAAGGCTCCAAGAAAATCAGCGAGCAAGGCGCCACCTCAACACCCGAGGTGCAACCCGTCGCATTCAAGGCGACGGAAGAAGAAAAGAAGGACTCTACACCAAGTAGGATCCCCATCGACGCCTCCAAGCTCGACAATGAGGAAATGGCACTCATCATCAAGAGCTTCCGCCAAATCCTCAAGCAAAGGAGGGGGAAAGATTACAAGCCCCGTTCCAAGAAGGTGTGCTACAAGTGTGGTAAGCCCGGTCATTTTATCGCTAAATGTCCTTTGTCTAGTGATAGTGACAGGGATAACGACAAGAGGGGAAAGAGGAAGGAGAAGAAGATGTACTGCAAGAAGAAGGCCGGCGATGCCCATGTTTGCCGGGAGTGGGACTCCGACGAGAGCTCCACCGACTCCTCCTCCGACGAGGAGGACGCCACAAACATCGCCGTCAACAAGGGCCTTCTTTTCCCCAACGTCGGTCACAAGTGCCTCATGGCAAAGGACGGCAAGAAGAAGAAGAAGGTAAAATCAAGATCCTTCACTAAGTATGCAACCTCTAGTGATGAAGAAAATTCTAGTGATGATGAGGATAACTTGCTTACTCTTTTTGCCAATCTTAACATGCAACAAAAAGAGAAATTGAATGAATTGATTAGTGCTATTCATGAGAAGGATGAACTCTTCGATAGCCAAGAGGACTTCCTTATTAAAGAAAACAAAAAACATGTTAAGGTTAAAAATGCTTATGCTCTAGAGGTAGAAAAATGTGAAAAATTAACTAGTGAGCTAAGCACTTGCCATGACACTATTTCCAACCGTAGAATTGAGAATGCTAATTTGATTGCTAAGGTTGAGAAGTCAAATATTTGTGATGATTCAATTGCCAATCTTAGAAATGATAATGCTAGTTTAATTGCTAAGATTGAAAAATTGAATGCCTCTCTTGCTAGCCTTAGAAATGAGAATGAAAAATTAATTGCTAAGGCTAAAGACTTAGATGTTTGCAATGCTTCTATTTCCAATCTTAGAGATGAGAATGCTATTTTACATGCTAAGATTGTTGAATTAAATGATTGCAAACCCTCTACATCTAGCGTAGATCATGTTTCTATTTGTACTAGATGTAGAGGTATTAACATTGATGCTATTCATGATCACCTTGCTATGATTAAACAACAAAATGATCATATAGCTAAACTATATGGTAAAATTGCCGAGCATGAACTAGAAAATGAGAAATTTAAATTTGCTCGTAGCATGCTTTATAGTGGGAGACGCCCTGGCATTAAGGATGACATTGGCTTCCAACAGGGAGACAATGTCAAGCTTAATGCTCCTCCTAAAAGATTTTCTAATTTTGTTAAGGGCAAGGCTCCCATGCCTCAGGATAACAAAGACTATATTTTATATCCTGCTGGTTATCCTGAGGATAAGATTAGGAGAATTCATGCAAAGAAGACTCATTCTCATCATGCTTTTATTTACAAGAATGAGGCTTCTAGATCTAGGCGTTTTACACATGTTAAAATGCCTAAGAAATCTCCTGTTGCATCAAATGATCATAACATTTCATTTAAGACTTTTGATGCTTCCTATGTGCTCACTAATAAATCAGGCAAAGTAGTTGCTAAATATGTTGGGGGCAAACACAAGGGGTCAAAGACTTGTGTTTGGGTACCCAAGGTGCTTGTTTCTAATGTCAAAGGACCCAAGACCGTTTGGGTACCTAAGAACAAGGCCTAAATTTGTTTTGTAGGTTTATGCATCCGGGGGCTCAAGTTGGATCATCGACAGCGGGTGCACAAACCACATGACTGGGGAGAAAAAGATGTTCTCCTCCTATGAGAAAAACCAAGATCCCCAACGAGCTATCACATTCGGGGATGGAAATCAAGGTTTGGTCAAAGGATTGGGTAAAATTGCTATATCACCTGACCATTCTATTTCCAATGTTTTTCTTGTAGATTCATTAGATTATAATTTGCTTTCTGTTTCTCAATTATGCAAAATGGGCTACAATTATCTTTTTACGGATGTAGGTGTTACTGTCTTTAGAAGAAGTGATGATTCAGTAGCATTTAAGGGAGTGTTAGAGGGTCAGCTATACTTAGTTGATTTTAATAGAGCTAAACTCGACACTTGCTTAATTGCTAAGACTAACATGGGTTGGCTCTGGCATCGCCGACTAGCCCATGTTGGGATGAAGAATCTTCATAAGCTTCTAAAGGGAGAGCACATTTTGGGACTAACAAATGTTCATTTTGAGAAAGACAGAGTTTGTAGCGCATGTCAAGCAGGGAAGCAAGTTGGTGTTCATCATCCACACAAGAACATCATGACGACTGACAGGCCACTTGAGCTACTCCACATGGACCTATTCGGCCCGATAGCTTACATAAGCATCGGCGGGAGTAAGTACTGTCTAGTTATTGTGGATGATTATTCTCGCTTCACTTGGGTGTTCTTTTTGCAGGATAAATCTCAAACCCAAGAGACCTTAAAGGGATTCTTGAGACGGGCTCAAAATGAGTTTGGCTTGAGGGTCAAGAAAATTAGGAGCGACAATGGGACGGAGTTCAAGAACTCTCAAATTGAAGGCTTTCTTGAGGAGGAGGAGGGCAACAAGCATGAGTTCTCTTCTCCCTACACGCCACAACAAAATGGTGTAGTGGAGAGGAAGAATAGAACTCTATTGGACATGGCAAGGACCATGCTTGATGAATACAAGACTTCAGATCGGTTTTGGGCCGAGGCGGTCAACACCGCTTGCTACGCCATCAACCGATTATATCTACACTGAATCCTCAAGAAGACATCTTATGAACTCCTCACCGGTAAAAATCCCAATGTTTCATATTTTAGAGTCTTTGGTAGCAAATGCTTTATTCTTGTTAAAAGAGGTAGAAAATCCAAATTTGCTCCTAAGGCTGTAGAAGGCTTTTTACTTGGTTATGACTCAAACACAAGGGCATATAGAGTCTTTAACAAGTCCACTGGACTAGTTGAAGTCTCATATGACATTGTGTTTGATGAGACTAACGGCTCTCAAGTAGAGCATGTTGATCTTGATGAGCTAGATGATGAAGAGGCTCCGTGCGTCATGCTAAGGAACATGTCCATTGGGGATGTGTGTCCTAAGAAATCCGATGAGCCTCCACATATACATGATCAACCATCTTCCTCCATGCAAGCATCTCCACCAACCCAAGATGAGGATCAAGCTCAAGATAATGAAGATGAAGATCAAGAGGAGCCACCTCAAGAGGAGGACAATGATCAAGGGGGAGATGCTAATGGTCAAGACAAGGAAGATGATGAGGGTCCAAGACCGCCTCACCCAAGAGTCCACCAAGCAATCCAACGAGATCACCCCGCGAACACCATCCTCGGTGATATTCATAAGGGTGTAACCACTCGATCTCATGTTGCTCACTTTTGTGAACATTACTCTTTTGTTTCCTCTATTGAGCCACACGGGATAGAGGAAGCACTTCAAGATTCGGATTGGGTGTTGGCAATGCAAGATGAGCTCAACAACTTCACGAGGAATGAGGTATGACATTTAGTTCCACGTCCTAACCAAAATGTTGTAGGAACCAAGTGGGTCTTCCGCAACAAACAAGATGAGCATGGTGTGGTGACAAGGAACAAAGCCCGACTTGTGGCCTAGGGATATTCACAAGTTGAAGGTTTGGATTTCGGTGAAACCTATGCACCCGTAGCTAGTCTTGAGTCAATTCACATTTTACTTGCCTATGCTACTTACCATGGCTTCAAACTTTATCAAATGGACGTGAAGAGTGCCTTCCTCAATGGACCAATCAAGGCGCTTTATGGGCTCAAGCAAGCCCCAAGAGCATGGTATGAATGCCTAAAAGATTTTCTTATCGCTAATGGCTTCAAAGTCGGAAAAGCCGATCCTACTCTCTTTACTAAAACAATTGCAAATGATTTGTTTGTATGCCAAATTTATGTTGATGATATTATTTTTGGGTCTACTAACAATTCTACTTGTGAAGAGTTTAGTAGGATAATGGTTAAAAATTCGAGATGTCTATGATGGGGGAGTTGAAGTACTTCTTAGGATTTCAAGTGAAGCAACTCCAAGAGGGCACCTTCATTAGCTAAACGAAGTACATTCAAGATATACTCACCAAGTTTGGGATGAAGGATGCCAAGCCCATCAAGACACCCATGGGAACAAATGGACATCTCGACCTCGACACGGGAGGTAAATCCATAGATCAAAAGGTATATCGGTCGATGATAGGTTCTTTACTCTATTTATATGCTTCACGACCGGATATTATGCTTTCCGTATGCATGTGTGCAAGATTCCAAGCCGATCCTAAGGAAGTTCACCTTAGGGCCGTGAAACGAATCTTGAGATATTTAGTTTATACTCCTAAGTTTGGCCTTTGGTACCCCAGGGGATCCACTTTTGATTTAATTGGTTATTCAGATGCTGATTGGGCAGGGTGTAAGATTGATAGAAAGAGCACATCAGGGACTTGCCAGTTCTTGGGAAGATCTCTGGTGTCTTGGGCTTCTAAGAAACAAAATTCTGTAGCTCTTTCTACCGCCGAAGCCGAGTATATTGCCGCAGGCCATTGTTGCGCGCAATTGCTTTGGATGAGGCAAACCCTTAGGGACTATGGTTACAAATTAACTAAAGTTCCTCTCCTATGTGATAATGAGAGTGCAATCTGCATGGCGGATAATCCCGTTCAGCACAGGCGCACTAAACATATAGCCATTCGATATCACTTTTTGAGGGATCACCAACAACGTGGAGATATCGAAATTTCTTACATTAACACCAAAGATCAATTAGCCGATATCTTTACCAAGCCATTAGATGAGAAAACATTTACCAAACTTAGGCATGAGCTAAATATTCTTGATTCTAGGAATTTTGATTGATATTTTGCACTCATAGCTCATTTATATATCTTTGATCATATCTCTTTCATGTGCTATGACTAATGTGTTTTCAAGTGAATATGATGCTTAGTCATAGATTGAAAGGGAAATGAAGTCCTCGGCGAAGACAAAAGGCTTCCACTCCACTCCACTCCATCGAACTATTCATCCTTCGTCATCGCTCCACAACGCTCTCCAAATTGGTATAATCTTCACTCCTATATTATTTACCAAAGGGGGAGAAAGTTTGACAAATGGCTTATATTTCACTCACAAGTATCCGTTTTTGGCGATTCATGCCAAAGGGGGAGAAAGTATTAGCCCAAAGCAAAAGGACCGCACCACCACCAATTTCAAAAATTTGTAGTCTTTCAATTTATATTAAAGAAGTGTTTTTAAAGATATTCAAATTGGTATCTTATTTTTAATATAATTTCAAATTGGTATACCCTCTTCAAAATTAATATCTAAAACCCTCTTGAACACTAAGAGGAAGATTTCATTAAAAGGGAGTTTTGTTTAGTCAAAGGAAAAGCATTTGAAACAGGGGGAGAAAATTTCATATCTTGAAAAAGCTTCTCAAAATCTTATTCATATACCTTTGACTATTTGCAAAAGACTTTGAAAAGAATTTCCAAAACATTTGCAAAACAAAACAAGTGGTGCAAGCGTGGTCCAAAATTTTAAATAAGAAGAAAACCATCCATGCATATCTTATGAAATGAATATTGGTTTAATTCCAAGTAACCTTTGCACTTACATTATGCAAACTAGTTCAATTCAGCACTTTTATATTTGCTTTGGTTTGTGTTGGCATCAATCACCAAAAAGGGGGAGATTGAAATGGAAATAGGCTTACACCTTTTCCTATATGAATTTTGGTGGTTGAATTGCCCAACACAAATAATTGAACTAACTAGTTTGCTCTAGATTATAAGTTTTACAGGTGCCAAAGGTTCAACACAAACCAATAAAAAGTCCAAGAAAGGTTTCAAATAAAAAGAGCAAAAGACAACCCAAAGGCAGCCCTGGTCTGGCGCACTGGACTGTCCGGTGTGCCACTGGACAGTGTCCGGTGCACCAGGGAACCCAACTCCAAACTTGCCACCTTCGGGAATTTGGGAGGCCGCTCCGCTATAATTCACCGGACTGTCCGGTGTAGCACCGGACTGTCCGGTGTGCCAGCGGAGCAACGACTACTTCGCGCCAACGGTCGTCTGCAGAGGAACAGTGAAAGTGAACAGTGCGCGCCTGCGTGCGCAGAAGTCAGAGCAGCGGTAGAAGGCGCACCGGACAGTGAATAGTGACTATCTGGTGCACCACCGGACTGTCCGGTGACCCAGTTGTCAGAAGCTCCAACGGTCAGAACCCAACGGCCTGGTGACGTGGCTGGCGCACCGGACTGTCCGGTGCGCCATGTGACAGAAGCCCTCACCAATGGTTCTTTTGGTGGTTGGGGCTATAAATACCCCCCAACCACCACACTTCAATGTATCCAAGTTTTCAGCCATCAAACCTCATACAAGAGCTCTAGACTTCATTCAAAGACACAAACAAGAGATCAAATCCTCTCCCAAGTCCAAAGATCATTCCAATCAAATAGTGACTAGTGAGAGAGACAATTGTGTTCATTTGAGTTCTTGCGCTTGGATCGCTTTTCTTCTTCCTTCTTTCTTGTTTCCAACTCAATTGTAATCAAGGCAAGAGACACCAATTGTGTGGTGGTCCTTGTGGGGACTTAGTGCCCCGATTGATTGAGAAGAGAAGCTCACTCGGTCTAGGTGACCGTTTTGAGAGAGGGAAAGGGTTGAAAGAGACCTGGTCTTTGTGACCACCTCAACGGGTAGTAGGTTTGCAAGAACCGAACCTCGGTAAAACAAATCACCGTGTCATCCGCTCTTATTTGCTTGTGATTTGTTTTCGCCCTCTCTTTCGGACTCAATTATATTTCTAACGCTAACCCCGGCTTGTAGTTGTGCTTAAACTTTATAAATTTCAGATTTGCCTATTCACCCCCCTCTAGGCGACTTTCAATCTTAGCACTAAGTTGAGCTATGTGATCATTTTGTTGTTTAATTAAAGCTAGGTGATCATGAATAGCATCAACATTAATATCTCTACATCTAGTACAAATAGAAACATGAGCAACAGTGGATTTAGAGGGTTTGCAAGCATTTAATTCATCAATCTTAGCATGTAAAATAGCATTCTCATCTCTAAGATTGGAAATAGAAATATTACAAACATTTAAATCTTTAGCCTTAGCAATTAATTTTTCATTCTCAATTTTAAGGCTAGAGAGTGATACATTCAACTTGTCAATCTTAGTAATCAAACTAGCATTATCATTTCTAAGACTAACAATTGAATCATCACAAACATCTAACTTTTCAACCTTAGCAATTAATTTAGCGTTCTCATCTCTAAGGTTGGAAATAATATCATGGCAAGTGCTTAGCTCACTAGTTAATTTTTCACATTTTTTACTTCCTGAGCATAAGCATTTTTAACCTTAACATGCTTCTTATTTTCCTTAATAAGGAAGTCCTCTTGGCTATCCAAGAGTTCATCCTTCTCATGAATAGCACCTATCAATTCATTTAATTTTTCTTTTTGTTGCATGTTTAGGTTGGCAAAAAGCGCAAGCAAATTATCTTCATCATCACTAGAGTTTTCCTCATCACTAGATGTTGCATATTTAGTGGAGGCTCTAGATTTTACCTTCTTTTTGCCGTCCTTTGCCATGAGGCACTTGTGGCTGATGTTGGGGAAGAGAAGGCCTTTGTTGACAGTGATGTTTGTGGCGTCCTCATCGGAGGAGGAGTCGGTGGAGCTCTCGTCGGAGTCCCATTCCCGACAAACATGGGTATCGCCGCCCTTCTTCTTGTAATATTTCTTCTTCTCCTTCCTTCTTCCCTTCTTGTCGTCGCCCCTGTCACTATCACTTGATAATGGACATTTAGCAATGAAATGACCGGGCTTACCACACTTGTAGCAAACTTTCTTAGAGCGGGGCTTTAGTCCTTCCCCCTCCTTTGCTTGAGGATTTGGCAAAAACTCTTGATAATGAGCGCCATCTCCTCATTGTCGAGCTTGGAGGCGTCGATGGGGAGCTTACTTGATGTAGACTCTTCTTTCTTCTCCTCCGTTGCTTTGAAGGCAACGGGTTGCACCTCGGATGTGGAGGTGGCACCTCGCTCAATGATTTGTTTGGAGCCTTTGATCATCAATTCAAAGCTCACAAACTTTCCTATGACTTCCTCGAGAGACATTAGCTTATATATCGGATCACCACGAATTAATTGAACTTGAGTAGGATTAAGAAAAACGAGTAATCTAAGAATAACCTTGACCATTTCATGGTCATCCCATTTGGTGCTCCCGAGGTTGCGCACTTGGTTCACCAAGGTCTTGAGCCGGTTGTACATGGCTTGTGGTTCCTCTCTTTGGTCGAGCATAAATCGACCGAGCTCCCCCTCGATCATTTCCTGCTTGGTGATCTTGGTCACCTCATCTCCTTCGTGCGCGGTCTTGAGCACGTCCCAAATTTCCTTTGCACTTTTCAACCCTTGCACCTTATTATACTCCTCTCGACTTAGAGAGACGAGGAGTATAGTAGTGGCTTGGGAGTTGAAGTGCTGGATTTGGGCAACCTCGTCCGAATCATAGCCTTCATCCCCTACAGATGGTACCTGTGCTCCAAACTCAACAACATCCCAAATACTAGTGTGGAGTGAGGTTAGGTGATGCCTCATTTTATCACTCCACATACAATAATCTTCACCGTAAAAAACCGGTGGTTTGCCTAATGGGACGGAAAGTAATGGAGTACGTTTGGAATTGCGAGGGTAGCGTAAGGGGATCTTACTAAACTTCTTGCGCTCTTGGCGCTTAGAAGTAACGGACGGCGTGTCAGAGCCGGAGGTGGAAGGCGACGAAGAATCGGTCTCGTAGTAGACCACTTTCTTCATTTTCTTCTTCTTGTCGCTACTCCGGTGCGACTTGACGCGGGGAGGTGATTCCTCCCTCTTCTTGTTGCCGGACTCCCCCGATGGAGCTTTCCCGTGGCTTGTGGCGGGCTTCTCGCCGGTCACCATCTCCTTCTTGCCATGAGCTCCCGACATCACTTCGAGCGGTTAGGCTCTAATGAAGTACCGGGTTCTGATACCAATTGAAAGTCGCCTAGAGGGGGGGGGGTGAATAGGCAAATCTGAAATTTATAAACTTTAAGCACAACTACAAGTTGGGGTTAGCGTTAGAAATATAATCGAGTCCAAAAGAGAGGGCGAAAACAAATCACAAGCGAATAAGGCGAATGACACGGTGATTTGTTTTACCGAGGTTCGGTTCTTGCAAACCTACTCCCTGTTGAGGTGGTCACAAAGACCGAGTCTCTTTCAACCCTTTCCCTCTCAAACGGTCACTTAGACCAAGTGAGCTTATCTTCTCAATCAATTGGGACACTTAGTCCCCACAAGGACCACCACACAATTGGTGTCTCTTGCTTTGATTACAAAGATCTTGGAAACAAGAAATAGGGAAGAAGAAAAGTGATCCAAGCGCAAGAGCTCAAAAGAACACGGCAAAACTCTCTCTTCTAGTCACTAAATGCTTTGAGTGGAATTGGGACTTGGAGAGATTTTGATTCACTCTATTTGTGTCTTGTATTGAATGCACTAGCTCTTGTATTGAATGAGTTGGCTGAAAAACTTGGATGCCTTGAAGTGTGGTGGTTGGGGGTTATTTATAGCCTCAACCACCAAAGTGGCCGTTGGGAAAGGCTGCTGTCGAAGGGCGCACCGGACAGTCCGGTGCGCCAGCCACGTCACCCAACCGTTAGGGTTCGACCGTTGAAGCTCTGACATGTGGGGCCACCGGACAGTCCGGTGGTGCACCGGGCAGTCACTGTTCACTGTCCGATGCGCCTTCTAGCGCTGCTCTGACTTCTGCGCGCGCTGTCCGCGCACTGTTCACTTTTGCAGACGACCGTTGGTGCTGTTAGCCGTTGCTCCGCATGGCACACCGGACAATCTGGTGCTACACCGGACAGTCCGGTGAATTATAGTGGAGAGACATTCCCAGAAACCCGAAGGTGGCAAGTTCGAAGTTGATCTCCCTGGTGCACCGGACGCTGTCCGGTGGCACAGCGGACAGTCCGGTGTGCCAGACCAGGGCAACCTTCGGTTGGTTTTGCTCCTTTCTATTTGAACCCTTTCTTGGACTTTATACTGATTTGTGTTGAACATTTGGCACCTGTAGAACTTATAATCTAGAGCAAACTAGTTAGTCCAATTATTTGTGTTGGGCAATTCAACCACCAAAATCATTTAGGAAAAGGTTTGAGCCTATTTCCCTTTCACTTAACAACTGTTTTCACCCTACACTATGCACATACCCTAAGTGACACGTAATCCATACCTTATCAAGATTTCATTCATCTCATCAGGGCTTAGATGTTTAATCAAAAAGCAACAAGAGCGAGGCCTACCAAATGTTTAACTATAACAATATATAATTCATCAGTTTAAACTCTGCAAAACACACCCAATCAAATCACCCTCACATCCATATCCTACACTAAGGAAGATAAGGAGACAAGGTATGTTTTTTCAAGAAAGATAAGGAGACAAGGTAAATTTTATGCTTATTTTAACCAAACAATATATATTTTAATCGCAACATATAACTCACAATTGCTTACAATTTACATTAGTTTTTCATAGTGTCGGGTACCTAGGAATTAGGTGCCCAAAGTAGGCCCAAGACTATCGACGACCCACTTGTCGACCAAGTCGCTATCGAGCAACCCTGTGAGGCGGAGCGGTCGACCAAGTCTCTACAGATCAACCTTGCGAGGCGGAGCAGCCGATCAAGTCTCTGTCGAGCAACCCTGCAAGGCGAAGCGGCCGACCAAGTCTCTACCAAGAAATCATGTGAGGCAGAGCGACCCACCAAGTCTTTGTAGAGCAACCCTTCGTGGCGGAGGTGCCACACAAATCCTTGCCGAGCAGCTCAGCGAGGCGGAGGCCCCGACCAGGTACCGTTGACCCACGTCAGCAATGGTATGACGTGTTATCACTAGCTCGAGGCTACTGTCGGGGACCAGATCCCTAGGCCCTAGGGGGCCACGAGTTAGAGGGAGGATGGAGGAAGGGTTCACCCCGATTAACCCCAAGGCACTAAGCCTGAGGGTCGGGCCAGGTAGAGTCGAAAGGGGTCAGGCAAACCAAGAGGAACCCACTCAAGTGGATTCTACGCCTAACCCGTGGACTGCCCCATCTTAAATGATCGGCTGCATTAAATACGCATTAGCGCCGAGTCGCGATAGAGAGTCGATCCTCCTTTCACTCATAGCCTGCGAACCCATACCTGAGCCCCACATATGGTCTAAGAAGCCATAGACCTATGGTCCATTCATGGCCTATCGATCCTAGAGTTGAGTCCTCTGATGATCTACACAATCTGCAACATGACGAGTGATACCAAGGCTTAGGCTAAGAAGAATGGTGTTAGCGCAATAGAGGAGGCATAATGATGACGCCTGGGTCTCCTGCCGCCCACGCGCATCATCACGCCCGACTTAAAGATCCCGACAAAGCACTCAAAAGACAAGGGCAAATACCGAGGGACATGTTTCTACCAAGGATAGAACCCTTCGTTTTACCACAACACAATAACTCCTTCCATGAGAAACCACTTGTAACCATCCCCCTCCTTAGTCTATAAAAGGGGAGGGTCGGATCAATCGAGGATAGATGGACGAGAACACACGCGACGGAGCAGCAACACTCAGACGACTTAGCTAGGTAGCGAACACCCGATGCGTAGTACCTTAGAACCAACAACACAGAGATACTTGGAAACTCTTCCCTCTCTCGCACGCTTGTAACAATATTATGAGCATTAAGCAATAGGGTGTTGGTAGCTCGATCCACCGAAGATTGGAAGTAGGGATGTTTAGCCCAAACTAGTATAAATCTTGCACCCACTGAGTACACCACCCGGATCCAGAATGAACATACACAAATTTACTCGTCCGTGCTAGTTCAAAACACCAACACAAACATGCCCACAAAACGACTGATAGTGAGGTAGTGCTAGTGAATTGGATCCACCCTAATAAGGACTTATATTTTTCTTTCCTCGAAGGCGTCTTAAGTAAGTCAATATAATATTGTATCATATGTGAAACTAGCTAAAATACACGAGCGACACGTGTGCATGAAGAAAAAACATATCCCTAAATTTTACCCTAATATTTTAATGTTTGTGGCAAAAATCTATATCTATCTATACTACTCTATAAGATCCTAATGTAGACCATGCACCGTGGTTCTATTGAAAGTGCATTCATCCCTTTTGTGGGTTTTAGTGATTTGGATAACAACACATTTAAAGGTCTAACAAGTTTGCTAAGTGTTGAACAAGAAATTCAGCATGATGAACATACTTGAATAGTGTATAATGATCAGTGAACAAAGGTTCAATACAAGGTTAAATAACAAATGAGACAATGCAAATGGATATAATACGGTCTATATATTGGTTTGAATATATGGACAACACCTGAGAAATCACAATGCATAAATATGATCATAATAGAGATTGAAGTGATTAAATAAGAGGATTGGTCAAGCCAAAGTGAATAAGATACGAGGAATCGTGAATTGACTTGACCATATTACTATTAGTCCATATATGCTTCTATGAGAATCAAACTAGAGCTTGATTGATCTTAGCATTTATATTTAGATGACATTCAAGCAAGGTTCACACTATCGAAGAAATGATTATCTCAATGGATGCTCAATATGATGTGACTCAAGAATGGCTTGATAGGGTGAAGATAGCAAGGAACGGGCTTCGAGGAACTAAGCGAAGGTGAATGCCAAGCGACGGCTTGTGTACCGAGGTACCATGGCTAAGGTGAAGAAGAGAGTACTTGCACTGAGTCGATGAACTAATTAGCTATGAAGAGTTATAATATGTTGATGCATCAGTAAGGTGACTTGAAGCAATGATTTGAACTTATATATGGTGATATGGTATAAGTCACGAGGTTTGATTTGTGTTTGTTTCAAAAGGTGAGACAAAGATGTTTGTGATCCTCATGAAGCAACGCCATGAAGAAATCACACATGAGACACCAATTACTCAAGGAGTTTACTTAATTATATTTTATTTAACTTGAGTATAGTAATCATCGTAATATCAATGGGAATCCAAAAAGAAGGTTGGTGTTTGCCAAAGATCAAGCCTCTATATTCAAAAACTATTTCGAAAAACCAAAATCACTTGGACACTCTGTGTTTGACTGTTGTTAGGATTGAGAAACTGAGTGTTTCTGTTGAAAAGCAGTTGAGCTTCTTCAACCGCAGTTGAGCTTCTTCAGCTGAGTTGAACTTTAGCCGAGTAGAACTTCTTCAACTGCAGTTGAGCTTTTTCAGCTCCAGTTGAGCTTTCTCAACTACAGTTGAACTTCAACTTCAATTGTGAACCTCTTTGACCATACACCAACTGCCTTCGGGGTAGTTGAACTAGGGTTTTCTCTCCTAAACTTTCTGGTCAAGACCAGTTGAACTGGTCCCTAGGGGCGGTTCAACCAGTCTCTGACCCCTCTGGCCAAATCGTCCAACAGTCTGTCAGTCAGACTAGCAGACAAGCTAACAGGTCTGCCAGGGGCGGTTCAACCGGTCTTGGTCAGTCTGACCAGACAGTGTAACGGTTTGCCAGTCAGGCTGACAGTCAGACCAGGGGCGGTGGGCGGTTCAACCGATCTTGGTCAGTTTGACCAGACTGTGCAGCAAACAGGCTGACAGTCAGACCAGGGCGGTTCAACCGGTCCTTCTCAGAAAATTCAGCCCAACGGCTAGTTTTGGAGCCCCACCTATATATAATCACTCCTACCTCTCTCCCACATTAAGAGCACGACTTGAACTCCATTTCTAACTTGAGAAACACCTCTCTCTCTCTCTCACACACACCTCTTGCTTCTCCCATTTCAAATCTTTGGAGAGAAATCTTTGAGTGAGATTGAGAGCTACATTTTTTGTGCTTCATCTCTAAATCCATCTTGCTCTTCTTCATTCGAGCTTTGGTACTACATCGAGTTATTTGTGGATTCATTACTCTTGGAGATTCTAGCTTCTAGATGACTAGGTGTCTCTTGTGAGTCTCCAAATCTTGTGGAAGACCGCAAGAAAGTTTGTATTACCCGCTCGTTTGAGCAAAGATTAGTGTGTGGGCTTGACCTTTGTGGTCGGCGAAGGGAGGATTAGGGTTGAAAGAGACCCGGCTATTTGTGGGTGCCTCAACAAGGAAGTAGGGCACCTTTTGTGGTGTGACCGAACCTCGAGATAAATCTTGTGTCTCTTGTGCTTTTGTTCATTATGTTTGTTCGTGTTCTTCGTTCTCTCACCATTCCGTGGAAGAATTGTTCATATCTTTTTGGTGTGTGGATTTTGAGAAGTGCCCTTCTCAGATTTACCACTTTGACCCCTATGGATCATTTAGGACATCTCATTTCCAAAGTTAACTAGGTTAATTTCGAGATCAACTCAGTTTTATATCTCAATCTTTAGTTGAGCACGTGCAAACCGATTTAACTGGTTTTGACACCATTTTTATTCAGTTTGTTTCTAGTTTTTTGAAAAATATTTCCACTTGCCTATTCACCCCCCTCTAGTCAACTTTCATCTGCCCACACCCCTTTCCCCTTCCTTGCCCTCTCCCCTCTGCCTTCATGCCATCCGCATCCACCAGACACCGCCCCTGACGCCCTGCCTTCATGCCATCCGCATCTCTCGCATCCCCTAGACACCGCCCCCGACACCGACCCGTGCATCCCGCAGGCACCGACCCACCCTCCCTCTCGTTCCAACCATTCTCCGCGCCAGCCCCGACCAACTGCCATGCTCCGCGACAGGCGTGCCCAGATCCTCCACTCTCCAACCATGACACGCTTGCAACGCTCGGGTATAAGAAGGAAGATGCCTCTCGGAATGACAACGCTCCCTCGAAACTCATCCATACTCGCGGTTACTCCCCGTTGTGGCTTACCCTTGCACATGTTGCTATTTCATTTTTTATACAAGGCTTCGCTGTGGCCGACATAGCTATGTGAGAAACGCGGGCGCGTGTGTGGCTTCGTTGTGGTCGATGGTTCAATTGACAGATCAGCCATAGGGGTTAGGAGTTAGGACCTAGGGGTAGGGACAGGACTCCCAGCCGCGCCACCAGCCGCTCTTCTCCTTCCCAATCACCAGCTATTAAAGAGAAGGTTGGCATAACTATAAGCCTATAATACCTTCACGAGGGGTATAAAGTGGCTTGAGATACTCTCTGTCTGGGTCGTTTCTTTAGTCAGATAATAGTGGCCATCACGGTCGAACTGGTGGGCCTGCTAGCATCCCCAATGGCTGTGACCTGGCCCCTGTGTGGTAGTGTCGCCGGACTTCTGATAGCTTCTTTACCAGTACAGTGTACAAGTCTGCTGTTGTTCTCGGGATCTCGTTGGCTAACAATTCGTACCTTCCTGATTTCATTCATCTTATGGTAGCATTTGTAGAGTGTTGTCGTCGACTGTATCTCCAAAATTCCTTTCGACGCCATTCAATTGCATTCCTCGGACTGCATTGTGACCAGTGACCACTATTGTTATATGTACTATGTAGATCTTAGTGGAAGAATCATGGATGTTTAATATCGCAATCCAAGGTGCAGAACCGAGCACAAAAGCATCCAAGGAGAAAATTAGAAGGGACAAGCTGAACGAGAGGTATGTTCCCTGCTGAGACAAGACAATAATTGCATTTCAGTTATTAGATATAATACTTCATCGTTGTCTGAATTGGTGGCAGAAGATATATATTTTTTATCCAAATAATGGTTGTGCTCATGTAAACCTCGCCAAATGTTGTTGGATAATGAATAGCTCCTCACTAAAAAATCAGAAATCAAGAAGAGCTTTTACCATTGCATTGCAAAATCCACCTGTTTGGCTATTTGGTCTTATAATTTGTTTAGAATCTTGTTTCACTTATTAATAGCTTATTACATGTCTAGGTTCTTGGTTATGAACCTATTTGAAAGCTGAATTTTAAATTAATTTTATCTTTTGGACAAAATTTGGTCATTTTTGAAATGTTAACCTGGTACCTGGCACAATAAAATGTTTTGCACTGGTTTTAACCAAAGTGGTCAAGTTTGTTAGTATAAGAAGGCCAGGGGCAACCAACGATACTCAAATGTTTAATATTATAAAAATGATGCTGTATTGATTAGCATTAGCTTTTCATTTTTATATAAAAATTCCTGTTGCATTTTTACTGGAGGTCCTTTTTTCTAAGCTTCTACCCATGATTACTTTATGTGTATCATCATTTCTAATACATTTTAAAAGCTAATACATTACTTTATGTGTAATTATTAGATTCATACAATACTTGGTGTATGTGTTTTATATTTGTGTCTATATTTATTATTATCTATTTGAATGTAGACATAAACCAAGATTTAAAATGAATACTATTTTAGAATGGAGGGAGTATTTGACTGGACCATTATGAAGTATCCCCAGTTTAGAGATAAAAGCAAACTTCAGTTATACACACATGTTATTCATTTCTAGCTCTTCATTAGCCAATGCGATTTTCACGGGTCCGTGCTAGCATTATCGAGTGTTTGGGTCATGTCGGATCAGCTACGACTAATGTCGACCCATTTGACCATCAATATCGCTTCGAGCGGCAGCTCGCTGTTGGTTCAATGTTCTGATCTCCAAGGCGTTTTTACAGGTCCGACTTTCATTTTGCAGTGCAATGTTGTCTGTTCTCGTGGCCCAAGGCAAGCTCAGCCTGCAAACTCTTCTACGTGAGAATGGCCCAAAAGAAACTCAAGGAACTATGATACTTCCCCTGCTTGCTACACCGCTCAAACGTTTGATGCCAACCTAGAACATAAAGCTGGTGTCAAATGGTTTGTTTTGACATAGTTTGTTCCAAGGTTTGGACAAGTTTCAACGGTTATATCATTTAAACAAGATCTATCTATGTGATATATTGAATCCGTAGCAACACATGGACCTATAACTAGTATATTTTATATACTTGAAAGGGTTGTAAGCCTTGCTCGATCCAACGAAAAGTGTTTTTTTTGTCATGACAATTGTATTAATCAGTTATGTAACTCATTGTATTGTAAGGATATGATAGAGCAAGGCTTACACCAGAAAGCCATAGTTTTGTCGTGACGATGATTGATGCACAAGTAAGCTCTCACATTTCTATTATGTGAGCTAAATAGCCAAGATGGAAGGTATTTTCTCCCTCATTTTTTATGTCACAGCTACGCGTCCTGTCATTACACCGTTTGCAGGTTTCTGATTTGGATACTGGTGACATATCCATCATTCTGTAGGAGCTCGAGGCTTCCACCACCAATACCGGAGAGGTACAGTCTGATCTCATCAAGCGCCTGCATGCATCAACCAACAGTCATTAGAATTACAGTCCGCGTGATTGGATGTCCAACTGAGTACGTGCAGGCCCTGCGTGTGCCATTGACTGTGCATGTCTGGTGATTGGTAGGCTGCACTTGTCGGTCTGTACGGGTGCATACAACCCAAATGTTTTTATGGTTTGTACGCCTGCAGGCGTGGAGACGTGGGAAGGGAGGTTCTCTGTCCATCTAGGCTGCAGCGAGCCCGACGTCCTCGAGCCTAGCTACCAATCACGCCAGTTTGATCACGATCATCTATTCATTTGCAACACCCAACAGAGCAGAGAAATTTGCCATTATGAAAGGCCACGGGTGTGGCTTCGATGAATTGGAGACCTAGGAGAGAGATTCGCCGATATGAAAAACCAGGGGAAAGCCCACACTCTAAAATGGACATGACGACTTCATTACCAGGTAACGTCGATGATTATTCCAGTGATACTCATGCCGTCTCTCATACATCTGTTACCCAGCCGTTCTATCCTCTTGCTCCCTTCCACGCGCAACCCTAGCCACTGCACCCTAGTCGCCTCACTCAAACCCCATGGATCGAACTGCTCCGGTCGTCGCTGTTGATGCTGCTCGTGCTGTGGCTGTTGCAGCTGCGGAGGCTAGATGTGCAGCTTTGGTGGCTGAGAAGGAGGCACGTGCGACAGTTTAATCTGCGACTATTGCCGCCGATAAGGTTCAACTAGCCATCGAAGCTGTAAAGTATCGAAGCTTTGTTGAAGGTAACTCCATGGTGGAATCCTTGGTGACTGATTTTCTTTATCTCTTCCTTTGCCGCATGTGGAATAGGGTTTAGGGCTGTTGTTCATTCAAATTAGGGTTAGTTCTTCACAAGCATGGTAACTTAGTCGTCCACTTGATCAATAACTAGTTTAATTTGTACAGGAACATGTTGATTTGAAGTATCACGTTAGCATCAAGAACTCACTCCGATATGCCATTCAAGAGATGAGGATGCAATCTTCACTGATACATACCATTAATAGGTTGTGTTATAGTATCCCAGAAGTTGAAGGGGGTAAGGTTGGAAAGCTTACTAGCCATTTGAAGGATGTGTGCAAGAGTCTCGAGAAGACTTCAATTCTGTGTGAAGAAGATCTGGAGAACAAATGTCCTAGTTGGGACCTTCATCATCCCCCTTCAGATGTTGAAGACCACCCTAACCCTTCTAATGTTGAGGACCAAGTGGATGGATACGTGTCAGAAGATCCGGAGCTGTGGGAAATGGTGTTTGAAGACATGAAGTGGGAGGAGAATAAAGTGGTTGTCTCTTTGTCCGAGCATTGTGAAAGGGAAATAGGCTCACACCTTTTCCTAAATGATTTTGGTGGTTGAATTGCCCAACACAAATAATTGGACTAACTAGTTTGTTCTAGATTATAAGTTCTACAGGTGCCAAAGGTTCAACACAAACCACTAAAAAAAGTCCAAGAAAGGGTTCAAATAAAAAGAGCAAAAGACAACCGAAGGCAGCCCTGGTCTGGTGCACCAGAAAGTGTCCGGTGCGCCACCGGACAGTGTCTGGTGCGCCACCGGACAGTGTCCGGTGCGCCAGGGAGATCAACTCCAAACTTGCCACCTTCGAGAATTTGGGAAGCAACTCCGCTATAATTCACCGGACTGTCCAGTGTAGCACCAGACTGTCTGGTGTGCCAGCGGAGCAACGGCTAACTGCGCCAACGGTCGTCTGCAAAAGTCTACAGTGAACAGTGAACAGTGCAACTGCGCGCAGAAGTCAGAGCAGGCGCCAGATGGCGCATCAGACAGTGAACAGGACCTGTCCGGTGCACCACCGGACTGTCCGGTGGCCCACATGTCAGAAGCTCCAACGGTCAAACCCTAACGATTGGGTGACGTGGCTGGCGCACCGGACTGTCCGGTGCGCCATACGACAACAGTCTTCCCCAACGGCCACTTTGGTGGTTGGGGCTATAAATACCCCCAACCACCAACACTTCAAGACATCCAAGCATTCACTACTCCTCATTCAATACAAGAGCAATACACAACACTCCAAGACACAAATCAAAGCCTCCGATCAAATCAAAGTCCACAATTCAACTCTAGTTTTTAGGATTTGTGAGGAGATCGACTTGTGTTCTTTTGTTGCTCTTGTTGCTTGGCTGACTTTCTTCTTTCTCTCATTGTTACTCTCAAAGCCTTGTAAGCGAAGCAAGAGACACCAATTGTGTGGTGCTCCTTGCGGGGTCTAAGTGACCCAGGAAATCAAGGAAGGAAGCTCACTCGGTCTAAGTGACCGTTTGAGAGAGGGAAAGGGTTGAAAGAAACCCGATCTTTGTGACCACCTCAACGGGGAGTAGGTTTGCAAGAACTGAACCTCGATAAAACAAATCACCGTGTCATCCGCTCTTATTTACTTGTGATTTATTTTCGCCCTCTCTTTTGGACTCGATTATATTTCTAACGCTAACCCCGGCTTGTAATTGTGCTTAAACTTTGTAAATTTTAGATTTACCTATTCACCCCCCTCTAGGTGACTTTCAATTGGTATCAAAGCCCGGTACTTCATTAAGAGCCTAATCGCTCGAAGTGATGTCGGGAGCTCACGCCAAGAAGGAGATGGTGACCGGCGAGAAGCCCGCCATAAGCCACGGGAAGGCTCCATCGGGGGAGTCCGGCAACAAGAAGAGGGAGGAGTCACCTCCCCGCGTCAAGTCGCACCGGAGTGGCGACAAGAAGAAGAAAATGAAGAAAGTGGTCTACTACGAGACCGATTCTTCGTCGCCCTCCACCTCCGGCTCCGACACGCCTTCCGTCACTTCTAAGCGCCATGAGCGCAAGAAGTTTAGTAAGATCCCCTTACCCTATACTCGCATTTCCAAACGCACTCCTTTACTTTTCGTCCCACTAGGCAAACCACCGGTTTTATGGTGAAGATTATTGTATGTGGAGTGATAAAATGAGGCATCATCTAACCTCACTCCACGCTAGAATTTAGGACATTGTTGAATTTGGTGCGCAGGAACCATCCGTGGGGGATGAAGGCTATGACTCGGACGAGGTAGCCCAAATTCGGCACTTCAACTCCCAAGCCACTACTATACTCCTCGCTTCTCTAAGTCGAGAGGAGTATCATAAGGTGCAAGGGTTGAAGAGTGCCAAAGAGATTTGGAACGTGCTAAAGACCGCGCACGAAGGAGACGAGGTGACCAAGATCACCAAAAGGGAAACGATCGAGGGGGAAGGTCGCTTCATGCTTCATCAAGGGGAGGAGCCACAAGCAATGTACAACCGGCTCAAAACCTTGGTGAACCAAGTGCGCAACCTCAGGAGCACCAAATGGGATGACCATGAAATGGTCAAGGTTATTCTAAGATCACTTGTATTTCTTAATCCTACACAAGTTCAATTAATTCGTGGTGATCCTAGATACAAGCTAATGTCTCCCGAGGAAGTTATAAAATTTGTGAGCTTCGAGTTGATAATCAAAGGCTCCAAGAAAATCATCGAGCAAGGCGCCACCTCCACACCCGAGGTGCAACCCGTTGCCTTCAAAGCAACGGAGGAGAAGAAAGAAGAGTCTACATCAAGTAGGCTCCCCATCGACGCCTACAAGCTCGACAACGAGGAGATGACGCTCATCATCAAGAGCTTCCGCCAAATCCTCAAGCAAAGGAGGGGGAAGGATTACAAACCTCGCTCCAAGAAGGTTTGCTACAAATGTGGTAAGCCAGGTCATTTTATCGCTAAATGTCCTTTGTCTAGTGATAGTGACAGGGATAATGATAAGAGGGGAAAGAAGAAAGAAAAGAAGAAGTACTATAAGAAGAAGGGCGGCGATGCCCATGTTTGTCGGGTGTGGAACTCCGACGAGAGCTCCACTGACTCCTCCTCCGACGAGGACGCCGCAAACATTGCCGTCAACAAGGGTCTTCTCTTCCCCAACGTCGGCCACAAGTGTCTCATGGCAAAAGACGACAAAAAAGAAGGTAAAATCTAGAGCTTCCACTAAATATGCAACATCTAGTGATGAGGCTAGCTCTAATGATGATGAGGATGATTTGCTCACCCTTTTTTCCAACTTAAACATGCAATAAAAGGAAAAATTGAATAAATTGATTAGTGCTATTCATGAGAAGGATGAACTCTTGGATAGCCAAGAGGACTTTCTAATCAAAGAAAATAAGCATGTTAAAGTTAAAAATGCTTATGCTCAAGAGATAGAAAAATGTGAGAAATTAACTAGTGAGCTTCACTTGCCATGACACTATTTCCAACCTTAGATGTGAAAATGCTAAATTGATTGCTAAGGTTGAGAAATTAGATATTTGTGATGATTCAATTGTTAATCTTAGAAATGATAATGCTAATTTAATTGCTAAGATTGACAAGTTGAGTGCATCTCTCTCTAGCCTTAAAACTGAGAATGAAGAATTAATTGCTAAGGCTAAAGATTTAAATATTTGCAATGTTTCTATTTCCAATCTTAGAGATGAGAATGTTATTTTACATGCTAAGATTATTGAGTTAAATACTTGCAAACCCTCTACATCTACCGTTAAGCATGTTACTATTTGCACTAGATGTAGAGATATTAATATTGATGCTATTCATGATCACCTAGCTTTAATTAAACAACAAAATGATCACATAGCTCAACTTAGTGCCAAAATTAATGAGCATGACTTAGAAAATGAAAAATTTAAATTTGCTAGAAGCATGCTCTATAGTGGGAGACGCCCAGACATTAAGGATGGCATTGGCTTCCAACAGGGAGACAATGTCAAGCTTAGTGCCCCTAAAAAATTGTCTAACTTTGTGAAGGGCAAGGCTCCCATGGTTCAGGATAACGAGGGTTACATTTTATACCCTGCCGGTTATCCTGAACACAAAATTAGGAGAATTCATTCTAGGAAGTCTCACTCTGGCTCTCATCATGCTTTTATGTATAAGAGTGAGGCATCTAGCTCTAGGCAATCCACTCATGTTAAATTGCCTAAGAAGAAATCTCCAATTGCATCAAATGAACCTAATATTTCATTTAAGACTTTTGATGCTTCTTATGTGCTCACTAACAAATCAGGCAAAGTAGTTGCCAAATATGTTGGGGGCAAACACAAGGGGTCAAAGACTTGTGTTTGGGTACCCAAGGTGCTTGTTTCTAATGTCAAAGGACCCAAGACCGTTTGGGTACCTAAGAACAAGGCCTAAACTTGTTTTGTAGGTTTATGCATCCGTGGGCTCAAGTTGGATCATTGATAGCGGGTGCACAAACCACATGACTGGGGAGAAAAGGATGTTCTCCTCCTATGAGAAAAACTACGATCCCCAAAGAGCTATCACATTCGGGGATGGAAATCAAG
Organism: Zea mays; assembly: GCF_902167145.1. Lineage (NCBI taxonomy): Eukaryota > Viridiplantae > Streptophyta > Magnoliopsida > Poales > Poaceae > Zea > Zea mays. The sequence continues at coordinate 24,341,618 of NC_050100.1, read as the reverse complement.
GTTTGGTCAAAGGACTTGGTAAAGTTGCTATATCACCTGACCATTCTATTTCCAATATTTTTCTTGTAGATTCTTTAGATTACAATTTGCTTTCTGTTTTTCAATTATGCAAAATGGGTTACAACTGTCTTTTTACGGATATAAGTGTTACTGTCTTTAGAAGAAGTGATGATTCAGTAGCATTTAAGGGAGTGTTAGAGGGTCAGCTATACTTAGTTGATTTTAATAGAGCTGAACTCGACGCTTGCTTAATTGCTAAGACTAACATGGGTTGGCTCTGGCATCACCGACTAGCCCACGTTGAGATGAAGAATCTTCACAAGCTTCTAAAGGGAGAGCACATTTTGGGACTAACAAATGTTCATTTTGAGAAAGACAGGATTTGTAGCGCATGTCAAGCAGGGAAGCAAGTTAGTGTTCATCATCCACATAAGAACATCATGACGACTGACAGGCCGCTTGAGCTACTCCACATGGACCTATTCGGCCCGATAGCTTACATAAGCATCGATGGGAGTAAGTACTGTCTAGTTATTGTGGATGATTATTCTCGCTTCACTTGGGTGTTCTTTTTGTAGGATAAATCTTAAACCCAAGAGACCTTAAAGGGATTTTTGAGACGGGCTCAAAATGAGTTCGGCTTAAGGATCAAAAAGATTAGAAGCGACAACGGGACGGAGTTCAAGAACTCACAAATAGAAGGCTTTCTTGAGGATGAGGGCATAAAGCATGAGTTCTCTTCTCCCTACACGCCACAATAAAATGGTGTAGTGGAGAGGAAGAATAGAACTCTACTTGACATGGCGAGGACCATGCTTGATGAGTACAAGACTTCGGACCGGTTTTGGGCGGAAGCAATCAACACCGCTTGCTACTGAAAGGGAAATGTGCCTTTGGGCCATTTCTAAGTATTTTGGTGATTAAGCGTCAACACAAGTGCTTAAATGTGAATCTATGCCCATGGATGAACAAAGTGCACATCACAAGTAAAGGTATGTTTCTAAGCCTTAGTACATTGGTTTTGTGTACTAATATATTTATCTAAGTGTTAGAAACAGAGAGAAGAAGAAAAGGAGATTGTTGGCTGTGTACAGCCAACAGGCTGTTTCGGTCTGGGGCACCGGACTGTCCGGTGGTGCACCGGACAGTGTCCGGTGCGCCAGGCTGCCTCGACCTGAAGACGCCGCTCTCGGGAATTTGCCGACGGCGTACGGCTAAAATTCACCGGACTGTCCGGTGTGCACCGGACTGTCCGGTGAGCCAACGGTCGGCCGAGCCAACGGTCGGCCGCGGAATCTGCGCGCGACACGTGGTCTGGCCAACGGTCGGAAGGAGGCACCGGACTGTCCGGTGTGCACCGGACTGTCCGGTGCGCCAGATCTGCAACGGTCGGCAACGGTCGGCTGCGCTGTTTATGGAAATAAATCGGGCACCGGACAGTGTCCGGTGTGCACCGGACTGTCCGGTGCGCCCGATGACAGAAGGCAAGGATGGCCTTCCAGATTTGTTCTCAACGGCTCCTAGCTGCCTTGGGGCTATAAAAGGGACCCCTAGGCGCATGGAGGAGGACACCAAGCAACCTTAGAGCATTCTTGATCATCCACACTCAGTCTTTGCGCATTCGTTTGTCATTCTCAGTGATTCGAGCTCGTTCTTGTGTGAACTTTGAGATAGTCTCTTGAGCTCGTTTCTTGGCCGTGTGTGTGCGCATTTTGCTGTGGATTTGTGTGTGTTGCTTCCCTCCCTTACTCCGTGCTTCTTTGTGAAATTCAATTGTAAGGACGAGAGACTCCAAGTTGTGGAGATTCCTCGCAAACGGGAAAAGATCAAAGAAAAGAAGAACACCGTGGTATTCAAGTTGATCATTGGATCACTTGAGAGGAGTTGAGTGCAACTCTCGTCCGTTGGGACGCCACAACGTGGAGTAGGCAAGTTTTGTACTTGGCCGAACCACGGGATAACCCCCGTGTCATCTCTGTGATTGATTTCTTGTGATTATTGTGTCTTGGCTCCTCTCTAGCCACTTGGCAATTACTGTGCTAACAATTAACCAAGTGTTTGTGGCTATAAGTTTAAGTTTTACAGGATCACCTATTCACCCCCCCCCCCTCTAGGTGCTCACAATTGGTATCAAAGCCGTTCTCTTCAAGAAAGGGACTAATCGCCCGAAGAGATGGATCCTAAGGGGAAGGGAATCGTGATCAACGACAAGGAAAAGGAGTCCTTCGTCAACGAGCCAAAAGATGACAAATCCAACGACTCTGGCTCGTGCCACAAGCGCAAAGATGGGAAGAAGAAGAAGACAAGGCGCATCAAGGAGATCGTCTACTACGACAGCGACGAATCCTCTTCTTCTCAAAAGGATGATGACAACGACTACAGGAAGACGATCAATTCAAACTTTTCATTTGATTATTCTCGTATTCCACATAGTTCGAATTCGCATTTGCTTTCCATTCCTCTTGGCAAACCTCCACACTTTGATGGGGAGGACTACGGATTTTGGAGTCACAAAATGCGTAGTCATTTATTCTCTCTCCATCCAAGCATATGGGAGATTGTAGAGAATGGAATGAAATTTGATAGCTCGGATAGCCCTATGTTTATTAATGAACAAATTCATAAAAATGCACAAGCTACTACTGTGTTGCTAGTCTCTTTGTGCAGGGACGAGTACAATAAGGTGAGCGGCTTGGACAATGCCAAGCAGATATGGGACACCCTCAAGATTTCTCACGAGGGGAACGACATCACCATGCTCACTAAAATGGAGTTGGTGGAGGGCGAGCTTGGAAGGTTTGCAATGATAAGGGGCGAGGAGCCAACCCAAACATACAACCGACTCAAGACCCTTATCAACAAAATAAGGAGCTACGGAAGCACGCGATGGACGGACCATGACGTCGTCCGCCTAATGCTAAGGTCATTTACCGTTCTTGATCCTCATCTCGTGAACAATATTCGTGAGAATCCCAGGTACACGAAGATGACGCACGAGGAGGTACTCGGAAAATTCGTAAGCGGGCGGATGATGATCAAGGAGGCAAGATACGTGGACGACGCCTTGAATGGACCGATCAACGAACCTCAACCTCTTGCTCTCAAGGCAACAAGAAGCAAGGAGGCGCTACCTAGCAGGGTGGCACAAATTGAGGCGGCCGGACTTAATGATGAAGAGATGGCTCTCATCATCAAACGCTTCAAGACGGTGCTAAAAGGTCACAAGGGGCAGCCAAGCAAGACCAAGACAAAGGGGAAACACTCATGCTTCAAGTGCGGTAAGATTGGTCATTTTATCGCTAACTGCCCCGATAACGATAGTGACCAGGAACAGGGGAACAAGAGGGAAAAGAAGAAGAATTACAAGAAGGCCAAGGGCGAGGCACATATCGGAAAGGAATGGGATTCGGATTGCTCCTCCGACTCCGACAATGAAGGACTCGCCGCCACCGCCTTCAACAAGTCATCCCTCTTCCCCAACGAGCGTCACATATGCCTTATGGCAAGGGAGAAGAAGGTGAGTACTCGAAACTCCACTTATGCTTCTTCTAGTGATAATGAGTCTAGTGATGATGATGACATAGACTATTCATGCTTATTCAAGGGCTTAGATAGATCTAAGATAGACAAAATCAATGAATTGATTGATGCCTTGAATGATAAGAATGTGCTTTTAGAAAAGCAAGAGGATTTGTTGTATGAAGAACATGACAAGTTTGTAGAAGCACAAAAATCACTTGCATTAGAGATTAAGAGAAATGAAATGCTTTCTTGTGAGTTGTCTACATGTCATGATTCAATTGCTAGTTTGAAGAGCATAAATGATTATTTAAATGCTAAACTAGAAAAATCTAGTAAATCAACATCTTGTGTAGAACATGTTGAGATTTGCACTAGGTGTAAAGATTTCGATGTTGATGCCTGTAGTGATCACTTGGTTTCAATTTCTAAATTGGATGATGAAGTGGCTAGTCTTAATACTCAACTTAAGGCTAGCAAAAATGATTTCGATAAACTAAAATTTGCAAGGGATGCCTACACCATTGGTAGACACCCCTCAATTAAGGATGGACTTGGATTCAAAAGGGAAGCCAAGAACTTAACAAGCCATAAGGCTCCCATTCCTGCTAAGGAGAAAGGGAAGGCCCCTATGGCTACTAGTGCTAAAAAGAACCATGCCTTTTTGTATCATGATAGGAAAAATTCTAGAAATGCTTTTAAAAGTTATGATGCTTTTGATTCACATGCTTATGATTCTTATGCCATGACTGCTTCTAGTTCTTCCTATATGCATGGTAGAAGTATGACTAGGAGAAATGCTATTCATCACGTGCCTAGAAAGAATACTATTCATGCTCCTAGGAAAGTAGTTAATGAACCTTCTACAATTTATTGTGCTTTAAATGCTTCCTTTGCTATTTGTAGAAAGGATAGGAAAATAGTTGCTAGGAAGTTAGGGGCAAAATGCAAGGGAGACAAAACTTGCATTTGGGTCCCTAAGGAAATTTGCACTAACCTTGTAGGACCCAACAAGAGTTGGGTACCTAAGTCCCAAGCCTAAATTTGCCTTGCAGGTTTATGCATCCGAGGGTTCAAGCTGGATTATCGACAGCGGATGCACAAACCATATGACGGGGGAGAAGAAGATGTTCACTTCCTACGTCAAGAATAAGGATTCCCAAGATTCAATTATATTCGGTGATGGGAATCAAGGCAAGGTAAAAGGGTTAGGTAAAATTGCAATTTCTAATGAGCATTCTATCTCTAATGTATTTTTAGTGGAGAGTCTTGGATATAATTTGCTATCTGTTAGTCAATTATGTCATATGGGATATAACTGTCTATTTACAAATGCAGATGTGTCTGTCTTTAGAAGAAGTGATGGTTCACTAGCGTTTAAGGGTGTATTAGACGACAAACTTTATTTAGTTGATTTTGCAAAAGAAGAGGCCGGTCTAGATGCATGCTTAATAGCTAAGACTAGCATGGGCTGGCTGTGGCATCGCCGCTTAGCACATGTGGGGATGAAGAACCTTCACAAGCTTCTAAAGGGAGAACACGTGATAGGTTTAACTAACGTGCAATTCGAAAAAGATAGACCTTGTGCAGCTTGTCAAGCAGGTAAACAAGTGGGAGGAGCGCATCACAGCAAGAATGTGATGACTACTTCAAGACCCCTGGAGCTGCTGCATATGGACCTCTTCGGACCTGTCGCCTATCTGAGCATAGGAGGGAGTAAGTATGGTCTAGTTATCGTTGATGACTTTTCCCGCTTCACTTGGGTGTTCTTTTTGCAGGATAAGTCTGAAACCCAAGGAACCCTCAAGCGCTTCCTCAGGAGAGCTCAAAATGAGTTTGAGCTCAAGGTGAAGAAGATAAGAAGCGACAACGAGTCCGAGTTCAAGAACCTTCAAGTGGAGGAGTTCCTTGAGGAGGAAGGGATCAAGCACGAGTTCTCCGCTCCCTACACACCCCAGCAAAATGGTGTGGTAGAGAGGAAGAACAGGACGCTAATCGATATGGCAAGGACGATGCTTGGAGAGTTCAAGACCCCCGAGTGTTTCTGGTCGGAAGCCATAAACACGGCTTGCCACGCCATCAACAGGGTCTACCTTCATCGCCTCCTCAAGAAGACTTCGTATGAGCTACTAACCGGTAACAAACCCAATGTATCTTACTTTCGTGTATTTGGGAGCAAGTGCTACATTCTAGTGAAGAAGGGTAGAAATTCTAAGTTTGCTCCCAAAGCTATAGAAGGGTTTTTGTTAGGTTATGACTCAAATACAAAGGCGTATAGAGTCTTCAACAAATCATCGGGTTTGGTTGAAGTTTCTAGCGACGTTGTATTTGATGAGACTAATGGCTCTCCAAGAGAGCAAGTTGTTGATTGTGATGATGTAGATGAAGAAGATGTTCCGACGGCCGCTATACGAACCATGGCGATTGGAGAAGTGCGGCCCCAGGAACAAGATGAACGAGATCAACCATCTTCCTCAACTATGGTGCTACCCCCAACTCAAGACGATGAACAGGTTCATCAACAGGAGGCGTGTGATCAAGGGGGAGCACAAGATGATCATGTGATGGAGGAAGATGCGCAACCGGCACCTCCAACCCAAGTTCGAGCGATGATTCAACGGGATCATCCCGTCGACCAAATTCTGGGTGACATTAGCAAGGGAGTAACTACTCGTTCTCGATTAGTTAATTTTTGTGAGCATTACTCTTTTGTCTCTTCTATTGAGCCTTTCAGGGTAGAGGAGGCCTTGCTAGATCCGGACTGGGTGTTGGCCATGCAGGAAGAGCTCAACAACTTCAAGAGAAATGAAGTCTGGACGCTGGTGCCTCGTCCCAAGCAAAATGTTGTGGGAACCAAGTGGGTGTTCCGCAACAAACAGGACGAGCACGGGGTGGTGACAAGGAACAAGACTCGACTTGTGGCAAAAGGTTATGCCCAAGTCGCAGGTTTGGACTTTGAGGAGACTTTTGCTCCTGTGGCTAGGCTAGAGTCAATTCGAATCTTGCTAGCATATGCCGCTCACCATTCTTTCAGGTTGTACCAAATGGATGTGAAGAGCGCTTTCCTCAACGGGCCAATCAAGGAGGAGGTGTATGTGGAGCAACCCCCTGGCTTCGAGGATGAACGGTACCCCGACCACGTGTGTAAGCTCTCTAAGGCGCTCTATGGACTTAAGCAAGCCCCAAGAGCATGGTATGAATGCCTTAGAGTTTTCTTAATTGCTAATGCTTTCAAGGTTGGGAAAGCCGATCCAACTCTTTTTACTAAGACTTGTAATGGTGATTTGTTTGTGTGCCAAATTTATGTCGATGACATAATATTTGGTTCTACTAACCAAAAGTCTTGTGAAGAGTTTAGCAGGGTGATGACGCAGAAATTCGAGATGTCGATGATGGGCGAGTTGAACTACTTCCTTGGGTTCCAAGTGAAGCAACTCAAGGACGGCACCTTCATCTCCCAAACGAAGTACACGCAAGACTTGCTAAAGAGGTTTGGGATGAAGGACGCCAAGCCCGCAAAGACGCCGATGGGAACCGATGGACACACAGACCTCAACAAAGGAGGTAAGTCAGTTGATCAAAAAGCATACCGGTCAATGATAGGGTCTTTACTTTATTTATGTGCTAGTAGACCGGATATTATGCTTAGCGTATGCATGTGTGCTAGATTTCAATCTGATCCTAAGGAATGTCACTTAGTGGCGGTGAAGCGAATTCTTAGATATTTAGTTGCTACGCCTTGCTTCGGGCTCTGGTATCCAAAGGGGTCTACCTTTGACTTGGTTGGATACTCAGACTCCGACTATGCTGGATGTAAGGTCGATAGGAAGAGTACATCGGGGACGTGCCAATTCTTAGGAAGGTCCCTGGTGTCATGGAATTCTAAGAAACAAACCTCCGTTGCCCTATCCACCGCTGAGGCCGAGTATGTTGCCGCAGGACAGTGTTGCGCGCAACTACTTTGGATGAGGCAAACCCTCCGGGACTTTGGCTACAATCTGAGCAAAGTCCCACTCCTATGTGATAATGAGAGTGCTATCCGCATGGCGGAAAATCCCGTTGAACACAGCCGCACAAAGCACATAGACATCCGGCATCACTTTTTGAGAGACCACCAGCAAAAGGGAGATATCGAAGTGTTTCATGTTAGCACCGAGAACCAGCTAGCCGATATCTTTACCAAGCCTCTAGATGAGAAGACCTTTTGTAGGCTGCGTAGTGAGCTAAATGTCTTAGATTCGCGGAACTTGGATTGAAATGTAGCATACATGTGTTTATGCCTTTGATCATGTTCATTCTGCATCTTGTTGCTTATTGTGGTGCTCAAGTTGTACAAACACTCCCTGGACCTCACAAGTCCGTTGCAAAGTGATGCACATGTTTAGGGGAAGATGTGTTACAACTTGACCCTTTGAGACTAACCATTTGCTTGAGTTTGCTTGATTTAGTCTCGAAGGTGGATTGAAAGGGAAAGGTGAACTTGGACCATGCAAGACTTCCACTGCACTCCGATGAGAGGGTAACTTATTCCAAGTTCATCTCATGAAATCTTATTGCCATTTGCTCTAAATTGAAGATTTTGGTGAGGCAATGGGGTTAACAGGCCAAGATTGATCCCGTTTTTGGTGCTTGATGCCAAAGGGGGAGAAAATGAAGGCCAAAGCGATAAATGGATCAGCTACCACTTGAGAGATTTTGATAATAGTAAAATAGAGCTTTTGGTTTGTTCAAAATGTCTCTTTCGTCAAAAGTTGGCTTCTAGTGGGGAGAAGTATTGATTATGGGAAATAGGGGGAGTTTTTGAAATCTTTGATCAATCTCTTTTGGAATGACTCTCCCTATGCTTCAACATGTGTGTTTGACTTAGAGATAGAGATTTGAGTTTGATTTGCAAAAACAAACCAAGTGGTGGCAAAGGATGATCCATATATGCCAAAAATGAATCAAAATAGATTTGAGTTCTATTTCAAGTGATTTTGCACTTGTTCTAGTTGCTTTATGTTGTGTTGGCATAAATCACCAAAAAGGGGGAGATTGAAAGGGAAATGTGCCTTTGGGCCATTTCTAAGTATTTTGGTGATTAAGCGTCAACACAAGTGCTTAAATGTGAATCTATGCCCATGGATGAACAAAGTGCACATCACAAGTAAAGGTATGTTTCTAAGCCTTAGTACATTGGTTTTGTGTACTAATATATTTATCTAAGTGTTAGAAACAGAGAGAAGAAGAAAAGGAGATTGTTGGCTGTGTACAGCCAACAGGCTGTTTCGGTCTGGGGCACCGGACTGTCCGGTGGTGCACCGGACAGTGTCCGGTGCGCCAGGCTGCCTCGACCTGAAGACGCCGCTCTCGGGAATTTGCCGACGGCGTACGGCTAAAATTCACCGGACTGTCCGGTGTGCACCGGACTGTCCGGTGAGCCAACGGTCGGCCGAGCCAACGGTCGGCCGCGGAATCTGCGCGCGACACGTGGTCTGGCCAACGGTCGGAAGGAGGCACCGGACTGTCCGGTGTGCACCGGACTGTCCGGTGCGCCAGATCTGCAACGGTCGGCAATGGTCGGCTGCGCTGTTTATGGAAATAAATCGGGCACCGGACAGTGTCCGGTGTGCACCGGACTGTCCGGTGCGCCCGATGACAGAAGGCAAGGATGGCCTTCCAGATTTGTTCTCAACGGCTCCTAGCTGCCTTGGGGCTATAAAAGGGACCCCTAGGCGCATGGAGGAGGACACCAAGCAACCTTAGAGCATTCTTGATCATCCACACTCAGTCTTTGCGCATTCGTTTGTCATTCTCAGTGATTCGAGCTCGTTCTTGTGTGAACTTTGAGATAGTCTCTTGAGCTCGTTTCTTGGCCGTGTGTGTGCGCATTTTGCTGTGGATTTGTGTGTGTTGCTTCCCTCCCTTACTCCGTGCTTCTTTGTGAAATTCAATTGTAAGGACGAGAGACTCCAAGTTGTGGAGATTCCTCGCAAACGGGAAAAGATCAAAGAAAAGAAGAACACCGTGGTATTCAAGTTGATCATTGGATCACTTGAGAGGAGTTGAGTGCAACTCTCGTCCGTTGGGACGCCACAACGTGGAGTAGGCAAGTTTTGTACTTGGCCGAACCACGGGATAACCCCCGTGTCATCTCTGTGATTGATTTCTTGTGATTATTGTGTCTTGGCTCCTCTCTAGCCACTTGGCAATTACTGTGCTAACAATTAACCAAGTGTTTGTGGCTATAAGTTTAAGTTTTACAGGATCACCTATTCACCCCCCCCCTCTAGGTGCTCACAGCTACGCCATCAACCGTCTCTGCCTTCACCGAATCCTTAAGAAGACATCGTATGAACTCCTCACCGATAAAAAGCCCAATGTTTCATATTTTAGAGTCTTTGGTAGCAAATGCTTTATTCTTGTTAAAAGAGGTAGAAAATCTAAATTTGCTCCTAAAGTTGTAGAAGGCTTTTTACTTGGTTATGATTCAAACACAAGGGCATATAGAGTCTTTAACAAGTCCACTGGACTAGTTGAAGTTTCTTGTGACATTGTGTTTGATGAGACTAACGACTCTCAAGTAGAGCAAGTTGATCTTGATGAGCTAGATGATGAAGAGGCTCCATGCGTCGCGCTAAGGAACATGTCCATTGGGGATGTGTGTCCTAAGGAATTCGAAGAGCCTCCACATACACAAGATCAACCATCTTTCTCCATGCAAGCATCTCCACCAACTCAAGATAAGGATCATGCTCAAGATGATGAAAATGAAGATCAAGAGGAGTCACCTCAAGAGGAGGACAATGATCAAGGGGGAGATGCTAATGATCAAGACAAGGAGGATGATGAGGGTCCAAGATCGCCACACCCAAGAGTCCACCAAGCAATACAACGAGATCACCCCGTGAACAATATCCTCGGCGATATTCAAAAGGGGTAACCAATCAATCTCGTGTTGCTCATTTTTGTGAACATTACTCCTTTGTGTCTTCTATTGAGCCATACAGGGTAGAAGATGCACTAAGGGATTCAGATTGGGTGTTGGCAATGCAAGAGGAGCTCAACAACTTCACAAGGAATGAAGTATGTCATCTAGTTCCACGTCCTAACCAAAATGTTGTAGGAACCAAGTGGGTCTTCCGCAACAAATAAGATGAGCATGGTGTGGTGACAAGGAACAAAGCCCGACTTGTGGCCAAGGGATATTCACAAGTCGAAGGTTTGGATTTCGGTGAAACCTATGCACCCGTAGCTAGGCTTGAGTTAATTCGTATATTACTTGCCTATGCTACTTACCATGGCTTTAAGCTTTACCAAATGGACGTGAAGAGTGCCTTCCTCAATGGACCAATTAAGGAGGAGGTCTATGTTGAGCAACCTCCCGGCTTTGAAGATAGTGAGTACCCTAACCATGTGTATAAACTCTCTAAGGCGCTTTATGGGCTCAAGCAAGCCCCATGAGCATGGTATGAATGTCTAACAGATTTCCTTGTCGCTAATGGCTTCAAAGTCGAAAAAGCCGATCCTACTCTCTTCACTAAAACTATTGAAAATGATTTGTTTGTATGCCAAATTTATGTTGATGATATCATATTTGGGTCTACTAACAAATCTACTTGTGAAGAGTTTAGTAGGATAATGGTACAAAAATTCGAGATGTCTATGATGGGGGAGTTGAAATATTTTCTAGGATTTCAAGTCAAGCAACTCCAAGAGGGCACCTTCATCAGCCAAACGAAGTACATTCAAGACATACTCACCAAGTTTGGAATGAAGGATGCCAAGCCCATCAAGACACCCATGGGAACCAATGGGCATCTCGACCTCGACACGAGAGGTAAATCCGTAGATCAAAAGGTATACCGGTCGATGATTGGATCTCTACTTTATTTATGTGCATCTCGACCGGACATTATGCTTTTCGTATGCATGTGTGCAAGATTCCAAGCCGATCCTAAGGAAGTTCACCTTAGGGCCGTAAAACGAATCTTGAGATATTTAGTTCATACTCCTAAGTTTGGTCTTTGGTACCCCAAGGGATCCACCTTTGATTTAATTGGATACTCAGATGCTGATTGGGCAGAGTGTAAGATTGATAGGAAGAGCACATCAGGGACTTGTCAGTTCTTGGGAAGATCCCTGGTGAAAGTCGCCTAGAGGGGGGAGGGGGGTGAATAGGGCGAAACTGAAATTCTCAAAAATAATCACAACTACAAGCCGGGTTAGCGTTAGAAATATAATCGAGTCCGCGAGAGAGGGCGCAAAACAAATCGCAAGCGAATAATGAAGTGAGACACGCAGATTTGTTTTACCGAGGTTCGGTTCTCTCAAACCTACTCCCCGTTGAGGAGGCCACAAAGGCCTGGTCTCTTTCAACCCTTCCCTCTCTCAAACGGTCCCTTGGACCGAGTGAGCTTCTCTTCTCAAATCACTTGGGAATCAAACTTCCCGCAAGGGCCACCACACGATTGGTGCCTCTTGCCTCAATTACAAGTGAGTGTTTGATCACAAGAAAGAATGCCAAAGAAAAAGAAGCGATCCAAGCGCAAGAGCTCAAATGAACACTACAAATCACTCTCTCTAGTCACTAAGGCTTTGTGTGGAGTTGGGAGAGGATTTGATCTCTTTTGGTGTGCTTTGTAATGAATGCTAGCTCTTGTATAGTGGTTGGAAGCTGGAAAACTTGGATGCAATGAATGTGGGGGTGGTTGGGGTATTTATAGCTCCAACCACCAAACTTGACCGTTGGTGGAGGCTGTCTGTTCGATGGCGCACCGGACAGTCCGGTGCACACCGGACATGTCCGGTGCCCCAGCCACGTCACCAATGCCGTTGGATTCTGACCGTTGGAGCTCCTGACTTGTGGGCCCGCCTGGATGTCCGGTGCACACCGGACATGTACTGTTCCATGTCCGGTGCGCCAGTATGGGCGCGCCTGCCTTCTGCGCGCGCTGCGCGTGCATTAAATGCATCGCAGGTAGCCGTTGGCGCCGAAATAGTCGTTGCTCCGAGGATGCACCGGACAGTCCGGTGCACACCGGACATGTCCGGTGAATTATAGCGGAGCGGCTGCTGCGCGTTCCCGAGGCTGGCAAGTTCCGGAGGCCGCGCTTCCTTGGAGCACCGGACACTGTCCGGTGTACACCGGACAGTCCGGTGAATTATAGCGCGCCGGCCTGAGAAATTCCCGAAGGTAGCGAGTTCGAGTTGGAGTCCTCTGGTGCACCGGACACTGTCCGGTGGTGCACCGGACAGTCCGGTGCCCCCAGACCAGAGGTGCCTTCGGTTGCCTCTTTGCTCCTTTGTTGAATCCAAAACTTGATCTTTTTATTGGCTGAGTGTGAACCTTTTACACCTGTATAATCTATACACTTGAGCAAACTAGTTAGTCCAATTATTTGTGTTGGGCAATTCAACCACCAAAATTAATTAGGGACTAGGTGTAAGCCTAATTCCCTTTCAATCTCCCCCTTTTTGGTGATTGATGCCAACACAAACCAAAGCAAATATAGAAGTGCATAACTGAACTAGTTTGCATAATGTAAGTGTAAATGTTGCTTGGAATTGAGCCAATCTAAATACTTACAAGATATGCATGGATCGTTTCTTTCTTATTTAACATTTTGGACCACGCTTGCACCACATGTTTTGTTTTTGCAAACTCTTTTGTAAATCCTTTTCAAAGTTCTTTTGCAAATAGTCAAAGGCAAATGAATAAGATTTTGAGAAGCATTTTCAAGATTTGAAATTTTCTCCCCCTCTTTCAAATGCTTTTCCTTTGACTAAACAAAACTCCCCCTAAATGAGATCCTCCTCTTAGTGTTCAAGAGGGTTTTGATATATCATTTTTGAAATACTACTTTCTCCTCCTTTTGAACACAATAGGAAACCAATTGATAATATTTTTGGAAAACACGAAGTTTTTGAAATTGGTGGTGGTGCGGTCCTTTTGCTTTGGGCTCAACCTTTCTCCCCCTTTGGCATGAATCGCCAAAAACGGAATCATTAGAGCCCTTTGTTACTTTCTCCTCCTTTGGTTATGAGTAAAGAGAGAAGATTATACCAAAGTAGGAGTCCTTTTGCTTTGCTCTCTCCCCCAAGGTTAGAGAGCGGCTTGGAGTGACGGCGAAGGATGAGTTACGGAGTGGAAGCCTTTGTTTTCGCCGAAGACTCCAATTCCCTTTCAACACACCTATGACTTGGTTTGAAATAGACTTGAAAACACATTAGTCATAGCATATGAAAGAGACATGATCAAAGGTAAATAGAAGAGCAATGTGTGCAATTTAACAAAAGAAGTTCCTAGAATCAAGAATATTGAGCTCATGCCTAAGTTTGTTAAAAGATTGTTCATCAAGAGGCTTGGTAAAGATATCGGCTAATTGATCTTTAGTATTAATGTATGAAATCTCGATATCTCCCTTTTGTTGGTGATCCCTAAGAAAATGATACCGAATGGCTATGTGTTTAGTGCGACTATGCTCGACGGGATTATCCGCCATCTTGATTGCACTCTCATTATCACATAGCAAAGGGACTTTGGTTAATTTGTAACCGTAGTCCCGCAGGGTTTGCCTCATCCAAAGCAATTGCGCGCAACAATGGCCTGCGGCAATATACTCGGCTTCGGCGGTGGAAAGAGCGACCGAATTTTGCTTCTTTGAAGCCCAAGACACCAAGGATCTTCCCAAGAACCGGCAAGTCCCCGATGTGCTCTTTCTATTAATCTTGCACCCCGCCCAATCGGCATCCGAATAACCAATTAAATCAAAAGTGGAACCCCGAGGGTACCAAAGCCCAAACTTAGGAGTATAAGCTAAATATCTCAAGATTCGTTTTACGGCCGTAAGGTGGGATTCCTTAGGGTCGGATTGGAATCTTGCACACATGCAAACGGAAAGCATAATATCCGGTCGAGATGCACATAAATAGAGTAATGAGCCTATCATTGACCGGTATACCTTTTGATCCACGGACTTACCTCCCGAGTCGAGGTCGAGATGCCCATTTGTTCCCATGGGTGTCTTGATGGGCTTGGCATCCTTCATTCCAAACTTGGTTAGAATGTCTTGAGTGTACTTCGTTTGGCTGATGAAGGTGCCCTCTTGGAGTTGCTTTACTTGGAATCCTAGAAAATACTTCAACTCCCCCATCATAGACATCTCGAACTTTTGTGTCATGATCCTACTAAATTCCTCACATGTAGATTCGTTAGTAGACCCAAATATAATATCATCAACATAAATTTGGCATACAAACAAATCATTTGCAAGAGTTTTAGTGAACAAAGTAGGATCGGCTTTTCCGACTTTGAAGCCATTAGCGATAAGGAAATCTCTAAGGCATTCATACCATGCTCTTGGGGCTTGCTTGAGCCCATAAAGCGCCTTAGAGAGCTTATAGACATAGTTAGGATACTCACTATCTTCAAAGCCGGGAGGTTGCTCAACGTAGACCTCTTCCTTGATTGGTCCATTGAGGAATGCACTTTTCACGTCCATTTGATAAAGTTTAAAGCCATGGTAAGTAGCATAGGCCAATAATATGCGAATTGACTCAAGCCTAGCTACGGGTGCATAGGTTTCACCGAAATCCAAACCTTCGACTTGGGAGTATCCCTTGGCCACAAGTCGAGCTTTGTTCCTTGTCACCACACCATGCTCATCTTGCTTGTTGCGGAAGACCCATTTGGTTCCTACAACATTTTGGTTAGGACGTGGAACTAAATGCCATACCTCATTTCTAGTGAAGTTGTTGAGCTCCTCTTGCATCGCCACCACCCAATCCGAATCTTGAAGTGCTTCCTCTACCCTGTGTGGCTCAATAGAGGAAACAAAAGAGTAATGTTCACAAAAATGTGCAACACGAGATCTAGTGGTTACCCCCTTATGAATGTCGCCGAGGATGGTGTCGACGGGGTGATCTCGTTGGATTGCTTGGTGGACTCTTGGGTGTGGCGACCTTGGTTCTTGCTCATCCTCCTTTTCTTGATCATTTGCATCTCCCCCTTGATTATTGCCATCATCTTGAGGTGGCTCATCTTCTTGATCTTGCCCTTCATCAACTTGAGCCTTATCCTCATTTTGAGTTGGTGGAGATGCTTGCGTGGAGGAGGATGGTTGATCTTGTGCTTTTGGAGGCTCTTCGGATTCCTTAGGACACACATCCCCAATGGACATGTTCCTTAGCGCGATGCATGGAGCCTCTTCATTACCTATCTCATCAAGATCAACTTGCTCTACTTGAGAGCCGTTAGTCTCATCAAACACAACGTCACATGAGACTTCAACTAGTCCAGTGGACTTGTTAAAGACCCTATATGCCCTTGTGTTTGAGTCATAACCAAGTAAAAAGCCTTCTACAGTTTTAGGAGCAAATTTGGATTTTCTACCTCTTTTAACAAGAATAAAGCATTTGCTACCAAAGACTCTAAAATATGAAATGTTGGGCTTTTTACCGGTTAGGAGTTCATATGATGTCTTCTTGAGGATTCGGTGTAGATATAACCGGTTGATGGCGTAGCAGGAGGTGTTGACCGCCTCGGCCCAAAACCGATCCGAAGTCTTGTACTCATCAAGCATGGTTCTTGCCATGTCCAATAGAGTTCGATTCTTCCTCTCCACTACACCATTTTGTTGAGGTGTGTAGGGAGAAGAGAACTCATGCTTGATGCCCTCCTCCTCAAGGAAGCCTTCGATTTGAGAGTTCTTGAACTCCGTCCCGTTGTCGCTTCTTATTTTCTTGATCCTTAAGCCAAACTCATTTTGAGCCCGTCTCAAGAATCCTTTTAAGGTCTCTTGGGTTTGAGATTTTTCCTGTAAAAAGAATACCCAAGTGAAGCGAGAATAATCATCCACAATAACTAGACAATACTTACTCCCGCCGATGCTTATGTAAGCAATCGGGCCGAATAGATCCATGTGTAGGAGCTCCAGTGGTCTGTCGGTCGTCATGATGTTCTTGTGTGGATGATGGACTCCAACTTGCTTCCCTGCCTGGCATGCGCTACAAATCCTGTCTTTCTCAAAATGAACATTTGTTAATCCTAAAATGTGTTCTCCCTTTAGAAGCTTATGAAGAATCTTCATCCCAACATGGGCTAGTCGACGGTGCCAGAGCCAACCCATGTTAGTTTTAGCAATTAAGCAAGTGTCAAGTTCAGCTCTATCAAAATCTACCAAGTATAGCTGACCCTCTAACACTCCCTTAAATGCTATTGAATCATCACTTCTTCTAAAGACAGTGACACCTACATCAGTGAATAGACAGTTGTAGCCCATTTGACATAATTGAGAAACAGAAAGCAAGTTGTAGTCTAATGAATCAACAAGAAAAACATTGGAAATGGAATGGTCAGATGAAATAGCAATTTTACCCAAACCTTTGACCAAACCTTGATTTCCATCCCCGAATGTGATCGCTCTTTGGGGATCTTGGTTTTTCTCATATGAGGAGAACATCTTTTTCTCCCCTGTCATATGGTTTGTGCACCCGCTATCGAGTATCCAGCTTGAGCCCCCGGATGCATAAACCTACAAAACAATTTTAGTTCTTGATTTTAGGTACCCAAACGGTTTTGGGTCCTTTGGCATTAGACACAAGAACTTTGGGTACCCAAACACAAGTCTTGGAGCCCTTGTGTTTGCCCCCTACAAACTTGGCAACTACTTTGCCGGATTTGTTAGTCAAAACATAAGATGCATCAAAAGTTTTAAATGAAATGATATGATCATTTGATGCAATAGGAGTTTTCTTTCTAGGCAACTTGGCACGGGTTGGTTGCCTAGAGCTAGATGTCTCACCCTTATACATAAAAGCATGGTTAGGGCCAGAATGAGACTTCCTAGAATTTTCCTAATTTTGCTCTCAGGATAACCGGCAGGGTATAAAATGTAACCCTCGTTATCCTGAGGCATGGGAGCCTTGCCCTTAACAAAGTTAGACAATCTTTTAGGAGGAGCACTAATTTTTTCATTGTCTCCCCTTTGGAAGCCAATGCCATCCTTAATGCCAGGGCGTCTCCCATTATAAAGCATGCTACGAGCAAATTTAAATTTCTCATTTTCTAAGTTGTGCTCGGCAATTTTAGCATCTAGTTTTGCTATATGATCATTTTGTTGTTTAATTAAAGCCATGTGATCATGAATATCATTGATATTAATATCTCTACATCTATTACAGATAGACACATGCTCAACGGTAGATGTAGAGGGTTTGCAAGAATTAAGTTCAACAATCTTAGCACGTAATATATCATTTTTATCTCTAAGATCGGAAATAGTGACATTGCAAACATCAAAGTTCTTAGCCTTAGCAATCAAATTTTCATTTTCTACTCTAAGGCTAGCAAGAGAAATGTTTAATTCTTCAATCCTAGCAAGCAAATCATCATTATTATCTCTAGGATTGGGAATTGAAACATCACAAACATGAGAATCAACCTTAGCATTTAATCTAGCATTTTCATTTCTAAGGTTGTCAATCATCTTACGGCAAGTGCTTAGCTCATTAGATAGTTTTTGACATTTTTCTACTTCTAGAACATAAGCATTTTTAACCTTAACATGCTTTTTGTTTTCCTTAATAAGGAAGTCCTCTTGAGAGTCCAAGAGATCATCCTTTTCATGAATAGCACTAACCAATTCATTTAATTTTTCCTTTTGTTGCATGTTTAGGTCAGCAAAAAGAGTACGCAAATTATCCTCCTCATCACTAGCATTATCATCACTAGAAGACTCATCTAGTGGAGGATTTAGTTTTAACCTTCTTTTTCTTGCCGTCCTTTGCCATGAGGCACTTGTGGCCGACGTTGGGGAAGAGGAGTCCCTTGGTGACGGCGATGTTGGCGGCGTCCTCGTCGGAGGAGGACTCGGTGGAGCTCTCGTCGGAGTCCCACTCCCGGCAAACATGGGCATCGCCGCCCTTCTTCTTGTAGTACTTCTTCTTTTCTCTCCTCTTTCCCTTCTTGTCTTCGCCCCTGTCACTGTCACTAGATATAGGACATTCTGCAATAAAATGACCGGGCTTACCACACTTGTAGCACACTTTCTTGGAGCGGGGTTTGTAATCCTTCCCCTTCCGTTGCTTGAGGATTTGGCGAAAGCTTTTGATGATTAAAGCCATCTCCTCATTGTCGAGCTTGGAGGCATCAATTGGTTGTCTACTCGGTGTAGACTCCTCCTTCTTCTCCTCCATCGCCTTAAATGCCACCGGTTGTGCTTCGGACGTGGAGGGTTCATCAAGCTCGTTGATCTTCTTGGAGCCTTTGATCATGCATTCAAAGCTCACAAAATTCCCGATAACTTCCTCGGGGGTCATTTTAGTATATCTAGGATTACCACGAATTAATTGAACTTGAGTGGGGTTAAGGAAGATGAGTGATCTAAGAATAACCTTAACCACCTCGTGGTCATCCCATTTCTTGCTCCCGAGGTTGCGCACTTGGTTCACCAAGGTTTTGAGCCGGTTATACATGTCTTGTGGCTCCTCCCTTTGGCGAAGTCGAAAGCGACCGAGCTCCCCCTCGATCGTTTCCCGCTTGGTGATCTTTGTTAGTTCATCACCCTCGTGTGCGGTCTTGAGGAGGTCCCAAATTTCCTTTGCATTCTTCAACCCTTGCACCTTGTTGTATTCCTCTCTATTTAGAGAGGCCAAGAGTATGGTTGTGGCTTGGGAGTTGAAGTGCTCGATTTGGGCCACCTCGTCCTCATCATAATCCTCATCCCCTACGGATGGTACCTGTGCTCCAAACTCAACAACATTCCATATACTTTTGTGGAGTGAGGTTAGATGAAATTTCATTAAATCACTCCACCTAGCATAATCTTCACCGTCAAAGGTTGGCGGTTTGCCTAATGGAACGGAAAGTAATGGAGTATGTCTAGATGTACGAGGATAGTGTAAGGGGATCTTACTAAACTTCTTACGCTCTTGGCATTTAGAAGTTACGGAGGGCGCATCGGAGCCGGAGGTCGATGTTGATGAAGTGTCGGTCTCGTAGTAGACCACTTTCCTCATCCTCTTGTGCTTGTCCCCACTCCGATGTGGCTTGTGAGAGGAAGATCTCTCCTTCTTCTCTTTGTGGTGAGAAGAAGATTTCTTCTCCTTCCCTTTGTTGGAGGAGCTCTTCTTCTTCTCCTTCCTCTTGGTGCGGGACTCTTCCGATGAAGTGCTCCCGTGGCTTGTAGTGGGCTTTTCGCCGGTCTCCATCTCCTTCTTGGCATGATCTCCCGACATCACTTCGAGCGGTTAGGCTCTAATGAAGCACCGAGCTTTGATACCAATTGAAAGTCGCCTAGAGGGGGGGGGGGGTGAATAGGGCGAAACTGAAATTCTCAAAAATAATCACAACTACAAGTCGGGTTAGCGTTAGAAATATAATCGAGTCCGCGAGAGAGGGCGCAAAACAAATCGCAAGCGAATAATGAAGTGAGACACACGGATTTGTTTTACCGAGGTTCGGTTCTCTCAAACCTACTCCCCGTTGAGGAGGCCACAAAGGCCGGGTCTCTTTCAACCCTTCCCTCTCTCAAACGGTCCCTTGGACCGAGTGAGCTTCTCTTCTCAAATCACTTGGGAATCAAACTTCCCGCAAGGGCCACCACACGATTGGTGCCTCTTGCCTCAATTACAAGTGAGTGTTTGATCACAACAAAGAATGCCAAAGAAAAAGAAGCGATCCAAGCGCAAGAGCTCAAATGAACACTACAAATCACTCTCTCTAGTCACTAAGGCTTTGTGTGGAGTTGGGAGAGGATTTGATCTCTTTTGGTGTGCTTTGTAATGAATGCTAGCTCTTGTATAGTGGTTGGAAGCTGGAAAACTTGGATGCAATGAATGTGGGGGTGGTTGGGGTATTTATAGCCCCAACCACCAAACTTGACCGTTGGTGGAGGTTGTCTGTTCGATGGCGCACCGGACAGTCCGGTGCACACCGGACATGTCCGGTGCCCCAGCCACGTCACCAATGCCGTTGGATTCTGACCGTTGGAGCTCCTGACTTGTGGGCCCGCCTGGATGTCCGGTGCACACCGGACATGTACTGTTCCATGTCCGGTGCGCCAGTATGGGCGCGCCTGCCTTCTGCGCGCGCTGTGCGCGCATTAAATGCATCGCAGGTAGCCGTTGGCGCCGAAATAGTCGTTGCTCCGAGGATGCACCGGACAGTCCGGTGCACACCGGACATGTCCGGTGAATTATAGCGGAGCGGCTGCTGCGCGTTCCCGAGGCTGGCGAGTTCCGGAGGCCGCGCTTCCTTGGAGCACCGGACACTGTCCGGTGTACACCGGACAGTCCGGTGAATTATAGCGCGCCGGCCTG
Source organism: Zea mays (assembly GCF_902167145.1). Classification (NCBI taxonomy): domain Eukaryota; kingdom Viridiplantae; phylum Streptophyta; class Magnoliopsida; order Poales; family Poaceae; genus Zea; species Zea mays. The sequence goes on along the minus strand of NC_050100.1, from coordinate 24,320,798 downwards.
AGAAATTCCCGAAGGTAGCGAGTTCGAGTTGGAGTCCTCTGGTGCACCGGACAGTCCGGTGCCCCCAGACCAGAGGTGCCTTCGGTTGCCTCTTTGCTCCTTTGTTGAATCCAAAACTTGATCTTTTTATTGGCTGAGTGTGAACCTTTTACACCTGTATAATCTATACACTTGAGCAAACTAGTTAGTCCAATTATTTGTGTTGGGCAATTCAACCACCAAAATTAATTAGGGACTAGGTGTAAGCCTAATTCCCTTTCACCTGGTGTCTTGGGCTTCAAAGAAACAAAATTCTGTAGTTCTTTCTACCGTCGAAGTCGAGTACATCGCCGCAGGCCATTGTTGCGCGTAATTACTTTGGATGAGGCAAACCCTTAGGGACTATGGTTACAAATTAACCAAAGTTCCTCTCCTATGTTATAATGAGAGTGCAATCCGCATGGCGGATAATCCCGTTGAGCACAGTCGCACTAGGCACATAGCCATTCAGTATCACTTTTTGAGGGATCACCAACAAAGGGGGATATCGAGATTGCTTATGTTAGCACCAAAGAACAATTAGCCGATATCTTTACCAATCCATTAGATGAGAAAACTTTTACCAAACTTAGGCATGAGCTAAACATTCTTGATTCTAGGAATTTTGATTGATATTTTGCACACATAGCTCATTTATATACCTTTGATCACATCTCTTTCATGTGTTATGACTAATGTGGTTTTCAAGTGTATTTCATGCTAAGTCATAGATTGAAAGGGAAATGGAGTTCTTCGGCGAAGACAAGGCTTCCACTCTACTCCATCGAATTATTCATCCTTCGTCGTTACTCCGATTTGGTATAATCTTCACTTATATATTGTTTGCTAAATGGGAGAGAAAGTGAAAGGGCTTATATTTCACTCACAAGTATCCGTTTTTGGCGATTCATGCCAAAGGGGGAGAAAGTATTAGCCCAAAGCAAAAGGACCGCACCACCACAAATTTCAAAAATTTTAGACTTTCAATTTGTATTAAAGAAGTTTTTCAATTGATATCTTATTTTTGATATAATTTCAAACCGGTATGACCTCTTTCAAAATTTATATCTAAAACCCTCTTGAACACTAAGAGGAGAATTTCATTGAGGGGGAGTTTTGTTTAGTCAAAGGAAAAACATTTGAAACAGGGGGGAGAAAATTCCAAATCTTGAAAATGCTTCTCGAAATCTTATTCATTTGCCTTTGACTATTTGCAAAAGGACTTTGAAAAGAATTTCTAAAAGAGTTTGCAAAAACAAAACAAGTGGTGCAAGCGTGGTCGAAAATGTTAAATATGAAGAAAGCATCCATGCATATCTTATGAAATGTATATTGGTTTAATTCCAAGTAACCTTTACACTTACATTATGCAAACTAGTTCAATTCTGCACTTATATATTTGCTTTGGTTTGTGTTGGCATCAATCACCAAAAAGGGGGAGATTGAAAGGGAAATAGGCTCACACCTTTTCCTAAATGATTTTGGTGGTTGAATTGCCCAACACAAATAATTGGACTAACTAGTTTGTTCTAGATTATAAGTTCTACAGGTGCCAAAGGTTCAACACAAACCAATAAAAAAAAGTCCAAGAAAGGGTTCAAATAAAAAGAGCAAAAGACAACTGAAGGCAACCCTGGTCTGGCGCACCGGACTGTCCGGTGCACCACCGGACAGTGTCCGGTGCACCACCGGACAGTGTCCGGTGCACTAGGGAGATCAACTCCAAACTTGCCACCTTCGGGAATTTGGGAAGCCACTCCGCTATAATTCGCCGGACTGTCCGGTGTGCCAGCGGAGCAACGGCTAACTGCGCCAACGGTCGTCTGCAAAAGTCTACAGTGAACAGTGAACAGTGCAACTGCGCGCGCAGAAGTCAGAGCAGGCGTCAGATGGCGCACCAGACAGTGAGCAGGACCTGTCCGGTGCACCACCGGACTGTCCGGTGGCCCACATGTCAGAAGCTCCAACGGTCGAACCCTAACGGTTGGGTGACGTGGCTGGCGCACCGGACAGTGTCCGGTGGCGCACCGGACTGTCCGGTGCGCCATACGACAGCAGTCTTCCCCAACAGTCACTTTGGTGGTTGGGCCTATAGATACCCCCAACCACCAACACTTCAAGGCATCCAAGCATTCACTACTCCTCATTCAATACAAGAGCAATACACAACACTCCAAGACACAAATCAAAGCCTCCGATCTAATCAAAGTCCACAATTCAACTCTAGTTTTTAGGACTTGTGAGGAGATCGACTTGTGTTCTTTTGTTGCTCTTGTTGCTTGGTTGGCTTTCTTCTTTCTCTCATTGTTACTCTCAAAGCCTTGTAAGCGAAGCAAGAGACACCAATTGTGTGGTGGTCCTTGCGGAGTCTAAGTGACCCGGGAAATCAAGGAAGGAAGCTCACTCGGTCTAAGTGACCGTTGGAGATAGGGAAATGGTTGAAAGAGACCCGGTCTTTGTGATCACCTCAACGGTGAGTAGGTTTGCAAGAACCGAACCTCGGTAAAACAAATCACCGTGTCATCCGCTCTTATTTGCTTGTGATTTGTTTTCGCCCTTTTTTCGGACTCGATTATATTTCTAACGCTAACCCCGGCTAGTAGTTGTGCTTAAACTTTGTAAATTTCAGATTTGCCTATTCACCCCCCTTCTAGGCGACTTTCACATTGTCGTATTATGGGCTACGACTACGATGAGATTTATGATCGTACTGTTTGAGTTGTCAACACTATTAGTATGTTCCTTCTGTGGTCCTATAAGCAGATAGTCTGTTTCTTTTGTGGTCATGAGATGAACTTGTAACTAGTTTGTGTCATGAGATGAACTTGTAACCAGTAAGTCAGACTTTTGTGATGTCAAGACTATGTACTTGTAACATTTGTGATGTGGTTGTCTTTATGTAAGACTATCTATCTGCTAGTTAATGGGAGCATCAGTGATTTTTGTGACTGCATTCTATGTTTGTGACTCAAAACAGACTGCTTTCTGTGTTGTGAAGGGATAACAGTCTGCTTTATGTTTGTGACTCACAACACAGTCTGCTTTATGTAAGACTATCTATCTGCTAGTTAATGGGAGCATTCAGTTTGTGATGTTTGTGACTGCATTCTATGTTGTGAAGGGATAACAGACTGAAAACAGACTGTATTCATTGTTTGTCACTGAAAACAGACTGAATTAACTGAAAACTTAGTGACTGATTTTCTGGGAACACAAACTGAATTTCTTGGGAACACGAATTGCCTGCTTTAGGAGAGGAGCATAAACTGAAAACAGACTGAATATCTGGGAACACAAACTGAATTTCTGGAACACAAACTGAATTAACAGACTGAATTTCTGGGAACACAAACTGCTTTAGGAGAGGAGCACAAACTGAAATTTCTGGGAACACAAACTGAATTTCTGGGAACACAAACTGCTTTAGGAGAGGAGCACAAACTGAAAACAGACTGAATTTCTGGGAACACAAACTAAATTAATAGACTGAATTTCTGGGAACACAAACTGCTTTAGGAGAGGAGCACAAACTGAAAACAGACTGAAAACTTAGTGCATAGTACCTGGGAACACAAACTGAAAACAGACTGATTTTCTGGGAATGGTTCACAAACAGAATGCAGTTTGTGTTCACAAACACACTGATACAGTTCACAAACAGAAATTCTTGCTGTTCACAAACAGAATTTCTGGGACCACAAATACACATACAAACATAGTTCACAAACATTGTTCCCTAATACAGTTTTTTCTGGGACAACAACGACTGGCAACATTAGTACTACTCCCTTTGCGCATCACGCTTCAGTTTTTTTCCTCGGAGTAATTTTCTTAACAAGCCACTTCATTTGAAAAATCCACCTTTGGCCAAAAAGAACGGTCACCAATTGGTGGAATCCTTCGCATGTAAGCTTTTCTAAACTTGTCAACATAATAATAATCATCGACAAAGTTCTCCATACCAACATTCCTTACATCCTGGGCAATAATCACTGCCAATCCATGTTGACAAGGTTTCCCTGTGTGCTGCCACTCTTGACAAGAACATTGTCTCGACTCTGCCTTCACCACATGTTTTGTCAAACAATTAGTACTATCCCTCACCTCTGCCAAGTAATTGTCACTTTTGACAATTGTCAAATGGCCCAACCCTCTAGTCTGAGCTTTCAATGTAGCCATAACAGATGGCAAGATCAAACCCTGGAGTCTTTCCCCTATCCTTCTTCTCCTATGAAACAACTCCATGGTCATCTCTCTAATCTTATCAGCTAAGTCACAAACTGGTAGGTCCTTGTGATCCTTCACCTAGTTGTTAAAGACCTCAACCATGTTGTTTGTTATGTAATCACATTTAACAGATGGGTCGAAACCACTCCTGTACCAAAGGAATTTGTGATGTTGATCCAAATATTCAGCTATCTTAGGAACACTTCTTACTTAGCTGACATGGTGCTCAAACACTTCACTCCTATATGCCCTGGCAGCTGGATACATGTGTTTGGAACCTGAGTAGCTTTTGACATAGTTGCCCATTAGATGTCGGAAGCACTCTCTCTTCTCAGCATGAGGGAAACAATGTGTCACTACATGCATTAAGCCTTTTTGAGCGTCCGAACAAATAGCGAGTACTCCAAGGTCTCCAACAACCTTCTTCAATTATGACATGAACCAAATCCAACTTTCTACTGTCTCAGATTGGAAAAACCCAAATGCTAAAGGATACATCCAATTATGCCCATCCACACCAGTTGATGAAGCAAGCTGCCCATTCCATCTACCGTTAAGTGCGGTCGCGTCAACACTTAGGTATGGTGTACAACCATCCCTAAAACCTGAGATGCACGGCCCTAGGGCACAAAAGAAATGGTTGAAATAGTACTTCCCATCCTCTAAAACCACATCAATCTCTACAATGCTGTCAGACGCCTTAGCAAGTACTGCCTCCCGGCTCCCGCCAAGAGAATAGTAGCTTGAAACCCTCATCCCAACTGCCAAACAACTATTATAATGCCTTCTCCTTCCCCTTCCAAACTGTGTCATAACCAATAATGACATTGTGAACTCCTTGAAGTGTATCTTGCAATTCCTTGGCACCCATCTGGGGTTTCTTCATAAGTAGTGGTAAAGCGTGAAAAGCTACCCATCCACAACTTGGTGTAGTCGTCTTCTTCCTTCCACTAGATGTGCAAGTATGCGAATCATGCAATACAACAACCTGCAAAAATAGTCGAATCACAACTTTGCACACAAACAAACCCTAAATTCACAACATAGCTTTGGTACAAATTTATGAATTAACATACCACAATGGTCGGTAATCCTTTCTTTTCCTCTCGTGCATAAATCCTCCATTGACAATCACCACATTTACAATATCCGACGTATCTGGTAGTCGAAGTTACATCGATTCCAAGCTCGAACTCATGCTTTATGGCATACTGCCTCATAGCAATTTGAAATTCCTTCATGTTGGGAAACAAACTACCAGGTTGCATTGACGGATTCATTTTATCATACATAACCCTCTTCTCATTTGGTAGGTAGTCCTCACACGGTTGGTCTATACTATTGTCTCCAAAATTAATAGGCTCCGATTGATCCAAATTACTTGTACCACCTAAAACGGCTTCATCTCTTTTATTTTCCTTTGCCTTGTCCTCTTCATTCAGTCCTAGTTGAGAATACATCTGCATCTCACTTGGAACATCACGTCTCCCTTCCTCCTCCCAAAAATCACATAGTACCAAAAATTCCCAATCATTGTCCTGCATGACTAAGTGAAGTCACATACAATCCTAACCTCACTATATTGTACAAAAATGAAGCACAACTAACCTTATTAGCAGTATTTCCACCTAATGCAACTAGCGGTAAGGAACTTGAACAAGGCGGTGAAGACATTACGGGACCTGACAACAATTCAACCAATAATTTACAAAATCAAAGGTTAAATGTGCACAATTCGTACCATAGCCGACCACAAATAGCTACCTTAGGGGAAAGAAATGGCAATGTCTGTGTCATTGAATAGCTCCAAATCATCCATGGTGGATCCATTGCACACAGAGAACGAGCTAGATCTGGTTGAAGGAGGAGATGAATGGGGGAGAGAAGTTGAATGAATGAAGAACAACAATGACAAACTCACGGGCGGCGCCCTTCAATCGGGTCCGAGACAGCGGCGCCCGGCGTCCGTGCAGATCTGACGTCTGACGTCCGTGGGGGGAGAATCTCTGGTGCGAGAGGGAGATCTCTGGTGCGAGAGAGAGATGTCTGCGAGAGGAGAGAAGGGACAACTCGACGGCGATGGAGAACTCACGGCGCTGGGGACGATGCCGGTATCACACTAATCCTGGTTCGAACCGTGTAATGGAGTATTCGTGTCCATTTCAGAGTGTGGGCTTTCCCCTGGTTTTTCATAACGGCGAATCACTCTCATAAGCCTCCAATTCGTCGAAGCCGCACCCGTGGTCTTTCATAATGGCAAATTTCTTGAGCACGTCTTTAATCTGCAGGCTTGCATCCGAGCGAGAAGGGAGCTGACCTCGACGTTGTCGGTGGTGAGGTCGAGGCCGGTCTCGGTGTCGACGATCTGCTCGACCTCAAGGATGTCAGGATCGTGTCACGGAGCCGCGTATCGATGATCAATCGTGAGCGTCATGGTGGAGCAGGTGCAGGAGCCGCATGCCTCCTGCAGCTTGAGCATGAAGACGAGGCCATCGATCTCGTGCAGCGCCGTGTTGCTGCCGTCCGCCATCGGGGCTCGGCCGCACCTCGTCCAGTACCTTCTCCATGTTCTCCTCCGTCAGCGGAAGGACGCGCACCGTCCACTCCGGCGGCCATGACGCGGTTGAACGCGACGTCCTGCGCGCGGTCCCAGTTCGTCCACGCATCCTCGAGCCGGACGTCCGGCCGTGGCCCGCCACCGCCGTAATTTCTGTGTTCCTGCCGTCTACTGGTGGCCGGTACGATTTTAATGAAAACACCGAATCTAACGGTCGTAATGCACTAAAGAAACTGGATCATACATAAAATCGGTTCCCTGAAAGAAAACAAGTACCTGCAAGGCTGCAACTGCAAGTCTGCAAGGCGGAGAAGCCGGTCGTTCGTTCATCCGGTGCGCTATCCCAAATACAGCGGACAACTTCGCACCTTTTTCACCCATCACTCGCGAACGCAGGTCGCACTGTCGCAGCATGCTTCGCCTCTCCATCGCCGTCCTCACCTCACCTCTCCTCCCCACGTCCGTCCCCGCCGTCCGACCCCATCCGCGCCGCCTACTCCGCCTCCGTCTGCGCTCCCTCGCCGCCTCCTCCTCGCTCTCGCCGTCCGCCCGCAGCCTCCGCCTCCTCGAGTGGGGCAAGGTCTGCGACGCCGTCGCCTCCTTCGCCGGCACTGCCCACGGCCGCGACGCCACAACGGTACCGCGCTCCGATATCCCAGGATGTCATTTCTCGTTGCCGGAGTATCGACGAAGGGGGTTGTTCGTCTCTGACACCAGTGCTGTACGGTTTGATATGCGGGTGCAGAAACAACTGTGGGAGGTGGAGGATGTGAGCTATGAGCAGAGCCAGATGCTGCTCCAGGAGACGGAGGCGGCCGTGTTGCTGCTTGACAACGCTGGTGGGGCAATGGATTTCTCGGGGTTGGATACAGTTGCGGTGAGTACTCACTACTCAGGCAGTCAGACTGCTTCAAATATTTGCGGTTTGGCAGTATACTATCATGTATTTCATTAATTATATGCAAATTGTGTCTAACGCAAGTTCATTCTGTATTTGTTTATGACTATTATACTACTACATGTTTTTACTTCAAGAAACCAATGTATTGCTGCAGCCATGATATGCCTACATGATATAAAATTAGTACGAGATGCATGGAGAATAACTCACATTTTTCTGAATCTGTTTGTGGTCTCGATATTAATTGTTAATAATAACATTTTAATGCCACTGTTTATAGTAATACATTTTACTTTACATACTTAGGCACAAACATGTTAGTTGTGGAAGTGCCTGAATACACTATTGATTCTTGTGTTTGTATGTTGACTTGAAGATAGAGTCAGCAATACATAGTGTCTCTGGGGGCGCTGTGATAAAAGGCCTGGAAGCAATGGCAGTCACTAGCCTGATGATGTTTGTTGAATCCTTGCAAGTAAACATTAAAGCTGCCATGAAACTGGATGAAGGCTCATGTAGTCGATTAACAACACTTACAGAAACAGTAAGTGCATCTTGTTTTTGCAATCTGGCATCTTATCATCACGCATTGTTTAATTTCAAAAAACATTCATGACAGTGCACTGTGCTGAATCTACTTGTTCTGACCTGCAGATTTTAGATGCTGTCATTAACAAGTCATTAGTGAAATCCATACAAGATATTGTTGATGATGATGGCTCTGTTAAAGACACTGCAGTTTGTTTTTTGCACCCTATTTTTAATTTTATTTCATTCACAAATTTATGAATGTCTTATCTGAGCATGACTGCATGAGCAATACCTCAATTGTTTTTATTAAATTAATAGAGGGTTAAACATGAAGTCTGACAGTCATCCATATTTGAATTCTTTGTGATCAATTGATGTGGCATCCAAAGATTAATTCAGAGGCACTCACACATGCTTACTCGCTCTTCAATTTAAATTTGTCAAAACTGCAGTATAAGAACTGCATGTATGGATGTTTGAACTGAAGTGACTTTATTAATCATATTATTCTTTGTAGTTGGTCTAGGCGCGTGCTAAGGCCCTGTTTGTTTCCTTACAGGATTATATAATCCAGCTTATAGATTATATAAGCACCTAATGAACTGCTTATGGATTGTCATAATCTTGACATCTAGATTATATAATCCACCTAATAATCTGTGTTGTTTGTTTGCTTTTTAACTTATTTAAGATGGATTATATAATCTCGAGGGTAAACAAACATGCCCTAAACATGTCACATTTGTTTGCTGTAATTCATACCCATTGTATTTTGTGGATTTATTTTCTTATGGTTGTTTATAACTTATTTTATGGCCTTGGCGATAGTGTTCCTATGGATTATGTTTCCTCAACTTGAGCGAATTCTTTCCTTTCCAGAGCCCTGAGCTGAGACGGTATCGAGAGCAAGTACAGCGTCTAGAAAACAGGGTAGGTGGATGCCCTTTTCTTTTTTAACAATTCCGTAACGCGTGACTTATTTGCCAGCTCCATGGGTGTGCTGCAATGCTGCATGAAGCATAAGTTATCCCTCTAGACTTTTTTTTCTGACTGAATTACCAGATTTATTTCACCAATATAACTGTAGCATAAAAGTTATGTTGCTACATCACTACCTAAAAGCTCGTTGTTGTCTTATATGCTAATGGAATAAATAAGGCATCATTAGCTTAGTGTCCATATTTTTGCCCTAGTTGCATTACAAGACACATTTTACAATCTAAAGATCTCTATCTATTTTATTTAAGGTAATAAAGTTACTCTTTCATGGAATGTTGTTGATGTTGATTAACTCTTAAAATTTACGTATTTAACTTTTACAGTTATATCAGCTTATGGACAAGTTGATGCGCAATGCTGATGATGAAGCTTCATTGTCGGTATTGTTTCATTTAGCTCACTTATTGCTAAGGAAACAACATATGCAATTAATTACAGCCTAGTAATTTTTACAGGAAGTATGCATTGTAAATGGAAGATGCTGCATTAGAACAACCATGGATAATTCTTCATTTTTTGATGGATTATTGCTCTCCAGGTGTGTCAAACATTATAGATTCTTCAGTAATGACAATTTCCTCAAACCATTGTATATATTCTCTTGCTTTATGGTTGACTGATTCCCATAAGATTTGGAGATTTTGATTTCTAAATGGTTTTACAAACTGACTTACTAAATTTTACTCAATTCATTTGGATTGCTGGGCTTATTTCTATATCATTTAGCACTCATTTGTCTGCTTGAGTGCTTGTCAGTAATAACATCTGCATGCATGATATTTTTTTGGAAAAAGAATCATGTGGCCCCAGCCCGCAACAATTATTAAAAATTTGTGACCAGTGTGTAAAAGGAACATGTCTATAATTTTTTTATGATCTTTCAAGAATATATTTTGATAAAGATTCATATATGTACTGTAGCAGGTCAGATGCTGGAAGCATGATAGAACCAATTGTTGCTGTTCCGTTAAACGATGAGTTGCAGGAATCAAGAGCATTAGTGGCTAAAGCTGAACTGGATGTCTTATCAAAACTTACTGATAAGGTTGTGAAAGATGGCCTATTTGATTTTATGATTATTTGTTCTCTTATGTTCTCTTTCTATCTTTTGCTTGCAGATTCGTCTTGATCTTGATAGCATTCAGAATTTGCTTCAGGAAACAATTAAACTCGATAAGGTGTGGTTTATTCTAAATCATTATTTGTATGGATCTTAATACTTCATGTTCTGAAGTATTCAAGAAACTATGCATAGCATATGCATGAACATAAAAAATTTCTATGGTTAAATTGCAGTATTCAAATGCTTACTATTATAATTTCCTGAGTTCTATACTTATTTCTGATGGTCATTGGGTATCATTGAGATAACATCAAACTCTTTGCTCGGTCAAAAAAAAACATCAAACACTTTGGACGAACAGACTTCACTGATTTTATTTTTGTTCTTATGTGCCACCATTAGTTGACAGCAGCACATCAGTTTACAGGCACCCAGTAAAAGGTTTTCATATTCCTTATTTTTTTACTAATGATGATGCATTTCTTACTTCGTAGCATGTAAATATCCTTACCAAACCCATGCCAGGATTCCTAGCCAGGCAGATGCAGCAGGATGAGAAGCATATAGACTGATCTATCTTGCCATTTAAGTAAAACTGCATGCCATCATAGAATTCCAGCATTTATTGTATGTCTGGCAGAAAAATGTGTACCATTATCTGCATTATGTACTGTGTCCAGGCAGAGATAAATGATGTTTTAGGTTGTCTTAAATCAATCTTTCCAAACTTTGATTACAAGTTTTAATGTTTGGAAGTGATATAAATAGATCTTTTTTTAGAAAATGGAAAAGGTTTCGGCCTCTGCAACCGCACACAGCCAAGTTCTTACAATGTATTCAGCTAATAATTAGCTGATAAAAAGGAAATAGGGAACTTTAACAAAAAAATGCAAGAGCTTATAAGCAAAGTCTATATTGCTACTCCATCCGCTCTTGGCGAAAATATCTAGAGCAACGACCTCTATTGCCTTGCTTGCCGAGCGAAAGTCTTTCTTGCATCTTCACGCTGCAATAGCGCCCAAAGCCGCAACCAATAAGCTCCCCTGAAGATAACCTGTAAGAAGGAAGGATATTTTTTCTCAAAAACATAATCATTACGAGTGCACCAAATTGACCATAACATAGCTGCCACTCCTAGTAAGATGTACATCCACTCCTAGTAAAATGTACACATGGTATTTTTATTAATATATTGTAACAAAAAGTAGCGCTGAATGTCAGACAACAACAAAATGCCACTTATTTGTGATCGGAAAGACTTGTTCAGTCCACCTAAATGGTAGAATTGGCGTTACACACTGTCAAACTTCATAGTGTAAGCTACTAAGGATTTAAGGAATCTGAAACCTGCTCTACTCTTGGGTCTTGAGGGCCAGGTCTATTATACTTTTCTTGAAAATACCATGTTGAAAACTAGAAATATTTAACCATGGATTCTGCACTGTATGAAATTGTTTGAGTTACTATTTAGTTTTGGAAACCATGGAATGACATTTCTGACTCATGTTTTTCTAAGTTTCTTTGACTCAAACATTTTCACCACCTGCTTTACAGATCGCAGCTCGTGCAAAATACAGTATTGCATATGATGGAACATTTCCTGACCTGTATTTGCCGAACTTTGAGAATGAAACTGTCACTAGTGCTACAGGTGGATCTATCAAACAAATTTCCTCAGCTCAACTTCCTAAGAAGGCATGGAAACTGTATATGCCAAATGCATACCATCCACTACTACTTCAGCGGCATCAGGAAAATATCCATCGTGCCAAAAGGGATGTTGCAAGTGCCACAGCGGTGAGTTTATCTGGTTCCAAGTTATTCTGCTTATTTTTTTCATGACAAAATTCTGAAAAAAAGATATTGGTTGAAATCGAGGATACACCTATTTACATCTGAATATACTCGAGTATAAAACAGTTCCATTTGCTGTTTGTTAATCCGTAGTCATTTTACTTCCATGTTGTAGGAGATCCGGAGGAGGAGGATATATGGGCAAGATATTGCAGAAGAAGATCAATTGGCATCAGACCTTGATTCCATGAAACTTAGGGTTAGTTTTTGTTGGTATGACTGATGATTGATGTTAGTTTCATTGGATAATTTGTGTGCCCGTTTTCAGGTTTCCCAACTGGAGAAAGACCAGCCAGTACCAGTAGATTTTATGATTGCTGAAGAAACTACTGTCTTGGTGATAACTGGCCCAAATACAGGGGGTAAAACAATCAGCTTGAAGACGGTTGGCCTGGCATCATTGATGGCTAAGATAGGTAATGGAGTAACCACATGCATATTGTTTCACTGTTATTGTTGTGAACATTACCGACTTAGGCCCTGTTTTGATCCACCTAGTTTCTTAGAAACTGGTTTTTAAAAGCTGAAAGGTCTCCAAACAAGTCAGTTTTTTTATTTAGTTTCTAAAAACTACTTTCTCAGTTTCTTAAAAACCAAGAAGCTGGTCTCCCCCAGCTAAAACCAGTTTCTAAGAAACTAGATGGATCCAAACACCTTCTGCTAGTTTTTTCTTCTTCTAAAAGCCAGTTTCTAGAAACCAAATCTAGAAACCAGTTTTTTAAAAACTGGGGTGTATCCAAACACAGCCTTATACAGGCTTCTGTAGATTATGCAGGTCCAGATGTTCCTTAATGTTTGGGATTTTTGTCTGATTGATTTAGTCACCAACTGAACATTTCGTTGCAAATGAAGCCAAGATAATAAGTACTAACTGCCTACATTTCTAAGTGTTAAGAGAAGGGAAAGTGCAACAAAGTGTCCAAACAAACAAACCAAAGTCTGAGACCTTTTGAATTATAAAGCCTGGCTCCACAGCAAGGATACTTTCCTTCATGAACTGGTGGGAGCAAATCACAGGAGCTGTGACTGGTTTGCCTGGAAAAGGCCTCAACTCCTTAATTGTCTTGGGGGCCTGGACAATTTGGAAACTTTGGACAATTTGGAAACTTCGAAACAGATGTGTCTTTGATTGCTGGACTCCAAGTTTGGCCTTACCTCTTAGGTTAGCTGTTGGAATGTGAACCCATGACCCTAAACAGGGTTGGGAGTAATATTAATAGACTTAGTAAATGGGCCAGACCCATTACAGTGAGGGTGAGACGGTAATTACAAGGGGAACACCCCAAACCCTAGACGGGTAGTCTAACACCCCCCCGCAGTCACAACTCTATCCTGTACAGATGTTGAGACTGGATCGAAAATCTAAAAATACACTCGACGGTAACCCCTTGGTGAAGATGTCGGCGAACTGCAGCGACACGCTCGCGGACGAAGTGCAGGTCGATCTCTACGTGCTTCGTGCGCTGATGCTGCACATGGTTGGTGGAGAGGTAGACCGCACTGACGTTGTCGCAGTAGACGAGAGTGGCGCGCTGGAGGGGACTGTGGAGCTCGTGGAGGAGCTGGCGCAGCCAGGAGGCCTCTGCCACACCGTTGGCCACGACACGGTACTCGGCCTCAGCGCTGGAGCGAGAGACGACGGGCTGCCGCTTGGCGGCCCAAGAGACGAGGTTGGCGCCCAGGAACACGGCGTAACCGGAGGTGGACCGGCGCATGTCGGGACAGCCAGCCCAGTCAGCGTCGGTGTAGACCATGAGTTCCGACATCGGGGATGGGCGGAGTAGGAGGCCGTAGTCGAGGGAGCGCGGAGGTAGCGCAGAATCCGCTTGAGCGCAGTGAGATGGGGCTCCCGCGGAGTGTGCATATGCAGGCACACCTGCTGGACGGCGTAAGCGATGTCGGGCTTGGAGAACGTGAGGTACTGAAGCGCGCCGGTGAGGCTCCGGTATGACGTGGCGTCGGCGACCGGAGGCCCGTCGTCCTCAGAGAGCTTCGCCTGAGTGTCGACAGGCGTGGAGCAGGGCTTGCAGTCAGACATGCCAGCCCGCTCCAGGATGTTGATGGCGTACTGGCGCTGGTGGAGGAAGAGACCCTGAGGCCAGCGCTCGGCGGTGATGCCGAGAAAGTGGTGTAGGGGCCCCAGGTCCTTCATCGCGAACTCCCGCTGAAGGGCGACGATCATGCGGTGTAGAAGGTCGGCGGTAGATGCCGTGAGCACAATGTCGTCGACGTAGAGCAGGAGGTAGACGGTGTCGTCGCCGCGCCGGTAGATGAACAGGGACGTGTCCGACTTGGCCTCGACGAAGCCGATGGAGGCCAGGTAGGAGGCGAAGCGACTGTACCATGCCCGTGGCGCCTGCTTGAGGCCGTACATGGACCGATTCAGCCGGCAAACCAGATCCGGACGGTCAGCGTCGACGAAGCCGGTGGGCTGGCTGCAGTAGACAGTCTCCGTCAGAGTGCCATGGAGGAAGGCATTCTTGACATCGAGCTGATGGATCGCCCAGTCGCGGGAGAGGGCGAGGGAGAGGACGGCGCGAACAGTGGCGAACTTGACGACGGGGCTGAAGGTCTCGTCGTAGTCCACTCCGGGGCGCTGGGTGAAGCCCCGAAGGACCCAACGGGCCTTGTAGCGGTCGAGGGAGCCGTCCGAGGTCAGCTTGTGGCGAAATAGCCACTTGCCGGTGACCACGTTGGTGCCTGATGGACGTGGCACCAGGTCCCAGGTGTGGTTGGCCATGAGGGTCGCGTACTCCTCCTCCATAGCACGACGCCAATGTGGGTCGGCGAGGGCAGTGCGAACGGAGGAGGGCACCGGGGAAGCGTCGGGGGCATGCCGTAGTGAGGTGCAGTCAGGAGGGCAGGCGCCGAGGGACGGGGGGCACTCGGTGCCTGGCCCGGCCACATGGCGATGGTCCCGGTCCAGGGGTTGTAGAAGGACGGCCATGCGTGGCCGCCACCCCAGCCGGAGGGACCACCACGAGAGGATTCACCACCCCCACGGCCGCCCTTGCGGGAGCGACGACCTCCGTCGGTCGTGGAAGTCGGACGAGGGGCCGCCGGGACGGCGGGTGGAGGGCGGGTAGGAGCCCCGGTCGACGGAGGACGGGTGGCCTGGCCCCCCGAAGGCGGCTGACCGCTGGTAGGAGCGCTGTAGAGAGCCGAGGCAGGAGTGGGCGCCTCATTCGCCATGGTGAGCTCCTCGAGGAGAAGCTCGTTCCTCACAGCGTGGAAGGTGGGGAAGGGCACGCTCCTCTTGATGAGAGCCTTCAGGTGGCCGTAGCGGGGGCTGAGGCCACGCAGGAGGTTCAGCACCAAGGTACGATCGACAATTGGCTCGCCGAGATCGCAGAGAGAGTCAGCCAGGCCCTTCATCTGGCGGCAGTATTCTTCCACGGAGAGGTCCCCCTGAGAGAACAGGTGGAACTGGGCGTCGAGGTGGAGTGCCCGTGCATCCCGATTCCCGAGGAACTGGTCCTCGAGAGCGAGCCACGCCTGGCGCGCAGTGTCCGCCTGGTCGCGGATGATGTCCTATAGCTCAACGGTGATGGTGCCGTGAAGCCACGAGAGGACAACGCTGTCCATGAGGTACCAGGAGCGAGGCGACGGAGCGCCGTGGTCGACGAGGACGTGATCGTCAAGGACGAACCGCCGCAGCGTGAGAAGGACCTGTCCTCGCCAACGGGGGTAGTGGGAAGACGCCGGATCCAACACCACGGACACGAGGGCCCGGATGTTGTGTAGTCCGACGGCTTGAGCATGGATAGCAGCGATGAGGTCGGCGTCGAGGTCAGAGGCGTGGGGGTCCTCTGGGGGCTCCGCATCGGCGAGTGTCGGGCGGCCGAGGAGGCGCTGCGTGGTGGCCATCTGGGTGGTCAGAGCGGCGCCCAGGGCACGCTCACGCTCCAGGGCGAGGGAGGCGGCGCGCTCGCGCTCCCGCGAGGCCGTCACTGCAGCCTGGATCGTAGCGAGGGTGCCGACGAGCGCGGAGTCGGTGGTGGGGAGTGCGGAGGGCGCGACGGTGTGGCTCCAGGTGGGTGAAGCGAAGGCGGGAAAGCCCGGCGGGGAGCCGCGACGCAGGGGCAGCGGGGAAGTGGCGTGGATCGGCCCAAGGCCGGCGATGTAGGGGGCCCCTCCATGGGCGAGCTCGCTGCTGAGTGCAGCAGGGGCGATGGGGAGGTGCGTGCCAGGGCCGGTGGTGACCCCGACGTTGGATCCGGCCGCAGTGGTGGTGGTGGTGGATGCGTCCATCGGGCGATGACGCAGCAGGGGCGTCTGGACGGAGGCGCGGTGGGGCTCTGCGGCCGGGCGCGGTCCGGCTGGCGGCGCGGCGACCTGGGCGGGTTGCGCCCGAGCGGCTGGCGGCGCGGCAGCGTCCTGGCGCGGTCGCGGCTGGAGCGTTGGCGGGGCGTCGGGCCAGCTGGCGGCGCGACGGACAGGAAGGGAGGGAGGGCCGGCGGCTGAGGGAGAAGGGCCGGCGCGGTCGCGGCTGGAGTTGCGTCGGGGCGCCGGGCCTGCTGGCGGCGCGGCGGGCAGGGAGGGAGGGAGGGTCTGTAAATAGAGGAACTCTAACTCTCATCAAGAGGATGACACTATGAGTTGGGGCAATTTTCTGTTTATTTCCTCAAACACTACACAATGTCATACCCTTAGAAGGGTTGGGGACACATATTTATAGCCCTCGGGGCTGCACTAGAATACACTACGCACTACACCACACACTGCAGCACATATGTGCTGTCCTTTAGATGCTAAAGTGCAGTCAAAAGACTGCACTGAACTGCCTGCCTGCTGCTGCCACAGCGCAGTCAAAAAGACTGCACTGCTGCTGTTGTGCACTGCACTGTTGCCCCACTACAGCAAAAGACTGCTGCTTTTGACTGCTGCAGAGATGCTGTCCTCCACCATGTTATCCTACACATGCTGTTGCAGAGTTGTTGCCCTCCACACAAAGACCACATGACTTATTCCATCATTCTCCCCCTAAGACTTGTACGTCGTCTTGTGGGAAAGTTTAGTCATCCCAGACCTGGAACAAAGCTCAAGGAACTTAATCCTCCCAAGGGGCTTGGTGAGCAAGTCCGCAAGCTGATCCTTGGTGTTGATGTAGCGTGCATGGATGCTCCCTTCTGCCAAGCAGTCTCGGATGAAATGGTATCTCAGCCGGATGTGCTTGCTCCGTTCATGAACACGGGATTCTTGGCCAATGCCAGAGCGGACTGACTGTCCACCTTGAGTTCCACCGCTCCAGTCTCCCGAGGAGATCACCGAGCAGTCGAGCCAGCCAGAGCGCCTGAGTCGAAGCAGTGGACGCCGCTATGTACTCGGCCTCACAGCTTGACATGGCCACCACCTGCTGCTTGACTGACTGCCAGCTAATGGGGCACTTGCCGAGGAAGAAGAGGATCCCGCTTGTGCTCTTGCTAGTGTCGATGTCGCCGACGTGGTCGTTGTCGCTGTACCCGACAAGGTGTGTCTCCCCAGGGGGCCCAGGGCATCTCGGGTAGTAGAGACCATGGTCGAGAGTCCCCGCAACATAGCGGATGATCCTCTTCACAGCCTGCTCATGCTCCGTCGTCGGTCGCTACAAGAACCGACTAACGTAGCCGACGGAGTATGCCAAGTCAGGCCGTGTGTGGACGAGGTAGCGAAGGCTCCCCACAAGACGCCGGTACTGAGTAGCATCCACCTCCTCCGTCGTGCTGTCGCGACTCAGCTTCAGCCTCTCCTCCATCGGAGTGAGAGCTGGGTTGCAGTCGGTGAGCCCAGCCAGCTCAACAATGCGCCTGGCATAGGCGGTCTGGCGAAGTGTGATCCCGGAGTCTCCCTGGTGCACCTCAATCCCCAGGTAGATGGAGAGATGCCCCAGGTCACTCATTTGGAAGGTGGCCTTCATCTCTTCCTTGAACGCTGCCACCTCTGCATCCTTGGCGCCGGTGATCACCAAGTCGTCAACGTAGACACCCACCAGCAGGGCATTTTCTCCATTGCCCCGCCGATAGATGGCCGCCTCGTGCGGGCTTGGCATGAAGCCCATCCTCTTGAGCGTGGAATCCAGCTTGGCATTCCACGCCCTTGGTGCCTGTCGCAAGCCGTAGAGGGCCTTGCGCAGGCGCAACACCTTGCCCTCCTTGCCAGGGATCGCAAAACCTGGCGGCTGGTATACATAGACCTCCTCCTTTAAGTCGCCGTTAAGAAACGCCGACTTGACATCCATGTGATGAACATGCCAGCCCTCCTGGGCTGGCAGCGCGAGGAGTCGCACGGATTTCATTCGTGCCACAGGGGCGAACGCATCGTCGAAGTCGATCCCCTCCTGCTGCAAGAAACCGCGTGCCACCAAGCGAGCCTTATGCTTGACGATGGCGCCGGCTTCATCCCTCTTCAGTTTGAACACCCACTTAAGGGTGATCGCACGATGACCATGAGGGAGATCAGCGAGCTCCCAAGTGCGGTTCGTCTCAACCGCGTCCATCTTCGACTGCATCACGGCACGCCAAGCCGCATGTTTCTCGGCCTCCGTGAAAGACCGAGGCTCACCATCGTCGCATGCAAGATGCAATTCTCCTGCCAGAATGCGAGACGCCGGGCCCGGCACCGACGGGTCGATGAGAAGGCCCTCCACTCTTCGATACTGCAACGGCTCGCCGTCGTAGCACGCGTCGACGCGGTCCTCGTCGTGGGAGAGCGGGGTCACGAGCTCCACTGGGTCGTGCTCGACACGAGCTGGTGTCGGAGAGGACGTTCCCGGAGAAGGTACCGTCGGTGCTGGAGTACGTGGTGGCGAAGAGCTTGTTGTAGCCAGAGTCGTGGCTGGAGTGCGTGGTGGTGAAGAGCTCGTTGTAGCCGGAGCTGGAGAGCGTGGCGCTGGAGTCGGTGGAGACTTGGGGGTTGGGGTAGACCTGCTCGGAGATGAGTTGCCTACTCCCCTAGCTCCCTCAAAGTGGACGTACTCGACGGTGAAGTCGTCGTACGTCGGAGTCGTGCTGTCGTCCACCGCCTTGTCCCACGCCCATCCTCGCCCTTCGTCGAACACTACATCGCGCGCCGTGCGCACACGCTGTGTTCCTAGGTCAAGGATGCGGTAGGCCTTCGAGCCCTCCGCGTAGCCAATGAACACCCCCGGGGTGCTCCTATCGTCGAGCTTGCTGATGTGGCCAAGCTCCTTGGTGAACGCGAGGCAGCCGAAGACCCGTAGGTGAGAGACCGCTGGCTTGCGCCCATGCCAAGCCTCGTACGGTGTCATCCCGTTTAGAGCCTTGGTGGGCGAGCGGTTGAGGATGTAAACCGCTATCACCACCGCCTCTCCCCAGAAGACAGTCGGCATTCCCCTCTGTTTGAGGAGAGCCCGAGCCATCCCCACAACCATCTGGTTGCGCCGCTCAACGACGCCGTTCTGCTGCAGGCTGTACGGCGCGGAGTAATGGCGCTGAACGCCCTCATCCGCGCAGTACGACGCGAACTCAGCCGCCGTGAATTCGCCGCCGTTGTCGGTGCGCAGCACGCGCAACTTGCGGCCGCACTCCGCCTCCGCAGCGACCTGCACACGCCTAATGGCGTTCGCAGCCTCTCCCTTGCTGCCAAGGATCATCACCCACATGTAGCGGGTGAGATCGTCGACGAGCAGCAAGAAGTAGCGTCGTCCTCCTGGTGTGGCTGGTGTCACCGGGCCACACAAGTCTCCATGCACGAGCTCGAGCCTCTCCTTGGCTCGAAAGCTCGACTGCTGGGGAAAGGGGAGCCGTCTCTGCTTTGTCAACACGCAGACATCGCAGAATTGCTCCACATGATCAAGGCATGGCAGGCCTCGTACCATCTCCTTGGCACTGAGCCGCTTCAGGGCCTCGAAGTTAAGGTGCCCGAAACGCTCGTGCCACTGCCATGCCCCGTCGTCTCGACGAGCAGCAAGGCAGCAAGATTGTGCCACCTTCACATTGAGGATGTATAGCCGATTTGGACTCCTGCGTACCTTGGCAAGAAGGCGACGAGAGGGATCCCAGATCCTCATGACTCCGTGCTCGACCTCCACGCGCGAACCGTTCTCATCCAGCTGTCCCAAGCTGATGATAGAGTTCCTCAACGCGGGGATGTAGTAGACTCCGGTGAGCAGCCTGTGCTCACCAGACGTGGCGGTGAAGACGACTGAGCCGACACCCTTGATCTCTACGTCGGAGGCGTCCCCAAACTTGACGGAGCCTCGGACGCTAGAGTCAAGCTCGATGAAGAACTCCCGTCGGCCGGTCATGTGATGAGTGGCCCCGGTGTCGAGGCACCATCCTTCGATCATGTCCTTGTTGGAGTTGTCGCCGAGGAAAGCGTGTGCTTTTGACTCATCAAGGTGGAGTAGTGCCGCTGCGGCCGGTGCCGCTGGAGATGGCTCGATGCTTGCATGTGCCAGGAGCAGGGCCTCCTCCTCTGCCTCCGCCTGTGCGATGTTGGCCTGGCCACGTCGTGGCTGTCGACAGTCCCTGACCCAGTGGCCAAGCTTGCCGCAGTTGTGACAGTCGTCGTCTCGTGCCGGCTTCTTGTTGCCGACGGCGCCACCTTGGGCACCTCCACGGGCACTACCCTCAGCATGTCCTCGCGCCCCGGCCTGGGCGCCTCCACGCGCCTTGCGCGGCTTGCCGCGTTTGCGGCCTCGTGTCGAGGACTCCCCCTTGTCACCTTGGCAGGCCTCCCACTGCTCCCGAGTGAGATGTAGCTTCCCGCCGATAGTGATAGGCCCAGAGGGAGCCTGTGGTTCGTCGCCGTCGACCACCTTGAGACGACCTATCGCCTCTTCGATCGTCATCGTGGAGAGGTCTAGCAGAGACTCGATCGAGCGAGCAATCTGCTTGTACTTCTCAGGGATGCAACGGAAGAGCTTCTCAACAGCTCTCTCCTCATCGTAGGTGTCGTCACCGAACTGCACCATCTTCTGCAATAGAGTGTTGAGGCGAGAGCAAAGTCATCAACATCCTCACCTAGCTTGAAGGCCAGGTTCTCCCACTCCTTGCGAAGTGCCTGCGGTGTGGTCTTGCGGGCACGGTCGCTGCCGATGCGGGTCGCAGCGATGGCGTCCCAGGCCTCCTTGGCAGTCCGCTTCTGGGAAAGCGAAAACTGCATCTCAGACGGGACTGCAGCAATGAGGGCATCCAGCGCCCGCCGATCCTCGTGGTAGTCGACGTCGCCGTACCGAACTGCTTCCCACATGTGGCGAACCTGGAGCCGTACCCTCATCACCGCGGCCCACTCGACGTAGTTGGTCTTGGTGAGGGTAGGCCACCCACCGCCGGGACTGATGTCCCTGACAATGGCCTGGGCCATGCGGCGACCATGGTACCGATCCGGAGAGGGGGAGTCGCGCCGCCTGTAGAGGCCGCGATCTCCGTCGACTCGGTCGCCGCCGCCGGGAGCACCGTCGGCACGTCTACGCCCGTCTGGGCTGCCGCCGCGTGCGCCCTCGCCCGGAGCGCCGTCAGCGCGTCGGCGCCTATCTAGGCTGCCGCCACGCGCGGCTGCCCACTGTGCCACCTGCTCTCGCGCTGCTTCCCTTGCCAGCCTGAGCTCTTCGTCGGTGTTGTCGTCGACAGAAGCAGAGATGCCAACTCTATTGCCGCGCAGAACCTCGAGCTCTGCTGCCTCCGCACGTGCAGCATCCGCCGCCTCCGCTGCTTCTACTTCCGCTCTCACTGCCGCCAGCCGTGCTGCCCTCGCCGCTGTCGCTGCAGCCGCCGCTGCTGCTCGCTCGCGTTCTTGTGCCACGGCGACCTCGGCTTCCTGCTAGCGCCGCGCACTCGAAGTGACCGAGCGTAGGGACATGGTGGGCTAGTGTGGGGTCGCTGCGTGTGGAAGAGGCTGTCTCAGACGAAAGGCTGCTCGTCTGAGCAGGAGAGGAAGGAACAGTTGGAGCTCTTGCTGCCGACTGAGTGTGGGGAGAGGCGCGGGAAGGAGATGAGCACGAGATGTTTAGGCTGCAGGATAGTTTGCCTCTGATACCAATTGTAAATAGAGGAACTCTAACTCTCATCAAGAGGATGACACTATGAGTTGGGGCAATTTTCTGTTTATTTCCTCAAACACTACACAATGTCATACCCTTAGAAGGGTTGGGGACACATATTTATAGCCCTCGGGGCTGCACTAGAATACACTACGCACTACACCACACACTGCAGCACATATGTGCTGTCCTTTAGATGCTAAAGTGCAGTCAAAAGACTGCACTGAACTGCCTGCCTGCTGCTGCCACAACGCAGTCAAAAAGACTGCACTGCTGCTGTTGTGCACTGCACTGTTGCCCCACTACAGCAAAAGACTGCTGCTTTTGACTGCTGCAGAGATGCTGTCCTCCACCATGTTATCCTACACATGCTGTTGCAGAGTTGTTGCCCTCCACACAAAGACCACATGACTTATTCCATCAAGGTCGGAGTTGGGAGGCCGGCGGCGGCTGCAGGGGGTGGAGGAACCCCCCCCCCCCCCCCGGCGGCTGTAGCTGCTGTTGGGAAAAAAACCCTAAACCTATGCTGATACCATGTTGGAATGTGAACCCATGACCCTAAACAGGGTTGGGAGTAGTATTAATAGACTTAGTAAATGGGTCAGGCCCATTACAGTGAGGGTGAGACGGTAATTACAAGGGGAACACCCCAAACCCTAGACGGGTAGTCTAACATTAGCAGGGGAGGAGAGATTGTTTTGGGAAGTGGCAGGGGCTAAAGGTCTTTCCTACCTTGCTGCCCTCCTTCTGAGGTCTAGCGTGCTTTGAGTGGTTATGTGTCTGATGGATTGTTTCAGTTTTCTGTGTTACTGGCCTCCGTAAGGAGACCCTTGTATTTGGTCTTCTTAGACCTCTTCTACCTATCTTCTTAATATAATGAGGCGCAATTGTCCTGCGTGTTCGAGAAAAAAAATCCTGCATAACATTGTCCATCTGCTGCAGGTCTATACATTCTAGCTTCTGAACCAGTAAAAATTCCATGGTTCAATGCTGTTTATGCTGACATTGGAGATGAGCAATCTCTGACCCAATCACTCTCTACATTTTCTGGACATCTGAAGCAGATTGGTGTATGTTTTAGAATTTATCTTAATTTGCTCTAATTTTTATATCCTAACTCTGTAAAATGGTTGCATTACTGAATGCACATACCATTACACAAAAAGGCCCTGCTTCATTTCTAGTTTTATACCTGTCTTGAATCCTTAGCCTATCAATGTGAAATTTGAACTTCCTCTTTTATTAGGCCATTCGTGCAGAGTCAACTTCAGAGTCCTTGGTCCTTTTGGATGAGGTAAGCAGTTTAGGTACCATTGTAGATGTTAGATGCATTTTGGTTCCTATATAGCCTTTTTGTAAGCATGGATTACTTGCTGGTTATGTTTTTCATCATGCTCTTTCTGCAATTTATGTCTCCTTTTCAAACTGTGATATTCCCTCTATTATCACTATGCTGTCATGCTGCAGAAAGCTAAGATTTAAGAATGCACGTTTCTGAATTGTAGATTATGACAAATATATATTGCACATAGAAATGGTTTGCGTTCTAAAATACCCAAAATGCACTGATGTTTATATTATGCTCATGTCATAACCAGAACATCATGCTAACAAAGGATTCATGATCATAAGTCTGTCCTGCCCAAAGTTTTAAAACATTGGTGATGACACATTTATGTCTGTCAGATGTGACAATTGTTTGTATTCGAAGATTCTCAAAATGCATTGGTGTTCAATGCTACCTTAGTCGAAGTCATGATTGGAATTTTGTTACTGAAGGACTGTCTGGTGATTCAATCACCTTCTTCTGAACTTCAGCTCTTCAAAAATTTATGATGACATTTTTTAGGTAGGCGCTGGGACAAACCCACTTGAAGGAGCCGCTCTGGGGATGTCTCTTTTGGAGTCTTTTGCTGAAGCTGGCTCCTTTCTGACTCTAGCAACAACTCATCATGGAGAACTCAAAACACTAAAATACAGGTTCCTACCATTCCAAGCTCGAAGTTCTCTTGTATTATGGTAGAATAAATTTGTAAATGTGTTTGTACCTGTCAAAGGCTGAGTATCCCCGGACAGCAGGGCCTCGACTACGCAGTTCGTAGTCGCGACCCGTCTTCTCCGGCGAGGTTGTGCAGTGCCCCTCAGCCGCAGGCTTTGTTGGTGAGTGGAGAGGAGAGATTAGAGAGAATACACTATGCTTAATCCTTCCAGCCGGCTGGTTACACATATATATGGCCGATCGACCCTAACAAACTAGAGATAATTACTCCTTAATCCTAGGGATAGCTATCTTATCTTTCCTAACAACCAGCCTCCCAAATCTTCTCCTTAATTCTAGGAACTTGAAACAGATAGTAATCCTATCTATCTGTAACAAACCAGCGCGTGCACGCCTAACTGCCCGCGCGAATCGCGCGCTCTTCTGCCCGACACACGTCGCGGGCGCGCCTGCACCTGGTGTAGGTGCGTCCGCACATGACATCTCTCCCCCCTTGAGGTCAAGCTCGTCCTCGAGCTGAAAGTCCAGAAACCGAGAGCGGAAGTCGTCGAGATCTTCCCATGTAGCTGACGAGGCGTGCTCGCCGCGCCAATGCGGACAGCGACGTCATTGATCATAAGACGTGCGCCCGGTGGCAGTTCCAGGCAGACAGCGACGTCGTTGATCAATTCAACGACGCGGTAGGGCCCGACGAAAAGGGGCTTGAGCTTCCCCATGGCTGAGCGTGGAAGGGAGATGGTCGCGCGCTGACGGAGGCGCAAGAATGCCTAGTCGCCGACCTGGTACAACACCGGCCGATGTTGCCGGTCGTAGTGGCGCTTGTGCACCGCCTGTGCCTGTTCCAGGTGATAACGGACGTCGGCGAGGAAGGCCTCACGATCTTCCATTTCCCTGGCCACCGCTGCCACCCGAGTCTCAGCGGGCTCGTAGGAATGGATGGAGGGCGGATCATGGCCGTAGACTACCCAGAACGGTGTCTCGTGTAATGATGATTGGTAGGCCATATTGTAGACGTACTCAGCCCACGACATCCAGCGAAGCCATTGTCGGGGACAATCGCCTGTGAAGCAGCGCATGTACATGATGATGACGCGGTTAGCAGCTTCCGTCTGGCCGTTCGTATGGGGATGGAAGGCGGAGGACATGCGCAACTTCGTGCCCATGAGGCGCATGAGCTCGCGCTAGAATGCTGATATGAACATGTCATGGACCTTCGGTCCATGGAGATAGCTGTCTTCTCCGGCGAGGTTATACCCCTCTGCCGCAGGCTTGGTTCTAGGGTAGCAGCCCTAGGCGCTTGAGAGGGTCATTGCAAGAGAGAAAGATTGGTTTGATAATGATCTTGCTTGATTTATTCCCTGCTGCCATGCGGCTTATAAATAGCCCTATGGCTAACCAACTTTTCCTACAAACTCTCAATTAACTCCTACTTTCTTGGACTTATCTGATGCTAACCAACTCTCCACAATTCTCTCATTTCAATCTTATTCTCTAACCTTATCCCAGCTCATCTCAATCTTATTCTCTAGCCTTATCCCAGCCTGGCTGTTGCCTCTCGCTCCCTATTATGCCCATGACATCTCCCCCTCCCTTGAGGACCAGCTCGTCCTCGAGCTGCCATAGACTTACCTGACACGACTTAAGGTTAAGCCTTTTACATCTCGGCTTACCTTTATTATTTAAAACGAAAATACAAAATAATTGTGGAACTAAAATATAAATTTGAACTGCAGCTATGTCCTCCTGTCCTCCTGGATCCCAAGGAAAGAGCTGAACTGCGGACTTCACGTTGGATGAAAGGTGAAGGAGGAACCAGCCCTTGGGTCTGTCCAGCACCAAGGCAGTTGCCCGAATGAGGGAGACGACCCTCTTTGGCCGTGCAGGGGGGCTGCATACCCAGATCTCGACTTCTGCAGGGGGTTCAAAAAGTATAGACGAGACCTGGTGGTTGGAGGCGCAGGCTGCGAGTTGGTGCAGCGATGAGCTGATCAGCAAGTGCAGCTTCCGCACCGCCCGCCTAACAAGGAAGCCGCGCACTGCGGCTTGCAGGCGCACCACGGCCTGCTCATGTGATGACGGCCATGGGGTGGCCCTGGAGGCCACAGCAAGGTGCTTCTCCCCACGAAGGGACTGTACCTGGCGGCGTGCCAGGAACCCTCGCGCTGCCGCCTGAAGCCGCACCGCTGCTTGGAGTTCCTTCTCTGTCTTCTCCTTGTAGTGGTGGAACATCACAACGAATTGATCCCACTTCTCTTCGAGCCGAGTGAATGCATCTGGAGTTGGAGAGGGCGGGTGGGAGGGCGTTGCGGTGGCAGATGGCGCGGCGGCTGGTGGTGGTGAGGGATGGGCGGCTGGTGGTGGTGAGGATAACCTGGAGCTGATACTAGGTGTCATGGACCTTCGGTCCATGGAGATAGTTGTCTTCTCCGGCGAGGTTATACCCCTCTGCCGCAGGCTTGGTTCTAGGGTAGCAGCCCTAGGCGCTTGAGAGGGTCATTGCAAGAGAGAAAGATTGGTTTGATAATGATCTTGCTTGATTTATTCCCTGCTGCCATGCGGCTTATAAATAGCCCTATGGCTAACCAACTTCTCCTACAAACTCTCAATTAACTCCTACTTTCTTGGACTTATCTGATGCTAACCAACTCTCCACAATTCTCTCATTTCAATCTTATTCTCTAACCTTATCCCAGCTCATCTCAATCTTATTCTCTAGCCTTATCCCAGCCTGGCTGTTGCCTCTCGCTCCCTATTATGCCCATGACATCTCCCCCTCCCTTGAGGACCAGCTCGTCCTCGAGCTGCCATAGACTTACCTGACACGACTTAAGGTTAAGCCTTTTAAATCTCGGCTTACCTTTATTATTTAAGACGAAAATACAAAATAATTGTGGAACTAAAATATAAATTTGAACTGCAGCTATGTCCTCCTGTCCTCCTGGATCCCAAGGAAAGAGCTGAACTGCGGACTTCACGTTGGATGAAAGGTGAAGGAGGAACCAGCCCTTGGGTCTGTCCAGCACCAAGGCAGTTGCCCGAATGAGGGAGACGACCCTCTTTGGCCGTGCAGGGGGGCTGCATACCCAGATCTCGACTTCTGCAGGGGGTTCAAAAAGTATAGACGAGACCTGGTGGTTGGACGCGCAGGCTGCGAGTTGGTGCAGCGATGAGCTGATCAGCAAGTGTAGCTTCCGCACCGCCCGCCTAACAAGGAAGCCGCGCACTGCGGCTTGCAGGCGCACCACGGCCTGCTCATGTGATGACGGCCATGGGGTGGCCCTGGAGGCCACAGCAAGGTGCTTCTCCCCACGAAGGGACTGTACCTGGCGGCGTGCCAGGAACCCTCGCGCTGCCGCCTGAAGCCGCACCGCTGCTTGGAGTTCCTTCTCTGTCTTCTCCTTGTAGCGGTGGAACATCACAACGAATTGATCCCACTTCTCTTCGAGCCGAGTGAATGCATCTGGAGTTGGAGAGGGCGGGTGGGAGGGCGTTGCGGCGACAGATGGCGCGGCGGCTGGTGGTGGTGAGGATAACCTGGCTCTGATACCAGGTGTCATGGACCTTCGGTCCATGGGGATAGCTGTCTTCTCCGGCGAGGTTATACCCCTCTGCCGCAGGCTTGGTTCTAGGGTAGCAGCCCTAGGCGCTTGAGAGGGTCATTGCAAGGGAGAGATTGGTTTGATAATGATCTTGCTTGATTTATTCCCTGTTGCCATGTGGCTTATAAATAGCCCTATGGCTAACCAACTTCTCCTACAAACTCTCAACTAACTCCTACTTTCTTGGACTTATCTGCTGCTAACCAACTCTCCACAATTCTCTCATCTCAATCTTATTCTCTAGCCTTATCCTAGCTCATCTCAATCTTATTCTCTAGCCTTATCCCAGCCTGGCTGTTGCCTCTCGCTCCCTATGATGCCCATGACAGAACACCGGGACGCGATCGGACACGATGGACTGCGGAATGCCGTGGAGACGAACGATGTCGGTGAAGAATGCTTGCGCCACGGACTCGGTGGTGTACGAGTGCGCCAATGGGATGAAGTGGCAGTACTTGTTGAAGCGGTCGACGACAGAGAGGATGACCGTCTTCCCGTGTACCCGGGGCAGCGCCTCCACGAAGTCCATGCCGATGTCTGCCCAGACGATGGTGGGCACTGGCAACGGTTGCAGCAAGCCAGCCAGGTGCGGGTGTTATGACTTGTACCTCTGACAAGTCGCGCACGCGCGCACGAAGTCCTGCACCAGACGACGCATGTTGGGAAAATGGAAGTCGCGGCAGAGGCGGTGTAGCGTGCGGTGGACGCCCTCGTGTCCGTCGTTGTGGACGGCCGCCAGGATCTCCTGCAGGAGTGGTGCTGTGAGCGGTATGTACAGGCGTCCGTCATAGGTGACCATGTTGTTGACCACTACCCACGGCGCTGTGCATGTGCCGGCGTGGACCTCGTCATGGATGCTGACCAGGGCCGGATCAGTGGCCTGGGCGTGCCGTAGGCGCTCGATGAAGTCGAATCAGGGTGCCGAGGTTGCCATCAACTCGCCATCGACGGTGTCGCGGCGGGAGAGGGCGTCGACGATGGTGTTCGTTGCGCCTGACATATACTCCATAGAAAAATCGAACCCCAAGAGTTTGTCGACACAGTGGTGCTGGGGTATGGTGGCCAGTGGTCAGGAGGTACTTGAGGCTGTAGTGGTCGGTCTTGAAGATGAAGCGCCGCCCCCATAAGTACGACCTCCGATGTCGAACCGCCTGGACAAGGCCGATGAGTTCCCGCTTGTAAGCGGCGAGGGTGCGGTGTCGGGGGGCGATGGGGCGGCTGAAGAAGGCGATCAGGTGGCCGTCCTGGACGAGCATGGCACCGAAACCATGCAACGACGCGTCACATTCGACGACGAGGAGCATGGAGAAGTCTGACATAGCGAGGACGAGGGCCGTGGTGACTGCGGCCTTGAGTGTTGTGAACACAACGACCGTTGCGTCATCCTAGGTGAAGCCGTCCTTCTTGAGGAGCGCGGTCAGCGGCGCGGCGACCGCCCCGTAATTGTGGACGAACTTGCGGTAGTAGCCCGCTAGGCCAAGGAAGCCCCGCACTGCTCGAGCCGAACGGGGTGTTGACCAGTCGAGGATGGCCTTCACCTTGGCGGGATTCATGGCGACGCTTGCCTCAGATATGACGTGGCCGAGGTAGGCGACGGAGGGGGCGCTGAAGATGCACTTGACGCGCTTGACGAAGAATTGCTGTTGCCGAAGCTCGAAGAGGACGGCGCAGAGATGTCGAAGGTGATCCGCCCATGTCTTGCTATATATATCAAGATGTCGTCAAAAAATGCCAGGACGAAGCAACGAAGGAAAGGCCGAAGTACATCGTTCATGAGGGTCTGAAATGTCGCCAGCGCGTTGTAGAGCCCGAATGCCATAACTAGGAACTAATAGAGGTCGCCGTGGGTGTGGAACGCGGTTTTGTGTACATCTTCCGGCCGCATCCGCACCTGGTGGTACCCGAACCAGAGGTCTAGCTTGGAGAAGGACCGCGCGCCGTGGAGTTCGTCGAGAAGCTCATCGACCACCGGTATGGGGAACACGTCCTTGACATTGAGCGCAATTAGGGCCGGTAGTCGACGTAGAAGCGCCACGACTTGTCGGGCTTCTTAATGAGGAGGACTGGCGATGAAAACGGTGAGTCACTACGACGGACAATGCCCTGCTCGATCATGGCGGCACACTGTCGCTCTAGCTCATCCTTGTGGGCTACCGGATAGTGGTACGAGCGGACGGCCACCGGCTGCGCGCCTGCCTTGAGGGTGATGCGGTGATCGTGCGGACGCTTGGGTGGCATCCCGGTGGGCGCGGCGAAGATATCCCCGAAGGAGTCCAGGAGCTCATCAAGTAGGGGCTCTCTCGTTGCTGTGGCGCCCAGGGTTGGCACACAGGAGGACGCCATGCCCGTCCAGGAGATGGCCCGCCCTTGGTGCTGGAACGTCATCCGGCGCCGGCCGAGGTCCCAAACGATGGGGCCCAAGACGCCGAGCCACCCATGTCATAGCCCGCCAATGGCATGACGAAGAGGTCGGTGGGGAAGGTGGTGACGTCGATAGTCAGTGGTGCACCACGGATGACCCCGACGCACGAGACGTGCTCGCTGTTGGCGACCATTGCCGTGAGGCGTGGACGCTAATGAAGAGGAAGGCCCGAGTGTCGGGCAGCCGCCTCTGAGATGAAGTTGTGCGTGCTGCCGGAGTCGAGGAGGGCAACAAACGCCAAGGAGCCGAGCATGACGGCGATCTGCATGGTGTCGGCGACGGAGACCCCGACGAGGGCCTGTAGGGAGAATATGGGGGCGTCCTCATCCGCGGCCCCCGCAGGCTCCTCGGTGATGTCGTCAGCATCGTCTTCCTCGATGCCCTCAAGGGGGAACAGCCACTGGCAGATGCGGTTGTGGCCCCGGGTGTACTTCTCATCGCAGTTGTAGCAGAGGCCTTTGTGGCGCTGCTCCTCTTGCTCCGCCTGAGTGAGTTGCTTGATCTGGCGGCCCTCGACGGAGATCGTCGCGGGTGATGCTGCTCGGGGACCTGACGGCGCTGGCAGAGGCCATGGCGTGGCTCGGGATATCGGGGCGGTGTACTGTTCGTGCAGCTCGAATTGCCTAGCCAGGCTCATGGCGGTTGCGAGGGACTGCGGGTTCTGGATGCGAACGTCGATGCTGACTGGCGGCTGAAGGCCTCCGGTGAAGAGTTGGACTCGCTGCGACTCCTCGAGTGGCCCAGCACGAGGTAGGAGCGCCTGGAACCGATCTTGATATTCGACGACCGTGACAGTACGCCGGCATGCGGCTAGTTCGGCCAGCGGCGCAGAACGCAACTGCAGCCCATAGCGCAGGTTCAGCAGCTCCTTGAATCGACGCCACGACGGGGTACCTTCGTCCGACTGGATCTGGATGCACCACATCTGTGCGTCGTCTTCCAAGTTGTAGGAGGCCATCCAGACCTTCTCCTCCATGATCCGCTGCTGATGGAAGTACGATTCGCAACGGTTGATGAAGATCAATGGATCGGACGTATCGTCGTAGCGGGGGAAATCCAGTTTCTAGAACTGCGGAGGTCGATCGCTGTGGTGTTGGCCGTCGTTGCCTCCGTCGGTAGTCGACGAAGAGGATGACTTCTTCTGCAGCGTGACCACGATCGTCTGCAGGTTCGTCACCGTGTTGGCCAGTGCCTCGATCATCTTGGCCAGATCAGTAGTAGTTGGTGCCGACATGGCTGAAGGAGCTGAAGTGATGTCGGCTGGTGGTGGAGATGTTGGTGGGCGGGGTAAGGGCGCAGCGGCTGCGGTGAGTTGGGGAAGCTGTCGGTTTAGGGGCGCAGCGGCGGTGGTGGGTTGTGGAGGTGGTGCGGAGGAATACGAGGAACATCTGGAATTTGATACCAGGTTGTCAAGGGCTGAGTATCCCCGGACAGCAGGGCCTCGACTACGCAGTTCGTAGTCACGACCCGTCTTCTCCGGCGAGGCTTTGCCCCTCAGCCGCAGGCTTTGTTGGTGAGTGGAGAGGAGAGATTAGAGAGAATAAACTATGCTTAATCCTTCCAGCCGGCTGGTTACACATATATATGGCTGATGGACCCTAACAAACTGGAGATAATTACTCCTTAATCCTAGGGATAGCTATCTTATCTTTCCTAACAACCAGCCTCCCAAATCTTCTCCTTAATTCTAGGAACTTGAAACAGATAGTAATCCTATATGTCTGTAACAAACCAGTGCGTGCGCGCCTAACTGCCCGCGCGAATCGCGTCCTCTTCTGCCCGACACACGTCGCGGGCGCGTCTGCACCTGGTGTAGGTGCGTCCGCACATGACAGTACCTAAATTAATTCATCTCTTAGCCTCTTGATTTTTTTGTTGGTCGAATTAATTTTTAAGGTTTGGGTATATTCCATACACTATGTACCAAATGGAATGATGATACAAGGTATAGATTATGAGCTCTTTCCTCTTTATGCATCCAGCACCAGCTAATACTAAATTCTACCACAGCCGTGTGCTACTGACAACATCAGAACTTGGATGCACTGCTGACATCAGAACTAACTCTGGCTGGTCGAAGTGCAAAAATGAATGATTAGTGGTTACTTGGCTAGTATGTGTTCGTTATAACAGGACAAGACTTGGATGCAGGTTGAGTGAACTACTGCTTGTTAGTTACTGGCCAGGATCGCATGTTCTACTGCTAAGGTCTGCTTTGATGTTGTCGTTTTGAAAAACCATGGTACCAAGAAACTGTAGTTTTCAGAATAATAGGCACGCTAGGAAAAAGAAGTCCACAGTGAAGTTTAGTTTTTTCTAAAAAAAGACTACATTTTTTTTTGCAATACCTTGGTGTTCAAAATTACAAGGATCATTGCACCCAAACACCTCAAAATCAAAGTAACCGTGATATTTTCTAAAACTTGAAAAATACTTTGCATCCAAAGAGGGCCTAACTTCTGTTCTCTCTGGTTTTAAAAACTGACTTTGTTGTCGTCAACTGTCATATTATTCCTATTTTCAGAATATGGTTTTCACCAACTGTGTGTTTCCAAGGCAATTCTGGTTTCCCCTCCTGCGTTACTTTGGGCTGCAAACTCTAGTGCCTTTGTTGAATGATGATTCCTTTGATGACTGCCGGAGGAGAAAAACGAGATGGTTGATGAACAATTTCAGCAAGGCATCAATTCTCTCATTATTCTAGGAGCTTGGACATTTTGGAAACATAGGAACCAATGTGTCTTTGATGTCATTGCTGACAATATGTACTGTTGAAATATAATATAAGTGAATTGTTCACCTCACCTCTTCCACCAGCTTAAGCTTTTGAGTTGAATTGGTTAGTGCATGCAACTTAATATCGTATAAAAGCTAGAGGTCACGAGTTCGAATCCTGGTTAGCGCAATTAAAAAATAATTGTCGCTCGCTCCTATTCCACGTCTAAGACCCAAGAGAGGCTTGACGTGAGGGGGAGTGTTGGAATATAATATAAGTGAATTGCGCACCTCTTTTCATCAACTTAAGGTTTTGGGTTGAATTGGTTGGTGTATGCAATTTAGTATGTACAATGCCTTATTAAGAGGAGACTCAGCTTCGGGCGATGGCTGGTGCGAAAGGAATCTCTTTGTTGGCCCTTGTCCCTAGTGAATATGCCATTCTAGCATGTTTGTGCTTGTAAGAAAAAAGCACGTATGTAATTTGTGAATAACTTACGGGTGTGTGGGTGTCGGTGTAACCGAGGTTCTTTAACCTTTCTTTTTCTTCCTTAATATCCTGATATATAGCTCTCCTGCATGTTCGAGAAAAAAAATAGTTTTCACAACTGAAAGAACACAACAGTAAAACCCACTAAGTCTTGGTCATGTTATTATTTGTGAGGCTATATAGATTGCACTTGTGTCCCTTGATGGTGATACCACTTCATGGTTTCTTACCGCTTAAAGTAATGAAATAAATATTTTTGCATGGGTGGCTGCAACCCTAGCCGCCGCCAACTCCCCTCCCTCCACATCTCTTTGCCTCGCCGCTGCCGGAGCTAGCTGGCGTGTTGCCCGTGCGGCTAGCGGTGAAGGCGGCGGCGGGTGCTTGCTGCCCTGCTCGCGCGTCCAGCCCGCGGTGGCGGCGCTAGCGTGCCCCTGGTTAGCCCGCGACGGCGTCGTCCGCCCACTCAGGCAGCTGGCCTGCGGCTGGGTGCGCGTCCGTGGCTGCCCCGCGGCAACGGCGTCCGCCCATCGCTGCTGCCTGGGGGTTGGAGGTGTGCCTGGACTGCGTGCTCGCGCAGCTGATGCGCGGAGGGCTGGATCTGCGCCCCCAGGGCAGGGAGCGGCGCCGGCACGTGGAGGGCTGGACCTGGCGTGCGCGAGGTTGGCGGCCTCCACGTGCCAGCTGTCAGAGGCGCCGACAGGCTGGTCCCGGGCCAGCGCATGAGCCGGGGTGGAGTTCGACGTTGGTGTGCCGGCAGGCCTGCGCAGTCGACTGGAATGGCGGTGGCGGTACTTCCTCTCGTCTGCGGCAGCGTCGGCTAGTGGCTCGGGCTAGCGTAGGGTGGTG
Source organism: Zea mays (assembly GCF_902167145.1). Taxonomy (NCBI): domain Eukaryota; kingdom Viridiplantae; phylum Streptophyta; class Magnoliopsida; order Poales; family Poaceae; genus Zea; species Zea mays. The sequence continues at coordinate 24,286,595 of NC_050100.1, read as the reverse complement.
GTGGCGGCAGGCCCCAAAATCTTCATCATTGTGCGGGACGACGGGGCAGCGACGACGACGGAGGCAGCTTGCTGTGTCTCGAGGTTTCGGCCAGACGCTGTGCTGGGGGCTCTTGGGTGAAAGTCTTGACGACGGTGACGCCCATGGGCCCCGCTTCCCCTGTTGAGGGCGTCGCATCCCCAGCGCAATCTTCCTTGGGTGAAAGCCCGGTCCATCGCGGACAGGCGACGGTGGCGTCACGGTGACGTCACTCCCTTCCTGAAGGTGTCACTTCTGAAGTTCGTCTCGGCCACGACTTTGCCTTAGGCTGATGCTTCGCTTCTCGGCGCCTGGTATGCGGGTGGAGGTGGGGTTTTGCAACGTGAAGTCGGAGCTGCTACGTCAGAGGATGTGGCTCGACAACGATAACATGAGGCGAACCTCCCTTCTTCGTGGTCCAGAATGTTTCGAAGGTCGGGCAAAAATCGGAGGCAGAGCAGAGGGTCAAGATTGGAAGTCGGAGCTGCACTGTGCCTTGAGCCCAGCAACAATGACCTGTTGAGACCTTTCGCTTCGGGCTGTCTGTCTGCTTTTTGTTTGGTTCGCCTGTCAGCTGCTTTGGGAAGTCGGAGTTGCTGGATGCTCTGAATCCTTGCTTGACAACGATGACCCTTAGCAGTTTTGTGTGCTCTCGTGTGGGTTGCCGCTGCCTGTGTTGTTTGGGCACTCTGGGTCGGCGATGAGTGTGGTGCCGTGTTGATATCCCAATCCAAAACCGGCGAGTTGAGTTGTATGGTGTCGGCGTGTTGATGTCCCAATCCAACCGCATGTTGTTTGTTGTTTTGTCCGGTCCGGACCACTTCTTCTTTATTAATATAATCGGCAGCTCTCCTGCCTGGTTCGTTTCAAAAATATTTTTGCATGATTTTATGGAAAGGATTCATAAAAAAACAATAGTAAATACAAACTAGTTGTTGTCTAACAAATACTAATAACCTGTTGTTAGTACTTTCAGCAATAACTCATTTGAGAATGCATGCATGGAATTTGATGAAGAGAACCTAAAGCCTACATTCAAGATTCTGTGGGGAATACCAGGTTGCGTTATGTTTCCTTTTCCCTTCTTCAATCATTTTAATGTTCAGATTTGCTTGGGCACTCTAGGTGGTCAATACCATGGAAAGTTTTAAGCCTTAGGAAACAACTCTATGCTACTGATGTCATTTTAGTCTATCAATTTTATATCTGTTCTTCCCTAAGGAACTAATGGGACACCTCATACGCTTGTAATATTTGTGACCATCGATCCTCATGTCTTAAAACCTTCCTACTAACTGAATGGATTTATGACTGTTGTTTGCACTAACACCTGGTCTTATTTCATTATTCTTGAACTTCTGCGCCCATGCTTTGTTACACATGTAGGTCGCTCGAATGCAATCAATATTACTGAAAGGCTGGGTTTGCCTTTGGATATAGTAGAAAGTTCCAGGCGTTTACTTGGAACAGCTGGTGCAGAGATAAATGCTGTATGCTTTTTTGGGCACTTTTCTGTACTTAGAACTTGCACGTGGTTTTGTTGTCCAAAATATCTTGTTATGATCCTAAGCTCTCGAAGTTCATCTTCTGCAGTTGATAATGGACATGGAAAGACTCAAACAAGAATATCAACAACATCTTCAGGAGGCACAATATCTTCTTATGTGAGAACTTCTCTATACATAGATTTCTGTAACCTGTAGTTCTACGTTTGAGTATGAGATGCGATTCCCTTTCACGCCACACATCTTTGTGGAGCCTGCAGGGTGCTACGTTGTATGGTTGTTTTGTATTTTCCCCTTTCCTTACCTTCTAATGGAATTTGTGGTAAATCTCTTGCCACCCTCTCCCCAAAAAATAGTAATAATACATGTAGCAGACTTTGAGGGATGCTTGTTGTTCAATCATTGCTTTCTTTGCCTTCTAACTGAACTTTGAGTCCGTAACTTTTGTCATGCCTTGGTGCGTAAACTGCTTGTCTAATGTGACTTATTCATGAGGTGGAACTACTCAAGTCAAATGATATCTTCTATCCATTGATGTCTCAGGCAGTCCAAGGAGCTTCATAACAACTTGGAACTGGCACAAAAGAGCATTGTAGACCACACTTCTGCTCAGAGAAAACGAAAGGCGAGAGTAATTTCAGAGTATGCTGTTATGGCCCGTTCTATCATTCGTAAGAAGTTTCAGCAGTTCCAAGAATCTGCTATAGCTGAAAGAGTGAAAGAAGAAGAGAATGCTGTGAATGATGCCAAATCTGACAGAGTGAAGGATCCTATGCCGGCAAATACATCTGCCATTGGAAACATACAGAACATAGATACCAGCTTGGGCATGACAGCCAACGGTAAAATACTAGATAACTCTGTTGTTTTTATATTACCATTTATCTCCACGCCTTCTGAAGATTCGTTAAACTGTCAAGGTTTTCTTCCTTTTTTGTACTTAGATGATGAAGATGAGGTTCCAGAAGTTGGAGATTCAGTGTACGTTCCTAAGCTCAAGAATGAAGCTACCGTGGTGAAAATAGATTCGTCCAAAAATGAAGTGCAAGTCCAAGCCGGTATGATGAAGCTCAAACTAAAGCTGAAAGATGTTAAGGTTCAGAAGCGGAAAGTATCCAGATAGAACATCTACACTGTCCTGCACTAGCAGATATTCAGATAAATATGCATATGCTGTTTCGTCCAATTCGTACCATTTCATTGGCCTCATTTTCAGCAATAATAATAATGTGGTCTTTCAAGTGAAAATATGGATTTATTATCTGCATGTACTTCTCATTCTTCACTACTTGCGGTACTCAAAACCTTCAGCAGAGTTCCAGAACATCTTCAGATTATCACTTCTTTATAGAAAATGAGCTTGTGATTTATCACTTGTCTATATAAATTTTAGTTCTTCGAAGGTTCTTAAAAAGAAGTAGCATGCCAATGAAATAGTTGGCACTAGCTGGTTATTTGAAATTGCCAAATTGGCCACATTGTAGAGATGTTTCTGTGCGGCGCCGGTTTTATATGGCTTCACGCTATTTCCAGGAGCCTTCTATCCCATCTATCTCATTTCTTATTTTAAATTTTACTATGTTTTTTCCCTAAACCCTAAATTGTACTATGTAAACACTGCAATATAATGAACGGCATAAACCATCTCGGCAAAGGACGAGAACTGCTTCTTTGTCTGCTGAAGTTATTTGCTCTGTATTTCGCATCCAGTGTGCAGCACGTGCTCTGCAGGTGGCCCCCAGGCTCACGTCGTTTCGTTTCTTCTGTTTCATTTTTTCTGAACGCGGCGTTTCCTCTATTCCACCTACCTACCTGCTTCCTTTCGCTACGTACACGTACCTAACCCTTCCCCGCCTCCCCGGGCGCTTGGTAGCCAAAATCCTATCTATGGCAGGTGGGGCAACGCTCCCATCCAACGGCGACGGCCCCACATCTCTTTCGTTATCCTGTAATTCGCGGGGAATAATGAACGTTACTTCACTTGTTGCCGGTTGAATTCGTCACGTGGCTGGTCGCTAGGGCGCGTGAGCACGCGTACCGCGTACGGCTCCCATTCGTGGATTTTTAATGAACGTTGCTGAGTTTCTATTAGCCGGCTCTGAATTCGGCTCGGGAATACGACTTGACAACTAACCACTGCGCGTGCACTTGACCACTTTTGTTTGCGACATGAGACGGTACTAATAACAGAGACGGGAGTCAAGGGACCTGAAGCAGCGGCGAAGCTAAAGCAAATATGAGAGCCTACCTCTGCTTTGGATGCATAAGAATAAGATATATGTGATACATATATAGTAAAAATTTAACTATTATAACTAATTTTTGGATTTTTAGAGTGTATGTGCATCTACACAAGCTAACACGTAGCTTTGCCCCTGAACTGAAGGCATGTTTTTTTCATAGAATCCCTGAGGATCACGGTTAAGGGTAGCTACTTTAAAACCAAAACCCAAACCTGAATTCGAACCGAACCTGAATAGACTGAATTGTCGGTCTATTCGAGTTTTCGGGTTCGGATTCGGTTCCTATATGTGCTATATTTTGGGATATGAGTTCAGATTCGGTTCCTAACTTTTAAAACCCGAATAAAATGAATAATCCGAAATATAAAAAAACACCTAATATGTGATGATATTATTATGTGATTTATGAACTTATTAGCTAAAAATTATGATGTCATCTTAAAAATAGTATATATATATATATATATCTTATTTTATAGTCACTTGTTGTAATAATAGTACTTATAATTAATTATTTATTGTATATATTTAACAAAAGATACTAGTCTGAAAGGGAAATGTGCCCTTGGGCCATTTCTAAGTATTTTGGTGATTTAGTGTCCAACACAAGTGCCTAAGTGTAAAAAGGTGGACAAAGTACAAAACAAGGATAAAGGTATGTTTCTCAGACTTAGTACATTGTTTTATGGACTATTGTATTGTGTCTAAGTGCTGGAAACAGGAAAAATCCAATTGGAAATGTCTTGGCTCGAGCAGCCAAGACTCTGCTGAGTCTGGGAGCACCGGACTGTCCGGTGGTGCACCGGACAGTGTCCGGTGCGCCAGGCTGGCTCGAGCGAAGTGGCCGCTCTCGGGAATTCACCGGCGACGTACGACTATAATTCACCAGACTGTCCGGTGAGCCAACTGTCGGCCGGGCCAACGGTCGGCCACGAAATCTGCGCGGGACACGTGGCCGAGCCAACGGCTAGAAAGGGGCACCGGACTGTCCGGTGTGCACCGGACATGTCCGGTGCGCCAACGGCTCTCAGTCTGCCAACGGTCGACTGCGCCATTTATGGAAAGAAATCGGGCACCGGACAGTGTCCGGTGTGCACCGGACTGTCCGGTGCGCCAGTCGACAGAAGGCAAGATCAGCCTTCCTAGAATGCTCTCAACGGCTCCTAGCTGCCTTGGGGCTATAAAAGGGACCCCTAGGCGCATGGAGGAGCACACCAAGCATTCCTACAACATTCCTAAGCACCAAGACATCGATTCCGCGCCTTTGATTCTTTGCAATAGCAATTAGAGCTCTTGTTGAGTGGTGAACTCATTGAGTTGTGTTGTGAGCTCTCGTTGCGACTTGTGTGCGTGGTGTTGCTGTGATTTCTTGTCTTGAGTGCGTTGCTAATCCCTCCCTTGCTCTGTGCTTCTTTGTGAATTTCAAGTGTAAGGGCGAGAGGCTCCAAGTTGTGGAGATTCCTCGCAAACGGGATTGAGTAAAGCAAGCAAAGCACCGTGGTATTCAAGTGGGTCTTTGGACCGCTTGAGAGGGGTTGATTGCAACCCTCGTCCGTTGGGACGCCACAACGTGGAGTAGGCAAGCGTTGGTCTTGGCCGAACCACGGGATAACCACCGTGCCATCTCTGTGATTGATCTTGTTGGTTATTGTGTTTTGTTGAAGATTCCTCTCTAGCCACTTGGCGGTTATTGTGCTAACACTTAATCAAGTTTTTGTGGCCTAAGTTTTAAGTGTTACAGGATCACCTATTCACCCCCCCCCTCTAGGTGCTTTCAATTGGTATCAGAGTCGTTCTCTTCACAAAGGGACTAACCGCCCGAAGAGATGGATCCTAAGGGGAAGGGTATCGTGATCAACGATAAAGAGAAGGAGTCTTTCGTCAACGAGCCGAAGGATGACAAGCCTACCGACTCGGGCTCGGGCCATAGACGGAAATATGGGAAGAAGAAGAAGAAGACAAGGCGCATCAAGGAGATTGTCTACTACGACGACAGCGACGAGTCATCTTCTTCCCAAAAGGACGACGACCACAACGACTACGAGAGAAGGAAACCAGTTAATTCGAACTTTTCTTTTGACTACTCTCGTATTCCGCAAAGTACAAATACTCATTTGCTCTCCATTCCACTTGGCAAACCTCCTCACTTTGATGGAGAGGACTACGGATTTTGGAGCCACAAAATGTGTAGTCACCTGTTCTCTCTCCATCCAAGCATATGGGAGATTGTGGAAAGTGGAATGAAGTTCGATAGCTCGGATAGTCCTATTTTCATTAATGAACAAATTCATAGAAATGCACAAGCCACTACTGTGTTGTTAGCCTCCTTGTGCAGGGACGAGTACCATAAAGTGAGCAGCTTGGACAATGCCAAGCAGATCTGGGACACCCTCAAGATTTCTCATGAGGGGAACGACGTCACCTTGCTCACCAAGATGGAGTTGGTGGAGGGCGATCTTGGACGATTCGCGATGATAAGGGGCGAGGAGCCAACCCAAACATACAACCGGCTCAAGTCCCTTATCAACAAAATAAGGAGCTACAGAAGCTCGCGATGGACGGACCACGACGTCGTCCGACTGATGCTAAGGTCCTTTACCGTTCTTGATCCTCATTTGGTGAATAATATTCGTGAGAATCCCAGGTACACCAAAATGTCGCCCGAAGAAGTCCTTGGAAAATTCGTAAGCGGGTGAATGATGATCAAGGAGGCAAGGTACGTGGACGACGCGTTGAACGGTCCAATCCATGAGCCTCAACCCATTGCTCTCAAGGCAACAAGGAGCAAGGAGGCGTTACCTAGCAAGGTAGCGCAAGTTGAGGCCGCAGGGCTAAATGATGAAGAAATGGCCCTCATCATCAAGCGCTTCAAGACGGCGCTTAAAGGTCGCAAGGGACAGCCAAGCAAGACCAAGACAAAGGGGAAGCACTCATGCTTCAAATGTGGTAAGCTTGGTCATTTTATTGCTAACTGTCCCGATAATGATAGTGACCAGGAAAAAGGAAACAAGAGGGAGAAGAAGAAGAATTACAAGAAGGCCAAGGGCGAGGCACATATCGGAAAGGAGTGGGATTCGGATTGCTCCTCCTCCGACTCTGACAATGAAGGACTCGCCGCCACTGCCTTCAACAAGTCATCCCTCTTCCCCAACGAGCATCACACATGCCTCATGGCGAAGGAGAAGAAGGTATGTACTCGAGACAGTACTACGTATGATTCTTCAAGTGATGATGATTCTAGCGATGAGGAAATAGATTACTCTAGCTTGTTCAAGGGATTGGATAGAAATAAAATTGATAAAATCAATGAATTGATTGATGCCTTGAATGAAAAGGATAGGCTTTTAGAAAAGCAAGAGGATTTGTTGTATGATGAACATGATAAATTTGTAGAGGCACAAAAATCCTATGCTTTAGAAGTTAAAAGAAATGAAATGCTTTCTTATGAACTATCTACTTGTCATGAAACCATTTCTACTTTACAAGATGTTAACAATGATTTAAATGCTAAATTAGAAGTAGCAAATAAATCTAATTCTTGTGTAGAACATGTTACGATTTGCACTAGGTGTAAGGATTTTGATATTGATGCTTGTAGTGAATACCTAGTTTCAATTTCTAGATTAAATGATGAAGTAGCTAGTCTTAATGACCAACTTAAGACTAGCAAAAGTGATTTCGATAAGCTAAAATTTGCAAGGGATGCCTACACGATTGGTAGACACCCCTCAATTAAGGATGGACTTGGCTTCAAGAGGGAAGCCAAGGACTTAACAAGCCATAAGGCTCCCATCTCCACCAAGGAGAAAGGGAAGGCCCCTATGGCTATTAGTACTAAAAAGAACCATGCTTTTATGTATCATGACAAGAGACAATATAGAAATGCTTATAGGAGTTATAATGCATATGATGCTTTTGATTCTCATGCCATGTTTGCTTCTAGTTCTTCCTATGTGCATGATAGAAATGTTGGTAGGAAAAATGTTGTTCATAATATGCCTAGGAGAAATGTTGCTAATGTTCCTAGGAAAGTTAATGAACCATCTACAATATATCATGCTTTAAATGCTTCCTTTGCTATTTGTAGAAAGGATAGGAAGATAGTTGCTAGGAAATTAGGGGCAAAATGCAAGGGTGATAAAACTTGCATTTGGGTCCCTAAGACAATTGTGACTAACCTTGTAGGACCCAACAAGAGTTGGGTACCTAAGACCCAAGCCTAAATTTGCCTTGCAGGTTTATGCATCCGGGGGTTCAAGCTGGATTATCGACAGCGGATGCACAAACCATATGACGGGGGAGAAGATGTTCACCTCCTACGTCAAGAATAAGGATTCCCAAGATTCAATCATATTCGGTGATGGGAACCAAGGCAAGGTGAAAGGCTTAGGCAAGATTGCAATATCAAATGAACACTCTATCTCTAATGTGTTTTTAGTTGAGTCTCTTGGATATAATTTACTATCTGTTAGTCAATTATGTAATATGGGATATAATTGTCTATTTACAAATGTAGATGTGTCTGTCTTTAGAAGAAGTGATGGTTCATTAGCTTTTAAGGGTGTATTAGACGACAAACTTTATTTAGTTGATTTTGCAAAAGAGAAGGTCGGTCTAGATGCATGCTTAATTGCTAAGACTAGCATGGGCTGGCTGTGGCATCGCCGCTTAGCACATGTGGGGATGAAGAACCTTCACAAGCTTCTAAAGGGAGAACACGTGATAGGTTTGACTAACGTGCAATTCGAAAAAGATAGACCTTGTGCAGCTTGTCAAGCAGGTAAACAAGTGGGAGGAGCACATCACAGCAAGAATGTGATGACCACTTCAAGACCTCTGGAGTTGCTGCATATGGACCTCTTCGGACCCGTCGCCTATCTGAGCATAGGAGGAAGTAAGTATGGTCTAGTTATTGTTGATGATTTTTCCCGCTTCACTTGGGTGTTCTTTTTGCAGGATAAGTCTGAAACCCAAGGGACCCTCAAGCGCTTCCTAAGGAGAGCTCAAAATGAGTTTGAGCTCAAGGTGAAGAAAATAAGGAGCGACAATGGGTCCGAATTCAAGAATCTTCAAGTGGAGGAGTTCCTTGAGGAGGAGGGGATCAAGCATGAGTTCTCCGCTCCCTACACACCTCAGCAAAATGGTGTGGTAGAGAGGAAGAACAGGACGCTCATCGATATGGCGAGGACTATGCTTGGAGAGTTCAAGACCCCCGAGCGTTTTTGGTCGGAAGCCGTGAACACGGCCTGCCACGCCATCAACAGGGTCTACCTTCATCGCCTCCTCAAGAAGACCTCATATGAGCTGCTGACTGGTAACAAACCCAATGTATCTTATTTTCGTGTATTTGGGAGCAAGTGTTATATTCTTGTGAAGAAAGGTAGAACCTCAAAATTTGCTCCCAAAGCTGTAGAATGGTTTTTATTAGGTTATGATTCAAATACAAAGGCGTATAGGGTCTTCAACAAATCATCGGGTTTGGTTGAAGTCTCTAGCGACGTTGTATTTGATGAGACTAATGGCTCTCCAAGAGAGCAAGTTGTTGATCTTGATGATGTAGATGAAGAAGACGTTCCAACGGCCGCGATACGCACCATGGCGATTGGAGATGTACGGCCTCAGGAACAATCAGAGCAAGATCAACCATCTTCCTCAACTATGGTGCATCCCCCAACCCAAGATGACGAACAGGTACCTCAAGTGGAGGCACATGATCAAGGGGGAGCACAGGATGTTCAAGATGAAGAGGAAGAAGCACCTCAGACACCTCCAACCCAAGTTCGAGCGACGATCCAAAGGGATCATCCCGTCGACCAAATATTGGGTGATATTAGCAAGGGAGTAACTACTCGATCTCGATTAGTTAATTTTTGTGAGCATTACTCCTTTGTCTCTTCTATTGAGCCTTTCAGGGTAGAAGAGGCCTTGCTAGATCCAGACTGGGTGTTGGCCATGCAGGAGGAACTCAACAATTTCAAGCGCAATGAAGTTTGGACACTGGTGCCTCGTCCCAAGCAAAATGTTGTGGGAACCAAGTGGGTGTTCCGCAACAAACAGGACGAGCACAGGGTGGTGACAAGGAACAAGGCTCGACTTGTGGCAAAAGGTTATGCCCAAGTCGCAGGTTTGGACTTTGAGGAGACGTTCGCTCCTGTGGCTAGGCTAGAATCAATTCGTATTTTGCTAGCATATGCCGCTCACCATTCTTTCAGGTTGTACCAAATGGATGTGAAGAGCGCTTTCCTCAACGGGCCGATCAAGGAGGAGGTGTACGTGGAGCAACCCCCTGGCTTCGAGGATGAACGGTACCCCGACCACGTGTGTAAGCTCTCTAAGGCGCTCTATGGACTTAAGCAAGCCCCAAGAGCATGGTATGAATGCCTTAGAGACTTCTTAATTGCTAATGCTTTCAAGGTTGGGAAAGTCGATCCAACTCTTTTCACTAAGACTTGCGATGGTGATCTTTTTGTGTGCCAAATTTATGTCGATGACATAATATTTGGTTCTACTAACCAAAAGTCGTGTGAAGAGTTTAGCAGGGTGATGACGCAGAAATTCGAGATGTCGATGATGGGCGAGTTGAACTACTTCCTTGGGTTCCAAGTGAAGCAACTCAAGGACGGCACTTTCATCTCCCAAACGAAGTACACGCAGGACTTGCTAAAGCGGTTTGGGATGAAGGACGCCAAGCCCGCAAAGACTCCGATGGGAACCGACAGACACACCGACCTCAACAAAGGAGGTAAGTCCGTTGATCAAAAAGCATACCGGTCTATGATAGGTTCTTTACTTTATTTATGTGCTAGTAGACCGGATATTATGCTTAGCGTATGCATGTGTGCTAGATTTCAATCCGATCCTAAGGAGTGTCACCTAGTGGCTGTGAAGCGAAGTCTTCGATATTTAGTCGCTACGCCTTGCTTCGGGATCTGGTATCCAAAAGGGTCTAACTTTGACTTGATTGGGTACTCAGATTCTGACTATGCTGGATGTAAGGTCGATAGGAAGAGTACATCGGGGACGTGCCAATTCTTAGGAAGGTCCTGTCGGTGTTTTGGGTCCGACCGCACACCCGGGGTTGCCCCTCAAGGTGTTTTTAGGAGTAGGACGGTGTCGACAACTGTAGCAAAATGGTTCGTGCCGATCGCACGAGGGGCAGTGGACAAGGTTTACAGGTTCGGGCCGCTTAGAGATGCGTAACACCCTACATCCTGATGAGTATGCTTGGTGAATGTGGTTACAAGAGAGCTCTCTGGATTGAGAATACAGAGAGTTGACGTGGGTGGCTAAGTAATAGGGTCGATCGTTCTGAAGGGGTGCCCCCTAGGCCTTATATACTCGACCGTGGGGCAATACACGTGGATATGATAACAACAAGTAGCTAAAAGATAGTGAACTTCTTGAGTTTATCCCTGCGTAACCCTCGCCGACTTATCCTCGCATGGCTCCGTTGCATGGGGGCTCCAGCGCGGGAAAGTCGGATCTCTGTTGCGGTCATTCGCTCGACGTTGTGGGCCGTCCGGGTTTGCACCAATCCGGCCTCATGTCGCTCTGTTTTGCTGGTTGTTTCTCCCCAGGCCCACGAAAGAATGACCTTACGATTTATTGGGCCCTTGGGCCTTTCGTGAGGTCTTTTACTCTTTTAGTGGACCCGGGGGATATCTATCCCCCACAAGCCCCCGATCTTTGGGTTAATTTAGGGGTAATCAGCCCAAAGATCCCAGGTCCAGCTTGCAGGTGATTTGAAGAAAAATGACTTCCTGTTGTCTTCTCCTGCTCCGATCACTCGTTGACCGAAGCTTAGTTTCGTGCTTGTGCCTTAGAGGCCGGCATTTCAAATTGTAGGATTCTGAACTTCATTGGGTGCACCGGAGGTGCACCCAATGGGTGTAGCCCCCGAGCTTCGAGTAGATTTTAGAAAATAATCTACTCGAAGGTCTTCCCCAGAAATTATTTCCATTTTGTGCTCCTGCGTTTTGGTTGAGGGCTGGCCTTTTGACCTTGTCCCATGCCTTAGAAGTCGGCACTATCTTGGCTTGGAATGATAATCCATGGGGTGCACCGGAGGTGCACCCAATGGGTGTAGCCCCCGACCTTCAAATGGATTTTTAAGGATAATCCATTCGAAGGTCTTCCTTTCGTGCCTCTTTGCTGAAAATTATCCTTTTCGTTTGTAGAAATTGGCATGAAGCTATTTGCATTATGCTTTGGAGGTCAGCATTATGTCATCAATATTTTGCTTCAGAGGTCAGCATATATTTTGTCTTTAGCAGCCGAGTTCGCAATCTATCCATATCTTGCTGGGTAGTGCAATTTATTTGCACTGCGACTGATTGGACATCTGATGGACGTTCTCTGTCTAGTCTTCACGTCGCTTCTGTCGGCCATATCTTGTACTTCGCTGGCTATATTTGGCTTTCCTCTGATCCTTACTGATATCTCATTTTTGTCTTGAGGTATTCACTGCGTGCCCTGCACAGATGTGACCGTTTTGAAAAATATACTGATAATTCCTGGGCGTCCCCCCCAATGGGTGTGGGCAAGGGATGGCTTGGTACGCTGAGTGTTTTAGCCGGCTGCTTCTGAGTAGTAATGTGATGTGACGGCGAGTGTAATCATATCCTCCACGCTGTTGACTGGAGTCCCAATGGGTGTTGTGTTGCGTGAAACGGCGTCAGCCGCCTGATGTGTCTTCAGACGGGTTGAAGTGCTTATTGAATGCTTTGCGACTGTTCAGTGACCGCGGTTGGAGGTGAGCGGTTGCCTTCTCCTTCTATAAATAACGCCGTTGCCTCTCTGGCTTTTTCACATCTCTTCGCTGTTCTCTGCTGCTTCCCTCTCTTCTCTCCCTTCTACTTCCACCATGGGCAAGAACAACAAACGCAAGCGCGAGCCGACTCCTCCGTCAGAGGACTTTGGCGACCCGGAATACTCAGAGGAGGAGTTCTCCTCTGAGTCCGAGGGGTCTCCGGCTCCCGTCTCTCCCCCAGCGTCGTCCGATGACTTGGACGACTCTCAGGGGATTGCCGCGGAGGTCTGGACGTACATCCGGGCCGTCAAGCGCTCCGGGCTCGAGGGCTCGGATGAGTCGGAGTACTCCTCGGATGAGGAGGACTCGGACGGCGGCGGCGAGGGCGAGGACGACGACGACGACGGCGACGACGACGACGATGGCGACGGTGATGGTGACGGCAGCGGCAGCGGCAGGGGCAGCGGCGGCAAGGATGGTGACGGCGGCGGCAGCAGCAGGGGCAGCAACCGGGGCGGCAGCAGCAGGGGCAGCAGCAGGGGCGGCGGCGGCGGCAGCAGCAACAGGGCCAGTGGCTAGACGCCACTGGTCTTTTAGATATTAGTATAGTGTAGTTAGAATAATGTAGTAGTAATGTAGAGTAGTATAGCGTAGTATAGTAGTAGTAGTAATGTAATGTAGTAATAGTAGGGAAGTATCAACTCGCAAAGAGTTGATTTGTAAGTTTGTTATCTTCCCTTTTAATGAAAGAATGGCGTTGCCTTCTCCTTGATAACTCGTTGTGCTTGTTTATAAAACTGATTCCTTCGAGACAGTAGATGAATAACTTGGGGATCACACTGACGCTTCCGGAAGTAGCTGTCGAGTAATCTTGTAGACGATGTCGGCGTTTTAGAGGTAACACCGAGCAACTGAAGACTGTATCAGCGTTTTTAGAAGCAACGCCGAGTGATTGGAAAGCAACGTCGGCATTTTAGAAGTAATGCCAAGCGACTTGAGATGATGCCAGAGGGCGACATCAGCTTTTTAGATGTAATATCGAGCGACTGAAAGGCGATGTCGGCGTTTTAGAGGCAACGCCGAGCGACTGATCACTATATCGGCGTTTTAGAGGCAACGCCGAGTGATTGGAAAGCGACGTCAGCATTTTAGAAGCAATGTCGAGCGACTGAAAGGCGATGTCGGCGTTTTAGAGGCAACGCCGAGCGACTGATCACTATATCAGCGTTTTAGAGGCAACGCCGAGTGATTGGAAAGCGACGTCAGCATTTTAGAGGTAATGCCGAGCGACTGAAAGGTGATGTCGGCGTTTTAGAGGCAACACCGAGCGACTGATCACTATATCAGCGTTTTAGAGGCAACGCCGAGTGATTGGAAAGCGACATCAGCATTTTAGAGGTAATGCCGAGCGACTGAAAGGCGATGTCGGCGTTTTGGAGGCAACACCGAGTGATAGCAGGCCGCGTGAGCCACTTTGAGGACTGAAAGTGCATTCATCCCTTTTGTGAGTTTTGGTGATTTGGATAACAACACATTTAAAGGTCTAACGAGTTTGCTAAGTGTTGAACAGGAAATTCAGTATGATGAACATACTTGAATAGTGTATAATGATCAGTGAACAAAGGTTCAACACGAGGTTAAATAACCAATGAGACAATGCAAATGGATATAATATGATCTCTATATTGGTTTGAATATATGGACAAGACCTGAGAAATCACTACATACATATGACCAGAATAGAGGACAAAGTGATTTAGAGGATTGGTCAAGCCAAAGAGAATAAGATATGAGGAATCATGAATTGGCTTGACCATATTACTATCAGTCCATATATGCTTCTATGAGAATCAAACTAGAGCTTGATTGATCTTGACAATTATATCTAGAAGACATTCAAGCAAGGTTCACAATATTGAAGAAATGATTCTCTCAATGGATGCTCAATTTGATGTGACTCAAGAATGGCTTGATAGGGTGAAGATAGCAAGGAAAGGGCTTCGAGGAACTAAGCGAAGGTGAAGGTCAAGCGACGGCTTGTAGACCGAGGTACCATGGCTAAGGTGAAGAAGAGAGTACTTGCACTAAGTCGATGAACTAATCAGCTATGAAGAGTTATAACATGTTGATGCATCAGTAAGGTGACTTGAAGCCATGATTTGAACTCATATAAGGTGATATGGTACAAGTCACTGGGTTTGATTTGAGTTTGCTTCAAAAGGTGAGACAAAGATGTTTGTGATCCTTATGAAGCAATGCCATGGAGAAATCACACATGAGACACCAATGACTCAAGGAGTTTACTTCATTTTATTTTATTTAACTTGAGTATAGGAATCGTCGTACTATAAAGGGGGATCCAAAAAGAAGGTTGGTGTTTGCCAAAGCTCAAACCTCTCTATTCAAAAGCTATTTATGAAAAGCAAAAATCTCTTTATCGTTCTATGGTTGACCATGGTTAGGTTTGAGAAACCTAGAGTGTTCTTGCTGAAAAGCAGCTGAACTTGTTCAGCTGCAGCTGAGCTTTTCAGCTGAGCTGGACTTCAGCTGAGCTGAGCTTCTTCAGCTACAGCTGAGCTGGACTTCAGCTGAGCTGAGCTTCTTCAGCTACAGCTGAGCTTTTCAGCTGAGCTGAACTTCAGCTGAGTTGAGCTTCTTCAGCTGCAGCTGAGCTTTTCAGCTGAGCTGAACTTCAGCTGAGTTGAGCTTCTTCAGCTGCAGCTGAGCTTTTCAGCTGAGCTGAACTTCAGCTGAGTTGAGCTTTCTCAACTTCAGCTGAACTCAACTTCAGCTGTGAACCTCTTTGACCATACACCAGCTGAACTTGCCTCCGGGCAGTTGAGCTGGGGTTTTCTCTCCTAAACTCACTGGTCAAGACCAGTTGAACTGGTCCTGAGGGGCAGTTCAGCTGGTCTCTGACCCCTCTGACCTCTGACCAACAGTCTGCAAGTCAGACTGGCAAACAGGTCGCCAGAGGTGTCAGGGGCGGTTCAACCGCCCTAGGGGGCGGTTCAACCGCCCTAGTCAACCCTGACCAGTCTGCAGGTCAGTCTGCGCGTCAGTCTGCCAGTCAGACTGGCAGACAGGCTGCCAGGCCTGCCAGGGGAGGCTCAACCGCCCTAGGGGGAGGCTCAACCGCCCTCCAACAGAAAAAACTGCCCAACGGCTAGTTTTGAGCTCCACCTATATATACTACCTCCTACCTCTCTCCCCAAAGTAGGGAGCACGATTTGAACTCCATTTCTAACCCAAGAAACACCTCCCTCTCTCTCACACACATCTCTTGCCTCTCCCATTTCAAATCTTTGGAGAGAAATCTTTGAGTGAGCTTGAGAGCTGCGGTTTTTGTGCTTCATCTCTAAATCTCTCTCGCTCTTCTTCATTCGAGCTTTGGTACTACATCGAGTTCTTTGTGGATTCATTACTCTTGGAGCTTCTAGCTCCTAGACGACTAGGTGTCTCTTGTGAGTCTCCAAATCTTGTGGAAGACCACAAGAAAGTTTGTATTACCCGCTCGTTTGAGCAAAGATTATTGTGTGGGCTTGACCTTTGTGGTCGGCAAAGGGAGGATTAGGGTTGAAAGAGACCCGGCTCTTTGTGGGCGCCTCAACGAGGAAGTAGGGCACCTTTTGTGGTGTGACCGAACCTCGGGATAAATCTTGTGTCTCTTGCGTTCTTGCTCATTGTGTTTGTTCATGTTCTTCGTTCTCTCACCATTCCGTGGAAGATTTGTTCATATCTTTTTGGTGTGTGGATTTTGAGAAGTGCCCTTCTCAGATCTACTACTTTGAACCCTGTGGATCATTTAGAACATCTCATTTCCAAAGTTAACTGGGTGAATTTCGAGATCAATTCAGTTTTACCCAGTTTGCTTCTAGTTTTTGTTGAAAAAGTTTTAACTTGCCTATTCACCCCCCCTCTAGGCAACTTTCAATTGGTATCAGAGCCTAATCCTCGTTCTAACGCTTAACCGCGTGAGGAAAGATCATGTCGGGGGGACTAAGAAACAAAAGTGCTTCTAAGCTTGAAAAAGTTGAGGTTGCCTCGACTTCATCTTTTGGTGCAGATGTTGATCCTAGGGCAATAGACCTTGCCATGAGAATCGCCGAAAGGATGTTCCTCAAAATGAAGGAAGATGAGGCGAAGAACATTATTGAAGAAGAAGAAAATGATCGATGGAGACCAAACGACGAATCCACCTCTTCACAAGGTTCGTCTTTCAAATCCACTTCTCATATGTGCTTTGTTGCTAATGAGAGTGACAGTGAAAGCGAAAGTGAGGATGAGGAGGAGCATGAAAGTGATAGTGAAGATGAGGATGATCTTCAAAAATTCTTCGCTCAACTAAGCAAGAAGAACCGGATGAGCTTGCTCAAACTCATGAAAAGAGCGGAAGAACAAAAGGAAATGCTTCATAAGCAAGAAGATATCCTCATCGAAAAAATCAAAGACTTGGAGAAGTTGACCAAAGAGCATGAGAAGCTAAAGTGCTCTCATGATGATTTGGTCCAAAGGTATGAAGACATTTCAATTGAGCAAATTAAAGCTATTAATCATTCATCATATATTGCTCAATTAGAAAATAAAAATGCTATGCTCAAGAACACGGTAGAAAAGCTAAACATTGAAAATCTAGCTTTGCAAGAAAAACATGATATGCTTGTATGCTCTCATAATAAATTTATGGATTCACATATCATGTTAGAAATGGCTCATGAGGTTGTGTTAACTAATTTTAAATCATACCAACCTCACATATGCACATGTACTCAAGTAGAAACTATATTATCATGTGCTAACAAATGTTGCTCTCAAGAAAGCCAATCTTCCATTGAGCTAGAAATTTCAGGAATTAGTGATATTTCTATCACACAAGAAAATAAAGAGCTCAAGGAAGAAGTTGGAAGGCTAAGAAGGAGCTTAACTATTTTGAAGGGAAAGTGTCATGCTCAACCTTCTCAAGATAACCGTGATAATATGGTGAAAAAGCTTGAGAAGGGGACAACCGTAGCATGCACAAAACCCCTTCAAAAGAATACCAAGCTTTCCAAGAAGGGCATGAGCAAAATTCATGGTAAGAAAATTAATGCTCATACTATTTGCTCTAACAATGTACCTATGTGCTTCAACAAAGAAAGATCAAAGAGAAGCGATAGGAGATGCTATGGATGCAAGGAGAAGGGCCATGAAATTGATTCATGCCCCCACATGAAGAATCAAGACCTTGCAGGATCAAGAAATATGACCATCAAAAAGGATGAAAGCAAAAGGCAAATGCTTTGCAAGGACAAGCATCACATTTGCTACAATTGCCGTGAAAAAGGTCATCTATTCAAGGATTGTCCCATGAGTAAGTATCCTAAGCCTACCATGTCAATTCTTTCATATTCGCTTAGGAGACCCAAAAATGACATTTGTGCTAGAAAGGTAATTAGTTCACCTAAAACTAGCACAAAGGCCATTTGGGTGCCTAAGTACTTGCTAGCTAACCTTGGTGGACCCATCCAAAAATGGGTACCAAAATATACTTAATAAGTTTTTGCAGGTACGTAGAGATGATATGAAGCTTTGGGGTGCTTGAGCGGTTTAACTCAATTATTATCTCAAGATATCAATCTTACATTGTCTATCCTTTAAGATTGACCCAAAGATGAATTGAATTGTTATATCACTAACTTCATATTCATCTCTAGCAAGAACTTGTGTTGTAGGGAATAAGGATTAACCTTTGTGGGAATCAAGCAAAAGGCCTACAACCAAGTGATATCCAAAGGATGGTAACAATTAATTCTTAAGTGCACATTGCTTTTAATTGGTATATTCCTTTGTGTCTTTTGTAGCCACATAGGAAAAATGAAGCACTTGAGAATGAACTTAAATGATTTTACCTTGCTTTGGAAAGGATCTAATTATATGGTAGATTGCAAGTTCATATTTTTATATTATGACAATCTACATGCTTTAAATTGGTTGTATATATCGTGTGGCATATTTCAAATTGATTATCGTATTATTGCCATGACCTAGACATAAAGAGGATTATCCCATATTCTTAAATGAATAGAGTGCTAAGTAAGAAATTCAAATTCTTAAAGCACTTACCAAAAGGGAAATTCTCTATATGACTAGAGTTGTGAAACTAATGTTTTTATCTAAGTGATTTATGTAGTTTCACAACATGAGAATGTGTTTCCCAAATGGAGTGTGACATTCAACGTTCAAAGAAGATCTAACCAATACTATGTGATGTATTCATTCTCATTTAAATTGGTTTTGAGTCTTCTACATTAATCACTCACCATGCTATGAATTAAACTTGCCACGTAAACTTAATTAAATAATCATGCTACTTTCATCTTTTTTTTAATTATGCATGATGCTTGTAAGGGCAATTTAGTTCATATCATGAGGTTTCCTTGTTTTAGTAACCTTCTTGTCATTCATATACTAGAGGTTGCTAAATAGAAAACTATTGCTTGTGTTACTAATACAATCTCCTTTAAGATATTTCGTGGAAATTCATAAGTAGAGATTGTGCTCTTTCATTTGGTAAAATCACAAGCATTAAAGGTTAATCTTCAAACAAAGAAAGATTAGGAATGCTCAAGGCAAAGGTATGGAACTAGTTGTTTCATTTGGTATGTGACCAATAATAGTTCCTTTCA
Organism: Zea mays; assembly: GCF_902167145.1. Taxonomy (NCBI): domain Eukaryota; kingdom Viridiplantae; phylum Streptophyta; class Magnoliopsida; order Poales; family Poaceae; genus Zea; species Zea mays. Next base: position 24,267,415 of record NC_050100.1, on the reverse strand, counting down.
AGTGGCATTCTTTCAATTGGTAATAATCTATTTTATGGAAAGAAATGCCAATATGAAGGTTAAATTCCTTTTGGCTTAAATTTGTAAATTGGTGCATATTATTAATTCACTCATCCATGTGCATTAATTTAAAAAGAATTTAATTTATGCCTTTATGCCTCATAAATGATAATTTGTTTGCCATTCATATATAGATATCATCATTCATTAAATACTTCCTTGTACTATTAATACCTCTTTTCAAAGTGTTTTATCAACTAGTTTTAAAAGGAAAAGAGATAACAAAGAAGGAAGTCTCCACAAATGATGAAAAGAAGAATACTAAGGTGACACCACCACAGATAGTAAGATCTGTCAAATTGGTATAACAAATGGTACGTTCTATATGGTGGTAAGTATTCTTAGGCATAAGTTAATTCATTGCAAATTTGTCATGCCTTGACCATGATATGTAATATACTCCTCATGAGACCCTTATCTGAATTGAAAGTGCATGTGGTAAGTCATTCAAATACTTTATGCACATATCTAGTGGGAGAACATTATATATCTTGTGTCATAGAGAATAAGTTTCACTTGTGTAAGCTATACTAAGACAATCCAAAATGGTAAATTTGTATCTCATTCATATGGATTGTAATCTTTGTTTTCTAAATAGCTACTCTTGATGCAGTTTAAAATTCCCTTATCGTTAATTCTAAAAGTGCATAATAATATTTCTGTTGATATTCATCACATACATATGCACTAACATGGATATGATTTTTAAACTGTAAAAGGTACAATTAGTGATCCATACTCTCTAAATTTTGGAAACCCATATTTTGATATCTTAGAAATCTACTTCAATCGATATCCATATGCTTCACATTGAATTGGATCACTAAGTTGTAAATTCCATGCATAACTTGTCTTTATGATATGAATGCTTGTGCGACTAACCTTGATAAGCTAGGTGCACCCAAAGTCAAGGTAGGTTCATCATCATGAAAGCAACACAGTGATGTATCAAAAAAAAGGGAGAAAAGGCTCCTATTCTTAACTTTAGCTTTTATATGTGTGATTAGATATTGACTTGAAGCCATGTAAGATGGTTGTAAAGTATATGTGGGTACTCAAGGCTCTTACTACTAATCTCAAAGGACCCAATTCAAATTGGGTACCAAGATATGCAGCTTAAACTTGTTTTGCAGGATCACTCCTTCAATGGATCAAGTTGGGTGCTCGATAATGAATATATAAATCATATTTGGAGATAGTAGCAAGGGTGGTAACAACTGAATCTCAAGTGCATATTATTTTCAAATCCTATCTCTTTTTTGACTTGTGTAGCCACTAAGGGAAAAGAAGCACTTGAGGATATACATCAGTCATTGATTATGAAATAAAGGTATAATTGGAAGATAAATGAATATTATCATATGGTCAACAAATCCAAAACTATGTGATGTACTCTCTCTCTAGTTAATTTGGATTTGATTCTTCTATATTAGACACTCACCATAATGTGGATTAAGTCAGCCCTTTAGACTTCATTGAACAACCATGCATATTATCCATGTCATTCAAAATATATTGTGCATGAGGGCTCAAGGGAAATTTAGTCCATATTATGAGGTTTCTCTATTTTAGCAACTTGTTTGCCTTTCACATATAAAGGGTTGCTAAATAAGAAACTAGTGCTTGTGCTACTAATGCCATCTCTTATGTTGAGTTTATCCATAGAAAATCTATGTTGAGAGATGGTGCTTATTATTAAATTGGATAAATCACAAGCTTAAAGGATACTATTCAACTAAAGTAAGATGAAGTTGATAAGAGGCCAAGGTATGAAAACTTCCTCTCCTTCAGTTGTTTTAGTATTCTATCCTTAGTGGGATGTACCATAGTATAGGTTAATTTCCTTGCAATATAAAATGTTCAACAGTGCATATAACTTTGAGATCAACTATATGTGTGCACTAGTTTAAAGGAATTTAATCTATCCTTTTGGGTTTCAAGAATGATGATTCATTCTCCATCCACATATAAGGATTATCATTTGTGAAACCCTCCCTTGTTTTTCTAATGCTCTCTTTTCTAAGTGTTTCAATAAGGTCCTTCCAAGTGTTTTCAAGATGGATTTAAAATCTACGGATATAAGAGTCTTGGTTGTTTCAATCATTGAGTTTCAATTGATCTCATATCAAGTATGATCGAATCAAGAAAAGATGAAAGAAGTTCAAGATCACTTGGTTGGATGAAATCGTAAAGAGAAAAGAGATCACAGTGATTCAAGAAGGGAGTTATTTTTTTGTCAACCAAATAATGAAGATGTAGTGACATATTTATATGATATCCTTCATTATGAGGTTTGAGGTTCATATTAGCATGCTTTACCCTTCAGGATTTCAATTGATATACTTTCAGTTCTTAAATCTTCAATTGGTTTAATTTTCATCATCTATATAAAGCATGTTATGTTAAGCCAAGATATAGTACAAACATCTCCTTTAACCTCACATTGTTAATGTGCATAAGTGTACTTTGTGTACTCTTGCATGCACAAATTGAGGGAGAGTTTAGCCTATATCTTGTGAGACTAATGATTTCTTTCAAGTTCATGTTGTGTAGTCTCACACCTTGGAGAGCTTCAAATGAGGATGAATGGTTCCATAGAAATGAAAATGAGTTTCTCTTGAACCTATCAAGAAAATGAGTTTCTCTTGATCGTTTGAAGAGGATGAGTTTCTCTTTGAAATGTCAATCCTATCAAAAGCTAAGATGGAAATTCATGATTATAATGGAGACCATGTGGCGTAGAACAAAGGTGTGTCACTCCATGAACTATTGTATTACATTTGTGTATCTAGGCTCTTACATGCTAGTGTGTGCATGTATATGCAATATCTTAAGTCACATCATAAGGTTGCACTTGTGGTGACAATTAAAGAATCTCTAGATATTTGATTAATACCTCTTGTGGTGATATCATAAGTTAGTCTTAAGTCATCTTAGTGAGGTATGAGTCAAACATGCTAACTTCTCAAGAATCTTGACTTAAAATATTGCATATCATGTCTATTAATATACCTTTTAATTATGAGTAATTCCTTAAATTGGTACAATTTCACATTTTCATACTTTATTTGTACCAAGGTTCAAATTGTAGGACTTAATCCCCTGGCCTCACAAGTCCAAGTGCATAAGCTAAACAAGTAGTCATCACTTGTATGCACACATTTAGGGGGAGAATAGTCTATAATTTGAATCTTTGAGACTAACTTCATTTCCAAGTCTATTATGTGTGTAGTCTCGAATTAGAAAGGAATCTTCGGGCAAAGACAATCGCTTCCACTGCAAATTTTGATGGGTATCAAAGATTCTTTGCTCCAATAAATGTATCTTCTATACATTTCATAAGAGAATGAGTTTCTCCTATATATGCTACTCCAACGTCATCTAAAATTGGTAAATATGTATCACATCTTTTTTGATTACAAATATCTGAAGTAGCATAACTTATAGATTCTCCTGTCTAGAACTTAATTGATTAAATAGTGCACATGTTTCTTATGTTGTATGATTATGTTCAATTGATACTCCTTTTATGCTAATGGTACTTTAAGTTGCAAATAAGTACTCTCAACAGATATCAATTGAATTCATATATATATGTGTGCACTAAAACTTGAGGAGAACTTAGTGTAATATGCTATTAGTGATCTATTTATCTATCAAATTGTATCAATTGGTGTTTTTCAATTGATATTTTTCATACATGATCACTAGTTGCATAATCCATACTTGTGCAATTATCATGTTGCCTCTTGTTGTGATAAGAAAATGCTAGGTGACATCTAGACTCCAGGTATCAAGATTTATCTTTCAGTTAGTATGACAATCTTCATTTGATATCTTGGACCTATGTCACAATTATGCCAACAAGAGCTTGCAAATGAATTCTAAATCCAACACAAGTTTGGAACACCCCCTTGAAAAGGTAAAATGCAAAGGTACATCACTTCATGTCACTTCTACATTACTTTTTTGTCATCTAAGGATCTTTTTCATGATAGTGTGTTCACATCTTGCTTAAATCATAATTTCTACCCTTTATATTCTTTGTATCCTTTTTGGAGATTTATGACAAAGGGGGAGAAATTTTGCATTAAAGCTTATCTTTATTTTAGAAAAGGGGAGAAATAATTAACAAAAGGGGAAATCATAAGAAAAACATAAGATGAAGAAAGTTGATAAGTGCATTCCATGTCATGAGCATCACGTTTATTTTATGACACACTGCACCCTATGAATAGTATGATATAAGTTGTCTATACTTTGACCTAAATATGTGCTTTTGGCATTTGAGTACAAAAGTGTTATTTTCTGAAATGCACATGTTTAGGGGGAGGAAACTATATCATAGGATTCAAAAATCTCATTTATCAAATCTTATGTAAGCTTTAAATGCGTTGTCATCAATCACCAAAAAGGGGGAGATTGAAAGTGCATTCATCCCTTTTGTGAGTTTTGGTGATTTGGATAACAACACATTTAAAGGTCTAACGAGTTTGCTAAGTGTTGAACAGGAAATTCAGTATGATGAACATACTTGAATAGTGTATAATGATCAGTGAACAAAGGTTCAACACGAGGTTAAATAACCAATGAGACAATGCAAATGGATATAATATGATCTCTATATTGGTTTGAATATATGGACAAGACCTGAGAAATCACTACATACATATGACCAGAATAGAGGACAAAGTGATTTAGAGGATTGGTCAAGCCAAAGAGAATAAGATATGAGGAATCATGAATTGGCTTGACCATATTACTATCAGTCCATATATGCTTCTATGAGAATCAAACTAGAGCTTGATTGATCTTGACAATTATATCTAGAAGACATTCAAGCAAGGTTCACAATATTGAAGAAATGATTCTCTCAATGGATGCTCAATTTGATGTGACTCAAGAATGGCTTGATAGGGTGAAGATAGCAAGGAAAGGGCTTCGAGGAACTAAGCGAAGGTGAAGGTCAAGCGACGGCTTGTAGACCGAGGTACCATGGCTAAGGTGAAGAAGAGAGTACTTGCACTAAGTCGATGAACTAATCAGCTATGAAGAGTTATAACATGTTGATGCATCAGTAAGGTGACTTGAAGCCATGATTTGAACTCATATAAGGTGATATGGTACAAGTCACTGGGTTTGATTTGAGTTTGCTTCAAAAGGTGAGACAAAGATGTTTGTGATCCTTATGAAGCAATGCCATGGAGAAATCACACATGAGACACCAATGACTCAAGGAGTTTACTTCATTTTATTTTATTTAACTTGAGTATAGGAATCGTCGTACTATAAAGGGGGATCCAAAAAGAAGGTTGGTGTTTGCCAAAGCTCAAACCTCTCTATTCAAAAGCTATTTATGAAAAGCAAAAATCTCTTTATCGTTCTATGGTTGACCATGGTTAGGTTTGAGAAACCTAGAGTGTTCTTGCTGAAAAGCAGCTGAACTTGTTCAGCTGCAGCTGAGCTTTTCAGCTGAGCTGGACTTCAGCTGAGCTGAGCTTCTTCAGCTACAGCTGAGCTGGACTTCAGCTGAGCTGAGCTTCTTCAGCTACAGCTGAGCTTTTCAGCTGAGCTGAACTTCAGCTGAGTTGAGCTTCTTCAGCTGCAGCTGAGCTTTTCAGCTGAGCTGAACTTCAGCTGAGTTGAGCTTTCTCAACTTCAGCTGAACTCAACTTCAGCTGTGAACCTCTTTGACCATACACCAGCTGAACTTGCCTCCGGGCAGTTGAGCTGGGGTTTTCTCTCCTAAACTCACTGGTCAAGACCAGTTGAACTGGTCCTGAGGGGCAGTTCAGCTGGTCTCTGACCCCTCTGACCTCTGACCAACAGTCTGCAAGTCAGACTGGCAAACAGGTCGCCAGAGGTGTCAGGGGCGGTTCAACCGCCCTAGGGGGCGGTTCAACCGCCCTAGTCAACCCTGACCAGTCTGCAGGTCAGTCTGCGCGTCAGTCTGCCAGTCAGACTGGCAGACAGGCTGCCAGGCCTGCCAGGGGAGGCTCAACCGCCCTAGGGGGAGGCTCAACCGCCCTCCAACAGAAAAAACTGCCCAACGGCTAGTTTTGAGCTCCACCTATATATACTACCTCCTACCTCTCTCCCCAAAGTAGGGAGCACGATTTGAACTCCATTTCTAACCCAAGAAACACCTCCCTCTCTCTCACACACATCTCTTGCCTCTCCCATTTCAAATCTTTGGAGAGAAATCTTTGAGTGAGCTTGAGAGCTGCGGTTTTTGTGCTTCATCTCTAAATCTCTCTCGCTCTTCTTCATTCGAGCTTTGGTACTACATCGAGTTCTTTGTGGATTCATTACTCTTGGAGCTTCTAGCTCCTAGACGACTAGGTGTCTCTTGTGAGTCTCCAAATCTTGTGGAAGACCACAAGAAAGTTTGTATTACCCGCTCGTTTGAGCAAAGATTATTGTGTGGGCTTGACCTTTGTGGTCGGCAAAGGGAGGATTAGGGTTGAAAGAGACCCGGCTCTTTGTGGGCGCCTCAACGAGGAAGTAGGGCACCTTTTGTGGTGTGACCGAACCTCGGGATAAATCTTGTGTCTCTTGCGTTCTTGCTCATTGTGTTTGTTCATGTTCTTCGTTCTCTCACCATTCCGTGGAAGATTTGTTCATATCTTTTTGGTGTGTGGATTTTGAGAAGTGCCCTTCTCAGATCTACTACTTTGAACCCTGTGGATCATTTAGAACATCTCATTTCCAAAGTTAACTGGGTGAATTTCGAGATCAATTCAGTTTTACCCAGTTTGCTTCTAGTTTTTGTTGAAAAAGTTTTAACTTGCCTATTCACCCCCCCTCTAGGCAACTTTCAAGGACGATGGCCGAGTGATGAGATGGCGCGCCGGTGTTCTAGAGATAACTGCCAGGTTTCCACGTGGCATGCTGGGGTTTTGGAAATAGCCACCGGGTGATGACTGGGCACTTTTTGAAACGGTATCTGGTTCGAGAATATCCCATAAGAGCTGCGCTTTTAGCCGCCTTTGCTTTCCGTGCCCTAGTTCTTGCCTTCCCGCTTTCGAATCCTCTCTGCCATTCGCCTCCCACTCTGCTCGCTAGTAGAATCGAGATGGCACCCAAGAGGAAGACCGCGAGCTCGTCTGCTGTGGTGATTCCTCCAATCGACCCCAACAGCCAGTTGCCTTTCGCAGGTAACCATATGTCCATCATTTCTAAAACCGAACTCCTCCACCTCGTGTCCATCGGGGTTCTTCCTCCGCGGGAACTCTGTTCTTGGCGGATTTGCCATGGGTTTACTGTTCCGATAGAAGATACCCACGAGTCCGTTGTTTACGCCCCTTTTCTTCTCCGCGGCCTCGGCCTTCCCATCTCTCCCTTTTTCCGCGGCCTCCTTGATTTCTATCACATTAACTTGACCCATTTGAACCCCAATTCAATTCTGCAAATCTCCATTTTCGTTCACTTATGCGAAGCCTTTCTTGGCGTGCTGGCACATTTCGGTTTATGGAAATATTTGTATCATTGTCGCCCTGGGATGGTCGGGGGACAACATCAGTTGGTCGGGGGTGCCAGCTTGGAGATGCGCCGCGGGAGGAAAACTGAATATCTCGATATCCCCCTCAAGGACAGCATCAAGGGATGGCGCCTAGAGTGGTTCATAGTTGAGAATTATGGGAATTCTCTCCCCTCCCGGTCGGGAAGACAGCCGGACGTTCGCACCCCAAGCTGGACCGAGTCTCCCACAGATCAGGAGGTGGCTGAGGCAGGTGTGTTGCTAGCTGAAGTTGGACTGCTGAAAGAGAGAGGTCTAACTACTGAAGCTGTGGTTACTGACTTTGTTTTCAAGAATATTCAGCCGCTGAAAGACAGGGCCTATCCAGCTTATCTTTATCGAGGGCTAGCCGACTCAACTCGGGTTACTGAAAGGGAATTAAGCTTACACCTAGTTCCTAAATAATTTTGGTGGTTGAATTGCCCAACACAAATAATTGGACTAACTAGTTTGCCCAAGTGTATAGATTATACAGGTGTAAAAGGTTCACACTCAGCCAATAAAAAGACCAAGTTTTGGATTCAATAAAGGAGCAAAAGGGCAACCGAAGGCACCCCTGGTCTGGCTCACCGGACTGTCCGGTGCGCCACCGGACAGTGAACAGTACCTGTCCGGTGCACCAGGGGACTCAGACTCAAACTCTTCACCTTCGGGAATTCCAGGGACGACTCGGCTAAAATTCACCGGACTGTCCGGTGTACACCGGACAGTGTCCGGTGCGCCAAAGGAGGTCGGCCTCAGGAACTCGCCAGCTTCGGGAAAAGCCAACGGCTCGTCCGCTATAATTCACCGGACTGTCCGGTGTGCACCGGACTGTCCGGTGCGACTCCGGAGCAACGGTCTTCTCCGCGCCAACGGCTCTCTGCCGCGCATTTAATGCGCCCTCTGCGCGCGCAGAAGTCAGAATCGCCCATGCTGGCACACCGGACATCAAACAGTACATGTCCGGTGTGCACCGGACACCCAGGCGGGCCCACAAGTCAGAAGCTCCAACGGCTAGAATCCAACGGCAATGATGACGTGGCAGGGGCACCGGACTGTCCGGTGTGCACCGGACTGTCCGGTGCGCCATCGAGCAGAAGCCTCCAGCCAACGGTCAAGTTTGGTGGTTGGGGCTATAAATACCCCAACCACCCCACCATTCATTGCATCCAAGTTTTCCTACTTCTCAACCACTTACAAGAGCTAGGCATTCAATTCTAGACACATACAAAGAGATCAAATCCTCTCCAATTCCACACAAAATACTAGTGACTAGTGAGAGTGATTTGCCGTGTTCATTTAAGCTCTTGCGCTTGGATTGCTTCTTTTCTTTCTCACTTGTTCTTGAGATCACAACTCCATTGTAATCAAGGCAAGAGGCACCAATTGTGTGGTGGCCCTTGCTGGGAAGTTTTGTTCCCGGCTTTGATTTGAGAAGAGAAGCTCACTCGGTCCGAGGGACCGTTTGAGAGAGGGAAGGGTTGAAAGAGACCCGGCCTTTGTGGCCTCCTCAACGGGGAGTAGGTTTGCAAGAACCGAACCTCGGTAAAACAAATCTCCGTGTCTCACTTGCTTATTCGCTTGGGATTTGTTTTGCGCCCTCTCTTGCGGACTCGTTTATTATTACTAACGCTAACCCCGGCTTGTAGTTGTGTTTATATTTGTAAATTTCAGTTTCGCCCTATTCACCCCCCCTCTAGGCGACTATCAATTGGTATCAGAGCCCGGTGCTTCATTAGAGCCTAACCGCTCGAAGTGATGTCGGGAGATCACGCCAAGAAGGAGATGGAGACCGGCGAAAAGCCCACTACAAGCCACGGGAGCACTTCGTCGGAAGAGTCCCGCACCAAAAGGAGGGAGAAGAAGAAGAGCTCCTCCAACAAAGGGAAGGAGAAGAAATCTTCTTCTCACCACAAAGAGAAGAAGGAAAAATCTTCTTCCCACAAGCCGCATCGGAAAGGCGACAAGCACAAGAGGATGAGGAAGGTGGTCTACTACGAGACCGACACTTCATCAACTTCTACCTCCGACTCCGATGCGCCCTCCGTCACTTCTAAGCACCAAGAGCGCAAGAAGTATAGTAAGATTCCCCTACGCTACCCTCGCATTTCCAAACATACACCTTTACTTTCCGTCCCATTAGGTAAACCACCAACTTTTGATGGTGAAGATTACGCTAGTGAAAGGGAAATGTGCCCTTGGGCCATTTCTAAGTATTTTGGTGATTGAGTGCAAACACAAGGGCCTAAATGTGAAAATATGCTCATGGATGAACAAAGTGTAAATCACAAGTAAAGGTATGTTTCTAAGCCTTAGTACATTAGTTTTGTGTACTAACATCTTGTCTAAGTGTTAGAAACAGGAGAAAGAAGAAAAGAAAAGAAGTGGAGAGTGGCTGTGTACAGCCAAAGGCTGCTTCGGGCTGGGGCACCGGACTGTCCGGTGTGCACCGGACAGTGTCCGGTGCGCCAGATCAGCGCAGCGCAAACCAGCCGCTCTCGGGTTTTTCTCCGGCGACTTCGGCTAAAATTCACCGGACTGTCCGGTGTGCACCGGACTGTCCGGTGAGCCAACGGTCGGCCGGGCCAACGGTCGGCCGCGCGATCGGCGCGCGACACGTGGCCGAGCCAACGGTCGGAAGGGAGCACCGGACTGTCCGGTGTGCACCGGACTGTCCGGTGCGCCAGATCTGCAACGGTCGGCTTCGCTTTCTATGGAAACAAATCGGGCACCGGACAGTGTCCGGTGTGCACCGGACTGTCCGGTGCGCCACGAGACAGAAGGCAAAGATGGCCTTCCAGATTTGTTCCCAACGGCTCCTAGCTGCCTTGGGGCTATAAAAGGGACCCCTTGGCGCATGGAGGAGTACACCAAGCATTCCTTGAGCACTCTTGATCACTCACACATCAATCTCGCGCACTTGTTCGACATTCTAGTGATTTGAGCTCCGTTCTAGTGTGCTAGTCTTTTGAGCTCAAGTCTGGGTCTTGTGTGTGCGTATTCGCTGTGATCTTTGTGTCGTGTGTGAGTTGCTAATCCCTCCTTTGCTCTGTGATTCTCTGTGAACATCTTTTGTAAGGGCGAGAGGCTCCAAGTTGTGGAGATTCCTCGCAAACGGGATTGAGAAAAGAAAAGCAAGAACACCGTGGTATTCAAGTTGATCATTGGATCACTTGAGAGGAGTTGAGTGCAACTCTCGTCCGTTGGGACGCCACAACGTGGAGTAGGCAAGTTTTGTACTTGGCCGAACCACGGGATAACCACTGTGTCATCTCTGTGATTGGATTCTTGTGGTTATTGTGTTTTGACTCCTCTCTAGCCACTTGGCATAAACTGTGCTAACACCTAATCAAGTTTTGTGGCTATAAGTTTAAGTTTTTACAGGATCACCTATTCACCCCCCCCCCTCTAGGTGCTCTCAATTGGTATCGGAGCCGTTCTCTTCAAGAAAGGGACTAACCGCCCGAAGAGATGGATCCTAAGGGGAAGGGAATTGTGATCAACGACAAGGAGAAGGAGTCCTTCGTCAACGAGCCAAGGGATGACAAGTCCAATGACTCGGGCTCGGGCCACAAGCGAAGAGATGGGAAGAAGAAGAAGACAAGACGCATCAAGGAGATCGTCTACTACGACAGCGATGAGTCCTCTTCTTCCCAAAAGGACGACGACTACGACAAACAAAGGAAACCGGTTAATTCTAACTTTTCTTTTGACTACTCTCGTATTCCGCATAGTTCAAATTCACATTTGCTTTCCATTCCACTCGGCAAGCCCCCACACTTTGATGGGGAGGACTACGGATTTTGGAGCCACAAAATGCGTAGTCACCTATTCTCTCTCCATCCTAGCATATGGGAGATTGTAGATAGTGGAATGCACTTTAATAGTTCGGATAGTCCTATATTCATTAATGAGCAAATCCATAAGAATGCACAAGCTACTACTGTTCTTCTAGCCTCATTATGCAGGGATGAATATAATAAAGTGAGTGGCTTGGATAACGCCAAGCAAATCTGGGATACCCTCAAGATCTCTCATGAGGGAAATGACGCTACCTTGCTCACCAAAATGGAGTTGGTGGAGGGCGAGCTTGGACGGTTCGCGATGATAAGGGGCGAGGAGCCAACTCAAACATACAACCGGCTCAAGACCCTTGTCAACAAAATAAGGAGCTACGGAAGCACGCGATGGACGGACCACGACGTCGTCCGACTAATGCTCAGGTCCTTTACCGTTCTTGATCCTCATTTGGTGAATAATATTCGTGAGAATCCCAGGTACACCAAAATGTCGCCCGAAGAAGTACTAGGAAAATTCGTCAGCGGGCGAATGATGATCAAGGAGGCAAGGTATGTGGACGACGCCTTGAATGGACCGATCAACGAGCCGCAACCTTTTGCTCTCAAAGCCACAGGGAACAAGGAGGCGCTACCCAGCAAGGTGGCGCAAATTGAGGCGGCCGGTCTTAATGAAGAAGAAATGGCCCTCATTATCAAGAGATTCAAGACGGTGCTAAAGGGTCGCAATGGACAGCCGAGCAAGACTAAGACCAAGGGGAAGCGATCATGCTTCAAATGCGGTAAGCTTGGTCATTTTATTGCTAACTGTCCTGATAATGATAGTGACCAGGAAAAGGGGAACAAGAGGGAAAAGAAGAAGCATTACAAGAAGGCAAAGGGCGAGGCGCATCTAGGCAAGGAGTGGGACTCGGATTGCTCCTCGTCCGACTCCGACAATGAAGGACTCGCCGCCACCGCCTTCAACAAATCAACCCTCTTCCCCAACGAGCGTCACACATGCCTTATGGCAAGAGAGAAGAAGGTATGTACTCGCAACTCTACCTATGCTTCTTCAAGTGAGGACGAATCTAGTGATGAGGATGAAGTAGATTATTCATGTTTGTTCAAGGGCTTAGATAGATCTAAGATAGACAAAATTAATGAATTAATTGATGCCTTGAATGAAAAGAATATACTTTTAGAAAAGCAAGAGGATTTGTTGTATGAAGAGCATGATAAATTTGTTGAGGCACAAAAATCCTATGCTTTAGAAGTTAAGAGAAATGAAATGCTTTCTTTTGAACTATCTACTTGTCATGAAACCATTTCTACTTTGAAAGGTGTCAACAATGATTTAAATGCTAAATTAGAAGTAGCAAACAAATCCAATTCTTGTGTAGAACATGTTGAAATTTGTACTAGGTGTAAAGACTTTGACATTAATGCTTGTAGTGAACACCTAGTTTCAATTTCCAAGCTTAATGATGAACTGGCTAGTCTTAATGCTCAACTTAAGACTAGCAAGAATGATTTCGATAAGCTAAAATTTGCAAGGGATGCCTACACAATTGGTAGACACCCCTCAATTAAGGATGGACTTGGCTTCAAGAGAGAAGCTAAGAACTTAACAAGCCATAAGGCTCCCATTCCCGCCAAGGAGAAAGGGAAGGCCCCTATGGCTACTAGTGCTAAAAGGAACCATGCATTTTTGTATCATGATAGAAGACAAACTAGAAATGTAAGTCATGATGCTTATGATTCATATGTTTATGATTCTCATACCATGTTTGCTCCTAGTTCCTCTTATGTGTATGATAGAAATGTTACTAGGAGAAATGTTGTTCCTAAAAGAAATGCTATTCATCATGTGCCTAGAAGGAATGTTATTCATGCTCCTAGGAAAATAGCAAATGAACCTTCCACAATTTATTATGCTTTAAATGCTTCCTTTGCTATTTGTAGAAAGGATAAGAAAATTGTTGCTAGGAAGTTAGGGGCAAAATGCAAGGGAGACAAAACTTGCATTTGGGTCCCTAAGGATATTTGCACTAACCTTGTAGGACCCAACATGAGTTGGGTACCTAAGACCCAAGCCTAAATTTGCCTTGCAGGTTTATGCATCCGGGGGTTCAAGCTGGATTATTGATAGCGGATGCACAAACCATATGACGGGGGAGAAGAAGATGTTCACCTCCTACGTCAAGAATAAGGATTCCCAAGATTCAATCATATTCGGTGATGGGAATCAAGGCAAGGTAAAAGGGTTAGGTAAAATTGCAATTTCTAATGAGCACTCTATCTCTAATGTGTTTTTAGTAGAGTCACTAGGATATAATTTACTATCTGTTAGTCAATTGTGCAATATGGGATATAACTGTCTGTTTACAAATATAGATGTGTCTGTCTTTAGAAGAAGTGATGGTTCACTAGCTTTTAAGGGTGTATTAGACGGCAAACTTTATTTAGTTGATTTTGCAAAAGAAGAGGCCGGTCTAGATGCATGCTTAATGGCTAAGACTTGCATGGGCTGGCTGTGGCATCGCCGCTTAGCACATGTGGGGATGAAGAACCTTCACAAGCTTCTAAAGGGAGAACACGTGATAGGTCTAACCAATGTTCAATTCGAAAAAGATAGACCTTGTGCAGCTTGTCAAGCAGGGAAACAGGTGGGAGGAGCGCATCACAGCAAGAATGTGATGACCACTTCAAGACCCCTGGAGCTGCTGCATATGGACCTCTTCGGACCCGTCGCCTATCTAAGCATAGGGGGAAGTAAGTATGGTTTAGTTATTGTTGATGATTTTTCCCGCTTCACTTGGGTGTTCTTTTTGCAGGATAAGTCTGAAACCCAAGGGACCCTCAAACGCTTCCTCAGGAGAGCTCAAAATGAGTTTGAGCTCAAAGTGAAAAAGATAAGAAGCGACAACGGGTCCGAGTTCAAGAACCTTCAAGTGGAGGAGTTCCTTGAAGAGGAAGGGATCAAGCACGAGTTCTCCGCTCCCTACACACCACAGCAAAATGGTGTGGTAGAGAGGAAGAACAGGACGCTCATCGACATGGCGAGGACGATGCTAGGAGAGTTCAAGACCCCCGAGTGCTTTTGGACGGAAGCCGTGAACACGGCGTGCCACGCCATCAACAGGGTCTACCTTCATCGCCTCCTCAAGAAGACGTCGTATGAGCTACTAACCGGTAACAAACCCAATGTATCGTACTTTCGTGTATTTGGGAGTAAATGCTACATTCTAGTAAAGAAGGGTAGAAATTCTAAGTTTGCTCCCAAAGCTGTAGAAGGGTTTTTATTAGGTTATGACTCAAATACAAAGGCGTATAGAGTCTTCAACAAATCATCGGGTTTGGTTGAAGTCTCTAGCGACGTTGTATTTGATGAGACTAATGGCTCTCCAAGAGAGCAAGTTGTTGATTGTGATGATGTAGATGAAGAAGATGTTCCGACGGCCGCTATACGGACCATGGCGATTGGAGAAGTACGGCCACAGGAACAAGATGAACGAGATCAACCTTCTTCCTCAACTATGGTGCAACCCCCAACCAAAGATGACGAACAGGTACCTCAAGTGGAGGCGCTTGATCAAGGGGGAGCACAAGATGATCAAGTGATAGAGGAAGAAGCGCAACCGGCACCTCCAACTCAAGTTCGAGCGATGATTCAAAGGGATCATCCCGTCGACCAAATTCTGGGTGACATTAGCAAGGGAGTAACTACTCGATCTCGATTAGTTAATTTTTGTGAGCATTACTCCTTTGTCTCTTCTATTGAGCCTTTCAGGGTAGAAGAGGCCTTGCTAGATCCGGACTGGGTGTTGGCCATGCAAGAGGAGTTAAACAACTTCAAGTGCAATGAAGTTTGGACACTGGTGCCTCGTCCGAAGCAAAATGTTGTGGGAACCAAGTGGGTGTTCCGCAACAAACAGGACGAGCACGGGGTGGTGACGAGGAACAAGGCTCGACTTGTGGCAAAAGGTTATGCCCAAGTCGCAGGTTTGGATTTCGAGGAGACTTTTGCTCCTGTGGCTAGGCTAGAATCAATTCGTATCTTGCTAGCATATGCCGCTCACCATTCTTTCAGGTTGTTTCAAATGGATGTGAAGAGCGCCTTCCTCAACGGGCCAATCAAGGAGGAGGTGTACGTGGAGCAACCCCCTGGCTTCGAGGATGAACGGTACCCCGACCATGTGTGTAAGCTCTCTAAGGCGCTCTATGGACTTAAGCAAGCCCCAAGAGCATGGTATGAATGCCTTAGAGATTTCTTAATTGCTAATGCTTTCAAGGTTGGGAAAGCCGATCCAACTCTTTTTACTAAGACTTGTAATGGTGATTTGTTTGTGTGCCAAATTTATGTCGATGACATAATATTTGGTTCTACTAACCAAAAGTCTTGTGAAGAGTTTAGCAGGGTGATGACGCAGAAATTCGAGATGTCGATGATGGGCGAGTTGAACTACTTCCTTGGGTTCCAAGTGAAGCAACTCAAGGACGGCACCTTCATCTCCCAAACGAAGTACACGCAAGATCTGCTAAAGCGGTTTGGGATGAAGGACGCCAAGCCCGCAAAGACTCCGATGGGGACCGACGGACACACCGACCTCAACAAAGGAGGTAAGTCCGTTGATCAAAAAGCATACCGGTCAATGATAGGTTCTTTGCTTTACTTATGTGCTAGTAGACCGGATATTATGCTTAGCGTATGCATGTGTGCTAGATTTCAATCCGATCCTAAGGAGTGTCACTTAGTGGCGGTGAAGCGAATTCTTAGATATTTGGTTGCTACGCCTTGCTTCGGGCTCTGGTATCCAAAGGGGTCTACCTTTGACTTAGTTGGATACTCAGACTCCGACTATGCTGGATGTAAGGTCGATAGGAAGAGTACATCGGGGACGTGCCAATTCTTAGGAAGGTCCCTGGTGTCATGGAACTCTAAGAAACAAACTTCCGTTGCCCTATCCACCGCTGAGGCCGAGTATGTTGCCGCAGGACAGTGTTGCGCGCAACTACTTTGGATGAGGCAAACCCTCAGGGACTTTGGCTACAATCTGAGCAAAGTCCCACTCCTATGTGATAATGAGAGTGCTATCCGCATGGCGGAAAATCCTGTTGAACACAGCCGCACAAAGCACATAGACATCCGGCATCACTTTTTGAGAGACCACCAGCAAAAGGGAGATATCGAAGTGTTTCATGTTAGCACCGAGAACCAGCTAGCCGATATCTTCACTAAGCCTCTAGATGAGAAGACCTTTTGCAGGTTGCGTAGTGAGCTAAATGTCTTAGATTCGCGGAACCTGGATTGAATTGTAGCATACATGTAGTTATGCTTTTGATCATGTTCCTTTTTGCATTATGTTGCTTATTATGGTGCTCAAGTTGTACAAACACTCCCTGGACCTCACAAGTCCGTTGCAAAGTGATGCACATGTGTAGGGGGAGATGTGTTACAACTTGACCCTTTGAGACTAACCATGTGCTTGAGTTTGATAATTTAGTCTCGAAGGAGGATTGAAAGGGAAAAGGTGGACTTGGACCATGAAAGACTTCCACTGCACTCCGATGAGAGGGTAACTAATTCCAAGTTCATCTCATGAAATCTTATTGCCATTTGCTCTTAATTGAAGACTTTGGTGAGGCAATGGGGTTAACGGGCCAAGATTGATCCCGTTTTGGTGCTTGATGCCAAAGGGGGAGAAAATAAAGGCCAAAGTGATAAATGGATCAGCTACCACTTGAGAGATATTGAAAATAGTAGAATAGAGTTTTTGTTTTGTCAAAAGCTTTTATTGTCTCTTATTGTCTCTATTTTCAAAAGTTGGCTTCTTGTGGGGAGAAGTGTTGATTATGGGAAAAAGGGGGAGTTTTTGAAATCTTTGATCAATCTCTTTTGGAATGACTCTCTTTATACTTCAACATGTGTGTTTGACTTAGAGATAGAGATTTGAGTTTGATTTGCAAAAACAAACCAAGTGGTGGCAAAGGATGATCCATATATGCCAAAATTGAATAAAACCAATTTGAGTTTTTATTTAAAGTGATTTTGCACTTGTTCTAGTTGCTTTATATTGTGTTGGCATAAATCACCAAAAAGGGGGAGATTGAAAGGGAAATGTGCCCTTGGGCCATTTCTAAGTATTTTGGTGATTGAGTGCAAACACAAGGGCCTAAATGTGAAAATATGCTCATGGATGAACAAAGTGTAAATCACAAGTAAAGGTATGTTTCTAAGCCTTAGTACATTAGTTTTGTGTACTAACATCTTGTCTAAGTGTTAGAAACAGGAGAAAGAAGAAAAGAAAAGAAGTGGAGAGTGGCTGTGTACAGCCAAAGGCTGCTTCGGGCTGGGGCACCGGACTGTCCGGTGTGCACCGGACAGTGTCCGGTGCGCCAGATCAGCGCAGCGCAAACCAGCCGCTCTCGGGTTTTTCTCCGGCGACTTCGGCTAAAATTCACCGGACTGTCCGGTGTGCACCGGACTGTCCGGTGAGCCAACGGTCGGCCGGGCCAACGGTCGGCCGCGCGATCGGCGCGCGACACGTGGCCGAGCCAACGGTCGGAAGGGAGCACCGGACTGTCCGGTGTGCACCGGACTGTCCGGTGTGCACCGGACTGTCCGGTGCGCCAGATCTGCAACGGTCGGCAACGGTCGGCTTCGCTTTCTATGGAAACAAATCGGGCACCGGACAGTGTCCGGTGTGCACCGGACTGTCCGGTGCGCCACGAGACAGAAGGCAAAGATGGCCTTCCAGATTTGTTCCCAACGGCTCCTAGCTGCCTTGGGGCTATAAAAGGGACCCCTTGGCGCATGGAGGAGTACACCAAGCATTCCTTGAGCACTCTTGATCACTCACACATCAATCTCGCGCACTTGTTCGACATTCTAGTGATTTGAGCTCCGTTCTAGTGTGCTAGTCTTTTGAGCTCAAGTCTGGGTCTTGTGTGTGCGTATTCGCTGTGATCTTTGTGTCGTGTGTGAGTTGCTAATCCCTCCTTTGCTCTGTGATTCTCTGTGAACATCTTTTGTAAGGGCGAGAGGCTCCAAGTTGTGGAGATTCCTCGCAAACGGGATTGAGAAAAGAAAAGCAAGAACACCGTGGTATTCAAGTTGATCATTGGATCACTTGAGAGGAGTTGAGTGCAACTCTCGTCCGTTGGGACGCCACAACGTGGAGTAGGCAAGTTTTGTACTTGGCCGAACCACGGGATAACCACTGTGTCATCTCTGTGATTGGATTCTTGTGGTTATTGCGTTTTGACTCCTCTCTAGCCACTTGGCATAAACTGTGCTAACACCTAATCAAGTTTTGTGGCTATAAGTTTAAGTTTTTACAGGATCACCTATTCACCCCCCCCTCTAGGTGCTCTCAGCTAGGTGGAGCGATTTAATGCAATTTCATCTAATCTCGCTCCACAAAAGCATATGGGATGTTGTTGAGTTTGGTGCGCAGGTACCATCCGTAGGGGATGAGAACTATGATGAGGATGAGGTAGCCCAAATCGAGCACTTCAACTCACAAGCCACAACAATTCTCCTTGCCTCACTAAGTAAAGAGGAATACAACAAAGTACAAGGGTTGAAGAACGCCAAGGAGGTTTGGGATGTACTCAAAACCGCGCACGAGGGAGATGAGCTCACCAAGATCACCAAGCGGGAAACGATCGAGGGGGAGCTCGGTCGGTTCCGGCTTCACAAAGGGGAGGAGCCACAACACATGTACAACCGGCTCAAGACTTTGGTGAACCAAGTGCGCAACCTCGGGAGCAAGAAGTGGGATGACCACGAAGTGGTAAATGTTATTTTAAGATCTCTCATTTTTCTTAATCCCACTCAAGTTCAATTAATTCGTGGTAATCCTAGATATACTAAAATGACCCCCGAGGAAGTTATCGGGCATTTTGTAAGTTTTGAGTGCATGATAGAAGGCTCGAGGAAAATCAACGAGCTTGGCGACCCATCCGAAGCACAACCCGTTGCATTCAAGGCAACGGAGGAGAAGAAGGAGGAGTCTACACCAAGTAGACAACCAATAGACGCCTCCAAGCTCGACAATGAGGAAATGGCGCTCGTCATCAAGAGCTTCCGCCAAATCCTCAAGCAAAGGAGGGGGAAGGACTACAAGTCCCGCTCCAAGAAGGTTTGCTACAAGTGTGGTAAGCCCGGTCATTTTATTGCTAAATGTCCTATATCTAGTGACAGTGACCGAGGCGACGACAAGAAGGGGAGAAGAAAGGAGAAGAAAAGGTACTACAAGAAGAAGGGCGGCGATGCCCATGTTTGTCGGGAATGGGACTCCGACGAAAGCTCAAGCGACTCCTCCGACGACGAGGACGCCGCCAACATCGCCGTCACCAAGGGACTCCTCTTCCCCAACGTCAGCCACAAGTGCCTCATGGCAAAGGACGGCAAAAAGAAGAAGGTTAAATCCAACTCCTCCACTAAATATGAATCTTCTAGTGATGATAATGCTAGTGATGAGGAGGATAATTTGCGTTCCCTTTTTGCCAAACTTAACATAGCTCAAAAAGAAAAATTGAATGAATTGGTTAGTGCTATTCATGAAAAGGATGACCTTTTGGATTCCCAAGAGGATTGTCTAATTAAAGAAAACAAAAAACATGTTAAGGTTAAAAAGGCTTATGCTCTTGAAATTGAGAAATGTGAAAAATTATCTAGTGAGCTAAGCACTTGTCGTGAGATGATTGACAACCTTAGAAATGAAAATGCTATCTTAAATGCTAAGGTTGATTCACATGTTTGTGAGGTTTCAATTCCCAATCTTAGAGATGATAATGTTGACTTGCTTACTAAGATTGATGAATTGAATGCATCTCTTGCTAGCCTTAGATTAGAGAATGAAAATTTAATTGCTAAGGCTAAAGATCTTGATGTTTGCAATGCTACTATTTCCGACCTTAGAACTAAAAATGACATATTACAAGCTAAGGTTGTAGAATTAAAATCTTGCAAACCCTCTACATCTATTGTTGAGCATGTATCTATTTGTACTAGATGTAGAAATGTTGATATTGATGCTATCCATGATCATATGACTTTAATTAAAAAACAAAATGATCATATAGCAAAACTAGATGCTAAAATTGCCGAGCACAACCTAGAAAATGAGAAATTTAAATTTGCTCGTAGCATGCTTTATAATGGGAGACGCCCTGGCATTAAGGATGGCATTGGCTACCAAAGGGGAGACAATGTCAAACTTAGTGCCCCTCCTAAAAGATTGTCAAACTTTGTTAAGGGCAAGGCTCCCATGCCTCAGGATAACGAGGGTTACATTTTATACCCTGCCGGTTATCCCGAGGACAAAATTAGGAAAATTCATTCTAGGAAGTCTCACTCTGGCCCTAATCATGCTTTTATGTATAAGGGTGAGACATCTAGTTCTAGGCAACCAACCCGTGCTAAGTTGCCTAAGAAGAAAATTCCTAATGCATCAAATGAACATAGCATTTCATTTAAAACTTTTGATGCTTCTTATGTGCTTACTAACAAATCCGGCAAGGTCGTTGCCAAGTTTGTTGGGAACAAACACAAGGGCTCCAAGACTTGTGTTTGGGTACCCAAAGTTCTTGTATCTAATGCCAAAGGACCCAAAACAGTTTGGGTACCTAAAGTCAAGAACTAAACTTGTTTTGTAGGTTTATGCATCCGGGGGCTCAAGTTGGATACTCGACAGCGGGTGCACAAACCACATGACTGGGGAGAAAAGGATGTTCTCCTCATATGAGAAAAACCAAGATCCCCAACGAGCTATCACATTCGGGGATGGAAATCAAGGTTTGGTCAAAGGACTTGGTAAAATTGCTATATCTCCTGACCATTCTATTTCCAATGTTTTTCTTGTTGATTCCTTAGATTACAACTTGCTTTCTGTTTCCCAATTATGTCAAATGGGCTACAACTGTCTTTTTACTGATGTAGGTGTCACTGTCTTTAGAAGAAGTGATGATTCAATAGCATTTAAGGGTGTGTTAGAGGGTCAGCTATACTTAGTAGATTTTGATAGAGCTGAACTTGACACATGCTTAATTGCTAAGACTAACATGGGTTGGCTCTGGCACCGCCGACTAGCCCATGTTGGGATGAAGAATCTTCATAAGCTTCTAAAGGGAGAGCACATTTTAGGATTAACAAATGTTCATTTTGAGAAAGACAGGATTTGTAGCGCATGCCAGGCGGGGAAGCAAGTTGGAGTCCATCATCCACACAAGAACATCATGACGACCGATAGGCCGCTTGAGCTACTCCACATGGATCTATTCGGCCCGATTGCTTACATAAGCATCAGTGGGAGTAAGTATTGTCTTGTAATAGTGGATGATTATTCTCGCTTCACTTGGGTATTCTTTTTACAGGAAAAATCTCAAACCCAAGAGACCTTAAAGGGATTCTTGAGACGGGCTCAAAATGAGTTCGGCTTAAGGATCAAGAAAATAAGAAGCGACAACGGGACAGAGTTCAAGAACTCTCAAATCGAAGGCTTCCTTGAGGAGGAGGGCATCAAGCATGAGTTCTCCTCTCCCTACACGCCACAACAAAATGGTGTAGTGGAGAGAAAGAATCGAACTCTATTGGACATGGCAAGAACCATGCTTGATGAGTACAAGACACCGGACCGGTTTTGGGCCGAAGCGGTCAACACTGCCTGTTACGCCATCAACCGGTTATATCTTCATCGAATCCTCAAGAAGACATCATATGAACTCCTAACCGGTAAAAAGCCCAACATTTCATACTTTAGAGTTTTTGGTAGCAAATGCTTTATTCTTGTTAAAAGAGGTAGAAAATCTAAATTTGCTCCTAAAACTGTAGAAGGCTTTTTACTTGGTTATGACTCAAACACAAGGGCATATAGGGTCTTTAACAAGTCCTCTGGACTAGTTGAAGTCTCATGTGACGTTGTGTTTGACGAAACTAACGGCTCTCAAGTAGAGCAAGTTGATCTTGATGAGATAAGTAATGAAGAGGCTCCATGCATCGCGCTAAGGAACATGTCTATTGGGGATGTGTGTCCTAAGGAATTCAAAGAGCCTCCAAATGCACAAGATCAACCGTCCTCCTCCATGCAAGCATCTCCACCAACTCAAAATGAGGATGAAGCTCAAGTTGATGAAGGGCAAAATCAAGAAGATGAGCCACCTCAAGATGATGGCAATGATCAAGGGGGAGATGCAATTGATCAAGAAAAGGAGGATGAGGAAGAACCAAGGCCGCCACACCCAAGAGTCCACCAAGCAATCCAACGAGATCACCCCGTCGACACCATCCTCGGCGATATTCATAAGGGGGTAACAACTAGATCTCGGGTTGCTCATTTTTGTGAACATTACTCTTTTGTTTCCTCTATTGAGCCACACAGGGTAGAGGAAGCTCTCCAAGATTCGGATTGGGTGGTGGCGATGCAAGAGGAGCTCAACAATTTCACGAGGAACGAGGTATGGCATTTAGTTCCACGTCCTAACCAAAATGTTGTAGGAACCAAATGGGTCTTCCGCAACAAGCAAGATGAGCATGGTGTGGTGACAAGGAACAAAGCTCGACTCGTGGCCAAAGGGTATTCACAAGTCGAAGGTTTGGATTTCGGTGAAACCTATGCACCCGTAGCTAGGCTTGAGTCAATTCGCATATTATTAGCCTATGCTACTTACCATGGCTTTAAGCTTTATCAAATGGACGTGAAAAGTGCCTTCCTCAATGGACCGATCAAGGAAGAGGTCTATGTTGAGCAACCTCCCGGCTTTGAAGACAGTGAGTATCCTAACCATGTTTATAGGCTCTCTAAGGCGCTTTATGGGCTCAAGCAAGCCCCAAGAGCATGGTATGAATGCCTAAGAGATTTCCTTATTGCTAATGGCTTCAAAGTCGGCAAGGCCGATCCTACACTCTTTACTAAAACTCTTGAAAATGACTTGTTTGTATGCCAAATTTATGTTGATGATATTATATTTGGGTCTACTAACGAGTCTACATGTGAAGAGTTTAGTAGGATCATGACACAGAAATTCGAGATGTCAATGATGGGGGAGTTGAAGTATTTTCTAGGATTCCAAGTCAAGCAACTCCAAGAGGGCACCTTCATTAGCCAAACGAAGTACACTCAAGACATTCTTGCTAAGTTTGGGATGAAGGATGCCAAACCCATCAAGACACCCATGGGAACTAATGGGCATCTCGACCTCGACACGGGAGGTAAGTCCGTGGATCAAAAGGTATACCGGTCGATGATTGGTTCATTACTTTATTTATGTGCATCTCGACCGGACATTATGCTTTCCGTTTGCATGTGTGCAAGATTCCAATCCGACCCTAAGGAATCACACCTTACGGCCGTAAAACGAATCTTGAGATATTTGGCTTATACACCTAAGTTTGGGCTTTGGTACCCTCGGGGATCCACATTTGATTTGATTGGTTATTCGGATGCCGATTGGGCGGGGTGTAAAATTAATAGGAAGAGCACATCGGGGACTTGCCAGTTCTTGGGAAGATCCTTGGTGTCTTGGGCTTCAAAGAAGCAAAACTCGGTCGCTCTTTCCACCGCCGAAGCCGAGTACATTGCCGCAGGACATTGTTGCGCGCAATTGCTTTGGATGAGGCAAACCCTGCGGGACTACGGTTACAAATTAACCAAAGTCCCTTTGCTATGTGATAATGAGAGTGCAATCAAAATGGCCGACAATCCCGTCGAGCATAGCCGCACTAAGCACATAGCCATTCGGTATCATTTTCTTAGGGATCACCAACAAAAGGGGGATATCGAGATTTCTTACATTAATACTAAAGATCAATTAGCCGATATCTTTACCAAGCCACTTGATGAACAATCTTTTACCAGACTTAGGCATGAGCTCAATATTCTTGATTCTCGCAACTTCTTTTGCTAGATTGCACACATAGCTCATTTATATACCTTTGATCATATCTCTTTCATATGCTATGACTAATGTGTTTTTCAAGTCTATCTCAAACCAAGTCATAGGTATATTGAAAGGGAATTGGAGTCTTCGGCGAAGAAAAAGGCTTCCACTCCGTAACTCATGCTTCGCCATCACTCCGAGCAACTCTCTATACCTTGGGGAGAAATGAGCATTAAAGAAAAGGACTTCATCCTTGGGGGAGAGAGTAAAAGCTCAAAAGCAAAAGGACCGAACTTCGTCTTTGGTATAATCTTAACTCATTTACTTATGACCAAAGAGGAAGATAGTACTTGAAGGGCTCTAATGATTCCGTTTTTGGCGATTCATGCCAAAAAGGGGGAGAAATGAGCCCAAAGCAAAAGGACCGCACCACCACCAATTTCAAAAACTTAGTGCTTTCCAAAAGTATTTATCAATTGGTATCCTATTGTGTTCAAAAGGGGGTGAAAGTAGTATTTCAAAAATAGTATATCAAAACCCTCTTGAACACTAAGAGGTGGATCTCTTTTAGGGGGAGTTTTGTTTAGTCAAAGGAAAAGCATTTGATTCAGGGGGAGAAAATTTCAAATCTTGAAAGTGCTTTACAAACTCTTATTCATTTACCTTTGACTATTTGCAAAAGATCTTTGAAATGAATTTACAAAAAGAATTTGCAAAAACAAAACTCGTGGTGCAAACGTGGTCCAAAATGTTACATAAGAAAGAAACATTCCATGCATATCTTGTAAGTAGTTATATTGGCCAAATTCCAAGCAACCTTTACACTTACATTATGCAAACTAGTTCAATTATGCACTTCTATATTTGCTTTGGTTTGTGTTGGCATCAATCACCAAAAAGGGGGAGATTGAAAGGGAATTAAGCTTACACCTAGTTCCTAAATAATTTTGGTGGTTGAATTGCCCAACACAAATAATTGGACTAACTAGTTTGCCCAAGTGTATAGATTATACAGGTGTAAAAGGTTCACACTCAGCCAATAAAAAGACCAAGTTTTGGATTCAATAAAGGAGCAAAAGGGCAACCGAAGGCACCCCTGGTCTGGCTCACCGGACTGTCCGGTGCGCCACCGGACAGTGAACAGTACCTGTCCGGTGCACCAGGGGACTCAGACTCAAACTCTTCACCTTCGGGAATTCCAGGGACGACTCGGCTAAAATTCACCGGACTGTCCGGTGTACACCGGACAGTGTCCGGTGCGCCAAAGGAGGTCGGCCTCAGGAACTCGCCAGCTTCGGGAAAAGCCAACGGCTCGTCCGCTATAATTCACCGGACTGTCCGGTGTGCACCGGACTGTCCGGTGCGACTCCGGAGCAACGGTCTTCTCCGCGCCAACGGCTCTCTGCCGCGCATTTAATGCGCCCTCTGCGCGCGCAGAAGTTAGAATCGCCCATGCTGGCACACCGGACATCAAACAGTACATGTCCGGTGTGCACCGGACACCCAGGCGGGCCCACAAGTCAGAAGCTCCAACGGCTAGAATCCAACGGCAATGATGACGTGGCAGGGGCACCGGACTGTCCGGTGTGCACCGGACTGTCCGGTGCGCCATCGAGCAGAAGCCTCCAGCCAACGGTCAAGTTTGGTGGTTGGGGCTATAAATACCCCAACCACCCCACCATTCATTGCATCCAAGTTTTCCTACTTCTCAACCACTTACAAGAGCTAGGCATTCAATTCTAGACACATACAAAGAGATCAAATCCTCTCCAATTCCACACAAAATACTAGTGACTAGTGAGAGTGATTTGCCGTGTTCATTTAAGCTCTTGCGCTTGGATTGCTTCTTTTCTTTCTCACTTGTTCTTGAGATCACAACTCCATTGTAATCAAGGCAAGAGGCACCAATTGTGTGGTGGCCCTTGCGGGGAAGTTTTGTTCCCGGCTTTGATTTGAGAAGAGAAGCTCACTCGGTCCGAGGGACCGTTTGAGAGAGGGAAGGGTTGAAAGAGACCCGGTCTTTGTGGCCTCCTCAACGGGGAGTAGGTTTGCAAGAACCGAACCTCGGTAAAACAAATCTCCGTGTCTCACTTGCTTATTCGCTTGGGATTTGTTTTGCGCCCTCTCTTGCGGACTCGTTTATTATTACTAACGCTAACCCCGGCTTGTAGTTGTGTTTATATTTGTAAATTTCAGTTTCGCCCTATTCACCCCCCTCTAGGCGACTATCAGTTACCAATAGGAGAATTCCTTCTGCAGACTTGGTGAGCCGACTTGAAATGATCCTCAGGGGCAAGGTGTCAAATGTTGGTGCTCCAGTGGCGTACTCGGCCTGGAACCTACCTCCTCCCAAAACCTTCACCCTTTTTGTGTCGAATCCACCTGTTACTGATGGCAGTTTGGGCCTTAGAGTGCGACCTTCTGCTAAAGAAGTCAGTGCTTTGGTTGCTTCGCTTGGGGAGATTCCTGATGATGAACGGCAGGTCCATTTTGAGGTGCCACTGAACCCTAGTGATGCAGATATAAACGCTATGCTCGATTTGCTAGCTGAGGATTCTTCCGATGCTGCTCCTGCTGGGGTGTTGGCAGTGGCGCCCCTCCCAGAAGCTGATACGACTTTGGATGTTCAGAAGCCTGTCAGTGCTCGCCCGAGGCGCCCTTGCCGAACCAATCAGCTTGATCCTTCTGCTGATGAGCAAAAGAAGAAAAGAAGACGCCTCCGGCGAGTATCCAGTTTTGATCAGGACGCTGGTACCTCGGTTCCTGCTAC
The DNA here is from genome assembly GCF_902167145.1 of Zea mays. Taxonomy (NCBI): domain Eukaryota; kingdom Viridiplantae; phylum Streptophyta; class Magnoliopsida; order Poales; family Poaceae; genus Zea; species Zea mays. The sequence goes on along the minus strand of NC_050100.1, from coordinate 24,240,423 downwards.
TGAAGAAGTGCTTGCGACTGGTCTTACTGACGCTGGCCCCAATGGGTGTCCCCAATCTGCTGCTGATCCCAATGTGGGTGCTCCATCTGTTGCTGACCCCAATGGGGGTGCTGCTTGTGTTGCCAATGTGGATGATGAGGAGGAAGAGAATGAAGCTCCTTTGACTCGGAAAAACAGTCGGCAGTTCATCGCCAGCGGTGAAAGTAGTGGAGTTCCCTCTCCTGCTTTGTCTGCCCTCATTGGTCTGCAGGAACTGTCCCTAGCCAACTTTGATCAGACTCTCGAAGATATGGTCCCAGAAGACTTGTTATCAGAGTCAGTGGATGATGGTGCAATGGAGGCTTGCGCTGACGTGCCTGATGCTGGGTTGAGGTCATCCCGTGCCTCGTCGACCTTAGAGCGCGATCTCGAGGGTCGGGATGCTAACTTGGATTGTCCTGGTCCTATGGAAGTGGCTGAGGGCCCGTCAACCTTAGAGGTGGTTACTGCGGAGAGCTTGGACCTCAAGAGTGGTGCTGACACATGCCCAGCCCCCGAGGATGTCGCCGGGGATGACTTAGCTCGGGTGAAGAGTGTAAGCCTCTGCCCAGCCCCCGAGGGTGCTGCCGGGGATGATCCGGCTCAAGTGGGCAGTGCCAACTATGACCCAGCCCCCGAGGGTGCCCAAGCAGGGTCTCCTTCCTGTACTTCCATGGACGTTCACGCGGGATCTCCTCCACACTCTGGCTGTATGGTGGTAGCCCAAACTTTGGATCAGGGAGTCGCTTTAGAGGGCAGCGTCCCTGCTGACCGAGTGTTGGGCTCTGTTGAAGGTAGTGAGCTGATCCCTGCTGGTTCGTTGCAAGCTGCTTCGGGTGGTGGCCTTACGCCTGCTTATCAACTGATCTCCCCTGACTTGGGGATCCCTTCGTTCTTTTCCAACCTCCAGGTACCATGATGTATTTTAGCTTGATTTTCACATTGTATGAACTGCTGTCATCACACTTATCTGTTTTCCTCATCAGGCTTTGGTGGATGGGATGGCTAGCCAGCTGAGGCTACAAGGTGCTTCCGTCCCAGAAGTAGCTTCGTCTCTTGCATGTTGGAATCCAGTGTCACTTCAACATCGTGTCTCTGAATTGGAGGCAGCCAACACTGGTTAGTGCCCTCTTTGCTTTTCTTTGCCTTTGTTGTGGACTGTTTTACCTTCTGACCCTGTTTTGATTATCTCTTGCTAGGAATGACTCGGCAGATTTCAATTCTTGAGGAAAAACACTCCCGAGATCAGGCTGAATGGGTCCAGCGGTGTGCTGACTTCGAGGAGAAGTACTCTCAGAGCCAAACTAAACTAGGTCAGGTCTCCGCTGCCTTAGATGACGCCAATGCCCTGAGTTCTTCTCTTCATGCTCAGCTCAACTCTGAAAAGGTAATTTACAAAACTGTGCCTTGCCTTGCTGTGTTCCTATTACTTGCTTGGTTTTTGAAGAAGTTGATTTTTGCCTGCAGGAAGAAAAGCGTATCCTTGCTGCTTCTCGTGACAATCTTGACAGATTGTATCGTGATTCTAGCAACTCGCTGACCATCTTGGAGAGGATTCACCGCTTTACAATGGAGGAATTGGACAATCAACGTTGTAGGCTGCAGGAATCCGCGGACGAAGTGACTCGCCTCAAGCAGTTGATATCAGCAAAGGATGCCACCATCAAAGAACTCCGAGCTTCCAAGAAATCTATCGCCCAGGAGTTAGAGACTGCTCGATTGGCTGCTAAGGTTGCTGAAGAAACTTCTGTTACTCTCAAAGCCCAGCGCGACAAAGCCATGGACAAGGCTATTCGGGCGGGACGAATCTTGATGAGGAGACCTGGCGTGGTTGTTCCTGAAGACATAAGGGCTGATGTGAATGCTGCCCCTGATTCCTCGAGTGGCCCTTCGTCGTCAGTCGCTCCTGAGAAAGACATTGCGAAATAGAGAAACATTTTGCGTGCTTTGAGCGCGCGGTTAGCATGATCGAGTATTTGTTAGAGGACATCAATTCAGCATTCGAATGATATAATTACTCTCTTATTGTATCAGAATTCGTCAGTTCGTAAATTTACAGTAATGAAATGACGCATGATGATTATGAAATTTGTTTGCGGGATATGGAAGTCATCCCCTGAATTGCATAGGCATGAGCATGTTGCACCGACTTAAGTCGCCACTGACTTTAGCCGATTGCTCCATTAGTAGGGCGTAGTGGTCACCCCGAGTTAAGTAAGCGTGAGCATGTTGCACCGTCTTAAGTCGTTGTCGACTTAAGTCGATTGCTCCGTTAGTATGACATAGTGGTCACCCCGAGTTAAGTAAGCGTGAGCATGTTGCACCGCCTTAAGTCGCTGCCAACTTAAGTCGATTGCTCCGTTAGTAGGGCATAGTGGTCACCCCGAGTTAAGTAAGCGTGAGCATGTTGCACCGCCTTAAGTCGTTGCCGACTTAAGTCGATTGCTCCATTAGTAGGGCATAGTGGTCACCCCGAGTTAAGTAAGAATGCAAGTCAATCGTAAACGAGCTGAGTATCTTTGAAACCTCTTTTTTATTGATGACATATTTCCACTTTACAGAATACATCGTCGCCCCAGCAGTTTTGAAATACAGCTAGGGATAAAACTTTTTGAGGTGTTCTATGTTCCAGGAGTTCCCAACTTCTGTGCCATCTACCTGAGTGAGGCGATACGATCCGCGCCGAGTGACTTATGCTACCATGAAGGGTCCTTCCCATAAGGGTGATAACTTGTGCTGTCCCTCCCCCGTTAGAATTCGGCGGAGGACGAGGTCTCCTACTGAGAAGAATCGTTGTCGCACAGCCTTGTCGTGATAGCGCCTTAGAGTCTGTTGGTACCGTGCTGATTGGATTACCGCGTTTAGCCGTTCTTCCTCAAGTACATCAATGTCCTCCAGCCTGGTGGCCTCAGCTTCTGCTATGCTTTCGAAGATCAACCTTGGCGCCCCAAACTTGAGATCAGCGGGTAGCACTGCCTCTGACCCATAGACCATGAAGAAAGGAGTGTTTCCATGCAGGGCTCGGCTAGGTTGGGTTCTTAGGCTCCAAACGACATAGGGCAATTCCCTTATCCACTTTCCTGCGAATTTTTCATTCTTATCGAAGACCTTTTTCCTGAGTGCCTCCAATATCATTCCGTTGGCTCGCTCAACCTGCCCGTTGGCTCTTGGATGTGCTACAGATGCATACTTGATCTGAATGCTCTTTTGCTCGCAGAAGTCGAAGAATTCTGAACTTGTGAAGTTGGATCCTAAGTCAGTTATGATGTTGTTTGGTATCCCGAATCTGAATATTATGTCTTGTATGAATTCCACGGCCTTAGCAGAGGTCAAAGAGGCAATGGGCTTGAACTCTATCCATCTAGTGAATTTGTCAATCGCCACCAATACATGAGTGTACCCCCCTTGAGCTTTCTTGAAAGGTCCAATCATATCCAGTCCCCAGCATGCGAAAGGCCAAGTTACTGGTATGGTCTGCAGTTGCTGTGCTGGCATGTGTTGTTGCTTTGACAAGTATTGGCAAGCTTCGCACCTCTGAACTAACTCGGCTGCATCGTTCTTCGCTGTTGGCCAATAGAATCCTGACCTGAAGACCTTCCCGACTAGCGTTCTGGAGGCTGCATGTATTCCACATTGCCCAGCATGGACCTCCTCCAGAAGTTGCTTCCCAGTGGACGGGAGAACACACTTCATGAGGATGCCTGATGCACCCCTTCTGTATAATATCTCCCCAATGAGTGTATAGTGAGCCGACTGTCTGGCAATGCGCTCTGCCAAGTTCTTGTCGTCTGGTTCTTCTTCATTCTTTATATACTTAATGATCGACCTTCTCCAGTCATCAGAGTCTGACTCGGGTTGATCTATGATGTTGCACTCTTCTGTTTGATCCATTGAGATACTCGGCTGTAGAATTTCTTGCACAAAGACTCCGGGTGGGACCTGAGTACGACTGGATCCGAGCTTGGACAGTACATCGGCTGCTGTGTTCTGATCTCTTTCTACATGATGAAACTCCAGACCCTCGAATTTATCTTCCAGCTTTCGGACGGCAGTGCAGTATTTTCCCATTGAATCGCTTGAACAATCCCACTCCTTGTTTATCTGGCTGATGACTACCAGAGAGTCTCTGTATACCATCAATCTCTTGACGCCCAATGATATGGCGATGTTCAATCCATGGATCAGAGCTTCATACTCGGCTGCATTGTTGGAGGCCGGGAATAGCAACTGGAGGGCGTACTTGAGGTGTTCGCCTCCAGGTGTGGTGAAGAGGATCCCTGCTCCTGCTCCCTGCAACTTCAGCGAGCCATCAAAATACATTCGCCATACTTCTGCAGTCTCTGGGTTATCTGGTACTTGCTGTTCGGTCCACTCTGATACGAAATTAACCAGTGCTTGAGTTTTGATGGCAGTGCGAGGTCGGAACTCGATGTCATGAGATCCCAGCTCGCAAGCCCACTTGGCTATTCGGCCAATGGCTTCCTTGTTGTGAAGAATATCCCCTATTGGAAAACCAGTAACTACTATGACTTTGTGGTCATCAAAGTAGTGACGCAGCTTGCGGGCAGTTAGAAGTACTGCGTATAATAGCTTCTAAACTTGAGGATACTTTTTCTTTGAGGGGCCTAGAACTTCACTGATGAAGTAAACAGGGTGTTGTACTGGATAGGCATGTCCTTCTTCTACTCGCTCGACTACCAACGCGGTGCTTACCACGTGAGTCGTGCAAGAGATATACAGTAGCAAATCTTCAGTCGGTTGAGTTGACGTAGCTCGCCGGGGTGGTTTCAGTACCGGTGGTGTTGTCAAGAATTTTTTCAGTGCATCTAGAGCTTCTTGTGCTTCTGAAGTCCATTGAAACTTATCCACCTTCTTGAGTAGCTTGTAAAATGGCAAACCTTTTTCTCCCAGTCTGGATATAAATCTGCTCAGAGCTGCCATACATCCAGTAAGTCGTTGAACCTTATTTTGTGATCGAGGAGCTTCCATCTTCATGATAGCTTCAATCTTATCTGGATTAGCCTCAATTCCTCGGTGGCTGACGATAAACCCGAGCAACTTTCCTGCTGGTACCCCAAAAACACATTTTTCGGGATTAAGCTTCCATCTATATCGTCTCAGGCTGTTGAAAACCAGCTGTAAGTCTTCGATGAAGTTTTCCGAATTCTCCGTTTTGATTACCACATCATCTATGTAGGCTTCCACACGCTTGCCCCAGTGATCGGCTAAGCATGTTTGAATGGCTCTCTGATAAGTCGCTCCAGCGTTTTTGAGGCCGAACGGCATGGAGGTATAACAGAAAGCACCAAACGGAGTGATAAACGCCGTTTTTTCCTCGTCTTCTTTCGCCAAACTAATCTGATGATATCCGGAATAGCAATCTAAGAAAGACAGCACAGAACATCCAGCGGTGGAGTCCACCACCTGATCTATCCTTGGGAGCCCGAAGGGATCCTTTGGACAGTGTTTGTTGAGATCAATATAGTCGACGCACATGCGCCAATCCACTTTATTCTTTTTGAGTACAAGAACAGGGTTGGCTAACCACTCGGGGTGTAATACTTCTCTAATAAATCCAGCCGCGACCAAACGAGCTAACTCGGCGCGAATGGCCTCTCTCTTGTCGGGCGTGAAACGACGTAGCTTTTGCTGAATCGGCTTCGCCTGGGGATAGACCTTCAGTTTGTGCTCGGCCAGTTCTCTTGGGACTCTCGGCATATCCGCAGGTTGCCATGCGAATACATCTAGATTATCTTGCAGAAACTGGACGAGCGCGCTTTCCTATTTGTCGTCCAAGCTGGAGCTGATGATAGCCGTCTTGCGCTCATCAGCGAACCCCAGGTTGATTCTCTTGGTTTCTTCAGTCGGCCGCATAGAGGTCGCGGCCTGAGCTTCGTTTGCCGGTACCACGAGGTCCTCCTCAGGCTTAGAGTTCGCCAGTGTAGAAGGAACCGTCGATGGCTTGGTGGTGAGGGCTGCTTGGATGGCCACTCGGAAACACTCTGCGGCGCCTTGGAAGTCGGCGCGCACAGTTATGATCCCTTGCGGTCCTGGCATCTTCAGTATCATGTATGTGTAATGCGGAATGGCCATGAATTTGGCCAATCCCGGCCTTCCGATGATGGCGTTGTACCCGCAGTCGAAGTTCGCCACTTCAAACCTTAGGAACTCGGTTCTGTAGTTCTCCGGAGTTCCGAAGGTGACCGACATGTAGATGTGGCCCAGCGGGTATTCCCCTTCCGTCGGCACGATGCCGAAGAAAGGAGTGTCCGACTTGTGGAGCTCTTTGAGGTGAGCTCCCAAGCCTTGGAGTGTCCGGGGGAAGGTGACGTTGATGCTGCTCCCCCCGTCCACTAGCACCTTCTTCACCCGGCTCTCTCGGATCACCGGATCGACGAGGAGCGGGTATTTGCCTGGGTGGTCGAAGTTGAGCCATTGATCCTCCCGAGTGAAAGTGATCGGGTGTTCTGACCACCGGTATGGGGCGGGAGGACCGGTGGTCGCCACCAGTATCTGGCGGTCGTTGAGCTTTTGTTGCCTTTTGTTCTCCTGCGACCCATGTCCGCCGAAGATGACGTTGACCTCCCTGTCGACGCGTGGGAAAGCTCCTCCTCCTCCCTCTTCCTGCTGATGAAGTTGTCGTGGTTCATCCGGTCCTCCCCTCGGCGGAGGAGGAGGTAGAGGTTGGAAGGGTCGGCCATGCCCGACGGAGTGCTTGAAGTCCCGGCAGTTGCGAAGAGTGTGGCGCATGTCCTTGTGGTACGGGCACTGGGCGTCGAGGATGTCGTCCAGCGTGCGTTCGCCTCCGCGAGGTCCTCCTCGAGCGCGAGAGGCAGGTGGTCCGGCGGCGTGTACTTCTTCGCGAGGCCTCTTCTCCCAGCGTTTGTCGAGCGGCTGGTTCGCGTCGCGTCGTGGTGCCGCCGGTGCAGGCTTTGCTCCTCCGATGAGGTCCTGAGCTCGCTCGTCGATGGTGATGTAGAGGTCGGCTTCCTGGAACAGTTCCTCGGAGGTAGTTGAAAGGGAATTAGGCTTACACCTAGTTCCTAAATAGTTTTGGTGGTTGAATCGCCCAACACAAACAATTGGACTAACTAGTTTGCTCTAGATTATATGTTTTACAGGTGCCAAAAGTTCATCTATAACTATGCTAAATCGACTGTCCGGAATACCGTAGATTATTCCGGACAGGAGAAGCTTTTTGGAAAAACAGGCCAAGCGCGGACCGTCCGGGCCCTTGCGGCGGACCGTCCGCAACACTAGAATGACTCTCGGACAGAACCAATGCAAAAATACAAGTTTCCATTACGGACTGTCCGAAGGAAAAGCAAAGACCGTCCAAGCCCTCGCGCGGACCGTCCGGCCTTAGGCGCGGACCGTCCGGTCGGTAAGAAACCGAAAAACCCGAAGGTAACGGGTTCGGAGAAATGAATTATAGGGGCCTCGCGGACCGTCCGGGGTGCACGACCGGACCGTCCGCGACTGGCTCTGTCTGACATCTGACGACGCATTAAATGCAATATAGCCGTTGATATAGCCGTTACTGCTGACCGTTGCATTTTCAGCCGTTGATCTACAGGGGCGGACCGTCCGCACCAGGAGGGCGGACCGTCCGCGCTCGGCAGAATGGCCCAACGGCTAGGAAGTGGTTGGTGGCTATAAATACAACCCCAACCACCTCCATTCACTTCATCCAAGCATTCCAACCTTCAACATTCAATACAAGAGCTAGCAATCCATTCCAAGACACATTCAAAGCCTCCATCTCTCCAAGTTTCACAATTGAGAAAAGAGATCATTAGTGATTAGTAACTTGAGAGAGAAAGTGATCCGTGTGTTATTTGTCGCTCTTGTCGCTTGGCTTTTTCAATCGTGCTTTCTTGATTCTTTCATTGCAATCAAACTCACTTGTAATTGAGGCAAGAGACACCAAACTTGTGGTGGTCCTTGTGGGAACGTTGTGTTCCAAGTGATTGAGAAGAGAAAGCTCACTCGATCCGTGGATCGTTTGAGAGAGGGAAGGGTTGAAAGAGACCCGGCCTTTGTGGCCTCCTCAACGGGGAGTAGGTTTGAGAGAACCGAACCTCGGTAAAACAAATCTCCGTGTCTCACTTGCTTATTTGCTTGGGATTTGTTTTTCACCCTCTCTCGCGGACTCGTTTCTATATTACTAACGCTAACCCGGCTTGTAGTTGTGTTTATATTTGTGAATTTCAGTTTCGCCCTATTCACCCCCCCCTCTAGGCGACTTTCAATTGGTATCGGAGCCCGGTGCTTCATTAGAGCCTAACCGCTCGAAGTGATGTCGGGAGATCACGCCAAGAAGGAGATGGAGACCGGCGAAAAGCCCACTACAAGCTACGGGAGCACTTCATCGGAAGAGTCCCACACCAAAAGGAGGGAGAAGAAGAAGAGCTCCTCCAACAAAGGGAAGGAGAAGAAATCTTCTTCTCACCACAAAGAGAAGAAGGAAAAATCTTCTTCCCACAAGCCGCATCGGAAAGGCGACAAGCACAAGAGGATGAGGAAGGTGGTCTACTACGAGACCGACACTTCATCAACTTCTACCTCCAACTCCGATGCGCCCTCCGTGACTTCTAAGCGCCAAGAGCGCAAGAAGTATAGTAAGATCCCCCTACGCTACCCTCGCATTCCTAAACATACACCTTTACTTTCCGTCCCATTAGGCAAACCACCAACTTTTAATGGTGAAGATTATGCTATGTGGAGTAATTTGATGCGATTTCATCTAACCTCTCTCCACAAAAGAATATGGGATGTTGTTGAGTATGGTGTACAGGTACCATCAATAGGGGATGAGGACTATGACACGGACGAAGTGGCCCAAATCGAGCACTTCAACTCCCAAGCCGCAACCATCCTCCTTGCCTCCCTAAGCAAGGAGGAATACAACAAAGTACAAGGATTGAAGAACGCCAAGGAGATTTGGGACCTACTCAAGACGGCGCACGAGGGTGATGAACTCACCAAGATCACCAAGCGGGAAACGATCGAGGGGGAGCTCGGTCGCTTCCGCCTTCGCTAGGGGGAGGAGCCACAAGACATGTACAACCGGCTCAAGACCTTGGTGAACCAAGTGCGCAACCTCGGGAGCACAAAATGGGATGACCACGAAGTGGTTAAGGTTATTCTAAGAGCTCTTATTTTCCTTAACCCCACTCAAGTACAATTAATTCGTGGGAATCCTAGATATCCACTAATGACCCCCGAGGAAGTTATCGGGAATTTTGTGAGTTTTGAATGCATGATTAAGGGCTCCAAGAAGATCAACGAGCTTGACGAGCCTTCCACCTCCGAGGCGCAACCGGTGGCCTTCAAGGCAACGGAGGAGAAGAAGGAGGAGTCTACACCAAATAGACAACCAATTGACGCCTCCAAGCTCGACAACGAGGAGATGGCCCTAATCATCAAAAGCTTTCGGCAAATTCTCAAGCAACGGAAGGGGAAGGACTACAAACCCCGTTCCAAGAAGGTTTGCTACAAGTGTGGTAAGCCCGGTCACTTTATTGCAAAATGTCCTATGTCTAGTGACAGTGACAGGGGCGACGACAAGAAGGGAAGAAGAAAGGAGAAGAAGAAGTATTACAAGAAGAAGGGCGGCGATGCCCATGTTTGTCGGGAATGGGACTCCGACGAAAGCTCAAGCGACTCCTCCTCCGACGAGGACGCCGCCAACATCGCCGTCACCAAGGGCCTTCTCTTCCCCAACGTCGGCCACAAGTGTCTCATGGCCAAGGACGGCAAAAAGAAGGTAAAATCAAGGTCCTCCACTAAATATGAAACATCTAGTGATGAGGATGATGATAAAAATGAGGAGGATAACTTGCGCATTTTTTTTGCTAACCTTAACATGGAACAAAAGGAAAAATTAAATGAACTAATTAGTGCCATCCATGAAAAGGATGATCTCTTGGACTCCCAAGAGGACTTCCTAATCAAGGAGAATAAGAAACATATTAAGGTTAAAAATGCTTATGCTCTAGAAGTAGAAAAATGTAACAAATTATCTAGTGAAGTAAGCATGTGCCATGACACTATTGCCAACCTCAGAAATGAAAATGCTAAATTAATTGCTAAGGTAGATTCTCATGTTTGCATTGATCCTAGAAATGATAATGTTGATTTGCTTGCTAGGATTGATGAGTTAAACGTTTCCATTGCTAGCCTTAGAAATGAGAATGAGAAACTAATTGCTAAGGCTAAGGATTTTGATGTTTGCAATGCTACTATTTCCGACCTTAGAACTAAAAATGATATGTTGCATGCTAAGGTTGTTGAACTAAAATCTTGCAAACCCTCTACATCTAATGTTGAGCATATTTCCATTTGTACTAGATGTAGAGACATTAATGTTGATGCTATCCATGATCACCTAGCCTTAATTAAAAAACAAAATGATCATATAGCTAAACTAGATGCTAAAATTGCCGAGCACAACTTAGAAAATGAGAAATTTAAATTTGCTCGTAGCATGCTTTATAATGGGAGACGCCCTGGCATCAAGGATGGCATTGGCTTCCAAAGGGGAGACAATGTCAAACTTAATGCCCCTCCTAAGAACTTGTCTAACTTTGTTAAGGGCAAAGCTCCCATGCCTCAGGATAACGAGGGTTACATTTTATACCCTGCCGGCTATCCTGAGAGCAAAATAAGGAAAATTCATTCTAGGAAGTCTCACTCTGGCCCTAATCATGCTTTTATGTATAAGGGTGAGACATCTAGCTCTAGGCAACCAACCCATGCTAAGTTGCCTAGAAAGAAAACTCCTAGTGCATCAAATGATCATAACATTTCATTTAAAACTTTTGATGCATCTTATGTTTTAACTAACAAATCCGGCAAGGTAGTTGCCAAATATGTTGGGGGCAAGCACAAGGGCTCCAAGACTTGTGTTTGGGTACCCAAAGTTCTTGTGTCTAATGCCAAAGGACCCAAAACCATTTGGGTACCTAAAGTCAAGAACTAAACTTGTTTTGTAGGTTTATGCATCCGGGGGCTCAAGTTGGATACTCGACAGCGGGTGCACAAACCACATGACAGGGGAGAAGAAAATGTTCTCCTCCTACGAGAAAAACCAAGATCCCCACAGAGCGATCACATTCGGGGATGGAAATCAAGGTTTGGTCAAAGGTTTGGGTAAAATAGCTATATCTCCTGACCACTCCATTTCAAATGTTTTTCTTGTAGATTCTTTAGATTACAACTTGCTTTCTGTTTCTCAATTATGTCAAATGGGCTACAACTGTCTTTTTACTGATATTGGTGTTACTGTCTTTAGAAGAAGTGATGATTCAATAGCATTTAAGGGAGTATTAGAGGGTCAGCTATACTTGGTAGATTTTGATAGAGCTGAACTCGATACTTGCTTAATTGCTAAGACCAACATGGGTTGGCTCTGGCATCGCCGACTAGCACATGTTGGGATGAAGAATCTTCATAAGCTTCTAAAGGGAGAACACATTTTAGGACTAACAAATGTTCATTTTGAGAAAGACAGGATTTGTAGCGCATGCCAAGCAGGAAAGCAAGTTGGCACTCATCATCCGCATAAGAACATAATGACGACCGACAGGCCACTGGAGCTCCTACACATGGATCTATTCGGCCCGATCGCTTACATAAGCATCGGCGGGAGTAAGTACTGTCTAGTTATTGTGGATGATTATTCTCGCTTCACTTGGGTATTCTTTTTACAGGAAAAATCTCAAACCCAAGAAATCTTAAAGGGATTCTTGAGACGGGCTCAAAATGAGTTCGGCTTAAGGATCAAGAAAATTAGAAGCGACAACGGAACGGAGTTCAAGAACTCTCAAATTGAAGGCTTCCTTGAGGAGGAGGGCATCAAGCATGAGTTCTCTTCTCCCTACACGCCACAACAAAATGGTGTAGTGGAGAGGAAGAATCGAACTCTATTGGACATGGCAAGAACCATGCTTGATGAATACAAGACTTCGGATCGGTTTTGGGCGGAGGCGGTCAACACCGCGTGCTACGCCATCAACCGGTTGTATCTACACCGAATCCTCAAGAAGACATCATATGAACTCCTAACCGGTAAAAAACCCAATATTTCATATTTTAGAGTCTTTGGTAGCAAATGCTTTATTCTTGTTAAAAGAGGTAGAAAATCTAAATTTGCTCCTAAGACTGTAGAAGGCTTTTTACTTGGTTATGACTCAAACACAAGGGCATATAGGGTCTTTAACAAGTCCACTGGACTAGTTGAAGTCTCATGTGACGTTGTGTTTGATGAGACTAACGGCTCTCAAGTAGAGCAAGTTGATCTTGATGAAATAGGTGAAGAAGAGGCTCCATGCATCGCGCTAAGGAACATGTCCATTGGGGATGTGTGTCCTAAGGAATCCGAAGAGCCTCCAACTACACAAGATCAACCATCCTCCTCCATGCAAGCATCTCCACCAACTCAAAATGAGGATGAAGCTCAAGTTGATGAAGAAGAAGATCAATCAAATGAGCCACCTCAAGATGATGGCATTGATCAAGGGGGAGATGCAAATGAGGAAGACAAGGAGGATGAAGAGCAAAGGCCGCCACACCCAAGAGTCCACCAAGCAATCCAACGAGATCACCCCGTCGACACCATCCTCGGCGACATTCATAAGGGGGTAACTACTAGATCTCGTGTTGCACATTTTTGTGAGCATTACTCTTTTGTTTCCTCTATTGAGCCTCACAAGGTAGAGGAAGCTCTCCAAGATTCGGATTGGGTGGTGGCAATGCAAGAGGAGCTCAACAACTTCACTAGGAATGAGGTATGGCATTTAGTTCCACGTCCTAACCAAAATGTTGTAGGAACCAAATGGGTCTTCCGCAACAAGCAAGATGAGCATGGTGTGGTGACAAGGAACAAAGCTCGACTTGTGGCCAAGGGATACTCCCAAGTCGAAGGTTTGGATTTCGGTGAAACCTATGCACCCGTAGCTAGGCTTGAGTCAATTCGCATATTATTGGCCTATGCTACTTACCATGGCTTTAAGCTTTATCAAATGGACGTGAAAAGTGCCTTCCTCAATGGACCAATCAAGGAAGAAGTCTATGTTGAGCAACCTCCCGGCTTTGAAGACAGTGAGTATCCTAACCATGTCTATAAGCTCTCTAAGGCGCTTTATGGGCTCAAGCAAGCCCCAAGAGCATGGTATGAATGCCTTAGAGATTTTCTTATTGCAAATGGATTCAAAGTCGGAAAGGCCGATCCTACACTCTTTACCAAAACTCTTGAAAATGACTTGTTTGTATGCCAAATTTATGTTGATGATATTATATTTGGGTCTACTAACGAGTCTACATGTGAAGAGTTTAGTAGGATTATGACACAAAAATTCGAGATGTCTATGATGGGGGAGTTGAAGTATTTTCTAGGATTTCAAGTGAAACAACTCCAAGAGGGCACCTTCATCAGCCAAACGAAGTACACTCAAGACATTCTAACCAAGTTTGGGATGAAGGATGCCAAGCCCATCAAGACACCCATGGGAACTAATGGGCATCTCGACCTCGACACGGGAGGTAAGTCCGTGGATCAAAAGGTATATCGGTCGATGATAGGTTCATTACTTTATCTTTGTGCATCTCGACCGGATATTATGCTTTCCGTATGCATGTGTGCAAGATTCCAAGCCGACCCTAAGGAAGCTCACCTTACGGCCGTAAAACGAATCTTGAGATATTTGGCTTATACTCCTAAGTTTGGGCTTTGGTATCCTAGGGGATCCACATTTGATTTGATTGGATATTCGGATGCCGATTGGGCGGGGTGTAAAATCAATAGGAAGAGCACATCAGGGACTTGCCAGTTCTTGGGAAGATCCTTGGTGTCTTGGGCTTCAAAGAAGCAAAATTCGGTTGCTCTTTCCACCGCCGAAGCCGAGTACATTGCCGCAGGTCATTGTTGCGCGCAATTGCTTTGGATGAGGCAAACCCTGCGGGACTACGGTTACAAATTAACCAAAGTCCCTTTACTATGTGATAATGAGAGTGCAATCAAAATGGCCGACAATCCCGTCGAGCATAGCCGCACTAAGCACATAGCCATTCGGTATCATTTTCTTAGGGATCACCAACAAAAAAGGGAGATATCGAGATTTCATACATTAATACTAAAGATCAATTAGCCGATATCTTTACCAAGCCTCTTGATGAACAATCTTTTAACAAACTTAGGCATGAGCTAAATGTTCTTGATTCTAGGAATTTCTTTTGTTAACTTGCACTCATAGCTCACTTGTATACCTTTGATCGTATCTCTTTCATATGCTATGACTAATGTGTTTTCAAGTCCATTTCAAACCAAGTCATAGGTGTATTGAAAGGGAATTGGAGTCTTCGGCGAAGACAAAGGCTTCCACTACGTAACTCATCCTTCGTCGTCGCTCCAAACAACTCTCCATTCTAGGGGAAGAAATCATGAGCACCAAGCAAAAGGACTTCGTCTTTGGTATAATCTTAACTCATTTATTTATGACCCAAGGGGAAGGAAACACTTCGAGGGCTCTAATGCTTCCGTTTTTGGCGATTCATGCCAAAGGGGGAGAAAGTAAGAGCCCAAAGCAAAAGAACCGCACCACCAAGAACCGCACCACCACCAATTTCAAAAACTTAAGTGTTGAATATTTTTCAATTGATATCCTATTGTGTTCAAAAGGGGGAGAAAGTAGTATTTCAAAATGACATATCAAAAACCCTCTTGAACACTAAGAGGAGGATCTCATTTAGGGGGAGTTTTGTTTAGTTAAAGGAAAAGCATTTGAAACAGGGGGAGAAAATTTCAAATCTTGAAAATGCTTCTCAAAATCTTATTCATTTGCCTTTGACTATTTGCAAAAGAACTTTGAAAAGGATTTACAAAAGAGTTTGCAAAAACAAAACATGTGGTGCAAGCGTGGTCCAAAATGTTATATAAGAAAGAAACAATCCATGCATATCTTGCAAGTATTTATATTGGCTAAATTCCAAGCAACCTTTGCACTTATATTATGCAAACTAGTTCAATTATGCACTTCCATATTTGCTTTGGTTTGTGTTGGCATCAATCACCAAAAAGGGGGAGATTGAAAGGGAATTAGGCTTACACCTAGTTCCTAAATAGTTTTGGTGGTTGAATCGCCCAACACAAACAATTGGACTAACTAGTTTGCTCTAGATTATATGTTTTACAGGTGCCAAAAGTTCATCTATAACTATGCTAAATCGACTGTCCGGAATACCGTAGATTATTCCGGACAGGAGAAGCTTTTTGGAAAAACAGGCCAAGCGCGGACCGTCCGGGCCCTTGCGGCGGACCGTCCGCAACACTAGAATGACTCTCGGACAGAACCAATGCAAAAATACAAGTTTCCATTACGGACTGTCCGAAGGAAAAGCAAAGACCGTCCAAGCCCTCGCGCGGACCGTCCGGCCTTAGGCGCGGACCGTCCGGTCGGTAAGAAACCGAAAAACCCGAAGGTAACGGGTTCGGAGAAATGAATTATAGGGGCCTCGCGGACCGTCCGGGGTGCACGACCGGACCGTCCGCGACTGGCTCTGTCTGACATCTGACGACGCATTAAATGCAATATAGCCGTTGATATAGCCGTTACTGCTGACCGTTGCATTTTCAGCCGTTGATCTACAGGGGCGGACCGTCCGCACCAGGAGGGCGGACCGTCCGCGCTCGGCAGAATGGCCCAACGGCTAGGAAGTGGTTGGTGGCTATAAATACAACCCCAACCACCTCCATTCACTTCATCCAAGCATTCCAACCTTCAACATTCAATACAAGAGCTAGCAATCCATTCCAAGACACATTCAAAGCCTCCATCTCTCCAAGTTTCACAATTGAGAAAAGAGATCATTAGTGATTAGTAACTTGAGAGAGAAAGTGATCCGTGTGTTATTTGTCGCTCTTGTCGCTTGGCTTTTTCAATCGTGCTTTCTTGATTCTTTCATTGCAATCAAACTCACTTGTAATTGAGGCAAGAGACACCAAACTTGTGGTGGTCCTTGTGGGAACGTTGTGTTCCAAGTGATTGAGAAGAGAAAGCTCACTCGATCCGTGGATCGTTTGAGAGAGGGAAGGGTTGAAAGAGACCCGGCCTTTGTGGCCTCCTCAACGGGGAGTAGGTTTGAGAGAACCGAACCTCGGTAAAACAAATCTCCATGTCTCACTTGCTTATTTGCTTGGGATTTGTTTTTCACCCTCTCTCGCGGACTCGTTTCTATATTACTAACGCTAACCCGGCTTGTAGTTGTGTTTATATTTGTGAATTTCAGTTTCGCCCTATTCACCCCCCCCCCCTCTAGGCGACTTTCAGTAGTCGGCGCCTTCTGTAGTATGGCTCGGACGAAAGCCGAGTCGTTGGATCCTCTGTAGAAGTCCTCGATCACGGCCGCCTCCATGACCTCGGGGATACGATTTCTCATGGTCTGGAACCTTTTGAGGTACGACCGGAGAGTCTCATCCCCCGGCGCTTGATGGATTTGAGGTCCCACGGTTGCGCCGGCTTGTCGGAGAGGGACTGGAAGTTGGCGGTGAAGCGTCGACTGAAGTCTCCCCAGTCATCGATGCAGTGTCGGGGTAGATGTCGCAGCCATTGCAGCGCGTCTTGCCCAAGGACGATGGGTAAGTACGCGGTCATCACGTCTTCGGACGCCCCGGCAGCTCGAGCAGCGGTGGTGTAGACGGCTAGCCAGCCCCCTGGGTCCTACTTAGGTTCATATTTGTCGACATTGGATACCTTGAAGTTGGGAGGCCATTGAATGGCCCTAAGGCGCGGAGTAAGAGCGGATACTCCGCACGAGTCCTCCTGTCGTCGGGGACGATGTCTGTCCCGGGGAGGGGAGTTGTGATTGTGGTTCCTCGACCGTCCCTGGGTGGTACCGCCAGTTGAGGCCGTCACCGACTCAGTTCTGGTGGCCTGGCTCTGAGTCGGGATGCCATGATCCCTGTCGTACTCCTCCCGACGGCGAATCTCGTTCTCATGCCGCCGTTCGCGCGAAGCATTGATGGAGCTTCGCGCGTCTCGGCGACTGTTGATGGCGTGTCGTAGATCATTCGGCGGGTGAGCAAGCGGTAGAAGATGGTTGGCCGCCTGGGTGAACAGTCGTCGGTAGCCCTCAGCGTCAGGAGTCCGAGGAAGTCCATCAGCTATCCGAGCCAGTACCCCTCCGACTTCGCTCGGCGTGTTCATAGCTCGGGCGAAGTCGGGATTCAGGTTGCGCCCGAAGAGTGGATTCTCCCGGCGTTGCCTTGCATCTTGCTCGGCTTGTTCCTGATCCCGTCGGCGATCACGTTGTCGGGAGTTCCTTCGTTCTCTGAAGACGCGTTCTTCCGGAGTTTCTCCTATCTCCGAGACCTCGTCTCGCGAGACAGGCTGCTCCGGATCCCGTTCTCCGGCCGCGTGATGTCGTCGAACGTTCCTGCGCCGATTCCTCCGTCGGCGGGATTCTCGTTGAGGTGGTTCTTCTCCGGGTGCGGTTGGCTCGTCGTCGGAGATGGTAGGCGACTCCACTCTCCCGATGAAGAGGACGTCAGGGTAGAATGGTGCTGCTGTCGTGGCGACCTTCTTTCCGTTTTCCTTTGAGGCCGGAGGAACGGAAAGAACAACTTGCTTCTCCCTGGTCTCCTTCTTCCTCGCGATCCGTGTCCATTCTTTTGTCGGAGAAGTAGATAGTGGAGTTCTCCGGGTCAGCGAGCCCTCGGCCCCCGACTTTCTGGAGACGATCTTTTTCCGGAGAGCTGGAGGTTGTGCTTCTCCGGCATTTTCGGAGTTCGTTGGGGGAGACTTCTTTTCCGGCGGATCCGCGATACGGTGTAGAATTCCCTCTTCATCCGCTACAGATGAGATTGTCCCGAAGCAGAATACGGATCCGGGACGCAAGGTGATCTTGCTGTAGAAGGTGACGGCCATTGAGCTAGCTTGGATTGTCGACACACCCCCTACCTGGCGCGCCAGCTGTCGGTGTTTTGGGTCCGACCGCACACCCGGGGTTGCCCCTCAAGGTGTTTTTAGGAGTAGGACGATGTCGACAACTGTAGCAAAATGGTTCGTGCCGATCGCACGAGGGGCAGTGGACAAGGTTTACAGGTTCGGGCCTCTTAGAGATGCGTAACACCCTACATCCTGATGAGTATGCTTGGTGAATGTGGTTACAAGAGAGCTCTCTGGATTGAGAATACAGAGAGTTGACGTGGGTGGCTAAGTAATAGAGTCGATCGTTCTGAAGGGGTGCCCCCTAGGCCTTATATACTCGACCGTGGGGCAATACACGTGGATATGATAACAACAAGTAGCTAAAAGATAGTGAACTTCTTGAGTTTATCCCTGCGTAACCCTCGCCGACTTATCCTCGCATGGCTCCGTTGCATGGGGGCTCCAGCGCAGGAAAGTCGGATCTCTATTGCGGTCATTCGCTCGACGTTGTGGGCCATCCGGGTTTGCACCAATCCGGCCTCATGTCGCTCTATTTTGCTGGTTGTTTCTCCCCAGGCCCACGAAAGAATGACCTTACGATTTATTGGGCCCTTGGGCCTTTCGTGAGGTCTTTTACTCTTTTAGTGGACCCGGGGGATATCTATCCCCCACAGGTCCCTGGTGTCGTGGAACTCTAAGAAACAAACTTCCGTTGCCCTATCCACCGCTAAGGCCGAGTACGTTGCCGCAGGACAGTGTTGTGCGCAACTACTTTGGATGAGGCAAACCCTCCGGGACTTTGGCTACAATCTGAGCAAAGTCCCACTCCTATGTGACAATGAGAGTGCTATCCGAATAGCGGAAAATCCTGTTGAGCACAACCGCACAAAGCTCATTGACATCCGGCATCACTTTTTGAGAGACCACCAGCAAAAAGGAGATATCGAAGTATTTCATGTTAGCACCGAGAACCAGCTAGCCGATATCTTTACCAAGCCTCTAGATGAGAAGACCTTTTGCAGGCTGCGTAGTGAGCTAAATGTCCTAGATTCGCGGAACTTGGATTGATTTATAGCATACATATATTTATGCCTTTGATCATGTTCCTTATGCATTTTGTTGCTTACTTGTGGTGCTCAAGTTGTACAAACACTCCCTGGACCTCACAAGTCCTTTTTGCAAGTGATGCACATATTTAGGGGGAGCTGTGCTACAACTTGACCCTTTGAGACTAACCGGTTGCTTGAGTTTGCTTGATTTAGTCTCAAAGGAAGTTTGAAAGGGAAAGGTGGACTTGGACCATGAAAGACTTCCACTGCACTCCGATGAGAGGGTAACTTATTCCAAGTTCATCTCATGTACTCTTATTGCCTTTGTATTCTCATTTGAAGATTTTGGTGAGGCAATGGGGTTAAAGGGCCAAGATTGATCCCGTTTTGGTGCTTGATGCCAAAGGGGGAGAAAATAAAGGCCAAAGCGATAAATGGATCAGCTACCACTTGAGAGATTTCGAAAATAGTAAAATATAGCTTTTGGTTTGACAAAACTCTTTTTATTGTCTCTCTTGTCAAAAATTGGCCTCTTGTGGGGAGAAATGTTGATTATGGGAAAAAGGGGGAGTTTTCGAATCTTGACTCAATTTCTCTTGGAATGACTCTCCTTATGTTTTAATAAGTGTGTTTGACTTAGAGATAGGAAGTTGAGGTTGATTTACAAAAACAAACCAAGTGGTGGCAAAAGATGATCCATATATGTCAAAATTGAATCGAAACAATTTTGGGTTCTTATTTGAATTGATTTTGTACTTGTTCTACTTGCTTTATGCTGTGTTGGCATAAATCACCAAAAAGGGGGGGATTGAAAGGGAAATGTGCCCTTGGGCCATTTCTAAGTATTTTGGTGATTTAGTGTCCAACACAAGTGCCTAAGTGTAAAAAGGTGGACAAAGTACAAAACAAGGATAAAGGTATATTTCTCAGACTTAGTACATTGTTTTATGGACTAATGTATTGTGTCTAAGTGCTGGAAACAGGAAAAATCCAATTGGAAATGTCTTGGCTCGAGCAGCCAAGACTCTGCTGAGTCTGGGAGCACCGGACTGTCCGGTGGTGCACCGGACAGTGTCCGGTGCGCCAGGCTGGCTCGAGCGAAGTGGCCGCTCTCGGGAATTCACCGGCGACGTACGGCTATAATTCACCGGACTGTCCGGTGTGCACCGGACTGTCCGGTGAGCCAACTGTCGGCCGGGCCAACGGTCGGCCGCGAAATCTGCGCGGGACACGTGGCCGAGCCAACGGCTAGAAAGGGGCACCGGACTGTCCGGTGTGCACCGGACATGTCCGGTGCGCCAACGGCTCTCAGTCTGCCAACGGTCGACTGCGCCATTTATGGAAAGAAATCGGGCACCGGACAGTGTCCGGTGTGCACCGGACTGTCCGGTGCGCGAGTCGACAGAAGGCAAGATCAGCCTTCCTAGAATGCTCTCAACGGCTCCTAGCTGCCTTGGGGCTATAAAAGGGACCCCTAGGCGCATGGAGGAGCACACCAAGCATTCCTACAACATTCCTAAGCACCAAGACATCGATTCCGCGCCTTTGATTCTTTGCGATAGCAATTAGAGCTCTTGTTGAGTGGTGAACTCATTGAGTTGTGTTGTGAGCTCTCGTTGCGACTTGTGTGCGTGGTGTTGCTGTGATTTCTTGTCTTGAGTGCGTTGCTAATCCCTCCCTTGCTCTGTGCTTCTTTGTGAATTTCAAGTGTAAGGGCGAGAGGCTCCAAGTTGTGGAGATTCCTCGCAAACGGGATTGAGTAAAGCAAGCAAAGCACCGTGGTATTCAAGTGGGTCTTTGGACCGCTTGAGAGGGGTTGATTGCAACCCTCGTCCGTTGGGATGCCACAACGTGGAGTAGGCAAGCGTTGGTCTTGGCCGAACCACAGGATAACCACCGTGCCATCTCTGTGATTGATCTTGTTGGTTATTGTGTTTTGTTGAAGATTCCTCTCTAGCCACTTGGCGGTTATTGTGCTAACACTTAATCAAGTTTTTATGGCCTAAGTTTTAAGTGTTACAGGATCACCTATTCACCCCCCTCTAGGTGCTTTCAATTGGTATCGGAGTCGTTCTCTTCACAAAGGGACTAACCGCCCGAAGAGATGGATCCTAAGGGGAAGGGTATCGTGATCAACGATAAAGAGAAGGAGTCTTTCGTCAACGAGCCGAAGGATGACAAGCCTACCGACTCGGGCTCGGGCCATAGACGGAAAGATGGGAAGAAGAAGAAGACAAGGCGCATCAAGGAGATTGTCTACTACGACGACAGCGACGAGTCATCTTCTTCCCAAAAGGACGACGACCACAACGACTACGAGAGAAGGAAACCGGTTAATTCGAACTTTTCTTTTGACTACTCTCGTATTCCGCAAAGTACAAATACTCATTTGCTCTCCATTCCACTTGGCAAACCTCCTCACTTTGATGGAGAGGACTACGGATTTTGGAGCCACAAAATGCGTAGTCACCTGTTCTCTCTCCATCCAAGCATATGGGAGATTGTGGAAAGTGGAATGAAGTTCGATAGCTCGGATAGTCCTATTTTCATTAATGAACAAATTCATAGAAATGCACAAGCCACTACTGTGTTGTTAGCCTCCTTGTGCAGGGACGAGTACCATAAAGTGAGCAGCTTGGACAATGCCAAGCAGATCTGGGACACCCTCAAGATTTCTCATGAGGGGAACGACGTCCTAATGCAACACCCTAAAATCATATTCCAGGTAATTTAGGAAAGTTTATCTCAAAGACTTAAACAGTTATGAAACAAGGGATTAAAATGAAAAGAGTCTCCAGTGAGTTAAATTATTCATTTCATTAAAACCTAGGTTTTGAAATATTATCTGAAGAATAATACAAAGTGTTACCTAACAAAGGTTTCATGGTTAACTATGAATAGTAATAAACATTTGAATCTCTAAGTGCTAAAAGTGTACTGCTAAACTTTAGCACCATAAATCTAAAATAGGCCATTGTAGTTGTCCAGATAGAGTGGATATAAAGTATAAACTATAGAGGCAGGACCTATTGATCGAGTCGTGAGTATATATGACAATGAGTAAATACTTACCGGGTATTACTACTATACTCACGACGAAAAAATAGTCTCGTCGGGTCATCCATATTCACTAGTGGGTATGGATTTTCCTCTCCCCACACATACCCATGTGGGTATGAGTCACCCGAACCCATAAAGATTAAACATCTACATTATACAAATATCATGTATATCTATCTAAATACCATTACATAATTTCTAGCATCATTCAATCATATATTCAAGTACACAGTACATAACTGGATAATGTACCACATAACACGTTATATGTTCTATTACATGGTTATTCAAATAGTTGTTAAGCGTTTTATGACATTATCGTCCAAAAGATTGTTAAATAGTCAAAAGAGATGGACGACTAAAACTTGTTCATGTTTTTGGGCTAAGTTTATACGAGATATTTTTATATCCACATGTTAACGGGTGAGGACAAAACATTCTAATTCCTTACCCAATAAAAAATCCATAGATAGATCATTTAGCCTATATACATATTATAAGAACAACTCCAATCGTAAGCCCTATAATTTGATTTAGCTACTCAATTTAATTTGTTTAGGGCCCAAACTAAACGTTAGTTTCCAACAATTGAGCCTTAAAACATCGTGTAGTTTGCGACCAATCAGGTTTTGGCTGCATTGCCGGCAACATTCAGCCGTCGTCACTTCTCCTTGCTCGGTCTTCTTTTTTCGCGCAGACGACCACTTCTGTGATTCTGTCATCATCTTCGCGCATCGTAGCTCCATATCACGTACGAAGCAGATCAGAGCCTGTTTCAAAATACAGTTTTAAAATACTATAATTATGAGATATCATAGTTTACAATTGTACATAACACAAATACTACGATATTACTTTACCATAGTAAAATCACAGTATTGCTCAAAACCGAGATCTGTTTGATTTCATTGGAAAATAAAGTATATGTAAAGAGAATGGAAGAAAACTGATGTCCTAAGTGGAGTTTCGAAAACTTAAAAAATACTATGGCTTTAGATAAACCATAATATTTAAAACTGTGTTTTACCTGTACAAACCAAATATTTTTTTGAATTTTAATACTATAGTATCATCAAATACCATAATATTGTTTTAAAACTTAAAAATACTACACTTTCAAATAGGGCCTCAGGATTGGAGCAAGAGGACGGATCTGGGGAGGGTCGGGGGACTTCTTCGGAACGAGGCTAGCACACTATGGAAACAGAGCCGACCTTGGCGGGGGCCGTCGATGGTGGTGGCCAAATATCCGTGGAAGTTGGGATGACCGCGAATGATATAGGTCCGTCAGTCTCCTAAATATATTACCTTTCAAGTTAAGTATTGAAAAGTTTAGACAAATTTTATTGAAACGAGGCTCCTGTTAGAGCAGTCTTTTCTTATTTAGGCTCTATATTTCAATTTATTTATGTGGTAAGAGCTCATATTACCCATCAAATATTAGGTCGTAGGTATCTATTATCATCTTTAGCCAATGACGTAGCTAGCGGGTATGCTAGGTATACGCTGACATACCCTACATGTCTAGCATATATACTATATAGATATATTTATAGAAAAAATACAAAAATATCTAAAAATATCCATATAGAAAGAATATTGCACTAATTGCCTTGTAGCTTGTAATTCTTTTGTGTTCAAGCCTATGGTCTTAAGGCTTATCTGTGGAAGTCTTGAGATAGCCTGCTAAATGGACAACACAGTCATAAATTCGACAATTCATTCAGTTGTGGACGAGAAAAAAAAGTCTAGAAAGGACTTTATTTTTGAAAGAGGAAGTATTATAGTTTAAGAATATTTTTAACTTGATTTTCAAATTTAATACCTATCATTGTTTTAAACTTAATCTTTAAATGTAAGATTTATTGTGTAATTTAGTGGATGCATACCGAATAATATTTAAATATTAAAACTATCATTGAATTATTAAATTGTTTGATCAAAATAATTTGATCAAATCTACATGTAAATTTTGGATCTAGCTGTGAGCCGAGACAATACGAGCCGCCGCTGCCCGCTGGTGCAAGAAGCTGCGTGTGCATAGTGCACTTGCGACTGAGCTTCGTGTCGACACCACAAGCTGCTCGGCCCATGTGTGGGCATTTTGGTCATTTGACCAAAACCGCACATTCTATAAATCAGCCCCCTTCCTCCACGGTCGCGTTTCACGGGCGTAGAGAGAGAGAGAGAGAGAGAGAGCGCGAGCGAGCGAAGAGGGCGTGAGAGAGGAGGGAGGCCAAGCCGTACGCGTCGTCTCCTGCTGTTTCTCCCCATCCCTTTCCTGCCTCGGCTTGCACCTTCAACCTTACTTGTAAGTTCCATCGTTTTAACTCTAGAGAGGCTTTTTGCTCGCGAATATTTTGGAACGAAGATGCTCCGCCTTGATTTTGGTTTAGCTGTTGTTAATCTGAATCGTTTGGTTGCGTTTATCGTGGATTTGGACGTCGAGACGCCGCTATATGAGGAATTAATTTGATTTTATTGCTTATGATAGGGGTTGTTGTCGGTTGGCGGGTTACCGTTCAGATCTAGTGTAGTAAAATTGCAGTGGTGATGGGAGGAGAGGAGTGGGCAAGTTAGGTTATTAGGTTTCTAGGTCCATGTTTGTTTATTTTTTTGGTGAGGATGGTTTCTGGTTCACCTAACGGTTGAAAGGGATGCGTGCTGACTTGGCAAAGGTCGTTGTGTTTTTGTTTGTACGTACGAGATTTTTTTTATATCTACTTGGCTAATTTTAAAACGGTTCAAGGTTCAATGCCACTATGCCGGCGGTACTATCTGCATCTCAGATTCGGGTTTGGTACCATGATTTTTTTACAGATTTGGCCAAACTGCATGAAGTTCAGTGGATTATGTCAATTATAGAGTCAGGCGCCTGAGTGAACCTTTACAGATTTTATGACGTCGAGAGTTGGGTAAAGTTGGCGCGAAATCGTTGCGCTATGATTTATTTATTTATCTGTAGTTACGCTAGATTACACACTGTCGGTTAATCTGTTCCTAATTTCCTATCACAATACAATCGCCAATGCACAGTTGACTACCTTTTGTTCCGCGTATTGCTCAGATGAGTTGGCTCAGCAGTAGCATCAAGAAAAAACACATTGTGGTCATTTCCAACAGCCCCCAAACAGAACTCTGAAGCAATTTTTTTGTTTTGGGTTGCAGAAAGCTCTGACCTCAAACTGAAAGGGACCTGCGAAGAGTTTTTTTTGCGGCAGTACAATGGAGGTATTTGGCAAATCTGTGATTGCTGAGCCCAGCAATGTGATTTTCTTGTCCGCGATCCTTAACACAGAAGGGTCAAACCCTAGTCACAAGTGTGACAAGAGGTGCCAGAGCGAGCGCATTTTGGGGAACATGTACCGTTGCAAACTGACTGAAACCACTCACATCTGTGACAAAAACTGTAACCAGAGGATTCTATATGACAACCATAACTCGCTCTGCCGAGTGAGTGGGCAGCTTTTTCCGCTCTCTCCACTGGAGCAGCAAGCAGTGAGGGGCATCCGCAGGAAGCATGAAGTGGACAGCAGTGAAGGTTGCTGCTTTAAGCGCAGGCGCGGCGCACAGCTGCATCCTTCCCCCTTCGAGAGGTCCTACTCTGCTGTGTATCCAATCCCGAGCCAGGTTGGAGATGGCATGGACATGAGCTAGAGCTAATGAGACTTCCTTTTCTTCGGCCAGCCACCTAATTTCGTTCTGTCTACCCTTTTTCCCTACGATTACAAGATGGAACTATAAGAGCTTCCTTCTTTTTAGACTTATATGAGACTCCTTAGATGCACCGAATAAATGTTCATGTAGTATCTATTCTGTTTCATGGGACCTTGTTGTAACTCGTGAACTTTGATTGAACGCCTATTTTGATTTAGTGGTACTTTCAGATAATCATTAGATTCTTCTCTTTTTTTTGTCACACTTCCAATTTAGTTATTTTATGTGCTTTACTTTTTGTTCAACTAATTTGCCTTCTAATTTTAATCCTTTGATGCAATTTAATATAATTGAGAGGTTTACATTTGTCCGCCAATGTAAGTAAGTGAAGGATTCTTTGGTCCTGTAATCCAGGCACAGGGAACTGACATGCCTTTGCTGACTGAAGTTTTTGTACAGCTGTTACTAGTGTTTTGCTTGACAAGTTCCTAATCAAGCTTGAATCATTTACGGTTTGTTCCCATATAGCTCAATTCTATCTGTTGCTTAACTCTTTTTTTTACAGGTTATGTTTCTAACGCTTAATGTTTTCCTATGTTCTTTTTTGTCTTAACATTTGTTGTATGCAGGACCATCCAGGTTCTAATCGTTTTTTGGGAAATGTTTTGTTCTTTTTTATATAACTATATTGCTAACTTAATTTAATTTGTTGATTAATTTGCCTTTCTTTGTTTTTGCAGGTGAACATCTCTGATTCCATTTTCATCTGTTGGGTGGCAAGAAACTAATCAAGGAGTCTCTCTCTTCTCATTCTCTGCGTGGAGGACTGTTTAGCTGTAGCTGAGTGGCATGCTTTCCAGGTAACTGATTAGCCACATCCACATGTAGCAGTGTCGGAACATGATTACCTATTACATCTTTGCACTAGGCTCACCTGAGTGTTATTTATACAACCTCTTCCTCTTGTATGCATTGAGCATTTTGCATATTAACTGAAAATAAAAAGAGCATGTTGCATTCGAGACGATTGACAATCATCGATGACATTTTCAGTTCCATGTCAGTATGTCGGGAAGTTAGAGTGTGTTTGGTTTGAGGAATGAAGTGATTCATCTTCTTCTCACTCCTCACTTTTTTATTTGGTTTGTGGAATAGAATGAGTTGATCCATCACCACCACATTCTTCATAAGCTAATAATTAGTATATACATGAGGGTTGAGTTGATTCCACCAAAATTGATGGAATGAACTTATAATGCATCACCTCATGAAGCATAAAGTGACTCCACAAACCAAACACACCATTAGTTTCTTTTGCTGTCATGCCACAACCTCTGTTACTGAAAATAAATAAGCCATAAATCAAAGCAGTCCCTTTGCTCATGTAAAACAGATGTTCTTGCTCTATAGACTGAGTGAGTAGTAGTAGTAGTTCTTTTTCTCATTCTGTTCTAGTATGCCAACATTAAGATTTTTGCACCTTGAGATTTTCCGCAACAGTCTAGTTTAGGGTTCTTACATACAACATGATATGTACATTTCTTATCCACTTAAGGGCGTCGTGGCGGTGATCCAATAGCTAGCTCAGCTGCAATTCTAAGAAAGGTCCTCGCTCAGCTCGGCACTCTGGGCGTTGTTTTTTATTGTTTCCTGAGATCACCTCGCCTGGCGATATCCTTCTCCCGTTGAAGACGGGTGATGTTCAGGTCCCCTGCTTGACAATTATATTTGTTGTGTATGTCGCGCAGAACATAAATTGGTGGAAGAGAAGTTTGATGCTACCACTTTGCGAGAAGGACCGAACCAACACAATAACATCAAACTTAGATACTGCAGTTTACCAACTTTTTCAATATTGAAGATTGAAGAGCAGCAAGATCAGCCTCTTCCATATGCAGTTTGAAGAAATCCTTTTTAAGGTCTATTAGACTAGAATCCTTCCGGCAATCTTGCCTTCACCCCAAGCATGCTGCATACCTTGTAATGAGTGTGGTACTTGACGACTGTTACCAAAGTTTTTTTGAGGGTAAGACTGTTACCAAAGTAGTGGATGCTTTTCTTTGGCACGAAGTTTCTTTCATATCCACCTAGTTTGTCTGTAAAAAAAAGTGAAACACCGAGAAAGACGATCAGACTAACCTACCGTTTGGTTCACATATTGGTAACGTAATAGGTAACTGATAACGTTAAATCATGTTTGTTTAAGTCTAACTGTAATCGATACCACACTATAAATGGATATCGCCTTTTTTAATTTGTTACTGTCGGTATTTGAGTGTGAATCGTTACCATTACTATTTACGTTACATTTCGCGAACCAAACGATACCTAAGGTGAATGAGGCAATTTAAATTTTCTTCTGATTTTGGTCGCTGTTCAAATCTAACTCCAAAGCACCAAAAAAGCACAAAAAAGTTCACACTAGCTAAATGAATATCGAGAGAAATGCACGAAACAGGGCGGATCCAAGCGAAGAAGGTGGGAGCCCAGACCCAAAAATCAACACAGCCTGGCTCGCGTTCAATCAAAGTCCACGAGTTACAACATGGTCCCATAAAACATAGATACTAGAGATGGCTCCAATAAAACATAAAACATTAAAACATAGAGATGACAACGTGCCGTTACCCGGCTGTTAATTACTCTATTAGAGCTACTTTGGGAGCCAGAAAACCGGAGGGGCTAGAATACTCTTCTTATTTAAATTCGAATAAGAGGGGATTTTAGCCTCTCTAATCTCCTCCGGTTTTATGGCTCCTAAACTGGCCCTTAGGGCTAGTTCGAGAGCTATAAAACCAGAGAGAAATTTAGTCTATTTAATTACCTTCGATTTTTGGACTCTCAAACTAACTTTTAGAGGACGAGTTTGGTCGCAATTTTGTACTCGCGGGTAAGGGGAGAAAAATAGGATCTAACGGGTAGAGTGGGTTTGGGTACGTACTCATAAAACTCATACACGTGTATTCGTGGGATATAAAATACTCGGAATATAGCCAACAATTATCTTGAATTTTATCCTAGCCTATTGATTATCCTGCGTCCAAGCGTCTGCCCGGTTGGGCAATCCGCGCAACAAAGGCTCGAACACCAAGCGTCCAACTCCAAGCCACACGGGTGCACACCACCAGCACGCTCACTGCTCTGCTCGGTTCAACAATGACTATCTTTGAAAGTATATATTACAACTGAATAATATTTATATCTGTTATATTTGTGTATTTTTTCTTATTGGGTATAGGTACCCGTCGGATATAGAATATCCATACATGTACATGTATGAGTGTGAAATTGTACCAGTACATGGGTACGAGTATTGAAGTGTGGAGTTTTTAGTTTGACCGGGCCAGGTCTAGGATAGCAAAACCCGACGAGTCTTTACTCGTTGCCATCTTCACTCACACAGTCACACTAAGCAGTCTAGGATCTGCAACGGACTAGTTTGGCCACTCATTCAAAGAGTGCAAATGCAGACAACATAGGCCTGCGGGATACTGAGACTTAAAATGCACACCATTTGGTTACTTGCCTGGATTCTCATGCTAGATTCTCAATATCTTGTCGAACCAAACACGTCTATAGTGTGCCTGGCTGGCCACACACCAAACTTGTCTAGTTTGGTTTCTCCCATGTACATCAGACGCTAGAGTGAGACTCCTTCACACCAGACTTGTCTTGTGTGACAACCATAGTTGTTCGACTTACACGAACAACATCCTCACAAATTCGATTCTAAAGACAAAACTTGACCAAATTGACTTGATCAAAAGTCAAAACCAAACATATCAGAGATGTTCTTAGGAATATTGAGAAGATATCTTCGTAGTCAATTCCTAGAACTCTTCTAAACTCGATCCCCAAATCCTCTAAAAATGGTCTTCTCGAGATTTCCTCCAAGTGATGGATTTTCATGTTTGAATCGAATATGACCAAATCACTTGGTTGATATGTTCAACTATGGTCCTTGCAGGTATCGAAGCCCTCAAATCAACTCCAAAATTGATAGAACTTTATGTCCATGAAAAGGTGAAGGAGAGGAACGGGAGAAGAGAAAAGTCAGAAACTGCAAATCACAAGAAATTCAAGCAAGATCTTGGACACGAATTTGATAGGACTGTTGGGGCGAAGGCGAACAAGCTACCCTTCGCTCGATGCCTTCGTCTCCTCATCACTCCGACAAAGGCTACATCCACAGAATGTGTTCGAACAAGCCGAAGGCGTCGACTGGACAGAGACCGGCACGGTCCCCTTCACCCTCGCTGTTGCAAGACGAAGGCTTTGTCGAAGTCTACGGGTCTCCCATGTCGTCACCACCCCGGGAGGCCCATGCGGGATCCGGACCATGGTAACGGGCACCGTGAGGATAAGCGCATGACGAGCCGCGTCTGTAATAGCCTTTACTGTAATGACTGTCTGTAACCTCCCCTCGTGGGAATATTCTAGGGATAAACCGGATACTCGAGGCATAAATGTCTTTGACAAGGGACAGGCGGCCACTCGAGTGCCTATAAATACCCCCGTATATTGTCGTCACACGAGAGATTAACGAAGCTTTTGCCATTCCTCGACAAACTTTGCAAATACTCTTTCCACTTTTCCGTTGGATCATTGCCTAGGAGAGCAAGTTCCAACAAGGACATGACTTCTTTATTCTAGGATCAATAGGGGTCTCATCTTAAACATAAATAAAGATTTCAATTGCTCGTCTATGGGATATCTCTTAGAGTAGGAAAACTAGATCTTGAGACTGGAAAAACCTAACAAATGACAACTGGAGAGGCTAGTTAGGAGCAGCCACCCTCTTATTTATAAAGCTATTACATAATTTCTAATATGCTACTAGATATCTTGACTGAACTACTTAACCTATTTTTCAAAATGGTCCAATTTGATATCTAAGCATCCAACAACCATGAGCTCTTCACGATTTTTGCTTTACCCCAACACAAGTTTTATGACAAGACCATGTGCTACCTCCCGTTCCCGCTAGGACATCAACAGGGTTGTGAGGCCCAAACATGAAAAACATTCGCTATTGGTTTTGAGGCCCAAACCACCAAAACACTTGTGAATACTGTATACGCTACACTTTGTCCACAATTTCAATGTGGACATCAACTCCTCCAACGCCTTCACTTGGCTTTTGTAAACCATCATATTGACTTGGTCAACATGGTTACTTCATGTACAATTGCGCTTGTCGATGTTCTTAGGCGTCAGCCATCCACAATTAGTCTTCTAGCCCTCTTGGTCCCTCGGTCCAAGCCTCATGGTATCTATCCTTCACTGCTCATAGTCCATCTACACAAATCATCCCAACATTCACCATTAACATCGACTATCCCTGTGCTCCATATATGTGCACCACAAGGCAAGAGACATGATGCACAACACCACATACTCACGCAATGGTTAGTCCTAAAATCAACCAAAGTTGATCATCTCTTGACAGTCACTTATCATACTTGAACACCATGTGCACATATTAACCATGAGTTTGCAATCTCTTCTTTGATGAATGCATTATCATCATAAACATAAAGAGATGGATCATAAGCCAAACAAAAATGGTAAACTCACCCAAATTAGCAAACATCCAGTGAAAAGGTCAAAGCGGGGCCATTTTAAATGAGCAAAGATAGGTCCCCAAAGATATGGGCAATGACTTGATACGACCAAGCAGAAAATAGTTAGTCCTCAAGAAGAAGTATAGCATGCTCAGCATCACTGGATAAAGATCAAAGCAACAAACTGAGCTTTAGAAAGGCCGAAGGAGCGACAAAACAAAACCAGGGAACCTTTATAACTTCTGAACCACTACTAGTCTCTCTATCAGAGACAAAGACATAACACAACATACCTTGAACATGTGGAACATCCCAAATGAAGGAATGCTCTCAATAAGTATTCCCGCCCTTTAGAAAATATTCTTTGTGTAGCAATTTTGCAAAAAGATGCCTATTGACGTGAAAGTGGCACCAAATCAAGCAAAGAATTGGTTAAATGATTTATTAGAGGCCAACAAAATGATGTTAAAATTTTAAAGCCCGTCAAATTGAGTGTTAAATGGTTAAAAATCATCATATTTAGCTAGTAGAGGTATGTTTGAGATTGCTTCGGGTTCCAACTCTAGCATAGAGCTATACTTTATAATATAAATTTAAATAGTTTTAAAATCATTTTTAATCTAAATAAGAAACAACATAACTTATTAAAGGTTCACGATTCTAGCTTCACCTAATGACATGTTTCATTCACTATTAAGGGAGTGTTTGTGACTGCTTCACTTCACGAATTATATATCAGCTTTATAAAACTCTAGCCAAACACGTACAACTTCATCGGCTCAACTTTGCAAAAAAGGTGGAGTTGAGACTAACTTACATTTTTTTTTCATGAAATAGCAAATAGGGTGCTTCACAAACACTAATTTTCAATAAACTCGTGAAGTTGGAGAGCAAAACACTAATTTTCAATAAACTCGTGAAGTTGGAGAGCAAGTACCCACCATTGCCATTAATTACACAAACAAAATGTTTCGTTCTTTTCTCCCGTGTGCTGGCATCGTTCCCATTTCTCATCAGGCGCGCACCTTCCCGTTTCTCATCTCCTGTTCTTTTTCCGTCGCCTGGGATGGACCCCGACGCCCTAGCCGCCCCGCCTCCCCCCGCCTCCGGGCAAAGCTCGACGCTAGACCACACCCTGCTCGGCCTCTACTGCTGCATCGCAAATTCGCAATGTCCTAGTCCGAGTGCGAGACGGCCATATGCCGGACGGGGCGGTCGTGGCGCTCGCCGCGACGTCCACGCTCATCATAGGCTTTCCCACGCTTTTACCACGTGCCCATGTCGTGCATCTCCGTGTGACCTACTTCCCTTGACTCACGCCACGTCCTGCATCTCCGTGTTCATCAACCCTTGGAAGATCATCAGACTGACTCTGACATTAACGAGAAGCCAATGTTTGGTAGGCCATCGAGAAGCACCAATCATCAGGTGTTTTAGAAATAGGTCACACTAGACATTTGTGTGGAATATTTATAAAAAATGTGGATTGTACTCACTATATTAATATGGTGTATAAATAATACAAATAATACTATAACACCATGTATATAAAATAGTTCATACTCATCCAAGGGTATTAAGGGACTTTTTTAAACAAAATTTCATTTTAGTGAAGTTGGAGCTCGTCTACAAGCCAATCATTTTTAAAAACTGTACAACTTTAAAGCAGAGCTCTTCAACTCTAAAATTTATAAAGCTAAGCTAGTTTTTTTTTTGAAGCTGAGCCGTGCCAAACACCCCTAAGTTTTCATGAGCTGAACCAGTGCGAGATCGGCCTAGGAAACTCTAAATAAATGGTAAGAATAGTGGGATATTTCATTGAAGAAATTGTTGGTACATTTTTTTTCACTAAAAGCTTTATTTGTATTAATATAGAAGGATATAATTCTAATGCAAAATACAGTGCTTTTCTTGAAATGACATCGGGATTGCAGGCACTTATAATTAGGTTTGTGTGAAGCGAACGGATGCCAGGAAGGCGAGGGGCAAAGGCCAAAGCGAACTGAACCGATCCGCGGTTGTGCCCGTGCCGCGCGCCAGCGCCACGCTTCCTACAATCCTACTGTAGTTTAATCCGCTTGCACGGAGGAGCAACGCCGAGCAATGGCGCTCGCAGCCCCTTCTTCCCTCCGCCTCCTCCCGACCACGCCATCGCAGGCGCCATCTCCGCCCTGTGCCTCCCGACCACGCCATCTGCGGGAGCTCCGTCTCTGCCAGAGACTCGCCACCGCCGCCGCCGCCGCCGCCGCCGCCGCGGCCGCGGCCACGGCTCCACTCGCTTCCTCGCCCACCACCTCCGTACGTACTCCACGAGCTCATCCCCCCTTACGAATACCCGACACCTTCTGACGCGCTGGCCTCGCAGGCGGACACGGAGCGGAGGAAGCACGAACTGCTGCGCGCGGTTCAGGAAACGCGGCGCGGATTCGCAGCGGGGCCCGACCAACGCGCTGCCATCGAGGAGGCCGTCGTACGTACGATGCCTAATCGGCCGCTGTCTAACAATTCGCACTCACGCAACGCGGCGGCGTTTGTGACGCTGTGCTTGGTTTGATTGCTTTTGTGTGTCATGTGCAGGTGGCCGTGGAGGAGCGTGGTGCGGGGAAGGGAACGCCGATAGATCTCGCGGCGCTCGATGGCACCTGGAGGCTGTGTTACACATCGGCATCAGACGTGCTTGTGCTGTTCGAGGCGGCCGAGAGGCTTCCACTCCTGCAGGTTAAACAACGTGTATTCAGCGATCTGTCCTAATTTGTCGTTTCAATTGTATGCCTACTTAAAGCCATCACCTAGCAACCAATTACAGATTCCAGAAAATTTGAGATCGACTGAAAATGTCAATAACTTGCCAATCTTCATACTAAGATTTTTTTTCTCGAACACGTAGGAGAGCTACGTATCTCATACAACCCCTCAAGGGGCAAACACCGCACTAGGACCTGCCACACACACTAATACATGACCAGTACCAAGGAGGGGGAATCATGACCATAAACTAGGGAGCTATTTAGCTCCCACTGTACACCAAGCGCATTTCTCATGATGCTATCAAAACTAGGTGCACATCCCTCAAGCGCACATGCGTTTCTATGTTTCCAGATACACCAAGCCACTAAAACTATCAATGAATTGAAGCCCTTACGAAATTGTTTTGGTATCTGCGGTGTAGCCAGACATGGTGACACCATCATTCAGTAAAGATGTTGTCCCTTAACCCTGGAGCATACTTCTGCAGCCCAACCAACTTTAGGACAGAGTACCACACAGTCCTTGCAAAGATACATGAGGTGAGCAAATGCTGTATGTTCTCCTTTTCTCGATCACACATTTGACAGCTCTCAGGATGCTCAAGCCCCCAGCGAGCTAACCTATCTGCAGTTCAACACTAATTCAGAGCAGCTAGCCAAATGAAAAACTTGCATCTGGGTGGAGCCCAAGTCTTCCAGTTTTCTTTCCACGGGTGAAAACCAACAGCCCCGACAAAGAAACTATGATAAGCAGATTTGGTTGAGAATTCTCCGGTAGAGGATGGTGACCAAATGTGCCGGTCTTCTATTCTAGGGTGAAGTTCAACTTCTGCCATGATATCCCATGGATGGAGGTATTCCATCAAGGCTGCAGCTGACAGCCACCCCCTTGATGTCCCTCACCCAAGCATTATTGTCCAAAGTATCCTGCAACATTCATCATACTAGAAAATTATTGCTAAAAAATGCAATACATGTTTGTTGTGTTTGTTAGGTTGAGCACTTGAGACGAGATGATGAGTTTAAGAGTTTTACTTCTGGTACATCAACAAGACGCTTTCTGTGTAGTGGATAGTTCATTTTCCTCTTACTGTTTATAACTGGTGTGTTTGAGCCATGGTATTTGAGAAATTTAGGGAGAAGGGTTGGAGCCTTGTGATAAGGGTGTTTTTTTGGATATATGCAGGTGGGCCAAATATACCAGAAATTTGAGTGCAAAGATCGATCAGATGGTGGAACTGTGAGGAATGTTGTAAGGTGGAGCATCGAGAACTTGCTGGAGGTAACCATTCTATGGCCGTTGTACCTATTGGGGGTGTCCATTTTCCCGATGCCTGAAGACTCTCATTTCTTTCCTTTCATATCTCCCATATTAATTAGAAGGGTGAGGCTCCTGATTGCTTCTCACGGATGTCAACCGTGTTGGTGATCTTGCTCCACCAACCGAGTACCGAATCGCTTGCTTGCCATTTTTCTGGTTTCAAGTTCGGTTGGGCCATCCAGGAGGGCAGGAGGCTGCATGGCACCAGACCCTTTTGGTGTATCTGCATTCAGTCTCAAGATGATCCGCGGTTATATTTAGATGTCTGTCTACCGAGAGGGCACATTGACTATGCGGCCAGCTGTGCTGCACCAGTCTGTTCTAAGTCCAAATGCAATTTTGGATAATGAGCCAGCGTAGAATTTGCACTTGAGTAGAGCCCAGGTTTGCCAGATTGAGCAGATTTCCAGTGCTTTGGGGCAGCCAATGAATTGAGCTTGATATGCGATGCAACTGAGTATTCCCCGGTTGCTGATAGCTGGTGTTCAGTTGATCTCAAATAATACTAGAGCTGCATTGCAACTACTGTATTTTTCTGAAGTATGAATGTTACTATTCGCTTTGCACAAATCACATCCAAAAGAGTCCTTCCGTTTTTAACTGTGCTTTTATATTGAGCCGACCAACTTGACATGCTTGATTATTCAAGCTACACCTTGAACTTGAATACTTACATTTAATTTAAAATAGAAAAAGTGACCTACGTATAAATGGAGTGTCTTCTTTATATTGACAGCACAACTGCTGGTACTTAAATGCATGGACCTTGGAATATATAAAGAGTATGACAGTTGGAGGTGTGCTTTTTGCTCCATATATTCATGAAATGCTCACCAGTTTCATATTTTCATTGATAATGTCAATTTTTTCTTCCAGAATCCATAATTTTTTTTTTCATGTTTTTAAGTACACCATAACTGTATTTCATAGAAGAAAATTAACTCCTTACATTGACATTTCACATCTTCTGAGCTTAGCTTCCTATTCTTTGCATTCTATGATGTATCATATTTATTATCCAGCCTTTAGTCCTCATGTTTTCAGTTCTTTCATGTTTGATTCTTTAAGTGATCTCTATAGGAGCAAGAAGGTGCAACACTGATGGTCTCTGCGAAGTTTGTTGTCCTGTCTAAACGGAATATCTTTCTTCAATTTGAGGAGGTAATTCTAAATATGACTATTTGATTAAAGAAATGCAAAGCGAAGAGTTGCTAATTTCATGCTGAAACATTTAATTTCCAGTGTTAGCATAACATCACGAGAATGATGTATTTGCTTGTTATATAGGACTCTTGTATCAATCACTATAAGCTGCATTATAAGTTAGCATTCTTCATAACCATGATTCAATTCACATGCAAGATGATGTTATATAACCAGATTTTTTTGGGACTGATTTGAAATTTGATTCATACAAGTACAGCATTGGTATTTTCTTCCCTTTTTTTGTTATATCATCCATTGTCTTAACCTAAACCCTTTAGTTCGTTGTTCTTGAATTATCATTTTGTGTCACTAGTTTTCTTCGTCCATTAAAACTTTCAGGGGTTTTAAGCAATGGCTGGTCTTAGATGTGGCTATTGTTTTCTCTGTACTATCAATGTTATTAAAACTATGTTTAAACGTCAAAACGGTAATTAGAGGTTGAAACCATGTTTTGGCGTTCTAAATTGTAAAACACAGTGTTTCATGCGTTTTAGACCATTAGCTAGTTTTGGGCCCGGTCTGTTAGTTACTTTTGGGTCCAATCCGACACATGGGTGAAGTTTTGGTAAGCCGCTAACCTCTTTGTTTTATTATTAACTTCATGTTATTGTCTGAAATTATGACATATTGGTATTTTTCCTATGTTGTTTAAAACTACGTTTAAACTTCGTTTAAACATTTAAAAGACAAAACTTCACCAATGAGCATTTCAACTTTTTATCGTTTTAATAATCTTATGTACTATAATGCTTAAACATTTGACACTTGACTTCTGACCGAAACTCATTGTTTCAACTCTTCAACCTTTTTGAACAAGAGGGATCTTACCTTTTGTGATCTTGGTTTTGAGTGTTATTCGCTAGAACTTACAATCTATCGTGTAACAGGTCGCTGTTGAAAATATCAAGATCAGCGAGCAACTGCAGACACTAATAGCTCCTGCTATACTTCCTCGGTCATTTTTGAGCCTTCAGGTATATGCCAGCCCGCCAGGTTATATCAAATAATTGATCGTTGACTTGCACATTTTCCTTGATTTAACAAAATCTTAATTTATTCTTTCTTGGTCATTGACAAATATGTGCATTGATATACATTTCATGTGTGCCACAAAATCTTAATTTATTCTTTCTTGGTCATTGACAAATATGTGCATCGGTATACATTTCATGT
The DNA here is from genome assembly GCF_902167145.1 of Zea mays. NCBI lineage: Eukaryota > Viridiplantae > Streptophyta > Magnoliopsida > Poales > Poaceae > Zea > Zea mays. The sequence continues at coordinate 24,202,701 of NC_050100.1, read as the reverse complement.
GTCCCACAATATTGTTCTGAATTCTGTTTGTTTCTTAATTTATTTTTCTGACAAATATGTGGAAACTTAATTTATTATTCTGACAAATAAAGGACACGTTTCATGTGTCCCACATAGGTTTCATTTGTCCCACAATATTGTTCTGACAAATATGTGCATCGATATACATTTCATGTGTCCCACAAAATCTTAATTTATTCTTTCTTGGTCATTGACAAATATGTGCATCGGTATACATTGACAAATAATTGATCGTTGACTTCCACGACCACGAGTAGCACGACGGACACGAAAATCAGCCAACTTCTCTAGAAACTTAGCAAAGCAGTTCTCAGACCGATGAGTGGTCTTTTTGCAATGTTCACAAGGCTGAAAGAAGGTGTTCCTAGACTTCTGAGCAGCAGCTAACACACTGTGAGAACTCACACCAGTAATAGAACTCACACCAGTAATAGAAGACATAGACTTCAGACGAGTTTCTTCAGCAAGCAATTCAGACAATGTCTGAGCCATGGTGAGAGTATCTAAACTGTGAAGCAGCCTTGCACGAAGAGAATCAAATTTAAGTCGAACTTCCATAACAAATCTGTAGGTAAAGAACTTCTCAATGAACTTATGGGCTGGGCAAGGCACAACTGTACAAGCAGGTATCATGGAGGTCAATGCACTCATAAGACGATCAAAGGCTAAATAATATTCATCAATGGACATATCATGTTGCTCAATGACATAAGTCTGCTGCATAAGGGTATGTAAAAGAGCACCACTATCCTGAACAAACCGATCCTTCAGATGTGACCAGATAGTATTAGCAGTGGTGAATTTGGACATACTCATAATCATAGTTGGTTTAGTGCTATTGACCATTGCAGCCATTACCTTGCCATCATTGATCTGCCAAGTCTTGATTGCAGCAGCATTGCTTCTACCAGCTGCTAAACCTGGAGAATCTTCAGTCAAATGAAATAGTAAACCATGACCTCTTAATGCAGTCTGAACACAAAACACCCATTCTGGATAATTCTGCCCATCAAGCACAATATTGACAACAATAGCGTTGGCCGACATATTGAAGAGCAATGAAACACTGAAGAATAACAGATCTGAAACAGACTGGCGTGATGGTGCCAAAAACCCCAGCGGGTGCAGCGGAAGAACAGTGGATACACTGGCTGCAGTCTTGGATGAGACCGTGCGAAGTCATAGTAAAGCAACAGATCTGGTCGGGGCTGCACTCGGCGCAGATACACAGACGGACAACGCAACGACGGACGGGGGTGCGACGACAGAAGGCGGGCAGGGGCGAACGACATGGCCGCAACTCCGGGAAGGGGCGGCGCACCGACGACAGAAGGCGGACTGGGGCGGACGGCGCATGAACAGGACGCAGGAGTAGGTCCACGACTGCGCATATGAGATCTGTGACTGCGACGTTAGGCTCCGCGACGGCGCAGGCGCAGGAGGAGGCGGATCTCCGCAACGGAGCAGGAGATGGCGGATCCGTGACGGCGCACCGCGACTGCAGATCTCCGCGACTGCGCAGGAGGACTCCGCGACGACGCACAGGAGGGCTCTGCGACGGCGCAGGCGCAGGCGCAGGAGGATGCGGATCTCTGCGACGGCGCAGGAGATGGCGGATCGGGCTGAGATCCGCGACGGCGTAGATCCACGACGGCGCAGGAGCGCATATGAGGGCCGCGACTGTTGGGCGGAGTCCGCGACGGCGGCTGGGGGTGGAATGGCCGCGACGGCGGCAATTTTTTTTAGGAAACCCTAATCGTAACCTCCTCTGTTACCATGTTACTAACCTTGAGATTGACAATTGATGATTAGTCCCTAAGGACTATAGGTTATATATATAGGCAGTAGGCCCAGGCCTAATGGGCCTTAACATCAACTTTCGAGAGCTACTAGTTTCCGTTGCATGCTACCTGTCATCACTTTTGTTGTCTACTGCCAGAAAGGAGATATAAAGTGAAAAATATTATATTTACGATTAACATTTGCAATTTCGCTATGTTTGTTGTGTTTTTTTAATCTTTATCATCTAACGTAGGACACATGTTTCAGATTTCAATGTAGTGAAGTTGTTTGTGCAGATATTGCAGTTCCTTAAAACCTTTCGAACTCAAGTTCCTGTTAGTGGTCCTGAAAGGTAATTTTTCCACACTGCTTAATGTTCCTCGTTCCATGTTCTCTGCCTTTTTGTATTTACCAAACTGAGTTAAATGTCAGACGATCACCTGGAGGATTATATTATCTGTCTTACCTTGATCGTGATATGCTCCTGGGTCGTTCAGTTGGTGGTGGGGGAATATTTGTTTTCACAAAGGCACAACCTCTTACATAAAGGTTTTCTGGTAACCGAGGGCATATCATCTGATGGCATGACAGCTGTCCTTGAGCTTGCCAACTTACAACGGGTATATATACCTTGCAATGCAAATATGTGATTATCACCTCATTCTACTTTTTAAAGAGATTGCCATGATCTACTTTGAATTCGAAGAGTTTACATGCAACATGTTTTCTTTTACACACCAGTTGTGGTGCATATGTCTGGCTATTGGCTGTGGATATATAAAGCTTCCTGGATAGTTCTATTTCATCTGTGTTGTACGAGTACTGGAACTGTACCTACTTATTTCTCATTTTCAATGATTAGTAATTCAACATTACGACCAGCAAAACTAATGTGCCGATGTACTCCAGTTTTCCATTCTATTTGATGACATTGACCTTTATTATGGTCCACCTTAGTTTCCTACTGTTGTTACTTTATTATTATTACCGAATAACCTAGTTGTATTTTCCATAAAGCTAAGGGCCTATTTGTTTTCTCGTAGGATTATATAATCTAACTTATTTTATATAGATTATATAATCTGGATTATATAATCAAGTTTATATAATTCTATTAGATGTTTGTTTATATAAATTATTAGTGGGTAAAAAGCCAAACAATAATCTAAAATATGCATTTAATGACCTGTTTATGGATTATTATAATCTTGATACCTAGATTATATAATCCATTCCAATAATTTGTGATGTTTATTTGCCTCTTGACTTATTTACGCTAGATTATATAATCTAGAGGTAAACAAATAGGGCATAAGTCTTTATTATTTCAAATCATGGATGGTAAGGTATCAAATAAAGTGGGATTATTGATCTAATGGAATTGATGCTCAGTGAGTGGGTTTGGTAATAAATGCTGTTATGTAGCATAACATGGACACCGCCACCTTTTGATAGTTTTGTTAAGGAAAAAATTGAGTAAGGCCTCGTTTGGTTCCATTAGTCCTAGGACTAAAGTTTAGTATTAGTCCTTATCCTGTTTGGTTGTAGGGACTAAACATATTTTAAATACATCAAATGCAACATATAAAGATCGAAATACCCTTTTTCTTGTTTCCTGTGCATGACGCCAGTTTCCTAGACAAAGGCAATTGGAGTAAATGTTGCCCTTTAGTCCCTTCTAGTACTCATGTGAGGGACTAGAAACTAAAGCCAATTAGTCCCTACTTTAGTCCTTCTGTTTGGCAAAATAGAGACTAAACGAGACTAAAAATCAGAGGCTAAAGATTAGTCATTTTAACCAAGCGGGACATAACTATAGGTTCGTGGAAGTGGAGCTTGCCGGTTCCTAGAAGAGAAGATTTGGAGACTAACATTTGCATTGCATATGCTGAGTAACTATCTTATGAAAGTCAACATTGAAACATAAAGTTTGACAGATAGTTTGTTCGTTTTGCTGTTAATCCATGTGGATTGGGTGGTATTGAGTCGGTTTAAATCCATAGCAAGTTAAAATCCATACAAATCCATTCTAATACACTCCAATCCACATGAAATTAGAATAATCGAACAAAGCCTTAAAAATAGTTTTGTTCTAGCTATTGGAGTGTAACGAGACAAATAGTTAATTTGTTATCAACAACAATGATGGCAACAAAACCTTCAGTCTGAAGAAAGTCGAGGTACACTAGAGATGAAACCAAACAAAAGCCAGAGAAATTGAAGACAAATAAATAAAACGATTGAATGAATACTAGCAAAGCAAATACACAAAGTAAACTACTCAAAGTAAATGCGAAAAGTAAAGTAGGGACAAGAAAACTCCAATTTTTCCTGAGGTATCGAAGAGTCGTCACTCTCCACTAGTCCCCGTTGGAGCACCCGCGCAAGCGTATCGCTCTCCCTTGGTCCTCGCAATAACCAAGTGCTCACTATGAGATGATCCTTTGTCTCTCCGGCGTGGTGGATCCCTCACAGCCGCGTACAACCATCGAGTTGGATCACCAACAAATCCTCCGGGGTGATCACAGAACTCCAATTGCCACTGAGCCGTCTAGGTGATGCCGATCACCAAGAATAATAAGCCATAGGCTTTCACTTGACCAAGAGAAGCCTAATGCATGTGGTGTGTGCTCTAGGTGGCTCTCATCGCACTAATGTGGTCCTAACATGGGATTATGATTTTGCTAATCACATCACCAGGCTTTGTGGACTTGCAATGCTCTATCAATAACTTCTAGGTGGTTGGGGCAGCAAGACACTTAATATGGCCAAAGTTTTGCTAGGCGCTAGGCGGAATCTAGGCGATGACCCTTAGCCTAGAGACTAGTCCAGCCTAGGCTTGCCTAGGCGATGCTAGGCGTTTTTCTAGGCGTTTTGCCAACTTATATAATATATACATATATACATTTATAGATAAAAAATAGGGAAGGATCAGCAGTAGACATACCTTTTGTCCTTGTAGATCCGCTGATCACTAATCCTCAAGCACTGCTGCAATAGAAGTGGACAACACTTTTAGATGCAATTGGGCATCAATACAAGTGATAAAAAAATAGGAAATAGCAAGTTAGGTACTTATCTGAGGTCTGACCCTTCTCCCATCCATTAAGTACTGATCAACACCATAGGATAGCCTTTAGAAATCACAAACATGAAGGGACAACAGGCAGTAACACATATAAAATGCAGCAACACGAAATAAAATAACAAGCCATGCGCATGATTCAGTTCTCACAAGCCACAACACAAAACACAAGCGCACAACAGGAGTTCTAAGTTCACAAGTTAAAGATACATGGATGCATAATAAAAGCTAAAACATGACATGAAGCTGGCTCACACGCCGGTTTCATCCATCTCATCCTCATCCTCATCTTCATCAAACTCTTCTTCTTCGGACTCAAACTCTTCTTCATTGAGCTCTCTCACCCTTGCACTTCTACGCATCTCTAGTTGTTCTTCTGCTCCCACTGCATCTCCAAGCACAGGCCAAGGTATCCCTGTACCTTCCATGACTTCTTCCTCGTCTTCGTCATCTCTAAAGGAGACTAATGCACAATCATCTCCATTCTCTTGGAGGAAACCTTGAGCTTTAGTTGTACCACTAGACAAGAGAACATCAGTAATTTTCTTGGACTTGATCTTTGCTCTCTTATTAATTAGCCTGTTGTTGAACTGAATGTAGACCAACTTGTTGAGGCGGTCTGTAGTAAGCCTATTTCTCTTCTTAGTGTACACCTATAAATTAAAAATAAGAGCACTTTTAGTTCTGCAATTTTATTGTAATGCTGCTGTAATTTTGATAACAGATAGGTACTTACCCCATCAAACCCACTCCAATTTCTTTCACAACCAGAAGAACTTGCTGTTAAAGATAGGATCTTGGTAGCCATCTTCTGTAGAGCTGGTGTTTCAGTTCCATAAAGCCGCCACCATGATGCTGAAATAAAATACCTCTCTATTAGTTAGTAGTATAACAGATTGCTTGTTACAATGCTGAAATAAAAAAAACCTGGATTATAAACAGCTGTTACCTGGATTATAATCAAAGTTTTCAAAAGTCCTTGCAAGTTTCTTGCTAAATGGACCTTCTCTATTCTGAAACTTCTGGAGTTCGATGTTGGCTGCTTGTTATTTTGATAAAACTAGTTCCATCAGCACAATTAGTGCAAACATTCATTATGCTTCTCCTCTTCTTATCTGACCAAGCATCGGTCATAATAGAGCACCCATTCTTCATCTTCTCGGCTTCACGTTCTTGCAGCAAACTCTTGGTTCTTGCATATTCTTCTTCCAACAATCTCCCTCGCAGGTCAAACATAGTTGGAGGTTCAATTCCAGGCCCAAATTGTCCAATTGCTTCACACATTTGCTTGAACTCATCGTTGTCACATGCATTGAATGATATTGCTATCAATATTACAAAACAACAAGGAAATTAAAAAACAGCAAGGAAATTTGATGAATATGAAATCTGAAATTAAAAAACAGCAAGGAAATTACCATGGTTAAAGGCCCATCTTGCAATATATTTATGCACCTCATGTAATCTTTCTTTCCAAAGTTCCTTGTTCAGCCTCTGTTGAGTCAAAGATTCAGATTTGGTTGCTGTAGGATCAATAGCTTTTGTCCATTTGTCCATGGGGCCTAATTTGTGAGGCTCTGAACTTCCAACACAAGTCACTTCTTCAGATCCTCCAACCCTAGACACATGAACTTCCTCTCTAAGTTCTAGCTCACGAACAGTCTTCACCTCCCTTTTCCTTTTTGCTCCATCTAGTGCTTTCTTGCACTTTTCTTGAGCCTCCAACAATTTCTCTTTGGTGGTCTTAATGCCTTGGCATTTCTTTGCATTCTTTCCTTCCTGGGCGATATGTTGCTTCAACCGATAAACCCCTCCACACATTTGCTTGTCACACAGTATGCACTTTACCTTGTCCTTATTGTTTACATCAACAAGAACCCCATACTCCCATCCCACATCATCTGAATTTCTTCTAAGGACACTAACTCCCTCTGGTGCACTTCCAGTTTCTTCAGATTGACCCTCTGTCATCTGAGTTCAAGCCATCATATGTGAATCAGTGAATAACAGATTAACAGAGGAGAGAAGCAGGGGAGGAGGAACATACAAACCTTCTCTGCCGGGGAAGAACCAGGGGAGTTCTCTGTCTCTGTCGGCGAAGAACAGGGGAGAAGAGAAGCAAGCAGCAGGGCAGAGGATGTGCAGCAGGGCAGAGTCGGCAAAGAACAGGAGAGAAGAAGCAAGCAAGCAGGGGGCTTCTCTGGCAAGCAAGCAGGCAGGAGCAAGCAGGCAGGGGAGTTCTCTGGCGGCGGGGGCTTCTCTGGCGGCGGGGGCTTGTTTGGCGGCGGGGGCTTCTCTGGCGGCGGCGGGGGCTTCTCTGGCGCCCGGCGGAGAAGGAAGCAGGGAGGAGGTCTCCGGCGACCGCGCAATCAGGCTTTCCCGCAGTCCCGCTCGCGCGCGCGCGCTCTATTTCCCTCCCGCGCGCGCTCTATTTCCCTCCCGCGCGCTTTCCCGCTCGCGCGCTATTTCTCTCCCGCAGTGCCGCGCGTTCCAGCTCGCGCGCGCGCGCGCCTAGCCTCGCCTCCGCGACGACTTGGCACCTGGGCGACGCGGAATCGCCGCGGAATCCACGCTAGGCGCCGCCTAGGCGCTACGATCGACTAGGAGGTCGCCTACCCCCCTAGTCCAGGCGGAAGCCCATGGCCTAGCGCCTAGGCGCGCCTAGGCGCGACGTAATCGACGATTTTCAAAACTTTGAATATGGCTGGTGGAGGGGATATAAATACTCCCACCCACCAAAACTAGTCGTTGCACAGTTCTGCTGCACATGGGCACACCGAACAGTCCGATGCGCCTCCCAACGGCTAGTTCTGACAACTAGCCGTTGTTGTGGAGTTGCACCGGACACTGAACAGTGCATGTCTGGTACAGACCGGACAGTTCGGTGCAGCGCTAAAATTCGACTGTTGGGTACTGTTCGCTCTCGGGTTTGTTACAACTCAAGGTTAGTTCTCGGGTGCCCTTGGCCCGCTGTCCAAGGGGACCACTGGATAGTTTGGTGCACGCCAGATAGTTCAGTGCCCCTAGGTCAGCAACTAACTTCCTTTTCATGAGTTTTTCTAACCCATTTTCAATTCTAACTTGTGAGTGAGTTCTAGAGTGACACGTAGCACTAGTTGTGAGTGTGAACATACAACGACACTACACTAGTTATCTCTTGGTCAAACTACGCATCCACAACCCCTCTTTATAGTACGACTAAAATAAAAATAGAAGTCCTAACTCTATACCAAGTGTCCACAACTCCTTCGACACTTAGGATATGAAGTCCTTCATCTTTTGATTCTCCTTTTCAGTCGTTGCTTCAAGTTCTCATCTGAGGGATTGTTTACACTGTTGTAGCGCAACTCCCTGCATTGTGACCTAACTTACCATTTGCTCTGCAAAACACACGTTAGTAACAAGTAATCTTATGTTGTCATTAATCACTAAAACCAACCAGGGGCCTAGATGCTTTGACCATTTGAGGAGGCATGGGACTCGCACCACCGTTCGAAGTCCTGCTGCTGGGGGAGTTGGGCTGGCAAGGTCCGAGTTCGGCCAACCGATACAACCTGAGCATCCCACGGTCGAGACAAATGATGGCCTCCTAACAGACCAGCCAAGTCTTGGGAAGACATGGTCGCCAAGCGGTCATGTCGATGGATCTGCGTCGGGGTCCTTGACTGAAGGTGAGTATCATACTCTCCCATCCCTAACTTTTGACCCTTTTAGTCTCAGCGATTCACTGACACATTTTCCTATTTTTTGTTTACCAGCGATGGTGTTGGAGGAGCTCGCGCGTGCGGAGGAGTGCCTCCGAGTCCTTAGCGCTGAGCGCTCCAATCTGTCCAGGGCCATCGACCTCGTATGTGATCACCTTGGGGTTTCGCAGTCAGGGGAAGTGTCCACTCGTACTACCCGGATGGCGCTCGTCTCTGGCCGCATTCACGAACTGCAGGCCACTGCGTTTCGACTTGGGGTTCTCTATGCCTCGGTCGCCGCTCGTCCTCTCGGTGAGAATTCAGTCAAGCGGGACTGAGCCTACCTCGGATGTGCCGTCGTTTGGTCACAAGGCGAGCTCTAAAGATCCGAAGGTGATGGCAGGACCCTTTGCGCGGTGCTCGCCTTTAGTCGTTCATTTTTCGAGTTTCCTAGAGAAGGAAAGGCAGAGGAATAAGTTTTTCGCGGGATATTGTAACAACAACTATATGTTTTAATAAACATCATTAGAATACTTAGCGTCACGCTTTTTCATTCGTTCTTTGTTAGCGACCGTTCCACCAGGATGGGTGTTCACAAATTTTCAGGTCCCTCGAGTTCCACTAGTGACCATTATCGTAGCCTTCGAGGCGTAGGTATTCGCAGTCTCGACTAGCTTTTCGTCAGGTCCTTCCGTTCACATTGCTCGCCCCATAGGTCTATTTCTAGCGTAGATGGGGACGAAGTCATCCCGCTCGATGCTTTCCCCAAGGTTCAGCCACAGGGGTCTTTGGTTACATTATCTTAAGGTCCCCGTCCTATCGAGGGTGCCCAGGGAAGCACGAGCGGTGCGATGTTACGTTTTGCTTAAGACTCTTCAACGAAAAGTTACAAAGACTCAAAGCGCGTTGTTATAGAAAAGGGAAAACGATAAAGCTAGTTTCGTGATCGGAGCTTTCGCTCGTTACTCCGTCGAGTCCGTTGTTCATTCGTCCTGGCTCGTCCGGTTCCTGGTATGCTTCCTGTCGTAAAAGTTACCAATGGGAAACGAGCAGAAGGGAAAGGAAAGAGGAAACAATTGGGAGAGGGGAGACCAAGGTGCGACTGAGGCTCTCTCCCCCACTTACCATGTTTGTGGCTAAGAGCATTCTTGACAACACACTTTATTTATAACCGTTCGGTGGTTTTACAAAGAAGGTGCGGAAGCTCTCCGACCGGTCATCTACTACGAGCTCTTTTGCCATAATCATTACATCCGGTGTTTCCTCCGGTCCTACCATGCGTGGCATCCTGTCCTGCTAGGACTGTCGATGAAGCTATGGTGTCCGGATGGTCCTCGTTCCCCTTGTCACCGGGGGCGCTACTCATCATCGCTCCCAGAGGGACCTAAATCTGAGTCGGAGTCCGTGCAGAGCGTGTCGTAGATGAGGTCCCCATCTCCACCGGCCATCTCCACAAACTCTAGGTCGTCCATCGTGGGGAGGTGGCCGTGGGACACGAGGGCAGCGATTACTACCAGGGCATGGCACAGTCGAGGTGGTAAGGCGCCTAAGCCACCGAGGTAGGGCGTCGTCTCTACGTCACATGACGCAGAGAGCTCTGCATATGACACACAGAAGACTGATAGATCATTAATTGAGGGATTTAGCCCCATATGAATCGCAATTTGCCACCATATTTCATCGGCCTCAGAAGGCGGGGCCGGTCTGGGCCTCCTGCGTCGTTTGCGCGGGGCGAGGTTGAGATTTCCGAGGGCCACCGAGACGTCTTCGGGGCTCTCAGTCGGGGCAAGTCGGGCAGGCATCGCCTTGACCATGTCGCCCTCCCAGGCGATGATGAAGTCGAGGCTCCCGAAGCGAATGGACGCTCCGGGAGTGCATTCGACACGAGAGCCTCCATCAGCCTTCACGGTCGTGCCTAGATTACTCGTGCCTAGATTACTCGGTAGAGGCCCTAATCGCTTCTCCTTTGCCGTTGAAGGGGAAGTCAAGACTCTCGAAATGGATCACCATTCTGAGAGGTCGATTGTCGTCGCGGCTTACCATCCAGAGCTTGGATAATAGTGGAACGCGCAAGTCCCCTACCTGGCGCGCCAACTGTTGGTGTTTCGTACCTCACCCCGACAAGTAAATTTATTGTGCATGTTCCGGGCTCCAGAGGGTGTGCATGAAGGGTGCAAGATTTATACTGGTTCGGACATAACGTCCCTATTTCTAGTTGTCGGGTACCGTAATTAGGGGTACTCCCAACACTCCTAAACACGGCTGCTAACCACCCTCAGCACAAACCGCAGAGATTGATGGGCACGGTTCAGGTCAAGGCCTCGTCTACCAAGGGACGCAATCTCGCCTCGCCCGAGCCCGGCCTTGGGCGGGAACAGTAGTCCCGCACGAATTCACGCCTCGCTCGAGGACCTCCTCAGGCGGTGGGCGCACCCTCGACTCGCCCGAAGCCCAGCTCGGGCAGGCTTCGTTGTGAAGCAACCTTAGCCAAATCGCCTCACCAATCGACCGTATCACATGCACATTTAATGCGGGGATCGCCAGACACCTTATCCTGACACGCGCGCCTCAGTCGGCAAGGTCGAAGTGACCGCAGTCACTTCGCCCTTTCACTGACCGACCTGACAGGAAAACAGCGCCGCTCGCCTCGCTCCGACTGCTGTGCCACCCACCGGGGTAAGACTGACAACAGCCGAGTTCAGCCTCGGGCGCAACAGGAAGCTCCGCCTCGCCCGACCTTAGGCCTCGGCCTCGGGAGGAGATCTCCGCCTCGCCCGACCCCAGGACTCGGCCTCAGCCTCGGCCTCGGGAGGAATCGCGTCCTCGCCCGACCCCGGCCTCGACCTCAGGAGAAGTCTCCGCCTCGCCCGACCTTGGGCTCAGACCGACCACGCCACAGGGGATACATTATTACCCTACCCCTAGCTAGCTCAGGCTACGAGGGAACAAGACCGGCGTCCCATATGGCTCACCCCGGTAACAGGTAATGATGGTTCCCCGCGTGCGTCTATGACGTCGGTGGTTCTCAGCCCCCTACGGAAGCAAGGAGATGTCAGTAGGATCCCAGCCGCACCGCCAGCTGTGCTTCTACAGGGCTCAGGCAATTCTCCGACGGCCACGTTATCGCGTACACAGGGCTCAAGCACTTCTCCGACAGCCACGTTGGCATGTACACAGGGCTCAGACACTTCTCTGCCAGACACGTTAGCGCATAGCTACACCCCCCATTGTACATCTGGACCCTCTCCTTGCATCTATAAAAGGGAGGTCCAGGGCCTTCCTGCGGAGTGCGGAGGGGGTCGAGTGGGGACGAGCAAACGAACAGGCTCTCTCTCTCTCTCTCTCGCGACGCTTGTAACCCCTACTACGAGCACCCCCCGGTGCAAGATAATACAAGCCACATCCCCCCTTGTGTTCCATCTTGCGCCAACCCATCTGGGCAGGGGCATGCAGCGATAAAATTCACTGGTCGGCTCGGTTGAGGGTCCCCCCGGGTCCGAAACGTCGACAGTTGACGCGCCAGGTAGGGGCTTGCTGCGTGTTAACAAACACCTTCCCGTTGAGTTCCAGATGGGTAGTCTTCAGCAACCTCTTCAGCCCGGGATGGTGCTCCGCTTCGGGAGTCTCGAGTTCATGTCCCTCGACGGCAGCTACGACATGGTACTCCTCCCCTTGCAGCATGACAACAACGACGGTCGTTAGCTCGCCCGGCGACGGCGAACTCGACGACGTCTTCCCCCCGTGGCGGAAGAGCAGCATCCGGTTTTGCCCCGCCACCCTCCTCGCCGCAGGAGGAGGAGACGGGGCAACCGTGGCCAGGCAGGAGGCGGCACCTCGTCGGCTGTCAGTCCAGAGCGAGTCGACGACGCTGGCACCCCAGCGAGGGACATGTCGGGTGTTGTCCTCGCACCTGAGACAACGATGGATGTCGTTTCCCTGCGACGTGCCAACCCCAAGCGGACTGATGATGCCAGCACTCTCGCGAAGGACTTGATGGGCGTTAGCCTCGTACCTGAGATGACGGTGCAATCCGCCCCCGACGCGACTTCACCATTGTCCATCGATCAAGAGGTACCGTCCGTTTTCCACCCTATCCCTTTTAGATTCAGCTTCGATCCACCAAGCGACCCCGCTTCGGTGAGCGCTTTCGCTAGGGCATACCCTGACCTCCCGGGATACCATATGTGGTCAACCTGGGACCGACTGACGGCCGTCTCAACCTACGGGCCCCCGGGTTCCGAGGAAGAAGACAATCCCGACTCCGGTTGGGATTTCTCCGGGCTCCGTGATCCCAGTGTCATGCGAGACTTCATGACCGCATGTGACTACTGCCTCTCCGGTTGCTCTGACGATGGCCACAACCTTGACGACGAGGGTTGTGGCCCAAGTCGCGAATGTTTCCACGTCGATCTGGGGGATCGCAACAAAGGCAACTACCTCGGTATGCCGGAGGATGACGATCCCCCTGGGCCTGCGTCTCGCGTTGACATCCCGCAGGAGCTAGCTGTGGTCCCAGTCCCTGCGGGAGGTCAGGACACACAGCTCGAGCAAATCCGCGAGATGCAGGCCAAGCTCGACGAGGAAGCAGGGCAACTTGTGCAGCTCCGGCAAAACATCAAGCAGAAGAGGGCAGGCCGAGCACTCGCCGGAGAAGCGCGCCATCGGGCCCGGGACGTCCAACGCCGTATCGTTGACGATGCCCGGGCAAGGTTGCCCCCGGCCTCCAGCGGGGTCGACCAGAATCTAGCTGCAGCAGCAATGCTACTCCGAGCAATGCCGGAGCCATCCACCACCGAGGGGCGGCGTATCCAGGGAGAACTCAAGAATCTCCTGGAGGATGCCGCGGTCCGACGGGCCGAAAGCTCTGCCTCCCGAAGGCAAGGGTGCCCCTCGGAGCATCGCACAACGACTTCCCGACTCATGCGGGAGGCCTCGGTCCGCACCGGGCGCACGCGGGACAGGACGCCTGCAGCCCCGGATCGCCTCGGCGACGAGCACCACTGCCGCGACCGTCGAGCCCGCCTCGAAGAGAAGGTGTGCCGAGGCTACCACCCTAGGCGTGGAGGACGCTACGACAGTGAGGAGGATCGAAGTCCCTCGCCCGAACCACCAGGTCCGTGAGCCTTCAGCCGGGCCATACGACGGGCGCCGTTCCCAGCCCGGTTCCGAGCCCCGACTACCATCACCAAGTACTCGGGGGAAACAAGACCGGAGTTGTGGCTTGCGGACTACCGGCTGGCATGCCAGCTGGGAGGAACGGACGACGACAACCTCATCATCCGCAACCTCCCCCTGTTCCTCTCCGACGCCGCCCGGGCCTGGCTGGAGCATCTGCCTCCTGCATAGATCTCCAACTGGGACGACCTGGTCAGGGCCTTCGCTGGAAATTTCCAGGGCACGTACGTACGCCCTGGGAACTCCTGGGATCTCTGAAGCTGCCGCCAGCAGCCAGGGGAATCCCTGCGAGAGTACATCCGACGGTTTTCGAAGCAGCGCATCGAGTTGCCCAACATCACCGACTCGGATGTCATCGGGGCGTTCCTCGCCGGCACCACTTGCCGAGACATGGTGAGCAAACTGGGGCGCAAGACTCCCACCAAGGCGAGTGAATTGATGGACATCGCCACCAAGTTCGCCTCTGGTCAGGAGGCGGTCGAAGCCATCTTCCGGAAGGACGAGCAGCTTGAAGGAAGACAGAAGGAAGACGCCCCCGAGGTGTCCGCCCAGCGTGGCACGAAGAAGAAGGCCAAGAAGTCGCAAGCGAAGCGCGACGCCGCTGACGCAGATCTTGTCGCTGCTGCCGAGCACAGGAACCCACGGAAGCCTCCCGGAGGGGCCAACCTGTTCAACAAGATGCTCAAGGAGTCGTGCCCCTACCACCAGGGTCCCGTCAAGCACACCCTTGAGGAATGCGTCATGCTTCGGCACTACTTCCATAAAGCTGGGTCCCCGGCGGGAGATGGTAAAGGCCAAGACAACAACAAGAAGGAGGGCGACTGTCACACCCGGTTTTAGAAGGCAAACCGAATGCGAACCATGTACGTGCCAGGATCAGTTATTCACGTACACAGCAGTTACATAACATGGACATCATCACACAGTGCTCAAAATAGTATTAAGGGAAATAGTTGATTACATCATACGTCTGAGACGCCCATATAGTCTTTACAATAAATCAAAGTGCGGAAAAGAAACGTAGATAAACGCGGCCTTCACAGGCAGCCGACTGGGGGTTGTCGCTAACCCACGCCTAGAACTCGTCGTAGTCTTGGAACTCCTGGAAGTCTCCTTCCACAGCTTCATCTTCGCCTGAGCAGTGGTTGCAATGCTGACAACCTGGGGGGGGGGTTTGGTGTGTAGAGCAAGGGTGAGTACACATCAACATACTCAGCAAGTATCCTGTTTGGCTGTAGTGGACTAGCTTTATGTGGGGATAAGTCAAGCAGTTGCTTTTAGTTGGTCAGATTATTATTTACTAATAGAAAGCCAAGTTTTAGCATTAACCCAAGTTATTAACCCGATGTACCCTTTCCAAACGGAAAGAATACCACTTACCAGCACCATAGTCATAACCAAAACCATCAATCTCATTGCCACCTGTAAACCAAAAGGTCTCTTATCAAGTACCACTAATCACTGGAGCTCCCTTGGCCGCTCATAACCGCGAGCACGACTGATATATCAGTTTTCAAACACTCTGCAGAGGTTGTGCACTTTACCCACAAGCCGTGATTCCCGTTCTGCCCGGAGATCATGACTCTCCATTGATCACTACCAAGGTGACCCAGCAGGGCATCACTACGTAGCCTTTACAAAGATTCCCCGGGGCTGTAGCCACCCGTTAGGTTTCCTAAATGCACCGCACTCCTCCCCAAGGGGCGAACCCAAACTTGGCAGAGCGAGCCGCATACACCGAGCCCCATTGACGGCACGACGGCTAAGCGAACTACACCCCGGTTCCTCTAATTATTCAGCTAAGGGCACCCCATTCCACCCTCATGGTTGCACTGTTTTCCCGGGCGGTCATCCATAGAACAGGTCCTTACGGAGAGGCACTCGAGAAACCACTCGAGCCCCCTTAAAGCCACAAGTACAACATCATAATAAGAGAAGGGAAAACAGCGTATCATAGATAATCTCATCATGTTCATTGATTAGAGTTAAGCAATAGCATAAAGCTAACAATAATAATCCAACCCAAATAGGTAAACAAGGACATGGATAACAAAAGCTAGTCAATCCTTAGGTATAAAGGTGTAATGTGGGGGGTGAATTAAGTAATGAATAGGACAGAGATAGGTCAAAGGACACTTGCCTCCACCAACCGACTGCTGCTCAGGGGCTTCTCCTGCGAGTTCCTCGGGCTCTTCAACCGGATCGTTCTCTATGCGAGCGCAAACATACATACATCCACATATTTAATACAAAAGAACAGTACACCATACAATAGAATGCAATAAGTAAACAGACGTTCCACGCGGGCTCGCGAGTACGGTTAAGAGAGAAAGAGGAAAAGACAGTCGAGAAACGATCACATTACATGATTATAAATTAACCACTCGCTTAATGGAAGGAAATTTAATGTAGACACTATGTTCAGCGTAAAGTAAAGTCATGTTTCATGTCTAATTATTATAAGCAGGTGGAGATAAATAAAAAGAATGGTCGCGCGGCGAGACGCGCGACAAAGCACTCTAAAACAAATTAAAAGCTAGCGACTCGTCGCGCGACCGAGCACGCAATGAGGCACTTCGCCTTAGTTATGAGGAGACGTTAAACGTCGCGCGACGAAGCGCACGACGGCATACGTCGACTAAACTGAGTCCAAAGTGGAACGTCGCGTGAATGCACACGCGGCGTTACACCTTAAACAACCTGAGACAAAAATGGATCGTCGCGCGACGAAGCGCACGACGCAACACACAGATAGTATATGAAATTAGACAAACCGTCGCGCGGCGAAGCGCGCGACGCAACACGTTAACTAACGAATAATCACCGCGAGCGCGGGCGAACGGGGACACGGTCGGGCGAGGCCGGGACGGGAACGGGCGGCCGAACGGGGGGGGAGGGTGGTTGAACCGGCCCAGGGGCGGTTGAGCCGGCCAGGAGCGGCCGAGTCGGCCGGGGCCGCGCCGGGGCCGGGGGCCGCGCCGGGGACGCGAACCGGCGAGCAGGGGCGGGCGGGATCGCCGCCGCGGGGCCGGGGACGGGCGAGGGGCGGGCGAGGTCGCCGGGGTCGGGGGAGGGGAGGGGGAGGCCGCCGGGGGCCGGGGAGGGGCGGGGGAGGCCGCCGGGGTCGGGGAAGGGGCGGGCGAGGCCGCCGGGGGCCGGGGAGGGGCGGGGGAGCGCCGCCGCGGGTCGGGGAGGGGGCGGGCGAGGCCGCCGGGGTCGGGGAAGGGGCGGGCGAGGCCGGCCGCGGGCCGGGGGAGGGCGGGCGCCGCCGCGCGCGCGAGGGGAGGGGCGGGGAGGGCCGCCGCGGCCGGGGGATGGGCGGACGAGGGCCGCCGCGGCCGGGCAGGGGCGGGGGCGCCGCGCCGCCGGCGAGCAGGGGCGGGCATGGGGCGCGCGCGAGCAGGGGAAGAAGGGGGCGCGCGTGGGGAGAAGAAGGGGGAGGGAGAGGGAGAGAGAGAAGAGAAGGGGAGGGGAGCTCACCTCGGGGTCCAAAATCCGGTGATCGCCGTCTCCAAACCCTAGGGCACCACGAGGAGAGAGAGGTGGGAGAGGGAGAGGGAAGTTGTTGCGCGGGAGATCCAAATGAAAGAGAGAGGAGAGGTGGGGGCGCATGGGGGGGGGGGGGGGGTTGGGCGCCAGGGGCGCGCAGGCCGGGGCGGGCCAGGCCGGCTGAGCTGGGCAGGACTATGCTGGGCTGGGCCGAACCACTTCGCGGATCAAAAACCCACGACGTGCGCGACCACTAAACGGAATTGAATCGCGAACCGAAATCCGGAACGGAACGAGACGAACACTCAACATCAGACAAAGAAATGTGCTCGGCATGATGCAACACCCATGACACTTAGGTTTTGGTTTATACATGACACGAACACTTGTCACTATACTGGTTTGAAATTGGGAAGAGGGAGCAAACGGGGAAAGAGAAAAGAGAGTAACGCCCGAATTTGGTGAGAGAAAAGAAGAAAAAAATTCTACCCCCAAATTCAGGGCGTTACAAACCTATCCCCCTTAAAAGAATCTCGCCCTCGAGATTCAGGGTTGGCTAGCAAAGAGCTCAGGGTATTTAGTCATCAGATCATCTTCACGCTCCCAGGTTCCTTCTTCTTCAGAGTGGTGATCCCATCTAACTTTGCACATTCTGATGGTCTTCCTTCGGGTGACTCGGTCTGCAACCTCAAGGATCTGCACTGGCTTCTCAACGTAGGTCAAGTCCTCCTGGACTTCAAGACCTTCCACTGGCAACTGCTCTTCTGGCACACGCAAGCACTTCTTCAACTGAGACACATGGAAGATATCATGCACAACAGACAAATTCTCTGGCAAACTGAGCTGATAGGCCACTTCTCCACGTCTTGCAAGAATCTGATACGGACCAATGTAGCGGGGTGCTAGCTTGCCTTTGACTCCGAACCTCTTGATTCCTCTGATCGGTGACACTTTCAGATAGACAAAGTCTCCGACTTCGAAACTCAGCTCTCTTCTTCTTGTGTCTGCATAGCTTCGCTGCCTCGATTGCGCTATCTTCAGATTCTCTCGGACCATCTTGATGTTCTCTTCGGCTTCAAGCAGAATGTCTGGCCCAAACACTTGCTTCTCTCCAGGCTGATCCCATTGCAACGGAGTTCTACAACTCCTTCCATAGAGCGCCTGAAATGGTGACATCTTCAAACTGGCCTGGTAACTGTTGTTATAGGAAAACTCTGCATAAGGCAATCTCTTGTCCCATCTGGACTGATCTTGCAATGCACAGGCTCTCAACATGTCTTCAAGAATTTGATTGGTCCTTTCGGTTTGGCCATCTGTCTGCGGGTGATAAGCTGAACTGAAATTCAGATGGGTGCCCAAAGCTTCATGCAACTGCTGCCAGAAATGAGAGGTGAACTGCGTTCCTCTGTCTGACACTATCTTCTTCGGCACACCATGAAGACAAACGATCCGAGACATATACAATTCTGCTAATACTGCACTGCTGTAGTTGGTCTTGACAGGTATGAAGTGGGCTGACTTGGTCAAGCGGTCCACCACTACCCAAATAGAATCGTAGCCGGCTCGAGTGCGAGGCAATCCGACTATGAAATCCATACCAATTTCATCCCATTTCCACTGAGGGATCTGCAACGGTTGCAACAATCCAGCATGTCTCTGGTGCTCTGCCTTAATTCTTCGACAACTATCACACATAGCCACATGCTCTGCGATTTCCCTTTTCATTCCGTACCACCAGAATTTCTTTTTCAGATCCTGATACATCTTCTCACTGCCAGGGTGAATCGAATAGGCTGTCTCATGAGCTTCCTTGAGAATCAACTCCCGAATAGACTGGACATTGGGAACACACAAGCGGTCTTTGAACCATATCACGCCTTCTGCATCTTCTCGAAAATCTTTGCCTTTGCCTTCTAGAATCAGTCGCCGGATCTCACTGATTTTCTCATCATTCTTCTGCGCTTCTTTGATTTCGCGCTCCAAGGTAGGTTCCAACTCAACTGTGACTCCTCGCGAATTATTCAGAAATCCGAGACTCAACCTGTCAAACTCCTTGGCCAACTCATAAGGCATCGGACGAGCGACCATCAGATTGACTTGACTCTTTCTGCTCAAAGCATCTGCCACTACGTTTGCTTTGCCTGGATGATAATGAATCTCCAACTCATAATCTTTGATCAACTCTAACCATCTTCGTTGCCTCATGTTCAACTCTGACTGAGTAAATATGTACTTCAGACTCTTATGATCTGTGTAAACATCACATTTCTGTCCATACAGATAGTGCCTCCATGTCTTCAGTGCGTGAACCACTGCTGCCAACTCTAGATCATGGATTGGGTAGTTCTTCTCATGAACCTTCAGCTGTCGGGACGAGTAAGCCACAACTCTTCCCTCTTGCATCAACACACATCCCAAACCTGTGTAACAAGCATCACAATACACCGAGAAGGGCTTGTGCACATCAGGCAAGACTAGGACAGGCGCTGTTGTCAACTTCTCTTTCAGCGCTTCAAAGGCCTCTTGGCATTTCTGGGTCCACTTGAACTCAACCTTGTTGCCTAGCAACGCTGTCATAGGTTTCGCAATCTTCGAAAACCCTTCAATGAATCGCCGATAATATCCGGCCATTCCAATGAAACTCTTGATTCCTCGAGCATCTGTTGGTGCTTTCCAGTTCAAAATGTCTGCCACTTTCTTCGGATCCACAGCCAATCCTTCTTTGTTGATTATGTGACCCAAGAACAGGACTTCACTGATCCAGAACTCACACTTGCTCAACTTTGCATACAACTGGTGCTCTCGCAATCTCTGCAATACCATCTTCAAATGATCTGCGTGCTCTTCTTCGCTTTGGGAATAAACCAGAATGTCATCAATGAATACCACCACAAACTTATCAAGGTAATCCATGAATACACTGTTCATCAAGTTCATGAAGAACGCTGGCGCATTGGTCAAACCAAAAGACATCACTGTGAACTCATACAAACCATACTTGGAAATGAATGCCGTCTTCGGAATGTCCGAAGGTCGGATCCTGAGCTGATGATAACCTGACCTCAGATCAATCTTGGAGAACACACAGGCTCCTCTCAACTGGTCGAACAGATCTTCAATCCTGGGCAAAGGATACTTGTTCTTGATCGTGACCTCATTAAAAGCTCGATAATCGATGCACATCCTCTTGGTGCCATCTTTCTTCTCCACAAATAGGACAGGGGCGGCCCAAGGCGAGGTGCTTGGCCGAATGTAACCTTTCTCTGACAGCTCATCAATTTGCTTCTTAAGTTCAACCAACTCTGGTCCAGATATTCTGTAAGCTCTCTTGAAGATAGGGGCGGTTCCAGGAAGAAGCTCTATGGCAAACTCAACTTTCCGCTCTGGTGGCATACCCGGTAAGTTCTTTGGAAACACATCTGGGAACTCGGACACAACCTTGATACTCTCAATTGGGTCTGCTTCACTGCTATCAACAGCTATCTGATAACAACTTCCTTTCTTTGGCTCAGGCGGGACTAACTCGGTCACCACTTCCTCTCCTAGTGGGGACACCAACTTGATGGTCCTTTTATCACAACTGATAACTGCCTGATACTTATCTAGCCAATTCATCCCTAGGATGACATCTATTCCCTGAGTACCCATTACTATAAGGTTGGCGGGAAACGCTATCCCCCTTATTTCCACACTTATATTCAAACAAATGCTATCGGCTCGAATTCTACCACCGGCTGAGTCAATTTGAATGGGGGTTGACATGGTAGTACTTGGAAGATTATGTGCTTCTACCCATGATGCAGTAATGAAAGAATGTGTTGCTCCAGTATCAAATAACACTTCTGCAATATGGGAGTCGACTGGGAACATACCTACTATCATGCCGGGGGTCTCCTGAACTGCTTCAGCCTCCAAGTGGTTCAGCCTTCCATGATTATAGCGCGACTGAGAGCGATTGCCTGCTCCAGGCTGAGGCACATTCTGCTTTGCTGGGGCATTGGGGCCTGACTGCTGCTGGGCTGCCTTCTTCGGACATTGCATCACCCAGTGGCCTTGCTCTCCACAGTGGAAACATGCCCTGTTTCCAACCTGAGCTGGTGCTGCCTGACTGTTCTGCTGGTTTGCTGGGGCAGGAAGACGAGGTGCCTGCTGATTCTGCCTCTGAAACTGACCTCCTGACTGATTGCTCTGACGGTTCTGGTACTGAGGCTGATGATACTGCCTTTGAAACTGCTGATGCTGCTGAGGTGGACGCTGGTTCTGCCTGAACTGCTGAGGTTGATTGCCTGAGAAACGAGGACGATTGCTGCTTCCAGGCTGGGGTCCACTGATCTTGCGCTTACGATCCTCCATCTCCTTACGCTTCCTCTCTGTCATGATTGCTCTGTCAATCAGGTGCTGGAATGTCGGGAAGGTGTGATTCATCAACTGGTAATGCAGAGGGTCAACCAAGCCTCTCAGGAAACGGTACTGTCGCTTGGCGTCGGTGTTGACATCTTCAGGAGCATAGCGAGACAATTGCAGAAACCTGTCCCGGTACTCACTGACAGACAATGGCCCTTGCTTGAGGGCCAAGAACTCCTCCTTCTTCACTGTCATCAGACCTGCAGGGACATGGTACTGACGAAAGCTACCTCTGAACTCTTCCCAGGTGATGGCGTCAGGGTAGGCATAGGTGGCGAGGTAAGACTCCCACCATGACTGGGCTGCTCCTCTCAACAGACGGGGACCATACAGGACTTTCTCCCTGTCATCGCACTGAGCGGTATGCAACTCGTGCTCCACAGTGCGCAGCCAGTCTTCAGCACCCATGGGGTCAGAAGAATGAGCGAACGTTGGTGGATGACCTCTCATGAATTCAGCACGCTTGTCTCTAGGCATCTGAGGCTGAGGCTGAGGCTGAGGTGGGGCCTGCTGTTGTTGCTGCTGCTGCTGAATGGCGGCCAAAGTCTGACCGATGGCTTGAACTGCCTGAGTCTGCATCAGAAACATCTGCTCGATGGACATCGGGGGCGGGGGCGGCAGGTGCTGCTGCTGGGGCACCTCATCCTGTTGAGCGGCTCGCTCCTGTTGAGCACGCCTTCCTCCTCTGCGCCTGTTCTCTGACATCTGCAGAATGCAACCACACATCAGAACTGATCTGGCAAATCTTGCAGCATAAGAAAAGAGGATAGAATTCTTCAACAGCACTGAACAGATGAGCATCTTCACTGATCTCCAACACAGACCACACAGCTTCTCAGATAAAGAGGAAAGTGGAATAAAAGGTTTCCCAACTATATAACTAGCTCCATTAACATAATAGGTAAACCAAAATGCAGGGAATACCAACACTCTGGTGACAGTCATTACAAAGATCCAAATCAAACATAGTTCATCATGACAAACATAAATGCACAGGATATAGCAAACTACCCTGTCTAACTAAGACTAACTAAGACTGAGACTAACGCTAAGACTGAAGCTTCTATGTATATATTTCGTATTAATTACAAGATCCAACTCTGACGATCTATGGTTCTAGAGTTATCTTGGTCTTGCAGTCGGGATTGCCATAAGACTGGGATCCACGCCGAGGTGAGCGGTACAGGTGCTGAGTCCCGACGGGAGCGGGGGAACCATCCTCCAGGTGACGACGTTCCGCGCGCTCAGCCCGCAGCTGGGCGATCTCAGCACGAGCCCTACTCAGCTCATCTAGTGCATGGTCTAGCTCCGTGTTTAGCACGGCGGCTAGGTTGACTGTGCTGCTCAACCTAGGATTGCCCTCACCGATAGGTGAGACAATCACGCCTCCTGCGCTGCCAGATGAACGGCGGGGGTAATACTTCAGGTCAAGACCGTCAGCTACTCCACCGAAAACCGAGCAGTAGTGCGAAAGCGCACGCCGTGCAGCATCTTGCATGGCTGCCTCAGCTGAGTCCCGTTCAGAGATAGAATAGTGCTCTGAGCAGGCCTCTGCACCCTGGAGACTGTTCTCCGGACGGCGCACCAAGCAAGTCGCCTCCCAGCGGTCCGGGTAGACCCCGCGACTATGCTGGTAGACCACACAGCGATACTCGATGGACCAAGTATGCCGGTCAAATGCCCGACGTAGCAGGGTGTCGAGCGCATCGTGGAAGTGACACCCGCGAGCAGCGTCGCGAGTGATGGATCGAGCGAACCATCCTTCCAGCTCATGGTTAGCAGAGAAGTCGGTGCCGTGGCTCGAGCTGTCGTCGCCATCTCCGTCGTCTGGGTCTCCTCCAGCAGCTACTCCAGAAGCTGGGACGCCCAGTGGTGGTGCAGGGGGCGCCTCCAGGGGAAGCACGGGGGAGCAGCTCCTCACAGACTCTATCTCCTGCTGGAGCGAGAAGGAAGAGCCCTGCTGCTCCTGTCGTCGACGTTCCTGCTCCTCATGCAGGCGGTGGTGCAGTCTCTCCAAGTGGCTGGACTGTCCGGCCACGGGACGGCGAAGCGGACGCTCAGCAAGGCGGGAGGGTAAGAAGGGGATGACTGACTTTCGTGCAGTGTGTCTAAGTCGAGCCATCTACAAAAGACATCGCAAGCAAAAGGGTGAGAACAGAATTAATATGACCAACAAATAATGAATCCTAAGTAAATGAAGGATTAGAATAAAACATAATTTTCAGCAAGGTATATTATATAGTAGAACATAGGTTTGGTCGGTATGACCAACTTTTGAAGGGATATCAAAGTCAAGGCAGAGACAGAGGTCTATAGTCCTTAGAACGACCATTATACTCTAGGTTAGCGGTCCTACAGTCAGCACGGCTTTGATACCACTTATGTCACACCCGGTTTTAGAAGGCAAACCGAATGCGAACCATGTACGTGCCAGGATCAGTTATTCACGTACACAGCAGTTACATAACATGGACATCATCACACAGTGCTCAAAATAGTATTAAGGGAAATAGTTGATTACATCATACGTCTGAGACGCCCATATAGTCTTTACAATAAATCAAAGTGCGGAAAAGAAACGTAGATAAACGCGGCCTTCACAGGCAGCCGACTGGGGGTTGCCGCTAACCCACGCCTAGAACTCGTTGTAGTCTTGGAACTCCTGGAAGTCTCCTTCCACAGCTTCATCTTCGCCTGAGTAGTGGTTGCAATGCTGACAACCTGGGGGGGGGGGTTGGTGTGTAGAGCAAGGGTGAGTACATATCAACATACTCAGCAAGTATCCTGTTTGGCTGTAGTGGACTAGCTTTATGTGGGGATAAGTCAAGCAGTTGCTTTTAGTTGGTCAGATTATTATTTACTAACTAGGTATATGCCCGTGCGTTGCAACGGAGACATATAATATATAAGTCCCCGTTGCCACGCATGGGCACTCACCTAGTCCTACTTATACGTACGGTACCTCTAGGTCCAGGACACCGCACGCTGGGCCCACGCGGCTGCGAGACGCTCTTGGTGGGGCCGGGCAAGAGGCGACGACGCATGCAATGGAAAAGGAGGTCCTGGTGGAGCCGAGATGGATCTGGACGCGGGCGGTCGGATGGATCCGCGGCGGTGATGATCGCGTCCGGTTGGTGGCTGCCGGCGCTTTACCGGACACCGCCTCGGGGCCAGGCACATGACGCGACACATGCTCGGATTCGGGCACGGCCAGCGGGGCGCGCGTGGTGAGAGTGAGACCGTGAGAGTGACCGTGTGCTCTGCATTTCATTTTTCCTTCTTCCAGGAGCCAGGCCACGGGCCTCACTGTGCTTGATTGATTTGTTGGACGGGGAAGAATATGCCAGCCCCCAGCCTGTACTGTCCGCGTGACCGAGACTGTTGTCGCTGCAGCGCCCGGTACGGCAGGTCCACGATCCGGCGGCGGCCCGTGCCGAGCTGCCCGAGACTGCCGTCTGCCGTGCTCGTTTCTGCTGTGTCTTGCGGGCACTGCAAACACAGCCGATCAGGATTCACGGGGACCGGTGGGTAACAAACACGAATATTAGTGATTCCAGATAAGTTGTATGATATAAAACATTCAGCAACTCCCATGATCCGTACAGTGTACGATCTTGAGTTTACTATTATGAGGAGAAAGTACATATAAAAACAGCTTTATTGCAAATGTTCACAAGATCTCCGAGTCTCTACAGCCTTTGTAATTCGTCGCAGCTGAACAGCACAGTCGAAAGACAGCAACATATCCAAAAAAACAGCTTTATTGCTCCCGACATCCCGTCCACCTCTTATGCTAACAGAACCAAGAGGATGCGACAGGTTTAAATCCAATAATCGACGTCGGAACGCCACGGTCTGAGCCGAGAACCAGCCCGTTTTCTTACAAACTTTGTCAAAGAAAAACGAAAAAAATCCATTTGACCTTTATTAATCACCCAAATCTTCTACATGTACAAGCAGAGGGCCTTATACCTGTGCTATGATACATCTTACTACCAGGGCAAGATCAGGAAGGAACTTTACAAAGAAGCAAACGAAGTCGGGATTCTAGGAGAGCGGCTACCGGAGCCAAAGAGCAAAATATTTCTGACGGTTTCCTCGCTAAGCCAAGGGTGTCTTCAACCACACCGTTTATGGTGCAGCCATGCTGAGAACCATGTCAGCATGTACATCTGAAGCCGTGATCATCTCGGTTGGACCACTCTGTAATGAAGAATCAAATCTTCTGGCTTTTTCCATATATATGTTCGCACAGTAGCCAAACTCATCTCTGGTGATAGAACCTGAGCAACAGAGAACACGTGAGCGCAACAGCAAAAGACAGACTATGCAGAAAATTGCTTTATAATATAATGCAGGCCACATGAATAGATCCAGAAAAATGGGGGGAGAACATGAAATACGATTAAAATAGAGTTTTAGTTTCCGTATTTGGTAATTTAGGGACTAAGATGGAATAAATTGGAGGAACTAAAAATTAGTGTCTAGAAACAAAATACCCCCTAACGAAGCTGGAAAATAAATGGAAAAAGGCATCAATTGAGCCTTAAGACACTTTTCCCCCCTGCAGGAACATGGTATTCTTACATTTATTCGTAATGTAGGAAAACATGTGTCTAAATATAGAATGCAGCTATATTTTGAGAACTTACCTGGTTATTGCACAATATCTCAATACATGGCTTTGTTTTTTGCCATGGCTTTAGTCCAAGCCGCGAAGAACTATCTAGAACTGAGAGCTGTGATTGAGCAGAACTCAATCCCATAACAAACGCATCAGAGCCTCCATCCAATGCTTGCAAAATCTGACCATCTAGAAGAAATGCCAGATAGGATCTCAGCAAAGGAAGTGTCAAATTCTCCATCAAGCTATCTTAGCTTTCAGTGTTACCATTTGCCCATATAAACCAATAAGCTTTGGTTTTCAGGGCTCAGGGATATCAACACAAACAGTGTTGTGGAAGTATCATAGAATAAATATTAATGAATTATACTTGGATTGAAATAGTTCATAGTTCTGACCTTAGTATATTAAGTGTAAACCATACACAAGCAGTGATAAAAAATGGGTGCTCTCAGGATCGAGATAAAATATGACACCCTTTTACCAGAATAGACAACTCAAATTCACCATAATCTATTGTGACGTTATTTGCATAAAACTAAGGGTTAGAAACCTTAGCACAAGAATCAAACTCAGTTTTAAAATTCCAGTGAGAAAATGTAGAAACAGAAACAAACTGTAGTAGAATTCCTAAATGTATCGGAACTTACTTTTATTCAATGGCTGCAGTAAACTATGTTGGTATTGTTCGTCACTTAGAAATGTTCTTGAGTAATCCAGACAAGGAACCACAGTGTGTTGATTTGTACTCACACTGCTCACAACATGTCTGAAGTAACTGAATATACTTCAGGCTCCATCCACGGAGACGCTTACCTGTGAAGTGATCAGACACAGTGATTAATATATGATACCCAACAGTACCATGGTAAGCATGGTGCCCTTAATATAGTGTGCACCACATTATTTTCTCAACTGGAGCTGAATCTGAAAATTTTGGCCATTGTTTTTAAAACTGTCCAAAGTAGGGTTCAAATGGTTGATATCTTGTGCATTGAAATAAACAAGCAGTGGTACACAGTAACTAATAGTAATCCCTCACCTCAACATGTCGTGGCAGGCGGGCCACAGCATATGGTTTATGTATAACAACAGAAGCTGGTGTGTCTGACCAAATAATTCTGCCGTCTTGAATAAGTTTACCATTTTGATCAACGAATACCCCAATGTTATCCTAAATAAACATACAGTACTATAAAGAACTAACTGAAACTAAATAAGAAAACAAGAATCCTTCAAGAAGCTAGTTAAGTGTTGGGAATCTCAATGGCTTCAAAAGAGATTCATATAAAAACTAATTCATTCAATATCATAGTTTGCACTGATATATTGGAAAACATTATCAATATCACACAAATTAGTTACAGACAAATGTGTCGACAACTGTTCACTAATCAGCTAATCCTTTTTAGCGATATCGACAAGTCTTTGTTGTATGTTTGCAGGGATGACATATCGGCACGAATTGTCCTCATAACTTAAAAGATCAATCACAAAGTTTCTTCGAAGAGTCTTTGCATCCTACAGACAAAGAGATAAGAGAACAAAATATATTATATTGTAGAACGAGATAGCTAGAATGTAAGTTTTGAACAAAAAACAAACGTACTACACTCACCCCAACAAATTTCAGTCGTCTGTCATTCCCCCACATGGCTATAGCTTGTAGAACGAGGTAGCTGGTATTAAACCTATAGAATAATATTTGGGCAACTATGTTTTATACAATGATTATCATAGAAAAAATTTAAACTGCTGAGAAGGTGGTAAGAAGAAAATACCCTCTTAAGTCAATTGGAACACCAGTCTGAATTGTATGTTTCCACTTAAAGATATCCTCCGCCCATCCAGAACGTTTCTTGCTGTAAGCAATCTTATATTTTTTTGAGGCCATGATAATCGCTTCCGCGAACCTCTTGTATGGCATGTGTTTACACCAATCTTGAGTCGGTGTAAAATCGATAAAAGTCACATGCTTTTTAACATGATCTATTACGAAAAGGGCGTGACATCCATTGAATTTCCATGGCATGAGAACCTGCAAAATATCAGTCATTAGGATCCTACAACAGAAGTGTCCTTTATAAATACATTCGAAATGAACACATACTTACATATCTACAACCCGTGATATAATAATTCATTGATGGCCAACAATCTAGTGTTTTGGCCAACTCTTCTGTTGTAGGATCCTGATGGTACTTTGGAAGTTTACCAAAACCAACCATTCTCTGGACAGTATATATACATGTACACATGATGATTAGATGTAGATACTATATATTAATACATTAATGATTGGAAACAAACTTACCCAAAAACGCATGTCCATATAATGCTTTCTATTATTTATGATTTCTTCTTTCGGTTTACGTGACTCTTTATTGGCAAGCAGCCGAACAGCCATATCAAAACATCTTAGAATCATATCTTGAGTTGTCGTTAATATGTTTTGCAGGTCTTTGACAGATATTTCTATCTTAAAAGGATTGAAACTTCGCACCCATGTTCTCCTGTAATGTAGCATGACGAAACTCTATATCAAGAATCTAAGTAGTCGATATACATAAAATAAATAAATCAATGAGCACTTACTCTAGTGTCGTATCGTCTTCTATTGCCATGATATAATCACATAAAACATCTATTGAATCGGCTTTGGTCACTGGCATGTCCTTTGTGGAAAGACCAACCATTAAAAAGTCATTGGTGCAACAATCGTTAGAGACTTTTATAGGAGCTCTTTTATCCCAATCATCAACAAACCACCTTTGCAAGTCTGCTTGAGTAATAGGGCCTTCCTCATCTTCAAACACTACTTCGCTATCATCAAGCACGTGGAGTAGTTTCCTCTTATTAGAATCTGTTGGGTTTTCTAATATCTCAACATCAGATGGGCTTCCAGAGTCAACTTCTTTTTCATTTTTGTATAACAGACACCCCCTTCTCTTATTCAGGTCTGAAGATAGTAATATAGCAGCCATTTTTTTCCTAAAGTGTGACATGTCATCCTACAAATAAGAAACAATTATTTAGCATTATATATGTAACACCGACTATAGATGTCCATATATGTCATAGTAGTAATAATATACCTGGGTAAAACTGTCAGACAGTTCATCCCCTGTCCAGTATTCGATATAGTTCAAAAGAAAGAGGCCACATGAAGAGCTACAATATACATTAATACCAACATAAACATTAGTATGAATGAAGAAATTGGTAAAGAAGATCTTAGGACGTACCTATCTGTCTGCTTTGCATATCCCATGTCTATTTCTCTGAGCGGCCAAGAAGCAACTTGGAGGTCTGGCCACCTGTGGTCTTTTAACTCCTTACGTTGAGATATCATATCTATTTGTCTTTGCAGTCCTTTAATCTTTATATATGGTAAAATAAAATTAGAGATTGGGATAAGTTAATATTGAATTCATAATTGTTTAGTTTGTGCATACTCACAGAGCCAGTGAGGTCTTTGCGGTCTTGTGAAGTACCAAGTGAATCGAGCACTTGTATCTCCATATTTCTTGCATGGATCACAGCAAGATACCAATGCGTCTCTCGGATATTTATTGGAATAAACACCTACAAAACAATCATAGATACTTGCATAAGAATAAAATACATATAAACACTAACTGTTCAGATTGCAAACTCATATATACCATGTCATGGTCTAGGTAAAGTAACACCCTTCGTTCAGCGCTACATATGTGTGTCATGTCTTTAATTGGATATAGCTCCTCTGTTTTAATTTCAAGATCACCATCTCGCTTCAGGAAATTGAATTGGAAAGCATTTTCTATGTGAACGCGACCTCCAGATCGGCACTTTAGATGCTTTTGAGCTTTTATCAAATTTATGTAACAGTCTATAACCTGCAAGTGTGTAAGTTGTGGTTAAAAATACCAGGATGAGTAAAAAAACTTATACATAACAACGTCGCCAAATATAAAAACTAAGCATGCATTACCTCGTCACCTAAATATGCGCTCGGCTGAAATAAACACTCCATCCACTTCCTTTCAACAAAGGCATCATCAATAAGAACGACTTCTACCCTTGGTTCACAAGGGATTTCCTTGATAAAATCGATGAGAGCAAGATCACCTTGCGTGCAAATATAGTCTAGGAGCAACCAGTCATGAGATAAAACTAAAATTAGTTATTACAAAAAATACAAATTGATCCATACAGAACTATGAAAATTTTAATACCTTCTCGAACTATTGCGGTTGCCACCGATTTTTTTGGTTTGTTATGAGACAAGCCTACAAATAGAGATTCCATTCTCGCGGGACAAAAACCTACATTCATAACAAATTGTTAGATGCATAAAAATTATTATTGCTAATTTCACAAATGATCCAAAACTCAACAATAATTTAAGATAGTATGCATGCTCTAATAATACACAAACATGTGCGTCTCTAATAAAAACAATTGTAGCATGCAAACATGACTTGATAATACACCAGACCAATCAAACATAAGACAAACATCATCCTATTAGTTTGTTAGCTGAACATGCAACTCTTACCATGGGTCTAATTTGTTAGGACCTCTTTGTAGACGATGTTCTTGGTATATGTCCCACAATCTACGGTGGGGGTTTTCTTTACACCCTTCCTTGACTTTTTCCTCCCATCGACAGCTGGGATGACAAGAATCTTTATGTTCGATCGGGCTGTCGCTCTAGATAGAGCAACATATAGTTGGCCATGAGAGAACACTGGTTCAGGCAAGTATACACCAACATTGGGAATAGTCTGACCCTGTGCTTTGTTAACCGTCATTGCAAAGCTAAGCCGTACAGGAAACTGCTTTCTTTTGAACTGGAAAGGGAACATCTCTTCATCGGAGGGACACAACGGTATACGCGGTAGGAAAATCCGTTTTCCAACGTGTTGACCCAGTACAATCTCTGCGTCAATGCTATTTCTTTGGAAGCCACGAACGACCAACCTGGTGCCATTGCAAAGTTCATTTGCAGGGTCTATATTCCGGAGCAATATAACAGGACATCCAATCTTGAGCTTCAAAACATGAGGTGGTAGCCCATTAGGCGTCAATGTGTTTAGGAACTCGGGTGGGTAGTAGTTGTGGGGATCATCCATGGCGCTATCGAAACTATGATACACCATATGCTCCCCTTGAAAACGATCAATCATCTTAACATTTATCATATCAACCCAGTCGTTCCGTGTTGACAGTATCGCCCTTGAAGTGATGTAGGTGGAATCAGACATATTTTCGTTGAGATTTGGGAAAGCAAAGTCTATTAGGTTGTCAAGATCGTTGTCACTCCCACTGTAAGGCACACACACATCATCAGGAAGACGAATGTCGCCGTCACTATTTGTTTCCTCAGTTCCACCGCCTACGCGCAGCAAAAACTCCGCAAACCAAGGGTCGTTTTTTGCTCTCATGTTGCTAACAAGCTTTAAGTGGGACATGGACTCCCATAGGTAAGACATTCGTAGCGAAGACGCGACCACTTGAGCCCTTGACCCTTTACGAACAACAGGCAAGACCTGTCTGAAATCTCCACTGAAGACAATGGTTTTACCACCAAATGGTAGTGCGGGGCGACCCATTATATCGCGCATGCTATTGTCCAGTGCCTCCACGGCTTGTCTCTTAGTCATAGAAGCCTCGTCCCAGATAATGAGAGATGCTTTCCGTAGCAACTCTGCTGTTCCACTCTGCTTCGTGAAGCTACATACAGCGCCATCGTCAATAGTGAGTGGTATCTTGAAGCGTGAATGGGCGGTTCTTCCTCCAGGCATTATGGAAGCCGCAACGCCAGATGTAGCTGTTGCCACTGCAATCTTGCCCTGGTTGCGTAGCGTCGCGAGCAGCACTCTGTATAGATAAGTCTTCCCGGTGCCACCAGGTCCATCCACAAAGAATAATCCGCCCTGATCGGTGTCAACGGCAGACATAATCTTATCATAGGCGGCCCTCTGTTCCTCGTTAAGAGAGTCTTTAAGAGCCACATCTTCCACTGTCGGTTGGATACTTTCCTCCTCGTAAACCTCCCGAGCAGTACCAATAGCTTCGTCATACGCGTCGATCATAGGAGGTAGAGGGAATGTCTTTATGTCCTTTCCCATTGACTGCAGCATGTTCCTAATGTCAATCAATACCATCTGCTCAACATGAGTTTTGTTCTGACTCTTGTGTTGATAGTCCTCGGACATAGAATCTTTGTGTTTCTGCCAGAGTACAGCCACATCGCTTGGCTCACAGTAAACCAGTATTGTGGCAAAAAGCCGTCGCAGCGACGATGGCATCTGGAAAAGAGCACGTTCAGTGAGACACTCATCCAGTGTGTTGTCCGACTCAAGTAGTCCCCTTCTCTCTGCTGCCTCACGAAAAGTCGGTAGGGTGACACCATCAACTGTCCTTAGATCCACATAGGAGGCGGCGCCAGTCACGTGGTTTAGGAGAACACGAAGATAGTAGCGCTCCCCCTCAGCCGGATGAGCAGAGACTATCCTACCGACTTGTCCACCTGTATCTCGTTTCCTCCGTTGCCATACTTTTCCCTTACCACTCTGCCAAGTGTACCACTCAGGGAAGTCACGATATAGGATGCCACGAGCCTCCTCGTGTAGCCTATTCGCCTCAAAATATGATGTGAGCATCGACCTATCAACACCTGGACGGTTGACGACTCGCTCGACCATTTGCCGCTCGTGAAACGCCACCATGTGCATGTTTGGAAGATGGAGTTGAAGCTGCATAACAGGTGGAGATATCTGACTAAGCTCAAAGCCGTATATCCTCCACAAGGCTTCCGGAGGAGTCACCCACCTTGCATCTCTATACTGCTTGATCTCATCAACATCATCATCTGCCTTGCTCGCATCTCTCATAACAACAGACGCACGATCATGGCCTTTGTATATGTATTTGAACAGGTATTTAACAGCCTTGATGCTCCCACATGCCTCGACATTGATGTGGCAGTTGAAGAGACGAAGGAGGTATGGGTTATAAGGGACAACCCATCTATTGTCCAGTTCGCACCCTCGGACCTTTTCTTTACGGTCATCGTCACGACGTCTATAAATAGGGTACGAATCCTTCCCTTGCAAGGTTGTGTCACTGAAAGGCCGAGGGTAATGATTCTTGCACGATTTACGACCCTTAGTGCATGGGCAGTTAGGGTTTAGCGACCCACACGGGCCATGCATCATATGCTTGATAACCATCTTTCGTAGTTCAGGGTACTTGTTGCTTGGGATCTCGGCTGAGATCAAAAGGTCGTACTGCTCAGGACATGTGAGCTTGTACTTCCTCTGCATTATGAGTAGAAAATGGGCATGCGGCAAACCCCGCTTCTGAAACTCCACGACATAGACGTAGGCTCGGACCTTACCAAGAATATCCTGTTTAGTCAGCCGATGCTTTAACTCTTGTAGCTTCGCATGAAAGACACGCACTACAAGATCCGGACGATCTTGCAGTGTCTGTCCAGGGAGAAGCTCCCTCCTTATCTCATCCCAGTTAGGGTTACATGTCATGGTAAGAAATATGTCTGGTTTACCAAACTTCCGCACCAGAGCCATAGCATCCATATACCGACGTCTCATGTCACGAGGACCGCCGATAAACGACGTCGACAGCACAGTTCTCTTGCCAACCTTCTCTCCTCTAATATCTCCATCTAGCATGCTATCCACCAAGCCCTGGTACAGGTCTGCCCTTAACCGATCCTGATTCTTGCGTATGTAATCTAAACGAGAGTTCTCAATCTTTATGTACGTGTCGACCGCGAACTGCTGAAAAAGCCGCTTTCCATGAAGTATAGGATTGAATACCCCGGGGCGAATCTGGAATTTGTAGCAGTAGTAGTCACGTACAGACACACATAAATGGCTAGGAGATTCTGCATACGCAAGGATTATAAAGTGAGTGATGATGAAAAAATAGTTAATAATGCGCAAATATTTCAAAATATAAACAAACAACTAACCCGCATCTTCATCATTTGCATTACTTGCCCTATGTGTCGCACGGTATGCATCCACTTCGTCCATGGATACTCCAACCTTTGGGATATTTCCGTGCCAGCCAAGTTCGCCTCTAGGGAAGAACAATGGATATGATAATGCATCGTAGCATCCATGGTATGAGCGGATGCAGTGGCTTGAACTGTCCTTCCCATGGAGCATAACACTCTTGCTGAACTGGCCTCGCCCTTCGCTCCCTTCGATCCAGACAGCGGCCACCTCCGAAGTGAGAGGTGTGTTATATGTCTTCTGGTTCAACGTCTGGTCTAGGTTCAACGCGATACGATAGTCATCAAGGTTCTCAACGTGACCCATGGTCCTAAGGTGCTCGGAGTACGAGTTTCCACGTAGTATGTCGACTATCTGTCGAATAACCTCTTTGTCTTTCTGTTGATGCTCTTCGCGACACTTACGGTACCGATGCTCGAGAGTGGGATCATCATCATAAAAGTAAAGCTCAAGGTGTTTATGCTCTGCCCCACCATCCCTACCAAATGACTTGATATTGTGATACATCATGCCCTGTGCTCGGAACGTGTATATACCAGAATCCCTTACATTAGTTGTCATACTATCGAGGCAACAGTATAGGGAAGTGAAAGAGAAATGGCCATTAAAAAACCTAATGTTATCACGAAAGTGCCTAGCATCAGAGTCTGCACTATCCCACAACCTCTTGAGTTGGGGAGGGGTCTCCAGTGGGGCTAGCTCAACCTTCCCACCACGACAACAAAAACCAGGTGTCTCATACTCAAACTTCTTCGCGGTGCAATAACCGCAGTTGGGAACAGTCTTTAGCATATGGGTTTCTTCAGGGATGTTGCTATACACCTTGTCGTACGGGTCAGGAACATCAATGGCACTCGATTCATCTTGACTACCATCGATCTCTATATCCTCATCGGTATCCTCATCTGATATTTTTTTGGAAACAATGAGTAAGACATATATGTATTTATATAAGCATTTGTATCATATCATAAAAAGATTGAAATTAGTACATTGCCCAGCGAATAGGTATCCCTCGTTCTCATCAGCATCGTCTTCAAATACGACACCGTCATCGTCATCAACTGGAGGGTGAAAATACAAGCCACATAAAATACCTGGGCATTCAGGATAAAAGGGGGGGATAAAAATGATAGTAATTACCATTGTTGTTGATCTTTGCAGTCATATGGGGTTGTGTCCGATCATCCCCTTCCTCGGCGTCACTAATGATATCCTCAGCCACAGTAGCCATGTTCCTTGAAATGGATGCTTCAAATTGCCGGTTTCGATGGGCTAAGATAGCTTGTCTTTCACCACGTGGCACATGTTGTTTACGTCTTAGTGGTCTAGTAGACATACGCAGTGAATCGGCATCCTCGGTCTGTGTTGAAGCTGGTAGGAACGGGTTACTGGCGATATCAGGGATAACCCAGTCGCAGGGGGTAAGAGCGGATCCATTAGGTTCAATTGCATCTGTTGTAGGGTGTACAACCTCAGGGGTATATGTTGGGGACTCCATGGCGATGGACTCCTGACTCAATGTGTCAGCCAACAGTGCTCTACGTTTTCTTATGTACTCTATCTTTGACCCTTTCCGCTTTGGTGTATTATTATACAACCTAAGGCGTTCACGATTAAGCTCCCTCTCGGCTGGAGTTAAGTTTTTGTACCGCTCTCTAAAGTAGGCAGCCCTTCCCAAATTATGGTTAGGCGTGTTACCAACAGTTTCATGCACACCGCCTGGAATAAGGCATGTATACGTTAAACCGCATGAAATCAGCTGTTTTGCAAAATTAGTTGAGTGAACAGTCATGTACCTGGTGTCAGAAGGTCTCTTGTTGTGAAAACATCGTCTGACTTGAATGTCTCATTCCTATGCAACCAATCGCTATCATCATCTCGATTCACATTTGGAACTACCAAATCAACAGTGGCAAAATGATTTTCATGGCTACAAATCTGTATTTCTGTATTTATAAAACGATCGGTGGAAAAAATTGTGATAGGTATACCCGCAATACCTTGTGTTGCAAAGTTTGTGAAATCAATTGTGCTACAGCCATCTGAAAGACTAACTATGAAACAAAATGAAAACCAAAATAAGATTAATAGACATTCACTAATCCACAAGAGGATCCATTAAAATAATTAGGAATTTAACTTTTTCATCACCTGTAGATCCCTCTGTTTGTATAGGAGGTCCTTTATTTCGTTGGCTTGCTTCACGACGTTTTCTACTTTTCTCGTTTTTTTGTTCAACGGTCATCGCGGCATATCTTTCCCTTTCCCTTTGCCTCTTACGTTCCTTAGCATCGACATTTGGACCAAGCCTTTTCGATCCATTTTCATCAGCTACAATATAAAATTTAGTATTAGTGTTACCCTTAATACTACGTTTCAAACGTTAATCGGCACGCGTGTAATAACCTTTACCTATAGTAATGGTGTTTGAGATGTTTGCCAATGGTGTGCGTCCATCATTATGTTCCATCTGATCTGTTTCTGTTGGTTCTCCGTTCTCCATAAAGAAACCCTATCATGGACGGTGGAATGGCTTAGTTAAGTTTTCACACAGTACTTGAGTAAGGTCTGATTTGGTGATCAGGGACTTGTGAGGGGATCCATGGAGAGGAATTCCGCTTGCCATTCAAATATCAAGGAGATTCCTCACACATGGATTTGAAAAGCAAGGGATTCACAGTAGTAAATCAATCACCACGCTGTTGCTACCATACAAATTCAGGTCTCACATACATCCATCCTCAGGCGAGCCGAGTGCTTATATAATCTGAACAGTATTGACCTGTGTCTACCTAACCACATTTTACAAGCAACAAAGTGTAATAGTGCATTTGATCTGGTTGTGATTTGTTCCTTCACCCAATTCAAATATTTCTTTTGGTAACATTTCCTTCTTTGTTTTCCAACTTTTCCGATCAGAATTAAAGAGACAAAGGAATCGGTGGCAATACTCTTGTGTGGGACAAGTGGAGGTGGCAAGAAACAGTGCAGGGGTGAGGGGTATTTCATAAAATTGTTTAGTTTATGTTGTTTTCCGTTATTTAGTTATATCTCATTTCTTGTAGCCACTGATTAAAGTCTTCTTCTGCTGTTACCAAAAGAAAACACATGGAACGATTTGGTGTACGTGCAAAGTACATGACTCTAGATCCAGCAAAGAACAGATACATCAAATACATTCGAAATATTAGAGCTATCCAGGAATACCTATGCAACCGAGCTGACAAGCATCTTGTGCCGAAGATCAACAATACCAATGTTGACTAGAGCGTGGCTGCTATACATGCAACAGTCTTCAGCTGTCTTTGCAGGCGAGCAACAATACCAATCTGTGGTATGTCTCACCGACGACAAACTGAGAATAATTTGAGTTCTTAATGGCACACAAGCATAAAGAACAGCAAGAACAAAGAAACACAGAATCAGAGAAAAAACAAGAGTTTATATATTCACTGTTCTCTCTTTGTTTCTGGAGTTACATATGTTCTTTTCGTTTTTGAGTGACCTCTGATCTTTTTGTTTATTGAGTTACATCTGTAGTCTGTAGAGAGTGACCTTTTATTTACAGCAAAGGACGCAAGGGTGAATACACATTACTGTGTGTACTTCTCAGTTTCTCCCCTCTAACTAATTTTGCCACCCTCGGAGTCATCTGTTCACATTTTTTTTATATACTGATTTTACAACACTCTCAGATAGGGCTGTGGTTAGAATGTTTCAAGAGAATTAAACAAAGGGATATGGTTTAGTCAGTAAATAAACTGAAAGCTTAAAGAACAGATAGGGGTGATCAGGATTACCTACAGATTTGGAGACTGTTTGCACAAAATATTACGGGAATTCAAATTTTCGCACAAAATATTTAATTATCATTTGCACGGTCAAAAACTTCACAAAATATCTCTTATTAAACCCATGTCATAGGTATTACAAACAAGATTCATAGACATACAAGTTTGCCTCTTGTTGCGTTTGGTTGCTCAATAACAGTACGACACGTATTCTATCAAATCTCTCTACGCCTAAACATAGTCCCAATTATTGCTCTTTGCGAATTTGTAGAATCTATCTACGCCTTTCTTCTTCAAGAAATGTAACAGCAAACTGACGGTTGTTCAGCGCCACCAAAGCTTTTTGGATTGCTGCAATGAATGCCACAATTAATCACATCTACACGTAGTTCATGATATAATAAAAACAATCACGATTTAATGTAACTATTTTTTTAGAATATACTTATGTCGAAAATGATGGGTGTTGTGATGGAACGGATTGAAGTGTATTGCGGTATGATCCGAAGACTCGAGGCACTCTAGAATTACACATTTAAATCTCCGTTACGAATCATTATAAAGCAAAACCTAGTGACAGATGTTTTGAAAGACGTAAAGACATGATGTACCTTGTCTTCTGAACCGTCTAAACATAGTCCCAATTATTATGCCATAATCCTCCTTAGCCAACGCCCAGCGGAGTGCATTTTTGTTTAGTAGGTCACCCCAAACTTTAATGATATGTAAATATCCCCTACGACATTAATTTTGGTAAGAATAGGTTAGTAATATTTAGACTTGGATATATAACTCGACAATTAACAGAATATACCTAGCATCCATTATAACAATCTTTCTGAAAGGGCCCCACATTGTGCGATGTATTGTATCCAAGTGGACTACAACAGCCATAATGTCTACAAAAATAACAGTTTATAAATGGATTAATACTGAATTTTGTGTAAACGATATATTAATAATATTAAGAGTTCGATATATTCTTACCGACTAAAGTCCTGTTTGGCAACTCGGCAATATCAGCAAGGTTCAATAGTATTTGTTTTGGGAATGGCGCCATCTGAATTGGAACAGTGTATGGCTCCACGATAGTTTGTTGGTCAAGACACAATTCCATGGGACCATTTAGATGACGAAAATTAAATTCACCCGGATGAAGACTGAACTTCACATTATGCATCTTGTA
Source organism: Zea mays (assembly GCF_902167145.1). NCBI lineage: Eukaryota > Viridiplantae > Streptophyta > Magnoliopsida > Poales > Poaceae > Zea > Zea mays. The sequence goes on along the minus strand of NC_050100.1, from coordinate 24,163,428 downwards.
AACATGCTTTTCATGGAGCAAATTGTCGAAATGTTTGACTGTCTCATACATATATGTTATGGCCTCGATCTTGGCTCCCTAATAGTATTTCAGTAGGAGATGAGGCCATGGTATGAATATCGTGTAACTTTGAAAATCAAACTTAAAGAATTGTTGGCTTACATTGATGTCAGACAAAACGAAATGTTGTCTATCACGAAAACGTGGTTCAATCGGGAATTTAACTTCGACCCGAGCGACAATACTGTATTTCCGCGGAAGCCCATAAAAATCTTCATCACGGTAGTCGTCGAACAATCTGAAGCTATATTAAACATACGACTAAATAATGGTCATAACTTTGATAGACAAATTTTGTGTAAATATATTTATAATAACTTACATAGGCATCCGTTTTAGGCGGTCAGCTGCGGCTCTTTCACGGTTCAATACGACCGGTTCCATCAAAACCTTGTAGCCTTTAACATAATTTAAAATTTAAAATTAAATGGAACACATGTCATACTTTCGCGGATCAATATTTTATTGTTGTCTAATGGTTCATGAAAATATATATCATGCCTCGACAGTTGAGAATCAAAATTTAATTCAAACAAATAGTTCACTGAATATTGTGAGTATGGATGAAGCCTCTACAGGTGAGAATCAAAACTTAATTCAAACAAATAGTTCTCTTAATTCAAACAATTTGTGCAGGTTGTGCTTGTTACTAAAGTCTGCTACACATTAGATTTTGCAGACAGAGGTCTCTTTCAATTATCAGCTACCTGGGTGCATTCTTCAATGCTAGATGTTTGATAACATGTTCGTGGTGTACGGGTCTTTCGGTACAAGTATTTTATTTTAAAGGAGGGAGAGCAAGGATATATAGCCTTGAGACCCCATACAGATAGCTGCACAAATATGTGTGCACAAAAAAGCATGAATTATTGTTCTGATTTATAGTAGTAGAGATTAGCATCAACCGATATATACCGGAAGAATGCATATAAACTTTATACCCCAATACAAAAGGAGGGAGAGCAAGGATATATAGCCTTGAGATCCCATACAGATAGCTGCACATATGTGTGCACAAAAAACATGAATTATTGTTCTGATTTATAGTAGTAGAGATTAGCATCAACCGATATATACCGGAAGAATGCATATAAACTTTATACCCCAATACAAACCAACAATACACACAAGCATACACGGCATTAACAACATTGCTTGTTAAGAAAAATCAACTGAAACATGATCGAAAAAATGAAACAAAGTGGTATTAACAACATTGCTTGAAAGCTTACCTTGGCCTGAGAAGCTGCGGAAGCCGTCGATGCGTTGCAGCGAACCCCCGACGGTGTCCTGCCGTCCGGTCCGGGTCAACCAAACGCCTTATCCCTTCCTTCTTACAGACACCTCGCTAGATGAAACAACAAACTACTACAATGAAACCACGATACACAATTTCAGTAAACACTCTATGATCAATTTCAGTAAACAACAAACTATTTGTTAAGAATGAGTAATTTTGCAAAATAAAACACATAGGATAACTTAAGAGCTCCACTAAGACGATACAGGAACAGTGCCTCAAATACAGGAACAAATAACTTAAGAGCTGTTTCAAATACATGAACAAATAACTTAAGAGTTGCCTCAAATACAGGAAAAAATAACTTAAGAGCTCCCCTAAAAAACAGCAAGGAGTACAGCCAGTCTCAAATATAGATTACCTAAACATCCAATGCTGAATCAAAGTGCAAGGTACAACACTTAGGTAATAACTAATCCAGAGACGCAATCCGAATAAACACAGGTAAAGGAATTCGCATTGCAGCAATTATTATATATCAGCAGGAACTGGTAGAACACACGAAAAAATATGAGTAGTTGTTCATCACAAGTTACCTTGGATTTTGCCGTTGAAGGTATAGTTCTTCAAGATCACTTGGGACTTCTTTCGGTACGTTATCAGGATTACTACAAGTAAAAAACTGGTTCAAGAAACAAACTATGAACACGTTTGTAAAGCTAGCATTTTAAAAATTTTGAAACCAAAAGCGATGCCCGAGTAAACAACTAAGAGTTGTCTCAAATACAGGAAAAAATAACTTAAGAGCTCCCCTAAAAAAACAGCAAGGACTACAGCAAGACTCAAATATAGATTACCTAAACATCCAATGCAGCAAGCAATAATAACTTAAGAGTTGCCTCAAATACAGGAAAAAATAACTTAAGAGCTCCCCTAAAAAACAGCAAGGACTACAGCCAGTCTCAAATATAGATCATCAAAGTGCAAGGTACAACACTTAGGTAATAACTAATCCAGAGACGCAATCCGAATAAACACAAGTAAAGGAATTCGCAGTGCAGCAATTATTATATATCAGCAGGAACTGGTAGAACACACGAAAAAATATGAGTAGTTGTTCAGATTACTACAAGTTACCTTGGATTTCTTTCTGTACACCAAATAGACCAGGTGCAAAACTTTAACCTAAACCATAGATCGAGAGAGTGTAACAATAAATGGATCAGCTACCCAACTCATGTCAGCATGCCACGGCAGGCCCTAGACACGCCGCAATACCAAAATCATAGCCATTAGCTAATCAGGGGCGGACTCAGTAAAGGACATTGGTATACATTAATACACATGCACACCTTATAATCGCAAAGCAATCGAAGAAGACCTGGGCGTAGGCGGCAGCGACGGTCGCCCAGGCGTCGCCACGATAGAGAGCGCGCGCACGATAGAGAGCGCGCGCACGTGGAGGCCGGCCCCGGCCTTCACACTGTATATGTCTCCAGCGTCATTGCTCATCTTGACTATTATATAGACAGTCTGCTAACTCTAAAAGCAACATTCAGCATTTAAGATATCACTTCTATATTAGAATGCGAAACCATATGTTAATTCAATTGGGTAGCCTTGGCATCGTCAATCTGGAGCTGTTCAGTTGGGCTCTATGTGCTCGATAGTTATGGCTGCAAAAGACAGCAACATCAAGACCTTGGAGTGATCTCCCGATCAGAGTACCTCCTAATGCGCAAGCTTTATTCAATGTTGCTTCTGTCGTTCAGATGGGTAATGGGAAATCAACCAAATTTTAGACAGACCGATGGATGCAAGGCAAAACTGTTGTAGAATGGGCACCTAATCTAGTTCATTTGGTTCCTAAAGGGGCTAAACGGCAGAAAAACTGTGCCCTATAAGGCCTACAAAATCGGAAGTGGCTTTCTGATATAGTAGGGGCTCTAACAGTTATTAGTGGAATATCTACAGCTCTAAAACCTTTTGGATAATTTGCATCTGCAGCAAGACATACCAAACCAGCATTCTCGGCGTCTATCCAAGCATGGGATTTATTCTAGAAAATATGTAGAAACGCATATGGAAGACATGGGCTCCATTGAAATGTACTCTCTTCATCTGGCTGGCTGACAGTTATGGCTAACAGACTTGCAAAAAGAGGACTATCTCATCTTGGCTCTTGTCCGCTTTGTGATTAGACCATCCAACACTGCCTGACCACCTGCATCTTCCCTAGAGAGTTTGGTTCCTTTTGTTCACTAAGTTCGGGCTACAAATCTTGCTCCACAAGTTAATGACATATTCATCATGTGGTGGAGTGCAAAATCACTAAGATGATCTCTAAATAGTTGGGAAAGGACATCAACTCTCTCATTATGTTGGTCACATGGGAGATTTGGAAACATGGAAATGTTTGTGTGTTTGATGGGAAAAGACCCTGAGTTCAAGCTGTCCAACAGGTTGTGACCTATGAATGTTCTATTTGGTGTGCAGCAGGAGCCACGGCTCTTCAGTGCCTCCTTAGTTTCAGGTTAAGATGTTCTATTTGGTGTACAGAAAGAAATCCAGAAGTTAATGTTCTTCAGTGCCTCCACAAGTTAATGTTCTATTTGTGACCTTCAAGTTACCTTGGATTTCTTTCTGTACACCAAATTATAACTCATAGTTCAGAGTAAACAACTAATCATATTTCAGAAACAAACTGGTTCAAGAAACAAACTGGTTTAAAGCTAGCATTTTAAAGCGATGCCCGAGTAAACAAATTCCAGAAGTGCATAACTCATAGTTCAGATTATAACTCCTAGTTCAGAATTCCTAAATCAAATTCCTAACTCATAGTTCAGAGTAAAAGGGACACGTGCGACAGAAATCAAATTCCAGTGATTAGTTGTTTACTTGAACTATGAGTTACACCAGATTTGGCGAACCGTACACCAGATTATTTCTAAATCAAATTCCAGAATTCCTGAAACAACTATTGCGTCTGAACTATGAACACAAGAAAAATCTATTGCGTCTGACCCGTGCGCCAGAAACAAACTATGAACACAAGAAACAAACTATGATACAAGAAACAAACTATGAAACACTGACCTTCAGCACTGTGACGTTAGCGACCCGTGGAATCTTGAGGGCGATGCTCCGAGAGAACAAACGGATGCGTCCAAGGAGGATGCTACGAGAGAAAAAAGGGACCCGTGGATTCACTGGCGTCTGGAATTCTTGAGGGCGGATGGAAATAAAGGGACCCGTCGCTTCACTGGCGTCTGTAATTTGTGAGGGCGGATGGAAAGTCCATTCAAGGGAGGTCTGCCTTCCATTGACGGACCTGAGCGGAGATCTCTGACATTCCATCCGCGTCCATGATAGAGGAGGAGGTTGCGGATCCCGGGATTTGGCCACGGACCTTCAATCCGCGTCCTCCATCCGCGTCCTCCATCCGCGTACGGTGACCTTCCATCCGCGTACGCTCAATCAAGGACCTTCCAGCGGGCGTGCGGGCGTGAGGGCCTTCCATTCTCCGCTGCGGGGCGGGCACCTTCCAGCGGCAGCGGACCTGATATCGCGGCGTGCTCGCGTGCGGCGGATTTGGAATTCTTGAGGGCGGATGGCGCGCGCGGATGGAAAGAATCGCGGCGTGCTCGCGTGCGGGCAGAACAGGGATGTGCGGGGTCGATGCGGCCGCGAGGACGACGGCGTGATTTGCGTGCGGAGCTGGCGCGGCGGCAGCCGATCGCGGGAGGCAGAACAGGAGCTGTGCACGCCTACACTAACCTCATATAGAGTAGTAGAGATAGAAAGCCAAGTTTTAGCATTAACCCAAGTTATTAACCCGATGTACCCTTTCCAAACGGAAAGAATACCACTTACCAGCACCATAGTCATAACCAAAACCATCAATCTCATTGCCACCTGTAAACCAAAAGGTCTCTTATCAAGTACCACTAATCACTGGAGCTCCCTTGGCCGCTCATAACCGCGAGCACGGCTGATATATCAGTTTTCAAACACTCTGCAGAGGTTGTGCACTTTACCCACAAGCCGTGATTCCCGTTCTGCCCGGAGATCATGACTTCCATTGATCACTACCAAGGTGACCCAGCAGGGCATCACTACGTAGCCTTTACAAAGATTCCCCGGGGCTGTAGCCACCCGTTAGGTTTCCTAAATGCACCGCACTCCTCCCCAAGGGGCGAACCCAAACTTGGCAGAGCGAGCCGCATACACCGAGCCCCATTGACGGCACGACGGCTAAGCGAACTACACCCCGGTTCCTCTAATTATTCAGCTAAGGGCACCCCATTCCACCCTCATGGTTGCACTGTTTTCCCGGGCGGTCATCCATAGAACAGGTCCTTACGGAGAGGCACTCGAGAAACCGCTCGAGCCCCCTTAAAGCCACAAGTACAACATCATAATAAGAGAAGGGAAAACAGCGTATCATAGATAATCTCATCATGTTCATTGATTAGAGTTAAGCAATAGCATAAAGCTAACAATAATAATCCAACCCAAATAGGTAAACAAGGACATGGATAACAAAAGCTAGTCAATCCTTAGGTATAAAGGTGTAATGCGGGGGGTGAATTAAGTAATGAATAGGACAGAGATAGGTCAAAGGACACTTGCCTCCACCAACCGACTGCTGCTCAGGGGCTTCTCCTGCGAGTTCCTCGGGCTCTTCAACCGGATCGTTCTCTATGCGAGCGCAAACATACATACATCCACATATTTAATACAAAAGAACAGTACACCATACAATAGAATGCAATAAGTAAACAGACGTTCCACGCGGGCTCGCGAGTACGGTTAAGAGAGAAAGAGGAAAAGACAGTCGAGAAATGATCACGTTACATGATTATAAATTAACCACTCGCTTAATGGAAGGAAATTTAATGTAGACACTATGTTCAGCGTAAAGTAAAGTCATGTTTCATGTCTAATTATTATAAGCAGGTGGAGATAAATAAAAAGAATGGTCGCGCGACGAGACGCGCGACAAAGCACTCTAAAACAAATTAAAAGCTAGCAACTCGTCGCGCGACCGAGCACGCAATGAGGCACTTCGCCTTAGTTATGAGGAGACGTTAAACGTCGCGCGACGAAGCGCACGACGGCATACGTCGACTAAACTGAGTCCAAAGTGGAACGTCGCGTGAATGCACACGCGACGTTACACCTTAAACAACCTGAGACAAAAATGGATCGTCGCGCGACGAAGCGCACGACGCAACACACAGATAGAATCTGAAATTAGACAAACCGTCGCGCGGCGAAGCGCGCGACGCAGCACGTTACCTAACGAATAATCACCGCGAGCGCGGGCGAACGGGGACACGGTCGGGCGAGGCCGGGACGGGAACGGGCGGCCGAACGGGGGGGAGGGCGGTTGAACCGGCCCAGGGGCGGTTGAGCCGGCCAGGAGCGGCCGAGTCGGCCGGGGCCGCGCCGGGGGCCGCGCCGGGGACGCGAACCGGCGAGCAGGGGCAGGCGGGATCGCCGCCGCGGGGCCGGGGGACGGGCGAGGGGCGGGCGAGGTCGCCGGGGTCGGGGGAGGGGAGGGGGAGGCCGCCGGGGGCCGGGGAGGGGCGGGGGAGCGCCGCCGCGGGCCGGGGAGGGGGCGGGCGAGGCCGCCGGGGTCGGGGAAGGGGCGGGCGAGGCCAGCCGCGGGCCGGGGGAGGGCGGGCGCCGCCGCGCGCGCGAGGGGAGGGGCGGGGAGGGCTGCCGCGGCCGGGCAGGGGTGGGGGCGCCGCGCCGCCGGCGAGCAGGGGCGGGCATGGGGCGCGCGCGAGCAGGGGAAGAAGGGGGCGCGCGTGGGGAGAAGAAGGGGGAGGGAGAGGGAGAGAGAGAAGAGAAGGGGAGGGGAGGGGAGCTCACCTCGGGGTCCAAAATCCGGTGATCGCCGTCTCCAAACCCTAGGGCACCACGGGGAGAGAGAGGTGGGAGAGGGAGAGGGAAGTTGTTGCGCGGGAGATCCAAATGAAAGAGAGAGGAGAGGTGGGGGCGTATGGAAGGGGGGGTTGGGCGCCAGGGGCGCGCAGGCTGGGGCGGGCCAGGCCGGCTGAGCTGGGCAGGACTAAGCTGGGCTGGGCCGAACCACTTCGCGGATCAAAAACCCACGACGTGCGCGACCACTAAACGGAATTGAATCGCGAACCGAAATCCGGAACGCAACGAGACGAACACTCAACATCAGACAAAGAAATGTGCTCGGCATGATGCAACACCCATGACACTTAGGTTTTGGTTTATACATGACACGAACACTTGTCACTATACTGGTTTGAAATTGGGAAGAGGGAGCAAACGGGGAAAGAGAAAAGAGAGTAACGCCCGAATTTGGTGAGAGAAAAGAAGAAAAAAATTCTACCCCCAAATTCAGGGCGTTACAGCGACAAGGCAGAGGAGTTCCCCGAGGTCCATGGCTGCTTCATGATCTACGGTGGGCAAGTGGCGAACGCCTCGGCTCGGCACCGCAAGCAGGAACGCCGGGAGGTCTACTCGGTGAAGGTGGCGGCGCTAGTCTACCTAGACTAGTCCGACAAGCCCATCACCTTCGACCAAGGCGACCACCCCGACTGCGTGCCGAGCCCAGGAAGGTACCCGCTCGTTATCGACCCTGTCATCGGCAACGCCAGGCTCACCAAGTTCCTCATGGACGGAGGCAGCAGCCTCAACATCATCTACGCCGAGACCCTTGGGCTCTTGGGGATCGATCTGTCCGCGATCCGGGCCGGTGCGGTGCCCTTTCACGGGATCGTCCCCGGAAAGCGCGTCCTGTCCCTTGGACAACTCGATTTGCCCGTCTGCTTCGGAACTCCCTCCAACTTCCGCAGGGAAACCCTCATGTTCGAGGTGGTCGGGTTCCGAGGGACCTACCACGCGGTGCTGGGGATACCGTGCTACGCCAAGTTCATGGTTGTCCCGAACTACACATGCCTCAAGCTCAAGATGCCAGGCCCCAACGGGGTCATCACCATCGGATCCACGTACCGACACGCGTACGAATGCGACGTGGAATGCGTGGAGTACGCTGAGGCCCTCGCCGAGTCCGAGGCCCTCATCGCCGACCTAGAGTGCCTCTCTAAGGAGGTGCCTGATGCGAAGCGTCACGCCGGCAACTTCGAACCGGCCGAGGCGGTTAAGTCCGTCCCTCTCGACCCCAACAATGACGCCTGCAAGCAAGTCAGGATCGGCTCCGAGCTCGACCCCAAATAGGAAGCAGTGCTCGTCGACTTTATCCGTGCAAATGCCGAAATTTTTTGCGTGGAGTCCCTCGGACATGCCGAGCATACCGAGGGATGTCGCCGAGCACTCGTTGGATATCCGAGCTGGAGCCCGACCCGTGAAGCAGCACCTGCGCCGCTTTGACGAACAGAAGCGCAGGGCCATAGGCGAGGAGGTCCACAAGCTGATGGCTGCAGGGTTCATCAAAGAGGTATTCCATCCTGAATGGTTAGCTAACCCTGTGCTTGTAAAGAAAAAAGGTGGGAAATGGAGGATGTGCGTAGACTACACTGGTCTGAACAAAGCATGTCCAAAGATTCCCTACCCTCTGCCTCGCATCGATCAAATTGTGGACTCCACTATTGGGTGCGAAACCCTGTCATTCCTCAACGCCTATTCAGGTTATCACCAAATCAAGATGAAAGAGTCCGACCAGCTCGCGACTTCTTTCATCACACCTTTTGGCATGTACTATTATACTACTATGCCATTTGGCTTGAGGAATGCAGGTGCGACATACCAAAGGTGCATGAACCACGTGTTCGGAGAGCACATCGGCCGAACGGTCGAGGCTTACGTCGATGACATCGTTGTCAAGACGAGGAAAGCCTCTGACCTCCTCTCTGACCTTGAAACGACATTCAAGTGTCTGAGAGCGAAAGGCGTGAAACTCAATCCCGAGAAGTGTGTCTTCGGAGTCCCCCGAGGCATGCTCCTGGGGTTCATCGTCTCCGAGCGGGGCATCGAGGCCAACCCGAAGAAAATCGCGACCATCACCAACATGGGACCGATCAAAGATTTGAAAGGAGTACAGAGGTTCATGGGATGCCTTGCGGCTCTGAGCCGCTTCATCTCGCGCCTTGTCAAGAGAGGGCTGCCCTTGTACCGCCTCTTAAGGAAGGTCGAGCGCTTCACTTGGACCCCCGAGGCCGAAGAAGCCCTCGGAAACCTTAAGACACTCCTTACCAATGCGCCCATCTTGGTGCCCCCCGCTGCGTGAGAAGCCCTCTTGATCTACGTAGCCGCAACCACTCAGGTGGTCAGCGCCGCGATCGTAGTCGAGAGACGAGAAGAAGGACATGCACTGCTCGACCAGAGGCTGGTCTACTTCATCAGCGAAGTGCTATCCGAGACTAAGATCCGCTACCCGCAAATTCAGAAGCTACTGTACGCGGTAATTCTGACGCGGCGAAAGTTGTGACACTACTTCGAGTCTCATCCGGTGACTGTGGTGTCATCCTTCCCCCTGGGGGAGATCATCCAGTGCCGAGAGGCCTCGGGTAGGATAGCAAAGTGGGCAGTGGAGCTCATGGGTGAAACACTCTCATTCGCCCCTCGGAAGGCCATAAAATCTCAAGTCTTGGCAGATTTCCTGGCTGAATGGGTCGACACCCAATTGCCAACAGCTCCGATCCAGGCCGAACTTTGGACCATGTACTTCGACGGGTCGCTCATGAAAACCGGAGCAGGCGCTGGCTTGCTCTTCGTTTCGCCCCTCAGAAAACATGTGCGCTACGTGATACGCCTCCATTTTCCGGCGTCAAACAACGTGGTCGAGTACGAGGCTTTGGTTAACGGGCTGCGCATCACCGTCGAGCTAGGGGTTCGGCGCCTCGACGCTCGTGGCAACTCGCAGCTTGTCATTGACCAAGTCATGAAGAACTCCCACTGCCGCGACCGGAACATGGAGGCCTACTGCGACGAAGTTCGGCGCCTGGAAGACAAGTTCTACGGGCTGGAGCTCAACCATATCGCACGACGGTACAACGAGACTGCGGATGAGCTGGCAAAAATAGCCTCAGGGCGGACGACGGTTCCCCTGGACGTCTTCTCCAGGGACATACTGAAAGGGAAACAGGGTCAAACCTTTTCCTAAATGATTTTGGTGGTTGAATTGCCCAACACAAATAATTGGACTAACTAGTTTGCTCTAGATTATATGTTCTACAGGTGTCAAAGGTTCATCTACAACTATTCTAAATCGACTGTCCGGAATACCGTAGATTATTCCGGACAGGAGAAGCTTTTTGGAAAAACAGACTAAGCGCGGACCGTCCGGGCCCTTACGGCGGACCGTCCGCGACACCAGGATGATCCTCGGACAGAACCAATGCAAAAACACATATCTCTACTACGGATCGTCCGGTGAAAAAGCAAGCTCCGTCCGAGGCCAAGCGCGGACCGTCCGGCCTCAGGCGCGGACCGTCCGGTCGGTGTAGAACCGAAAAGCCCGAGGTGACAAGTTGAGCAAAAGGAATTATAGTGCTGGCGCGGACCGTCCGGGACCAAGGGCGGACCGTCCGCGTGATGTCACCGAGGTAGATAGCCGTTGATCTAGCCGTTGATCTGTCAGAAGTATCCGTTGAAGATGTGAGAATCGACCGTTGGAGGGTCGCGGACCGTCCGGGCCCTAGCCGCGGACCGTCCGCCAGTGCAATTTCAGGCAGATGCGCCCCAACGGCTATATGGGTGTTTGAGGGCTATAAATACCACCCCAACCGGCCACTTCAAGGTGTGGGAGCCCAAGCAACATTCCAAGTCATCTAGTTGACATACTCAAGCCCTCCCAACCACATATATTCATTGATCCATCCTATACACAAGATTTAGACCACTACAACCAACACAAGTGCCACAAAAGAGAGAGCAAGCAATTGAGAGCTACTCAATTGAGTTTAGCCCTAGTGCCTTGTGAGATTCCTTGAGAGATAGTGTGTGATACATCTTTGTGTTCATTTGCGCGTGGAGTTTTGACTCACATCGAACTTCCTCCAAAGTTTTGGAGGCTTGTAAAAGCTAGCAAGAGACACCAAAGAGTGTGGTGGTCCTTGCGGGATCGAGAGTGATCCTTGAGAAGAAGAAGAGCTCACCGATCCTTGAGTGATCGGTGGAGAGAGGGAAAGGGTTGAAAAAGACCCGTCCTTAAGTGGACTCCTCAACGGGGACTAGGCCTTCGAGGGCCGAACCTCGGTAAAACAAATCACATGTGTCTCGTGTGCTTATTGCTTGTGATTTGTTTGTCTTTTCCCTTTCTAAGTTTTTCCTACTCTTTGCTATTTCTATTTGGTGTTGCTTTAAGTTAAATTCTCATTTATTGAAGCAACACTTTGCAAGAGAACTTGTGTTATTGCTCTTCTTGCCTAAGCCCTCTTGATTTATTCTCATAAACTTATTAGTAGTATTGATTTATCAATTCCGCATTATTTGAAAGCAATACTCTTTACAAGCAAGGACTTAGTTTTTATACTCCGATAATTATATATCTTGTTCTAACCACTATTCAAGGGATCTAGTTGGGGGATAAAGTTTTAATTTTCAGGTTTCGCCTATCCACCCCCCTCTAGGCGACTTTCACATACATCAACCCTCCGTCAAGATCGATGACACACCCGAGCCCGAGGAGACCTCGGCCCAGCCCGAGGTATCCTCGGCCGCCGAGGGAGAGGCCCTGTGCGTCGAGGGAGAGCGGAATGGGGTCATGCCTAACCCGAACTGGCAGACCCCATACCTAGAATATCTCCTCGGAGGAGAGCTGCCCCTCGACAAGGCCGAAGCCCAGCGACTGGCGCGGCGCACCAAGTCGTTCGTTTTACTAGGTGATGAAAAGGAGCTCTATCACCGCAGCCCCTCAGGCATTCTCCAATGATGCATATCCGTCGTCGAAGGACAAGAGCTGTTGCAAGAGATACACTCGGGGGCTTGCGGTCACCATGCAACACCTCGAGCCCTCGTGGGGAACGCCTTCCGACAAGGTTTCTACTAGCCGACCGCGGTGGCCGACGCCACTAGGATTGTACGCTCCTTCCAAGGGTGTCAATTCTACGCGAGACAGACGCACCTGCCCGCTCAGGCCCTGCAGACAATACCCATCACCTGGTCGTTTGCCGTGTGGGGTCTGGACCTCGTCGGTCCCTTGCAGAAGGCACCCGGGGGCTTCTCGCACCTGCTGGTCGCCATCGACAAATTCTCCAAGTGGATCGAGGTCCGACCCCTAACTAGCATCAGGTCCGAGCAGGCGGTGGCGTTCTTCACAAACATCATCCATCGCTTTGGGGTCCCGAACTCCATCATCACCGACAATGGCACGCAGTTCACTGGGAAGAAGTTCCTGGACTTCTGCGAGGACCACCACATCCGTGTGGACTGGGCCGTCGTAGCTCACCCCATGACGAATGGGCAGGTGGAGCGTGCCAACGATATGATTTTGCAGGGACTTAAACCGAGGATCTACAACGACCTCAACAAGTTTGGCAAGCGGTGGATGAAAGAGCTACCCTTGGTGGTCTGGAGTCTAAGGACGACGCCAAGCCGAGCCACAGGTTTCTCGCCGTTCTTTCTAGTCTATGGGGCCGAGGCCGTCCTACCCACGGACTTAGAATACGGTTCCCCGAGGACAAAGGCGTACGACGACCGAAGCAACCAGACCAGCCGAGAAGATTCACTGGACCAGCTCGAAGAAGCTCGGTACGTGGCCTTACTACACTCAGCGCGGTATCAGCAGTCTCTGCGATGCTACCACGCCCGAATGGTTCGGCCTCGAGGCTTCCAAGTGGGAGACTTGGTACTTCGGCTGCGGCAAGACGCCCGAGGACGCCACAAGCTCACTCCTCCCTGGGAAGGGCCGTTCATCATCGCCAAGATTTTGAAGCCCAGGACATACAAGCTGGCCAACGATCAAGGCGAGGTTTACAACAACGCTTGGAACATCCAACAGCTACGTCGCTTCTACCCTTAAAATGTTTCAAGTCGTTCATGTACCTCGTTTTTCTTTACATACGTAAATAAAGTCTAACCGTCAAGGAAGGATCAGCCTTGCCTCGGCAAAGCTCGACCCTCCCTTGGGGGCTAGAAGGGGGGAACCCCCTCTGCGTCAAAATTTTCCTCGGAAAATTTTTCTACCAAAGGAAATGTTTTCTACCAAAACGACTTTCGACTATATCGATAACGGAACCCTGAAAACGACGAGAGGGACCTTGAGCGGCAAGGCCGACCGAGCCGAGGGACTCCTACGCCTCCAGGATACGGATACCTCACTCATCACCTTCCGCGAAAAGTAACTCACGCTCGGATAAGCGGTTCTGCTATCGAACAAGTCCTAAACGCTCGGGTAGAAAACGACTTCCGTGCTTTCGACTATATCGATAGCGGGATCCTAAAAACGACGAGAGTCCACGTAAGCGGCAAGGCCGACCGAGCCGAGGGACTCCTACGCCTCCGGGATACGGATACCTCACTCATCACCTTCCGTGAAAAGTAACTCACACTTGGATAAGTGATCCTGCTACCGAACAAGTCCTAACGCTCGGGTAGAAAACGACTTTCGTGCCTTCTCGACTATATCGATAACAGAATCCTGCAAACGAGTGAGAGTGCACGTAAGCGGCAAGGCCGACTGAGCCGAGGGACTCCTACGCCTCCGGGATACGGATACCTCACTCATCACCTTCCGGGAAAAGTAACTCTCGCTCGGATAAGTGATTCCGCTACCGACGAACAAGTCCTGATACTCAAAACGAGAGGAAAGGAAACACAACTTTATAACACGACAATAAGATGTTTAGGCCTCAGCGGCCGCAAAAAACATACGCATACTACAGACAAACTGTTCCTGCAGGTTTAGACATAGGCAGGGGGAGCAGCAGCACCCTCGGCGACGTTTCCACCCTCGGCGGAACCTGGCCCAGCCTCAGACGGCAACACGGGCGGAAGGATCTCCACCTCGAAGGAGGACGTCAGCACCGCGCTTGGGCCCTCACGGCCAAGCTCTCCGCAAGGGTTCTGGCCCGAGCAGACACCCCGGCTAGCCGCTCCGTAGCCTCAGCCAGCTGTCCCCCGAGGACCTCAGCCCGGCTCACGGCCTCGGCGACGTGACTTCGGGATTGGTCCCGCTCGCGGACGACCTGGCCAAGCTCCAGCCGCCGCGGCTGCACCTCCTCGGCCTGGGAAGCCACCTGCTCCCGGGCCGACGAAGCCTCTTTTCGAGCCGACTCCGCCTCTGTCCACGCCGACACCGCTGCCTCCGGCTCTAGCTCATCGCAGAGCGGCCGAAGGATCTAAAACTGAGCAAGAGAGGCCTTGATCGGCAAGACCGACCGAGCCGAGGGACTCCTACGCCTCCGGGATACGGATACCTCACTCGTCACCTTCCGCGCAAGGCAACTCACGCTCGGTTAAGTGGTTCAGCTAGCCGACAGGCGAGCCCTAGTGCTCGAAATGAGGAAGAAACACGGCTACACGCTCAAATGCCCAAATGTTCAAGCCTCAACAGCCGCAAAGAACAAACAACCATACTCAGGGTACCATTACAAACGGGACTCCGGTTCCACTCTCGCGGGTATGAACAACCTCCACACTAGAGGGCCTGTGGGATAGCAAACTCCAGGTGGCTCGCCGGCGACCACGACACCAGCAACGCGACAACGACCTCCGTCTCGGGCGGCTAGACAAGCAGCGATGGCCTCAGGGCAAACGCTACTGCCGAAGGGCCCTCGTTCACGTCCCCTCACGGGGGACGAGAACCAGCCATTAAAGCCAAAGAGCCGGAGGCCCCAAGCACAGGTGGCACTGACGATCTCGTCGGCGGAAGCAACCACCGCTGTGGTGGGAAGCCTCTCCAGCGGCGGTCGCCGCTTCAGCACCGGCGACAGCAGCCGCCTGCGCACGGCGCGACCGTCGCCCGGATGGAGGACGGATAGCTGCACCCTGGCCAGGCAGCAGCAGTTCGCCTCCTCCGCACAGCTGGAGGATGCCCCTCTCCCCCGAATGCTGGAGGAAGAAGCGGGTCGCCGGCCCACACGGAGGCAGGCCCCAACTCGGTGCGCCCCCTCCCCAGCCCGGATGATGAACATCCTTGAAGCTGAGGGCGGGGCAGAGGCCGCAGCCTAGCTTGCTTCTCCCCACCACTAGGCTGGTGATCATCCCTACGGATGACCATTGGTGAGGGACTGCAGCCGGGCTACATGATGAAAATCCTTGAAGCCGAGCGATGGCTGAAGAGCGCCAACCCCCGCGAGGTCGCGCTCCTCCAACAACAGCAAGAGGAGGGCAATGCGGGTGCTCCCCATCTGGGGGCTCGAAAGGTGGAAGGCCGCGATGCATGAGGGGAGTGCGAAGGCATGGCTACTGCCCGGGGGATCGATCCCTTTTTAAAGGCAGCTCTCCCCACTCGCATCCTCAAGCGTCACGGGCAAAGTCTCCACCGACGTGCTCCAGGGTTCTCACCCTCCGACGCGGGGGCTGGGTCCCACACGTCATGCGAGCTGACCCGAAATGGAAGAAGGCAAACCGCCGCACGCGGAGCATGTAACCGCCCCGCGGTTATAAGCGTTCCCCCATCCTCGCCAAAACCAGCGGTTGAAAAGATGGACCGCCACGCGGGAAGCATGCAACCGCACCGCGGTTGTGCACCCTTTCAGCCCCGTCGCATCCGGCGGACCAACATGGAGGCCCGGGCCCACATGTCATGTAACCGGCGCAACGGTTACTGCGTGCAAGGAAACCGCACCGCCACTCGCGCCAATGTCGCGTCTTCTCGACTGCGGAACCAGCACCACGACTCGAGGCAGCCCTGCGCGTGACCCAACAGTGCCAATTAAGTGCAACGATCACGGGTCAGTCAGCCGCGGGGAAAGGCGCGACGGTCGACATGACCAATGGCGGACCGGCAGTAATTGCAGCAGCAGGCGGGCGGAAGCAGCGGTCCAATCACCTACAAGCTCGCATCCTCTCCTGAAATGGCAGAGGAGTCCCCTCCCACGGAGTAAAGACGACGCGCCCGTGTTCCGTTCCTCGAACGGCTCGTGCACGCGCAACAGACGCCCCGCGAATCGCCCGTCCCGTCGCATTAACTCCTTGGCAGGGCAAGCGACACCTCCGGCAGGAGAAGCGGGCGTCGTTTCGTCTCCGCCATAATGACCGCGTCAAAAAAGGTGCGCCACCTTATTTAAATTCATGTCCTTTTTCTTTCCCTCTCTCTCTCTTGCCACAGCGACCGGGAAAGGGGGATATTTCGAAAAAAGATTCTTCCCAGCGAAGGAAACGGGCCCCCGAGCCCTCTTACTGATCAGGGGTTCGAAGGCTGGCCCCTCGGAAGGGTTCGACAGCCGCCCCAGAGCACGCAGAGTGAGGGATGACCCTAGGTACGTCTGTTACATGGCCGAGGCTCGGGCTACGCTCCCGAGGTACCCTAGGACATTTCCGAGACCTGCGGAAACGATTTGTAATGGAATCCCACCGGAGGGAGGCATCGAGCCCTCGGACCCTATCGAAAGGGTCCGGTTCCAGCAAATCACCTGCAGGTACTTTTGGAGCGCGCCTCTAGGCCACTAGCCGACCCTTAACGAACAGGGCACGGGCGTCCACTCGGATCACCCGTTAGCAACTCACTGGAAACACCATGTTCGGCGCCCCCCGAGGGCAACATGGCGCTTTTCCCCCCTTCCTCCTTGCGGAAAGGCGACGAAGGGGCGTATAATAATAGTCGAGACAGTCCTTGATCGTCCTCTCGCTCCGTGCAGAGGCTCGGGGGCTGCTCTCACAACCTGGCTATGGCCAAACTGTTGACAGCGTCAACAAACCAACCTAAAAACTCGGAACCTGACCATGCACCCGGGCTACAGCCAGGCCGCATGAGGGAACAACCAGGCCGGCCGAGGCATCACGAAAAGCATTAAGACCTCAGAGGAGTCAAACCACTCCTCCGAGGCCTCGGGGGCTACACCCGGCGGGTGCGCTCGCGCGCACCCCCCGGTAGGGATGAAAGTGGTAATCTGAACTGTTAGGACAAATTTAATATTTTAAAATAGATATGTATAGAATTTGATGGTGATCTTGTGTTATGTTCTCAAGCACATTATTATAAATAAGAATAAAATATTATATAAATTGTTTTATGTATTATTTGCTCCCTACAACAAAAAAAAGTTGAAAAATTTACCGAATTTGTTTTCGAATCCATACCGAATTTTATATCTATCATTTAAGAAAATATATGATGAATTTGAGGATTAACTTTTATGAATCTTTACAAGCTCAATGTTATAAACAAGAATACAAATTTGTATAGTGCATAATATATCCTATTTATTCGCAATCAAAGAAAAACGACCAAAAAACCGATTACCGAATAAATACCGTTTCCGACCGTTTTCATCACTACCCACCGGAACAAAATATAACCGAGAAAGGCCGGTCCCCTCACAAAAAATGCGGCAAACCCTCCAAGCGAGTACCAACACTCCCTTCGATGCTCGGGGGCTACTGTCGGGTATTGTAATTAGGGGTATTCCCAACACTCCTAAACACGGCTGGTAACCACCCTCAGCACAAACCGCAGAGATTGATGGGTACGGTTCAGGTCAAGGCCTCGTCTACCAAGGGATGCAATCTCGCCTCGCCCGAGCCCGGCCTCGGGCGGGAACAGTAGTCCCGGACGAATTCACGCCTCGCCCGAGGGCCTCCTCAGGCGGTGGGCACACCCTCGACTTGCCCGAAGCCCAGCTCGGGCAGGCTTCGTTGTGAAGCAACCTTGGCCAAATCGCCTCACTAACCGACCGTATCGCATGCACATTTAATGCGGGGATCGCCTGACACCTTATCCTGACACGCGCGCCTCAGTCGGCAAGGTCGAAGTGACCGCAGTCACTTCGCCCTTTCACTGACCGACCTGACAGGAAAACAGTGCCGCTCGCCCCGCTCCGACTGCTGTGCCACCCACCGGGGTAAGACTGACAACAGCCGAGTTCAGCCTCGGGCGCAACAGGAAGCTCCGCCTCGCCCGACCTTAGGCCTCGGCCTCGGGAGATCTATGCCTCGCCCGACCCCAGGACTCGGCCTCAGCCTCGGCCTCGGGAGGAATCGCGTCCTCGCCCGACCCCAGCCTCGGCCTCAGGAGAAGTCTCCGCCTCGCCCGACCTTGGGCTCGGACCGACCGCACCACAGGTGATACATCATTACCCTACCCCTAGCTAGCTCAGGCTACGAGGGAACAAGACCGGCGTCCCATCTGGCTCACCCCGGTAACAGGTAATGATGGTTCCCCGCGTGCGTCCATGACGTCGGTGGTTCTCAGCCCCCTACGGAAGCAAGGAGACATCAGCAGGATCCTAGCCGCACCGCCAGCTGTGCTTCTACAGGGCTCAGGCACTTCTCCGACGGCCACGTTATCGCGTACATAGGGCTCAAGCACTTCTCCGACAGCCACGTTGGCATGTACACAGGGCTTAGGCACTTCTCTGCCAGACACGTTAGCGCATAGCTACACCCCCCATTGTACATCTAGACCCTCTCCTTGCATCTATAAAAGGGAGGTCCAGGGCCTTCCTGCGGAGGGGGTCGCGCGGGGACGAGCAAACGAACTTGCTCTCTCTCTCTCTCTCTCTCTCTCGCGACGCTTGTAACCCCTACTACGAGCACCCCCCCGGTGCGAGATAATACAAGCCGCATTCCCCCTTTGTGTTCCATCTTGCACCAACCCATCTAGGCAGGGGCACGCAACGATAAATTCACTGGTCGGCTCGGTTGAGGGTCCCCCGGGTCCGAAACGCCGACATTAGTCATTGGTGGCTTGCGCTACCGACACCATTGATGATCAAACTCGTAGTAGGGGTTACAAGCAGCCGAGAGAGGGAGGAGAGGCTACTAGATCTCTTATCGGGGTGGAAGTGGAGCTTAGAAGCTACAAGGTGGAATCCTAGCTAAGTCTTGGCTTGACGGGACTCTGGCCTCATGGTCCTCGTCGGTGCTCCTCCTCCTCCTGTTGGTACTTGTGGGTTCGTCTCCGTCTAAAGGCGTCCGGTTGTCTCCTAGTCCGTCCTTTTGTCCCTTGATCGGGCCCTTGCCTAGGGGCCAGCCTTTCCCTTTTATAGGCCGGGAGAGGGGTCAGCAAACGGTGGCTTCTCTCGGAAGGAGCCGTAAGGCAGGGGTAAAACCAACGTTTTACCCCGGGTGAGGCCACGTGTACTCGTGGGGCCTGGGGCCGCCTAGTTGTCTCGTATTTATCCTGGTGGATGACGTGGGGGCAGCGATAGTCTTAGACACCATCATTCGGGCTACGCTCACCTCTAGCTTCTATACCCTCGAGCTCAGCACGACCCGTCGTGGAGTGCCCTGCGGGAGGTCTGCGCACTCAGGCCTAGTCCGGTCGGCCATAAGTGCGCCTAGACCGAGGGACACGTAGGCCATTAATGCACCGTAGCCCGGGTGCTCGTAGGTCATGAGTGATTTGCGGCTCGAGGGGTCTGTAGATCATGAGTGAGAAGCGTACCGGCGACCACGCTGTGGCTCGGTGCCAGGCATGGTTAATGCGGCCAGTCATTTATGGTGGGTCAGTTCAGGGCCGTGGCGTGGGATCCACTCAAGTGGTTCCCTTCCGACACACCTGTCCTCTCTTGTCAGGCTCCGCCATGCCCGGCCCCGGGCTCGATGCCGCAGGGTTCGACAGGAGGCGGGTCCTTCCAGGGTTGTCATGCCTGTCTCTTCCGACTGACTAACGAGCCCTAGCAATCAGGGGCTCTTTCCTCAGCGCGCTCACTGGCCGGCGGGTCCCAAGGACCGGGGATCATTTCCCTGACAAAAACGTAAATTCAAACTCAGCTCATAAAATTTAACTTACTATTCTTCCAACAAGTATAATTTTAAACAATGCTAAAATAAGTATGTATACTTAAGAAACTACAAAAAATAATAAAAGAAAACACCGTGTTCAACCAAATCGTCCCAAACGGTCCACAACCGACCGCATACGGACCTAACACTGTAGGTCTGGCCTGCACCACACGTAAGCTCCCTCGCGCCCAAGCCTACAACCTTGGACTAAGCTAGAAAGGTATATTCCTGCTTGGGCCAAATCAAGCCTAACCCCTCTTGGGAGAATGAGTCATTGCCTTCAATTCAACGGTTAACATGAACTTACACATATATAAAAGACAGAATTGATCGCGTCCTAAAACCCTAAATCATTCTCTCACTCCCATAGCTCAATTTGCTCTCCGACCTCGAGCACATGTTCTTTCTTCGCCCTGATCGTCCTCCAGTGAGAGAGAGAGAGAGACAACAAAGTGGAGATGGTGCCCATGCAGCGCCTCATCGACGTGCACACACATCTATAAGGGCGAACACCACCGTTGAGGGGCCTAATGGTGGTGCTCTAAAGCCGTGTGCAACTGTGTGACTATGTTGTTGCTTCTTCCTTGTTGTTGGTGACCCAACGATCGAGGTAGGCACATATAAGCCATCTCTTCCTCGTATGACTCAGAATATGATTAGTCGAGAGTAGGGTTTCTAAATTTAGGAGATTTCCTTAAAACGACTATTTGAACTTTAATTTCTCTTTTTCTACATGTTAAAGGAGTAAATCTTGACCAGACATGAGAGTAGGGTTTCTAGCATTAATGCATTATGTTGTGCTGACGCTGCTCTGCAGTTTTTTTTTTCTTAGTGCTTAAGTAGCAGCTGGTGCAGTCGTTTTCCATAGAAGTTTATGAGACAGTGAGAAGCGAAGTCGCATTTCAAACGATGTCGCCTCTTTGCTGTGGGTTGTAGGATATCGATCGCCATTGAATTGATCTCGCTCTCCTTTAACCCAGCCATGTACATGTACATCACGGTCTCGTATGGTCCAATGGTTCCGTCGTTCTTTCCTTGGGTATTTATTTGCAAATCGTTTCCGGAGAACTGATTGATGTAAACGTGCTTTGCAATCTCACAAACAATGATCGATACAAGTGGTCTCTTTTTTTCTTTAAAAAAAAGGTAAACGCGATGATGTTACAGCGGGAAGTGCACTAGAGATCTTTTCACAGTTTTTTACATTTTGCCTATGCGTTAAAAGTGAAAAAAGCATATGCAGTTGGTTTTATGTTAAGATCATCCTAATTTCAGCTATCCTGTTTGCTAGCTTCTATGAAAGTAGAAGAAAGCAAGTGATGAAGTGACAACTTAAGTCTAGACGACACGGAAGATGTGATCGACATCTCTCTCGAAAGAGCTGACATCGTCCTTGCTTGCTTCTGCTTTGTTGATGAGAGTCGCGCTACATACGGCTTTGTCAGTGTGTTTCGGAGATCATTCCGTGATTGTTTGTATTTTCTTGGGAGGAAAAACTATTTATGTTATGCATCTCACAAATATTTCTTGTTGGTTGCACAAGATTAAAAATTGAATTACTGTAAGGTCTATTTGGATCTCATTATTTTAGAGGAATTAGAATTTACTTAATAGGATAGACTATTTAGTTTAGAATTTGACGTTCCACCACTTTTTAAAGTTTAAATATAAGTCTATCCCAAATTTATAGAGTGGATGGATGGAAATTGAGTTTATGTATCTCCAAGTTATGATTCTATTCTGCAATTTATACCACGTTGTTTAGCTCGCTCTCCTATAGTGAAAATATAGCATATAAATATCTTCCGATCAATAATTATACATAAATATATTCCGCATAAAATTATATTGACTTAATTGATATATGTTTAAATTATTATTATTAGAATGAAATTCAATTTCAAGGATCCAAACGAGCCCAAGTCAATTTTAAAGGCAACTCATTGTTTGTTCAATCATCTCATGTTTACGTGATACTGCATCAGACCAACTATAAGACAACACTAACGCACTTGTCCAAGATCAACTGATTTGTAGTAGTTCGTTCCAAATTTAAAAGTTTCATTGCTACCTTAAGATCTGTTTGATTCGGCCATGAGCCATAAGAAAGGTGAAAACCAAAAGTAGATCTAAGAAGCTGCAAAATTTATACTACAAGAAAACAGCTTCTGATTCTACTCACCTACTCTCTCTGATTCAAAATAGTTGATGTTCTCTTTTTTTTTTTGAAGAGACAACTATTTTTAATTTTAACCAAGTATATACAAGAAAAATATTAATATTTATAGTGTATTATTAGTATAGTTAGATAAACCCTTGAATCTATTTTTATAATAAATTTATTTAAAGATATAAATGTTGCTAATGTTTTTTACAGATCTAGTTAAAATAAATTAAGAAAGCTTGACCGGTATGAATATCATTTTTTAGATAATGGAAAACCTTCCCGCTTCTGCGTTTCCGCACACAGCGTACAATATTACAGACTAAAACCAACTATTGTTGAAAAAAGCTTAAAAAGCGTACTACATTAATCAAAGAGGACAGAGACTATAATTATATTTCCATCTATTATAACTCGTGAAAAGCTTCATGGCTGCTACCTCCAAGTTGAAGCTCACTAAAAGGAAATTATCTCTCGCCTTCCTCGGTCTACAACCACGCCCAATATCTTAACCAGTATGCTTCTCTAAAGGTAGCCGATAAAAAAGAGTTATATTTTGCATTGTTAAAGCAAATTTCATTTCGACATCACCAAATCGACCAGCATAAAGTTGCTGCACCTACTAAAATAATACGCCTTTCTTTTAAAGAAGTCCTAGACAACCATTTTAGAAACATATGTTCAAACGAGGTAGATGGTTTTAGTCCAGTAACTATCTGAACTACCCTCCAAATGTTTTTAGCATGGTAGCAATTAAAAAGGATATGGTTAATGGTTTAATTACTATTAAAAAGCAACAAATTTGACTACATGTCCAGTTTCTTTTAGATAAATTGTCCTTTGTTAGTATGACACCTTGTTGCATATACCGAACAAAAATTTTAATCTTAAGTGGCACTTTCAATTTCCAAATTATTTTGTGCCTAAATGTGACATCTTGGTTCATAACAAATTGGTACATCGAGTGAACTGTAAATTTTCCACTTGTATGTAAACTCCAATAGAAATGTCACTTTCCTCATTCAAATTAACATGAGCTACATTTGTCACCAACGCTTGCCATTCAATGACTTTATCACCCACTAAAGCCCTCCTAAATGACAAATTAAAAGGCAATGCCGACAAAACCGAATTCACTGTTGCATGTGGTTTGCGGGCAACTGTAAAAAGTTGTGGGTATGACTCGCAAAGAGGTCTTTGACCCAACCATATGTCTTCCTAGTATTTAGCTTGTAACAAATGTAGCATTTGATTTTTTTAGCAGAAATACTTTGAAGCTCAAACTCAAACCCTTGCGTCGTCAACTAATTTGTAATACTTTTGTACCACAAGTTTCATTGCGAGCTTCATCTCTCTTTCCTTTTTGTCATTTTGTATCACCTTAGATATGACATATATTCTTTCAACTTTACATTGTGGTTTTTGCCTAACATGGTGGAGCCAACTTATCTAATGCCACTAGTTAGATCCCTTTTCTAATTGCACCTTGAGTTATGAGTTACCGGCCATCAAAAAGCCCATAATAATATCAGTTGAAGGATTTTTTTCCTTAAAAAATAGAGGCATAGGGCAAAAACCGAAAAACCAGTGAAGTAGAAAGTGTTGGAAATTTAACAAGGTCTAAGATTAATTTGATAATACAGCATAAAAAGTAAAACCTAGATCTATTGGCAAATAGTATCCATGACATTAGAACAGATCTGAACTAACTCAACAAGATTAATACATAAAAGAGGAATCGATAACTGATCTAACCATAAGACCGTCATCGCAATAAACTGAATATGCATATTTACTTACAGTGATTTCCACGAGTGTTGGTGAGGAACATGAGCGGACGTGCGCGAAGCACTTCCCAAAAACCTGATTCGTCGACACCCGTGCAGGTCGTCAAAACGCCGACGGTGGTTCGAAGACACCGCTCTCCCTTAATCTGTTGCACGGCAGACGAAGGGGCGACAGGGCAGAGAAGCGGTGGCACAGAGAATTGAGATGGAGAAGACGAGGCGGTTCTGTTTCATACCCCCTTGTCCAGCGTACATCCTCATTAAATAGAGGATCCACCTCAACTAGATAACAGTTTGATCTGCTAAATTCTAGAAACCGCCCCCGGGAATCTCTCTACGTACAACTGTCCGAAGATCTCGTACGTAACGTGCATGCCCATTACTTCCGGTTGACGTGGCAGTTTAGGTGTGGTATTTGATAACAAAATAAACAAAAGACAAAAATTAAATTGTCATTTAGAACACACCACGACGCGATCGCGCGTTGTCACAAGTCACGCGATAAATAACGCAAAATAACGCGAAACACGAGCGAGCGCACATGTGGCAGCCTCCATAGCTCTTTATTTGTCTCATATGAAGAGTAGGAAACACTCACACATATAAGTTGGTTCTATCCTATCTAGATGAGCAATATAGGACTAAAGCATCATGTCATTTCTACACACTAACTTGGTTTCCTTATTGAATTGGGCCACACACTAGTAGGCCTAATTCCAACATAAAGCCTTCAAACTAATGTACAACTCTAAACAATATATAGAGCCTGTTTGATTTAGCTTTTTCGTGACGAGATTTTCGAAGAATCTGGATACCGTTTGGTTCAAATATTTGTAACGTAATGAGTAAGTGATAACGTTAAATCATGTTTGTTTTAGTCCAACCGTAATCAGATACCATACTAAAAGTTGATACCGAACTATTCAAACTTGTTACCGCCCGTAATCGAGTGTAAACCATTACCATTACCCTTTACATTACATTTCGTGAACCAAACAGCACCTGGTTACGAAAAGAATCAATCTCCTCAAGCTAATTTACAACTCCGGACAATAAACACACGTCACACATGAATCAACGTGGAACTGTACATACTTGTTTAGATATTGTTTGGATGTCGGAGTGATTTGGTGTGTAATCGAGGGACATACAATACAACAAGCCGTAGATAACAACAATACCCGTATACGTCGATCCTTCGGAGCACCCAGCTCTGCCTTAGATTAGATTATATATAACACACCGATGACCGCTCAGCTCGATGAATCCATGCTCGTTACGCCGCCGGCGGCGGCGAAGCCCCGGACCCCGGACGACCTGAGCACGCCGTCGACGAAGGCGAGGCGGTCGGACAGCGCCCTGACGCGCTCCTGGTACTCGACGGCCTGCTCCATGGCTTCGGCCTCCAGCTCGCCGAGCTGGACGCACAGGCGCTCCTCGGCCTCCTCGGCCACGGCCAGCCGCGCCAGGGCCGTCTCCAGCTCCCGCCGCAGCCGCTCCTCCCTCGCCGCCGCCTCCGCGACCGCCCTCTCGAGCTCGGCGTTCCTCCGCCTCATCCCCTCCTCCGCGTCCCGCCCGGCTCCCGCGGCCACCTTTGTCGTCGTCGTCATGGCTATAAGATCGATCGGGAACGAGATGCTGCTAATAATACAATCTGCTCCAACGCTGTCGCTGCTAGAGGATCAAGCTTATATGTACTCTTCAAAGTATTTCAGGGGTTGGGTTGGCTTAAACTTTGGGCCTATATATATATCCTGATGCAGGCCGGAAGAATGGCGAGGCGGTGATCAGTGTGAATGACGACACGCCTGCGTCCAGATTCAATGAACTAACCGGAGCTAGAGCTAGCTAGCAGAGGTGTCGGTGTATGGGTACAGCGACGTAGCTATACATACATGGTGACGGGCCGGTGACCGCATCGTCGCCGAGAGCCATAGAAGATGACTTTGCCCCTACGTCTCTCTCTTTTCCTCGTTCGTGGTAACGCGATGGACGTGTGCGTGAATCGGTGAGCGCGTGACCAGTCTGCTAGCGAGTCAAAAACGCTGCAGGGCGATGGAGACACGTCGCTGTTTCGTTGAAACAATGGATTGTGTTGGAGAGAATCGAAGAACAAATACACGAGTGCTTCGAATTATATATAGTTGTTGCGTCATTGCATATGTGTTTCAATGTCAATGTGTGTGAAGTCAAATTTGGAATACAGGTAAGAAATTAAGTAGAGGAGTCTAGTCTAGACTTCTAGTCCGGTTGAAAAGTAATTGGGTTGAATCTCCTTTTCGGGTGTACTTAATTAATAAAAATTGTAGACGATGGTGAAACATGCTCACGTTATTCACGAGCGCACTTTGATAGTTCTGCTGATGGTGCACAAAAGAGAACATCGTTTGTCGTACGAAATATATATTCTGGAGCCATGGGGTTTTTCTCCTTCGCGTTATAATTTCTAGTTTGTTGTTGTTGTTATTTCTTCTTCGAAAGATTAATGGTTGAGACTTGAGAGGGATGGCCGCAATAGAGGTGTTCTTGACTTCTGGCACGAACGAGCGTGCATGATATGGCTGACGTGCAGATGCAAGCGACGAGAGCAAGAAAGTAAAAGCAGCGGGGACCCAAAGGATACTATTTCTAGCAGCGGGACAGGAAGGAGAAACCCGCACATTTCATCTTCGTCCTAGCTAGCTCAGGGTCTGTTTTGATATGCCGAAAAACAGTAACAGGATAGAG
This sequence comes from Zea mays, assembly GCF_902167145.1. Classification (NCBI taxonomy): domain Eukaryota; kingdom Viridiplantae; phylum Streptophyta; class Magnoliopsida; order Poales; family Poaceae; genus Zea; species Zea mays. Next base: position 24,136,616 of record NC_050100.1, on the reverse strand, counting down.
ACGTATTGTTTTATCAACTTACCGTAGGGAGTCTCTACACTATTTTATTGAATAAAGTTAAAAGTATACTTTAGACCATGTTTGGTTCTACCTCAATCCATATATATTGAGAGGGGTTTTAATACCTAGTAAGTCAAAATTTCTTCCAATCCATGTTAATTCCCTCTAATTCATATGAATTGAAAATAACTGAACAAGCTCTTACATGGAAGTTCAATCTATAGTTTTCGTATCTAGAGACCGATGGATTGACACTGCTACAATAAACCTCTACTCAAGCGGCCCAGTTAGTCTCTACACAGGCGGTTGCAGGAACCGCTTATGGTGCAATGTTTGTGATGTAAAACAACATCTCACACTATCAATCTAAAACCGTTTGTGATAGACACACATCACTGACGCTTCAGGCCAAAGGAACAGCTTGTGATACACACACATCACATGCGGTTTTTATTCCTAGCCGCTTTGTGATAACCACACATCATTAGCATGAAAATACCCTTATTTAAGTGCCAATGGGCACAACTGAGAGCACCTAGAGGGGGGGGGTGAATAGGTGATCCTGTAAAACTTCAAAACTTAAGCCACAAAAACTTATTAGGTGTTAGCACAATTATGGCCAAGTGGCTAGAGAGGAGCCAAAACACAATAACCACAAGAAATCAATCACAGAGATGACACGGTGGTTATCCCGTGGTTCGGCCAAGTACAAAACTTGCCTACTCCACGTTGTGGCGTCCCAACGGACGAGAGTTGCACTCAACTCCTCTCAAGTGATCCAATGATCAACTTGAATACCACGGTGTTCTTGCTTTTCTTTTCTCAATCCCGTTTGCGAGGAATCTCCACAACTTGGAGCCTCTCGCCCTTACAAAAGATGTTCACAGAGAATCACGGAGCAAGGGAGGGAATGAGCAACGCACACAAGACTTCAAAAGATCAGAGCAACACGCACACAAGCAGCAATAAGAGCTCACAACACAACTCAAAGAGTACACAACTCCACAAGAGCTCTATATGCTATCACAATGAATCGAATGCGCTAGATCAATGTCTTGGTGCTTAGAAAGGTTGTAGGAATGCTTGGTGTTCTCCTCCATGCGCCAAGGGGTCCCTTTTATAGCCCCAAGGCAGCTAGGAGCCGTTGGGAACAAATCTGGAAGGCCATCTTTGCCTTCTGTCTCGTGGCGCACCGGACAGTCCGGTGCACACCGGACACTGTCCGGTGCACACCGGACACTGTCCGGTGCCCGATTTGTTTCCATACACAGCGCATCCGACCGTTGCTGTCTGAGTCAGATCTGCGCACCGTTGGCGCACCGGACATGTCCGGTGCACACCGGACAGTCCGGTGTATCTTTCCGACCGTTGGCTCGGCCACGTGTCGCGCGCTGATCGCGCGGCCGACCGTTGGCCTGGCCGACCGTTGGCTCACCGGACAGTCCGGTGCACACCGGACAGTCCGGTGAATTTTAGCCGAAGTCGCCGGAGAAAAACCCGAGAGCGGCCTCTTCGGCCGAGGCGGCCTGGCGCACCGGACACTGTCCGGTGCACCACCGGACAGTCCGGTGCCCCAGACCGAAACAGCCCCTTGGCTGCACACAGCCAAGTCTTCTCTTCTCTTCTTCTTTCTGTTTCTAACACTTAGACAAATATATTAGTACACAAAACCAATGTACTAAGACTTAGAAACATACCTTTGCTCTAGATTTGCACTTTGTTCATCCATTGCATAAATTCACATTTAAGCACTTGAGTTGGCACTCAATCACCAAAATACTTAGAAATGGCCCAAGGGCACATTTCCCTTTCAATCTCCCCCTTTTTGGTGATTTATGCCAACACAACATAAAGCAACTAGAACAAGTGCAAAATCACTTCAAATGAAAACTCAAATTGGTTTTGATTCAATTTTGGCATATATGGATCATCCTTTGCCACCACTTGGTTTGTTTTTGCAAATCAAACTCAAATCTCTATCTCTAAGTCAAACACACATGTTGAAGCATAAAGAGAGTCATTTCAAAAGAGATTGATCAAAGATTTCAAAAACTCCCCCTAAGACTTAGAAACATACCTTTGCTCTAGATTTGCACTTTGTTCATCCATTGCATAAATTCACATTTAAGCACTTGAGTTGGCACTCAATCACCAAAATACTTAGAAATGGCCCAAGGGCACATTTCCCTTTCAATCTCCCCCTTTTTGGTGATTTATGCCAACACAACATAAAGCAACTAGAACAAGTGCAAAATCACTTCAAATGAAAACTCAAATTGGTTTTGATTCAATTTTGGCATATATGGATCATCCTTTGCCACCACTTGGTTTGTTTTTGCAAATCAAACTCAAATCTCTATCTCTAAGTCAAACACACATGTTGAAGCATAAAGAGAGTCATTTCAAAAGAGATTGATCAAAGATTTCAAAAACTCCCCCTAAATCCCATAATCAATACTTCTCCCCACAAGAAGCCAACTTTTGACAATAGAGACAATAAAAGCTTTTGACAAAACAACTATTTTCAAAATCTCTCAAGTGGTAGCTGATCCATTTATTGCTTTGGCCTTTATTTTCTCCCCCTTTGGCATCAAGCACCAAAACGGGATCAATCTTGGCCCTTTAACCCCATTGCCTCACCAAAATCTTCAATTAAGGGCAAATGGCAATAAGAGGTCATGAGATGGACTTGGAATAAGTTACCCTCTCATCAGAGTGCAGTGGAAGTCTTTCATGGTCCAAGTCCACCTTTTCCCTTTCAATCCTCCTTCGAGACTAAATCATCAAACTCAAGCACACGGTTAGTCTCAAAGGGTCAAGTTGTAACACATCTCCCCCTAAACAAGTGCAGCACTTTGCAACGGACTTGTGAGGTCCAGGGAGTGTTTGTACAACTTGAGCACCACAATAAGCAACAAAATGCAAAATGGAACATGATCAAAGGCATAAACACATGTATGCTACAGTTCAATCCAGGTTCCGCGAATCTAAGACATTTAGCTCACTACGCAGCTTGCAAAAGGTCTTCTCATCTAGAGGCTTGGTAAAGATATCGGCTAGCTGGTTCTCGGTGCTAACATGAAACACTTCGATATCCCCCTTTTGCTGGTGGTCTCTCAGAAAGTGATGCCGGATGTCTATGTGCTTTGTGCGGCTGTGTTCAACAGGATTTTCCGCCATGCGGATAGCACTCTCATTATCACATAGGAGTGGGACTTTGCTCAGATTGTAGCCAAAGTCCCGGAGGGTTTGCCTCATCCAAAGTAGTTGCGCGCAACACTGTCCTGCGGCAACATACTCGGCCTCAGCGGTGGATAGGGCAACGGAAGTTTGTTTCTTAGAATTCCATGACACTAGGGACCTTCCTAAGAACTGGCACGTCCCCGATGTACTCTTCCTATCGACCTTACATCCAGCATAGTCGGAGTCTGAGTATCCAACTAAGTCAAAGGTAGACCCCTTTGGATACCAGAGCCCGAAGCAAGGCGTAGCAACCAAATATCTAAGAATTCGCTTCACCGCCACTAAGTGACATTCCTTAGGGTCGGATTGAAATCTAGCACACATGCATACGCTAAGCATAATATCCGGTCTACTAGCACATAAATAAAGCAAAGAACCTATCATGGACCGGTATGCTTTTTGATCAACGGACTTACCTCCTTTGTTGAGGTCAGTGTGTCCGTCGGTTCCCATCGGAGTCTTTGCGGGCTTGGCGTCCTTCATCCCAAACTGCTTCAGCAGATCTTGCGTGTACTTTGTTTGAGAGATGAAGGTGCCGTCCTTGAGTTGCTTCACTTGGAACCCAAGGAAGTAGTTCAACTCGCCCATCATCGACATCTCGAATTTCTGCGTCATCACCCTACTAAACTCTTCACAAGACTTTTGGTTAGTAGAACCAAATATTATGTCATCGACATAAATTTGGCACACAAACAAATCACCATCACATGTCTTTGTAAAAAGAGTTGGATCGGCTTTCCCAACCTTGAAAGCATTAGCAAGTAGAAAGTCTCTAAGGCATTCATACCATGCTCTTGGGGCTTGCTTAAGTCCATAGAGCGCCTTAGAGAGCTTACACACATGGTCGGGGTACCGTTCATCCTCGAAGCCAGGGGGTTGCTCCACGTACACCTCCTCCTTGATTGGCCCGTTGAGGAAAGCGCTCTTCACATCCATTTGGTACAACCTGAAAGAATGGTGAGCGGCATATGCTAGCAAGATACGAATTGACTCTAGCCTAGCCACAGGAGCAAAAGTCTCCTCAAAGTCCAAACCTGCGACTTGGGCATAACCTTTTGCCACAAGTCGAGCCTTGTTCCTCGTCACCACCCCGTGCTCGTCCTGTTTGTTGCGGAACACCCACTTGGTTCCCACAACATTTTGCTTCGGACGAGGCACCAGTGTCCAAACTTCATTGCGCTTGAAGTTGTTAAGCTCCTCCTGCATGGCCAATACCCAGTCCGGATCTAGCAAGGCCTCCTCTACCCTGAAAGGCTCAATAGAAGAGACAAAGGAGTAATGCTCACAAAAATTAACTAATCGAGATCGAGTAGTTACTCCCTTGCTAATATCACCCAGAATTTGGTCGACGGGATGATCCCTTTGAATCATCGCTCGAACTTGGGTTGGAGGTGCCAGTTGCGCTTCTTCCTCCATAACTTGATCACCTTGTGCTCCCCCTTGATCAATCGCCTCCTCTTGAGGTACCTGTACGTCACCTTCGGTTGGGGGATTCACCATAGTTGAGGAAGAAGGTTGATCTCGTTCATCTTGTTCCTGTGGCCGCACTTCTCCAATCGCCATGGTTCGTATAGCGGCCGTCGGAACATCTTCTTCATCTACATCATCACAATCAACAACTTGCTCTCTTGGAGAGCCATTAGTCTCATCAAATACAACGTCGCTAGAGACTTCAACCAAACCCGATGATTTGTTGAAGACTCTATACGCCTTTGTATTTGAGTCATAACCTAACAAAAACCCTTCTACAACTTTGGGAGCAAACTTAGAATTTCTACCTTTCTTCACTAGAATGTAGCACTTGCTCCCAAATACACGAAAGTAAGATACATTGGGTTTGTTACCGGTTAGTAGCTCATACGACGTCTTCTTGAGGAGGCGATGAAGGTAGACCCTGTTGATGGCGTGGCAAGCCGTGTTCACGGCTTCCGTCCAAAAGCACTCGGGGGTCTTGAACTCTCCTAGCATCGTCCTCGCCATATCGATGAGCGTCCTGTTCTTTCTCTCTACCACACCATTTTGCTGTGGTGTGTAGGGAGCGGAGAACTCATGCTTGATCCCTTCTTCTTCAAGGAATTCCTCCACTTGAAGATTCTTGAACTCGGACCCGTTGTCGCTCCTTATCTTCTTCACTTTGAGCTCAAACTCATTTTGAGCTCTCCTGAGGAAGCGTTTGAGGGTCCCTTGGGTTTCGGACTTTTCCTGCAAAAAGAACACCCAAGTGAAGCGGGAAAAATCATCTACAATAACTAGACCATACTTACTTCCTCCTATGCTCAGATAGGCGACGGGTCCGAAGAGGTCCATATGCAGCATCTCCAAGGGTCTTGATGTCGTCATCACATTTTTGGTGTGATGAGAGCCTCCCACCTGTTTCCCTGCTTGACAGGCTGCACAAGGTCTATCTTTTTCGAATTGAACATTAGTTAGACCTATCACGTGTTCTCCCTTTAGAAGTTTGTGAAGGTTCTTCATCCCTACATGTGCTAAGCGGCGATGCCACAGCCAACCCATGCTAGTCTTAGCTATTAAGCATGCATCTAGACCAGCCTCTTCTTTTGCAAAATCAACTAAATAAAGTTTGCCGTCTAATACACCCTTAAAAGCTAGTGAACCATCACTTCTTCTAAAGACAGACACATCTACATTTGTAAATAGACAGTTATATCCCATATGACATAATTGACTAACAGATAGTAAATTATATCCAAGACTCTCTACTAAAAATACATTAGAGATAGAATGCTCATTAGAAATTGCAATTTTACCTAATCCTTTTACCTTGCCTTGATTCCCATCACCGAATATAATTGAATCTTGGGAATCCTTATTCTTGACGTAGGAGGTGAACATCTTCTTCTCCCCCGTCATATGGTTTGTGCATCCGCTGTCGATAATCCAGCTTGAACCCCCGGATGCATAAACCTGCAAGGCAAATTTAGGCTTGGGACTTAGGTACCCAACTCATGTTGGGTCCTACAAGGTTAGTGCAAATATCCTTAGGGACCCAAATGCAAGTTTTGTCTCCCTTGCATTTTGCCCCTAACTTCCTAGCAACTATTTTCTTATCCTTTCTACAAATAGCAAAGGAAGCATTTAAAGCACAATAAATTGTAGAAGGTTCATTTACTACTTTCCTAGGAGCATTATGAACAACATTTCTCCTAGGCATTTGATGAACAACATTTCTTCTAAGCACATTTCTACCAGGCATAACATGAGAACTAGAAGCAGTCATAGCATAAGAGTCATAAGCATGTGAACCAAAAACATCATGACCTCTAAAAGCATTTCTAGAATATCTCCTATCATGATATAAAAAGGCATGGTTCTTTTTAGCACTAGTAACCATAGGAGCCTTCCCTTTCTCCTTAGTGGGAATGGGAGCCTTATGGCTTGTTAAGTTCTTGACTTCCCTCTTGAAGCCAAGTCCATCCTTAATTGAGGGATGTCTTCCTATTGTGTAAGCATCCCTTGCAAATTTTAACTTATCAAATTCACTTTTGCTAGTCTTAAGTTGGGCATTAAGACTAGCCACTTCATTATTTAACTTTGCAATAGAAGCTATGTGTTCACTACAAGCATCAATATCAAAGTCTTTACATCTATTGCAAATAACAACATTTTCTACACAAGTTGTTGATTTACTAGCTATTTCTATCTTAGCATTCAACTCATCGTTAATGCTCTTTAATTTTGAAATTGTCTCATGGCATGAAGATAATTCACAAGTAAGCATTTCATTTCTTTTAACTTCTAGAGCATGAGATTTTTGAGCTTCTAAAAATTTATCATGTTCTTCATACAATAAATCTTCTTGTTTCTCTAAGAGTTTATCCTTCTCATTCAATGCATCAATTAATTTATTAATTTTGCCAATCGTAATTCTATCTAGACCTTTAAATAAACTAGAATAGTCTATTTCATCATCGTCACTAGAATCATCATCACTAGAAGAAGCATAAGTAGAGTTTCGAGTACTTACTTTCTTCTCCTTAGCCATGAGACACGTGTGACGCTCGTTGGGGAAGAGGGCCGATTTGTTGAAGGCGGTGGCGGCGAGTCCCTCATTGTCGGAGTCGGAGGAGGAGCAATCCGAATCCCACTCCTTGCCTATATGCGCCTCGCCCTTGGCTTTCTTGTAGTGCTTCTTCTTCTCCCTTTTGTTCCCCTTTTCCTGGTCACTTTCATTATCAGGACAGTTAGCAATAAAGTGACCAAGCTTACCGCATTTGAAGCATGATCGCTTCCCCTTGGTCTTAGTCTTGCTCGGCTGTCCATTGCGACCCTTTAGCACCGTCTTGAATCTCTTGATAATGAGGGCCATTTCTTCATCATTAAGACCGGCCGCCTCAATTTGCGCCACCTTGCTGGGTAGCGCCTCCTTGTTCCTTGTGGCTTTGAGAGCAAAAGGTTGCGACTCGTTGATCGGTCCATTCAAGGAGTCGTCCACATACCTTGCCTCCTTGATCATCATTCGCCCGCTGACGAATTTTCCTAGGACTTCTTCGGGCGACATTTTGGTGTACCTGGGATTCTCACGAATATTATTCACCAAATGAGGATCAAGAACGGTAAAGGACCTGAGCATTAGTCGGACGATGTCGTGGTCCGTCCATCGCGTGCTTCCGTAGCTCCTTATTTTGTTGATAAGGGTCTTGAGCCGGTTGTATGTCTGAGTTGGCTCCTCGCCCCTTATCATCGCGAACCGTCCAAGCTCGCCTTCCACCAACTCCGTTTTGGTGAGCAAGGTAACATCATTCCCTTCATGAGAGATCTTGAGGGTGTCCCATATCTGCTTGGCGTTATCCAAGCCGCTCACTTTGTTATATTCATCCCTGCACAATGAAGCTAGAAGAACAGTGGTAGCTTGTGCATTCTTATGGATTTGCTCATTAATGAATGAAGGGCTATCTGAGCTATCAAATTTCATTCCACTTTCCACAATCTCCCAAATGCTTGGATGGAGAGAAAATAGGTGAGTACGCATTTTGTGACTCCAAAATCCGTAATCCTCTCCATCAAAGTGAGGAGGCTTGCCAATTGGAATGGGGAGCAAATGAGCATTTGAGCTATATGGAATGCGCGAATAATCAAAAGAAAAGTTTGAGTTAACCGTCTTTTGTTTGTCGTGGTCGTCGTCCTTTTGGGAAGAAGAGGACTCATCGCTGTCGTAGTAGACGATCTCCTTGATGCGTCTTGTCTTCTTCTTCTTCCCATCTTTTCGCTTGTGGCCTGAGCCCGAGTCATTGGACTTGTCATCCCTTGGCTCGTTGACGAAGGACTCCTTCTCCTTGTCGTTGATCACGATTCCCTTCCCCTTAGGATCCATCTCTTTGGGCGGTTAGTCCCTTTCTTGAAGAGAACGGCTCTGATACCAATTGAGAGCACCTAGAGGGGGGGGTGAATAGGTGATCCTGTAAAACTTCAAAACTTAAGCCACAAAAACTTATTAGGTGTTAGCACAATTATGGCCAAGTGGCTAGAGAGGAGCCAAAACACAATAACCACAAGAAATCAATCACAGAGATGACACGGTGGTTATCCCGTGGTTCGGCCAAGTACAAAACTTGCCTACTCCACGTTGTGGCGTCCCAACGGACGAGAGTTGCACTCAACTCCTCTCAAGTGATCCAATGATCAACTTGAATACCACGGTGTTCTTGCTTTTCTTTTCTCAATCCCGTTTGCGAGGAATCTCCACAACTTGGAGCCTCTCGCCCTTACAAAAGATGTTCACAGAGAATCACGGAGCAAGGGAGGGAATGAGCAACGCACACAAGACTTCAAAAGATCAGAGCAACACGCACACAAGCAGCAATAAGAGCTCACAACACAACTCAAAGAGTACACAACTCCACAAGAGCTCTATATGCTATAACAATGAATCGAATGCGCTAGATCAATGTCTTGGTGCTTAGAAAGGTTGTAGGAATGCTTGGTGTTCTCCTCCATGCGCCAAGGGGTCCCTTTTATAGCCCCAAGGCAGCTAGGAGCCGTTGGGAACAAATCTGGAAGGCCATCTTTGCCTTCTGTCTCGTGGCGCACCGGACAGTCCGGTGCACACCGGACACTGTCCGGTGCCCGATTTGTTTCCATACACAGCGCATCCGACCGTTGCTGTCTGAGTCAGATCTGCGCACCGTTGGCGCACCGGACATGTCCGGTGCACACCGGACAGTCCGGTGTATCTTTCCGACCGTTGGCTCGGCCACGTGTCGCGCGCCGATCGCGCGGCCGACCGTTGGCCTGGCCGACCGTTGGCTCACCGGACAGTCCGGTGCACACCGGACAGTCCGGTGAATTTTAGCCGAAGTCGCCGGAGAAAAACCCGAGAGCGGCCTCTTCGGCCGAGGCGGCCTGGCGCACCGGACACTGTCCGGTGCACCACCGGACACTGTCCGGTGCACCACCGGACACTGTCCGGTGCACCACCGGACAGTCCGGTGCCCCAGACCGAAACAGCCCCTTGGCTGCACACAGCCAAGTCTTCTCTTCTCTTCTTCTTTCTGTTTCTAACACTTAGACAAATATATTAGTACACAAAACCAATGTACTAAGACTTAGAAACATACCTTTGCTCTAGATTTGCACTTTGTTCATCCATTGCATAAATTCACATTTAAGCACTTGAGTTGGCACTCAATCACCAAAATACTTAGAAATGGCCCAAGGGCACATTTCCCTTTTCTTTTGATTATTCGCGCATTCCATATAGCTCAAATGCTCATTTGCTCCCCATTCCACTTGGCAAGCCTCCTCACTTTGATGGAGAGGATTACGGATTTTGGAGTCACAAAATGCGTACTCACCTATTTTCTCTCCATCCAAGCATTTGGGAGATTGTGGAAAGTGGAATGAAATTTGATAGCTCGGATAGCCCTTCATTCATTAATGAGCAAATCCATAAGAATGCACAAGCTACCACTGTTCTTCTAGCTTCATTGTGCAGGGATGAATATAACAAAGTGAGCGGCTTGGATAACGCCAAGCAGATATGGGACACCCTCAAGATCTCTCATGAAGGGAATGACGTTACCTTGCTCACCAAAACGGAGTTGGTGGAAGGCGAGCTTGGACGGTTCGCGATGATAAGGGGCGAGGAGCCAACTCAGACATACAACCGGCTCAAGACCCTTATCAACAAAATAAGGAGCTACGGAAGCACGCGATGGACGGACCACGACGTCGTCCGACTAATGCTCAGGTCCTTTACCGTTCTTGATCCTCATTTGGTGAATAATATTCGTGAGAATCCCAGGTACACCAAAATGTCGCCCGAAGAAGTCCTAGGAAAATTCGTCAGCGGGCGAATGATGATCAAGGAGGCAAGGTATGTGGACGACGCCTTGAATGGACCGATCAACGAGCCGCAACCTTTTGCTCTCAAAGCCACAAGGAACAAGGAGGCGCTACCCAGCAAGGTGGCGCAAATTGAGGCGGCCGGTCTTAATGATGAAGAAATGGCCCTCATTATCAAGAGATTCAAGACGGTGCTAAAGGGTCGCAATGGACAGCCGAGCAAGACTAAGACCAAGGGGAAGCGATCATGCTTCAAATGCGGTAAGCTTGGTCACTTTATTGCTAACTGTCCTGATAATGAAAGTGACCAGGAAAAGGGGAACAAAAGGGAGAAGAAGAAGCACTACAAGAAAGCCAAGGGCGAGGCGCATATAGGCAAGGAGTGGGATTCGGATTGCTCCTCCTCCGACTCCGACAATGAGGGACTCGCCGCCACCGCCTTCAACAAATCGGCCCTCTTCCCCAACGAGCGTCACACGTGTCTCATGGCTAAGGAGAAGAAAGTAAGTACTCGAAACTCTACTTATGCTTCTTCTAGTGATGATGATTCTAGTGACGATGATGAAATAGACTATTCTAGTTTATTTAAAGGTCTAGATAGAATTACGATTGGCAAAATTAATAAATTAATTGATGCATTGAATGAGAAGGATAAACTCTTAGAGAAACAAGAAGATTTATTGTATGAAGAACATGATAAATTTTTAGAAGCTCAAAAATCTCATGCTCTAGAAGTTAAAAGAAATGAAATGCTTACTTGTGAATTATCTTCATGCCATGAGACAATTTCAAAATTAAAGAGCATTAACGATGAGTTGAATGCTAAGATAGAAATAGCTAGTAAATCAACAACTTGTGTAGAAAATGTTGTTATTTGCAATAGATGTAAAGACTTTGATATTGATGCTTGTAGTGAACACATAGCTTCTATTGCAAAGTTAAATAATGAAGTGGCTAGTCTTAATGCCCAACTTAAGACTAGCAAAAGTGAATTTGATAAGTTAAAATTTGCAAGGGATGCTTACACAATAGGAAGACATCCCTCAATTAAGGATGGACTTGGCTTCAAGAGGGAAGTCAAGAACTTAACAAGCCATAAGGCTCCCATTCCCACTAAGGAGAAAGGGAAGGCTCCTATGGTTACTAGTGCTAAAAAGAACCATGCCTTTTTATATCATGATAGGAGATATTCTAGAAATGCTTTTAGAGGTCATGATGTTTTTGGTTCACATGCTTATGACTCTTATGCTATGACTGCTTCTAGTTCTCATGTTATGCCTGGTAGAAATGTGCTTAGAAGAAATGTTGTTCATCAAATGCCTAGGAGAAATGTTGTTCATAATGCTCCTAGGAAAGTAGTAAATGAACCTTCTACAATTTATTGTGCTTTAAATGCTTCCTTTGCTATTTGTAGAAAGGATAAGAAAATAGTTGCTAGGAAGTTAGGGGCAAAATGCAAGGGAGACAAAACTTGCATTTGGGTCCCTAAGGATATTTGCACTAACCTTGTAGGACCCAACATGAGTTGGGTACCTAAGTCCCAAGCCTAAATTTGCCTTGCAGGTTTATGCATCCGGGGGTTCAAGCTGGATTATCGACAGCGGATGCACAAACCATATGACGGGGGAGAAGAAGATGTTCACCTCCTACGTCAAGAATAAGGATTCCCAAGATTCAATTATATTCGGTGATGGGAATCAAGGCAAGGTAAAAGGATTAGGTAAAATTGCAATTTCTAATGAGCATTCTATCTCTAATGTATTTTTAGTAGAGAGTCTTGGATATAATTTACTATCTGTTAGTCAATTATGTCATATGGGATATAACTGTCTATTTACAAATGTAGATGTGTCTGTCTTTAGAAGAAGTGATGGTTCACTAGCTTTTAAGGGTGTATTAGACGGCAAACTTTATTTAGTTGATTTTGCAAAAGAAGAGGCTGGTCTAGATGCATGCTTAATAGCTAAGACTAGCATGGGCTGGCTGTGGCATCGCTGCTTAGCACATGTAGGGATGAAGAACCTTCACAAACTTCTAAAGGGAGAACACGTGATTGAAAGGGAAATGTGCCCTTGGGCCATTTCTAAGTATTTTGGTGATTGAGTGCAAACACAAGGGCCTAAATGTGAAAATATGCTCATGGATGAACAAAGTGTAAATCACAAGTAAAGGTATGTTTCTAAGCCTTAGTACATTAGTTTTGTGTACTAACATCTTGTCTAAGTGTTAGAAACAGGAGAAAGAAGAAAAGAAAAGAAGTGGAGAGTGGCTGTGTACAGCCAAAGGCTGCTTCGGGCTGGGGCACCGGACTGTCCGGTGTGCACCGGACAGTGTCCGGTGCGCCAGATCAGCGCAGCGCAAACCAGCCGCTCTCGGGTTTTTCTCCGGCGACTTCGGCTAAAATTCACCGGACTGTCCGGTGTGCACCGGACTGTCCGGTGAGCCAACGGTCGGCCGGGCCAACGGTCGGCCGCGCGATCGGCGCGCGACACGTGGCCGAGCCAACGGTCGGAAGGGAGCACCGGACTGTCCGGTGTGCACCGGACTGTCCGGTGCGCCAGATCTGCAACGGTCGGCAACGGTCGGCTTCGCTTTCTATGGAAACAAATCGGGCACCGGACAGTGTCCGGTGTGCACCGGACTGTCCGGTGCGCCACGAGACAGAAGGCAAAGATGGCCTTCCAGATTTGTTCCCAACGGCTCCTAGCTGCCTTGGGGCTATAAAAGGGACCCCTTGGCGCATGGAGGAGTATACCAAGCATTCCTACAACTCTTCTAAGCACCAAGACATCAATCTCACGCATTCGTTTCATTGTGATAGCATATAGAGCTCTTGTGGAGTTGTGAACTCTTTGTGTTGCGTTGCGAGCTCTTGTTGCGACTTGTGTGCGTGTTGTTGCTCTGATTTTCGAGTCTTGTGTGCGTTGCTCATTCCCACCCTACTCTGTACTTCTTTGTGAACTCAATTGTAAGGGCGAGAGACTCCAAGTTGTGGAGGTTCCTCGCAAACGGGAAAAGATCAAAGGAAAGGAAAACACCGTGGTATTCAAGTTGATCATTGGATCACTTGAGAGGAGTTGAGTGCAACTCTCGTCCGTTGGGACGCCACAACGTGGAGTAGGCAAGTTTTGTACTTGGCCGAACCACGGGATAACCACCGTGTCAACTCTGTGATTGCTTTCTTGTGGTTATTGTGTTTTGACTCCTCTCTAGCCACTTGGCCATACTTGTGCTAACACTTAACAAGTTTTTTTGTGGCTTAAGTATTGAAGTTTTACAGGATCACCTATTCACCCCCCCCCCTCTAGGTGCTCTCAATTGGTATCAGAGGCGTTCTCTTCAAGAAAGGGACTAACCGCCCGAAGAGATGGATCCTAAGGGGAAGGGAATTGTGATCAACGACAAGGAGAAGGAGTCCTTCGTCAACGAGCCAAGGGATGACAAGTCCAATGACTCGGGCTCGGGCCACAAGCGAAGAGATGGGAAGAAGAAGAAGACAAGACGCATCAAGGAGATCGTCTACTACGACAGCGATGAGTCCTCTTCTTCCCAAAAGGACGACGACCACGACAGACAAAGGAAACCGGTTAATTCTAACTTTTCTTTTGACTACTCTCGTATTCCGCAAAGTTCAAATTCACATTTGCTTTCTATTCCACTCGGCAAGCCCCCACACTTTGATGGGGAGGACTACGGATTTTGGAGCCACAAAATGCGTAGTCACCTATTCTCTCTCCATCCTAGCATATGGGAGATTGTAGATAGTGGAATGCACTTTAATAGTTCGGATAGTCCTATATTCATTAATGAGCAAATCCATAAGAATGCACAAGCTACTACTGTTCTTCTAGCCTCATTGTGCAGGGATGAATATAATAAAGTGAGTGGCTTGGATAACGCCAAGCAAATCTGGGATACCCTCAAGATCTCTCATGAGGGAAATGACGCTACCTTGCTCACCAAAATGGAGTTGGTGGAGGGCGAGCTTGGACGGTTCGCGATGATAAGGGGCGAGGAGCCAACTCAGACATACAACCGGCTCAAGACCCTTATCAACAAAATAAGGAGCTACGGAAGCACGCGATGGACGGACCACGACGTCGTCCGACTAATGCTCAGGTCCTTTACCGTTCTTGATCCTCATTTGGTGAATAATATTCGTGAGAATCCCAGGTACACCAAAATGTCGCCCGAAGAAGTCCTAGGAAAATTCGTCAGCGGGCGAATGATGATCAAGGAGGCAAGGTATGTGGACGACGCCTTGAATGGACCGATCAACGAGCCGCAACCTTTTGCTCTCAAAGCCACAGGGAACAAGGAGGCGCTACCCAGCAAGGTGGCGCAAATTGAGGCGGCCGGTCTTAATGAAGAAGAAATGGCCCTCATTATCAAGAGATTCAAGACGGTGCTAAAGGGTCGCAATGGACAGCCGAGCAAGACTAAGACCAAGGGGAAGCGATCATGCTTCAAATGCGGTAAGCTTGGTCATTTTATTGCTAACTGTCCCGATAATGATAGTGACCAGGAAAAGGGAAACAAGAGGGAAAAGAAGAAGCATTACAAGAAGGCAAAGGGCGAGGCGCATCTAGGCAAAGAGTGGGACTCGGATTGCTCCTCGTCCGACTCCGACAATGAGGGACTCGCCGCCACCGCCTTCAACAAATCAACCCTCTTCCCCAACGAGCGTCACACATGCCTTATGGCAAGGGAGAAGAAGGTATGTACTCGCAACTCTACCTATGCTTCTTCAAGTGAGGAAGAATCTAGTGATGAGGATGAAGTAGATTATTCATGTTTGTTCAAGGGCTTAGATAGATCTAAGATAGACAAAATTAATGAGTTAATTGATGCCTTGAATGAAAAGAATATACTTTTAGAAAAGCAAGAGGATTTGTTGTATGAAGAGCATGATAAATTTGTTGAGGCACAAAAATCCTATGCTTTAGAAGTTAAAAGAAATAAAATGCTTTCTTTTGAACTATCTACTTGTCATGAAACCATTTCTACTTTGAAAGGTGTCAACAATGATTTAAATGCTAAATTAGAAGTAGCAAATAAATCCAATTCTTGTGTAGAACATGTTGAAATTTGTACTAGGTGTAAAGATTTTGACATTAATGCTTGTAGTGAACATCTAGTTTCAATTTCCAAGCTTAATGATGAACTGGCTAGTCTTAATGCTCAACTTAAGACTAGCAAGAATGATTTCGATAAGCTAAAATTTGCAAGGGATGCCTACACAATTGGTAGACACCCCTCAATTAAGGATGGACTTGGCTTCAAGAGAGAAGCTAAGGACTTAACAAGCCATAAGGCTCCCATTCCCGCTAAGGAGAAAGGGAAGGCCCCTATGGCTACTAGTGCTAAAAGGAACCATGCATTTTTGTATCATGATAGAAGACAAACTAGAAATGTAAGTCATGATGCTTATGATTCATATGTTTATGATTCTCATACCATGTTTGCTCCTAGTTCCTCTTATGTGTATGATAGAAATGTTACTAGGAGAAATGTTGTTCCTAAAAGAAATGCTATTCATCATGTGCCTAGAAGGAATGTTATTCATGCTCCTAGGAAAATAGCAAATGAACCTTCCACAATTTATTATGCTTTAAATGCTTCCTTTGCTATTTGTAGAAAGGATAAGAAAATTGTTGCTAGGAAGTTAGGGGCAAAATGCAAGGGAGACAAAACTTGCATTTGGGTCCCTAAGGATATTTGCACTAACCTTGTAGGACCCAACATGAGTTGGGTACCTAAGACCCAAGCCTAAATCTGCCTTGCAGGTTTATGCATCCGGGGGTTCAAGCTGGATTATTGATAGCGGATGCACAAACCATATGACGGGGGAGAAGAAGATGTTCACCTCCTACGTCAAGAATAAGGATTCCCAAGATTCAATCATATTCGGTGATGGGAATCAAGGCAAGGTAAAAGGGTTAGGTAAAATTGCAATTTCTAATGAGCACTCTATCTCTAATGTGTTTTTAGTAGAGTCACTAGGATATAATTTACTATCTGTTAGTCAATTGTGCAATATGGGATATAACTGTCTGTTTACAAATATAGATGTGTCTGTCTTTAGAAGAAGTGATGGTTCACTAGCTTTTAAGGGTGTATTAGACGGCAAACTTTATTTAGTTGATTTTGCAAAAGAAGAGGCCGGTCTAGATGCATGCTTAATGGCTAAGACTTGCATGGGCTGGCTGTGGCATCGCCGCTTAGCACATGTGGGGATGAAGAACCTTCACAAGCTTCTAAAGGGAGAACACGTGATAGGTCTAACCAATGTTCAATTCGAAAAAGATAGACCTTGTGCAGCTTGTCAAGCAGGGAAACAGGTGGGAGGAGCGCATCACAGCAAGAATGTGATGACCACTTCAAGACCCCTGGAGCTGCTGCATATGGACCTCTTCGGACCCGTCGCCTATCTAAGCATAGGGGGAAGTAAGTATGGTTTAGTTATTGTTGATGATTTTTCCCGCTTCACTTGGGTGTTCTTTTTGCAGGATAAGTCTGAAACCCAAGGGACCCTCAAACGCTTCCTCAGGAGAGCTCAAAATGAGTTTGAGCTCAAAGTGAAAAAGATAAGAAGCGACAACGGGTCCGAGTTCAAGAACCTTCAAGTGGAGGAGTTCCTTGAAGAGGAAGGGATCAAGCACGAGTTCTCCGCTCCCTACACACCACAGCAAAATGGTGTGGTAGAGAGGAAGAACAGGACGCTCATCGACATGGCGAGGACGATGCTAGGAGAATTCAAGACCCCCGAGTGCTTTTGGACGGAAGCCGTGAACACTGCTTGCCATGCCATCAACAGGGTCTACCTTCATCGCCTCCTCAAGAAGACGTCGTATGAGCTTCTAACCGGTAACAAACCCAATGTATCTTACTTTCGTGTATTTGGGAGCAAGTGCTACATTCTAGTGAAGAAAGGTAGAAATTCTAAGTTTGCTCCCAAAGCTGTAGAAGGGTTTTTGTTAGGTTATGACTCAAATACAAAGGCGTATAGAGTCTTCAACAAATCATCGGGTTTGGTTGAAGTCTCTAGCGACGTTGTATTTGATGAGACTAATGGCTCTCCAAGAGAGCAAGTTGTTGATTGTGATGATGTAGATGAAGAAGATGTTCCGACGGCCGCTATACGGACCATGGCGATTGGAGAAGTACGGCCACAGGAACAAGATGAACGAGATCAACCTTCTTCCTCAACTATGGTGCATCCCCCAACCAAAGATGACGAACAGGTACCTCAAGTGGAGGCGCTTGATCAAGGGGGAGCACAAGATAATCAAGTGATGGAGGAAGAAGTGCAACCGGCACCTCCAACCCAAGTTCGAGCGATGATTCAAAGGGATCATCCCGTCGACCAAATTCTGGGTGACATTAGCAAGGGAGTAACTACTCGATCTCGATTAGTTAATTTTTGTGAGCATTACTCCT
Source organism: Zea mays (assembly GCF_902167145.1). NCBI lineage: Eukaryota > Viridiplantae > Streptophyta > Magnoliopsida > Poales > Poaceae > Zea > Zea mays. The sequence goes on along the minus strand of NC_050100.1, from coordinate 24,118,631 downwards.
TTGTCTCTTCTATTGAGCCTTTCAGGGTAGAAGAGGCCTTGCTAGATCCGGACTGGGTGTTGGCCATGCAAGAGGAGTTAAACAATTTCAAGCGCAATGAAGTTTGGACACTGGTGCCTCGTCCGAAGCAAAATGTTGTGGGAACCAAGTGGGTGTTCCGCAACAAACAGGACGAGCACGGGGTGGTGACGAGAAACAAGGCTCGACTTGTGGCAAAAGGTTATGCCCAAGTCGCAGGTTTGGATTTTGAGGAGACTTTTGCTCCTGTGGCTAGGCTAGAGTCAATTCGAATCTTGCTAGCATATGCCGCTCACCATTCTTTCAGGTTGTTCCAAATGGATGTGAAGAGCGCTTTCCTCAACGGGCCAATCAAGGAGGAGGTGTACGTGGAGCAACCCCCTGGCTTCGAGGATGAACGGTACCCCGACCATGTGTGTAAGCTCTCTAAGGCGCTCTATGGACTTAAGCAAGCCCCAAGAGCATGGTATGAATGCCTTAGAGACTTTTTACTTGCTAATGCTTTCAAGGTTGGGAAGGCCGATCCAACTCTTTTCACTAAGACATGTGATGGTGATTTGTTTGTGTGCCAAATTTATGTTGATGACATAATATTTGGTTCTACTAACCAAAAGTCTTGTGAAGAGTTTAGCAGGGTGATGACGCAGAAATTCGAGATGTCGATGATGGGCGAGTTGAACTACTTCCTTGGGTTCCAAGTGAAGCAACTCAAGGACGGCACCTTCATCTCCCAAACGAAGTACACGCAAGATCTGCTAAAGCGGTTTGGGATGAAGGACGCCAAGCCCGCAAAGACTCCGATGGGGACCGACGGACACACCGACCTCAACAAAGGAGGTAAGTCCGTTGATCAAAAAGCATACCGGTCAATGATAGGTTCTTTGCTTTATTTATGTGCTAGTAGACCGGATATTATGCTTAGCGTATGCATGTGTGCTAGATTTCAATCCGATCCTAAGGAGTGTCACTTAGTGGCGGTGAAGCGAATTCTTAGATATTTGGTTGCTACGCCTTGCTTCGGGCTCTGGTATCCAAAGGGGTCTACCTTTGACTTAGTTGGATACTCAGACTCCGACTATGCTGGATGTAAGGTCGATAGGAAGAGTACATCGGGGACGTGCCAATTCTTAGGAAGGTCCCTGGTGTCATGGAACTCTAAGAAACAAACCTCCGTTGCCCTATCCACCGCTGAGGCCGAGTATGTTGCCGCAGGACAGTGTTGCGCGCAACTACTTTGGATGAGGCAAACCCTCCGGGACTTTGGCTACAATCTGAGCAAAGTCCCACTCCTATGTGATAATGAGAGTGCTATCCGCATGGCGGAAAATCCTGTTGAACACAGCCGCACAAAGCACATAGACATCCGGCATCACTTTTTGAGAGACCACCAGCAGAAGGGAGATATCGAAGTGTTTCATGTTAGCACCGAGAACCAGCTAGCCGATATCTTCACTAAGCCTCTAGATGAGAAGACCTTTTGCAGGTTGCGTAGTGAGCTAAATGTCTTAGATTCGCGGAACCTGGATTGAATTGTAGCATACATGTAGTTATGCTTTTGATCATGTTCCTTTTTGCATTATGTTGCTCAAGTTGTACAAACACTCCCTGGACCTCACAAGTCCGTTGCAAAGTGATGCACATGTTTAGGGGGAGATGTGTTACAACTTGACCCTTTGAGACTAACCATGTGCTTGAGTTTGGTAATTTAGTCTCGAAGGAGGATTGAAAGGGAAAAGGTGGACTTGGACCATGAAAGACTTCCACTGCACTCCGATGAGAGGGTAACTAATTCCAAGTTCATCTCATGAAATCTTATTGCCATTTGCTCTTAATTGAAGACTTTGGTGAGGCAATGGGGTTAACAGGCCAAGATTGATCCCGTTTTGGTGCTTGATGCCAAAGGGGGAGAAAATAAAGGCCAAAGTGATAAATGGATCAGCTACCACTTGAGAGATTTTGAAAATAGTAGAATAGAGTTTTTGTTTTGTCAAAAGCTTTTATTGTCTCTTATTGTCTCTATTTTCAAAAGTTGGCTTCTTGTGGGGAGAAGTGTTGATTATGGGAAAAAGGGGGAGTTTTTGAAATCCGTGGTCAAATTCTTTTGAAATGACTCTCTTTATGCTTCAATATGTGTGTTTGACTTATAGATAGAGATTTGAGTTTGATTTGCAAAAACAAACCAAGTGGTGGCAAAGGATGATCCATATATGCCAAAATTGAATCAAAACCAATTTGAGTTTTTATTTGAAGTGATTTTGCACTTGTTCCACTTGCTTTATGTTGTGTTGGCATAAATCACCAAAAAGGGGGAGATTGAAAGGGAAATGTGCCCTTGGGCCATTTCTAAGTATTTTGGTGATTGAGTGCAAACACAAGGGCCTAAATGTGAAAATATGCTCATGGATGAACAAAGTGTAAATCACAAGTAAAGGTATGTTTCTAAGCCTTAGTACATTAGTTTTGTGTACTAACATCTTGTCTAAGTGTTAGAAACAGGAGAAAGAAGAAAAGAAAAGAAGTGGAGAGTGGCTGTGTACAGCCAAAGGCTGCTTCGGGCTGGGGCACCGGACTGTCCGGTGTGCACCGGACAGTGTCCGGTGCGCCAGATCAGCGCAGCGCAAACCAGCCGCTCTCGGGTTTTTCTCCGGCGACTTCGGCTAAAATTCACCGGACTGTCCGGTGTGCACCGGACTGTCCGGTGAGCCAACGGTCGGCCGGGCCAACGGTCGGCCGCGCGATCGGCGCGCGACACGTGGCCGAGCCAACGGTCGGAAGGGAGCACCGGACTGTCCGGTGTGCACCGGACTGTCCGGTGCGCCAGATCTGCAACGGTCGGCAACGGTCGGCTTCGCTTTCTATGGAAACAAATCGGGCACCGGACAGTGTCCGGTGTGCACCGGACTGTCCGGTGCGCCACGAGACAGAAGGCAAAGATGGCCTTCCAGATTTGTTCCCAACGGCTCCTAGCTGCCTTGGGGCTATAAAAGGGACCCCTTGGCGCATGGAGGAGTATACCAAGCATTCCTACAACTCTTCTAAGCACCAAGACATCAATCTCACGCATTCGTTTCATTGTGATAGCATATAGAGCTCTTGTGGAGTTGTGAACTCTTTGTGTTGCGTTGCGAGCTCTTGTTGCGACTTGTGTGCGTGTTGTTGCTCTGATTTTCGAGTCTTGTGTGCGTTGCTCATTCCCACCCTACTCTGTACTTCTTTGTGAACTCAATTGTAAGGGCGAGAGACTCCAAGTTGTGGAGGTTCCTCGCAAACGGGAAAAGATCAAAGGAAAGGAAAACACCGTGGTATTCAAGTTGATCATTGGATCACTTGAGAGGAGTTGAGTGCAACTCTCGTCCGTTGGGACGCCACAACGTGGAGTAGGCAAGTTTTGTACTTGGCCGAACCACGGGATAACCACCGTGTCAACTCTGTGATTGCTTTCTTGTGGTTATTGTGTTTTGACTCCTCTCTAGCCACTTGGCCATACTTGTGCTAACACTTAACAAGTTTTTTTGTGGCTTAAGTATTGAAGTTTTACAGGATCACCTATTCACCCCCCCCCCCTCTAGGTGCTCTCAGTGATAGGTCTAACTAATGTTCAATTCGAAAAAGATAGACCTTGTGCAGCCTGTCAAGCAGGGAAACAGGTGGGAGGCTCTCATCACACCAAAAATGTGATGACGACATCAAGACCCTTGGAGATGCTGCATATGGACCTCTTCGGACCCGTCGCCTATCTGAGCATAGGAGGAAGTAAGTATGGTCTAGTTATTGTAGATGATTTTTCCCGCTTCACTTGGGTGTTCTTTTTGCAGGAAAAGTCCGAAACCCAAGGGACCCTCAAACGCTTCCTCAGGAGAGCTCAAAATGAGTTTGAGCTCAAAGTGAAGAAGATAAGGAGCGACAACGGGTCCGAGTTCAAGAATCTTCAAGTGGAGGAATTCCTTGAAGAAGAAGGGATCAAGCATGAGTTCTCCGCTCCCTACACACCACAGCAAAATGGTGTGGTAGAGAGAAAGAACAGGACGCTCATCGATATGGCGAGGACGATGCTAGGAGAGTTCAAGACCCCCGAGTGCTTTTGGACGGAAGCCGTGAACACGGCTTGCCACGCCATCAACAGGGTCTACCTTCATCGCCTCCTCAAGAAGACGTCGTATGAGCTACTAACCGGTAACAAACCCAATGTATCTTACTTTCGTGTATTTGGGAGCAAGTGCTACATTCTAGTGAAGAAAGGTAGAAATTCTAAGTTTGCTCCCAAAGCTGTAGAAGGGTTTTTGTTAGGTTATGACTCAAATACAAAGGCGTATAGAGTCTTCAACAAATCATCGGGTTTGGTTGAAGTCTCTAGCGACGTTGTATTTGATGAGACTAATGGCTCTCCAAGAGAGCAAGTTGTTGATTGTGATGGTGTAGATGAAGAAGATGTTCCGACGGCCGCTATACGAACCATGGCGATTGGAGAAGTGCGGCCACAGGAACAAGATGAACGAGATCAACCTTCTTCCTCAACTATGGTGAATCCCCCAACCGAAGGTGACGTACAGGTACCTCAAGAGGAGGCGATTGATCAAGGGGGAGCACAAGGTGATCAAGTTATGGAGGAAGAAGCGCAACTGGCACCTCCAACCCAAGTTCGAGCGATGATTCAAAGGGATCATCCCGTCGACCAAATTCTGGGTGATATTAGCAAGGGAGTAACTACTCGATCTCGATTAGTTAATTTTTGTGAGCATTACTCCTTTGTCTCTTCTATTGAGCCTTTCAGGGTAGAGGAGGCCTTGCTAGATCCGGACTGGGTATTGGCCATGCAGGAGGAGCTTAACAACTTCAAGCGCAATGAAGTTTGGACACTGGTGCCTCGTCCGAAGCAAAATGTTGTGGGAACCAAGTGGGTGTTCCGCAACAAACAGGACGAGCACGGGGTGGTGACGAGGAACAAGGCTCGACTTGTGGCAAAAGGTTATGCCCAAGTCGCAGGTTTGGACTTTGAGGAGACTTTTGCTCCTGTGGCTAGGCTAGAGTCAATTCGTATCTTGCTAGCATATGCCGCTCACCATTCTTTCAGGTTGTACCAAATGGATGTGAAGAGCGCTTTCCTCAACGGGCCAATCAAGGAGGAGGTGTACGTGGAGCAACCCCCTGGCTTCGAGGATGAACGGTACCTCGACCATGTGTGTAAGCTCTCTAAGGCGCTCTATGGACTTAAGCAAGCCCCAAGAGCATGGTATGAATGCCTTAGAGACTTTCTACTTGCTAATGCTTTCAAGGTTGGGAAAGCCGATCCAACTCTTTTTACAAAGACATGTGATGGTGATTTGTTTGTGTGCCAAATTTATGTCGATGACATAATATTTGGTTCTACTAACCAAAAGTCTTGTGAAGAGTTTAGTAGGGTGATGACGCAGAAATTCGAGATGTCGATGATGGGCGAGTTGAACTACTTCCTTGGGTTCCAAGTGAAGCAACTCAAGGACGGCACCTTCATCTCTCAAACAAAGTACACGCAAGATCTGCTGAAGCGGTTTGGGATGAAGGACGCCAAGCCCGCAAAGACTCCGATGGGAACCGACGGACACACTGACCTCAACAAAGGAGGTAAGTCCGTTGATCAAAAAGCATACCGGTCCATGATAGGTTCTTTGCTTTATTTATGTGCTAGTAGACCGGATATTATGCTTAGCGTATGCATGTGTGCTAGATTTCAATCCGACCCTAAGGAATGTCACTTAGTGGCGGTGAAGCGAATTCTTAGATATTTGGTTGCTACGCCTTGCTTCGGGCTCTGGTATCCAAAGGGGTCTACCTTTGACTTAGTTGGATACTCAGACTCCGACTATGCTGGATGTAAGGTCGATAGGAAGAGTACATCGGGGACGTGCCAGTTCTTAGGAAGGTCCCTGGTGTCATGGAATTCTAAGAAACAAACTTCCGTTGCCCTATCCACCGCTGAGGCCGAGTATGTTGCCGCAGGACAGTGTTGCGCGCAACTACTTTGGATGAGGCAAACCCTCCGGGACTTTGGCTACAATCTGAGCAAAGTCCCACTCCTATGTGATAATGAGAGTGCTATCCGCATGGCGGAAAATCCTGTTGAACACAGCCGCACAAAGCACATAGACATCCGACATCACTTTCTGAGAGACCACCAGCAAGAAGCCAACTTTTGACAATAGAGACAATAAAAGCTTTTGACAAAACAACTATTTTCAAAATCTCTCAAGTGGTAGCTGATCCATTTATTGCTTTGGCCTTTATTTTCTCCCCCTTTGGCATCAAGCACCAAAACGGGATCAATCTTGGCCCTTTAACCCCATTGCCTCACCAAAATCTTCAATTAAGGGCAAATGGCAATAAGAGGTCATGAGATGGACTTGGAATAAGTTACCCTCTCATCGGAGTGCAGTGGAAGTCTTTTATGGTCCAAGTCCACCTTTTCCCTTTCAATCCTCCTTCGAGACTAAATCATCAAACTCAAGCACACGGTTAGTCTCAAAGGGTCAAGTTGTAACACATCTCCCCCTAAACAAGTGCAGCACTTTGCAACGGACTTGTGAGGTCCAGGGAGTGTTTGTACAACTTGAGCACCACAATAAGCAACAAAATGCAAAATGGAATATGATCAAAGGCATAAACACATGTATGCTACAGTTCAATCCAGGTTCCGCGAATCTAAGACATTTAGCTCACTACGCAGCTTGCAAAAGGTCTTCTCATCTAGAGGCTTGGTAAAGATATCGGCTAGCTGGTTCTCGGTGCTAACATGAAACACTTCGATATCCCCCTTTTGCTGGTGGTCTCTCAGAAAGTGATGTCGGATGTCTATGTGCTTTGTGCGGCTGTGTTCAACAGGATTTTCCGCCATGCGGATAGCACTCTCATTATCACATAGGAGTGGGACTTTGCTCAGATTGTAGCCAAAGTCCCGGAGGGTTTGCCTCATCCAAAGTAGTTGCGCGCAACACTGTCCTGCGGCAACATACTCGGCCTCAGCGGTGGATAGGGCAACGGAAGTTTGTTTCTTAGAATTCCATGACACCAGGGACCTTCCTAAGAACTGGCACGTCCCCGATGTACTCTTCCTATCGACCTTACATCCAGCATAGTCGGAGTCTGAGTATCCAACTAAGTCAAAGGTAGACCCCTTTGGATACCAGAGCCCGAAGCAAGGCGTAGCAACCAAATATCTAAGAATTCGCTTCACCGCCACTAAGTGACATTCCTTAGGGTCGGATTGAAATCTAGCACACATGCATACGCTAAGCATAATATCCGGTCTACTAGCACATAAATAAAGCAAAGAACCTATCATGGACCGGTATGCTTTTTGATCAACGGACTTACCTCCTTTGTTGAGGTCAGTGTGTCCGTCGGTTCCCATCGGAGTCTTTGCGGGCTTGGCGTCCTTCATCCCAAACCGCTTCAGCAGATCTTGCGTGTACTTTGTTTGAGAGATGAAGGTGCCGTCCTTGAGTTGCTTCACTTGGAACCCAAGGAAGTAGTTCAACTCGCCCATCATCGACATCTCGAATTTCTGCGTCATCACCCTACTAAACTCTTCACAAGACTTTTGGTTAGTAGAACCAAATATTATGTCATCGACATAAATTTGGCACACAAACAAATCACCATCACATGTCTTTGTAAAAAGAGTTGGATCGGCTTTCCCAACCTTGAAAGCATTAGCAAGTAGAAAGTCTCTAAGGCATTCATACCATGCTCTTGGGGCTTGCTTAAGTCCATAGAGCGCCTTAGAGAGCTTACACACATGGTCGGGGTACCGTTCATCCTCGAAGCCAGGGGGTTGCTCCACGTACACCTCCTCCTTGATTGGCCCGTTGAGGAAAGCGCTCTTCACATCCATTTGGTACAACCTGAAAGAATGGTGAGCGGCATATGCTAGCAAGATACGAATTGACTCTAGCCTAGCCACAGGAGCAAAAGTCTCCTCAAAGTCCAAACCTGCGACTTGGGCATAACCTTTTGCCACAAGTCGAGCCTTGTTCCTCGTCACCACCCCGTGCTCGTCCTGTTTGTTGCGGAACACCCACTTGGTTCCCACAACATTTTGCTTCGGACGAGGCACCAGTGTCCAAACTTCATTGCGCTTGAAGTTGTTAAGCTCCTCCTGCATGGCCAATACCCAGTCCGGATCTAGCAAGGCCTCCTCTACCCTGAAAGGCTCAATAGAAGAGACAAAGGAGTAATGCTCACAAAAATTAACTAATCGAGATCGAGTAGTTACTCCCTTGCTAATATCACCCAGAATTTGGTCGACGGGATGATCCCTTTGAATCATCGCTCGAACTTGGGTTGGAGGTGCCAGTTGCGCTTCTTCCTCCATAACTTGATCACCTTGTGCTCCCCCTTGATCAATCGCCTCCTCTTGAGGTACCTGTACGTCACCTTCGGTTGGGGGATTCACCATAGTTGAGGAAGAAGGTTGATCTCGTTCATCTTGTTCCTGTGGCCGCACTTCTCCAATCGCCATGGTTCGTATAGCGGCCGTCGGAACATCTTCTTCATCTACATCATCACAATCAACAACTTGCTCTCTTGGAGAGCCATTAGTCTCATCAAATACAACGTCGCTAGAGACTTCAACCAAACCCGATGATTTGTTGAAGACTCTATACGCCTTTGTATTTGAGTCATAACCTAACAAAAACCCTTCTACAGCTTTGGGAGCAAACTTAGAATTTCTACCTTTCTTCACTAGAATGTAGCACTTGCTCCCAAATACACGAAAGTAAGATACATTGGGTTTGTTACCGGTTAGTAGCTCATACGGCGTCTTCTTGAGGAGGCGATGAAGGTAGACCCTGTTGATGGCGTGGCAAGCCGTGTTCACGGCTTCCGTCCAAAAGCACTCGGGGGTCTTGAACTCTCCTAGCATCGTCCTCGCCATATCGATGAGCGTCCTGTTCTTTCTCTCTACCACACCATTTTGCTGTGGTGTGTAGGGAGCGGAGAACTCATGCTTGATCCCTTCTTCTTCAAGGAATTCCTCCACTTGAAGATTCTTGAACTCGGACCCGTTGTCGCTCCTTATCTTCTTCACTTTGAGCTCAAACTCATTTTGAGCTCTCCTGAGGAAGCGTTTGAGGGTCCCTTGGGTTTCAGACTTTTCCTGCAAAAAGAACACCCAAGTGAAGCGGGAAAAATCATCTACAATAACTAGACCATACTTACTTCCTCCTATGCTCAGATAGGCGACGGGTCCGAAGAGGTCCATATGCAGCATCTCCAAGGGTCTTGATGTCGTCATCACATTTTTGGTGTGATGAGAGCCTCCCACCTGTTTCCCTTGCCTTGATTCCCATCACCGAATATAATTGAATCTTGGGAATCCTTATTCTTGACGTAGGAGGTGAACATCTTCTTCTCCCCCGTCATATGGTTTGTGCATCCGCTGTCGATAATCCAGCTTGAACCCCCGGATGCATAAACCTGCAAGGCAAATTTAGGCTTGGGACTTAGGTACCCAACTCATGTTGGGTCCTACAAGGTTAGTGCAAATATCCTTAGGGACCCAAATGCAAGTTTTGTCTCCCTTGCATTTTGCCCCTAACTTCCTAGCAACTATTTTCTTATCCTTTCTACAAATAGCAAAGGAAGCATTTAAAGCACAATAAATTGTAGAAGGTTCATTTACTACTTTCCTAGGAGCATTATGAACAACATTTCTCCTAGGCATTTGATGAACAACATTTCTTCTAAGCACATTTCTACCAGGCATAACATGAGAACTAGAAGCAGTCATAGCATAAGAGTCATAAGCATGTGAACCAAAAACATCATGACCTCTAAAAGCATTTCTAGAATATCTCCTATCATGATATAAAAAGGCATGGTTCTTTTTAGCACTAGTAACCATAGGAGCCTTCCCTTTCTCCTTAGTGGGAATGGGAGCCTTATGGCTTGTTAAGTTCTTGACTTCCCTCTTGAAGCCAAGTCCATCCTTAATTGAGGGATGTCTTCCTATTGTGTAAGCATCCCTTGCAAATTTTAACTTATCAAATTCACTTTTGCTAGTCTTAAGTTGGGCATTAAGACTAGCCACTTCATTATTTAACTTTGCAATAGAAGCTATGTGTTCACTACAAGCATCAATATCAAAGTCTTTACATCTATTGCAAATAACAACATTTTCTACACAAGTTGTTGATTTACTAGCTATTTCTATCTTAGCATTCAACTCATCGTTAATGCTCTTTAATTTTGAAATTGTCTCATGGCATGAAGATAATTCACAAGTAAGCATTTCATTTCTTTTAACTTCTAGAGCATGAGATTTTTGAGCTTCTAAAAATTTATCATGTTCTTCATACAATAAATCTTCTTGTTTCTCTAAGAGTTTATCCTTCTCATTCAATGCATCAATTAATTTATTAATTTTGCCAATCGTAATTCTATCTAGACCTTTAAATAAACTAGAATAGTCTATTTCATCATCGTCACTAGAATCATCATCACTAGAAGAAGCATAAGTAGAGTTTCGAGTACTTACTTTCTTCTCCTTAGCCATGAGACACGTGTGACGCTCGTTGGGGAAGAGGGCCGATTTGTTGAAGGCGGTGGCGGCGAGTCCCTCATTGTCGGAGTCGGAGGAGGAGCAATCCGAATCCCACTCCTTGCCTATATGCGCCTCGCCCTTGGCTTTCTTGTAGTGCTTCTTCTCCCTTTTGTTCCCCTTTTCCTGGTCACTTTCATTATCAGGACAGTTAGCAATAAAGTGACCAAGCTTACCGCATTTGAAGCATGATCGCTTCCCCTTGGTCTTAGTCTTGCTCGGCTGTCCATTGCGACCCTTTAGCACCGTCTTGAATCTCTTGATAATGAGGGCCATTTCTTCATCATTAAGACCGGCCGCCTCAATTTGCGCCACCTTGCTGGGTAGCGCCTCCTTGTTCCTTGTGGCTTTGAGAGCAAAAGGTTGCGGCTCGTTGATCGGTCCATTCAAGGCGTCGTCCACATACCTTGCCTCCTTGATCATCATTCGCCCGCTGACGAATTTTCCTAGGACTTCTTCGGGCGACATTTTGGTGTACCTGGGATTCTCACGAATATTATTCACCAAATGAGGATCAAGAACGGTAAAGGACCTGAGCATTAGTCGGACGACGTCGTGGTCCGTCCATCGCGTGCTTCCGTAGCTCCTTATTTTGTTGATAAGGGTCTTGAGCCGGTTGTATGTCTGAGTTGGCTCCTCGCCCCTTATCATCGCGAACCGTCCAAGCTCGCCTTCCACCAACTCCGTTTTGGTGAGCAAGGTAACGTCATTCCCTTCATGAGAGATCTTGAGGGTGTCCCATATCTGCTTGGCGTTATCCAAGCCGCTCACTTTGTTATATTCATCCCTGCACAATGAAGCTAGAAGAACAGTGGTAGCTTGTGCATTCTTATGGATTTGCTCATTAATGAATGAAGGGCTATCCGAGCTATCAAATTTCATTCCACTTTCCACAATCTCCCAAATGCTTGGATGGAGAGAAAATAGGTGAGTACGCATTTTGTGACTCCAAAATCCGTAATCCTCTCCATCAAAGTGAGGAGGCTTGCCAAGTGGAATGGGGAGCAAATGAGCATTTGAGCTATATGGAATGCGCGAATAATCAAAAGAAAAGTTTGAGTTAACCGTCTTTTGTTTGTCGTGGTCGTCGTCCTTTTGGGAAGAAGAGGACTCATCGCTGTCATAGTAGACGATCTCCTTGATGCGTCTTGTCTTCTTCTTCTTCCCATCTTTTCGCTTGTGGCCTGAGCCCGAGTCATTGGACTTGTCATCCCTTGGCTCGTTGACGAAGGACTCCTTCTCCTTGTCGTTGATCACGATTCCCTTCCCCTTAGGATCCATCTCTTTGGGCGGTTAGTCCCTTTCTTGAAGAGAACGGCTCTGATACCAATTGAGAGCACCTAGAGGGGGGGGGGGTGAATAGGTGATCCTGTAAAACTTCAAAACTTAAGCCACAAAAACTTATTAGGTGTTAGCACAATTATGGCCAAGTGGCTAGAGAGGAGCCAAAACACAATAACCACAAGAAATCAATCACAGAGATGACACGGTGGTTATCCCGTGGTTCGGCCAAGTACAAAACTTGCCTACTCCACGTTGTGGCGTCCCAACGGACGAGAGTTGCACTCAACTCCTCTCAAGTGATCCAATGATCAACTTGAATACCACGGTGTTCTTGCTTTTCTTTTCTCAATCCCGTTTGCGAGGAATCTCCACAACTTGGAGCCTCTCGCCCTTACAAAAGATGTTCACAGAGAATCACGGAGCAAGGGAGGGAATGAGCAACGCACACAAGACTTCAAAAGATCAGAGCAACACGCACACAAGCAGCAATAAGAGCTCACAACACAACTCAAAGAGTACACAACTCCACAAGAGCTCTATATGCTATCACAATGAATCGAATGCGCTAGATCAATGTCTTGGTGCTTAGAAAGGTTGTAGGAATGCTTGGTGTTCTCCTCCATGCGCCAAGGGGTCCCTTTTATAGCCCCAAGGCAGCTAGGAGCCGTTGGGAACAAATCTGGAAGGCCATCTTTGCCTTCTGTCTCGTGGCGCACCGGACAGTCCGGTGCACACCGGACACTGTCCGGTGCCCGATTTGTTTCCATACACAGCGCATCCGACCGTTGCTGTCTGAGTCAGATCTGCGCACCGTTGGCGCACCGGACATGTCCGGTGCACACCGGACAGTCCGGTGTATCTTTCCGACCGTTGGCTCGGCCACGTGTCGCGCGCCGATCGCGCGGCCGACCGTTGGCCTGGCCGACCGTTGGCTCACCGGACAGTCCGGTGCACACCGGACAGTCCGGTGAATTTTAGTCGAAGTCGCCGGAGAAAAACCCGAGAGCGGCCTCTTCGGCCGAGGCGGCCTGGCGCACCGGACACTGTCCGGTGCACCACCGGACACTGTCCGGTGCACCACCGGACAGTCCGGTGCCCCAGACCGAAACAGCCCCTTGGCTGCACACAGCCAAGTCTTCTCTTCTCTTCTTCTTTCTGTTTCTAACACTTAGACAAATATATTAGTACACAAAACCAATGTACTAAGACTTAGAAACATACCTTTGCTCTAGATTTGCACTTTGTTCATCCATTGCATAAATTCACATTTAAGCACTTGAGTTGGCACTCAATCACCAAAATACTTAGAAATGGCCCAAGGGCACATTTCCCTTTCAACAACATCCAAGGGGTGACAGTGGACAACTACGGACTCACACTGGTAGATTTAAGGAAAGTAGGATATAAAGATGACAGTTGGGTTCTCGTCGAATGTGTTGCACAAGTGTTCTATGTACTCGATCCAGCAAATGACAAGATGCATGTAATTATTTCTTGAAAGCAAAAAATTGTTGGAGTTGAGAATGTGGGAGACGGAGATGAGAATTACAATAAGTATGAAGAGATGTCCGTCTTTAACGGTCCAGAGAGAATCAAGCGTGTGGAAAAGAAAATTGATAAGAACTTAAAGCCATATATGCGAAAAATGGTAGTTCATGAAAAATTGTATGAATCAAATTGTATTTGGCATGTATGATTGACTATGCATTGTGGTTACCAATGAATATAAAATATCTCTAGTTATCTATGTGTACTATTAAAATTCATTTACATACATCGTGGTTTGTACTAACAATAATCATATTTTGGAGCTTTCACTAGCAAAAATTATCAGGTACGTACTTATGTACCTGATAGCTACTTGTTAAAAAAAATACTCCCTCCGTTCCTAAATATATGACGTGGTTAACTGTTTTTGAAAACTTTGACCACTTATTTTATTCAAAATATTTATTCAAAATGTAAAATTTCAAGTCAAGCTCAAACAATCTTAAGTGTTAAAACAAACCATAACAAAATAAATGTTCGAGTCACATTTTTTGAATAAGACGAGTTGTCAAAGTTTTCAAACAAAAGTCAACGATGTCATATTTTTAATCATAATCGGGTTGAAATTTTTTTGATAGAATCTCCATTTTTGGTCAGAAACATTGAGGGGGATAAATGTTCGACTTGTGATAGTTGACTTTCAGTCCTATTGATGTTGTGAAGGAGTTTAAAATAGCTTTGTGGAAGAAGAGCTGCTTTGGACATGCTTTCATGACCAGGATCGTGTTATCAGCATATTGGACTATGGGGAAGTCTTGTCCATATCTTTATTGTAGACTTGTAGTGCTAATCTTAGACTATCTCCAGCAACTTACTCACTCTCATTCCTATATTCAAACTCTACTTTGCAAACAGTGCAACTTATAGTACAAACAATGTTTTTGGTAACCATATAGGCAATCTGCTAGACGCATAATACAAGTCGGGAGGTTAGGGTGTGTACAATCCTGAGACACCAGTTCGGTTTCCTAGGTCTAAAAGACGGCTAAGAGATTGTATGGTACAACCCTTTACCCTAGATCATAAATATAGCTAAAAGAAAGATGTGAAGAGACAAACTATTCGCGAAGAACTCGTCTATTATATTTTTTTCACTTACCCCACTAAAAACCACTCAACATACCTTATGTTAAATGGGATTGTACATGTCCTTATATCTAGGGAATTCAAACACCAGCCCTATACTATTTTTTTATTATTGCTATTGGCCGCTTCTGCGCTGCAATTTTAGGAGATGGGCTCAAATTTTGCCCCAAACATTCTCCCCTTACTAGGCCGAACAAGATAACCCAGCGCGGCCTGACGCTCAAAATGGGCTACACTGATCCATGCCCCCCTGCGGCGAAACATCCGGTTAGGTTTCCCCTCTCCTCCCTCCTATAAAGGCAATCCGCGCGAGAGTACGAGGTGAACATCTCTTCAGCCGCACCGCGGCGTCGCCACTATGGGGATCGTGTGATTTTTCCTCTCGATTCCACTCGCTGCCGGATCCTCGTTTTCTTTTTTTGTTTCGTTTTTTTTCTGCGTCCCGGTCCCCCTTTTGCATCAGTTCAATCTCGTCTCGAAGGAGAGAACATCAACGATTCAGGCAGCCCCTTTGTCCGATTCCAATGGCAATGGAGGTGTTGCGTTGCTCGCAGAACAAACCTTGTGCTCTTCAGATCGGCTGAGTGGGGAGATCTCCCCTCGTTGAGGCCAGTCTAGTAACTCTCAAGAACATCTGTTTCTTCGTCTCTGAATCCTTCTTGTGCTCTTCAATTAAACCCCCCTTTTGCAACCCTCTTTCCCGATGAGTCTCTTATTACGTCAAATTATTTTTGAGATCAAGACAATTTGGAAAATCCAGTGCGGTTATTCGTATGAATCTCATTGGTAGTATTTCCCCCGGAGTACAAAAAAAACTAATTTCTTGTAACACCAAATGCATCAAGAATGCTGAAACTATGAATGCAGTACACGGAAGCTACATTGCTCGTCGAATACTGAAATTTTGAGTGCCATCATCGAATCCGATAGCAGCAATCAGTGTTGACACGGTGGTGGTGCCGGATATGGCAGTGGCCGACGAAGACCATCATGCCGATGGTGCGGCCGTGGTGGTGGTGGCGGCGGCGGCGGGCGCTGTAGCCGTGGTGGACGATGGTGCTTGACGGGGCCAGATTTCGGCGTCGGGGGCGCCCTACCCAGCCTCCCTAGCACAGCAACGGGCCATGTCACGGCGAACAGAACAGCCAGGATGGCGAAGACAGCAAGGAGCTTGACCAGTCTCATGGTGATTGATGGCTGCGAACGATTGCTCCGAGTGATCTGGTTACCTGAATTTATACTAAAACTCAGGTAGGTGACCCAGGGTTTTGTCGGTGGAATCTCAGGTAGGAGGTCCCTTGAGATCTGAACGAACACATGGATGCCACGGCAGGTCAGGTCAACGGATCCGGAGTTCGATACAAAAAAAAATGAGGTCTTTGAGGCGTTCCAGCCACTTCACTGCACAGTCAGAAATTCAATACAACGCGTTCTGGTCCTCTGGTGATTCGGGTGAGCAAGTTCATGAGCTTGTAGCACTAGCATCTTGGAAACAACCGACAAATGCCAGGTCATCTGATAAAAGAAAGGCATAGAAATGTTGAGCAGCCAAGAAGGAAATATTAAAATACGCAACCGATGGTTTTTGGGGCTGAAAGCTCCCAAATACCTGAACCATAACCGACAGAGACATAGAACTTTCAAAAGTTCGTTGAAAACTCACAACTGAGGAACACTACAACAGGTTCACAGGAAATTGGAGGGATGCCAACGCCAACAAACCATTTTCTCACGTCTGTAGACCTAGAGGACTAGAGCTTGCCGGCTGCCTAGACGTACACAGCCTACACCTACGAGCGTGGTGGCGGCGGCGGCGGCTGCGGCTGCGGCTGTGACGGACGAGGTGGAGGAAATGGCCTTATACTCGCCCGTGGATGTGCCGGCCTCGGCGGTGGCGGAGCCGCCACCGGTTTCCTCGACCCAAGAGGCCTCAACGGCGGCACCGGAGCTTCCGACGTCTGATCGTGATCTGAGCCCATCGCGCTGACAGTGGCAGCGCGCCCGGCGCTCCTCTCCTCCGCGCTCGAAGAGAGCAGAGCTAATGCCAGGACCAGAAGAACGCCGGCGACCAGCCTAAACGAGAGTGCCATGTTGTTGGTTGCTCCTCGCTCGACCGGAACTCGTCACGGCTGTCTCTAGATAGCAGCGTAGCGTAGATATCTCGTTGAGGCAGATCAGATTGGCCTGGAGTCACGGGGGGTGCGACAAATGACAAATCTGACTTGTCCCCTTCTTCACTCTCGGCTTCACGGGTTTGCTGTCGGCCTCTGGTCTGCACGAGCTGCTACCTCCTCGATACAGTTATAGTCAGCTTGCCGTTTTCCGGTGGTCGTAGCTTTGGGTGTCATGTGCTCGGCGTCGGCGTGCGTGGAACTGTGGATGGATGCGTAGTAAATACTGTTAAGAAACCAGTTTGGCCCCGAAGGCCCATGTGGCCTATCTAGCCGAAACCCTAACTGTGCACTATATATAGAGGAGGACACTACCATTTGTTGTAACCAGTGAGCAGAATAGATGAATGAGAATAACAGTGTCCCATATATCTTTGTGTCTCCTATGTTTATAAGTTAAGAAGTCTTTAGACTACACTCGGTAGCAAAGGGTTCTTAACACGTTATCAGCACAATTGCTCTTGCAATCTAGAGTTCGCAAAGGTACTAGAGAAAGTTAAAAAATCTAAAGTCCCATGACCACAAATTCATCCTCTCATGGCTGTGCGCAGCCGGCATTTTTACTTGTTCTTTGCTCCAAGTTTCCAATATGCAAGTCGCAAGCCACCCGTCCAAGTGCTGCTCGAGCACGCGGCCACAGCCGCTACGACAATGCCTCTAGGCAAGCACTCAAGACATGCTGCCGCGAGCAGGAAGCAGCCACCGCGATACCGCAGCTGGAAGCAGGCCAAACTACCGCGACACCGTTCTGTAATCTGCATGCAGATGTGGGCCAAGTCGACCTAAAGGCCACGTCGCTGCCGCCGCCGCGGGCGAGCCCGAGCAGCTGCCGCTGGACGCTGGCAAGCGCGCAGGCTCCGTGCCGCCACCGCGGGCGAGCCCGAGCAGCTGCCGCTGGGCGCAGGCAAGCGAGCGAGAGCAGGCCATGCCGCCGCCGCCACGCGACCTCGACAAACAGGAGCGCGGGCGCCCCAGCCATGCTGCTCCGACGATCGGACGCGCTGGCGACGCCGCCTCGCAACCCCGTAGCGCGGCCTCCGTCGCCCCACCACCCGACAAGCAGACGCGTGAGCACGGGTCGCGCAGCTGCCCTGTAGGCGAGCACGGGCGGGGGGCCCGCTGCAGACGCTCCGCGCGTGAGCAGGCAAGCCCGGCCGCCGCCGTTGCTCCACGCGAAAGTGCGCAGGCAGGCCCGGCCGCCGCTGCTCCATGGGAGGGCGAGCGAGCAGGCTAGGCCGCCGCTGCTCCATGGGAGGGCGAGCGAGCAGGCTAGGCCGCCGCCACCACCTCTCTGTCCTCTCCACCGAAAAAGGGGACCGGAGGAAGAAAGAAAAAGGAGAAGGGTTAGTAAACCCTAAAATGACTTAGAATGGGCCTTTTTGGGCTGAAATCTACAGGCTTCACTATGATTTATCTTTTTTTTTACTTTTGGCATATAGATAAAGTTCATGAAATATATGAATATGCTGAAAATGGTAACAAATATTTTTATGCAATATAAAGGAAATGAGATCAGAATTATTTTCTATATATGCATTTGCATATTGTACTATTTATTTAGCATGTTATTATATTTTTTTCTTGAGCATCCAAATTATGAATTTATATTACTATTGTACATTTGTTATGTTTATCCCTATAGTGTAATAGGAAATTACAAGAAGTAATTTTCCTCATTCTATAGATGTATCACATAACAAAAAAAATTTTAAGAAAATGAATGAAGGCCTAGAATACTTGGACATTTACAAGAAGTAAATCCTAAAGCACATTATGGAAAGGCCTAGAATACTTGGACATTTACACGAAGTATTACACGTCGCACTTTGTGCATGTGACATGGAGCACATTACCAAAAAGAACATTACATATTATTGAAGTCCTACATGAAGTAATGGACTTTATTATTCTCAAAAGTATATGCAGCTTTTTTTCCTAAATGTATGGATAATTACATCTAAGATGACCGAAACAACAAGAAATGTTTTTTCGGAAATTATAAATTGCAAAGAAGCACTCATGATTAAACTATAATTGCAAGAAGCATTGTTGATGGCGTAAACGGGTCAAGACATTTTTTTACCATTATGAAAATTGAGGTAATTTTATAGTATTATTTACCTTTACGCAATATTACGAATTTACTAGTGCTATTAATCTTGCATGGATATTGAATTTTATGAGAAGAATACCATATACCATTTTTAGGATTGCAAGTGTTTTGTATATAATTTCAAATATGGAAATATGGGTGATTTTTAAGTATTGTATCCACATGAATACACCATCGTTGCTGACTAGTAGTCGCCGACAAGAAGTTGATCGAGGTGTGGCATATAATTGTTGCTGATTTGAAATCGCCGGCTTTTACGTCGATCAATTAATATGCACAAGTCACATGCGTGGACGTATGGTCGATAACTCCGTTGACCTAGTTGAAAATATTTAACAAGAAGTGTAATACTATCATATAAACAACAATAACCATTTATACGAACCATAGAAGGTCATCTTGTTGTTTTACTATGCACAACCTCTTACCTCATGCATATCCAAATTTAGTCTTATGAATCGCCAAATGAAAGCACACTAACTTGGTTTATACCAAAGTAAGTTTATGGTCGAACATGCAAGTAGTAAGTCATTGACACTATGAATACTCTATCATGAAGAAATACCCCCTTGCCCCTAATCGTATAAAAACCACATGAAGTGCATTGGAGAAGAAAATACCCCAAACAATAGTATTGAAATTAGAATCAATATTTATTTTGAATGATCTTTTATAAATGATCAACATCTCTTGCATCATTTTAGAATTGTGGTTGTAAATATTGTATGAATTAGAAAGCCACGAAGAGTAGACCCATTTTGGCAAATAATTTCCAACTTTTGAAGAGAATGTCACATTTTCTCATCATTATATATGAATCTTTACTTAGTATTTATTTGAAATACAATCGATGTTTGTTTCCACTTTGTATGGAATATTGCATTTACTCGATTATTATGAAGCACAAAAGTAATATAGAAGTGTATGAATCATCTCTTAAATACTATGAAAGTATCCGACTGATATAAAATGTCGAAAGAGATATCGACACAAAAGGAATTTTTAAGAAGAGTGCATCCAAGCGGGCCACGAAGGCTGCCCTCTATAATGTCATTCCTCGAAGTATTTATTTTACATTATATGCATAGAATGAAAAATGTAACATTATATCAGCACTTGAAGAAGCATGATCATACGAAGCATCGTACATGTAGTATACTCCCAAGTTTAAAAGAGATCCATAAGAATTCATTTCAGGAAGAAACAATGAACATCGTACTTTCCCTATGAATTGTTATGAAATATGAATGATTTTCCATATGAATTATTAAGAAAGGTTGAATGTGAAAATCATTTATGAATTTTCCCCTTTTGAATCTCAATGCACACTTGAATTATCAATTTATTATTTGGATAAATAGTTTAGAATCTTATATATCCTCACCCCTTTTTGCATCATAAGAAATTTCATTTATATTCGCAAATAATGAGAAGCAATCAATTTGCAAGACCATCACATTAGTACCCCCTGAATTAAGAAGATCCTTGTGAGCACTTTTGAGCCACTAGGGGAACTAAAAGTGAAATACTCTCTTATAAAAAGTGTAATTTAAAGAATAACCCTTGCCTAGAATGCATCTAGGAGATATCCATGGTCATATAAAATCCTTATTAGGGATTTTAAGAATTTATACGTGTCAAAATATGCTTCATCAAAGTGGTCAAAATAGAGTGCGCTCCTTAGAAAACCACATACCAATGAAGTTGATAACATTGCTCATAAGAATTATGGATATAATGGGTAATCATCACTATGAAGTCTAGCAATGTGAAGAAAGATGCCAAAAGAAATAAGGATACACTTGGAAAATATGGTCGTACTAGAAGAATTACCCTTTTTTCAAGAAAAGGACATGAAGTCCATAATTTCAAAAGAAAAGAAAAGGGGCATATAGTCATATTGCATATGACTAATGCAAATGATCATAAGAACAACTCCCCAACTTCAAATCTATGGTACATGTACTTACCACAATAATGCCCAAGTATCTATTCCACGACATTAGGGGGAGGAAAAGAATACTTGAAATAAGAATGCCGGGAAATCGCTTGAAAAGCCAAAAAGATCCCCGTGCAAGACCCGCACCAATAAGAAAACTAGAAAATCAAGAAGCCGGGAATTCACATAGAATAATCCTGTGCAATACCAATAAGTAAATTGGAATGTCAAGAAGACATTGGAATAAAGTATTGAACTGCCATTTTGTTTTGTGATTTGTAGAGCGTGATCAAGTCGCACTATTGTTTAGTGCACTAGAGAGGACTTAAGTACCATGAATGGTATTTGTCATCCTATTTCGAGGCCTCAAAGAAAAGGATAGGAAATCTAGTTACTCTAATTCCAAGTACTCGGGGACGCCTGGAGAAAAATGGATAAGAGAGCTTATCACAGCCTAGTCACGAAACACCCCAACGAAATAATGGGGAACCAGTTGAGAGCTTGTAACTGGAGAGCAGTCTTCTAGCGACGTGCCTTCAGGATATGAATATACCGGTAAATGAAAAAGAAGAGAAAGCTGAAACAAATTTGAGCTCATCAGCTATTAATAAAGGAACTTGCTACCGTATTGAGAAATATTGGAGTAAAGCAAGATAAAATGCATAAAGCACTCCCATGAATTCTGAAAAGGAATGGTAATACTTGAACAAGAGCAATAGTCATTATGTATCTATCATATAATGCAGACTATCTTGAAAAGATGGCAATCAATGTAGCAAAGATACAATGACCACTAGCAGCTCAAGGTATTGAAGATCTGTTTTTCCTAATCATGGGCATTATCTCCTTTGTAAGTATGTTTATCTCATTGGCAGAAATCAACTTGAAGTTGAATAAGAGGATGATTAAATAAAGGAAAGATCTTGATTTGGACTTTATATATTTATAGGCACATGGAAGTGTCATTGACCATAACCTAAGAAAGGCAAATAAAATTAAGCATAGTGTAACTTCGAAAAGTTACCACAAGTATTGAAAGAATCGTGCAAGAATGCAAACATACTCGAAGTATGAGCATGCCACAGCTTAAGCATATAGCTTGAGGCATGCTTGAATGAATATTTGAAACCTATACTGTTGGGGGCCTTCGGCTTCCGAAGGTCCACAAAAACATGATTTAACAATGTTTCTGGAGTATAATGTGTGAACAGGTATCTTCGGACTTGAATCAGAAAGGGAGAAGCTCAAAAGATACGAAGGTTGACACAGTGCCGAAGCTGTGAAGCAGGAAAGCTTCGGCATGTTCGCAGAAAGGGGAACCGACTTAAAGATGAAAAGGCCATTTAGACCTCGATAGAATGCTATAGAATTATCACCAAATGTAAAGGGCATGTATGTAATTTTGTATGGGTTGTACCCCGTGCCTATAAATAGGTGAACAGTACCCCCGTACTGTTCACGCGGACTTGGCATTTGCTTTTGCGTCACACTTGTATTTTCATTTCCTTCCAAGCCGAAGGTACATTTATAATTCAATATTGTTTCTATTCCTTTATGATGAGTTAATAAAGTTAAATAAGTAATGTTATACGATTATTCACGCTATCTTTTATGTTTCATATGCTTCGTCTTTTACTAATGTATATTATAGTGATGAAGGTTAATCCTTCATGACCTTCGTCCGGGGATCGTTATATCCTAAGGGAAATAATGCTTCGAAGGACGAAGGATCTTAATGTTTAACATTTTCTGTGTTGCCTTGTTCTTAACTCATAGCATTTGAGAACAAGTCCCCAACATTGGCCTTATCATACTGAAAAGGTTCTCAATATAGAAAAGTGCATTATGAAAATATTATTAATTGTTCGATCATTTGTGACCCAGACCTATAAGAACCTAAGGATGAGGGGGAGGAAATACCATGTCGATATAGCAAAGGTAGACACTCTATGTGTCATTGTGTTTGATTGGTAATGGCATTAAGTATAAATAAATACCATGCATATGAATCATGAATATACTCCAATATATCCAAAGGGCTAAGAAATTTTGCATTGAAGATCAAGACATGTACCTAAATATGAATATGAATCCCTTTGTTGTAAATTAAAGTCATATTGAAGTCAGAAAGTGGACCTTTGTGTCAACAGTGACAAACTCATATGGGAACCAAAGTCTAGCATAAAGATTTGTGAAGATGTATACTTTGAATAAGAAACACTCCACGATATAAGTAATGTGGATTAAGGAATCCCACTACCAACTTATGAAGTAAAGAAGCTTGTGTTGCGTAAGTAATGATGGGATATGTGCTATGTATGAAAATCCCATTAATATATGATCAAGAAGGCATATGTTGAACCACGTTAGAGTCTTGCATAATAAGGCACAAGAGCATCTTGTAGATCTCCATTTAAGCATTGCATCCATCATTGAAAGGATGGACTTGAAGCAATTATAAAAGACTTAAAAGTGTGGTTCTCAGGGGGAGAAATTCGCATACTCCTAAATTGAATCTTGAGCATGAAGTTCAAATACCTAATTTAGTCTTAAGATTAAATGAGGAAAAAGGTGATTTGTACTCTTTTCCCCTTATGTGAGTTTTCAATAGAAGTTTCTCACGTATGGTTTTTAATGAGACAAATCATGCAACACAGCAAGCGTGAGCCATGTACTCTTTCTCCAAATTTTTCCCACTGGGTTTTTGTGGAGTTTTGGGACATGTGTATCTCGCGGCAAGAGGGCCAAGGGGGAGTGTTAAGAAACCAGTTTGGGCCCCGAAGGCCCATGTGGCCCATCTAGCCGAAACCCTAACTGTGCACTATATATAGAGGAGGACACTACCATTTGTTGTAACCAGTGAGCAGAATAGATGAATGAGAATAACAGTGTCCCATATATCTTTGTGTCTCCTATGTTTATAAGTTAAGAAGTCTTTGGACTACACTCGGTAGCAAAGGGTTCTTAACAAATACGTGAAAAGAAAAGGACAAATAGACTCGTCTCTACTTCCATGCACCGTTGTGAGTTGTGACCACAGGACGGGACTCGGTCGTGACAATAAGGACGGTTCATGTGTGAACAAAATTAGTTTAATTATGATTTCTGATTTTTTATGGGATTTGTTAGTAAAATTCATCGGATTTGTCTGAGATCTGACTTGTAACAGGTTCAAAACTCTTCCTTTATATAGATGAATGGTACGGCCGATTGAATCCTCACAATCGATCTAATCAAAATCATTTATCAAAATTTACTTTATTTGCATTGTTTTTTCCATTCCTTAAGAGTAGGAGTAATCTAGCCTTAGTCTAGCCCTAGTTTAGCCTTCATCTAACTCAAATCTTCTCATCTATTCAACTCTATGTCGACAAGAGGCATCTTGGGTGGCTTGTGGACCCTAGGCAACCCTTCATGAATCTCTCCTTCTCGATGGTGTCCCTTCTGAGAGGCGAGATTCAAGTTTCTGTGGAGAAGAAGACTGCGCCTTCGCGGACTGTCGGTCCCCAGGTGCGGACCGTCTGGAAACACGCAGGGAAGGAGTCGCTCCTGCAGCGAGGTCACGAACCGTCCCCGCAGAGAGCACCGTTAGGTGGTTCATCCTAGTGTTTGGCCCTAATTTGGAGCCAACACACTTTTTAACGACTCCACCTGGAACAAGGGTGTTTAGATCTACTACAAATTGGCCCCTAAATGGTTGATTCTAAATATCACACTGACGTCTCTACCACCAACAACATCAAGCCAACCCTGGAGGCACACTCCCGGCTGATGACCAATAGCCCTTTAATGACCTCACGAGGCGCAAGGAGGAAGAGGTGCTACAACAACTTGCCAAATGGCGCGCAAAGGAACAATGTAATCATAGCCCTTTAATGACCTCACGAGGCGCAAAGGAACAATGACGCGCAAAGGAACAATGCAACAACTTGTAACAGGTCTAAACCTCCCTCTTTATATAGATGAAGGGTACGACCGATTAAACCCGCACAATCGATTCAATCAAAATTATTTATCAAATTTACTTTATTTGCATTGTTCTTTCCATTCTTTAGGAGTAGGAGTAATCTAGCCTTACTTTAGCCCTACTTTATTCTTCCTCTACATCAAATCTTTACCTCTCCTCGGCTCTACATCGACTAGAGGCGTCTTGGGTGGCCTATTGACCCGAAGACAACCATTAGATCTCTCCTTGATGGGGTAGGCGAGATTCAAGTTTCTGCGGAGAAGAAGACCCTGCGCCATTGCGGACTGTCCAGCCCTAGGCGCGGACCGTCTGAAAACACGTAGGGAAGGAGTCGCTCTTGTAGCGAGGTTGTGGACCGTCCCCGTAGAGAGCACCGTCAGGTGGTTCATCGTAGTGTTTGGCCCTATTCGGAGTCAACACACTTTTTGCCGACTCCACGGGGGAACAAGGGTGTTTAGATCTACTAAAAGTCGACTCCTAAATAGTCGGTTCTAAAGATCACACCGACGTCTCTACCACCAACATCATCAAACCAACCCTGGAGGCACACTCATGGCTGATGACCAGCAACCCTTTGATGACCTCACGAGGCGCAAGGAGGAAGAGGTGCTGCAACAACTTGCCGAATGATGTGCAAAGGCGGAGGAAAAATACCTATCATAATTCATAGTGGATCGCCACCAGAAGATCATCCGTTAAAGAGAAAATCGATATGGAATCTCTCCTACTTTCGGCTTAGGCTCCCATTGTAAGTATTTGAAAGGGAAATAGACTTACACCTTTTTCTAGAATGATTTTGGTGGTTGAATTGCCCAACACAAATTATTGAACTAACTAGTTTGCTCTAAATTATAAGTTCTACATGTGCCAAAGGTTCAACACAAACCAATAAAAAGTCCAAGAAAGGGTTCAAATAAAAAGAGCAAAAGACAACCGAAGGATGCCCTGGTGTGGCGCACCGGACTGTCCGGTGTGCCACCGGACAATGTCCGGTGCACCAGGGAGATCAACTCCAAACTTGTCACCTTCAGGAATTTGGGAAGCCACTCCGCTATAATTCACCGGACTATCCGGTGTAGCACCGGACTGTCCGGTGTGCCAGCGGAGTAACGGCTAAACAGCGCCAACGGTCGTCTGCAAAAGGTGAACAGTGCGCTACAGTGCGCGGACTGCGCGCAAGAGCAGGCGCAGATGGCGCACCGGACAGTGAACAGGACATGTCCGGTAGCCCACATGTCAGAAGCTCCAACGGTCGAACCCTAACGGTTGGGTGACGTGGCTAGCGCACCGGACTGTCCGGTGCGCCATGCCGCCATACGACAGCAGCCTTCCCCAAAGGCCATTTTGGTGGGTGGGGCTATAAATACCCTCCAACTATAGGTGTACATTTGTGCTGTGCCTAATAGGCTGGCCCAAAGCACACAATTTCTGGCACGACCCATATCTGGCACGGCCCAACCTAATTGTGGACCTAGGCCGGCACGACTCACATTGTGGGCCATGCCTGGGCCTCAAGTCAAGCCTACGAGCTGGCCTAGCACGACCCATTTAACTAAGGCCCACCGAGGCCCACTAAATATAGACTCAGTATTTAACTAAGGTCCGTCAAATCCCACATGACTAGCATAACTTAGAGAATCTAGAGCTTCAATAAGCCATCGAGAACCAATACCTAGATATGGATAGTGAATAGTGATGATGATCATTGTATATGTATTCTGTATGGATGTATAGTACTCAATTAAACACTAAAGAGAGAACTGAATATTATTTGTGAGCTAGTTGTAATATTTTTTTTCTTTCTGACCAAAGGTTTATAATGTGCATCCACAAAACATCTTAGTTTTATTTTGGTCATATATATATATTTTATACTTTTTGTTGATGTATTATTGTTGTATGTATATAGGCCGGTCTGGCACATTAAGGTATTTTGGGCTATTTGGTCCGGCCTGGCACACATAACTAATTGTGGGCCGTGTCGTGGGTCGATGACTGGGCACACGTGCTGGCACAGCACGACCCATAATTAGATATGTGCTTTTGTGGGCCGTGCTTTTGTGGGCCTGTGCCGTGCCGGACCAGGCCGGCCCACATGTACATGTATACCCCCAACCACCAGTCTTCAAGGATCAAAGCATTCACTACTACTCATTCAATACAAGAGCAATACACAACACTCCAAGACACAAATCAAAGCCATCGATCGAATCAAAGTCCACAATTCAACTCTAGTTTTTAGGACTTGTGAGAAGATCGACTTGTGTTCTTTTGTTGTTCTTGTTGCTTGGTTGGCCTTTCTTCCTTCTCTTATTCTTACTCTCAAAGCCTTGTAAGCAAAGCAAGAGACACCAATTGTGTGGTGGTCCTTGCGGGATCTAAGTGACCCGGGAAATTAATGAAGGAAACTCACTCGGTCTAAGTGACCGTTTGAGAGAGAGAAAGGGTTGAAAGAGACCCGGTCTTAGTGACCAGCTCAACAGGGAGTATGTTTGCAAGAACCGAACCTCAGTAAAACAAATCACCGTGTCATCCGCTCTTATTCGCTTGTAGTTTGTTTTCGCTCTCTCTTTCGGACTCGACTTTAATTCTAACGCTAACCCCGGCTTATAGTTGTGCTTAAACTTTATAAATTTCAGATTTGTCTATTCACCCCCTCTAGGCGACTTTCAATTGGTATCAAAACCCGGTACTTACCTAACCGATCGAAGTAATGTCGGGAGCTCACGCCAAAAAGGAGATAGTGACGGGCGAGAAACCCGCCACAACCAACAAATGCCAGGCATAGAAATGTTGAGCAGCCAAGAAGAAAATATTAAAATACGCAACCGATGGTTTTGGGGCTGAAAGCGCCCAAATACCTGAACCATAACCGACAGAGACATAGAACTTCCAAAAGTTCGTTGAAAACTCACAACTGAGGAACACTACAACAGGTTCACAGGAAATTGGAGGGATGCCAACGCCAACAAACCATTTTCTCACGTCTGTAGACCTAGAGGACTAGAGCCTGCCGGCCGCCTAGACGTACACAGCCTACACCTACGAGCCTGGTGGCGGCGGCGGCGGTTGTAACAAACGAGATCGAGGAGATGGCCTTGTCCTTATACTCGCCCGTGGATGAGGCGGGGGCGGAGCCGCCTTCGGTTTCCTCGAGCCAAGAGGCCTCAACGGCGGCACCGGAGCTTCCGACGTCTGATCGTGATCTGAGCCCATCGCGCTGACACTGGCAGCGCGCCCGGCGCTCCTCTCCTCCGCGCTCGAAGAGAGCAGAGCTAATGCCAGGACCAGAAGAACGCCGGCGACCAGCCTAAACGAGAGTGTCATGTTGTTGGTTGCTCCTCGCTCGACCCGAACTCGTCACGGCTGTCTCTAGATAGCAGCGTAGATATCTCGTTGAGCTCTAATGCTACTCATAAAAAGATAAGGCAGATCAGATTGGCCTGGAGTCACGGGGGGTGCGACAAATGACAAATCTGACTTGTCCCCTTCTTCACTCTCTCGGCTTCACGGGTTTGCTGTCGGCCTCTGGTCTGCACGAGCTCCTACCTCCTCGATATAGTTAATAGGCAGCTTGCCGTGGTCCGGTGGTCGTAGCTTTTAGGTGTCATGTGCTTTGCGTGCGTGGAACTTGTGGATGGGTGCGTAGTAAATACGTGAAAAGAAAAGGACACATAGACTGGTCCTATTTGCGCCGTTGTGACCACCTGTCTGCGTTGACATTATAGACGGTTCGTGTATGAACAAAATTAGTTATAATTTCTAATTTTTCTGTGTGATTTGTTAGCAAAATCAATAGATTTTATTTGGGAGTCCACTTGTAACGGGTCTAAATCTCCCTCTTTATATCGGTGAAGGTACGGCCGATTAAACCCCTACAATCGATTCAATCAAAAGTATTTATCAAAATTACTTTATTTGCATTGTTCTGTCCATTCTTTAGGAGTAGGAGTAATCTAGCCTTACTTTAGCCCTACTTTATTCTTCCTCTACATCAAATCTTTACCTCTCCTCGGCTCTACATCGACTAGAGGCGTCTTGGATGGCCTATTGACTCCAAGACAACCCTTAGATCTTTCATCCCTGACGGGGTAGGTGAGATTCAAGTTTCAGCAGAGAAGAAGACCCTGCGCCATTGCGGACTGTCCGGCCTTAGACGCGGACCGTCTGAAAACACGTAGGGAAGGAGTCGCTCTTGTAGCGAGGTCGCGGACCATCCCCGTAGAGAACACCGTCAGGTGGTTCATCCTAGTGTTTGGCCCCAATTCGGAGTCAACACACTTTTTGGCGACTCCACGGGAGAAGGGTGTTTAGATCTACTAAAAGTCGGCTCCTAAATAGTCGGTTCTAAAGACCACACCGACGTCTCTACCACCAACATCATCAAGCCAACCCTGGAGGCACACTCCTGGCTGATGACCATCAACCCTTTGATGACCTCACGAGGCGCAAGGAGGAAGATGTGCTGCAACAACTTGCCAAATGACGCGCAAAGGCGGAGGAAAAATACCTATCATAATTCATAGTGGATCGCCACCAGAAGATCATTCGTTAAAGAGAAAATCGATATGGAATTCTCCTACTTTCGGCTTAGGCTCCCATTGTAAGTATTTTCGATCAATTTTTTAAGGCTTTCATAGGACAACGGGGAACTCAATTAAAACAATATATAGATGAATCAGTTAAAGGATGGGCGTGTTCGTATGAAAAATCTACTGCCCCTAGTTTTTCCTTGCATGAGCCTAATACGGTGCCACCCGCACTTAACACATCGACTACAAATGGGTCATCCTGTACGCTACCATTATATGGTATGCCGTTGAATACGTTCGTAGTGCCACCACAGCCGCCACCGCCTACGCGCGACCGCCTCTGGACATAGTCGGACCATCTGAGAGATAACTCAGACCGTCCAACCCTACACAAGCCAGCGCGCAGACAACCCAAATAGCACCATATACGGCTGAATCGTCCAGGTATAACTTTGGACCGTCCGGGCACACGTTCGTAGAACCAGGGGGTTGTACAATATGCACAGTTTTTGCACCCATCGCAACAGCACTACGCTACCCTATTGACAGCATATTATAATCATGCCATGCCACATCATATGCACAAGGTCAAATATTCGTTGGCCAATAGAGAGCCCGAGAGATATAGGGCAGGAGGTGGTGGCATTACTAGAACACCTAACGCACATTTTGGACATTCATAGGAGGAAAGCCTAATTAGGCGTGTCTTCCGCCCCAATTACTAGCTTGTGCCTGTCACGGTGTGTACTTGGTATGCTGAAGTATGTAGGGACCGGGGCACTTTGACGTGCTCAGAAGTTAATGCGATGGGAGTCCGCATGCCACCTAAGCCAACGACTGTCCATGATGGCATCGTCCTCGCTTACGGCGCCAAGATACAACCGCCTGACATGGTGTCAGGCGGCAAACTGTGCAAGCCCCGTGCATGGTACTGCTGAGCAACTGCTTGCCTCGGTAACATACGTCAGTGATAGATCTAGGTTTTTTATATAGAGTGTGGCCCAACAAAATTTTCATATACAATTCCTTTATAATCAACCTTGTTATATTAAGGATAAATCAGTGTTGTTGCTTTAAGTAATCATAACCAGAACTATGAATTCCTATTATAATCAGCATATACTACTATATACTACTGACATATTCGCTTAGTTTTAATCCGTATCGGTTTCTACTGCTTTTACAATGTTTTATCTTTATAGATTGCAGTTACACTGCGGCAGCTCGCTTAACAACACATACAACTCCGGTATTGTAATTTTACGCGTGCGGGTGTGTATATACAATGGCATGACAAGGAACAATGTAAATAAGGAGATCATTAATTCAATCACCTGGAAACAACTAACTAAAAAACGCCATAGTACAAAAAATAAACCATGCAACAAACTTAGGCACGGATGGCTGAGGGTGGGTGGACGCTAGGTAGGCGTATGGGGCGTCTAAACGTGGGCGCTGGGCGTTCGGCTACGGCCCACGGGCGTTGGGCGCGTTGCACGCACCGGCGAGGCGTAGGCGTGCGACAGCTGTGTGTGGGGCGGCTTCCTACCGTCCTAGCTAGGCGTTGGACACGGCGGCAGCCTGCTAGAAAAGGAACTGACCAACCAGCGAAGGAGATACCGGGGGCTGACCAGCTAGGGGACTTGCTCTAGACACCCTGGCGGTATCTATCTTCTTTCTTCTATATTCGTTCTTTAGAGTTTTTTCATCTCCTATATTTTATTTTTCTCCACCAACATCCTCTAAATCACGTCTTTTATACATACATATATCAGAGACATTTTTTTATTTATAATTTTTGCACATACGTATTTGTCATACTCTCAAATATATTATACATATTTTAGTTTTGCTAAACTGATTATTTAAAATATTCAAATAGATAAAGAACCGTTTAAAGAAACTCTATATATTTAGAGGACGCTGCTAAAAAATGTAGATGACAACCTCGTCCTCTAATAGGGTGTTTGGTTTGAGAATTGAGTTAGTCCATATCTTCTCATTTCTTAGTTTTTTGCTTGGTTTATAAAATGGAATGAGTTGATCCATCACTATCTCATTCCTCATAGTTAGTTAGTACTAATATGAGAAATGAGATCATCCCACCAAATTTGAGAAATGGACCTATAATGTACCACCTCATTTTAGATTAAGTGATTTTCTCAAACCAAACACCCCCTAAATTTAGAATACAGTACACTTTAGAGATGCTCGTTGAAGTTAGGGTGTGCCGCGGTCCGCGGACCCTAGCACCTCTTAGGCTAACTGCAACGTTGCACCCTTGGCAACCCCCTCCCCTTGCATTGCCGGCTGTAGGGGGCACTCTACGGCCGCAGCGGTGCCCCCTACAGCGCCCCCTACGCGCCGGTCCCCTTCTCTCCCCCCAGATATAGTGTGTCACTGTTCATCCCTTAAACACTGTGCTGTGGGTCCACGAGTAATTGTTAGTAGATAAAAAATTGATAGTTGATATAGAAAATGATATTTTATAGTTGTAGTGGGGTATAAGGGGAGTATTTAGGAGGAACCGCTGCGGGAGATGAAAAAATAAGGGGAAATATAAGGGGAAAAAGTGATATAAGGAGAAAAATTTAGGGGTAACGGTTGCGGATAGCCTTAGACTATCTGCAGCGGTTCCCTCTAAATTCTATCCCCTATATCCCACTAGCGCGCCACATCAGCACTCTCTCCCCCTCTATATTCTCACTCTCTGCAGCGGTTTCCTCTAAAACATCCCCTAAACCCCACCATACCAATAAAATATATATTTCCCTTCAACTACCTCAACCACCATCCTTTATTTTTAAATTTCCATATTTTGTCTTATTTTGCACCGTATCATAGTTGTAGGTGATTACCAATTACTAAGTAATTCATAATATGGAAAATAATTATCCAAACAAACTACAATAATTCGTACCTGAAATTTGTTAATAAAAAATATTTTCATTGAATAGTAACGGTTCTAGCGATTTGCACCCAAAAACGTACTTGGAGTCGTACGAAATCAACTAAGAACTAGCGTATTTGTAACTCAACAGTTACAGCTCCAAGGAACCCCAACGGCCAACAGCAGATCCCGAAGCGGCTGAATGGATCCTCTTCCGACGAGGCTCTAGCCGTTGCCGAGTTGTCAGCAGGCAGCAGGCAGCAGTCCCGGCGGCGAGCCCGACACTCTAGGCCAGCCACTCCCCGGCGAGGCAGCAGAGAGAGGCTGCATCTCCCACGCCCGCATTCGAGGGGGATCGGCTCCACAAGACCCATCGATGCGCCGCCATCGTCGACAGCAAGGAAGCCACCTCCGGTCCTTCCGATGCGCGCGCGAAAGGGAGAGAGAAAGTCGTAGGGGTGAACAGCGCTCCTCTCGATCTGGCGTGAGAGAGAAGAGGAGCGCTACGAAGGAGACGCCATAGAGGGCAGCGATATAGGTCGAAGAGGAGGAATGTAGCCGCTAAAAGATGAACAGTACTAGAGGAGAGGTGATCAAGGGTGATGCGTTGCAGACAGTCTTAGGGTCTGCCCCTGGCACATGGACCGATCACACGCGCCTTGCACCGTATGATAAAAAGCCGCGCACGCCTAACACGCAGCAGGACATGTCCTAGCCGCTCAAATTGAATACAGACAGCGAGCTTGTTGTTTCTAGTCAAAAGCTTGTGCCACTGCCACGTACCCACGCCACGTGACGGCACCACTCCCCTGTCCAAGCAGCTGCGGCTGTGATGATTGAGGTCGAGGATACAGATACTCGCCCGTGGAGTTGCCAGCCTCCACGGCCGGTGTCCTCAACCTCAATCCAAGAGGCCTCAACGCGCGCACCGGAGCTTCCGACGTCTGATCATGATCTGAGCCCATCGCGTTGACACTCCGGTGCTCCTCTCCTCTGCGCTCGAAGAGGCAGCTTGTCGTGGACCCGTGGTCCGGTGGTCGTAGCATTAGGTGTCATGTACTCATGTGCATGTTTTCGGTGTGCGTGGAACTGACGAACTGTGGATGGCCATTGCACAGCACGCCGATCAGAGTATGTCTGCATCGAGAGAGACATCTTAGGCCTTGTTCGTTTTTGCCGGATTGGTGGGTCGGAACGATTCCTGACCGGATTGCTTCTCTAATTTATATAAACTTTAATTAGCTAGAACGATTCCGGGTACAATCCGACGGAAACGAACAAGGCCTTAGACTATCTCACTTTCTATCTCACTTTCTATAAATAATACAGTCTACAGTATAAGACAATGTTCATACATACTCCGCTGAATATGACCTTAAAGCGGGTGTTTAGTTCCATCCAACTAAAGTTTTAGGCCGCCTTTAGCAGGGCTTCGCTAACAATGTCTTTGGCTTATCTGGAGTGGATAGAGCCTGTTTTTGCAAATTGTTTGACAACATAGTTTTTCCTATGTTTTTTATTGGAATGGTGTATAAAAAAATGCAGGAGCCAGTAGAAATCGTGTTTTAGTGCTCTGGCTCCCAGCAAGAAAATTGCCCCAGCTCTTGAAGGGCTCTCGATGAGAAGCCATTTTTTTGTGACAGTTTGGTAGGGCTTCACGACCAGACCAAGCTAGAGCCACCTAAAGAGTCGTGCCAAAGGAATCCTTAGTCTCATGTTACATCGAATATTTAGATAATAATTACGGATATTAAATGTAGTCTAATTATAAAACTAATTACATAGATAAAGACTAAAAGAGATGAATTTATTAATCATAATTAAGATTATATTTAAGACCTATAATTGATATTTAAACAATTGATTTGACCGAGCTAAACTTTAGTCAAGAAAGCAAACACCTCTTAAGATGCCAGCGGGCAGTACCCATTTCGGCTACTGTTCAGAGATGGCAATTCACTTATGCTCCATTTGGAAGTCGATATTGGAGGGCAAGAAATTAAATTAGGTAGAATATCAAATTAGCCATGGTATTGAAATGAGATTTAATTCAAATTCTATTGTTTGGATGTCACTGAATTGGAGTTTGAAATTATGCGGCCTAATTCCATACAATATAGAGAGGTGATGCTCTATATTGGGAGAGTGAGTTTCTAGTTATAGTTCAATTCTAGAGAATTAGGTCTCTAATTTCAAATCTTAAGTCTATGCATAATCATAACCAAACAATATAATTTAGAAAGTTGATTTCAATTCTCAATTCTATTCCCCAATATCTACATCCAAATGAGATGTTATATTATATTCTAACAATGCTGATACAGCAAGATGCTGAGCCGAACTTATATAAGGAAGCTGGGATGGTTTGACTTGGAATGCTATGTGAATTATCATGCATATTAATTTCCCTGTTGAGATTGCCACTGGCTCGTGGACAAAATCATTGGCTTGTTGGCTTTGGCAGACCAAAATCATTTAGCACTGTTTGGCATCAAATGTTGCCCATAAATAAATAGTTTTTAGAATAGATTCGTGTATTATAAAAAAGATAGTAGTGTCAGGGGAAAGATCCTCAGGCCCCATAAGTCAGCTGGAGGACAAGGGAAAACTACGTCCGGAAGAACACCCCCTAATAGTCCTAAGGCACTGAGTCCGAGATCAGGCAAGGCGGAGCCATAAGAGGCCGGATGAACCGAGAAGAAACCACTCGAGTGGGTTTCGCGCTTGACCTAGGACTAACCCAGCATAAGTGACCGACTGCGTTAACTGCGTCTGGCACTGAGCCGCAGCAAAAGGGTAGGTCCTCCTTCCACTCATGACATATGGGCCCCTAGACCTGTGACCCACTCATAACCTATCAAGCCTAGGCCTGAGTGCACTGGTCGTCTACAAGACCCACAACATGATGAGCCACGCTGAGACCCAGGCTATGGAGGCTAGGGGTCGACATGGCCCAGTGCCAGTAACGATGGCACCGAAGCTCTTTGTTGCCCACGCGCAGCCAGTCTTAAAGAGCACGACCAGAGTAGCTCAGATGACCGAGGCACATGCCGACAAGCTTGACATTATCGAGGTAGAATGTCTCATTTTACCATGGTGCATTAGCTCCTTGCCTCCTTCCTTGAGAAGCTACCGGTAACTGATCCCCACCTTGGCCTATAAAAGGGGAGGGTCACCGAGAACAAACACACAGAGAGATCACATACGGCTCACACATAGAGACGCGCGGACGACTCAAACAGAGACGACAGAAGACCACACTAGAGCACACAGAGGACTAAGGATGCCAGAGCCAAGTAGCACACTTCCACGACGCCCAAGGGTAAGCTAGGTAGCAAAAGGGGGAGATTGTAAGTGCAATTAACTTCTTGAGGGTTTTGGTGATTAATGGACAAAACAAATAAAAATGCATTAATAAGTTTGCTCCCAGTGTATGTTAGTTTTAAATTATAAAAGGATGCACAAGAATGAAATAGATGAACTAATAGGGAACCAAGCGATGAAAAGTAAAGATCTGTAGATGATTTCCAGTGAAGATTCACTAGCGTTTTGATCATCTATTCTTAGTAATAGGGATCTCCTCATACTTAGTTCTTTCGCGTGGTGAGAATGGTATGCACCAACTAATTCTATCAGCTTCAAAATTCTTTCTTTGAAAAGTTGTGAAGTCACCATTTGGTTTCTCCCTTCTTCCTTTCTAAACTTGTTTTTCTTGTATATACTGGTTCAATCGGGTTCTATGCCGGTTCAACCGAAATTCTTCAAGTTCTTCTCTGGAAAAATCTAGGTTCAACCGGAATTTCAAAGTCGTGTTCAACCAAGAATTTATAGAGAGTTCTCTGTTTAATACCGGTTCAAATGGGATCAGGACCGGTTCAACCGAAAATTGCGCAGTCGCCCAGAAATAGCCAGATCTGTTTTGTGGCGGCTATAAAAACCTTTCTCACCCATTTCTAAACTTTAAGGCTATCGAACCTAAACCATGTGATGGCTGCTCACCTTCGTTTCAAAGCATTACAACTATGATCTCGCGCCTTAAGTCCTTCCCTCTTCGATCGGTGGGAAGATTCTTCAGTGTGAGATAAGTTCTCGATCCAAAGCACAATTTTGACTCAAGTTATACGATCTCCCCCTTTCTATTTGGTGCAAATCGTTGCGATCTCTTTGTTCTTGTAACATGTTGTTCCTTGTGTGCTTGTAATCTTGACTTGGGAGTCTCCAAAGTTATGGACGATCCCAAGAACGTTTTGTATCACCGGCTCTTTGTGGGCAAATTGAGTAAGGGATCACCTTGGCCTGTGTAACACTCAAAAATCGTATCTTCATGGATTAAGAAAATTCCCTAAAGATTTAAAATTTCAAGCGTATTATAACAAAGTTATGAATTGATACTATCTTCCCTAAAATTTAATAAATAGTAAATATAAAATGTTGATTATATACTTAAACTATAATAAATAGGATAGTGAGTTATTCTATATAAATTACTTCTATTGGGTTATATAACTATGTGTTGGGGACCATAATTAGGGGTACCCTCAAGGCTCCTAATTCTCAGCTGGTAACCCCCATCAGCACAAAGCTGCAAAGGCCTGATGAGTGCGACTAAGTTAGGGATCGGTCCATTCGAGGGACTCGATCACGCCTCGCCCGAACCCAGCCTCGGGCAAGGGCAGCCGACCCCGGAGGATCTCCGTCTTGCCCGAGGCCCCCTCCAGCGACGAACATACTTCCGGCTCGCCCGAGGCCCAGTCTTCGCCAAGAAGCAACCCTGGCCGAATCGCCACGCCAACCGACCAAATCGTAGGGGCATTTAATGCAAAGGTGGCCTGACACCTTTATCCTGACGCGCGTCCTCCAGTCGACAGAGCCGAAGTGACCGCAGTCACTTCGCCGCTCCACTGACCGACCTGACAGAAGGACAGCGCCGCCTACGCCGCTCCGACTGTTGTGCCGCTCGACAGAGTGAGGCTGACAGGCAGTCAGGCCCGGCCTCAGGCACCATAGGAAACTCCGCTCCGCCCGACCCAGGGCTCGGACTTGGGCTCAGCCCCAGAAGACGGCGAACTCCGCTCCGCCCGACCCAGGGCTCGGACTTGGGCTCAGCCCCAGAAGACGGCGAACTCCGCTCCGCCCGACCCAGGGCTCGGACTCGGGCTCAGCCCCGGAAGACGGCGAACTCCGATCCACCCGACCCCAGGGCTCGGACTCGGGCTCAGCCCCAGAAGACGACGAACTCCGCTTCGCCCGACCCCAGGGCTCGAACTCAGCCCTGGCTTCAGCCGACGGTCTCCGCCTCGCCCGACCCGGGGGCTCGGAATCGACCTCGGCCACGGAAGACAGACTCGACCTCGACCTCGGAGGAGCCTCCACATCGCCCAACCTAGGGCGAGGACCGACCACGTCAACAGGAGGCGCCATCATTACCCTACCCCAAGCTGACTCAGGCTATGGGGAACAAGACCGGCGTCCCATCTGGCTCGCTCTGCCAGACAAGTAATGATGGCACCCCGCACGCTCTATGACGACGGCGGCTCTCAGCCCCCTTACGGAAGCAAGAGGATGTCAGCAAGGACTCAACAGCCCTGACAGCTGTCCTTCCGCCAGGCTCCAGCGCTCCTCCGACGGCCACGACACCACACGAACCAGGCGCCAAAACCTCTCCGGCTGCCACGATGGCATGTACTTAGGGTGCTAGCTCTCCTCCGCTAGACACGTAGCACTCTGCTACACCCACCATTGTACACCTGGATCCTCTCCTTACGCCTATAAAAGGAAGGACCAGGGCCCTCTTACAGGGGGTTGGCCGCGCGGGGAAGAGGACGGGACTGGCGCTCGCGTGAGGCCGCTCGCTCCCTCCCGCGTGGAACGCTTGTAACCCCCTACTGCAAGCGCATCTGACCTGGGCGCGGGACGAACACGAAGGCCGCGGGATTCCCACCTCTCTCACGTCTCCTTCCCCCCTTCGCGCTCGGCCTCGCGCCGACCCATCTGGGCTGGGGCACGCGGCGACATTCTCACTCGTCGGCCCAGGGACCCCCCCGGTCTCGAAACGCCGACAGTTGGCGTGCCAGGTAGGGGCCTGCTGCGTGTTGACGAACAGCTTCCCGTCAAGCTCCAGATGGGCAGTCTCCAGCAACCTTTCCAGCCCGGGACGGTGCTTTGTTTCGGGAGTCTTGAGTTCATGTCCCTCGACGGCAGCTACGACATGATACTCCTTCCCCCGCCGAGCGACAGCAACAATGGCGGCCGACAGCCCGCCCGTCGGCGGCGGAATCGACGACGCCTTCCCCGCGTGGTGGAAGAGCAACATTCGAGCTCACCCCGCCCTCTCCCCCGCCGACGGAGGAGGAGGCGGGGCAACCAAGGAAAAGCAGGAGGCGGCACCTCGTCGGCTGTCGAGCGAGTCTACGGCGCCGGCGCCCCAACAGGGGGCGCGTCGGACATCGACCTCACGTTTGAGACGAAGACGAGCGCCGTCTCCCCGCAACACGCCAATTCCAAGCAAACGGACGACGCCAGCACGCTCGCGAAAGGCTTGCTGGGCGTCACCCTCGTACCCGAGACGACGGTGCAGTCAGTCCCAGACGTGACTTCGTCACCGCCCGTCGACCAAGAGGTACCCACCGGTTCCCATCTCACGCCTCTTGGATTCAGCCTTGACCCGCCGAGCAGCTTCTCTTTGGCGGACGCTCTCGTGGAGGCGAGTCCAAACCCTCTGGGGTTTCGTGTGCGGTCACCCTGGGACCGGCTGACGGACGTCTCGACCTACGGGCCCTCGGGGTCCAAGGAAGATGACGAGCCCGACTTCAGTTGGGATTTCTCCGGACTTGGTAACCCCAGTGGCATGCGGGACTTCATGACCGCATGCGACTACTGCCTTTCCGACTGTTCCGACGGTAGCCGCAGCCTCGGCGACGAGGACTGCGGCCCAAGTCGTGAATGCTTCCACGTCAATCTAGGGGGTCCCTCTGAAGGCAACCATCTTGGTATGCCGGAGAACGGCGATCTCCCTAGGCCTGTGCCACGCGTTAACATCCTACGGGAGCTAGCTGTGGTCCCCGTTCCGGCGGGGGGTCATGACCCACAGCTCGAGCAAATCCGCGGGGTGCCGGCCAGGCTCGACGAGGGGGCAGGAGCACTTGAGCCGATCCGCCGGGACGTCGGGTAGGAATGGGCGGGCCAACCTCCGGCCGGAGAAGGGCGTCATCTACCCCAGGGCTTCCAGCACCGCATCGCCGACGATGTCAGGATGAGGCCGCCACCCGCTTCTAGTGGGGTCGGCCAAAACCTGGCTGCAGCAGCAATGCTTCTCCACGCGATGCCGGAGCCATCAACCACCAAGGGGCGGCGAATTTAGGGAGAGCTCAAGAATCTCCTGGAGGGCGCCGCGGTCCGACGGGCCGAGAGCTCCGCCTCCTGAAGGCAGGGGTACCCCTCGGAACATCGCGCCGCGACTTCCCGATTCATGCGGGAAGCCTCGGTCCACACCGGGCGCACGCGCAACACAGCGCCTGCGGCCCCGGGTCGCCTCGGCAACGAGCACCATCACCGCGACCGTCGGGCCCACCTCGACGAGAGGGTGCGCCGAGGCTACCACCCCAGGCGTGGGGGACGCTACGACAGCGGGGAGGATCGGAGTCCCTCGCCCGAACCACCCGGTCCGCAGGCTTTCAGCCGCGCCATACGACGAGCGTCGTTCCCGACTCGGTTCCGACCCCCGACTACTATCACAAAGTACTCAGGGGAGACGAGACCGGAACTGTGGCTCACGGACTACCGTCTGGCCTGCGAACTGGGTGGAACGGATGATGATAACCTCATCATCCGCAACCTCCCCCTGTTCCTCTCCGACACCGCTCGCGCCTGGTTGGAGCACCTGCCTCCGGGGCAGATCTCCAACTAGTACGACCTGGTCCAAGCCTTCGCCGGCAATTTCTAGGGCATGTACGTGTGCCCCGGAAACTCCTGGGACCTCCGAAGCTGCCGACAACAGCCGGGAGAGTCCCTCCGGGACTACATCCGGCGATTCTCGAAGCAGCGCACCGAGCTGCCCAACATCACCGATTCGGATGTCATCAGGGCGTTCCTCGCCAGCACCACCTGCCGCGACCTGGTGAGCAAGCTGGGTCGCAAGACCCCCACCAGGGCGAGCGAGCTGATGGACATCGTCACCAAGTTCGCCTCTGGCCAGGAGGCGGTTGAGGCTATCTT
The DNA here is from genome assembly GCF_902167145.1 of Zea mays. Classification (NCBI taxonomy): domain Eukaryota; kingdom Viridiplantae; phylum Streptophyta; class Magnoliopsida; order Poales; family Poaceae; genus Zea; species Zea mays. Next base: position 24,078,293 of record NC_050100.1, on the reverse strand, counting down.
CCAGAAGGACAAGCAGCCCCAGGGCCACCCACCGGAAGATGCCCCCAGGCGTCAACTCAGCGTAGCGCCAAGAAGAAGGGCAAGAAGAAGTCGCAAGCGAAACGCGACGCCGCCGACGCGGACCTTGTCGCCGCCGCCAAGTACAAGAACCCTCGGAAACCCCCCGGAGGTGCCAACCTCTTCGACAAGATGCTCAAGGAGCCGTGCCCCTATCATCAGGGGCCCGTCAAGCACACCCTTGAGGAGTGCGCTATGCTTCGACGCCACTTCCACAAGGCCGGGCCACCCGCGGAGGGTGGCAAGGCTCGCGACGACGACAAGAGGGAGGATCACCAGGCAGGAGAGTTCCCCGAGGTCCGCGACTGCTTCATGATCTACGGTGGGCAAGCGGCAAACGCCTCGGCTCGGCACCGCAAGCAAGAGCGTCGGGAGGTCTGTTCGGTGAAGGCGGTGGCGCCAATCTACCTAGACTGGTCCGACAAGCCCATCACCTTCGACCAAGCCGACCACCCCGACCACGTGCCGAGCCCGGGGAAATACCCGCTCGTTGTCGACCCCGTCATCGGCGACATCAGGCTCACCAAGGTCCTCATGGATGGAGGCAGCAACCTCAACATCATCTACGCCGAAACCCTCGGGCTCCTGCGTGTTGATCTATCCTCGGTCCGGGCAGGCGCTGCGCCTTTCCACAGGATCATCCCCGGGAAGCGTGTCCATCCCCTCGGACAACTCGACCTTCCCGTCTGCTTCGGAACACCCTCCAACTTCCGAAGGGAGACCCTCACATTCGAGGTGGTCGGGTTCCAAGGAACCTACCACGCAGTATTGGGGAGGCCATGCTACGCGAAGTTCATGGCCGTCCCCAACTACACCTACCTCAAGCTCAAGATGTTGGGCCCCAACGGGGTCATCACCGTCGGCCCCACGTACAAACACGTGTTCGAATGCGACGTGGAGTGCGTGGAGTACGCCGAGGCCCTCGCCGAATCCGAAGCCCTCATCGCCGACCTGGAGAGCCTCTCTAAGGAGGCGCCAGACGTGAAGCGTCACGACGGCAACTTCGAGCCAGCGGAGACGGTTAAGTCCGTCCCCCTCGACCCCAGCAGCGACGCCTCCAAGCAGATCCAGATCGGCTCCGAGCTCGATCCCAAATAGGAAGCAGTGCTCGTCGACTTTCTCCGCGCAAACGCCGACGTTTTCGCGTGGAGTCCCTCGGACATGCCCGGCATACCGAGGGATGTCGCCGAGCACTCGCTGGATATCCGAGCTGGAGCCCGACCCATGAAGCAACCTCTGCGCCGATTCGACGAAGAAAAGCGCAGAGCCATAGGCGAGGAGATCCATAAGCTAATGGCGGCAGGGTTCATCAAAGAGGTATTCCATCCCGAATGGCTTGCCAACCCTGTGCTTGTGAGAAAGAAAGGAGGGAAATGGAGGATGTGTGTAGACTACACTGGTCTAAACAAAGCATGTCCGAAGGTTCCCTACCCTCTGCCTCGCATCGATCAAATCATGGATTCCACTGCTGGGTGCGAAACCCTGTCTTTCCTCGATGCCTACTCAGGGTATCACCAAATCAAGATGAAAGAGTCCGACCAGCTCGCGACTTCTTTCATCACACCCTTCGGCATGTACTGCTATGTCACCATGCCGTTCGGCTTGAGGAATGCGGGTGCGACGTACCAGCGGTGCATGAACCATGTGTTCGGCGAACACATCGGCCGGACGGTCGAGGCTTACGTCGATGACATCGTAGTCAAGATGAGGAAAGCCTCCGACCTCCTTTCCAACCTTGAAGTGACATTCCGATGTCTCAAGGCGAAAGGAGTGAAGCTTAATCCCGAGAAGTGTGTCTTTGGGGTTCCCCGAGGCATGCTCTTGGGGTTCATCATCTCCGAGCGGGGCATCGAAGCCAACCAGGAGAAGATCGTAGCCATCACCAGCATGGGGCCCATCAAGGAGTTGAAAGGCGTACAGAGAGTCATGGGATGCCTTGCGGCTCTGAGCCGCTTCATCTCACGCCTCGGCGAAAGAGGTCTGCCTCTGTACCGCCTCTTAAGGAAGTCCGAGTGCTTCGCTTGGACCCCTGAGGCCGAGGAAGCCCTCGGGAACCTGAAGGCGCTCCTCACGAACGCGCCTATCTTGGTGCCCCTCGCTGCCGGAGAAGCCCTCTTGATCTACGTCGCCGCGACCACTCAGGTGGTTAGCGCCACGATTGTGGTTGAGATACGAGAAGAGGGGCATGCATTGCCTGTTTAGAGGCCAGTCTACTTCATCAGCGAGGTACTGTCCGAAACCAAGATCCGCTACCCACAAATTTAGAAGCTGCTGTACGCGGTGATCCTGACGTGGCGGAAGTTGCGACACTACTTCGAGTCTCATCCGGTAACTGTGGTGTCATCCTTTCCCCTGGGGGAGATCATCCAGTGCCGAGAGGCCTCGGGTAGAATCGCGAGGTGGGCAGTGGAAATCATGGGCGAAACAATCTCGTTCGCCCCTCGGAAGGCCATCAAGTCCCAGGTCTTGGCGGACTTCGTGGCTGAATGGGTCGACACCCAGCTCCCAACAGTTCCGATCCAGCCGGAACTCTGGACCATGTTCTTCGACGGGTCGCTGATGAAGACAGGAGCGGGCGCAGGCCTGCTCTTCATCTCGCCCCTCGGAAAGCATCTACGCTATGTGCTACGCCTCCACTTCCCGGCGTCCAACAATGTGGCTGAGTATGAGGCTCTGGTCAACGGGTTGCGCATCGCCATCGAGCTAGGTGTCCGACGCCTCGACGCTCGCAGTGACTCACAGCTCGTCATCGATCAAGTCATGAAGAACTCCCAGTGCCGCAACCCGAAGATGGAGGCCTACTGCGATGAGGTTCGGCGCCTGGAAGACAAGTTCTACGGGCTCGAGCTCAACCACATCGCCCGGCGCTACAACGAGACTGCGGACGAGCTGGCTAAAATAGCCTCGGGGCAGACAACGGTTCCCCCGGACGTCTTCTCCCGAGACCTGCATCAACCCTCCGTCAAGATCGACGACACGTCCGAGCCCGAGGCACCCTCGGCTCAGCCCGAGGTACCCTCGGCTCAGTCCGAGGCACCCTCGGCCCAACCCGAGGCACCCTCAGCTCGGCCCGAGGCATCCTCGGTTCAGTCCGAGGTACCCTCGGCCCCCGAGGGTGAGGCACTGCGCGTTTAGGAGGAGCGAAGCGGGGTCACGTCTAATCGAAACTGGCAGACCCCGTACCTGCAATATCTCCACCAAGGAGAGCTACCCTAGACCGAGCCGAAGCTCGGCAATTGGCGCGACGCGCCAAGTCGTTCGTCTTGCTGGGAGATGGGAAGGAGCTCTACCACCGCAGCCCCTCAGGCATCCTCCAGCGATGCATTTCCATTGCCGAAGGTCAGGAACTCCTACGAGACATACACTCGGGGGCTTGCGGCCACCACGCAGCACCTCGAGCCCTTGTCGGAAACGCCTTCCGACAACGTTTCTACTGGTCGACACCACTAGAATTGTTCGCACCTGCGAAGGGTGTCAGTTCTACGCGAGGCAAACCCACCTGCCCGCTCAGGCTCTGCAGACGATACCCATCACCTGGCCTTTTGCTGTGTGGGGTCTGGACCTCGTCGGCCCCTTGCAGAAGGCACCCACGGGCTACACGCATCTGCTGGTCGCCATCGACAAATTCTCCAAGTGGATCGAGGTCCGACCCCTAAACAGCATCAGGTCCAAACAGGCGGTGGCGTTCTTCACCAACATCATCCATCGCTTTGGGGTCCCGAACTCCATCATCACCGACAACGGCACCCAGTTCACCGGCAGAAAGTTCCTGGACTTCTGCGAGGATCACCACATCCGGGTGGACTGGGCCGCCGTGGCTCACCCCATGACGAATGGGCAAGTAGAGCGTGCCAACGGCATGATTCTACAAGGACTCAAGCCTCGGATCTACAACGACCTCAACAAGTTCGGCAAGCTATGGATGAAGGAACTCCCTTCGGTGGTCTGGAGTCTGAGGACAACGCCGAGCCGAGCCACAGGCTTCACGCCGTTCTTTCTAGTCTATGGGGCCGAGGCCATCTTGCCCACAGACTTAGAATACGGTTCCCCGAGGACGAGGGCCTACGCCGACCAAAGCAACCAAGCTAGTCGAGAAGACTCGCTGGACCAGCTGGAAGAGGCTCGGGACCTGGCCTTACTACACTCGGCGCGGTACCAGCAGTCCCTGCGACGCTACCACGCCCGAGGGGTCCGGTCCCGAGACCTCCAGGTGGGCGACCTGGTGCTTCGGCTGCGACAGGACGCCCGAGGGCGGCACAAGCTCACGCCTCCCTGGGAAGGGTCGTTCGTCATCGCCAAAGTTCTGAAGCCCGGAACGTACAAGCTGGCCAACAGTCAAGGCGAGGTCTACAGCAACGCTTGGAACATCCAACAGCTACGTCGCTTCTACCCTTAAGATGCTTTCAAGTCGTTCATATACCTCGCTCCCACGCAAAGTTTAGTCGTCAAGGAAGGGTCAGCCTTGCCTCGGCAAAGCCCGACCCTCCCTCGGGGGCTAAAAGGGGGGAACCCCCTCTGCGTCGAAATTTTTCCTCGAAAAAAGATCCTTTCTGCCAGAATGTCTTTCGTGCTTTTCGACTACTTCGAAAGTGGATCCTGAAAACGACGGAGTACACGTAAGCAGCCAAGGCTGACCGAGCCGAGGGACTCCTACGCCTCCGGGATACGGATACCTCACTCATCACCTTCTGCGATAAGTAACTCACGTTCGGATAAGTGATTCTGCGGACCGAGCAAGTCTTCACGTTCAAAAGCTCTTCTGCCGAAGCGATTCTTCGAGCCTTCTCGACTGCGTCGGTGACAGAACCCCATGGACGGGCAAGAGCGCGCGTAAGCGGCAAGGCCGACCGAGCCGAGGGATTCCTACGCCTCCGGGATACGGATACCTCACTCATCACCTTCCGTGAAAAGCAACTCTCGCTCGCACAGACAATTCTGTTACCGACAAAAAAGTCCAGATACTCGAAACAAGAGGAAAAGAAGCGCAGCTTTACAACACGGCGAGGATGTGTTTGGGCCTCGGCGGCCGCAGAAAACACATGCTACAAGATAATCCGATCCTGCAGGCTCGGATCTTGATGGCTGAAGGGAGCAGCAGCACCCTCGGCGTCGACTACACCTTCGGCGAGGTCCGACCGAGCCTCGGACAGCGACGCGGTCCGAGGATCTCCACTCTGAAGGACGACTTCATCATCACGCCCGGGCCATCGCCGCCAGGGTCTCCTCCAAAAATCCGGCTCGAGTAGGCGGCTCGGCTGATCACCCCGAGGCCTCAGCCAGCTGTCCCCCAAAGACATCAGCCCGGCCCGAGGCCTCGGCAGATCAACTCCGGCGTCGGTCCCGCTAACGGACGACCCGGCCAGGCTCCGGCCGACCAAGTCTTCTTTTCGAGCCAACTCTGTCTCTGTCCGTGCTAACACCGCTACCCCTGGCTTCGGCTCATCGAAGAGCGGCCGAGGGGTCCCTTTAACTAAGCAAGAGAAGCCTCGGATAGCAAGGCCGACCGAGCCGAGGGACTCCTACGCCTCCGAGATACGGATACCTCACTCGTCACCTTTGCACGGGCGACTCACGCTTGGTGAAGCGGTTCAGGCAACCAACAGGCGAGTCTTAGTGCTCGAAAATGAGGAAAAAGCACGGCTCCGCGCCAAAAATACATACATGTTCAGGCCTCGACAGCCACAATGAACAAAAACACTGGCATTCAAGGTGCCATTACAAACGGAACCCCGGTTCCACCTCCGCAGGTACGAACAACCCCACACGATTGGGGGGCCTGCGGAGCAACAGAAGACCGACGGACGGCTCACCGTCGCCCGCTCCAGCAGCAGCGACAACGACCCCCTCTACGGGTGGCCGAACTGCAGCAGCGATGGCCTCAAGGCGAACGCCGCTGCAACCTTGCCCTCGCCCACGCCGACGCTCGAGGGGCGAGGACAAGTACAAAGAGCCGGAGGCCCGAAGCGCGGATGGTGGCGGTGATCCTGTCGGTGACGGGGACTTCTCGAGCCGCCTCCGCCTCGGCACCGACGACAGGGGCCGTCAGCCTACCGGCAGATCCCCACTCGGATCCTCCCGGACGAGCGGGGCATCGACCTCCGCGCGGAGGCGCCGTACCGGTGCAAAGGCAGGGCCGCCCCAGAACACGAACGCCACCCTGGCAGCGCGCGACGTCTTGGGCGGTCCTCCCGTGCGCGTGGCGCGATAACTGCCCTTGCAGCAGGAGGGGGCGCCGGGAGCCAGGCCGGCGAGCCCAACGCGCTGAAGCTGACGACGCCCACCGTCGACCAGCCCCGCGTTGTCGAAGTCCGCCCCTCTCGCAGGGCCCGTGAGCGCCCTCTCCCTCGAACGCTGAGGGAGAGGCTGACCCACGAACCCGCGCGGAGGTAGAGCTCCGGCTCAACCCGGCCTCTGCCCCAGCAAGGATGATGAACATCCTTGAAGCTGAGGGCGGGACCAAGATCGCCGCCCGGCTTGCTTCTCCCCATCCAAGGGCTGGTGGTCACCATCTTGGGTGACTACCGGTGAGGGGATGCAGCCGGGCTGCGTGATGAAAATCCTTGAAGCCGAACGATGGCTGAAAGGTACCAACTCCCACGGAGTTACGTTCCCCCAACAACAAGGCGGAAGGACTGTGGGTGTCCCCCATCCGGGGGCTCGGAAGGTGGAAAGACATGATGCATAAGGGAGCGCGAAGACATGGTCGCCTTTTAAGGGGGTCACCCTCCTTTTAAAGGCGACTCTCCCTGCCTGCGTCCCCAGCCGTCGTGGGCTGAGTCTTCCCCAACACGCTCCAAGGTCCTCCCCCTATGGCGCGGGGGCTGGGTCCCACACGTCATGCAAACTGGCCCAGAGCAGAAGAAGCCAAACCGCCGCGCGCGGTGCATGCAACCGCCCAGCGGTTACGAGCATTCCTCCACTTTCGCCCAGACCAGCGGGCGAAAGGGCGGGCAGCCATGCAGGCGACATGCAACCGCACAAGTGGGCGCACCCCTCCGACTTCCAACGCACCCAGCATGGGGGCCCACGCCCACGCGTCATGCAATCGGCGCACCGGTCGCTACGTGCAAGCAACTGCACCGCCACTCGCACCACTGCCGCGCCTTCTCGACTATGGAACCAGTACCGCGACTTGAGGCGACCTAGCGCACGACCCAGCAGCGCCAGCCAGGCGCGACGGTCAATGCGGCCAAAAATGGGCCGGCAGTAATGGTGGTGGCAGGCGGGAGCAGCGGTCACGTCATCAGCCAAGCTTACGTCCCATCCTGGGCAGTGAGAGAGCCCTCTCTCACGGCGTGAAGACGGCGCGCCCGTGTTCCGTTCCTCGAACGGCTCGCGCACGCGCAACGGCCGCCCCGCGAACCACTCGCCTCGTCGCATTAACTCTGCGGCAGGCGGCGCCTCTGGCAGGGGAAGCGAGCGACGCTTCGCCTTCGCCATAATAACCGCGTCAAAAAAGGTATGCCACCTCATTCGATTTCGTGTCCTTTTCCTTTTCCTCTTTCTCTCTCTTACAACAGGGACCGGGAAAGGGGGATACCCCGAAAAGGACCCTTCTCCGTGAAGGAAACAGGCTCCGAGCCTCCCTACTGATCAGAGGTTCGAAGGCTAGCCCCTCGGAGGGGTTCAACAGCCGCCTCAGAGCGCGTGGACTCCACACCCACTACTGGTCAGAGGTTCGAAGGACGGCCCCTCGGAAGGGTTCAACGGCTGCCTTAGGCCACTCGGGCTCTGCGCCCACTACTGATCAGGGGTTCGAAGGCTGGCCCTCGAAGGGTTCACAGTCGCCTCAGACATAGAGCGAGGGATGACCCTAGGTACGTTCGATACATAACCGAGGCTCGGGCTACGCTTCCGAGGTACCCTAGGACATTTCCGAGACCAGCGGGAACGATCTTGTAACGGAATCCCATCAGAGGGAGGCATCGAGCCCTCGGACCCCGTCGACAGGGGACCGGGTCCGACAGATCACCCGCAGGTACTTTTGGGCGCGCCTCTGGGCCTCTAGCCAACCCCTAACAAATGGGGCACGGACGTCCGCTCGGATTACCCGCCAGCAGCTCACCGGAGACACCATGTTTGGCGCCCTCCGAGGGCAACATGGCGCTTCCCCCCCTCCTCCTTGCGGAAAGGCGACGCAGGGGCGTATGTAAAAAAGTCGAGTCTGTCCCTGACCGTCCTCTCGCCCTGTGCAGAGGCTCAGGGGCTGCTCTCGCAAACCCGGCTCCGGCCAAACCGTTGACAGCGTCAACATACCAGCCCGAGAACTTGGGACCCGACCGTGCACCCGGGCTACGGCCAGCTCGCATGAGGGAACAACCAGACCAGCCGAAGCATTGCGCGAGGCATTAAGACCTCGGAGGAGTCAAACCACTCCTCCGAGGCCTCGGGGGCTACACCCGGCGGGTGCGCTCGCGCGCACCCACCTGAACAAAACGCAACCGAGAAAGGCTGGTCCCCTTGCAAAAAAGTGCGACGAAAGCCTCCAAGCGAGTATTAACACTCCCTTCGAGGCTCGGGGGCTACTGTCGGGGACCATAATTAGGGGTACCCTCAAGGCTCCTAATTCTCAGCTGGTAACCCCCATTAGCACAAAGCTGCAAAGGCCTGATGGGTGCGACTAAGTTAGGGATCGGTCCATTCGAGGGACTCGATCACGCCTCGCCCGAACCCAGCCTCGGGCAAGGGCAGCCGACCCCGGAGGATCTCCGTCTCGCCTGAGGCCCCCTCCAGCGACGAACATACTTCCAGCTCGCCCGAGGCCCAGTCTTCGCCAAGAAGCAACCCTGTCCGAATCGCCACGCCAACCGACCAAATCGCAGGGGCATTTAATGCAAAGGTGGCCTGACACCTTTATCCTGACGCGCGTCCTCCAGTCGACAGAGCCGAAGTGACCGCAGTCACTTCGCCGCTCCACTGACCGGCCTGACAGAAGGACAGCGCCGCCTGCGCCGCTCCGACTGCTGTGCCGCTCGACAGAGTGAGGCTGACAGGCAGTCAGGCCTGGCCTCAGGCACCATAGGAAACTCCGCTCCGCCCGACCCAGGGCTCGGACTTGGGCTCAGCCCCGGAAGTCGGCGAACTCCGCTCCGCCCGACCCAGGGCTCGGACTTGGGCTCAGCCCCGGAAGACGGCGAACTCCGCTCCGTCCGACCCAGGGCTCGGACTCGGGCTCAGCCCCGGAAGACGGTGAACTCCGATCCGCCCGACCCCAGGGCTCGGACTCGGGCTCAGCCCCAGAAGACGACGAACTCCACTTCGCCCGACCCCAGGGCTCAGACTCAGCGCTGGCTTCAGCCGACGGTCTCCGCCTCGCCCGACCCGGTAGCTCGGACTCGACCTCGGCCACGGAAGATAGACTCGACCTCGACCTGGGAGGAGCCTCCATATCGCCCAACCTAGGGCGCGGACCGACCATGTCAACAGGAGGCGCCATCATTACCCTACCCCAAGCTGACTCAGGCTACGGGGAACAAGACCGGCGTCCCATCTGGCTCGCTCCACCAGACAAGTAATGATGGCACCCCGCACGCTCTATGACGACGGCGGTTCTCAGCCCCCTTACGGAAGCAAGAGGACGTCAGCAAGGACTCAACAGCCCCGACAGTTGTCCTTCCGCCAGGCTCCAGCGCTCCTCCGACGGCCACGACACCACACGAACCGGGCGCCAAAACCTCTCTGGCTGCCACGATGGCATGTACTTAGGGCGCTAGCTCTCCTCCGCTAGACACGTAGCACTCTGCTACACCCCCATTGTACACCTGGATCCTCTTCTTACGCCTATAAAAGGAAGGACCAGGGCCCTCTTACAGGGGGTTGGCCGCGTGGGGAAGAGGACGGGACTGGCGCTCGCGTGAGGCCGCTCGCTCCCTCCCGCGTGGAACGCTTGTAACCCCCTACTGCAAGCGCACCCGACCTGGGCGCGGGACGAACACGAAGGCCGCGGGATTCCCACCTCTCTCACGCCTTCTTCCCCCCTTCGCGCTCGGCCTCGCGCCGACCCATCTAGGCTGGGGCACGCGGCGACATTCTCACTCGTCGGCCCAGGGACCCCCCCGGTCTCGAAACGCCGACACTATGTGAATTCCATGCTTATAAAATTTCATGCATACAAATACTTATTTGAGCAAAGTAAATAAGGAGTAAATAAATGTAAAATATTTGTATTCATGTTGGTGTTTTGGTTGTGCATATAAATATAGTTTCAAAATTGAAAATCATATTTGAATTGGGATAATTAAATCTAGAATAAAAAACATGAAAAAAGAATATCAAATAAAAGACTTACCTATTTGTCGGGGACCATAATTAGGGGTACCCCCAAGACTCCTAATCTCAGCTGGTAACCCCCATCAGCACAAAGCTGGAAAGGCCTGATGGGTGCGATTAAGTCAAGGCTCGGTCCACTCAAGGGACACGATCTCGCCTCGCCCGAGCCCAGCCTCGGACAAGGGCAGCCGACCCCGGAGGATTCACGTCTCGCCCGAGGGCCCCCTCAAGCAACGGACACACCTTCGGCTCGCCCGAGGCCCAGTCTTCGCCGAGAAGCAACCTTGGTCAGATCGCCACACCGACCGACCATATCGCAGGAGCATTTAATGCAAGGATCGCCTGACACCTTATCCTGACGCGCGCTCTTCAGTCGACAGAGCCGAAGTGACCGCAGTCACTTTGCCGCTCCACTGACCGACCTGACAAGAAGACAGCGCCGCCTGCGTCGCTCCGACTGCTGTGCCACTCGACAGAGTGAGGTTGACAGCAGCCAAGTCTGGCCTCGGGCGCCATAGGAAGCTCTGCCTCGCCCGACCCCAGGGCTCGGCCCCCGTCTCGGCCTCGGATGATGAACTCCGCTTCGCCCGACCCCAGGGCTCGGACTCATCCTCGGCTCCGGAAGACGACAAACTCCGCCTCGCCCGACCCAGGGCTCGGACTCAGCCTCGGCTCCGGAAGACGACGAACTCCGCCTCGCCCGACCCCAGGGCTCAGACTCGGCCTCGGCTCTGGAAGACAACGAACTCCGCCTCGCCCGACCCTAGGGCTCGGACTCAGCCTCGGCTCCAGAAGACGACAAACTCCGCCTCGCCCGACCCCAGGGCTCGGACTCGGCCTCGGCTCCGGAAGACATTTATCCCTTTTGTGAGTTTTGGTGATTTGGATAACAACACATTTAAAGGTCTAACGAGTTTGCTAAGTGTTGAACAGGAAATTCAGTATGATGAACATACTTGAATAGTGTATAATGATCAGTGAACAAAGGTTCAACACGAGGTTAAATAACCAATGAGACAATGCAAATGGATATAATATGATCTCTATATTGGTTTGAATATATGGACAAGACCTGAGAAATCACTACATACATATGACCAGAATAGAGGACAAAGTGATTTAGAGGATTGGTCAAGCCCAAGAGAATAAGATATGAGGAATCGTGAATTGGCTTGACCATATTACTGTCAGTCCATATATGCTTCTATGAGAATCAAACTAGAGCTTGATTGATCTTGACAATTATATCTAGAAGACATTCAAGCAAGGTTCACAATATTGAAGAAATGATTCTCTCAATGGATGCTCAATTTGATGTGACTCAAGAATGGCTTGATAGGGTGAAGATAGCAAGGAAAGGGCTTCGAGGAACTAAGCGAAGGTGAAGGTCAAGCGACGGCTTGTAGACCGAGGTACCATGGCTAAGGTGAAGAAGAGAGTACTTGCACTAAGTCGATGAACTAATCAGCTATGAAGAGTTATAACATGTTGATGCATCAGTAAGGTGACTTGAAGCCATGATTTGAACTCATATAAGGTGATATGGTACAAGTCACTGGGTTTGATTTGAGTTTGCTTCAAAAGGTGAGACAAAGATGTTTGTGATCCTTATGAAGCAATGCCATGGAGAAATCACACATGAGACACCAATGACTCAAGGAGTTTACTTCATTATATTTTATTTAACTTGAGTATAGGAATCGTCGTACTATAAAGGGGGATCCAAAAAGAAGGTTGGTGTTTGCCAAAGCTCAAACCTCTCTATTCAAAAGCTATTTTTGAAAAGCAAAAATCTCTTTAACGTTCTATGGTTGACCGTGGTTAGGGTTGAGAAACCTAGAGTGTTCTTGCTGAAAAGCAGCTGAACTTCTTCAACTGCAGCTGAGCTTTCCAGCTGAACTTGACTTCAGCTGAGTTGAGCTTCTTCAGCTGCAGCTGAGCTTTTCAGCTGAGCTGAACTTCAGCTGAGATGAGCTTTCTCAACTTTAGCTGAACTCAACTTCAGCTATGAACCTCTTTGACCATACACCAGCTGAACTTGCCTCCGAGCAGTTGAGCTGGGGTTTTCTCTCCTAAACTCACTGGTCAAGACCGGTTGAACTGGTCCTGAGGGGCAGTTCAGCTGGTCTCTGACCCCTCTGACCTCTGATCTGCAGTCTGCCAGTCAGACTGGCAATCAGGTCGCCAGGAGCTGTTAGGGGCGGTTCAACCGCCCCCCCTGGGCGGTTCAACCGGTTTTGGTCAACTTTGACCAGTCTGCGGTCAGTCTGCGCGTCAGTCTACCAGTCAGACTGGCAGACTGGCTGCCAGGCCTGTCAGGGGCGGTTCAACCGCCCTAGGGGGCGGTTCAACCGGTATCAGGCACAAAAATCTGCCCAACGGCTAGTTTTGAGCTCCACCTATATATACTACCTCCTACCTCTCTCCCCACAGCAGGGAGCACGATTTGAACTCCATTTCTAACCCAAGAAACACCTCCCTCTCTCTCTCACACATCTCTTGCCTCTCCCATTTCAAATCTTTGGAGAGAAATCTTTGAGTGAGCTTGAGAGCTACGGTTTTGTGCTTCATCTCTAAATCTCTCTTGCTCTTCTTCTTCATTCGAGCTTTGGTACTACATCGAGTTCTTTGTGGATTCATTACTCTTGGAGCTCCTAGCTCCTAGACGACTAGGTGTCTCTTGTGAGTCTCCAAATCTTGTGGTAGACCATAAGAAAGTTTGTATTACCCGCTCGTTTGAGCAAAGATTATTGTGTGAGCTTGACCTTTGTGGTCGGCAAAGGGAGGATTAGGGTTGAAAGAGACCCAACTCTTTGTGGGCGCCTCAACGAGGAAGTAGGGCACCTTTTGTGGTGTGACCGAACCTCGGGATAAATCTTGTGTCTCTTGTGTTCTTGCTCATTGTGTTTGTTAGTGTTCTTCGTTCTCTCACCATTCCGTGGAAGATTGTTTATATCTTTTTGGTGTGTGGATTTTGAGAAGTGCCCTTCTCTGATCTACTACTTTGAACCCTGTGGATCATTTAGAACATCTCATTTCCAAAGTTAACTGGGTGAATTTCGAGATCAATTCAGTTTTACCCAGTTTGCTTCTAATTTTTGTTGAAATTTTTTTAACTTGCCTATTCACCCCCCTCTAGGCAACTTTCAATTGGTATCGGAGCCTAATCCTCATTCTAACGCTTAACCGCGTGAGGAAAGATCATGTAGGGGGGACTAAGAAACGAAAGTGCTTCTAAGCTTGAAAAAGTTGAGGTTGCCTCGACTTTATCTTTTGGTGCAGATATTGATCCTAGGGCAATAGATCTTGCCATGAAAATCGCCGAAAGGATGTTCCTCAAAATGAAGGAAGATGAGGCGAAGAACAAGATTGAAGAAGAAGAAAATGATCGATGGAGACCAAACGACGAATCCACCTCTTCACAAGGTTCGTCTTTCAAATCCACTTCTCATATGTGCTTTATTGCTAATGGGAGTGACAGTGAAAGCGAAAGTGAGGATGAGGAGGAGCAAGAAAGTGATAGTGAAGATGAGGATGATCTTCAACAATTCTTCGCTCAGCTAAGCAAGAAACATCGGATGAGCTTGCTTAAACTCATGAAAAGAGTGGAAGAACAAAAAGAAATGCTTCATAAGCAAGAAGACTTCCTCATCAGAAAAATTGAAGACTTAGAGAAGTTGACCAATGAGCATGAGAAGCTAAAGTGCTCTCATGATGATTTGGTCCAAAGGTATGAAGACATTTCAATTGAGCAAATTAAAGTTGTTAATCATTCATCATATATTGCTCAATTAGAAAGTAAAAATGCTATGCTCAAGAACACAATAGAAAAGCTAAATATTGAAAATCTAGCTTTGCAAGAAAAACATGATATGCTTGTGTGCTCTCATAATAAATTGATGGATTCACATATCATGTTAGAAATGGCTCATGAGGTTGTGTTAACTAATTTGAAATCATACCAACCTCACACATGCACATGTACTCAAGTAGAAACTATATTATCATGTGCTAACAAATGTTGCTCTCAAGAAAGCCAATCTTCCATTGAGCTAGAAATTTCAGGAATTAGTGATATTTCTATCACACAAGAAAATAAAGAGCTCAATGAAGAAGTTGGAATGCTAAGAAGGAGCTTAACTCTTTTGAAGGGAAAGTGTCATGCTCAACCTTCTCAAGATAACCGTGATAATATGGTGAAAAAGCTTGAGAAGGGGACAACCGCAGCATGCACAAAACCCCTTCAAAAGAATACCAAGCTTTCCAAGAAGGGCATGAGCAAAATCCATGGTGAGAAAATTAATGCTCATATGATTTGCTCTAACAATGTACCTAGGTGCTTCAACAAAGAAAGATCAAAGAGAAGCGATAGGAGGTGCTATGGATGCAAGGAGAAGGGCCATGAAATTGATTCATGCCCCCACATGAAGAATCAAGACCTTGCACGATCAAGAAAGATGACCATCAAAAAGGATGAAAGCAAAAGGCAAATGCATTGCAAGGACAAGCATCGCATTTGCTACAATTGCCGTGAAAAAGGTCATCTATTCAAGGTTTGTCCAAAGGGTAAAACTCCTAAGCCTAACTTGTCAATACATTCAAATATGCTTAGGAGACCCAAATTTGACTCTTGTGCTAGAAAGGTGATGAGTTCACCACATTCTAGGACCAAGGCTATTTGGGTGCCTAAGTCCTTATTGGCTAACCTTGATGGACCTATCATGAGATGGGTACCAAAATGTACTTAATAAGTTTTGCAGGTACCCAGAGATGATATGAAGCTTTGGGTGCTTGAGCGGTTTAACTCAATTCTTATCTCAAGCTATCAATCTTACATTGTCTATCATTTAAGATTGACCCAAAGATGAATTGAGTTGTTATATCACTAACTTCATATTCATCTCTAGCAAGAACTTATGTTGTAGGGAATAAGGATTAACCTTTGTGGGAATCAAGCAAAAGGCCTACAACCAAGTGATATCCAAAGGATGGTAACCATTAATTCTTAAGTGCACATTGCTTTTAATTGGTATATTCCTTTGTGTCTTTTGTAGCCACATAGGAAAAATGAAGCACTTGAGAATGAACTTAAAAGATTTTACCTTGCTTTGGAAAGAATCTAATTATATGGTAGATTGCAAGTTCATATTTTTATATTGTGACAATCTACATGCTTTAAATTGATTGTATGTATCTTGTGGCATATTTCAAGTTAATCATCATATTATTGCCATGACCTAGACATAAAGAGTATTATCCCATGTTCTTAAATGAATAGAGTGCTAAGTAAGAAATTCAAACTCTTAAAGCACTTATCAAAAGGAGAATTCTCTATATGACTAAAGTTGTGAGACAAATGTTCTTATCTGAGTGATTTATGTAGTTTCACAACATGAGAATGTGTTTCTAAAATAGAGTGTGTCATTCAATCTATGCGTACATTTTAAAATTTGAAATGAGGTTTATTGTGGAAAATTATTTTAAAATTTTCATTCCAAGCTCAACTGGTCTGACCAGCTGAACTTTCTAGCTCAGCTGGGGAGACCAGCTGAACTTCTGAGTTGAACTTCAGTTCGGCTGGTATTCACCAGGAAACCCCCTGACTGAAACCGGTTGAACCGGTGTCCAGGACCGGTTGAACCGGTCTGGCACAGTTTGACCGGCCAGTCTGACCATTTTTTCAGACTGCGTCAGCCCTTTTTCAGACGCCTTTTTCAGTCTGCAACAGCACCTTTTCAGCAACTTTTGCAGCACCTTTTCAGCAACTTTTGCAGCACCTTTTGAGTAACTTTTGCAGCACTTTTTCATTCAACTTTCGCAGCACTTTTTCAGTCATTTTTTTGTCGCGTCAGGTCACCTTTTCAGAACGCGTCAATTGCTTTTTCACTTTTTCTGCAGTACCTTTTCAGCTTTATTTTTGCAGACTTTTACTGTTTCATTTGGTATGTGACCAATAATAGTTCCTTTCAAGTGGCATTCTTTCAAGTGGTAATAATCTATTTTATGAAAAAAATGTCAATATGAAAGTTAAATTCTTTTTGGCTTAAATTTGTAAATTGGTGCATATTATTAATTCACTCATCCATATGCATTAATTTAAAAGGAATTTAATTTATGCCTTTACGCCTAATAAATGATGATTTGTTTGCCATTCATATATAGATATCATCATTCATTAAATACTTCCTTGTACTACTAATACCTCTTTTCAAAGTGTTTTATCGACTAGTTTTAAAAGGAAAAGAGATAACAAAGAAGGAAGTCTCCACAAATGATGAAAAGAAGAATGCTAAAGTGACACCACCACAGATAGTAAGATCTGTCAAATTGGTATAACAAATGGTACATTTATATGGTGGTAAGTATTCTTAGGCATAAGTTAATTCATTGCAAATTTGTCATGCCTTGACCATGATATGTAATATACTCCTCATGAGACTCTTAAATGAATTGAAAGTGCATGTGGCAAGTCATTCAAATACTTGATGCACATATCTAGTGGGAGAACATTATATATCTTGTGTCATAGAGAATAAGTTTCACTTGAGTAAGCTATACTAAGACAATCCAAAATGGTAAATTTGTATTTCATTCATATGGATTGTAATCTTTGTTTTCTAAATAGCTACTCTTGATGCAGTTTAAAATTTCCTTATCGTTAAATCTAAAAGTGCATAAGAGTCTTTTTGTTGATATTCATGACATACATATGCACTAACATGGATATGATTTTTAAACTGTAAAAAGTACAATTAGTGATCCATACTCTCTAAAATTTGGAAACCCATATTTTCGTATCTTAGAAATCTACTTAAATCGGTATCCATATGCTTCACATTGAATTGGATCACTAAGTTGTAAATTCCATGCATAACTTGTCTTTATGATATGAATGCTTGTGCAACTAACCTTGATAAGCTAGGTGCACCCAAAGTCAAGGTAGGTTCATCATCAAGAAGGCAACACATCGATGTATTAATAAAAGGAGAAAAGGCTCCTATTCTTAACTCTAGTTTTTATCTATGTGATTAAATATTGACTTGAAACCATGTAAGATGGTTGTCAAGTATATGTGGGTGCCTACACAAAGATAAAGCCACAATAAGGATTGTGTGGGTACTCAAGGCTCTTACTACTAATCTCAAAGGACCCAATTCAAATTGGGTACCAAGATATGAAGCTTAAACTTGTTTTGCAGGATCACTCCTTCAATGGATCAAGTTGGGTGCTCGATAATGAATGTATAAATCATCTTTGGAGATAGTAGCAAGGGTGGTAACAACTGAATCTCAAGTGCAAATTATTTTCAAATCTTATCTCTTTTGTGACTTGTGTAGCCACTAAGGGAAAAGAAGCACTTGAGGATATACATCAGTTGTTGATTATGAAATAAAGGTCTAATTGGAAGTTGAATGAATATTATTATATGGTGAACAATCCAAAATTATGTGACGTATTCTCTATCTAGTTAATTTGGATTTGATTCTTTTATATAAGACACTCACCATAATATGGATTAAGTCAGCCTTTTAGACTTCATTGAATAACCATGCATATTATCCATGTCATTCAAAATATATTGTGCATGAGGGTTCAAGGCAAATTTAGTCCATATTATGAGGTTTCTCTATTTTAGCAACTCGCTTGCCTTCCACATATAAAGGGTTGCTAAATAAGAAATTAGTGCTTGTGCTACTAATGCCATCTCTTGTGTTGAGTTTATCCATAGAAAATCTATGTTAAGAGATGGTGCTTGTTTTAAATTGGATAAATCACAAGCTTAAAGGATACTATTCAACTAATGTAAGAAGAAGTTGATAAGAGGCCAAGGTATGAGAACTTCCTCACCTTCAGTTGTTTTAGTATTCTATCCTTAGTGGGATGTACCATAGTATAGGTTAAATTCCTTGCAATATAAAATGTTCAATAGTGCATATAACTTTGACATCAACTATATGTGTGCACTAATTTAAAGGAATTTAGTCTATCCTTTTTGGGTTTCAAGAATGATGATTCATTTTCCATCCACATATAAGGATTATCATTTGTGAAACCCTCCCTTGTGTTTCTAATGCTCTCTTTTCTAAGTGTTTAAATAAGGTCCTTCCAAGTGCTTTCAAGATGGATTCAAAATCCACGGATATAAGAGTCTTGGTTGTTTCAATCATTGAGTTTCAATGGGTCTCATATCAAGTATGATTGAACCAAGCCAAGATCAATGAAGTTCAAGATCGCCTGGTTGGATGAAATCCTAAAGAGAAAAGAAATCACAGTGATTCAAGAAGGGAGTTACACTTTTTGACAACCTAATAATGAAGATGTAGTGACATATTTATATGATATCCTTCATTATGAGGTTTGAGGTTCATATTAGCATGCTTTACCCTTCAGAATTTCAATTGATATACTTTCAGTTCTTAAACTTTCAATTGGTATTAATTTTCATCATCTATGTAAAGCATGTTATGTTAAACCAAGATATAGTGCAAACATCTCCTTTAAACTCATATTGTTGATGTGCATAAGTGTACTTTGTGTACTCTTGCATGCACAAATTGAGGGAGAGTTTAGCCTATATCTTGTGAGGCTAATGATTTCTTCAAGTTCATGTTTTGTAGTCTCACACCTTGGAGAACATCAAATGAGGATGAGTGGTTCCAAGGAAATGATCAAATATTTACCACATGTCACCCCATGGATTAGTTCTATTGGGGAACGATATGTGTTCTCTAGCATAAATTCAATAGTTTCAAATATATTATGCCTTGACCAAGATATATGATGAACTCCTCTAAGAATCTTAATTGAATCAAGTGCATGTTACAAGTAATTCAAGTACTTGATGCATACATTTAGGGGGAGCTCATTCTATATCTTGTGTCCTTAAAGACTAACATTTTCTTTTAGTGAATTTGTGTAGTTCTTTGAAGAGAATGAGTTTCTCTTGATCGTTTAAAGAGGATAAGTTTCTCTTTGAAATGTCAAGCCTATCAAAAGCTAAGATAGAAATTCATGATTATAATGAAGACCATATGGCATAGAACAAAGGTGTGTCACTCCATGAACTATTGTATTACATTTGTGTATCTAGGCTCTTACAAGTTAGTGCATGCATGTATATGCAATATCTTAAGTCACATCATAAGGTTGCACTTGAATCTTGGCTTAAAATATTGCATATCATGTCTATTAGTATACCCTTTGATTATGAGTAATTCCTTAAATTGGTTCAATTTCATATTTTCATACTTTATTTGTACAAAGGTTCAAATTGTAGAACTTAATCTCCGGGCCTCACAAGTCCAAGTGCATAAGCTAAACAAGTACTCATCACTTGTATGCATATATTTAGGGGGAGAATGGTCTATAATTTGAATCTTTGAGACTAACTTCATTTTTAAGTCTATTATGTGTGTAGTCTCAAATTAGAAAGGAATCTTCAAGGAAAGACAATCGCTTCAACTGCAAAATTTGATGGGTATCAAAGATTCTTTGCTCCAATAAATGTATCTTCTATACATTTCATAAGAGAATGAGTTTCTCTTGTATATGCTACTCCAATGTCATCTAAAATTGGTAAACATGTATCATATTCTTTTGGATTGCAAATGTCTAAAGTAGCATAGCTTATAAATTCTCGTGTCTAGAACTTAATTGATTAAATAGTGCACATATTTCTTATGTTGCATGATTATGTTCAATTGATACTCCTTTTATGCCAATGGTACTTTAAGTTACAAATAAGTACTCTCAACAGATATCAATTGAATTCATATATATGTGTGCCCTAAAAAAACTTGAGGAGAACTTAGTGTAATATGCTATTAGTGATCTGCTTATCTATCAAATTGTATCAATTGGTGTTTTTTTAATTGATATTTTTCATACATGATCACTAGTTGTATAATCCATACTTGTGCAATTTTCATGCTGCCTCTTGTTATGATAAGAAAATGCTAGGTGACATCTAGACTCCAGGTATCAAGATTTATCTTTCAATTAGTATGACAATATTCATTTGATATCTTGGACCTATGTCACAATTATGCCGACAAGAGATTGCAAAATGAACTCTAAATACAACACAAGTCTGGAAACCCCTTGAAAAGGTAAAACGCAAAGGTACATCACTTGTGACACTTATCCATTACCTTTGTGCCATCTAAGGATCCCTTTCATGATAGTGTGTTCACATCTCGCTTAATCATAATTTCTATCCTTTACATTCTTTGTATCCTTTTTGGAGATTTATGACAAAGGGGGAGAAATTGTGCATTAAAGCTTACCTTAAGTCTTATGTAACTAAGTGTTAGAAGACTTTTAAAAAGGGAAGTCATAAGAAAAACATAAGATGAAGAAAGTTGATAAGTGCATTCCATGTCATGAGCATCACGTTTATTTTATGACACACTGCACCCTATGAATAGTATGATATAAGTTGTCTATACTTTGACCTAAATATGTGCTTTTGGCATTTGAGTACAAAAGTGTTATTTTCTGAAATGCACATATTTAGGGGGAGGAAACTATATCATAGGATTTAAAATCTTATTTATCAAATCTTATGTAAGCTTTAAATGTGTTGTCATCAATCACCAAAAAGGGGGAGATTGAAAGTGCATTCATCCCTTTTGTGAGTTTTGGTGATTTGGATAACAACACATTTAAAGGTCTAACGAGTTTGCTAAGTGTTGAACAGGAAATTCAGTATGATGAACATACTTGAATAGTGTATAATGATCAGTGAACAAAGGTTCAACACGAGGTTAAATAACCAATGAGACAATGCAAATGGATATAATATGATCTCTATATTGGTTTGAATATATGGACAAGACCTGAGAAATCACTACATACATATGACCAGAATAGAGGACAAAGTGATTTAGAGGATTGGTCAAGCCCAAGAGAATAAGATATGAGGAATCGTGAATTGGCTTGACCATATTACTGTCAGTCCATATATGCTTCTATGAGAATCAAACTAGAGCTTGATTGATCTTGACAATTATATCTAGAAGACATTCAAGCAAGGTTCACAATATTGAAGAAATGATTCTCTCAATGGATGCTCAATTTGATGTGACTCAAGAATGGCTTGATAGGGTGAAGATAGCAAGGAAAGGGCTTCGAGGAACTAAGCGAAGGTGAAGGTCAAGCGACGGCTTGTAGACCGAGGTACCATGGCTAAGGTGAAGAAGAGAGTACTTGCACTAAGTCGATGAACTAATCAGCTATGAAGAGTTATAACATGTTGATGCATCAGTAAGGTGACTTGAAGCCATGATTTGAACTCATATAAGGTGATATGGTACAAGTCACTGGGTTTGATTTGAGTTTGCTTCAAAAGGTGAGACAAAGATGTTTGTGATCCTTATGAAGCAATGCCATGGAGAAATCACACATGAGACATCAATGACTCAAGGAGTTTACTTCATTATATTTTATTTAACTTGAGTATAGGAATCGTCGTACTATAAAGGGGGATCCAAAAAGAAGGTTGGTGTTTGCCAAAGCTCAAACCTCTCTATTCAAAAGCTATTTTTGAAAAGCAAAAATCTCTTTAACGTTCTATGGTTGACCGTGGTTAGGGTTGAGAAACCTAGAGTGTTCTTGCTGAAAAGCAGCTGAACTTCTTCAACTGCAGCTGAGCTTTCCAGCTGAACTTGACTTCAGCTGAGTTGAGCTTCTTCAGCTGCAGCTGAGCTTTTCAGCTGAGCTGAACTTCAGCTGAGTTGAGCTTTCTCAACTTTAGCTGAACTCAACTTCAGCTGTGAACCTCTTTGACCATACACCAGCTGAACTTGCCTCCGAGCAGTTGAGCTGGGGTTTTCTCTCCTAAACTCACTGGTCAAGACCGGTTGAACTGGTCCTGAGGGGCAGTTCAGCTGGTCTCTGACCCCTCTGACCTCTGATCTGCAGTCTGCCAGTCAGACTGGCAAACAGGTCGCCAGGAGCTGTCAGGGGCGGTTCAACCGCCCCCCCTGGGTGGTTCAACCGGTTTTGGTCAACTTTGACCAGTCTGCGGTCAGTCTGCGCGTCAGTCTGCCAGTCAGACTGGCAGACAGGCTGCCAGGCCTGTCAGGGGCGGTTCAACCGGTATCAGGCACAAAAATCTGCCCAACGGCTAGTTTTGAGCTCCACCTATATATACTACCTCCTACCTCTCTCCCCACAGCAGGGAGCACGATTTGAACTCCATTTCTAACCCAAGAAACACCTCCCTCTCTCTCTCACACATCTCTTGCCTCTCCCATTTCAAATCTTTGGAGAGAAATCTTTGAGTGAGCTTGAGAGCTGCGGTTTTGTGCTTCATCTCTAAATCTCTCTTGCTCTTCTTCTTCATTCGAGCTTTGGTACTACATCGAGTTCTTTATGGATTCATTACTCTTGGAGCTCCTAGCTCCTAGACGACTAGGTGTCTCTTGTGAGTCTCCAAATCTTGTGGTAGACCATAAGAAAGTTTGTATTACCCGCTCGTTTGAGCAAAGATTATTGTGTGAGCTTGACCTTTGTGGTCGGCAAAGGGAGGATTAGGGTTGAAAGAGACCCAGCTCTTTGTGGGCGCCTCAACGAGGAAGTAGGGCACCTTTTGTGGTGTGACCGAACCTCGGGATAAATCTTGTGTCTCTTGTGTTCTTGCTCATTGTGTTTGTTAGTGTTCTTCGTTCTCTCACCATTCCGTGGAAGATTGTTTATATCTTTTTGGTGTGTGGATTTTGAGAAGTGCCCTTCTCTGATCTACTACTTTGAACCCTGTGGATCATTTAGAACATCTCATTTCCAAAGTTAACTGGGTGAATTTCGAGATCAATTCAGTTTTACCCAGTTTGCTTCTAATTTTTGTTGAAAAAATTTTAACTTGCCTATTCACCCCCCTCTAGGCAACTTTCAATGACGCGTAAAGTCCCTCGCTCTCTCCCACGTGGACGCTTGTAACCCCCTACTGCAAGCGCACCCGACCTGGGCGCAGGACAACACGAAGGCCGCAGGTTTCCCCCTTTTGCCTGTCTCCCCTTTTCCCCCCTTCGTGCTCCGTCTCGCGCCGACCCATCTGGGCTGGGACACGCGGCGACAATTTACTCGTCGGTCCAGGGACCCCCTGGGGTCGAAACGCCGACAGTTGGCGCGCCAGGTAGGGACCTGCTGCGTGTTGACGAACAGCTTCCCGTCGAGCTCCAGATGGGTAGTCTCCAGCAACCTTTCCAGCCCGGGACGGTGCTCCATTTCGGGAGTCTTGAGTTCATGTCCCTCGACGGCAGCTACGACATGATACTCCTTCCTCCGCCGCGCAATAGTGACAATGGCGGCCGACAACCCGCCCGCCGGCGGTGGAATCAACGACGTCTTCCCCACGTGGCAGAAGAACAACATTCGGGTTTGTCCCATCGCCTCCCCCGCCGACGGAGGAGGAGGCGGGGCAACCAAGGCCAAGCAGAAGGCGGCACCTCGTCGGCTGTCGAGCGAGTCGACGGCGCCGGCGCCCCAACGGGGGACACGTCGGGCGTCGACCTCGCGTCTGAGACGAAGACGAGCGTCGTTTCCCTGCAACACGCCAACTCCGAGCAAATGAACGACGCCAGCATGCTCGCAAGGGACTTGCTGGGCGTCACCCTCGTACCTGAGACGACGGTGCAGTCTGCCCCTTACGCGACTTCGTCACCGCCCGTCGACCAAGAGGTACCGACCGATTCCCATCTCGTGCCTTTTGGATTCAGCCTCGACCCACCAAGCGACTTCGCTTCGGTGGAAGCCTTGATAGAGGCATGTCCAAACCCTCCGGGGTATGGTATGCGGTCACCCTGGGACCGGCTGACGGCCGTCTCGACCTACGGACTCGGTAACCCCAGTGCTATGCGGGACTTCATGACCGCTTGCGACTACTGCCTTTCCGATTGTTTCGACGGTAGCCGCAGCTTCGGCGACGAGGACTGCGGCCCAAGTCGTGAATGTTTCCACGTCGATCTAGGGGGTCCCAGCGAAGGCAACCATCTTGGTATACCGGAAAACGGTGATCCCCCTAGGCCTACGCCTCGCGTTGACATCCTTCGAGAGCTAGCTGTGGTCCCAGTCCCTGCGGGGGGTCAGGACGCACAGCTCGAGCAAATCCGCGAGATGCAGGCCAGGCTCGACGAGGGAGCAGGAACACTTGAGCCGCTCTGGCGGAACATCGGGCAGGAATGGGCAGACCAAGCTCCGGCCGGAGAAGCGCGTCATCTACCCAAGGGCATCCAGCTCCGCATTGCCGACGACGTCAGGGCAAGGCCGCCATCGGCTTCTAGTGGGGTCGGCCAGAACCTGGCTGCGGCAACAATACTACTCCGTGCGATGCCGGAACCATCGACCACCGAAGGGCGGCATATCCAGGGAGAGCTCAAGAATCTCCTGGAGGATGCCGTGGTCCGATGGGCTGAAAGCTCTGCCTCCCGAAGGCAGGGATACCCCTCAGAGCATCGCGCCGCGACTTCTCGATTCATGCGGGAAGCCTCGGTCCACACCGGGCGCACGCGCAACACAGCGCCTGCGGCCCCGGGTCGCCTCGGCAACGAGCACCACCACCACAACCGTCGAACCCACATCGACGAGAGGGTGCGCCGAGGCTACCACCCCAGGCGTGGGGGACGCTACGACAGTGGGGAGGATCGGAGTCCCTCGCCCGAACGACCTGGTCCGCAGGCTTTCAGCCGGGCCATACGACGGGCGCCGTTCCCGACCCGGTTCCGAACCCCGACTACCATCACAAAGTACTCGGGGGACATGAGGCCGGAACTGTGGCTCGCGGACTACCGGCTGGCCTGCCAGCTGGGTGGAACGGACGATGACAACCTCATCATCCGCAACCTCCCCATGTTCCTCTCCGACACCGCTCGAGCCTGGCTGGAGCATCTGCCTCCGGGGCAGATCTCCAACTGGGACGACCTGGTCCAAGCCTTCGCCGGCAACTTCCAGGGCACGTACGTGCGCCCTGGGAACTCCTGGGATCTCCGAAGCTGCCGCCAGCACCCAGGAGAGTCTCTCCGGGACTACATCCGGCGATTCTCGAAGCAGCGCACCGAGCTGCCCAACGTCACGGATTCGGATGTCATCGGCGCGTTCCTCGCCGGCACCACCTGCCGCGACCTGGTGAGCAAGCTGGGTCGCAAGACCCCCACCAGGGCGAGCGAGCTGATGGACATCGCCACCAAGTTCGCCTCTGGCCAAGAGGCGGTTGAGGTCATCTTCCGGAAGGACAAGCAGCCCCAGGACCGCCAGCCGGAAGATGTCCCCGAGGCATCCACTCAGTGCGGCACCAAGAAGAAAGGCAAGAAGAAGTCGCAAGCAAAACGCGACGCCGCCGACGCGAACCTTGTCACCGCCGCTGAGTACAAGAACCCTCGGAAACCTCCCGGAGGTGCCAATCTCTTCGACAAGATGCTCAAGGAGCCGTGCCCCTATCATCAGGGGCCCGTCAAGCACACCCTCGAGGAGTGTGTCATGCTTCGGCGCCACTTTCACAAGGCCGGGCCACCTGCGGAAGGTGGCAGGGCCCACAACAACGACTAGAAGGAGGATCACAAGGCAGAAGAGTTCCCCGAGGTCCATGACTGCTTCATGATCTACGGTGGGCCAGTGGCGAAAGCCTCGGCTCAACACCGCAAACAAGAGCGTCGGGAGGTCTGCTCGGTAAAGGTGGCGGCGCTAGTCTACCTAGACTGGTCCGACAAGCCCATCACCTTCGACCTGGGCGACCACCCCGACCGCGTGCTGAGCCCTGGGAAATATCCGCTCGTTGTCGACCCCGTCATCGGCAACGTCAGGCTCACCAAGGTCCTCATGGACGGAGGCAGCAGCCTCAACATCATCTACGCCGAGACCCTCGGGCTCCTGCGGATCGATCTGTCCTCGGTCCGGGCAGGCGCGGCGCCTTTTCACGGGATCATCCTCGGGAAACGCGTCCAGCCCCTCGGACAACTCGATCTTCCCGTCTGCTTCGGGACTTCCTCCAACTTCAGAAGGGAAACCCTCACGTTCGAGGTGGTCGGGTTCCAAGGAACCTACCACGCAGTGCTGGGGAGGCCATGCTACACCAAGTTCATGGCCGTCCCCAACTACACCTACCTCAAGCTCAAGATGTCGGGCCCCAACGGGGTCATCACCGTCGGCCCCACGTACCGACACGCGTACGAATGCGACGTGGAGTGCGTGGAGTACGACGAGGCCCTCGCCGAATCCGAGACCCTCATCGCCGACCTGGAGAGCCTCTCCAAGGAGGTGCCAAACGTGAAGCGCCATGCCAGCAACTTCGAGCCAGCAGAGACGGTTAAGTCCGTCCCTCTCGACCCCAGCAACGACACCTCCAAGCAGATACGGATCGGCTCCGAGCTCGACCCCAAATAGGAAGCAGTGCTCGTCGCCTTTCTCCGCGCGAATGCCGAAGTTTTCGCGTGGAGTCCCTCGGACATGCCTGGCATACCGAGGGATGTCGCCGAGCACTCGCTGGATATCCGAGCTGGAGACCGACCCGAGAAGCAGCCTCTGCGCCGATTCGACGAAGAAAAGCGCAGAGCCATAGGCGAGGAGATCCACAAGCTGATGGCCGCAGGGTTCATCAAAGAGGTATTCCATCCTGAATGGCTTGCCAACCCTGTGCTTGTGAGAAAGAAAGGAGGGAAATGGCGGATGTGTGTAGACTACACTGGTCTAAACAAAGCATGTCCAAAAGTTCCCTATCCTCTGCCTCGCATCGATCAAATCGTGGATTCCACTGCTGGGTGCGAAACCCTGTCTTTCCTCGATGCCTATTCAGGGTATCACCAAATCAGGATGAAAGGGTCCGACCAGCTCGCGACTTCTTTCATCACACCTTTTGGCATGTACTGCTACGTTACTATGCCATTTGGTTTGAGGAATGCGGGTGCGACGTACCAAAGGTGCATGAACCACGTGTCCGGCGAACACATTGGTCAAACGGTCGAGGCTTACGTTGATGACATCGTAGTCAAGACGAGGAAAGCCTCCGACCTCCTTTCCGACCTTGAAATGACATTCCGGTGTCTCAAGGCAAAAGGCGTAAAACTCAATCCCGAGAAGTGCGTCTTCGGAGTCCCCCGAGGCATGCTCTTGGGGTTCATCGTCTCCGAGCGGGGCATCGAGGCCAACCCGAAGAAAATCGCGGCCATCACCAACATGGGGCCCATCAAGGACTTGAAAGGCGTACAGAGGGTCATGGGATGCCTTGCGGCTCTGAGCCGTTTCATCTCGCGCCTCGGCGAAAGAGGCCTACCTCTGTACCGTATCTTAAGAAAGACTGAGTGCTTCACTTGGACCCCCAAGGCCGAGGAAGCCCTCGGGAACCTGAAGGCGCTCCTCACGAACGCGCCCATCTTGGTGCCCCCCCCCCGCCGCCGGAGAAGCCCTCTTGATCTACGTCGCCGCTACCACTCAGGTGGTCAGCGCCGCGATCGTGGTTGAGAGACGAGAAGAAGGGCATGCATTGCCCGTCCAGAGGCCAGTCTACTTCATCAGTGAAGTGTTGTCCCAGACTAAGATCCGCTACCCACAAATTTAGAAGCTGCTGTACGCGGTGATTCTGACGCAGCGGAAGTTGCGACACTACTTCGAGTCTCATCCGGTGTCTGTGGTGTCATCCTTCCCCCTGGGGGAGATCATCCAGTGCCAAGTGGCCTCGGGTAGGATTGCAAAGTGGGCGGTGGAAATCATGGGCGAGACAATCTCGTTCGCCCCTCGGAAGGCCATCAAGTCCCAAGTCTTGGCGGACTTTGTGGCTGAATGGGTCGACACCCAGCTCCCGGCGGCTCCGATCCAGCCGGAACTCTGGACCATGTTTTTCGACGGGTAGCTGATGAAAACAGGGGCAGGCGCGGGCCTGCTCTTCATCTCGCCCCTCGGGAAGCACCTCCGCTACGTGCTGTGCCTCCATTTCCTGGCGTCCAACAACGTGGCTGAGTACGAGGCTCTGGTCAACGGGTTGCGCATCGCCATCGAGCTAGGGGTCTGACGCCTCGACGCTCGCGGTGACTCGCAACTCGTCATCGACCAAGTCATGAAGAACTCCCACTGCCGCGACCCGAAGATGGAAGCCGACTGCGATGAGGTTCGGCGCTTGGAGGACAAGTTCTACGGGCTCGAGCTCAACCACATCGTCCGACGATATAACGAGACTGTGGACGAGCTGGCTAAGATAGCCTCGGGGCGGACAACGGTTCCCCCGGACATCTTCTCCCGAGACCTACATCAACCCTCAGTCGAGACCGACGACACGCCCGAGCCCGAGAAGGCCTCGGCCCAGCCCGAGGTACCCTCGGCTCAGCCCAAGGCACCCTCGGTCCCCGAGGGTGAGGCACTGCGCGTCGAGGAAGAGCGGAATGCGGTCCCGCCTAATCGAGACTGGCAGACCCCGTACCTGCAATATCTCCACCGAGGAGAACTGCCCCTCGACCGAGCCGAAGCTCGGCGACTGGCGCGGCGTGCCAAGTCGTTCGTCTTGGTGGGGGACGGAAAGGAGCTCTACCACCGCAGCCCCTTGGGCATCCTCTAGCGATGCATATCCATCGCCGAAGGTCAGGAGTTATTACAAGAAATACACTTGGGGGCTTGCGGTCATCACGCAGCGCCTCGAGCCCTCGTTGGAAACGCTTTCCGATAAGGTTTCTACTGGCCGACCGTGGTGGCCGACGCCACTAGAATTGTCCACACCTGCCAAGGGTGTCAATTCTACGCAAGGCAGACCCACCTGCCCGCTCAGGATCTGCAAACGATACCCATCACCTGGCCGTTTGCTGTATGGGGTCTGGACCTCATCGGTCCCTTGCAGAAGGCACCCGGGGGCTACACGCACCTGCTGGTCGCCATCGACAAATTCTCCAAGTGGATCGAAGTCCGACCCCTAAACAGCATCAGGTCCGAACAGGCGGTGGCGTTCTTCACCAACATCATCCATCGCTTCGGGGTCCCAAACTCCATCATCACCGACAATGGCACCTAGTTCACTGGCAGAAAGTTCCTGGGCTTCTGCGAGGATCACCACATCCGGGTGGACTGGGCCGCCGTGGCTCACCCCATGACGAATAAGCAGGTAGAACGTGCCAACGGCATGATTCTGCAAGGACTCAAGCCGAGGATCTACAACGACCTCAACAAGTTCGGCAGGTGATGGATGAAGGAACTCCCCTCGGTGGTCTGGAGTCTAAGGACGACGCCGAGCCGAGCCACGGGCTTCACACCGTTCTTTCTAGTCTATGGGGCCGAGGCCATCTTGCCGACGGACTTAGAATACGGTTCCCTGAGGACGAGGGCGTATGACGACCGAAGCAACCAGACCGACCGAGAAGATTCACTGGACCAGCTGGAAGAGGCTCGAGACTTGGCCTTACTACACTCGGCGTGGTATCAGCAGTCCCTGCGACGCTACCACGCCCGAGGGGTTCGGTCCCGAGACCTCCAGGTGGGCGACTTGGTGCTTCGGCTACGACAAGACGCCCGAGGGCAGCACAAGCTCACGCCTCCCTGGGAAGGGTCGTTCGTCATCGCCAAGGTTCTAAAGCCCGAGACATACAAGCTGGCCAACAGTCAAGGCGAGGTCTACAGCAACGCTTGGAACATCCGACAACTACGTCGCTTCTACCCTTAAGTTGTTCTCAAGCCATTCATATACCTCGTTTACATACAAAGTCTAACCATCAAGGAAGGGTCAGCCTTGCCTCGGCAAAGCCCGACCCTCCCTCGGGGGCTAGAAGGGGGGCACCCCCTCTGCGTCAAAATTTTCCTCGGAAAAGGTCTTTCCGCCAGAATGTCTTTCGTGCTTTTGGACTACTTCGAAAGTGGGATCCTGAAAATGACAGAGTACACGTAAGCAGCCAAGGCCGACCGAGCCGAGGGACTCCTACGCCTCCGGGATACAGATACCTCACTCATCACCTTCTGCGATAAGTAACTCACGCTCGGATAAGCGATTTCGCTGACCGAACAAGTCTTAATGCTCGGGAACCTTTCTGCAGAAACGATTTTTCGTGCCTTCTCGACTATATCGATAGCAGAATCCTACGGACGAGTAAGAGTACACGTAAGCGGCAAGGCCGATCGAGCCGAGGGACTCCTACGCCTCCGGGATACGGATACCTCACTCATCGCCTTCCGTGAAAAGTAACTCTCGCTCGGACAAACAATTCTGTTACCGACAAATAAGTCTTGATATTCGAAACAAGAGGAAAAGAAACACAGCTTTACAACACAACGACAGTATGTCTGGGCCTCTGCGGCCGCAGAAAACGTACGCACGCTATAAGATGAACCGATCCTGCAGGCTCGGACCCTGACGGAGGGGGAGCAGCAGCACCCTCGGCGTCAACTCCACCTTTGGCAAAGTCCGACCGAGCCTCGGACGGTAACACGGTCGGAGGATCTCCGCTCCGAAGGACGACGTCAGCACCACGCCCGGGCCATCGCCGCCAGGGCCTCCTCCAGGAACCTAGCCCGAGCAGACGGCTCGGCCGGCCACCCCGACGCCTCAGCCAGCTGTCCCCCGAGGACATCAGCCCGGCTCATGGCCTCGGCAACTCGACTCCGGCGCTGGTCCCGCCAGTGGACGGCCCGGCCAGGCTCCGGCCGACGAAGCCTTCTTTTCGAGCCAACTCTGCCTCTGTCCACACTGACACCGCTGCCTCCGGCTCCGACACATCGAAGAGCGGCCGAGGGGTCCTTTAACTAAGCAAGAGAAGCCTCGGGCGGCAAGGCCGACCGAGCCGAGGGACTCCTACGCCTCCGGGATACGGATACCTCACTCGTCACCTTTGCACGAGGCAACTCACACTTGGTGAAGCGGTTCAGTTAGCCGACAGGCGAGTCCTATAGTGCTCGAAATGAGGAAAAAACACGGCTTCGTGCCAAAAATACATACATGTTCAGGCCCCGACACCCACAATGAACAAGACACCGGCACTCAAGGTGCCATTACAAATGGAACTCTGGTTCCACCCCCGCGGGTATGAACAACCTCCACACCGGAGAGCCTGCGGGGCGACAAGCTCCGGGCGACTCGCCAGCGACCTCTACAGCAGCAGCCATGGTCCCAGGACGGACGCAACCATCGGAAGGCTCTCGTTCGCGTCCCCACTCAAGGGACGCGAACCAGACATTAAAGCCAAAGAGCCGGAGGTCGGTCCGTAGGCGGCGCTGACGGCCTCGACGGCGGAGAAGCTTTCTCCAGCTACCACCACGTCAGCACCGACGGCGGCGTCCGCCTGTCCACCAACACCGCACCAGCAAGCGCAGGCCGCTCCAAAGCGCACCAGCAGGTTTTCACTCCCGTCCTCGCCACGAAAGCGAGGACAGAGGATGGAATGTTGCATCCTAGCTGGGCAGCAACAGTTCGCCTTCCCCGGCATGGCCGGAGGACGCCTCCTCCACAGAGCTGGAGGATGGTTTCCACCACCAGAAGCTGGAAGAAGAGGTGGCTGGCCGACCCGTGCAGGAGGTAGAGCCCCGGCTCGCCTCGCTCTCCGCCCCAGCAAGGATGATGAAGATCCTTGAAGCTGAGGGTGGGGCAGAGGCCGCAGCCCGGCTTGCTTCTCCCCACCCTGGAGCTGGTGGTCACCGTCTTGGGTGACCACCGGCGAGGGGATGCAGCCGGGCTGCCTGATGAAAATCCTTGAAGCCAAACGATGGCTGAAAGGTACCAATTCCGCGAAGTTGCATTCCTCCAACGACAGCAAGACGAAAGCGACGCGAGTGTTCCCCATCCGGGGGCTCGGAAGGTGGAAGGACGCGATGCATGAGGGGAGTGCGAAGACATGGTTGCCTTCCAAGGGGGTCACCCTCCTTTTAAAGGCAACTCTCCCCACTTGCGTCCTCAGCCGTCGTGGACTGAGTCTTCTCCAACACGCTCCAAGGTCTTCCCCCTACGACACGGGGGCTGGCTCCCACGCGTCATGCAAACTGGCCCAGGACAGAAGGAGCCAAAACCGCCGCGCGTGGTGCGCGCAACTGCACAGCGGTTACGAGCATTCCCTCACTTTCGCCCAGGCCAGCGGGTGAAAGGGCGGACCGCCATGCAGGCGGCATGCAACCGCACCAAGGGGGCGCACCCTTTTGACTTCGACGCGTTCAGCATGAGGGCCCAGGCCCACACGTCATGTAACCGGCGCGCCGGTTACTACGTACAAGAAACTGCACCGCCACTCACGCCACTATCGTGCCTCCTCGACTGTGGAACCGGTGCCGCGACTCGAGGCAACCCTGCGCATGACCCAACAGTGCCAACCAAGCACATCGATCATGGGTCAGTCAGCCGCGGGAGAAGGCGCGACGGTCGATACGGCCAGAAATGGGCCAGCAGTAATGGCGGTGGCAGGCGGGCGGAAGCAGCCGTCACGTCGTCAGCAAGCTCACGCCCCCTCCTGGGACAGCGAGGGGACCCTCTCCCACGGCGTGAAGACGACGCGTCCGTGTTCCGTTCCTCGAACGGCTCGCGCACGCACAACGGCCGCCCCGTGAACCACTCGTCTCGTCGCATTAACTCTGCGGCAGGACAGGCGGCACCTTTGGCAGGCGAAGCAGGCGACGCTTCACCTCCGCCATAATGACCGCGTCAAAAAAGGTGCGCCACGTCATTCGATTTCGTATCCTTTTCCACTTCCTCTTTCTCTCTCTTGCCACAGGGACCGGGAAAGGGGATACTCCGAAAGGGATCCCTCTCCGCGAAGGAAGCGGGCCCCGAGCCCCCCTACTGATCAGAGGTTCGAAGGCTGGCCCCTCGGAAGGGTTCAACAGCCGCCTCAGAGCACTCAGGCTCCACGCCCACTACTGGTCAGAGGTTTGAAGGCTGGCCCCTCGGAAGGGTTCAACGGCCGCCTCAGGCCACTCGGGCTCCGCGTCCACTACTGATCAGGGGTTCGTAGGCTGGCCCCCGAAGGGTTCGACAACCACCTCAGACGCAGAGCGAGGGATGACCCTGGGTACGTTCGATACATAACCAAGGCTCGGGCTATGCTCTCGAGGTACCCTAGGACATTTCCGAGACCAACGGGAACGTTTTTGTAACGGAATCCCACCAGAGGGAGGCATCGAGCCCTCGGACCCCGTCAAAAGGGGACCGGGTCCGGCAAATCACCCGCAGGTACTTTTGGAGTGCGCCTCCAGGCCACTAGCCGACCCCTAACGAATGGGGCACGGCCGTCCACTCGGATTACCCATTAGCAACTCACTGGAGCCACCATGTTCGGCGCCCTCCAAGGGCAACATGGCGCTTTCCCCCCTCCTCCTTGCGGAAAGGCGACGCAGGGGCGTATGTAAAAAGCCGAGTCTGTCCTTGACCGTCCTCTCGCTCTGTGTGGAGGCTCGGGAGCTGCTCTCGCAAACCCGGCTCCAGCCAAACCGTTGACAGCGTCAACATACCAGCCCGAGAACTTGGGACTCGACTGTGCACCCGGGCTACGGCCAGTTCGCATGAGAGAACAACTAGACCGGCCGAAGCATTACAAAACACACTAAGACCTCGAAGGAGTCAAACCACTCCTCCGAGGCCTCGGGGGCTACACCCGGCGGGTGCGCTCGCGCGCACCCACCGGAACGAAACGCAACCGAGAAAGGCCGGTCCCCTTGCAAAAAAGTGCGACAAAAGCCTCCAAGCGAGTATCAACACTCCCTTCGAGGCTCGGGGGCTACTGTCGGGGACCATAATTAGGGGTACCCCCAAGACTCCTAATCTCAGTTGGTAACCCCCATCAGCACAAAGCTGAAAAGGCCTGATGGGTGCGATTAAATAAAGGCTCGGTCCACTCAAGGGACACGATCTCGCCTCGCCCGAGCCTAGCCTCGGGCAAGGGCAGCCGACCCCGGAGGATTCACGTCCCGCCCGAGGCCCAGTCTTCACCGAGAAGCAACCTTGGCCAGATCGCCACACCGACTGACCGTATCGCAGGAGCATTTAATGCAAGGATCGCCTAACACCTTATCCTGATGCGCGCTCTTCAGTCGACAGAGCCGAAGTGACCGCAGTCACTTCGCCGCTCCACTGACCGACCTGACAAGAAGACAGCGCCGCCTGCGTCGCTCCGACTGTTGTGCCACTCGAAAGAGTGAGGCTGACAGCAGCCAAGTCCGGCCTCGGGCGTCATAGGAAGCTCCGCCTCGCCCGACCCCAGGGATCGGCCCCCGTCTCGGCCTCGGACGACGAACTCTGCTTCGCTCGACCCCCGGCCTCGGACTCAGCCTCGGCTCCGGAAGACGACGAACTCCGCCTCGCCCGACCCTAGGGCTCGGACTCAGCCTCGGCTCCAGAAGACGATGAACTCCGCCTCGCCCGACCCCAGGGCTCGGACTCGGCCTCGGCTCCGGAAGACGATGAACTCCGCCTCGCCCGACCCCAGGGCTCGGACTCGGCCTCGGCTCTGGAAGACGACGAACTCCGCCTTGCCTGACCCCAGGGCTCAGACTCGGCCTCGGCTCCGGAAGACGACGAACTCCGCCTCGCCCGACCCCAGGGCTCAGACTCAGCCCTGGCCTTAGACGACGGTCTCCGCCTCGCCCTACCCGGGGCTCGGACTCGACCTCGACCTCGGAAGACAGACTCAACCTCGACCTCGGAGGAGCCTCTGCCTCGCCCGACCCAGGGCTCGGACCGACCACGTCACAGGGGAGCCATCATTACCCTACCCCTAGCTAGCTCAGGCTACGGGGAACAAGACCGACGTCCCATCTGGCTCGCCCCGGTAAACAAATAATGATGGCGCCCCGCGTGCTCCATGACGACGGCGGCTCTCAGCCCCTTACGGAAACAAGGAGACGTCAGCAAGGACTCGACAGCCCCGACAGCTGTCCTTCCGCAAGGCTTCAGCGCTCCTCCGATGGCCACGACATCACATGAACAGGGTGCCAAGACCTCTCCGGCTGCCACGACGGCATGTACTTAGGGCGCTAGCTCCTCTCTGCTAGACACGTTAGCACACTGCTACACCCCCCATTGTACACCTGGACCCTCTCCTTACGCCTATAAAAGGAAGGTCCAGGGCTCTCTTACGAAAAGGTTGGCCGCGCGGGAGGACGGGACGACGCATAAAGTCCCTCGCTCTCTCCCACGCGGACGCTTGTAACCCCCTACTGCAAGCGCACCCGACCTGGGTGCAGGACAACACGAAGGCCGCGGGTTTCCCCCTTTTGCCTGTCTCCCCTTTTCCCCCTTCGTGCTCCGTCTCGCGCCGACCCATCTGGGCTGGGACACGCGGCGACAATTTACTCGTCGGTCCAGGGACCCCCCCGGGGTCGAAACGCCGACACTATTCGGCTAGTTAAGGAACACAACCCACGTGAGTTTTTTCTCCTATTTTTTTATTCCACTTACCGGATCTTGCATCACTGTCACATCGTCCATGACATCAACCACCCCTTGTTGTTCGTAGCAAACTAACCACCGTAGTTGTTGTAACCGCTCGACCAAACTTCTCACCTACGCAATAGATTTGGTTTTAGGTTTGTTAGAGTTCCTAACAGATAGGATATGATTGTAACAGATAAGTACCAGATTAGATCTATCATGTAACAGATTTGGTTTCGAGTTTGTTAGAGTTCCTAACAGATAGAATAGGATTGTAATAGATAAGTACCAGATTAGATCTATCATGTAACAGATTTGGTTTCAAGTTTGTTAGAGTTCCTAATATATAGGATATGGTTGTAACTGATAAGTACTAGATTAAATCTATCATGTAACCACCCACCTCCTAGCTGAAAGCATCTAGGCCCCTGGTTGGTTTTAGTGATTAATGACAACATAATGTTATATGTGACTAACGTGTGTTTTGCAGAGAAAAATGGTAAGTTAGGTCGCATTACAGGTAGAAGTACTACAATGGTGAAAACAATCCTGGAGATAAGAACTCGAAGTGACGGCTAAAACGATGAAACAAAAGGTGAAGGACAACGTAGTCCGAGTGTCAAGGAGTTGTGGACACTCGTGATTTAGTTAGGTCTTTTATTCTGTTTTAGCCGTACTATAAAGAGGGATTGTTGATGAGTAGTTTGACCAAGAGAGTTCCAATGTAATGTTGGTGCACATTCACACTCACATATAGTGCTAGGTGACACTCTATAACATACACTCAAGTTAGAACGAAAACTGATTTGAAAAACAGCATAAAACATAAAATACGGTTTCTGGCCTTGGGGCACTGGACTGTCCGGTGTGCACCGGACTGTCCGGTGCACCCTCTGCCAGGTGGGGCCAGGCTGGCCTAGGGGAAGGGTTTCCCCGCGCAGAAACCCGAGAGCGCAAGGTTCCCGAGTGGAATTTTAGTGGCGCACCAGACAGCGCACCGGACAGTGCACCGGACTGTCCGATGTGCACCGGACAGTGACTGTTCACTGTCTGGTGTGCCATCTTCCCAATGGCTAGCTGTCAGAACTAGCCGTTGGAGTCGACCATTGGCGCACCGGTGGCGCACCGAACTGTCTGGTGCGCCCATGCGTAGAACTTTGCCTGTAACGGCTAGTTGGTAGGTGAGGGCTATTTATACCCCCTCCACCCACCATATTCAATGTCTTGCTTCCCACATTAAATCCTGCACATTGAAAGAGCATAGCAAGCACCAAAAGCCTAGTGAGGATATTAGAGAATCTTAATCCCGCTTTAGACCTCATTAGCGCTAGCGAGAGCTACCTAGAGCACACACCACTTGCATTAGGCTTCTCTTGGTCAAGCGAGAGTCCACGACTTGTTACTCTTGGTGATCGGCATCACCTAGACGGCTTGGTGGCGTTGGGAGCTCGGTGATCACCGTGGAGATCTTATTGGTTCAAGTTTGTAAGCGGTCGTGAGGGATCCACCGCGCCGGAGTGGCAAAGGATCATCTCGTAGTGAGCACTTGGTTCTTGCGAGGACCAAGGGGGAGCCATACCCTTGCGCGGGTGCTCCAACGAGGACTAGTGGAGAGTACCGACTCTTCGATACCTCGGGAAAAATTGGAGGAGTCTTCTAAACCTTGCTTTACATTCCACACTTAATTCAAGCATTTTACATTGTGTATTTGTTTAGCAAGTATTTGAAGTATTGTCTTAGCATTGTTGTATTTCTAGTATTATTATCTTAGTGCTAGTTGTTGGGGTGAAGTTGGGCTCTTGCTTAGCTCTTGCTTAGGTTTTAATTAGTGTTGATTTTTAGAAAAGCCCAATTCACCCCCCCTCTTGGGCATCATGATCCTTTCAATTGGTATCGGAGTCTTGTTGCTCTTAGAGTAGCTTAACCGCTAGAGTATCGATGTCCGGTGGGGATGGACCTCCTCCCGTTTTTGATGGTGACGATTTTCCATATTGGAAAATTCGTATGGAAGCATATTTAGAGGCTATAGACATTGGTGTCTATAAAGCCGCCACACAAGGATTCCCCGAACCTAGAGATCGCACAAATCTTGTAGGTGATGAATTTAATTATGAGAAATGGAATGCTAAGGCCAAAAACACCCTTTTTAGAGGCCTTTGCAAAGATGTGTTCAATAGAGTTAGAAATCATAAAAATGCTCATGATTTGTGGATGGACACTTCTGCTCTACATGAAGGAACTAGAAGTGAGCATGAGGAGAGATATCACATTGCTATGAGAAAGTTAAATTCTTTTGAAATGCTTGCTAATGAAAATGCCAATGCTATGTACTCACGTCTCAATATTCTTGTAGAGGAAGTAAATGGATTGGGGCTTACTCAAATCTCACAACCGGATGTTGTGAGGAAGATTCTCAGTGTCCTCCCAATAGACAAATATGGACACATTGTCACTGTGCTACATCAAATGGATCTTTCAGTTACCACACCTACACAGATATTGGGAAAGATCAATGCTCATGAGATGTACATGCACATCAATGACAAAGATGAGTCATTTTCCAAGAGAAAGGATTTGGCTCTCAAAGCAAATCAAGAAAAAAAAGGAAAAGCTAAAGTAAAAATTGAGGAAGAATCCTCAAGTGATGATGACCTTGATGCTAACATTGGCTTGATGGTGAGGAAGACCACCAAGATGTTAAAGAAGCTCAACATAGAAGGCATCAAATTTGATTCAAGAAAGAAGAAATTCTTTTCCAACAAAAGAAAGCCCATTTCTGAGATGGATTGCTACAACTGTGGAGAGCTTGGTCATCTTGCTCATCAATGTAACAAGCCCAAGAAGAACAAGTTCAAGGGCAAGAAAGAAGATGATAGCGATGATGAGAAAAAGGAAAAGAGATTCTTTAAGAGGAAGGATGGGAAGCAAAAGAGGTTCCACAAAAAGAAAAATGGAAAGGCATATATTGTTGGTGACTGGCTCACTGACATTGAGTCGTCAAGTGGATCTTCTTCAAGTGAAGAAGAGAATGATGAAAAAGTTGCCGCCATCGCCGGGGACTTCTCTTCACCACCACCATCGCCATCATCGACTTCTCACCTATGCCTCATGGCTAGAGGTGAACGGAAGGTACAAAATGATATTGATATTACTGATGATAGTGATAGTGATAGTGATGAGGAATTTGCTTCACCTTCCTATGATGAACTAGCTGACTTGCTTAAAGAATACACTCAAATCATTAGGAAGTCAAAAGCTAAATGTGATAAGTTGAAAAATGAAAATGAATCTTTAAATGCCAAATATGACATAGTTATGAAAGCTAGTGATGAAATGAAAGAAGAGAACAAAACTATGTCATCCACTGTAAATGAGCTCATAACCTCCCTAAAAGATGCTAAGGATAAATGTGACAAGTTAAATGAAGCTAATAGGGAGTTAAAAGATAGACTAGTGAAAATCAAGGAAGACTATACTAAGATTAAATTTGATCATGATAATTTTCTTGTTGAAAATGAACTTTTATATTGCAATACACATGAGGCTATTAACCCTGTTGTTAAGATTGATGTAGCAACCTCATGTGATGATTTGAGTCAAGGAGAGCAAACTAGTCTACATGATGAATTGACCGAAAAAGTTGAAGTCTTGACTTTAGACAACCAAAAATTGAAGAGATACTTGACTGATGCAACTACTAGAGGAAAGGTTGCTATTGAGAACAATGATTTCAACAATGAGTTAGCAGCGGATAATGAAAGGCTTAAAAATGAGGTCAAGAAACTTAAGAGTGAAAATGAACATCTTGCAACAAGTGTGCAAAAGTTCAACAAGGGCCAATACCTCCAAAATGAATTGCTCATGAACACTGTCATGAAAAACAACAAGAGTGGTATTGGATATAATGCTTTTGTGCAAAAGAAAGCAACTACTCAATACAAGTCAAAGCAGACTCATAAGCCTATCAAATGCTTTGAGTGTGGAAAAGAAGGTCACTTTGCCCACAACTGCAAAGCCAAACCACCAACTCCCTTGCCTAAGCACTCAAGACCATTTGCTTTCAATGCTCATTATGTTCTAAGAAAAGTTGCAAATGGAAAGGTCAAACTTACATTCCTAGGTCCACCAAGCAAGAGTAGACCTAGACAAATTTGGGTTGCAAAGTCCTTGATTGAGAGAGTCACTGGTCCTATGCAATATAGGGCCCTCAAAGCTCAAGCTTGATTTGTCTGTGGATGTAGGTGAACTACAAGACCGGTGGGAGCCATTGGGTTATTGACAGTGGATGCACACAACATATGACAGGCAACCCATGGATGTTCACCTCACTTGATGAGAATGTTGATGGACAAGACAAAATCACATTTGGGGACAATTCAAAAGGGAAAGTTCAAGGACTTGGCAAGGTGGCAATTTCTAATGATCTATCAATTTCAAATGTTCTCTTGGTTGCACCTTTAAGCTTCAACTTATTATCAGTGGGTCAAATCTGTGATCTTGGACTTCAATGCTTATTCACTCCAATAGAGGTTATTGTATCAAAAATGAATGATGAATCAATGGTGTTCAAAGGATTTAGATACAACAATCTCTACTTAGTGGATTTCACCTCAGAAGATGCAGACTTAAGAACTTGCCTCTTCACCAAAGCATCACTTGGATGGCTCTGGCATAGGAGGCTTGCACATGTTGGGATGAGCACACTCAAGAAGGTATTAAAGAAGGACATGGTTAGAGGATTAAAGGATGTGGTATTTGAAAAGGACAGGCCTTGTAGTGCATGTCAAGCTGGGAAGCAAGTTGCTAACACACATCCTACAAAAGCTTTCATGTCGACATCAAGGCCACTAGAACTACTTCATATGGATTTATTTGGACCTATAAATTATGTAAGTGCTGGTGGAAACCTCTACTGTCTGATGATTGTTGATGATTTCTCAAGATACACTCGGGTGTTCTTTCTCCATGATAAATCTGAAGTTGCATCTATATTCAAGAAGTTTGCCAAGAAAGCTCAAAATGAATTTGATTGCAAGATCAAAAAGATTAAAAGTGATAATGGTAAAGAATTTGACAACACCAACATTCATGAGTACTGTGATGAGATTGAGATCAAGCACGAAGTATCTGCAACATATACACCTCAACAAAATGGAGTTGTTGAAAGGAAAAATAGGACCTTGATTACACTTGCAAGAACAATGATTGATGAGTATAACACACCGGAGAGGTTTTGGGCCGATGCTGTCAACACTGCATGTTATGCATCAAACAGGCTATTTCATCACCGGCTACTTGCGAAGACTCCCTATGAACTACTAAATGGGAAAAAGCCAGATGTCTCCTTCTTCCGGGTGTTTGGATGCAAATGCTACATCTACAAGAAACGCCATCACCTAGGGAAGTTTCAAAGACGTTGTGATATTGGTTTTCTTTTGGGTTATTCATTAAAGTCTAAAGCATATCGAGTATTCAATCATGCCACTAGCGTGGTAGAAGAAACATATGATGTGGAATTTGATGAGACTAATGGCTCCCAAGGAGCACTTGAGAATCTTGATGATGTAGGTGATGAGCCACTTAGGGAAGCAATGAAGAACATGCCAATTGGAGCTATCAAACCAAAAGAAGATGAAGAAGAGGTGCAAAACATTGACATGCCTTCTTCATCAAATGTACCACAAGATGATGAAAAATATGAGAGGCATGCAAATGAAGACACATTTGTCTCTCATGAACAAGAAAGGGTACAAGCCGAAGATGTTGATGCTCCAGGATCTTCTTCCCAAGTGGTTGACAAGAGAAACTCATCACTACTTCAAGCTCATCCTCAAAACCAAATCATTGGGAGTCCTTCACAAGGGGTTATTACTCGATCACATAAACATGCTTCTTTTATTGAACATCACTCTTTTGTTTCTTGTGTTGAGCCTACATGTATAGATGAGGCGCTACAGGATCTGGACTGGTTGAACGCCATGCATGAAGAACTAAACAACTTCACCCGTAACCAAGTTTGGACCCTGGAGAAGCCTCCACAAGGTACAAGAATCATTGGAACAAAGTGGGTGTTCAGGAACAAACAAGATGATCAAGGCGTGATTGTAAGGAACAAGGCAAGACTTGTTGCAAAGGGATTCTCTCAAGTTCAAGGCTTATATTTTGGAGAGACCTTTGCACCGGTTGCTCGACTGGAAGCCATCTGTATCCTACTCGCATATGCATCATACTATGATATAAAGCTTTATCAAATGGATGTAAAAAGTGCATTTTTAAATGGCTTCATAAATGAACTTGTATATGTTGAGCAACCACCTGGATTTGAAGACCCTAGATATCCTAACCATGCTTACAGGTTGTCCAAGGCGCTATATGGGCTAAAGCAAGCTCCAAGGGCTTGGTATGAGCATCTTCGCGACTTCCTCATCGAAAAGGGCTTCAAGATCGGGACCATCGACACAACTCTATTCACAAAGAAACATAACGGTGATATTTTCATTTGTCAAATATATGTTGATGACATAATCTTTGGCTCGACAAATGACTATCATTGCAAGGAATTTGGTGAGTTGATGTCGAAGGAGTTCGAGATGTCAATGATTGGTGAGCTGACGTACTTCCTCGGCTTTCAAGTCAAGCAAATGAAAGATGGTAACTTTCTCTCACAAGAGAAGTATACCAAAGACTTGTTGAAAAGGTTCAACATGGAGAAGTGCAAACCAATCAAGACACCTATGCCAACTAATGGACATCTCAACCTAGATGAGGGAGGTAACCTGGTTAATCAAACTCTCTACCGTTCCATGATTGGTAGTTTATTGTATCTTACCGCATCTAGGCCCGATATCATGTTTAGTGTCTGCATGGGTGCTAGATTTCAATCTAATCCTAAGAAAGCTCATCTTCGCGCTGTTAAAAGAATTCTTAGGTATCTCAGGCACACCCCAAGCGTTGGTCTGTGGTATCCCAAAGGAGCTACTT
This sequence comes from Zea mays, assembly GCF_902167145.1. Classification (NCBI taxonomy): domain Eukaryota; kingdom Viridiplantae; phylum Streptophyta; class Magnoliopsida; order Poales; family Poaceae; genus Zea; species Zea mays. The sequence continues at coordinate 24,035,677 of NC_050100.1, read as the reverse complement.
TTGACTTATATGGCTATTCCGATTCGGATTATGCCGGTTGCAAAATTGATAGAAAAAGTACTTCTGGGGGGTGCCATTTTCTTGGGAGATCACTAGTATCATGGACATCCAAAAAGCAAAATAGTGTTGCCTTGTCAACCACCAAAGCGGAATACATTGCCACGGGTGCTTGTTGCACACAAATTTTATATATGAAACAAACTCTTCTAGACTATGGCGTAGTTCTAGAAAAGGTACCTTTGTTGTGTGACAATGAGAGTGCTGTTAAAATTGCTAATAATCATGTACAACACTCTCGCACCAAGCACATTGATATCTGTCATCACTTCCTTAGAGATCATGTTGCTAAAGGAGACATCAGTTTAGAAGGAGTGAGGTCAGAAGATCAATTAGCAGATATTTTCACTAAGCCACTTGATAAGACCCGCTTTTGCATGTTGAGGAATGAATTAAATATACTTGATCTCAGAAATTTTATTTAAGATGTCAAATGGTGTTGTCAAGCTTGCATTGTATATTTACATTTCTTGTATTGCATCTAGGGCTTGTCTAACCTAGTTGAGATAACCGCCAACAAAGTGAGTGAAAAAGCTTAACTCGGATCAAACTTGACAAGTCTTAGTTTTAAGTTTTTAGCACTTAAATTCTTACTTACTATGCAATGGTTGGTTCTTGAAATATGCATGAGGTACTGCACTTAGGGGGAGTATTCAAAACTCAAAACACTCATGAAAACCCCTAGTGCAAGGCCAAAATGCAAATTTCGCCATTTATCTATTTTCTCTAAAAATTATCTAGCCTATGGCAAAATATTTTGAAAATTATGAGAAATATATGAGGGTGCCAATACCTGTCCCAACAAGTGTTATTTTGTGTGATTATGAGTTGGGATTTGGTTTGGTTGAAAACTAGATAGAAAAATACAAAAATTTCAAAATTTCCCTCTGTCTGGGCTCACCGGACAGTCCGGTGTGCACCGGACACTGCATTGTGCACTGTCTGGTGCACCGGCCGCGCGCGCAAGAACTCCTTTTCCTGTGCGCTGTCCGGTGGTTCACCGGACAGCTACTGTGCGTTGTCCGGTGTGCACCGGACAGGCACTGTAGACTGTCCGGTGCACCCATATCGCGTTTTAAAAAAAGGCCTCCAACCCGAGACCGAGCCAGAGGCTCTCTTTTCCCTCTGTGCTCTCTGGCTATCTGCCCTCTCTGGTGATTCCCCGTCTGCTCACTGGCGGTGATCGTCGGCGACGTGCTCCTGTGACTTTCTCCAGCGTGGGCACCTCTGCCTCCTCTCGGTGAGCAGCCTTGCCTTCCCTCTCTCTAATCTCTACTTCGCTGGTCAGTGAGCTTGCCACCCCTTGATTGCTCAAATTCCAAATTCCTTCCGAATTCTGTGAATCTCTGTGCTTGAATGAGTCCCTAGTGCCACATTATATCCCCCTGCAGGTTCCTAGCTCCTTAGGGAGGGCTTCATATTCTCACATGAGCTTTTCTCCAAAACCCTAATTCCCTGCACGCCACGTGCTCGGTGAAATGTCCAAACCACTCAAAATTGCTCCGATTGAACCCAAACTTTTCAGGCACCTTCATAACACTTTCAGTAACATATTCGCGCAATTTCACGCCAATCCGATATACCAGGCTTCAATTTCACACAATTCCCCGTTTCGGCGATCGGTTCCGAGCCGAGTGCCAAAATTTCATTTTCTTTGCCTAAATTCAAACCAAGCACACACTTCACTCATATTTACCCATATAAACCTATTCATGAAGTATCGGCTCAATTCCACGTAATTTCATGCCTCAATTCGAATTCCAAACCTCCTATGGCACTATTTCTCGTTCAAACGTCGTTTTCGCGTCGTTTGACCTCTCGATTGCCATATCTCTCGTTTTCTGTGCCATAATTCTCTGTGTATGTATTTATTCACATTTCATATACTTATGACTATGTGACTAATATGTGTTCACCTCTTCTATCATTTCAGTGACCTTGCCTGCCCGTGAGCCGTCTCCTGTCCTACCTGGATTTTCACCTCTCGTGTGAGCTTTCCAGGTAGACATCCACTCTTCTGATATTCTATCGGCAGTTATCGACTTGTGCTTAGCTTCTCTCTCTCATTTGCAGTCATCAGGTCAGGATGCCGCGCACGAAGAATGTGTCGGCGCCAGGGGGAGGAGATGACGAGGATCCTCCTCACCCCTTTAGGTAGGTCAAGGGAAAGATCGTTTATTTGGAGCAGCAGGAAGGCCGCTGTCACACCCGGGTTTTAGGGGTCCAAAGCCCGGGCGCGAACATAATCACCAGGTGTGCTGGGACCAAGTCTCACACATATGATGCATAGTGGCACAGTATCGAATGTCACAACTTTACTATATAATAGGAGTTCTATACAAAATAAATAATTACATTTAAGGAGACAACGGTCCAGCAACCCAAAGTTGACTGGGAGACGACGACCTAGATCTCTCACGAACTCATCGCAGCATCCTCCTTGCGCCTCATCCTGCGGTACCTGTTCTTGACCTTTGGGGGGTGTGAGACAGCAAGAGTGAGCTCACATACGTTCATCGCTCAACAAGTTGTGGGGAATAATGTGCATGAACTCGCCAAAGGTGGGAGCTCACGTGAAGTGTAAGGCTTACCAAAGAGGATGGTTAGAGCTGAGCATTGCTTTTAAAGTTGGTCAAAATTTTATTAGCAGTTACTAAGTATAAGTAAATACCAACCCAATTAAGTAGTAGAACAAAAGTAACAACATCACCTGCGATGCAATGCATATGACAAATTGAATTTAGTTCCATAAGTTAATCATCAGAGAGTCCTGAGCTGCTCATGACCGTGAGCTCGGCTAGTATACCAGTTTTACACTCTGCAGAGGTGGTACCCTTTACCCACAAGTCATGTTACCCATCTACCAAGGGATCGCGACTTCCCATACACCTCTACCGAGGAGGCGAGGCAGGGTAACACTACGAGGCCTTTACAAAGTTCCACTAGCTTCAGAAAACCCGCTACAGTTTATAGGAAGCTCCAATGCAGGGTTCTTGCCTGACCGCCATCGCAGCAAAATCAACCAAGGACCTCCCTACACTGACCACTCCCCTACTGCCCTTGCCCCTTTCGGGTAAGGTAGTCCTCCACCAGCTTTCCTAATTAATCAGCCAAGGGCGTCCATAAACCCTTGTGGTGGCACGTGTTTCTCAAGTTAAGCTCTATGTTCCAGTTAACATTAATGATCTTGACATGAACATAAATAGAATAACAAAATAACTGGAACATAGCTATGATAAATAATTATCCCAAATCCATGTAAAGCAATAGCAAACTACCCAAGTGATTCAGAGGTAAACAAGATAATGAGATAAACAATCTAGGGTAACCTATTGGGTCCCATCAAAATTAACCTATGCATGAATAAATGATATTAAAGAACATTATTGGGTAAAAAGTGGTCAAGGGCACAACTTGCCTGGCACTTGAAATTACAGGTAACAGGATGATCTTCAGGTGACTCGTAACCTCGCGCTAGTCGTAGCAATACAAACAAGCATGGTATACGCAAAATTAACATCACACCAAACATAAGAATAAACTGTGTAATAATAATCTACGCGTTGCTACGAGACTAACGGAACTTGAACGGATTAAATCGGAGTTAAAACGGAGGAGTTATGAATTTTCGAAGTTATTAAGTGCTTAGTATAGACTAAATCAAGTGAATAACATTAATTCAATTTTTATGGCTAAACAAAGGTACTAGATGATGAACAATATTAAAACAAAATTATTGCAACTGGAATAGATTAATTTGAACTTCATATGAATTTTCTAAGAATTAAACAATTTCTGCAATAAATTTTATACTAGAAATCTATTTCCATAATCATTTATCCTCTTTCTCTATCCTCTGGATCATGCGCACTATTACAGAAAAGCACAGGGGCAACTCTATAAAACTCGCCCAGACTCAGCCAACCATCAAGTGGACTGCGGGTTAATTATTCAATCTCTAGGGGGTTCTTATGAAAATGTGTTCGCGACGGGGTATCGCAGAACATCGGTCGTCCGATCTAAACCAAAGGTCACGATTAAATCTGGCCGCGCTCAAATCGGTACGCAACCCGAGCCCCAGGATCCAAGATCTACGCCCTGGATTTAATGAGTCGAACGGGTATACGTGAATCTAATCCGATACGTCCATTCCGCGATCAACGGTCCACGGTACATCCTTCCCATATCCCATCCTAACCGTCAACTTCCAATCCAATGGCTGCCAGTTTTCTTCCTCCCTACGCCCTCCTATTTCCTTCTCTCTCTCTCTCTCTCTCCATGGCTGACCGGCGTCGGTAGTTCTTCCCCACCGCGGTGCTAGTAGCAGCGGTGAGCACAACCACGCACAACCCGCCAGCGATCAAGGGCCCTAGTCCGACTGCTGTTGCGCGAGACAAGGGTGAGATAGAACCGAGCAGGACAGGGCGAGTAGTTACCGCAAGCAGAGCGAAAGCGAGACCACCGACGGCGCAGTCTAGCTCCAGATTTCAACAATGGCGGCTCCAGTTCTTTCTCCGATGCGCACTGCCCAAGCTCTAGGCACGACGCCAACGATGAAGTCCCAGGGCAGTGGGCGCACGGGCAGACATGGGTGGCTGCAACTTCTCCCGAGATCCGAAGCTCCCGGCGGTGGTTGGAACAGCCAGTGGAATCCACCCGATCCTGGCAGCGAACGTCGCGACGTACAGAGTCCGATCGAGATCAAACACCAGAGTGCCTTCTTCCTTCACTTGGTGCCCAATTTGAAGCACAGGTTGGCGAGGCAGCCAAACTCCTACGGCTCCTGGCGGCTCGCCACACGCATACTACTATCACGGTGGAGGGGACAGCCACCGGCGGGCAGGAGCATCCCCAGTCGTCTCCCATTCGGCAAGGCAGCGGCATGGCGAAGGAACCTGTGGCTCCGGGTTGAGGGCTGGCAGGCGGACTTCTGTGGATTGCACGAGATGGCTGGATGAGGAGTAGAGGCCCCCGAGGCCATATATATATACACGGAAGGCAGGCCAACTCCGAGCGAAGCCGCGATGAACGACCCGGCATTTACGCGTTCGGATCACAGCGGAACGGCAGCGAGAAGATTCTGGGATTGTGGCCCCACGCGCCATTGAAATATAGATGAAGTCAGCCATGACGTCGTGGTGATGTCATCTGCGGCAAGAGGAATAAACAAAGGAAAAAGGAATTGAAGGGGCGTGGGCTGCACTAGTATTGAGCAGCAAGTGGGCCGAGCGGCAGCTAGCTCACGTTAGGGGTGAGATTTCATTTTTTTTCTTTCCCATTTTCTACTTTTAAATTTTCAATTTCAAATTCAAGTTTAGTTCTGAATTTCAAACACACGTTACATGCATCAAACAAAAACCTTCACATACGTAGCAATGAAATATATATATATATATATATATATATATATATATATATATATATATAACCCAATATGAAAACGTTATGCGAAATACTTCACCATTCTATTTACTTAAGGATATAAATATATGGCCAAATTTTTTGTATTAACTATTATTTGACTAAAAATAGTTTCATTAATCCAAAAATTTATAAGAAAGACATATAAAATCTTAAATCTTTATAGGATTTTCTCTAATTGTCAAAATATGATTTTTTTGATGCTACAAATTCTACCCCCCTTAAAAATAATCTCGTCCTCGAGATTTGTAAGAAAAGGGATACAATAAGTTTGGTCTAGAATTTTAGTTTCTCATTTGGGTTTTGGAAATCAAAGTTTTGTTCAAGTTTTTACATAACGGTTAGTAGACGATTTGGAACACATGGATATTGTATGTCTAGCCATCTATTAGGTCAGATGAGGTACGGTTATGGCATGTATAGGTCGTGGCAAGGATGAGTATAATAAGCAAAGACTTCATCTTGGGTGGTGAATCTTGAATTATCTCGAGATCTGATTTGACTCGTATTCTTCCATGTCGAGGTTGATCTCCTTCTCCTTCCTTGACGATGTTGGTCTTCTTTGGCCTTCCTCCTAGAGTTGCCATCCGAGTTGAGGACATATGGCTATAGCTAGGATAGCTAGGGTACATGAGGTAGTTAGATTTAAACAGAGTTTTACTTTGCTTTTAGGATATCTGGATTAGGCAACCTATGATGTAGGTTAGGTTGTTGTTTACGGATGAGTTAGTCCAAGGCATTAATTTAGGGTAAGATATGTTTATAGAATCAGGGCCTAATTTATGTCTAACTTACTTAAGTAACTCAATTTGGATTAGCTCATGTTAGATTAGTGGGATCTAGATCAGATTGGTATAACTAGATAAGATCTATTTATTTTATGCTAGATCATGGTTGTTACTCTAGGATGAGGTAAGCAAAGTGGTTATGACAAGTCGGAAGGATAAGATAGAATCTTTTTAAGGTAAGATGAATCTATTAAGATAAGAGAGAATCTTTTAAGATAAGATAGATCTATTAAGCTAGATATATTTTAATGAGGAATAATCTAATTTGTCGAGTTATCATATTGTTTTTTTACGCCTATATGTATATGCAGATGCAATTGTGGATATTACTCCACAATTCATCACACTCAATCAAAGAACCAAATCAGACATGTATCATAAGAACAAACATTCAAGCACACATATACCTATAAAAATAGTTTTGATTTTGTTCCTAAGAGTAGGTCTCCTATTCCTAAAGGTCACCATAGGTATAGGATTTCAAAGTGTGAAATCCACATTTGTCTTTAGAATGAAAAGGTAAGAATAATCAGAGTAAGCGGAAATAGATGAGAAAAGATTAAGAAAAGTTTAGAAAGAATCAGAGTAGTAAAGGTAAGTAGATAAGGGTTATCCAGTTCTATCTAGGTTTCGTCCTACAGTCAACATTCCTCTGATACCACTTCTGTCACACCCGGGTTTTAGGGGTCCAAAGCCCGGGCGCGAACATAATCACCAGGTGTGCTGGGACCAAGTCTCACACATATGATGCATAGTGGCACAGGATCGAATGTCACAACTTTACTATATAATAGGAGTTCTATACAAAATAAATAATTACATTTAAGGAGACAACGGTCCAGCAACCCAAAGTTGACTGGGAGACGACGACCTAGATCTCTCACGAACTCATCGCAGCATCCTCCTTGCGCCTCATCCTGCGGTACCTGTTCTTGACCTTTGGGGGTGTGAGACAGCAAGAGTGAGCTCACATACGTTCATCGCTCAACAAGTTGTGGGGAATAATGTGCATGAACTCGCCAAAGGTGGGAGCTCACGTGAAGTGTAAGGCTTACCAAAGAGGATGGTTAGAGCTGAGCATTGCTTTTAAAGTTGGTCAAAATTTTATTAGCAGTTACTAAGTATAAGTAAATACCAACCCAATTAAGTAGTAGAACAAAAGTAACAACATCACCTGCGATGCAATGCATATGACAAATTGAATTTAGTTCCATAAGTTAATCATCAGAGAGTCCTGAGCTGCTCATGACCGTGAGCTCGGCTAGTATACCAGTTTTACACTCTGCAGAGGTGGTACCCTTTACCCACAAGTCATGTTACCCATCTACCAAGGGATCGCGACTTCCCATACACCTCTACCGAGGAGGCGAGGCAGGGTAACACTACGAGGCCTTTACAAAGTTCCACTAGCTTCAGAAAACCCGCTACAGTTTATAGGAAGCTCCAATGCAGGGTTCTTGCCTGACCGCCATCGCAGCAAAATCAACCAAGGACCTCCCTACACTGACCACTCCCCTACTGCCCTTGCCCCTTTCGGGTAAGGTAGTCCTCCACTAGCTTTCCTAATTAATCAGCCAAGGGCGTCCATAAACCCTTGTGGTGGCACGTGTTTCTCAAGTTAAGCTCTATGTTCCAGTTAACATTAATGATCTTGACATGAACATAAATAGAATAACAAAATAACTGGAACATAGCTATGATAAATAATTATCCCAAATCCATGTAAAGCAATAGCAAACTACCCAAGTGATTCAGAGGTAAACAAGATAATGAGATAAACAATCTAGGGTAACCTATTGGGTCCCATCAAAATTAACCTATGCATGAATAAATGATATTAAAGAACATTATTGGGTAAAAAGTGGTCAAGGGCACAACTTGCCTGGCACTTGAGATTCCAGGTAACAGGATGATCTTCAGGTGACTCGTAACCTCGCGCTAGTCGTAGCAATACAAACAAGCATGGTATACGCAAAATTAACATCACACTAAACATAAGAATAAACTGTGTAATAATAATCTACGCGTTGCTACGAGACTAACGGAACTTGAACGGATTAAATCGGAGTTAAAACGGAGGAGTTATGAATTTTCGAAGTTATTAAGTGCTTAGTATAGACTAAATCAAGTGAATAACATTAATTCAATTTTCATGGCTAAACAAAGGTACTAGATGATGAACAATATTAAAACAAAATTATTGCAACTGGAATGGATTAATTTGAACTTCATATGAATTTTCTAAGAATTAAACAATTTCTGCAATAAATTTTATACTAGAAATCTATTTCCATAATCATTTATCCTCTTTCTCTATCCTCTGGATCATGCGCACTATTACAGAAAAGCACAGGGGCAACTCTATAAAACTCGCCCAGACTCAGCCAACCATCAAGTGGACTGCGGGTTAATTATTCAATCTCTAGGGGGTTCTTATGAAAATGTGTTCGCGACGGGGTATCGCAGAACATCGGCCGTCCGATCTAAACCAAAGGTCACGATTAAATCTGGTCGCGCTCAAATCGGTACGCAACCCGAGCCCCAGGATCCAAGATCTACGCCCTGGATTTAATGAGTCGAACGGGTATACGTGAATCTAATCTGATACGTCCATTCCGCGATCAACGGTCCACGGTACATCCTTCCCATATCCCATCCTAACCGTCAACTTCCAATCCAATGGCTGCCAGTTTTCTTCCTCCCTACGCCCTCCTATTTCCTTCTCTCTCTCTCTCCATGGCTGACCGGCGTCGGTAGTTCTTCCCCACCGCGGTGCTAGTAGCAGCGGTGAGCACAACCACGCACAACCCGCCAGCGATCAAGGGCCCTAGTCCGACTGCTGTTGCGCGAGACAAGGGTGAGATAGAACCGAGCAGGACAGGGCGAGTAGTTACCGCAAGCAGAGCGAAAGCGAGACCACCGACGGCGCAGTCTAGCTCCAGATTTCAACAATGGCGGCTCCAGTTCTTTCTCCGATGCGCACTGCCCAAGCTCTAGGCACGACGCCAACGATGAAGTCCCAGGGCAGTGGGCGCACGGGCAGACATGGGTGGCTGCAACTTCTCCCGAGATCCGAAGCTCCCGGCGGTGGTTGGAACGGCCAGTGGAATCCACCCGATCCTGGCAGCGAACGTCGCGACGTACAGAGTCCGATCGAGATCAAACACCAGAGTGCCTTCTTCCTTCACTTGGTGCCCAATTTGAAGCACAGGTTGGCGAGGCGGCCAAACTCCTACGGCTCCTGGCGGCTCGCCACACGCATACTACTATCACGGTGGAGGGGACAGCCACCGGCGGGCAGGAGCATCCCCAGTCGTCTCCCATTCGGCAAGGCAGCGGCATGGCGAAGGAACCTGTGGCTCCGGGTTGAGGGCTGGCAGGCGGACTTCTGTGGATTGCACGAGATGGCTGGATGAGGAGTAGAGGCCCCCGAGGCCATATATATATACACGGAAGGCAGGCCAACTCCGAGCGAAGCCGCGATGAACGACCCGACATTTACGCGTTCGGATCACAGCGAAACGGCAGCGAGAAGATTCTGGGATTGTGGCCCCACACGCCATTGAAATATAGATGAAGTCAGCCATGACGTCGTGGTGATGTCATCTGCGGCAAGAGGAATAAACAAAGGAAAAAGGAATTGAAGGGGCGTGGGCTGCACTAGTATTGAGCAGAAAGTGGGCCGAGCGGCAGCTAGCTCACGTTAGGGGTGAGATTTCATTTTTTTTCTTTCCCATTTTCTACTTTTAAATTTTCAATTTCAAATTCAAGTTTAGTTCTGAATTTCAAACACACGTTACATGCATCAAACAAAAACCTTCACATACGTAGCAATGAAATATATATATATATATATATATATATATATATATATATATATATATATATATATATATATATATATATATATATATATATAACCCAATATGAAAACGTTATGCGAAATACTTCACCATTCTATTTACTTAAGGATATAAATATATGGCCAAATTTTTTGTATTAACTATTATTTGACTAAAAATAGTTTCATTAATCCAAAAATTTATAAGAAAGACATATAAAATCTTAAATCTTTATAGGATTTTCTCTAATTGTCAAAATATGATTTTTTTTATGCTACAGCCGCAAGAAGCGGTGTCTGGACAGAGCAGCCTGAGCAGTGGCAGCAGCAGCAGCAGCCGCTGAGCAGGCAGAGCAAGGAGATCAGTTGCGGATTTCTTCAGATCAGATTCCTTACCGAGTTCGTCGTCACGCCTCTCGTCCTCGCTCCTCCGCTCCTACCACTCCCTCCACTGCTACCACTCGACTACCCACTTCGCCTGCTCCTGTCACTCCTGCGCCATCCACCACCTCAGCCATACCTACCACCTCCACTACTCCAGCTTCCACTGCTCCTTTCACTCTCCTTTCCGCTCCACCTATCCCACCTGCTCGCTTCCGGGAGCGTGATGAGACTGAGGTGCGACCACTTGTTGCGGATCCCAGGCTGTTTGATCTTCAGCGTGCTACAGCGGCACGGGTACATCGGTTCGATACGTACCCGTGGAGTCTTGGTTACCTGCACAGAGAGACCCTGCAGCGGCAGATCCTTTCATCACCAGGATTCAGGAGTCTTTCTATAGAGCAAAGTTGTTAGCTCAGATTGCTCTGCGAGCGCACCGGCTCTTGGATCTCTCTGCCTTCCTGCTAGCAGCCGGTGCTGACTCTGAGGTTCACCTCTCCTATCTGCCTAGACTTCTCACTCTGTTGACTACCAGCGGCAGATATGTTGAGGAATGGGTCCGAGTTTTTTATGATACTGTATGGATCGACCCTGATCACCACTGGATGAGATTCCGATTTGAGCGAAAGGATGTTACCATTCATGCCAGTCAGTTTCATCAGGTGTTTGGATTCAATGAGTCATCGACTCGTCTTCACAGCATGTGCTATGGCACCTCTGACCCTCCTCGTCGCCCTCACGGCGGAGTTGCTCCTGGTACAGCTCACGTCGTGGCTTTGTTCCGACCACCCTTCTCAAATGGGTCGCGACGTTCTCCGGCAGAATTCACCACAGCGGCCAGGTTTCTATATCAGCTCATGAGATGAACGCTTCTGCCACGGATGGATTACAAGGAGGCTGCCACTCATATTCAGCTCATGAGTTTGATGTCGTGGATTTTCTCATTTGTGAGATCGAGGACATCGTACTGGATGGTCTCCGTGCTCGTCGACAGCTGCCTTATGCTCACTATCTGTGTCATATCTTTGCTCAGCTGATTCGGCCCCCATAGTTCTAAGGTACTCTTGGGGCCTCTCACCTCATCTTTGGGTCGTACTGTCTAGCTCCAGAGGATCCTGTGCTAGCACATGCTCCAGTGATTGATACTCAGGCCGAGGATACCACTTTTCAACAGTTTGAGACTTAGGACATAGCAGTCCATGATGATGATGATGATGATGATGATGACTTTGGGGTTCCACCTCCGCCTCCTATGCCTCCACGCACTCATGATCATGAGGTTGGGAGTTCCACTGGTGCTGCCCCTGCTGCCCCTCCTGCCATTGACCCTGCTCTTGCGGCGATCCTCCAGACTCTCACCCAGTAGCAGACTCACTTGGTAGCGGTCCAGCAGCAGATGTCCGAGAGAATGCTCTCGATGTTTTAGACGATTCAGGACAGGCAGGATACTTTGCAGCAGCAGCTTCTTCAGGACCGGGTTGAGAACAGGGCATTCATGACTCTCATGCTTCAGCACATCAGTGTGCCGATTCCCCCAGTTCAGTCAGCACCGCCTCCACCTCTTCAGGCTCCTGTTGTGCCAGCTATTCAGCCAGGACCCCCTCTTCCTATAATCGGTCCTTCTTCCTCTCCGCTCCAGCCGGTCACCCTGGTTTTCACATCGTCGGTCATCAGCTCCGTCAGCCCTCAGCCACCAGCTTCTGCTGTTACCACTACTGATGTGGCGGTGTCTGTGACTTCTTCGGCTCCGGCAGCTCCTGCAGCACAGCATCCGTCTGAGTCAGTACCAGCTCTAGCTTCTACAGCAGATCCTGGATCTGAGACTGACTCTGACCCACAGCTGGCGTTCGCTCTACTGCCTCGACCGCGACCGGATGTGCCCTCGCCACCTCCTCCCTCTTCTGATGTGTAGGTTCGGGTTCCCTTTTGTTGTTTGATGCCAAAGGGGGAGAGATATGAGTTGTGAGAGCTAGGGGGAGTTAGGGAGTTAGTAGAGAGTCATTTTGTTGTAATATATGTGCTTGTTACTCTCTATACTAGCTTCACTTTTGTATGATGCTTTTGGCTCACAAACTCTATCATATACTCTCGATGCTTATGTTGACTATGTGTGTATTATGTTTTCACCTTATATTTTATCACCAGTCTTCTAGTTCTTGTTCATCGATTTGATTTCACTTTTATATGAACAAGAAACTTACGATGTGTATGCGCTCATTCTTATTATTATGGTACACACTCCTTATGTCAAAGATTACTGAGTATAACTAACCATCTTCTCTATTGACAGAAATTTCAAAACAAACTACTCTCACAAATCTTGTAGGGTTGTCATCAATCACCAAAAAGGGGGAGATTGAAAGCATCTAGGCCCCTGGTTGGTTTTAGTGATTAATGACAGCGTAATGTTATATGTGACCAACGTGTGTTTTGCAGAGACAAATGGTAAGTTAGGTCGCATTACTGGTAGAAGTACTACAACGGTGAAAACAATCCCGGAGATAAGAACTCGAAGCGATGGCTAAAACAACAAAACAAAAGGTGAAGGACTACGTAGTCCCAGTGTCAAGGAGTTGTGGACACTCGTGAGTGCTGTACTATAAAGAGGGGTTGTCGATGAGTAGTTTGACCAAGAGAGTTCCAGTGTAGTGTTGGTGCACATTCACACTCACATATAGTGCTAGGTGACACTCTAGAACATACACTCAAGTTAGAACGAAAACTGATTTGAAAAACAGCATAAAACAGAAAATAGGGTTTCTGGCCTTGGGGCACCGGACTGTCCGGTGTGCACCGGACTGTCCGGTGCACCTTCTGCCAGGTGGGGCCAGACTGGCCCAGGGGAAGGGTTTCCCCACACAGAAACCCGAGAGCGCAAGCTTCCCGAGTGGAATTTTAGTGGCGCACCGGACAGTGCACCGGGCTGTCTGGTGTGCACCGGACAATGACTGTTCACTGTCCGGTGTGCCATCTGTCCAACGGCTAGCTGTCAGAACTAGCCGTTGGAGTCGACCGTTGGCGCACGGTGGCGCACCGGACTGTCCGGTGCGCCCATGCGCAGAACTTTGCCTGTAACGGCTAGTTGGTGGGTGAGGGTTATTTATACCCCCTCCACCCACCATATTCAATGTCTTGCTTCCCACATTAAATCCTGCATATTGAAAGAGCATAGCAAGCACCAAAAGCCTAGTGAGGAGATTAGAGAACCTTAATCCCGCTTTGGACCTCATTAGTGCTAGCGAGAGCCACCTAGAGCACACACCACTTGCATTAGGCTTCTCTTGGTCAAGCGAGAGTCTACGACTTGTTACTCTTGGTGATCGGCATCACCTAGACGGCTTGGTGGCGTTGGGAGCTCGGTGATCACCGTGGAGATCTTGTTGGTGACCCGACTCAAGTTTGTAAGCGGCCGTGAGGGATCCACCGCGCCGGAGTGGCAAAGGATCATCTCGTAGTGAGCACTTGGTTCTTGCGAGGACCAAGGGGGAGCGATACCCTTGCTCGGGTGCTCCAACGAGGACTAGTGGAGAGTGCCGACTCTTCGATACCTCGGGAAAAATTGGAGGAGTCTTCTAAACCTTGCTTTACATTCCGCACTTAATTCAAGCATTTTACATTGTGTATTTGTTTAGCAAGTATTTGAAGTATTGTCTTAGCATTGTTGTATTTCTAGTATTATTATCTTAGTGCTAGTTGTTGGGGTGAAGTTGGGCTCTTGCTTAGGTTTTAATTAGTGTTGATTTTTAGAAAAGCCCAATTCACCCCCTCTTGGGCATCGTGATCCTTTCACCAGCCTATATAAATACATGCCACCATAACATCTAAAGCCATCAATCATAGACTCATCTCCACCATAGTCTCGCATGAGCACCCACGCTCTTGCCCGAGCACCCACGCTCTTGCCCGAGTCGCTGCCCTCGGCACGTGTCTCGCCCGAGCTCTCGTGCTCACGCCCCTCGCTCGCCCGAACCCACTCCTCGGCGCACGTCTCGCCCGAGCCCTTGCACTCGCGCTCTGCCTCAGTCGCGCTCGCCCGAACCCGCTCCCTCGGCTCGCACTTCGCCTGAGCCTCTATCGTGCTCCGCCTCGCCCGAGCCTCGATCGCGCTCCGCCTCGCTCGAGCCCTACCATTTCAATGTCGTCCGACCTCTTGGATGCTGCCAATCTTTGATCCAACGACCCAGGTGAGCCTATACCCCTTCGACTCGTAATTTTTACAAAAGGACCCTCGGATTTCTTCATAAACAACCTGCCATCCATTATAGCTATAACATTATTACAACTAGGTCTCTTCTTTCGCATTGTAGACCCTGAGGTTCCAAATAATGGTAGCCACCATCCAAAACCTTATTAAATTATATAAATCAAATATGAAACTGATTTGTAGTATAAAGTAAATTCTAGAAACTTGTAAAATTCATATCTCATTTGATTTAACTCTGATTTAACCCGTTCCAATTGTGCTAACCTCGTAATAAAGTCGCCTACACAATAGCAATATAATTTGATCATGTCCCATAAACTTTATAAATATACATTATTTAACCTATGTTTTGGTAGATTAATCTTTCTTAATCTATCCATAATTATAACTAAACTAGGATATGACCCTTGCTCAAGATATAACTTAGATTAAAAGTTGATCGGTTTTTCCTTCATAATATTTCCTCACACGGTTTATATTAGTTAACATAGAATATATATTTTTACTATTTAATCACCTAAAACTTCAGAAAATCATAACTTCTTCAATGTAACTCTGATCTTAGCCGTTCTCGAACCCATGATCTTGTAGCATCGCGTAGAATATTCTTACGATGTTTGTTCTCATGTTTGGTGTACTATTATTTTTATGTGATTCTTGTCTATTTATATATATTGCTACGAGTAGCAGTGAGGTTACGAGTCACTTGAAGACCAAGTTGGTACCTGGGGATCTCGAGTCTAAGGCAAGTTGTGCCCTTGATCACTTTTCTTTACCTAATAATGTTCCTGTTAATCAGTGTGACATGCTTAGGTTAATTTATGAACTTTATGGTGTATGGACTATTTGTGAACTTGGATGTTGTAATGGACTCCAACTTTATGTTGTGGACTATTTGTAAATTGTTCGATTGTGGATTTAATGTTTCTGTCATTTTATTGTGATTATATTGTTGATGAATTTGTTTTTATTTTTTGCATTTTTCTCAAAATTTTTTATCTGAAATTATTAATTTTCGGCGGCCTCAGTGGGCCGCCGAAAATAATAAGTACTATTTTCGGCAGGACTTTATTTTCGGCGGGCAGGGGACAAGCCGTCGAAAATAGTCTATTTTTGGCGGCCAGGTGTCAGCCGCCGAAAGTCAACAGTTATTTTCGGCGGCTGTTCTGTTGGCCGCCAAAAATATAGGCTTATTTTCGACTGATTTTTTCTGGAGGCTGGGAACCGCCGAAAATAAAACTAAGGTCGCCGAAATAGCTTATTTTCGGCGGCAAAGGCTTTATTTTCGGCGGTTCCTGACCACAGAAAATGACTGTAGCTGTTGTAGTGTTATCCCACACCTTGCAAACAAAAGAACTATTGGGTAGGTTTGCTATTGCTCTACCTGGTTTTGGGAAATAAATGTTATATTATGACCATGTTCCAATTCAGTTGTTGTTTTAATTATTATTTATGATAAAATCATTATGTTAATTGGAACATGGAGAACCATCCGGGAAAACAGTGCTACCACAAGGGTGGAATGGGATACCCTTGGCTAAGTAATTAGGAAAGCTAGGGTGATATTACCTTACCCGAAAGGGGCAAGCGGGGAGGCGTCGCTGCTAGAGTATAGGGAGGTTCTCGGGTCAAACTGCTGCAACAGTTCGGACGAGGGATTCCTATGCTTCTTTCTTCCTGAATCCGTGGCGGGTTTTCTCGAACTAGTGGAACTTTAGAAGGCCTCACAGTGGATCCCTAGCCATTCACCTTGGAAGTGTCTAAGGGTCTAGCTAACCCTGGCTAATCGGGAAACACGTCTTATGGGTAAAGATGTGCAACCTCTGCAGAGTGTAAAACTGGTATATCGGTCGTGCTTACGGTCATGAGCGGCTCGGACCCTCACATGCATCGTGGGTGTTGTTATTAATTGTGATCTCTTACTTAATTGGTTGGTATCTACTTATACATAGTAATTGCTAATAAAATTTTGACCAACTTTAAAAGCAATGCTCAGTTTTAACCATCTCCTTTGATAAGTCTTACACTTCACATGAACTCCCACCTTTGGTGAGTTCATACACATTATTCCCCAGAACTTATTGAGCGATAAACGTATGTGAGCTCACCCTTACTGTACTCACATCCTCCCAGGTCAAGAGCAGGTACCACAGGATGAGGCGCATGAAGGATGTTGCGATGAGTTCATGAGAGGTCTAGACCGTCGTCTCCCAGTCAACTTTGGTTGCTAGATCGTTGTCTTCTATGATGTAATTATTTAATTATTTAGTACAGAACTCTGTTATAGATTAAAGATGTGATATTCGTTTCTGTACCATGAGTCATCATATGTGTGAGACTTAATCCCACACACATTTGAATTTTCGCGTCCAGGGTTGCCCCTTAAATCCGGGTGTGATAGCCTGTGTGGTCGGCAACAAGGAACGAGGTTGAGAAAG
Organism: Zea mays; assembly: GCF_902167145.1. Lineage (NCBI taxonomy): Eukaryota > Viridiplantae > Streptophyta > Magnoliopsida > Poales > Poaceae > Zea > Zea mays. The sequence continues at coordinate 24,018,547 of NC_050100.1, read as the reverse complement.
TCCCTGAAAGTCGCCTAGAGGGGGGGTGAATAGGGCGAAACTGAAATTCTCAAAAATAATCACAACTACAAGCCGGGTTAGCGTTAGAGATATAATCAAGTCCGCGAGAGAGGGTGCAAAACAAATCACAAGCGAATAAAGAGTGTGACACACGGATTTGTTTTACCGAGGATCGGTTCTCGCAAACCTACTCCCCGTTGAGGTGGTCACAAAGACCGGGTCTCTTTCAACCCTTTCCCTCTCTCAAACGGTCCCTCGGACCGAGTGAGCTTTCTCTTCTCAATCACTTGGAACACAAAGTTCCTACAAGGACCACCACAAGATTGGTGTCTCTTGCCTCAATTACAAGTGAGTTTGATTGCAAGAAAGAATCAAGAAAGAAGAAAGCAATCCAAGCGCAAGAGCTCGAAAGAACACAAGCAAATCTCTCTCACTAGTCACTAAAGTTTTGTGTGGAATTTGGGAGAGGATTTGATCTCTTGAGTGTGTCTAGAATTGAATGCCTAGCTCTTGTAAGTGGTTGGAAGTGTGAAAACTTGGATACAATGAATGGTGGGTGGTTGGGGGTATTTATAGCCCCAACCACCAAACTAGCCGTTTGGTGGGGCTGACTGTCGTATGGTGCACCGGATAGTCCGGTGCGCCAGCCACGTCACCAAAGCCGTTGGGTTCCGACCGTTGGAGCTCTGTCTTCTGGGCCCGCCTAGATGTCCGGTGGCGCACCGGACATGTACTGTAGAGTGTCCGGTGCGCCAGTATGGGCGTGCCTGACTTCAGCGCGCGCTGGCGCGCATTCAATGTGCTGCAGGTAGCCGTTGGCGCCGAAATATCCGTTGCTCTGTTGTCACACCGGACAGTCCGGTGTACACCGGACATGTCCGGTGAATTATAGCGGACTAGCCTTTGTGAATTCCCGAAGCTGGCGAGTTCCTAAGGCGCCGTTCCTTGGAGCACCGGACACTGTCCGGTGTACACCGGACAGTCCGGTGAATTATAGTGGAGCACCTCCGGATTTTCCCGAAGGTGACGAGTTTGACTTGGAGTCCTCTGGTGCACCGGACAGTCCGGTGCGCCAGACCAGAGGTGCCTTCGGTTGTCCCTTTGCTCTTTTGTTGAACCCAATACTTGGTCTTTTTATTGGCTAAGAGTGAACCTTTGGTACCTGTATAACTTATACACTAGAGCAAACTAGTTAGTCCAATTATTTGTGTTGGGCAATTCAACCACCAAAATCAATTAGGAAAATAGGTGTAAGCCTAATTCCCTTTCAATCTCCCCCTTTTTGGTGATTGATGCCAACACAAACCAAAGCAAATATAGAAGTGCGTAATTTGAACTAGCTTGCATAATGTAAGTGCAAAGGTTACTTAGAATTGAGCCAATAAATATTACTTACTAGATATGCATGGATTGTTTCTTTATTTTTTTAATATTTTGGACCACGCTTGCACCACAAGTTTTGTTTTTGCAAATTCTTTTGTAAATCCTTTTCAAAGTTCTTTTGCAAATAGTCAAAGGTAAATGAATAAGATTTCGAGAAGCATTTTCAAGATTTGAAATTCTCCCCTTGTTTCAAATGTTTTTCCTTTGACTTAAACAAAACTCCCCCTAAATGAAATCCTCCTCTTGGTGTTCAAGAGGGTTTTGAGATATCAATTTTGAAATACTACTTTCTCCCCCCTTTTGAACACAATAGGGTACCAATTTGAAATTTCCAATTGAAAATATTTTTAAAATTAGGTGGTGGTGCGGTCCTTTTGCTTTGGGCTAATACTTTCTCCCCTTTGGCATGAATCGCCAAAAACGGAGTCATTAGAGCCCTTTAAATTACTTTATCCTCCTTTGGTCATAAATAAGTGAGTGAAGAATATACCAAAGTAGAAGAGTGATCTCTCCTCCAAGGATGGAGAGTTGCTCGGAGTGACGGCGAAGGATGAGTTATGGAGTGGAAGCCTTTGTCTTCGCCGAAGACTCCAATTTCCTTTCAATACACCTATGACTTGGTTTGAAATAGACTTGAAAACATATTAGTCATAGCATATGAAAGATACATGATCAAAGGTATATAAATGAGCTATGTGTGTAAATCAACAAAAGAAGTTCCTAGAATCAAGAATATTTAGCTCATGCCTAAGTTTGTTAAAAGTTTGTTCATCAAGTGGCTTGGTAAAGATATCGGCTAATTGATCTTTAGTATTAATGTAAGAAATCTCGATATCTCCCTTTTGTTGGTGATCCCTTAAAAAGTGATACCGAATGGCTATGTGTTTAGTGCGGCTATGTTCGACGGGATTATCCGCCATTTTGATTGCACTCTCATTATCACATAGAAGAGGAACTTTGGTTAATTTGTAACTGTAGTCCCTAAGGGTTTGCCTCATCCAAAGTAGTTGCGCGCAACAATGTCCTGCGACAATGTACTCGGCTTCGGCGGTAGAAAGAGCAACGGAATTTTGCTTCTTTAAAGCCCAAGACACCAAGGATCTTCCCAAGAACTGGCAAGTCCCCGATGTGCTCTTTCTATTGATTTTACACCCCGCCCAATCGGCATCCGAATAACCAATCAAATCAAATGTGGATCCCCTAGGATACCAAAGCCCAAACTTAGGAGTATAAACTAAATATCTCAAGATTCGTTTTACGGCCTTAAGGTGAGCTTCCTTAGGGTTGGCTTGGAATCTTGCACACATGCATACGGAAAGCATAATATCCGGTCGAGATGCACATAAATATAGCAAAGAACCAATCATTGACCGGTATACCTTTTGATCAACGGATTTACCTCCTTCGTCGAGGTCGAGATGCCCATTGGTTCCCATGGGTGTCTTGATGGGTTTGGCATCCTTCATCCCGAACTTGCTTAGAATGTCTTGAGTATACTTCGTTTGGCTAAGGAAGGTGCCCTCTTGGAGTTGCTTCACATGAAATCCTAAGAAATACTTCAACTCCCCCATCATTGACATCTCGAATTTTTGTGTCATGATCCTACTAAATTCTTCACATGTAGACTCGTTAGTAGACCCAAATATAATATCATCAACATAAATTTGGCATACAAACAAGTCATTTTCAAGAGTTTTAGTGAATAGAGTAGGATCGGCCTTTCCAACTTTGAAGCCATTAGTGATAAGGAAATCTCTAAGGCATTCATACCATGCTCTTGGGGCTTGCTTGAGCCCATAAAGCGCCTTAGAGAGTTTATAGACATGGTTAGGGTACTCACTATCTTCAAAGCCGGGAGGTTGCTCAACATAGACCTCTTCCTTGATTGGTCCATTAAGGAAGGCACTTTTCACGTCCATTTGATAAAGCTTAAAGCCATGGTAAGTAGCATAGGCTAATAATATGCGAATTGACTCAAGCCTAGCTACGGGTGCATAGGTTTCACCAAAATCCAAACCTTCAACTTGGGAGTATCCTTTGGCCACAAGTCGAGCTTTGTTCCTTGTCACCACACCATGCTCGTCTTGCTTGTTGCGGAAAACCCACTTGGTTCCTACAACATTTTGATTAGGACGTGGAACTAAGTGCCATACCTCTTTCCTAGTGAAGTTGTTGAGCTCCTCTTGCATCGCCACCACCCAATCTGAATCTTGAAGTGCTTCCTCTATCCTGTGTGGCTCAATAGAGGAAACAAAAGAGTAATGCTCATAAAAATGTGCAACACGCGATCTAGTGGTTACCCCCTTATGAATGTCGTCGAGGATGGTGTCGACGGGGTGATCTCGTTGGATTGCTTGGTGGACTCTTGGGTGTGGCGGCCTTTGTTCTTCATCCTCCTTGTCTTGATCATTTGCATCTCCCCCTTGATCATTGCCGTCATCTTGAGGTGGCTCATTTGCTTGATCTTCTACTTCATCAAATTGAGCTTCATCCTCATTTTGAGCTGGTGGGGATGCTTGCGTGGAGGAGGATGGTTGATCTTGTGCATGTGAAGGCTCTTTGGATTCCTTAGGGCACACATCCCCAATGGACATGTTCCTTAGCGCGATGCACGGAGCCTGTTCAATACCTATCTCATCAAGATCAACTTGCTCTACTTGAGAGTCGTTAGTCTCATCAAACACAACGTCACAAGAAACTTCAACTTGTCCGGAGGATTTGTTAAAGACTCTATATGCCCTTGTGTTTGAATCATATCCTAGTAAAAAGCCTTCTACGGTCTTAGGAGCAAATTTAGATTTTCTACCTCTTTTAACAAGAATAAAGCATTTGCTACCAAAGACTCTAAAATATGAAATGTTGGGCTTTTTACCGGTTAGGAGTTCATAGGATGTCTTCTTAAGGATTCGGTGTAGATACAACCGGTTGATGGCGTAGCAAGCTGTGTTGACCGCCTCCGCCCAAAACCGATCCGAAGTCTTGTACTCATCAAGCATGGTTCTTGTCATGTCCAATAGAGTTCTATTCTTTCTCTCTACTACACCATTTTGTTGTGGCGTGTAGGGAGAGGAGAACTCATGCTTGATGCCCTCCTCCTCAAGGAAGCCTTCAATTTGAGAGTTCTTGAACTTCGTCCCATTGTCGCTTCTTATTTTCTTGATCCTTAAGCCAAACTCACTTTGAGCCCGTCTCAAGAATCCCTTTAAGGTCTCTTGGGTTTGAGATTTTTCCTACAAAAAGAATACCCAAGTGAAGCGAGAATAATCATCCACAATAACTAGACAGTACTTACTCCCGCCGATACTTATGTAAGCGATCGGGCCGAATAGATCCATATGTAGGACCTCCAGTGGCCTGTCGGTCGTCATGACGTTCTTGTGTGGATGATGAGCACCAACTTGCTTTCCTGCTTGGCATGCGCTACAAACCCTGTCTTTCTCAAAATGAACATTGGTTAGTCCTAAAATGTGTTCTCCCTTTAGAAGCTTGTGAAGATTCTTCATCCCAACATGGGCTAGTCGGCGGTGCCAGAGCCAACCCATGTTAGTCTTAGCAATTAAGCAAGTGTCGAGTTCAGCTCTATCAAAATCTACCAAGTATAGCTGACCCTCCAACACTCCCTCAAATGCTATTGAATCATCACTTCTTCTAAAGACAGTGACACCTACATCAGTGAAAAGACAGTTGTAACCCATTTTGCATAATTGAGATACAGAAAGCAAATTGTAATCTAATGAATCTACAAGAAAAACATTGGAAATAGAATGATCAGGAGATATAGCAATTTTACCCAATCCTTTGACCAAACTTTGGTTTCCATCCCCGAATGTGATCGCTCGTTGGGGATCTTGGTTTTTCTCGTAGGAGGAGAACATCTTCTTCTCCCCTGTCATGTGGTTTGTGCACCCGCTATCGATGATCCAACTTGAGCCCCCGGATGCATAAACCTACAAAACAAGTTTAGTTCTTGACTTTAGGTACCCAAACAGTTTTGGGTCCTTTGGCATTAGAAACAAGAACTTTGGGTACCCAAACACAAGTCTTTGACCCCTTGTGCTTGCCCCCAACAAACTTGGCAACTACCTTGCCGGATTTGTTAGTTAAAACATATGATGCATTAAAAGTTTTGAATGAAATGTCATGATCATTTGATGCATTAGGAATTCTCTTCTTAGGCAACTTAGCACGGGTTGGTTGCCTAGAACTAGATGTCTCACCCTTATACATGAAAGCATGGTTAGGGCCAGAGTGAGACTTCCTAGAGTGAATCCTCCTAATTTTGCTCTCAGGATAACCGGCATGGTACAAAATGTAACCCTCGTTATCCTGAGGCATGGGAGCCTTGCTGAGAGCACCTAGAGGGGGGGGGGGTGAATAGGTGATCCTGTAAAAGTTCAAAACTTAAGCCACAAAAACTTGTTAAGAGTTAGCACAAGTATGGCCAAGTGGCTAGAGAGAACTCAAAACACGATAACCACAAGAAAGCAATCACAGAGTTGACACGGTGGTTATCCCGTGGTTCGGCCAAGTACAAAACTTGCCTACTCCACGTTGTGGCGTCCCAACGGACGAGAGTTGCACTCAACTCCTCTCAAGTGATCCAATGATCAACTTGAATACCACGGTGTTTTTCTTTCCTTTGATCTTTTCCCGTTTGCGAGGAATCTCCACAACTTGGAGTCTCTCGCCCTTACAATTGAGTTCACAAAGAAATACGGAGTAAGGTGGGAATGAGCAACGCACACAAGACTCGAAAATCAGAGCAACAACACGCACACAAGTCGCAACAAGAGCTCGCAACGCAACACAAAGAGTTCACAACTCCACAAGAGCTCTATATGCTATCACAATGAAACGAATGCGTGCGATTGATGTCTTGGTGCTTAGAAGAGTTGTAGGAATGCTTGGGTGTCTCCTCCATGCGCCTAGGGGTCCCTTTTATAGCCCCAAGGCAGCTAGGAGCCATTGAGAGCACATCTGGAAGGCTATCCTTGCCTTCTGTCGTCGGGCGCACCGGACAGTCCGGTGCACACCGGACACTGTCCGGTGCCCGATTTATTTCCTTAAATGGCGAAGCCGACCGTTGCCGACCGTTGCAGATCTGGCGCACCGGACAGTCCGGTGCACACCGGACAGTCCGGTGCTTCCTTCCGACCGTTGGCTCGGCCACGTGTCGCGCGCCGATCGCGCGGCCGACCGTTGGCCCGGCCGACCGTTGGCTCACCGGACAGTCCGGTGCACACCGGACAGTCCGGTGAATTTTAGCCGAAGTCGCCGGAGAAAAACCCGAGAGTGGCCTCTTCGGCCGAGGCAGCCTGGCGCACCGGACACTGTCCGGTGCACCACCGGACACTGTCCGGTGCACCACCGGACAGTCCGGTGCCCCAGACCGAAACAGCCCCTTGGCTTTACACAGCCAAGTCTTCTCTTCTCTTCTTCTATCTGTTTCTAACACTTAGACAAATATATTAGTACACAAAACCAATGTACTAAGGCTTAGAAACATACCTTAACTTGTGATTTGCACTTTGTTCATCCTTGGGCATATTTTCACATTTAAGCACTTGTGTTTGCACTCAATCACCAAAATACTTAGAAATGGCCCAAAGGCACATTTCCCTTTCAATCTCCCCCTTTTTGGTGATTTATGCCAACACAACATAAAGCAACTAGAACAAGTGCGAAATCACTTCAAATAAAAACTCAAATTGGTTTTGATTCAATTTTGGCATATATGGATCATCCTTTGCCACCACTTGGTTTGTTTTTGCAAATCAAACTCAAATCTCTATCTCTAAGTCAAACACACATATTGAAGCATAAAGAGAGTCATTTCAAAGAATTTGATCACGGATTTCAAAAACTCCCCCTTTTTCCCATAATCAACACTTCTCCCCACAAGAAGCCAACTTTTGAAAATAAGAGACAATAAAAGCTTTTGACAAAACAAAAACTCTATTCCTCCCCCTTTTTCCCATAATCAACACTTCTCCCCACAAGAAGCCAACTTTTGAAAATAAGAGACAATAAAAGCTTTTGACAAAACAAAAACTCTATTCTACTATTTTCAAAATCTCTCAAGTGGTAGCTGATCCATTTATCACTTTGGCCTTTATTTTCTCCCCCTTTGGCATCAAGCACCAAAACGGGATCAATCTTGGCCTTTTTAACCCCATTGCCTCACCAAAGTCTTCAATTAAGAGCAAATGGCAATAAGATTTCATGAGATGAACTTGGAATTAGTTACCCTCTCATCGGAGTGCAGTGGAAGTCTTTCATGGTCCAAGTCCACCTTTTCCCTTTCAATTCACCTTCGAGACTAAATCAAGCAAACTCAAGCAAATGGTTAGTCTCAAAAGGGTCAAGTTGTAACACATCTCCCCCTAAACATGTGCATCACTTTGCAACGGACTTGTGAGGTCCAGGGAGTGTTTGTACAACTTGAGCACCACAATAAACAACAAAATGCAAAAAGGAACATGATCAAAAGCGTAAGTACATGTATGCTACAATTCAATCCAGGTTCCGCGAATCTAAGACATTTAGCTCACTACGCAACCTGCAAAAGGTCTTCTCATCTAGAGGCTTAGTGAAGATATCGGCTAGCTGGTTCTCGGTGCTAACATGAAACACTTCGATATCTCTCTTTTGCTGATGGTCTCTCAAAAAGTGATGCCGGATGTCTATGTGCTTTGTGCGGCTGTGCTCAACAGGATTCTCCGCCATGCGGATAGCACTCTCATTATCACATAGGAGTGGGACTTTGCTCAGATTGTAGCCAAAGTCCCGGAGGGTTTGCCTCATCCAAAGTAGTTGCGCGCAACACTGACCTGCGGCTACGTACTCGGCCTCAGCGGTGGATAGGGCAACGGATGTTTGTTTCTTAGAATTCCATGACACCAGGGACCTTCCTAAGAATTGGCACGTCCCCGATGTACTCTTCCTATCGACCTTACATCCAGCATAGTCGGAGTCTGAGTATCCAACTAAGTCAAAGGTAGACCCCTTTGGATACCAGAGCCCGAAGCAAGGCGTAGCAACCAAATATCTAAGAATTCGCTTCACCGCCACTAAGTGACACTCCTTAGGATCGGATTGAAATCTAGCACACATGCATACGCTAAGCATAATATCCGGTCTACTAGCACATAAGTAAAGCAAAGAACCTATCATTGACCGGTATGCTTTTTGATCAACGGACTTACCTCCTTTGTTGAGGTCGGTGTGTCCGTCGGTCCCCATCGGAGTCTTTGCGGGCTTGGCGTCCTTCATCCCAAACCGCTTTAGCAGATCTTGCGTGTACTTCGTTTGGGAGATGAAGGTGCCGTCCTTGAGTTGCTTCACTTGGAACCCAAGGAAGTAGTTCAACTCGCCCATCATCGACATCTCGAATTTCTGCGTCATCACCCTGCTAAACTCTTCACAAGACTTTTGGTTAGTAGAACCAAATATTATGTCATCGACATAAATTTGGCACACAAACAAATCACCATCACATGTCTTTGTAAAGAGAGTTGGATCGGCTTTCCCAACCTTGAAAGCATTAGCAATTAGAAAGTCTCTAAGGCATTCATACCATGCTCTTGGGGCTTGCTTAAGTCCATAGAGCGCCTTAGAGAGCTTACACACATGGTCGGGGTACCGTTCATCCTCGAAGCCAGGGGGTTGCTCCACGTACACTTCCTCCTTGATTGGCCCGTTGAGGAAAGCGCTCTTCACATCCATTTGAAACAACCTGAAAGAATGGTGAGCGGCATATGCTAGCAAGATTCGAATTGACTCTAGCCTAGCCACAGGAGCAAAGGTCTCCTCGAAATCCAAACCTGCGACTTGGGCATAACCTTTTGCCACAAGTCGAGCCTTGTTCCTCGTCACCACCCCGTGCTCGTCCTGTTTGTTGCGGAACACCCACTTGGTTCCCACAACATTTTGCTTCGGACGAGGCACCAGTGTCCAAACTTCATTGCGCTTGAAGTTGTTTAACTCTTCTTGCATGGCCAACACCCAGTCTGGATCTAGCAAGGCCTCTTCTACCCTGAAAGGCTCAATAGAAGAGACAAAGGAGTAATGCTCACAAAAATTAACTAATCGAGATCGAGTAGTTACTCCCTTGCTAATGTCACCCAGAATTTGGTCGACGGGATGATCCCTTTGAATCATCGCTCGAACTTGGGTTGGAGGTGCCGGTTGCACTTCTTTCTCCATCACATGATTATCTTGTGCTCCCCCTTGATCAAGTGCCTCCACTTGAGGTACCTGTTCGTCATCTTCGGTTGGGGGATGCACCATAGTTGAGGAAGAAGGTTGATCTCGTTCATCTTGTTCCTGTGGCCGTACTTCTCCAATCGCCATGGTCCGTATAGCGGCCGTCGGAACATCTTCTTCATCTACATCATCACAATCAACAACTTGCTCTTTTGGAGAGCCATTAGTCTCATCAAATACAACGTCGCTAGAGACTTCAACCAAACCCGATGATTTGTTGAAGACTCTATACGCCTTTGTATTTGAGTCATAACCTAACAAAAACCCTTCTACAGCTTTGGGAGCAAACTTAGAATTTCTACCTTTCTTCACTAGAATGTAGCACTTGCTCCCAAATACACGAAAGTAAGATACATTGGGTTTGTTACCGGTTAGAAGCTCATACGACGTCTTCTTGAGGAGGCGATGAAGGTAGACCCTGTTGATGGCGTGGCAAGCAGTGTTCACGGCTTCCGTCCAAAAGCACTCGGGGGTCTTGAACTCTCCTAGCATCGTCCACGCCATGTCAATGAGCGTCCTGTTCTTCCTCTCTACCACACCATTTTGCTGTGGTGTGTAGGGAGCGGAGAACTCGTGCTTGATCCCTTCCTCTTCAAGGAACTCCTCCACTTGAAGGTTCTTGAACTCGGACCCGTTGTCGCTCCTTATCTTTTTCACTTTGAGCTCAAACTCATTTTGAGCTCTCCTGAGGAAGCGCTTGAGGGTCCCTTGGGTTTCAGACTTATCCTGCAAAAAGAACACCCAAGTGAAGCGGGAAAAGTCATCAACAATAACTAGACCATACTTACTTCCTCCTATACTCAGATAGGCGACGGGTCCGAAGAGGTCCATATGCAGCAGCTCCAAGGGTCTTGAAGTGGTCATCACATTCTTGTTGTGATGTGCTCCTCCCACTTGTTTACCTGCCTGACAAGCTGCACAAGGTCTATCTTTTTCGAATTTTACATTAGTTAGTCCTATCACGTGTTCTCCCTTTAGAAGTTTGTGAAGGTTCTTCATCCCCACATGTGCCAAGCGGCGATGCCACAGCCAGCCCATGCAAGTCTTAGCTATTAAGCATGCATCTAGACCGGCCTCTTCTTTTGCAAAATCAACTAAGTAAAGCTTGCCGTCTAATACACCCTTAAAAGCTAGTGAACCATCACTTCTTCTAAAGACAGACACATCTACATTAGTAAATAGACAGTTATACCCCATGTTGCACAATTGACTAACAGATAGTAAATTGTAACCAAGAGACTCTACTAAAAATACATTAGAAATAGAATGCTCATTGGAAATTGCAATTTTACCTAACCCTTTTACCTTGCCTTGATTCCCATCACCGAATATGATTGAATCTTGGGAATCTTTATTTTTGACGTAGGAGGTGAACATTTTCTTCTCCCCCGTCATATGGTTTGTGCACCCGCTGTCTATAATCCAGCTTGAACCCCCGGATGCATAAACCTGCAAGACAAATTTAGGCTTGGGTTTTAGGTACCCAACTCATGTTGGGTCCTACAAGGTTAGCACAAATCTTCTTAGGGACCCAAATGCAAGTTTTATCACCTTTGCATTTTGCCCCTAACTTCCTAGCAATTACTTTTCTATCCTTTCTACAAATTTCAAAGGAAGCATTCAAAGCATGATAAACTGTAGAAAATTCATTTACTACTTTCCTAGGAACATGACTAACATTCTTTCTAGGCATATGATGAATAGTATTTCTCCTACTAACATTTCTATCATGCACATAAGATGAACTAGAAGCAATCATGTGATGAGAATCAAAATCATCATAAACATTACAACCCCTATAAGCACTTCTAGATTGTCTTCTATCATGATATAAAAACGCATGGTTCTTTTTAGTGCTAGTAGCCATAGGAGCCTTCCCTCTCTCCTTAGCGGGAATGGGAGCCTTATGGCTTGTTAAGTTCTTGACTTCCCTCTTGAAGCCAAGCCCATCCTTAATTGAGGGGTGTCTACCAACCGTGTAGGCATCCCTTGCAAATTTTATTTTATCAACTTCACTCTTGCTAGTCTTAAGTTGAGCATTAAGACTAGCCACTTCATCATTTAGTTTTGAAATTGAAACTAAGTGTTCACTACAAGCATTAACATCAAAATCCTTACACCTAGTGCAAATTTCAATATGTTCTACACAAGAATTAGATTTACTAGCTACTTTAGCATTTAAATCATCATTAATGCTTCTTAAGCTAGAAATAGAATCATGACATGATGACAACTCACAAGAAAGCATTTCATTTCTCTTAATTTCTAAAGCAAGAGATGTTTGTGCTTCTACAAATTTATCATGTTCTTCATATAAAAGGTCCTCTTGCTTTTCTAATAGCCTATTCTTTTCATTCAAGGCATCAATCAACTCATTTATCTTATCTATCTTAGATCTATCTAAGCCCTTGAATAAGCATGAATAGTCTATGTCATCATCATCACTAGACTCATCATCACTAGAAGAAGCATAAGTAGAGTTTCGAGTACTTACTTTCTTCTCCTTAGCCATGAGGCATGTGTGATGCTCGTTGGGGAAGAGAGATGACTTGTTGAAGGCGGTGGCGGCAAGTCCTTCGTTGTCGGAGTCGGACGAGGAGCAATCCGAATCCCACTCCTTTCCAATATGTGCTTCGCCCTTTGCCTTCTTGTAATGCTTCTTCTTCTCCCTTTTGTTCCCCTTTTCCTGGTCACTATCATTATCGGGACAGTTAGCGATAAAATGACCAATCTTACCACATTTGAAGCACGAGCGCTTCTCCTTTGTCTTGGTCTTGTTTTGCTGTCCCTTGCGACCTTTAAGCGCCGTCTTGAATCTTTTGATGATGAGAGCCATCTCTTCATCATTGAGCCCGGCCGCCTCAACTTGCGCCACCTTGCTAGGTAGCGACTCCTTGCTCCTTGTTGCCTTCAGAGCAATGGGTTGAGGCTCGTGGAGTGGACCGTTCAACGCGTCGTCAACGTATCTTGCCTCCTTGATCATCATCCGCCCGCTCACGAATTTTCCAAGTACTTCCTCGGGCGTCATCATCGTGTACCTGGGATTCTCACGAATATTGTTCACGAGATGAGGATCAAGAATGGTAAGGGACCTGAGCATTAGGCGGACGACGTCGTGATCCGTCCAACGCGTGCTTCCGTAGCTCCTTATTTTATTGATAAGGGTCTTGAGCCTGTTGTAAGTTTGAGTTGGCTCCTCTCCCCTTATCATGGCGAATCGTCCAAGCTCGCCCTCCACCAACTCCATTTTGGTGAGCATGGTGATGTCGTTCCCCTCGTGAGAGATCTTGAGGGTGTCCCATATCTGCTTGGCATTGTCCAAGCCGCTCACCTTATTGTACTCGTCCCTGCACAAAGAGGCTAGCAACACAGTAGTAGCTTGTGCATTTTTATGAATTTGTTCATTTATAAATGAAGGGCTATCCGAGCTATCAAATTTCATTCCACTCTCCACAATCTCCCAAATGCTTGGATGGAGAGAAAATAGGTGAGTGCGCATTTTGTGACTCCAAAATCCGTAGTCCTCTCCATCAAAGTGAGGAGGCTTGCCAAGTGGAATGGGGAGCAAATGTGTATTCGAGCTATGCGGAATGCGCGAATAATCAAAAGAAAAGTTTGAGTTAACCGTCTTTTGTTTGTAGTGGTCGTCGTCCTTTTGGGAAGAAGAGGACTCATCGCTGTCGTAGTAGACGATCTCCTTGATGCGTCTTGTCTTCTTCTTCTTCCCATCTTTTCGCTTGTGGCCCGAGCCCGAGTCATTGGACTTGTCATCCCTTGGCTCGTTGAAGAAGGACTCCTTCTCCTTGTCGTTGATCACAATTCCCTTCCCCTTAGGATCCATCTCTTCGGGCGGTTAGTCCCTTTCTTGAAGAGAACGGCTCCGATACCAATTGAGAGCACCTAGAGGGGGGGGTGAATAGGTGATCCTGTAAAAGTTCAAAACTTAAGCCACAAAAACTTGTTAAGAGTTAGCACAAGTATGGCCAAGTGGCTAGAGAGAACTCAAAACACGATAACCACAAGAAAGCAATCACAGAGTTGACACGGTGGTTATCCCGTGGTTCGGCCAAGTACAAAACTTGCCTACTCCACGTTGTGGCGTCCCAACGGACGAGAGTTGCACTCAACTCCTCTCAAGTGATCCAATGATCAACTTGAATACCACGGTGTTTTTCTTTCCTTTGATCTTTTCCCGTTTGCGAGGAATCTCCACAACTTGGAGTCTCTCGCCCTTACAATTGAGTTCACAAAGAAATACGGAGTAAGGTGGGAATGAGCAACGCACACAAGACTCGAAAATCAGAGCAACAACACGCACACAAGTCGCAACAAGAGCTCGCAACGCAACACAAAGAGTTCACAACTCCACAAGAGCTCTATATGCTATCACAATGAAACGAATGCGTGAGATTGATGTCTTGGTGCTTAGAAGAGTTGTAGGAATGCTTGGGTGTCTCCTCCATGCGCCTAGGGGTCCCTTTTATAGCCCCAAGGCAGCTAGGAGCCGTTGAGAGCACATCTGGAAGGCTATCCTTGCCTTCTGTCGTCGGGCGCACCGGACAGTCCGGTGCACACCGGACACTGTCCGGTGCCCGATTTATTTCCTTAAATGGCGAAGCCGACCGTTGCCGACCGTTGCAGATCTGGCGCACCGGACAGTCCGGTGCACACCGGACAGTCCGGTGCTTCCTTCCGACCGTTGGCTCGGCCACGTGTCGCGCGCCGATCGCGCGGCCGACCGTTGGCCCGGCCGACCGTTGGCTCACCGGACAGTCCGGTGCACACCGGACAGTCCGGTGAATTTTAGCCGAAGTCGCCGGAGAAAAACCCGAGAGTGGCCTCTTCGGTCGAGGCAGCCTGGCGCACCGGACACTGTCCGGTGCACCACCGGACACTGTCCGGTGCACCACCGGACAGTCCGGTGCCCCAGACCGAAACAGCCCCTTGGCTTTACACAGCCAAGTCTTCTCTTCTCTTCTTCTATCTGTTTCTAACACTTAGACAAATATATTAGTACACAAAACCAATGTACTAAGGCTTAGAAACATACCTTAACTTGTGATTTGCACTTTGTTCATCCTTGGGCATATTTTCACATTTAAGCACTTGTGTTTGCACTCAATCACCAAAATACTTAGAAATGGCCCAAAGGCACATTTCCCTTTCACTTGCCCTTAACAAAATTAGACAATCTTTTAGGAGGGGCACTAAGTTTGACATTGTCTCCCCTTTGGAAGCCAATGTCATCCTTGATGCCAGGGCGTCTCCCATTATAAAGCATACTACGAGCAAATTTAAATTTTTCATTCTCTAAGTTATGCTCGGCAATTTTAGCATCTAATTTTGCTATATGATCATTTTGTTGTTTAATTAAAGCCATGTGATCATGGATAGCATTAATATCAACATCTCTACATCTAGTACAAATAGATACATGCTCAATGATAGATGTAGAGGGTTTGCAAGATTTTAATTCTATAACCTTAGCATGTAATATGTCATTTTCACTTCTAAGGTTAGAAATAGTAACATTGCAAACATCAAAATCTTTAGCCTTAGCAAGCAATTTCTCATTTTCAATCCTAAGGCTAGCAATGGAAACATTCAACTCATCAATCCTAGCAATTAAATCAACTTTATCATCTCTAGGATTGGAAGTTGAAACATTACAAACATGAGAGTCAACCTTAGCAATTAATTTGGCATTTTCATTTCTAAGGTTGCCTATAGTGTCATGACATGTGCTTAGCTCACTAGATAATTTCTCACATTTTTCTACCTCTAGAGCATAAGCATTCTTAACCTTAACATGTTTTTTATTTTCCTTGATTAGGAAGTCCTCTTGGGAGTCCAAGAGATCATCCTTTTCATGGATGGCACTAATTAGCTCATTTAGTTTTTCCTTTTGTTCCATGTTAAGGTTGGCAAAAAGGGTGCACAAATTATCTTCCTCATCACTAGCATTATCATCACTAGAAGATTCATATTTAGTGAAGGATTTTGATTTAACCTTCTTCCTTTTGCTGTCCTTTGCCATGAGACACTTGTGGCCGACGTTGGGGAAGAGAAGTCCCTTGGTGACGGCGATGTTGGCGGCGTCCTCGTCGTCGGAGGAGTCGCTAGAGCTTTCATCGGAGTCCCACTCCCGACAAACATGGGCATCGCCGCCCCTCTTCTTGTAGTATTTCTTCTTCTCCTTTCTTCTCCCCTTCTTGTCGTCGCCCCTGTCACTGTCACTAGATATAGGACATTTTGCAATAAAATGACCGGGCTTACCATATTTGTAACACACTTTCTTGGAGTGAGGTTTATAGTCCTTCCCCCTCCTTTGTTTGAGGATTTGGCGGAAGCTCTTGATGACGAGCGCCATTTCCTCATTGTCGAGCTTGGAGGTGTCGATTGGTTGTCTACTTGATGTAGATTCCTCCTTCTTCTCCTCCGTTGCCTTGAATGCGACCGGTTGTGCTTCGGGTGTGGAGGAGGTGCCTTGCTCGATGATTTTCTTTGAGCCTTTAATCATTAGCTCAAAGCTCACAAATTTTCCTATGACTTCCTCGGGAGACATTAGCTTATATTTAGGATCACCTCGAATTAATTGAACTTGTGTAGGATTGAGAAATATGAGGGATCTAAGAATAACCTTGACCATCTCATGGTCATCCCATTTTTCGCTCCCGAGGTTGCGCACTTGGTTCACCAAGGTCTTCAAGCGGTTGTACATAGCTTGTGGATCCTCCCCTTGGTGAAGCATGAAGCGACCGAGCTCCCCCTCGATCGTTTCCCGCTTGGTGATCTTTGTCACCTCGTCTCCTTCGTGCGCGGTCTTGAGTACGTCCCAAATTTCCTTCGCACTCTTTAACCCTTGCACCTTATTATACTCCTCTCGACTTAGAGAGGCGAGGAGTATAGTAGTGGCTTGGGAGTTAAAGTGGTGAATTTGGGCCACCTCGTCCTCATCATAATCCTCATTCCCTACGGATGGTACCTGTGCTCCAAACTCAACAACATTCCATATACTTTTGTGGAGTGAGGTTAGATGAAATTTCATTAATTCACTCCACCTAGCATAATCTTCACCGTCAAAGGTTAGCGGTTTGCCTAATGGAACGGAAAGTAATGGAGTATGTCTAGAAGTACGAGGATAATGTAAGGGGATCTTACTAAACTTCTTACGCTCATGGCGCTTCGAAGTTATGGAGGGCGCGTCGGAGCCGGAGGTAGAAGGTGATGAAGTGTCGGTCTCGTAGTAGACCACCTTCCTCATCTTCTTTATTTTGTCGCCACTCCGATGCGACTTGTGGGAAGAAGTCTTCTTTTCCTTCTTTTTCTCCTTCCTCTTCTCCTTGTTGTGGGACTCTTCCGATGAAGCCTTCCCGTGGCTTGTAGCGGGCTTGTCGCCGGTCTCCATCTCCCTCTTGGCGAGTTCTCCCGACATCACTTCGAGCGGTTAGGCTCTAATGAAGCACCGGGCTCCGATACCAATTGAAAGTCGCCTAGAGGGGGGGTGAATAGGGCGAAACTGAAATTCTCAAAAATAATCACAACTACAAGTCGGGTTAGCGTTAGAGATATAATCAAGTCCGTGAGAGAGGGTGCAAAACAAATCGCAAGCGAATAAAGAGTGTGACACACGGATTTGTTTTACCGAGGTTCGGTTCTCGCAAACCTACTCCCTGTTGAGGTGGTCACAAAGACCGGGTCTCTTTCAACCCTTTCCCTCTCTCAAACGGTCCCTCGAACCGAGTGAGCTTTCTCTTCTCAATCACTTGGAACACAAAGTTCCTACAAGGACCACCACAAGATTGGTGTCTCTTGCCTCAATTACAAGTGAGTTTGATTGCAAGAAAGAATCAAGAAAGAAGAAAGCAATCCAAGCGCAAGAGCTCGAAAGAACACAAGCAAATCTCTCTCACTAGTCACTAAAGCTTTGTGTGGAATTTGGGAGAGGATTTGATCTCTTGAGTGTGTCTAGAATTGAATGCCTAGCTCTTGTAAGTGGTTGGAAGTGTGAAAACTTGGATACAATGAATGGTGGGTGGTTGGGGGTATTTATAGCCCCAACCACCAAACTAGCCGTTTGGTGGGGCTGACTGTCGTATGGTGCACCGGACAGTCCGGTGCACACCGGACATGTCCGGTGCGCCAGCCACGTCACCAAAGCCGTTGGGTTCCGACCGTTGGAGCTCTGTCTTCTGGGCCCGCCTGGATGTTCGGTGGCGCACCGGACATGTACTGTAGAGTGTCTAGTGCGCCAGTATGGGCGTGCCTGACTTCTGCGCGCGCTGGCGCGCATTCAATGCGCTGCAGGTAGCCGTTGGCGCCGAAATATCCGTTGCTCTGTTGTCACACCGGACAGTCCGGTGTACACCGGACATGTCCGGTGAATTATAGCGGACTAGCCTTTGTGAATTCCCGAAGCTGGCGAGTTCCTGAGGCGCCGTTCCTTGGAGCACCGGACAGTCTGGTGAATTATAGCGGAGCGCCTCCGGATTTTCCCGAAGGTGACGAGTTTGACTTGGAGTCCTCTGGTGCACCGGACACTGTCCGGTGCGCCAGACCAGAGGTGCCTTCGGTTGTCCCTTTGCTCTTTTGTTGAACCCAATACTTGGTCTTTTTATTGGCTAAGAGTGAACCTTTGGTACCTATATAACTTATACACTAGAGCAAACTAGTTAGTCCAATTATTTGTGTTGGGCAATTCAACCACCAAAATCAATTAGGAAAATAGGTGTAAGCCTAATTCCCTTTCAGACCCGACCCTTTGTGGGCACCTCAACGAGGAGTAGGGCACCTTGGTGGTGTGACCGAATCTCGGTAAAAACCGTGTGTCTCATGTGCTTTTGTGGGTGTGATTTTGTCTCTCATCATCTTAGATCTTTGATCTACTTAGTTGGTTTTAATTCAACTCTTCCACTACATTTATTATTGGTAGATCTAAGTAGTTTCAATTAAGTTCGCAGTTGAACAGGTGAATCTCGGTTGAACCGGCCTCCCCTGTTGAACTACGTTTTCTCGCAAAAGTTGAGAATTGCAGGTGTCACCTATTCACCCCTCTAGGCTACTTTCATAAGTGTTATATACCCTAAATTTTAGAGGATATTATCACCCTCTATCCATTTAGCAACGTAATCTAAACGATATTCTAAATATAGAAGTCACTATTGGATCCTCTATATATATAGAATTTCTCTCTCCTCTCATCTATCCAATTTAGTACTAATACTTTAAACGATCGATTTAGTAAAACTAAAATATGTACAAAATATTTTGAGAGTATGTCAAATATGTACAGACAAAAATTTAAAATAAAATATATTTTTAATATAGTTATTTACGTATAGGTGACACTATCAGAGTGAAAGCAAATATAAAGGAGATAATCTTTAAACGAAGACAGTAAAAGACGAATGTAGAGTATGGATATAGAAGACATTTCTAGAGAGTCTTAGAGGGCCTCGTTGGAGAGTGGAGATAGCCTTATTAGAGCATCTACAATAAGGTGCCTCAATATATTGCTACAAAAATTAAAATACTACATTATTTAGAGTGTTTAATATACTAAAAACAAATTGATCTCCAACAGTTAAGCCCTAAATCATGTATTTTATGAAACATATTATATTATTAGAAAATAAAAGATTGAAATGATGTAGGAAATAATGATATGACAATAATTTGAGGTGCATTATATTTGAGTAACCTCACGATGTGTCTTATATTTTTTATAAAAAAATTGTAAAACAGGGCACCATTTTATCTATTTTTTATGAGTTGAGCTATAGTATATTTTAAGATAGGGAATTTAAGGTACTGTTGTAAATGCTCTTTTTTTAAAAATCTTAGTTGGTACAGCAAAATCATAATATAAGACATACTGCTTGTTTATAAAATCTGAGGCAGAATTCGGCCTGCTCTCGTACTCTTGGGGCGTGTTTGGATGGTGCCATGCCAGACATGTGCCTGCCAGGTATTTGATCCTTGCTGCAGGCATCCGAAATCGGTCGCATGGTAGCGATGCCTAGGCCAGGCAACTTGGATGATGACAGAACCAAATGTGCCCTGATTGAGTAGAAAATCTAACAGTTACACCGACAAGTAAGCCAAGTAGCCAAAACATGCTGAATGCGTGAGTTACCTGTTTGTCTTTGCCTGCCAAAATCCGACGTCTGAGTAAGTTGCTAGACCCGACAGCTCGATGACCAGCAAACCAAACATGCGAGTCTGTCAGTGTGCCCCGGAAAACCCACCTCTCACTAGAACTACATATAGCATGTGATAACGCTGCGATTCTAGAGAGGAGAGACATCAGTGGTGATAGCGTGAGAGGAGGGATTGACACCAGCGGCGGCGCGAGTGAAGGGGTGGGGGGGTTAGGGGAGGGAGAGGCAGGGGACGCTAGGTTGTGGAAGAGACGAGGGATGGTCTAAATAATATTGTTAATTAGATTTGAGTGATTAAGAGAGAAAGTTATCCATCGATCTGAACTGTTGATTTTATTGTTGTATTAAGTCTGAATGCAATTTATTAGGTGGATTTAGTGAAGTTTATGGGTATGTGGTGATTTGGTTAATTAGTTAGGTTTTTGTAAAGTTTAAAATGGTGGATTATATATTTTTATAGATAAGAGAATAGGCGAATAGTACTACCATAAACACAAACGTTAAACAAATTGTTCAATTTTTTGTGTCAACAGAAATGGGTGAGAATGAAAAAACTGATAGCTTTTACGTTGCTTGCTGAGTAAATGAACTCCAAACACTAGACGGCTACTAGACGCTTAGGAAGTACAGTAACAACAAGAGCCATCGCCTAGAATGAGCAAGCTGGAGGTGGCGGGAATAGCGCCCTATAATGCTCCACCTGCGCGTGCTGCGGCGAGGGCGGAGCCGGCGCGGTCCTCTGCACACCGAGAACAATTGGCGGCGGCACCAGTGCTTCTCTACGCCGATCTTGGTGACCAGGACACGGCGGCGGCAACACGGGCGGAGGCGACACATGGCATGGTGGTGTCCGCCCCTGATGATGACGATGCTGACCTGAGCCCATCGCGATCGCGTCGGCGACATTGTAGCGACCGGGGCTCCGTTGCTCGGCGTTTGGACGGGCCAGAGCTACAGCAGCCAGGATCACGAGAGCTCCGGCGACCAGCCGGGGAGCGGAGGGCGCCATTGGTGTGTGTGATGACTAGAACTTCTCACGGAGTGGCTGATGGCCTCAGGCCTCGATCGCTCTGAACTTTATACCGTGAGCCATGAGGAGTAAACCAGACTTCCCGGACAGAAAGGAGGACACCAGACTGGCTCGCGCTCTGCAAAGTGTGGCGAATTCGGTGAATGATGACGTGCCCAATGGTACGGCATTGGCATGTAACGGCTGTCTTTTGGTGGCGCATGAATCTGGTCCAGTGTTTGTGTTTGCCATGTGTGCCGAGTGGCGGAGCTGAGCCTATGGCCACTAAGGGCTGGGCCCTACTCTTGGCTAGGGCTGGGCAAAAAACTCATAACCCGAAACCCGAACCCGGATCTAAAATACCCGGAACCCAAATTTTGTTCGGGAATTTTGGGTAGTAGCTTGCAAAACCCGAATTTAGTTCGGGTAATTTGGGTATCACAATCGGGTACCCGAAATACCCGAACTTTCATGTGTCATATACTCATGTCATGTTTAATTATTAATTTGTACATTTATAATTATGTGTATGTGTGCATAACTTGTGATTGTAGATTGCTTGTGTTTTATGTCCATGTAAACCCGTTGTAATTTCGGGTATCGATTCTCAAAACCCGAAATTTTAAAAACCCGAATTACCCGATCCGAAATTTTCGGGTAACCCGAATGCCCACCCCTACTCTTGGCCCAACTAATTATTGTAGATCCAAGTTTCTGCATCGGTATAAAGAATGAGAAATACCTTAATGCAGGAAGTTTTCGAGCATGTTTGGTTGGCCACCGCAAACGCCCACACGCGCCACAGATTTTGTGCCGCAGTTCTGGCGGCCAAATCGAGCGCCGCAGCTTAGGCTCGGTGCGGCGGTTTTAGCGCCACACCAAACAGGCCATTCATCTCATCAACTGTGCGTGATTACGCACGCTAGCTGTGATGCGAGCAGGTGCGATTACGCATGCGACTGCGCGGCGGGAGGCAGCACGCCGGTGCAGCATCCATGCTTGATGGCTTGTTGCTTGCCTGCTGGGGGCTTCCACGACATGGTCAGCCACTGATTCAGTTGTTTATTAGTTAAGTTAGTTTTACGTTAAATTGCAATTATCATGTTCAAATAAAGTTTATATGAGCCATTATCTATATATACAATTTATTTCTTTGGCTAGTATAAATTTTTTAGTATCCTACATGTCGGAGAGGAAATTCTCCGGCCGGGTGGCGGAATGCACCCGCCCTAAATCCTAAGATGAGGAGGGGCCTAAGCATTTTGCCTGTCTGCTAAGCGATGAACGAACACAAGAACACACAAGGGTTTAGAGTGGTTCGGGCCGCCGGAGCGTAATACCCTACTCCACTGTGTGATGTATTGAGCTTGAGAGCTTGTATGAACTTGTAAGCCTGAGCTGGGTCTAAGTCAGCTCGAGTTGTAACGTTGTGTGCCTCCCCTTTTATAGCCGAAGGGGGCACGTACAAGGGTGCTGAGCCCCGACATGCGGGCCTAGGGACATAACGGATGTAATACTTGGAGCAACTAATGCTGGTCGCCAGTGCATTCTCCTTGCGCCCTGATATCCACAGCCTGCGTAGTGTCGGCGTGCAGCGGAAGCTTCACTGGCAACGTACGAGTGATGATGAGCACAGTGTATGCCGCAGCACGGGCGTACTGGCTACCACCGGAGCGGACGGGCATGCCGCCTGCAGGATGGCCTGGCCGCCGCCCGTCAGCAGAGTGGACAGGGCACATTAAATGCTAAGGCGGCACATCGCTTGTCAGTGGAGTAGACAAGGCGTATTTAATGCTGAGACGGTACATCACCTGCCAGCTTGACAGGCGGCGTGCCTCCTCCGCAATAAATGCGCGGCCCAGAGGCCTTACGTCTGGCTCCGCCCGCTGGCTTACGTCACGGGCAGTAGGCCACGTGGCAGCATCGGGTCTCCGCCTGAGCGGGGAGCGGGAGCGGTATGGTCCGGACACGTGTCAGCACGGGACCCCCGCCTGGCCTTGATTAAGGCATGGGTATTCTTTTCCTTGGAATCCCGGGACCCTACTGTGAGTAGCCCGGACCCCTCCTGAGGGTCCGGGACCTGTCCCAGGGGTCTGGTTTGTATTTGTGGAGGTTTTGAACCCCGCCAGGAAGTCCAGTCTTGTGTATCTAGGGGTCTGGCACTTCCCGTAGGGGTCCGGACCCACCGTTGACACCTTAGAGTAGATTGTCTCCTCTGGCCACGTGACGGCCCCGGAGCCGCCCACGTGGTGGGGTTGGGCGCTGTTTGCCGCGCGACTAAAGATAGCCGCATGGATACCGTGCCTTCATACTGTAGTAAGGGGTACCCCTGATTCTAGGTACCGACAGTGGCCCCCGGGCCCGCCTCAGGGGAGGAAACGAGCCTGCAGGTGGGGCCAAAGCTTGATTGGCGATTGGCACGCTGCTTTTGTGCGCTTGCTGACGTAATTACCGCCAGTCCGTCTTCGGGCACGCCAACTGCCCCGCTTGTCCCCGCGACTGACTGACCCGTGGTCTCCACACTTGATGGCTTTGCTGGGCCACGCGCGGGGTGCCTCGATACCGCTGCATTGGTTTTGAAAATTCACCTTCTCTGTCTTCTGCGGCGGCCCCGAGGAGGCACGGTACTGGCGCAAGCGGCGGTTCGACTTCTCTGCACCCAGGAACCGGCGCCCAAGGAGGATAACTCGTGGGCCTGGGCCCCCGTGCCAAAGACTGGGTTGTTGGTTTCGGCGAAGGTGAAGAGGCGCACTACCGCAGACGGTGGCATGCTCCTCACGCGGCGGTTCGCCTTCTCCGCACATGGAGGCCGACGCTCGAAGATTATGACTCGTGGGCCCGGGCCCCTGTGTCAGAGACTAGTCCGCTGCATTCGGCGGAGGTGAAGAGGCGCACTACCGCAGGCGGTAGTGTGCTCTTCACACGGCGGTTCACTTTCTCCGCACACGGAGGTCGATACCCAAGGAGTATAACTCGTAGGCCCGGGCCCCCGTGTCAGAGACTGGGTCACCTTGGCGCGCGTCGGGCGAGGTCTTCTGCGGCGCTTCAGGGCGTCAGTTGGGGGAATCTCTCTTTAAAAAGGGACTCCCCCGAGCATGGTAGCCATTCTCATCGCTCGCAGCGCCATTTCGCCATCGAGTTCTCCGCGCTTCTGCCGCCGTAGCCACCATGGCCTTGCTAGATCCTCCCGAGCACTTCCAGCCCAAGGTGGCACTCAACTTGGTGCGCAACCTGCTCGGATGGGGTTGTGCCGGCATTCGCCGGAAGGATCTGTGTCGGCGCCTCTCCTCATGGCGATCTCACCGCCGGAGAGTTCGTGCTCTTTGTCTCCAACCTCCCCAGCAGGCTGGCGCTGCCGATTTCGTCTTTCTTCGTGTTGCTGCTGGAGGAGCTCGGCCTCCAATCTCAGCACTTCACGCCTTGCTTCATCCTCCAACGGTGACCGCTGGCCTGACTGCTGAAGACGCTGCCCAGGAGGTCGTACAAGACGTCATACGCCGTGGAGATGGCGACTGCGCGCTTCCAGCGCGACCCTACTGATGACGAGTAGGTCATACCTGTAGACATAAGGCTAGGGCCCCGCTTGAAGGCGGATGTAATAACTTTGTTTTTGTAAGGTACTTTTTGAGTACTATTTATCGAGCAGTATTAGCACTTATCTGCATACTATTTGTCCCTGCTGTGTGTGGCGCTGTCGACTCCTCCCTAGTACCTGGCCCCCCTGGGATGTAGGCTCGATGTGTCGAGGCTGGATACTAGCGTACCTAAAAGAGTTGGCAACGGCCCCCAGGAGGCAGCCTCGACTAGGACCTGGACCTAAACACAGCTTCGGCTAGGGAGCGTTAGTAGTACACCCATAGGACCTATCGTCTGACATTAGCCATCCTTTGATACATGCACGGGACCTGCAGGTTTTAGTCTGGGAAGCCAAGTTGTGAGTCCGGACCCCCTGGACCGCGGTTCCAAATACTAGGACACCCATCGCAGAGTGGTGGAGCGTGCAGGCTTACGGTACGGGACCAGGCTAAGCGGCTACACGGCTCCGAACCACCCCAGGAGACAAGTATCCATTCTCTAGAGCCGGACCCCAGGTTGTCGGACCCACAGGACTATGGCTCCAAATACTAGGGTGTCCGTCACAGAGTGGTGGAGTGTGCAGGCTTTGGGTACGGAACCAGGCTAAGCGGCTACACTGCTTCGGACCACCCCATGGAATGAGCTCCTATTCTTTAGAACCGGCCCCCAGGTTACCGGACCCCCTGCTTTCGTAGAGGGGTCCTAAACTGCAGGCCTGACTACTCAATTTGGATGTCATCATGCCAGAACAGATGGGAACTGCACGGGTGGGTTAGATAAAAAATAACATTCGGAAACTGTAGGATAAAACCATGGAGGCAGGAGGATAAAACTGTCATAGGAGTACATTTGAGGGGGCAAGTCTTCTCTTTATAACTTGACATGCATGGGTGCAGACCAATAGGCCGGGCTTATGAGGGCGGACCTCACCGGGCTGGCGTACACGTATGCACAACCTAGTTACAAAAGGGAGAGAAACTCAACCCCTCAGACTTGCTTCTATGGATAGAACTTACAGAGGTGCTCCAGGGGTTAGGTAGAGGTACTCTAGCTGTAGCAAGGTGGTTACCCCGGGTCGGCACATTTCCGTCACCTTGAAGGATTCCTTCCAGCTGGGGGAGCGTTTACAGAACCCTTCTTGGTTCAGTACTCGCCATAGGGCTAGGTCCCGATCCTGGGTTCCCTACTATGCACGAACCGTTAGTAGCGCCTGGGCGCCTAGTTGCAACGTGCATTTCAGGCCGCTGCTTGCCATCTGTGTTCGTCGATGGAGTCCACATCCTTACGCTGTGGCCGCTCCTGCATAGACTTAAAAGACTGGACCCGTGGTGAGTCCATAAGGGTTTCCGGGGAAGGCAGGCTTCAGCCCCGTAGGCCAGGGAGTACGGGGTCCCCCTGGCGGTCCATCTAGCTGTCGTCACCAGAGACGGAGCCTCCGGCGAAAACATCCTTCAGGTCCCCCTCGAGTGATTGATACCTGAGGTCCCGTTCAACCGCAGCCACCTCACCGTCGTCGACCCTTTCCTTGCCAGGTCGACGGCGGGGTGGGGAGCCGTCCTTGGGAGACTGCTCGCGCCGCCCGCTGACGCGCTTCGCGAGCTCGATGATCTCGCGACACTCCGCGGCGGTATGGCGACTGTTGGGGTGTACAAGGCATGAGCCACTATTACCCCTCTGCGGCCGTGGGCGCTTGTTGTGGTCGCCCCGGCCCCCAGTCACAGCTGCGATGACTAGAGCGGTGGACTGCGGCTTCTCGTGGTCGTGGCCCTTCTTTTTCTTTTTACCGTCCCGGGGGATAGCACCCGAGTCACCCGTCTGGGCGACCCCGACGTGTGGAGCCGAGTGCCATGCCCGGCCCTCGGCGACCTTGGCGCACTTGTCGGCCAGAGCGAAGAGTGTGGTGACAGTCTCCACGACGTGCGTGGCCAACTTCTCCAACATCTTTTCATCGTGTACTCCCTGACGAAAGGTCGTGATGATTGAAGCATCTGAAATACGAGGTATGGTGCCTCGTACCTTGGTGAAGCGGGAGATAAACATCCGGAGAGTCTCTCCGGGTTCCTGCCTCACTTTGTGGAGGTGGGCCTCCACGCCGTGTTGTTGGTAAGCGCTGGCGAAGTTCGCTGTGAACCGTGTGCAGAGCTCTTCCCAGGAATAGATTGATCCTGGGGTAAGGTTCATGAGCCAAGTCCGTGTAGGCCCAGACAAGGCAACATGAAAATACGTTGTCATTACGGTGGTGTCTCCACCTGCTGCCGTAATGGCGGTGGCATACACCTGCAGGAATTCCGATGGGTTGGACGTACCGTCGTACTTTTCCGGCAGGTGCGGCCGGAACTTGGATGGCCAGATCGCTGCGTGGAGATGATCCGCGAGTGCGGAGCAGCCCACGCCGGCCAAAGGGACACCCGCCTGGAACCGGGCGCCCACTGGGGTTTGCGGTGCTACCGCAGCAAAGTCTTGATCGAGGTTGCGACCCTCGATATTTAGCCGGCGCTCCCGTGCCCCCTCCAGAGAGACCCGGGCATCCTCTCTCGCACGCCTGCGGTTGAGCTCTGCCCAGAGGTCGTTGGTCTGTGCACCCCTCACTGAGGGTGAGCGCACAGACGTCGATGCCTCATGTTGGCGCCGGGATGACCGTGGCTTTGATCTGGTTGAGCCAGAGTGCGCCATGTCGAGTAGTCGATCGACGTCGTCCCGCCACTTCTTCATGGCTCCCGGTGAGGCCGTGGAGCTCGGAGGGTGACGCAGCAACTCCCTGGCCGCAGACAGTGCCCCCGGAGCCGCCCTCGACGGAGTCCGGGATGTCTGTGCGGTTGTATGCTGTTGTGTAGCGTGCACAGCAGCAGTGCCCGGCACTGGGCGGTTGGGAACCTGAGGCGTGGAAGAGGCAGCTTCCTCCTCCACCAGGAAATCCTCTGAAGTTTCGACGCGGTGCTCAACGATTTGCACCATCATGCTGAGCAAGAAAACAAGCAAAAACCTAAAGCCTAGAGCCCCTACCTGGCGTGCCAAATGTCGGAGAGGAAATTCTCCGGCCGGGTGGCGGAATGCACTCACCCTAAATCCTAGGATGAGGAGGGGCCTAAGCGTTTTGTCTGTCTGCTAAGCGATGAACGAACACAAGAACACACAAAGGTTTAGAGTGGTTCGGGCCGCCAGAGCCTAATACCCTACTCCACTGTGTGATGTATTGAGCTTGAGAGCTTGTATGAACTTGTGAGCCTGAGCTGGGTCTAAGTCAGCTTGAGTTATAACGTTGCGTGCCTCCCCTTTTATAGCTGAAGGGGGCACGTACAAGGGTGCTGAGCCCCGACGACGCAGCTGGGAGACCTTCGCGACGGAGCGGGCGAGCGAGGCGAGGCGGGCGACGGCGCAGCTGGGAGACCTTCGCGACGGAGCGGGCGGGCGGGGCGAGGTGGGTGGGGCGGCCGGTGTGTGGGCGGCGGCACGGCGCAGGGAGGCCGTCGCGACGCGGTGCAAGGCGCCTCGGGCGGGGCGACGGCACGACGAGGGGCGGGCGGGGCGGCGTGGGGCTCGGCAGGCGTGCAGGCGGCGCACGCGGTATGGGACGGCCGGGCCGCCTCGGCGGGCGTGCGTGCGTGCGGCGGCGCGGGTGTGCGGGCTAAGCGGCTAGGGGCGCCGGGCTTGCTTGCGGGCGGCGCGGCGAGGGCGGGCGGGGTGCGTGCGGCGGCGTGGCGAGTGCGGGCGGGCGGCGGCGCGGCGGGATTGAAACGAGCGAGAAGGCCGAGATGGACGATTTAGGTCCTCTATTTTCGTCGGCATCAGTGAGGCCGACGAAAATAGTGGTCGGTCAATGACTTATTTTCGTCGGTATGGCCCTGGCCCACGAAAATACGCCGCATTTTCGTCGGTCACGAGGCCGATGAAAATAACTTCCGTATTTTCGTGGGTCTGCCGACGAAAATATTGGACGGCCCACGAAAATACGCCTCATTTTCGTCGGTCGCGAGGTCGACGAAAATAACTTCCGTATTTTCGTGGGTCGGCCGACGAAATATCTCGACCCACGAAAATTTAGGTGTTTCTTGTAGAGTTAAGGCCTGGGTATTCTTTTTCTTGGAATCCCGGGACCCTAATGTGAGTAGCCCGGACCCCTCGGGACCTGTCTCAGGGATGGTCTGGTTTGTATTTGTGGAGGTTTTGAACCCCTCAAGGAAGTCGAGTCTTGTGTATCTAGGGGTCCGGCACTTTCCGTAGGGGTCCGGACCCACCGTTGACACCTTAGAGTAGATTGTCTCCTCTGGCCACGTGGCGGCCCCAGAGCCGCCCACATAGTGGGGTTGGGCGTTGTTTGCCGCGCGACTAAAGATAATCGCATGGACACCGTGCATTTATACTGTAGTAAGGGGTAGCCCTGATTCTGGGTACCGACACTACACTTAGATAAATTCTGGCTACCCCACTGGCGCCGAGTGCAGAGGTCGAGATGGGTTCGGCCCAACGTCAAAGTTATATGGTCTGATTGGGTCAATTAGCTTCGTATAAATACGGAGTTCATTCTGTAACAAACTAAGCCTTTGGAGAATAATCAGACTGCCTTCCTCCTTCTATCCTCTTCTTATCTGTTCATTGTATTCTCTGCCGGAATTTTCCACCACACGGCGGAAGGGAGGTGCTAACACACCACCACCATTATTATGCACAACATCCAACATTATGTTAGTCACCTTGCAGATCTAATTTCGATCTACAACAATGTTACACCACGCATGATTTCACAAATACAATCGACCATTTCCACTAATTCTGTTCCTTCTACACTTCCTGCATTTGATATCAAAGCCATTGAGGCATAAATGTGCTATCTAAGCTACTGCTTAGTGGGATGAAAGTGGTAATCTGGACTGTTAGGATAAATTTAATATTTTAAAATAGATATATATAAAATTTGATGGTGATCTTGTGTTATGTTCTCAAATATATTATTACAAATAAGAATAAAATATTACATAAATTGTTTTATGTATTATTTGCTCTCTACAACAAAAAGAGTTGAAAAAATTACCGAATTTGTTTTCAAATCTATACCAAATTTTATATCTATCATTTGAGAAAATATATGATGAATTTGAGGATTAACTTTTATGAATCTTTACAAGCTCAATGTTATAAACAAGAATACAAATTTATATAGTGTATTATATATCCTATTTATTCGCAATCAAATAAAAACGACCAAAAAACTGATTACCGAATAAATACCGTTTCCGACCGTTTTCATCCTATACAATGTATGTTGCTTTCTCATGCATGTGTTGCATCGGTATTTGCAGGAACTATACGTCTAGCGTCCCTCCAACGCTGTAACACTCATAGTATTTGCAGAATTCACAACAGCTTCTGCTGCTCCGTCAGTTCCGTAGTTTCTTTCTGCAAAATATATTGGCTGTTTTGGAGGTGGAAGTGATGTGTCTCCATTCTCCAGGATAGACACAACTGATGACATGAGTGGCCGAGCATTTGGGTTGTCTTGAACACACAAGAGCCCGATATGGATGCACTGTGAAGTCTCATCAAGCGAACAACTATCCGCAACAATGGACGAGTCAACAAATTCTTTTGTGTTCCCATCCTTCCATAAGCTCCAAGCCTGAATCGATCATATCTCAACCATCAAGATACGAATCTACAGATTCTTTTTGAGAATTTATACAAATCTACGATAAATTGCCGTTATTTGAGTATTTCGTACTAATACTTACACAGGCTATAAGGTTGGGGTAATGTTCTGTCATGTGCGTAGAGGTGATCTTCGAGCCACTCACAATCTCTAGAACTAAAACTCCGAAGCTATACACATCAGACTTGACAGAAAACACACCTTCCAGAGCATATTCAGGCGACATGTAACCACTGTATGAAATGACCCAACTTATTTTGGTTCAAGCACAAGAACAATATCGTAAAGCTCATTAATGTAATAGATATCACTCACTATGTGCCAACAACGCGGTTGGTGTTTCCTTGTTGCTGGTTGCCATAAAAAATTCTTGCCATACCAAAATCAGATATCCTGGGGTTCATTTCATCATCCAGTAATATGTTGTTTGCTTTGAGATCCCTGTGGATTATCTTCAGCCTTGAATCTTGGTGAAGATAAAGAAGTCCTCTAGCTATCCCTAAGATTATGTTGAATCTTTTTGACCAATCAAGCGATGGTTTTCTTGTGGAATCTACCAACAGTAGCACAAATCGAGGGATAACATCAGCCATGCTTGTTGTTTGATTAGCTACTGAAATTTAGCAAGAAAAAGTAGAACATACTGAAAAGAAAGGCATCCAAACTTTTGTTTGATAAGTATTCATATATCAATAGTTTCTCATCTCCATGAATGCAGAAACCAAGAAGTTTAACTAGGTTTCTGTGCTGCAACTTCGCGATGAGAATTACTTCGTTTCTGAACTCCAGTACCCCCTGGCCAGAACCCTTACTAAGCCTTTTCACGGCAATTGCCTTACCACATTCTAATGTTCCCTGCACAATCGCATGCTTCTTAGACCAAACGAGATAGGAAATGCGACCATTTTCTACTATAAGAAAAGATTAGTCATTACCTTATAAACATGTCCGAAACCTCCGTGTCCAAGCATGTTGGAGCTAGAAAAATTGTTCGTTGCTAGTACAATTTCTCGGAAGCTAATACAAGGAAGGTTCGCGTCCTCGAGTTCATCAGAAGTGCCCAAAACTCCTGATACTACCTTCTTCCAAGTTTTTTTATTTCTTTCTTTGACTGACAGGAATAATGGTACTACGTTAAAGCTAATAAAAGAAGACTGCATATGAAGTAGAGAACATATGCAAACATTCCTGGGGGGAGAATACACAACGAAAGTAGGGAACTTAGAACTTTGTACCTCGGGAGTAACAGATCCAAACAAACCACATGAATACGAGTATTAGCAAACTTGATACAGCTGGCAGAGTAATTTTCAGGATATTGCTCCTCCTCTTTTTATCTGCCCAAAATTGACACATGAAGGGGGTAATAAACTGTGCTTAATTAGACAGCAAAAGCAGACAATATGGTCAAAATGTACATGCAAAAAAGCACATGAACAAACACATTACTTAGACTGGCATTTCATTAGCATTCGGCAGAGAAGCAGACAATATGATCAAAATGATATACTACCTCTGCTCACAACTCACAAGTATACGTTCACAAATATACGACCCCATTAATTTATTTCTAAAACTTTGATCACTCGTTTTATTTCTAAAACTTTGATCACTCGTTTTATTTCTATTGTTTTAATTTAATTTATCACTTAAGATTGTTTGAGCGTAATTTGAAAATTTACATTTTTGAATATATTTGTGAACGGATGGAGTACAAGGTATTATCAACTCTTAGCTTTTCTTGTTGCAGCCACTAATTGTTTTTTAGAGCTTATTCATGCTCTGATGCTGCGTGGGTAAAAGAAAGAAATAGGAGCAAAAATTATACCACTTGATCTGTTTACTCGAAGGTAAAGATTTTCTCCATCTCCAGTGCGCTTCGCTGTGTCAATCAAATCTCCCATCCATAATAGGCACCTTGTGTCATCCCCGGTGAAAGCCGTGGTGCTGAAATTGGCATAAGCGTAACCTGTGCAGGAGCAGTTGCTAGCGCATTCCGCCGTGCATCCGTCGAAGCTTCTATTCTTGACATGCACGAACTCGTCGGGAATCTTCATGTCCGCCAAAGTTAAGAAACTAGTATCTTCTTCGCCGCATCTTAGTGTCTCCTTGCGGCGGCATCCTTCTGTAAAACTTCCATTGCTCCTGCCTTCGTTGCTTATTGGCTCGAAACTGTCGAGACACTTGCATGTCGCATTAAGCTCTGTGTTATCACAGTACCCAAACGGACCACAATATCCATATGTACTGCATTCATTCATAGGCTGTGCCTCCAGGACGTACCATTCCAAAATGTTGGTGTTCCAGATTAGGATTTCTATCTTTCCTGAGTAGTCCATTTTGATCTTCATGGCAGTTGACGATGAGGAGCCACCGGGTACGCCAAAGGACATATAGACCTCACCGTCGTCGTATTTGCTTATTGTGAGGTAGATAGTGGACTTGAGAATTCCGATATATGACCTGGCTACCAAGTAACTATTCAACACCGGACTTCTCCAGTATGGTCTCGAGCCATTCCTGACAAAGCGCTGCAGGAGCTCGTCAGGATCTGCGCCGTAGGAGAAGCTGCCCGGGGCTGGGTCTTGGGGGCCCTTCCAAGAGACCAGCTGTTGCAGTGCATGCCTACGGTGGGTGACTCTAAATTTCATGCCAGGCAGAAGAGTGTCGGCCGGGTAATCGAAGCTTTGCCATAAGACGGCGCCCTGTGAACTCCAGAGGATGAAGTTTCCAGTGTTGTCAAGCGTGGCTTCTCCGGCGGTGGTCTCCGGCTCCGACGACGCAGCAGCGCTGGTGTTTGCCATCCAAAGCGTCTGGCCGTCCGCGCTGGACAAAACAAGATCGGACGTGTTCGTCAGGGCAAGTGTTGCAGAGGAAGGGTCCGTGATTATTGGGGTTCCACGGTTGGCAACCCACACGACGTTGTCCTTGGGAATGTTGGCGTACCATATACCAACATAGTAGTAGTGTTTCTTGTCCGGGTTGGACGGGGAGAAGAAGCCCAGGGCAAAAGTGCCGTCATCGGAGGTGAGCGTGCTTCCAACAGTCAGCGGCTTGTTGGGAAGGATGCGGCTGTCCGATGATACTGGAGGAGGCAGTAATAAGCTAGACGAGCAAAAACACAGCAAGATGATTCTGTGGATTGGAAGGAGGCCCATTGTTTGCAAGAAAGTAAGGATTCGACCTCTCTAGTGGCTGTGGCTGGTTGGTTGGATGGACACAAGGGCAAAGGCAAAGAAGAGGGTGGTGAGGCTGCTGGCTTGGACATGCCTTGCGGAGTCGGGGGTCAGTAGATATTCCACTCCCGAGCTAGCCCTCCTGCGTTCAAGGATCAACTCGTAAAAGAAAGATCTAGGACGAAACGATGAATAGTGCTGGACTGAATCGTAGAAATGAGATCAACGGGAGAGACGAACAGGCATCGACCTCGAGCTCGATGGAACCGAATCTCACTACCTCGATCAGTGCATCATCGTCGAGGCGGCAGTGATTGAAGGGACGTTCGAATCCTCTTGATCTAAGCGCATCAGTGCAGCTGGTCGAGTTTCTCCAAGGTCGACCCGCTGGAAGACGAAGTATACCCCGAGTGAAGACTTCCGATGAGAGTCATATATGTGGTTTTCAGATGAGTAGCACTGCTAATCCCATCCCATCCATCTATTCATTTCAGGCTTCGGCATCACAATTACTATACTACACAAGTAGGGCCTACGGGTGCAATAATCGCACAGCACAGCGACATGCAACCTCTGTTACCACTGCGCAGCTGTAATCAATAAAGACAAAATATTATATAAACCGAAACTGCAGCTGAATTAAAATTGTACGGCAATCCCTCGTTGAGTGCTGGCTGTGGGGAGGGGGCGGACTTATCTCCTTTGCTTATAGTTGTACATTCCGACCGTCCGACCCGACCCAGCCCAAACCTGAAAGAACCAACCCGTGTAAATTTCGGGCCATCTGACCCGTTTGAATTTTGGTTCGTGCCAGGCCGACTCGGCCTAACCCTCAGCGAATATTGGTTCGTGTCAGGCCGACTCGGCCTAGCCCTCAGTGCAGGGTCTGGGACGTAATTGCTTAAACGTGACAGACTCATTTCGGACGGTCCGAAATTGTAAAAGAACCAAAATTCAATTTTTGGCCCAAAATTCACATTAGGGCCCGAAATTAAAAACAAATTAATAAAACAAATAAAAGATAAGATAAATAAATTTGACCAAAAGCAAACTTAATATTTGTATTAAGTTACCAAAGCTATGCAATGACTACCTCGTTAAAAAATCATTTTGTTAGAACAAAAAAAGAGTAATTAGCTCTATATAGAGTTCGTAAATTCAGTTTATTATCTAATGTTCATAACAAAAGTAAAATTACATCATATACTCTAATTCAAAGCTAAAAACATATAACTAGCATCATCTCTAGCTTGGTGTTTTTTATCAAGTATATAAAATATGGAATGAAGTATGGTTTAAATGAATATATGAGTTTTTTCGTGCCTCTATATGGACCATTTTGTGCCTGCTTTAAATGAGTCGTGCTCGTACCCGCCCATAGGTCGCTCCTCGACTCAAACTCGGCCCGATATATCAGGTCGTGCCGTACCTGGACCTGCTTTTTTCGTGCTTTGGACCAACCCATCAGACCCAACCCAAATATACACTTATACCTGTTCTTTCTCTCTCTTCTTTCTTCCACGCCTGTAGGTCTGCCAACATAAGCAGGACAAGAAAAATCGGAAAAGCAACAGAAACGATGTTGCAACTTGCAAGCGCGAACTTTGCACATTCCAGCTGGCATCCAAGACCCCATAGAATCAAGTAATAATCCAATCAATATATATCAAACCAAACTACATACTTCATACAGTGCTCGGCTGACTCCACAACGTTACCAGAATGGATATATATATATGCGGCTTGTGGCATACACAAAAAACTGCGAGCTGTAGCAGAGCGACCACCCATAGATATGTCATGAAACAAAGGCATTTCCACGAGGAGTGACGTCTAGAAGCACTTCCTGTGGACAATAGCTGGACCAGACTCCTCATACTCAGCCCTTGAGATCCACATCTGCACAGGGAAAAGATGGACTTAATGTCAGAGTAGCTTCACAAATAAACCTTTTCTCCGCAACCCTACCGTGAGGTGCATTTTCACAAATAAACATAGATTGTGGATACAGAACAGCCGTCGGAAGACTTGGTGTTACCTGCTGGAATGTGCTCAGGGATGCGAGGATTGATCCTCCAATCCAGACACTGTACTTCCTCTCCGGCGGAGCGACGACCTTGATCTTCATGCTGCTTGGCGCGAGCGCGGTGATCTCCTTGCTCATGCGGTCAGCGATGCCAGGGAACATGGTGGATCCACCGCTGAGGACAATGTTGCCGTACAGGTCCTTTCTGATGTCCACGTCGCACTTCATGATGGAGTTGTAGGTCGTCTCGTGGATTCCTGGAGCTTCCATACCGATCATGGATGGCTGGAAGAGCACCTCCGGGCATCTGAAGCGCTCTGCGCCTATGGTGATCACTTGCCCATCAGGCAGCTCGTAGCTCTTCTCAACTGATGAGCTGCTCTTGGCGGTCTCAAGTTCTTGTTCATAGTCTAGCGCGACATATGCAAGCTTTTCCTTGATGTCACGTACAATTTCCCGCTCGGCAGTGGTTGTGAAAGAGTAGCCCCTCTCGGTGAGGATCTTCATGAGGGAATCAGTGAGGTCCCTGCCAGCAAGATCGAGACGAAGAATGGCATGTGGGAGGGCGTAGCCTTCATAGATTGGGACAGTGTGACTGACACCATCTCCAGAATCCAGGACGATACCTGTCAACCAAAACAAAATCCAAATGTGCATTGGCCAACTAAATGAAACAAAAAAATATCCCTGTATCATTTATAAAGAAGGGCAGCCCTGGTGCAGTAGTGAGAGCTGTCTCACTGAGTCACAGGCCGTGGGTTCGAACCAGCCTCTCCGCAATTGCGGGGAAGACTTGCCTCGGTTTATCCCTTCCCCAAAAGGCACTCAGGTGAGAGCCTCTGGCACTGGGTTTGCCCTGCCGCGTGTCATTTATGAAGCAATGATAAAGTCAAGGTGTTCTTTTGCAGAAGATACTAGTGAATTAGATTTAGTTTTAGCTATTTTTGACCAACAAATATGACATTTCACCATTGGTCAATTCAGTTCTGCTGGATGATTAAGATTCCAGACTCCAGAGCAACAAGATGAATGCACACAAATAAAATGATGATTATTTGATCACTTACCAGTGGTACGGCCACTAGCATATAGGGAAAGCACAGCTTGAATAGCAACATACATAGCAGGAACACTGAAGGTTTCAAACATGATTTGTGTCATCTTTTCCCTGTTAGCCTTCGGGTTAAGAGGGGCCTCTGTAAGAAGAACTGGGTGCTCTTCTGGTGCGACACGAAGCTCATTGTAGAAGGTGTGATGCCAGATCTTTTCCATGTCATCCCAGTTGCTTACAATTCCATGTTCGATGGGGTACTTCAAAGTCAGAATACCCCTCTTGGATTGGGCTTCATCACCAACATAAGCATCCTTCTGTCCCATCCCAACCATGACACCAGTGTGACGTGGACGACCAACTATACTTGGGAAAACAGCACGTGGAGCGTCATCTCCAGCAAAGCCAGCCTATAAGAGATGGAAAAAGTGCTTAACATTGACTGAAAATCTAAAAGCTGTATGGAAAAAGAGGAATCATTAGAGAATATGATGCCAAGCGACTACAGTTACCTTGACCATTCCAGTTCCATTGTCACAGACTAGGGGCTGAATGTCCTCTGCGTCAGCCATTTATGTTAAATGATCTGCAATCTGCATGAATGAAAACAATTTATCAGGAGAAGCATTTACCAAGACTGTAGACAAATATGTGCTAATTACTTCAGTAAGGGAGAAAAGGCTGATGTGCCTACTCCCAGCAGAAGACATGAGTAGCACCTTAACAAATTATTATCTATTGACTCAGAAAAGGATGCTAATATATTCCCATTGAGTACTAATATTTATCAAGCACGAAACCAAAACATAAGATATGGTAATTGTGAGAAATCAAGGAAAAACAAATTATGGGTTATCAGAAACGGGCAAACCGCTAATCTTACAAGAATAAAACCCTTTGTGCAACTAAATAATTAATTTAAAATTTTCCATGTATATTAAACAACTAGTTTAATATTAGTTGTAAACATACAAAAAAAGTTAGGTTGGTCTGGCTCTGGAGCATCTAAATTCCAATACATGCAAACACTTTGTGCAATAGCACAAGGAATGACACCAGTTCCTGAAGATTTAGTCAAACACATGGTCAATTACTGAAAACAATGTTGTGAATTCCTCACAAGTCACAACTAAAAACAGTGTCCCTGCTCAGCTGCACTTCTATGGTTCTACACAGCTGCAGCGGCTAATGCCACTTGATGTCTACAGGTTTTCCTGAGTAGCATTTTCTGATCAGAAGGCATTTGATGCATCTGACAGTAGACGGTTCAAGGAATCCAGCACATGCGTGCCAATGTCCAATACACAAACTTCATGACCTTTTCCCTTTTGGTGAAAAGAATTCCATCTCCATGATTTGTGGACATAGTCATATAACATTTCTAACATTTAAGAAATCTTGAAGCAACATTTGTCTATAAACTTAAACTGCTCTGCAGAAGCACAGAATTCGCCAATTTTTTTACAGCCGGATGGAACTATAAAACCAATAAAGAAAATAAGGCCATAGTTTCGGAAGTTTCAAATGAGGACCAATGCAGTTCCGCGGTCATTAAACGACTCTAAACATGAAGATCACAAATTTCCTTTGTATAAATTCTAAGCACAAAGAGCCCTGTAGAGCTCACTTGCACCGAAGAAGTCTGCGTCCATTACTCCATTACCACAGGCTAATATTAGTTGTTGCCATATTATAATACCGAAAAATTATAAAGAGGTCTAGTGTATCACTACTAGCCACCTTAACATAAACACAGGATCGAAACATCCACAACCCACGGAGCACGGGTCACCAACCTCAGCAACTTTGGCGAACCTTACTCCTACTACGGATCCAGAATTTAACAGTCAACCAGAACCTTATACGACCAGCGAACCCCAGACCCCAGATCCCAGTACATCCTATCACGCAGCCTCCAGTCCTCTAGACATCCTCGGCAGCAACAAGAAACAGCAGCATTAAGGAAGTGCGGCAAGGGGCTCTCGATTCGCTCACCTGGAACGGGAAGGAATAGGTTGCGGCGGCGGCACGAAGCGTAGCACTAGCAGGGAGGCGAGCGTGCGGATGGAGAAAGAGTGGGACGTGAAAGGCGCGCGAGATATAGGGCGTGGCGACGGCGAGAGCGTGCTGGGGTAGCAACGGTGGAGGAGGTGGTGGTGGTGGGAGTGAGGTGTAAAGAAGGCCGGTGCCGCACTGGAAAGTTGGGGGAGGGCGGCCGTGCCAACGCGGAATAATTTGCCCACCTGACCTGGGCCAGGACGGCCGGGCACAATGGAGAATCACATCTCTTTTCTTTCAGTTTATCATTGGTGTATCATGTTTTCCTTTGCTTTGTTGCGATTTTATTTTCCATGTAGCATCGAGATCGAGCAAAGGCAGAGGAGCTCTAAGTTCGAATTTTCTTTAACCCAAAATTTCACTGGTTTCTCTTAAGATGATATCACTTTTTAGTGGCGCAGTTAGAATTATATTTTCACTCTCACATAAAAAGTTTAAGGCATGTTTGGATCACCAGCGGCGGCGCGCGCCACACTTCCGGCCGCCACACCTTAGGCGGGGTGTGACGCCGGAGGTCAGACTCTAAACAGACCCTAAGTCCGCCTCTATAAGTTATATTTGTACGTTTGTGTCGAGTCTCATAGGCTAACACGAAGCCAAAAAAATACGATCTAGGCACGACACGGCCCAAAATATTTTAGTGTCGAGCTAGCCCAGTTCGATGTATCGGGTTGTGCTTGGGTCGAGGTTGCATCCCACGGACGGGCACGAGCACGGCCCGTTTAAGTCAGACACAAAATAGACCATATAGAGATACGAAAAGGTCTATATATCCATTCAAACTGCACTACATTCCACATTTGTACTTGATAAAAAAATACAAAGTTGGAGATGATGTTAGTTAGATGTTTTTTACAGCTTTGAATTAGAGGATGCAATGTAATTTTACTTTTGTTATGAACATTAGACA
Source organism: Zea mays (assembly GCF_902167145.1). Taxonomy (NCBI): domain Eukaryota; kingdom Viridiplantae; phylum Streptophyta; class Magnoliopsida; order Poales; family Poaceae; genus Zea; species Zea mays. The sequence continues at coordinate 23,979,289 of NC_050100.1, read as the reverse complement.
ATGAACTAAACTTATGAACTCTATCTGGAGCCAGTTATACTCTTTTCCTTATCACAAAAGGGTTGTTTAATGAGATAGTCATTTGCACGGCTCTAGTAATTTAATAGAAACCTTAGGTTTTATTTTGGTCAAATTTGTTTATCTTGTCTTTTATTATTTTTATTAAGATTGTTTTGAATTTGATGATCTAATGTGAATTTTGGGCTAGAAATTGAATTTTGGTCTTTTAATAATTTTGGACCGCCCAAAATGAGCTTGGCACATTTAAGTAATTATGTGCTGGACCGTGGACCACAGGCTAACCCCGTGGACTGGCCTGGCACAGTCCGTAATAATTGTGGGCTGGATCGGCCCGAAAATCTAACGGGACAGGCCTTTTTGGGCTTGACCCGGACTGAGCCGGGTCGCCCGAATGTACACCTATATCTATAACCACATGACGTCATAACTGTTGTGAATCTACCACATGACGTCATAATTTTTGTGGATCTACTGTGGTCCAACATAGAGTCGGGTTGTTTCCAGCAAGTCCCCAATCACCTCCCCACGTGAAAAATAGGGGATCCTAATTACTGTATATCAATCCAGTAGATCGCGGATGCGGATGTGAAAACGGTATTGCCTCCGAGCGTCCACTAAATCTGAGTAATCTCTTTCTTCTCCTCCTCTTTTTCACGAGCTACTAGAACTAGACCGCTTTCGAGGATGGGCTCAGGACTCTCAGCCATAGCTTCTCTACATCCGCGCTCATGGACTGCTGGAAATAGCCTCATAGACTAGCTTGTGGCCTATCAGATGGATTAAAGATTTATGGGCTTTTACTATACTAGAAAATGACGCGCCCATACGGGCGCCCTATCAGGTGAATAGTCGCGAAGTCCAAACCTGGCCGCTCACACGAAGCCTGGATGTGCGTCCAAACATATACATAGTCTCAAAGCGAATAAACATTTAGACCATCATCAGAGTACTAAAATAATTCCCCGACAAACCTCACAACATTGGTAATAGGCCAACAAAGTGGCCCAAACTGGAGGAAAGGGAACAATTACATGCTAGTTGTTAGGCGATCATACCACAGGTTTCCTACAAGTTTGCTGGATATAATAAGTTGTTGAATTAAGGAACATGATTTGAAGCCCATGGCAGAAAATGTTCATGAGTGGTTCCTCTAAGGAAATGCTGGAAATGGCTCAATGATGCTAGAATCAATCAATTATGCATGGTCGCCATTTTACTTGTTTTCACTTTAAGTATCCAAATGGAATCACCTATCTCAAAATAAGGTTGTTCGCCCTGTAAATTGCCATCTCTCCGGATGTTGCAATATGATAAGGGTTTCGCTCTAGAACCTACAAGAAGGCAAATCAAATCTTATGAATATATAAACACCACAAGGAAACTGTAATACCCAATTTTTTTTTTGGAATATAAAAGAAAGGGATAAAATTTTGTGTGATGTATTTTCATTCATAAAGAATTATTAGGAGACAGGGCTAAAATAAATTATACCTCAATAAAATGTGCATCATGCCGAAGTTCTTGTGATGTTGCCTTTGCACTTTAAATTATGAGACAAGTTTGAATAAGAATTTGGAAATAGAATTAAGAAGAGAAAAGATAAAGGATATAAAAATATAAATAATATATCTAAAATATCTCCAAGTTAGTACTTTTAACTGCACAAATATAATTTATAATTATTGAGCCACAAGGTTAAATTTAAACTTGAATTCAAATCGAAAAATGGAAAAAAGAAAGAATATTATGTGCAACATGATTCTCTTAAATTGAGGAGGATTTACCACAGAGCGAAATTGAATTTTGAACTTTGAATTTCAAACTCAAAGAAAAAGAAAAACAGAAAATATAACATAAAAGAAAAAAAAAGAAAAGAACCCCAGCTGGGCTCCCTCTCACGCTTTCGGCCCAACTTAATACAGCACACGCGTGGCCCATCTACCCTTCTCACGCGTGCAGTGACTTCGTGGTGGGTCCCTGGCGCCAGAAGCTTCTTCCTCGCGGACTCGGCTGGCCGAACCAGCCGCCGCGGATCCCGCGCGTGGGCCAAGTCCGCCGCTCACCTGTCAGCTGACTGGTGGGTCCGCTTCCGCTGGGGCATCTTCCACGGTGGGTTGTTACCATTGCGCCGAACTCCCCGAAAACTACTCTACGGGCCGACGTTGCCTTCGGTTCTTCCCCTGCCCTATAAATGCTAGCGATTTTCCCTCGCCATCAAGCGTGCGAACCGAGCTACCAGCGAAGCAGTGGGGCGAAGGGTCAAGCTCGCGGGTTGTGTCCGTGGCTTTGGCGGCGGCGTGATGCCTCGACGCGTGGGCAATTCATTGCCGGGCTGTTGGATCGCCATGGGACCGCCAACTACCGGGGTGGGCGGAGGAACCTCTGCCCTCTAATTCGACGCGGCGTAAGCAAGACCGAGGGGAGAGAGGAGAAGGAGACCCCTGCGCTAGCAGTACTCGTTCTGGCGCGGGAACACTAGTCGGGTGGCGAGCCATTCTATTCCCTGCGGCGCCTGGACCTTGGGTGAGTTCTTTTGCCCAGCTGCTTATGTTTATTCACCTGTACATGTAGTATTCCTTCGGCGACTCCAGGGCTCGGTTAGCGTGTGTCGATCGGCTGGGGAACAGTGGTGTCGTGTTCTAGTTCGATCTGTGCGTACGCCGGTGGAGCAACGGGAGAGAGAGAGCGTACTGGGGAGGCTATGGGCTATGGTGTTTGTGCCTGGGAGCCGGAGGTTGAAGGAGGACGACCGGTCGTTGATCTACTCTTCAACGGTCATGATTAGATGGATGGTTGAGAGTCTGGGAGCCGTAGATATTAGATGGACGGTTCAGATCGAATCTTGGTGTACCTCTTCGAGTCATTAAATGAGGGCCGTGGATTCCGGATCGGTCGGTCAGGGGCATGCGCGGGTGTGTAGCGCGCCCAGATCTAATCTGGTGCATCCGTTCCGTGTGGACGCCCGAGATCTTGCGATACCCCTTCGGCCTGCACTTTTACTAAAGAGACCCCAAACTTTACACGAATCAACCCGCACTCCATCCAGGGGCTGGCTGAGTCTGTGGGAATTTAGCGAGCAAACCCCTGCGCTTCCCTGTATTTGAGGCCCAGTCCGGATAGTTGATAAAACCAGGAAAACTATTTAGAAAATAGTTTTTGGTATAAATTTAATTGCAAGAACTTGTTTAAATTGTAGAAAATTCATATGAACTCCAATTTGGTCCATTCCAGTTCCTAAATTTTTATAATATTATTGTATAACCATTAGTGTCTCTGTTTTAACATGAAAGATGATTTAAAATTTATCTAGCACTTAACCTTGCATTAAGCACATAAAACATTAGAAAATCCATAACTTAAAATCTATAACTCCAAATTTAATGATTCCAGTTCCTGTGATCTTATTTTAATGTCTAGATTATTACTGTGTATTTTATTTATATGCTTGGTGTAATGTTAATTTTGCCTATACAATGTTTGTTTGTATTGCTACGACTAGAGCGAGGACACGTGTCATCTGAAAAGCAAGTTGGTACCTGGATTCTCAAGTCCCAGGCAAGTTGTGCCCTTGATCACTTCTTTTACCTACTCATGTTCTGATTAATCATAATGATCTGCATAGGTTAATTTTGATGGGACCCAATAGGTCACCCTAGTTTGTTCATCCTGAATACCTTGTTTACCCCTGAATCACTTGGGTAGTTCTGCTACTGCTTTATATGGTTTTGGGTTAATATTTCATTACATCTATGTTCCAATTATGTTGTTATTCTATTTATGTTCATGACAAGATCATTAAATGTTAATTGGAACATAGAGCTTAACTTGAGAACCACGTGCCACCACAAGGGTTTAATGGGACGCCCTTGGCTGACTAATTAGGAAAGCTAGTGGAGGACTACCTTACCCGAAAGGGGCAAGGGCAGTAGGGGAGTGGTCAGTGTAGGGAGGCCCTCGGGAGGATTTTGCTGCGATGGCGGTCCTGCAAGGGATTCCTGCATTGGAGCTTCCTATAAACTGTAGCGGGTTTTCTGAAGCTAGTGGAACTTTGTAAAGGCCTCGTAGTGTTACCCTGCCTCGCCTCCTCGGTAGAGGTGTATGGGAAGTCGCGATCCCTTGGCAGATGGGTAACATGACTTGTGGGTAAAGGGTACCACCTCTGCAGAGTGTAAAACTGGTATACTAGCCGAGCTCACGGTCATGAGCAGCTCAGGACTCTCTGATGATTAATCTATGGAACTTAAATTCAATTTGTCATATGCATTGCATCGCAGGTGATGTTGTTACTTCTGTTCTACTATTTAATTGGGTTGGTATTTACTTATACTTAGTAATGGCTAATAAAATTTTGACCAACTTTAAAAGCAATGCTCAGCTTCAGCCATCCTCTTTGGTAAGCCTTACACTTCACATGAGCTCCCACCTTTGGCGAGTTCATACACATTATTCCCCACAACTTGTTGAGCGATGAACGTATGTGAGCTCACTCTTGCTGTCTCACACCCCCACAGGTCAAGAACAGGTACCGCAGGATGAGGCGCTTGGAGGATGTTGCGATGTGTTCGTGAGAGGTCTAGGCCGTCGTCTCCCAGTCAACTTTGGGTTGCTGGACCGTTGTCTCCTTATAATGTAATTATTTATTTTGTATAGAACTCCTGTTATATATAAAGATGTGACATTCGATCCTGTGCCACTATACATCATATGTGTGAGACTTGGTCCCAGCATATCTGGTGTTTATGTTCGCGCCCGGGTCTTGGTGCCCCTAAAACCCGGGTGTGACAGAAGTGGTATCAGAGGAATGTTGACTGTAGGACGAAACCTAGATAGAACTGGACAACCAATACTTACCTTTGCTACTCTGATCTTTTCTAAACTTTCCTTAATCTTTCTCATCTATTTCCGCTTTACTCTGATTATTCTTACCTTTTCATTCTAAAGACAAATGTGGATTTCACACTTTGAAATCATGTGCCTAAAGTGACTTTAGGAAATAGGAGACCTAATCTTAGGAATAAAAACAAAACTATTTTTATAGTTATCTATTAACTTGAATGTTTGTTCTTATGACACTTGTTTGATCTGGATCTTTGATTGAGTGTGATGAGTTGTGGAGTAGTGTCCACAATTGCATCTACATATACTTAGGCATATATATATATATAAGATAACAAATCAAACTTAGATTGTTTGTCATTAAAAATGTATCTACCTTAATAGATCCACCTTATCTTAAAAGACTCTCTCTTATCTTAATAGATCCATCTCATTTTAAAAGAGTCCCTCTTATCTTAATAGATACATCTTATCTTGAAAAGATTTAATCCTTATCCTAATAGATCTAACTAACGTCAAAAGATTCTACCTTATCCCTATGAATGCATCTTGCCCTAATAAGCATACTTACCACACTCTAGTGTAATAACCATGATCTAATCCAAAGTAATTAGACATTATCTAGTCTAACCTAGTTGTACCGATCTAATCTAGATCCCATCTAATCTACTATGATCCAATTTAAAGAGAGTGACCTAAGAAGTTAGTTAATCCTGGTGAAATACATTAGACCTTGCTCCTATAAATAAGTTTGAGATCCTAGATCAACTCGGCCATACCCAACAACTTGACCTACATAATAGATCTATCTTAACCTCCTGTCCCAAACCCGGATGGAGACACCAAAGAGCAAGAAGGAGGAGATCAACCTCGACATGGAAGAATAGGAGTCAAATCAGATCTCGAGATGATTAAAATTTACCACCTTGGACAGAGTCTTCCCTTACCAAGTTTTTCTTACCATCAGCTAACCTCACTCTGACCATCTCTCTTCTTACCTGTGTGTCTAAACATAGAAGATACCCATGCATTTCTAAGTACTTGCTAAATAGTATTTTAAAAAAGAGAAAGAGAGAGACTCTTAATTTTTGAATCAATTAGAAACTACAATCTCAATTATAAACCAACCTCGGTATAACCCTTCGGCTTACTAATCTCGAGGACGAGATTATTTTTAAGGGGGGTAGGATTTGTAATACCCAATTTTTTTTTTGGAATATAAAAGAAAGGGATAAAATTTTGTGTGATGTATTTTCATTCATAAAGAATTATTAGGAGACAGGGCTAAAATAAATTATACCTCAATAAAATGTGCATCATGCCGAAGTTCTTGTGATGTTGCCTTTGCACTTTAAATTATGAGACAAGTTTGAATAAGAATTTGGAAATAGAATTAAGAAGAGAAAAGATAAAGGATATAAAAATATAAATAATATATCTAAAATATCTCCAAGTTAGTACTTTTAACTGCACAAATATAATTTATAATTATTGAGCCACAAGGTTAAATTTAAACTTGAATTCAAATCGAAAAATGGAAAAAAGAAAGAATATTATGTGCAACATGATTCTCTTAAATTGAGGAGGATTTACCACAGAGCGAAATTGAATTTTGAACTTTGAATTTCAAACTCAAAGAAAAAGAAAAACAGAAAATATAACATAAAAGAAAAAAAAAGAAAAGAACCCCAGCTGGGCTCCCTCTCACGCTTTCGGCCCAACTTAATACAGCACACGCGTGGCCCATCTACCCTTCTCACGCGTGCAGTGACTTCGTGGTGGGTCCCTGGCGCCAGAAGCTTCTTCCTCGCGGACTCGGCTGGCCGAACCAGCCGCCGCGGATCCCGCGCGTGGGCCAAGTCCGCCGCTCACCTGTCAGCTGACTGGTGGGTCCGCTTCCGCTGGGGCATCTTCCGCGGTGGGTTGTTACCATTGCGCCGAACTCCCCGAAAACTACTCTACGGGCCGACGTTGCCTTCGGTTCTTCCCCTGCCCTATAAATGCTAGCGATTTTCCCTCGCCATCAAGCGTGCGAACCGAGCTACCAGCGAAGCAGTGGGGCGAAGGGTCAAGCTCGCGGGTTGTGTCCGTGGCTTTGGCGGCGGCGTGATGCCTCGATGCGTGGGCAATTCATTGCCGGGCTGTTGGATCGCCATGGGACCGCCAACTACCGGGGTGGGCGGAGGAGCCTCTGCCCTCTAATTCGACGCGGCGTAAGCAAGACCGAGGGGAGAGAGGAGAAGGAGACCCCTGCGCTAGCAGTACTCGTTCTGGCGCAGGAACACTAGTCGGGTGGCGAGCCATTCTATTCCCTGCGGCGCCTGGACCTTGGGTGAGTTCTTTTGCCCAGCTGCTTATGTTTATTCACCTGTACATGTAGTATTCCTTCAGCGACTCCAGGGCTCGGTTAGCGTGTGTCGATCGGCTGGGGAACAGTGGTGTCGTGTTCTAGTTCGATCTGTGCGTACGCCGGTGGAGCAACGGGAGAGAGAGAGCGTACTGGGGAGGCTATGGGCTATGGTGTTTGTGCCTGGGAGCCGGAGGTTGAAGGAGGACGACCGGTCGTTGATCTACTCTTCAACGGTCATGATTAGATGGATGGTTGAGAGTCTGGGAGCCGTAGATATTAGATGGACGGTTCAGATCGAATCTTGGTGTACCTCTTCGAGTCATTAAATGAGGGCCGTGGATTCCGGATCGGTCGGTCAGGGGCATGCGCGGGTGTGTAGCGCGCCCAGATCTAATCTGGTGCATCCGTTCCGTGTGGACGCCCGAGATCTTGCGATACCCCTTCGGCCTGCACTTTTACTAAAGAGACCCCAAACTTTACACGAATCAACCCGCACTCCATCCAGGGGCTGGCTGAGTCTGTGGGAATTTAGCGAGCAAACCCCTGCGCTTCCCTGTATTTGAGGCCCAGTCCGGATAGTTGATAAAACCAGGAAAACTATTTAGAAAATAGTTTTTGGTATAAATTTAATTGCAAGAACTTGTTTAAATTGTAGAAAATTCATATGAACTCCAATTTGGTCCATTCCAGTTCCTAAATTTTTATAATATTATTGTATAACCATTAGTGTCTCTGTTTTAACATGAAAGATGATTTAAAATTTATCTAGCACTTAACCTTGCATTAAGCACATAAAACATTAGAAAATCCATAACTTAAAATCTATAACTCCAAATTTAATGATTCCAGTTCCTGCGATCTTATTTTAATGTCTAGATTATTACTGTGTATTTTATTTATATGCTTGGTGTAATGTTAATTTTGCCTATACAATGTTTGTTTGTATTGCTACGACTAGAGCGAGGACACGTGTCATCTGAAAAGCAAGTTGGTACCTGGATTCTCAAGTCCCAGGCAAGTTGTGCCCTTGATCACTTCTTTTACCTACTCATGTTCTGATTAATCATAATGATCTGCATAGGTTAATTTTGATGGGACCCAATAGGTCACCCTAGTTTGTTCATCCTGAATACCTTGTTTACCCCTGAATCACTTGGGTAGTTCTGCTACTGCTTTATATGGTTTTGGGTTAATATTTCATTACATCTATGTTCCAATTATGTTGTTATTCTATTTATGTTCATGACAAGATCATTAAATGTTAATTGGAACATAGAGCTTAACTTGAGAACCACGTGCCACCACAAGGGTTTAATGGGACGCCCTTGGCTGACTAATTAGGAAAGCTAGTGGAGGACTACCTTACCCGAAAGGGGCAAGGGCAGTAGGGGAGTGGTCAGTGTAGGGAGGCCCTCGGGAGGATTTTGCTGCGATGGCGGTCCTGCAAGGGATTCCTGCATTGGAGCTTCCTATAAACTGTAGCGGGTTTTCTGAAGCTAGTGGAACTTTGTAAAGGCCTCGTAGTGTTACCCTGCCTCGCCTCCTCGGTAGAGGTGTATGGGAAGTCGCGATCCCTTAGCAGATGGGTAACATGACTTGTGGGTAAAGGGTACCACCTCTGCAGAGTGTAAAACTGGTATACTAGCCGAGCTCACGGTCATGAGCAGCTCAGGACTCTCTGATGATTAATCTATGGAACTTAAATTCAATTTGTCATATGCATTGCATCGCAGGTGATGTTGTTACTTCTGTTCTACTATTTAATTGGGTTGGTATTTACTTATACTTAGTAATGGCTAATAAAATTTTGACCAACTTTAAAAGCAATGCTCAGCTTCAGCCATCCTCTTTGGTAAGCCTTACACTTCACATGAGCTCCCACCTTTGGCGAGTTCATACACATTATTCCCCACAACTTGTTGAGCGATGAACGTATGTGAGCTCACTCTTGCTGTCTCACACCCCCACAGGTCAAGAACAGGTACCGCAGGATGAGGCGCTTGGAGGATGTTGCGATGTGTTCGTGAGAGGTCTAGGCCGTCGTCTCCCAGTCAACTTTGGGTTGCTGGACCGTTGTCTCCTTATAATGTAATTATTTATTTTGTATAGAACTCCTGTTATATATAAAGATGTGACATTCGATCCTGTGCCACTATACATCATATGTGTGAGACTTGGTCCCAGCATATCTGGTGTTTATGTTCGCGCCCGGGTCTTGGTGCCCCTAAAACCCGGGTGTGACAGAAACAAAACTATGAAAAAAGAGACAGTGCTTTAAAGTAACAGAAGCAATCCATGTATCCATCACTTAATCAAGTCATCACGACACGATAATAAGGATACAATAATTAGGGGATGATCTATGAAAAATACAGTAAAAAGATAAATAGTAGTTTTGTACTCTAAAAATTATAAATAAAAAGTAAAAAACATGAATGTCTTTCACCACTAACTAAGTTAAGGTTCGGATATGAATCACGAATGGCCAAAAGGTACACTGTCTGCGGTTCTTCATCTTATTTTTAACTGATATTCAAGCTTTCTAACTAAAGAAGAACCGAACAAGGGGCGAGGGAAGCATCTGAGCTCACCGACAGATAATACTATCAATTTATAGGGCACAGATGGGATATCCACGGGCTGGAAAAGGATATAAATTTAAGTTGAGTAGTCGATTGGATTAAGGCTTTCCATGGCCAACTAATAAAAAAATAGAGATCAGTTGATCGGCGGAGTATGAAAAACCGGCCAAACACTGCTAGCGCAGCTTTTTCCCTCCCCAAAAATTCTGCTCCTTGACACAATGACCCACAAAATGTAAAAGCGGGTTGATACAATAAACATGAGGTCCATATAAATAAAAAATTACAGTGTCATGTAATAACTAACGAAAACAAAATATCTCTTTATTTGAAAATAATAATGGAACATTAAAACTATACTTGTTAGTTCATTGAAAACAAACATCTTTTATAAAAAAAATAACTGGACATCAACATATGACAACGCAGACTATGGCATTGCACATGCAAGATAAATGATAGACCAGGTAGTTGTACCTTTCCATTTGATATAGCTAACTCCCCTAATTGCTTCCTTGGATTCACTTTGCACCTCAGTAGCAATTGCCTGCAAAGCAACTATTATTAGAAAACTTTGGGGGGAAATAGTTTCTTCAATACCCATCAAAGAAGATCGAAACACACCTAATTGCAGGCACGGATTCAGTAAAGGCTGATAATCTTTGAATGGGATCAAACATGGTAGGCATAAGTGTACACCTATAATTATCTGAAGAGAAGGGGTGGCATACCTGTTGGGTCAACATCTACAAATCTTTCTTATCGAGACCACATAGATAGCTCCACATGCAAGAAGCATGTACATGGCAATCTCCTGGAGCAAAATCAGATCATCCCTTTCAATACTTGGGTCTGCCTTCGTCATGACAACAACACTGCCATAAACCAAAAATAGAAGGGCTGAAATAGACAAAGGGATAGGAATGTGATACGATTCAGCTTGTGCGAGAATAAGTCTTGGTATTCGTGACACTCCTTGCAATCAAGGTATTCAACATCTAAAATGTTCATGATATTAACAGTTATGCAGCATGTTATATAACATATAATATAGCCACCACTACCATAATAGTTGGGTAGGTTTATGCTCTCTACAGTGTACTGATTACTGCACTTATTAGCTCAGATGAATGGACTGGTTCATCACTTACTTGAATGTATCAGTAGCATTTATCTACCAATATATGTGTCGGCGTTTCGAGACCGGGGGGTCCCCAAGCCGATGAGTGAGTGTGCTGCGTGCCCCAGCCCAGATGGGTCGAGCGCGTGGGCGAGCGCGAAGGGGGAGAGGCGAGGTGGCCGGAGACGGGCGTGAGAGAGGTGGAGATCCCGCGGCCTTCGTGTTCGTCTCGCGCCCAGGTCGGGTGCGCTTGCAGTAGGGGGGTTACAAGCGTCCACGCGGGTGAGGGAAGCGAGCGACCCCAAGAGAGCGCCTGTCTCGTCCTCGTCCCCGCGCGGCCAACCTCCTCTAAGAAGGCCCTGGTCCTTCCTTTTATAGTCGTAAGGAGAGGATCCAGGTGTACAACGGGGGGTGTAGCAGAGTGCTACGTGTCTAGCGGAGAGAGAGCTAGCGCCCTAGGTACATGCCAATGTGGCAGCCGGAGAGGTCTTGGCACCTTGCTGGCGTGATGTCGTGGCTGTCGGAGGAGCAACGGAGCCTGGCGGAGGGACAGCTGTAAGAGCGGTCGAGTCTTTGCTGACGTCGCCTTGCTTCTGTAAGAGAGCTGAGAGCCGCCGTCGTCACAGAGCTTGTGGAGCGCCATCATTGTCCATCTGGCGGAGCTAGCCAGATGGGACGCCGGTCTTGTTCTCCGTGACCCGAGTCGGCTCGGGGTAGGATGATGATGGCGCTTCCTGTTGACGTGGCGGGCCTGCGCCCGAGGTCGAGCGACGTGGGGGCTCCTCCGAAGCCGGGGTCGAGTCTGTCTTCCGTGGCCGAGGCCAGGGCGGAGTCCGAGCCCTGGGGTCGGGCGAGGCGGAGTTTCGTCGTCTTCTGGGGCTAAGCCCGAGTCCGAGCCCTGGGGTCGAGCGGAGCGGAGTTCGCCGTCTTCCGGGTCTTAGCCCGAGTCCGAGCCCTGGGGTCGGGCGGAGCGGAGTTCGCCGTCTTCCGGGTCTTAGCCCGAGTCCGAGCCCTGGGGTCGGGCGGAGCGGAGTTCGCCGTCTTCCGGGTCTTAGCCCGAGTCCGAGCCCTGGGGTCGGGCGGAGCGGAGTTCGCCGTCTTCCGGGTCTTAGCCCGAGTCCGAGCCCTGGGGTCGGGCGGAGCGGAGTTCGCCGTCTTCCGGGTCTTAGCCCGAGTCCGAGCCCTGGGGTCGGGCGGAGCGGAGTTCGCCGTCTTCCGGGTCTTAGCCCGAGTCCGAGCCCTGGGGTCGGGCGGAGCGGAGTTTCCTATGGCGCCTTTGGCCAGGCCTGACTGCCTGTCAGACTCACTCTGTCGAGTGGCACTGCAGTCGGAGTGGCGCAGGTGGCGCTGTCCTTCTGTCAGACTGGTCAGTGGAGCGGTGGAGTGACGGCGGTCACTTCGGCTCTGCCGGGGGGCGCGTGTCAGGATAAAGGTGTCAGGCCACCTTTGCGTTAAATGCTCCTGCAACCTGGTCAGTCGGCGCGGCGATTTAGTCAGGGTTGCTTCTAAGCGAAGCCAAGGCCTCGGGGCGAGCCGGAGGTGTGTCCGCCGTAAAAAGGGGGGCCTCGGGCGAGACGGAAGTCTCTCGAGGTCGGCTGCCCTTGGCCGAGGCTAGGCTCGGGCGAAGCGTGATCGAGTCACTCGTGTGGACTGATCCCTGACTTAATCGGACCCATCAGGCCTTTGTAGCTTTATGCTGATGGGGGTTACTAGCTGAGAATTAGGCGTCTTGAGGGTACCCCTAATTATGGTCCCCGACAGTAGCCCCCGAGCCTCGAAGGGAGTGTTAGCACTCGCTTGGAGGCTTTCGCCGCACTTTTTTGCAAGGGGACCAGCCTTTCTCGGTTGCATTTTGTTCCGGTGGGTGCGCGCGAGCGCACCCGCCTGGTGTAGCCCCCGAGGCCTCGGAGGAGTGGTTACACTCCTTCGAGGTCTTAATGCCTTGCGTAATGCTTTGGCTGGTCTGGTTGTTCCCTCATGCGAACTGGCCGTAGCCCGGGTGCACGGTCGGGGCCCAAGCTCTCGGGCTGGTATGTTGACGCTGTCAACGGTTTGGCCGGAGCCGGGTTTGCGAGAGCAGCCCCCGAGCCTCCGCACAGGGCGAGAGGACGATCAGGGACAGACTCGGCTTTTTTTACATACACCCCTACGTCGCCTTTCCGCAAGGAGGAGGGGGGAGAGCGCCATGTTACCCTCGATGGGCACCGAACATGGTGTCTCCGGTGAGCTGCAAGCGGGTAATCCGAGTGGACGTCCGTGCCCCGTTCGTTGGGGGTCGGCTAGGGGCCCAGAGACACGCCCAAAAGTACCTGCGGGTGATTTGCCGGACCCGGTCCCCTGGCGACGGGGTCCGAGGGCTCGATGCCTCCCTCCGATGGGATTCTGTTACAAGATCGTTCCCACTGGTCTCGGAAATGTCCTAGGGTACCTCGGGAGCGCAGCCCGAGCCTTGGTTATGTATCGAACGTACCCCTGGTCATCCCTCGCTCGGCGTCTGAGGCGACTGTGAACCCTTCGGGGGCCAGCCTTCGAACCCCTGATCAGTAATGGGCGCGGAGCCCGAGTAGCCTGAGGCGGCCATGGAGCCCTTCGGGGGGCTGGCCTTCGAACCCCTGACCAGTAGTGGGTGTCGGGCCCACGCGATCTGAGGCGACTGTTGAACCCCTCGGAGGGCCAGCCTTCGAACCTCTGATCAGTAGGGGGGCTCGGAGCCCGGTTCCTTCACAGAGAAGGATCCTTTTCGGGGTATCCCCCTTTCCTGGTCCCTGTTGCAAGAGATAGAGAAAGAGGAAAAAGGAAAAGGATACGAAATCGAACGACGTGGCGTACCTTTTTTGGCGCGGTTATTACGGCGAAGGCGAAGCGTCGCCCGCTTCTCCTGCCAGAGGCGCCGCGTGTCCCGCCGCGGAGTTAATGCGACGGGGCGAGTGGTTGGCGGGGCAGCCGTTGTGCGTGCGCGAGTCGTTCGAGGAACGGATCACGGGTGCACCGTCTTCACGCCGTGGGAGGAGGCTCTCTTGCTGTCCCAGGATGGGACGCGAGCCTGGCTGACGACGTGACTTCTGCGCCCGCCCGCCTGCCACCGCCATTACTGCTGGCCCACTTTCAGCCGCTTTGACCGTCGCGCCAGGCTGGCGCTGCTGGGTCGCCTCGAGTCGCGGCACAGGCTCCGCGACCGAAGAGGTGCGACGGTGGCACAAGTGGCGGTGCGGTTGCTTGCATGCAGCAACTGGCGCGCTGGTTGCGCGACGCGTGGGCCTGGGCCTCCAAGCCGGCGTGTCAGAAGTCGGAGAAGCGCGTCCACCTGGCGCGGTTGCATGCCGCCTGCATGGCTGCCCGCCCCTTCCGCCCGTTGGTCTGGGCGAAAGTGGGGAATCGCCTGTAACCGCTGGGCGGTTGTGTGCACCGCGCGCGGCGGTTTGGCTTCTTCTGCTTCTGAGCTGGTTTGCATGACATGCGGGACCCAGCCCCCGCGCCGCAGGGGAGGGCCTTGGAGCGTGTTGGAGAAGACTCGGCCCGTGGCGTTTGGGGGCGCACGTAGGGAGAGTCGCCTTTAAAAGGAGGGCGACCCCTTTCGGAAGGCAACCATGTCTTCTTCCTCCCTTATGCGTCGTGTCTTTCCATCTTCCAAGCCCCCGGATGGGGGGTACCCGCCGTCTTTCCGCCTCCTCGTTGGAGGAACGCAACTCCGTGGGAGTTGGTACCTTTCAGCCATCGTTCGGCTTCAAGGATTTTCATCACACAGCCTGGTTGCTCCCCTCCGCCGGTGGTCACCCAAGACGGTGACCTCCAGCTCCTGGATGGGGAGAGGTAAACCAGGCTGTGATCCCGTCCTCAGCATCGGGGGTGTTTGTCATCCTCGCTGGGACGGGGAGCGAGGCGAGCCGGGGCTCTACCTCCTGCGCGGGTTGGCGGACCACCTCCTCTTCCAGCTTCTGGTGGTGGCAATCGCCCTCCCGTGCTGCGACGGAGACGTCCTCCAGTCATGCCGGGGAAGGCGAACTGTTGCTGCCCAGCTAGGATGCAACATTCCGTCCTTTCCCTCGCATTCGCGGCGAGGACGGCAGCGAGGATCTGTCGGAGCGCTTGGGAGCGGCCCGCTCTTTGGCTTTGATGGCTGGTTCGCGTCCCTTGAGCGGGACCGCGAACGAGAGCCCCCTGGTGGCCGCGTCCGCCCGGGACCATGGCTGCTGCTGCAGAGGTCACTGGCGAGCCTCCCGATGTTCGTCGCCCCGCAGGCCCGAGGCCGCTCGTACCCGCGGGGACGGAACCGGAGTTCCGCTTGTGATGGCACCTTGAATGCCAGTGTTTTTGTTCATTGTGGCTGTCGAGGCCTGAACATGTATATAACTTCGGCACGGAGCCGTGTTTTTTCCTTATTTTCGAGCACTAAGTCTCGCCTGTTGATTATCTGAACCGCTTCACCAAGCATGAGTCGCCCCGTGTCAAGGTGACGAGTGAGGTATCCGTATCCCGGAGGCGTAGGAATCCCTCGGCTCGATCGGCCTTGTTGTCTGAGGCTCCTCTAGCTTAGTTAAAGGGACCCCTTGGCCGCTCTTTGATGAGCCGAGGCCAGGGGTAGCGATATCAGTACGAACAGAGGCGGAGTTGGCTCGAAAATGGGAACCTGGTTGGCCGGAGCCTAGCCGGGTTGCCCGTCAGCGGGGGTCGATGTCGGAGTCGATCAGCTGAGGCCTCGGGTCGGGCTGGCGCCCTTGGAAGAGGCTTGGCCGAGGCCCCAGGGGTAACCGGCCGAGCCGCCTGCTCGGGCCGGATTCCCGGAGAAGTCCCTGGACCGCGTCGCCGTCCGAGGCTGGGTCGGACCTCGCTGAAGGCGTCGTCGATGCCGAGGGTGCTACAGCCCCCTTCAGCGTGAAGACCCGAGCCTGCAGGATCAGATCGTCTTGTAGCGTGTGCCTTTTGCGGCCGCCGAGGCCAGAAAACACACCCTCGCTGTGTTGCAAAGCCGCGTCTCCTTTCCTCTCATGTCGAGCATCTAGACTTTCCGTCGGTAATAGGGATGTTTGTGTGGGCGAGAGTTGCTTCTCGCGGAAGGTGATGAGTGAGGTATCCGTATCCCAGAGGCCTGGGAGTCCCTCGGCTCGGTCGGCCTTGCCGCTTACGCGTACTTTCGCCCGTCCATGAGGCTCTGTCACCGATTCAGTCGAGAAGGCTTGAAGGACCGTCTCGGCAGAAGAGCTTCCGGGCGTGAAGACATTCGGTCCGCGGAATCACTTTATCCGAACGCGAGTTACTTATCGCAGAAGGTGATGAGTGAGGTATCCGTATCCCGGAGGCGTAGGAGTACCTTGGCTCGGTCAGCCTTGGCTGCTTACGTGTACTCCGTCGTTTCCAGGATCCGCTTTTCGAAGTAGTCAAAAAGCACGAAAGAAATTCTGCTAAAAAGAGATCCTTTTTCGAGGAAAATTTCGACGCAGAGGGGGTCTCCCCCCTTTTAGCCCCCGAGGGAGGGTCGGGCTTTGCCGAGGCGAGGCCGACCCTTCCTTGATGACTAAACTTTGCGTGGGTGCGAGGTATATGAACAACTTGAAAACATATTAAGGGTAGAAGCGACGTAGCTGTTTGATGTTCCAAGCGTTGCCGTAGATCTCGCCTTGATTGTTGGCCAGCTTGTATGTTCCGGGCTTCAGAACTTTGGCGATGACGAATGGCCCCTCCCAGGGGGGCGTGAGTTTGTGCCTTCCCTGGGCGTCTTGCCGCAGTCGAAGCACCAGGTCGCCCACCTGGAAGTCTCGGGGCCGGACCCCTCGGGCGTGGTAGCGTCGCAGGGACTGCTGGTACCGCGCCGAGTGTAATAAGGCCCTGTCCCGAGCCTCCTCCAGCTGGTCCAGCGATTCTTCTCGGCTAGCTTGGTTGCTTTGATCGGTGTAGGCCCTCGTCCTCGGGGAGCCGTATTCCAGGTCAGTGGGCAAGATAGCCTCGGCCCCGTAGACTAGGAAGAACGACGTGAAACCCGTGGCACGACTCGGCGTCGTCCTTAGGCTCCAGACCACCGAGGGGAGTTCCTTCATCCATCGCTTGCCGAACCTGTTGAGGCCGTTGTAGATCCGAGGCTTGAGCCCTTGTAGAATCATGCCGTTGGCACGCTCTACTTGCCCATTCGACATGGGATGAGCCACGGCGGCCCAGTCCACCCGGATGTGGTGATCCTCGCAAAAATCCAAGAATTTTTTGCCGGTGAACTGGGTACCATTGTCGGTGATGATGGAGTTTGGGACCCCGAAGCGATGGATGATGTTGGTGAAGAACGCCACCGCCTGCTCAGACCTAATGCTGTTCAGGGGTCGGACCTCGATCCACTTGGAGAATTTGTCGATGGCGACCAGCAGGTGAGTGTAGCCCCCGGGCGCCTTCTGCAAGGGACCGACGAGGTCCAGACCCCATACAGCGAAGGGCCAGGTGATGGGTATCGTCTGCAGAGCCTGAGCGGGCAGGTGGGTCTGCTTCGCATAGAATTGGCACCCTTCGCAGGTGCGGACAATTCTAGTGGCGTCAGCCACCGCCGTTGGCCAGTAGAAACCTTGCCGGAAGGCATTCCCGACAAGGGCTTGAGGCGCTGCGTGATGGCCGCAAGCCCCCGAGTGTATTTCTTGCAGGAGTTCCTGACCTTCGGTGATGGAGATGCATCGCTGGAGGATGCCCGAGGGGCTCCGGTGGTAGAGCTCCTCCTCATCGCCCAGCAAGAAGAATGACTTGGCGCGTCGCGCTACCCGTCGAGCCTCGGCTCGGTCGAGGGGTAGCTCTCCCTGGCGGAGATATCGCAGGTACGGGGCCTGCCAATTTCGATCAGGCGTGGCCCCGCTCTGCTCCTCCTCAACGTTCAGTGCCTCGGCCTCGGGGGCCGAGGGTGCCTCGGGCCGAGCCGAGGGTGCCTCGGGCTCGGGCGCGTCGTCGATCTTGACGGAGGGTTGATGCAGATCCCGGGAGAAGACGTCCGGGGGGACCGTCGTTCGCCCCGAGGCTATTTTAGCCAGCTCGTCTGCAGTCTCGTTGTAGCGCCGAGCGATGTGGTTGAGCTCGAGCCCGAAGAACTTGTCTTCCAGGCGCCGAACCTCATCGCAGTAGGCCTCCATCTTCGGGTCGCGGTAGTGGGAGTTCTTCATGACTTGGTTGATGACGAGCTGCGAATCACCGCGGGCGTTGAGGCGTCTGACCCCTAGCTCGATGGCGATTCGCAACCCGTTGACCAGAGCTTCGTACTCGGCCACATTGTTGGACGCCGGGAAATGGAGGCGCAGCACGTAGCGCAGATGCTTTCCGAGGGGCGAGATGAAGAGCAGGCCCGCGCCGGCTCCTGTCTTCATCAGCGACCCGTCGAAAAACATGGTCCAGAGCTCCAGTTGGATCGGAGCCGTCGGCAGCTGGGTGTCGACCCATTCGGCCACGAAGTCCGCCAACACCTGGGACTTGATGGCCTTCCGAGGGGCGAACGAGATCGTTTCGCCCATGATTTCCACCGCCCACTTTGCGATCCTGCCCGAGGCCTCTCGGCACTGGATGATCTCCCCGAGGGGGAAGGATGACACCACAGTTACCGGATGAGACTCGAAGTAGTGTCGTAACTTCCGCCTTGTCAGGATCACAGCATACAGCAGCTTCTGAACTTGTGGGTAGCGGATCTTGGTCTCGGACAGTACCTCGCTGACGAAGTAGACTGGCCTCTGAACGGGCAGTGCATGCCCTTCCTCTTGCCTCTGGACCACAATCGCGGCGCTAACCACCTGAGTGGTGGCGGCGACGTAGACCAAGAGGGCTTCTCCATCAGCTGGGGGCACCAAGACAGGCGCCTTTGTAAGGAGCGCCTTCAGGTTCTCAAGGGCTTCCTCGGCCTCAGGGGTCCAAGCGAAACACTCGGTCTTCCTTAAGAGGCGGTACAGAGGCAGACCTCTTTCGCCGAGGCGTGAGATGAAGCGGCTCAGGGCCGCGAGGCATCCCATGACCCTCTGTACGCCTTTTAAGTCCTTGATGGGTCCCATGTTGGTGATGGCTGCGATCTTCTCCGGGTTGGCTTCGATGCCTCGCTCGGAGACGATGAACCCCAGGAGCATGCCCCGGGGCACCCCGAAGACACACTTCTCAGGATTGAGCTTGACTCCTTTCGCCTTGAGACATCGGAATGTCACTTCAAGATCGGAGAGGAGGTTGGAAGCCTTCCTTGTCTTGACTACGATGTCATCGACGTAGGCCTCGACTGTGCGACCGATGTGTTTGCCGAACACATGGTTCATGCACCGTTGGTACGTCGCGCCCGCATTCCTCAAACCGAACGGCATGGTGACATAGCAGTACATGCCGAACGGTGTGATGAAAGAAGTCGCAAGCTGGTCGGACTCTTTCATCCGGATCTGGTGATACCCTGAGTAGGCATCGAGGAAGGACAGGGTTTCGCACCCAGCGGTGGAATCCACGATTTGATCGATGCGAGGCAGAGGGTAGGGAACCTTCGGACATGCTTTGTTGAGACCAGTGTAGTCTACACACATCCGCCATTTCCCCCCTTTCTTCCTCACAAGCACAGGGTTGGCAAGCCATTCGGGATGGAATACCTCTTTGATGAACCCTGCTGCCATTAGCTTGTGGATCTCCTCGCCTATCACTCTACGCTTCTCCTCGTCGAATCGGCGCAGAGGCTGCCTGACGGGTCGGGCTCCGGCCCGAATATCCAGCGAGTGCTCGGCGACATCTCTCGGTATGCCAGGCATGTCCGAGGGACTCCACGCAAAGACGTCGGCGTTTGCGCGGAGAAAGTCGACGAGCACTGCTTCCTATTTGGGGTCGTGCCCGGACCCAATCCGGATCTGCTTGGAGGTGTCACCACTGGGGTCGAGAGGGACGGCCTTAACCGTCTCCGCTGGCTCGAAGTTGCCGGCGTGACGCTTCACGTCTGGCACCTCCTCGGAGAGGTTCTCCAGGTCGGCGATGAGGGCCTCGGACTCGGCGAGGGCCTCGGCGTACTCCACGCACTCCACGTCGCATTCGAACGCGTGTTTGTACGTGGGGCCGACGGTGATGACCCCGTTGGGGCCCGGCATCTTGAGCTTCAAGTAGGTGTAGTTGGGGACGGCCATGAACTTCGCGTAGCATGGCCTCCCCAGTACAGCGTGGTAGGTTCCTCGGAACCCGACCACCTCGAACGTCAGGGTCTCCCTTCGGAAGTTGGAGGGCGTTCCGAAGCAGACGGGGAGGTCGAGTCGTCCGAGGGGCTGGATGCGCTTCCCAGGTATGATCCCGTGGAAGGGCGCAGCGCCCGCCCGGACAGAGGACAGATCGACGCGCAGGAGCTTGAGGGTCTCGGCGTAGATGATGTTGAGGCAGCTGCCCCCATCCATCAGGACCTTGGTGAGCCTGACGTTGCCGATGACAGGGTCGACGACGAGCGGGTATTTCCCCGGGCTCGGCACGCGGTCGGGGTGGTCGGCCTGGTCGAAGGTGATGGGCTTGTCGGACCAGTCTAGGTAGACTGGCGCCGCCACCTTCACCGAGCAGACCTCCCGGCGCTCTTGCTTGCGATGCCGAGCCGAGGCATTCGCCGCATGCCTTCCGTAGATCATGAAGCAGTCGCGGTCCTCGAGGAACTCTCCTGCTTGGTGATCTTCGTTCTTGTCGTCGTCGCGGGCCCTGCCACCCTCGGCGGGTGGCCCGGCCCTGTGGAAGTGACGCCGAAGCATGACGCACTCCTCGAGGGTGTGCTTGACGGGCCTCTGATGGTAGGGGCACGGCTCCTTGAGCATCTTGTCGAAGAGGTTTGCACCTCCGGGGGGCTTCCGAGGGTTCTTGTACTCGGCGGTGGCGACAAGGTCCGCGTCAGCGGCGTCGCGTTTCGATTGCGACTTCTTCTTGCCTTTCTTCTTGGCGCCGCGCGGAGTAGACGCCTCGGGAGCCTCTTCCGATGGGCGGCCCTGGGGCTGCTTGTCCTTTCGGAAGATAGCCTCAACCGCCTCCTGGCCAGAGGCGAACTTGGTGGCGATGTCCATCAGCTCGCTCGCCCTGGTGGGGGTCTTGCGACCCAGCTTGCTCACCAGGTCGCGGCAGGTGGTGCCAGCGAGGAACGCGCCGATGACATCCGAGTCGGTGATGTTGGATAGCTCGGTGCGCTGCTTCGAGAATCGCCGGATGTAGTCCCGGAGAGGCTCTCCCGGCTGTTGCCGGCAGCTCCGGAGGTCCCAGGAATTCCCGGGGCGCACGTACGTGCCCTGGAAATTGCCGGCGAAGGCTTGGACCAAGTCGTCCCAGTTGGAGATCTGCCCCGGAGGCAGGTGTTCCAACCAGGCGCGAGCAGTGTCGGAGAGGAACAGGGGGAGGTTACGGATGATGAGGTTGTCGTCGTCCGTTCCTCCCAGTTGGCAGGCCAAGCGGTAGTCCGCGAGCCACAGTTCCAGCCTCATTTCCCCCGAGTACTTCGTGATAGTAGTCGGGGGTCGGAACCGGGTCGGGAACGGCGCCCGTCGGATGGCCCGACTGAAGGCCTGCAGACCGGGTGGTTCGGGCGAGGGACTCCGATCCTCCCCGTTGTCGTAGCGTCCCCCACGCCTGGGGTGGTAACCTCGGCGCACCCTTTCGTCGAGGTGGGCCCGACGGTCGTGTCGATGGTGCTTGTTGCCGAGGTGGCCCGGGGCCGCAGGCGCGGTGTTGCGCGTGCGCCCGGTGTAGACCGAGGCTTCCCGCATGAATCGGGAAGTCGCGGCATGAGGTTCCGAGGGATATCCCTGCCTTCGGGAGGCAGTGCTCTCGGCCCGTCGGGCCGCACCGCCTTCCAGGAGATTCTTGAGCTCTCCCTGGATTCGCCGACCCTCGGTGGTTGATGGCTCCGGCATCGCGTGGAGGAGTATCGCTGCGGCTGCCAGGTTCTGACCAACCCCGCTGGATGCGGGCGGCGGCCTGACCCTGACATCGTTGGCGACGCGGTGCTGGAGACCCTGGGGTAGGTGACGTATTTCTCCGGCCGGGGGTTGGCCCGCCCATACCTGCCCGACGTCCCGGCGGATCGTCTCAAGCGCTCCTGTTCCCTCGTCGAGCCTGGCCTGTGCCCCGCGGACTTGCTCGAGCTGTGGGTCGTGACCCCTCGCCGGAACGGGGACCACAGCTAGCTCCCGCGGGATGTCGGCGCGAGGCACGGGCCTAGGAAAATCACCGTCCTCCGGCATGCCAAGGTGGTTGCCTTCGGAGGGATCCCCCAGCTCAACGTGGAAACATTCGCGGCTTGGGCCGCAACCCTCATCGTTGAGGCTGCGGCTTCCGTCGGAACAGTCGGAGAGGCAGTAGTCACATGCGGTCATGAAGTCCCGCATGGCACTGGGGTTGCCAAGTCTAGAGAAATCCCAATAGATGCTGGGATCGTCATCTTCCTCGGACCCGGAGGGCCCGTAGGTCGAGGCGTCCGTCAACCGGTCCCAAGGCGACCGCATACGAAACCTCAGTGGGGTTGCACTCGCCTCAATGAGAGCGCCCGCCAAAGCGAGGTCGCTTGGCGGGTTGAGGCCGAGTCGAAATGACGTAAGATGGGAGTTAGTCGGTACCTTTTGGTCGACGAGGAGCGACGTAGTTACATCGGGGACTGGTTGCACCGTCATCTCAGGGACAAGGGCGACGTCCTGCAAGCTCCTCGCGAGTGCGCCGGCGTCGTCAACATGCTCGGGGTTGGCGTGTCGCGGGGGGAAAGCGCTTGCCTCCGTCTCGAACGCGAGGTCGATGCCCGGCGTGCCTTCCGTCGGGGCGCTGGGGACGTCGATTCGCTCGACAGCCGACGAAGCACGGCCTCCCGCTTGGCCTTGGTTGCCCCGCCTCCTCCTCCGTTGGCGGGGGAGAGGACGAGGCGAGCTCGGATGTTGTTCTTCCACCGCGCGGGGAAGATGTCGCTGATTCCGCCGCCGGCGGGCGGGTTGTCGACCGCCATTGTCGTTGTCGCGCGGCGGTGGAAGGAGTATCATGTCGTAGCTGCCATCGAAGGACATGAACTCAAGACTCCCGAAACGGAGCACCGTCCCGGGCCGGAGAGGTTGCTGGAGACTGCCCATCTGGAGCTTGACGGGAAGCTGTTCGTCAACACGCAGCGTGCCCCTACCTGGCGCGCCAACTGTCGGCGTTTCGAGACCGGGGGGTCCCCAAGCCGACGAGTGAGTGTGCTGCGTGCCCCAGCCCAGATGGGTCGAGCGCGTGGGCGAGCGCGAAGGGGGGAGAGGCGAGGTGGCCGGAGACGGGCGTGAGAGAGGTGGAGATCCCGCGGCCTTCGTGTTCGTCCCGCGCCCAGGTCGGGTGCGCTTGCAGTAGGGGGGTTACAAGCGTCCACGCGGGTGAGGAAAACGAGCGGCCCCAAGAGAGCGCCTGTCTCGTCCTCGTCCCCGCGCGGCCAACCTCCTCTAAGAAGGCCCTGGTCCTTCCTATTATAGTCGTAAGGAGAGGATCCAGGTGTACAACAGGGGGTGTAGCAGAGTGCTACGTGTCTAGCGGAGAGAGAGCTAGCGCCCTAGGTACATGCCAATGTGGCAGCCGGAGAGGTCTTGGCACCTTGCTGGCGTGATGTCGTGGCTGTCGGAGGAGCAACGGAGCCTGGCGGAGGGACAGCTGTAGGAGCGGTCGAGTCCTTGCTGACGTCGCCTTGCTTCCGTAAGAGAGCTGAGAGCCGCCGTCGTCACAAAGCTTGTGGAGCGCCATCATTGTCCATCTGGCGGAGCTAGCCAGATGGGACGCCGGTCTTGTTCTCCGTGACCCGAGTCGGCTCGGGGTAGGATGATGATGGCGCTTCCTGTTGAAGTGGCGGGCCTGCGCCCGAGGTCGGGCGACGTGGGGGCTCCTCCGAAGCCGGGGTCGAGTCTGTCTTCCGTGGCCGAGGCCGAGCCCCCGGGTTGGGCGAGGCGGAGATCGTTCGGCCGAGGCCAGGGCGGAGTCCGAGCCCTGGGGTCGGGCGAGGCGGAGTTTCGTTGTCTTCTGGGGCTGAGCCCGAGTCCGAGCCCTGGGGTCGGGCGGAGCGGAGTTCGCCGTCTTCCGGGTCTTAGCCCGAGTCCGAGCCCTGGGGTCGGGCGGAGCGGAGTTCGTCGTCTTTCGGGTCTTAGCCCGAGTCCGAGCCCTGGGGTCGGGAGGAGCGGAGTTCGCCGTCTTCCGGGTCTTAGCCCGAGTCCGAGCCCTGGGGTCGGGCGGAGCGGAGTTCGCCGTCTTCCGGGTCTTAGCCCGAGTCCGAGCCCTGGGGTCAGGCGGAGCGGAGTTCGCCGTCTTCCGGGTCTTAGCCCGAGTCCGAGCCCTGGGGTCGGGCGGAGCGGAGTTTCCTATGGCGCCTTTGGCCAGGCCTGACTGCCTGTCAGACTCACTCTGTCGAGTGGCACTGCAGTCGGAGTGGCGCAGGCGGCGCTGTCCTTCTGTCAGACTGGTCAGTGGAGCGGTGGAGTGACGGCGGTCACTTCGGCTCTGCCGGGGGGCGCGTGTCAGGATAAAGGTGTCAGGCCACCTTTGCGTTAAATGCTCCTGCAACCTGGTCAGTCGGCGCGGCGATTTAGTCAGGGTTGCTTCTAAGCGAAGCCAAGGCCTCGGGCGAGCCGGAGGTGTGTCCGCCGTAAAAAGGGGGGCCTCGGGCGAGACGGAAGTCTCTCGAGGTCGGCTGCCCTTGGCCGAGGCTAGGCTCGGGCGAAGCGTGATCGAGTCACTCGTGTGGACTGATCCCTGACTTAATCGGACCCATCAGGCCTTTGCAGCTTTATGCTGATGGGGGTTACTAGCTGAGAATTAGGCGTCTTGAGGGTACCCCTAATTATGGTCCCCGACAATATGTGGCGCTTCAACTGAATAATAAGAGGTATCAGTGAATGAATTCCTAAACAACTGAACCTTGCTTCCAGAACTTCATCGCTGCGATCAGTCAAGATGACCTCTTTGCAGAAACGACTGCAATACACCAATAATGCATACAACAAGTCATAATATAGTCAGTTTTCATACAACCAAACAAGGAACATGCAATTTTGCAATGGTGCCAACAAGCAAGTAAACCAAACACAGACCTTTTAAGCAGCAGGTCACCAAATTTGCTTGTACAAGTATCACCAAACAAGAAACACCAAGCCAGAAGCCTTGAGCAAAAGACCTTTGTCAAAGTAAAACTTTAATGTATCTTTCAAACACCATCAATAACATGAGCTAATTTCAGCAAACAATGTGTGCAGTGTTGATAAAAACATCTATGAGCCGTTGATCCTGGAATGGGATTGTGCAAAGCTCTTTTGTGCCCATCATTGAGTTTGTCGCAGTTCTGTTATATTAGTATACAAATTTTAAGTACAAGATATTTTTATTTTTAATATTCAATTTCTATTCCAAATAAATTTTGTAGTGACTTATATGTGTTGAGTCAACATTAATTGGAAAAGGTAATGTTAACTTTTCTTGGAAACGATATAAACTTCTAAAGTTCACTTAAAGCATCAAATAGATTGTAGACTACCAATTTCAAATAGTGGTTATAGATTAAGAAATTTACCTTGTGGATTATATTGCTTTCTTTCACAAAGTGGCAAAATTCAAATATGTTTATGTTATCGATGTCAAGAGAAAAAAAGAATTGGTTTGTGGTCATAGAAGACACGGTGCTACCATCTTGATTGTTGATCAGAACATGTGTGGAAGACCTTGTTAAAACTGCCAAGGTCTGGATGTATCATCAATTCCTAGCTCCCAAAACATTATAAAATCTATTAAGGTATTCATCTAGGTGGGAAAGGACTGCTTTCAGCTACAATCCAAAAGGAAAATGAATACCTGTAAATGCAGTCAGGAGAATGAGAAACAAATGATAAAGTTTGTTTCCTGAACAACACAATTTCACCTGTAAACAGCACATGGCAGAAAAATGCCAGGATCCTAGTTTTTAGCCCAAGTAAACACCAAAAATGTCAATTTAGAAAGCATGCTCAAGTCATGTATGGACTGAATGTTTCCTTCAAAACAAAAATTCTAAACCTGAACCAGATGAAATCATATATAGAATCTTATAATGTGCCATACAACCCCATAGGCAAGCTAAGCTAACTCCACCACTAAAAGACCCTCTTTGTTTAGGCCCCTTTATATGCCAAATAAATTCCTAAATCTCCCTTTTATGCTTTGACAATAGTACTGAATGAGCATCAGGCACACAAAATACAGAGCTATATGCCAGTTATCTTCCAGCAAAAATCATAATTAATGGATGGCGTGGAATGTAGATGTTTATGTTCATTGAATGAAACACAAATCAATACAGTTTCAACTAAATATAATGACCTATGGCACTAGGCTTTCACCTAATTATTTAAAGCAGCATCATTTAATACACTTTATTTTGGTCCTTTGCCTATCTTTTCCACGTAGGAATCTTTGTACTCCATAATGAATGGATTCTGGACTATCGCGATGAGCTGCATCTCCATCAAAATGAAAACTAACAGTACAGACAAATGCCCTAAAGCTCCATACACATCAAGGGGAATTAAGAGCATAATGCAATGCGACACAAAATAAAATAGATCAAACCCGAATCGACCTGGAAGAGATGCCCTCTGTATGTCAAGGAAGATGAATGTCTCCTCTATCCTTGTGTGCTCCAACATCAACTACATTACGTCCTCGTGCCACTTGCCGAGACTCCTGTTCTTAGCAACCTCCCATATTGCTCCTCCCCTTCCTGGACTTCTTCACCTCCTTGACCATCTCCGCCACCTTCATCGCCACGCCCTCGAGGAGCCGCTTCCGCGTTGCCCTATTGCAGCAGCACCAGCTCGGCGACCTCCGCGACGCAACGCGCGACCTACCCTTGAACCAGGCATCCACTTGGTGCAGTAGCTCGTCGGATGTGTCACATACCTCCAAGTCGGTGTTGGAGAGACGGAGCACGGAGCGGCCGAGCGTGGTCGCCTCGGAGGGCGTGAGGTGGAGGGGCGCCGACGCCTTATAGAGGAGCGAGACGCGGAGGTGACACATGTCACGGATAGACGCCAGGGGGAGTTTCCATGAAGGCGATAGATCTCGCTCGCCGACGACGAGAGCGAGGGGAGGCCGGGAGGAAGAAAAGCGGGTGCGCGGTGTCCTGCAGTGACGGTAGTCCCCGGGCCTCCTGGGTGGAGTGTGGGAGGTCAGAGGTGCAGGTGCTGGCTCGCTGGCTTGTGCAGGAGAGAGAGAGAGTGGAGGTTCGGACTTCAGAGCTTAGTTGCATAAGAATTTCGGGTCCGGACGCTAGATATGGACGCGTGTCACGATGGATGTGCGGTGACATCCGTGAAGCCCGGAGAGCGTAGCAAAACGGGTCATCTTTTAATAACTCTGACTAGTGACTAAGGCGCGCCTAGCGCGCGTCAATTTGTATAGTTTTATAGAAAAGGAGCAGGGGTATAATGATTTATGTTCAATTTTGACAATAGTTTGAACGGCTGATATTTACACATGTATTGCTTGAAACAATGGAATACTTTTACTAAGCAGTTAGTGATCCAAAGGATAAGTATACATGTGCGTGTTGTACTTTACAAATCAACAGCGTATAGTCTTTCAGTCCTAATTAAGTGGGTCGCCATCCAAATTAGATACAAGCTATACTACCCTATCTGTTTCTAGCGATTAGTACCACAATTGAAGGGTGATTTATATGTATATTTAGTTACAAAAGGGTTGATCAAACTGATAACAAGAGTTGACCAAAAATGTATAGAAGAGTTGAATCTCAATTAGTCTGATGTGATTCATATGTCTTGGGGGTCCTTTTGGTCTGTGGAATCATTGATTTTTTTAGGGGTCCTTGTTTGAGCCTGCTAAATAAAATGTAGAATATTAATAATCTTCCTGATCGTTATGTAATGGAGTACAAACATACGGCCTGTAAATGCATGAGTACAAACAGTAGACATTGATGATGGATACAAGATAACTACGTAGAAGGTTACCTTTTTTGAGGAGACTGAAGAGGAGCATTGACTTTTTTTACCTTTATCAGTTTTCTGTAGTTGTTAAATTGGAATGAGTGAGTTGTACATAAATGCATTTAAATGTTTATCGAACTCACATGATAGTGGAAAACAAGAACTTAGATGCATTTAAGCTATAGAGGGTGGAAACTGTAGTTTTTCGGATAGTGAAGGAAATTATAGGGTATGGGAAAACACAAAACAGTTGTAGATGCATTGAAGGAGCAGGAACTGTAGGGTATGGAAAAAAGGTCAAAGAAATTGTAGTGAGGTTGAATTAAATGAGCAGGAACTTATTTCAAAGTTTAAATCGGGAGGTTATTTAAGTGGCAATAGATCAAATGATATCTACTACTCAGGCCTTCATAATGAGTTGTTTGAAGACTGTTTTATTTGAGCAAACAGATAAGAGGAGTAATTATGCATGACATTGTCGTTGTAATTCGTAATGTTATCAAACTGAGCAGGTACATAAATCTTAATCTTTACAAAGCAGGTAGTTAGAAGTAAATATGACACAGTAAGAGGTACAATTGGTATGTGAAAAAAACAAACACTTTGCTTGTAGGCTCAAAAAAATCCTTAAATACTAAAGAAGAGCAAAGAGACCTGAACCTTAATGTAGTATAGCAGATAAAATACAAAGCTAGGGGAAAAACATAGCACTTTCAATCCGAACAAATAAAGCAGAAAAGAGAACAATGATTTGGTATTCTTATAATGACCAAATGGACTTATGCAGATCAGAATTCTATGAGATGCGTTATTGTGGAATATAAAGTTTGGCAGTTTTGATTGAACTATGCTCTTATACATCATAAAAAGAAACAGAAAGAAAAGAGAAGAGTGCGCAAAAGTATAGTTCAATTAATTTTTTTTCTAATGGCTTTCATCAATTCACTAAAAGGGACGAAAAAAGAGGATTACAATGAACTTGTATACATGTAAATATATAGAACTCAAATAAAGTAAATATAGATCAGTAGTAGGAGCATTTGTAAAGTATTTATTTAGTTAAAATTTGAATGGTTAATTGATTTATAAAAGGGCAAATAACGATGTTAACATCGTTAGATAAATAATGTGCTTCGTATGCATAAGAGATATTTGGAGATTAAAAAGTCAATTTAGATCTTTTCTATTCTTTAATAATGGTATCAATTGAATCAAGAATGATCTAAAGAAGAGAAATGGTTAGGGAACCTTGCTGTGGGTTTACAGGTTAGCTATATCATTGCTGAAGAAATGGTATAGTTTCACTTGCCAAATAGATTGAGTTTTGGTTCCTTTTCACAAGACTGTAAGAAACATTGCAGCAATTCAATATAAAAACAAAATTAATTTTTTTGCAGAAAGAAGCATACCGGGGAATTCATATTGGTATTACTGTTATTGAACCGACTGTAAGATATACTTTAGCAATTCAATATAAAAACAAAATCAAGATTTGTGCTGAAACAAGGATAGTAGAAAATTTATATTAGTATTTGTGTTATCGATCTGTGATCATATTAAAAACTGCTTTGCAATTCGAAATAACAGAGAAGATGGATTGTAAAAAGAAGCAAAATGAAGGAGCTCATATTATTATTATTGCTATTCAGCTACAGGCACTATAAAAATTGTTTCACAAACCAGTTGATGGAGAAACTGAGAAACCGTAGTGTTAATTATAACAACACCGTGACCTAGGAGCACTCGCAGTGGATCCCCTTTAGCCTAGCTCGGTCATCAAACACCACTTCATATTTCAAGACTTCCATTTACATGAAAAGTTTTGAATTAAGAAGGGGATAGTGCAAATAGAGTACCTTCAAAGTAACTGTTGGACGATCATAGATGCATATAAAGCTTTCTTCATGATGTTGCAGACATTCAAGATTGTGTCATAATGCACCTATAACAGCTATAGTTCCCTACATACCTAGAAGTGAATAATAAATAAAAGATAGGGGTGAATTACTTTCCATATCACGAAAGAAGAGATACTTTGAATTGATGGAATGACTTGCAATTTGGAATTTGGAACAAAAATGCATTGTAATTTGGAACATGAAACTAGTAGTCTAAAACAGAGGGTAAGAAATTCAATTATCACACTAGTTTAGTTCCTAAATCAAGGATCACGATAATGGAAAATAAAATTGGTATTACTGAAGATCCTATGCATCGAACAATCAGATCAAAATGCCAAGGATAAGTTTGGAGTCATCGAACATGATAAATCAAAATTATCAAAATCTTAAACATAGAACCAGATTGGAGCAGCCACTACATTGTAAAGACATGTAGTTGTGTTACACATGTGTATAGAAGAACAATAAGCATGCCTCGTTCAGATATATGCACTGTTCTTTGTTTTGAATGAAAGGACAAAACATATGTACTGATACCAGGTTGTATCTTGTATGTTCCATGTATGAGAGTGTAATCTTCCCAACTTGCCACACGACTGCAAGCGTCATGTTCGTGCATGGCTGACCAGAGTAATTGATGAACTCAAAGAATATGAAGTCAGTTAGCCTGTGAAAGTAAGACTATGCAGGCACAGATGATCTTGCTTCTCTGGAAGCGCCATATATAGTCTGCATTCTGAAAAGGCATCAATTAAACCGTTATACCAATCGAAAAATGGAGAAATTGAGAAGAAAAAATCTTATCTGAACAAAAGAAAAATATATCCCTCATTGTTTGTTAACCTTACCTATCACATTCAGATCAGCCTGTATCATCTTGAGCTTGTATCGAACAATCAAATCAAAATGCCAAGGTTAAGTTTGGAGTCATCGAACATGATAAATCAAAATTATCAAAATCTTAAATACAACCAGATTGGAGCAGCCACTACATTGTAAAGACATGTAGTTGTGTTACACATGTGTATAGAAGAACAATAAGCTATAAATAAATAAAAATTAGTATTTGCAAGTTAGAGTGATCAAGTACAGGTGTTGTTCTTGTTAGATAAATATGTAAGAGGCTAAGAAAGATAGCATATTTACAGGCGACTGCCGTTAACGCACTAATTTTTTGGCGAGCAGGGCGAAGCGCTCACCAGACGGCCTTGTCGGTGGAGATGGCGCGGAAGAGCGGAAGCGATTTGCCGACGGCGGCGACGCAGCAGCAGGTTAGAGCGACGCTATTGGTGTCGGGAGCAATGGCGGGCAGGGGGCAAGGCGTCGAGCGGTGGGGGAGAGAGACGGCCACCAAGCCATGGGATTATGGGAAGGAGACTGGGAGAGGGATCTGGAAGCTTCGGGACCAATCCCAGCAAGCAAAATGGACGAGGGGAAGGGAAGAGAGCTCTTCGGGAAGGGGAATGTGGAGGGGACGACGAGCCCTAGCAAGGAAAACGAATGGGGGAGAAGGGGAAGAGCCGTCGCGCTTACCGGGACTGTTGGAGCACTGACGGCGGGGTCTGGAGCCTTGTCGCCGGAGTCGCGGGCGGGCGAGGAATGTCGCCGCAGTCGCAGACGAGCGAGGAAGGGTGGGTATGAGGGGAGGGAGTGTGAAATGCAGGAAGGAGACAGAGAGAGAGAGGATAGGAGAGAAGAAGCGTCACGAAGCCTCCACACACAAGTGCACGCGAGAGAATAGGAATCGTTGATCAACGATCGAACGGTCAAGAAAATTCGGCCGACGTGGATAGGCTCTCTGGCCACGTTTCCTTGCTGCTTTAATAATAAGGAAATGCCAGACTATTCGGTAAGGAGGTGGTAAAAAGCAGGGTAGTCCATTTATTAAATCATAAAGAACATGCAACCTAATGCAAGACAACATAGGGTATTATGATGTTTAGCTACATAAACCGGTATAAATCATTATCTTTGTGTTCAACGTCGAGTTTGGTCAGTGTCGAAATCCACCAATTCATACTCTAGGTAACTAAATAGATTGATTGTCATCAAACACTGACAACTAACGTGCTAGGTAGGAGCCTTTCATTGAAAGAGCGATCGAAAACTCAATGTATCTCATCAAGTTCCCAATGGAATCAACCTTCATGTTTAGATCTTGGACGTGTACAGAGGACAACTCTAGCACGCTTCATTAACACCAAGTTGAGACCACAATGGCCCAAGCTTTCCTGCCAACTCAGAGAGACAATGGAATACCTCACTAGGAATTTCGATAAAATTTAGATGACAAGTTTGACTCTAGCATGATCAACTTTTTTTCAAAATCTGATTCGACTACGAGCACCAGTCCAACTCATACACGACCAAATATTCCAAGTTGGGTGATTACAATCCAAGCCTAGTTAGATTCCCTCACAAACTCAACAATATCACATCAATCTACCAAAAGGTTATCACAATTCTTATCCTATCCACTCTTAGGCCATAGGAGGGATACAAATAAGAAGTCCCACTAACAGGCCCCAACAAGGCCTAGTCCTTACCACCAAATCAGATAAAAAATAATAAACTACTCAAGAATCCAACTACTCAAGAGTGACCCCACTTCTTCGCATGTAGTCTCCTTCATGGATCAGTTATCATACTAGGCCGGAGTCACCCTCATAGCTATTAAGATCATTACCCTGCATTTTCAAGAGCACAAGCAGCTATGATCTTAGCCGGGAGATCTTTGTTTA
Source organism: Zea mays (assembly GCF_902167145.1). Classification (NCBI taxonomy): domain Eukaryota; kingdom Viridiplantae; phylum Streptophyta; class Magnoliopsida; order Poales; family Poaceae; genus Zea; species Zea mays. The sequence goes on along the minus strand of NC_050100.1, from coordinate 23,946,843 downwards.
AGAACGAGACATTAACCCCGAGGACACGGAAGAAGAGGATGATACCTTTATTGATTAGCAAAGCATAATTGGGAAGATAAAGATTGAGAAAGCTACTTGGACACACAAGAACATGTAGCACGCACAACAACGCCTTTGCACCAAACTTCACCGAGAAACACTCGACCAGTGCATAGATGGAGATCGGTGTCGTGAAGAGGCTAAGCAACAACACGACGACTGCTTGGGAGGCTCCACAATGTGCAAATCTTGACTCAAAATTCCAACAAGTTAAGGGCACAAAATGTACGACAACTTTGAGGCTAATGTCATTTTCATTGCAGATGTGCTACATCAAGAACCCAATCTACCTCCTTAGTACGAGCGACTTAAAGTTGTGATAGAATCGACATACTGATGCTTCATAGAGCATGATAGACTTAGTCCTACGCAACACCCACTTAGTCACATTAAAGCAGAAAAAGAACTCAAAAGGGTCAATGAGTAATGACCATAATCTGACTCAGGGCAGTTAGCATCAAAATAGGGAGCCTATGCCACCATGAGCCTAACTAACACTAGGACAACCTACACGATTAACAACCTACACGATTGATAATATCAACCCAGACTAAAGGATGTATATTAGTCTCAGTTGGTGTTATGGACCTGTTTGTTTTCGCTTATAATCTGCTTATGGATGAAAACAAGCGAGAATCCCACCAAATGTTTATATTATTTTCACTTCTCACAGAATCGACAGTTCACATGTTGAACTAATAAGAGAGAATCGAATAATCATGAGAATCTTCGCTTTTCCACGAATCTAAACTTAGTGGGGAGAAGCTTAACCACGATTGGACTAAGGGATATATAGTCTCGAATGGAACTAAAATCCCTTTTCCAACTAAGACTTTGTTCGGTTATTGGTATTCCATGTGGATTGAAGTGTATTGGATGGGATTGGGATGAATTTTGACTTGCTATGGATTTAATTCGACTCAATCCCACCTAATCCACATGAATTAACGCAAAAACGAACAAGCCTTGAGAGTATAACCACATTTTCTACTAGTCTTTGTCTCTATAGTATGAAAGCGTGCTTACTTGTCTTTTTCATTATGGGCGCCCTACAAAGGATATTGATTATTGATCCACGAAGATTTCTTTGGAAAACATATATCAAAATTTAAAATATCACTTTAAAAAGAGATGACAACAAAAGCGTGTATCATTCATTGCTCCTTCGTACTTATAATCAAATAATTACAAACTTAGGAAAATACTACAAACTTGTATAGTTGAGTTACAGTGTTAGGCTGTCTCTAGCAATGTCCTCTAAAATTTATCCCCTAAAGAAATATTCTCTGTCTTTTACATCACATTCTAAAAGATTATGTCTTCTATATCTTCATTCTGCTAAATATAGAGTACAGGAGCTTATAACAGATGCTGTTGGAGAGAGTCTTAGACAGGGCATTTGATTGATAATCAGTACTCCGTTCTGGGTAATTTACACCACTTGATATCAGCCTATTAGGGCTGCTACACGATTTTAGAAAATGATTTGCATGCATATATAGCATCCATGGGTAGAACAATCGTCCCCTTAGGACTCGGGACTCCATTAGCCTTTTTCTCAAAAAAGAGCCTACCTTTGTTTAGGAAACTAAAAACTTTATTAATTATTCAGAAACAAAGTTGCCCTAAGCAATTGGCACCCTAAATCTCCATGCAGCTGAGAGGCTTCGTACGCTTGGGCTGTCTCCAGCAACCTTAAGAACAAAAGCCATAGAATAATCCCATTCCTGCCGCTGTCAAGGAGTCCATATCACCCATCGCGTATATCGCATCTCTTTTCCAGCCATCCCAGTGCACAATTCCTTGGTTTCCTTTTCGTCCTACGCCTTGTGCGTGTCATCAGTGCTTTGGTTGGCACTTGACAGTAGGATTAGAAGAGAAGAAGAAGAAGAAAAAATGAGCACATGACACGAAAGTGACGAGGGGGGGTCGGTGCCAGCCACCGAACAGGCGAAATATGGGCCGTGGGTGGCGGCCTTTTCCGGAGCGCCTTTCGGCTTCGTTTGGGTAGCTTTACGCTACGCCAACGCCCAACGCCTCCACCGTGCCAACATTTCTCGCCGTCGTTCTACGGCACCTGCTTGCTTCGCTTTCCCTCAGCCCCCTCGACGCCTCGCCAGCCCACCGATCCTGTCTGCACAAGACACACCTTCCTTTTCGCTGTATATTCACCTGTTGCTTTTCAGAGCAAGAGCTGGAGAAGTGACCAGCTTATTCACCAAGCAAATTATGCAGCGCTAATTCGTTTGCAAAGCATCTCCTTGCGCAGAAGCAGAACCGCCTCCTTCCGCTCACGTGGTGGTATTAACTTTGATCAACGAACAAAACTGGGTTCTCCGGTAGGCATAGCATATATATATATATATATATATATATATATATATATATATATATATATATATATATATATATATATATATATATATATATATATATATATATATATATATATATATATATATATATATATATATATAGCACTAAGACCATTAGACCAATGTGCATCTATCTCTTGACAAAAAGGAAAGAGTGAGTATGAGCAAAAAGAAACCAAACGAGTATGAGGAGTGTACTGGTAAATCTAGAGCCAATCTCTCCAACAACCACGACAGGCTGATAAATGGAAGAACCTAAGGTGTTGTTTGGTTCACAGGCTATAATATAAATGACAACGGTAATAATTTACGCTTGAGTGCCAGCGACAATAAATCTGAATAGACGTCTGGTATTAGTTTTCAGTGTGGCAGTATCTGATTACAGTTGGACTTAACAAACATGTTTTAATGTTATCTATTACATTTATGTGAACCAAACGACACCTAAACTGTTTCTAATAATTGATTATGGCATTGGTTCTCAACTGTAACTGCATTTTTGTACTACAAAACGAACACTCAGACCCAACCACAGGGAAGAAAAGACGCAACCGAAGTAAGGTGTATGAAGACACAACCAAAGCAGCGAGGGAGAGTAACCTGATTGTGGCTGGTACATTTGATCGACACAAAATTGTTGGCTACGGCGAAACAGCTATAGGAGCAACACGCAGCACCTTCTATATCAGCATTACATAGTACCCCTAGTCGCCTGTATTTTACAAGGTGCCGGACTGATGTCTCTCCATTCTCCATCAGAGAAGTGTGCCAAGCACAGTTGACGACAACATCCTCTTCTACTGTTACTTTTCCGACACACCACCCAATAAGCAATATGTTCATCAGAAGTGGCACCTGAAGCCATGTTGAGGGCGACAGGTTCAAGTTCCCCGGTGGTGGCACTATGTTCCTGCGGGGTACTGATGCCTACATAGACATCGATAAGAGCTACTTCAACAGGCTAGGTAAACAGTCCGAGCTCTGTAAAAAAAACCCGTGCAAACAAAGATTTCTAGTGGCGGTTTTTAAGGAATCGACATTACAAATAGCACTGATGGTTGATAACCGAAACCGTCTGTAAAAATTATATTCTACCGTAGGTTTTGAGCTCTTTTGTACTAGTGGTTGACACAGGTTGCGGGGTAAGCGTGGTAGAACACCTTGGGGTTCAGGTTCTAGAGATGTGCATTGTGATAGGTGCTTATGCTTGTGCTGTTGAAGGTTGCTAGTTGGGGAGCTTAGGATGTGTTTGGTTTGAGTTCGAAGTGGGATGGGGCGGGGGCGACACCGTCCCCTTGTTTTTTTAGATCACGCCGCCACTAAAAACTACTCTGGTGTTTACCTCGCCCCTACATGACTCTAATCCAAACACTATAGAAACTGTGACCACCCCTCCCATGCCACTATGTACATCCAACCAAACACACTATTACTTGCTGAAGAGGAACATCATCGCTATGTCGTTTGCGCCAAGAGACAAGCACGAGGCTCAGGTGCAGTTCGCACCGCATGCAAAGAGGCATCCCTGCCATGATCGGTGTGATGGGGAAGCACCGATTGCCTTACTGTATATGGGAAGTAGTATATTCTTTACAATATAAAGGCCCTCATGATGTGTTTTTTATTTGCTAAATTCTTCAGGTGCGATATAACCGATATCCTCTTGGAGATGGACAAAATACTAAGACCATTTGTAGCAGTTTACTCATACACATACCTATATTGAAACTACACTCTATAAACAGTACAATCTACAATGTAAAATGATGCAAAACGATGTTTTAGTGGTCATATAGGTGCAATGTACAATAGTTCACACATATGATCACCAAAAACACTTTTTGCGCCATTTTGCACTGTATATTGTATTGTTTGTAGAGTGTAGTTTGAATATAGGTATGTATATGGGTAACTTGCAAAAAAATAGTCTAAGCCATGAGGGCACTACTATCATCTCTGACACAATCACGAGAGTCCAGACAATAACCAAGCGAATGCAGTGGGAAAGCCGCGTGATGGACCACGAGGACGTACCCTTCAACCCAGAGAAGGTTCTCATGGCGTCTAAGACGTACTGGACTGTCGAAACAGAGGAAGAGCATTAGCAGCACACTGGCGATCACACAGCTCACTGATAGCCTGAACCAAGCTTGTTCTACCAGCTGTGAGGATGGCATCAGGGCTATGCCAACGTAGTGTAGTGTAGTCTTGGCTTCGAAGCGGTGATGCTAATACATAACTGTTTCACTCTTGGTCCAGATACCGTAAGAGAAAAAACTACCTTGCTAAACTGAAATTTGGGGAGAATGTGGTGAACAGTAGCAATGATAAGGCTGAGGCCCTCCTCGATTTCTACACTAATCTTATTGACACATCACAACCCTGTGGTAGGTCCATTGATCTTGATGCTTTGGGTATTCATAGCGTGACCTCACTGGGCTTGAGACCCCATTTTCACTTGAGGAAGTGTGGAACACTATTAAGCTTTTTCTTCTGACAAGGCCCTCGGAGCTGATGGGTTCACCAGTCGATTCTATAAATCTTGTTGGACCATTATAAAGGACGATGTCATGCTGGCCTTTGATGTAATCTGGAGGAGGAATTTTAGGATTTTTCGCTTCCTCAATACAGCCTATACTACGCTTTTGCCAAAGGAGGACTATATTATGGCCAAGGATTTCAGGCTTATCAGCCTCATACACAGCTTTGTGAAACTTCTCACTAAAGTTCTGGCTAATCGTTTGAGAGACCACATGAATGAGATTGTTTACAAGAACCAAAGTGCGTTTATTAAGGACCGTTTTAAACAAGACAATTTTATGTTGGTTTAGCAAACTGCAAGATTTCTTCTTGCCCAAAAGCAGCCTAGAATTTTACTCAAGCTAGATATTTCAAAGGCATTTGACTCTGTTTCCTGACCCTTCCTTTTAGAAGTGTTGCTAGGGCTAGGTTTTGGTCCTGTTTGGAGAGATATTGTCGGTGGGCTTCTCATGACTTCCTCTACCCCAATCCTCCTTAATGGTATTCTAGGAGATTTTATTGCTCATAAGAGGGGGTGAGGCAAAGAAATCCCTTATACCCTTGTTGTTTATAATTGTGATGGACATCCTTAATCACTTGGTGACAACTGCTGCTCTTGAAGGCCTTCTCTAGCCCCTCTCTTTGTGGTCTGTACAACCTCGTATTTCTCTATACGTTGATGATGTGGTGTTGTTTTTAAGACCAGTTGCTGCAGAACTGAACATGGTTATTCGGATTTTGGAATTATTTGGAGAAGCTACAGGGTTGAAAGCTAATGTGCAAAAAAGCAATGTGGCCCCCATCCAATGCACTCAACTGGAAGTCCAAGAAGTAATGGATTGTTTCCCTTGTAAGATTGAAGAGTTTCCTATCAAATACTTGGGCTTACCACTTTCTGTTAAGAAGTTGTCAAAGAATCAACTTCAACCCATCATAGATCGGCTAGCTGACCTCTTGCCTGGATAGAAGGTCGGCCTAATGGCGAGGGTTAGGCAAGCCACTACAGTCCAGTTTGTGCTCACGACAATAGTTATCTATCACGCAATGGCGCTTGACTTGCCTAAATGGGCTCTCAGAGCCATTGATAAGATTAGGCGGTGTTTTCTTTGGAGAGGTTGTAAAGAAGCCAATGATGGTCACTACTTGGTTGCTTGGCGCAAAGTCACTAGGCCAGATGAGCTAGGTGGCCACGACATCTTTGATATCTATTGTCTGAACTGGGCATTAAAGGTTAGGTGGCTTTGGCTTGCTAAGACTGACCCAAGCAAGCCTTGGTATGATCTACCCTTTAAATCAAATGGGATGGTTCAGGCCATGTTTAATCATGTCATGGATTCAGTCTTGGTTGATGGTCACACTATTTTGTTTTGGAAAGACATATGACATCTGGGGAAACATGAAAGGGAAATAGGGTCAAACCTTTTCCTAAATGATTTTTGTGGTTGAAATGCCTAACACAAATAATTGGACTAACTAGTTTGCTCTAGATTATATATTCTACAGGTGATAAAGGTTCAACACAAACCAATAAAAAGATCCAAGTTAGGGTTCAAAAAGAAAGGAGCAAAAGAAACCGAAGAGAACCCTGGTCTGGCGCACCGGACAGTGTCCGGTGCACTAGGGGCCGTACAGACAGAACTCTTCACCTTCGGGTTTCTGAGGGGCCGCTCCGCTATAATTCACCGGACTGTCGGGTGTGCCACCGAACTGTCCGGTGCACCAAGTGGAGCAACGGCTCCCAGCGCAACGGTCGATTTCAACGATCACTGCCAAACGCTACAGTGCGCAACAGTGCGCGCCAGAGTCAGAGCGCACCGGACACTGAACAATAGTTGTCCGGTGCGGTACCGGACGATCCGGTGCGACATGAAGTCAACGCTCCAACGGTCGAAACCATCAGAACGCTAATGGTTGGGTGACGTGGCTGGCACACCGGACAGTGTCCGGTGGCGCACCAGACTGTCCGGTGCACCCATCGACAGACAGCCTCCCCAACGACTGAATTGGTGGTTGGGGTTATAAATACCCTCAACCACCACCACTCCAAGCATCCAAGTTTTTCAGACATCTCATTCAATACAAGAGCTAGTGCAATCAATACAAGACACAATTCAAAAGAATCAAAGCCTCTCCAAGTCCCAATTCACTCCAAACTCCTAGTGGCTAGAGAGAGAGTTTTGCTTGTGTTCTTTGAGCTCTTGTTCTTGTATCGCTTTCCTCCTTCCTCACTCTTGTTCCCAAGTGTTTTGTAAGCAAGGCAAGGGACACCAATTGTATGGTGGTCCTTGCGGGGTCTAAGTGACCCATGAGAATCAAGGAGAAAGCTCACTCGGTCTAAGTGATCGTTTGAGAGAGGGAAAGGGTTGAAAGAGACCTAGTCTTTGTGACCACCTCAACAGGGACTAGGTTCTTTGGAACCGAACCTCGGTAAAACAAATCATCGTGTCATCATCTCTATTTCTTTGATTAATTTGTTTTCCCTCTCTTTTGGAGTCGATTTTATTTCTAACGCTAACCCCGACTTGTAGTTGTGCTTTAAGTTTATAAATTTCAGTTTCTGCCTATTCACCCCCCTCTAGGCGACTTTCAATTGGTATCAGAGCCCGGTACTTCATTAAGAGTCTAACCACTCGAAGTGATGTCGGGAGGATCCGCCAAGAGGGAGATGGAAACGGTCACAAGCCGTGGGAATGCTCCATCAAGGGAGTCCGGCACCAAAGGAAGGGAGGACTCACCTTCCCGCGTCAAGTCGCATCGTAGTGGCGACAAGAAGAAAAAGATGAAGAAAGTGGTCTACTACGAGACCGATTCTTCGTCGCCATCCACCTCCGGCTCCGACGCTCCGTCCGTCACTTCTAAGCGCCATGAGCGCAAGAAGTTTAGTAAGATCCCCCTATGCTATCCCCGCATTTCTAAACGCACTCCTTTACTTCCGTCCCATTAGGCAAACCACCGATTTTTTACGGTGAAGATTATTGTATGTGGAGTGATAAAATGAGGCATCATCTAACCTCACTCCACGCTAGCATTTGGGACATTGTTGAGTTTGGAGCGCAGGTACCATCCGTGGGGGGATGAAGGCTATGACTCGGGCACTTCAACTCCCAAGCCACTACTATACTCCTCGCCTCTCTATGTCGAGAGGAGTATAATAAGGTGCAAGGATTGAAAAGTGCCAAGGAGATTTGGGACATGCTCAAGACCATGCACGAAGGAGATGAGGTGACCAAGATCACCAAGCGGGAGACGATCGAGGGGGAGCTCGGTCGATTCATCCTCAACCAAGGAGAGGAGCCACAAGCTATGTACAACCGGCCAAGACCTTGGTGAATCAAGTGCGCAACCTCGGGAGCACCAAATGGGATGACCATGAAATGGTCAAGGTTATTCTTAGATCACTCGTATTTCATAATCCTACTCAAGTTCAATTAATACGTGGTGATCCTAGATATAAGCTAATGTCTCTCGAGGAAGTGATAGGAAAGTTTATGAGCTTTGAGTTAATGATCAAAGGCTCCAAACAAATCGTCAAGCGAGGCGGCACCTCCACGCCCGAGGTGCAACCCGTCGCATTCAAAGCGACCAAAGAAAAGAAAGAAGAGTCTACATCAAGTAGGCTCCCCATCGACGCCTCCAAACTCGACAACGAGGAAATGGCGCTCATCATCAAGAGCTTTTGCCAAATCCTAAAGCAAAGGAGGGGGAAGGATTATAAACCCCGCTCCAAGAAAGTGTGCTACAAGTGTGGTAAGCCCGGTCATTTTATTGTTAAATGCCCATTATCTAGTGATAGTGACAGGGGTGACAACAAGAAGGGAAAGAGGAAGGAAAAGTAAAGATACTACAAGAAGAAGGGCGGCGATGCCCATGTATGCCGGGAATGGGACTCCGATGAGAGCTCCACTGACTCCTCCTCTGACGAGGACACCGCCAACATCGCCGTCAACAAGGGCCTCCTCTTCCCCAACGTCGGCCACAAGTGCCTCATGGCAAAGGACGACAAAAAGAAGAAGGAAAAATCTAGAGCCTCCACTAAATATACAATATCTAGTGATGAGGGTAGTTCTAGTGAAGATGAGGATGATTTGCTTAGTCGTTTTGCCAACCTTAACATGCAACAAAAGGAAAAACTAAATGAATTGATAGGTGCCATTCATGAGAAGGATGAACTCTTGGATAGCCAAGAGGAATTCCTTATTAAGGAAAATAAAAAACATGTTAAGGTAAAGAATGCTTATGCTCACGAAGTAGAAAATAATGAAAATTTGACTAAGGAGCTTAGCAATTGCCATGACACTATTTCCAACCTTAGAAATGAGAACGGTAATTTACTTGCTAAGGTTGAAAAATCAAATGCTTGTCATGATTCAATTGTCAATCTTAAAATGATAATGCTCGTTTGATTGCTAAAATTGATAAATTGAATGAATCAATTACTAGCCTTAAAATTGAAAATGCTAGTTTAACTCCAAAGGCTAAAGATTTAAATGTTTGCAATGCTTCTATTTCCAATCTTAGAAATGAGAATGCTATTTTACATGCTAAGATTGATGAATTAAATGTTTGCAAACCATCTACATCTAGTGTTGATCATGTCTCTATTTGTACTAGATGTAGAGATGTTAATGTTGATGCTATTCATGATCACCTAGCTTTAATTAAAGAACAAAATGATCACATAGCTCAACTAACTGCTAAAATTAATGAGCATGAGATAGAGAATAAAAAATTTAAATTTGCTAGAAACATGCTCTATAATGGGAGATGCCCTGGCATCAAGGATGGCATTGGTTTCCAACAGGGAAGCAATATCAAACTTAATGCTCCTAAAAGATTGTCTAATTTTGTTAAGGGCAAAGCTCCCATGGCTCAGGATAACGAGGGTTACATTTTATATCCTACCGGTTATCCTGAGCACAAGATTAGGAGAATTCATGCAAAGAAGTCTCATTCTGTTTCTCACCATGCATTTATGTATAAGAATGAGGCTTCTAGCTCTAGGCAATCAGCCCATGTTAAATTGCCTAAAAAGAAATCTCTTATTGCATCAAATGAGCCTAATGTTTCATTTAAGACTTTTGATGCTTCTTATGTGCTCACTAACAAATCAGGCAAAGTAGTTGTCAAATATGTTGGGGCAAACACAAGGGCTCCAAAACTTGTGTTTGGGTACCCAAGGTGCTTGTTTCTAATGTGAAAGGACCCAAGACCGTTTGGGTACCTAAGAACAAGGCCTAAAACTGTTTTGCGGGTTTATGCATCCGGGGGCTCAAGTTGAATAATTAACAGCGGTGCACAAACCACATGACAGGGGAGAAAAGGATGTTCTCCTCCTACGAGAAAAACGAAGATCCCCAAAGAGCTATCACATTCGGGGACGAAAATCAAGGTTTGGTCAAAGGACTTGGTAAAATTGCTATATCTCCTGACCATTCTATTTCCAATGTTTTTCTTGTAGATTCTTTAGATTATAACTTGCTTTCAGTTTCTCAATTATGCAAAATGGGTTGCAACTGTCTTTTTACGGATATATGTGTTACTGTCTTTAGAAGAAGTGATGATTCAGTAGCATTTAAGGGAGTATTGGAGGGTCAGCTATACTTAGTTGATTTTAATAGAGCTGAACTCGATACTTGCTTAATTGCTAAGACTAATATGGGTTGGCTTTGGCATCGCCGACTAGCCCATGTTGGGATGAAGAATCTTCACAAGCTTCTAAAGGGAGAACACATTTTGGGACTAACCAATGTTCATTTTAAGAAAGATAGGGTCTGTAGCGCATGTCAAGTAGGAAAGCAAGTTGGTGCCCACCATCCACACAAGAACATCATGACGACCGACAGGCCACTTGAGCTACTCCACATGGATCTATTCGGCCCGGTAGCTTACATAAGCATCGACGAGAGTAAGTACTGTCCGGTAATTATGGATGACTATTCTCGCTTCACTTGGGTGTTCTTTTTGCAGGAAAAATCTCAAACTCAAGAGACCTTAAAGGGATTCTTGAGACGAGCTCAAAATGAGTTCGGATTAAGGATCAAGAAAATAAGAAGCGACAACGGGACGAAGTTCAAGAACTCTCAAATTGAAGGCTTTCTTGAGGAGGAGGGCATCAAGCATGAGTTCTATTCTCTCTACACACCTCAGCAAAATGGTGTAGTGGAGAGGAAGAATAGAACTCTACTGGACATGGCGAGGACCATGCTTGATGAGTACAAGACTCTGGACCGATTTTGGGCTGAGGCGATTAACACCGCCTGCTACTCCATCAACCGGCTCTACCTTCACCGAATCCTCAAGAAGACATCATATGAACTCCTAACCGGTAAAAGCCCAATGTTTCATATTTTAGAGTCTTTGGTAGCAAATGTTTTATTCTTGTTAAAAGGGGTAGAAAATCTAAATTTGCTCCTAAGGATGTACAAGACTTTTTACTAGGATATGATTCAAACACAAGGGCATATAGAGTCTTCAACAAATCCACTAGATTAGTTGAGTTTTCTTGTGACATTGTGTTTGATGAGACTAATGGCTCCCAAGTGGAGCAAGTTGATCTTGATGAGCTAGATGATGAAGAGGCTCCATGCATCGCGCTAAGGAACATGTCCATTGGGGATGTGTGTCCTAAGGAATCCGAAGAGCCTCCACAAGCACAAGATCAACCGTCATCTTCCATGCAAGCATCTACACCAACCCAAGATGAGAATCAAGCTCAAGATGATGAAAATGAAGATCAAGAGGATGAGCCACCTCAAGAGGAGGACAATGATCAAGGGGGAGCTGATAATAATCAAGATAAGGAAGATGAGCAAGAAGTACAGGGTCCAAGACTGCCACACCCAAGAGTCCATCAAGCGATTCAAAGAGATCACCCATGAACTCCATCCTCGACGATATTCATAAGGGGGTAACAACTCGATCTCGAGTCGCACATTTTTGTGAACACTACTCTTTTGTCTCCTCTATTGAGCCATACAGGGTAGAGGATGCACTAAGAGATTCGGATTGGGTGCTGGCAATGCAAGAGGAGCTCAACAACTTCACAAGAAATGAGGTATGGCATTTAGTTCCATGTCCTAACCAAAATGTTGTAGGAACCAAATGTGTATTTCGCAACAAGCAAGACGGGCATAGTGTGGTGACAAGGAACAAAGCCCGACTTGTAACCAAAGGATATTCTCAAGTCGAAGGTTTGGATTTCGGTGAAACCTATGCACCCGTAGCTAGGCTTGAGTCAATTCGTATATTACTTGCCTATGCTACTTACCATGGCTTCAAGCTTTATCAAATGGACGTGAAAAGTGTCTTCCTCAATGGACCAATCAAGGAAGAGGTCTATGTTGAGCAACCTCCCGGCTTTGAAGACAGTGAGTAGCCTAACCATGTGTATAAACTCTCTAAGACGCTTTATGGGCTCAAGCAAGCCCCAAGAGCATGGTATGAATGCTTAAGAGATTTCCTTATCATTAATCGCTTCAAAGTCGGAAAAGCCGATCCTACACTCTTTACTAAAACCATTGCAAATGATTTGTTTGTATGCCAAATTTATGTTGATGATATCATATTTGGGTCTACTAACAAATCTGAAGAGTTTAGTAGGATTATGATTCAAAAATTCGAGATGTCTATGATGGGGGAGTTGAAGTATTTTCTAGGATTTCAAGTCAACAACTCCAAGAGGGCATCTTCATCAGCCAAACCAAGTACATTCAAGATATACTTACCAAGTTTGGAATGAAGGATGCCAAGCCCATCAAGACACCCATGGGAACCAATGGGCATCTCGACCTCGACACGAGAGGTAAATCCGTAGATCAAAAGGTATACCGGTCGATGATAGGATCTCTACTCTATTTATGTGCATCTCGACCGGATATTATGCTTTCTGTATGCATGTGTGCAAGGTTCTAAGCCGATCCTAAGGAAGTTCACCTTAGGACCGTGAAAAGAATCATGAGATATTTAGTTTATACACCTAAGTTTGGTCTTTGGTACCCCCAAGGGATCCACTTTTGATTTAATATGATATTCAGATGCTGATTGGGCAAGGTGTAAAATTGATAGGAAGAGCACATCAGGGACTTGTCAGTTTCTGGGAAGATCCCTGGTGTCTTGGGCTTCAAAGAAACAAAACTCAGTAGCTCTTTCTACTGCCGAAGCCGAGTATATTGTCGCGGGTCATTGTTGTGCGCAATTACTTTGGATGAGGCAAACCCTTAGGGACTATGGCTACAAATTGAGCAAGGTCCCTCTTCTATGTGATAATGAGAGTGCAATCCGCATGGCGGATAATCCCGTTGAACACAGCCACACTAAGCACATAGCCATTCGTTATCACTTTTTGAGGGATCACCACCAAAGGGGGGATATCGAGATTGCCTATGTTAGCACAAAAGAACAATTAGCCGATATCTTTACCAAACCTTTAGAAGAGAAAACCTTTACCAACTTAGGAATGAGCTAAATATACTTGATTCTCGGAACTTTGATTGAAACTTTGCATACATAGCTCATTTATATACCTTTGATCATATCTCTTTTATGTCTATGACTAATGTGTTTTCAAGTTTATTCCTATGCTAAGTCGTAGATTGAAAGGAAAATGGAGTCTTCGGCGAAGACAAGACTTCCACTCCACTCTATCTGTTGGCGTTTCGAGACCGGGGGGTCCCTGGGCCGACGAGTGAAATGTCGCCGCGTGCCCCAGCCCAGATGGGTCGGCGCGAGGCCGAGCGCGAAGGGGGGAAGTGAGGTGGCCGGAGATGGGCGTGAGAGAGGTGGGAATCTCGCGGCCTTCGTGTTCGTCCTGCGCCCAGGTCGGGTGCGCTTGCAGTAGGGGGTTACAAGCGTCCACGCGGGAGAGGGAGCGAGCGGCCTCACGCGAGCGCCTGTCTCCTCCTCGTCCCCGCGCGGCCAACCTTCTGTAAGAGGGCCCTGGTCCTTCCTTTTATAGGCATAAGGAGAGGATCCAGGTGTACAATGGGGGGTGTAGCAGAGTGCTACGTGTCTAGCGGAGGAGAGCTAGCGCCCTAAGTACACGCCGTCGTGGCAGCTGGAGAGGTTTTGGCACCCGGTTCGTGTGATGTCGTGGCCGTCGGAGGAGCGCTGGAGCCTGGCGGAAGGACAGCTGTCGGGGCTGTCGAGTCCTTGCTGATGTCCTCTTGCTTCCATAAGGGGGCGGAGAGCTGCCGTCGTCAGGGAGCGTGCGGGGCGCCATCATTGCCTATCTGGCGGAGCGAGCCATATGGGACGCCGGTCTTGTTCCCCATAGCCCGAGTCAGCTTGGGGTAGGGTAATGATGGCGCCTCCTGTCGACATGGTCAGTCTGCGCCCTAGGCTGGGCGATGTGGAGGCTCCTCCGAGGTCGAGGTCGAGTCTGTCTTCCGTGGCCGTGGTCGAGTCCGAGCCCCCTGGTCGGGCGAGGCGGAGACCGTCGGCTGAGGCCAGGGCTGAGTCCGAGCCCTGGGGTCGGGCGAAGTGGAGTTCGTCGTCTTCTGGGGCTGAGCCCAAGTCCGAGCCCTGGGTCGGGCGGAGCGGAGTTCGCCGTCTTCCGGGGCTTAGCCCAAGTCCGAGCCCTAGGTCGGGCGGAGCGGAGTTCACCGTCTTCAGGGGCTTAGCCCGAGTCCGAGCCCTGGGTCGGGCGGAGCGGAGTTCGCCGTCTTCCGGGGCTTAGCCCAAGTCCAAGCCCTGGGTCGGGCGGAGCGGAGTTCACCGTCTTCAGGGGCTTAGCCCGAGTCCAAGCCCTAGGTCGGGCGGTGCGGAGCTTCCTATGGTGCCTGAGGTCGGGCCTGACTGCCTGTCAGCCTCACTCTGTCAAGTGGCACTGCAGTCGGTGCGGCGCAGGCGGCGCTGTCCTTCTGTCAGGTCGGTCAGTGGAGCGGCGAAGTGACTGCGGTCACTTCGGCTCTGTTGACTGAAGGGCGCGCGTCAGGATAAAGGTGTCAGGCCACCTTTGCTTTAAATGCTCCTGCAATTTGGTCGGTCGGCGCGGCGATTTGGTCAGGGTTGCTTCTTGGCGAAGACAGGGCCTCGGGCAAGCCGGAAGTATGTTCGTCGCTGGAGGGGGGCCTCGGGCGAGGCGGAGATCCTCCGGGGTCGGCTGCCCTTGCCCGAGGCTAGGCTCGGGCGAGGCGTGATCGAGTCCCTCGAATGGACCGATCCCTGACTTAATCGCACCCATCAGGCCTTTGCAGCTTCGTGCTGATGGGGGTTACCAGCTGAGAATTAGGTGCTTTGAGGGTACCCCTAATTATGGTCCCCGACAGTAGCCCCCGAGCCTCGAAGGGAGTGTTAACACTCGCTTGGAGGCTTTTGTCGCACTTTTTTGCAAGGGGACTAGCCTTTCTCGGTTGCGTTTTGTTCTGGTGGGTGCGCGCGAGCGCACCCGCCGGGTGTAGCCCCCGAGGCCTCGGAGGAGTGGTTTGACTCCTCTGAGGTCTTAATGCCTCGCGTAATGCTTCGGCTGGTCTGGTCGTTTCCTCATGCGAGCTGGCCGTAGCCCGGGTGCACGGTCGGGTTCCAAGTTCTCGGGCTGGTATGTTGACGCTGTCAACGGTTTGGCCAGAGCCGGGTTTGCGAGAGCAGCCCCCGAGCCTCTGCACAGGGCAAGAGGACGATCAGGGACAGACTCGACTTTTTTACATACGCCCTTGCGTCGCCTTTCCGCAAGGAGGAGGGGGGGAAAGCGCCATGTTGCCCTCGGTGGGCGCCGAACATGGTGTCTCCGGTGAGCTGCTGGCGGGTAATCCGAGCGGACGTCTGTGCCCCATTTGCTAGGGGTCGGCTAGAGGCCCAGAGGCGCGCCCAAAAGTACCTGCGGGTGATCTGCCGGACCCGGTCCCCTGTCGACGGGGTCCGAGGGCTCGATGCCTCCCTCTGATGGGATTCTGTTACAAGATCATTCCCGCTGGTCTCGGAAATGTCCTAGGGTACCTCGGGAGCGCAGCCCGAGCATTGGTTATGTATCGAACGTACCCATGGTCATCCCTCGCTCTGTGTCTGAGGCGGCTGTGAACCCTTCGAGGGCCAGCCTTCGAACCCCTGATCAGTAGTGGGCGCAGAGCCCGAGTAGCCTGAGGCGGTCGTTGAACCCTTCCGAGGGGCCGGCCTTCGAACCTCTGACCAGTAGTGGGTGTGGAGCCCACGCGCTCTGAGGCGGTTGTTGAACCCTTCCGAGGGGCCAGCCTTCGAACCTCTGATCAGTAGGGAGGCTCGGAGCCTGGTTCCTTCACGGAGAAGGATCCTTTTCGGGGTATCCCCCTTTCCCGGTCCCTGTTGTAAGAGAGAGAAAGAGGAAAAAAGGAAAAGGATTCGAAATCGAATGACGTGGCGTACCTTTTTTGACGCGGTCATTATGGCGAAGGCGAAGCGCCGCTCGCTTCCCCTGCCAGAGGCGCCGCCTTTCCCGCCGCGGAGTTAATGCGACGGGGCGTGCGGTTCGCGGGGCGGCCGTTGCGCGTGCGCGAGCCGTTCGAGGAATGGAACACGGGCGCGTCGTCTTCACGTCGTGAGAGAGGGTTCTCTCGCTGCCCCCGGATGGGACGTATGCCTGGCTGACGACGTGACCGCTGCTCCTGCCCGCCTGCCACCGCCATTACTGCCGGCCCATTTTTGGCCGCATTGACCGTCGCGCCAGGCTGGCGTTGTTGGGTCGTGCGTAGGGTTGCCTCGAGTCGCGGTACTGGTTCCGCAGTCGAGGAGGCGTGGCAGTGGCGCGGGTGGCGGTGCAGTTGCTCGCACGCAGCATCCGGCGCGCCGGTTGCATGACGCGTGGGCCTGGGCCTCCATGCCGGGCGTGTTGGAAGTCGGAGAAGTGCGCCCACTTGGCGCGGTTGCATGCCGCCTGCATGGCTGCCCGCCCTTTCGCCCGCTGGTCGGGGCAAAAATGGAGGGCCACTTGTAACCGCTGGGCGGTTGCATGCACCGCGCGCGGCGGTTTGGCTTCTTCTGCTCTGGGCCGGCTTGCATGACGTGTGGGACCCAGCCCCCGCGCCGTAGGGGGAGGACCTTGGAGCGTGTTGGAGAAGACTCAGCCCACGACGGCTGGGGACGCAAGTAGGGAGAGTTGCCTTTAAAAGGTGGGTGACCCCCTTGAAAGGCGGCCATGTCTTCGTGCTCCCTTATGCATCGTGTCTTTCCACCTTCCGAGTCCCCGGATGGAGGATGCTCGCAGCCCTTCCGCCTTATCGTTGGGGGAACGCAACTCCGTGGGAGTTGGTACCTTTCAGCCATCGTTCGGCTTCAAGGATTTTCATCACGCAGCCCGGTTGCACCCCTCCGCCGGCGGTCACCCAAGATGGTGACCTCCAGTTCGATGGCGGGGGAAAGCAAGCCGGGCTGCGACCTCTGCCCCTCCCTCAGCCTCAAGGATTTTCATCACCAGGGCTGGGGAGGGGAGTGTGCCGAGTTGGGGTCGGCCCCTGCGTGGGCGGTGGCCCGCTCCTTCCCTTAGTGATCGGGGGGAAGGGCGGTTGCCGTCCGTGGTGCTGGCAGCTGCCGCGTGCCTGGCTCTCGGACCTGAGTGGCTTCGGAGCCGCTCTCGGCGCCGGCTCCCGCCACGGCAGCTGGAAGAGGTTCTTCTGCCGACGAGATAGCCGGGGCCGCCTACGGACCGACCTCCAACTCTACGGCCTTCTGCCCGTCCTTGCCTCACGAGTTTGGGCATGGGCGGGGGCCTCCTGGCAGCAGCATCCGCCCTGAGTTCATCGCTGCCGCTGTTCGGCCCCCCAGAGCAGAAGTCGTCATCGTCGTTGCTGCTGGAGCGGGTGACGGCGTGCCGTTCGTCGGTCTTCTGTTGCTCCACAGGCCCCCTCCCATCGAGTGGGGTTGTTCGTACCTGCGGAGGTGGAACCGGAGTTCCGTTTGTAATGGCACTTTGAATGCCAGTGTTTTTGTTCATTGTGGCTGTCGAGGCCTGAACATGTATGTATTTTTGGCACGGGGCCGTGTTTTTTCCTCATTTTCGAGCACTAAGACTCGCCTGTTGGTTGTCTGAACCGCTTCACCAAGCGTGAGTTGCCCCGTGTAAAGGTGACGAGTGAGGTATCCGTATCCCGGAGGCGTAGGAGTCCCTCGGCTCGGTCAGCCTTGTTGTCCAAGGCTTCTCTCGCTTAGTTAAAGGAACCCCTCGGCCGCTCTTCGATGAGCCGAAGCCAGGGGTAGTGGTGTCAGCATGGACAGAGGCAGAGTTGGCTCGAAAAGAAGACTTGGTCGGCCGGAGCCTAGCCGGGTCGTCCGTTAGCGGGACCGACGCCGGAGTTGATCTTCCGAGGCCTCGGGCCGGGCTGATGTCTTCGGGGGACAGCTGGCCGAGGCCTCGGGGTGACCAGCTAAGCCGCCTGCTCGGGTCGGATTCTCGGAGAAGACCCTGGCGGCGATGGCCCGGGCGTGGTGATGACGTCGTCCTTCAGAGTGGAGATCCTCGGACCGCGTCGCCGTCCGAGGCTAGGTCGGACCTCGCCGAAGGTGTTGTCGACACCGAGGGTGCTGCGGCTCCCTTCAACTGTCCAGATCCGAGCCTGCAGGATCGGATTATCTTGTAGTGTGTGTTTTCTGCGGCCGCCGAGGCCTAAACACACCCTCGCCATGTTGTAAAGCTGCGTCTCTTTTCCTCTTGTTTCGAGTATCTGGACTTTTTCGTTGGTAACAGAATTGTCTGTGTGAGCGAGAGTTGCTTCTCGCGGAAGGTGATGAGTGAGGTATCTGTATCCCGGAGGCGTTGGAGTCCCTCGGCTCGGTCGGCCTTGCCGCTTACGCGCACTCTTACCCGTCCATAGGGTTCTGTCACCGACGTAGTCGAGAAGGCTCGAAGAATCGCTTCGGCAGAGGAGCTTTCGAACGTGAAGACTTGTTCGGTCCGCGGAATCACTTATCCGAACGTGAGTTACTTATCGCAGAAGGTGATGAGTGAGGTATCTGTATCCCGGAGGCGTAGGAGTCCCTCGACTCGGTCAGCCTTGGCTGCTTACGTGTACTCCGTCGTTTTCAGGATCCACTTTCGAAGTAGTCGAAAAGCACGAAAGACATTCTGGTAGAAAAGATCTTTTTTCGAGGAAAATTTCGACGCAGAGAGGGTTCCCCCCTTTTAGCCCCCGAGGGAGGGTCGGGCTTTGCCGAGGCAAGGCTGACCCTTCCTTGATGACTAAACTTTGCGTGGGAGCGAGGTATATGAACAACTTGAAAGCATCTTAAGGGTAGAAGCGACGTAGCTGTTGGATGTTCCAAGCGTTGTTGTAGACCTCGCCTTGACTGTTGGCTAGCTTGTACGTTCCGGGCTTCAGAACTTTGGCGATGACGAACGGCCCCTCCCAGGGGGCGTGAGCTTGTGCCGCCCTCGGGCGTCTTGTCGCAGCCGAAGCACCAGGTCGCCCACCTGGAGGTCTCGGGACCGGACCCCTCGGGCGTGGTAGCGTCGCATGGACTGCTGGTACCGCGCCAAGTGTAGTAAGGCCTTGTCCCGAGCCTCTTCCAGCTGGTCCAGCGAGTCTTCTCGATTAGCTTGGTTGCTTTGGTCAGCATAGGCCCTCGTCCTTGGGGAACCATATTCTAAGTCTGTGGGCAAGATGGCCTCGGCCCCATAGACTAGAAAGAACGGCGTGAAGCCCGTGGCTCGGCTCGGCGTTGTCCTCAGGCTCCAGACCACCGAGGGGAGTTCCTTCATCTATCGCTTGCCGAACTTGTTGAGGTTGTTGTAGATCCGAGGCTTGAGTCCTTGTAGAATCATGTCGTTGGCACGCTCTACTTGCCCATTCGTCATGGGGTGAGCCACGACGGCCTAGTCCACCCGGATGTGGTGATCCTCGCAGAAGTCCAGGAACTTTCTGCCGGTGAACTGGGTGCCGTTGTCGGTGATGATGGAGTTCGGGACCCCGAAACGGTGGATGATGTTGGTGAAGAACGCCACCGCCTGCTCGGACCTGATGCTGTTTAGGGGTCGGACCTCGATCCACTTGGAGAATTTGTCGATGGCGACCAACAGGTGCGTGTAGCCCCCGGGTGCCTTCTGCAAGGGGCCGACGAGGTCCAGACCCCACACGGCAAAAGGCCAAGTGATGGGTATTGTCTGTAGAGCCTAGGCAGGCAGGTGGGTCTGCCTTGCGTAGAACTGACACCCTTCGCAGGTGCGGACAATTCTAGTGGCGTCGGCCACCGTCGTCGGCCAGTAGAAACCTTGTCGGAAGGCGTTTCCAACAAGGGCTCGAGGTGCTGCGTGATGGCCGCAAGCCCCCGAGTGTATCTCTCGTAGGAGTTCCTGACCTTCAGCGATGGAGATGCATCGCTGGAGGATGCCTGAGGGGCTGCGGTGGTAGAGCTCCTTCCCATCTCCCAGCAAGACGAACGACTTGGCGCGCCGCGCCAACCTCCGAGCTTCGGCTCAGTCGAGGGGTAGCTCTCCTCGGTGGAGATATTGCAGGTACGGGGTCTGCCAGTTTTGATCAGGCGTGACCCCGCTTCGCTCCTCCTCGACGTGCAGCGTCTTGCCCTCGGGGGCCGGGGGTAGCTCGGGCCGAACCGAGGGCGCCTCAGGCCGTGCCGAGGATGCCTCGGACTGAGCCGAGGGTACCTCGGGCTGGGCCGAGGGTGCCTCGGGCTCGGGCGTGTCGTCGATTTTGATGGAGGGTTGATGCAGGTCTCGGGAGAAGACGTCCGGGGGAACCGTTGTTCGCCCCGAGGCTATTTTAGCCAGCTCATCCGCAGTGTCGTTGTAGCGCCGGGCGATGTGGTTGAGCTCGAGACCGTAGAACTTGTCTTCCAGGCGCCGAACCTCATCGCAGTAGGCCTCCATCTTCGGGTCGCGGCAGTGGGAGTTCTTCATGACTTGGTCGATGACGAGCTGCGAGTCACCGCGAGCGTCGAGGCATCGGACCCCTAGCTCGATGGCGATCCGCAACCCGTTGACCAGAGCCTCGTACTCAGCCACATTGTTGGACACCGGGAAATGGAGGCGTAGCACGTAGCGTAGGTGCTTCCCGAGGGGCGAGATGAAGAGTAGGCCTGCGCCGGCTCCTGTCTTCATCAACGACCCGTCGAAGAACATGGTGCAGAGCTCCGGTTGGATCGGAGCTGTTGGGAGCTGGGTGTCGACCCATTCAGCCACGAAGTCCGCCAGGACCTGGGACTTGATGGCCTTCCGAGGGGCGAACGAGATTGCTTCGCCCATGATTTCCACCGCCCACTTTGCAATTCTACCCGAGGCCTCTCGGCACTGGATGATCTCCCCTAGGGGGAAGGATGACACCACAGTTACCGGATGAGACTCGAAGTAGTGTCGCAGCTTCCGCCGCGTCAGGATCACCGCGTACAGTAGCTTCTGAACTTGTGGGTAGCGGATCTTGGTTTCGAACAGTACCTCACTGACGAAGTAGACTGGCCTCTGAACGGGCAATGCATGCCCCTTTTCTTGCCTCTCGACCACAATCGCGGCGCTAACCACCTGAGTGGTCGCGGCGACGTAGATCAAGAGGGCTTCTCCGGCAGCTGGGGGCACCAAGATAGGCGCATTCGTGAGGAGCGCCTTCAGGTTCCCGAGGGCTTCCTCGGCCTCAGGGGTCCAAGTGAAGAACTCGGCCTTCCTTAAGAGGCGGTATAGAGGCAGACCTCTTTCGCCGAGGCGTGAGATGAAGCGGCTCAGAGCCGCGAGACATCCCATGACTCTCTGTACGCCTTTTAAGTCCTTGATGGGCCCCATGCTGGTGATGGCTACGATCTTCTCCGGGTTGGCTTCGATGCCCCGCTCGGAAACGATGAACCCCAAGAGCATGCCTCGGGGCACCCCGAAGACACACTTTTCGGGATTGAGCTTCACGCCTTTCGCCTTGAGACATCGGAATGTCACTTCAAGGTTGGAAAGGAGGTCGGAGGCTTTCCTTGTCTTGACTACGATGTCATCGACGTAGGCCTCGACCGTCCGGCCAATGTGTTGGCCGAACACATGGTTCATGCACCGCTGGTACGTCGCGCCCGCATTCCTCAAGCCGAACGACATGGTGACATAGCAGTACATGCCGAAGGGCGTGATGAAAGAAGTCGCGAGCTGGTCGGACTCCTTCATCCTGATTTGGTGATACCCGGAGTAGGCATCGAGGAAAGACAGGGTTTCGCACCCAGCAGTGGAATCCACGAGTTGATCGATGCGAGACAGA
This sequence comes from Zea mays, assembly GCF_902167145.1. Classification (NCBI taxonomy): domain Eukaryota; kingdom Viridiplantae; phylum Streptophyta; class Magnoliopsida; order Poales; family Poaceae; genus Zea; species Zea mays. Next base: position 23,924,747 of record NC_050100.1, on the reverse strand, counting down.
GGGTAGGGAACCTTCGGACATGCTTTGTTTAGACCAGTGTAGTCTACACACATCCGCCATTTCCCTCCTTTCTTTCTCACAAGCACAGGGTTGGCAAGCCATTCGGGATGGAATACCTCTTTGATGAACCCTGCCGCCATTAGCTTGTGGATCTCCTCGCCTACGGCTCTGTGCTTCTCTTCGTCGAATCGACGCAGAGGCTGCTTGACGGGTCGGGCTCCGGCTCGGATGTCCAGCGAGTGCTCGGCGACATCCCTCGGTATGTCGGGCATGTCCGAGGGACTCCACGCGAAGACGTCGGCATTCACGCGGAGAAAGTTGACGAGCACTGCTTCCTATTTGGGATCGAGCTCGGAGCCGATCCGGACTTGCTTGGAGGCGTCGCTGCTGGGGTCGAGGGGGACGGACTTAACCGTCTCCGCTGGCTCGAAGTTGCCGGCATGACGCTTCACGTCCGGCACCTCCTTAGAGAGGCTCTCCAGGTCGGCGATGAGGGCCTCGGACTCGGCGAGGGCCTCGGTGTACTCCACGCACTCCACGTCGCATTCGAACACGTGTTTGTACGTGGGGCCGACGGTGATGACTCTGTTGGGGCCCGACATCTTGAGCTTGAGGTAGGTGTAGTTGGGGACGGCCATGAACTTTGCGTAGCATGGCCTTCCCAGTACCGCGTGGTAGGTTCCTCGGAACTCGACCACCTCGAACGTCAGGGTCTCCCTTCGGAAGTTGGAGGGTGTTCCGAAGCAGACGGGAAGGTCGAGTTGTCCGAGGGGCTGGACGCGCTTCCCGGGGATGATCCCATGGAAAGGCGCAGCGCCTGCCCGGACCGAGGACAGATCGACACGCAGGAGCCCGAGGGTCTCGGCGTAGATGATGTTGAGGCTGCTGTCTCCGTCCATGAGGACCTTGGTGAGCCTGACGTCGCCGATGACGGGGTCGACAACGAGCGGGTATTTCCCCGAGCTCGGCACGTGGTCGGGGTGGTCGGCTTGGTCGAAGGTGATGGGCTTGTCGGACCAGTCAAGGTAGACTGGCGCCGCCACCTTCACCGAACAGACCTCCCGATGCTCTTGCTTGCGGTGCCGAGCCGAGGCGTTCGCCGCTTGCCCACCGTATATCATGAAGCAGTCGTGGACCTCGGGGAACTCTCCTGCCTGGTGATCTTCCTTCTTGTCGTCGTCGCGAGCCCTGCCACCCTCCGCGGGTGGCCCGGCCCTGTGGAAGTGGCGCCGAAGCATGGCGCACTCCTCAAGGGTGTGCTTGACAGGCCCCTGGTGATAGGGGCACGGCTCCTTGAGCATCTTGTCGAAGAGGTTGGCACCTCCGGGGGGTTTCCGAGGGTTCTTGTACTCGGCGGCGGCGACAAGGTCCGCGTCTGCGGCGTCGCGTTTCGCTTGTGACTTCTTCTTGCCCTTCTTCTTGGCGCCGCGCTGAGTTGACGCCTCGGGGGCATCTTCCGGTGGGCGGCCCTGGGGCTGCTTGTCCTTCCGGAAGATAGCCTCGACCGCCTCCTGGCCAGAGGCGAACTTGGTGGCGATGTCCATCAGCTCGCTCGCCCTGGTGGGGGTCTTGCGACCCAGCTTGCTCACCAGGTCGCGGCAGGTGGTGCCGGCGAGGAACGCGCCGATGACATCCGAGTCGGTGATGTTGGGCAGCTCGGTGCGCTGCTTCGAGAATCGCCGGATGTAGTCCCAGAGAGACTCTCCCGGCTGCTGTCGGCAGCTTCGGAGGTCCCAGGAATTCCCAGGGCGCATGTACATGCCCTGGAAATTGCCGGCAAAGGCTTGGACCAGGTCGTCCCAGTTGGAGATCTGCCCCGGAGGCAGGTGCTCCAACCAAGCGCGAGCGGTGTCGGAGAGGAATAGGGGGAGGTTGCAGATGATGAGGTTGTCATCGTCCGTTCCACCCAGTTGGCAGGCCAGCTGAAAGGGAATTAGGCTTACACCTAGTCCCTAATTAATTTTGGTGGTTGAATTGCCCAACACAAATAATTGGACTAACTAGTTTGCTCAAGTGTATAGATTATACAGGTGTAAAAGGTTCACACTTAGCCAATAAAAAGATCAAGTTTTTGGATTCAACAAAGGAGCAAAGAGGCAACCGAGGCACCGCTGGTCTGGGGGCACCGGACTGTCCGGTGTACACCGGACAGTGTCCGGTGCACCACCGGACAGTGTCCGGTGCACCAGAGGACTCCAACTCGAACTCGCCACCTTCGGGAATTTCGCAGGTCGCGGCGCTATAATTCACCGGACTGTCCGGTGTACACCGGACTGTCCGGTGTACACCGGACAGTGTCCGGTGCTCCAAAGAAGCGCGGTCTCCAGAACTCGCCAGCCTCGGGAGCGCGCAGCAGCCGCTCCGCTATAATTCACCGGACATGTCCGGTGTACACCGGACTGTTCGGTGCAACATCGAGGCAACGGCTACTTCAGGCGCCAACGGCTACCTGCGACGCAATAAATGCGCGTCAGCGCGCGCAGAAGTCAGGCTCGCCCATGCTGGCGCACCGGACATCCAACAGTGCATGTCCGGTGTGCACCGGACATCCAGGTGGGCCCACAAATCAGAAGCTCCAACGGTCAGAATCCAACGGCAGTGATGACGTGGCGGGGGCACCGGACTGTCCGGTGTGCACCGGACTGTCCGGTGCGCCATCGAACAGACAGCCTTCACCAACGGTCAAGTTTGGTGGTTGGGGCTATAAATACCCCAACCACCCCACCATTCATTGCATCCAAGTTTTCCACTTCTCAACCACTTACAAGAGCTAGGCATTCAATTCTAGACATACCAAAGAGATCAAATCCTCTCCAAATCCACAAAAGGCTTTAGTGATTAGCGAGAGAGATTTGCCGTGTTCTTTTGAGCTCTTGCGCTTGGATTGCTTCTTTTCTTTCTCACTTGCTCTTGTGATCAACACTCAATTGTAATCAAGGCAAGAGGCACCAACTGTGTGGTGGCCCTTGCGGGGAAGTTTTATTCCCGGCTTTGATTTGAGAAGAGAAGCTCACTTGGTCCGAGGGACCCTTTGAGAGAGGGAAGGGTTGAAAGAGACCCGGCCTTTGTGGCCTCCTCAACGGGGAGTAGGTTTGCGAGAACCGAACCTCGGTAAAACAAATCCACGTGTCACACTCTTCATTTGCTTGCGATTTGTTTTGCGCCCTCTCTCGTGAACTCATTTACATTTCTAACGCTAACCCGACTTGTAGTTGTGTTTATATTTGTAAATTTCAGTTTCGCCCTATTCACCCCCCCTCTAGGCGACTTTCAATTGGTATCAAAGCCCGGTGCTTCATTAGAGCCTAACCGCTTGAAGTGATGTCGGGAGATCACGCCAAGAAGGAGATGGAGACCGGCGAAAAGCCCACTACAAGCCACGGGAGCACTTCATCGGAAGAGTCCCGCACCAAGAGGAAGGAGAAGAAGAAGAGCTCCTCCAACAAAGGGAAGGAGAAGAAATCTTCTTCTCACCACAAAGAGAAGAAGGAAAAATCTTCTTCCCACAAGACGCATCGGAAAGGCGACAAGCACAAGAGGATGAGGAAAGTGGTCTACTACGAGACCGACACTTCATCAACATCCACCTCCGACTCCGATGCACCGTCCGTAACTTCTAAGCGCCAAGAGCGCAAGAAGTTTAGTAAGATCCCCTTACACTATCCTCGTACATCTAGACATACTCCATTACTTTCCGTTCCATTAGGCAAACCGCCAACCTTTGACGGTGAAGATTATGCTAGGTGGAGTGATTTAATGAAATTTCATCTAACATCACTCCACAAAAGTATATGGAATGTTGTTGAGTTTGGAGCACAGGTACCATCCGTAGGGGATGAGGATTATGATGAGGACGAAGTAGCCCAAATCGAGCACTTCAACTCCCAAGCCACAACCATACTCTTGGCCTCTCTAAATAGAGAGGAATACAACAAGGTGCAAGGGTTGAAGAATGCAAAGGAAATTTGGGACCTCCTCAAGACCGCGCACGAGGGTGATGAACTAACAAAGATCACCAAGCGGGAAACGATCGAGGGGGAGCTCGGTCGCTTTTTCGACTTCGCCAAGGGGAAGAGCCACAAGATATGTACAACCGGCTCAAAACCTTGGTAAACCAAGTGCGCAACCTCGGGAGCAAAAAGTGGGATGATCACGAGGTGGTTAAGGTTATTCTAAGAGCTCTCATTTTCCTTAACCCCACTCAAGTTCAATTAATTCGTGGTAACCCTAGATACCCACTAATGACCCCCGAGGAAGTTATCGGGAATTTTGTGAGCTTTGAATGTATGATTAAAGGATCAAAGAAGATCAACGAGCTTGACGAACCCTCCACATCCGAGGTGCAACCGGTGGCCTTCAAGGCGACGGAGGAGAAGAAGGAGGAGTCTACACCAAGTAGACAACCAATTGACGCCTCCAAGCTCGACAATGAGGAGATGGCTTTAATCATCAAAAGCTTTCGCCAAATCCTCAAGCAACGGAAGGGGAAAGACTACAAATCCCGTTCCAAGAAGGTTTGCTACAAGTGTGGTAAGCCCGGTCACTTTATCGCTAAATGTCCATTATCAAGTGACAGTGACAGGGACAACGACAAGAAGGACAAGAGAAGAGAAAAGAAGAGGTACCACAAGAAGAGGGGCGGCGATGCCCACGTGTGCCGCGAGTGGGACTCCGACGAGAGCTCCACCGAGTCCTCCTCCGACGAGGACGCCGCCAACATCGCCGTCACCAAGGGGCTTCTCTTCCCCAACGTCGGCCACAAGTGCCTCATGGCAAAGGACGGCAAAAAGGAGAAGGTTAAATCTAAATCCTCCACAAAATATGAATCCTCTAGTGATGATAATGCTAGTGATGAGGAGGATAACTTGCTTACCCTTTTTGCCAATCTTAACATAGAACAAAAGGAAAAATTAAATGAATTGATTAGTGCTATTCATGAAAAGGATGACCTTTTGGATTCCCAAGAGGACTTTCTAATTAAAGAAAACAAGAAACATGTTAAGGTTAAAAATGCTTATGCTCTAGAAGTAGAAAAATGTCAAAAACTATCTAGTGAGCTAAGCACTTGTCATGACACTATTGCCAACCTTAGAAATGAAAATGCTAGTTTAATTGCTAAGGTTGAGTCTCATGTTTGTGATGCTTCAATTCCCAATCTTAGAAATGATAATAATGACTTGCTTGCTAAGATTAAGGAATTGAATGATTCTCTTGCTAACCTTAGAGTAGAAAATGAAAATTTGATTACTAAGGCTAAAGATTTTGATGTTTGCAATTCTATTATTTCCGACCTTAGAACTAAGAATGATATGTTACATGCTAAGGTTGTTGAATTAAAATCTTGCAAACCCTCTACATCTAATGTTGAGCATGTTTCTATTTGTACTAGATGTAGAGATGTTGATATCAATGCTATTCATGATCACATGTCCTTAATTAAACAACAAAATGATCATATAGCATTATTAGATGCAAAAATTGCCGAGCATAACTTGGAAAATGAAAAGTTTAAATTTGCTAGAAGTATGCTCTATAATGGGAGACGCCCGGGCATCAAGGATGGCATTGGCTTCCAAAGGGGAGACAATGTCAAACTTAATGCCCCTCCTAAAAATTTGTCTAACTTTGTTAAGGGCAAGGCTCCCATGCCTCAGGATAACGAGGGTTACATTTTGTACCCTGCCGGTTATCCCGAGAGCAAAATTAGGAGAATTCACTCTAGGAAGTCTCACTCTGGCCCTAATCATGCTTTTATGTATAAGGGTGAGACATCTAGTTCTAGGCAACCAACCCGTGCCAAGTTGCCTAGAAAGAAAACTCCTAATGCATCAAATGATCATGCTATTTCATTCAAAACTTTTGATGCATCATATGTGCTTACTAACAAATCCGGCAAGGTAGTTGCCAAGTTTGTTGGGGGCAAACACAAGGGCTCCAAGACTTGTGTTTGGGTACCCAAAGTTCTTGTGTCTAATGCTAAAGGACCCAAAACCGTTTGGGTACCTAAAGTCAAGAACTAAAATTGTTTTGTAGGTTTATGCATCCGGGGGCTCAAGTTGGATACTCGACAGCGGGTGCACAAACCACATGACAGGGGAGAAGAAGATGTTCTCCTCATATGAGAAAAACCAAGATCCCCAAAGAGCGATCACATTCGGGGATGGAAATCAAGGTTTGGTCAAAGGTTTGGGAAAAATTGCTATTTCATCTGACCATTCCATTTCCAATGTTTTTCTTGTTGATTCATTAGATTACAATTTGCTTTCCGTTTCTCAATTATGTCAAATGGGCTACAACTGTCTATTTACTGATGTAGGTGTTACTGTCTTTAGAAGAAATGATGATTCAATAGCATTTAAGGGAGTGTTAGAGGGTCAGCTATACTTGGTAGATTTTGATAGAGCTAAACTCGACACTTGCTTGGTTGCTAAGACTAACTTGGGTTGGCTCTGGCACCGCCGACTAGCCCATGTTGGAATGAAGAATCTTCATAAGCTTCTAAAGGGGGAACACATTTTAGGACTAACCAATGTTCATTTTGAGAAAGACAGGATTTGTAGCGCATGCCAAGCCGGGAAGCAAGTTGGCACTCATCATCCGCACAAGAACATCATGACTAGTGACAGGCCACTGGAGCTCCTTCACATGGATTTATTCGGCCTGATTGCTTACATAAGCATCGGCGGGAGTAAGTACTGTCTAGTTATTGTGGATGATCATTCTCGCTTCACTTGGGTATTCTTTTTACAGGAAAAATCTCAAACCCAAGAGACCTTAAAGGGATTCTTGAGACGGGCTCAAAATGAGTTCGGCTTAAGGATCAAGAAAATAAGAAGCGACAACGGGACGGAGTTCAAGAACTCTCAAATCGAAGGTTTCCTTGAGGAGGAGGGCATCAAGCATGAGTTCTCTTCTCCCTACACTCCTCAACAAAATGGTGTAGTGGAGAGGAAGAATCGAACTCTATTGGACATGGCAAGAACCATGCTTGATGAATATAAGACACCGGATCGGTTTTGGGCCGAGGCGGTCAACACCGCTTGCTATGCCATCAACCGATTATATCTTCACCGAATCCTCAAGAAGACATCCTATGAACTCCTAACCGGTAAAAAGCCAAATATTTCATATTTTAGAGTTTTTGGTAGCAAATGTTTTATTCTTGTTTAAAGAGGTAGAAAATCTAAATTTGCTCCTAAAACTGTAGAAGGCTTTTTACTAGGATATGACTCAAACACAAGGGCATATAGAGTCTTTAACAAGTCCTCAGGACTAGTTGAAGTTTCTTGTGACGTTGTGTTTGATGAGACTAACGGCTCTCAAGTAGAGCAAGTTGATCTTGATGAGATAGGTGAAGAACAGGCTCCGTGCATCACGCTAAGGAACATGTCCATTGGGGACGTGTGTCCTAAGGAATCCGAAGGGCCTCCACATGCACAAGATCAACCATCCTCCTCCACGCTAGCATCTCCACCGACTCAAAATGAGGATGAAGCTCAAGTTGATGAAGTAGAAGATCAAGCAAATGAGCCACCTCAAGATGACGGCAATGATCAAGGGGGAGATGTAAATGATCAAGACAAGGAGGATGAAGAGCAAAGGCCGCCACACCCAAGAGTCCACCAAGCCATCCAACGAGATCACCCCGTCGACACCATCCTCGGCGACATTCATAAGGGGGTAACTACTAGATCTCGTATTGCACATTTTTGTGAACATTATTCGTTTGTTTCCTCTATTGAGCCACACAGGGTAGAGGAAGCACTGCAAGATTCGGATTGGGTGGTGGCAATGCAAGAGGAGCTCAACAACTTCACTAGGAATGAGGTATGGCATTTGGTTCCACGTCCTAATCAAAATGTTGTAGGAACCAAATGGGTCTTCCGCAACAAGCAAGACGAGCATGGTGTGGTGTCAAGGAACAAAGCTCGACTTGTGGCCAAGGGATACTCCCAAGTCGAAGGTTTGGATTTCGGTGAAACCTATGCACCCGTAGCTAGGCTTGAGTCAATTCGCATATTATTAGCCTATGCTACTTACCATGGCTTTAAGCTTTATCAAATGGACGTGAAAAGTGCCTTCCTCAATGGACCAATCAAGGAAGAGGTCTATGTTGAGCAACCTCCCGGCTTTGAAGACAGTGAGTATCCTAACCATGTCTATAAGCTCTCTAAGGCGCTTTATGGGCTCAAGCAAGCCCCAAGAGCATGGTATGAATGCCTTAGAGATTTTCTTATTGCTAATGGCTTCAAAGTCGGAAAAGCCGATCCTACACTCTTTACTAAAACTCTTGAAAATGACTTGTTTGTATGCCAAATTTATGTTGATGATATTATATTTGGGTCTACTAACGAGTCTACATGTGAAGAGTTTAGTAGGATTATGACACAGAAATTCGAGATGTCTATGATGGGGGAGTTGAAGTATTTCTTAGGATTCCAAGTGAAACAACTCCAAGAGGGCACCTTCATTAGCCAAACTAAGTACACTCAAGACATTCTAAACAAGTTTGGGATGAAAGATGCCAAGCCCATCAAGACACCCATGGGAACCAATGGGCATCTCGACCTCGACACGGGAGGTAAGTCCGTGGATCAAAAGGTATACCGGTCGATGATAGGTTCTTTACTCTATTTATGTGCATCTCGACCGGATATTATGCTTTCCGTGTGCATGTGTGCAAGATTCCAAGCCGACCCTAAGGAAGCTCACCTTACGGCCGTAAAACGAATCTTGAGATATTTGGCTTATACTCCTAAGTTTGGGCTTTGGTATCCTAGGGGATCCACATTTGATTTGATTGGTTATTCAGATGCCGATTGGGCGGGGTGCAAAATCAATAGGAAGAGCACATCGGGGACTTGCCAGTTCTTGGGAAGATCCTTGGTGTCTTGGGCTTCAAAGAAGCAAAATTCGGTCGCTCTTTCCACCGCTGAAGCCGAGTACATTGCCGCAGGACATTGTTGCGCGCAATTGCTTTGGATGAGGCAAACCCTGCGGGACTACGGTTACAAATTAACCAAAGTCCCTTTGCTATGTGATAATGAGAGTGCAATCAAGATGGCGGATAATCCCGTCGAGCATAGTCGCACTAAACACATAGCCATTCGGTATCATTTTCTTAGGGATCACCAACAAAAGGGAGATATCGAGATTTCATACATTAATACTAAAGATCAATTAGCCGATATCTTTACCAAGCCTCTTGATGAACAATCTTTTAACAAACTTAGGCATGAGCTCAATATTCTTGATTCTAGGAATTTCTTTTGTTAACTTGCACACATAGCTCATAAATATACCTTTGATCATGTCTTTCATATGCTATGACTAATGTATTTTTCAAGTCTATTTCAAACCAAGTCATAGGTGTATTGAAAGGGAATTGGAGTCTTCGGCGAAGACAAAGGCTTCCACTCCGTAACTCATCCTTCGCCGTCGCTCCAAGAGACTCTCCATCTTTGGGGGAGAGAACAAAAGGACTTCGTCTTTGGTATAATCTTAACTCATTTATTTATGACCAAAGGGGAAGATAGCACTTCGAGGGCTCTAATGATTCCGTTTTTGGCGATTCATGCCAAAGGGGGAGAAAATATGAGCCCAAAGCAAAAGGACCGCACCACCACCAATTTCAAAAACTTCGTGTTTCCAAGAATATTATCAATTAGTATCCTATTGTGTTCAAAAGGGGGAGAAAGTAGTATTTCAAAAAGGATATATCAAAACCCTCTTGAACACTAAGAGGAGGATCTCATTTAAGTGGAGTTTTGTTTAATCAAAGGAAAAGCATTTGAAACAGGGGGAGAAAATTTCAAATCTTGAAAATGTTTCTCAAAATCTTATTCATTTGCCTTTGACTGTTTGCAAAAGAACTTTGAAAAGGATTTACAAAAGAGTTTGCAAAAACAAAACATGTGGTGCAATCGTGGTCCAAAATGTTAAATAAGAAAGAAACGATCCATGCATATCTTGTAAGTATTTAGATTGGCTCAATTCCAAGCAACATTTACACTTACATTATGCAAACTAGTTCAGTTATGCACTTCTATATTTGCTTTGGTTTGTGTTGGCATCAATCACCAAAAAGGGGGAGATTGAAAGGGAATTAGGCTTACACCTAGTCCCTAATTAATTTTGGTGGTTGAATTGCCCAACACAAATAATTGGACTAACTAGTTTGCTCAAGTGTATAGATTATACAGGTGTAAAAGGTTCACACTTAGCCAATAAAAAGATCAAGTTTTTGGATTCAACAAAGGAGCAAAGAGGCAACCGAGGCACCTCTGGTCTGGGGGCACCGGACTGTCCGGTGTACACCGGACAATGTCCGGTGCACCACCGGACAGTGTCCGGTGCACCAGAGGACTCCAACTCGAACTCGCCACCTTCGGGAATTTCGCAGGTCGCGGCGCTATAATTCACCGGACTGTCCGGTGTACACCGGACAGTGTCCGGTGCTCCAAAGAAGCGCGGTCTCCGGAACTCGCCAGCCTCGGGAGCGCGCAGCAGCCGCTCCGCTATAATTCACCGGACATGTCCGGTGTACACCGGACTGTCCGGTGCAACATCGAGGCAACGGCTACTTCAGGCGCCAACGGCTACCTGCGACGCAATAAATGCGCGTCAGCGCGCGCAGAAGTCAGGCTCGCCCATGCTGGCGCACCGGACATCCAACAGTGCATGTCCGGTGTGCACCGGACATCCAGGCGGGCCCACAAATCAGAAGCTCCAACGGTCAGAATCCAACGGCAGTGATGACGTGGCGGGGGCACCGGACTGTCCGGTGTGCACCGGACTGTCCGGTGTGCACCGGACTGTCCGGTGCGCCATCGAACAGACAGCCTTCACCAACGGTCAAGTTTGGTGGTTGGGGCTATAAATACCCCAACCACCCCACCATTCATTGCATCCAAGTTTTCCACTTCTCAACCACTTACAAGAGCTAGGCATTCAATTCTAGACACACCAAAGAGATCAAATCCTCTCCAAATCCACAAAAGGCTTTAGTGATTAGCGAGAGAGATTTGCCGTGTTCTTTTGAGCTCTTGCGCTTGGATTGCTTCTTTTCTTTCTCACTTGCTCTTGTGATCAACACTCAATTGTAATCAAGGCAAGAGGCACCAACTGTGTGGTGGCCCTTGCGGGGAAGTTTTATTCCCGGCTTTGATTTGAGAAGAGAAGCTCACTCGGTTCGAGGGACCGTTTGAGAGAGGGAAGGGTTGAAAGAGACCCGGCCTTTGTGGCCTCCTCAACGGGGAGTAGGTTTGCGAGAACCGAACCTCGGTAAAACAAATCCACGTGTCACACTCTTCATTTGCTTGCGATTTGTTTTGCGCCCTCTCTCGCGGACTCATTTACATTTCTAACGCTAACCCGACTTGTAGTTGTGTTTATATTTGTAAATTTCAGTTTCGCCCTATTCACCCCCCCTCTAGGCGACTTTCACCAGCCGGTAGTCCGCGAGCCACAGCTAAGGTCTCGTCTCCCCCGAGTACTTTGTGATAGTAGTCGGGGGTCGGAACCGGGTTGGGAACGACGCCCGTCGTATGGCCCGGCTGAAGGCCTGCGGACCGGGTGGTTCGGGCGAGGGACTCCGATCCTCCCCGCTGTCGTAGCGTCCCCCACGCCTAGGGTGGTAGCCTCGGCGCACCCTCTCGTCGAGGTGGGCCCGACGGTCGCGGTGATGGTGCTCGTTGCCGAGGCGTCCCGGGGCCGCAGGCGCTGTGTTGCGCGTGCGCCCGGTGTAGACCGAGGCTTCCCGCATGAATCGGGAAGTCGCGGCGCGATGTTCCGAGGGGTGCTCCTGCCTTCGGGAGGCGAAGCTTTCGGCCCGCCGGACCGCGGCGCCCTCCAGGAGATTCTTGAGTTCTCCCTGGATTCGCCGCCCCTCGGTGGTCGATGGCTGCGGCATCGCGCGGAGAAGCATTGCCGCCGCGGCCAGGTTCTGGCCGACCCCACTGGAAGCGGGTGGCGGCCTCATCCTGACATCGTCGGCGATGCGGTGCTGGAAGCCCTGGGGTAGATGACGCATTTCTCCGGCCGGAGGTTGGCCCACCCATTCCTGCCCGACGTCCCGGCGGATCGGCTCAAGCGCTCCTGCTCCCTCGTCGAGCCTGGCCTGCACCCCGAGGATTCGCTCGAGCTGTGGGTCATGGCCCCCCGCCTGAACGGGGACCACAGCTAGCTCCCGTAGGATGTCAGCGCGAGGCACCGGCCTAGGGAGATCACCGTCCTCCGGCATACCGAGATGGTTGCCTTCAGAGGGACCCCCTAGATCGACGTGGAAACATTCGCGGCTTGGGCCACAGTCCTCGTCGCCGAGGCTGCAGCTACCGTCGGAACAGTCGGAAAGGCAGTAGTCGCATGCGGTCATGAAGTCCCGCATGGCAATAGGGTCACCAAGTCCAGAGAAATCCCAACAGGAGTTGGGCTCATCATCTTCCTCGAACCCCGAGGGCCCGTAGGTCGAGATGTCCGTCAGCCGGTCCCAGGGTGACCGCACACGAAACCCCAGAGGGTTTGGACTCGCCTCTACGAGAGCGTCCGCCAAAGCGAAGCCGCTTGGCGGGTCGAGGCTGAATCCGAAAGGCGTGAGATGGGAATCGGTCGGTACCTCTTGGCCGACGGGCGGTGATGAAGTCACGTCGGGGACTGACTACACCGTCGTCTCAGGTACGAGGGTGACGTCCAGCAAGCCTTTCGCGAGCGTGCTGGCGTCGTCCGTTTGCTCGGAATTGACGTGTCGCAGGGAGACGGCGCTCGTCTTCGTCTCAAACACGAGGACGATGCCCGACGCGCCCCCCGTTGGGGCGCTGGCGCCGTCGACTCGCTCGACAGTCGATGAGGCGCTGCCTCCTGCTTGGCCTTGGTTGCCCCGCCTCCTCCTCCGTCGGCGGGGGAGAGGATGGGGTGAGCTCGAATGTTGTTCTTCCACCACGCGGGGAAGACGTCGTCGATTCCGCCGCCGGCGGGCGGGCTGTCGGCCGCCATTGTCACTGTCGCACGACGGTGGAAGGAGTATCATGTCGTAGCTGCCGTCGAGGGACATGAACTCAAGGCTCCCGAAACGGAGCACCGTTCCGTGCCGGAGAGGTTGCTGGAGACTGCCCATCTGGAGCTTGACGGGAAGCTGTTCGTCAACACGCAGCAGGCCCCTACCTGGCGCGCCAACTGTCGGCGTTTCGAGACCGGGGGGTCCCTGGGCCGACGAGTGAAATATCGTCGCGTGCCCCAGCCCAGATGGGTCGGCGCGAGGCCGAGCGTGAAGGGGGGAAGTGAGGTGGCCGGAGATGGGCGTGAGAGAGGTGGGAATCCCGCGGCCTTCGTGTTCGTCCCGCGCCCAGGTCGGGTGCGCTTGCAGTAGGGGGTTACAAGCGTCCACGCGGGAGAGGAAGCGAGCGGCCTCACGCGAGCGCCTATCTCCTCCTCGTCCCCGCGCGGCCAACCTTCTGTAAGAGGGCCCTGGTCCTTCCTTTTATAGGCGTAAGGAGAGGATCCAGGTGTACAATGGGGGGTGTAGCAGAGTGCTACGTGTCTAGCGGAGGAGAGCTAGCGCCCTAAGTACACGCCGTCGTGGCAGCCGGAGAGGTTTTGGCACCCGGTTTGTGTGATGTCGTGGCCATCGGAGGAGCGCTGGAGCCTGGCGGAAGGACAGCTGTCGGGGCTGTCGAGTCCTTGCTGACGTCCTCTTGCTTCCATAAGGGGGCGGAGAGCTGCCGTCGTCAGGGAGCGTGCGGGGCGCCATCATTGCCTATCTGGCGGAGCGAGCCAGATGGGACGCCGGTCTTGTTCCCCATAGCCCGAGTCAGCTTGGGGTAGGGTAATGATGGTGCCTCCTGTCGACGTGGTCGGTCTGCGCCCTAGGCTGGGCGATGTGGAGGCTCCTCCGAGGTCGAGGTCGAGTCTGTCTTCCGTGGTCGTGGTCGAGTCCGAGCCCCCTGGTCGGGCGAGGCGGAGACCGTCAGCTGAGGCCAGGGCTGAGTCCGAGCCCTGGGGTCGGGCGAAGCGGAGTTCGTCGTCTTCTGGGGCTGAGCCCAAGTCCGAGCCCTGGGTCGGGCGGAGCGGAGTTCGCCGTCTTCCGGGGCTTAGCCCAAGTCCGAGCCCTGGGTCGGGCGGAGCGGAGTTCGCCGTCTTCAGGGGCTTAGCCCGAGTCCGAGCCCTGGGTCGGGCGGAGCGGAGTTCGCCGTCTTCTGGGGCTTAGCCCGAGTCCGAGCCCTGGGTCGGGCGGAGCGGAGTTCGCCGTCTTCCGGGGCTTAGCCCAAGTCCGAGCCCTGGGTCGGGCGGAGCGGAGTTCGCCGTCTTCAGGGGCTTAGCCCGAGTCCGAGCCCTGGGTCGGGTGGTGCGGAGCTTCCTATGGTGCCTGAGGTCGGGCCTGACTGCCTGTCAGCCTCACTCTGTTAAGTGGCACTGCAGTCGGTGCGGCGCAGGCGGCGCTGTCCTTCTGTCAGGTCGGTCAGTGGAGCGGCGAAGTGACTCCGGTCACTTCGGCTCTGTTGACTGAAGGGCGCGCGTCAGGATAAAGGTGCCAGGCCACCTTTGCATTAAATGCTCCTGCAATTTGGTCGGTCGGCGCGGCGATTTGGTCAGGGTTGCTTCTTGGCGAAGACAGGGCCTCGGGCAAGCCGGAAGTATGTTCGTCGCTGGAGGGGGACCTCGGGCGAGGCGGAGATCCTCCGGGGTCGGCTGCCCTTGCCCGAGGCGTCATCAAGTCCCTCGAATGGATCGATCCTGACTTAATCGCACCCATCAGGCCTTTGCAGCTTCGTGCTGATGGGGGTTACCAGCTGAGAATTAGGAGCTTTGAGGGTACCCCTAATTATGGTCCCCGACACTATCGGTATTATTTACCCTTCGCCGTCACTCCGCACCATTCTCCACTATGGTATAATCTTCACTCATATTTATTTGTACCATTGGGGGAGAAAGTAAGAGGGCTCTCAAACGTCTCCGTTTTTGGCGATTAATGCCAAAGGGGGAGAGAATATAGCCCAAAGCAAAAGGACCGCACCACCACCAAAAAAATTTCAAAATTTCTTAAAGTAGTATATTTCAAATTGATATATTTAAAGGAGGATTTTCAAAATTGGTATCTTCAAAAACCCTCTTGATAACTAAGAGGAGAATTTCATCCAGGGGGAGTTTTGTTTAAATCAAAGGAAAAGCATATGAAATAGGGGAAAAAATTTCAAATCTTGAAAATGCTTCTCGGAATCTTATTCATATACTTTGGCTATTTTCAAAAGACATTGAAAAGAATTTCCAAAAAGATTTGCAAAAACAAAACAAGTGGTGCAAATGTGGTCCAAAATGTTAAAAGAAAGAAAGCAATCCACGCTGCCACGCATATCTAGTGAAAGTATAAATTGGTTTAATTCCAAGCAACCTTTGCACTTGCCTTATGCAAACTAGTTCAATTCTGCACTTATATATTTGCTTTGGTTTGTGTTGGCATCAATCACCAAAAAGGGGGAGATTGAAAGGGAAATAGGGTCAAACCTTTTCCTAAATGATTTTGGTGGTTGAAATGCCCAACACAAATAATTGGACTAACTAGTTTGCTCTAGATTATATATTCTACAGGTGCTAAAGGTTCAACAGAAACCAATAAAAAGATCCAAGTTAGGGTTCAAAAAGAAAGGAGCAAAAGAAACTGAAGAGAACCCTGGTCTGGCGCATCGGACTGTCCGGTGTGCCACCGGACAGTGTTCGGTGCACCAGGGGTCGTACAGACAGAACTCTTCACCTTCGGGTTTCTGAGGGACCACTCCGCTATAATTCACCGGACTGTCCGGTGTGCCACCAGACTATCCGGTGCACCAAGCGGAGCAACGGCTCCTAGCGCAACGGTCGACTTCAACGGTCACTGTCAAACGCTACAGTGCACAACAGTGTGCGACAGAGTCAGAGCACCGGACACTGAATAGTAGCTGTCCGGTGTGGCACCGGACGGTCCGGTGCGACATAAAGTCAGCGCTCCAACGGTCGAAATCGTCAGAACCCTAACGGTTGGGTGACGTGGCTGGCGCACCGGACTGTCCGGTGTGCCCATCGACAGACAGCCTCCCCAACGGTTGAATTGGTGGTTGGGGCTATAAATACCCCCCAACCACCACCACTCCAAGCATCCAAGTTTTTCAGACATCTCATTCAATACAAGAGCTAGTGCAATCAATACAAGACACAATTCAAAAGAATCAAAGCCTCTCCAAGTCCCAATTCACTATAAACTCCTAGTGGCTAGAGAGAGAGAGAGTTTTGCTTGTGTTCTTTGAGCTCTTGTTCTTGGATCGCTTTCCTCCTTCCTCACTCTTGTTCCCAAGTGTTTTGTAAGCAAGGCAAGAGACACCAATTGTGTGGTGGTCCTTGCGGGGTCTAAGTGACCCGTGAGAATTAAGGAGAACGCTCACTCGGTCTAAGTGACCGTTTGAGAGGGAAAGGGTTGAAAGAGACCCGGTCTTTGTGACCACCTCAACGGGGACTAGGTTCTTTGGAACCGAACCTCGGTAAAAAACAAATCACCGTGTCATCCGCTCTATTTCTTTGATTGATTTGTTTTCTCCTCTCTTTTGGACTCGATTTTATTTCTAACGCTAACCCCAGCTTGTAGTTGTGCTTTAAGTTTATAAATTTCAGTTTCCGCCTATTCACCCCCCCCCCCTCTAGGTGACTTTCACAATACATAGCTGACTTAGTGCCTCATATTTTTGTTGTTGTCCCTACCATATTGGTGAATAGAATAACAGTGGCAGAAGCTATGGAAGGAATGAGTTGGGTCAAAGACTTGAGAGGGTTAGTTTCTTAGGAGATTATTTCTAAGGTCCAGCTTTGTGATGCCATCTCTGGTGTGATTCTGTGACCTGGAACATCTGCCATTTTTTGGCGTTTCTCCAGCTTAAGGCAATATTCCACAAAGTCGGCTTATGATATTACCCTCTGTGGAACCACTATTTTTAGGCCCTTTGAGAGGGTGTGGAAGTCCTGGGCGCCGGCCAAGTGCAAATTCTTCATGTAGCTGGTTTTGCAAGATCGTTGTTGGACTGTTGATCGTCTGAAGAGGAGGGGACTCCCCCACCCTGTAGCTTGACCGCTTTCTGACCAGGAGGACGAAAACATTAACCATCTTTTGGTCTCATGTGTTTTTTCGAGACAGTTTTGGTTCCACCTTTTGCAGTGGCTGGGCTTGGGTTCCCCCTCTCTCCAAGCCCTTCTGAGGACAGCTTGGATGAATGTTGTAGCAGCTTTGTCAATCTAGTTGATGGTCCTCGCAAGATGGTTTCAATTCGTTGGTGACCTTGGAGCTTGGGCTAGTTGGCGACACTGCAACGACTACGTCTTCAAGGGGATCTCTCCTAACTTGTCTAGCGTGTTAGGATTGGCCGTCGCTGACCTTAATCTGTGGAGTTTGGCTGGGGCCAAGGGCCTTTCCATGTTGTTGGCTTTCGCCCCCAACAGGACATTGAGTGTGGGGTTTGCCTGTGTGTGTCGTGTGGGTGATGTTTGTGGGTGAGTTTGGTGGTTGCATGCGTGAGAAAGTGTGGGCTGTTTTTTCTTCTTCTATTTATGAAATGATACACAACTCTCTGGTGTGTTCGAGAGAGAGAGAAAAATATGGGACCGCTTCATCACATGTTCATTTCACCTCTCTCTAGATTTTTGTAGCTACGATCAGATGGGAAGTTGAGGGAGGGTTCCGAGGGGGTGATTAGATGGACCTATGGGAAGTTGAGGGAGGGTTCCGAGGGGGTGATTAGATGGACCTCTAGTTGATACAAGAAATGGCTTTGTAGCAGGGTAAAGAAAGATTAAGTGGTCTTCTGTAGGTTCCTGGCCCTGTTCCACGAGCAGGCAGCGTTACCCTATGTTGGGGTAACACTAATAGTAATAAGTAATTATTCAGTTTTTATCTGAGCACCGAAGAGTTTCGAATTTGAAGTTGTCTGTTCATTCCTCATGCAACCAGATTCTGGTTGTTCCGGCATGAATAGTAGCGGTCGATGGTCGCTGTTATGGCTTTCACTTGACTGATTGAAGGCTATTCATTTTCTCGTCTTTTAGCCTCAAGTCTGAACCCACTGCAGAAGACATCGATTCGATATGGTAAGTAGCTCTTTGTTTCCTTCCTTGGCTTGGCCCATGAACATGTTCAGTTGTACAACCGAAGAGGTATATTTTAGCATCTTTCTAGAGAATTATGGCGGAGCAGGAGGCGGAGCGCTGGGCAGATCATCAGAGGATGGCGAAGATGTTCCAGTACATGCAGAGCCTTGGCGCCGCACAGGGCATCGCTCCGCCACCTCCATTGTTCCCTCCAGTTGACCCTGCTCTCTTCCACACTCCTGTGAGTATCAAAATTGTAGTTAGATGTTTGTAATGCATCTGGTATAACACATGCAATCTCTTCTCTGTGCAGAGCCAATCTGGGGCGGCATCCAACAACCCTCCGGAAGGGTTCAGCCCAACGCAGCCCCAGTCAAACCGCCCACCTCCATGAGTGTTGTGTTTTCATTGTTTAGACTTCAAAACTTGTGTATAATACTTATGTTTGTGTTTGATACTTATGTGAGAGCTTGAGACGTTTGAGACTTATGTTTGTGTTTGATACTTGTGTTGAACACTTATGTTTGTGATGGATATTTATGTTTGTGGTGACGGTTTTATGTTTGTGTTAGCTATTTATGTTTGTGATGATATCTGTGATGTATATATGTGATATATATGTGATATCTTTTGTTTGTGTGGATGGAATACAAAAAACAAATAAAAAAGGTACATACTGGTCACTTTGCCGAGTGTAACACTTGGCAAAGAGGTGCTTTGCCGAGTGTCAAGGTCATAACACTCGACAAAGAGCAAAGACCTGAGCACCGGTTTAGGGACTTTGCCGAGTGTTATGTCGCTGGCACTCGACAAAGAGGCACGCTTTGCCGAGTGCCGCACAGAGCACTCGGCAAAGAACCTGACATGGGGACCCTCCTTGGCGGGTTCTTTGCCGAGTGCTACTGGGCAGACACTCGGCAAAGTTAACTCCTTTGCCGAGTGTCATCCTTGACACTCGGCAAAGAAGCTGTCTCCGTCACCCCGCCACCGTAACGGTTGCTTTTCTTTGCCGAGTGCCCCCTGGCACTCGGCAAACCTCTTTGCCGAGTGTCCGAGAAAAAGTACTCGGCAAAGAAGGCTTTGCCGATGCACTGTTTGCGAGCCTTCTTTGCCGAGTGTTTTTACGGCTTTGCCAGGTGCTTCGGGCACTCGGCAAAGCGCCCATTTCCGGTAGTGTACGCTGTTGAACACTATATAATAGTGATTTTTCCATTTATCCTGCCAAGAGTTAAATGTAACGGCGGCCCTCAAGGAGTCAAGGGTATGTCACTTGGGTTCATAAAATTTAAAAAATGTATTTCTATATCACTAAACTAAAGACATTTTAGATATCAATTAACTTGCTAAAGTGATACACCGTAGCCGTAGGTTTATGGTAGGGAATGGCTCCCCATACGCATCCGTCCCATCCTCCCGGGGAGATGTTTCTGCGTATCTCTATCCTCGTCGAGAAATTTATTTGAGATGATTCTTTCTCTGTAATAATGTCTTGCATGGTATCATGATTATCATCTCTAGTTAGAGAAGCGTGGTCCTCTCCAAATTTTCACCACTATCTGCCCACTCTCCGTTTTGTGAACATGTGTACCCATGTCGAGATGGTATACTATCTGGGATTGACGAAATCCGTCGCGAGACGTGTCTTCATAAATCATGCAAACGCTTGCAACTCTTCAAGCCTTTCGGCGCGCGCGCTACGCGAACAATTGAACACCTAATTTAGAGTCTAGTAACGACCTGATTTTTTTTTGTAATAAAAACATGATGATTCTTTGTCCTTTTCTTTTCTTTTAGCTTTGTGTGCCTGCATGCGTATTTATTCTTCATTCGCTTTATTAAAGCTCCGGCTTTCCTAATTGTGAAATTTCTTATGTGCAAAAGCTAAAAGCTAATGCTTGTCATTATGCCTTGACGCCGTCCGCTCTTCAAGGGGACCACGCTTACAGGCTAGCGATAGACGTTACGGATGGAAGCCTGATACGAAGGGCATATGTGGTGGGGACGCCCTTGTGTTGACGCGTGGATGGGTCCGGTAAACTCTCTGTACCTTTAGGTCTGATTTGATGACCAGAAATCATGAAGTGATCATGAAAGAGGATTTCATTTTTTATTTAAAATTGAATAGCAAAGAAATTTCTCTTCTGTGGAATCCTCTCTTGATTTCTGTTCATCAAACCAGCAATCAAGAGGGTCTTGTGGATTTGACCGGTCTCGAAAGTGGGACCCGTAGCCTGTCCTCTATATAGTCTAGTTTGGTTTTATCGTCTCAAATATCTTTATACGAAGATGTTAATAGCAGTGAAAACTGATGTAAAATAATATTTCGTACTATCATATTTATGCCACAACCCTACGTCGTAAAAGATGCTACATAGCACAGGATGCAATGACCTTACGAGACCTCACGATAGTAGTACGTTATTGTACTCGCCCTAGAATACCATGCTTTGGGGGGTTTAGGTAGTGAGGATTAGATTCACGGTCCTGCACAGAAGAGAACAGTTGAAACCAATGCATCGAATAAGTACTCACGTCACACGTCCATGGCGGACGAGCTAGCTTGGTGGGAAAATGTTTGTCAGGTTCTGTGCACTCATTGCGTGGTGGGAAAACAAAGAGTGTAGTAGTTTGCAGCGAGATTTCTGGAAATCTTCTCCTAACACCTAGGTAAAGGTAATAAAGTGGCCTTGGACTTTGGACTCCAGTGACTAGGCCCGCTGCAGTTGATTCAAAGACGGAGCTGGTAGGCGCGTCACGCGTGTGTGGAACTACTGAACTTATATTAATTTTTGATCAACCCCCGATGCTTGCTTCCAACGGCCTCGATCGTCATGCATGCGTACGTGAAACACCAACCACCGCAAAACCATCAATAAACGTGCGCGATGACTTCCGAAGCTAGCTAAGCTAGTGGATGGCATGACAGAATTTTCTTTTCATTTCTTTTCTCTTTTTTTAAGGTTTTCAAGGTCATCAGAGCTGTCTCTTTGTTTTGACGAGGGGAATTAATTCGTATATATGGAGCTGCTTTCCTTCCTTCAGCGGTTGGGGCCTTTGAAATCAAGGGATCGTTTTGCCATGCTTATCCAACCCTACTGCTACTACTAGCCAGATGAAGCACTAGAAAAGTCATTTGCTGTATTGTCTTTTTTTATATATATCACCAATCAACTGTACAGTATAATTCTAGTTGAATCATCCATATTGTTATTTATGCGAATAAGAACACAAGTCTTGTAATATATCTATTGCATTTTTTCCTTCGTTGATTCGGTTGACTAATACTCCCTCGGTTCTTTTTTATTTAACAGCAAATATTTGAGAACAGAAGGAGTACAACGTATATCTGTTGGATCAGCAGCAAATGCGATTAGACAGGAAAATAAATATATCCTCACCTTTTTCAATTATTATTACTTCATGATTCGCAAAAAAAAAAGTACGTACTAGATGAGGTGACCTGAAGAATGCGCTCATTTTCGCAGCTATGCCAGTTAGACACGGACATGCATATATAAGAATATGTGTACATGTGCGCTGGATATTACAGGAGAATATGCTCAAAAGGTGGACACAGCCGAATAAATTGAAAAGGGGGCCATATTACCATTTTGAGTTGTGCTTGATTTGTAATCGGAATTTTGCAGCAGAGCCTTTTGCTATCTAGGGTTTCCCGGATATATTGAGTGAGAAATTAAGCTAATTTCTCATTCAATCCCTATAAATAATCCTACAGGGAATTTAAGTTTCCGACCTAATTATTACGTGGACCTTGGCATGTTAACTGCTCACCAATTTCAAATGGTACAAGTCTGGATGGGAAAGCGAGTCTCGGCTGGCTGGCTGGCTGGGCTAGCAGCTCATCGAATCGGATGCATTAGCGACTTAGCGTCAACGCGTTTGGGATATCCATAGTTTACACTTGAAATGAACAATTAATGTTTGCTACGTGTCTTGAAGGAAAAAAAGAACGTAAATTAGTAAATTACAGGAACAGAACTACTAGTACCTTCTGTAGAGCATGGTATTAGCAAAGTGTATATTGGCGTACGTATAGTACAAGCAAAGGAAAAAAAGAAAAGCTAAGGTTAATTAAATGATGATGAACATCATCCTCTCTAGATCTTTACACTTGAGATCGACCATCATCACAAATTTTCCGTCATCGTCAACACCTGGATGTCCCATCCCATGTCTCTCGCCACCAAACCAAGCTAGCTTCAAACCAATACGTATTCGTATCGATCAACCCTCACAAATAAAGCATGCAACGGCGGGAGAGAGAAGGGGGAAAAGGACCGAATTTTTTGTATTTTAGCCCTTAAACAGAAGTAAAATCACGTTTAGACCTAAAAAAATTTTAAATGCAGTTTTGGACCCTTTGCTCGGCGCCATAGCCTATGGCGCCGAGCTAACACAGCTCGGCGCCATAGGCTATGGCGCTGAGGTCGTGTTGCGTTGGCACACCCCAGACGCGTGGCGTCGACGTGGAACCGAGCTCGGCGCCACAGATCTTGGCGCCGAGCTCGGTTGTGTTATTAAAATATATGTTGCGGACATGAGCACAAAGCCCATCTAGCCTACTTGGTAGAGCACAAGGCTTCTAACCATGTGGTCGTGGGTTCAAGCCCCATAGTTTGCATTTTTTTTGTTTTTTTTGTTTATGTCGTTGGTGTGTCCGCTTAAATTTATTTCTCGCCTAGATTTTTGTTTATCTTCCAGGTGCACTCGATGATGCTGCCATTACAGAGTCATTAGAACTACACAAAATTAAGAGCCGCCAATGGGCGATTTTCAAAACATCTGCAATAAAGGGAGAGGGGCTCTTCGAAGGTTTGGACTGGTAAGTGGGGTCAAATTTTCATGTCCTAAGCGATGTTTCTGCAAGATATGACAAGTGGATGAATGTCTTTAATAAACCATTCGTATCATCAGTTAAAATAGTTCTTCATACATTATCAAGTAGTGGATGTACTGTCCGTCGATCAAGATGCAGTTCTATGTATTAATTACAAAAAAAACACGCCTTTTGCATTTACGTGATGAGAGAGCTGGAGACATTATTGGAGGAAGCAACTTATGGTTGGCTATTATTGCAGGCTCAGTAACACGCTCAAATCTGGAAGCAGCTAAGGAGCCTCCGCCTCGTCATGAATCATTTGCTGGAGGCTAAAGAATAGCCGATGCTTGCAAGTCAGCGCGCAAATCCCATTCTCTTTGTTTTAACTCCAGAAGTTCTACACCGCCATCAATTATCTGTAAAGTGCGTGTTAAATTTTTTGGATACTACATTAGATGTACCCCCAGGTTGAGATCAAGAATAGGTCTGTGGCAACTTCAGTGTAAGTATAGGTAAATTATATAAGCTGAACTGACTTCAGTGACAAAACAAAGATAAAAAAAAATCTAGGCGAGAAATAAATTTAAGCGGACACACCAACGACATAAACAAAAAAAAACAAAAAAAATGCAAACTATGGGGCTTGAACCCATGACCACATGGTTAGAAACCTTGTGCTCTACCAAGTGGGCTAGATGGGCTTTGTGCTAATGTCTGCAACAAATATTTTAATAACACAACCGAGCTCGGCGCCAAGATCTGTGGCGCCGAGCTCGGTTCCACGTCGACGCCACGCGTCTGGGGTGTGCCAACGCAACACGACCTCGGCGCCATAGCCTATGGCGCCGAGCTGTGTTAGCTCGGCGCCATAGCCTATGGCGCCGAGCAAAGGGTGCAAAACTGCATTTAAAATTTTTTTAGGTCTAAATGTGATTTTACTTCTGTTTAAGGGCTAAAATACAAAAAATTCGGGGGAAAAGGACGACGAGCCAAACCAAAGTGCTAGTTAATCAACCAAAGCAAGCAACCACCTCGCTCGACGCGCGGCCCGCCGTCGATCAGGCGCGGAAGCAGCCAACGAAGCGCGGCAGGTGCAGGTGGTGGTGCTGGTGGTGGTGGTGCGCTCCGCCGCCGCTTGCCAGGGCGCCGTCGAGGTCCACGAGGTGCTGGGCGCAGCTGGTCCCGCGGAGGTCCTGGCCGATGAGGTGCTCCACCTGGACGAAGCGGTCGACGCGGCAGGGGATGGCGAGGGCGCCCTGGTGCCGGAAGCCGTACTCGCGCTCGGCCTCCTCCAGCAGCGCGCCGAAGAGCGGGTGCTTGAGGTGGCCCAGCGGGACCGCGAACCGGCGCTGCTCCTCGCCCTCCAGGCCCACGCGCACCGTCACGCACCCCTTGGGCGCCACCGCCGCCAGCTGCTGCTGCTGCTGATGATGATGATGCCTGCCGGGCATGATGGTCACCAGGAAGGAGCTCGGTGTTCTTTTTGCTTGCTTGTGGTGGTTGCTCGATCAGGAAGGAGGACGAAGAAGCCGGCCGGCCGGGGGCTGATGGTGGTTACAGGCAGGAAGAGAAGGGCCAGGGGTCGGAGCTGGAGATGGCGAGGCGGAAGACGGTGAGGGAGGAATCGCGGAGGGAGGTGGGCACGTTGGACATGGCCTACTCCTCCACTTTGTCTCTTCTCAACGACGACGACGGCGGTGATTCGGGTCGGGTCTGCCTCTGCCTCCCTTGTGGATTCTGTTTGTTTGCGGTGCCGAGCGAGGGAGGTTGGGAGGCGAGGGCCACGCCTTTTATAGCCCCCGCGCACGCCGCCAAGTGGGCCCGCGAGGTCCCGTGCGCCGTGTGTGTCTCATCGAGCCGAGCCAGGGCCAGGGAGCTGGGGCGCCGTGGAGACAGTGCGCGTCGCGGCCCGCGCCGCGCTGTATCTCAAAACCATAATTTTGCAATACCATAGTTTTAGAATGCTATGACATGACTACATTATTTTTTCTACAGCAGTTTAACTCAGGACATGTTTGAAGACAAAGTGTTTCTTACATCAGTTTCCATTCAAAACAGAGGTAGAAGAAAATGCTAAGTACTCTGCATATTTCAGAGCACCTGCTAACGGCGTCGCATATTTCAGAATGCTGAAACATGGAAAATCTACAGAATAAAAAAAACCTCCTCGGAGCAATCCACTGTTGCATAACAGCACAGTCAAGAATTAGATTATAGCTTTGATGCACATATATCTAAAGCAGCAAAATATTACGACTGCGTACGTAAAATAAAATTCCAGATGCCATGGTTTGTTTGTCTAGCTATGCAACTACGGCACAACATTTATCAAAAGTTCTCCAAAAATGACATATCAGAAGTCCACCCGTATCCTGCTTTCCTAAATCTGAAAGAAAACCCAACTTGAGCACTTTCATCAAACAAGGTTTAAAAAGTTAAAAAATAAATAAATAGGCAAGATTATTTGCCTTTATGGCCTCGTTGAATCATGATATGGTTTTCCCAAGTGTTGACTATGACCATTGAATTCAGGTTATGGTTTTACAAGTATTGACTATGACGACGGAAGAAGAGAACTGCAATACTCTTCTCTGCTCTCTCTCTCTCCTTGTTAAATGTGGATTGTTTATATATCTTCTAACCATAGACTGCACGATAGGTTAGTAGTGAATGCAACAAGAGAGATGTGGAGAATTTTCTTTCTATGGAAAGAGAAGAGATGAAGGAATGGAGATTGTGAAGGAGTGCTCAGCTAGTAATTCTTCTCATAAACGTACACATATCCACACTTTTATTCCTATAGGAAAGAAGCATGTCGAAGAACTTCTCCAAGGCCATAAACTATAACCTAAGTAGGAACTTTCGCATGGAAATGAAAGTTTTTTCAAGCTCATAGGGTCCTTCATGACAAGATTCTTCTTGCAAATAGTAGAGAAGTTTCAGTTGAAGAAGAATTGACTATTTTTTCTATTTTGCCTTTCAATAAAATGCAAGTAATCGCTCAGTTCAAGAACGATTTTAGCATAGTGGTAAGATTGTTAGTCTATACTTCAATGTTGTTCTTGAGGCCATCATTTCATCGTCACCAAGGTTGATACAATTTCCCTCAATAAACACTCCAATCTAAATTTCTAGCAATTCCAAGTTCATGCCATATTTTAAGGTAAGTTAGAAATGATTATGCTATTTTATTTGCTTGTGTATTGTTGTTAGTAACCTCTTATTTTTAGGATTGTATTAGAGCAATCAATGGAACTCATGTACGGATGTACCTAACACCATTCCTCCTAGTTTTCAAGATTCGTACCATAATAGAAAGGATAATATATCATAGAATGTAATGGTTGCATGTGATTTGAAGTGATAATTTGTGCATGTTAGTGCTGGATGGGAAGAATCAACTTCGGACACTCGAGTGTTGCAAGATGCATTAGCTCATGGTTTCTATGTCCCTTTTGGGATTTTTTCTAGTGCATGTAGGATATGCTATTACTCCAAATCCCATAGCTCCATACCATAATGTTCGGTATCATTTGCAAGAGCAAGACAGAAGTAACTGGAGGACAAGCAATGCAAAAAAATCAACTTAAGACATGCACAACTACGCAACCAAGTTGAGCGCACTATTAGTGTTCTAAAAATTTGTTTTCTACTAAAATGTGCATCTTACTATCATATTGATGCACTGAGAGATATTGTGCTTGATTTTTATGTTCTCCACAACTTCAAAAAGAAGAATGATGGTTGTAATCAACATCTAAGTTAGGATAGGATTGAAGTAAATATTATTGAGATAGTGGATGTGATATCCTAGCCCTAATGGATGGTGATATCTTGGTCCAAGGCTTAATAAAATTAATAGAGTACTCATACCAACAAGGTGCATCTACTCAAAAGAACCTCCAAGTTAAGCGTGCTTGGCTTGTAGCAATTTGGGATGAATGACTGACCGGAAAGTTCGGGTGCACATGAGTGATGAAAAACCGTGCACAAAAGGCTCATATTGGTCTGCGGGGGTGATCTATGGTCCTAGAGGGCTGCCAGGAGTAAGTACTGTTACAAATGGGAGTGAGTGGGCTAGGGGTTTGGGTATATGGCGCATGGTGCATGTGGGCCCGGAGTTGTCACATGGCATGGCATATGACGACACTAGACATACAGACGTGGCCAAGAGGGGAGGTTCCTGGATTGGGGTTGACCGACGAGGACGTCGGTCTTCTAAGGGAGGTGAATTATGATATCCTAGCCCTAATGAATGGTGATATACTGATCCAAGGCTTAATGGAATTAATAGAGTACTTATACCAACAAGGTGCATCTTCTTTTTTGGAAGCCTATCTCAAAAGAACCTCCAAGTTAAGCGTGCTTGGCTTAGAGCAATTTGGGATGGGTGACCGACCGAGAAGTTTTCTCGAGTGCGCATGAGTGAGGACAAAGTGCGCACAAAAGACTCATCTTTGTCTGTGTAGATGGTCTATGGTCCTAGAGGATTGCCAGGAGTAAGTATTGCCGGTCCGGAATTGGACGAGTTGTTACAGTGGATCTCATATAGAAGGAGATGAACAATACCAAAATGATGTGATATCACTTAATGACCATCGGCGTGCAAGAAATATTAGAAGAGACCAAATCATATAGACTATATGGAATGGTTATGTTGCATATTTACAAATAAATAATCAGTACTAATGTGCATGCATATAAGTAAAAGAAGTAGTGTTGACTTGTAGGCATGGAAGTAAAATAAGTAGTATTAGTTTGTAAACTAGGAAATAATACACACCTAGGGCTAGTTTGAGAGTCCAAAACCTGGAGGGGATTGGAGGGCCTAAAATCTCCTCCTTATTCAATTTTGAATAAGAAGTGGATTTTAGCCCCTTCAATCCCCTCCGGTCTTGTGGCTCCCAAACTAGTCCCTAGCGTTAGTTCAAATTTCCTTTGATGTAAGCATTTGCAAGATCCATTTCATCAGAAGCAATAAATATCTCTCTATCCTCTGTATCTTCTTTTATAAATTGTATTGCTTTAAGTATCTCAACTTGAGGGAAGGGACAAAATCTTCAATTTTTATAAGATCATTGTTGGGACCATTGTTCTCCATTTTATTTATTGCAGTTGAATATGTCTCTCTATAAGATCATTATGGGCACTTTGGTCTTCACTTTGCGAAGCAACGAACTCATCCATTGAAGTATCATTGTTTCCGTTAGATCTGTTTAAACCAGAAACAACCCTAGCAGTTTGTGTCGACCTAACAACTTGTGGCTTGAAAGTTGCCTAAAGGGGGGGGGGTGAATACGCAAATCTAAAATTTATAAACTTTAAGCACCACTACAAGCCGAGGTTAGCGTTAGAAATAAAAGCGAGTCCAAAAGAGAGGGTGAAAAACAAATCACAAGCAAATGATGAGTGTGACACGATGATTTGTTTTACCGAGGTTCGGTTCTTGCAAACCTACTCCCCGTTGAGGTGGTCACAAAGACCGGGTCTCTTTCAACCCTTTCCCTCTCTCAAACGGTCACCTAGACCGAGTGAGCTTTTCTCCTCAATCAATTGGGACACTTAGTCCCCACAAGGACCACCACACAATTGGAGTCTCTTGCTTTGATTACAATGATGTTGAGAACAAGAAATGGGAAAGAAGAAAAGTGATCCAAGCGCAAGAGCTCAAAGAACACGGGCAAAACTCTCTCTTCTAGTCACTAATTGCTTTCAGTGGAATTGGGACTTGGAGAGGCTTTGATTCAATCTAATTGTGTCTTGTATTGAATGCACTAGCTCTTGTATTGAATGTGTTGGCTGAAAAACTTGGATCCTTGAAGTGTGGTGGTTGGGGGTATTTATAGCCCCAACCACCAAAGTGGCCGTTGGGGAAGGCTGCTGTCGAAGGGTGCACCGGACAGTCCGGTGCGCCAGCCACATCACCCAACTGTTGGGGTTCGACCGTTGGAGCTCTGACAAGTGGGGTCACCGGACAATCTGGTGGTGCACCGGACAGTCACTGTTCACTGTCCGGTGTACCTTCTGGCGCCTGCTCTAACTCTGTGTGCGCTGTCTGCGCACTGTTCACGTACTGTTCACTTTTGCAGACGACCGTTGGCGCTGTTAGCCGTTGCTCCGCTTGGCACACCGGACAGTCCGGTGAATTATAGCGGAGTGGCTCCCCAAAATCCCGAAGCTAGCGAGTTGGAGTTGATCCACCCTGGTGCGCCAGACCAGGGCAGCCTTCGGTTGGTTTTGCTCCTTTCTATTTGAACCCTTTCTTGGACTTTTTATTGGTTTGTGTTGAACCTTTAGCACCTGTAGAACTTATAATCTAGAGCAAACTAGTTAGTCCAATTATTTGTGTTGGGCAATTCAACCACCAAAATCATTTAGGAAAAGGTTTGACCCTATTTCCCTTTCAATCTCCCCCTTTTGGTGATTGATGCCAACACAAACCAAAGCAAATATATAAGTGTAGAATTGAACTAGTTTGCATAAAGTAAGTGCAAAGGTTACTTGTAATTAAACCAATTTACATTTTCATAAGATATGCATGGATTGCTTTCTTCATTTTAACATTTTGGACCACGCTTGCACCACTTGTTTTGTTTTTGCAATTTTTTGTAAAATTCTTTTCAAAAACATTTTGCAAATAGTCAAAGGTATATGAATAAGATTGAAAGAAGCATTTTCAAGATTTGAACTTTTCTCCCCCTGTTTCAAATGCTTTTCCTTTGACTAAACAAAACTCCCCCTCAATGAAATTCTCCTCTTAGTGTTCAAGAGGGTTTTAGATATAAATTTTGAAAGAGATCATACCAATTTGAAATTGTATCAAAAATAAGATACCAATTGAAAAACTTCTTTAATACAAATTTAAAGATTCATTTTTGAAATTAGTGGTGGTGCGGTCCTTTTGCTTTGGGCTAATACTTTCTCTCCCTTTGGCATGAATCGCCAAAAACGGATACTTGTGAGTGAAATATGAGCCATTTTCAAACTTTCTCCCCCTTTGGCAAATAAGATAAGAGTAAAGGATTATACCAAAGTAGAGAGCTATGCGGAGTGACAGCGAAGGGTAAATAATATGATGGAGTGGAGTGGAAGCCTTGTCTTCGCCGATGACTCCATTTCCCTTTCAATCTATGACTTGTCATGAAATACACTTGAACGCATATTAGTCATAGCACATGAAAGAGATATGATCAAAGGTATAAATGAGTTATGTGTGCAAAGAATCAATCAAAGTTCCTAGAATCAAGAATGTTTAGTTCATGCATAAGTTTGGTAAAAGTTTTCTCATCTAATGGTTTGGTAAAGATATCGGCTAATTGTTCTTTGGTGCTAACATAAGCAATCTCAATATCCCCCCTTTGTTGGTGATCCCTCAAAAAGTGATACCGAATGACTATGTGCTTAGTGCAACTGTGCTCAACGAGATTATCCGCCATGCGGATTGCACTCTCTTTATCACATAGGAGAGGGACTTTGGTTAATTTGTAACCATAGTCCCTAAGGGTTTGCCTCATCCAAAGCAATTGCGCGCAATAATGGCCTGTGGCAATGTACTCGGCTTTGGCGGTGGAAAGAGCTACTGAGTTTTGTTTCTTTGAAGCCCAAGACACCAAGGATCTTTCCAAGAACTGACAAGTCCCTGATGTGCTCTTTCTATCAATTTTACACCCTGCCCAATCAGCATCTGAATACCCTATCAAATCAAAGGTGGATCCCTTGGGGTATCAAAGACCAAACTTAGGTGTATGAACTAAATATCTCAAGATTCGTTTCACGGCCCTGAGGTGAACTTCCTTAGGATCGGCTTGGAATCTTGCACACATGCATACGGAAAGCATAATATCCGGTCGAGATGCACATAAATAGAGTAAAGATCCTATCATTGACCGATATACCTTTTGATCTACGGATTTACCTCCCATGTCGATGTCGAGATGCCCATTTATTCCCATGGGTGTCTTGATGGGCTTGGCATCCTTCATTCCAAACTTGGTGAGTATGTCTTGAATATACTTGGTTTGGCTGATGAAGGTGCCTTCTTGGAGTTGTTTCACTTGAAATCCTAGGAAATACTTCAACTCCCCCATCATAGACATCTCGAATTTTTGAATCATAATCCTACTAAACTCTTCACAAGTAGATTTGTTAGTAGACCCAAATATGATATCATCAACATAAATTTGGCATACAAACAAATCATTTGCAATTGTTTTAGTAAAGAGAGTAGGATCGGCTTTGCCGACTTTGAAGCCATTAGCGATAAGAAAATCTCTCAGGCATTCATACCATGCTCTTGGGGCTTGCTTAAGCCCATAAAGCGCCTTAGAGAGTTTATAGACATGATAAGTGTACTCACTATCTTCAAAGCTGGGAGGTTGCTCAACATAGACCTCCTCCTTGATTGGTCCATTGAGGAAGGCACTTTTCACGTCCATTTGATAGAGCTTAAAGCCATGGTAAGTAGCATAGGCAAGTAATATACGAATTGACTCAAGCCTAGCTACGGGTGCATAGGTTTCACCGAAATCCAAACCTTTGACTTGTGAATAGCCCTTGGCCACAAGTCGGGCTTTGTTCCTTGTCACCACACCATGCTCATCTTGCTTGTTGCGGAAGACCCACTTGGTTCCTACAACATTTTGGTTAGGACGTGGAACAAGATTGAGAGCACCTAGAAGGGGGTGAATAGGTGATCCTGTAAAATTCAATACTAATAGCCACAAAACTTAGTTGTTAAAGTTAGAACGGCTAAGTAGCTTGAAGCAAGCTCTTGGAAACACAGACAATCAAAAATAAAGCACACAAGAGACACACGATTTTTATCCCGTGGTTTGGCCAAGTAATACTTGCCTACTTCCACGTTGTGGCGTCCCAATGGACGAGGGTTGCACTCAACCCCTTTCAAGTGATCCAATGATCAACTTGAATACCATAGCTTTTCTTTCTTATCTCTTTTTACTGTTTGCAAGGAAACTCCACAAGTTGGAGTCTCTCGCCCTTACAACCAAGATCACAATGAAAGCACAAGAGTAAGGTTGGGAAGCAACACACACAAATCCGCAGCACACACACGCACACAAGCCAAGACTTGAGCTCAAAATGAAGCACAAAGAGTTCACAACTAGAACGGAGCTCAAATCACTAAAACAATCGATCAAGTGCGCGGAGACAGAGTGTGGGAGACTTAGAATGCTTAGTGAATGCTTGGGTGACTCCTCCATGCGCCTAGGGGTCCATTTTATAGCCCCAAGGCAGCTAGGAGCCGTTGGAGGCCAACAAGGAAGGCTATCCTTGCCTTCTGTCGGGTGGCACACCGGACAGTCCGGTGCGCCACCGGACAATCACTGTAGACGGTCCGGTGCGGATCTCCTTCCTATTCTGACGCAGACGACCGTTGCAGATTCGTGGCAGTTGGCGCACCGGACACTGTCCGGTGCACACCGGACAGTCCGGTGCCCCCTGCCGACCGTTGGCGTGGGCCACGCGTCGCCCACGGATTGCGTCGCCGACCGTTGCGCTGGCGGCCGTTGACTCACCGGACAGTCCGATGAATTATAGCCGTACGCCACCGATTTTTCCTGAGAGTGGCATGTTCACCGGAGGCTGGCCTGGCGCACCAGACATTGTCCGGTGCACCACCGGATAGTCCGGTGTGCCAGACCGAGCTGGACTTTGGCTGTACTCAGCCAAGTCTTTTGCAATTCTTTCTTTTCCTGTTTCTAGCACTTAGACACAATATGTTAGTACTCAAAACAATGTACTAAGTCTAGAAACGTACCTTGTCACATGATTTGCACTTTTTGCTTGTTTGGCACATTACAACTCAAAGATTATGTGTTGGCACTTAATCACCAAAACATTATAGAAATGGTCCAAAGGCACATTTCCCTTTCAAAGATGTCGTACCTCGTTCCTCGTGAAGTTGTTGAGTTCCTCTTGCATTGCCAACACCCAATCCGAATCTCTTAATGCGTCTTCCACCCTGTATGGCTCAATAGAAGATACAAAAGAGTAATGTTCACAAAAATGTGCGACACGAGATCAAGTAGTTACCCCCTTATGAATATCACCGAGGATGGAGTTCACAGGGTGATCTCGTTGAATCGCTTGGTAGACTCTTGGGTGTGGCGGTCTTGGACCCTCATCATCTTCCTTGTCTTGATCATTGGCATCTCTCCCTTGATCATTGTCCTCCTCTTGAGGTGGCTCATCTTCTTGATCTTCATTCTCATCATCTTGAGCTTGATCCTCATCTTGGGTTGGTGGAGATGCTTGTATGGAAGATGAAGGTTGATCTTGTGCTTATGGAGGTTCTTCGGATTCCTTAGGACACACATTCCCAATGGACTTGTTCCTTAGCGCAACGCATGGAGCCTCTTCATCATCTAATTCATCAAGATCAACTTGCTCTACTTGAGAGTCGTTAGTCTCATTAAACACAATGTCACAAGAAACTTCAACTAGTCCAGTGGACTTGTTAAAGACTCTATATGCCCTTGTGTTTGAATCATATCCCAGTAAAAAGTCTTCTACAACCTTAGGAGCAAATTTAGATTTTCTACCTCTTTTAACAAGAATAAAACATTTGCTACCAAAGACTCTAAAATATGAAACATTGGGCTTTTTACTGGTGAGGAGTTCATAGGATGTCTTCTTGAGGATTCGGTGAAGGTAGAGTCGGTTGATGGCGTAGCAAGCGGTGTTGATTGCTTCCGCCCAAAACCGGTCCAATGTCTTGTACTCATCAAGCATGGTCCTCGCCATGTCAAGTAGAGTTCTATTCTTCCTCTCTACTACACCATTTTGTTGTGGTGTGTAGGGAGAAGAGAACTCATGCTTGATGCCCTCGTCCTTAAGAAAGCCTTCTATTTGAGAGTTCTTGAACTCCATCCCATTGTCGCTTCTAATCTTTTTTATCCTTAAGCCGAACTCATTTTGAGCCCATCTCAAGAATCCCTTTAAGGTCTCTTGGGTTTGTGATTTTTCCTGCAAAAAGAACACCCAAGTGAAGCGAGAATAATCATCCACAATAACTAGACAGTACTTACTCACGCCGATGCTTATGTAAGCTATCGGGCCGAATAGGTCCATGTGAAGTAGCTCAAGTGGCCTGTCAGTCGTCATGATGTTCTTGTGTGGATGATGAACACCAACTTGCTTCACTACTTGACATGCGCTACAAATCTTGTCTTTCTCAAAATGAACATTTGTTAGTCCCAAAATGTGCTCTCCCTTTAGAAGCTTATAAAGATTCTTCATCCCAACATGGGCTAGTCGGCGATGCTAGAGCCAACCCATGTTAGTCTTAGCAATTAAGCAAGTATCGAGTTCAGCTCTATTAAAATCAACTAAGTATAGCTGACCCTCTAATACTCCTTTAAATGCTACTGAATCATCACTTCTTCTAAAGACAGTAACACCTATATTCGTAAAAAGACAATTGTAGCCCATTTTGCATAATTGAGAAACTGAAAGCGAGTTGTAATCTAAAGAATCTACAAGAAAAACATTGGAAATAGAATGGTCAGGTGATATAGCAATTTTACCAAGTTCTTTGACCAAACCTTGATTTACATCCCCGAATGTGATAGCTCTTTGGGGATCATGGTTTTTCTCATAGGAGGAGAACATCCTTTTCTCCCCAGTCATGTGGTTTGTGCACCCGCTATCAATGATCCAACTTGAGCCCCCGGATGCATAAACCTACAAAACAAGTTTAGGCCTTGTTCTTAGGTACCCAAACGGTCTTGGGTCCTTTGATATTAGTGAGAGCACCTAGAGGGGGGGTGAATAGGTGATACCTGTAAAAACTTGAAACTTAAAGCCACAAACTTGATTAAGTGTTAGCGCAATGAAATCAAGTGGCTAAGGAGAGCTCTTGTGAACCACAATTGACACAGTGAGAACAAGCACAAGAGACACAGAGATTTATCCCGTGGTTCGGCCAAGTACAACACTTGCCTAGTCCAAGTTGTGGCGTCCCAATGGACAAGAGTTGCACTCAACTCCTTTCAAGTGATCCAATCATTAACTTGAATACCACAGTGTTCTTTTTCCTTTACTCTTTCCTGTTTGCGAGGAATCTCCACAACTTGGAGTCTCTCGCCCTTACAATAAGAATCAAGGTGAAAGCACTAGAGTAAGAGAGGGAAGCAACACACTCAAATCCACAGCAAATACGCACACACACAGCCAAGAATTGAGCTCAAATGAGTATCACAAAGTTCACCACTAGAATGGAGCTCAAATCACTAAGAATGCCAAACGAGTGCGCAAAGTCGAAGTGAGAATGATCAAGAATGCTCAAAGTATGCTTGGTGTGCTCCTTCATGCGCCTAGGGGTCCCTTTTATAGCCCCAAGGCAGCTAGGAGCCGTTGAGAGCAATCCAGGAAGGCAATTCTTGCCTTCTGTCGGTTGGTGCACCGGACAGTCCGGTGCACCACCGGACACTGTCCGGTGCAGATTTCTTTCCCGTTCTGGCGCAGCCGACCGTTGATGTTTTGGAGCCGTTGGCGCACCAGACACTGTCCGGTGCACACCGGACAGTCCGGTGCCCCATCAGACCGTTGGCTTGGCCACGCGTCACGCGCGGATTGCGCGGCCGACCGTTGGCTCGGCCGACCGTTGGCTCACCGGACAGTCCGGTGCACCGCCGGACAGTCCAGTGAATTTTAGCCGTACGCTGTTGACTTGATTCCCGAGAGCGGTGACTTCGCCGCAGCCGACTCACCGGACAGTCCGGTGCACCACCGGACAGTCCGGTGATTTATATCTGTACGCCGTCGTCGAGACCCGAGACTAGGCAGTTCACCAGATGCCAGCCTGGCGCACCGGACAGTCCGGTGCACCCAGACTGACCAGAGTCTTGGCTGCTCGAGCCAAGTCTTTTCCATTTGTCTTTTCTCTGATTCTAGCACTTAGACAAATATGTTAGTACACAAAAACCAATATACTAAGTCTAGAATCATACCTTTGTATTGTTTTGCACTTTGTTCACCATTTGGCATAGTTTAACACATAACCATTTGTGTTGGACACTTAATCACCAAAATACTTAGAAATGGCCCATGGGCACATTTCCCTTTCAATCTCCCCATTTTTGGTGATTTATGCCAACACAACAAAAAGCAACACATAGAAGTGCAACATCAATGCAAATGTGAACAAGAATTTGTTTTGATTCAAATTTGGCATTTTTGGATAATTCTTTGCCACCACTTGGTTTGTTTTTGCAAATCAAACTCAATTTCCTATCTCTAAGTCAAATTCACTTGTTGAGGCATAGAGAAAGATATTCCAAGAGAAATTGATCAAAGATTCAAAAACTCCCCCTTTTTCCCATAATCAAACATTCTCCCCACAAGAGACCAACTTTTGACAAGAAGAGACATTAAGAGGATTTTGACAAAACAAAAATTCTAACTCTACTATTTTCAAAATTTTCTCAAGTGGTAGCTGATCCATTTCTTGCTTTGGCCTTATTTTCTCCCCCTTTGGCATCAAGCACCAAAACGGGATCAATCTTGGCCCTTAAACCCCATTGCCTCACCAAAATCTTCAACTCAAAATAAGAGGCAATAAGAGTATGGAGATGAACTTGGAGTTAATTACCCTCTCATCGGAGTGCAGTGGAAGTCTTTCATGGTCCAAGTCCATCTTCCCCTTTCAATCCACCTTTGAGACTAGTTCAAGCAAGCTCAAACACATGGTTAGTCTCAAAGGGTCAAGTTGTAGCACATCTCCCCCTTAATATATGCATCACTTGCAAATGGACTTGTGAGGTCCGGGGAGTGCTTGTACAACTTGAGCACCATAAATAAACAACTAAATGCATAAGGAACATGATCAAAGGCATAAAACACATGTATGCTATAAATCAATCCAGGTTCCGCGAATCTAAGACATTTAGCTCACTACACAACCTGCAAAAGGTTGACTCATCTAGAGGCTTGGTAAAGATATCGGCTAGCTGGTTCTCGGTGCTAACATAAAACACTTCGATATCTCCCTTTTGCTGGTGGTCTCTCAAAAAGTGATGCCGGATGTCTATGTGCTTTGTGCGGCTGTGTTCAACAGGATTATCCGCCATGCGGATAGCATTCTCATTATCACATAGGAGTGGGACTTTGCTCAGATTGTAGCCAAAGTCCCGGAGGGTTTGCCTCATCCAAAGTAGTTGCACGCAACACTGTCCTGCGGCAACATACTCGGCCTCAGCGGTGGATAGGGCAACGGAAGTTTGTTTCTTAGAACTCCACGACACCAGGGACCTTCCTAAGAATTAGCATGTCCCTGATGTACTCTTCCTATCAACCTTACATCTAGCATAATCGGAGTCTGAATATCCAACTAAGTCAAAGGTAGACCCCTTTGGATACCAGATCCCGAAGCAAGGCGTAGCAACTAGATATCTAAGAATTCGCTTAACGGCCACAAGGTGACACTCCTTTGGGTCGGATTGAAATCTAGCACACATGCATACGCTAAGCATAATATCCGGTCTACTAGCACATAAATAAAGACCCTATCATAGACCTGAGAGCACCTAGAGGGGGGGTGAATAGGTGATCCTGTAAAACTTGAATTTTAACTCACAAAACTTGATTAGGAGTTAGTACAAATAATGCCAAGTGGCTAGAGAGGAGTCTCAACAAAACACAATAACCATAAGAGATCAATCACAGAGATGGCACAGTGGTTTATCCCGTGGTTCGGCCAAGACCAACGCTTGCCTACTCCACGTTGTGGCGTCCCAACGGACGAGGGTTGCAATCAACCCCTCTCAAGCGGTCTAAAGACCCACTTGAATACCACAGTGTTTTGCTTGCTTTACTATATCCCGTTTGCGAGGAATCTCCACACTTTGGAGCCTCTCGCCCTTACACTTAGATGATCACAAAGAAGCACGGAGTAAGGGAGGGATAAGCAACACACTCAAGACAAGAAATCACAGCAACACCACGCACACAAGTCGCAACAAGAGCTCACAACACAACTCAATGAGTTCACAACTCAACTAGAGCTCTAATTGCTATCGCAAGGAATCAAAAGCGCGGAATCGATGTCTTAGTGCTTAGGAATGCTTAGAGAATGCTTGGTGTGCTCCTCCATGCGCATAGGGGTCCCTTTTATAGCCCCAAGGCAGCTAGGAGCCGTTGAGAGCATTCCAGGAAGGCAATTCTTGCCTTCTGTCGCCTGGCGCACCGGACAGTCCGGTGCAGATTTCTTTCCTTTTCTTACGAAGTCGACCGTTGGCGCACCGGACACTGTCCGGTGCACACCGGACAGTCCGGTGCCCCCTCCCGACCGTTGGCTTGGCCACGTGTCTCGCGCAGATCGAGCAGCCGACCATTGGCCCGGCAGTCCGGTGCTTACCGGACAGTCCGGTGAATTATAGCCGTACGCCGTTAATTTATTCCCGAGAGCGCCAAGTTCGCCTGAGCCAGCCTGGCATACCGGACACTGTCCGGTGCACCACTGGACAGTCCGGTGCACCTAGACAGCGCTGACCTTGGCTGAACTTAGCCATTCTGCTCCAATTCAATCTTTCCTGTTTCCAGCACTTAGACACAATACATTAGTCCATAAAACAATGTACTAAGTCTAGAAACATACCTTTTGACATGATTTGCACTTTGTCCACCACTTTGCATAGATTAACACAAAAGCACTTGTGTTGGCACTCAATCACCAAAATACTTAGAAATGGCCCAAGGTCACATTTCCCTTTCAATCTCCCCCTTTTTGGTGATTTATGCCAACACAACATAAAGCAACTAGAACAAGTGCAATATCAATGCAAATGAGAACTCAAAATTGTTTTGATTCATATTTGGCATATATGGATCACTCTTTGCCACCACTTGGTTTATTTTTGCAAATCAACCTCAAATTTCAATCTCTAAGTCAAACACACATATTAAAACATAAAGAGAGTCATTCCAAGAGAAATTGATTCAAGATTTCAACAACTCCCCCTTTTTCCCATAGTCAACAATTCTCCCCACAAGAAGCCAACTTTTAACAAAAAGAGCCAATAAGAGTATTTTGACAAAACAGAAGCTCTATTCTATTATTTTCAAAATTCTCAAGTGGTAGCTGATCCATCTATTGCTTTGGCCTTTATTTTCTCCCCCTTTGGCATCAAGCACCAAAATGGGATCAATTTTGGCCCTTTAACCCCATTGCCTCACCAAAATCTTCAACTAAGAGTAAAAAAGGCAATAAGAGTACAAAGATGAACTTGGAAGATGTTACTCTTTCATCGGAGTGCAGTGGAAGTCTTGCATGGTCCAAGTCCACCTTTTCCCTTTCATTCCACCTTCGAGACTAAATCAGGCAAACTCACGCACACAGTTAGTCTCAAAGGGTCAAGTTGTAGCACATCTCCCCCTAAATTTGTGCATCACTTGCAAAGGACTTGTGAGGTCCGGGGAGTGCTTGTACAACTTGAGCACCATAAGTAAACAAAATGCATAAGGAACATGATCAAGGGCATAAACACATGTATGCTATAAATCAATCCAAGTTCCGCGAATCTAAGACATTGAGCTCACTACGCAACTTGCAAAAGGTCTGCTCATCTAAAGGCTTGGTAAAGATATCGGCTAGCTGGTTCTCGGAGCTAACATGAAACACTTCGATATCTCCCTTTTGCTGGCGGTCTCTCAAAAAGTGATGCCGGATGTCTATGTTCTTTGTGCGGCTGTGTTCAATAGGTTATCCGTCATGCGGATAGCACTCTCATTATCACATAGGAGTGGGACTTTGCTCAGATTGTAGCCTAAGTCCCTGAGGGTTTGCCTCATCCAAAGTAGTTGCGCGCAACACTGTCCTGCGGCCACGTACTCGGCCTCAGCGGTGGATAGGGCAACAGAGGTTTGTTTCTTAGAACTCCATGACACTAGGGACCTTCCTAAGAATTGGCACGTCCCCGATGTACTTTTCCTATCGACCTTACACCCAACATAGTCGGAATCTGAATATCCAATCAAGTCAAAGTTAGACCCCTTTGGATACCAGATCCCGAAGCAAGGCGTAGCGACTAAATATCTAAGAATTCGCTTCACGGCCACCAAGTGACATTCCCTTGGATCAGATTGAAATCTAGCACACATGCATACGCTAAGAATAATATCCGGTCTACTAGCACATAAATAAAGTAAAGACCCTATCATAGACCGGTATGCTTTTTGATCAACAGACTTACCTCCTTTGTTGAGGTCGGTGTGTCCGTCGGTTCCCATCAGAGTCTTTGCGGGCTTGGCGTCCTTCATCCCAAACCTCTTGACAAATCTAGTGTGTACTTCATTTGGGAGATGAAGGTTCCATCCTTGAGTTGCCTCACTTGGAACCCAAGGAAGTAGCTTAACTCGCCCATCATCGACATCTTGAATTTCTGAGTCATCACCCTGCTAAACTCTTCACAAGACTTTTGGTTAGTAGAACCAAATATTATGTCATCGACATAAATTTGGCAAACAAAAAGATCACCATCACAAGTCTTAGTAAAAAGAGTTGGATCGGCTTTCCCAACCTTGAAAGCATTAGCAATTAAAAAGTCTCTAAGGCATTCATACCATGCTCTTGGGGCTTGCTTAAGTCCATAGAGCGCCTTAGAGAGCTTACACACGTGGTCGGGGTACCGTTCATCCTCGAAGCCAGGGGGTTGCTCCACGTACACCTCCTCCTTGATTGGCCTATTGAGGAAAGCGCTCTTCACATCCATTTGGAACAACCTGAAGGAATGGTGAGCGGCATATGCTAGCAAAATACGAATAGATTCTAGCCTAGCCACAGGAGCAAAAGTCTCCTCAAAGTCCAAACTTGTGACTTGGGCATAACCTTTTGCCACAAGTCGTGCCTTGTTCCTTGTCACCACCCCGTGCTCATCTTGTTTGTTGCGGAACACCCACTTGGTTCCCACAACATTTTGTTTGGGACGAGGCACCAGTGTCCAAACTTCATTCCTCTTGAAGTTGTTGAGCTCCTCTTGCATGGCCAACACCCAGTCCGGATCTAGCAAGGCCTCTTCTACCCTGAAAGGCTCAATAGAAGAGACAAAGGAGTAATGCTCACAAAAATTAACTAATCGAGATCGAGTAGTTACTCCCTTGCTAATATCACCCAAAATTTGGTCGACGGGATGATCCCTTTGAATCATTGCTCGAACTTGGGTTGGAGGTGTTGGTTGTGCTTCTTCCTCCATTACATGATCATCTTGTGCTCCCCCTTGATCACACGCCTCCTGTTCATCATCTTGAGTTGGGGGTTGCACCATTGTTGAGGAAGAAGGTTGATCTTTCTCATCTTGTTCCTGTGGCCGCACATCTCCAATTGCCATGGTGCGTATTGCGGCCGTTGGAACTTCTTCTTCATCTATATCATCAAAATCAACAACTTGCTCTCTTGGAGAGCCATTAGTCTCATCAAATACAACGTCGCTAGAGACTTCAACCAACCCCGATGATTTGTTGAAGACTCTATACGCCTTTGTATTTGAGTCATAAACTAACAAAAACCCTTCTACGACTTTGGGAGCAAATTTGGAATTCCTACTCTTCTTCACTAGAATGTAGCATTAACTCCCAAAAACTCGAAAATACGAAACGTTGGGTTTGTTACCGGTTAGTAGCTCATACGACATCTTCTTGAGGAGGCGATGAAGGTAGACCCTGTTGATGGCGTGGCAAGCCGTGTTCACGGCTTCCGACCAAAAATGCTCGAGGGTCTTGAACTCTCCAAGCATCGTCCTCGCCATGTCTATAAGTGTCCTGTTTTTCCTCTCTACCACACCATTTTGCTGTGGTGTGTAGGGAGCGGAGAACTCGTGCTTGATCCCTTCCTCCTCAAGGTACTCCTACACTTGAAGGTTCTTGAACTCGGACCCATTGTCGCTCCTTATCTTTTTCACCTTGAGCTCAAACTCGTTTTGAGCTCTCCTTAGGAAGCGCTTGAGGGTCCCTTGGGTTTCAGATTTATCCTGCAAAAAGAATACCCAAGTGAAGCGGGAAAAGTCATCAACTATAACAAGACCATACTTACTTCCTCCTATACTTAGATAGGCGACGGGTCCGAAGAGGTCCATATGTAGCAGCTCCAGGGGTCTTGATGTGGTCATCACATTCTTGCTGTGATGCGCTCCTCCCACTTGTTTACCTGCTTGACAAGCTGCACAAGGTCTATCTTTTTCGAAGGTAACATTAGTTAAACCTATCACGTGTTCTCCCTTTAGAAGCTTGTGAAGGTTCTTCATCCCCACATGTGCTAAGCGGCGATGCCACAGCCAGCCCATGCTAGTCTTAGCAATTAAGCATGCATCTAGACCGGCCTCCTCTTTTGCAAAATCAACTAAGTAAAGTTTGCCGTCTAATACACCCTTAAAGGCTAATGAACCATCACTTCTTCTAAAGACAGACACATCTACATTTGTGAATAGACAATTATATCCCATATTGCACAATTGACTAACAGATAACAAATTATATCCAAGAGACTCAACTAAAAACACATTAGATATAGAGTGCTCGGATGAAATAGCAATTTTACCTAACCCTTTTACCTTGCCTTGATTCCCATCACCGAATATTATTGAATCTTGGGAATCCTTGTTTTGACGTAGGAGGTGAACATCTTCTTCTCCCCCGTCATTGTTAGAAATATGCCCTAGAGATAATCATAGAGATGAGCATATTTCTTTGTATCCATGATATATATATTGCTTAATTGAATATCCATGGAAGGCACCTTGTATTGATTAGCAATTATGTGAATTGTTTGTGAGATTCTTTACTTATATGGTTATTCTAAATGATGTCCCTAGTCAGAGTCGATGACTAGCACATGTATTAGTTGATGACTACATTTCACAAGTCATGAACATGGAGATGTTAAACTAATAATGTGGGCGCATGTATGACATGAGGCTGGACCGACCCAACGTGAGATATTGTAATATAGTTCTCTTCTTGCAACATGAATACTGTATCCTTAGACCTGAGATTGTCGCATGTTCTCGAGATGTGAATTGACTTACTTAGGGACTATCAAACGCTATCCCGTAACTGGGTAGTTATAAAGGTAGTTTTGGGTTTGTCAGGAAGCATGCTATGAGGCATGGTCAGTCAAGATGGAATTTGTCCCTCTCTTTGTGAGAGAGATATCTCTGGGCCCCTCGAGTGATTGGATCAAGAAATGCATGGCCGTGCTAGGGTTAAGAGTTAACCATTGAAAGGATTCCAATTCACAGTATCGAGAAAGAGAGGTCAGCTTAGAGCCAGACCAAATATCGTGAGACAAAGGGAACATCATGTACGTAATGTCGCAATGGTTCGTCTGATATGATCTTTACGTACACATAGGAGTTGACATGTCTTGCTAGAGGCCGCTGCCAATTATTGGGCCAAGTAAGAGTACTCGGGCTATGTCTATTTGTACGTGAACCTATAGGGTCACACACTTAAGGGGAAGGAAGCCTAATTCGGATTAGATCCGAAATTAGACTGGGCTTTAGGGTTAATGATGGGCCTCGGCGTCAGAAGCCCACCATAACGCCTATATAATGAGGGGCGGGGGCGCGGTTAAGAGATAACCTAATTCGCCACCTGCAAACCAGCAGCCGCCGCTCACCTCTCGCCCTCGCCAAGCCGCCGTCGCGAACCTAGCAGTTCGGTACGCAGCGCTTCCTCCCTGTAC
Source organism: Zea mays (assembly GCF_902167145.1). NCBI lineage: Eukaryota > Viridiplantae > Streptophyta > Magnoliopsida > Poales > Poaceae > Zea > Zea mays. The sequence continues at coordinate 23,881,116 of NC_050100.1, read as the reverse complement.
GTGTGGATACCTCGGAGGTGCTGCATCTGGAGCACTTGGACGAACTGTGCGAGGACGTGAAGGACGCCGGCGACTGCACGACACTGCTCGACGCGTTCGTCTACATCGAGACGTCTTCCGCTGCTCTGCGCGTCTAGTGGTAATTCCATGACCTATAACCGCAGTAGTTCTTGGTATTATGGGGTTGAAAATTTTGTTTTGCGCTAGTGTAGCCTCCCCATAATCCTACAGTGGTATCGGAGCAGGTTCTGCGTAGTTTTAGATCTGGATCTAGGTTCATGAGATGGATCTACTTGATGCACGGTTTGATTAGATCAATTGGTAATAAAGGGTTGAAGTAGATTACATCGGATATGACTGGAGAGATCAGTTCGTCCTTCTCTGTTGTATGCGCGACTTGCCCCTATCGGCTGGAATCACCATCGGGGCTAACTGCGTACACAACCAGCAGATTGACGTAACAGATCAACGTCATGAGTGTAATCTTCTTCGGGTCGAAAGTCTCGGATTTGGGTTGATTTGATCAACCGCATGAGATTTCCAGTGGAATTTCCATACATACGGGACCGCCATGGCTATCTGCTGAAGTGGCGAACATATAGAAACGTGTTTGTCTAACCTGTTTTTGCAGGACATCTTGTGATCGGTATGGCTATTGTGTATATGATGCATGTTAATAAATTATTCATGACCTGCGTGTCGTGACCAGGGCAATACGGCTGGAGCCACATGTATTGTCCAAATTTAATGTAATGACCTGCATGTCAACATGTGATGATCCAAAGCGTATATGTAATTTGTTTACCAGCATACGTTAGATAGGTCTTGAAGGACTCATCACTGGAGGATGGCATACCTATATCATGGAGATGGAGATCATCGTGATGGACAGATTATTGGAGATGGGGATCACCATGTGACAGCAAGCCATACCGAATCACAACTGTTGTGTGAATGCCATTCTTATTGTTCTACTTGTTTATATTGCATATATGTCCTTGCGTGCGATGTTATAAGTAGGACGATCCCTCATAAATGTTTAAGCTTTAATGCCTCTCCAAACCTTGCACTATCATAAGTCTTGTACAATTGGTGGTGGGTCTATGAAATTAGGGTGCCACCAGTTTTCCTTGACTAGATAGGTTTGTATCGGATACGAACTGCAGAAAGGGTTGGTTAACTTAAACAAAGTCAGCTTAATGGTTAAGGACTTTGAGGCATAAGGTTGGGAGCCGAGACATAGAGATGTCACCCAACAACAGGAGTCATATATATGATATGATTAGCAAGGAGTTGCTTACCGATCTACCTTGTCTTCTAGCGGTGATGCTAAAGCTCACTAGTAGACTTGTTAGTTGTGGGTTCTGAATCACTAAGTATCAATCGAGGGATATTGATTTTAGTGGGAGTAGACTATTAAATGTTTAATATGATTTACTCTGTCATGGATATTTTTGTCTTAGTATTTTGCATTATTTTGTTGTAGATAAATGGCACCTAGCACACCAACATTTACTTTGCGATCAATTCTTGAAAAGGATAAGTTAAATGGAACAAACTATACGGATTGGATCCGTAACCTGAGAATTGTTCTCAGGGCTGAAAAAAAGGAAGACGTTCTAGACACCCCACTACTAGAGGATCCTGGTGAAAATGCAACTGCTGCAGCTAAAACCGCTTACAAGAAAGCAATGGATACTAATCTTGAAGTGAGTTGCCTAATGCTTGCTTGCATGGAGCCTGAGCTGCAGATGCAGTTTGAGACAAACCATGAGGTACACGATATGATCGTGGCGCTCAAGGATATGTTCCAGACTCAGGCTAGGACTGAAAGGTTCAATGTGTCCAAAGCCTTTCTGGAATGCAAGCTAGCAGAAGGCGCAGCAGTTGGGCCACACGTAATCAAAATGGTTGGTTACAGTCAGAGGTTGGAGAAGCTAGGCTTCCCAATAAGCCAAGAGTTGGCCACTGACTTCATTTTGGCATCTCTTCCGCCCAGCTATGGAAACTTCATCACGAACTACCATATGCATGGGGCGGAGAGGGGCCTCAATGAACTATGTGGCATGCTAAAAACTGCAGAGGGGGACATAAAGAAAAGCGCTGGCAGCAGCGGCCATGTGATGGCAGTCCAAAACAAACCCAACTTTAAGAAGAAGGGTAAAACTCAAAAGAAGAAGGGCAAGGCAAAGGATACAGTATCCAAGCCAAATCAAAAGCCCAAGGCTGGACCAGCTGCAGATGCAGAGTGCTTTTATTGCAAAGAACTTGGTCACTGGAAAAGGAATTGCAAGCAGTACTTGGCCTCTATTAAGGATCGCGGCGGTAAGGGTACATCCGCAGCAGGTACACTTGCTATTCACATTACAGAAATTTTTCCTGCTGATTCTTATATTAATTCTTGGGTATTTGATACCGGATCGGTTGCCCATATTTGCAATTTGATGCAGGGAATGATAAGAAGTAGAAGCGTGAAAAGAGGAGAAGTTGATTTCCGGGTAGGCAATAATGCAAGAGTTGCTGCGTTGACCGTCGGGACGATGCAACTCCACCTCCCATCAGGATTTATTTTGGAGTTAAATAATTGTTATCTAGTTCCTAGTATGAGTCGAAACATTATGTCTCCTTCATGTTTGATGAAGGATGGTTATTCATTTGCGAGTGAAAACAATGGTTGTGTGATCTCTAAGAATGGCATGTTTGTGGCTTTTGCATCCATTATGAATGGGTTATTCATTTTAAATCTTGATGATGCACCTATCTGTAATATTAGTGCTAAAAGGCCTCGGCCTAATGATTTAAGTCCTACCTACATGTGGCACTGTCGTTTGGGTCATATAAGTGAGAATCGCATGAAGAAGCTTCATTCTGATGGGCTTTTAACTTCGTTTGATTTTGAATCATACGAGACATGTGAAGCTTGCTTACTTGGTAAGATGACCAAGGCGCCTTTCACGGGTTTACCGGAGAGGACATTAGATTTATTGGAACTCATACATACTGATGTGTGCGGACCAATGAGTACGACAGCTAGGGGAGGATTCCAATACTTCATAACCTTCACTGATGATTTTAGTAGATATGGGTATGTCTACTTAATGAAACACAAGTCTGAATCCTTAGAAAAGTTCAAAGAGTTTCAGAATGAAGTAGAAAATCAGCGTGGCAAGAAAATTAAAGCACTGCGATCAGATCGTGGTGGTGAATATTAGAGTCATGAGTTTAGCAATCATCTAAAGAGTTGTGGAATTGTTCCACAGCTTACACCGCCTGGAACGCCTCAGAGGAATGACGTGTCTCAGCGACGTAATCGGACTTTATTGGATATGGTTCGATCAATGATGAGCCAGTCGGACCTACCTTTGTCGTTTTGGGGATACGCTCTAGAAACAGCAGCTTTCACACTAAATAGGGTACAGTCTAAGTCCGTAGTTAAGACACCATATGAGATGTGGACTGGGAAGACTCCCAGTTTGTCTTTTCTGAAGATTTGGGGTTGTGAGGTTTACGTCAAGCGACTACAGTCGGATAAACTCACTCCAAAATCGGACAAGTGCATGTTCGTGGGATATCCAAAGGAAACTTTAGGATATTACTTTTACCACCGGTCGGAGGGAAAAGTGTTTGTCGCCCGGAACGGTGTGTTCTTAGAGAAAGAGTTTCTCAAAAGAGAGAAAAGTAAACAAAAGGTGTATCTTGAAGAAGTTCAGGATGAGCCAGTGGGACAAGATTCAACAAGTGATGCTAATGTAGCAGAACAAGTTGAGACGTCTATGGCAAGAGAAACACCACCACAACCACGAAGGTCAGCAAGGCTTCGTGAGGCACGAGGAGAAGTGCTATTGTTGGGCAATGGGGAAGTGTTGTTGTTAGACAACGACGAACCTGCAACATATTCAGAAGCGATGATGGACCCAGATTCCGAGAAATGGCATGTCGCCATGAGATCCGAGATAGATTCCATGGGAGAAAATCAAGTTTGGAACTTGGTTGACCCGCCTGATGGTGTTAGACCTATAGAATGCAAATGGATCTATAAGAAGAAGAAAGACATGGATGGAAATGTTCACATCTATAAGGCTCGACTTGTTGCAAAGGGTTTTCGACAAGTTCAAGGAGTTGACTATGACGAGACATTCTCGCCAGTAGCGATGCTTAAATCTATTCGGATCATTCTAGCTATTGTCGCATATTTCGATTATGAGATTTGGCAGATGGATGTCAAAACAGCTTTCCTTAATGGAAACCTAGATGAGGACGTGTATATGATACAGCCCGAGGGTTTTGTCGATCCGATCAATGCTGGAAAGATATGCAAACTTCAGAAATCCATTTATGGGTTGAAACAAGCATCTCGGAGTTGGAACATTCGTTTTGATGAAGTGATCAAAGGGCTTGGTTTTCATCAGAATGAAGAAGAAGCTTGTGTTTACAAGAAGGAAAGTGGGAGCGTTGTTGTATTTCTGATCTTGTATGTGGATGACATATTATTGATTGGGAATGACATTCCTATGCTGGAGTCCGTCAAGGCTTCACTGAAAAAGTGTTTTTCTATGAAGGACTTAGGGGAAGCAGCATATATTTTGGGCATAAGGATCTATAGAGATAGGTCGAAGAGGCTTATAGGATTAAGTCAAGATACGTACATTGACAAGGTTTTGAAACGGTTCAACATGGAACAGTCCAAGAAAGGTTTCATACCTATGTCACATGGTAAACACCTTAGCCAGATGCAATGTCCTGCGACGGCTAATGAGCGGGAGCGCATGAGTAAGGTACCATACGCCTCAGCGATTGGATCAATCATGTATGCCATGATAAGTACACGCCCAGATGTTTCATACGCTATAAGTGCTACGAGTAGATACCAGGCTGATCCAGGTGAGGATCACTGGACAGCGGTAAAAGGCATTCTTAAGTACTTAAGAAGGACTAAAGATATGTTCCTGGTATATGGGGGTAAGGAGGAGCTCGTTGTAACTGGTTACACCGATGCTAGCTTCCAAACTGACCCAGACGAGTTAAAATCGCAATCAGGTTTTGTGTTCACAATAAATGGTGGTGCTGTTAGTTGGAAGAGTTCCAAACAGGAGACTGTGACTGATTCTACAACAGAAGCCGAGTACATTGCAGCTTCTGAATCTGCGAAGGAAGGTGTTTGGATAAGAAAGTTCCTCATCGAGCTTGGTGTGTTTCCTAATGCATCTAGCCCATTGAACCTCTACTGTGACAACAATGGGGCTATTGCGCAAGCTAAGGAGCCAAGGAACCACCAGAAAAACAAACACGTACTGCGGAAGTTTCACCTCATACGGGAATTCATTAGGCGGGGTGAGATAAAGATATGCAAAATACATACGGATTTGAATGTTGCTGATCCTTTGACAAAACCTCTTCCACAACCTAAGCATGAGGCACACGTGAGATCTATGGGTATTAGATATCTTCTAGATTAACTCTAGTGCAAGTGGGAGACTGTTAGAAATATGCCCTAGAGATAATCATAGAGATGAGCATATTTCTTTGTATCCATGATATATATATATTGCTTAATTGAATATCCATGGAAGGCACCTTGTATTGATTAGCAATTATGTGAATTGTTTGTGAGATTCTTTACTTATATGGTTATTCTAAATGATGTCCCTAGTCAGAGTCGATGACTAGCACATGTATTAGTTGATGACTACATTTCACAAGTCATGAACATGGAGATGTTAAACTAATAATGTGGGCGCATGTATGACATGAGGCTGGATCGACCCAACGTGAGATATTGTAATATAGTTCTCTTCTTGCAACATGAATACTGTATCCTTAGACCTGAGATTGTCGCATGTTCTCGAGATGTGAATTGACTTACTTAGGGACTATCAAACGCTATCCCGTAACTGGGTAGTTATAAAGGTAGTTTTGGGTTTGTCAGGAAGCATGCTATGAGGCATGGTCAGTCAAGATGGAATTTGTCCCTCTCTTTGTGAGAGAGATATCTCTGGGCCCCTCGAGTGATTGGATCAAGAAATGCATGGCCGTGCTAGGGTTAAGAGTTAACCATTGAAAGGATTCCAATTCACAGTATCGAGAAAGAGAGGTCAGCTTAGAGCCAGACCAAATATCGTGAGACAAAGGGAACAACATGTACGTAATGTCACAATGGTTCGTCTGATATGATCTTTACGTACACATAGGAGTTGACATGTCTTGCTAGAGGTCGCTGTCAATTATTGGGCCAAGTAAGAGTACTCGGGCTATGTCTATTTGTACGTGAACCTATAGGGTCACGCACTTAAGGGGAAGGAAGCCTAATTTGGATTAGATCCGAAATTAGACTGGGCTTTAGGGTTAATGATGGGCCTCGGCGTCAGAAGCCCACCATAACGCCTATATAATGAGGGGCGGGGGCGCGGTTAAGAGATAACCTAATTCGCCACCTGCAAACCAGCAGTCGCCGCTCACCTCTCGCCCTCGCCAAGCCGCCGTCGCGAACCTAGCAGTTCGGTACGCGGCGCTTCCTCCCTGTACGTGTGGATACCTCGGAGGTGCTGCATCTGGAGCACTTGGACGAACTGTGCGAGGACGTGAAGGACGCCGGCGACTGCACGGTACTGCTCGACGCGTTCGTCTACATCGAGACGTCTTCCGCTGCTCTGCGCGTCTAGTGGTAATTCCATGACCTATAACCGCAGTAGTTCTTGGTATTATGGGGTTGAAAATTTTGTTTTGCGCTAGTGTAGCCTCCCCGTAATCCTACAGTCATATGGTTTGTGCATCCGCTGTCAATAATCCAGCTTGAACCCCCGGATGCATAATTTAGGCTTGGGTCTTAGGTACCCAACTCATGTTGGGTCCTACAAGGTTAGTACAAATATCCTTAGGGACCCAAATGCAAGTTTTGTCTCCCTTGCATTTTGCCCCTAATTTTCTAGCAACTATCTTTCTATCCTTTCTACAAATAGCAAAGGAAGCATTTAAAGCATGATATATTGTAGAAGGTCCATTCATAACTTTCCTGGGAACATTAACAATATTCTTTCTAGGCACATGATGAATATTTTTCCTAGGCATATCTCTACCATGCATATAGGAAGAACTAGAAGCAAACATGGCATGAGAGTCAAAAGCATCATAATCATTACAACTCCTATACGACTGTCTTCTATCATGATACATAAACGCATGGTTCTTTTTAGCACTTCTAGCCATAGGAGCCTTCCCTTTCTCCTTGGCGGAGATGGGAGCCTTATGGCTTGTTAAGTCCTTGGCTTCCCTCTTGAAGCCAAGTCCATCCTTAATTGAGGGGTGTCTACCAATCGTGTAGGCATCCCTTGCAAATTTTAGCTTGTCAAATTCATTCTTGCTAGTCTTAAGTTGGGCATTAACACTAGCCAATTCATCATTCAGTTTGGAAATTGAAACTAGGTGTTCACTACAAGCATCAATGTCAAAATCTTTACACCTATTGCAAATCATAACATGTTCTACACAAGAGTTAGATTTACTCGCTATAACCAACTTAGCATTCAAATCATCATTTATGCTCCTTAAGCTATAAATTGTCTCATGGCAAGAAGATAGTTCACAAGAAAGCATTTCATTTCTCTTAACTTCTAAAGCATGAGATTTTTGTGCCTCTACAAATTTGTCATGCTCTTCATATAAAAGATCTTCTTGTTTCTCTAAGAGTCTATCCTTTTCATTCAAGGCATCAATCAATTCATTGATCTTATCTATTTTAGTTCTATCCAATCCTTTGAACAAACTAGAGTAATCTATTTCTTCATCACTAGACTCATCATCACTAGAAGAATCATAAGTAGTATTGTCTCGAGTACATACCTTCTTCTCCCTTGCCATGAGGCATGTGTGACGCTCGTTGGGAAAGAGGGATGACTTGTTGAAGGCGGTGGCGGCGAGTCCTTCATTTTCGGAGTTGGATGACGAACAATCCGAGTCCCACTCCTTGCCAAGGTGTGCCTCACCCTTAGCCTTCTTGTATGCTTTCTTTTTCTCCCTCTTGCTCCCTTGTTCCTGGTCACTTTCATTATCGGGACAGTTAGCAATAAAATGACCAATCTTACCACATTTGAAGCATGAGCGCTTCCCCTTTGTTTTGGTCTTGCTTGGCTGTCCCTTGTGACCTTTTAGCGCCGTCTTGAAGCGCTTGATGATGAGGGCCATCTCTTCATCATTGAGCCCGGCCGCCTCAACTTGCGCCACCTTGCTAGGTAGCGCCTCCTTGCTCCTTGTTGCCTTGAGAGCAGTGGGTTGAGGCTCATGGATTGGACCGTTCAACGCATCGTCCACGTACCTCGCCTCCTTGATCATCATTCGCCTGCTTACGAATTTTCCAAGGACTTCTTCGGGCGACATCTTGGTGTACCTAGGATTTTTACGAATATTGACCACCAAATGTGGATCAAGTACAGTAAAGGACCTTAGCATTAGGCGGACGACGTCGTGATCCGTCCATCGCGTGCTTCCGTAGCTCCTTATTTTGTTGATAAGGGTCTTGAGCCGGTTGTATGTTTGGGTTGGCTCCTCGCCCCTTATCATGCGAATCTTCCAAGCTCGCCCTCCACCAACTCCATCTTGGTGAGTAAGGTGACGTTGTTCCCCTCATGAGAGATCTTGAGGGTGTCCCAGATCTGCTTGGCATTGTCCAAGCCGCTCACCTTATGGTACTCGTCCCTGCACAAAGAGGCTAACAACACAGTAGTAGCTTGTGCATTCTTATGAATCTGTTCATTAATAAATATAGGACTATTCGAGCTATCAAATTTCATTCCATTCTCAACAATCTCCCATATGCTTGGATGGAGAGAGAACAAGTGACTACGCATTTTGTGACTCCAAAATCCGTAGTCCTCCCCATCAAAGTGTGGAGGTTTGCCAAGAGGGATGGAAAGCAAATGTGCATTTGAGCTATGCGGAATACGAGATTAGTCGAAAGAAAAGTTTGAATTAACCGTCTTTCTTTTGTCGTAGTCGTTGTCGCCGTTGTCCTTTTGGGAAGAAATGGACTCATCGCTGTCGTCGTAGTAGACAATCTCCTTGATGCGTCTTGTCTTCTTCTTCTTCCCATCTTTGCGTTTGTGGCCCAAGCCCGAGTCGGTAGGCTTGTCATCCTTGGGCTCGTTGACGAAGGACTCCTTCTCCTTATCATTGATCACAATCCCCTTGCCCTTAGGATCCATCTCTTCGGGCGGTTAGTCCCTTTCTTGAAGAGAATGGCTCCGATACCAATTGAGAGCACCTAGAGGGGGTGAATAGGTGATCCTGTAAAACTTGAATTTTAACTCACAAAACTTGATTAGGAGTTAGTACAAATAATGCCAAGTGGCTAGAGAGGAGTCTCAACAAAACACAATAACCACAAGAGATCAATCACAGAGATGGCACAGTGGTTTATCCCGTGGTTCGCCCAAGACCAACGCTTGCCTACTCCATGTTGTGGCGTCCCAACGGACGAGGGTTGCAATCAACCCCTCTCAAGCGGTCTAAAGACCAACTTGAATACCACGGTGTTTTGCTTGCTTTACTATATCCCGTTTGCGAGGAATCTCCACACTTTGGAGCCTCTCGCCCTTACACTTAGATGATCACAAAGAAGCACGGAGTAAGGGAGGGATAAGCAACACACTCAAGACAAGAAATCACAACAACATCACGCACACAAGTCGCAACAAGAGCTCACAACACAACTCAATGAGTTCACAACTCAACTAGAGCTCTAATTGCTATCGCAAGGAATCAAAAGCGCGGAATCGATGTCTTAGTGCTTCGGAATGCTTAGAGAATGCTTGGTGTGCTCCTCCATGTGCATAGGGGTCCCTTTTATAGCCCCAAGACAGCTAGGAGTCGTTGAGAGCATTCCAGGAAGGCAATTCTTGCCTTCTGTCGCCTGGCACACCGGACAGTCCGGTGCGGATTTCTTTCCTTTTCTTACAAAGTCGACCGTTGGCGCCTGGGAGCCGTTGGCGCACCAGACACTGTCCGGTGCACACCGGACAGTCCGGTGCCCCCTCCCGACCGTTGGCTTGGCCACGTGTCTCGCGCAGATCGAGCAGCCGACCATTGGCCCGGCCGACCGTTGGCTCACCGGACAGTCCGGTGCACACCAGACAGTCCGGTGAATTATAGCCGTACGCCGTTAATTTATTATGTCATCGACATAAATTTGGCACACAAATAAGTCACCATCACAAGTCTTAGTGAATAAAGTTGGATCGTCTTTCCCAACCTTGAAAGCATTAGCAATTAAAAAGTCTCTAAGGCATTCATACCATTATCTTGGGGCTTGTTTAAGTCCATAGAGCGCCTTAGACAGCTTACACACGTGGTCGGGGTACCGTTCATCCTCGAAGCCAGGGGGTTGCTCTACGTACACCTCCTCCTTGATTGGCCTGTTGAGGAAAGCGCTCTTCACATCCATTTGGAACAACCTGAAAGAATGGTGAGCGGCATAGGCTAACAAAATACAAATAGACTCTAGCCTAGCCACAGGAGCAAAAGTCTCCTCAAAGTCCAAACCTGCGACTTGGGCATAACCTTTTGCCACAAGTCTAGCCTTGTTCCTTGTCACCACTCCGTGCTCGTCTTGTTTGTTGCGGAACACCCACTTGGTTCCCACAACGTTTTGCTTTAGACGTGGCACCAGGGTCCAAACTTCATTTCGCTTGAAGTTGTTGAGCTCTTCCTGCATGGCCAACACCCAGTCCGGATCTAGCAAGGCCTCTTCTACCCTGAAAGGCTCAATGGAAGAGACAAAAGAGTAATGCTCACAAAAATTAACTAATCTAGAGCGAGTAGTTACTCCCTTGCTTATATCACCCAATATTTGGTCGACGGGATGATTCCTTTGAATCGTTGCTTGAACTTGGGTTGGAGGGACTTGAGGTGCTTCTTCCTCCATAACATGATCATCTTGTGCTCCCCCTTGATCACACTCCTCTTCTTGATGAACCTGTTTATTGTCTTGAGTTGGGGGATGCACCATTGTTGAGGAAGAAGGTTGATCTTGCTCTTGGTGTTCCTGTGGTCGCACATCTCCAATCGCCATGGTGCGAAGTGCGTCCGTTGGAACATCATATTCATCTACATCATTAAGATCAACATGCTCTCTTGGAGAGCCATTAGTCTCATCAAATACAACGTCGCTAGAGACTTCAACCAAACCCGATGATTTGTTGAAGACCCTATATGCCTTTGTATTTGAGTCATAACTTAACAAAAACCCTTCTACAGCTTTGGGAGCAAATTTGGAATTCCTACCTTTCTTCACTAGAATGTAGCATTTACTCCCAAATACACGAAAGTATGAAACGTTGGGTTTGTTACCGGTTAGAAGCTCATATGAAGTCTTCTTGAGGAGGCGATGAAGGTAGACCCGGTGTATGGCGTGGCAAGCCGTGTTCACGGCTTCCGACCAAAACCGCTCGGGTGTCTTGAACTCTTCAAGCATCGTCCTCGCCATGTCTATGAGCGTCTTGTTCTTCCTCTCTACCACACTGTTTTGCTGTGGTGTGTAGGGAGCGGAGAACTCGTGCTTGATTCCTTCCTCCTCAAGGTACTCCTCCACTTGAAGGTTCTTGAACTCGGACCCGTTGTCGCTCCTTATCTTCTTCACCTTGAGCTCAAATTCATTTTGAGCTCTCCTTAGGAAGCGCTTGAGGGTCCCTTGGGTTTCAGATTTATCCTGCAAAAAGAATACCCAAGTGAAGCAGGAAAAATCATCAACAATTACTAAACCATACTTACTTCCCCCGATGCTAAGGTAGGCGACGGGTCCGAAGAGGTCCATATGCAGCAGCTCTAGGGGTCTTGATGTGGTCATCACATTCTTGCTGTGATGCGCACTTCCCACATGTTTACCTGCTTGACAAGCTGCACAAGGTCTATCTTTTTCGAAAGTAACATTTGTTAGTCCTAACACATGTTCTCCCTTTAGAAGTTTGTGAAGGTTCTTCATCCCTACATGTGCTAGACGGCGATGCCACAGCCAGCCCATGCTAGTCTTAGCAATTAAGCATGCATCTAGACCGGCCTCCTCTTTTGCAAAATCAACTAAATAAAGTTTGCCATCTAGTACACCCTTAAAAGCTAATGAACTGTCACTCCTTCTAAAGACAGACACATCTACATTAGTGAATAAGCAATTGTAACCCATATTACATAATTGACTAACGGACAACAAGTTATACCCGAGCGACTCAACTAAAAACACATTAGAAATGGAGTGCTCGGATGAAATAGCAATCTTTCCTAGTCCTTTAACCTTGCCTTGATTCCCATCACCGAATATGATTGAGTCTTGGGAATCTTTGTTCTTGACGTAGGAGGTGAACATCTTCTTCTCCCTCGTCATGTGGTTTGTGCATCCACTGTCGATAATCCAGCTTGAGCCCCCCGGATGCATAAACCTGCAAGGCAAATTAGGCTTGGGTTTTAGGTACCGAACTCTTGTTGGGTCCTACAAGGTTAGTTATAATAGACTTAGGGACCCAAATGCAAGTTTATCTCCCTTGCATTTTGCCCATTATTTCCTAGCAATCACTTTCTTATCCTTTCTACAAATTGCAAAAGAAGCATTGCAAGCATGATAAATTGTAGAAGGTTCATTACTTTCTTTCCTAGGTACATAAACAACATTTCTCCTAGGCATATGATGCACAATAGAAGAACTAGAAGCAGGCATAGCATATGAATCATAAGAATAATTCCTATAAGCATTTCTAGAGAATTTTCTATCACTATAAATGAAAGCATGATTCTTTTGAACATTAATAGCCACAGGGGCCTTCCCTTTCTCCTTGGCGGAGATGGGAGCCTTATGACTTGTCAAGTTCTTGGCTTCCCTCTTAAAGCCAAGCCCATCCTTAATTGAGGGGTGTCTACCAACAGTGTAGGCATCCCTTGCAAATTTTAGTTTATCAAATTCATTTTTGCTAGTCTTAAGTTGGGCATTAAGACTAGCCACTTCACCATTTAGTTTTGCAATAGAAGTAAGGTGATCAACACATGCATCAACATTAAAGTCCTTACACCTATTGCAAATCACTACATGTTCTACAAAAGATCTAGATTTATTTGCTACTTCTAGCTTAGCATTTAAATCATCATTAACACTTTTTAAACTAGAAATAGTCTCATGGAAAGTAGATAATTCACAAGAAAGCATCTCATTTCTTTTAACTTCTAAAGCAAGAGAATTTTGCGCACTTACAAATTTATCATGTTCTTCATATAAAAGATCTTCTTGCTTTTCTAAAAGTCTATCCTTTTCGTTTAGAGCATCAATCAATTCATTGATTTTCTCTACTTTTGTTCTATCTGATCCTTTAAACAAGCTAGTGTAATCAATTTCATCATCACTAGAGTCTTCATCACTAGAAGTAGAGTACTTAGGAGTTTCTCTAGTCATTACCTTCTTTTCTTTTGCCATTAGGCACGTGTGGCGCTTGTTGGGGAAGAGCGATGATTTGTTGAAGGCCGATGCGGCGAGTCCCTCGTCGTCGGAGTCGAATGACGAACAATCCGAGTCCCACTCTTTGCCGAGGTGTGCCTCGCCCTTCTTGTAGGCCTTCTTCTATTCCCTCTTCCCGCCTTTCTCTTGTTCCTGGTCGTTAGTGTTGTCGGGACAATTAGCTATAAAATGACCATACTTACCACACTTGAAGCAGGAGCGCTTTCCCTTCGTCTTGTTCTTGTTGGGATGCTCCTTGCGACCCTTTAGCGCCGTCTTGAAGCGCTTGATGATGAGGGCCATTTCTTCCTCGTTAAGCCCGACCATTTCTAGGTAGCGTCTCCCTGCTACTTGTTGCTTTGAGAGCAACAGTTTGAGGCTCATGGATCGGCATTGGACCATTTAGCGCATCATCAACATATCTCGCCTCCTTGATCATCATTCGCCCACTTACGAACTTTCCAAGTATTTCCTCGGGCGACATCTTGGTGTACCTAGGATTTTCACGAATAGAATTTACAAGATGTGGATCAAGGACAGTGAAGGACCTTAGCATAAGTCGGACGATGTCGTGGTCCGTCCATCTCGTGCTTCCATAGCTCCTTATTTTGTTGACCAGGGTCTTGAGCCTGTTATATGTTTGGGTTGGCTCCTCCCCCCTGATCATTGTGAACCTTCCTAGTTCGCCTTCCACCAACTCCATCTTGGTGAGCATGGTAACGTCGTTCCCCTCATGCGAGATCTTGAGGGTGTCCCAAATCTGCTTAGCGTTATCCAGGCCGCTCACCTTATGGTATTCATCTCTGCACAAAGATGCTAACAAAACAGTAGTAGCTTGTGTATTTTTGTGAATTTGTTCATTGATGAATACGGGACTATCCGTACTATCAAATTGCATTCCATTTTCTACTATCTCCCATATACTTGGATGGAGAGAGAATAAGTGACTACGCATTTTGTGACTCCAAAATCCGTAGTCCTCTCCATCAAAGTGAGGAGGTTTACCAAGTGGAATGGAAAGCAAATGAGCATTGGAACTTTGCGGAATACGAGAATAATCAAAAGAAAAGTTTGAATTGACCGTTTTCTTTTTCTTGTCGTCGTCATCTTTTTGGGAAGAGGAAGACTCGTCGCTGTCGTAGTAGACTATTTTCTTGATCCGCCTCTTCTTCTTCCCATCCTTCTTCTTTTGACTCGAGCCGGAGTCAGTGGCTTTGTTGTCCCTCGGCTCGTTGAAGATGGACTCCTTCTCCTTATCATTGACCACCATCCCCTTTCCCTTAGGATCCATCTCTTCGGGCGATTAGTCTCTTTCGTGAAGAGAGTGGCTCTGATACCAATTGAGAGCACTTAGAGGGGGGGTGAATAGGTGATCCTGTAAAAACTTGAAACTTAAAGCCACAAACTTGATTAAGTGTTAGCGCAATGAAATCAAGTGGCTAAGGAGAGCTCTTGTGAACCACAATTGACACAGTGAGAACAAGCACAAGAGACACAGAGATTTATCCCGTGGTTCGACCAAGTACAACACTTGCCTAGACCACGTTGTGGCATCCCAATGGACGAGAGTTGCACTCAACTCCTTTCAAGTGATCCAATGATCAACTTGAATACCACAGTGTTCTTTTTCCTTTACTCTTTCCCGTTTGCGAGGAATCTCCACAACTTGGAGTCTCTCGCCCTTACAATAAGAATCAAGGTGAAAGCACTAGAGTAAGGGAGGGAAGCAACACACTCAAATCCACAGCAAATATGCACACACACAGCCAAGAATTGAGCTCAAATGAGTATCACAAAGTTCACCACTAGAATGGAGCTCAAAACACTAAGAATGCCAAACGAGTGCGCAAAGTCGAAGTGAGAATGATCAAGAATGCTCAAAGTATGCTTGGTGTGCTCCTTCATGCGCCTAGGGGTCCCTTTTATAGCCCCAAGGCAGCTAGGAGCCGTTGAGAGCAATCCAGGAAGGCAATTCTTGCCTTCTGTCGGTTGGTGTACCGGACAGTCCGGTGCACCACCGAACACTGTCCGGTGCAGATTTCTTTCTCGTTCTGGCGCAGCCGACCGTTGATGTTTTGGAGCCATTGGCGCACCGGACAGTCCGGTGCACACCGGACAGTCCGGTGCCCCATCAGACTGTTGGCTCGGCCACGCGTCACGCGCGGATTGTGCGGCCGACCGTTGGCTCGGCCGACCATTGGCTCACCGGACAGTCCGGTGCACCACCGGACAGTCCAGTGAATTTTAGTCGTACAATGTTGACTTGATTCCCGAGAGCGGTGACTTCGCCGCAGCCGACTCACCGGACAGTCCGGTGCACCACCGGACAGTCCGGTGATTTCTATCCGTACGCCGCCGTCGAGACCCGAGAGCAGGCAGTTCACCAGATGCCAGCCTGGCGCACCGGACAGTCTGGTGCACCCAGACTGACCAGAGTCTTGGCTGCTCGAGCCAAGTCTTTTCCATTTGTCTTTTCTCTGATTCTAGCACTTAGACAAATACGTTAGTACAAAAAAACCAATGTACTAAGTCTAGAATCATACCTTTGTATTGTTTTGCACTTTGTCCACCATTTGGCATAGTTTAACACATAACGATTTGTGTTGGACACTTAATCACCAAAATACTTAGAAATGGCCCATGGGCACATTTCCCTTTCAATTAGAAACAAGCACCTTGGGTACCCAAACACAAGTCTTTAAACCCTTGTGTTTGCCCCCAACATATTTGGCAACTACTTTGCCTGATTTGTTAGTAAGCACATAAGAAGCATCAAAAGTCTTAAATGAAATATTAGGTTCATTTGATGCTATTGGAGATTTCTTTTTAGGCAATTTAGCATGAGTGGATTGCCTAGAACTAGATGCCTCACTCTTATACATAAAAGCATGATGAGAGCCAGAGTGAGACTTCCTATAATGAATTCTCCTAATTTTGTGCTCGGGATAACCAGCAGGATATAAAATGTAACCCTCGTTATCCTGAGCCATGGGAGCTTTGCCCTTAACAAAGTTAGACAATTTCTTAGGGGCATTAAGCTTGACATTGTCTCCCTGTTGGAAGCCAATGCCATTCTTAATGCTAGGGCGTCTCCCACTATAAAGCATACTACGAGCAAATTTAAATTTTTTATTTTCTAATTCATGCTCGGCAATTTTAGCATCTAATTTTGCTATATGATCATTTTGTTGTTTAATCATAGCAATGTGATCATGGATAGCATCAACATTAACATCTCTACATCTAGTGCAAATAGAGACATGACTAACAGTAGATGTAGAAGGTTTGCAAGCATTTAATTCATTAATCTTAGCATGTAGAATAGCATTCTCATCTCTAAGATTGGAAATAGAAATATTGTAAACATTTAAGTCTTTAGCCTTAGCAATTAATTTTTCATTCTCAATTTTAAGGCTAAAGAGTGATGCATTCAACTTGTCAATCTTAGTAATCAAACTAGCATTATCATTTCTAAGACTAACCATTGAATCATCACAAACATCTAACTTCTCAACCTTAGCAATTAATTTTGTATTTTCATTTCTAAGGTTGGAGATAGTATCATGGCAAATGCTAAGCTCACTAGTCAATTTTCACATTTTTCTATCTCCTGAGCATAAGCATTTTTAACTTTAACATGCTTCTTGTTTTCCTTAATAAGGAAGTCCTCTTGGCTATCCAAGAGTTCATCCTTCTCATGAATAGCACTAATCAATTCATTCAATTTTTCTTTTTGTTGCATGTTTAGGTTGGCAAAAAGTGTAAGCAAATCATCCTCATCATCACTAGAGCTAGCCTCATCACTAGATGTTGCATATTTAGAAGAAGCTCTAGATTTTACCTTCTTCTTTTTGCTGTCCTTTGCCATGAGGCACTTGTGGCCGACGTTGGGGAAGAGAAGACCCTTGTTGACGGCAATGTTTGCGGCGTCCTCGTCGGAGGAGAAGTCGGTGGAGCTCTCATCCGAGTACCACTCCCGGCATACATGGGCATCGCCGCCCTTCTTCTTGTAGTACTTCTTCTCCTTCCTTCTTCCCTTCTTGTCGTCGCCCCTGTCACTATCACTTTATAATGGACATTTAGCAATGAAATGACCGGGCTTACCACACTTGTAGCAAACCTTCTTGGAACGGGGTTTGTAGTCTCTCCCCTTCCGTTGCTTGAGGATTTGACGGAAGCTCTTGATGATGAGTGTCATCTCCTCATTATCGAGCTTGGAGGCGTCGATGGGAAGCCTACTCGACGTAGACTCTTCCTTCTTCTCCTCCGTCGCTTTGAATGCGACGGGTTGCACCTCGGGTGTGGAGGTGACGCCTCGCTCGATGATTTGTTTGGAGCCTTTGATCATTAATTCGAAGCTCACAAACTTTCCTATTACTTCCTTAGGAGACATTAGTTTATATCTAGGATCACCACGAATTAATTGAACTTGTGTAGGGTTAAGAAAAACGAGTGATCTTAGAATAACCTTGACCATTTCATGGTCATCCCATTTGGTGCTCCCGAGGTTGCGCACTTGGTTCACCAAGGTCTTGAGCTGGTTGTACATGGCTTGTGGCTCCTCTCCTTGGTTGAGCATAAATTGACCGAGCTCCCCCTCGATCGTTTCCCGCTTGGTGATCTTGGTCACCTCATCTCCTTCGTGTGCGGTCTTGAGCACGTCCCAAATCTCTTTGGCACTCTTCAACCCTTGCACCTTATTATACTCCTCTCGACTTAGAGAGGTGAGGAGTATAGTAGTTTCTTGGGAATTGAGATGCCGGATTTGGGCGACCTCGTCCGCATCATAATCTTCATCCCCTACGGATGGTTCCTGTGCTCCAAATTTAACAATGTCCCATATGCTTGTGTGGAGTGAGGTTAGGTGATATTTCATCATTTCACTCCACCTACTATAATCTTCACCATTAAAAGCCGGTGGTTTGCCTAATGGAACAGAAAGTAATGGAGTATGTTTGGAAATGCGAGGGTAGCGTAAGAGGATCTTACTAAACTTCTTGCGCTCATGGCGCTTAGAAGTGATGGACGGCGTGTTGGAGCCAGAGGTGGATGGCGACGAAGAGTCGGTCTCGTAGTAGACCACTTTCTTCATCTTCTTTTTCTTTTCTCCGCTCCGATGCGACTTGTTGTGTGAAGGGGATCCCTTCATCTTGTTGCCGGACTCTCCCGATGGAGCCTTCCCGTGGCTTGTGGCGGGCTTATTACCGGTGACCATCTCCTTCTTGGTGTGATCTCCCGACATCACTTCGAGCGGTTAGGCTCTAATGAAGTACCGGGCTCCGATACCAATTGAAAGTCGCCTAGAGGGGGGTGAATAGGCAAATCTGAAATTTATAAACTTTAAGCACCACTACAAGCCGGGGTTAGCGTTAGAAATAAAAGCGAGTCTGAAAGAGAGGGCGAAAAACAAATCACAAGCAAATGAAGAGTGTGACACGATGATTTGTTTTACTGAGGTTCAGTTCTTGCAAACCTACTCCCCATTGAGGTGGTCACAAAGACCGGGTCTCTTTCAACCTTTTCCCTCTCTCAAACGGTCACCTAGACTGAGTGAGCTTTTCTCCTCAATCAATTGGGACACTTAGTCCCTACAAGGACCATCACACAATTGGTGTCTCTTGATTTGATTACAATGATGTTGAGAACAAGAAATGGGAAAGAAGAAAAGCGATCCAAGCGCAAGAGCTCAAAGAACACGGGCAAAACTCTCGCTTCTAGTCACTAATTGCATTGAGTGGAATTGTGACTTGGAGAGTGTAGCATCCCAAAAATTCAAATTCCGAAATATTCTCAAACACGCTCTAAATTCAAAACAAATTTCAAATTTTGTTTCAAAATGTTTGTTTGCAAGTTGATATCAACAAGTAAAATATAGTGGTCTATATTCTCTCTAAAATCCTCCTCAAAATATCCTACAAATATTTCCCCAGTGATCACCCTCAAACTCTTTCACAAATACTACCCAAATATTCCACTGATATATCTCCAAATATTTTCCTCTTGAAAAATACCTTCAGAATCATTTTTCAAGTCCCCACAAATATTTTCTTCATAACTTTCCTCATGCCCATACGTATACGTATGCCTCTGGAGTCATACGTTGAGCTCTACAAGCTAATTACACTCATATAAGACAAATCCATGCTAATCTCCCACTAATCCTCTCATCCTCTCGTCCCTCCCCCTAATCCCCCCCACCATGGCTATAAATAGAGGGGCAAGGGCCTCCTCTCATCCCACCCCAAGCCATTTTATGGCAACTCCCTCCCCCCCACACGCCCACTCCCACTCCACCTCCCACACAAGCACCCACTAGCACAAGGATCGTTCGGTCGTTCTTCGATCGTTTGTCCCCCTGTTCTTAGTTTGTTCGTTCGTTCGTCTGATCGTTCGATCGTTCATGGTTCGTTCGTTCGTCCAAATAATCTTTTTCCTGCCGTTATGCTGCCGAAATTCCGATCGTTCGTTCGTTCGATCATTCGATCGTTCATCGTTCGTTCATAGTTCCTATTCATCGTTCATTGTCACTATTCACCGTTCTATTCACCATTACTATTCACCGTTACTATTCATCGTTACTATTCATCGATCATCCGATCACCCCAAATTTCAACTTGTCGGTGTTTCGAGACCGGCGGGGTCCCTCGGGCCGACGAGTGAGTGTCGCTGCGTGCCCCAGCCCAGATGGGTCGAGCGCGTGGGCAAGCGCGAAGGGGGGAAGGAGCGAGGCGGCCGGCGTCCGACGTAAGAGAGGTGGGAATCCCGTGGCCTTCGTGTTCGTCTCGCGCTCAGGTCGGGTGCGCTTGCAGTAGGGGGTTACAAGCGTCCACGCGGGAGAGGGAAGCGAGCGGCCCTAAGAGAGCGTTTGTCCCGTCCTCGTCCCCGCGCGACCAACCCTCTCTAAGAGGGCCCTGGTCCTTCCTTTTATAGGCGTAAGGAGAGGATCCAGGTGTACAATGGGGGTGTAGCAGAGTGCTACGTGTCTAGCGGGGGAGAGCTAGCGCCCTAAGTACATGCCGATGTGGCAGCCGGAGAGATTTTGGCACCCAGCTGGTGTGATGTCGTGGCCGTCGGAGGAGCGACGGAGCCTGGCGGAGGGACAACTGTCGGAGCGGTTGAGTCCTTGCTGACGTCCTCCTGCTTCCGTAAGAGAGCTGAGAGTCGCCGTCGTCACGGAGCATGCGGGGCGCCATCATTGCCTATCTGGCGGAGCTAGCCAGATGGGACACCGGTCTTGTTCTCTGCGGCCCGAGTCAGCTCGGGGTAGGGTGATGATGGCGCTTCCTGTTGACGTGGCTGGCCTGCGCCCTAGGTTGGGCGACGTGGAGGCTCCTCCGAAGCCGAGGTCGAGTCTGTCTTCCATGGCCGAGGCCGA
The DNA here is from genome assembly GCF_902167145.1 of Zea mays. Classification (NCBI taxonomy): domain Eukaryota; kingdom Viridiplantae; phylum Streptophyta; class Magnoliopsida; order Poales; family Poaceae; genus Zea; species Zea mays. The sequence continues at coordinate 23,860,279 of NC_050100.1, read as the reverse complement.
GCCCGAGCCCCTGGGTCGGGCGAGGCGGAGGTCGTTCGGCGGAGGCCAGGGCGGAGTCCGAGCCCTGGGGTCGGGCGAAGCGGAGTTCGTCGTCTTCCGGGGCTGAGCCCGAGTCCGAGCCCTGGGTCGGGCGGAGCGGAGTTCGTCGTCTTCTGGGGCTGAGCCCGAGTCCGAGCCCTGGGTCGGGTGGAGCGGAGTTCGTCGTCTTCTGGGGCTGAGCCCGAGTCCGAGCCCTGGGTCAGGCGGAGCGGAGTTCGCCGTCTTCTGGGGCTGAGCCCGAGTCCGAGCCCTGGGTCGGGCGGAGCGGAGTTCGTCGTCTTCTGGGGCTGAGCCCGAGTCCGAGCCCTGGGTCGGGCGGAGCGGAGTTCGCCGTCTTCCGGGACTTAGCCCGAGTCCGAGCCCTGGGTCGGGCGGAGCGGAGTTCGCCGTCTTCCGGGACCTAGCCCGAGTCCGAGCCCTGGGTCGGGCGGAGCGGAGTTCGCCGTCTTCCGGGACCTAGCCCGAGTCCGAGCCCTAGGTCGGGCGGAGCGGAGCTTTCTATGGTGCCTTTGGCAGGGCCTCACTGCCTGTAAGTCTCACTCTATCAAGTGGCACTACAGTCGGAGTGGCGCAGGCGGCGCTGTCCCTTTGTCAGGCCGGTCAGTGGAGCGGCAAAGTGACGGCGGTCACTTCGGCTCTGCCGGGGGGCGTGCGTCAGGATAAAGGTGTCAGGCCACCTTTGCGTTAAATGCTCCTGCGATTCGGTCGGTTGGTGCGGCGATTTAGTCAGGGTTGCTTCTTAGCGAAGGCAGGGCCTCGGGCGAGCCGGGGATGTGTCCGCCGTTGGAGGGGGGCCTCGGGCGAGACGGAAATCCTCCGGGGTCGGCTGCCCTTGTCCGAGGCTAGGCCCGGGCGAGGCATGATCGAGTCGCTCGAATGGACTGATCCCTGACTTGATCGCACCCATCAGGCCTTTGCAGCTTTATGCTGATGGGGGTTACCAGCTGAGAATTAGGAGTCTTGAGGGTACCCCTAATTATGGTCCCCGACAGTAGCCCCCGAGCCTCGAAGGGAGTGTTAGCACTCGCTTGGAGGCTTTCGTCGCACTTTTTTGCAAGGGGACCAGCCTTTCTCGGTTGCATTTTGTTCCGGTGGGTGCGCGCGAGCGCACCCGCCGGGTGTAGCCCCCGAGGCCTCGGAGGAGTGGTTTCACTCCTCCGAGGTCTTAATGCCTTGCGTAACGCTTCGGCCGGTCTGGTTGTTCCCTCATGCGAACTGGCCGTAGCCCGGGTGTACGGTCGGGGCCCAAGTTCTCGGGCTGGTACGTTGACGCTGTCAACGGTTCGGCCGGAGCCGGGTTTGCGAGAGCAGCCCCCGAGCCTCCGCACAGGGCGAGAGGGCGATCAGGGACAGACTCGGCTTTTTTAAATACGCCCCTACGTCGCCTTTCCGCAAGGAGGAGGGGGGAAAGCGCCATGTTACCCTCGATGGGCGCCGAACATGGTGTCTCGGGTGAGCTGCAAGCGGGTAATCCGAGTGGACGTCTGTGCCCCGTTCGTTAGGGGTCGGCTAGGGGCCCAGAGGCACGCCCAAAAGTACCTGCGGGTGATCTGCCGGACCCGGTCCCCTGGCGACGGGGTCCGAGGGCTCGATGCCTCCCTCCGATGGGATTCCGTTACAAGATCGCTCCCGCTGGTCTCGGAAATGTCCTAGGGTACCTCGGGAGCGCAGCCCGAGCCTTGGTTATGTATCGAACGTACCCCTGGTCATCCCTCGCTCGGTGTCTGAGGTGGCTGTGAACCCTTCGGGGGCCAGCCTTCGAACCCCTGATCAGTAATGGGCGCGGAGCCCGAGTAGCCTGAGGCAGCCGTGGAACCCTTCGGGGGGCCGGCCTTCGAACCTCTGACCAGTAGTGGGTGTAGGGCCCACGCGATCTGAGGCGGCTGTTGAAACCCTTCGGGGGGCCAGCCTTCGAACCTCTGATCAGTAAGGAGGCTCGGAGCCTGGTTCCTTCACGGGGAAGGATCTTTTTCGGGGTATCCCCCTTTCCCGGTCCCTGTTGCAAGAGATAGAGAAAGAGGAAAAACGGAAAAGGATACGAAATCGAACGACGCGGCGTACCTTTTTTGGCGCGCTTATTACGGCGAAGGCAAAGCGTCGCCCGCTTCTCCTGCCAGAAGCGCCGCCTGTCCCGCCGCGGAGTTAATGCGACGGGGCGAGTGGTTGGCGGGGCGGTCGTCGCGCGTGCGCGAGCCGTTCGAGGAACGGATCACGGGCGCGTTGTCTTCACGCCGTGAGAGGAGGTTCTCTTGCTGCCCCCGGATGGGACGTGAGCTTGGCAGACGACGTGACCGCTGCTCCCGCCCGCCTGCCACCGTCATTACTGCCGGCCCACTTTCGGCCGCATTGACCGCCGCGCCAGGCTGGCGCTGCTGGGTCGTGTGCTGGGTCGCCTCGAGTCGCGGTATTGGTTCCGCAACCGAAGAAGCGCGGTGGTGGCGCAAGTGGCGGTGCAGTCGCTTGCACGCAGCATCCGGCGCGCCGGTTACGTGACGCGTGGGCCTGGGCCTCCATGCTGGGCGTGTCGGGAGTCGGAGAAGCGCGTCCACTTAGCGTGGTTGCATGCCGCCTGCATGGCTGCCCGCCTCTTTCGCCCGTTGGTCTGGGCAAAAGTGGAGGGTCACTTGTAACCGCTGGGCGGTTGTGTGCACCACGCGCGGCGGTTTGGCTTCTTCTGCTCCGAGCCGGTTTGCATGACATGCGGGACCCAGCCCCCGCGCCGCAAGGGAGGGCCTTGGAGCGTGTTGGAGAAGACTCAGCCCGTGACGGTTGGGGGCGCAAGTAGGGAGAGTTGCCTTTAAAAGGAGGGCGACCCCTTTCGAAAGGCGACCATGTCTTCTCGCTCCCTTATGCATCGCGTCTTTCCACCTTCCAAGCCCCCAGATGGGGGATACCCGCCGTCTTTTCACCTCATCGTTGGAGGAACGCAACTCCGTGGGAGTTGGTACCTTTCAGCCATCGTTCGGCTTCAAGGATTTTCATCTGCCTGCCCGGCTGTACCCCCCCCCCCCCCCCCGCCGGCGGTCACCCAAGACGGTGACCACCAGTTCCTGGGTGGGGAGAAGCAAGCCGGGCTGCGATCTTGGTCCCACCCTCAGCTTCAAGGATGTTCATCATCCTCGCTGGGGTGGGGGCCGGGCTGAGCCGGCGCTCTACCTCCCGCGCGGGTTCGTGGGTCACCCTCTCCCGCGGCATTCGAGGGAGAGGGCGCTCACTGGCCCTGCGGGCGGCCCGGACTTCGACAACGCGGGGCTGGTCGACGGCGGGCGTCGTCACCTCCAGCGTGTCGGGCTCGTCGGCTTGGCTCCCGGCAGCCCCTCCTGCCGGAGGGTGGCTGTCGCGCCGTGTGCACGGGAGGACCACCCCAGATGCCACGCGCTGCTAGGGCGGCGTTCGTGTTCTAGGGTGGTCCTGCCTTTGCACCGGCATGGCATCTTCACGCGGAGGCCGGTGCCCCACTCGTCCGGGAGGATTTGAGTGGGGATCTGCCAGAGGGCTGATGGCCCCTGCCGTCGGTGCCGAGGTGGAGGCGGTTCGAGAAGTCCCCGTCGCCAACGGGATCACCGCCACCATCCGCGCTTCGGGCCTCCGGCTCTTTGTACTTGTCCTCGCCCCTCGAGCGTCGGCGTGGGCGAGGGCAAGATTGCAGCAGCGCCCACCCTGAGGCCTGCGCTGCTGCAGTTCGGCCACCCGGAGCGGGGGTCGTTGTCGTCGTAGTCAGAGCGGGCGGCGGCGAGCCGCTCGTCAGTCTTCTGTTGCTCCGTAGCCCCCCCCCCATGGAGTGGGGTTGTTCGTACCTGCGGAGGGAGAACCGGAGTTCCGTTTGTAATGGCACTTTGAATGCCAGTGTTTTTGTTCATTATGGTTGTCGAGGCCTGAACATGTATGTAATTTTGGCACGAAGCCGTGTTTTTTCCTCATTTTCGAGCACTAAGACTCGCCTGTTGATTATCTGAACCGCTTCACCAAGCATGAGTCGCCCCGTGTCAAGGTGACGAGTGAGGTATCCGTATCCCGGAGGCGTAGGAGTCCCTCGGCTCGGTCGGCCTTGTTGTCTGAGGCTCCTCTAGCTTAGTTAAAGGGACCCCTTGGCCGCTCTTCGACGAGCCGAGGCCAGGGGTAGCGATATCAGCATGAACAGAGGCGGAGTTGGCTCGAAAATGAAACCTGGTTGGCCGGAGCCTAGCCAGGTTGTCCGTTAGCGGGACCGACGCCGGAGTTGATCAGCCGAGGCCTCGGGTCGGGCTGGCGCCCTTGGAAGATGGTTGGCCGAGGCCCCAGAGGTGACCGGCCAAGCCGCCTGCTCGGGCCGGATTCCCGGAGAAGACCCTGGCGGCGATGGCCCGGGCGTGGTGATGACGTCGTCCTTCGGAGTGGAGGTCTTCGGACCGCGTCGCCGTCCGAGGCTAGGTCGAACCTTGCCGAAGTTGTCGTCGATGCCGAGGGTGCTGCTGCCCCCTTCCAGCGTCAAGGCCCGAGCCTGCAGGATTAGAGTGTCTTGTAGCGTGTGCCTTCTGCGGCCGCCGAGGCCAGAATACACACCCTCGCTGTGTTGTAAAGCTGCGTCTCCTTTCCTCTTGTTTCGAGTATCTGGACTCTTTTATCGGTAACAGGGATGTTTGTGCGAGCGAGAGTTGCTTCTCGTGGAAGGTGATGAGTGAGGTATCCGTATCCCGGAGGTGTGGGAGTCCCTCGCCTCGGTCGGCCTTGCCGCTTACGCGCACTTTCACCCGTCCATGGGGCCCTGTCACCGACTCAGTCGAGAAGGCTCGAAGGATCGCTTCGGCAGAAGAGCTTCCAAACGTGAAGACTTGTTCGGTCCGCGGAATCACTTTATCCAAACATGAGTTACTTATCGCAGAAGGTGATGAGTGAGGTATCCGTATCCCGGAGGCGTAGGAGTCCCTCGGCTCGGTCAGCCTTGGCTGCTTACGTGTACTCCGTTGTTTTCAGGATCCACTTTTCGAAGTAGTCAGAAAGCACGAAAGATATTCTGGCAGAAGAGATCTTTTTTCGAGGAAAATTTCAACGCAGAGGGGGTTCTCCCCCTTTTAGCCCCCGAGGGAGGGTCGGGCTTTGCCGAGGCGAGGCCGACCCTTCCTTGATGACTAAACTTTGCGTGGGTGCGAGGTATATGAACAACTTTGAAAACATCTTAAGGGTAGAAGCGACGTAGCTGTTGGATGTTCCAAGCGTTGCCGTAGACCTCGCCTTGACTGTTGGTCAGCTTGTACGTTCCGGGCTTCAGAACATTGGCGATGACGAATGGCCCCTCCCAGGGGGGGCGTGAGCTTGTGCCTCCCTCGGGCGTCTTGCCGCAGCCGAAGCACCAGGTTGCCCACCTGGAGGTCTCGGGGCCGGACCCCATCGGGCGTGGTAGCGTCGCAGGGACTGCTGGTACCGCGCCGAGTGTAGTAAGGCCTTGTCCCGAGCCTCTTCCAGCTGGTCCAGCGAGTCTTCTCGGCTAACTTGGTTGCTTTGATCGCTGTAGGCCCTCGTCCTCGGGGAGCCGTATTCCAGGTCAGTGGGCAAGACGGCCTCAGCCCCGTAGACCAGGAAGAACGGCGTGAAACCCGTGGCTCGGCTCGGCGTTGTCCTCAGGCTCCAGACCACCGAGGGGAGTTCCTTCATCCATCACTTGCCGAACTTGTTGAGGTTGTTGTAAATCCGAGGCTTGAGCCCTTGTAGAATCATGCCGTTGGCACGCTCTACTTGCCCATTCGACATGGGATGAGCCACGGCGGCCCAGTCCACCCGGATGTGGTGATCCTCGCAGAAGTCCAAGAATTTTCTGCCGGTGAACTGGGTACCGTTGTCAGTGATGATGGAGTTCGGGACCCCGAAGCGATGGATGATGTTGGTGAAGAACGTCACCGCCTGCTCGGACCTGATGCTGTTCAGAGGTCGGACCTCGACCCACTTGGAGAATTTGTCGATGGCGACCAGCAGGTGCGTGTAGCCCCCGGGCGCCTTCTGCAAGGGGCCGACGAGGTCCAGACCCCACACAGCAAAGGGCCAGGTGATGGGTATCGTCTGCAGAGCCTGAGCGGGCAGGTGGGTCTGCTTCGCATAGAATTGGCACCCTTCGCAGGTGCGGACAATTCTAGTGGCGTCAGCCACCGCCGTTGGCCAGTAGAAGCCTTGCCGGAAAGCATTCCCGACAAGGGCTCGAGGCGCTGTGTGATGGCCGCAAGCCCCCGAGTGTATCTCTTGCAGGAGTTCCTGACCTTATGCGATGGAGATGCATCGCTGGAGGATGCCCGAGGGGCTGCGGTGGTAGAGCTCCTTCTCATCGCCCAGCAAGACGAACGACTTGGCGCGTCGCGCTACCCGCCGAGCCTCGGCTCGGTCGAGGGGTAGCTCTCCTTAGCGGAGATATTGCAGGTACGGGGTCTGCCAATTCCGATCAGGCGTGGCCCTGCTCCGCTCCTCCTCGATGCGCAGTGCCTCACCCTCGGAGGCCGAGGGTATCTCGGGCTGAACCGAGGGTGCCTCGGGCCGATCTGAGGGTGCCTCGGGCTGTGCTGAGGGTACCTCGGGCTGGACCGAGGGCGCCTCAGGCTCGGGCGAGTCGTCGATCTTGACAGAGGGTTGATGCAGATCCCGGGAGAAGACGTCCGGGGGAACCGTTGTTCGCCCCGAGGCTATTTTTGCCAGCTCGTCCGCAGTCTCGTTGTAGCGCCGAGCGATGTGGTTAAGCTCGAGCCCGTAGAACTTGTCTTCCAGGCGCTGAACCTCATCGCAATAGGCCTCCATCTTCGGGTCGCGGCAGTGGGAGTTCTTCATGACTTGGTCGATGACGAGCTGCGAGTCACCGCGGGCGTCGAGGCGCCTGACCCCTAGCTCGATGGCGATCCGCAACCCGTTGACCAAAGCCTCGTACTCAGCCACATTGTTGGACGCCGGGAAATGGAGGCGTAGCACATAGCATAGGTGTTTCCCGAGGGGCGAGATGAAGAGTAGGCCCGCGCCGGCTCCCGTCTTCATCAGCGACCCATCGAAAAACATGGTCCAGAGCTCCGGTTGGATCGGAGCCGTCGGTAGCTGGGTGTCGACCCATTCGGCTACGAAGTCCGCCAATACCTGGGACTTGATGGCCTTCCGAGGGGCGAACGAGATTGTCTCGCCCATGATTTCCACCGCCCACTTTGCAATCCTGCCCGAGGCCTCTCGGCACTGGATGATCTCCCCCAGGGGGAAGGATGACACCACAGTTACCGGATGAGACTCGAAGTAGTGTCGCAACTTCCGCCGCGTCAGGATCACTGCATACAGCAGCTTCTGAACTTGTGGGTAGCGGATCTTGGTCTCGGACAGTACCTCGTTGACGAAGTAAACTGGCCTCTGAACGGGCAATGCATGCCCCTCTTCTTGCCTCTCGACCACAACCGCGGCGCTAACCACCTGAGTGGTCGCGGCGACGTAGACCAAGAGGGCTTCTCCGTCAGCTGGAGGCACCAAGATAGGCGCCTTCGTGAGGAGCGCCTTCAGGTTCCCGAGAGCTTCCTCGGCCTCAGGGGTCCAAGCGAAGCACTCGGCCTTCCTTAAGAGGCGGTACAGAGGCAGGCCTCTTTCGTCGAGGCGTGAGATGAAGCGGCTCAGGGCCACGAGACATCCCATGACCCTATGTACGCCTTTTAAGTCCTTGATGGGCCCCATGCTGGTGATGGCTGCGATCTTCTCCGGGTTGGCTTCGATGTCCCGCTCGGAGACGATGAACCCCAAGAGCATGCCCCGGGGCACCCCGAAGACACACTTCTCGGGATTGAGCTTGACGCCTTTCGCTTTGAGACATCGGAATGTCACTTCAAGGTCGGAGAGGAGGTCGGAAGCTTTCCTTGTCTTGATTACGATGTCATCGACGTAGGCCTCGACCGTGCGACCGATGTGTTCGCCGAACACATGGTTCATGCACCGCTGATACGTCGCGCCCGCATTCCTCAAACCGAACGGCATGGTGACATAGCAGTACATGCCGAAGGGCGTGATGAAAGAAGTCGCGAGCTGGTCGGACTCTTTCATCCTGATTTGGTGATACCCTGAGTAGGCGTCGAGGAAAGACAGGGTTTCGCACCCAGCAGTGGAATCCACGATTTGATCGATGCGAGGCAGAGGGTAGGGAACCTTCGGACATGCTTTGTTGAGACCAGTGTAGTCTACACACATCCGCCATTTCCCCCCTTTCTTTCTCACAAGCACAGGGTTGGCAAGCCATTCGGGATGGAATACCTCTTTGATGAACCCTGCTGCCATTAGCTTGTGGATCTCCTCGCCTATCACTCTGCGCTTCTCCTCGTCGAATCGGCGCAGAGGCTGCTTGACGGGTCGGGCTCCGGCCCGAATATCCAGCGAGTGCTCGGCGACATCCCTCGGTATGCCGGGCATGTCCGAGGGACTCCACGCAAAGACGTCGGCGTTTGCGCGGAGAAAGTCGACGAGCACTGCTTCCTATTTGGGGTCGAGCCCGGAACCGATCCGGATCTGCTTGGAGGTGTCGCCACTGGGGTCGAGAGGGACGGCCTTGACCGTCTCCACTGGCTCGAAGTTGCCGGCATGACGCTTCACGTCTGGCACCTCTTTGGAGAGGCTTTCCAGGTCGGCGATGAGGGCCTCGGACTCGGCGAGGGCCTCGGCGTACTCCACGCACTCCACGTCGCATTCGAACGCGTGTTTGTACGTGGGGCCGACGGTGATGACCCCGTTGGGGCCCGGCATCTTGAGCTTCAGGTAGGTGTAGTTGGGGACGGCCATAAACTTCGCGTAGCATGGCCTCCCCAGTACCGCGTGGTAGGTTCCTCGGAACCCGACCACCTTGAATGTCAGAGTCTCCCTTCGGAAGTTGGAGGGCGTTCCGAAGCAGACGGGAAGGTCGAGTCGTCCGAGGGGCTGGACGCGCTTCCCGGGAATGATCCCATGGAAGGGCGTAGCGCCTGCTCGGACGGAGGACAGATCGATGCGCAGGAGCCTGAGGGTCTCGACGTAGATGATGTTGAGGCAGCTGCCCCCGTCCATAAGGACCTTGGTGAGCCTGACGTCGCCGACGACGGGGTCGACGACGAGCGGGTATTTCCCCGGGCTCGGCACGTGGTCGGGGTGGTCAGCTTGGTCGAAGGTGATGGGCTTGTCGGACCAGTCTAGGTAGACTGGCGCCGCCACCTTCACCGAGCAGACCTCCCGGCGCTCTTGCTTGCGATGCCGAGCCGAGGCATTCGCCGTATGCCCACCATAGATCATGAAGCAGTCGCGGTCCTCGGGGAACTCTCCTGTTTGGTGATCTTCCTTCTTGTCGTCGTCGCGGGCCCTGCCACCCTCCGCGGGTGGCCCGGCCCTGTGGAAGTGGCGCCGAAGCATGACGCACTCCTCAAGGGTGTGCTTGACGGGCCCCTGATGATAGGGGCACGGCTCCTTGAGCATCTTGTCGAAGAGGTTAGCACCTCCGGGGGGCTTCCGAGGGTTCTTGTACTCGGTGGCGGCGACAAGGTCCGCGTCGGCAGCGTCGCGTTTCGCTTGCGACTTCTTCTTGCCTTTCTTCTTGGCGCCGCGCGGAGTAGACGCCTCGGGAGCATCTTCCGATGGGCGGCCCTGGGGCTGCCTGTCCTTTCGGAAGATAGCCTCGACCGCCTCCTGGCCAGAGGCGAACTTGGTGGCGATGTCCATCAGCTCGCTCGCCCTGGTAGGGGTCTTGCGACCCAACTTACTCACCAGGTCGCGGCAGGTGGTGCCGGCAAGGAACACGCCGATGACATCCGAGTCGGTGATGTTGGGCAGCTCGGTGCGCTGCTTCGAGAATCGCCGGATGTAGTCCCGGAGAGACTCTCCCGGCTGCTGCCGGCAGCTTCGGAGGTCCCAGGAATTCCCGGGGCACACGTATGTGCCCTGGAAATTGCCGGCGAAGGCTTGGACCAGGTCATCCCAGTTGGAGATCTGCCCCGGAGGCAGGTGCTCCAACCAGGCGCGAGCGGTGTCGGAGAGGAACAGGGGGAGGTTGCGGATGATGAGGTTGTCGTCGTCCGTTCCACCCAGTTGGTAGGTCAGGCGGTAGTCCGCGAGCCACAGTTCCGGTCTCGTTTCCCCCGAGTACTTTGTGATAGTAGCCGGGGGTCGGAACCGGGTCGGGAACGGTGCCCGTCGGATGGCCCGGCTGAAGGCCTGCGGACCGGGTGGTTCGGGCGAGGGACTCCGATCCTCCCCGCTGTCGTAGCGTCCCCCACGCCTGGGATGGTAACCTCGGCGCACCCTCTCGTCGAGGTGGGCCCGACGGTCGCGATGACGGTGCTCGTTGCCGAGGCGGCCCAGGGCCGCAGGCGCGGTGTTGCGCGTGCGCCCGGTGTAGACCGAGGCTTCCCGCATGAATCGGGAAGTCGCGACATGAGGTTCCGAGGGGTATCCCTGCCTTCGGGAGGCAGAGCTCTCGGCCCGTCGGACCACAGCGCCTTCCAGGAGATTCTTGAGCTCTCCCTGGATTCGCCGACCCTCGGTGGTTGATGGCTCCGGCATCGCGCGGAGAAGCATCGCTGCTGCAGCCAGGTTCTGACCGACCCCACTGGATGCGGGTGGCGGCCTGACCCTGACGCCGTCGGCAACGCGGTGCTGGAGACCTTGGGGCAGGTGACGTATTTCTCCGGCCGGGGGTTGGCCCGCCCATGCCTGCCCGACGTCCCGGCGGATCGGCTCAAGCGCTCCTGCTCCCTCGTCGAGCCTGGCCTGCGCCCCTCGGAGTTGCTCGAGCTGTGGGTCGTGACCCCCCGCCGGAACGGGGACCACAGCTACCTCCCGTGGGATGTCAGCGCGAGGCACCGGCCTAGGGAGATCACCGCCCTCCGGCATGCCGAGATGATTGCCTTCGGAGGGATCCCCTAGATCGACGTGGAAACATTCGCGGCTTGGGCCGCAGTCCTCGTCGTCGAGGCTGCGGCTACCGTCGGAACAGTCGGAGAGGCAGTAGTCACATGCGGTCATGAAGTCCCGCATGGCACTGGGGTTGCCAAATCCAGAGAAATCCCAACAGATGTTGGGGTCGTCATCTTCCTCAAACCCAGAGGGCCCGTAGGTCGAGACGTCCGTCAGGCGGTCCCAAGGCGACTGCATGCGAAACCTCAGAGGGTTTGATCTCGCCTTTACGAGAGCGCCCGCCAAAGCAAGGTCGCTAGGCGGGTTGTGGCTGAGTCCAAATGACGTAGGATGGGAATCGGTCGGTACCTTTCGGTCGACGAGCAGCGACATAGTCATGTCGGGGACTGACTGCACCGTCGTCTCAGGTACGAGGGCGACGTCCTGCAAGCTCTCCGCGAGCGCACTGGCGTCGTCCGCTTGCTCGGGATTGGCGTGTCGCGGGGAGACGGCGCTCGCCTTCGTCTCAAATGCGAGGTCGACGCCCAACTCGCCCCCCGTTGGGGCGCTGGGGACGTCGACTCGCTCGACAGCCGACGAGGCGCGGCCTCCCGCTTGGCCTTGGTTGCCCCGCCTCCTCCTCCATTGGCGGGGGAGAGGACGGGGCGAGCTCGAATGTTGTTCTTCCACCACGCGGGGAAGACGTCGTCGATTCCGCCGCCGGCGGGCGGGCTGTCGGCCGCCATTGTCGTTGTCGCGCGGCGGTGGAAGGAGTATCATGTCGTAGCTGTCGTCGAAGGACATGAACTCAAGGCTCCCGAAACGGAGCACCGTCCCGGGTCGGAGAGGTTGCTGGAGACTGCCCATCTGGAGCTTGACGGGAAGCTGTTCGTCAACACGCAGTAGGCCCCTACCTGGCGTGCCAACTGTCGGCGTTTCGAGACCGGGGGGTCCCTCGGGCCGACGAGTGAGTGTCGCTGCGTGCCCCAGCCCAGATGGGTCGAGCGCGTGGGCGAGCGCGAAGGGGGGAAGGAGCGAGGCGGCCGACGTCCGGCGTAAGAGAGGTGGGAATCCCGCGGCCTTCGTGTTCGTCCCGCGCCCAGGTCGGGTGCGCTTGCAGTAGGGGGTTACAAGCGTCCACGCGGGAGAGGGAAGCGAGCGGCCCCAAGAGAGCGCCTGTCCCGTCCTCGTCCCCGCGCGGCCAACCCTCTCTAAGAGGGCCCTGGTCCTTCCTTTTATAGGCGTAAGGAGAGGATCCAGGTGTACAATGGGGGTGTAGCAGAGTGCTACGTGTCTAGCGGGGGAGAGCTAGCGCCCTAAGTACATGCCGATGTGGCAGCCGGAGAGATTTTGGCACCCAGCTGGTGTGATGTCGTGGCCGTCGGAGGAGCGACGGAGCCTGGCGGAGGGACAGCTGTCGGAGCGGTTGAGTCCTTGCTGACGTCCTCCTGCTTCCATAAGAGAGCTGAGAGCCGCCGTTGTCACGGAGCATGCGGGGCGCCATCATTGCCTATCTGGCGGAGCTAGCCAGAAGGGACACCGATCTTGTTCTCTGCGGCCCGAGTCAGCTCGGGGTAGGGTGATGATGGCGCTTCCTGTTGACGTGGCTGGCCTGCGCCCTAGGTTGGGCGACGTGGAGGCTCCTCCGAAGCCGAGGTCGAGTCTGTCTTCCATGGCCGAGGCCGAGCCCGAGCCCCTGGGTCGGGCGAGGCGGAGGTCGTTCGGCGGAGGCCAGGGCGGAGTCCGAGCCCTGGGGTCGGGCGAAGCGGAGTTCGTCGTCTTCCGGGGCTGAGCCCGAGTCCGAGCCCTGGGTCGGGCGAAGCGGAGTTCGTCGTCTTCTGGGGCTAAGCCCGAGTCCGAGCCCTGGGTCGGGCGGAGCGGAGTTCGTCGTCTTCTGGGGCTGAGCCCGAGTCCGAGCCCTTGGTCGGGCGGAGCGGAGTTCGCCGTCTTCTGGGGCTGAGCCCGAGTCCGAGCCCTGGGTCGGGCGGAGCGGAGTTCGTCGTCTTCTGGGGCTGAGCCCGAGTCCGAGCCCTGGGTCGGGCGGGGCGGAGTTCGCCGTCTTCCGGGACCTAGCCCGAGTCCGAGCCCTGGGTCAGGCGGAGCGGAGTTCGCCGTCTTCCGGGACTTAGCCCGAGTCCGAGCCCTGGGTCGGGTGGAGCGGAGTTCGCCGTCTTCCGGGACCTAGCCCGAGTCCGAGCCCTGGGTCGGGCGGAGCGGAGTTCGCCGTCTTCCGGGACCTAGCCCGAGTCCGAGCCCTGGGTCGGGCGGAGCGGAGCTTTCTATGGTGCCTTTGGCAGGGCCTGACTGCCTGTCAGTCTCACTCTATCAAGTGGCACTGCAGTCGGAGTGGCGCAGGCGGCGCTGTCCCTTTGTCATGCCGGTCAGTGGAGCGGCGAAGTGACGGCGGTCACTTCGGCTCTGTCGGGGGGCGTGCGTCAGGATAAAGGTGTCAGGCCACCTTTGCGTTAAATGCTCCTGCGATTCGGTCGGTCGGTGCAGCGATTTAGTCAGGGTTGCTTCTTAGCGAAGGCAGGGCCTCGGGCGAGCCGGGGATGTGTCCGCCGTTGGAGGGGGGCCTCGGGCGAGACGGAAATCCTCCGGGGTCGGCTGCCCTTGTCCGAGGCTAGGCCCGGGCGAGGCATGATCGAGTCGCTCGAATGGACTGATCCCTGACTTGATCGCACCCATCAGGCCTTTGCAGCTTTATGCTGATGGGGGTTACCAGCTGAGAATTAGGAGTCTTGAGGGTACTCCTAATTATGGTCCCCGACACAACTACTCATCCATCGTGCTGTCCAGTCCACCTAAGACCAGCCAGACCCATATTCCAGTCATACGAACTCCGGTGACTGTGATTTTCATTCTAGTAGGGAACTTCCCATCTGGTCACCCATCCCAGATTTCTCCAAGTTGAGCACGCTTAACTTTGGGATTCTTTCAAGCCAGACTTCCAAAAAGAAAGGCAAACCATGTTTGTATGAATACGTCTTCAATCCTATAAAACCTGGCCCAAGATACCACAGCCCACTCGGACCAAAATACCACAGCATTCCAGCTATTTGGGTCCCGCCTCACTGTTGTCTGATGTGACACAGTAGGTAGGAACAGTTTCCACCAACATAAACCTCTGCCCAAGAAAAGCCCAAAAATAATTCCTCGCACCCCGCTCAAAAATACATTTGTATTTTTGATTTTCCAAATATCTCTAAATATTCAAATTCAAGAATATTCCAAGAATATTCCTTTCCTTTTCTTTTTCTCCCTATGATTATAAAATCTAAAACTCCTCCATCCAAACTCAGATTTCAGTCATTCTTGTTTCTAAAAATCTTGTCAAACTATTCCCTATCCAACCATGTCATCCCTTAAGCATGGTTCATATTCCAAAAAACTCTCAAAATACTCTTGTCCCATATTCTGCCTATAACTCTCATGTTCATATTAAGTCAGACGATTCATTCGTCACTATTCTCATCAACAGTGAACTTCACTGTGCTACACCACATACACCCAGCTATAAATACACCCAGCTACCCTCTCCCTCTCCACACACACTCAACACCCTCAGCCAAGGCAAACACCCCACCCACTCAGTTACTCCGCTCTGCCGGCTACACGCATAGTGTCGCTTCGTCTCCAGTCCACCCTCCTGGTAAGCACCTTCGCTCCACCACCAGCAGTATCTCAACACCACATGACACAGATTCTACTCACGACTCTACCCATCCATATATCGCTATTCTGACCACTATACTAAATATTTGTTGGTATACTTGTTGGGTTGTATGTTTGCTTGTTCATGTTGCATAGTTATCGGAGCGTTCGTGCCGTCTCGTGGAGGCCAGATCTGCAAGTCTACGCCAGGCTGTGGAGCTAGAAGCCAGTTCGCGAGCTCCTCTTCCCCCTTCGCCGGATAAGCACGGCAAGCTCACTGGATCCCTTTGATGCATAAATTACCTATGTTTTTCAACCACAACCCTCAGCCTGTTATTTTATGCATGATATGATTTTGAGACAAGTTATTATGGCCACCCAGCCGCTTGCCGCAATCAATCCCTAATATATTTGTTACAAATGATTTGAGGAAAGGTGTGAGTTTTCAAAAGAAAATGCTTTTCAAAATGTGTATGATGAAGGGTTTTCACCCTTATCACCTTTGAGTAGGGATGATTAGGGACTCCCTGGTTTAGGGGAGGGCCTAAGGTGATGGCTCAGCTGGTTTAGGTGTGAGCAGAAGGATTGTCCCCTCACATAAGGACCGGTTTGTCATCCTTCACTACCTGTACTCATGATAAGTACAACCACTCGAGACTGTGTGGGCAGTCACTCAATCTGAACTCGTACGGTCCAACCTCAGGGTTATGAAGGCTGGGGAGCACCAGGAGGATAAGGAGGGGGAATGTTTTGTCCGGTTTGGGCATGGCGGTGGCCTGACTCCTTCCGGTATAACCGTTAAGGTTAGGACGTGCGAGGAAAGAAAGAGATTCGGCATTCGGGTCTCACGACGGTGAGATCGCAGAAACCGGACTAGTGGGTAAAGTGTACACCTCTGCGCAGAGTTTGAAAACCTATTCGAATAGTCCGTGTCCACAGGAATGGACGAGTCTGGTATGGTATGGCAATTAATGTTTTGTTTTCAAAAAGGGTGCGTTTGAGAAAAATGGTTTTTAAAAGGTCTGGTGGTTGAGCCGTGAGCTATGGTGGACGGGAAGTCCAGTAGTTGTTTTTGAAAATAAAACCAGTGGGAAACTGCTGAGATACCTGGATGGTTTAGTCTAGGGGATTTTGTTCTATATTGAAAAACTTCCTGCTCCTTGGGAGAGGATGCGCTTTGCAAAATACAAAATGTTTTACAAAACAACCCTGCATAAAATATTGTTGTTTCTGCAAAATATCCTGAGCTCCAGATATTCCATGCATTATATCTGATTTCCCCATTCCGTGGGTGAAGGTGAGCTGCTGAGTACGTTTGTACTCACCCTTGCTTATTTGTTGTTTTTCAGAAAAAGGAGATCGGGTAAGGGTTACAAATGTTCCCAACCTTGCCTGTGGCTGTTGGACCGCTGCTTCACTGCATATATCGGGCTGCTTCAGCCCCACTCTGATGATATGTCCCGAGTTGTGGACCAACTCTTAAAGTTGTTCGTCACCTTTATAGGTTTGTATCGTTTAAGCAGATCTGTAATCATCTGATGTATAAATGTGTTTACTAGCCTCTTGGGACTAGTAATTGTATCACATTTGAGTCCCAGAGGATTGGGGCGCTTCAGAGAGGCTTTGATTCAATCTAATTGTGTCTTGTATTGAATGCACTAGCTCTTGTATTGAATGTGTTGGCTGAAAAACTTGGATCCTTGAAGTGTGGTGGTTGGGGCATTTATAGCCCCAACCACCAAAGTGGCCGTTGGGGAAGGCTGTTGTCGAAGGGTGCACCGGACAGTCCATGCGCCAGCCACGTCACCTAACCGTTGGGGTTTGACCGTTGGAGCTCTAACAAGTGGGGCCACCAGACAGTCCCGTGGTGCACCGGACAGTCACTGTTCACTGTCTGGTGCGTCTTCTGGCGCCTGCTCTGACTCTGCGCGCGCTGTCCGCGCACTGTTCACGTATTGTTCACTTTTGCAGACAACCGTTGGCGCTGTTAGCCATTGCTCCACTTGGCACACCAGACAGTCCGATGCTACACCGGACAGTCCGGTGAATTATAGCGGAGTGGCTCCCCAAAATCTCGAAGCCAGTCCGGTGTGCCAGACCAGAGCAGCCTTCGGTTGGTTTTGCTCCTTTCTATTTGAACCCTTTCTTGGACTTTTTATTGGTTTGTGTTGAATCTTTGGCACCTCTAGAACTTATAATCTAGAGCAAACTAGTTAGTCCAATTATTTGTGTTGGGCAATTCAACCACCAAAATCATTTACGAAAACGTTTGACCCTATTTCCCTTTCATGGCTCCCTACCGATCATGCACATCCATAACAGGTTGTGCCTCACTCCCAGCGTGATCATCTCTATAATTTTGTGACTTAACCCAAGTGTGATCATCTCTTGCAGATTGTGGAACAAAAATGTAATTTGCTGATTCTTTTTGTACTGGCATTCTAAATGATCATGTTCTTATTTTTTGTGATACTGCTGTTGACTATGAGGAAGATACGTTTTTCCACTATTTATTTATGTGCAGTTCCTTTTCCAGTTTTTAGCTCTTCTTTTGCTCACCTGGGTTCTTGTAATTCAGATTCAGCGAGCAAGTGCTAAATTGGTTTCAATGTAACAGGCACTAGATCTTCCTTCCCTGATCCTGAAGAAAAGCACAGCAACAAGTTTTACCATGGCCCAGCCTAGAACTCAGTGAGTGGTACTGGAAATCTGAACTGATGGAGCACCTCAAATGTTCTTGTCATGTGGGGAGGGATCAACTTTTTTTATCCTGTGTGTGAAACTTCGGCGCAATATCGTGTGGATGTCTATCTATTTCGCAATTATTCTCTTGGTTATTAGAGTTGTTTGCCAATATCTAAATTCATATTATTGTTCTCTGCTTTTATTTTCTAAGTTTAGATTTTATTTATTTTTTTGCAAGTGCTGTTATTTATAAATTATTCTTTGCTGGTGTCATTTAAAATTATTCGTTAGGTACACTCTCAGACACTCGGCAAAGGACATTTTACACTCGACAAAGCCTTTGCCGAGTGTTATAATCAGCAAAAAATACTTGTCAAACATTTTATCGGCAAATGGTTCTTTGTCGAGTACTTTTTTGGACACTCGGCAAAGACTCTGACTTTGCCGAGTGTCGAAATGCACCCGACAAAGAAAAGCACTGGACAAATTAATAATAGAAAAATATCCCAAAAAATAGCAAAACATTTTTAAAATTTTGGTAACAACTCCCATATCCATTGTCCTATCATTTTGAATCAAATTTATATGTTTTGTAAATTGTGAGATTCAAACTCTCAACATCTCTCTCGTGCATACCCTACTCTAACACAACACTACTACATCAATTATGTCTATATTACGTTTTCATTCCTCATGTACTATAACAAACCGAGAGTAATTTAATTATTCGAGGCACTAAATGAATTTATTTGAAAATGTGACCAACTATAAAGTTACATAACTTTTTAAGACGTACAAGTTATATTTTGATAGTTTCTACATCCGAGGCCGTTACAAAATTTGAATTTCAAAACTTCACACGAATTTTTCAATGATAAGATGAATTGAAATAAAAAAAAGTCAATTACAAAGTTTCATTACATTTCAATACCTATAACTTTTGTTTTGGTGGGTTTTCCATCCGTGGTAGTTTGAAAAATTCAAACATAGTTTTACATTACAAGATGATTTCAAATCAAAAGATTGTCAACTACAAAGTTTCATAACTCTTCAATACCTACAACTTTCATGTTGTGGTTTTTTCTTTCGAGGTCGTTTTCAAAATTCAAAATTTAAATTTTTTAAATTCAAACATATTTTTTGTTGACAAGATGACTTCAAATGAAAAAGTTGTCAACTACAAAATTCTATAACTTCTCAAGATCTACAAAGTTTTTTTGGTTGTTTGGTCATTTGTTCATCTCACATGATGGTTCTAACATATGCACAAATCTTATACATCTCTCTCGTAGTTTCTAAACTACGAGATAAATATAGGTTTTATGAACAAATTTACTTTTATTTTGTCATACGAAGAAATGTTCAAAATATAAATTATACATCATGACGAGTTATAAAAATTCGTAGTTGAAAACTTTTTCATTTAGATTGATTTACTGCTTTAAAATGTGATTTCTAAATTGTGTTGTCTAGTGTTGAAAAAAGCACTCGGCAAAGAAGCGCTTTGCCAAGTGTTTTCTTTTACCGAGGGTTTTTTTGCTTGACATTCGGCAAAAAGTTTTTTTACAGGGTGCAAAAAAACACTCGGTAAAATATTTGGCGCTCGGTAAAGAGCCGAATTCCAGTAGTGATAATTAGAGTTGTATTTTTTTAAAAAAAAATACTTTGTTGCTGCTCATATTTCTAAGTTCTGTAAGAACAATAATTGTGTGGAAATGAACATTATATATATATATATATATATATATATATATATATATATATATATATATATATATATATATATATATATATATATAAGATGTGTGTGTTTTTTGTTTCCAAAAACACACATTTTTGCCTCAAAAGACAATATGCGTGTTTTTGCAGCTCAAAAGACAAATTGCCCATGTGCGGCGCGGGGCGGAGGCGGTGGCTATTGGAAGGTGCCAGATGCGTGTGGTGCGCGCTGCGTTTCTTCTTCTCCGTGCCTGCGTCCAGCTGGGGCGCCGCTGCAGACTTGCGGTTGCGGGTTGCGGCTGGGGAGGGGTCGCGTTGGGTTCAGACGACGATACATGGCGTTGGGTTCAGGCTTCGCTCCGGTGGCGGACTTGACGTGGCCTCGACGACCTCAGCTCTCCTAGCTGGTGCAAGTATTGGCGGATGTTCGTTTTGGTTTCCAAGTTTTTATTTGATACTATCATCATTTGGTTGAACAGGGCAGCACGACACTATATATATGTATTTCATATTTCAAGGTCTTTAGAGTAGTAGTATTATATTGACATCGTGTTCGATGATCACCATCCATGCGTGATTCGGCGCTTGGAAACGAAATGGTTTGGAGAAGGCCGGTATGGCGACAACGAAAAAGGTTGACGTACAACGCGCGTGCTGTTGTGTTGTCCCCGCTTTGATCCGTTCGTTCGTTGGGGGCGTTTCAATTCGTCGGAGTTGACTGCGGCGGAACGGGGAGGCTTCTGATGATGCTAGCTAGCATGCTGATGCCACCCACCATAACAAACTAACGAAAATGCATGCATGCATGCATGGCTGTGGCTCCCTTCCTGACGATCCGCGCTTCAGTCAACGCTGCGCTAGCTCTCTCGACACGGCCATCCGGGAAGAGGCCGGCCTCCGATCCGTGGTGCGCCACATAGGTACAAGGCATGCTTGTGTGGCTAGCTGGAACTCCCGGGCGGATACGTACGTGCGGGCCGCGTGGGTTCCACCTCCAGTCTTCCACAAGACTCGAGACGCATGCATCGCCCCCCTCACGCATAAATTTCGGCGGCTAATTTGGATTCCCGTCCCGTCCCGTCACACGCCGCGGTGCGTGGTGACGATCACATATATCAGCAGTGAGTTAGATTCCTCCAAAGCTTATCGAGCAAGCCTGTCTGAGTCTGTCCATGTCGACCACGGCCACGAACCTGGATGATCGATGATGCATGCATGAGAGAGGAGGTTTTGGTTGATATGGTGGCGGCACCATCCACACCATGCCCCTGCCCGTTCGGCTGCTAGGTTCGTTCATTCTGGCCCCCTCGGTCACTCTCACACGGCACGGCGTCCTGGCCTGACCGCAGCAAGCTTGGCGTGTCTCTCTCGTGCACACACACCTGCTGACGATGGCGTCTCGATCGCCCCGGGACCTGGGGTTCCACCAACAAATTAATAAGCTTGCCGTACGTCATGCCGATCGGCCTAGCTAATTGCTACGCATGGCATATGGGTGCCAAGTTGGGTGCGCGTCGTATACATACCTCGTACGCACGGCATGGGCATGGCACTATGGCAGGTCTGCAAGCTAGCTAGGGGCCGCCTGACTGACGGAGCATCGGTTTGTGGCGCGAGAGTGGGCCCAGCTGCCGCCCCCTGCGCGCACCTCGCAGCCAGGCATTCATTTCGTGTGTGGGACGCGGCGGGGAAGCTAGCTAGGGGGCCATCGGGTGGATCCGTGGAGGAGGCTGGCAGGCACGGCCGCTTGCGTTGCGTCTGTTACAAAATATTATATATTGTATATGTGACTAATCCAAAGGGTGCGACAGATTCTCCATGAGGAACATCCCCCTTAGGATACACCCCTTCACATGTATATAATCAGAACTCCCTGCAATAATAAAGTACAACTGTCATTTGTCTCTCTCTCTCAATCTTAAGACCACTGCGTATACTTCAACACGTTATCAGCGCTGCTCTAAGAGCGCTCTAAGATCAGAGAAGAAAATTTCTGCTGAAGTTCCTTGCTCGTACGAACAAGAAGGCCAAGCCTAACACTACCATTAACGGGCGGTTGCAAAAGTTAATGCATCGAGACATTGATCAAGGGCAGATCCTGCCGATCTGGATATTGTGCAAAGAACATTAAAAATGGTAGGATCATTACCCTTTTCTGATGTGTTCTTTTGACACTGTCGTCCTTTCAAATTCTACACAAATTGCATGATGACATTGCCTGGCGCCCTGGCCGTGGCTTCGTGGGCTACAGAGGCCATGAATGCTTGCCAGATCCCACCTCGCAAACTGGCAGGGTCCGCTCATGGCCAAGGCCGCGCAAGCCCTCATGTTGAGGTCGAGCGCTCGCCCGCGTGAAGCCCCGCAGGGGCTGCACCTGTCTGAATGCAACTGCATGGGATGCGCGCACGCGATGTGGACGTACCAGTGCCGCGCCGGTACAGAGCCTCGCCAGGGGACTCGCGCGTGCTCGCGTCGGGAAGCGCGCTTGCGCTGCCATGGCCACAAACCGAGGCAGTGACCACGCCAGGGACAAGGCCGTCGCGCCCATGCCCACGCCGGGGCCACGCCTGCGAGCCGCCGGGCCGCGGCGAGCCGCCGTAGCGCTGCCAGGATTGTGCCCGCCCACGCCGGGGGCCCGCGCTCCTGCCTGGCCGCCATTAGCGCGCACGCCCGCGCGCCATTGAGGGCCGCGCCCGCCGCACCGGGGCCGCCCGTGCCGTGCCGAGGTTGGGGCCGCGAGCCCGCAAGCCTGAGCCGCCTGCGCGCGTCGTCGCGGAGCCACGCTGCGAGCCACCGGGGCCGCGCGCCATGGCCGCCGAGTCGGCCGCACCCGCGCCATGGCCGAGCCGCGCGCGCCGTGCGCCTTGGCTGAGCCACCGCGCTGCCGGGGCCGGGGCCGAGGCTGCCTGCCTGGCTGGGGCCGCGCGCCGCCGGGGCCATGCGCCGGTTGCCGCGCGCTGCCGGGGCCGCTGCCGCCGTGCCCGCCGTGCCCGCCTGGCCGGGGCCACGCGCCGGTTGCCGCGCGCTGCCGGGCCGCCGCGCCCGCCTGGCCGGGGCCGCACCACCGGTTGCCGCGCTGCTGGGCGTAGCCAGGGGCGCCCCGTACCACCGCGCCTAGGCCGGGGCCACCAGCAAGGCCGCCGGCGGCTGGATGTGAGAATCGGTTAGGGTTAGAAAACCCTAACCGCCAGCTTTAATGGGTTCTTTTGGTGGGCCAAATGGGTCATTTTCACTGATTGGGTCTACGAAATTTATTATTTAGGCTTATTCGTACAAATTACAGACTTTATCATTATTTGTACATCTAAATTTGCATATTTAGACTGATGATGATATATACAATTGTACATACTTGTCTGTTTTATTATGAAAATACAGACTTGTTAAGTGAATTATAATTTTATTTACATTTATAATTCACATATTTTCGACTTGCTATTGTTTTTGCATTCTTTTATGTTTGCATGGAAAACATAGCACATAATTAAGTCGAAACTAATGGTCCTCATGCAAAATGATATTGCATTTTTTTCAGAAAAGCATAGGGTGATGGAGTCCTAAGCACTGGTTGCACTAAATTCTTTATAGAGTTTAGTAGCCCAGAGACCGTGCTTTAGGCCGCATTTGAAATACCTATCACTATGAGGTCTACATCTTTTAAGATGATTACCTATACGTGCTATCCAAAAGATCACGGACCATGCAGGCGTCACGGGCTATGGAGCCAGGCTGGACACTGCAGTCATGCTGACTGCTAAAAGAATTCTTTTAATTAAGTTCTACTTAATTAAACGATGAATTCTTGCAAAATATGACACATATCTTGAACTTGGGATATTTCAACACATGATGGAGATCTAAGCTTTGGCTGCAATAAGTTCTTGGAATTTATTTGCCCAGAGACCAAGCTTTTAGACAGCAAAATGTTATTTGCCCATCAATAAGAGGTCTACATCATATGGTTATGATGATTACCTATGTGTTCTCTCAAGTAGATATGTAGGAGACTTGATGTTGGTTATTCACCTTTATGGTGATTACCATTTTGTTTTTGAAAATTTGGTCAAGCACAGGGTAGTGGAGTCCTAAGCATTGGCTGCGGTATGTTCCTTGAATATATCAGCCCAGAGACCATGCTTTCAAGCAGCAAAAGTTTTGCCCACTACTGGGAGATCTACTCCATTGTTTCATGACATGGAGATTATCTACGTTGTGTCCACCAAATTTTCAAAAATATGTCGGTACACTTTATGTGATACCAGAATTTCTCCAACATATGAATATATGATATATTTTGCGGCAAGATAAAATGGTTAAGCCATTTGAAGGATAATAATTTAATAGAGTTTGATCAACTCGCCTAATGGGCTTAATTATCCTTAATGTTCATTGGATATGTTCATTTCATTTTTGCATGATATGGGAATTCACCTCTTCATTTTGGAGGAAATGAGATGCTCTCTTTATCTTATAGTTCATAATAAAATAACTTATGTGCTTTTGTGGCTTGATATGCAAGCGCAAAATGAATAGCAAAGAAATCATAAGACATGTGGCCTTATGGGTATGTGTCTACATTATGTTGTAGACTAACGTACACTTTGTATTCATATATTTGGCTTCAAAGCAAATATATAAGCACATTAAAAAGGGAAGGGCAATAAGTATGACAAAAAAAATTTTGTCATTACACTATACGTGGTATAGTGTTGTATGCCTAAGCATCTAATCATGTATATGAAATCCCAAATAGATGCATACTACTCATGAAAGCTAAGATATGAAGTGTACTTCAATCTTCCATCTGACATGATAACAGTGGTTAGTTGTGTAATTCATGATTTGGACTAATCATGTAACAACACTTCTTTTTCTATGAGAAGACCACTTTGTTAGATGATTTGCTTTTGAGTACTATTTAAACGATGCATGAGATTTGGTATAATCTCATAACTGATGTTGTGATAGGTTCAACTCATGCGGTGTGAGTTGAACACACTCATGTGATTTGAGTGTAAAAACTCATATGAATTTGAGTTAAACAAACTCATCGATTAGAGTTGAACCAACTCATCAAGGGAGTTGAAGACTCATTGATTTGAGTTGTGCAAACTTGTACAGGGATTCTTCCAATTGAGGAAGAAACATGCAATGTGGAGAATTGAGCCACAAACTCTATAAGTGGGGAAACAAAATATTCTCATATTCCTTTGGAAAGAGGAAAGAATATTTTGACTATCGCTTCGCGCGATATCATGATATGTTACTATCTAGTCCCTTTTTGGTAATGGAAGTATCAAGGATGTGTTGATATATCCTAATTTATCTTACCAAATTATAGAGATATCCATAAAATTACTATCATGTGGAAACACAAGGTGATAGTGATGGATATTGCATATGTTTCTCAGAAACATTTCTTATGGACTGTATTCTACATACATCCTCCCATACAAAGTGTTGCATATGTTATAACTTTTCAAGTGATGATACTTACCATGCTGGGTAAGATTGAATTGGTCATCCCATTGTTGGGATGAAATGAAAAGTTATGAACAATTCTATTGGTCATGTTTTTCCCATAAGATGGATACTTGATGAGTATCATCGGAAATGAGATTTTAAGTCCCTCTTATCTTAAAATCTGATCTGAATTGGTTAAGTTCTTTGAATTGTTTCAAAGGAACGAGTGTGGTCCATTATTACAGAGATTGTACGGACATTGAAGGCTTTATATGGTTCTTTGGTGCATCTATATGATGACCTCAAGTGTGTCCTTCGGACAACACATGACCATTATGCAATAATGTCTCAAGCTTGAGCACATTAGCCTCCACACTACTGAATTTACCAAATATGCTTACAATGATGATTGTTTGTCTTGGTATTCAGAATGATATCCATAAAGGATATGATGAATCTGTTATAGATTCGAAAATTTCAGATCATTAATGACCATCAGTAATGAATTGTCATTTCCAACTGGTTATGGTTGGAGTCAGGAAGTTTTGCATGCTCCTGACTTGTGATTAACTGCATGTACTGGATGTACAAGTTCCCCTATGTTTTTTAGTACGTGGGAATCCGTGAAAGATTTCTCATGCGTATATTGGGTATGTTTTCCCAATCTCACCACCGCAGCGTACATGTATGGACACATAGAAAGCTGGGGATCTATGTGAGAATTTATTCTCCGTCGATCATTAAGTTTTAGAATCTCTTCTTAAGAATCTATTTACGACCCGTACGCTTGCTTGAATCATGAGCTTTTCCAGGCATTAGGGGGATATTTCAAGTACCAAAAAGAATACCAGGAAATTATAATGAATGCAGTAAGTATTCAGGCTCAGGATCACGTACTAAAATTGAACCTTTGGGTTCGAATGATTTGCAAGAAGTTGCAAATTGACTGCCATGTGCATTTACTATGAGGTGTCACTAAAATTAATCCTACGTGGAAGTGCCAGAAAGAGTGGTTAATGGAACACCACTCAACTCCCTATTACAATGATGTTGTAAATAAGAGGGGGAGAAGTATGGTCAGAAATTGGGATTAAAATGCTTGCAAGCAGCTGAAGGCTAGACCTTCTGAGATAGTAAATGCAAACCAACTATTCGTTGGTAACCAACTTAGCGTTGGTGGACACCTAGAGGATATGAATTATCCTATGAATGGAAGACATTCACAACCTAGCTCAGTGCGCACTGATGAGGCTAGGTTATCGGAAGCCCTTGATTCTCATTTTGGGATTTCACGAGAAATCATAAGGGTACAAAAAATGACTTTATGTCAACTAGAGAATTATGTTATTTAAAAGCTACAAGTGTCGACACATACATCTCAGCTAATTGTATATGCACTCCAAATGATCCAAAAGACTATGGCCATAGCAGAGCACGAGTATGCTCAAACTGGATCTTGTTGAGTGATACAATGTTGCAGAGATAGCCTTGCTCACCGGAAAGAAGTGTTAAGTTATTTTCACTTCAAGGTATCTTACTGTGGATACAAGTTTGTTTTCATGGACTTGGAAACAATGAGGTGGTGAGAAAGCATGGCTAGTAGCAACTGGGTTTATACGCAAACCCAAGCATTATTTTAATGCTATAAATTCTCTTCTACCGTGAGTAGTAAAATTCCGATACAATACAGAGGGCAGTAAATCATCTATCTTTGCAGTTGATAGATGTAGTGACAACATATGCATATGTGGTCACTGAATTATGGTATTTATGGAGTCTTGAAGGATTCCAAATACATAATAACTAATCACAAATTTGCAATGCTTGGAAAGTCTTTGTGACTTAGAGCATTCAGGTCAAATATGGTACATTCGACCTAGTGAATCCTTCCTTCCGAAGGGATACACAAAGAATGGTATGTTTAGCGTAAATATGTGCAACATATTTCTAAACATACATTACTTATCGACGGAGTTCGAGATAGAAGATATTAATTGAAAGAGATTTTCAA
This sequence comes from Zea mays, assembly GCF_902167145.1. Taxonomy (NCBI): domain Eukaryota; kingdom Viridiplantae; phylum Streptophyta; class Magnoliopsida; order Poales; family Poaceae; genus Zea; species Zea mays. The sequence continues at coordinate 23,833,878 of NC_050100.1, read as the reverse complement.
TTCAAAGTAAACTATCTTGAGTATCTTGGATACAAAAATTGTCTATATCCAACATATATTGAAGAAATTCAATATGAGAGAATCATTGTTATTTGATTCTTTCCGATCATGAGATGTGCTATTGTATCTTGCAAGAGCATCCGGCCGGATATTGCTTTGCAAAGATTTGCTAGCTAACAGCACATGAGATCGAGTTATGATCTCCAGGTATACTCATGCTCTCCTTATGTTTGGATATATTGATCTTGGATATCTATAGAAGATCCCCAGGTACAAGATCAATGACATACTTCTGGTAAGTTGGACCTCCTGTTTGATAAATATCAATCAACAGAGATTAATGGTCACTTACACTAATTATTCTATAGTACACTTCGTGGGATTGTACAGAATGATATACTACATACAGAGGGTATGTGGTGGTCATGATTTTTATATCACTGACCTTATTATCTATGAAGATAATATACTTTGTGTTGTTTAGATGAAAAACAAGTTACGAACTAAGTCTCTACCTTACTCCACATTTTAAATGTGTTTGAGAGTAGGTATTAGATGACTTAGTGATTTGTAAAGATCAGGGGGAGTTTCCCTTTTGATCGGAAGAACTTGTATGCACATCATGTTGTACTCTTTTCTTTGTATGAGTTTTCACCTATTTGGGTTTCTCATTCAAAGTTTTTAACGAGGCAACATCAACACAAGGCCTATGTCGTATCATCTATTTTTCTCATAGAGGTTTTCAAGGATGATACATTATGACATAGTTATTGTTGTGTTTGAACTAGGATATGAGTTTATATCCCTAGAGTTCAAATGGATCAACAATAGAGTATGACTACTCTCCTTATTTCTCCCACTGGGTTTTTAAGGAGACTCGGCTCATATGTTGATTTCTCAGATTTTCTGACACGATTATCTTGGAGAAATATTAGCCTGAGTTATATGTCTCATCATTTATTTTTCCCACTGGGTTTTGAGATGATGGCTATAGACATATTATTGTTCTTTGGGCTAGAGGTCCATTGGAGAACAATGTCGTACCATGATTCAACTGAATCACCGATCATTATCCATAAGGATAATTGAGCTTGTGTTGTTTAGATGGAAACAGGTTATATCAGGAGCAACATTAATAAACATATTGCTCCTAAATTGTTTTATCCCCATGAACTTCAGAAAATGGAGATATAAACATCTTGCAAACAAAGTATTGTGATAATCTTACTGATCTATTCACAAAATCTCTACCATACTCAACGTTTTCAGAAATATGTTGAGGTGATTGGTATGAGAAGACTTAAGTGCTTGCAAGGATCAGGGGGAGTAATTCTCCATGATATTTGACCTGTTTTATACCATCATATTACACTCTTTTCTTTGTATGAGTTTTTGCCTTGTTAAGGTTTTCTCATCCAAAGTTTTTAACGAGGTAATATCAACTAAGCTATATGCTTCATCATTGATTTTCCCCACGGGGGTTTTTACGAATGATGCTTACAAACATATTTTCCTTTTGGAGTTTAAGTGAGATTCTCTCATTATCCAAAAGATATTGTATACTCATTATTTTTCCCACAGGGTTTTTGAGGAGATAATATATTGGAAGTCAGCTTGCAGATGATCAAATGGAATTGGATTGATCAAGGGGGAGTGTTACAAAATATTGTATATTGTATATGTGACCAATCCAAAGGGTGCGACAGATTCTCCTTAAGGGACATCTCCTTGGGATACACCCCTTCACATGTATATAATCAGGACTCCCTGCAATAATAAAGTACAACTGTCATTTGTCTCTCTCTCTCAATCTTAAGACCACTGAGTATACTTCAACAGCGTCGTCTTGGTCTTGCCGCGCACGTCCAGCTGGCGGTGCGCTAGCTGAGGCAGGCAGGCACCAGGCAGACCGGCCAGCAAAGTGGCAAGTTTTTTTTTTGCAAATATATATACTCTTGCACGGGCCCCTCTTTCACCGCATCTGCATGGATGGAGAGAAACATCATCTGTTTCCTCTGATCCAAGAGCATGCATGCAGTTCCACTAGTACACAGAAGCTCTATAGTGGCGGTTCTTAACATATTTACACTGGCGTTTTTCAGTACCGCCAGTGCTAGGGGTCAGTGGAAATCAGCATTTCCACTGGCGGTTATTTTGGAACCGCCAGTGAAAAGTGCATTTTCACTTGCGGTTTTCTTAACGAACCGCCAGTGAAAAGTGCATTTCCACTGGCGGCTGAATAAAGAAAACCGCCAGTGGAAATGCATTTACACTGGCGGTTTTATAAAGCAAACCGCCAGTGGAAATGCACTTTTCACTGGCGGTTTTCTTTATAAAACCGCCAGTGGAAGTTTTCCCGCCTTTTTTCAAAATTTCAAACAATACTGAATTATATATATATATATATATTTATTTACACACACACAAACATATATATATATATATCTATATTGATATTGAAAGCAACATGAAATTAAATTCTATCATACATTTATGTACATCAAAGTATTCTGTTTACAACCATATATGCTTCATGCATTCTATACATCATAAGTTTTCACCTAAGCTCTAATAACTATCTCGGCTAAGAGATAATCTACTAATTTCTGTTAGTATTCTGAACTCTGGCAAAGCTAATGTCCCGGAAGCATCGTGATATTTTCCTTCTGCGGGAATGACCTCTTTCAATATGAATGTGCAGAGGTCCTCGACTATGCCATACAATGCAGCTTCGGTCAAGTTCTCCGGGTTTCCTCGTTGAAATTGCTGTAAAGGAATTTTATAAACATCATCTATTTATACTCAATAATAACACATTTGCATCTTTAATGACATAAATACATACTTAACTATTACTAATAATACCTTGTCAGGGTTCGTGATGTATCGTCCGTTCACTCTCATGAACTCGCACGCATAGAATCCACATAGGACCGATCCTTGTGGTTGCTTGTGGCACTACATAACGGGAGATTGGTTATTTAGTTGCAACATTGTGTATGATATGTATTCATAAAATCACATACTTACCGGCCAGTGATGATGGATGTCTAGTGGCACGAGTTTTTTCGACAGGTCGTACTTTCCACCTCTCATCTTATAGAATCTATAAGCACTGTGATCTCAAATAGAATCACCATGTTATTCTCAAATTTTAATCGATAAAAGTATGCATGCATAGAAAAGGCTTACAGCTCTAAGATGCTGAGGAATGTTGCATATGTCGAAGGGTCGAAGTTCAAGGAGTCGAGCACCAGCACCTTTCCAACCTTAGGATAAATGAGGAAGCATATCCAGTGGTCCCTGTACGAATCAAATTTGTGATGCATGTGTATTGAAATTATTAATTTTATTTATGCAAAATCACACTTACTTAAAGTTGTACGGGGCCATTATGGCTTCCCTGTCTTGAAATTGAAGCATTGCATGTCCTATGTATGTGGCGTATCGAGCTTCAAAATCCTTCTTCATTTCCTTTATACGCTTCTCAACTTCTTCGTCCGTCTTTCCCCTTATTTCATCGTTGTCTTTCCCGATTCTAAAAGTGTGGCTTTCCTCGGATATAAGTATTGGGTTGAGATACCCAACCCTTTTACTGGCACTAGCATTGGGCTTGGTACCGTAAAGAATCTCCTGTTGATCATGTTGCATTCTGCAAGTCACACGTGCATGTCAGATATTGAAATTTTATACAGCTCACTAATAATAACACACATATGTGGAAGTATGAGCGACACTTACAATGCAAACATCGTTACAAGTTGCACGTCGAGTCTCTGAAGGTTCATCATTAACCACATATCCTCGAATGTAACAACGGCCTTTTGGTTCGAACCAATAAAAGCATGGTCTGGTATATGCACACTGATGGTGTCGATGCCAACCGATGATGCCCGCATGTACCAGTCATGCAACCTTTTAACACCAGCCGGGACCTTTCTTAGTTTGTCAAGAGGTAGCAGAGGTCTGCCCGGCACATATTTTTTAGGCACGTTTTTGTAATCTGCCTTAGTTGGCTTCTTTATCTTTGTGGCCGTTGCCTCAGCCTTTTTTGCAGACTCCTCGTGCTCGGCCAAATCAACAGTTTGTGACGTGAGGCTCCGTCCAATCCCTTTCAAAAACCTAACTGTGCCAGCAGTAGTAGCTTTACTCTTCTTTTTCTGATACGGGGACACCAATTTTGGTATAGGAAGTTTAGATTTCTTTGATGGCCGTGGATCGTTTGATGGCTGTGGAGAAGGTGGATCCCTTGATGGTGGCGTAGATAGTGGGTCACCAAGAGGATGGGGAGGAGAAGGTGGTGGAGCCCTGAATGGTGATGCTTGTGGCGGAGACGGTGGGTCAGAAAAAGGATGAGGAGCAGCATGTGAAGTTTGAGGAGGTGAGGATGGATGTACAATAGGAACAGCAATTTGAGAAGGCGGAGACGGTTGGGCCTGCGACGCCTGCGACGAATTCGACAAATCAAGCAATTCGACATCCCTTCGAGGCCAAAGGATAAAATTCTTAATAGCTTGTCCAAGTTTCTCGATATCTTCGGGCCCAGGGATGTCTAGCATGTCGTCCTCGTATCCTTGGACGACCGTCGTCACTTCTACTTTGCAATAATCATCTGGAATATCGTTTCCATGGTACTTGCGTCCTGGGATCGCAAGGCCTGTGGCTACTATCTTTGTACGTTTATTGTTAATACCATATCTTATAACCAGTGTGCACGCCACAGGCCTTGTGATGTCATCAACTGGATAACGGTCCTTATTTCCCGTTGAAGCAACAGAGCTTGGTAATGTCGTACAATCTGTGGAAGCCGGCGGTTGAGCTGCTGGAATTATTTGTATCTGTGGAGTGGTCATCTGTTGAACAGACATCGCACTCGCCAACTGTTGCATCAATTCTGGAGGAGGATTCGATAGCATTTGAGACATCATGGCTTTGAACTCTTTCTTGGCCTCCTCCTTAAAATAATCCGCGATCTCTTCCTTGTATCGATCACGTTTCTTGTATAGACCTTCCCACTGTGGTCCGAATCCTTCCTTCCATCCTTCCTTAGACGAGATTCCTCGTACACGACCAGGATGCTCAGGGTTACCGAGACCAGCCGTTAGGATGTCTCTTTCCCTTTGTGGCTTAAAAGTTCCTTCGCTCTGCTTAGCTGCCATTGTATATATGTTTTTTGCCGCTTCTTCGACAATGGGATCATCAAAAGATACACCGGTCTCGGTTTCCCTTGGTTTTCTAGCACGGAGCCAATTTGCCGCCCTTTCACCAAGTTGCTCGGACAGCGTCGGCAACCCTGCAGCCTTCTTCTCGGCGTCTTCTTGTGTCCATTTAGGAACCTGACGCTTGTAACCACCTGTGCCTAGGTGGTGGCGGTACTTGTTCTTCTTTGATAGTTCTGAATTTGCCTCACTTAGAGATATGAAATCAGGGCTGCTCCTCTGCTCTAGAAATACTGCCCACTGACCTGCTGAGATTTTATATTTTTTGGTCGGGTCCAGACCTTTCTTTGCAAACTTTGTGTTCATCTCAGACCTCCAGTTTCGGAAATTTATTGCAAGCTGCTTCATCGTGTATTCCTTCACGAGTTCTTCTGAACCCCGAGGCAGAACGAACCTCATTAATAGCTTATTCCATATTTGATTCTTGACATCATCTGACACATCTCTCCACTGTCGTATTGTTATGTCAAGATTATCTCTAACTAAAAACCCAAGTGCATTCCGAAACTTAGGTAGTGCCTCTTCTGGAGCTAGGGGCTGACCTTTCGGGCTCACGTCTGAGATTTTGTATGTTTTGTCGGGAAATTTGTTCAGCCCCCTGTCACCTCTTTTTCGATCGCTCTGCTTCCTTTTCCTTGATGTCTCGGTTGTTGTCTTGGTCTGTTCCGGTGCGTCTTGGGTCGGCTCTGGTACGTCTTTGTATCGTGCCACGGCTTCTTCGAGTATCGCACGAAATTCAGACACGACCTCCTATTCATGTAATAAAATGCACAAGAGATCATGCATGTGAAATCAGTAGGGTACACATACGAAGCTAAAGATGCGTACTTTTACCTCAGCTTCTCGTGGATCATAAGTAGGGTCACGTTGCAACTCACGGAGAGCGGCCCTATCTATGCTAGTGGTAGGAAAAGGGTCGCTAGGCGTTTCATATCCTTCACTGCTAGATTGTTCTTGAGCAACACTCTTGTCCATGTGCTCGGGCACTAATCCTTGGTCCTTGATCGGAGAACTCATTGAGCTATATATATACAAAATACATAAGCAATAATTAAATACATATTAACACATATTAACGTAAGCAATAATTAAATTCATCTTAACAAATAGTATAATTAAATACATCCTCGCGGGCACTAAACCCTTAACCCTAACCCTAACCCAAAACCCTAACCCTAACCCTAACCCTAACCCAAAACCCGAACCCTTAACCCTAACCCTAACCCTAACCCTAACTCTAACCCTGACCCACAACCCTAACCCTAACCCTAACCCTAACCCTAACCCAAAACCCGAACCCTTAACCCAAAACCCGAACCCTTAACCCTAACCCTAACCCTAACCCTAACTCTAACCCTGACCCAAAACCCTAACCCTAACCCTAACCCTAACCCTAACCCTAACCCTAAACCCTTAACCCTAACCCTAACCCAAAACCCGAACCCTTAACCCAAAACCCGAACCCTTAACCCTAACCCTAACCCTAACCCTAACACCCTGACCCAAAACCCTAACCCTAACCCTAACCCTAACCCTAAACCCTAACCCTAACCCAAAACCCGAACCCTTAACCCAAAACCCGAACCCTTAACCCTAACCCTAACCCTAACCCTAACCCTTAACCCTAACCCTAACTATAACCCTTAACCCTAACCTTAACCCTAACCATAACCCTAAACCCTAACCATATAGTATCGTATAGTCGTATAGTATCGTGTAGGATGGGGAGAGAGTCGCATAGGACGTATAGAGAGAGGGAGAGTCGTATAGGACGAGGAGAGGGAGAGAGGGAGAGTCGCATAGGACGTATAGAGAGGGAGAGAGGGAGAGTCGTACGGAAATTATCGAGTTCAGATCGAATTCGGATCGGATCGGATACGTATATTATCGAGTTGTGACGGATAAAAATTACAATGTATATATTCAACATACATTTGAACACATATGAATTCAACATACATTTGAACACATAAAATTACAATGTATAAAATTCCTCTCTCTCTCTCACCCTCCTCTCCCTCTCTCACCCTCCTCTCCCTCCCTCTATCTCTCTCACCATACATTTCAACATACATTTCAACATACATTTGAACACATATGAATTCAACATACATTTGAACACATAAAATTACAATGTATAAAATTCCTCTCTCTCTCTCACCCTCCTCTCCCTCCCTCTATCTCTCTCCCTCTCTCTTCCTCTCTCTTCCTCCCTCTCGGCGGCGCGGCGGCGCGTGCGCCCTCCTCTCTCCTCCCTCTCCCTCTCCCTCCTCTCTCTTCCCTCTCCCTCTTCATCTCTCTTCCTCACTCTCGGCGGCGGCGCGTGCCCTAGGTTTTACTAAAACGCGGCGGCGGCGGCGGCGGCCCGGCGCGGTAGTAGACGGCGGCGGTACAGATTAGGGGAAAGAGAAAAAACCTGGAGACGGCGGTGCGGGGGCGGGAATGGCGGCGTGGGGACGGGCGCGGGGACGATCGCCGGCGAAAACCCTCGGGGTCGAAATCCAGCAGCCTGACGGCGTCGGTCTTCAAGTGAAAGGGCGCCAGGGACTTGTAAAATTTTCGGCTCCCGCGCGCCACCTTTATATAGGCGCCATTTCTACTGGCGGTTGATAACGAGAACCGCCAGTAGAAATGGTTTCCACAGACTGTAGAAGCCATTTCTACTGGCGGTTGACAACGAGAACCGCCAGTAGAAACCATTTCTACTGGCGGTTGTCATAGAGAACCGCCAGTAGAAATGGCTTCCACAGACTGTAGAAGCCATTTCTACTGGCGGTTCTCTATGACAACCGCCAGTAGAAATTGTTTTTTGTTATTATTTAACATAGTTTTTTATATATTGTTTAGTATACTTTTTATATATTTAAGTAGAAATTGTTTTTTGTTATTATTTAACATAGTTTTTTATATATTGTTTAGTATACTTTTTATATATTTAATTAGTGTAGTTTTTATATATTAAGTATACTCTCTCCTCTATCTCTCTCTCTCCTCTATCCCTCCTCTCTCTCCTCTATCTCTCTCTCTCCTCTATCTCTCCTCTATCTCTCCTCTCTCTCCTCTATCTCTTCCCTCTCTCTCTCTCCTCTATCTCTCCTCTCTCTCTCTCTCCTCTTTATCACAAAATGCTGTGGGCACCTCTAGAGTTCAATGAGAAGTAGAGTATATAATACCTGTGGAGATGATCGATAAAGCCTGATACGACATTCAGACATGTCGCCGATCAGATAGCCTGCCTGGTGAGACGACAACAAAATGCTGACGGAGGTCCAGTGCTCCAGGGCTGCTGCAGTACACGTGCTCCAGTGCTGCAGTGTCTGGTGACTCGATTGATCAAAGAAGACTTCGACTTCTGCGCTCCAGTGCTGCTGCAGCAGTACACTTTCCCCCGCCGGAGTAGTCGAGGCTCAACTCAAGAGAACTAGAGAAGGCTCCAATCCTAGGGCTAGGAAGCAGAAACCGCCGAAGGTGCCGGTGGGTTCACGTGGACCCCGATCCTCGAGCACCTCGATCCGAGGTCGAGACGTCTCAGTGAGACGTCGGAAACGGCTGACGGGCAGGCCTGCGCGGCCTCCTCGGCTCCTCCACTCAGTGAGAGCATTCAATTGCAGTGTTTAAATCCTATGTAGTCTCCTTGCTTCGCGTATCTCCGTCAGCCTGGTGACTCGATTGATCAAAGAAGACTTCGACTTCTGCGCTCCAGTGCTGCTGCAGCAGTACACTTTCCCCCGCCGGAGTAGTCGAGGCTCAACTCAAGAGAACTAGAGAAGGCTCCAATCCTAGGGCTAGGAAGCAGAAACCGCCGAAGGTGCCGGTGGGTTCACGTGGACCCCGATCCTCGAGCACCTCGATCCGAGGTCGAGACATCTCAGTGAGACGTCGGAAACGGCTGACGGGCAGGCCTGCGCGGCCTCCTCGGCTCCTCCACTCAGTGAGAGCATTCAATTGCAGTGTTTAAATCCTATGTAGTCTCCTTGCTTCGCGTATCTCCGTCAGCCTGGTGACTCGATTGATCAAAGAAGACTTCGACTTCTGCGCTCCAGTGCTGCTGCAGCAGTACACTTTCCCCCGCCGGAGTAGTCGAGGCTTAACTCAAGAGAACTAGAGAAGGCTCCAATCCTAGGGCTAGGAAGCAGAAACCGCCGAAGGTGCCGGTGGGTTCACGTGGACCCCGATCCTCGAGCACCTCGATCCGAGGTCGAGACGTCTCAGTGAGATGTCGGAAACGGCTGACGGGCAGGCCTGCGCGGCCTCCTCGGCTCCTCCACTCAGTGATAGCATTCAATTGCAGTGTTTAAATCCTATATGTAGTCTCCTTGCTTCGCGTATCTTCGTCTTCACTCCCACTGTATGAATTAAATCCTATGTTGTCTCTTGGCTTTGCGTCTCTCGTCACCGTTGGAGATGGTTGTTTCTTACTGCCTGATATATATTAGTCGAATAATCTTCTCTGCTTTTATTTACCTTTCTAGGTGATAAACCATGACTGGGAAAAAGACCACGGCTTCCTCTGCCGGCCGCACTCTAAAGAAGGCTGCACTCTAAAGAGACGGGGTTGGAAGATGAGGAAGAGGCGACTGTGACACTATCCGTGGAGAAGGACGCGCTGGAGTGCGACATCTGCTGCCTACCCTTCCAGTCCGAAGTTTTCATGGCAAGTCAGATTACCATGCATGTATATATACAGTACATATTGATCGGTAGGCTCCAGCATGATGTTCTGCTCTGTGTAAAATCAGTGCAAGAACGGGCATTCTGGATGTGCAAAGTCCTAACAATAATCAATTACATGACAAGTCCTAACAATAATCAATTACATGACAAGTATATAATCTAGGAAGCTATTGTTCTGCCTTGTCCATCGTGGCGTACCCAGGGCAACGAATTGCGTGGGATGCTTCGCTCAACGTTCCTTATCTTGGTTGGATGGTCTATGAAAAGAGACATGTCGTTGAACTGGTTAAAATCCTCTAAATCAGATACACCATCAACTCCTATAGCTTGTTGTTTTCCAGGAAAAACTACATGCTTCGGTTTGTCGGTGCTTTTCTTCTCATTGTTAGAAATGATCTGTTCAGCATAGAAGACCTGTGCAGCACGATTAGCAAGGATCCATGGGTCATCTTTGTAACCTACCTTACTTAGATCAAGAACTCTGACCCCATAGTTGTCTACCGTGACATGTTTGTCTTCAACCCATTGACATCGGAAAACCGAGATCTGAAATGTACCATAGTCTAGTTCCCATATGTCCTCAATAAAGCCAAAATATGTTATAATCTCACCAGTTTCATCATCTATGGCCTCGCATCGAACACCACTGTTTTGTGACATGCTCTTTTTGTCCTTGGACTTGGTACAAAATGTGAATCCACTAATGTCATAGGTTTGCCATGTTGTGACCTGGCGTGATGGTCCAGATGCCAAGCCCTTGATGGTTTGTTCTTCTATTGTTTCTCCACGTGGAATGTCCTTCACCATTAGCCATGTGTTGAATCGCTGCTTATGTTGCTTCATTACCCAATCATCCGTATGCCCAGGATTTTGCTCGCGAAGCTCATTGATGTGTTGTTGGATAAATGGCTCCATTATCGTTAGCTGATGTAGGATGCTCTGATGTGCCTCAAGTACTATATCGTAATCCGGTGGGATGAAAGATTTCCGTCCCATCCTCCCGCTTCCATACAGTCTACCCTCGTGTCGTGACGGAGGCAGACCTATTGCAACCTGGTCTTTTAGGATACTATTGCAGAATGGACCTCCGGACTCAATGGCCTCTTCGGTACAGTACCCCTCTATCATGGATGCCTCAGGACGAGCACGGGTTGATACATAGCCATTCAGTATTGACATGAAACGCTCATACGTCCACATTTCATGCAAGTACATAGGACCCAATGCCTCTATTTGTGGCACCAAGTGCACCACAAGGTGCACCATAATATCAAAGAACGATGGAGGGAAACACATCTCAAACTGTGATATTGTCTCCACTGCGAATTCCTGAAGAGATGCCAACTCATCACGGCCAATTACCTTTTGTGAAATCCTGTTGAAAAAGTAGCACAACCGTGTGATTGCCATCTTTAAAAATAAAGGATTTATAGCCCTGATGGCAATAGGTAGGAATGTAGTCAGCATGACATGGCAATCATGTGAGTTGTAGTTGGTGATTGTCAGGTCTTTCATTGACACAATACTCCGTATGCTAGAGCAGAATCCGGATGGGACTTTCAAATTCTTAAGCTAAACACACATCGCATGTTTCTCATCTACATTGAGATTGTAGCTTGCTGCTGGGAGATGGTACTTCCCATTTTCTTGAAGAACGGGATGTAGTTCCTTTTTTATGCCTAAATCTACCAAGTCCATGCGTGAATTGAGCCCTTCTTTTGTTTTGCCCTTTATGTCTAGCAAGGTGCCCATTATGCTTTCAAACACGTTCTTCTGAACGTGCATACCATCGATCGCATGCCGCACATCTAACTCTTTCCAGTAAGGCAAGTACTCGAAGAAAATAGACTTCTTCTTGAATATAGCCCCCGAAGCTGGTTTGACATCCTTCCTTGTTTTTCCGTCTTTTGTCTTCTTCCCGAAAACAAACTTGATATTCCTGACTATTTCAAAAACTCTATGACCTCTATTGTTACCCGATGGAGCAGTAGAATGTAGTTCACCATTATTGTCGAAGTACTTATCCATCTTTCGCATACGGTACCTGTGTCCTTCCAATAAAAAGCGTCTGTGCCTCATGTAAACTATCTTCCTAGATGCAGCAAGGGATACGTAAGCAGTTCCATCAATGCATACTGTGCAACCAACCTTTCCCTTAAACTGGCCTGATAATGTGAAGAGAGCAGGGTAATCGTTGATCGTAACAAAAAGAATTGCTCTCAGCGTGAATGAACCTTTACGATACTCATCCAACATTTGAACACCTGTTTCCCACAATATTTTCATATCCTCCATTAAGGGCTCCAAAAATACATCCATGTCAACTCCAGGTTGTGTAGGTCCAGAAATAAGGATGGTTAGCAAAATGTACTTCCGTTTCTGCATCAACCATGGAGGAAGGTTGTATATGGTGAGGATCACCGGCCATGTGCTATGCTTGCTGCTCCTCTCAGCAAATGGGTTCATTCCATCAGTACTCAGTGCGAACCTAACATTTCTCGGTTCATCGGCAAAGTCTCGGTGGTTGTCATTGAAATCTTGCCACTGCTTCCCATCGGCTGGATGTCGAAGCTTCCCATCGTTTTTGTGCTCATCAGAAGCATGCCAGCTCATAAGTCTGGCATCCTCAGGATTAGCGAACAAACACCTCAATCGATCGACGACGGGGAGGTACCACATCACCAAAGCAGGAATCTTTTTGAGCGCATAATGGTCTACTTCTTTTTCTTTGCTCGTGGATTTTGAAGTATTTTTTTGGGCTTTCTTTCGCTTCTTCCCTTTAGACACGGATGCAACACACTCTTCGTCCTCTCAATAGTCTTTATTCGTCTTGTACCTACTTGCACCGCACTTTGGGCAGCTCTCCAAGTCTTTATAATCATCACCTCGATAAAGGATACAGTGATTTCTACACGCGTGGATCTTCTCCACACCCATAGTGAGCGGACTGATTAGTTTCTTTGCATAGTACGTGTTAGCAGGCACATTGTTCTCCTTTGGAAGCATGTCTGCGATAATACTCAAGAACGCATCGAAGCCAGCATCAGACACACCATATTTAGCTTTTAACATCAACAGCTTTAGCACAGACCGGAGCGTCGTGAACTCTTTGGTACAACCCTTAGACTCGTCGTACAAAGGCTCTTCTGCTGCCTTCTTCAGGGACTCCATACCTTTCATTAAGAACATCGATTGATCTGTATGACGACGCAACATTGCCTCTAGCAACTCTGCATCTTCCTCATCCATAACACTTGGCAGAACATAAGGTCTATCATGTTTATTTCCTCGAGCGTAACCATGATCAGTAACATTTTGCACTACATGTTCGCTCTGTGGAAGAGGTTGGTGTGTCTCGTGAACGAACTGAAATCTGTCGTCGATGTTCTCAGGGTTTCCAGTCGTATAAGGCGAAGAGCTACCCTCTCCATGCTTTGTCCAAATTGTGTAATCCTTCATAAATCCTCGGCATACCAGATGAGATATGATTTGTTCTGTGTCATTAAATACAGCAGCATTTTTGCAGTCCATGCATGGACAATATATGTGTTTTGTCTTTGTTCTCCAAGCATGGTTCGTAGCGACATCAATAAACTTATGGACCTCGGATATGTATGATGGATCTAGCCTTGATAAGTTATACATCCAGGATGTCCTCTCCATCACCACCTGTTGGGAAGGATGAAGGGGTGAAACCCTATATCCAAAATGTGGCTAAATTTAAGGAAAATGAACAAAAATTGGCAAGAGGAACATAAAACTAAACTTTCCTAGCCATACTCTTCTCTTTAACACATGGTGAAGGCCTAGTTCCAAAATTGAGCAAAGATAAACAATAATTGGCAATTAAAACATAATTAAACCAACTTTCATAGCAACTAATAAAAACAATCTTAATTATCAAACCTATCTTCTTCTCTCTCCACACAACACATGAACCATTCAAAAATGTGGCTAAAATGTAACCATATTAAACAAAAATGTGGCTAAACTTTATTTGAGCGAATAGAGCAAAAATGTGGCTAAAATGTGGCTAAACTTGAGAGAGGATACACTCTCTCTCCAATGGTGAAACCCTAGATCCAAAATGTGGCTAAAATTGAGCAAAAATGAATAAAAATTGACATTAGCAACATAAACCAACCTTTCTTAGCAATCTTCTTCCAAAAAATGAAGATCAAAACCTCTCCCCATGTATTTTGTGAATTCTGGACCTCCAAAATCGCCTCCAATGGAAGTTGGCTGCGAGCATACAGTTCACTGTCGGGGGAAGAGGGGCATTTATAACAGACACTTCACTGGCGGTTGTCTTTAAAAACCGCCAGTGAAAATGGATTTCCACTGGCGGTTGTCTTTAAAAACCGCCAGTGGAAATAGGATGTTTCCACTGGCGGTTAAGTTAAGATAACCGCCAGTGGAAATCAATGTTCACTGGCGGTTTGTGTAACACAACCGCCAGTGGAAACATCCTATTTCCACTGGCGGTTGTGTTAAGATAACCGCCAGTGGAAATAGGTTTCCACTGGCGGTTTTTAAAGCCGGGCCCACCTGTTTCTTTCACTGGCGTTTGATAACGGAAACCGCCAGTGAAAAGTTCAACGTGCCCCAGGCTTTGAACTTATTTGTACTAGTGTTCACAACTGCGCCAAGAGATCAGGAACAAGTGCAATTTTTTTTAAAAAGGACAACTGACACCGTACGTCATGTGTGATTTTATAACCGATCCAAGGGTGCATTGCAGGGGATTACAATAATAATAATAATAATAATAATAATAATATATTGGACAGAGAGTTTTGTGTATACAAAGATAATAAACTATTAGCCAGCTAGCTAGCTAGACGTCAACGACTGAGACAACATGCAGTTTATTAGGAGGTGGTGTAGATGCGGTTGCAACGTACGGCATCAAAAGGGTATCATGTTGTATGACTATTTCATTGTCCTTTCGTCTCTTTTTTTTCTTTTCTTTGCCTTAGGCCGTCAACTCTACCATGCATATTATATTAGTACAAACGTTTTAAAAAAACAATAACGAGCGATTTCGTTCCCGGCCAGTTGTTGCGGAATCAGCGACAGCTGACCTGATTATAGAAATAACGAGCGAAAGTCCATTTTTTTCTCCAATTTTAGTTATCAAATTATATTATTATAGAAATATAACTGTTCTCCCATGCACGTGGTCTAGCTCTCCAAGACAACATGCTCGTTACGTACTGCCGCAAGCCCACCTCCGATCCCCAGGCTACTACACCCGATCTATCGCCGCCGTTGCTCTGGTGAGCGGTGGCCCACGATGGTACGGTGCCAAAGAAGGCAGCGTTCAACTCCACCTCTACAACCCCTCTAGCCTTTTTTGCACATCACCCTCACACGTAGTATTCAATTGTCGGCAGCTCTTAAGGCCATTGAAGTTGTAGTAGCGACAGATCCGAAGTCTCTAGGGGGATAGATTAGCTAGACAATCTCTATAACGACACATATGTTGCCCACATGCCCAAGTGCCCCGTTGAGTTTGTGATCCAAATTCTGAAAAAGACGGTCAAGTTAACGAGCAAAGCGGAGGCCCGTCGCCGGGAGACTTGCCCTACTCGTTTTAGGGTTTCACCTCTATAAATATTTTTGTAAGCCGCAGGAGATAATTATCTCAATTGTAAATCTCCTGCGATCTGTAACCACCCGAAAATATTGAGAAGTTGCTGGCCGGTGCCCGTGGTTTTTTCCCCTTCGCTTTAGAGGGGGTTTTCCACGTTAAATCCGTGTCTTTCTGTGATTGATCTTCTTTGTGTCGTATTCATTTCTAACAAGTGGTATCAAAGCCAGGTTGTTGGGTGATCGGTGTGCTAGGGTTTCCTGTCGGCGCACGGATGTCGACGACAATGAAGTACGATCTTCCGCTGCTGGATCTCGACACACGTTTCTCGCTGTGGCAGGTGAAGATGCGGACGATTCTCTCACAGTCTGATCGCGACCTGGATGATGTACTAGATGGATTTAGCAACAAGGACGCCAGGACATGGACTGATGAGGAGAGGCGCAAGTATCGTAAGGCGCTCGCACATATTCACCTTCATCTGTCTAACAATATCCTGCAGGAGGTTCTGGCGGAGAAAATCGTCGCTGTCGGTGTTTTGGGTCCGACCGCACACTCGGGGTTGCCCCTCAAGGTGTTTTTAGGAGTAGGACGGTGTTACCGACTGTAGCTCGATGGTTCGTGCTGGGTGCACGAGAAACTGTGAACAATGGTGTACAGGTTCGGGCCGCTTAGAGATGTGTAACACCCTACGTCCTGGCGAGAATGTTTTATGTGGTGGGTTACAAGGGAGCTCTCTAGTGCGAGGAACGTAGAGAGTTGGGGTAGATGGCTGAGTAGTGAGATCGATCGTTCTGATGGGGTGCCCCCTAGGCCTTATATATTCGACCGTGTGGCAATACATGCAGATATGATAACAATGTGCACCTAAGAAATAGTGAACCGATTGAGTCTATCTTTCTATAGTTCCGCCGACCCATCCTCGCTTGGTTCCGTTGTACGGGGTTCCAGCGCGGGAAGGTCGGGTCGCTGTTGTGATTACTTGCTTGAAGTCATTGGGCCGTCTGGGCTCGCACCGATCCGGCCTTATGTCAATCTGCTTCACTGGTCGTTCCTCCCCAGGCCCACGAAGGGATGACCTTACGATTTATTGGGCCCTTGGCCCTTTCGTGAGGTCTTTTATCCTTCCAGTGGACCCGGGGGATATCTGTCCCCCACAAGCCCCCGATCTTTGGGTTGATTTTGAAATAATCGGCCCAAAGATCCTAGGTCCAGCTTGCGGTCTTTGTTTGTAACAGAAAATGCTTTCTGGGTAATCCGGTAAAAACAATTCCTTATTGACTCCTTCTGCTTTTATCACTCGAAAATTGGTGTTCTGTCTCAGACTCACGCTTCAGAGGTCAGCATTTCGTACTGTAGGACTTCGAACTTCGTTGGGTGCACCAAAGGTGCACCCAATGGGTGTAGCCCCCGAGCTTCGAGTGGATTTTTGCAGACAATCCACTCGAAGGTCTTCACTTCGAGTATTATCAGAAACCACTTTTATTTTCCACTTGTACTTTGTCGGAGGTCAGCCTTGTTTTGATCTTGCCCTATGCTTTAGAGGTCAGCATTGTCTTGATCTGAGATGACGATTCATTGGGTGCGCCGAAGGTGCACCCAATGGGTGTAGCCCTCGAGCTTCGAGTGGATTTTTGAAAATAATCCACTCGAAGGTCTTCATTTCATGCCCTTTTTCCGAGAATTACCCTCTCTTCTTGCCGAATGCCTTAGAGGTCAGCATTATGTTATCGATATTATGCTATAGAGGTCAGCATATATTTTGTCTTTGAGGCCGAGTTCATGATCTGCCCATATCTTGCTAGGTAGTGCAATTTATTTGATCTACAACTGATTGGACGTTCGATAGACGTCCCCTGGCTAGTCTTCATGTCGCTTCTGTCGATCAGACTTGTACCTCACCGGCTATATTTGTCTTTCCTTTGATCCTTGCTGATATCTCACTTTTGTCTTGAGGTATTCATTGCACGCACTGCACGGATGTGACAGTTTTGAAAAATATACTGATAATTCCTGGGCGTCCCCCCCCAATGGGTGTAGGCAAGGGACGGCTTGGTACGCTGAGTATTTAGCAAATTGCTTCTGAGTAGTAACTTGATGTGACCGCGGGCGTAATCATATCGTTCGCGCAGTTGACTGAAGTCCCAATGGGTGTTGTGTTGTGTGAAACGGCGTCAGCCGCCTCACGTGTCTTCAGACGGTTTGAAATGCATATTGAATTTTTGCGACTATTCAGTGGCCGTGGTAGGAGGTGAGCGGTTGCCTTCTTCTTCTATAAATAGTGCCTTTGCTTCTCCGGCTTTTTGAGAGCACCTAGAGGGGGGGGTGAATAGGTGATCCTGTAACTTAAACTTATAGCCACAGAACTTGATTAATTGTTAGCACAATAATTTGCCAAGTGGCTAGAGAGGAGTCTCAACAAAACACAATACCACAAGAGATCAAACACAGAGATGACACAGTGGTTTATCCCGTGGTTCGGCCAAGACCAACGCTTGCCTACTCCACGTTGTGGCGTCCCAACGGACGAGGGTTGCAATCAACCCCTCTCAAGCGGTCCAAAGACCAACTTGAATACCACGGTGTTTTGCTTTGCCTTTCAATATCCCGTTTGCGAGGAATCTCCACAACTTGGAGCCTCTCGCCCTTACACTTGAGATTCAAAGAAATACGGAGTAAGGGAGGGAAGCAACACACACAAATCCACAACAAAATGCGCACACACACGGCCAAGAATCGAGCTCAAAATACTATCTCAAAGTTCTCACTAAAACGGAGCTCGAATCACTGAGAATGACAAACGAATGCGCAAAGACTGAGTGTGGATGATCAAGAATGCTCTAAGGTTGCTTGATGTTCTCCTCCATGCGCCTAGGGGTCCCTTTTATAGCCCCAAGGCAGCTAGGAGCCGTTGAGAGCAAATCTGGAAGGCTGATCTTGCCTTCTGTCGACTGGTGCACCGGACAGTCCGGTGCACACCGGACACTGTCCGGTGCCCGATTTCTTTCCTTAAACGGCGTAGCCGACCGTTGGCCGCCAGAGAGCTGTTGGCGCACCGGACATGTCCGGTGCACACCGGACAGTCCGGTGCCCCCTTCTAGCCGTTGGCTCGGCCACGTGTCTCGCGCAGATCGCGCGGCCGACCGTTGGCCCGGCCGACCGTTGGCTCACCGGACAGTCCGGTGCACACCGGACAGTCCGGTGAATTATAGCCGTACGTCACCGGTGAATTCCCGAGAGTGGCCACTTCGCTCGAGCCAGTCTGGCGCACCGGACACTGTCCGGTGCACCACCGGACAGTCCGGTGCTCCAGACCGAACAGCCTTTTGGCTGTACATAGCCAACTTTTCTCTGACTTGATTTCTCCTGTTTCAAGCACTTAGACACAATACATTAGTCTTCAAAACAATGTACTAAGGCTTAGAAACATACCTTTACTCTTGATTTGCACTTTGTCCATCCATGGGTATAGATTCACATTTAAGCACTTGTGTTGGCACTCAATCACCAAAATACTTAGAAATGGCCCAAGGGCACATTTCCCTTTCAATCTCCCCCTTTTTGGTGATTTATGCCAACACAACATAAAGCAACTAGAACAAGTGCAATATCACTTCAAATAAAACTCAAATTTATTTTGATTCAATTTTGGCATATATGGATCATCCTTTGTTGCCACTTGGTTTGTTTTTGCAAATCAAAACTCAAATTTCTATCTCTAAGTCCAACACACATGTTAAGGCATAAAGAGAGTCATTCCAAGAGTATTTGATTCAAGATTTCAAAAACTCCCCCTTTTTCCCATAATCAACATTTCTCCTCACAAGAAGCCAACTTTTGACAAGAGAGACAATAAAAGAGTTTTGACAAAACAAAAAACTCTATTCTACTATTTTCAAAATCTCTCAAGTGGTAGCTAATCCATTTATCGCTTTGGCCTTTATTTTCTCCCCCTTTGGCATCAAGCACCAAAACGGGATTAATCGTGGCCCTTTAACCCCATTGCCTTACCAAAATCTTCAATAAGAATACAAAGGCAATAAGAGTACATGAGATGAACTTGGAATAAGTTACCCTCTCATCGGAGTGCAGTGGAAGTCTTTCATGGTCCAAGTCCACCTGTTCCCTTTCAATCCTTCTTTGAGACTAAAGCATCAAACTCAAGCACATGGTTAGTCTCAAAGGGTCAAGTTGTAACACATCTCCCCCTAAACATGTGCATCACTTTGCAACGGACTTGTGAGGTCCAGGGAGTGTTTGGACAACTTGAGCACCATAACTGAGCAACAAAATGCATAAGGAACATGATCAAAGGCATAAACACATGTATGCTATAAATCAATCCAAGTTCCGCGAATCTAAGATATTGAGCTCACTACGCAACCTGCAAAAGGTCTTCTCATCTAGAGGCTTGGTAAAGATATCGGCTAGCTGGTTCTCGGTGCTAACATGAAACACTTCGATATCTCCCTTTTGCTGGTGGTCTCTCAAAAAGTGATGCCGGATGTCAATGTGCTTTGTGCGGCTGTGTTCAACAGGATTTTCCGCCATGCGGATAGCACTCTCATTGTCACATAGGAGTGGGACTTTGCTCAGATTGTAGCCAAAGTCCCGGAGAGTTTGCCTCATCCAAAGTAGTTGCGCGCAACACTGTCCTGCGGCAACATACTCGGCCTCAGCGGTGGATAGGGCAACGAAAGTTTGTTTCTTAGAGTTCCACGACACCAGGGACCTTCCTAAGAATTGGCACGTCCCCGATGTACTCTTCCTATCGACCTTACATCCAGCATAGTCGGAATCTGAGTACCCAATCAAGTCAAAGTTAGACCCCTTTGGATACCAGATCCCGAAGCAAGGCGTAGCAACCAAATATCTAAGAATTCGCTTCACCGCCACTAAGTAACACTCCTTAGGATCGGATTGAAATCTAGCACACATGCATACGCTAAGCATAATATCCGGTCTACTAGCACATAAATAAAGTAAAGACCCTATCATTGACCGGTATGCTTTTTGATCAACGGACTTACCTCCTTTGTTGAGGTCGGTGTGTCCGTCGGTCCCCATCGGAGTCTTTGCGGGCTTGGCGTCCTTCATCCCAAACCGCTTCAGCAAGTCTTGCGTGTACTTTGTTTGGGAGATGAAGGTGCCGTCCTTGAGTTGCTTCACTTGAAACCCAAGAGAGTAGTTCAACTCGCCCATCATCGACATCTCGAATTTCTGCATCATAACCCTGCTAAACTCTTCACAAGACTTTTGGTTAGTAGAACCAAATATTATGTCATCGACATAAATTTGGCACACAAAAAGATCACCGTCGCAAGTCTTAGTAAAAAGAGTTGGATCGGCTTTCCCAACCTTGAAAGCATTAGCAATTAAGAAGTCTCTAAGGCATTCATACCATGCTCTTGGGGCTTGCTTAAGTCCATAGAGCGCCTTAGAGAGCTTACACACGTGGTCGGGGTACTGTTCATCCTCGAAGCCAGGAGGTTGCTCCACGTACACCTCCTCCTTGATTGGCCCATTGAGGAAAGCGCTCTTCACATCCATTTGGTACAACCTGAAAGAATGGTGAGCGGCATATGCTAGCAAGATACGAATTGATTCTAGCCTAGCCACAGGAGCAAACGTCTCCTCAAAGTCCAAACCTGCGACTTGGGCATAACCTTTTGCCACAAGTCGAGCCTTGTTCCTCGTCACCACCCCGTGCTCGTCCTGTTTGTTGTGGAACACCCACTTGGTTCCCACAACATTTTGCTTGGGACGAGGCACCAGTGTCCAAACTTCATTGCGCTTGAAGTTGTTGAGTTCCTCCTGCATGGCCAATACCCAATCCGAATCTAGCAAGGCCTCCTCTACCCTGAAAGGCTCAATAGAAGAGACAAAGGAGTAATGCTCACAAAAATTAACTAATCGAGATCGAGTAGTTACTCCCTTGCTAATGTCACCCAAAATTTGGTCGACGGGATGATCCCTTTGAATCACCGCTCGAACTTGGGTTGGAGGTGCCGGTTGCGCTTCTTCCTCCATCACGTGATCATCTTGTGCTCCCCCTTGATCACACGCCTCCTTTTGATGAACCTGTTCATCGTCTTGAGGTGGGGGATGCACCGTTGTTGAGGAAGAAGGTTGATCTTGTTCATCTTGTTCCTGTGGCCGCACTTCTCCAATCGCCATGGTTCGTATAGCGGCCGTCGGAACATCTTCTTCATCTACATCATCAAGATCAACAACTTGCTCTCTTGGAGAGCCATTAGTCTCATCAAATACAACGTCGCTAGAGACTTCAACCAAACCCGATGATTTGTTGAAGACCCTATACGCCTTTGTATTTGAATCATAACCTAACAAAAACCCTTCTACAGCTTTGGGAGCAAATTTAGAATTTCTACCCTTCTTCACTAGAATGTAGCACCTGCTCCCAAATACACGAAAGTAAGATACATTGGGTTTGTTACCGGTTAGCAGCTCATACGACATCTTCTTGAGGAGGCGGTGAAGGTAGACCCTGTTGATGGCGTGGCAAGCCGTGTTCACGGCTTCCGACCAAAAGCACTCGGGGGTCTTGAATTCTCCAAGCATAGTCCTCGCCATATCTATGAGCGTCCTGTTCTTCCTCTCTACCACACCATTTTGCTGAGGTGTGTAGGGAGCGGAGAACTCGTGCTTGATCCCCTCCTCCTCAAGGAACTCTTCCACTTGAAGGTTCTTGAATTCGGACCCGTTGTCGCTCCTTATCTTCTTCACCTTGAGCTCAAACTCATTTTGAGCTCTCCTTAGGAAGCGCTTGAGGGTCCCTTGGGTTTCAGACTTATCCTGCAAAAAGAACACCCAAGTGAAGCGGGAAAAGTCATCAACAATAACTAGACCATACTTACTTCCTCCTATGCTCAGATAGGCGACGGGTCCAAAGAGGTCCATATGTAGCAGCTCCAGGGGTCTTGATGTTGTCATCACATTTTTGGTGTGATGAGAGCCTCCCACTTGTTTCCCTGCTTGACAAGCTGCACAAGGTCTATCTTTTTCGAAATGAACATTAGTTAGACCTATCACATGTTCCCCCTTTAGAAGCTTGTGGAGGTTCTTCATCCCCACATGTGCTAAGCGGCGATGCCACAGCCAGCCCATGCAAGTCTTAGCTATTAAGCATGCATCTAGACCGGCCTCTTCTTTTGCAAAATTAACTAGGTAAAGCTTGTCGTCTAGTACACCCTTAAAAGCTAGTGAACCATCACATCTTCTAAAGACAGACACATCTAGATTTGTAAACAAACAGTTATATCCCATATTGCATAATTGACTAACAGATAGCAAATTATATCCAAGAGACTCTACTAAAAACACATTAGAGATAGAGTGCTCATTTGAGATTGCAATTTTACCTAACCCTTTTACCTTGCCTTGATTCCCATCACCGAATATTATTGAATCTTGGGAATCTTTGTTTTTGACGTAGGAGGTGAACATCTTCTTCTCCCCCGTCATATGGTTTGTGCATCCGCTGTCAATAATCCAGCTTGAACCCCCGGATGCATAAACCTGCAAGGCAAATTTAGGCTTGGGTCTTAGGTACCCAACTCATGTTGGGTCCTGCAAGGTTAGCACAAATATCCTTAGGGACCCAAATGCAAGTTTTGTCTCCCTTGCATCTTGCCCCTAATTTTCTAGCAACTATCTTCCTATCCTTTCTACAAATAGCAAAAGAAGCATTTAAAGCATGATATATTGTAGAAGGTTCATCTACTTTCCTAGGAACATTAACAACATTTCTCCTAGGCAAATTATGAACAGCATTTCTCCTACCAACATTTCTATCATGCACATAAGAAGAACTAGAAGCAAACATGGCATGAGAATCAAAGGCATTATATGCATTACAACTCCTATAAGCATTTCTAGATTGTCTCCTATCATGGTACATAAAAGCATGGTTCTTTTGCACACTACTAGCCATAGGGGCCTTTCCTTTTTCCTTGGCGGAGATGGGAGCCTTATGGCTTGTCAAGTTCTTGGCTTCCCTCTTGTAGCCAAGTCCATCCTTAATTGAGGGGTGTCTACCAATCGTGTAGGCATCCCTTGCAAATTTTAGCTTGTCAAATTCATTCTTGCTAGTCTTAAGTTGGGCATTAAGACTAGCTAATTCCTCATTTAATTTAGAAATTGAAACTAAATGATCACTACAAGCATCAATGTCAAAATCTTTACACCTACTACAAGTTTCAACAATTTCTACACAAGAATTAGATTTACTAGCTACTTCTAGTTTAGCATTTAAATCATCATTAAAACTTTTTAACTTAGCAATAGTTTCATGACAAGAAGATAATTCACTAGAGAGCATTTCATTCCTCTTAATTTCTAGAGCAAGAGATTTCTGAGCTTCTACAAATTTATCATGTTCTTCATACAACAAATCATCTTGCTTTTCTAACAGTATATTCCTATCATTCAAGGCATCAATCAATTCATTAATTTTGTCTACCTTAGTTCTATCTAATCCCTTGAATAAGCATGAGTAATCTATCTCATCATCATCACTAGACTCATCCTCACTTGAAGAAGCATAAGTACTAGTATTAGGAGTGCTTACTTTCTTCTCCCTTGCCATGAGGCAAGTGTGACTCTCGTTGGGGAAGAGGGATGACTTGTTGAAGGCAGTGGCGGCGAGTCCCTCATTGTCGGAGTCGGACGAGGAGCAGTCCGAATCCCATTCCTTGCCAAGATGAGCCTCGCCCTTTGCCTTCTTATAGTTCTTCTTTTTCTCCCTCTTGTTCCCTTGATCCTGATCACTATCATTGTCGGGACAGTTAGCAATAAAATGACCAAGCTTACCGCATTTGAAGCATGAGCGCTTCCCCTTGGCTTTGGTCTTGCTTGGCTGTCCCTTGCGACCTTTAAGCACTGTCTTGAATCTTTTGATGATGAGAGCCATCTCTTCATCATTAAGTCCGGCCGCCTCAATCTGTGCCACCTTGCTAGGTAGCGCCTCCTTGCTTCGTGTTGCCTTCAGAGCAAGGGGTTGCGGCTCGTTGATCGGACCATTCAAGGCGTCGTCCACGTACCTCGCCTCCTTGATCATCATTCGCCCGCTAACGAATTTTCCAAGAACTTCTTCGGGCGACATCTTGGTGTACCTGGGATTTTCACGAATATTGTTCACCAAATGAGGATCAAGAACGGTAAATGACCTTAGCATTAGGCGGACGACGTCGTGGTCCGTCCATCGCGTGCTCCCGTAGCTCCTTATTTTGTTGATAAGGGTCTTGAGCCGGTTGTATGTTTGTGTCGGCTCCTCGCCCCTTATCATCGCGAACCGTCCAAGCTCGCCTTCCACCAACTCCATTTTGGTGAGCAAGGTGACGTTGTTCCCCTCATGAGAGATCTTGAGGGTGTCCCAGATCTGCTTGGCATTGTCCAAGCCGCTCACCTTGTGATACTCGTCCCTGCACAAAGAGGCTAGCAACACAGTAGTAGCTTGTGCATTTTTATGAATCTGTTCATTAATAAACACAGGGCTATCCGAGCTATCAAATTTCATTCCACTTTCCACAATCTCCCAAATGCTTGGATGGAGAGAAAACAGGTGAGTACGCATTTTGTGGCTCCAAAATCCGTAGTCCTCTCCATCAAAGTGAGGGGGCTTGCCAAGTGGAATGGGAAGCAATTGAGCATTTGAACTATGCGGGATGCGCGAATAATCGAAAGAAAAGTTTGAGTTAACCGTCTTTCGTCTATCGTGGTCGTCGTCGTCCTTTTGGGAGGAGGAAGATTCGTCGCTGTCGTAGTAGACAATTTCCTTGATGCGCCTTGTCTTCTTCTTCCTCCCGTCTTTTCTTTTGTGGCCCGAGCCTGAGTCGGTGGGCTTGTCATCATTGGGCTCGTTGACGAAAGTCTCCTTCTCCTTGTCGTTGATCACCATCCCCTTGCCCTTAGGATCCATCTCTTCGGGCGGTTAGTCCCTTTCTTGAAGAGAACGACTCTGATACCAATTGAGAGCACCTAGAGGGGGGGTGAATAGGTGATCCTGTAACTTAAACTTATAGCCACAAAACTTGATTAATTGTTAGCACAATAATTTGCCAAGTGGCTAGAGAGGAGTCTCAACAAAACACAATACCACAAGAGATCAAACACAGAGATGACACAGTGGTTTATCCCGTGGTTCGGCCAAGACCAACGCTTGCCTACTCCACGTTGTGGCGTCCCAACGGACGAGGGTTGCAATCAACCCCTCTCAAGCGGTCCAAAGACCAACTTGAATACCACGGTGTTTTGCTTTGCCTTTCAATATCCCGTTTGCGAGGAATCTCCACAACTTGGAGCCTCTCGCCCTTACACTTGAGATTCAAAGAAATACGGAGTAAGGGAGGGAAGCAACACACACAAATCCACAGCAAAATGCGCACACACACGGCCAAGAATCGAGCTCAAAATACTATCTCAAAGTTCTCACTAGAACGGAGCTCGAATCACTGAGAATGACAAACGAATGCGCAAAGACTGAGTGTGGATGATCAAGAATGCTCTAAGGTTGCTTGATGTTCTCCTCCATGCGCCTAGGGGTCCCTTTTATAGCCCCAAGGCAGCTAGGAGCCGTTGAGAGCAAATCTGGAAGGCTGATCTTGCCTTCTGTCGACTGGTGCACCGGACAGTCCGGTGCACACCGGACACTGTCCGGTGCCCGATTTCTTTCCTTAAACGGCGCAGCCGACCGTTGGCCGCCAGAGAGCCGTTGGTGCACCGGACATGTCCGGTGCACACCGGACAGTCCGGTGCCCCCTTCTAGCCGTTGGCTCGGCCACGTGTCTCGCGCAGATCGCGCGGCCGACCGTTGGCCTGGCCGACCGTTGGCTCACCGGACAGTCCGGTGCACACCGGACAGTCCGGTGAATTATAGCCGTACGTCGCCGGTGAATTCCCGAGAGCGGCCACTTCGCTCGAGCCAGTCTGGCGCACCGGACACTGTCCGGTGCACCACCGGACAGTCCGGTGCTCCAGACCGAACAGCCTTTTGGCTGTACATAGCCAAGTTTTCTCTGACTTGATTTCTCCTGTTTCAAGCACTTAGACACAATACATTAGTCTTCAAAACAATGTACTAAGGCTTAGAAACATACCTTTACTCTTGATTTGCACTTTGTCCATCCATGGGTATAGATTCACATTTAAGCACTTGTGTTGGCACTCAATCACCAAAATACTTAGAAATGGCCCAAGGGCACATTTCCCTTTCACTTTTTCACATCTCTTGCTGTTGTTTACTCTCTTCTTCTTCCCTCCACTGCCACAATGGGCAAGAGTAAGAAAGGTAGAAGTTCTTCGCCTCGCTCTGGCGACAAGCGCAAACGTGAGCCGACTCCTCCCTCGGAAGACTTCGGCGACTCGGAGTACTCGGAGGAGGAGTTTTCCTCCGAGTCCGAGGGATCTCCGGCTCCCGTCTCTCCCCCGGTGTCGTCTGATGATTCAGACGACTCCCAGGGGATTGCCGCGGAGGTCTGGACCTACATCCGGGCCGTCGAGCGCTCCGGGCTCGATGGCTCGGATGAGTCGGAGTACTCCTCGGACTCGTCCAAGGAGGGCAGCGGCGGCGATGACGATGACGACGGAGGCGACGATGATGGCGGCGGCGACAACGGGAGGGGTGATGACGGCGGCAGCAAGGGCGGCAATGGCAGCGGCAGCAAGGGCAGCAGCAAGGGCAGCAACAAGGCCAGTGGCTAGACGCCACTGGTTTTTAGATGTTAGTGTAGATTAGTAGTAGGAGTAGTATTAACAAAATAATGTAGTAGTAGTTAGTAGTATAGAGTAGTGGAATGTAATGTAGTAGTAGTAGGGAAAGCATCAACTCATAACGAGTTGGTTTGTAAGTGATGTAGCTTCCCTTTATGAAGAATGATTTTGTCTCCTCCTGTGTTAATTACTTTGCCTCCTTGTCAGTTGATGATTGTTGCAATATTTATTGTCCATGATGTTCTCTGTCTGTTATGCTTGGGTAGTAACTTGGAGTTCTCGAAACATTCTTCTGTTCGCTTTACCTGCGACGTTGGTGCCTCAGAAGTAGTGGCCGAGTCATTTGGATTTACATTGTCGCTTTTGAAGTAGCATCTAAATGATGGCGGGGCCACATAGGTGTTTTTAGAATTAACGACCGAGTGGTTACTGGTGATATCAGCGTTATAGAGGTAACAACCGAGTGACTGATGGCAATGTCGGTATTTTAGAGGTAACAGCCGAGTGACTGATGGCAACGTCGGCGTTTTAGAGGTAACGGCCGAGCGACTGATGGCGACATCGGCGTTTTAGAGGTAACAGTCGAGTTAGAACGGGCCGCGTCGGCCACTTTGAAGGTAATAGTCGAGTAAAGTCAGATAATGTCAGTGTTTTTAGAAACAACAGCTGAGTCAATTTGAACCGCGTCGGCCGTTTTGGAAATAACGACTGAGTGATGATGTGGCACGCCCGCGTTTTAGAAATAACGACCGGGTGACGATGTGGCACGCCCGCGTTTTAGAAATAACGGCCGGGTGGTGACATGGCACGCCAGCGCTTTTAGAAATAACAGCTGGGTGCTGACTGGGTGCTTTTTGGGGACGACGTCCGGCCCGGGAAAAACCCCTTATGCACTACGCCGTCGCACGCCTCTGCTTTCCATGCCCTAGTTCTTGCTTTCCTGCATCCAAGCCCTCTCTGCCCTTTTGCGATTCTGCTTCCGCTCCGCTCGCCGGCGAGGTTGAGATGGCGCCCAAGTGGAAAGCCTCGAGTTCGTCCATTGCTGTCATTCCCCCCATCGATCCCAATAGCCAGTTGCCTTTCGCAGGTAACCATATGTCTGTTGTTTCTGAGTCTGACCTTCTCCATCTCGTGTCCATCGGAGTTCTTTTTCCGAAGGAGCTCTGTTCTTGGCGGATTTGCCACGGGGTCACTGTTCCAACAGAGGACACCCACGAATCCGTTGTTTATGTTCCTTTTCTTCTCCGCGGTCTTGCTCTTCCTATTTCCCCCTTTTTCCGCGGTCTCCTTGATTTTTATCGCCTGAATTTGACCCACCTGAATCCTAATTCCATTCTGCAAACTTCTATTTTCGTTCATTTATGTGAAGCTTTCCTCGGCGTTCTGCCGCACTTTGGCCTATGGAAATACTTGTACCATTGTCGGCCTGGATGGCCAGAGGGCAGCACCAACTGGTAGGGGGCGCGAGCTTGGAGATGCGCCGTGGGAGGAAGACTGACTACCTTGATATCCCACTCAAGGATAGTGTCAAAGGATGGCGCTTGGAGTGGTTTATCGTTGAGAATCACAGAAATTCTCTCCCCCCACGGTCAGGGAGACAGCCAGATGTTCGCACTCCGAGCTGGACCAAATCCCCCTCAGACCAGGAGGTGGCTGAAGCAGGGGCTCTATTAGCTGAAGTTGGATTGTTGAAAGTGAGGGGTCTGACTGCAGAGGCTGTGGTTGCTGACTTTGTCTTCAAGAATATTCAGCCACTAAAGGACAGGGCATAACCGGCCTATCTGTACCGAGGCCTAGCTGACTCAACCCGGGTAACCAACAGAAAAATTCCTGCTGTGGACTTGGTGAGCCGGCTCGAAATGATACTTAGAGGCAAGGTATCAAATGCTGGCGCCCCTGTTGCGTACTCGACCTGGAACCTGCCTCCTTCCAAGGCCTTTACTCATTTTGTGTCAAATCCTCCTGCTGGTGATGGCGGTTTGGGCCTTAGAGTGCGACCCTCTGCCGAAGAAGTTAGTGCTTTGATTGCTTCGCTTGAAGAAATTCCTGATGATGAACGACAGGTTCACTTTGAGGTGCCTTTGGATCCCAGTGATGCAGAGATAAGTGTCATGCTTGATATGTTAGCCGAGGATTCTTCTGATGCCGCTCCTGCTGGAACATTGCTGGTGGCGCCTCTCCCAGAAGCTAGTAAAGCCTTGGATATTCAGAGGCCTGACAGTGTTCGCCCGAAGCGCCCTTGCTGAGCCAATCAGCTTGCTTCTCCTGCTGAGGGGCAGAAAAAGAAGAAGAGACGTCTTCGCCGAGTGTCTAGCTTGGATCGGGACGCTGGTCCTTCTGCTCCTGCTGCTGAGGAAGTGCCCGTGCCTGAATTTACTGAAGCTGATTCCAATGGGTGTGACCTGTCTGACGCTGACCCCAATGGGTGTACTGTCCGTGTTGCTAATGAAGATGAGGAGGAAGAAGAAGATGAAATCCCTCTGATTCAGAAGAACAGTCGGCGCTACATAGCCAGTGGGGAAAGTAGTGGTGTTCCTTCTCCTGCTTTGTCTGCCCTCATTGGTCTACAAGAATTATCTCTGGCGAACTTTGATCAAACTCTTGAAGACATGGTTCCAGAAGATCTGTTATCAGAGCTGGCAGATGGTGGCGCGATGGATGTTTGTGTTGATGTACTCGACGCCGGGTTGGGGTCATCTCGGGCAGCGTCCCGCGCCTCATCGACCTTGGAGCGCGGTCTTGAGGGTCAGGAAGCTAGTTTGGATTGTCTTGCTCCCATGGAAGTGACTGAGGGACCTTCAGCCTTAGAGGTGGCTGCTGCAGAGAACTCGGCCCTCAAGGATGGTGCTGGCGTTTACCCAGCCCCGAGGGTGCTGCCGGAGATGATCCGGCTCGGATGGGTAGTGCAAGCTGCGACCCAGTCCCCCGAGGGTGTTGCCGGAGACGATCCGGCTCGGGTGGGTAGCGCGAGCTATGACCCAGCCCCCGAGGGTGTCCGAGCGGGTTCTCCCTCTTGCACTTCCATGGATGTTCATGTAGGGTCTTCTCCTCCCCACTCTGGTTGCATGGTGATAGCCTAAGCCTTTTGTCAAGGAGTCGCTTTAGAGGCCAGCGTACCCGACAACAGAGTTTTGGGTTCTGCTGATGACACTGAATTGGTTCCTGCTGATTCATTGCAAGTTGATCCAGGTGGTGGTCCTTCACCGAGCCATCAGTTGATCTCTCACGATTTAGGGGTCCCTTCATTCTTCTCCAACCTCCAGGTGTTTTGGTTTCTTCCAGTCTGACTTTTACACCGGATAGACTACAGTTATTATACTCATCTGTTCTTAATGTCAGGCATTGGTGGACGGGATGGCTAGTCAGCTGAAGTTGCAGGGTGCTTCTGTCCCAGAAGGAGCTTTGTCTCTGGCGCGTTGGA
This sequence comes from Zea mays, assembly GCF_902167145.1. Classification (NCBI taxonomy): domain Eukaryota; kingdom Viridiplantae; phylum Streptophyta; class Magnoliopsida; order Poales; family Poaceae; genus Zea; species Zea mays. Next base: position 23,803,241 of record NC_050100.1, on the reverse strand, counting down.
ATTCGGTGCTGCTTCAGCAGCGTGTTTCTGACTTAGAGGCGGCGAATGCTGGTTAGTGCTCTTCTGCTTCCTTTTGGCTACCTTATTAAACTGCTTCTTACTTTAACACCTTTGCTTGACTATTTCTCACCAGATATGGCTCGGCAGTATTCTGATCTTGAAGAAAAACATTCTCAAGGTCAAGCTGAACTGGTCCGGCATTGCTCTGATCTTGAGGAAAAGTATTCCCAAAGTCAGACTGAGCTGGCCCAGGTTTCTGCTTCTCTGAATGATGCTAACCGCTGAACTCTACCCTTCGCGCTCAGCTTGACTCTGAAAAGGTGACCTGTGAATCCGGGCTTTGTTTTGTCGTGTTCTTATCGCTTGCTTGACGTTTGAAGAAGCTGATTCTTGTTTGCAGGAGAAAAAATGTGCCCTTGTTGCTTCTCGTGACAATCTCGACAGGCTATACCGTGACTCCAGCAACTCGTTGACCATCTTGGAGAGGAGTCATCGCTTCACCATGGAGGAGTTAGACAATCATCGTTATAAGCTGCAGGAATCCTTGGATGACGTGATTCGTCTCAGGCAGTTGATATCGACCAAAGATGCTGTTATTAAGGATCTGCGTGCTTCCAAGAAATCCGTCGCCCAGGAACTAGAGACCGCTCAGCTGGCTGTCAAGGTTGCTGAAGAAACTTCCGCTACTCTGAGGGCCCAGCGCGATAAAGCTATGGACAAAGCTATTCGTGCGGGGCGGACTCTGATGAGGAGACCTAGTGTGGTTGTTCCTGATGACATAGTGGCAGATCTGAACGCCGCTCCTGATTCCTCCAGTCGTCCTTCTTCATCAATTGCCCCTGGGAAGAACATTGCAAAGTAGAAAACACTGAATGCTTTGTTAATGTACTCGGGTATTCTGTTAGAAAACACTTTCCAGCACTGAATGCCATTACTGTTATCTTGTCGTTAGGATTCAGCAGTATTTATGATAGTCGCCTAGAGGGGGGTGAATAGGGCGAAACTAAAATTTACAAAATTAATCACAACTACAAGCCGGGTTAGCGTTAGAAATAATAACGAGTTCGAAAGAGAGGGCGCAAAACAAATCGCAAGCAAATGAAGAGTGTGACACGCGGATTTGTTTTACCGAGGTTCGGTTCTCGCAAACCTACTCCCCGTTGAGGAGGTCACAAAGACCGGGTCTCTTTCAACCCTTTCCCTCTCTCAAACGATCCCTCGGACCGAGTGAGCTTCTCTTCTCAAATCAAAACTGGGAACAAAACTTCCCCGCAAGGGCCACCACACAATTGGTGCCTCTTGCCTTGATTACAATGGAGTTTTGATCACAAGAACAAGTGAGAAAGAAAAGAAGCAATCCAAGCGCAAGAGCTCAAAAGAACATGGCAAATCTCTCTCGCTAATCACTAAAGCCTTGAGTGGAGTTGGAGAGGATTTGATCTCTTTGGTGTGTCTAGAATTGAATGCCTAGCTCTTGTAAGTGGTTGAGAAGTGGAAAACTTGGATGCCTTGAATGTGGGGTGGTTGGGGGTATTTATAGCCCCAACCACCAAACTAGCCGTTTGGTGGGGCTGTCTGTCGCATGGTGCACCGGACAGTCCGGTGCACACCGGACATGTCCGGTGCGCCAGCCACGTCACCAAAGCCGTTGGGTTCTGACCGTTGGAGCTCTGACTTCTGGGCCCGCCTGGATGTCCGGTGGCGCACCGGACATGTAATGTAGCGTGTCCGGTGCGCCACTACGCGCGTGCCTGACTTCTGCGCGCTCTGGCGCGCATTAATTGCTGTTGCAGGTGACCGTTGTCGCGAAGTAGTCGTTGCCCCGCAGTTACACCGGACAGTCCGGTGTACACCGGACATGTCTGGTGAATTATAGCGGAGCAACTGTTGCAGTTTCCCGAAGCCGGCGAGTTCCTGAGGCCGCTCTTCCTTGGAGCACCGGACATTGTCCGGTGTACACCGGACAGTCCGGTGAATTATAGTGGAGTTGCCTCTGGATTTTCCCGAAGGTGACGAGTTTGAGTTGGAGTCCTCTGGTGCACCGGACATGTCCGGTGGTGCACCGGACACTGTCCGGTGGCATACCGGACAGTCCGGTGCGCCAGACCAGAGGTGCCTTCGGTTGTCCCTTTGCTCTTTTGTTGAACCCAATACTTGGTCTTTTTATTGGCTAAGTGTGAATCTTTGGCACATGTATAACTTGTACACTAGAGCAAACTAGTTAGTCCAATTATTTGTGTTGGACAATTCAACCACCAAAATTATTTAGGAACTAGGTGTAAGCCTAATTCCCTTTCAATCTCCCCCTTTTTGGTGATTGATGCCAACACAAACCAAAGCAAATATAGAAGTGTATAATTGAACTAGTTTGCATAATGTAAGTGCAAAGATTGCTTGGAATTGAGCCAATATACATACTTACAAGATATGCATGGATTGTTTCTTTGTTTTTAACATTTTGGACCACGCTTGCACCACATGTTTTGTTTTTGCAAATTCTTTTGTGAATCTTTTTCAAAGTTCTTTTGCAAATAGTCAAAGGTAAGTGAATAAGATTTTGCAAAGCATTTTCAAGATTTGAAATTTTCTCCCCCTGTTTTAAATGCTTTTCCTTTGACTAAACAAAACTCCCCCTTAATGAAATCCTCCTCTTAGTGTTCAAGAGGGTTTTAAGATATCAATTTTGAAAATACTACTTTCTCCCCCTTTTGAGCATAATGAGATACCAATTTGAAAATCATTAGTTTTAAAATTAGGTGGTGATGCGGTCCTTTTGCTTTGGGCTAATACTTTCTCCCCCTTTGGCATGAATCGCCAAAAATGGATAGTTTGAGTGAAATATAAGCCCTTTGTAATACTCTCTCCCCCTTTGGTCATAAGTAAATAAGTGAAGATTATACCAAAGACGAAGTCCTTTTGCTTTTGAACTCTCCCCCAAAAGATGGAGAGATGCGCGGAGTGACGGCGAAGGATGAGTTGCGGAGTGGAAGCCTTTGTCTTCGCCGAAGACTCCAATTCCCTTTCAATATACCTATGACTTGGTTTGAAATAGACTTGAAAACACATTTAGTCATAGCATAGGAAAGAGACATGATCAAAGGTATACAAATGAGCTATGTGTGCAATTTAGCAAAAGAAATTTCGCGAATCAAGAATATTGAGCTCATGCCTAAGTTTGTTAAAAGATTGTTCATCAAGAGGCTTGGTAAAGATATCGGCTAATTGATCTTTAGTGTTAATGTAATAAATCTCGATATCTCCCTTTTGTTGGTGATCCCTAAGAAAGTGATACTGAATGGCTATGTGCTTAGTGCAGCTATGTTCGACGGGATTATCCGCCATCTTGATTGCACTCTCATTATCACATAGCAAAGGGACTTTGGTTAATTTGTAATCGTAGTCCCACAGGGTTTGCCTCATCCAAAGCAATTGCGCGCAACAATGGCCTGTGGCAATGTACTCGGCTTCGGCGGTGGAAAGAGCGACCGAATTTTGCTTCTTTGAAGCCCAAGACACCAAGGATCTTCCCAAGAACTGGCAAGTCCCCGATGTGCTCTTCCTATTGATTTTACACCCCGCCCAATCGGCATCCGAATAACCAATCAAATCAAATGTGGATCCTCGAGGGTACCAAAGCCCAAAGTTAGGAGTATAAGCCAAATATCTCAAGATTCGTTTTACGGCCGTAAGGTGAGATTCCTTAGGGTCGGATTGGAATCTTGCACACATGCAAACGGAAAGCATAATGTCCGGTCGAGATGCACATAAATAGAGTAATGAACCTATCATCGACCGGTATACCTTTTGATCGACGGATTTACCTCCTGTGTCGACGTCGAGATGCCCATTGGTTCCCATGGGTGTCTTGATGGGCTTAGCATCCTTCATTCCAAACTTGGTTAGAATGTCTTGAGTATACTTTGTTTGGCTAATGAAGGTGCCTTCTTGGAGTTGCTTGACTTGGAATCCTAGAAAATACTGCAACTCCCCCATCATCGACATCTCGAATTTTTGTGTCATGATCCTACTAAATTCTTCACATGTAGATTCATTAGTAGACCCAAATATAATATCGTCAACATAAATTTGGCATACGAACAAATCATTGTCAAGAGTTTTAGTGAATAAAGTAGGATCGGCCTTGCCGACTTTGAAGCCATTAGCTATAAGGAAATCTCTTAGGCATTCATACCATGCTCTTGGGGCTTGCTTGAGCCCATAAAGCGCCTTAGAGAGCCTATAGACATGGTTAGGGTACTCACTATCTTCAAAGCCGGGAGGTTGCTCAACATAGACCTCTTCCTTAATGGGTCCATTGAGAAAGGCACTCTTCACGTCCATTTGATAAAGCTTGAAGCCATGGTAAGTAGCATAGGCTAATAATATGCGAATTGACTCAAGCCTAGCTACGTGTTCATAGGTTTCACCGAAATCCAAACCTTCGACTTGGGAGTATCCCTTGGCCACAAGTCGAGCTTTGTTCCTTGTCACCACACCATGCTCATCTTGCTTGTTGCGGAAGACCCATTTGGTTCCTACAACATTTTGATTAGGACGTGAAACTAAATGCCATACCTCATTCCTGGTGAAGTTGTTGAGCTCTTCTTGCATCGCCATCACCCAATCCGAATCTTGAAGTGCTTCCTCTATCCTGTGTGGCTCAATAGAGGAAACAAAAGAGTAATGCTCACAAAAATGTGCAACCCGAGATCTAGTGGTTACCCCCTTTTGAATGTCGTCGAGGATGGTGTCGACGGGGTGATCTCGTTGGATTGCTTGGTGGACTCTTGGGTGTGGCGGCCTTTGTTCTTCATCCTCCTTGTCTTGATCATTTGCATCTCCCCCTTGATCATTGCCGTCATCTTGAGGTGGCTCATTTGCTTGATCTTCTATTTCATCAACTTGAGCTTCATCCTCATTTTGAGTCGGTGGAGATGCTTGAGTGGAGGTGGACGGTTGATCTTGTGCATTTGGAGGCTCTTCGGATTCCGTAGGACACACATCCCCAAGGGACATGTTCCTTAGTGTGATGCATGGAGCCTCTTCATTACCTATCTCATCAAGATCAACTTGCTCTACTTGAGAGCCGTTAGTCTCATCAAACACAACGTCACAAGAAACTTCAACTTGTCCAGTGGACTTGTTAAAGACTCTATATGCCCTTGTGTTTGAATCATATCCTAGTAAAAAGCCTTCTACAGCCTTAGGAGCAAATTTAGATTTTCTTCCTCTTTTAACAAGAATAAAACATTTGCTACCAAAGACTCTAAAATATGAAATATTGGGCTTTTTACCGGTTAGGAGTTCATAAGATGTCTTCTTGAGGATTCGGTGTAGATATAACCGGTTGATGGCGTAGCAGGCGGTGTTGACCGCCTCGGCCCAAAACCGATCCGAAGTCTTGTACTCATCAAGCATGGTCCTTGCCATGTCCAATAGAGTTCGATTCTTCCTCTCCACTACACCATTTTGTTGTGGCATGTAGGGAGAAGAGAACTCATGCTTGATGCCCTCCTCCTCAAGGAAGCCTTCGATTTGAGAGTTCTTGAACTCCGGGCCGTTGTCGCTTCTAATTTTCTTGATCCTTAAGCCGAACTCATTTTGAGCCCGTCTCAAGAATCCCTTTAAGGTCTCTTGGGTTTGAGATTTTTCCTGCAAAAAGAATACCCAAGTGAAGCGAGAATAATCATCCACTATTACAAGACAATACTTACTCCCGCCGATGCTTATGTAAGCAATCGGGCCGAATAGATCCATGTGGAGTAGCTCAAGCGGCCTGTCAGTCGTCATGATGTTCTTGTGTGGATAATGGGCACCAATTTGCTTTCCTGCTTGGCATGCGCTACAAACCCTGTCTTTCTCAAAATGAACATTGGTTAGTCCTAAAATGTGTTCTCCCTTTAGAAGCTTGTGAAGATTCTTCATCCCAACATGGGCAGTCGGCGGTGCTAGAGCCAACCCATGTTAGTCTTAGCAATTAAGCATGTGTCGAGTTCAGCTCTATCAAAATCTACCAAGTATAGCTGACCCTCTAACACACCCTTAAATGCTATTGAATCATCACTTCTTCTAAAGACAGTGACACCTACATCAGTAAAGAGACAGTTGTAGCCCATTTTGCATAATTGAGATACAGAAAGCAAATTTTAATCTAATGAATCTACGAGAAAAACATTGGAAATAGAATGGTCAGGAGATATAGCAATTTTACCCAATCCTTTGACCAAACCTTGGTTTCCATCCCCGAATGTGATGGCTCGTTGGGGATCTTGGTTTTTCTCATAGGAGGAGAACATTCTCTTCTCCCCAGTCATGTGGTTTGTGCACCCGCTATCGATGATCCAACTTGGGCCCCCGGATGCATAAACCTACAAAACAAGTTTAGTTCTTGACTTTAGGTACCCAAACGGTTTTGGGTCCTTTGGCATTAGAAACAAGAACTTTGGGTACCCAAACACAAGTCTTGGAGCCCTTGTGTTTGCCCCCAACAAACTTGGCAACTACCTTGCCAGATTTGTTAGTTAAAACATATGATGCATCAAAAGTTTTGAATGAAATGTCATGATCATTTGATGCATTAGGAATTCTCTTCTTAGGCAACTTAGCACGGGTTGGTTGCCTAGAACTAGATGTCTCACCCTTATACATAAAAGCATGGTTAGGGCCAGAGTGAGACTTCCTAGAATGAATCCTCCTAATTTTGCTCTCGGGATAACCGGCAGGGTACAAAATGTAACCCTCGTTATCCTGAGGCACGGGAGACTTGCCCTTTACAAAATTAGACAATCTTTTAGGAGGGGCATTAAGTTTGACATTGTCTCCCCTTTGGAAGCCAATGCCATCCTTGATGCCGAGGCGTCTCCCACTATAGAGCATACTTCTAGCAAATTTAAATTTTTCATTTTCTAAGTTATGCTCGGCAATTTTAGCATCTAATTTTGCTATATGATCATTTTGTTGTTTAATTAAAGCCATGTGATCATGTATAGCATCAATGTTAACATCTCTACATCTAGTACAAATGGTAGTGTGCTCAACGGTAGATGTAGAGGGTTTGCAAGATTTTAATTCTACAACCTTAGCATGCAATATATCATTCTTAGTTCTAAGGTCGGAAATAGTAGCATTGCAAATATCAAAATCTTTAGCCTTAGCAAGCAATTTTTCATTTTCATTTCTAAGGCTATCAAGAGAAATGTTCAATTCTTCAATCCTAGCAAGTAAATCATCATTATTATCTCTAGGATTGGAAGTTGAAACATTACAAACATGAGAATCAACCTTAGCTAACAAATTAGCATTTTCATTTCTAAGGTTGGCGATAATGTCATGGCATGTGCTTAGCTCACTAGTTAATTTCTCACATTTTTCTACCTCTAGAGTATAAGCATTCTTAACCTTAACATGCTTTTTATTTTCCTTGATTAGGAAGTCCTCTTGGGAGTCCAAGAGATCATCCTTCTCATGGATGGCACTAATTAGCTCATTTAGTTTTTCCTTTTGTTCCATGTTAAGGTTGGCAAAAAGGGTACGCAAATTATCTTCCTCATCACTAGCATTATTATCACTAGAGGACTCATATCTAGTGGAGGATTTAGATTTAACCTTCTTTTTCTTGCCGTCCTTTGCCATGAGGCACTTGTGGCCGACGTTGGGGAAGAGGAGTCCCTTGGTGACGGCAATGTTGGCGGCGTCCTCGTCGGAGGAGGAGTCGGTGGAGCTCTCGTCGGAGTCCCACTCACGGCACACGTGGGCATCGCCGCCCCTCTTCTTGTGGTACCTCTTCTTTTCTCTCCTCTTGCCCTTCTTGTCGTTATCCCTGTCACTGTCACTTGATAATGGACATTTAGCAATAAAGTGACCAGGCTTACCACACTTGTAGCAAACCTTCTTGGAGCGGGATTTGTAATCCTTCCCCTTTCGTTGCTTTAGGATTTGGCGAAAGCTTTTGATGATTAAAGCCATCTCCTCGTTGTCGAGCTTTGAAGCGTCGATTGGTTGTCTACTTGGTGTATACTCCTTCTCCTCTGTTGCCTTGAATGCCACCGGTTGTGCTTCGGATGTGGAGGGATCATCAAGCTCGTTGATCTTCTTTGAGCCCTTGATCATACATTCAAAGCTCACAAAATTCCCGATAACTTCCTCGAGAGTCATTAGTGTGTATCTAGGATTACCACGAATTAATTGAACTTGAGTGGGGTTAAGGAAGATGAGTGATCTAAGAATAACCTTAACCACCTCGTGGTCATCCCATTTCTTGCTCCCGAGGTTGCGCACTTGGTTCACCAAGGTCTTGAGTCGGTTGTACATATCTTGTGGCTCCTCCCCTTCGCGAAGACGGAAGCGACCGAGCTCCCCCTCGATCGTTTCCCGCTTTGTGATCTTGGTGAGTTCATCACCCTCATGCGTGGTCTTGAGTAGATCCCAAATCTCCTTCGCATTCTTCAACCCTTGCACCTTGTTATATTCTTCTCTACTTAGAGAGGCGAGGAGTATGGTTGTGGCTTGGGAGTTGAAGTGCTCGATTTGGGCTACTTCATCCTCATCATAGTTTTCATCCCCTACGGATGGTACCTGTGCACCAAACTCAACAACATCCCATATACTTTTGTGGAGTGAGGTTAGATGAAATTTCATTAAATCACTCCACCTAGCATAATCTTCACCATCAAATATTGGTGGTTTGCCTAATGGGACGGAAAGTAAAGGTGTATGTTTAGAAATGCGAGGGTAGCGTAGGGGAATCTTACTATACTTCTTATGCTCTTGGCGCTTAGAAGTGACGGACACCGCATCGGAGCCGGAGGTGGATGTCGATGAAGAATCGGTCTCGTAGTAGACCACCTTCCTCATCTTCTTTTTCTTGTCCCCACTCCGATGCGGTTTGTGGGAAGAGGATTTCTCCTTCTTCTCTTTGTGGTGTGAAGAAGATCTCTTCTCCTTCCCTTTGGAGGAGTCCTTCTTCTTCTCCTTCCTCTTGGTGCGGGACTCTTCCGATGAAGTGCTCACGTGGCTTGTAGTGGGCTTTTCGCCGGTCTCCATCTCCTTCTTGGCGTGATCTCCCGACATCACTTCGAGCGGTTAGGCTCTAATGAAGCACCGGGTTCTGATACCAATTGATAGTCGCGTAGAGGGGGGTGAATAGGGCGAAACTGAAATTTACAAAATTAATCACAACTACAAGTCGGGTTAGCGTTAGAAATAATAACGAGTTCGAAAGAGAGGGCGCAAAACAAATCGCAAGCAAATGAAGAGTGTGACACGCGGATTTGTTTTACCGAGGTTTGAGAGCACCTAGAGGGGGGGGTGAATAGGTGATCCTGTAAAATTCAAACTTACAGCCACAAAAACTTTGTTAAGTGTTAGCACAGTTGATGTTAAGTGGCTAGAGCGAAGATCTTGCACACAACGATAATCACAAGAAGTTCAACACAGAGAAGACACAGTGATTTATCCCGTGGTTCGGCCAAGTACAAAAACTTGCCTACTCCACGTTGTGGCGTCCCAACGGACGAGAGTTGCACTCAACTCCTCTCAAGTGATCCAATGATCAACTTGAATACCACAGTGTTATGCTTTTCTTCTCAATATCCCGTTTGCGAGGAATCTCCACAACTTTGGAGCCTCTCGCCCTTACACTTGAGATTCACAAAGAAATACGGAGTAAGGAGGGAACTAGCAACGCACACAAGACTCAAAATCAGAGCAACAACACGCACACAAGTAGCAACAAGAGCTCGCGACACAACTCAAAGAGTTCACAACTCCACAAGAGCTCTATATGCTATCACAATGAAACGAATGCGTGAGATCGATGTCTTGGTGCTTAGAAAGGTTGTAGGAATGCTTGGTATGCTCCTCCATGCGCCAAGGGGTCCCTTTTATAGCCCCAAGGCAGCTAGGAGCCGTTGGGAACAAATCTGGAAGGCCATCTTTGCCTTCTGTCTCGTGGCGCACCGGACAGTCCGGTGCACACCGGACACTGTCCGGTGCCTGATTTGTTTCCATAAAAAGCTCATCCGACCGTTGCTTTCTGATGCAGATCTGCGCACAGTTGGCGCACCGGACATGTCCGGTGCACACCGGACAGTCCGGTGCCTCCTTCCGACCGTTGGCCAGACCACGTGTCGCGCGCAGATTCCGCGGCCGACCGTTGGCTCGGCCGACCGTTGGCTCACCGGACAGTTCGGTGCACACCGGACAGTCCGGTGAATTTTAGCCGAAGTCGCCGGAGAAAAACCCGAGAGCGGCTGGTTTGCTTCGCGCTGGTCTGGCGCACCGGACACTGTCCGGTGCACACCGGACAGTCCGGTGCCCCAGCCCGAAACAGCCTTTGGCTGTACAGCCACTCTCCACTTCTTTTCTTTTCTTCTTCTTCCTGTTTCTAACACTTAGACAAGATATTAGTACACAAAACCAATGTACTAAGGCTTAGAAACATACCTTTACTTGTGATTTGCACTTTGTTCAACCATGGGCACATTTTCACATTTAAGCACTTGTGTTTGCACTTAATCACCAAAATACTTAGAAATGGCCCAAAGGCACATTTCCCTTTCAACCTCCCCCTTTTTGGTGATTTATGCCAACACAACATAAAGCAACTAGAACAAGTGCAAAATCACTTCAAATAGAAACTAACTTTGAGTTTTATCCAATTTTGGCATATATGGATCATCTTTTGCCACCACTTGGTTTGTTTTTGCAAATCAAACTCAAATCTCTATCTCTAAGTCAAACACACATGTTGAGGCATAAAGAGAGTCATTCCAAAAGAGATTGATCAAAGATTTCAAAAACTCCCCCTATTTCCCATAATCAATACTTCTCCCCACAAGAAGCCAACTTTTGACAAGAGAGACAATAAAAGACAATAAAAGCTTTTGACAAAACAAAAACTCTATTCTACTATTTTCAAAATCTCTCAAGTGGTAGCTGATCCATTTATCACTTTGGCCTTTATTTTCTCCCCCTTTGGCATGAAGCACCAAAACGGGATCAATCTTGGCCCTTTTAACCCCATTGCCTCACCAAAGTCTTCAATTAAGAGCAAATGGCAATAAGATTTCATGAGATGAACTTGGAATTAGTTACCCTCTCATCGGAGTGCAGTGGAAGTCTTTCATGGTCCAAGTCCACCTTTTCCCTTTCAATCCTCCTTCGAGACTAAATCATCAAACTCAAGCACATGTTTAGTCTCAAAGGGTCAAGTTGTAACACATCTCCCCCTAAACATGTGCATTACTTTGCAACGGACTTGTGAGGTCCAGGGAGTGTTTGTACAACTTGAGCACCATAATAAGCAACAAAATGCAGAATGAACATGATCAAGGGCATAAACACATGTATGCTACAATTCAATCCAAGTTCCGCGAATCTAAGACATTTAGCTCACTACGCAGCCTGCAAAAGGTCTTCTCATCTAGAGGCTTGGTAAAGATATCGGCTAGCTGGTTCTCGGTGCTAACATGAAACACTTCGATATCTCCCTTTTGCTGGTGGTCTCTCAAAAAGTGATGCCGGATGTCTATGTGCTTTGTGCGGCTGTGCTCAACAGGATTCTCCGCCATGCGGATAGCACTCTCATTGTCACATAGGAGTGGGACTTTGCTCAGATTGTAGCCAAAGTCCCTGAGGGTTTGCCTCATCCAAAGTAGTTGCGCGCAACACTGTCCTGCGGCAACATACTCGGCCTTAGCGGTGGATAGGGCAACGGAAGTTTGTTTCTTAGAGTTCCACGACACCAGGGACCTTCCTAAGAATTGGCACGTCCCCGATGTGCTCTTCCTATCGACCTTACATCCAGCATAGTCGGAGTCTGAGTATCCAACCAAGTCAAAGGTAGACCCCTTTGGATACCAGAGCCCGAAGCAAGGCGTAGCAACTAAATATCTAAGGATTCGCTTCACCGCCACTAAGTGACATTCCTTAGGATCGGATTGAAATCTAGCACACATGCATACACTAAGCATAATATCCGGTCTACTAGCACATAAATAAAGCAAAGATCCTATCATTGACCGGTATGCTTTTTGATCAACGGACTTACCTCCTTTGTTGAGGTCGGTGTGTCCGTCGGTTCCCATTGGCGTCTTTGCGGGCTTGGCGTCCTTCATCCCAAACCGCTTTAGTAGATCTTGCGTGTACTTCGTTTGGGAGATGAAGGTGCCGTCCTTGAGTTGCTTCACTTGGAACCCAAGGAAGTAGTTCAACTCGCCCATCATTGACATCTCGAATTTCTGCGTCATCACCCTGCTAAACTCTTCACAAGACTTTTGATTAGTAGAACCAAATATTATGTCATCGACATAAATTTGGCACACAAACAAATCACCATCACATGTCTTTGTAAAAAGAGTTGGATCGGCTTTCCCAACCTTGAAAGCATTAACAATTAGAAAGTCTCTAAGGCATTCATACCATGCTCTTGGGGCTTGCTTAAGTCCATAGAGCGCCTTAGAGAGCTTACACACATGGTTGGGGTACCGTTCATCCTCAAAGCCAGGGGGTTGCTCTACGTACACCTCCTCCTTGATTGGCCCATTGAGGAAAGCGCTCTTCACATCCATTTGGTACAACCTGAAAGAATGGTGAGCGGCATATGCTAGCAAAATACGAATGGACTCTAGCCTAGCCACAGGAGCAAAAGTCTCCTCAAAGTCCAAACCTGCGACTTGGGCATAACCTTTTGCCACAAGTCGAGCCTTGTTCCTCGTCACCACCCCGTGCTCGTCCTGTTTGTTGCGGAACACCCACTTGGTTCCCACAACATTTTGCTTCGGACGAGGCACCAGTGTCCAAACTTCATTGCGCTTGAAGTTATTTAGCTCCTCTTGCATGGCCAACACCCAGTCCGGATCTAGCAAGGCCTCTTCTACCCTGAAAGGCTTAATAGAAGAGACAAAAGAGTAATGTTCACAAAAATTAACTAATCGAGACCGAGTAGTTACTCCCTTGCTAATGTCACCCAGAATTTGGTCGACGGGATGATCCCTTTGGATCATCGCTCGAACTTGGGTTGGAGGTGCCGGTTGCGCTTCTTCCTCCATCACGTTATCATCTTGTGCTCCCCCTTGATCACACGCCTCCTTTTGATGAACCTGTTCATCGTCTTGAGTCGGGGGATGCACCATAATTGAGGAAGAGGGTTGATCTTGCTCATCTTGTTCCTGTGGCCGCACTTCTCCAATCGCCATGGTGCGTATGGCGGCCGTTGGAACGTCTTCTTCATCTGCATCATCACAATCAACAACTTGCTCTCTTGGAGAGCCATTAGTCTCATCAAATACAACGTCGCTAGAGACTTCAACCAAACCCGATGATTTGTTGAAGACTCTATACGCCTTTGTATTTGAGTCATAACCTAATAAAAACCCTTCTACAGCTTTGGGAGCAAACTTAGAATTTCTACCCTTCTTCACTAGAATGTAGCATTTACTCCCAAATACACGAAAGTACGATACATTGGGTTTGTTACCGGTTAGTAGCTCATACGACGTCTTCTTGAGGAGGCGATGAAGGTAGACCCTGTTGATGGCGTGGCAAGCAGTGTTAACGGCTTCCGTCCAAAAGCACTCGGGGGTCTTGAACTCTCCTAGCATCGTCCTCGCCATATCGATGAGCGTCCTGTTCTTCCTCTCTACCACACCATTTTGCTGTGGTGTGTAGGGAGCGGAGAACTCGTGCTTGATCCCTTCCTCTTCAAGGAACTCCTCCACTTGAAGGTTCTTGAACTCGGATCCGTTGTCGCTCCTTATCTTCTTCACTTTGAGCTCAAACTCATTTTGAGCTCTCCTGAGGAAGCGCTTGAGGGTCCCTTGGGTTTCAGACTTATCCTGCAAAAAGAACACCCAAGTGAAGCGGGAAAAGTCATCAACAATAACTAGACCATACTTACTCCCTCCTATGCTTAGATAGGCGACGGGTCCGAAGAGGTCCATATGCAGCAGCTCCAGAGGTCTTGAAGTGGTCATCACATTCTTGCTGTGATGCGCTCCTCCCACTTGTTTACCTGCTTGACAAGCTGCACAAGGTCTATCTTTTTCGAAATGCACGTTAGTCAAACCTATCACGTGTTCTCCCTTTAGAAGCTTGTGAAGGTTCTTCATCCCCACATGTGCTAAGCGGCGATGCCACAGCCAGCCCATGCTAGTCTTAGCTATTAAGCATGCATCTAGACCGGCCTCTTCTTTTGCAAAAACAACTAAATAAAGTTTGCCGTCTAATACACCCTTAAAAGCTAGTGAACCATCGCTTCTTCTAAAGACAGATACATCTACATTTGTAAATAGACAGTTATACCCCATATGACATAATTGACTAACAGATAGCAAATTATATCCAAGACTCTCTACTAAAAATACATTAGAGATAGAATGCTCATTAGAAATTGCAATTTTACCTAAACCTTTTACCTTGCCTTGATTCCCATCACCGAATACAATTGAATCTTGGGAATCCTTATTTTTGACGTAGGAGGTGAACATCTTCTTCTCCCCCGTCATATGGTTTGTGCATCCGCTGTCGATAATCCAGCTTGAACCCCCGGATGCATAAACCTGCAAGGCAAATTTAGGCTTGGGTTTTAGGTACCCAACTCATGTTGGGTCCTACAAGGTTAGCACAAATATCTTTAGGGACCCAAATGCAAGTTTTGTCTCCCTTGCATTTTGCCCCTAACTTCCTAGCAACTATTTTCCTATCCTTTCTACAAATAGCAAAGGAAGCATTTAAAGCACAATAAATTGTAGAAGGTTCATTCACTACTTTCCTAACAACATTTCTCCTAGGCACTTGATGAACAACATTTCTTCTAAGCCCATTTCTACCATGCATAACATGAGAACTAGAAGCAGTCATAGCATAAGAGTCATAAGCATGTGAATCAAAAACATCATGACCTCTAAAAGCATTTCTAGAATATCTCCTATCATAGTACATGAAAGCATGATTCTTCTTAACACTATTAGCCATAGGAGCCTTCCCTTTCTCCTTGGTGGAGATGGGAGTCTTATGGGTTGTTAAGTTCTTGGCTTCCCTCTTGAAGCCAAGCCCATCCTTAATTGAGGGATGTCTTCCTATTGTGTAAGCATCCCTTGCAAATTTTAACTTATCAAATTCACTTTTGCTAGTCTTAAGTTGGGCATTAAGACTAGCCACTTCATTATTTAACTTTGCAATAGAAGCTATGTGTTCACTACAAGCATCAATATCAAAGTCTTTACATCTATTGCAAATAACAACATTTTCTACACAAGTTGTTGATTTACTAGCTATTTCTATCTTAGCATTCAACTCATCGTTAATGCTCTTTAATTTTGAAATTGTCTCATGGCATGAAGATAATTCACAAGTAAGCATTTCATTTCTTTTAACTTCTAGAGCATGAGATTTTTGAGCTTCTAAAAATTTATCATGCTCTTCATACAATAAATCCTCTTGTTTCTCTAAGAGTTTATCCTTCTCATTCAATGCATCAATTAATTCATTAATTTTGTCTACCTTGGTTCTATCTAGACCTTTAAATAAGCATGAATAATCAATTTCATCTTCATCACTAGATTCATCATCACTAGAAGAAGCATAAGTGGTGTCTCGAGTACTTACCTTCTTCTCTCTTGCCATAAGGCAAGTATGACGCTCGTTGGGGAAGAGAGATGACTTGTTGAAGGCGGTGGCGGCGAGTCCTTCATTGTCGGAGTCGGAGGAGGAGCAGTCCGAATCCCACTCCTTTCCGATATGTGCTTCGCCCTTGGCCTTCTTGTAGTGCTTCTTCTTCTCTCTTTTGTTCCCCTTTTCCTGGTCACTTTCATTATCCGGACAGTTAGCAATAAAATGACCAAGCTTACCGCATTTGAAGCATGATCGCTTTCCCTTGGTCTTAGTCTTGCTCGGCTGTCCATTTTGACCCTTTAGCACCGTCTTGAATCTTTTGATGATGAGGGCCATCTCTTCATCATTAAGACCGGCCGCCTCAATTTGCGCCACCTTGCTGGGTAGCGCCTCCTTGCTCCTTGTGGCTTTGAGAGCAAGAGGTTGCGGCTCGTTGATCGGTCCATTCAAGGCGTCGTCCACATATCTTGCCTCCTTGATCATCATCCGCCCGCTGACGAATTTTCCTAGGACTTCTTCGGGCGACATTTTGGTGTACCTGGGATTCTCACGAATATTATTCACCAAATGAGGATCAAGAACGGTAAAGGACCTGAGCATTAGTCGGACGACGTCGTGGTCCGTCCATCGCGTGCTTCCGTAGCTCCTTATTTTGTTGATAAGAGTCTTGAGCCGGTTGTATGTCTGAGTTGGCTCCTCGCCCCTTATCATCGCGAAACGTCCAAGCTCGCCTTCCACCAACTCCATTTTGGTGAGCAAGGTAACGTCATTCCCCTCATGAGAAATCTTGAGGGTGTCCCAGATCTGCTTGGCGTTATCCAAGCCGCTTACTTTGTTATATTCATCCCTGCACAATGAAGCTAGAAGAACAGTGGTAGCTTGTGCATTCTTATGGATTTGCTCATTAATGAATGAAGGACTATCCGAGCTATCAAATTTCATTCCACTTTCAACAATCTCCCAAATGCTTGGATGGAGAGAAAATAGGTGAGTACGCATTTTGTGACTCCAAAATCTGTAGTCCTCTCCATCAAAGTGAGGAGGCTTGCCAAGTGGAATGGGGAGCAAATGAGCATTTGAGCTATGTGGAATGCACGAATAATCAAAAGAAAAGTTTGAGTTAACCGTCTTTTGTTTGTCGTGGTCGTCGTCCTTTTGGGAAGAAGAGGATTCGTCGCTGTCGTAGTAGACGATCTCCTTGATGCGCCTTGTCTTCTTCTTCTTCCCATCTTTGCGCCTGTGGCCCGAGCCCGAGTCGTTGGACTTGTCATCCCTTGGCTCGTTGACGAAGGACTCCTTCTCCTTGTCGTTGATCACAATTCCCTTCCCCTTAGGATCCATTTCTTCGGGCGGTTAGTCCCTTTCTTGAAGAGAACGGCTCCGATACCAATTGAGAGCACCTAGAGGGGGGGTGAATAGGTGATCCTGTAAAATTCAAACTTACAGCCACAAAAACTTTGTTAAGTGTTAGCACAGTTGATGCTAAGTGGCTAGAGCGAAGATCTTGCACACAACGATAATCACAAGAAGTTCAACACAGAGAAGACACAGTGATTTATCCCGTGGTTCGGCCAAGTACAAAAACTTGCCTACTCCACGTTGTGGCGTCCCAACGGACGAGAGTTGCACTCAACTCCTCTCAAGTGATCCAATGATCAACTTGAATACCACAGTGTTATGCTTTTCTTCTCAATATCCCGTTTGCGAGGAATCTCCACAACTTTGGAGCCTCTCGCCCTTACACTTGAGATTCACAAAGAAATACGGAGTAAGGAGGGAACTAGCAACGCACACAAGACTCAAAATCAGAGCAACAACACGCACACAAGCAGCAACAAGAGCTCGCGACACAACTCAAAGAGTTCACAACTCCACAAGAGCTCTATATGCTATCACAATGAAACGAATGCGTGAGATCGATGTCTTGGTGCTTAGAAAGGTTGTAGGAATGCTTGGTATGCTCCTCCATGCGCCAAGGGGTCCCTTTTATAGCCCCAAGGCAGCTAGGAGCCGTTGGGAACAAATCTGGAAGGCCATCTTTGCCTTCTGTCTCGTGGCGCACCGGACAGTCCGGTGCACACCGGACACTGTCCGGTGCCTGATTTGTTTCCATAAAAAGCTCATCCGACCGTTGCTTTCTGATGCAGATCTGCGCACAGTTGGCGCGCCGGACATGTCCGGTGCACACCGGACAGTCCGGTGCCTCCTTCCGACCGTTGGCCAGACCACGTGTCGCGCGCAGATTCCGCGGCCGACCGTTGGCTCGGCCGACCGTTGGCTCACCGGACAGTCCGGTGCACACCGGACAGTCCGGTGAATTTTAGCCGAAGTCGCCGGAGAAAAACCCGAGAGCGGCTGGTTTGCTTCGCGCTGGTCTGGCGCACCGGACACTGTCCGGTGCACACCGGACAGTCCGGTGCCCCAGCCCGAAACAGCCTTTGGCTGTACACAGCCACTCTCCACTTCTTTTCTTTTCTTCTTCTTCCTGTTTCTAACACTTAGACAAGATATTAGTACACAAAACCAATGTACTAAGGCTTAGAAACATACCTTTACTTGTGATTTGCACTTTGTTCAACCATGGGCACATTTTCACATTTAAGCACTTGTGTTTGCACTTAATCACCAAAATACTTAGAAATGGCCCAAAGGCACATTTCCCTTTCAAGGTTCGGTTCTCGCAAACCTACTCCCCGTTGAGGAGGTCACAAAGACCGGGTCTCTTTCAACCCTTTCCCTCTCTCAAATGATCCCTCGGATCGAGTGAGCTTCTCTTCTCAAATCAAAACTGGGAACAAAACTTCCCCGCAAGGGCCACCACACAATTGGTGCCTCTTGCCTTGATTACAATGGAGTTTTGATCACAAGAACAAGTGAGAAAGAAAAGAAGCAATCCAAGCGCAAGAGCTCAAAAGAACACGGCAAATCTCTCTCGCTAATCACTAAAGCCTTGAGTGGAGTTGGTGAGGATTTGATCTCTTTGGTGTGTCTAGAATTGAATGCCTAGCTCTTGTAAGTGGTTGAGAAGTGGAAAACTTGGATGCCTTGAATGTGGGGTGGTTGGAGGTATTTATAGCCCCAACCACCAAACTAGCCGTTTGGTGGGGCTGTCTGTCGCATGGTGCACCGGACAGTCTGGTGCACACCGGACATGTCCGGTGCGCCAGCCACGTCACCAAAGCTGTTGGGTTCTGACTGTTGGAGCTCTGACTTCTGGGCCCGCCTGGATGTCCGGTGGCGCACCGGACATGTACTGTAGCGTGTCCGGTGCGCCACTACGCGTGTGCCTGACTTCTGCGCGCTCTGGCGCGCATTAATTGCTGTTGCAGGTGACCGTTGGCGCAAAGTAGCCGTTGCCCCGCAGTTACATCGGACAGTCCGGTGTACACCGGACATGTCCGGTGAATTATAGCGGAGCAACTGTTGCAGTTTCCCGAAGCCGGCGAGTTCCTAAGGCCGCTCTTCCTTGTAGCACCGGACACTGTCCGGTGTACACTGGACAGTCCGGTGAATTATAGTGGAGTTGCCTCTGGATTTTCCTGAAGGTGACGAGTTTGAGTTGGAGTCCTCTGGTGCACCGGACATGTCCGGTGGTGCACCGGACACTGTCCGGTGGCATACCGGACAGTCCGGTGCGCCAGACCAGAGGTGCCTTCGGTTGTCCCTTTGCTCTTTTGTTGAACCCAATACTTGGTCTTTTTATTGGCTAAGTGTGAATCTTTGGCACCTGTATAACTTGTACACTAGAGCAAACTAGTTAGTCCAATTATTTGTGTTGGACAATTCAACCACCAAAATTATTTAGGAACTAGGTGTAAGCCTAATTCCCTTTCAATTTACAATCATTGAGGTGAATGTAGTATGATGGTTTTGAGATTTCTCGCCTTAAGACAAGTAGTCGTAGACGCGCTTGGTGTTGGGTTAAGTAGTCGTGAAGGTACCGAGCCGATCTAAGTCGTTAACGACTTTGACCGATCGCCCCGTTAGCAGGGTATAGTGATCACCCCGAATTAAATAAGCGTGAGCAACTGAGCATGTTGCACCGTCTTAAGTCATCGCCGACTTAAGCCGATTGCTCCGTTAGTAGGGTATAGTGGTCACCCTAAGTTTAGTAAGCGCGAGCATGTTGCACCGTCTTAAGTCATCACCGACTTAAGCCGATTGCTCCGTTAGTAGGGTATAGTGGTCACCCCGAGTTAAGTAAGCACAAGCATGTTGCACCGTCTTAAGTCATCGCCGACTTAAGCCGATTGCTCCGTTAGTAGGGTATAGTGGTCACCCCGAGTTAAGTAAGCGTGAGCATGTTGCACCGTCTTAAGTCATTGCCGACTTAAGCCGATTGCTCCGCTAGTAGGGTATAGTGGTCACCCCGAGTTAAGTAAGCGTGAGCATGTTGCACCGTCTTAAGTCATCACCGACTTAAGCCGATTGCTCCGGTAGTAGGGTATAGTGGTCACCTCGAGTTAAGTAAGTGCGAGCATGTTGCACCGTCTTAAGTCATCGCCGACTTAAGCCGATTGCTCCGCTAATAGGGTATAGTGGTCACCCCGAGTTAAGTAAGCGCGAGCATGTTGCACCGTCTTAAGTCATCGCCGACTTAAGCCGATTGCTTCGTTAGTAGGGTATAGTGGTCACCCCGAGTTAAGTAAGCGCGAGCATGTTGCACCGTCTTAAGTCATCGCCGACTTAAGCCGATTGCTCCGTTAGTAGGGTATAGTGGTCACCCCGAGTTAAGTAAGCGCGAGCATGTTGCACCGTCTTAAGTCATCGCCGACTTAAGTCGATTGCTCCGTTAGTAGGGTATAGTGGTCACCCCGAGTTAAGTAAGCGCGAGCATGTTGCACCATCTTAAGTCATCGCCGACTTAAGCCGATTGCTCCGTTAGTAGGGTATAGTGGTCACCCCGAGTTAAGTAAGCGCGAGCATGTTGCACCGTCTTAAGTCATCACCGACTTAAGCCGATTGCTCCGTTAGTAGGGTATAGTGGTCACCCCGAGTTAAGTAAGAATGCAGGTCGATAATGAATAATTTGAGCGCTCTTGAAGTCTTTTATTGATGATGTATTTTCCAGTTTACAGAGTACATTGTCGTCCCAATAGCTTTTGAAATACAGCTAGGGGTAAAACTTCCTGAGGTGTTCTATATTCCATGAGTTCCCAATTTCCGTGTCGTCCATCTGAGTGAGGCGATATGATCGCGGCCGAGTGACTTCTACTACTATGAATGGTCCTTCCCATAGAGGTGACAACTTGTGCCGTCCTTCCCCGTTAGAATTCGGCAGAGGACAAGATCTCCTACTGCGAAGGATCGATGTCGCATGGTCTTATCGTGATAGCGCCTCAGAGTTTGTTGGTATCGTGCTGATTGAATTACCGTTTTCAGTCGTTCTTCTTCGAGTACATCAACATCTTCCAGCCTAGTAGCCTCGGCTTGTGCTATGTTTTCAAAGATCAACCTTGGCGCCCCAAACTTGAGATCAGCAGGTAGTACTGCCTCTGAACCGTAGACCATGAAGAAAGGAGTATTTCCATGCAAAGCTCGACTAGGTTGAGTTCTTAGGCTCCAAACGACGTAGGGCAACTCTATTATCCATTTTCTTGCGAACTTTTCATTTTTATCGAAGACTTTTTTCCTGAGTGCCTCCAATATCATCCTGTTAGCTCTTTCAACCTGCCCGTTGGCTCTTGGGTGTGCCACCGAAGCATATTTGATCTGAATGCTCTTTTGCTCACAGAAATCGAAGAACTCTGAACTTGTGAAGTTGGATCCCATGTCAGTTATGATACTATTCGGTATTCCGAACCTGAATATTATGTCTTGTATGAATTCCATGGCCTTAGCTGAAGTTAAAGAAGCAATGGGTTTGAACTCTATCCACTTGGTGAATTTGTCGATTGCTACCAGTATATGAGTGTATCCTCCTTGAGCTTTCTTGAAAGGTCCAATCATATCCAATCCCCAGCATGCGAACAGCCAGGTTACTGGTATGGCCTGCAGTTGCTGTGCTGGTAGATGCTGCTGTTTTGACAAGTACTGGCAGGCTTCGCACCTCAGAACTAACTCGGCTGCATCACTTTTTGCTGTTGGCCAGTAGAATCCCGACCTGAAGACTTTCCCAACCAGTGTCCTGGATGCTGCGTGTATTCCACATTGTCCCGCATGGACCTCATTCAGAAGTTGCTTTCCAGTAGTTGAGAGAATACATTTCATGAGGACTCCTGATGCGCCTCTTCTGTATAGCGTTTCCCCAATGAGTGTGTAGTGAGATGACTGTCTAGCAATGCGCTCGGCTGCATTTTTGTCATCTAGTTCCTCTTCATTCTTTATATATCTGATGATCGGCTTCCTCCAGTCATCAGAATCTGACTCTGGTTGGCTCAAGGTATTACATTCTTCTGCCTGATCCAGTGAGATGCTTGGGTGTGGTATTTCTTGAACAAAGACTCCAGGTGGGACCTGAGTTCGACTGGATCCTAGCTTGGACAATACATCAGCTATCGTGTTTCGATCTCTCTCTACATGGTGAAATTCCAGACCTTCAAATTTATCTTCTAGTTTCCGGACGGCAGTGCAGTATTTTCCCATTGAATCGCTCGAACAATCCCATTCTTTGTTTATCTGACTTATGACTACCAGAGAATCTCCATATACCATCAATCTCTTGATGCTCAGTGATATAGCAATGTTCAGTCCATGAATCAGAGCTTCATATTCGGCTGCATTGTTGGAGGCTGGAAATAACAACTGAAGGGCATATCTGAGGTGCTCACCTCCAGGTGCGGCAAAGAGGATCCCCGCGCCTGCTCCCTGCAGCTTTAACGAACCATCAAAATACATTCGCCATACTTCTGCAGTTTCTGGGTTATCTGGTATTTGTTGCTCGGTCCACTCTGATACGAAATCAACCAGTGCTTGAGTTTTGATGGCAGTGCGAGGTCGAAATTCAATGTCATGAGATCCCAGCTCGCAGGCCCACTTGGCTATTCTGCCAATGGCTTCTTTGATGTGAAGAATATCCCCTATTGGAAAACCAGTGACTACCATGACTTTGTGGTCGTCGAAGTAGTGACGTAGCTTGCGTGCAGTTAGAAGTACTGCATATAATAGCTTCTGAACTTGAGGATATTTTTTCTTTGAGGGACCCAGAACTTCACTAATGAAATAAACAGGATGTTGCACTGGGTAGGCATGTCCTTCCTCTGCTCGCTCGACTACCAACGCGGTGCTCACCACGTGAGTCGTGCAAGAGATATACAACAGCAAATCTTCAGCTAGTTGAGTCGACGTGGCCCGTCGTGGCAGTTTCAGTACTGGTGGTGTTGTCAAGAACTTTTTCAATGCGTCTAGGGATTCATGTGCTTCTGAAGTCCACTGAAACTTGTCCACCTTCTTGAGTAACTTATAAAATGGTAGGCCTTTTTCTCCCAGCCTAGATATGAATCTGCTCAGGGCTGCCATACATCCGGTAAGTCTTTGAACTTTCTTTTGTGATCGCGGTGCCTCCATCTTCATGATAGCTTCGATCTTTTCTGGATTAGCTTCAATTCCCCGGTGGCTGACAATAAACCCGAGTAACTTTCCTGCACATCATCCACGTAAGCTTCCACACGCTTGCCCCAGTGATCGGCTAAGCATGGTTGAATAGCTCTCTGATAAGTCGCTCCAGCATTTTTGAGGCCGAACGGCATGGAGGTATAGCAGAAAGCACCGAATGGAGTGATGAACGCTGTTTTTTCCTCGTCTTCTTCTGCCAGGCTAATCTGGTGATACCCAGTGTAGCAATCCAAGAAGGACAGCACAAAACATCCAGCGGTGGAATCTACCACCTGATCTATCCTAGGGAGCCCGAAGGGATCCTTTGGACAGTGTTTGTTGAGATCCGTATAGTCGACGCACATGCGCCAATCCACTTTATTCTTTTTGAGTACAAGAACAGGGTTGGCTAACCACTTGGGATGTAACACCTCTCTAATAAATCCAGCCGCGACCAAGCGAGCCAGCTCAGCGCGAATGGCCTCTCTCTTGTCGGGCGTGAAACGACGTAACTTTTGCCGAATAGGCCTCGCCTGGGGGTAGACCTTCAGTTTGTGCTCGGCCAGTTCTCTCGGGACTCCCGGCATATCCGCAGGTTGCCATGCGAATACGTCTCGGTTATCTTGCAGGAACTGTACGAGCGTGCTTTCCTATTTGTCGTCCAGGCTGGAGCTGATGATGGCGGTCTTGCGATCAGCAGCGAACCCGAGGTTGATCCTTTTGGTTTCTTCAGTCGGCCGCATAGAGGTCGCGGCCTGAGCTTCATTTGCAGGTACTGCAAGGTCCTCCTCAGGCTTAGAGTTTGCCTGCACACAAGAAGTCGCCGACGGTTTGGTGGTGAGGGCCGCCTGGATGGCCACTCAGAAACATTCTGTGGCGCCTTAGAAGTCAGCGCGCACAGTTATGATCCCTTGCGGCCCTGGCATCTTCAATATCATGTATGTGTAATGTGGAATGGCCATGAATTTCGCCAATCCAGGCCTCCCGATGATGGCGTTGTTCCCGCAGTCGAAGTTTGCCACTTCGAAACTTAGGAACTCGGTTCTGTAGTTCTCCAGAGTTCCGAAGGTGACCAACATGTAGATGTGGCCCAGCGGGTATTCTCCTTCAGTCGGCACGATGCCGAAGAAAGGATTATCTAATTCGTGGAGTTCTTTGAGGTGAACTCCCAAGCCTTGGAGTGTCCGGGGGAAGGTGACGTTGATGCTGCTCCCCCCGTCCACTAATACCTTCTTCACCCTGCTCTCTCGGATCACCGGATCGACGAGGAGCGGGTATTTGCCTGGGTGGTCGAAGTTGAGCCACTGATCTGCCCGAGTGAAGGTGATCGGGTGCTCCGACCATCGGTACGGAGCGGGAGGACCGGTGGTCGCCACCAGTATTTGGCGATCGTTGGGCTTTTGTTGTCTCTTGTTCTCCTGCGATCCGTGTCCGCCGAAAATGACGTTGACCTCTCTGTCGACGCGCGGGAAGGCTCCACCTCCTCCCTCCTCCTGTTGCTGGGGTTGTCGCGGTTCTCCTGGTCCTCCCAGCGACGGAGGAGGAGGTAGAGGTTGGAAGGGTCGGTCGTGCCCGATGGAGTGCTTGAAGTCTCTGCAGTTCCGAAGGGTGTGGCGCATGTCCTTGTGGTACGGGCACTGGGCGTCGAGGATGTCGTCCAGCGTGCGTTCGCCTCCACGAGGTCCTCCCCGGGCGCGAGAGACGGGTGGTCCGGCGGCGTGAACTTCTTCGCGAGGCCTCTTCTCCCAACGCTCGTCGGGCTACTGGTTCGTGTCGCGTCGCGGCGCCGCCGGTGCCGGCTTCGCTCCTCCGATGAGGTCCTGAGCTCGCTCGTCGGCGGTGATGTAGAGGTCGGCTTCCCGGAACAGTTGCTCGGAGGTAGTCGGCGCCTTCTGTAATATGGTGCGGACGAAGGCCGAGTCGTTGGATCCTCTGTAGAAGTCCTCGATCACTGCCGCCTCCGCGACCTCGGGGATACGATTTCTCATGGTCTGGAACCTTTTGAGGTACGACCGGAGAGTTTCGTCCCCCCGGCGCTTGATGGATTTGAGGTCCCATGGTTGCGCAGGTTTGTTGGAGAGGGACTGAAAGTTAGCGGTGAAGCGCCGACTGAAGTCGCTCCAGTCGTCGATGCAGTGTCGGGGT
The DNA here is from genome assembly GCF_902167145.1 of Zea mays. NCBI lineage: Eukaryota > Viridiplantae > Streptophyta > Magnoliopsida > Poales > Poaceae > Zea > Zea mays. Next base: position 23,777,951 of record NC_050100.1, on the reverse strand, counting down.
AGATGTCACAGCCATTGCAGCGCATCTTGCTCGAGGACAATGGGTAAGTATAAGGTCATTACGTCCTCGGTCGCCCTAGCAGCTCGAGCAGCGGTGGTGTAGACGGCCAGCCAGCCTCCTGGATCCTGCTTAGGTTCATATTTGTCGACATTGGATACCTTGAAGTTAGGGGGCCATTGAATGGCCCTGAGGCGTGGAGTAAGTGCCGATACTCCACATGTTTCCTCCTGGCGTCGATGATGTTGTTTGTCCCGGGGAAGGGAGTGGTTGTCGTGGTGCCTCGACCGTCCCCGGGTGGTACCGCCAGTCGAGGCCGTCGCCGACTCAGTTCTGGTGGCCTGACTCCGGGTTGGGATGCCGTGGTCCCTGTCGTACTCTTCCCGGCGGCGGATCTCGTTCTCGTGTCGTCGTTCATGCGAGGCATTGATGGAGCTCCGCGCGTCCCGGCGACTGTTGATGGTGTGTCGTAGATCGTTCGGTGGGTGAGCGAGAGGTAGAAGGTGATTGGCTGCCTGAGTGAACAGCCGCCGATAGCCCTCGGCGTCGGGAGTCCGAGGGAGCCCATCAGCTATCCGAGCCAGCACCCCTTCGACTTCACTCGGCGTGTTCATGGCTCGGGCGAAATCGGGGTTCAGGTTGCGCCCGAAGAGTGGATTTTCCCGATGTTGCCTTGCCTCCTGCTCGGCTTGTTCTTGAGCCCGTCGGCGATCACGCCGTCGGGAATTCCTTCGTTCCCTGAAGACACGTTCCTCCGGAGTTTCTCCTATCTCTGAGACCTCGTCTCACGATATAGGCTACGCCGGGTCCCGCTCTCCGGCCTCGTGATGTCGCCGGATATTTCGGCGTCGGTTCCTTCGTCGGCGGGATTCCTGCTGAGGAGGTTCCTCTCCGGGTGCAGTCGGCTCGTCGTCGGAGACGGGGGGTGACTCCACTCTCCCGATGAAGAGGACGTTGGGGTAGAATGGTGCAGTTGTTGTGACGATCTTTTTTCTGTTCTCCTTTGAGGGCAGAGGCACAGAAAGAACAACTTGCTTCCTCCCGGTTTTATTTGTTTCTTTCTTCCTTGCGATTTGTGTTCATCCTTTCGTCGGAGAGGTAGACAGTGGAGTTCTCCGGGTTGACGGTCCCTGGACCTCTAACTTGCCAGAGGCAATCTTTTTTCGGGGCGTTAGAGGTTGCTCTTTTTCCTGCTTCGCCCCGATATTTTTGGAGGTTGTTGAAGGAGACTTCCTCCTTGGCGGATCTGCGATGCGATGTAGAGTTCCTTCCTCATCCGCTACAGATGAGATAGTTACGAAGCAGAACACGGACCCGGGGCGGAGGATGATCTTGCGCTGGAAGGTGACGGCCATTGAGCTAGCTTAGATCTGCGACACACCCCCTACCTAGCGCGCCAGCTGTCGGTGTTTTGGGTCCGACCGCACACCCGGGGTTGCCCCTCAAGGTGTTTTTTAGGAGTAGGACGGTGTTACCGACTGTAGCTCGATGGTTCGTGCTGGGTGCACGAGAAACTGTGAACAATGGTGTATAGGTTCGGGCCGCTTAGAGATGCGTAACACCCTACATCCTGGCGAGAATGTTTTATGTGGTGGGTTACAAGGGAGCTCTCTAGTGCGAGGAACGTAGAGAGTTGGGGTAGATGGCTGAGTAGTGAGATCGATCGTTCTGAAGGGGTGCCCCTAGGCCTTATATATTCGACCGTGGGGCAATACATGCAGATATGATAACAATGTGCACCTAAGAAATAGTGAACCGATTGAGTCTATCTTCCTATAGTTCCGCCGACCCATCCTCGCTTGGTTCCGTTGTACGGGGTTCCAGCGCGGGAAGGTCGGGTCGCTGTTGTGATTACTTGCTTGAAGTCATTGGGTCGTCTGGGCTCGCATCGATCCGGCCTTATGTCAATCTGCTTCACTGGTCGTTCCTCCCCAGGCCCACGAAGGGATGACCTTACGATTTATTGGGCCCTTGGCCCTTTCGTGAGGTCTTTTATCCTTCCAATGGACCCGGGGGATATCTGTCCCCCATAGTCGCTGCTCTCTAGTTGAAGCTAGAGTCGATCTGTATGTCAAAGGATCTGACCAGCAAGATGCATGTCAAAATGAAGTTGTTCTCCCACAAGTTGCAGGAAGGAGGATCCGTTCTGACGCACATATCGGTGTTTAAGGAAATTGTGGCCGATCTGACGTCTATGGAGGTAAAGTTTCATGATGAAGACCTAGCTCTTCTTCTCCTGTGTTCCCTCCCTGCATCGTTTAGAAATTTTCGAGCTACCATCCTATACAGTCATGGTACTCTAACCGTGGCTGAAGTGTATGAAGCTTTGACTGCGAAAGAAAAGATGAGACAGATGGTTAACTCGAAAGATGCTGCTGGCTCGAGTGGAGAAGCTTTGTATGTCCGTGGCCGCACTGAGCAGAAAAAGTCCAACTCAGGTGGCAAAGGAAAGGGAAAGAACCAGAGGGGTCGCTCCAAGTCAAGGGTGCCATCCGATGAATTATTTTGCAAATACTGCAAGAAGACGAACCATGTAATTGAGAACTGTTACAGACTGCAGAACAAGGAGAAGAGGAACAAGGAGAAGGGTAAGACCGGTGGTACTGTCTCTATTGCATCCGAAAATAATTCTGATAATGGTGATGTTCTTATTGCCTTTGCTGGTTGTGATGCTAATGATGCCCAATGGATCCTCGATTCTGCTTGCTCGTATCATGTTTGCACTAAAAAATCTCTGTTCAGTACCTATGAAGCTGTGCAGAACGGAGGTACTCTTTAGATGGGTGATAATTCCCCTTGCACTGTTGTTGGCATGGGCACCGTGCAGATCAAGATGTTCGATGGGATTGTACGCACATTGACTGAAGTGCGACATGTTCCATCCATGTCCAGGAACCTCATCTCTCTAAGTACTCTGGACACAAAAGGTTACAAGTATACTGCCGGTGACGGTGTCATAAAGGTAACAAAAGGCTCTCTTGTGGTTATTAAAGGTGATTTGAAAGCTGAAAACTTATATGTGCTTCGAGGTAGTCCTGGTTCTGCTAATGCTGTTATTGCTTCTGATTCTGAGACTACTAAAATTTGGCATATGCGCCTTGGCCATATGAGTGCACCTGGTTTGCAGAATTGAGCAAGAGAGGCCTTCTTGATGGTTGCCATGCTGATACCCTTGATTTATGTGAGCACTGTGTTTTTAGTAAGCATAAAAGGGTAAAGTTCAGTTCTGCTGTTCATAATACCGAAAATATTCTTGATTATGTTCTTGCTGATTTGTGGGGGCCATCACGTATACCTTCTCATGGTGGTGCTCGTTACATGTTAACTATCATTGATGATAATTCATGCAGAGTTTGGCCTTATTTTCTTAAGCAAAAATCAGATGTTTTTGAGTCTTTCAAGGTTTGGAAGACTATGGTTGAGAAGCAGACTGAGAGGAAGCTGAAAGTTCTGAGAACTGACAATGGTATGGAGTTTTGTTCTGGTGATTTTAACTCTTTCTGCAGGAAGGAGGGCATTGTGAGGCACCACATTACCATATACGCCTCAGCAGAACGGTGTGGCAGAGAGTATGAACAGAACAATAATCTCCAAGGCTCGGTGTATGTTGTCCAACTCAGGTTTGAGCCGAAAGTTTTGGGCTGAGGCCGCTTTCACTGCCTGTCATTTGATCAATTGTTCACCATCCACTGCTATCGATAAGAAAACTCCAATTGAGGTTTGGTCTGGTTCCCCCTATGATTATTCTCAGTTGAGAGTGTTTGGTTGTACTGCATACGCACATGTTGATAATGGTAAACTTGAGCCTAGAGCAATTAAGTGTGTTTTCTTGGGTTATGGATCTGGTGTTAAAGCATATAAATTGTGGAATCCTGATACACAGAAGGCATTTTTTAGTAGAAACGTTGTGTTCAATGAATCTGCTATGTTCCCTTCGGTTGTATCTACCAGTGCTACTAACCAGAATTATGAGTCTATCAGTGTGTAGGTGGAGCACGGGGGGATGTTGATGATCATGCTCCACCATCTGCTGAACCTGCTGAAAATTCATCGCCTGTTGTGGAGTCTCATCCCCAGTCTCTTGCTGAAGGCCGAGCTAGGAGGCAGATAGTTCGGCCCCAAAGACTGATTCAAGAGCGCAATGTTGCTTTTGCTTTGGCCGTTGCTGAAGAAGTTGATAATGTTCAGGAACCATTGAATTATTCAGAAGCTATATTGTCTACTGATAGTGAAAAGTGGATGGGTGCTATGCATGAAGAAATGGAGTCTCTTGATAAGAATGGCACTTGGGAACTAGTTCGGCTGCCTTCTGGCAAAAAGGCAATTAAGTGCAAATGGATTTTCAAAAGAAAAGAAGGTATGACTCCAAAAGAGCCTCCGCGCTTTAAATCAAAGCTAGTTGCTAAAGGTTTTAATCAGATTCCAGGAATTGATTACTCTGATGTCTATTCTCCTGTTGTCAAGCATAGTTCAATTTGTACCTTTCTTAGTCTTGTTGCTGTACATGACTATGAGCTTGAACAGTTAGATGTGAAAATTGCTTTCTTACATGGTGATTTGGAGGAGGACATTTATATGGACCAGCCTGAGGGGTTCATTGTTCCTGGAAAAGAAGACTATGTGTGCAGGTTGAAGAAGTCCTTATATGGTCTGAAACAATCTCCCAGACAGTGGTATAAGAGGTTTGATTCATTTATGCTTTCTAAGGGCTTTCAGAGGTCTCAATATGATAGTTGTGTTTATCTAAAATTTGTTAATGGATCACCTACATATTTGCTGCTATATGTTGATTGCTGCCAAGAGCATGAAGGAAATCGCTGCTTTAAAGGCACAGCTTAGTAGCGAATTTGATATGAAGGATCTGGGTGCTACAAAGAAAATCCTTGGCATAGAGATAGTCAGGGATAGGAACTCTGGACTGCTGTACTTGAGCCAGAAGAATTATATTTAGAAGGTCCTTTGTCGTTTCAACATGCAAAATACTAAACCTTTGAGTACTCCGTTGGCTCCTCATTTTAAACTGTCTACTAAACAGTGTGCTGAAACTGATGCTGAGCTTGAATATATGTCAAAAGTTCCATACTCTAGTGTTGTTGGGTCACTCATGTATGTTATGGTTTGCTCTCGTCCTGATTTGTCTCATGCTATGAGCGTTGTTGCTAGATACATGTCTAATCCTGGTAAAGAGCATTGGAAAGTTGTTCAGTGGATTTTCAGATATCTACGTGGTTCTTCTAGTGCTTGTTTATGTTTTGGTAAATCTGGAGATGATCTGGTTGGCTATGTTGATTCAGATTATGGTGGTGATTTAGACAGGAGGAGATCTCTTTCAGGTTATGTCTTTACTGTTGGAGATTGTGCTGTGAGTTGGAAAACTCGTTTACAGGATACTGTTGCTTTGTCTACCACAGAAGCTGAGTATATGGCAATTGCAGAAGTTACTAAGGAAGCCTTATGGTTGAAAGGTATATATTCAGAGCTATGTGGAATTAAGTCTTGCATTACCATCTATTGTGATAGTCAGAGTGCTATTCATCTCACCAAAGATCAGATGATTACTGAGAAATCCAAACATATTGATATTCGTTATCACTTCGTTCGTGATATCATTGAAAAAGGGTTGGTGAAGGTATGCAAGATCAGTACTCATAATAATCCTGCTGATATGATGACAAAGCATGCTTCTGTTGCTATTATAAATTAGCCCTTAATGGTTGTTGGCGCTGGCAAGATGATGATGCATTTGTTTAAGGTGGAGTTTGCTATTATGATGCTACAAGGAATTTGTCTCAAGGTGGAGTTTGTTGAGTTTGTGATCCAAATTCTGAAGAAGGCGGCCAAGTTGGCGAGCGAAGCGGAGGCCCGTCGCCAGGAGGCTTGTTTCCCTACTCATTTTAGGGTTTCACCTCTATAAATATCTTTGTAAGCCACAGGAGATAATTATCTCAATTGTAAATCTCCTGCGATCTGTAACCACCCGAAAATAGTGAGAAGTTGCTGGCCGGCGCCCGTGGTTTTTTCCCCTTCGCTTTAGAGGGGTTTTCCACGTTAAATCTGTGTCTTCTCTGTGATTGATCCCCTTTGTGTCGTATTCATTTCTAACATGCCCAACGCGGTAGGGCCCGGCCGGGCTCTCATGTCGATGATCAAACAAAGGAATATCTCAACAAAACCATTGCCTCGAGGATCTCTTCGGTCGTCTACCTTGCATTGCTCAAATTGTGGACGATATTCTCGGCTGCACACCCTACTCTCCTTTCACGGATTGTTACTCGAGTTACTATCATATCGCCCTCAAGGAAGAAGACTAGCTGAAAATTTTGTTCATTATGCCATTCGGTGCATACCGCTACACCACCATATATCCTTTGGAATCAAAGAACGTTGGTGCCACATACGAGGAATGTATCACTACCGGAATCCGAGCCTTTGCTGAGTGCCGGACGCTTTGCCGAGAGCCACACTCGGCAAAGTTTGGCTCTCGGTAACGAGCCTCTTTACCGAGTGCAGGACACTCGGCACAGGTCCGCACTCGGCAAAAGACATGTTTGCCGAGTATCAAACACTCGGCAAAGAAGGCGCTCAGCAAAGGGCCGTCAGCGGTCGTCCTAAAGCTGACGGTCGTTAGTCTTTGCCGAGAGCCGAGGACTGGCACTCGGCAAAGAGGCTTCTTTGCCGAGTGCCAAATCCTGGGCACTCGGCAAAGAAGACTTTGCCGAGTGTCTTCTATAGACACTCGGCAAACCATATTTTTGTTTTTTTCATTTTGGCCACCAAACTTTTTGTGGTATGTTCCTACACTATGTAGACCTACATGTACCATTTTGGGACAATTATAACAGTGTTTGCAATAGCTAGTAGATTTAGTTCGTTTATTTGAATTTTTTCAGAAAATTCAGATTTGAACTGCAGGTCACTCGAAACTTGGAAAACAGTGCATGAAAAAATGATATTCATGCTACTTAGCACAAGTTACGACCGATTTCAGGAGCGGACCGGAAACTTAGAGCACCATGCTCACTTAACATGGCCATGAACTTGCCATCCAGGTGTTTATAAATTGTATAAAACACAAACAAAGTCAGAAAATCATGAAACATGTCCACGTGTCATGATATCATATGTAGAGGCTATGATAAAAATTTGAAAAAATTTCGAGAAAGCTGTGACGCACTATGTGTACAAACCTAAGAGATCCACATTGAAACTCCATGATTTCATGTGTAGTTCTCTTAGGTTTCTACACATAATGGCTCACAACTTTCTCGAAACTTTCTCAAATTTTTATCACAGCATCTATATATGATATCATGACACGTGGACAAGTTTTATGATTTTCTGACTTTGTTTGTGTTTTATACAATTTTTAAACATGTGGATGGCAAGTTCACGGCCATGTTTAGTGAGCATGTTGCTCGAAGTTTCCGGTCCGCTCCTGAAATCGACCGTAACTTGTGTTAAGTAGCATGGATATCATTTTTGCATGCACGATTTTTCAAGTTTCGAGTGACCTGCAGTTCAAATCTGAATTTTCCGAAGAAATTCAAATAAACGAACTAAATCTACTACCTATTGAAAACTCTGTTATAATTGTCCCAAAATGATACATGTAGGTCTACATAGTGTAGGAACACACCACAAAAAAGTTTGGTTGAAAAAAAACAATTAAAATTTGCTTTGTCGAGTGTCAACATAAGACACTCGGTAAAGAAGTCTTTGCCGAGTGTCAGCCGTGTGACACTCGGCATAGGTTTTCTTAAAACCCTAAATAAAGACTTTGCCGAGTGCCTGTACACAGACACTCGGCAAATACGTCTTTGTCGAGTGCCAGGTTTGGGGCACTCGGCAAATACGTCTTTGCCGAGTGCCAGGTTTGGGGCACTCGGCAAAGTAAATATTTTAATTTTTAAAAATCTTTGCCGAGTGCCACATCGCGGGCACTCGGCAAAGAAGTTGAACTTAACCGACTGACGGCTTCTCCTTCTTCTCTCTCTCTCTCTCACTCACGCTCACTCTCTCTCACGCCGACGCCGCCGCACCGTGCTCGCCGCCGACCCCGCGCTTGCCCTCGCCGCCGGCCCTGCGCCCGCGCGCCCCCGGCCCTGCGCCCGCGCGCCAGCGCTCGCCGCCGGCCTAGCTCGCGCCCCCGGCCGCGCGCCGCCGCCGTCCGTGCCCTGCCACCCCGGAGCGCCGCCGCCGTAACATGCCCGCCCCCACGCGCCCGGCAAGCCGCCATCGGCCGCGCCCACGCCGCCGCCCGCCCCACGCGCCCGGAACGCCGCCGCCGTTACTCGCGCCCTCCACCGTCGGTATTATTGTCATACGTTATTTTTAATTTATTAAATTTATTTGTGTTTATTGTCATATTATGTGTTGTATTAAATTTATACTACATGTTTATTGAATTTAGTAAGTGTATACTACGTGTTTATATTATGTTTTTATAATGAATTATGTGTGTTTATTGAATTTAGTATATGTGTTGTATTAAATTTATACTACATGTTTATTGAATTTAAGGAGTTTATACTATGTGTGTCAATTAGATATATTTGTGGATGTCAGCCATCGTGCTGCTAGTTTTATTTGCAGGTTTTGTAAACATCCCCGTACAGGGGAGGTGCTGCCGAATTTTTTGTTGATAGGCTTGAGTTATTTTGTTTGCATATGTCTTACATGTTATATTAAACTATAGTCGGTTATATATGTTATAGGATGGAGGATCGTGAGTGGATGTACACGGGTCGTAGAGGAAGGAACGATGTCACCACTGAATGGATTAGAAAGACTGATGATTTCGTGGAACGGGCATATAGCGAAGCTGCTAAAGGAGCGAGTCTAGTCCCATGCCCTTGCAGCAAATGTGCCAACCGGAAAAGAAAACCAAAGAAGGCCATGGTAGAACATATTTGGAAGAATGGATTTACGTCGGGCTATACTCGGTGGATATTTCATGGTAAAGCGCATCGTATGAGAGAGGAGGTGCTGAGACAACGTGTCGAGGATTATGACGTGGATGCGGGGGTAGCGGATATGTTGAACGACTATCAGGAGGCACAATACACGGGAGGATGTATGGATGACGAGCCAGAGCTGACTGCAAAGGCGTTCTACGACATGTTCGACACGGCACAGAAGCCCCTTCACGCCCAGACAAAGGTTTCTCAACTGGATGTCATTGGGCGTGTAATGGCGTTCAAGTCGCAGTACAACATGAGTAGAGACGCATTCGATGGCTTATTGACGGTTATTGGGAGCCTGCTTCCGGATGATCACGTTCTGCCAAAGAGCATGTACGAGGCACAGAAACTCCTTCGTGCACTCAAGATGACGTATGAGCAGATTCATGCTTGTCCGAAGGGTTGCGTGCTATTTAGGAAAGAATACGCGGAGGCAAAGTACTGTCCCAAGTGTACATCGTCTAGGTTCATGGAGGTAGACTCTGGTGATGGACAGAAGAGGCAGCTCGACATCCCCTTGACAATCCTACGACACCTTCCGTTCATACTGAGGATCCAGCGTCTGTACATGAAAGAGGAATCTGCGAAACAGATGACATGGCACAAAAATGGAAAACGATACAATCCTGACAAGATGGTGCACGCATCCGATGGTGAAGCATGGAAACACTTTGATATCATTCACCGTGAGAAAGCTGAAGAGGCTCGTAATTTACGTGTTGCGTTGGCCACAGATGGGTTCAATCCCTATGGAATGAGCGCTGCCTCGTACACATGTTGGCCTGTGTTTGTTATCCCAATCAATCTCCCCCCTGGTGTGTGCTTTCAAAGGCAGAATATATTCGTGTCGTTGATAATTCCCGGACACCCGGGGAATAAAATGGGCGTGTACATGGAGCCTTTGATCGATGAATTGGTACGTGCCTAGGAGGAAGGGGTATGGACATATGACCGAGCTACGAAGACAAACTTCAGAATGCATGTTTGGTACCAGTACTCCATGCATGACTTACCAGTGTATGGGCTATTCTGCGCTTGGTGTGTTCACGGTAAGTTCCCATGCCTAGTTTGCAAGGAAGCTCTCAGGTTCATTTGGTTGAAAAAGGGTGACAAATATTCGTCCTTCGATAAACATCGACAATTTCTCCCTGCTGACCATTCATTCCGCCTAGACATCAAGAACTTTACGAAAGGTGTCGTAGTGACAGACCGCCCACCTGCAACGATGACTGGTGCCGAAATTCGTCAACAGATAGATGGGCTCGTGGCTAATACAGAAGGTGGTTTTGTGGGCTATGGTGAGCAGCATATGTGGACACATAAGTCTGGCTTGACTCGGCTCCCCTATTATGACGACTTGCTCCTTCCACACAACATTGACGTGATGCACACTAAAAAGAATGTTGCCGAGGCACTATGGGCAACAATTATGGACATTCCTGATAAGTCAAAGGATAACGTGAAGGCAAGAGTGGATCTGGCAGCGCTATGTGATAGACCAAACCTAGAGATGAAGTCGCCAAGTGGCGGAAAGACGTGGAGAAGACCTAAGGACGATTTTGTCCTAAGCAGGGCCCAGAGGAAGGAAGTACTTCAGTGGATCAAGATGTTGATGTTCCCTGATGGGTATGCAGCTAACCTGAGTAGGGGGTGAACTTATCTACTATGCGAGTCTTAGGGATGAAGAGTCATGACTTCCACATATAGATTGAACGGATTCTTCTTGCGATGGTTCGGGGCTATGTCCCTGAGCATGTCTGGCTAGCGCTTTTAGAGTTGAGCTATTTCTTCCGTCAGCTTTGTGCAAAAGAGTTATCTCGGACCGTGGTTGCAGACTTTGAAAGATTGGCACCCGTGTTACTGTGTAAGCTTGAAAAGATATTTCCACCCGGCTTCTTCAATCCAATGCAGCATTTGATTCTTCATCTCCCCTATGAGGCACGAATGGGGGGCCTGTGTAGGGACGTTGGTGCTATCCAATCGAGGGATGTCTAAAGACTATTCAAAAGAAATGTAGAAATAAATGCAAAATCGAGGCTTCCATTGCAGAGACATACATTCTAGAGGAGGTCTCAAACTTCACAACAACTTATTATGGTGACAAACTGCCGAGCGTGCATAATCCACCCCCTCGTTACAATGATGGCAACAATGAATCGAACCTTAGCATATTTCGAGGCCAACTCGGAAGCGCAAGTGGCTCGACCACCAAGACCCTGACACATGAAGTGTGGCGGCATATCATGCTATATGTATTGACCAACCTTGAAGAGGTAACGCCATACATGGAACAATTCCTTCATGAATTCTGGCATCGATCAAGGGACCCCACTCCACAGGAATATGACACTCTTCTTAGAAAGGGTGCGAGAAATGGGTTGCCCAATTTCATTTCCTGGTTCAAACATAAGGTATGTGCTTAGTTTGTAAAAGACATATGTCTTTGAACTCAATTTAGCGTCTTTTAACTTGCGAATACTTGCAGGGCCAAAGAGATCCGTCTATGAGTGTCGAGTTGAGACAAGTAGCCAACGGCTTTGCTTATAGGGTCAAGAAATATTCTGGGTATGACGTCAATGGATACCGTTTTCACACAACAAACTACGACAAAAGTCGGCCCAATCGGAAAACAACGTGTTCTGGAGTCTTTACGCCCGGCCTTGACAATGTCGATTATTTTGGACGAATCGAAGAAATATATGAGCTCAATTTTTATGGTTCCAAACCTCTTACTCCAGTGATATTCAAATGTCATTGGTTTAACCCTCAAGTGACGAGACGGACACATTCTAATCTTGGGATAGTCGAAATTCGACAAGATTCCACCTTACCAGGAGACGATGTCTATATCGTGGCCCAACAGGCCACACAAGTGTATTATCTCCCATATGCGTGCCAAACGAAAGAACATCTTAAGGGTTGGGATGTTATGTATAAGGTATCGCCGCACGGGAGGTTACCTGTTCCTAACGATGAAGATTACAACTTAGACCCGGACACATATGATGGAGAGTTCTTCCAAGAAGATGGGCTAGAAGGGCGATTTGAGATAGACTTAACCGAAGCTATCAGAATGGATGTAGATATTTAAATGGTTGTTGATGAGGAGGATGATGAGGTGCAAAATGATAATGACTTAGTAATCCTTGAAGGCAATGACATTAATGACGAACTTGCGTCTTCCGATGGTGTTGAGATTGAAATGGTTGATAGTGATGATGAGAGTTATGATCCGGCTAACCCCGACACATATGAAGAATATTTTTAATTGATGTAATGCTATATGACTTTTTATTTTGCACATGTTTTTAAATACATCTTTTTATATGTGCTTATTTGTTTACTCTTAATTGGAGGTTGTTGGACAAATATGGTGGGCGGTTGGCTGAGGAGGAGGAGGGGGAGGAGGAGTAGGACGGCGGACGAGGCAGAGCAGGTCGAGGCACAGCAGGCGGCGCAGCAGGACGACCTTGTCTAGCAGCAGGCAGAGCCTCAGGTCGACGACGACCAGCAGCAGGACGACGACGACCAGCAGCATGACGCCTCAGGTTCTGGCGGCTCAAGTTCGAGAAGCATCTACCTGCGAGGCCCCGCGAGTCTCCCTCCGCGTCCCATACTTCGGGACAGGCGACCGATGATTCGGCCGGATGGGGAGAGGTATGTAACTTTATGTTCTTCATTCTATTATGTGTTCAAAATCATAATATAAACTAATACTTTTTATTTATCACTTGGACAGGTCTTGGACGGTTCTGGATTATGCTGGGGGTCATCGTCGCCCCCCCCCAATGGCATCCTCGGCCTGCTGTGTAGGGAACACTTCCCTAGACTGGTGGAGTACGCCGGAGTGATGTGCTCAGCTTTCACATTCGACCACTACGCCGTCGCCCCCGATGCAGTAGACCGGGACGGCCGGGAATTCGCAAACAAGGCGGAGCGGGTGAAGCAAGAGTTGTGGGTAAGTCTTAGTATAATGTAAAATATGTCGCATTCGTTGCAAATTCTTCAAATAATGTATGGATACATCGTTTTTGTATGCAGGATTTCTTCATATGCGAGGCAGGATACGAGGCTAGGGCAGATGTGGTGGCCACCACGAGCTGTAAGAAGCTCGTCGTGGACATGCACTATGAGGCCCGAATCCAGGCCATCGTCACCTACCATGGCTCCGTCCTTGGGGAGAGGGTGAACAAGCAGCAAGCCCGAACCATGTCGTTGACTAGGGACCAGTACCTGCAGGTAAAGTCATGCATGTTTGGTTCCAGCACTCCATGCATGAATTTTATTTTATCTTCTGATATGCACTTTACGTGTTTACTTTGTAGGTGATTCCACATTGGTGCGCCGCACATCCTCTATGTTGGGAGCAGATGGTGGATAGGTGGTGTTGGCTGAGTGGGAGGAGGCACACACCGCTAGCCGGGAACGGCGTATGATGATGCAAGGTCCCTCCCACCACCAAGGCAGCCGGAGCCTGGGGCAATATGCCGAAGCATGGGTACACACTCTTTTTTATTTAGGTATATAGCATTGGATTAGATATTGTTTCTAACTATCTCGTTGGTTTTCTTGCAGTCGGCGTCACATGGTGGCCGGCCTTGCTCCACCTTCTCGGCCTATGCTATGGCCTATAAGGGCAAGGCAACGTCAGACGTCACCTATAACCCGGATGATGGGCCCGAGGCCTACACCAACCCCGTCGTCTATAGCCGCCTTCATGACTACACTGCCATGGCGCAGGAGGTCCATGACCCAGACTATGATCCAAGCACCGAGCCGATCGACCCCGATGTGCTCATGAGGGTCGGAGGAGGCAAGAGACATGGGCACTACTGGATTGCCGACTCGGCAATCGACTCGTCCTCCACTCCCACTCTGTCTCAGGTGAGAGCAAGGAGCACGGGCTCGAGTCCAGCCATACGACCTCGGCACGACAGCTCACAACTTCGCATACAGCAACTCGAGGTTAGTGCTTCTGTAACTGGTCCTTCCTTGAGTTATATGCCTTCTCTTTGAGTTACTATAACGTTGGCTTGTAATATTACAGACTCAACTAGAAGAAGAGAGGAGGGAACGTCACGAGATGGAGGCGAGGATTATGGCGGAGCGGGAGGCTCGCCTGGCGGCTGATCAGAGGATGGCGGAGATGTTCCAGTACATGCAGAGCCTTGGCGCCGCACAGGGCATCGCTCCGCCACCTCTATTGTTCCCCCCAGTTGACTCTGCTCTCTTCCATACTCCTGTGAGTATCAAAATTATAGTTAGATGTTGGTAATGCATCTGGTATAACACATGCAATCTCTTCTCTGTGCAGGGCCAATCTGGGCGGCATCCAACAACCCTCCGGAAGGGTTCAGCCCAACGCAGCACCAGTCAAACCACCCACCTCCATGAGTGTTGTGTTTTCAGTGTTTAGACTTCAGAACTTGTGTATAATACCTATGTTTGTGTTTGATACTTATGTCAGAGCTTGAGACGTATGAGACTTATGTTTGTGTTTGATACTTGTGTTGAACACTTATGTTTGTGATGGATATTTATGTTTGTGTTGGCTATTTATGTTTGTGTTGGCTATTTATGTTTGTGATGATATCTGTGATGTATATATGTGATGTATATGTGATATATTTTGTTTGTGTGGATGGAATACAAAAAAACAAATAAAAAAGGTGCATACTGGTCACTTTGCCGAGTGTAACACTCGGCAAAGAGGCGCTTTGCCGAGTGTCAAGGCCATAACACTCGGCAAAGAACCAAGACCTGGGCACCGGTATAGGTTCTTTGCCGAGTGTAATGTCTCTGACACTCGGCAAAGAAGCACGCTTTGCCGAGTGCCGGACCTAGCACTCGGCAAAGAACCTGACATGGGGACCCTCCCTGACGGGTTCTTTACCGAGTGCCCCAGGTGGCACTCGGCAAAGATGGATCCTTTGCCGAGTGTTGCCGGGCAGACACTCGGCAAAGATAACTCCTTTGCCGAGTGTCACTGGTGACACTCGGCAAAGCCACCGTCTCCGTCACCCGGCGCCGTAACGGCTGCTTTTCTTTGCCGAGTGCTCTTGCCGAGTGCCCGAGAAAAAGTACTCGGCAAAGAAGGCTTTGCCGATGCACTGTGTGCCGAGCCTTATTTGTCGAGTGCGACACTCGGCAAAGCCTTTGCCGATTGTTTTTAAGGCTTTGCCGAGTGCTTCGGGCACTCGGCAAAGCCTGCGATTCC
The DNA here is from genome assembly GCF_902167145.1 of Zea mays. NCBI lineage: Eukaryota > Viridiplantae > Streptophyta > Magnoliopsida > Poales > Poaceae > Zea > Zea mays. The sequence goes on along the minus strand of NC_050100.1, from coordinate 23,762,777 downwards.
GGTAGTGTATATATTCAAGACCGGTTGGTTTATACCATCGGTTGGGTTTGACTCTATGGGTTACAGTTGTCCACGATGCCAACTAAACGGACTATGAAGCTACATCTTATGGTAGATTAATGGGACTAACTTGGTGTCATATATGTATTATATTTTTCATAAATTTGATTAAAATTTTAAAAACATTAACCTGTGACAAAATTTAAACAACTTATATACGGTACCAACATATAAATAATAAATAAAGGTAAAGATCAAGAACACATTTGAGAATCAGACAGACATACACAATTTGATGTGGGGCCACTGCAAGGACAGTGCGCATCTCACTTGATATATCTAGCCTTTAATTGATTTTATTATCAAAGCTGCTCTGCAATATCTCAAGCACATGTATATTGTAACTATGTTTGATTAACTGTTGTACCAACATATATAAATAAGCAAGGCAAAGATCAGGAACACATTCCAGAAAAATTTATTATTAGCTCTAGTGCATTTAAATAACCTTTTAATTTGACGTGGACTAAAGATAGTGTCCGGCTTAGAAAAAAATTTCTTCAATATATTTACGGCCATGGGAATGAAGCTACGCAAGCATGATGAATGCTCATAGCATATGTCCCCGTTCGTTTTTTTTAAATGGTATGTTCCGGTTGTATGTACTGCTCTCCATTTGGCAATACTGAACTGATCTTCTCTCCACAGACCACTGATACGCACATACATATTTTATTTTGTTTCTCGATTCACGTATAGAAAATTCTAGCGTCGCCTGAGAACGCAAAGGGCAGCGATTTGCTACTACCGGCCGGTGCTGTCAGTGCCTCGCGCTGGTCAAAGATCCACGCCATGTGAAGGTGGAACGGGAATTACATACACCAGTTGACCGAGCATCGCCGGAGCGGAACAAGAATCCTTCGCCGGATACGGTCGTCCATGGAGAGTTGGCAAGTTGGCTCGGTCCGTAGCGTGATCCAAATTATGTATATGAGGCTGCGTTAGCGAGCGGAGCAGAGTGGAGAACCGTCGCGGAAAGGCTTGGACCGGAGCGTAACGACATCAACTGATCCATCGGCCTACAGCCCTGCACGCCGGTATATATATTAGTAACCCTAATTAGGGTTTATGGCGTGTCGTCTTTTTACTCCTCTTGTAAGCCGTCATCTACGGACGGAGTTCTGTAAACACTTCACATATACTGAAGGTTTTGTCTGACTGGTGCGCGTGGGTTTTCCTTTCGCATTGAAGTGTTTTTCACGTAAATATGTGTGTCGTGCTATATGATTTGTTGGTTGATGTACTTTGTTTTTCCTGTTGTTTCTGCTAACATAGGCTTCTACTGCTTCTACGGTATTTTATCTCTAGATTGTAGATTTTCGAATAACTGGCTTTAATCTGAAGCAAACAGGGGACTCGTAGTAGACTGGTTCCTTCATCACCGTATCCGATCCCCTAATTTTTCGTGGAAAAAATTATTTGCATCCGAGATGCAAAGAAACTTTATTACAGGTCCTCACATCCACTACCTAGTGGTCTATATAAATAAAAGAAAAACAAATTATCAAAATGTTAAGTTAACAATTTTGATCTGATTTTGTGGGTCTCTAAATAGTGGAAGTAAAGGGTTGCAAAAGAGAGCGTTTGCATCTGGAATATACACAAAAAAAAATCTTATTTTCTTTTCTTAGGAGTGCGTTAACGCATGACCCGCGGCCCTTATGGGAGAGTGCGAACCCTGCCCCCATCGTTTTGCTCGCGTTCACCCCGTCAACTTCCTCGAACTACACCGTGCCTCATCGCTCTGTAGCGCCCCTCCGCTAATCTCAGTCGAACGACAAGCTTCGATCGTCGCCCTTTCGTCAGTCTCTAGCTGTCACCAGCCGTTTACATATCTCATCTTCTATTTTATACTTTATTATATGAGCAGTGCACTTTATGTCTCTACTGCTCTACATCACTATATGTCAACATATTTTATCTAACATTTTAATATATGTCTAAGCATATTTAAAAAAAATACAATAAAAACATAAGATACAAAAAGCATGAATGCAACAAAGATTATGTTGAATGCACTCGTGCTAGTTTCATGTCGTGCTTTTGTTGTGAAAAGTTGTCAAAATGCATTTACTCATTGATTCAACTGTTTAAAAAATGGTTTTTAGTTTCTTGAATATTCTCTTCATTTTTTTCTAGAGCTAAAACCAAATTCTGAAAGCTTCAGGAGATTATTCTCATAAGCTCAGAATATTTTTATTTGAATTTTTATGTCCCAGTCGAATTTATAGAAACTTAGAGATATTTTTATGGTTAGTTTATAGGATTTTAATTAAAAATAAGGATGGAACTACCTTGGAAAGCACTTCTAATCGAGGCAAAGAGGTAACTTAAATGGTTTTATGAGTTGAGAGAGGTAGTTTGTGTGACGGTGTTGATGTTTTAAGAGTTAACTTAAACTCCATTGATATTTTTTTTTCTAGAACTGCCAAAACAACACGTACTTATATTTATCTCTATGAACACAGACGCGCAAACATTATATGAGCATCTTTAAAGGACTGAGTCGACAGATCTTGAGATTTACAGAGTCGTCATGACGTCATCTACCACTAAAGTATAGCATTCTTAAATCATAGAATACTTTAAAAAATACGAGCACCCATGTTAAATCGAGAAGTTAAACCCGAATAGACACATGGAACCCAGCCACCAGATGACAGGATGAAAAAAGAGAGAGAGAGAGAGAGAGAGAGAGAGAGAGAGAGAGAGAGGACTTTGTGCAAGCCCAAGTGTTGCTGCGATCCATTAGCGCGTGATGGGCTGATGACCTACTGAAAATACAGAGAAGAGCCCTCCTACAGGCTCAAAAGCAAAAGTTCTCAAGTTTGTTCCCAGTACCCCGGGTAAGACCCTTTACTCAACGAAGAGTTCAGTGCGTTCGCTAAGCACCTTTTTTGTACTTGAGAGCATTTGTTACTTGTCCTCAAGACCATAAAAAATGCGCCGGACAAGTGTCCGTGAAAAGCAATGCATGATAGTTTCGTTTCTGCTCCACCCTTTTGCATTAAGATAAGCTTTGCTTTGCCATATGACAGTAACATGCTGGCAAACCACAACGCAATCACAGGCATTAAGACGACTACACTGCCTCAACAGTTTCATCAGAACCGCAGCACCATTCCTGTAGGCTGTTGCGACCAGCAACAGAGCAACCAAGTTCGGCCATAGGCCATAGCACCATGTAGCATGGCCCAACTGACTGACTAACTGTACAATGTACCAGAACCAAACGAGCAAAACATGACCTTTTCTTCTACAACTCAATTTTGAGCTATCACTTTTGGTTTCCTTTTTTTCCCCCTTTCTCTCTACAAGCATTCTACAAGAAGCTAAGCCAACAGAAGAAGAGAGACAAAACACCCTCTCTCTCTCTCCAACTCCACATCAACAAAACCAATGGAACCAACTCAAGTAATTACCGGGGGCAGCAAGAGGGTCAATGGTGCCGTCTTGCGTTGCCACTTCGCATCGTCAACCCATGCAAGAACTTCGTGTAGCCTAGGAAGCTAAGCTTGCCGTCAGATGGTCTGATCCAGTCACGGACGACGGAATACGCCGCCGCTGAAAGATTCATCTCCTGCATAGCAAAAGGGATACAACTTGATCAACATCTACGTGAGCTCAAATGTTTATTGCATCACTCAGTTTAGTGTATATATATTTCGCGTACCTGAGCTAGCTCCTCGATTGTGATAGCACGGTTTCCTTCCTGCTCAAAGTACCCGAATGCAGTACTGGCGATTTCTTCCCACCGAGGCACAGCCTCAAGCTGGTAAGGGCTTATTGTAGCTGCGCGGAACTCCTCAAAGTCCATTCTCCTATATGCGAGCGGCTCCAGCTGAAGGTGGGTTACACAGGCAAAATGAAACGCTGAACTAGTATACACGTACAAAAGGGGAGGAGATAAGGTTGGCTATATACTAGTCCATGTTTCGTACCGCGTGCAAGATCTCAAGTGTTCTAGATTCTTTCATAGCATCAGTACAGTTTTGTAAAAGAGCCTGCATATTTAAAGGGAGGAAAGGAAAGATTGAGCTCATGGGAAGAATTTCAATGCATCATAATACATGTATAAGAATAGAATACGAACAAGCAAATTGTAAGCTGTTATTTATAAGCGCTTACCATCCTGAAGTTATCGATACATATTCGACCATCTGCACTGTTTGGTTCTAACAAGTTATATTGTGCCCGGATGTAGATAAGCTCATCTTGTGTTATTGCTCTTGACAAGGCCTGTCAAATGAACGTAGAAAATAAAATTAACATTGGGTAATGTGATTTCAGCAAGACCAATGCGATGAGAGGCATCAATCAATAACGCATGTAGTTGTATAACAACAACCAGTCTAGCAGGGGGGCAGGATTTCTAGTTTTGCAAGGTAGAAGACAGTGTAGTTCAAATGCAAGCCATGTAAAAACAGAGCTGTACTGTAACATCTAAGTAATATTTAGAAGAACTTTTAATTTCTCTAAATCATCACAATTCAACGACTTAGACACATTGAATGGTTTAGATGCATGGCTATACTTGAGTTGTACACAAAATGGTCATATATGAAGCATGTCCCATAGTTAAATGGGCAGAGAAACTAAATATCAACCTTCAATGCCGCCCGTTTGAGAGGCGTAGAAACAAGGTATGCTTTAACCAACTTGAATACTAGCATATCCAGAGGTATTTGTTGTTGCTCATCTCGCAGCCAGGGGTGAGCTGCAGCATGCAAATGACACATAAGAAAACTTCTATCATTCGAAAATGAAATTTCAAAAAGTGTTAAATACAGTTGATATGCAGACATTACAAAGTGAAAAAAAAGTAATTGTCAGTGCGACTGCGAGTGTACTTACAAAGTGCCTGTGCAGCAGTCATTCTTTTTCTGTAATCCTTGTTAAGAAGTCTTTTGACAAAATCTTTGGCTTCAGGAGATACTGATTGCCATGGTGAGTCTTCAAAATTGGGGTCAGCTCTCAGCACTGAGCGGAAAATACCTGATTCAGTTCGTGCCCAGAATGGCCTGCTACCACACAGCAATATATAAGTGATAACACCAATACTCCACATGTCTGCTTCTGTGCTATATGACCTATGCAAGACTTCTGGAGCAACGTAGTATGCACTTCCAACAATGTCATTAAGCCTTTCATCTGTGAGGGGGAGGAGGCATCAGGAGCATCAGGCTTTAAAACATCTTTTAGAGGAAGCTCATATCATGTTTCGTTTTATGTCAATGGACTTCTAACATATTTGTAAAATAGAACTCCATTAGGAATGGATGATCCTTGTGTGGAGGTATGTAATACCTGGTCTTATAAAATCTGAGAGACCAAAATCAATTATCTTCATAGGAGAATGCTCTTCCCTCGTGCTGAATAGGAAATTCTGTTAAAAAACATCCAAGGGTAGACTTATCAGGAGCAATAAACTACAGGATTTTCAACAAGACAGATCACATTCCATTATACTCAACAGAGTCCACATACCTCTGGCTTCAGATCACGGTGAACAACACCCTGAAGATGGCAAAAGGCAACTACTTTTAATATCTGTTCAACAATAATTTTTGCATCCCCTTCATTGTATCTTCCACCTCTGCAAAAAGCAGGCAGTACTGTAACAAAGCTACTCCTTGTAGTTGTGTTTGCAAAATGTTTATCAAGAAAATGAAATACCTGGACAAGATCCTATCCAATAATTCTCCACCTTCACAAAGCCTGATCAGTAGAGGTGAAAAAACATCAGTTATCATGTAACTTTTTATTAATCTCACTAGAAAGAAAAGGCCTGTAGTAACAGTGAGCAAGTTCTTTCATATATAATGTTATGTGCTCAGAGAGAACATCAACCCTAAGGTAGACAATGTGAATTTTGAGCACTATGGTAGATACTGTTTCAAGATAAACAGCACATGCAACATTTACAGTTTTTTACATAGATCAATATTATGCAAAGACAAGGAGGGAAAACATACTCCATGATTATGTAGACATTAAGGGCATCCTCACAAGCATCATAAAACTTGACAAGATTGGAATGTCCAGATAACGCCTTCAAAATTTTCACCTCTCTGCGCACATCCTCAATAGATATTGCTGTTGTCATCTGCAAGAGAAAACCAAAGGATTGAGGTGACTTTTGTAAATTAAAATAGGAAATCTAGGCCAAGAGATATTTTTCCCCTGGTGCATTGAGCTAGGAAGTGTGAACTAGTGCTAACTGATGGGTTGTCTAAGAGAAACCTTAATCTTAATTGGAAAAAAAACTTTGAGCATCTATTAGCTCTACGCTCAAAAAGCATATACCATGTATGTGTGTAGTGGTAACAAGTAATAAAATTGCATGCAATGCAAATAAAGAACTATATAGAAGGAAGAAATACATTGGACTCAATAAATACATCTCCTGCTCAAATAATTTCACTAGCACAAGCAAAAATTGCAGCACACCAAAATAGTCATTAATTGATTTTTGTCGTAACGCTCACAAAAACGACAATATTGCATGAAAACGTCAATGCAGCCATGCACGTAGAATTTTGTTGTGTCACCTATAGTATATTAGGTTTTCTCGGCAACTTGCTCACAAACATTTTAGATGCCAAGCAAAACTGAGATCAAAATTTAAACAGTTCAACAATCAGGATAATGTCAGTGGAAAGCAATTCCCAATAACAACATGTTCTCAGCTTTGGCGCCAAAAAATCTAAAAGAGACATTTCTTTACTTCCTACACTTTTCGCTATCTTTTCTTCTACTTATGATCATATAACAAAATGATGCAGAATGGACTAAGGGGGTGTTTGTTTGGGATTATAATCCTCCTAGATTATATAATCTAACTTATTTTGAACTAAGTGCTAGTTCAAAATAAGTTGGATTATATAATCTGAGTAGATTATAATCCCAAACAAACAGGCCATAAGGGACTACAGAACTCATGGCAGTGAACAACAATATGATGGAGATGCTGCAGAAGTCCAGCTCCACTGACGAGTTCCCTGAGGTCTCACAAAGAACTCAGTCACTGCCAAGCTACTGATCTAACACTGCATAAGCTACTATTCCATAATAGCTTAAAGAAAGAACAAGAAAGCAAGGAACAGGGGATAGATGGATGAACAGCTGAACACTCAGATCATATAAACAGGCAAAGCATTAAATGCGCCATTGCTGAAACAGGATCTCTACAATGTACTTCTAACCCTGCGGGGAAATGCCAATACCATGGCAAAAAAAAAAAAAAAAAAAAAAAAACTGATCACCGTGCAAGGCAGCCAAGAAACAAATGATGAACTTATGATTGCAACATCTGTGCTAGTGGCAATGCAGAGTTACTGGATTATTGTTGTGAAACTAACAACCAAACCATGGTGTACTAAGCGAGAGTTAAAAAGATCAAGACAGGACGGCAATTCTACACCCCCAAACACACACATAGTTGGTTCATGATCCGCTGGAGAAACCGAGGCCATTGAAACTGGTAAGATCGCGCGTTCAGTAAAAGAGTGGTGTGAGATCACGAGTAGCAAGACCTTGGCTTTGGAGATGACCTTGACAGCCAGGACCTGGCCTCTCATGTCTCCCTTGCGGGCACGCACGAGGCAGGTGTGTCCGAAATGGCCGCGGCCCACCTCCTTCCCTAGCTCGTACTTGGCGGCGAACTGGCGGTCGTAGCCGAAGCTCTTGTCAAGCTCCCGCTGCCCAGCGCCACCCCCGGCGCCTCCCGCCCCGTGCTCCTGGATCGGGACCTCGACGGGCGGCATGGGCACCTGCGACGCGGAGGCCGGCGACCGGTGGCCGAGCCGGCGCGCGAGGGACGCCTTGATGTGCTTGGCCGGGGACGGCGGCGGGAACGGGCGGCGGAAGAATCGGCGCGGCGTGGACACCGAGGTCGCCGGCGACGGCGCGATGCCATCGGGGAGCCCGGGCGCCCAGGGGCTGCCGGCCGCCGACGACCGCGCCGGCGTCGCCCCGGCCCCGGCCCTGCCCCCGCGCGGCGTCCCCGCCGGCGACGGCCGCGCGCTCCGCCTCCCTCCTCCTCGTCCTCCCCCTCCCCCTACCGACGCCGCATCCTCCGGCCCTCCCGCCGCCGAGACCGTGATGGTGGTCGCCCCCACGCCGCCGTCGTCGGCGTCGACGCCGTGCACGTTCCTCGCGTAGCACTGCCCCATGGCCGCCGGCCGGTCCCGGCGATCACCGGAGCTCGCGCACGGGAATGCGGGGTCCGGTAGCCGGGGGGCGCCGAGATTTATAGCTCCGGAAGCGTGCGAGGAGAGGGGAACGGGGGGCGGGGAGTGGCAGTATTAATGCAGTGGACGAGGGGGCGACGAGAAGGAAGGCAGTGGAGGGTGGTGTGACGAAACCAAACGGGAACTGAAGAGGGAAAAAATGAATTGCGGCAGCAGCAGACCCCGCATTGGACGCGTTGAGGGTGACGGACTGCGCCTGCCGCCTGCGCGTGTGGGCTGCGCGGCCGGGGGTGCGGGGGGGCTCGCGTGACGGGAGACAAGGGACGAGGGGGCTCGTCGAACCGTCGAAGTGCATGACGCGTGGAGCCATTTTCAATTGAGTGGAATCGGCCCACATGGCGGTGTCCGAGGGCCTGAACATTTCGTGTGTTCTGTGGTGAGTATTTGGCACGATCCCGTCGAAATTTGAACTTGGCCGTGGACCCGTGGTTGAGATATGGAAATGCTCGCTCCTACGGGCGTTGAAATTTGAAAGAAATAGACTACATTTCCAAGTGTCTGCTAGCTTTAATCCTAATAATAGCACAATATATATGGCGTGGATGTTTGTTTGTTTCGTCTTGTAATAGATGGTGGTATTCCATTGTTTGTCATTTTTATCAAAATGTGTGCTTTAATAACTTACCTTTGCATTTTGATTTAAGAAAGTCACCATCCTTGTATTTTGTCGGATCGATACCGACAAATCGTTATTCTTTTGTGGACATACCGTTACGTGCTAATGCCACGACGAGCAAACTTTTATTTTGTCGGATTGATACCGACAAATCATTATCCTTTTTGTGGATAGACCGTTATGCGCTAACGCCACGACGAGCAAACCTAGATCTGCCACTAGCACGTGGGAATACGCCAACATAGGTGGCATCGATAATGTAGGTAAATTTTATGACACTTTCAGCTAGATTCATCCTTTGGTGGATGACAGTAGCTCCTCTATAGAATCTAATAGTTGTCTTATGAATCATAGAATAACTCAATATTGTTCTATATCATGCTCTAAACTAATTGAAGTTACGCACAAATATACCTCTATGTGTATTATTCGTCCAATGGGTATGTAGTAATAGGCTTTCCAGTTTTACATTAAGGTGATTGATTCGCATCAACTTCATAGCATTACCACGAAAACCAGTTGGATCATAAAAGCAAGAGTGATGGCCATGGAGCAAGAGTGATGGCCATGGAGTTTTTATATATCGTGGACGCGGCACCATCTCTTTCAAACTAAACCTGACAATGTATAGCGGTCTACATCGGTGCATGGACCAATTTTGTCGTTGCCCCTGAAGAGCTACTAGTGAAGTTTATGATGTAAAAATAAAGACGGAAGAAACAACCACAATTCAAATTCGGATCTATGCATGTTGTGTGTTGATCTTTTTTTAGATATATAATAAGAATCAACGACCTTCACCTCAACAGAGGGTCCGCACCTCTTATTACATACAAGAAATCTGACTCACAACCATCATGCAGTATGAGAACTACAACTAGCGCAAAAAATTAAACAGTGATAAGATTTGTGAACCGCCATCTGAAACCGGCAAAGATCTCTATGACCACCGACTCCAGTGTGCGGCACACATCATTCACCATTGCCTTGTCCAGTTCATGTTGTTGCAGTTGTGCCCAGAAAAGCGGCACCAATAAATCCCTCTGTAAAGTACCTGTAAATAGGTTTTGAGTGAACATGATCCAAACACCAATATCGTTTCTACTAAACCATATAACCCAACACATAGCGTCCACCCACGACAAAAGGATTTGTGAAGATAGATGACGATGAACTTGGCATGGCTTTGGTTACCGGTCTAAACTTGATATGCCAACGGGGTAACCTAGGTTGGTTTAATTTTAGCTTTTTTTTACGATTTTCATTTAAGTTTGGATATAGAGTATAAACTAAAAGATATATGTGTTTTGTTGTCTAGATGAGTGTGAGTATGAGTTTTAGAGCTAGGTTGTTTGCTCCAATCCTTTATCTGTGTATAATTTTAGTTTTTTACCATTTAGATGTGGAGGGGGGCGGGCAGACATTTAATTACGTGAAAACTGTTGTTTATATATAGTAGAGATTTCCTATACATTATCGTGCCTTGTCGTTAAAGTACGGTGCATCGTCCTACGCGGAGTACGGTGCCATTTTGTGTCGAACGGCTCTAGTTCCACTCCAAAATACTAGTACTACGACGTATTTCTCTAGGGTATACATGTGCTGTATACCCCATCCCCTGCATATCTCTAAGAACATTGATTCGTCAGTAATACAAATCTGCGAGGCCACAGCGATTAATTAATTTCTAGATATCCGTCCACGGCCGATCAACGGATATTCTTTTCAGGAATTTACGTTCTCGTTTAGTAGTATTCCCCATGCCGCGCTGTGATTTGGGTTCCGCGCATTTATGGTCGCTTGAAACTGTCATGCTCGGCTGCGGACAGGCCTGGTGGTCCTCGATCGCCGCAGTAGCGTCTCTCGCAAGTCTCTCTTCCGTGGCGCTGCACGTACGTACGTACTGTACGTACGTAGGGCCTTTAGTTTTCTTCTACGTACGCGTTGCATCACACGCAGAAGAAAAAGTAGGAGATGAGATGACCGCAACTGATAGATATATTGGCCGCTGGCTGTTGCTAACCATAACCGGCCCCTAATATAATCTGATGGGCGCTTTTGTCGATTTTGCCTTGAATCACGACGTCAGTTCCGGCTGGTTTTTATTTGCGTGCCGGCGATCTCTCGATCTGGTTATATTTATACTAGGTGAGTGCCCGTGCGTTGCAACGGAGACATATAATATCATGGTAACTTATGTACATCTAGACAGGGTTAGGTAATACATGAAAACAAACGATATATATATTATCTTCAATCTTAATATCTTATAAGTATGTGCCCGTGCATTGCAGCGGAACATAAATTTACATAAATTGACGAGCCTCTAATGGCTTAGAGCCCTAGTGACAGGCGACGCGAGCACAATGGTAATGGGAACCCTCATGGGGAACAGTGCCTTGTTGCAGAGGAGCGCGAGTCCGAGCGAGCCACCACTTCACGCCTTGAGCTCCATCGTCCTGTTGTGAGGATGCATTTGCCACGAGCTCCCTATATAAAACGGGTTGTTCAGATCATAATAACTAAAACAATGGTGTGCCAAAAATTTTACTACTATGCTTAAAGACTCAGACAATACTCAGAAAGCTAACAAATATCCTTATCCAATTGCCTCATTCTTGATGGCAGAAAAAATATAGATCAAGCAAGCATATTAAGATTATAGTATTGGCACAATTACGCTTTCAAGATAATAACAAACCATATGTGTAGCTCAAGGTGTCTTGGCGGTAGGCACATACAGAAGCGTGGCCTCAGACCCTCAGTGCATTAGAAACATGGAATGGTAACGGTGCCATGGGAATGGTAATGTTCGCCCAATACGAGGTATCCTGAAGCTTTTCATCTTCAAATCTGACGCTATCCACCTTAATCCGTTGAAATTTAGTCACAGTCTTGAGCTAAAGTAGATAAACAAAACAGAAATTTATCACAATATTGATGGTGTTGGTCAAACAGACATATAATGCCTACTTCAACTGGTTTGACAGATATTAGCAAGAGCGGTATTGATTTATTACCGTTTGTAATGAGTTGGAGTGTCAAAAACTTACTCATTTGAGTTGGAGTCAAAGCGATGATCAGCTGATAAAAAAGTACCTTTGATCCTAAGTAGATTCTCGTATGCAATGTGAATCACCGACAGATGCTAGTCACAACCCACTCATCTATTATCACAAATGTCAGCTGAAACAGTGAAGAATTAGGTCTCAGAAATATTGAAACATGAAAAGGCAGTTAACAAAGAATATTCTGAGTCTACAATAATGAATAAAAAATTGAGCAATCAGTTATATTTGACGTTGCAACCATATCTTGCCTGCGCACCTCAGGCGTGTTGACTGTTGACGACGCAATTGAGGACGGTGGGGAAGCTACTATTGCCGACCGCACCTTGATCGTGGGCATCTCGATCCCAACCCTACACCAATCAAATGTGCACGCGCTGAGATCGAAAGAAATTGAGAACGCACGCGCTGAAATCTGAATGTCTTTTACGTCTAAGCTGATAAAAGACTGAGCGATATAGAGTAGCCTTACTGGTGAGTTCTTTATCTCCTGCAAAAACTCAAAAAGTGCTGCATCAGCTTGCTGCCTTATCTCATGGCTGGAATCACTCAGCATATTGAATAAACCTGTTGTGGTGTTGATAGAAAGGTTGTTGAGCGATCAATAGAAGTATAAAATTAATGCACTTGGAAAAAGGGAGGGATTACCATCGAGAAAATCAGGAAGGAAACCAAGCATGTCAATATCAGGAACACTGTCTAACATTGTTATCCACCCCACCAAAAATTGTCTTACATAAGGATTCAGCACATTCATGCGCTCTCTCAAAAGCGGTATGAATTCTTCTATGCTAAAGAGCAAAAGCAAGATATGGGTCCAATCAGAAATCAACATTGACATTAAAACAATTAAACAAGCAAGCCACTAATAAGGAAAAGGCAAATCATACACGGCATACCTGAACTGGTCACTCTCGGTTACGATATCCTGGTTGATATAGTTATATTATCAGGGATAATTAAGAAGAGAAACAAGGACAAGTTGTAGACATATGAGTACAGTCCAGGTGAATATACCTTGACAAGCCTGTCAAGAAGGTGAGCTGCACTTTGTACATTAGCATCGGAATCTACAGAAAGCTTGCATAAAGCATCAAATTTTTTGTTGAAGTAGATGATGAAATCCCCTCTTACAACCTAAAGATAGAAAATCAGTTAGTGTAAAGCAAACATACAAACAAACAACATATTGGAATTGAGAGTTTAACATGAACATACACAAGGAACAACAGAAGCTGGACAAACCTTTTTTATCCAGTGGACAATTGTTGCTCCATTCTGAGAGAGCTCATCCAAAGATTTGCAGTACGCAAGCATGGGATCACCCAGAAGCTAGAAGTCATGGCCCCTAAGCTTGAAGTGTTGGCCGTATGTGATGCCATGAAGGCATATATCTCTGCCCCAAACCTCTCCGTGGTAAGTTGGGACAGTGACACTGGCTACAACCCTCTGTGCCACCACTTTGCCAATGCTGCCCGTCACCTCCGCCTGCTACACTTGGGCTCAAAGTGTGTATCCGCTTCCCTGATGCGTCAATTCGATGAAGTTGATGTGCTGAAGCTGAAGTTGAACCTCCTCAATTTTAAGGTGCGTTGTTAGAAGCCATATATTTTTCTGATCTTGTTATCACATTATTTGTCATGGTGGCAGGGAACAGAGGCATACACAAATTTATTGAATGAAACGGCTGCACTACCCAAGTGTGAGGAATTAAAGTTACGAGTGTCATTAAGGGCTTACCGCCACAACTTTGCATCAATCATGTTTCATATCTTAAGGAGCTGCAGCAATACAAGGAGGATTTCGATAAAGGTCGATTCTGGCATGGTAATATCCATACTTCATGCTTCTGCAAATGTGTCCTTTAATTGATGGCTTGGTTCAAGGCAACTTTAGCCTTCTCTGATTTTTTTTTGTGGGGGGAGGACCGGGGTAAGACCTTAATGGTTACTAAAAAATAACTAATCATATGACATAGGCAACTTTCGACCTAAATTATTCTTTGCATTCAGATTTCAGACACTAATATGTTATATGCACTGGTGGGGCTGCGTGTAGCTAGAGTGGAGCTGCGTGTTTTTTTTATGAAGACGGAAATAATAAGAAAACTCACTTTTTCCCCCACGCTCCCGCCATGGTGTCCGACCAAGAGATTGCCAGTTGCGTCGAGTCTGTCCTCCGAGGCTCTGCCGATGGGCCCGGGGAGGTCTCGCTCGCCGTCATGCTGCAGCAGGCGGAGGCCACGCTCGGCGTCGACCTCTCCCACAAGGCGGGCTTTATCCGCGACCAGCTGGACCTCTTCTTCGGCCCGCGCCTCCAACCGCTGACCACGCCACAACCGATGCCTCCCCCGCCTCAGGCCGTCGTTGCCCCCATAGACGTCGTGCCTCAGCCTCAGCATCAGCATCAGGTTCTGCCGCAGGCACCGCCTTCGGCTCAGTAGATGCAGCCGCAGCCGCAGCAGCTCGCGCCGCTTCAGCCACAGCTCATGTTCCAGACCATTCACCAGCTCCCCGCCATCGCTCCCGTCCGCGCCGCCGGTCGTGCCAGCCATGGCGTTCTACCTGCCGCCGCCGCCGCTCGCCTTTCGCTACACCATCGACCTTGCTGGGGCCGCCACGGGTGGGACCGTCTCCTTCCAGCAGTCGGCCCCTGGGGCTGGGGGCACCGCTTCCCCCACCGCTGCACCACAGGTCACCGGCGACAACAAGGAAATGTGAGTTGTTGATGGAATTAGGGTTTGCGTTCTGCGGATTTTGGTGATTTGTATGTACTCTGTCGCCTGCTCCTGCGGGATCTGCAATGCCTCCGCAAGGATGGAAGGTGAGCGTTGGGGGTTCCGCGAGGATGGAAGGTGAGCATTGGCGGAGCGCGGCTACGGGATGCGGGGCTGCGCGGATGATGGAAAGAGGGCGGCTGCGGGATGCGGGGGAGGGTTCGGCCGCGGGCGGTTGCGGGGCGGCAGAACGTGCACCGGGGGGATTGTGTGGACGCCTACAGTACTCACATAATTAGTAGTAGAGATTTGTAAGAACAAAGCACAAGGAGATAACACAACCTGGAAGAAGACTGATGTTAGAGCCATGCAGTATCCATATAGGTCAAAGGAAAAATCTCCAAGTGCTGCAATGAGGACACCAGTGTCGGTGCAGATAACTGAAAGAATGACCTAAAACAATTTTGAATTGATCAGGATGTGGTAAACAACAATAGTAATAAATATCTGTTAGTTCCTAGGAAGAAACAATGCAATGCATTTCCCTAAAGTTTGATTTTTAAGTTGCAAATGAGGAAATTTCAAAACAAGAATGTAGAGCATATCATGAGTGTCAGTTACATTGTCAATGCCTTTTGCAATACCTAAAGTGCTTGCATAAATTTTTACTGGAAAACATGGCCACCAGAAGACAAGCACTGATATTGACCTAGAATATTAAGATCTATTGACAGGAATGTTGAGAAGTAGGATTTACACTACCCAGTAAGGCTAGAATTCTCATAAACCTTGATAAGCTATATCCACACTTATCTGATTTCATGACTGAATAGTTGAGCTTGGAGAAGCTTGATAGATTTTGCAAGCATCAATTAGAGACAGTGAGGGTTGTATAGTTTAAGTAATAAATGTACTGTATGTTAAAGGAAGTGCAAAATAGAGTAAAGACCTATGTCAGTGGCTTCCCCTTTCCCCGCATGCACCCAGCCACCAACGCAGCAAGGGGAGTGATCCTTTTGATTGCAATATACATTGGGATGTTAACCCCTTTCAAGCTTGCTAGAGCAAATCCCACAATTGCATTGTATAAAATTGACACTGGAAGAAGTTTCTTCGCGGTTATCAAGCTAAAGTCTTTTTGTTTAGACATTCCTAGAACTTGACCAAAATGTATCAGAAGTGCCGTTGCTATTTGCTGCAGAAAGTAACGGAGAAATTGAACAAAACCATCAGATTTAGTCAAACATAGAAGCATGCAATACTTTCCCGGCCGTGATGCTCAGCAATACCTGTAAAGTGAGGAGGGTCATGGAGTGAACATACTGCATAAGAACCGCTTTGTTCACGAAAACCATTGTGTCACACCCGGTTTTAGAAGGCAAACCGAATGCGAACCATGTACGTGCCAGGATCAGTTATTCACGTACACAGCAGTTACATAATATGGACATCATCACACAGTGCTCAAAATAGTATTAATAAGGGAAATAGTCGATTACATCATACGTCTGAGACGTCCATATAGTTCTTACAATAAATCAAAGTGCGGAAAAGAAACGTAGATAACGCGGCCTTCACAGGCAGACGACTGGGGGTTGCCGCTAACCCACACCTAGAACTCGTCGTAATCTTGGAACTCCTGGAAGTCTCCTTCCACAGCTTCGTCTTCGCCTGAGCAGTGGTTGCAATGCTGACAACCTGGGGGGGGGGTTTGGTGTGTAGAGCAAGGGTGAGTACACATCAACATACTCAGCAAGTATCCTGTTTGGCTGTAGTGGACTAGCTTTATGTGGGGATAAGTCAAGCAGTTGCTTTTAGTTGGTCAGATTATTATTTACTAGTAGAAAGCCAAGTTTTAGCATTACCCAAGTTATTAACCCAATGTATCCTTTCCAAACGGAAAGAATACCACTTACCAGCACCATAATCATAACCAGAACCATCAATCTCATAACCACCTGTACCACAATGTCTCTGATCAAGTACCACTAATCACTGGAGCTCCCTTGGCCGCTCATAACCGCGAGCACGGCTGATATATCAGTTTCATAACACTCTGCAGAGGTTGTGCACTTTACCCACAAGCCGTGATTCCCTCTTGCCTCGGGCCGATCAAACCCTTAAACACTACCAAGGTGAATAGGCAGGGTTTCACTACGTAGCCTTTACAAAGATTCCCCGGGGCTGTAGCCACCCGTTAGGTTTCCTAAATGCACCGCACTCCTCCCCAAGGGGCGAACCCAAACTTGGCAGAGCGAGCCGCATACACCGAGCCCCATTGACGGCACGACGGCTAAGTGAACTACACCCCGGATCCTCTAATTATTCAGCTAAGGGCACCCCATTCCACCCTCATGGTTGCACTGTTTTCCCGGGCGGTCATCCATAGAACAGGTCCTTACGGAGAGGCACTCGAGAAACCGCTCGAGTCCCCTTGAAAACCACAAGTATAATCATAAAGAAGAACGGGAAAACAGCGTATCATAGATAATCACATCATGTTCATTGATTAGAGTTGAGCAATAGCATCAGACTAAGTAGTAATAATCCGACCCAAATAGGTAAACAAGGACATGGATAACAAAAGCTAGTCAATCCTTAGGTATAAATGTGTAATGCGGGAGGTGAATTAAAGAATGAATAGGACATAGATAGGTCAAAGGACACTTGCCTCCACCAAACGACTGCTGCTCAGGGGCTTCTCCTGCAAATTCCTCGGGCTCTTCGACCGGATCGTTCTCTATGCGAGCGCAAACATACATACATCCATCCACACATTTAATACAAAAGAACAGTACACCATACAAGATAACAAATAAAGTGAATATGCACCAAGTATGACATTCGATAACGCATTTGTTATGGTTAGAAAGAAACGGGAAAGGTCTCGCAGGGGGTTAAATCTTATGCACTAATGACACAATTGGTTTTTAACAAAATAATTCTGTTATATATATTTATATATACTGATGGAAACCTAATCACTTTTAGTTGATCAACATTGCACAGGGTAAACAATTAACTACGTGAATCAATAACATAACGGAATTTCAAATTAAACTTCCTATTTTCCCATAGCATGAACAGTGATTAGCCTACTTAAAATACAGTAATTATGATCACAGAAAGTAAATAAAATAAAATAAAAAAAATAAAAAAAAAACAGAGGGGGGGCGGTTGAACCGGCCCTAGGGCGGTTGAACCGGCCCTAGGCGGGGCGTCCGAGCGGCCGAGCCGGCCGAGCCGGCCGAGCCGGCCATGGGGGCGCGCGCGGGGGGGGGGGGGCCGGGGGCGCAGCCAAGGGGCCGAGCGGGCGGGGTGGGGCGGGCGGCCGAACCGGCCATGGGGCCGAGCGGCGAGAGGAAGGGGAGGGAGGAGAGGGGGAGGGAGGAGAGGGAGGAGGGGGGGGGCTTACCGGCGTCGGGGATCGACGGCGAGGGGCGGCCGGCGGCAGGGGGCGGCGGCGGCTACCTAGGGCAGGGGGCGGGTAGGGGGTAGGGGCGGCGGCCTAGGTGGGGAGGGAGAAAATGAGGGGGGAGAGGGAGAGGGTTAGGGGATAAGGGAAAGAGAGGGGGGGCGGCTGGGCCTATTGGGCCCAAGGGGGGGCGCCAGGGGGCGGCTGGGCCGGCCGGGGTCGGCCCAGGGCGCGGGAGAGAGAGAGAGAGGGGAGAGAGAAAGAGAGAGAGAAAAGAGAAAGAAAGATCTTCTCTTCATTTTCGAAATCCGATCTTTCTACATGCATGCATTTGCACTTTCAAAGCAATCGAAAGAAATGCAAGGTTCGGCATGGTGCATCAAACAATATAAAGTATTTAGGGTTTTCTTACACGGGAAATCCAAACCGAATCCCGCTAGAACTTTGGAAAAGGTCAAGGTTTAGCGAGGAAAAAAAGAAAAGGAAAAGGTAACGCCCGAATTTTGGCGAGTAAAGAAAAGAAAAAAATTCAACTGCAAAATTCGGGGCGTTACAAACCTATCCCCCTTAAAAGAATCTCGCCCTCGAGATTCAGGGCTGGCTAGCAAAGAGCTCCGGGTACTTGGCCATCAGATCATCTTCACGCTCCCAGGTTGCTTCTTCCTCAGAGTGGTGACTCCATCTGACTTTGCACATTCTGACGGTCTTCCTTCGGGTGACTCTATCTGCAACCTCAAGGATCTGAGCTGGCTTCTCAACATAGGTCAAGTCCTCCTGGACTTCCAGACCTTCCACTGGCAACTGCTCTTCCGGCACACGCAAGCACTTCTTCAACTGAGACACATGAAAGACATTATGCACAGCAGACAAATTCTCTGGCAAACTGAGCTGATAAGCCACTTCTCCTCGTCTTGCAAGAATCTGATACGGACCAATGTAGCGGGGTGCTAGCTTGCCTTTGACTCCGAATCTTCTGACTCCTCTGATCGGTGACACTTTCAGATAGACAAAGTCTCCGACTTCGAAACTCAGCTCTCTTCTTCTTGTGTCTGCATAGCTTCGCTGCCTCGATTGCGCTATCTTCAGATTCTCTCGAACCATCTTGATGTTCTCTTCGGCTTCGAGCAAAATGTCTGGCCCAAACACTTGCTTCTCTCCAGGCTGATCCCATTGCAACGGAGTTCTGCAACTCCTTCCATACAGCGCTTGAAACGGTGACATCTTCAAACTGGCCTGATAACTGTTGTTATAGGAAAACTCCGCATAAGGCAATCGCTTGTCCCATCCGGACTGATCTTGCAACGCACAGGCTCTCAACATATCTTCAAGGATTTGATTGGTTCTTTCAGTCTGACCATCTGTCTGCGGGTGATAAGCTGAACTGAAATTCAGATGCGTGCCCAAGGCTTCATGCAACTGCTGCCAGAAATGAGAGGTGAACTGCGTTCCTCGGTCTGACACTATCTTCTTTGGCACACCATGAAGACAAACGATCCGAGACATATACAATTCTGCCAATATTGCACTGTTGTAGTTGGTCTTGACAGGTATGAAGTGGGCTGACTTGGTCAAGCGGTCCACTACTACCCAAATGGAATCGTAGCCGGCTCGAGTGCGAGGCAATCCGACTATGAAATCCATACCAATTTCATCCCATTTCCACTGAGGGATCTGCAACGGTTGCAACAATCCAGCTGGTCTCTAGTGTTCTGCCTTAATTCTTCGACAACTATCGCACATAGCCACATGCTCTGCGATTTCTCTTTTCATTCCGTACCACCAGAATTTCTTCTTCAGATCCTGATACATCTTCTCACTGCCAGGGTGAATCGAATAAGCTGTCTCATGAGCTTCCTTGAGAATCAACTCCCGAATGGACTGGACATTGGGAACACACAAGCGGTCTTTGAACCATATCACGCCTTCTGCATCCTCTCGAAAATCTTTGCTTTTGCCTTCTAGAATCAGTCGCCGGATCTCACTGATTTTCTCATCATTCTTCTGCGCTTCTTTGATTTCGCGCTCCAAGGTAGGTTCCAACTCAACTGGTCGAACAGATCTTCTATTCTGGGCAAGGGATACTTGTTCTTGATCGTGACTTCATTCAAAGCTCGGTAATCAATACACATCCTCTTGGTGCCATCTTTCTTCTCCACAAACAAGACAGGGGCGGCCCAAGGCGAGGTGCTTGGCCGGATGTAACCTTTCTCTGACAGCTCATCAATCTGCTTCTTAAGCTCAACCAACTCTGGTCCAGATATTCTGTAAGCTCTCTTAGAGATGGGGGCGGTTCCAGGAAGAAGCTCTATAGCAAACTCAACTTTCCGCTCTGGTGGCATACCCGGTAAATCCTTTGGAAACACATCTGGGAATTCAGACACAACCTTGATACTCTCAATTGGGTCTGCTTCACTGCTATCGACAGCCATCTGATAACAACTTCCTTTCTTTGGCTCAGGCGGGACTAACTCGGTCACCACTTCCTCTCCTAGTGGGGACACCAACTTGATTGTCCTTTTATCACAACTGATAACTGCCTGATACTTATCTAACCAATTCATCCCTAGGATGACATCTATTCCCTGAGTACCCATTACTATAAGGTTGGCGGGAAACGCTATCCCCCTTATTTTCACACTTATATTCAAACAAATGCTATCGGCTCGAATTCTACCACCGGCTGAGTCAATTTGAATAGGGGTTGACATGGTAGTAGTTGGAAGATTATGTGCTTCTACCCATGATGCAGTAATGAAAGAATGTGTTGCTCCAGTATCAAATAACACTTCTGCAATATGGGAGTCGACTGGGAACATACCTACTATCATGTCGGGGGTCTCCTGAACTGCTTCAGCCTCCAAGTGATTCAATCTTCCATGATTATAGCGCGGCTGAGGGCGATTGCCTGCTCCAGGCTGAGGCACATTCTGCTTTGCTGGGGCATTGGGGCCTGACTGCTGCTGGGCTGCCTTCTTCGGACATTGCATCACCCAGTGGCCTTGCTCTCCACAGTGGAAACATGCCCTGTTTCCAACCTGAGCTGGTGCTGCCTGACTGTTCTGCTGATTTGCTGGGGCAGGAAGACGAGGTGCTTGCTGATTCTGCTTTTGAAACTGACCTCCTGACTGATTGCTCTGACGGTTCTGGTACTGATGCTGAGGATACTGCCTTTGGAACTGCTGATACTGCTGACGCTGCTGATGCTGCTGAGGTGGACGCTGGTTCTGCCTGAACTGCTGAGGTTGATTGCCTGAGAAACGGGGACGGCTGCTGCTTCCAGGCTGGGGTCCACTGATCTTGCGCTTACGATCTTCCATCTCCTTACGCTTCCTTTCTGTCATGATTGCTCTGTCAATCAGGTGCTGGAATGTCGGGAAGGTGTGATTCATCAGCTGATACTGCAGAGGGTCAACCAAGCCTCTCAGAAAACGGTATTGTCGCTTGGCGTCGGTGTTGACATCTTCGGGAGCGTAGCGAGACAACTGCAGAAACCTGTCCCGATACTCACTGACAGACGATGACCCTTGCTTAAGGGCCAGGAACTCCTCCTTCTTCACTGTCATCAGACCTGCAGGCACATGGTACTGACGAAAGCTACCTCTGAATTCTTCCCAGGTGATGGTGTCGGGGTTGGCATGGGTGGCGAGGTAAGACTCCCACCATGATTGGGCTGCTCCTCTCAACAGACGGGGACCATACAGAACTTTCCCCCTGTCATCGCACTGAGCGGTATGCAACTCCCGCTCCACAGTGCGCAGCCAATCTTCAGCATCCATGGGGTCAGAAGAGTGAGCGAACGTTGGTGGATGACCTCTCATGAATTCAGCACGCTTGTCTCTAGGCATCTGAGGCATCTGAGGCTGGGGTGGTGCTTGCTGCTGTTGCTGCTGCTGCTGCTGCTGAATGGCGGCCAGAGTCTGACCGATGGCTTGAACTGCCTGAGTCTGCATCAGAAACATCTGCTCGATCGACATCGGGGGCGGGGGCGGCAGGTGCTGCTGCTGGGGCACCTCATCCTGCGGAGCGGCTCGCTCCTGCTGAGCACGCCTTCCTCCTCTACGCCTGTTCTCTGACATCTGCAGAACGCAACCACACATCAGAACTGATCTGGCAAAGCTTGCAGCATAAGAAAAGAGTATAGAATTCTCCAACAGCACTGAACAGATGAGCATCTTCACTGATCTCCAACACAGACCACACAGCTTCTCAGATAAAAAGGAAAGGAGAATAATGGGTTTCCCAACTATATAACTAACTTTATTGACATAGTATGTAAACCAAAATGCAGGGGATACCCACACTCTGGTGACAATCATTACAAAGATCCAAACCAACCATGGTTCATCATGACAAGCATAAATGCACAGGATATAGCAAACTGCCCTGTCTAACTAAAACTAACTAAGACCGAGACTAACGCTAAGACTGAAGCTTCCATGTATATATTTATTTCGTGTTAATTACAAGATCCAACTCTAACGATCTATGGTTCTAGATTGATCTTGGTCTTGCAGGCGGGATTGCCATAAGACTGGTGTCCACGCTGAGGTGAGCGGTACGGGTGCTGAGTCCCAACGGGAGCGGGGGAACCACCGTCCAGATAACGACGTTCCGCGCGCTCAGCCCGCAACAGGGCGATCTCAGCACGAGCCCTACTCAGCTCGTCTAATGCATGGTCCAGCTCCGTGTTTAGCACGGCGGCTAGGTTGACTGTGCTGCTCAACCTAGGATTGCCCTCACCGACAGGTGAGACAATCACGCCTCCTGTGCTGCCAGATGAACGGCGGGGGTAATACTTCAGGTCAAGACCGTCAGCTGCCCCACCGAAAACCGAGCAGTAGTGCGAAAGCGCACGCCGTGCAGCATCTTGCATGGCTGCCTCAGCTGAGTCCCGCTCAGAGATAGAATAGTGCTCTGAACAGGCCTCTGCACCCTGGAGACTGTCCTCCGGGCAGCGCACCAAGCAAGTTGCCTCCCAGCGGTCCGGGTAGACCCCGCGACTGTGCTGGTAGACCACACAGCGATACTCGACGGACCAAGTATGCCGGTCAAATGCCCGACGTAGCAGGGTGTCGAGCGCATCATGGAAGTGACACCCGCGAGCAGCGTCGCGAGTGATGGGTCGAGCAACCCATCCTTCCGGCTCAGGGTTAGCAGAGAAGTCGGTGTCGTGGCTCGAGCTGTCGTCGCCATCTCCGTCGTCTGGGTCTCCTCCAGCAGCTACTCCAGAGGCTGGGGCGCCCAGTGGTGGTGCAGGGGGCGGCTCCAGAGGAAGCACAGGGGAGCAGCTCCTCACAGACTCTATCTCCTGGTGGAGCGAGAGGGAAGAGCTCTGCTGCTCCTGTCGTCGACGCTCCTGCTCCTCACGCAGGCGGTGGTGTAGTCTCTCCAAGTGGCTGGACTGTCCGGCCACGGGACGGCGAAGCGGACGCTCAGCAAGGCGGGAGGGTAAGAAGGGGATGACTGACTTTCGTGCAGTGTGTCTAAGTCGAGCCATCTACAAAAGACATCGCAAGCAAAAGGGTGAGAACAGAATTAATATGACCAGCAAGTAATGAATCATAAATAGATGAAGGATTAGAATAAAACATGATTTTCAGCAAGGTATTATATATAGTAGAACATAGGTTTGGTCAGTAGGACCAACTTTTGAAGGGATATCAAAGTCAAGGAAGAGACAGAGGTCTATAATCCTTAGAACGACCATTCTACTCTAGGTTAGCGGTCCTACAGTCAGCACGGCTTTGATACCACTTATGTCACACCCGGTTTTAGAAGGCAAACCGAATGCGAACCATGTACGTGCCAGGATCAGTTATTCACGTACACAGCAGTTACATAATATGGACATCATCACACAGTGCTCAAAATAGTATTAATAAGGGAAATAGTCGATTACATCATACGTCTGAGACGTCCATATAGTTCTTACAATAAATCAAAGTGCGGAAAAGAAACGTAGATAACGCGGCCTTCACAGGCAGCCGACTGGGGGTTGCCGCTAACCCACACCTAGAACTCGTCGTAATCTTGGAACTCCTGGAAGTCTCCTTCCACAGCTTCGTCTTCGCCTGAGCAGTGGTTGCAATGCTGACAACCTGGGGGGGGGTTTGGTGTGTAGAGCAAGGGTGAGTACACATCAACATACTCAGCAAGTATCCTGTTTGGCTGTAGTGGACTAGCTTTATGTGGGGATAAGTCAAGCAGTTGCTTTTAGTTGGTCAGATTATTATTTACTAGTAGAAAGCCAAGTTTTAGCATTACCCAAGTTATTAACCCAATGTATCCTTTCCAAACGGAAAGAATACCACTTACCAGCACCATAATCATAACCAGAACCATGAATCTCATAACCACCTGTACCACAATGTCTCTGATCAAGTACCACTAATCACTGGAGCTCCCTTGGCCGCTCATAACCGCGAGCACGGCTGATATATCAGTTTCATAACACTCTGCAGAGGTTGTGCACTTTACCCACAAGCCGTGATTCCCTCTTGCCTCGGGCCGATCAAACCCTTAAACACTACCAAGGTGAATAGGCAGGGTTTCACTACGTAGCCTTTACAAAGATTCCCCGGGGCTGTAGCCACCCGTTAGGTTTCCTAAATGCACCGCACTCCTCCCCAAGGGGCGAACCCAAACTTGGCAGAGCGAGCCGCATACACCGAGCCCCATTGACGGCACGACGGCTAAGTGAACTACACCCCGGATCCTCTAATTATTCAGCTAAGGGCACCCCATTCCACCCTCATGGTTGCACTGTTTTCCCGGGCGGTCATCCATAGAACAGGTCCTTACGGAGAGGCACTCGAGAAACCGCTCGAGTCCCCTTGAAAACCACAAGTATAATCATAAAGAAGAACGGGAAAACAGCGTATCATAGATAATCACATCATGTTCATTGATTAGAGTTGAGCAATAGCATCAGACTAAGTAGTAATAATCCGACCCAAATAGGTAAACAAGGACATGGATAACAAAAGCTAGTCAATCCTTAGGTATAAATGTGTAATGCGGGAGGTGAATTAAAGAATGAATAGGACATAGATAGGTCAAAGGACACTTGCCTCCACCAAACGACTGCTGCTCAGGGGCTTCTCCTGCAAATTCCTCGGGCTCTTCGACCGGATCGTTCTCTATGCGAGCGCAAACATACATACATCCATCCACACATTTAATACAAAAGAACAGTACACCATACAAGATAACAAATAAAGTGAATATGCACCAAGTATGACATTCGATAACGCATTTGTTATGGTTAGAAAGAAACGGGAAAGGTCTCGCAGGGGGTTAAATCTTATGCACTAATGACACAATTGGTTTTTAACAAAATAATTCTGTTATATATATTTATATATACTGATGGAAACCTAATCACTTTTAGTTGATCAACATTGCACAGGGTAAACAATTAACTACGTGAATCAATAACATAACGGAATTTCAAATTAAACTTCCTATTTTCCCATAGCATGAACAGTGATTAGCCTACTTAAAATACAGTAATTATGATCACAGAAAGTAAATAAAATAAAATAAAAAAAAATAAAAAAAAAACAGAGGGGGGGGCGGTTGAACCGGCCCTAGGGCGGTTGAACCGGCCCTAGGCGGGGCGTCCGAGCGGCCGAGCCGGCCGAGCCGGCCGAGCCGGCCATGGGGGCGCGCGCGGGGGGGGGGGGGGGGGGCCGGGGGCGCAACCAAGGGGCCGAGCGGGCGGGGTGGGGCGGGCGGCCGAACCGGCCATGGGGCCGAGCGGCGAGAGGAAGGGGAGGGAGGAGAGGGGGAGGGAGGAGAGGGAGGAGGGGGGGGGGGCTTACCGGCGTCAGGGATCGACGGCGAGGGGCGGCCGGCGGCAGGGGGCGGCGGCGGCTACCTAGGGCAGGGGGCGGGTAGGGGGTAGGGGCGGCGGCCTAGGTGGGGAGGGAGAAAATGAGGGGGGAGAGGGAGAGGGTTAGGGGATAAGGGAAAGAGAGGGGGGGGCGGCTGGGCCTATTGGGCCCAAGGGGGGGGGCGCCAGGGGGCGGCTGGGCCGGCCGGGGTCGGCCCAGGGCGCGGGAGAGAGAGAGAGAGGGGAGAGAGAAAGAGAGAGAGAAAAGAGAAAGAAAGATCTTCTCTTCATTTTCGAAATCCGATCTTTCTACATGCATGCATTTGCACTTTCAAAGCAATCGAAAGAAATGCAAGGTTCGGCATGGTGCATCAAACAATATAAAGTATTTAGGGTTTTCTTACACGGGAAATCCAAACCGAATCCCGCTAGAACTTTGGAAAAGGTCAAGGTTTAGCGAGGAAAAAAAGAAAAGGAAAAGGTAACGCCCGAATTTTGGCGAGTAAAGAAAAGAAAAAAATTCAACTGCAAAATTCGGGGCGTTACACATTGCCATAGATGCGACTCCATAGGAAAAGGCGGAAGCTAAACTGCATAGGGAAATGGACAGAACTTCAAATACATTGAAATCTGAATCTGGTCTGACCCAGTAGCTCTTCCTTCTACCTTTTGATTGTGCCATGCTTAGGGCCACCAAATCAAGCTACCAAATCAAGCTGACATCCATTTCTTTAGTTCTGCCGTACAGTTAATTGCACGTAAAACTGTAATGTGACATTTTAGAGACAATTTCACCTTAAAAGGCCTTAAAACATTTAAATTAGGCCAGGAAGCTAAAAAGCAGCAAATAAAGTGATTTCCTCATGACTATCAAATTGAACACATAGATGGTAGCCCATTCATTTTGTTTTAGTACAGATCAAGAAACCCTAAAGTACCACCAGATTCATCAACTTTTTTCTAAACTGCACAATATGATAAACATCACTCTAGTTAATTTGTGTGTTGGGAAAACACCCTTGTTTCAGACTGCACTTGGAAATGAATAACAATTCATTAAAATTAACTCAGATTCCACTATGGTATCAAACAAAATACATATTCATATATATTGGTAGACAAACGTGGATAATATATACCTTACTGACCACAATAGTGATGTTCTTAGCCAAAACTTCATTTGAAAGAACAAAAGCACTTACTCTGTCAGTACCTAAGAGAGAACGGCTAGAAGATGGGTGACCAATATTTGCTTATTGCTCTGCATCAAATATTGTAATGAGTATGCCATGTCGAACTATGGAACTTAGAAAAGCATCATACATGCAGTTGTAGCTGAAAAGAAAAAGAAAGGAAGGAACATTAAGCCATGGGAAATTATACTGAACTCATGCCAATTCACTACTTAAAATAGAATAGCACTGAGGCAGAAATGTTGATCGTAAGCTATTCGATTTGATTGAACTATATCATGGTTTATAAAATTAATGACACATACTTAGTGCAATGGGGGCCATGAAACCATGTAGGAATAAGTCGACCATTGAGGAAAGGACATGGAAATGATAAAGGCCCGACAGACGTGCCTGGTTCATAGTTTCTCAACTACAACATCTGACGCTCATATCAATGTTTCGCAAGAAATTGAATGTGTTAAAGGGGTGACCTAATCTGAAAGGGAGGCCAGGGAAAATGTACAGTAATTGCAAAAATAAATTATGTGCGAGCTAATTGAGTAGACTACACAAATGCATGGAAAGATCTGGGTAGTATGTATTAAACATTGGAGACATAACAATCCAGCATCAGTGATAGAGTGAGGAAAAAGGGTAGGAGCAAGAGACGTGTACCCTGAGAAGCCTATAATTGGGCTCGAATTTCTTGGCTGCATCGAGGTTGTCGTAGATGCGGCTAAACCTATGGACTTCCCGCCTCAAGTGGACATGTTGCCTAAAAAGTGGATGTAGAACTTGAAGACGATAATGCAGTTTGGGTCCTTCACCTCATACATGTTAGCCAACTTCTCCCTCAGCTCCACCCACATGCATGGCGACAACGTGTGTAGGCATCGTGACAGCATTTGAACGGGGAGAAGGGGATGGTGCTGCGGCTCGCACCAGCACGTCGGTAGTATTTTAGAGAGGGGCAGGGGGTATGGCAACAACGCGCGCAGGCATCGCGATGGCGTTTGAGCGAGGAGAAGGGGATGGCCATCTGGCGCACACCAGCACGACAACAACATTTTAGGAAGAGGGGCAAGGGCATGGCGACGACGCACGCACGCATCACTTTGAGCGAGGAGAAGAGGGTGGTCATCTAGCCACACCAGCACGACGATGGTGTTTCAGGGAGAGGGACACATGGTGCATGGTGGTGGCTCGCGGTGGAGATTGGGTGCTGGATCTTGGGACAGGGGTGGAGGGGGTTTCGTTCTCACTGTTGCTTTCGCCGAAGAGGGGGCAGCACCGACCTTTGGATTACTCTGGAATCATCGTGAGTAGGAGAGAGGCCGCCCTTATCCATTGGCATGGAAGGGAGACGGGCACCAAGCCATGGGAGGGAGAGGGATCTAGAAGCTTCACGACGCCACCACCACCATTCACACCATCATCCTCGCTATCACTGGTGACCACCTGTGCCACGGCCGACCGGCGGCCACGCTTCTTCCCCCGCGGCGTGACCGAAACATAGTCATCCTCCAGACCCACGCTGCTCTCCCCGTTGTTTCCACCGCCTCCCTCCACGTCCTCCGCATCGGCTTCACCCACGCTCTCTCTGGCCACCACCCGCTTCCGAAGAGCCGGGACGGCACCAACACCCTCGTCCGGGCTTTCCCCCTTGTTAGCACCGACAGCCGCAGCACCCTCATCGTCGTCGCTGACCTCAATTGCGTCGCGGCGAGTCACGCCCCAGCCCGGCTTTTCTACCGCCCAGTGCTCGATTCCGCATAGGTGTTCTGCCAATTGGTGAGAGATTGGGTCCTCCTCCTTTCCTGTATTGCCCGTTGATTCTCGTCTCGCAACCGCCTGTATTGCGTTCTCGGTTTCGAGGGCCGAGATTCTGACCTCCAGCTCCGCTACGCGAGAGAACTTGGCGGCAAGCTCGGCGTAGAGGGACGACAGCGGACGCGTCGCCGAGAACCCTTGTTAGGATTCGGGTTGGGGAGAAGTGGGGTTGGAAGGAAGATGGAGCCGGAGTGCACGACAGGGGTGGGGGAAGGGGCACCGAGGACCTGCGCAGAGGAGGGCAAGGATGGCGAGGTGTGCAGGCGGGCGTGGGGAGGACAGAGCGCGCCGCCAGGGTGCTCAAGCGCGGATGAGGCACCTCATGCGACCACCGGGTGAACTATTGCGGAGGGAGTGCGTGCGCGTGCGAGCGCGGCGACTGTCGCGGGGGAACGCGTCCAAATCGCGCGGGTGAGGAAGCGCAGGCACGACGGAGATAGGGCGCATGGCGGCTGTCGCGGGGGAGGGCGAGCGCGGCGGCGGGGGAGGCGGGGGTGGCCCGGGGACTCGGGTGGAGACGCGGGCGGCTTCGGAGAGGGCAGAACCGTGCACCACGGAGTTGTGTGGACGCCTACACTACTCCCTTAAAGAGTAGTATAGATACACTGCTACTACTTACGTTACGTTGCTTAGAGCAACTTCAATAGTTCTCTAAACAACTCTCTAAATCTTAAATTTAAAAAGTGAACAGAAAAATATTTCTCCAATGGTTCTCTAAATAGACTTGTTAAATTTACTTAGTTGCTATTCAACTCTATTTACTCTCCACATTTAGCAACTTGGTAGGAACTCCCTAAATACAGTTGACGTCAATTTCTTCACACTAGCGTGATTATTTTTTCCTTTCCCACACAGTGAGGTAGACAGGTATAGTATGCTCTTTTTTCACTTTCTAGCATAATGAGATAGCTAGGTCAAACATGTATGATACAAGTTTCTCCTTCACCGTCGAACCCAACTTCTTCATAGGTTGCGCCACCGAACCACCACTCCTCATAGTTCATATCGACCGGCCTTTTCTCTTTCGCCTTCACATAGGGGCAGGGCCACTAAATCTAGATTCAAAATCGAACTACTTCATAAATATGAGCAACTATTGGAGACTAAGTTATTTTTTACTTCCAATAGCTATTTAGCAACTTGCTAAACATGATTTTAGCAAGCTATTTTTTAGAGAACTATTGGAGTTGCTCTTAGAGACTGATATTTTGATCGCAGATCACACGGTGCGGTCGCTAATTAAGAAAACCGAATGGGCGTGAGTAATTCGAAGCCTCTCATGTTTGGCAACCTAGCTAGACACACGTTTTGTCTCATCCCATATATTGCAGGAGAGAAGGATTACGTACGTGACGCTATAATTGTATCTGAAGTGACGACGAGGAATATGATGCATCTGTAGTTAACCAACCGCGCCGCTTGCTTCTTTGACCCATGCATGCCCATGCGCGGCGCATCTCGCCCGCCCGGTGTAAAATAAATAAATAAAATACTAGTACATCGTCCAATTAACTTGCTATAGAATAATGCTCCCAGGAGATGCTCAACACAGTAATCGCATAAAATACAGGCCCCGCGATCTCAGTGAGATGTTGACTGAGCACATGTTTTTAACCCCGCAAACAAAAGCCCGGGGGGCCCAGCCCAAACGGCCCAACCAGACGTAGGCCTGCTAATGGTAAAAAATCCAATCCACTCCCACCCATACCTAAATCTAATTACTTTGATATCCATCCCACACCCAACCAAAAATACTAGAGGGAAGTTAAACCCAACCCATCCAATAAAATTATTGATCCCAAACCAACCCGTAATTGGGTGGAAACCCATGGAAAACCCGTGGGTTTAGCTTATTGTCTCACATCAAGCTAACTGCATACACATTTTAAAAATCACATTTTAAAGCAGTAAATTAATTCAAATGAAAAAGTTTTCAACTACAAATTTGTATAACTCATCATGATGTACATTTTATATTTTGAACATTTCTTTATATGATAAACTAAAAATAAATTTGTTCATAAAACCTATCTCTCTCTCATAGTTTATGGAACTACGAGAGATATGTATAGAATTTGTGCATATTGTTAGAACTATCATGTGAGATGAACAAATGATCAAACAACCAAAATAAACTTTGTAGATCTTAAAAAGTTATAAAAGTTTGTAGTTGACAACTTTTTCATTTGAAGTCATATTGTCAACGAAAACTATGCCTGAATTTAAAAAATTTAAAATTTGAATTTTGGAAACAATCTCGAAAGAAAAAAACCACCAACATGAAAGTTGTAGGTATTGAAGAGTTATGAAACTTTGTAGTTGACAATGTTTTGGTTTGAAATCATCTTGCCATGCAAAACTATGATTGAATTTTGAATTTTCAAATTTTCAAACTACCTCGGATGGAAAAACACCAAAATAAAAGTTGTAGGTCTTGAAATGTTATGAAACTTTGTAATTGTCAACTTTTTTATTTGAAATCATCTTATCATTGAAAAATTCGTGTGAAGTTTTCAAATTTAAAATTCAAATTTTGTAAACGGTCTCGGATGTAGAAACTATTAAAATAGAATTTGTAGATATCAAAAAGTTATGCAACTTTATAGTTGGTCACATTTTTAAATAAAATGGTACTGATAAAATGGTATAGTATAGTGTGCTGTGTGTGACTAAAGAAATCAAAGAGTTCTCTAAACCTGAAATAAAATGGTACTGATTAAGGTGGTATTCTGATTGGTGAATACCCATGGAAACTCATACCTATACAAATCCATCTATACCCATGGATATCCACCATTTTAACCCGCAATATAAAATAAACCCACCCAACCCAACTCGTTAATAATTAAAACCCATCACAACCCACCAAAACAAAACCATTTCTTAAACCCACCTAAAATACCCATTTACACCCACCCCGTTTGCAGGCCAGACGGCTCAACTGCAGATCTCAGTGACCGGCCAGTAGTGTGGTGTGGCCGCGCCCCGAGCAGCGGGCGGGCGGGCGGAGGCATAGTAGTAGGAGTTCGCCGTAGAATAGAACAGCACCGCACCGCACCGCACCGCACCGGTCCGGCGGTCCCTCGTTTTTGTCCGGTTCGGGCGGCACGGGAGTCAGACAGACGGCAGGCACGAGGGGAGGCGAGGCCGGGAGGGGAGTCCGGGGCTCGCTTCAAGTGACAGTTCGGGATTGGCCGTGCACGGTGCCAAGCGGCCGCGCGAGCTGGATGGATTTGGTTGGAGTAGTGTGCGGGGTTGGTGCGCTGGCTGTACCGTGCCGGCTCATTAGATTTTCTACGGACGAGAAAAGACGACGCGCTCGCCCGTCGCTCGCTCGTACGTGAATGTGAATCGTCCTGCTGCTTCGTCCGCTCCGGAACCAGTTAACTGGACATAAAACGGAGAACGCACACACAGGCTACTCCAACGTGATCAGCAGATGCGCTGTGGTTGCATTGCAGCCAGCGTCATAACAGAAAACCGCTCGGCCGGGGACCAAGGCCAGAGGGTTTTGAGCCACGATCGAGAACACGCATCTGAAGATTCGAGCGTAGTAGCATAGCAACAAGCAAGGAAAGCAAGTTTGTTTGTATATATGGTCGCTTCACGGCCCGATGGAACGGAACCTCAACCGCTCTCGTCCCCATGCTTCTCCCCAGTAGTACATAGCAGTAGTATTCAGCCATTCGCATTCGCACACGGTGTCGCGCGAAACACGCTGCGCGGTCCTCGCCTCGCCTCGCTCTCGTGGTTTCAGAATTTAGGGAATACTGCAAAAGAAGACGTTGTCCTGGGAATCGGCAGGCAGGCGGTGGCCGCTAGCGCTACCAGTAGCACCTGCCGCGCGCGCCGCAGGAGAGGAAGGGAGGGGCAGGACGCGACGGTTTGGTGGTGCCGGTGCGCATGTCTGCCGCGTCGGGGTCCGGTGTCGGAGCGTGCCTGAGCTGAGCTCTCGGGTGCATGGTGAGTAGTACGTACTCACTCCGGTGCAGTAAAAGAAGTCATAGCGCGCGTGAGTCTGAGATTTGGACGTTGTTGCCCCTAGTAATTGCACAAAAAAGATGCATTTAAGAGGATTTGAACTTGAGACCTCTAGTCTAGAATGCCTTGGAGCTGCTGCAGCAACCAATCAAGTCTGATTGTTTTAGTGACATTAATGCACCCATATCCCTATTTAATAGGGGCAAACAGGGAAAACTCTATGATAATTAATCACTCCTTGGTATGCACAATCATGTCCTAAACAACTACCTTTACTGCACTGAAGGAGGGAGTACGTTGGTGACCGCGAGGGATTTTTCGCACGCTAGTTTGGAGCCAGCCACCGCAGTCGTCGCCACATCGTTGCAGAATGCAGAGAGCCATATGCAGGGTGGCACTGGCACAGCGTGTGTTGGCACTTGGCAGGCAGGCATTACTAGACCGGTTTCTTCAGAGCTTCTGACGTGGCGGCCAGGAAAGGGAAAATGACCTGTCTGTCGACGGGGGCACACCACTAGTAGTACTGCTTTTTTAGAGTTTAATCCACGGATGGTGAAGAAGAGCATGCATCTGTCGCTGCATCGCTGACTGACACGTGATGGCTACTGCAAACGCCAGCTTATTAGGCGCGACGACCCGACCAGTCTTGCTCCCCGCCCGCCTTGCCTAAACATCCACCGGCCTACGCCTACGCCTTGCTCCCCAGTCTGCCGCACCCGGATTAGCTCGTTCAACACACGTACAAGTACAACCTCCACCTCACCGGTGCCTGGCACTCTCTGGCCATCGAACAGGTCGCACACCTACCAATCACATCATCCCGTGTCCCGTCTTCTAGGCGCGTCCGATCCGTGACGCTGAGGCGGCGGCGCCGGCAGCAAGGCGGTCAGGGGCAGGTAGGAGGAGTAGACGACGACTCGTACAACCTGCTACAACCGTCGCCTCTCTGCTGTGCCTGGAGGGGAGAGACAAGGGCCGGCCCACCGCGGCTCCCCTCGGCGGCGGTGCATGAGTGCATGACGAGCAGGAGGCCGGGCGGGGGGACTGTATGTAGGCCACTAGCTACCAACCGAAACACCGGTCACCTACTGCTACTCGCATCGCATCGCATCGCATCGCACGCCGCGCTCGCGCGCTGGGTCCGTGCCGGCATCCCTGCTGGTGGTCCCTCGCGCGCGCCGCGCGGCCCCCATCCCCCTCGTTGCTCGTTGGCCTTGTTTTTGTCTGTTCCGCGGGCGCGGGCCTGCGCGCACGTACGCGCTTGGCAGTGGCCGGCTACATGGCCTCGCTCTCGCACCGGCGCCTTTTTAAATTTGACCGCAAGCGTTTAGCGCCGCGTGATGCCTGATGCTACTCGCTGTGTTTGGTTGTGTGCAGTATGCACAAAGTGGGATGGAAGAGAGAAGGTCATATCTATTGATCTATATTTCTATATTAAAAAATTTAATATGGACATCTGATGCTACCACGACTTCACCTTCCGCGCTTACACTCTCCTCTCCTCAGCGCCGTGCTCTGTGCCCCCCTCCCGCGCCCTGTAACGTTCTCTCAGCTACTGTCATGTAGACCCCTAGCGCCCGCGTGTGCAACTACTATGTCTACCCAGCATCCGATCTCACCCGTTCAGCTACCATAACGCGCAAAAAGGTGTGCCGCCTAACATTGATATGGTGGTGGCCTCTTGGAAGCGTTCTAGCGTTTTCTTTTCTTCTTCCTTGGTTCCGGTCCTGAATGAGGAGCGAAGGAGGAGCGAAGTCGGTGGGTTTCGTACCCTGAGGCGATTCTGACCGATGTCTGCTAAACGCACAATCATGCTACTCTAAAGCAGTGCAAACGTTGGCTCTTCACATCATATAATCCTGAGTATACCGTGCAACGGAAGTGGGAGAAGCACTTTTTTTTTTCCAAACAAACAGCAAACAGACGTAATGGGACTCGAAAAATTAGAAAAAGAGAGGAAATCAAACGTAAAAGTGGAGCTTCACCAAAAAAAGGAAAACTGGCACGGAACAAAAGACCAACGAACTCCTCGAGCCCATGAACGGCCCAATTCTATGAATACGGTTTGTTGGTCTCACGAATGGCCCCGCATTATAACAAGAACACATCTAAGGCCCGAGCGGGTAGCCTTTCCGACGTTCGGTCCAGTATATATACACGTTACTGTCCCTGTATTACACGTTACCATGCACGCGGTTACGAAATCCACTGCCGGAACGGAAGTATTACCTTTTCTAGAAGAAGACCTGCTATATATAAAATACAGCTAAAACGCTGTATGATATAATCATTTGAATTTCAATGCATTTAAGCAACATATGTACGAAGAATCGTATATAGACGGATATTCACGTTTGTATTTTGTTGAATTAACCCTTAAAGACTTTTAAAAGACACCATATTATATATTTTTATACATGCCCTAAGTCTATGTTCCGAAATTCTAAAATTAATACTAGTTAATAGCTAAAATTAACCGAGAGAAACTAGCTGATTGTTAGTCACTCTCTCTGTTTCTTTTTAGTTTTCGCTGAATAGTTCAATTTTGCACTATTCAGCGTGTTCGAACCGGTTTTGAGCCGGCGGACAGTCCGGCCCTGAGGCCGGACGGTCCGCGGTCCGGACGGTCCGCGCCTGTGGGCCGGACGGTCCGCGCGTGCGCAGAACAGATTAGGGTTCCGAGTTTTGTGCTACGGTTGTTAGCTATATTCGCGGGATTAGCTCAGAATCAGTTGTGTAAAGGGTCCAGCCCCCCTCCTCTATAAATAGAGAGGTCTACGGCCGATTTGTAATCATCAACAATCGAATCAATACAACTTCTATTTCGCATTTTATCTTAGGAATAGTTCTAGTTTAGCCCTAGTTTAGCCTTCCAATCCCCAAATTCTCCGCTTCTCCTCGACTCTACGTCGATTAGAGGAGTCTAGGTCGGTCTACCCGAGCCTAGACACCACCTAGGATCTCTACTCCCCGACGGGGTCCCTCCCGGGAGCGAGATCCAGGCGCCGTCGGCGATCTTCCGCCGTCCCTGCGTACGCGCGGACCGTCCGGCCCCAGGGCGCGGACCGTCCGGCCGTCAGGCAGGAGCCCTAGCCGCGCACCAGGCCACGGACCGTCCGGCCCCAGGCCGCGGACAGTCCGCCCTTGCGCAGAGAGCACCACCGCGCCTCGCACCAGGCCGCGGACCGTCCGGCCCCTGCGCGCGGACCGTCCGCCCCTGTGCAGAAGGCACCGCCACGGTTCTTGTTGAGTGTTTGGTGCTCCAAAAAGGCGTCAACATACTTTTTGGCGACTCCGCTGGGGACAACATATCTAAGCTCATCAAATCGGCCCTCAATGGCCGGTTCAAGGGATAACTCTGATATTTCTCCAAGCAACATCATAGAGCCGACTTGGGAAACCTTGCCGGCTGACGAGCAGCTCCGGTTCGAGGAGCACAAGGAGCGGATGATCCAGGAGGCGAAAGCAAAGTTCTTGGCCAACTTCAAAGTGGACAGGAACAACAAGGTCGTCCGACATCGGGCGACGGATCCGGCTTCGCTCCAACCCACGCCAGGTATCCCCAATGTAAGTAATACCAACGATCTGCAATCTCTTAGAAATTATGTAGAAGATCAGCGTGAACAAATGCAGAACATCATAGGGGGTATGCAAAGCGATCTTAAGAGACTAGTACGTGCATTTGTTAAATCTAGTACCGCAAATTTTCCTTCGCACGAGGTTGAGTTAGGAGATAACGCGTGTAACACATCGGCTACAGGTTGTCACGACCAGTCACAACCCCTTTATGGGATGCCGATGGACACATACCCTAATCAACCGCAAATCGGCAGCAAACCAGCCGATCTGCACATGCCCGGACCGTCCGCACGTGAGCGCGGACCGTCCGGGCCAGCAACAGTCGGGCCTATTTTTAATGAGTTACCTAGATATGCGCCCGAGCTACCACGCACGACACAGAACCTAAACTACCCAGTCGGACCGTCCGCATGCAACAACGGACGGTCCGCACATAATCACGGACGGTCCGGGCTAATGTCCGGACAGTCCACACATGACCTTTTTGAGGAGGATTGTTACCGGAATCCTCACCCGTCCCAGCAGCACTTCCCATCGCACTATACAATGCATCAACCCATTAATTCAAGATCCAGAGCCCAGGAGAGCTTTCCGGTCCCACCCAGGAGGCCGGAAAGAAACGATCAAACCTATGACCCATATAGGGCAAATGAAAATGCACCACGTAACTCAAACCAATGGGGGGAAAGACAACATGCTAATATCCAGCCAACCCCACCTATGTTTGACCAGAGAGCCGGTGGTCTCGCACCGGCTGCCATTGATATAGTAAGGGAAGAAATAGCCGGGGCGTTCCGAGATAAGCTCGGAGTAAGCATGGTCCCTGGGGGGCAATCATATCGGAAACCTTATGACAGCCGATTTGATCACCACCCATACCCACAGGGAACCAGGATACCCGAATTCGCAAAATTTTCGGGTGATCAAGGGAAGAACACACGCGAACATATAGGCCAGTTCTTAGCACAATTGGGAGAATTGGCCGACACAGAGGTATTTCACGTACGTTTATTTTCATTATCGCTGACAGGAACCGCGTTTGCATGGTATGCCACTTTACCTCCTAATTCTATTTCATCATGGGGGGATCTAGAGCAAAAATTTCATGATCATTTTTTCTCCGGTGACTATGAGTTGGATTTGGTAGATTTAGTGTCGTTGCGACAGACAAAAGATGAATCGGTTAATGATTACATCCGGAGATTCCGAGATACAAGAAACCGATGCTTTCAAATTCATTTAGCAGAAAAACAGCTAGTAGGATTAGCCTTTAATGGTCTGCGATATTATTTAAAAGAAAGATTAGAAGGCATCCAATTCTTTACACTAGCACAATTACACCAGAGAGCTTTGGCTTGTGAAAGCCGAAGCAAAGAAACTGCTAAACAATTCGTCACAACGTACATGTAGTAGAATGCGACCAAAGTAGCTCTGAAGACGAATCAGCAGAGGTGTATGCTGCTGAAATGGTTTGGCCAAAGCAGGCCAAATCTTCGGCTTGTGCCTCCTTACAGCCGGTTCAAAAGAAACGGCAAGAGGAGGTTAAGTTTACATTTAATGTTGGTAAGTGTGATAGAATATTTGATGAATTACTTAAAAATGGCAACATTAAAATAAATCACACTGTTCCATCCGCCGAAGAGCTAAAACGTCGTGCATATTGCAAGTGGCATAACTCATTTTCTCATGCCACTAATGATTGTAATGTGTTCCGTCGACAGATTCAATCGGCCATTAACGAAGGACGATTGAAATTTCAGGAAATGCAGGTGGATACAGAGCCCTTTCCGATGAACATGATTGACTTCGAGGGCAAGAAAGTCCTAGTTCGGCCAAACACAGCCGATAAAGACAAAGACAAAGAGATAATCATCAGCAATGCTAAAGAGGCCGATGGGGATCGTAAAGTTTCTTGCAGGAAAGTGGTGGCCGAGAAGACTCCCGATGGAGGGGAGACCCTAAAGGTGACCATCACAGCCTCCAGTACTGGGGGGCAAGTGCAGACAGGGAGACAGATGCAGGAGCCTGTACTGCGTATCCCGGACGGTCCGGCACGTAGGCGCGGACGGTCCGGGACCCCACCGGACGGTCCGAAGAGCTCCGGCGGACGGTCCGGCCGTACTCAGGATTCACAACGTCCACGTACTTTCAAACCACGACGACCAGAGATAGGTACGTGGAAAACAAATACATTCAAAGCAGCTGGTCGGTTGGTTAAAGCCGGCCCAACTTTTGATCAATTATTGTCTAAATACGTAAAAAAGAAGGCCGGCCCCAGTGACCGGCCAGCAAAGCGACCCCGCTCACCCATTCATGAGCAGCGCCAGGGTAGGCCGATTGGACCACCCCACCAATCGGAAGAAATGAAAGGTCATACTATACAAGTAAGACCTAACATACCTGCATGGACACCTCCACCTCCATATCCACCTATGCCATATCCGTACACATATTTACCTCCGCCATATGTCCCAAATCAAATGTGGGGCATGCCACCATATCCATTTGGGATGCCACAGTACCCCGCCTGGGGGGCACCCCAAACATCTGTTTTCAACAGGTTGACGCCACCAGTACAAGACCGATTGAGCACTGCTCAATCCGGTCACCAGGCACAAACCCAACAGGATTGCCGGACTACTCGGCCTTCAAGGCCGACCAATCCGGCAGGGGGGCATATGCCTGCAGCAACTCAAAAACGACAAAAGGGGACATCATCAAAATAGGCACCGCAGATGTTGTCATACAGGGAGACAATAAAGGGCCGATGATTTTCGGTGAATCGGCCAACACAACCAAAAAGGATAACACAACCAAAAAGGATACGGCTATCGTCAAAACAGCCGATCCAAAATACTCCATGCCTCGATGGTGCCCGGCAGGATTGACACGATCCCAAAAGAGAAAATTACAGCGCCTAAGAGTGAAGGAGAGCCAGGAGAAAGAGGCGGAAAAGATATTCAATGACACGCATCCACTATACCCGCCACCGCAAAAGAAATGGAGACCAAAGGCCGTCGAGAAAAAACAAACGGCCACGGAAATAGAAAGTCAACCTGCACCAGGCGCGGACCGTCCGGCCTCTGCGCGCGGACCGTCCGTCCCTCACCAGGAAGCGTCGGGACAATCTGCACCAGGCGCGGACCGTCCGGCCCCTGCGCACGGACCGTCCGGCTTTCACCAGGAAGCGTCTGGACAACCTGCACCAGGCGTGGACCGTCCGGCCTCTGCGCGCGGACCGTCCGCCGTTCACCAGGAAGCCTCCAACGACACGACAACATCAATGGAAGAGGACGACCTGCTGGGAGAAGACCTGGTCGACTACGAGGCTTCTCCAGAACGCCCAGGTATGGATGTAAATATTATTACATTTTCTGTCGATTGTACTATCATCGGCGACGATGAACCTGTTGTTGCCCAGTTTGATTTTGGTCCTAAAGAAGCCGCCTTTACTAAACCAAAGGAATCGGTAAATCATTTAAAGCCGCTCTTCGTGCGCGGTCACATTGATGGGATACCGATTGCTAAGATGTTGGTAGACGGAGGGGCGGCTGTAAATCTAATGCCTTATTCATTATACAGAAAATTAGGAAAACAAGATGACGAACTTGTCAAGACCAACATGACCCTCAGCGGTGTTGGAACTGATAGTTCGATCAAAGCCAGGGGAGTCACGTCCGTTGAATTAACCATCGGGACTAAGACCCTTGCTGCTGCATTCTTCGTCGCTGATGTAGAAGGAAATTACAGTTTAATTCTAGGCAGAGATTGGATTCACGCCAATCAATGTATAACTTCTACATTACATCAAATGCTAATACAATGGGTAGGCGATGACATAGAACAAGTACATGTTGATGTATCGGCCTGCATCGCTGTGGCCGATGCCCCTGTACTCTGGACTTATGAGACTGCTACATGTCTCACAGGACACTTTTCTGATTATCAATTCATAAGTATAGATAAGAAAGGTTTCATTCCTGTAATGCTAGAGCCGATGGAGAATCGGCTAAATCCTAAATAAAGTTA
This sequence comes from Zea mays, assembly GCF_902167145.1. Lineage (NCBI taxonomy): Eukaryota > Viridiplantae > Streptophyta > Magnoliopsida > Poales > Poaceae > Zea > Zea mays. Next base: position 23,722,222 of record NC_050100.1, on the reverse strand, counting down.
AATGATGAATACACACAAAGTTCATGAGTCTTTGGTCACGGACAGTTCGGCCGCCAAGGCCGGAGGGTCTGGTCTTTCACAAAAGAGTTCGGACTTTAAGACCGAACATCTACCACAGCGAAAAAACAGTATTACGGATGATCCGGTCCCCGAGATCGGAAAGTCCGCCATCACGCAAAAATCATCTGATTCCTCTGTGGGGGACATGATAGAGGAATTCAGAGATCTTGATAAACTAGGACAGGTGTTTACATCGGCCGATCCTTTGGAGGAGATTGACATAGGAGATGGTAAAACTCCAAGGCCGACTTTTGTAAACAAGACCCTGGAGACCGATTCTAGAAATGAGATGATCGGTCTATTGAAGGAATGTTCAGATTGTTTTGCTTGGAATTACACTGAAATGCCTGGACTAAGCCGAGAAATTGTCGAACATCGGCTGCCTATTAAGCCTGGTTTCAGACCTTTCAAGCAGAAAGCTAGAACATTTCGTCCAGATCTTCTCCCACGAATCAAGGACGAAATCCACCGGCTGCTAGAAGCTAATTTTATTAGACCTTGCAGATACGCAGAATGGGTCTCCAATATTGTGCCGGTGGAGAAGAAGGAGTCAGGTAAGCTTAGAGTATGCATTGATTTTCGTAATTTAAATAAAGCAACTCCTAAGGATGAATATCCCATGCCCATAGCCGATACATTAATCAATAATGCATCAGGAAATAGAATTATTAGCTTCCTTGATGGTAATGCCGGATATAATCAGATTTTCATGGCCGAAGAAGATGCGTCTAAAACGGCCTTTATATGTCCAGGCTTCATTGGTTTATTTGAATGGGTTGTCATGACATTCGGTCTTAAAAATGCTGGTGCTACTTATCAGAGGGCTATGAATCTGATCTTCCATGAGTTATTAGGAAACACTGTGGAAGTCTACATTGATGATATTGTAGTCAAATCGGCTGAGTTTAGTTCTCATATAGCTGATTTGCGCAAAGCCTTTGATAAAATGCGTTGGTATGGTTTAAAAATGAACCCACGTAAATGTGCTTTTGGAGTGTCGTCTGGTAAGTTTTTAGGATTTGTCATCCATGAACATGGTATAGAAATAGACCCTGACCGAATCAAGTCTATTCGGAATGTGGGGCCTCCGGCGTGTAAGGTCAAAGTACAGAGGTTTCTTGGCAAGGTGAATTATTTACGAAGGTTTATTTCTAACTTAGCCGGGAAGATTGATGCCTTCACCCCTATCCTTCGGCTTAAGAATGATGCTGAATTCACTTGGGGGACAGAGCAGCAGAAAGCATTTGATCTCATTAAAAAATACTTGTCTTCGGCTCCCGTGTTAAAAGCACCACAAGTAGGAGCACCATTCAGATTATACATTGCAGCTGAAGACAAGGTTATTGGGGCTGTTCTGACACAAGAAACTGAGGGGAAGGAGCATGTGGTGACATATCTAAGCCGAAGGTTGGTGGATGCTGAAACAAGGTACACTTTTATTGAAAAGTTATGCTTATGTTTGTTTTATGCATGCACCAAATGTAGATGTTATTTACTGTCTAGTCATTGCACTGTTTCTGGTCAAGCCGATGTAATCAAGTACATGTTGCATAACCCAATTATGAGTGGTAGAATTGGTAAGTGGGCTTATGCACTCATAGAATATGACTTGGCTTATGAACCATTGAAATCTATGAAAGGCCAAGTCATAGCAGATTTTATTGTAGAGCATCGGGTTAATGATATTCATGAACTAGACATATCATACCTCACTATTACTCCTTGGACTTTATATTTTGATGGATCGGTTTGCAATGAAGGGCAAGGAATTGGCATTGTGCTTGTTTCACCAAGTAATGTCTCCTTTGACTTCTCTAGCCGATTGAAAACGTATTGCACTAATAATCAAGCTGAATATGAGGCCCTCCTATTCGGTTTAGAACTGTTAAATGGTATGAGAGTAAAACATGTGAAGGTATTTGGTGATTCTCAGCTGGTTGTCCAACAAGTGTTAGAAGAATATCAATGTCTTGATGGTACTCTAAATAATTATCTTGAGAAATGTTGGAGCATAATCCATTCTTTTGATGAATTCAGTATTCAGCATATCTCTAGAGTTGAGAATCATAGAGCTAACAACTTGGCACAAGATGCATCGGGTTATCGGATAAAGAGAGGGAAATTTCACAAAACTGAAAATCTGATAACCAGTGCAGAGCCAAATTCCCAGGTCGCGGACCGTCCGCGTGTTGACGCCGGACCGTCCGAGGTTACCAGAAGGGTTCTCTTAATCGATTCGGCTGACAATGAAGCCGATACAAGTGATTGGAGGACACCTATACTTAATTATTTGCAAAATCCCAATATCAGGACAGATAAGAACATTCGGCGAACAGCTTTCAAGTATGTGTTGATGAGTGATGAACTTTACCGCCGAACGGTTAATGATATCCTGCTTAAGTGCTTGGGCCCAGACGATGCTATATTAGCCATGGCCGAAGTACATGAAGGAATTTGTGGTACCCATCAATCAGCTCCAAAGATGAAGTGGTTGTTGCGAAGGTCTGGTTTTTATTGGCCTAGTATGACAGCTGATTGTTTCAAGTACTACAAGGGGTGCCAAGTGTGTCAAAAATTCGGCGACCTACAGTTGGTCCCTGCAGCCGAATTACATCCTATCATCAAGCCTTGGCCATTCAGAGGATGGGGATTAGACTTTATTGGAGAAATTCATCCTTCGTCATCAAAGGGGCATCAGTTTGTGTTAGTTGCCACTGACTATTTCACCAAATGGACTGAAGCCGTTGCTCTAAAGAACATGACACACAAGGAGGTAATTGAGTTCATAACTGAGCATATTATTCATAGATTCGGCATTCCCCAGACCTTGACTACAGATCAAGGTACTTCTTTTATGTCAAAAGAGGTACGTGAATTTGCTGAATTATACAGAATTAAGCTGCTTAATTCGTCTCCATATTATGCTCAGGCCAATGGACAGGCCGAGTCTAGTAATAGGACGTTGATTAATTTGATAAAGAAAAAGGTATCTGATAATCCTAGACATTGGCATAAGATTTTGTCTGAAGCTTTATGGGCTCATAGAATATCTAAGCATAGTGCTACTAAAGTATCTCCTTTTGAGCTTGTCTATGGGCAGGAAGCAGTGTTACCTGTGGAAATAAGTTTGAATGCTGTCAGGTTTGCCAGACAAAATGATCTAACTGCTACTGATTATTATAATTCAATGATGGATAATATTGATGAGGTGACCGACAAGAGGATGATAGCTTTAGGAGCAATAGAAAAGGACAAGATCATGGTAGCCAGGGCCTACAACAAGAAGGTCAAAGCAAAATCATTCCAAGTAGGAGACTTGGTGTGGAAGACCATTCTACCTCTAAGGAATAAAGACCGAAAGTTCGGGAAATGGTCGCCAAGCTGGGAGGGTCCTTATAAAGTGAAACAGGTGATGTCTGGTAACGCTTATTTACTACAAACATTACAAGGCAAGGATTTACCTAAGGCTTTGAATGGGCGTTTCCTCAAACAGTACCATCCTAGTATGTGGCAAGATGCCTAAGAAAACCGATGTGATCACATCGAGTTAGTTGCTTTTGGTTCGCCCAGCTCCACCAAAAGGCAGGGGGGCATATGTTCGAACCGGTTTTGAGCCGGCGGATAGTCCGGCCCTGAGGCCGGACGGTCCGCGGTCCGGACGGTCCGCGCCTGTGGGCCGGACGGTCCGCGCGTGCGCAGAACAGATTAGGGTTCCGAGTTTTGTGCTACGGTTGTTAGCTATATTCGCGGGATTAGCTCGGAATCAGTTGTGTAAAGGGTCCAGCCCCCCTCCTCTATAAATAGAGAGGTCTACGGCCGATTTGTAATCATCAACAATCGAATCAATACAACTTCTATTTCGCATTTTATCTTAGGAATAGTTCTAGTTTAGCCCTAGTTTAGCCTTCCAATCCCCAAATTCTCCGCTTCTCCTCGACTCTACGTCGATTAGAGGAGTCTAGGTCGGTCTACCCGAGCCTAGACACCACCTAGGATCTCTACTCCCCGACGGGGTCCCTCCCGGGAGCGAGATCCAGGCGCCGTCGGCGATCTTCCGCCGTCCCTGCGTACGCGCGGACCGTCCGGCCCCAGGGCGCGGACCGTCCGGCCGTCAGGCAGGAGCCCTAGCCGCGCACCAGGCCGCGGACAGTCCGCCCTTGCGCAGAGAGCACCACCGCGCCTCGCACCAGGCCGCGGACCGTCCGGCCCCTGCGCGCGGACCGTCCGTCCCTGTGCAGAAGGCACCGCCACGGTTCTTGTTGAGTGTTTGGCGCTCCAAAAAGGCGTCAACACAGCGACAACTAAAACGAAACAGAGGGAGTATAATTCTAGAATAGATGGATATGATTTAACATGTGAATCAAAATATTACATGCGCTAGATATGTTCTTACGGTACCTAAAGCATGGACGACGAAAGCTGACACTTTTCTAGTTAATTTAGGAGGCACAAAACTGAAGTGGATTGGACGGACTAAAATCTTCTTCTTATTTAATAAGAAGAGGATTTTAATACCACCAATCCCATTTGGTTATGTACCAAACTAAAAAAGCTCTACTACGTGACAATCAATCTCTAGTCTTTAAAAAGCTCTACGACGTGACAATCTATTTCTAGTCTTTTTATTGTCGACTTGCCAATGTGCAACCTGCGCCATCTGCAGGCCGCTGTCGGAGCGGCGGTTCCGTCAGGCCGTAACGCTCACACAGCACAAAAACCTAGCCCAAGGGTCACATAACAACAGCCACTGGAGTAGGATTATACTACTGCTGGACTGGACTGGAACGGAACGGGAGAATTTTCAGCCGGAGTGGCGGACACCGATGATGGGGTCTCGCGTTCGCATCGTCTTCCTCCTCCTCGCCTTCCTCTTCGCGCGCGCCGCCGAGCCGATCGCCGCCGCCGCACCCGCCGGCAGCAGGCACCTTACGAAGGACGAGCGGTGGATGAACCAGCGCCTCGACCACTTCTCCCCCACCGTGAGTCATCAGTCAACTCCCTCTCCGGCTCCCTGTCGCGCACGCCACGGCGCACCCGTACTGGGAGGAGGGAGGATTCTTGTTTGAGAGCCGTCGCTCACGCCGATCGCGGCTTTTCAGGACCACCGGCAATTCAAGCAGCGCTACTTCGAGTTCCTCGACTACCATCGGGCCCCCGGCGGCCCGGTCTTCCTGCGCATCTGCGGCGAGTCCGCCTGCGACGGCATCCCCAACGATTACCTGGCCGTGAGTTGCAACTCGCATAGCACTCACACACCTGGACACCTGCTTCCCCGTACCCCGTCTCGTGCTGATGAACCGCCTGGTCCATGTGGTCAGGTGCTCGCCAAGAAGTTCGGCGCCGCGGTGGTGACGCCGGAGCACCGGTACTACGGGAAGAGTTCTCCATTCAAGCAGCTGACCACCGAGAACCTGAGGTTCCTGTCGTCGAAGCAGGCCCTGTTCGACCTGGCCGTCTTCCGGCAGTACTATCAGGTTTAATTAATTAATTGGCATTGTGTTGCCTGATTCAGCAACTCGTGCTTCATGTGCTGGAAGAATCGTGAGCCTTTCTCTGTTTTTCCTTTTTCTTTTCCCGGTAGGAATCGCTGAATGCCCGGTACAACCGATCAGGTTTCGACAACCCCTGGTTCGTCATCGGGGTCTCCTACTCCGGCGCTCTCAGCGCCTGGTTCAGGCTCAAGTTCCCCCATTTGACATGTGGGAGCCTCGCGAGCTCAGGGGTGGTTCTTGCAGTGTACAACTACACCGACTTTGACAAGCAGGTTGATAGTCCACTCCGGGCATAGGTGGAGACGGCGCAAATGAATTCTGTCTGTTTGATGTACTTCTACCCAATTCAGGTCTCCATATGTGACAGCCTTTATTATGTAGGTTGGAGAGTCAGCTGGCCCTGAGTGCAAAGCTGTCCTTCAGGAAATAACTGAACTCGTTGACGAACAGCTCCGGCTGGAGAGTCACTCGGTGAAGGCTCTATTTGGAGCACAGACGGTAAATCCTTTTGTGCATAGCAAGCTGATCCTGCCAATTTCACATACTTCAACACCGATGATATATTTTACTCTGCGTGCAGCTGAAAAATGATGGCGACTTCCTCTTCTTCCTGGCGGATGCGGCAGCGACAACCGTATGCATAGTATTTTTTTTTTCTAAGTTGCTTTATTAAAGAAGTATGTTTTGTGGATGTTTGAGAGTGGATGCTATTTTGCAGTTCCAATACGGGAACCCAGATGCCTTGTGCCCTCCACTAATAAAGGCGAAGAAGAACAGGAAAAACTTGGTGGTACATGTCCCTTCTTATATAGTTGTACTTGAGATCTGTAAAATCTTGCTGGAAGACAGAAGGAGCCAGCAAAGAAATAACTGTCCTTGTATTAACATTTTTATGTAAATTGTTTTACTAGTTAAACTCCCCTGCCAATAGCAAATAAGAGGAATAAGCATAGTAGTTTAATCTATATAGATGGAAAAATAGTTACACTGTTGAGTGAAAATTCTGCAGGCAACCTGTCGATGGATGAGCAAACACATTATACAATTTTACTATTATATCTTCCTCTTTTAGAGCCTCCTTTTTGATCTTCCATTTACTGGTTTTGCAGGAAGCATATGCTCAATTTGTGAAAGATTATTACATTAAAAAAATGGAGACACCACCATCCTCGTATGATCGAGAATATCTGAAGGAAACAACTCCACATGATTCTAGTAAGGTCCAAAAAATTGAGAGAAATTGGAAAGTGATCTAATAATGAAATGATATGCACTTTTTAGATATTGGTTTTAATTCACGAGATCCAAACATGCTCTAAATGATGTTTTACTTGTTTTCTATAACAAAAAAAAGAAAATTTGCTTGCATAGTTACATCTAAGAGCTTGGAGTGAACACCAAGATAACTCTTGTTTGGTATTCAAATTACATACCTTCATGTACTTATTCAGGTTACAATTTTCTTTTAGGTTCTAGGCTCTGGTGGTTCCAAGTTTGCAGTGAGGTTGCCTACTTTCAAGTGGCACCCAAAAATGACAGCGTTCGTTCTGCAAGGATCAATACGAGGTAATGTTCCCTATCCTTATGTGTGTTCTGACTTTCGACACACCTCCCGAGTTTTATATGTTCTATTACTCCAAACCGTGCTACATTTCATTGGAATAGCATGAGCTGCTGACTACAATGTAACTCCCTGTCTCGAAATAAACGTGCGTTTCACTTTTCAAAGAATTGAACTTTTTCTAAGTTTGGCTAGAACTGTAGAACATATGATCAACAACATTTGTATCTCCAAAAAAAGTACTCTCAATGCAGTGTGCTATATATATATATATATATACCTTACACATTTTGAACTTCCAGGTACCATTTGGACCTATGCAGACATGTCTTTGGGGAAGGCGTTTATCCCGATGTGTTCATGACGAACTTGTATTATGGAGGCACAAGAATCGCTGGTTCGTCTCTCTCTAGCTAGCTAGCTTTGGTTGCCTGTTGTGTGACATCAAAAGTGACAACGAGCAGCTCTTTCGACTTCCCAATCGGGACTCCTCTTTTCCCATTTCTCTGATGCTTCATCAAATATATATGCACACAGCTTCTAAAATCGTGTTTACAAATGGCTCCCAAGACCCATGGCGCCATGCCTCCAAGCAGAAATCATCGAAAGACAGTGAGTCCGCCAGAGCTCCATATACGAGCGACTTATCGCGCTGTGCCTGTGCAAGTGCTTCGCTTTAGATAGATTGCTTTGTTTTTTGTGTACTGATAGATGTCTCACAACACATGCAGTGCCGTCGTACATAATGAAATGCAGAAACTGCGGACATGGGACTGATCTGAGGGGCTGTCCGCAGTGGCCTTTCAGGATCGAAGGTAATTCGAAACGAAAAGAAATAAACGGTTCCATAAAGCTTTGCTACGATCGCAGTGCAATACTGACCTTGGTCACCGGGTCAATACACCAATCTGCTTTTCTTTCTGTCTTTTACAGTGTTGTAACATAGTGTGCTGTTGTTGGCAGAGTGGTTTACATGGGTTTTATGCATGCTTGACCTCTTGATTTATCACCCAGTTTAGATGAGAATGCTGACTCGGTATGCACTGACCAGGGGACGCTTCGAACTGCTCGTCTCTCGCTGTAGTCAATACCGCAAGGGAGAGGATCGCCAAGCACATCGACCTGTGGCTGTCGCAATGCAGCAAACCATCAGTAGGGTATGGTCTCTGCCTCTGGCTACGTTCTCGTGGGGAGATTTCTGATCCTGTGCTGCTCTTTTCTATTGACGCAGAGCCTGGTAACCGCGGACTAGTGGTTCATCCACTCGGGAAGAGTGGAAAGAGGTTTGGATTGGATGTCCTGGAGCAAACTTGTGTCGGGACTTGGATTACGTGTTTGTGCACTTTGAAAAGCAGATAAAGCTGATGGTGTAAAGCAGCAGTGCCCGGTACCCCACCAGGGTACGTGATGCAGGCAGGGGTGGTGCTGTCTGTGTCGATGCCGTCGTCCTTTTCTGGCGTGGCGCTGCAGACGACCGACGTGTCACGGCGCGTTTGGGTGCGCGGCGCGCGCGCGTCAAAACGTAACAAGTACTAGTACCTACTACTACGTGCCATGCCAGGTGTTGCGTCAAAACGTAACAAGTTTCTCCCTTCCGTTCTTTGTCCGAGCGAGTTTACAAGTACTATACTACCAAAAAGGCCAAAGCGAACCCGCAATTTTCTTATGTATACTAGTAGTAGTGAACTGCTGCACCAACATCCGGTCCACGTAAACATGTGCCTTTTCCGACGTGTATGTTTTATTTAATGGCATGTGTTCACTTGTGCATCTTTTTAGCTGGGTCTTCTTTTCTCCACCCGTCCGCGCCCGCGCACTAAAAGCCAAAGGAGCTTTCGCTATCCCATCTACTACGTACAGTAACAGTACTAGCTAATAAAAAGGCTGTAACGGCGCGTAACCCCCCCGCCTCCAGCTGATCAGTGATCAGAAACCTGCGCGCACGTCACCTTGTTTAGTTTAAGCATCCTTTTAGCTAACTTCCAGTCAACTATCCGGGTAACAGCAAGGCCAGTTTTCATATGGGTTAGAGTGGAGACTAGCCTGACGGTGACGGCTATTAGTTTACCAAGGAGACCAAATACGCACACAGACAATATTAGTTGCCGGTGTGCTGGACTGTCGGGTCCGGACTCCGGAGGGCAGCTGGAAGGTGGGACCTGGGACGAGTCGAGCACACACACACAGCAGGCACAGCACAGCACCCAGAACCAGCATGTGCAGAAAATTCAGGCTGGGGTTGGATACGGTACGTCAGCGAAGCATGTCGTGGCTGCGATGCGCGCAGGCCGGCAATGGTCGCGCTTCGCGAGCAAGGATGGATCGGAGCTTCTGCGGTCTGCCTGCCCATCACGTGCACAAACCGGAGAACGGGCGCGAGAAGTCGTCGAGAACCCACGACCACTATGCCACGCACGGCAAACCGTGTACTGGACCCGCTGCGGCCCAATAAAATGCAGCGACCAACCACGCCACCCCGTCCCGTTCCCGTCGTCCACAGACTACAAGCAAGGCAACACACACGTCTTGGACCTCTAGCTTGTCTCCGGGTCCTCCCGCCGCTCGCCGCTCGCCCAATCGGCAATCGCCGACGACGCCCCCGCCGAGAAACGAGCGTCGAGCGCAGCGCTGCCCCGCCCCGCTTTGCCTTTTTCTCTGTACCCGTGCGCCTGCCGTGTCGTGCCGGTGCGGTGCGGCGCGGTGCGCCCCGCTCCCGGTCCGGCCGGACGCAAAGAGACATTTTATTTTATTTTATCTTTACGAACATCACCAAATCATCAATCATTAATGTATTAGATCTGCCATCATAACCAAAGGTTAATTTCTCAGGACCCAAAAGGCACCCAGACAGACCCCTGACCGCCGCGATTTTTTTTTACTGGAAAAGCCTTCACCTCTTTACGCTAGCCCGCCAGCTTGCTCGCCCCGTTTACCCCCCCTGCCTCTGCCTTCCCCAGCCTCGTATCATCTTCATCACTTTCTCTCTGCCCCAGGCCAGTGCCCACCTCTCGCAGTCCTGTACCTACCAACCACATCATATTCGGGTCCGTGAGCCCGTGGGAGACCGCGCGGCGGCGACGACGAGGCCTCGACCTCGAGCGAGGGTTGGTGGACGTCGACGAGCTAGGGTTAGGCGGGCTTTTGAGCTTAAGCTTGGGTTGGGGGGGCCTGCTGATCCATGGACGGGGGGACCGGCCCGGGCGCCGAGGTGCTCTCTCCCGGCGAGGCCGAGTGGCCCCCAGAGCTCCGCCTCCCGCCGCTGCCCTCCGTGCCGGAGCCCCCAGGGCCGCCCCCGCCCGCCCCCGCCTCCGCTTCGCTGCGACTGCGAAGCGTCGGGGTCGCGCCCCATCTGCACGGGGAGGTCTTTGATGATGACCCGCAGTTCCTCGGATCGATCATGGGGGCCGCGGCCCCGCCCCCGCCCCAGCAGCAGCAGCAGCAGCCCGCCGCCGCGGCACCGGTGAAGAGGAAGAGAGGCAGGCCGCCGAAGAACAGGGACGGTGCGGCGCCGGTGCCTGCGCCGGTGAAGCCGGGGAACAAGAAGGACGAGGAGGAGGTCTGCTTCATCTGCTTCGATGGGGGCAGCCTCGTGGTTTGCGACCGGAGGTGTGTGTGTGTGTCAGTGCGTGCGCGCGCGCGCGCGATTAGCTAGCTGTTGCATCACGTACGGTCAAGTAATGCAGCTTCCGCTTCACTGTGCGTGCTGATAAGCTTCACTTTGCCTTTAGGGGTTGCCCGAAGGTGTACCACCCTGCGTGCATCAAGCGAGACGAATCCTTCTTTCGGTGCCAGGGCAAGTGGGATTGTGGTGAGCTTTTCTCTTGTGGACTGCGCCTTCTTCTCAGTGTTTAACGTCGACTCGTTTCTTCAATAGATGCTGACTAGTACAAATATTAATGCTTAAGTAGATGCCATTATAGCACTTTGACATGCCATAACTTTTGAGATAATGCAAGCCATGAGCTATTGAAGAAATAGGAAATGTTTGAAATAAGTAAGTATACAAACATTTCAAGCAGAAACAGATGCTAATCAATGCATATACTCCCACATTAAATAAATAACTGAATTAGTCAGTTATGGTAATCTCGCCATCTCATTTGGCTCCAGCATGCAAATGGGAGCCGATTCAATGTTACTATGTATATGTTCAATTGGTAGAAGAGGACAAAATCAGCAGGATTTCTGTTGTACTGTGATTCTTTGTTGGAGATTTATGTTTAAACACCGAGCCAAAAGCTATTTGTCAGCGCCCCGCCAAGGGCGTACCCTTGGCTGCAATCAAGACACACTCAAAGATCTCGACTCAGGAAAGACCACTGCACCTAGGGACTAGTGCCCTCGGGACCTTTCTTAGCCTCATCAGGGAGGGGCTAGCTCAGTAAAATTATGTAAGGACACCCTCATGGTCTATCTACATCGTTGTCAGCGTAGCACATCCCATGACATGCAAATATAAGTAGGGGTGGACATTTTAAAACCGAACCCGAACCCGAACCGAACCCGAATAGACCGAATTGTCGGTCTATTTGGTCTATTCGGGTTTTCGGGTTCGGGTTCGGTTCCTATATGTGCTATATTTCGGGGTATGGGTTCGGGTTCGGTTCCTAACGTTTAAAACCCAAATAGACCTAATAACCCGAAATATAAAAAAGCTCTTAATATGTGATGATATTATTATATGATTTATGAACTTATTAGCTAGAAATAATAATATCATCTTAACGATAGTATATATATCTTTGTATGCTAATTTTTATAGTCATTTGTTGTAGTAATAGTACTTTCAGTTAATTATTCATTGTATATATTTTAACAAAATATACTAGTCTCTCTATAATTCGGGTCTATTCGGTGGACCGAATAGACCGAACCGAAATTGCGAGTCTATTCGGGTTCGGTTCCTAAAATATTTTTGAAAATTTCGGTTCTCATTTTTCAGAACCCGAAATTTCACAAACCCGAATAGACCGAACCGAATTACCCTAATAAACCGAATGCACAACCCTAAATATAAGCCCTAGAGGCCCCTCGTGCCTTAGGGCATCTGATGGTATAAGCCTTCAGGGCCCCTCGTGCCCTGGGCATATGACATTATAAATCTCAAGGCCTTCTCGTGCCCTGGGACACCTGGAGTTATAGGCCCCCGAGGCCCCTCGCACTAGGGCGGTAAGATGGGACCTCGGTGCAGACCGCCCCCCGATCATATGCTACACTTAAATGCCCTTGGGTTATTGACCTTACTTTGACGCTGACAGGAATCGATGTCTTCTAGGGCCTGGGGGTCCCTCGGAGGAGTCAATGAGCTAGGCTAGCTAAGTCTTTACCTATCTCGAGGCAGAAGGAGTGACGGGCCCGCCGGGAATAGTCTGACCTCATATTATGGAACCCCACATCTAAGGCACTGAAGATTATCCCTCAGCGATAGCTTAATGGATAAGTTTTGGGTACGATTCATTAAATGCACGATGGATGACCATGCGTTTTTGACTTAGCATACTGACGCACGACTTAGGTTGTAGAATACTTGAGCATGGTTGTTACGGCGGTAAGGCAACCTACAATAATCTAGGACCTTTTTACCTTTTAAGCGCCTAAGGCACGAGGCGAGGTGACTTCATAGACATATAAGTAAGCGAACAAAAAATGCATAAGTAAATGGATAGATCATAGATATTATAGGACATACAAATCCTAATGCATAACATACAACAACAACAACAACAAAGCCTTTTTGTCCCAAGCACGTTGGGGTAGGCTAGAGATGAAACCCCGTATGAAAACCTCAGAGCTCAACCCCCAAAGAACAGAAAAGGGAAACAAAGGCAAAGGAGAACCGAAAACAACGAAACGGGGAAACACATAAAAGAGATAAAACCCACAAGGACCAGCAAGATCTAAAATGGACACAAGAAAAGGTCAAACGATTAAGGAGGAAAAGCGAAACTATCAATCAGGGTTCTGGCACGTGAATTGCACACTTCCACCCCTTCCTATCTGCGGCGAGCTCTTTGTCAATATTCCACTCCTTCAGGTCTCTCTTCACAGCCTCTGTCCACGTCAAAGTTGGTCGACCTCTACCTCTCTTCACATTTTCGGGACGCCTAATTATTCCGATATGCACTGGTGCCTCTTCAGGTCTTCGTTGGATATGTCCAAACCATCTCAAGCGATGTTGCATAAGCTTCTCCTCAATTGGCGCCACTCCTACTCTCTCTCGTATATCATCATTCCGGACTCGATCTCTCCTTGTGTGGCCACATATCCAGCGCAACATACGCATCTCTGCCACACTTAGTTGTTGGACATGTCGTCTTTTAGTGGGCCAACATTCTGCTCCATACAACATAGCCGGTCGGATTGCTGTCCTGTAGAATTTGCCTTTTAGTTTGCGTGGCACCCGGTGGTCGCATAAGACACCCGCAGCTTGTCGCCACTTCAACCATCCGGCTTTAATTCTATGACTGACATCCTCATCGATGTCTCCCTCCTTTTGAAGCATTGATCCTAAGTAACGAAAAGTGTCTTTCTTGGGTACCACTTGCCCATCAAGACTAACATCGCCATCCTCATACCCCATGGCACTGAAATCACACTTCATATACTCTGTTTTAGACCTACTAAGCCTAAAACCTTTTGCTTCCAGCGTCTGCCTCCACAATTCCAACTTTTGAGAAACACCACTCCTACTCTCCTCAATAAGTACCACATCATCGGCAAAAAGCATACACCACGGTAAAACTCCTTGTATGTCCCTTGTGACCTCATCTATCACCAAAGCGAAAAGATAAGGGCTCAAAGCCGACCCTTGATGTAGTCCTATGTTAATTGGAAAGTCATCGGTGTCTCCATCACTTGTTCGGACACTTGTCACAACATTAGTGTACATATCTTTAATAAGATTAATGTACTTTGTTGCTACTTTGTGTTTTTCCAAGGCCCACCACATTACACTCCTAGGTACTTTGTCATAAGCCTTCTCCAAGTCTATGAAGACCATATGCAGGTCTTTCTTTTGTTCTCTGAATCTCTCCATAAGTTGTCTTAGTAAGAAAATGGCCTCCATAGTTGATCTCCCGGGCATGAAACCAAACTGATTTTGGGTCACGCTCGTCATCTTTCGCAGGCGGTGTTCAATGACTCTCTCCCATAGCTTCATTGTATGGCTCATGAGCTTAATTCCACGGTAATTAGTACAACTTTGAACATCTCCTTTGTTCTTGAAGATTGGTACTAATGTACTCCGCCGCCACTCGTCGGGCATTCTGTTTGCCCGAAAGATGGTGTTGAAAAGCTTAGTCAGCCATACTATCGCTATGTCTCCAAGACATCTCCATACCTCGATAGGGATACCATCAGGGCCCATCGCCTTTCCTACCTTCATCCTTTTTAGCGCCTCCTTCATCCTAATGCATAACATAGTTTGCAAAATAACGTAGTTGATAGTTCATAAAAATAACAAGTTCATAATGCATAGTTCATAGCTTCATAAACTAACAAGTCCACAAAAGAACACAAGACATGATTGAATTCAGATTCTCAACATCAAGTGATCTCCATCTAGGCATATTCATCCATCAATTCATTGTTTGAATTGGTGGTGGAATCTTCACCATTTTCAGGCTTTATGGGACCTTCATCTTGACTGTCAACATCCTCATCATCACGCATTATATCATCCTCACCCCCTTCTCCCATACTTGAATCACCCTCCTCTTCTAAGACAGGGAGATGCGAGACAAAGGAGAGAGCCTAAGATAGAGACGCATGCAGCTTACCTGAGACAGATAAAGGAGAGAGCCTAAGACAGGTAGAGGACAACAGCGGACAGGGCGAGTAGGGGCGCGCGACGCAGTGGAAGGGCGGGACGTGCACAGCGGTGGAGGCGCGCGGTGGGCGGGGCGAGCAGGTGCAGGTAGGGCGAGTAGGGGTGGGCGAGCGAGCAATAAGGCGTCGTAGAGGAACATGGACACCTTGTGGACGCCATAGCCTAAATGGTAAGGTGTCACCGGAGTCGTCCTTCCTCCAGCGCCTTAGCGCTTAAGCGACAATTAAGTGGACACTTAATGGACGACATAACAACCATGCATTTGAGACCACTACATGGTTTGTGCGTCGGCCCCGCTTGTGCATGCACGATGTACCAGGAAATGTAATAAAAGCAATGTTTTTAAGTCGGACGACTTGATGGCCGTTCTGGCTGACCGACTAGGGCGATTAATCGCGATTAATCACGATTAGTTGGACGACTTGGGCGATTAATCGTGATTGGTCCAAACCGACTTGGACGATTAATCGCGACTACAATGCACTATATTGGCAACCACTCGTCCCAGGTCAGTTGACCTAGGCCTGGGTATCTGCAAGTATAGGTTATCATACCTACCCTTGTAGTCGGTATGGCGGTTACCTTGGGAGTTGTGAACAGATAACTGTAATGGGGCTTGTGTATCACATTAAATATGATACATGCTAGTACGAGCACATGTCTATCTTGACACGTGCTCAGAGGGCAGGAATATCGATGCTCTGCGCAAGTATACCCTTGCATTTATGATCATATCTGGTTAGGCAAACCTGCCTCCTGCAGGAGATGAGAAATTCCCTATAGCCACGACTAGGCAGTAAGATAGTACTATCGTGTAATAAAGGGTATGAGGAACCGTACTTAGCACCATTAATACACCGTTCATACTCTGGGCAGACCCTCGATTAGTCACCTCAACTGGTATGATTATACCAGCGTATGCTACATGATTACAAGGCCAAGATGGGACGGAGGCAGTTGGCCCAAATGCCATGTAGGGCACGCAGGAAGCATATACATATGAGACTCGCCACTTCTTTGGACTATAAAAGGGTGTGGTTGTGCAACATTTAATTTAGGTTCACACACCGCAAGAAATCAGTCTAGGCTCCATCAAATTCAGGCCAAGAGAGTTCAATTCGATCCCGCTGTGGTGGTTGGAGTTAGTTTGGGGCTAGCTCTCCACCACACTTGTATACTATAACAGGTTTTGGAGTTCATGGTACTAGAGTTTGTAACCTTGTAGATCTATTACATACCACAATCTGTGATCAGCATTCAGCAGGAGGACATAGGGTATTACGCACATTGTGGTCCAAACCTCTATAAAAATCCGCGCGAATTAGGTTCTTGATGACCCCGCAGACATATTCTACGGTGTCAGAACTCGCTCTCTGCTCCCATAGCTGTTGTTTCTATGGTACTTTTGGTACCCCGGCGCCTTTGCTACTGCAGTATTTATTGTACTTGGATTGACATAGGAGAGAAGAATGTGTCTGTTGGCATTATATGGTATCTAGATAGGACAAAATTACCTTCTTCTGATGATTTATAGAAGTACAATGATGGATGTGTGCATGTACGAGTCATTGTTACAATTCAAACGTGATGGTTTTGTGTGCACTTTTTCTTGATGCCACACATATCAGGTTGGCACATATGCAGCAGCTGCGAAAAGGCAGTACAGTACATGTGTTATACTTGTACGTACTCTGTCTGCAAAGGATGCATCAAACAAGGCAAATTCTTTGGCGTTAGAGGGAACAAGGGCTTCTGTGACACATGTTATGGTACTATATTATTGATAGAATCCAAAGAAGATGGTGCAAAGGTACCCAACTTTTAACTCATGTTTGTGCTTTCCACTTCTTCAGCTAGAGAAGCGCCTTTTACACAGATATTTATAGAGAATGTTAGGTCCCACTCTTATTGAAGAAGTAAAAATAGTTGAATAAATATTGCTACTGGCCGTCTGGCCCCAAGCTTTACTTAAGCTTCATTTCGATCCCTATACTTTCAAAATTTTCGATTGAGCCTTCATCCTTCAGTATATGGTTAAATAGATACTTTCAGCCAGCAGGCTGAAATGGCATCAAGAAGTCGTAAATTGGCAAAGGCAACAGCCAGTCCGTAAGTTGTGCTAATGTTGGAAGACAAGTCTTGATAGTTGATAAGGGATAATTTGGCATAGATTATGATTTATTTTCTTATTGATATTTTTCCACAACGATTTTCTTATCTTGCTACTGAGCCATGTTTTTGTGTCAAGATCCCTTGTTATTCTGCATCTTTTACGCTATTTTCAATTGTCATATCAAATGCCATGCCTTTCCTGAGGTTTTTACATTAGTGCTTAAAATTTTGCTACAGGGTATTGTGCGTATGCTGTTGGTACCTTTTTTAGTTGGTTTATCCAGTGTATTAGCTTTAAGTTTTTGGTATGGGTAGCCTTGGCTTCAATTTACTGCGCAAAAAAATAGTTTTAGATTGCAGGAATGTTGGATAATGTACGTGGAGTAAAAAACTGGTATGCCTTTAAACTCAAAATTCAATTTTGACTTCATTCACTTGGACGAACTGGATACTGTGATTTTTTTATAAGTCACCCTTTAACTAAATAGACACTGATCCTGATACATCACACAACTGTATTGGCTGGGCTTTTGCTTTTGGCAGACACCTGCCTGAAACAAGCAGTACTACTTTGTTGGCATACAATTACCTTGAGCAAATAATAGTTCCATCCTAGGTCTATTGATCATCCTATTTCGCCCTTTCAGGTTGGTGTTGATTTTGATGATATATATAGCTGGGAGTACCTTTTCAAGTTATATTGGTTGGATCTGAAAGGGAAGCATTTACTAACGATTGAAGAGCTAAAAAGTGCCAAGAGCCATTGGATTGTTCCTACTACTGCTGGTAGAAGAGAGAAAGAGGAGTCATCTGATGAATTATATGATGCAAGCAATGGCCAAGATGCTACTTTTGACATTTCGTCAAAGAAACGAATACAGAATAACTCTTCAGGAAAAAGAGGACAAAAACGCAAAAAAGACGGCAACATTACTTCAAGGAAATGTGGAATCTCAATTAACAGTGCTGGAGGCTTACCAAATGGATCAACAGGTGAAGGGATGGCCTTGGCTGGTGACAAAAACTGGGCATCATCTGAGTTATTGGAATTCATTGGACACATGAGAAATGGTGATAATTCTTATATTTCCCAGTTTGATGTCCAGGTTCTTTTGCTTGAATATATAAAGCAAAATAACCTCCATGATCCTCGCAGAAAAAGTCAGATTATATGTGATGCAAGGCTTAGCAATTTGTTTAAAAAACCACGTGTCGATCATTTTGAGATGTTAAAGCTTTTGGAGATGCATTATCTTGTGAAACAGGCTTCAACACCGAATGCAGACAGTCAAAGAGCAATTTATTCAGATTCAGCTCAAGTAAATAATGGAGGACATAATGAGTTGGCCGATACATTAGGTTTTGATAGGAGGAAGGCTCATAAGAAGATTGAAAGAGAATTGACAATTAATCCAGAAGATTATGCAGCCATTGACATGCACAATATCAATCTAATTTACTTGCGGCGCAGTGTGATGGAGGATCTTATTGATCAGGTTGCTGCATTTTCTAACAAAATTGCTGGTGCTTTTGTGAGGATAAGAATTTCTGGTCTTGGCAACAAGGAAGATATGTACCGACTGGTGAAAGTTCTTGGTAAGATTAACTAATACTACAGAGTATAAATCTGAGATGCTAAATACTTATACTACCTGGGTATGATTCTATATGTAGGTACGCATAAAGTTGCAGAGCGATACACTGTCAGTAAGAAGACAACAGATTATGCTCTTGAGATATCTAATTTAGAAAAGAAAGAGATTATCACAATGGATACGATTTCAAATCAGGATTTCACAGAGGTAACTAAATATAAGACAACGATTTAATGATGATATGTCCAAGGATATGCAGTGCAAACATTTAATTTTCGAGACCTAGTAAGCTAGTACTGTAGAATGATCCTTCCTGATTGTGATATACTCCCTCCGTTCTAAAATAGTAGTCGTTTTAGCTCTTGATTTTTATGTCTATATTCAAATAGATGATGATGAATCTAGACATAAATATAAAACACATACATCAAGTATTATATGAATCTCTTAATTTCTTAAAACGGATTTTATTTTGGGACGGAGGGAGTATATTATATATTGGTTCAGAGTTTGTTGTTGAATATTATTGTATACTAAGTTTATATGTTTTTCAAACACTGTTGTACAAAATCTGATCTCTGCTATTTCATTCGATCTGATAAAATGCAGTATATTGCCTGTTTCCTCAGCCTTGTTCTTGTTTTTAGCTAACTACCTCTATGATACGATATTTTGTTTATATTCTTAGAAGTTGCTAATAATTAGAAATTTTGTTTACATTCTTAGAAGTTGCTAATAATTAGAAATTGCCCCATAATAAATGTATTGAATAAAAAAAAAACTCGGCCGGGGAGGGAAAGACCGCCCTCCCGGTATTATATTAAGAAGAGACCGAAACAATGGTCCCGGCCGAGAAAATCCCCGAACCCTGGCCCCCCATCACTAACGGGCCGACGTCAACTGTCCACTCTGCAACGGCCCAACCGGAGGGTGGCGCACAGGACATCGTAACCCGAGAGCGGATGGGGCACAACGAGGGGATTTTTTTAAACAAGCCTAAAAATTCGCTCCCGAGAGGAATCGAACCCAGGACTTGGAGGTGCTACTCGGAAGTCCTTAACCACTAGGCTAGAGACCCTTTCGCTAAATGTATTGAATACATGTTGGACATTTTTTTTTCGTTATTTTAATTTAACTAGCTACTTAAAATGCTTACATCTCATTATTGCCCATAATGAATCATTAATACATGTTGGAGCTGGACTGTTTTTTTGTCATTTTAGTTTAACTAGCTATTTACACTGTTTATTTGCATGTACTTATGTAGGAGGAATGCAAACGATTACGTCAGAGTATGAAGTTTGGTCTAACTGCCCGGTTAAAAGTGGTACTGCTGTGATTTAATATATGACGACACATCTGATTCACATCTCTATAGAATTTACAGTCTGATATCTCCTTTTTCCTTTTTAATCAATCAGGTAGATGTCTATGAGAAAGCTAAAATCTTCCAATCTCTGCGATTTAAAGATGTAAGCAAAATCTTTCAAAGGAATATTGGTTGCATGTTGAGCTTTGATTATTTCAGAATTGCTCTAGCTTTAATTATATTGGAAGAGTGTAATTGGATGACTGATGTTGATTAGAGAAGTGCTACAATGTATAGGCTAACCAGCCTAGGGTTACAACCCACTGGCAGGCCACATGGATCGGGCTCTAGACCCATACACACAAACAACACACAACAGTCTAACAACTTATAACCTGATATGCTTTGTTTTTTTTTCTTGAATACGCAGGAGATCTGCGTATTTTTGTATTAAGAAGAGAAAAGGGGTGAAACCCCAAAAACACGAACAGCAGACTTACAGACACACACCACCAAATACACCACTCTTAAACCAACTCCTCTAGATGGAAAGAAGAGAGAGCTTTAGCGCCAGCCAAACGCCAGCACAACATCTCTTCCCTTGCAGCCGAGAGGGCGATCACAACACTCGGGCTACAGCCATCAAACACACACCTATTTCTATGCTTCCAAATGGA
Organism: Zea mays; assembly: GCF_902167145.1. Classification (NCBI taxonomy): domain Eukaryota; kingdom Viridiplantae; phylum Streptophyta; class Magnoliopsida; order Poales; family Poaceae; genus Zea; species Zea mays. The sequence continues at coordinate 23,701,588 of NC_050100.1, read as the reverse complement.
CCACGCACCCAAAATGACCAGCGAGTTGAAACCCTTCGACAAAGGCTTGCCCACCATCTCAGCACTCTTCTCCCACCAAGAGTCAAAACAGCTATCCCCTGTAGAAGGACAGAGCACCTGGAAGTCCCCCGACCGAAGGAGAAGAAACCAAAACTGCTTTGCAAAACTGCACTCGACCAGCAAATGATTAATTGTCTCATCGGCCTGGTCACAGAGCGGACAGCAGGTGGGGTGGTCCAGCCCCCTCAAAGCCAACCTGTCAGCTGTCCAGCATCTATTATGTTCCACGAGCCACAGAAAAAAATTGCATTTACCCGGAGCCCAAGACTTCCAAATCCGCTCAGCTGGGCCAAAATCAACCGCTCCAAGGAGAAGAACTTTGTAGGCTGAACTAGAAGAGTAGTCCCCAGAAGCATTGAATTTCCAAATATGCCTATCTGGAATACCAGGCTGAAGAACAAGACCCTCCAGCAGGTCACAAAGGCCTAGAACTTGCGCAAGCGCCCTAACTGAAAGCGCACCCCTTATGTCAGCCACCCAATTTAGGTCAGTCAGAGCATCTTTAACCAGCCTTTTGGAAGCAATACGCCTAGGAACATGCTCAAGAACCTCAGGTGCCACCTCTCCGATGCATCTACCATTCAGCCACTGATCCTTCCAAAAAAGGATATCATTTCCATCACCCAACTCAGACACAACTGCAATATTAATCAAAGCCTGCACCGTTCCACAAGCCTGAACAGGGAGGACCGACCAAGGTTTAGAGTGGTCGGTTCTCAGGAGCCAGGGCCACCTAGCCCGAAGAGCCACGCTCAACAGCCGCAGATCAGTGATCCCAAGCCCACCCAAGTCCTTAGGCCTAGTAACCTTGCCCCACGCCACCAAACAGTGACCCCCATTGGCTTGTCTTCTTCCTTTCCAAAGGAAGCCCCTTCTTATCTTGTCAATAGCTTTAACAGTCCAGCTAGGAAGGTCCAAAGCCATGGCAGCATAGATCATTTTCGCTGTGAGAACCGACTGAACATACACAGCACGACCCGCTTTTGTCATAAGGTCGGCCTTCCAACCTGGAAGCACATTAGCTGCTTTGTCCACCAATGCCTGCAACTGAACCTTTGAAAGCTTTCCCAAAGACAGAGGTAAACCAAGATACTGACAAGGGAAATCCGACAAGGGACATGGTAGACAATCTCGGACCCGCACCAAATCATCCTCGGTACAACGAATGGGGAACACACTACTTTTCTGGACATTAGTCTTGAGCCCCGAAGCTTCCCCAAAAAGTCGAAGGATCTCTAGGATTATATTTATGTCTGAAGCCACAGGCCTAAGGAAAACCACAGCGTCAGTGGTTGGAAAATGAGAAACAGAAAATGAGCCATCTTCGTGATCGTGCTAGTGAATCTGGACATCAAAAGGAATATCTTTTTTCTCGTAATAAACTAATAATGCACTGCTCTTACATTTTGTTTGTTCCTGTGCGTTAAGGTATATTGGTAGTTATGATTATAATTGTCTCCAGGGAGGTGTGTTGCCCCCAAATCTATATTGTTTACACTGGACCATCAGTGGCAGTGCTAGGATTTTCAAGTTGGGTATTCCCAACATAAAACTCGTAAATACAAAATTATGTGTGTTAAGATAAATATGTGTGCAAATGATTCACATTATAGATATCACCATAGAGATAATTCATGCTACTTTGTTTGTTATTCGTTTTTCAAAACTCTATTAGGATCTACATGAAACTAGACATTCGGGTGCTGCCTGGTAAGCTAAACAGAATAGGTCGTGTGTGGCCTTATAACATGTTGGGTGCTAGCACTATTTGCCGGTAGACCGCTCCATTGTTCATGAATCAATTATTCTTATCCTCTTGGACGTCGCGTCGGGGCTGCACTGGTAGCAGGCCTAACCTAGGATTTTGATTTGGTTATTCTTATACTCAGTTATCGTTTGCGCGCTGCGCCGGTAGCAGGCCTAACCTAGGGTTTTGATTCAGACAAAGATTTAAGAAGATAGGGGCTAAAAACAGTGATCGGCAGCAAGACTCGAGAGTTAGAAAGAGATTGTGGACGCGTTTAGATGTTGCCGCCAGCTTGCACAACCAATTTGTGTCTGTTGACTGGTGGCAGCATGGTTGTTTGGAACTTTGGATTGGCACCAAGTGCGCTCCACACAAGACAAAAAAAAGAAACATTGGCACACAGCTAAACTTAGACAACCGAGTCCTTCGCCAATGCTTGGCCAGCCAGCATGTTGGGTAAGTGGACAATAGTTTCCAAACACGCCTAGAGTCATGTATTTTATGATGACAAGGCTGTTGACATAGGTTACCTCACACGCAAGAGGCTGGCTAACATGCTAATGAAGGAGTGCAGGACTAGAAAGAGAGTAGTTAGAGCTTGATGTGCTGTTCAGGAACTCAATAATCAGTTTGGTCAGACACAAACTATGTGTATATATATGCATATATTTTACATATACATGGCCTTTTGCAAAATAAGTTGGGTATTGTTGGGAATACCCAGGAATCATGCTGCCTCTACCCACGTGGACCATTTCTTTTGGATACATTACCTGTTGGATTTTTCTTGTACCACATGGCATTCCTAGTTATGAGTGCTTGACAGAGGTAACATTTTAATATTGTCGTGAAAACTGTTATTTGGTATTTTTGTAAAGTTTTAATCCATAAGGACATATAATTCAAGCAAAGTTGACATAGAAATCGTGAATTTCTAAAGTTTCAGCGAAACCTGTGCTAAAAATACTTTATAGGTTTTCAAGGTTCCTTAGGATTCATATAAATTGTTTTTCCTTTTGTTCACTTTTGTGCATTTGAATTGGCCTTATTGTTTTATATTTTTGTTGGTCAGAGTTAGAAAACTAGAACACTTGATTGTATTGCATAGAGGTGGTGGTTACATATATAGACACATAACCCTAACCCTAATGAGCCGAAGTCCAACAGTGGTGCCCCCCCACCCCCCCAGTCTAACATCCCCCGTAGTCACAATGGGGGCACCGCACACGATGAGACTGGAGTAGAAGCCGAAGGTAGGAGCCGACGGGTTAATATCCCCCTGCAGTCGAAGCGTCTTGAGGGTGCGAATGTTGCGGTTGGAGTAGAGACCGGTGTGGACTTCGATAAGACGATAGCCCCAGGATGTCGAGGTAGCCGAAGTCGAGGTGGCCATGGTCGGGTGACACGCAACAATAGTCTATTCTTCAGGAGGGGTCGACGTTCGAGCGTCAACGATCGTCAGGGCGACACAACAAAAGAGCACCAGTAGACCGTCCTTCTTGCTTCTTTGATCGTCTGACATCGAGGAGCCCTGCCAGGGAGGCCGGTGGCAGCGCACGGTCTGCGTCGGTCATGGTGGCCGCGCTCGCGGCAGAATAGAAGGGGTAACAGCGGATCTGGTCGGGAAGGCCACGACAACGACAGATCCAGCCTGGAAGACGACGATTCGGCCAAAGGGACGACAGATCGATCCGAGAAGGTCGCAGCAACGTTGAATCCGGGTGGGAAGGCCGCGGCAACGATGGATCCAGCGAAGACGATGAAGGGGAGGGCGACGGAGCGGGTTCAGCCGGGCAAGGGCCTGCTTCGGACCTGGGAAGGGGTGGTTTGACATCGGCGACGTGAGAAGCTCGAAGTGGGAGGCGTTGCTAGGGCGTCAGCGCGGGCAGTTAAGAGGTGGTCAGCGCGATGACGAGGGGCTGCACGGGCGGAGATGCCGGCGCAAGGGAGACATGCGCAGGGCAGCCAAGAGGGGGGAAGGCGGCCGCGACCGCGACTATGGAGGGGCGGCATCAGCCGCCATGAGGTCGGCGGCGCAATGGAGCAGGGCCGGCGGCGGATCAAGCCAGGGAGGAGATGCCCGTGTGGCGGATCAAGGCCGGCGGCGGGACCAAACAGAGGAGGGGGCGGGCGCGTATCCGCGGCTGGGGGTTTGGCGCTCGGCGGCGGCGCAACCTAGGGGCGGGTGGTGCGTCCGTGGCTGGAAGCAGGTCGACGACGCTCAAGAGAAGGGGGCCTGCCACCCTTAGCGTAGAAGAGAGGGGAGGGGGCCGCGATTGGATGTTGGTGGCTCAGTGGAGGGAGAGGAGGGCGCCGGTGAGAGGCCGTCGACGTTCAGCGTTGTGGCCGCGCCGGTGGGGAGAGGAGCTGTGGACGTTGTTCTTGCTGCTGGGGGCTCGCCGGAGGTGGGCGCGCCGGGCAATAGGGGAGCCGCGACGGGGCGCAGCGCCCGTGGGGCTTTCCCGTCGGCGCCCAGGCTAGATCCGGCCGGATCCGCGTGGGTGAGATGGTTTCGCCATGACACCAAGGAGGGCCAGGGCCGACCGCGACGTCCAGAGGTGTGGGGTGGGTTGGCTGCCCGTCGGCCTAGAGGAGAGGCGCAGGGAGGGGACGCTGAACGCGTCCATGGTGGCCGACGACCATGCATCCTAGCGAGGGGTCCAACAGGGGGAGGAAGACGCCATGGGAGACCCTGCGCGACCTCGAGGGAGCAGGAACGCCCTCCATGTGAGAGATGGAGCTGGGGGAAGGAGGTAGAGGGAGCAAGCTGGCGGCTGGGATGGTGGTCGCCTTCGGGAGGGAAGGGCGAGCCTCTCGGGGACGACGACAGGTGAGCAGGTGTCCGACCGGCGGCGGCTGTTAGTTGGGGAGAGGTGGAAATGAAAACCTAGCTGATACCAAGTTAGAAAACTAGAACTCTTGATTGTATTGCATAGAGCTGGTGCTTACATATATAGACACAGAACCCTAACCCTAATGGGCCGACAGTCCAACAATGGTGCCGGCCCACACACACAGTCTAACAGTCAACATAGAAGTCTTGTCATCCTCGAATTCTGATTGCTAAGAAATGAACTTTTGCACCTATTTTTCCCCCTAGCGTTAGAGAAGATTTCGATGGATAGTTGGCGCACAGTGGTGAGAAGCCTTTTTAGTGAGCCAAACATCCTGGGTTCAATGCAGCCTCCCTGCAAAATGCAGGAATAAGGCTTGCCTCGGTTATTTCTTTCACAGACTCCACTCATGTGAGGCGCCAGCACTAGGTCTGTATTTTTTTGGTTAGAGAATCCCTATCAAAGCAGCTTTTGACAAATATGATTAGTATTTTGTTGCATATGAAGTGACACATCTGAGAAACTGAAAGATTTATGTATGACCTTTTATTACCATTCTTTTGCGGTCGGAATCTTGATAGAGAAAATTATTTGTTTCTTGTTTATCTTCAAATTTATTTCGTAGCCTTAGGTGTCTTAAAGGCCCAACTTTGCCTACGTGATCAATAATGATAATCAATATTTATGATTCTTAACTATATCATACATTGAGAGAGTGTGTTGAAAAGTTGCAGCTTCTGAACACCCCTGAAGAAAAGGAACGCATGATTAATGAAGTTCCAGAAGTACATGTTGATTCCCGGATGGATCCAAGTTATGAATCCGCTGAAGAACCAGAGTATAAGAAAGCTGGTACTAAATTTACCTTTACTGTTATTATTCTATAATGATGTTCCGGTTATATTGAACTTCTGCGAACTTGCTTAATGATTTGTATACAGTTGATTGGACCATGCATCGGAATGGGCCAGATCTATTATTTCCAGGAAGAAAAGGGACAGAATTGAATTCTGTGGAGAATCATACACAAAAGAGTCTGGATACAAGCAGTCTACCTACAGAGGACGTGGACCATAGATCAGGTGCAGGAAGTAACATTAATTTAAACAACATGGCACCTGAGCCTGCATCACTTGGAATTTTATCAAATGACACTGAGCCAGAAAAGGTTTGGCACTACAAGGACCCTAATGGAAATGTTCAGGGCCCGTTTACTCTTTTGCAGTTATCCAAGTGGGCAAGTTTTTTCCCACGCGACCTGAGAGTATGGCTTACATTTGAGAGTGAGGAGAACTCACTACTGTTGACTGAAGTGCTCCCAAAGCAGCAGAAAGATTTTATTCAGCTTTCAACAGTTACTACCAGTGATAAATCAATGTGGGCAGGCTCTGGTCAAGATAGAGTTAACTCAAATGCAAATAACTCTTCCTCCCCTATGGGTTATAACATGGTCTATCCTTCTGCATTATCTAGCCCGTCTGCTGAGTGTTATGATCCAACAAAAGATCTAAAGCCTCTGGGTGGAACTTCGCCATCACGATCTCTGAAAGATGCTCATGCTTTGCATGAGGTTCAGAATCAGGTTAACTATTCATTCACAATTCTATCTTCAACTGGTTCATATGCACCACCCGGTTCTCATGATGGAAGGGTTTCAAGAGACAGGGTTGATGAATGGAACAGTAGTCAGGACAATGGTGGTATTTGGAGGCCAACCATGAATTCTAGTCAGAAGACTAATGCACAGCAGCATCCTGATGGTTGTACTGGGAAGGACCTAATGCAAACTGAATCTAAATGTAGTTCACATTTGGTCTCAGTTCTTACTTCACAACACTCTGAGAGAGACCCTGCCACTTCCCTTAGTACTACAAGTTGGCCGGTGTTCAGAACCAGGTGCCAGCAGGAAGGTTCTTCATGGACTTCAGCTACAAATGCTGGAGCTCATGACCTTCAGTTATCTATTGCTTTAGCAAAGCCGGAGACCTGTTCTCCAACAAATCCTGTGGAAGACAGAGATTCAAGTTCTGCTTCTGCTTTGTCTTGTCAGTCTGGGGCTCCTGTCTGCGTTCCCCAACCAGATCCAACATCTACATCTAATTCAAGGAAGATTGATGCAACCATGGATCAGCATAGAACATGCCAGCCTGACACATCAAGTGTATCATTTGATCTTCTTCATGAGCCTAAAAGTGGCTCACTCTTTTCCTTGAAAACTCAAGATCTTGAGTTTGAGTACCCTAGTCCTATCCCAAAACAGGAGGGGAAGGGGATTTCTGTGAACCAGTCAGGCTCAACATCAGTAGCACATGAGAATTTAGCTACAAAGACATGTGTCCGCGCACCTACTAGCAAAATTGATAGCTTACAACCACTTAAGGAAAGATCACATTCGACAGATAGGGACTCAATCACTCAATTAGAGCATCTGTTTGAAGAGAATGTGATAAAGAGAAATAACAAAGTGGTCAATCCTGTATCTGATGCTGAAGGGATTGCTGTATCAGATGTGTTGGAATCCTTAACAGAACAAGATTGTGAAAAATGTAGTATACATGGGGTAGCGCCTTCACAAAAAATGGTGCCAGCTTCAGCTGAGGAAGATCAACCACAATGCTCCAGTCCTATTGCATTGTCCCCTTGGGGTGAACCAAGTTACTATCAGGGTGAAGCTGTTGATTCTGCTCTATGGGGCGTCCAAGATGACCCTGGTAATGACATGTGGTCAATGCCTTCTCCAAAACCTGGTTTCCAGCCCTCATCAGGTGAAGATGACTATCTTTTTCTGTGGTTGCTTTCTTAAACAACTTTTTAGTCTAACAAAATCTTCTACAGGTCTTGGAGCTGATGGCAAAGACGCTTCATGCATCATAGAGGAGGCGAGAGCGGACCCAGGAGATGGTGCTTTTGTCAAAACATTACCAACACAAGGGGAGAAAAAGATGGAACATGGAAATTCAAGTGCCTCAGGTTCTGGAGTGTCAGAACGGGTAATGTTATTCATAACTGGTCTGCGGTTCCATCTTGATTCATCCCTTGAAGAGGAAAAAACTTAGTAACACAATGTTCTAGCTAACATATTACTTCTGACACTTTTAGGTAAAACCAAAAGGAAGCGCTGCATCAGGTCCATCTCTAGATGGGAGCACAAAAGTTATGGGTTGGCAACTGCCGGGCTCATCTCTAGAGGGCAGTGCAAAAGTTTCAGGTTGGAAACCACCAGTCTTATCACTTGAAGGGATTGCTAATGGTTCAGGTTCACAAGCATCGTGTCCTTCTACGCAAAGGGGCACAAAATCTTCAGGTTGGCAGCGATCAAGTTCATCCCCGGATGGGAGCAGAAAAGCCTCAGGTTGGCAACAGTCAAGTACATCACCAGAGGGGAGTGGAAAAGCGCATGGCTGGCAACGATCAGGATCTTTTACCCAGGGGGGTACAAAGGCTGCAGGTCGGCAACCCTCTCGTTCCTGTACAGATCGGATTGCAAAAGTTGATGGCTGGCAACGAACAAGTTCATCTCCGGAGGGAAGCAGAAAAGCTTCAGGCTGGCATTCGTCGGGTCGTGACAGCTCAAAGATCGCATCCAGTGCCAGCGAAAACCGTAAATTGTCTTCTAGTCACCAAGCGACGACACCAACAGGGAGGCACTCGTTGGCAAAGAGACAGGGAAGCAGCGACAAGGGTGCTGCTGGTTGGGACGAGGCTCTGGGGAACTCTTCGGAAGCATCGAAGAGACAACAGGGAAACAGCGACAAGAATGCAGGCTCGGGAGTGGCTCTCGGAAGCAACAGGAGCTGGCATCCATCGTCTGGTAACCCTAGTCGGGGCGGCCAGGGGAATCACCAACATGACAGGGACTCTCACAGCGGTGATTCGCGGCGGGGTAGCTCGAACTACCCCCGGAGGTCCGACAATCGTCATGACCATGGCAGTGGTGGTTCGTCACGACCCTCGTCAAGAGGGCAGTCCCAGAGGGGGCTATGTAAACACTACGAGAGTGGCCACTGCGGGAAGGGTTCGAAATGCCAGTACCTGCACCGGTGATCGCCGTGGCCGTGTGGAAGCGGGACCCCTGTTTGCCTGGCCGTCCTCACATTTTTGTATAGCAGGATGTGGTTTCGTCGTAGTCAGTATAGTAGAACGCTTATTAACCGTGTCGGCACCACTAAGTTGGTAGTAGTACATATCTTTCAGGGCAGGAGCATGACTAAAGTAGGATTTGTAAGTTTTATTAGAGCCACTGATGGCCTTGGATAAAGATTCTCCGCTTTTTGGTTCGGGAATGCACGCTTTTTGTTCAGCTAAACGGAGTTGTGGGCTTCTACAAACATGGATTTTCTCGCTAGGTCAGAGTGCTGTGCTATCGTACAGAACAGCTGCACGTCCGAGTGGTCACGGACGAGGCGCGTGCAATCGTCCGAATGCCTACAAAAGAGTGGCCACCGGCGTGTGGCAGACATGTGAACGGTTGGGCATGGTTTAGCCCACAGATAGGAGATCTAAGGTATGGCAAAACATAGCAAGGATTTTTGACTCAGTGATTGGCTCCAAATCCAGCTAGCTAGCAAGAAGACCGTAGTCAACTGTCAACGTGCCAAGCAAAGGCTGAAGGGCCCATAGAGAGTAGTAGCCTGGAGGCTGGAGGCCTGGTAACGGTTCGCAGCAAAACTTAATTTCCTTCTATGTGCTTATGGTACACAGTGATTTTGGGGTAAATTCACTAGAAAATTAAGGTACGGCGGACGCCATATATTGCTATACTCAGAGCTCCGCCCTGTCTAACCGGTTCACTATTACTACTGCTACGATGTCGACTACTATATTTTCACCAGCGACCGGTAAGTAGTTTTAGTTTTTTAATATTTTGTATAAAATATTAATTCCAGATGTCGATATGTATGGACTATATGTATATAGCAGTAGTTGACATGGTATCGCCGGCTACATCATGCGTACGCACGCACGCGCGGGTGATTCAATTCAGATAAAACTTGAATGTTTCAAACCGATCACTTTCTCACCAACCGCAAGCCAGCACCTACCACAATTCTCTGTCCCCTCTTGTCGGCCTGGCGGGCCTGTCCATATGGGTCAGTCGATAGCTAGCAACACTCGAAAGAGTCAGAATCAGCAGTCAGCGTTCGACAACACACCCATCATCAGATGTAGCGCAAAAAGCCGAAAACGTTGGTCTTCTGGAATGGTATGGAATGAGTTGATCGAGCGACAGGCTAGGGTCAGCATCGTCTGCGCCCGTTTCCAAATCATGCGTGCACTAGACCGAGTTGTGCACTGTCCGTATAGGTCCTCTCTGTTATCAATGTAAATGTGTTAAGGTATTACTGAGGCCGCCGTGTTTGATCTCGATCTCTCTCCTAAGGAAAATAAGATTACGGACCTGTTTAATTACTGCTATATTCATCTTAATCTACGTTTGCTGAAGTGAATTATGTTGAGGTGGGTATATTGATGTCTTGTTTGGGAGAGCTCACCTTCGCTAACTCCGCCCCAACTCAGCTTTATTGTCAAGTTGCTGTTTTTTTTTCAAGTGTTTGGCTCGCGCAGGCCGACTTTAGTTTCACGAATTTGGTAGCTTGGTTGAAAAAAGTCATTTTTCTCCTGATCAAAGTATATTCACCACATATTTTTGTTGCATCAATGATAACATAAGTGATTTAAAATAAAGTATACGTATATATGATAATAACAAATCAAAGTCACATGACTAAAGGCACAACATAAAACAATATTTAATTCAAAATAAAACAAAGTGATTAGAAATGAAGTACACGAACACATAATGTTCACCACACAAACAAAAGTGATTACATGTTTAAACAATCAGACCATAGTATCTGTCGTACTTATCATTATATTATAATTGAATCTCATTCCTCTGCTTCTCGCCATGTCCTTGTCCCTAGATGCATCGGCGGCTGCACGCAGGAAGCGCCCTCCCTTAGCGCTGCTAGGCGCTTGCGGCCTTAAAAAACTTGGCCGGAGAGGGAAAGACCGTATTTCCGGTATTCCATATAGGAAGAGACCGAAACGATGGTCCCGACCGAGAAAATCTCCGAACCTTGGCCCCATCACTAACGGGCCGGCATCAACTATCCACTCTGCAACTGCCCAACCGAAGGGTGGCGCACAGAACATCGTAACCCGACAGCGGATAAGACACAGCGAGGGGATTTTTTTTTAACCAAGCCTGAAAATTCGCTCCCGATAGGAATCGAACCTCGGACTTGGAGGTGCTACTCGGAAGTCCTTAACTGTTAGGCTAGAGGCCCTTTCGCGGCGCTTGCGGCCTAGCTAGGCGACATGGGGAGGCAGGCCAGGGCATGGCCACCGACGTCATGGGAGTACCCGAAATGAAAGACCGGGAGGAAAAGAAACACTTCGAAATTAGTCGATTTGGGAGCCACATCGTCGGATCTTGTCGTTTGAGAGGTAGAGAGAGAGGAGTCGGGGCAAATAGGTTGGGTGCGAAATCGAAGAAAAACCCATATAACTATCTTCAGCAGTTTACTTATATTATCATCATATCTTCTGTTTTAAACTACACTCTGCAAACAGTACAATCTATAGTGCAAAATAGTGTTTTAGGTGACCAAATGGATAACCTGCTGGAGACGTTCTAACCAGCACAACGGTGGGTAAGTTTCACCCAACTTCATGACGAAGTTCAAAATCGAGGTTTATGAAGCGACAACATATCTGGTGCACATGGAACATTGGTGCACATGGTGCACATATTAAATCATCACCACTCATTTTAGATCTAACGTCTCTAGTTGTTTGGTACATTTTACTAAGAACACCCTCCAACGTGGTGGTGTGTAGTGGTGGAAGGTATTATTTGTAAATTGAATAATCAACTAGAGATGTTAGATCTAAAATGAGTGGTGATGATTTAATATGTGCACCATGTGCACCAGTCTTCTATGTGCACCAGATATGTCCTCTTTTACCGTTTCAAGACAAACATGAAGTACTTTCAACTTCAATTTTTTAAAGCTGAGCCACTAAAGTTGTACATGTTTGGCTCGCAAATTTGAGTTCAAGTTGGTGAAAGCTGAAATCTCTCCCAAATATGACCTCTGTATAGCCAAACAAAATAAAAAGAAAAAAATATCTAGATCATATGAAAAAGATCCAAGTACCCTCCTTATTTTTTTAACCGAGAATCTAAATTATAAATTCACACTATTTTGAATCAGTATTCTTATTACTAGCCCAGTTCTCGAATATTTGTCGTCCGCTGATTTATTTTTAAACTAAATTACTGTAGGAAACGGGTGACGCCTAAGAGGGGGGTGAATTAGGACTTCTAAAACTTTCGCTAAACTAGGCCACAATTAAATCCCTAGAGCAAAACCTATGCAAATAATCAAACTAGAATGTGCAAACTATATTTTGTCTAAGTATTGCTATCTCTACCGCAAAGGCTAAGTTTCTATCTATACTAGATAAGTATGAATACAAGATTAAAACTTAAATGCTTAATATAAATACGGAAACTTAAAGAGCAAAGTAGAGAAGCAAATTCTCGTGGATGACGCTGGTATTTTTACCGAGGTATCCGGAACCGTGCAAGGTCCCGACTAATCCTCGTTGGTGCCCCTACGCAAAGGGAAGCCCACGCGAGGGCCAAGCACCTCGGTCGAGTAACTTCGTAGAGAGCCGCGTGCCTTCTCCACGCGCAAGTGGTGCTCCGCTTCCGGCTCCTCTCGGACGCTCCCCGCCGTCTCCACTATCGAGCTTCCGGCCGAAACGCTGCGGGCCTCGTTCCTTCCGGTACACGGTGGCGGCTGTGTCACAAACGCGGTTGTCACGGTCTCGCAAGACTCTCGCCCCACTCGGTACAATTACAACGACTCACGCAAGAGCCGAGGGGTTGTGAGGTTTATCTAAACTCACTCAACTAACTAGGATTCACCTAGAGCAAGCGCTAAAGCGGTCTAACTAACCTAAGCACTTCGCAAAGCACCTACGCTAATCACCGAGTGATTCTATTCAGCACTTGGGTGTAAGAGCACTTGGGAATGTCTACTATATGCCTTGGTATGTCTCTTGGGCTCCCACACTTGGAAATGGCCGGTTGGGGGTGTATTTATAGCCCCCAACACAAATAGAGCCGTTGGAGAAAAGCTGCTGCTTTCTGTGTCACACCGGACAGTCCGGTGGTGCACCGGACAACACACTGTAGCCTGTCTGGTGCGCCTAGCCATTGCCCTGTCAGAGCAGGTGACCGTTGGCGCCGCAGGCTTTCCACACCGGACAGTCCGATCCTCACACCGGACAGTCTGGTGGTCTTCTCTCCTGGTGCCACCTGGAACTAGCCGTTGTGCTGCTGTTCCCTGGTGCACCGGACAGTCCGGTGCTCCACGCACAGACAGTCCGCAAGCAGCACATGCACTTGGACTTTTCTTGGATCTCTTTTAATGTCTTCTTTTGAGGTGTTGCTTTCCTCAATTCCTTAGTCCAAGTTAATCTTGCATCCTGTGAACTACAAACACAAACACTAGAAAACTTATTAGTTCACGGATTGTGTTGAACATCAAACACCAAAACTCAATTAGCCAAATGGCCCGGGGTCCATTTTCCTTACAATCTCCCCATTTTTGGTGATTGATGACAACACAACCAAATCAAGCAAATAATACAATTATTTGAATGACAATAAGTAATCTACTTGCTAGGATGCATGTTTGTCCCCACAATGTGATATTATGGACTTAAGTCTCCCCCTAACTCCATAATTCACTTACTTCCTATTCTTGGACCAAATAACCAAAACCACTTGAAAAACCATTAAAATTTTAAATTGGTGGTGTTTGGTGTTTGATATAGTTTTCATTGCTTTGGTCCCTAAATTTCTCCCCCTTTGGCATCAACCACCGAAAAGGAAGACATTAAAGGCATGTAGGAAGTAAAAAATTGCCCTCAGATGATTACTCCCCCTAAATGAGTGTTCTCCTTTAGAAAGAATTTTCTCCCCCTTTAGAGACAAAGAAAAACTTTCCCTGATAGAGATCTTCTACTTAGGAAAAAGCATGTGAGAAATAGAGGTGTAAAACATGATTTGAAAAGACTAACTTCCCTTATGCATAGGTAACAGAATATGAGTTGACCACTTATGCATTTTTAGCAACATAGAAGTATATGATATGAAATATAGTCTAGTCAAATATTGGAGAAGACATGTAAATGAGGCTAGATGTAGTCTCAAAAGATACCGATTGAAATTCAATGGCGAGCTTGAGAGACATGAAAGTTTTTGAAAATTTTGTAGTGGAAGATTGTTGTCTTTCTCCGCGGACTTCATTTTCCTTACAATGAGACTATCACATGAAATAGACTTGAAAAGGTGTTAGTCTCAAAGTATTAGATTATAGAGTAACCTCCCCCTGAAGGTGTGCATACAAGTTTTGAATACTTGCAGGAGACATGCACTTTGATTTGATATCAAGAGGGGCAAATTATCTATAATCCGAACTTTGACACATATAAATTAAATGATACACATTATAGGATGTGAGTATTTTACCACTTGTAATATCAATTGATGCATCATTTATTATTGGGTGATAAAGGAGCTATCTGCCGTGCTCAAATGAACATTTTAAATCATGTAGGCTTGCTTAAGTGTATGAATTTAAGACAAGCAGACCTACCATGTGATTTTCCTAGTATGCATGAATTTAAGCTAAAGTAAGTACAAAATGTAATACTAGGCATTAAAGGTAACACTAGATACATAACAGATAGATACTCATATCTAAAAATAAGGAATGGAATAAATTTAGTTACCTTAGTCATGGGTGGGAAATTTGGGTCCAAAATTTGCACTAACCGACTTGGCAATTAAACTTGATCCAATATGATGTATCCCATGATATTGAAAGCTCTCTTGTGGGTTTTGGTGTTTAGATGACAACCCAATTAAAGGACTAACAAGTGTGCTAAGTGTTGAACAAGTGCTTTATGTAAAGCTAATATGGTTCAACACAAGTGAACAAGTGTGATGGTCCAAAGACTGAACTATTTATAGATAATGGACATCACAAGAAGGATGGGCATTGCTTAAGTGTGACTCGATGTGCATAACTCAGAGACAACCGATCAAGCCAAGGATGGAAGCAAGAAGAGCTTCGAGGTACTGAGTGCATGGGAGAAAGTCAAGGAGACCAGGAACCCAAGGCCAGGGGTGAAGAAGAAGACTTGCAGAATCAAGGTTGATCGAGTTAAGAAAAGTTATGGTGCATCAAGGAACACTACATAAGGACATGACTTACAACCAATGAGGTAACATCTACAATTATGTGGTTTAAGTCATAAGGCTCAAGATCAAGCTCAAGAAGTGAACAAAGTCACTGAAAGGAGAAGCTGTGTCAAAACCAGAACTGGAAGCAACCCAAAAGAGCTAAGTGCACCTTGATCTCTAGTTTGGGTTGTTCCTAGTTTGGAGATATTCTATGTGACCTTTGCAGGATGTTGGAGCTCAGAAATGTCAAACTAGATCAAGTCAAGTTGACTTGATGATTTATGAGTCCAACATCAATCTCAATCATGCCAAATGCTGAAGAAGTGAAAATCAAAGAGAAGGTATGTTTCTAGACTTAGTACATTGGTTTGTGTGTACTAATATATTTGTCTAAGTGTTAGAAACAGAGAAAAGAAGAAAAGAAAAGAGATGCAAAAGGCTTGGCTGTATACAACCAAGACTCAGCTCAGTCTGGCACACCGGACTGTCCGGTGGTGCACCGGACAGTGTCCGGTGCGCCAGACTGAACTCCGGTGAACAGGCCGCTCTCGAGAGAAGTTTGGCAGCGTACGACTATAATTCACCGGACTGTCCGGTGGTGCACCGGACTGTCCGGTGAGCCAATAGTCGACTGCCCCAACGGTCAGCAGTGCAATCAGCGGGCGACGCGTGGCCTGAGCCAACGGTCAGTTGGCACACCGGACTGTCCGGTGCGCACCGGACAGTGTCCGGTGAGCCAAGACGACCGTTACTCCAATGGTCAGCTGAGCCCGATTTGGAAGGAGATCGCGCACCGGACAAGCTACATGACCTGTCCGGTGGTGCACCGGACTGTCCGGTGCGCCACCCGACAGAAAGCAAATATTGCCTTCTAAAATGAATTCCAACGGCTCCTAGGCCCCTTGGGTCTATAAAAGGGACTCCTAGGCGCCTCCAACAAGAATGCAAGTGCAGCCAACAATTATATACATCACTCGGATCGGTTCTCTCTCTCACTCTCGTGTATATCTCTCTAGTTTGTGTGAAGGCAAAGTTATAAGCCTTTAGAGAGTGAAGAGGTGCTGCAAAGAGCTAGAGCAAAGTCTTGAGCGCATTGTTACTCTGCCGGAGTGCTGTCAAGAAGATTATAAGCAGCCGCGGCTTTGTTGTAACCCAACTCAACATAGTGGAAGGCTCTATTTGTCATACTGACAGATCTGAGCAAACGGAGGAAGGAGTTGAAATAGACTCCAAGCCCAGGTGTGGCTAACTCCAACGAGGACTAGGCAAGCATTTCAGGCTTGGCCGAACCTCGGGATAAATTCTTGCGTCCGTGTGCTTCGCTCTGTATTGTGTACTGACTCTCTTTTGGATGATCGTTATGGACCCATCCCGAGATGGGTACCAAACTGTGCCAACTAGACCATGCAGGTGCCTCGAGATGGACTGGAGACCATGGGAGAGCTTAAGATGGTTAATTCAAACTCTATGCTTAAGCTGTTGATTTTTATTGTCTATTCATTGACCCAAGGTTGAATGATTGTGCAATTCTAATCCCATGTTCATCTCAAGTTAAATAAGTTGTAGAGGTCTTTGAATCATTATTGGTGAATCAAGCAAAGGACCTTGATGAGAATATGCAACTTGCTCTCCAAAGGACGGTACCCGGGTATCTTAAGTACATTATTGCAAATCAGTATTGCTCTTAAGTTGGTTTGTTGTGCTACCTATCCTTGGAGTAGTTATGCTTTTGAGATTGCCTGTGTTATCAATGGTTCATAATGATGCTTGCTTAATCATGATTGTGTGTTCTATATGTTATATCTTTTGAATCATTCAGTGGTAGCTTTTCAATCGATATATTCACTATGATTAACTCTTTTTGTGTTAATGGTGTCGGGGACCATAATTAGGGGTACCCCCAAGACTCCTAAACTCGGCTGGTAACCACCAATAGCACAAGCTGCAAAGGCCTGATGGGCGCAATACAGGTCAAAGCTCCGTCCACTCTAGGGGCACGATCTCGCCTCGCCCGTGCCCAGCCTCGGACAGGAACAATAGACCCAGGTGGATTCACGCCTCGCCCGAGGGCCTCCTCAAGCAACGGGCGCACCTTCCACTCGCCCGAGGCCTAGCTCGGGCAGGCTTCGCGGAGAAGCAACCTTGGCCAGATCGCCTCGCCAACCGACCGTATCGCAGGAGCATTCAATGCAAGGATCGCCTGACACCTTATCCTGACGCGCGTTCCTCAGTCGACAGGGCCAAAGTGACCGCAGTCACTTCACCCCTCCACTGACTGACCTGACAGGAAAACAGCGTCGCCTGCCCTACTCCGACTGCTGTGCCACCCGCCAGGGTGAGGCTGACAACAGCCAAGTCCAGCCTCAGGCGCCATAGGAAGCTCCACCTCGCCCGACCCCAGGGCTTGGCCCCCGCCTTGACCTTGGAAGACGGTCTCCGCCTCGCCCGACCCCAGGGCTCGGCCCCCGCCTCGACCTCAGAAGACGGTCTCCGCCTCGCCCGACCCTAGGGCTTGGACTCAGCCTCAACCTCGGAAGACGGTCTCCGCCTCGCCCGACCCCAGGGCTCGGACTCAACCTCGACCTCGGAGGAGTCACCACCTCGCCCGACCTTGGGCTCGGATCGACCACGCTGCAGGGGGGTACATCATTACCCTACCCCTAGCTAGCTCAGGCTACAGGGAACAAGACCGGCGTCCCATCTGGCTCGCCCCGGTAAACACGTAATGATGGCACCTCGCGTGCTCCATGACGATGGCGGTTCACAGCCCCCTACGGAAGCAAGGAGACGTCAACAAGGACCCGACAGCCCCGACAGTTGTGCTTCTACAGGGCTCGAGCGCTCCTCCGACGGCCACGACATCACATGAACAGGGCACCAACACCTCTCCGACAGCCACGTCGGCATGTACATAGGGCTCTAGCTCCTCTCTGCTAGACACGTTAGCATATTGCTACACCCCCCATTGTACACCTGGGCCTTCTCCTTACATCTATAAAAGGAAGGTCCAGGGCCCTCGTACGAGAAGGTGGCCACGCGGGAGGACGGGCTAACGAGCAGTCTCTCTCTCTCTCTCCCTCTCCCTCGCGAACGCTTGTAACCCCCTACTGCAAGCGCATCTGCCCTGGACGCAGGACAACACGAGCCACGGTTCCCCTTTATTTGTTCCCCCTTGTGTTCCATCTCGCGCCGACCCATCTGGGCTGGGACACGCAACGACAATTTACTCGTCGGTCTAGGGACCCCCCGGGGTCAAAATGCTGACAGTTGGCGCGCCAGGTAGGGGCCTACTGCGTGTTGACGAATAGCTTCCCGTCAAGCTCCAGATGGGTAGTCTCCAGCAACCTCTCCAGCCCGGGACGCTGCTCCGTTTCGGGAGTCTCAAGTTCATGTCCCTCGACGGCAGCTACGACGTGGTACTCCTTCCTCCGCCGCGCGACAACAACAATGGCGGCCGTCAGCCCGCCCGCCGGTGGCGGAATCGACGACGTCTTCCCCCCATGGTGGAAGAGCAGCATCCAGGCCTGTCCCGTCACCTTCCCCGCCGCAGGAGGAGGAGGCGGGGCAACCATGGCCAAGCAGGAGGCGGCACCTCGTTGGCTGTCGAGTGAGTCGACGGCGTCGGCGCCCCAGCGGGGGACACGTCGGGCGTTGACCTCGCGTCTGAGACGAAGACGAATGTCGTTTCCTCGCAACACGCCAACCCCAAGCGAACGGATGACGCCAGCACGCTCGCGAAGGACTTGCTGGGCGTTAGCCTCGTACCTGAGATCACGGTGCAGTCCGTCCCCGACGCGACTTCGTCACCACCCGTCGATCAAGAGGTACCGTCCGTTTTTCACCCTGTGCCTTTTAGATTCATCTTCGACCCACCAAGCGAACCCGCTTCGGTGGACGCTTTCATAAAGGCATATCCTAACCTTCCGGGGTACCATATGTGGTCAACCTGGGACCAACTGACGGCCGTCTCGACCTACGGGCCCCCGGGTTCCGAGGAAGATGACGAGCCCGACTATGGTTGGGATTTCTCCGGGCTCGATAACCCCAGTGCCATGCGAGACTTCATGGCCGCATGTGACTACTGCCTCTCCGATTGCTCCGATGGTGGCCACATCCTTGGCGACGAGGACTGTGGCCCAAGTCGCGAATGTTTCCACGTCGATCTAGGGGGTCTCGACGAAGGCAACCACCTTGGTATGCCAGAGGACGGCGATCCCCCTAGGCCTGCGCCTCGCGTTGACATCCTTCGGGAGCTAGCTGTGGTCCCAGTCCCTGCGGGGGGGTCAGGACGCACAGCTCGAGCAAATCCGCGAGATGCAGGCCAGGCTCGACGAGGAAGCAGGACAACTTGTGCAGCTCCGGCAAAACATCGGGCAGGAGTGGGCTGGCCGAGCACCGGCCGGAGAAGCGCGCCATCTGGCCCAGGACGTCCAGCACCGCATCGCTGACGGTGCTAGGGCAAGGCCGCCCCCGGCTTCCAGTGGGGTCGGCCAGAACCTGGCTGCAGTAGCAATAATACTCCGAGCGATGCCGGAACCATCCACCATCGAGGGGCGACGTATCCAGGGAGAACTCAAGAATCTCCTGGAGGATGTCGCGGTCCGACGGGCCGAAAGCTCTGCCTCCCGAAGGCAGGGGTACCCCCTGGAGCATCGTGCCGCGACTTCCCGATTCATGCGGGAAGCCTCGGTCCACACTGGGCGCATGCGGGACGCAACGCCTGCAGCCCCGGGCCGCCTCGACAACGAGCACCGCCGCCGAGACCGTCGAGCCCACCTCGACGAGAAGGTGCGCCGAGGCTACCACCCCAGGCGTGGGGGACGCTACGACAGCGGGGAGGATCGGAGTCCCTCGCCCGAACCACCCGGTCCGCAAGCTTTCAGCCGGGCCATACGACGGGCGCCGTTCCCGACCCGGATCCGAACCCCGACTACCATCACCAAGTACTCGGGGGAAACAAGGCTGGAACTGTGGCTCGCGGACTACCGACTGGCCTGCCAGCTGGGTGGAACGGACGATGACAACCTCATCATCCGCAACCTCCCCCTGTTCCTCTCCGACGCCGCCCGGGCCTGGCTGGAGCATCTGCCTCCTGCGCAGATCTCCAACTGGGACGACCTGGTCAGAGCCTTCGCCGGCAACTTCCAGGGCACATACGTGCGCCCTGGGAACTCCTGGGATCTCCAAAGCTTCCGCCAGCAGCCAGGAGAATCCCTACAGGACTACATCCGGCGATTTTCGAAGCAGCGCACCGAGCTGCCCAACATCACCGACTCAGATGTCATCGGCGCGTTCCTCGCCGGCAGCACTTGCCGCGACTTGGTGAGCAAGCTGGGTCGCAAGACTCCCACCAGGGCGAGCGAGCTGATGGACATCGCCACCAAGTTCGCCTCTGGTCAGGAGGCGGTCGAGGCCATCTTCCGGAAGGACAAGCAGCCTCAGGGGCGCCAGCAGGAAGACGTCCCCGAGGCGTCCGCTCAGCGCGACGCGAAGAAGAAGGGCAAGAAGAAGTCGCAAGCGAAACGCGACGCCGCCGAAGCAGTTCTTGTCGCCGCCGCCGAGCACAGGAACCCTCGGAAGCCTCCCGGAGGGGCAAACCTGTTCGACAAGATGCTCATGGAGTCGTGCCCCTATCATCAGGGTCCTGTCAAGCACACCCTTGAGGAGTGCATCATGCTTCGGTGCTACTTCCATAAGGCTGGGCCCCCGTCGGAAGGTGGCAAAGGCCATGAAAACGACAAGAAGGAAGGCCACAAAGCAGAGGAGTTCCCCGAGGTCCACGACTGCTTCATGATCTACGGTGGGCAAGTGGCGAACGCCTCAGCTCGGCACCGCAAGCAAGAGCGCCGAGAGGTCCGCTCGGTGAAGGTGGCGGCGCCAGTCTACCTAGACTGGTCCGACAAGCCCATCACCTTTGACCAAGGCGACCACCCCGACCGCGTGCCGAGCCTAGGGAAGTACCCGCTCGTTGTCGATCCCGTCATCGGCAACGTCAGGCTTAACAAGGTCCTCATGGACGGAGGCAGCAGCCTCAACATCATCTACGCCGAAACCCTCGGGCTCTTGCAGATCGATCTATCCACGATCCGGGCCGGTGCGACGCCCTTTCATGGGATCATCCCCGGGAAGCGCGTCCAACCCCTTGGGCAACTCGATTTGCTCGTCTGCTTCGGGACTCCCTCCAACTTCCGAAAGGAAACCCTCACGTTCGAGGTGGTCGGGTTCCGAGGAACCTACCACGCAGTGCTGGGAAGACCATGCTACGCCAAGTTCATGGCCGTCCCCAACTGCACCTACCTCAAGCTCAAGATGTCGGGCCCCAACGAGGTCATCACCGTCGGATCCACGTACCGACACGCGTACGAATGCGGCATGGAGTGCGTGGAATACGCTGAGGCCCTCGCCGAATCCGAGGCCCTCATCGCCGACTTGGAGAGCCTCTCCAAGGAAGTGCCAGATGCGAAGCGCCACGCCGGCAACTTCGAGCCTGAAAGGGAAATGTGCCCTTGGGCCATTTCTAAGTATTTTGGTGATTGAGTGCAAACACAAGTGCTCAAATGTGAATCTATGCCCATGGGTGAACAAAGTGCAAATCACAATTAAAGGTATGTTTCTAAGCCTTAGTACATTGGTTTTGTGTACTAATATACTTGTCTAAGTATTAGAAACAGAGAGAAGAAGAAAAGAGAAGAGATGGAGAAAGACTTGGCTGTGTTCAGCCAAGACTCAGCTCGGTCTGGCACACCGGACTGTCCGGTGGTGCACCGGACAGTGTCCGGTGCGCCAGGCTGACTCGGCGTGAAAAGGCCGCTCTCGGGAATTCGCCGACGGCGTACGGCTAAAATTCACCGGACTGTCCGGTGAGCCAACGGTCGGCCGAGCCAACGGTCGGCCGCGGGATCTGCGCGCGACACGTGGCCGGGCCAACGGTCGGAAGGGGGCACCGGACTGTCCGGTGTGCACCGGACTGTCCGGTGCGCCAACGGCTCCCAGATCTGCAACGGTCAGCAACGATCGGCTGTGCCGCTTATGGAAAGAAATCGGGCACCGGACAGTGTCCGGTGTGCACCGGACTGTCCGGTGCACCCGATGACAGAAGGCAGGGATGGCCTTCCAGATTTGTTCTCAACGGCTCCTAGCTGCCTTGGGGCTATAAAAGGGACCCCTAGGCGCATGGAGGAGAACACCAAGCATTCCTACAACATTCCTAAGCACCAAGACATCGATTCCGCGCATTTGATTCATTGTGATAGCATCTAGAGCTCTTGTTGAGTTGTGAACTCTTTGAGTTGTGTTGCGAGCTCTTGTTGCGATTTGTGTGCGTGTTGTTGCTCTGATTTTGAGTCTTGTGTGCGTTGTTAGTCCCTTCCTTACTCCGTATTTCTTTGTGAATCTCAAGTGTAAGGGTGAGAGGCTCCAAAGTGTGGAGATTCCTCGAAAACGGGATATTAAGAAGAAAAGCATAACACTGTGGTATTCAAGTTGATCATTGGATCACTTGAGAGGAGTTGAGTGCAACTCTCGTCCGTTGGGACGCCACAACGTGGAGTAGGCAAGTTTTGTACTTGGCCGAACCACGGGATAAATCACTGTGTCTTCTCTGTGTTGAACTTCTTGTGATTATCATATTGTGCAAGATCTTCGCTCTAGCCACTTGGCATTAATTGTGCTAACGCTTAACAAGTTTTTGTGGCTGTAAGTTTAAGTTTTTACAGGATCACCTATTCATCCCCCCTCTAGGTGCTTTCAATTGGTATCAGAGCCGTTCTCTTCAAGAAAGGGACTAACCGCCCGAAGAGATGGATCCTAAGGGGAAGGGAATCGTGATCAACGACAAGGAGAAGGAGTCCTTCGTCAACGAGCCCAAAGATGACAAGCCTACCGACTCCGGCTCGGGCCGTAGACGGAAGTAAGGAAAGAAGAAGAAGACAAGGCGCATCAAGGAGATCGTCTACTACGACGACAGCGACGAATCTTCCTCTTCCCAAAAGGACAACGGCGACAACGACTATGACAAACAAAAGACGGTTAACTCAAACTTTTTTTTTGATTACTCGCGCATTCCACATAGCTCAAATGCTCATTTGCTCCCCATTCCACTTGGCAAGCCTCCTCACTTTGATGGAGAGGACTACGGATTTTGGAGTCACAAAATGCGTACTCACCTATTTTCTCTCCATCCAAGCATTTGGGAGATTGTGGAAAGTGGAATGAAATTTGATAACTCGGATAGCCCTTCATTTATTAATGAACAGATCCATAAAAATGCACAAGCTACTACTGTGTTGTTAGCCTCCTTGTGCAGGGACGAGTATCACAAGGTGAGCGGCTTGGACAATGCCAAGCAGATTTGGGACACCCTCAAGATCTCTCATGAGGGGAATGATGTCACCTTACTCACCAAGATTGAGTTGGTGGAGGGCGAGCTCGGACGATTCGCGATGATAAGGGGCGAGGAGCCGACACAAACATACAACCGGCTCAAGATCCTTATCAACAAAATAAGGAGCTACGGAAGCACGCGATGGACGGATCACGACGTCGTCCGCCTAATGTTAAGGTCATTTACCATTCTTGATCCTCACCTGGTGAACAATATTCGTGAAAATCCTAGGTACATCAAGATGTTGCCCGAAGAAATTCTTGGAAAATTTGTAAGCGGGCGAATGATGATCAAGGAGGCAAGGTACGTGGACGACGCGTTGAATGGCCCAATCCATGAGCCTCAACCCATTGCTCTCAAGGCAACAAGGAGCAAGGAGGCGCTACCCAGCAAGGTGGCACAAATTGAGGCGGCCGGTCTTAATGATGAAGAGATGGCCCTCATCATCAAAAGATTCAAGACGGCACTAAAGGGTCGCAAGGGACAGCCAAGCAAGACTAAGACCAAGGGAAAGCGATCATGCTTCAAATGCGGTAAGCTTGGTCATTTTATTGCTAACTGTCCCGACAATGATAGTGACCAGGAACACGGGAGCAAGAGGGAAAAGAAGAAGCATTACAAGAAGGCCAAGGGCGAGGCACATATCGGAAAGGAGTGGGATTCGGATTGCTCCTCCTCCGATTCTATCGGGGACCATAATTAGGGGTACCCTCAAGACGCCTAATTCTCAGCTGGTAACCCCCATCAGCATAAAGCTGCAAAGGCCTGATGGGTACGATTAAGTCAGGAATCAGTCCACACGAGTGACTCGATCACGCTTCACCCGAGCCTAGCCTCGGCCAAGGGCAGCCGACCTCGAGAGACTTCCGTCTCGCCCGAGGCCCCCCTTTTTACGGCGGACACATCACCGGCTCGCCCGAGGCCTTGGCTTCGCTCAGAAGCAACCCTGACTAAATCGCCACACCGACTAACCAAGTTGCAGGAGCATTTAACGCAAAGGTGGCCTGACACCTTTATCCTGACACTCGCCCCCCCCGGCAGAGCCGAAGTGACCGCCGTCACTCCACCGCTCCACTGACTAGTCTGACAGGAGGACAGCGCCGCCTGCGCCGCTCCGACTGCGGTGCCACTCGACAGAGTGAGTCTGACAGGCAGTCAGGCCTTGCCAAAGGCGCCACGGCGAACTCCGCTCCGCCCGACCCCAGGGCTCGGACTCCGGCTAAGACCCGGAAGACGGCGAACTCCGCTCCGCCCGACCCTAGGGCTCGGACTCGGGCTAAGACCCGGAAGACGGCGAACTCCGCTCCGCCCGACCCCAGGGCTCGGACTCGGGCTAAGACCCGGAAGACGGCGAACTCCGTTCCGCCCGACCCCAGGGCTCGGACTCGGGCTAAGACCCGGAAGACGGCGAACTCCGCTCCGCCCGACCCCAGGGCTCGGACTCAGGCTAAGACCCGGAAGATGACGAAACTCCACCTCGCCCGACCCCAGGGCTCGGACTCCGCCCTGGCCTCGGCCGAACGACCTCCGCCTCGCCCGACCCCATGGCTCGGACTCGGCCTCGGCAACAGAAGACAGACTCAACCTCGGCTTCGGAGGAGCCCCCACGTCACCCTGCCCAGGGCACAGGCCCGCCACGTCAACAGGAAGCGCCATCATCATTCTACCCCGAATCGACTCGGGTCACGGAGAACAAGACCGGCGTCCCAACCGGCCAGCTCCGCCGGATGGGCAATGATGGCGCTCCACAAGCTCTGTGACGACGGCGGCCCCCAGCTCTCTTACGGAAGCAGGGCGACGTCAGCAAGGACTCGACCGCTCCAACAGCTGTCCCTCCGCCAGGCTCCGTCGCACCTCCGACAGCCACGACATCACGCCAGCAAGGTGCCAAGACCTCTCCGGCTGCCACATTGGCATGTACCTAGGGCGCTAGCTCTCTCTCCGCTAGACACGTAGCACTCTGCTACACCCCCCATTGTACACCTGGATCCTCTCCTTACGACTATAAAAGGGAGGACCAGGGCCTTCTTAGAGAAGGTTGGCCGCGCGGGGACGAGGACGAGACAGGCGCTCTCTTGGGGCCGCTCGCTTCCCTCACCCGCGTGGACGCTTGTAACCCCCCTACTGCAAGCGCACCCGACCTGGGCGCGGGACGAACACGAAGGCCGCGGGACTTCCACCTCTCTCACGCCCGACTCTGGCCACCTCGCCTCTCCCCCCTTCGCGCTCGCCCACGCGCTCGACCCATCTGGGATGGGGCACGCAGCACACTCACTCGTCGGCTTTGGGACCCCCCTGTCTCGAAACGCCGACAGTTGGCGTGCCAGGTAGGGGCCCGCTGCGTGCTGACGAACAGCTCCCCGTCAAGCTCCAGATGGGCAGTCTCCAGCAACCTCTCCAGCCCGGGGCGGTGCTTCGTTTCGGGACTCTTGAGTTCATGTCCTTCGACGGCAGCTACGACATGATACTCCTTCCACCACCGCGCGACAACGACAATGGCGGCCGACAACCCGCCCGCCGACGGCGGAATCGACGACACCTTCCCCGCGTGGTGGAAGAACAACACTCGAGCTCGCTCCGTTCTCTCCCCCGCCAACGGAGGAGGAGGCGGGGCCATCAAGGCCAAGCGGGAGGCCGCGCTTCGTTGGCCGTCGAGCGAATCGACGCCCCCGGCGCCCCGACGGACGGCGCGCCGGACGTCGACCTCGCGTTCAAGACGGAGGCAAGCGCCGTCCCCCCGCGACACGCTGACCCCGAGCAAGAAGACGACGCCGGCGCGCTCGCGGAAAGCCTGCAGGACGTCGCCCTCGTACCTGAGATGACGGTGCAACCAGTCCCCGATGTGACTACGTCGCTCCTCGTCGACCAAAAGGTACCGACTAACTCCCATCTTGCGTCATTTCGACTCGGCCTCAACCCGCCAAATGACCTCGCTTTGGCGGGCGCTCTCATTGAGGCGAGTGCAACCCCACTGGGGTTTCGTATGCGGTCGCCTTGGGACCGACTGACGGACGTCTCGACCTACGGGCCCTCTGGGTCCGAGGAAGATGACGATCCCAGCATCCGTTGAGATTTCTCCGGACTTGGCAACCCCAGTGCCATGCGGGACTTCATGACCGCATGTGACTACTGCCTATCCGACTGTTCCGACGGAAGCCGCAGCCTTGGCGACGAGAGCTGCGGCCCAAGCCGCGAATGTTTCCACATCGAGCTAGGGGATCCCTCCGAAGGCAACCACCTCGGCATGCCGGAGGACGGTGATCTTCCTAGGCCGGTGCCTCGCGCCGACATCCCACGGGAGCTAGCTGTGGTCCCCGCTCCGGCGGGGGGTTACGACCCACAACTCGAGCAAGTCCGCGAGGCGCAGGCCAGGCTCAACGAGGGAACAGGAGCGCTTGAGCCGATCCGTCGGGACGTCGGGCAGGTATGGGCGGGCCAGCCCCTGGCCGGAGAAATACGTCACCTGCCCCAAGGTCTCCAGCACCGCGTCGCCAACGATGCCAGGGTCAGATCGCCGCCCGCCTCCAGCGGGGTTGGTCAGAACCTGGCAGCCGCAGCGATGCTCCTCCGCGCGATGTCGGAGCCATCAACCACCGAGGGTAGGCGAATCCAGGGAGAGCTCAAGAATCTCCTGGAAGGCGCTGCGGCCCGACGGGCCGAGAGCACTGCCTCCCGAAGGCAGGGATATCCCTCGGAACCTCATGCCGCGACTTCCCGATTCATGCGGGAAGCCTCGGTCTACACCGGGCGCATGCGCAACACCGCGCCTGCGGCCTCGGGCCACCTCGGCAACGAGCACCATCGACGCGACCGTCGGGCCCACCTCGACGAAAGGGTGCGCCGAGGCTACCACCCCAGGCGTGGGGGGCGCTACGACAGCGGGGAGGATCGGAGTCCCTCGCCCGAACCACCCGGTCTGCAGGCCTTCAGTCGGGCCATCCGACGGGCGCCATTCCCGACCCGGTTCCGACCCCCGACTACTATCACGAAGTACTCGGGGGAAACGAGACCGGAACTGTGGCTCGCGGACTACCGCCTTGCCTGCCAACTGGGTGGGACGGACGACGACAACCTCATCATCCGTAACCTCCCCCTGTTCCTCTCCGACACTGCTCGCGCCTGGTTGGAGCACCTGCCTCCGGGGCAGATCTCCAACTGGGACGACTTGGTCCAAGCCTTCGCTGGCAATTTTCAGGGCACATACGTGCGCCCCGGGAATTCCTGGGACCTTCGAAGCTGCCGGCAACAGCCGGGGGAGTCGCTCCGGGACTACATCCGGCGATTCTCGAAGCAGCGCACCGAGCTGCGCAACATCACCGACTCGGATGTCATCGGCGCGTTCCTCGCCGGCACCACTTGCCGCGACCTGGTGAGCAAGCTGGGTCGCAAGACCCCCACCAGGGCGAGCGAGCTGATGGACATCGCCACCAAGTTCGCCTCTGGCCAGGAGGCGGTCGAGGCTATCTTCCGAAAGGACAAGCAGCCCCAGGGCCGCCCATCGGAAGAGGCTCCCGAGGCGTCTGCTCCGCGCGGCGCCAAGAAGAAAGGCAAGAAGAAGTCGCAATCGAAACGCGACGCCGCTGACACGGACCTTGTCGCCGCCGCCGAGTACAAGAACCCTCGGAAGCCTCCCGGAGGTGCAAACCTCTTCGACAAGATGCTCAAGGAGCCGTGCCCCTACCATCAGGGGCCCGTCAAGCACACCCTCGAGGAGTGCGTTATGCTTCAGCGTCACTTCCACAGGGCCGGGCCACCCGCCGAGGGTGGCAGGGCCCGCGACGTCGACAAGAACGAAGATCACCAAGCAGGAGAGTTCCCCGAGGTCCGCGACTGCTTCATGATCTATGGAGGGCATGCGGCGAATGCCTCGGCTCAGCATCGCAAGCAAGAGCGCCGGGAGGTCTGCTCGGTGAAGGTGGCGGCGCCAGTCTACCTAGACTGGTCCGACAAGCCCATCACCTTCGACCAGGCCGACCACCCCGACCACGTGCCGAGCCCGGGGAAATACCCGCTCGTCGTCGACCCCGTTGTCGGCAATGTCAGGCTCACCAAGGTCCTGATGGATGGGGGCAACTGCCTCAACATCATCTACACCGAGACCCTCAAGCTCCTGCGCATCGATCTGTCCTCCGTCCGAGCAGGCGCTGCGCCCTTCCACGGGATCATCCCTGGGAAGCGCGTCCAGCCCCTCGGGCGACTCGACCTCCCCGTTTGCTTCGGGACGCCCTCCAACTTCCGAAGGGAGACCCTGACGTTCGAGGTGGTCGGGTTCCGAGGAACCTACCACGCCGTACTAGGGAGGCCATGCTACGCGAAGTTCATGGCCGTCCCAAACTACACCTACCTGAAGCTCAAGATGCCGGGCCCCAACGGGGTCATCACCGTCGGCCCCACGTACAAACACGCGTTCGAATGCGACGTGGAGTGCGTGGAGTACGCCGAGGCCCTCGTCGAGTCCGAGGCCCTCATCGCCGACCTGAAGAACCTCTCCAAGGAGGTGCCAGACGTGAAGCGCCATGCCGGCAACTTCGAGCCAGCGGAGACGGTTAAGGCCGTCCCTCTTGACCCCAGTGGCGACACCACCAAGCAGATCCGGATCGATTCCGGGCTCGACCCCAAATAGGAAGCAGTGCTCGTCGACTTTCTCCGCGCAAACGCCGACGTCTTTGCGTGGAGTCCCTCGGACATGCCCGACATACCGAGGGATGTCGCCGAGCACTCGCTGGATATTCGGGCCGGAGCCCGACCCGTCAGGCAGCCTCTGCGCCGATTCGACGAGGAGAAGCGCAGAGTGATTGGCGAGGAGATCCACAAGCTAATGGCAGCAGGGTTCATCAAAGAGGTATTCCATCCCGAATGGCTTGCCAACCCTGTGCTTGTGAGGAAGAAAGGGGGAAATGGCGGATGTGTGTAGACTACACTGGTCTCAACAAAGCATGTCCGAAGGTTCCCTACCCTCTGCCTCGCATTGATCAAATCGTGGATTCCACCGCTGGGTGCGAAACCCTGTCCTTCCTCGATGCCTACTCAGGGTATCACCAGATCCGGATGAAAGAGTCCGACCAGCTCGCGACTTCTTTCATCACGCCGTTCGGCATGTACTGCTATGTCACCATGCCGTTCGGTTTGAGGAATGCGGGCGCGACGTACCAGCGGTGCATGAACCATGTGTTCGGCGAACACATCGGTCGCACAGTCGAGGCCTACGTCGATGACATCGTAGTCAAGACAAGGAAGGCTTCCGACCTCCTCTCCGACCTTGAAGTGACATTCCGATGTCTCAAGGCGAAAGGAGTCAAGCTCAATCCTGAGAAGTGTGTCTTCGGGGTGCCCCGAGGCATGCTCCTAGGGTTCATCGTCTCCGAGCGAGGCATTGAAGCCAACCCGGAGAAGATCGCGGCCATCACCAGCATGGGACCCATCAAGGACTTAAAAGGTGTACAGAGGGTCATGGGATGCCTCGCGGCCCTGAGCCGCTTCATCTCACGCCTTGGCGAAAGAGGTCTGCCTATGTACCGCCTCTTAAGGAAGGCCGAGTGTTTCGCTTGGACCCCTGAGGCCGAGGAAGCCCTCGGCAACCTGAAGGCGCTCCTTACGAAGGCGCCTGTCTTGGTGCCCCCGGCGGATGGAGAAGCCCTCTTGGTCTACGTCGCCGCGACCGCTCAGGTGGTTAGCGCCGCGATTGTGGTCGAGAGGCAAGAGGAAGGGCATGCATTGCCCGTTCAGAGGCCGGTCTACTTCGTCAGCGAAGTGCTGTCCGAGACCAAGATCCGCTACCCACAAGTTCAAAAGCTGCTGTATGCTGTGATCCTGACAAGGCGGAAGCTGCGACACTACTTCGAGTCTCATCCGGTAACTGTGGTGTCATCCTTCCCCCTGGGGGAGATCATCCAGTGCCGAGAGGCCTCGGGCAGGATCGCAAAGTGGGCGGTGGAAATCATGGGCGAAACGATCTCGTTCGCCCCTCGGAAGGCCATCAAGTCCCAGGTGTTGGCGGACTTCGTGGCCGAATGGGTTGACACCCAGTTGCCGACGGCTCCGATCCAACCGGAGCTCTGGACCATGTTTTTCGACGGGTCGCTGATGAAGACAGGAGCCGGCGCGGGCCTGCTCTTCATCTCACCCCTCGGAAAGCACTTGCGCTACGTGCTGCGCCTCCATTTCCCGGCGTCCAACAATGTGGCCGAGTACGAAGCTCTGGTCAACGGGTTGCGGATCGCCATCGAGCTAGGGGTCAGACGCCTCGACGCCCGCGGTGATTCGCAGCTCGTCATCGACCAAGTCATGAAGAACTCCCACTGCCGCGACCCGAAGATGGAGGCCTACTGCGACGAGGTTCGGCGCCTGGAAGACAAGTTCTTTGGGCTCGAGCTCAACCACATCGCTCGACGCTACAACGAAACCGCAGACGAGCTGGCTAAAATAGCCTCGGGGCGAACGACGGTCCCCCCGGACGTCTTCTCCCGGGATCTGCATCAACCCTCTGTCAAGATCGACGACGCGCCCGAGCCCGAGGCCCCCTCGGCACAGCCCGAGGTACCCTCGGCCCCCGAGGGCGAGGCACTGGACGTCGAGGAAGAGCAGAGCGGGGCCATGTCGGATCGAGATTGGCAGGACCCGTACCTGCAATATCTCCGTCGAGGAGAGCTACCCCCCGACCAAGTCGAGGCTCGGCGGGTAGCGCGACGCGCCAAGTCGTTCGTCCTGCTGGGCGATGAAGAGGAGCTCTAGCATCGCAGCCCCTCGGGCATCCTCCAGCGATGCATCTCCATCGCCGAAGGTCGGGAACTGCTGCAAGAAATACACTCGGGGGCTTGCGGCCATCACGCAGCGCCCCGAGCCCTTGTCAGGAATGCTTTCCGACAAGGCTTCTACTGGCCAACGGCGGTGGCTGACGCCACTAGAATTGTCCGCACCTGCGAAGGGTGCCAATTCTATGCGAAGCAGACCCACCCGCCCGCTCAGGCTCTGCAGACGATACCCATCACCTGGCCCTTCGCTGTATGGGGTCTGGACCTCGTCGGTCCCTTGCAGAAGGCGCCCGGGGGCTACACGCACCTGCTGGTCGCCATCGACAAATTCTCCAAGTGGATCGAGGTCCGACCTCTGAACAACATCAGGTCCGAGCAGGCGGTGGCGTTCTTCACCAACATCATCCATCGCTTCGGGGTCCCGAACTCCATCATCACCGACAACGGTACCCAGTTCACCGGCAAAAAATTCTTGGATTTTTGCGAGGATCACCATATCCGGGTGGACTGGGCCGCCGTGGCTCATCCCATGTTGAATGGGCAAGTAGAGCGTGCCAACGGCATGATTCTACAAGGGCTCAAGCCCCGGATCTACAACGACCTCAACAAGTTCGACAAGCGGTGGATGAAGGAACTCCCCTCGGTGGTCTGGAGCCTAAGGACGACGCCGAGTCGTGCCACGGGTTTCACGCCGTTTTTCCTGGTCTACGGGGCTGAAGCTATCTTGCCCACTGACTTGGAATACGGCTCCCCGAGGACGAGGGCCTACGCCGATCAAAGCAACCAAGCTAGCCGAGAAGAATTGCTGGACCAGCTGGAGGAGGCTCGGGACAGGGCCTTACTACACTCGGCGCGGTACCAGCAGTCCCTGCGACGCTACCACGCCCGAGGGGTCCGGTCCCGAGACCTCCAGGTGGGCGATCTGGTGCTTCGGCTGCGGCAAGACGCCCGAGGGAGGCACAAGCTCACGCCCCCCTGGGAAGGGCCATTCGTCATCGCCAAAGTTCTGAAGCCCGGAACATACAAGCTGGCCAACAATCAAGGCGAGATCTACGGCAACACATGGAACATCAAACAGCTACGTCGCTTCTACCCTTAAGATGTTTCCAAGTTGTTCATATACCTCGCACCTACGCAAAGTTTAGTCGTCAAGGAAGGGTCGGCCTAGCCTCGGCAAAGCCCGACCCTCCCTCGGGGGCTAAAAGGGGGGAGACCCCCTCTGCGTCGAATTTTTCCTCGAAAAAGGATCTCTTTTTAGCAGGATTACTTTCGTGCTTCTTGACTACTTCGGAAAGCGGATCCTGGAAATGACGGAGTACACGTAAGCAGCCAAGGCTGACCGAGCCGAGGGACTCCTACGCCTCCGGGATACGGATACCTCACTCATCGCCTTCTGCGATAAGTAACTCGCGCTCGGATAAAGCGACTCCGTGGACTGAACAAGTCTTCACGTTCGGAAGCTCTCCTGCCGAAGCAGTCCTTCAAGCTTTCTCGACTGAGTCGGGGGCAGGGCCTCATGAACGGGCGAAAGTACGCGTAAGCGGCAAGGCCGACCGAGCCGAGGGATTCCCACGCCTCTGGGATACGGATACCTCACTCGACCCTTCCGCGAGAAGCAACTCTCGCTCGCACAAACATCCCTGTTACCGACAGAGAGTCCAGATGCTCGAAACAAGAGGAAAAAAGACGCAGCTTCGCAAGCACGGCGAGGGTGTGTTTTTCTGGCCTCGGCGGCCGCGGAAGGCACACGCTACAAGACGATCTGATCCTGCAGGCTCGGGTCTTCACGCTGAAGGGAGCCATAGCACCCTCGGCATTGACGACGTCTTCAGCAGAGTCCGACCCAGCCTCGGACGGCGACGCGGTCCAGGGATTCCTCCGGGAATCCGGCCCGAGCAGGCGGCTCGGCCGGTTACCCCTGGGGCCTCGGCCAACCGGCTTCCAAGGGCGCCAGCCCGACCCGAGGCCTCGGCTGATCGACTTTGGCGTCGGCTCCGCTGACGGACAACACGGCTAGGCTCCGGCCAACCAGGTTCCCATTCTCGAGCCAACTCCGCCTCTGTTCATACTGATATCGCTACCCCTGGCCTCGGCTCATCGAAGGGCAGCCGAGGGGTCTCTTTAACTAAGCTGGAGGAGCCCCAGAAAACAAGGCCGATCGGGCCGAGGGATTCCTACGCCTCCGGGATACGGATACCTCACTCGTCACCTTGACACGGGGCGACTCATGCTTGGTAAAGCGGTTCAGATAATCAACAGGTGAGACTTAGCGCTCGAAAATGAGGAAAAAACACGGCTCCGTGCCGAAATTACATACATGTTCAGGCCCCGACAGCCGCAATGAACAAACACACTGGCATTCAAGGTGCCATCACAAACGGAACTCCGGTTCCGTCCCCGAGGGTACGAGCGACCTCGGGCCTGCGGGGTGACGAACGCCGGGAGGCTCGCCAGCGACCTCTGCAGCGGCAGCCATGGCCCCAGGTGAACGCGGCCACCGGAAGGCTCTTGTTCGCAGTCCCGCTCAAGGGACGCGAACAAGCCATCAAAGCCAAAGAGCGGGCCGCTCCCAAGCGCTCCAGTAGATCCTCGCTGCCGTCCTCGCCTCGAATGCGAGGGGGAAGACGGAATGTTGCATCCTAGCTGGACAGCAACAGTTCGTCTTCCCCGGCATGACTGGAGGACGACTCCGTCGTAGCGCGGGAGGACGATTGCCACCACCAGAAGCTGGAAGAGGAGGTGGTTCGCCGACCCGCACACGGGGTAGAGCCCCGGCTCGCCTCGACCCCCGCCCCAGCGAGGATGACAAACACACCCGATGCTGAGGGCGGGATCACAGCCTGGTTTGCCTCTCCCCATCCAGGAGCTGGAGGTCACGGTCTTGGGTGGCCACCGGCGGAAGGGAGCAACCGGGCTGCCTGATGAAAATCCTTGAAGCCGAACGATGGCTGAAAGGTACCAACTCCCATGGAGTTGCGTTCCTCCAACGAGGAGGCGGAAAGGCGGCGGATAACCCCCATCCGGGGGCTTGGAAGATGGAAAGACACGACGCATAAGGGAGGAAGAAGACACGGTTGCCTTCTGAAAGGAGTCTCCCTCCTTTTAAAGGCAACTCTCCCTACGCGCGCCCCCAGACGTCGCGGGCTGAGTCTTCTCCAACACGCTCCAAGGCCCTCCCCTGCGACTCGGGGGCTGGGTCCCGCATGCCAGGCAAACTGGCTCAGGGCAGAAGAAGCCAAACCGCCGCGCGTGATGCGCACGACCGACCAGCGGTTACGAGCGACCCCCCGCTTTTGCCCAGACCAACGGGCGGGAGGGGCGGGCAGCCATGCAGGCGGCATACAACCGCGCCAGGTGGACGCGCTTCTCCGACTTCTGACACGCCAGCTTGGAAGCCCATGCCCACGCGTCAAGCAACCGGCGCGCCAGTTGCTGCATGCAAGCAACCACACCGCCACTTGCGCCACCGTCGCGCCTCTTCGGTTGCGGAGCCTATGCCGCGACTCGAGGCGACCCAGCAGCGCCAGCCTGGCGCGTTGGTCAAAGCAACCGAAAGTGGGCCGACAGTAATGGCGGTGGCAGGCAGGCGGGCGCAGCAGTCACGTCGTCAGCCAGGCTCACGTCTCATCCTGGGACAGCAAGAGAGCCTCCTCCCACGGTGTGAAGACGGTGCACCCGTGACCCGTTCCTCGAACGGATCGCGCACGCGCAACGGCCGCCCCGCCAACCACTCGCCCCGTCGCATTAACTCCGCGGCGGGACACGTGGCGCCTCTGGCGGGAGAAGCGCGCGACGCTTCACCTTCGCCGTAATAACCGCGTCAGAAAAGGTACGCCACGTCGTTCGATTTCGTATCCTTTTCCTTTTTCCTCTTTCTCTATCTCTTGTAACAGGGACCGGGAAAGGGGGATACCCCGAAAAGAATCCTTCTCTGCGAAGGAACCGGGCTCCGAGCCCCCCCTACTGATCAGGGGTTCGAAGACTGGCCCTCCGAAGGGTTCCACAGTCGCCTCAGATCGCGTGGGCCCGACACCCACTACTGGTCAGGGGTTCGAAGGCCAGCCCCCCGAAGGGTTCCATGGCCGCCTCAGGCTACTCGGGCTCCGCGCCCATTACTGATCAGGGGTTCGAAGGCTGGCCCCCGAAGGGTTCACAGTCGCCTCAGACACCGAGCGAGGGATGACCAGGGGTACGTTCGATACATAACCGAGGCTCAGGCTGCGCTCCCGAGGTACCCTAGGACATTTCCGAGACCAGCGGGAACGATCTTGTAACGGAATCCCATCGGAGGGAGGCATCGAGCCCTCGGACCCCGTCGCCAGGGGACCGGGTCCGGCAAATCACCCGCAGGTACTTTTGGGCGTGCCTCTGGGCCCCTAGCCGACCCCCAACGAACGGGGCACGGACGTCCACTCGGATTACCCGCTTGCAGCTCACCGGAGACACCATGTTCGGTGCCCATCGAGGGTAACATGGCGCACTCCCCCCCTCCTCCTTGCGGAAAGGCGACGTAGGGACGTATGTAAAAAGTCGAGTCTGTCCCTGATCGTCCTCTCGCCCTGTGCAGAGGCTCGGGGGCTGCTCTCGCAAAAACCGGCTCCGGCCAAACCGTTGACAGCGTCAACATACCAGCCCGAGAGCTTGGGCCCCGACCGTGCACCCGGGCTACGGCCAGTTCGCATGAGGGAACGACCAGACCAGCCGAAGCATTACGAAAGATAATAAGACCTCGAAGGAGTGTAACCACTTCTCCGAGGCCTCGGGGGCTACACCCGGTGGGTGCGCTCGCGCGCACCCACCGGAACAAAATGCAACCGAGAAAGGCTGGTCCCCTTGCAAAAAAGTGCGATGAAAGCCTCCAAGCGAGTGCTAACACTCCCTTCGAGGCTCGGGGGCTACTGTCGGGGACCATAATTAGGGGTACCCTCAAGACGCCTAATTCTCAGCTGGTAACCCCCATCAGCATAAAGCTGCAAAGGCCTGATGGGTACGATTAAGTCAGGGATCAGTCCACACGAGTGACTCGATCACGCTTCACCCGAGCCTAGCCTCGGCCAAGGGCAGCCGACCTCGAGAGACTTCCGTCTCGCCCGAGGCCCCCCTTTTTACGGCGGACACATCACCGGCTCGCCCGAGGCCTTGGCTTCGCTCAGAAGCAACCCTGACTAAATCGCCACACCGACTAACCAAGTTGCAGGAGCATTTAACGCAAAGGTGGCCTGACACCTTTATCCTGACACACGCCCCCCCCGGCAGAGCCGAAGTGACCGCCGTCACTCCACCGCTCCACTGACCAGTCTGACAGGAGGACAGCGCCGCCTGCGCCGCTCCGACTGCGGTGCCACTCGACAGAGTGAGTCTGACAGGCAGTCAGGCCTTGCCAAAGGCGCCACGGCGAACTCCGCTCCGCCCGACCCCAGGGCTCGGACTCGGGCTAAGACCCGGAAGACGGCGAACTCCGCTCCGCCCGACCCCAGGGCTCGGACTCGGGCTAAGACCCGGAAGACGGCGAACTCCGCTCCGCCCGACCCCAGGGCTCGGACTCGGGCTAAGACCCGGAAGACGGCGAACTCCGTTCCGCCCGACCCCAGGGCTCGGACTCGGGCTAAGACCCGGAAGACGACGAACTCCGCTCCGCCCGACCCCAGGGCTCGGACTCAGGCTAAGACCCGGAAGATGACGAAACTCCACCTCGCCCGACCCCAGGGCTCGGACTCCGCCCTGGCCTCGGCCGAACGACCTCCGCCTCGCCCGACCCCATGGCTCGGACTCGGCCTCGGCAACAGAAGACAGACTCAACCTCGGCTTCGGAGGAGCCCCCACGTCACCCTGCCCAGGGCACAGGCCCGCCACGTCAACAGGAAGCGCCATCATCATTCTACCCCGAATCGACTCGGGTCACGGAGAACAAGACCGACGTCCCATCCGGCCAGCTCCGCCGGATGGGCAATGATGGCGCTCCACAAGCTCTGTGACGACGGCAGCCCCCAGCTCTCTTACGGAAGCAGGGCGACGTCAGCAAGGACTCGACCGCTCCAACAGCTGTCCCTCCGCCAGGCTCCGTCGCACCTCCGACAGCCACGACATCACGCCAGCAAGGTGCCAAGACCTCTCCGGCTGCCACATTGGCATGTACCTAGGGCGCTAGCTCTCTCTCCGCTAGACACGTAGCACTCTGCTACACCCCCCATTGTACACCTGGATCCTCTCCTTACGACTATAAAAGGGAGGACCAGGGCCTTCTTAGAGAAGGTTGGCCGCGCGGGGACGAGGACGAGACAGACGCTCTCTTGGGGCCGCTCGCTTCCCTCACCCGCGTGGACGCTTGTAACCCCCCTACTGCAAGCGCACCCGACCTGGGCGCGGGACGAACACGAAGGCCGCGGGACTTCCACCTCTCTCACGCCCGACTCCGGCCACCTCGCCTCTCCCCCCTTCGCGCTCGCCCACGCGCTCGACCCATCTGGGCTGGGGCACGCAGCACACTCACTCGTCGGCTTTGGGACCCCCCTGTCTCGAAACGCCGACAGATTCCGACAATGAAGGACTCGCCGCCACTGCCTTCAACAAGTCATCCCTCTTCCCCAACGAGCGTCACACATGCCTTATGGCAAGGGAGAAGAAGGTATGTAATCAAAACAATGTCACTTATGATTCTTCCAGTGATGATGAGTCTAGTGATGATGAAATAGATTACTCTAGTTTGTTCAAGGGATTGGATAGAACTAAAGTAGATAAAATTAATGAATTGATTGATGCCTTGAATGAAAAAGATAGACTCTTAGAAAAACAAGAGGACCTTTTGTATGAAGAGCATGACAAATTTGTAGAGGCACAAAAGTCTTATGCTTTAGAAGT
This sequence comes from Zea mays, assembly GCF_902167145.1. NCBI lineage: Eukaryota > Viridiplantae > Streptophyta > Magnoliopsida > Poales > Poaceae > Zea > Zea mays. The sequence goes on along the minus strand of NC_050100.1, from coordinate 23,663,688 downwards.
TAAAAGAAATGAAGTGCTTTCTAGTGAACTATCTTCTTGTCATGAAACCATTGCTACTTTAAAGAGTGTTAATGATGACTTAAATGCTAAACTAGAAGTAGCTGGTAAATCTAATTCTTGTGTAGAACATGTTGAGATCTGCACTAGGTGTAAAGATTTCGATGTTGATGCTTGTAGTGATCATTTAGTTTCAATTTCTAAATTAACTGAGGAATTGGCTAGTCTTAATGCCCAACTTAAGACTAGCAAGAATGAATTTGATAAACTAAAATTTGCAAGGGATGCCTACACGATCGGTAGACACCCCTCAATTAAGGATGGACTTGGCTTCAAGAGGGAAGCCAAGAACTTGACAAGCCATAAGGCTCCCATTCCCGCTAAGGAGAAAGGGAAGGCCCCTATGGCAACTAGTGCTAAAAAGAACCATGCCTTTTTGTATCATGATAGGAGACAAACTAGAAATGCTTATAGGAGTTATAATACGTACGATGATTTTTCTCATGCTATGTTTGCTTCTAGTTCTTCATATGTGCATGATAGAAATGTTGGTAGAAGGGATGTTGTTCATAATATGCCTAGGAGAAATGTTGTTAATATTCCTAGGAAAGTTAATGGGCCTTCTACAATATATCATGCTTTGAATGCTTCCTTTGCAATTTGTCGAAAGGATAAAAAGGTAATTGCTAGGAAGTTAGGGGCAAGATGCAAGGGAGACAAAACTTGCATTTGGGTCCCTAAGAATATTTGTGCTAACCTTGTAGGACCCAACATGAGTTGGGTACCTAAAACCCAAGCCTAAATTTGCCTTGCAGGTTTATGCATCCGGGGGTTCAAGCTGGATTATTGACAGCGGATGCACAAACCATATGACGGGGGAGAAGAAGATGTTCACCTCCTACGTCAAGAATAAGGATTCCCAAGATTCAATCATATTCGGTGATGGGAATCAAGGCAAGGTAAGAGGGTTAGGTAAAATTGCAATTTCTAATGAGCACTCTATCTCTAATGTGTTTTTAGTAGAGTCTCTAGGATATAATTTGCTATCGGTTAGTCAATTATGCAATATGGGATATAACTGTCTATTTACAAATGTAGATGTGTCTGTCTTTAGAAGAAGTGATGGTTCACTAGCTTTTAAGGGTGTATTAGACGACAAACTTTATTTAGTTGATTTTGCAAAAGAAGAGGCCGGTCTAGATGCATGCTTAATAGCTAAGACTAGCATGGGCTGGCTGTGGCATCGCCGCTTAGCACATGTGGGGATGAAGAACCTTCACAAGCTTCTAAAGGGAGAACACGTAATAGGTTTGACTAACGTTCAATTCGAAAAGGATAGACCTTGTGCAGCTTGTCAAGCAGGTAAACAAGTGGGAGGAACACATCACAGCAAGAATATGATGACCACCTCAAGACCACTGGAGCTGCTGCATATGGACCTCTTTGGACCCGTCGCCTATCTGAGCATAGGAGGAAGTAAGTATGGTCTAGTTATTGTTGATGACTTTTCCCGCTTCACTTGGGTGTTCTTTTTGCAGGATAAGTCTGAAACTCAAGGGACCCTCAAGCGCTTCCTCAGGAGAGCTCAAAATGAGTTTGAGCTCAAAGTAAAGAAGATAAGGAGCGACAACGGGTCCGAGTTCAAGAACCTTCAAGTAGAGGAGTTCCTTGAAGAGGAAGGGATCAAGCACGAGTTCTCCGCTCCCTACACACCACAGCAAAACGGTGTGGTAGAAAGGAAGAACAGGACGCTCATCGATATGGCGAGGACGATGCTAGGAGAGTTCAAGACCCCCGAGTGCTTTTGGACGGAAGCCGTGAACACGGCTTGCCACGCCATCAACAGGGTCTACCTTCATCGCCTCCTCAAGAAGACGTCGTATGAGCTACTAACCGGTAACAAACCCAATGTATCTTACTTTCGTGTATTTGGGAGCAAATGCTACATTCTAGTGAAGAAGGGTAGAAATTCTAAGTTTGCTCCCAAAGCTGTAGAAGGGTTTTTGTTAGGTTATGACTCAAATACAAAGGCGTATAGAATCTTCAACAAATCATCGGGTTTGGTTGAAGTCTCTAGCGACGTTGTATTTGATGAGACTAATGGCTCTCCAAGAGAGCAAGTTGTTGATCTTGATGATGTAGATGAAGAAGATGTTCCGACGGCCGCTATACGAACCATGGCGATTGGAGAAGTTCGGCCACAGGAACAAGATGAGCAAGATCAACCTTCTTCCTCAACTATGGTGCATTCCCCAACTCAAGACGATGAACAGGTTCATCAACAGGAGATGTGTGATCAAGGGGGAGCACAAGATGATCATGTGATGGAGGAAGAAGCGCAACCGGCACCTCCAACCCAAGTTCGAGCGATGATTCAAAGGGATCATCCCGTCGACCAAATTCTGGGTGACATTAGCAAGGGAGTAACTACTCGATCTCGATTAGTAAATTTTTGTGAGCATTACTCCTTTGTCTCTTCTATTGAGCCTTTCAGGGTAGAGGAGGCCTTGCTAGATCCGGACTGGGTGTTGGCCATGCAGGAGGAACTCAACAACTTCAAGCGCAATGAAGTTTGGACTCTGGTGCCTCGTCCTAAGCAAAATGTTGTGGGAACCAAGTGGGTGTTTCGCAACAAACAAGACGAGCACGGAGTGGTGACAAGGAACAAGGCTCGACTTGTGGCAAAAGGTTATGCCCAAGTCGCAGGTTTGGACTTTGAGGAGACCTTTGCTCCTGTAGCTAGGCTAGAGTCCATTCGTATCTTGCTAGCATATGCCGCTCACCATTCTTTCAGGTTGTACCAAATGGATGTGAAGAGCGCTTTCCTCAACGGGCCAATAAAGGAGGAGGTATACGTGGAGCAACCCCCTGGCTTCGAGGATGAACGGTACCCCGACCACGTGTGTAAGCTCTCTAAGGCGCTCTATAGACTTAAGCAAGCCCCAAGAGCATGGTATGAATGCCTGAGAGATTTCTTAATTGCTAATGCTTTCAAGGTTGGGAAAGCCGATCCAACTCTTTTCACTAAGACATGTGATGGTGATTTGTTTCTGTGCCAAATTTATGTCGATGACATAATATTTGGTTCTACTAATAAAAAGTCTTGTGAAGAGTTTAGCAGGGTGATGACGCAGAAATTCGAGATGTCAATGATGGGCGAGTTGAACTACTTCCTTGGGTTCCAAGTGAAGCAACTCAAGGACGGCACCTTCATCTCTCAAACGAAGTACACGCAAGATCTGCTGAAGCGGTTTGGGATGAAGGACGCCAAGCCCGCAAAGACTCCGATGGGAACCGACGGACACACCGACCTCAACAAAGGAGGTAAGTCCGTTGATCAAAAAGCATACCGGTCAATGATAGGGTCATTACTTTACTTATGTGCTAGTAGACCGGATATTATGCTCAGCGTATGCATGTGTGCTAGATTTCAATCCGATCCTAGGGAGTGTCACTTAGTGGCGGTGAAGCGAATTCTTAGATATTTAGTTGCTACGCCTTGCTTCGGGCTCTGGTATCCAAAGGGGTCTACCTTTGACTTGATTGGATATTCAGACTCCGATTATGCTGGATGTAAGGTCGATAGGAAGAGTACATCGGGGACGTGCCAATTCTTAGGAAGGTCCCTGGTGTCATGGCATTCTAAGAAACAAACCTCCGTTGCTCTATCCACCGCTGAGGCCGAGTATGTTGCCGCAGGACAGTGTTGCGCGCAACTACTTTGGATGAGGCAAACCCTCAGGGACTTTGGCTACAATCTGAGCAAAGTCCCACTCCTATGTGATAATGAGAGTGCTATCCGCATGGCGGAGAATCCTGTTGAGCACAGCCGCACAAAGCACATAGACATCCGGCATCACTTTCTGAGAGACCACCAGCAAAAGGGGGATATCGAAGTGTTTCATGTTAGCACCGAGAACCAGCTAGCCGATATCTTTACCAAGCCTCTAGATGAGAAGACCTTTTGCAGGCTGCGTAGTGAGCTAAATGTCTTAGATTCGCGGAACCTGGATTGAACTGTAGCATACATGTGTTTATGCCTTTGATCATGTTCATTCTGCATTTTGTTGCTTATTGTGGTGCTCAAGTTGTACAAACACTCCCTGGACCTCACAAGTCCGTTGCAAAGTGATGCACATGTTTAGGGGGAGATGTGTTACAACTTGACCCTTTGAGACTAACCATATGCTTGAGTTTGCTTGATTTAGTCTCGAAGGAGAATTGAAAGGGAAAAGGTGGACTTGGACCATGAAAGACTTCCACTGCACTCCGATGAGAGGGTAACCTATTCCAAGTTCATCTCATGAACTCTTATTGCCATTTGCTCTTAATTGATGACTTTGGTGAGGCAATGGGGTTAAAGGGCCAAAATTGATCCCGTTTTGGTGCTTGATGCCAAAGGGGGAGAAAATAAAGGCCAAAGCAATAAATGGATCAGCTACCACTTGAGAGATTTGAAAATAGGAGAGTAAAGCTTTTGGTTTGTCAAAACTCTTTCATATCTTTTGTGTCAAAAGTTGGCTTCTTGTGGGGAGAAGTAGTGATTATGGGAAAGAGGGGGAGTTTTTGAAATCTTTGATCAATCTCTTATGGAATGACTCTCTTTATGCTTCAACATGTGTGTTTGACTTAGAGATAGAGATTTGAGTTTGATTTGCAAAAACAAACCAAGTGGTGGCAAAGGATGATCCATATATGCCAAAAACGAATCAAAATAAATTTGAGGTTTATTTGAAGTGATTTTGCACTTGTTCTAGTTGCTTTATGTTGTGTTGGCATAAATCACCAAAAAGGGGGAGATTGAAAGGGAAATGTGCCCTTGGGCCATTTCTAAGTATTTTGGTGATTGAGTGCAAACACAAGTGCTCAAATGTGAATCTATGCCCATGGGTGAACAAAGTGCAAATCACAATTAAAGGTATGTTTCTAAGCCTTAGTACATTGGTTTTGTGTACTAATATACTTGTCTAAGTATTAGAAACAGAGAGAAGAAGAAAAGAGAAGAGATGGAGAAAGACTTGGCTGTGTTCAGCCAAGACTCGGCTCGGTCTGGCACACCGGACTGTCCGGTGGTGCACCGGACAGTGTCCGGTGCGCCAGGCTGACTCGGCGTGAAAAGGCCGCTCTCGGGAATTCGCCGACGGCGTACGGCTAAAATTCACCGGACTGTCAGGTGTGCACCGGACTGTCCGGTGAGCCAACGGTCGGCCGAGCCAACGGTCGGCCGCGGGATCTGCGCGCGACACGTGGCCGGGCCAACGGTCGGAAGGGGGCACCGGACTGTCCGGTGTGCACCGGACTGTCCGGTGCGCCAACGGCTCCCAGATCTGCAACGGTCAGCAACGGTCGGCTGTGCCGCTTATGGAAAGAAATCGGGCACCGGACAGTGTCCGGTGTGCACCGGACTGTCCGGTGCACCCGACGACAGAAGGCAAGGATGGCCTTCCAGATTTGTTCTCAACGGCTCCTAGCTGCCTTGGGGCTATAAAAGGGACCCCTAGGCGCATGGAGGAGAACACCAAGCATTCCTACAACATTCCTAAGCACCAAGACATCGATTCCGCGCATTTGATTCATTGTGATAGCATCTAGAGCTCTTGTTGAGTTGTGAACTCTTTGAGTTGTGTTGCGAGCTCTTGTTGCGATTTGTGTGCGTGTTGTTGCTCTGATTTTGAGTCTTGTGTGCGTTGTTAGTCCCTTCCTTACTCCGTATTTCTTTGTGAATCTCAAGTGTAAGGGTGAGAGGCTCCAAAGTGTGGAGATTCCTCGAAAACGGGATATTAAGAAGAAAAGCATAACACTGTGGTATTCAAGTTGATCATTGGATCACTTGAGAGGAGTTGAGTGCAACTCTCGTCCGTTGGGACGCCACAATGTGGAGTAGGCAAGTTTTGTACTTGGCCGAACCACGGGATAAATTACTGTGTCTTCTCTGTGTTGAACTTCTCGTGATTATCATATTGTGCAAGATCTTCGCTCTAGCCACTTGGCATTAATTGTGCTAACGCTTAACAAGTTTTTGTGGCTGTAAGTTTAAGTTTTTACAGGATCACCTATTCACCCCCCCTCTAGGTGCTTTCAGAGCCAGCAGAGGCGGTTAAGTCTGTCCCTCTCGACCCCAGCAACGACGCCTCCAAGCAAGTCCAGATCAGCTCCGAGCTCGACCCCAAATAGGAAGTAGTGCGCCGAGGTTTCTCCGCACGAACGTCGAGGTTTTTGCGTGGAGTCCCTCGGACATTCCTAGAATACCGAGGGATGTCGCCGAGCACTCGCTGGATATCCGAGCTGGAGCCCGACCCATGAAGCAGCCTCTGCGCCGATTCGACGAAGAAAAGCGCAGAGCCATAGGCGAGGAGATCCACAAGCTGATGGCTGCAGGGTTCATCAAAGAGGTATTCCATCCCGAATGGCTAGCCAACCCTATGCTTGTCAAAAAGAAAGGTGGGAAATGGAGGATGTGTGTAGACTACACTGGTCTAAACAAAGCATGTCCGAAGGTTCCCTACCCTCTGCCTCGCATCGATCAAATCGTGGATTCCACTGCTGGGTGCGAAACCCCGTCATTCCTTGATGCCTACTCAGGGTATCACCAAATCAGGATGAAAGAATCCGACCAGCTCGCGACCTCTTTCATCACACCCTTTGGCATGTACTGCTACATTACTATGTCATTCGGTTTAAGGAATGCAGGCGCGACATACCAAAGGTGCATGAACCACGTGTTCGGAGGGCACATTGGCCGAACGGTCGAGGCTTACATCGATGACATCGTAGTCAAGATGAGGAAAGCCTCCGACCTCCTCTCTGACCTTGAAGCGACATTCAAGTGTCTCAAGGCGAAAGGCGTAAAACTCAATCCCGAGAAGTGTGTCTTCGGAGTCCCCCAAGGCATGCTCCTGGGGTTCATCGTCTCCGAGCAGGGCATCGAGGACAACCCGGAGAAAATCGTGGCCATCACCAACATGGGGCCTTTCAAGGACTTGAAAGGAGTACAGAGGGTCATGGGATGCCTTGCGGCTCTGAGCCGCTTCATCTCGCGCCTCGGCGAAAGAGGCCTACCTCTGTACCGCCTCTTAAGGAAGACCGAGCGCTTCACTTGGACCCCCGAGGCCGAGGAAGCCCTCGGGAACCTAAAGGCACTCCTTACAAGCACACCCATCCTGGTGCCCCCCGCTGCCGAAGAAACCCTCTTGATCTACGTAGCCGCAACCACTCAGGTGGTCAACGCCGCGGTCGTAGTCGAGAGACGAGAAGAAGGGCATGCATTGCCCGTCCAGAGGCCGGTCTACTTCATCAGTGAAGTACTGTCCGAGACCAAAATCCGCTACCCGCAAATTCAGAAGTTACTGTACGCGGTATTTCTGACGCGGCGAAAGTTGTGACACAGCTTCGAGTCTCATCCGGTGACTGTGGTGTCATCATTCCCCCTGGGGGAGATCATCCAGTGCCAAGAGGCCTCGGGTAGGACTGCAAAGTGGGCAGTGGAGATCATGGGCGAGACAATCTCGTTCGCCCCTCGGAAGGCCATCAAGTCCCAAGTCTTGGTGGACTTTGTGGCTGAATGGGTCGACACCCAGCTTCCAGCAGCTCCGATCCAACCAGAACTCTGGACCATGTTTTTCGACGGGTCGCTGATGAAAACAGGAGCGGGCGCGGGCCTGCTCTTCATCTCACCCCTCGGGAAGCACCTCCGCTACGTGCTACGCCTCCATTTCCCGGCGTCAAACAACGTGGCCGAGTACGAGGCTCTGGTTAACGGGTTGCGCATCGCCATAGAGCTAGGGGTTCGGCGCCTCGACGCTCGTGACGACTCGCAGCTTGTCTTCGACCAAGTCATGAAAAACTCACATTGCCGCGACCCGAAGATGGAAGCCTACTACGACAAGGTTCGGCGCCTGGAAGACAAGTTCTACGGGCTCGAGCTCAACCACGTCGCTCGACGATACAACGAGACTGCGGATGAGCTGGCTAAAATAGCCTCGGGGCGAACAACGGTTCCCCCGGACGTCTTCTCCCGAGACCTACATCAACCCTCCGTCAAGACCGACGACACGCCCGAGCCCGAGGAGACCTCGGCCCAGCCTGAGGCACCCTCGGCCCCTGAGGGTGAGGCACTGCGCGTCGAGGAAGAGCGGAATGGGGTCGCGCCTAATCGAAACTGGCAGACCCCGTACCTGCAATATCTCCACCGAGGAGAACTACCCCTCGATAGAGCCGAAGCTCGGTGACTGGCGCGGCGCGCCAAGTCGTTCGTCTTGCTGGGTGACGAGAAGGAGCTCTACCACCGCAGCCCCTCAGGCATCCTCCAGCGATGCATATCCATCGCCGAAGGTCAAGAGCTATTGCAAGAAATACACTCGGGGGTTTGCGGTCATCACGCAGCGCCTCGAGCCCTTGTTGGAAATGCCTTCTGACAAGGATTCTACTGGCCAATCGTGGTGGCCGGCGCCACTAGGATTGTACGCACCTGCCAAGGGTGTCAATTCTACGCAAGGCAGACACACCTGCCCGCTCAGGCCCTGCAGACAACACCCATCACCTGGCCATTTGCTGTGTGGGGTCTGGACCTCGTCGGTCCCTTGCAGAAGGCACCCGGGGGCTACACGCACCTGCTGGTCGCTATCGACAAATTCTCCAAGTGGATTGAGGTCCGACCCCTAAACAACATCAGGTCCGAGCAGGCGGTGGCTTTCTTCACCAACATCATCCATCGCTTTGGGGTCCCGAACTCCATCATCACCGACAACGGCACCCAGTTCACTGGCAAGAAGTTCCTGTACTTCTGCGAGGACCACCACATCCGGGTGGACTGGGCCGCCGTAGCTCACCCCATGACGAACAGGCAGGTAGAGCGTGCCAACGGCATGATTCTGCAGGGACTTAAGCCGAGAATCTACAACGACCTCAACAAGTTCGGCAAGCGATGGATGAACTCCCCTCGGTGGTCTGGAGTCTGAGGACGACGCCAAGCCGAGCCACGGGCTTCACGTCGTTTTTTCTAGTCTATGGGGCCGAGGCTATTGATAGTCGCCTAGAGGGGGGGTGAATAGGGCGAAACTGAAATTTACAAATATAAACACAACTACAAGCCGGGTTAGCGTTAGAAATAGAAATTGAGTCCGCGAGAGAGGGTGCAAAACAAATCGCAAGCAAATGAAGAGTGTGACACGCGGATTTGTTTTACCGAGGTTCGGTTCTTGCAAACCTACTCCCCGTTGAGGAGGCCACAAAGGCCGGGTCTCTTTCAACCCTTCCCTCTCTCAAACGGTCCCTCGGACCGAGTGAGCTTCTCTTCTCAAATCACTTGGGAATCAAACTTCCCGCAAGGACCACCACACAATTGGTGTCTCTTGCCTCAATTACAAGTGAGTGTTTGATCACAAGAAAGAATGCGAAAGAAAAGAAGCGATCCAAGCGCAAGAGCTCAAATGAACACTACAAATCACTCTCACTAGTCACTAAGGCTTTGTGTGGAGTTGGGAGAGGATTTGATCTCTTTTGGTGTGCTTTGCAATGAATGCTAGCTCTTGTATAGTGGTTGGAAGCTGGAAAACTTGGATGCAATGAATGGTGGGGTGGTTGGGGTATTTATAGCCCCAACCACCAAACATGACCGTTGGTGGAGGCTGTCTGTCGTATGGTGCACCGGACAGTCCGGTGCGCCAGCCACGTCACCAATGCCGTTGGGATTCGACCGTTGGAGTTCTGACTTCTGGGCCCGCCTGGATGTCCGGTGCACACCGGACATGTACTGTTCAATGTCCGGTGTGCCAGCGCGCGCGTGCCTGACTTCTGCGTGCTCTGGCGCGCATTAAATGCCGTTTGCAGGTGACCGTTGGCGCGAAGTAGCCGTTGCTCCGTAGATGCACCGGACAGTCCGGTGTACACCGGACATGTCCGGTGAATTATAGCGGAGCAGCCGCTCTGGTTTCCCGAAGCTGGCGAGTTCCTGAGGCCGCTCTTCCTTGGAGCACCAGACACTGTCCGGTGTACACCGGACAGTCCGGTGAATTATAGCGGAGTGCCTCTGGAAATTCCCGAAGGCGACGAGTTTGAGTTGGAGTCCTCTGGTGCAACGGACTCTGTCCGGTGGTGCACCGGACACTGTCCGGTGTACACCGGACAGTCCGGTGCCCCAGACCAGAGGTGCCTTCGGTTGTCCCTTTGCTCCTTTGTTGAACCCAGTACTTGGTCATTTTATTGGCTAAGTGTGAACCTTTTACACCTGTATAACTTATACATTAGAGCAAACTAGTTAGTCCAATTATTTGTGTTGGGCAATTCAACCACCAAAACTATTTAGGAACTAGGTGTAAGCCTAATTCCCTTTCAATCTCCCCCTTTTTGGTGATTGATGCCAACACAAACCAAAGCAAATATAGAAGTGCATAATTGAACTAGTTTGCATAATGTAAGTGCAAAGGTTGCTTGGAATTGAGCCAATATAAATACTTACAAGATATGCATGGATCGTTTCTTTCTTATTTAACATTTTGGACCACGCTTGCGCCACATGTTTTGTTTTTGCAAACCTTTTTGTAAATCCTTTTCAAAGTTCTTTTGCAAATAGTCAAAGGTAAATGAATAAGATTTTGCAAAGCATTTTCAAGATTTGAAATTTTCTCCCCCTGTTTCAAATGCTTTTCCTTTGACTAAACAAAACTCCCCCTAAATGAGATCTTCCTCTTAGTGTTCAAGAGGGTTTTGATATATCATTTTTGAAATACTACTTTATCCCTACTACTTTCTCCCCCTTTTGAACACAATAGGATACCAATTGAAAATACTCTTCGAAACACTAAGTTTTTTTTGAAATTGGTGGTGGTGCGGTCCTTTTGCTTTGGGCTCATACTTTTCTCCCCCTTTGGCATGAATCGCCAAAAACGGAATCATTAGAGCCCTCGAAGTGCTTTTCTTCCCCTTTGGTCATAAATAAATGAGTTAAGATTATACCAAAGACGAAGTCCTTTTGCTCTCTCCCCCAAAGATGGAGAGTGGCTCGGAGTGACGGCGAAGGATGAGTTACGGAGTGGAAGCCTTTGTCTTCGCCGAAGACTCTAATTTCCTTTCAATACACCTATGACTTGGTTTAAAATAGACTTGAAAGACACATTAGTCATAGCATATGAAAGAGATATGATCAAAGATATACAAATGAGCTATATGTGTAAGTTAGCAAAAGAAATTGCGCGAATCAAGAATATTGAGCTCATGCCTAAGTTTGTTAAAAGTTTGTTCATCAAGTGGCTTGGTAAAGATATCGGCTAATTGATCTTTAGTGTTAATGTAAGAAATCTCGATATCTCCCTTTTGTTGGTGATCCCTAAGAAAATGATACCGAATGGCTATGTGTTTAGTGCGGCTATGCTCGATGGGATTATCCGCCATCTTGATTGCACTCTCATTATCACATAGCAAAGGGACTTTGGTCAATTTGTAACCATAGTCCCACAGGGTTTGCCTCATCCAAAGCAATTGCGCGCAACAATGGCCTGCGGCAATGTACTCGGCTTCGGCGGTGGAAAGAGCAACCGAATTTTGCTTCTTTGAAGCCCAAGACACCAAGGATCTTCCCAAGAACTGGCAAGTCCCCGATGTGCTCTTCCTATTGATTTTGCACCCCGCCCAATCGGCATCCGAATAACCAATTAAATCAAAAGTGGATCCCCTAGGATACCAAAGCCCAAACTTAGGAGTATAAGCCAAATATCTCAAGATTCGTTTTACGGCCGTAAGGTGAGCTTCCTTAGGGTCGGCTTGGAATCTTGCACACATGCATACGGAAAGCATAATATCCGGTCGAGATGCACATAAATAGAGTAAAGAACCTATCATCGACCGGTATACCTTTTGATCCACGGACTTACCTCCCGTGTCGAGGTCGAGATGCCCATTAGTTCCCATGGGTGTCTTGATGGGCTTGGCATCCTTCATCCCAAACTTGTTTAGAATGTCTTGAGTGTACTTCGTTTGGCTAATGAAGGTGCCTTCTTGGAGTTGCTTCACTTGAAATCCTAGGAAATACTTCAACTCCCCCATCATAGACATCTCGAACTTTTGTGTCATGATCCTACTAAACTCTTCACATGTAGATTCGTTAGTAGACCCAAATATAATATCATCAACATAAATTTGGCATACAAACAAATCATTCTCAAGTGTTTTGGTAAAGAGCGTAGGATCGGCCTTTCCGACTTTGAAGCCATTAGCAATAAGGAAATCTCTAAGGCATTCATACCATGCTCTTGGGGCTTGCTTGAGCCCATAAAGCGCCTTAGAGAGCTTATAGACATGGTTAGGGTACTCACTGTCTTCAAAGCCGGGAGGTTGCTCAACATAGACCTCTTCCTTGATTGGTCCATTGAGGAAGGCACTTTTCACGTCCATTTGATAAAGCTTAAAGCCATGGTAAGTAGCATAGGCTAATAATATGCGAATTGACTCAAGCCTAGCTACGGGTGCATAGGTTTCACCGAAATCCAAACCTTCGACTTGGGAGTATCCCTTGGCCACAAGTCGAGCTTTGTTCCTTGTCACCACACCATGCTCATCTTGCTTGTTGCGGAAGACCCATTTGGTTCCTACAACATTTTGATTAGGACGTGGAACTAAATGCCATACCTCATTTCTAGTGAAGTTGTTGAGCTCCTCTTGCATCGCCACCACCCAATCCGAATCTTGGAGTGCTTCCTCTACCCTGTGTGGCTCAATAGAGGAAACAAAAGAGTAATGCTCACAAAAATGTGCAATACGAGATCTAGTAGTTACCCCCTTATGAATGTCGCCGAGGATGGTGTCGACGGGGTGATCTCGTTGGATTGCTTGGTGGACTCTTGGGTGTGGCGGCCTTTGCTCTTCATCCTCCTTGTCTTGATCATTTGCATCTCCCCCTTGATCATTGTCGTCATCTTGAGGTAGCTCATTTGCTTGATCTTCTACTTCATCAACTTGAGCCTCTTCTTCATTTTGAGTTGGTGGAGATGCTTGCGTGGAGGAGGACGGTTGATCTTGTGCATTTGGAGGTTCTTCGGATTCCTTAGGACACACATCCCCAATGGACATGTTCCTTAGCGCGATGCACGGAGCCTCTTCAATACCTATCTCATCAAGATCAACTTGCTCTACTTGAGAGCCATTAGTCTCATCAAACACAACGTCACAAGAAACTTCAACTTGTCCAGTGGACTTGTTAAAGACTCTATATGCCCTTGTGTTTGAATCATATCCTAGTAAAAAGCCTTCTACAGTCTTAGGAGGAAATTTAGATTTTCTACCTCTTTTAACAAGAATAAAACATTTGCTACCAAAGACTCTAAAATATGAAATGTTGGGCTTTTTACCGGTTAGGAGTTCGTATGATGTCTTCTTGAGGATTCGGTGAAGATATAACCGGTTGATGGCATAGCAAGAGGTGTTGACCGCCTCGGCCCAAAACCGATCCGAAGTCTTGTACTCATCAAGCATGGTCCTTGCCATGTCCAATAGAGTTCGATTTTTCCTCTCCACTACACCATTTTGTTGAGGGGTGTAGGGAGAAGAGAACTCATGCTTGATGCCCTCCTTCTCAAGGAAGCCTTCAATTTGAGAGTTCTTGAACTCCGTCCCGTTGTCGCTTCTAATTTTCTTGATCCTTAAGCCGAACTCGTTTTGAGCCCGTCTCAAGAATCCCTTTAAGGTCTCTTGGGTTTGAGATTTTTCCTGCAAAAAGAACACCCAAGTGAAGCGAGAATAGTCATCCACTATTACAAGACAATACTTACTCCCGCCAATGCTTATGTAAGCAATCGGGCCGAATAGATCCATGTGGAGTAGCTCAAGCGACCTGTCGGTTGTCATGATTTTCTTGTGTGGATGATGGGCTCCAACTTGCTTTCCTGCCTGGCATGCGCTACAAACCCTGTCTTTCTCAAAATGAACATTGGTTAATCCTAAAATGTGCTCTCCCTTTAGAAGCTTATGAAGATTCTTCATCCCAACATGTGCTAGTCGGCGGTGCCAGAGCCAACCCATGTTAGTCTTAGCAATTAAGCATGTGTCGAGTTCAGCTCTATCAAAATCTACTAAGTATAGCTGACCCTCTAACACACCCTTAAATGCTATTGAATCATCACTTCTTCTAAAGACAGTGACACCTACATCAGTAAAGAGACAGTTGTAGCCCATTTTGCATAATTGAGATACAGAAAGCAAATTGTAATCTAGAGAATCTACAAGAAAAACATTGGAAATAGAATGGTCAGGAGATATAGCAATTTTACCCAATCCTTTGACCAAACCTTGGTTTCCATCCCCGAATGTGATCGCTCGTTGGGGATCTTGGTTTTTCTCATAGGAGGAGAACATTTTCTTCTCCCCTGTCATGTGGTTTGTGCACCCGCTGTCGATGATCCAACTTGAGCCCCCGGATGCATAAACCTACAAAACAAGTTTAGTTCTTGACTTTAGGTACCCAAATGGTTTTGGGTCCTTTGGCATTAGATACAAGAACTTTGGGTACCCAAACACAAGTCTTTGACCCCTTGTGCTTGCCCCCAACATATTTGGCAACTACTTTGCCGGATTTGTTAGTCAACACATAAGATGCATCAAAAGTTTTAAATGAAAGACTATGTCCATTTGATGCACTAGGAGTTTTCTTCTTAGACAACTTAGCACGGGTTGGTTGCCTAGAGCTAGATGTCTCACCCTTATACATAAAAGCATGGTTAGGGCCAGAGTGAGACTTCCTAGAATGAATTCTCCTAATTTTGCTCTCGGGATAACCGGCAGGGTACAAAATGTAACCCTCGTTATCCTGAGGCATGGGAGCCTTGCCCTTTACAAAATTAGACAATCTTTTAGGAGGGGCATTAAGTTTGACATTGTCTCCCCTTTGGAAGCCAATGCCATCCTTGATGCCAGGGCGTCTCCCACTATAGAGCATACTTCTAGCAAATTTAAATTTTTCATTTTCTAAGTTATGCTCGATAATTTTAGCATCTAATTTAGCTATATGATCATTTTGTTGTTTAATTAAAGCCATGTGATCATGAATAGCATTAATATCAACATCCCTACATCTAGTACAAATAGATACATGCTCAACGATAGATGTAGAGGGTTTGCAAGATTTTAATTCTACAACCTTAGCATGTAATATATCATTCTTAGTTCTAAGGTCGGAAATGGTAGCATTGCAAACATCAAAATCTTTAGCCTTAGCAAGTAATTTTTCATTTTCAATTCTAAAGCTAGCAAGAGAAATGTTCAATTCTTCAATCCTAGCAAGTAAATCATCATCATTATTTCTAGAATTGGTAATTGAAACATTACAGACATGGGAATCAACCTTAACTAACAAATTAGCATTTTCATTTCTAAGGTTGTCTATTGTCTCATGACAAGTGCTTAGCTCACTAGATAGTTTTTCACATTTCTCAATTTCTAGAGCATAAGCATTTTTAACCTTAACATGCTTCTTATTTTCTTTGATAAGGAAGTCCTCTTGAGAATCTAAAAGGTCATCCTTTTCATGAATAGCACTAATCAATTCATTTAATTTTTCTTTTTGTTCCATGTTAAGGTTGGCAAAAAGGGTACGTAAATTATCTTCCTCATCACTAGCATTATCATCACTAGAGGACTCATATCTAGTGGAGGATGTAGATTTAACCTTCTTCTTTTTGTCGTCCTTTGCCATGAGGCACTTGTGGCCGACGTTGGGGAAGAGGAGTCCCTTGGTGACGGCGATGTTGGCGGCGTCCTCGTCGTCGGAGGAGTCGCTTGAGCTTTCGTCGGAGTCCCACTCCCGACAAACATGGGCATCGCCGCCCTTCTTCTTGTAGTACCTCTTCTTCTCCTTTCTTCTCCCTCTCTTGTCGTTGCCCCTGTCACTATCACTTGATAATGGACATTTAGCTATAAAGTGACCGGGCTTACCACACTTGTAGCAAACCTTCTTGGAGCGGGACTTGTAGTCTTTCCCCCTCCTTTGCTTGAGGATTTGGCGGAAGCTCTTGATGACGAGCGCCATTTCCTCATTGTCGAGCTTGGAGGCGTCGATTGGTTGTCTACTTGGTGTAGACTCCTCCTTCTTCTCCTCCGTCGCCTTGAATGCGACGGGTTGAGCTTCGGACGTGGAGGGATCATCAAGCTCGTTGATCTTCCTCGAGCCTTCGATCATGCACTCAAAACTTACAAAATTCCCGATTACTTCCTCGGGGGTCATTAGTGTATATCTTGGGTTGCCACGAATTAATTGAACTTGAGTAGGGTTAAGGAAAATAAGAGATCTTAGAATAACCTTAACCACCTCGTGGTCATCCCACTTTTTGCTCCCGAGGTTGCGCACTTGATTCACCAAGGTTTTGAGCCGGTTGTACATGTTTTGTGGCTCCTCCCCTTTGCGAAGCCGGAACCGACCGAGCTCCCCCTCGATCGTCTCCCGCTTGGTGATCTTTGTGAGCTCATCTCCTTCGTGTGCGGTTTTGAGCACATCCCAAACCTCCTTGGCGCTCTTCAACCCTTGTACTTTGTTATACTCCTCTCTACTTAGAGAAGCGAGGAGTATTGTTGTTGCTTGAGAGTTGAAGTGCTCGATTTGGGCAACCTCGTCCTCATCATAATCTTTATCCCCTACGGATGGTACCTGTGCACCAAACTCAACAACATCCCATATACTTTTGTGGAGTGAGGTTAGATGAAATCGCATTAAGGGCCTGTTTGGTTTGTGGCTAAATGTGCCACACTTTGCCTAAGGTTAGTCGTTCGAATTGAATAACTAACCTTAGGCAGAAAAGTTAGGCAAAGTGTGGCAACTGATGTAGTGAACCAAACAGGCCTTAAATCACTCCACCTAGCATAATCTTCACCATCAAATGTTGGTGGTTTGCCTAATGGGACGGAAAGTAAAGGTGTATGTCTAGAAATGCGAGGATAGTGTAGAGGAATCTTACTATACTTCTTGCGCTCTTGGCGCTTAGAAGTGACGGACGCCGCGTCGGAGCCGGAGGTGGATGTCGATGAAGAATCGGTCTCGTAGTAGACCACTTTCCTCATCCTCTTTTTCTTGTCCCCACTCCGTTGCGGCTTGTGGGAGGAAGACTTCTCCTTCTTCTCTTTGTGTGAAGAAGATTTCTTCTCCTTCCCTTTGGAGGAGTCCTTCTTCTTCTCCTTCCCTTTGGAGGAGTCTTTCTTCTCCTTCCTCTTGGTGCGAGACTCTTCCGATGAAGTGCTCCCATGACTTGTAGTGGGCTTTTCACCGGTCTCCATCTCCTTCTTGGCGTGATCTCCCGACATCACTTCGAGCGGTTAGGCTCTAATGAAGCACCGGGCTCTGATACCAATTGATAGTCGCCTAGAGGGGGGGTGAATAGGGCGAAACTGAAATTTACAAATATAAACACAACTACAAGCCGGGTTAGCGTTAGAAATAGAAATTGAGTCCGCGAGAGAGGGTGCAAAACAAATCGCAAGCAAATGAAGAGTGTGACACGCAGATTTGTTTTACCGAGGTTCGGTTCTTGCAAACCTACTCCCCGTTGAGGAGGCCACAAAGGCCGGGTCTCTTTCAACCCTTCCCTCTCTCAAACGGTCCCTCGGACCGAGTGAGCTTCTCTTCTCAAATCACTTGGGAATCAAACTTCCCGCAAGGACCACCACACAATTGGTGTCTCTTGCCTCAATTACAAGTGAGTGTTTGATCACAAGAAAGAATGCGAAAGAAAAGAAGCGATCCAAGCGCAAGAGCTCAAATGAACACTACAAATCACTCTCACTAGTCACTAAGCCTTTGTGTGGAGTTGGGAGAGGATTTGATCTCTTTTGGTGTGCTTTGCAATGAATGCTAGCTCTTGTATAGTGGTTGGAAGCTGGAAAACTTGGATGCAATGAATGGTGGGGTGGTTGGGGTATTTATAGCCCCAACCACCAAACATGACCGTTGGTGGAGGCTGTCTGTCGTATGGTGCACCGGACAGTCCGGTGTACACCGGACATGTCCGGTGCACCAGCCACGTCACCAATGCCGTTGGGATTCGACCGTTGGAGTTCTGACTTCTGGGCCCGCCTGAATGTCCGGTGCACACCGGACATGTACTATTCAATGTCCGGTGTGCCAGCGCGCGCGTGCCTGACTTCTGCGCGCTCTGGCGCGCATTAAATGCCGTTTGCAGGTGACCGTTGGCGCGAAGTAGTCGTTGCTCCGTAGATGCACCGGACAGTCCGGTGTACACCGGACATGTCCGGTGAATTATAGCGGAGCAGTCGCTCTGGTTTCCCGAAGCTGGCGAGTTCCTGAGGCCACTCTTCCTTGGAGCACCGGACACTGTACTGTCCGGTGTACACCGGACAGTCCGGTGAATTATAGCGGAGTGCCTCTGGAAATTCCCGAAGGCGACGAGTTTGAGTTGGAGTCCTCTGGTGCACCGGACTCTGTCCGGTGGTGCACCGGACACTGTCCGGTGTACACCGGACAGTCCGGTGCCCCAGACCAGAGGTGCCTTCGGTTGTCCCTTTGCTCCTTTGTTGAACCCAGTACTTGGTCATTTTATTGGCTAAGTGTGAACCTTTTACACCTGTATAACTTATACACTAGAGCAAACTAGTTAGTCCAATTATTTGTGTTGGGCAATTCAACCACCAAAACTATTTAGGAACTAGGTGTAAGCCTAATTCCCTTTCAGCTATCTTGCCCACAGACTTAGAATACGGCTCCCCGAGGACAAGGACGTACGACGACCGAAGCAACCAGACCAACCGAGAAGACTCACTGAACCAGCTGGAAGAGGCTCGAGACATGGCCTTACTACACTCGGCACGGTATCAGCAGTCTCTGCGACGCTACCACGCCCAAGGGGTTCGGTCCCGAGACCTCCAGGTGGGGGACTTGGTGCTTTGGCTACGACAAGACGCCCGAGGGCGCCACAAGCTCACACCTCCCTGGGAAGGGTCGTTCATCATCGCCAAGATTTTGAAGCCTGGAACATATAAGCTGGCCAACAGTCAAGGCGAGGTCTACAGCAACGCTTGGAACATACGACAGCTACGT
Source organism: Zea mays (assembly GCF_902167145.1). Classification (NCBI taxonomy): domain Eukaryota; kingdom Viridiplantae; phylum Streptophyta; class Magnoliopsida; order Poales; family Poaceae; genus Zea; species Zea mays. Next base: position 23,644,664 of record NC_050100.1, on the reverse strand, counting down.
CGCTTCTACCCTTAAGATGTTTTCAAGTCGTTCATATACCCCGCTCACATACACAAATATAGTCAAACCGTCAAGGAAGGGTCAGCCTTGCCTCGGCAAAGCCCGACCCTCCCTCGGGGGCTAGAAGGGGGGAACCCCCTCTGCGTCAAAATTTTCCTCGGAAAAAGTCTTTCTGCCAGAACATCTTTTGCGCTTTTCGACTACTTCGATAGTGGGATCCTGAAAATGATGGAGTACACGTAAGTGGCAAGGCCGACCGAGCCGAGGGACTCCTACGCCTCCGGGATACAAATACCTCACTCATCACCTTCTGCGATAAGTAACTCACGCTCGGATAAGCGATTCCGCTGACCGAACAAGTCTTAACGCTCGAAAACTTTTCTGCCGAAACGATTTTCCGTGCCTTCTCGACTATATCGATAACAGAATCCTGCGGACGAGTAAGAGTACACGTAAGCGGCGAGGCCGACCGAGCCGAGGGACTCCTACGCCTCCGGGATACGGATACCTCACTCATCACCTCCCGTGATAAGTAACTCTCGCTCGGATAAGCGATTTTGCTACCGACAAACAAGTTCTGATACTCGAAACAAGAGGAAAAGAAACGCAGCTTTACAACGCGACAACGATATGTTTGGGCCTCGGCGGCCGCAAAAAACATACGCACACTACAGATAAACTGTTGCTGCAGGTTCAGACATCAGTAGGGGGAGCAGCGGCACCCTCGGCATCGACCCCACCTTCGGCGGAATCCGACCCAGCCTCGGACAACGACACGGTCGGAGGATCTCCACCTCGAAGGAAGATATCAGCACCGCGCCTGGGCCATCGCCGCCAGGGTCTCCTCCAGGAACCTGGCCCGAGCAGACGGGTTGATCGGCCGCTCCGTAGCCTCAGCCAGTTGTCCCCCGAGGACATCAGCCCGGCTCATGGCTTCGGCAGCCCGACTCCAGGGTTGGTCCCGCCAGTGGACGACCTGGCTAGGTTCCAGCCGCCGCTGCCACGCCTCCTCGGCCTGGGAAGTCACCTGCTCCTGGGCCAACGAAGTTTCTTCTCGAGCCAACTCCGCCTCTGTCCATGCTGACACCGCTGCCTCCGGCTCCGGCTCATCGCAGAGCAGTCGAGGGTTCCTTAACTGAGCAAGAGAAGCCTTGAGTGGCAAGGCCGACCGAGCCGAGGGACTCCTACGCCTCCGGGATACGGATACCTCACTCGTCACCTTCCGCACAAGGCAACTCACACTTGGTTAAGCGGTCCAGCTAGCCGATAGGCGAGTCCTGGTGCTCGAAATGAGGAAGAAACACGGTATTGCGCTCAAAATACCTAGATGTTCAGGCCCCGACAGCCACAATGAACAGACAACGGCACTCAAGATGCCATTACAAACGGAACCATAGTTCCACTCCCGCGGGTATGAACAACCTCCACATCGGAGGGCCTGCGGGACGACAAACTCCGGGTGACTCACCGGCGACCTCTGCAGCAGCAGCGATGGTCCCAGGGCGGACGCTACCGCTGGAAGGCTCTCGTTCGCGTCCCCACTCGAGGGACGAGAACCAGATATTAAAGCCAAAGAGCCGGTGGTCGGTCCGTGGGTGGCGCTGACAGTCTCGTCGACGGAGAAGCTTTCTCCAGCTGCCACCACCTCAGCACCGACGGTGGCGTCCACCTGCCCACCAACACCGCACCAGCGAGCGCCGGCCGCCCCAAAGCGCACCGGCAGGTCCTCACTCCCGTCCTCGCCACAAAAACGAGAATGGGACCGTCCCAGAACACGAGTACCGCCCTCGCGACGTACGACGTGTTGTGAGACCCCCGGTGCGGCTGGCCACCATCGCCTGGACAGAGGGCGGAATGCTGCACCCTGGCTGGGCAGCAGCAGTTCGCCTTCCCCGGCATGGCTGGAGGACGCCTCCTCCGCAGAGCTGGAGGATGGTTTCCACCCCCAGAAGTCGGAGGAAGAAGCGGGACGCTAGCCCACGCGAAGGCAGGCCTCGGCTCGCCTCGCCCTCCTCCCCAGCAAGGATGATGAAGATCCTTGAAGCTGAGGGCGAGGCGGAGGCCGCAACCCGGCTTGCTTCTCCCCCCCACCGAACTAGTGGTCACCGTCTTGGGTGACCATTGGTGAGGGGATGCAGTCGGGCTGACTGATGAAAATCCTTGAAGCCGAGCGATGGCTGAAAGGTACCAACCTCCACGAGGTTGCGCTCCTCCCACAACGAGACGAAGGCAACGCGGGCGCTCCCCATCCGGGGACTCAGAAGGCGGAAGGACACAATGCATGAGGAGAGTGCGAAGGCATGGCTACCACTCGGGGGGTCGATCCCTTTTTAAAGGCGACTCTCCCCACTCGCGTCCTCAGGCGTCGCGGACTAAGTCTTCACCAACGCACTCCAGGGTCCTCCCCCTACGACACGGGGGCTGGGTCCCACACGACATGCAAGCTGGCCTGGGATAGAACAAGCCAAACCGCCGCGCGTGGAGCATATAACCGCCCATCGGTTACAAGCACTCCTCCATCTTTGCCTAAACCAGCGGGTGAAAGGGCGGACCGCCATTCAGGCGGCATGCAACTGCACCACGGGGACACACCCTTTCGACTTCAACGCATCTAGCGTGGAGGCCCAGGTCCACACGTCATGCAACCGGCGCGCCGGTTACTACGTGCGAAAAACTCCACCGCCACTTGCGCCAGTACCGCGCCTTCTCGACTGCGGAACCGGTGCCGTGACTCGAGGCAACCCTGTGCTCAGCCCAACAGTGCCAACCAAGCGCATCGGTCACGAGTCAGTCGGCCGCGGGAGAAGGCGCGACGGTCGATATGGCCAGAAGTGGGCCGGCAGTAATGGCGGCAGCAGGCGGGCGGAAGCAGTAGTCAAATCGTCTGCAGGCTCATGTCCCCTCCCGGAGCAGCAGGGGGGCTCTCTCCCACGACGTGAAGACGACGCGCCCGTGTTCCGTCCCTCGAACGGCTCGCACAACGGCTGCCCCAAGAACCACTCATCCCGTCGCATTAACTCCGCGGCAGGGCAGGCGACACCTTTGGCAGGCGAAGCGGGCGACACTTCACCACCGCCATAATGACCGCGTCAAAAAAGGTGCGCTACATCGTTCAATTTCGTATCTTTTTCCTCTTTCCCTTTCTCTCTCTTGCTACAGGGACCGGGAAAGGGGATACTCCGAAAGGGATCCTTCTCTGCGAAGGAAGCGGGCCCCGAGCCCTCCTACTGATCAGAGGTTCGAAGGCTGGCCCCTCGGAAGGGTTCGACAGCCGCCTTAGAGCACTCGAGCTCCGCGCCCACTACTGGTAGAGGTTCGAAGGCTGGCCCCTCGGAAGGGTTCGACAGCCGCCTCAGGCCACTCGGGCTCCGCGCCCACTACTGATCAGGGGTTTGAAGGCTGGCCCCCCGAAGGGTTCGACAGCGGCCTCAGAACACGCAGAGTGAGGGATGACTCTGGGTACGTCCGATACATGGCCGAGGCTCGGGCTACGCTCCCGAGGTACCCTAGGACATTTTCGAGACCAGCAGGAGCGATTCTATAACGGAATCCCATCAGAGGGAGGCATCGAGCCCTTGGACCCTATCAAACGGGACCGGGTCCGGCAAATCACCTGCAGGTACTTTTGGAGCGCGCCTCTGGGCCACTAGCCGACCCTTATCGAACGGGGCACGGGCGTCCACTCGGATCACCCGTTAGCAACTCACCGGAGACACCATGTTCGGCGCCCTCCGAGGGCAGCATGGCGCTTTCCCCCTCCTCTTTGCGGAAAGGCGACGAAGGGGCGTATGATAAAAGCCGAGTCAATCCTTGACCGTCCTCTCGCTCTGTGCGGAGGCTCGGGGCTGCTCTCGCAAACCCGGCTCCGGCCAATCCGTTGACAGCGTCAACATACCAGCCCGAGGACTCGGAACCTGACCATAAACCCGGACTACGATCAGATCGCATGAGGGAACAACCAGACCGGCCGAGGCGTCACGAAAGGCACTAAGACCTCGGAGGAGTCAAACCACTCCTCCGAGGCTTCGGGGGCTACACCCGGCGGGTGCGCTAGCGCGCACCCACCGGAACGAAATGCAACCGAGAAAGGCCGGTCCCCTTGCAAAAAGTGTGATAAAGCCTTCAAGCGAGTACCAACACTCCCTTTGAGGCTCGGGGGCTACTGTCGAGGACCATAATTAGGGGTACCCCCAAGACTCCTAAACTCGGCTGGTAACCACCATCAGCACAAGCTGCAAAGGCCTGATGGGCGCAATACAGGTCAAAGCTCCGTCCACTACAGGGGCACGATCTCGCCTCGCCCGAGCCCAGCCTCGGACAGAAACAGTAGACCCAGGTGGATTCACGCCTCGCCCGAGGGCCTCCTCAAGCAACGGGCGCACCTTCCACTCGCCCGAGGCCCAGCTCGGGCAGGCTTCGCGGAGAAGCAACCTTGGCCAGATCGCCTCGCCAACCGACCGTATCGCAGGAGCATTCAATGCAAGGATCGCCTGACACCTTATCCTGACGCGCGTTCCTCAGTCGACAGGGCCGAAGTGACCGCAGTGACTTCACCCCTCCACTGACTGACCTGACAGGAAAACAACGTCGCCTGTCTTGCTCTGACTGCTGTGCCACCCGCCAGGGTGAGGCTGACAACAACCGAGTCCAGCCTCAGGTGCCATAGGAAGCTCCGCCTCGCCCGACCCCAGGGCTCGGCCCCCGCCTCGACCTCGGAAGACGGTCTCTGCCTCGCCCGACCCTAGGGCTCGGCCCCCGCCTCGACCTCGGAAGACGGTCTCCGCCTCGCCCGACCATAGGGCTCGGACTCAGCCTCGACCTCGGAAGACGGTCTCCGCCTCGCCCGACCCCAGGGCTCAGACTCAATCTCGACCTTGGAGGAGTCACCACCTCGCCCGGCCTTGGGCTCGGATCGACCACGCTGCAGGGGGGGTACATCATTACCCTACCCCTAGCTAGCTCAGGCTACAGGGAACAAGACCGGCGTCCCATCTGGCTCGCCCTGGTAAACACGTAATGATGGCACCCCGCGTGCTCCATGACGATGGCGGTTCTCAGCCCCCTACGGAAGCAAGGAGACGTCAGCAAGGACCCGACAGCCCCGACAGCTGTGCTTCTACAGGGCTCGAGCGCTCCTCCGACGGCCACGACATCACATGAACAGGGCACCAACACCTCTCCGACAGCCACGTCGGCATGTACATAGGGCTCTAGCTCCTCTCTGCTAGACACGTTAGCATATTGCTACACCCCCCATTGTACACCTGGGCCTTCTACTTACATCTATAAAAGGAAGGTCCAGGGCCCTCATACGAGAAGGTGGCCGCGTGGGAGGACGGGCTGACGGGCAGTCTCTCTCTCTCTCCCTCTCCCTCGCGAACGCTTGTAACCCCCTACTGCAAGCGCATCCGTCCTGGGCGCAGGACAACACGAGCCGCGGTTCCCCTTTCTTTGTTCCCCTTGTGTTCCGTCTCGCGCCGACCCATCTGGGCTGGGACACGTAGCGACAATTTACTCGTCGGTCCAGGGACCCCCCGGGGTCGAAACGCCGACAAATGGATAAACTTGTATCCTTTTGTAAGACATGCTATTGTCTTTAATGATTAACCTATGTGCAAGCATGACATCTTGTTTAGTCCATATTCACATAATTACCCAATTTTGATACTATGTGTATACCAAATCCATGTTGTGCCACAAATGCACCTTCTTGAGTTATGAGGTGCATGAGCAAAAGGAGCCCTAAATTGGTGACAACAGGTGCTCTCACTCTACACTACCTAAAAGAATGGATCTCATGGTATTCAGGTAAAAAGGCAAAGGTATGGAGAATGGAACTATGCAATCTCATATATTAAAGTTCCATTGATTGTGATCACAGCTATGTTCTTGCCTCTGAATTGGTAGTAACTTGGCTTAGGTGCTCCTTAGTTTAAAATGTTGTTTCTTTTGGTGTACCTAAGGAATCTTCTTAATCATGGTGTACTTAGACATTGCACTTTATATGCATGATCTTGTCATTTTCAATTGGTATATGTGGTGCAATGATTATCACGTATGAAGCATGCCTAGGTTGCTTGTAAAATGTTATACTCCTTGAGGCATGCATTGTTGTATTAAGTCAACTATTCAATTGGTATCTCTTTGTGATGAAATTGATAGAGTATGCCTTGACCAAGATATGTTGTGATCCCCTCTAGTTCTGAGGAAGCTAGAATGTGCAAAGTGCAATTCATTCAAATAATTGATGCACAACTTTAGGGGGAGCACACATAACTTGTGTCTCTTGAGACTAATTGTTTCTTGAGTGATCCGGTATAGTCTCAAGGTGGAAAAGGGAAGATGAGCAAGAAATGGAGCAATCAGGACTTGGGTACCTCCACAAGTCGAGTAATTGGTATCTAAAGTTGTGAGTAATTACGTATTTAAAGGTTGCTCGTGCTCTATAATAGTTGGTGATCCTAGATGCTTATCTTTAAATATCATGGAGCTATGAGAGTGATGATTTTTCAATTGGTAGCCTTGGTAGTGTGCTTCAATTGGTATCTTTTGGTAATCACTAGAATAGAAGCTTCATCTTGTGCCACAATACTATAACTTGTTCTAAGTTTTGTATCTTAGCAACAAGAAAAGGTCAGAATAAAGGATCAGTCATAAGTATAAAGGAGCTCCCTAGAGATAAAACTGTCAAGATGGAAATCTTGAATTGATGACAAAAGGAACTCCGCCTACTTAGATGGAAAGTACACCATAACATGGTAAAGGTACAAAAGGAGGTATTGACCTTTTGCGTATTTGTACCTTAATTTTTCTCCAATGCTTGTGTTGCATATGTTTAATGTGTAAGGGGGAGTAATGTTATTGTGTTGCATTTTCCCTGCTTAATACCCTGCTGTCCCTTGACATCATCCTATGTTCTTGCTTGAATATGGTTTTGGTGTTTGATGTCAAAGGGGGAGAATTTGTGCATTAAAGCTTACCTCGACCTGAGAGGACAACTTATCTTAAGGGTGAAGATTAATTTCCTTGAGTTCCTTTGATCTTAAAGGAAAATGTGTTAGTTTGTTGATAATTCTTATCATATGCTTCTTGTTGTATTATATGTTGATAATGCAAGTTTAGTGCTTTCGTTGAGATAAATCAATTAGTAGCTACTTTGTTTATCATGTAATAGATATTCATGTGGTTATGGTGATTTAAATTTGTTTTAAATTGGTATCCTAATTGTGAATAGTGGGTTGATATTCCTGTGGTATATTCACTCAATTGATTGGTGTTTAACTCTGATTCTGTGCATGTGTTTAATTATCGACAATGCATCCCACAAGTGTGCTAAGGTGTAGTAATGCTTCGAATCAGCCTAAGTATGTGCAATTTGGCATATAAGGCCAAAGTTAAGATTTTAAATATAAGCACATATTTAGGGGGAGCATTCTATAAACTTAGAATTCAAAACTTGTGCTTTAAATTTCACTCTTATGTAAGCTTTAGTTGTGTTGCCATCAATCACCAAAAAGGGGGAGATTGAAAGCTCTCTTGTGGGTTTTGGTGTTTAGATGACAACCCAATTAAAGGACTAACAAGTGTGCTAAGTGTTGAACAGGTGTTTTATGTAAAGCTAATATGGTTCAACACAAGTGAACAAGTGTGATGGTTCAAAGACTGAACTATTTATAGATAATGGACATCACAAGAAGGATGGGCATTGCTTAAGTGTGACTCGATGTGCATAACTCAGAGACAACCGATCAAGCCAAGGATGGAAGCAAGAAGAGCTTCGAGGTACTGAGTGCATGGGAGAAAGTCAAGGAGACCAGGAACCCAAGGCCAGGGGTGAAGAAGAAGACTTGCAGAATCAAGGTTGATCGAGTTAAGAAAAGTTATGGTGCATCAAGGAACACTACATAAGGACATGACTTACAACCAATGAGGTAACATCTACAATTATGTGGTTTAAGTCATAAGGCTCAAGATCAAGCTCAAGAAGTGAACAAGGTCACTGAAAGGAGAAGCTGTGTCCAAACCAGAACTGGAAGCAGCCCAAAAGAGCTAAGTGCACCTTGATCTCTAGTTTGGGTTGTTCCTAGTTTGGAGATATTCTATGTGACCTTTGTAGGATGTTGGAGCTCAGAAATGTCAAACTAGATCAAGTCAAGTTGACTTGATGATTTATGAGTCCAACATCAATCTCAATCATGCCAAATGCTGAAGAAGTGAAAATCAAAGAGAAGGTATGTTTCTAGACTTAGTACATTGGTTTGTGTTTACTAATATATTTGTCTAAGTGTTAGAAACAGAGAAAAGAAGAAAAGAAATGCAAAAGGCTTGGCTGTATACAACCAAGACTCAGCTCAGTCTGGCACACCGGACTGTCTGGTAGTGCACCGGACAGTGTCCGGTGCGCCAGACTGAACTCCGGTGAACAGGCCGCTCTCAGGAGAAGTTTGGCAGCGTACGGCTATAATTCACCGGACTGTCCGGTGGTGCACCGGACTGTCCGGTGAGCCAACAGTCGACTGCCCCAACGGTCGGCAGCAATCAGCGGGCGACGCGTGGCCTGAGCCAACGGTCAGTTGGCACACCGGACTGTCCGGTGCGCACCGGACAGTGTCCGGTGAGCCAAGACGATCGTTACTCTAACGGTCAGCTGAGCCCGATTTGGAAGGAGATCGCGCACCGGACAAGCTACAGGACCTGTCCGGTGGTGCACCGGACTGTTCGGTGGTGCACCAGACTGTCCGATGCGCCACCCGACAAAAAGCAAATATTGCCTTCCAAAATGAATTCCAACGGCTCCTAGGCCCCTTGGGTCTATAAAAGTGACTCCTAGGCGCCTCCAGCAAGAATGCAAGTGCACCCAACAATTATATACATCATTCGGATCGATTCTCTCTCTCACTCTCGTGTATATCTCTCTAGTTTGTGTGAAGGCAAAGTTACAAGCCTTTAGAGAGTGAAGAGGTGCTGCAAAGAGCTAGAGCAAAGTCTTGAGCGCATTGTTACTCTGCCGGAGTGCTGTCAAGAAGATTGTAAGCAGCCGCGGCTTTGTTGTAACCCAACTCAACATAGTGGAAGGCTCTATCTGTCATACTGACAGATCCGAGCAAACGGAGGAAGGAGTTGAAATAGACTCCAAGCCCAGGTGTGGCTAACTCCAACGAGGACTAGGCAAGCATTTCAGGCTTGGCCGAACCTCGGGATAAATTCTTGCGTCTGTGTGCTTCGCTCTGTATTGTGTGCTGACTCTCTGTCTTACTCACTTCCTATATCTGCACTTCAACACTTATCTGTGGTACAAATTGTATTTGAAGTGCAGGGCATTTTGAGACAGGATCTTTCATTCCACTGCGATCTGGTTCTTGAGTAGAGTAAGAACTAAAGTTTTAAAGTGATAATTTTTATTTGCCTATTCACCCCCTCTAGGCGACATCCAGATCCTGTTCCCGAGCAAAGGGAACTTTCAGATATACATCCCAACTTTGCCAAGTCTCCAAATTTCCCGTATTACCTTTTTGGTCCACTCACTTCCCTTTCGGGATCCAAACCTTCTTGGTGCTTTTCATGGTTGAAATTATTTTCTTTGGCACCCAGATGCGTTTGGCCCCCTTTCCTTTGTTGGCTTGCTTGTTGGCCTTGATTGCTATCACCTTTCCATTCTTTTTTCTTCTTGATCAAATATGGTGTAGCAGCCTTTTTGTCCACCTTTTTGATGTAGGTGTTGGAGATTTTGCTTGATGGCTTTTGCTTGAGCTTTTGCCTTTGTTTATCCCCGGTCATCGCCTTGCATTGGAAAGACTTATGGCCTTCCATGTGGCATAGCCTACAAATCACAGTTTCTCCCTCCATAGGCTTGTTCACTCCCGCAGTGGTGTTATCCTATGGAGGTCGGATTTGTTTGGCTTTGCCTTTCTTGTCATACAAAGCCTTGCCAAGGCGAGCCACTTCTTGCCTTAATTGTTCATTTTCCTTTGCAACCTCGTCCGAACATGTTTCTACAACAATATTCTCAACAAGAACTTGGTTGCAGGGGTTAGAATCATCAATTAAATCAAAGCAAGAAGTAGAAGCATCTTTCTTAATAATTTTAGGTATTTCAACTAAAGATGCTGCTGGGGTGCTACCGATGTCTTCTAGCTTAGTAGTTAGCTCATTATTGTGTATGCTAAGAATTTCCATTTTCTCTAGCAAATTTTCAATAGCTTCTTGGGAGCTAGCTAACTTAGCCTTAAGTTTTTCATTCTTTTTGATAAGGCCATCATCAGTAGTAGTGGATGGAACACTAAACTCTAATAGCTAAATTTTAGTTGCCAGCTCACAATTTAGGTTTGCAAAAGTTTCAAATTTTTCTAGCAATCCTTTGTAATTATTTTGGGAGCTAATCAACTTATTTTTCAAAGTTTTAAGTTGAGCTTTTTGCTTAGTGCAAACATTCTGGAAAAATTTAACGGCTTCTGCAAGTTCATCTACGGAGGGCTTTCCCTCACCATCATCATCACTACTACTATCATCACTAGAGGATGGAATGCTTATTTTACCTCTTGCCATAAGGCATTTGTGTGATGACCGTGATGAGCGTGATGAGGACCGGTGGCTGCGCGTCCTTGGAGGTTCGTCTTCACTTGAAAAATCATCCCAAGTTCTAACACTTGTTAGCGCCTTGCCTTTGCTCCTCTCCTTTTTGGGTTCGGCCATAGTTGGATAGTTGTCCCTGAAGTGGCCCTTCTCCCCGCATGCAAAGCATCCTCTCTTTCTTTGCTTTTTCCTGTCAATGTAAAGAGAAGATCTTCGACCTGCAGGGGCCCGCCCATTAGATTAATCTTGCGGATCATCCCCATTACCTTTCCGACACGTCGGATTGTTTCTTCGTCCTCGGAGGATGATGTGCATGGTTGATTATCTTCATCATCATCACTTTCTTCTTCTTCCTCTTCTTCACTTGAGGAACTTGGAGTGGGAGCCTTCTTCTTGCCCTTCCTTTCATCACATGCAAAAGCATATGGCCTTGAGGAAGTTGGCTCCTCTCCTCGACACATTTTTCATGACATCTCAAAAGCTGCGATTTTCCCAATCACAATGGTCGGGGTCATGTTACTCAAGTCCTCCATGTTGTGAAGGATGGTGATGATGCTCCCATATCTTCGTTGTGGTAGCAGGGAGATAATCTTCCTCACAATGTCTGCATCACCTAACTTATTTATGCCAATAGAGTTGAGCTCATTGATGATTAGATTTAAACGAGAATACATGTCTCTAACAAGCTCATCATCTCTCATAGCAAAAGTATTATACTCATTTAAGACTAGGCAATGTTTTTGCTCACGGACATTTGATGTACCGTCATGGAGCTCATGCAATTTTAGCCAAATCTCATTAGCAGTTTTCAAGGTAAATACTTGATTAAAAATATCCATGCTAAGATATTCATACAAGCAATTTTTGGCTCTAGCATTTAAATGAATTTCTTTTTCCTCACTCGTGGTGGGTTTCTCGGGATTCTTGAGGGGTTTCATCCCGTCACGAGTGACTCTCCAAACACCTAGATCAACGGCCTCTAGGTAACAAGCCATTCTAGCACTATAATAAGGGAAGTTAGTGTCGTCAAAGTGTGGTGGCCTATGGGTATCCATCCCTTCATCTAAAAAGCGTCGGCTCTTTTAGCGGTGAAGCTAAAACGTTTCAAATGAGCCAAACCAGGCTCTGATACCACTTGTAGAAAACGGGTGACACCTAAGAGGGGGGTGAATTAGGACTTCTAAAACTTTCGCTAAACTAGCCCACAATTAAATCCCTAGAGCAAAACCTATGCAAATAATCAAACTAGAATGTGCAAACTAGGTTTTGTCTAAGTGTTGCTATCTCTACCGCAAAGGCTAAGTTTTAATCTACACTAGATAAGTATGAATACAAGATTGAAACTTAAATGCTTAATATAAATGCGGAAACTTAAAGAGCAAAGTAGAGAAGCAAACTCTCGTGGATGACGCCGATACTTTTACCGAGGTATTCGGAACCGCTCAAGGTATCGACTAATCCTCGTTGGTGCCCCTACACAAAGGGAAGCCCACGCGAGGGCCAAGCACCTCGGTCGAGTAACTCCGTAGAGAGCCGCGGGCCTTCTCCACGCGCAAGTGGTGCTCTGCTTCCGGCTCCTCTTGGACGCTCCTCACCGTCTCCACTATCGAGCTTCCGGCCAAAACGCTGCGGGCCTCGTTCCCTCCGGTACACGGTGGCGGCTGTGACACAAACGCGGTTGTCACGGTCTCGCAAAACTCTCGCCCCACTCGGTACAATTACAACGACTCACGCAAGAGCCGAGGGGTTGTGAGGTTTATCTAAACTCACTCAACTAACTAGGATTCACCTAGAGCAAGCACTAAAGCGGTCTAACTAACCTAAGCACTTTGCCAAGCACCTACGCTAATCACCGAGTGATTCTATTAAGCACTTGGGTGTAAGAGCACTTGGGAGTGTCTACTATATGCCTTGGTATGTCTCTTGGGCTCCCACACTTGGAAATGGCCGGTTGGGGTGTATTTATAGCCCCCCAACACAAATAGAGCCGTTGGAGAAAAGCTGCTGCTTTCTGTGTCACACCGGACAGTCCGGTGGTGCACCAGACATTGCACTGTAGCATGTCCGGTGCGCCTAGCCGTCGTCCTATCAGAGCAGGTGACCGTTGGCGCCGCAGGCTTTCCACACCGGACAGTCCGATCCTCACACCGGACAGTCCGGTGGTCTTCTCTCTGGGTGCCACCTGGAACTAGCTGTTGGGCTGCTGTTCCCTGGTGCACCGGACAGTCCAGTGCTCCACGCACAGACAGTCCGCAGGCAGCACACTTGGACTTTTCTTGGATCTCTTTTAATGTCTTCTTTTGAGGTGTTGCTTTCCACAATTCCTTAGTCCAAGTTAATCTTGCATCCTGTGAACTACAAACACAAACACTAGAAAACTTATTAGTTCACGGATTGTGTTGAACATCAAACACCAAAACTCAATTAGCCAAATGGCCCGGGGTCCATTTTCCTTACAATTACAACAAATAAAAAAGAATAGATGGAGTATTACAATAATATCTAAATAATCGTGAATCATTTGATATGGTTGATTTCCTCTCTATATTGTTTGAGTTATGTCCATGACTTATTGTTCGAGCTAGCGAGCTCTAGTTCAACACTTTTCTTTGATCAAGCATATAATTACTTTCGCATAATCACATCAGAGAAGCAGCTCTGCTCTAGAACTCAAGACTGGAGTTACTCTGCTCTGGAGTTTTTGCTATATGTTGTCTAGAAATATCTACCCAACTTTAGAAATGTGAATTTTGCGGTGCATTCAAGGTGGGAGTGGTGGCGACAGAATTCCCTAGGCGCGAGAGGCGACAACAGGCTCCCCTAGGCACGAGTTATGGCGGATCCTAGAGGCGAGGCGATAGTTCCCCGGGGCGCACAACAACGATCATATCTTAGATCATGTTACTTTAAGCATTAATGACTTTACTTACTTTTGGTGCTCAAGTTGTACAAGTCATCCCCGGACCTCACAAGTCCTTATGCAAATGTTGCACATGTTTAGGGGGAGGATGTGCTACAACTTGACCCCTTTGAGACTAACATGATTGCTTAAGTGATTTTATGATATAGTCTCTGAAAGTCGCCTAGAGGGGGGTGAATAGGCAAATCTGAAATTTATAAAGTTTAAGCACAACTACAAGCCGGGGTTAGCATTAGAAATATAATCGAGTCCGAAAGAGAGGGAAAACAAATCAACAAAGAAATAAAGCGGATGAACCCGGTGATTTGTTTTACCAAGGTTCGGTTCTTGCAAACCTACTCCCCATTGAGGTGGTCACAAAGACCGGGTCTCTTTCAACCCTTTCCCTCTCTCAAATGGTCACTTAGACCGAGTGAGCCTTTCTCTTCAATCAAATGGGACACTTAGTCCACTACAAGGACCACCACAACTTGGTGTCTCTTGCTTTGATTACAAGTGAGTTGGAAACAAGAATAGAGGAAGAAGAAAAGCGATCCAAGCACAAGAGCTCAAAAGAACACAAAAGTCTCTCTCTCTAGTCACTAATTTGTTTGGAGTGATTCCAGACTTGGGAGAGGATTTGATCTCTTTGTTTGTGTCTTGGAATGAAGTCTAGAGCTCTTGTATGAGGTTTGATGGCTGAAAACTTGGATGCAATGAAGTGTGGTGGTTGGGGGGTATTTATAGCCCCAACCACCAATATGGCCGTTGGTGAGGGCTTCTGTCGTATGGCGCACCGGACAGTCCGGTGCGCCACCGGACACTGTTCGGTGCGCCAGCCACGTCACCCAGCCGTTGGGTTCTGACCGTTGGAGCTTTGACATCTGGGCCACCGAACAGTCCGGTGCGCCTTCTGCACCTGCTCCGACTTCTGCGCGCGCAGTCGCGCACTGTTGATCACTATTCACCTTTTGCAGACGACCGTTGGCGCTGTTAGCCGTTACTCCGCTTGGCACACCGGACAGTCCGGTGAATTATAGCGGAGTGGCTCCCCAAATTTCCGAAGCTAGCGAGTTGGAGGGAATCCACCGTGGTGCACCGGACACTGTCCGGTGCGCCAAACCAGGGCAGCCTTCGGTTGTCTTTTGCTTTTTTTATTTGAACCCTTTCTTGGACTTTTTATTGGTTTGTGTTGAACCTTTGGCACCTTTAGAACTTATAATCTAGAGCAAACTAGTTAGTCCAATTGTTTGTGTTGGTCAATTCAACCACTAAAATCACTTAGGAAAAGGTGTAAGCCTATTTCCCTTTCAGTCTCAAAGTTGAATTGAAAGGGAAAAGGTGAACTTGGACAAAGAAAGGGCTTCCACTGTATTCCGATATCAATGTATCTTGTCACAAGTTCTTCTTTGTGTTCTCATTGCATTTTGCTCTTCTTTGACATTTTGGTGAGGCAATGGGGTTAAAGGGCCAAATAGTTCTCATGTTTTGGTGCTTAATGCCAAAGGCAGAGAAATTAAGGCCAAATCAAATAGATCAACCAACCACTTGTGAATTTCAAAAATTGTAGAGTTAGATTCTTGGTATTTGATCAAAACCCTCTTATTGCAAAATTGTTCTCTTATGGGGGAGAAATTTGATTATGGGAAAGGGGGAGTTTTGACATTTGATCAAATTTACTCTTGAAAGATCTCTTGATTTTCCAAAACAAGTGTTTTTTACATTGAGATAGGAAAAGAATTTGTTTTGTGAAAATAAACCAAGTGGTAGCAAAAGTGATCCAAATATATCAAATTATATGGTAATCTTATTGGTCTTCAATTTGACATGAATCTGCATATTTGAGCTCTTTTAGATATGTTAGTTCAAAATGAGTTGTTTTTTTAATGTGTTGGCATAAATCACCAAAAGGGGGAGATTGAAAGGGAAATGTGCCCTTGGACCATTTCTATATTGTTTTGATGATTAGATGCACAACACACTATGTGAGAACTGACATGATGTTGAGCAAAAGTATATGAAGCAATCTAGATGTATCAAGTATGAAGGTAAGTTCTAGACACTTAGTCATATGTTTTATGAGCTAAACATGCTTGTCTAAGCACCAGGAACTCAGTTAAGTCAAGTCAAAAAGGAGCAAAAGAAGTTTGGCTGAAAAAGCCAGACTTGCACCAGCCTACGGGTGCACCGGACTTTCCGGTACGCACCGGACAGTGTCCGGTGCCCAGACTGGAGCACGTCGGTGAACTCGCTGCTCTCGGGATTTGTTGGGGACACTGCGGCTAAAATTCACCGGACTGTCCGGTGTGCACCGGACTGTCCGGTGAGCCAGCAGCGCCCGTGCCAATGGTCGGCAGCGAAATCAGTGGGCGACACGTGGCCAGCGCCAACGGTCAACAAGCCGCACCGGACTGTCCAGTATGCCAAGAGGACCCTGGCTGCAACGGTCGGCTTCACTAAATAAGGAAGGAGATCGTGCACTATTCATGTCCGGTGCGCCCACGTACAGAAGGCAACTTTTGCTACCAAATGGAGCTTCAACGGCTCCTAGCTGCCTTAGGGCTCCTATCAAGAGTCCTAAATATTTTATGATCGATGGAGATTGAAATCCCATATAGATCCCCACTTTCCTGTGTGGGCCCATGACTGTTCTTTGAGGTGGTGAGATTGGAATGTATACACGACATCCAAATTTATACAAATAGGAAATACTTGGAGATTTTCCATGTACCATTTGTATTGAGGAAGTAGCATAATATGCAGTAGGTCATAGTTCGATAAGATCGACAGCGTGCAGAACTGCATGACCCTAACATGACGAAGACAATTTGCAATTCATTAACAATGGTCTTGCAATAAGTTTAATCCTCTTGATTAGTGACTCATCCAAACCATTTGGTTATGGACATATGGTACCGAGTGTTGAATCTGAATATCCAGTGCCATACAATAATTATTGAATGCTTGAAATGTAAATTCAGCGGCATTGTCCATCCGGATTGTTTGAATCTGATGTTCAGGAAAATTTGCCTTTAATTTGATAATTTGAGACATTATCTTGATAAATGTATGGTTGCGTGTTGATAGTAAACACACATGTGACCATCGAGTAGATGCGTCAATCAATACCATGAAGTATCTGAATGGCCCGAAAGTTGGTGTAATTGATCCACAAATATTTACTTAAATTCTTTCAAGGAATTTTAGCGGTTCAACTTTAATTTTGAGATGTGATGGTCTCAAAATCAATTTCCCAGTTGCACATGTAGTGCAAATAAAATCTTTCGATTTAAGAAAATTTGTTATGGACAAATTATGACCAATAGAATTGCCTGTGATTTTTATCATAATCCCTATGCCTCGATAACCAATTTTGAAAAATCACCTTATATGCAACAACATGTGCAATGTACTTAATGAATGTATAGTACAACCCAGACGTGAGTAATAAAATTTTGTCATATATGCGTTTGCCATATCTGTCCGGCTTAGTCAAAAAGAGAAACTCTTCTTGATTTTCATCATGGGTTTAAATATAGAACCCATCTATAGCATATCTCTAAAACTTAGTAGGGTACGAGTGGGATCAGGATACAATAGTGCATCTCCGATAACAATTTTAGTACCCATGGAGAGGGTAATAGTTGTCCAGAGCTAACTATCACCGCATCGCATCCAGCGATGGTCAAAACTTTTTCATCTTCATTTTTAAGAGTCTGAAAATATTTGATCTCTCTAAGTATAGAGTTTGTGGTACAACTGTCCACAATGTATAATTCATCCTCCGTTGAGTTGATCATATGATGCATATTTCTCGTCGATCTTGAGGCCGGGCCTCCGTTCTTCTCCAAAACAGCGAGCATTTTTCTCTTCTCACTATTTTCTCGCGAGCACATGTTGATAACATATTGTAAAACAGTGGAAAGGAGTTCGAAAGAAAGTGACAGCGATTTCTTTATTGCAGGGGATGTTCGTGTATGTATATATATACATGAAGGGGTGCAAGTCGAGTGGTGTGTCCTTTGACGAGATAACAATTGCACCCCATAGATTGATTACATACAAAATGTCACATTTTCTAACAATTATTACCGCACATCGATCAGGCATGGAAGGGTTGGGAAAATTTATAATAAACAGAATACAAGAAGACAGAGCTAGAAAGCCACCAAACTCCTAACTTCCCCCACGGCGGCCCCACCCCAGGGATGAACACCAAAGTCCAAACGCATGCATGCGTAATGGCAGTCCCCGCGCGCCACGTGCAGGGCGTCAGTACAAGGGGCAGTTGAGCCGGGGCGTAGGCACGGCGTAGAGCCGCGTGGCGCGCGGCGCGGTAAGGCCGAAGATGTCGCCCATGTCCATCTCCGAGGGCTTCATTCCGTCGGGCAGCGACCAGTTGAAGGCGTGCGCGAGCTGGGCGACGGCGAGCTCCAGCGCGTACAGGCCGAGCGCCATCCCGGGGCAGGACCGGCGGCCCGACCCGAACGGCAGGAACTCGAAGCACCCGCCCTTGAAGTCGAGCCCCGCGGCCTCCCCCTCGGGCGCCGCGAACCGCGACGGGCGGAACGCGTCGGCGTCCTTCCACGAGGCGCGGTGGCGGCCGATGGCCCAGACGTTGACCATGACGCGGGAGCCCCTGGGCACGGAGTACCCGGCCACGACGCAGTCGTCGGCGGTCTCGTGGAGGAGCAGCGGGATGGGCGGGTGCAGCCGGAGCGTCTCCTTGATGACGCACCTGAGGAAGGGGAGCCTGTCCAGGTCCGACTCGCTCACGTTGCGGTCGAGGCCCACGACGTCGGCGAGCTCCTGCTGCACCCGGCGCAGGTCGTCGGGGCTGTGCATCATCTCCGCCATGGCCCACTCGATCGCCGACGCCACCGTCTCCGTCCCGCCGAACATCACGTCCTGCATGCGGCGTCCATACATCATTATTAGTTTACAGCTTTGACTGCTCATAAAAAACAACAAAATACATAACGACGCGATGGTGAGGTACATATTACCCTTTATTTATGATGTTTTTAGTGAATATTAATTACACCACGCCACACATGATCATATCAGTCATATATGCACATGCTAGCTAGTTGTGCCCATGACGGAAGCTAGAATGCTAGATTATTAATTACAAGCGAAATCATGACGGTTTAATTGTGCAAGATATTTACGGCAGCTAGCGCGGTTATATATATACTGCAGAAAATGGGTGATGCATGTGTTTTTTTTATATACTTTGGAAGGTGACATGCACGCACCGAGGCACCAAGGTGGACAGAGCTATCTTAGACGAAAAAAATGCACCGAAAAGTGACATGCATGGTCTCCAATGGTTGGCTAGCTCGATCAAACTCGGATGCTTTCATCACGTTTACCTACTTTCAGCTCCGTATATAGGGTGGAGAACGATCGATGCAGGGTATCCGGCCGTCCAAACTTTGTACGACGACCGACCGACTTACGTCACGCGCAAAGTTGGACTATAGACAAATGTTTGTGCGTCGTGTCGTGATATATGGGGAGAAAAAAAATCCACCAACGCACAAATTAAAAATGCGTACAGTACTAGTGTGAGACGACTCATAAGCATGGCCACAAATTAAATGCGCACAGTACTACATGCATGTATGAACAAAAAAGAGAAAACGTGTCTCACCATGCACAAGCAAGCCGACCGTGCGCGGCTACGTCTGGTCTGTCTGGCTAATCGACTCGATCTCCAGACACCAAGGAGGACGACACAAACAAATAACAAGTACACCTACCGAACGTCACGTTCACGTACTGCTTTTCTGGAAGCCGGCCGGCCGGCCGGTTGGAGCTTGTCAACGTAGAAGCCGGCCGGGGTAGAAGAGAACTCCAAACCGAAGAAAAAAATGCACTACTGGAGATCGAGTTACGCACACGTGGCCCTGACTTAATCTAGCTCCGTGGCGGGCGAAGAGATCCACATGTGCTGCGTGCATGCAGGAACACGACAAACACCTGTCACCAGCATGCAGAGACGCAAAGCACTCCTGATTGGTTGGTTGTCAAACATCACACGTCGTCACACATTTTAGGTATATATATAGTAAGTATTTTTGTTTACGGGTTTCTTCAGCCAAGCGTTTTGATTCAGTGCTCCCGAGGCCCGAACCCCGGCCGGCACCCAGTCCTCCCGGCGTCGGAACTCGGAACGGACGGTTTTGGCGTGATTAGCGTGACTGACAGCAGGTCAGATCGAGGGATGGTGCACAGCACGACGTGTGTGTATACGTAACGTACGTACCATGATGATGGCCTTGATGTTGTCGCGCGTGAGCCGGAGGGTGTTGTGCAGGTCGTCGCCGCCGTCAGCAGCGGCGGCGGCGCCCGTCGCCTTGCCGGGCGTGGCCTCGACGAAGAACGCGAGCATGTCGTCGACCATGTCGGCGTCGGCGTCGTCGGGGCTCTTCCCGCGCCTCACGTGCTCGTCGATGATCTTGTCGATGAACCGGTCCAGCGCGGAGCGGGCGGCGCGCAGGCGCCGGTTGATGCCCTGCAGGTCCATCCAGCCCAGCCACGGTAGGAAGTCGCCCACGTTGAAGGCGCCGAACAGCTTGGAGAACTCCTGCAGGATGGCGATGAACTCCTCCTGGCCCTCGCCGTCGCGGGTGCCGAACGCCGCGCGGAACGTCACGTTCTTCGTCAGGCTGAAGATGAGCTCGCCCAGGTTCACGGCCTCGCCCCCGCTCCCGCCGCCCACGGCCACGGCCCGGACCAGCGCCGCGCACTCGTCGCGCACGGCCGCCCACGTCTCGGCGCGCCGCCGGCTGAACAGCTTCATCACGCACAGCTTGCGCATCTGCCGCCAGAAGGGCCCGTAGTGCGCGAACGCCATGTCCGCGCGGTCGTACGTCAGGTACGCGATGGCCGCGGTCGCAGGCCGGTTCGAGAACGCGCCGTCCTGCGCCTGCAGCACCTCGCGCGCGTACTCGGGCGTCGACACCGCGAACGCGTGCAGCCGCCCCAGCCGGAGGTGCAGCAGCCCGCCGTACGTCTCCGCCAGCGCCGCCAGCCCGCGGTGCGTCAGCTGGTCCATCATCCCCATGTTGCCTACGATCGGCAGCGGCTTCGGCCCAGGCGGAAGCGGCGCTTTGCCCCGCCGACGTCGCAGCTGCTGCAGGACCACCAAGCACACCGTGCCCAGGAACACCCAGCTCAGAGGGTCTTGGAGCCACTCCATGCCGATATTGGCCACGGCCGCCGCCATGATCGATCAATCGATATATCGGCAGCACCTGCTTCCTTTTTTTTGTTTGGGTTTTAGTGTGGTTGTAGTTGTACTGGTAGAGCGCTCTTTGAGTAGAGCTGAGGACAAGGGGGGAGGTGCACGGTTTTTATATATAGCCGGAGGAGTAGGTGAGGATAGAGATGGCAATGGGTAAATACCCACCGGGTATTACTACCCCATACCCATACCCACGACACAAAAATAACCCCACCGGGTCACCCATATACACTGGCGGGTATAGATTTACCCCCATACCCATACCCATGTGGGTATGGGTCACCCATCGGGTCACCCGTACCCACAAAAATTAAACAACTATCAAAAAATTATACTATACAAATGGCAAGTATATCCATATAAATACCATTACAAAATTTTCTAGCATCATTTAACCATCCATTCAACACACCAAAGATAATTGGATAAAGTAGTAACACTATGATAGTACTACATAGCACATTACATGTTCCATTACATGGTCATTAAATTGTTATTAAATAGTAAAAAAGTTGGATGACTAAAGTCCAAGTTCATGCTTCGGATAAGTTTATATTGGGTATTTTATACCCACGGGTTAACGGGTATGGGTGAAGGCGGAACGTTCTAATACCCGTTTACCCATTGGGTGAAGATTTTTGCCCAATAACAGACCCACGGGTAGAATATTTAGCCCACATACATACCCTAATGGAGTAAATACCCATCAGGTATCGGGTCGCGGGTACCCATTGCCATCTCTAGGTGAGGACCCAGGGATACATTGGGTTGAAAACTCGATCAGTTAACTGTGCCTAATAATGGTGACAAGAATTGGGTCTCTTTCATTTTTTTTTCTACTTGTTCTTTATTTTCATTTGAAATGGAGTTACATGAGAAAGGGATATCACTAGTATAGAGAAGATCTATACTGACGGTCGTAAACCTATTTTTAGTGGCGTTTATCGTAACCGTCAGTGCTAGGGGGCTAGTAAAAATCATCATTTTTACAGGCGGGAAAATCGATTTTCACTGGCGGTCGACATAATAAAACCGCCAGTGAAAATCGATTTTCACTGGCGATCGACGTAATAATACCGCCAGTGCAAATCGTTTCCAGAAAACATAAAACAGATTTTAAAAATAGTAAAAAAATTTATTTTTATTAGGCCCACCCCACCCGCCCGTCTCCGAAGTCGCAAGTCACGGCATTTTTCGCGCGCTACGCGGTTGTTAGTAATTGACCCGTCGACCTCGCGCGTACCCTCCACTACCACTCCGTCTATGACATGCTTTGTGTCTAGTTTGTAGTTGTTTTCTCCACATATTACAACCATTTGAGTGTAAATTGCTTATTTGAGACCCTAAACGAATTCAAATAAAAAAGTTGTCAACTACAAAGATAAATAACTTTTGAAGTTCTACAACTTTTATTTTGACACTTTTTTCATCCGAGGTAGTTTGCAAAATTTGAATTTTAAATTTGACATACTTAGATTCAATTTTTGAGAACCGAAATAAGTTCAAATAAAAAAGTTGTCAACTACAAAGTTTCATAACTTCTAGAGATCTACAACTTTTATTTTGGTGGTTTTGTCATACGAGGTCGTTTGAAAAATTCGAAAAATTAAGGATAAAAATGATTTCTAGTGGTGGTTCCTTAAGAAAACCGCCACTAGAAATCGTATTTCTACTGGCGGTTCCTTAAGAAAACCGCCACTACAAATCATGGATTTCTACTGGCGGTTTTCTTAAGGAACCGCCAGTAGAAATACGATTTCTAGTGGCGGTTTTCTTAAGGAACCGCCACTAGAAATAGCACAGTCGGTGGATAACCGGATCCGTCTGTAAAAATATATCGTCCCGCAGGTGTTAAGCCTTTTTCTACTAGTGGATTGAGTAGGAGACAAGGAGTACTCCCACAATTGACTATGGGAACAAGGATATTGATCCTACAAAATTATGGATTTTACTTTAACACTAGTACACAGAGGCTCTATAGTGGCGGTTCTAGAGCTGTTTGCACTGGCGTTTTTCAGTGCCGCCAGTGGAAATCGCCATTTCCACTGGCGGTTATTCTAAAACCGCCAGTAAAATCGCCATTTCCACTGGAAATAGCATTTCCACTGGCGGTTTTATTAAGAAAACCGTCAGTGGAAATGCTATTTCCACTGGCGGTTTTTTTTATTTAGCCGCCAGTGGAAGTTTTCCCGCCTTTCTTTTAAATTTTCGTACTGAAATTTATATATATTTACACACACAAACATATATATATATATATTGATATTGATAAACATGTAGTATTGATATTAAAAAGCAACATGGAATTAAATTCTATCATACATTTATATACATCAAAGTCTTGTTTACAACCATGTATGCATCACACATTATATACATCAAAGTTTTTACTTAAGCTCTAATAACTATCTCGGCTAAGAGATAGTCTACTAATTTTTGTTAGTATTCTAAACTCTGGCAAAGCTAATGTTCCAGAAGCATCGTGATATTTCCCTTCTGCGGGAATGACCTCTTTCAATATGAATGTGCACAGGTCCTCAACTATGCCATACAATGCACCTTCAGTCAAGTTCTCCGGGCTTCCTTGTTGAAATTGTTGTAAAGGAAGTTTATAAACATCATCTATTTATACTCAATAATAACACATTTGCATCTTTAATGACATAAATACATACATGACTATTACTAATAATACCTTGCTAGGGTTCGTGATGTATCGTCTGTTCATTCTCATGAACTCGCACACGTAGAACCCACATAGGACCGATCCGGGTGGTTGCTTGTGGCACTACATAACGGGAGATTGGTTATTTAGTTGCAACATTGTCCTATGTACGTACATGTATGATATGTATTCATAAATTCACATACTTACCGACCAGTTATAATGGATGTCTAGTGGCACGCCTTTTTTGGACGTGTCGTACTTTCCACCTCGTAGCTTATAAAACCTAAATGCCCTGTGATCTCAAATAGAATCACCATGTTATTCTACAATTCTCATCGATATAAGTATGCATGCATAGAAAAGGCTTACAGCTCTAAGAGGCCGAGGAATTTTGAATAGGCCGAAGGCTCGGTGTGCAAGGAGTCAAGCACCAGCACCTTTCCAACCTTAGGATAAATGAAGAAGCATATCCAGTGGTCCCTGTACGAATCAAACTTGTGATACATGTGTATTGAAATTATTAATTTTATTTATGCAAAATCACACTTACTTAAAGTTGTACGGGGCCACTATGGATTCCCTGTCTTGAAATTGAAGCATTGCGTGTCCTATGTAGGTGGCGTATCTTGCTTCAAAATCCTTCTTCAGATCCTGGATACACACCTCAATTTCTTCGTCTGTTAGTCCCTATAATGCTTCATTGCCTTTTCCGATTCTAAAATTGTGGTTATCCTCGCATATCTTTATTGGGTTGAGATACCCAACCCTTTTACTAGCACTAGCATTGGGATTGGTACCATAAAGGATCTCCTGCTGATCATGTTGCATTCTGCAACGCACACGTGCATATCAAATATTGAAAATTTATACAACTCACTAATAATAACACATATATGTGGAGTATGAGTGACACTTACAATGCAAATATGGTTACAAGTTGCACGTCGAGTCTCTGAAGGTTCATCATTAACCACATGTCCTCGAATGCAACAACAGCCTTTTGATTTGAACCAATAAAAGCATGGGCTGGTATATTAACACTGATGGTGTCGATGCCAACTGAAGATGACCGCATGTACCAATCATGCAACCTTTTAATATTAGCCGGGACCTTCCTTTGTTTCTCAAAAGTGAGTAGTGGTCTACCCGGCACATATTTTTAGGCACGTTTTTATAATCTGCCTTAGTTGGCTTCTTTATCTTTGCGGCCATTGCCTCAGCCTTTTTTGCGGACTCCTCGAGATCGGCCAAATCAACAGTGTCTGATGTGAGGCTCCGTTCAATCCCTTTCAAAAAACGAGCTGTGCCAGCAGTGGATTTACTCTTCTTTTTCTTCTCGAACGGGGTCACTAATTTTGGTATAGAAACTTTAGATTTCTTTGATGGTCGTGGAGATGGCTGTGGAGAAGGTGGATCCCTGAAGGACGATGTATGTGGCGGAGACGGTGGGGCCACCGTGAGGATGAGGAGAAGGAGGGTCAGAAAGAGGATGAGGAGCAGCATGTGAAGTTTGAGGAGGTGATGATGGATGTACAATAGGAACAACAATTTGAGAAGGCGGAGACGGTTGGGCCTGCGACGATGGCTGTCGTGGTGGATCAACCAATTCGACATCCCTTCGAGGCCAAAGGATAAAATTCTTGATAGCTTGTCCAAGTGTCTCGATACCTTCAGGCCCAGGGATGTCTAGCATGTCGTCCTCGGATCCTTGGACGACTGTCGTCACTTCTACCCTGCAATATTCTTCTGGAATGTCGTTTCCATGGAACTTGCGTCCTGGGTTCGCAAGGCCTGTGGCTACTTTCTTTGTACGCTGATTGTTAATATCATATCTTATAACTAGTGTGCATGCCACAGGCCTTGTGATGTCATCAACTGGATAGCGGACCTTATTTCCCGTTGACACGACAGAGCTTGGGATGGTCGTACCCTCGGTGGAAGCCGACGTTTGAGCTGCTGGAATTATTTGCATCTGTGGAGTGGTCATCTGTTGAACAGACATCGCACTCGCCATCGCCAATTGCTGCATCAATTCTAGAGGAGGATTCGATAGCATTTCAGACATCAGGCCTTTGAACTCTTTCTTGGCCTCCTCCTTAAAATAATTCGCCATCTCTTCCTTGTATCGATCACGTTTCTTGTACAGACCTTCCCATTGTGGTCCGAATCCTTCCTTCCATCCTTCCTTAGATGAGATTCCTCGTACACGACCAGGATGCTCAGGGTTACCGAGACCAGCCGTTAGAATGTCTCTCTCCCTTTGCGGCTTAAATGTTCCTTGGCTCTGCTTAGCTGCAATTGCATATATGTTGTTTGCCGCTTCTTCGACAGTGAGATCATCAAAAGATACACCAGACTCAGTTTCCCTTGGTTTTCTAGCACAGATCCAATTAGTTGTCCTTTCACCAAGTTGCTCGGACAGCGTCGGCAACCCTGCAGCCTTCTTCTCGGCGTCTTCTTGTCTCCATTTAGGAACCTGACGCTTGTAACCACCTGTGCCAAGGTGGTGGTGGTATTTGTTCTTCTTAGATAGTTCCGAATTTGCCTCACTTAGCGATATGAAATCAGGGCTGCTCCTCTGCTCTAGAAATACTGCCCACTGACCTGCTGAGATTTTATATTTTTTCGCCGGGTCTAGGTCTTTCTTTGCAAACTTTGTATTCATCTCAGACCTCCAGTTTCGGAAATTGATTGCAAATTGCTTCATCGTGTATTTTTTCACGAGTTCTTCTGAACCCCGAGGCAAAACGAACCTCGTTATTAGCTTATTCCACATTTGATTCTTGACATCATTTGATACATCTCTCCACTGTCGGATTGTGATATCAAGATTATCTCTAACTAAGAACCCAAGTGCATTCCGGAACTTAGGCAGTGCCTCTTCTGGAGCTAGGGGCTGACCATTCAGGCTCACGTCTGCGATTTTATATGTCTTGTCAGGAAACTTGTTTAGCCCCCTGTCACCTCTGTTTCGATCGCTCTGCTTCCTTTTCCTTGACCTTTCGGTGGTTGTCTCGGTCGATTCCGGTGCGCCTTGGGTCAGTTTCGGTGCGCCTTGGGTCGGTTCCGGTGCGTCTTGGGTCGGTTCCGGTGCGTCTTGGTATCTTGCCGCAGCTTTTTCGAGCACGCACAAAATTGAGACAAGACCTCCTATTCATGTAATAAAATGCACAAGAAATCATGCATGTGTAATAGACATTGTGAAATCAGCTAATTAATTAGGTACACACACGAAATTAAGGATGTGTAATTTACCTCATGGTCTTGTGGATCATAAGTAGGGTCACGTTGCAACTCACGCGCAGCGGCCCTATCTATGCTAGTGGTAGGAAAAGGGTCGCTAGGCGTTTCATATCCTTCACTGCTCGATTGTTCTTGAGCAACACTCTTGTCCATGTGGTCGGGCCCTAATCCTTGGTCCTTGATTGGAGAACTCATTGAGCTATATATATACAAATACATATGAACACATATTAACATAAGCAATAATTAAATTCATATTAACAAATACCCTAACCCTTAACCACTAACACTAACCCTAAGCCCTAACCCTAACCCCTAATATTGTGATACGAATATTATCGAGTTACGTATAGAGAGGGAGAGTCGTATAGGACGTAGAGAGAGAGATGGAGAGTCGTATAGAACGTATAGAGAGGGAGAGAGGGAGAGTCGTATAGAACGTAGAGAGAGATGGAGAGTCGTATAGAACGTATAGAGAGGGAGAGAGGAGGAGTGAAAGGGAAATGTGCCCTTGGGCCATTTCTAAGTATTTTGGTGATTTAGTGTCCAACACAAGTGCCTAAGTGTTAAATGGTGGACAAAGTACAAATCAAGTATAAAGGTATGTTTCTAAGACTTAGTATATTGTTTTGGAGACTAATGTATTATGTCTAAGTGCTGGAAACAGGAAAAATCAAGTTGGAATTAAAGATGGCTTTGTTCAGCCGAAGTCAGCTCAGTCTGGGTGCACCGGACTGTCCGGTGGTGCACCGGACAGTGTCCGGTGTGCCAGGCTGACTCAGGCGAACTTGCTGCTCTCGGGAAATCGTCGGCGACGTACGACTATAATTCACCGGACTGTCCGGTGTGCACCGGACTGTCCGGTGAGCCAACGGTCGGTCGCGTAATCCGTGCGCGACGCGTGGCCAAGCCAACGGCTAGAAGGGGGCACCGGACTGTCCGGTGTGCACCGGACAGTGTTCGGTGCGCCAACGGCTCCAAGACTGCAACGGTCGGCTTCGCCAAATAAGGAAAGAGATCCGCACCGGACAGTGTCCGGTGCGCCAGGCGACAGAAGGCAAGAATTGCCTTCTTGAAATGCTCTCAACGGCTCCTAGCTGCCTTGGGGCTATAAAAGGGACCCCTAGGCGCATGGAGGAGTATATCAAGCATTCTCTAAGCATTCCTAAGCACCAAGACTTCGATTCCGCTCATTTGATTCTTTGTGATAGCAACTAGAGCTCCATTTGAGTTGTGAACTCGTCGGGTTGTGTTGTGAGCTCTTGTTGTGACTTGTGTGCGTGTTGGTACTCTGATTTCG
Organism: Zea mays; assembly: GCF_902167145.1. NCBI lineage: Eukaryota > Viridiplantae > Streptophyta > Magnoliopsida > Poales > Poaceae > Zea > Zea mays. The sequence goes on along the minus strand of NC_050100.1, from coordinate 23,616,730 downwards.
TGTCTTGTGTGCGTTGCTCATCCCTCTCTTACTCCGTGCTTCTTTGTGAACATCAAAGTGTAAGGGCGAGAGGCTCCAAGTTGTGGAGATTCCTCGCAAGTGGGATATAGTAAAGTGAAAGCAAAACACCGTGGTATTCAAGTGGGTCTTTGGACCGCTTGAAAGGGGTTGATTGCAACCCTCGTCCGTTGGGACGCCACAACGTGGAGTAGGCAAGTGTTGGACTTGGCCGAACCACGGGATAAACCACTATGCCATCTCTGTGTTGATCTCTTTGTGGTTATCGTGTTGTGCAAGCTCTCATCTCTAGCCACTTGGCTTAATTGTGCTAAATCCTAATCAAGTTTTGTGGATTAAGTTTCAAGTTTTTACAGGATCACCTATTCACCCCCCCCCCTCTAGGTGCTCTCAAGGAGTCGTATAGGACGTAGAGAGAGATGGAGAGTCGTATAGAACGTATAGAGAGGGAGAGTCGTACAAATATTATCGAGTTGTGTACCCCTTTCATCAGATTGGAAAAAAAGATTAGAACATATATATAATATCATACTAAGTTCTTACATAATACGTCGTCCATCATACTAAGTTCTTACAAAAGATTAGAATATATATATAATATCATACAAAAGATTAGAACATAATACGTCGTCGGAGATGTTGGTGATCTACTCTTCTCTTCCCTTTCCCTCCCTCCTCTCCTCTCTCTTCTCCTCCCTCCTCTCTCTTCTCTCTATCTCTCCCTCCCTCCTCTCTCTTTCCTCTCTCTTCCCTTTCCGTCTCTCCTCTCCTCTCTCTTCCCTCTCCCTCCTCTCTCTTCCCTTTCCCTCTCTCCTCTCCTCTCCCTCTCTCTCACTCTCTGCAGAGACGCGCGCCCTAGGGTTTTCACGCGCCACGCGTGCACGGCGGCGGGAGAGGGAAGAGAGAGGAGGGAACGCGCGCCCTAGGGTTTTCACGGCGGCGGCGCGTGCACGGCGGCGGCGGTGTGCCCGAGCGCGATCGAAGTCGAAGAAGGGAGGGAGAGAGAGGGGAACGTACCTACGGCGCGGGGACGACGGCGGGGACGACGGCGTGGACGACGGCGGCGCACGGCGGAGAAGATCGCCTGGGCGAAATTTTGGCAGCCTGACGGCGGGAGTGTAAAAGACTGGGCGCCAAAGACTTAGAGAAATTTTCAGCCCCGCGCGCGCTCCTTTATATGGGAGATATTTCTACTGGCGGTTGTCATAGAGAACCGCCAGTAGAAATGGCTTCCATAGACTGTGGAGGCCATTTTTACTGGCGGTTGACAATGACAACCGCCAGTAGAAATCATTTCTACTGGCGGTTGTCATAGTGAACCGCCAGTAGTAATATTTTTAGTATATTATTTTTTATGATATATACATATATTAAGTATATAAATTTGTATACATATTAAATATATAATTATATATATTTAGTATACATAATATATATTTATATATTACTTCTCTCTCTCCCTCCTCTCTCTCCTCTCTCTCTCCTCCCTCTCCTCTCCCTTCTCTCTCTCTCCTCTCTCCTCTCCTCTCCTCTCTCTCTCCTCTCTCTCTCCTCTCTCTCCTCTCTCTCCTCTCCCTCCTCTCTCCCCTCTCCCTCCTCTCTCTCTCCTCTCTCCCTCCTCTCTCTTCCCTCTCTCTCCCTCCTCTATCTCTCCCTCTCTCTCCTCTCTCTCTCTCCTCTCTCTCTCTCCTCTCTCTCCTCTCTCTCTTCTCTCTCTCTCCTATCTCTCTCTCCTCTATCTCCCTCTCCCTCTCCTCTCTAGAAAGTCACTAGAAAGTCGTGTAAAATTACATGCTTCGGTTTGTCGCTAACAATAATCAATTACATGACATGTCCTAACAATAATCAACTACATGACAACTATATAATCTAGGGAGCTATTGTTCTGCCTTGTCCATCGTGGCGTACCCAGGGCATTGAATTGTGTGGGATCCTTCGCTCAACGTTCCTTATCTTGGTTGGATGGTCTATGAAAAGAGACATGTCGTTGAACTGGTTAAAATCCTCTAAATCAGATACACCATCAACTCCTATAGCTTGTTGTTTTCCATGAAAAAACTACATGCTTCGGTTTGTCGGTGCTTTTCTTCTCATTGTTAGAAATGATATGTTCAGCATAGAAGACCTGTGCAGCACGATTAGCAAGGATCCATGGGTCATCTTTCTAACCTACCTTACTTAGATCAAGAACTTTGACCCCATAGTTGTCTACCGTGACATGTTTGTCTTCAACCCATTGACATCGGAAAACCGAGATCTGAAATGTACCATAGTCTAGTTCCCATATGTCCTCAATAAAGCCAAAATATGTAATAATCTCACCAGTTTCATCATCTATGACCTCGCATCGAACACCACTGTTTTGTGACATGCTCTTTTTGTCCTTGGACTTGGTACAAAATGTGAATCCACTAATGTCATAGGTTTGCCATGTTGTGACCTGGCGTGATGGTCCAGATGCCAACCCCTTGATGGTTTGTTCTTCTATTGTTTCTCCACGTGGAATGTCCTTCACCATTAGCCATGTGTTGAACCGCTGCTTATGTTGCTTCATTACCTAATCAGCCGTATGCCCAGGATTTTGCTCGTGAAGCTCATTGATGTGTTGTTGGATAAATGGCTCTATTATCGCTAGCTGATGTAGGATGTTGTGATGTGCCTCAAGTACTGTATTGTAATCTGGTGGGATGAAAGATTTCCGTCCCATCCTCCCGCTTCCATACAATCTACCCTCGTGTCGTGACGGAGGCAAACCTATTGCAACCTAGTCTTTTAGGATACTATTGCAGAATGGACCTCCGGACTCAATGGCCTCTTCGGTACAATACCCCTCTATCATGGATGCCTCGGGACGAGCACGGGTTGATACATAGCCATTCAGTATTGACATGAAACGCTCGTACGTCCACATTTTATGCAAGTACATAGGACCCAATGCCTCTATTTGTGGCACCAAGTGCACCACAAGGTGCACCATAATATCAAAGAACGATGGAGGGAGACACATCTCAAACTGTGATATTGTCTCCACTGCGAATTCCTGAAGAGATGCCAACTCATCACGGTCAATTACCTTTTGTGAAATTCTGTTGAAAAAGTAGCACAACCGTGTGATTGCCATCTTTAAAAACAAAGTATTTATAGCCTTGATGGCAATAGGTAGGAATGTAGTCAGCATGACATGACAATCATGTGAGTTGTAGTTGGTGACTATCAGGTCTTTCATTGACACAATACTCTGTATGCTAGAGCAGAATCTGGATGGGACTTTCAAATTCTTAAGCCAAACACACATCGCATGTTTCTCATCTACATTGAGATTGTAGCTTGCTGCTGGGAGATGGTACTTCCCATTTTCTTGAAGAACAGGATGTAGTTCCTTTTTATGCCTAAATTTACCAAGTCCATGCGTGAATTGAGCCCTTCTTTTGTTTTGCCCTTTATGTCTAGCAAGGTGCCAAATATGCTTTCAAACACGTTCTTCTGAACGTGCATACCATCGATCGCATGTCGCACATCTAACTCTTTCCAGTAAGGCAAGTACTCGAAGAAAATAGACTTTTTCTTGAATATAGCCCCCGGAGCTGGTTTGGCATCCTTCCTTGTTTTTCCGTCTTTTGTCTTCTTCCCGAAAACAAACTTGATATTCCTGACTATTTCAAAAACTCTATGACCTCTATTGTTACCCGATGGAGCAGTAGAATGTAGTTCACCATTATTGTCAAAGTACTTATCCATCTTTCGCATGCGGTACCTGTGTCTTTCCAATAAAAAGCGTCTGTGCCTCATGTACACTATCTTCTTAGATGCAGTAAGGGACACGTAAGCAGTTCCATCAATGCATACTGTGCAGCCAACCTTTCCCTTAAACTGGCCTGATAATGTGAAGAGTGCAGGGTAATCGTTGATCGTAACAAAAATAATTGCTCTCAGTGTGAATGACTCTTTACGATACTCATCCAACATTTGAACACCCGTTACCCACAATATTTTCATATCCTCAATTAAGGGCTCTAAAAATACATCCATATCAACTCCAGGTTGTGTAGGTCCAGAAATAAGGATGGTTAGCAAAATATACTTCTGTTTCTGCATCAACCATGGAGGAAGGTTGTATATGGTGAGGATCACTGTCCATGTGCTATGCTTGCTGCTCCTTTTAGCAAATGGATTCATTCCATCAGTACTCAGTGTGAACCTAACATTTCTTGGTTCATCGGCAAAGTCTCGGTGGTTCTCATTGAAATCTTGCCACTGCTTCCCATCGGCTGGATGTCGAAGCTTCCCATCGTTTTTGTGCTCATCAGAAGCATGCCAGCTCATAAGTTTGGCATCCTCAGGGTTAGCAAACAAACACCTCAATCGATCGACGACGGGGAGGTACCACATCACCAAAGCAGGAATCTTTTTGAGCACATAATAGTCTACTTCTTCTTTATCTTTGCTCGTGGATTTTGAAGTCTCCTTTTTGGCTTTCTTTCGCTTCTTCCCTTTAGACACAGATGCAACACACTCTTCCTCTCGATAGTCTTTATTCGTCTTGTACCTACTTGCACCACACTTTGGGCAGCTCTCCAAGTCTTTATAATCATCACCTCGATAAAGGATACAGTGATTTCTACACGCGTGGATCTTCTCCACGCCCATAGTGAGTGGACTGATTAGTTTCTTTGCATAGTACGTGTTAGCAGGCACTTTGTTCTCCTTTGGAAGCATGTCTGCGACAATACTCAAGAACGCATCGAAGCCAGCATCAGACAGACCATATCTAGCTTTTAACATCAACAGCTTTAACACAGACCGGAGCGTCGTGAACTCTTTGGTACAACCCTTAGACTCGTCGTACAAAGGCTCTTCTGCTGCCTTCTTCAGGGACTCCATACCTTTCATGAAGAACATCGATGGATCTGTATGACGATGCAACATTGCCTCTAACAACTCTGCATCTTCCTCGTCCATAACATTTGGCAGAACATGGGTTCTTTCATGTTCATTTCCTCCAGCGTAACCATGATCAGTAACATTTGGCACTACATGTTCGCTCTGTGGAAGAGGTTGTTATGTCTCGTGAACGAACTGAAAGCTGTCGTCGATGTTCGCAGGGTTTCCAGCTGTATAAGGCGAAAAGCTACCCTCTCCATGCTTTGTCCAAATTATGTAATCCTTCACAAATCCTCAGCATACCAGATGAGATATGATTTGTTATGTATCATCAAATACAACAGCATTTTTGCAGTCCATGCATGGACAATATATGTGCTTTGTCTTTGTTCTCCAAGCATGGTTCGTAGCGACAACAATAAACCTATGGACCTCAGATATGTATGATGGATCTAGCCTTGATAAGTTATACATCCAGGATATCCTCTCCATCATCACCTGTAAAAAAAGTAACATAAAACACACAAGAACACAAATTGGCAAGAGAAACATATACCAATATTTCCTAACAACTAAATATATCATGGATAAAGAAAATTGGCAAAAGAAACATGAACAACCTTTCTTAGCGACCTTCTTCCAAAAAATAAAGATCAAAACCTCCCCCCTTGTATTTTGTGAAATCTGGCCTTCAAATGAAAGTTGGGCTGCACGCAGCTACACAGTTTTTGTCGGGAAGGATGAAGGGGTATTTATACAACAAATGTCATAGGCGGTTGGATTAAGCAACCTAACTACTTTATCTCTAACACATGATGAAACCCTAGATCCAAAATGTGGCTAAAATGGAGGAAAAATAAACAAAATTTGGCAAAAGAAACATAAGCCAAACTTTCCTAGCAGCTAATAAACAAAAAATCTTAATACCCAAACCTATCTCTAACACATGGTGAAAGCCTAGTTTCAAAATGTAGTTAAAATTGAGCAAAAATGAAAAATAATTGGCAATTGAAACATAATTAAACCAACCTTTCATAACAATTAATAAAAACAATCTTAATTATCAAACCTATCATCCTCCCTCTCCATACAACACATTCACCATTCATTAAGCAACTAAATATGTGTCATGGATAAACTGTTTTGAGAACTAAACATGAAAAAGGAGAGGGAATAGACAAAATCTAACCATCTTAAGCAACCTCATTTGAGGAAATAGAGAAAATAACCTAGCTATACTCTTCTCTCTCACATGTAAAACCATAGATCCAAAATGTGGCTAAAATTGAGCAAGAATGAACAAAAGTTGACAAAGAAACATAAACCAACCTTTCTTATTCATCTTCTTCCAAAAAATGAAGACCAAAACCTCCCCCTTGTATTTTGTAAAATCTGGACCTCCAAAATCGCCTACAATGGAAGTTGGCTGCGAGCTACAGCTCCCGTCGGGGACGAAGAGTGGTATTTATAACACATAGTTCACTGGCGGTTGGCTTGAAAAACCGCCAGTGGAAACCTATTTCCACTGGCGGTTATCTTAACACAACCGCCAGTGGAAATAGGATATTTGCACTGGCGGCTGGTGTAACAGAACCGCCAGTGTAAATATCCTATTTCCACTGGCGGTTGTGTTAAGAGAAACGCTAGTGGAAATAGGTTTCCGCTGGCGGTTCCCAAGCCGGGCCCACCTGGTTTTTTTTACTGGTGCGCGGTAACTGAAACCGTCAGTGATAATTTATGGGTGCCGCAGGCTTTGAGCTCTTTTCTACTAGTGTAACATCTCAACGTTTTTTCCATTTGTGTATTAGGGCATGTATAACTAGATACTATATTGCAGTTCAATAAGCACTAGATACATCTAAAAACTTTTTCATACCACCTAACGTATTTAAGTCTTGTATCTCGTCAAGATATCGCTCATGTATGTGGGTTATATGGCTTGAACCGCATTAGACTTAGAGAACCGTGTTAGAGACATCCCTTCACCAAGATACGTCTCTCGTGTGTGTGTGTTTTTGCACTTACTCCTTTAATACCTCTTAAAATAAGGGTCATTTAAGTGGATTGTACATGTACTTATGCTATAATATGCCGTGAGTTAATTAATTAACGGATGGATTCATACCTAGTTTCTAAAAAATAAAAGGGGAGGCAAGTTCACGCACATGGAACCGCAAATAATGGGGGAAAATTCTACACACTACTTTGCATTACCTCACATTCATCACGAGCAGACTCACACAAACTCACACAAACAGAGAAAAGAAAATAACAAAGCATTTAAGTGATAGACTTCGATTTTTGTTCGTGTAGGTCTACGTATGTGATGAATATGAGGCTGCAAAGTAATGGTTTTGTATCCTAGATGCATAGAATTTTATTCCAAATAATGACCCTCTTTGTGTTGGGTTCGAAACGCGGAGCTAAGAATGGAAATCCAGTATGCATTAATTTAAATCTTCTTAGATGCCTACTGTCTTTCTTTAATAAATAGAAAAATGATCACGTAAAGAGTACTTATGTTTGAGTTCAAATATGTTGGTAATGCTCTGTGAGAATTTGTTTAATTTATAGTCTTTGTAAGATCTGTGATAATTATATGATATCTTTTGTTTGTTTGGATAGAATAGTAAAAACAAATAAAATGAGGAGCTCCGCGTATGTACAGTTGCAGTCCAATGACTATAAAATGGGTTGCTTTGCAATCGTATGCAGGCTGCGTCTCCCAACCAGATAGAAGCACAGTGCATACGTGGTTCAGGACGAGGTAGTAAAACAACCTCATGATGTGAAGAAAAAGTACGACAGCAGCAAGCACATATTGTCATATAATTTTTTTTCCAAACAGTAGCAGCCACACAGGGCAAAGATTCGCATAGCAGAGAGGTCGAATCGAGAGCTAGAGGAAGTGGCTGGACTGGTCGACGTCCCATTTTGTTAACTTTGTTCGTGCTGGAGCTCCACTGCACGCATGCTTATCATCTATGCGTAAAAGGTTTCCAAAGATCAGCTAGAAAATAACCCCTTGCGTGATATTTCCCTTCTGGCTGGAAAGGAGATTACGATGTCTACAAAAAAAGCTATGACTCTTTGTTTCCAATTTCCATTGCTTGGTTAATTACTCTGAGTTGCCGAGCTAGCCCTCGCATGTAATGGGCAACAATAGGATAGTTTGGGAACTCTATTTTTCCAATGGATTTTTATTTTTTTTTAAAAAAATAAACTAATTTGTATATCTTCAATGTCTACACAAATTTATGTGGTTGATATAACCTTTTCGTTTGAAATTATTTATCCAAGAAAAATTATGTTTGAATTTCTTGGATTTTCAATTTGAATTTTTTAAATAACCTCAGATGAAGAAACAAAACCAAACTTCTACTAGTAGATGATCTCTACAATTTTAAGGTTTGATGACTTCTTTGTTTGAATTTGTTTAGGATCCTAAATATTTATTTCATAATTCAGTGAAGTAAATATAGGCACGTTTAGGGTGGAATATAATGGCTAGAACCTAGAAGAGGTACATGCAACGTATGAGTGATGTTGCACCCGAGCTATTTGTAATTTTTGAAAAATATTTTTTTATAAAAGGCTATATTATATTAAGCCATAAATCAATCTATAGATAATGTTTTTTTGTTCGCTCCACAGATCAACTTTTTAGTGACAATTGAACAATTGCCTCTATGAATAGTTGACTTATAGAGGCCAACTTTGTGAGGCTTACGCAATAGTAGTAATGAAAGGGGAACACCATTATTGAGGAGAAGATGATCCGGCGTTATTCCTTAGGGCATGTTTGGGAGAAGAGAATTTGAGGGGCTAAAATTTCCATTATTCAAAATACTTCCAAACAAGTCGAATACCTTTTCTTAATAAAAAAAGAAACTGCGACACGGTTTGACAGTGTTTACAAAGAGAAGTTTGAAATAATGGATATAATATGAGATCTGCTGGAAATATCCTAATATATGACCGTACCTTGATAGGCGGAATTTAGACAATGCTTATTAAGGGTATATTTGTTTGAACCCCAAACCATATGGATTGAAAGGGATTGAGTAGATTTAAATATCTAGTAAGTCAAAATCTTTCACAATCCATATCAATCCCCCTTCAATCCACATGAAATCAAAATAACCCAACAAGCCCTAAGGGCCAACTACGTACTCAACAGTGTTGTCCGGTGTGCCATAGCATCCATGCATGTTGTACTACACTTCAAGATCGATTTCTTTGCCCGAAGCATTCCGAGATACACTTTCTGCTGTCACAGTGTCACACTCGCACAAAAGATACTGGCACTTCCGTTCTACTGACATGCACCATGGTGGTTCGGTCGACCAAACATACAAAAGCTAGACGCATCGTCAAGCGTTTCCAAGTCTATATGAAGGGCTACCTACCAACCCCGAAATTCACTGTCCATAATTGGGCAGCCATGCCTCGCGAATGAAGCCCATGCATGACGTAGCTACATCCAGTTTCTTACGGGGTGCTGACGTTGCTGCAGCAAGGCAGCAGGGAGCTAGCTAGATCTGGTTCATCTCAGCCACCAGAAACGGACTTGATGTTTAGCTAGAACCGGCCGTGAAAACGGCTTGCTTGCTTGCTTGCTTCAGATTCAGGGTTTGGGCTGTGCACACTGATTTCATGGATGCTGGCCATCTATCGGTCGCTGTCATCCAGTCGGGGTAATCAAAAGATAATTTAAGAGCCGGAGAAAACGCTAGCGCTTTGGGCTCTCTCTGGCCATCGATGCCGTCTCTGATTACTCTGAATTTTTTGTTGCGTGTCCAAACGCACGTACTAATTAAACGTCTTCTTTTTAACGAACCGGCACGAGCTCCTGCCTATTTAGAGAGTAGTTTACAATCCGTCTAGAAAAATAGGGAGCGAAAGTATCGCTAGCTTAGCTATTAATTTGGCGCCTGCTGCAATTCACGCCGAGGATTCATTTTTAATTGTATTCGTGAGGAAATATTGCTGAGAAATCTTGCTGTCTAAAAGCTCTGTGTTTCATACTATTTCTCTCCTCCAAATCTCCAAAATATGAGGAGAGTTAGAATTTTGATCGTTTTCCGTGGTGCATCTTACACTGACATGATGTTTATCCACAGTTCTTGCACCATGATGCTCATGGACCAGCTCTCATGGTGTAAACTCCGCTGATGCATTCAATGGGCTCGTTCGTTTACTCTAGGACCGTTCCAGCGGAAATGATATTTTTATCGTTCATTTACTCTAGGACCGTTCCAGCGGGAATGATATTTTTATTTGTATTAATATAATATTGATTAGCTGGAATAGTTCATAGCCTCAATTCGAGATAAACGAAAAGGCCTTAGTGTATCTGCACTCCACAAATATATTATGTGTTGCCTCATCAGTTTGCCTAATACTCGATAATTCTTTTAGATATGTTGTGGGCTTAGCCCGTATAAATAATTAAATAAATTCTAAGAATCGTATTAAATAAACTATATTGTATGATTTAATATCCTATACTGGATATTAACTCAACTTTATAGTTGTACTTCGTCTATTTACATGATATATGTTGAGAAAAGGATGAAGATGTGTCGTGCGCCGCCATCGAGCTAAGAAACAGTTGACAATAAAATATGGGATGCACTCGAGACCAAAAATAGAGTTTCTGATGCTGGTAGTGTACTGTATGTGTCATAGAGCAGTTTTATGAGACTACAGAATGACTGACAATCATTCTGTAGTAGAACAAGCTTACGAAATACATATACTCGTGAAAGAACTCGAGAATTTTGGTTGTGCTGTTAGAGAAATTTATGGTGGTCTACATCATTGCTAAGCCGCCACAGATTTGGACATATTTTAATACTTCTCTAAAACATAATAGACAAGTAACAGACAAGAGTTTGGTATTGCTGACCTCATATTGACTTTTTAGGTGTTGAAAAGAAGGAGAGAGCTAAAGATGTCCATGGCAAGAAAGTTATTGAGGAGAGTTGTATAATTTTTTTTCGGTAGAGATAGCAACATACTTATTAAAACCTTAGTTGCATATTTAGATAGATTAACGTTTTTATAGATTTTGACTAGATTGAAAATTAGAGGTTAAAGTTATAAGTAGTTTTAAGTCATGCATGTCTAAGTCATACATATTTATCTAGTTTACTTAAATTTTCTATTTGTGGGTTCTCAGACTACCTCTCTATCTCAACGACCTCTTTATCTTCCGGTAGTTCTCTAGCTCTTTCGATTGCCGTTAGGAGCGAGGTAGACATGCTGCGATCTGGTTGTTCCTACCTTCTGGGGCTTGTTTCTTTATAAGCCACTATAAACCAAGCCAAACACTAATTAGAGATGTCTAGAAAATTTCGTGTCTATATATTTATTGGAAAAAGCTTGGCAAACTAAAAAAAAGGCAGGTCCTGGTAGGTACGTACATCTACATTCTATGCAGGATGACTGAAGTGCCTGCGAGTTTTTACACAACCATAATTTTAGCGTAAAGTCTTCGTGGAGTGTTTTTCAGACTTTACCGAATGTTTTAGACACTCGACAAAGCAACTGTTTTTGGTAGTGTAAGGCCTTTGAAGGGATTACTGGCCATCTGATCAATTGAATCCGTCATTCTTGTGTTTGCTAGCCATGTGCTACCAGTTGATCGGTTGACAGAGGATATAAGCTGTCTCCAGCAACGTACTCTATATCTATCATTTATATCCGTCCTTTACAGTCTCCTTTAAAAGATTTCATCCTATATATCTTCTTCCTCTCCAACAACATCATCTAAATCACGTCCTCTCTACGCAAATACCTATATTAGAGGCATTTTTTATTTTTTGTACATATGTATTTGTCATACTCTCAAATGTATTGTACATATTTTAGTTTTGCTAAACCGGTTATTTAAAGTATTCAAATGGATAAAGGACCGTTTAGAAAAACTCTATATATAGAGAATCCAGCAATGTCCTCTAAATTTAGAAGACCGTTTAGATGACGTTGCTGTAGAATGTAGAGGATCATTTAATTCTCTATATTTAGGGTAGGGGAGCCTTTAGAGCCAGCCTAAGACTTTAGAGACATGTGGAACGTTGTTTTAGTTTATTTAGACACACTATTCAACACTTTTTTAGGAGGGCAAGGAATTTTTATGATTTGGACCGTGTCAAATATAATGGCATGCGATATTGAGTCAGATTCTACTTTGAGGTCGCATTCTTCTTTCTTTCTTTCTTTCTTTATTCTCTTTCTTTTTTAATTTATAATAGCAGCGTGCGCCGTCTATTTTTATAGAGGCTAGAATCCTATAGTAACTTTCGTTCTTAACACACGGCCAAAGGTTCCACAGATCGATCGATTATGCATGATATGATACTTGGCCTGTATGTACAAGACAAATTCACCAACCATAATGATCTCGACTGCTACGCTAGCTCTACGGAAACGGAGGCCACATAGGAGTACCACCTACTACCACGCCACGGATATGCATGCAGCCACTTGTTGGCCTTCTCTTGTCAAAGCATGCACTGTTTGAGTGAGAAAACGACGATATACGCCGTGCCATTGGTACTTTGTTATATGTTTCTTAAGTATAGTATATTATGCTTACCAGTTCCCAGTCCAATGGTTCATGGCAGGTTGACTGCCCGATCGACAGGGATGCTCGGCAGAGGCGGCCGGCCTCGCTCTGACGACTGAGCCTACGCGGGCTGCGGCCGGCCGGGGTGTGTGCATTCGGCAGACCAAACTATATAAACATCGCTGTCGCAGCTCTTGGTCTAAAGCTCGAGCAGACCAAAACTCACGCTGTCGTCGTTGCCGCCGCGGCCATGGAGTACGTACGTGAATACAGGAACGCTGTCGGCAAACAAACTCCAAAATATTTTTCTTTTGAAAAATCTTGTGTGGTTGGTGAAGAAGCTGCCACCGCGCGCGCGGCTCTGCTTGGTTCAGCTTATTTTGGATCTGAACGTATCGAGCTGATAGTCTAGCTGATTATTAGCTAATACCATACTAGCTAGCAGCTATCTCACTAGCTAGTTGGACCAAGCTAGGGCTGGAAAATTAGCTTGAGGCTCGCGAGCCGGCTCGGCTCGGAGCGGCTCGCGAGCCTCGAACGAGCCGAGTCGAGCCTTTTCTTCGAGCTTGTTTTTGCAGCGAGCCGAGCCGAGCTGGCTCGTTTCAGCTCGCGAGCCTTACAAAAATGGTCAATTTATGGAATAATAATGAATATTAGATAATTTTATGAATAATATATTCATCATCAAAGACTAAAAAATGAGCTATTAATAGCTCATTTTTTAGTCTTTGATGATGAATATATTAGAAGTTATAATTTAATTTACTCATAATGTAGAATGATGATTCTATATTTTAAATTTATATAATGTTAATTCACCAAATAATGCAAAGAAAAGTACCAAAATAGGGCTCGCGAGTCGAGCCAAGCCGGCTCGCGAGCCAAGGTCGAGCCGAGCCGAACCTCTTTCACCAGCTCGTGGAATGGACGAGCCGAGCTCGTTCAGGCATCGAGCCGAGCCGAGCTCGGCTCGTTTCCAGCCCTAGACCAAGCCATCTGCTGGTATCAGCTAATAGTCACTACCGAAAAACGACAACGACTTTCTAATGGTCACGAACCAAAATAAGCATTTCTCCTCCGTCATTCTTGACGGTTTAGAGTGTTGTTTTTCGGCGGGTCCGAAGTTGGGCGCCAAAAATAAGATTTATTTTTCTATAGTGATTTCGATAACTAGAATTAGCTATACATGAGCTATTAACTAGCTAACAATTCGCTAATAATATTAGTTGGATATTATGCTATTAGCTAACCTCTTAGAGCATCTCTAAGAGTCTTTTTAAACTTCACTTTTCAAATCATCATTCCAACAATAATTTGTGAAGAAGAAAAAAAACGTTTCTGTATTTTTTTCACAATCCAATGGGTTTTTTATATATTTTGTACATGTGCACCCAAGATATCCATTCTAGTTTTCTATCTTTAGATAGCGAGAAATTTATAATATCAATTGACTACATTTAGATAACCATTTCAAAAAAAATTGTTAAAGAGTTTTTTTTTCTTTCAACGTCTCTATTATTACCTATTAAGAAGAATATAGAGTTTCTTTGAATCCAACAGAGATCCCACAGAGGTAGCAACTAATGGATCATAGTACGGCCTAAACTAATGCTCTAATCAGAGTAGCCTTTATTTGGGCCAGGGTCCCTAGTGGATGGGACAAGTGAGCATCATGATCACGAGGATCACGATCATCCCTAAAGGGAAAGCCTTTTTTTTTAAAAAAAAAAGAGATAGAGAGAATCGGTGTTGGTCGATGTAGGAAATGGCCGAGGACACCCACAGCAGCTAGCATCGTCATTAACACGTAATCGTGGCATCAATTTCCAAAGACACAAAGCTGAAGTTTATTTTTCAGTGTGAAAACAGCTAAAACAGGACGTCATTCCACACTTACCTTGTCCGCAGTTCACACCACAGATACTCATACAATACATGCATGTTCACAGTCCACACTACAGATACTCATACATATATATAGTAGTAGTTTTTTTTATAAACTTTAAATGGCTGAAGTAAACCTTAAATGACTGAAGTACACCTTAGATAATTTAATGTTTGTTTTTGCTATACATTGGAGTAAACATTGAATGACTTAAGCAAGAAAGAGGGAGAAATGGATGCATAGATGTATAGAAGTAATATCCATCCATTTTTTACAGCTTATTTAACAACTGTGTCATGGCGACCCTGGAGCTTAAAAGAAGGTGCCAGGTATCTGAAAGGTGCACTGGACTGGAATCTGGAAGCAACTGGGTATGTTTAAAGGCATGTCAGAAGGAAAGGGAGTCCTCGAGGCATTGCTTTGCTTCAAAAGGTAGCAAAATGGAAGGCGGGCCTAACCAGGCATCGTCATCAACCATCAGTTCATCACTGTCATTTGCTTCTTTATCCTTAATCTGTGATGTGTTATGTCTTGCAGGTACACAGAAAGCACCGGAGACGTGTCGGGGTGTCGCAGCAAAGCATGTCCGGTCACGGGTTCTTTCTCAAAAAAGAAAAGAAAAGGGTAAAGCAGTTGTTCTTCTGCAGAGAACAGGAAGGTTTAGCAACATGTGGGGTTTCGTCTTCTCTAGAGCGAGAAGAAGGCCGCACCAACAGCTATGCCTTGTGGTGCGGCATCTCCACATCGTTTCGATCCGCAAAGAGGGAAACTGCTCAACCGCCGGTTGTTCGTTGGGCCTGTGCCTGTCTGGTGCACCAGGGTTTTATTGGAAAAAAAAGAATGGCGTGATTGTTTCTACAGGAATCCTTTAGTCCTGGCAGATTTCTATTTGCTTCGTACAAAATCTTACAATCCACTACTGATCAGTAGTCGTTGAAGGCGATGTTGAAAAGTGAGGGGAACCTAGTCCTGGATGCAAAAGTTGAACGGGTGTGGAAGGAAGGATGTCCCATAAATTCGAGTGCCACTGTTCCGTCCGGAAGAGAAAAAAACACAATTTTGGACGAAATTTTCAAATCTCAACAACCAATGTGAACCTAGAGACAAATATATAGGAGGTAGCAATTTTGACCTCGCGGTACCAGTAATGCAAGTACAGCTGAAAAGAAGTCAAAGAAAGCAGAATTCTCGCCAGCAACCAACCATTAACTGGAGCAACCGTATGCTGTAACCGGAAAGAGACATCAACGAGAGGGGAAACCCTAAACGAGAAAGAGAAACAATCAGAAAGAGAGCCACACAACACTGAACATGAAACCAAATATCTGGGCATTTATTGACTATCAGGAATGGAGCTCATGACATCAGTCGAAGAAATGCACATGTGCGCACCACATCCGTCTAGACTGCTTTGGAGCTAACCGGCTCGCCGGCTTAAAAAAAATTAGAAGTTTAAGTTCGGCTTAGAAAAAGTTCACATTGTAGCTAAGAAGCTCCACCACACTTCTAGTAGAACTATGGCGGCCTAGCAATGTTGCTGTTGCTGAGATGGTTCTTGGAACCATGGTTATAACTCATGACAGGGGCAATATGGATGTTAAGCACTTGACCCTGCACCAGCCTGAGACTCTCAGTGAAACATCAACAGACAGCTGCTCAACGAAGTCGCAAAAACATGACAGTCCAATGGATGGTCCTCTGCTGTGATTTCAAGGACCAGATGGACGAGGTCTACGGTCAAAACTGAAGAAACTCCATGTTCCTGTGCTAGTCTTGCACAAAATCGCAAGTAGTTGACACAAAGTATCTTGTGCCTATTTCATTGTGCAGTTGATGAGACCTGGAACCACAACTTACTTGTCAAAACTAGAACTAAACACTGCCATGTGCTCCAACCAGTTCGTCGAGAACTTCACATGAACGCTCCAGGGTCCGGAGCACAGACAACACGAAAAAAAAGCAAGCATATAGTGTTTTATGCCACTGCTATCCTCGGCCATATGAAGAAGACCCCTTGGATGCCATCGGTCTTCTCTTCTGTTGCGCCCCCTTAAATGTGGATCCAGATCCAACAGATCTTCTGCCTGGTCTGTTTCTAGGGCGTTCTTCAAATGATTCTTCGGATTTCGCAAACCGCCTAGCGTTTCCTTCTTCAGTTCTTGAAAACCTCCTAGCATTTTCATCAACCTGTTGCTTCTTTTTCATCTTGCTGGTGCTAGGCCTATACAGAATAACAGAGCGACCAATTTGGTCAACAGCGATGGATCCTGTTGACTCCTCAAGTTGCAGTATCACATCAGGTAGCTCCCCAGGGCAGTTCCCATGAATTTTTAGCTGTTATAGTGTAGGAATCTTGGTGAGAAAAACCTAACAGCTGTGAATGGAGTGCAGAAGGAAATGTAAAATAAAGCAATAAAGAGCCCAAGATAAGTTGAATTTTGCAGTCTTGTTGTATTCTTGCACGTGAATTGGAAAAGAGCAACTTATCACAAGTGTCATACTGTCAGGAATCAATAAGCAGGGTTACCCGATTTAAAAAATGTGTTTTCCAAACTTGGGCATGTCAGAATACAGTATTTTTTTAGACTATTATGCCTATTTCATTATCATGACAAACTTGAATGTTATGATTTGTCTATCTAACTACATGTAAGTAACCAATCATAATTCTTCATGAGGATCCGGTGTTGATACAAAGATCAATAATTGGGTGTAATCTCCGTACACAAACACAAAATAGCCCATCATGTTATCACAACAATCCATGGCCCACAATGTTCCAATTTATTGCCCATTCCAATCACTTAAACAAAATAGAAACTCCAACATTGGATAACGGGGCTACCTATTTAAGAAATTAGGGTTAGAAATACCAGCTCCTCAATCTAATATTGATGAATAATAATCGGTGGATTCCTTAGCTAATTAGAGAATCTTCTAGCATCACACTCATGCGTGTACATTGATCATGAGCTTCAACTCATATGATCAGGTTTAGTGGGACCTACTGCTATGATTAATTTGCTTCTTGGTCCGCCTAAATCTAGAATTTAATGAAGCTATACAAAAGAGAAGGGCTATGGGATATAGATAGTGGATTTTCACAGGAACATATAGAGGCATAAAGACTGATGCTTACTGCCACAATCAGTCTCACAGTTTCATATACAAGAGTGACCTCCACTCCGATCCAGCTTCTTGGTCAAGTAAACTGCCGAGGAGGAAGAAAAGCGAGTGCCAAGAAAATGGAGGACAGTAAAATGGAAGGTGATTGGTAGTCCCCTGAGAATTGCAGGGTTAGAGTTCATATTTGTTGCAACTCATGTGAATAAAAGTCTTGCCATTTTAAATTTTTGTTGCCAATTTAGCTTGTAACAGAAGGACAGACAGACATGGCTCAATGGTAGAAGCCTTTCCAATAAGTCAAAGATCCTGTGTTCGACACAACCTCTCCATAAAAATGCAGAGGTAAGGTTTGCCTCGGGGTTTTTTTTTCTCCAGATCCCATTCATGTGGGAGCAACCAGCACTGAGTGTGTCCAATTTAGCTTCTACCATTTGTGCCTTCAGCATTACATTAGCTTCTACTTGCCATTTTGGTTTATACCCTAAGTTTCATAGACTTTCCTTCGTCAACCAAACTATCGGTCGATTTCAACTTGCCAGCTGTAGCTGGATCAGATCAGCAGCACGATGGCGCCAGAAACCCTATCCATACGACAGCAATGCTTGTAACTGAACTAAGTCCTTTATCATGTGGCAACGATGAACTAAGAAATCTTACAATGGTCTCACTTCCTTTTCTTATCCCGATGTATATTTCAGGATGCGGTTTGTTTCGCATGCACTGAAGCTGAGACAACACGCAATTTTTACTTGTATTTAAAAAAACCACGTGCATTGTGGATTTGGCAATCAGAGAGGGCCAATGGGGACATACCTTTAGGAGCTCGTTGGACTCGAGGTTGTCACTGAAGGCGGAGACAAGGTTCGGTGTGACGCCGCTCTTACCGACCTGTTGCGACTTGAGCTTTTTGCCGAGGCCGTGAGCGTACGAGGCCAGCTCCTTCCGCTCCTTCACGCTCAGCTTCGGCCGCGGCAGCCGTGGGAGCACGAACGACCTGGGCGCCTCCGCCTCGGCCTCGGCCGCAGATTCCTCCTCTACCGACTCCTCCGCGTCCGGCACGCCTACAACCTCGGCCACGGCCGCGGAGGCGGAAGCAGAGGCGGAGCCATGGTCCAGGGAGGAGAAAAGGCGATGGGAGGCAAAGATACGGAGGCGCGGGGACGGGAGACGAGAGGAAGGTACGGAGCGGAGGTGGTAGGAGAGTCGGGCGAGAGGAAGGCGGAGGAGGGTTACCGCCGCCGCCATGGTTGCTCGACGGGAGGCCGCGGAGGAAGCTTCAAGTGCAACAAGACGCAGAGGACGAGGGGATAAGAAATTAAGGACTTGGCCCACAAGTCCGTGACCAATAAGGTATAAACCAAAACGCAGCTGCCTTAAAAATGGAATATCAAAGCTTATATAAATTATATAAACTAGTTAAACAATCCGATTAGATTAAGAATGGTAAAACGAAGGGGCCCTAAGTAATCAGAAATTCCGAATCACGCTAGAGCGAGCTTGCATTTGAACTGCTACCGAGGATTCGTAAAATTTCGTCTACGTTGTAGGCTTGTAGCGCATTGCCTTGACAAATCTTGGCCATCTCAGGGCAACCAAGTGATTGGCCAATTGAACTACTTCCACACATCGTGAACGTACCTAATGCATAGAGATGAAATGGCACTGACATAAACAATTGGTGCTTGATTTCTCGTCTTGTTGTATGCTTCAAACAATATATATATATATATATATATATATATATATATATATATATATATATATATATATATATATATATAGGGCAGGTATAACGGGAGCCCTGGGCTTCCAATAGTTAAAGGAAGCCCAGGCCGACCACCTCTGCAAACTGGTTCAACCAGCGCGCCCAAACAGGCTGTCGGGTGTGCCACCTGCCCCACGTCTGTTAGCGCAAAAAAATGAATGCATGTATGAGTTAAACACGATCCAATGCATGCGCATAAATTTAGGAAAGATATGTGCGGCAGTTTTTGTTTTTAAAATCCTTTATTTCCTCCATAAATTTATGATCGCCGCAACAGCCATGCAGCTAGACGCGTAAGGACCATTTTATGATATATACTGAGAGTAAATATGCTACACTGTGTTAATAATTATGCAATTCGATATACTGCGTAAAAATCTGTTATCAGCTGCATGCACACGAATTTATGATAAAAAATGTGCAATGAAAGGAAATGAATTACACTCATAGAAACAAAAAATCGTATTTAATGTTTTATTTCCTTCATAAATATAAGGCCCCTCCAACAGCCATGCAGCTAAAACACATTAAATTTAGTTTATGACATATACTGATACAAATTATACTACATGGTGTAGGTATTTATGCAATTCGTTACACTGCGTAAAAAATCTGGCATGTTGTTCACTGGTGGATGCACCTCCGGGTTGGAGCGTAATAACCTTAAGTTTTGAGCATAAAATCCCTCAATTATAAGCGTATATACCGAGCCAATGTGAGAGGTTGATAGCTCTAGTAGGTTGTTATTACGATCCTATTTTTATGGCAGATCCGAAAAATATGGCAGTCGCATGCATGCGGTTATACAAATCCTAAAATTATGGCAAAAAGCATGCATGAGTCAAACGCGTTCCCTTGCATGCGCGTAAATTTAGAAAAGATATGTGTGGCGGTTTCTATTTTAAATGCTTTATTTCCTTCATAAATTTAGGATCGCTGCAACAGACATGCAACTAAAACTCGTAATGATCATTTTATGCTATATACTGATACTAAATATACTACACTGTGTAGATACTTATGCAATTCGGTATACTGCGTAAAAATCTGCTACAGGCTGCATGCACACGAATTTATGATGGAAAGAATATGCAATGAAAGGAAATGAATTGCATGCATAGAAACAAAAAATCACATTTAATGTTTTATTTTCTTCATAAATATAGGATCCCTCCAACAGTCATGCAACTAAACGCATTAGAACTAATTTATGATGTATACTGAAACAAATTATACTACACGGTGTAGGTATTTATGCAATTTCTTACACTGCGTAAAAAATCTGGCATGTTGTTCACTAGTGGACGCATCTCCGGGTGGAGCGTAAAAACCTTAAGTTTTGAGCATAAAATCCCTCAATTATAAGCGTAAATACCGAGTCAATTAGAGGTTGATAGCTTTAGTATGTTGTTATTACGATCTTATTTTTATGACAGATCCGAAAAACATGGCAGCCACATGCATGCGGTTTCTATTTTTATACAGATCCAAAAATTATGACAAAATCGTGGGAGTTTCCATTGCATGCGCGCAAATTAAGAACAGCATAAATCAAGGAATTGTCTTTCCAATGTGCATGCAGTAAACTGATATACGAACCCTGTGTTAAAGCATAAAATCATACAGTTTTTAGCGTAAATAATACATGTGGTAGGCATAAAACACAATAAACAAAAAGAAAAATGCGCTGGATCGGAGGATGTCACGCGCGATCATCGCTGCGCGCATCTCGCCCCTTCCGTGATGTCGCTCGCTCGAACATCGCGCCTCATGCGTCGCCGTCGCTACTCGCACGTCGACGGGCGTCGCTTGCTCGTCGGCCTTGGAAGTGCTGTGAAAGGGAATTAGGCTTACACCTAGTTCCTAAATAATTTTGGTGGTTGAATTGCCCAACACAAATATTGGACTGACTAGTTTGCTCTAGTGTATAAGTTATACAGGTGCAAAAGGTTCACATCTAGCCAATAAAAAGATCAAGTGTTGGATTCAATAAAGGAGCAAAGGGGCAACCGAGGGCACCCCTGGTCTGGCGCACCGGACTGTCCGGTGTGCCACCGGACAGTGAACAGTACCTGTCCGGTGCACCAGGGAACTCAGACTCAAACTCTTCACCCTCGGGATTTCTCGGAAGACGGCGCGCTATAATTCACCGGACTGTCCGGTGTGCACCGGACATGTCCGGTGCTCCAAGGAAGCTCGGCCTCCTGAACTCGCCAGCCTCGGGTTCGCGTGGCAGCCGCTCCGCTATAATTCACCGGACTGTCCGGTGTACACCGGACTGTCCGGTGTGCCAGCGGAGCAACGGCTCCCTGCGGCGCCAACGGCTCCCTGCGGTGCATTAAATGCGCGCGCAGCGCGCGCAGAAGTCAGAATCGCCCATGTCGGTGCACCGGACATCAAACAGTACATGTCCGGTGTGCACCGGACACCCAGGCGGGCCCACAAGTCAGAAGCTCCAACGGCTAGAATCCAACGGCAGTGATGACGTGGCAGGGGCACCGGACTGTCCGGTGTGCACCGGACTGTCCGGTGCGCCATCGAGCAGACGCCTCCAGCCAACGGTCACTTTTGGTGGTTGGGGCTATAAATACCCCAACCACCCCACCATTCATTGCATCCAAGTTTTCCACTTCTCAACTACTACAAGAGCTCTAGGCATTCAATTCTAGACACATTCAAAGAGATCAAATCCTCTCCAATTCCACACAAAACCCTAGTGACTAGAGAGAGTGATTTGTCGTGTTCATTTGAGCTCTTGCGCTTGGATTGCTTCTTTTCTTTCTCACTTGTTCTTGAGATCACAACTCCATTGTAATCAAGGCAAGAGGCACCAATTGTGTGGTGGCCCTTGCGGGGAAATTTTGTTCCCGGCTTGGATTAGAGAAGAGAAGCTCACTCGGTCCGTGGGACCGTTTGAGAGAGGGAAGGGTTGAAAGAGACCCGGCCTTTGTGGCCTCCTCAACGGGGAGTAGGTTTGCAAGAACCGAACCTCGGTAAAACAAATCTCCGTGTCTCATTTGCTTATTCGCTTGGGATTTGTTTTGCGCCCTCTCTTGCGGACTCATTTATTATTACTAACACTAACCCCGGCTTGTAGTTGTGTTTATATTTGTAAATTTCAGTTTCGCCCTATTCACCCCCCCCTCTAGGCGACTATCAATTGGTATCGGAGCCCGGTGCTTCATTAGAGCCTAACCGCTCGAAGTGATGTCGGGAGATCACGCCAAGAAGGAAATGGAGACCGGCGAAAAGCCCACTACAAGCTACGGGAGCACTTCATCGGAAGAGTCCCGCACCAAAAGGAGGGAGAAGAAGAAGAGCTCCTCCAACAAAGGGAAGGAGAAGAAATCCTCTTCTCACCACAAAGAGAAGAAGGAAAAATCTTCTTCCCACAAGCCACATCGGAAAGGCGACAAGCACAAGAGGATGAGGAAGGTGGTCTACTACGAGACCGACACTTCATCAACTTCTACCTCCGACTCCGATGCGCCCTCCGTCACTTCTAAGCGCCAAGAGCGCAAGAAGTATAGTAAGATCCCCCTACGCTACCCTCGCATTTCCAAACATACACCTTTACTTTCCGTCCCATTAGGCAAACCACCAACTTTTAATGGTGAAGATTACGCTAGGTGGAGCGATTTAATGCGATTTCATCTAATCTCGCTCCACAAAAGTATATGGGATGTTGTTGAGTTTGGTGCACAGGTACCGTCGGTAGGGGATGAGAACTATGATGAGGATGAGGTGGCCCAAATCGAGCACTTCAACTCTCAAGCAACGACGATACTCCTCGCCTCTTTAAGCAAAGAGGAGTATAACAAAGTACAAGGGTTGAAGAGCGCCAAGGAGATTTGGGATGTACTCAAAACCGCGCACGAGGGAGACGAGCTCACCAAGATCACCAAGAGGGAAACAATCGAGGGGGAGCTCGGTCGGTTCCGGCTTCACAAAGGAGAGGAGCCGCAACACATGTACAACCGGCTCAAGACTTTGGTAAACCAAGTGCGCAACCTCGGGAGCAAGAAGTGGGACGATCACGAAGTGGTAAATGTTATTTTAAGATCTCTCATTTTTCTTAATCCCACTCAAGTTCAATTGATTCGTGGTAATCCTAGATATACTAAAATGACCCCCGAGGAAGTTATCGGGCATTTTGTAAGTTTTGAGTGCATGATAGAAGGCTCAAGGAAAATCAACGAGCTTGGCGACCCATCCGAAGCCCAACCCGTTGCATTCAAGGCAACGGAGGAGAAGAAGGAGGAGTCTACACCAAGTAGACAACCAATAGACGCCTCCAAGCTCGACAATGAGGAAATGGCGCTCGTCATCAAGAGCTTCCGCCAAATCCTCAAGCAAAGGAGGGGGAAGGACTACAAGTCCCGCTCCAAGAAGGTTTGCTACAAGTGTGGTAAGCCCGGTCATTTTATTGCTAAATGTCCTATATCTAGTGACAGTGACCGAGGCGACGACAAGAAGGGGAGAAGAAAGGAGAAGAAAAGGTACTACAAGAAGAAGGGCGGCGATGCCCATGTTTGTCGGGAATGGGATTCCGACGAAAGCTCAAGCGACTCCTCCGACGACGAGGACGCCGCCAACATCGCCGTCACCAAGGGACTCCTCTTCCCCAACGTCGGCCACAAGTGCCTCATGGCAAGGGACGGCAAAAAGAAGAAGGTTAAATCCAACTCCTCCACTAAATATGAATCTTCCAGTGATGAAAATGCTAGTGATGAGGAGGATAATTTGCGTATTCTCTTTGCCAATCTTAACATGGAGCAAAAAGAAAAACTAAATGAATTGATTAGTGCTATTCATGAAAAGGATGATCTTTTGGACTCCCAAGAGGATTGTCTAATTAAAGAAAACAAGAAACATGTTAAGGTTAAAAAGGCTTATGCTCTAGAAGTAGAAAAATGTGAAAAATTGTCTAGTGAGCTAAGCACTTGCCGTGAGATGATTGACAACCTTAGAAATGAAAATGCTATTTTAAATGCTAAGGTTGATTCACATGTTTGTAATGTGTCAATTCCCAATCTTAGAGATGATAACATTGACTTGCTTGCTAAGATTGATGAATTGAATGCATCTCTTGCTAGCCTTAGATTAGAGAATGAAAATTTAATTGCTAAGGCTAAAGATTTTGATGTTTGCAATGCTACTATTTCCGACCTTAGAACTAAGAATGAAATGTTGCATGCTAAGGTTGTAGAATTAAAATCTTGCAAACCCTCTACATCTACCATTGAGCATGTTTCCATTTGTACTAGATGTAGAGATGTTGATATTAATGCTATTCATGATCACATGGCTTTAATTAAAAATCAAAATGATCATATAGCAATATTAGATGCTAAAATTGCCGAGCACAACTTAGAAAATGAGAAATTTAAATTTGCTCGTAGCATGCTTTATAATGGGAGACGCCCTGGCATCAAGGATGGCATTGGCTTCCAAAGGGGAGACAATGTCAAACTTAATGCTCCTCCAAAGAACTTATCTAACTTTGTTAAGGGCAAGGCTCCCATGCCTCAGGATAACGAGGGTTACATTTTGTACCCTGCCGGCTATCCTGAGAGCAAAATTAGAAAGATTCATTCTAGGAAGTCTCACTCTGGCCCTAATCATGCTTATATGTATAAGGGTGAGACATCTAGCTCTAGGCAACCAACCCATGCTAAGTTGCCTAAGAAGAAAATTCCTAATGCATCAAATGATCATGCCATTTCATTTAAAACTTTTGATGCATCTTATGTGCTTACTAGCAAATCCGGCAAGGTAGTTGCCAAATTTGTTGGGGGCAAACACAAGGGTTCCAAGACTTGTGTTTGGGTACCCAAAGTTCTTGTTTCTAATGCCAAAGGACCCAAAACCGTTTGGGTACCTAAAGTCAAGAACTAAAATTGTTTTGTAGGTTTATGCATCCGGGGGCTCAAGTTGGATACTCGATAGCGGGTGCACAAACCACATGACAGGGGAGAAAAGGATGTTCTCCTCATATGAGAAAAACCAAGATCCCCAACGAGCTATCACATTCGGGGATGGAAATCAAGGGTTGGTCAAAGGTTTGGGTAAAATTGCTATTTCACCTGACCATTCCATTTCCAATGTTTTTCTTGTTGATTCATTAGATTACAACTTGCTTTCTGTTTCCCAATTATGTCAAATGGGCTACAACTGTCTTTTTACTGATGTAGGTGTCACTGTCTTTAGAAGAAGTGATGATTCAATAGCATTTAAGGGAGTGTTAGAGGGTCAGCTATACTTGGTAGATTTTGATAGAGCTGAACTCGACACTTGCTTAATTGCTAAGACTAACATGGGTTGGCTCTGGCATCGTCGACTAGCCCATGTTGGGATGAAGAATCTTCATAAGCTTCTAAAGGGAGAGCACATTTTAGGATTAACAAATGTTCATTTTGAGAAAGACAGGATTTGTAGCGCATGCCAGGCAGGGAAGCAAGTTGGAGTCCATCATCCACACAAGAACATCATGACGACCGACAGGCCGCTTGAGCTACTCCACATGGATCTATTCGGCCCGATTGCTTACATAAGTATCGGCGGGAGTAAGTATTGTCTTGTTATTGTGGATGATTATTCTCGCTTCACTTGGGTATTCTTTTTACAGGAAAAATCTCAAACCCAAGAGACCTTAAAGGGATTCTTGAGACGAGCTCAAAATGAGTTCGGCTTAAGGATCAAGAAAATAAGAAGCGACAACGGGACGGAGTTCAAGAACTCTCAAATTGAAGGCTTCCTTGAGGAGGAGGGCATCAAGCATGAGTTCTCCTCTCCCTACACGCCACAACAAAATGGTGTAGTGGAGAGGAAGAATCGAACTCTATTGGACATGGCAAGAACCATGCTTGATGAGTACAAGACACCGGACCGGTTTTGGGCCGAAGCGGTCAACACCGCCTGCTACGCCATCAACCGGTTATATCTTCACCGAATCCTCAAGAAGACATCATATGAACTCCTAACCGGTAAAAAGCCCAACATTTCATATTTTAGAGTTTTTGGTAGCAAATGCTTCATTCTTATTAAAAGAGGTAGAAAATCTAAATTTGCTCCTAAAACTGTAGAAGGCTTTTTACTTGGTTATGACTCAAACACAAGGGCATATAGGGTCTTTAACAAGTCCACTGGACTAGTTGAAGTCTCTTGTGACGTTGTGTTTGATGAAACTAACGGCTCTCAAGTAGAGCAAGTTGATCTTGATGAGATAGGTGAAGAACAGGCTCCATGCATCGCGCTAAGGAACATGTCCATCGGGGATGTGTGTCCTAAGGAATCCGAAGAGCCTCCAAGTACACAAGATCAACCATCCTCCTCCATGCAAGCATCTCCACCAACTCAAAATGAGGATGAGGCTCAAAATGATGAAGAGCAAAATCAAGAAGACGAGCCACCTCAAGATGATAGCAATGATCAAGGGGGAGATACAAATGATCAAGAAAAGGAGGATGAGGAAGAACCAAGACCGCCACACCCAAGAGTCCACCAAGCAATCCAACGAGATCACCCCGTCGACACCATCCTCGGCGACATTCATAAGGGGGTAACTACTCGATCTCGGGTTGCTCATTTTTGTGAACATTACTCTTTTGTTTCCTCTATTGAGCCACACAGGGTAGAGGAAGCTCTCCAAGATTCGGATTGGGTGGTGGCGATGCAAGAGGAGCTCAACAATTTCACGAGGAATGAGGTCTGGCATTTAGTTCCACGTCCTAACCAAAATGTTGTAGGAACCAAATGGGTCTTCCGCAACAAGCAAGATGAGCATGGTGTGGTGACAAGGAACAAAGCTCGACTCGTAGCCAAAGGGTATTCACAAGTCGAAGGTTTGGATTTCGGTGAAACCTATGCACCCGTAGCTAGGCTTGAGTCAATTCGCATATTATTAGCCTATGCTACTTACCATGGCTTCAAGCTTTATCAAATGGACGTGAAGAGTGCCTTCCTCAATGGACCAATCAAGGAAGAGGTCTATGTTGAGCAACCTCCCGGCTTTGAAGACAGTGAGTATCCTAACCATGTTTATAGGCTCTCTAAGGCGCTTTATGGGCTCAAGCAAGCCCCAAGAGCATGGTATGAATGCCTTAGAGATTTCCTTATTGCAAATGGCTTCAAAGTCGGCAAGGCCGATCCTACACTCTTTACTAAAACTCTTGAAAATGACTTGTTTGTATGCCAAATTTATGTTGATGATATTATATTTGGGTCTACTAACGAGTCTACATGTGAAGAGTTTAGTAGGATCATGACACAGAAATTCGAGATGTCAATGATGGGGGAGTTGAAGTATTTTCTAGGATTCCAAGTCAAGCAACTCCAAGAGGGCACCTTCATTAGCCAAACGAAGTACACTCAAGACATTCTTGCTAAGTTTGGGATGAAGGATGCCAAACCCATCAAGACACCCATGGGAACTAATGGGCATCTCGACCTCGACACGGGAGGTAAGTCCGTGGATCAAAAGGTATACCGGTCGATGATTGGTTCATTGCTTTATTTATGTGCATCTCGACCGGACATTATGCTTTCCGTTTGCATGTGTGCAAGATTCCAATCCGACCCTAAGGAATCCCACCTTACGGCCGTAAAACGAATCTTGAGATATTTGGCTTATACACCTAAGTTTGGGCTTTGGTACCCTCGGGGATCCACATTTGATTTACTTGGTTATTCGGATGCCGATTGGGCGGGGTGCAAAATCAATAGGAAGAGCACATCGGGGACTTGCCAGTTCTTGGGAAGATCCTTGGTGTCTTGGGCTTCAAAGAAGCAAAATTCGGTCGCTCTTTCCACCGCCGAAGCCGAGTACATTGCCGCAGGACATTGTTGCGCGCAATTGCTTTGGATGAGGCAAACCCTGCGGGACTACGGTTACAAATTAACCAAAGTTCCTTTGCTATGTGATAATGAGAGTGCAATCAAAATGGCCGACAATCCCGTCGAGCATAGCCGCACTAAGCACATAGCCATTCGGTATCATTTTCTTAGGGATCACCAACAAAAGGGGGATATCGAGATTTCTTACATTAATACTAAAGATCAATTAGCCGATATCTTTACCAAGCCACTTGATGAACAATCTTTTACCAGACTTAGGCATGAGCTCAATATTCTTGATTCTAGAAATTTCTTTTGCTAAGCTTGCACACATAGCTCTTTTGAATACCTTTGATCATATCTCTTTTATATGCTATGACTAATGTGTTTTCAAGTTTATTTCAAACCAAGTCATAGGTATATTGAAAGGGAATTGGAGTCTTCGGCGAAGACAAAGGCTTCCACTCCGTAACTCATACTTCGCCACCACTCCGAGCAACTCTCTCTTCTTTGGGGGAGAAATGAGCATCAAGGAAAAGGACTTCATCCTTGGGGGAGAGAGTAAAAGCTCAAACGCAAAAGGACTTCGTCTTTGGTATAATCTTAACTCACTTATTTATGACCAAAGGGGAAGATTGCACTTCGAGGGCTCTAATGATTCCGTTTTTGGCGATTCATGCCAAAAAGGGGGAGAAATGAGCCCAAAGCAAAAGGACCGCACCACCACCACCAAATTCAAAAACTTAGTGCTTTCCAAACGTCTTTATCATTTGGTATCCTATTGTGTTCAAAAGGGGGAGAAAGTAGTATTTCAGAAATGGTATATCAAAACCCTCTTGAACACTAAGAGGTGGATCTCTTTTAGGGGGAGTTTTGTTTAGTCAAAGGAAAAGCATTTGAAATAGGGGGAGACAATTTCAAATCTTGAAAATGCTTTGCAAACTCTTATTCATGTACCTTTGACTATTTGCAAAAGATCTTTGAAATGGATTTACAAAAAGAATTTGCAAAAACAAAACATGTGGTGCAAACGTGGTCCAAAATGTTATATAAGAAAGAAACATTCCTTGCATATCTTGTAAGTAGTTATATTGGCTCAATTCCAAGTAACCTTTTCACTTACATTATGCAAACTAGTTCAATTATGCACTTCTATATTTGCTTTGGTTTGTGTTGGCATCAATCACCAAAAAGGGGGAGATTGAAAGGGAATTAGGCTTACACCTAGTTCCTAAATAATTTTGGTGGTTGAATTGCCCAACACAAATATTGGACTGACTAGTTTGCTCTAGTGTATAAGTTATACAAGTGCAAAAGGTTCACATCTAGCCAATAAAAAGATCAAGTGTTGGATTCAATAAAGGAGCAAAGGGGCAACCGAGGGCACCCCTGGTCTGGCGCACCGGACTGTCCGGTGTGCCACCGGACAGTGAACAGTACCTGTCCGGTGCACCAGGGAACTCAGACTCAAACTCTTCACCCTCGGGATTTCTCGGAAGACGGCGCGCTATAATTCACCGGACTGTCCGGTGTGCACCGGACATGTCCGGTGCTCCAAGGAAGCTCGGCCTCCTGAACTCGCCAGCCTCGGGTTCGCGTGGCAGCCGCTCCGCTATAATTCACCGGACTGTCCGGTGTACACCGGACTGTCCGGTGTGCCAGCGGAGCAACGGCTCCCTGCGGCGCCAACGGCTCCCTGCGGTGCATTAAATGCGCGCGCAGCG
The DNA here is from genome assembly GCF_902167145.1 of Zea mays. Taxonomy (NCBI): domain Eukaryota; kingdom Viridiplantae; phylum Streptophyta; class Magnoliopsida; order Poales; family Poaceae; genus Zea; species Zea mays. Next base: position 23,586,923 of record NC_050100.1, on the reverse strand, counting down.
CGCGCAGAAGTCAGAATCGCCCATGTCGGTGCACCGGACATCAAACAGTACATGTCCGGTGTGCACCGGACACCCAGGCGGGCCCACAAGTCAGAAGCTCCAACGGCTAGAATCCAACGGCAGTGATGACGTGGCAGGGGCACCGGACTGTCCGGTGTGCACCGGACTGTCCGGTGCGCCATCGAGCAGACGCCTCCAGCCAACGGTCACTTTTGGTGGTTGGGGCTATAAATACCCCAACCACCCCACCATTCATTGCATCCAAGTTTTCCACTTCTCAACTACTACAAGAGCTCTAGGCATTCAATTCTAGACACATTCAAAGAGATCAAATCCTCTCCAATTCCACACAAAACCCTAGTGACTAGAGAGAGTGATTTGCCGTGTTCATTTGAGCTCTTGCGCTTGGATTGCTTCTTTTCTTTCTCACTTGTTCTTGAGATCACAACTCCATTGTAATCAAGGCAAGAGGCACCAATTGTGTGGTGGCCCTTGCGGGGAAATTTTGTTACCGGCTTGGATTAGAGAAGAGAAGCTCACTCGGTCCGTGGGACCGTTTGAGAGAGGGAAGGGTTGAAAGAGACCCGGCCTTTGTGGCCTCCTCAACGGGGAGTAGGTTTGCAAGAACCGAACCTCGGTAAAACAAATCTCCGTGTCTCATTTGCTTATTCGCTTGGGATTTGTTTTGCGCCCTCTCTTGCGGACTCATTTATTATTACTAACACTAACCCCGGCTTGTAGTTGTGTTTATATTTGTAAATTTCAGTTTCGCCCTATTCACCCCCCCTCTAGGCGACTATCATGCTGCCTCCTCGGGGCTTCGGGGACGCCGCCGCTTGCCCGCACAAGGGCCTCGCTGCGGATCGAGGAACCTCCGCCACCGCGCGTCGAGGTAATGGAGTTGCGGCCACCGGCCTGGGATCCGTCATCGCCGCACAAGGGCGCTGCCGCCGCTCGCCCTCTGGATCGAGGGCCGCCACCGCCGGCCTGGAAACCGCCGCCACCGCATGTCGAGGTCGGGGAGCCACGGCCACCGCAGCCACTGGCCGGGGTCCGCCGCGCGTACGCTATCGGGCAACCGCCGTCGCTAATGAATCGAGATGGGGCATCAAAAATTAAACCCTAGCACTCCGGGTCCTATTTTATAGACGTCCGGATGTGGTCCGGCTCGACCGGATTGCACTGTCTGGGCCAGGCTTCCTTTAGTTATTGGAAGCCCAGGGCTCCTAATATACAATCTACAATCTCTATATATATATATATATATATATATATATATATATATATATATATATATATATATATATATATATATATATATATATATATATATATATATATATATATATATATATATGTATATATATATATATAGACAGGATAACTGAAGAATGAATATATTCAGTTCCTGCCACATGAATTTGAACAATTGAGGCGGCCAGGCAGAAACAAACCACCCAACAGGCAGCTTTCAGCAAAATTACAGATCTCCTCTGATTCTCTGAAGATGACAAGCATAAACAACACACATTGTACAACCCCGGGGATACTACATGGCTCAGCGGAAGACTTAGAAAACTTGGGCGACTTTACTTGCAAGCACACGCTCCCGTTTCTCGATGTAGTCGTAGGGGAACCAACCAGCTTTCCCCCTGCATTCACCTTCGGCCCATCCATTGTTCGACACCTGATTAGGAAAGGGTTTTTTATGTAAATTCGGTAATCAAGTTCGGGTACAATGTGAAATGTGATTGAGATACTCATGAAATGGGCAACCAATATGTGTGAAGCTGGCCGCAGCATAACATGACTACATGAGCAATTCGTAAATGACGTGTAAGAGAAATCTGAAAGCACTACCTTTCGGACCACTATGTAGTCACCAGTTGAAAGGTTGAGCTCGGTATCGCTTTCGGCTTGGTATGACTGGATTGCCTACCGAAGAAAAATGACAACAAATATGTAGATTATTATATGGGTAAAAATCAAGAGCTAGCGCCTGGCAGCTACGAACTTGTGCAATGTGACGAAACAAGTTACCTCAGCCAAGAAATACTCCACAGTCTCGACCAATTCTGCAACTGTATTTCTCATGAATATACCATTGACTTCTTCATATGCAGGCGGTGGAGGCATGGAACTCTCAACCACCGGAGGTGCTCCTTCGATTCTTTGGCGCTCAGATACCATCTAGAAAAAAAATAAGAAAGCTCAATCAAGATAACATAACCGACCAGATTTTTCTCGAAGTTGTAAACTTTCTTTAGCACAATGGGCAAGGATGGAAAGGATGTGGATGTGAAACCATCAGACCTCTCTCTCAAGTTGATCAAGAATTTGTAGGACCTTTTGGTGGTAGTTTCTCTCTGATTCAACCTTCAATTAAGTCCACAAATGTTATGAGACACAATAGACAACTTCAAGACAAACAAACAAAAAGTCAAGTGGCCCAAATCACCCAACTAGACAAATAATGTACCAATGCAATAAGACGCTGCAAGGTCAATCTTTGCTGTTGGGCCTCAACGGCAGTCATTGCTGCAACAGCTTCTTTGCCCAATACCCCCATATTCGATTTCAACTCTTGCAGCTTTGACTCAGCTGCTTCTAGCCTTGAAACCATATCACTATTTCCAGACGCCTCTCTTAGTTTCATTTGGCGCTTCGAAACTTCAATAGCCTGCAGAACTCAAAAACCAACTCTCTCAGTTCATCACAGGAACAAAAAAAAAGAACTATATAGTATGCCTAAGTGGCTTCAAGTTATAGAACTAAAAAGCTTTGTGAATAAAATGGGAAACGCAAGTGGCTGAGCAATATTTGGAAAGAAGAATAAGTGGAGAAAAAAATTCTCAACAATGTAATTTCAAGAAGGGGCGAGGGTCTGGTTCGATTATCACTGCACATTTAAAACCAAATCTGACTGGGCCATTGCAGAGTGGGCGGTGATGGCCCGCTAGCGATAGGGGGCTAGGGTTCGGGGATTTTCTCAGCCGAGATCATGTTTTAGTCTCTTCTTAATATATTACCGGGAGGACGGTCTTTCCCTCCCTGGCCGAGTAAAACCAAATCTGAAAATGATATTGATTAGTAAGTTATCAACATAACTACTTGCTACACCAATTGATTATTTTAGTCATGTCTCAAGTGCTCAACTACTTCATCTGGTCTCAGTGCAACAGAGAACAGACTAAAAGCTCAGCTGAAAACAGAACACACAGTTTTGAATTCTAGCACAGGTGTACCAAAAAAAGAAAAGAAAGTTACACCCATGCATCAAATATGGCACTAGTCAGATTACTCATATGTCATATCCTAAAATAAGATGCCTTGATTCTAAATGTTTTATCAGTTAAGTTAACTATGAGAAACTTAAGGTGTACCATGCAATGTTATCTAGTCATCTGATTAATCGTCCGGGCGGGTCCCCAACACTCGACTCGGCACTCCGGCTCGACCAGAGATCAGAAACCTGGTAACCTAAGTAATCATCTGACTAGCTGTTTTGGCCGACTAAACTTACTGGGCTAGCTGCTTGGCTCAAGCCCAATAGGATTTCTCTCCTGTACCTCCCACTCATACTCCCTCACCTCCTCACCCCGTGAGATACCTGAAGCACAAGCCGCCACCCTGTGTGACGGCTACTAGCCGCCTCTGAAGCCATTCATGTGGTCCTGCCATGCTGGAGCTGCATTTCTTCTCATCCTCCCTTCTAGTTCCAGCTGCCGTGCGCCCATGGCTCCTCTCTCCTGATGCTGCCTCTCTTCCTTGCTGTAGCCATCAGTGCACAGGACACAGGGAATCTCATGGGGCGTGCAAGTTGCAGGGATCCATGGAAGCTTGTGGACTGACAGGCCACAGAGGAAGCTTGCTGATTCTCTTCTCCACCTGAGCTATGTCAATCCAAGTCCAAGGGAGCACGAAGATGAACTCCTCCAGATGTGAGTCATTGCTGGGTCCTGTGTTTTCAAGTCTTCCGACTAATCGCGATTAGTCGAGCTAGTCGGTAATCGGTTTAGGGTGGCCGATTAGGGAAGCCAACCCGATCAGAACACCTGATCGCCCTGGTCGTCCGACTAGTCGACGACTAGGGACGATTAGTCACTCGATCAGGCGCTTCTGAGCGACCAGGGTCCGAACCTGTAAAAAATTTTGTGGGCTTTTTTTGGGGGCAGCCCAGAAATGCAGCAACTACAGTTCAAGACATACGTGAAGAAGATGACAATTCTTCTGCTGAAGATGAACAACAAGAACAAGAGGCAGCAAGACAAATAAACGATGATGAAGGTGAACATGAATCAGGTGGAAGGAGAGCTGCTGCTGTTGATGAATTTCAGTTGGATGAAGATCTTTAGGCCACTGGTAGTGTGGTAGTAAGTGTTTCTTTGTTATTTTGAACACCTGCATTACTTTTGGATGAACAAATATCTTTTCTTAAATGAGTATTGCAGAATTCATGTCATGTTTACACTTTATATATAGTTATATATTATGTTATATACTCTATACTATGTTATATATTCTATACATATATGGTCTAATATACCATATATATACTCTATACATATGTCCTGGATAAACAGGACGACCACTGTCGACCAGAGGTCGATTAGTCGACCTAGTCGTTGACTAATCGAGATTAGTCACCTAGTCGGACCCCTAGGTCGACCAGCTGGTCGCTCGACCAGAAAACATAGGCTGGGTCACACTCACAGCTCTTTCCTCTGCACTCTGCTGCAATACTGCTTTGATGCTTGATTTATATTATATAAGTAATATAGTATGTGGTATGTATCCCTAAACATATGTCCTGATATGTACAAAATGATTATATAGACGACTAGACCGACCAAGGTTGATTAGTTGGCCTGGTCGTTGACTGATCGCCATTAGTCGCCTGGTCAGTAACATCGTGATTAGTGACAACTAGCCGATTAATAACCTTGCTACCATGTATATTTGAGTTAGTAAGATTCATGTAAATACTGCTTGGCACCAGAAACAAAAGTGACAATGAATATGCCCCCTTGTTAATAAAGAGATACAAAGACAAAAGGTAAAGGTAAACTCATTATGCAATAGTGTAATACATAGTGAAATCACCTGCGCTTCAGCTTCTTGACGCATTCTGTCGTACCTTTGAGCAAGGTGGCGAGCATCCTCCAAAGGAGCTCCCATAACCATAGCCCTCAGAGGTTCTGCAACCTGATGTCAGTTCGCTTCACTTAAAACAAGCTTTGTCCGGGTTTGATTGTTAGAAAAAAATGTACGAAGTATGAAAGGATATTATGGCACTTACGGGTAAAATTTGGACTCTCATTAAACATAAGAACAAGAAATTAAGAAAAGGTCCTAAAACTGACACTATCAATCCTCTTCAGTATTTAACTGTTGACTGGTAGTTTCAATCCACTACAAGTATTTAACCGTTGCAAGTTCTAGATGCACTTACATAACATGAGCAATTTACATGGTATTTAATTAGAACAAATCACCCTAACATATATTACTATCCTATCAGTACATCACAAATTAGGAATTGTTCCAAGTGTAATGTGGAACACATATATGGCTCATATTCCATAATCCAGTGCATTCATACATCACGGGTATAAAGGCAACAATGACTAATACCTGTGTGCCAAGGGCTTTCAGCAGGTTACCCCTTTCCTTTTCCATCATGGATCGTGCCTTAGCAAAACTTAACGCCGCCTTCGACAGTGTGCTTCCACTGCTACAAGTGTTCTCGGTGCCGTACTTCTTGCCATCCTCACATAACTTGTTCCCTGAACAACACAAAGCACATTACACTAACAATTCCGAATTCAAATTTCATGTGTTCAATAAAAGAGACACGGGAGTTCAGCTGTCCACCGATTTCGACTTGCTTCGACCCCGTGACGATGTAGCCCTCGACGCCCCGAACTATATCCCTTTGGAAGTGCTGGGAGGAACGACAAGGCGACACATTATGTAAGCAGATTCAGATCCTAGACGGAGTTTTAAGTACCAAGCAAGGACAGCAACGAGGGGATCATCCGCCACTTAAATTACCTTGGCGGCGCGCGTGGAGATGTAGAGCTTCTCGAGCTTGGAGTGCTGTTGCGCCTCGGCCTCGTTCGCGAACACGCCGTCTGCGCCGTACCCGCCCCCGAACTGCTTCATCACCGCCTGCGGAACAGGACACGTGCGGCCGCGAGCACGGAGGCGGCATCAGTGATCAATAACAAACCTAGAGACGACAACCAGATCTCGAAGGAGCCGCGTTAAAAGAACGGGCGGGAGCCGGACGGTGCGAGCCCGCGGCCGGGTCGCGGAGGAACGGATGGCGGAGATCTTGAGAAAGGGGCGGCGTGGCACGCTCACCTGCTGCTGCCGAGCCACCTGCTCCCGGAACTTTGAGGCCTGCTTCCGGATGGCCTCCATTTGGCCGGTGGCGAATGGCGATCGAGAGGGTGTGGTCGGTGGCAGGAAGCGATGGAGAGGGTGTGACCAGTGGCAAACGGGGTCGGGATGGAATGCAGCGGGGGACGATGAGAGATCTGAACCAGGGAGGAGGAGAAGGATGGAGAGATGGCGTCAGGGTCAGGCTCCCGCTCCGGCGTTCTTTCTCTTTCAGTCCTTTTTTTGTTGTTGTTTTTTGCTTTTTGAAGCAAGGGATCGGGGCGGAGTTCGGGTGCCTGAGATGGCCGGAAGTCGGACGGCGCCGGCTCTGGTGACGGAGGTGGTACTGATGCAGTAAATAGTAATGCTGTCCGGAGTGCCCGTTTACCTGTACTTCGCGTGAATGTGTACCTGCACCTGCACACGCCACACGGTCATATTTTCCCCGTACTATCTGATTGGTTGGCCGTTTAAGAGGATGTTTGAATGCACTAAAACTAATAGTTAGTTGGCTAAAATTTATTAGTGTAATTAGCTAGCTAACAAATAACTATTAACAAATTTACTAAAAATAGCTAATAGTTAAACTAATTTTAGCTAGCGGTGTTTGGATGTCTCAACTAATTTTAGTGGCTAACTATTAGTTTTAGTGCATTCAAACACCCCCTAAGTTTGAGGTCCGGCTCGAGATGGCATGCAGTTGAACCAGTATCTTTTCCTTACGTGACCATTGTTGTCTATACTATACTTAAAGCATCAGTTGCACCAGTTTCAACGGTCGTCATGCGTCATTTTTTACAAATAACCCCTCACAGCTATTCAAATTAATCCGGTGCACGTTTATAGATGCCAAACGACGCCCGACACGGGCTAGATGCACGCGGGCCACAACTATGGCACAGGCACGTCATGCCGGCCTGCTAACTGTGTCGGGCCAGCCCGTTAGCCCGTCGATTCATTTAATTAAATCAGCGTAACGACGCCCGACACGGGCTAGATGCACGCGGACCACAACTATGGCACAGGCACGTCATGCCGGCCCGCTAACTGTGTCGGGCCAGCCCGTCGATCCATTTAATTAAATCAGCGTAAAATGTTAAAAACGGTGCAGGAGGGCAGGAGACACTGGGTGAAACTGTCTAACCAGTAGAACATCACGCTAAAATATTTTTAATATTGAATATAAATTGTATATAGGTATATACGTTTTTTTGTAAAATAAAAAAATAATTGTGTCGGGCCGGGCGAGCACTACGGGCCGAGGCTACAACCCAAGCACGGCACGACGTTCTTGGCTCTTGCAAGTATTAGGTCGTTTCTGAGACCACATTGGCGCAATGGACTACATGTTGTTTAAGGTTGCTGAATTGGATGGAGCAGCAATGATTTGTCACACTAACAGCAAAATGAAAGGTTATTTGTTGGTTTTAAACGTTAGTAATTGCTACGAGGTAGCATAATTTATATAGAACGCATCCAGTTTTTATTGATGTCTGACTTTAGCAATCACTCCATATTTTGATCTATCTTTTTTATAACTTTGACTTCATGAGACTTAATTTAGAAACTTGATCTCACAAACTTTCTCTTATTTGGTCTATGTATGATTGTCGGTGTTTCGAGACAGGGTCTCTAAGCCGACGAGTGAGTGTGTTGCGTGCCCCAGCCCAGATGGGTCGAGCGCGTGGGCGAGCGCGAAGGGGGGAGAGGCGAGGTGGCCGGAGTCGGGCGTGAGAGAGGTGGAAGTCCCGCGGCCTTCGTGTTCGTCCCGCGCCTAGGTCGGGTGCGCTTGCAGTAGGGGGGTTACAAGCGTCCACGCGGGTGAGGGAAGCGAGCGGCCCCAAGAGAGCGCCTGTCCCGTCCTCGGTCCCGCGCGGCCAACCTTCTCTAAGAAGGCCCTGGTCCTCCCTTTTATAGTCGTAAGGAGAGGACCCAGGTGTACAATGGGGGTGTAGCAGAGTGCTACGTGTCTAGCGGAGAGAGAGCTAGCGCCCTAGGTACATGCCAATGTGGCAGCCGGAGAGGTCTTGGCACCTTGCTGGCGTGATGTCGTGGCTGTCGGAGGAGCGACGGAGCCTGGCGGAGGGACAGCTGTTGGAGCGGTCGAGTCCTTGCTGACGTCGCCCTGCTTCCGTAAGAGAGCTGAGGGCCGCCGTCGTCACAGAGCTCGTGGAGCGCCATCATTGCCCATCCGGCGGAGCTGGCCGGATGGGACGCCGGTCTTGTTCTCCATGACCCGAGTCGATTCGGGGTAGGACGATGATGGTGCTTCCTGTTGACGTGGCGGGCCTGTGCCCTAGGCAGGGCGACGTGGGGGCTCCTCCGAGGCCGAGGTCGAGTCTGTCTTCCGTTGCCGAGGCCGAGCCCGAGCCCCCGGGTCGGGCGAGGCGGAGATCGTTTGGCCGAGGCCAGGGCGGAGTCCGAGCCCTGGGGTCGGGCGAGGCGGAGTTTCGTCGTCTTCCGGGTCTTAGCCCGAGTCTGAGCCCTAGGGTCGGGCGGAGCGGAGTTCGTCGTCTTCCGGGTCTTAGCCCGAGTCCGAGCCCTGGGGTCGGGCGGAGCGGAGTTCGCCGTCTTCCGGGTCTTAGCCCGAGTCCGAGCCCTGGGGTCGGGTGGAGCGGAGTTCGCCGTCTTCCGGGTCTTAGCCCGAGTCCGAGCCCTGGGGTCGGGCGGAGCGGAGTTCGCCGTCTTCCGGGTCTTAGCCCGAGTCCGAGCCCTGGGGTCGGGCGGAGCGGAGTTCGCCGTCTTCCGGGTCTTAGCCCGAGTCCGAGCCCTGGGGTCGGGCGGAGCGGAGTTCGCTATGGCGCCTTTGGCAAGGCCTGACTGCCTGTCAGACTCACTCTGTCGAGTGGCACTGCAGTCGGAGTGGCGCAGGCGGCGCTGTCCTTCTGTCAGATTGGTCAGTGGAGCGGTGGAGTGACGGCGGTCACTTCGGCTCTGCCGGGGGGCGCGTGTCAGGATAAAGGTGTCAGGCCACCTTTGCGTTAAATGCTCCTGCAACTTGGTCAGTCGGTGTGGCGATTTAGTCAGGGTTGCTTCTGAGCGAGGCCAAGGCCTCGGGCGAGCCGGTGGTGTGTCCGCCGTTAAAAGGGGGGCCTCGGGCGAGACGGAAGTCTCTCGAGGTCGGCTGCCCTCGGTCGAGGCTAGGCTCGGGTGAAGCGTGATCGAGTCACTCGTGTGGACTGATCCCTGACTTAATCGTACCCATCAGGCCTTTGCAGCTTTATGCTGATGGGGGTTACCAGCTGAGAATTAGGCGTCTTGAGGGTACCCCTAATTATGGTCCCCGACAGTAGCCCCCGAGCCTCGAAGGGAGTGTTAGCACTCGCTTGGAGGCTCTCGTCGCACTTTTTTGCAAGGGGACCAGCCTTTCTCGGTTGCATTTTGTTCCGGTGGGTGCGCGCGAGCGCACCCGCCGGGTGTAGCCCCCGAGGCCTCGGAGGAGTGGTTATACTCCTTCGAGGTCTTAATGCCTTGCGTAATGTTTCGGTTGGTCTGGTCGTTCCCTCATGCGAACTGGTCGTAGCCCGGGTGCACGGTCGGGGCCCAAGCTCTCGGGCTGGTATGTTGACGCTGTCAACGGTTTGGCCGGAGCCGGTTTTGCGAGAGCAGCCCCCGAGCCTCTGCACAGGGCGAGAGGACGATCAGGGACAGACTCAGCTTTTTTACATACGCCCCTACGTCGCCTTTCCGCAAGGAGGAGGGGGGAGAGCGCCATGTTACCCTCGATGGGCACCGAACATGGTGTCTCCGGTGAGCTGCAAGCGGGTAATCCGAGTGGACATCCGTGCCCCGTTCGTTGGGGGTCGGCTAGGGGCCCAGAGGCACGCCCAAAAGTACCTGCGGGTGATTTGCCGGACCCGGTCCCCTGGCGACGGGGTCCGAGGGCTCGATGCCTCCCTCCGATGGGATTTCGTTACAAGATCGTTCCCGCTGGTCTCGGAAATGTCCTAGGGTACCTCGGGAGCGCAGCCCGAGCCTCGGTTATGTATCGAACGTACCCCTGGTCATCCCTCGCTCGGTGTCTGAGGCGACTGTGAACCCTTCGGGGGCCAGCCTTCGAACCCCTGATCAGTAATGGGCGCGGAGCCCGAGTAGCCTGAGGCGGCCATGGAACCCTTCGGGGGGCTGGCCTTCGAACCCCTGACCAGTAGTGGGTGTCGGGCCCACGCGATCTGAGGCGACTGTTGAACCCTTCGGAGGGCCAGTCTTCGAACCCCTGATCAGTAGGGGGGCTCGGAGCCCGGTTCCTTCGCGGAGAAGGATCCTTTTCGGGGTATCCCCCTTTCCCGGTCCCTGTTGCAAGAGATAGAGAAAGAGGAAAAAGGAAAAGGATACGAAATCGAACGACGTGGCGTACCTTTTTTGACGCGGTTATTACGGCGAAGGCGAAGCGTCGCGCGCTTCTCCCGCCAGAGGCGCCGCGTGTCCCGCCGTGGAGTTAATGCGACGGGGCGAGTGGTTGGCGGGGCGGCCGTTGCGCGTGCGCGATCCGTTCGAGGAACGGGTCACGGGTGCACCGTCTTCACGCCGTGGGAGGAGGCTCTCTTGCTGTCCCAGGATGGGACGTGAGCCCGGCTGACGACGTGACTGCTGCGCTCGCCCGCCTGCCACCGCCATTACTGCCGGCCCACTTTCGGCCGCTTTGACCAACGCGCCAGGCTGGCGCTGCTGGGTCGTGCGCTGGGTCGCCTCGAGTCGCGGCATAGGCTCCGCAACCGAAGATGTGCGATGGTGGCACAAGTGGCGGTGCGGTTGCTTGCATGCAGCAACTGGCGCGCCGGTTGCTTGACGCGTGGGCCTGGGCTTCCAAGCTGGCGTGTCAGAAGTCAGAGAAGCGCGTCCACCTGGCGCGGTTGCATGCCGCCTGCATGGCTGCCCGCCCCTTCCGCCCGTTGGTCTGGGCAAAAGTGGGGGGTCGCTTGTAACCGCTGGGCGGTCGTGCGCACCACGCGCGGCGGTTTGGCTTCTTCTGCCCTGAGCCGGTTTGCATGATATGTGGGACCCAGCCCCCGAGTCGCAGGGGAGGGCCTTGGAGCGTGTTGGAGAAGACTTAGCCCGTGGCGTCTGGGGGCGCACGTAGGGAGAGTTGCCTTTAAAAGGAGGGAGACTCCTTTCAGAAGGCAACCATGTCTTCTTCCTCCCTTATGCGTCGCGTCTTTCCATCTTCCAAGCCCCCGGATGGGGGGTACCCGCCGTCTTTCCGCCTCCTCGTTGGAGGAACGCAACTCCATGGGAGTTGGTACCTCTCAGCCATCGTTCGGCTTCAAGGATTTTCATCATGCAGCCCGGCTGCACCCCCCCACCGGCGGTCACCCGAGATGGCGACCTCCGGCTTGATGGTGGGGGAAAGCGAGCCGGGCTGCGGCCTCTGCCCCTCCCTCAGCCTCAAGGATTTTCATCACCAGGGCTGGGGAGGGGAGTGCGCCGAGTTGAGGTCGGCCCCCGCGTGGGCGGCGGCCCGCTCCTTCACTCAGTGATGGGGGGAGGAGCGGTTGTTGTCCGTGGCGCTGGCAGCTGCAGCGTGCCCGGTCTTCAGACGCGAGTGGCTTCGGAGCCGCTCGCGGCGCCGGCGTCCGCCACGGCAGCTGGAAGAGGTTCTTCCGCCGGCGCGATAGCCGGGCCGGCCACGGACTGACCTCCAACTCTACGGCCTTCTGCCCGTCCTTGCCTCACGAGTTTTGGCGTGGGCGGGGGCCTCCTGGCAGCAGCATCCGCCCTGAGGTCAGTGCTGCCGCTGTTCGACCCCCCGGAGCAGAAGTCGTCGTCGTCGCCGCTGCTGGAGCAGGTGACAGCGCGCCGTTCGTCGGCCTTCCGTTGCTCCGCAGGCCTTCCCCCTCGGAGTGGGGTTGTTCGTACCTGCGGAGGGGGAACCGGAGTTCCGTTTGTAATGGCATCTCGAATGCCGGTGTGTTTGTTCATTGCGGCTGTCGGGGCCTGAACATGTATGTAATTTTGGCACGGAGCCGTGTTTTTTTTCTCGTTTTTGAGCACTAAGTCTCGCCTGTTGATTATCTGAACCGCTTTACCAAGCATGGGTCGCCCCGTGTCAAGGTGACGAATGAGGTATTCGTATCCCGGAGGCGTAGGAATCCCTCGGCTCGATCGGCCTTGTTGTCTGGGGCTCCTCTAGCTTAGTTCAAGAGACCCCTCGGCCGCTCTTCGATGAGCCGAGGCCAGGGGTAGCGATATCAGTATGAACAGAGGCGGAGTTGGCTCGAGAATGGGAACCTGGTTGGCCGGAGCCTAGCCGGGTTGTCCGTCAGCGGAGCCGACGCCGGAGTCGATCAGCCGAGGCCTCGGGTCGGGCTGGCGCCCTTGGAAGATGCTTGGCCGAGGCCTCAGGGGTAACCGGCCGAGCCGCCTGCTCGGGCCGGATTCCCGGAGAAGTCCTTGATCGCGCTGCCGTCCGAGGCTGGGTCGGACTTTGCTGAAGACGTCGTCGATGCCGAGGGTGCTACGGCTCCCTTCAGCGTGAAGACCCGAGCCTGCAGGATCAGATCGTCTTGTAGCGTGTGCCTTCTGCGGCCGCCGAGGCCAGAAAAAACACACCCTCGCCGTGCTTGCAAAGCTGCGTCCTTTTTCCTCTTGTTTCGAGCATCTGGACTCTCTGTCGGTAACAGGGATGTTTGTGTGAGCGAGAGTTGCTTCTCGTGGAAGGGACGAGTGAGGTATCCGTATCCCAGAGGCGTGGGAGTCCCTCGGCTCGGTCGGCTTTGCCGCTTACGCGTACTTTCACCCGTCCATGAGGCCCTGTCCCCGACTTAGTCGAGAAAGCTTGAAGGACTGCTTCGACAGGAGAGCTTCCGAACGTGAAGACTTGTTCGGTCCACGGAGTCGCTTTATCCGAACGCGAGTTACTTATCGCAGAAGGTGATGAGTGAGGTATCCGTATCCCGGAGGCGTAGGAGTCCCTCGGCTCGGTCAGCCTTGGCTGCTTACGTGTACTCCGTCGTTTCCAGGATCCGCTTTCCGAAGTAGTCAAGAAGCACGAAAGAAATCCTGCTAAAAAGAGATCCTTTTTCGAGGAAAAATTCGACGCAGAGGGGGTCTCCCCCCTTTTAGCCCCCGAGGGAGGGTCGGGCTTTGCCGAGGCTAGGCCGACCCTTCCTTGACGACTAAACTTTGCGTAGGTGCGAGGTATATGAACAACTTGGAAACATCTTAAGGGTAGAAGCGACGTAGCTGTTTGATGTTCCAGGCGTTGCCGTAGATCTCGCCTTGATTGTTGGCCAGCTTGTATGTTCCGGGCTTCAGAACTTTGGCGATGACGAACGGCCCCTCCCAGGGGGGGCGTGAGTTTGTGCCTTCCCCGGGCGTCTTGCCGTAGTCGAAGCACCAGATCGCCCACCTGGAGGTCTCGGGACCGGACCCCTCGGTCGTGGTAGCGTCGCAGGGACTGCTGGTACTGCGCCGAGTGTAGTAAGGCCCTGTCCCGAGCCTCCTCCAGCTGGTCCAGCCAGTCTTCTCGGCTAGCTTGGTTGCTTTGGTCGGTGTAGGCCCTCGTCCTCGGGGAGCCGTATTCCAGGTCAGTGGGCAAGATGGCTTCGCCCCCGTAGACCAGGAAAAACGGCGTGAAACCCGTGGCACGACTCGACGTCGTCCTTAGGCTCCAGACCACCGAGGGGAGTTCCTTCATCCATCGCTTGCCGAACTTGTTGAGGTCGTTGTAGATCCGAGGCTTGAGCCCTTGTAGAATCATGCCGTTGGCACGCTCTACTTGCCCATTCGACATGGGATGAGCCACGGCGGCCCAGTCCACCCGGATATGGTGATCCTCGCAAAAATCCAAGAATTTTTTGCCGGTGAACTGGGTACCGTTGTCGGTGATGATGGAGTTTGGGACCCCGAAGCGATGGATGATGTTGGTGAAGAACGCCACCGCCTGCTCGGACCTGATGCTGTTCAGGGGTCGGACCTCGATCCACTTAGAGAATTTGTCGATGGCGACCAGCAGGTGCGTGTAGCCCCCGGGCGCCTTCTGCAAGGGACCGACGAGGTCTAGACCCCATACAACGAAAGGCCAGGTGATGGGTATCGTCTGCAGAGCCTGAGCGGGCAGGTGGGTCTGCTTCGCATAGAATTGGCACCCTTCGCAGGTGCGGACAATTCTAGTGGCGTCAACCACCGCCGTTGGCCAGTAGAAGCCTTGCCGGAAAGCATTCCCGACAAGGGCTCGAGGCGCTGCGTGATGGCCGCAAGCCCCCGAGTGTATTTCTTGCAGTAGTTCCTGACCTTCGGCGATGGAGATGCATCGCTGGAGGATGCCCGAGGGGCTGCGATGGTAGAGCTCCTCTTCATCACCCAGCAAGACGAACGACTTGGCGCGTCGCGCTACCCGCCGAGCCTCGACTTGGTCGGGGGGTAGCTCTCCTCGACGGAGATATTGCAGGTACGGGGCCTGCCAATCTCGATCAGGCGTGGCCCCGCTCTGCTCTTCCTCGACGTCCAGTGTCTCGCCCTCGGGGGCCGAGGGTACCTCGGGCTGAGCCGAGGGCGCCTCGGCCTGAGCCGAGGGTGCCTCGGGCTCGGGCGCGTCGTCGATCTTGACAGAGGGTCGATGCAGATCCCGGGAGAAGACGTCCGGGGGGACCGTCGTTCGCCCCGAGGCTATTTTAGCCAGCTCGTCTGCGGTTTCGTTGTAGCGCCGAGCGATGTGGTTGAGCTCGAGCCCGAAGAACTTGTCTTCCAGGCGCCGAACCTCATCGCAGTAGGCCTCCATCTTCGGGTCACGGCAGTGGGAGTTCTTCATGACTTGGTCGATGATGAGCTGCGAATCACCGCGGGCGTCGAGGCGTCTGACCCCTAGCTCGATGGCGATCCGCAACCCGTTGACCAGAGCTTCGTACTCGGCCACATTGTTGGACGCCGGGAAATGGAGGCGCAGCACGTAGCGCAGGTGCTTTCCAAGGGGCGAGATGAAGAGCAGGCCCGCGCCGGCTCCTGTCTTCATCAGCGACCCGTCGAAAAACATGGTCCAGAGCTCCGGTTGGATCGGAGCCGTCGGCAACTGGGTGTCGACCCATTCGGCCACGAAGTCCGCCAACACCTGGGACTTGATGGCCTTCCGAGGGGCGAACGAGATCGTTTCGCCCATGATTTCCACCGCCCACTTTGCGATCCTGCCCGAGGCCTCTCGGCACTGGATGATCTCCCCCAGGGGGAAGGATGACACCACAGTTACCGGATGAGACTCGAAGTAGTGTCGTAACTTCCGCCTTGTCAGGATCACAACATACAGCAGCTTTTGAACTTGTGGGTAGCGGATCTTGGTCTCGGACAGCACTTCGCTGACGAAGTAGACCGGTCTCTGAATGGGCAATGCATGCCCTTCCTCTCGCCTCTCGACCACAATCGCGGCGCTAACCACCTGAGTGGTCGCGGCGACGTAGACCAAGAGGGTTTCTCCATCCGCCGGGGGCACCAAGACAGGCGCCTTTGTAAGGAGCGCCTTCAGGTTCCCGAGGGCTTCCTCGGCCTCAGGGGTCCAAGCGAAACACTCGGCCTTCCTTAAGAGGCGGTACAGAGGCAGACCTCTTTCGCCGAGGCGTGAGATGAAGCGGCTCAGGGCCGCGAGGCATCCCATGACCCTCTGTACACCTTTTAAGTCCTTGATGGGTCCCATGCTGGTGATGGCCGCGATCTTCTCCGGGTTGGCTTCAATGCCTCGCTCGGAGACGACGAACCCCAGGAGCATGCCCCGGGGCACCCCGAAGACACACTTCTCAGGATTGAGCTTGACTCCTTTCGCCTTGAGACATCGGAATGTCACTTCAAGGTCGGAGAGGAGGTCGGAAGCCTTCCTTGTCTTGACTACGATGTCATCGACGTAGGCCTCGACTGTGCGACCGATGTGTTCGCCGAACACATGGTTCATGCACCGCTGGTACGTCGCGCCCGCATTCCTCAAACCGAATGGCATGGTGACATAGCAGTACATGCCGAACGGCGTGATGAAAGAAGTCGCGAGCTGGTCGGACTCTTTCATCCGGATCTGGTGATACCCTGAGTAGGCATCGAGGAAGGACAGGGTTTCGCACCCAGCGGTGGAATCCACGATTTGATCGATGCGAGGCAGAGGGTAGGGAACCTTCGGACATGCTTTGTTGAGACCAGTGTAGTCTACACACATCCGCCATTTCCCCCCTTTCTTCCTCACAAGCACAGGGTTGGCAAGCCATTCGGGATGGAATACCTCTTTGATGAACCCTGCTGCCATTAGCTTGTGGATCTCTTCGCCAATCACTCTGCGCTTCTCCTCGTCGAATCGGCGCAGAGGCTGCCTGACGGGTCGGGCTCCGGCCCGAATATCCAGCGAGTGCTCGGCGACATCCCTCGGTATGCCGGGCATGTCCGAGGGACTCCACGCAAAGACGTCGGCGTTTGCGCGGAGAAAGTCGACGAGCACTGCTTCCTATTTGGGGTCGAGCCCGGAACCGATCCGGATCTGCTTGGTGGTGTCGCCACTGGGGTCAAGAGGGACGACCTTAACCGTCTCCGCTGGCTCGAAGTTGCCGGCATGGCGCTTCACGTCTGGCACCTCCTTGGAGAGGTTCTGCAGGTCGGCGATGAGGGCCTCGGACTCGGCGAGGGCCTCGGCGTACTCCACGCACTCCACGTCGCATTCGAACGCGTGTTTGTACGTGGGGCCGACGGTGATGACCCCGTTGGGGCCCGGCATCTTGAGCTTCAGGTAGGTGTAGTTGGGGACGGGCATGAACTTCACGTAGCATGGCCTCCCTAGTACGGCGTGGTAGGTTCCTCGGAACCCGACCACCTCGAACGTCAGGGTCTCCCTTCGGAAGTTGGAGGGCGTCCCGAAGCAGACGGGGAGGTCGAGTCGTCCGAGGGGCTGGACGCGCTTCCCAGGGATGATCCCGTGGAAGGGCGCAGCGCCTGCTCGGACGGAGGACAGATCGACGCGCAGGAGCTTGAGGGTCTCGGCGTAGATGATGTTGAGGCAGCTACCCCCATCCATCAGGACCTTGGTGAGCCTGACGTTGCCGACAACGGGGTCGACGACGAGCGGGTATTTCCCCGGGCTCGGCACATGGTCGGGGTGGTCGGCCTGGTCGAAGGTGATGGGCTTGTCGGACCAGTCAAGGTAGACTGGCGCCGCCACCTTCACCGAGCAAACCTCCCGGCGCTCTTGCTTGCGATGCCGAGCCGAGGCATTCGCCGCATGCCCTCCGTAGATCATGAAGCAGTCGCGGACCTCGGGGAATTCTCCTGCTTGGTGATCTTCGTTCTTGTCGTCGTCGCGGGCCCTGCCACCCTCGGCGGGTGGCCCGGCCTTGTGGAAGTGACGCCGAAGCATAACGCACTCCTCGAGGGTGTGCTTGACGGGCCCCTGATGGTAGGGGCACGGCTCCTTGAGCATTTTGTCGAAGAGGTTTGCACCTCCGGGGGGCTTCCGAGGGTTCTTGTACTCGGCGGCGGCGACAAGGTCCGCGTCAACGGCGTCGCGTTTCGATTGCGACTTCTTCTTGCCTTTCTTCTTGGCGCCACGCGGAGCAGACGCCTCGGGAGCCTCTTCCGATGGGCGGCCCTGGGGCTGCTTGTCCTTTCGGAAGATAGCCTCGACCGCCTCCTGGCCAGAGGCGAACTTGGTGGCGATGTCCATCAGCTCGCTCGCCCTGGTGGGGGTCTTGCGACCCAGCTTGCTCACCAGGTCGCGGCAAGTGGTGCCGGCGAGGAACGCGCCGATGACATCCGAGTCGGTGATGTTGGGCAGCTCGGTGTGCTGCTTCGAGAATCGCCGGATGTAGTCCCGGAGCGACTCCCCCGGCTGTTGCCGGCAGCTTCGAAGGTCCCAGGAATTCCCGGGGCGCACGTATGTGCCCTGGAAATTGCCAGCGAAGGCTTGGACCAAGTCGTCCCAGTTGGAGATCTGCCCCGGAGGTAGGTGCTCCAACCAGGCGCGAGCAGTGTCGGAGAGGAACAGGGGGAGGTTACGGATAATGAGGTTGTCGTCGTCCGTCCCACCCAGTTGGCAGGCCAGGCGGTAGTCCGCGAGCCACAGTTCCGGTCTCGTTTCCCCCGAGTACTTCGTGATAGTAGTCGGGGGTCGGAACCGGGTCGGGAATGGCGCCCGTCGGATGGCCCGACTGAAGGCCTGCGGACCAGGTGGTTCGGGCGAGGGACTCCGATCCTCCTCGCTGTCGTAGCGCCCCCCACGCCTGGGGTGGTAGCCTCGGCGCACCCTTTCGTCGAGGTGGGCCCGACGGTCGCGTCGATGGTGCTCGTTGCCGAGGTGGCCCGGGGCCGTAGGCGCGGTGTTACGCGTGCGCCCGGTATAGACCGAGGCTTCCCGCATGAATCGGGAAGTCGCGGCATGAGGTTCCGAGGGATATCCCTGCCTTCGGGAGGCAGTGCTCTCGGCCCGTCGGGCCGCAGCGCCTTCCAGGAGATTCTTGAGCTCTCCCTGGATTCGCCGACCCTCGGTGGTTGATGGCTCCGGCATCGCGCGGAGGAGCATCGCCGCGGCTGCCAGGTTCTGACCAACCCCGCTGGATGCGGGCGGCGGCCTGACCCTGACATCGTTGGCGACGCGGTGCTGGAGACCTTGGGGCAGGTGACGTATTTCTCCGGCCAGGGGTTGGCCCGCCCATACCTGCCCGACGTCCCGACGGATCGGCTCAAGCGCTCCTGTTCCCTCGTTGAGCCTGGCCTGCGCCTCGCGGACTTGCTCGAGTTGTGGGTCGTAACCCCCCGCCGGAGCGGGGACCACAGCTAGCTCCCGTGGGATGTCGGCGCGAGGCACCGGCCTAGGAAGATCACCATCCTCCGGCATAACGAGATGGTTGCCTTCGGAGGGATCCCCTAGCTCGATGTGGAAACATTCGCGGCTTGGGCCGCAGCTCTCGTCGTCAAGGCTGCGGCTTCCGTCGGAACAGTCGGAGAGGCAGTAGTCACATGCGGTCATGAAGTCCCGCATGGCACCGGGGTTGCCAAGTCCAGAGAAATCCCAACAGATGCTGGGATCGTCATCTTCCTCGGACCCAGAGGGCCCGTAGGTCGAGACGTCCGTCAACCGGTCCCAAGGCGACCGCATACGAAACCCCAGTGGGGTTGCACTCGCCTCAATGAGAGCGCCCGCCAAAGCGAGGTCGTTTGGCGGGTTGAGGCCGAGTCGAAATGACGTAGGATGGGAGTTAGTCGGTACCTTTTGGTCGACGAGGAGCGACGTAGTCACATCGGGGACTGGTTGCACCGTCATCCTAGGTACGAGGGCGACGTCCTGCAGGCTTTCCGCGAGCGCGCTGGCGTCGTCTTCTTGCTCGGGATCAGCGTGTCGCGGGGGGACGGCGCTTGCCTTCGTCTCGAACGCGAGGTCGACGTCCGACGTGCCTTCCGTCGGGGCGTCGGGGGCGCCGATTCGCTCGACGGCCAACGAAGCGCGGCCTCCCGCTTGGCCTTGATGGCCCCGCCTCCTCCTCCGTTGGCGGGGGAGAAAACGGAGCGAGCTCGAATGTTGTTCTTCCACCACGCGGGGAAGGTGTCGTCGATTCCGCCGCCGGCGGGCGGGTTGTCGGCCGCCATTGTCGTTGTCGCGCGGCGGTGGAAGAAGTATCATGTCGTAGCTGCCGTCGAAGGACATGAACTCAAGAGTCCCGAAACGAAGCACCGTCCCGGGCCGGAGAGGTTGCTGGAGACTGCCCATCTGGAGCTTGACGGGGAGCTGTTCGTCAGCACGCAGCAGGCCCCTACCTGGCGCGCCAACTGTCGGCGTTTCGAGACAGGGGGGTCCCTAAGCCGACGAGTGAGTGTGCTGCGTGCCCCAGCCCAGATGGGTCGAGCGCGTGGGCGAGCGCGAAGGGGGGAGAGGCGAGGTGGCCGGAGTCGGGCGTGAGAGAGGTGGAAGTCCCGCGGCCTTCGTGTTCGTCCCGCGCCCAGGTCGGGTGCGCTTGCAGTAGGGGGGTTACAAGCGTCCACGCGGGTGAGGGAAGCGAGCGGCCCCAAGAGAGCGCCTGTCCCATCCTCGGTCCTGCGCGGCCAACCTTCTCTAAGAAGGCCCTGGTCCTCCCTTTTATAGTCGTAAGGAGAGGACCCAGGTGTACAATGGGGGGTGTAGCAGAGTGCTACGTGTCTAGCGGAGAGAGAGCTAGCGCCCTAGGTACATGCCAATGTGGCAGCCGGAGAGGTCTTGGCACCTTGCTGGCGTGATGTCGTGGCTGTCGGAGGAGCGACGGAGCCTGGCGGAGGGACAGCTGTTGGAGCGGTCGAGTCCTTGCTGACGTCGCCCTGCTTCCGTAAGAGAGCTGAGGGCCGCCGTCGTCACAGAGCTCGTGGAGCGCCATCATTGCCCATCCGGCGGAGCTGGCCGGATGGGACGCCGGTCTTGTTCTCCGTGACCCGAGTCGATTCGGGGTAGGACGATGATGGTGCTTCCTGTTGACGTGGCGGGCCTGTGCCCTAGGCAGGGCGACGTGGGGGCTCCTCCGAGGCCGAGGTCGAGTCTGTCTTCCGTTGCCGAGGCCGAGCCCGAGCCCCCGGGTCGGGCGAGGCGGAGATCGTTTGGCCGAGGCCAGGGCGGAGTCCGAGCCCTGGGGTCGGGCGAGGCGGAGTTTCGTCGTCTTCCGGGTCTTAGCCCGAGTCCGAGCCCTAGGGTCGGGCGGAGCGGAGTTCGTCGTCTTCCGGGTCTTAGCCCGAGTCCGAGCCCTGGGGTCGGGCGGAGCGGAGTTCGCCGTCTTCCGGGTCTTAGCCCGAGTCCGAGCCCTGGGGTCGGGCGGAGCGGAGTTCGCCGTCTTCCGGGTCTTAGCCCGAGTCCGAGCCCTGGGGTCGGGCGGAGCGGAGTTCGCCGTCTTCCGGGTCTTAGCCCGAGTCCGAGCCCTGGGGTCGGGCGGAGCGGAGTTCGCTATGGCGCCTTTGGCAAGGCCTGACTGCCTGTCAGACTCACTCTGTCGAGTGGCACTGCAGTCGGAGTGGCGCAGGCGGCGCTGTCCTTCTGTCAGATTGGTCAGTGGAGCGGTGGAGTGACGGCGGTCACTTCGGCTCTGCCGGGGGGCGCGTGTCAGGATAAAGGTGTCAGGCCACCTTTGCGTTAAATGCTCCTGCAACTTGGTCAGTCGGTGTGGCGATTTAGTCAGGGTTGCTTCTGAGCGAGGCCAAGGCCTCGGGCGAGCCGGTGGTGTGTCCGCCGTTAAAAGGGGGGCCTCGGGCGAGACGGAAGTCTCTCGAGGTCGGCTGCCCTCGGCCGAGGCTAGGCTCGGGTGAAGCGTGATCGAGTCACTCGTGTGGACTGATCCCTGACTTAATCGTACCCATCAGGCCTTTGCAGCTTTATGTTGATGGGGTTACCAGCTGAGAATTAGGCGTCTTGAGGGTACCCCTAATTATGGTCCCCGACAATGATGAAATTATGTTATTTTATAATCTCTGTTCATTCAGTCAATCGTTGTGAACTCTCTTCTAATCGCTCACTTCATTGGCCGTGTTGTACCAAGACATATTTGTATGGAGTAAACAATAACATCAGTTAGCCAAATCAAAAAATATATTATACAGAGAGTGGAGATAATCAATAAAAAATCTTGAATTTTTTTATGGATAGTTTACGTGAGTATTGTTGTAAGCCGTCGCAACGCACGGGCAACCGACTAGTTTGGTTTTATATTTTAGTTGTATGTAGGTTGAGATGATTTTTTTTGTTTTGTTAACCATGTACATTTGACATAAAAATAATAATAAAATTATTTTAAAAAAATATTACAAGACTGGTCTAGTTTTGTTCAAAAAATGTTAAAAACACAAATATAAAATTAACTTGGTGATTAAATATCGTAATCATGAGATATAGTTACGTAATATAAAAGTCTCTTGGATTCTGTGTGAGCTGCTCTCCTCGGCTCGGCCGCGGTCGCTTGCACAGCTGGCCGGGCTCATCGGGTGCGGCTGCATATAGCTGGCCTGGCTGGGATCTATGTGCAGACATTCAATCAGGTGTACATTATACAGATAGAGCCTGAACGAGGGTGCATCCAGGGAATAAACACGCCCTATGATAAGGGGTGCTCAGAAAAGATGAAAGGTCTTGATGAATGACTTCTCGAATAGCTGCGATGGTTCGCGATAGCAAACGGATAGGCTGTGGGTAAAAGTGAAGACAGAGAGAGCAGTGTGTGCCGGTGAGGATGGTCAGCGCTCCCACTCCTAGGGTTGAAAACGGACGGAAAAAATCTCGTTCCGACCCGTACCGTTTTCTACATTTGACCCGACCGTTTCCATATTTACGGAAAAATATGGAAACAGGACGGAAACGGGAGAGAGCTTATTCCATCCGTTTTTGCGGGATCCCGTTTTTTCCGGATTGAACTCGTATTTATTCCGTATTTGACAAATATGGGACGAACCTAATATGCATTAGTATATAAATTAAATCCTCGTGTATTTAGGTGACAAATTATAGCACAATTGACCATTGTAACCACCGGCTCTTTTCAAATGACAAGTGATATAAAGTCTTAAACAACATCGGATGTAGCTAAATGTACACATTTAGCAATCAAACAACAATAGAATGATGTCTCTCTATATCTATTTGTTTTATGTTATTGTTCTACCAATCAATCACTAGTCAAACATAAATAACATTACTATTTGTATTAAATTATGAGTTTCTGTTAGTATTTCCGTTTCCGTTCGTTTTCGCAATTCCGTTTATCCCGCTCTCGTTTCTGTTCCCGACTATTCCGGACCCGATCCCGTTTCCGATGATAAAATGCGGATACGAAAACGGGAGAGGTGGTTTTCCCTCCGTTTCCGTCTGTTTTCATCCCTACCCACTCCTCCCACTGCCCCAGTAGCCACGCTGCCGCACACCGCCGACTGGTGCTGTGTCGCCGCATCTTTCCTTGCTCTCATACTACTGGACTCGAATCTGGCTCCCCGCTCCCCCCTCCACCGCATGGGCTCCAGTGCTCCTGGCCGCCACTGCTTCGCGTCTGCAGTTCACACCACCGCATGGCCCGCGCCCGCATCCGCACCGGCACGGTGGAGTAGGCGTCGAGCCGCAGAACCGCGCCCGCATCCGCACTGGCACGGTGGAGTCGACGTCGAGCCGCAGACTGAAGCTCTCTGCGCGGGTGTCTGGACAGGCGTTCACCGGATTAAGCGTTGCATAGTACATTTGCTTAGCGAACTGTAATGTTCATATGCACTTGCGCTCATCTGACAAATTCTGCATTCTGTATGCTCTTCAACATTCCTCTAAAAAATTCCCCACGTACTATTTCACCTGCCACCTAAAAAAGAAACTGCCACTTCAGATAATCAGGCTTCACTAGGTATTTAACTTAGAGTTTTACAATGTCTTGAATAGTTAATAGTACTACTGAAATTTACTCAGAATAATTAATAGTATTTTGAAATATGTTCCTTTATTTTTATCGTCCAATATACAGTGCCATACTTGATACCTTCCATGTTAAATAAACCAATGTACATTATGCATATGAAGTTCCTTTTTTTGTCTCATTGGAACCTTAGTTCATTAAAAATTAAGATAAGAACAACATAACAGATGTGCTATGTTTTATCATGTTTCATGGTACATTGGTGCCATTTCTAAACATTTTTTTATTTGATGATATGCTGTACGGACACTTTTGATTATGTGTTGCACACTGGTACTTGCCACAATTTATTATCTTATTTTGAATTTTTGCATCCAGTTTTGGTCAGATCAAAATCTGAGACAATATCGTTTTTATAGGGATGTTGAAAGGGAAAAGTGCCCTTGGGCCATTTCTAAATGTTTTGGTGATTTAGTGTCCAGCACAAGTGCCTAAGTGTCAAATGGTGGACAAAGTACAAATCGAGTATAAAGGTATGTTTCTTAGACTTAGTACATTGTTTTAGAGACTAATGTATTGTGTTTAAGTGCTGGAAACAGGAGAAATCGAATTGGAGAAGAGATGGCCTTGTTCAGCCAAAGCCAGCTCTGTCTGGGTACACCGGACTGTCCGGTGGTGCACCGGACAGTGTCTAGTGCGCCAGGCTGGCTCGGGCGAACTTGCTGCTCTCAGGAAGAAATTAACGGCGTACGACTATAATTCACCAGACTGTCCGGTGTGCACCGGACTGTCCGGTGAGCCAACGGTCGGCCACGCGATCCGCGCGGGACACGTGGTCGAGCCAACGGCTAGTAGGGGGCACCAGACAGTGTCCGGTGCGCCAACGGCTCCAAGGCGCCAACGGTCGGCTTCGCCAGATAAGGAAGGAAATCCGCACCGGACAGTGTCCGGTGGTGCACCGGACTGTCTGGTGTGCCAGACGACAGAAGGCAAGAATTGTCTTCCTGGAATGCACTCAACGGCTCCTAGCTGCCTTGGGGCTATAAAAGGGACCCCTAGGCGCATGAAGGAGGACACTAAGCATTCTCTAAGCATTCCTAAGCACTAAGACATCGATTCCGCGCTTTTGATTCCTTGCGATAGCAATTAGAGCTCTAGTTGAGTTGTGAACTCATTGAGTTGTGTTGTGAGCTCTTGTTGCGACTTGTGTGCGTGGTGTTGCTGTGATTTCTTGTCTTGAGTGTGTTGCTCATCCCTCCATTACTCCATGCTTCTTTGTGAATTTCAAGTGTAAGGGCGAGAGGCTCCAAAGTGTGGAGATTCCTCGCAAACGGGATATAGTAAAGCAAGCAAAACACTGTGGTATTCAAGTGGGTCTTTGGACCGCTTGAGAGGGGTTGATTGCAACCCTCGTCCGTTGGGACGCCACAACGTGGAGTAGGCAAGCGTTGGTCTTGGCCGAACCACGAGATAAATCACTGTGCCATCTCTGTGATTGATCTCTTGTGGTTATTGTGTTTTGTTGAGACTCCTCTCTAAGCCACTTGGCATTATTGTGCTAACGCCTAATCAAGTTTTTGTGGATTAAGTTTCAAGGTTCACAGGATCACCTATTCACCCCCCCTCTAGGTGCTCTCAATTGGTATCAGAGTCGTTCTCTTCAAGAAAGGGACTAACCGCCCGAAGAGATGGATCCTAAGGGCAAGGGGATTGTGATCAATGATAAGGAGAAGGAGTCCTTCGTCAACGAGCTGAAGGATGACAAGCCTACCGACTCGGGCTTGGGCCACAAACGCAAAGATGGGAAGAAGAAGAAGACAAGACGCATCAAGGAGATTGTCTACTACGATGACAACGATGAGTCCACTTCTTCCCAAAAGGACAACGACGACAACGACTACGACAAAAGAAAGACGATTAATTCGAACTTTTCTTTCGATTACTCTCGTATTCCGCATAGCTCAAATGCACATTTGCTTTCCATCCCTCTTGGAAAACCTCCACACTTTGATGGGGAGGACTACGGATTTTGGAGTCACAAAATGCGTAGTCACCTGTTCTCTCTCCATCCAAGTATATGGGAGATTGTTGAGAATGGAATGAAATTTGATAGCTCGGATAGTCCTGTATTTATTAATGAACAGATTCATAAAAATGCACAAGCTACTACTGTGTTGTTAGCCTCTTTGTGCAGGGACGAGTATCATAAGGTGAGCGGCTTGGACAATGCCAAGCAGATCTGGGACACCCTCAAGATCTCTCATGAGGGGAACGACGTCACCTTGCTCACCAAGATAGAGTTGGTAGAGGGTGAGCTCGGGAGATTTGCAATGATAAGGGGCGAGGAGCCAACCCAAACATACAACCGGCTCAAGACCCTCATCAACAAAATAAGGAACTACGGAAGCACACGATGGACGGACCACGACGTCGTTCGCCTAATGCTAAGGTCCTTTACTGTACTTGATCCACATCTGGTGAACAATATTCGTGAAAATCCTAGGTACACCAAGATGTCGTCCGAAGAAGTTCTTGGGAAGTTCGTGAGTGGGCGAATGATGATCAAGGAGGCGAGATACGTGGACGATGCATTGAATGGTCCAATCAATGAGCCTCAACCCTTTGCCCTCAAGGCAACAAGAAGCAAGGAGGCGCTACCTAGTAAGGTGGCACAAGTTGAGGCGGCAGGGCTAAATGATGAAGAGATGGCTCTCATCATCAAACGCTTCAAGACGGCGCTAAAGGGTCACAAGGGGCAGCCAAGCAAGACCAAGATAAAGGGGAAGCGCTCATGCTTCAAGTGTGGTAAGATTGGTCATTTTATCGCTAACTGCCCCGATAATGATAGTGACCAGGAACAGGGGAACAAGAGGGAGAAGAAGGCATACAAAAGGGCTAAGGGCGAGGCACACCTTGGCAAGGAGTGGGACTCGGATTGTTCGTCATCCGACTCCGACAATGAAGGACTCGCTGCCACCGCCTTCAACAAGTCATCCCTCTTCCCCAACGAGCGTCACACATGCCTCATGGCGAAGGAGAAGAAGGTATGTACTCGAAACAATGCCACTTATGATTCTTCTAGTGATGATGAGTCCAGTGATGAAGAAATAGATTACTCTAGTTTGTTCAAGGGATTGGATAGAACTAAAATAGATAAGATTAATGAATTGATTGATGCCTTGAATGAAAAGGATAGACTTTTAGAGAAACAAGAGGACCTTTTATATGAAGAGCATGACAAATTTGTAGAGGCACAAAAATCTCATGCTTTAGAAGTTAAAAGGAATGAAATGCTTTCTTGTGAACTATCTTCTTGCCATGAGACAATTTTTAGCTTAAGGAGCATAAATGATGATTTGAATGCTAAGCTAGGAGTAGCTAGTAAATCTAACTCCTGTGTAGAACATGTTATGATTTGCAATAGGTGTAAAGATTTTGACATTGATGCTTGTAGTGAACACCTAGTTTCAATTTCCAAATTGAATGATGAATTGAGTAGTCTTAATGCCCAACTTAAGACTAGCAAGAATGAATTTGACAAGCTAAAATTTGCAAGGGATGCCTACACGATTGGTAGACACCCCTCAATTAAGGATGGACTTGGCTTCAAGAGGGAAGCCAAAGACTTAACAAGCTATAAGGCTCCCATCTCCGCCAAGGAGAAAGGGAAGGCTCCTATGGCTAGTAGTGCAAAAAGGAACCATGCTTTTATGTACCATGATAGAAGACAGTCTTATTGGAGTTGTAATGCTAATGATGCTTTTGACTCTCATGTCATGTTTGCTTCTAGTTCTTCCTATATGCATGGTAGAAATATGTCTAGGAGAAATGTTGTTCATATGCCTAGGAGAAATGTTGTTAATGGTCCTAGGAAAGTTAATGAACCTTCTACTATATATCATGCTTTAAATGCTTCCTTTGCTATTTGTAGAAAGGATAGGAAGATAGTTGCTAGAAAATTAGGGGCAAAATGCAAGGGAGACAAAACTTGCATTTGGGTCCCTAAGGATATTTGTACTAACCTGGTAGGACCCAACATGAGTTGGGTACCTAAGACCCAAGCCTAAATTTGCCTTGCAGGTTTATGCATCCGGGGGTTCAAGCTGGATTATCGACAGCGGATGCACAAACCATATGACGGGGGAGAAGAAGATGTTCACCTCCTACGTCAAAAACAAGGATTCACAAGATTCAATAATATTCGGTGATGGGAATCAAGGCAAGGTAAAAGGGTTAGGTAAAATTGCTATTTCATCCGAGCACTCTATATCTAATGTGTTTTTAGTTGAGTCTCTTGGATATAATTTGTTATCTGTTAGTCAATTATGCAATATGGGATATAATTGTCTATTCACAAATGTAGATGTGTCTGTCTTTAGAAGAAGTGATGGTTCATTAGCTTTTAAGGGTGTATTAGACGGCAAACTTTATTTAGTCGATTTTGCAAAAGAGGAGGCCGGTCTAGATGCATGCTTAATTGCTAAGACTAGCATGGGCTGGTTGTGGCATCGCCGCTTAGCACATGTGGGGATGAAGAACATTCACAAGCTTCTAAAGGGAGAACACGTGATAGGTCTAACCAATGTTACTTTCGAAAAAGATAGACCTTGTGCAGCTTGTCAAGCAGGTAAACAAGTGGGAGGAGCGCATCACAGCAAGAATGTGATGACCACATCAAGACCTCTAGAGCTGCTACATATGGACCTCTTCGGACCCGTCGCCTATCTAAGCATAGGAGGAAGTAAGTATGGACTAGTTATTGTTGATGACTTTTCCCGCTTCACTTGGGTATTCTTTTTGCAGGATAAATCTAAAACCCAAGGGACCCTCAAGCGCTTCCTAAGGAGAGCTCAAAACGAGTTTGAGCTCAAGGTGAAGAAGATAAGGAGCGACAATGGGTTCGAGTTCAAGAACCTTCAAGTGGAGGAGTTCCTTGAGGAGGAAGGGATCAAGCATGAGTTCTCCGCCCCCTACACACCATAGCAAAATGGTGTGGTAGAAAGGAAGAACAGGACGCTTATAGACATGGCGAGGACGATGCTTGGAGAGTTCAAGACCCCCGAGTGCTTTTGGTCGGAAGCCGTGAACACGGCTTGCCACGCCATCAACAGGGTCTACCTTCATCGCCTCCTCAAGAATACGTCATACTAGCTACTAACCGGTAACAAACCCAATGTTTCGTATTTCCGAGTTTTTGGGAGTAAATGCTACATTCTAGTGAAGAAGGGTAGGAATTCCAAATTTGCTCCCAAAGTCGTAGAAGGGTTTTTGTTAGGTTATGACTCAAATACAAAGGTGTATAGAGTCTTCAACAAATCATCGGGCTTGGTTGAAGTCTCTAGCGACGTTGTATTTGATGAAACTAATGGCTCTCCAAGAGAGCAAGTTGTTGATTTTGATGATGTAGATGAAGAAGAAGTTCCAACGGCCGCAATACGCACCATGGCGATTGGAGATGTGCGGCCACAGGAACAAGATGAGCAAGATCAACCTTCTTCCTCAACAATGGTGCAACCCCCATCTCAAGATGATGAACAGGAGGCATGTGATCAAGGGGGAGCACAAGATGATCAGGTAATGGAGGAAGAAGCGCAACCGGCACCTCCAACCCAAGTTCGAGCAATGATTCAAAGGGATCATCCTGT
Source organism: Zea mays (assembly GCF_902167145.1). Lineage (NCBI taxonomy): Eukaryota > Viridiplantae > Streptophyta > Magnoliopsida > Poales > Poaceae > Zea > Zea mays. The sequence continues at coordinate 23,557,603 of NC_050100.1, read as the reverse complement.
CGACCAAATTTTGGGTGATATTAGCAAGGGAGTAACTACTCGATCTCAATTAGTTAATTTTTGTGAGCATTACTCCTTTGTCTCTTCTATTGAGCCTTTCAGGATAGAAGAGGCCTTGCTAGATCCGGACTGGGTGTTGGCCATGCAGGAGGAGCTCAACAACTTCAAAAGAAATGAAGTTTGGACACTGGTGCCTCGTCCCAAGCAAAATGTTGTGGGAACCAAGTGGGTGTTCCACAACAAACAAGACGAGCACGGGGTGGTGACAAGGAACAAGGCACGACTTGTGGCAAAAGGTTATGCCCAAGTCGTAGGTTTGGACTTTGAGGAGACTTTTGCTCCTGTGGCTAGGCTAGAATCTATTCGTATTTTGCTAGCATATGCCGCTCACCATTCTTTCAGGTTGTTCCAAATGGATGTGAAGAGCGCCTTCCTCAACGGGCCAATCAAGGAGGAGGTATACGTGGAGCAACCCCCTGGCTTCGAGGATGAATGGTACCCCGACCACGTGTGTAAACTCTCTAAGGCGCTCTATGGACTTAAGCAAGCCCCAAGAGCATGGTATGAATGCCTTAGAGACTTTTTAATTGCTAATGCTTTCAAGGTTGGGAAAGCCAATCCAACTCTTTTTACTAAGACTTGTAATGGTGATCTTTTGTGTGCCAAATTTATGTCGATGACATAATATTTGGTTCTACTAACCAAAAGTCTTGTGAAGAGTTTAGCAGGGTGATGACTCAGAAATTCGAGATGTCGATGATGGGCGAGTTAAGCTACTTCCTTGGGTTCCAAGTGAAGCAACTCAAGGATGGGACCTTCATCTCTCAAACCAAGTACACGCAAGACTTGATCAAGCGGTTTGGGATGAAGGACGCCAAGCCCGCAAAGACTCCAATGGGAACCGACGAACACACCGACCTCAACAAAGGAGGTAAGTCCGTTGATCAAAAAGCATACCGGTCTATGATAGGGTCTTTACTTTATTTATGTGCTAGTAGACCAGATATTATGCTTAGCGTATGCATGTGTGCTAGATTTCAATCCGATCCTAAGGAGTGTCACTTAGTGGTTGTGAAGCGAATTCTTAGATATTTAGTTGCTACGCCTTGCTTCGGGATCTGGTATCCAAAGGGGTCTACCTTTGACTTGATTGGATATTCAGACTCCGACTATGCTGGATGTAAGGTCGATAGGAAGAGTACATCGGGGACGTGCCAATTCTTAGGAAGGTCCCTGATGTCATGGAGTTCTAAGAAACAAACTTCTGTTGCCCTATCCACCGCTGAGGCCGAGTACGTTGCCACAGGACAGTGTTGCGCGCAACTACTTTGGATGAGGCAAACCCTCAGGGACTTTGGCTACAATCTGAGCAAAGTCCCACTCCTATGTGATAATGAGAGTGCTATCCGCATGGCGGATAATCCTGTTGAACATAGCCGCACAAAGCACATTGACATCCGGCATCACTTTTTGATAGATCACCAGCAAAAGGGAGATATCGAAGTGTTTCATGTTAGCTCCGAGAACCAGCTAGCCGCTATCTTTACCAAGCCTTTAGATGAGCAGACCTTTTGCAAGTTGCGTAGTGAGCTAAATGTCTTAGATTCGTGGAACTTGGATTGATTTATAGCATACATGTGTTTATGCCTTTGATCATGTTTCTTATGCATTTTGTTGTTTATTTATGGTGCTCAAGTTGTACAAGCACTCCCCGGACCTCACAAGTCCTTTTGCAAGTGATGCACATATTTAGGGGGAGATGTGCTACAACTTGACCCTTTGAGACTAACTGTGTGCTTGAGTTTGCTTAATTTAGTCTCAAAGGTGGTTTGAAAGGGAAAAGGTGGACTTGGACCATGCAAGACTTCCACTGCACTTCGATGAAAGAGTAACTTCTTCCAAGTTCATCTTAGTACTCTTATTGCCTTTTTACTCTTAGTTGAAGATTTTGGTGAGGCAATGGGGTTAAAGGGCCAAAATTGATCCCGTTTTGGTGCTTGATGCCAAAGGGGGAGAAAATAAGGCCAAAGCAATAATTGGATCAGCTACCACTTGTGAATTTTGAAAATAGTAGAGTTAGAGTTTTTGTTTGTCAAAATACTCTTATTTGCTTATTGTCAAAAGTTGGTCTCTTGTGGGGAGAAGGTTTAATTATGGGAAAAGGGGGAGTTTTTGAACCCTTGATCAATTTCTCGTGAAATATCTCTCTTTATGTTTTAACATGTGTGTTTGACTTAGAGATAGGAAATTGAGTTTGATTTGCAAAAACAAACCAAGTGGTGGCAAAGAATGATCCATATATGCCAAATTTGATTCAAAACAAATTTGAGTTCTTATTTGAATTGATTTTGTACTTGTTCTACTTGTTTTATGTTGTGTTGGCATAAATCACCAAAAAGGGGGAGATTGAAAGGGAAATGTGCCCTTGGGCCATTTCTAAATGTTTTGGTGATTTAGTGTCCAGCACAAGTGCCTAAGTGTCAAATGGTGGACAAAGTACAAATCGAGTATAAAGGTATGTTTCTTAGACTTAGTACATTGTTTTAGAGACTAATGTATTGTGTCTAAGTGCTGGAAACAGGAGAAATTGAATTGGAGAAGAGATGGCCATGTTCAGCCAAAGCCAGCTTTGTCTGGGTACACCGGACTGTCCGGTGGTGCACCGGACAGTGTCCGGTGCGCCAGGCTGGCTCGGACGAACTTGCTGCTCTCGGGAAGAAATTAACGGCGTACGACTATAATTCACCGGACTGTCCGGTGAGCCAACGGTCGGCCGCGCGATCCACGCGGGACACGTGGCCGAGCCAACGGCTAGTAGGGGGCACCGGACTGTCCGGTGTGCACCGGACAGTGTCCGGTGCGCCAACGGCTCCAAGGCGCCAACGGTTGGCTTCGCCAGATAAGGAAGGAAATCCGCACCGGACAGTGTCCGGTGGTGCACAGGACTGTCTGGTGCGCCAGGCGACAGAAGGCAAGAATTGCCTTCCTGGAATGCACTCAACGGCTCCTAACTGCCTTGGGTCTATAAAAGGGACCCCTAGGCGCATGGAGGAGGACACCAAGCATTCTCTAAGCATTCCTAAGCACTAAGACATCGATTCCGCGCTTTTGATTCCTTGCGATAGCAATTAGAGCTCTAGTTGAGTTGTGAACTCATTGAGTTGTGTTGTGAGCTCTTGTTGCGACTTGTGTGCGTGGTGTTGCTGTGATTTCTTGTCTTGAGTGTGTTGCTCATCCCTCCCTTACTCTGTGCTTCTTTGTGAATTTCAAGTGTAAGGGCGAGAGGCTCCAAAGTGTGGAGATTCCTCGCAAACGGGATATAGTAAAGCAAGCAAAACACCATGGTATTCAAGTGGGTCTTTGGACCGCTTGAGAGGGGTTGATTGCAACCCTCGTCCGTTGGGACGCCACAACATGGAGTAGGCAAGCGTTGGTCTTGGTCGAACCACGGGATAAACCATTGTGCCATCTCTGTGATTGATCTCTTGTGGTTATTGTGTTTTGTTGAGACTCCTCTCTAAGCCACTTGGCATTATTGTGCTAACGCCTAATCAAGTTTTTGTGGATTAAGTTTCAAGTTTCACAGGATCACCTATTCACCCCCCCTCTAGGTGCTCTCAGATGTCACTTTCTTTCCCCAAGAATAAATGGATTCTATCCAATATATTTGCTGGAAAACCAAGTTTTTCTTCCTTTGCGAAGATATCGATCACATCCAGGTTGTTCCACCGAAGATAGCAACAGTGACAGTCCATCATTGATGATCATCCTTCACAGGGACAGAGGTCTTGAAGTAAAGCATCCTCAAAGGAGAATGAAGTTCTATTTCAGACATTTGTTTCATTCAGTGATGCCCACAGGTATGAGGTATCATTCCTTTACCCCTCTTTTTCATTACATGCTGATGTGAATATTCCAGACATACAAAACCATATTGTCTACATGTTGTGTGCTCAGGCTCTCTAAATAGCTTGCCTCTACCATTGCTTGCGCTTCCTAGCCCCTGTGACCTGTGCCCTGGATGATGCGGCGATGCAACGGTTCATGTCCGGAGAGGTCTCCATTCAGACATAGCATCTAGATTATTACATAAATATGAATTAATTCTCTAAAGGAACGGGTTGTTATATTGTCATATCATATTGTCGCGTGTGTACAATATTTTATTTTTGCCATACTATTATACCTTTTCTATACTATATTATATCTTTATTCTAATGAATAAGGTACCTTCGTATCTATATCGATACACATAAGACATAGATGAGGACAAAGAAAGCATTAGTGTTATTTGCGATGTTGTCGATATCATGTTAAGTAATTGTACTCTCATTTTATTTATTGAAATGTCAGACAGAACAGTTGACAATCACTAACTAGATAGACACTCTAACCATCATTGTATATTCATAATTTGCTCTATAAAAATAATTATGTTTTGCTCATCTAGATACATACCAATTGAAACTTGATATAGAGTGAGGCAGGAAAAGAAATCAGACTCTAACCTAAGAAGTTGAACTTTGTTAGAGTTGTGCCCCAAGAAAAAGAATGAGATTTTTTATTATTGCACTCCTTTTTATTTTCAATGATACAATTACGATTTGAAAAGAATAATATTATGCCTTTTAGATTATACATGCACCACAGATGATCTTGATATTATATTATACATGAAAGGGCTACATTCTCAAGCATAATCTTGCGATATGTTACACATCTACACATGTACAAATTTTTTTGAACATCTGCTGATCCGAGTTAATTCTCAGCTTACCATGATGTCATAGTACCATCTTTCTGTTTGTTTAATCAAGTAATAAAACCCCTCTTTTCTATGCCTATAACTATTTGAGATACAATTTTTTTCTTTCTTTTCAATTGAACTGAATTAACACGAATGATTTTCTTTCATGTATCCACATGATATCCCCATGATGTAGAATGCACTATGTTTAATTTAAGCTTGTCCTTAGCTTAATGACATGCAGTTTTATTCTCAGCAAGGATACATTATTCAGACATGTCACCACATTACACAGCTCTTTCAAACATTTCCATCTTTCTGAAGCAATGTGGACCCTCTTTTCTGTAGTTACATTTTTAGAGATAACGGTGCCACTTTGTTTGCTTTCTTAATATTTTGATAATCTTAGCGCTAGGAAGTGTGATAGATCTTTGGTTTCTAAATTTGTGAACAGATTAGCTCTCACCCTTGATCATGTCTACAATATTACATTAGGAAATTATTAACAATTGTGATGTTCACGTAGGCCATTTGTTAAATAGCATTAGATAAAATCATATAGCGTTTTCTGGTATCTGTAGCTGGGTATGTTGTTGATGTTGTGTTTTCTGTGCTGTGTAGAATATACCACGATTAGGTAGATTCTGTTATTTATTAGGATTTGCACAACAAACTTAAAACTTTTGATCGAAACTGGTGTCCAATAATCGGTCTGTCTACCTGACATTGTAGTGGAAGTTAGTTTGCAACTCAGTCACCAATAATTTGTAAGTTTGTTACTGTTGTGGTAATGAATTTGTGGATTGCTTTTTACATATCAGAAAAATATTAAGATTATAGCTCAAGTTAACAACAACAAGACTCAAAGCGATAAGATCAAATTAAAAACGTATATGATCGAGGCATCTACCTAACACCTTTTACTCAAACCATGCTTAGTATTTCATTTCAGTCATGTTTTGTGTGAAGTGATCTATGGAGATGTATTGGTCGACAGGTTAAACATGCATATAGAGGAGTGTGGTTATCAGGGCGCCATGAGAACTAAATCATTATGGGCATGAACAAGATTTGAACGGCTACAGAACTTTATAGCTGGGGCAACCACTGCCATATGATCAAGATCTGACGCTGCACGAACACTCTTTGTCTTCATCAGTGAGCAGCAGCACGCGCGCAGGGCGCGCGACAACTACTAGTATTATAACGGTTGGCTCGGCATGTTGAATAGCACACTACCTACATGATTGTTCACATGTACATATTACTAACACTTTAAGGCCGACTCCAGCAGGTTGCGGAAGAGGGCTCGAATCTGGGGTTTTCGCGGTGGAGGTAACCGTGCATGCTTTCAACAGCTACCGGATGCGGTGTCGTAAAATAGGCAAGCGCGATGTTTAGTGTGGATACTAGAGTACTCTCTCCTCGTCGCGAACTAGCTTTGTCCAACGCGGAAAGCATGAAGCGTCCCGATCCTTTGGGACTCAAATGTGATACAATTACTAGTCCGAGGAGGCTAGTAACCATATTCCTTACTTCAAATAGTACAGAGTTCAAATAAAGGTTATTACAATACTGGAGTACAAGCTCGAGAGAGCCAGAATATAAAGCGTAGTAGAAAGTATACTAGCCCAAACCACAGGCAGAACTGGGTGCAGACACAGCCCTCTCAATCAAGCATAGCAGAAAAGAAGTCTTCGACTGCTGAAAAACATAAATAAATCTGGGTGAATACACTAGGTATTCTGCAAGCCCATCCCGCTCCCGTAAAGAGAAAGAGACCTATATCATACATGCTTTATATGGTGGAGTTGAAGTCACTCTTCTTTTTCTTAGAGAAAGGCAGTTTATGTAGGGTTTTTCCCAAGGAAATAAAAATAACACAATACTCAACCACCACTGAGCTTCCCGCTCCCGTGGCCTTGTTTTCTTTTTCAATACGCACTTACACACACATTTCCCTGTTCACGGAGGTTGTAAAACACTAATTATCATATCACACCAGACTCGTCCATACCAGTGGACACAGACTATTCGAATGGGTTTCAACTCTGCGCAGAGGGGTACACTTTACCCACTAGTCCGGTTTCTACGATCTCACCGTCGTGAGACCCGAATGCCGAATCTCTTTCTTTCCTCGCACGTTCTAACCTTAACGGTTATACCTGAAGGAGTCAGGCCCCCGCCATGTCCAAACCGGACAAAACATTCCCCCTCCTTATCCTCCCGGTGCTCCCCAGCCTTCATAACCCTGGGGTTGGACCGTACGAGTTCGGATTGAGTGACTGCCCACACAGTCTCGAGTGGTTGTACTATTTATGAGTACAGGTAGTGAAAGATGACAAACCGGTCCTTATAAGAGGGGACAATCCTTCTGCTCATGCCTAAACCAGTTGAGCCAACACCTTAGGCCCTCCCCTAAACCAGGGAGTCCTTGATCATCCCACTCACAAGGTGATGAGGGTGAATACCCTTCATCGCACATTCCTTTTTTTAAAACCTCGTTTGAAGAAACACACTGCCCTTTCTCTCATCCCACATTTTGTATCCAAACGATATATGTTAATGCGGGCTATCTCTCTACTCACAGTGCAAATATTCCACCCTGTAAACCCGGCCTAGGTAGTGGTAGAAAGAATAGGTAATTTATGCATCAAGGGAAGGATGGACTTGCCTTCGTTGAAGCTTTCCTGGCACAAAAGGTCTACCTCCGGGAGATCGGGCTCCGACCCTTCTTCCGGGGCTACGGGTTCCGGATCGATGGTCCCCGCTTCTTCTACAAAACAGGCAATAAACAATACATCAATAGTGGTTTACTAAGTGGAGTGTGTTAATTTCTAATATTATCATTTCATGTGACTTTAGAAAGTGTTTAATACTTTTTGGTGCATAAAATATTGAGATATAATAACTAAAGGAGAAAAGGCTGAAAAAAGAAAAGAAAAAGGTTTTAGGCTCTGGTGGGCCGGGGGCGAAATCTGGCCCAGCCGGGCGCAAGGGCGCGCGCGGGCGCGAGCGCGCCGGCCCAGCTACGGCCCACAGCGGAAAACGGCGCGGGTGCGCGAGGGATGACGCCGTTTCTGCGGGGCCCACGCGTCAGAGAGAGCGGGAGGGGGAGACGGCGCCAACGGTCGACGGGGCGTGGCGAACCGGCCGTCCGCGGGGAGAAACCCGACCGCCGGTGACCCGGTTCTTGGGCAACGGGCAGGCGCCCTAGCATGAGGAGGGGCTGGCGAGCTTAGGGGTGGGCCCAATTTGGCCAAAGGAGGCTGGGAGGGGTGAGAGCACCTAGAGGGGGGGGTGAATAGGTGATCCTGTAAAACTTAAACTTATAGCCACAAAAACTTGTTAAGTGTTAGCACAATACTTGCCAAGTGGCTAGAAAGGAGTCTCAACAAAACACAATACCACAAGAGATCAAACACAGAGATGACACAGTGGTTTATCCCGTGGTTCGGTCAAGACCAACGCTTGCCTACTCCACGTTGTGGCGTCCCAACGGACGAGGGTTGCAATCAACGCCTCTCAAGCGGTCCAAAGACCAACTTGAATACCACGATGTTTTGTTTTGCCTTTCAATATCCCGTTTGCGAGGAATCTCCACAACTTGGAGTCTCTCGCCCTTACACTTGAGATTCACAAAGAAATATGGAGTAAGGGAGGGAATGAGCAACGCACACAAGACTTCAAAAGATCAGAGCAACAACACGCACACAAGCAGCAACAAGAGCTCGCAACACAACTCAAAAAGTTCACAACTCCACAAGAGCTCTATATGCTATCACAATGAAACGAATGCGCGAGATCAATGTCTTGGTGCTTAGGAATGTTGTAGGAATGCTTGGTGTCATCCTCCATGCGCCTAGGGGTCCCTTTTATAGTCCCAAGGCAGCTAGGAGCCGTTGAGAACAAATCTGGAAGGCCATCCTTGCCTTCTGTCGTCGGGCGCACCGGACAGTCCGGTGCACACCGGACACTGTCCGGTGCCCGATTTATTTCCATAAACAGCGCAGCCGACCGTTGCCGACCGTTGAAGGTCTGGGAGCCGTTGGCGCACCGGACATGTCCGGTGCACACCGGACAGTCCGGTGTCCCCTTCCGACCGTTGGCTCGGCCACGTGTCTCGCGCAGATCGCGCGGCCGACCGTTGGCCCAGCCGACCGTTGGCTCACTGGACAGTCCGGTGCACACCGGACAGTCCGGTGAATTATAGTCGTACGCCGTCGGCAAATTCCCGAGAGCGGCCTCTTCGCCCGAGGCAGCCTGGCGCACCGGACACTGTCCGGTGCACCACCGGACAGTCCAGTGCCCCAGACCGAACCAGCCTTTTGGCTGTACACAGCCAACTCTTCTCTTATTCGTTCTCTCCTGTTTCAAGCACTTAGACACAATACATTAGTCTTCAAAACAATGTACTAAGGCTTAGAAACATACCTTTACTGTTGATTTGCACTTTGTTCATCCATGGGCATAGATTCACATTTAAGCACTTGTGTTTGCACTCAATCACCAAAATACTTGGAAATGGCCCAAGGGCTCATTTCCCTTTCAATCTCCCCCTTTTTGGTGATTTATGCCAACACAACATAAAGCAACTAGAACAAGTGCAAAATCACTCCGAATAAAATAAATTTGAGTTTTATTCAATTTTGGCATATATGGATCATGCTTTGCCACCACTTGGTTTGTTTTTGCAAATCAAACTCAAATCTCTATCTCTAAGTCAAACACACATGTTGAAGCATAAAGAGAGTCATTCCAAAAGAGATTGATCAAAGATTTCAAAAACTCCCCCTTTTTCCCATAATCAACATTTCTCCCCACAAGAAACCAACTTTTGATAAGAGAGACAGTACAAGAGTTTTCACAAACCAAAAGCTCTATTCTACTATTTTCAAAATTTCTCAAGTGGTAGCTGATCCATTTATTGCTTTGGCCTTTATTTTCTCCCCCTTTGGCATCAAGCACCAAAACGGGATCAATCTTGGCCCAATAACCCCATTGCCTCACCAAAATCTTCAATTAAGAGCAAATGGCAATAAGAGTTCATGAGATGAACTTGGAATATGTTACCCTCTCATCGGAGTGCAGTGGAAGTCTGTCATGGTCCAAGTCCACCTTTTCCCTTTCAATTCTCCTTCGAGACTAAATCAAGCAAACTCAAGCATATGGTTAGTCTCAAAGGGTCAAGTTGTAACACAACTCCCCCTAAACATGTGCATCACTTTGCAACGGACTTGTGAGGTCCAGGGAGTGTCTGTACAACTTGAGCACCATAATAAACAACAAAATGCAGAATGAACATGATCAAGGGCATAAACACATGTATGCTACAATTCAATTCAAGTTCCGCGAATCTAAGACATTTGGCTCACTACGCAGCCTGCAAAAGGTCTTCTCATCTAGAGGCTTGGTAAAGATATCGGCTAGCTGGTTCTCGGTGCTAACATGAAACACTTCGATATCTCCCTTTTGCTGGTGGTCTCTCAGAAAGTGATGCCGGATGTCTATGTGCTTTGTGCGGCTGTGCTCAACAGGATTTTCCGCCATGCGGATAGCACTCTCATTATCACATAGGAGTGGGACTTTGCTCAGATTGTAGCCAAAGTCCCTGAGGGTTTGCCTCATCCAAAGTAGTTGCGCGCAACACTGTCCTGCGGCAACATACTCGGCCTCAGCGGTGGATAGAGCAACAGAAGTTTGTTTCTTAGAGTTCCACGACACCAGGGACCTTCCTAAGAATTGGCACGTCCCTGATGTACTCTTCCTATCGACCTTACATCCAGCATAGTCGGAATCTGAGTATCCAATCAAGTCAAAGGTAGACCCCTTTGGATACCAGAGCCCAAAGCAAGGTGTAGCAACTAAATATCTCAGAATTCGCTTCACCGCCACTAAGTGACACTCCTTAGGATCGGATTGAAATCTAGCACACATGCATACGCTAAGCATAATATCCGGTCTACTAGCACATAAATAAAGCAAAGAACCTATCATGGACCGGTATGCTTTTTGATCAACGGACTTACCTCCTTTGTTGAGGTCGGTGTGTCCGTCGGTTCCCATCGGAGTCTTTGCGGGCTTGGCGTCCTTCATCCCAAACCGCTTTAGCAGATCTTGCGTGTACTTCGTTTGGGAGATGAAGGTGCCGTCCTTGAGTTGCTTCACTTGGAACCCAAGGAAGTAGTTCAACTCGCCCATCATCGACATCTCGAATTTCTGCGTCATCACCCTGCTAAACTCTTCACAAGACTTTTGGTTAGTAGAACCAAATATTATGTCATCGACATAAATTTGGCACACAAACAAATCACCATCACATGTCTTTGTAAAAAGAGTTGGATCGGCTTTCCCAACCTTGAAAGCATTAACAATTAGAAAGTCTCTAAGGCATTCATACCATGCTCTTGGGGCTTGCTTAAGTCCATAGAGCGCCTTAGAGAGCTTACACACATGGTCGGGGTACCGTTCATCCTCGAAGCCAGGGGGTTGCTCCACGTACACCTCCTCCTTGATTGGCCCGTTGAGGAAAGCGCTCTTCACATCCATTTGGTACAATCTGAAAGAATGATGAGCGGCATATGCTAGCAAGATACGAATTGATTCTAGCCTAGCCACAGGAGCAAAAGTCTCCTCGAAATCCAAACCTGCGACTTGGGCATAACCTTTTGCCACAAGTCGAGCCTTGTTTCTCGTCACCACCCCGTGCTCGTCTTGTTTGTTGCGGAACACCCACTTGGTTCCCACAACATTTTGCTTAGGACGAGGCACCAGTGTCCAAACTTCATTCCGCTTGAAGTTGTTGAGCTCCTCCTGCATGGCCAACACCCAGTCCGGATCTAGCAAGGCCTCCTCTACCCTGAAAGGCTCAATAGAAGAGACAAAGGAGTAATGCTCACAAAAATTAACTAATCGAGACCGAGTAGTTACTCCCTTGCTAATGTCACCCAGAATTTGGTCGACGGGATGATCCCTTTGAATCATCGCTCGAACTTGGGTTGGAGGTGCCGGTTGCGCTTCTTCCTCCATCACATGATCATCTTGTGCTCCCCCTTGATCATGCGCCTCCTGTTGATGAACCTGTTCATCGTCTTGAGTTGGGGGATGCACCGTTGTTGAGGAAGAAGGTTGATCTTGCTCCAAGTGTTCCTGTGGTCGTACATCACCAATCGCCATGGTGCGCATAGCGGCCGTTGGAACATCTTCTTCATCTACATCATCAAGATCAACAGCTTGCTCTCTTGGGGAGCCATTAGTCTCATCAAATACAACGTCGCTAGAGACTTCAACCAAGCCCGATGATTTGTTGAAGACTCTATACGCCTTTGTATTTGAGTCATAACCTAATAAAAACCCTTCTACTGCTTTGGGAGCAAACTTAGAATTTCTACCCTTCTTCACTAGAATGTAGCACTTGCTCCCAAATACATGAAAATAAGATACATTGGGTTTGTTACCGGTTAGTAGCTCATACGACGTCTTCTTGAGGAGGCGATGAAGGTAGACCCTGTTGATGGTGTGGCAAGCCGTGTTCACGGCTTCCGTCCAAAAGCACTCGGGGGTCTTGAACTCTCCTAGCATCGTCCTCGCCATGTCGATGAGCGTCCTATTCTTCCTCTCTACCACACTATTTTGCTGTGGTGTGTAGGGAGCGGAGAACTCGTGCTTGATCCCTTCCTCTTCAAGGAACTCCTCCACTTGAAGGTTCTTGAACTCGGACCCGTTGTCGCTCCTTATCTTCTTCACCTTGAGCTCAAACTCATTTTGAGCTCTCCTGAGGAAGCGCTTGAGGGTCCCTTGGGTTTCAGACTTATCCTGCAAAAAGAACACCCAAGTGAAGCGGGAAAAGTCATCAACAATAACTAGACCATACTTACTCCCTCCTATGCTCAGATAGGTGACGGGTCCGAAGAGGTCCATATGCAGCAGCTCCAGGGGTCTTGAAGTGGTCATCACATTCTTGCTGTGATGAGCTCCTCCCACCTGTTTACCTGCTTGACAAGCTGCACAAGGTCTATCTTTTTCGAATTGAACGTTAGTCAAACCTATCACGTGTTCTCCCTTTAGAATCTTGTGAAGGTTCTTCATCCCCACATGTGCTAAGCGGCGATGCCACAGCCAGCCCATGCTAGTCTTAGCTATTAAGCATGCATCTAGACCAGCCTCTTCTTTTGCAAAATCAACTAAATAAAGTTTGTCGTCTAATACACCCTTGAAAGCTAGTGAACCATCACTTCTTCTAAAGACAGACACATCTATATTTGTAAATAGACAGTTATACCCCATGTTGCATAATTGACTAACAGATAGCAAATTATATCCAAGAGACTCTACTAAAAACACATTAGAGATAGAGTGCTCATTAGAAATTGCAATTTTGCCTAACCCTTTTACCTTGCCTTGATTCCCATCACCGAATATAATTGAATCTTGGGAATCCTTATTCTTGACGTAGGAGGTGAACATCTTCTTCTCCCCCGTCATATGGTTTGTGCATCCGCTATCAATAATCCAGCTTGAACCCCGGATGCATAAACCTGCAAGGCAAATTTAGGTTTGGGTCTTAGGTACCCAACTCATGTTGGGTCCTACAAGGTTAGTGCAAATATCCTTAGGGACCCAAATGCAAGTTTTGTCTCCCTTGCATTTTGCCCCTAACTTCCTAGCAACTATTTTCCTATCCTTTCTACAAATAGCAAAGGAAGCATTTAAAGCACAATAAATTGTAGAAGGTTCATTTACTACTTTCCTAGGAGCATGAATAACATTCTTTCTAGGCATATGATGAATAGCATTTTTCCTAGACATATTTCTACCATGCATATAGGAAGAACTAGAAGCAAACATGTGATGAGAATCAAAATCATCATAAGCATTGTAACTCCTATAAGCATTTCTAGTTTGTCTCTTATCATGGTACATAAACGCATGGTTCTTTTGCACACTACTAGCCATAGGGGCCTTCCCTTTCTCCTTGGCGGGAATGGGAGCCTTATGGCTTGTTAAGTTCTTGGCTTCTCTCTTGAAGCCAAGTCCATCCTTAATTGAGGGGTGTCTACCAATTGTGTAGGCATCCCTTGCAAATTTTAGTTTATCGAAATCATTCTTGCTAGTCTTAAGTTGAACATTAAGACTAGCCAATTCATCATTAAGCTTGGAAATTGAAACTAGGTGTTCACTACAAGCATCAATGTCAAAATCTTTACACCTAGTACAAATTACAACATGTTCTACACAAGAATTGGATTTATTTGCTACTTCTATTTTAGCATTTAAATCATTGTTGACACCTTTTAAAGTAGAAATGGTTTCATGACAAGTAGATAGTTCAAAAGAAAGCATTTCATTTCTTTTAACTTCTAAAGCATAGGATTTTTGTGCTTCTATAAATTTATCATGTTCTTCATACAATAAATCCTCTTGTTTCTCTAAGAGTCTATCCTTCTCATTCAAGGCATCAATCAATTCATTAATTTTATCTACTTTAGTTCTATCCAATCCCTTGAACAAACTAGAGTAATCTATTTCATCGTCACTAGACTCATCATCACTGGAAGAATCATAAGTGACATTGTTTTGATTACATACCTTCTTCTCCCTTGCCATAAGGCATGTGTGACGCTCGTTGGGGAAGAGGGATGACTTGTTGAAGGCAGTGGCGGCGAGTCCTTCATTGTCGGAGTCGGAGGAGGAGCAATCCGAATCCCACTCCTTTCCGATATGTGCCTCGCCCTTGGCCTTCTTGTAATGCTTCTTCTTTTCCCTCTTGCTCCCGTGTTCCTGGTCACTATCACTGTCGGGACAGTTAGCAATAAAATGACCAAGCTTACCGCATTTGAAGCATGATCGCTTTCCCTTGGTCTTAGTCTTGCTTGGCTGTCCCTTGCGACCCTTTAGTGCCGTCTTGAATCTTTTAATGATGAGGGCCATCTCTTCATCATTAAGACCGGCCGCCTCAACTTGCGCCACCTTGCTGGGTAGCGCCTCCTTGCTCCTTGTTGCCTTGAGAGCAATGGGTTGAGGCTCATGGATTGGGCCATTCAACGCGTCGTCCACGTACCTTGCCTCCTTGATCATCATTCGCCCGCTTACAAATTTTCCAAGAATTTCTTCGGGCGACATCTTGATGTACCTAGGATTTTCACGAATATTGTTCACCAAGTGAGGATCAAGAATGGTAAATGACCTTAGCATTAGGCGGACGACGTCGTGATCCGTCCATCGCGTGCTTCCGTAGCTCCTTATTTTGTTGATAAGGATCTTGAGCCGGTTGTATTTTGTGTTGGCTCCTCGCCCCTTATCATCGCGAATCGTCCGAGCTCGCCCTCCACCAACTCCATCTTGGTGAGTAAGGTGACATCATTCCCCTCATGAGAGATCTTGAGGGTGTCCCAAATCTGCTTGGCATTGTCCAAGCCGCTCACCTTGTGATACTCGTCCCTGCACAAAGAGGCTAGCAACACAGTAGTAGCTTGTGCATTTTTATGGATCTGTTCATTAATAAACGAAGGGCTATCCGAGCTATCAAATTTCATTCCACTTTCCACAATCTCCCAAATGCTTGGATGGAGAGAAAATAGGTGAGTACGCATTTTGTGACTCCAAAATCCGTAGTCCTCTCCATCAAAGTGAGGAGGCTTGCCAAGTGGAATGGGGAGCAAATGAGTATTTGAGCTATGCGGAATGCGCGAATAATCAAAAGAAAAGTTTGAGTTAACCGTCTTTTGTTTGTCATAGTCGTTGTCGTCGTTGTCCTTTTGGGAAGAGGAAGATTCGTCGTTGTCGTCGTAGTAGACGATCTCCTTGATGCGCCTTGTCTTCTTCTTCTTCCCCTCCTTCCGTCTATGGCCCGAGCCGGAGTCGGTAGGCTTGTCATCTTTGGGCTCGTTGACGAAGGACTCCTTTTCCTTATCGTTGATCACGATTCCCTTCCCCTTAGGATCCATCTCTTCGGGCGGTTAGTCCCTTTCTTGAAGAGAACGCCTCTGATACCAATTGAGAGCACCTAGAGGGGGGAGTGAATAGGTGATCCTGTAAAACTTAAACTTATAGCCACAAAAACTTGTTGAGTGTTAGCACAATACTTGCCAAGTGGCTAGAAAGGAGTCTCAACAAAACACAATACCACAAGAGATCAAACACAGAGATGACACAGTGGTTTATCCCGTGGTTCGGCCAAGACCAACGCTTGCCTACTCCACGTTGTGGCGTCCCAACGGACGAGGGTTGCAATCAACCCCTCTCAAGCGGTCCAAAGACCAACTTGAATACCACGGTGTTTTGTTTTGCCTTTCAATATCCCGTTTGCGAGGAATCTCCACAACTTGGAGTCTCTCGCCCTTACACTTGAGATTCACAAAGAAATACGGAGTAAGGGAGGGAATGAGCAACGCACACAAGACTTCAAAAGATCAGAGCAACAACACGCACACAAGCAGCAACAAGAGCTCGCAACACAACTCAAAAAGTTCACAACTCCACAAGAGCTCTATATGCTATCACAATGAAACGAATGCGCGAGATCAATGTCTTGGTGCTTAGGAATGTTGTAGGAATGCTTGGTGTCATCCTCCATGCGCCTAGGGGTCCCTTTTATAGTCCCAAGGCAGCTAGGAGCCGTTGAGAACAAATCTGGAAGGCCATCCTTGCCTTCTGTCGTCGGGCGCACCGGACAGTCCGGTGCACACCGGACACTGTCCGGTGCCCGATTTATTTCCATAAACAGCGCAGCCGACCGTTGAAGGTCTGGGAGCCGTTGGCGCACCGGACATGTCCGGTGCACACCGGACAGTCCGGTGTCCCCTTCCGACCGTTGGCTCGGCCACGTGTCTCGCGCAGATCGCGCGGCCGACCGTTGGCCTAGCCGACCGTTGGCTCACCGGACAGTCCGGTGCACACCGGACAGTCCGGTGAATTATAGCCGTACGCCGTCGGCAAATTCCCGAGAGCGGCCTCTTCGCCCGAGGCAGCCTGGCGCACCGGACACTGTCCGGTGCACCACCGGACAGTCCGGTGCCCCAGACCGAACCAGCCTTTTGGCTGTACACAGCCAACTCTTCTCTTATTCGTTCTCTCCTGTTTCAAGCACTTAGACACAATACATTAGTCTTCAAAACAATGTACTAAGGCTTAGAAACATACCTTTACTGTTGATTTGCACTTTGTTCATCCATGGGCATAGATTCACATTTAAGCACTTGTGTTTGCACTCAATCACCAAAATACTTGGAAATGGCCCAAGGGCTCATTTCCCTTTCAAGGGGGCTGACCGCGGGGAGGTGGCGGAGCTTTGCGGCGGGAGTCATCGCCGGTGAGGTTCGTGCAGGGATTGGGGCAGGGGAGTGGTGTTCCAAGCTTGCAGCGGTGTGGCGAAACTGATGAGCCTAGCTAATTGCTCGCTGATCAATCAGAGGGGGAGGGAAAAGAGGGGGAAGGGCTTACCGGAGTGGAGGAAGACGACGGCGCTTAGCGCGATTGAGCTCGGGCGAGGGGGAGATGGGTGGCTGAGGACGGTGCGGGGCAAAGAGGTGCTCGGGGCGACCCTTTTATAGGTGCCCGAGGGGAGGGGAGCGGCGGGGCTAGGCGGACGTCGGTGAGGTCGCACAGCGCCGGAGTTAATGCCGCACAACGGCGACGACGAGACCGCACGGCGGGGCGGTGCCGTGCAAGGACGCGGCCACAGCGGCGAGGACGAGGCGGTGCCAAACTTCCCTGTGCGGCGAGGGGATGGGCGAGGGGATGGGGCGAGGGAGGGGACAGTGGTCGGAGGTGACCATGGCGAAGCCGTATGCGACGAGGACGATGGGGTGGCTTACTGGTGGGGCCAGCCTGTCAGCGGGAGCGGTCGCGAGCGAGGGCGAGGGGAGGCGACTGACGAGCGGGGACGGCGTGTCAGTGGGAGCGGTCGCGCGGAGTGGGCCGGAGGTGGGCCGAGGGGGGGGGAGTCGCGAGCGCGGAAGGGGGAAAGCGGCCGCGGGCGTGGGCTGGAATCGGCCCAGCTAGGGGGAGAGAAAGTTTTTCGTTTCTTTTTATTTTCCAGTTTCTATTTCTATTTTTATATCATTTTCTTTTGAACAATTAATTAACTAGATAATCTTAGGTGCTAAGAAAAAAAAATATAATCTAAGTGAGGTGCTTCCAATCAAACCAAGTGTATGCATATGATAAGAAAACCTAGGGGAGATTAGGGATGGATAATAAGAAGGGGGTTGGATTAGGGTTCCAAACCTCGGGTTGAAAAATTGGGATGTTACAAAGCAACTCGTCGTGAAGAATACGGTGTCTGCTAGAATTCAAGGGATCAGCTAGGAGGCGCGACATGGCCCGAGTGTGGAAACCATGTGTTTTTCGCGTTCACGATACGACAACTGTCGGACTCGGTCTAAGGCATGGTAGAGAGATGGCTTCGTTATATTGCAAGTACTCAACAAATATTTTGTAGGAGCTTATTGAATATAAGTTATAACATGATGTCATATGACTAGGTGGATAAGATCAAGAGACATAACTGACTATAAAGAACTGGGTTGCTAATGTGAAGGGTAAATTAGAGGCTCAGGAGCGAAAGACCTACGAGCGATGAAGCTAAAGCGAAGGATAAGTCTCCAATTGACCGGGTGAAAAACAAATTCATTTGTCTATATGACGCTTTCATATTTGAAGTGCATGTTTGACAATAACATGTCTACTACAATAGTTTTGTTAAACACAAAAGATAGTTCTACACAAAGGAAATCCGATGTTCCTAGATCTCTTCGACCTAACGGAACCCATTCCAGCAAAATATGTTCATACATCATCAAGAACAAGCTACTAGAAACTAAGACAAGGAAATGAATCATGAAACACGATAAAAAACACACATAAGGAAAATGTGTAGTCGTCGTCGCCCATAGGGATTGAGGGCGAACACGTGGATCAGAAGGCCAGAGCGTGAGGGCATGACACAAGGTTCCAGGAGTTGGGATCTAAAGATGAAGAGGCGACGAGAGAGAGTTTGTGCAAGGAAGGGAGGTTAGGGGAGGGAAGAAAACAAGGGAAACACACAGGTGGGAATACATTGAAGGCACCTAGAACGATGACCTGATCTCGGTAACTATTGTCGCCAAAATATGTTGAATCGTTGGTTTAGAGAGAGAGAGAGAGGAGGCAATCTGCCATGGATCTCGACTATGTGGGCACATCAGCTAAGGATTTGTTCGGTTATTTTTAATCTATATGGATTGGAGAGGATTGATACAGATTGAGAGAGATTTTGACTTACTAGGGATTAAAAACCCCTCAATCCCCCTCAGATTGGGGTAGAACCGAAAGCCGGGTAGAACCGAAAGCCCTAAAGAGCAAGCAACATGACCAGATGCTCGTTTGTGAGACGATCAAGATTTGGTTGGTTGGCTGCCTGGCTAGGCTTCCTCTAATTATTGAAAACTCAGGACTCCTTATATATAAACTATATAGAGAGAGTTTATGTATATGGAAGATTAAATGTAGGCAACTAATCAACCATGATAATAAAAGTGAAGGCCATCATCTATAATTATAGGGGCGTAGCTCAGCAATTATAGAATATAGCCTTCCATGCTAACAGGGACGACTAGGAGCACAGTATACACACGTCATCATGTCGTTCGCTGCTTTTCTTCAGGAGTAGAGAATCAAAATGTGTTACAGCGTCGAGTTGCGTATCTATACATATTTGCAGAGCGAGAAGTCATCATTTGTAACTCCTCGATACAACAAAGAACGTAAGGTGAAGGCGTGAAGCTATAGGGGAAGGGGAACCCAAAGAATGGCGATACAACACAGAAGGAACATAAAAGGCACCTTCTTTGCTAAGGAAAAAGAGAAACATATACCATTGAAGATTTTACAAGAGGATGTGTGCTTCAGAATGACCTGTCAGAGATACACAGCATATCGTTAGGAAATTTCAGAGGGATAGCGTTGGCGTGCGTGAAGCACCAACATGCAAGCAGCGGAAGTGCTCGGCACCTGAAGCTAGAACGCAGCTCACGTGAAGGTGATTATCCTGTCTGCGATTCTTGTGCGGCACAGAGGGCACTCCGAGCAGGCAAGCGAGCAAGGCTTGCACACTGAAAAGGGACACCGTCCGTCAGCAGAAGTTGCAGTATCAACGATTTCAGCAGAAGCGGCACGTAAACACAGGAGTAGGCAGCTTACAGCAGAAATGCCGGCAAGGAAGCAATACTGCAGCGGCTGCAGATTCGAAACAAACTTTGCAGACATGTGAGTTCCCATCTTTATCGGTCAGGGGATCAATGTCCTTTTCCTTCATCTCCTGAATTTTAGCCTGCACCCAGAAGAAGTTATTAGGTTCACAAATCACAAGTAGACGTTGCAGTTCTCACAATCAGCAGTCCAGAGGCAACGATCACTTAAGAACTGGGTTGCCACCAGCAAATGAAGCATAAAAGAAATCTAACATCTGACTACACTTAGATTACATGCAGGCTTTACAATTCAGCAACAAGACAGCTATTGAGATACACGCTACTCCCTTCTGTGCACCAAGTTTTTGTTAACATTATTAGTTACAAAGGCACCACTATAGTCTGCAGCACACACAATCTATTTTCAGATTTTTCATATTTCCAGAGCCAGCTTTGCATGAAGACTTAAGTTATATGAAGTTGATAGCATATACTACTTCAAAAACTAGCAAAATAAATATGTTAACAAAAAATAATGTATATACCTTCAGACGAACAAGAAGTGGTTCAAACTCCGGACTTGTATGTTCTTCTGAACTCAGTGACTTCACAGAATCTTCTGATGCTTGCTTCTCAACTAGAGCAAAATTCTTTCCACCTTTGTTCTCCTTTGTGCTGTTAGTTATATCAGCTAGGTTAACAGTTCGGTCGTCAACATTCAAATCAGATATGCCTAAAGCCCCTCTTTTCAACTTAGCAACAAGAACCCACATGCCTGCTAGATCATTCTCCAGAGATAGTTCCTTTTTCTTTGCCTCGTCAAACTTTTTCTTGTACTCTTCTTCGAGAAGCTCCTTCTCTGCCAAAGCAGCTTCCAAAGCAGCCTCCCTCTGTCTTCTGGCCTGTAGCTCCATTTTCATGTCCTCCAAATCGAGGCTCCATGTCCCAACCTCATCCCTACCCCTACTAGCTGTACGACCCTTTCTACCATGAACCCTTGAATGTGCCATCTCCTGAGCAACTAATAACTCCTTCGCCTGCTTTGCATTTAGCACAGATAGCTTTGTAACTTCTTCAGCCAAATTCTTGAGTTCGACGGCAGCCGAAGAAGCCAATTCTTTTGCATATGCAGCTTCCTCACTTAATTTATGGTTCTGGTTGATTAAATCGCAATGTTCCTCAGAAATTTTCAGATGCTCATATTTCAGCTTTTCGATTTCAGCTTCCTGCCAAAGTACATCAGCAAAGTTGGTTGACTTAAATGTCAATATGGAAAGCATAAAACACTAGTAGTTTGCATATAGCCATCTAATGAACATGCATACTATTTCTATCGAGTAGAATTACAGAAAGGATGTAGCCAAACCATAAATATTCTATGCTGACGAGTATGTCAAATTGTACAGGTATACTGCACAAGGGGCTCAAATACACAAAGTGAAAGAACATTATCAGTAAAAGAACCTTGGACTGAAGTTTAGATTTCAAATCAATAGTCTCCTGCTGTGCACAATCAGTTTCCTTCTCAGGGGATATATCCACTTTTGCTGAGAGTTGTTGCTCAACGCGAAGAACTTTTTCTTGTAAATCGTAGATTTCCAAATTCTGCAATTAGTACAACTTTTTAGACCAAACTTTTGTCATCTTGAAGAATTAAAATTGAAAATAAAAATTGAGAGAGAGAGGGACCTTCTGATGTAGCTGCTCCTGGAGTACACGATTATCAGCTGACTTTAACTGTCCCAAAAAAGCACAAACAATTGTTAAAACTCTATTTCAAGATATTTGAGTTTGATGGAATCACAGTACAAGTTCAAGAAGATTACCTCTAAGTCGAAAGCCTTCTCACTGCACTGCGCTGTTAGTTTCGTGATAGTCTGTTTTCATGAAACCAGACGTGTTAGTATTGAAGAGAAAAAAAAAATTGCAGGAACCACTAAGAGGGGCATCCATATGCTGGACATATCACCTGCTGCATATCCATCATGGATGCATTAGCAACTGATGCCTCGCCACTTTCCATGATTTGTTTTTCCAGGGCTCGCATATGTCTCCTCTTTTGCTGGATTTCACGCTCTAAATTCTCGATCTGTTATAAGAACATATGTGAATATTCAATATTATGAGCAACAGTTTAGCACATGTTAAAATAGAGTGCAGAACCCAGTTATGTGGGATGTTATATTTGGCTTGCCATGCAAATGAACACAAAAGGCTTATTCTCACGCATGTCAGCTTGCTGCTTCTATGCTTCGGACTTTATTACATGTTTCAGACTTCTATTTGTTTCCCGAAGGAACACGTATAACAGTAGCACTGTTAATCACTGGTTAGTCTTCAAACCGAACAAGATTGAAACTGAGCAGGAGGTATATAGAAAAACTAAAGTGTAAGGGGGAATACTTGGTCCTTTGTTGCTTCAGGATCATCTATGGACTGTTCGATTAGTCTTTTCAGTGAACTGGTACCAAATGCGACCTCCCCAGCAAGCATCTTAATTTGTTCAATCAGTAGATCCATATGATCTGATGCCGTGAATCCCACCTGATATGCCAAGCACAATAAATTTCAACCAATAACATTTTATGAATTAGCCTGCTCGCTGTAAAATCAGGTCCACTTTTTAGCATGCATTGTTCTGTCCATTAATTGTCTTGCATAAAAGCATATTCAGTGTGAAGGCACAACCAAAAAACAGAGGCTACTGAGCATTGACCACATGGTCCAGCAGGTAGAGATAAATTGGCAATAGAAGTAGGGTATTTGGAATAGTGTAAGATAAACAAGGACAATAGAATGGGGAAACATCACACACCCTTAGGACTAATTTGAAAGTAAGGGGGAGCCAAACCCAGAGAGGGAAAACCTCCCATGAAGAACTAAGGGCCTGTTTGGTTTATTGCCTCACTTGCCACGGTTTGCCACGTCTAAGGTTAGACAGGTTTGACCGAGTTAGATATGTGTTTGGTTTGTAACACGGTTGTGGCAAGGTTTTTCTCCCGCTGTGTAAGTCACACTCATCAATGACTTGTAAAAGTGTGCCAAAATTCCCTTAGGCATGCCAAAATGTGGCACAGAATTTGAGCGTATAACCTTAAACAGGTGTGGCAATTTTTGGCACCTTAGGAGGAGCGGGTCTAGACAAAACAATCGTTGGTGTCATCTTCATTATGTTATAGTATCATCAGCTCATTTATGCACTAATATGTATATATTTTAATGGAGGTTACTAAAATCTATTGGTGTCACATGACACCACAAAAGTGGCCTGGATCCACCCCTGCCTTAGGTATACAACCAAACATGTCCTAAGTGTCTTATTCAAATGGCACCCCCATGAATTGCTCACCCTAGGAAAAAACAAGGAACCCAAGGGGATTTGAGTTTCCAAATTAGCCCTTAGTGGAGGTGACTTTCATATACATGTAGCGCTATTCGTCACCCTAGGTGATGAACACCCACCCTAGAATAACTTACAAAACCGTGACTTAACGATTTGTTAAGTCATTCCAGGGTGGGTGGTCATCACCTAGGGTGACAAATAGCATACACACACATACAAATAGTGCAACTTGTGATATAAGTTAGTGTGGTACAATAGTAGGTTATACAATTATCCTAATAAACAGCTATTCTTTCATACTAGTAGCCATGCAGTGTATGTTACAAGTTAAGACAGCTGAAATGGCAGTAGGTCTCATTCACGTAGAAAATAATTCTCAGGAATTGACTTAGTGGCCTGTAAATGAATACTTGAATAAAGTTAATAAAGCAAAAAAACAATTGTTGCTTCCCAGGCCTTCTGTTTATCATAACGTATAGGCTATTTTTGCCTTTCTGAATTCCAATGCCCTTCAATCCATGGCATATCCCACCCCCCAAAAAAACCGCACAGTGGCTATCCCATCCACTGTAATTTCTAACGTCCAAAGCAACAATAGAAACACCTTATGAAAGGAAACAACTATTGCAAAAAAATAGCAGAATGGGCAGCTGATCTACCTGCATTGAATCTGTTGCAGAACCGGTAACTGAAGATTGTTCACCGGTGCCAGATCTTAACTGATTGATCTCATCTAAGGAGTCTGGCAAAGCGGATGATAGGGGGTCTTTTGTGGTGCCCTCAGTTTGGACAAGTGTAGAACTATCTTGTGAAGTGATTAACTTCTGAAATATACAGATAATTCATATTTCCAAATGAAACAGAAGCATGGAGAAGGAATATATACAAATGTGAAATAGTTGGGCAATTAATACTTACATCTTGCTCACTGAGAGAATTGTGACTCTGATGCCCATCTGTCAAGGCAGGAATATTGTTTTTGGTGGAAACAAGTATTAACTTGGTCAAACGTTGTATCCTGCTCATTAGAGCAGCTTTCGCCTCCTCTTCCTCCTCCAGACGAGACTGCATCTTGACCTGACCCGCCTCCAACTTAAGACAAGAAAGAAAGGTACTTTTGAGGCAGTTATCAACTTACCAACACAAAAGGTATTCTACAGAGTCAATTTCAAGGAGCACAAAACAGTTGGCTAACAGTTTTATTCTGTAGTTCTACAAAACAAACTGAACATACCTGCTGACGTAAACTCAAAATTTCTTCCCGGCTGGCACCACCAATCATTCCTCTCCTTAGCTGATCGAGTTCTTGCTTTAGAGAGGATATTTCTTTCTGATACTTCTTGATCAATGATTTCTCATCAATTATCTGGGCAGTCAAGATCATTATGTCTTTCATTTCATTTTCTATAATAGTGGTGCAGGAAATCAGTTTTGTATGCCTAACTATTTACCCGGTTGCGAGAGGCGTAAATTTCAACACGTTTTGCTCTGCTTGCAAACTTCAATGTATTATGTGTTTCTTCCATGTTACTTGATGCTGGAGTAATTGTGCAAATTAGCTGCATAAGAAAAAGTAACTGTATCAGCTGATTACTTCAAGAGGTTTCAGTGGTTCACTTCAATGCTCCAACAGAACAATGGAATGAGTTAAAAGGAATGGCTCCCAGAAAGGCAATTGTAAAAGTTAATACTTACTGAGACATGACCATGGCCACTCAATGATGACTGTAGTAGACGGGTCAACTTAGAATCACGATAGGGTATATGTGTTGCCCTCCCTTCACTGAGCTTTCCAATGACCTTTGAATTAAAAAATGTTCACGTAAACAGAAGTAGCTAAAGATCCTAAGAGTGGAAAATTAATAAAAAAATACTAGGTCACCGCCACCCTCCTCTTCACAGTGAAGCTCAAAAGAAATGAAGTTGCAAATGAGTACTTGTATCCGATAACAGGCTAAGCTCTCCACATATTCTACCAGTTACTTTCCATCATATGCTCAGATTCAATTTTGATACAAGTTATAATTATATGAGGTCAAGGTCTTCAGAAGCTGAGTTGAAGTCAATGCTGCTGGTAATAACCTGGAAATCTGTTGTTGTCACAGGTAATTGGCAATGAGAACTTACTGTTCCAAGAGTTAAGAGGCTCTTATTAATATATGACCCTTCCCTTCTTCTTAACCCTGTAGTCTCTGTCTTGGAGCTCTCAGAACCAGCTAGATCAATCAAATTCTAGAAAACAAAAAATGTGTAAAAATGGTATTAGAAGTCCAGGGGAAACTGGAAAGTGTAAACAGAATGTTTCTTAGGACCAGAACAACGTACAAGCTGTGAATACATGGCCCCATCATACTCATCACCACGGGCGCTGCTTTCAATCATCTGAAGAGCACAAATATGCTATGGGTTAAATAAAGAAATATAACACATTTGATGTGGGTTTTTTCTCGAACACATATGAGAGCCACATATCTTTGAAAAAGGGTGGGAAACATATAACAAATGTGGTTAATAAATATGACATGGTGAATCCTGGAACCATGAGTATTTGTGGCATAAGGAAAAAAAACTAATACAAAACATATGCAGAACTTCAGTAATCATTAAATGCTGAAACAAACTATGAGCTCACCAATGTGAAAATAGTATGACTTCGGCTGCTAAATAAGTTGAAGTTGTTAGAGCCAACATGCCGATGTTCTGTCATGTAACATAATATTAGTTATGGTGTGAAAAAAACAAGGTCAGGTCACTTTGCTGTACAGCTGAAACCAAATGTTTCAGAAAATTGAAAACAGCAAGTTAACATCAACGAAGCTCTGGATACTAAAAGAACTAGATAACCAGATGAATGATAACAGCATGGAAAAGTATAAATCATGAGTGGTCAATTTAGTATAGCGGTAATTGAGAACCTTAGAAATCAGAGCATAAATGGGTTCTATTTTAGTATATACTTCCACAAAATCAATAAAATTTTAAGTTTTCAAAGTACAATGATTCTGTTTTTCCAATAAGATTCACATCGTGGTTGAGAATAGAGTGGAAGTACTAGTCGTTATTAAGAATATTCAGACAGAGTCTACTAGCATACCAGTAAAGGATATTGTGCATTTGCATGAGTAACTAGAACTTGATTGGTATCACAGTATTTAAACAAAACCTCATATTGTAAGGCAAGGACGAAGAACTTAAAAGAAAAGAAAATCATATGGTCCACAGCCAGACTAAAAAAAATTAGAGAAAACTGAATATTAGAAGTGTCGCTAAGTGAAACATGTTTCTGGAGCCTAACCAAACCAATTATTTGACAGGTCGATAGAAATGTTGGAAGAAGCCATAAATAAAGATAGTATAGGAACTAACAGACTATTTTATGAGATACTACTATGCTATTCCTATACTGACTGTCACCTCTATTGGA
Organism: Zea mays; assembly: GCF_902167145.1. NCBI lineage: Eukaryota > Viridiplantae > Streptophyta > Magnoliopsida > Poales > Poaceae > Zea > Zea mays. The sequence continues at coordinate 23,530,919 of NC_050100.1, read as the reverse complement.
CACAGCAATAAACATATCTCCAGTAAAGATGACAACATAAAACATGTCCCTGAAATTATTTGATAGTAACATACTGAAAACTGGTGAAGATAATGGAATCACCTTCACCGGCTGCAATAAATGAAAGAGCGTGTCCTGGTGACAGAACTACTTCTTCTTTTATTCCTTCTACATAGGTTCCCTGGAGAGAGAGAGAAAAGAAGAAATTAGATAAACTCATAAACAAAATAGCATTGCAAATCTGCAATAGATAAATCTACAATGTTTGTTTGCATACACTAAAGATAGCAATGTAAATCAACAAAAAAACAACATAGGAAGGTTAGACATGACAGAGTGACAGACGTTTTATGATATAATTCAGAAAAACAATATCATGTCATGTTAATCACTCCCAGAACCAAATAGCACTCAACAATAAACAATGCCCATTTTAACTTCATGGTTCATAAATTATACCAATGGAACGTGACAAACTGCATTAGATAATAACTCTGAGTAAAAACTAAGATCTAAGAACAGAAGTCAGATCAGTTTTGATATATTGCAATTAAAACGCTCAGTTAAAACTATTTGACAATTCACTATATCAATAAAAGATTCTAGAGATTTAACCTGTGCATCCTCCCGCACACGCAAATTTTGGCCAGTAGGATCAAGTAGATCATTTATAACCTGCATTTAGATATCCAGATTGAGTCTATCCATATGGTACAGGTTGAAAACGCATAACGATACATATGACAATAAACCAAACGTTTGGCAGTATTTGTACAGTACACAGTTACTACTACAAAACAAATATAAACTGTGCAAAGCTCAAGATTTTCTAACCATCAGAAAAAAAAACTTGACATGCGGAGGGGTAAGACAGCCCCAGGTACCCCTGAACCCATGTCCCACCCATAAACAACGGCACCGTAGCCCATGTGAGAATGACCGCCACCAGCATGAAATTCGCTCCCCTAGAGAGTCGAACTCAGAATCTGAGGACTGCTACTAAGGACATGTTTGAATGCACTAGAGCTAATAGTTAGCTACTAAAATTAGCTTAGACATCCAAACGGTCTAGCTAATAGTTCAACTATTAGCTAATTTTAGTAAATTAGCTAATAGTTAGCTAGCTAATTTCACTAGCATTTTTTTAGCCAACTAACTATTCGCTCCAGTGCATTCAAACACCTCCTAAGTCCACCTAACCAACTCAGCTAAAGGCTCTTTCGCATAACCAGCAGAATAAAAGGAGTATATGACTAAGTGGAAGTTTATTCTAGGTCAAACCATAAAAAGAACTTTTTGTCAAGAACCAAGTCAACCAAGATTCAAGATAAGAACATATAGGTTAGCTGAACAAAAGGTCATTGGCAAGGAAAAGACAGACCCAGTGCCAGAGGCTCCTATATGAGTGGGGTTTGGGGAAGGGATAAATCGAGGCAAGCCTTCCACTCACAAATGTGGAAAGGCTGCTTCGAATCCATGACCTGGTGACTCAGTGAGACAGCTCTCACCACTGCACCAGGCCTGCCAACAAAAAGCCATTGACTAATCAAATAAAGTAAGACCAAAGATATGCCTTGCAAGGAATTTGTGAAAACATTTTTTTCAAACTGGTGTAAGTAGCATACCTCGTTATAGATTTCAAGGTACGACACACGAAGCAAAAATTCTCTTCCAGGACTCTGTTTATCAAGATAGTAAAGAAAAGTACCGCAGTCAAGTAATAGTGAGAGCAGGTGATGTGATACAAGGTAGAATCGCATAGCAAAACATAGTACATTTCCAAAAAAACATTAAGATTTATGTTTGGGATTTATTTATATTCATGAATCTGCTCATATGAAACTTCGTAGCCGCACTTTCTAGGCTACGTCTGTTTTCCCACTCAGGCTGTCACAAACCTTAACCAAATGAATTAGGAGTTTCCTCTCTTGTCGAAGAAAAACTTGTTGAAGTGTATAAGTGGATAAACTACCTTCTCCCATCAGCTTAAGCTTTTGGGTTGAAAGACTAGTGCGTCCACTTTAACATAGTATCAGAGCCAGAGGTCTCGAGTTCGAATCCTGGCAGAGGCTTTATTTGTGCCTCCACCCATTTATTTCCAAGTTGTGCCTTTCTCTCTGCTGCACGTGAGTGGGGTGTTGAAGTGTATAAGTGGATAAACTACCTTCTCCCATTAGTTTAAGCTTTTGAGTTGAACTGGTTAGTGTGTCCACTCTAACAAAACTAACCAGACATTATCTCTTGTAGAAAGCCAACTAGTAGTTCACTAGTTCCCATGCTGCTAAGTTAAAGAAAGGACCAGCACACAAGTAAACATGATAAGGCATAAAACTCTAGCTCCTTGGTAACAAAAAACACTTCTAAGTTGCATAAACACACCTTCATTGGACAATACAGTGTTCTAAACGATATCATTTGGTATTAATTATGGATATACACACAAGATCACAACAAGCAACATAGAAGACTGAATGCAGATTCCAGAGGTATTATTGTTCATAAGAAGGCAAAGTAAAACATTTATAGGAAACATTTCCATTTGAAATAAAGACACTATGACTTCTGAGAGTTAGGAACATAATCATAAAGAAAGCATTGTTAAGTATTATTTGACTAAAGTATTTACTTCCATACATCTTGGATCATGCTGAAGACATCCTTGATGGCTAGTGGGATTATTCCAGGACAATTCTGGTCACCCTGTGAAAGATTAGGAAAACAAAGGGGCCAGAAAAATTAATGATACCTTAAAAAAGACAGAACTATATATTTATTTATCAACATTATTCATAAAAATGAATATGTCAAGTCACAGTCAGAAGCCAAAGTTGCTATCCCTTGCAGTAGCAATTGTAGAAAATATCTATCTTGAAAGTGGAATTACATTGGATTGGAAGCAATGTGCTATAGAGAGGACTCAGGAGTCTGGGTCCCAGCAGGAAACATGGACATACAAATTCATGCTCTTATAGCTATGACCTTCCTATGAAACTAGCTTGTTAATTCTTCCAACAGATTTTGAATGTGACAGCTTACATGCATTGTGTGGGTCTTCCCACTACTTGTGACGCCATAGGCAAAAACTGTCCCTACAAGTTGGTACAAAGTTGCATTTAGAAATGGGAGAGGTGCATTGATAAGTTAACAACTCATTATACAAGGTAAACATTAATCCTATAACAAATTCCAGTGCCTCAATCAAGGGTAGAAATGAATAGTTGGGAAGAAACTGTGCACCACTAGTTCATAGTGATAATAGTAAAATTACATGTGAACATAGAATTCCCTCAACATATGATACAGTATGGTATAAGCAAACAAAAAATCACCATAAGAGGTGCTTTGAGATTATTAAATAATAAGGCGCACTAGCGTACCATAAAAAATCTTAAGATGGTCTAAATAAGACAAAATTGGCATACCGTTTATGCCCTCCATAGCACCTTTTACAACAGGGCGGGCTGCAACATCATAGACAGCCTCGGTGCTTGTCGAAGGCCCAAAAACTCTATCTGAAAAATAAGAAAATAGTTAAATAGTCACTAATTATCAGGTGTTACCAAGTTGATATAGCAGATGAACACAACACGAACCAAATGATAATTAATTAGCACATGGAAATTAAATGATGGATTTAGTCAGATTGGTCGATTTTTTTAGTGTTCAATGCTTCTAAAACCTAGCAGTGTGATCATATCTAGCACCCCGTTTGAATGTAGATATTGAAGTCTGGAATCAGGAACCCAGAATTTTGTTGTTTGGTTGTCTAATGAATTCAGAGTTAGAATTAAAGCTCAATTCCTTAGTATTGGACTATAGCTAGAAGTTGCATTGGCTGGAATTGCAATTCCAATTACATCCAAACAACAGATTTATATTGCAACTCATTTCCAATACTAAGCAAATTTGGTATTGAATATAATTCAATTCTATTATCTCCAATATCTACATCCAAACGGACCCTAAAGACTAGTGCAAATCTATGTATTCTTCCTCAGAGCAAAATTTAGATGCTTGAAAGTTGAACAACAACCATGGCACAGCAAGCCAGCAATCAGTGTCTCAAAATTTTGATAAGCTATAGGAATATGGTGTAACCATTTGGCACAGCCAAATCTCAGGGTTATGGGTTCATGTCCAGACACTCAAGTTAGCAAAGGAAGGATCTGACCAACCCTATGTTGAGCTATGTGTAACTATGCATAATGGCATCGACTGTATGCACTTCAAAAGCAACTGCTGTGACCGAATATTGTTTGGTTGTCGCACTGACCCATTTCATGCTGACTCGACATTGGTCAGGAAGTATACTCCAGAGTCCAGACTACTCACTATACGCAACATGAGTTGAAGTATGTGCACATCCAGCATGTTCCTTTGCAAGCAACAAAATGGGCAGAGTCCTAGTAGACCATGATAACAACTTGTGTGCATCCCATCTGTGAACACAACTTTCAGACATGGGTGGCACAACTTTCAAACACTTAAGAATCCAAACAAATTAAGCTGGCCGTAGCTGAACCAATACTGCCAACATGAAGTTTGCTTGATCATCCCAGACAGTCAGAATAACAATAACTCATGGGATGCTGCACAACTAACCAATCAAGAACCAACAGCAAGCACGCCTCCACAATAAGCTTGAAAGAGCATAAAATGGTGCAAACCTCATGGCAATAACTGTTTATTAACTACAGACTTCCACAGAAACAGACGCTTTCCAAAATTGCGTACTAGGACCTAAATTTTGGTTTCATCGTGAAGCCCAATCAAAGGCCATGTATACTACTTTCACCTGTGCATTAATTGTTCGAAAATCCATAATTAATTTCGGAAACCCCATATTAAAGAATGCTAAGGATGATATTCGAGTACCAAAATTATACAAACCCCCAATACCACCAGCAGCATTGCCCAATTGAACGAAGGCGGAACTGTATGAAGGCTACTCACCATAAGCATAAGCCGTTGGCGGGTTGTAATCGCACCGCACAAGCCGGTCCCCATCTGGATACCACGAGATCTCGTCGCCGCGCTGGAACTCGCGCTCGCTGCAGCCACACCAAATCCAGCTCAAAACCAGTTCTTGAACTCCCACAACCCTACTCACAGCCCCTCGCAAACAGATTCGCGCATTCCTTCCGAGATCCCCACCTGAGCGGTCGGAAGCGGATGGTGACGGAGATGCTGTCGCCGGATCGGGAGGTGTCTTCGATGACGAGCTCGTCCGCGCTCGGGAACGGCACTGGCGACGGCGGCAGTGCCGGTGCTACAGATGAGCTGCGGCGGCTCGGGGTGGTGGACCTCGTGCTGCCCCCACCCCCGCCGCCGTAGAAGCTGGAGCTGACGGAGGACGAGGACGAGCGCGGAATGAGGCGGCCGGAGCTGAAGTACGAGCTCGAGGAGGAGGAGGACGCGGTGGGCGGGCGGCGGTGCCCCGCGGAGAACGGCGAGCTACTCCGCCGCGAGGACGACGACGACGGCCGCGACGACATCGCGCACGGATCTCGCGAAGCTTCGCCGCCGCGTGTGGCGAACGCCGCGCTGTCCTGCAGCAGCAGCACGGGAGGAAGGGGAAGGTATCGGGGGGTCAGAGGCTTCACATGGCCTGCTCCAAAAGAGGCGAGCGACCACGGCGTCGCGGGATTTTAAAGCGAGACCGAGACGACAGGAGGTGGGAGGCGGCACTGTGCTAGAGCCTCTGGTCCGTCTGCTGCCGACTGCCGTAGTGCCGTAGGCGGAAATGGGGTGGGGCACTGGTGCTGCGCGGACCCGGGGACCTCAGTCAGACTGACATCTAACCCTGCTACTTTGTGGGGCCTGCACGCCAGGCAAGGCCGGTGTGGGGCTGTGGGCTCGGTAATTTGAACTGAAGGGACGAGTGAGAAGTGGGCGTGGTGGGCGGGAATTAACTGCGGCGTGTCTGGTCTCTGGTTACTGGCGGAAAATTTATTTTTTTTGTCGAAAAAACGAACATGAGTCTCGCATAGTAGCATTTTATATTTTTACCTATCAAAAATTCTACTAGTTACTAGTATACGCTTGCGAGTATAGAATAGTATCCGTACCCGTACACGTACACGCGTGAGTAATTTTACTCATAGATCCTAGAGGGATTTAAGGGTATGTTTGGTTGTAATAACAGAACGGGATAGAATAGGACAATCCCTTAAATAAGATTGTTTTGTTTAAGGTTAAGGGTTAGAATAAAACTATCACAGTGTTGTCCTCAGTTGTCCCTCAAAATTGGAGGGACGAGAGGATGTCAGGGACGTCTCTGTCCTGTATGTCCCACAACCAAACACATCCTAAGTTTCAAAACTAGCCCTAGGAAAGTATCAAATTATAATATGCATGTCACTCAAAATATCAAACAAACATATAAAAATAAGTTCAACTTCAAATTTAACAAATCATATGATTATATAACTTGATAGTTAAACAAACAATAGTCGAACAAGGATTTTCTTTTAACTAAGATGGACTTTATTAGATGGTGATAATAGTGGTATGATACAGGTATATTTTACCAACGGATAGACGAGTATGGATAGTACCCACTCGTCCCATGCATATCTACCCAACAGGTAGAGGTTCTTACCCATTAACACACCAACGGGTAAAAAATCATCACACACATGCTTTCTAATCGGGTAAAATCTGTCGGGTATTCGAGTTTGGGGTACCCATTGTCATCCCTAGTTCCAAGTTTCCAACCATAACTCGTGTCGACAACTAAGGACTTGTTTGTTTTAATCCCAATCCATATGTATTGAGTGAGATTAAGTGGGTTTTAATTATAGCAACTTAAAATTTCTTCTAATTCTTTCAAATCTCATACAATCCACATGTAATAGGAATAATCGAGCAAGACCTAACATGGCGCGGCCAACGATTTGTCGATTTGTGCTGACTCAAACAACGACAACACCCTTATAAATAGAGGGGGTTCTAGGGTTTATGCACACTCATTCATCTTCAATTCATAAGCTATCTTCTTCATTCATAGCTTTCCACTCTCTATTAATAGCTCTAATATCTGTCTTGATATGGATCTAAGGTGGAGTCCCACCTTGAATTATTTTACGAACATGCTCGACGAACAATCTTTGCATTGTCCCGAGATCCTATTGGTTCGAGGTAAGTCTTCTTTGATGGTCTTTCCCATGTCCATCATTGGCGAGAGGGCATTTCCGCTCGACCCCTTTCCCTAACCCCTCAACCACTCTTTTTGTATATGTATACTCTCCCTCCATATCTATATCTGTTGAGTTTGTGATCAAAATTCTGCATATGGAGGCCATGTTGGCGAGCGGAGCGGAGACCCGTCGCCAGGAGGCTTGGGTCACGTCGACATCGCCTTTGTTGTCGCCTAGCTCTGCACTAGGGTTGGCCTTCGCATCTCGATAGAGCTTCCCCTGGGCGCATCACCGGTGGCCTTTGAGAATTTGATACAGGGATACGACGAGGCTGCTGGTGGAATCGCGGGTGTCGTGACTACAAAGGACTTGGTGGGCTCCTTAGGGCCCTTTCACTAGGCGTCTTTTCCTCTCCTTGTGCGGGCTCTGGTCCCTCGACCCCACCAGGTGTCATGATCGGAAGTGGTCGTCAGATCTTGATGGGATCTACTTCCTTAGTCATAGCCTTAGACTCCCCCTCTTTTGTTATTTCGCTTTATGGCCTCGTGGCAAGCACCTGAGTTTGGGATTGTAATGGTGGGGGGCTCAGCTCCCCTTGATGTAGACCTGTTCAAACGTCGGGTTGGGTTGGATTTGGGTTGGGTCAAGGTCGGGTTGTAGGCCATTTAGCACGGCCTGTACCCGACCCATGCCTAGTGTTGGTTTGGGTCGGGTTGGCTCATGCCTCCCTGTTTGATGTGTCGGGTCGGGTTTTATGGGGTTGGGTCAGGTTTTTTGGCTCTGGGTGGGGTTTTAGGTCAAAATCATGGCTCGTACCCGGCCCATGAATTATTGTGGTTCAGAAATTATGGCTCATATCCGCCTGTTGCATTGGTCGGGTTAGCTCGGGCCGGGGGGTTTCAGGCGAGTCAGGTTGGTCGGGTCGGGTGACCCATGATAAAGTCTACCTTGATGTAAGAAACATCGTGACCTAGGGAGGTTAGTCAATGCTTGTGCACTCTCTTCCCCCTTTTCTATTTTACTAGGAGGAATTATTGCATGCCCCTCCTCTCAAGAGGCGGTGATGTGCGCTCGTCTGCTTCTGACCCATTGGTGCCAGACGTGTTTCCTTGTCAGACGAGTCACCTCACATCGGTCTAAGCGACAGAGATACGTAGAGTGGCATTTATTTAATCTTGTCATTCTCCCTATTCTCCTCACTTTCCTCTTGCCCCCTTCTCGTCTCGTATCCTTTGTTTAGCCTCCTCCTCACCTTTGAGTTTTTTGTCGTGTTTCCTATGGCTTGTTGGAGCCGGTCCTTGGTGGATCAGGAGCACCTTCGAGTTCTCATCGGGCGTGTACTATTCGATGGCGATAACTAGCTAGCCCCCAGCATTGAGGAAACTCTGGCCCCACCAGTCTGGTTGTCCCTCTTCACACCTTTATCACGACTCTTTTTGATTATCTGCAGGTGCAGCTCCATTACCTGAATCCAAATGGGATTCAACATACTATTGCTTTCATCGCCTTGTGCTTGTGCAAAGGATATCTAGGCGTCGAGCCCAATTTCAACTTATGGCGATACCTTTTTTGTCAAGTTGTTGTGAAAAGGGGAAGAGCAAAAAATGGCAAAGGCATGGTCGATTGGGTGTGCGAGCATCCGTCTCCACAACAGGAGGCGACGCGAGTACATCCTGGCTCCACTTTTGTTATCAAACAAGGGCTGGCATCAACAATGGTTTTACTTATAGGGTGCAGGCCACAAAACCTTATCGGGGCCATGACTTCTGAAAGGGAATTAGGCTTACACCTAGTTCCTAAGTAATTTTGGTGGTTGAATTGCCCAACACAAATAATTGGACTAACTAGTTTGCTCTAGTGTATAAGTTATACAGGTGTAAAAGGTTCACACTTAGCCAATAAAAAGATCAAGTATTGGATTCAACAAAGGAGCAAAGGGACAACCGAAGGCACCTCTGGTTTGGGGCACCGGACTGTCCGGTGTACACCGGACAGTGTCCGGTGCACCACCGGACTGTGTCCGGTGCACCAGAGGACTCCAACTCAAACTCGTCACCTTCGGGAATTTCCAGAGGCACTCCACTATAATTCACCGAACTGTCCGGTGTACACCGGACAGTGTCCGGTGCTCCAAGGAAGAGCGGCCTCAGGAACTCGCCAGCTTCGGGAAACCAGAGCGGCTGCTCCGCTATAATTCACCGGACATGTCCGGTGTACACCGGACTATCCGGTGTAACTGCGGGGCAACGGCTACTTCGCGCCAACGGTCACCTGCAACGGCATTTAATGCGCGCCAGAGCGCGCAGAAGTCAGGCACGCGCGTAGTGGCGCACCGGACACTCTACAGTACATGTCCGGTGCGCCACCGGACATCCAGGCGGGCCCAGAAGTCAGAGCTCCAACGGTCGAATCCCAACGGGTTTGGTGACGTGGCTGGCGCACCGGACATGTCCGGTGTACACTGGACTGTCCGGTGCACCATACGACAGTCAGCCTCCACCAAACGGCTAGTTTGGTGGTTGGGGCTATAAATACCCCAACCACCCCACATTCAAGTCATCCAAGTTTTCCACTTCTCAACCACTTACAAGAGCTAGGCATTCAATTCTAGACACACCAAAGAGATCAAATCCTCTCCAATTCCACACAAGGCTTTAGTGATTAGCGAGAGAGATTTGTCGTGTTCTTTTGAGCTCTTGCGCTTGGATTGCTTCTTTTCTTTCTCACTTGTTCTTGTGATCAAAACTCCATTGTAATCAAGGCAAGAGGCACCAATTGTGTGGTGGCCCTTGCGGGGAAGTTTTGTTCCCGGTTTTGATTTGAGAAGAGAAGCTCACTCGGTCGGAAGGACCGTTTGAGAGAGGGAAAGGGTTGAAAGAGACCCGGTCTTTGTGACCACCTCAACGGGGAGTAGGTTTGCAAGAACCGAACCTCGGTAAAACAAATCTGCGTGTCACACCTCTTATTTGCTTGCGATTTGTTTTGCACCCTCTCTCCCGGACTCGATTATATTACTAACGCTAACCCGGCTTGTAGTTGTGTTTATATTTGTAAATTTCAGTTTTGCCCTATTCACCCCCCCCCCTCTAGGCGACTATCAATTGGTATCGGAGCCCGGTGCTTCATTAGAGCCTAACCGCTCGAAGTGATGTCGGGAGATCACGCCAAGAAGGAGATGGAGACCGGCGAAAAGCCCACTACAAGCCACGGGAGCACTTCATCGGAAGAGTCCCGCACCAAGAGGAAGGAGAAGAAAGACTCCTCAAAAGGGAAGGAGAAGAAGAAGGACTCCTCCAAAGGGAAGGAGAAGAAATCTTCTTCACACAAAGAGAAGAAGGAGAAATCCTCCTCCCACAAGCCGCATCGGAGTGGGGACAAGAAAAAGAGGATGAGGAAAGTGGTCTACTACGAGACCGATTCTTCATCAACCTCCACCTCCAGCTCCGACGCGGCATCCGTCACTTCTAAGCGCCAAGAGCGCAAGAAGTATAGTAAGATTCCCCTACGCTACCCTCGCATTTCTAAACATACACCTTTACTTTCCGTCCCATTAGGCAAACCACCAACATTTGATGGTGAAGATTACGCTAGGTGGAGTGATTTTATGCGATTTCATCTAACCTCACTCCACAAAAGCATATGGGATGTTGTTGAGTTTGGTGCACAGGTACCATCCGTAGGGGATGAAGACTATGATGAGGATGAGGTAACCCAAATCGAGCACTTCAACTCCCAAGCCACAACCATACTCCTCGCCTCTCTAAGTAGAGAGGAATACAACAAGGTGCAAGGGTTGAAGAATGCGAAGGAGATTTGGGATCTGCTCAAGACCGCACACGAGGGTGATGAACTCACCAAGATCACAAAGCGGGAAACGATCGAGGGGAGCTCGGTCGCTTCCGTCTTCGCCAAGGGGAGGAGCCACAAGATATGTACAACCGGCTCAAAACCTTGGTGAACCAAGTGCGCAACCTCGAGAGCAAGAAATGGGATGACCACGAGGTGGTTAAGGTTATTCTTAGATCACTCATCTTCCTTAACCCCACTCAAGTTCAATTAATTCGTGGTAATCCTAGATACACACTAATGACTCCCGAGGAAGTTATTGACTGCATGATCAAGGGTTCAAAGAAGATCAACGAGCTTGATGAACCCTCCACATCCGAAGCACAACCGGTGGCTTTCAAAGCGACGGAGGAAAAGAAGGAGGAGTCTACACCAAGTAGACAACCAATCGACGCTTCAAAGCTCGACAACGAGGAGATGGCATTAATCATCAAAAGCTTTCGCCAAATCCTCAAGCAACGGAAGGGGAAGGATTACAAATCCCGTTCCAAGAAGGTTTGCTACAAGTGTGGTAAGCCCGGTCACTTTATTGCTAAATGTCCATTATCAAGTGACAGTGACAGGGATAACGACAAGAAGGGTAAGAGGAGAGAAAAGAAGAGGTACCACAAGAAGAGGGGCGGCGATGCCCACGTGTGCCGCGAGTGGGACTCCGACGAGAGCTCCACCGACTCCTCCTCCGACGAGGACGCCGCCAACATCGCCGTCACCAAGGGACTCCTCTTCCCCAACGTCGGCCACAAATGCCTCATGGCAAAGGACGGCAAAAAGAAGAAGGTTAAATCAAAATCCTCCACTAAATATGAATCTTCTAGTGATGATAGTGCTAGTGATGAGGAAGATAATTTGTGTACCCTTGTTGCCAACCTTAACATGGAACAAAAGGAAAAATTAAATGAATTAATTAGTGCTATTCATGAAAAGGATGACCTTTTGGATTCCCAAGAGGACTTCCTAATTAAGGAAAATAAGAAACATGTTAAGGTTAAAAATGCTTATGCTCTAGAAATAGAGAAATGTCAAAAACTATCTAGTGAGCTAAGCACATGCCATGACACTATTGCCAACCTTAGAAATGAAAATGCTAATTTGTTAGCTAAGGTTGATTCTATTGCTTGTAATGTTTCAATTGAAATGATAATGATGATTTGCTTGCTAAGATTGAAGAATTGAACTTATCTCTTGTTAGCCTTAAGAATGAAAATGAAAAATTAATTGCTAAGGCTAAAGATTTTGATGTTTGCAATGCTACTATTTCCGATCTTAGAACTAAGAATGATATATTACATGCTAAGGTTATAGAATTAAAATCTTGCAAATCCTCTACATCTACCATTGAGCACACTTCTATTTGCACTAGATGTAGAGATATTGATGTTAATGCTATTCATGATCACATGACTTTAATTAAACAACAAAATGATCATATAGCAAAACTAGATGCTAAAATTACCGAGCATAACTTAGAAAATGAAAAATTTAAATTTGCTAGAAGTATGCTCTATAGTGGGAGACACCCTGGCATTAAGGATGGCATTGGCTTCCAACAGGGAGGCAATGTCAAACTTAGTGCCCCTCCTAAGAAATTGTCCAACTTTGTTAAGGGCAAGGCTCACATGCCTCAGGATAACGAGGGTTACATTTTATACCCTGCCGGTTATCCCGAGGACAAAATTAGGAGAATCCATTCTAGGAAGTCTCAGTCTGGCCCTAACCATGCTTTTATGTATAAGGGTGAGACATCTAGCTCTAGGCAAACAACCCGTGCTAAGTTGCCTAAGAAGAAGACTCCTAGTGCATCAAATGAACATAGTTTTTCATTTAAAACTTTTGATGCATCTTATGTTTTAACTAACAAATCCGGCAAGATAGTTGCCAAGTTTGTTGGGGGCAAACACAAGGGCTCCAAGACTTGTGTTTGGGTACCCAAAGTTCTTGTTTCTAATGCCAAAGGACCCAAAACCGTTTGGGTACCTAAAGTCAAGAACTAAACTTGTTTTGTAGGTTTATGCATCCGGGGGCTCAAGCTGGATCATCGATAGCGGGTGCACAAACCACATGACTGGGGAGAAGAAAATGTTCTCCTCCTATGAGAAAAACCAAGATCCCCAACGAGCGATTACATTCGGGGATGGAAATCAAGGTTTGGTCAAAGGATTGGGTAAAATTGCTATATCTCCTGACCACTCTATTTCCAATGTTTTTCTTGTAGATTCATTAGATTACAATTTGCTTTCTGTATCTCAATTATGCAAAATGGGTTACAACTGTCTTTTCACTGATGTAGGTGTCACTGTCTTTAGAAGAAGTGATGATTCAATAGCCTTTAAGGGTGTGTTAGAAGGTCAGCTATACTTAGTAGATTTTGATAGAGCTGAACTCGACACATGCTTAATTGCTAAGACTAACATGGGCTGGCTCTGGCATCGCCGACTAGCACATGTTGGAATGAAGAATCTTCACAAGCTTCTAAAGGGATAACACATTTTAGGACTAACAAATGTTCATTTTGAGAAAGACAGGATTTGTAGCGCATGCCAAGCAGGAAAGCAAGTTGGTGCCCATCATCCACACAAGAACATCATGACAACCGACAGGCCGCTTGAGCTACTCCACATGGATCTATTCGGCCCGATTGCTTACATAAGCATCGGCAGGAGTAAGTATTGTCTTGTAATAGTGGATGATTATTATCGCTTCACTTGGGTATTCTTTTTGCAGGAAAAATCTCAAACCCAAGAGACCTTAAAAGGATTCTTGAGATGGGCTCAAAATGAGTTCGGTTTAAGGATCAAGAGAATTAGAAGTGACAACGGGACGGAGTTCAAGAACTCTCAAATTGAAGGCTTCCTTGAGGAGGAGGGCATAAAGCATGAGTTCTCTTCTCCCTACACGCCACAACAAAATGGTGTAGTGGAGAGGAAGAATCGAACTCTATTGGACATGGCAAGGACCATGCTTGATGAGTATAAGACTTCGGATCGGTTTTGGGCCGAGGCGGTCAACACCGCTTGCTACGCCATCAACCGGTTATATCTTCACCGAATCCTCAAGAAGACATCCTATGAACTCCTTACCGGTAAAAAGCCCAATATTTCATATTTTAGAGTCTTTGGTAGCAAATGCTTTATTCTTGTTAAAAGAGGTAGAAAATCTAAATTTGCTCCTAAGACTGTAGAAGGATTTTTACTAGGATATGATTCAAACACAAGGGCATATAGAGTCTTTAACAAGTCCTCTGGACAAGTTGAAGTTTCTTGTGACGTTGTGTTTGATGAGACTAATGGCTCTCAAGTAGAGCAAGTTGATCTTGATGAGATAGGTATTGAAGAGGCTCCGTGCATCGCGCTAAGGAACATGTCCATTGGGGATGTGTGTCCTAAGGAATCTGAAGAGCCTCCTAATGCACAAGATCAACCATCCTCCTCCACGCAAGCATCTCCACCAACTCAAAATGAGGATGAGGCTCAAGTTGATGAAGAAGAAGATCAATCAAATGAGCCACCTTAAGATGACGGTATAGATCAAGGGGGAGATGCAAATGATCAAGACAAGGAGGATGAAGAACAAAGGCCGCCACACCCAAGAGTCCACCAAGCAATCCAACGAGATCACCCCGTCGACACCATCCTCGGCGACATTCATAAGGGGGTAACCACTAGATCTCGTATTGCACATTTTTGTGAGCATTACTCCTTTGTTTCCTCTATTGAGCCCCACAGGGTAGAGGAAGCACTCCAAGATTCGGATTGGGTGGTGGTGATGCAAGAGGAGCTCAACAACTTCACTAGGAATGAGGTATGGCATTTAGTTCTATGTCCTAATCAAAATGTTGTAGGAACCAAATGGGTCTTTCGCAACAAGCAAGATGAGCATGGTGTGGTGACAAGGAACAAAGCTCGACTTGTGGCCAAAGGATACTCCCAAGTCGAAGGTTTGGATTTCGGTGAAACCTATGCACCTGTAGCTAGGCTTGAGTCAATTCGTATATTATTAGCCTATGCTACTTACCATGGCTTTAAGCTTTATCAAATGGACGTGAAAAGTGCCTTCCTCAATGGACCAATCAAGGAAGAGGTCTATGTTGAGCAACCTCCCGGCTTTGAAGATAGTGAGTACCCTAACCATGTTTATAAACTCTCTAAGGCGCTTTATGGGCTCAAGCAAGCCCCAAGAGCATGGTATGAATGCCTTAGAGATTTCCTTATCGCTAATGGCTTCAAAGTCGGAAAGGCCGATCCTACTTTATTCACTAAAACTCTTGAAAATGACTTGTTTGTATGCCAAATTTATGTTGATGATATTATATTTGGGTCTACTAACGAGTCTACTTGTGAAGAGTTTAGTAGGATCATGACACAAAAATTCGAGATGTCTATGATGGGGGAGTTGAAGTACTTCTTAGGATTTCAAGTGAAGCAACTCCAAGAGGGCACCTTCATCAGCCAAACAAAGTATACTCAAGACATTCTAAACAAGTTTGGGATGAAGGACGCCAAGCCCATCAAGACACCCATGGGAACTAATGGGCATCTCGACCTCGACACGGGAGGTAAGTCTGTAGATCAAAAGGTATACCGGTCGATGATAGGTTCTTTACTCTATTTATGTGCATCTCGACCGGATATTATGCTTTCTGTATGCATGTGTGCAAGATTCCAAGCCGACCCTAAGGAAGCTCACCTTACGGCCGTAAAACGAATCTTGAGATATTTGGCTTACACTCCTAAGTTTGGGCTTTGGTATCCTAGGGGATCCACATTTGATTTGATTGGTTATTCGGATGCCGATTGGGCAGGGTGTAAAATCAATAGAAAGAGCACATCGGGGACTTGCCAGTTCTTGGGAAGATCCTTGGTGTCTTGGGCTTCAAAGAAGCAAAATTCGGTTGCTCTTTCCACCGCTGAAGCCGAGTACATTACCGCAGGCCATTGTTGCGCGCAATTGCTTTGGATGAGGCAAACCCTGCGGGATTACGGTTACAAATTAACCAAAGTCCCTTTGCTATGTGATAATGAGAGTGCAATCAAGATGGCGGATAATCCCATCGAGCATAGCCGTACTAAACACATAGCCATTCGGTATCATTTTCTTAGGGATCACCAACAAAAGGGAGATATCGAGATTTCTTATATTAACACTAAAGATCAATTAGCCGATATCTTTACCAAGCCTCTTGATGAACAATCTTTTAACAAACTTAGGCATGAGCTCAATATTCTTGATTCGCGCAATTTCTTTTGCTAAAATTGCACACATAGCTCATTTGTATACCTTTGATCATGTCTCTTTCATATGCTATGACTAATGTGTTTTTCAAGTCTATTTCAAACCAAGTCATAGGTGTATTGAAAGGGAATTGGAGTCTTCGACGAAGACAAAGGCTTCCACTCCGTAACTCATCCTTCGCCGTCACTCCAAACAACTCTCCATTTTTGAGGAGAAAGCATGAGCACCAAGCAAAAGGACTCCATCTTTGGTATAATTTTCACTCATTTATTTATGACCAAAGGGGGAGAGCAAAATTCCAAGGGCTCTAATGATTCCGTTTTTGGCGATTCATGCCAAAGGGGGAGAAAGTATGAGCCCAAAGCAAAAGGACCGCACCACCACCTAATTTTAAAAATTGGAGATTTTCAATTGGTAAATTTCAAATTAGTATCTTATTGTGTTAAAAAAGGGGAGAAAGTAGTATTTCAAAAATGATATATCAAAACCCTCTTGAACACTAAGAGGAGGATCTCATTTAGGGGGAGTTTTGTTTAGTCAAAGGAAAAGCATTTGAAACAGGGGGAGAAAATTTCAAATCTTAAAAATGCTTTGCAAAATCTTATTCATTTACCTTTGACTATTTGCAAACGAACTTTGAAAATGATTTACAAAATAGTTTGCAAAAACAAAACATGTGGTGCAAGCGTGGTCCAAAATGTTAAAAACGAAGAAACAATCCATGCAAATCTTGTAAGTATTAATATTGGCTCAATTCCAAGCAACCTTTGCACTTACATTATGCAAACTAGTTCAATTATGCATTTCTATATTTGCTTTGGTTTGTGTTGGCATCGATCACCAAAAAGGGGGAGATTGAAATGGAATTAGGCTTACACCTAGTTCCTAAGTAATTTTGGTGGTTGAATTGCCCAACACAAATAATTGGACTAACTAGTTTGCTCTAGTGTATAAGTTATACAGGTGTAAAAGGTTCACACTTAGCCAATAAAAAGATCAAGTATTGGATTCAACAAAGGAGCAAAGGGACAACCGAAGGCACCTCTGGTTTGGGGCACCGGACTGTCCGGTGCACCAGAGGACTCCAACTCAAACTCGTCACCTTCGGGAATTTCCAGAGGCACTCCACTATAATTCACCGGACTGTCCGGTGTACACCGGACAGTGTCCGGTGCTCCAAGGAAGAGCGGCCTCAGGAACTCGCCAGCTTCGGGAAACCAGAGCGGCTGCTCCGCTATAATTCACCGGACATGTCCGGTGTACACCAGACTGTCCGGTGTAACTGCGGGGCAACGACTACTTCGCGCCAACGGTCACCTGCAACGGCATTTAATGCGCGCCAGAGCGCGCAGAAGTCAGGCACGCGCGTAGTGGCGCACCGGACACTCTACAGTACATGTCTGGTGCGCCACCGGACATCCAGGCGGGCCCAGAAGTCAGAGCTCCAACGGTCGAATCCCAACGGGTTTGGTGACGTGGCTGGCGCACCGGACATGTCCGGTGTACACCGGACTGTCCGGTGCACCATACGACAGTCAGCCTCCACCAAATGGCTAGTTTGGTGGTTGGGGCTATAAATACCCCCAACCACCCTGTCGGTGTTTTGGGTCCGACCGCACACCCGGGGTTGCCCCTCAAGGTGTTTTTAGGAGTAGGACGGTGTCAACGACTGTAGCAAAATGGTTCGTGCTGGTCGCACGAGGGACAATGGACAAGATTTGCAGGTTCGGGCCGCTTAGAAGTGCGTAACACCCTACGTCCTGGTGAGTATACGAGCGTGGTTACAAGAGGGTTCTCTGGATAGAGGGCGCAGAGAGTTTATGTGGGTGGCTAAGTAGAACAGGGTCGATCGTTCTGAAGGGGTGCCCCCTAGGCCTTATATACTCGGCCGTGGAGCAGTACATGTGATATGATAACAACAAGTAGCTAAAAGATAGTGAACCTCTTGAGTTTATCCTTACGTAACCTTTGCCGACTTATCCTCGCATGGCCCTGTTGCATGGGGGCTTCAGCGCGGGAAAGTCGGGTTTCTGTTGCGATTCATTCGTTCGACGTTGTGGGCCGCCTAGGTTTGCACTAATCAGTCTCACGTCTTCTTTGTTGGTTGTCTTTCCCTAGGCCCACGAAAGAATAACCTTACGAATTATCGGGCCCTTGGGCCTTTCGTGAGGCCTTTTACTTCTTTAGTGGACCCAGGGGATATCTATCCCCCACAAGCCCCCGATCTTTGGGTTGATTTAGAGGTAATCAACTCAAAGATCCAAGGTCCAAAAAATGACTTCCTGTTGTCTTCTCTGGCTCTGATCACTCGTCCGACCAAAGTTTGGTTTTGTGCTTGTGCCTTAGAGGTCGGCATTTTTGGATTGTAAGACTCTGGACTTCATTGGGTGCACCGGAGGTGCACCCAATGGGTGTAGCCCCCGACCTTTGAGTAGATTTTAGAAGATAATCTACTCGAAGGTCTTCTTCCAAAGGTTATCTCCATTCGCGCTCCTGCATCTCGGTTGAGGATTAGTCTTTTCAATCTTGCTCTACGCCTTAGAAGTCGGCGCTATATCGGTTTAGAACAATATTCCATGGGGTGCACCGGAGGTGCACCCAATGGGTGTAGCCCCCGACCTTCAAATGGATTTTTTAAGGATAATCCATTCGAAGGTCTTTCTTTCGCTTGTGGAAACTGGCATGAGGCTATTTTGCATTATGCTTTAGAGGTCAGCATTATGTCATCAATATTTTGCTGCAAAGGTCAGCGTATATTTTGTCTTTAGCAGCCGAGTTTGCGATCCATCCATATCTTGCTAGGCAGTGCAATTTATTTGCTTCTGCAATTGATTGGACGTTTGACGGACGTTCTCTGTCTAGTCTTCACGTCGCTTCTGTCGGCCATATCTTGTACTTTGCTGGTTATATTTGGCTTTCCTCTGATCCTTACTGATATCTCATTTTTGTCTTGAGGTATTCACTGCATGCCCTGCACGGATGTGACCGTTTGAAAAATATACTGATAATTCCTGGGCGTCCCCCCCCAATGGGTGTGGGCAAGGGACGGCTTGGTACGCTGAGTGTTTTAGCCGGTTGCCTCTGAGTAGTAATGCGATGGGACGGCTAGTGTAATCATATCCTTTGCGCTGTTGACTGGAGTCCCAATGGGTGTAGTGTTGCATGAAACGGCGTCTGCCGTCTGACGTGTCTTCAGATGGGTGGAAGTGCTTATTGAATGCCTTGCGACTGTTCAGTGACCGCGGTTAGAAGTGAGCGGTTGCCTTTCCCTTCTATAAATAACCCCTTTGCTTCTCTGGTTTCTTCACATCTCTTCGCTGCTCCTTACTGCCTTCTTTTCTTCCCCTCTGTCTGCTTCCACCATGGGCAAGAACAACAAGCGCAAGCGCGAGCCGACTCCTCCATCTGAGGATTTCGGTGACTCGGAATACTCGGAGGAGGAGTTCTCCTCCGAGTCCGAGGGGTCTCCGGCTCCCGTCTCTCCCCCGGCGTCGTCCGATGACTCGGACGACTCCCAGGGGATAGCCGCGGAGGTCTGGACCTACATCCGGGCCGTCGAGCGCTCCGGGCTCGAAGGCTCGGATGAGTCGGAGTACTCCTCGGATGAGGAGGACTCGGACGGCGGCGACGAGGGTGAAGACGACGACGACGACGACGACGACGGCGGCGACGGTGACGGCAGCGGCAGTGGCGGCGGCGACGGCAGCAGGGGCAGCACCAAGGGCGACAGCAGCAAGGGCAGCACCAAGGGCGGCAGCAGCAGGGGCAGCACCAAGGGCGGCAGCAGCAGGGGTAGCACCAAGGGCGGCGGCGGCGACAGGGGCAGTGGCTAGACGCCACTGGTCTTCTTAGATGTTAGTATAGTTTAGTATAGTTAGAATAATGTAGTAGTAATTAGTGTAGTTTAGTAGTAGTAATAATGTAGAGTAGTATAGTGTAGTTTAGTAGTAGTAGTAATGTAGAGTAGAAGTAGGGAAGTACCAACTCGCGAAGAGTTGGTTTGTAAACTCGTTAACTTCCCTTTAATGAAGAACTGTTGTTGATCCCCCCTTTTCGATGACTTGTCATTGCTTTTCTTGAATGTTGAACTGATTCTTTTGATATAGTAGAAACAACGCCGAGCGATTGTGAAGATTGACATCAGTGTTTTAGAAGTAACACCAAGCAATCGAACACAAGACCAACGTTTTTAGAGGCAGTGCCGAATGATAGAAGGTCGGCATCGGCATTTTAGAAGTAATGCCGAGCAACAGAATACCGGGTCGGCGTTTTAGAAACGACGCCGAGTGATTGAAGGTCGGCGTTGGCATTTTTAGAAGTAATGCCGAGCGATTGAACGCGTGGTCGGCGTGTTAGAGGACACGCCGAGCGATTGATGGTCGGCTTCGGCATTTTAGGGGCAACGCCGAGCGATTGAACACGTGGTCGGCGTGTTAGAGGACACGCCGAGTGATTGAAGGTCGGCTTCGGCATTTTAGAGGCAACGCCGAGCGATTTGAACACGTGGTCGGCGTTTTAGAGGCAACGCCGAGCGATTGAAAGTCAGCGTCGGCATTTTAGAAGTAATGCCGAGCGATTGAACACGTGGTCGGCGTTTTAGAGGCAACGCCGAGTGATAGCCAGCTTCACAAGTTACTTTGAGGAAAATAACCGAGTGATGAGGTGGCACGTCGACTTTCTTGGAAATAACTGTCGGATATCCACGTGGCATGCTGGGATTTCAGAAATGACCGCCGGGTGATGACTGGGCACTTTTTGAAAAGGTATCTGGCTCAAGAATATCCCTTAAGAGTCGCGCTTTTAGCTGCCTTTGCTTTCCGTGCCCTAGTTCTTGCATTTCCGCATCTGAATCTTCTCTGCCACTCGCCTCCTACTCTGTTTCGCCAGCGAGAAGCAAGATGGCGCCCAAGAGGAAGACTACGAACTCGTCTGCCGCAGTGATCCCCGCCATCGACCCCAACAGTCAGTTACCCTTCGCTCGGGTGTAGCCCCCGAGGGTGTCGCCGGGGAGGACTCAGCTCGGGTGAGGAGTGTGGGCCACTACCCAGCCCCCGAGGGTGTTGCCGGGGGTGACCCGGCTCGAGTGGGCAGTGCCAACCTTGACCCAGCCCCCGAGGGTGTCCGAGCGAGGTCTCCCTCCTGCACTTCCATGGATGTTCATGTGGGTTCACCTCCACACTCTGGCGGCATGATGGTGGCTCAAACTCCGGATCAGGGGGTCGCTTTGGAGGGCAGCATCCCCACTGGTCTGGCGTTAAGCTCTGCTGAATGTACTGAGCTCGTTCCTGCTGGTCTGCTGCAAGCTACTTCGAGCGGTGGTCTGGCACCTGGTCATCAGCTGATTTCTCCTGACTTGGGGATCCCTTCGCTTTTTTCCAACCTCCAGGTGTTGTGCTGTGCTTTAGTTTGATCTTTATGTTGCATGAATTGTTGCCATTATGTTCATCCGCTCTTCTTATCAGGCTTTGGTGGATGGAATGGTCGGCCAGCTGAAGTCGCAGGGTGCTTCCATCCCGGAGGTGGCTTCATCTCTTGAGCGTTGGAATCCGGTGTTGCTTCGGGGTCGTGTATCTGAGTTGGAGGCAACTAATGCTGGTAAGTGTCCTTTCTTCCTCTTCTTTGTTCTTGTCCGTGGATTGTTTTACCTTCTGACCTCATTTTGTTTGAATACCTCTTGATAGGGATGACTCGGCGGATCACAGTTCTTGAAGAAAAACATTCCCAAGATCAAGCTGAAATGGCTCGACGATGCGCTGACTTCGAGGAGAAGTATTCTCAGAGTCAGATCGAGTTGAGTCAGGTCTCTGCGGCTTTGGATGACGCCAACGCTCTGAGTTCTTCTCTTCATGCTCAGCTTGACTCTGAGAAGGTAGCTTACGAACCCGTGCTTCGCCTTATAATACTCTTGGATTCTGAATGAGTTGATTTTTGCTTGTAGGAAGAAAAACGCATCCTTGCTGCTTCTCGCGACAACTTGGACAGATTGTACCGAGATTCCAGCAACTCGCTGACCATCTTGGAGAGGAGCCACCGTTTTACGATGGAGGAGCTTGACAATCAGCGCCGTCAGCTGCAAGAATCCTCGGACGAGGTGGCCCGCCTTACACAGTTGCTATCGGCAAAGGATGCCACCATCAAGGGACTCCGAGCTTCTAAGAAATCCATTGCTCAGGAGTTAGAAACTGCTCAGCAGGCTGTTAAAGTTGCCGAAGAAGCTGCTGTCACTTTCAAAGCTCAGCGCGACAAGGCCCTGGACAAGGCCATTCGGGCAGGACGAATCTTGATGAGAAGACCCGGCGTGGTTGTCCCTGAAGATATAAGAGCCGATGTGAATGCTGCCCCTGATTCCTCGAATCGCCCTTCTTCGTCAGTCGTTCCTGAGAAAGATATTGGAAAATAAAGAAACAGTTCGCGTGCTCTGAGCGCGCAGTTAGCATGATCAAGTACTCGTTAGAGGTTATCGGCTTATCATTCGAATGACGTCATCACTTTCTTATTGTATCCGAATTTTGAATTTGTGGTAACGCCACATGATGATTATGAAGTTTGTTTGCGGGATATGGAGATCATCCCTTGAACTGCATAAGCGCGAGTATGCTATACCGGTTTAAGCCGTCAATGACTTTTAGCCGGTAACTCCGCTATTAGGGTATAGTGGTCACCCTAGGTAAAGTAAGCGTGAGCATGTTGCACCGCTTTAAGTCGTTGCCGACTTAAGTCGATTGCTCCGTTTGTAGGGCATAGTGGTCACCCCGAGTTAAGTAAGCGTGAGCATGTTGCACCGCCTTAAGTCGTTGCCGACTTAAGTCGATTGCTCCGTTTGTAGGGCATAGTGGTCACCCCGAGTTAAGTAAGCGTGAGCATGTTGCACCGCCTTAAGTCGTTGCCGACTTAAGTCGATTGCTCCGTTTGTAGGGCATAGTGGTCACCCCGAGTTAAGTAAGCGTGAGCATGTTGCACCGCCTTAAGTCGTTGCCGACTTAAGTCGATTGCTCCGTTTGTAGGGCATAGTGGTCACCCCGAGTTAAGTAAGCGTGAGCATGTTGCACCGCCTTAAGTCGTTGCCGACTTAAGTCGATTGCTCCGTTTGTAGGGCATAGTGGTCACCCCGAGTTAAGTAAGCGTGAGCATGTTGCACCGCCTTAAGTCGTTGCCGACTTAAGTCGATTGCTCCGTTTGTAGGGCATAGTGGTCACCCCGAGTTAAGTAAGCGTGAGCATGTTGCACCGCCTTAAGTCGTTACCGACTTAAGTCGATTGCTCCGTTTGTAGGGCATAGTGGTCACCCCGAGTTAAGTAAGAATGCAAGTCAATCATAAATGAGCCAAGTATCTTTGAAATCTCTCTTTATTGATGACGTATTTCCATTATACAGAATACATGGTCGCTCCGGCTGTTTTGAAATACAGCTAGGGGTAAAACTTTCGGAGGTGCTCTATGTTCCAGGAGTTCCCAACTTCCGTGCCATCCATTTGGGTGAGGCGATATGATCCGGGACGAGTGACTTCTGCTACTATGAAAGGTCCTTCCCATAAGGGTGATAACTTGTGCCGTCCCTCCCCCGTTAGAATTCGGCGGAGGACGAGGTCTCCCATCGAAAAGAACCGTTGCCGCACAGCTTTGTCGTGGTAGCGCCTTAGAGTCTGCTGGTATCGTGCTGATTGAATCACTGCATTCAGTCGTTCTTCCTCAAGTACGTCAATATCCTCCAGCCTAGTGGCTTCGGCTTCTGCTATGCTTTCGAAGATCAATCTTGGCGCCCCAAACTTGAGATCAGCAGGTAGCACTGCCTCCGACCCATAGACCATGAAGAAAGGAGTGTTTCCATGCAGGGCCCGGCTAGGTTGGGTTCTCAAGCTCCAAACAACATAAGGCAATTCTCTTATCCATTTTCCTGCGAATTTTTCATTTTTATCAAAGACCCTTTTTCTAAGTGCCTCCAATATCATTCTGTTGGCTCGCTCAACCTGCCCGTTGGCTCTCGGATGGGCTACAGATGCATACTTGATCTGAATGCTTTTTTGCTCGCAGAAGTCAAAGAATTCTGAACTGGTGAAGTTGGATCCCAAGTCAGTGATGATACTGTTTGGTATCCCAAATCTGAATATTATGCTTTGTATGAATTCCACGGCTTTAGCAGAGGTTAAAGAGGCAATGGGCTGGAACTCTATCCATTTAGTGAATTTGTCAATTGCCACCAATACATGGGTGTATCCTCCTTGAGCTTTCTTGAAAGGTCCAATCATATCCAATCCCCAGCATGCGAAAGGCCAAGTTACTGGTATGGTCTGTAGCTGCTGTGCTGGCATGTGTTGTTGCTTAGACAGGTATTGGCAAGCTTCGCATCTCTGAACTAACTCGGCTGCATCATTCTTCGCCGTCGGCCAATAGAATCCTGACCTGAAAACCTTCCCGACTAATGTTCTGGATGCTGCGTGTACTCCACACTGCCCTGCATGGACTTCCTCCAGAAGTTGCTTCTCGGTGGACGGGAGAACGCACTTCATGAGGACGCCTGACGCGCCCCTCCTGTATAATACCTCCCCAATAAGTGTATAGTGAGCTGATTGTCTGGCAATGCGCTCTGCTGAGTTCTTGTCATCTGGTTCTTCTTCATTCTTTATATACTTAATAATCGGTTGCCTCCAGTCATCAGAGTCTGACTCGGGTTGATCTATGATGTTGCACTCTTCTATTTGATCCGTCGAGATGCTCGGCTGGAGAATTTCTTGCACGAAGACCCCGGGCGGGACTTGAGTCCGACCGGATCCGAGCTTGGACAGTACATCAGCCGCCGTGTTCCGATCTCTTTCTATATGATGAAACTCCAGACCTTCGAATTTATCTTCTAGCTTTCGGACGGCGGCGCAGTATCTTCCCATTGAATCACTTGAACAATCCCATTCCTTGTTTATCTGACTGATGACTACCAGAGAATCTCCATACACCATCAGTCTCTTGACACCCAGTGATATGGCGATGTTTAATCCGTGTATCAAAGCTTCATACTCGGCCGCATTGTTAGAGGCCGGGAATAGCAGCTGGAGAGCATACTTGAGGTGCTCGCCTCCAGGTGCAGTGAAGAGAATTCCTACTCCTGCTCCCTGCAGCTTCAGCGAGCCATCAAAATACATTCGCCATACTTCTGCGGTTTCTGGATTATCCGGCACTTGCTGTTCTGTCCACTCTGATACGAAATCGACCAGTGCTTGAGTTTTGATGGCAGTGCGAGGTCGGAACTCGATATCATGGGATCCCAACTCGCAAGCCCACTTGGCTATTCGGCCAATGGCTTCCTTGTTGTGAAGAATGTCCCCTATTGGAAAACCAGTAACTACTATGACTTTGTGATCGTCAAAGTAGTGGCGCAGCTTGCAGGCAGTTAGAAGTACTGCATATAATAGCTTCTGAACTTGAGGATACTTTTTCTTCGATGGGCCTAGAACCTCACTGATGAAGTAGACAGGATGTTGTACCGGGTAGGCATGCCCTTCTTCCACTCGCTCGACTACCAACGCAGTGCTTACCACGTGAGTCGTGCAAGAGATATATAGCAGCAAATCTTCAGCCGGCTGAGTCGGCGTAGCTCGCCGGGGCGGTTTCAATACTGGCGGTGTTGTCAGGAATTTCTTCAGTGCGTCTAGAGCTTCTTGTGCCTCTGAAGTCCATTGAAACTTATCCACCTTCTTCAGCAGTTTATAAAATGGCAGACCTTTTTCTCCCAGCCTGGATATGAATCTGCTCAGGGCTGCCATACATCCAGTGAGTCGCTGAACCTTCTTTTGCGATCGAGGAGCTTCCATCTTCATGATAGCTTCAATCTTATCTGGATTAGCTTCAATTCCCCGGTGGCTGACAATAAATCCGAGTAACTTTCCTGCTGGTACCCCGAAGACGCATTTCTCAGGATTGAGCTTCCATCTATATCTTCTCAGGCTGTTGAAAACCAGCTGTAAGTCTTCGATGAAGTTTTCCGGATTCTCCGTTTTAATCACCACGTCGTCTACGTAAGCCTCCACACGCTTGCCCCAGTGATCGGCTAAGCATGTTTGAATGGCTCTCTGATAAGTCGCTCCAGCGTTTTTGAGGCCGAACGGCATGGAGGTATAACAGAAAGCACCAAACGGGGTGATGAACGCCGTTTTTTCCTCGTCTTCTTTTGCCAAACTAATCTGATGATACCCGGAATAGCAATCTAAGAAAGACAGCATCGAACATCCAGCGGTGGAATCCACCACCTGATCTATCCTCGGGAGCCCGAAGGGATCCTTCGGACAGTGTTTGTTGAGATCAGTATAGTCGACACACATGCGCCAATCCGCTTTATTCTTTTTGAGTACAAGAACAGGGTTGGCTAACCACTCGGGGTGTAATACTTCTCTAATAAATCCGGCCGCGACCAAGCGGGCTAACTCGGCACGAATGGCCTCTCTCTTGTCGGGCGTGAAACGATGCAGCTTTTGCCGGATCGGCCTCGCCTGAGGATAGACTTTCAATTTGTGCTCGGCCAACTCCCTCGGGACTCCCGGCATATCCGCAGGTTGCCATGCGAATACGTCTCGGTTATCTTGCAGGAACTGGACGAGCGCGCTTTCCTATTTGTCATTTAAACTGGAGCTGATGATGGCCGCCTTGCGCTCATCAGCAAACCCCAAGTTGATCCGCTTGGTGTCTTCAGTCGGCCGCATAGAGGTCGCGGCCTGAGCTTCGTTTGCCGGCACGGCGAGGTCTTCCTCAGGCTTAGAGTTCGCCGGTGTAGAAGGAACCGCCGACGTCTTGGTGGTGAGGGCTGCTTGGATGGCCACTCGGAAACATTCTGCGGCGCCTTGGAAGTCGGCGCGC
The DNA here is from genome assembly GCF_902167145.1 of Zea mays. Taxonomy (NCBI): domain Eukaryota; kingdom Viridiplantae; phylum Streptophyta; class Magnoliopsida; order Poales; family Poaceae; genus Zea; species Zea mays. The sequence goes on along the minus strand of NC_050100.1, from coordinate 23,503,864 downwards.
ACAGTTATGATTCCTTGCGGTCCTGGCATCTTCAGTATCATGTAGGTATAGTGCGGGATGGCCATGAATTTGGCTAGCCCCGGCCTTCCGATGATGGCGTTGTAACCGCAGTCGAAGTTCGCCACCTCGAACCTCAGGAACTCGGTTCTGTAGTTATCCGGAGTCCCGAAGGTGACCGGCATGTAGATGTGGCCCAGCGGGTATTCCCCTTCCGTCGGCACGATGCCGAAGAAGGGAGTGTCTGACTCGTGGAGCTCTTTGAGGTGAACTCCCAAGCCTTGGAGCGTACGGGGGAAGGTGACCTTGATGCTGCTCCCCCCGTCCACTAGCACCTTCTTTACCCGGCTCTCTCGGATCACCGGATCGACGAGGAGCGGGTATTTGCCTGGATGATCAAAGTTGAGCCATTGATCCTCCCGAGTGAAAGTGATTGGGTGCTCCGACCACCGGTACGGGGCGGGAGGGCCGGTGGTCACCACCAGTATCTGGCGGTCGTTGAGCTTTTGTTGTCTTTTGTTCTCCTGCGACCCATGTCCGCCGAAGATGACGTTGACCTCCCTGTCAACGCGCGGGAAAGCTCCTCCTCCCCCCTCCTCCGGCTGATGGGGCTGTCGTGGTTCACCAGGTCCTCCCCTCGGCGGAGGAGGCGGTAGGGGTTGGAAGGGTCGACCATGTCCGACGGAGTGCTTGAAGTCCCGGCAGTTACGTAGAGTATGGCGCATGTCCTTGTGGTACGGGCACTGGGCGTCGAGGATGTCGTCCAGTGTACGCTCGCCTCCACGAGGTCCTCCTCGGGCGCGAGAGGCGGGTGGTCCGGCGGCGTGTACCTCTTCGCGAGGCCTCTTCTCCCAGCGCTTGTCGGGCGGCTGGTTCGCGTCGCGTCGTGGTGCTGCCGGTGCGGGCTTTGCTCCTCCGATGAGGTCCTGGGCCCACTCGTCAGCGGTGATGTAGAGGTCGGCTTCCCGGAACAGCTCCTCGGAGGTAGTCGGCGCCTTTTGCAGTATGGCTCGGACGAAAGCCGAGTCGTTAGATCCTCTGTAGAAGTCCTCGATCACGGCTGCCTCTGTGACCTCGGGGATGCGGTTTCTCATGGTCTGGAACCTTTTAAGGTATGACCGGAGAGTCTCATCCCCCGGCGCTTGATGGATTTGAGGTCCCATGGTTGCGCTGGCTTGTCGGAGAGAGATTGGAAGTTGGCGGTGAAACGTCGACTGAAGTCTCCCCAGTCGTCGATGCAGTGTCGGGGTAGATGTCGTAGCCACTGTAGCGCGTCTTGCCCGAGGACGATGGGCAGATACGCAGTCATGACGTCTTCGGATGCCCCGGCAGCCCGAGCAGCGGTGGTGTAGACGGCTAACCAACCCCCTGGATCCTGCTTAGGTTCATATTTGTCGACATTGGATACCTTGAAGTTGGGAGGCCATTGAATGGCCCTAAGGCGCGGAGTAAGGGCGGATACTCCGCACGTGTCCTCCTGTCGTCGAGGATGTCGTCTGTCCCGGGGAGGGGAGTGGCGGTGGTGGTTCCTCGACCGTCCCCGGGTGGTACCACCAGTTGAAGCTGTTGCCGACTCAGTCCGGGTGGCCTGGCTTTGAGTCGGGAAGCCATGATCTCGGTCATACTCCTCCCGACGGCGAATTTCGTTCTCGTGCCGCCGTTCGCGCGAAGCATTGATAGAGCTTCGCGCGTCTCGGCGACTGTTGATGGCGTGTCGCAAATCGTTCGGCGGGTGAGCGAGCGGTAGAAGATGGTTGGCTGCCTGAGTGAACAGGCGTCGGTATCCCTCGGCGTCGGGAGTCCGAGGAAGTCCGTCAGCTATCCGAGCCAGAACGCCTCCGACTTCGCTCGGCGTGTTCATAGCTCGGGCGAAGTCGGGGTTCAAGTTGCGCCCGAAGAGCGGATTCTCGCGTCGTTGCCTTGCATCTTGCTCGGCTTGCTCCTGAGTTCGACGGCGATCACGTCGTCGGGAGTTCCTTCGTTCCCTGAAGACGCGTTCTTCCGGAGTTTCTCCTATCTCTGAGACCTCGTCTCACGAGACAGGCTGCTCCGGATCCCGTTCTCCAGCTGCGTGATGTCGTCGAACGTTCCTGCGTCGGTTCCTTCGTCGGCGGGATTCTCGCTGAGGCGGTTCTTCTCCAGGTGCGGTCGGTTCATCGTCGGAGACGGCGGGCGACTCTGCTCTCCCGATGAAGAGGACGTCGGGGTAGAACGGTATTGCTGCCGCGACGACTTTCTTTCCGTTCTCCTTTGAGGTCGGAGGAACGGGAAGAACGACTTGCCTCTCCCTGGTCTCCTTCTTTCTCACGACCCGTGTCCATTCTCTCGTCGGGGAAGTAGACAGCGGAGTCTTCCGGGTCAGCGAGCTTCTAGCTCCAGCCTCCCCGGAGACGATCTTTTTCCGAAGAGCCGGAGGTAGCGTCTTTCCAGCATTTTCGGAGTTTGTTGGAGGAGGCTTCTGTTCCGGCAGATCTGCGAGGCGGTGTAGAATTCCCTCTTCGTCCGCCACGGATGAGATTGTCCCGAAGCAGAATACAGATCCGGGGCGCACGGCGATCTTGCTGTGGAAGGTGACGGCCATTGAGCTAGCTTGGATCGTCGACACACCCCCTACCTGGCGCGCCAGCTGTCGGTGTTTTGGGTCCGACCGCACACCCGGGGTTGCCCCTCAAGGTGTTTTTAGGAGTAGGACGGTGTCAACGACTGTAGCAAAATGGTTCGTGCTGGTCGCACGAGGGACAATGGACAAGATTTGCAGGTTCGGGCCGCTTAGAAGTGCGTAACACCCTACGTCTTGGTGAGTATACGAGCGTGGTTACAAGAGGGTTCTCTGGATAGAGGGCGCAGAGAGTTTATGTGGGTTGCTAAGTAGAACAGGGTCGATCGTTCTGAAGGGGTGCCCCCTAGGCCTTATATACTCGGCCGTGGAGCAGTACATGTGATATGATAACAACAAGTAGCTAAAAGATAGTGAACCTCTTGAGTTTATCCTTACGTAACCTTTGCCGACTTATCCTCGCATGGCCCTGTTGCATGGGGGCTTCAGCGCGGGAAAGTCGGGTTTCTGTTGCGATTCATTCGTTCGACGTTGTGGGCCGCCTGGGTTTGCACTAATCAGTCTCACGTCTTCTTTGTTGGTTGTCTTTCCCTAGGCCCACGAAAGAATAACCTTACGAATTATCGGGCCCTTGGGCCTTTCGTGAGGCCTTTTACTTCTTTAGTGGACCCAGGGGATATCTATCCCCCACACACCCCACATTCAAGTCATCCAAGTTTTCCACTTCTCAACCACTTACAAGAGCTAGGCATTCAATTCTAGACACACCAAAGAGATCAAATCCTCTCCAATTCCACACAAGGCTTTAGTGATTAGCAAGAGAGATTTGCCGTGTTCTTTTGAGCTCTTGCGCTTGGATTGCTTCTTTTCTTTCTCACTTGTTCTTGTGATCAAAACTCCATTGTAATCAAGGCAAGAGGCACCAATTGTGTGGTGGCCCTTGCGGGGAAGTTTTGTTCCCGGTTTTGATTTGAGAAGAGAAGCTCACTCGGTCGGAAGGACCGTTTGAGAGAGGGAAAGGGTTGAAAGAGACCCGGTCTTTGTGACCACCTCAACGGGGAGTAGGTTTGCAAGAACCGAACCTCGGTAAAACAAATCCGCGTGTCACACCTCTTATTTGCTTGCGATTTGTTTTGCACCCTCTCTCCCAGACTCGATTATATTACTAACGCTAACCCGGCTTGTAGTTGCGTTTATATTTGTAAATTTCAGTTTCTCCCTATTCACCCCCCCTCTAGGTGACTATCAACTTCCTAGTTTCGATTTGGGTGTTCCTCTTGAGGCCCCTCTTAGTTGGAATCGTGACATCACCTCTGACGAGAAAGGTCAGATTCGTAACCATCAAGTGTGCTTATCCTTCGAGAGAAGGGTGTCTAGGGCGCTGGCATCATTGGTTCCTATGTCCAGCGTGGGTTGCTCCTCTTATGACGTGGGCGACACCCCTAAATCGGATGAGGATAAGCCTTCGCCTCTAGGTGTTGTGTCTATTCTTAGTGATTCAGACGTTGGTCGGTGGCTTGGGCGGGCTAGGAGGCCAGGAGCGATGCAGGTGTGGTGGCATAGTCGTTCGTGTTCCCCGTCCCTAGTCGTCCGCGTCCGAAGCCAGGCTTCATCAAATTCGTAAACACTCTGCTCCAATACCTCTGGACCTCTTCTATGCCCTTGTTTTATCATCCAAAAGAGTTCTCACCACTATCTCTACAACCTTTCACGCTCGAGGAGTTTCCATCTTAGCAACTCGTGGAGAGGTCCAAGCAAGCGGCACATGGTACCTATATCGATGTCTGATCTAGGATCGTTGCCCTCGAAAGGCCCTACATCGTCGGGCGGGGGGGGGGGGGGGGGCTTGGGCTTGTTGCCCAACTGAAAGGGAAATGTGCCCTTGAGCCATTTCTAAGTGTTTTGGTAATTAAATGCTCAACACACCACCTTGAACTAACAATATTTATATGAGCATGAGCACAGCTGTATAGAAAGCAAATTGAAGAGGTCAAGTCCAAAAGAGCACAAACATGGACCCAAATATGCAACCTTGTGGAAATGCACTTTTGGGCTTGAGTTTGCACATATTGCAAATCCTATTGAAATAAATGTACAAATATATGATTCTAGCACTTAGTCAATTTTTTTTGCTAACTATGTTCATCTAAGTGCTAGGGATCATCTCAAGTTGAGCCAAAAAAGCCAAAGAAGTTTGGCACAAAAGAAAAGAAAATGGGCTGGTCTTGACAGTGCTGGACAGTTTGGTGCCACCCACCGGACAGTCCGGCGTGCACCGGATAGTCTGGCGGCTCTATGGCTGAACTTCCCAGCCTCGACCTTGACTAGACCTCACCGACTATAATTCATTGGACAGTCCAAGATGAGCGCGAGACAGTTAGTAGGCTCCAACGGCTAGGTGGATCACTGGACAATCCAGTGCCCCCCATCGGACAGCCTGGTGCCCACCTGAGAAGGAAAGCGCCAATCAGCGATTCTGTAGTTGTTACATAGGAGTTGTTTGGTGTGCCACTGGACAGTCTGGTGCACACGCAGATAGGGAAGGTTGGGAGTTTCCAAATGAAGCAAGCTCCAACGGCTCCTAGGCCCCTTGGGGCTATAAAAGGATCTCCTAGGCACCATGTAGCATAACACCAAGCATTCCTAGAGCACACTACAACTCCGAGACTACGCAACCACGCCTTCGAAGTGTTTGAGTGAGATTTGAGCACATTTTCTGAGTTGTTACTCTACCGCTTTGCTGTTGCACTCTCTTATTTGCATTTGTGTGTGTGTGTGTGTTGTTGCCATTGTGCTCTTTGTGTGTATTCTACTCCCTCCCTTACCGAAAGTTCCCTATGCCCGGGAACAGGATCTAGATGTTGCCTAGAGGGGGGCGAATAGGCAAATAAAAATTATCACTGTAAAACTTAAAACCTTACTCTACTCGAAGACTAGATCACGGTGGAATGAAGATTGCTTCGAGTAGGTGGCAATGGAAATGAAGTTCCTATCTAAGAGAGTCATGCACTTCACAAGTAACTCGTACCACAGATAAGAGTATATGAAGTGCACACGGTAATAAAGCAAGAGACAAAGAACAGAACACGCAGGACACAAGGATTTATACTGAGGTTCGGCCAAGCCTAAAATGCTTGCCTAGTCCTCGTTGGAGTTAGCCACACCTTGGTTTGGAGTATCTGAAAGGAAAATGTGCCCTTGGGCCATTTCTAAGTATTTTGGTGATTGAGTGCCAACACAAGTGGACTCATGTTAATCTATGCAAAGTGATGGATAAAGTGCAAATCAAGTAAAAAGGTATGTTTCTAAGACTTAGTACATTGTTTTGGAGACTAATGTATTGTGTCTAAGTGCTGGAAACAGGAGAAATCAAGTTGGAAAAGAGATGGCTTTGTTCAGCCAAAGATAGCTCGGTCTAGGTGCACCGGACTGTCTGGTGGTGCACCGGACAGTGTCCGGTGCGCCAGGCCGGCGTCTGTCAACTGGCTGCTCTCAGGAAGCAATTAACGGCGTACGGCTATAAATCACCGGACTGTCCGGTGGTGCACCGGACTGTCCAGTGAGCCAACAGTCGGCCAGGCCAACGGTCGGCCGCATAATCCGCTCGCGACGCGTGGCAAGAGCCAACGGTCAGAAGGGGCACCGGACTGTCAGGTGTGCACCGGACAGTGTCCGGTGCGCCAACGGCTCCAAAGCGCCAACGGTCGGCTTCGCCAAAGAAGGAAAGAAATCTGCACCGGACAGTGTCCGGTGGTGCACCGGACTGTCCGGTGCGCCAGGCGACAGAAGGCAAGAATTGCCTTCTTGAAATGCTCTCAACGGCTCCTAGCTGCCTTGGGGCTATAAAAGGGACCCCTAGGCGCATGGAGGAGCACACCAAGCATTCCTTGAGCATTGTTGATCACTCACACTTCATTCTTGCGCACTTGTTCGACATTCTTAGTGATTTGAGCTCCGTTCTAGTGAGAACCTCGAGATATTGTCTTAAGCTCAAGTCTTGATCTTGTGTGTGCGTATTTGCTGTGGATTTGAGTGTGTTGCTTCCCTCCCTTACTCTTGTGCTTCATATTGATTCTTATTGTAAGGGCGAGAAACTCCAAGTTGTGGAGATTCCTCGCAAACGGGAAAAGAGTAAAGTAAAGAAGAACACTGTGGTATTCAAGTTGATCATTGGATCACTTGAGAGGAGTTGAGTGCAACTCTCGTCCGTTCGGACGCCACAACGTGGAGTAGGCAAGTTTTGTACTTGGTCGAACCACGGGATAAATCCTCGTGTCTCTTGTGCTTGTCTTTATTGTGTCTATTGTGATTCACAAGAGCTCTCCTCTCTACTCACTTGATTTCAGTGTTCTAACTCTTAATCAAGTTTGTGGTGTTAAGTTTTAAGTTTTATGGATCTAAAGAATAAGGTGTTCATAATTTGGACAGATTCGTCGTAGTTTTCATCGACGATATTCTTATTTGTTCCAAGAGTGATAGTGATCATGAGAAACATCTGAGATTGGTGCTACAGAAGCTACGAGATAATCAACTCTATGCCAAGTACAGCAAATGCGAGTTTTGGATTGGCGAGGTGTCATTCCTTGGATATATCATAGAGGAATATCAGTGGATCTTGCTAAAGTCAAGGAGATAGCGGCGTGGAGCATACCCACTACAGTTACTGAGATTTGGAGTTTCTTGGGACTTGATGGATACTATCGGAGATTTATTGAAGGATTTTCTAAGATTGCTGAGTCTATCACCTCACTTCTTGAGAAGGGAAGAGAATTTAAGTGGGGCGAGAGGTACCAAGATGGTTTTAACCAACTGAAGAAGAGATTGATGTCACCACCAGTGTTGGTTATGCCAAATCTACAGAAAGGAATTGACATTTATTGTGATGCATGTGGCCAAGGCTTGGGATGTGTACTTATGCGAGAAGGACACGTGATTGCCTACGCATCTCGTAAGTGGCGGAAACATGAATGGAACTACCCCACTCATGACTTAGAATTGGCGGTCGTTGTGCATGCGCTTAAGTTATGGAGACATTATATCATGGGAACTAAGTGTCAAGTATACACAGATCATAAGAGTTTGAAGTATATATTCACTCAAAAGGATCTCAACCTTAGGCAACGTCGTTGGTTGGAGCTTATTAAGGATTATGATTTGGAGATTCACTATCACCCGAGCAAGGCAAATTTGGTTGCAGATGCCTTGAGTCGAAAGGAGCACGTTCATTCAGCTGTTGTTGCCCAGCTACTCAATGAGATTGTTGAGGATTTTAGGAGACTTAACCTGGGGATAGTTGCTCACACTGAAGGAGTTATTATTGATATGGAACCTACCTTGGAGCAAGAAATTCGTAAAGGACAAATTGGTGATGCAAAGATACAAGAGATCAAGGATCTGATTACTGAAGGTCGAGGTCCAGAATTCACAAAAGATGAGCAAGGCACAGTATGGTTCAAGGATCGGATATGTGTTCCTGAGATTGATAGTTTTTGTGAGACTATTTTAAAGGAAGCCCATGACTCGAATTATTCTATTCATATTGGGAGTACGAAGATGTATCAGGATTTGAAGAAGAAGTTCTGATGGTATGGATTGAAGAGAGATGCAGCTGCACATGTGGCTATGTGCGATGTGTGTCAAAGAGTAAAGCCGAACACCAGAGGCCAGCTGGACTACTGCATCCACTAAAGATACCCGAGTGGAAGTGGGAAGAGATTGGTATGGACTTCATTACTGGATTGCCTCGCACCTCGAAAGGATATGATTCTATATGGGTTATTGTGGAAAGACTGACCCAAGTGGCTCATTTCATTCCGGTCAAGACTACTTATAAGTGATCTCAATTGGCTGAGTTATATATGGCTCGGATTGTGTCTCTACACGGTGTACCGAAGAGGATCATTTGGATAGAGGATCACAGTTTACCTCAAGATTTTGGAAAAGTTTTCATGAGCTTGGATACACAGTTAAATTTCAGTTCGGCCTACCATCCTCAGACTGATGGACAGACTGAAAGGACTAACCAAGTATTGGAAGATATGTTGAGAGCTTGTGCCCTTCAGCATGGTGGTAGTTGGGATAAGAGTCTACCATATGCTGAGTTCTCTTATAATAATAGCTATCAGGCCAGTTTGAAGATGTCACCGTTTGAAGCTTTGTATGGCAGAAATTGCAGGACTCCATTGTATTGGGATCAAACTGGTGAAAGGCAGTTGTTTGGACTTGAGATTATACAAGAAGCAGAGGAACAAGTTCAGCAAATAAGGGAGAATTTGAGAACTGCACAATCCAGGCAAAAAAGTTATGCTGACACCCGGAGAAGACTGCTTGAGTTTAAGGAGGGTGATTATGTCTATTTGAAGGTGTCACCACTCCGGGGTATGAGAAGATTCAAAGTCAAAGGAAAGTTGTCCCCTCGCTTTATTGGACCCTTCTTAATCTTAAAGCGAGTGGGTGAGGTTGCATACCAATTGGAGTTACCGGATCATCTTGCGGATGTTCATAATGTTTTTCATGTATCTCAGCTGAAGAAATGTCTCAGGGTGCCTGAAAAACAGTTACCAATGGAGGACCTTAATGTTCAAGATGACCTGACTTATGCTGAGTACCCTATCAAGATTTTGGATACTTTGACTCGAGTTACAAGGAATAAGGTTATAAAGATGTGCAAAGTGCAATGGAGTCACCACGGTGAAGATGAAGCAACTTGGGAGAGAGAAGAAGAGCTTCGCATAAATTTTCCCCATCTTTCCCCTAGTCCTTCCTAAATCTCGAGGACGAGATTATTTTTAAGGGGGGTAGGATTTGTAATACCTAAATTTGTAACTCATATGAAAAGAGAATATTCTCTTTATATATATGTGTGTACCATCTTTAGTTACTACCACATGTGAATAAGCACCATAAAAAGGGGGATTAAATGACCAATAACACCCAAATAAACCCTGCATCATGCTGAGTTTTTATATGATTGTGCATTAAATAAAATAATAGGGATAATAATAGTAAGGAAATATTTACTAGAAGTTGGATTAAAATCATAAATAGAAAACTAGGGTTGGGAATAAGAAAAGAAAAAGAAAGAATATAAAATATAAATAGAATATTTCCCAAAGTGGTATTTCCTTAGATTCACAATATAATCTGAGCACAAATTCTGCACAAAGTGCGAAGGCAAATTTGAATTCAAATTTGGATTTGAAAATAAAAAAAAGGGAAGAAAAAGAATTGGAAATAAAAGAATAAAACAAACTCAGCTAACTGGACCGAAAACGCCCATTTCGGCCCACTATCTATTTCCCTCGGCGTGGCCCAGTAAGCAAGTCAGCCTGCGTGGCCCACTTCCGCGCGCGGCCGCCCTGATGCCACTGGCACTGACGGGCGGGTCCCGCACGTTACGCCGCGTCCTCGCTTCCAGCACAAGACCGAGCCTCTCTGCGCATTGGGACCCACCGGGCAGAACGCCACCCACCGCCGCAACGTCCGCTGCCGAGTCTTCCGCCACCGCGCGAAACGGGCGGAGCAGCTGACCGCCGACCTCACCATATACCAACCTTGGTATTCGGCCCGCCTCCTCTCCAACCGCCTTGCGCCGCCATCACGATTCCACCCACGGTGCGCTCGCAGACTTCGGTGGTGGTGAACCCGCACCTAGTCGACCGCGCCGCCGCTGGAGAAGTCCACCGTGCCTGCGTCCGGAGCCGAGCAGCGCCGCGCTCGGGCTTCTCGGGTCTGGTTGGGTGCTAATCGGTTCCACGACGCCTGGGATAGCTCCTCTGCGCCTCGGGGATTGCTCGCCGAACTTCTCCGTCCGCCGCGGCGCCGCAACACGACGTGGATTGGTGCCCTGCGCCGCGTAATACTCGGTAAAGATCCCTGCACCATGCTCGCCAAGTCCTCCTTCGTGTGTAGCTCGGTTCAATTGGGATTTGGCGCTCGGATACAACCGATTGGAAGCCTCGCCGGCGTGCTCCGCCGAGCGTGCGGGGCGGCGCCGCCGTGCGCGTGCGCTCGGTTGGGCTGGTGAGTGTGCGCCGTTGGATGCAGTTCGGGCGGCCCCGATTAGATCTCCGCGTACCGCTTCGCGGGGTCCCTCGTGGCCGTCAGATGGCGATCGGGCGGGTGTCGAGCGCCTGGGTCGTTTGGAGATCCGGTCCGTTGATTTGGCATCCGAGAACTATGAACCGTGCATTAGTTTATAATTGCGAAGATCTAATCCTAGCCGTAGATGTGGGATCGTGCGGCTCTGGTCGAAACATACCCCTTCGGCCAAACCAATTCACATAAGAGCCCCTGGAAATTTTAGTTATCAACCCGCAGTCCTCGGGCGCTGTTCACTGAGTCTGGGGATTTTTACCCCGGAGCCCCTGAGCTTTCTGAAATTCGTGCGCCCAGTTCAGAGATCATGAAAATCAAATAAATAAATTCAGAAATAGATTTTTAATATAAAAACAATTCCTAGAACTTATTTAATCCATAGAAAATTCATTTTAGCTCCAAATTGAGTCATTCCAATTCCTAAAATTTTGTAATATTATTCTTATCATTTAGTATCTCTGTTTTGACATGAAAACAGTTAGAAAATTAATTTCTCATCTAATCCTATTTTAATCACATTAAACCTTAGGAAATTCATAACTTGAATACTATAACTCCAAATTTAGTGATTCCAGTTCCTATGATTTCATTTTAATGTGTAGATTTTTACTGTATATTTTATTTACATGTTTGGTGTGATGTTGATTTTGGTTATACTATGTATGTATTGTGTTGATGCGAGTAGACGAGGAAGCCACTGTGGAAACTGAGGTTCAGCAAGTAGAAGTAGCTGAGCAGGAGCTCATTGAAGGCAAGTTGTGCCCTTGATCACTTACTTTTCCCAGCCATGTTCTTATTAATTATAATGATCTGCATAGGTTAATTTTGATGGGACCCAATAGGTTACCCTAGATTTGACTATCTTTATACCTTGTTTCACCACTGATTTTACTACTAAATTTTTGGGTAGTACATGCTATTGCTTTATGTGGTTTTGGGTATAGAGATATTTATTACTCATGATTACTTTTATTATCTGTTTATTATTACTGTTCATGTTAAGATCATTATGTTAATGGGAACATGGAGCGACCACCCGGGAAAACAGTGCTACCACAAGGGTATAATGGGACGCCCTTGGCTGATTAACTAGGAAAGCTAGTGGAGGTCTTCCTTACCCGAAAGGGGCAAGGGCAGTAGGGGAGTGGTCAGTGTAGGGAGGTCCTTGGGTTGATTTTGCTGCGATGGCGGTCAGGCAAGAACCCTGCACTGGAGCTTCCTATAAACTGTAGCGGGATTTCTGAAGCTAGTGGAACTTTGTAAAGGCCTCGTAGTGTTACCCTGCCTCGCCTCCTCGGTAGAGGTGTATGGGATTGGCCATCTCTTGGCAGATGGGTAACATGACTTGTGGGTAAAGATGCGCAACCTCTGCAGAGTGTAAAACTGGTATACTAGCCGTGCTCACGGTCATGAGCGGCTCGGACCCTCACATGATTAATTTATGGAACTTAAATTTAATTTGACATTTGCATCGCATTTGGGATTATTTTACTATTACTTTTCTTTATTATTATTATTAAGGTTTGGTATTTACTTACACTTAGTAACTGCTAATAAAATTTTGACCAACTTATAAAAGCAATGCTCAGCCTCAGCCTTTACTTCATTGATCAGCCTTACACTACATGAACTCCCACCTTTGGTGAGTTCATGTCACATTATTCCCCACGACTTGTTGAGCTATGAACGTATGTGAGCTCACTCTTGCTGTCTCACACCCCCCCACAGGAGAAGAGCAGGTGGTTCAGGAGGAGCCACAAGGCGAGGAGTATGATCTGATCTAGGTGGCATTTCTCAGTCGACATTGGCGCCGACGATCCTTAGTTCGTTTTACATTTATTCCTTTATTTTGTAATAAGTCTTCCGCTATGTAATAATTACTCTGATGTTTTATGACATTTATCTCTATACACTCTGTTATTATATATGTTGTCTTCTTGGCGCATGTATGAGATGCACCCGGTTTTGTTCCTTAAAACCGGGTGTGACAGAAGTGGTATCAGAGGAAATATTGACTGTAGGACGAAACCTAGATAGAATGGACAAACCCTTACCTACTTATCTCATTCTGATTCATTCTACACTTACCTTACTCTGATTCTTTCTACACTTATCTTGATCCTGTCTCACATTCTACTGTTCCACTCTGATCATTCTTACCTTTTCTACTCCAAGACAAGACGGATTTCACACCTTGGAATCCCTACCCCTATGACATTCTTAAGAGTTAGGGAAGCCTAAGACAAAATTAAAACTATTTTCTCTATTTAAAAAAATGTTGGTTGATTGTGCTGATGATCAATGCCTGATTTGCTTCTTTGATTGATTGAAATAGTATAGACGGGCATCTTAGCATGTACCACCATAAGGTAATGTATTAGCTTTAGTGGATAACACACTAATCTACTTAGCTAATAAATCCCCCGCAGTAACATTTCTCATAATTACTCGCCTTGCCTACAATTCTTCCTTTCTTACCCTGTATTTCTAACTCAGATGAACTACCCCTATAGTGTTAGAAGAGAGCACTATAGACGTGATCCTTGGTATGTCATGGTTAAGAAAGGCAATGGCAGTTTATACACTGTGCTAAGGGAACCGTAGAACTCACCAGTTCCAGAGGACAAAGATTTGAAGTTGCAGTTGCAGTAATTACCACCATCAGACTAGCGGCATTCTCAGAAGATGAGAAGTTGGTGGGTGACAACATTCGTGCAGTTAGGGATTTTCCGGATGTCTTTTCAGAGGAGTTATTAGGGATGCCACCAGATATGGAAGTTGAGTTGGTCATTGATCTCTTCCCTAGGACTGCTCCTATTTCTAAACGGTCATACAAGATGTCCGTAGAAGTACTAAATGAACTTAAAAAGCAATTAACGGAATTACAAGTGGATGGATACATTCGTTTGAATTCTTCACCTTGTGGAGCACCAGTTCTATTTGTACAGAAGAAAGAAGGATCGCAAGGGATGTGTGTGGATTGTAGGACTCTTAATGATGTCACTATGAAGAATAAGTATCCATTACCCTGCATTGAGGATTTATTTGATTAGATGAGAGGTGCAAGAGTATTCTCGAAGATTGATCTCCGATCGGGTTACCATCAAATAAAGATTAGGCCATCGGATATTCCCAAGACGGATTTTTCGACCCGATATGGTTTATATGAGTGCGTATTTATGTCATTTGGACTAACTAATGCACCAACTATTTTATGGATCTAAAGAATAAGGTGTTCATAATTTGGACAGATTCGTCGTAGTTTTCATCGACGATATTCTTATTTGTTCCAAGAGTGATAGTGATCATGAGAAACATCTGAGATTGGTGCTACAGAAGCTACGAGATAATCAACTCTATGCCAAGTACAGCAAATGCGAGTTTTGGATTGGCGAGGTGTCATTCCTTGGATATATCATAGAGGAATATCAGTGGATCTTGCTAAAGTCAAGGAGATAGCGGCGTGGAGCATACCCACTACAGTTACTGAGATTTGGAGTTTCTTGGGACTTGATGGATACTATCGGAGATTTATTGAAGGATTTTCTAAGATTGCTGAGTCTATCACCTCACTTCTTGAGAAGGGAAGAGAATTTAAGTGGGGCGAGAGGTACCAAGATGGTTTTAACCAACTGAAGAAGAGATTGATGTCACCACCAGTGTTGGTTATGCCAAATCTACAGAAAGGAATTGACATTTATTGTGATGCATGTGGCCAAGGCTTGGGATGTGTACTTATGCGAGAAGGACACGTGATTGCCTACGCATCTCGTAAGTGGCGGAAACATGAATGGAACTACCCCACTCATGACTTAGAATTGGCGGTCGTTGTGCATGCGCTTAAGTTATGGAGACATTATATCATGGGAACTAAGTGTCAAGTATACACAGATCATAAGAGTTTGAAGTATATATTCACTCAAAAGGATCTCAACCTTAGGCAACGTCGTTGGTTGGAGCTTATTAAGGATTATGATTTGGAGATTCACTATCACCCGAGCAAGGCAAATTTGGTTGCAGATGCCTTGAGTCGAAAGGAGCACGTTCATTCAGCTGTTGTTGCCCAGCTACTCAATGAGATTGTTGAGGATTTTAGGAGACTTAACCTGGGGATAGTTGCTCACACTGAAGGAGTTATTATTGATATGGAACCTACCTTGGAGCAAGAAATTCGTAAAGGACAAATTGGTGATGCAAAGATACAAGAGATCAAGGATCTGATTACTGAAGGTCGAGGTCCAGAATTCACAAAAGATGAGCAAGGCACAGTATGGTTCAAGGATCGGATATGTGTTCCTGAGATTGATAGTTTTTGTGAGACTATTTTAAAGGAAGCCCATGACTCGAATTATTCTATTCATATTGGGAGTACGAAGATGTATCAGGATTTGAAGAAGAAGTTCTGATGGTATGGATTGAAGAGAGATGCAGCTGCACATGTGGCTATGTGCGATGTGTGTCAAAGAGTAAAGCCGAACACCAGAGGCCAGCTGGACTACTGCATCCACTAAAGATACCCGAGTGGAAGTGGGAAGAGATTGGTATGGACTTCATTACTGGATTGCCTCGCACCTCGAAAGGATATGATTCTATATGGGTTATTGTGGAAAGACTGACCCAAGTGGCTCATTTCATTCCGGTCAAGACTACTTATAAGTGATCTCAATTGGCTGAGTTATATATGGCTCGGATTGTGTCTCTACACGGTGTACCGAAGAGGATCATTTGGATAGAGGATCACAGTTTACCTCAAGATTTTGGAAAAGTTTTCATGAGCTTGGATACACAGTTAAATTTCAGTTCGGCCTACCATCCTCAGACTGATGGACAGACTGAAAGGACTAACCAAGTATTGGAAGATATGTTGAGAGCTTGTGCCCTTCAGCATGGTGGTAGTTGGGATAAGAGTCTACCATATGCTGAGTTCTCTTATAATAATAGCTATCAGGCCAGTTTGAAGATGTCACCGTTTGAAGCTTTGTATGGCAGAAATTGCAGGACTCCATTGTATTGGGATCAAACTGGTGAAAGGCAGTTGTTTGGACCTGAGATTATACAAGAAGCAGAGGAACAAGTTCAGCAAATAAGGGAGAATTTGAGAACTGCACAATCCAGGCAAAAAAGTTATGCTGACACCCGGAGAAGACTGCTTGAGTTTAAGGAGGGTGATTATGTCTATTTGAAGGTGTCACCACTCCGGGGTATGAGAAGATTCAAAGTCAAAGGAAAGTTGTCCCCTCGCTTTATTGGACCCTTCTTAATCTTAAAGCGAGTGGGTGAGGTTGCATACCAATTGGAGTTACCGGATCATCTTGCGGATGTTCATAATGTTTTTCATGTATCTCAGCTGAAGAAATGTCTCAGGGTGCCTGAAAAACAGTTACCAATGGAGGACCTTAATGTTCAAGATGACCTGACTTATGCTGAGTACCCTATCAAGATTTTGGATACTTTGACTCGAGTTACAAGGAATAAGGTTATAAAGATGTGCAAAGTGCAATGGAGTCACCACGGTGAAGATGAAGCAACTTGGGAGAGAGAAGAAGAGCTTCGCATAAATTTTCCCCATCTTTCCCCTAGTCCTTCCTAAATCTCGAGGACGAGATTATTTTTAAGGGGGGTAGGATTTGTAATACCTAAATTTGTAACTCATATGAAAAGAGAATATTCTCTTTATATATATGTGTGTACCATCTTTAGTTACTACCACATGTGAATAAGCACCATAAAAAGGGGGATTAAATGACCAATAACACCCAAATAAACCCTGCATCATGCTGAGTTTTTATATGATTGTGCATTAAATAAAATAATAGGGATAATAATAGTAAGGAAATATTTACTAGAAGTTGGATTAAAATCATAAATAGAAAACTAGGGTTGGGAATAAGAAAAGAAAAAGAAAGAATATAAAATATAAATAGAATATTTCCCAAAGTGGTATTTCCTTAGATTCACAATATAATCTGAGCACAAATTCTGCACAAAGTGCGAAGGCAAATTTGAATTCAAATTTGGATTTGAAAATAAAAAAAAGGGAAGAAAAAGAATTGGAAATAAAAGAATAAAACAAACTCAGCTAACTGGACCGAAAACGCCCATTTCGGCCCACTATCTATTTCCCTCGGCGTGGCCCAGTAAGCAAGTCAGCCTGCGTGGCCCACTTCCGCGCGCGGCCGCCCTGATGCCACTGGCACTGACGGGCGGGTCCCGCACGTTACGCCGCGTCCTCGCTTCCAGCACAAGACCGAGCCTCTCTGCGCATTGGGACCCACCGGGCAGAACACCACCCACCGCCGCAACGTCCGCTGCCGAGTCTTCCGCCACCGCGCGAAACGGGCGGAGCAGCTGACCGCCGACCTCACCATATACCAACCTTGGTATTCGGCCTGCCTCCTCTCCAACCGCCTTGCGCCGCCATCACGATTCCACCCACGGTGCGCTCGCAGACTTCGGTGGTGGTGAACCCGCACCTAGTCGACCGCGCCGCCGCTGGAGAAGTCCACCGTGCCTGCGTCCGGAGCCGAGCAGCGCCGCGCTCGGGCTTCTCGGGTCTGGTTGGGTGCTAATCGGTTCCACGACGCCTGGGATAGCTCCTCTGCGCCTCGGGGATTGCTCGCCGAACTTCTCCGTCCGCCGCGGCGCCGCAACACGACGTGGATTGGTGCCCTGCGCCGCGTAATACTCGGTAAAGATCCCTGCACCATGCTCGCCAAGTCCTCCTTCGTGTGTAGCTCGGTTCAATTGGGATTTGGCGCTCGGATACAATCGATTGGAAGCCTCGCCGGCGTGCTCCGCCGAGCGTGCGGGGCGGCGCCGCCGTGCGCGTGCGCTCGGTTGGGCTGGTGAGTGTGCGCCGTTGGATGCAGTTCGGGCGGCCCCGATTAGATCTCCGCGTACCGCTTCGCGGGGTCCCTCGTGGCCGTCAGATGGCGATCGGGCGGGTGTCGAGCGCCTGGGTCGTTTGGAGATCCGGTCCGTTGATTTGGCATCCGAGAACTATGAACCGTGCATTAGTTTATAATTGCGAAGATCTAATCCTAGCCGTAGATGTGGGATCGTGCGGCTCTGGTCGAAACATACCCCTTCGGCCAAACCAATTCACATAAGAGCCCCTGGAAATTTTAGTTATCAACCCGCAGTCCTCGGGCGCTGTTCACTGAGTCTGGGGATTTTTACCCCGGAGCCCCTGAGCTTTCTGAAATTCGTGCGCCCAGTTCAGAGATCATGAAAATCAAATAAATAAATTCAGAAATAGATTTTTAATATAAAAACAATTCCTAGAACTTATTTAATCCATAGAAAATTCATTTTAGCTCCAAATTGAGTCATTCCAATTCCTAAAATTTTGTAATATTATTCTTATCATTTAGTATCTCTGTTTTGACATGAAAACAGTTAGAAAATTAATTTCTCATCTAATCCTATTTTAATCACATTAAACCTTAGGAAATTCATAACTTGAATACTATAACTCCAAATTTAGTGATTCCAGTTCCTATGATTTCATTTTAATGTGTAGATTTTTACTGTATATTTTATTTACATGTTTGGTGTGATGTTGATTTTGGTTATACTATGTATGTATTGTGTTGATGCGAGTAGACGAGGAAGCCACTGTGGAAACTGAGGTTCAGCAAGTAGAAGTAGCTGAGCAGGAGCTCATTGAAGGCAAGTTGTGCCCTTGATCACTTACTTTTCCCAGCCATGTTCTTATTAATTATAATGATCTGCATAGGTTAATTTTGATGGGACCCAATAGGTTACCCTAGATTTGACTATCTTTATACCTTGTTTCACCACTGATTTTACTACTAAATTTTTGGGTAGTACATGCTATTGCTTTATGTGGTTTTGGGTATAGAGATATTTATTACTCATGATTACTTTTATTATCTGTTTATTATTACTGTTCATGTTAAGATCATTATGTTAATGGGAACATGGAGCGACCACCCGGGAAAACAGTGCTACCATAAGGGTATAATGGGACGCCCTTGGCTGATTAACTAGGAAAGCTAGTGGAGGTCTTCCTTACCCGAAAGGGGCAAGGGCAGTAGGGGAGTGGTCAGTGTAGGGAGGTCCTTGGGTTGATTTTGCTGCGATGGCGGTCAGGCAAGAACCCTGCACTAGAGCTTCCTATAAACTGTAGCGGGATTTCTGAAGCTAGTGGAACTTTGTAAAGGCCTCGTAGTGTTACCCTGCCTCGCCTCCTCGGTAGAGGTGTATGGGATTGGCCATCTCTTGGCAGATGGGTAACATGACTTGTGGGTAAAGATGCGCAACCTCTGCAGAGTGTAAAACTGGTATACTAGCCGTGCTCACGGTCATGAGCGGCTCGGACCCTCACATGATTAATTTATGGAACTTAAATTTAATTTGACATTTGCATCGCATTTGGGATTATTTTACTATTACTTTTCTTTATTATTATTATTATTATTAAGGTTTGGTATTTACTTACACTTAGTAACTGCTAATAAAATTTTGACCAACTTATAAAAGCAATGCTCAACCTCAGCCTTTACTTCATTGATCAGCCTTACACTACATGAACTCCCACCTTTGGTGAGTTCATGTCACATTATTCCCCACGACTTGTTGAGCTATGAACGTATGTGAGCTCACTCTTGCTGTCTCACACCCCCCCACAGGAGAAGAGCAGGTGGTTCAGGAGGAGCCACAAGGCGAGGAGTATGATCTGATCTAGGTGGCATTTCTCAGTCGACATTGGCGCCGACGATCCTTAGTTCGTTTTACATTTATTCCTTTATTTTGTAATAAGTCTTCCGCTATGTAATAATTACTCTGATGTTTTATGACATTTATCTCTATACACTCTGTTATTATATATGTTGTCTTCTTGGCGCATGTATGAGATGCACCCGGTTTTGTTCCTTAAAACCGGGTGTGACAGTGTAGCCCCTGAGGCCTCAGAGGAGTGGTTTGACTCCTCCGAGGTCTTAATGCCTTTCGTGATGCCTTGGCCGGTCTGGTTGTTCCCTCATGCGATCTGATCGTAGCCCGGGTGCTTGTTCAGGTTCCGAGTTTTCAGGCTGGTTTGTTGACGCTGTCAACGGTTTGGCCGTAGCCGGGTTTGTGAGAGCAGCCCCTGAGCCTCAGCACGGAGCAAGAGGACGATCAAGGACTGACTCGACTTTTATGATACGCCCCTTTGTCGCCTTTCCTCAAGGAGGAAGGGGGGAAAGCGCCATGTTGCCCTCGGACGGCGCCGAACATGGTGTCTCCAGTGAGTTGCTAACGGGTGATCCGAGTGGACGCCCGTGCCCCGTTCGATAAGGGTCGGCTAGTGGCCTAGAGGCGCGCTCCAAAAGTACCTGCAGGTGATTTGCCTGACCCGGTCCCGTTCGATAGGGTCCGAGGGCTCGAGGCTGCCTCTGATGGGATTCCGTTACAAAATTGCTCCTGCTGGTCTCGGAAATGTCCTAGGGTACCTCGGGAGCGTAGCCCTAGCCTCGGCCATGTATCGAACGTACCCAGAGTCATCCCTCGCTCTGCGTGCTCTGGGGCGACTGTCGAACCCTTCTGAGGGGCCAGCCTTCGAACCCCTGATCAGTAGTGGGCGCGGAGCCCGAGTGCTCTGAGGCGGCTGTCGAGCCCTTCCGAGGGGCCAGCCTTCGAACCTCTGATCAGTAATGAGCCTGAAGCCCGAGTGCTCTGGGGCAGCTGTCGAACTCTTTCGGGGGACCAGACTTTGAACCCCTGATCAGTAGGAGGGCTCGGGGCCCGCTTCCTTCGCGAAGAAGGATCCTTTTCTATATATCCCCTTTCCCGGTCCCTGTAGCAAGAGAGAGAAAGGGGAAGAAGAAAAGGATATGAATTTAAACGGTGTGGCGCACCTTTTTTGACACGGTCATCATGGCGGAGGTGAAACGTCGCCCGCTTCACCTGCCAAAGGTGTCGCTTGCCCTGCCACGAAGTTAATGCAACGAGACGAGTGGTTCGCGGGGCGGTCGTTGCGCGAGCCGTTCGAGGGACGGAACACGGGCGCGTCGTCTTCACGCCGTGGGAGAGGGCTCCCCTACTGCTCCAGGAGGGGATGTGAGCCTGCAGACGACTTGACTACTGCTTCTGCTCGCTTGCTGCCGAAATTACTGCCGGCCCAGTTTTGGCCATATCGACCGTCGCGCCTCCTCCCGCGGCTGACTGACCCGTGACCGATGTGCTCGGTTGGCACTGTTGGGCCATGCACAGGGTTGCCTCGAGTCGCGGCACTGGTTCCACAGTCGAGAAGGTGCGACATTGGCGCAAGTGGCGGTGCAGTTTTTCGCACGTAGTAACCGGCGCGCCGGTTACATGACGTGTGGGCCTGGGCCTCCATGCTGGATGCGTCGAAGTCGAAGGGGTGCGTCTCCGTGGTGCGGTTGCACGCCACCTGCATGGCGGTCTGCCCTTTCAACCGTTGGTTTCGGCGAGGATGGAGGAGTGCTTGTAACCGCGGGGTGGTTACACGCTCCGCGCGCGACGGTTTGGCTTCTTCTGTTATGGGCCAGCTTGCATGACATGTGGGACCCAGCCCCCGTGTCGTAGGTGGAGGACTCTGGAGCACGTCGGTGAAGACTTAGTCCGCGACGCCTGATGACGTGAGTGGAGAGAGCCGCCTTTAAAAAGGGATCGACCCCCCGGGTGGTAGCCATGCCTTCGCACTCCCCTCATGCATCGCGTCCTTCCACCTTCCGAGCCCCCGGATGGGGAGCGCCCGCGTTGCCTTCGTCTTGTTGTTGGAGGAGCGCAACCTCACGGAGGTTGGCACCCTTCATCCGTCGCTCAGCTTCAAGGATTTTCATCAGGCAGCTCGGTTGCATTCCCTCACCAATGGTCACCCAGGATGGTGACCACCAGTTCGATGGTGGGGAGAAGCAAGCCGGGCTGCAGCCTCTGCCCCGCCCTCAGCTTCAAGGATCTTCATCATCCTTGCTGGGGAGGAGGGCGAGGCGAGACGGGGCCTACCTTCGCGTGGGTTGGCGACCCGCTTCTTCCTCCGGCATCTGGGGGTGGAAACCATCCTCCAGCTCTGCGGAGGAGGCATCCTCCAGCCATGCGGGGGAAGGCGAACTGCTGCTGCCTAGCCAGGGTGCAGCATTCCGTCCTCCGTCCGGGCAACTGCGGCCGGCTGCACCGGGGGGTCGCACAACACGTCGTACGCCGCGAGGGCGATACTCGTGTTCTGAGATGGTCCCGTTCTCGTTCTTGCGGCGAGGACGGGAGTGAGGACCTGCCGGTGCGCTTTGGGGCGGCCAGAGCTCGCTGGTGCGGTGTTGGTGGGCAGGTGGCTGCCGTCGTCGGTGCTGAGGTGGTGGCTGCCAGAGAAGGTTTCTCCACCGACGAGATCATCGGTGCCACCTACGGTCGGACCTCCGGCTCTTCAGCCTTGGTGGCTTGTCCTCGCCCCTCGTGTGGGGACGTGGGCGAGGGACCTCCAGCAGCAGCGTTTGCCCTGAGGCCGTCGCTGCAGCTGTCTTGCCATCCGAGATGGAGGTCGTTGACGCTGCTGCAGTGGTCGGCGGCAAGCCACCCGGAGTTTGTCGTCCCGCAGGCCCTCCGATGTGGAGGTTGTTCATACCTGAAAGGGAAATGTGCCCTTGGGCCATTTCTAAGTATTTTGGTGATTTAGTGTTCAACACAAGTGCCTAAGTGTTAAGTGGTGGACAAAATACAAATCAAGTATAAAGGTATATTTCTCAGACTTAGTACATTGTTTTAGAGAATAATGTATTGTGTCTAAGTGCTAGAAACAGGAAAAATCAAGTTGAAATTAAAGATGGCTTTGTTCAGCCAAAGTCAGCTCTGTCTGGGTGCACCGGACTGTCCGATGGTGCACCGGACAGTGTCCGGTGCGCCAGACTGACTCAGGCGAACTTGCTGCTCTCGGGAAGTGATTAACGGCGTACGACTAAAATTCACCGGACTGTCCGGTGTGCACCAGACTGTTCGGTGAGCCAACAGTCCACCGGGCCAACGGTCGGGCGTAGAATCCACGAGCGACGCGTGGCAAGTGCAAACGGTCGGATGGGGCACCGGACTGTCCGGTGTGCACCGGACAGTGTCCGGTGCGCCAACGGCTCCAAGACTGCAATGGTCGGCTTCGCCAAAGAAGGAAAGAAATCCGCACCGGACAGTGTCCTGTGGTGCACCGGACTGTCCGGTGCGCTAGGCGACAGAAGGCAAGAATTGCCTTCCTGGAATGCTCTCAACAGCTCCTAGCTGCCTTGGGGCTATAAAAGGGACCCCTAGGCGCATGGAGGAGAATACCAAGCATCCTCTAAGCATTCCTAAGCACCAAGACTTCGATTCCACACATTTGATTCTTTGTGATAGCAACTAGAGCTCCATTTGAGTCGTGAACTCGTCGGGTTGTGTTGTGAGCTCTTGTTGCGACTTGTGTGCGTGTTGGTACTCTGATTTCGTGACTTGTGTGCGTTGCTCATCCCTCCCTTACTCCGTGCTTCTTTGTGAACTTCAAAGTGTAAGGGCGAGAGGCTCCAAAGTGTGGAGATTCCTCGCAAGCGGGATATAGTAAAGTGAAAGCAAAACACTGTGGTATTCAAGTGGGTCTTTGGACCGCTTGAAAGGGGTTAATTGCAACCCTCGTCCGTTGGGACGCCACAACGTGGAGTAGGCAAGTGTTGGACTTGGCCGAACCACGGGATAAACCACTGTGCCATCTCTGTGTTGATCTCTTTGTGGTTATCGTGTTGTGCAAGTTCTCCTCTCTAGCCACTTGGCTTATTCGTGCTAACTCCTAATCAAGTTTTACAGATTAAGTTTCAAGTTTTTACAGGATCACCTATTTACCCCCCTCTAGGTGCTCTCAATACCCGCGGGAGTGGAACCGGAGTTCCGTTTGTAATGGCACCTTGAGTGCCGGTGTTCGTTCATTGTGGCTGTCGAGGCCTGAACATCTGGGTATTTGAGTGTAATACCGTGTTTCTTCCTCATTTCGAGCACTAGGACTCGCCTGTCGGCTAGCTGAACCGCTTAACCGAGTGTGAGTTGCCCTGTGCGGAAGGTGACGAGTGAGGTATCCATATCCCAGAGGCGTAGGAGTCCCTCGGCTCGGTCGGCCTTGCCACCCAAGGCTTCTCTTGCTCAGTTATAGAACCTTCGGCTGCTCTGCGATGAGCCGGAGCCAGAGGCAGCGGTGTCAGCGTGGATAAAGGCGGAGTCGGCTCGAGAAGAAGCTTCGTTGGGCCGGGAGCCCGTGGCCTCCCTGACCGAGGAGGTGCAGCAGCGACGGCTGGAGCTTGGCCAGGTCGTCCGCTAGCGGGACCAACCCCGGAGTCATGCTGACGAGGCCGTGAGTTGGGCTGATGTCCTCAGGGGACAGCTGGCTGAGGCTACGGAGCGGCCAATCGAGGTGTCTGCCCGGGCCGGGACCCTTGCGGAGACCTTGGCTACGATGGCCCGAGCTTGGTGCTGGCGTCCTCCTTCGAGGTGGAGATCCTTCCGCCCGTGTCACCGTCCGAGGTTGGGCCAGATTCCACCGAAGGTGGAGACGGTTGTTGGAACTTGCTCTCAGCAGCAAGAAGGCCAACAAGGGTGAACAGTGGTGACAACAGGGTTACGTGCACGGGGGCAATAGCTCTGTTGATCTAGCCTCTCACGGGCACTGTGCGGGGGTATTTATAGGTATCTGAGTGCCCAGCGTCTTGTGTTAAGGACGCATGTGCCCTCAGACACCTATTTTATCCCCAGAATATTCCCATAAAGCAGGGTTACAAGCTGTAATTACAAGTATTCCTTTACAAGTTGGGCCCGTAATACAAAGGCAGCCACGCGGGGCCCGTTACAATGGGCCAGATTACACGTGGGCCTTGGGGCTGAACGAGGACGCGCCGTGGGAGGACGTCGCCGCAAGCCTTCGTCATAGTGCCGAGTCTTGCGAAGGGTGTCCCTGCCCGCTTTGTCTCTGTCGGACCAGCGGCTGCAGCGAAGGCCTCGAGCGAAGGGTGGCGTCTTTGCCTTCGCCCCAACATTTGCCCTCCGAGGGACCAGTTCGACAAAGTCACCTGGTGCCGAAGACGTCGCTAGATGGCGGAGACGCTGCCCTCGCTCGAAGTGGTTCCGCGGGGGTTTTTGATGTGACCGTTGATGGACGGCGTACTGTTGGATTGCGGGTTTCCCGAAGCGTCGCGGCCTGTCGGATTGCGGGTTTCCCGAAGAGCCGCGCCCTGCCTATAAAAGGGGGCGGGGGCGGCGCTGTTTGAATTCTGCTTTCCGCGCTCCGTAAAACCCTAGCCGCCCGCCGCCTTGCTGCTCCTTTTCCTCCGCTGCTCCCTTTGCTCGCCGGCGTTCTGGCTCGAGTGAAGCAGACCGCCCGCCGCCGCCGACGGTACGTAGCAATGCCATCCTCTTCTTCTTCCGCCAACGCCACACCGCCGGCCGCCGCCTCGTCTGAGGAGACGTTGAGTAACGTGATGGTGGAGGAGTTGCGCGCCGGCGACTCTGTTGAATTTGGTGTGTCACGGATGACGTCAGCCCGTATTGAAGATATGCAGCGGTTGGGCTACTTTGGCGGCGGAGTCGCTCGTGCTCCGGGGACGGAGGAAGTCCCCGAGCCGGAGGGCGAGTTGGTTGTTTTCGAGGCGTTCTTCGCCGCCGGACTCCGCTTGCCTGCGCACCGGTTTGTCGGCGAAGTCCTGCGCAGATTCAGCGTTCAAATACATCAGCTGACACCGAACGCCATAGTGGCGCTGGCGAAGTATGTCTGGGCGACGACTTCGTACGGCGGGCAGCCGTCGGTTGAAGTTTTTGCGAAGAATTATTGCTTGCATTGGCAGAAAAGGGTGGTTGAGGGCGGAGTTGCCCAGTTCGGGTCATGCACTTTCACGCCGAAGACCGGCAAGACCACAATGCCAGTAGTGGAGTTGGTCCCGTGCGCCCGCAACAAGTGGGGTAATTGGAATGAATTTTGGTTTTATGTTGCTGAGGCTACTGTCGAAGGCCATCAAGGGCTCCCCGTGTCCGAAATGTGCTCTCACTATTACTCTGCGTATCCACCTTTTGAAGTGGCAGAAGAGGATGCAGACGAAGGGGCCCTTCGGTGCGCCGCCGGTCAGAGCAGCGGTCGTGATTTAGTTGAAGAGTTTGCGGCGTACGGGGTCTGGCCCTTGGCGCACGGCTGGGCGCTGGGCGAAGTATGCCCTTGCCAGATGCCTTTCCACGGAGGAAGGGTGGTGCGAAGTCCTGCCTTCGCGCTTAATTTGCGGAACCGTGACCCGGCCGCCTTCGTGCGTGATGCGGAGGACTTGGCGGTGCGGCTCGTGGGGCGCTACGTGCCGAGGACGGAAGGCCAGCGCAGTTTTGACATCCGCGGGTCAAATGAACGTTTGAACAGGGTCTTCGAATTAAATCAACTGCCGTACGACGGCTACCCTGGTCAAGACGAAGCAGACCGCCGTGGGAAGAAACCGGCGGTGGAGACTGAAGGCGACCCTGCGCTGGCGGCCGCCGCCTCCTCGAAAAAGAGAAAATTAGGTACTGCGATGGGAAGGCTTGGGGTGTCTGATAGTTTCGCTAGAGAGTTAATGAGGACGTGTGCGGCCCCGGGGGAGAGGATGTCTTCGCCCGAGCTCCGGGAGTCTTCGGCTCGGATGCTGAGGGTTACCGGGGGTTGTTGGCCTAAAGGCATTTCTATCCCCTGGGCGGATGAGGAGGACTGTTTTACATCTCGTATGGTTCATCGGTGGAAAGTTTTTCCTTATGGGCGAAATATCGGTCATGTTGTGTGGGCAGTGATGGAGAAGGATCGCCAAGGGGCGGCGCGAAAACGCCAGGCGACCGTGAGGGTTCACGAAGCCCGGCCGAAAAGGCAGCGGGGAACGGCGAAGGCTGAGGCCTCCGGCGGAGGCAAGCCGCCGCTGCCGACGAAGGTGGGCGCCGGAGGCCCCAAGCTGTCGAAGGTGGTGCCGTCCGTCAGCGGAGTGGCGGAGGCTGCGAAGGCGGCCCGATCGTTACCGCCGTCTGGCAAACGCGTTGCCGACTTCGGCACCGAGATTAATGTGGAGGATTATCTTGGGGGTAGGTCTATATGTATACATTTTTTTTTAATTTGTTGACGCGTTGCAGGGTCGGACGAGGGCCCGCTTGCCCTAGTTGTGCCTGGCGCGGCGATCGCGACGGCTGCGCCAGCGCCGAAGGCGGGGGTAGAGACCCTTGGCGCTGGAGGCGAGGTGTCTGCCCTCGCGCTGGTCAAAGACGAGGCGGGCGTGGCGACCCGCCGGCTGAAGGGAGCGACGGAGGCGCTGAGTCAGGTCCGCTGAGCTATACTTTTTTTTTTACGCACCGGCCTTACGTGTGTTCTGCAGGTGGCTGACTTCACCAGCCGTACTGCGTCGGGGGCCCTTACGGCAGCGTTGTCTGCCGAGGTCGAGAGACTTCGGACGCAACATGCGGACGCTGTCCGTGAGAAGTCGGCCTCCGACAGCAAGTGCCGCAAGCTGGCGGAGAAGGTGGCCGCCCTCGAGAAGGAGAAAGCTGACCTCCGGCGCCAGCTGGCGGGGGAGAGGAGGGAGGCCAACGAAGCCATCGCCAAAGAGCAGGCTGCGCAGGCGGAGGCCAGGCTGGCGCGGGCGGAAGGCAATATCGCCAAGGAGCTCGCCGGAGAGCTGCAGCGGCGGCTTACTGCCCTGGAGAGCCGCGCGGAGGGGGCCGAAGCCGCGACGCGAGCGGAGGCCGAACGGACGCGCACGCAGCTCATGACTTCATATCGCGAGCTGGGTGTGCGGACGGGTGACTTCGAGGTGCCGGAGCGAGAGGCCGGACTTCGCTGTCTGGAATGGGTGCAGGAGGAACTGCAGGAGCTCCCCACTGTCTTGGCGGGGTTGATGTCGTTCACCTCCCTGGTCACCTGCGAGGCAGCGATGAACGCGCTCTCTCGCGAAGGCTGCCGGCACTTTGAGGCCCTCGACCAGGTGGATTAGGATTTTGGGCGAGATATCTTTGAGGTCGAAGACCCCGTGGTGAAGGAGTCCGCCGGGGCCCTCTATGACCGGATGTGGGGTTCATACGGTCGTGAGGTGGTCCGGGCGCGGGCCGAGGCTGCGAGGGCTCAGGTAACGTTGTCGTTTACTCGGCGTTTGTTGGATGCGGTCTGTGCGTGTGTTTGCTGAATTTTTGTGTGTTTTGTCTTAGGCGGAGCGCGGCGAGCGGGTGGATGACTTCGGGGCGCTGAACAGCGCGCTGCCTGAGCCGGAGACGACCCCTGCGGAGGCCGCGACTGGAGTCGCCCCGGGACCGACCCCGGAGACCGCGGAAGATGCACCAGGCGCCCCTGCACCTGCTGCGGCCGGCGAAGACCTTCCCCCAAAGGTGGCCGAAGGCGCACCTGATGCCCCCGCAGCTGCTGTGCCGAGCGCTGAAGATCCAGCGGAGGTGGGGGCGGAGGCAGCGACGGAGGCGTTGGCGGAGGCTCCCGCAGCGGCAGGGCCTTCGCAGGTGGCATAGGTGGTGTTTAGGGTTGAGGAATTTTTGGATGTTGTACTGAATTTTGGTTGCTGCGCAGGTTCAAGATTTTGGGCCTGCGCACGCAACCGCTACTACTGAGTTTTTGGCGGCTTCGACCGCGGAAGATGGAAATGAATGTGGTGGGCCTGTTACTGAGTTTTTTGATTTTACTGACTCTGGGAGCTCGGTTGAGTGGACCGAGGAGTCGTCGGAGGAGGACTTGGACTATTTTGCGGCCTTGGACGTGGCTGCGGCGGAGGCTGCACCACATGCTGCGGACGCGCCAGGCGTGCCCGGTCCTAGCACCGGGCCCGACGACGAAGGGCGGTTGCAAAGCGTAGGATTAGTGCGGAGGAAGGGGCTCGGCTTCGCGTTAGTAGGGCTGGTCGGCAGGAGCTGCTGTCTTTGCCGGCCGCCCCGGGTGCAGGGGAAGGGGAGCTGCGAAGCCTTTTTGCAGGTGAGGAGCTTAGGATAATGTTATTTAATTATAGAGAGATGGGGATTATTCCTAAGGTTGAGCCGATGTAGGGCGTGGTGCCCTCGCTTGTGTATGTGTAAGGGCTTGTAGAATGGAGTTGTGTGCCCTCGCGTGCCTGTGCCTGCGAGGGCGCTGTGTACTTTGTCTGGTGTGATTGACTATGCTATGCCTGTATGATTGTAATTGGTCTTGCTGTCGTTTCTGCTTTTGTTATACTGGGTCGGCTGCGCCCTTAGGCGGCTCTTGCGATAGACTTCGGATTTTGCGCACTTGTTGTGCTAAGTCCGGCTGCACCCTTAGGCGACTTCTGCGCGGATGGTCTTCGCGATAGACTTCGGTTTTTGCGCACTTGTTGTGCTAAGTCCGGCTGCACCCTTAGGCGACTTCTGCGCGGATAGTCTTCGCGATAGACTTCGGATTTTGCGCACTTGTTGTGCTAGGTCCGGCTGCACCCTTAGGCGACTTCTGCGCGGATAGTCTTCGCGATAGACTTCGGTTTTTGCGCACTTGTTGTGCTAAGTCCGGCTGCACCCTTAGGCGACTTCTGCGCGGATAGTCTTCGCGATAGACTTCGGTTTTTGCGCACTTGTTGTGCTAAGTCCGGCTGCACCCTTAGGCGACTTCTGCGCGGATAGTCTTCGCGATAGACTTCGGTTTTTGCGCACTTGTTGTGCTAAGTCCGGCTGCACCCTTAGGCGACTTCTGCGCGGATAGTCTTCGCGATAGACTTCGGTTTTTGCGCACTTGTTGTGCTAAGTCCGGCTGCACCCTTAGGCGACTTCTGCGCGGATAGTCTTCGCGATAGACTTCGGTTTTTGCGCACTTGTTGTGCTAAGTCCGGCTGCACCCTTAGGCGACTTCTGCGCGGATAGTCTTCGCGATAGACTTTGGTTTTTGCGCACTTGTTGTGCTAAGTCCGGCTGCACCCTTAGGCGACTTCTGCGCGGATTGGTCGCACGCGAGGGTGGCTAGCGCTTAGCCTCGCGGTGACTTCGAACTCGTCGAATGCCGAAGACCGTTGTCGCGGTCTTTTTTCGACACATGCTTTTGCGGGGGATTTTTCTCACATATATTACATGGCTCCGCCTCGTTAAAAACCTCACCCCCCGGGAGGAAAAGAGTGCGGGCCGGTACAAGATTGTTTATGGTGAATTACAAGGGCGAACTCAGCCCTAAGTTTTAAACAAAAAATTTACGAAGGTTGTCGATGTTCCAGGAGTGCTCCAGGTCTTCGCCATCTGGCGTTGTGAGCCTGTAAGCGCTGGGGGAAGCTTTTGTTTTGACTATGAAGGGGCCCTCCCACTTGGGCTCCAACTTGCCCTTGGACTCCGTACGAGCTGTTCGGATGAGTACGAGGTCCCCCGCGCTGAACTCCTTTGGGATGACTGCGCGGTCGCGCCATGCTTTGGTCTGGGCTTGGTATTTGTTTAAGGCCTGCAGGGCGAAGACCCGGTCTCCGTCAATGAGATCTTTGGAGGTTGGCTCATCCACGTCAGGGGTGGCTGACGGAGCTGTGCGCGGAGACCCATGCTTTATTTCTTGCGGGGTCATTGCCTCCGATCTGTATAGAAGGCGGAAAGGAGTGAACCCGGTCGCCCTGCACTCGGTTGTGTTTAGCGCCCAGACTGCCTCCGGTAACAAGTCGGTCCATCTGCCTTTTTTTTCATCGAGGAGCATCTTCTTGACAGCTGTGAAGATTTTCCCATTGGCACGCTCCACGACTCCGTTGGACTGCGGATGATAGACTGAAGCGAAGGCAAGCTTGGTGCCGATGGAAAAACAAAAATCCTTGAAATCTTGGCTGTCAAACTGCTTGTCGTTGTCAACTGTTAGCTCGGACGGTACTCCGAAGCGGCAAACAATGTTCTGCCAAAAGAATTTTTGGGCAGTCTTTGATGTGATTGTGGAAACGGCCCTCGCTTCAATCCACTTGGTGAAGTATTCGACGGCTACGAAGGCGAACTTAAGGTTCCCCTGAGCGGTGGGCAGGGGCCCAACAATGTCCAGGCCCCAGCGCTGAAGAGGCCATGTATGAGCAATCAGCTTTGTGTATTGCGAGGGGTTGCCTGACCGAGGAGAGAATTTCTGGCAGGCTTCGCAGGACCTTGTGACTCGATTTGCGGCGCAGATCATTGCAGGCCAGTAAAACCCTTGTCGGATCACCTTTGCAGCCAGGGCCCTTGGCCCCGCGTGCGAGCCGCACGTGCCACTGTGTACCTCGCGCAGGATTTGCATGCCTTCGGTCTCGGTGACGCATTTGAGCATTGGCTGACTGACCCCTTTCTTGTATAATTGGCCCTCGATCAGTGCGAAGTCCCGGCTTCGATGTCTGAGGCGCTTCGCCTCACTGACGTCGGCTGGATGATAGTATCCCTGTAGGAACAGGGTTATTGGGGCCCGCCAGTCTTCGGTCATGATTAGGTTGACTATACGGTGGCCCTCGCTATCATTAGTTATTTGGAGCCCTTCGGGGCTCCGAACGGCTGGCGTGCCGATGGTGTGAAAGAATACGTCGGAGGGCAGGGGCTCGCCCCTGGCGGCGGCCTTGGCTAATGCATCGGCCTCCTCATTCTTGGCCCTGTCCACATGCTGTAGGGTGAATCCCTTGAACTGTCTCTCGAGACTTCGGATAGCCGCGAGGTACTGCATGAGCGCGGGGTCTTTTGCTGTATAGTCTTTCTCGACCTGACCGGCAACTACCTTGGAGTCTGTTTTGATGATACATGTGGTGACACCGAGGGCCCTTAGCTTGCGGAGGCCGAGGATGACTGCTTCATACTCTGCTATGTTGTTTGTACATTTGTCGGATTCCAGAGCAAAGCTGAGGCGTGCTGCATATCTGTGTTTGACTCCGGCTGGGGAGGTGATGACTGCAGCGACGCCTGCCCCCGCATGACACCATGCACCGTCGCAATGAATAGTCCAGACCTTTTCTGTGGGTGGGTCTGGCTGTGTTACTGGCCCAGTCCAGTCGACGACGAAGTCTGCCAGGACTTGCGATTTGATAGCTGTCCTGGGCTCGAAGCTGATGTGGTACCCGGAGAGTTCGGCTGCCCACTTGGCGATCCTTACTGATGCCTCCGGGTTCCTGAATAGTTCGCCGAGTCCCCTGTCTGAGGTGACTCGGACCTTGAATGCTTCAAAATAATGGCGCAGCTTGCGCGAGGACATAACAACTGCGTAGGCAATCTTCTCCAGCTCTGTCATGTTGCATTTGGATGGTGTCAGGACTTCGGAGACATAGTAGACAGGGCACTGTCTGACTGCGCCCTCGACTGTCTGCTCCTGTACCAGCGCCGCGCTTACCGCGTGCGGCGAAGCCGCGACATAGAGCAGTAAGGGGAGCGAGGAGTCGGGGCTTGTGAGGATGGCCAGCTCCGCCAGGTACTGTTTTAATGAGGCGAAGGCCGCTGCTTGCTCCGGTCCCCAAGCGAAGTCCTTCGCGCCGCGGAGTGTTTTGAGGAAGGGGAGACTTCGCTCGGCGGACCTGGAGATGAATCTGTTGAGAGCGGCCATCCTGCCTGTCAGGCGCTGGACGTCCCTGGCGGACTGCGGAGGCGACATATCGACGATGGCCTGGATCTTGGTTGGGTTGGCCTCGATGCCGCGGCGGGACACCAGGTAGCCCAATATCTTGCCCTGGCGAACACCGAAAACACACTTTTCCGGGTTTAGGCGGAGTCGTGCATCTCGCATGTTCGCGAATGTCTCCGCCAGGTCGGCGAGGTGGTCCTCCTTATTCTTGCTGGCGACGACGATGTCGTCCACATATGTGAATATATTTCTGCCGACCTGCCCTTCGAGCACTGTTTTGGTGAGTCTGGAGAAGGTGGATCCGGCATTCTTGAGACCCTCCGGCATTCTGACAAAGCAATAAGTGCCGAAGGGTGTTATAAAGCTGGTGCTAGCCTTGTCTTCCTCCTTCATGTATATCTGGTGATAGCCGGAGAAGCAGTCGAGGAGGGACATGACCTCGCATCCGGCCGCGCTATCGACTATTTTGTCGATCCGTGGCAACGGGAAATTGTCCTTTGGGCAGGACTTATTGAGACTGGTGAAGTCTATGCACATGCGCCATTTTCCGCTTTTCTTCTGCACCATCACAACATTGGAGAGCCACGTGGGGTAAGCCACTGGCTCGATGAATTTAGCCTCCAGGAGGCGATGCACCTCCGCCTTGGCGGCTTCTGTCTTTTCGTCTGACATCTTGCGAAGCTTCTGCTTTTTGGGTCGCACCGAAGGGTCAATCCCCAAGCTGTGCTCAATTATGGCTCGGCTGACTCCGATCAGATCGAGGGCAGACCAGGCGAAGACATCTTTATTCTTGGCCAGGCAGCAGAGAAGTTTCTCTTCTTCAAGTGAGGTGAGGTCTTCGCTGATAGTTACTGTCTGCTTGGGCGTGGCCTGATCGAGGGGGACAGTCTTGGTCCCGTCTTGGCACTGCAACTGTGCCTTGTCGTGCTGCTTGTCGGTTGTGCTGGCCGGCGCAGGGACTTCGCGCTGGGTCGTGAGACAGTGTACATTTCTCTGACCGGGCACGAAGTCCCGCTCTATGTTGCGCGCCGTCTGCTGGTTGCCGTAGATTGTGATGGCGCCTAGCGGGCCCGGTATCTTCATACATAGGTACAACCCGTGGATGGCGGCTTCGAATTTGTTGATGGAGCCCCGGCCCATGATGGCGTTGTAAGGATATACCATGTCGACAATGTCGAAGGTTACTTGCTCGCTTCGGGCATTGGGTGCTACACCGAAGGAGAGGGGCAACTCTATCTTGCCAACTGGAAAGGTGCCCTTGCCGCCGAAACCATACAACGGGTTGTCCGAAGGCTTCAGCAAGCTGTGGCTTATACCCATGCGGTCGAAGGCGTGGAGGAAGATGATGTCCGCCTGACTGCCGTTGTCGACTAGGACTTTGTGTAAGTCCCAGCCTGCCACGCTGCAATTGATGACCATTGCGTCGATGTGGGGGGCGCTGCGCAGGTCGACGTCTCGCGCGTCGAAGGTTAGCGGTATGTGGGACCACTTCGTCTGCACGACTGGGCCCGTGACGGCGACATGGTTGATGCTGCGGTAGTGGTCCCGCTTCTGCCGCTTGGTGTCGAAGTCAGTGCTCGACCCCCCTGTTATCATGTGAATGACTCCGCGATATGGTTGATCGGCGAAGTCTTCCTGCTTTGGGGCATGGGGGATGTTTTGGTGTTGCTGGTGTGGTGGTGGTTGTGGAGGAGGTACGATTTGTACTTCCTGATGGTGTTGGTAAGCGTGGTGCGGTGGATGCGGAGCGGGGGCGTGGATATATGGTGGAGGGGGTGGCTGGTAATTATGCGCGACAATTCTGGGATTGTCGGCTGGCTGCGCCCGCGCCATTCTGTCTCTGGTGGCCTTCGTCTCGGGGCAGTCTTTGGTCTGGTGGGCGCAGTCTTCGCCGTGGAAAAGGCAATAGAACCGGCGCGGCGGCTGCTGCGCCCGCCCTCGACCCCTGCCGCGAGTTCCGTTTCCGCGGCCCTGGGGGGGATATTCCTGGCGGCGAGGGGGGTCAGCAGCAGGCTGTTGGTTGACGATGTTGTGGACTTGCTGCTGACTGCGGCCGTCTCGACCGGAGTCTGGCTGTGGAGGCCTTGTCCACGTGCGGCTGGACTGCGGAGTCTGACTGTTGGGTTTCCGTTGTGACTCGACCTTGCGCTGGTGGAGCTCTTCGGATTTGGCATATTTTTCGAAGAGCTGATACAGCTCCTGCAAGCTCTTGGGTGGATCTCTGATACAATGGCTGTAGAGGACGCCGGCCCGAAGGCCACTGATGGCGTAGTGGATAGCGATCTGATCGTCGACAGAGGGCAGCTGCGACTTGAGTGTTAAGAACTTGCGGTAATACTCCCGCAGAGTCTCCTTTTCCAGCTGTTTGCAAAGCGAGAGCTCGGCCAAAGCGTCGGTGTCTGGACGGTACCCTTGGAAGTTGAGGAGGAACTTGTCCCTGAGACTTCTCCACGAATCAATGGACAGCGGAGGCAATCTGGTGAACCAGGTGAGTGCTGGGCCTTCTAGGGCGATGATGAAAGACTTCGCCATTGTGGCGTCGTCCCCTCCGGCTGATGCAACGGCGACTTGATAACTCATGATGTATTGCGCCGGGTCGGTGCTGCCGTTGTACTTGGGGTATGCCCCCGCTCGAAAGTTAGCTGGCCAAGGCGTCACTTGCAGGTGCGGCGCCAGGGGACTTCGCTCGTCGAGGTAGTTGACCCCTTGGAATGGCGCGCCGTGCTGGGAGACGTAGTCATGCTGGGGGAAACGCGGGTTCTCTGGCTGCGCCCGGTGCTGCAGGGGTGGGCCATGCTGCCGGCCGAGGTGGCCTTCGCGCGTGTCCTCCGGTTGAGCGCGCTGTTGGAAGGGTGGCTCTTGCTGCAGACCGAGGTGGCCTTCGCGCTGCATCAGCGCGATCTCGCGCTCGAGGTCTTGGCCTTTCTGCTCCTCGTCGCGTATCATTTGCCGCACTTTGGCTAATGCGGACACACGCTGGCGCTTGGCCTCCAGTATCTCTTTCTGCCTCTGGAGATTGCGGTTCCTGAGGCGCAGGGCGCAGCTGCAGCTGTTCTTCTGTCGAGACGCCGAGGACCTCACCGTCCTCGGTGAGGTCCGCGCCTTCCAGTGGGGCGAAGCCTGGGGGCGGCTGCGACTGTCCTTCGGTTCCGCAGGTGTGGAAGGTGTCGTCTTCGCCGGTGTGGGGAATGTTGTCTTCGGTGGGCTCTTGGTGGGTGGATTGGGTGAGGACGAGGTGTCGGTGTTTTGGGTCCGACCGCACACCCGGGGTTGCCCCTCAAGGTGCTTTTAGGAGTAGGACGGTGTCGACGACTGTAGCAAAATGGTTCGTGCCGATCGCACGAGGGACAATGGACAAGATTTGCAGGTTCGGGCCACTTAGAAGTGCGTAACACCCTACGTCCTGGTGAGTATATGAGCGTGGTTACAAGAGGATTCTCTGGATAGAGGACGCAGAGAGTTTTTGTGGGTGGCTAAGTAGAACAGGGTCGATCGATCTGAAGGGGTGCCCCCTAGGCCTTATATACTCGGCCGTGGGGCAGTACATGTGATACGATAACAACAAGTAGCTAAAAGATAGTGAACCTCTTGAGTTTATCTCTACGTAACCTTCGCCGACTTATCCTCGCATGGCTCTGCTGCGTGGGGGCTTCAGCGCGGGAAAGTCGGGTCTCTGTTGTGATTCATTCGTTCGACGTTGTGGGCCGCCTGTGTTTGCACTAATCAGTCTCACGTCTCCTTTGTTGGCTGTCTCTCCCTAGGCCCACGAAAGAATGACCTTACGAATTACTGGGCCCTTGGGCCGTTCGTGAGGCCTTTTACTTCTTTAGTGGACCCAGGGGATATCTATCCCCCACAAGCCCCCGATCTTTGGGTTGATTTAGAGGTAATCAACTCAAAGATCCAAGGTCCAAAAAAAATGATTCCTTGCTGTCTTCTCTGGTTTTGATCACTCGTCCGACCAAAGTTCGGCTTTGTGCTTGTGCCTTAGAGGTCAGCATTTTGGATTGTAAGACTCCGGAATTCATTGGGTGCACCGGGGGTGCACCCAATGGGTGTAGCCCCCGACCTTTGAGTAGATTTTAGAAGATAATCTACTCGAAGGTCTTCTTCCAAAGGTTATCTTCATTCGTACTCTTGCATTTCGGTTAAGGATTAGTCTTTTCGATCTTGCTCTACGCCTTAGAAGTCGGCGCTATACCGGTTTAGAATAATATTCCATGGGGTGCACTGGAGGTGCACCCAATGGGTGCAGCCCCCGACCTTCAAATGGATTTTTTAAGGATAATCCATTCGAAGGTCTTCCTTTCACTTGCGAAAACTGGCATGAGGCTATTTTGCATTATGCTTTGGAGGTCAGCATTATGTCATCAATATTTTGCTGCCCAGGTCAGCGTATATTTTGTCTTTAGCAGCCGAGTTTGCAATCCATCCATATCTTGCTAGGTAGTGCAATTTATTTGCTTCTGCGATTGATTGGACGTTTGACGGACGTTCTCTGTCTAGTCTTCACGTCGCTTCTGTCGGCCATATCTTGTACTTTGCTGGTTATATTTGGCTTTCCTCTGATCCTTACTGATATCTCATTTTTGTCTTGAGGTATTCACTGCATGCTCTGCACAGATGTGACCGTTTGAAAAATATACCGATAATTCCTGGGCGTCCCCCCCCAATGGGTGTGGGCAAGGGACGGCTTGGTACGCTGAGTGTTTTAGCCAGTTGCCTCTGAGTAGTAATGCGATGGGACGGCTAGTGTAATCATATCCTTCGCGCTGTTGACTGGAGTCCCAATGGGTGTAGTGTTGCATGAAACGGCGTCCGCCGTCTGACGTGTCTTCGGGTGGGTGGAAGTGCTTATTGAATGCCTTGCGACTGTTCAGTGACCACGGTTAGAAGTGAGCGGTTGCCTTTCCCTTCTATAAATAACCCCTTTGCTTCTCTGGTTTCTTCATATCTCTTCGCTGCTCCTTACTGCCTCTTCCCTTTCTTCTCTCCCAAAGCTTTAACCATGGGCAAGAACAACAAGCGCAAGCGTGAGCCGACTCCTCCATCGGAGGAGTTTGGTGATTCAGAGTACTCGGAGGAGGAGTTCTCCTCCGAGCCCGAGGGGTCTCCGGCTCCCGTCTCTCCCCCGGCGTCGTCCGATGACTCGGACGACTCCCAGGGGATAGCCGCGGAGGTCTGGACATACATCCGGGCCGTCGAGCGCGCCGGGCTCGAAGGCTCGGATGAGTCGGAGTACTCCTCGGATGAGGAGGACTCGGACGGCGGCGACGAGGGTGAAGACGACGACGACGACGACGATGATGATGACGACGACGGCGACGGCAGCGGCAGAGGCGGCGGCGACGGCAGGGACAGCACCAAGGGCAGCAGCAGGGGCAGCACCAAGGGCAGCAGCGGCGGCAGCGGGGACAGCACCAGGGGCAGCAGCAGGGGCAGCACCAAGGGCGGCGGCGGCGGCAGGGGCAGGGCCAGTGGCTAGGTGCCACTGGTCTTCTTAGATATTAGTATAGTTTAGTATAGCTAGAATAATGTAGTAGTAATTAGTATAATTTAGTAGTAGTAGTAGTAATGTAGAGTAGAATTAGGGAAGTACCAACTCATAAAGAGTTGGTTTGTAAGCTCGTCAACTTCCCTTTAATGAAGATTGTCGTTTATCCCCTCTTTTTGATGACTTGTCACTGCTTTTGCTGAATGTTGAAACGATTCTTTTGATATAGTAGAAACAGCGCCGAGCGATAGTGAAGATTGACATCAGCGTTTTAGAAGTAACACTGAGCAATCGAACACAAGACCAGCGTTTTAGAGGCAATGCCGAATGATAGAAGGTCGGCATCGGCATTTTAGAAGTAATGTCAAGTGACAAAATACGGGGCTGGTATTTTAGAAATAACGCCGAGTGATTGAAGGTTGGCGTCGGCATTTTAGAAGTAATGCCGAGCGATTGAACACGTGGTCGGCGTTTTAGAGGCAGCGCCGAGTGATTGAAGGTCGGCGTCGGCATTTTAGAAGTAATGCCGAGCGATTGAACATGTGGTCGGCGCTTTAGATGTAGCGCCGAGTGATTGAAGGTCGGCGTCGGCATTTTAGAAGTAATGCCGAGCAATCGAACACGTGGTCGGCGCTTTAGAGGCAGCGCCGAGTGATTGAAGGTCGGCGTCGGCATTTTAGAAGTAATGCCGAGCAATCGAACACGTGGTCGGCGCTTTAGAGGCAGCGCCGAGTGATTGAAGGTCGGCGTCGGCATTTTAGAAGTAATGCCGAGCGATTGAACACGTGGTCGGCGCTTTAGATGCAGCGCCGAGTGATTGAAGGTCGGCGTCGGCATTTTAGAAGTAATGCCGAGCGATCGAACACGTGGTCGGCGTTTTAGAGGCAGCGCCGAGTGATAGCCAGCTTCTCGAGTTAATTTGAGGAAAACGGCCGAGTGATGAGGTGGCACATCGGCTTTCTTGGAAATAACTGTTAGATATCCACGTGGCATGCTGGGATTTCGGAGATGACCGCCGGGTGATGACTGGGCACTTTTGAAAAGGTATCTGGCTCAAGAATATCCCTTAAGAGTCGCGCTTTTAGCCGCCTTTGCTTTCCGTGCCCTAGTTCTTGCATTTCCGCATCTGAGTCTTCTCTGCCACACGCCTCCTGCTCTGTTTCGCCAGCGAGAAACAAGATGGCGCCCAAGAGGAAGACCGCGAACTCGTCTGCCGCAGTGATCCCCGCCATCGACCCCAACAGTCAGTTACCCTTCGCAGGTAACCATATGTCTGTGATTTCTGAAGTTGAGCTTCTCCGCCTTGTTTCCATCGGGGTTCTCCCTCCACGGGAACTCTGTTCTTGGCGTTCTTGCCACGGGACCACTGTCCCAACCGAAGATACCCACGAGTCAGTGGTTTACACTCCTTTTCTTCTTCGCGGCCTCGGCCTTCCCATATCTCCTTTTTTCCGTGGTATCCTTGATTTTTATCACATCAACCTGACTCACTTGAACCCTAACTCCATTCTCCAAATCTCTATTTTCGTTCACCTTTGCGAAGCTTATCTTGGCGTGCTGCCGCATTTTGGCTTGTGGAAGTATCTGTATCACTGCCGTCCTGGGATGGCCGGGGGGCAGCATCAATTGGTCGGAGGTGCCAGTTTAGAGATGCGCCGGGGGCGGAAGACCGAGTATCTCGAGATACCCCTCAAGGACAGCATTAAAGGTTGGCGTCTGGAGTGGTTTATAATGGATAATTATGGAAATTCTCTCCCTCCTCGCTCAGGGAGACAGGCAGACGTTCGTACTCCGAGTTGGACTGAGTCTCCCACGGACCAAGAAGTAGCCGAGGCGGGCGTGTTGCTTACTGAGGTTGGATTACTGAAAGAGAGAGGTCTGACTGCCGAAGCCGTGGTCACAGATTTTGTTTTCAAAAACATTCAGCCGCTGAAGGACAGGGCCTATCCGGCATATCTTTACCGAGGGCTGGCCGACTCAACTCGAGTTACTAATAGGAGAATTCCTTCTGTTGATTTGGTGAGCCGACTCGAGATGATCCTCAGGGGTAAGGTTTCAAACGTTGGAGCTCCAGTGGCATACTCGGCTTGGAACCTGCCTTCTCCCAAAGATTTCACTCTTTTTGTGTCCAATCCGCCCGTGACAGATAGCAATTTGGGTCTTAGAGTTCGACCTTCTGCTGAAGAGGTCCGTTCCTTAGTTGCTTCGCTCGGGGAGATACCTGATGATGAACGGCAGATTTATTTTGAAGTGCCCCTGAACCCTAGTGACGCAGACATAAATGACATGCTCGATCTGCTAGCTGAGGATTCATCTGATACTGCTCCTGATGGTACATTGGTAGTGGTGCCGCTTCCAGAGGTTGATGCGACCTTGGATGTCTCGAAACCTGCCAATACTCGCCCGAGGCGTCCCAGCCGAACCAGTCAGCCCGAGCCTTCTGCTGATGAGCAGAAAAGGAAAAGAAGACGCCTCCGGCGAGTGTCTAGCTTTGATGAGGATACCAGCACCTTAGCTCCTACTGCCGAAGAAATGACTGCAACTGGTCTTGCTGACATTGATCCCAATGGGTGCGCTCCGCCTGCTGCTGACCCCAATGAGGATGCTGTTTGTGCTGTTGCTGTGGAAGATGAGGAGGAAGAGAATGAAACTCCATTAACTCGGACGAACAGTCGGCAGTTCGTCGCTAGCGGTGGTAGTAGTGGGGTTCCTTCTCCTGCCTTGTCTGCTCTTATTGGTCTGCAAGAACTGTCCATGGCCAATTTTGATCAAGCTCTAGAGGATATGGTCCCTGAGAACTTGCTGTTGGAACCTGCAGACGTTGATGCAACAGAAACTTGTGCCGCCGTGCCAGATGCTGGGTTGAGGTCGTCCCGTGCCTCATCGACCTTAGAGCACGATCTCGAGGGTCGGGATAATGACTTGGACCGTCCTGATCCTGTGGAAACAGCTGAAGGCCCGTCGACCTTAGAGGTGGTCACGGCAGAGAGCTTGGATCCTTTGAATAGTGCTGACATGTGCCCAGCCCCCGAGGGTGTCGCCGGGGAGGACTCAACTCAGGCGAGGAGTGTAGGCCACTACCCAGCCCCCGAGGGTGTTGCCGGGGGTGACCCGGCTCAAGTGGGCAGTGCCAACCTTGACCCAGCCCCCGAGGGTGTCCGAGCGGGGTCTCCCTCCTGCACTTCCATGGATGTTCATGTGGGTTCACCTCCACACTCTGGCGGCATGATGGTGGCTCGGACTCCGGATCAGGGGGTCGCTTTGGAGGGCAGCATCCCCACTGGTCTGGAGTTAAACTCTGCTGAATGTACTGAGCTTGTTCCTGCTGGTCTGCTGCAAACTGCTTCGAGTGGTGGTCTGGCACCTGGTCATCAGCCGATTTCGAATGACTTGGGGATCCCTTCGCTTTTCTCCAACCTCCAGGTGCTGTGCTGTGCTTTAGTTGGATCTTTATGTTGCGTGAATTGTTGCCATTATGATCATCCGCTCTTCTTATCAGGCTTTGGTGGACGGAATGGTCGGCCAGCTGAAGTCGCAGGGTGCTTCCATCCCGGAGGTGGCTTCATCTCTTGAGCGTTGGAATCCGGTGTTGCTTCGGAGTCGTGTATCTGAGTTGGAGGCCGCCAATGCTGGTTAGTGTCCTTTCTTCTTCTTCTTTGTTCTTGCCCGTGGATTGTTTTACCTTCTGACCTCATTTTGTTTGAATACTTCTTGATAGGGATGACTCGGCAGATCACAGTTCTTGAAGAAAAACACTCTCAAGATCAAGCCGAAATGGCTCGACGATGCACTGACTTCGAGGAGAAGTATTCTCAAAGTCAGATCGAGTTGAGTCAGGTCTCTACGGCTTTGGATGATGCCAACGCTCTGAGTTCCTCCCTTCATGTCCAGCTTGACTCTGAGAAGGTAGCTTACGAATCTGTGCTTCGCCTTATGATGCTCTTGGATTCTGAATGAGTTGATTTTTGCTTGTAGGAGGAAAAACGCATCCTTGCCGCTTCTCGCGATAACTTGGACAGATTGTACCGAGATTCCAGCAACTCGCTGACCATCTTGGAGAGGAGCCACCGTTTTACGATGGAGGAGCTTGACAATCAGCGCCGTCAACTGCAAGAATCCTCGGATGAAGTAGCCCGCCTTACACAGTTGCTATCGGCAAAGGACGCCACCATCAAGGGACTCCGAGCTTCTAAGAAATCCATTGCTCAGGAGTTAGAAACTGCTCAGCAGGCTGTTAAAGTTGCTGAAGAAGCTGCTGTCACTTTTAAAACTCAGCGCGATAAGGCCCTGGACAAGGCCATTCGAGCAGGACGAATCTTGATGAGAAGACCCGGCGTGGCTGTCCCTGAAGATATAAAAGCCGACGTGAATGCTGCCCCTGATTCCTCGAATCGCCCTTCTTCGTCAGTCGTTCCTGAGAAAGACATTAGAAAATAAAGAAACAGTTCGCGTGCTCTGAGCGCGCAGTTAGCATGATCAAGTATCGGCTTATCATTCGAATGACATGATTACTCCCTTATTGTATCAGAATTTATTAGTTTGCAAGTTTGTGGTAACGCTGCATGATGATTATGAAGTTTGTTTGTGGGATATGGAGATCATCCCTTGAACTGCATAAGCGTGAGTACGCTATACTGGTTCAAGCCATCAATTACTTTTAGCCGGTAACTTCCGTTAGTAGGGCATAGTGGCCACCCCCGGTAGAGTAAGCGTGAGCATGTTGCACCGCCTCAAGTCGTTGCTGACTTAAGTCGATTGCTCCGTTCGTAGGGCATAGTGGTCACCCCGAGTTAAGTAAGCGTGAGCATGTTGCACCGCCTTAAGTCGTTGCCGACTTAAGCCGATTGCTCCGTTCGTAGGGCATAGTGGTCACCCCGAGTTAAGTAAGCGTGAGCATGTTGCACCGCCTTAAGTCGTTGCCGACTTAAGCCGATTGCTCCGTTCGTAGGGCATAGTGGTCACCCCGAGTTAAGTAAGCGTGAGCATGTTGCACCGCCTTAAGTCGTCGCCGACTTAAGCCGATTGCTCCGTTCGTAGGGCATAGTGGTCACCCCGAGTTAAGTAAGCGTGAGCATGTTGCACCGCCTTAAGTCGTTGCCGACTTAAGCCGATTGCTCCGTTCGTAGGGCATAGTGGTCACCCCGAGTTAAGTAAGCGTGAGCATGTTGCA
Source organism: Zea mays (assembly GCF_902167145.1). Classification (NCBI taxonomy): domain Eukaryota; kingdom Viridiplantae; phylum Streptophyta; class Magnoliopsida; order Poales; family Poaceae; genus Zea; species Zea mays. The sequence continues at coordinate 23,461,071 of NC_050100.1, read as the reverse complement.
CCGCCTTAAGTCGTTGCCGACTTAAGCCGATTGCTCCGTTCGTAGGGCATAGTGGTCACCCCGAGTTAAGTAAGAATGCAAGTCAATCATAAATGAGTCAAGTATCTTTGAAATCTCTCTTTATTGATGACGTATTTCCTTTATACAGAATACATGGTCACCCTGGCTGTTTTGGGATACAGCTATGGGTAAAACTTTCGGAGGTGCTCTATGTTCCAGGAGTTCCCGACTTCTGTACCATCCATTTGGGTGAGGCGATATGATCCGGGACGAGTGACTTCTGCTACTATGAAAGGTCCCTCCCATAAGGGTGATAACTTGTGCCGTCCCTCCCCCGTTAGAATTCGGCGGAGGACGAGGTCTCCCATCGAAAAGAAACGTTGCCGCACAGCTTTGTCGTGGTAGCGCCTTAGAGTCTGCTGGTATCGTGCTGATTGAATCACCGCATTCAGTCGCTCTTCCTCGAGTACGTCGATATCCTCCAGCCTAGTGGCTTCGGCTTCTGCTATGCTTTCGAAGATCAATCTTGGTGCCCCAAACTTGAGATCAGCAGGTAGCACTGCCTCCGACCCATAGACCATAAAGAAAGGAGTGTTTCCATGCAGGGCCCGGCTAGGTTGAGTTCTCAAGCTCCAAACAACATAAGGCAATTCTCTTATCCATTTTCCTGCGAATTTTTCATTTTTATCAAAGACCCTTTTTCTAAGTGCTTCCAATATCATTCCGTTGGCTCGCTCAACCTGCCCGTTGGCTCTCGGATGGGCTACAGATGCATACTTGATCTGAATGCTTTTTTGCTCGCAGAAGTCAAAGAATTCTGAACTGCTGAAGTTGGATCCCAAGTCAGTGATGATACTGTTCGGTATCCCAAATCTGAATATTATGTTTTGTATGAATTCCACGGCTTTAGCAGAGGTTAAGGAGGCAATGGGCTGAAACTCTATCCATTTAGTGAACTTGTCAATTGCCACCAACACATGGGTGTATCCTCCTTGAGCTTTCTTGAAAGGTCCAATCATATCCAATCCCCAGCATGCAAAAGGCCAAGTTACTGGTATGGTTTGTAGCTGCTGTGCTGGCATGTGCTGTTGTTTTGACAGGTACTGGCAAGCTTCGCATCTCTGAACTAGCTCGGCTGCATCATTCTTTGCCGTCGGCCAATAGAATCCTGACCTGAAAACCTTCCCGACTAATGTTCTGGATGCTGCATGTACTCCGCACTACCCTGCATGGACTTCCTCCAGAAGTTGTTTCCCGGTGGACGGGAGAACGCACTTCATGAGGACGCCTGACGCGCCCCTCCGGTATAATACCTCCCCAATGAGTGTATAGTGAGCTGATTGTCTGGCAATGCGCTCTGCCGAGTTCTTGTCATCTGGCTCTTCTTCATTCTTTATATACTTAATAATCGGTTGCCTCCAGTCATCAGAGTCTGACTCGGGTTGGTCTATGATGTTGCACTCTTCTATTTGATCCGTCGAGATGCTCGGCTGATTGATTTCTTGCATGAAGACCCCGGGCGGGACTTGAGTCCGACCGGATCCGAGCTTGGACAGTACATCAGCCACCGTGTTCCGATCTCTTTCTATATGATGGAACTCCAGGCCTTCGAATTTATCTTCTAGCTTTCGGACGGTGGCGCAGTATCTTCCCATTGAATCACTTGAACAATCCCATTCCTTGTTTATCTGACTGATGACTACCAGAGAATCCCCGTACACCATCAGTCTCTTGACACCCAGCGATATGGCGATGTTTAATCCGTGTATCAAAGCTTCATACTCGGCTGCGTTGTTAGAGGCCGGGAATAGCAATTGGAGAGCGTACTTGAGGTGTTCGCCTCCAGGTGCAGTGAAGAGAATTCCTGCTCCTGCTCCCTGCAGCTTCAGCGAGCCATCAAAATACATTCGCCATACTTCTGCGGTTTCTGGATTATCCGACACTTGCTGTTCTGTCCACTCTGATACGAAGTCGACCAGTGCTTGAGTTTTGATGGCAGTGCGAGGTCGGAACTCGATATCATGGGACCCCAACTCGCAAGCCCACTTGGCTATTCGGCCAATGGCTTCCTTGTTGTGAAGAATGTCCCCTATTGGAAAACCAGTAACTACTATGACTTTGTGGTCGTCAAAGTAGTGGCGCAGCTTGCGGGCAGTTAGAAGTACTGCATATAATAGCTTCTGAACTTGAGGATACTTTTTCTTCGATGGGCCTAGAACCTCACTGATGAAATAGACGGGATGTTGTACCGGGTAGGCATGCCCTTCTTCCACTCGCTCGACTACCAACGCAGTGCTTACCACGTGAGTCGTGCAAGAGATATATAACAGCAGATCTTCAGCCGGCTGAGTCGGCGTAGCTCGCCGGGGCGGTTTCAATACTGGCGGCGTTGTCAGGAATTTCTTCAGTGCGTCTAGAGCTTCCTGTGCCTCTGAAGTCCATTGAAACTTATCCACCTTCTTCAGCAGTTTATAAAATGGCAGACCTTTTTCTCCCAGCCTGGATATGAATCTGCTCAGGGCTGCCATACATCCGGTGAGTCGTTGAACCTTCTTTTGCGATCGAGGAGCTTCCATCTTCATGATAGCTTCAATCTTATCTGGATTAGCTTCAATTCCCCGGTGGCTGACAATAAATCCGAGTAACTTTCCTGCTGGTACCCCGAAGACGCATTTCTCAGGATTGAGCTTCCATCTATATCTTCTCAAGCTGTTGAAAACCAGCTGTAAGTCTTCGATGAAATTTTCCGGATTCTCCGTTTTGATCACCACATCGTCTACGTAAGCTTCCACACGCTTGCCCCAGTGATCGGCTAAGCATGTTTGAATAGCTCTCTGATAAGTCGCTCCAGCGTTTTTGAGGCCAAACGGCATGGAGGTATAACAGAAAGCACCAAACGGGGTGATGAATGCCGTTTTTTCTTCGTCTTCTTTTGCCAAACTAATCTGATGATACCCGGAATAGCAATCTAAGAAAGACAGCATCGAACATCCAGCGGTGGAATCCACCACCTGATCTATCCTTGGGAGCCCGAAGGGATCCTTCGGACAGTGTTTGTTGAGATCAGTATAGTCGACGCACATGCGCCAATCCACTTTATTCTTTTTGAGTACAAGAACAGGGTTGGCTAACCACTCGGGGTGTAATACTTCTCTAATAAATCCGGCCGCAACCAAGCGGGCTAACTCGGCACGAATGGCTTCTCTCTTGTCGGGCGTGAAACGACGCAGCTTTTGCCGGATCGGCCTCGCCTGGGGATAGACCTTCAATTTGTGCTCGGCCAGTTCTCTTGGGACTCCCGGCATATCCGCAGGTTGCCATGCGAATACGTCTCGGTTATCTTGCAGGAACTGGACGAGCGCGCTTTCCTATTTGTCACTCAAACTGGAGCTAATGATGGCCGTCTTGCGCTCATCAGCGAACCCCAGGTTGATCCGCTTGGTGTCCTCAGTCGGCCGCATAGAGGTCGCGGCCTGAGCTTCGTTTGCCGGCACGGCGAGGTCTTCATCAGGCTTAGAGTTCGCCGGTGTAGAAGGAACCGTTGACGGCTTGGTGGTGAGGGCTGCTTGGATGGCCACTCGGAAACATTCCGCGGCGCCTTGGAAGTCAGCGCGCACAGTTATGATTCCTTGTGGTCCGGGCATCTTCAGTATCATGTACGTATAGTGTGGGATGGCCATGAACTTGGCCAGCCCTGGCCTCCCGATGATGGCGTTGTACCCGCAGTCGAAGTTCGCCACCTCGAACCTCAGGAACTCGGTTCTGTAGTTATCCGGAGTCCCGAAGGTGACCGGCATGTAGATGTGGCCCAGCGGGTATTCCCCTTCCGTCGGCACGATGCCGAAGAAAGGAGTGTCTGACTCATGGAGCTCTTTGAGGTGAACTCCCAGGCCTTGAAGCGTACGGGGGAAGGTGACATTGATGCTGCTCCCCCCGTCCACTAGCACCTTCTTCACCCGGCTCTCTCGGATCACCGGATCGACGAGGAGCGGGTATTTGCCCGGGTGGTCGAAGTTGAGCCATTGATCATCCCGAGTGAACGTGATTGGGTGCTCCGACCACCGGTACGGGGCGGGAGGGCCGGTGGTCGCCACCAGTATCTGGCGGTCGTTGAGCTTTTGTTGTCTCCTGTTCTCCTGCGACCCATGTCCGCCGAAGATGACGTTGACCTCCCTGTCAACGCGCGGGAAAGCTCCTCCTCCCCCCTCCTCCGGCTGATGGGGCTGTCGTGGTTCATCTGGTCCTCCCCTCGGCGGAGAAGGTGGTAGAGGTTGGAAGGGTCGGCCATGCCCGACGGAGTGCTTGAAGTCCCGGCAGTTGCGGAGAGTGTGGCGCATATCCTTGTGGTACGGGCACTGGGCGTCGAGGATGTCGTCCAGCGTGCGTTCGCCTCCACGAGGTCCTCCTCGGGCGCGAGAGGCGGGTGGTCCGGCGGCGTGTACCTCTTCGCGAGGCCTCTTCTCCCAGCGCTTGTCGGGCGGCTGGTTCGCGTCGCGTCGTGGTGCCGCCGGTGTGGGCTTTGCTCCTCCGATGAGGTCCTGGGCCCGCTCGTCAGCGGTGATGTAGAGGTCGGCTTCCCGGAATAGCTCCTCGGAGGTGGTTGGCGCCTTTTGCAGTATGGCTCGGACGAAAGCCGAGTCATTAGATCCTCTGTAGAAGTCCTCGATCACGGCCGCCTCCGTGACCTCGGGGATGCGGTTTCTCATGGTCTGGAACCTTTTAAGGTATGACCGGAGAGTCTCATCCCCCCGGCGCTTGATGGATTTGAGGTCCCATGGTTGCGCTGGCTTGTCGGAGAGAGACTGGAAGTTGGCGGTGAAACGTCGGCTGAAGTCTCCCCAGTCGTCGATGCAGTGTCGGGGTAGATGTCGTAGCCACTGCAGCGCGTCTTGCCCGAGGACGATGGGCAGATACGCAGTCATGACGTCCTCGGATGCCCCGGCAGACCGAGCAGCGGTGGTGTAGACGGCTAACCAGCCCCCTGGATCCTGCTTAGGTTCATATTTGTCGACATTGGATACCTTGAAGTTGGGAGGCCATTGGATGGCCCTAAGGCGCGGAGTAAGGGCAGATACTCCGCACGTGTCCTCCTGTCGTCGAGGATGTCGTCTGTCCCGGGGAGGGGAGTGGCGGTGGTGGTTCCTCGACCGTCCCCGGGTGGTTCCACCAGTTGAAGCTGTTGCCGACTCAGTTTGGGTGGCCTGGCTTTGAGTCGGGAAGCCATGATCTCGGTCATACTCCTCCCGACGGCGAATTTCGTTCTCGTGCCGCCGTTCGCGCGAAGCATTGATAGAGCTTCGCGCGTCTCGGCGACTGTTGATGGCGTGTCGCAGATCATTCGGCGGGTGGGCGAGCGGTAGAAGATGGTTGGCTGCCTGAGTGAACAGGCGCCGGTATCCCTCGGCATCGGGGGTCCGAGGAAGTCCGTCAGCTATCCGGGCCAGAACGCCTCCGACCTCGCTCGGCGTATTCATAGCTCGGGCGAAGTCAGGGTTCAGGTTGCGCCCGAAGAGCGGGTTCTCGCGTCGTTGCCTTGCATCTTGCTCGGCTTGCTCCTGAGTCCGACGGCGATCTCGTCGTTAGGAGTTCCTTCGTTCCCTGAAGACGCGTTCTTCCGGAGTTTCTCCTATCTCTGAGACCTCGTCTCGCGAGACAGGCTGCTCCGGATCCCGTTCTCCAGCTGCGTGATGTCGTCGAACATTCCTGCGTCGATTCCTTCGTCGGCGGGATTCTCGCTGAGGTGGTTCTTCTCCAGGCGCGGTCGGTTCATCGTCGGAGACGGCGGGCGACTCTGCTCTCCCGATGAAGAGGACGTCGGGGTAGAGCGGTATTGCTGCCGCGGCGACTTTCTTTCCGTTCTCCTTTGAGGTCAGAGGAACGGGAAGAACGACTGGCCTCTCCTTGATCTCCTTCCTTCTCATGATCTATGTCCATTCTTTCGTCGGGGAAGTAGACAGCGGAGTCTTCCGGGTCAGCGAGCTTCTAGCTCCAGCCTCCCCGGAGACGATCTTGTTCCGAAGAGCCGGAGGTAGCGTTTTTCCAGCATTTTCGGAGTTTGTTGGAGGAGACTTCTGTTCCGGTAGATCCGCGAGGCGGTGTAGAATTCCCTCTTCGTCCGCCACGGATGAGATCGTCCCGAAGCAGAATGTGGATCCGGGACGCATGGTAATCTTGCTGTGGAAGGTGACGGCCATTGAGCTAGCTTGGATCGTCGACACACCCCCTACCTGGCGCGCCAGCTGTCGGTGTTTTGGGTCCGACCGCACACCCGGGGTTGCCCCTCAAGGTGCTTTTAGGAGTAGGACGGTGTCGACGACTGTAGCAAAATGGTTCGTGCCGATCGCACGAGGGACAATGGACAAGATTTGCAGGTTCGGGCCGCTTAGAAGTGCGTAACACCCTACGTCCTGGTGAGTATATGAGCGTGGTTACAAGAGGATTCTCTGGATAGAGGACGCAGAGAGTTTTTGTGGGTGGCTAAGTAGAACAGGGTCGATCGATCTGAAGGGGTGCCCCCTATGCCTTATATACTCGGCCGTGGGGCAGTACATGTGATACGATAACAACAAGTAGCTAAAAGATAGTGAACCTCTTGAGTTTATCTCTACGTAACCTTCGCCGACTTATCCTCGCATGGCTCTGCTGCGTGGGGGCTTCAGCGCGGGAAAGTCGGGTCTCTGTTGTGATTCATTCGTTCGACGTTGTGGGCCGCCTGTGTTTGCACTAATCAGTCTCACGTCTCCTTTGTTGGCTGTCTCTCCCTAGGCCCACGAAAGAATGACCTTACGAATTACTGGGCCCTTGGGCCGTTCGTGAGGCCTTTTACTTCTTTAGTGGACCCAGGGGATATCTATCCCCCACACGAGGGCCTTGCCCTTTCTTGCGGCCAGCAGTGCTGCCTTCGCAGCTTCGTCAGCCTTGGGGTTAGCTCTCTTGGGTGCCATCGCGGGTGGTTTTGTCGTAGCACGAACGGTGGGCGCCAAATGTTGGAACTTGCTCTCAGCAGCAAGAAGGCCAACAAGGGTGAACAGTGGTGACAACAGGGTTACGTGCACGGGGGCAATAGCTCTGTTGATCTAGCCTCTCACGGGCACTGTGCGGGGGTATTTATAGGTATCTGAGTGCCCAGCGTCTTGTGTTAAGGACGCATGTGCCCTCAGACACCTATTTTATCCCCAGAATATTCCCATAAAGCAGGGTTACAAGCTGTAATTACAAGTATTCCTTTACAAGTTGGGCCCGTAATACAAAGGCAGCCACGTGGGGCCCGTTACAATGGGCCAGATTACACGTGGGCCTTGGGGCTGAACGAGGACGCGCCGTGGGAGGACGTCGCCGCAAGCCTTCGTCATAGTGCCGAGTCTTGCGAAGGGTGTCCCTGCCCGCTTTGTCTCTGTCGGACCAGCGGCTGCAGCGAAGGCCTCGAGCGAAGGGTGGCGTCTTTGCCTTCGCCCCAACAACGATGCCGAGGGTGATGTTGCTTCCTCTGTTGATGTCTAAACCTGCAGGGAGAGTTTGTCTGTAGTGTGCGTATGTTTTTCGCGGCCGCCGAGGCCCAAACATATCATTGTCGTGTTGTAAAGCTGCGTTTCTTTTCCTCTTGTTTCGAGTATCAGGACTTGTTCGTCGGTAGCAGAATCGTTTATTCAAGCGAGAGTTACTTTTTACGGAAGGTGACGAGTGAGGTATCCGTATCCCGGAGGCGTAGGAGTCCCTTGGCTCGGTCGGCCTCGCCGCTTACGTGCACTCTTACTCGTTCATAGGATTCTGTTATCGATATAGTCGAGAAGGCACGAAAATCGTTCTGGCAGAAAAGTTTTCGAGCGTTAAGACTTGTTCGGTTAGCAGAATCGCTTAACCGAGCGTGAGTTACTTATCGCAGAAGGTGATGAGTGAGGTATCTGTATCCCGGAGGCGTAGGAGTCCCTCGGCTCGGTCGGCCTTGCCGCTTACGTGTACTCCGTCGTTTTCAGGATCCCGCTATCGAAGCAATCGAAAAGCGCGAAAGATGTTCTGGCAGAAAGACTTTTTCCGAGGAAAATTTTGACGCAGAGGGGGTTCCCCCTTCTAGCCCCTGAGGGAGGGTCGGGTTTTGCCGAGGCAAGGCTGACCCTTCCTTGACGGTTAGACTTTATTTGTGTATGTATAGAAAACGAGGTATATGAATGACTTGAAAACATCTTAAGGGTAAAAGCGACGTAGCTGTCGGATGTTCCAAGCGTTGTTGTAGACCTCGCCTTGATTGTTGGCCAGCTTGTATGTTTCGGGCTTCAAAATCTTGGCGATGATGAATGGCCCCTCCCATGGAGGAGTAAGCTTGTGGCGCCCTCGGGCGTCTTGCCGCAGCCGAAGCACCAAGTCTCCCACTTGGAGGTCTCGGGGCCGAACCCCTTGGGCGTGGTAGCGTCGCAGAGACTGCTGATATCACGCCGAGTGTAGCAAGGCCACGTCCCGAGCCTCTTCCAGCTGGTCCAGCGAGTCTTCTCGGCTGGTCTGGTTGCTTTGGTCGTCGTACGCCTTTGTCCTCGGGGAACCGTATTCTAAGTCTGTGGGCAAGATAGTCTCGGCCCCATAGACTAGAAGAACGGTGAGAAACCGTGGCTCGGCTTGGCGTCGTCCTCAGACTCTAGACCACCGAGGGTAGTTCCTTCATCCACCGCTTGCCGAACTTGTTGAGGTCGTTGTAGATCCTCGGTTTAAGTCCCTGCAGAATCATGCCGTTGGCACGCTCCACCTACCCATTTGTCATGGGGTGAGCCACGGCGGCCCAGTCCACCCGGATGTGGTGGTCCTCACAGAAGTCGAGGAACTTCTTGCCAGTGAACTGGGTGCCATTGTCGGTGATGATGGAGTTTGGGACCCGAAGTGATGGATGATGTTGGTGAAGAAAGCCACCGCTTGCTCGGACCTGATGCTCGTTAGGGGTCGGACCTCGATCCACTTGGAGAATTCGTCGATGGTGACCAGCAGGTGCGAGAAGCCCCCGGGTGCCTTCTGCAAGGGACCGACGAGGTCCAGGCCCCATACAGCAAACGACCAGGTGATGGGTATTGTGTGCAGGGCCTGAGCGGGCAGGTGTGTCTGTCTCGCGTAGAATTGACACCCCTGGCAGTACAATCCTAGTGGCGTTGGCCACCACAGTTGGCCAGTAGAAGCCTTGTTGGAAGGCGTTCCCAACGAGGGCTCGAGGTGCTGCGTGGTGACCGCAAGCCCCAGAGTGTATCTCTTGCAATAGCTCCTGCCCTTCGGTGATGGATATGCATTGTTGGAGAATGCCTGAGGGGCTGCGGTGGTAGAGCTCCTTTTCATCACCCAGTAAGATGAACGACTTGGCGCGTCACGCCGGTCGTCGAGCTTCGGCTTTGTCGAGGGGTAGCTCTCCTCGGTGGAGATATTGCAGGTACGAGGTCTGCCAGTTTCGATTAGGCGTGACCCCATTCTGCTCTCCCTCGACACGCAGTGCCTCACCCTCGGTGACCGAGGGTGCCTCGGGCTGGGCCGAGGCTTCCCCGGGCTCGGGCGTGTCGTCGGTCTTGATGGAGGGTTGATGTATGTCTCTGGAGAAGACATCCGGGGGAACCATTGTCCGCCCCGAGGCTATCTTAGCCAGCTCATCCACAGTCTCGTTGTACTGTCAGGCGACGTGGTTGAGCTCGAGTCCGTAGAACTTGTCTTCCAGGCGCCGAACCTCGTCGCAGTAGGCCTCCATCTTCCGGTCGCGGCAGTGGGAGTTATTCATGACTTGGTCGATGACAAGCTACGAGTCGCCACGAGCGTCGAGGCGCCGAACCCCTAGCTCGATGGCGATGCGCAACCCGTTAACCAGAGCCTCGTACTCGGCCACGTTGTTTAACACTGGGAAATGGAGGCGCAGCACGTAGCGGAGGTGCTTCCCGAGGGGTGAGATGAAGAGCAGGCCCGCACCTGCTCCTGTTTTCATCAGCGACCCATCGAAGTACATGGTCCAGAGTTCCGGTTGGATCGGAGCTGTTGGTAGCTAGGTGTCGACCCATTCAGCCATGAAGTCTGCCAAGACTTGGGACTTGATGGCCTTCCGAGGAGCGAACGAGATTGTCTCGCCCATGATCTCCACCGCCCACTTTGCTATCCTACCCGAGGCCTCTCAGCACTGGATGATCTCCCCCAGGGGGAAGGATGACACCACAGTCACCGGATGAGACTCGAAGTAGTGTCACAACTTTCATCGCGTCAGAATTACTGTGTACAGTAGCTTCTGAATTTGCGAGTAGCGGATCTTGGTCTCGGATAGCACTTCGCTGATGAAGTAGACCGGCCTCTGGACGAGCAGTGCATGCCCTTCTTCTCGTCTCTCGACTACGATCGCGGCACTGACCACCTGAGTGGTTGCGGCTATGTAGATCAAGAGGGCTTCTCCTGCAGCGGGGGCACCAAGATGGGCACGTTTGAAAGGAGCGCCTTTAAGTTTCCGAGGGCTTCCTCGGCCTCGGGGGTCCAAGTGAAGCGCTCGGTCTTCCTTAAGAGGCAGTACAAGGGTAGGCCTTTTTCGCCGAGGCGTGAGATGAAGCGGCTCAGAGCCGCAAGGCATCCCATGACCCTTTGTACTCCTTTCAAGTCTTTGATAGGCCCCATGTTGGTGATGGCCGCGATTTTCTCCGGGTTGGCCTCGATGCCCCGCTCGGAGACGATGAACCCCAGGAGCATGCCTCGGGGGACTCCGAAGACACATTTCTCGGGGTTGAGTTTCACGCCCTTCGCCCTCAGACACTTGAATGTCGTTTCAAGGTCAGAGAGGAGGTCGGAGGCTTTCCTCGTCTTGACTACGATGTCATCGACGTAAGCCTCGACCGTTCGACCGATGTGCTCTCCGAACACGTGGTTCATGCACCTTTGGTATGTCGCACCTGCATTCCTCAAACCAAATGACATAGTAATATAGCAGTACATGCCAAAAGGTGTGATGAAAAAAAGTCACGAGCTGGTCGGACTCTTTCATCTTGATTTGGTGATACCCTGAGTAGGCGTCGAGGAATGACAGGGTTTCGCACCCAACAGTGGAATCCACGATTTGATCGATGCGAGGCAGAGGGTAGGGAACCTTCGAACATGCTTTGTTTAGACCAGTGTAGTCTACACACATCCTCCATTTCCCACCTTTCTTTTTCACAAGCACAGGGTTGGCTAACCATTCGGGATGGAATACCTCTTTGATGAACCCCGCAACCATTAGCTTGTGGATCTCCTCGCCTATGGCTCTGCACTTTTCTTCGTCGAAACGGCGCAGAGGCTGCTTCACGGGTTGGGCCCCAGCTCGGATATCCAGCGAGTGCTCGGCGACATCCCTCGGTATGCCAGGCATGTCCGAGGGACTCCATGCAAAAACCTCGGCGTTCGCGCGGAGAAAGTCGACGAGCACTACTTCCTATTTGGGGTCGAGCTCGGAGCCGATCCAGACTTGCTTGGAAGCGTCGTTGCTGGGGTCGAGAGGGACGGACTTAACCGCCTCTGCTGGCTCGAAGTTGCCGGCGCGGCGCTTCACATCTGGCACCTCCTTGGAGACACACTCCAGGACGGCGATGAGGGCCTCAGACTCGATGAGGGCCTTGGCGTACTCCACACACTCCACGTCGCATTCGTACGCGTGTCGGTATGTGGATCCGACGGTGATGACCCCGTTGGGGCCCGACATCTTGAGCTTGAGGTAGGTGTAGTTGGGGACGACCATGAACTTGGCGTAGCACGGTCTCCCTAGCACCACGTGGTAGGTTCCTCGGAACCCGACCACCTCGAACGTGAGGGTTTCCTTTCGGAACTTGGAGGGAGTCCCGAAGCAGACGGGCAGATCGAGTTGTCCAAGGGACTGGACGCGCTTCCCGGGGATGATCCTATGAAAGGGCGCCGCACTGGCCCGGATCGTGGACAGATTGATCTGCAAGAGCCCGAGGGTCTCGGCGTAGATGATGTTGAGGCTGCTGCCTCCGTCCATGAGGACCTTGGTGAGCCTGACGTTGCCGATGATGGGGTCTACAACGAGTGGGTGCTTTCCTGGGCTCGACACGCGGTCAGGGTGGTCGCCTTGGTCGAAGGTGATGGGCTTGTCGGACCAGTCTAGGTAGACTGGCACCGCCACCTTCACCGAGCAGACCTCCCGGCGCTCCTGCTTGCGGTGCCGAGCCGAGGCATTCGCCACTTGCCCACTGTAGATCATGAAACAGTCGTGGACCTCGGGGAAGTCCTCTGCCTTGTTGCCCTCCTTCTTGTCATTGTCATGGCCTTTGCCACCTTTCTCCGGGGGCCCGACCTTATGGAAGTTGCGCCGAAGCATGACGCATTCCTCAAGGGTGTGCTTGACGGGACCCTGATGATAGGGGCACGATTCCTTGAGCATCTCGTCGAACAGGTTGGCCCCTCCGGGAGGCTTCCGAAGGTTCCTGTGCTCGGCGGCAGCGACAAGATCTGCGTCGGCGGCGTCGCGTTTCGCTTGCGACTTCTTCTTGCCTTTCTTCTTCGTGCCGCGCTGGGCGGACGCCTCGGGGACGTCTTCCTGCTGGCGTCCCTGAGGCTGCTTGTCCTTTCGGAAGATGGCCTCGACCGCCTCCTAACCAGAGGCGAACTTGGTGGCGATGTCCATCAACTCGCTCGCCCTGGTGGGAGTCTTGCGACCTAGTTTGCTCACTAGGTCGCGGCAAGTGGTGCCGGCGAGGAATGCGCCAATGACACCCGAGTCGGTGGTGTTGGGAAGCTCGGTGCGCTGCTTCGAAAATCGCCGGATGTAGTCCCGCAGGGATTCCCCTGGCTGCTAGCGGCAGCTTCGGAGATCCCAGGAGTTCCCAGGGCGCACGTACATGCCCTGGAAGTTTCCAGCGAAGGCTTTGACCAGATCGTCCCAGTTGGAAATCTGCGCAGGGGGCAGATGCTCCAGCCAGGCTCGGGCGGCGTCCACTCGGGAGATGTTCCACCTAGCTGGCAGGCCAGCCGGTAGTCCGCAAGCCACAGTTCCGGCCTTGTTTCCCCCGAGTACTTGGTGATGGTAGTCGGGGCTCGGAACCGGGTCAGGAACGACGCCCGTTGTATGGTGAAAGGGAATTAGGCTTACACCTAGTCCCTAATTAATTTTGGTGGTTAAATTACCCAACACAAATGTTTGGACTAACTAGTTTGCCCAAGTGTATAGTTTATACAGGTGCAAAAGGTTCACACTCAGCCAATAAAAAGACCAAGTTTTGGATTCAACAAAGGAGCAAAGTGGCAACCGAAGGCCCTCTGGTCTGGGAGCACCGGACTGTCCGGTGCACCACCGGACAGTGTCCGGTGCACCAGAGGACTCCAACGCAAACTCGCCACCTTCGGGAATTTCCAGAGGCGACTCCGCTATAATTCACCGGACTGTCCGGTGTACACCGGACAGTGTCCGGTGCGCCAAGGGAGGTCGGCCTCAGGAACTCGCCAGCTTCGGGAAAATCCAACGGCTAGTCCGCTATAATTCACCGGACTGTCCGGTGCGCACCGGACTGTCCGGTGCGACTCCGGAGCAACGGCTACCTCCGCGCCAACGGCTCTCTGCCGCGCATTCAATGCGCGCTCTGCGCGCGCAGATGTCAGGCGCGCCCATTCCGGCACACCGGACAAGGAACAGTAGATGTCCGGTGTGCACCGGACATCCAGGCGGGTCCACAAGTCAGGAGCTCCAACGGCTAGAATCCAACGGCAGTGATGACGTGGCAGGGGGCACCGGACTGTCCGGTGTGCACCGGACTGTCCGGTGTGCACCGGACTGTCCGGTGTGCCATCGAGCAGACAGCCTCCCCAACGGCCACATTTGGTGGTTGGGGCTATAAATACCCCAACCACCCCACCATTCATTGCATCCAAGTTTTCCACTTCCCAACTACTACAAGAGCTCTAGCATTCAATTCTAGACACATCAAAAAGATCAAATCCTCTCCAAATTCCACACAACACCTTAGTGACTAGCGAGAGTGATTTGCTTGTGTTCTTTCGAGCTCTTGCGCTTGGATTGCTTTCTTCCTTCTTGATTCTTCATTGCGATCAAACTCACTTGTAAATTGAGGCAAGAGACACCAAACTTGTGGTGGTCCTTGTGGGAACTTTGTGTTCCAAGTGATTGAGAAGAGAAAGCTCACTCGATCCGTGGATCGTTTGAGAGAGGGAAGGGTTGAAAGAGACCCGGCCTTTGTGGCTTCCTCAACGGGGAGTAGGTTTGCAAGAACCGAACCTCGGTAAAACAAATCTCCGTGTCTCACTTGCTTATTCGCTTGGGATTTGTTTTGCGCCCTCTCTTGCGGACTCGTTTCTTTATTACTAACGCTAACCCCGGCTTGTAGTTGTGTTTATATTTGTAAATTTCAGTTTCGCCCTATTCACCTCCCCTCTAGGCGACTTTCAATTGGTATCAGAGCCCGGTGCTTCATTAGAGCCTAACCGCTCGAAGTGATGTCGGGAGATCACGCCAAGAAGGAGATGGAGACCGGCGAAAAGCCCACTACAAGCCACGGGAGCACTTCATCGGAAGAGTCCCGCACCAAGAGGAAGGAGAAGAAGAAGATCTCCTCCAACAAAGGGAAGGAGAAGAAATCTTCTTCTCACCACAAAGAGAAGAAGAAAAAATCTTCTTCCCACAAGCCGCATCGGAGTAAGGACAAGCAAAAGAGGATGAGGAAAGTGGTCTACTACGAGACTAACACTTCATCAACATCAACCTCCGGCTCCGATGCGCCCTCCGTAACTTCTAAACGCCAAGAGCGTAAGAAGTTTAGTAAGATCCCCCTACACTATCCTCGCATTTCTAAACATGCACCTCTACTTTCCGTCCCATTAGGCAAACCACCAACTTTTGATGGTGAAGATTATGCTAGGTGGAGTGATTTAATGCGTTTTCATCTAACCTCACTCCACAAAAGTATATGGGATGTTGTTGAGTTTGGTGCACAGGTACCGTCGGTAGGGGATAAGGATTATGATGAGGATGAGGTGGCCCAAATCGAGCACTTCAACTCTCAAGCGACAACGATACTCCTCGCCTCTTTAAGTAGAGAGGAGTATAACAAAGTGCAAGGGTTGAAGAGCGCCAAGGAGGTTTGGGATGTGCTCAAAACCGCGCACGAGGGAGACGAGCTCACAAAGATCACCAAGCGGGAAACGATCGAGGGGGAGCTCGGTCGGTTCCGGCTTCGCAAAGGAGAGGAGCCACAACACATGTACAACCGGCTCAAGACCTTGGTGAACCAAGTGCGCAACCTCGGAAGCGTAAAGTGGGACGACCACGAAATGGTTAAGGTTATTCTAAGATCTCTCATTTTCCTTAACCCCACTCAAGTTCAATTAATTCGTGGCAATCCTAGATATACTCAAATGACCCCCGAGGAAGTTATCGGGAATTTTGTAAGTTTTGAGTGCATGATCGAAGGCTCGAGGAAGATCAACGAGCTTGATGATCCATCCACATCCGAAGCTCAACCCGTCGCATTCAAGGCGACGGAGGAAAAGAAGGAGGAGGCTACACCAACTCGACAACCAATAGACGCCTCCAAGCTCGACAATGAGGAAATGGCGCTCGTCATCAAGAGCTTTCGCCAAATCCTCAAGCAAAGGAGAGGGAAAGATTACAAGTCCCGCTCCAAGAAAGTTTGCTACAAATGTGGTAAGCCCGGTCATTTTATTGCTAAATGTCCTATATCAAGTGACAGTGACCGAGGCGACGACAAGAAGGGGAGAAGAAAGGAGAAGAAGAGATACTACAAGAAGAAGGGCGGTGATGCCCATGTTTGTCGGGAGTGGGATTCCGACGAAAGCTCAAGCGACTCCTCCGACGACGAGGACGCCGCCAACATCGCCATCACCAAGGGACTCCTCTTCCCCAACGTCGGCCACAAGTGCCTCATGGCAAAGGACGGCAAAAAGAAGGTAAAATCAAGATCCTCCACTAAATATGAAAGCTCTAGTGATGATAATGCTAGTGAAGAGGAAGATAACTTGCGTACCCTTTTTGCCAACCTTAACATAGAACAAAAAGAAAAATTAAATGAATTAATTAGTGCTATTCATGAAAAGGATGACCTTTTGGATTCCCAAGAGGATTGTCTAATTAAAGAAAATAAGAAACATGTTAAGGTAAAAAATGCTTATGCTCTAGAAATTGAAAAATGTCAAAAATTATCTAGTGAGCTAAGCACTTGCCATGAAACAATAGACAACCTTAGAAATGAAAATGCTAATTTGTCAGCTAAGGTTGATTCTCATGTTTGCAATGTTTCAATTCCCAACCCTAGAGATAATAATGATGATTTGCTTACTAGGATTGAAGAATTGAACATTTCTCTTGCTAGCCTTAGAGTAGAAAATAAAAATTTAATTGCTAAGGCTAAAGAACTAGATGTTTGCAATACTACCATTTCCAATCTTAGAGATAAAAATGATATTCTTCATGCTAAGATTATTGAACTTAATTCTTGCAAACCCTCTACATCTACTATTGAGCATGTATCTATTTGTACTAGATGTAGAGATGTAGATATTGATGCTATACATGATCACATGGCTTTAATTAAACAACAAAATGATCATATAGCTAAATTAGATGCTAAAATTGCCGAGCATAACTTAGAGAATGAAAAATTTAAATTTGCTAGAAGTATGCTCTATAATGGGAGACGCCCGGGCATTAAGGATGGCATTGGCTTCCAAAGGGGAGACAATGTCAAAATTAGTGCTCCTCCTAAAAGATTGTCCAACTTTGTTAAGGGCAAGGCTCCCATGCCTCAGGATAACGAGGGTTACATTTTATACCCTGCCGGTTATCCCGAGAGCAAAATTAGGAGAATTCATTCTAGGAAGTCTCACTCTGGCCCTAATCATGCTTTTATGTATAAGGGTGAGACATCTAGCTCTAGGCAACCAACCCATGCTAAGTTGCCTAGAAAGAAAACTCCTAGTGCATCAAATGATCATAATATTTCATTTAAAACTTTTGATGCATCTTATGTTTTAACTAACAAATCCGGCAAAGTAGTTGCCAAATATGTTGGGGACAAGCACAAGGGGTCAAAGACTTGTGTTTGGGTACCCAAAGTTCTTGTGTCTAATGCCAAAGGACCCAAAGCCATTTGGGTACCTAAAGTCAAGAACTAAACTTGTTTTGTAGGTTTATGCATCCGGGGGCTCAAGTTGGATACTCGACAGCGGGTGCACAAACCACATGACTGGGGAGAAAAAGATGTTCTCCTCATATGAGAAAAACCAAGATCCCCAAAGAGCGATCACATTCGGGGATGGAAATCAAGGTTTGGTCAAAGGTTTGGGTAAAATTGCTATATCTCCTGACCATTCCATTTCCAATGTTTTTCTTGTTGATTCTTTAGACTACAACTTGCTTTCTGTTTCTCAATTATGTCAAATGGGCTACAACTGTCTATTTACTGATGTAGGTGTCACTGTCTTTAGAAGAAGTGATGATTCAATAGCATTTAAGGGTGTGTTAGAGGGTCAGCTATACTTGGTAGATTTTGATAGAGCTGAACTCGACACTTGCTTAATTGCTAAGACTAACATTGGTTGGCTCTGGCACCGCCGACTAGCCCACGTTGGGATGAAGAATCTTCATAAGCTTCTAAAGGGAGAACACATTTTAGGACTAACCAATGTTCATTTTGAGAAAGACAGGATTTGTAGCGCATGCCAAGCAGGGAAGCAAGTTGGCACTCATCATCCGCATAAGAACATAATAACGACCGACAGGCCACTGGAGCTCCTACACATGGACCTATTCGGCCCGATCGCTTACATAAGCATCGGCGGGAGTAAGTACTGTCTAGTTATTGTGGATGATTATTCTCGCTTCACTTGGGTATTCTTTTTGCAGGAAAAATCTCAAACCCAAGAGACCTTAAAGGGATTCTTGAGACGGGCTCAAAATGAGTTCGGCTTAAGGATCAAGAAAATTAGAAGCGACAACGGGACGGAGTTCAAGAACTCTCAAATTGAAGGCTTCCTTGAGGAGGAGGGCATCAAGCATGAGTTCTCTTCTCCCTACACGCCACAACAAAATGGTGTAGTGGAGAGGAAGAATCGAACTCTATTGGACATGGCAAGGACCATGCTTGATGAGTACAAGACTTCGGATCGGTTTTGGGCAGAGGCAGTCAACACCGCTTGCTACGCCATCAACCGGTTGTATCTACACCGAATCCTCAAGAAGACATCATATGAACTCCTAACCGGTAAAAAGCCCAACATTTCATATTTTAGAGTCTTTGGTAGCAAATGCTTTATTCTAGTTAAAAGAGGTAGAAAATCTAAATTTGCTCCTAAAACTGTAGAAGGCTTTTTACTTGGTTATGACTCAAACACAAGGGCATATAGGGTCTTTAACAAGTCCACTGGACTAGTTGAAGTCTCATGTGACGTTGTGTTTGATGAGACTAATGGCTCTCAAGTAGAGCAAGTTGATCTTGATGAGATAGGTGAAGAAGAGGCTCCGTGCATCGCGCTAAGGAACATGTCCATTGGGGATGTGTGTCCTAAGGAATCCAAAGAGTCTCCAAATACACAAGATCAACCTTCCTCCTCCACGCAAGCATCTCCACCAACTCAAAATGAGGATGAAGCTCAAGTTGATGAAGTAGAAGATCAAGCAAATGAGCCACCTCAAGATAATGGCAATGATCAAGGGGGAGATGCAAATGAGGAAGACAAGGAGGAAGAGGAACAAAGGCCGCCACACCCAAGAGTCCACCAAGCAATCCAACGAGATCACCCCGTCGACACCATCCTCGGCGACATTCATAAGGGGGTAACTACTCGATCTCGTGTTGCTCATTTTTGTGAACATTACTCGTTTGTTTCCTCTATTGAGCCACACAGGGTAGAGGAAGCACTCCAAGATTCGGATTGGGTGGTGGCGATGCAAGAGGAGCTCAACAACTTCACTAGGAATGAGGTATGGCATTTAGTTCCACGTCCTAACCAAAATGTTGTAGGAACCAAATGGGTCTTCCGCAACAAGCAAGACGAGCATGGTGTGGTGACAAGGAACAAAGCTCGACTTGTGGCCAAGGGATACTCCCAAGTCGAAGGTTTGGATTTCGGTGAAACCTATGCACCCGTAGCTAGGCTTGAGTCAATTCGCATATTATTAGCCTATGCTACTTACCATGGCTTTAAGCTTTATCAAATGGACGTGAAAAGTGCCTTCCTCAATGGACCAATCAAGGAAGAGGTCTATGTTGAGCAACCTCCCGGCTTTGAAGACAGTAAGTATCCTAACCATGTCTATAGGCTCTCAAAGGCGCTTTATGGGCTCAAGCAAGCACCAAGAGCATGGTATGAATGCCTTAGAGATTTCCTTATTGCTAATGGCTTCAAAGTCGGTAAAGCCGATCCTACTCTATTCACTAAAACTCTTGAAAATGATTTGTTTGTATGCCAAATTTATGTTGATGATATCATATTTGGGTCTACTAACGAATCTACTTGTGAGGAATTTAGTAGGATCATGACACAGAAATTCGAGATGTCAATGATGTGGGAGTTGAAGTATTTCCTAGGATTCCAAGTCAAACAACTCCAAGAAGGCACCTTCATTAGCCAAACAAAGTACACTCAAGACATTCTAAGCAAGTTTGGGATGAAGGATGCCAAGCCCATCAAGACACCCATGGGAACTAATGGGCATCTCGACCTCGACACGGGAGGTAAGTCCGTGGATCAAAAGGTATACCGGTCGATGATAGGTTCCTTACTCTATTTATGTGCATCTCGACCGGATATTATGCTTTCCGTATGCATGTGTGCAAGATTCCAAGCCGACCCTAAGGAAGCTCACCTTACGGCCGTAAAACGAATCTTGAGATATTTAGCTTATACTCCTAAGTTTGGGCTTTGGTATCCTAGGGGATCCACATTTGATTTAATTGGTTATTCCGATGCCGATTGGGCGGGGTGTAAAATCAATAGGAAGAGCACATCGGGGACTTGCCAGTTCTTGGGAAGATCCTTGGTGTCTTGGGCTTCAAAGAAGCAAAATTCGGTCGCTCTTTCCACCGCCGAAGCCGAGTACATTGCCGCAGGTCATTGTTGCGCGCAATTGCTTTGGATGAGGCAAACCCTGCGGGACTACGGTTACAAATTAACCAAAGTCCCTTTGCTATGTGACAATGAGAGTGCAATCAAAATGGCCGACAATCCCGTCGAGCATAGCCGCACTAAACACATAGCCATTCGGTATCACTTTTTGAGGGATCACCAACAAAAGGGAGATATCGAGATTTCTTACATTAATACTAAAGATCAATTAGCCGATATCTTTACCAAGCCGCTTGATGAACAATCTTTTAACAAACTTAGGCATGAGCTAAATATTCTTGATTCTAGGAATTTCTTTTGTTAGCTTGCACTCATAGCTCATTTATATACCTTTGATCATATCTCTTTCATATACTATGACTAATGTGTTTTCAAGTCTATTTCAAACCAAGTCATAGGTGTATTGAAAGGGAATTGGAGTCTTCGGCAAAGACAAAGGCTTCCACTACGTAACTCATCTTTCACCGTCACTCCAAGCAACTCTCCGATCTAGGGGGAGAAAACATGAGCACCAAGCAAAAGGACTTCTTCTTTGGTATAATCTTAACTCATTTATTTATGACCAAAAAGAGGGAGATAGCACTTCGAGGGCTCTAATGATTCCGTTTTTGGCGATTCATGCCAAAAAGGGGGAGAAATGAGCCCAAAGCAAAAGGACCGCACCACCACCATTTTTAAAAACTTAAGTATTGAATATTTTCAATTAGTATCCTATTGTGTTCAAAAGGGGGAGAAAAATAATATTTCAAAAGTATATATCAAAACCCTCTTGAACACTGTCACACCCGGCTTTAAGGAACAAAGCCAGGTGCATCTCATACATGCGCCAAGAAGACAACATATATAATAACAGAGTGTATAGAGATAAATGTCACAATAATCAGAGTATTTATTACATAGCGGAAGACTTATTACAAAATAAAAGAATAAACATAAGACGAACTAAGGATCGTTGGCGCCAATGTCAACTGAGAAACGCCACCTAGATCAGATCAAACTCCTCGCCTCGTGGCTCCTCCTGAACCACCTGCTCTTCTCCTGTGGGGGGGGTGTGAGACAGCAAGGGTGAGCTCACACATGATCATCGCTCAACAAGTTGTGGGGAATAATGTGACATGAACTCACCAAAGGTGGGAGCTCATGGAGTGTAAGGCTTATCAAAGAGAATGGTTAAAACTGAGCATTGCTTTTAAGTAGTTGGTCAAAATTTTATTAGCAATTACTAAGTGTAAGTAAATACCAAACCATAAATAAAGTAATAGAACAAAATTAATAAAAATCCCATGCAATGCAAATGACCAAATTGAATTTAAGTTCCATAATTTAAACATCAGAGAGTCCTGAGCTGCTCATGACCGTGAGCTCGGCTAGTATACCAGTTTTACACTCTGCAGAGGTTGTACCCTTTACCCACAAGTCATGCTACCCATATGCCAAGGGGTCGCGAATCCCATACACCTCTACCTAGGAAGCGCGGCAGGGCAACACTACGAGGCCTTTACAAAGTTCCACTAGCTTCCGAAAACCCGCTACAGTTTATAGGAAGCTCCAATGCAGGGTTCTTGTCGACCGCCATCGCAGCAAAATCAACCAAGGACCTCCCTACACTGACCACTCCCCTACTGCCCTTGCCCCTTTCGGGTAAGGTAGTCTTCCACTAGCTTTCCTAATTAGTCAGCCAAGGGCGTCCCATTAAACCCTTGTGGTGGCACGTGGTTCTCAAGTTAAGCTCTATGTTCCAATTAACATTAATGATCTTAACATGAACATAAATAGAATAACAAGAATAATTAGAACATAGATATAATAAATGATTATCCCAAAACCATGTAAAGCAATAGCGAACTACCCAAGTGATTCAGGGGTAAACAAGGTAATGAGATAAACAATCTAGGGTGTCCTATTGGGTCCCATCAAAATTAACCTATGCATGAATAAGTGACATTAAAAAACATTATTGGGTAAAAAGTGGTCAAGGGCACAACTTGCCTTCAATGAGCTCCTGCTCAGCTACTTCTATCTGCTTCTCACCAGGATCCTCAGTCACGTGCTCTTCTACTCGCCACAATACAAACAAGCACAGTATATAGAGAAAATTAACATCACACCAAACATACAAACAAAATACACAGTAATATTATAGACATTAAAATAAAATCCTAGGAACAGAAATCATAATTTTCGGAGTTATAGATTTTAAGTTATGAATTTTCAAAGGTTTTATATGTTTAAAATGAATTAAGTGAGAGATTATATTTCTTATTGTTTTTATGATAAAACAGAGGCTCTAAGTGATGGATAATAAAATTACAAAATTTTAGAAACTGGAATGAAGTGGTTTGGACTAAAAATGGATTTTCTATTGATTTATCAAGTTCTAGTAATTATTTTCATATTAAAAACCTATTTTCCAATTTATTTATTCAGTTTTAAACTGCACTGGATTGGGCTTCAATATCTGAGAACAGCAGGGGGCTCGGAGCAAAAGATCCCAAGACACAGAATCCTGCAGACAGGACTGCGGGTTTTTTCCTAACTTTCGCGGGGGTTCTTTAGCAAAACGGTCATCACGAAGGGGTATCCAGGGTTTCTGGCCGTCCGATTACACATGTGCGGCCCAGATTAGATCGCACAACCCTACGAACCGGTACGCAATCCGAGCCGCAGGATACATGATCAACGGCTCAGATCGCAATTACGCAAACCGGTATGTCATGATCTAATCCTGACCGTCCGTCAAGATCGGACGGCGCACGTGCTTCTTCCTAACCTGGGAACTCGCCACGGCGGTGGACGGTCATTCCCCCCACGGCGGCACGCTCACCGGAGACCGCGCCCTAGCGTCCAAGTGCCCCCCGACCCCCACCTAATAGATCTACGCAACGCACAGTAGAGCGCTAACTCCAACCTAGTTCCAGTGCCGGTGGTGAGGCACCCAGGAACCCGGCACACGGTGTTGTGTGGTTCATGGCGGCCGGAGCTTCTCCGGTGAGAAATTCCGGAGGCGCCCGCCAGGGTTTCTACGCGGCACGCCATCGAATACCTCCTATCGATCTTCAAGAAAAGCCCGGTGCATACCTCGATATCCCGGTCGCAGGGGAAGCTCGATCCCGCGGTGGCGCTCCGTTCGCAATCCGCCGCCGACGCCCTCCTTAACCCCGTGTGCAGTCCGTGCGCAGTAATGTGGTGGTCAACGGATTCGCGTAAAGGTAGGTCGCAGGAGGCGGACGCGCCCGGGATCTTTATACCCAGAGCGCGGGCCAGATCCCACCCGATTCCTCCGGTCAAAGCGGTGGCTGCAACAACGACGGGCGCGATTCATCCGGGGAAGAAAGCGCTGACGAACCGGGCCCACGGTCAGTGACCAGAAGCAGGCACAGGCGCGCGCGTGACTTACAGACATGGCCCACCTGTCGGCGCCATCTCCAGGAGCTGGGCCGGACGGCATGGAGTAGAGATGGGCCGAATTCAGGTTCGTTGGCCCATCCAGGTATAGTATTCCTTTTCCTTTTTCTTTTATTTTCTTTTATTTTCTCCTTTCTCCATTCTTTCACAAATTCAAATTTAAATACTAATTTAAATTCAAACTTGTGACTAGTTCATTTTCAAACCATATTTGTGCAATTAAAAGTATTAGGTTTGAGAATATTTATTCAAATATATTATTCATGTTTTCATATTCCTTCTCTTTTCTAGATTCAAGAATTTCTTTTAGGATTTAATTTTCCCTTTTTGGTCTTTAATATTTTCTTGTTACAAAATGCACACAAAAATAAAATATTCAGCATGATGCAAGAATTTAGTAGCATATCTTTTTATTAATTGTTCTTGGACATGGTGTTCACATATGATGATGCATAAAGATCAAACTCACATAAAGAGAAATTGTTTCTCTATTGGTATTATTTCTAGCAATTACAAAGTGGGTGTTACAAATCCTACCCCCCTTAAAAATAATCTCGTCCTCGAGATTTAGGAAGATCTAGGGAAAAGGTGAGGAAAATCTATACGAAGCTCTTCTTCTCTTTCCCAAGTTGCTTCATCTTCGCCGTGGTGACTCCATTGAACTTTGCACATCTTTATCACCTTATTTCTTGTAACTCGAGTCAAAGTATCCAAAATCTTGATCGGGTACTCCGTGTAAGTCAAATCACCTTGAACACTGAGCTCTTCCATGGGTAACTGTTCCTCAGGGACACGGAGACACTTCTTCAGTTGAGATACGTGGAACACATTATGCACATCCGATAGACTATCAGGTAACTCGAGTTGATATGCCATCTCCCCAACTCTTCTAAAGATCAAGAATGGTCCAATGTAGCGAGGGGACAATTTGCCCTTGACTTTAAATCTCCTCATTCCACGAAGTGGTGACACCTTGAGATACACATAATCTCCTTCTTCAAATTCCAGTGGTCTCCTTCTATTATCAGCATAGCTCTTTTGTCTGGTTTGAGCCACTCTCAAATTCTCTCGAATTATACGGACTTGTTCTTCTGCTTCTTGAATCAATTCAGGCCCAAAGAACTGTCTCTCTCCAGTCTGATCCCAATACAGAGGAGTCCTGCACTTTCTCCCATACAAAGCTTCAAAAGGTGACATCTTCAGACTGGCCTGATAACTATTATTATATGAGAACTCAGCATAAGGTAGACTTTTATCCCAACTTCCTCCATGCTGAAGTGCACAAGCTCTCAACATATCTTCCAATACTTGATTAGTCCTTTCAGTTTGTCCATCAGTCTGAGGGTGATAAGCCGTACTGAAATTCAACTTCGTACTCATATTCTCATGAAAGCTTTTCCAAAATCTTGAGGTAAACTGCGAACCTCGATCAGACACGATCTTCTTTGGTACTCCATGTAAACACATAATCCGAGCCATATATAACTCTGCTAGCTGAGAACCTTTATAAGTAGTCTTCACAGGAATAAAGTGAGCCACTTTAGTCAATCTATCCACAATCACCCATATAACATCATATCCTTTCTGGGTGCGAGGCAATCCAATAATGAAATCCATACCAATCTCCTCCCACTTCCACTCGGGTATCTTCAGTGGGTGTAGTAGTCCAGCTGGCCTCTGGTGTTCAGCCTTAACTCTTTGACACACATCGCACATAGCCACATGTGCAGCTACATCTCTTTTCAATCCATACCACCAATATTTCCGTTTCAAATCCTGATACATCTTGGTACTACCAGGATAAATAGAATAATCCAAGTCATGGGCTTCCTTTAAAATAGTCTCACGAAGGCTATCAATCTCAGGAACTCATATCCGATCCTTGAACCATATTGTGCCTTGTTCATCTTCCGTGAATTCTGGGCCTCTACCCTCTGTTATCAGATCCTTTATCTCCTGGATTTTAGCATCACCAACCTGACCTTTACGAATTTCTTGCTCCAAGGTAGGTTCCAATTCAATAGTAACTCCTTTCGTATGTGTAACAATTCCCAGGTTGAGCCTCTCAAAATCTTTTGCTAATTCATCAGGTAGCTGGACAACAATAGCTGAATGAACATGCTCCTTGCGACTCAAGGCATCTACAACCAATTTTTGTCTTGCCCGGGTGATAGTGAATCTCCAAGTCGTAATCCTTAATAAGCTCCAACCAATGACGTTGTCTAAGGTTGAGATCCTTCTGAGTGAATATATACTTCAAACTCTTATGATCCGTATATACTTGGCACTTGGTTCCCATGATATAATGTCTCCAAATCTTAAGCGCATGCACAACGGCTGCCAATTCCAAGTCATGCGTGGGGTAGTTCAATTCATGTCTCCGTAACTGACGAGACGCATAGGCAATCACATGTCCTTCTTGCATGAGTACACATCCTAAGCCTTGGCCACATGCATCGCAATAGATATCAAATCCTTTCAGTAGGTCTGGCATAACCAACACTGGTGGCGACATCAATCTTTTCTTCAATTGATCAAAGCTGTCTTGGCACTTCTCGTCCCACTTAAATTCTCTTCCTTTCTCCAAAAGTGAAGTCATAGGTTTAGCAATCTTAGAAAATCCTTCAATAAATCTCCGATAGTAGCCTGCTAATCCCAAGAAACTCCGAATCTCAGTAACTGTAGTGGGTATGCTCCACACCACTATCTCCTTGACTTTAGCAGGATCCACTGCTATCCCTCCATTAGAAATAATATGTCCAAGGAATGGCACCTCGCCAATCCAAAACTCTCATTTGCTAAACTTGGCGTAGAGTTGAATATCTCATCGCTTCTGCAGCACCAATCTCAGATGTTCCTCGTGATCACTATCACTCTTAGAATAGATAAGAATATCGTCGATGAATACCACGACAAATCTGTCCAGATACTCCATAAACACCTTATTCATCAAGTTCATAAAATAAGCTGGGGCATTGGTCAATCCAAACGACATAACTGTGAACTCATATAATCCATATCGAGTCGAGAATGCTGTCTTGGGAATATCCGATGGTCTAATCCTCATCTGATGGTAACCCGATCGGAGATCAATCTTCGAGAATACCTTTGCACCTCTCATCTGATCAAATAAATCCTCAATACGGGGCAACAGATACTTGTTCTTTACCGTAACATCATTAAGAGATCTATAATCCACATACATCCCTTGCGATCCTTCTTTCTTCTGTACAAATAGAACCGACGCTCCATAAGGTGAAGAATCCGAACAAATGTACCCAGCCTCTTGTAATTCCATTAATTGCTTCTTAAGTTCATTTAGCTCTTCTACGGACATCATGTATGGTCGTTTAGAAATAGGGGCAGTCTTAGGTAAGGGATTAATGACAAACTCAACTTCCATATCTGGTGGCATCCCTAATAACTCCTCTGGAAAGACATCCGGAAAATCCCTAACTGCATGGATGTTGTCACCCACAAACTTTTCATCTACTAGGAATGCTGCTAGTCTGATGGTGGTAGTTACTTCAACTTCAAATCTTTGTCCTTTGGAACTGGTTAGTTCTACAGTTCCCTTAGCACAGTGTATATACTGACTTTGCCTTTCTTAACCATGACATACCAAGGATCATGGCTATAGTGCTCTCTTCTAACACTATAGGGGTAGCCCATCTGGGTTAGAAACACAGGGTACGAAAGAAAGGATTGTAGACAAGGCGAGAAATTACGAGGAATGTTACTGCGGGGATTTATTAGCTAAGTGTGTCACCTACCAAAGCTAATTCATTACCTTATGGTGGTACATGCTAAGATGCCCGTCTATACTATTTCAATCAATCAAAGAAGCAAATCAGGCATTGATCATCAGAACAATCAACCAAAATTTTTAATAGAGAAAATAATTTTAATATTTGTCTTAGGTCTCCTATCTCTTAAAGAGTTCATAAATGTAGGATTCCAAGGTATGAAATCCATCTTGTCTTAGAATAGAAAAAGGTAAGAATAATCAGAGTAGAACGGTAGAAGGTGAGACAGGATCAAGATAAGTATAGAAAGAATCCGAGTAAGGTAAGTATAGAATGAATAAGAATAAGGTAAGTAGGTAAGGGTTTATCCATTTCTATCTAGGTTTCGTCCTACAGTCAACATTTCCTCTGATACCACTTCTGTCACACCCGGCTTTAAGGAACAAAGCCAGGTGCATCTCATACATGCGCCAAGAAGACAACATATATAATAACAGAGTGTATAGAGATAAATGTCACAATAATCAGAGTATTTATTACATAGCGGAAGACTTATTACAAAATAAAAGAATAAACATAAGACGAACTAAGGATCGTTGGCGCCAATGTCAACTGAGAAACGCCACCTAGATCAGATCAAACTCCTCGCCTCGTGGCTCCTCCTGAACCACCTGCTCTTCTCCTGTGGGGGGGGTGTGAGACAGCAAGGGTGAGCTCACACATGATCATCGCTCAACAAGTTGTGGGGAATAATGTGACATGAACTCACCAAAGGTGGGAGCTCATGGAGTGTAAGGCTTATCAAAGAGAATGGTTAAAGCTGAGCATTGCTTTTAAGTAGTTGGTCAAAATTTTATTAGCAATTACTAAGTGTAAGTAAATACCAAACCATAAATAAAGTAATAGAACAAAATTAATAATAATCCCATGCAATGCAAATGACCAAATTGAATTTAAGTTCCATAATTTAAACATCAGAGAGTCCTGAGCTGCTCATGACCGTGAGCTCGGCTAGTATACCAGTTTTACACTCTGCAGAGGTTGTACCCTTTACCCACAAGTCATGCTACCCATATGCCAAGGGGTCGCGAATCCCATACACCTCTACCTAGGAAGCGCGGCAGGGTAACACTACGAGGCCTTTACAAAGTTCCACTAGCTTCCGAAAACCCGCTACAGTTTATAGGAAGCTCCAATGCAGGGTTCTTGTCGACCGCCATCGCAGCAAAATCAACCAAGGACCTCCCTACACTGACCACTCCCCTACTGCCCTTGCCCCTTTCGGGTAAGGTAGTCTTCCACTAGCTTTCCTAATTAGTCAGCCAAGGGCGTCCCATTAAACCCTTGTGGTGGCACGTGGTTCTCAAGTTAAGCTCTATGTTCCAATTAACATTAATGATCTTAACATGAACATAAATAGAATAACAAGAATAATTAGAACATAGATATAATAAATGATTATCCCAAAACCATGTAAAGCAATAGCGAACTACCCAAGTGATTCAGGGGTAAACAAGGTAATGAGATAAACAATCTAGGGTGTCCTATTGGGTCCCATCAAAATTAACCTATGCATGAATAAGTGACATTAAAAAACATTATTGGGTAAAAAGTGGTCAAGGGCACAACTTGCCTTCAATGAGCTCCTGCTCAGCTACTTCTATCTGCTTCTCACCAGGATCCTCAGTCACGTGCTCTTCTACTCGCCACAATACAAACAAGCACAGTATATAGAGAAAATTAACATCACACCAAACATACAAACAAAATACACAGTAATATTATAGACATTAAAATAAAATCCTAGGAACAGAAATCATAATTTTCGGAGTTATAGATTTTAAGTTATGAATTTTCAAAGGTTTTATATGTTTAAAATGAATTAAGTGAGAGATTATATTTCTTATTGTTTTTATGATAAAACAGAGGCTCTAAGTGATGGATAATAAAATTACAAAATTTTAGAAACTGGAATGAAGTGGTTTGGACTAAAAATGGATTTTCTATTGATTTATCAAGTTCTAGTAATTATTTTCATATTAAAAAACCTATTTTCCAATTTATTTATTCAGTTTTAAACTGCACTGGATTGGGCTTCAATATCTGAGAACAGCAGGGGGCTCGGAGCAAAAGATCCCAAGACACAGAATCCTGCAGACAGGACTGCGGGTTTTTTCCTAACTTTCGCGGGGGTTCTTTAGCAAAACGGTCATCACGAAGGGGTATCCAGGGTTTCTGGCCGTCCGATTACACATGTGCGGCCCAGATTAGATCGCACAACCCTACGAACCGGTACACAATCCGAGCCGCAGGATACATGATCAACGGCTCAGATCGCAATTACGCAAACCGGTATGTCATGATCTAATCCTGACCGTCCGTCAAGATCGGACGGCGCACGTGCTTCTTCCTAACCTGGGAACTCGCCACGGCGGTGGACGGTCATTCCCCCCACGGCGGCGCGCTCACCGGAGACCGCGCCCTAGCGTCCAAGTGCCCCCCGACCCCCACCTAATAGATCTACGCAACGCACAGTAGAGCGCTAACTCCAACCTAGTTCCAGTGCCGGTGGTGAGGCACCCAGGAACCCGGCACACGGTGTTGTGTGGTTCATGGCGGCCGGAGCTTCTCCGGTGAGAAATTCCGGAGGCGCCCGCCAGGGTTTCTACGCGGCACGCCATCGAATACCTCCTATCGATCTTCAAGAAAAGCCCGGTGCATACCTCGATATCCCGGTCGCAGGGGAAGCTCGATCCCGCGGTGGCGCTCCGTTCGCAATCCGCCGCCGACGCCCTCCTTAACCCCGTGTGCAGTCCGTGCGCAGTAATGTGGTGGTCAACGGATTCGCGTAAAGGTAGGTCGCAGGAGGCGGACGCGCCCGGGATCTTTATACCCAGAGCGCGGGCCAGATCCCACCCGATTCCTCCGGTCAAAGCGGTGGCTGCAACAACGACGGGCGCGATTCATCCGGGGAAGAAAGCGCTGACGAACCGGGCCCACGGTCAGTGACCAGAAGCAGGCACAGGCGCGCGCGTGACTTACAGACATGGCCCACCTGTCGGCGCCATCTCCAGGAGCTGGGCCGGACGGCATGGAGTAGAGATGGGCCGAATTCAGGTTCGTTGGCCCATCCAGGTATAGTATTCCTTTTCCTTTTTCTTTTATTTTCTTTTATTTTCTCCTTTCTCCATTCTTTCACAAATTCAAATTTAAATACTAATTTAAATTCAAACTTGTGACTAGTTCATTTTCAAACCATATTTGTGCAATTAAAAGTATTAGGTTTGAGAATATTTATTCAAATATATTATTCATGTTTTCATATTCCTTCTCTTTTCTAGATTCAAGAATTTCTTTTAGGATTTAATTTTCCCTTTTTGGTCTTTAATATTTTCTTGTTACAAAATGCACACAAAAATAAAATATTCAGCATGATGCAAGAATTTAGTAGCATATCTTTTTATTAATTGTTCTTGGACATGGTGTTCACATATGATGATGCATAAAGATCAAACTCACATAAAGAGAAATTGTTTCTCTATTGGTATTATTTCTAGCAATTACAAAGTGGGTGTTACAAACACTAAGAGGAGGATCTCATTTAGGGGGAGTTTTGTTTAGTCAAAGGAAAAGCATTTGAAACAGGGAGAGAAAATTTCAAATCTTGAAAATGCTTCTCAAAATCTTATTCATTTGCCTTTGACTATTTGCAAAAGAACTTTGAAATGAATTTACAAAAGAATTTGCAAAAACAAAACATGTGGTGCAAACGTGGTCCAAAATGTTATATAAGAAAAAAAACAATCCATGCATATCTTGTAAGTATTTATATTGGCTCAAATTCTAAGCAACCTTTACACTTATATTATGCAAGCTAGTTCAATTATCCACTTCTATATTTGCTTTGGTTTGTGTTGGCATCAATCACCAAAAAGGGGGAGATTGAAAGGGAATTAGGCTTACACCTAGTCCCTAATTAATTTTGGTGGTTAAATTACCCAACACAAATGTTTGGACTAACTAGTTTGCCCAAGTGTATAGTTTATACAGGTGCAAAAGGTTCACACTCAGCCAATAAAAGACCAAGTTTTGGATTCAACAAAGGAGCAAAGTGGCAACCGAAGGCCCTCTGGTCTGGGAGCACCGGACTGTCCGGTGCACCACCGGACAGTGTCCGGTGCACCAGAGGACTCCAACGCAAACTCGCCACCTTCGGGAATTTCCAGAGGCGACTCCGCTATAATTCACCGGACTGTCCGGTGTACACCGGACAGTGTCCGGTGTGCCAAGGGAGGTCGGCCTCAGGAACTCGCCAGCTTCGGGAAAATCCAACGGCTAGTCCGCTATAATTCACCGGACTGTCCGGTGCGCACCGGACTGTCCGGTGCGACTCCGGAGCAACGGCTACCTCCGCGCCAACGGCTCTCTGCCGCGCATTCAATGCGCGCTCTGCGCGCGCAGATGTTAGGCGCGCCCATTCCAGCACACCGGACAAGGAACAGTAGATGTCCGGTGTGCACCGGACATCCAGGCGGGTCCACAAGTCAGGAGCTCCAACGGCTAGAATCCAACGGCAGTGATGACGTGGCAGGGGGCACCGGACTGTCCGGTGTGCACCGGACTGTCCGGTGCGCCATCGAGCAGACAGCCTCCCCAACGGCTACATTTGGTGGTTGGGGCTATAAATACCCCAACCACCCCACCATTCATTGCATCCAAGTTTTCCACTTCCCAACTACTACAAGAGCTCTAGCATTCAATTCTAGACACATCAAAAAGATCAAATCCTCTCCAAATTCCACACAACACCTTAGTGACTAGCGAGAGTGATTTGCTTGTGTTCTTTCGAGCTCTTGCGCTTGGATTGCTTTCTTCCTTCTTGATTCTTCATTGCGATCAAACTCACTTGTAAATTGAGGCAAGAGACACCAAACTTGTGGTGGTCCTTGTGGGAACTTTGTGTTCCAAGTGATTGAGAAGAGAAAGCTCACTCGATCCGTGGATCGTTTGAGAGAGGGAAGGGTTGAAAGAGACCCGGCCTTTGTGGCCTCCTCAACGGGGAGTAGGTTTGCAAGAACCGAACCTCGGTAAAACAAATCTCTGTGTCTCACTTGCTTATTCGCTTGGGATTTGTTTTGCGCCCTCTCTTGCGGACTCGTTTCTTTATTACTAACGCTAACCCCGGCTTGTAGTTGTGTTTATATTTGTAAATTTCAGTTTCGCCCTATTCACCCCCCCTCTAGGCGACTTTCATATGGCTCGGCTGAAGGCTTGCGAACCAGGTGGTTCGGGTGAGGGGCTCCGATCCTCCCCACTGTCGTAGCGTCCCCCACGCCTGGGGTGGTAGCCTTGGTGCACCTTTTCGTCGAGGCAGGCTCGACGGTCATGGCGGCGGTGCTCGTTGCCGAGGCGACCCAGGGCTGCAGGTGTCGCGTCCCGCGTGCGCCTGGTGTGGACCGAGGCTTCCCGCATGAATCGGGAAGTCACGGCGCGATGCTCTGGGGGTACCCTTGCCTTCGGGAGGCAGAGCTCTTGGCCCGTCGGACCGCGGCATCCTCCAAGAGATTCTTGAGTTCTTCCTGGATACGCCGCCCCTCGGTGGTGGATGGCTCCGGCATCGCTCAGAGTAGTATTGCCGCTGCAGCCAGGTTCTGGCCGACCCCACTGGAAGCCTGAGGTAGCCTTGCCCTGGCATCGTCAGTGATATGGCGTTGGATGTCCTGGGCCTGATGACGCGCTTCTCCGGCTAGTGCTCGGCCTGCCCACTCCTGCTCGATGTTTTGCCGGAGCTGCACAAGTTGTCCTGCTTCCTCGTCGAGCTTGGCCTGCATCTCGTGGATTTGCTCGAGCTGTGTGTCCTGACCCCCCGCAGGGACTGGGACCACAGCTAGCTCCCGCAGGATGTCAACGTGAGGCGCAGGCCCAGGGGGATCATCGTACTCCAGCATACCAAGGTGGTTGCCATCGTCGTGACCCCCTAGATCGACGTGGAAACATTCGCGACTTGGGCCACAACCTTCGTCGTCAAGGCTGTGGCCAACATCGGAGCAATCGGAGAGGCAGTAGTCACACGCGGTCATGAAGTCTCGCATGGCACTAGGATTACCGAGCCCGGAGAAATCCCAACCAGAGTCGGGCTCGTCGTCTTCCTCGGAACCCGGGGGCCCGTAGGTCGAGACGGCCATCAGTCGGTCCCAGGTTGACCACATATGGTACCATGGAAGGTTAGGATATGCCTTTATGAAAGTGCTCACCGAAGCGGGATCGCTTGGTGGATCGAAGTTGAATCTAAAAGGCACAGGGTGGAAAACGGACGGTACCTCTCGATCGATGGACGGTGACGAAGTCGCGTCGGGGACGGACTGCACCGTTATCTCAGGTACGAGGCTAACGTCCAGCAAGCCCTTCGCGAGCGTGCTGGCGTCATCTGTCCGCTTGGGGTTGGCGTGTTGCGGGGAAACGACGCTCGTCGTTGTCTCAGGCGCGAGGGCAACGCCCGACATGTCCCCCGCTAGGGTGCCGGTGTCGTCGACTCGCTCGACAGCCAACGAGGTGCTGCCTCCTGCTTGGCCACGGTTGCCCCGCCTCCTCCTCCTGCGGCGAGGAAGGCGACGGGACAAACCCGGATGCTGCTCTTCCGCCACGGGGGGAAGACATCGCCGAGTTCGCCGTTGCTGGGCGGGCTGACGGTCGTCGTTGTCGCTGCCGCGCTGCGGGGGAAGGAGTACCATGTCGTAGCTGCCGTCGAGGGACATGGACTCGAGACTCCTGAAACAGAGCAGCGTCCTGGGCTGAAGAGGTTGCTGGTGTGGGGGATAGATATCCCTCGGGTCCACTAAAAGAGTAAAAGACCTCACGAAAGGCCCAAGGGCCCAATAAATCGTAAGGTCATTCTTTTGTGGTCCTGGGGAGAGGCAACCAGCAAAGCAGATCGACATGAGGCCGGATTGGTGCAAACCCGGACGACCCACAACGTCGAGCGAGCAACCACAACAGAAGATCCGACTTTCCCGCGCTGGAGCCCCCATGCAACGGAGCCATGCGAGGATAAGTCGGCAGAACTACAGGGAGATAAACTCAAACAGTTCACTATCTTTTAGCTACACGTTGTTATCATATCCACATGTATTGCCCCACGGTCGAGTATATAAGGCCTAGGGGGCACCCCTTCAGAACGATCGACCCTATTACTAAGCCACCCACATCAACTCTCTGCATTCTCCAGTTCAGAGAGCTCTCTTGTAACCTTGTCCACCAAGCATACTCACCAGGACGTAGGGTGTTACGCATCTCTAAGCGGCCCGAACCTGTAAACCTTGTCCACTGTCCCTCGTGCAATCGGCACGAACCATTTTGCTACAGTTGTCGACACCGTCCTACTCCTAAAAACACCTTGAGGGGCAACCCCGGGTGTGCGGTCGGACCCAAAACACCGACAGCTGGCGCGCCAGGTAGGGGGTGTGTCGACGATCCAAGCTAGCTCAATGGCCATCACCTTCTACAGCAAGATCACCCTGCGTCCCGGATCCATATTCTGCTTCGGAACAATCTCATCCGTGGCGGATGAAGAGAGAACTCTACACCGCATCGCGGATCCACCGGAAAAGAAGTCTCCTCCAACAAACTCCGAAAATGCCGGAGAAGCGCAACCTCCAGCTCTCCGGAAAAAGATCGTCTCCGGAAAGACGGGGGCCAAAGGCCCGCTGACCCGGAGAACTCCACTGTCTACTTCCCCGACAAAATAACGGACACAGATCGCGAGGAAGAAGGAGACCAAGGGGAAGCAAGTTGTTATTTCCGTTCCTCCGCCCTCAAAGGAGAACGGAAAGAAGGTCGCCACGACAGCAGCACCATTCTACCCCGATGTCCTCTTCATCGGGAGAGTGGAGTCGCCTACCATCTCCGACGACGAGCCGACCGCACCCGGAGAAGAACCGCCTCAACGAGAATCCCGCCGACGGAGGAACCGGCGCAGGAACATTCGACGACATCACGCGGCCGGAGAACGGGATCCGGAGCAACCTGTCTCGCGAGACGAGGTCTCGGAGATAGGAGAAACTCCGGAAGAACGCGTCTTCAGAGAACGAAGGAACTCCCGACGACGTGATCGTCGTCGAGCTCAGGAACAAGCCGAGCAAGATGCAAGGCAACGTCGGGAGAATCCATTCTTCGGGCGCAACCTGAACCCCGACTTTGCCCGAGCCATGAACACGCCGAGCGAAGTCGGAGGAGTATTAGCTCGGATAGCTGATGGACTCCCTCGGACTCCCGACGCCGAGGGCTACCGACGACTGTTCACCCAGGCAGCCAACCATCTTCTACCGCTCGCTCACCCGCCGAACGATCTACGACACGCCATCAACAGTCACCGAGACACGCGAAGCTCCATCAATGCTTCGCGTGAACGGCGGCATGAGAACGAGATCCGCCGCCGGGAGGAGTACGACAGGGATCATGGCATCCCAGCTCGGAGCCAGGCCACCAGAACTGAGTTGGCAACGGCCTCAAATGGCGGTACTACCTGGGGACGGTCGAGGAACCACAACAACTACTCCCCTCCCCGGGACAGGCATCATCCCCGACGACAGGAGGACACCTGCGGAGTGTCTGCTCTTACTCCGCGCCTTAGGGCCATCCAATGGCCTCCCAACTTCAAGGTATCCAATGTCGACAAATATGAACCTAAGCAGGATCGAGGGGGTTGGCTAGCCGTCTACACCACCGCTGCTCGAGCTGCCGGCGCGTCCGAAGACGTGATGACCGCGTATTTACCCATTGTCCTTGGGCAAGACGCACTGCAATGGCTGCGACATCTACCCCGACACTGCATCGACGACTGGGGCGACTTCAGTTGACGCTTCACCGCCAACTTCCAGTCCCTCTCCGACAAGCCGGCGCAACCGTGGGACCTCAAATCCATCAAGCGCCGGGGGGACGAAACTCTTCGGTCATACCTCAAAAGGTTCCAGACCATGAGAAATCGTATCCCCGAGGTCACGAAGGCGGCCGTGATCGAGGACTTGTACAGAGGATCCAATGACTCGGCTTTCGTCCGAGCCATACTGCAGAAGGCGCCGACTACTTCCGAGGAGCTGTTCCGGGAAGCCAATCTCTACATCACCGCCGACGAGCGAGCTCAGGACCTCATCGGAGGAGCAAAGCCCGCACCGGCAGCACCACGACGCGACGCGAACCAGCAACCCGACAAACGCTGGGAGAAGAGGCCTCGCGAAGAAGTGCACGCCGCCGGACCACCTGCCTCTCGCGCCCGAGGAGGACCCCGCGGAGGCGAGCGCACGCTGGACGACATCCTCGACGCCCAGTGCCCGTACCACAAGGACATGCGCCACACTCTTCGTAACTGCCGGGACTTCAAGCACTCCGTCGGGCACGGTCGACCCTTCCAACCTCTACCTCCTCCTCCGCCGAGGGGAGGACCAGATGAACCACGACAACCCCATCAGCAGGAGGAGGGAGGAGGAGGAGCCTTCCCGCGCGTTGACAGGGAGGTCAATGTCATTTTCGGCGGACATGGGTCGCAGGAGAACAAAAGACAACAAAAGCTCAACGACCGCTAGATACTGGTGGCGACCACCGGCCCTCCCGCCCCATACCGGTGGTCGGAGCACCCGATCACTTTCACTCGGGAGGATCAATGGCTCAACTTCGACCATCCAGGAAAATACCCGCTCCTCGTCGATCCGGTGATCCGAGAGAGCCGGGTGAAGAAGGTGCTAGTGGACGGGGGGAGCAGCATCAACGTCACCTTCCCCCGGACACTCCAAGGCTTGGGAGTTCACCTCAAAGAGCTCCACGAGTCGGACACTCCTTTCTTTGGCATCGTGCCGACGGAAGGAGAATACCCGCTAGGCCACATCTACATGCCTGTCACCTTCGGAACTCCAGAGAACTACAGAACCGAGATCCTGAGGTTTGAAGTGGCGAACTTCGACTGCGGGTACAACGCCATCATCGGGGCCGGGGCTGGCCAAATTCATGGCCATCCCCCATTACACGTACATGATACTGAAGATGCCAGGACCGCAAGGAATCATAACTGTGCGTGCCGACTTCCAAGGCGCCGCAGAGTGCTTCCGAGTGGCCATCCAAGCAGCCCTCACCACCAAGCCGTCGGCGGTTCCTTCAACACTGGCGAACTCTAAGCCTGAGGAGGACCTTGCAGTACCGGCAAACGAAGCTCAGGCCGCGACCTCTATGCGGCCGACTGAAGAAACCAAGAGGATCAACCTGGGGTTCGCTGATGAACGCAAGACTGCCATCATCAGCTCCAGCTTGGACGACAAATAGGAAAGCGCGCTCGTCCAGTTTCTGCAAGATAACCGAGATGTATTCGCATGGCAACATGCGGATATGCCGGGAGTCCCAAGAGAACTGGCCGAGCACAAACTGAAGGTCTATCCCCAGGCAAGGCCGATTCGGCAAAAGCTACGTCGTTTCACACCCGACAAGAGAGAGGCCGTTCGCGCCGAGTTAGCTCGCTTGGTCGCGGCTGGATTTATTAGAGAGGTGTTACACCCCGAGTGGTTAGCCAACCCTGTTCTTGTACTCAAAAAGAATAAAGTGGATTGGCGCATGTGCGTCGACTATACCGATCTCAACAAACACTGTCCGAAGGATCCCTTCGGGCTACCAAGGATAGATCAGGTGGTGGACTCCACCGCTGGATGTTCTGTGCTGTCTTTCTTGGATTGCTATTCCAGATACCATCAGATTAGTTTGGCGAAGGAAGATGAGGAAAAAACAGTGTTCATCACTCCGTTTGGTGCTTTCTGTTATACCTCCATGTCGTTCGGCCTCAAAAACGCTGGAGCGACTTATCAGAGAGCCATCCAGACGTGCTTAGCCGATCACTGGGGCAAGCGTGTGGAGGCCTACGTAGATGATGTGGTAATCAAAACGGAGAATTCGGAAAACTTCATCGAAGACTTACAGCTGGTTTTCAACAGTCTGAGACGATATAGATGGAAGCTTAATCCCGAAAAATGTGTTTTCGGGGTACCAGCAGGAAAGTTGCTCGGGTTTATCGTCAGCCACCGAGGAATTGAGGCTAATCCGGATAAGATTGAAGCTATCATGAAGATGGAAGCACCTCGATCACAAAAGAAGGTTCAGCGACTTACTGGATGTATGGCAGCTCTGAGCAGATTTATATCCAGGCTGGGGGAAAAAGGTTTGCCATTTTACAAGCTACTCAAGAAGGTGGATAAGTTTCAGTGGACTTCAGAAGCACAGGAAGCTCTAGATGCACTGAAGAAATTCTTGACAACACCACCAGTACTGAAGCCACCCCGACGAGCTACGTCAACTCAACCAGCTGAAGATCTGCTACTGTATATCTCTTGCACGACTCACGTGGTAAGCACCGCGTTGGTAGTCGAGCGAGTAGAAGAAGGACATGCCTATCCAGTACAACATCATGTTTACTTCATCAGTGAAGTTCTAGGCCCCTCAAAGAAAAAGTATCCTCAAGTTCAGAAGCTATTATACGCAGTACTTCTAACTGCCCGCAAGCTACGTCACTACTTTGATGACCACAAAGTCATAGTAGTCACTGGTTTTCCAATAGGGGATATTCTTCACAACAAGGAAGCCATTGGCCGAATAGCCAAGTGGGCTTGCGAGCTGGGATCTCATGACATCGAGTTCCGACCCTGCACTGCCATCAAAACTCAAGCACTGGTCGATTTCGTATCAGAGTGGACTGAACAGCAAGTACCAGATAACCCAGAGACTGCAGAAGTATGGCGAATGTATTTCGATGACTCGCTGAAGCTACAGGGAGCAGGAGCAGGAATTCTCTTCACCGCACCTGGAGGCGAGCACCTCAAATACGCCCTCCAGTTGCTATTTCCAGCCTCCAACAATGCAGCCGAGTATGAAGCTCTGATCCATGGATTGAACATCGCCATATCATTGGGCATCAAGAGATTGATGGTATACGGAGACTCTCTGGTAGTCATTAGCCAGATAAACAAAGAGTGGGATTGTTCAAGCGATTCAATGGGAAAATACTGCACTGCCGTCCGAAAGTTGGAAGACAAATTTGAGGGTCTGGAATTTCATCATGTAGAAAGAGATCGTAACACAGCAGCCGATGTACTATCCAAGCTAGGATCCAGTCGAACTCAGGCCCCACCCGGAGTCTTTGTGCAAGAAATACTACAGCCGAGTATCTCAATGGATCAAACAGAAGAGTGCAACATTATAGATCAACCCGAGTCAGACTCTGATGACTGGAGAAGGCCGATCATCAAGTATATAAAGAATGAAGAAGAACCAGACGACAAGAACTCGGCAGAGCGCATTGCCAGACAGTCGGCTCACTATACACTCATTGGGGAGACATTGTACAAAAGGGGTGCATCAGACGTCCTCATGAAGTGCATTCTCCCGTCCACTGGGAAGCAACTTCTGGAGGAGGTCCATGCTAGGCAATGTGGAATACATGCAGCCTCCAGAACACTAGTCGGGAAGGTCTTCAGGTCAGGATTCTATTGGCCAACAACAAAGAATGA
The DNA here is from genome assembly GCF_902167145.1 of Zea mays. Classification (NCBI taxonomy): domain Eukaryota; kingdom Viridiplantae; phylum Streptophyta; class Magnoliopsida; order Poales; family Poaceae; genus Zea; species Zea mays. The sequence continues at coordinate 23,421,305 of NC_050100.1, read as the reverse complement.
TGCAGCCGAGTTAGTTCAGAGGTGCGAAGCTTGCCAATACTTGTCAAAGCAACAACATCTGCCAGCACAGCAACTGCAGACCATACCAGTAACTTGACCTTTCACATGCTGGGGACTGGATATGATTGGACCTTTCAAGAAAGCTCAAGGGGGATACACTCATGTATTGGTAGCGATCGACAAATTCACTAAATGGATAGAGTTCAAGCCCATTGCTTCTTTAACCTCTGCTAAGGCCGTGGAATTCATACAAGACATAATATTCAGATTCGGGATACCAAACAACATCATAACTGACTTAGGATCCAACTTCACAAGTTCAGAATTCTTTGACTTCTGCGAGCAAAAGAGCATTCAGATCAAGTATGCATCTGTAGCACATCCAAGAGCCAACGGGCAGGTTGAGCGAGCCAACGGGATGATATTGGAGGCACTCAGGAAAAAGGTCTTCGATAAGAATGAAAAATTCGCAGGGAAGTGGATAAGGGAATTGTCCTATGTTGTTTGGAGCCTAAGAACCCAACCTAGCCGAGCTCTGCATGGAAACACTCCTTTCTTCATGGTCTATGGGTCGGAGGCAGTGCTACCCGCCGATCTCAAGTTTGGGGCGCCAAGGTTGATCTTCGAAAACATAGCAGAAGTTGAGGCCACCAGGCTGGAGGACATCGATATACTTGAAGAAGAACGACTGAATGCGGTAATCCAATCAGCACGGTACCAGCAGACTCTAAGGCGCTATCACGACAAGGCTGTGCGACAGCGATCCTTTTCAGTAGGAGATCTCGTCCTCCGCCGAATTCTAACGGGGGAAGGACGGCACAAGTTATCGCCCTTATGGGAAGGACCCTTCATAGTAGCAGAAGTCACTCGGCCAGGATCATATCGTCTCACTCAGATGGATGGCACAGAAGTCGGGAACTCCTGGAACATAGAACACCTCAGGAAGTTTTATCCCTAGCTGTATTTCAGAAGCTATCGGGACGATGATGTACTCTGTAAAGTGGAAATATGCCATCAATAAAAAAGGGGTTTCAAAGATACTCAGTTTGTTCACGATTGACTTGCTTTCTTACTTAACTAGGGGTGACCACTATGCCCTACTAACGGAGCAATCGACTTAATTCGGCAACGACTTAAGGCGGTGCGACATGCTCGAGCTTACTTAACTCGGGGTGACCACTATGCCCTACTAACGGAGCAATCGACTTAAGTCGGCAATGACTTAAGGCGGTGCGACATGCTCACGCTTACTTAACTCGGGGTGACCACTATGCCCTACTAACGGAGCAATCGGCTTAAGTCGGCAACGACTTAAGGCAGTGCGACATGCTCACGCTTACTTAACTCGGGGTGACCACTATGCCCTACTAACGGAGCAATCGGCTTAAGTCGGCAACGATTTAAGGCGGTGCGACACGCTCACGCTTACTTAACTCGGGGTGACCACTATGCCCTACTAACGGAGCAATCGGCTTAAGTCGGCAACGACTTAAGGCGGTGCGACATGCTCACGCTTACTTAACTCGGGGTGACCACTATGCCCTACTAACGGAGCAATCGGCTTAAGTCGGCAACAACTTAAGGCGGTGCGACATGCTCACGCTTACTTAACTCGGGGTGACCACTATACCCTACTAACGGAGCAATCGGCTAAAGTCGGTGGTGACTTAAGCCGGTGCAACATGCTCACGACTACGCAATTCAGGGTGACCACTACGCCCTACTGACAAAAGCAAGCGACTTAAGTCAGCAGCGACTTAAGGCGATCCGACGAGATTACAATTACTCATATAAGGATGACTTCTATATCCCGCAAACAAATTTCATAACCATCGCGCATCATTTTACTACTGCAAAATTACAGACTGATGAATTCTGAAACAATACGAGAATAACAATGTCGTTTAAGTACTGAAATGACGTCCTCTAACAAATGTCTGACCATGCTAACCGTGCGCTCAGAGCACGCAAAACGTTTCTCTACTTGGTGATATTTTTCTCAGGAGCGATCGATGAGGAAGGACGACTCGAGGAATCAGGGGCAGCATTCACATCAGCCCTTATATCTTCGGGAACAACCACGCCAGGTCTCCTCATCAAGATTAGCCCCGCCCGAATAGCCTTGTCCATGGCTCTGTCGCGCTGGGCTCTGAGTGTAACAGAAGTTTCTTCGGCAACCTTGGCAGCCAGTCGAGCAGTTTCTAACTCCTGGACAATGGATTTCTTGGAAGCTCGGAGTTCTTTGATGGTAGCATCCTTCGCTGATATCAACTGCTTGAGGCGGGTCACTTCATCTGCGGATTCCTGCAGCTTACAGCGTTGATTGTCCAATTCTTCCATTGTAAAGCGGTGACTCCTCTCCAAGATGGTCAGCGAGTTGCTATAATCACGATACAATCTGTCAAGACTGTCACGAGAAGCAGCAAGGATACACTTTTCTTCCTGCGAGCAAAAGTCAACTCCCTCAAAAACCAAGCAAGTAATAGGAACACAGCAAGGCAAAGCACAGTTTTGTAAATCACCTTTTCAGAATCAAGTTGAGCATGAAGAGAAGAACTCAGTGCATTGGCGTCATCCAAGGCAGCGGAGACCTGACCCAGTTCAGTTTGGCTCTGAGAGTACTTCTCCTCGAAGTCAGCGCACCGCTGGATCAATTCAGCCTGATCTCGGGAATGTTTTTCCTCAAGAGTTGAAATCTGCCGAGTCATTCCTAGCAGGAGATAATCAAACAAAAAGGGGTCAGAATGTAAAGCAGTCCACAGTGAAGGCAAAGAGAAGCAAAAAAGCACTAACCAGCGTTGGTTGCCTCTAATTCAGAGATGCGATGTCGAAGTGAGACTGGATTCCAACATGCAAGAGACGAAGCTACTTCTGGGACAGAAGCACCCTGTAACCTCAGCTGGCTAGCCATCCCATCCACCAAAGCCTGATGAGGAGAACAGATGAGCATAATGACAACAGTTCATGCAATGTAAAAATCAAGCTAAAATACATCACAGTACCTGGAGGTTGGAAAAAAAACGAGGGGATCCCCAAATCAGGAGAGATCAGTTGATAATCAGGCGTAAGGCCACCACCCGAAGCAGCTTGCAACGAACCAGTAGGAATCAGCTCGGTGCCTTCAACAGAGCCAAACACTCGGTCAGCGGGGACGCTGCCCTCTAAAGCGACTCCCTGGTCCAAGGTTTGGGCTACCACCATACAGCCAGAGTGTGGAGGAGATCCCGCATGAACGTCCATGGAAGTACAGGAGGGAGACCCCGCTCGGGCACCCTCGGGGGCTGGGTCATAGTTTGCACTGCCCATTTGAGCCGGATCATCCCCGGCAGCACCCTCGGGGGCTGGGCAGTGGCTTACACTCCCCACCCGAGCCAAGTCATCCCCGGCGACATCCTCGGGGGCTGGGCATGTGTCAGCACCATCCTTGGGATCCAAGTTCTCTGCAGTAACCACCTCTAAGGTTGACGGGCCCTCAGCTACTTCCATAGGACCAGGACGATCCAAGTCAGTTTCCCGACCCTCGAGATCGCGCTCTAAGGTCGACGAGGCACGGGATGACCTCAACCCAGCATCAGGCACGTCAGCGCGAACCTCCATCGCACCGTCATCCACTAGCTCCGATAACAAGTCCTCTGGGACCATATCCTCAAGAGTCTGATCAAAGTTGGACAGGGACAGTTCTTGCAGACCAATGAGGGCAGACAAAGCAGGAGAGGGAACTCCACTACTTTCACCACTGACGATGAACTGCCGACTGTTTTTCCGAGTCAAAGGAATTTCATTTTCTTCCTCCTCGTCATCCACATTGGCAACACAAGCAGCACCCCCATTGGGATCAGCAACAGATGGAGCACCCACATTAGGATCAGCAGCGGATTGGGTGCACCCATTGGGGTCAGCATCAGTAAATCCAGCCACAGACACTTCTTCAGTAGCAGGAACCGAGGTACCAGCGTCCCGATCCAAACTGGATACTCGCCGGAGGCGTCTTCTTTTCTTCTTCTGCTCATCAGCAGAAGGATCAGGCTGATTGGCTCGGCAAGGGCGCCTCGGGCGAGTACTGACAGGCTTCTGAGTATCCAAAGTCGTATCAGCCTCTGGGAGGGGCGCCACTACCAACGCCCCAGCAAGAGCAGCGTCGGAAGAATCCTCAGCCAGCAAATCAAGCATAGCGCTTATCTCTGCATCACTAGGGTTCAGGGGCACCTCAAAATGGACCTGCCGTTCGTCATCAGGAATCTCCCCAAGCGAGGCAACCAAGGCACTAACTTCTTCAGCAGAGGGTCGCACTCTAAGGCCCAAACTGCCATCAGTGACAGGTGGTTTCGACACAAAAAGGGTGAAAGCTTTGGGAGGAGGAAGGTTCCAGGCCGAGTACGCCACTGGAGCACCAACATTTGACACTTTGCCCCTAAGGATCATCTCTAGTCGGCTCACCAAGTCTGCAGAGGGAATTCTTCTGTTGGTAACCCGAGTTGAGTCGGCTAGCCCTCGATACAGATAAGCTGGGTAGGCCCTGTCTTTCAATGGCTGAATATTCTTAAAAACAAAATCAGTAACCACGGCTTCAGCAGTCAGACCCCACTCTTTCAGCAGTCCAACTTCAGCTAGCAACACACCTGCCTCAGCTACCTCCTGATCTATGGGAGACTCGGTCCAGCTTGGGGTGCGAACGTCCGGCTGTCTTCCCGACCGGGAGGGGAGAGAATTCCCATAATTCTCAACTATGAACCACTCCAAGTGCCATCCCTTGATACTGTCCTTGAGAGGGATCTCGAGATATTCAGTCTTCCTCCCACGGCGCATTTCCAAGCTGGCACCCCCAACCAACTGATGTTGTCCCCCAGCCATCCCAGGGCGACAATGATACAAGTATTTCCACAGACCGAAATGCAGCAGCACGCCAAGAAAGGCCTCGCATAAATGAACGAAAATGGAGATTTGCAGGATAGAATTGGGGTTCAAATGGGTCAAGTTAAGATGGTAGAAATCAAGGAGGCCACGGAAAAAGGGAGAAATGGGAAGGCCAAGGCCGCGGAGAAGGAAAGGGGCATAGACAACGGACTCATGGGTATCCTCAGTCGGAACAGTAAACCCATGGCAAATCCGCCAAGAACAGAGTTCCCGATAGATATGAGGTGGAGAAGTTCAGGCTCAGAAATGACGGACATGTGGTTACCTGCGAAAGGCAACTGGCTGTTGGGATCGATTGGAGGAATCACCACAGCAGACGAACTCGAGGTCTTCCTCTTGGGCGCCATCTCGATTTTACCGGCGAGCGGAATGGGAGGCGAATAGCAGAGAGGATTCGGGAGCGAGAAAGTAAGAACTAGGGCACGGAAAGCAAAGGCGGCTAAAAGCGCAGCACTTATGGGATATTCTCGAGCCAGATACCGTTTCAAAAAGTGCCTAGTCAGCACCCGACGGTTATTTCCAAAACCCCGGCGTGCCACGTGGTCACCCGACAGTTATTTTCAGAACACTGGTGCGCCACCTCATCGCTCGGCTTTCATCCTCAAAGAGACCCGCGCGGCCTGCTATCACTCGGCATTGCCTCTAAAACGCTGATATCGTGTTCAGTCGCTCGGTGTTACCTCTAAAACGCTGACGTCGCCCTCCAGTCACTCGGCGTTGCCTCTAAAACGCTGATATCGTATTCAGTCGCTCGGTGTTGCCTCTAAAACGCTGATATCGTGTTCAGTCGCTCGGTGTTACCTCTAAAACGCTGACGTCACCCTCCAGTCACTCGGCGTTGCTTCTAAAACGCTGATATCGTATTCAGTCGCTCGACGTTGCCTCTAAAACGCTGATATTGTATTCAGTCGCTCGACAGTTATCTCTAAAACTCCGATATTGTGTTCAGTCACTCGGCAGTTACTCTAAAGCGCCGACACCATCTACAAAGTTACTCGGCAGCTATTTCTGAAAGCATCAGTTTGAGGCCCGAGTTATTCACTTACTGTCTTAAAGGAATTAGATTCACAAATAAGCAGGACAATCATCAAGGAGAAGCCAACATCATTCTTTCATTAGAGAGGAAGATAACAAACTTACAAATCAACTCTTTATGAGTTGATACTTCCCTACTACTACTACATTACATTACTGCTACTACTACTACACTACGCTATACTACTCTACACTACTAAATACTACTACATTATTCTAACTATACTATACTAATATCTAAAAGACCAGTGGCGTCTAGCCACTGGCTCTGCTGCTGTCGCCGCCGCCCCTGGTGCTGCCCTTGCTGCTGCCGCCCCGGTTGCTGTCCCTGCTGTCGCCGCCGTCACCGCCCTTGCTGCCGCCGCCGCTGCCCTTGCCGCTGCCGTCACCACCGCCGCCGCCGTCGTCGTCGTCGTCCTCGTCCTCGTCGCCGCCGTCCGAGTCCTCCTCATCCGAGGAGTACTCCGATTCATCCGAGGAGCGCTCGACGGCCCGGATGTACGTCCAGACCTCCGCCGCGAGCCCCTGGGAGTCGTCTGAGTCGTCAGACGACTCACGCAGGGGGATGGGAGCCGGGGACCCCTCAGACTCAGAGGAGAACTCCTCCTCTGAGTACTCCGAGTCACCAAACTCCTCCGATGGAGGAGTTGGCTCACGCTTGCGCTTGTTGTTCTTGCCCATGGTGGAAGCAAAATGAAGAGAAGAAAGGGAAGCAACAGAGAACAGCGAGAGATGCGAAAAAGCCAGAGAAACAACGGCGTTATTTATAGAAGGAGAAGGCAACCGCTCACCTCCAACCGCGGTCACTGAACAGTCGCAAAGCATTCAATAAGCACTTCAACCCGTCTGAAGACACGTCAGGCGGCTGACGCCGTTTCACGCAACACAACACCCATTGGGACTCTAGTCAACAGCGCGGAGGATATGATTACACCCGCCGTCACATCACATTACTACTCAGAAGCATCCGGCTAAAACACTCAGCGTACCAAGCCGTCCCTTGCCCACACCCATTGGGGGGGACGCCCAGGAATTATCAGTATATTTTTCAAAACGGTCACATCTGTGCAGGGCACGCAGTGAATACCTCAAGACAAAAATGAGATATCAGTAAGGATCAGAGGAAAGTCAAATATAGCCAGTGAAGTACAAAATATGGCCGACAGAAGCGACGTGAAGAATAGACAGAGAACGTCCATCAAACGTCCAATCAGTCGCAGAGCAAATAAATTGCACTGCCTAGCAAGATATGGATGGATTGCGAACTCGGTTGCTAAAGACAAAATATATGCTGACCTCTGAAGCAAAATATTGATGACATAATGCTGACCTCCAAAGCATAATGCGAATAGCTTCATGCCAATTTCTACAAACAGAAAGGATAATTTTCAGCAAAGAGACACAAAAGGAAGACCTTCGAATGGATTATCCTCAAAAATCCATTTGAAGGTCGGGGGCTACACTCATTGGGTGCACCTCCGGTGCACCCCGTGGATTATCATTCCAAGCCAAGATAGTGCCGACTTCTAAGGCGTGGGACAAGATTAAAAGGCCAGCCCTCAACCAAAACACAGGAGCACAAATGGAAATACTTTCTGGGGAAGACCTTAGAGAAAAAGGTCTGCGAACATGTAAAAATTTTAGCGCAATCCGAAGCTGCTTTGTCCTTCGAAGATGCAAGAGATCCTTCGGCTGAAGCTAGCATGATTGGTGGAAAAATTTTCACCGATATCTGGGATAATGGTGGCCGAGAAATGGCCGGAGAGATTATTCGAAAAAGTGAAAAGGGCATACACGATGCTAGAGAAGTAGCTGAGGCTGCTGAGAAGAGCGCAGAGCCCGAAGGGCAGTTAGGTATTAACTAATAGTTTTGTTGTGTTGTAATTTTTGGTTTTAAGCTCCATTTGCAATTTGTAATAGCAATGCAGTCGTATCCTGTCCTACTTCAGATCCTGCTAAAGCGTCTCCGGGCCCTCAGCCGAAAGGAGACGACGAAATTAAAAAGATGGCCGAAGCTATTATGGACGAAGTCGTCAATCGGCTCCTGGATGAGGCTGCAGAAGTTGTCTTAAGAGAAGATTAAGCATTATTGTAAAAACTTCTGAAATGTGATATATTGTAACATTTTGTAATCCTGAATGTAATATACCTATTTTTATTGTTCAATTCTTTACGATGCATGAAATTTTATACGTACCGCTTTTGAGTCTTTGACGAAAAAACACCTTCCCTTCTTTTCATGCTTCGTGAAGAAGAATTTTTCTTTATCCCAACAATATCCAGTGTTCTGCTGAATAATATCCAAGCTTCGTGAAGATATTTTCCGAAGCTATACTTCCGAAGATCAATAATGTATCTCCTTGTGACATTATGATTTTTCCCTTTTTTCAAAACATTCTTCTGTAGATCAATATTGTGTCCACTTCTTGTGCCATATGCAACATGATGTATGATGCTTATGCTATGCGAAATGATGCGATGATGTTATGCTATGTGAGGTGATGTTCATTCCGAAGATACATACGCACCCCTGCAATAAAACACAATCTTTTATAAGCCTCCCTTAGGAGCTTCTTCGCCTTTTACTTCAGCGGAATCAGCGTTTATTTTTCGCTGTAAGCCTCCCTTAGGAGCTTCTTCGCCTTTTACTTTCAGCGGTATTCGCGTTGACTTTTCGCGCTTCGCCTTTTACTTAGGCGGTATCAGCGTTGACTTTTCGTTGTATGCTCTGCATTCCCTTTGGAACGACTTTGGAGCAGAAAACTTACACTGCGCTCCCTTTGGAACGGCTTTTTGTGACTTCAGCAGACTTACTCTGCGTTCCTTAGAACGACTTTTTGTTGCTTCGAAGAATTTTCGATAATTCGAAGGTCCTCTTTGTTATCACAAATCTTTAAACTTCAACAACTTAAGCCTGTGAAGAAAATATATTTTCCTTGTGGCAAACAACGAAACTGTTTACATGAAATCTAAACAATGTCCTTTATTACACAGAAAATAAGACTGAAAAAGAAAGACTGCTATTAAGGTAGGATATTTGTCAATAGATGTGCTTTGACTCTGGCACAGTGTTGTTGATTGTACGAGCTTCGGACTGCTCTCTGAAGTCCCTTTGGTGTGGAGCATACTGGCTCCCTTCTGGCTGCTGGCCTTGTTGCAGCGGAGGTGGAGGCGGAGGCTGTTGCCAGGAAGCTTGAGGTTGACTTGCCGAAGCAACAGAAACTGCAGGGTGATTGCCCACATATTCTGGGATGTAGGGCGAATGATACGAAGCAGTATGCATGACCTGCTTCGGCTGAGCTTGTTGTGCTGCGGCTTCGGCTATTTCCTTTTGCTTCTGGATGGTAACATGGCACATCCTGGTGGTATGGCCTTTGTTCTCACCGCAAAATAAGCAAAAGATTCTTCTTGGTTGATCTCCAAATCTTCCGCCGAAGCCCCTGGCGCCTCTGCCTCTTGGAGCTGGTGGTCGGAAAGAGCCTTGTTGTTGCCCCGAAGCCTGTGAAGAACACTGTGGCCTTTGTTGTTGGCTCCCTCGATCATCATTTTGGGCAGAGTTATGAATTGATCTAACGTGCCTCGGATAGAACCTTCCTCCGAAGCCCCTGGTCATTTCAGAAAACCGGAAAGCCTCCTCCCTTCTTTGGCGAAAATCATTATCGGCCCGAATGTACTCGTCCATCTTCTGGAGCAGCTTCTCCAAAGTTTGAGGAGGCTTCCTAGCGAAGTACTGAGCTGACGGTCCTGGCCGAAGCCCCTTGATCATGGCCTCAATGACAATTTCATTGGGCACCGTTGGTGCTTGTGCCCTTAAACGCAAGAACCTTCGGACGTACGCCTGAAGGTATTCTTCGTGATCCTGGGTGCACTGGAATAGAGCTTGAGCAGTGACCGGCTTCGTCTGAAACCCTTGGAAGCTAGTTAACAACAGGTCCTTCAGCTTCTGCCATGAAGTGATCGTTCCTGGTCGAAGGGAGGAATACCAGGTTTGAGCAACGCTCCTGACAGCCATAACAAAAGATTTGGCCATGACTGCAGCATTGCCACCATACGAAGATACCGTTGCTTCGTAGCTCATCAAAAACCGCTTCGGGTCTGAGTGGCCATCGAATACGGGAAGCTGAGGCGGCTTGTAGGACGGAGGCCAAGGTGTAGCCTGCAGCTCAGCGGACAGAGGAGAAGCATCATCGAAAACAAAATTCCCATGATGGAAATTGTCATACCAGTCATCTTCGTTGGGGAAACCCTCCTGATGAAGGTCTTGGTGCTGAGGCCTTCGGTGCTGCTCATCCTGAGCAAGATGACGAACTTCTTCAGAGGCTTCGTCTATCTGCCTTTGCAGTTCAGCTAGCCTGGCCATCTTTTCTTTCTTCCTCTGCACCTGTTGATGAAGCATTTCCATGTCTCTGATTTCTTGATCTATTTCGTCCTCTGGTGGTGTCGGGCTGACAGCCTTCCTTTTCTGGCTTCGGGCCTCCCGAAGAGAGACAGTCTCCTGATTATGGTCCAGCGGTTGAAGAGCTGCAGTACCAGTTGCTGAAACTTTCTTCGGTGCCATAACGTGATCGCCGAAGGTGCTCAGAAAACTTAGAGTGTGGAAGTGAGTTCACCGGAGGTGGGCGCCAATGTTGGGGACTTGTTCTCAAATGCTATGAGTCAAGAACAAGGCAACATAGAAAATGTTAATCGGTAAAGTCCTTCGTCCTTCGAAGCATTATTCCCCTTAGGATATAATGGTTTTCGGACGAAGGTTATGAAGGGCGTACCTTCATAAATTCATTATACAGCGACGAAGGATAAATTGTAGGGAATATAAAGGACAACATAAACAATCATATATTATTATCAAGTATAAACAGAAATGACGTTGAATTACAAATGTACCTCCAACTTGAAGGAGATGAAAGTACAAGCGTGACGCAAAAAGCGAATGCCCAATCAGCGTGAACAGTACGGGGGTACTGTTCACCTATTTATAGGCACGGGACACAACCCATACAAAATTACATTCATGCCCTTTACATTTGATAATAATTCTATAGTAATCTATCAAGGTCTGAATAGCCTTTTCATCTTTAAGTCGGTTTCACTTTTTGCTGCCACGCCGAAGCTTTCCTGCTCACACCTTCGGCGCTGTATCAACCTTCGTATTATTCTGGTCTGCTGTGATGCCGACTTGAGTACGAAGGTACCTGTTCACACATTATACTCCAGAAATACTGTTAAATCCTGTTTTTGAGGACCTTCGGAAGCCGAAGGCCCCCAACAGTGTCTCTTGCCTTGGTTACAATTGAGTTGGAATCAAGAAAGAAGGAAGAAGAAAAACAATCCAAGTGCAAGAGCTCAAATGAACACAAGTATCTCTCTCTCACTAGTCACTATTTGATTGGAATGATCTTTGGACTTGGGAGAGGATTTGATCTCTTTGTATGTGTCTTGTATTGAATGCTATTAGCTCTTGTATGAGGTGTGAAGGCTGAAAACTTGGATGCAATGAATGGTGGGTGGTTGGGGTATTTATAGCCCCAACCACCAAAGGAGCCGTTGGTGGAGGCTGTTGTCACATGGCGCACCGGACAGTCCGGTGCGCCACCAGACACTGTCCGGTGCGCCATCCATGTCACTCGGCCGTTGGGTTCTGACCGTTGGAGCTTCTGACAGCTAGGCCACTGGACAGTCTGGTGGAGCACCGGACAGTCACTGTTAATTGTCCGGTGCGCCTTCTGGCGCCTGTCCTGACTTCTGCGCACACAGGCGCGCACTGTAGCACATTTATTGTTCTTGCAGACGACCGTTAGCGTTGTGTAGCCGTTACTCCGCTGGCGCACCAGACAGTCCGGTGCTACACCGGACAGTCTGGTGAATTATAGCGGAGCGGCTCCCATAATTCCTGAAGGTGGCAAGTTCGGAGTCGGGTTCCCTGGTGCACCGGACACTGTCCGGTGCGCCAGACCAGTGCACACTTCGGTTGTCTTTTGCTCTCTTTGTTTGAACCCTTTCTTGGTCTTTCTATTGGTTTATTGTGAACCTTTGGCACCTGTAAAACTTATAATCTAGAGCAAACTAGTTAGTCCAATTATTTGTGTTGGGCAATTCAACCACCAAAATCAATTAGGAAGAGGTGTAAGCCTATTTCCCTTTCAAGGGACATTAGGGTATAAAGCACGAAAAATGCAACATTACTCCCCCTTACACATTAAACAAATGCAACATAAGTATTGGAGGGAAATTAAGGTACAAATACACAAAAAAGGTCAATACCTCATTTTGTACCTTTACCATGTGATGGTGTACTTTCCATCTAAGAGCATGTTCGGTTACACCAATCTAGAAGGGGATTAGAGGGGATTAAATCCTCTCCAAGTCAAAAATGACTAGGATGGGATTTAAACCCCTTCAATCCCCTCCTGGATTGGTGTAACCGAACAAGCCCTAAGTAGGCAGAGTTCCCTTTGCCATCAATTTAAGATTTTCACCTTGAAACCTTTCTCTCTAGGGAGCTCCTTCGCACTTGTGCCTGATCCTTTATCCTGACCTATTCATGTTGCTAAGACACCAAACTTAGAACAAGTTATAGCATTGTGGCATAAGAGGAAACTTCAATTCTAGTGATCACCAAAAGATATCAATCGAAGCATACTACCAAGGCTACCATTTGAAAAATCATCACTAACACAGCTCCATGATATTTAAAGACAAGCATCTAGGATCACCAACTATAATAGAGCATGAGCAATCTTTAAATACACAATTACTCACAACTTTAGATACCAATTACTCGACTTGCGGATGTACCCAAGTCTTGATTGCTCCATTTCTTGCTCATCTTCCCTTTTCCACCTTGAGACTATATAGGATCACTCAGGAAACAGTTAGTCTCAAAAGACACAAGTTATGTGTGCTCCCCCTTAAGTTGTGTATCAAGTTTTTGAATGACTTGCACCTTGCACATTCTAGCATCCTCAGAACTAGAGGGGATCACAACATACCTTGGTCTAGGCATAATATATCAATTGCATCACAAAAAGATACAAATTGAAAAGGTGACATAACACAACTTATGCCTAGTGGAAACAATGCATGCCTCAAGTTATATAACACTTTAAAAGCAACCAAGGCACTCTACACATATGATGATCATTACAACACATATACCAGTTGAAAAAGGCAAGATCAAACATATAAAGCACAATATCTAAGCACATCATGATTAAGAAGAAATTTTCTTGGATACACCAATTTAAAGAAATTAACATATTAAAGCATAAAGCACCTAAGCCAAGATACTACCAATTGAAAGGTGAGAACACATCTATGATCACAATCAACAGTACTTCAAGATATTCAGTGAATTTGCATAGTTCCATTCTCCATACCTTTGCCTTTTACCTAAATTCAATGAGATCCATGCTTCTAGATAGTATGAAGTGGGACCACCTGTTGTTACCAATTTATGGCTTCTTTTTGCTCATGCACTTCCTTAAGATCACCTTAACACAACTCAAGGGAGTGCATTAGAGACACAACAAGGATTTTCCTTTTTGGTACACATAGTACTAAGACAGAGAAATCATGTGAACATGGACTTAAACAAAACTATCATGCATGCATATAGGTTAATATCGATTCATAATCATTAGAGACCACACAACATGATTTACACAAAAAGATATAGGTTTTAGTCACATACACCAAGAGAGCTAATCATGGCAGATATATCAAATGAAAAGCTACCCATTTAATGACTCAAGAGCTATAAACTAAAAAGCACACGGTGATGATTAAGCAAGCATGATCATTATTTTGGAAATCATGAATCACTGGTTGAAAGACATACAACATATGCAATCTCAAGAGCATAAATATTCCAAGTACAGGTAAAGCATGACAAACTAACTTAAGAGCAATACTAATTGGAAATAATGCACTTAAGATACACGGACACCATCCTTTGGAGAGCAAGTTACAGATTCTCATCAAAGTCCTTTGCTTGATTCACCAATAATGATTAAGGACCTCTACAACTTATTTAACTTGAGATGAACATGGGATTACTATTGCACAATAATTCAACCTTGGGCCAATAAATAGACAATAAAATTGATAGCTTGAGCATAGAGTTTGAATTAACCATCTTAAGCTCTCCCAAGGTCTCCAGTCCATCTCGAGGCACCTGCATGGTCTAGGTGGCACAATTTGGTACCCATCTCGGGATGGGTCCGTAGAGATCATTTAGTAGTGCCTTGGGTACCCCAAATAGCATCTGTGTTAGATTTAGGCGATCTGATAATTGATCTAGCACAAGTGTATGATTTGTGTCTTCTAAGCGAATAAGATTGAGATAAATTTACTTACTTAGGAACCTTACCCTTCTTACACACTTTACGTAGATGACCTTGCTCACCACACATGTAGCAGAAGCATTGCTCAACCTGACATGATGCTTGTTGTTCATCCTTTGTCTTAGTGAGGGTCATATTGGAGGGTGCACGTCTTTGATTCTTCATGAGCGGACATGAAGTGGTCACATGATCCTTATCATTGCATCCAAAACATCTCCTCATCCCTTCACCCTTGTCTTTGTGTGGACAAGACGTAATGAAGTGGTCCAATTCCTTGCACTTGAAGCATCTCCTTTTTTCTCTTCCCTTTTTGCTCTTGGATGACATAGAGAGATGATCAGTGCGAACATGACTAATTGAATCTTTACCTTTTTGCTTGTTCATGTTGATTGCTTCATTTATTGCTTTAGGAACTTCTTTCTCATGGAGTTTGACGCTTGATGCAGTTTATCCTTTCTCAAGCTTCTTCACTACGTGTTCATGGATATCTTGAGAAAGTTGAGCATGGTGTCTTCTCCTCAATTGTTTTCTTTTCTTGTTCCCAAACAATTTTCTTTTTGACCCTACAACTTGTTGCTCAATCAAAGAGTAACCTTTCTTGGGGAAATAGAGGTCAACACATGATAATATTTTAACTATTTGATCACATGTGCAAGAATGAGGTTCACATGAATTTAAACTTGTAGGTACTACCTCATGAGCAATGTCAAGCATGATATGATCATCAACCAATTCATTATGAGAATAAGATAACATATCATACTTTTCACTTAAAGCAAGTTTTTCTAAGTTTATCATTTCTACTTGACTCTTAAGCATGGAATTTTCAGTTTTAAGTTGAGCAACATAAGATAATACATCGTCATTATTTCTTTGCTCAAATAAAAGTTTCATACCGTTGGACCAAATTATCACGAGAGCACCTTAGCTCCTTGAAAGTCGCCCAGAGGGGGGTGAATAGGCAAATCTGAAATTTATAAACTTTAAGCACAACTACAAGCTGGGGTTACCGTTAGAAATAAAGTCGAGTCCGAAAGAGAGGGCGAAAACAAATCACAAGCAAATGAAGAGTGTGACACGGTGATTTGTTTTACTGAGGTTTGGTTCTTGCAAACCTATTCCCCGTTGAGGTGGTCATAAAGACCGGGTCTCTTTCAACCCTTTCCCTATCTCAAACGGTCACTTAGACCGAGTGAGCTTTTCTCCTCAATCAATTGGGACACTTAGTCCCCACAAGGACCACCACACAATTGGTGTCTCTTGCTTTGATTACAAATGTCTTGGGAACAAGAAATGGGGAAGAAGAAAAGCGATCCAAGCGCAAGAGCTCAAAAGAACACGACAAAACTCTCTCTTCTAGTCACTAATTGCTTTGAGTGGAATTGGGACTTGGAGAGATTTTGATTAAATCTATTTGTGTCTTGTATTGAATGCACTAGCTCTTGTATTGAATGTGTTGGCTGAAAACTTGGATGCCTTGAAGTGTGGTGGTTGGGGGGTTTTATAGCCCCAACCACCAAAGTGGCCGTTGGGGAAGGCTGCTGTCGAAGGGCGCACCGGACAGTCCGGTGCGCCACCGGACACTGTCTGGTGCGCCAGCCACATCACCCAACTGTTAGGGTTCGACCGTTGGAGCTCTGACATGTGGGGTCACCGGACAGTCACTGTTCACTGTATGGTGCGCCTTCTGGCGCCTGCTCTGACTCTGCGCGAACTGTCCGCGCACTGTTCACCTTTTGCAGACGACCGTTGGCGCTGTTAGTCGTTGCTCCGCATGGTACACCGGACAGTACGGTGCTACAACGGACACTCCGGTGAATTATAGCGGAGTGGCTCCCCAAATTCCCGAAGCTGGCAAGTTCAGAGTCGATCTCCCTGGTGCACCGGACACTGTCTGGTGGTGCACCGGACAGTCCGGTGCGCCAAACCAGGGCAGCCATCGGTTGGTTTTGCTCTTTTTATTTGAACCCTTTCTTGGACTTTTTATTGGTTTGTGTTGAACCTTTGGCACCTGTAGAACTTATAATCTAGAGCAAACTAGTCAGTCCAATAATTTGTGTTGGGCAATTCAACCATCAAAATCTATTAGGAAAAGGTTTGACCCTATTTCCCTTTCACTCCTCATGTTCTTTGGTCTTTATCTCCAGGCTTTTGTTGGGTTTAATGAGAGTCTCCTCTAGCTTAAGAAGTGTCTCGCCTTGTTCCTTGTTTCTCCTCAACAGCTTAACCAAGAGCACTTTGTCTTCTTTATTGATATGGGTGTAGAAATGACTAATCTCCTCTTCTTCCATAGTGTCGGTCTCATTTTCCCTATCATTATTATTAGTGGAAGCAATACAGAAAAATGTACCTTATGGTGATAAAGACTCATCCTCGCTATCATCCTCATATTCATCATCATCATCGCTTTCGTCTCCACTATCATTGTCAGCAATAAGACATTTATAACTAGTGGAAGACAAACCTGTCGGTGAGGTGGATTCATCGTTTGGTTACCATCGTTTTTCTTCTTCATTCGAAAGGTTAGTACTACAAACAACATAGGGAGTAGAAGTAGTACATTTGGACTCATAATATTTTACTTTAATTCTAATCCATAGATCATGAGCATCGACAAGTAAATCACTATTACTACCCATGACAGCAAAATAAACATCTTTGCTAACAGAATTGACTAAGATGTCATAGACTTCATAAATTTGACGAAAACATCTTAGATCATGCTCAAATGGAGTTTTCATATCAATATTAATAGGCAAAACACTAGCATCAAATATTTGCTCTACTTCAAGACCTAAACTCCTAAGAGTATTGTATAAATGAAAATACCAAGATTAATAGTTAGAGCCATCAGAATGAAGAAGTTATACAGTTACCTCTTGTGACGACTTCGCATCTCTGAACGGCTAAGCCCACACTGGAGAGGCCTAGATCTGATATCAATTGAAAGTTCCCTATGCCCGGGAATAGGATTTGGATGATTGCCTAGAGGGGGTGAATAGGGCAATAAAAATTATCATTGTAAACCTTAAAACCCTACTCTACTCGAAGACTAGATCACGACGGAATGAAGATTGCTTCGAGTAGGTGGCAGTGGAAATGAAGTTCCTACCTCAGAGAGTCCTACACTTCACAAGTAACCCATACCACAGATAAGAGTATATGAAGTGCACATAGTAATATAGCAAGAGACAAAGAACAGAGCACGCATGACACAAGGATTTATACGGAGGTTCGACCAAGCCTAAAGTGCTTTCCTAGTCCTCATTGGAGTTAGCCACAACTTGGCTTGGAGTATCTTACTCCGTCCTCCGATGTGCTCAAATCTGTCGATGTGATAGATAGAGCCTTCCAATAGGTTGATGATTGTTACAACGTTGTCGCGCCTGCTTACAACTTTCTTGACAGCACTCTGGCAAAGTAACAATGCTCAAGACCTTCCCTCTCTCTAAAGGCTTATAACTGCGCATCTATACAAACTAGAGAGATACACGAGAGAGGGAGAAAAGAATTGATCACAATGATGTATAGACTTGTTGGCTGCACTTGTGTACTTAAAAGGGTGTCAAAGGGGGTCCATTTATAGCCCCAAGAGAGCCCCTAGTTGTTGCCCCTTTCCATGTAAATAAGATCTCAAATCAAGAAAATAAATGTCACTTCTGCAGGGGCACCGGACTCTCCGGTACTCCACTGGAGCCCCCCCCCCCCCCCCCCGTCGTGGGATCTGACTGCCTCCTTCCTTTTTGCACCGATGGACACCGGACTGTCCGGTGCACCATCGAACCATCCGATGTGTCAGCTAGCTGTTGCCGCTGGGTAGCAGTTGGAGGTAATCGTTGCCTCTTAGGGACCACTAGATTGTCCGGCATTTTTAGTCGAGACACCCAAGGCTGGACAGTTGGTCCTCCAGGACACCGGATTGTCTGGTGATGTGCACCGGACTGTCTGGTGCTACCTAGACAGCAGCACACTTGTGTGCTTTCTTCTTTCTTCCCCATTCATCTTCAACTTTTGGGAGGACTTTCCTGTGACTTAGACAAATACCTTTTTTGTATAAATCAATTGAGTAAGTCCTAGAAGGTTACCTCTTTTCATATATTCTCCCATCTTTTCGGTTTTACCACAACTAGAGCTCTACTTTCTAGTAACCTTGTTTTTCAACTGGAGCCAGATCTTGAGCCTCATGACTTACATCACATAACTATAGATGTTACCTTATTGATTGTAAGTCATGTTCTTAGGTGGTGATCCTTGATGCACCATAGCTGTTCTCAACTTGATCATCCTTGATTTAGAAAGTTTTTTCATTCTTGCTAAAATTATGAGTGTCTTTGTTCTTGTGTTCTTCCCTCTCCTCTCATGTGGATTTGTGAAGAACCTTTGAGTTCTTGTTGCTTTGGTGCTGTTGGGGATTGATTTGTGGGGATATAAACTCTTTGGATCATTACATACGCCCAATTGGTGTAGTTCTTGGTCGTGATCCAAGTTGATCCCGTTTTGAGTTCGGTTGAGAAAACCCCAATTATTACCATATTTCCAAATGTGCGATTGATTTACAAATCCGATTGAGATCAAAATTTGTGGAGATCTTGGAAACACATTTTTGAAGGTGTGTAAAATTTCATCTCAATTCGAGTTCGTTCACTTCAGTTTCATATCAGAGAACTGGATTTCGTGCTGCTAAAATCAGCACTTGATAGCGACACTGTTTGGACCGATTCATACTTTTCGATGCCCAATTTGCGATAAGTTCATTTTGTTGGTCTCATGTGAGTTTTAGGAACATTTTTTAATCATGATATTACTGGTTTGTTGATATGCTTCTGGTTTGAGCGCTTACTTCATCTCAACTGAAGCAAAGTGCTCATTTTCAGTGTTTGGCAACAACATTTGGATTGGCTCTCATTTACCCCATTTGGTCACCTCACTAGTCCTTCAGATTGACTCACCTCCTCCATGCCTAGGGATGAAGAACCTGAGGGTGGCAAAGACTACGAATTGTCGGGTGCGCCCGCCGTAAGGGCACCGCCGAGCTCACTCGCAGGGACCTCTGGTCCTAGCGATGCATCCACCGACACAGCCTCACCCGAGCGGCTCAACATATCTAGGCTGCTTGAGGCAACCGACACCAACGACACCAGTGTCGACGAAGACGAAGCGCCTTACTTCGATGTGCGGACCACGTCCTTCACTGTCTTGTGCGACATATACGCGCTGAAGGAAAAACAAGATGAGAACCCAATACAGAAGAAAGGGCTCAAACTCCACGTACCGGGAAGAGCGCAGTCGACTGAAGGGCAGTCTCCATGCAAAAAAACCATCGTTAGTGTTGGGGACTTGTTCTCAAATGCTATGAATTAAGAACAAGGCAACACAAAGAATAGGTTAAAGGTTAACATTCTTCGTCCTTTGAAGCATTATTTCCCTTAGAATATAACGATCTTCGGACGAAGGTTATGAAGGACATACCTTCATAAGTACGACATGTATAAACAGAGGATGAAGCTTATGAAACATAAGAAAACAACATAAGCAATTATATGATATCATAATATAAATATCTATTATTACATTTGTACCTTGAGCTTGACAGAAGGCAAAGGTAAAAGTAAGATGCGAAAGTGTGAACAGTACGGGGGTACTATTCACCTATTTATAGGCACAAGGCGCAGCCTGTGTGAATTTACATTCATGTCCTCTACAAATGATTACAATCATAATACAGGTTATCATGGGCCGATTGGTAATTTCATCTTTAAGTCGGTGCATCTGGAAGTACGCTACGAAGCTCCCTGATTGGTAGCTTCGACATTGTTCCTGTTCTGGCCTTCCGAAGGTGTTTCTTCTCACAGGACCTTCGGCGACGAAGCAGACCCCTAACAGTAGCCCCTTCACGGTGCCAGATCGTTTTTCGTAACGAGCTCGACCCGTGAAAAATTCTTTTAGGCTTCGGAATGCCGAAGGTCCGAAAAACACCTTCCCTGAGCTCGTTGTCGAGAAAAGATTTAAATATTCCGAGTGCGAGGTGGTCCCACCATAGGATGGGTACACACGATCTGATGATTCTCCTTCTCGCGCCCTGCGGTCCACCGTTCAGTGAATGCGAGCGACTGTTCGGTGGGTGCAGGTGGCTTGACGATTCACCTTCCCACTTGCAGCACTATATAAACAGACGGGTAGGTGTGAAGTTACCACAACATTCATTACTATCGTACTAGTGTGCTGCTGAAAAATTTGACCATAGCCGAAGCTTATTCTTCGTATTCTCAATTAGAGCATCGTCTTGTTTTTTAGCTTCGTCATAAGAGGGAGCTTGCCGAAGATGCTTCGGAAGAAAGAAATTTCAACTTTCAAAACATAATTGGGCAAGAGTTGTCTATGGCTGAAAAAGAAGAGCTAAGTGACTATGTTATATCTTGCGGGTACCAGCCAGGGGCGCTGCTCTTCGGTGGTATTGACGAAGAGAGTTTAGGTTGCCTTCGAGACCGGACTGGGGCGAAAGTTGTCAGCACTTTATCGAAAAGTGTTGGTTTCCCAAAGCTCGAAGCCGATCTCAGCAGATACCGACGGCAGCATATCGCCGGTAGCTTGTTTTATTCTAACTTTAAGGTAAAATTCTTCCATTAACTTTTTTATTATTTTGATATGAAGATGTTTTCTGATGAAGGTGATTTTGTCAGAGCCTACTACTAAGCAAAACCTTGAGGATGCAACAAGACCTCGAGGACAAGAAAAACGAAGTTATAATTGAGGGCTTAGAGAACAAGATTAAAGATCATGAAGCTGCCCTAGAAAAGAAAGACTTCATGCTTCAAACAATGGAAGGTTCACTGGCAGAGGCTCAAGCCGAGATCACCAGATTGAATAGTGAACTTTCCATGAAGTCAAAAAGATTTGAGCAAGAGAAGAAAGATTTCAAAACAAAACTCGAAGCTGAAGTTGAAAAAAGTTCAAATCTGCAGAAATCACTCAAAGATCTTCAAGAAAGATGTTTAGGCTTCGGCACCCAATGCATTCAACGGCTAAAGCAGGTCTTCAACTCAGTTGGAGCCAATTCCGAAAAGTTTAAACCTTCGATTGAAGACCTACTGGGCACATTTGATCATATTGAAGGTGAAGTTGATGCTCTCAGCTGGACATGGTGACTTTTGTGCTCTGCTAGCTTCTCGAGGCACAGTTGTTGCTTTCATGAAGGCTGGCTGTACACATGGAAACATTGTAAACAGACCAAACTTCAGCTTGTCACCAGCAGACTTGGATGACATCCCCGGCCTGGTCCGAAGCATCGGAAACAGATTCGTTACTCAAATCTGGGCAAAGGGCGGGCAAAACTTGGCTAGTGACGAAGCTCGAAGCCACCTCAAACCGGTAATAAACTTGTGCCTACTGCTTTACCTTCTCCTTGAAATTTGCACTTTCCTTATACCGCTTTGTTATGTACAGGATGACGAAGCCAAAGATCAGTAAGCCGAAGCTTAACGAGTAATGATGAAGTGATAAATCTGCTGCAAAAGAGCCCTAGAGAAATTTTTGGATTATCCTTGTAAAAAATATTGTAATTTAGAAATCAAACAATGCTCTGTAAATTTGTCGATACCTTGTAATATATTTTACCTTTTCGTCCATGTATGAACTACTTTGATGTGGACGAAACTTGTCCCTTTTGAGACGAAGGCGAAAAACACCTTCCCTTCTTTTCGTACACAACGAAGCATAAATCTGCTTTTTCATATTTGCCGAAGCCTTGTTATTGGAGCTGAAGCAATTGTCTGTACTCTATGATATGATGATGATGATGATGATCCTATGGATGTCTAAATGTATGATGTAATGTAACGTGCAAATGAATGTCCAAACACACACATACGAAGCCACATCCATAACCTTCATTCCCTTAGGAATGACTGAAGTCTCTTTGCCGCTTATTTTTCGGCTTTACAGTTTATTTTTCGGTGTAAGTTCTGCATCCCCTTAGGAACGTCTTTTGAACTTCTTCGCATTCTATTTCGGCGGTATTTTTCGTGTTGACTGTTGGGGCGAAGGCGAAGATGCCACCCTTCGCTCGATGACTTCGCCAATCTCGCTGCATCAATGGAGACAAGACGACGGGCAGACCTACCCTTCGTCCCACACGTCGCCGGACGAAGACCTGCGACGAGGTCGTCTCATCTCGCGACCTTGTCCAACACGGAGGCCCACGTGTGATCCGGCCCATTGTAACAGGCCCTGCGTGGCCTCTGCGCATTACGGGCCTAATTTGTAAAGGTCTCCCTATAATTACGGTCTGTAACCCTGCTTTATGGGAATATTCCGGGGATAACCTAGGTGTATGGGGGCACATGCGTCCTTAACACTGGACGCTGGGCACTCAGACACCTATAAATACCCCCGCACAGTGCCCTTGAGAGGCTAGATTAACAGAGCTATTGCCATCTCGAGCAAAAACCCTGTTTACGTTGCTACACACCCCCGTTGGATCAACTTGTTCCAGAGAGCAAGTTCCAACATTTGGCGCCCACCGTTCGTGCTACGAAAAAACCACCCGCGATGGCACCCAAGAAAGCTAGCTCGAAGGCTGACGAGGCTGCGAAGGCAGCACTGCTGGCCGCAAAAAAGGGCAAGGCCCTCGCCCTCACCCACACCACCCACCAAGAGGCCACCGAAGAAGACGCTCTCCGCACCTGCGGCTCTAAAGGGCAGCCGCAACCTCCCCCAGACTTCGCTCCACCGGAGGGCGCGGATGTCACCGAGGACGACGAAGTCATCGGTGTCTCAGCGGAAGAACAGCTACAGCTGCGCGCCCTGCGCATCAAGAACCGCAATCTCCAGAAGCAAAAAGAGATACTTGAGGCCAAGCGCCAACGTGTGTCTGCACAAGCCAAGGTGTGGCAAATGATACGAGACGAAGAGCAGAAGGCCCTGGAGCTCGAGCAAGAGATCGCGCTAATGCAGCGCGAAGGCCACTTCGGTCTGCAACACGGGCCACCCCTGCAACAACGCGCACAAGTCGAAGACCTACACTTCCCCCAGCGCGACCACGCCATCCCACACGCCGCGGCATTCCAAGGTGTCAACTACCTCGACGAGCGAAGTCTCCTGGCGCCACACCTGCAAGTGACACCTTGGCCTGCCAACTTCCGGGCAGGGACCTATCCCAAGTACAACGGCAGCACTGACCCAGCACAGTACATCATGAGTTATCAGGTCGCCATTGCATCTTCCGGAGGGGACGACGCCACGATGGCCAAGTCTTTCATCATCACCCTCGAAGGCCCAGCTCTCACCTGGTTCACCAGGTTGCCCCCGTTGTCCATTGACTCCTGGAGAAGCCTCCGGGACAATTCCGGCTCAACTTCCAAGGGTACCGCCCAGACACTGACGCCTTGGCTGAACTCTCACTCTGCAAGCAGCTGGAAAAATAGACTCTGCGGGAGTACTACCGCAAGTTTCTGACACTCAAGTCATAGCTGCCCTCGGTTAATGACCAAATCGCCATCCACTACGCTATCAGTGGCCTTCGAGCCGGCGTCCTTTACAGCCACTGCATCAGGGATCCGCCCAAGAACCTCCAGGAGTTGTATCAGCTATTTGAAAAATACGCCAAATCCGAAGAGCTCCACCAGCGCAAAGTCGAGTCTCAGAGGAAACCCAAAGACACTCCACAGTCCAGCCGCACGTGGACGAGGCCTCCGCGGCCAGACTCCGGTCGGGACGGCCGCAATCAGTGGCAAGTGCATAACATCGCCAACCAGCACCTCGCTGGCAAGGCCCCTCGCCGCCAGGAATATCCCCCCCAGGGCCGTGGAAACGGAACTCGCGGTCGGGGCCGGGGACGTGCGCAGCAGTCGCGCCGATTTTACTGCCTGTTCCATGGCAAAGACTGCGCCCACCAAACCAGAGACTGCCCAGAGACGAAGGCCACCAGAGACAGGATGGCACGGGCACAACCAGCCGACAACCCTAGAGTTGTCGCGCACACATATCAGCAACCCCCTCCGCCATACATCCACGCCCCCGCTCCGCATCCACCGCACCACGCATACCAACACCACCAGGAAGTACAAATCGTACCTCCCCCGCCCCCACCTCCACACCAGCAACAACAAAACATCCACCACCCCCATGCCCCAAAGCAAGAGGACTTCGCCGGTCAGCCGTATCGTGGAGTCATTCATATGATCACTGGGGGTCCAGCGCCGACTTCAACACGAAGCGGCAGAAGCGGGACCACTACCGCAGCATCAACCACGTCGCCATCACCGGTCCGGTCGTACAGACGAAGTGGTCCCATGTGCCACTAACCTTCGACGCCCGAGACGTCGATCTGCGCAGCGCACCCCACATAGACGCCATGGTCATCAACTGCAGCGTGGCAGGCTGGGACCTCCACAAAGTCCTAGTCGACAATGACAGCCAAGCAGACATCATCTTCCTCCATGCCTTCGACCGCATGGGCATAAGCCACAGCCTGCTCAAGCCTTCGGACAATCCACTGTATGGCTTCGGCGGCAAGGGCACGTTTCTAGTCGGCAAAATAGAGTTGCCTCTCTCCTTCGGTGTAGCACCCAATGCCCGAAGTGAGCAAGTGACTTTCGACATCGTCGACATGGTGTATCCGTACAACGCCATTATGGGTCGTGGCTCCATCAACAAGTTTGAGGCAGCCATTCACGGACTCTACCTATGCATGAAGATACCAGGTCCGCTAGGCGCCATCACGGTCTACGGCAACCAGCAGACTGCGCGAAACATAGAACGGGACTTCATCCCCGGGCAAAGAAACGTGCACTGCCTCACGGCCCAGCGCGAGGTCCCCACGTCCGACAGCTCAACTGTAAAAGAACACGACAAAGCACAACTACAGAGCAACGACGGGACTAAGACTGTTCCCCTCGACCAGGCCACGCCCAAGCAGACGGTCACCATCAGCGAAGACCTCACTTCGCATGACGAGGAGAAACTCCTCTGCTGTTTGTCCAAGAACAAAGACGTCTTCGCCTGGTCTGCCCTCGATCTGGTCGGGGTCAGTCGCTCCATCATCGAGCACAACTTGGGAATCAACCCTTCGGTGAGGTCGAAAAAACAGCGGCTCCACAAAATGTCCGATGAGAAGACAGAAGCCGCCAAGGCCGAGGTACATCGCCTCCTGGAGGCCAAATTTATCGAGCCAGTGGCCTACCCCACATGGCTCGCCAACGTTGTGATGGTGCAGAAAAAGAGCGGCAAATGGCGAATGTGCATCGACTTCACCAGCCTCAACAAGGCCTGCCCAAAGGACAACTTCCTGTTGCCTCGCATCGACAAAATAGTCGATAGCGCGGCCGGGTGCGAGGTCATGTCACTTCTCGACTGCTTCTCCGGTTATCATCAAATATATATGAAGGAGGAGGACAAGGCCAGCACCAGCTTCATAACACCCTTCGACACGTATTGCTTCATCAGAATGCCGGAGGGACTCAAGAACGTCGGATCCACTTTCTCCCGGCTTACCAAAACGGTGCTCGGGGGGCAAGTTGGCAGAAATATATTCACGTATGTGGATGACATCGTCGTCGCCAGCACAAGCAAGGAGGACCATCTTGCTGACCTCGCTGAAACGTTTGCGAACATGCGGGACGCACGACTTCGCCTAAACCCCAAAAAGTGCATCTTCGGTGTTCGCCAGGGAAAAATCTTGGGCTACCTGGTGTCAACATGACGCCCTCGCAGTCAGCCAGAGACGTCCAACGCCTGACAGGCAGATTGGCCGCCCTCAACAGATTCTTCTCCAAATCCGCAGAGCAAAGTCTCCCCTTCCTCAAAACTCTCCGCGGCGCAAAAGACTTCTCTTGGGGACCAGAGCAGGCGGCGGCCTTCGCCTCATTAAAACAGTACCTGTCGGAATTGGCAGTTCTTACAAGCCTCGACTCTTCGCTACCCCTATTGCTTTATGTTGCGGCTTCGCCGCATGCGGTCAGCGCGGCACTGGTTCAGGAGCAGACAGTACAGGGCGTGATCAGGCAATGTCCAGTTTATTACGTCTCCGAAGTGCTCACACCATCAAAATGTAATATGACGGAACTGGAAAAGATTGCCTATGCAGTTGTTATGGCTTCGCGCAAATTGCGCCACTATTTTGAAGCATTCAAGGTCCGGGTCACCTCAGATAGGGGACTCGGCGAATTGTTCAGAAACCCGGAGGCATCGGTCAGGATTGCCAAATGGGCAGCCAAACTCTCCGGCTACCACATCACATTCGAGCCCAGGACAGCCATCAAGTCACAAGTTCTGGCAGACTTCGTCGTCGACTGGACTGGGCCAACAACATAGCCGGACCCGTCCGCAGAGAAGGTTTGGACAATCCATTGCGATGGCGCATGGTGCCACACGGGGGCAGGCGTTGCTGCAGTCATTACCTCACCCACCGGGGTCAAGCACAGATACGCGGCACGCCTCAGCTTTGCTCTAGAATCTGACAGATGCACTAACAACATAGCAGAATACGAAGCTGTCATCCTCGGCCTCCGCAAGCTAAGGGCCCTTGGTGTTACCACCTGCATTATCAGAATAGACTCCAAGGTAGTCGTCGGCCAAGTCGAGAAAGACTATGCAGTAAAGGACCCCACACTTATGCAATACCTCGCGGCTATCCGTAGTCTCGAGAGACAGTTCAAGGGTTTCACCTTGCAGCATGTGGACCGGGCCAAGAATGAGGAGGCCGACGCATTAGCCAAGGCTGCCGCCAGAGGCGAGTCCCTGCCCTCCGACGCGTTCTACCATGTTATCGGCACGCCAGCCGTTCTCAGCCCCGAAGGGCTCCAAATAACCAATGACAGCGAGGGCCACCGCATAGTTAACCTTATTATGACCAAAGACTGACGGGCACCAATAACCCTTTTTCTACAAGGGTACTACCATCCAACCGACATCAACGAGGCCAAGCGCCTCAAACATCGAAGCCGGGACTTCGCGCTGATTGAAGGCCAACTTTACAAGAAGGGGGTCAGTCAACCAATGCTTAAATGTGTCACCGAGACCGAAGGCGTCCAAATCCTGCGCGAAGTCCACAGTGGTACCTGCGGCTCTCACGCAGGGCCAAGGGCCCTAGCCGCAAAGGTGATCTGTCAAGGTTTCTACTGGCCCGCAATGATCTGCGCCGCAAATCGGGTCACAAGGTCCTGCGAAGCCTGCCAGAAATTTTCTCCTCGATCAGGCAGCCCTTCGCAATTCATGAAACTAATCGCCCACACATGGCCTCTCTAGCGCTGGGGCCTGGACATTGTCGGGCCCCTGCCCACGGCCCAGGGGAACCTCAAGTTCACCTTCGTCGCTGTCGAGTATTTTACCAAATGGATCGAGGCGAGCGTTGTATCCACAATAACATCAAAGACTGCACAGAAATTCTTCTGGCAAAACATTGTTTGCCGCTTCAGAGTACCGTTCGAGCTCACAGTTGACAACGACAAGCAGTTTGACAGCCAAGACTTCAAGGATTTCTGCTTCTCCATTGGCACCAAGCTTGCCTTCGCCTCAGTATACCACCCGCAGTCCAACGGAGTTGTGGAACGCGCAAATGGCAAAATTTGCACAGCTGTCAAGAAGATGCTCCTCGACGAAAAAAAGGGCAAGTGGGCCGATTTGTTACCTGAAGCGGTCTGGGCGCTAAACATGACTGAGTGCAGGGCGACTGGGTTCACCCCTTTCCGCCTTCTATATGGATCGGAGGCCATGACCCCGCAAGAAATAAAACATGGGTCCCCACGGACAGTCTCGTCAGCTGTCCCCGACGTGGACGAACCCACTTCGAAGGATCTCATCGATGGAGATCGTGTCTTCGCCCTACAGGCCCAAAATAAATACCAAGCCCAAACAAAAGCATGGCGTGACCACGCAGTCATCCCGAGGGAATTCAGCGAAGGGGACCTCGTACTCATTCGAACAGCTCGGACAGAGTCCAGGGGCAAGCTGGAGCCCAAGTGGGAGGGCCCTTTCATCGTCAAGACGAAGGCATCCCCCAGCGCATACAGGCTCGCAACGCCATCCGGCGAGGACTTGGAGCATTCCTGGAACATTGATAATCTCCACAAATTTTTTGTTTGACTCATCAGGGCCAGCTCGCCCTTGTAATTCGCAAAACAATGTTATTCTGGCCCGCACTCTTTTCCTCCCGGGGGGTGAGGTTTTTAACGAGGCGGAGTCATGTAATATACAAGTGAAAAATCCCCCGCAAAAATCTACGTCGAAAAAAGACCGCGTCAACGGTCTTCGACATTCGACCAATACAAAGTCACCGCGAGGTCCAGCGCTAGCTACCCTCGCGTGCGACACTCCGCGCAAAAGTCGCCTAAGGGTGCAGCCGGACTAGCACAACAAGTGCGAAAAATCGAAGTCTTCGTCAAAAAGACTATCCGTGCAAAAGTCGCCTAAGGGTGCAGCCGGATTAGCACAATAAGTGCGAAAAATCGAAGTCTTCCTCAAAAAGACTATCTGTGCAAAAGTCGCCTAAGGGTGCAGCCGGATTAGCACAATAAGTGCGAAAAATCGAAGTCTTCCTCAAAAAGACTATCCGTGCAAAAGTCGCCTAAGGGTGCAGCCGGATTAGCACAACAAGTGCGAAAAATCGAAGTCTTCCTCAGAAAGACTATCCGTGCAAAAGTCGCCTAAGGGTGCAGCCGGATTAGCTCAACAAGTGCGAGAAATCGAAGTCTTCCTCAAAAGACTACTCATGCTAAAACCTACACCAAATTGTCCGCGTAAAGACCGACTACAGGCGTGCTGGACCGACATAATAAACACACCACACCAAGTGTGCAACACCTTTATGAGCATAGCCGAACGTGCGAAGGCGCACAGCCTCATCAAACAAGCTATTACATATGTACAGCGAGGGCATCACACTTTACATCGGTTCAACCTTCGGAATGAATCCCATCTCCCTATAGTTAAATAGCATTATCCTCAGCTCTTCACCCTCAAAAAGACTTCGCAGCTCCCCCTCACCTACACTCGCGACGGACGGCGAGGACAACAATTCCTGCTTGCCAGCCCTGCCCACATGAAGCCGACCGCCGTCCGCCTCACTCACTCTACGCTTCGCAACCGCCCTTCGCCGCCTACGCCCAGCACTCGGACCAGGCACAACTTCAGCATCCGCAGCACGCGGCGAAGCCTCTGCCGCTGCCACATCCAAGGCCGCAAAGTAATCCAAGTCCTCATCCGACGACTCTTCCGTCCACTCAACTGAACTCTCAGAGTCACCAAAATCAGAAAACTTAGAAGTAGACTCATCCAATTCATTCCCACATCCACGGTCGAAGCCGCCACAAAATTAGCAGTAGCGGTTGCATGCGCAGGCCCAAAATCTTGAACCTGCGTAGCAACCAAGGTTCAGCAACATAGACAAAATTCTCTAACTACCCACACCCACTAAGCCACCTACGAAGGCCCAGCCGTCGTGGGATCCTTCGCTGCCGGCTCCGTCGCCGTCTTTGGGGGATCCTCAGCCCTCGGCACAGCGGTTGGCGACGAGCCACCGCCGGACGCAGTAGCCGCAGGGGCAGTGAGGGAGCCTTCGCCGGTTTCCGGGGCGGCGCCGGGACGACCTCAGCCTCGGCCGCCACCGGGTCCGTCTCGGCTTCGGGCCGCGCGCTGTTCAAAGATCCAAAGTCCTCCACGGTCTCAGCACGCGCCGCCTAAAACACAGCACACCGATTCAGCAAGCACACGTATAACCCACATCCACCAACACTAAACAAAAGACGAACATTACCTGACCCCTCGCTCGGTTGAACCACTCCCTAACCACCTCCCGACTGTGAGGGCCCCACATCCGGTCAAAGAGGGCCCCCGCGGATTCCTTCACCACCGGGTCCTCGACCTTGTAAATCTCACGCTCAAAATCTTCATCAGATCGGTCGAAGACCTCATAGTGGCGGCACCCTTCGCGGGACAGCGCGTTCATCTCCCCCTCGCAGGTGACGAGGGAGGCAAAAGACATAAAGCCCTCCACAATGGTCGGGAGCGCCAGCAACTCCTCTTGCAGCCACTCGAGGCAGCGAAGGCCCGACTCTCGGTTAGGCACTTCGAAGTCAGCGGTCCGCGCGCCCAGCTCGTGGTATGAGTCCATAAGCTGTTTGCGCGTTCGCTCAACTTCCGAGCGTGTCGAAGCCTCGACCCTCTCCATGCGGGCCTGCAGAGCGTTGAACCGCTCCTCCCATTCCTCGGCGCGCTGGCTGGCGAGGCTACCCTCCACCCACGCCAAATTGGCCTCCGCCTGCGCAGACTGCGCCTTGACGAGGGACTGATTAGCCTCCCTCCTCTCCTCCGCCAGCTGGCGCCGGATGTCAGTCCTCTCGCCCTCCAGCGCGGCCACCTTCTCCGCCAGCTTGCGGCACTTGCTATCGGCGGCTGACTTTTCCCGGACGGCGTCAGCATGCTGCGTGCGAAGTCTCTCGACTTCGGCAGACATAACTGCCGTCAGGGCCCCCGACGCCACGCGGTCAGTGAAGTCAGCCGCCTAAAAGACACACATAAGACCACAATCCCAACGAAACCGGTAAAAACCAAAGTCTAGCGCAACTTACCTGACTTAGCCGCTGCGACGCCTCCTTCAGTCGGCGGGACACAGCGCCCGCCTCGTCCTTGACGGCAGTGAGCGCCGGAATCTCACCACCAGCGCTGAGAGCGCTACCCTTCGCCGCAGGCACCGCGGCAGACACCGCGGGCGCCACCGCAGGCGGAACAACGACAAGTTGCCCCTCGCCCGATCCTGCAACGTATCAACAGTCAAAAAAAACTCGGGCTAACGACTTACCAACGATATAATCGTCACACTAATATTGGTGGCGAAGTCGGCGACGCGCCTCCCCGGCGAAGGCAATTCTCGGGCCTTCGCGGCTACGGCCGAGGCGAACTTGGTTCCGCCGGTTCCGGCTGCCTTCACGGCCTCCGGCACCTTGCTGGACCCAGGGGCGGCCGACTTCGCCGCCAGCATCGATTGGCTACCGCCGGGGGCGGCAGACTTCGCAGTCCCCCACGCCCTCTTCGGCCTAGCCTCGGGCAGCCTGATGACCGCCCGACGCTTCTGCGCAGCCTCCTGACGATCCTTGTCCATCACTGCCGACACAACAGCAGCAATATTCCGTCCATAAGGAAACACCCTCATTTCACGAACCATGCAAGATGTAAAAAAGTCTTCACCGGTCGCGCGGGGGATAGGAACATTCTTAGGCCACCAACCCCCGGTAACCTTCAGCATCCGCGCCGAAGACTCCCGGAGCTCGGGCGAAGACATCCTTCCCTCGGGGGCCGCGCATGTCCCCATCAACTCCACAGCAAAACTATCGGAAACCCCAAGTCCTCCCTTCGCAGTACCTAATTTCCTCTTCTTGGAGGATGGGGCGGCCGCCAGCGCGGAGTCGTTCTCAGTTTCCACCGCCGGTTTTTTCCCGCGGCGGTCGACAACGTCTAGCCCGGGTTAACCTCCATACGGCAGACGGTTCAACTCGAAGACCCTATTCAAGCAATCGTTGGATCCGCGTATATCCCAACTACGCTGGGCCTCCGTCCTTGGCACATAGCGACCAACAATCCGCACCGCCCCATCCTACACCTCACGCACGAATGTGGTGAGATCTCGGCCATGCAAATCCAGTGCGAAGGTGGGACTCCGCACCTGCATCCCGCCACGGGAGGGCATCTGGCGAGGGCATACTTCGCCCAGCGCCCAGCCATGCGCCAAGGGCCACACCCCATACGCGACAAACTCCTCAACCAGATCGCGCTCGCTACTCATGCCGGCTGCGCACCGTAGGGCCCCTTCGTCTGCATCCTCCTCCG
This sequence comes from Zea mays, assembly GCF_902167145.1. Taxonomy (NCBI): domain Eukaryota; kingdom Viridiplantae; phylum Streptophyta; class Magnoliopsida; order Poales; family Poaceae; genus Zea; species Zea mays. The sequence goes on along the minus strand of NC_050100.1, from coordinate 23,389,197 downwards.
CCACTTCAAACTGCGGGTACGCCGAGTAATAATGCGAGCACATCTCGGCCACGGGGAGCCCCGGATGGTCTTCGATTGTGCCCTTGGCAACGTAGAACCAAAACTCCCACCAGTTGCCCCATTTATTGCGGGCGCAAGGAACCAACTCAACGACTTCCATCAAAGTCTTCCCGGTATTCGGCGTAAATGTACAGGACCCAAATTGAGCAATCTTATTTCCGATCATCCTTTTCTACCAATGCAGACAATAATACTTCGCGAAGACTTCGACCAATGGTTGCCCGTCGTACGAAGTCGTTGCCCAGACATATTTTGACAGGGCCACCACGGCATTCGGCGTCAGCTGGTGGACCTGGACGTTGAATCTACGCAGAACTTCTCCCACGAATCGATGCGCGGGCAGACGAAGGCCATCGGCGAAGAAAGCCTCGAAGACAACCAACTCGCCTTCTGGCTCGGGGACCTCCTCCGCCCCCGGGACGCGTGCCACTCCGCTGCCAAAATAACCAAGCTGTTGCATGTCTTGCACGCGGACCGAGGACATCCGCGACACGCCGAACTCCACTGTGTCGCCGGCGCGCAACTCCTCCGCCGCCACATTGCTCAGCGTCTCCTCAGACGACGCGCCGGCCGGCGGTGTAGCGGCAGCAGAAGAGGAAGAGGACGGCATACCGTCGGCGGCGGCGGGCGGTCTGCTTCACACGGGCTAGATCTCCGACGAGCAAGAGCAAGGAGGGCAGACGAGCAGCGAGCGGTTTGAGAAGGCGGTTAGGGTTTTCGCGGTGCGCGAAAAGATAAAGTTCAAAACGTGTCACCCCCCGCCCCCATTTATACACAGGGCGCGGCGCTTCGGGAAACCCGCAATCCAACAGTACGGCGTCAATAAACGGTCATGTCAAAAAACCCCGCGGAACCACTTCGAGCGAGGGCAGCGTCTCCACCATCTAGCGACGCCTTCGGCACCAGATGACTTAGTCGAACTGGTCCCTCGGAGGGCAAATGTTGGGGCGAAGGCGAAGACGCCACCCTTCGCTCGATGCCTTCGCCAATCTCGCTGCATCAATGGATACAAGACGACGGGCAGACCTACCCTTCGTCCCACACGTCGCCGGACGAAGATCTGCGATGAGGTCGTCTCATCTCGCGACCTCGTCCAACACGGAGGCCCACGTGTGATCCGGCCCATTGTAACAGGCCATGCGTGGCCTCTGCGCATTACGGGCCTAATTTGTAAAGGTCTCCCTGTAATTATGGTCTGTAACCCTGCTTTATGGGAATATTCTGGGGATAACCTAGGTGTCTGGGGGCACATGCGTCCTTAACACTGGACGCTGGGCACTCAGACACCTATAAATACCCCCGCACAGAGCCCTTGAGAGGCTAGATTAACAGAGCTATTGCCATCTCGAGCAAAAAACCTGTTTACGTTGCTACACACCCCCGTTGGATCAACTTGTTCCAGAGAGCAAGTTCCAACATTGACTTTTCGTGCTTCGCCTTATATTTCGGCGATATTTGGCTCTACATTCCCTTAGGAACGACTTTTGAGCAGAAAACTTACGTTGCGCTCCCTTAGGAACGACTTTTTTGTAGCTTTGTCGTGCTCTGCATCCCCTTAGGGACGACTTTCGAGCTTCTCCCTATTTTTTTTCTCTCTCTGCACTCGATGATGCATGCTCAGATTTTACATTTTACATGGTTTGGGGGATCTTACTCTCGTAGAACTGAATAAGAGAAGGAAAATTACATGATATGGCCCCATTAAAAACTTTCTCCCCTTTAGAAAGGAAAAGGGTGCCATAGGAAAAAATAAAAAAGTTTATATCAAGTTACACATAGTATCGTCGAAGCTCATCCACATTCCAAGATCTAGGAATGTTGTTTCCGTCCATATCCTTTAATTTGTAAGAACCAGGTCTTGACGAAGATACTACTAGAAAGGGTCCTCCCACTTCAGCTGAAGCTTGCCTACTGTGTCAGGGTTGGCTACTCTCCAAATACCAGATGTCCTGGCTTAGTGTTTTTCAACCGAACTTTTCTATCACGCCATTTTATTGTTTCATCTTGATATTTGTTGATATTTTCCACAGCCTGAAGTCTGGTCCCTTCTATAGTATCTTTTGCCAAAGAATAATTAGCTTCGTCTTCTACCGAAGCTATTGTTCTTATTGACCCTGCTTTAGCCTCTTTGGGGGTTATAGCTTCGTCACCGAACAATAACTTGAATGGTGTAAAACCTGTTGACCTTGATATAGTTGTATTGTGGCTCCACACCACTTTAACCAACTCATCAGGCCACTTTCCTCTGGGCTGATTGAAGATTAACTTCATTATTCCCGTCATTATAATACCATTTGCCCTTTCAACTAGTTTGTTTGATTCCGGGTGCCTGACTGATGCAAAATGAATTTTCGTGCCGATCTGATCGCAGAAATCTTTGAAAGTTTCAGCATCAAACTGTGTCCCATTGTCCACAGTTACAGCCTTCGGCACACCGAAGTGACAAACTATATTCTGCCAGAAGAATTTTTGGACTGTAGCCGAAGTTATTGTAACCAAAGGCTTCATTTTGATCCACTTAGAAAAATATTCTACCGCCACCACGACATATCTCAAGTTGCCCTGCGCTGGTAGAAGTGGACCTAGCAGATCCAGGCCCCATCTTTGCAACGGCCAGGTTGGTTGTATTAGCTGAGTCAATGACGAGGGTTGCTTCTGATCTCTTGCATATTTTTGGCAATTTTCGCACTTTTGAACCAAATCTGTTGCGACCGAAGCTGCCTTCGGCCAATAGAATCCTTGTCAGAAAACCTTTCCCAGAAGAGGTCTGGACCCAATGTGGGATCCACACAATCCTGCATGTATCTCCTTCATCAGTTCTATATCTTCGGTTCTGGATAAGCACTTGAGAAGTGGGGAACAAACTCCATGTTTATATAATTCCCCTTCTATTATGACATATGGTCTTGTTCTTGCTTCCATTCTTTTGTTATAAACCTCATCATCCGAGAGACAGTTACCCTAGAGGAAAGATATAATCTCAATTCTCCAATCTTCATATGGACAGGAGATATTGTGAGCACTGCTCTTTCGAGGAGTTCAACCAAAGGTGCTCTTATTGTCTCAAAAAACACTTCCGAAGGTAGAGGAAGCCCCTGTGCCGCTGACTTGGCTAGTAGATCAGCATGCTCATTTCCCCCTCTTGGAATATTCTTAACAGAAAATCCTTCCAAAGAAGCTACAAGCCTTCGAACTGTGTCCAGATATTTCTCAAGCTTCGGATCTCTTGCCTTGTAACTCTTGTCAACATGATCAAAAATAACTTGAGAGACTGTTTTAAGGACTGTCCTTCTTATTCCCATTGCCTTTAACTTTCGAAGTCCCAAAAGTAAAGCTTCGTATTCAGCAATATTATTTGTACAGCTGAAGTCAAGCCTTCCTGCATAGCATGTTCTGACTTTGGAAGGTGCAACTAGGACAACAGCCGCACCTGCACCGAAGGTTCCCTAGGAACTGTCGCAGAACACTGTCCAAGCTTCGGCATCTTTATTTGCTTCTTCTTCCTGAGCCTATGATGTCCAATCAGTAATGAAGTCTGCTAATGCCTGGGACTGAATTGAGGATCTATGCACATAGTCAATACTGAATTCGTTAAGCTCTGCTGCCCACTTTCCAATCCTTCCAGTAGCTTCTCTATTCCTCATAATATCCTTCAGAGGCTGTGATGAAGGAACAATTATGTGGTATGCTTGAAAATAATGCCGAAGCTTCTTGGAGGCCATTAACACAGCATACAACACCTTCTCCAATTTTGTATAGTTTTTCTTTGATAAACTTAGAACTTCGGAGACAAAGTATACTGGGGATTGCTTTTTAATTTGTCCTTCAAGCTTCTCCTGTACAAGCGCCACACTCACTGCAGAGTGCAAAGCTGTCACATACAATAGTAATGGAGCCCCTGGCGCAGGTGGAGTTAATGTTGTTAGATCAATCAAGTATTGCTTCAGCTCTTTGAAGGCTTTCTATTGAGCTGGGCCCTATTAAAAAACTTCGGTTGACTTTAGTATTTCAAAGAATGGCAAGTTTCTTTCTGCTGATCTAGATATGAATCTATTCAATGATGTCAGTCTTCCTATCAGCCGTTGGGCCTCCTTCTTTGTGCTTGGCGGCTTCATTCGAAGGATAGCTTCGATCTTGTTTGGGTTAGCTTCAATCCCCTTCGTTGAAACTAGACAGCCAAGGAACTTACCCTTCTTCACTCCAAAGACACATTTTTCTGGATTTAATTTCAGGCCAGCTTGCCTCAAATTAGCAAATGTTTCTTGCAGATCAGTAATGTGATTTTCTTGCTTCGTGCTTTTTACTATGATATCATCAACGTATGTTAGCACATTTCTGCCTATCTGGGAATGAAGGACCTTGGTTGTCATTCTGCTGAAGCTTCCTCCAGCATTCTTGAGCCCCTCGGGCATCCGAAGATAGCAATAGGTGCCACTGGGAGTTATGAAGCTAGTCTTCGGCTCATCATCCTTCTTCATCCATATTTGATGATATCCTGAGTAGCAATCCAGCAGACTCATAAGCTCTAAAGGAGCTGCTGCATCTACAAGAGAGTCTATTCTTGGTAATGAAAATTCGTCCTTTGGACAGGCCTTGTTAAGATCTGTGAAGTCAATACACATTCTCCATTTGCCATTGGACTTCTTCACCATAACAGTATTGGCTAGCCACTCTGGATATTTTACCTCTTTGATGACACCAGCACTGAGAAGTCTTTTTACTTCATTCCGAGCACCTTCGGCTTTATCATCAGACATTTTCCGAAGCTTTCGCTTTCTTGGCCTAAAGGATGGGTCGACATTGAGTGAATGTTCAATGACGTATCTGTTGACACCACAGAGATCATTGGCCGGCCAAGCAAAAACATCTTTTTTGTTGAATAAAAACCTTATCAAAGTTTTCTCCTGCTCTTCATATAGTTGAGACCCCAGCAGTACCTTTTGCTCTGCTATGTCTTCACATAGAAGCATGGGCTTCGGCTGATCAGCCGAAGCAGCCTTCTCTCTTTTGTACTTGTACTGTTCACAAGCTTCGGCTCCATCTATATTGTGGATTGCTTTTGAGTCTGTCCAATTGCCTTCGGCCTTTCTGGCAGCTTCTTGACTTCCATGAATAGCAATGGGCACTTGTTCCGAAGGTATCTTCATGCATAGATATGCTGGGTGAAGTATTGCTTCAGAAGCATTGAGTGTTCCTCGACCAATTATTGCATTGTAGGGGTATTCCATGTTGACAATGTCAAAGACAACCTGTTCGGTCCTTGTGTTATGAACAAAGCTGAAGCCCGAAGGTTACTGGCATTGTGATTTTACCGAGTGCCACAATCTGTCTTCCTCCGAAACCGCATAGAGGATGTGTAGCATCGTGAATCTTGTCTTCTGGCTCTTGCATCTGTCTGAAGGCCTTAGCAAATATGATATCCGCTGCACTGCCTGTATCAACCAGAACATTATGAACCAGAAATCCCTTGATGACACAAGATATGACCATAGTATCATTGTGAGGATAATCTTTGAGCTAAAGATACTCCTGAGAGAAGGTGATTGGGATGTGAGACCATTTTGATTTGATGAAGGGCCCCTGCACCCCAACATGATGTACCCTTCTCTGAGCCTCCTTCTTCTGCTTCTTGTTGGTCGGTTCTGAGCATGAACCGCCTGTTATCGGGAGCACCAGCTTCGTAGCCGAAGCAACTGCAGCTTGATTGTTGAACGAAGCCATCATCTCAAAAGTGGAAGTGAGTTCACCGGAGGTGGGCGCCAATGTTGGGGACTTGTTCTCAAATGCTATGAATTAAGAACAAGGCAACACAAAGAATAGGTTAAAGGTTAACATTCTTCATCCTTTGAAGCATTATTTCCCTTAGGATATAACGATCTTCGGATGAAGGTTATGAAGGACATACCTTCATAAGTACGACATGTATAAACAGAGGATGAAGCTTATGAAACATAGGAAAACAACATAAGCAATTATATGATATCATGATATAAATATCTATTATTAAATAATCATGAGTACATGAGAGTAATATCAAATTACATTTGTACCTTGAGCTTGACAGAAGGCAAAGGTAAAAGTAAGATGTGAAAGCGTGAACAGTACGGGTGTACTGTTCACCTATTTATAGGCACAGAGCGTAGCCTGTGTGAATTTACATTCATATCCTCTACAAATGATTACAATCATAACACAGGTTATCATGGGCCGATTGGTCATTTCATCTTTAAGTCGGTGCATCTGGAAGTACGCTACGAAGCTCCCTGATTGGTAGCTTCGGCATTGTTCCTGTTCTGGCCTTCCGAAGGTGTTTCTTCTCACAGGACCTTCGGCGACGAAGCAGACCCCCAACAATTAGAGAAGGTTGCGTCTGAGGGAGGGTGTCACATCATGGCAACACATCCTTATGACGCTCGGTCGCCGCCACTAGTCTTGGAGGCAGCACCTATGGTAGCACTTCCCCTAGGGTCCAAGAACCAGAGCCACCATTACTGCCGCCCTAGCGAGACGACTCGCCCATGGTCGCCAGTATCGTGGAACCATAAGATAAAGTGGTGGTCATGTCTGAGGTGTCGCTTGAGGGGTGAAGCTCCCCTCGGCCCCATGCGAGCCATGCGCTTGGCCTTCTTCTTCATCATACGACGCTTCTTACGCGCCGCCAAGGTCTCTGTCTCCTCCTCCTTCTTGTGTTTCCTCTCCGCCTTAAGGGCTCAGTCCTCGAGGAGAGGAGGAAGGTAGGGCTTGATGAAGTAGAGCCCCTTCAAGACAAACACATGTCACGCCGCAACAAACAAACCACCCAAGCGCAAAGAGACTGACCAGATCGCTCTCGACTTGTTGAGGGGAAGGCCCCCCTTTACCAATGAAGTCTGACGTCACCCCGCGGTAATGTCATTGATGCGAGCCTCGACCTCGCTCTGCGAGAGGACCTCATTAGAGTGCCTGTCAGGATCGCTCTCGCCGGCGTACTTCCACATCAGATTCTGGCGGGCCATGAGCGACTGTAGCCACCGTTGCATGAAGGTGCATATCAACCTCTCGCCTGAGAGTCCCTGTCCCTTCAGCACAACGATTTTCCCAGTTATATAGTCCACCTTCTTCTTATACCTAGACTCGACGTCGCGGGTCCACTCGGCGTGGGATTCCATCTTATGGTCAGTAAACGGTGGTGCGCTCCAATCTATGTTCTTGACATAAAACCACTCCCCCTCGTAATGGGGGATGGAGGTCTGGAGCGGGATCCTGAGGTAGGCTGGCCGGCGACTGTCGACTGCCGTACATCTGGACCTAATATGGATTTATGACGTCACAATAAGGAATGGCACAAGAACTTATGTAATTTAGTCTTAGGTGTCAACAGGTTACATATCAAAGGCACAAAGAAGTACAATGCAAAAACATTATATTAGACTGTGTCCAGCAGATTACTTATATAGTTATCAAAAATATTGTTTTGCATTGTAGATTGCACTTAGAGATGGCAATGGGTAAATACCCACCGGGTATTACTACCCCATACCCATACCCACGACACAAAAATAACCCCACCGGGTCACCCATATACACTGGCGGGTATGGATTTACCCCCATACCCATACCCATGTGGGTATGGGTCACCCATCGGGTCACCCGTACTCACAAAAATTAAACAACTATCAATCTATTATACTATACAAATGGCAAGTATATCTATATAAATACCATTACAAAAATTTCTAGCACCATTTAACCATCCATTCAACACACCAAAGATAATTGGATAAAGTAGTAACACTATGACAGTACTACATAGCACATTACATGTTCCATTACATGGTCATTAAATTGTTGTTAAATAGTAAAAAAGTTGGATGACTAAAGTCCAAGTTCATGCTTCAGATAAGTTTATATTGGGTATTTTATACCATGGGTTAACGGGTATGGGTGAAGGCGGAACGTTCTAATACCCGTTTACCCATTGGGTGAAGATTTTTGCCCAATAACAGACCCACGGGTAGAATATTTAGCCCACATACATACCCTAATGGAGTAAATACCCATCGGGTATCGGGTCGTGGGTACCCATTGCCATCTCTAATTGCACTATTCGTAGAGTGTAGTTTAAATATATGTATATGGATGAGTAATCTTCAATAGAGCATATATGTCAATCCTCTTGCCATATAAATTGCCGCAAAAAACAAGAAAAAATGGCTATTAAGAGACACGAGATCTATAGTTTTTTTGTAAATAACTTCTTACCTCTACAATTATGAAAATAATAATAGACATTGAAAGTTAAATATAGATAAGTTTGTCGGAAATAGATAGAGATCACAATATATTTGTATGAAATTTTTTATTAGATGTAGCTATCTAAATATGACCATCTTGTGCTTGTATATTCTGTTCTAACCTATGTTGGAGTACGTGTTAATCAACTAGTTGCCACCAAATCAATTGTAAAATCTTGAGTGAATTCCCAGTGAAGCATATACACGTGGAAAGGCCATCTAGTCACCGGAATCTATTGTAGACTGTCAAACATCTAGTTTTAAATCCGTTTCTATAAAAATCACTTTAGTCAACACCATCAAACTGAGTAATTACGGTAGTACGAAACCACCACATTCTACATCATAAATCCGATGGACTCTTTTATCTTTACCTACATGTAATCTCAACGAAACTTATATTTTCTTCACAGACAGATACTCAGGAAAAAAAACTTCTCGAAAAGAAACGGAACTAAACATGTCATGTGAAACGGGCATTAGAGTTCGACACACACAACATGGTTGTTGGCGAGTCGACCTAATGCCAAAGGCTGTGGGCTACACGCGGTGATGCCATCAAGCAAATCGGGCGTGTGGACATTTGCTTCAGCATCCTGCTATCATACCTCACATTCTCACCCAACAAAAACTGTATTGAATCATGCAGTAGACCAGGACAACTGCATATCATCCGTATTTTTATTCCCCCCCCCCCCCCCCCCCCCCCCAAACTGACACCGCAACGGACCAGCAGAGTAACGACATAAAAAAAGTCAGCAAGTTGTTCTGTTTAACCCAGCAAGGGGAGGAAACATGCGCAGAAAATTCCCTCCCACTGATGGAGGCATGTTTGTAGACTTGCAAGCCACATGTGTCCACCATGCCATAGAATGTAGACTAGGAGAATCGACCAATGTTTCTCTGCCATCTTCTTCTCCTGTGTAAAAAAAGTTCAAAACTGGACAGAGGCAGCCGTCAAAATGGGATTAAACAAAGCCAAAAGGCACGGGTTGCTGTAAGTAAAACTACATTATCTTTATCTCAAGAGCACTGTTCCATGAGATTCTGCTTGCTCCGCGCCCGAGCCTGGGTAACCGTATCCATCACTGGTCACTTCCTTTCTCATTTTTCAGAGGCCAGGAGAGGAACATTGTGGGGGTGGGGTTGATAATTGAGTGGCAGCGCAACAGACGTGGTGGGCCTTTGCCACCTTGGCTTGGAGCTAGGTAAGGCACGTGCTCTCGTGCACGGGGGCAGGGACCAGTGGGCAGTGTGCAACAGAACAGAGATGAGCTGAGGACAAAACATGCACGGCCTTTTATGTCGTTAAATGATCGCGTGAAAATAATGAGATGATGTACCTTGGCGGCGGGCGGTCATATCACATGATTGGTAACCTATTTTTTTTGTATGGTATCTGTGACTGTATACGAGTATGTAGGCACTCGTATGTCGGAACTTGCCCATCCGGTATTCAGTGGTCATCAGTATGTCTTAGCTAGAGATGTCAATGGGGACCCGATAGCCGATAACCCATGGGAAATTCCCCTATTAGGGTATGAGTATGAGACAAAAATTGTCCCTATGGGTATAGATATGGGACAAAATCTCCACTCATTGGGTAAAAGGGTATGGGTTTGGAAAGCAATAATCCGAACCCGATTACCCATGGATATTTCATACGTGTACACATGTCCTGTTTGTATGAATGAGTTGAGGCCGAGTCGGCCATCAAACCCGACAGACTCCATTTCTTATATTGGTCCCAAGTACTGATTTCTTTTCTGATGGATAGATGAATAGATAATGGTTAATGGATAAGTGCTTACCGATGTAGTGATGTATGAAATCTGGATAGTTTGTGCTAGATGTTAGTACCTATTTATTCCTTAATTAGGGATGGAGACCCATTGGGGACTCGAAACCCGAATGGGGATGGGTATCGGATGAGTTTTGTACCCATGATGAGTATGGGTATGAGGATGTATCAAACATGATGGGGATGGGTATGCGATGCTATAACCCGATGGGGAATTACCCATTAACATCTCTAGTCTTAGCAATGATCTATATAGTTTAAATCAATAGTAAACAATTGAAATTAGAAAATTAATCTAGAATGAAAAAAATAACCATGCAAATAACGGGCAAGCAAAGGGACAGGAACCAGAGTACCACACTAATCTCGCATAAACATCGCTTTAAGTAATCATTAAGATCGTATGTACAAAGGGCTCTTCAAGAGTACCAAAAATCTTCCTCACGAAATCCCTAGAAGACCTAGATCAATCTAATATATTAGATTATATTGCCCTCTAATCCACTCAAAATCCGTTTAAAAAAAAACAGAACGCTATGTGCTATATATAAGCACATATAAGGAGATCTATTTTGACCTGATCGGCCCGCTCCATGTCGGTCGGCCAGCTAACCCCGCTTGAGCCTCACCCAGGCTGGTGGGCCGCACGCCGCCCACTGTGGGCCGGCGCCCTCCGGCCGCATTGAGTTTTCTTTATCCTTTCTCTTTTTTTTTCTCTTTTGTTATTTTACTTTTTTTATTTTCAAATTGCATGTATGTCTCTAACGTAATATTTCACGCATGTCTCCAACGCATCTAATCTCTATCTCTTTTCTACTATATTTAAAACACCAGTTTCAATAGTTGTCTCACGTCAATATTTTAAAAAAAAAACCTACCTTTCTTTAGAATCAACTCACACTTTTATAATCTCTTCTTTACTACTATAGTAGGATAGTTTATATAAAAATAAAGTGAAATTATGTATAAGTGAATGTTTGAACCTTGGTTGTTGGCTCCACATTTACACCCAACTAATCAATAGAAAACATATATTTTGTGTTTTATTAAAACAAAATTTATCGTATGTTATATATAAAAATCGTAGCAATGCACGACTAGTAATCTTTATATGCACAAGTGTTTGGTTTGAAAATGTCCCACATAACTTCTTTGGGCCACTAGAAACCTCAGTTCCTCTCTGAAACTTAGTTCGAAACTAGTTTCCGTCATTACCAGCCACAGCCACGTTCTGCCTCCAACCAACACCTACGCATCCACAAATCCACGCAGCTATGTACGGGCTCAAGACTATGACGACTCGAGTTCAGTCCATGTAACATAACTCTCACGAGTATGCTACACTAATATCAAAACCACATATTTGTACACGTGCACAACATACAGTATCATGCATGTAAATCGCTTTTGCAATGTCGATGTCAATCTAAAATAATGTTTGTACGGGCTTTTCGCTGTCATTGGCATGCGGCGAATAATCTGATTCGATCATCAGGCGGTGGTATAGTGAGAGTCTGGGAGACAGACAGTGGGGCGAGCTAGGAGGGCACTGCACGGCTCCAGCGACAGAGGAGTGCTGCCGTTGCACTACCTGCAGCGTCGTCGTCAGCGTGGAACTGGAAACCGAGAACGAGTGAACCGGCGAGGCATGCTCGTCGTACGTGTTGGTGTTGGCATGGGAGGCTTGTTGGAGTCTACGACCACTCTCTCCTTGCTTGGTCCACACAACACCAATAATTGAAGACTCCAGCATGCACGACGGCCATGCATTGCCTCGGACCCGCCACCTATCGCTTCCCTCGAGCCTCACATCCGGTCGGGTTCGGGCCTTTTTTGGAGGCGAGGCGATGGCGAGGTCGGAGTGCGGGGACGCTGGCCTGGCCATGGTGTTGCGTCGTCCCAAACCGCGGCGCCTCTCTCTCTCTCTCTCTCGGTGCGCGAAGGAATGCGCGGCGGGGACGAGGGTTTTGCTTTGGTCAGGTTCGTCTTTGGGTTGGCGGTAGGATTCAGTGCACGGACGGCAGCCCAACAATGAATGCAACCTGGGTATTCTAAAAAAAACAAACAATGCTACCTGGGCTTGCTGGCGTGATCGAACAGTGGGAGAGCCCAAGATGGCGCGATCGATCACGAAACGACGACTCGACGAATGACAGGGACAGTTTCTTCATTATAGATACGGTAGTATATATACAAGTGTTTATAAAGGGTGTGTCCCTTGAGAAATAACTGTTACTATAACAGATGGATGGATTAGATCATATATACAAAATATTTTGTAAAAAGCAGGACGAGTCTAGTGTGCCCAGATGTGCCCGTGCCGGGCGGCGAGCTAGCTGGAGCGTAGCTATAGCTCGGTACGGTTGAACAAGTATTAAATCTACATCATCATAATAATAATAATAATAATAATAATAATAATAATAATAATAATAATAATAATAATAATAATAATTTTTTCCTGAAACCGCAGCTGCTCCTGTCGCCGGTGGCAAACCCTGCGATTAGCCGCCCCCGCCCCCAACAGAATAATTTACTATCAAAATGGATGTTGACGTGGCACTGAATTACACATTGAATCCTCCAGCATACGGCAGTACGATCCTGCGGGTGGGCGCTGGCTGGAACAGGAGCCGGGGCCAGGGGGTGCGCTGCGCCGGCCGAGCTCAGCGTCTCGGCCTGGGGCGGGCGAGTCTGCAGCTCTGCGCCATACGCTCTCACGGCGGGTTCGTTTTTTTTCTTCTTCTTCTTTTCTTCTCTTTGTCTGACAAAAGAAGAAGAAAAAAAGCTCGTGCGACGGACGATTGGTTTTGGTTTCGGGCGGCTCCACTCCACCCAGCTCGTGCGCGGCACGTGAAGCGGCTGGCGTGCAGGTTGACCGCCGCCGCGACCGAGGAGAGGAGGCTGGCCACTGCTTCAACTCTGGAGTGGAGGTGGAGTACACCCGATTGGGACGCTTCGGGCTTCGCAGCGTTCACAGAGCCAGCGTTTCCGGCTCCGGGGAGGCAGGGTTTGCTAGGGCAGCCAATGGTTGCATAGGTGTGCTTGGACGGAGGGACGGGAAAGGATGAAAAGGGATGAGAAGAGATCATTTTAATTTGATCCGTGTTTGGTTTGGAGTTCCAGAGTAGGATCAAGAAATATTCTTAAAAATGATAGATGAGGTCATCCCTCAAAAAATAAGGGACGGAGTCAGCCCAAAATTGATCTCGTCCCATCCCTTATTGACACCGAACCAAACAATACCTAACTAGACTCCGGCACTGGATCGTGAAACGTGCCCCGCGTTGCGTCATCATCATCCACAATATGGGTGTTGGCACCTTTTTCGGGCGCCAATCACTCAACAAGAACCGGCGGCGGTGCCCTCTGGTCAGGCGCGGACGGTCCGCGGCCTTGGGCCGGACGGTCCGCGGCCTAGGCGCAGGAGCGGTGTCTTCCCTGCGTCACGTCGGACGGTCCACAGCTCTGGGCCGGACGGTCCGCGACCTGGCAACAGGGTCGTCTTCCTCCTCCTTGCTGGAATCTAGATCTCGTCCCCTGGGGGAAGAGATCTTAATGGTGCCCCGGGTCGACAGGTCACCCGGGGCGTCTCCAGATGACGTGGAGTCGCCTAGGAATTAAGAGATCAATTCGAGGAAGAGGTCTTGGATGGACAACTAGATCTTGCCCCCCCGGAGGGGTGAGATCCTAGGGTCGTCTTGGGATCGGCAGACCACCCAAGACGGATCTAGACGACGTAGAGTCGAATAGGGGTGGAGGTCGATATGTGGAAGACTACAACTAGAACTATGCTACATCTACTCCTAGGGCAGGAAAAGTAAATAAGGTAATTGGTTCGATTGGAATGTGTTCGGGGGTCCTCAATCGGCCGTACCCCTTTATATTTATAGGGGAGGAGGTCTGGACCTTTTCCTAAGAGATAGCCAACAAACTCCCACGTGATTAGATGGATAACCACGCACGAGATAAGGATAAATATCCGAGTTAATCTAATCTCGGGACACGCGGACCGTCCGGGCCCAAGGGCCGGACCGTCCGCTCATTTTGGTGCCCAACATATGCCCCCCTGCCTTTTGGTGGAGCTTGGCGAACCAAAAGCATCAGTGAAAACTTCGGAAATAATTGACCTCATGAGCTTTTGTTCCTGATGTAAGGACTCAGCTCGATGCAAGTCATCGGCTCTTGCGATCAGATAATATAAATAATTGATGGAACTTTAATGCACAAAGGCCATTTCGGATCGCATCCTCTTCGGCCATGTCTACCTGATCAACCTGTCAATAGGCAAAAACTTGTGGTGCCCCCAGCCCAAATAAGCAAATGGATTGGGCCAGTAATACGAATTCATCGCCGTACCACCCCACACATGAGCAGGACAACACATCGGCGATGGATAGAACGGGACGCACCATGCTATCCCTAGAGGAGGATGACAAGGCGATCTTGGTTGTGCTACCTTTTGGGTCCGTTTAGTCGGCTTTTGCTTTTGCACAGACCGCCCTTTTGACTTCGTCTGCTTTATTGGCCGGTTGTGTGGAACGGCCTTCTTCGTATATTTGGCAAGCAACTGACCAAAAGTAGGGCCGACTCTACTGAGTCGTCCAGACGTCTTAATAGTATTTTGTTTCCTAACACTTGTTTTGGAACCTTGTGGTCCGGTGGTCTGAGGTTGCTGCTTCTGACTGTCTGCGGACTGTCCGACCATTATAGCCGGACCGTCCGCTACTGTCTCGGACTGTTCGGCCTTAGTACCCGGATCGTCTGGCGTACGCAGGACAGGTGACCGTGATCGGATGTTCGATCGTGCTTGCCCCCCGGTGCCTCCGGTCTTTCTTTTGTCCGGAGTCTTCTGAGTAACCATGATGCGTGACATATTTGGTGTACGGGGATCACCAATGACGATATTTTTGTTTTTGCTTTTATCGGCCGCACAGGGCTGAACTATGACTTTTTTGCTTGTCGGCTCTAATGTGGTGGCAGGGACAGGTGGCTTGTCAATCCTCACCTCCTTTTGAAACCTCAACCGGCCTTCGTTTATAGCCGATTGTATTTGCCGACGAAAGACAACACAATCATTGGTGTTATGAAGAAAGGAGCCATGCCATTTACAATATATACGCCCTTTTAATTCTTCAACCGGAGGAATTCTATGTGATAGTTTAATATTACCATGTTTAAGCAACTCATCAAATATTTTATCACACTTAGTAATATTAAATGTGAACTTAACCTTTTCCTTTTGTGTCGAGTGCGGGTGAGAGCGAACAGAAGGTTTGGCCTTAGTGGGCCAAACAAGCTCAGGGACATGTGACTTTCTTGGTTCTTGGGGCTTGGGTGGCCGGTTATATGTACGCCGGCCTTCCACACTAGACGGATCACAGGTGACTTCTGGTGCTCCGGACGGTCCGACCTGCACAGTCGGACGGTCTGCGGGTGGATCGGACGGTCCGGTACTATCCTCGGACTGTCCGGTCACGTCAGGCAACACCTGTGACCCTTGCGGTGGGCTCTGTGTAACTCCGGACTGTCCGGCGTAGGGTGCCGGACGGTCTGACGGAGGGTCGGACGGTCCGCGATTGTGTGCGGACGGTCCGGCCATGCTCAGGGTTGACTCACCATTTAGCGAAGATGGTGGTGACGGTCGTTCTGGATATGAGTCCATCAGCACACCAGAATATGGCTGGGAAAACCCATTTGTCGCCGATGTGTTTGGCGCAATTGTTTCAGCGCCTAATTTATGTGATAAAAAATCAGGCATGTGAGTTTTTCCTAATGCATGTGCCATCCTCTCTATATCCTCCGTAATACTTTTAATCCGATTATCAAAAGAAATTTTAATAGATGGAATATCATCGGCTGACCTGGCATCACCTATCGTGGGGAGCTGTTGCAGCACGGCTAACATATACTCGGCGTTTATCTCCCTTTCTTGGACGGTCTTCTGGTGGCAGTCTACCCTGAAGTGCGAGAGGTACCACTTGTTCGCCACCTTGAGCACCTGATCCTTTTGTCGGTGGGCCTCCTCGTCTATTTTCTTCATGTCATTTTCTAATCTTTTATGCTCAGCGGCCGATAAATTAGTCAACCTTTTGTTGCTGTTTGGAGAAGCACCGTTGAGATCTTTAGAATCGGCCATGTAAGCCTGATTTTGTAGATCTGCAACTTCGTCCCCAGCGGAGTCGCCAAAAAGTATGTTGGCACCTTTTTCGGGCACCAATCACTCAACAAGAATCGGCGGCGGTGCCCTCTGGTCAGGCGCGGACGGTCCGCGGCCTTGGGCCGGACGGTCCGCGACCTGGGCGTAGGAGCGGTGTCTTCCCTGCGTCACGCCGGACGGTCCGCAGCTCTGGGCCGGACGGTCCGCGACCTGGCAACAGGGTCGTCTTCCTCCTCCTTGCTGGAATCTAGATCTCGTCCCCTGGGGGGAAGAGATCTTAATGGTGCCCCGGGTCGACAGGTCACCCGGGGCGTCCCCAGACGACGTGGAGTCGCCTAGGAATTAAGATATCAATTCGAGGAAGAGGTCTTGGATGGACAACTAGATCTTGCCCCCCGGAGGGGTGAGATCCTAGGGTCGTCTTGGGATCGGCAGGCCACCCAAGACGGATCTAGACGACGTAGAGTCGAATAGGGGTGGAGGTGGATATGTGGAAGACTACAACTAGAACTATGCTACATCTACTCCTAGGGCAGGAAAAGTAAATAAGGTAATTGGTTCGATTGGAATGTGTTCAGGGGTCCTCAATCGGCCGTACCCCTTTATATTTATAGGGGAGGAGGTCTGGACCTTTTCCTAAGAGATAGCCAACAAACTCCCACGTGATTAGATGGATAACCACGCACGAGATAAGGATAAATATCCGAGTTAATCTAATCTCGGGACACGTGAACCGTCCGGGCCCAAGGGCCGGACCGTCCGCTCATTTTGGTGCCCAACATATTGAAAGGGAAATGTGCCCTTGGGCCATTTCTAAGTATTTTGGTGATTGAGTGTCAACACAAGTGCTTAAATGTGAATCAATGCCCATGGATGAACAAAGTGAAAATCTAGAGCAAAGGTATGTTTCTAAGTCTTAGTACATTGGTTTTGTGTACTAATATACTTGTCTAAGTATTAGAAACAGGAAGAAGGAGAGAAGAAGAAAGTTGGCTGTGTACAGCCAAGAGGCTGTTTCGGTCTGGTGCACCGGACAGTGTCCGGTGGTGCACCGGACAGTGTCCGGTGCGCCAGGCTGCCTCGGCCGAAGAGGCCGCTCTCGGGAATTTGTTGACGGCGTACGGCTAAAATTCACCGGACTGTCCGGTGTGCACCGGACTGTCCGGTGAGCCAACGGTCGGCCGGGCCAACGGTCGGCCGCGCGATCTGCGCGGGACACGTGGCCGAGCCAACAGTCGGAAGGGGGCACCGGACTGTCCGGTGTGCACCGGACATGTCCGGTGCGCCAACGGCTCCCAGATCTGCAATGGTCGGCTTCGCCAATTAAGGAAAGGAATCGGGCACCGGACACTGTCCGGTGTGCACCGGACTGTCCGGTGCGCCCGACGACAGAAGGCAAAGATGGCCTTCCAGATTTGTTCTCAACGGCTCCTAGTTGCCTTGGGGCTATAAAAGGGACCCCTAGGCGCATGGAGGGAGACACCAAGCAACCTTAGAGCATTCTTGATCATCCACACTCAGTCTTTGCGCATCCGTTTGTTATTCTAAGTGATTCGAGCTCCGTTCTTGTGAAAACTGTGAGATAGTCTTTGAGCTCGATTCTTGGCCGTGTGTGTGCGCATTTCGCTGTGGATTTGTGTGTGTTGCTTCCCTCCCTTACTCTGTACTTCTTTGTGAATCTTAAGTGTAAGGGCGAGAGACTCCAATTTGTGGAGATTCCTCGCGAGTGGGATAAAGATAAGCAAGGCAAAACACCGTGGTATTCAAGTGGGTCTTTGGACCGCTTGAGAGGGGTTGATTGCAACCCTCGTCCGTTGGGACGCCACAACGTGGAGTAGGCAAGTTTTGGACTTGGCCGAACCACGGGATAAATCACCGTGTCTTCTCTGTGTTGAATTCTTTATGATTGTCGTATTGTGCAAGATCTCCTCTTTAGCCACTTGGCAATTATTGTGCTAACCCTTAACAAGTTTTTGTGGCTATAAGTTTAAGTTTTTACAGGATCACCTATTCACCCCCCCCCCTCTAGGTGCTCTCAATTGGTATCAGAGCCGTTCTCTTCAAGAAAGGGACTAACCGCCCGAAGAGATGGATCCTAAGGGGAAGGGAATCGTGATCAACGACAAGGAAAAGGAGTTCTTCGTCAACGAGCCAAAAGATGACAAATCCAACGACTCTGGCTCGGGCCACAGACGTAAAGATGGGAAGAAGAAGAAGACACGACGTATCAAGGAGATCGTCTACTACGACAGCGACGAGTCTACTTCTTCCCACAAGGACGACGACTACGACAAACAAAAGACGGTTAACTCAAACTTTTCTTTTGATTATTCGCGCATTCCGCACAGCTCAAATGCTCATTTGCTCCCCATTCCACTTGGCAAGCCCCCTCACTTTGATGGAGAGGACTACGGATTTTGGAGTCACAAAATGCGTACACACCTATTTTCTCTCCATCCAAGCATTTGGGAGATTGTAGAAAGTGGAATGAAATTTGATAGCTCGGATAGTCCTTCATTTATTAATGAACATATCCATAAAAATGCACAAGCTACTACTGTGTTGCTAGCCTCTTTGTGCAGGGACGAGTATCACAAGGTGAGCGGCTTGGACAATGCCAAGCAGATTTGGGACACCCTCAAGATCTCTCATGAGGGGAATGATGTCACCTTACTCACCAAGATGGAGTTGGTGGAGGGCGAGCTCGGACGATTCGCAATGATAAGGGGCGAGGAGCCGACGCAAACATACAACCGGCTCAAGATCCTTATCAACAAAATAAGGAGCTACGGAAGCACGCGATGGACGGATCACGACGTCGTCCGCCTAATGCTAAGGTCATTTACCGTTCTTGATCCTCATCTCGTGAACAATATTCGTGAGAATCCCAGGTACACGAAGATGACGCCCGAGGAGGTACTCGGAAAATTCGTAAGCGGGCGGATGATGATCAAAGAGGCAAGATACGTCGACGACGCCTTGAATGGTCCGATCAACGAGCCTCAACCCATTGCTCTCAAGGCAACAAGGAGCAAGGAGGCGCTACCCAGCAAGGTGGCACAAATTGAGGCTGCCGGTCTTAATGATGAAGAGATGGCCCTCATTATTAAAAGATTCAAGACGGCGCTAAAAGGTCGAAAGGGACAGCCAAGCAAGGCTAAGACCAAGGGAAAGCGATCATGCTTCAAATGCGGTAAGCTTGGTCATTTTATTGCTAACTGTCCCGACAATGATAGTGATCAGGATCAAGGGAACAAGAGGGAAAAGAAGAAGAACTATAAGAAGGCGAAGGGCGAGGCGCATCTAGGCAAGGAGTGGGATTCGGACTGCTCCTCTTCCGACTCCGACAATGAAGGACTCGCCGCCACCGCCTTCAACAAGTCATCCCTCTTCCCCAACGAGCGTCACACTTGCCTCATGGCAAGAGAGAAGAAGGTAATCACTCGTAATGATGTCACTTATGATTCTTCTAGTGACGATGAGTCTAGTGATGATGAAATAGATTATTCTAGTTTGTTCAAGGGATTGGATAGAAATAAAATTGATAAAATCAATGAATTAATTGATGCCTTGAATGAGAAGGATAGACTCTTAGAGAAACAAGAGGATTTATTGTATGAAGAACATGATAAATTTGTAGAAGCACAAAGATCTCATGCTCTAGAAGTTAAAAGAAATGAAATGTTTTCTTGTGAATTATCTTCGTGCCATGAGACAATTTCAAAACTAAGGAGCATTAATGATGAATTGAATGCTAAGTTAGAGATTGCTAGTAAATCTATCTCTTGTGTAGAAAATGTTGTAACGTGCACTAGGTGTAAAGATATTAACATTAATGCTTATAGTGAACACCTAGCTTGCATTTCTAAATTAAATGAAGAGGTAGCTAGTCTCAAAGCCCAACTTGAGACTAGCAAAAGTGATTTTGATAAGCTAAAATTTGCAAGGGATGCCTACACGATTGGTAGACACCCCTCAATTAAGGATGGACTTGGCTTCAAAAGGGAAGCCAAGAACTTAACAAGCCATAAGGCTCCCATTCCCGCTAAGGAGAAAGGGAAGGCCCCTATGGCTACTAGTGTTAAAAAGAACCATGCCTTTTTGTATCATGATAGGAAAAATTCTAGAAATGCTTTTAGAAGCTATGATGCCTTTGATTCACATGCTTATGATTCTTATGCTATGACTGCTTCTAGTTCTCATGTCGTGCATGATAGAAAGGTTGGTAGAAGAAATGTTATTCACAATATGCCTAGGAGAAATGTTGTTAATGCTCATAGGAAATTAAATGAACCTTCTACAATATATCATGCTTTGAATGCTTCCTTTGCAATTTGTAGAAAGGATAGAAAGGTGATTGCTAGGAAATTAGGGGCAAAATGCAAGGGTGATAAAACTTGCATTTGGGTCCCTAAGACAATTGTGACTAACCTTGCAGGACCCAACAAGAGTTGGGTACCTAAGTCCCAAGCCTAAATTTGCCTTGCAGGTTTATGCATCCGGGGGTTCAAGCTGGATTATCGACAGCGGATGCACAAACCATATGACGGGGGAGAAGAAGATGTTCACTTCCTACGTCAAGAATAAGGATTCCCAAGATTCAATTATATTCGGTGATGGGAATCAAGGCAAGGTAAAAGGGTTAGGTAAAATTGCAATTTCTAATGAGCATTCTATCTCTAATGTATTTTTAGTAGAGAGTCTTGGATATAATTTGCTATATGTTAGTCAATTATGTCATATGGGATATAACTGTCTGTTTACAAATGTAGATGTGTCTGTCTTTAGAAGAAGCGATGGTTCATTAGCTTTTAAGGGTGTATTAGACGGCAAACTTTATTTAGTTGATTTTGCAAAAGAAGAGGCCGGTCTAGATGCATGCTTAATAGCTAAGACTAGCATGGGCTGGCTGTGGCATCGCCGCTTAGCACATGTGGGGATGAAGAACCTTCACAAGCTTCTAAAGGGAGAACACGTGATAGGTTTGACTAACGTGCATTTCGAAAAAGATAGACCTTGTGCAGCTTGTCAAGCAGGTAAACAAGTGGGAGGAGCGCATCACAGCAAGAATGTGATGACCACTTCAAGACCCCTGGAGCTGCTGCATATGGACCTCTTCGGACCCGTCGCCTATCTGAGCATAGGAGGGAGTAAGTATGGTTTAGTTATTGTTGATGACTTTTCCCGCTTCACTTGGGTGTTCTTTTTGCAGGATAAGTCTGAAACCCAAGGGACCCTCAAGCGCTTCCTCAGGAGAGCTCAAAATGAGTTTGAGCTCAAGGTGAAGAAGATAAGAAGCGACAACGGGTCCGAATTCAAGAACCTTCAAGTGGAGGAATTCCTTGAGGAGGAAGGGATCAAGCACGAGTTCTCCGCTCCCTACACACCTCAGCAAAATGGTGTGGTAGAGAGGAAGAACAGGACGCTAATCGATATGGCGAGGACAATGCTTGGAGAATTCAAGACCCCCGAGTGTTTTTGGTCGGAAGTCGTGAACACGGCTTGCCACGCCATCAACAGGGTCTATCTTCATCGCCTCCTCAAGAAGACTTCGTATGAGCTACTAACCGGTAACAAACCCAATGTATCTTACTTTCGTGTATTTGGGAGCAAGTGCTACATTCTAGTGAAGAAGGGTAGAAATTCTAAGTTTGCTCCCAAAGCTGTAGAAGGGTTTTTGTTAGGTTATGACTCAAATACAAAGGCGTATAGAGTCTTCAACAAATCATCGGGTTTAGTTGAAGTCTCTAGCGACGTTGTATTTGATGAAACTAATGGCTCTCCAAGAGAGCAAGTTGTTGATTGTGATGATGTAGATGAAGAAGATGTTCCGACGGCCGCTATACGAACCATGGCGATTGGAGAAGTATGGCCACAGGAACAAGATGAACGAGATCAACCTTCTTCCTCAACTATGGTGCATCCCCCAACCGAAGATGACGAACAGGTACCTCAAGTGGAGGCGCTTGATCAAGGGGGAGCACAAGATGATCAAGTGATGGAGGAAGAAGCGCAACCAGCACCTCCAACCCAAGTTCGAGCGATGATTCAAAGGGATCATCCCGTCGACCAAATTCTGGGTGATATTAGCAAGGGAGTAACTACTCGATCTCGATTAGTTAATTTTTGTGAGCATTACTCCTTTGTCTCTTCTATTGAGCCTTTCAGGGTAGAGGAGGCCTTGCTAGATCCGGATTGGGTATTGGCCATGCAGGAGGAACTCAACAACTTCAAGCGCAATGAAGTTTGGACACTGGTGCCTCGTCCCAAGCAAAATGTTGTGGGAACCAAGTGGGTGTTCCGCAACAAACAGGACGAGCACGGGGTGGTGACAAGGAACAAGGCTCGACTTGTGGCAAAAGGTTATGCCCAAGTCGCAGGTTTGGACTTTGAGGAGACTTTTGCTCCTGTGGCTAGGCTAGAATCAATTCGTATCTTGCTAGCATATGCCGCTCACCATTCTTTCAGGTTGTACCAAATGGATGTGAAGAGCGCTTTCCTCAACGGGCCAATCAAGGAGGAGGTGTACGTGGAGCAACCCCCTGGCTTCGAGGATGAACGGTACCCCGACCACGTGTGTAAGCTCTCTAAGGCGCTCTATGGACTTAAGCAAGCCCCAAGAGCATGGTATGAATGCCTTAGAGACTTTTTAATTGCTAATGCTTTCAAGGTTGGGAAAGCCGATCCAACTCTTTTTACTAAGACATGTGATGGTGATTTGTTTGTGTGCCAAATTTATGTCGATGACATAATATTTGGTTCTACTAACCAAAAGTCTTGTGAAGAGTTTAGCAGGGTGATGACGCAGAAATTCGAGATGTCGATGATGGGCGAGTTGAACTACTTCCTTGGGTTCCAAGTGAAGCAACTCAAGGACGGCACCTTCATCTCCCAAATGAAGTACACGCAAGATCTGCTAAAGCGGTTTGGGATGAAGGACGCCAAGCCCGCAAAGACTCCGATGGGAACCGACGGACACACCGACCTCAACAAAGGAGGTAAGTCCGTTGATCAAAAAGCATATCGGTCAATGATAGGTTCTTTGCTTTACTTATGTGCTAGTAGACCGGATATTATGCTTAGCGTATGCATGTGTGCTAGATTTCAATCCGATCCTAAGGAGTGTCACTTAGTGGCGGTGAAGCGAATTCTTAGATATTTGGTTGCTACGCCTTGCTTCGGGCTCTGGTATCCAAAGGGGTCTACCTTTGACTTAGTTGGATACTCAGACTCCGACTATGCTGGATGTAAGGTCGATAGGAAGAGTACATCGGGGACGTGCCAATTCTTAGGAAGGTCCCTGGTGTCATGGAACTCTAAGAAACAAACCTCCGTTGCCCTATCCACCGCTGAGGCCGAGTATGTTGCCGCAGGTCAGTGTTGCGTGCAACTGCTTTGGATGAGGCAAACCCTCCGGGACTTTGGCTACAATCTAAGCAAAGTCCCACTCCTATGTGACAATGAGAGTGCTATCCGCATGGCGGAGAATCCTGTTGAGCACAGCCGCACAAAGCACATAGACATCCGGCATCACTTTTTGAGAGACCACCAGCAAAAGGGAGATATCGAAGTGTTTCATGTTAGCACCGAGAACCAGCTAGCCGATATCTTCACTAAGCCTCTAGATGAGAAGACCTTTTGCAGGTTGCGTAGTGAGCTAAATGTCTTAGATTCGCGGAACCTGGATTGAATTGTAGCATACATGTATTTATGCTTTTGATCATGTTCCTTTTTGCATTTTGTTGCTTATTATGGTGCTCAAGTTGTACAAACACTCCCTGGACCTCACAAGTCCGTTGCAAAGTGATGCACATGTTTAGGGGGAGATGTGTTACAACTTGACCCTTTGAGACTAACCATGTGCTTGAGTTTGATGATTTAGTCTCGAAGGAGGATTGAAAGGGAAAAGGTGGACTTGGACCATGAAAGACTTCCACTGCACTCCGATGAGAGGGTAACTTATTCCAAGTTCATCTCATGAAATCTTATTGCCATTTGCTCTTAATTGAAGACTTTGGTGAGGCAATGGGGTTAAAGGGCCAAGATTGATCCCGTTTTGGTGCTTGATGCCAAAGGGGGAGAAAATAAAGGCCAAAGCGATAAATGGATCAGCTACCACTTGAGGGCCTGTTCGGTTAGCTCTCAATCCATGTGGATTGAGTGGGATTGGATGGGTTTGAATCCCAAATAAGTCAAACTTCTTCTCAATTTTTTCCAATCCCATCCAATCCATGTGTATTGGGAATAACCGAACAAGCCCTGAGAGATTTTGAAAATAGTAGAATAGAGTTTTTGCTTTGTCAAATGCTTTTATTGTCTCTTATTGTCTCTCTTGTCAAAAGTTGGCTTCTTGTGGGGAGAAGTGTTGATTATGGGAAATAGGGGGAGTTTTTGAAATCTTTGATCAATCTCTTTTGGAATGACTCTCTTTATGCCTCAACATGTGTGTTTGACTTAGAGATAGAGATTTGAGTTTGATTTGCAAAAACAAACCAAGTGGTGGCAAAGGATGATCCATATATGCCAAAATTGAATCAAAATCAATTTGAGTTTTATTTGAAGTGATTTTGCACTTGTTCTAGTTGCTTTATGTTGTGTTGGCATAAATCACCAAAAAGGGGGAGATTGAAAGGGAAATGTGCCCTTGGGCCATTTCTAAGTATTTTGGTGATTGAGTGTCAACACAAGTGCTTAAATGTGAATCAATGCCCATGGATGAACAAAGTGAAAATCTAGAGCAAAGGTATGTTTCTAAGTCTTAGTACATTGGTTTTGTGTACTAATATACTAGTCTAAGTATTAGAAACAGGAAGAAGGAGAGAAGAAGAAAGTTGGCTGTGTACAGCCAAGAGGCTGTTTCGGTCTGGGGCACCGGACTGTCCGGTGGTGCACCGGACAGTGTCCGGTGCGCCAGGCTGCCTCGGCCGAAGAGGCCGCTCTCGGGAATTTGCTGACGGCGTACGGCTAAAATTCACCGGACTGTCCGGTGTGCACCGGACTGTCCGGTGAGCCAACGGTCGGCCGGGCCAACGGTCGGCCGCGCGATCTGCGCGGGACACGTGGCCGAGCCAACGGTCGGAAGGGGGCACCGGACTGTCCGGTGTGCACCGGACATGTTCGGTGCGCCAACGGCTCCCAGATCTGCAACGGTCGGCTTCGCCAATTAAGGAAAGGAATTGGGCACCGGACACTGTCCGGTGTGCACCGGACTGTCCGGTGCGCCCGACGACAGAAGGCAAAGATGGCCTTCCAGATTTGTTCTCAACGGCTCCTAGCTGCCTTGGGGCTATAAAAGGGACCCCTAGGCGCATGGAGGGAGACACCAAGCAACCTTAGAGCATTCTTGATCATCCACACTCAGTCTTTGCGCATCCGTTTGTTATTCTAAGTGATTCGAGCTCCGTTCTTGTGAAAACTGTGAGATAGTCTTTGAGCTCGATTCTTGGCCGTGTGTGTGCGCATTTCGCTGTGGATTTGTGTGTGTTGCTTCCCTCCCTTACTCCGTACTTCTTTGTGAATCTTAAGTGTAAGGGCGAGAGACTCCAATTTGTGGAGATTCCTCGCGAGTGGGATAAAGATAAGCAAGGCAAAACACCATGGTATTCAAGTGGGTCTTTGGACCGCTTGAGAGGGGTTGATTGCAACCCTCGTCCGTTGGGACGCCACAACGTGGAGTAGGCAAGTTTTGGACTTGGCCGAACCACGGGATAAATCACCGTGTCTTCTCTGTGTTGAATTCTTTGTGATTGTCGTATTGTGCAAGATCTCCTCTTTAGCCACTTGGCAATTATTGTGCTAACCCTTAACAAGTTTTTGTGGCTATAAGTTTAAGTTTTTACAGGATCACCTATTCACCCCCCCCTCTAGGTGCTCTCACATATGCCCCCCTGCCTTTTGGTGGAGCTTGGCGAACCAAAAGCATCAGTGAAAACTTCGGAAATAATTGACCTCATGAGCTTTTGTTCCTGATGTAAGGACTCAGCTCGATGCAAGTCATCGGCTCTTGCGATCAGATAATATAAATAATTGATGGAACTTTAATGCACAAAGGCCATTTCGGATCGCATCCTCTTCGGCCATGTCTACCTGATCAACCTGTCAATAGGCAAAAACTTGTGGTGCCCCCCCAGCCCAAATAAGCAAATGGATTGGGCCAGTAATACAAATTCATCGCCGTACCACCCCACACATGAGCAGGACAACACATCGGCGATGGATAGAACGGGACGCACCATGCTATCCCTGGAGGAGGATGACAAGGCGATCTTGGTTGTGCTACCTTTTGGGTCCGTTTAGTCGGCTTTTGCTTTTGCACAGACCGCCCTTTTGACTTCATCTGCTTTATTGGCCGGTTGTGTGGAACGGCCTTCTTCGTATATTTGGCAAGCAACTGACCAAAAGTAGGGCCGACTCTACTGAGTCGTCCAGACGTCTTAATAGTATTTTGTTTCCTAACACTTGTTTTGGAACCTTGTGGTCCGGTGGTCTGAGGTTGCTGCTTCTGACTGTCTGCGGACTGTCCGACCATTATAGCCGGACCGTCCGCTACTGTCTCGGACTGTTCGGCCTTAGTACCCGGATCGTCTGGCGTACGCAGGACAGGTGACCGTGATCGGGTGTCCAATCGTGCTTGCCCCCCGGTGCCTCCGGTCTTTCTTTTGTCCGGAGTCTTCTGAGTAACCATGATGCGTGACATATTTGGTGTACGGGGATCACCAATGACGATATTTTTATTTTTGCTTTTATCGGCCGCACAGGGCTGAACTATGACTTTTTTGCTTGTCGGCTCTAATGTGGTGGCAGGGACAGGTGGCTTGTCAATCCTCACCTCCTTTTGAAACCTCAACCGGCCTTCGTTTATAGCCGATTGTATTTGCCGACGAAAGACAACACAATCATTGGTGTTATGAAGAAAGGAGCCATGCCATTTACAATATATACGCCCTTTTAATTCTTCAACCGGAGGAATTCTATGTGATAGTTTAATATTACCATGTTTAAGCAACTCATCAAATATTTTATCACACTTAGTAATATTAAATGTGAACTTAACCTTTTCCTTTTGTGTCGAGTGCGGGTGAGAGCGAACAGAAGGTTTGGCCTTAGTGGGCCAAACAAGCTCAGGGACATGTGACTTTCTTGGTTCTTGGGGCTTGGGTGGCCGGTTATATGTACGCCGGCCTTCCACACTAGACGGATCACAGGTGACTTCTGGTGCTCCGGACGGTCCGACCTGCACAGTCGGACAGTCTGCGGGTGGATCGGACGGTCCGGTACTATCCTCGGACTGTCCGGTCACGTCAGGCAACACCTGTGACCCTTGCGGTGGGCTCTATGTAACTCCGGACTGTCCGGCGTAGGGTGCCGGACGGTTTGACGGAGGGTCGGACGGTCCGCGATTGTGTGCGGACGGTCCGGCCATGCTCAGGGTTGACTCACCATTTAGCGAAGATGGTGGTGACGGTCGTTCTGGATATGAGTCCATCAGCACACCAGAATATGGCTGGGAAAACCCATTTGTCGCCGATGTGTTTGGCGCAATTGTTTCAGCGCCTAATTTATGTGATAAAAAATCAGGCATGTGAGTTTTTCCTAATGCATGTGCCATCCTCTCTATATCCTCCGTAATACTTTTAATCCGATTATCAAAAGAAATTTTAATAGATGGAATATCATCGGCTGACCTGGCATCACCTATCGTGGGGAGCTGTTGCAGCACGGCTAACATATACTCGGCGTTTATCTCCCTTTCTTGGACGGTCTTCTGGTGGCAGTCTACCCTGAAGTGCGAGAGGTACCACTTGTTCGCCACCTTGAGCACCTGATCCTTTTGTCGGTGGGCCTCCTCGTCTATTTTCTTCATGTCATTTTCTAATCTTTTATGCTCAGCGGCCGATAAATTAGTCAACCTTTTGTTGCTGTTTGGAGAAGCACCGTTGAGATCTTTAGAATCGGCCATGTAAGCCTGATTTTGTAGATCTGCAACTTCGTCCCCAGCGGAGTCGCCAAAAAGTATGTTGGCACATTTTTCGGGCGCCAATCACTCAACAAGAACCGACGGCGGTGCCCTCTGGTCAGGCGCGGACGGTCCGCGGCCTTGGGCTGGACGGTCCGCGACCTGGGCGTAGGAGCGGTGTCTTCCCTGCGTCACGCCGGACGGTCCGCAGCTCTGGGCCGGACGGTCCGCGACCTGGCAACAGGGTCGTCTTCCTCCTCCTTGCTGGAATCTAGATCTCGTCCTCTGGGGGGAAGAGATCTTAATGGTGCCCCGGGTCGACAGGTCACCCGGGGCGTCCCCAGACGACGTGGAGTCGCCTAGGAATTAAGAGATCAATTCGAGGAAGAGGTCTTGGATGGACAACTAGATCTTGCCCCCCGGAGGGGTGAGATCCTAGGGTCGTCTTGGGATCGGCAGGCCACCCAAGACGGATCTAGACGACGTAGAGTCGAATAGGGGTGGAGGTGGATATGTGGAAGACTACAACTAGAACTATGCTACATCTACTCCTAGGGCAGGAAAAGTAAATAAGGTAATTGGTTCGATTGGAATGTGTTCGGGGGTCCTCAATCGGCCGTACCCCTTTATATTTATAGGGGAGGAGGTCTGGACCTTTTTCTAAGAGATAGCCAACAAACTCTCACGTGATTAGATGGATAACCACGCAAGAGATAAGGATAAATATCCGAGTTAATCTAATCTCGGGACACGTGGACCGTCCGGGCCCAAGGGCTCATTTTAGTGCACAACAATGGGTATCGTAGAACGTAGGCATGTACGAACTGGCAGTGGCAGGTGTTCACCAACCGTATCCAATATCCAGTCGACACATCTCTTCCTAACCGCAATCCAAAAAAAACCCAGATCGGAGCGACTGGAGGCACACAGCCAGAAGATAAAGGTGGCGCCAAAGCGACGCAAAGCGAGGCGGACGTCGCAAAGGCGCGCGCGCCTGCTGCTGGTGCGGCTGGAGTACGTTGGAGTTGAGCCGCCGCGCGGGGCCACATGCATGGACGGACGGAGCATTGCATCGTTGGGCGACGAGACGACGATATTGGGTGCGGTTGGGCCGGCCGGGACCTGTCAGCAGGCGTGCTTCGTACACACCCATGCCGTTCTACCAGTACGAGTAGGTGCCAATTATCATTTCTACACATCTCCATCTCCTCCCGCTCCGTATAGGTGTACATTCGGGTCGCCCGGCTCGGCCCAAGCCCCAAAAAACCCGCATTGTTTGAATTTTGAGCCGGTCCGGCCTGTTTGAATTTCGGGCCGTGTCGGACCGGCCCACGGGCCTAGCCCTTGGCCCACGGCCCGGCCTGTAATTGCTTAAACGTGCCGAGCTTATTTCGGGCGGCCCGAAATTGTAAAAGCCCGAAATTCAATTTTTTGCTCGAAATTTAGTTTTTGACCCGAAATTCACATCAAAGCACGAAATTCAAAACAAATTTATTAAAACAAATAAGAGATAAGGCAAATAAATTTCACCAAAAACAAACTTAATATTTGTATTAAGTTACCAGAGCTATGCAATGACTACCTCGTTTACAAATCATTTTGTTAGAAAGAAAAAGAGTATAATCAGCTCTATATATAGTTCGTAAGTTTATTTCATTATCTAATGTTCATAACAAAAATAAAATTACAGCACATACTCTAATTCATAGCTACAAAAAACATCTAACTAACATTATCTCTAGCTTTATGTTCTTTATCAAGTATATGCAAGTGTGGAATGAAGTATGATTTTAATAAATATATGAGTCTTTTCGTGCCTCTATATGGGTCATTTCGTGTCTGCCTTAAACGGGTCGTGCTCGTGCCCACCCATGGGCCACGACCTCGGCCCAAACCCGACCCGATATATCGGGCCGTGCCGGCCCGACACTAAATTATTTTGGATCGTGCCGTGCCTGGGCCGTGTTTTTTTTCTGTGCTTCGGGCCGACCCATCAGACCCGGCCTAAATATACACCTATACGGCTCCGCCTTGGTTGCCGTTGCCGGACGGATAATTGGGTCCCCCCGCAGGAGCGAATGCGTCGTCGCACGTGAAGGCCATGAGTGCGTGCCACATGCATGCCTACCAGGGGTAGCGTAGCCGTAGGAGAGGGCAGGAGCATTGGTGGGGGCTGCAGGTTAGAGATGGTAATAGGTACCTGAAACCCGAAATCTGATAGGTTTTTACCCTATTAGGGTACGGGTTTAGGTAAATTTTCATACCCATGGGTTTGTTAATGGGCACAAATGTATACCCGACGGGTTCATGGTACGGGTTTATTCCTATAGTACCCAAACCCGTGAACCTGTGAGTTTTTTAAACCCAACCAAACCTAGTGCATATTGTCATTTTATTTTATAAACGAACAACAAACTTGTTATCTACCTATTTATCAAATAGTGAATGTATAAGTAGTTGGTGATAGTGTTGCGTGCTTGCTATTATAGTTATTACTAGCGTTATATATGTGGTGGATGTATAACTTAGTGCAAGGTAACTTGATTATACAACTTATTATTTGTATGTAATTCTCTCTACTAATATTATTTATACCAAATCATGAACTCGTTGTTCATTACATAAATTTTGGACCATGATCTCATTAATCATTACGATACTTATTGACTATAAAAAGAATAAGCATATTGGAGATAAAAACCCGTGGGTAACCCGTGGGTACCCGCAAACCCGATGGGTACGGGTTTGGGCAAAATTTCAAACCCGTCATGGGTACGGGTTTTTTAATGGGTGTAAATATTTTTCACGGGTACGGGTTTGGGATAGCAAAACCCGGCGGGTTTGTACCCGTTGCCATCTCTATTGCAGGCTGCTCCAGCTCGTGAGGTTGGCAGTAGTGCTGGGAATATGGGTCGGCACGAGCACGACTTGAAAATAGGAGTCTAAATTACGGCCCGACACGAAATAATTTAGGCCGGACTAGCACGGCCCGAAGGCGGGTTTGGGCTGGGCCTCAATTTCCGACCCGTCGGGCCCCCGGCATGGCCCACATAGATAGGCCGGGCTTGGGTCGGCCCGGCCCAATTAAGCCCAATCTGTTTAATTTCTTTAATTTAGTAAGATATCGATTTTATATTGTTGTTATATTTAGAGTTTATGTGTCAAATGATGCTAGAATTGTTTAATATCTTTAATTTAGTAAGCTATTAACTTTATATGGTTGTAATATTTTGATTTTATGTGGTCAAATACACGGGCCGTGCTTGGGCCGGCACGGCCCAAAGAAGGCACGACGTGGTTTAGGGCCGGACTGGGCCCTGTTTTTACACTTCGGGCTGGCACGGCATGTCCCAAAAATCTTTTGGGCTTTGCTGACTCGTACCCGTTTAACATGAAGCATGATGGGCTTAGGCCGGGCTGGCCCGACCTGGCCTAATTCCCAGCACTAGTTGGCAGTGGCAGTGCCAGCGGTTCCGGATAAGAGGGGCACGTGCGCCAAAATTCAAAATTCCGGAGATGGCACGCGCCTAGCCCCACGTCGTCAGCCAGCTGAGAAGCCGGAGATCCAAAATCCCAGCCGACGGCGACGAGAGTATGCGTGACTATCCCATCCCTGGTCACCAAATCAGTTGTGAGAGGGCAGTCCAACCCCGCGGCTGGTGGGGGGACCACCTGCCAGCCATGATGCGTGACGCCACCATCACCACCACGCCACCCGTGGAGTCAGAACAGGGATCCTGACCAGCACACATGAGAATTGGCAGAGTGAAGGCTTGCTATTAGCCTGTCCTAGGCTGATTGAAGGCTAATACCATCACTAGCACGATGCAGGCCGCGAGCAGGACGACTGTGCGTAGATGCATTATGCATAGCAGTATGCATGGAGTCCCATTCAGTGATACATACACCCATGCATGCATTATGGTGCACGTTAGCTATACGACCTCTGCAGCTAGTAGCTACTTATATTCGCACTTTCCCAGCAATCATGCATGCATGGTCGGTCTCTTCATTCTCATCGCCTAGCTAGCTTATTGGCTGATCGCTGATCGGTATCTAGTAGTATCCACTGCCAGCTCGATTCGATAGCCTACCAGAGCACCACTTCTCGATCGACCGCTATTATGCTGGTTAGCAAAATGAATGATTAAACCAGCGTGCGTCGTGTGTCGTCATTGTTCTTTAACTGTTGTGGTCCAGATCGTCGCTTTGATACGGCTAATGTAATGTCTAGCACCAGTATTGTTTTTGAGAACCGGCTACTTTCACGTATCCTATCTAGTGGTTAACTGGAATGTTCCCGTATGTATTCTCTTCACATGCGTAGTACCACCAGTACGACTATATTCGTTGACCTACGTACGGATCAAGTGATGACCGACGCCAAGAGATCGGAAGATGTCGCGGCGGCGGCCTGTGGTAGATGGACGTGATGAATCATAATTCACAGCTTAGTTTGTTGATTAAAAGGAGTTACTTTCTCGTTAGCTCCTGCTCCTTATTTATGCATGGCCACGCACCAACAAGTCTCTAGTTTTTTTTTTTCATGGGCGTCATCGAAGGACACCAACTCCTCATCGGTTTAATTAAACAATTAAACGTGCCTAGTGAAACATGTGAATAGATGTGATTTTGTCGCAAAGAGAAGAACAATATATATATATATATATATTATATATATTACTGCACAGTACGATTTTATCACCATATGCTATATATATATGCTGATAGATGCACGGTGTGTATACGTTCTAGCTAGAGTCAAAACCACGTTTTCTGCTTAGGTTTATTGTTGTTGATGATGTGATGGTATGTACGTAGTTGGGTTTAGTAGTTGATAACCTCTCTACTACAGAGATGTCAACCTCCAATTAACAAGTAGCATTCGGGCATGCATATCCACGTGCCCGGCCCGATCGATGAATTGAATGACGCAAGCTATTTGGTAGATGTACGTGACACTACTGCGCGCGGTGTGGTTCATAATACGTTCGTTGGTTAACTAACCGACCCGGGCCCGTTGTTAGTTCTGCTTTACAACAACGGCGCGGCATGCTTGTTTGCATGTTCAGTGGTGATAGTTCCATCGCCGGCTCTTGTTGGCAGCTATACGACCCATGCATCACAGATTCACAGGACAGTTACACAGCTGATCCTGCATGTATATGTATATGGATGATGGTTTCACCAACTTTACAAATCCAAATGCGTATATGCAGATATCTTTTGGAAACGTCAATAACATATATAGCATCATACAAGTGCTCTGGATTCTGATTTTGTACGACCCCAAAAAAATCGGCACACATACACATTGTGTGTGATTATAGTGGCGGAGGTTTGCAAAATAGCCCATTTCTATTCTATTGTTTTCATAAAATAAATACACAACTGAGTTTTTTGAAGAAAGCATTCAGAATATAATAGAAGGTTGCAGTGGAAGATGTTAAGCATTCAGAACAGAAGGTTGCAGGGGATACCATATCTTTGAAGAAAGCATTCAGAACATAACCATATAGCACAGACTTGGTAGCACTACTATTTTGGTGCAATTTGCAGTGGCTACATACAACCTACAGGTTTCAGTCCCGACAACCAGATGTCTTATGTGATATGAAGGACTACCAAAAAGGTAAACAAACAATAGCGCCAAAAAAAATGTATATGAATTCATTTTGTTTGGGGTTTAGGGTTTAGGAGTTCTTCTAGGACTGCTTGGAAATCTGTAGGTAGCTTTGCATCAGCAATCTTCTTGCTAGCCTGCAAGTCAATGAGAACATTACCTCAAGTGTAAAAAAGAAAAGAGCAGCATCCACAATGGAAAAACAAAACTCCACAGATAATAGAGTAATAGGCATGGACAAAAAAAATATAGCAGCTGATAGAAGATTTGTCAGAAATGTAGCAAGATACTGTGGAATGCCACCATGCAAGAAGAGAAGCATGTTGTAATGTAAGAAATTTCCTGTTGTTACATACTTACATCAAAAGTCCATATAACTTTATGCGAAACTTAAATTTGTACAAAACCAAACACAACACTCAATAACTCCATTAACAGAGAGGGTAAATATCTGTATTGCTGATCTTTGTTTACCTTTGTCCATGTTCCAAAGACAAATATGAGCAATACAGATATTTACTCCATGTTTAAATCCATTGACAGTAAAAATCTGTATTGCAGGTTCCGCTTCAAAACACAGCACCCCAAAACCAGAACCAGCACGAGCGTTACATATCTTTGGCACAACAAAAAAGTAAGGGTGTGAACAGAGCACTAAAATAGTAAAAACAGTAGTATTAATAAAAATATATTAATAAAAGTCTTTCCGAGGGTCACAGAGAATAATAAAAACAATAAAACCTCGTTTATTTCCTTTCATTTTGAGGAATTGGAATCTTACTAATGAAATAGACTATTTTTTTAGAATGTGACATTCCATCACTTTCCAAAGTTATCATATAAGTTCATCTCAAATTCATAGGGTGGGAGATGAAAATTGATTCTATAGATTTACATGCTATTTTTTCGATGTACAACTTATAGCACACTCTTCTACTTGCTTCGCTATAACATGAATGTAGTATATAACTATCTCTCTCATATGCTTTAAGATAATATACAAATATATTACATATATAAATATATGAACTTATTTAGTTTTGTCTAAATTATAATTACTAAAATAGAATTAAATTCCAACGAAACAAACGGAGTCTAACGTTAATCGCCCACTCATGAGAGTTCAAGAAAGAAATTAGGTTCACAGAGTAGATCATACAAGAGAATCCAGGTGTCAAAGGGACTAGGGAGGGCCAATAATCCAATAGGTACCTCAGAGCTATAAAAAAAAGTTTAACATGACATCCAAGTTCTGTAGGCCTTCCAGCCATAATACCTTGACTACATGATAAGTGCATGGACAATGCAAGTTGCAACTTGCAAGCAACAAAATTATGTCGGGTCAGCCACACAAATTCCAATTGGCCACGACACAAATGTCTACCACATACACGCATCTAACCGATCCACTAACCAGAGACCACCGTGATTTGCATAAACAAATCAGACGCAAACAATCAACAAGAAATCCTAAGTGCTGATTATAAATGCCATCGAAACAATATATACCTAAAAAATGACAGGTACCAATAACGTAAGAAGAAAAAGGAGTATTCCTTGTCCTCAACGAGCGTACAAACAAGGCATTGGATGAGAGTAAAGTTAACGAAGGTTGGCTTCTAATACATCTTAGTGCTACATGCTATAGCAACTGTTTCAGATAGCTAAAATGTGTTTTGATATATGAGCAACATGGATGAAGCAAAAAAACATTCTAGTCGACGTTTGAACTAACTTGACAAATCTTTGAAAGTTGATGTATGTTATTTGAAAGTTGATGTATGTTGCTCACCTGGAAGTAAGGAGGCGACACTCTGGGAGGTCATACCAGGAGGGGAGCTCGATGGCTCTGCACCCATCTGGAGAGGTAGATTAGCGGACATCACTTTAATATAGGGCATCACGCTAGGTGGGCACCGCCGATGGCAAGGATCTCCATCCATGGAAGGATGGCGCCGAGGATGGAAGGGGCCGATGGTGAGGCTTGGATTTTGCGCGGATTCCTTCCAGGGGTGATTCCTTCCATGGCCGAGGCTGCGGATTTGGGCGTGTCTTCCTTGCGTAGATTTGGGTGAGCCGTGGATTGCGGTGACACAGTTGCGGATTTGGGCGAGGATGAGGGGTGGATGGGGTGCATTCCTTGCGCGTCCCATGGTGCAGGGCTAAATGTGAGAGGTGCTATAGATTTGAGAGAGGCCGAGACGTGGATGGCGTGCGTTCCTTGCATATGCGCGCCCCATGGTGCAGGGGTAGAGGGGAGAGGGGATAGAATGGGAGAGGGGCTCCATGGTCGAGGCGTTCCTTGCGCTTGCGTGGCCCACGGTGCAGGGGCAGAAGGAGAGAGGGACAGGGGCAGAACCATGGTTCACGCACGGTCTACATTAGAGCCTTATAGAGTACTAGCTGAGTACCCGTGTGTTGCAACGGGAATATATAATAACAGTATACTACGATAACTTATATACAAAATATGTGTTATACCGTTATGAGAAAATGTTTTATAATCAATTTGTGATTGTTGCCATACATATATTTTGTTATTTTAATCTATCTGTTTCACCACTACATTGCAACCATCAGTATCATGCAGACTTCGATATATGTCACGATTTGCATGGTCTCATCATTGAAGAGCACGTTCCACATATGCAGGAAGAAATTCCTCCGTACATCGTTAGTCATTAGACACGTACCACCATACGCTTTTGCTTAAATAAAAAGGCAAGTGTGTGTGTTTACGAAGAGAATTAAAGGCAAGTCGGCACAAAAGCTACCCCAACGGTGGCGAGGATGACGAACTGGTCATTATTGTCGGTCCTCCTCTGTGTCACCTCCTGCGTCGTCAAGATGACGCCACGGTCCTCGATATAGTAGTCGTCGAACGCGCGCGACATACCGCGTACTGATGACTCTTGGTTGGGCTATAAAACGAAATGCACCCTATGCTCATCAACAAGGTAGTACCCCTGGCCGTTGCACTACCAGATGCGCTACTCCTCTACATACATCATGTTCAACGACACTCACACAACGTCAGCAACGGCCATCGTCCCAACGCACAAGAATTCATGGCCGGTTAGTAGCGACTTACGTGGCAGATTGGGCTTCAGGTGGACGATGAGCTGGACGACATGATGGCGTTATCGTCAAATGCGATGCCCAGAACAACCCGAGAGTCGCCGACGTTGGCGACGATCATGAGGTCCCCCTGCTTGATGATGGACAGCGCGGAGCAGTCGCTCTGCACCGCGTCCAAGCGGCGGCTGCGCCGGAGCTTGTCGTACATAGCGGCACATGCAGCCACGTAGGACTGTTTCTAGAGGTCGAACTGGTAGTCGCCAACTTTCTTCTCGTCGTCGATGAGCGACCTCAACGCGAGTGCCTCCTGCTAATGGTGTTTGTTTGGGGTTTTCAAGTAAGAAATATGGATTCATGTTTGGCATTGGTTTATAAAAATGACTCACAAGTCAGATCCATGGAAAAAAATTTTATGAAGAATAAATGTCACGCATGCAAAAAAAGAATTTAAGTTGAAAACATTATTCAAACAAAAGAAATTGCATGCAAGGTTTTTTTAAATACTACTCCCTCCATCCAAAAATATAATTCAAGAATTTCGGTGATACTTATCTACTACTACGCATTGTGCAAGGGTAGCAGGTGAGCTTGGGGAGAGATGTAGTAGATATGTTTTCTGTTATAGGTGTAGACATAAACATGCATGTGGTGTAGCGGGGAATGAGAATGGGAATGAACTTTGCAGGGAGGGGAAATGAGAATGATAGATATAAAATAGTTGTAGAACATGGGAATGGACTATGCGTGGGGAGGAGGGAATCAGAAAGGCAGAACAGGAATGGTGGCAGAACACGGAATGGGCAGAACACGGAATGACCGACTACTATTGTAGTCTTAATAAGTAGTAGAGACTAGAGATTAGAACATTAAGTGATCCCACTGATTTCTCTATATGTACTCCTAAGAAGCGTTGAATGTGTGGCATGGTCAAATATAAGGACCAACAATTTGTATAACCGAATCTATCCATCATGATTTAAGTTCCTACTACATTTAGCACGAGTAGTAGTATTTTACTATATTTTTTCTCCATCCTAAATTATAACTTGTCTGATTTTTTCAACCCTAACTCTGAACACTCGTTTTATTTAAAAAATTTGACCACAAACAAATAAAGCCATTATGTTTTATTTATTATCAAATACATTTTATATGTGACTTAAAATGTTTTATTTTTAATAATCTTTTTAAATAAGATGAATGGTGAATTTTGAAGTTTAAAAAGTCAAACGAATTATATTTTAAAACTTTTAAAACAGAGGAAGTATCTGATTTCATTGGTCTTAGTACGTGACACCATGGCGCCACTTCAATAAATATCTGTAATACCCACTTTGTAAGAAAATCTAAAAGGAGAAAATTATGTTCCTTTATATACATGTGTGACATGTCTATTTGTTATTTCATTTGTTATTTCATGTGAACACCTTATTTGTAAACAGAGGATTGATAAAAGTCGTTAATGGTGCATCATGCTGAGGTTTCATTGTGTGTGCATTTTCTTTTTTTTTTGACAATGTGACAATAATGTAGAAATGAATATGACAACACCTAAATTAGAATTTGAACCCTAAAGGGAATTCTAGAAATGTGGAGAAGAGAAAAGGATAAAGGATATGAATAAATAAATAATATATGTAAATAAATACCTCCAGAATTAGTATCTCTAAAGGTTGCAAGTATAAATTATAATAATGGGTCACAAGGGTTTGAATTAAATTTGAATTTAAAGTGAAATTTGAAAATGGAGAAAAGAAAGTGGGAAAATAAAAAAAGAAAAGGTCAAAACACCGTTTAGGGCCAGCTCCTAACCATTTCAGCCCATTGCTCCTTTAACACCCGCGCGGCCCAACCTTCCCCTGTGCGCACGCATTGGCAGGCGGGCCCGGGTCAACAGACGCTGCACGCGTGAGCTAGTTCTACGTTGCGGGGTCCGGTCGTCAATGGCCGAGTGTTCTCCCCGCGCCTGGCGCTAAGTCACTGACGCATGGGCCGACTCTATCAACTTCTCTCAACAGAACCGACCGCACCCACCGCTGCGGTTTGCGCCGGCAATCCTGCACCGGTCATTTCCCTCGCGACTAGATAATGGGGGGGGGAGAAAGATTCCTGGGCCACGCTCGCCACACCATCCCGCACTACCTTTTTACACCGAGACCAGAACATCACCAATAACTCCGCCGCGACGAACCAAGTGTAGCCGGAGAGAGAGAGCGCCGCCATCCACATCTGCCGCCGGTCCGACCTCGAGTAGCGGGTCGAGAAGGAGTGCGAACCCGGGAATTACTGGTTTGTCGATTGCGTAGGCTCTGGTGCGAGCAAGTTCTCGGCAATTGCTCATCGGAACAACGCTCGGCCGCAAGATCCGCCATCCACCACTGTCGCCTTTGCCGTGTCATTGCCGTTGGTATGGGCCTCTCTGCATTTCTGCCATCGCCTCGTAAACGTTTAGCACTCCGACTGAAGCGTAAGACGTCTGGAGCATCGGTGGGCTTAGCTCCGATGGCGCTCTGCCGTGGGGATCCTAGTGCCGCCGTCTATGCGGTCTGGAGGTGGGGGACGACGTGGCTACCGTCACTCGGTTGATGAACGACTGTGATTAGAACATGAAGATACCCCTTCACTAGATAGATCTGGTCCATTGGATCGTAATCGAATGACTTAGATTAGATCGGGATGTAAGCGCCCTTCATCCGTTGATCACCGATCTAACGTCCTTAGGCACTCGCTGAGTCACTTAAACCCAAATCTATTGTGATGCGTCTGTTTTGGATCGGACGGCTCACGGGAGCCGATACCGCTTCGCTGGCTGAATTGCAAAAGAGCCCTTCGGCTATTAGAGAACTAACCCGCCATCCAGAGGGTATTATTCACTGAGTCTGGTATAAATTACCTGCTAGCCCCTACATTTTCTAGATATTGAGGCCCAGTCCTGAGGATAATAAAAACCGAGAAATAAATATGGAAATGGGTTTTTAGTGCAAAATAAATTCTAGGAACTTGGAAAATTCATATCTAGGTCATTTTTAATCCAAATTGGTCCATTCCAGTTCCTAAATTTTTGTAGTATTATTGTCTATCCATTTGTGTCACTATTTTGACATGAATGACACATTAAAATTTATCTAGTACTTAATCTTGTATTAAATACATAAAACCTTGGAAAATTCATAACCTAAAATCTATAACCCCGAATTTAATGATTCCAGTTCCTCTTATCTTATTTTAGTGTCTAGATTATTACTATGTATTTTATTTACATGTTTGATGTGATGTTAATTTTTGTTATACTATGTATGTATTGTGTTGATGCGAGTAGACGAGCAAGCTACAGAGGATCCTGAAGTTCAGCTGGTAGAGACTGCTGAGCAGGAGCTCGTTGAAGGCAAGTTGTGCCCTTGATCACTTCTTTTACCCATTCATGTTCTTATTAATCATAATGATCTGCATAGGTTAATTTTGATGGGACCCAATAGGTTATCCTAGATTGGACTATCTTTATACCTTGTTCACCACTGGTTTCACTACTAAATTTTTGGGTAGTACATGTTATTGCTTTATGTGGCTTTGGGTATAGAGATATTCATCACTCATTATTATACTTTTATTATTTGTTTAT
This sequence comes from Zea mays, assembly GCF_902167145.1. NCBI lineage: Eukaryota > Viridiplantae > Streptophyta > Magnoliopsida > Poales > Poaceae > Zea > Zea mays. The sequence goes on along the minus strand of NC_050100.1, from coordinate 23,348,627 downwards.
TCTTTACTGTTCATGATAAGATCATTATGTTAATGGGAACACGGAGAACCACCCGGGAAAACAGTGCTACCACAAGGGTTTAAAGGGACGCCCTTGGCTGATTAACTAGGAAAGCTAGTGAATGGCTACCTTACCCGAAAGGGGCAAGGGCAGTAGTGGAGTGGTCAGTGTAGGGAGGTCCTTGGGTTGATTTTGCTGCGATGACGGTCAGACGAGGGATTCCTGCACTGGAGCTTCCTATAAACTGTAGCGGGTAGTCTGAAGCTAATGGAACTTTGTAAAGGCCTCATAGTGGTACCCTGCCTCGCTTCCTTGGTAGAGGTGTATGGGGTCTGATCAACTCCGTGGCAAATGGATAACACGACTTGTGGGAAAAGATGCGCAACCTCTACAGAGTGTAAAACTGGTATACTAGTCGTGCTCACGGTCATGAGCGGCTCGGACACTCACATGATTAATTTATGGAACTTAAACTTAATTTGTCATCTCATTGCATCTGGGATTATTTTATTATTACTTTTATTTATTATTTCTATGGTTCGGTATTTACTTACACTTAGTAACTGCTAATAAAATTTTGACCAACATATAAAAGCAATGCTCAGCTTCAACCTTTATTTCATTAATCAGCCTTACACTTCATGAACTCCCACCTTTGGTGAGTTCATGCCACATTATTCCCCACAACTTGTTGAGCGATGAACATGTGTGAGCTCACCCTTGCTATCTCACACCCCCCACAGGAGAAGAACAGGTGGTCGAAGAGGAGCCGCCTAACTCTGAGGCATTCGACTTGATCTAGGTGGCATCTCCCAGTCAGCTTTCTGGCGCCAAGGATAGATTTTAGTTCCTGCTATATTCATCTTTTATTTTGTAAGACTTCCGCTATGTAATAAGTACTCTGATTTTATTGTGACATTTATCTCTATACACTCTGTTATTATATATGTTGTCTCCTTTGGCGCATGTATGAGATGCACCCGGCTTTGTTCCATAAAGCCCAGGTGTGACAGAAGTGGTATCAGAGGAAATGTTGACTGTAGGACGAAACCTAGATAGAAATGGACAAAACCCTTTTCTACTTACCTTACTCTGATTCATTATATACTCATCTCATCTTGCTCTTGTCTCACCTTTTGCTTTTCTATTCTGATTACTCTTATCTTTTCTATTCTAAGACATGATGGATTTCACACCTTGGAATCCTATAGCTATGATCTTTTTAAGAGATAGGGAACCTAAGACGAAATTAAAACTATTTTCTTTATTTAAAAATGTTGATTGATTGTTCTGACGATAAATGTCTGATTTGCTTCTTTGATTGATTGAAATATTGTATATGGACATCTTAGCATGTACCACCATAAGATATTGAGTTAGTTTTAGTAGGTAAAACATTAATCTGCTTAGCTAATAAATCCCCACAAAGTAACATGATTCGTAATTACTGCCTTGTCTACTATTCTCTTACCATATGTATCTAACTCAGATGGTCAATACCAGGCGGGGTGGTGGAATTGATTTGCCTCCTAATCGACACACTCGGTGGATATTTAGACAACCCCAGCCACAACCAGTAGAGATGAATCCTCCTAATTGAAAGTTCCCTTTGACCTAGGAACAGGATCTGGATGTCGCCTAGAGGGGGGGTGAATAGGCGAATAAAACTTATCACTATAAAACTTAAATTCTTACTCTACTCGAAGACTTAGTACGCAGTGGAGTGAGAAGACCCTTCGAGTAGGTTGCAGCGAAATAGAAGATCCTGTCTCAAAATGTCCTGCACTTCAAATAAAGCTTACACCACAGATAAGTGTTGAAGTACAAATATAAAAGCGAGTAAGACAGAGAGTCAGGATACAATACAGAATAGAGCACACAGACGCAAGGATTTATCGCGAGGTTCGGCCAAGCCTGAAATGCTTGCCTAGTCCTCATTGGAGTTAGCCACACCTGGGCTTGGAGTCTATTTCAACTCCTTCCTCCGTTTGCTCAGATCTGTCAGTATGACAGATAGAGCCTTTCACTATTGAGTTGGGTTACAACAAAACCGCGGCTGCTTACAAACTTCTTGACAGCACCCCGGCAGAGTAACACTACGCTCAAGACCTTGCTCTTGCTCTTAGCAGCACTTCTCCTCTCTCTAAAGGCTTATAGCTTTGCCTTCTACACAAACTAGAGAGATACACACAAGAGGGAGAGTGAGAATTGATTCGAGTGATGTCTACACTTGTTGGCTGCTCTTTTTTTTTTTGCTTGAGGCGCCTAGGGGTCCCTTTTATAGGCACAAGGGGCCTAGGAGCCGTTGGAAGCAATCCAGGAAGGCAATCCTTGCCTTCAGTTGGGTGGCGCACCGGACAGTCCGGTGCACCACCGAACACTGTCCGGTGCCCGATTTCCTTCCATAACCGGCGCAGACGACCATTGCAGTCTTGGAGCCGTTGGCTGTCCGGTGCACACCGGACAGTCCGGTGCCCCTATCTGACCGTTGGCTCGGCCACGCGTCACGCGCGGATTGCGCGGCCGATCGTTGGCCCAGCCGACCGTTGGCTCACCGGACAGTCCGGTGCACCACCGGATAGTCCGGTGAATTATAGTCGTACGTCGCCAGACTTCTCCCGAGAGCGGCCTGTTCACCGGAGTTCAACCTAGCGCACCGGACACTGTCCGGTGCACCACCGGACAGTCCGGTGTGCCAGACTGAGCTGAGTCTTGGCTGTACACAGCCAAGCCTTTTGCACCTCTTTCCTTTTCTTCTTCCTTCTGTTTCTAACACTTAGACAAGTATATTAGTACACAAAACCAATGTACTAAGTCTAGAAACATACCTTCTCTTTATTATTACATCTATAGCATTTGACATGCTTGAGCTTTGATGTTGGACTCATAAATCATCAAGTCAGCTTGACTTGATCTAGATTGACATTTCTTAGCTCCAACACCCTGCAAAGGTCACATAGAACATCTCCAAACATAGGAACAACCCAAACTAAAGATCAAGGTGAACTTAGCTCTTTTGGGCTGCTTCCAGTTCTGGTTTTGACACTTGTTCTCCTTCTAGTGACCTTGATCTCCTTCTTAGAGCTTGATCTTGAGCCTTATGACTTACACCACATAACTGTAGTTGTTACCTCATTGGTTGTAAGTCACGTCCTTGTGTAGTGATCCTTGATGTGCCGTAGCTGTTCTCAACTCGATCACCCTTGACTTTGCAAGCCTTCTTCTTCACCCTTGGCTTTGGGTTCCTCAGTCTCCTTGACCTTCTCCTGTGCACTTGGTACCTCGAAGCTCTTCTTGCCTCCGTCCTTGGCTTGATCAGTTGTCTCCGAGCTACGCACCCGAGTATCACTTTTGTAATGTCCATCTTACTTGTGATGCCCATTATCTATCATCATCTAGTCCTTGGACCATCACACTTGTTCACTTGTGTTGAACCCTGTTAGCTTTACATTAAGCACCTGTTCAACACTTAGCACACTTGTTAGTCCTTTAATTGAGTTGTCATCCAAACACCAAAACCCACAAGAGAGCTTTCAATCTCCCCCTTTTTGGTGATTGATGGCAACACAATTAAAGCTTACATAAGAGTGAAATTTAAAGCACAAATTGAGTTCTAAGATTGTAGAATGCTCCCCCTAAATATGTGCTTGCATTAAAAACTTAGCTTTGGCCTTAAATGCCAAAATGCACATACTTAGGCTAAATCGAAACATTGCTACACCTTAGCACATGTGGGATGCATTGTGTCAAGGATCAAACCATGATGCGTATAACACACAAATGCACAGAATCAGAGTTAAACACCACTCACTTAAGTGGATATATCACAGGAATATCAACCTACCACTATTCACCATTAAGATACCAATTTAAACTAAGATACCAATTTAAAGCAATCTTAAAGCACCTTAAATCTTTAAAGCACCATTAACCACATGACTATCTATTACACTATAGAAGCCAATTAATTCATAGCAGCGGAAACACTAAACACTAGTCCATATGATGCAACACATATAATACTGCAAGAAGCATATGATAAGACTTATCAATAACACACTAACAATGCTCAAACTGACACATCACCCCTTAGGATAAGCTTTCCTCTCAGGTTGAGATAAGCTTTAATGCACAAATTCTCCCCCTTTGACATCAAACACCAAAACCATATTCAAGCAAGAACATAGGATGATGTCAAGGGACAGCAGGGTGTTAAGGAGGAGAGACACATTATCAACACTCCCCCTTATTCATTAAACATATGCACCAGAGATATTAAGATACATTTATGCATAATATCAAAAGATGTCAATTGAAGCAAACTATCATGGATACCAATTGAAAGGTCATTTATTATCATAGCTCCATGATATTTAAGGATAAGCATCTATTATCACCAGATATTATAGAGCATGAGCAATCTAAAAATATGCAATTACTCATGACTTAAGATACCAATTTCTTGACTTACAGAGGTACCCAAGTCCTGATTGCTCCATTTCTTGCTCATCTTCTCTTTTCCACCTAGAGACTATATAAGATCGCTCAAGAAACAGTTAGTCTCAAAAGACACAAGTTATGTGTGCTCCCCCTCAAGTTGTGCATCAAGTATTTGAATGACTTGCACTTTGCACATTCTAGCTTCCTCAGAACTAGAGGGGATCACAACATACCTTGGTCAAGGCATACTCTATCACTTTCATCGCACAGAGATACCAATTTGAATATCAAGTGAAAGATTGACTTAATCCAACAATGCATGCCTCAAGAAGTATAACATTTTACGAGCAACCTAGACATGCTTCATACTTGACAATCATTGCACCACATATACCAATTGAAAAACAACACGATCATGCATATAAAGCGCAATGTCTAAGCACATCATAATTAAGAAGGTTCCTTAGATACACCAAAAGAATCAACATTATAAAGTAAGGAGCACCTAAGCCAAGATACTACCAATTCAGAGGCAAGACCATAGCTGTGATCACAATTAATGGAACTTCAAGATATTCAATGAAATTGCATAGTTCCATTCTCCATACCTTTGCCTTTTCCTGAATTGCTATGAGAGCACCAGTTGTCACTAATTGAGGGCTCCTTTAGTTCATGCACCTTATAGCTCAAAAGAGTGCATTAGAGGCACAACATGGAGTTGGTATTCACACAATACCAGACTAGAGTAATCGTGTGAACATTAACTAAACAAAATATCATATTTGCACATAGGTTAATTATTAAAACCATATAGCATAACTCACAAAGGAATACATGTTTATTCACGAACACGAAAAGAGTTAATCATGGTGGATATATCTAATGAAAAACTACCCATTAAATGATTCAAGAGACAAAACCTCTAAAGCATACAATCATGATTAAGCACGCATGGTTACGATCTTGGAAATCACTAATCATTGATTGAAAGGTACTCAACACAGGCAATCAAGAGGCATAACTACTCCAAGGACAGGTAGCACAACAATCAGTTTTAAGAGCAATACTGATTATCAACAAAGTACTTAAGATACAAGGGTACCATCCTATGGAGAGCAAGTTGAAGAATCTCATCAAGGTCCTTTGTTTGATTCACCAATAATGATTAAGGACCTATTCACCTTTTTTCACTTGAGATGAACATGAGATTAGTGTCTCACAATAATTCAACCTTGGGTCAATAAACACCAAAACAATTAACAGCTTAAGCATAGAGTTTTAGATAACCGTCTTAAGCTCTCCCATGGTCTCTAGTCCATCTCAAGGCACCTGCATGGTCTAGTTAGCACAATTTGGTACCCATCTCGGGATGGGTCCATGACGTTCAACCAAAAGTGCCTTTGGTACCCAAATAGTCTTTGTGCTAGTTCTAGGTGATCTCGTTATAGATCTAGCACAAGTGTATGATTTGGGTCTCCTAAGCGAATAAGATTGAGACAAATTTACTTGCTTAGGAACCTCACCTTTATTACATACCTTGGATAGATGACCCTGCTCACCACACTTGTAGCAGAAGCGTCGCTCAACGTGACATGATGCTTGCTGTTTGTCATTTTCCTTGGTGAGAGTCATCTTGGAGACTGCACATGCTTGATCCGTCAATAGAGGACAAGAAGTGATCGTGTGGTTCTTGTCATTGCATCCGAAGCATCTCCTTATCCCTTCACCCTTGTTGGTGTATGGACATGACGCAATGAGGTGTCCTGACTTGTTGCACTTAAAGCACCTCCTTTTCCCTTTTCTCTTTTTGTTCTTGGATGACATAGAGAAAAGGTCAGTGCAAACAACATGATTAATTGAATCTTTACCTTTTTCCAAGCTCATGTTGATTTCTTCATCTTTAGGAACATTCTTCTTATTGAGCTTAACACTTGCTGCAGTTTTTCCTTTCTCAAGCTTCTTCACCACGCGCCCGTGGATATCTTGAGAGAGTTGAGCAATGCGTCTTCTCCTTAGTTGTCTTTGCTTCTTGTTCCCACACAATTTCTTTTGTGATCCTGCAACTTTTTGCTCATTTAAACACTCGCTTCCTTTTGAGTGACAGGGGTTAGCACATGGTGACAGATTATCCAAATGTGCACATTTACAAGAATGAGGTTCACTTGAGTTAACACTAGTAATTACTATTTCATGAGCAATATCAAGCATGATATGGTCATCATCTAATTTATTATGAGAAAATGATAACATATCATATTCTTCACCTAGAGCAAGTTTTTCTAAGTTTATCATTTTGACTTGACTCCTAAGCATGGCATTTTCCATTTTAAGTTGAGCAACACAAGATAAAGCATCATCATTATTTCTTTGCTCAAATAAAATTGAATCATACCATTGGACCAAATCATCGTGAGAGCACTTTAGCTCCTCATGTTCTGTGGTCATCTTCTCCAGGCTGTTGTTTGTTTTGATGAGTGTCTCCTTTAGCCTGAGAAGTGTCTCGCCTTGTTCCTTGTTCCTTCTCAACAGTTTAACCAAGAGCGCTTTGTCCTCTTTGTTGAGATGGATGTAGAAACGGCGAATCTCCTCTTCTTCCACATCGTCGGTCTCATTTTCCTTGTCATCAATGTTAGTGGAAGCAATACAGGAAAATGCACCTTGTGGTGATGAAGATTCATCCTCGCTATCATCCTCATATTCCTCCTCATCATGGCTTTCGTCTCCACTGTCATTGTTAGCAATAAAACATTCATTACTAGTGGAGAACAAACCTGTTGACGAGGTGGATTCATCGTTTGGTGCCCATCGTTCTTGTTGTTCTCCCTTTGAAAGGTTAGCATCACAAGCAATATAGGGAGTAGGAGCAGTACAATTTGCCACAAAATATTTTACTTTAATTCTATTCCATAAATCATGAGCATCAACAAATAAATCATTATCACTACTCATGATGGCAAAATAGGCATCTCTAGAAAGAGAATCAACTAAGATGTTGCAAGCATGGTGATTTAGAGATAGACATCTTAGTTCATCATTAGAAGGATTTTTACTAACATTAGAGGGAAAAATACTTCTACTAAAGACCTGTCTCAAATCAGGATCAACACTCATGAAAGCATTATAAATAGAGACAGACCAAGACTTGTAATTAGAGCCATCGCCTAAAAGAAGTTCTACAGTTACCTCTTGTGACGACATCGTCATCTCCGGACGGCTAAGCCCACACTGGAGAGGCCTAGCTTTGATACCAATTGAAAGTTCCCTTTGACCTGGGAACAGGATCTGGATGTCGCTAGAGGGGGGTGAATAGGCGAATAAAACTTATCACTATAAAACTTAAATTCTTACTCTACTCCAAGACTTAGTACGCAGTGGAGTGAGAAGACCCTTCGAGTAGGTTGCAGCGGAATAGAAGATCCTGTCTCAAAATGTCCTGCACTTCAAATAAAGCTTACACCACAGATAAGTGTTGAAGTGCAGATATAAAAGCGAGTAAGACAGAGAGTCAGGATACAATACAGAATAGAGCACACAGACGCAAGGATTTATCCCGAGGTTCGGCCAAGACTGAAATGCTTGCCTAGTCCTCGTTGGAGTTAGCCACACCTGGGCTTGGAGTCTATTTCAACTCCTTCCTCCGTTTGCTCAGATCTGTCAGTATGACAGATAGAGCCTTTCACTATTGAGTTGGGTTACAACAAAACCGCGGCTGCTTACAAACTTCTTGACAGCACCCCGACAGAGTAACACTACGCTCAAGACCTTGCTCTTGCTCTTAGCAGCACTTCTCCTCTCTCTAAAGGCTTATAGCTTTGCCTTCTACACAAACTAGAGAGATACACACAAGAGGGAGAGTGAGAATTGATTCGAGTGATGTCTACACTTGTTGGCTGCTCTTTTTTTTTGCTTGAGGCGCCTAGGGGTCCCTTTTATAGGCACAAGGGGCCTAGGAGCCGTGGGAAGCAATCCAGGAAGGCAATCCTTGCCTTCAGTTGGGTGGCGCACCGGACAGTCCGGTGCACCACCGGACACTGTCCGGTGCCCGATTTCCTTCCATAACCGGCGCAGACGACCGTTGCAGTCTTGGAGCCGTTGGCTGTCTGGTGCACACCGGACAGTCCGGTGCCCCTATCTGACCGTTGGCTCGGCCACGCGTCACGCGCGGATTGCGCAGCCGACCGTTGGCCCAGCCGACCGTTGGCTCACCGGACAGTCCGGTGCACCACCGGATAGTCCGGTGAATTATAGCCGTACGTCGCCAGACTTCTCCCGAGAGCGGCCTGTTCACCGGAGTTCAACCTGGCGCACCGGACATTGTCCGGTGCACCACCGGACAGTCCGGTGTGCCAGACTGAGCTGAGTCTTGGCTGTACACAACCAAGCCTTTTGCACCTCTTTCCTTTTCTTCTTCCTTCTGTTTCTAACACTTAGACAAGTATATTAGTACACAAAACCAATGTACTAAGTCTAGAAACATACCTTCTCTTTATTATTACATCTATAGCATTTGACATGCTTGAGCTTTGATGTTGGACTCATAAATCATCAAGTCAGCTTGACTTGATCTAGATTGACATTTCTTAGCTCCAACACCCTGCAAAGGTCACATAGAACATCTCCAAACATAGGAACAACCCAAACTAAAGATCAAGGTGAACTTAGCTCTTTTGGGCTGCTTCCAGTTCTGGTTTTGACACTTGTTCTCCTTCTAGTGACCTTGATCTCCTTCTTAGAGCTTGATCTTGAGCCTTATGACTTACACCACATAACTGTAGTTGTTACCTCATTGGTTGTAAGTCACGTCCTTGTGTAGTGATCCTTGATGTGCCGTAGCTGTTCTCAACTCGATCACCCTTGACTTTGCAAGCCTTCTTCTTCACCCTTGGCTTTGGGTTCCTTAGTCTCCTTGACCTTCTCCTGTGCACTTGGTACCTCGAAGCTCTTCTTGCCTCCGTCCTTGGCTTGATCAGTTGTCTCCGAGCTACGCACCCGAGTATCACTTTTGTAATGTCCATCTTACTTGTGATGCCCATTATCTATCATCATCTAGTCCTTGGACCATCACACTTGTTCACTTGTGTTGAACCCTGTTAGCTTTACATTAAGCACCTGTTCAACACTTAGCACACTTGTTAGTCCTTTAATTGAGTTGTCATCCAAACACCAAAACCCACAAGAGAGCTTTCACTAATCCCTCACCAGGCGAAGTTGACCCACTGGTTGCAGCTCAAATGAGGATGATGCAACAAATGGCTGACACCATGGCGGATATGAGCGCACATATGCAGCAGGAATGCTAGGAGATGCACCAGGAACGAGAAGAGATACGCCAGGAGTTGCGCCAGGAGCGAGAAGAAATACGCCAGGAGAGAAGGGCGCAACAGCAGCCGCAACAACAATTCCAGCAACAGCAACAACAGCAACAAGTACCATTGCCTCCACCACCACCACCAGTTCCACCTCGTGATAAGCACCGGGAATTTATGAGCCATAAGCCACCGACCTTCGCCAGCTCGCCAGATCCACTAGATGCAGATGATTGGCTGAAAGCAATTGAGAAGATGCTCAACATTGCCCAATGCTCAGACAGGGAGAAAGCTCTCTATGCCTCTGGTCGTCTGACAGGTCCTGCTGCTGACTAGTGGGATTCTTATACTGCTACCCATGATGCTGCTGATACTCTTACTTGGGTGGAATTCAATACACAATTCAGAAACTACCACATTCTAGCTGGATTGATGAAGATCAAGAAGGAGTTTCTATCATTGAAGCAAGGCAACATGTCTATCAACGAGTATAGGGATAAATTCATTCAGCTATCGAGATATGCTCCGGATGAGGTTGCTGAGGATGAGAGGAAGCAGGAACATTTTATTGAAGGACTTAATGGACCCCTACAGCATGCACTGGTTGCACACACATTTCCATCATTTCAGAGGCTGCTGGATAAGGCTCTTGCTATTGAACACAAGCGTGTTCAACTGGGAGACTTGAAAAGGAAGGCTATCTCACAAGGACAGGGTAGCAGCAGTGTTCGTCCCCACTATGTTTCGCCACAGGGTACACCTACTCGTCCAGGAGGAGGACCACGCCCAGCTCAGTATGCTCCGCAGGGGTCTCCACGGACACCTCCTACTCGTCAGGCTACTCCCACTAGCACCCCGACAAGGTCTGCAGGATAGAATACCGACCCTACATGCTTCAAGTGCAGTCAGATTGGGCACTATGCTAATGCTTGTCCGATGGGGAATTACGATACACCAGCTAAGAACAAGCAACAGACTCCTAGCAAGGGATATTCTATAGCCAGGGCTAATCAAGTCAGCATCGATGATACTCCTAATGGTGCTGACATCGTGCTTGGTATGTTTTAAATTAATGCCATTCCTGCAACAATATTATTTGATTCTGGTGCTACACATTCATTCATGTCTGCTCGATATGCCAACACCAATGAGATACCCCTGCTAAATATGAGAAAACCAATGATAATAATCACACCTAAAGGGCCTATTGAGGCAAATCAAATGACATGTAGATTGACATTAACAATTATGGGAAGATAATTTGGAGCTACAGCTATAATATTAGAGGCCAGCAGTATATATCTAATTCTTGGTATGTCATGGTTAAGGAAGGCAAATGCCATTATAGCATGTGGTAGAGGTACTATAGAACTCACTAGCCCTAAAGGAGAAACGTTTCAAGTTCAAATTGCAGTAACCACCTCTTCCAAACGGGTGATATACTTTATAGCTGAGGAGTTTGTTGGTGACAACATCCGTGTGGTTAGAGATTTTTTGGATGTCTTTCCAGAGGAGTTACTAGGGATGCCACCAGATAGGGAAGTTGAGTTTGTCATTGATCTCTTACATGGGACTGCTCCTATTTCTAAGCGACCATACATGATGTCTGTAGAAGAATTAAAGGAACTTAAGAAGCAGTTAACTGAGTTACAAGAGGCTGGATACATTCGTCCGAGTTCCTCACCTTGGGGAGCACCGGTATTGTTTGTACAGAAGAAGGATGGATCACAGCGGATGTGTGTGGATTATAGATCACTTAATGATGTTACTGTGAAGAACAAGTATCCATTACCCCGTACTGAGGATTTATTCAATCAGATGAGAGGTGCTAGGGTATTCTCAAAGATTGATCTCTGATCAGGATACCATCAAATGAAGATTAGACCATTGGATATTCCTAAGACGGCTTTCTCAACCCGATATAGATTATATGAGTTCACTGTTATGTCATTTCGACTAACTAATGCACCAGCTTATTTTATGAATTTGATTAATAAGGTGTTTATGGAGTATTTGGACAGATTCATCGTGGTGTTCATCGACGATATTCTTATCTATTCTAAGAGCGAAGGTGATCATGAAGAACATCTGAGGTTGGTGCTATAGAAGCTACGAGATAATCAACTTTACGACAAGTTTAGCAAGTGCGAGTTTTGGATTAACAAGGTGCCATTCCCTGGACATATTATTTCTAATGGAGGAATAACAGTGGATCCTACTAAGGTCAAGGAGGTTATGGAGTGGAGAGTGCCCACTACCGTCAGTGAGATTCGGAGTTTCTTGGGGCTCGCAGGATATTATCGGAGATTTATTGAAGGGTTCTCTAAGATTGCCAAGCCTATGACCTCGCTTTTGTAGAAAGGAAGAGAATTCAAGTGGGATGAGAAATGCCAAGACAGCTTCGATCAATTGAAGAAGAGATTGATGTCACCACCAGTGTTGATTATGCCAGATCTACAGAAGGGATTCGACATTTATTGTGATGCATGTGGCCAAGGACTAGGATGTGTGCTCATGCAAGAAGGACATGTAATCGCCTATGCGTCTCGCCAGTTGCGGAAACATGAATTGAACTACCCCACTCATGACTTAGAACTGGCAGCCGTTGTGCATGCGCTTAAGATTTGGAGACACTACATTATGGGAACTAAGTGCCAAGTATACACGGATCATAAGAGTTTGAAGTACATATTCACTCAGAAGGATCTCAACCTTAGGCAACACTGTTGGTTGGAGCTTATTAAGGATTATGATTTGGAGATTCACTATCACCCGAGCAAGGTGAATTTGGTTGCAGATGCCTTGAGTCGGAAGGAGAACGTTCACCCCGCTATTGTTGTCCAGCTACCCGATGAATTAGCAAAAGATTTTGAGAGGCTCAACTTGGGAATTGTTACACACACTGAAGGAGTCACCATTGAATTGGAACCTACCTTGGAGCAAGAGATTCGTAAAGGTCAAATTGGTGATGCTAAAATTCAAGAGATTAAGGATCTGATTACGGAAGGTAGAGTTCCAGAATTCACGGAGGATGAGCAGGGAACTATATGGTTCAAGGATCGGATATGTGTTCTGGAGATTGATAGCCTTCGTGAGACTATATTAAAGGAAGCCCATGATTCTGATTACTCTATCCACCCTGGTAGCACTAAGATGTATCAGGATTTGAAGCAGAAGTATTGGTGGTATGGACTGAAAAGAGATGTTGCTGCACATGTGGCTAAGTGTGATGTGTGTCAAAGAGTTAAGGCCGAACATCAAAGACCAGCTAGACTATTACACCCGCTTAAGATACCCGAGTGGAAATGGGAAGAAATTGGTATGGATTTCATTGTTGGACTACCCAGTACTCCAGCAGGATATGACTCTATTTGGGTGATTGTGGACAGATTGACAAAGGTGGCTCATTTCATACCTGTGAGGACTAATTACATGGGAGCCAAGCTAGCAGAATTGTATATGACTCGGATAGTTTGTCTACATGGAGTGCCTAAGAAGATCGTGTCTGACCGAGGATCACAGTTTACTTCTCGGTTTTGGAAGAAGTTGCATGAGAGCTTGGATACAAAGTTGAATTTTAGTTCGGCCTACCATCCCCAAACTGATGGACAGACAGAAAGGATGAACCAAGTACTGGAGGATATGTTAAGAGCTTGTGCTCTTAAACATGGTGGAAGTTGGGATACGAGCTTACCATATGCGGAGTTCTCTTATAATAATAACTACCAGGCCAGTTTGAAGATGTCCCCGTCCGAGGCTCTATATGGCAGAAAGTGCAGGACTCCACTGTATTGGGATCAGACTAGAGAAAGACAGTTCTTTGGGCCTAAGCTTATTCAAGAGGCAGAAGAACAAGTTCGAATGATAAGAGAAAATTTGAGAATTGCACAATCCAGGCAAAAGAGCTATGCTGATAATAGGAGAAGACTACTGGAGTTTAAGGAGGGTGATCACGCTTATCTGAAGGTGTCACCGATCCGGGGTATGAGGAGATTTAAAGTTAAAGGAAAGTTGTCCCCTCGCTTCATTGGACCTTTCTTGATCTTAAAGCGAGTGGGAGAAGTTGCATATCAACTAGAACTACCCTAACACATGTCAGATGTACATGATGTATTCCATGTATCTCAACTAAAGAAGTGCCATAGGGTACCTGAGGAGCAGCTACCAATTGAGGTCCTTAGTGTTCAAGATGACCTGACTTATGCTGAGTACCCTATCAAGATTCTTGATACATTGACTCGTGTCACGAGAAATAAGGTTATAAAGATGTGCAAAGTGCAGTGGAGCCACCATGGTGAAGATGAAGCTACTTGGGAGAGAGAAGAAGAGCTTCGCATAGATTTTCCCCATCTTTTCCATAGTCCTTCCTAAATCTCGAGGACGAGATTCTTGTTAAGGGGGTAGGATTTGTAGTACCCACTTTGTAAGAAAATCTAAAAGGAGAAAATTATGTTCCCTTATATACATGTGTGCCATGTCTATTTGTTATTTCATGTGAACACCTTATTTGTAAACAGAGGATTGATAAAAATCGTTAATGGTGCATCATGCTGAGGTTTCATTGTGTGTGCATTTTCTTTTTTTTTTGTGAGAATGTGACAATAATGTAGAAATGAATATGACAACACCTAAATTAGAATTTGAACCCTAAAGGGAATTCTAGAAATGTGGAGAAGAGAAAAAGATAAAGGATATGAATAAATAATATTGTCGGTGTTTCGGACCCGGGGGACCCTCAACCGGACCGACTAGTGAATTTTGTGCCGCGTGCCCCTGTCCAGATGGGTTGATGCAAGATGGAACACAAGAGGAGGGATGAGGCTTACATTATCTTGCACCGGGGTGCTTGCAGTAGGGGTTACAAGCTTTGCGAGAGAGGGAACGGGTCCTAGGTCTCCTGAGAGGTCTAGTGTTGCAGAGTGGAGTTCGACGTTTGAGTGAGTTTGTCTCCGACGTCCTTATTGCCTGTGCTCTCCCTCGAGAAGGCCCTAGGCATCCCCTTTTATAGATACAAGGGGATGGTCCAGCTGTACATATGGGGTGTTGCTATGTGCTAACGTGGCCTGCGGAGAAGTGCTTGAGCCCTGTAGAAGCGTAGCTGGCGGTGCGGTCCTGGGTCCTGCTGACGTTTCTTTGCCTTCGTAGAGAGCTTGAGGACTATTGACGTCATGGACGCATGCGGGGAACCATCATTACCTGTTGCTGGAGTAATCTAGATGTGATTCTGGTCTTGTTCCTTCGTAGCCTGAGGCGGCTAGCTAGTGGTAGGGTAATGATGTATCCCCTGTAGCGTAGTCGGTCCGAGACCAAGGTCGGGCGAGGCAATGACTTCTCCTGAGGCCGAGGTCGAGGTCGGGCGAGGTGGAGACCTTCTCCCGAGGCCAAGGCTGAGGCCGGGGTCGGGCGAGGCAGAGACCTTCTCCCGAGGCCGAGGCTAAGGCCGGGGTCGGGCGAGGCGGAGATCCCTGTTGCGCCTGAGGCTGAACTCGGGAGAAGCCGTGACTCACTGTTGTTAGCCTTACCCTGGTGGTTGGCACAGTAGTCGGAACAGGGTGAATAGTGTTGTTTTCCTATCAGAATGATCAGTAAAGGGGTGAAGTGACTGCGGTCACTTCGACCTTGCCAACTGAGGCGCGCGTGTCAAGATAAGGTGTCAGGCGATCCTTGCATTAAATGTGCATGTGATACGGTCGGTGGTAAGGCGATTTGGCCAGGGTTGCTATACGACAAAGTGTACCCGAGCTTAGCCTTGGACAAGCCGAGGGTGCGCCCGCTGCCTAAGGGGGCCTCGGGCGAGGCGTAAATCCGTCCGGGACCACTGTTCTTGCCCAAGGCCGGGTTCGGGTGAGACGAGATCGCGTCCCTTGGTAGATGAGGCTTTAACTTTGCACTGCGCTTATCAGCCTTCACGGTCTATTTTGAAGATGTTTTTCAGCCATGCTTAGGAGTATTGGGGGTACCCCTAATTATGGTACCCGACAGTAGCCCCCGAGCCTCAAAGGGAGTGTAGGCACTCGCTTGGAGGTTCTGTCGGATTTTTTGCAAGGAGACTAGCCCTTCTCGGTTATATTTTGTTCCGATGGGTGCGCTTGAGCGCACCCGTCGGGTGTAGCCCCCGATGCCTCGGAGGAGTGGTTTGACTCCTCTGAGGTCTTAATTCTTCTTGTGATTCCTCGGTCGGCCTTGTTGTTCCCTCATGCGGCCTGGCCGCAGCCCGAGTGCATGGTTAGGCTCTAAGTTTTTAAGCTGGTTTGTTGACGTGGTCAACAATTTGGTCGTGGCTTGGTGCGAGAGCGGCCCCCGAGCCTCTGCACGGAGCGAGAGGACGATCGAGGACTGTCTCGGCTTTTTATTGTATGCCCCTTCATCGCCTTTCCGCAAGGAGGAGGGGGGAATGCGCCATGCTGCCCTCGGTGGGCGCTGAACATGGTGTTTCCAGTGAGTTGCTAACGGGTAATCTGAGTGGACGCCCGAGCCCTGTTCAATAAGGGTCGGCTAGTGGCCCAGAGGCGCGCTCCAAAAGTACCTGCAGGTGATTTGCTGGACCCGGACCCATTCGATAGGATCCGAGGGCTCGGTGCCTCCCTTCGGTGGGATTCCATTACAAATCATTCTCGCTAGTCTCGGAAATGTCTTAAGGTACCTCGGGAGCGTAGCCCGAGCCTTGGCCGTGTAACAGACGTACCAGGGTCATCCCTGACTCTGCATGTTCTGGGGCGGCTGTCGAATCCCTTCAAAGGGCCAGCCTTCGAACCCCTGATCAGTAAAGGGCTTGGAGCCCGAGTGCTCTAGGGTGGTCGCCGAACCCCGCGGGGTGCAACCTTCGAACCCCTGATCAGTAGGAGGGCTCGGGGCCCGTTTCCTTCGCTGCGAAGGACTCCTTCGAAATGTCCTGTTTCCCGATCCCTATGGAGAGAGAGAAAGAGAAAGGAAAGGAGATATTTCAAAACAGTGTGGCGCACCTTTTTTGAGGCAGTCATCATGACGGAGGCGAAACGACGCTCGTCCGCCTGCCAGTGGAGACATGTGTCCTGCCAGGGAGTTAACGCGACGGGACGGGCGACTCACGGGGTATCTGTTGCGCGTGTGCGAGCCATTCGAGGAATGGAACACGGGTGCGTTGTCTTTACGCTGTAGGAGAGGGCTCCCCCGCCGCTTCATGGGAGGATGCGAGCCTGTAGGTGGGACCAGGGCCTGGTTGGTGGTTGGACCGCTGCCTCCGCCTGTTGTGGCAATTACCGTCGGTCCGCCTATGGTCATACCAGCCATCGCGTCTATCCCCACGGCTGACTGGCCCGTGACCGTTGCACTTAATTGGCACTATTGGGTCACGCGCGGGGCTGCCTCGAGTCACTGCACTGGTTCTGTAGTCCCGAGAAGACGCGGCATTGGCGCAAGTGGCGGTGCGGTTTCTTTGCACATGGTAACCGGTGCGCCGGTTACATGACATGTGGGCTCGGGCCTCCATGCTGGACCGCCAGTTGCAACAAGGCTGGAATGGTGCACGACCGTGGTGCGGTTGCATGCTTCTCGCATGGCGGCCCGCCTTTTCGACCGCTGGTTTCGGCGAGGATGAGAGAGCGCTTAACCAGGGGGCGGTTGCATGGTTCGTGTGCAGCGGTTCGCCATCTTCGCATTTTGGGTCAGTTTGTATGACATGTGGGACCTAGCCCCCGTGTCGTAGGGTGGGAGCCCTGGAGCACGTCGAGGGAGTCTTTACCCATGATGCTTCGGGGCGCGAGTGGGGAGATCCGTCTTTAAAAAGGGATCGATCCCCCGGGTAGTAGCCATGCCTTTGCTCTTCTCGCATTCATCGCATCTTTCCATCTTCCGGGCCTCTAGATGGGGTGCATCGGTGTTGCCTTCTTCTTCCTGCCGTTGGAGGAGCGCGACCTCGTGGGGGTTTGCGCTCTTCAGTCACTGCTCGGCTTCAAGGATTTTCATCATGCAGCCCGGCTGCCGTTCCCCGCCAGTGGTCACCCAGAATGATGACCACCGGCCTTGTGGCGGAGAAGAGCGAGCCGTGCTGTGGCCTCCCCCTGCCCTCAGCTTCAAGGATGTTCATCATCCGTGCTGGGGGCGAGGGCGAGCCGAGTTGGGGCCCTGCCTTCCGCATGGGCTGGCGACCCACTTCTTCCTCCAGCATTTGGGGGAGAAGGGCGTTCACCAGCCTTGCGGAGGAGGCGAACTGCCACCTGCTGCCTGGTTAGGGTGTGGCAGTCCGTCCACCACACAGGCGCGGTCGCGCCGTGCGCATGTCGGCCGTGTCCACGACCCGTCTCGCGCCGCCGGCCACACCGAGGGGTCGTACAAGACGTCGTACGCCGCGGGGGCGGCGTCCACGTCCCTGGATGGCCTTGTCCTCACTCCCATAGCGAGGACGGGAGCGAGGACCTCCTTGTGCGCGCTGGGGCGACCGCCATTCACCAGTGCGGCGTCGGTGCGCAGGTGGCCGCTGTCATCAGTGCTGAGGTGGTGGTGGCTACCATAGGTGAGGCTTCCCACCGCAGGGGTGGTTGCCTCTGCCGACGAGACCGTTAGTGTCACCAGCGGGCGGACCTCTGGCTCGTTGGCTTTAATGGATTGTTCTCGCCCCCCGTGTGGGGACATGGGCGAGGGACTTTTCACAGTGGCGTTTGCCCTGGGGAAATCGCTGCTGCTATCTAGCCGCCCGAGGCGGAGGTCGTTGTCGCTGCTGGTGCAGTGGTCACCGGTGAGCCGCTTGGAGTTCGTTATCTCGCAGCTCTTTCGGTGTGGTGGTAGTTCATTCCTGCGGGAATGGAGCTGGGGTCCCGTTTGTAAGGGAATGTAAGAGTAAAATGTAATTGCCTTAAGTACTAAGACATCCGCTGCAGGTCGGGAAAACCGCTGAGGGTGCCGCCGACATCTAAGTCTATGTAGCATAGTTGTCCCAAGTATGCGTATTTGTTTTCTGCGGCTGCCGAGGCCCGAACATTTGGGTATTTGAGTATAAAGTTGTGTTTCTTTCCTCTTATTTCGAGCATTAGGACTTGTTCGGTAGCAGAATCACTTATCCGAGCGTGAGCTACCCTTCATGGAAGGTGACGAGTGAGGTATCTGTATGCCGGTGGCATAGGAGTCCCTCGGCTCGATCGGCCTTGCCGTTCAAGGTCTCACTTGTCGTTTTTTAGGATTCCACTATCGATATAGTCGAAAGACACGAAAGTTGTTTTGGTAGAAAACCTTTTCGAGGAAAATTTTGACGCAGAAGGGGGTTCCCCCCTTTTTAGACCCCGAGGCGACCGCTCGGGCCGGGACCCTCGTGGAGGGCCCGGCCGTGGCCGACAGATCTGCCCGGTCTGCCCAAGCCATGGCCTCACAGCAGCGTGTCCAGGCCGAAGGTATGTTTTGCCTCCTTCGTGACTTTGGTTTAGCTTCATCCTGTTCCTCGTGTCTAAAGGATATCGTCCGGCTGTCTTCAGAGTTCGAGGCGGCTCTCGACGAGTCCGTCAAGAACTGCAAGGCGCTTGCCCAGGCGGCTGAGCAGAAAGAGGCCGACCGCATGGCCATGTCTGAGGCCATCTCGGCCTTCTGCCGGACCTTTGGCCTCGACGACGTCCCCTCGGGCAGCTCTCCCCAGAGTCGCCTGCGGGCCTTGGGCGGTCACGTGCGCAGCAGACTCCGCGGGGCGCTGCACCATGGTGTTAGGCGGGCCTTCGTCGTCCTCGCTTTCCACTACGACGTGGATTTGGAGCGAGTTAGTGAGGGATACTGCCTACCTGATGACGAGGATGCCGCCCTGGCCGAGGTACAAAGGCTTGATGCGGCTGCTGAGGGCCCAGGCGCAGCGTTGGTTTCCTTTTTTAAGGTGGAGATCCTTCCGCCCGTGTCACCGTCCGAGGCCGGGCCAGATTCCGCCGTGGGTAGGAACGACGCCGAGGGTGCTGCTCCTCCCCCTATTGACACCTGAGCCTGTGGGGAACAGTTTATTCTAAGTATGTGTATGTTTTTTGCGGCCGCTGAGGCCTAAACATTTTCAGTGTTAGAGTATAAAGCTGTGTTTTCTTTCCTCTTGCTTCGAGCGTTAGGACTTGTTCGTCGGTAGCAGAATCACTTATCCGAGCGTGAGCTACCTTTCGCGATAGGTGATGAGTGAGGTATCCGTATCCCGGAGGCGTAGGAATCCCTCGGCTCGGTCGGCCTTGCCGTTCAAGGTCTCTCTCGCTTGTTTTTAGGATTCCGTTATCGATATAGTCGAAAGTCGTTTTGGTACAAAACCTTTCCGAGGAAAATTTTGACGCAGAGGGGGTTCCCCCCTTCTAGCCCCTGAGGGAGGGTCGGTTTTTGCTGAGGCAAGGCCGATCCTCCCTTGACAGCTAGACTTTTTAATTGTACATGTAAAGGGACCAAGGTACATGAACGACTTGAAACACTTTAAGGGTAAAAGCGACGTAGCTGTTCGATATTCCAAACGTTGTCATAGACCTCGCCTTGATCGTTGGCCAGCTTGTATGTCCCAAGCTTCAAAATTTTGGCGATGATGAATGGCCCTTCCCAGGGAGGAGTAAGCTTGTGGCGCCCTCGGGCATCTTGTCGTAGCCGAAGCACCAAATCTCCCACCTGGAAGCCTCGGGGCCGAATCCTTCGGGTGTGGTAGCGTCGCAGAGACTGCTGATACCGTGCTGAGTGTAGCAAGGCTACGTCCCGAGCCTCTTCTAGCTGGTCCAATGAATCCTCTCGGCTGGTCTGGTTGTTTTGGTTGTTGTATGCCTTTGTCCTCGGGGAGCCATATTCTAAGTCCGTGGGTAGGATGGCCTTGGCCCCATTGACTAGGAAAAACGGCGAGAAACCCATGGCCCGGCTCAGCGTCGTCCTGAGACTCCAAACCACCGAGGGTAGCTCTTTTATCCACCGCTTGCCAAACTTGTTGAGGTCGTTATAGATCCTTGGTTTTAGCCACTGCAAAATCATGCCATTGGCGCGCTCCACTTGCCCATTTGTCATTAGGTGAGCTACGGCGGCCCAGTCCACACGAATATGGTGGTCTTCACAGAAGTCTAGGGACTTTTCCCAGTGAACTGCGTGCCGTTGTCAGTGATGATAGAGTTTGGGATCCCAAAGCGGTGGATGATATTTGTAAAAAACGCCACCGCCTGCTCGGACCTGATGCTGGTTAAGGGTCGGACTTCGATCCACTTGGAGAATTTGTCGATGGCGACCAGCAGGTGCGTGAAGCCCCCGAGTGCCTTCTACAAGGGACCGACGAGGTCCAGACCCCACACAACGAACAGCCAAGTGATAGGTATTGTTTGTAGAGCCTGAGTAGGCAGGTGTGTTTGTCTCGCGTAGAATTGACACCCTCGGCAGAAGCGTACAATTCTAGTGGCGTCAGCCACTGCGGTCGGCCAGTAGAAAACTTGTCGGAAAGCGTTTCCTACGAGGGTCCGAGGTGCTGCATGGTGACCGCAAGCCCCCGAGTGTATTTCTCGTAACAGCTCTTGTCCTTGGGCGACGGATATGCATCGTTGGAGAATACCTGAGGGGCTGTGGTGGTAAACCTCCTTTTCATCACCCAGCAAAACAAACGACTTGGCGCACCGAGCCAGTCGCCAAGCTTCGGCCTTGTCGAGGGGCAGCTCTCCCCGGAGGAGATATTCCAGGTACGAGGTCTGCCAGTTTGGGACTGGTGTGACCCCATTCCGCTCCACCTCGACACGTAGGGCCTCACCTTCGGTGGCCGAGGATACCTCGGGCTGGGCCGAGGTCTCCTCGGGTTCGGGCGCGTCGTTGAGTTTGACGGATGGTTGATATATGTCCCTGGAGAAGACATTCGGGGGAACCGTTGTTCGTCTCGAGGCTATCTTAGCCAGCTCATCTGCAGTCTCGTTGTACCGTCGAACAACATGGTTGAGTTCCAGCCCATAGAACTTATCTTCCATGCGCCGAACTTCGTCGCAGTAGGCCTCCATTTTTTGGTCGCGGCAGTGAGAGTTCTTCATGACTTGGTCAATAATGAGCTGCGAGTCACCACGAGCGTCGAGGCGCCAAACCCCTAGCTCAATGGCGATGCGTAACCCATTCACCAAGGCCTTGTATTCGGCTACGTTGTTTGACGCCGGAAAATGGAGGCGTATTACATAACGCACATGTTCTCCGAGGGGTGAGATGAAGAGCAAGCCCGCGCCTGCTCCGGTTTTCATCAACGACCCATCGAAGTACATGGTCCAAAGTTCGGCCTGGACTGGAGCCGTTGGCAACTGGGTGTCTATCCATTCAGCCAGGAAGTCGGCCAAGACTTGGGATTTTATGGCCTTCCGAGGGGCAAATGAAAGTGTTTCCCACATGAGTTCCACTGCCCACTTCTCTATCCTACCTGAGGCCTCTCGGCACTCGATGATCTCTCCCAGGGGGAAGGATGACACCACAGTCACCGGATGAGACTCGAAGTAGTGTCGCAGCTTTCGCCGTGTTAGAATCACTGCGTACAGTAGCTTCTGGATTTGTGGGTAGCGGATTTTGGTCTTGGATAGCACTTCGCTGATGAAGTAGACTGGCCTCTGGATGAGCAGTGCATGCCCTTCTTCTCGTCTCTCGACTACGACCGCAGCGCTAACCACCTGAGTGGTTGCGGTGACGTAAATCAAGAGGGCTTCTCCTGTAGCGGGGGGCACTAAGATGGGCGCATTAGTAAGGAGTGCCTTCAAGTTTCCGAGGGCTTCTTCGGCCTCGGGAGTCCAAGTGAAGCGCTCGGCCTTCCTTAAGAGGCGGTACAAGCGCAATCCTTTCTCGCCAAGGCGCAAGATGAAGCGGCTCAGAGCCGCAAGGCATCCCATGACCCTTTGTACTCCTTTTAAATCTTTGATGGGTCCCATGTTGGTGATGGCCACGATTTTCTCCGGGTTGGCCTCGATGCCTTGTTCGAAGACGATGAACCCTAGGAGCATGCCTCGGGGGACTCCAAAGACACACTTCTCAGGATTGAGTTTTACGCTCTTCGCTTTTAGGCACCTGAATGTCACCTCAAGGTCAGAGAGGAGGTCGGAGGCTTTCCTTGTTTTGACAACGATGTCATCGACATAAGCCTCGACCGTTCTGCCGATGTGCTCTCCGAACACATGGTTCATGCACCTTTGGTATGTTGCGCCTGCATTCCTCAAACCAAATGGCATAGTAGTATAACAATACATGTCAAAAGGTGTGATAAAAGAAGTCGCAAGCTGGTCGGATTCTTTCATCTTAATTTGGTGATAGCCAGAATAGGCATCGAGGAAAGACAGGGTTTCGCACCCAGCGGTGGAGTCCACAATTTGATCGATGCGAGGCAAAGGGTAGGGAACCTTGGGACATGCTTTGTTTAACCCAGTGTAGTCTACACACATCCTCCACCTCCCACCTTTTTTCTTCACAAGTACAGGGTTAGCTAACCATTCTGGATGGAATACCTCTTTGACGAACCCTGCAGCCATTAGCTTGTGGACCTCCTCGCCTATGGCTCTGCGCTTTTCTTCATCAAAACGGCGCAGGTGCTGTTTCATGGGTTGGGCTCCGGCTCGGATGTCTAATGAGTGCTCAACCACATCCCTCGGTATGCCTGGCATGTCCGAGGGACTCCACGCAAAAACTTCGGCGTTTGCGTGGAGGAAGTCGACGAGCACTACTTCCTATTTGGGGTCGAGCTCGGAGCCGATCCTGACTTTCTTGTTGGCGTCGTTGCTGGGGTCGAGAGAAACGGACTTAACCGCCTTGGCTGGTTCGAAGTTGCCGGCGTGCCGCTTCGCGTCGGGCACCTCTTTGGAGAGGCGATCCAGGTCGGCGACGAGGGCTTTGGATTCAGCGATGGCTTTGGCGTACTCCACGCATTCCACATCGCACTCGTAAGCGTGGCGGTATGTGGATCCGACGGTGATGGTTCCCTTGGGGCCTGGCATCTTGAGCTTGAGGTACGTGTAGTTGGGGACGACCATGAACTTGGCGTAGCACGGTCTTCCCAACACCGCGTGATAGGTCCCTCGGAACCCGACTACCTCGAAAGTGAGGGTTTCCTTTCAGAAGTTGGAGGGAGTTCCGAAGCAGACGGGCAAGTCAAGTTGTCCAAGGGGCAGGACACGCTTGCCGGGGACAATCCTGTGAAAGGGTGCCGCACCGGCCCGGATCATGGACCGATCAACCTCCAAGAGCTCTAGGGTCTTGGCGTAAATGATGTTGAGGCTGCTGCCTCCGTCCATGAGGACCTTGGAGAGCCTTGCGTTGCCGATGACAGGGTCGACGACAAGCGGGTACCTTCCTGGGCTCGGTACATATTCAGGGTGGTCGTCTTGGTCAAAGGTGATGGGCTTGTCGGACCAGTCTAGGTATACTGGTGTCGCTACCTTCACCGAGCAGACCTCCCGGCGTTCTTGCTTGTGGTGTCGAGCTGAGGCATTCGCCACTTGCCAACCGTAGATCATGAAGCAGTTGTGGACCTCCGGGAACTCTTCTTCCCTTTCGCCTCCTTTCTTGTTGTTGCCTTGGTCCTTGCCACCCTCCACCGAGGGTCCAGCCTTATTGAAGTAACGCCAGAGCATGTCGCACTCTTCAAGGGTGTGCTTGACGGGACCCCTGTGATAGGGGCACGACTCCTTGAGCATCTTGTCGAACACGTTGGCCCCTCAGGGAGGCTTCCGAGGATTCCTGTGCTCGGCAGCAGCGACGAGATCCGCATCAACGGCGTTGCGTTTTGCTTGCGCCCTCTTCCGGGTCTTCTTCTTCGTGCCGTGCTGGACAGGCGCCTCGGGGTCGTCTTCCTTCTGCCTTCCCTGAGGCTGCTTGTCCTTCCAGAAGATGGCTTCGACCGCCTCCTGACCAGAGGCAAACTTGGTGGCTATGTCCATCAATTCGCTCGCCTTGGTGGGTGTCTTATGCCCCAGTTTGCTCACTAGGTCCCGGCAAGTGGTGCCGGCGAGGAATGCCCTGATGACGTCCGAGTCGGTGATGTTAGGCAACTCGGTGCACTACTTTGAGAACCGCCAGATGTACTCTCGCAGGGATTCCTCTGGCTGCTGGCGGCAGCTCCGGAGATCACATGAGTTCCCTGGGCACACATACGTACCTTGGAAATTCCCAGCAAAGGCCTTGACTAGGTCGTCCCAATCAAAGATCTGCGTAGGGGGCAGATGCTCCAGCCAGGCCCGGGCAGCGTCGGAGAGGAAAAGGGGGAGGTTGCGGATGATGAGGTTGTCGTCGTCCGTCCCTCCCAACTGGCACACCAGCCGGTAATCCGCGAGCCACAACTCCGGCCTCGTCTCCCCTGAGTACTTGGTAATGGTAGTCGGGGCCCGGAAATAGGCCGGGAATGGCGCCCTTCGTATGGCCCGGCTGAAGACCCACGAACCTGGTGGTTCGGGCGAGGGGCTCTGATCCTCCTCACTGTCGTAGCGTCCCCCGCGTCTAGGGTGGTAGCCTCGGCGCACCTTTTCCTCGAGGCGGGCTCGACGGTCGCGGCAACGTTGCTCGTCGCCGAGGCGATCCTGGGCTACAGGTGTCTCACCTCCTGTGAGCTCGGTGTGGACCGAGGCCCCGCGCATGTGTCGGGAGGACGCCGCGTGATGCTCCGAGGGGCATCCTCGCCTTCGGGAGGCAGAGCTCTCGGCCCGTCGGGCTGCGACATTTTCCAGAAGGTCCTTGAGTTCGCCCTGGATACGCCGCCCCTCGGTGGTAGATGGCTTTGGCATCATTCGAAGTAACATCACCGCCGCAGCTAGGTTCTAACTGGCCCCGTTGAAGGTCGGGGGCAGCATTGCCCTGGCATCGTCAACAATACGGCGCTGGATGTCCCGGGCCCGATGACACGCTCCTCCGACGAGCGCTCGGCCTGCCCACTCTTGCTCGAGGTTTTGTCGGAGCTACACAAGTTGCCCCGTTTCTTCATCGAGCTTGGCCTGCATCTCGCGGAGTTGCTCGAGTTGTGAGCCCTGACCCCCCGTAGGGACCTGGGCCACAGCTAGCTCCCGCGGGATCTCAACGCGAGACGCAGGTGCAAGGGCGCCGTCATCTCCTGGCATGCCAGGGTGGTTGTCTCAGTCGTGATCTTCCTGATCGATGTGGAAGCACTCGCGAGTTGGGTCGTCACCCTCGTCGTCAAGGCTGTAGCCATCATCAGAGCAGCCGGAGAGGCAGTAGTCACATGCGGACATGAAGTCTCGCATGGCACTGGGATCACGGAGTCTGGAGAAATCCCAACTGAAGTCGGGGTCGTCCTCTTCCTCGGAACCCACGGGTTCGGAGGTTGAGATGGCCGTCAGTCGGTCCCATGTTGACCACATATGGTACCCCAGAAGGTCAGGATATGCCCTTACGAAAGCGCTTACCGAAGTGGGGTCGCTTGGTGGATCGAAGCTGAATCTAAAGGGAACAGGATGGAAAACCGATGGTACCTTCTGGTTGGTCGGCGGCGGCGAAGTTGCATCGGAGATGGAATGTGTCGTTATCTCAGGCACAAGACTAATGTCTGACAAGTCCCTCGCAAGGGTGCCGGCGTCATCAGTCCGCATGAGGCTGGCACCTTGCTGGGAAGCGACACCCATCGTTGTCCCAGGTGCGAGGATCACACCCGACATGTCCCCCTCAGGGGTGTCGGCGTCGTCGACTCGCTCTGGTCCGACAGCCGACGAGGTGCTGCCTCCTGCCTGGCCATGGTTGCCCCGTCTCCTCCTCCTCCGGTGAGGAGGGTGGCGGGGTTGACCCGTGTGTTCTTCCGCCATGGGGAGATGTCGTCGCCGAGTTCACCTCCGCCGGGCGAGCCGTTGACCGACGTTGTTGTCGTGCTGCGGGGGGAGGAGTACCATGTCGTAGCTACCGTCGGGGGATATGAACTCGAGACTCCTAAAGCGGAGCACCGTCCCGGGCTGAAGAGGCTGCTGAAGATTGTCCATCTAGAACTCAACGGGAAAGTATCGTCAACACGCAGCTGGCCCTACCTGGCGCACCAACTGTCGGTGTTTCGGACCCGGGGGACCCTGAAAGTCGCCTAGAGGGGGGTGAATAGGGCGAAACTGAAATTCTCAAAAATAATCACAACTACAAGCCGGGTTAGCGTTAGAAATATAATAGAGTCCGCAAGAGAGGATGCAAAACAAATCGCAAGCGAATAAAGAAGTGAGGCACGCGGATTTGTTTTACCGAGGTTCGGTTCTCTCAAACCTACTCCCCGTTGAGGAGGCCACAAAGGCCGGGTCTCTTTCAACCCTTACCCTCTCTCAAACGGTCCCTCGGACCGAGTGAGCTTTCTCTTCTCAATCACTTGGAACACAAAGTTCCCACAAGGACCACAACAAGATTGGTGTCTCTTGCCTCAATTACAAGTGAGTTTGATCGCAAGAAAGAATCAAGAAAGAAGAAAGCAATCCAAGCGCAAGAGCTCGAAAGAACACAAGCAAATCTCTCTCTCTAATCACTAGGGCATTGTGTGGAATTTGGAGAGGATTTGATCTCTTGAATGTGTCTAGAATTGAATGCTAGAGCTCTTGTAAGTAGTTGGGAAGTGGAAAACTTGGATGACTTGAATGTGGGGTGGTTGGGGTATTTATAGCCCCAACCACCAAACTAGCCGTTTGGTGAGGCTGTCTGTTCGATGGCGCACCGGACAGTCTGGTGCACACCGGACATGTCCGGTGCGACAGCCACGTCACCAAAAGCCGTTGGGTTCGACCGTTGGAGCTCTGTCTTCTGGGCCCGCCTGGATGTCCGGTGGCGCATCGGACATGCACTATAGATTGTCCGGTGCGCCAGTATGGGCGTGCCTGACCTCTGCGTGCAGCGCGCGCATTTAATGCGTCGCAGGTAGCCATTGGCGCCGAAATAGCCGTTGCCCCGCTGTTACACCGGACAGTCTGGTGTACACCGGACAGTTCGGTGAATTTTAGCGGAGCAGCTGAAATGAATTCCCGAGGCTGGCGAGTTCCAGAGGCCGCTCTTCCTTGGAGCACCGGACCCTCCGGTGTAACATGTCCGGTGTACACCGGACAGTCCGGTGAATTATAGCGGAGTTGCCTCTGGAATTTCCCGAAGGTGACGAGTTTGGAGTTGGCGTGCTCTGGTGCACCGGACATGTCCGGTGGCACACCGGACAGTCGGGTGCGCCAGACCAGAGGTGCCTTCGGTTGTCCCTTGCTCCTTTGTTTGAACCCAATACTTGGTCTTTTTATTGGCTAAGTGTGAACCTTTGGCACCTGTATAACTTATACACTAGAGCAAACTAGTTAGTCCAATATTTGTGTTGGGCAATTCAACCACCAAAATTAATTAGGGACTAGGTGTAAGCCTAATTCCCTTTCAATCTCCCCCTTTTTGGTGATTGATGCCAACACAAACCAAAGCAAATATAAAAGTGCATAAATGAACTAGTTTGCATAATGTAAGTGCAAAGGTAGCTTGGAATTGAGCCAATAAAAGTTACTTACTAGATGTGCATGGATTGTTTCTTTATTTATAACATTTTGGACCACGCTTGCACCACATGTTTTGTTTTTGCAAATTCTTTTTGTAAGTCCTTTTCAAAGTCCTTTTGCAACATAGTCAGAGGTAAATGAATAAGATTTTTCAAAGCATTTTCATGTTTGAAATTTTCTCCCCTCTTGCACCACATGTTTTGTTTTTGCAAATTCTTTTTGTAAATCCTTTTCAAAGTCCTTTTGCAACATAGTCAGAGGTAAATGAATAAGATTTTTCAAAGCATTTTCAAGTTTGAAATTTTCTCCCCTTGTTTCAAATGCTTTTCCTTTGACTAAACAAAACTCCCCCTCAAATAAATTCTCCTCTTAGTGTTCAAGAGGGTTTTAAGATATCAACTTTTGAAAATACTACTTGCTCCCCCTTTAGAACACAAAGAGATACCAATTTGAAATTTTCCAATTGAAAACCATTAATTTTTAAAATTAGGGTGGTGGTGCGGTCCTTTTGCTTTGGGCTCATACTTTCTCCCCCTTTGGCATGAATCGCCAAAAACGGATACTTTGAGTGAGATATAAGCCCTTGCCTAACTATTTTCTCCCCTTTGGCAAATAAAACATAAGAGTGAAGATTATACCAAAGACGGAGAGTGATGCGGAGCGACGGCGAAGGATGAGTAGTAGAGTGGAGTGGAAGCCTTGTCTTCGCCGAAGACTCCAATTTCCTTTCAATATACCTATGACTTGGTTTGAAATACACTTAAAAACACATTAGTCATAGCATATATCAAAGAGACATGATCAAAGGTATACTTATGAGCTATGTGAGCAAATTAGCAAAAGAAGTTCCTAGACTCAAGAATATTGAGCTCATGCCTAAGTCTGGTAAAAGATTGTTCATCAAGTGGCTTGGTAAAGATATCGGATAATTGATCTTTAGTGTTAATGTATGAAATCTCGATATCCCCCTTTTGTTGGTGATCCCGAAGAAAATGATACCGAATGGCTATGTGCTTAGTGCGGCTATGCTCAACGGGATTATCCGCCATGCGGATTGCACTCTCATTATCACATAGAAGAGGAACTTTGGTTAATTTGTAACCATAGTCCCGCAGGGTTTGCCTCATCCAAAGCAATTGCGCGCAACAATGGCCTGCGGCAATATACTCGGCCTCGGCGGTAGAAAGAGCGACCGAATTTTGCTTCTTTGAAGCCCAAGACACCAAGGATCTTCCCAAGAACTGGCAAGTCCCCGATGTGCTCTTCCTATTAATCTTACACCCCGCCCAATCGGCATCCGAATAACCAATCAAATCAAATGTGGATCCCCGAGGGTACCAAAGCCCAAACTTAGGAGTATAAGCCAAATATCTCAAGATTCGTTTTACGGCCGTAAGGTGGGATTCCTTAGGGTCGGATTGGAATCTTGCACACATGCAAACTGAAAGCATAATGTCCGGTCGAGATGCACATAAATAGAGTAATGAACCAATCATCGACCGGTATACCTTTTGATCCACGGACTTACCTCCCGTGTCGAGGTCGAGATGCCCATTTGTTCCCATGGGTGTCTTGATGGGCTTGGCATCCTTCATTCCAAACTTGCTTAGAATGTCTTGAGTATACTTGGTTTGGCTAATGAAGGTGCCCTCTTGGAGTTGCTTGACTTGGAATCCTAGAATATATTTCAACTCCCCCATCATAGACATCTTGAATTTCTGTGTCATGATCCTACTAAATTCTTCACATGTAGATTCGTTAGTAGACCCAAATATAATATCATCAACATAAATTTGGCATACAAACAAATCATTGTTAAGAGTTTTAGTGAATAAAGTAGGATCGGCTTTTCCGACTTTGAAGCCATTAGCAATAAGGAAATCTCTAAGGCATTCATACCATGCTCTTGGGGCTTGCTTGAGCCCATAAAGCGCCTTAGAGAGCCTATAGACATGGTTAGGGTACTCACTATCTTCAAAGCCGGGAGGTTGCTCAACATAGACCTCCTCCTTGATCGGTCCGTTGAGGAAGGCACTCTTCACGTCCATTTGGTAAAGCTTGAAGCCATGGTAAGTAGCATAGGCCAATAATATACGAATTGACTCAAGCCTAGCTACAGGTGCATAGATTTCACCAAAATCCAAACCTTCGACTTGTGAATACCCCTTGGCCACGAGTCGAGCTTTGTTCCTTGTCACCACACCATGCTCGTCTTGCTTGTTACGGAAGACCCACTTGGTTCCTACAACATTTTGATTAGGACGTGGAACTAAAAGCCATACCTCGTTCCTCGTGAAATTGTTGAGCTCCTCTTGCATCGCCATCACCCAATCCGAATCTTGTAGTGCTTCCTCTACCCCCCTTATGAATGTCGCTGAGGATGGTGTCGACGGGGTGATCTCGTTGGATTGCTTGGTGGACTCTTGGGTGTGGCGGCCTTGGTTGTTCATCCTCCTTGTCTTGATCATTTGCATCTCCCCCTTGATCGTTGCCGTCATCTTGAGGGGGCTCATCTCTTTGATCTTCTCCTTCATCAACTTGAGCCTCGACCTCATTTTGGGTTGGCGGAGATGCTTGCGTGGAGGAGGATGGTTGATCTTGTGTATGTGGAGGCTCTTCGGATTCCTTAGGACACACATCCCCAATGGACATGTTCCTTAGCGTGATACATGGAGCCTGTTCTTCACCTATCTCATCAAGATCAACTTGCTCTACTTGAGAGCCGTTAGTCTCATCAAACACAACGTCACAAGAAACTTCAACTAGTCCTGAGGACTTGTTAAAGACTCTATATGCCCTTGTGTTTGAATCATATCCTAGTAAAAAGCCTTCTACAGTTTTAGGAGCAAATTTAGATTTTTCTACCTCTTTTGACAAGAATAAAACATTTGCTACCAAAAACTCTAAAATATGAAATATTGGGCTTTTTACCGGTTAGGAGTTCATAGGATGTCTTCTTGAGGATTCGGTGTAGATATAACCGGTTGATGGCGTAGCAGGCGGTGTTGACCGCCTCGGCCCAAAACCGATCCGGTGTCTTGTACTCATCAAGCATGGTTCTTGCCATGTCCAATAGAGTTCGATTCTTCCTCTCCACTACATCATTTTGTTGTGGAGTGTAGGGAGAAGAAAACTCATGCTTGATGCCCTCCTCCTCAAGGAAGCTTTCTATTTATGAGTTCTTGAACTCCGTCCCATTGTCGCTTCTAATTTTCTTGATCCTTAAGTCGAACTCATTTTGAGCCCGTCTCAAGAATCCCTTTAAGGTCTCTTGGGTATGGGATTTTTCCTGCAAAAAGAACACCCAAGTGAAGCGAGAATAATCATCCACAATAACTAGACAGTACTTACTCCCGACGATGCTTATGTAAGCAATCGGGCCGAATAAATCCATGTGTAGGAGCTCCAGTGGCCTGTCACTTGTCATGATGTTCTTGTGTGAATGATGAGTGCCAACTTGCTTCCCGGCTTGGCATGCGCTACAAATCATGTCTTTCTCAAAATGAACATTTGTTAGTCCTAAAATGTGCTCTCCCTTTAGAAGCTTATGAAGATTCTTCATTCCAACATGGGTTAGTCGGCGGTGCCAGAGCCAACCCAAGTTAGTCTTAGCAACCAAGCAAGTGTCGAGTTCAGCTCTATCAAAATCTACCAAGTATAGCTGACCCTCTAACACTCCCTTAAATGCTATTGAATCATCATTCCTTCTAAAGACAGTGACACCTACATCAGTAAATAGACAGTTGTAGCCCATTTGACATAATTGGGATACGGAAAGCAAATTGTAATCTAAAGAATCTATAAGAAAAACATTGAAAATAGTATGGTCAGGTGATATAGCAATTTTACCCAATCCTTTGACCAAACCTTGATTTCCATCCCCGAATGTGATAGCTCGTTAGGGATCTTGGGTTTTCTCATATGAGGAGAACATCTTCTTCTCCCCTGTCATGTGGTTTGTGCACCCGCTATCGAGTATCCAACTTGAGCCCCCGGATGCATAAACCTACAAAACAATTTTAGTTTTTGACTTTAGGTACCCAAACGGTTTTGGGTCCTTTGGCATTAGAAACAAGAACTTTGGGTACCCAAACACAAGTCTTGGAGCCCTTGTGTTTGCCCCCAACAAACTTGGCAACTACCTTGCCGGATTTGTTAGTAAGAACATAAGATGCATCAAAGGTCTTAAATGAAATGCCATGATCATTTGATGCACTAGGAGTTTTCTTTCTAGGCAACTTAGCACGGGTTTGTTGCCTAGAGCTAGATGTCTCACCCTTATACATAAAAGCATGGTTAGGGCCAGAGTGAGACTTCCTAGAATGAATTTTCTTAATTTTGCTCTCGGGATAACCGGCAGGGTACAAAATGTAACCCTCGTTATCCTGAGGCATGGGAGCCTTGCCCTTAACAAAGTTAGACAAGTTTTTAGGAGGGGCATTAAGTTTGACATTGTCTCCCCTTTGGAAGCCAATGCCATCCTTGATGCCAAGCGTCTCCCATTATAGAGCATACTTCTAGCAAATTTAAACTTTTCATTTTCTAAGTTATGCTCGGCAATTTTAGCATCTAATATTGCTATATGATCATTTTGTTGTTTAATTAAAGCCATGTGATCATGAATAGCATTGATATCAACATCTCTACATCTAGTACAAATAGAAGTGTGCTCAACGGTAGATGTAGAGGGTTTGCAAGATTTTAATTCTACAACCTTAGCATGCAACATATCATTCTTAGTTCTAAGGTCGGAAATAGTAGTGTTGCAAACATCTAATTCTTTAGCCTTAGCAATCAATTTCTCATTCTCATTTCTAAGGCTAGCAATAGAGACATTCAACTCATCAATCCTAGCAAGTAAATCAACATTACCATTTGTAGGATTGGAAGTTGAATCAACACAAACATGAGAATCAACCTTAGCAATTAATTTAGCATTTTCATTTCTAAGGTTGGCAATAGTGTCATGACATGTGCTTAGCTCACTAGATAATTTTTCACATTTTTCTACCTCTAGAGCATAAGCATTCTTAACCTTAACATGTTTCTTGTTTTCTTTAATTAGAAAATCCTCTTGGGAATCCAAAAGGTCATCTTTTTCATGAATGGCACTAATCAATTCATTTAACTTTTCCTTTTGTTCCATGTTAAGGTTGGCAAAAAGGGTACGCAAATTATTTTCCTCATCACTAGCATTATCATCACTGGATGACTCATATTTAGTGGAGGATTTAGATTTAACCTTCTTCCTTTTGCCGTCCTTTGCCATGAGGCACTTGTGGCCAACGTTGGGGAAGAGGAGTCCCTTGGTGACGGCGATGTTGGCGGCGTCCTCATCGTCGGAGGAGGAGTCGGTGGAGCTCTCGTCGGAGTTCCACTCGCGGCACACGTGGGCATCGCCGCCCCTCTTCTTGTGGTACCTCTTCTTTTCTCTCCTCTTGCCCTTCTTGTCGTTATCCCTGTCACTGTCACTTGATAATGGACATTTAGCAATAAAGTGACCGGGCTTACCACACTTGTAGCAAACCTTCTTGGAACGGGATTTGTAGTCTTTCCCCTTCCGTTGCTTGAGGATTTGGCGAAAGCTTTTGATGATTAAAGCCATCTCCTCATTGTCGAGCTTGGAGGCGTCAATTGGTTGTCTACTCGGTGTAGACTCCTCCTTCTTCTCCTCTGTCGCCTTAAATGCCACCGGTTGTGCTTCGGACGTGGAGGGTTCATCAAGCTCGTTGATCTTCTTTGATCCTTTAATCATACATTCAAAGCTCACAAAATTCCCGATTACTTCCTCGGGAGTCATTAGTGTGTATCTAGGATTACCACAAATTAATTGAACTTGAGTGGGGTTAAGGAAAATAAGAGATCTTAGAATAACCTTAACCACCTCGTGGTCGTCCCACTTCTTACTCCCGAGGTTGCGCACTTGGTTCACCAAGGTCTTGAGCCGGTTGTACATATCTTGTGGCTCCTCCCCTTGGCGAAGACGAAAGCGACCGAGCTCCCCCTCGATCGTTTCCCGCTTGGTAATCTTGGTGAGTTCATCACCCTCGTGCGCGGTCTTGAGAAGGTCCCAAATTTCCTTTGCATTCTTTAACCCTTGCACCTTATTGTATTCCTCCTTGCTTAGAGAGGCGAGGAGTATGGTTGTAGCTTGGGAGTTGAAGTGCTCGATTTGGGCCACTTCGTCCGTATCATAATCCTCATCCCCTATGGATGGTACCTGTGCTCCAAACTCAACAACATTCCATATACTTTTGTGGAGTGAGGTTAGATAAAATTTCATTAAATCACTCCACCTAGCATAATCTTCGCCATCAAAAGTTGGCGGTTTGCCTAATGGAACGGAAAGTAATGGAGTATGTCTAGATGTACGAGGATAGTGTAAGGGGATCTTACTAAACTTCTTGCGCTCTTGGCGCTTAGAAGTTACGGACGGCGCATCGGAGTCGGAGGTTGATGTTGATGAAGTGTCGGTCTCGTAGTAGACCACCTTCCTCATCCTCTTGTGCTTGTCGCCTTTCCGATGCGACTTGTGGGAAGAAGATTTTTCCTTCTTCTCTTTGTGGTGTGAGGAAGAAGATCTTTTCTCCTTCCGTTTGGAGGAGTCCTTCTTCTTCTCCTTCCTCTTGGTACGGGACTCTTCCGATGAAGTGCTCCCTTGGCTCGTAGTGGGCTTGTCGCCGGTCTCCATCTCCCTCTTGGTGTGATCTCCTGACATCACTTCGAGCGGTTAGGCTCTAATGAAGCACCGGGCTCTGATACCAATTGAAAGTCGCCTAGAGGGGGGGTGAATAGGGCAAAACTGAAATTCTCAAAAATAATCACAACTACAAGCTGGGTTAGCGTTAGAAATATAATAGAGTCCGCAAGAGAGGGTGCAAAACAAATCGCAAGCGAATAAAGAAGTGAGGCACGCGGATTTGTTTTACCGAGGTTCGGTTCTCTCAAACCTACTCCCCGTTGAGGAGGCCACAAAGGCCGGGTCTCTTTCAACCCTTACCCTCTCTCAAACGGTCCCTCAGACCGAGTGAGCTTTCTCTTCTCAATCACTTGGAACACAAAGTTCCCACAAGGACCACCACAAGATTGGTGTCTCTTGCCTCAATTACAAGTGAGTTTGATCGCAAGAAAGAATCAAGAAAGAAGAAAGCAATCCAAGCGCAAGAGCTCGAAAGAACACAAGCAAATCTCTCTCTCTAATCACTAGGGCGTTGTGTGGAATTTGGAGAGGATTTGATCTCTTGAATGTGTCTAGAATTGAATGCTAGAGCTCTTGTAAGTAGTTGGGAAGTGGAAAACTTGGATGACTTGAATGTGGGGTGGTTGGGGTATTTATAGCCCCAACCACCAAACTAGCCGTTTGGTGAGGCTGTCTGTTCGATGGCGCACCGGACAGTCCGGTGCGACAGCCACGTCACCAAAAGCTGTTGGGTTCGACCGTTGGAGCTCTGTCTTCTGGGCCCGCCTGGATGTCCGGTGGCGCACCGGACATGCACTGTAGATTGTCCGGTGCGCCAGTATGGGCGTGCCTGACCTCTGCGCGCGCAGCGCGTGCATTTAATGCGTCGCAGGTAGCCGTTGGCGCCGAAATAGTCGTTGCCCCGCTGTTACACCGGACAGTCCGGTGAATTTTAGCGGAGCAGCTGAAATGAATTCCCGAGGCTGGCGAGTTCCGGAGGCCGCTCTTCCTTGGAGCACCGGACATGTCCGGTGTACACCGAACAGTCCGGTGAATTATAGCGGAGTTGCCTCTGGAATTTCCCGAAGGTGACGAGTTTGGAGTTGGCGTCCTCTGGTGCACCGGACATGTCCGGTGGCACACCGGACAGTCCGGTGCGCCAGACCAGAGGTGCCTTCGGTTGTCCCTTGCTCCTTTGTTTGAACCCAATACTTGGTCTTTTTATTGGCTAAGTGTGAACCTTTGGCACCTGTATAACTTATACACTAGAGCAAACTAGTTAGTCTAATATTTGTGTTGGGCAATTCAACCACCAAAATTAATTAGGGACTAGGTGTAAGCCTAATTCCCTTTCAGACCCTCAACCGGACCGACTAGTGAATTTTGTGTCGCGTACCCCTGTCCAGATGGGTTGATGCAAGATGGAACACAAGAGGAGGGATGAGGCTTATATTATCTTGCACCGGGGTGCTTGCAGTAGGGGTTACAAGCTTCGCGAGAGAGGGAACGGGTCCTAGGTCTCTTGAGAGGTCTAGTGTTGCGGAGTGGAGTTCGACGTTTGAGTGAGTCTGTCTCCGTCGTCCTTATTTCCCGTGCTCTCCCTCGAGAAGGCCCTGGGCATACCCTTTTATAGATACAAGGGGATGGTCCAACTGTACATATGGGGTGTTGCTATGTGCTAACGTGGCCTGCGGAGAAGTGCTTGAGCCCTGTAGAAGCGTAGCTGGCAGTGCGGTCCTGGGTCCTGCTGACGTTTCTTTGCCTTCGTAGAGAGCTTGAGGACTATTGACGTCATGGACGCATGCGGGGAACCATCATTACCTGTTGCTGGAGTAATCTAGATGTGATTATGGTCTTGTTCCTTCGTAGCCTGAGGCGGCTAGCTAGTGGTAGGGTAATGATGTATCCCCTGTAGCGTAGTCGGTCCGAGACCAAGGTCGGGCGAGGCAGTGACTTCTCCTGAGGCCGAGGTCGAGGTCGGGCGAGGCAGAGACCTTCTCCTGAGGCCGAGGCTGAGGCCGGGGTCGGGCGAGGCGGAGATCCCTGTTGCGCCCGAGGCTGAACTCGGGAGAAGCCGTGACTCACTGTTGTTAGCCTTACCCTGGTGGTTGGCACAGTAGTCGAAACAGGGTGAATAGTGTTGTTTTCCTATCAGAACGATCAGCAAAGGGGTGAAGTGACTGCGGTCACTTCGACCTTACCAACTGAGGCGCGCGTGTCAGGATAAGGTGTCAGGCGATCCTTGCATTAAATGTGCATGCGATACGGTCGGTGGTAAGGCGATTTGGTCGGGGTTGCTATACGACAATGTCTACCCGAGCTTAGCCTCGGACGAGCCGGGGGTGCGCCCGCTGCCTGAAGGGGCCCTCGGGCAAGGCGTAAATCCGTCCGGGACCACTGTTCTTGCCCGAGGCCGGGTTCGGGCGAGACGAGATCGCGTCCCTTGGTAGATGAGGCTTTAACTTTGCGCTGCGCTTATCAGCCTTCACGATCTGTTTTGAAGATGTTTTTTAGCCATGCTTAGGAGTATTGGGGGTACCCCTAATTACGGTACCCGACAAATATATGTAAATAAATATCTCCAGAATTAGTATCTCTAAAGGTTGCAAGTATAAATTGTAATAATGGGTCACAAGGGTTTGAATTAAATTTGAATTTAAAGTGAAATTTGAAAATGGAGAAAAGAAAGTGGGAAAATAAAAAAAGAAAAGGTCAAAACACCGTTTTGGGCCAGCTCCTGACCATTTCAGCCTATTGCTCCTTTAACACCCGCGCGCGCCCAACCTTCCCCTGTGCGCACGACACTGGCAGGCGGGCCCGGGTCAACAGACGCTGCACGCGCGAGCTGGTTCTATGTTGCGGGGTCTGGTCGTCAGTGGCCGAGTGTTCTCCCCGCGCCTGGCGCTAAGTCACTGACGCATGGGTCGACTCTATCAGCTTCTCTCCTCAACGGAACCGACCGCACCCACCGCCACGGTTTGTGCCGGCAATCCTGCACCGGTCGTTTCCCTCGCAACTAGATAATGGGGGGAGAAAGATTCCTGGGCCACGCTCGCCACACCATCTCACACTACCTTTTTACACCGAGACCAGAACATCACAAATAACTCCGCCGCGACGAACCAAGTGTAGTCGGAGAGAGAGCGCCGCCATCCACATCTGCCGCCGGTCCGACCTCGGGTAGCGGGTTGGGAAGGAGCGCGAACCCGGGAATTACTGGTCCGTCGATTGCGTAGGCTCTTGTGCGAGCAGGTTCTCGGCAATTGCTCACCGGAACAACGCTCGGTCGCAAGATCCGCCGTCCACCACTGTCGCCTTTGCCGTGTCATTGCCGCTGGTATGGGCCTCTCTGCATTTCTGCCATCGCCTCGTAAACGTTTAGCACTTCGACTGAAGCGTAAGACGTCTGGAGCGCCGGTGGGCTTAGCTCCGGTGGCGCTCTGCCGTGGGGATCCTAGTGCCATCGTCTGTGCGGTCTGGAGGTGGGGGACGACGTGGCTACTGTCACTCGGTTGATGAACGGTTGTGATTAGAACATGAAGATACCCCTTCACTAGATAGATCTGGTCCATTGGATCGTAATCGGATGACTTAGATTAGACAACATAATTTATGGAACTTAAACTTAATTTGTCATCTCATTGCATCTGGGATTATTTTATTATCACTTTTATTTATTATTTCTAAGGTTCGGTATTTACTTACACTTAGTAAATGCTAATAAAATTTTGACCAACATATAAAAGCAATGCTCAGCTTCAACCTTTATTTCATTGATCATCCTTACACTTCATGAACTCCCACCTTTGGTGAGTTCATGCCACATTATTTGCACAACTTGTTGAGCGATGAACATGTGTGAGCTCACCCTTGCTATCTCACACCCCTCACAGGAGAAGAACAGGTGATCGAAGAGGAGCCGCCTAACACTGAGGCATTCGACTTGATCTAGGTGGCGTCTCCCAGTCAACTTTCTGGCGCTAAGGATAGATTTTAGTTCCTGCTATATTCATCTTTTATTTTGTAAGACTTCCGCTATGTAATAAGTACTCTGATTTTATTGTGACATTTATCTCTATATACTCTGTTATTATATATATGTTGTCTAATTTGGCACATGTATGAGATGCATCCGGCTTTGTTCCTTAAAGCCCAGGTGTAACAATATCGAGGAAGGTGTGTCACGTGCTCGTAAATATGATTAAAACAATGGACGACGCAAGATAAATGCACTAACCTCCTGCGAACAGTAAACAGAACAACTAAAGCAACCCAGCTTTCTCTAATGCGGAACTGTCATAACCCATGACGAGGCAGATGGCCGTCGCGTCGGCGGCTGCCGAAACACGAAAGAGATGGCGGGCCAATGTCCACGTCGGTCCGGGTGCGCCATCACCGACGGAGACTCGCCACCAGCCGCCAATACGGCGCGGTGCACGCGCCGCTCGCCCCCGCCGTCCGCACGTGACCGCTTCCCCGGCGACCGACGACGCACCGTTTGTATGCCTGTGCAGCGCCGGCCGGCACGAGCACCGTGACGTGAGGCGCTCCGGGCCGTGTCACGGTGTCTCCGTGTGGGGGGATTACGGGTTGTGCGTGTGCTCGCACGTCCACGTCCAGTTCCGAGCTCTGTTTTTGTCGCGTTGGGCAAGCGAGACATGTTGCTGTGACGGTCCGCGCCAACAACAAATGCGTGCCAGTTCAGGGAAAAAAATACACTGTGCGCGCCTAGTTTAGGAGCACATGCGTCCCTCTCAACGGTTTTGTTAAAGTCAAGCTCTGCACCGGCTGGTCCGTCGTGCCGTGCTAAACACCACAAGTATGTCTACTCATTTAACTTCCGCTACTAGTTTTTTTTCCTATTTAAAGTTTACCAATATAGGAGTAGACAATTCAGCAGAAATGAGCTAAACTAAACTTAGTGAATGGAAGATGAGGTAATGCATGTAACCACACAGTTCTATTTGAATTTTTTTCCGTTTCTCTTTCTTAATTAATGAAAAGTCACACAGTTCATACTGGGTTAATCGTTTTTTAAGTACGAACAATTTATCATTCTACAAATGAGAACAGTTGTTTGGCTACATGTTGCTTCTTTCACGCATTTTGCACAGCAAATTAGAAAAAAAGAAAAAAAGAGAAAAGTATATAGTTTTTTTGACCAATAACATACGTGATAGTATTTTCTTATGTCAAGTGGTAGCAGGGTATGGGTTGGCAGTACACTCGGTCAGAGAGCAGGAGGCGAGTATGTGCGTTCAAAACGCTTTGATGCAAACACCCAATTATTATTTCAGCACGACCACTGGCGGCGGAATAAAAGTCGTATGGACGCCCATTTGTTTTTGAACCAGGACTGTGCCGTTCTGCGAAGGGCACATTTTCGAGATGCGATTTCTTTTGTTCATTCACGCAGCGTTCACAAACCAAGCCCTCAACAAATCCTATACAAATCCAAATCTAGCTAAATTATAGGTACAGACAACGGCAAGGAAGAAACACCCGATGCACTTTACAAAAAAAAAGAACCCACTAATAAGAATCAACAAAATCTTGGAATCGTGCGCTGCAAAGATCCTCTCTCTCTCTCTCTTTTTTTTGTCTCTCTCAAGTAGATGCCGCTTTGGCATAATATGATGGAAATCCCCATCAGCACACAACTTAGCTCTGCCTTTTTATCTCCCCAAGTCTTCCCCTAATTTAGCTATGGAAATCAACGTTTTTTCACCACGCTTTTCTCCCCTATTTCTTTTTGATATGCTCGCCTACTAACAACGCTTTGTTCTCCTCGCAACCAATGGATGGGCGCCACGTGCGCGACGCATGCGCATCAGCACCGCAAGTTAACGACTCGGGGAGCCAGATCTGAGCGCGTCGGCGGAGGCGACGACTTTCCACTGGTGACTCACACCTTCCAGTGACCGTCCGATGCCATCCCCACGGCGGAGATGGATCCCTGCGCGCTCTGCTCCAGGGTGCGCACCACGTCGGCCATGGACGGCCGGAGGCTGGGGTTCTCGCCGACACAGGCCGCGGCCAGCGCCGCCACGGCGGCGGCCTCGGCGGCGTCGTAGGCGGTGCCGAGCCTCTCGTCGACCATCCCGCGGGGCGGGTCGCCGGCCCTGAGCCGCGGCGCGACGGCGGCGGTGAGGAGGCGGCCGCCCTCCTCCGCGCAGAAGGCCTCCATCCCCGTGAGGAGCTCCAGGAGCAGGACGCCGAAGCTGTACACGTCGCTCTTCTTGGTGACGACGCCCGAGCGGATGTAGTGCGGGTCGACGTACCCCGGGGAGCCGAGCATGGCGGTGCGCGCGGACGGCCGCGGGCGCACGGCGGCCGAGAACCCCGTCCGCGCCGACCCGAAGTCGCACAGCTTGGCGGACATGGCCGCGTCCAGGAGCACGTTGGAGGCCTTCACGTCGCCGTGCACCACCTGCGGCTCGCAGCGGTCGTGCAGGTACTCGAGCGCCCGCGCCACCTGCAGCGCCGCCGACACCCGCCGCGCCCACGGCATCGTCCCCGCCGCCTTGCCCCCGCCGTGGAGCCGCTCGTGCAGGTTCCCGTTCGCCGCGAACTCCAGCACCAGCACGCCTTCCTCTGCGCGTCGATAAGGCCACCGGAGCGTTTCGTCAGCAGCTCAAGCACAAGGCGAACTAGCGCGAGAGAGCGGAGCGTAGCAGAGGAGAGCAGAGCACCCAACCTTGCTGGTCGCAGAAGGCAAGGAGGCGGACGATGTGCGGGTGGCGGACGCGTCGGAGCGCGTCGAGCTCCTGGCGGAACACGCGGTGGAGGCGCTCGCTGCTGCGGTGGACCTTGACGGCGGCCAGCGCGCCGCCGGAGAGGCGCGCGAGGTACACGGTGCTGAACCCGCCCTCGCCGACGACGGCCGAGGTGAACCTGCCCGTCATCGCCTCCACCTG
Organism: Zea mays; assembly: GCF_902167145.1. NCBI lineage: Eukaryota > Viridiplantae > Streptophyta > Magnoliopsida > Poales > Poaceae > Zea > Zea mays. The sequence continues at coordinate 23,306,899 of NC_050100.1, read as the reverse complement.
CGCCCACGACAGCCCCCGCGGCCCGGCTTCGGCGGCCCCCTTGTCGTCGAACGCCTCGAAACCCCCGTCCTCGTCGCCTTCCCGGTCGCCGGCCGCCGCATTGGCGCCGCACCCGCAGCAGAATAACCTGTAGTAACTCTGCACTCCCATCTTTGTCCAAGGAAGTTTCTTGCACAAAATAGACAGGAGAGGAGAGGAGACCGCAGAGGAGAGGACTTGTGGGTGATGAAGAAGGGAGGGAGATGGTGCCTCCGCCTGCCCTCTGCCTCTCTGTATTTGTATCTCTGTGTACTTGGGTTGGGGGAAGGCTTATATACAGGTCTGTCGGTGTGGGGTTAGGACGTGTGCTGTGGTGGTGATGAGGTAAGCAAGCGAGAAATTTATGCAGCAGTGGGTAGGCATGATGGGGGGTTTCTGACACGTGGGCCCATCTTACTCTCAAGTCTCCAATAGCGATATTGTGCCGCACCAAATATGCTTCGAACCAACCGTTTATCATTCAATATAATCTAGTCGTCCTCCATTATCCATGGAGTTCCATGGATTACATCGACATTTATCATGCGCTTGTTTAGACTCATAATAACTGGACCAGTACGCCAAGGCGTGAATGAACAGTAGAGGTGGTTCCTTCACGAACCGGGATGTCTCGCACCCACCGCTGATCGGTGATGGATGCAGCCTCCTGGGCACCGGGCAGGGCAGGTTCTTGAGATGACGGCACGACGTACGTTAATTAAGGGCTAGTAAGCAGGAAGCTTTAGCCGCATGTCAGTTTACCGCTGCCGAGCTCCGATCAGCTCAAATCAGGGAAAAAAAAAGAAGGTACTGATGACCGCTCACTCACCGCAGGCCGCAGCAGCAGTGGAAAACTACTACATTCACGGATTTGTTTTAACTAGCCAGCACTACGCTGTGGGGTCTGATTGGTTGTCCACACCAAGTCATCTCAAACCACCATATGTGTTAACTTTGTTTAAACTTATGTCGGTTGCCGGGGTTGCAAACTTATGTCGGTTGCCGGGGTTGCCGCCTTGCCGGAGACGTAGACGATATGAGTAGATGCAAATCAAATTATTTAAAAGCTATTAACCTGCATCTGTCCGCGCGTGCAAAATTACCATATGCAGCCGGCTAGAGAGGGTCCAGCTTGGCGCATATACACGAAGCCATCCAATCAAGCCAAGTACGCTAATGTGTAACCAGATATTATGTGCAAGCGTACAAGCGAACTTCTTAGTCTATTTGATCATGATTTAACCATATGCCAAATTCAACATTTAAATTCTTCCACCATCGATTTATATTAAAAATTCAACACTTAAATCCGATTACCTGTTCTCAGTTTGGAGTGGCCGCCAAGGGATGGTCAAAATGGACGCCAGGCCGACGGCGACGGGCGGACGGTAGGGAGCTGTGCTGCTGCAGCACACTGTGGGCCTGTGGCTGTTGGCGCAGCTGCAGGGCTGCCAGGGAGAGCGATGATGCGTGCAGTGCTGCAGGGACGAGGAGGACGCAGCGCGCGCGCATCCGAGAGTCGTCGTGATAAATGCGTTTGCTTCCTGTCTTGATGATATGACGAATTAGATGCAATCTCCATTTCCCGAACGAATTTCGCGTGTTGGTTCATGCATACGGTTGGGTCTCTCTAGTTAATTCACTGCAGGCTATAGTTTGGGAGAGCCCCTCAAATCCCCTGCAATTCTCTTGCTCATTCACATCGAGCTCAGCTCTATACAGGTATACATACATATACCTGTCTGTACTTCACGAGAAAGACCCTGCGCGCTGCAGTACGTAGCCAGCTGCTGATCAATGATCAGGTGAGCTTTGATCCGTGCCTGGGAGGGACCAAAAGGTTAAAAGTAGTAGCTAGCAAGCAAACTTTCCACGCGTACGGGCATGGCGAACCACGAGAACGCGCATCGGATTCCTGAACTGAACTGAACCTTCACAGGAACTCCGGCGCCTGCTCGCTCCTCGCCCGAATTTTTTGTATTTTAGCCCCTAAACTGAAGTAAATTCACGTTTAGACCTAAAAAAATTTTAAATGCAGTTTTGGACCCTTTGCTCGGCGCCATAGGCCGTGGCGCCGAGCTAACACAGCTCGGCGCCACAGCCTATGGCGCCGAGCTTCGTGACGTGTCATCCCGCGTGGCACCTAGCTCGGCGCCACAGATCTTGGCGCCGAGCTAGGAAATATCCGCCCGACGCCTTCCTCTCTGCCCGTTTCGTCTGTTTTTCAGTTTTCGCGCCGAGCCCACCGCCGCCGTTAGCAATTCGCTCGCCGCCCCGTCGCCGTCGCCTTCTCTCCGGCCACCTGCACGCCCTTCACCGGCGGCGCGGCCGCTAGTCTCCGGCCTCTCCGCCCGGCGAGCTCCGGCGAGCACAGCCGCGGTCGCTCGGCGAGCTCCGGCAAGCACAGCCGAGGTCGCCCGCCCCGTCCTCCTTCGTCGCCTGGGCCGGCCGCCGCCTAGCTCCCCGGCCACCGCGCAGCCTGCTCGCCGAGCTCGGGCCCCGGCAGCTCCGTCCCCGACCACCGCGCTGCCTGCTCGCCGCAGCTCCTTCCCCGACCGCCGCGCGCTCACTGCCTGCCACCGGTAATTTTATTTTTTTAATTTCTTAGTTAGTAAACTGTTAGGGTTTGTTAGTGGTTAGTAATTAGTTAGCTATCCAATTATTTATTGTTTAGTAAATAGTAGCTATTTTGTTGTTAGTGTTTATTAAAATAGTTAGCTAGTTTGTTGCGTAGTATATTGTTAGTGTTTAGTAAATTCTTAGTGATTATATAGCTACCATTTTGTTTAGGGCATTGATATTACATGTTTTCTGTGTTGGCAACCATCGTGTTGTCGTTTAGTCGCAGGTTTTATAAACATCACTTTACAGGGGAGGTGCTGCCAAATTTTTTACTGACAATTTTTTTGTACGTAGGTGTTCGTCCGACCGACTTGACCTTCTCCACCGTTAGCTGGAGTCGTACGCGTTCTCAGGTATACATAGTTTTCGTACATTATTTATAGATTATGTAATTTCGTTTGATGTGTTCATTTAATATTTACTATATGGTTATTAGTTAATATATATATATTACTTAGTAAGTTAGTAGGCTTAAGTATGTAGCCATTATTGAGTTAGTAATCCATTTTTGCAATAGATGGACAGCCTAGTAACACTATACCATGGAGGAAGGGTGGAGATAGATGCTTATGGGAGTGTTACTTTTGATGGTATGAAGATCGTCACCATGTTGTTCGTTGAAAGACCAACTTTTGACCAGCTTTTGGCTCGAGCTTGTGAGGAGATTAGTTGCGACATAAACGACCCTAGAATATCAATTCAGGGTTTGTTGTCCCATATTACATATGGAACAGTTGTCCGACGGTTGATCTCCATTACCTCAGAAGATGATTGGGTGATATATTTAAGAATTGTGAAGACGATGGTTCCACCGTGTTTGGATGTGGTTGTTCAAAAGTTACCTGTTAGTCATTGCGCAGGTCCAGTCGGGTTGTCTCCACAAATGCCAAATGCATCTCGTATTGAAGCTCCTTTGGTAGAGCTTCATGAAGAAGTCGTTGTTGTGCCCGATGCTCAATCGGGTCCGCACGAGTATGGGATTTGTGGGGCTTCTAATGCGGTGGTACCCCCCCAAGAGATCCCATTGACCCAGGATCCAGTTGACGATCATCCTAGTAAGTGTCTTCGACACATTGTTCGTATCCATCATTATTTCATTTGATTAGACTTTTTAATGTGGTTTTTCTTGCTCCGACCCGATGCAGGATCTCCACATATCGATAATGCTGATGTTCAGATTGATGTGCCTGTGTCATATAATATGGACAACATATGCAGGGCATCCAATAGTGTTGATGTTCAGATTGAGGATGAGGAGGAGCCATATGAGGCTGCACGGGCCGTAGATTCTGATGATGACCGTCCGGTTCAAGAAATGACCGAGCAAGAAATTGCACTCATAAGACGTTTGTGTCCGGAGCGAGACCCTGCAGTACATGAATTTAGCAGTTTAAGTCAATCCACCCGTGCGTATGCTGAAGGACGTGACGATGAACTGCTAGAGGCTCCGGATAACGCCGACAGCATTGAGATTAAGGTTGGCTTACTTTTCAAGGATCTGCCTACACTGAGACGATGGCTACAGGAATATTCTGTGAACCGGAAGAGGCCGTTCAAGGTGAGACATTCGTATGCACAGCGTCGTTACACTGTTGTGTGCGAGGTGCCAGAATGTAATTGGAGGGTATGTGCCCGAAGGCAGAAGGACACCGGAAAGTTTAAGATCACCAAAATTGTAGGTCCACACACTTGTGCCCAGACAGAGCTGAGCTCTAAGCATCGTCAGTTGACATCTACCCTGATTGCGAAAAGGATATTGGGGATATTGAAGGGTCAGCCAAACTTGAAGGTGAAGTCAATTATCGTGCTTTCTGGTGTTTCTCGCAGTGCGTAGAGGCCTTCAGGCATTGTCGTCCCGTGCTCTCTATTGATGGTACTTTTCTTCTTGGGAAGTATAAGGGCACATTGTTGGTTGCCATATCATGCGACGCAGATAACTCACTGGTTCCTTTGGCATTTGCTTTGGTGGAGAGGGAGAACAGAGATAGTTGGTCTTGGTTCTTGCGGCTTGTACGCATCCATGTCGTAGGCCCTGGACGCGAGGTTGGTGTCATATCTGACAGACACCAAGGTATTCTTAATGCAGTGCAAGAGCAGATTACTGGCTACGCACCCATGCACCACAGATGGTGCACTCGACATCTAGCAGAAAATCTTCTTCGAAAGGATCATAGCAAGGCTAACTTCCCCCTTTTTGAGGAGGTATGTCGTCATTTGGAGGTTTCGTTTTTCGAGGATAAGTTGAAGGAACTACAAGATGCAACAAATGCTGAAGGTAAGAACTGGATTGCTGGATTGCTGAGGGAACCGCACAAATGGACAAGGGCCTACGACGAAGGTGGCTGGCGGTTCGAGTTTCAGACTAGCAACATGGCCGAGTCATTTAACAGTGTGCTCAAGGGTATACGGGGCATGCCAGTCAATGCTATAGTAACATTCACTTTTTATAGGCTTGTGGCTTGGTTTAATGATAGACACGCGCAGGCCAAGGCAATGCAGACCCGAGGGCAGAGATGGGCACCTAAACCAACATCACACCTTAATAATGCAAAGGAACGTGCCCATAGACATGAGGTACAATGCTTTGATGAGGAGCTGGGTAAATACGAGGTAACAACACTAGGCGGCATAACTTCGGACGGTGAGGTGCGACCTTCGAGGACACATGTCGTGTTACTTGATGCATTCTGGTGCGGATGTGGTAAACCTAGACAATACCATTTTCCATGTTCTCATTATGTTGCGGCCGCACGTCATCGTAACTTTGCATTTGAGAGCAGAATACCTTCTGAGTTCAGTGTAGAGAGCTTAGTACGTACCTGGAGCCCTCGTTTTGGGCCATTTCTTGATGAGTCACAATGGCCAACGTACACCGGTCCGGTATACGTTGCTGATCCAGCGCATCGATGGGACAAACGTGGTAGTAGGAAAAGGAGCCGGTGCAACATGGTTATGGATCAGGTTTCCGGTCGCAGTAGGAGAGGACGAGCGTCCCCCTTTCTCGTGGACCCAGAGCAGAATGAATGCGGAAAATGCGGTAGACTTGGCCACAACTCACGTACATGCATTTGGACACTTAGTCAGGTGTGATATATTTTTTTATACACAAATTTTATTCTAATATGTCGATGTTTTTGTTACACTTTGTACACAACTTATATTCTAATATGTTGATATCTTAATTTGCAGGATGGCGCAGTTCCACTTGCTGGACCCTCACTACGACGAGCACCACAGGGGCCGTCTCACCGCAGAGGGAGAGGTAATATTTTGTTTGCTATATTTGCGACCTATATTTGAATTAATATATGCGACCTATATTTGACTAATGAAAAATCTTTTGATTGCTAGGTGTTGCCCGTTCTGCGGGTCCGGACCCACGACCGGTTTCTGGAGGAGATGAGGTACGATGAGAGGTACACTCCTCTCCTACAGAGGGCTGGCTTGGACGTCTTATCGTACCAGGTCCGCCGTGGGCTGCCCACTTTCAACCCAGCGGCGTTGACGGCTCTGGTCGACAGGTAAAGACTTCTCTAGTTGTTTAATATTTACAATTATCAAATCTACTTTGCATACTAATGATTTTTGTATTCTTTTGTCTTCCAATAGGTGGCGGCCAGAGACTCACACTTTCCACCTTCCCTGCGGTGAGATGACTGTGACGCTTGAAGATTGCCAGAAGATTCTTGGTCTCAGCATTATGGGTCGTCCAGTGACCGGTCAGGCATCACCAGGCGGTTGGAGGCAGAGGGTGGAGGCCTTTCTTGGGAGACTGCTTCCGGATGAGCTACGAGGTAGCCACAACACCGGAGTCCCACTGACCTGGCTTAGGCAGAGCTTTGGGCAGTGTCCACCTGGTGCAGATGAGCAGACGGTTGGATACCATTGTCGAGCTTGGATTCTCCATCTCTTTGGTTCAGTTCTTTTTCCAGACGCAACAGGCGACAGCGCGTCATGGATGTTTCTGCCCTGCCTGACTGACTGGGATACGACCGGAGGTTACAGCTGGGCTTCAGCAGTGTTGGCCTTCCTGTACAGGCAACTTTGCGAGGCTTGTCGTCGTTCGTCGAGGACCGCCAGCTTAGGTGGATGTGTCTACCTACTACAGCTGTGGATGTGGGCACACATACCCGTCGGGCGACCCAGAGAGTTTCCTCCTCATGAGTGGTTCGTGGTAGCCGGACATCGGCTTAAGCCCACGGCTGCTTACCGCTGGGACCAGGTCGAGGAGCCATTCGCACGACACCAGCGTGCTTACGTGGAGTACTCAAACGAGCTCGACGCACTTACTCCATCGATGGTGAGTTGTCTCCTTTTTTCTTTTTACATGTCCTTTCTACTTTTATCACACGACACCAGCGTGCTTACATGGGCTTTCTAAAACTTTTGCAGGTGACTTGGCAACCGTATCTTGATCCATATTTCGCCAGCATACAGTTGAGCAGCATGTGCTCAATAGACGAGAACCTCTACCTCATGAGGTGTCCCCTCATCTGTTTTTATGCTGTTGAGTACCACTTGCCCCACAGAGTTGCTCGACAGTTCGGATTGCGCCAGGAGTTTCCGGTGGAGCCATTCTCGACTTCAATAGAACTTCATAAGTGAGTTACTACATGCACTTGTTATTCTAACTAATAATTGAAATATCAGTTAGTCGCTAATATATGGTTCTAACTTTTGCAGGTTCGACAGACAGAGACAGAAGAAGGTCACGGACTTCGAGACGCACCATCGTGATTACATTGATGAATGGGACCAGCAGGGGGATCTGAACTATGAGAATGACCAGGCGCACACAAACTACAACTTCCGGAGGTATTTGATTTGGTATTCTGGTGTGACTAGGTGCAAGTTGAAGGGACAGTGGACAGCAGCAGACTACGCCGAGCAAGAATCGTCAGACGACGAAGACACAGCTTTCGACATAGCTGCTCGGCACGGGTCCCAAATTGAGGCTGCTCCAATCCTTGATAGAGTGGTAACTATTTCTTTACTAAAATTAGAGATTTCAATTCAATGAGATATGTCTAGTTTTGAGCATCCTAATGTCTTAACTTGTGATAGGGAAACTCTATGCTCGTATCTGTTGTTGAACTCGAGCGTATCTCACAGAGAACTTCAGATACTACTACGCTATCGTTACTATCAGTGAGTATCAATGTCTAACAGAAAACTTGTTTATTTGTATGTTGTAACATATGTCTTTAACTAACATTTCGATTACAGAGGGTATCACGTCGTCTTCGTCGAGCAGCGGCTCGGTGTGGATGCCGGTCTCTAGCGGGCGTTGACGTGCAGCTGCCTGTGCCTCGTATGGAGCAGGACGTTCAGCCTCCCATTTGTGCAGTTGGACCATCTACAGCAGGACTCAGCTCGTCGCGATCGACGCGGGACACGTTTGAGAACGTGGCCCAGGACGACGACGATGACGACGACGACGACGACGATGGCGCTGGCGCTGGCGCCGCAGGTCAGGTGGAGATTGGACCGTCTCAGTTGCAGGATGCTCCTACAACTCAGGCATCACAGCTGACACCACGTAGAAGGCGTCCACGAGACCCTTACACTCCAGGCACCGACGCTCTTGGGGCCAAGGGCAAGGGTGAGACTAGGAGGAAATGAATACTTTTGTGATATGGACTGTGTGATTTGGACTTATGCTGGAGACGGTTGTAATATGAACTATGTTTTGTGTTTTGGACTATGTGTTGGGGAACTTGTATTTTGGACTTTGTTTGTGGACATTATATGAAGAACTATGTTCTGTGGATGTTTTTATATTCGATGTGATTTTGTGATGTATTATATGTTGAAATGCTTATATGTCTTATAATATGTGATTATTTGAACTGTGGTTGTTAATAAAACAAGGGGAACTCTTGCAAAATTTTTTTGTGAATCGTAAAAAACATAATAATCAATAAGTAACGCATCTTTAGAGTTCTAAATTATTTTTGATACGTAAATACTACATAATAGGCTACAATTCTTCAGTCTGAATCACAATCTATGAGTAACTCATCTTCGGAGTCATCCGTCTCGCAATCCTCAACAACAACCTCATTCCACTTGCTGCATTGTCCTGCATCACACTTGTCACCAGTTCTTTTGTAATAATTGGCTTCTGCTTCATCTGCAGCTTGGGAGAATAGCTCATCCTCAGCCTCAGCCTCATCAGACTTCTTCTTGTAATAAGCTGCCTCTACCTCTGCGGCGGCCTGTGACAGAAACTCATCCTCTTCCTCTTGAGCACGTAATCCTGCCTCAGCTAGTGCTATGAGCTCACTCAACCTTGACATGTCGTCCTCCTCTTCTTTATGTAATCCTGCCTCTGCGAGGGCGATAAGCTCACTCAATCTAGATGTGTCGTCGTCCTCCTCCTCCATCAGCTCAACCGTTGCCATTTTATCCTGAACATATCTCGCATGCGCCTCATCGGCCAAATAGTTTACGCCGCTTCCAATCTCTGCAAATATAATGAGAAAATTAAGTTAGCAAAGTCAGGATAAATAAATTGTACTAACATAATTATAATATCATTTATCTCACTTACTTCCCTTGAGGCGATCAGCAAGATTATCCAACATCTGTTTCTCGGCTTGAGCCGCTTCCCATTCCCTTGCATCCTGTGCTCTCTTCTCATCTGCCGCCTTCAACCTCCTATACTCTGCACGCTTCGGGCTATCATAAAAGGCAGACTTTGCTTCCCTACGCATGTCGCGTATGCGATCGTTAATGTACGAATCAACGAGCTGAGATCCACAACGCATCTTCTGTCCCATTATTCTCTTGGACTCTATTGTCCGCATCACCTCTCCTTTGTCGTCGTAACTCTCCCAACTACATTTCCTCGTCTCCTACAAAAAAATAGTAAGTACCGCTATAACATTACATCTGGTGCAAAAAAAATACCAACCTCATCGTAATCGACCATATGTCCACAAAAATATCCAACGCCAAGCTCCGAAGGAACTAATCCATACTTAGCTTCAATACCACATTTGCAGAGTACTGGATCAAATTTGACCTCTTCTGCCGCCCACCCCATGTATCTCTTTTCCTTTACCTGTGGCTCTGGCCAATGGGACAAAGGACCATACAACCACTCTCTGAAACGACACTTACGCCACCCGTATGGCTGCAGGAGAAAAAATTAGTAATTTATTGTAAATAAAAACTAGTTCATACATTTAGCGTATCAATGGGCTCACATAATCAATGTTCGGACAACAGAACTGCTTGTCATAGTCTTCGTCGATGACAGCACGATCTCCACAATCGCATCGAGGCGGTGAGTCCATCCGCCTTTCTGTTGCTACCTCCTTCTCCGCATCCGTCATTGGTGGAGGATTCGGGGGAGGAGGTACCCAACGCTTAAAACGCTCATGAGTGGTCCTTCCACTCAACCAATTAACGAAAAGAAGATATCGAGGGTCAAATTTATCAGGACCATCGATCCACTGGAAAAAGAAACACCTCTGATGTCCCTAAAATAATTGAAAGATGCACTATTACATATCTACAAAATAATGAATGCGAACAAAATTAAGTGACAAGTCATAAGCTACGTACGTCCAAAGTGCCACAAAGGTAGTAGCAGCGAGCAGCCGTGTCTGGATGTTGTGATTGATGTACCCAAGCCAGTCTGCCACAGTCACAGTTAGGCACGGGGAGTTCAGGAGGAACAGGAGCATCCTTACTAGATACGTCCGGATATAACTCCCGAGGACGACCTCTCTTCTGCCACAACGCCTCTCGGTACATGTCTTTCATCTAATAAACGATTATAATTATCACTTGTACCTATTATGCTTTATAATAAGTCTACACAAACTAATATTCGAAATAATAATATAATAGGTGTATACAAATTATTTAACTAACAACCCAATATACAAAACGAATCAGTTCGAAATCATACCTTGGCCTACGAAGTGAACCAACTCAAATCTTTGAATCCAGCAATTTTTGACGAAGTTTGGAAATGGGATGAAATGAGCTGCTCTCGGCCAGCCGCGCGGGCGTTTTTATAGGCATTCGTAGCTCGGCGCCAAGATCTGTGGCGCCGAGCTACGAGGCCGCGCCGCCGCCACGTCGGAGCCAGGTAAGCCCTGGACGCAACTAGCCGTTGCGGCCACGTCAGAGCTCGGCGCCATAGGCTGTGGCGCCGAGCTGTGTTAGCTCGGCGCCACGGCCTATGGCGCCGAGCAAAGGGTCCAAAACTGCATTTAAAATTTTTTTAGGTCTAAACGTAAATTTACTTCGGTTTAGGGGCTAAAATACAAAAAATTCGGGCTCCTCGCCTACGTTCACTGAACTCAACAAGCCCGCATGGGCGCGCGTACGGTACGGGCGCTTTTAAAGGTGGCGGATTTATTGTTGCGTCAAGCCACCTTTCCTCCTCCCATCATCGCAGGTCGTCTCTCTCTCTCTGAAATCTCCCTTGCAGACTTGCAGTGCAATGCAGTGCAACGCGACATCGATGCCATGGACTTCTGGTACAGTCCAACAAGCCAAGACATGGAGAAGGTGACAAGTCACTGGAGCCAAAGAGTAACCGGCCGGCAGCCTTCTACGCCTGTTGCCAGTGTATCCCTCCCCCTCGATCGTGCTCGTCAAGTTGCCTCTGAATATGAAGAGAGAGAGAGAAAAAAAATGCGCTGTGTTCGTGGCTTTCAGACTCATCTGATGCAAAAATACGGAAGCAGTGAGTCTCTCTCTCGCACATCTGCTTCTGAGGAAAAGTATAAAAAGGGTGGCTGGAGGTCGTGGACACCGAGATGAGATGAATTTCCTTATTATTAAAGCAGCAAGGAAACGCAGCCAAAGAACCTATCCACGTCATCTAAAATCATGCTAGCCACTCGATAGCCATCGCACGGGACAAATGCGCCCTTTCGGATTCACACGACGCGAAGCTTCTGGACTAATCGACCACCTCCTTTCCTTTCCTTTCCTTTCCTAGAGTTGCAAATTCTCTTCAACACGCGCACATGTGACATGCCCCATGGTCGTCGCCGCTCCAGGCATCCTCCCGTGGCCTCACCTCCCTCTCCCTTCCTCCTCCCACCCGTCTGACGCCTCTGACGCCGCCGCAGCAGCAACAGACGCCAACACCTCCGCGTATGACATCCAGATCTTCGAGCCCACCTCCATCGAGGAGCGTCGTCGCCTCCTGATCCAGCGGCGTCGCCTCCGACTCGCCGCCTCCCATGCCTCGCGGCTCACCGTTGCCTCGCGCGTCTCCTCCAAACTCATCAGCACCACTGCCTCCTGCTCCAGCGGCGTCGCATCCGATCTGCCGCCTCCCCTCCTCATGGCTCGTCGTTGCCTCCCGCCTCTTCCCCAACCTCGCCCTTGCCGCCCTTGGAGGATCCCAAATCCGACGACGAGCTCAGTAGGCCCACGCAGACGCGGATGTGCTATGAACTTCAGGTTCGTCTTTTTTCCTGTACACCAATTATAGTCCTCCAGCGCCTACGAATTTTTTTTGCAAACTTTATACAAGTCCTTCGCTCAACACCGCCTTTGGTTGCAACGGAAGCTGCTACTGTTGTTGAACGTTAGTTGCTTTTATTAGATTTATGCATTTTTTTTAAATTCGAGTTCAAAATTAAGCAAAACACACGCTTAATCAATTTTTTTGCGTTGTTTTCAACTGATATATAGACAACATATTCCTACCGAGAAGTATGAAAAGTACACTTCAGAGCATGTCAAGGTCCTCACGAAAGCTTCCTATCAAGTGGTTGTTTGCAAGATTGACGAGTTGTAGGCACCAAATATATCGAGTCCTTGCTATCAACATATGAGCATATTATTGTCAAAGTAGGCAACATCTCATTTAACAGACAACTCTCCGCTCTATCATTCTCTCAAGGCTGATGTGCATTTCTGATATATTGAGCTCAAGCGTCAGATTCTGTATCGATGGCAATGGGTTCCAGAACAGTACACAAGGCAATTTCAAGACGGTTATTCAATTGCTCAAATAGTTCAGTAAGTGAGAACAAAGAAACTTCCTAAATGTATTAATATGGTATGATGAATAGTGTCTCACACATTGTGTTGTTGAGCTCTGGTCTCCATTTCCGTGCTGCTAGAATGTGATGTGAAGTATTCACCTTTTGACATGGATAAACATCTTCTCTCTGTTACATTTGCAGGCGAAAGAAGGTCTGTTGAAGCAGCCTAAACTATTTTCATTGTGATTTCCAACGCTACATTTTCCAATATGCCTTTGTTTCATACATTTTTCCTTTTTTCAAATAAGGCTCATGTGCTGCTTCGAAAATCAGTTCTAAGAAGGCAACCAGGGACAACAAACCTGATAAGGGAAGAAACATGTTCTGGATAAATATTGGCCTTTGTTTCAAGACTCCAAGGTAAGCCATTGAATGTAAGTACTCAATGTTTCTTTTCTTGTCCAGCCAAGTAGCCAAGTAGTTGTTGTGTCTGTTAGATTAGTAGCCCATATGTATCTAAAAAGATTCCAAAGGACACATAAAAAATTGTTTGCAATAATATAGATGTGTGCTTTAGTGCCCATAGACACTGACCTGCTGCCAAATTTCTAGCCAAGATATAACTTTCTGAGCACTACTTAATTTATCTAAAATGCACGATCGTATATGAAGTCAAAATAAAGTGTGATGCACAAACGAATGTATCCCATGAGCTCTACGTTTCTTTTCCTATGCAATATTATTGACATCATTTATAAAAAGCTACATTTTGTGTCAGTTAGCGAACATAGAATCCTATTGACAGCTTCTATAATAAGAAAAATCAATAAAAGAAATGCTTGGAAAAATGGAATATAATTTACACTCATTAAATTGTAGTAATTTCCTTACCTTGATATAGGTGTTTGGAAATTCTTCCTTCAAATCATTCAGGCCCTTTTGCCACCACGTCTCTGTCAAGTAGATGGTTGTATTAGCAGAAAAAGCCAACACTCCTCACGAGAGCCAAAACCTTATCAGGGTTAGACCAGTCTTTTGTTCAAGCGTCACTGGTTGTCTTACAACTCTTCTTTTCCAACAAGTTCGCAAATTGATTGCTAACACCTTCCCATCTGATTTTTTGCACACAACAAAATCCACAATAACACTATAAAGTGAATATATAAATCAGAAAAAAGATATTCCCACTCATGCTCAGGCAATTATTTTCAGGATATGAATCCTTCTAATTTAGACTATAAAGTCACCCATTAGGCCATTACAACTTTTTTACTATGCATTTATGCTTTATTTATACACCAAAAAAACTTCAAACCCTCGACACCATTCATGCTTCATTTGGTGTATGTTTTGCTACTTTTTCCTTGAACGTAAAAGCATTCTTCTCTGATATCTGTAACTGTAAAAAGATTATTGTTCTATAACTATCTGTTATTTATTGTTCCATCGCTACCTCACTACCTATTTCCTATCTGATGTTTTGCTATAACATCGCCATCGCTGTGTTGTTCAGACTTAAGTTATGTGATGCTTGTTCTTTTTAGATGTAAATCCTACAATTTTCGCCTCCAAAGTCACCCATTACAATATTTTTTACTGAATCTATATCTTTTACTTATGTGTCACTCTGCATTTTTTAAGATTCAAAAAAACATTCCTTATTTTATACGCGGTAAAACAACAACCTTCATAATTCACCGGATCTTCTTAGTATTATCTCTGACAAAAAAATATAAAGTCTGTCCCCACAAATGCAAATTAGTTTCTTGATTTTCAATTGGTTGTTAAATGTCTGACATGAGCAATCAGTTTGGTTAGCATAAAAGGATGGTGATTTTGACAACTACACAGTTTGTAGGAACAACAATAAAAACACTTCATTATATATTAGGGTTCTATGATGTTCACCATTCATGGCTTCCTACCAGATCACACATTGCATAAATCAAGTTCTACGCTATTGGTTACTTTTCAGAGATTCAGACAGAACATTTATATTCTGTTTCCTGGATTGAGCATATTCCGTTATAGAATGTCTAGAATTTTTTTCAAACTTATGCATCTGATATGATCTCTCAATATATAAGTACTGACGAAAGAAGTGTGATGGTCAATTCCAGCCCGCCACCATCCAGGGATCAATCCTCACCACGAGGACCAGGGGTGATGCCAACAAGGTGTACGTGAACCTTTCCTGGGGTGTTGATAATTTAGCTCTCGCAAACCTGTTCACTGAGCAAGGACCATCTATGACAGTGAGAACAAGTCAAGAGGGTTTGATTTTTTGTCATGTATGGTTCCACAGAAGAGCCTGAGAATGCATTATCGAATCTCAATGGAGCTATGAGTTCTGAAACCCTTTTTTCTTCCCCTTGCTGCTCGCGGCATAGCATTTGGAAATTGAAGTACAATTTGTCTTTCAGGATATACTGAATTGATTTATCATTGTCCTGCAGGACTTGGATGATAGATCCGTGTTACGATACCAGCATCAAAGCCGCCTAGAAGCAATACTGAACTTTCACTTGAGATGTGAGTAGTTGTTGTTGGGGGCCTTCGTCCTCCGAAGGTCCTCAAAAACATGATTTGACAATGTTTTCCAAGTGGATTATGTGAACAGGTACCTTCGGACTCAGAATTACGAACATGAAGTGCGGTCAGGACGAAGCCTGAACCAGACGAAGGACGGGCTGATTACCAAGCTCCACGAAGGATGGTGCACAGCCGAAGCTGTGCGCAGGGAAGCTTCGTCGTGATAGCAGAGAGGGGAACCGACCTAAAGATAAAAAGACTACGTGGGCCTTGTCAGATTTCCATAAGTCATTGACAAATGTAATGGACATAAATGTAATTTTACGTGGGCTGCGTCCCGCGTCTATAAATAGATGAACAGTACTCTCGTACTGTTCACGCGGACTTGGCATTTGCTTTTGCGTCACGCTTGTACTTTTTATCTTCTCTCAGGACCGAAGGTACATTTGTAATTTGAAATCATTTCTATTTTTCCATGTTAATAAAATAGAAATGATTCTATGATGATGCTTATATTATATTTCATGCTTTATATGAATCCTTCGTCATTACTTGTTATGTTTACGAAGGTATGTCTCTTATGACTTTCGTCCGAAACTCATTATTTCCCGAAGGGACATAATGCTTCGAAGGACGAAGGACTTTAACACTTAACACTTTTTATGTTGCCTTGTTCTTAACTCTTAGCATTTGAGAACAAGTCCCCAACATTGGCGCCCACCTCCGGTGAACTCACTTCCACTTCGAGTTTTTTGAACACCTTCGGAAGCTATAGACCCTCGCTATGGCGCCGAAGAAAGCTTCAGCGACTGGGGCTGCAGCACTGCAACCGCTGGACCCCAACCAGGAGACCGTCTCTCTCCGGGAGGCCCGAAACCAGAAGAGGAAGGCTGTCAGCCCGACGATTCAGGAGGATGAACTAGACCAAGAGACCAGGGACATGGAGATGCTACATCAACAGGTGCAGAGGAAGAAGGAGAAGATGGCCAGGCTAGCTGAGCTGCAGAGGCAGATAGACGAAGCTTCTGAAGAAGTCCGTCATCTTACCCACGATGAGCAGAACCGAAGGCCTCAACAAAAAGACCTTCATCAGGAGGGCTTCTTCAATGAAGATGACTGGTATGACAATTTTCATCATGGAAATTTTGTTTTCGACGATGCTTCTCCTCTGTCCGCTGATCTGCAGGCTACACCTTGGCCTCCGTCCTATAAGCCACCCCAGCTTCCCATGTTCGATGGCCATTCGGACCCGAAGCAGTTCTTGATGAGTTACGAAGCAACAGTGTCTTCGTATGGTGGCAATGCTGCAGTAATGGCAAAGTCTTTCGTTATGGCCGTCAGGAGTGTTGCTCAGACCTGGTATTCCTCCCTTCGGCCAGGAACGATCACTTCATGGCAGAAGCTGAAGGATATGTTATTGACCAGCTTTCAAGGATTTCAGACGAAGCCGGTCACTGCTCAAGCCTTGTTCCAGTGCACTCAGGATCATGAAGAATACCTTCAGGCGTATGTCAGAAGGTTCTTGCGTTTGAGGGCGCAGGCACCAACGGTGCCCAATGAAATTGTCATCGAAGCCATGATCAAGGGGCTTCGTCCTGGACCTGCTGCTCAATACTTTGCTAGGAAGCCTCCTCAGACCCTGGAGAAGCTGCTCCAAAAGATGGACGAGTACATTCGTGCTGACAATGACTTTCGCCAAAGAAGGGAGGAGGCCTTCAGATTTTCTGAAATGACCAGGGGCTTCGGAGGAAGATCCTATCCGAGGCATGTCAGGTCCATCCACAACTCTACTCAGAATGATGATAAGGGGAGTCAGCAGAACAGACCGCAGTGCTCCTCGCAGGCTTCGGGGCAACAACAAACTTTCTTCCGGCCACCAGCTCCAAGAGGCAGAGGCGCCAGGGGCTTCGGCGGAAGATTCGGAGATCAACCAAGGAAACTGTTTTGCTTGTTCTGTGGAGAAAGCAAGGGCCATACCACCAGGACGTGCCATATTACAATCCAGAAGCAAAAGGAAATAGCCGAAGCTGCATCTCAACAAGCTCAGCCGAAGCAGGTCATGCATACTGCTTCGTATCATCCACCTTACATCCCACAATACATAGACAACCACCCTGCAGCTTCTGTAGCTTCGGCAAGTCAACCTCAAGCTTCCTGGCAGCAGCCTCCGCCTCCACCTCCACTGCAACAGGGTCAACAGCCAGAAGGGAGTCAATATGCCCCACACCAAAGGGACTTCAGAGAACAATCCGAAGCTCGCACAGTCAACAGCACTGTGCCAGAGTCGAAGCACATTTATTGACACATATCCTACCTTTGATAGCAGTCTTTTCTATTCAGTTTTATTTTCTGTGAAACAAAGAACATTGTTAGTTTTCATGTAATAATTTCGTTGTTTCCCACGAGGAAAACCCATTTTCTTCACAGGCTTAAGTCCCTGAAGCTTAAAATTTTTTTTGCGCTAACAAGGAGGACCTTCGAATTATTAAAAATCCTTCGAAGCAACAGAAAGTCGTTCTAAGGAACGCAGAGTAAGTTGATGAAGTCACAAAAAGCCGTTCCAAAGGGAGCGCAGTGTAAGTTTTCTGCTCAAAAGTCGTTCCTACGGGAATGCAGAGCTTACAGCGAAAAGTCAACGCTGATACCGCCTAAGTAAAAGGCGAAGAAGCTCCTAAGGGAGGCTTACAGCGAAAAGTCAACGCTGATACCGCCTAAGTAAAAGGCGAAGAAGCTCCTAAGGGAGGCTTACAGCGAAAAGTCAACGCTGATACCGCCTAAGTAAAAGGCGAAGAAACTCCAAAGACGTTCCTAAGGGAATGCAGAGTTTACAGAGATATTTTGTGTGTATCTTCGGAACAAACGTCATTTGCATAACATAACATCATCACACCATTTTGCATAGCATAAGCATCATACATCATGTTGCATATGGCAAAAGAAGGGGACACCGTATCAACCTTCGAAAGGACGCTTTGAGAAGTGAAAATTGTGTAAAGTCATGAGGAAATACAATGATAATCTTCGGAATACAGCTTCGGAGAATGTTTTTACGAAGCATGGATGAGCTTCATCAGAGTAATATCGAAATTGTACAGCTTCGGAGAATGTCTTCTTCACGAAGCATGAAAAGAAGGGAAGGTGTTTTTTCGCCGAAGGCTCAAAAATGGTATGTATGTAGAATTTCATGCATCGTAAAGAATTGAATAATGAAAAGGGACTTATATATTACATTCAAATGTACAAAATATTACATAGATCACACTTCAAATGTTTTTTCTAATAACATCTAGTCTTCTCTTAATACTACTTCGGCAGCCTCATTTAGAAGTTGTTCAACAACTTTATCCATGATAGCTTCGGCCATTTGTTTGATTTCGTCATCCTCTTTGATGTGAGGGTCAATAGACGATCCAGTAGGTTCTGAGGAAACAGAATATTTTTGCATTACTATTACAAACTGCGAGTAAAGTTTGAAATAAAAATTACAACACAATAAGTGCGACTAATTAATACCTATTTGCCCTTCGGCAACTTCTGCCACTTTCCTGGCATCATGGATGCCTTTTTCACTTCTTTGAATAATTTCTTGCGCCATTTCTCGGCCGCCGTTGTCCCAGATATCAGTGAAGAATTTACCGCCAACCATGCTTGCTTCGGCCGAGGGGTCTTTGATGTCTTCGGAGGATAAGGCAGCTTCGGACTGAGCTAAAGATTTTACATGTTCACAACCTTTTTTCTCCAAGACAGTAGCAATTCCTCTGGCGCCCGAAAAAGCGCAGATGTCACCGCGGCTACTCAGGATTTCCTCGAAGGCCTCTGCTTCGTGACTGTTCCATTCTATTGGACCTTCGGGATCGCCTCTCGAGAAGTTCTCTTCACTGGAAAATGCGCCCACGCTAGCGAAGCTGGTTTTGATTTTCTTTACGCCTTCCATGGATTTTTCGTAGCATTTTTTCTTAGAAGACCGAAGCTCTTCCACGGTTGCTTCCAAATGATCAGCCCATTGGTCGCTGCATTCACGTCTTGTTTCTTCAAGTATGCGTTCTTCTTTCGCCCGGGCCAATCGCTTCTGAAGGTCCTTAATTTCGCGTTTGTGAGCTTCGGCTTGAACCTTTGCAGCAGCTTCGTCCTTTTTTATCTTGTCTACTAATGTAACCAGAATTTTATCTTTTTCTAGAGCTTCGTTTCTCAGTTTAATAACTTCGGAGCGTAAATTGTCGAACGCAATTTCATGGCTTTCATCTTCGGTGCTTTTTTGTGCTCTTAATGCGTTGCTTAGGATTAAGCCCTATACGAAAAAGTATCCATATAAGAATAAAAGAATGAATTACGTATTAAAAAGTTTTTTCAAGCGACTAATTCCCATACCTTTAGGCTATTGTACGCAAGACTGTCCGCGAGATCCTCCTTTGTCATAGCACATAATCCAGCTTCGAGCTTCGGGAACCCCATACTCCTAGCCATCTCTCGGCAGACAGATAGTTCTTTATTATCAGGCAGGCAGTATAGGAAGTCATCCTCATTTGTCCCGTTGAATACTACTGCCCCCTTCGGATATTTTAGCTCTCTGGCATAGTAGTTGGCTTCATAAGTCTCTTCTTCAGATAATTTCTTCCCCGAAGCATGTCGTATGATGTAATCGCATGTGCTGGCAGGAGCTTCGGGGACGGCAGTGTCAATTTCCTCAACCAAAAATGGTTCTGATGTTTTTATTTTTATTTTTTTTTCGGTTTCCAAAGATTGTTCCTTGGTGGGCTCTGAAGGCCCAGCTTCAGCTTGTTGCTTCGAAGCTTCAGTAGACGCTTCAGCAAGATCAATAGTCTTCTTTGGAGTTGTGCTTGAAGACTTAATTGTCTCCAAGACATCTAGTACGTTCACCATTCTTTTCCTTTTTGGGGTCACCAATGGGCCCTTTTTGGATTTTTCTTGTTTCGACATTTGCTGAAGGACTTAAGATTTCCAATATTTTTTGTCCTTCAATTCTCGGTTTTTCTGCCTTCTCTGCTGAAGGCGCTTCAGATTTCTCTTCTATCTTCGGCACTGGAGCTGGTTCTGTAGCTTCAGAGGCCAAAGAGACTTCATCAATAAATTCTGGCACTGTGGCCGGCTCAATAAAACGCGCTCGGTGGGTGAGCACCTTCATCTTTTTCCTTTGCGGCGCTGGCTCACTAGTGGCACTTGTGGTAGCTTCTGTTGCAAGAGAAGTATTCTTTCTTTTGCGACCCAGTATCGGATAGTGATAATCAGGGTAGACAAACCCGACTGCGTCAAATACCCGGTTCAGTCTTTTCTTCTTTCGGCCTCCGAAGGCTGCTGATAACGCAGTATTCTCGGCCTTCGAATATGCCCCAAGCAGTTCGTCACTTAATGTTTCAATGTTTTTCAACCAGTCGTCATCGGGTTCAACAAATTTATCCCCGTATTTGAATGTGTATTTCAGTCTGACCAGTCCGCCTTCGTCGGACTCTTTGATGGTCTCCTTCGGCATCTCCCACTTTCCTGCAAGTGGCCACACCCTGAAGGCAATATGTTCTTGAATCAAGTCCCTTGTCCCAATAAAAGAGCAGACTACGCCGAAGGCTCTTTGGCATTCCTCGGCCGCTTCATCCATTTCAACCTTCGGCCTTCGAAGTCCGAAGCGTTGCCAGATGGGGCGCATAATGATACTCTTGACATTTTCTTGCGCTGTTAAGTCATTCTTTACATAGAACCATTCAGTCATCCAGGCTCCGGGCCACCTCTTCCGAAAAGTTGGCACAGGGCGGCTTGACCCGGAGCGGGCACCGAAGCTGTAGCACCCAAAGTTGTTGTGATATTGTTCCTTCCCCCAGGGCTTCGTCTCATATAACAACTCATGAATGTTGCAAAAGCTTTTAGCATTTGGTTCTAAACTTTGGCTTCTCGCAGCCCAGACAAACATCCCCATTCTTATGATAGCTTCGGGAGTAAGTTGATGAAGGTAGACTTGAAATGTCTTCAGGACTTCAATGACAAAGTTGCTTAGGGGGAATCGAAGCCCTGCCTTGAGAAAGCTTCGGAAGATCACGACTTCATCTTCTTCGGGGGTGGGAGAAGTTTTTTCTCCAGCATCAACCCTCACGATAGATATATCACGAAAATATCTCCCTCTCATGTTATCAATGTGACTCTGCTTAATGGTGGTTTTCCCGAAAACCGTGTGACTTGGCCGCCATGGTCGATCTTCGGATTCTTCCCCTCCACTTTCTATATCATAACTGTCGCTGTCACCAGTATCTTCGGACAAACCTTCAAGAATCTCCTTGGTGATTTTCTCCGTATTAGTCTCCGCCATCGCTATAAGGAATCCCAAGTTCTTCTCCTCGTCGAGACTCAGCTTCGTATCAGCAGGGATCTTCTTACCTTCAGACATCTTCGGAAACACTAAAAAACTGTTTTTAAGGCCGAAGCTTCAAAATCAAAAAGATCAGCAAATCTTAGTGCACAAGAGCTAAAAATTTAGTGGGCCGAAGCAGATGGCAAGTGTGCGTACCAAATGAGTTTGCGGTATGATCTTATTTATACGCCCAGGGCGTTGAAAATTGAAAGACCCCGCTTGTCAGTGAAAGTTGCTATTCTAGCAAAGGGAAGGTGTTTTTTTCGGACCTTCGGCTCAAGGCCTTCGTCCATATCGCAATCTGAATTTATCATTAACAAATTAATATTGCGAGGGGCTACTGTTGGGGGCCTTCGTCCTCCGAAGGTCCTCAAAAACATGATTTGACAATGTTTTCCAAGTGGATTATGTGAACAGGTACCTTCGGACTCAGAATTACGAACATGAAGTGCGGTCAGGACGAAGCCTGAACCAGACGAAGGACGGGCTGATTACCAAGCTCCACGAAGGATGGTGCACAGCCGAAGCTGTGCGCAGGGAAGCTTCGTCGTGATAGCAGAGAGGGGAACCGACCTAAAGATAAAAAGACTACGTGGGCCTTGTCAGATTTCCATAAGTCATTGACAAATGTAATGGACATAAATGTAATTTTACGTGGGCTGCGTCCCGCGTCTATAAATAGATGAACAGTACTCCCGTACTGTTCACGCGGACTTGGCATTTGCTTTTGCGTCACGCTTGTACTTTTTATCTTCTCTCAGGACCGAAGGTACATTTGTAATTTGAAATCATTTCTATTTTTCCATGTTAATAAAATAGAAATGATTCTATGATGATGCTTATATTATATTTCATGCTTTATATGAATCCTTCGTCATTACTTGTTATGTTTACGAAGGTATGTCTCTTATGACTTTCGTCCGAAACTCATTATTTCCCGAAGGGACATAATGCTTCGAAGGACGAAGGACTTTAACACTTAACACTTTTTATGTTGCCTTGTTCTTAACTCTTAGCATTTGAGAACAAGTCCCCAACAGTTGTAGTAGTAGCCCAAACTCTGGAATATAGTATCATCATTCCTAGATATGTAGTTGTAAATTCTCTGCCCAGAGGTTTGAGCTATCACTCAGATTATGGGTTCAATGTCATGTATAGAGTCAAGAAAAAACATCTTCTGTGCGTCTTCGAGTCTTTCAAAGGCAAAACAAATTACACGCGCGCTGGCGCGCACCAATTTACTAGTATATATCATATATGACCCGGCATCCATTCCGTGAAGAAGCAAGGGCCGGCCCGGGCCCTCGGTGTGACGCGCCACCGGTCAGTTGAGTTCATGCGTGCGTTTTTCATCGCCATCGGCCTCTCCATTTTGTTTCGTTTCTTCCAGGAGGGAGAGAGGGGGGGCTCCTGTACCGCGTCCGCACGTCAGCTACTGAATGCTGAAATCAAGGCACAGGGATTGTAGGCCAGGACGCAATCATTTGGACGCCTTACTGGACTGCAATGCGTCTAAGGCCTTGTTTGGTTTTAGGGACTAAAGATTAGTCCCTCCATTTTAGTCCCATTTAGTTCCTAAATTGCCAAATAATATGACTAAAATAGGGACTAAACTGTTTTAGTCTCTAGTCCCTCTAGTCCCTCAAGTTGTGGCTAAAAGAGACTAAATCATATTAATTCCACATTTGCCCCTCATTTATTTCAATTGTACTAATAGCAGGAGAATATTAAAGGTCATTTTAGTCTTCTTATAAGTCATTTAGTACATTCTTACTAATTTTAGTCCCTACAACCAAACAGATTATGGACTAAACTTTAGTGTCCTAACTGTAGAAATGTAAAGTGGATGTATTGATAGGAGATGGTGTACACATATTTATAGGGACTCAACCCTAACCCTAACCCTAATGGGCCGGCAGCCCAACAGTGGTGCCGGCCCACACACTCTCACACACACACTGTCTAACATCCCCCCGCAGTCGCAACGGGGGCACCACACACACGATGAGACTGGAGTAGAGGCCGAAGGTAGGAGCCGACGGGTTGAAATCCCCCCGCAGTCGCAGCGTCGTGATGGTGCGAATGTTGCGGCTGGAGTAGAGACCGGTGTGTGCTCCAAGAAGACGATAGCCCCTAGATGCCGAGGTAGCCGAAGTCGTGGTGGTCGCGGTCGGAAGACGCGCAGCAAAAGCCTGATCTTCGGGAGGGTCGACGTTCGAGCGTCAACGATCAGCAGGGCGACACAACAAAAGAGCACCGGCAGGCCGACCTTCCTGCTTCTTCGATCGTCCAGGCGTCAAGGAGCCCCGCCAGGGAGGCCGACAGCAGCGCACGCGTCTGCGCCAGTCATGGTGTCCGCGCCCGCGGCAGAATAGAAGGGGAAACGACAGATCCGGCCGGGAAGGCCACGGCAGCGACGGATGCAGTCGGGAAGACACGATCCAGCCAAAGGGACGGCGGATCGAGCCAGAAAGGTCGCAACAACGTGGATCCGGCCGGGAAGGCCGCGGCAGCGACGGATCCAGCGAAGGCAAAGAAAGGGGGTGGGCGGCAGGGCGTGTCCAGCCGGGCAGGGGCCTGCGCCGGACCTGGCAAGGGGTGTTGACGGCACCGGTGACAGGAGAAGCTCGAAGTGGGAGGCGCTGCCGGGGCGATAGCGCGAGCAATTAGGAGGTGGCTAGCGCGATGACAGGGGGCTGCACAGGCAGAGATACCGGCACAGGGGAGAGGCGCGCAGGTGCGAGAGCGGCCGAGGGGAAGGAGGCCCTCACAGCCAGAGAGGCAGCGGAGCAGACGGCCAACATGAGGACCGGCGGCGACGACCAGCCCTGTACGCGGCGGCGGCGCGGACTCGGGCAGCCCGGATCTGGGGTTGGGGAGAGAAGCCGCGAGGCCCATGGCTGGTGTCGCGACTGCAGGGGGCAGCGAGTCCAGTCGCGTGGGGCAGAGCCTGTGGCGCAACGACAGGGGAGGGGAGCCGTGGGCGCCCCGCCCAGGACGGGATCCACGTTGCCCAGGTCGGGCCGCACCGTCGCTGCGCAGGTCGAGTGGAGCCATGCCGCGCGCGCCGGGTTGGGGTCGAACGGCGAAGGGGAGCAGGTGCGGCCGCCGGGGAGGGAGGGGCGGCCGTCGCCGGTGTGGAGGCGCGGGCGCCGCCGGGCCGCGAGAGCGGGGCGTCAGCAGCAGGCGTGGCGGCGCCAGTGGGCGAGGGGTGCAGGAAGAAGCCGGTCTGCGCGATGGTCGTGCGCTCGGCGACCTCGTCCTCCTCCGTGCCCTGCGACCGGTTGAGGGGGTCGGGCAGCAGCGACGTGACGGGGAGGCGGCGGCCGTAGACGAGGGAGAGGAGGTGGAGGACGAAGAGGAGTTGGGGCCCCGCGCCATGGGGAGGAGTTGCTTCGCCGCAGCAACCTCCATTCGCGCGGCCGCTGAGAGGGAGAGCTGCAGGGAGGTAGAGCGGCGGCTGGGAGGAGGGAGGCCGCCCCCGGGAGGGAAGGATGAGCCTCCCGGGGGGCGACGGCTGGTCCTAGGGCTAGCGGCGGCTGTGGGGTGGGTGACGGCTGTGGGTGGAGAGGGAGAAAAAAAAAACCTAATCCTCTGATACCATGTAGAAATGTAAAGTGGATGTATTGATAGGAGATGGTGTACACATATTTATAGGGACTCAACCCTAACCCTAACCCTAATGGGCCGGCAGCCCAACAGTGGTGCCGGCCCACACACTCTCACACACACACTGTCTAACACTAACTAAACTTTAGTCCCTAGACTAAAGAAACCAAACATGGCCTAATAATGTTCGGCAACAGGACGCCCCAAGTACAGTCTTACTGTAGTCGTAGCTCGCATAGGCCTGATGCAAAGCTAAGCTGAGGTCTTGGTCTGAAACAGCTGGCTGGAAAGAACAGTGCCATGGTGGACTCGAGTCGCGAAGAATAGGGATCAGTAGTACCCTGTGTGCCACCCGGAAAAGCTAGGCGACGAGTACACTGTTTGTTGGGAGTTGGGACCTGCTAGCACGATGCAGTGCTTAATGCACGCACGCACCGTACTGCAATGCAAGCTACTGTTCTTCTTCAGAGCTCAATCAGCCGTCGGCCAAATTAGCTTCGAACCTATACTGCATTTCTTCAGTCGTAGATAGGGGCGGAGCTATGTAGAAATTAGGGGGCGCACATGCACCCACGAAAATTTGGAAATCTAGTGGTTTGGACCAAATTTTCACCATATATGCACCGCCTATAAATTTTCGCCATGGACGTTAGTGGTTTGAACTCTAATAATGTTCAGCTAAATTTGCAGTTCGTTTGCGTCTGATGCTTCTTTTTATTCAGTGACAAATCTTCTCTGCGGTAAGGACGGTGCCGAGAGAGGTAGTCTATGTTTATAGGTGAAGCGAGCCTGCATGTCACACTTGATATAAGAATAACAGAAAAATCTCTACTAAAATTTTCGAATCCCATCCGATCTGTATGACGTAAGAATAACCGAAAAATGGCCTGAACTAATTGGCCCGTGTGCAACACATGCCCGAAAACTGTCTTGGCATCCACTTCTCGATCTATGGTGGCTAGAGGCACGCCACGCCGCATAGAGTTCAGATTTCAGCGTCAGCTCGTGTCCATTTGGTTGCCGCTCGTGAAATATATACATATAGAGCATAATACACTAGCTTCCTGCTACTTGACAATATTGCTACCGTGCTAGTTAGTGACTGACGGTGACGACGGACAGCGTTCCCCCAACAACTTCAATGCGTGAAAAGCAACTGAAATCATTGGTTGATCATAGACGAACACGGCATCTGAATGGAAAAACGCCAAGGCGTATATATATACGTGTGCTTGTCGTTGGACCGTCCGTCAGCTTTCAGACCTACAGACGTCAGGGTATGGATTAATTGACGTCCATGGCGATTTGGCGCGCGCGTACAGACAGGTACAGCGGCCGGCCGGCCGGTCCCAGCGTAGAAGACGACGTCCTAACGGCTCAAATGCCGTCTAGTTTTCTTCTTCCATTTAGAAAAAAAAAGATGTTCAAATTCCGTCAGGGAAGCTCTCCTGGTCCGATCGGTTCTCGCAGAAGCACAGCGTAGCGATCTCCTGCGGGGCTATCTGCTGCTAATCGCTGTCACGTTTCTGAAGAGAATAGCATAGCATACTACACCACCGCCCCCGAATCGACCAAATAATTTAGCGACGCAGAAACCGATCGATCAGCCGCTCGTCGTAATTAAAATCACGCGGATTTATATCTCCGGAGGATCAAGAATTCAAGATCAAAGCGATAACGACGTGGCCTGTATTTATTTCTGGGAAAGAGGGGAGCGTGTGAAGCGGGCGAGAAGCTTCATGGACGAGCACAGCGTTCGGGCTTGCGACGTGTGTATCTGCTACAGGAGTGTGGAGCCCTGGTAGCTAGCTAGGGAGAATAAGACAGACAGACAGTCAGACACGACCGACAGACTACTATAATAACTACATAAATAGATTTTGTTAACCCGTGCGTACGTGCGGCTACTATAATATAACTAATAAATAGATTTGGTGTACATACACAAATGTGTAGGCAATGATTTAGATAGAAAACTGGTGTCTTTTGCTTGCATTGACATGGACCGAACCGGCTCAGGTTTGGTGCAATGGATATGGATCTAGAAAAAAAAAGGGGAGAAGAAACGAAGGAACCCAAATTAAATAAAAATGAGTGTGCGCTGTGTGCAGTGTTGGTTGGAAGAAGCTACTCCTCCGTTCTCCTCTTATTCGAAAATCAGTGTTGGTTTGATGCGACGAAAGACCCGGCAAGTTTTGGGCCAGTCGATCCGACTGCGGCGTGTAGTGTAGTGTAGGGGCCGGCACACGGAACAAGCTAGCGCCCGCGCGCCGTGCGGAGGATTGTTTCTCTTGCGGAAAAATTCTGTCGGCGTGCAGCCACCCACCAGACAACAAGGACGGCGTCTGTTTCCTTGGTGTTGGCTGGAGCGTAGTCGCGGCGGATTCGTGCTCCCGATCGATCGATCTCGTGCACGAATTTGTCCATTGGGGGAAAAAACTTCATAAGCAGCGCAAAACGTGTGCGTCGGCGAGCACGACGCAGAGGAAACAACCTCCAAGCAGCGTAGAGTGTACTGGGATTCTGTGAACGTTGGTTCTTGGACAAGTTAGTTAGCCACTCCCAATTTATTCTTTAGCTCGCTAATCCTTGTTTAACTTGCCTAATCCGACAAACTCTAACTCTATAAAGGACCCGGTTGCGCGCGACACGAAGACATGGCGTCGTGGAGACGGGAGCGAGAGATGCCTGCCGGGGCACACGGGCAGTCTGCGCGGGGATTGGGAGGCAGAACTGCTGCTGGGAGGGACAAGCTGGTGTTGGTCTTGTCAGATTGATTGTAACACCCTAAAACTCTGACATGTCATCATCAGTATTTGCATTAACTTGCTTGATACACCTAGAATGCATTTACTAGGTCAACAATTTGCAAAATTGGAATGTTTTGTATTGAGTGTAGGGCTTAGTATTAGGGCTTTGCTTGAGCTAAGTAGGTGAGAATCATCTCTTAGGCGAGTGACAAGTTGACTTGGAGTCTTAAGTGTAAATCAAGTGGAAGGATCGCTTGAGGAGGGGATCGACTTCAAAACCCTAAATTGAGCCCAAGAGTGAAATGGTGCATAAACAAAGCAACTCCAAAAATAAGGGCCTTTTTGGCCATGAGTTCTGAGTACGAAAGTTGGATCTTAGATTAAGAAGTAAGGGCCTGTTTGTTTACCCCCCATATTATATAATCTGGATTAAATAATCCTAAGAGGCAAACAAACAGTCCAGCTTATTTACCCTGATTATATAATCTAACCCCTTGGATTATGATAATCCATAAGCAAGTGAGGAGGTGCTTATTTCAGATTATTTTTTTCCCACTTTCCCAATACCCTTTCAAGTTTCCTAGAAATTACCCACCATTGCCATTATAATTCACCGAATCGTTTTTGTTCCTGTCGCATCGGAGAAGGCCGCCGCCCAACAGGATCCCGCCGCCTAGCCCCTGCCTCGTCCCGCGCGCAGCAGTTGCCGCGCCGTGCAGATCTCCGGAGGCATCAGGTCCCGCGCGCCGTGCAGAGGTCCCGCGCCGTGCAGATCTCCGGAGGCGCTGTGCAGAGGTCCCGCGCGCATCAGGTGCCGGCGTCCCGCGTGCCGGTGTCCCGTGCTGTTGGCCAGAGGCGGCGACGGCGGATACAGCTCCTTGGTCCGAGCCGGCGTGGTCCTGGAAGACGTTCGGGGAGAGGGAGACCGTCCACCAATCTTGCCAGCGTCCTAATCTTGCCAACGTCCTGACGGAGACGGAATCCGGCGTTCGATCCTCATCTTGTATTCTTTCCTGTACGTTTCGATTTGTTCCAGTTATTAGCGCAGTGCTCTGTGAATGGTCTAATCTCATATGTCGGTGTATTTTTAGGTAAATATTATCTTGTTGACTCAGGATACCCTAATCGATCTGGATATCTAACACCATACAAAGGAACAAAATATCATTTACCTGAGTATCGAGCGGGTCCCCGACCTAGCGGAAAAAAGGAGACATTTAACTATTTGCATTCATCTCTGCGTAATGTGATTGAACGCTCATTTGGTGTTTTGAAGATGAAGTGGAGAATTCTGTTACACCTACCCAGTTATCCTATGGCCAAACAATCCAAAATAATACATGCATGTATGGCTCTTCATAATTTTATTCGTGACAGTTCTTTGGCAGATAAAGAATTTGATCGTTGTAATGAAGATGAAGATTATATGTCAATGCCATCATCTCAGCCTAGTACTAGTCAATTTGGGGATGAAGAAGATGACATGAATGCCTTCCGTGATAATATTGCTAATGCAATATTTGCCAATGTCAATCGAATTATTTGTTTCCAAATTATTTATGTAATAAATTATGAATACTCAGAAACGTTTGTTACATTGTTCATCTCATATATGAGTTTCAACCTAGTACAAATATAGAGGGCATTCTTGTCTTCCTCATACAAAATAATCCTATTAACAACTTAAATAATCTTGGTAAATAAACATGACTACTCAGATTATATAATCCAGATTATATAATCCTCCAAAAATAATCCAGATTATATAATCCATGGGGTAAACAAACAGGCCCTAACTTTGCTTTTAGTGGTGGATCAAAGTTGAGAGGTGGTTTGGAGAAATAGTAGTCACATTTGAAACTCTAAATTAGTCCCAAAAGTGGAATTTAAAATCCATTGAGAATTTGTCAAAAGTACATATATCAAAGTTGTGGAGCTTGAAAAGTGAACAATTTTCATATTTGGAGCTCTCCAAGTGATGTGGGAGAATTTGAAGTAATTTGCAAAAGTTCAGATTTGAGTCTGTTGGAATCAGCCTAAAACAGTTTTGTTTATCTGTTTTTGATCCCTGTAACATTTAATCCATGAGTATTTTGGAAACCGTTGCTATAACAAACTTGTAGAGTAACTATAGGAGAACAACTTTTATTAAGTATGATAGCCTTAAAACTATATGAAATTATGAGAAAAAGGGATCCAAAGTGGGGCTGCCAGGTTTCTGCATTTTCAGATTGAGAACAGTAGGTTGTCTGAAATTTCAGTATTTTGGCTGTTTTTGGAGCTTGTTTGTGGCCAATCCATGAAGCTTTGGGCTACGGTGTTTATAGAGTAAGTGAAGCCCATATGATGTTGAACAAGTCTCCTTAAGTAAGTTTGGCTTGGTCCTGTATAAAAAGTGGAGTAAAGTTGGTTTCAAAATCAGCTGACAGGTTTGCACTGACTGCATTTTTATTCAGCTGCTGAAATCTGAAGTTCAGTGAAGGATGCCTAGTTTGGAGCCATTTTGTGATTTATCTGAGTGGTTTTAGACTATAGTTTCTATAGTAAACTTGAAGAGGTTATGTTGGTAAGTAAGTTCCTTATTTTGATACTTGTAAGGTTCTGCATAAAAAGTGGAGTAAAGTGTACTCAAAGTTGGAATGTCAGGTGTTGGGGATTCAGACTTAGTGTAATAGCTAAGTCTGAATCTGTGTGGTTTTACCCAACTTGGGGGCTTTGTGCTAATTAATCTAGGAGAAATTGGGTTAGAAATTCTATATAACAATGAAAGACCATATGAAGGAGAACAAGTTTCATACAAAGAATGAAAGAATTGGTCTTGATACTCTGTAGGATTTGGACGAAATGGTGTTGCAAATTCCTCTGTCGAGATTGGTGTGTGTTGTTTCAGTAGCTGAAACTGGGTATTTCAGTTCTTTTGCTCTGTTTGGTGCACCATAACTTTTGATCAGTGTGTTTTCAATCTTGTGGTGCTATACAAAAGTGATATGTATATATTTAGAGAGTAACTTTTGCTAAGCAAGGTTGATCTGTTGCTGTGTAGAATTGGGATAAAATGTTCTTTCAAGATGAGCTGTCAGGCAAATTGTGCACTAAACATTATTCAGTTAGTGCTGCTGAAATTCAGTGTTTCATCATATTTTGGAGCACTGTAATTCTTGATCTATGCACTTGTGGTCTTGGGCTGATGCAACAGTCTTGTAGAGCTATGTTTAGAGTGTAACTTTTGCTAAGTAAGTTTGGCTTCTTGCAATGGAGAACGGTGAGTTAATAGGGACTGAACTGGGGGGTGCAATGAAGCAGTGGTGGCTGATTCAGTGATCCAGTGTTGAAATTGGCAATCTGAAGAAGAATCTTCAGACCCTGCTGAACTCTACATATGTGATTAAGTTGGCATATGAATAAGTGTTAGTAGGGATATATAAAGAGATGGGCTTGTTACTGGGAAGAAATTGGAGAAAATTTGTGCTCCATGTTGGGCTGGCAGGCAATTGGATGATGGGTGTATTTCAGCTAGCTAAATCTGGGATCAGCTTGGGACTGAAGACGAGATATCCTCTCTCTGTTGTACCCCATGTGTGTTCAGTTGGAGATAAGGATGGAGAATGTGATTGAGGGTCTAGAGGCCTCAGCTTCTGCTGTAAATATCCAAGTTTTGGACTGTTTTGTGGGCAGTGAGCAATGAAGCCTTATCTGCTAGCTCTTTGCTAGAGTGAACCGGACAAGGTGGATATTTGTGTTGAGTTTGTGAGCTGGCCTAGTGCTTGTGCTTGTTGGCAATGTGTGCTCACCCATGTGGTGCTGGCACCATTGGGACCCTTCTTCATCAAGTTATGGCTCAGCTCCATGCCTCTGTCCTCTTATCCTGTGTGCTGCAGAGCTTGGTTCAGTGGAGCTTTCCCTTGCCCTCGAGTTCTAGCTAGTGTTCCTCACGAGATCGAGGTAGTTCCTGTGTTCAAACCAGTGTTAGCTCCTCTTCTTAGTCACCAGGTTGATCTGCCTTGGTGCTACGCACGCCAACCCTATTGTCTGGTGACCACACCCATCGAAATCCCCACCTCGCCGTGGCCAAAGCGTTCCAGTGAGTTGCATGTCCGTATGGTCTTCGTTCTGTGGTCTTCAAAGGTCAGTGAAGCTCTCAAGACTCGCTGTTCGAACTCTACTGTTGTGTGTGGTAGTGAACGGGGACGCGCCGTCATGGATTAGCACTGGGGACAGCCTCTGCGCTGACCGTCCAACCGTAATCATGGTAGGTCTCTGATGCTCCCCGCGTCGTTTGTGTGAGCTCTACCGTGCAGTTGCGACGGGATCGAGCTCGCGGGTCCGTGCTTCCCGTCGCCGCCGTCGGTAGCCTAGGTTCTCGGGTCCCCATGGTCGATTAAGCCCATGTCTGAGTCTGACGTTGTTCGGGGTTCGTGATGGTGCCATCGCCGTCGTTTGCGTCAAGCCACCTTGGCTGATTCGGTGCTAGTTCGCCGGAGCTCCGCACGGCGGTGTTGTAGGCGAGCCTTTGTAAAGAATCGAAGCTGAGGGGTTTATGTGCGTTTGTCAGTGAGAGTGGCCAACAGTGGATAGGGCCTTTGCTTGAATGTTGTTGGCGGCAGGGTTCTTGGCACAAAAGCGCGCACGCGGAGCGTGGGCTGCCCGTCATGGGCCAGCTTGCCCTGTTACGCAGGCTGTCTGGGCTAATTTGGGGCCCAGGACTATTCAGCCTTTTGCCTTTTCTTTTATCGAAAAAGTTGTAAATTAATTCAGAAATCAAAGAAAAATGGTAAAATCGTAGAACCACCTTTAGTAGGTGTCTAAAATCAAGGGCTCTCTGGTAGATACATTCCTGGAATTTTTCTAGCAAATAGATATTTTTAGAGGAATAAAAGGTGCCTTAAAATGGTTAACTGAAATTTTAGTAATAACAATAGAGCACTAAAAATTATGAGGAAAAATTATGTAAGCTTATGTTGAGCATGTGAACCCTTGGATAAAATTTGGAGCTGTTTGGACAAGATTTGCTTAGCAAATTAATTATTGCTCAATAAAGGTAAAGAGTTTTACCCCTCGGTAGTTAAAGCACCTGATGTCTTAGTAAAGGATGAAATTGTTTAGCAAGTTGTGAATGGTTAGATGAGTTCTAAGGATGAGTAGCTCCCTGGTAGTTATGGCTTTTGTGATGATAGCTTGTATGTTAAGTCTAGGAGTAATATGTGTTGTCTCCTTTGCAAGTTGCATATTCCTAGTTTAAGCAAACATCCATATTCATATCATTTCATGTAGAACACCAAGAACAAGAATGGGTCCTTGTGAATATGGAACCTACTCCAGTGCTATTGATCCAGTGGTGGACTCCATCTAACTGCCTATTGAAAGTTGCCTAGAGGGGAGTGAATAGGCAAGTGGAAACTTTTTCAACAAAAACTAGAAACGAACTGGGTAAAACCGGTTCAACCGGTTTGCACGAGCTCAACTAAAGAATGAGATATAAAACTGAATTGATCTCAAAATCCACCCAGTTAACTTTAGAAATGATATGTTCTAGTTGATCCACAGGGTTCAAAGTAGTAGATCTGAGAAGGGCACTTCTCAAAATCCACACACCAAAAAGATATACACAAATCTTCCACGGAATGGTGAGAGAACGAAGAACACAAACAAACACAATGAGCAAGAACACAAGAGACACAAGATTTATCCTGAGGTTCGGTCACACACCAAGGCGCCCTACTTCCTCGTTGAGGCGCCCACAAAGAGCCGAGTCTCTTTCAACCCTAATCCTCCCTTTGTTGACCACAAAGGTCAAGCCCACACAATAATCTTTGCTCAAACGAGCGGGTAATACAAACTTTCTTGTGGTCTTCCACAAGATTTGGAGACTCACAAGAGACACCTAGTCGTCTAGGAGGTAGAAGCTCCAAGAGTAATGAATCCACAAAGAACTCGATGTAGTACCAAAGCTCGAATCAAGAAGAGCAAGAAGGATTTAGAGATGAAGCACCAAAATTGCAGCTCTTCAATCTCACTCAAAGATTTCTCTCCAAAGATTTGAAATGGGAGAGGCAAGAGGTGTGTGAGAGAGAGTGGGAGGTATTTCTCAGGTTACAAATGGAGTCCAAGTCATGCTCTGCTATGGGAAGAATGTGGGAGGTGTATATAAAGGTGCCCCCAAAAGCTGGTGGCCGTTGGGGAAATCTGACTGAAAAACAGTTGAACCGGATTCCACCAGGGGTTTTCGGTTCACTGGCGGACTCAGCCGGAGACTGGACCGGACTCAAATCCGGTTGAGCCGGACCAAAATTCGGTTGAACCGGGCCAAAACTCGGTTGAACCGTTTTTCCAAAAATCTGCACACGACTTTTTCTGACAGGACTGACTGGCAGACTGGCAGTGACAGAGGGGAACAGTGCAGAAACCGGTCGAACCTGTTTCAATTCCGGTTGAACCGATTTTTGAAACTGTTGCACAAATTTTGAGAAAACTAAAATGAAACAAGGGTAAAATGGAAGTTTTAGATCAAGGATTTTGAGCTTTAGTACCAACACCAACCTTCTTTATTGATCCCCCTGATAGTACGACGATTCCTATACTCAAGTTAAATAAAATATAATTAAGTAAACTCCTTGAGTAATTGGTGTCTCATGTGTGATTTCTCCATGGCATTGCTTCATAATGATCACAAACATCCTTGTCTCACCTTTTGAAGCAAACACAAAGCAAACCCTGTGACTTGTACCATTTCACCAAATATGAGTTCAAATCATGGCTTCAAGTCACTTTACTGATGCATCAACATATTATAACTCTTCATAGCTGATTAGTTCATCGACTTAGTGCAAGTACTCTCTTCTTCACCTTAGCCATGGTACCTCGGTCTACAAGCCGTCGCTTGGCCTTCACCTTCGCTTAGTTCCTCGAAGCCCTTTCCTTGCTATCTTCACCCTATCAAGCCATTCTTGAGTCACATCCTATTGAGCATCCATTGAGAGAATCATTTCTTCAAAATTGTGATCCTTGCTTGAATGTCATCTAGATATAACTGCTAAGATCAATCAAGCTCTAAGCTCTAGTTTGATTCTCATATATTCATATATGGACTAATAGTAATATGGTCAAGCCAATTCATGATTCCTCATATCTTATTCACTTTGGCTTGACCAATCCTCTTAATCACTTCAACCTCTATTATGATCATATTTATGCATAGTGATTTCTCAGGACTTGTCCATATATTCAAACCAATATAGAGACCATATTATATCCATTTGCATTGTCTCACTGGTTATTTGACCTTGTGTTGAACCTTGTTTACTGATCATTATACACTATTCAAGTATGTTCATCATACTGAATTTCCTGTTCAACACTTAGCAAACTTGTTAGACCTTTAAATGTGTTGTTATCCAAATCACCAAAACTCATAAAAGGGATGAATGCACTTTCAATCTTCCCCTTTTTGGTGATTGATGACAACACATTTAAAGCTTACATAAGATTTGATAAATAAGATTTTGAATCCTATGATATAGTTTCCTCCTCCTAAATATGTGCATTTCAGAAAATACCAATTTTGTACTCAAATGCCAAAAGCACATATTTGGGTCAAAGAGTGAAGACAACTTATATCATACTATTCATAGGGTGCTTTGTGTCATAAATAAATGTGATGCTCATGACATATTATGCACTCATCAATTTCCTTCACCTTATGTTTTACTTATGATTCAACCCCCTTTTGTCAATTATTTCTCCCCCTTTTCAAAAGTCTTTTTACACTTAGTTACATAAGACTAAAGGTAAGCTTTAATGCACAATTTCCCCCCTTTGTCATAAATCTCCAAAAAAAGATATAAAGAATATAAAGGGTAGAAATTATGATTAATCAGGATTTGAACACACTATCATGAAAAGGGTCCTTATATGGCACAAAGGTAATGGATAAGTGTCATAAGTGATGTACCTTTGCGTTCTACCTTTTCAAAGGGGTGTTCCACACTTGTGTTGTATTTAGAGTTCATTTTGCAATCTCTTGTTGGCATAATTGTGACATAGGTCCAAGATATCAAATGAATATTGTTACACTAATTGAAAGATAAATCTTGATACCTGGAGTCTAGATGTCACCTAGCATTTTCTTATCATAACAAGAGGCAGCATGAAAATTGCACAAATATGGATTATACAACTAGTGATCATGTACGAACAATATCAATTGAAAACCACCAATTGATACAATTTGATAGATAATCA
The DNA here is from genome assembly GCF_902167145.1 of Zea mays. Taxonomy (NCBI): domain Eukaryota; kingdom Viridiplantae; phylum Streptophyta; class Magnoliopsida; order Poales; family Poaceae; genus Zea; species Zea mays. Next base: position 23,270,810 of record NC_050100.1, on the reverse strand, counting down.
TATCACTAATTGCATATTACACTAAGTTCTCCTCAAGTTTTAGTGCACACATATATATGAATTCAATTGATACCTGTTGAGAGTACTTATTTACAACTTAAAGTACCATTGTCATACAAGGAGTATCAATTGAACATAATCATGCAACATAAGGAACATGTGCACTATTTATTCAATTAAGTTCTAGACAGGAGAATTTATAAGTTATGCTACTTTAGACATTTGCAAACCAAAACAATATGATACATGTTTACCAGTTTTAGATGATGTTGGAGTAGCATATAAAAGAGAAACTCATTCTCTTGTGAAATGTATAAAATATACATTTATTGGAGCAAAGAATTTTTTGATACCCATCAAAATTTGCAGTGAAAGCGATTGTCTTTGCTTGAAGATTCCTTTCTAATTTGAGACTATACACATAATAGACTTGAAAATGAAGTTAGTCTCAAAGATTCAAATTATAGACCATTCCCCCCTAAATGTGTGCATACAAGTGATGAATACTTGTTTAGCTTATGCACTTGGACTTGTGAGGCCAGGGGATTAAGTTCTACAATTTGAATCTTGGTACAAATAAAGTAAGAAAATGTGAAACTGTACCAATTGAAGGAATTACTCATAATCAAAAGGTATACTAATAGACATGATATGCAATATTTTAAACCTAGATTCTTGATAAGTTAGCATGTTTGAGTCATACCTCACTAAGATGACTTAAAACTAACTTATGACATCACCACAAGAGGTATTAATCTAATATCTAGAGATTCTTTAATCGTCACCACAAGTGCAACCTTATGGTGTGACTTAAGATATTGCATATACATGCACACACTAGCATGTAAGTGCCTAGATACAAAAATGCAATACAATAGTTCATGGAGTGACACACCTTTGTTCTACGCCATATGGTCTCCATTATAATCATGAATTTCCATCTTAGCTTTTGATAGGCTTGACATTTCTTTACAAAGCAAGATAGTTTTCATTGATGTCCATCAGTCTTCATCATGACTTGGATTGAGTCAATTTAGCATGCCAAAGAGAAACTTATCCTCTTCAAAAATCAACAGAAACTCATTCTCTTCAAAGAACTACACAAATTCACTAAAAGAAAATGTTAGTCTTTTAAGGACACAATATATAGAATGAGCTCCCCCTAAATGTATGCATCAAGTACTCGAATTACTTGTAACATGCACTTGATTCAATTAAGATTCTTAGAGGAGTTCATCATATATCTTGGTCAAGGCATAATATATTTGAAACAATTGAACTTATGCTAGAGAACACATATCATTTCCCCAATAGAAGTAATCCATGTGGTAAATATTTGATCATTTCCTTGGAACCACTTATCCTCATTTGATGTTCTCTTTTCACCAAGGTGTGAGACTAAACAACATGAATTTGAAAGAAATCATTAGTCTCACAAGATATAGGATAAACTCTCCCTCAATTTGTGCATGCAAGGGTACACATAGTACACTTATGCATATCAACAATATGAGGTTAAAGGAGATGTTTACACTATATCTTGGTTTAACATAACATGCTTTACATAGATGATGAAAATTATACCAATTAAAAGTTTAAGAACTAAAAGTATATCAATTGAAATCTTGAAGGGTAAAGCATGCTAATATGAACCTCAAACCTCATAATGAAGGATATCATATAAATATGTCACTACATCTTCATTATTTGGTTGACAAAAAAATATAACTCCCTTCTTGAATCACCGTGATCTCTTTTCTCTTTACGATTTCATCCAACCAAGTGATCATGAACTTCTTTCATCTTTTCTTGATTCGATCATACTTGATATGAGATCAATTGAAGCTCAATGATTGAAACAACCAAGACTCTTATATTTGTAGATTTTGAATTCATCTTAAAAGAACTTGGGAGGACCTTGTTGAAACACTTAGAAACGAGAGCATTAGAAACACAAGAGAGGGTTTCACAAATGATGATCCTTATATGTGGATGGCAAATGAATTATCATTATTGAAACCCAAAAGGATAGACTAAATTCCTTTAAATTAGTGCACACATATAGTTGATGTCAAAGTTATATGCACTATTGAACATTTTATATTGCAAGGAATTTAACCTATACTATGATACATCCCACTAAGGATAGAATACTAAAACAACTGAAGGAGAGGAAGTTTTCATACCTTGGCCTCTTATCAACTCCATCTTAATTTAGTTGAATAGTATCCTTTAAGCTTGTGATTTATCCAATTTAATAATAAGCACCATCTCTCAACATAGATTTTCTATGGATAAACTCAACACAAGAGATGACATTAGTAGCACAAGCACTAGTTTCTTATTTTGCAACCCTTTATATGTGGAAGGCAAGCAAATTGCTAAAATATAGAAACCTCATAATATGGACTAAATTTCCCTTGAGCCCTCATGCACAATATATTTTGAATGACATGGATAATACGCATGGTTATTCAATGAAGTCTAAAGGGTTGACTTAATCCATATTATGGTGAGTGTCTAATAAATAAGAATCAAATCCAAATTAACTAGATAGAGAATACGTCACATAATTTTGGATTGTTCACCATATGATAATATTCATTCATCTTCCAATTAGACCTTTATTTCATAATCAACAACTGATGTATATCCTCAAGTGCTTCTTTTCCCTTAGTGGCTACACAAGTCACAAAAGATATAAGATTTGAAAATTATATGCACTTGAGATTCAGTTGTTACCACCTTTGCTACTATCTCCAAAGATGATTTATACATTCATTATCGAGCACCCAACTTGATCCATTGAAGGAGTGATCACAATCTTTATTGTGGCCTTTCTCTTTGTGTAGGAATCCACATATACTTGACAACCATCTTACATGGTTTCAAGTCAATATTTAATCACACAGATAAAAGCTAGAGTTAACAATAGGAGCCTTTTCTCCTTTTCTTGATACATCATTGTGTTGCCTTCTTGATGATGAACCTAGCTTGACCTTGGGTGCACCTAGCTTATCAAGGTTAGTCGCACAAGCATTCATATCATAAAGACAAGTTATGCATGGAATTTAAAACTTAGTGATCCAATTCAATGTGAAGCATATGGATACCGATTGAAGTAGATTTCTAAGATATCAAAATATGGGTTTCCAAAAAATTAGAGAGTATGGATCACTAATTGTACCTTTTACCGTTTAAAAATCATATCCATGTTAGTGCATATGTATGTGATGAATATCAACAAAAAAGGATTCTTATGCACTTTTAGATTTAACGATAAGGAAATTTAAAATGCATCAAGAGTAGCTATTTTGAAAACAAAGATTACAATCCATAAGAATGAGATACAATTTTTACCATTATGGATTGAGTTAGTATAGCTTACTCAAGAGAAACTTATTCTCTAAGACACAAGATACCTAATGTGCTCCCCCAGATATGTGCATCAAGTATTTGAATGACTTGTCAAATGCACTTTCAATTCAATTAAGAGTTGCATGAGGAGTACATTAGATATATTGGTCAAGGCATGACAAATTTGCAATGAATAAACTTATCTTTAAGAATACTTACCACCAAGTAGAGCATACCATTTGTTATACCAATTTGAAATATCTTACTATCTGTGGTGGTGTCATCGTAGTATTCTTCTTTTCATCATTTGTGGAGACTTCCTTTTTTAGCTTCTAATCTCTTTTCTTTTTAAAACTAGTAAAAAACACTTTGAAAAGAGATATTAGTGGTACAAGGAAGTATTTAAGGAATGATGATATTTATATATGAATGGCAGACAAATCATCATTTATGAGGCATAGAGGCATAAATTAAATTTCTTTTAAGTTAATGCACATGGAGGAGTGAATTAACAATATGCACCAATTTACAAATTTAAGCCAAAAGGAATTTAACATTTATATTGACATTTATTTCCATAGAATAGATTATTACCAATTGAAAGAATGCCACTTGAAAGGAACTACAATTGATCAACTACTAATTGAAGCAATTTGCTCCATACCTTTGCCTTGAGCATTCCTAACCTTTCTTTTAGGTGAAGATTAACCTTCAATCCTTGTGATTTTTACCAATTGAAAGTGCACAATCTCTACTTATGAATTTCCATGAAATATCTTAAAAGAGATTGCATTAGAAACACAAGCAATAGTTTCCTATTTAGCAACCTCTAGTATGAATGACAAGAAGGTTACTAAAATACCAAAATCTTATGATATGAACTAAATTACCCTTACAAGCATTATGCATGACACTGATTTAAACATGGTGAAAATAGCATGATTATTTAATTAAGTTTACATGGCAAGTTTAATTCATAGCATGGTGAGTGATTAATGTAGAAGACTCAAAACCAATTTAAACAAGAATGAGTACATCACATAGTATTGGTTCGATCTTCTTTGAATGTTGAATGGCACACTCCATTTGGGAAACTCATTCTCATGTTGTTAAACTACATAAATCACTTAGATAAAAAAGCATTAGTCTCACAACTCTAGGCGTATAGAGAATTTCCCTTTTGGTAAGTGCTTTAAGAATTTGAATTTCTTACTTAGCACTCTATTCATTTAAGAACATGGGATAATACTCTTTATGTCTAGGTCATGGCAATAATACGATAATTAATTTGAAATATGCCACAAGATACATACAACCAATTTAAAGCATGTAGATTGTCACAATATAAACATATAAACTTGCATTCTACTATATAATTGGATCTTTTCCAAGACAAGGTGAAATCTTTTAAGTTCATTCTCAAGTGCTTCATTTTTCTATGTGGCTACAAAAGACACAAAGGAATATACTAATTAAAAGCAATGTGCACTTAAGAATTAATTGTTACCATCCTTCGGATATCACTTGGTTATAGGCCTTTTGCTTCATTCCCACAAAGGTTAATCCTTATTCCCTACAACACAAGTTCTTGCTAGAGATGAATATGAAGTTAGTGATATAACAATTCAATTCATCTTTGAGTCAATCTTAAAGGATAGACAATGTAAGATTGATAGCTTGAGATAAGAATTGAGTTAAACCGCTCAAGCACTCCAAAGCTTCATATCATCTCTGGGTACCTGCAAAACTTATTAAGTACATTTTGGTACCCATTTTAGGATGGGTCCATCAAGGTTAGCCAATAAGGACTTAGGACCCCAAATAGCCTTGGTCCTAGAATGTGGTGAACTCATCACCTTTCTAGCACAAGAGTCAAATTTAGGTCTCCTAAGCATATCTGAATGTATTGACAAGTTAGGCTTAGGAATTTTACCCTTTGGACAAACCTTGAATATATGACCCTTTTCACGGCAATTGTAACAAATGCGGTGCTTGTCCTTGCAATGCATTTGCCTTTTGCTTTCATCCTTATTGATGGTCATCTTTCTTGATCGTGCAAGGTTTTGGTTCTTCATGTGGGGGCATGAATCAATTTCATGGCCCTTCTCCTTGCATCCATAGCACCTCCTATCGCTTCTCTTTAATCTTTCTTTGTTGAAGCACATAGGTACATTGTTAGAGCAAATCATATGAGCATTAATTTTCTCACCATGGATTTTGCTCATGCCCTTCTTGGAAAGCTTGGTATTCTTTTGAAGGGGTTTTGTGTATGCTACGGTTGTCTCCTTCTTAAGCTTTTTCACCATATTATCACGGTTATCTTGAGAAGGTTGAGCATGACACTTCCCCTTCAAAAGAGTTAAGCTCCTTCTTAGTCTTCCAACTTCTTCCTTGAGCTCTTTATTTTCTTGTGTGATAGAAATATCACTAATTCCTAAAATTTCTAGCTTAATGGAAGATTGGCTTTCTTGAGAGCAACATTTGTTAGCACATGATAATATAGTTTCTACTTGAGTACATGTGCATATGTGAGGTTGGTATGATTTCAAATTAGTTAACACAACCTCATGAGCCATTTCTAACATGATATGTGAATCCATAAATTTATTATGAGAGCACACAAGCATATCATGTTTTTTCTTGCAAAGCTAGATTTTCAATATTTAGCTTTTCTATTGTGTTCTTGAGCATAGCATTTTTATTTTCCAATTGAGCAATATATGATGAATTATTAACAACTTTAATTTGCTCAATTGAAATGTGTTCATACCTTTGGACCAAATCATCATGAGAGCACTTTAGCTTCTCATGCTCTTTGGTCAACTTCTCTAAGTCTTCGATTTTTCGGATGAGGAAGTCTTCTTGCTTATGAAGCATTTCTTTTTGTTCTTCCGCTCTTTCCATGAGTTTGATTAAGCTCATCCGATTTTTCTTACTTAGTTGAGCGAAGACTTTTTTAAGATCGTCCTCATCTTCACTGTCACTTTCATGTTTATCCTCATCCTCACTTTCGCTTTCATTGTCACTCCCATTAGCGACAAAGCACATATGAGAAGTGGATTTGAAAGACGAACCTTGTGAAGAGGTGGATTCGTCGTTTGGTCTCCATCGATCATTTTCTTCTTCTTCAATCTTGTTCTTCGCCTCATCTTCCTTCATTTTGAGGAACATCCTTTCGGCGATTCTCATGGCAAGTTCTATTGCCCTAGGATCAACATCTGCACCAAAAGATGAAGTCGAGGCAACCTCAACTTTTTCAAGCTTAGAAGCACTTTTGTTTCTTAGTCCCCCCGACATGATCTTTTCCTCACGCGGTTAAGCATTAGAACAAGGATTAGGCTCTAATACCAATTGAAAGTTGCCTAGAGGGGGGTGAATAGGCAAGTGGAAACTTTTTCAACAAAAACTAGAAACGAACTAGGTAAAACCGATTCAACCGGTGTCAAAACCGGTTCAACTGGTTTGCACGAGCTCAACTAAAGAATGAGATATAAAACTGAATTGATCTCGAAATCCACCTAGTTAACTTTGGAAATGAGATGTTCTAGTTGATCCACAGGGTTCAAAGTAGTAGATCTGAGAAGGGCACTTCTCAAAATCCACACACCAAAAAGATATAAACAAATCTTCCACGGAATGGTGAGAGAACGAAGAACACGAACAAACACAATGAGCAAGAACACAAGAGACACAAGATTTATCCTGAGGTTCGGTCACACCACCAAGGTGCCCTACTTCCTCGTTGAGGCGCCCACAAAGAGCCGAGTCTCTTTCAACCCTAATCCTCCCTTTGTCGACCACAAAGGTCAATCCCACACAATAATCTTTGCTCAAACGAGCGGGTAATACAAACTTTCTTGTGGTCTTACACAAGATTTGGAAACTCACAAGAGACACCTAGTCGTCTAGGAGCTAGAAGCTCCAAGAGTAATGAATCCACAAAGAACTCGATGTAGTACCAAAGCTCAAATCAAGAAGAGCAAGAAGGATTTAGAGATGAAGCACCAAAATCGCAGCTCTTCAATCTCACTCAAAGATTTCTCTCCAAAGATTTGAAAAGGGAGAGGCAAGAGGTGTGTGAGAGAGTGGGAGGTATTTCTCAGGTTAGAAATGGAGTCCAAGTCATGCTCTGCTATGGGGAAGAGTGTGGGAGGTGTATATAAAGGTGCCCTCAATAGCGGGTGGCCGTTGGGGAAATCTGACTGAAAAATGGTTGAACCGGTTATAAAACCAGTTGAACCGGATTCCACTAGGGGGTTTTCGGTTCACTGGCGGACTCAGCCGGAGACTGAACCGGACTCAAATTCGGTTGAGCCGAACCAAAATTCGGTTGAACCGGTTGCAAATCCGGTTGAACCGGGCCAAAATTCGGTTGAACCATTTTTCCAAAAATCTGCACACGACTTTTTCTGACATGACTGACTGGCAGACTGGCAGTGACAGAGGGGAACAGTGCAGAAACCGGTTGAAACCAGTTTTAATTCCGGTTGAACCGATTTTTGAAACTGTTGCACTGATTTTGAGAAAACTGAAGTGAAACAAGGGTAAAATGGAAGTTTTAGATCAAGGATTTTGAACTTTAGTACCAACACCAACCTTCTTTATGGATCCCCCTGATAGTACGACGATTCCTATACTCAAGTTAAATAAAATATAATTAAGTAAACTCCTTGAGTAATTGGTGTCTCATGTGTGATTTCTCCATGGCATTGCTTCATAAGGATCACAAACATCCTTGTCTCACCTTTTGAAGCAAACACAAAGCAAACCCTGTGACTTGTACCATTTCACCAAATATGAGTTCAAATCATGGCTTCAAGTCACTTTACTGATGCATCAACATATTATAACTCTTCATAGCTGATTAGTTCATCGACTTAGTGCAAGTACTCTCTTCTTCACCTTAGCCATGGTACCTCGGTCTACAAGCCGTCGCTTGGCCTTCACCTTCGCTTAGTTCCTCGAAGCACTTTCCTTGCTATCTTCATCCTATCAAGCCATTCTTGAGTCACATCCTATTGAGCATCCATTGAGAGAATCATTTCTTCAATATTGTGAACCTTGCTTGAATGTCATCTAGATATAACTGCTAAGATCAATCAAGCTCTAAGCTCTAGTTTGATTCTCATATATTCATATATGGACTAATAGTAATATGGTCAAGCCAATTTGAAAGGGAATTAGGCTTACACATATTTCCTAATTGATTTTGGTGGTTGAATTGTCCAACACAAATAATTGGACTAACTAGTTTGCTCTAGCCTATAAGTTCTACAGGTGCCAAAGGTTCACAATAAGCCAATAAAAAGACCAAGAAAGGGTTCAAACAAAGAGAGCAAAAGACATCCTGAAAGGCACCCTGGTCTGGCGCACCGGACTGTCCGGTGTGCCACCGGACAGTGTCCGGTGCACCAGGGCACTCGAAGCTGAACTCGCTATCTTCGGGAAAATCAGAGGGCGCTCCGCTATAATTCACTGGACTATCCGGTGTCACATCGGACTGTCCGGTGTGCCAGCGGAGCAACGGCTACTTCGCGCGCAACGGTCGACTGCAACGCATTTGATGCGCACCTGCGCGCAGAGGTCAGAGCACGCGCAGTTGGCACACCGGACAGTCTATAGGACCTGTCCGGTGCACCACCGGACAGCCCAGAGGCCCCACAAGTCAAAGCTCCAACGGTCGAACCCCAACGGTCTGCTGACGTGGCTGGCGCACCGGACAGTGTCCGGTGGTGCACCGGACTGTCCGGTGCGCCATGTGACAGCAGCCTTCCAACGACCATATTTTGGTGGTTGGGGCTATAAATACCCCAACCACCCCACATTCAATGGCATCCAAGTTTCTACACTTCTACACCTTACAAGAGTTATATCATTCAATACAAGACACACCAAAGATAGTTGCTAAGTATGTTGGGGGAAAACACAAGGGATCAAAGACTTGTGTTTGGTACCCAAAGTTCGTGTATCTAATGTCAAAGGACCCAAAACCATTTGGGTACCTAAAATCAAGAACTAAACTTGTTTTGTAGGTTTATGCATCCGGGGGCTCAAGTTGGATCATCGACAGCGGATGCACAAACCACATGACAGGGGAGAAGAAGATGTTCTCCTCCTATGAGAAAAACCAAGATCTCCAACGAGTTATCACATTCGGGGATGGAAATCAAGGTTTGGTCAAAGGATTGGGTAAAATTGCTATATCTCCTGACCACTCAATTTCCAATGTTTTTCTTGTAGATTCTTTAGATTACAATTTGCTTTCCATTTCTCAATTATGCAAAATGGGCTACAACTGTCTTTTTACAGATATAGGTGTTACTGTCTTTAGAAGAAGTGATGATTCAATAGCCTTTAAGGGAGTGTTAGAGGGTCAGCTTTACTTGGTAGATTTTGATAGAGCTGAAATCGACACTTGCTTAATTGCTAAGACTAACATGGGCTGGCTCTGGCATCGCCGACTAGCACATGTTGGAATGAAGAATCTTCATAAGCTTCTAAAGGGAGAACACATTTTAGGACTAACAAATGTTCATTTTGAGAAAGACAGGATTTGTAGCGCATGTCAGGCAGGGAAGCAAGTTGGTACTCATCATCCACACAAGAACATCATGATGACTGACAGACCACTCGAGCTCCTACATATGGACCTATTCGGCCCGATAGCTTACATAAGCATCGGCGGGAGTAAGTACTGTCTAGTTATTGTGGATGACTATTCTCGCTTCACTTGGGTGTTCTTTTTACAGGAAAAATCTCATACCCAAGAGACCTTAAATGGATTCTTGAGACGGGCTCAAAATGAGTTCGGCTTAAGGATCAAAAAGACTAGAAGCGATAACGGGACGAAGTTCAAGAATTCTCAAATCGAAGGCTTCCTTGAGGAGGAGGGCATCAAGCATGAGTTCTCTTCTCCCTACACCCCACAACAAAATGGTGTAGTGTAGAGGAAGAATCGAACTCTATTGGACATGGCAAGAACCATGCTTGATGAGTACAAGACTTCAGATCGGTTTTGGGCTGAGGCGGTCAACACCGCTTGCTACGCCATCAACCGGTTGTATCTACACCGAATCCTCAAGAAGACATCTTATGAACTCCTAACTGGTAAAAGGCCCAATGTTTCATATTTTAAAGTCTTTGGTAGCAAATGCTTTATTCTTGTTAAAAGAGGTAGAAAATCCAAATTTGCTCCTAAGACTGTAGAAGGCTTTTTACTAGGATATGATTCAAACACAAGGGCATATAGAGTCTTTAACAAGTCCTCTGGACTAGTTGAAGTTTCTTGTGACGTTGTGTTTGATGAGACTAATGGCTCTCAAGTAGAGCAAGTTGATCTTGATGAGATAGGTGATGAAGAGGCTCCGTGCGTCGCGCTAAGGAACATGTCCATTGGGGATGTGTGTCCTAAGGAATCCGAAAGCCTCCACAAACACAAGATCAACCATCTTCCTCAATGCAAGCATCTCCACCAACTCAAGATGAGGATGAGGCTCAAAATGATGAAGGAGAAGATCAAGGAGTTGAGCCACCTCAAGAGGAGAGCAATGATCAAGGGGGAGATGCCCATGATCAAGATGAGGAAGATGAACAAGTTCCAAGACCGCCACACCCAAGAGTCCACCAAGCAATCCAACGAGATCACCCCGTGAACACCATCCTCGGCGATATTCAAAAGGGGGTAACTACTCGATCTCGTGTTGCTCAATTCTGTGAACATTACTCTTTTGTTTCCTCTATTGAGCCACACAGGGTAGAGGAAGCACTACAAGATTCGGATTGGGTGGTGGCGATGCAAGAGGAGCTCAACAACTTCACTAGGAATGAGGTATGGCACTTAGTTCCACATCCTAATCAAAATGTTGTAGGAACCAAGTGGGTCTTCCACAACAAGCAAGATGAGCATGGTGTGGTGACAAGGAACAAAGCCCGACTTGTGGCCAAAGGATATTCACAAGTCGAAGGTTTGGATTTCGGTGAAACCTATGCACCCGTAGCTAGGCTAGAATCAATTCGCATTTTACTTGCCTATGCTACTTACCATGGCTTCAAGCTTTATCAAATGGACGTGAAAAGTGCCTTCCTTAATGGACCAATCAAGGAAGAGGTCTATGTTGAGCAACCTCCCGGCTTTGAAGATAGTGAGTACCCTAACCATGTTTACAAACTCTCTAAGGCGCTTTATGGGCTCAAGCAAGCCCTAAGAGCATGGTATGAATGCCTTAGAGATTTCCTTATCACTAATGGTTTCAAAGTCGGAAAGGCCGATCCTACTTTATTTACTAAAACTCTTAACAATGATTTGTTTGTATGCCAAATTTATGTTGATGATATTATATTTGGGTCTACTAACGAATCTACTTGTGAGGAATTTAGTAGGATCATGACACAGAAATTCGAAATTTCTATGATGGGGGAGTTGAAGTACTTCTTGGGATTTCAAGTGAAGCAACTCCAAGAGGGCACCTTTGAAAGGGAATTAGGCTTACACCTATTTCCTAATTGATTTTGATGGTTGAATTGTCCAACACAAATAATTGGACTAACTAGTTTGCTCTAGTCTATAAGTTCTACAGGTGCCAAAGGTTCACAATAAGCCAATAAAAAGACCAAGAAAGGGTTCAAACAAAGAAAGCAAAAGACATCCCGAAAGGCACCCTGGTCTGGCGCACCGGACTATCCGGTGCACCACCGAACAGTGTCCGGTGCACCAGGGCACTCGAGGCTGAACTCGCTACCTTCGGGAAAATCAGAGGGCGCTCCGCTATAATTCACCGGACTGTCCGGTGTGCCAGTGGAGCAACGGCTACTTCGCGCGCAACGGTCGACTGCAACGCATTTAATGCGCGCCTGCGCGCGCAGAGGTCAGAGCACGCACAGTTGGCGCACCGGACAGTCTACAGGACCTGTCCGGTGCACCACCGGGCAGCCCAGAGGCCCCACAAGTCAGGGTTCCAACGGTCGAACCCCAACGGTCTGCTGACGTGGCTGGCGCACCGGACTGTCCGGTGCGCCATGCAACAGCAGCCTTCCAATGACCATTTTTGGTGGTTGGGGCTATAAATACCCCAACCACCCCACATTCAATGGCATCCAAGTTTTCCACCTTCAACAAATTACAAGAGCTATAACATTCAATTCTAGACACTCCAAAGAGATCAAATCCTCTCCCAAGTCCGGAATCACTCCAAATTAAATAGTGACTAGAGAGAGCGACATTTGTGTCCATTTGAGCTCTTGCGCTTGGATCGCTTCTTTTCTTTCTCATTCTTGTGATCAAACTCAATTGTAACCAAGGCAAGAGACACCAATTGTGTGGTGGTCCTTGCGGGAACTTTGTGTTCCGTTTGATTGAGAAGAGAAGCTCACTCGGTCTAAGTGACCGTTTGAGAGAGGGAAAGGGTTGAAAGAGACCCGGTCTTCGTGACCACCTCAACGGGGAGTAGGTTTGCAAGAACCGAACCTCGGTAAAACAAATCATCGTGTCTCGCTCTTTATTTGCTCATGATTTGTTTTGCACCCTCTCTCTTGGACTCGTTTATATTTCTAACGCTAACCCGGCTTGTAGTTGTGCTCAAGTTTATAAATTTCAGATTCGCCCTATTCACCCCCCTCTAGGCGACTTTCAATTGGTATCAGAGCCGGTGCTTCATTAGAGCCTAACCGCTCGAAGTGATGTCGGGAGCATCCGCCATGAGGGATCTTGGGACCGGCGACAAGACCGCAAGCTCGGGAAGAACACACTCAAGGGAGTCCGCCCACAAGCACAAGGAGGAATCCTCTTCCTCCATCAAGTCCCATCGGATGGGTGACAAGAAGAAGAAGATGAGGAAGGTGGTCTACTACAAGACCGACTCTTCGTCACCCTCCACCTCCGGCTCGGAATCGGCCTCCACCACTTCAAAGCGCCATGAGCGCAAGAAGTATAGTAAGATGCCCCTTCGCTATCCTCGCATTTCTAGACGCACTCCATTACTCTCCGTTCCATTAGGCAAACCACCTATGTTCGAAGGTGAAGATTATTCTATGTGGAGTGATAAAATGAGGCATCACCTAACCTCACTCCACAAAAGCATATGGGATATTGTTGAGTATGGAGTGCAGGTACCAAAGAAGGGAGACAGGGATTATGACTCGGAGGAGGTCGAACAAATCCAACACTTCAACTCCCAAGCCACGACTATACTCCTCGCCTCTCTAAGTCGAGAGGAGTATAATAAGGTGCAAGGATTGAAAAGTGCAAAGGAGATTTGGGACGTGCTAAAGATCGCGCACGAAGGAGACGAGGTGACCAAGATCACCAAGCGGGAGACGATCGAGGGGGAGCTCGGTCGCTTCCGGCTTCGCCAAGGGGAGGAGCCACAAGATATGTACAACCGGCTCAAGACCTTGGTAAACCAAGTGCGCAACCTCGGGAGCAAAAAATGGGATGACCATGAAATGGTTAAGGTTATTCTTAGATCACTTGTGTTCCTTAACCCTACGCAAGTTCAATTAATTCATGGTAATCCTAGATATACACTAATGACTCCCGAGGAAGTAATAGGAAACTTTGTGAGCTTTGAGTTGATGATCAAAGGCTCAAAGAAAATTATCGAGCACGACAACCCCTCCATGCCCGAAGCACAACCGGTCGCATTCAAGGCGACGGAGGAGAAGAAAGAGGAGTCTACATCAAGTAGACAACCCATTGACGCCTCTAAGCTCGACAATGAGGAAATGGCGCTCATCATTAAGAGCTTCCGCCAAATCCTCAAACAAAGGAAAGGAAAAGATAACAAGCCTCGTTCCAAGAAGGTGTGCTACAAATGTGGTAAGCCCGGTCATTTCATTGCTAAATCTCCTCTATCTAGTGATAGTGACAGGGGCGACGACAAGAAGGGCAAGAGGAGAGAAAAGAGAAGGTATTACAAGAAGAAGGGCGGCGATGCTCATGTGTGTCGCGAGTGGGACTCCGACGAGAGCTCCTCCGACGAGGACGCCGCCAACATCGCCGTCACCAAAGGGCTCCTCTTCCCTAACGTCGGCCACAAGTGCCTCATGGCAAGGACGGCAAAAAGAAGAAGGTGAAATCAAAATCCTTCACTAAATATGCATCCTCTAGTGATGAAGATAATGCTAGTGATGAGGAGGATAATTTGCGTACCCTTTTTGCCAACCTAAACATGCAACAAAAGGAAAAACTAAATGAATTAATTAGTGCTATTCATGAGAAGGATGATCTCTTAGACTCTCAAGAGGACTTCCTAATTAAGGAAAATAAGAAGCATGTTAAGGTTAAAAATGCTTATGCTCTAGAAGTAGAAAAATGTGAAAAATTATCTAGTGAGCTAAGCACTTGCCATGATACTATTACCAACCTTAGAAATGAAAATGCTAAACTAATTGCTAAGGTTGATTCTAATATTTGTGATGTTTCAATTCCCAATCTTAGAGATGATAATGTTAATTTGTTTGCTAAGATTGAAGAATTGAATGTCTCTCTTGCTAGCCTTAGGATTAAAAAATGAAAAATTGATTGCTAAGGCTAAAGAATTAGATGTTTGCAATGCTTCCATTTCCGATCTTAGAGATAACAATGTTATTTTACGTGCTAAGATTGTTGAACTTAATTCTTGCAAACCCTCTACATCTGCCATTGAGCATGTCACTATTTGCACTAGATGTAGAGATATTAACATTGATGCTATTCATGATCATATGGCTTTAATTAAACAACAAAATGATCATATAGTAAAATTAGATGCTAAAATTGTCGAGCATGACTTAGAAAATGAAAAATTTAAATTTGCTAGAAGCATGCTCTATAGTGGGAGACGCCCTGGCATCAAGGATGGCATTAGCTTCCAAAAGGGGAACAATGTCAAACTTAATACCCCTCCTAAAAGATTGTCAAACTTTGTTAAGGGCAAGGCTCCCATGCCTCAAGATAACAAGGGTTACATTTTGTACCCTGCCAAATCTACGCAGTTGCTCAAGAATTCACTATTCTTCTTAATCAACGATTTCTTATATAGAGAGAACGACCCTCAGAAATTGCAAATACTAATTTGTTAAGAATTAATCGAATTGAAGTCATAGTGTCATCGTTGGCAGGAATCGATATATTCGCAAGATCTGGGTCACAATTTGTATCGACTAAAGAAATAGTAGGAATCCCCAAAATGGCACATTCCTGAAGAGCTATATACTCTTTTTGCTGATCAAGGACGATCACTATGTCAGGCAACCTCGTCATATATTTGATCCCGCCGAGATATCTTTGCAAGGTAGATAATTTTCTCTTTAAGATTGCCGCATCTCTTTTTGGGAGATGGTGGAATTTTCCCATTTTTTCTTCTGCTCTTAAGTCTCTAAATTGAGAAAGTCTAGTTTTGGTAATCGACCAATTCGTTAACATACCGCTGAACCACTTTTTATTAACATAATGACAACGAGACCTTATTGCAGCTGATGCTACTAAATCCGCTGCTCTTATCCCGAGAGCAAAATTAGGAAAATTCATTCTAGGAAGTCTCACTCTGGCCCTAATCATGCTTTTATGTATAAGGGTGAGACATCTAGCTCTAGGCAATCAACCCGTGCAAAATTGCCTAAGAGGAAAACTCCTATTGCATCAAATGATTCTAACATTTCATGTAAGACTTTTGATGCATTGTATGTTTTAACTAACAAATCCGGCAAGGTAGTTGCCAAGTATGTTGGGGGCAAACACAAGGGATCAAAGACTTGTGTTTGGGTACCCAAAGTTCTTGTATCTAATGTCAAAGGACCCAAAACCATTTGGGTACCTAAAGTCAAGAACTAAACTTGTTTGTAGGTTTATGCATCAGGGGGCTCAAGTTGGATCATCGATAGCGGGTGCACAAACCATATGACAGGGGAGAAGAAAATGTTCTCCTCCTATGAGAAAAACCAAGATCACCAAAGAGCGATCACATTCGGGGATGGAAACCAAGGTTTGGTCAAGGGATTGGGAAAATTGCTATATCTCCTGACCACTCAATTTCCAATGTTTTTCTTGTAGATTCTTTAGATTACAATTTGCTTTCCGTTTCTCAATTATGCAAAATGGGCTACAACTGTCTTTTTACAGATACAGGTGTTACTGTCTTTAGAAGAAGTGATGATTCAATAGCATTTAAGGGAGTGTTAGAGGGTCAGCTATACTTAGTAGATTTTGATAGAGCTGAACTCGACACTTGCTTAATTGCTAAGACTAACATGGGCTGGCTCTGGCATCGCCGACTAGCACATGTTGGAATGAAGAATCTTCACAAGCTTCTAAAGGGAGAACACATTTTGGGACTAACAAATGTTCATTTTGAGAAAGACAGGATTTGTAGCGCATGTCAGGCAGGGAAGCAAGTTGGTGTTCATCATCCACACAAGAACATTATGACAACTGACAGGCCACTTGAGCTCCTACACATAGACCTATTCGGCTCGATAGCTTACATAAGCATCGGCGCGAGTAAGTACTGTCTAGTTATTGTGGATGACTATTCTCGCTTCACTTGGGTGTTCTTTTTGCAGGAAAAATCTCATACCCAATAGACCTTAAAGGGATTCTTGAGACGGGCTCAAAACGAGTTCGGCTTAAGGATCAAGAAAATAAGAAGCGACAATGGGACGGAGTTCAAGAACTCTCAAATAGAAGTTTTCCTTGAGGAGGAGGGCATCAAGCATGAGTTCTCTTCTCCCTACACGCCACAACAAAATGGTGTAGTGGAGAGGAAGAATCGAACTCTATTGGACATGGCAAGAACCATGTTTGATGAGTACAAGACTTCGGATCGGTTTTGGGCCGAAGCGGTCAACACCGCTTGCTATGCCATCAACCGATTATATCTACACCGAATCCTCAAGAAGACATCGTATGAACTCCTAACCGGTAAAAGGCCCATTGTTTCATATTTTAGAGTCTTTGGTAGAAAATGCTTTATTCTTGTTAAAAGAGGAAGAAAATCCAAATTTGCTCCTAAGACTGTAGAAGGCTTTTTTACTAGGATATGATTCAAACACAAGGGCATATACAGTCTTTAACAAGTCCTCTGGACTAGTTGAAGTTTCTTGTGACGTTGTGTTTGATGAGACTAACGGCTATCAAGTAGAGCAAGTTGATCTTGATGAGATAGGTGATGAAGAGGCTCCGTGCGTCGCGCTAAGGAACATGTCCATTGGGGATGTGTGTCCTAAGGAATCCGAAAAGCCTCCACAAACACAAGATCAACCATCTTCCTCAATGCAAGCATCTCCACCAACTCAAGATGAGGATGAGGCTCAAAATGATGAAGGAGAAGATCAAGGAGTTGAGCCACCTCAAGAGGAGAGCAATGATCAAGGGGGAGATGCCCATGATCAAGATGAGGAAGATGAACAAGTTCCAAGACTGTCACACCCAAGAGTCCACCAAGCGATCCAACGAGATCACCCCGTGAACATCATCCTCGACGATATTCAAAAGGGGGTAACTACTCGATCTCGTGTTGCTCATTTATGTGAACATTACTCTTTTGTTTCCTCTATTGAGCCACACAGGGTAGAGGAAGCACTACAAGATTCGGATTGGGTGGTGGCGATGCAAGAGGAGCTCAACAACTTCAGTAGGAATGAGGTATGGCACTTAGTTCCACGTCCTAATCAAAATGTTGTAGAAACCAAGTGGGTCTTCCGCAACAAGCAAGATGAGCATGGTGTGGTGACAAGGAACAAAGCCCGACTTGTGGCCAAAGGATATTCACAAGTCGAAGGTTTGGATTTCGGTGAAACCTATGCACCCGTAGCTAAGCTAGAATCAATTCGCATTTTACTTGCCTATGCTACTTACCATGGCTTCAAGCTTTATCAAATGGACGTGAAAAGTGCCTTCCTTAATGGACCAATCAAGGAAGAGGTCTATGTTGAGCAACCTCCCGGCTTTGAAGATAGTGAGTATCCTAATCACGCATATAAACTCTCTAAGGCGCTTTATGGGCTCAAGCAAGCCCCAAGAGCATGATATGAATGCCTTAGAGATTTCCTTATCACTAATGGTTTCAAAGTCGGAAAGGTCGATCCTACTTTATTTACTAAAACTCTTGATAATGATTTGTTTGTATGCCAAATTTATGTTGATGATATTATATTTGGGTCTACTAACGAATCTACATGTGAGAAATTTAGTAGGATCATGACACAAAAATTCGAGATGTCTATGATGGGGGAGTTGAAGTACTTCTTGGGATTTCAAGTGAAGCAACTCCAAGAGGGCACCTTCATTAGCCAAACGAAGTACATTCAAGACATTCTATACAAGTTTGGGATGAAGGATGCCAAACCCATCAAGACACCCATGGGAACCAATGGGCATCTCGACCTCGACACGGGAGGTAAATCCGTCGATCAAAAGGTATACCGGTCGATGATAGGCTCTTTACTCTATTTATGTGCATCTCGACCGGATATTATGCTTTCTGTATGCATGTGTGCAAGATTCCAAGCCAACCCTAAGGAGGAGAAAGTAGTTAAGAGGGCTTATATTTCACTCTAGTATCCGTTTTTGGCGATTCATGCCAAAGGGGGAGAAAGTATTAGGCCAAAGCAAAAGGACCGCACCACCACCAATTTTCAAAATTTGAGTTAAGAAAGGATTTCTGAAATAATGATTTTTTCAATTGATATCTTATTGTATTCAAAAGGGGGAGAAAGTAGTATTTTCAAAATTGGTATATTAAAACCCTCTTGAACACTAAGAGGAGGATTTTATTAAGGGGGAGTTTTGTTTTAGTCAAAGGAAAAGCATTTGAAATAGGGGGAGAAAATTTCAAATCTTGAAAATGCTTCTCAAAATCTTATTCATTTACCTTTGACCATTTGCAAAAGGACTTTGAAAAGAATTTACAAAACAATTTGCAAAAACAAAACATATGGTGCAAGCGTGGTCCAAAATGATAAAAATAAAGAAACAATCCATGCATATCTTATGAAAATATTTATTGGTTCAATTCTAAGAACCTTTGCACTTACATTAGGCAAACTAGTTCAATTATGCACTTCTATACTTGCTTTGGTTTGTGTTGGCATCAATCACCAAAAAGGGGGAGATTGAAAGGGAATTAGGCTTACACCTATTTCCTAATTGATTTTGTTGGTTGAATTGTCCAACACAAAAAATTGGACTAACTAGTTTGCTCTACTCTATAAGTTCTACAGGTGCCAAAGGTTCATAATAAGCCAATAAAAAGACCAAGAAAGGGTTCAAAGAAAGAAAGCAAAAGACATCCCGAAAGGCACCCTGGTCTGGCGCACCGGACAGTGTCCGGTGCACCAGGGCACTCGAGGCTGAACTCGCTACCTTCGGGAAAATCAGAGGGCGCTCCGCTATAATTCACCAGACTGTCTGGTGTGCCAGCGGAGCAACGGCTACTTCACGCGCAACGGTCGACTGCAACGCATTTAATGCGCGCCTGCGCACGTAGAGGTCAGAGCACGCGCAGTTGGCGCACCAGACAGACTACAGGACCTGTCCGGTGCACCACCGGACAACCCAGAGGCCCCACAAGTCAGAGCTCCAACGGTCGAACCCCAACAGTTTGCTGACGTGGCGGGCGCACCGGACAGTGTCCGGTGGCGCACCGGACTGTCCGGTGCGCCATGCGACAGCAGCCTTCCAACGACCATTTTTGGTGGTTGGGGCTATAAATACCCTAACCACCCCACATTCAATGGCATCCAAGTTTTCCACCTTCAACACATTACAAGAGCTATAGCATTCAATTCTAGACACTCCAAAGAGATCAAATCCTCTCCCAAGTCCGGAATCACTCCAAATTAAATAGTGACTAGAGAGAGCGACATTTGTGTTCATTTGAGCTCTTGCGCTTGGATCGCTTCTTTTCTTTCTCATTCTTCTTGTGATCAAACTCAATTGTAACCAAGGCAAGAGACACCAATTGTGTGGTGGTCCTTGCGGGAACTTTGTGTTCCGTTTGACTGAGAAGAGAAGCTCACTCGGTCTAAGTGACCGTTTGAAAGAGGGAAAGGGTTGAAAGAGACCCGGTCTTCGTGACCACCTCAATGGGGAGTAGGTTTGCAAGAACTGAACCTCGGTAAAACAAATCATCGTGTCTTGCTCTTTATTTGCTCACGATTTGTTTTGCGCCCTCTCTCTTGGACTCGTTTATATTTCTAACGCTAACCCGGCTTGTAGTTGTGCTCAAGTTTATAAATTTCAGATTCGCCCTATTCACCCCCCTCTAGGCGACTTTCAACCTTCATTAGCCAAACGAAGTATATACAAGACATACTAAACAAGTTTGGGATGAAGGATGCCAAACCCATCAAGACACCCATGGGAACCAATGGGCATCTCGACCTCGACACGGGAGGTAAATCCGTAGATCAAAAGGTATACTGGTCGATGATAGGTTCTTTACTCTATTTATGTGCATCTCGACCGGATATTATGCTTTCCGTATGCATGTGTGCAAGATTCTAAGCCGACCCTAAGGAAGCTCACCTTACGGCCGTAAAACGAATCTTGAGATATTTAGTTCATACTCCTAAGTTTGGGTTTTGGTATCCTAGGGGATCCACATTTGATTTAATTGGTTATTCGGATGCCGATTGGGCGGGGTGTAAAATTAATAGAAAGAGTACATCGGGGACTTGCCAGTTCTTGGGAAGGTCCCTGGTGTCTTGGGCTTCAAAGAAGCCAAATTCCGTAGCTCTTTCTACCGCCGAAGCCGAGTATATTGCCGCAGGCCATTGTTGCGCACAATTACTTTGGATGAGGCAAACCCTTAGGGACTATGGTTACAAATTAACCAAAGTTCCTCTTCTATGTGATAATGAGAGTGCAATCCGCATGGCGGATAATCCCATTGAACATAGCCGCACTAAACACATAGCCATTCGGTATCATTTCTTAAGGGATCACCAACAAAAGGAGATATCGAGATTGCATATATTAACACTAAGGAACAATTAGCCGATATCTTTACCAAGCCACTAGATGAACAAACTTTTAACAAACTTAGGCACGAACTAAATATTCTTGATTCTAGGAATTTCTTTTGATATCTTGCATACATAGCTCATTAATATACCTTTGATCATATCTCTTTCATGTGCTACGACTAATGTGTTCTTAAGTATATTTCAAACCAAGTCATAGGTGTATTGAAAGGGATTTGGAGTCTTCGGCGAAGACAAAGGCTTCCACTCCACTCCATAAATCATCCTTCACCGTCGCTCCAAGCAATTCTCCAACTTTGGTATAATCTTCACTCATATTATGTTCACCAAAGGAGGAGAAAGTAGTTGAGAGGGCTTATATTTCACTCAAGTATCCGTTTTTGGCGATTCATGCCAAAGGGGGAGAAAGTATTAGCCCAAAGCAAAAGGACCGCACCACCATCCATTTTCAAAAGGTTTTAAAATGATGAAATTTTCAATTGATATCTTTTTATATTCAAAAGGGGGAGAAAGTAGCATTTTCAAAATTGGTATCTTAAAACCCTCTTGAACACTAAGAGGAGGATTTTTGAGGGGGAGTTTTGTTTAAGTCAAAGGAAAAGCATTTGAAACAGGGGGAGAAAATTTCAAATCTTGAAAATGCTTCTCAAAATCTTATTCATTTACCTTTGACTATTTGCAAAAGGACTTTGAAAACAATTTACAAAAGAATTTGCAAAACAAAACATGTGGTGCAAGCGTGGTCCAAAATGATGAAAATAAAGAAACAATCCATGCATAACTTATGAAAATATTTATTGGTTCAATTCTAAGTAACCTTTGCACTTACATTATGCAAACTAGTTCAATTATGAACTTCTATACTTGCTTTGGTTTGTGTTGGCATCAATCACCAAAAAGGGGGAGATTGAAAGGGAATTAGGCTTACACCTATTTCCTAATTGATTTTGGTGATTGAATTGTCCAACACAAATAATTGGACTAACTAGTTTGCTCTAGCCTATAAGTTCTAATACCAATTGAAAGTCGCCTAGAGGGGGGGGTGAATAGGGCGAATCTAAAATTTATAAACTTAAGCACAACTATAAGCCGAGTTAGCGTTAGAAATAAAAACGAGTCCGAGAGAGAGGGCGTAAAACAAATCATCGTGTCTCGCTCTTTATTTGCTCACGATTTGTTTTGCGCCCTCTCTCTCGGACTCGTTTTTATTTATAACGCTAACCCGTCTTGTAGTTGTGCTTAAGTTTATAAATTTCAGATTCGCCCTATTCACCCCCCCCTCTAGGCGACTTTCACAATTCACGATTCCTCATATCTTATTCACTTTGGCTTGACCAATCCTCTTAATCACTTCAACCTCTATTATGATCATATTTATGCATAGTGATTTCTCAGGACTTGTCCATATATTCAAACCAATATAGAGACCATATTATATCCATTTGCATTGTCTCACTGGTTATTTGACCTTGTGTTGAACCTTGTTCACTGATCATTATACACTATTCAAGTATGTTCATCATACTGAATTTCCTGTTCAACACTTAGCAAACTTGTTAGACCTTTAAATGTGTTGTTACCCAAATCACCAAAACTCACAAAAGGGATGAATGCACTTTCACCTATCGTGATAGAAGATCTCAGATCTCCTCCTGTAATAAGGCAAGCCCCGGTGCATTTGCCCCTTCCTTGTGTTTTAAATGCTTTATCACTTAAAATGATGCATTAGGTGATAGGAGTTGTGTGATGAACAATTGATGCATTACCATTCCTAGGAAGTTGAATACTATACCTTGATCCCTGATTTATAAAAAGAACTGATAATGCTTAACCCTGCTTAGAAACTGAAAAATCCTTTGTTTTCAAAAAGAATGATGTGGAACATTGGTTATGGGCTTTTTGATTCAAAAATCAAAACTAACTAAGGTGATGAATCCTCTACGGTCGGAGTGGACTCGTCACTCGAAAAGAGTATCCCTGCCGGGTACCAAAAATGGGGAAATGGTTAATAAATCTAGACCAGGCGCTGAGCAGACAGAGTCGCCCGTCTGTGTCGATTAAGGACCGTACTGTTGACTGGCCTGTTGTGGTTGAGACTTTGCAACTAGCCACATACCTTAGTATGGGACAGGGTAAGCTTGAACCCGGCTATTCCATACGTGAAGAGACAATCGCGCACTAGGAGTGGAGAGATGGCGGGAGTAGCATGTACCCTCCTGGCATAGTAGCACGCCTGGTGTGCTCTCGGGTGGTGCGGACCTGTTCATGTAGTGGAGGACTCCGTGGGAACGGTTGACATAGGCAAGGGTTAAGTGCTACATATGTCGTGTGGTTAGAGATCCCCAGCTGGGTATAATCGGTTCGAATCGTCGTTGCTCCTCGGTTATGGAGATTCATCCCGATGACCATCATCGTAGTTAGCAAGTGAAATATGAGAATGAATAAAATGCGGCTAGTATAGGTCAAGTGCTTGAACTAGACTAGGCAAATATAGATTCAAGTAATAACCTAACTAGTGAAATAAAACTTGGCTTAAGGATCAACTGGTAGCAAGCTTTTCTGCAAAAAGAGTCTTTGATCATTGATAAACCTTACCTTGATTCCCAATCAACTAGCATACCCTTGAGAGTCTTTTCTTTAGTCGGGTAAGTCTTGCTGAGTAATTGTGTACTCAGGGTTTTACCCCCTGTTGTTTTTACAGGAGAAGTTTTATTTCCTTATCTTTTGGTTAGTTACATCATGTGGAGGCCTTGAAGCTTAGAATGTTTATGTATATATCTTATGGAAAGGCTTCACCCTTCCAATTATTGTAATAAGTTATGCACTTTGGGTACTATCAGGACTTGTAATAATTACAATTCTTCTTATGTTGTAAAACTTGAGCTTTGAAAATATAAAATATGTTTTGTAAAGTCTTCTGCTCTATCTCCAAAGTGTGTGTATCGAGTGTGATTACTGTAATATGCATGAATGTGGAAGATCCTTGGGATGATGAGTTCGAGTTGATGAACTCGATAGCCTTGTTAAGTTACCTCGTACACGTGCACAACCATCTGAGGCCGTTAATAGCAAGGGTTGGTGCATATGGGCCTGATAACTTAGGGGATGTCACATTGATCTTTTATCCGATCTTGATTAGGAAATTAAGCAGGGCCTTGTGTCTTCATGGAAGGTCCAACAAACATTTTGGTTTGTGACGGCACGCCCTTCCACCATGGGTAGGATATCTGTGGGATATAATATCCTTTCAATATAGGGAATGTTTGGTTCAGCTTTTTTCTGACCAGTTTTTCTGAGAATTTTATAGCCCCTGTTTGTTTCAGCCTTTTGCGGCTTCTGCCCACCAAAAGCTGCTGCGGACTGCCAAACGCGTCAGCTTTTCAGCCAGCTTCTATAAAATTCGTTTAGGTAAAAACCATTCAAAATCAACATAAACATATAATCGGTTGAGTTGTTGCAATAGTAAGAATCCGTCACTTTCTAGATCCTGAGCCCTATGAACATCTTTATCTTCCTCCGCACGTAATCCTAATAATACTCAGATTCTCCTCACAGCCAGATTCTACTCACAGCCAGATTCTCAGAAAAGCTTGTCAGAAAAAGCTGAACCAAACAGGCCCAGAAGCTAGCTGAAAATCTGAGCGTTGACATTCCGCAGCAGCTTTTGGTGGCCAGAAGCTGCAAAAAACTGAAATAAATAGGGGCATAATTTGGTCTTAAAGCAATAAATTTAACTAGAGACATATTAATCATGTTATAGGCAACAAAGCAGGTGGCTCGAGACTCGTATCCGTCCGTGGCTTCCACCGTATGAAATAAATAGAAACAAATATTTTAGTTGTGATCCTCGTACTCTCAATCGTCACCTAACTATCTAGGTGATACCAATCATCAAGAATAACAAACATTACTCTTACTTAACAATACCAAGCCCAACGAAGGTGGTTGTTGCACACAAGTTTAACAGAGGTAGTTTGAAAACACTATTTTTCTAAGTGATTTATATTTTTCCAAGAGAAAATGAACTAATTTATCTTGTGAAAATTGAAATCTCTTGATAAAACGAGGTTGCTAAACTAGACCTAAAAGGGAGAGCCTCCCTTTCCCCATCGGACTAGTCTTTAGGGACGATTAAGTCTTTCCCCGAGTTATGTGTGCTTAATGAACTATTGGCTCCAGACAACCTTAATTTGTTAGTCTTTAGCCAAACTCACTTGGGCTGGGTGAATCATACTCCATCCATCCCATAAAAGGATGTCGTTTTGATTTTTTGATACCAAGTTTAACCGGATCATCTTATTAAAAAAATATAATTATTTTTTTATTTTGGTTTAGTTTATCATACAATTTATTTTAATATTTTTAATAAAACAAGCATATCAAATTTGATATAAAAAAGTCAAACGATTTCTTCTGGGACACAGAGGGAGTAGAAAGGAGCCCGGTGTCGAGTTGGGAAGGGTGGAGGAGGATCCAATCATCCAATGCTGGCCGAGCTATGGTGGCGCTGATTTTCGTGCATGCCTTCTACAGGCGTCGCCTAGGAGTAGGGCTCTCGGGTTCGTGGGCCAAATTCCGGAGCTCGAGTCCGTTCTGCTTGGAGAGGGGCCCAGCGATTTTCAAGCAATGGGCCTCTGGCGGGACCATGTTGAGTGCACCGTGCTGTGGCCCAGGAGCCTGATTGCTGGTCCGTGTGTGTGTTGGGTGGCCGTGTAGAGGTCGAGTTGGCAGGTCCGTCATCTTTAGAGAGGGTAATGTGTCCTGATCTCCGATTTCCAGCCAAGAATTCTTCTATTCGAGGATGAAAATAGAGTAGTATTTTCTCCATGGGATGTAAACGGTAAAAACTCTCTCCTAACAATCAATGTCTTGTTTGGGTACATTAGTATTCATCTCTAATACACATGTGTTGATGTGGATTGAGTTAATACTAGAGGATGAATACTAGAGTATGCAAACAAAGCCTAGATGATGATGGGATGAGGAACCCGTTCCCGCGGGACCCGTTAAAATTATACGTGATGATGTTTTTATACAATAGTTAATAATAAAAATAAATAATTATCTTGTCAAGAGATCACTCGTTATACGGATGTGTTTATTTTGATCTACACATAATAATTTTTTACATCTGACAATGTGTATAAATGACAATATTTTATATTAATAATAAAATATATTTTAATTATAATTTAAACGGGAATAGGGATCTCTTATGAGAATTTATCACGCGAGAAATAGAAATGAGAAAGAAATGTCGTCCGCAACCGTTTAATTCCCCGTTTAGTCATGTTCGTCGTCCACGGACCACGGATGACGAGCTCCCCCCGGTGCTGCTGCTGCCTCACTGCCTGCTTCATCGCTGGCTGCTCGGGTGGTCGGCTCGCCGCCGGTTCTGCTCCGTCGGACTCGGACGCGATGACCGTGTGTATCCAGTCTCGCGTCTGCGTCACCAGTGATGATGGGTTTCTCTTCCTTTCGCTCGGCTCCTGTACGTGCTTTGCTTTCGTTGCACGATCTATACGCTGATCATATCCTAACGAACTGGATTTGTTGGATTGTTTGTGGTTGTGGACCGTGTGGACTAGGATATACATATCCTTGCTTTGCTTAATTCCATCTGCGCACTTGTTTAGCTTTGCGCATGTACACTCGTGGAAAGAATAAAATAATTTCGTAGATGTATTATGAAAAAGAATAAAAAAAGATGACAGTTGAACAAAAGTCAAAACCTACTTCGGCGGGCTGTCCAGTTTTCAGCGACCGAGCGAAAGCCAGCCGGTCTCGAACCCAACCCAGGTCGAGTCCATAAATCCAGGGCCCCACCCGCCCCGCCTTCTTCTTTTCTTCCTCGCACCAAAGTCGTTGGAATCCAAGCCCCCTTGCCCGTCCGTACTCGACCCAAAACCCTCTCGCCAAAATATAACCCGCGCTCATTCAAAACGAGAACAGTTTGCTTGCCGCCGTTAGGGTGTCCTCGCTGGTGCTGCGCAGCGGGAGCGGCGTCGGAGGAGAAGGACGATCCACGGCGTCGTCGGCGATGAACGGAGCGCATGAGTCCGGGGTCCCGTCCGGCATCGTCCCCAACCTGCAGTGAGTCCCGAGCCCCGATCGCAGATTGGTGTTCATTGTTTACAATGCACAAAAAATATGTTTGCCC
Organism: Zea mays; assembly: GCF_902167145.1. NCBI lineage: Eukaryota > Viridiplantae > Streptophyta > Magnoliopsida > Poales > Poaceae > Zea > Zea mays. The sequence goes on along the minus strand of NC_050100.1, from coordinate 23,243,335 downwards.
TTTGGATTTTGGATGACATAACCTCATTTTAAACTCTTTTCTCGATGCCACAGTTTATGATTATGACCTAGAGGTCACACGGCTCGACGCCGACGCCGACGCCGTGACAGATAAGGCATCGGGTGGTGTGTTGGCGCCTAGCTTGGCACCACAAGACACAAAGAATTAATTTAAACGACTCACATCCAACATTACATTAATAAATTAATTATATATAATATCGCCAATTTAGCACAACTCCGGTTTCAAGATTTTTGGCGATGTTATATACAATTAATTTATTAATATAATGTTGTATATGAATTGTTCAAATTAATTCTTGGCGTCAAGGTCGACGCCACGACTTATGGCGCCGAACACAGCACTCGGTGTTCCACCTCGACGCTAAGTCACGACAACGAGCCGTGTTACTTTGGTGTCATGGTTTATGGTGTTGAAAAAATGTTCTAAAAATTAGATTACGTCGTGATGTAAATTTTTTACGAAAAAGGTCAAAATGCAAAAAAATCCGGTCTAGTCAACCAGTAGGAAATAGCAGCCGATATCTCCGTGGGGTAGGGGAATTACGCATGACCTGTTTGATCCTTAGCATGGTATGGGGGAGATTAAAGTGTGTTGAATTTGCATACAAATGAACTAGCATGCCATCATTGCTGATCTGGATGTAAAAGAGTTGCTGTTATTTTTCTTTTCCTTTTGATCTGAAGAGTTGCCGTTGCTTTTTTCTTGCTTGGATTTTCAGAAGGGTTGATAGGTGTTGCCTCTTTAGTTTGCTGCCCAGATTGAAACAATGCAGAGCCATAACCTGCCTCTTGTCTGATGTGTCAGGAACATTGTATCAACAGTCAACTTGGACTGCAAGGTCGATCTGCAACATGTCGCCAACAGTGCTCGTAACGCAGAGTACAACCCAAGGGTATGTATCATCATCAGTGCCGCTGCTGCCTTTTCATTTACCTTAGACTTTTTTTTTGTTGCATGGAACTATATATTACATTCGATAGCTGCAGTCTCACCGGCAGTGACCCTGATACTTACTTGACAGCGTTTTGGTGCGGCTATCATGAGGATAAGGGAGCCCAAGACAACGGCACTGATATTTGCTACAGGGAAGATGGTCTGCACCGGAGCAAAGAGCGAAGCCGATTCAAGGCTCGCTGCGCGTAAGGCATGGAAACTGCTTGTCATATTGTTTCGCCATGCATGGATGCCAATTTTGGATGCTTTTGCTGAATTTTGACGTGTGACTAATACGTATCTATCCTCCATTGCAGTTCGCGCGTATCGTCCAGAAGCTCGGTTTCCCAGCTCGGTTCAAGGTAATGCTTTTGTCACTCTGATCGATCGGATTCCTGCTGGTCTCTCACATTGACTCAATGGGTTCTTCTGACATATGCAGGATTTCAAGGTCCAAAATATAGTTGGGTCATGTGACCTCAAGTTTCCTATTCGTCTGGAGGGCCTCGCTTTGGCCAGTGGCTTGTCTGCCACTGTAAGTTTATAGCAGCTCTTTCTTTAGTTGTAAACGTGTTTGTTGTGTCGTTGTTGATCCCCATTGACTCATTAGCCTGTTGCTCTCTTGGTGTTTGACAGTATGAACCAGAGATCTTCCCTGGGCTGGTCTACCGTATGGTGGACCCTAAGGTCGTGATCCTCGTCTTCGTCTCCGGGAAGATTGTCCTCACAGGAGCGAAGGTGCAGGAAGAGATATGCGCGGCCTTCGAGAAGATACACCCGATGCTTGTGCAGTTCAGGAAACGGTCGTAGTCACTAGTCAGGGACGGTTAGAGGTGGGGCGGGCGACTCTCGAGCCCCCTACCGCTCCGAGGATATAGAATCCCACTAGAGTTACTTCTAAAATATAAAATGTATGTATTATTATTTTATTATGTGCAGACTGTAGAGATGTAGGCCGTTCAGTCATTGATCAATGATGAAAGTTCCAAGTTCAGGTATGTCAGAATAATCCTTGAGCACACTTGTTCAGTCTTCAGTCAGTCAGTCTGTCCAGTTTCAGTCAGTGTGTTTGTCCAGTTTCAGTCTGTCATAGGCGTTTGGCCGCTCATTTTAGCCTGTGTGTCGCTGTTGTCAGTTTCGTGGTCAGAACCTGTTGACTGATAGTGTAAGCAAGATCTGATCGTGTTTAATGAGAAGGTTGGTGTGGTGCATGTGTGGTGTTGTGTGTCTGAAGTAGAAACACGCTTATGTAACCTTGGGCCTGCATTTTTACAGTCAGTTAATCTATTCAGAAAACGTTTCTACCAATTGGAGCAGCACCAACTCGTGTCCTGCTCTCTAGCTTCGCGTGCGTGCCCGTTCACCTGAGTGATCGCCGGCGACCTGGTGGAGGTTGTCTCTCCGGCGAGTTTCTGACAAGGTCTAGGTGCAGGGACATTGTTTGAAAGCACAAGACTCCGTAAAGTACACTCTTCTTGGTAATCGTTGGCAGTATTTCAATGCCCTCGAGAAAAGCGTGTAAAAACGTTCATGTGATGGCCAGGCCGACGACAGAATGATGCAGCTGCCAAACCAAACCCAAGTGTTCTTGAGTCCATGCACATTGCATCTCTCGTTCAAAAACGCTCATGGCGTCCGGCAATCATCACACAACTCACTGGACAACGGATAAACGAAGACATCGTACATGCATGCCAGGAGGCCAATCCAAAGACAAACTAAAACGTGCATTGCAGGACAGTGTGAGATGATCTCTGAAACGTCCAATTGATGATGCATAGCCAGTTGCATGTACTACATTTGGGTTTATATCGTCTTCAACATAGACAGTATTTATTCTTTGCCCCAAGGATGATGATGCAGGACAGTAGGGTTATGAACTCCACTCCCAAATCTCCAAGTCCAAGCAAAGCAAACAATAAGTCAATATGCTACACACTTAACATTCGGACTGAAGCTATCCAAGGGAAGGGACACAATGCTACTAAAATCGTACAGAAAGGTGAATACACAGAGGACCAAACCAAGACTCCAAAACCTGTAGACTCATCTATGCTTTTCTATGGAACATGTCCTACAACAACCGACCGACCAACACCATGTTTCTGCTGCCCGCTAGCGCTTTCTGTACAGAACTGTTGCCACATCTAGCTCAGGGGCTAAAATCTCTTCAGTTGTGAGTTTTGAATCACCATTCACCACTGTCTGGCTGATTAGCTGACGATGCACTGTTGGGAGACGGTGGGGTTGACAGTTGGCCACTCTTGTGGGGCGCAACTCAGTTCTGTTTCTCTTTGTGACTTGATTCGGAGTTCTCTTCCTTGTCATCTGATTTTGAATTGAGAAATCGACCTCCAGCTCCCCTGGCCCTTTTTAAGGCATGCTGATGGCGTGGCTCATGGAGATAGGGATGCACATCATAGATGTAAACAGAGTCAGTTCTTTTTATTATTATTTTAGATGACTTAACATTTCAACAACAGAAAGATGAATGAAATGAGCAATCAAGTTATTTTTATTTCAGATGATATCAAAGAATGAGAAACATGTGTGATCAACTTACAGTGCTTGACAGAAGTTGATAGGATTTTCTAAGTCGGTAGCTGCATCTTTGTATCAGTCTTCCAATTTTGAGAAACTATCATGATACTAAGGGCCTGTTTGTTTACCCCCCAGATTATATAATCTGGATTAAATAATCCTAAGAGGCAAACAAACAGTCTAGCTTATTTGCCCAGATTATATAATCTAACCCCTTGGATTATGATAATCCATAAGCAAGTGAGGAGGTGCTTATTTCAGATTATTTTTTTCTCACTTCCCCACTACCCTTTCAAGTTTCCTAGAAATTACCCACCATTGCCATTATAATCTACCGAATCGTTTTTGCGCCTATCGGATCGGAGAAGCCCGCTGCCCAACAGAAACACGCCAGATAATCTGGGTAAACAAACAGGACTACTCAGATTATATAATCCAAATTATATAATCCAGATTATATAATCCTCCAAAAATAATCCAGATTATATAATCCATTGGGGTAAACAAACAGGCCCTAACATGTTTCAACTCTCTCTAGCTAAAAGTAGCATACAGATAAAAACAGAATTGATGCAGCCTCAGTAGTCTCCTTGTCTGTCAGTTTTTTTTTTTTTTGTCTGTGCACCCACAGAAACAAGATAATCTTGCAAAGGAAACAGGTTGGCTGCTAGTGGAGCAAAACCCGGCCATGAAGGGGGGATTCAGAGACGGAGGAACAGAACTTGCTGCATTTAACTTTGCAGTTGCCTGAATACCATTTCCAAGACCTGGCATCACTTCCCAAACAGCTACAGTGGATGGATTAACAAGGGGTGCCCCACAAAAGCTCCAGATTCTGTTACAATAGTATCAGCAGCCATTATGCCACTGGGTCCTGCCCCTAGAAACCCTTTGCTAGTATAAAACCATATAGGATGTGCTGAGTTTTGAGAAGGCCACTGTGACCAATGAAGTTGAACAGAACCTGATGAAAAAAACTGAACAGACGCATAGAATACTTGTCATCCCACTGCACTCCCGGCGATGTGTGTGAACCCCTGCTTCCCCCCATAGAATGCTTCTGGGAACATTGAAATTAAAATAATATTCACCAACAGATTTACAGTACAACATGAGGCAGATCGATCTTGAAGTGGAAGTAGGGACTAGGGAAGGTAGATTGGAGAAATTCGCTTGATTATTTTCTCTAGCATCATGGACAGAAAAGGCTAATAAAAAATTCCAATTCATATCGCAACGCAGGACATGGTTACAAAAGATTTACCATACATCCCTTGACAAGCTTCCGTTCTGATTCAGCTTTAGCCCGATATTGACGCCGTCTTAGGCCTTGTTCGTTTGTGTCGGATTGGTGGGTCGGAACGATTCCTAACCGGATTGCTTCTCTAATTTATATAAACTTTGATTAGCTGGAATGATTCCGGGAACAATCCGACACAAACGAACAAGGCCTTAATATGACATTGTATTGCTTTGCATTTACATACACAGGCTCTTCAATTGCATCGGTAGGCAAAGGTAAGCCAGCCATATGCATTCTGACTAACGGTGGATGCATATGAAAGATTATCAATTTTATTAAATCCCAGGACATCAGTTTAGCAAGGAATAGTAATAGGCGAAGGAAGGTCCATGGTCATTGCAAATTATCCTTTTCTTGCTGTCTACAAATTCAAATAAACAATACTAGCGAAATTGACCTACCATCTCAAGAGTCAAGACACACTAGCAGGTTATACTTTGTACTGCATCAGACTGAAACCATGGTTGGTTTGAGGTCTGGGCATACAAAAGGAGTCAAACTAAATGAATTGGGTGCTCTTCAATCATTCTTTTTTTTCTCGAACGCGCAAGAGAAATGTGTGTTATTATATTAAGAAGATATAGAAAAAAGATCCAGTAGGACCAGTACTGTCGGGGACCATAATTAGGGGTACCCTCAAGTCTCCTAATTCTCAGCTGGTAACCCCCATCAGCATAAAGCTGCAAAGGCCTGATGGGTGCGATTAAGTCAGGGATCGGTCCATTCGAGGGACTCGATCACGCCTCGCCCGAGCCTAGCCTCGGACAAGGGCAGCCGACCCCGGGGGATCTCCGTCTCGCCCGAGGGCCCCCTCCAGCGACGAACATATTTCAGGCTCGCCCGAGGCCCTGTCTTCGCCAAGAAGCAACCCTGACTAAATCGCCGCGCCGACCGACCAAATCGCAGAAGCATTTAATGCAAAGGTGGCCTGACACCTCTATCCTGACGCGCGCCCTTCAGTCGACAGAGCCGAAGTGACCGCCGTCACTTCGCCGCTCCACTGACCGGCCTGACAGAAAGACAGCGTCGCCTGCGCCGCACCGACTGCAGTGCCACTTGACAGAGTGAGGCTGACAGGCAGTCAGGCCCGGCCTCCGGCACCATAGGAAACTCCGCTCCGCCCGACCCAGGGTTCGGACTCGGGCTAAGCCCCGGAAGACGGCGAACTCCGCTCCGCCCGACCCAGGGCTCGGACTCGGGCTAAGCCCCGGAAGACGACGAACTCCGCTCCGCCCGACCCAGGGCTCAGACTCGGGCTAAGCCCCGGAAGACGGTGAACTCCGCTCCACCCGACTCAGGGCTCGGACTCGAGCTAAGCCCCGGAAGACGACGAACTCCGCCCCGCCCGACCCAGGGCTCAGACTCGGGCTAAGCCCCGGAAGACGGCGAACTCCGCTCCGCCCGACCCAGGGCTCGGACTAGGGTTCAGCCCTAGAAGACGACGAACTCCGCTTCGCCCGACCCCAGGGCTCGGACTCAGCCCTGGCCTCAGCCGACGGTCTCCGCCTCGCCCGACCCAGGGGCTCGGACTCGACCACGGCCACGGAAGACAGACTCGACCTCGACCTCGGAGGAGCCTCCACATCGCCCAACCTAGGGCGCAGACCAGCCACGTCAACAGGAGGCGCCATCATCACCCTACCCCAAGCTGACTCAGGCTACGGGGAACAAGACCGGCGTCCCATCTGGCTCGCTCCGCCAGATAGGCAATGATGGCGCCCCGCACGCTCCTTGACGACGGCAGCTCTCCGCCCCCTTACGGAAGCAAGAGGACGTCAGCAAGGACTCGACAGCTCCGACAGCTGTCCTTCCTCCAGGCTCTAGCGCTCCTCCGACGGCCACGACACCACACGAACCGGGCGCCAAAACCTCTCCGGCCGCCACGATGGCGTGTACTTAGGGCGCTAGCTCCCCTCCGCTAGACACGTAGCACTCTGCTACACCCCCCATTGTACATCGGGATCCTCTCCTTGCGCCTATAAAAGGAAGGACCAGGGCCCTCTTAGAGAGGGTTGGCCGCGCGGGGACGAGGACGAGACAGGCGCTCGCGTGAGGCCGCTCGTTCCCTCTCCCATGTGGACGCTTGTAACCCCCTACTGCAAGCGCACCCGACCTGGGCGCGGGACGAACACGAAGGCCGCGGGATTTCCACCTCTCTCACGCCCGTCTCCGGCCACCTTTCTCCCCCCTTCGCGCTCGGCCTCGCGCCGACCCATCTGGGCTGGGGCACGCGGCGACATTCACTCGTCGGCCCAGGGACCCCCCGGTCTCGAAACGCCGACAGTTGGCGCGCCAGGTAGGGGCCTGCTGCGTGTTGACGAACAGCTTCCCGTCAAGCTCCAGATGGGCAGTCTCCAGCAACCTCTCCAGCCCGGGACGGTGCTCCGTTTCGGGAGTCTTGAGTTCATGTCCCTCGACGGCAGCTACGACATGATACTCCTTCCCCCGCCGTGCGACAGCGACAATGGCGGCCGACAGCCCGCCCGCCGGCGGCGGAAACGACGACGTCTTCCCCGCGTGGTGGAAGAACAACCTTCGAGCTCACCCCGTCCTCTCCCCCGCCGACGGAGGAGGAGGCGGGGCAACCAAGGCCAAGCAGGAGGCAGCGCCTCGTCAGCTGTCGAGCGAGCCGACAGCGTCGGCACCTCAACAGGGGGTGCGTCGGGCATCGACCTCGCGTTTGAGACGAAGACGAGCGCCATCTCCCCACAACGCGCCGATTCCAAGCAAACGGATGACGCCAGCACGCTCGCGAAAGGCTTGCTGGGCGTCACCCTCGTGAAAGGGAATTAGGCTTACACCTAGTCCCTAAATAATTTTGGTGGTTGAATTGCCCAACACAAATATTGGACTAACCAGTTTGCTCTAGTGTATAAGTTATACAGGTGCAAAAGGTTCACACTTAGCCAATAAAATGACCAAAAGTTGGGTTCAACAAAAGGGCAAAGGAGCAACCAAAGGCTCCTCTGGTCTGGCGCACCGGACTGTCCGGTGTGCCACCGGACAGTGTCCGGTGCACCAGAGGACCTCAGCTCAAACTCGTCGCCCTCGGGAATTTCAGAGGCAACTCCGCTATAATTCACCGGACTGTCCGGTGTGCACCGGACATGTCCGGTGCTCCAAGGAAGGACGGCCTCAGGAACTCGCCAGCCTCGGGTTTTCATTCCAGCCGCTCCGCTATAATTCACCGGACTGTCCGGTGTACACCGGACTGTCCGGTGCATCTGCGGAGCAACGGCTACTTCAGGCGCCAACGGATACCTGCAGCGCATTTATTGTGCGCCAGTGCGCGCAGGGGTCAGACACGCCCATGCTGGCGCATCGGACAGTGAACAGTGCATGTCCGGTGCGCCACCGGACATCAAGGCGGGCCCAGAAGTCAGAACTCCAACGGTCAATTTCCAACGGCACTGGTGACGTGGCTGGGGCACCGGACTGTCCGGTGTGCACCGGACTGTCCGGTGTGCTATCGAACAGACGGCCTCCACCAACGGTCATGTTTGGTGGTTGGGGCTATAAATACCCCAACCACCCCACCATTCATTGCATCCAAGTTTTCCACTTCTCAACCACCTACAAGAGCTAGGCATTCAATTCTAGACACACCCAAAGAGATCAAATCCTCTCCAATTCCATACAAAGCCTAAGTGACTAGTGAGAGTGATTTGCCGTGTTCATTTGAGCTCTTGCGCTTGGATTGCTTTCTCTCTTTCATTCTTTCTTGTGATCAATACTCGCTTGTAACCAAGGCAAGAGACACCAATTGTGTGGTGGTCCTTGCGGGGAGGTTTTGCTCCCGGTTGATTTGAGAAGAGAAAGCTCACTCGGTCCGAGGGACCGTTTGAGAGAGGGAAGGGTTGAAAGAGACCCGGCCTTTGTGGCCTCCTCAACGGGGAGTAGGTTTGAGAGAACCGAACCTCGGTAAAACAAATCCACGTGTCTCACTTCATTATTCACTTGCGATTTGTTTTGCGCCCTCTCTCGCGGACTTAATTATATTTCTAACGCTAACCCGGCTTGTAGTTGTGATTAATTTTTGAGAATTTCAGTTTCGCCCTATTCACCCCCCCTCTAGGCGACTTTCAATTGGTATCGGAGCCCGGTGCTTCATTAGAGCCTAACCGCTCGAAGTGATGTCGGGAGATCACGCCAAGAAGGAGATGGAGACCGGCGAAAAGCCCACTACAAGCCACGGGAGCACTTCATCGGAAGAGTCCCGCACCAAGAGGAAGGAGAAGAAGAAGAGCTCCTCCAACAAAGGGAAGGAGAAGAAATCTTCTTCGCACCACAAAGAGAAGAAGGAGAGATCTTCCTCCCACAAGCCACATCGGAGAGGGGACAAGCACAAAAGAATGAGGAAAGTGGTCTACTACGAGACCGACACTTCATCAACATCGACCTCCGGCTCCGATGCGCCCTCCGTAACTTCTAAACGCCAAGAGCGTAAGAAGTTTAGTAAGATCCCCCTACATTACCCTCGTATTTCTAAAAATGCACCTTTACTTTCCGTCCCATTAGGCAAACCACCAACTTTTGATGGTGAAGATTATGCTAGGTGGAGTGATTTAATGCGATTTCATCTAACCTCACTCCACAAAAGTATATGGGATGTTGTTGAGTTTGGTGCACAGGTACCATCCGTAGGGGATAAAGACTATGATGAGGATGAGGTGGCCCAAATCGAGCACTTCAACTCTCAAGCGACAACAATACTCCTCGCATCTTTAAGTAGAGAGGAGTATAACAAAGTTCAAGGGTTGAAGAGCGCCAAGGAGGTTTGGGATGTGCTCAAAACCGTGCACGAGGGAGATGAGCTCACAAAGATCACCAAGCGGGAAACGATCGAGGGGGAGCTCGGTCGGTTCCGGCTTCGCAAAAGGGAGGAGCCACAACACATGTACAACCGGCTCAAGACTTTGGTGAACCAAGTGCGCAACCTCGGGAGCACGAAGTGGGACGACCACGAAATGGTTAAGGTTATTCTAAGATCTCTCATTTTCCTTAACCCCACTCAAGTTCAATTAATTCGTGGTAATCCTAGATATACTAAAATGACCCCCGAGGAAGTTATCGGGAATTTTGTAAGTTTTGAGTGCATGATCGAAGGCTCGAGGAAGATCAACGAGCTTGATGATCCATCCACATCCGAAGCTCAACCCGTCGCATTCAAGGCGACGGAGGAAAAGAAGGAGGAGGCTACACCAAGTCGACAACCTATAGACGCCTCCAAGCTTGACAATGAGGAAATGGCGCTCGTCATCAAGAGCTTCCGCCAAATCCTCAAGCAAAGGAGAGGGAAAGACTACAAGTCCCGCTCCAAGAAGGTTTGCTACAAGTGTGGTAAGCCCGGTCACTTTATTGCTAAATGTCCATTATCAAGTGATAGTGACAGGGGCGACGACAAGAAGGGGAGAAGAAAGGAGAAGAAGAGGTACTACAAGAAAAAGGGCGGCGATGCCCATGTTTGTCGGGAGTGGGACTCCGACGAAAGCTCTAGCGACTCCTCCGACGACGAGGACGCCGCCAACATCGCCGTCACCAAGGGACTCCTCTTCCCCAACGTCGGCCACAAGTGCCTCATGGCAAAGGACGGCAAAAGGAAGAAGGTTAAATCCAACTCCTCCACTAAATATGAATCGTCTAGTGATGATAATACTAGTGGTGAGGAAGATAATTTGCGTATCCTTTTTGCCAACCTTAACATGGAACAAAAAGAAAAACTAAATGAATTGATTAGTGCTATTCATGAAAAAGATGACCTTTTGGATTCCCAAGAGGATTTTCTAATTAAAGAAAACAAGAAGCATGTTAAGGTTAAGAATGCTTATGCTCTAGAAGTAGAAAAATGTGAAAAATTGTCTAGTAAGCTAAGCACTTGCCAAGAGACCATTGACAACCTTAGAAATGAAAATGCTAGATTAAATGCTAAGGTTGATTCTCATGTTTGTGATGTTTTAATTCCCAATCCTAGAGATAATGATGATGATTTGCTTGCTAGGATTGAAGAATTAAACATTTCTCTTGCTAGCCTTAAAGTAGAAAATGAAAATTTGATTGCTAAGGCTAAAAACTTTGATGTCACTATTTCTGATCTTAGAGATAATAATGATATCTTGCGTGCTAAGATCGTTGAACTTAATTCATGCAAACCCTCTACATCTAGTGTTGAGCATGTTCCCATTTGTACTAGATGTAGAGATGTTGATATTGATGCTATTCATGATCACATGACTTTGATTAAACAACAAAATAATCATATAGCAATATTAGATGCAAAAATTGCCGAGCATAACTTAGAAAATGAAAAGTTTAAATTTGCTAGAAGTATGCTCTATAGTGGGAGACGCCCTGGCATCAAGGATGGTATTGGCTTCCAAAGGGGAGACAATGTCAAACTTAATGCCCCTCTAAAGAATTTATCTAACTTTGTTAAGGGCAAGGCTCCCATGCCTCAGGATAACGAGGGTTACATTTTGTACCCTACCGGCTATCCTGAGAGCAAAATTAGGAGAACTCATTCTAGGAAGTCTCACTCTGGCCCTAATCATGCTTTTATGTATAAGGGTGAAACATCTAGCTCTAGGCAACCAACCCGTGCTAAGTTGCCTAGAAAGAAAACTCCAAATGCATCAAATGAACATAGCATTTCATTTAAAACTTTTGATGCATCCTATGTTTTGACTAACAAATCCGGCAAGGTCATTGCCAAGTTTGTTGGGGGCAAACACAAGGGATCAAAGACTTGTGTTTGGGTACCCAAAGTTCTTATGTCTAATGCCAAAGGACCCAAAACCGTTTGGGTACCTAAAATCAAGAACTAAAATTGTTTTGTAGGTTTATGCATCCGAGGGCTCAAGTTGGATACTCGACAGCGGGTGCACAAACCACATGACAGGGGAGAAGAAGATGTTCTCCTCATATGAGAAAAACCAAGATCCCCAACGAGCTATCACATTCGGGGATGGAAATCAAGGTTTGGTCAAAGGATTGGGTAAAATTGCTATATCTCCTGACCATTCCATTTCAAATGTTTTTCTTGTTGATTCATTAGATTACAATTTGCTTTCCGTATCCCAATTATGTCAAATGGGCTACAACTGTCTATTTACTAATGTAGGTGTTACTGTCTTTAGAAGAAGTGATGATTCAATAGCATTTAAGGGAGTGTTAGAGGGTCAGCTATACTTGGTAGATTTTGATAGAGCTGAACTCGACACTTGCTTGGTTGCTAAGACTAACTTGGGTTGGCTCTGGCACCGCCGACTAGCCCATGTTGGAATGAAGAATCTTCACAAGCTTCTAAAGGGAGAACACATTTTGGGACTAACCAATGTTCATTTTGAGAAAGACAGGATTTGTAGCGCATGCCAAGCCGGGAAGCAAGTTGGCACCCATCATCCACACAAGAACATCATGACTAGTGACAGGCCACTGGAACTCCTTCACATGGATCTATTCGGCCCAATCGCTTACATAAGCATCGGTGGGAGTAAGTACTGTCTAGTTATTGTGGATGATTATTCTCGCTTCACTTGGGTGTTCTTTTTGCAGGACAAATCTCATACCCAAGAAACCTTAAAGGGATTCTTGAGACGGGCTCAAAATGAGTTCGGCTTAAGGATCAAGAAAATTAGAAGCGACAACGGGACGGAGTTCAAGAACTCTCAAATTGAAGGCTTCCTTGAGGAGGAGGGCATCAAGCATGAGTTCTCTTCTCCCTACACTCCACAACAAAATGGTGTAGTGGAAAGGAAGAATCGAACTCTATTGGACATGGCAAGAACCATGCTTGATGAGTACAAGACACCGGACCGGTTTTGGGCCGAGGCGGTCAACACCGCCTGCTACGCCATCAATCGGTTATATCTTCACCGAATCCTCAAGAAGACATCCTATGAACTCCTAACCGGTAAAAAGCCCAATATTTCATATTTTAGAGTTTTTGGTAGCAAATGCTTTATTCTTGTTAAGAGAGGTAGAAAATCTAAATTTGCACCTAAAACTGTAGAAGGCTTTTTACTAGGTTATGACTCAAACACAAGGGCATATAGAGTCTTTAACAAGTCCTCAGGACTTGTTGAAGTTTCTTGTGACGTTGTGTTTGATGAGACTAACGGCTCTCAAGAAGAGCAAGTTGATCTTGATGAGATAGGTGAAGAACAGGCTCCATGCATAACGCTAAGGAACATGTCCATTGGGGATGTGTGTCCTAAGGAATCCGAAGAGCCTCCACATGCACAAGATCAACCATCCTCCTCCATGCAAGCATCTCCACCAACTCAAATTGTGGATGAGGCTCAAGATGTTGAACAAGAAGATCAAGAAGATGAGCCACCTCAAAATGACGGCAACGATCAAGGGGGAGATGCAAATGATGAAGACAAGGAGGATGAACAACCAAGACCGCCACACCCAAGAGTCCACCAAGCAATACAACGAGATCACCCCGTCGACACCATCCTCGGCGACATTCATAAGGGGGTAACCACTCGATCTCGTGTTGCACATTTTTGTGAACATTACTCTTTTGTTTCCTCTATTGAGCCGCACAGGGTAGAGGAAGCACTTCAAGATTCGGATTGGGTGATGGCGATGCAAGAGGAGCTCAACAATTTCACAAGGAATGAGGTATGGCATTTAGTTCCACGTCCTAATCAAAATGTTGTAGGAACCAAGTGGGTCTTCCGCAACAAGCAAGACGAGCATGGTGTGGTGACAAGGAACAAAGCTCGACTCGTGGCCAAGGGGTATTCACAAGTCGAAGGTTTGGATTTTGGTGAAACCTATGCACCCGTAGCTAGGCTTGAGTCAATTCGCATATTATTGGCCTATGCTACTTACCATGGCTTCAAGTTTTATCAAATGGACGTGAAGAGTGCCTTCCTCAATGGACCAATCAAGGAGGAGGTCTATGTTGAGCAACCTCCCGGCTTTGAAGACAGTGAGTACACTAACCATGTTTATAAGCTCTCTAAGGCGCTTTATGGGCTCAAGCAAGCCCCAAGAGCATGGTATGAATGCCTTAGAGATTTCCTTATTGCAAATGGCTTCAAAGTCGGCAAAGCCGATCCTACTTTATTCACTAAAACTCTTGACAATGATTTGTTTGTATGCCAAATTTATGTTGATGATATTATATTTGGGTCTACTAACGAATCTACATATGAAGAATTTAGTAGGATCATGACAAAGAAATTCGAGATGTCTATGATGGGGGAGTTGAAGTATTTTCTAGGATTTCAAGTCAAGCAACTCCAAGAGGGCACTTTCATTTGCCAAACGAAGTATACTCAAGACATTTTAAGCAAGTTTGGAATGAAGGATGCCAAGCCTATCAAGACTCCCATGGGAACAAATGGGCATCTCGACCTCGACACGGGAGGTAAGTCCGTGGATCAAAAGGTATACCGGTCGATGATTGGTTCATTGCTTTACTTATGTGCATCTCGACCGGACATTATGCTTTCCGTATGCATGTGTGCGAGATTCCAAGCCGACCCTAAGGAATCACACCTTACGGCCGTAAAAAGAATCTTGAGATATTTGGCTTACACACCTAAGTTTGGGCTTTGGTACCCTCGGGGATCCACATTTGATTTGATTGGTTATTCAGATGCCGATTGGGCAGGGTGTAAGATTAATAGGAAGAGCACATCGGGGACTTGCCAGTTCTTGGGAAGATCCTTGGTGTCATGGGCTTCAAAGAAGCAAAATTCGGTCGCTCTTTCTACTGCCGAAGCCAAGTACATTGCCGCAGGCCATTGTTGCGCGCAATTGCTTTGGATGAGGCAAACCCTGCGGGACTACGGTTACAAATTAACCAAAGTCCCTTTGCTATGTGATAATGAGAGTGCAATCCGCATGGCGGATAATCCCGTTGAGCATAGCCGCACTAAACACATAGCCATTCGGTATCATTTTCTTCGGGATCACCAACAAAAGGGGGATATCGAGATTTCATACATTAACACTAAAGATCAATTAGCCGATATCTTTACCAAGCCACTTAATGAACAATCTTTTACCAGACTTAGGCATGAGCTTAATATTCTTGATTCTAGGAATTTCTTTTGCTAATCTGCACACATAGCTCATCAATACACCTTTGATCATGTCTCTTTTATATATGCTATGACTAATGTGTTTTCAAGTGTATTTCAAACCAAGTCATAGGTATATTGAAAGAGAATTGGAGTCTTCGGCGAAGACAAGGCTTCCACTCCACTCTACTACTCATCCTTCGCCGCCACTCCGCTCCACTCTCCGTCTTTGGTATAATCCTCACTCATATGTTTCATTTGCCAAAGGGGAGAAAATAGTCAACAAATGGGCTCTAATGATTCCGTTTTTGGCGATTCATGCCAAAGGGGGAGAAAGGTTGAGCCCCAAAGCAAAAGGACCGCACCACCACCAATTTCAAAAACTTAGTATTTTCCAAGAGCATTTTTTCAGTTGGTATCTTATTGAGTTCAAAAGGGGGAGAAAATAGTTTTTCAACTTTAATCATCAAAACCCTCTTGAACACTAAGAGGATGATTTCATTCAGGGGGAGTTTTGTTTAGTCAAAGGAAAGGCATTTGGAACAGGGGGAGAAAATTTCAAAACTTGAAAATGCCTTGCAAACTCTTATTCATTTACCTTTGACTATTTGCAAAAGAACTTTGAAAAGATTTTCAAAAGATTTTTGCA
Organism: Zea mays; assembly: GCF_902167145.1. Taxonomy (NCBI): domain Eukaryota; kingdom Viridiplantae; phylum Streptophyta; class Magnoliopsida; order Poales; family Poaceae; genus Zea; species Zea mays. Next base: position 23,227,845 of record NC_050100.1, on the reverse strand, counting down.
AAAACAAAACATATGGTGCAAAATGTGGTCCAATATGTCAAAAACAAAGAAACAATCCATGCGCATCATATAAGTATTTATGTTGGCTCAATTCCAAGCAACCTTTGCACTTACATTATGCAAACTAGTTCAATTATGCACTTCTATATTTGCTTTGGTTTGTGTTGGCATCAATCACCAAAAAGGGGGAGATTGAAAGGGAATTAGGCTTACACCTAGTCCCTAAATAATTTTGGTGGTTGAATTGCCCAACACAAATATTGGACTAACCAGTTTGCTCTAGTGTATAAGTTATACAGGTGCAAAAGGTTCACACTTAGCCAATAAAATGACCAAAAGTTGGGTTCAACAAAAGGGCAAAGGAGCAACCAAAGGCTCCTCTGGTCTGGCGCACCGGACTGTCCGGTGTGCCACCGGACAGTGTCCGGTGCACCAGAGGACCTCAGCTCAAACTCGTCGCCCTCGGGAATTTCAGAGGCAACTCCGCTATAATTCACCGGACTGTCCGGTGTGCACCGGACATGTCCGGTGCTCCAAGGAAGGACGGCCTCAGGAACTCGCCAGCCTCGGGTTTTCATTCCAGCCGCTCCGCTATAATTCACCGGACTGTCCGGTGTACACCGGACTGTCCGGTGCATCTGCGGAGCAACGGCTACTTCAGGCGCCAACGGATACCTACAGCGCATTTATTGCGCGCCAGTGCGCGCAGGGGTCAGACACGCCCATGCTGGCGCACCGGACAGTGAACAGTGCATGTCCGGTGCGCCACCGGACATCAAGGCGGGCCCAGAAGTCAGAACTCCAACGGCCAATTTCCAACGGCACTGGTGACGTGGCTGGGGCACCGGACTGTCCGGTGTGCACCGGACTGTCCGGTGTGCCATCGAACAGACGGCCTCCACCAACGGTCATGTTTGGTGGTTGGGGCTATAAATACCCCAACCACCCCACCATTCATTGCATCCAAGTTTTCCACTTCTCAACCACCTACAAGAGCTAGGCATTCAATTCTAGACACACCCAAAGAGATCAAATCCTCTCCAATTCCATACAAAGCCTAAGTGACTAGTGAGAGTGATTTGCCGTGTTCATTTGAGCTCTTGCGCTTGGATTGCTTTCTCTCTTTCATTCTTTCTTGTGATCAATACTCGCTTGTAACCAAGGCAAGAGACACCAATTGTGTGGTGGTCCTTGCGGGGAGGTTTTGCTCCCGGTTGATTTGATAAGAGAAAGCTCACTCGGTCCGAGGGACCGTTTGAGAGAGGGAAGGGTTGAAAGAGACCCGGCCTTTGTGGCCTCCTCAACGGGGAGTAGGTTTGAGAGAACCGAACCTCGGTAAAACAAATCCACGTGTCTCACATCATTATTCACTTGCGATTTGTTTTGCGCCCTCTCTCGCAGACTTAATTATATTTCTAACGCTAACCCGGCTTGTAGTTGTGATTAATTTTTGAGAATTTCAGTTTCGCCCTATTCACCCCCCCTCTAGGTGACTTTCACCTCGTACCAGAGACAGCGGTGCAGTCAGTCCCTGACGTGATGTCATCACCGCCCATCGACCAAGAGGTAACGACCGATTCTCATCTCACGCCCCTTGGATTCAGCCTCGACCCGCCAAGCGACTTCGCTTTGGCGGGCGCCCTCGTAGAGGCGAGTCCAAACCCTCTGGGGTTTCGTGTGCGGTCACCCTGGGACCGGCTGACGGACGTCTCGACCTACGGGCCCTCGGGGTCCGAGGAAGATGACGAGCCCGACTTCTGTTGGGATTTCTCTGGACTTGGCAACCCCAGTGCCATGCGGGACTTCATGACCGCATGCGACTACTGCCTTTCCGACTGTTCCGACGGTAGCCACAGCCTCGGCGACGAGGACTGCGGCCCGAGTCGCGAATGTTTCCACGTCGATCTAGGGGATCCGTCCGAAGGCAACCATCTTGGTATGCCGGAGAACGGTGACCTCCCTAGGCCTGTGCCTCACGTTGACATCCTACGGGAGCTAGCAGTGGTCACCGTTCAGGCGGGGGGTCATGACCCACAGCTCGAGCAAATCCGCGGGGTGCCGGCCAGGCTCGACGAGGGAGCAGGAGCACTTGAGCCGATCCGTCGGGACGTCGGGCAGGAATGGGCGGGCCAACCTCCGGCCGGGGAAATGCGTCATCTACCCCAGGGCTTCCAGCACCGCATCGCCGACGATGCCAGGATGAGGCCGCCGCCCGCTTCCAGTGGAGTCGGCCAGAACCTGGCTGCAGCGACAATGCTCCTCCGCGCGATGCCAGAGCCATCAACCACCGAGGAGCGGCGAATCCAGGGAGAGCTCAAGAATCTCCTGGAAGGCGCCGCGGTCCGACGGGCCGAGAGCTCCGCCTCCCGAAGGCAGGGGTACCCCTCGGAACATCATGCCGCGACTTCCCGATTCATGCGGGAAGCCTCGGTCCACACCGGACGCACGCGCAACACAGCGCCTACGGCCCCGGGTCGCCTCGGCAACGAGCACCATCACCGCGACCATCGGGCCCACCTCGATGAGAGGGTGCGCCGAGGCTACCACCCCAGGCGTGGGGGACGCTACGACAGCGGGGAGGATTGGAGTCCCTCGCCCGAACCACCCGGTCTGCAGGCCTTCAGCCGTGCCATACGACGGGCGCCGTTCCCGACCCGGTTCCGACCCCCGACTACCATCACAAAGTACTCGGGGGAGACGAGACCGGAGCTGTGGCTCGCGGACTACCGGCTGGCCTGCCAACTGGGTGGAACGGACGATGACAACCTCATCATCCGCAACCTCCCCCTGTTCCTCTCCGACACCGCTCGCGCCTGGTTGGAGCACCTGCCTCCGGGGCAGATCTCCAACTGGGACGACCTGGTCCAAGCCTTTGCCGGTAATTTCCAGGGCACGTACGTGCGCCCTGGGAATTCCTGGGACCTCCGAAGCTGCCGACAGCAGCCGGGAGAGTCTCTCCGGGACTACATCCGGCGATTCTCGAAGCAGCGCACCGAGCTGCCCAACATCACCGACTCGGATGTCATCGGCGCGTTCCTCGCCGACACCACCTGCCGCGACCTGGTGAGCAAGCTGGGTCGCAAGACCCCCACCAGGGCGAGCGAGCTGATGGACATCGCCACCAAGTTCGCCTCTGGCCAGGAGGCGGTCGAGGCTATCTTCCGGAAGGACAAGCAGCCCCAGGGCCGCCCACCGGAAGATGCCCCCGAGGCGTCAACTCAGCGCGACGCCAAGAAGAAGGGCAAGAAGAAGTCGCAAGCGAAACGCGACGCCGCCGACGCGGATCTTGTCGCCGCCGCCGAGTACAAGAACCCTCGAGGTGCCAACCTCTTCGACAAGATGCTCAAGGAGCCGTGCCCCTATCATCAGGGGCCCGTCAAGCACACCCTTGAGGAGTGCGCTATGCTTCGGCGCCACTTCCACAGGGTCGGGCCACCCGCAGAGGGTGGCAGGGCTCGCGACGACGACAAGAAGGAAGATCACCAGGCAGGAGAGTTCCCCGAGGTCCGCGACTGCTTCATGATCTACGGTGGGCAAGCGGCGAACGCCTCGGCTCGGCACCGCAAGCAAGAGCGTCGGGAGGTCTGTTCGGTGAAGGTGGCGGCGCCAGTCTACCTAGACTGGTCCGACAAGCCCATCACCTTCGACCAAGCCGACCACCCCGACCATGTGCCGAGCCCGGGAAAATACCCGCTCGTCGTCGACCCCGTCGTCGGCGACGTCAGGCTCACCAAGGTCCTCATGGACGGAGGCAGCAGCCTCAACATCATCTACGCCGAGACCCTCGGGCTCCTGCGTGTCGATCTGTCCTCGGTCCGGGCAGGCGCTGCGCCTTTCCACGGGATCATCCCCGGGAAGCGCGTTCAGCCCCTCGGACAACTCGACCTTCCCGTCTGCTTCGGAACACCCTCCAACTTCCGAAGGGAGACCCTGACGTTCGAGGTGGTCGGGTTCCGAGGAACCTACCACGCGGTACTGGGAAGGCCATGCTACGGAAGTTCATGGTCGTCCCCAACTACACCTACCTCAAGCTCAAGATGCCGGGCCCCAACGGGGTCATCACCGTCGACCCCACGTACCGACATGAGTTCGAATGTGATGTCGAGTGCGTGGAGTACGCCGAGGCCCTCGCCGAGTCCGAGGCTCTCATCGCCGACCTGGAAAGCCTCTCCAAGGAGGTGCCAGACGTGAAGCGTCACGCCGGCAACTTCGAGCCAGCGGAGACGGTTAAGTCCGTCCCCCTCGACCCCAGCAGCGACGCCTCCAAGCAGATTCGGATCGGCTCCGAGCTCGATCCCAAATAGGAAGCAGTGCTCGTCGACTTTCTCCGCGCGAATGCCGACGTCTTCGCGTGGAGTCCCTCGGACATGCCCGGCATACCGAGGGATGTCGCCGAGCACTCGCTGGACATCCGAGCCGGAGCCCGACCCGTCAAGCAGCCTCTGCGCTGATTCGACGAAGAGAAGCGCAGAGCCATAGGCGAGGAGATCCACAAGCTAATGGCGGCAGGGTTCATCAAAGAGGTATTCCATCCCGAGTGGCTTGCCAACCCTGTGCTTGTGAGAAAGAAAGGAGGGAAATGGGGGATGTGCGTAGACTACACTGGTCTAAACAAAGCATGTTCGAAGGTTCCCTACCCTCTGCCTCGCATCGATCAAATCGTGGATTCCACTGCTGGGTGCGAAACCCTGTCTTTCCTCGATGCCTACTCAGGGTATCACCAAATCAGGATGAAAGAGTTCGACCAGCTCGCGACTTCTTTCATCACACCCTTCGGCATGTACTGCTATGTCACCATGTCGTTCGGCTTGAGCAATGCCGGTGTGACGTACCAGCGGTGCATGAACCATGTGTTCGGCGAACACATTGGCCGGACGGTCGAGGCTTACGTCGATGACATCGTAGTCAAGACGAGGAAAGCCCTCGGAAGCTTTCTCCCGAGACCTGCATCAACCCTCCGTCAAGATCGACGACACGCCTGAGCCCGAGGCACCCTCGGCCCAGCCCGAGGTACCCTTGGCTCAGTCCGAGGTACCCACGGTTCGACCCGAGGTGCCCTCGGCCCCCGAGGGTGAGGCACTGCGCGTCGAGGAGGAGCGAAGCGGGGTCACGCCTAATTGAAACTGGCAGACCCCGTAACTGCAATATCTCCACCGAGGAGAGCTACCCCTCGACCGAGCCAAAGCTCGGCGGTTGGCGCGGCGCGCCAAGTCGTTCGTCTTGCTGGAAGATGGGAAGGAGCTCCACCACCGCAGCCCCTCAGGCTTCCTCCAGTGATGCATTTCCATTGCCAAAGGCCAGGAGCTCCTACGAGAGGTACCCTCGGGGGCTTGCGACCATCGCGCAGCACCCCGAGCCCTCGTTGGAGACGCCTTCTGACAAGGTTTCTAATGGCCGACGGCGGTAGCCGACGCCACTCGAATTGTCCAACCCCGCGAAGGACGTCAGTTCTACGCAAGGCAGACCCACCCCTTGCGGAAGACACCCGGGGGCTACACGCACCCCTGGGAAAAAGTTCTGAAGCCCGGAACAAACAAACTGGCCAACAGTCAAGGCGAGGTCTGCACCAACACTTGGAACGTCTAACAGCTACGTCGCCTCTACCCTTAAGATGCTTTCAAGTTGTTCATATACCTCGCTCCCACGCAAGTTTTGGTCATCAAGGAAGGGTCAGCCTTGCCTCGGCAGAGCCCGACCCTCCCTCGGGGGCTAAAAGGGGGGAACCCTCCCCCCCTCTGCGTCAAAATTTTCAATCGAAAAGGCTTTTGCGTTCCCCTGGCTATGTCGGAAGCAGGACCCCAAGGAGCGAATGCGGGTGCATTTAAGTGGCAAGGCTGACTGAGCCGAGGGACTCCTATGCCTCTGGGTTACGGACACCTCACTCGTCGCCCACCACGAAAAGTGACTCCTACTTGGGGAAGCCACCCTGCTACTGACAGGCGGAGCCGGACACGCAAAATGAAAGGAAAAGGGGCACGACTTTATGCAACGATAATAAAGTGTTCAGGCCTCAGCGGCCGCAAGAAGACACACGTGCATCCAACAGAAACAGCTCCGACAGAGTTAGGCGTCGCCCGGGGAAGGGGCCGCGCCTTCGGCTTCGTCCCCGCCCTCGGCGAAGTCCATCCCGGCTTCGGACGACGGCGCAGGCGGGAGGATCTCCGCCTCGAAGGTGGTCGCCAGCACTGCGCTCGGACCCGCGGCGGCCGCGTCGAGCCTCTGGACTTCTGCCAGGGCGGCTTCATCTTCGTCAGGAAGGCAATACCCCTCGTTGACCCGCTCCAGGTCCACGACGTAGTGGGAAGCGAGCACGGCGAAGGCCCGCCTGACGCCGTGGTGTAGCGCCTCGCGGAGTCTGCCGCGCACATGATCGCCCAAGGCCTGCAGGCGACTTTGAGGGGAGCTTCCCGAGGGGACGTCGCCGAAGCCAAGGACCCGGCAGAAGTCCAAGACGGCCTCGGACATGGCCGCATGGTCGGCCTCCCTCTGCTCGGCCGCCTCGGCAAGCGCCTTGGCGGACTCATCAAGGGCGGACTCGAGCTCTGCGGACAGCCAGAACGGAAGATCTCAAGCGCAAGCGGAGGAAACAAGCTGAAACGAAAACCGAAAATGGCCAGGGCGTACCTCCGGCTCGGGCACGCTGCTCCGAGGCTGCGACCTGGGCTACGGCTAGGTCGGCTGCAAGGGCTCCAGCCCGGCTTTCAGCCTCGGCAGCCCGGCCCCGAAATTGGTCTCGCTCACTGGCGACCTGGTCGAACTCCGACTGCTGTCGTCACACCTCTGCGCGTGCCGCTGCCGCCTCTGCGCGTGCCGCCGCCGCCTCGGCTCTCAGATCGGTGCATAGCAACCGAAGGTCCGCCACCTCGGCGCCCTGCTGAGAGAGGCGTGCAGTAGCCCCGGCGAGCGAGGTCCTCAGGGATCGCAGCGAGCCCCAGACGTCGACCTCGTGGCGGATGAACGACGACTTGGTGGCGCTCAAATCCGTTAGATCCTGAGGGAAGGAAGCAGGGCGTCACAAAAAGCGCCTTGGTCACAAAAAAAGGTATGCCCGAAACCATCACCTGGAGGATTTTGGGGACGTCCCTGCAGAAAACCTCCAGCGACGACCGGAGCGACCCCACCGTTGCCTCGGCACACTCGCGGAGCTCATCCCAAGACTGCTCCTCCCGTTCATCGTCGAGAACGAAGAAGGGATCTTAGGCCTCACGGGTCCGGAACCGGAGCAACTGGCGTCGACCCTCGGAGCTCCGCCGCACAGCAACAAGGCTGCCGCTCGGCGGGACAGATCGCGTTTCCGCGCCCCCCTCCTCCGAGGCACCGAGCGCCGACGCCTCGGCCATCTCAGCGTCGGCAGCAACAGGTCGCCCCCCGACTGGGACGACAACGGCTTCAGTAACAACAGGTGCCAGCACCGCCGGCACGTCCGGTGGGGCCGGGGCCACGTCCGCATCAGCCGCCTCCTCTAGCACGATGGCCGCCTCGGCAGAAGAGCCGGCCTCGGGAACTCGCTCCACGGCGACTGGTGCCGCCTGAGCCCCCTGCTGTGGAACGCCTTGCGAGAAGGCCAGCTGAATGGCAAGGCCCGGAGCGGTGCCGGCTGCGGAAGCCGATGCCGTCTTAAGGGCCTTTCGGGGAGCCAGATCGGTCAGGCCATGGCTTCGCTTGCTGAGGAGGAAAGAAAAATCGCGGTCGGGACATACAAATGAAAAGCCAGGACGAAGATGTTCCAAGATACTTACCAGCTACGGGCCATGATCAACCGTGCCTGAGGGGAGGTCTCTCGGATCTCGACCCCCAAAGGCGCCGCCGAGGTCCGCCCCGCCGGCAGCTTCGGCACCACCCTGGCTTTAGGCGCCTTGGACGCCCAGGAGACGGATTGCCCAGGCACTGCCGCGGCGACCTGAGGGTCGCTCTCCTGCGCTGCCAGCGTGGGCGATGGCTCTCGGGGAACAGACGCCTCGGCCTGACTCCCCGGGGTCACCTCAACTCCCCCGGCCGAGGGGTCAAGTACCCTCTTGGTCTGCCCCCGCTCTTCGGGCCGGGACCTCGGCGTCCCGACTCCGGGGACTGACGGTGCTAGCCCACTCGGGGGTTGGCTCGACGACTCCTGGCCTAGCCTCAAACCTGGGCTGAAGCCGAGGCGGGCAGCCATGTCGTCATCCTCGTCATCATCTTCATCCTCGTCGTCGTCGTCAGGCGTTTCCGGCAACGGCTCCCTCAGGAGCCCCTCCCTCTCCTGCCGACGACGGAGCTTTTCCAAGGCGTCTCGGGCCCGCATCCGCTCGCGGGCCCGGGCCTTCTCCGCGTCCTTCTTCTTCTTCTTCTCCTCCGCGGCAACCCGTCGCGCTGCTCGGTCCACCGCATCCTCCGGGACCCGTGGCAGGGAAAGCTTGTGCCACCCTACCTCTTGGAGACAGATGGAAATCCCGACCGTAAGAATCAAGGGCAACCCGGCGCAAGGAGAAGGAGGGAGCGGACACTCACCAGGGTCACGCACCCTTGGTCGGGGCACATTAAGGGCTGGGAGAAGGCGCTGGTGTCTGGTTTTCCCAACGCGACGGCCACCCGCCCGTGGAGAACGTCGAAGGGAAGAGGATCCGAGGACATCCGCGAGCCCTCCAAGTCAGCCTCCGGCGTCATCTCCCAAAGCGGCAACCGTCGCTCCGCCAAGGGAAGCACCCTCCGGCGGTGGATGGCGGCAATCACTCCCGCGGCGGTGAGTCCCCCTTTCCGCAACGCCTTCAAGGCCTTGAGAAGGGGCTCGAGGTTCTTCTGTCTTTCGTGCGGGGTCCCGCGACGGTGACCACTCGCTGGGAAAACGACGGGAGCAGCTCGCCGTCATTCCTGAGGTAGAACCACCGGCGCTGCCACCCTTTATTCGAGGACGCAAGGATGGCGGGAATGTACAGCAACGCTCACGACTGCCTTAGCTAGAGGATACAGTCGCCGGCCCGCACTGCCGCGTGGACCTTTCTCTCCCCCGTCGGCGAAGCAAAAAGCTCCGCGGATAAGAGATGAGTCCACAAGTCCCAGTGGGGGGCGATCCCCAAATACCCTTCGCACACCGCTACGAAGATGGTGGCTTGCGAGATGGAGTTGGGGCTGAGGTTGTGCAACTCCACCCCATAGTGGTGCAGGATCGCCCGCATAAAGCTGCTCGCCGGCACACCGAATCCCCGCTCATGAAAGGAGACAAAGCTCACGACGTACCCCGGCGGCGGGGACGGAGCGGCTCCGCTCGCAGGGGGAATCCACTCCGGCCGCCTCTCATCAGAGAGAGGGCGAAGTAAACCCTCAGCAACAAGATCCTCCAGATCACCCGCCGTGACCGTGGAGAAAGGCCATGGATCGCGCGGCGGGATGATGGTCACCCGGTCGGCCATCACCGAGCAAAATGGGTGGCGGCGGAAAAAACTGGGGAAGCGGTTTCCTTTTCTCTGGCTAAACCTCTCGGGTTGCGAAAACCTAAGGGGGAGGCGAGAAGCGGAGCAAAGAACCGTCGCCAGACCCTCCTCCGAGTATATAAAGGCCAAGACGAGACCCGTTCAACGTTTCGTCCGGACCCACCGCGGGATTAAAAAAACCCAAGGCGAAACGGCCGTTCCTCGAACGGCTCGCGCACGCGCAACGACCGCCCCGCGAACCGCACGCCCCATCGCATTAACTCCGCGGCGGGAAAGGCGGCACCTCTGGCGGGGGAAGCAAGCAACGCTTCGCCTTCGCCATAATGACCGCGTCAAAAAAGGTACGCTGCACCGTTCAATTTCGTATCCTTTTCCTCTTTCTCTCTCTTACAACAGGGACCGGGAAAGGGGGATACCCCGAAAAGGATCCTTCTCCGTGAAGGAACCAGGCTCCGAGCCTCCCTACTGATCAGAGGTTCGAAGGCTGGCCCCTCGGAAGGGTTCAACAGCCGCCTCAGAGCGTGTGGGCTCCACACCCACTACTGGTCAGAGGTTCGAAGGCCGGCCCCTCGGAAGGGTTCAACGACCGCCTCAGGCTACTCGGGCTCCGCGCCCACTACTGATCAGGGGTTCGAAGGCTGGCCCTCGAAGGGTTCACAGCCGCCTCAGACACAGAGCGAGGGATGACCATGGGTACGTTCGATACATAACCAAGGCTCGGGCTGCGCTCCCGAGGTACCCTAGGACATTTCCGAGACCAGCGGGAACGATCTTGTAACGGAATCCCATCAGAGGGAGGCATCGAGCCCTCGGACCCTGTCGACAGGGGACCGGGTCCGGCAGATCACCCGCAGGTACTTTTGGGCGCGCCTCTGGGCCTCTAGCCGACCCATAGCAAATGGGGCACGGACGTCCGCTCGGATTACCCGCCAGCAGCTCACCGGAGACACCATGTTCGGCGCCCACCGAGGGCAACAAGGCGCTTTCCCCCCTCCACCTTGCGGAAAGGCGACACAGGGGCGTATGTAAAAAAGTTGAGTCTGTCCCTGATCGTCCCCTCGCCCTGTGCAGAGGCTCGGGGGCTGCTCTCGCAAACCCGGCTCCGGCCAAACCGTTGACAGCGTCAACATACCAGCCCGAGAACTTGGAACCCGACCGTGCACCCGGGCTACGACCAGCTCGTATGAGGGAACGACCAGACCAGCCGAAGCATTACACAAGGCATTAAGACCTCGGAGGAGTCAAACCACTCCTCCGAGGCCTCGGGGGCTACACTCGGCGGGTGCGCTCGCGCGCACCCACCGGAACGAAACGCAACCGAGAAAGGCTGGTCCCCTTACAAAAAAGTGCGACTAAAGCCTCCAAGCGAGTGTTAACACTCCCTTCGAGGCTCGGGGGCTACTGTCGGGGACCATAATTAGGGGTACCCTCAAGTCTCCTAATTCTCAGCTGGTAACCCCCATCAGCATAAAGCTGCAAAGGCCTGATGGGTGCGATTAAGTCAGGGATCGGTCCATTCGAGGGACTCGATCACGCCTCGCCTGAGCCTAGCCTCGGACAAGGGCAGCCGACCCCGGGGGATCTCCGTCTCGCCCGAGGCCCCCCTCCAGCGACGAACATATTTCCGGCTCGCCCGAGGCCCTGTCTTCGCCAAGAAGCAACCCTGACTAAATCGCCGCGCCGACCGACCAAATCGCAGAAGCATTTAATGCAAAGGTGGCCTGACACCTCTATCCTGACGCACACCCTTCAGTCGACAGAGCCGAAGTGACCGCCGTCACTTCGTCGCTCCACTGACCGGCCTGACAGAAAGACAGCGCCGCCTGCGCCGCACCGACTGCAGTGCCACTTGACAGAGTGAGGCTGACATGCAGTCAGGACCGGCCTCCGGCACCATAGGAAACTCCGCTCCGCCCGACCCAGGGTTCGGACTCGGGCTAAGCCCCGGAAGACGGCGAACTCCGCTCCGCCCGACCCAGGGCTCGGACTCGGGCTAAGCCCCGGAAGACGACGAACTCCGCTCCGCCCGACCCAGGGCTCGGACTCGGGCTAAGCCCCGGAAGACGGCGAACTCCGCTCCGCCCGACCCAGGGCTCGGACTCGGGCTAAGCCCCGGAAGACGACGAACTCCGCCCCGCCCGACCCAGGGCTCGGACTCGGGCTAAGCCCCGGAAGACGGCGAACTCCGCTCCGCCCGACCCAGGGCTCGGACTAGGGCTCAGCCCCAGAAGATGACGAACTCCGCTTCGCCCGACCCCAGGGCTCGGACTCAGCCCTGGTCTCAGCCGACGGTCTCCGCCTCGCCCGACCCAGGGGCTCGGACTCGACCATGGCCACGGAAGACAGACTCGACCTCGACCTCGGAGGAGCCTCCACATCGCCCAACCTAGGGCGCAGACCAGCCACGTCAACAGGAGGCGCCATCATCACCCTACCCCCAAGCTGACTCAGGCTACGGGGAACAAGACCGGCGTCCCATCTGGCTCGCTCCGCCAGATAGGCAATGATGGCGCCCCGCACGCTCTCTGACGACGGCAGCTCTCCGCCCCCTTACGGAAGCAAGAGGACGTCAGCAAGGACTCGACAGCTCCGACAGCTGTCCTTCCTCCAGGCTCCAGCGCTCCTCCGACGACCACGACACCACATGAACCGGGCGCCAAAACCTCTCTGGCCGCCACGATGGCGTGTACTTAGGGCGCTAGCTCTCCTCCGCTAGACACGTAGCACTCTGCTACACCCCCCATTGTACACCGGGATCCTCTCCTTGCGCCTATAAAATGAAGGACCAGGACCCTCTTAGAGAGGGTTGGCCACGCGGGGACGAGGACAAGACAGGCGCTCGCGTGAGGCCGCTCGCTCCCTCTCCCGCGTGGACGCTTGTAACCCCCTACTGCAAGCGCACCCGACCTGTGCGCGGGACGAACACGAAGGCCGCGGGATTTCCACCTCTCTCACGCCCGTCTCCGGCCACCTTTCTCCCCCCCTTCGCGCTCGGCCTCGCGCCGACCCATCTGGGCTGGGGCACGCGGCGACATTCACTCGTCGGCCCAGGGACCCCTCGGTCTCGAAACGCCGACAAGTACAAAGTCAGGCACCTCTTACGGTGGCCAAAAACAGGAATACATAAAAAAAATCCACACACATTCTAGCAAGCTAAACTCTACTCAAGACCAGAGATTGGGGTTGTTAGCGGTCAAGATTTTTAGCCCCCAACTTACTCCCTCTCCTCCTCGGCTAGTTTAATAATGGCCTCCAAGTTAGGACTAATTTTATCAAAGATGCAGCGGTTCCGGTGGTTCCAAAGGATGCAGAACCCTAAAATAATTAGGGAATTGAAGCCCTTTTTGGCCGCACCAAGCAGCTGACCACTAGCTCTTTCCCACAAAGCTCTTCAATCATTCTAAAATTAGGTAAATCTTAAATGCTCCACAAAGTGGAAACAACCTACTATTTGGAGAAAATTTCTAATTGGATTACAAGTTACAACACCTGTATTTGCTAGCGGAGAGAGTGCATAAAAGTGTTCCATGGGCTGGCCACCGTAAGACGCTGCATAAAAGGCAGGCACGTCGACTGCCCAGTGTAGCAGGGCCGACGGCACAGGGCCTCCAAAATGTTAAGTTTTCTAGTAGCATAGCAAGAATTATTTGATGTTTTACAAAATAAGCTGAAAAATCTTAGCTTTAGAATAGATAAAATAAGAGGACAAGAATATCACAATAGATCAAATATGAAAGAGCGTAATTTAGATTACTTTTATCTCTACACACTATGAGTTATAGGGTCTATTTTTATGTTTTGCACCGGGGCCCAAAATAGTGACCTGCATAAAGGTTTCCATAGTATGGGTCAGTATTTGGATAATCGTATGCGTATTGACCATGCCAGACACAAATTGTGAAATTAGAAAACATAGGTTGCACCAAACTCATTTTTAGCAAGAAGGGTCATTGGTGGTAGACCTCGTTTAAAAAAATCAAAGAAGAAGCGAGTTAGATTTGGCTGGTGCAAAGTTTTCGAGCTCCTTGATGGCTTGATGGATTGCGGTTTTCGTACGCCTAGTTTCGTTTCCTATGTGCCCGTGTGTTGCCACGAGCGTAAATTAGATTAGGTGTGAGGTATGGATTGACCTAATCCGATCACGGGCACATACCTAGGTGGGAAGGGGGCGCTTAGGCTCTAAATATAATTATTATTTATTTTTAAATACTAAGTTATGTGTTGTCTGATGGTTAGCTATAAATTTTTAAAGCAAAGAACGTGGGTACGAGTGCTCACTCGGCACTATTTTTTGCGCGCGGACGCTGGACGTGCGGCAGGCTCAGAGTGTTAGCGCTTAAAGTGATACTGTGGTAGTATCATGTGCCCATATTAGGTTTTTAATATAATAGTATAGATATAGATTTATATATTTCATTTTGAGAGGAACCGAGTCTGGGCCTTGACGACGGAAACGTTGTGTGGTCGGGATGACCTGCCACCAACCAGGCCAGGCCTTTCCGCCGAGGACTTGCCGAACCACGAAAGCCCATCGCGTGGTGCTTGTGTGCTGCTCCCCTCAATCCAATCCCACGGCCGGCGCGCGCGCGCAGGCCGCAGGCGAGCAGCGAACTCTCCAAGCCCTCGCTCAGACGCTGCACCCACAGTCCCACACCCACTCTTTCCCGGATCCCGCGCGGTTCGATCCGGAGGGGCTGGCGAGGAGGGGATCCCCCGGCTTGTGAGGAGGAGCCCCATTAGCGGCCGCTGCCGTTAGGGGCGGGACTGGTACTTCCTCCCTTCGATCCCTGGTGCGTTCCATTCCATCCCCTCCTCAGCTTTCGTCTCCGGCCGAGTGCGTGAAGCTTACAGCTCCCGATGATTGCGCGGCGCTGATTTTGTGAGCGCATTGTGACATTCGTATCCGGCTGTGATTACATCGCCCGCCTCTGGTCATCATGCGGTTCACCACTTGTTGCGTTGATTGATGCATGACTTTGGCTTAGCTTTGTGGTGGGCTCAGGATTGGCTCGGCGCGTAATAACTGTTTTTGTGTGCCTGTGCCAGTAATTGACCCTGAAATTTTACAGCCACGCCAGTTTATTTTTTTCACAACAATGCTTAAGGTTGTGTTCGGTCGACCGCGTAAAATAGGGGAGATTGTGCTGTTTCTCTACAACTATTAAGAGCCAATTGTAGACCGTGCCCCCGCCTCCGTGACCCCCGCGCACCCCGCTCAGGTCCGCACCCCGCTCAGATCGGAACGAGATCCTCTGACGTGGGGAGAGGGCACTGCCGCGTGGTCCGCCCCCATCCCCTCCCTCCCCCCGCAGGTCCGTGACCGCCGCTCCTTCTTCCCCCACACCCCGTCTTCGGATCTGCGACCGTCGCGCCCCCAGCCGTCTGCTTCAACCCCGGGCTGTGAGGAGAAGGAGGACGACGATGCGCGAACTAGCCAGAGAGCGTCACCTTGGACCCTCAGGGTCGCGAGCCATACACGGGCGTCGCTGACGACACCACGCTGCCAACCCTAGCCGCGCCTGCCTTCCTCCCCCGCTTGCCGTCGAGTATCGATGTTTGGAGGTGGGGGCGCCTTCGCCGGTGAGGTACCTGGTGGGGGCAGCGATCATGATGAGCGGTGTGGTGCCTTCCTCCCTCCATGTCCTCCTTCGCGCCGAGCGCGCCCTCCGCGACCGCGACGTCGGCGAGGTCCACATCCCGCTGTCCGAGCTCCTCTCCGGCGCCCCCGACGGCCCCGTCCCCGCCAAGTTCGTCGCCTACCAGGTGCGCAAGATCTCCTCCGGCAAGCCCCAGGGAGTCCTCAACCTCTCGTACAAGCTCGGCGAGGTCGCCAACGGCTACGCCCCCGCCCCGCCGCCCAGTCCGCCTACGCCCAGCCTCCACCGACCGCCGCGTACCCGCCTCCTTCAGGCAAGGCTGATGCCTACCCGCCTCCCGCCGCGTACCCGCCTCCTTCAGGCAAGGCCGACGCGTACGCCCCCCTGCCACCGCATACCCGCCGGCAGCCAAGGCCGACGCGTACCCACCTCCATACGGCGCCTACCCGCCCGCCGGCGGCAAGGCCGACGCTGCTTACCCGCCCTCATCCGGCTACCCACCCGCGGCAGGCAAGCCAGGCAAGGGGGGCGAACCGGTGACGGCTTACCCTTCGGCCGGTCCCAGCACGGCGGCGCCCTACGCTAGGTTCTTCAGAAGCATTTATTTGTTTTCCCACGGCAGTGCTAGAACAATAGTGTTATCGTTCTGCTATTTCAGTTCCATTTGTTTCCTGGTTAGTTGTTATCCTCCAGGCTCTGAACAATAGGGACATCTGAATTAATCAGATTCCAGGAAAAATCGTTGTGACTAGATCCGATATCTGTATCACTAAGGCCTACAAATGATTTGAACGCCACTGTCCAGAAAGCCAATCCGTTCACTGGCCAAGTAGACATACCTTTCTATCAGAATTTTACCTCCGTTTTTTTAATCATTTTAGGAAGTAGGACGATTGCTTTCTACCCCCGTGTCCGCGCACACATTCTATCCTATGCCGGTTTGAACCCACCACATGGCTTTCTGATATGCTTTTATCTGAACCAGTAGTGGGAGTGACATGGATCTGCCTACTTTCAATTCAGAGGTGCTGTTTTATCTGCCTTTGTGTGTTCTTATTTTTTTGCATTCTTTACTACAAGGTCTGCAATGTTGCCGATGTCGAACCCTTCAGCTAATCCCACACAGCTTACAATTTTCTATGGTGGATCAGTATGTGTATGACTCGGTGCCACCAGAAAAGGTAAATATTATCTTCACGCCATTTACAGATATCTTGTCCTTCTGTACCATCTGTTAAAATACACATGCTAATACACTAATTTGGCATTGACAGGCTCAGGCAATCATGCTTATAGCTGCAGCTGCGGCAGCTGCGGCAGCCACCAAAGGCAGTGCTGCCACTGCTTTTAATCCTCCAATGGTACATACAGCCACTGTCGCCCCAGCAGCAGTCTTCTCTCCTGTGCTTACACGGTCTCCATCACTGCAGAGCACTTCTGTAGCAGCTGGACAAGCTCAGGTTGTTGCTGACCCTAGCTCAATAAGCAAGCTTCACGCTGGTAAGACCACTGCATCTTTGTGTAAAAATCCAGAAATGGAATACCTTTTCCAGTGTTGACATTGTCCAACACGTCTTTAAACTATCTTGATCTTTTTGCCAGATCTCCCCATTGCCAGGAGGCACTCTCTCCAGCGCTTCCTTGAGAAACGTCGTGACAGGTTAGCATGATACATGAAAGCAACAGGGCTCTGATATTCTGAATCTTATTGTTAGGCCTCTTATTCTACAATCTACATGTTTAAAACTTTTGTTATAAACTGCTGTATGTGGTACCACACTAATTTTTTCCCCGACTATTGGCACCACAGTAATCAACAGTATATTTTGTACCGTATTCTGTTTTTTGTCCTCCAGGCAGGGTAAAAATAAAATAAAATTTGCTGTTATAGCATTTAAATGATTGCACTTTCTGCTGACAAGTGCTCAATGACATCCCTAAAAAAAATCTATAATTTCTTCACAGAAAGATTGGTAGAGAGCCTGCTTCCATAATACAACATATAGCTGCAAATAGCCTTGGATCATGTAACTCCCTTGAAATTTTTTTTAAAAAAAATCTGCAAATCGATATTAACACAAGACAGAGTTCTGGGACCAGCAGTAGATACAAAAACCAACATTACCCCCATTTAGCTGCTCCAAATACCATGTTTTTCCCCTGTTAGGAAAATAACATATCTGAGAATCGGGATGTTCCTGTGTATTATCCTGTTCTATTTGGAAAAGCTGGCCACTTAAAGATCCAGTCTCAAGGTTGCAAACTAGCACCATTTTTTTTTTCTGATGTAAGCTTTAGATGCCTGTTTTTGCCTTATCTTAGAACTGAGTTTAGAATTGTTTCTTAGTATAACTTTTTTTATCGTGGATCTACTGATTTCAAGTGATTAAATAAATGATGGCACGAAACAGGGTCGTGCGCAAAGCTCCGTATAGCCCCGCCAAGTCGTTCGATGGCATGGAGTCAGCGGGAATGGAGATGACTGCGGACGGCAAGCAGGGCGCAAGGCCCAGTATCTTGAAAGGTTGGGGAGCCGCGAAGTCTGAAGTCTGAACGGTGAAAGCGTAGCCCCGCGGGAGCGTGGCGGTGTCTGGGAACCGTGAGAGCACCTAGAGGGGGGGGTGAATAGGTGATCCTGTAAAAACTTAACTTATAGCCACAAAGACTTGTTAAGGGTTAGCACAATAATTGCCAAGTGGCTAAAGAGGAGATCTTGCACAATACGACTATCACAGAGAATTCAACACAGAGTAGACACAGTGATTTATCCCGTGGTTCGGCCAAGTACAAAACTTGCCTACTCCACGTTGTGGCGTCCCAACGGACGAGGGTTGCAATCAACCCCTCTCAAGCGGTCCAAAGACCCACTTGAATTCCACGGTGTTATGCCTTGCTTATCTTTATCCCACTCGCGAGGAATCTCCACAAATTGGAGTCTCTCGCCCTTACACTTAAGATTCACAAAGAAACACGGAGTAAGGGAGGGAAGCAACACACACAAATCCACAGCGAAATGCGCACACACACGGCCAAGAATCGAGCTCAAAGACTATCTCACAGTTTCTCACAGGAACGGAGCTCGAATCACTTAGAATCACAAACGGATGCGCAAAAACTTAGTGTGGATGATCAAGAATGCTCAAAGGTTGCTTGGGTATCTCCTCCATGTGCCTAGGGGTCCCTTTTATAGCCCCAAGGCAGCTAGGAGCCGTTGAGAGCAAATCTGGAAGGCTGATCTTGCCTTCTGTCGTCGGGCGCACCGGACAGTCCGGTGCACACCGGACAGTGTCCGGTGCCCGATTCCTTTCCTTAAATGGCGAAGCCGACCGTTGCAAATGCGGGAGCCGTTGGCGCACCGGACATGTCCGGTGCACACCGGACAGTCCGGTGCCCCCTTCCGACCGTTGGCTTGGCCACGTGTCGCGCGCAGAATCCGCGGCCGACCGTTGGCCCTGGCCGACCGTTGGCTCACCGGACAGTCCGGTGAATTTTAGCCGTACGCCGTCGGCGAATTCCCGAGAGCGGCCTGTTCGGCCAAGGCAGCCTGGCGCACCGGACACTGTCCGGTGCACCACCGGACAGTCCGGTGCCCCAGACCGAAACAGCCCCTTGGCTGTTATACAGCCACCTCTTTCTTTTTCTTTTTCTTCCTGTTTCCAATACTTAGACAAGTATATTAGTACACAAAACCAATGTACTAAGACTTAGAAACATACCTTTGCTCTTGATTTGCACTTTATTCATCCATTGCATAAATTCACATTTAAGCACTTGAGTTGGCACTCAATCACCAAAATACTTAGAAATGGCCCAAGGGCACATTTCCCTTTCAATCTCCCCCTTTTTGGTGATTTATGCCAACACAACATAAAGCAACTAGAACAAGTGCAAAATCACTTCAAATAAAACTCAAATTGATTTTGACTCAATTTTGGCATATATGGATCATCCTTTGCCACCACTTGGTTTGTTTTTGTAAATTAAACTCAAATCTCTATCTCTAAGTCAAACACACATGTTGAAGCATAAAGAGAGTCATTCCAAAAGAGATTGATCAAAAACTCCCCCTATTTCCCATAATCAACACTTCTCCCTACAAGAAGCCAACTTCTGACAAGAGAGACAATAAGAGACAATAAAAGCGTTTGACAAAACAAAAACTCTATTCTACTAATTTCAAAAACTCTATTCTACTATTTTCAAAATCTCTCAAGTGGTAGCTGATCCATTTATCACTTTGGCCTTTATTTTCTCCCCCTTTGGCATCAAGCACCAAAACAGGATCAATCTTGGCCCTTTAACCCCATTGCCTCACCAAAGTCTTCAATTAAGAGCAAATGGCAATAAGATTTCATGAGATGAACTTGGAATAAGTTACCCTCTCATCGGAGTGCAGTGGAAGTCTTTCATGGTCCAAGTCCACCTTTTCCCTTTCAATCCTCCTCCGAGACTAAATCATCAACTCAAGCACATGGTTAGTCTCAAAGGGTCAAGTTGTAACACATCTCCCCCTAAACATGTGCATCACTTTGCAACGGACTTGTGAGGTCCAGGGAGTGTTTGTACAACTTGAGCACCATAATAAACAACAAAATGCAAAAAGGAACATGATCAACAGCATAAATACATGTATGCTACAATTCAATCCAAGTTCCGCGAATCTAAGACATTTAGCTCACTACGCAACCTGCAAAAGGTCTTCTCATCTAGAGGCTTGGTAAAGATATCGGCTAGCTGGTTCTCGGTGCTAACATGAAACACTTCGATATCTCCCTTTTGCTGGTGGTCTCTCAGAAAGTGATGCCGGATGTCAATGTGCTTTGTGCGGCTGTGTTCAAAAGGATTTTCCGCCATGCGGATAGCACTCTCATTATCACATAGGAGTGGGACTTTGCTCAGATTGTAGCCAAAGTCCCGGAGGGTTTGCCTCATCCAAAGTAGTTGCGCGCAACACTGTCCTGCGGCAACATACTCGGCCTCAGCGGTGGATAGGGCAACAGAGGTTTGTTTCTTAGAGTTCCACGACACCAGGGACCTTCCTAAGAATTGGCACGTCCCTGATGTACTCTTCCTATCGACCTTACATCCAGCATAGTCGGAATCTGAGTATCCAACTAAGTCAAAGGTAGACCCCTTTGGATACCAGAGCCCGAAGCAAGGCGTAGCAACTAAATATCTAAGAATTCGCTTTACCGCCACTAAGTGACACTCCTTAGGATCGGATTGAAATCTAGCACACATGCATACGCTAAGCATAATATCCGGTCTACTAGCACATAAGTAAAGTAAAGAACCTATCATTGACCGGTATGCTTTTTGATCAACGGACTTACCTCCTTTGTTGAGGTCGGTGTGTCCGTCGGTCCCCATCGGAGTCTTTGCGGGCTTGGCGTCCTTCATCCCAAACCGCTTTAGCAGATCTTGCGTGTACTTTGTTTGGGAGATGAAGGTGCCGTCCTTGAGTTGCTTCACTTGGAACCCAAGGAAGTAGTTCAACTCGCCCATCATCGACATCTCGAATTTCTGCGTCATCACCCTGCTAAACTCTTCACAAGACTTTTGGTTAGTAGAACAAAATATTATGTCATCGACATAAATTTGGCACACAAACAAATCACCATCACATGTCTTTGTAAAAAGAGTTGGATCGGCTTTCCCAACCTTGAAAGCATTAGCAATTAAAAAGTCTCTAAGGCATTCATACCATGCTCTTGGGGCTTGCTTAAGTCCATAGAGCGCCTTAGAGAGCTTACACACATGGTCGGGGTACCGTTCGTCCTCGAAGCCAGGGGGTTGCTCCACGTACACCTCCTCCTTGATTGGCCCGTTGAGGAAAGCGCTCTTCACATCCATTTGGTACAACCTGAAAGAATGGTGAGCGGCATATGCTAGCAAGATACGAATTGACTCTAGCCTAGCCACAGGAGCAAAAGTCTCCTCAAAGTCCAAACCTGCGACTTGGGCATAACCTTTTGCTACAAGTCGAGCCTTGTTCCTTGTCACCACCCCGTGCTCGTCCTGTTTGTTGCGGAACACCCACTTGGTTCCCACAACATTTTGCTTCGGACGAGGCACCAGTGTCCAAACTTCATTGCGCTTGAAGTTGTTGAGCTCCTCCTTCATGGCCAAGACCCAATCCGGATCTAGTAAGGCCTCCTCTACCCTGAAAGGCTCAATAGAAGAGACAAAGGAGTAATGCTCACAAAAGTTAGCTAATCGAGATCGAGTAGTTACTCCCTTGCTAATGTCACCCAGAATTTGATCGACGGGATGATCCCTTTGAATCATCGCTCGAACTTGGGTTGGAGGTGCCGGTTGCGCTTCTTCCTCCATCACTTGATCATCTTGTGCTCCCCCTTGATCAAGCGCCTCCACTTGAGGTACCTGTTCGTCATCTTCGGTTGGGGGATGCACCATGGTCGAGGAAGAAGGTTGATCTCGTTCATCTTGTTCCTGTGGCCGTACTTCTCCAATCGCCATGGTTCGTATAGCGGCCGTCGGAACATCTTCTTCATCTACATCATCACAATCAACAACTTGCTCTCTTGGAGAGCCATTAGTCTCATCAAATACAACGTCGCTAGAGACTTCAACCAAACCTGATGATTTGTTGAAGACTCTATACACCTTTGTATTTGAGTCATAACCTAATAAAAACCCTTCTACAGCTTTGGGAGCAAACTTAGAATTTCTACCTTTCTTCACTAGAATGTAGCACTTGCTCCCAAAAACACGAAAGTAAGATACATTGGGTTTGTTACCTGTTAGTAGCTCATACGAAGTTTTCTTGAGGAGGCGATGAAGGTAGACCCTGTTGATGGCGTGGCAAGCCGTGTTCACGGCTTCCGACCAGAAACACTCGGGGGTCTTGAATTCTCCAAGCATTGTCCTCGCCATATCGATTAGCGTCCTGTTCTTCCTCTCTACCACACCATTTTGCTGTGGTGTGTAGGGAGCGGAGAACTCGTGCTTGATCCCTTCCTCCTCAAGAAATTCCTCCACTTGAAGGTTCTTGAATTCGGACCCGTTGTCGCTCCTTATCTTCTTCACCTTGAGCTCAAACTCATTTTGAGCTCTCCTGAGGAAGCGCTTGAGGGTCCCTTGGGTTTCAGACTTATCCTGCAAAAAGAATACCCAAGTGAAGCGGGAAAAGTCATCAACAATAACTAAACCATACTTACTCCCTCCTATGCTCAGATAGGCGACAGGTCCGAAGAGGTCCATATGTAGCAGCTCCAGGGGTCTTGAAGTGGTCATCACATTCTTGCTGTGATGCGCTCCTCCCACTTGTTTACCTGCTTGACAAGCTGCACAAGGTCTATCTTTTTCGAAATGCACGTTAGTCAAACCTATCACGTGTTCTCCCTTTAGAAGCTTGTGAAGGTTCTTCATCCCCACATGTGCTAAGCGGCGATGCCACAGCCAGCCCATGCTAGTCTTAGCTATTAAGCATGCATCTAGACCGGCCTCTTCTTTTGCAAAATCAACTAAATAAAGTTTGCCGTCTAATACACCCTTAAAAGCTAATGAACCATCGCTTCTTCTAAAGACAGACACATCTACATTTGTAAATAGACAGTTATATCCCATATGACATAATTGACTAACAGATAGCAAATTATATCCAAGACTCTCTACTAAAAATACATTAGAGATAGAATGCTCACTAGAAATTGCAATTTTACTTAACCCTTTTACCTTGCCTTGATTCCCATCGCCGAATATAATTGAATCCTGGGAATCCTTATTCTTGACGTAGGAAGTGAACATCTTCTTCTCCCCCGTCATATGGTTTGTGCATCCGCTGTCGATAATCCAGCTTGATCCTCCGGATGCATAAACCTGCAAGGCAAATTTAGGCTTGGGACTTAGGTACCCAACTCTTGTTGGGTCCTACAAGGTTAGTGTAAATTTCCTTAGGGACCCAAATGCAAGTTTTGTCTCCCTTGCATTTTGCCCCTAACTTTCTAGCAATTACCTTCTTACCCTTTCTACAAATAGCAAAGGGAGCATTGCAAGCATAATAAATGGTGGAAGGTTTGTTCACAATTTTTCTAGGAATATGAGCAAAATTTTTCCTAGGCATATGCACAACATTTCTCTTACACATATCTCTATCATGCTTATAGGATGAACTAGAAGCAAACATGGTATGAGAATCATAAACGTGTGAATCAAAATCATTATAAGCATTTCTAGCATGTCTCCTATCATGGTACAAGAAAGCATGGTTCCTTTTAGCACTACTAGCCATAGGGGCCTTCCCTTTTTCCTTGACGAAGATGGGAGCCTTATGGCTTGTTAAGTTCTTGGCCTCTCTCTTGAAGCCAAGACCATCCTTAATTGAGGGGTGTCTACCAACCGTGTAGGCATCCCTTGCAAATTTTATTTTATCAACTTCACTCTTGCTAGTCTTAAGTTGAGCATTAAGACTAGCCACCTCATCATTTAGTTTTGAAATTGAAACTAAGTGTTCACTACAAGCATTAACATCAAAATCCTTACACCTAGTGCAAATTGTAATATTTTCAACACACGAGTTACTTGCTACTTCTAGTTTAGCAGTTAAAACATTAATTTCACCTTTTAAAGAAGAAATGGTTTCATTACAAGTAGAAAGTTCACAAGAAAGTATTCCATTTCTTTTAACTTCTAGAGCAAGTGAATTTTGAGCACTAACAAATTTATCATGTTCTTCATATAAAAGGTCTTCTTGTTTCTCTAAGATTCTATCCTTTTCATTTAAGGCATCAATCAACTCATTAATCTTAGCTATCTTAGTTCTATCCAATCCCTTGAATAAACTAGAGTAATCAATTTCATCTTCACTAGATTCATCATCACTAGAAGAATCATAAGTATTAGCATTACGAGTGATTACCTTCTTTTCCCTTGCCATGAGGCAAGTGTGATGCTCGTTGGGGAAGAGAGCCGATTTGTTGAAGGCAGTGGCGGCGAGTCCTTCGTCGTCGGAGTCGGCCGAAGAGCAATCCGAATCCCACTCTTTTCCAAGGTGTGCTTCGCCTTTGGCCTTCTTGTAAACCTTCTTGTTCTCTCTCTTCCCATTTTTCCCTTGCTCCTGGTCACTATCATTTTCGGGACAGTTAGCAATAAAATGACCAAGCTTACCGCATTTGAAGCATGATCGCTTTCCCTTGGTCTTGGCCTTGCTTGGCTGTCCCTTTCGACCTTTTAGCGCCGTCTTGAATCTCTTGATGATGAGAGCCATCTCTTCATCATTGAGCCCGGCCGCCTCAACTTGCGCCACCTTGCTAGGTAGCGACTCCTTGCTCCTTGTTGCCTTTAGAGCAATGGGTTGAGGCTCGTGGAGTGGACCGTTCAACGCGTCGTCGACGTATCTTGCCTCCTTGATCATCATCCGCCCGCTCACGAATTTTCCAAGTACTTCCTCGGGCGTCATCATCGTGTACCTGGGATTCTCACGAATATTGTTCACGAGATGGGGATCAAGAACGGTAAAGGACCTGAGCATTAGGCGGACGACGTCGTGGTCCGTCCAACGCGTGCTTCCGTAGCTCCTTATTTTGTTGATAAGGGTCTTGAGCCGGTTGTAAGTTTGAGTTGGCTCTTCTCCCCTTATCATGGCGAATCGTCCAAGCTCGCCTTCCACCAACTCCATCTTGGTGAGCATGGTGATGTCGTTCCCCTCGTGAGAGATCTTGAGGGTGTCCCATATCTGCTTGGCATTGTCCAAGCCGCTCACCTTATTGTACTCTTCCCTGCACAAAGATGCTAAGAGAACAGTAGTAGCTTGTGCATTTCTATGAATTTGTTCATTTATAAGCATAGGACTATCCGAGCTATCAAATTTCATTCCATTCTCCACAATCTCCCATATGCTTGGATGGAGAGAGAATAAGTGACTACGCATTTTGTGACTCCAAAATCCGTAGTCCTCCCCATCGAAGTGTGGAGGTTTGCCAAGAGGAATGGAAAGCAAATGCGAATTCGAACTATGTTGAATACGAGAATAATCAAATGAAAAGTTCGAATTGACCGTCTTTTTGTAGTCGTTGTCATCATCCTTTTGGGAAGAAGTAGACTCATCACTATCGTCGTAGTAGATGATCTCCTTGATGCGCCTTGTCTTCTTCTTCTTCCCTTCCTTCCGTCTATGCCCTGAGCCGGAGTCGGTAGGCTTGTCGTCCTTCGGCTCGTTGACGAAGGATTCCTTCTCTTTGTTGTTGATCACGATTCCCTTCCCCTTAGGATCCATCTCTTCGGGCGGTAAGTCCCTTTGTGAAGAGAACGGCTCTGATACCAATTGAGAGCACCTAGAGGGGGGGGGGGTGAATAGGTGATCCTGTAAAAACTTAACTTATAGCCACAAAGACTTGTTAAGGGTTAGCACAATAATTGCCAAGTGGCTAAAGAGGAGATCTTGCACAATACGACTATCACAGAGAATTCAACACAGAGGAGACACAGTGATTATCTCGTGGTTCGGCCAAGTACAAAACTTGCCTACTCCACGTTGTGGCGTCCCAACGGACGAGGGTTGCAATCAACCCCTCTCAAGCGGTCCAAAGACCCACTTGAATACCACGGTGTTATGCCTTGCTTATCTTTATCCCACTCGCGAGGAATCTCCACAAATTGGAGTCTCTCGCCCTTACACTTAAGATTCACAAAGAAACACGGAGTAAGGGAGGGAAGCAACACACACAAATCCACAGCGAAATGCGCACACACACGGCCAAGAATCGAGCTCAAAGACTATCTCACAGTTTCTCACAGGAACGGAGCTCGAATCACTTAGAATCACAAACGGATGCGCAAAAACTTAGTGTGGATGATCAAGAATGCTCAAAGGTTGCTTGGGTATCTCCTCCATGCGCCTAGGGGTCCCTTTTATAGCCCCAAGGCAGCTAGGAGCCGTTGAGAGCAAATCTGGAAGGCTGATCTTGCCTTCTGTCGTCGGGCGCACCGGACAGTCCGGTGCACACCGGACAGTGTCCGGTGCCCGATTCCTTTCCTTAAATGGCGAAGCCGACCGTTGCAAATGCGGGAGCCGTTGGCGCACCGGACATGTCCGGTGCACACCGGACAGTCCGGTGCCCCCTTCCGACCGTTGGCTTGGCCACGTGTCGCGCGCAGAATCCGCGGCCGACTGTTGGCCCTGGCCGACCGTTGGCTCACCGGACAGTCCGGTGAATTTTAGCCGTACGCCGTCGGCGAATTCCCGAGAGCGGCCTGTTCGGCCAAGGCAGCCTGGCGCACCGGACACTGTCCGGTGCACCACCGGACAGTCCGGTGCCCCAGACCGAAACAGCCCCTTGGCTGTTATACAGCCACCTCTTTCTTTTTCTTTTTCTTCCTGTTTCCAATACTTAGACAAGTATATTAGTACACAAAACCAATGTACTAAGACTTAGAAACATACCTTTGCTCTTAATTTGCACTTTATTCATCCATTGCATAAATTCACATTTAAGCACTTGAGTTGGCACTCAATCACCAAAATACTTAGAAATGGCCCAAGGGCACATTTCCCTTTCAAAGCGCCAGAAGCCGAGGTAGAGGGTGCAGAGGGAGGCAAGGTGGAGGACGTTGATGAGGCAATTGACTCCGTAGCAACGCACGGGCATACACCTAGTGAAGAATGAAGTTTAAAATAGAGTATTGGATAGGGGATGAGGGGAGCCGCTGGGATAGCTGAAGTACGTTTTTCACTTAGGCCCGGTTTGGATACTTGAAATTGAATTCCATTATAAGAATCATAATTTAGGCACATATTAATTAAGCTAAGACCCTTTTTTGATTCCAAGGAATTGGAAAATAATCTAATAATAAAATTGGAAACACTTTCTAGATATTGGTTTTAATTCATGGAATCCAAATAGGCTCTAATATGATTTTATGCAGAGTATATTTGTATACTACTATTGGTCATATGAGAGAGATATTTATGTGCTACATTTCTAGTACAGCGGAGCCAGCCGAAGAGCAAGTTATAAGTTGTAGAGTAGAAACATAGTCTGGTGATATATAAAATTAATTTCCATCCCCCACCCATAGTCATAAAGTTCCTGGATTGATATGGTCTAGTAAAGTGGTACACTACCTGTGAGAGATTTTATCATGGTGTTAACGAAAATGACCCTGTGTATCTGGGTCGTGGACGACGTCCCCGGGTCGAGCGTCATTACAAGAAATGGCTACTGACACCGTTTGAATTTGAGTTCTCCAAATTCACTTGCAATATTGCTCTTATGGCCCGTTTGTTTCGTTGGAATTGAATTACATTCTAATAATCATAATTTAGACATAAACTAATTAACTTAATTTATTTGTATATTATCCTAAATCATATGAGAGAGATAGTTATACACTACACTTATGCTATAGAGAAGCAAGTGGAAGAGTGTGCTATAAGTTCTACATTAGAAAAGTAGCATGTAAATCTATAAAATCAATTTCCATCTCTCGCCCCATGAATTTGAGATATACTTATATATAAACTTTGGAAAGTTGTGGAATGTCATATTCTAAAAAAATAGCCTACTCTATTAGTTAGATTCCAATTCCTCAAAATGAAGGGAAACAAACGGGCCTTAGTCTATTCCATATCTTGAAAGAGCAATCAAGATGACTTTCTCTCTTCTTCTCACTCCAACTTGGCTTAATTTTGATCCAACCATTTATTTGGGCCAAGTTTGTGTTTGAAGTTGTGTTTTGCAGGCATCAACTATTCACCCCCCTCTAGGTGCTCTCAAATTCCAAAAATTGGGTTTTTTCGGGGCGATGATTGGTCGTGTTCTTGGATCGGAGACGTCACCTAACCCCAAGGAGGAAATCGTGGTCTTCGTAGCATCTTTCGACGTTGGACCTCGACCGCCCTGCCATCGGTTTCTCATGGAGGTCTTAGAGCGTTCGGTGTTCAACTGCATCAGCTGACACCGAACATACTGGTGGCGCTGGCGAAGTTTGTGTGGGCGACGTCCAAAGATCACAGTGTACAAGATCAAAGGCCTGATCTACCCGAGAAGTGGAAGTAGAGAAAGGAAGACGAGCATGGCGACCTAGCTGACAAGCATGGCAAAGACTATCAAAATGGACCTTGCTACAAGATATATCTAAACGACTAGAGAGCTTGGACATGACGTCGGGTCCAGGGTGCCCGAGACGACGATGCCAAGTGGTGGTAGAAGCCAAAGCAGATGACGAGGATGCGCCAGCGGAGGAGGTGGATGGCGGACCGTATACAGCAGCCCCGAGCTGTCACATCGGGCGAGAAGGGTTCTGGTAGCCAGATCCTTCACAAATAAACCAAATGGGTCAAACTCAATGGAACATGAGTTGTCGGTGGTGAATCGACGAACTGAAAGAAGGTTTTGCATGATATAAGGGGCAACGAGAACGCCGTTGAGATATAACAGTCCCGGAAGAATCGAGTCACATACTGAGGTGACCGAGAGGGTGGAACTATTCACCACAATGATAGAGGAATGATGGGAGGGATGGGGCCATGGGGGGATGGGAGCGAGATAACGTGCTGGCAGTAGGAGTGGTGTGGTCGGAGGCGTCGGAGTTGACCACCTAGTCGGTGAAGAGAGGAGTCAGCGCCACGGTACCGAACGAGGCGGCGAGGGAGATTTGGTCCCAGCCTCTAGCCAACGGGGACCAAGGTGTTGAGGTAGGGGTCCCTGGAGGCGAAAGGAAAGGCGGAGACGGCGTCGCCGAAGGCAGGGGCACCGTAGGGTGGCGTCGTCAGGTGAGCCAGATGTGAGGGACACGACGAAGAGGCACCTATTGCCGGGCCCGGCCACATGGAGCTGGTCTCGGTCTAGGGGTTGTAGAACGAAGGCCACGCCGGGTCGCCGCCACGATTGGTAGGGCCACCATGGGTAGAGTCCCCGCCTCCATAGGCATTCTTGCAGGGCCGGCGACCACCATCAGTGACTTAGATCCAGGGGACTGACGAGGAGCTCTAAGGGGCGGTGGGAGGACGCGCAGGTTCCCCGTCGACGGAGGGCGAGGGCCTAGGCCACCGGGGCCGCCGGGGGATGCGTTGTAGAGCGCTGTGGTGGTCGCGGGTGGCTTAACGTCCATGGTGCAAGGAGGGGAATGGTGCAGTCTGCTTGATGAAGGCCCTTTGGTGGTTGTAGCGTCGGCTGAGGCCACATAGAAGGTTGAGGACGAGGGTGCGGTCGAGGACAGGCTCACCGAGATTGCGGAGGGAGTATGCCATGTCCTTCATCCGATGGCAGTACTCGCTGACAGAGAGGTCCTCCTGAGAGTAAATGCGAAAGGATGTGTTGAGGTGGAGAGAGCGGGTCTCTCGGTTGCCGAGAAACTCGGCCTCGAGGGCGACCCAGGCTTGGTGAGTGGTGCCTCTCGCTTGCGGACGATGTCCTAGAGCTCGACGGTGAGTATGCCAATGAGCTATGAGAGGACATCGCTGTCCATTTGGTGCTAGAATGGAGACATTGATGCGATAGTGTCGTCGAGGACATGGTCGATGAGTGCACCAGCGAGGGCGACACTGAAGACGTGCTGGCCAGCGGGCTGGGTGTAGGGCGACAAAGGTGCGGGGAGCTGTGCTGGCGACGGTTGGGGCACGGATGGGGGATGCAGCGGTGCCCACCGTGCTTGTAGCGGGGCCGACGAGGTCGGTGAGAGCAGTGCCCACGTGTGGGGGAGGCGGCGACATCCATGGGGACATGGGTGTCGACGTTCGAGAGAAGAGGAAGGTCGCCAGCGGCGGTGGGGAAATGAGGGGTACGCCCGCCGGCCATGGGGTTGGTGGCGGGGGAGGCAGGCACAGGGGAGGTTGGGGCTGGCCGTGATCGGGGGTGAGGCTGGTGGTGGCTGGGTGGAGGGGAGAGAGAGGGTGGGGGAAGAGAGACTTAGCTAGATACCGTGTTGGAGTGGGAGAAAACCCTAACCCTACTTAGAGTTGAGCATGTATTAATAGATGAATTATGTGGGCCGAAGCCCATTACAATAGGGGTATACATGGAAACCCTAACAATTACGCTGACAATGTTACCTCACTGTTCAAGTAATATACAACAACATTTGATCCAAATATCACGGTATTGATATTCTCTATAGTACTGTAGTAGCTATGTAAGGTCTTTGTATACTCCATACAGGTTTACTGCTAGGTCAAGTATATGCCACCTATTGGAGTGAATATTCTATGTATTAGGGCTAACCCAACAGGGTAGCTATATAGTGTTTACATGGGCCACATGGGCCTAGCCTTAACAGGCCTAATACTCTAACACCCCCCCGCAGTCTGGACTACCGACGCAGCGGAGTACACAGACTGGACTCAAAAAGAAGAAGTACATCACACAATAGGAATACTCTAACACCCCCCCCCCCGCAGTCTAGACTATCGATGCAGCGGAGTACACAGACTGGACTCAAAAGGAAGAAGTACATCACACAAAAGGATCCCCCCACAGACTCAACTAGCCACTACTGATGTTGAGGCTGGAGCGAAACTCGGCGAAGGTCGAGGACGGAAGACCCTTGGTGAAGATGTCAGCAAACTGGGAGGTGGTCGGGACGTGGAGGACCCGAACAGCATCGACAGTGACATAATCGCGGACGAAGTGTAGATCGATCTCTACATGCTTGGTCCGCTGGTGCTACACTGGGTTGGTGGAGAGGTAAACCGCGCTAACGTTGTCGCAGTAGACCAACGTGCTCCTGGAGAGGGGACTGTGAAGCTCGGCGAGGAGCTGCCTGAGCCAGGCAGCTTCCGCCACGCCGTTGGCCACGGCACGGTACTCCGCCTCTGCACTTGAGCGGGAAACGACCGGCTGGCGCTTCGACGACCAGGAAACTAGGTTGCCGCCTAAGAAGACGGCGTAGCCGGAGGTGGAGCGCCGAGTGTCTGGGCACCCGGCCCAGTCAGCGTCAGTGTAGACGACCAGCTCGGAGGAGGTAGACCGGTGAAGAAGCAGCCCGTAGTCGACGGTGCCCCGGAGGTAGCGGAGGAGGCGCTTGAGAGCCGCAAGGTGGGGCTCCCAGGGGTCGTGCATATGGAGGCAGACCTGCTACACGACATAGGAGATGTCCGGCCTGGTGAATGTGAGGTACTGAAGGGCACCGACAAGACTCCTGTAGTTTGTGGGGTCCACGACTAGGTCACCCGTGGCCTCAGAGAGTGAAAGGGAATTAGGCTTACACCTAGTTCCTAAATAATTTTGGTGGTTGAATTGCCCAACACAAATCTTTGGACTAACTAGTTTGCTCTAGTGTATAAGTTATACAGGTGCAAAAGGTTCACACTTAGCCAATAAAAAGACCATGTGTTGGGTTCAACAAAAGAGCAAAGGAGCAACCGAAGGCTCCTCTGGTCTGGCGCACCGGACTGTCCGGTGTGCCACCGGACATGTCCGGTGCACCAGAGGACTCCGACTTCAAAGTCTTCGCTCTCGGGAATTTCCAGAGGCCTCTTCGCTATAATTCACCGGACTGTCCGGTGTGCACCGGACATGTCCGGTGCTCCAAGGAAGAGCGGCCTCAGGAACTCGCCAGCCTCGGGTTTTCACTTCGACTGCTCCGCTAAAATTCACCGGACTGTCCGGTGTACACCGGACTGTCCGGTGTAACAGCGGGGCAACGGCTATTTCGGCACCAACGGCTACCTGCGACGCATTTAATGCGCGCCAGAAGCGCGCAGTCGTCAGGCACGCGGGAGCAGGCGCATCGGACAATCTACAGTTCATGTCCGGTGTGCATCGGACATCAAGGCGGGCCCTGAAGGCAGAACCCCAACGGTCGATCCAACGGCTATT
This sequence comes from Zea mays, assembly GCF_902167145.1. Taxonomy (NCBI): domain Eukaryota; kingdom Viridiplantae; phylum Streptophyta; class Magnoliopsida; order Poales; family Poaceae; genus Zea; species Zea mays. The sequence goes on along the minus strand of NC_050100.1, from coordinate 23,196,066 downwards.
TGGTGACGTGGCTGTCGCACCGGACATGTCCGGTGTGCACCGGACTGTCCGGTGCACCATACGACAGACAGCTCCACCAACGGTCAAGTTTGGTGGTTGGGGCTATAAATACCCCAACCACCCCACCATTCATTGCATCCAAGTTTTTCCACTTCCCAACTACTTACAAGAGCTCTAGCATTCAATTCTAGACACACCAAAGAGATCAAATCCTCTCCAAATTCCACACAACGCCCTAGTGATTAGAGAGAGTGATTTGCTTGTGTTCTTTCGAGCTCTTGCGCTTGGATTGCTTTCTTCTTTCTTGATTCTTTCTTTTGATCAAACACTCACTTGTAATTGAGGCAAGAGACACCAATCGTGTGGTGGTCCTTGCGGGAACTCTGTGTTCCAAGTGATTGAGAAGAGAAAGCTCACTCGGTCCGTGGGACCGTTTGAGAGAGGGTAAGGGTTGAAAGAGACCCGACCTTTGTGGCCTCCTCAACGGGGAGTAGGTTTGAGAGAACCGAACCTCGGTAAAACAAATCCGCGTGTCTCACTTCATTATTCGCTTGCGATTTGTTTTGCGCCCTCTCTTGCGGACTCGATTATATTTCTAACGCTAACCCGGCTTGTAGTTGTGATTATTATTGAGAATTTCAGTTTCACCCTATTCACCCCCTCTAGGCGACTTTCAATTGGTATCAGAGCCCGGTGCTTCATTAGAGCCTAACCGCTCGAAGTGATGTTGGGAGATCACACCAAGAGGGAGATGGAGACCGGCGACAAGCCCACTACGAGCCAAGGGAGCACTTCATCGGAAGAGTCCCGCACCAAGAGGAAGGAGAAGAAGAAGGACTCCTCCAAACGGAAGGAGAAAAGATCTTCTTCCTCACACCACAAGGAGAAGAAGGAAAAATCTTCTTCCCACAAGTCGCATCGGAAAGGCGACAAGCACAAGAGGATGAGGAAGGTGGTCTACTACGAGACCGACACTTCATCAACATCCACCTCCGACTCCGATGCACCGTCCGTAACTTCTAAGCGCCAAGAGCGCAAGAAGTTTAGTAAGATCCCCTTACACTATCCCCGTACATCTAGACATACTCCATTACTTTCCGTTCCATTAGGCAAACCGCCAACCTTTGATGGCGAAGATTATGCTAGGTGGAGTGATTTAATGAAATTTCATCTAACCTCACTCCACAAATGTATATGGAATGTTGTTGAGTTTGGAGCACAGGTACCATCCATAGGGGACGAGGATTATGATACGGACGAAGTGGCCCAAATCGAGCACTTCAACTCCCAAGCCACAACCATACTCCTCGCCTCTTTAAGCAAGGAGGAATACAACAAAGTGCAAGGGTTGAAGAATGCAAAGGAGATTTGGGACCTACTCAAGACCGCACACGAGGGTGATGAACTCACCAAGATCACCAAGCGGGAAACGATCGAGGGGGAGCTCGGTCGCTTCCGTCTTCGCCAAGGGGAGGAGCCACAAGATATGTACAACCGGCTCAAAACCTTGGTGAACCAAGTGCGCAACCTCGGGAGCAAAAAGTGGGACGACCACGAGGTGGTTAAGGTTATTCTAAGAGCTCTCATTTTCCTTAACCCCACTCAAGTTCAATTAATTCGTGGTAATCCTAGATACCCACTAATGACCCCCGAGGAAGTTATCGGGAATTTTGTGAGCTTTGAATGTATGATTAAAGGATCAAAGAAGATCAACGAGCTTGACGAACCCTCCACGTCCGAGGCGCAACCGGTGGCCTTCAAGGCGACGGAGGAGAAGAAGGAGGAGTCTACACCGAGTAGACAACCAATTGACGCCTCCAAGCTCGACAATGAGGAGATGACATTAATCATCAAAAGCTTTCGCCAAATCCTCAAGCAACGGAGGGGGAAGGATTACAAATCCCGCTCCAAGAAAGTGTGCTACAAATGTGGTAAGCCCGGTCATTTTATTGCAAAATGTCCTATGTCTAGTGACAGTGACAGGGGCGGCGACAAGAAGGGAAAGAAGAGAGAAAAGAAGAAGTACTACAAGAAGAAGGGCGGCGATGCCCATGTTTGCCGGGAGTGGAACTCCGACGAGAGCTCCACCGACTCCTCCTCCGACGACGAGGACGCCGCCAACATCGCCGTCACCAAGGGACTTCTCTTCCCCAACGTCGGCCACAAGTGCCTCATGGCAAAGGACGGCAAAATGAAGAAGGTTAAATCTAAATCCTCCACTAAATATGAATCCTCTAGTGATGATAATGCTAGTGATGAGGAAAATAATTTGCGTACCCTTTTTGCCGATCTTAACATGCAACAAAAGGAAAAATTAAATGAATTGATTAGTGCTATTCATGAGAAGGATGATCTCTTGGACTCTCAAGAGGACTTCCTTATTAAGGAAAACAAAAAGCATGTTAAGGTTAAAAATGCTTATGCTCTAGAGGTAGAAAAATGTGAGAAATTATCTAGTGAGCTAAGCACATGCCATGACACTATTGCCAACCTTAGGGATGAAAATGCTAAATTAATTGCTAAGGTTGATTCTCATGTTTGTGATACTTCAATTCCCGATCTTAGAAATGATAATGATGATTTGCTTGCTAAGATTAAGGAATTGAATGATTCTCTTGCTAGCCTTAGAGTAGAAAATGAAAATTTGATTGCTAAGGCTAAAGATTTTGATACTATTATTTCCGACCTTAGAACTAAGAATGATATGTTGCATGCTAAGGTTGTAGAATTAAAATCTTGCAAACCCTCTACATCTACCGTTGAGCACACTTCTATTTGCACTAGATGTAGAGATGTTGATATCAATGCTATTCATGATCACATGGCTTTAATTAAACAACAAAATGATCATATAGCATTATTAGATGCCAAAATTGCCGAGCATAACTTAGAAAATGAAAAGTTTAAATTTGCTAGAAGTATGCTCTATAATGGGAGACGCCCTGGGATCAAGGATGGCATTGGCTTCCAAAGGGGAGACAATGTCAAACTTAATGTCCCTCCAAAGAATTTATCTAACTTTGTTAAGGGCAAGGCTTCCATGCCTCAGGATAACGAGGGTTACATTTTGTACCCTGCCGGCTATCCTGAGAGCAAAATTAGGAGAACTCATTCTAGGAAGTCTCACTCTGGCCCTAACCATGCATTTATATATAAGGGTGAGACATCTAGGTCTAGGCAACCAACCCGTGCCAAGTTGCCTAAAAGGAAAACTCCAAATGCATCAAATGATCATGTTACTTCATTCAAAACTTTTGATGCATCATATGTGCTTACTAACAAATTCGGCAAGGTAGTTGCCAAGTTTGTTGGGGGCAAACACAAGGGCTCCAAGACTTGTGTTTGGGTACCCAAAGTTCTTGTTTCTAATGCCAAAGGACCCAAAACCGTTTGGGTACCTAAAGTCAAGAACTAAAATTGTTTTGTAGGTTTATGCATCCGGGGGCTCAAGCTGGATACTCGACAGCGGGTGCACAAACCATATGACAAGGGAGAAAAAGATGTTCTCCTCATATGAGAAAAACCAAGATCCCCAACGAGCTATCACATTCGGGGATGGAAATCAAGGTTTGGTCAAAGGATTGGGTAAAATTGCTATATCACCTGACCATACTATTTCCAATGTTTTTCTTGTAGATTCTTTAGATTACAATTTGCTTTCTGTATCCCAATTATGTCAAATGGGCTACAACTGTCTATTTACTGATGTAGGTGTTACTGTCTTTAGAAGAAGTGATGATTCAATAGCATTTAAGGGAGTGTTAGAGGGTCAGCTATACTTGGTAGATTTTGATAGAGCTGAACTCGACACTTGCTTGATTGCTAAGACTAACTTGGGTTGGCTCTGGCACCGCCGACTAGCCCATGTTGAAATGAAGAATCTTCATAAGCTTCTAAAGGGGGAACACATTTTAGGACTAACCAATGTTCATTTTGAGAAAGACAGGATTTGTAGCGCATGCCAAGCCGGGAAGCAAGTTGGCATTCATCATCCACACAAGAACATCATGACTAGTGACAGGCCTCTGGAGCTCCTACACATGGACCTATTCGGCCCGATCGCTTACATAAGCATCGGCGGGAGTAAGTACTGTCTAGTTATTGTGGATGATTATTCTCGCTTCACTTGGGTGTTCTTTTTGCAGGAAAAATCTCATACCCAAGAGACCTTAAAGGGATTTTTGAGACGGGCTCAAAATGAGTTCGACTTAAGGATTAAGAAAATTAGAAGCGACAACGGGACGGAGTTCAAGAACTCACAAATAGAAGGCTTCCTTGAGGAGGAGGGCATCAAGCATGAGTTCTCTTCTCCCTACACTCCACAACAAAATGGTGTAGTGGAGAGGAAGAATCGAACTCTATTGGACATGGCAAGAACCATGCTTGATGAGTACAAGACACCGGATCGGTTTTGGGCCAAAGCGGTCAACACCGCTTGCTACGCCATCAACCGGTTATATCTTCACCGAATCCTCAAGAAGACATCCTAAGAACTCCTAACCGGTAAAAAGCCAAATATTTCATATTTTAGAGTTTTTGGTAGCAAATGTTTTATTCTTGTTAAAAGAGGTAGAAAATCTAAATTTGCTCCTAAAACTGTAGAAGGCTTTTTACTAGGATATGACTCAAACACAAAGGCATATAGAGTCTTTAACAAGTCCTCAGGACTTGTTGAAGTTTCTTGTGACGTTGTGTTTGATGAGACTAACGGCTCTCAAGTAGAGCAAGTTGATCTTGATGAGATAGGTGAAGAACAGACTCCATGCATAGCGCTAAGGAACATGTCCATTGGGGATGTGTGTCCTAAGGAATCCGAAGAGCCTCCACATGCACAAGATCAACCATCCTCCTCCACGCAAGCATCTCCACCAACTCAAATTGAGGATGAGGCTCAAAATGTTGAACAAGAAGATCAAGAAGATGAGCCACCTCAAAATGACGGCAATGATCAAGGGGGAGATGCAAATGATGAAGACAAGGAGGATGAAGAACCAAGGCCGCCACACCCAAGAGTCCACCAAGCAATCCAACGAGATCACCCCGTCGACACCATCCTCGGCGACATCAATAAGGGGGTAACTACTCGATCTCGGGTTGCACATTTTTGTGAGCATTACTCTTTTGTTTCCTCTATTGAGCCACACAGGGTAGAGGAAGCACTCCAAGATGCGGATTGGGTGATGGCGATGCAAGAGGAGCTCAACAATTTCACAAGGAATGAGGTATGACACTTAGTTCCACGTCCTAACCAAAATGTTGTAGGAACCAAGTGGGTCTTCCGCAACAAACAAGACGAGCATGGTGTGGTGACAAGGAACAAAGCTCGACTCGTGGCCAAGGGGTATTCACAAGTCGAAGGTTTGGATTTTGGTGAAACCTATGCACCCATAGCTAGACTTGAATCAATTCGCATATTATTAGCCTATGCTACTTACCATGGCTTCAAGCTTTATCAAATGGACGTGAAGAGTGCCTTCCTCAATGGACCAATCAAGGAGGAGGTCTATGTTGAGCAACCTCCCGGCTTTGAAGACAGTGAGTACCCTAACCATGTCTATAGGCTCTCTAAGGCGCTTTATGGGCTCAAGCAAGCCCCAAGAGCATGGTATGAATGCCTTAGAGATTTCCTCATTGCAAATGGCTTCAAAGTCGGCAAAGCCGATCCTACTTTATTCACCAAAACACTTGATAATGATTTGTTTGTATGCCAAATTTATGTTGATGATATTATATTTGGGTCTACTAACAAATCCACATGTGAAGAATTTAGTAGGATCATGACACAGAAATTCGAGATGTCTATGATGGGGGAGTTGAAGTATTTTCTAGGATTTCAAGTCAAGCAACTCCAAGAGGGCACTTTCATTAGTCAAACGAAGTATACTCAAGACATTTTAAGCAAGTTTGGAATGAAGGATGCCAAGCCCATCAAGACTCCCATGGGAACAAATGGGCATCTCGACCTCGACACGGGAGGTAAGTCCGTGGATCAAAAGGTATACCGGTCGATGATTGGTTCATTGCTTTATTTATGTGCATCTCGACCGGACATTATGCTTTCCGTTTGCATGTGTGCAAGATTCCAAGCCGACCCTAAGGAATCACACCTTACGGCCGTAAAACGAATCTTGAGATATTTGGCTTATACTCCTAAGTTTGGGCTTTGGTACCCTCGGGGATCCACATTTGATTTGATTGGTTATTCGGATGCCGATTGGGCAAGGTGTAAGATTAATAGAAAGAGCACATCGGGGACTTGCCAGTTCTTAGGAAGATCCTTGGTGTCTTGGGCTTCAAAGAAGAAACATTCGGTCGCTCTTTCTATAGCCGAAGCCGAGTACATTGCCGCAGGCCATTGTTGCGCGCAATTGCTTTGGATGAGGCAAACCCTGCGGGACTACGGTTACAAACTAACCAAAGTTCCTCTTTTATGTGATAATGAGAGTGCAATCCGCATGGCGGATAATCCCGTTGAGCATAGCCGCACTAAACACATAGCCATTCGGTATCATTTTCTTAGGGATCACCAACAAAAGGGGGATATCGAGATTTCCTACATTAACACTAAAGATCAATTAGCCGATATCTTTACCAAGCCACTTGATGAACAATCTTTTACCAGACTTAGGCATGAGCTTAATATTCTTGATTCTAGGAATTTCTTTTGTTAAACTTGCACACATAGCTCATAAGTATACCTTTGATCATATCTCTTTCATATGCTATGACTAATGTGTTTTCAAGTATATTTCAAACCAAGTCATATGTATATTGAAAGGGAATTGGAGTCTTCGGCGAAAACAAGGCTTCCACTCCACTCTACTACTCATCCTTCGCCGTCACTCCGCTCCACTCTCCGTCTTTGGTATAATCTTCACTCACATGTTTTATTCGCCAAAGGGGAGAAAATAGTCATCAAAAGGGCTCTAATGATTCCGTTTTTGGCGATTCATGCCAAAGGGGGAGAAAATATGAGCCCAAAGCAAAAGGACCGCACCACCACCCTCCACCCTAATTTTAAAATTAATGATTTTCAATTGGATGGAAAATTTCAAAATTGGTATCTCTTTGTGTTCTAAAGGGGGAGCAAGTAGTATTTTCAAAATTATTGTCCTAAAACCCCCTTGAACACTAAGAGGAGAATTTATTTGAGGGGGAGTTTTGTGTAGTCAAAGGAAAAGCTTTTAAAACAAGGGGATAAAATTTCAAAACTTGAAAATGCCTTGAAAATCCTATTCATTTTACCTTTGACTATTTGCAAAAGGATTTTGAAAAGAATTTACAAAAGGATTTGCAAAAACAAAACTTGTGGTGCAAATATGGTCCAATATGTCAAAAACAAAGAAACAATCCACGCACATTATGTAAGTATTTATATTGGCTCAATTCCAAGCAACCTTTGCACTTACATTATGCAAACTAGTTCAATTATGCACTTTTATATTTGCTTTGGTTTGTGTTGGCATCAATCACCAAAAAGGGGGAGATTGAAAGGGAATTAGGCTTACACCTAGTTCCTAAATAATTTTGGTGGTTGAATTGCCCAACACAAATCTTTGGACTAACTAGTTTGCTCTAGTGTATAAGTTATACAGGTGCAAAAGGTTCACACTTAGCCAATAAAAAGACCATGTGTTGGGTTCAACAAAAGAGCAAAGGAGCAACCGAAGGCTCCTCTGGTCTGGCGCACCGGACTGTCCGGTGTGCCACCGGACATGTCCGGTGCACCAGAGGACTCCGACTTCAAAGTCTTCGCTCTCGGGAATTTCCAGAGGCCTCTTCGCTATAATTCACCGGACTGTCCGGTGTGCACCGGACATGTCCGGTGCTCCAAGGAAGAGCGGCCTCAGGAACTCGCCAGCCTCGGGTTTTCACTTCGACTGCTCCGCTAAAATTTACCGGACTGTCCGGTGTAACAGCGGGGCAACGGCTATTTCGGCACCAACGGCTACCTGCGACGCATTTAATGCGCGCCAGAAGCGCGCAGTCGTCAGGCACGCGGGAGCAGGCGCACCGGACAATCTACAGTTCATGTCCGGTGTGCATCGGACATCAAGGCGGGCCCTGAAGACAGAACCCCAACGGTCGATCCAACGGCTATTTGGTGACGTGGCTGTCGCACCGGACATGTCCGGTGTGCACCGGACTGTCCGGTGCACCATACGACAGACAGCTCCACCAACGGTCAAGTTTGGTGGTTGGGGCTATAAATACCCCAACCACCCCACCATTCATTGCATCCAAGTTTTCCACTTCCCAACTACTTACAAGAGCTCTAGCATTCAATTCTAGACACACCAAAGAGATCAAATCCTCTCCAAATTCCACACAACGCCCTAGTGATTAGAGAGAGTGATTTGCTTGTGTTCTTTCGAGCTCTTGCGCTTGGATTGCTTTCTTCTTTCTTGATTCTTTCTTTTGATCAAACACTCACTTGTAATTGAGGCAAGAGACACCAATCGTGTGGTGGTCCTTGCGGGAACTCTGTGTTCCAAGTGATTGAGAAGAGAAAGCTCACTCGGTCTGTGGGACCGTTTGAGAGAGGGTAAGGGTTGAAAGAGACCCGGCCTTTGTGGCTTCCTCAACGGGGAGTAGGTTTGAGAGAATCGAACCTCGGTAAAACAAATCCGCGTGTCTCACTTCATTATTCGCTTGCGATTTGTTTTGCGCCCTCTCTTGCGGACTCGATTATATTTCTAACGCTAACCCGGCTTGTAGTTGTGATTATTATTGAGAATTTCAGTTTTGCCCTATTCACCCCCCCTCTAGGCGACTTTCAGAGAGCTTGGCCTGCGTGTTGACAGGGGTGGAGCAGGGCTTGCAGTCACTCATCTGGGCCCGCTCCAGAATGTCAAGAGTATACTGTCGCTGGTGAAGGAGGAGTCCTGAGGGGCGAGACTCAGCAGTGACCCCCAGGAAATGGTGAAGCACGCCCAGATCTTTGACCGGAAACTCCCGCTGAAGGGCGTCGACGAAACGGCAAAGAAGTGACGGACTGGAGGCGGTGAGGACAATGTCATCCACGTAGAGTAGCAAGTAGGCAGTCTCTGCGCCATGATGGTGGACGAACAGAGACGTGTCTGACTTGGCCTCCACGAAGCCCAGTGTCACCAGGAACGTAGCCAGCCTGGAGTGCCACGCCCGAGGGGCCTGCTTGAGACCGTAGAGGGACCTGTTGAGCCGGCAGACCATGTTAGGGCGAGAGGAGTCCACGAACCCCACAGGCTGACAACACTATACAGTCTCAGTGAGGGCACCGTGTAGGAAGGCATTCTTGACGTCGAGCTGGTGAACTGGCCAGGAGCGAGCGAGGGCCAGCGAGAGCACCGTGCGGACGGTGGCCGACTTCACAACCGGGCTAAAGGTCTCATTGTAGTCGACTCCGGGGCGCTGAGTGAAGCACCGAAGAACCCAGCGAGCCTTGTACCGCTCTAGGGTACCATCAGCCCGCCGCTTGTTTGTCCAGATCCACTTGCTGGTGACGACGTTGGTGCCGGGCGGACGGGGCACCAGATCCCACGTCTGGTTAGCGATGAGCGCCGTGTACTCCTCCTCCATCGCCTGACGCCAGTGGGGGTCCTGCAGGGCGGTGCGGACGGAGGAGGGTACCGGAGAAACCTGCGAGTCTCCGGACGTGGCCGTCAGGACACGAGGCGGCAGGGTACCAGCCGCGTTCCGCGTCACCATCGGGTGGACATGCCGTGGGTCGCGGTGAAGGAGAGATGGGTGGTACATCGGCGTCTCGACACGTGCCGCAGGAGGCCGCAGCGGAGGTGTAGGTGTCCCTGGCGGGGACTGGGCCACCGGTGGTGACGGCGGCGGTGGCAGCGACGGCGGTGGCGGAGGTTCGAACCCCGGCGGCGGCGGCTGGCGCTGGTAGACCCGCACTGGCTGGGCGAAGCGGGCCAGAGGGGTCGGAACCGACGGCTCTGCAGGCGGTGCAGTCCCACCACCCCCGCTCGGCCCGGGGGCGATCGGAGACAAGGCTCCGCGGAGAGGCGACACCGCCGTAGGCTACACGACCGGACCCGGGCAAGGCATCGGGCTGGAAGTAGGACCGACATGTGGTGAGTGGGTACCTGCAGGGAGAGGAAGGATAGGTGGCTCGACCACCGTGTCAGTCGGAAAGGGAGTGAAGAGGTCAGGGTCAGGGTCGGAGGAGGGTGGTGTGGTGGTGGAGTAGGGAAAAACGGACTCATCAAACACCACATGTGAGAGATGAGAACACGACGAGAGGAGAGGTCAAAGCAGCGGTAGCCCTTGTGGTCCGGGGAGTACCTGAGAAACACACAGAGGGTGGAGCGGGGTGCTAGCTTGTGAGGAGCAGTGGCTGCAGTGTTCGGATAGCAAGCACACCCGAAGACACGGAGGTGGTCATAGCGTGGAGGGGTACCGAAGAGTGCCTAGTGAGGAGTGAGGGCCGGGCACGCAGTGGAAGGTAGACGGTTGAGAAGGTAGGTAGAGGTGTGTAGGGCCTCGGACTAGGGTTCAGCCCTAGAAGACGACGAACTCCGCTTCGCCCGACCCCAGGGCTCGGACTCAGCCCTGGCCTCAGCCGACGGTCTCCGCCTCGCCCGACCCAGGGGCTCGGACTCGACCACGGCCACGGAAGACAGACTCGACCTCGACCTCGGAGGAGCCTCCACATCGCCCAACCTAGGGCGCAGACCAGCCACGTCAACAGGAGGCGCCATCATCACCCTACCCCAAGCTGACTCAGGCTACGGGGAACAAGACCGGCGTCCCATCTGGCTCGCTCCGCCAGATAGGCAATGATGGCGCCCCGCACGCTCCCTGACGACGGCAGCTCTTCGCCCCCTTACGGAAGCAAGAGGACGTCAGCAAGGACTCGACAGCTCCGACAGCTGTCCTTCCTCCAGGCTCCAGCGCTCCTCCGACGGCCACGACACCACACGAACCGGGCGCCAAAACCTCTCCGGCCGCCACGATGGCGTGTACTTAGGGCGCTAGCTCTCCTCCGCTAGACACGTAGCACTCTGCTACACCCCCCATTGTACACCTGGATCCTCTCCTTGCGCCTATAAAAGGAAGGACCAGGGCCCTCTTAGAGAGGGTTGGCCGCGCGGGGACGAGGACGAGACAGGCGCTCGCGTGAGGCCGCTCGCTCCCTCTCCCGCGTGGACGCTTGTAACCCCCTACTGCAAGCGCACCCGACCTGGGCGCGGGACGAACACGAAGGCCGCGGGATTTCCACCTCTCTCACGCCCGTCTCCGGCCACCTTTCTCCCCCCTTCGCGCTCGGCCTCGCGCCGACCCATCTGGGCTGGGGCACGCGGCGACATTCACTCGTCGGCCCAGGGACCCCCCGGTCTCGAAACGCCGACAGTTGGCGCGCCAGGTAGGGGCCTGCTGCGTGTTGACGAACAGCTTCCCGTCAAGCTCCAGATGGGCAGTCTCCAGCAACCTCTCCAGCCCGGGACGGTGCTCCGTTTCGGGAGTCTTGAGTTCATGTCCCTCGACGGCAGCTACGACATGATACTCCTTCCCCCGCCGTGCGACAGCGACAATGGCGGCCGACAGCCCGCCCGCCGGCGGCGGAATCGACGACGTCTTCCCCGCGTGGTGGAAGAACAACCTTCGAGCTCACCCCGTCCTCTCCCCCGCCGACGGAGGAGGAGGCGGGGCAACCAAGGCCAAGCAGGAGGCAGCGCCTCGTCAGCTGTCGAGCGAGCCGACAGCGCCGGCACCTCAACAGGGGGTGCGTCGGGCATCGACCTCGCGTTTGAGACGAAGACGAGCGCCATCTCCCCACAACGCGCCGATTCCAAGCAAACGGATGACGCCAGCACACTCGCGAAAGGCTTGCTGGGCGTCACCCTCGTACCAGAGACAGCGGTGCAGTCAGTCCCTGACGTGATGTCATCACCGCCCGTCGACCAAGAGGTAACGACCGATTCTCATCTCACGCCCCTTGGATTCAGCCTCGACCCGCCAAGCGACTTCGCTTTGGCGGGCGCCCTCATAGAGGCGAGTCCAAACCCTCTGGGGTTTCGTGTGCGGTCACCCTAGGACCGGCTGACGGACGTCTCGACCTACGGGCCCTCGGGGTCCAAGGAAGATGACGAGCCCGACTTCTGTTGGGATTTCTCTAGACTTGGCAACCCCAGTGCCATGCGGGACTTCATGACCGCATGCGACTACTGCCTTTCCGACTGTTCCGACGGTAGCCACAGCCTCGGCGACGAGGACTGCGGCCCGAGTCGCGAATGTTTCCACGTCGATCTAGGGGATCCGTCCGAAGGCAACCATCTTGGTATGCCGGAGAACGGTGACCTCCCTAGGCCTGTGCCTCATGTTGACATCCTACGGGAGCTAGCAGTGGTCACCGTTCAGGCGGGGGGTCATGACCCACAGCTCGAGCAAATCCGCGGGGTGCCGGCCAGGCTCGACGAGGGAGCAGGAGCACTTGAGCCGATCCGTCGGGACGTCGGGCAGGAATGGGCGGGCCAACCTCCGGCCGGGGAAATGCGTCATCTACCCCAGGGCTTCCAGCATCGCATCGCCGACGATGCCAGGATGAGGCCGCCGCCCGCTTCCAGTGGAGTCGGCCAGAACCTGGCTGCAGCGACAATGCTCCTTCGCGCGATGCCAGAGCCATCAACCACCAAGGGGCGGCGAATCCAGGGAGAGCTCAAGAATCTCTTGGAAGGCGCCGCGGTCCGACGGGCCGAGAGCTCCGCCTCCCGAAGGCAGGGGTACCCCTCGGAACATCATGCCGCGACTTCCCGATTCATGCGGGAAGCCTCGGTCCACACCGGACGCACGCGCAACACAGCGCCTGCGGCCCCGGGTCGCCTCGGCAACGAGCACCATCACCGCGACCGTCGGGCCCACCTCGATGAGAGGGTGCGCCAAGGCTACCACCCCAGGCGTGGGGGACGCTACGACAGCGGGGAGGATCGGAGTCCCTCGCCCGAACCACCCGGTCCGCAGGCCTTCAGCCGTGCCATACGACGGGCGCCGTTCCCGACCCGGTTCCGACCCCCGAATACCATCACAAAGTACTCGGGGGAGACGAGACCGGAGCTGTGGCTCGCGGACTACCGGCTGGCCTGCCAACTGGGTGGAACGGACGATGACAACCTCATCATCCGCAACCTCCCCCTGTTCCTCTCCGACACCGCTCGCGCCTGGTTGGAGCACCTGCCTCCGGGGCAGATCTCCAACTGGGACGACCTGGTCCAAGCCTTTGCCGGTAATTTCCAGGGCACGTACGTGCGCCCTGGGAATTCCTGGGACCTCCGAAGCTGCCGACAGTAGCCGGGAGAGTCTCTCCGGGACTACATCCGGCGATTCTCGAAGCAGCGCACCGAGCTGCCCAACATCACCGACTCGGATGTCATCGGCGCGTTCCTCGCCGACACCACCTGCCGCGACCTGGTGAGCAAGCTGGGTCGCAAGACCCCCACCAGGGCGAGCGAGCTGATGGACATCGCCACCAAGTTCGCCTCTGGCCAGGAGGCGGTCGAGGCTATCTTCCGGAAGGACAAGCAGCCCCAGGGCCGCCCACGGGAAGATGCCCCCGAGGCGTCAACTCAGCGTGGCGCCAAGAAGAAGGGCAAGAAGAAGTCGCAAGCGAAACGCGACGCCGCCGCCGCGGATCTTGTCGCCGCCGCCGAGTACAAGAACCCTCGAGGTGCCAACCTCTTCGACAAGATGCTCAAGGAGCCGTGCCCCTATCATCAGGGGCCCGTCAAGCACACCCTTGAGGAGTGCGCTATGCTTCGGCGCCACTTCCACAGGGCCGGGCCACCCGCGGAGGGTGACAGGGCTCACGACGACGACAAGAAGGAAGATCACCAGGCAGGAGAGTTCCCCGAGGTCCGCGACTGCTTCATGATCTACGGTGGGCAAGCGGCGAACGCCTCGGCTCGGCACCGCAAGCAAGAGCGTCGGGAGGTCTGTTCGGTGAAGGTGGCGGCGCCAGTCTACCTAGACTGGTCCGACAAGCCCATCACCTTCGACCAAGCCGACCACCCCGACCACGTGCCGAGCCCGGGAAAATACCCGCTCGTCGTCGACCCCGTCGTCGGCGACGTCAGGCTCACCAAGGTCCTCATGGACGGAGGCAGCAGCCTCAACATCATCTACGCCGAGACCCTCGGGCTCCTGCGTGTCGATCTGTCCTCGGTCCGGGCAGGCGCTGCGCCTTTCCACGGGATCATCCCCGGGAAGCGCGTTCAGCCCCTCGGACAACTCGACCTTCCCGTCTGCTTCGGAACACCCTCCAACTTCCGAAGGGAGACCCTGACGTTCGAGGTGGTCGGGTTCCGAGGAACCTACCACGCGGTACTGAGAAGGCCATGCTACGCGAAGTTCATGGCCGTCCCCAACTACACCTACCTCAAGCTCAAGATGCCGGGCCCCAACGGGGTCATCACCGTCGACCCCACGTACCGACATGAGTTCGAATATGATGTCGAGTGCGTGGAGTACGCCGAGGCCCTCGCCGAGTCCGAGGCTCTCATCGCCGACCTGGAAAGCCTCTCCAAGGAGGTGCCAGACGTGAAGCGTCACGCCGGCAACTTCGAGCCAGCGGAGACGGTTAAGTCCGTCCCCCTCGACCCCAGCAGCGACGCCTCCAAGTAGATCCGGATCAGCTCCGAGCTCGATCCCAAATAGGAAGCAGTGCTCGTCGACTTTCTCCGCGCGAATGCCGACGTCTTCGCGTGGAGTCCCTCGGACATGCCCGGCATACCGAGGGATGTCGCCGAGCACTCGCTGGACATCCGAGCCGGAGCCCGACCCGTCAAGCAGCCTCTGCGCCGATTCGACGAAGAGAAGCGCAGAGCCATAGGCGAGGAGATCCACAAGCTAATGGCGGCAGGGTTCATCAAAGAGGTATTCCATCCCGAGTGGCTTGCCAACCCTGTGCTTGTGAGAAAGAAAGGAGGGAAATGGGGGATGTGTGTAGACTACACTGGTCTAAACAAAGCATGTCCGAAGGTTCCCTACCCTCTGCCTCGCATCGATCAAATCGTGGATTCCACTGCTGGGTGCGAAACTCTGTCTTTCCTCGATGCCTACTCAGGGTATCACCAAATCAGGATGAAAGAGTTCGACCAGCTCGCGACTTCTTTCATCACACCCTTCGGCATGTACTGCTATGTCACCATGTCGTTCGGCTTGAGGAATGCCGGTGTGACGTACCAGCGGTGCATGAACCATGTGTTCGGCGAACACATTGGCCGGACGGTCGAGGCTTACGTCGATGACATCGTAGTCAAGACGAGGAAAGCCCCCGGAAGCTTTCTCCCGAGACCTGCATCAACCCTCCGTCAAGATCGACGACACGCCTGAGCCCGAGGCGCCCTCGGCCCAGCCCGAGGTACCCTTGGCTCAGTCCGAGGTACCCACGGTTCGACCCGAGGTGCCCTCGGCCCCCGAGGGTGAGGCACTGCGCGTCGAGGAGGAGCGAAGCGGGGTCACGCCTAATTGAAACTGGCAGACCCCGTAACTGCAATATCTCCACCGAGGAGAGCTACCCCTCGACCGAGCCAAAGCTCGGCGGTTGGCGCGGCGCGCCAAGTCGTTCGTCTTGCTGGAAGATGGGAAGGAGCTCCACCACCGCAGCCCCTCAGGCTTCCTCCAGTGATGCATTTCCATCGCCAAAGGCCAGGAGCTCCTACGAGAGGTACCCTCGGGGGCTTGCGACCATCGCGCAGCACCCCGAGCCCTCGTTGGAGACGCCTTCCGACAAGGTTTCTAATGGCCAACGGCGGTAGCCGACGCCACTCGAATTGTCCAACCCCGCGAAGGACGTCAGTTCTACGCAAGGCAGACCCACCCCTTGCGGAAGACACCCGGGGGCTACACGCACCCCTGGGAAAAAGTTCTGAAGCCCGGAACAAACAAACTGGCCAACAGTCAAGGCAAGGTCTGCACCAACACTTGGAACGTCTAACAGCTATGTCGCCTCTACCCTTAAGATGCTTTCAAGTTGTTCATATACCTCGCTCCCACGCAAGTTTTGGTCATCAAGGAAGGGTCAGCCTTGCCTCGGCAGAGCCCGACCCTCCCTCGAGGGCTAAAAGGGGGGAACCCTCCCCCCCTCTGCGTCAAAATTTTCAATCGAAAAGGCTTTTGTGTTCCCCTGGCTATGTCGGAAGCAGGACCCCAAGGAGCGAATGCGGGTGCATTTAAGTGGCAAGGCTGACTGAGCCGAGGGACTCCTACGCCTCTGGGTTACGGACACCTCACTCGTCGCCCACCACGAAAAGTGACTCCTACTTGGGGAAGCCACCCTGCTACTGACGGGCGGAGCCGGACACGCAAAATGAAAGGAAAAGGGGCATGGCTTTATGCAACGATAATAAAGTGTTCAGGCCTCAGCGGCCGCAAGAAGACACACGTGCATCCAACAGAAACAGCTCCGACAGAGTTAGGAGTCGCCCGGGGAAGGGGCCGCGCCTTCGGCTTCGTCCCCGCCCTCGGCGAAGTCCATCCCGGCTTCGGACGACGGCGCAGGCGGGAGGATCTCCGCCTCGAAGGTGGTCGCCAGCACTGCGCTCGGACCCGCGGCGGCCGCGTCGAGCCTCTGGACTTCTGCCAGGGCGGCTTCATCTTCGTCAGGAAGGCAATACCCCTCGTTGACCCGCTCCAGGTCCACGACGTAGTGGGAAGCGAGCATGGCGAAGGCCCGCCTGACGCCGTGGTGTAGCGCCTCGCGGAGTCTGCCACGCACATGATCGCCCAAGGCCTGTAGGCGACTTTGAGGGGAGCTTCCCGAGGGGACGTCGCCGAAGCCAAGGACCCGGCAGAAGTCCAAGACGGCCTCGGACATGGCCGCATGGTCGGCCTCCCTCTGCTCGGCCGCCTCGGCAAGCGCCTTGGCGGACTCATCGAGGGCGGACTCGAGCTCTGCGGACAGCCAGAACGGAAGATCTCAAGCGCAAGCGGAGGAAACAAGCTGAAACGAAAACCGAAAATGGCCAGGGCGTACCTCCGGCTCGGGCACGCTGCTCCGAGGCTGCGACCTGGGCTACGGCTAGGTCGGCTGCAAGGGCTCCAGCCCGGCTTTAAGCCTCGGCAGCCCGGCCCCAAAATTGGTCTCGCTCACTGGCGACCTGGTCGAACTCCGACTGCTGTCGTCACACCTCTGCTCGTGCCGCTGTCGCCTCTGCGCGTGCCGCCGCCGCCTCGGCTCTCAGATCGGTGCATAGCAACCGAAGGTCCGCCACCTCGGCGCCCTGCTGAGAGAGGCGTGCAGTAGCCCCGGCGAGCGAGGTCCTCAGGGATCGCAGCGAGCCCCAGACGTCGACCTCGTGGCGGATGAACGACGACTTGGCGGCGCTCAGATCCGTCAGATCCTGAGGGAAGGAAGCAGGGCGTCACAAAAAGCGCCTTGGTCACAAAAAAAGGTATGCCCGAAACCATCACCTGGAGGATTTTGGGGACGTCCCTGCAGAAAACCTCCAGCGACGACCGGAGCGACCCCACCGTTGCCTCGGCACACTCGCGGAGCTCATCCCAAGACTGCTCCTCCCGTTCATCGTCGAGAACGAAGAAGGGATCTGAGGCCTCACGGGTCCGGAACCGGAGCAACTGGCGACGACCCTCGGAGCTCCGCCGCACAGCGACAAGGCTGCCGCTCGGCAGGACAGATCGCGTTTCCGCGCCCCCCTCCTCCGAGGCACCGAGCGCCGACGCCTCGGCCATCTCAGCGTTGGCAGCAACAGGTCGCCCCCCGACTGGGACGACAACGGCTTCAGTAACAACAGGTGCCAGCACCGCCGGCACGTCCGGTGGGGCCGGGGCCACGTCCGCATCAGCCGCCTCCTCTAGCACGATGGCCGCCTCGGCAGAAGAGCCGGCCTCGGGAACTCACTCCACGTCGACTGGTGCCGCCTGAGCCCCCTGCTGTGGAGCGCCTTGCGAGAAGGCCAGCTGAATGGCAAGGCCCGGAGCGGCGTCGGCTGCGGAAGCCGATGCCGTCTTAAGGGCCTTTCGGGGAGCCAGATCGGTCAGGCCATGGCTTCGCTTGCTGAGGAGGAAAGAAAAATCGCGGTCGGGACATACAAATGAAAAGCCAGGACGAAGATGTTCCAAGATACTTACCCGCTACGGGCCATGATCAACCGTGTCTGAGGGGAGGTCTCTCGGATCTCGACCCCCGAAGGCGCCGCCGAGGTCCGCCCTGCCGGCAGCTTCGACACCACCCTGGCTTTAGGCGCCTTGGACGCCCGGGAGACGGATTGCCCAGGCACTGCCGCGGCGACCTGAGGGTCACTCTCCTGCGCTGCCGGCGTGGGCGACGGCTCTCGGGGAACAGACGCCTCGGCCTGACTCCCCGAGGTCACCTCAACTCCCCCGGCCGAGGGGTCAAGTACCCTCTTGGTCTGCCCCCGCTCTTCGGGCCGGGACCTCGGTGTCCCGACTCCGGGGACTGACGGTGCTAGCCCACTCGGGGGTTGGCTCAACGACTCCTGGCCTAGCCTCAAACCTGGGCTGAAGCCGAGGCGGGCAGCCATGTCGTCATCCTCGTCATCATCTTCATCATCGTCGTCGTCGTCAGGCGTTTCCGGCGACGGCTCCCTCGGGCCCTCTCCTGCCGACGACGGAGCTTTTCCAAGGCGTCTCGGGCCCGCATCCGCTCACGGGCCCGGGCCTTCTTCGCGTCCTTCTTCTTCTTCTTCTCCTCCGCGGCAACCCGCCGCGCTGCTCGGTCCACCGCATCCTCCGGGACCCGTGGCAGGGAAGGCTTGTGCCACCCTACCTCTTGGAGACAGATGGAAATCCCGACCGTAAGAATCAAGGGCAACCCGGCGGAAGGAGAAGGAGGGAGCGGACACTCACCAGGGTCACGCACCCTTGGTCGGGGCACATTAAGGGCTGGGAGAAGGCGCTGGTGTCTGGTTTTCCCAACGCGACGGCCACCCGCCCGTGGAGAACGTCAAAGGGAAGAGGATCCGAGGACATCCGCGAGCCCTCCAAGTCAGCCTCCGGCGTCATCTCCCAAAGCGGCAACCGTCGCTCCGCCAAGGGAAGCACCCTCCGGCGGTGGATGGCGGCAATCACTCCCGCGGCGGTGAGTCCCCCTTTCTGCAACGCCTCCAAGGCCTTGAGAAGGGGCTCGAGGTTCTTCTGTCTTTCGTGCGGGGTCCCGCGACGGTGACCACTCGCTGGGAAAACGACGGGAACAGCTCGCCGTCATTCCTGAGGTAGAACCACCGGCGCTGCCACCCTTTATTCGAGGACGCAAGGATGGCGGGAATGTACAGCAACGCTCGCGACTGCCTCAGCTGGAGGATACAGTCGCCGGCCCGCACTGCCGCGCGGACCTTTCTCTCCCCCGTCGGCGAAGCAAAAAGCTCCGCGGAGAAGAGATGAGTCCACAAGTCCCAGTGGGGGGCGATCCCCAAATACCCTTCGCACACCGCTACGAAGATGGCGGCTTGCGAGATGGAGTTGGGGCTGAGGTTGTGCAACTCCACCCCATAGTGGTGCAGGATCGCCCGCATAAAGCTGCTCGCCGGCACACCGAATCCCCGCTCATGAAAGGAGACAAAGCTCACGACGTACCCCGGCGACGGGGACGGAGCGGCTCCGCTCGCAGGGGGAATCCACTCCGGCCGCCTCTCATCAGAGAGAGGGCGAAGTAAACCCTCAGCAACAAGATCCTCCAGATCACCCGCCGTGACCGTGGAGAAAGGCCATGGATCGCGCGGTGGGATGATGGTCACCCGGTCGGCCATCACCGAGCAAAAGGGGTGGCGACGGAAAAAACTGGGGAAGCGGTTTCCTTTTCTCTGGCTAAACCTCTCGGGTTGCGAAAACCTAAGGGGGAGGCGAGAAGCGGAGCAAAGAACCGTCGCCAGACCCTCCTCCGAGTATATAAAGGCCAAGACGAGACCCGTTCAACGTTTCGTCCGGACCCACCGCGGGATTAAAAAAACCCAAGGCGAAACGGCCGTTCCTCGAACGGCTCGCGCACGCGCAACGGCCGCCCCGCGAACCGCACGCCCCATCGCATTAACTCCGCGGCGGGAAAGGCGGCGCCTCTGGCGGGGGAAGCAAGCAACGCTTCGCCTTCGCCATAATGACCGCGTCAAAAAAGGTACGCTGCGCCGTTCAATTTCGTATCCTTTTCCTTTTCCTCTTTCTCTCTCTTACAACAGGGACCGGGAAAGGGGGATACCCCGAAAAGGATCCTTCTCCGTGAAGGAACCAGGCTCCGAGCCTCCCTACTGATCAGAGGTTCGAAGGCTGGCCCCTCGGAAGGGTTCAACAGCCGCCTCAGAGCGCGTGGGCTCCACACCCACTACTGGTCAGAGGTTCGAAGGCCGGCCCCTCGGAAGGGTTCAACGACCGCCTCAGGCTACTCGGGCTCCGCGCCCACTACTGATCAGGGGTTCGAAGGCTGGCCCTCGAAGGGTTCACAGCCGCCTCAGACACAGAGCGAGGGATGACCATGGGTACGTTCGATACATAACCAAGGCTCGGGCTGCGCTCCCGAGGTACCCTAGGACATTTCCGAGACCAGCGGGAACGATCTTGTAACGGAATCCCATCAGAGGGAGGCATCGAGCCCTCGGACCCCGTCGACAGGGGACCGGGTCCGGCAGATCACCCGCATGTACTTTTGGGCGCGCCTCTGGGCCTCTAGCCGACCCCTAGCAAATGGGGCACGGACGTCCGCTCGGATTACCCGCCAGCAGCTCACCGGAGACACCATGTTCGGCGCCCACCGAGGGCAACATGGCGCTTTCCCCCCTCCTCCTTGCGGAAAGGCGACACAGGGGCGTATGTAAAAAAGTTGAGTCTGTCCCTGATCGTCCCCTCGCCCTGTGCAGAGGCTCGGGGCCTGCTCTCGCAAACCCGGCTCCGGCCAAACCGTTGACAGCGTCAACATACCAGCCCGAGAACTTGGAACCCGACCGTGCACCCGGGCTACGGCCAGCTCGCATGAGGGAACGACCAGACCAGCCGAAGCATTACGCAAGGCATTAAGACCTCGGAGGAGTCAAACCACTCCTCCGAGGCCTCAGGGGCTACACCCGGCGGGTGCGCTCGCGCGCACCCACCGGAACGAAACGCAACCGAGAAAGGCTGGTCCCCTTACAAAAAAGTGCGACTAAAGCCTCCAAGCGAGTGTTAACACTCCCTTCGAGGCTCGGGGGCTACTGTCGGGGACCATAATTAGGGGTACCCTCAAGTCTCCTAATTCTCAGCTGGTAACCCCCATCAGCATAAAGCTGCAAAGGCCTGATGGGTGCGATTAAGTCAGGGATCGGTCCATTCGAGGGACTCGATCACGCCTCGCCTGAGCCTAGCCTCGGACAAGGGCAGCCGACCCCGGGGGATCTCCGTCTCGCCCGAGGCCCCCCTCCAGCGACGAACATATTTCCGGCTCGCCCGAGGCCCTGTCTTCGCCAAGAAGCAACCCTGACTAAATCGCCGCGCCGATCGACCAAATCGCAGAAGCATTTAATGCAAAGGTGGCCTGACACCTCTATCCTGACGCGCGCCCTTCAGTCGACAGAGCCGAAGTGACCGCCGTCACTTCGCCGCTCCACTGACCGGCCTGACAGAAAGACAGCGCCGCCTGCGCCGCACCGACTGCAGTGCCACTTGACAGAGTGAGGCTGACAGGCAGTCAGGACTGGCCTCCGGCACCATAGGAAACTCCGCTCCGCCCGACCTAGGGTTCGGACTCGGGCTAAGCCCCGGAAGACGGCGAACTCCGCTCCGCCCGACCCAGGGCTCGGACTCGGGCTAAGCCCCGGAAGACGATGAACTCCGCTCCGCCCGACCCAGGGCTCGGACTCGGGCTAAGCCCCGGAAGACGGCGAACTCCGCTCCGCCCGACCCAGGGCTCAGACTCGGGCTAAGCCCCGGAAGACGACGAACTCCGCCCCGCCCGACCCAGGGCTCGGACTCGGGCTAAGCCCCGGAAGACGGCGAACTCCGCTCCGCCCGACCCAGGGCTCGGACTAGGGCTCAGCCCCAGAAGACGACGAACTCTGCTTCGCCCGACCCCAGGGCTCGGACTCAGCCCTGGCCTCAGCCGACGGTCTCCGCCTCGCCCGACCCAGGGGCTCGGACTCGACCACGGCCACGGAAGACAGACTCGACCTCGACCTCGGAGGAGCCTCCACATCGCCCAACCTAGGGCGCAGACCAGCCACGTCAACAGGAGGCGCCATCATCACCCTACCCCAAGCTGACTCAGGCTACGGGGAACAAGACCGGCGTCCCATCTAGCTCGCTCCGCCAGATAGGCAATGATGGCGCCCCGCACGCTCTCTGACGACGGCAGCTCTCCGCCCCCTTACGGAAGCAAGAGGACGTCAGCAAGGACTCGACAGCTCCGACAGCTGTCCTTCCTCCAGGCTCCAGCGCTCCTCCGACGACCACGACACCACCCGAACCGGGCGCCAAAACCTCTCCGGCCGCCACGATGGCGTGTACTTAGGGCGCTAGCTCTCCTCCGCTAGACACGTAGCACTCTGCTACACCCCCCATTGTACACCGGGATCCTCTCCTTGCGCCTATAAAAGGAAGGACCAGGACCCTCTTAGAGAGGGTTGGCCACGCGGGGACGAGGACAAGACAGGCGCTCGCGTGAGGCCGCTCGCTCCCTCTCCCACGTGGACGCTTGTAACCCCCTACTGCAAGCGCACCCGACCTGGGCGCCGGACGAACACGAAGGCCGCGGGATTTCCACCTCTCTCACGCCCGTCTCCGGCCACCTTTCTCCCCCCTTCGCGCTCGGCCTCGCGCCGACCCATCTGGGCTGGGGCACGCGGCGACATTCACTCGTCGGCCCAGGGACCCCCCGGTCTCGAAACGCCGACAAGTACAAAGTCAGGCACCTCTTACGGTGGCCAAAAACAGGAATACATAAAAAAATCCACACACATTCTAGCAAGCTAAACTCTACTCAAGACCAGAGATTGGGGTTGTTAGCGGTCAAGATTTTTAGCCCCCAACTTACTCCCTCTCCTCCTCGGCTAGTTTAATAATGGCCTCCAAGTTAGGACTAATTTTATCAAAGATGCAGCGGTTCCGGTGGTTCCAAAGGATGCAGAACCCTAAAATAATTAGGGAATTGAAGCCCTTTTTGGCCGCACCAAGCAGCTGACCACTAGCTCTTTCCCATAAAGCTCTTCAATCATTCTAAAATTAGGTAAATCATAAATGCTCCACAAAGTGGAAACAACCTACTATTTGGAGAAAATTTCTAATTGGATTACAAGTTACAACACCTGTATTTGCTAGCGGAGAGAGTGCATAAAAGTGTTCCATGGGCTGGCCACCGTAAGACGCTGCATAAAGGCAGGCACGTCGACTGCCCAGTGTAGCAGGGCCGACGGCACATGGCCTCCAAAATTTTAAGTTTTCTAGTAGCATAGCAAGAATTATTTGATGTTTTACAAAATAAGCTGAAAAATCTTAGCTTTAGAATAGATAAAATAAGAGGACAAGAATATCACAATAGATCAAATATGAAAGAGCGTAATTTAGATTACTTTTATCTCTACACACTATGAGTTATAGGGTCTATTTTTATGTTTTGCACCGGGGCCCAAAATAGTGACCTGCATAAAGGTTTCCATAGTATGGGTCAGTATTTGGATAATCGTATGCGTATTGACCATGCCAGACACAAATTGTGAAATTAGAAAACATAGGTTGCACCAAACTCATTTTTAGCAAGAAGGGTCATTGGTGGTAGACCTCGTTTAAAAAAAATCAAAGAAGAAGCGAGTTAGATTTGGCTGGTGCAAAGTTTTCGAGCTCCTTGATGGCTTGATGGATTGCGGTTTTCGTACGCCTAGTTTCGTTTCCTATGTGCCCGTGCGTTGCCACGAGCGTAAATTAGATTAGGTGTGAGGTATGGATTGACCTAATCCGATCACGGGCACATACCTAGGTGGGAAGGGGGCGCTTAGGCTCTAAATATAATTATTATTTATTTTTAAATACTAAGTTATGTGTGGTCTGATGGTTAGCTATAAATTTTTAAAGCAAAGAACGTGGGTACGAGTGCTCACTCGGCACTATTTTTTGCGCGCGGACGCTGGACGTGCGGCGGGCTCAGAGTGTTAGCGCTTAAGGTGATACTATGGTAGTATCATATGCCCATATTAGGTTTTTAATATCTCTACTAATCCTTAAGGGACAACGGAGGGCGTCCACCAGCGAATCCATGCCCCCGCCCGCGATGTTTTAGCCACCGCGCGCGTCTTCCCCTACACCCGCGCGCCGTCCGCGCACAATCCCGTCCGCGCGCGTCTTCTCTCCCCCAACTCCCGCGCGCCGTGATGACCGCCGCCAGCGCAGGCCACACCGCCACCCATCCCACGGCGCGCGTCTTCATCCCGCGCGCGTCGCTCGCGCCGCGCGCAATCCCGCCCGCGCGCCGTGATGCCCGCCCCACCACCCCGCCCACCATCCCGGCGAGGAGAACATCCCGCGCGCGGCGCCCGCGCCAGGCACCCTGCCCCACCACCCCGCCCGCGCGAGCCCCCCCGCCCGCCATCCCCGGCCACCCCGCCCTGGCCCGCCATCCCCGGCGAGGACAGCATCCCGCGTGCGTCGCCCGCGCCAGGCACCCCGCCTCCCACCCCCCTCCCCCGACGCGCCGTGATGACCGCCGTGGGGTATCCCGCCCACAGCAAACCGCGACGGATTACATGAAATGGAAGGCGAGATTCGCGGACTAATCTGACAGCGACGACATTTCTAGAGCCCCTTACTCGCCGTACAAGAATGCTATTAAAAGGATGGACAGAGGTACCGTCTGCAACCCATCCCCACTCTCCTCAGATTCACCGATTCAATCACCCTCATCCATCTTATTGTGTTTTAATTCGTGCCGGTATTGCAGTCTGTAGATCTTGGTTGCATCTGTTTATTGGCTAGGTATTTCACCCTCATCCTTGCATCTGCTTCAAGGTTGCATCTGTTTATTTCAGGTAGGATGCTCTCGCATGAACTTGTGAACAACATTCTTGGAGTGACTGAGTAAGCTTGGCGAACTTCCCTGACCAATCAAAGGTACAATTTTTCCACTTCCTAATAATATTGCTGGCTACATATTTTTACATCTTCTCATCATGCACAATATTATTTGGGTTTGCATGGTGCACTGAACTGGGTTGTGCTGCAGATTGTGTTGAGAGTGTGACAATGAATTTTAGTGTTCATGTTAATTCAGTGTCTATGTGTGTATTAACATAGACACTGAATTTTAGAGTGCCTAATAATATTGCCTTCACTGAATTTTAGTGTTCATGTGGATTCAGTGTCTATGTTAATTCAGTTTTGTGTGCTGTCTAGAGCTTGGGACCAATTACAACCAAGGTTTGGTTAATTCTGTCATGCACAAATCTTTGTAATTTTGTCTTGTGCCTCTTGGTCTATTTGTTTATACATTGTTCTGTGCTATATAAGACATAGACATGAGCACCATTTCCTTACTTAATTGAATTGTTTATTATTCATGTTAGTTTTGATTGTTCATACTCATGTTCTCCCTGTAGAAAGCTTAATTTGTCGAAAATGTAATGATGTGCCCAACCTACTAATCAAGCTCAATAGACCAAATCACATGTCTATCTTTGGGTTCATTTGGCTTCAATCAAAGATGTTATATTGATCTTGCAAGTAGCATGTCCATATGGGAAATTCCTTCAGTAACGTGGATAGTTGCAACAACCCATGGGATTTCTGCCCCTGTTTTGCACCAGCTTTTGTTATCCTTTTCAATGCTAACAATTATCCAAAGGGTCTATGCTTTGTGGTGCTTTGTGGGTTAGATGTAAGATGATTTATATAACTCTCATGTACCACATGGTTTTGTAATATAATGATAATATCATGCTTTTACAAATTCAATGTTGTCCTTTTGACAGTGTAAATAGTAAAATGGATGCTGACCCCTCCATATGATTTGGCAGCAATGTTTCGATTTTTTTTATTATGTGATTATTTTCCTTGTACGCACCGCTTTGGGATGCTGTCCTTTTGAAAGGCCTCTTTTTACTAGAGTTTAGTTTTTGGTCCCTGACGCTGATTAGTTATTCAGTTTACTTTATAATATCATGCTTTTTACAAATTCAAAAAAAACTTCAAGTCTTCTCCATGGCACAGTTCTATCCAGCTATCGAAACTAATATAAAGATAACTGCCAAAGTGGCATTGTTGACCCCTCCATATGATTTCCACTGTTACTATTTTAGTATATGATCAGTAAGTTAGAAAATGGATGATCAAAAGGTTGGAATGTTCATTACTTTTGTTTGATCACTTTTGTATCTTCTTTGTAAATGGATGATCATTACTTTTGTTTGATCACTTTTGTATCTTCTTCGTAACACCTTCTTCTATAGCTATGCTTTTCTTTGATCACTTTTGTTCCTTACACAGCGTGATCCGACCCAGAGGAGATTGCGAAGGCCTTAGAAATCAGCGGCGAGCGCAGCCTCATCGACAACTTCTTCTCCTACCACGTGTAATAATCACGGTACACAAGTTTGAGTCCATTTTTTGCACAAGATTGGACTGTTCATTTGGTTACATTATTGATTCAAACCTAAAATGCATTGTTATGTTTATGCTTTGTATTTTTATTATGAAGTTGTGATTTATTTCAGTTGCATGGTTTTGGTTTATTCATTATTAAGAAACCATATTTCTCGTCAGTTTAAATGTTTAATGTAGTGTTGAGTGACTGTTACTTGTAGCTGATAGTTTTGGGTGAGTGCCACTTCAGTTTGTGTCATATTTTGGTGACCGTTTTCTTTGATCAGTTTTGTTCCTTACACAGCGTGATCCGGCCCAGAGGAGATTCCGAAGGTCTTGGAAATCAGCGGCGAGCGCAACCTCATCGACAACTTCTCCTACCACGTGTAATAATCACGGTACACAAGTTTGATTCAAACCTAAAATGCATTGTTATGTTTATGCTTTGTATTTTTATTATGAAGTTTTGATTTATTTCCGTTGCATGGTTTTGATTTATTTCATGATTAAGAAAGCATATTTCATGTTATAAACCTCAAATCTATGTTTTTTTGGTTTATTTTTCTACTTTGTTTCATACTTCCTTCAAATGTGGAGATTTACATGGCTTTTTTTATATTTTGATTTATTTCAAACATATTTGTAACTATGATCAATACTGTAAGATCAATGGCACCATCTACACTTAACCAACATAGGTCGGTTGCAGCCCTACATCACGTCCCTACAAAGTTTCCGTAAGTACACATTTCACTTTCGCATATATATATGCGTGGACAAAAGAAGCTAAACTCACTTTTAATGTAGTTTCGTGTTATTTGATGACGTTGAGAGCGATGACTTACCAAAATTTAAGAGTATCGTAGCCAGAATCGTTGTTAAGTTCCCTAGACGTCATGACAGCCAACATTTTATTCTACAAGACATCACTGTAAGTCACTGGGTCAAACATTAAAACAAAAATAAATGACGTCAATGTATTTCTCTTACTCATACGACGTGCATTCTGAAATGACTAGGGGTCAAAAATAGAAGCAATTTCATACCGCGATAATGTCCAAAGATTTGACACCTTACTCCAACAAGGATCTACATATACATTATATGGAGTGGCGTTCTATGTAAGCTGGGGGCCGTATCTATTTCGGAATTTCGGACATAGGCTAGAATTGACCTTGGCATCTCGGACTGTTGTGGAACCATTCCACTTGCCAATTCAGTTCCCGTCTTATCCAAAACATCTTATGCCATTTCATGAGGTCCTCCAACAACCTCATAAGAGGTTTATAGGTATGTGCCCGTCTTTCTATATGGAGTATACTTATACCGCACTAAACCATAAAAAAATTTAATCCCTCATATATGAATGTCTCAGATGTAATAGGAATTGTCATTCATTTGGCGCCGTTAGAGCACATCGGTGGAAGGCCGTACAGAGAGGCCATACTAATGGATTCCAGGTCATTAATTTATAACTACAATCTTTTTTAAACTGCAGACGTGTTATATTTTATTCAAACAATACAAGCTTTATTTATAGGTGGGATATAATCGTCGTGGGTATATGGCCTGAACTGTTGCAAAGAAATGCTCTACGGTGGGTGTTAGCTAGAGAAAACAAGAGCATAATTATCGGAACTATGCTGCGTCGTAACAAGCTACACAGTAAATTATATTATATTATCCTTAAACATCTTGTTGGAGTAAACTCAATGACCTTCTTTAGTAACTAAGTCTACTACTATAACAATAGGATGCTTGCAAACCTCGGACCATAGCACTGTTGAATTCGATCCAGATCATCACACCACACAACGGTTGCAGAGTGAGTGTTTCTTGCAATAATTTAGAAATTGTAATTAAGTAATCATGTTATTACATATCATTTACTAAATTGCAGCAATTCGGCGCTCCATGATCCAAAATCCGAGGAGTGCTTTAATCAACAATTATCTAGAGAGGAGACGTGCTTATCTGGCAACAGTGGTTCTGGATGTGTAGTGTGATAGCTTGTTACATTATAGGATTTGAAGTTATGTATCAACTAAAGATGGTCACAATTATTTGTATTTCGCCGCTTATGTATTACAAACCGGCTCTTTGCTCTGTTGAATTCGATACGTATAATGTTATCAAACCATCGCAGTCAGAAATAAATTCTGTTATCATTCCTTGTAAGATCTCAAAAAACAGCAATAAAGCATGAGCATGACCAGGCAACTTTCACTATACATGTCATATTTTGAATGGAAGTGGTTCAGAGTTATGTCCTTGCTTCAGTTTTAAGAGAAGTTCTATTTGTATGCATGAGTTGGCTTCGAAATTGTGAGTAAGCACTATTTAATCATATTTTCGAAACCATACTACTACTAAATATTAGAAATTATTACCTTAGAAGGAGATGTTGTATCAGAAATGGATGCCCTTTTTTTGTTCCTTAAAAACTTCCTATCAGAGTTGGAGCTTGAAATGGAAGATGAGTAAGGCTGCTAGAGATAGACTGCGCTAATCAAATTAATCCTGTTATAATTAATCCTCGATTCGGCCTACAATGCCTTCTTGGCTGCGCTGCCCGCTGCTGGTATGTAACCGGGCAAGGATCTACCAGCTTGATTTTTATTTGGTTGGTTCGGTCTATTATTATGCTTTTGACATTGGAGCACTACTCTCCACTACTGTAGTACTATAGATATCTGTAATTTCGGTACTGCTATTTGTTGTCAATAAGAAAGTTTTGTTTTCCTTTGTATACAGTAAATATTTTCTTCTTTGGGTTACAAACAATATAAATGAAGAAGAATGGCATAGTTGACAACTTGGGGTGTTCTTTGAGTGGTTGAAGCTCATTTGATTTGGGAATTAGCTGTTCATAAACAGTGGGCACATTATGCTCACTACCTTGTACTTCACTTGCTAATAATCATGTGCAACAGCTACCACCTTATCTATTATTCAATTGTATTGATCTTATTGATAATAAACAGAAAGTATAATTCAAACTACTATTATTTCAGTTCCTGACACAACTTCATAATAGCAAAATCTTGTGTTTGAGTTTTTGACTGCAGATCAGTAACGCTCTGCTCTAGATGTGCATTTTTTATTGTGTTATTTTGTCTGCTGATGACAAAAGTGCTGAGTTTATACTGACCTGTTTCTTGTCAATATATAGTTGTTTCCTGTAGGCCTCATGATCTTTCTATTTGTAAGAATGATGCAGTTGGTATTGTGGATATGTGCTATTGGTTTTGTCGATTCCTTTTTGTTCTCCAGATCAGTTGTAATGAAAATAGAGAACCTATACCTGCAGTTGTAATCAGCACAGTTCGCAACTGCATATGTCAGTTTTCTGTTGATTCACTTGTAATTAAACTGTTTGGGCCTGAATTTTGCACAAGATTCGATTGCTCATTTGGTTTGAATCTTTGCTTCTGAACTACATTTGTTGGTCAATGAATTCTTTACTTTCTTTAGTACTCTCGTGGTCCTTTGACAGACTGCACTTCTGAACTACATTTTTGTCTGTCTGTGGACATGTTTGTTTGAATAGTCTGTGAACCTTGACGGCCTTGAAAATTATTTAAAAAGTCCATTGCCCCTATCAGGTTTTCTTTATGGAGAACAGAGAACAAACACAAACAAATCAGATGGCACATAATGTTGCTCGCACACCATGTGCAGACATCTCAAACACCATTAATACAGGTAAAGCTTAGTACATGCGTGTATATTAATGAATGCAACATAGTATGTAATAGAACACTAATATCCAAAGTTACATTGTAGGTGATCAAAATGGATCAAACTCGTTACGACCAATTGTTGATGCTAAGGAACGTAAGAGGCAAAGAGATAAGGAAAGATATGCCACGATGTCCGATGAACAGAAAAACGAGAAAAACAAAAAGCGTCGAGAAGCACGTCTACGAAATAAAGAGTTGAATAAGAAGCGTTCTGAAGCAAGTCAACGAAACAATTGCCAAAATATGATGCCCAACGCGCCAAGAGGTGATGAAATTCGTCAACTTTAGAGTAATGTTTTTGTGTATAAACCTACTACTGAAAGTAATGTGTTCATATTTTGTAGGTGGAGACGAAAAAGTAAATGTTGATCCAGATGATGATTTCGACTGGTTGCATATCAATTATACATTACAGTCAAACGACATTGATGCAACGACAGAAGTTCTAACACCAGGTACATGACTGTTCATAGACTAAACATGCAAAAAAATATAAAGTTTCATACGGTTTAACGTAGTATGCCTTATTACAGGCAGTGTGCACGAAAATGTTGGCCACACACCTAAGCATACTAGACAGAGGACCGCCTACTTTAGCGAGCGGTACAAAAACTTAACTCCCGTCGAGAGGGAGTTTAGGCGTGAACGCCTTAGGTTGTATAATAGAACACCAAGGCGAAAAGAGGCAAAGGTAGACCACAACAGGAGACGTAGAGTTATGCAAGCCGACACTTTGAATCCCACATCCATCGCCATGGAGGACCCAACATATACCCCTGAGTTGGTACACCCTACAGCAGATGTAAAGGGATCTGATGGATCCATATTAACTGTCTGCGACTGGGTTATCCCTGAATTCGTCAACGCACCTTTCTTGCCATCTCCAACCCAGACCGAGGATGTCGCTTCGCCCGATATGTCTACCAATACACTAAAGCGTAAACATCATGTTCCTCGTGGGGAAAGACAAGCTATATTAGCTCGTCGAAACCAGCAATTTGAATCAGCCATATCAAGGAAGGTGGGTACTTCGATTGAGGATACTAGCGGTGACGCTGTTGAAGGGGACGATTGGACACAGCGCCATACGCCTATGAAGATCACCAACAATGGTAATTACTATCCAAGTTTATATGGATCTTGCAAGACATAGATAGTATGTAGTCTGACTAAACATGTGCTTACATCATCTTGGATCCATTTAGGTGATGACGATGAGGGTGTCATATTCGAAGACGACGATGATGAGAACGAGGGATACCTATTCGCTGCGCAATGTACTATTTTCGATTTTTATTATCCTAGCAAGGCTTATGTAAATATTCATGTCTTACTCATTGTTTTCAAAAAAATATCAGATGAGGATACCGATGAGGATATCGAGATCGATGGTACTCAAGAAGAATCTGCTGCCACTTATGTTTCTGACCCGTACGACAAGGTGTACAACAACATCCCTGAAGAAACACATATGCTCAAGCTTGTTCCCAACTGCGGTTATTGCACCGCGAAGAAGTTTGAGTATGAGCCACCTGGGTTTTGTTGTCGTGGTGGGAAGGTTGAGCTAGCTCCAGTGGAGACCCCTCCCCAACTCAAGAGGTTGTGGGATAGTGCAGACTCTGATGCTAGGCACTTTCGTGATAACATTAGGTTTTTCAATGGCCATTTCTCTTTCACTTCCCTATACTGTTGCCTCGATAGTATGACAACTAATGTAAGGGGTTCTGGTATATACACGTTTCGAGCACAGGGCATGATGTACCACAATATCAAGTCATTTGGTAGGGAAGGTGGGGCAGAGCATAAACACCTTGAGCTTTACTTTTATGATGACGATCCCAGCCTCGAGCATCGGTACCGTAAGTGCCGTGAAGAGCATCAACAGAAAGACAAGGAGGTTATCAAACAGATAGTCGACATACTACGTGGAAACCCGTACTCCGAGCACCTTAGGACCATGGGCCACGTTGACAACCTTGATGACTATCGTATCGCGTTGAACCTTGACCAGACGTTGAACCAGAAGACATATAACACACCTCTCACTTCGGAGGTGGTCGCTGTCTGGATCGAAGGGAGCGAAGGGCGAGGCCAATTCAGCAAGAGTGTTATGCTCCATGGGAAGGACAGTTCAAGACACTGCATCCGCTCATATCATGGATGCTACGATGCACTATCATATCCATTGTTCTTCCCTAGAGGCGAACTTGGATGGCATTCAAATATCCCAAAGGTTGGAGTATTCATGGACGAAGTGGATGCATACCGCGCGACACATAGGGCAAGTAATGCAAATGATGAAGATGCGGGTTAGTTGTTAATTTGATATTTGAGATATTTGCACATTATTAACTATGCTTTCGACATCACTCACTTTTCAATCCTTGCATATGCAGAATCTCCTAGCCATTTATGTGTGTCTGTACGTGACTACTACTGCTACAAATTCCAGATTCGTCCCGGGGTATTCAATCCAATACTTCATGGAAAGCGGCTTTTCCAGCAGTTCGCGGTCGACACATACATAAAGATTGAGAGCTCTCGTTTAGATTTCATACGTAAGAACCAAGATCGATTAAGGGCAGACCTATATCAGGGCTTGGTGGATAGCATGCTAGATGGAGATATTAGAGCAGAGAAGATTGGCAAGCGAACTGTGCTGTCGACATCGTTTATTGGCGGTCCTCGTGACATGAGACGTCGGTATATGAATGCTATGGCTCTGGTGCGCAAGTTTGGTAAACCAGACATCTTTCTTACCATGACATGTAACCCAAACTGGGATGAGATAAGGAGGGAGCTTCTCCCTGGGCAGACACTGCAAGATCATTCGGATCTTGTAGTGCGTGTCTTTCATGCAAAGCTACAGGAGTTAAAGCATAGGCTGACTAAATAGGATATTCTTGGTAAGGTCCGAGCCTACGTCTATGTCGTGGAGTTTCAGAAGCGGGGTTTGCCGCATGCCCATTTTCTACTCATAATGCAGAGGAAGTACAAGCTCACATGCCCTGAGCAGTATGACCTTTTGATCTCAGCTGAGATCCCAAGCAACAAGTACCCTGAACTACGAAAGATGGTTATCAAGCATATGATGCATGGCCCGTGTGGGTCGCTAAACCCTAACTGCCCATGCACTAAGGGTCGTAAATCGTGCAAGAATCATTACCCTCGGAATTTCAGTGACACAACCTTGCAAGGGAAGGATTCGTACCCTGTTTACAGACGTCGTGACGATGGTCGTACCGAAAAGGTTCGAGGGTGCGAATTGGACAATAGATGGGTTGTCCCTTACAACCCATACCTCCTTCGTCTCTTCAACTGTCACATCAATATTGAGGCATGTGGGAGCATCAAGGCTGTTAAATACCTGTTCAAGTACATATACAAAGGCCATGATCGTGCTTCTGTTGTTATGAGAGATGCGAGCAAGGCAGATGATGATGTAGATGAGATCAAGCAGTACAGAGATGCAAGGTGGGTGACTCCTCCAGAAGCCTTATGGAGGATATACGGCTTTGAGCTTAGTCAGATATCTCCACCTGTGATGCAGTTGCAACTCCATCTTCCAAACATGCACATGGTGTCGTTTCACGAGCGGCAAATGGTCGAGCGAGTCGTCAACCGTCCAGGTGTTGATAGGTCAATGCTCACAGCATATTTTGAGGCGAATAGTCTACACAAGGAGGCTTGTGGCATCCTGTATCGTGACTTCCCTGAATGGTACACTTGGCAGAGTGGTAAGGGAAAAGTATGGCAACAGAGGAAACGAGATACGGGTGGACAAGTCGGTAGAATAGTCTCTGCTCATCCGGCCGAGGGGGAGCGCTACTATCTTCGTGTTCTCCTAAACCATGTGACTGGCGCCACTTCCTATGTGGATCTAAGGACAGTAGATGGTGTCACGCTACCGACTTTTCGTGAGGCAGCAGAGAGAAGGGGACTGCTTGAGTCGGACAACACACTGGATGAGTGTCTCACTAAACGTGCTCTTTTCCAGATGCCATCGGCGCCGCGCCGACTTTTTGCCACAATACTTGTGTACTGTGAGCCAAGCGATGTGGTTGTACTCTGGCAGAAACACCTAGATTCTATGTCCGAGGACTATCAACACAGGAATCCGTGCAAAACTCATGTTGAGCAGATGGTATTGATTGACATTAGGAACATGCTGCAGTCAATGGGAAAGGACATAAAGACATTCCCTCTTCCTCCTATCATGGATGCGTATGACGATGCTATTGGTACTGCTAGGGAGGTTTACGAGGAGGAAATTATCGAACCGGCAGCAGGAGATGTGGCTCTCAAAGACTGTCTTAACAAGGAACAGAGGGCCGCCTATGATAAGATTCTGTCTGCCGTTGACACTGATCAGGGCGGATTATTCTTTGTGGATGGACCTGGTGGCACCGGAAAGACTTACCTATATAGAGTGCTTCTCGCGACGCTACGCAGCCAGGGCAAGATTGCAGTGGCAACAGCTACATCTGGCGTTGCTGCTTCCATAATGCCTGGAGGAAGAACCGCCCATTCACGCTTCAAGATACCTCTCACTATTGACGATGGCGCTGTATGTAGCTTCACGAAGCAGAGTGGAACCGCAGAGTTGCTACGGAAAGCATCTCTCATTATCTGGGACGAGGCTTCTATGACTAAGAGACAAGTCGTGGAGGCACTGGACAATAGCATGCGCGATATAATGGGTCGACCCGGACTGCCATTCGGTGGTAAAACCATTGTC
The DNA here is from genome assembly GCF_902167145.1 of Zea mays. NCBI lineage: Eukaryota > Viridiplantae > Streptophyta > Magnoliopsida > Poales > Poaceae > Zea > Zea mays. The sequence goes on along the minus strand of NC_050100.1, from coordinate 23,161,095 downwards.
TTCGGTGGGGATTTCAGACAGGTCTTGCCTGTTGTTCGTAAAGGGTCAAGGGCTCAAGTGGTCGCTTCTTCGCTACGGATGTCTTACCTATGGGAGTCCATGTCCCACTTAAAGCTTGTTACCAATATGAGGGCAAAAAACGACCCTTGGTTTGCGGAGTATTTGCTGCGTGTAGGCGGTGGAACTGAGGACACAAATACTGACGGCGACATCCGTCTTCCTGACGAGGTATGTGTGCCTTACAGTGGGAGTGACAACGATCTTGACAACCTAATAGACTTCGTTTTCCCAAATCTCAACAAAAATATGTCTGATTCGACCTACATCACTTCAAGGGCGATACTGTCAACACGGAACGAATGGGTGGATATGATAAATGTTAAGATGATTGATCGTTTTCAAGGGGAGCATATGGTGTACCATAGTTTCGATAGCGCCATGGATGATCCCCATAACTACTACCCACCCGAGTTCCTAAACACACTGACGCCTAATGGGCTGCCACCACATGTTTTGAAGCTCAAGATTGGATGCCCTGTTATATTGCTTCGGAATATAGACCCTGCGAATGGACTTTGCAATGGCACCAGGCTGGTCGTTCGTGGTTTCCAAAGAAATAGCATTGACGCAGAAATTGTACTGGGTCAACACGCTGGAAAACGCATTTTCCTGCCGCGTATACCTCTGTGTCCCTCCGATGAAGAGATGTTCCCTTTCCAGTTCAAAAGAAAGCAGTTTCCTGTACGGCTTAGCTTTGCAATGACGGTTAACAAAGCACAGGGTCAGACTATTCCCAATGTTGGTGTATACTTGCCCGAACCAGTGTTCTCTCATGGCCAACTATATGTTGCTCTATCTAGAGCGACTGCCCGATCAAACATAAAGATTCTTGCAATCCCACCCGTTGATGGGAAAAAACGTCGAGGAAGGGTGTAAGAAAGAACCCCACAGTAGATTGTGGGACATATACTAAGAACATCGTCTACAAGGAGGTCCTAACAAACTAGACCTACGGTAAGTCTGTCAAAACTCAATTGTTTGTTTCAATAAAAATACACCGACACAAGACTAACACTCAAATGTAATTGTGACATTTTGATGAGGAGATGTTAATGAGCTTTATAAAATAATATTGATTTGTTTGTAACTGTTCTGTTTGATAGGTTGGGGTATTCATGCTTCACTTCTTGAGCTTGGTATATATTGCTTCCAGATGCTACGATCTCCTGTGCTTGGTATGTTGCTTCCAGACACTACCGCAAGCGTAATCTAACCCATTTTAACTAAAATACTCTTGCGTGGACCTGAAGATGATAGCTAGCTGAACACTTTTTACGATAATTTTTAGATTCATCAGTAGAACTGCTCTATGATAAATCTAGATCTAGATTCAGTTTCTAAGTGGTGATAGGTTCATGTTTATGCTTGTGCATTCAAAGGACATATGCTGTTACTCTGAAACTTATGTCTGCCTTCCTGCCCATGTGCCCATCGGAACTGGGACCCTTCTATTGTTCTTGCCTTTTTTATTACCTTTTTACTTGCCCTCTCTGCATGTTTGTTCCTTTTACTACTGCTTCAGTCGTAGTTCAGTTCATCACTCTCCCACTGTTCACTTTCAGACTTGACACAAGCACGGATCGGAACACTCGAGTGTTTTTGCGCTTGTGCAGCACATATCTTTTGAGCAAATATGACAGAAGAAAGTTGTATATAGGAATGGTAATGATATAGAACATTGATGTATAAACTAATGTAGCCATATGTGGAACTTACCAAGCTTCGTTGGGCATGCCTGGCATACTATAGAACCACAGTTTTCTTATGAAGACTATCACAAGTGATATTTTGAGTTAGACTGATGCTTAACCATAAATCTCAGTAAGTCCAGAGCAGCACTGGTATCTGACATGTCTGGCATATACACATGCGCCTGTGTCTAGGATAAATCTCAGTACTTCTGTGTCATTTATTGGTGTCACTCATTTATTGGCGCCTGAGATTGTTGGTGTCACTTATTACTATGTTGGTGTATTGTGTTTCTGTGCCGATTTCAGGATAACTGTCCGGATAGGAACTCCTTGCAACATATCACTGTCCCCGTCCCCATGGAGAGGAGCGAGAGGAGCAGGAGGGCGAGGCAGGACAACAAGTGGCGCTCTCGACGGGGACGAAGTCGGTCATGTACACGCAGGAGCTGCTGGACACGGATGACGCTGACAGCGCCCCAGACTCAGCGGCTCAACTGGATAGACTTCCTAGAGCGGTTGCACGGCAAGCGGATGCTGCTCATGGACAACTCGATGAACTGGAACCAGTTCGAGTCCATGCTCTATGCGAGGCTTTATGGAACAAGGCCAGATGTTCGAGACGCACTAGCATTGTCAGGTTCCATTTTTTTTACATATAAAGCTGTAATAGAAGTCATGTCCTTGACCAGCAGAACTATTGAATCAATGATTATGGATTCATGTGATTTTGGCATAATGACGCCACATGATCTTCATGAAGCTGTGGCCTGTGAGTGTCCCACACTGAAGGTGATCAGAATGGAGCATTGTGAGAGAACTATCTTGTAATGGGTCAACATAGTGTGTCGAGGGCTTAAGGAGCTTAGGCTTGTTGGCTTTCCAGCATCTGTTCAGGCTTATCACATGGAACACATTTTATGTGACATATGTGACATCCTGCACTACAATGGGATCAGAAAGGTTGAGCTGCAATCCTACCATTTTACAGACACGCATGTTTGCACTGTAGCTCGTTCATGCCAGGGAGCTCTGTAGGAACTTATATTGGATGAGTGCCCGAACGTCCTGGGCAACTTTGTGGTGTGCCTCAGAGAGTCTTGGCCCAACCTAACCAAGTTGACCTTGAATCGTATTGGAATCAGTGATGTCCAAATCAGGATCCTTATGCTTGTAGGATTTGACCAACTTGAGGAGTTTAATTTAACGTGGTGCTGGTGCCCCTTGATCACTGACAGGTTACTGGCTATCTTACATGCATCAACATTGCCTAATGTCACCCAGGAGTCTGTTGACTACTACCAGCATCGCTGTGAAGTCGAGTACTAAGCGAGAGCTGAACCTCAAGAAGGAAAATAAACTTGGCTGCGTGCTTCTGTTTGCTTGCAGGTAATATATTGTAGGGCCATCGTAAAGTTAAGATTTCGCCTTTGAAGTTTTGTCGCCTTTTGGAACCAAAGCATGTGGTATATAGTACTTGACAATGTCGGTCCTGTTGCTTCTTATGTTCATCTTAGATGCTGTGCTGCTTGCTTCTGTTTCCGGAGTGGTGCGGTGCTGGACTGCTTAAATCAGACAATTAGCTGAGGATGGAGCTTAGCTTAGGTCCTAGGCCTGTTGATGAGTTGATCTGACTGAACGTTTCGCGTTACAGCGATGCGGTTGCCTGGTCCATTCAGTCACTCTCTCCTTCCTTAACGCAGTGGTCGAAGATTATTCTTCTTTAGCGAAAAGCCATAACCTTTTGGCAATTCAGCTTACTCAAATACTCAATTGAAACCAACTACAAAAAATGATCCGTCTTCTCTACCAATCCACCCCATTTTGATTACAAACACATCAACATATGGAGAAAATAGTAAACAACTGCAATTTGCAAATCTCAACAGTGATTACGAATTAAAAGTTCTCTGACCAAACTATAGAGTAACGGCCAATGATACTACATAACTACGAATAGCACGAGTAGCAGTTTTAGTAAGATTTACATGGAGAAGTACATGTGAGTACCCATAGCACGAGTAGCATTTATATACTACAAAATGAAAAATGAAAATGTACGTAGAGCCGCCCACTGGCCTCCTGAGGCCTGAGCACTATTGTGTTGGACGGTAGGCCTAATTTCTGACAGGTAGGCTCGCACACTTCTGAAAATGCTGCTCCCACCGTGCGCTTAAGGCCGAAGAGCCGCCCACTGGCCTCCTGAGGCCTGAGCACTGCTCGACTGAGGCTTGACCACCGCCCATCGCGCCGCCGAGCACCAGCTTCTGAAAATGCTGCTCCCACCGTGCGCTTAAGGTCGAAGAGCCGCCCACTGGCCTCCTGAGGCCTGAGCACTGCTCGACTGAGGCTTGACCACCGCCCATCGCGTCGCCGAGCACCAGCTTGACCAAACAAACTCAATTCACTAAGTAAAAAATGGGACAGGCACGGGTGGGGCCTTACCTTAGAGTCATGAATCCTAGCAGGCGATTTAGTGGTGGTGGTTGCCGGAGGGGCGCTTAAGGATCACCAATAAATGAGTAGGTGAGCATCTTCGCTATCCTCTCATTGAGCGTTTTTCATTCAAATAGATGATGTGTGATCTCTTTTAGTTCAGTTTCTGTTTGTGCTCCCACCTGTCAAGCAACACTATACATGAATTATGGTTATCCACCATACCTGCAACATTGAATGATGAAAAGAACATTGAACAAATAACACATTGCGATCCCTGGACTTCACATTACCTGAATGACAGCAACACCACCAGCAAGCTTCACTATCCTCTCATTGAGCTTTTCCTTTTCGTATTCTTGTTCTGCAGCCTGCAAATTTAGGTTCAGAAAAACAGAGCTTCAGACTTTCACCTGAGCAGTAAAGTCAAGTGAGCAAATAGAACAGGAAAAGGTCATACCTCAATGAGATTTTTAATCTGTGCAACCCTCTTAGTAACTTCTTCCTGGGTGCTGCCATCACCAACAATTGTTGTCGACTCTTTCGTAAGGACAACCTTTGCAGCTGTTCCAAGAACTGATTTGTCGGCCTTGTCAAGTGACAGCCCAACTTCATCTCTGATTACAGTTGCTGCAGAAACAAAGTATGTTTATGGATAAGGTGCATACATGATCAAAATGAAGCTTTAGAATGGAAGTTTAGCTGACCTCCAGTAAGGATGGCAATATCATCCAAGTACTGAGTCTTGCGCTCTCCAAAACCAGGGGCTTTGATGGCAGCGATCTTCAGTAATCCTCTGAGCTTGCAACGTCCAAATGGAGGTCACTGAAGATCGCTGCCATAACTAAATGATGTGTGACCAAATTATTAGAGCGAAGATATCATGATATAAATAATTCGGTTCAGTTGAAAATGCTGCTCCCACCGTGCGCTTAAGGCCGAAGAGCCGCCCACTGGCCTCAGGGGCCTGAGCACTGCTCGACTGAGGCTTGACCACCGCCCATCGCGCTGCCGAGTACCAGCTTGACCAAACAAACTCAATTCACTAAGTAAACAATGGGACAGGCACGGGTGGGGCCTTACCTTAGTGGTCAATACAACCGCCTTTTCAGATGTTTGATAATTCAGTTATAGTTTGATTATTCTCAATTGTTTTAGTTCAGTATAGATACATTTTCCCAAAAAGTCTAAAACCCATCAAAACATGCAATTTACTCACGTCCCAACCATGGAAGGAAATCCACCAAACCGCATTGACATCACGATTCGCGACATTGCTCATTTACTTACAGTGATTATACTCGATAACGAACTGCCCACTGTCCTCCAACTAACCACATAGTGCTAACACATGCTACATCCTTGAAAATTAAGCTAACTCAAATTTGCTACTATTTCATATCGCCTCCCAATCCACCTATTCAAAACAAGCAGTGAAAGAGCATCATATATAAATGACGCATTGCTGAATCCTATACAAAAATGAACAAAGAGATAGATGGAGAGCACAATTAATAAGCAGGGATGCAACAAGCAAGCACATAGACACAATTGTGCAGAAAACTAATCTTATCAATCTCTTGTGTTGATTTTCTCTTCCAAGCAACAATCTCTTGGTCTAACTTTCTCCATATGGTCTCTAGAAAAGATACTAAGGATAGCTCACTTGAAACTGAAGATGCCAGCAAAGTACTATCTCCAGAAAGTAAGAACACTTTGCTAAACTACTTAAGCAAGCAGACACTTGTAATTGCTGCACAGGAGAGTGCAAAAACTTGCATATTGATTATATCAAAATGCTTTTGCCTTGTTAGGAAGAGATGTGGCTCAAGGATCTCCAGGTGCAGCGGCAACTTCTACACCACCAGCAGCACACATCATACCTGTTGTCATGTCTCGTCTGAGAGCTTTCTTAGTTGTCTCTGTCCAAAACTTGAACCTAGGGATCCGTAGGGGATCAAACCAGCTCCTATAAAAATTGAAGAAAACATGTTATCGAAGACTTAAACTAACACAAATTGTGTTTGTGGTTCATTATCCCGTTTCCCAAAGCCAATTGTGGCTAGGACAATACAAGGCTACCAGCTCAGACTCTATGTAGGCAAGTTGTCTAAACATGAAGGCTGAAACTTAGATAGGATTCTGTGGAAGTGGAACCGAATAGTTTTGGATGGCCCCTAAAAAATGGCAAGATATGGTATTTTACTCTTTTTATATTTTCTCCAATACTATTAATATAGTGTACTTATGTGCAAAAATAAGGGCTTAGTTCCGTGTATAGTATGTTACCATGAAAGATTCCTTTATCATGAAAGATTAACATAGTTTTGAAGCTACAAGATCACTTTATCATGGTGCAATATTTAACATAGGCCTGATTGGATCCCCGTCGCCTTCTTCAACCACATTGCCCCTTCCATTGCTAATTAGCTCCCTGTTAGTGAAACTGAAGAGTTTTCTATCAGAATCCTATGTGCTTCTGAGCTCATTGGTTCAGTTATTGGGAAAAGTGGGGCTAATGTTAGGCGGGTAGAGCAGCAGACTGGTGCTCGCATTAAAGTTCAAGAGATTGACAAAGATGCTTCTGGAGAAAGGCTGATCATTGTTTCATCTAACGAGGTAACAATGCAGCTGGTTTCGAGTTGCCAACCACTTTCTTGCACCAATACTCACAATTTTATCTCCTTCTCATTCATCCAGATACCAACTGAACCAATATCCCCAACAATTGAGGCACTCATTTTGCTCCATGATAAAGTAAGTGCACCCTCTGAGAAACACCATTCAAGTACAACTGTACAAGGCTTGTTGTACCATCAAACAAAGTTGGTTGTATTCTTGGGGAAGGTGGGCAGGTGATTACTGAAATGAGAAGACGAACTGGGGCTGAAATTCGAGTTTACTCGAAGGCAGATAAACCAAAATACTATTAATATATGTTCCCTGTGAATACATTTCAAACCAAAAATTAATTGTAGCATTCTAGAAAGGATACTGGACAAGATTATCACATGAGAATTTCGAGCACATTTCGGAAGGTGGTCGACCTCTAATGTATTGATCAATGTATTATGTCGAGCTCGGGTGTGGTGTGGCGCAGTGGGTTTCCCACCATCGGGTGCCTCCTCCACTCGTCCCTCCGCGGACTGCTGGTGTGTGCGCGGAGGTGGTTGAGCGACAGTCGCGGAGGATGCGGACGGGCGGATGACGCTGAGATGGCGCGAGCAGCGGAGCGGAGGATGCGAGCGGGCGGGCAGGAAGCGTGGGGCGAGGATGGCAGGGCACGACCATGGAGGATCCCTGGGATGCGCCTTCCGTCGAAGGTCAGCGAGGCGGGGGGGCGAGAGGATCCCTGGGATGCGCCTTCCATCGACCGAGCGTCGACGTGGGGGGAGAATGGCGGAGCGACCAAGAGTGGATTTCCCTTGCTGGATTTAGAGCTCAGCTACCTATGTTAAGTCAAAAAAGGAAACCCAACGATCGTCAATCTCGTCATGTCTCTGCCGCACCTCAGTCTCCGCCGCACAGATCGGCATGCCACCGTGCGCCCTGGACTGCAGCCCCTGCACCTCCCTCCATCGCCCTCGTCAATCCCGTCATGGAAGGCCCGTCCTCGCCTCCCCGCGAGCGGCGCCTCCCTGGATCTTCCCCACCATCCTCGCCTCTCGGCGCGCAGCGATTCCCTGGATCTTCCTCACCTCCCGTCAACAAAACAAAAGGAAACACAACGGCCTCTTACCATCTTTTTCCTCACCTCCCGTTCCTCCTCCTACCTTGTACGGCGACTCCAAACAGCAAAAGTGAGGAGGAAGATAGTGGCACTGCATGTAATAAGCGCTCGTGGAAGAAGAAGCGGTGAAGCAGGCAGAGGGGTTCGAGGCTGTGGAGGCAAGGGCAAAGAACGACGACAAGTTTGGTCTCAGCTACCTTGACAACCAAGTCTTCTTTTGGTCCGCGACATCTTCAACAGGGATCTCCTCAATAAAAAAGGTGTTCATTGCCTTGCGCCTTTATTTTTTCTTGTATTCAGATTCCATTTTGACTTGCCAAGGTGTCGTAGTTTTCCTTGCGTTTGGTTAGTTCTGTTTCAGCATGTGTGTGGTCCTCTGCTGCATGAAGCCAGCAACTTGTCTGCTCGCATAGACAAGAACTAACCTTGATTTTGAGCAGACGCTTTTATCAGGTTTTACTCTCATGCTTCAAAATTGTTGGGTGTTTTTTGTGTGATACCCCCGGATTATATACGAAATCCGAGAATATATGTGTTCATATGTTATAGCCAAATCATGCAGACTCAAAGAATATACTTATCACTTAGGTACGAAGTCACCTTCTAAACTGCAGCTAACAATTTAGAAACTAGGTGATTTATTTATTACTAGGTGATATGAAACAACTAAAGGGGGTTTCCATTTCCCGAGTAGGCCTGTACGTATATGAAACTAGGTGATTTATATTTATTAGTTTATTATGCATCTAACAATTTGCTATGCATGTTGGCTTACTATCCTAAATCGTCATTTATTTTTTCCACTAACATGGCAAAGCATGGACACTGGCCTACCTTACCTTATAAAATGTAGGTTTTTGTCCCGCGAGAATGGAATTTCTATCTGTAGGCTTGTGTCATAACAAGCCAAAAAAATCGGTGGCAACCGCAATAGTTCCGGAAGGTATTATAATTTTCGTAGTTCTGTATGGATTAATTTGTATTTTATTGTAATAACTAATTTTAGTTGTATCTCACGATTGTTTGCTCTAGACTATATTTGCACGCAGGGCGACCTTGCACTCATCGATTTTATTAAGGAAATCCCTTGTGAACCAAGGGTGGAAGTCGTGCTTATTGATGATGCCTTTGTTGAAAGAAAGTCGATGGAATGTTTATTTCAGCGGAATGCATATCTAGGTGACGAGGTAATCCATGCTTAGTTTTTAAATTTGGCGACCTTGTTATGTATAGATTTTTTACTCATCTTGGTATTTTTAACCACAACTTACACACTTACAGGTTATAGACTGTTATATAAATTTGATAAAAGCTCAAAAGCATCTAAAGTGCCGATCTGGAGGTCGCGTTCACATAGAAAATGCTTTCCAGTTTAATTTCTTGAAGCGAGATGGTGATGTTGACATTAAAACAAAGGAGCTATATCCAATTGAAGACATGACACAAATATGTAGCGCTGAACGAAGGGTGTTACTTTACCTAGACCATGACATGGTACATATGAGTTTAAATCTAAACAAAACAGTTAGTGTTTACATGTATTTTATTCTTATGCAAGTATTTATAACTATTTTGTAGGTGTTTATTCCGATAAACATCCGAGAGACGCACTAGTATCTTGCCGTGATCCATGCAAGAAATATGGAGATACAAGTGCTCGATTCACTTGGTACTTCACAAGATCGTAAAGACCTCGCTGACTCTGTGAGTATGCACAAACTAAACAATTATGAATTCACTATTAACTTATCCCAATCTCTAATTTTGTTTTACAATATATAAAGATTAAAGGACTCCAAAGACAAATTGATATGATATCTCAACGTAAGGAGTTAAAAGACCACAGGTGGCCAAACCTCCAAGTTGCTTCTTGGCCGCTCAGAGAAATAGACATGGGATATGCAAAGCAGACAGATAGGTACGTCCTAAAATCTTCTTTACCTATTTTTTCATTCATACTAATCTTTATGTTGATATTAATGTATATGTAGCTCTTCATGTGGCCTCTTTCTTTTGAACTATATCGAATACTGGACAGGGGATGAACTGTCTGACAGTTTTACCCATGTATATTATTACTACTACGACATATATGCACATCTACAGTCAGTGTTACATATATAATGCTAATATAATAATTATTTCTTATTTGTAGGATGACATGTCACACTTTAGAAAGAAAATGGCTGCTATATTACTATCTTCAGAACTGAATAAGAGAAGGGGGTGTCTGTTATACAAAAATGATAAAGAAGTTGACTCTGGAAGCCCATGGCATGTTGAGATATTAGAAAACCCAACAGATTCTAAGAAGAGGAAGCTACTCCACGTGCTTGATGATAACGAAGTAGTGTATGAAGATGAGGAAGGCCCTATTACTCAAGCAGACTTGCAAAAGTGGTTTGTTGATGATTGGGATAAAAGAACTCCTGTAAAAGTATCTAACGATGGGTGCACCAATGACTTTTTAATGGTTGGTCTTTCCACAAAGGACATGCCAGTGACCAAAGCCGATTCAATAGATGTTTTATGTGATTATATCATGGCAATAGAAGACGATACGACACTAGAGTAAGTGCTCGTTGATTTATCTATTTTATGTATATCAACTACTTAGATTCTTGATATAGACTTTCGTCATGCTACATTACAGGATGACATGGGTGCGAAGTTTCAATCCTTTTAAGATAGAAATATCTGTTAAAGACCTACAAAACATATTAACGATAAATAAAGATATGACTCTAAGATGTTTTGACATGGCTGTTCGGCTGCTTGCCAATAAAGAGTCATGTAGACCGAAAGGAGAAATCATAAATAATAGAAAGCATTATATGGACATGCGTTTCTGGGTAAGTTTGTTTCCAATCATTAATCTATTAATATATAGTATCTACATCTAATCCTCATGTGGACATGTATATATACTCTCCAGAGAATGGTTGGTTTTGGTAAACTTCCAAAGTACCATCAGGATCCTACAGCAGAAGAGTTAGCCAAAACACTCGATTGTTGGCCATCAATGAATTATTATATCACGGGTTGTAGATATGTAAGTATGTGTTCATTTAGAATGTATTTATAAAGGACACTTCTTTGCAATCCTAATGACTGATATTTTGCAGGTTCTTATGCCATGGAAATTCAATGGATGTCACGCCCTTTTCGTAATAGATCATGTTAAAAAGCATGTGACTTTTATCGACTTTACACCGACTCAAGATTGGTGTAAACACATGCCATACAAGAGGTTTGCGGAAGCGATTATCATGGCCTCAAAGAAATATAAGATTGCTTACAGCAAAAAACGTTCTGGATGGGCGGAGGATATCTTTAAGTGGGAACATACAATTCAGACTGGTGTTCCAATTGACTTAAGAGGGTATTTTCTTCGTACCACCTTCTTAGCAGTTTAAATTTTTTCTATGATAATCATTGTATAAAACATAGTTGCCTAAACATTATATATATTATAGGTTTAATACCAGCTACCTCGTTCTACAAGCTATGGCCATGTGGGGGAATGACAGACGAATGAAATTTGTTGGAGTAAGTGTAGTATGTTCGTTCTATGTTCAAAACATATATTCCAGTTATCTCTTTTTACAATATAATATGTTTTGTTCTCTTATGTCTTTGTCTGTAGGATGCAAAGATTGTTCGATGGAGCTTTGTGATTGATCTGTTAAGTTATGAGGATAATTCGTGCCGATATGTCATCCCTGCAAACATACAACAGAGACTTATCGATATCGCTAAAAAGGATTAGCTGATTAGTGTGATATTGATAATGTTTTCCACACGGATTTTGCATGTTATAGTGATGTTTGTCGTTCCGTATTAATGTTTCATACAAATCTTTTACTTCCGTCGCAACGCACGGACACATATCTATAACATACAACAGAGACATGTAAGTTATCGTGTTATAATTCGGTTCCGTTGCAACGCACGGGCACCCTATTAGTAGTAGTATAGATATAGATTTATATATTTCATTTTGAGAGGAACCGAGTCTGGGCCTTGACGACGGAAACGTTGTGTGGTCGGGATGACCTGCCACCAACCAGGCCAGGCCTTTCCGCCGAGGACTTGCCGAACCACGAAAGCCCATCGCGTGGTGCTTGTGTGCTGCTCCCCTCAATCCAATCCCACGGCCGGCGCGCGCGCGCAGGCCGCAGGCGAGCAGCGAACTCTCCAAGCCCTCGCTCAGACGCTGCACCCACAGTCCCACACCCACTCTTTCCCGGATCCCGCGCGGTTCGATCCGGAGGGGCTGGCGAGGAGGGGATCCCCCGGCTTGTGAGGAGGAGCCCCATTAGCGGCCGCTGCCGTTAGGGGCGGGACTGGTACTTCCTCCCTTCGATCCCTGGTGCGTTCCATTCCATCCCCTCCTCAGCTTTCGTCTCCGGCCGAGTGCGTGAAGCTTACAGCTCCCGATGATTGCGCGGCGCTGATTTTGTGAGCGCATTGTGACATTCGTATCCGGCTGTGATTACATCGCCCGCCTCTGGTCATCATGCGGTTCACCACTTGTTGCGTTGATTGATGCATGACTTTGGCTTAGCTTTGTGGTGGGCTCAGGATTGGCTCGGCGCGTAATAACTGTTTTTGTGTGCCTGTGCCAGTAATTGACCCTGAAATTTTACAGCCACGCCAGTTTATTTTTGTTCACAACAATGCTTAAGGTTGTCTTCGGTCGACCGCGTAAAATAGGGGAGATTGTGCTGTTTGAAGAATGAAGTTTAAAATAGAGTATTGGATAGGGGATGAGGGGAGCCGCTGGGATAGCTGAAGTACGTTTTTCACTTAGGCCCGGTTTGGATACTTGAAATTGAATTCCATTATAAGAATCATAATTTAGGCACATATTAATTAAGCTAAGACTCTTTTTTGATTCCAAGGAATTGGAAAATAATCTAATAATAAAATTGGAAACACTTTCTAGATATTGGTTTTAATTCATGGAATCCAAATAGGCTCTAATATGATTTTATGCAGAGTATATTTGTATACTACTATTGGTCATATGAGAGAGATATTTATGTGCTACATTTCTAGTACAGCGGAGCCAGCCGAAGAGCAAGTTATAAGTTGTAGAGTAGAAACATAGTCTGGTGATATATAAAATTAATTTCCATCCCCCACCCATAGTCATAAAGTTCCTGGATTGATATGGTCTAGTAAAGTGGTACACTACCTGTGAGAGATTTTATCATGGTGTTAACGAAAATGACCCTGTGTATCCGGGTCGTGGACGACGTCCCCGGGTCGAGCGTCATTACAAGAAATGGCTACTGACACCGTTTGAATTTGAGTTCTCCAAATTCACTTGCAATATTGCTCTTATGGCCCGTTTGTTTCGTTGGAATTGAATTACATTCTAATAATCATAATTTAGACATAAACTAATTAACTTAATTTATTTGTATATTATCCTAAATCATATGAGAGAGATAGTTATACACTACACTTATGCTATAGAGAAGCAAGTGGAAGAGTGTGCTATAAGTTCTACATTAGAAAAGTAGCATGTAAATCTATAAAATCAATTTCCATCTCTCGCCCCATGAATTTGAGATAGACTTATATATAAACTTTGGAAAGTTGTGGAATGTCATATTCTAAAAAAATAGCCTACTCTATTAGTTAGATTCCAATTCCTCAAAATGAAGGGAAACAAACGGGCCTTAGTCTATTCCATATCTTGAAAGAGCAATCAAGATGACTTTCTCTCTTCTTCTCACTCCAACTTGGCTTAATTTTGATCCAACCATTTATTTGGGCCAAGTTTGTGTTTGAAGTTGTGTTTTGCAGGCATCAACTATTCACCCCCCTCTAGGTGCTCTCAAATTCCAAAAATTGGGTTTTTTCGGGGCGATGATTGGTCGTGTTCCTGGATCGGAGACGTCACCTAACCCCAAGGAGGAAATCGTGGTCTTCGTAGCATCTTTCGACGTTGGACCTCGACCGCCCTGCCATCGGTTTCTCATGGAGGTCTTAGAGCGTTCGGTGTTCAACTGCATCGGCTGACACCGAACATACTGGTGGCGCTGGCGAAGTTTGTGTGGGCGACGTCCAAAGATCACAGTGTACAAGATCAAAGGCCTGATCTACCCGAGAAGTGGAAGTAGAGAAAGGAAGACGAGCATGGCGACCTAGCTGACAAGCATGGCAAAGACTATCAAAATGGACCTTGCTACAAGATATATCTAAACGACTAGAGAGCTTGGACATGACGTCGGGTCCAGGGTGCCCGAGACGACGATGCCAAGTGGTGGTAGAAGCCAAAGCAGATGACGAGGATGCGCCAGCGGAGGAGGTGGATGGCGGACCGTATACAGCAGCCCCGAGCTGTCACATCGGGCGAGAAGGGTTCTGGTAGCCAGATCCTTCACAAATAAACCAAATGGGTCAAACTCAATGGAACATGAGTTGTCGGTGGTGAATCGACGAACTGAAAGAAGGTTTTGCATGATATAAGGGGCAACGAGAACGCCGTTGAGATATAACAGTCCCGGAAGAATCGAGTCACATACTGAGGTGACCGAGAGGGTGGAACTATTCACCACAATGATAGAGGAATGATGGGAGGGATGGGGCCATGGGGGGATGGGAGCGAGATAACGTGCTGGCAGTAGGAGTGGTGTGGTCGGAGGCGTCGGAGTTGACCACCTAGTCGGTGAAGAGAGGAGTCAGCGCCACGGTACCGAACGAGGCGGCGAGGGAGATTTGGTCCCAGCCTCTAGCCAACGGGGACCAAGGTGTTGAGGTAGGGGTCCCTGGAGGCGAAAGGAAAGGCGGAGACGGCGTCGCCGAAGGCAGGGGCACCGTAGGGTGGCGTCGTCAGGTGAGCCAGATGTGAGGGACACGGCGAAGAGGCACCTATTGCCGGGCCCGGCCACATGGAGCTGGTCTCGGTCTAGGGGTTGTAGAACGAAGGCCACGCCGGGTCGCCGCCACGATTGGTAGGGCCACCATGGGTAGAGTCCCCGCCTCCATAGGCATTCTTGCAGGGCCGGCGACCACCATCAGTGACTCAGATCCAGGGGACTGACGAGGAGCTCTAAGGGGCGGTGGGAGGACGCGCAGGTTCCCCGTCGACGGAGGGTGAGGGCCTAGGCCACCGGGGCCGCCGGGGGATGCGTTGTAGAGCGCTGTGGTGGTCGCGGGTGGCTTAACGTCCATGGTGCAAGGAGGGGAATGGTGCAGTCTGCTTGATGAAGGCCCTTTGGTGGTTGTAGCGTCGGCTGAGGCCACACAGAAGGTTGAGGACGAGGGTGCGGTCGAGGACAGGCTCACCGAGATTGCGGAGGGAGTATGCCATGTCCTTCATCCGATGGCAGTACTCGCTGACAGAGAGGTCCTCCTGAGAGTAAATGCGGAAGGATGTGTTGAGGTGGAGAGAGCGGGTCTCTCGGTTGCCGAGAAACTCGGCCTCGAGGGCGACCCAGGCTTGGTGAGTGGTGCCTCTCGCTTGCTGACGATGTCCTAGAGCTCGACGGTGAGTATGCCAATGAGCTATGAGAGGACATCGCTGTCCATTTGGTGCCAGAATGGAGACATTGATGCGATAGTGTCGTTGAGGACATGGTCGATGAGTGCACCAGCGAGGGCGGCACTGAAGACGTGCTGGCCAGCCGGCTGGGTGTAGGGCGACAAAGGTGCGGGGAGCTGTGCTGGCGACGGTTGGGGCACGGATGGGGGATGCAGCGGTGCCCACCGTGCTTGTAGCGGGGCCGACGAGGTCGGTGAGAGCAGTGCCCACGTGTGGGGGAGGCGGCGACATCCATGGGGACATGGGTGTCGACGTTCGAGAGAAGAGGAAGGTCGCCAGCGGCGGTGGGGAAATGAGGGGTACGCCCGCCGGCCATGGGGTTGGTGGCGGGGGAGGCAGGCACAGGGGAGGTTGGGGCTGGCCGTGATCGGGGGTGAGGCTGGTGGTGGCTGGGTGGAGGGGAGAGAGAGAGGGTGGGGGAAGAGAGACTTAGCTAGATACCGTGTTGGAGTGGGAGAAAACCCTAACCCTACTTAGAGTTGAGCATGTATTAATAGATGAATTATGTGGGCCGAAGCCCATTACAATAGGGGTATACATGGAAACCCTAACAATTACGCTGACAATGTTACCTCACTGTTCAAGTAATATACAACAACATTTGATCCAAATATCACGGTATTGATATTCTCTGTAGTAGTAGGGCCGGTCCTCACATTTCGGGGGCCCTAAGCAAAAAAAAATATATATAGACCCCCATATAACTATATATGTATGTATCATTTACACATCTACTAAACATATATCGGTAAAAACTACATATAACTTGTCACTTCTCATCTTATAAAATTTCTACTAACATTTTTTGATACAAAATCATCGATTATACTATTGATATCGATATCATCCAATAGAATAAGTATATAAAATTTGTTCTAACATTTCTTGACTCATTGCTGATCTTCAATAATTTTTCAGTAACTTTAATTTTGAGAAGCTTCTTTCAGCCGTATATATAAGAGTGGTGGCTAGGGATTTTTGGAATATAATAAGTATATACAGTACATATGTATATAAGAGTATATATTTATTTAGGCCAGACTAGGGGCCCTACTGACTTCGAGGGCCCTGAGCGGCGGCATACCCTGCCTACCCTCAGGGCCGGGCCTGTGTAGTAGCTATGTAAGGTCTTTGTATACTCCATACAGGTTTACTGCTAGGTCAAGTATATGCCACCTATTGGAGTGAATATTCTATGTATTAGGGCTAACCCAACAGGGTAGCTATATAGTGTTTACATGGGCCACATGGGCCTAGCCTTAACAGGCCTAATACTCTAACACCCCCCCGCAGTCTGGACTACCGACGCAGCGGAGTACACAGACTGGACTCAAAAAGAAGAAGTACATCACACAATAGGAATACTCTAACACCCCCCCCCCCGCAGTCTAGACTATCGATGTAGCGGAGTACACAGACTGGACTCAAAAGGAAGAAGTACATCACACAAAAGGATCCCCCCACAGACTCAACTAGCCACTACTGATGTTGAGGCTGGAGCGAAACTCGGCGAAGGTCGAGGACGGAAGACCCTTGGTGAAGATGTCAGCAAACTGGGAGGTGGTCGGGACGTGGAGGACCCGAACAGCACCGACAGTGACATAATCGCGGACGAAGTGTAGATCGATCTCTACATGCTTGGTCCGCTGGTGCTACACTGGGTTGGTGGAGAGGTAAACCGCGCTAACGTTGTCGCAGTAGACCAACGTGCTCCTGGAGAGGGGACTGTGAAGCTCGGCGAGGAGCTGCCTGAGCCAGGCAGCTTCCGCCACGCCGTTGGCCACGGCACGGTACTCCGCCTCTGCACTTGAGCGGGAAACGACCGACTGGCGCTTCGACGACCAGGAAACTAGGTTGCCGCCTAAGAAGACGGCGTAGCCGGAGGTGGAGCGCCGAGTGTCTGGGCACCCGGCCCAGTCAGCGTCAGTGTAGACGACCAGCTCGGAGGAGGTAGACCGGTGAAGAAGCAGCCCGTAGTCGACGGTGCCCCGGAGGTAGCGGAGGAGGCGCTTGAGAGCCGCAAGGTGGGGCTCCCAGGGGTCGTGCATATGGAGGCAGACCTGCTGCACGGCATAGGAGATGTCCGGCCTGGTGAATGTGAGGTACTGAAGGGCACCGACAAGACTCCTGTAGTTTGTGGGGTCCACGACTAGGTCACCCGTGGCCTCAGAGAGCTTGGCCTGCGTGTCGACAGGGGTGGAGCAGGGCTTGCAGTCACTCATCTGGGCCCGCTCCAGAATGTCAAGAGTATACTGTCGCTGGTGAAGGAGGAGTCCTGAGGGGCGAGACTCAGCAGTGACCCCCAGGAAATGGTGAAGCACGCCCAGATCTTTGACCGGAAACTCCCGCTGAAGGGCGTCGACGAAGCGGCAAAGAAGTGACGGACTGGAGGCGGTGAGGACAATGTCATCCACGTAGAGTAGCAAGTAGGCAGTCTCTGCGCCATGATGGTGGACGAACAGAGACGTGTCTGACTTGGCCTCCACGAAGCCCAGTGTCACCAGGAACGTAGCCAGCCTGGAGTGCCACGCCCGAGGGGCCTGCTTGAGACCGTAGAGGGACCTGTTGAGCCGACAGACCATGTCAGGGCGAGAGGAGTCCACGAACCCCGCAGGCTGACAACACTATACGGTCTCAGTGAGGGCACCGTGTAGGAAGGCATTCTTGACGTCGAGCTGGTGAACTGGCCAGGAGCGAGCGAGGGCCAGCGAGAGCACCGTGCGGACGGTGGCCGACTTCACAACCGGGCTAAAGGTCTCATCGTAGTCGACTCCGGGGCGCTGAGTGAAGCCCCGAAGAACCCAGCGAGCCTTGTACCGCTCTAGGGTACCATCAGCCCGCCGCTTGTGTGTCCAGATCCACTTGCTGGTGACGACGTTGGTGCCGGGCGGACGGGGCACCAGATCCCACGTCTGGTTAGCGATGAGCGCCGTGTACTCCTCCTCCATCGCCTGACGCCAGTGGGGGTCCTGCAGGGCGGTGCGGACGGAGGAGGGTACCGGAGAAACCTGCGAGTCTCCGGACGTGGCCGCCAGGACACGAGGCGGCAGGGTACCAGCCGCGTTCCGCGTCACCATCGGGTGGACATGCCATGGGTCGCGGTGAAGGAGAGATGGGTGGTACATCGGCGTCTCGACACGTGCCGCAGGAGGCCGCAGCGGAGGTGTAGGTGTCCCTGGCGGGGACTGGGCCACCGGTGGTGACGGCGGCGGGGCAGCGACGGCGGTGGCGGAGGTTCGAACCCCGGCGGCGGCGGCTGGCGCTGGTAGACCCGCACTGGCTGGGCGAAGCGGGCCAGAGGGGTCGGAACCGACGGCTCTGCAGGCGGTGCAGTCCCACCACCCCCGCTCGGCCCGGGGGCGATCGGAGACAAGGCTCCGCGGAGAGGCGACACCGCCGTAGGCTACACGACCGGACCCGGGCAAGGCATCGGGCTGGAAGTAGGACCGACATGTGGTGAGTGGGTACCTGCAGGGAGAGGAAGGATAGGTGGCTCGACCACCGTGTCAGTCGGAAAGGGAGTGAAGAGGTCAGGGTCAGGGTCGGAGGAGGGTGGTGTGGTGGTGGAGTAGGGAAAAACGGACTCATCAAACACCACATGTGAGAGATGAGAACACGACGAGAGGAGAGGTCAAAGCAGCGGTAGCCCTTGTGGTCCGGGGAGTACCTGAGAAACACACAGAGGGTGGAGCGGGGTGCTAGCTTGTGAGGAGCAGTGGCCGCAGTGTTCGGATAGCAAGCACACCCGAAGACACGGAGGTGGTCATAGCGTGGAGGGGTACCGAAGAGTGCCTAGTGAGGAGTGGGGGCCGGGCACGCAGTGGAAGGTAGACGGTTGAGAAGGTAGGTAGAGGTGTGTAGGGCCTCGACCCAGAAACGTGGCGGTAGGTGCGCCTGGAGAAGAAGAGTCCGGATGGTGTCGTTGGTCGTGCGGATCATGCGCTCAGCCTTGCCATTCTGGGGGGAGGTATATGGGCAAGACATCTGTAACAGCATGCTGTGGGAGAGAAAGAAGTCACGGGAGGCAGAGTTATCGAACTCCCGACTGTTGTCACACTGAACGGCCTTAATGGTGAGGCCGAACTGAGTGGACACCCAGGCGAAGAAGTGGCAGAGGGTGGGGAAAGTCTCAGACTTGGCACGCAGCGGGAAAGTCCACACATAATGAGAAAAATCATCAAGCACGACAAGATAGTATTTGTAACCCGACATACTGGTAATGGGAGAAGTCCACAAATCACAGTGTACAAGATCAAAAACATGAGTATCATGCGAGGAAGAAGAGGAAAACGGAAGACGAACATGGCGGCCTAACTGGCATGCATGACATAGATGCTCCTCAGGAGATCGAGTACATTGGATAGTGGCACTACGAGTAAGCTGAAGAAAGGCATCACGTCCGGGGTGTCCAAGGCGACGATGCCAGGTAGTAGTAGATGTGGTGGCGGCAAAAACAACAGCTGTGTCAGGTGACGAAGACGAAGAAGATGTAGCGTGCGAAGCCGAAGGGTGTAGAGGGGGCCCGTGCTGTCACATCGGAGGAGGGGGCGCCGAGTTGCCGAGTCCTTCACAGTAAGACTAGAAGAGTCAAACTCGACAGAACAAGAATTATCAGCAGTAAACCGACGAATAGAAAGAAAATTGTGGACCAAAGAAGGGGCGACAAGAACATCGGGAATGCGAAAAGAGCCGGGAGAGCCGGCGGCACCCACAGATGTGACAGGAAGACACGAGCCATTCGCCACCATGATGGATGAAGGGAGAGAGGAAGAAGGA
Source organism: Zea mays (assembly GCF_902167145.1). Classification (NCBI taxonomy): domain Eukaryota; kingdom Viridiplantae; phylum Streptophyta; class Magnoliopsida; order Poales; family Poaceae; genus Zea; species Zea mays. The sequence goes on along the minus strand of NC_050100.1, from coordinate 23,140,847 downwards.
GGGCGAACAGAGGTGAGTATACCAGGGTTGGGAGTGGTGTGGTAGGTAGCACCGGTGTCCGCAATCCACTCGGGACCCATCGGCGGAGTCTGAGTGGGAGTCTGGAAAGTAGCCAGGGCGGCCGCGTCCCAATCAATCAGCCCGGATGGTGGCGTAGCCGGCGACGTGGGCCACGACGAAACGGCAGGCGTCGAGGGCCAGGGCGATGGAGAGGCGAGGGCGAACCCCGACGGTGAGGTGAACCCCGATTGCGCACCAGCGAACATGACCGTCGGGGGACGAGCGTCAGAACCGGGCCCCTGGAACGGCCACATGGAGATGCGACCGGACCACGGGTGGTGAAAAGTGGGCCAAGGCGCACCCTGCGGGGGTCCCGGCTTCGGTGCGTTGCCACGGGCACCACCGCCGGAGCCACCCTCACCACCACTGCGGCCACCACGGCGGCGACGACCACCACCGCCCCCGCCTCCGCCACCTCGACCCCCACCACCCATGCTCGGCCCGGGAGGACGAGGGCCAATGGCAGACTGTGACAGAGTAGGAGGACGGGCCGGGGTGAAGGCCGCCAGTGCTATCGAGGAGGACGAGGACCCCGGGCCGGAGATCGATGCAACCTGAGCACCCAGAGTGATCTCCTCCAGGGCGAGGTCGTCGCGGACCTGGAGGAAGGTAGGGAAGGGGCGCTGACGCATGATCAACGACCGGAGGTGGGTGTAGCGATCGTTGAGGCCGCGGAGGACGTTGAGGACGAGGATGCGGTCCTCCACGGGGCAGCCCAGATCGCCAAGTGAGTCCGCCATGGTCTTCATCTTGCGGCAGTACTCGCTGATGCCGAGGTCTCCCTGGACGAAGGTGCGGAAGGCTGCGTCGAGACGGAGAGCCCGGGCCTCGGCGTTGCCCAGGAACTGGCCCTCGATGGCAAGCCAAGCAGCCCGAGCGTGCGGAAGGTTCCGGAGGAGGCTGTGGAGGTCGACGGAGATCGTCCCCACGATCTAGGTGAGAACGATGCTGTCGAGGCGCACCCACGCAGCAGTCGGCGCCACGCCAGTGGGGTCGCAGAGGACGTGGTCATCTAGGGCGTAGCGGCGAAGGGTGAGGAGAAGTAAGTCCCGCCAGCGCGTGTAGGATGGCGACTCAGACTCCAGGACGACCGGAACCATGAGGCGAATGTTCTGGACACTCCCAGCCTGTAGGTGGAGCTGAGCCACGAGCAGGTCAGCCGGGTCATGCCAGAGCACCGTGGGGATGGTGCGAGGCCCGGTCCCGACTGTCGGTGCGGTCGGGACGCCATACACGCCGCCCATGGTGTCGGAGGAGGTGGCACCGCCGTCGTGGGCCGCAGGCGAGGCGAGGTGTTGTTCCGCCGCGGCAATTTGAGCAGCGATAGCATCGGCGGCCTCGCGCTCGCGCTCCCACGCGAGGGCCGCTTCCCGCAAGCGAGCCTGTCGAGCATCATGCTCCGCACGGGCAGCGGTGAGGGTGGCGATAGTGTATCCCTGGTGGGTGACCGGCGGAGGAGGCGGCAGATCGACAACCAGCGACGGGGGGATTGGCGGTGGCGGGTTGGGATCCTCCAGACCGGCAGTTCCTGCCGGAACCACATCCGCGACGGCCGCAAGAGCCGAGGCGGCGCCTGCAGCAGTGGGGGCCCCACCGGCGGCGCTAGGCTCAGCCCCCCACGCGGGCAGGAGGGCAGGGGAGACAGGATCCGACCCCCACGGGCCAGGCACCAGGGATGGCGCGCCAGCAGGGGAGGCAGTGGCGGCTGGCAGGGGGTGGGGCACGACGGCGCGCCGGCCAGGGGAGGCGGCGCGCACCCAGGAGGAGAGGGGAGGGAAGGAGGAGGTGGAGAGAGAGGGGCGCTGCTGACCAGCCATGGGCGCCGGGGAAGAAGTGGCGGCGGCGGCACAACCCGGGGCGGCGCGGCCGGACTCGGCGCGGCCGAGGACGCGCACGGCGGTGATTGGGTCGCGGCTGGACGCGGCCAGGCGGTGCAGCAGGGGCGCGCGACGTAGAACGCCAGTCAGCCGGCGGCCGCCAGAGGCCCCGCGCCAGGCAGCAGGGGCGACAGATGGAGGCCGGCGGCGCCAGAAACCCTAGGCTGGAGCCTGGCGGCGACGGCTGAAACCCTAGGATAGGGCGGCGGCGGCTGAAACCCTAGGGTAGGGCAGCAGCGGCTGTAGGGAGGGAAACTGGGCTGATACCATATTGGAGTGAATATTCTATGTATTAGGGCTAACCCAACAGGGTAGCTATATAGTGTTTACATGGGTCACATGGGCCTAGCCTTAACAGGCCTAATACTCTAACACCACCCAATATATGGTGTTTACCTGGTAGGATTCTCAGATCTTTTCAGAAAAGGACTGGAAAACTAACTAAACCAAGTCTGTAGAGCGGCAGATGGCGGCGAGGGTTAGAGGGCGATGGCTATGGTTAGGGGTGCTGGGGAGGCCGGCCGCAGGACTTTGCCCACGGCCGGCAAGAGAGAAGGGATTTTCTTCTAATATCTTGCTTATTTTATTTCTTATCCATTAATTACATAAATTGGCCGGCTGGCCGTCCCTATCTAGCTAAAGATGCTTATCTCCTTAAAACTCCAAAAAACTCTCAACAAATTACTAACTAATAACCTTCCTAGATAATCTCAACTAATTTCCTAGATAATCTCAATTAATCTCCTTATCCTTTGACCTGGGCTCCTTGCTGATGCTCCTTGCCGCAGCCCCCTTGGGCCCTGACAGGTCTTGACAGTAGTTCAATCGATTTTGTCATGCATGCAGACCCAATTGTCCAACTACGTTTTATTTTGGTCCTTTAGATGGGTGGTTAAGTACTCAAGTATACACAGCGTTGGAATTATGTTCCTCCTAGGTCTAACAAGCGTTTGAGTTTGATTAAATGATTGATCCATTCCATGGTTTTGTTTTCTGACACTGTAGTTCATGCCTTGTTCTGGTGTTCTTCAGATTTCACTCAGTACATCCTAACGAACAATATGATTATCAGGAAAAAAGTTTGTGATTAACTCAGTATTTTTTTAATATAAGAAAAGAACAAGAAAACTATGCCACCAACTTATCTGAAATAATATCCAGAAACGGGTGCGAGTTCTATTATATAGTCTTAGAGATATATCATTGTTTTCAATGCTTTAGGTAGATCTGCAAATCAGTGCTAATACAATTAAGAATGGTACTGAGTAACTCCTAACATTTAGAACTCTTTCTGAGATGCTGACTAACGACATTGATGTGAGTGGATTGTTATTCTATTATATTGAACAGTCACTGTCATCGTTCGCAGCTTGCACCATATCACATCCAGCATTATTTAGGCCGGTAGTCAAAATGTTATAGGACATGTATTGCTTCCTTCTTTTGTAAAGCAGCTCCTGTAGCCTTTGGTACATAATGCAAGTTATGTCAGGTGAAGCGATGATAAATTATTTCAAGGACATATCCTTTTGACTATGATTGAAAGGGTGGGCTGTATTGTTTGATGTGACGTGTGTATAACATAGGATAAGGAGGATGACTGTGTGAAACTTAAGTATAATAGTTTCTGGACTCTGATTCTTATCCGCCAAGTTGAGTGACTCGAGATCCTGTTCTTGTGATCTCTTCAGGACGTCTCTACTAATTTCATTAGAACCAATTATACATTTAACGTTGCTCACTGCTTCCAGTATTCTGTATCTGAATGCCAAGCATCTGGTACAAAAATTTACGAACACCTGACCTGTAAAGAGCCAAGCCAGATAATAATGATCAGATGCAATTATTCTATTCGACACGACAGCGTGTTTACTATGCTTCATTCGTATTTCATATGACATGCTGTTCTAAGGAAAAGAGCTTATACTTCAATGGTTTCATCCACATGTTTATTTCAGGTGAAAAATCTTAAGACTGGCATCTGCCGCTTGAGAATTTGTTTGACTCATTCATATCAGAACTATGCTACATCAATCCGTTAGGGGCAACTTGGTGGGGATCTTCCTATTTTGTGTTATGCAGTAATCATCAAAAGGTTTTATTTAATGTATATATATATATATATGTAAGCCCTACAGTCGTTTGTTATCTAGCTTCAACTTTAAATTAGCACCACCAAAGTAGTGCAACTGTAAGTATGGCTTGTGAAAGTGACCCCTCAAAGGCCAACCCACTCGTATGGCTGGAAAGTTGCTAGAATCTGTATGCTCATTGTTCCCATCAGCAAACAGTAGGTTGCTATATTTCTAGGGCATCAAGATTCATCACACAGTTCCTACTGTGGTGTTCAATTCCCTTTTGAGCTCTAAGGCCAACCCTGGAATTAGCTAATCAATCACGTCCAAATGTATTTTAACCGTAACACTTACTAAATGATAGGATGGCACATTGATGATGACCATGACTAGCCTAGCCTGATACCTGGTAGCTAGTGAAAGATGGTGTAGATAGGCATCAAAGTTAAAATGATAAAACCTGTTGCTTTCTAAAGGGACCGGGACTCTACCAATATGGAATATCTATCTTCAACATCATCCCTGGAATTACTGAACTCAAGTCCTACATACACGTGGTACAGGATGCTGACCAAAGATTCACTAATTGCAGTTCTTTGGCACGCGTAGTTTTGCTTTGAACTTTCATGTTCTGTAATCTGTAGTGAGTTCCTGTTCGTAACAAGGCCAGTTAGCGCAAGCAATAATCCATGTAAGCCGGATGCCCTCGCTAATTTCTTTTACCGTAGTAGAGATACCGCCACACCTTACCATTACTTAAAGTAAAGCACTGTTTGAGTACAGAAGTACAGGGTACAGACGAACGGAGGAAGGAAGGTGGTGATAATCTTAGCTCTAGGAGGGGGTGGAATGGTTGGTTACAAGGCCATGTGCAACGAGAGGGACACAAGCGGGGAACAGGGGTTGCACGGGATAACATGGGAGCCATGTCTCTCCATGTTGCTAGTGCGTATCTGTGTATAGCTTTCACTGTTGGCTGGACCGCTCTGGCAAGTGAATAACTGCAACAACTCATAATTCCGGCTTCCATCTCCAACCCCTTTTTCCTGCCTATATTAGCAAACGAAGGAAATGGAAGTTTTACAATTTCCTCCCTTTTTGCAGATCATGTTCTGATTGGCAGTCATCGTCGTGGTCGTGGCACAGTGAAAGCTACCTTGCACTCAGCTTCGAGGTTCGAATATTCGGACAGCTTGCCATTCTATTATTGTTATTGTTACCCTATTGAACTCAGCTTGGAGATGCAAGGGAGGAACTGTACATGTCGCCAGCGGCTGTTACTGATTGCTTAAATGGATATCTGGAAGAGTTGTAATGCCCTGCGGCTGTTACTACTCAAGTGTGTGCTTTAGGTGACGGTACCTTTTGTGAAACCACGGGGAATCTTTGCGGTAAGACCATGATAACACTGAGGAATAGCACTTTAATCTGGCCAGAAGGAAACTCACAGCTCTGCTCTGGTGGTCACACGGGCAGGACAGGATATCCTCATTTTTTGGTACGACCAAATTCTGTGAGTCTGAAACTTCAGAGGTGTCCAAGACAGCAATCACTTGGAGACCGAAGCCAATTTTTGAGCTTGGTGAATTGTTTTCAGCAGAGTCGTGGTGGGCGTTGGAGCATTGTTTTCAGCAGCCGGTCCTAAGCCTTCACTTGCTGGACAGTTGCTGCTTCAAAAGGCCAGTGTTGCGCACCATACAGCTTTTGTACAACCGCACAAGGGCAGGAATTGTGGAGGGACCAACAGTGGGCAAAGGAAAAAGGATACCACGTCGAGCCAATGACGGGTCCCGACCCGGCCTGGACAAGAACAACCTTGGAGGTTTGCTGCAGCTAGCAGCTGGGATGGTCCTCCCAGGCACACAGCGCAGAGCCAGGGCAGTGCTGTCTCTTTCCTCCCAAGAAAGAAGCTTCCAGATTTATCTGTGATTAACTTCGCTCTTGGGTGAAAGAGGAGGATGATGGGACAGGGAGGCTCTGAGTTGCTGGGAAGCTATTCATCAGTTCCTTCAGCGGCAAGCTCTAATTATTCGGCGGGCTTAGGACTTAGGAGTCACGTCTCGGCATGTGATTCGGTATCGGAGGTACGCGCGCGAGCCTTCTGGCTTAACCCTGGCGTGTGGTCCAGCGGCACAAGCCACAAGCTTCTGCTAGATTTGCTGTTCCATCTCGCAATCTTGAATGGCTCTGCTTCATATGTTACTCGCAAGCTTGAAGAGAACAAAGCCACGAAAGAAAGAATTTTTTATTTGTCGTGGTTTAGTTTAAAAAATAAACTAGTGGACGACAAATATTTATGTAGTATATGTTTAGATGGTCTCCAGCAACACGGGTGGGACCATACGTGTTTATCTGGACCATCATTGTTACCGTGGCTCACTGGCATGGAGTGTTTGAATGCATTAGATCTGATAGTTAGTGGTTAAAACTAGATGAAGATATCCAAATATCCTAGATAATAGTTTAATAATTATCTATTTTTAATAAATTAGGTAATAGTTAACTATATATTTGTTAGCTAGTTAATTTCACTATTAATTTTTTAACCAATTAGATCTAGCGCCGTCAGGGTGTGTAAAAAACGTGCCGTTTTTAGTTAATGACGTGGTATGGTCTCATGAATAGTCGAAATTGCTACTGATTGCTGTTAGAATCTGCCTTCGTAAAATTACTGGCCGGTGCGTCTAGATGCTGCCATGCACGCACGCACAAGTAATCTGTGTTGTTGTGTGACGCTGACACCACAGAACACGACACGCATAGGCATAGCTCCCGCGCCCGGTACCGGGAGGGAGCTCTCTTCTTTCTATGCCCGTGCTGGGCTGCGGTGGAAAAGCCGCAACTTTTCCGGGGTTTATTATTATATATATATGTATACATCTTTATATATATGCCGTGTGTCAGTGCAGTGTTAAGAGTTAACACATATATGTACATACAAATTAATATATTTATATTGTAGCAGATCAAAAGAAACTGTCACATCATGGTGTCGCTGTCGGGCGGCGGAGCGCAAGCCATTAAAGAAATTCAGCCTGGCACACTTACCGCCCCACATGCTTATCATTTGCGTTTGCGTCGCGACCCAATCATTTTAGCGTCACCTTTTCTTGCCCAAGGGACGATGCTCTTTTCCTCTTTACCGGCCAGTTTGTCACCCTAGGACGCATGATGCGTTCTTGATGCCATCACTATTCACTAGTACCCCTACTCCTTAGCTTCGCGCCGACATGCATATGCTGATATGTACGCGTGCATGCATGTCAGTGTTAAGGGTATTAGATTATATAGTACTTGGTTTGCTTAATTAACCCCACCGAGAAAAAAACTGAAAGTTTTAAAACAACACATTATGGCCTTGTTTTGGATTAATTGGCTTCTGCTCCAATTTTGGGCGTCAGAATCAATCCTAGCCGCCAAACGCTTTGCTTCTTAGTCTGATTCTCTTAGAATCGCTTCAGTGGAAATAACCTAAATCAATGTGAATGCAGAATCCATCGAGTCGTCGTGACATGAGGATTGTGTCGTTTTCACGTCTCAATACTCTGCAGACACCTTCATCTTCCTCCGCAAGCAATCCCCGTTGCTGGGGACTTGTTCTCAAATGCTATGAATTAAGAACAAGACAACACAAAATGTTACAGGTTAAAGCCCTTCGTCCTTCGAAGCATTATTTCCCTTAAGATATAATGATCTTCAGACGAAGGTCATGAAGGACATACCTTCATCATCGCAATATACGTTAATGAAACAAGAATCATGTGAAATATAAAAGACAACATGAATAATTATGTAACATTATTAACTCATCTTTTATTATATTATCATGAATAAACATAAATAATATAGAATTACATTTGTACCTTCGGCTTGATAGAAGGAGATAATACAAGCGTGATGCACGAGCGAGTACAAATCAGCGTGAACAGTACGGGGTACTGTTTATCTATTTATAGACACAGGGCGGAGCCTGTGTGAAATTACATTTATACCCTTTATAATCGATTACAATCATGACACAAACTATCATGGGCCAATCTGTCTTTTCATCTTTAAGTCGGTGCAACCCTTCGTCTTAAGGCATGTTGTTGTGCCGAAGTTCTCTGGAAGGTAGCTACGGCGTTATTTCTGTGCTAATCTTCCGAAGGTGTTTCTTCTTACAGGACCTTCGGCTACGAAGCAGACCCCCAACAGTAGCCCCTTCGCGGTGCTAGATCGTTTTTCGTAACGAGCTTGATCCGTGAAAAATTGTCTTAGGCTTCAGAATGCCGAAGGTCTAAAAAACACCTTCCCTGAGCTCGTTGTCGAGAAACGATTAAAATAATCCGAGCGCGAGATGGTCCCACCATGCAGCGGGTACGTGCGATCTGGCGATTCATCTCTCACGCACCGTGGTCCACCGTTCAGTGGGTGCGAGTGACTGTTGAGCGGGTGCAGGCGGCTTGACGATTCACCTTCACACCTACAACACTATATAAACAGACGGGTAGGTGTGAAGTTACCACAACATTCATTGCCATTGCACTGTTGTGCTGCTGAAAAATTTAACCATAGCCGAAGTTTTCCCATCATGTTTTCAAGCAAAGCATCATTTTGATCTAGCTTCGTCATAAGAGGGAGCTTCGTCAAAAGCATAAAAATCATCAACATTCGTAAGAACTGCAAGGAATTCAACACTTGATGGCCAGAGTACGTTCAACTGCTAGGTTGACCGTGACGAAGAAGATGCTGAAACCACAGAGACTGCTCCGATCTCTGAAGTGATGAAATAATCGGGACTGGTTATGACAGAGGGGGCTACTGACGAAAGTGCACCTACTGCCGAAGCTGAACATGCTAACATCGAAGAAGATGATGCCGAAGAAGAAGAAGATTACAACACTCTCATGCCATTCAAACCCAGTCACTTGGACTTTGGAAAATATACTGTTTCTGAGGCTGACATGCCCATGATGATAAAGCTAGGCTACTTCGGAGAAGCTGAGAAGAAGCTGATTCATTTTGGCGGGGAAGAAACCACTCCGACACCGAAAAATGATGAGGTGGTAGTTTTCAGGAGTTTCTTCAGAGCGGGATTGAGGTTTCCTTTGAACAAAATGATTGGGGAAGTTTTGGAAAATTACGAAGTCTATCTTCATCAGCTGACTCCTAACGCTATCGTTAGGCTCAGCATCTTCATCTGGGCTCTCCGAAGCCAAGAAATAGACCCGAATGCTGAAGCTTTTTGCCGAGTGCACGAGCTTCATTATCAGACGAAGGCCAGAGAAGATGGTCTTCATGAGAATTTTGGTTGTTACAACTTGCTTACCACAAAGATATGAAGACTCTGATGGTTAGATATCGCACCAAGTGGCAGACTGGTTGAAAAAATGAGTGGTTTTATGTTAAAGCCGATGAGAAGAAGAGGGAGAAGCTGAAGACGTTGGTACTGAGCCCGCTGAGTTTGAGCTACGGGTTGACTAGGCCGCTGTGCCGTATGGTGCCGGGGTCACCATGCCGACAAGCTATGTCAGAATTCAGGGTGGTAGCCGAGCAGATCGGGACCAGAGATCTAGTCCAAGAATATCTGGCCTATAAGGTGTTCCCGACGCTAAGTGAATGGAACATGCCAAAGCTAAAGGGGACAAAGGAGAAGAATGAACTTGTGCGACTACCTTATAGGTTCAAATTCAAGAAACAATTTAAAGGGTCATGTCAAGAATGGTTAGAAATGATAGAAACCATGTGCAATGAAATTTTGGATAATTACACTAAAAAGAAGATCAACTGATGATCGTAGCCTTCGGCACTCGACCGAAGCGAAGGTTGAATCGGGTGATGGATGTCCTAAACTTTGAATATCCTGATTATGAGCGATTGAACAAGGGTGCTGAAGGGCAAAAAAGAAAAAGGATTGTTAGTGTTCTGAGCAGACAAGCTGCTAGAATGGTGAAAGAAGATGAAGAAATTCTGAAGATGAGAAAATTGAGCCCTGAGCCGAAGGTAGCTGCTCCGAAGAAGAGGAAAGCTGCGGCTCCGAAGCCAAAAACAACTGAAATAGAAGAAGAGGCTCCTTCAACACCTTCTGCTGCCGACGTGGAAGAAATTCTAAAGGTAATGACTGAATCCTTGCCTATCAAGCTAAGTCTACTGGAGCCACATCTGACGAAGCTTTTACAGAAGGAGGAGCTTTCGGCAGCCAAAAAGTCTGCTGGGCCAAAAAGGCGGAGGATTATTACTGTGATTGAAGCTATTGAAGAAACACCACCGCCGGCCTCGACGTCAAAAACACCAGCTGTCGAAGACGCTACAGCTATCGAAGCTGCCCCCGCCGAAGCTGCAACTGTCGAAGCTGATACGGTCGAAGCCACAAATCTGGAGAGCACGTTTTTTGATATTGATAAAATGCTTTTGAATATGGCCGCGGAAGAAGCTGCTACAGCTGCCGAAGAGACCCTGGACACAGTGCCTGGAAAAGGGAAGGAGATCGCCGAAGATACTTCGGAAGAAAAGGACTTCAACTTTCAAAACATAATAGGTCAAAAGTTATCTAAGGCTGAATAAGATGACCTGAGAGATTATGCTATATCATGCGGCTATCAACCAGGAGCGTTGCTCTTCGGCGGTATTGACGACGAAAGCTTAGGATACCTCCGAGACCGAACTGGAGCGAAGGTTATCAGTACTCTGTCGAAGAGTGTTGGTTTCCCGAAGCTTGAGGCCGACATCAGCTGCTACCGATTATAGCATATCGTCGGTAGTTTATTCTATTCTAATTTCAAGGTAATTTTTTTTTCTTCGGCTTTTCATTTTTTAACGACAAAGGTGTTTTCTGACGAAGGTTGTTTTTGCGCAGAGTATGCTATTAAGTAAAGCCTTGAGGATGCAATAGGACCTTGAAGATAAAAAAACATGAGGTTATAATTGAAGACTTAGAGAGCAAAATAAGAGATCACGAAGCTGCTCTTGAGAAGAAGGATTTTGAACTTCAATCAATGGAGGGCTTACTAGCGGAAGCCCAAGCTAAAATTGCTAGATTGAATAGTGAACTCCTCACAAAGACAGAAAGCTTCGAACAAGAAAAGCAGAAATTTGATGCGAAGTTTGAGGCTGAAGTCGAAAAAAGTTCAAATTTACAGAAATCATTGAAGGAGCTTCAAGATAAATGTCTAGACTTCGGCAACCGATGCGTGCAACGGCTGAAGCAGGTCTTCAACTCAGTTGGAGCCAGTTCTGAGAAATTTGAACCTTCTGTTGAAGACCTGCCAGGGACCTTCGAACACATTGAGTGCGAAGTCGATGCTCTTGACGAAGTTATAGCTGGGCACGACGACTTCTGTGCCCTGCTAGCTTCTCGGGGCACAGCTGTTGCTTTCATGAAAACTGGTTGCACGCATGGGAAAATCGTCAATAGACCTAACTTCAGCTTATCACCAGCAGACTTAACTGATATCCCTAGCCTGGCCCGAAGCATAGGAAATAGATTTATAACACAAATCTGGATAAAAGGGTGGGCAAAGCTTAGCTGGTGACGAAGCTCGAAGTCACCTCAAGCCGGTAATAAACTCATACCTGGTGCTTACCTTTTCCTTGAAACTTGAGTTCACCTTATAACACTTTGTTATGTACAGGACGACGAAGCCGAAGAGCAATGATCCGAAGCTTTGGCGGATGGTGATGAAGTGATGAAGTTGAAGACACTGCTATAAAAAAACTCTAGAGAAATTCTTGAATTATCCTTGTAAAAAATATTGTAATTTAGGAACCAGATACTACTCTGTAAATTTGTCCATACCTTGTAATGTATTTTTACCTTTCTGTCCATGTATGAACTGCTTTGATGTGGACGAAACTTGTATTTTTTGAGCTGAAGGCGAAAAACACCTTCCCTTCTTTTCGTACACAACGAAGCATAAATCTGCTTCTTTTTTCTCTTGCCGAAGCCTTGTCATTAGAGCCGAAGCAACTATCTGTACTTCTATGATATGATGATGATGATCCTACGAATGTCTAAATGAATGTATATGAATGCAATGAATGATGTGATGTATTGTGCAAATGAATGTCCAAACGCACGCTTACGGAGCCACATCCAAACTCTGATTCCCTTAGGAATGACTGAAATCTCTTTGCCGTTTATTTTTCGGCTGTACCGCTTATTTTTCGATGTAAGTTCTGCATCCCCTTAGGAACGTCTTTTGAACTTCTTCGCCTTCTATTTCGATGGTATAAGTTCTGCATCCCCTTAGGAACGTCTTTTGAACTTTTTTGCCTTATATTTCGACGGTATTTGGCTCTACATTCCCTTAGGAACGACTTTTGAGCAGAAAACTTACGCTGCGCTCCCTTAGGAACGACTTTTTGTAGCTTCGTCGTGCTCTGCATCCCCTTAGGGACGACTTTTGAGCTTCTCCCTGGTTTTTTTTCCTGCACTCGATGGTGCATGCTCAGATGTTACATTTTACATTCTTTTGGGGGATTTTGCTCTCGTAGAGTTGAATAAGAAAAGAAAAATTACAAGCTATGGCCCCATTAAAAACCTTTCTCCCCCTTTGGAAAGGAAAAGGGTGCCATAGGAAAAAAAATGAAAAAAGATTACATCAGATTACACATAATATCGTCGAAGCTCATCTGCATTCCAAGATCTAGGAATGTCGTTGCCGTCCATATCCTTCAACCTGTAAGAACCGAGCCTTGACGAAGATACCACCAAAAAAGGTCCTTCCCACTTCAACTTTAGTTTGCCTACTGTGTCCGGATTAGCCACTCTCCGAAGCACCAAATGCCCTGGCTTGATATTTTTCAACCAGACTTTTCTGTTGCGCCATTATATTGTTTTAGCTTGATATTTATTGATATTTTCCACAGCCTGAAGTCTGGTTCCTTCTATAGTATCTTTTGCCACGTGATAATCAGCTTCGTCTCCTGCCGAAGCTGTTGTTCTTATTGACCCCGCTTTAGCTTCTTCTGGGGTTATAGCTTCGTAATCAAATAATAACTTAAATGGCGTAAAACCCGTTGATCTTGATATGGTTGTATTATGGTTCCACACCACTTTAATCAACTCATCTGGCCACTTTCCTCTGGGCTGATCGAAGATTAGCTTCATTATTCCCATCATTATAATGCCATTTGCTCTTTCAACAAGTCCATTTGACTCTAGATGTCTGACTGATGCAAAATGAATCTTCGTGCCAATTTGATCACAGAATTCCTTGAAAGCTTCGACATCAAACTGTGTTCCATTGTCCACAGTTATAGCCTTCGGCACGCCGAAGCGACAAACAATGTTTTGCCAGAAGAATTTCTGGACTGTGACCGAAGTTATTGTGGCCAAAGGCTTCGCTTCAATCCACTTAGAAAAATATTCTACAGCCACCACAACATATCTTAAATTGCCTTGTGCTGGTAGAAGTGGGCCTAGCAAATCGAGGCCCCATCTTTGCAACGACCAGGTGGGCTGTATTAGTTGAGTGAGAGATGAAGGTTGTCTCTGGTCTCTTGCGCATTTTTGACAATTTTCACATTTTTGGACTAGCTCTGCTGCATCCGAAGCTGCCTTCGGCCAGTAAAATCCTTGTCGAAACACCTTTCCTAGCAAGGGCCTAGCCCCAATGTGAGATCCACAGAGACCTGCGTGTATCTTCTTCATTAATTCAATACCTTCAACTCTTGATAGACACTTGAGAAGTGGAGAACAGACTCCATGTTTATATAATTCCCCTTCTATTGTCACATATGGTCTTGTCCTTGCCTCCATTCTCTTATTATAAGCTTCGTTATCTGAAAGACAATTACCTTGGAGGAAAGATATAATTTCAGTCCTCCAGTCTTCACTATGTACCAGAGAAATAGTAAGCACTGCTCTCTCCATGAGTTCAACCGAAGGTGCCTTTATTGTTTCAAAAAATACTTCCGAAGATAGAGGGAGCCCCTGGGCCGCCGATTTGGCTAGTGAATCTGCATGCTCATTTTCACCTCTTGGAATATTCTTAACAGAAAAACCTTTGAAAGAAGCCTCCAACCTTCGAACTGTATCCAGATATCTTTCAAGCTTCGAATCCCTTACCTTGCAACTTTTGTCCACATGGCCAGAAATAACTTGAGAATCAGTTTTCAGGATGGCCCTTCTTGTTCCCATTGCCCTTAACTACCGAAGCCCCAATAGAAGTGCTTCGTACTCAGCAATATTGTGCAACTGAAATCAAGCTTGGCTGCATAACATGTTTTGACTTTTGAAGGTGCCACTAGGACCGCAGCCGCTCTTGCACCGAAGGTTCCCCAAGAACCATCGCAGAACACTATCCAAGCTTCGACATCTTTGTTTACTTCTTCTTTGTGAGCCCCTGGCGTCCAATCAGCGATGAAGTCTGCTAACGCTTGGGACTGAGTTGAGGATCTATGCACATAGTCAATGGTGAATTCGTTAAGTTCTGCAGCCCATTTCCCAATCCTTCCAGTAGCTTCTCTATTCCTCATAATGTCCTTCAGTGGCTGTGACGAAGGAATAATTATGTGATATGCTTAAAAATAATGCCGAAGCGTTCTGGAGGCCATTAACACAGCATATAACACCTTTTCCAATTCTGTGTAATTTTTCTTTGACAGACTCAAAACTTCGGAGACGAAGTACACTGGAGCTTGCTTTTTGACTTGACCATCTAGCTTCTCATGTACAAGTGCCGCACTCACTGCAGAATGTGAAGCTGTGACATATAAGAGCAATGGAGCCCCTAGCGAAGGTGGAGTTAACATTGTTAAATCAATTAAATATTGCTTCAACTCTTCGAAGGCCTTTTGCTGAGCCGGACCCCATTGAAAGACTTCGGCTGACTTTAGTATTTCAAAGAATGGCAGATTTCTTTCTGCTGATCTGGATATAAATCTGTTCAATGATGCTAATCTACCTGTCAGCCATTGAGCTCCTTTCTTTGTGCTTGGCGGTTCCATACGAAGGATAGCTTCAATCTTGCTTGGGTTAGCTTCAATTCCCTTCGTTGATACTAGACAGCCAAGGAACTTGCCCTTCTTTACCCCCAAAACACATTTTTCTGGATTTAACTTCAAACCAGCTTGGCTGAAGTTGGCAAATGTCTCTTGCAAATCAGCAATGTGATTTTCTTGCTTCGTGCTTTTAACTATGATGTCATCAACATAAGTCAGCACATTCCTACCTATTTGAGAATGAAGGACTCTGGCTATCATTCTGCTGAAGCTACCTCTAGCATTTTTAAGCCCCTCAGGCATCCGAAGATAGCAATATGTGCCACTGGGGGTTATGAAGCTTGTCTTCGGCTCATCTTCCTTCTTCATCCAGATTTGATGGTAGCCTGAGTAACAATCTAGTAGACTCATGAGCTCTGACGAAGCTGCTGCATCTACTAGAGAATCTATTCTTGGCAATGGGAACTCATCCTTTGGACAAGCCTTGTTAAGACCTGTAAAATCAATGCACATTCTCCATTTACCATTGGCCTTCTTCACCATAACAGTATTAGCTAGCCACTCTGGGTATTTGACCTCTCTAATAACTCCAGCGCTAAGAAGCCTCTTCACTTCGTTCCGAGCACCTTCAGCTTTGTCATCAGACATTTTCCAAAGCCTTTGTTTTCTTGGCCTGAAAGATGGATCCACATTGAGTGAATGCTCAATGACATCTCTGTTGACACCGCAAAGATCATTGGCTGACCAAGCAAAGACATCTTTGTTATTGAATAGAAATCTTAGCAAATTCTTTTCCTGCTCTTCAGATAACTGAGACCCCAGCAGTACCTTTTGTTCTACTATATCTTCACATAGAAGCATAGGCTTCGGCTGATCCGCCGAAGCAGCCTTCTCTCTTTTGTATCGATACTGCTCACAGGCTTTGGCTCCATCTATGTTATGGATTGCCTTTGAATCTGTCCAGTTTCCTTCGGCCTTCCTGCCAGCTTCTTGACTGCCATGAACAGCAATGGGCCCTTGTTCCGAAGGTATCTTCATGCATAGATATGCTGGATGAAGTATTGCTTTGAAAGCATTAAGTGTCCCATGACCAATGATTGCATTGTAGGGGTACTCCATGTCAATAATGTCAAACACAACCTGTTCAGTCCTTGTATTATGAACAAAGCCGAAGGTTACTGGCATTGTGATTTTACCAAGTGCAACAATTTGCCTTCCTCCGAAGCCAAATAAAGGATGTGTAGCATCATGAATCTTATTCTCTGGTTCTTGCATCTGTCTGAAGGCTTTAGCAAATATGATATCCGTTGCACTGCCTGTATCAACCAGAACATTATGGACCAGAAATCCCTTAATGACACAAGATATGACCATAGCATCATTATGAGGGTAATCTTTGAGCTGAAGATCCTCCTAGGAGAAGGTGATTGGGATGTGGGACCATTTTGACTTGATGAAGGGTCCCTGCACCCCAACATGCTACACCCTTCTCTGTGCTTCCTTCTTCTGCTTTTTGTTAGCCGGCTCTAAACCTAAGCCGCCTGTTATCGGAAACACCAGCTTCGTAGCCGAAGATGCTTCGGCCTGGTCGCTGAATGAAGCCATCAACTCAAAAGTGGGAGTGAGTTCACCGGAGGTGGGCGCCAATGTTGGGGACTTGTTCTCAAATGCAATGAATTAAGAACAAGGCAACACAAAATGATACAGGTTAAAGCCTGTCGGGTACCATAAGTAGGGGTACCCCCAACACTCCTAAACTCGGCTGGTAATCACCATCAGCGTAAACTACAGAGACTGATGGGCGCAATTCAGGTCAAGGCTTCGTCTGCTCAAGGGACGCGGTCTCGCCTCGCCCGAGCCCAGCCTCGGGCGGGGACGTTAGTCCCATGCGAATTCACGCCTCGCCCGAGGGCCTCCTCAGCAACGGGCGCACCCTCGACTCGACCGAAGCCCAGCTCGGACAGGCTTTGTTGTGAAGCAACCTTGGCCAAATCACCTCACCAACCGACCGTATCGCAGGCGCATTCAATGCAAGGATCGCCTGGCGCCTTATCCTGACATGCGTGCCTCAGTCGGCAAGGTCGAAGTGACCGCAGTCACTTCGCCCTCCCACTGACTGACCTGATAGGAAAACAGTGCCGCTCGCCCCTCTCCGACTGCTGTGCCACCCGCCAGGGTGAGGCTAACAGCAGCTGAGTCCAGCCTCAGGCGCCACAGGAAGCTCTGCCTCGCCCGACCTTGGGCCTCAGCCTCGGGAGAAGTCTCCGCCTCGCCCGACCCCAGGGCTCGGCCCCCACCTCGACCTCGGAAGGTGGTCTCCGCCTCGCCCGACCCCAGGGCTCAGCCTCAACCTCGACCTTGGGAGGAATCGTGTCCTCGCCCGACCCTGGCCTCGGCCTCAGGTGGAGTCTCCGCCTCGCCCGACATTGGGCTCGGACCGACCACGCCGTAGGAGGTACATCATTACCCTACCCCTAGCTAGCTCAGGCTACGTGGGAACAAGACCGGCGTCCCATCCAGGCTCGCCCCGGTAACAAGTAATGATGGCTCCCCGCGTGCGTCCATGACGATGGTGGCTTTCAGCCCCTTACGGAAGCAAGGAGACGTCAGCAAGGTCCCGACAGCCCCGACAGCTGTGCTTCTACAGGGCTCAAACGCTCCTCCGACGGCCACCACACCGCGTACACAAGGCTCTAGCACCTCTCAGACGACCACGTTGGCATGTACATAGGGCTCTGGCTCCTCTCTGCCGGACACGTTAGCATATTGCTACACCCCATTGTACACCTGGACCCTCTCCTTGCATCTATAAAAGGAAGGGCAGGGCCCTCATACGGGAGGGTGCTCGCGCGGGACTCTCTCCCTCTCTCCCTCGCGAACGCTTGTAACCCCTAATGCAAGCGCACCCACTATGGCGCATGATAACACGAAGCCGCGGTTTTCCCCCTTTGTGTTCCGTCTCGCGCCAACCCATCTGGGCTGGGGCACGTAGCGACAATTTACTCGTCGGTCCAGGGACCCCCCGGGGTCGAAACGCCGACAGTTGGCGTGCCAGGTAGGGGCCTGCTGCGTGTTGACGAACAACTTCCCATCAAGTTCCAGATGGGTAGTCTCCAGCAACCTCTTCAGCCCGGGACGCTGCTCCGTTTCGGGAGTCTCGAGTTCATGTCCCTCGACGGCAGCTACGACATGGTACTCCTTCCCCCGCAGCGTGACAGCGACAACGACGACCGTCAGCCCGCCCGGCGGCGGCGGACTCGGCGACGCCTCCCCCCCATGGCGGAAGAGCAACATCCGGGTTTGTCCCGTCACCTTCCTCGCTGCAGGAGGAGGAGGTGGGGCAACCGTGGCCAAGCAGGAGCGCGACACCTCGTTGGCTGTCGAGCGAGTCGACGACGCTGGCGCCCCAGTGGGGGACACGTTGGGCGTTGACCTCGCGCCTGAGACGACAACGAGCGTCGTTTCCCCGCAACACGCCAACCCCAAGCGGACAGATGACGCCAGCACGCTCGCAAAGGGCCTGCTGGGCGTTAGCCTCGTACCTGACATAACGGTGTAGTCCGTCCCCGACGCGACTTCGTCACCGTCCATCGATCGAGAGGTACCATCCGTTTTCCACCCTATGCCTTTTAGATTCAGCTTCGATCCACCAAGCGATCCCGCTTCGGTGAGCGCTTTCATAAAGGCATATCCTAACCTTCCGGGGTACCATATGTGGTCGACCTGGGACCGACTGACGGCCGTCTCGACCTACGGGCCCCCGGGCTCCGAGGAAGACGACGAGCCTGACTCTGGTTGGGATTTCTCCGGGCTTAGTAATCCTAGCGCCATGCGAGACTTCATGACCGCATGTGACTACTGCCTCTTTGATTGCTCCGATGATGGCCACAACCTTGATGACGAAGGTTGTGGCCCAAGTCTCGAATGTTTCCACATCGATCTAGGGGGTCACGACGAAGGCAGCCACCTTGGTATGCCGGAGGACGATGATCCCTCTGGGCCTGCGCCTCGCGTTGACATCCTGCGGGAGCTAGCTGTGGTCCCAGTCCCTGTGGGGGGTCAGGACACACAGCTCGAGCAAATCCGCGAGATGCAGGCCAAGCTTGACGAGGAAGCAGGACAACTTGTGCAGCTCCGGCAAAACATCGAGCAGGAGTGGGCAGGCCGAGCACTAGCCGGAGAAGCGCGTCATCAGGCCCAGGACGTCCAGCGCCATATCACTGACGATGCCAGGGCAAGGCTGCCCCCGGCTTCCAGTGGGGTCGGCCAGAACCTGGCTGCAGCGGCAATACTACTCCGAGCGATGCCGGAGCCATCCACCACCGAGGGGCGGCGTATCTAGGGAGAGCTCAAGAATCTCCTGGAGGATGCCGCGGTCCAACGGGCCGAGAGCTCTGCCTCCCGAAGGCAAGGGTACCCCCCAGAGCATCGCGCCGCGACTTCCCGATTTATGCGGGAAGCCTCGGTCCACACCGGGCGCACGCGGGACGCGACGCCTGCGGCCCCGGGTCGCCTCGGCAACGAGCACCACCGCCACGACCGTCGAGCCCGCCTCGACGAAAAGGTGCACCGAGGCTACCACCCCAGACGTGGGGGACGCTACGACAGTGGGGAGGATCGGAGCCCCTCGCCCGAACCACCTGGTCCGCAAGCCTTCAGCCGGGCCATACGACGGGCGCCGTTCCCGACTCGGTTCCGAGCCCGACTACCATCACCAAGTACTCGGGGGAAACAAGGCCGGAACTGTGGCTTGCGGACTACCGGCTGGCCTGCCAGCTAGGTGGAACGGATGATGACAACCTCATCATCCGCAACCTCCCCATGTTCCTCTCCGATGCCGCCCGAGCCTGGCTGGAGCATCTGCCTCCTGCGCAGATTTCCAACTGGGACGATCTGGTCAAAGCCTTCGCTGGAAACTTCTAGGGCACATACGTACGCCCTGGGAACTCCTGGGATCTCCGAGGCTGCCGCCAGCAGCCAAGGGAATCCTTGCGGGACTACATCCGGCGGTTTTCGAAGCACCGCACCGAGCTGCCCAACATCACCGACTCGGATGTCGTCGGCGCGTTCCTCGCCGGCACCACTTGCCGCGACCTGGTGAGCAAGATGGGTCGCAAGACTCCCACCAGGGCGAGCGAGTTGATGGATATCGCCACCAAGTTCGCCTCTGGTCAGGAGGCGGTCGAGGCCATCTTTCGGAAGGACGAGCAGCCTCAGGGACGCTAGCAGGAAGACGTCCCCGAGGCGTCTGCCCAGCGCGGCACGAAGAAGAAGGCCAAGAAGAAGTCGCAAGCGAAACACAACGCCGCCGACGCAGATCTTGTCACTGCCGCCAAGCACAGGAACCTTCGGAAGCCTCCCGGAGGGGCCAACCTGTTCGACAAGATGCTCAAGGAATCATGCCCCTATCATCAGGGTCCCGTCAAGCACACCCTTGAGGAATGCGTCATGCTTCGGCGCTACTTCCATAAGGCCGGGCCCCCGGCGGAAGGTGGTAGAGGCCATGGCAACGACAAGAAGGAGGGCAACAAGGCAGAGGAGTTCTCCGAGGTCCACGATTGTTTCATGATCTACGGTGGGCAAGTGGCGAACGCCTCAGCTCGGCACCGCGAGCAGGAGCGCCGGGAGGTCTACTCGGTGAAGGTGGCGGTGCCAATCTACCTAGACTGGTCCGACAAGCCCATCACCTTCGACCAAGGCGACCACCCCGACCGCGTGCCGAGCCCAGGAAAGTACCCGCTCGTTGTCGACCCCATCATCGGCAACGTCAGGCTCACCAAGGTCCTCATGGACGGAGGCAGCAGCCTCAACATCATCTACGCCGAGACCCTCGGGCTCTTGCAGATCGATCTGTCCACGATTCGGGCCGGTGCGGCGCCCTTTCACGGGATCATCCCCGGGAAGCGCGTCCAGCCCCTTGGACAACTCGATCTGCCCGTCTGCTTCGGGACCCCCTCCAACTTCCGAAAGGAAACCCTCACGTTCGAGGTGGTCGGGTTCCGAGGAACCTACCACGCGGTGCTGGGGAGACCATGCTACGCCAAGTTCATGTCCGTCCCCAACTACACCTACCTCAAGCTCAAGATGTCGGGCCCCAACGGGGTCATCACTGTCGGATCCACATACCGACATGCGTACGAATGCGATGTGGAGTGTGTGGAGTACGCTGAGGCCCTCGCCGAGTCCGAGGCCCTCATCGCCGACCTGGGGTGCCTCTCCAAGGAGGTGCCAGATGCGAAGCGCCACGCTGGCAACTTCGAGCCAGCAGAGGCGGTTAAGTCCGTCCCTCTCGACCCCAGCAACGACGCCTCCAAGCAAGTCCAGATCGGCTCCGAGCTCGACCCCAAATAGGAAGCAGTGCTCATCGACTTTCTCCGCGCGAACGCCGAGGTTTTTGCGTGGAGTCCCTCGGACATGCCTGACATACCGAGGGATGTCGCCGAGCACTCGCTGGATATCCGAGCTGGAGTCCGACCCGTGAAGCAGCCTCTGCACCGTTTCGACAAAGAAAAGCGCAGAGCCATAGGCGAGGAGATCCACAAGCTGATGGCTGCAAGATTCATCAAAGAGGTATTCCATCCCGAATGGTTAGCCAACCCTATGCTTGTGAAAAAGAAAGGTGGGAAATGGAGGATGTGTGTAGACTACACTGGTCTAAACAAAGCATGTCCGAAGGTTCCCTACCCTCTGCCTCGCATCGATCAAATCGTGGATTCCACTGCTGGGTGTGAAACCTTGTCATTCCTCGACGCCTACTCAGGGTATCACCAAATCAAGATGAAAGAGTCCGACCAGCTCGCGACTTCTTTCATCACACCTTTTGGCATGTACTGCTATATTACTATGCCATTTGGTTTGAGGAATGCAGGCGCGACATACCAAAGGTGCATGAACCATGTGTTCGGAGAACACATCGGCCGAACGGTCGAGGCTTACGTCGATGACATCGTAGTCAAGACGAGAAAAGCCTCCGACCTCCTCTCTGACCTTGAAACGACATTCAAGTGTCTGAGGGCGAAGGGCGTGAAACTTAACCCTGAGAAATGTGTCTTCGGAGTTCCCCAAGGCATGCTCCTGGGGTTCATCGTCTCCGAGCGGGGCATCGAGGCCAACCCAGAGAAAATCGCGGCCACCACCAACATGGGGCCTATCAAAGACTTGAGAGGAGTACAAAGGGTCATGGGATGCCTTGCGGCTCTGAGCCACTTCATCTCGCGCCTCGGCGAAAGAGGCCTACCCTTGTATCGCCTCTTAAGGAAGACCGAGCGCTTCTCTTGGACCCCCGAGGCCGAGGAAGCCCTCGGAAACTTAAAGGTACTCCTTACAAGTGTGCCCATCTTGGTGCCCCCCGCTGCAGGAGAAGCCCTCTTGATCTACGTAGCCGCAACCACTTAGGTGGTCAGCGCCGCGATCGTAGTCGAGAGACGAGAAGAAGGGCATGCATTGCTCGTCCAGAGGCCGGTCTACTTCATCAGCGAAGTGCTATCCGAGACCAAGATCCGCTACCCGCAAATTCAGAAGCTACTGTACGCAGTAATTCTGATGCGGTGAAAGTTGCAACACTACTTCGAGTCTCATCCGATGACTGTGGTGTCATCCTTCCCCCTGGGGGAGATCATCCAGTGCCGAGAGGCCTCGGGTAGGATAGCAAAGTGGGCGGTGGAGATCATGGGTGAGACAATCTCGTTCGCTCCTCGGAAGGCCATCAAGTCCCAAGTCTTGGCTGACTTCATGGCTGAATGGGTCGACACCCAGCTACCAACAGCTCCGATCCAACCAGAACTCTGGACCATGTACTTTGATGGGCCGCTGATGAAAACAGGAGCAGGTGTGGGCCTGCTCTTCATCTCACCCCTCGGTAAGCACCTCCGCTACATGTTGCGCCTCCATTTCCCGGTGTCAAACAATGTGGCCGAGTACGAGGCTCTGGTTAACGGGTTGCGCATCGCCATCGAGCTAGGGGTTCGGCGCCTCGACGCTCGTGGCGACTCGCAGCTTGTCATTGACCAAGTCATGAAGAACTCCCACTGCCGCGACCGGAAGATGGAGGCCTACTGCGACGAGGTTCGGCGCCTGGAAGACAAGTTCTACGGACTCGAGCTCAACCACGTCGCCCGATGGTACAATGAGACAGCGGACGAGCTGGCTAAGATAGCCTCGGGGCAGACAACGGTTCCCCCGGATGTCTTCTCTAGAGACATACATCAACCCTCCGTCAAGACCGACGACACGCCCGAGCCTGGGGAAGCCTCGGCCCAGCTCGAGGAGGCCTTGGCCCAGCCCGAGGCACCCTCGGCCGCCGAGGGTGAGGCACTGCGTGTCGAGGGAGAGCGGGATGGGGTCACGCCTAATCGAAACTAGCAGACCCCGTATCTGCAATATCTCCACCGAGGAGAGCTCCCCCTCGACAAAGCCGAAGCTCGGCGACTGGCGCGGCGCGCTAAGTCGTTCGTCTTACTGGGCGATAAAAGGGAGCTCTACCACTGCAGCCACTCAGGCATTCTCCAACGATGCATATCCATCACTAAAGAACAGGAGCTATTGCAAGAGATACACTCGGGGGCTTGCGGTCACCATGCAGCACCTCGAGCCCTCGTTGGGAACGCCTTCCGATAAGGTTTCTACTGGCCGACCGCGGTGGCCGATGCCACTAGGATTGTACGCTCCTGCCAGGGGTGTCAATTCTATGCAAGACAGACGCACCTGCCCGCTCAGGCCCTGCAGACAATACCCATCACTTGGCCGTTTGCTGTGTGGGGTCTGGACCTCGTCGGTCCCTTGTAGAAGGCACCCGGGGGGCTTCTCGCACCTGCTGGTCGCCATCGACAAATTCTCCAAGTGGATCGAGGTCCGACCCCTAACCAGCATCAGGTCCGAGCAGGCGGTGGCGTTCTTCACCAACATCATCCATCGCTTCGGGGTCCCGAACTCCATCATCACCGACAATGGCACCCAGTTCACTGGCAAGAAGTTCCTGGACTTCTGCGAGGACCACCACATCCGGGTGAACTGGGCCGCCGTGGCTCACCCCATGACAAATGGGCAAGTGGAGCGTGCCAACGGCATGATTCTGTAGGGACTTAAGCCGAGGATCTACAACGACCTCAACAAGTTCGGCAGGCGGTGGATGAAGGAACTACCCTCGGTGGTCTAGAGTCTGAGGACGACGCCAAGCCGAGCCACGGGATTCTCACCGTTCTTTCTAGTCTATGGGGCCAAGGCTGTCTTGCCCACAGACTTAGAATACGGTTCCCCGAGGACAAGGGCGTACGACGACCAAAGAAACCAGACCAGCCGAGAAGACTCGCTGGACCAGCTGGAAGAAGCTCGGGGCGTGGCCTTGCTACACTCGGCATGATATCAGCAGTCTCTGCGACGCTACCACGCCCGAGGGGTTCGGCCCCAAGACCTCCAAGTGGGAGACTTGGTGCTTCGGCTGCGGCAAGATGCTCGAGGGCGCCACAAGCTTACTCCTCCCTGGGAGGGGCCATTCATCATTGCCAGAATTTTGAAGCCCGGAACGTACAAGCTGGCCAACAATCAAGGCGAGGTCTACAACAACGCTTGGAACATTCGACAGCTACGTCGCTTTTACCCTTAAGATGTTTTCAAGTCGTTTATATATCTCGTTTTCTATACATACACAAATAAAGTCTAACCGTCAAGGAAGGGTCAGCCTTGCCTCGGTAAAGCCCGACCCTCCCTCGGGGGCTAGAAGGGGGGAACCCCCTCTACGTAAAAATTTTCCTCGGAAAAAGTCTTTCTGCCAGAACATCTTTCGCGCTTTTCGACTGCTTCGATAGCGGGATCCTGAAAACGACGGAGTACACGTAAGCGGCAAGGCCGACCGAGCCGAGGGACTCCTACGCCTCCGGGATACGAATACCTCACTCATCACCTTCTGCGATAAGTAACTCACGCTCGGATAAGCGATTCTGCTGACCGAACAAGTCTTAACGCTCGAAAACTTTTCTGCCACAATGATTTTCGTGCCTTCTCGACTATATCGATAACAGAATCCTACGAACGAGTAAGAGTGCACGTCAGCGGCGAGGTCGATCGAGCCGAGGGACTCCTACGCCTCCGGGATACAGATACCTCACTCATCACCTTCCGTGAAAAATAACTCTCGCTCGGATAAACGATTCTGCTACCGACGAACAAGTCCTGATACTCGAAACAAGAGGAAAGGAAACACAGCTTTACAACACGACAATGATATGTTTGGGCCTCGGCGGCCGCGAAAAACATACGCACACTACAGACAAACTCTCCCTGCAGGTTCAGACATCAACAGAGGGAGTAGCAGCACCCTCGGCGTTGTCTCCACCTTCGGAGAAATCTGGCCCGGCCTCGGACGGCAACGCGGGCGGAGGGACCTCCACCTCGAAGGAGGAGGCCAGCACCAAGCTCGGGCCATCATAGCCGAGGTCTCCGTAAGGGTCCCGGCCCGGGCAAACACCTCGACCGGCTGCTCCGTAGCCTCAGCCAGCTGTCCCCCGAGGACATCAGCCCAGCTCATGGCCTCGGCAGCCTGACTTCGGGGTCGGTCCCACCAGCGGACGACCTAGCCAGGCTCTAGCCGCCGCTGCTGCACCTCCTCAGCCAGGGAGGCCACGTGCTCCCGGGCCAACGAAGCTTCTTCTCGAGCCGACTCTGCCTCTGTCCACGCTGACACCGCTGCCTCCGGCTCCGGCTCATCGCAGAGCAGCCGAGGGTTCTTCAACTTAGCAAGAGAAGCCTTGGGTGGCAAGGCCGACCGAGCTGAGGGACTCCTACGCCTCTGGGATACGGATACCTCACTCGTCACCTTCCGCACAGGGCAACTCACACTCGGTTAAGCGGTTCAGCTAGCCGACAGGCAAGTCCTAGTGCTCGAAATGAGGAAGAAACACAGTATTACACTCAAATACCTAGATGTTCAGGCCTCGACAGCCACAATGAACAAACACCGGCACTCAAGGTGCCATTACAAACGGAACTCCGGTTCCACTCCCGCGGGTATAAATAACCTCCAAATCGGAGGGCCCGCGGGACGACAAACTCCGGGTGGCTCGCCGCTGACCACTGCAGCAGCAGCGACAACGATCTCCGCTCCGGGCGGCTAAACAGAGCACGCAGAGTGAGGGATGACTCTGGGTACGTCCGATACACAGTTGAGGCTCGGGCTACGCTCCCGAGGTACCCTAGGACATTTTCGAGACCAGCAGGAGCGATTTTGTAACGGAGTCCCATCAGAGGGAGGCATCGAGCCCTCGGACCCTATCAAACGGGACCGGGTCCGGCAAATCACCTGCAGGTACTTTTGGAGCGCGCCTCTGGGCCACTAGCCGACCCTTATCGAACGGGGCACGGGCGTCCACTCGGATCACCCGTTAGCAACTCACTGGAGACACCATGTTCGGCGCCCTCCGAGGGCAACATGGCGCTTCCCCCCTCCTCCTTGCGGAAAGGCGACGAAGGGGTGTATGATAAAAGCCGAGTCAGTCCTTGATCGTCCTCTCGCTCTATGCAGAGGCTCGGGGGCTGCTCTCGCAAACCCGACTCCGGCCAAACCGTTGACAACGTCAACAAACCAGCCTGAAAACTCGGAACCTGACCATGCACCCGGACTACGATCAGATCGCATGAGGGAGCAACCAGACCGGCCAAGGCATCACGAAAGGCATTAAGACCTCAGAGGAGTCAAACCACTCCTCCGAGGCCTCTTGGGCTACACCCGGCGGGTGCGCTCGCGTGCACACACCGGAACAAAATATAAGCAAGAAAGGCCGGTCCCCTTGCAAAAAGTGCGACAAAGCCTCCAAGCGAGTACCAACACTCCCTTTGAGGCTCGGGGGCTACTGTCGGGTACCATAATTAGGGGTACCCCAACACTCCTAAACTCGGCTGGTAATCACCATCAGTGCAAACTACAGAGACTGATGGGCGCAATTCAGGTCAAGGCTTCGTCTGCTCAAGGGACACGGTCTCGCCTCGCCCGAGCCCAGCCTCGAGCAGGGACTGTAGTCCCAGGCGAATTCACGCCTCGCCCGAGGGCCTCCGCAGCAACGGGCGCACCCTCGACTCGCCCGAAGCCCAGCTCGGACAGGCTTTGTTGTGAAGCAACCTTGGCCAAATCACCTCACCAACCGACCGTATCGCAGGCGCATTCAATGCAAGGATCGCCTGGCGCCTTATCCTGACACGCGTGCCTCAGTCGGCAAGGTCGAAGTGACGCAGTCACTTCGCCCTCCCACTGACTGACCTGACAGGAAAACAGCGCCGCTCGCCCCTCTCCGACTGCTGTGCCACCCGCCAGGGTGAGGCTGACAGCAGCTGAGTCCATCCTTAGGTGCCACAGGAAGCTTCGCCTCGCCCGACCTTGGGCCTCGGCCTCGGGAGAAGTCTCCGCCTCACCCGACCCCAGGGCTCGGCCCCTGCCTCGGCCTCGAAAGGTGGTCTCTGCCTCGCCCGACCCCAGGGCTCGGCCTCAACCTCGACCTCGGGAGGAATCGCGTCCTCGCCCGACCCTGGCCTCGGCCTCAGGAGGAGTCTCCGCCTCGCCCGACCTTGGGCTCGGACCGACCATGCCGCAGGAGGTACATCATTACCCTACCCCTAGCTAGCTCAGGCTACGGGGGAACAAGACCGGCGTCCCATCCAGGCTCGCCCCGGTAACAAGTAATTATGGCTCCCCGCGTGCGTCCATGACGACGGTGGCTTTCAGCCCCTTACGGAAGCAAGGAGACGTCAGCAAGGTCCCGATAGCCCCGACAGCTGTGCTTCTACAGGGCTCAAACGCTCCTCCGACGGCCACGACACCGCGTACACAGGGCTCTAGCACCTCTCCGACGGCCACGTTGGCATGTACATAGGGCTCTGGCTCCTCTCTGCCGGACACGTTAGCATATTGCTACACCCCCATTGTACACCTGGACCCTCTCCTTGCATCTATAAAAGGAAGGGCAGGGCCCTCATACGGGAGGGTGGTCGCGCGGGACTCTCTCCCTCGCGAACGCTTGTAACCCCTACTGCAAGCGCACCCACTCTCTCGCCAACCCATCTGGGCTGGGGCACGCAACGACAATTTACTCGTCGGTCCAGGGACCCCCCGGGGTCGAAACACCAACAAAGCCCTTCGTCCTTCGAAGCATTATTTCCCTTAGGATATAATGATCTTGAGACAAAGGTCATGAAGGACATACCTTCATCATCGCAATATACGTTAATGAAAGAAGAAGCATGTGAAATATAAAAGACGACATGAATAATTATGTAACATTATTAACTCATTTTTTATTATATTATCATGAATAAACATAAATAATGCAGAACTACATTTGTACCTTTGGCTTGATAGAAGGAGATAATACAAGCGTGATGCACGAGCGAGTACAAATCAGCGTGAACAATACGAGGGTAT
This sequence comes from Zea mays, assembly GCF_902167145.1. Lineage (NCBI taxonomy): Eukaryota > Viridiplantae > Streptophyta > Magnoliopsida > Poales > Poaceae > Zea > Zea mays. The sequence continues at coordinate 23,112,507 of NC_050100.1, read as the reverse complement.
TGTTCATCTATTTATAGGCACAGGGCGTAGCCTGTGTGAAATTACATTTATACCCTTTATAATCGATTACAATCATGACACAAACTATCATGGGTCAATCTGTCTTTTCATCTTTAAGTCGGTGCAACCCTTCGTGTTAAGGCATGTCGTTGTGCCGAAGTTCCCTGGAAGGTAGCTTCGGCGTTATTTCTGTGCTAATCTTCCGAAGGTGTTTCTTCTTACAGGACCTTCGGCTACGAAGCAGACCCCAACACCCGCGATATCTATATTCTCATAACATCTAGATTATCTAGGAATCTAGATTCTTAGAAAAGCTCTTCATAATAAGTTGTACCAAACAAGTTGTATATATACTACTGATACGCTAATACAAAGTTACAAATGACCAAGTATATGTGTAGACCACATATTTGTCATCTAGGCGAAGCTTCATGTAGCTGGTAAATGACTGAAGACCACTCACTCATTTTGTCATCCTAGGTGAAGCTTCATGTAGCCGATAAATGACTGAAGACCACTCACTCATTTCATGGTAATGAATGTATACCACATATTTGTCATCTAGGCGAAGCTTCATAACATTTTAGAGGCCCTAAGTGAAAACTAACATTGATGCATCTCTCATCCACATAGTGCGGGTGAGAGAGATAGTGTTAGCCTCCACTAACCCTAGACCATCGCCCCTTCTCTATGTGAAAGTCGCCAAGAGGGAGTGAATATGAAATATTACCAATTTGAAAGATTAAAGGATTTTGAAAAAAGGTGATGGTACGGTCCTTTGCTTTGGCCTAGTGAATTTCTCCCCTTTGGAATTGAGCACCAAAAACGGAGAAATCTATAGGCCTTTACAACAAAGATATGAATTTAAGCGTATGAGTTGGGCAAAGAGTGTTTGATACAGAACAAATATGCAGTGAAAGTGTTCCCTTTGCCTGCAACTTAATTTCCCTTTTATTTAACACTAAATATAGAAATAGACTTGGTGGCACATTAGCCTTAGCTTTGGCACAAGAAGAATAAGAAATTAGCATTTGTACCAAATGAAAGAGATAGACATGATCAAAGGTATAATGATTAAGCAATGCGTGCAATATTTCAATCAAGGTTCCGAGAATCAAGAATATTTAGTTCACTATTAAGCTCACAAAATATCTTTCCATCCATAGGCTTGGTGAAGATATCAGTTAACTATTTGTGGGTGCTAACATGGTCAATTATGACATCTCCCCTTTGCGAGTGAGCTCTTAGAAAGTGTACCGGATGTCTATGTGCTTAGTGCGGCTGTGTTCAACGGGATTCTCTACCATATGGATAGCACTCTCATTGTTACATAGGAGGGAGACTTTGCTCAATTTGTAGCCATAGTCCCTGAGGGTTTACCTCATCCAGAGTAATTATGCATAGCAATGTCCTACGATAATATATTCAACCTCGGCAGTGGATAGAGCTACAGAGTTTTATTTCTTTGAAGCCCAAGGCACCAAGGATCTCCCCAGAAACTAACAAGTCCCAAATGTGCTCTTTCTATCTACCTTATATCTAGCATAATCTGCATCTGAGTACCCAATGATATCAAAGTTTAAACCCTTGGGGCACCAAAGCCCAAAGTTAGGAGTATGAATTAAATACATCAAGATTCTTTTCACAGCCCTTAGGTGGCATTCCTTAGGTTCAACTTGGAATCTTGCACACATGCATACATAAAGCATAATATCCGGTCTAGAAGCTAGTAAAGCAAAGATCATATCATAGACAGGTATAACTTTTGATCAACCGAGTTATCTCCGGTGTTGAGGTCGAGATACCCATTTGTCCCCATAGGAGTCTTGATGGCCTGTCGTCCTTCATGCCAAACTTCTTTAGAATGCCTTGAGTATACTTGGTTTGTCTGTTGAAGGCGCCCTCTTGGTGTTGCTTGATTTGAAATCCTATGAAGTACATCAACTCCTCCATCATGGACATCTCAAATTTTTGTATCCTGATCCTACTAAACCCTTCACAAGATGACTTGTTAGTAGATCCGAAAATAATATCATCAACATAAATTTGGCATACAAATAAGTCTTTATCTATGGTTTTGGTAAAGAGTATAGGATTTGCTTTACCAACTTTGAAGGCATTAGTAATGAGAAAATCTCTCAAGCGTTCATACCATGCCCTCAGTACATGCTTAAGCCCGTAGAGCCCCTTCAGAGCTTGTAAACATGAGATGGATACTCACAATCTTCAAAGCCAGGAGGTTGCTCAATATACACCTCTTCCTTGATAGGACCATTGAGGAAGACACACTTCATATCCATTTGAAATAACTAAAAGCCATGCTAAGTAGCATAGGTAATAAAATGTAAATGGACTCAAGCCTAGCTACGAGTTCAAAGGTTTCATCAAAATTCAAACCTTCAACTTGTGAGTAACCCTTGGCCACAAGTCAAGTTTTGTTCCTTGTCACCACACCATGCTTATCTTGTTTGTTGCGGAAGACCCATTTGGTCCCAACCACATTTTGGTTAGGATGTGGAACTAAGTGCAAAACCTCATTCCTCTTGAAATTGTTGAGCTCCTCTTGCATTGCCATCACCAAGTTCGTAGTGCATCTTCAATCCTGAAAGGCTCAATAGAGGACACAAAAGAGTATTTTTACATAAATTAGCAATTCTAGAGTGAGTGGTTACCCCATTTTGGATACCACCGAGGATGGAGTCAACAGGGTGGTCTCATTGAATTGCTTGGTGGACACTTGGATGTGGTGGTCTTGGAGCCTAAATCTCCTATTTATCCTCCTTGTATTGTTCATCTTCATCTCCCCCTTGATCCATGCCATTATCTTGATCTTGCTCATTGTCTTGAATTCGATCATCATCAATTTGAGCTTGCTCTTCATCTTGTGTTGGTAAAGATGATTCTATGAAGGATGACGATTGATCTTACACTTGTGGTGGCTCCTCGGGCACTTATGGGCACACATCTCCAATGGACATGTTCCTTCTGGCGAACGAAATGCGTAGGAAGGGTATTAAAAAATGGGACATGCCCCAGATGCCCTAGAAAATATTAAAAAAGCATAAGGGCGGATACACATGGGGCGTCCCACGCCCGAAGGGACTTGCAGACACATCCTAACTAGGGGGATCCGTTAATTACATCCTCTAGTGGAAGGATGTTAACCACAACCCCAACAGATATACTGAAGTCATCCTCTAAGTCTTCTAGGGTGCAAGTGGCCGCGTCCTCCGATAGATCGCTAGTGTCGAGCTCGTAGCCTGACCAAAACCGCACAATGGCCAGAGCCCCCATGCCACCACGACAAGCGCCACAGCGGACGACTAGGTGTACCTAGTTAGCGACATCGAGGAGGCGCTCTCCTCGATCGGCACTCTAGGCACGGACAAAGGCAACCACTTCATCCACACCCTCATAGAGGCAAGCGACCTCCAGCTCTAGCTCTAGCAATGACATGAGAAGAAGGGGAAAGAAGTTAAAAAATAACCAAAAGGGGCCTTCGCGAAAGCGGAAAGCTGTACTGACCTGCGACACGACGGTCTGCCTCCACCAGATGGTCACAAAGACCGACCACCTCGCTGTCGGTAGCCTCGAGCATTGCGTTGGTGTTGGCTAGACTCTCTTAGAGATCGAAGGGGTCTACGACGAGAGGATCTGGATCCCACCTTGGCAAAAAGACATCCCGAAGTCTTTCCTTTATCCCATCAAGATCACTTGGCTGCACAAAGAAGAGGATGAGGTAAGAACAATCTTGAGAATCAGGGGGTAAAGAGGAAAGAGCCCATGCCCTGAATCGATAATCTTTTGTGGGAGAGGACACAACATTGGGGGTGCGCCCCTCTGCCAGACGCTTGCCTGAGTTCATAAGGGGTCAAGAAGAAAACCACCCCACGAAGGAGAAATCAAACAAGGTAAGGTGTGACAAAGATGCCTTAGGGAGGGATCATTTATAGAAAGGCACAATGTATGATGAAGCAATGCGAATGCCAAACACCGTGTATGAAAGGAGGCAACGGTTCGGCGCCGCTTACAAAAACACTACGGAAGTACGCGACAGAAGAGCAGAACATTGTCCGACCCTTCATCAACCCTAGGAGGGAGATACTCTCCCCTCGAGGGCTTGGGGGCTACTATCAGGAAAATGATCCCCGATCCCTAGGACCTGCCGGTCAGAGAGCACGTTGGGGAAAGAGCCCTTAGTAGCTGGGGCCCGTTAGTCAGTTGAAAGAGGTAGATGTGCCAACCCTGAAAGAACTCATCCTCGGTCGAACCTCACGACACCGAGCCCAGGGTTGGGCGTGTCGAAAGGGAACCGCTCGAGTGAATCCCACGTCCGACCCCAAACTAACTCGCCATAAATAGTTGGCCGCATTTAACCACGCTTGGCACCGAGCCATTGTACGGACGTGGGTCTGCTTCCCACTCATGACCTACGAGCCCTTCCGGACTACGACACATTTATGGCCCGCACGTCCCTCAACCCGCGACACACTCATGGCATATCAGACTAGGCCTGGATGCGTGAACCTCTGGCAGGCGCTACACGACGGGCCTCGCCGAGCCCCAGACTACGGAGGCTAGGGGTGGGCGTAGCCAAAATGATGACGTCTGAGACCATCGTAGCCCCGTGCCGTTCGCCACGATAAATACGAGACAACCAGGCAGCCCTGAGCCCCACGAGTACGTGACTTCATCCTAGGTAGAGCACTGGTTCTACTCTTTCCTTACGACTCCTTTCCAAGGAAGCCACCGCTTGCCGACCCCTCTCTCGGCCTATCATGGGCAGGGGTTGACCTCTAGGCAAGGGGATGCTTCAGAAGGTAACCAGACGCCCCTGGACGCCTTAAGACAGATCCAAGCTCATTCGGACACGCACCCACAAGGACGAACAGGAGGAGGAGCGCCGACAAGGACCAGAAGGCCGGAGCCCCACTGCCCAGCCAAGAATTAGCTAGGACCCACCCTGTGGCTTCTAAGCTCCTCTTCCACCCCAAAAAGAGACTTGGGAGCCTCTCCTCCCTCTCTCACCTGCTTGTAAGTGCTACTACGAGTTTTGATCATCAATGGTGCCAGTAGCGCAAGGCGTCGATGACTGGAAGTCGAGACGTTCTGCTCGAACCAGTATAAATCTTGCGCCCACCGCTCACACCTCCGAAGAAGCCCGGAACACGCAAAATAAATTTACTTGTCGGAGCGAGGTTCGAAACACCGACAGCCAGGCCACCATGCACTCGTCAAGGGCTCCATCACCGACGTTTGGGGCCATCACGATGACTTTTGTTTGACGATTGTTCGACGTAAAGTACTCGACATAAATGCTATATATTACCAATAAACTGTTTAGCGAACCTACTTTACCGAGTGTTACACTTGATAAAGTGTTTACGGTTTATTATTAAGACTTTACCGAATGACGCAGACACTGTTGTTCTGGAAGTGAACCCACGCCTATAGTGTTGCACTATGCGGTCGCTGGTACATGTACAGCTAGAGTTTGGTGGCGTGCTAGTCGGAACGTGCTAGTCACGTCGATCGAGAGAGAGCATGAAGTCTTGGCATGCGCGAGCGCGGGTAACCGTACTTTCCCTGCCATACACTCCTGCTCCTTCTCTGAAGCTGGACCTGAATCAGGAGAGGGTACCCGGTACGATTCTGATGCTTGCAGAAGAAGCTTCTCCAACAAAAAAAAAACACGTAAAGTCGGAGTAGCTAGCTAGCAGTCAAACGAAAATGCCATTGTATCGTTTGACACGTAAAGCCGTTTAGGAAATTGGTATTTCCATGTTCCATATTGAGCCTAGGCTTGCTAGTGTTAACATATATATATATATATATATATATATATATATATATATATATATATATATATATATATATATATATATATATATATATATATATATATATATATATATTAAGAGCACTGAGCTTCCAATAACTAGAGGAGGCCCAGGTCGGATGGTGCAATCCGGTCGAGCCGAACCAGATCTGGACGTCTATAAAACAGGATCCGGAGTGCTAGGGTTCAGTTTTTTTTACACTCCACCCCGATTCATTAGCGACGCCGCGTGCGACGACGGTTGCCCCAGAGCGTGCGCGGCGATGGACCCCCAGCCGGTGGCCGCAACTCCATGACCTCGACGCGCGGTGGCGGAGGTTCCTTGATTCAGAGTAGTGGCGACGGTTCCCAGGTCGGTGGCGGCGGCTCCTCGATCCAGAAGGCGAGCGACAGCGTGGCCCTTGTGCGGGCAAGCGGCGGCATCCCCGAGGCCCCGAGGAGGCGGCACTTCCAAGGCCGGCGAGCAAGCGACACCCGTCGACATGCGAGTAGCGACGGCGACGCATGAGGCGTGAGGTTCGAGCGAGTGGCGTCACGGAAGGCGCGAGATGCGCGCAGCGATGATCGCGCGTGACATTCTCCGATCCGGCGCAGTTTGGGCGGCCCGAGTGACGATCTACATTTGTGCTGGTGTCATCGACGACGTCCTCCGGCCGCTACCTCCTTCGATTCGTGTTTTCTTTTTTGATTATTGTGTTTTATGCCTACCACAAGTATTATTTACGCTTAAAACTATACGATTTTATGCTTAAACACGGAGTTCGTATATCAGTTTACTACATTCATATTTTTTGCATGCACATTGGAAATGCAATTCATTGATTTATGCTGTTCGTAATTTGCGCGCATATAATGTAAACTCCCACGATTTTGTCATAATTTTTGGATCTGTATAAAAATAGAAACCGCATGCATGCAGGTGCCATGTTTTTCGGATCTGTCATAAAAATAGGATCGTAATAACAACCTACTAGAGCTATCAACCTCTCACATTGACTCAGTATTTACGTTTATAATTGATGGATTTTATGCTCAAAACTTAAGGTTTTTACGCTCCACCCGGAGATGCGTCCACCAGTGAACAACATGCCAGATTTTTTACGCAGTGTAACAAATTGTATAAATACCTACACTGTGTAGTATAATTTGTATAAGTATATATCATAAACTAGTTCTAATGCGTTTAGCTGCATGACTCTTGGAGGGATCCCATATTTATGAAGGAAATAAAACATTAAATGCGATTTTTTGTTTCTATGCATGCAATTCATTTCCTTTCATTGCATATTCTTTCCATCATAAATTCGTGTGCATGCAGCTGGTAACAGATTTTTATGCAGTATACCGAATTCATAATTATCTACACAGTGTAGCATATTTAGTATCAGTATATATCATAAAATGGTCATTACGAGTCTAGCTGCATGGCTGTTGCAGCGATCCTAAATTTATGGAGAAAATAAAACATTTAAAATAGAAACCGCCATACATGTCTTTCATAAATTTACGCGCATGCAAGGGAACGTGTTTGACTCATGCATGCATTTTGCCATAACTTTTGGATATGTATAAAAATAGAAACCGCATGCATGCGGCTGCCATGTTTTTTGGATCTGCCATAAAAATAGGATCGTAATAACAACCCACTAGAGCTATCAACCTCTCACATTGGCTCGATATTTACGCTTATAATTGAGAGATTTTATGGTCAAAACTTAAGGTTTTACGCTCTAACCCGGAGATGTGTCCACCAGTGAACAACATGCCAGATTTTTTACGCAGTGTACAGAATTCATAAATACCTACACCGTATAGTATAATTTGTATCAGTGTATATCATAAACTAGTTCTAATGTGTTTAACTGCATGGCTGTTGAAGGGATCATATATTTATGAAGGAAATAAAATATTAAATACGATTTTTTGTTTCTATGCGTGCAATTTATTTCCTTTCATTGCACATTCTTTCCATCATAAATTCGTGCGCATGCAGCTGGTAACAGATTTTTATGTAGTATACTGAATTGCATAATTATCTACACAGTATAACATACTTAGTATCAGTATATATCATAAAATGGTCCTTACGAGTCTAGCTGCATGGCTATTGCAGCGATCCTGAATTTATGTATGAAATAAAGCATTTAAAAATAGAAATCGTTACACATATCTTTCCTAAATTTACACGCATGCAAGGAAACGTGTTTGACTCATGCATGCATTTCTTTTTTGCGCGCACAGTCTTGGGGCGGGTGGCGCACCCGACAGCCTGGTTGAGTCGGCGCGCAGGGTTGAACCACATTGCAGGGGTGGTCGGCCTGGACATCCTTTAACTATTGGAAGCCCAGGGCTCCCGTTATACCTACACCGTTATATATATATATATAGTTGCCCGTGCTTTGCTACATTTTTTGATGTATCTATGAGGACAAGGCAACACATCATAACAAATATGTGAAATTAAGCTCCTAGGCTTGCAATCGCACCATATGGCTATCTGGTTGTAGACCAAGCGTGCACAATGATGCTTTCAAGCAGATCTAGCACGACTAGCCTATCACGTGTTCTAGCTAGGCTTAGTAAGGCACGTTTTTAGTTCGCGTAAGTCGCTTAGATAGAAGAAGATTGTGCTTATCGTGCATGTATCATAAATCTTATCGACAACACTCTATCGATCAATTCTCATACAATTATACATACGTGCGAAGTACATACAACCATTTTTGTTAATTTTTTTATATTTTTAGATGTCAAATGACTTTTACACTTTTTATTTTTATAATGTAGATGGTTGTAAGACATTTTTATTTGACCATATTATATTTAGTAAATTTTTTATTACATGTCTATTTGTCGATTGTTGTACTTATATTGTGAAAAAAATAAACTGGACCACCCGTCACTAAAATCCTAGCTACGCCACGGGTTGGTTTCAAATAAATAAAAGGGATTTTTTATAAAAGAATGACGAGTGACGACCATCGAAATTGTTGCTTTAATATATAGCAAAGGAGACGATGAATCATGATCTATTTCAACATTAAGGCATATGATATACTCCATAATTGTAATAGCAGAAAAAACGACAAGAAAAGACACTTGTTTTCTCCGTGGGCCGTGGCTCTGTCCCGTGAAGAACCTGAACCGTGGTGAGAATTGGTGACGAGGACGCACGGCGCCATGCCGACCTCGCGACCGTCGGCAGACTCGGTGGATTTGTTTGCACAAAAGTATCGCTGCTTCCTTGTTTACGTTTAGCGATCCAACCTCCAGCTAGTTTGACAGCGGACGAAGTCGGTGAAAGGTCATTTCAAATAATAGAAGAGTTTTTTTATAAAAATATGATACGAGAGGACCGTTGAAACTGATGTTTTTATATAGTAGAGATGTAGATATATAGTTTAAATTATAGGATATTTTATGGTAAAGTCGTTGAAGATGCTCTATCAGGGCGCCTCGTGAACCGTGGAGTCACCGCACATGCCTCCCTGCCGCGCAGTGAATCCGTATGCCGTGCTTTTCCACCACCGCCAGTCCTGCTTGCGCATCTTTTTACAGCTGCCGCCTCCCTGCGTACAGTACGCCGTCGTTCGTACGCGTACCTGCTCCTGCTCTGCTGCGCGACTGGGCTGGACGAGATTAGAAGAGAATCTTCTGCGCGCCGGCTGCCGACCCCTGCACTGCATCTGCATGCATGAGTTTGCCTCCCTCCCTCGCTGGTCGATCCAGTCGTTGTTGCATTGAGGTTTGTGTGGTGTGCATGCCTTGAGGCTTGAGCCTTCACCTCCTCTCTGCCTCTCTGGGCTCTGGCTCAGCAACTTTTTCCAATCATTAGAAAAGCTGCCGGTGTCCGGGTGAAAGGCACACGGTTGTTGTGTGCATAGGGCCGACTAGAGATGACAAAGATCACAAAGTTTGATAAATATATCAAATATAGTCGGTAAACATATTAAATACAAAAAAATCTCAATATAACAAGTTCATAATACAATAAAGTTGATAAAGATCACAAAGACCATAAGTTCACATTTCACGATATAACAAGCTAGTTCATAAAGATCACAAACTTTTAATATAAAAAGTTTACAAAGATCACAAGTTCATAATATAACAAGATCATAATATAACAAGTTGATAACATAACAAGATCATAATATAACAAGTTTATAAAGATCACAAGTTCACATACTCAAAGTTAACAAGTTGACAAGTTCACTATATCCACTCACTCCATTTAACATGGCAATGTTACTCATGAAATATTTTTTTCTCAAATAAAGAGTTATTTGTCGCAGCATCGTAGGAAAACCATAGAATCTAGTGTGTGGAAAAGTGAAAGGGAAATGGCCTTAAACCATTTCTTGTATTTTGGTGCTTGATGACCATCACAACCATTCGAACTAACTATTTTGCCTAGTCCTTGATTCACAGGTTCATAAGATTCAACAGTTCAGTTTCTAAGTCAGAATCAGCTCAGATTTAACCAAATAGGGGTAAAACATGGAATAGATGAACTACCAATAGTTCATCTCTTTGGATATGTTCTAAATACCCTAAGGAACGTATTCAACACTTCTAGAAAAGGTTGGAAAAGCTCAAAATCAACATATCGCTATTTTGGAGCTAGTTTGAGCAAAAGAAGATATATGAGTGAAATAATCAAAATGTTCATATTCCATGACTTAGACTGATGGAAAGTCACTTGAGATGTTTGTCTAAGTCATATGATATCTCTCAAGTTTAGCCAAAGCAACTTGGAGAAGATTGTTCAAATATCAACGAGAAGTCAGAAACTCAAAGTCCTGAAATCGCCAAGTGCGGACCGTCCGGCCACTTCTGGCGGACCGTCCGCGACACCACTTTGACTTCAGCCAGGAACTATAATTCAGCTTCGTGGATAGTCCAGCTATACAGTGCGGACCGTCCGACTATAATTCAAGGGCCGTCCGCATGTGAAGACTTGGTTCAGCCCGAAGGTGACAAATTGAGTAGAGGGAATTATAGAGCTGGCGCGGACCGTCCGGGACCAAAGGCGGACCGTCCGTGTGGTGTGACCGAGGCAGATAGCCGTTGATCTGTCAGACGTATCCGTTGGAGATGTCAGAATCGACCGTTGGAGGGTCGTGGACCGTCCGGGCCCTAGCCGCGGACCGTCCGCCAGTGCAATTTCTGGCAGATGCGCCCCAACGGCTATATGGGTGGTTGAGTGCTATAAAAGCCACCCAACCAGCCCATTCATAAGCATTCATTGATCCATTTTATACACAAGAGTTGGGTATTCACTCCTATCTACTAGAGCAACACCTCTATACACATCAAAGCCTCACAAGTTCCACAAAAGAGAGATCAAGCAAGAAAGAGCTACTCGTGTGCGTTTAGTGATAGTGCCTTGTGAGAATCATTGAGAGAAAGTGTGTGCAACCTTTTGTGATCATTTGAGCGTGGAGTTTTGACTCCCATTCATTGTAAAGCTAGCAAGAGCCCCTTATCTTTGTGGTTGGCCTTGCGGAGACTTTGGTCTCTTGTTGACAAAGAAGAAGAAGAGCTCGCTGGTCTTGGTGATCGGTGGAGAGAGGGAAAGGGTTGAAAAAGACCCGTCCTTAGTGGACTCCTCAACGGGGATTAGGTTCTCGAGAACCGAACCTCGGTAAAACAAATCACCCGTGTCTCTTGTGCTCATTGCTTTTGATTTGTTTGTTTTCTCTCTCTCTAAGTTCTCTTGCACTATTCTTTGCTAATATTATTTTGTGTTGCTTCAAGTTAAATTCTCATTTAAGGAAGCAACGCCTTGCAAGAAAGAACTTGTGTTTTCTCCCCTTCTTTATCTAAGTCCTCTTGCTCTATACTCCATAACTTATTAGTTGTATTGATTTGCTAATCCCGCATTCTTTGAAAGCAATAATTTTTATAAGCAAAGGACTTAGTTTTACCTCTGATAATTGTGCATCTTGTTCTAACCTCTAATCAAGGGATCTAGTTTGGATTTAGAATTATAATTTTCAAGTTTCGCCTATTCACCCCCTCTATGCGACTTTCAATTGGTATCAGAGCTAGGCACTTCATATTGAGTCTAACCACTCGAAGTGATGGCTCGAATAAGATCCCAAAAGAACAAGAAATCAACTCCAAAGGAGGTAACTCTTGAGATTTTACTTAATAATTGTTCTAATTATGCTTCGTGGTCTACTAGTGTGATAAATGATTTTAGGACCATAAACCCACAATTAGAACAAATTTTAGACAATAGTGTCGGGGACCATAATTAGGGGTACCCTCAAGACTCCTAATTCTCAGCTGGTAACCCCCATCAGCATAAAGCTGCAAAGGCCTGATGGGTGCGATTAAGTCAGGGATCAGTCCATTCGAGCCACTCGATCACGCCTCGCCCGAGCCTAGCCTCGGACAAGGGCAGCCGACCCCGGAGGATTTCCGTCTCGCCCGAGGCCCCCCTCCAACGGCGCACACATCTTCGGCTCGCCCGAGGCCCTGCCTTCGCTAAGAAGCAACCCTGACTAAATCGCCGCACCGACCGACCAAATCGCAGGAGCATTTAACGCAAAGGTGGCCTGACACCTTTATCCTGACGCGCGCCCTCCGGCAGAGCCGAAGTGACCGCCGTCACTTCGCCGCTCCACTGACCGGTCTGACAGAAGGACAGCGCCGCCTGCGCCACTCCGACTGCAGCGCCACTTGACAGAGTGATGCTGACAGGAAGCTAGGCCCTGCCAAAGGCACCATAGGAAGCTCCGCCCGACCCAGGGCTCGGACTCGGGCTCAGCCCCGGAAGACGGCGAACTCCGCTCCGCCCGACCCAGGGCTCGGACTCGGGCTCAGCCCCGGAAGACGGCGAACTCCGCTCCGCCCGACCCAGGGCTCGGACTCGGGCTAAGACCCGGAAGACGACGAACTCTGCTTCGCCCGACCCAGGGCTCGGACTCGGGCTCAGTCCCGGAAGACGGCGAACTCCGCTCCACCCGACCCAGGGCTCGGACTCGGGCTCAGTCCCGGAAGACGGTGAACTCCGCTCCACCCGACCCAGGGCTCGGACTCGGGCTAAGACCCGGAAGACGACGAACTCCGCTTCGCCCGACCCCAGGGCTCGGGCTCGGGCTCAACCCCAGAAGACGACGAACTCCGCTTCGCCCGACCCCAGGGCTCGGACACCGCCCTGGCCTCTGCCGACGACCTCCGCCTCGCCCGACCCAGGGGCTCGGCCTCGGCCTCGGCCATGGAAGACAGACTCGACCTCGGCTTCGGAGGAGCCTCCACGTCACCCAACCTAGGGCGCAGGCCAGCCACGTCAACAGGAAGCGCCATCATCACCCTACCCCGAGCTGACTCGGGTCGCAGAGAACAAGACCGGTGTCCCATCTGGCTGTCTCCACCAGATAGGCAATAATGGCGCCCCGCATGCCCTGTGACGACGGTGGCTCTCAGCTCTCTTACGGAAGCAGGAGGGCGTCAGCAAGGACACAACCGCTCCGACAGCTGTCCCTCCGCCAGGCTCCGCCAATCCCGAGCAAGTGGACGACGCCAGCGCGCTTGCGAAAAGCTTGCAGGACGTCGCCCTCGTACCGGAGGCGACGATGCAGTCAGTCCTCGACATGACTTCATCGCCGCTCGACGACCAAAAGGTACCAACCGATTCCCATCCTACGTCATTTGTACTCAGCCTCAACCCGCCTAGCAATCTCGCTTTGGCGGGCGCCCTCGTAGAGGCGAGTACAAACCCTCTGGGGTTTCGCTTGCGGTCGCCTTGGGACCGGCTGACGGACGTCTCGACCTACGGGCCCTCTGGGTCCGAGGAAGATAACGACCCCAACATCTGTTGGGATTTCTCTGGATTTGGCAACCCCAGTGCCATGCGGAACTTCATGACCACATGTGACTACTGCCTCTCCGACTGTTCCGATGGTAGCCGCAGCCTCGACGACGAGGACTGCGGCCCAAGCCGCGAATGTTTCCACATCGATCTAGGGGGTCCCTCCGAAGGCAACCATCTCGGCATGCCGGAGGACGGTGCTCCCCCTGGGCCGGTGCCTCGCACTGACATCCCGCGGGAGCTAGCTGTGGTCCCCGTTCCGGCGGGGGGTTACGACCCACAGGTTGAGCAAGTCCGTGGGGCGCAGGCCAGGATCGACGAGGGAGCAGGAGCGCTTGAGCCAATCCGCCGGAACGTCGGGCAGGCATGGGCGGGCCAACCCCCGGCCGGAGAAATACGTCACCTGCCCCAGGGTCTCCAGCACCGCGTCGCCGATGTCGTCAGGGTCAGGCCACCACCTGCATCCAGTGGGGTCGGTCAGAACCTGGCCACAGCAGCGATGCTCCTCCGCGTGATGTCGGAGCCATCCACCACCGAGGGTCGGCGAATCCAGGGAGAACTCAAAAATCTCCTGGAAGGCGCCGCGGTCCGACGGGCCGAGAGCACTGCCTCCCGAAGGCAAGGATACCCCTCGGAACCTCATGCTGCGACCTCCCGATTCATGCGGGAAGCCTCGGTCTACACCGGGCGCACGCGCAACACCGCGCCTGCGGCCCTGGGCCACCTCGGCAACGAGTGCCATCACCGCGACCGTCGAGCCCACCTCAACAAGAGGGTGCGCCGAGGCTATCACCCCAGGCGTGGGGGACGCTACGACAGCGGGGAGGATCGGAGTCCCTCGCCCGAACCACCCGGTCCGCAGGCCTTCAGCCGGGCCATCCGGCGGGCACCGTTCCCGACCCGGTTCCGACCCCCGACTACTATCACAAAGTACTCGGGGGAAACGAGGCCGGAATTGTGCCTCGCGGACTACCGCCTGGCCTGCCAACTGGGTGGAACAGACGACGACAACCTCATCATCCGCAACCTCCCCCTGTTCCTCTCCGACACCGCTCGCGCTTGGTTGGAACACCTGCCTCCGGGGCAGATCTCCAACTGGGATGACCTGGTCCAAGCCTTCACCGGAAATTTCCAGGGCACGTATGTGCGCCCCGGGAATTCCTGGGACCTCCGAAGCTGCCGACAGCAGCCGGGAGAGTCTCTTCGGGACTACATCCGGCGATTCTCGAAGCAGCGCACCTAGCTGCCCAACATCATCGACTCAGATGTCATCGGTGCGTTCCTTGCCGGCACCACCTGCCGCGACCTGGTGAGCAAGTTGGGTCGCAAGACCCCCACCAGGGCGAGCGAGCTGATGGACATCGCCACCAAGTTCGCCTCTGGCCAGGAGGCGATCGAGGCTATCTTCCGAAAGGACAAGCAGCCCCAGGGCCGCCCGTCGGAAGATGCTCCCGAGGCGTCTACTCCGTGCGGCGCCAAGAAGAAAGGCAAGAAGAAGTCGCAAGCGAAACGCGACGCCGCCGACGCGGACCTTGTCGCCGCCGCCGAGTACAAGAACCCTCGGAAGCCCCCCGTAGGTGCCAACCTCTTTGACAAGATGCTCAAGGAGCTGTGCCCCTATCATCAGGGGCCCGTCAAGCACACCCTTGAGGAGTGCGTCATGATTCGGCGCCACTTCCACAGGGCCGGGCCACCCGCGGAGGGTGGCAGGGCCCGCGACGACGACAAGAAGGAAGATCACCAAGCAGGAGAGTTCCCCGAGGTCCGCGACTGCTTCATGATCTACGGCGGGCACGCGGCGAATGCCTCGGCTCGGCATCGCAAGCGAGAGCGCCGGGAGGTCTGCTCGGTGAAGGTGGCGGCGCCAGCCTACCTAGATTGGTCCGACAAGCTCATCACCTTCGACCAAGCTGATCACCCCGACCACGTGCCGAGCCCGGGGAAATACCCGCTCGTCGTCGACCCCGTCATCGGCGACGTCAGGCTCACCAAGGTCCTCATGGACGGAGGCAGCAGCCTCAACATCATCTACGCCGAGACCCTCGGGCTCCTGCGTGTCAATCTGTCCTCCGTCCGAGCAGGCGCTGCGCCCTTCCACGGGATCATTCCCGGGAAGCGCGTCCAGCCCCTCGGACGACTCGACCTCCCTGTCTGTTTCGGAACACCCTCCAACTTCTGAAGGGAGACTCTGACGTTCGAGGTGGTCGGGTTCCGAGGAACCTACCACGCGGTGCTGGGGAGGCCATGCTACGCGAAGTTCATGGCCGTCCCCAACTACACCTACCTGAAGCTCAAGATGCCGGGCCCCAACAGGGTCATCACCGTCGGCCCCACGTACAAACACGCGTTCGAATGCGACGTGGAGTGCGTGGAGTACGCCGAGGCCCTCGCCGAGTCCGAGGCCCTCATCACCGACCTGGAGAGCCTCTCCAAAGAGGTGCCAGACGTGAAGCGTCATGCCGGCAACTTCGAGCCAGTGGAGACGGCTAAGACCGTCCCCCTCGACCCCAGTGGCGACGCCTCCAAGCAGATCCGGATCGGTTCCGGGCTCGAGCCCAAATAGGAAGCAGTGCTCGTCGACTTTCTCCGCGCGAACACCGACGTCTTCGCGTGGAGTCCCTCGGACATGCCCGGCATACCGAGGGATGTCGCCGAGCACTCGCTGGATATTCGGGCCAGAGCCCGACTGGTCAAGCAGCCTCTGCGCCGATTCGACGAGGAGAAGCGCAGAGCGATAGGCGAGGAGATCCACAAGCTAATGGCAGCCGGGTTCATCAAAGAGGTATTCCATCCCGAATGGCTCGCTAACCCTGTGCTTGTGAGAAAGAAAGGGGGGAAATGGCGGATGTGTGTAGACTACACTGGTCTCAACAAAGCATGTCCGAAGGTTCCCTACCCTCTGCCTCGCATCGATCAAATCGTGGATTCCACTGCTGGGTGCGAAACCCTGTCTTTCCTCGATGCCTACTCAGGGTATCATCAAATCAGGATGAAAGAGTCCGACCAGCTCGCGACTTCTTTCATCACGCCCTTCGGCATGTACTGCTATGTCACCATGCCGTTTGGTTTGAGGAATGCGGGTGCGACGTACCAGCGGTGCATGAACCATGTGTTCGGCGAACACATCGGTCGCACGGTCGAGGCCTACGTCGATGGCATCATAGTCAAGACAAGGAAAGCTTCCGACCTCCTCTCCGACCTTGAAGTGACATTCCGGTGTCTCAAGGCAAAAGGCGTCAAGCTCAATCCCGAGAAGTGTGTCTTCGGGGTGCCCCGGGGCATGCTCTTGGGGTTCATCGTCTCCGAGCGGGGCATCGAAGCCAACCCGGAGAAGATCGCAGCCATCACCAGCATGGAGCCCATCAAGGACTTAAAAGGTGTACAGAGGGTCATGGGATGTCTCGCGGCCCTGAGCCGCTTCATCTCGCGCCTCGGCGAAAGAGGCCTGCCTCTGTACCGCCTCTTAAGGAAGGCCGAGTGCTTCACTTGGACCCCTGAGGCCGAGGAAGCTCTCGGGGACCTGAAGGCGCTCCTCACCAAGGCGCCTATCTTGGTGCCCCCAGCCGATGGAGAAGCCCTCTTGGTCTACGTCGCCGCGACCACTCAGGTGGTTAGCGCCGCGATTGTGGTCGAGAGGCAAGAAGAGGGGCATGCATTGCCCGTTCAGAGGCCGGTTTACTTCGTCAGCGAGGTACTGTCCGAAACCAAGATCCGCTACCCACAAGTTCAGAAGCTGCTGTATGCAGTGATCCTGACGAGGCGGAAGTTGCGACACTACTTCGAGTCTCACCCGGTAACTGTGGTGTCATCCTTCCCCCTGGGGGAGATCATCTAGTGCCAAGAGGCCTCGGGCAGGATTGCGAAGTGGGCGGTGGAAATCATGGGCGAGACCATCTCGTTCGCGCCTCGGAAGGCCATCAAGTCCCAGGTCTTGGCGGACTTCGTAGCCGAATGGGTCGACACCCAGCTACCGACGGCTCCGATCCAACCGGAGCTCTGGACCATGTTTTTCGACGGGTCGTTGATGAAGACGGGAGCCAGCGCGGGCCTACTCTTCGTCTCACCCCTCGGGAAACACCTACGCTATGTGCTACGCCTCCATTTCCCGGCGTCCAACAATGTGGCTGAGTACGAAGCTCTGATCAACGGATTGCGAATCGCCATCGAGCTAGGGGTCTGACGCCTTGACGCTCGCGGCGACTCGCAGCTCGTCATCGACCAAGTCATTAAGAACTCCCACTGCCGCGACTCGAAGATGGAGGCCTACTGCGATGAGGTTCGGCGCCTGGAAGACAAGTTCTACGGGCTCGAGTTTAACCACATCGCTCGGCGCTACAACGAGACTGCGGACGAGCTGGCAAAAATAGCCTTGGGGCGAACAACGGTTCCCCCGGACGTCTTCTCCCGGGATCTGCATCAGCCCTCCGTCAAGATCGACGACCCTCCCGAGCCCGAGGCGCCCTCGGTCCAGCCCGAGGTACCCTCGGCACGGCCCGAGGCACCCTCAGCTCAACCCGAGGTACCCTCGGTCCCCGAGGGCGAGGCATTGCGCATCGAGGAGGAGCGAAGCGGGGCCACGCCTGATCGAAATTGGCAGACCCCGTACCTGCAATATCTCCGCCAAGGAGAGCTACCCCTCGACCGAGCCGAGGCTCGGCGGATAGCGCAACGCGCCAAGTCGTTCGTCCTGCTGGGCGATGAGAAGGAGCTCTACCACCGCAGTCCCTCGGGCATCCTCCAGCGATGCATCTCCATCGCCGAAGGTCAGGAACTCCTGCAAGAGATACACTCGGGGGCTTGCGGCCATCACGCAGCGCCTCGAGCCCTCGTCGGGAATGCTTTCCGGCAAGGCTTCTACTGGCCAATGGCGGTGGCTGATGCCACTAGAATTGTCCGCACCTGCGAAGGGTGTCAATTCTATGCGAAGCAGACCCACCTGCCCGCTCAGGCTCTGCAGACGATACCCATCACCTGGCCCTTCGCTGTGTGGGGTCTGGACCTCGTCGGCCCTTTGCAGAAGGCGCCCGGGGGCTACACGCACCTGCTGGTCGCCATCGACAAATTCTCCAAGTGGGTCGAGGTTCGACCTCTGAACAGCATCAGGTCCGAGCAGGCGGTGACGTTCTTCACCAACATCATCCATCGCTTCGGGGTCCCGAACTCCATCATCACCGACAACGACACCCAGTTCACCGGCAGAAAATTCTTGGACTTCTGCGAGGATCACCACATCCGGGTGGACTGGGCCGCTGTAGCTCATCCCATGTCGAATGGGCAAGTAGAGCGTGCCAACGGCATGATTCTACAAGGGCTCAAGCCTCGGATTTACAACGACCTCAACAAGTTCGGCAAGCGATGGATGAAGGAACTCCCCTCGGTGGTCTGGAGCCTGAGGACGACGCCAAGCCGGGCCACGGGTTTCACGCCGTTCTTCCTGGTCTACGGGGCCGAGGCCGTCTTGCCCACTGACCTGGAATACGGCTCCCTGAGAACGAGGGCCTACGACGATCAAAGCAACCAAGCTAGCCGAGAAGACTCGCTGGACCAGCTGGAAGAGGCTCGGGACAAGGCCTTACTACACTCGGCGCGGTATCAGCAGTCCCTGCGGCGCTACCACGCCCGAGGGGTCCGACCCCGAGACCTCCAGGTGGGCGACCTGGTGCTTCGGCTGCGGCAAGACGCCCGAGGGAGGCACAAGCTCACGCCCCCCTGGGAGGGGCCATTCGTCATCGCCAAAGTTCTGAAGCCCGGAACGTACAAGCTGGCCAACAGTCAAGGCGAGGTCTACGGCAATGCTTGGAACATCCAACAGCTACGTCGCTTCTACCCTTAAGATGTTTTCAAGTCGTTCATATACCTCGCACCCACGCAAAGTTTAGTCATCAAGGAAGGGTCGGCCTCGCCTCGGCAAAGCCCGACCCTCCGTCGGGGGCTAAAAGGGGGGAACCCCCTTTGCGTCGAAATTTTCTTCGAAAAAGGGTCTCTTCTGCCAGAATATCTTTCGTGCTTTTTGACTACTTCGAAAAGTGGATCCTGAAAACGACGGAGTACACGTAAGCAGCCAAGGCTGACCGAGCCGAGGGACTCCTACGCCTCCGGGATACGGATACCTCACTCATCACCTTCTGCGATAAGTAACTCGCGTTCGGATAAAGTGATTCCGCGGACCGAACAAGTCTTCATGTTCGGAAGTTCTTCTGCCGAAGCAATCCTTCGAGCCTTCTCGACTGAGTCGGTGGCAGGGCCTCATGGACGGGTGAAAGTACGCGTAAGCGGCAAGGCCGACTGAGCCGAGGGACTCCCACGCCTCCGGGATACGGATACCTCACTCATCACCTTCTGTGAGAAGCAACTCCCACTCACACAAACATCCCTGTTACCGACAAAAAAGTCCAGATACTCGAAACGAGAGGAAAGGAGACGCAGCTTTACAACACAGCGAGGGCGTGTATTCTGGCCTCGGCGGCTGCAGAAGGCACACGCTACAAGACACTCTGACCCTGCAGGCTCGGGTCTTGACGCTAGAAGGGGCAGCAACACCCTTGGCATCGACAACACCTTCGGCGAGGCCCGACCTAGCCTCGGACGGTGACGCGGTCCGAGGATCTCCACTCCGAAGGACGACGTCATCACCACGCCCGGGCAATCGCTGCCAGGGACTTCTCCGGGAATCCGGCCCGAGCAGGCGGCTCGGCCGGTTGCCCCTGGGGCCTCGGCCGACCATCTCCCAAGGGCGCCAGCCCGACCTAAGGCCTCGGCTGATCAACTCCGACGTCGGTCCCGCCAATGGACAACCCGGCTAGGCTCCGGCCAACCAGGTTTCATTCTCGAGCCGACTCCGCCTCTGTTCATACTGATATCGCTACCCCTGGCCTCGGCTCGTCGAAGAGCGGGCGAGGGGTCCCTTTAACTAAGCTAGAGGAGCCTCGGACAGCAAGGCCGACCGAGCCGAGGGACTCCTACGCCTCCGGGATACGGATACCTCACTCGTCACCTTGACACGGGGCGACTCATGCTTGGTGAAGCGGTTCAGATAATCAACAGACGAGTCTTAGCGCTCAAAAATGAGGAAAAAACACGGCTCCGTGCCGAAATTACATACATGTTCAGGCCCCGAAAGCCGAAATGAACAAAAAACACCGGCATTCGAAGTGCCGTCACAAACGGAACTCCGGTTCCCCCCTCCGCAGGTACGAACAGCCCCACTCGATAGGGGTGGGCCTGCGGAGCAACGGAAGACCGGCGAACGGCGCGCCGTCACCCGCTCCAGCAGCGGCGACGACGATGACTTCTGCTCCGGGGGGCCGAACAGCGGCAGCACTGACCTCAGGGCGGATGCTGCTGCCAGGAGGCCCCCGCCCATGCCCAAACTCGTGAGGCAAGGACGGGCAGAAGGCCGTAGAGTTGGAGGTCAGCCCGTGGCCGGCCTTGGCTATCAGCGCCGGCGGAAGAACCTCTTCCAGCTGCCGTGGCAGACGCCGGCGCTGCGAGCGGCTCCGAAGCCACTCGCGTCCGAGAGCCAGGCACGGTGCAGCTGCCGGCGCCACGGACGACGGCCGCCCTTCCCTCCAATCACTGAGTGAAGGAGCGGGCCGCCGCCCACGCAGGGGCCGACCCCAACTCGGCACACTCTCCTCCCCAGCCCTGGTGATGAAAATCCTTAAGGCTGAGGGAGGGGCAGAGGCCGCAGCCCGACTCGCTTTCCCCCACCATCAAGCTGGAGGTCACCATCTTGGGTGACCGCCGGTGGAGGGGTGCAGCCGGGCTGCATGATGAAAATCCTTGAAGCCGAACGATGGCTGAAAGGAACCAACTCCCACGGAGTTGCGTCCCTCCAACGACGAGGCAAAAAGACGGCGGGTATCCCCATCCGGGGGCTTGGAAGGTGGAAAGACGTGGTGCATAAGGGAGCGAGAAGACACGGTCGCCTTTCGAAAGGGGTCACCCTCCTTTTAAAGGCAACTCTCCCTGCTTGCACCCCCAACCGTCACGGGCTGAGTCTTCTCCAACACGCTCCAAGGCCCTCCCCTGCGGCGCGGGGGCTGGGTCCCGCATGTCATGCAGACCGGCTCCGAGCAGAAGAAGCCAAACCGCCGCGCGTGGTGCACGCAACCGCCCAGCGGTTACAAGTGACCCTCCACTTTCGCCCAGACCAACGGGCGAAAGAGGCAGGCAGCCATGCAGGCGGCATGCAACCACGCCAAGTGGACGCGCTTCTCCGACTCCCGACACGCCAGCATGGAGGCCCAGGCCCACGCGTCGCGCAACCGGCGCGCCGGATGCTGCACGAAAGCAACTGCACCGCCACTTGCGCCACCACCGCGCCTCCTCGATTGCGGAACCAATACCGCGACTCGAGGCGACCCAGCGCGCGACCCAGCAGCGCCAGCCTGACGCGGCGGTCAACGCGGCCAAAAGTGGGCCGGTAGTAATGACGGTGGCAGGCGCGCGGGAGCAGCGGTCACGTCGTCAGCCAAGCTCACGTCCCATCCGGGGGCAGCAAGAGAACCCCCTCTCACGGCGTGAAGACAACGCGCCCGTGATCCGTTCCTCGAACGGCTCGCGCACGCGCAACGGCCGCCCCGCCAACTACTCGCCCCATCGCATTAACTCCGCGGCTGGACAGGCGGCGCTTCTGGCAGGAGCAGCGGGCGACGCTTCGCCTTCACCGAAACAACCGCGCCAAAAAAGGTACGCCGCGTCGTTCGGTTTCGTATCCTTTTCCCTTTTTCCTCTTTCTCTATCTCTTGCGACAGGGACCGGGGAAGGGGGATACTCCGAAAAGGATCCTTCCCCGTGAAGGAACCAGGCTCCGAGCCTCCTTACTGATCAGGGGTTCGAAGGCTGGCCCCCCGAAGGGTTCAACAGCCGCCTCAGATCGTGTGGGCCCTACACCCACTACTGGTCAGAGGTTCGAAGGCCGGCCCCCCGAAGGGTTCCACGGCCGCCTCAGGCTACTCGGGCTCCGCGCCCATTACTGATCAGGGGTTCGAAGGCTGGCCCCCGAAGGGTTCACAGCCGCCTCAGACGCCGAGCGAGGGATGACCAGGGGTACGTTCGATACATAACCAAGGCTCGGGCTGCGCTCCCAAGGTACCCTAGGACATTTCCGAGACCAGCGGGAGCGATCTTGCAACGGAATCCCATCGTAGGGAGGCATCGAGCCCTCGGACCCCGTCACCAGGGGACCGGGTCCGGCAGATCACCCGCAGGTACTTTTGGGCGTGCCTCTGGGCCCCTAGCCGACCCCTAACGAACGGGGCACGGACGTCCACTCGGATTACCCGCTTGCAGCTCACCGGAGACACCATGTTCGGCGCCCATCGAGGGTAACATGGCGCTCTCCCCCCTCCTCCTTGCGGAAAGGCGACGCAGGGGCATATGTAAAAAAGCCGAGTCTGTCCCTGATCGCCCTCTTGCCCTATGCAGAGGCTCAGGGGCTGCTCTCGCAAACCCGGCTCCGGCCAAACCGTTGACAGCGTCAACATACCAGCCCGAGAACTTGGGCCCCGACCGTACACCCGGGCTACGGCCAGCTCGCAAGAGGGAACAACCAGACCAACCGAAGCATTACGCAAGGCATTAAGACCTCGAAGGAGTGAAACCACTCCTTCGAGGCCTCGGGGGCTACACCCGGCGGGTGCGCTCGCGCGCACCCGCCGGAACAAAATGCAACCGAGAAAGGCTGGTCCCCTTGCAAAAAAGTGCGACGAAAGCCTCCAAGCGAGTGCAAACACTCCCTTCGAGGCTCGGGGGCTACTGTCGGGGACCATAATTAGGGGTACCCTCAAGACTCCTAATTCTCAGCTGGTAACCCCCATCAGCATAAAGCTGCAAAGGCCTGATGGGTGCGATTAAGTCAGGGATCAGTCCATTCGAGCGACTCGATCACGCCTCGCCCGAGCCTAGCCTCGGACAAGGGCATCCGACCCCGGAGGATTTCCGTCTCGCCCGAGGCCCCCCTCCAACGGCGGACACATCTTTGGCTCGCCCGAGGCCCTGCCTTCGCTAAGAAGCAACCCTGACTAAATCGCCGCACCGATCGACCAAATCGCAGGAGCATTTAACGCAAAGGTGGCCTGACACCTTTATCCTGATGCGCGCCCTCCGGCAGAGCCGAAGTGACCGCCGTCACTTCGCCGCTCCACTGACCGGTCTGAAAGAAGGACAGCGCCGCCTGCGCCACTCCGACTGCAGCGCCACTTGACAGAGTGATGCTGATAGGAAGCCAGGCCCTGCCAAAGGCACCATAGGAAGCTCCGCCCGACCCAGGGCTCGGACTCGGGCTCAGCCCCGGAAGACGGCGAACTCCGCTCCGCCTGACCCAAGGCTCGGACTCGGGCTCAGCCCCGGAAGACGGCGAACTCCGCTCCGCCCGACCCAGGGCTCGGACTCGGGCTAAGACCCGGAAGACGACGAACTCCGCTTCGCCCGACCCAGGGCTCGGACTCGGGCTCAGTCCCGGAAGACGGCGAACTCCGCTCCACCCGACCCAGGGCTCGGACTCGGGCTCAGTCCTAGAAGATGGCGAACTCCGCTCCACCCGACCCAGGGCTCGGACTCGGGCTAAGACCCGGAAGACGACGAACTCCGCTTCGCCCGACCCCAGGGCTCGGGCTCGGGCTCAGCCCCAGAAGACGACGAACTCCGCTTCGCCCGACCCTAGGGCTCGGACACCGCCCTGGCCTCTGCCGACGACCTCCGCCTCGCCCGACCCAGGGGCTCGGACTCGGCCTCGGCCATGGAAGACAGACTCGACCTCGGCTTCGAAGGAGCCTCCACGTCACCCAACCTAGGGCGCAGGCCAGCCACGTCAACAGGAAGCGCCATCATCACCCTACCCCGAGCTGACTCGGGTCGTAGAGAACAAGACCGGTGTCCCATCTGGCTGTCTCCACCAGATAGGCAATAATGGCGCCCCGCATGCCCTGTGACGACGGCGGCTCTCAGCTCTCTTACGGAAGCAGGAGGGCGTCAGCAAAGACACAACCGCTCCGACAGCTGTCCCTCCGCCAGGCTCCGCCGCTCCTCCGACGGCCACGACATCACACTAGTTGGGTTCCAAGATCTCTCCGGCTGCCACATTGGCATGTACTCAGGGCACTAGCTCTCCCTCGCTAGACACGTAGCACTCTGCTACACCCCCATTGTACACCTGGATCCTATCCTTGCGCCTATAAAAGGAAGGACCAGGGCCCTCTTAGAGAGGGTTGGCCGCGCGGGACGAGGACGGGACAGGCGCTCTCTTGGGGCCGCTCGCTTCCCTCACCCGCGTGGACGCTTGTAACCCCCTACTGCAAGCGCACCCGACCTGGGTGCGGGACGAACACGAAGGCCACGGGATTCCCACCTCTCTCGCGCCGGTCTCCGGCCGCCTCGCTCCTTTCCCCCCTTCGCGCTCGCCCACGCGCTCGACCCATCTGGGCTGGGGCACGCGACACTCACTCGTCGGCCTGAGGGACCCCCCGGTCTCGAAACGCCGACAAATAGTATTATACCCTCTAATTATGATAAGAAAAATGCTTCCGAGGAACTAAATTATCTTGCTTTTGACATCTTAGGTAATTCTCTTAGCAAAGAAGATTATCACGCCTTCATAATTAGATATGATGAACCTATTCATGATGCGCATGATATTTGGACTAGAATTAAAAATAGATTTGATGAATCCAAACATGATAGTTCATTTGATACTTCTACTTCCTTTAGTTCTTGTGAAACTAATCCTTTGAAGGAAGAAGAAGAAAATGAACGTTTGAGACCAAACGATGAATCCACCTCTCCAAAAGGTTTGTCTTCCCATTTCGATTCCCACATATGTTGTGTGGCTAATGAAAATGGTAATGGAAGCACTAATGAGGATGGGGAGGATGAAAGAAGGTTCATGCAACTCTATGCTCATCTAAGCCAAGAAGATAAGGCGGTTATGCTCAAACTTCTAAAAAGAGCGAGAGAGCAAAGCAAAGCTCGTCACATGCTGGAAGATATTCTCGCCATAAAATGCAAAGCTTTGATGAGTTGACTAAAGAACATGAGAAGCTAAAGTGCTCTCATGTTGATTTGGTCCAAAGGTATGAATCTATTTCAATTGAGCAAGATAACTCTTTATTTTGTATCGATCAATTAGTAAATAGGAATGTCTTGCTTAAGGACCAAATAGAAAGGCTAAAAATTGAAAATGTAGCTTTTCAAGAAAAAAATGATATACTTCTATGCTCTCATGAAAATCTTATGGATGATCATATCATGTTAAACATTGCTCATGAGGTTGTGAAGAAAACTTAAAATCCCAACAACCTCACTCATGCACATGTATTCAAATTGAAACTATATTACCATGTGCTAATGCTTGTTGCTCGTCAACAAGTAATTCCTCCTTTGAGCTAGAATTTCTAGGAACAAAAGATGATACATGTCAAAATCTGAAGGAAGAAAATGAGAGGCTAAGAACTAGCTTAACACAACTAAAAGGGAAGTGCACTACCCAACCTTCTCAAGATAACCGTGATTACATGGTGAAAAAGCTTGAGATGAGAACAACCGTGGCATGCACAAAATCCCTTGAAGAAAAAGTCAAGGATTTGAGAATTGTCGGCGTTTCAACCCCGGGGGGGGTCCCTGGACCGACGAGTAAATTGTCGCTACGTGTCCCAGCCCAGATGCGTCGACGCGAGACGGGACACAAAGGGGGAGAACAGTAAAGGGGAAACCGCGGCCTTTGTGTTGTCCTGCGCCCAGGGCGGATGGATGCGCTTGCAGTAGGGGGTTACAAGCGTTCGCGTGGGAGAGAGAGAGAGAGAGCGAGAGCCTTATGCGCCGGCCCATTCTCCCGCGCGGCCAACCTTCTCGTACGAGAGCCCTGGACCTTCCTTTTATAGGCGTAAGGAGAGGGTCCAGGTGTATAATGGGGGGTGTAGCAGTGTGCTAACGTGTCTAGTAGAGAGGAGCTAGAGCTCTAAGTACATGCCGTCATGGCAGTCGGAGAGGTTTTGGCACCCTGTTCATGTGATGTCGTGGCCGTCGGAGGAGCACTTGGGCCCTGTGGAAGGACAGCTGTTGGGGCTGTCGAATCCTTGCTGACGTCTCCTTGTTTTCGTAAGGGGCTGAGAGCCGCCTGTCGTCATGGAGCACGCGGGGCGCCATCATTATTTGTTTACCGGGGCGAGCCAGATGGGACGCCGGTCTTGTTCCCCGTAGCTTGAGCTAGCTAGGGGTAGGGCAATGATGGCCCCCCTGTGACGTGGTCGGTCCGAGCCCTAGGTCGGGCGAGGCGGAGGCTCCTCCGAGGTTGAGGCTGAGTTCGACCCCTGGGGTCGGGCGAGGCGGAGTCCGTCTTCCGAGGCCGAGGCTGTGTCCGAGCCCTGGGGTCGGGCGAGGCGGAGTCCATCTTCTGAGGTCGAGGTTGAGTCCGAGCCCTGGGTCGGGCGAGGCGGAGACCGTCTTCCGAGGTCGAGGCTGTGTCCGAGCCCTGGGGTCGGGCGAGGCGGAGTCCGTCGTCCAGCGTCGAGGTTGAGCCCGAGCCCTGGGGTCGGGCGAGGTGGAGCTTCCTATGGCGCCCGAGGCTAGACTTAGCTGCTGTCAGCCTCACTCTGTCGAGTGGCACAGCAGTCGGAATGACGCAGGCGGCACTATTTTCTTGTCAGGTCGGTCAGTGCAGCGGCGAAGTGACTGCGGTCACTTCGACTCTATCGACTGAAGAGCGCGCGTTAGGATAAGGTGTCAGGCGATCCTTGCATTAAATGCTCCTACGATACGGTCGGTTGGCGTGGCGATCTGGCCAAGGTTGCTTCTCTGCGAAGACTGGGCCTTGGGCGAGCCGAAGGTGTGTCCGTTGCTTGAGGGGCCCCTCGGGCGAGACGTGAATCCTCCGGGGTCGGCTGCCTTTGCCCGAGGCTGGGCTCGGGCAAGGCGAGATCATGTCCCTTGAGTGGACTGAGCCTTGACCTTAATCGCACCCATCAGGCCTTTGCAGCTTTGTGTTGATGGGGGTTACCAGCTGAGATTAGGAGTCTTGGGGGTACCCCTAATTATGGTCCCCGACAGTAGCCCCCGAGCCTCGAAGGGAGTGTTGATACTCGCTTGGAGGCTTTTGTCGCACTTTTTTGCAAGGAGACCGGCCTTTCTCGGTTGCGTTTTGTTCCGGTGGGTGCGCGCGAGCGCACCCGCCGGGTGTAGCCCCCAAGGCCTCGGAGGAGTGGTTTGACTCCTTCAAGGTCTTAGCGCGTTTCGTGATGCTTCGGCCGGTCTGGTTGTTCCCTCATGCGAACTGGCCGTAGCCCGGGTGCATAGTCGAGTCCCAAGTTCTCGGGCTGGTATGTTGACGCTGTCAACGGTTTGGCCGGAGCCGGGTTTGCGAGAGCAGCCCCCGAGCCTCCGCACAGAGCGAGAGGACGGTCAAGGACAGACTCGGCTTTTTTCATACGCCCCTGCGTCGCCTTTCCACAAGGAGGAGGGGGGAAAGCACCATGTTGCCCTCGGAGGGCGCCGAACATGGTGTCTCCAGTGAGTTGCTAAAGGGTAATCCGAGTGGACGCCCGTGCCCCATTCGTTAGGGGTCGGCTAGTGGCCCCGAGGCGCGCTCCAAAAGTACCTACGGGTGATTCGCCGGACCTGGCCCCCTTTTGACGGGGTCCGAGGGCTCGATGCCTCCCTCTGATGGGATTCCGTTACAAAATCGTTCCCGTCGGTCTCGGAAATGTCCTAGGTTACCTCGGGAGCGTAGCCCGAGCCTTGGTTATATATCGAACGTACCCAGGGTCATCCCTCGCTCTGCGTGCTCTGAGGCGGCTGTCGAACCCTTCGGGGGCCAGCCTACGAACCCCTGATCAGTAGTGGGCGCGGAGCCCGAGTGGCCTGAGGCGGCCGTTGAACCCTTCCGAGGGGCCAGCCTTCGAACCTCTGACCAGTAGTGGGTGCGGAGCCCGAGTGCTCTAAGGCAGCTATTGAACCCTTCCGAGGGGCCAGCCTTCGAACCTCTGATCAGTAGGGGGGCTCGGGGCCCGCTTCCTTCGCGGAGAAGGATCCCTTTTGGAGTATCCCCTTTCCCGGTCCCTATAGCAAGAGAGAGAAAGAGGAAGTGGAAAAGGATACAAAATCGAATGACGTGGCACACCTTTTTGACGCGGTCATTATGGCGGAGGTGAAGCGTCGCCTGCTTCGCCTACCAAAGGTGCCGCCTGTCCTGCCGCAGAGTTAATGCGACGGGACGAGTGGTTCGCGGGGCAGCCATTGTGCGTGCGCGAGCCATTCGAGGAACGGAACACGGGCGCGTCGTCTTCACGCCGTGGGAGAGGGTTCTCTCGCTGTCCTAGGAGGGGGCGTGGGCTTGCTGACGACTTGACTGCTGCTTCCACCCGCCTGCCACCGCCATTGCTGCCGGCTCATTTCTGGCCGTATCGACCATCGTGCCTTCTCCCGCGGCTGACTGACCCGTGACCGATGTGCTCGGTTGGCACTGTCGGGTCATGCGCAGGGTCGCCTCGAGTCGCGGCACCGGTTCCGCAGTCGAGGAGGCGCGGTACTTGTAACACCCCTGGTGTTACAAGAACTAAAATTTTGGCATAACATCATATGCATCCACATCATCTTGCTTGATATCCCTAGCATGCATTTTACTAGGTTAAAAGTTCAACTCAAATGTGGTGTGTTGTGTTGTTGGGAGCGAGGGAAGATTAAAAACCCTGTTTGCAATCAAGTTTAAGTGCACCACTTCTAAACAGTGTCATTTTGGACATGAGATATATACACCAAAGTGGGATCTTAGGTTAAGGAGTAACTCTACTCTTAAGTGATGAACCCAAAGTGGTGAGATTGTTGGAGAAAAGCAATCCCAATTGAAACCTTAAAGAAGCCCAAAAGTGGAATTTTAAATCTAGAGAGAATTTGCTAAAGGTATATATAGAAAAGTTGTAGGTTTTGGAAAGTTGAACAACTTTCATGTGTGGATATTTCCAAGTTTTATAGAAAAAGTTGGAGTAAAATGCTAAATTCAGTTTTGATTCAGATTTGAAGTTTGCTGAAAATAATATCAACTAGCTGTTTTGGTGGCTTTACAACTTTTGATCTATAAACAGTTTGAAGGTGGACAATGTAACAAAGTTGTAGAGCTACACTAGGGGTACAAATTTGCTTAGGCAAGCCCCGGTGCATTTGCCACCTTTCTTGTGTTTACAAAATTTTATCACTTATATGCTGCATTAGGTGATAGGAGTTGATTGATTAAACACTTGATGCATTACCATTCCTTGAAAAGATTCATTACCATACCTTGTCACCTATTTTATAAAGCTAGAGATGCTTAGTCATGCTGATAGATTAAGAAAAATGTTTTTGATCTATGACTCATGTTTTTTTACAAACAAGAAAATGGGCTTGGGATAATGAAGGCATCAAGACGTTGATAAATTCATTATCCAGGCATGGCCCCTCTGTCAGGCGCCAAAGTTTTGAAATAGTTTAAAATGGGACCAGACGTTGAGCAGGAAAGGTCGCCCGTCTGTGTCGATTAAGGACCGTACCGATTGTTGGCCTGATGATCTAGGACCTTTTAACTGGCCACATACCTCATCATGGGTAAGCCTGAACCCGGCTACTCCATATGTGAAAAGACAATCGCGCACTGGGAGTGGAGAGATGGCGGGAGTGGCGTGTACCCACCTGGCACGTGGCTGGATGGTGGAGTACCGTACTCTCGGGTGGCGCGGACCGGTTCACGTAGTGGAGGACCCGTGGGAATGGTAGACATATGCAAGGGTTAAGTGCTACATATGTCGTGTGGTTGGAGATCCCCAGCTGGGTATTAATCGATTCGGATCGCCGTTACTTCTCGGATATGAAGACTGGATCGCTGCCCTTCATCGTAGATAACAAGCGAAACAAAATTTGGATTTTAAAAGCAACCTAGTGTAGGTCAAGTGAATGATCTAGATTAGGAAAATGCTAGATTCAGGCTAGAAGATTCAGGTAATAAACTAACTTGTGAAATAAAACTTGGCTTAAGGACCCACTTCTAGTAAGCTTTTCTGCAAAATGAGTCCTTGAACTTTGATGAGCTTTACCTTGATTCCCAAAAGCCAGCATACCCTTGAGAGTCTTTTCTTTAGTCGGGTAAGTCTTGCTGAGTAATTGCGTACTCAGGGTTTTATCCCTTGTTGTTTTTGTAGGAAAAGTTTTATTCCCTTATCTTTGGGTTAGTTACTTCATGTGGAGGACTTGAAGCTTAGAATGTTTTTATATATCTCTTGGGGAAAGGCTTCACCCTTCCAATTATTGTAATAAGTTATGCCCTTCGAGTATTATCAGGACTTGTAATAAATACATCTCTTTCTACCATGTAAAACTTGAGTTCTGGAATGTAAAGTGTACTTTGTAAAAGTCTTCCGCTCTATCTCCAATGTGTGTGTATCAAATGTGATTACTGTAATATACCTGTTATGTGGGAGATCCTTGGGATGATGAGTTCCTATTGGCGAACTCGATAGCCTTGTTAAGTTACCCGGTACACGTGCACAGCCATCTGAGGCCATTAAGGCAAGGATTGGTGCATGTGGGCCTGATAACTTGGGAGGGCTGTCACAGTACTAGCGCGAGTGGCGGTGTAGTTTCTCGCACGTAGTAATCGGCATGCCAGTTACATGACGTGTGGGTCTGGGCCTCCATGCTGGACGCGTCGAAGTCGAAAGGGTGCACCCCCTTGGTGCGGTTGCATGCGCCTGCATGGTGGTCCACCCTTTCACCCGCTGGTCTGGGCGAAAGTGGAGGAGTGCTTGTAACCGCTGGGCAGTTGTGCGCTCCGCGCGCGGCGGTTTTGGCTCCTTCTGTCCTGGGCCAGCTTGCATGACGCGTGGGACCCAACCCCCGTGTCGTAGGGGGAGGACCTTGGAGCGTGTTGGAGAAGACTCAGTCCTCGACGGCTGAGGACGCAAGTGGAGAGAGTCGCCTTTAAAAGGAGGGTGACCCCCTTGGATGGCAACCATGTCTTCGCACCCCCTTCATGCATCGCGTCCTTCCACCTTCCGAGCCCCCGGATGGGCAGCGCTCGTGTTGCTTTCGTCTTGTCGTCGTTGGAGGAACGCAACTTCGCAGAAGTTGGTACCTTTCAGCCATCGTTCGGCTTCAAGGATTTTCATCAGGCAGCCTGGCTGCATCCCCTCGCCGGTGGTCACCCAGGACGGTGACCACCAGCTTGATGGTGGGGAGAAGCGAGCCAGACTGCGGCCTCTGCCCCTCCCTCACCTTCAAGGATGTTCATCATCATTGCTGGGGAGGGGAGTGCGCCGAGTTGGGGCCTGTCTCCGCGTGGGCAGCGGCCCGCTCCTTCCCTTAGTGATCGGGAGGAAGGGCGTTCGCCGTTCGTGGCGCTGGCAGCTGCCGCGTGACTTGTTCATTGTGGCTGTCGAGGCCTGAACATGTAGGTATGTTGGGTGTAATACCGTGTTTTTTCCTCATTTTCGAGCACTAGAACTCGCCTGTCGGCTAGCCGAACCGCTTAACCAAATGTGAGTTGCTCTGTACAGAAGGTGACGAGTGAGGTATCAGTATCCCGGAGGCGTAGGAATCCCTCGGCTCGGTCGGCCTTGCCGCCCGAGGCTTCACTTGCTTAGTTAAAGGAACCCTCGGCCGCTCTGCGGTGAGCCGGGGCCGAGGGCAGCGGTGTCAGCGTGGACAAAGGCGGAGTTGGCTCGAAAAGAAGCTTCGTCGGCCGGAGCCTAGCCGGGTCGTCCACTGGCAGGGCTGACGCTGGAGTCGGGTTGCCGAGGCCATGAGCCGGGCTATTGTCCTCGGGGGACAGCTGGCTGAGGCTTCGAGGCGGCCGACCGAGCCGTCTGCTCGGGCCGGGTTCCTGGAGGAGACCCTGGCGGCGATGGCCTGGGCGTGGTGCTGACGTCGTCCTTCGGAGCGGAGATCCTTCGCCCGTGTTGCCGTCCGAGGCTCGGTCGGACTTCGCCGAAGGTGGAGTTGACGCCAAGGGTGCAGCTGCTCCCCCTCCATCGACGCCTGAGCCTGCAGGATCGGTTCGCCTGTAGTATGCATATGTTTTTTGCGGCCGCCAAGGCCCAAACATACCGTCGTCGTGTTGTAAAGTTGCGTTTCTTTTCCTCTTGTTTCGAGTATCAGGGCTTGCTCGTCGGTAGCAGAATCGTTTATCCGAGCTAGAGTTACTTCTCACGGAAGGTGATGAGTGAGGTATCCGTATCCCGGAGGCGTAGGAATCCCTTGGCTCGGTCGGCCTTGCCGCTTACGTGTACTCTTGCTCGTCCACGAGATTCTATTATCGACGTAGCCGAGAAAACCCGAAAAACCGTTTCGGTAGAAAGTCTTTTGAGCGTTAAGGCTTGTTCGGTCAGCAGGATCGCTCATCCGAACGCGAGTTACTTCTTGCAGAAGGCGATGAGTGAGGTATCCGTATCCCGGAGGCGTAGGAGTCCCTCGGCTCGGTCGGCCTTGCCTGCTTACGTGTACTCCGTCGTTTTCATGATCCCACTACCGAAGTAGTCGAAAAGCACGAAAGATATTCTGGCAGAAAGACTCTTTCCGAGGAAAATTTTGACGCGGAGGGGGTTCCCCCCTTCTAGCCCCCGAGGGAGGGTCGGGCTTTGCCGAGGCAAGGCTGACCCTTCCTTGATGGTTAGACTTTATTGGCGTATGTAAACGAGGTGTATGAACGACTTGAAAACATCTTAAGGGTAGAAGCGACGTAGCTGTCGGATGTTCCAAGCGTTGCTATAGACCTCACCTTGACTGTTGGCCAGCTTGTATGTCCCGGGCTTCAAAACCTTGGCGATGACGAACGGCCCTTCCCAGGGAGGCGTGAGCTTGTGCCGCCCTCGGGCGTCTTGTCGTAGTCGAAGCACCAAGTCGCCCACCTGGAGGTCTCGGGACCGAACCCCTCGGGCGTGGTAGCGTCGCAGGGACTGCTGATACCGCGCCGAGTGTAGTAAGGCCATGTCCCGAGCCTCTTCCAGCTGGTCCAGTGAGTCTTCTCGGTTGGTCTGGTTGCGTCGGTCGTCGTACGCCCTCGTCCTCAGGGAACCGTATTCTAAGTCTGTGGGCAAGATGGCCTCGGCCCCATAGACTAGAAAGAACGGTGTGAAGCCCATGGCTCGGCTCGGCGTTGTCCTCAGACTTTAGACCACCGAGGGGAGTTCCTTCATCCATCGCTTGCCGAACTTGTTGAGGTCGTTGTAGATCCTCGGCTTGTGTCCTTACAGAATCATGCCGTTGGCACGTTCTACCTGCCCATTCGTCATGGGGTGTGCCACGGCGGCCCAGTCCACCCGGATGTGGTGATCCTCGCAGAAGTCCAGGAACTTCCTGCCGGTGAACTGGGTACCGTTGTCGGTGAGGATGTTGGTGAAGAACGCCACCGCCTGTTCGGACCTGATGCTGTTTAGGGGTCGGACCTCGATCCACTTGGAGAATTTGTCGATGGCGACCAGCAGGTGCGTGTAGCCCCCGGGTGCCTTCTGCAAGGGTCCGACGAGGTCCAGACCCCATACAGCAAACGACCAGGTGATGGGTATTGTTTGCAGAGCCTGAGCGGGTAGGTGCGTCTGCCTTGCGTAGAATTGACACCCTTGGCAGGTGCGGACAATTCTAGTGGCGTCGGCCACCGCGGTCGGCCAGTAGAAACCTTGTTGGAAAGCGTTTCCAACAAGGGCTCGAGGCGCTGCGTGATGACCGCAAGCCCCTGAGTGTATTTCTTATAAGAGCTCCTGGCCTTCGGCGATGGATATGCATCGCTGGAGGATGCCAGAGGGGCTGCGGTGGTAGAGCTCCTTCCCGTTACCCAGCAAGACGAATGACTTGGCGCGCCGCGCCAGTCGCCGAGCTTTGGCTCTATCGAGGGGTAGCTCTCCTCGGTGGAGATATTGCAGGTACGGGGTCTGCCAGTTTCGATTAGGCGTGACCCCATTCTGCTCTTCCTCGATGCACAGTGCCTCACCCTCGGGGGCCGAGGGTGCCTCGGGCTGAGCCGAGGGCACCTCGGGCAGGGCCGAGACCTTCTCAGGCTCGGGCGTGTCGTTTGTCTTGACTGAGGGTTGATGTAGGTCCCGGGAGAAGACGTTCGGGGGAACCGTTGTTCGTGCCGAAGCTATCTTCGCCAGCTCGTCCGCAGTCTCGTTGTATCGCCGGGCGACGTGGTTGACCTCGAGCCCGTAGAACTTGTCCTCCAGGTGGCAAACCTTGTCGCAGTAGGCTTCCATCTTCGGGTCGCGGCAGTGGGAGTTCTTCATGACTTGGTCGATGACAAGCTGCGAGTCACAGCGAGCTCGATGGCGATGCGCAACCCGTTGACCAGAGCCTCATACTCAGCTACGTTGTTGGACGTCGGGAAATGAAGGCGCAGCACGTAGCGGAGGTGCTTCCCGAGGGGCTAGATGAAGAGCAGGCCCGTGCCTGCCCCTGTTTTCATCAGCGACCCGTCGAAAAACATGGTCCAGAGTTCCGGTTGGATCGGAGCTGCCGGGAGCTGGGTGTCGACCCATTCAGCCACAAAGTCCGCCAAGACTTGGGACTTGATGGCCTTCCGAGGGGCGAACGAGATTGTCTCGCCCATGATTTCCACCACCCGCAGAGGCTGCTTCACGGGTCGGGCTCCAACTCGAATATCCAGCGAGTGCTCAGCGACATCCCTCGGTATGCCAGGCATGTCCGAGGGACTCCACGCAAAGACTTCGGCGTTCGCGCGGAGAAAGTCGACGAGCACTGCTTCCTATTTGGGGTCGAGCTCGGAGCCGATTCGTATCTGCTTGGAGGCGTCGTTGCTGGGGTCGAGAGGGACAGATTTGACTGTCTCAGCTGGCTCGAAGTTGCCGGCGTGGCGCTTCGCATCTGGCGCCTCCTTGGAGAGGCTCTCTAGGTCGGCGATGAGGGCCTCGGATTCGGCGAGGGCCTCGGCGTACTCCACGCACTCCACATCGCATTCGTATGCGTGTCGGTACGTGGGGCCGACGGTGATGACCCCGTTGGGGCCCGACATTTTGAGCTTGAGGTAGGTGTAGTTAGGGACGGCCATGAACTTGGCGTAGCATGGCCTCCCCAGTACTGCGTGGTAGGTTCCTCGAAACCCGACCACCTCGAACGTGAGGGTTTCCCTTCGGAAGTTGGAGGGAGTCCCGAAGCAGACAGCAGATCGAGTTGTCCGAGGGGTTGGACGCGTTTCCTGGGGATGATCCCGTGAAAAGGCGCCGCGCCGGCCCGGATCAAGGATAGATCGATCTGCAGAAGCCTGAGGGTCTCGGCGTAGATGATGTTGAGGCTGCTGCCTCCGTCCATGAGGACCTTGGTGAGCCTGACGTTGCCGATGACGGGGTCGACAACGAGCGGATATTTCCCCGGGCTCGGCACGCGGTCGGGGTGGTCGCCCTGGTCGAAGGTGATGGGCTTGTCGGACCAGTCTAGGTAGACTGGCGCCGCCACCTTTACCGAGCAGACCTCCCGACGCTCTTGCTTGCGGTGCCGAGCCGAGGCATTCGCCACTAGCCCACCATAGATCATGAAGCAGTCGTGGACCTCAGGGGAACTCCTCTGCCTTGTGATCCTCCTTCTTGTCGTTGTTGTGGGCCCTGCCACCTTCCGCCGGTGGCCCGGCCTTGTGAAAGTGGCGCCGAAGCATGACGCACTCCTCAAGGATGTGCTTGACAGGCCCCTGATGATAGGGGCATGGCTCCTTGAGCATCTTGTCGAAGAGATTGGCACCTCCAGGAGGTTTCCGAGGGTTCTTGTACTCAGCGGCGGCGACAAGGTCCGCGTCGGTGGCGTCACGTTTCGCTTGTGACTTCTTCTTGTTCTTCTTCTTGGTGCCGCGCTGAGTGGATGCCTTGGGGACGTATTCCGGCTGGCGGCCCTGGGGCTGCTTGTCCTTTCGGAAGATGGCCTCAACCGCCTCCTGGCCAGAGGCAAACTTGGTGGCGATGTCCATCAGCTCGCTCGCCCTGGTGGGGGTCTTGCGACCCATCTTGCTCACCAGGTCGCGGTAGGTGGTGCCGGCGAGGAACGCGCCGATGACGTCCGAGTCGGTGACGTTGGGCAGCTCAGTGCGCTGCTTCGAGAATCGCCGGATGTAGTCCTGGAGAGACTCTCCGGGCTTCTGGCGGCAGCTTCGGAGATCCCAGGAGTTCCCAGGGCGCACGTACGTGCCCTGGAAGTTGCCGGCGAAGGCTTGGACTAGGTCGTCCTAGTTGGAGATCTGCCCCGGAGGCAGATGCTCCAGCCAGGCTCGAGCGGTGTCGGAGAGGAACATGGGGAGGTTGCGGATGATGAGGTTGTCATCGTCCGTTCCACCCAGCTGGCAGGCCAGTCGGTAGTCCGCGAGCCACAGTTCTGGCCTCGTCTCCCCCGAGTACTTTGTGATGGTAGTCGGGGTCCGGAACCGGGTCAGGAACGGCGCCCGTCGTATGGCCCGGCTGAAAGCCTGCGGACCGGGTGGTTCGGGCGAGGGGCTCCGATCCTCCCCACTGTCGTAGCGTCCCTCACGCCTGGGGTGGTAGCCTCGGCGCACCCTCTCGTCAAGGTGGGCTCGACGGTTGCGGTGGTGGTGCTCATTGTCGAGGCAACCTGGGGCCACAGGCGCCGTGTTGCGCGTGCGCCCGGTGTGGACCGAGGCTTCCTGCACGAATTGGGAAGTCGCGGCGCGATGCTCTGAGGGGTACCCCTGCCTTTGGGAGGCAGAGCTTTCGGCCCGTCAGACCGCGGCATCCTCCAGAAGATTCTTGAGCTCTCCCTGGATACGCCGCCCTTCGGTGGTCGATGGTTCCGGCATTGCGCGGAGTAGTATTGCTGCTGCAGCCAGGTTCTAGCCGACCCCACTGGAAGCCGGTGGCGGCCTTGCCCTGACGTCGTCGGCAATGCGGTGCTGGATGCCCTAGGGTAGATGACGCGCTTCTCCGGCCAGAGCTTGGTCTGCCCATTCCTACCCGATGTTCCGTCGAAACTGCTCAAGTGTTCCTGCTCCCTCGTCGAGCCTGGCCTGCATCTCGCGGATTTGCTCGAGCTGTGCGTCCTGACCCCCCGCAGGGACTGGGACCACAACTAGCTCCCGAAGGATGTCAACGCGAGGCGCAGGCCTAGGGGGATCGCCGCTCTCCGGCATTCCAAGATTGTTGCCTTCACCGGGACCCCCTAGATCGACGTGGAAACATTCACGACTTGGGCCGCAGTCCTCGTTGCCGAAGCTGCGGCTACCATCGGAACAATCGAAGAGGCAGTAGTCGCATGCGGTCATGAAGTCCCGCATGGCACTGGGGTTACCAAGCCCGGAGAAATCCCAACAAAAGTCGGGCTCGTCATCTTCCTCGGGACCCGAGGGTCCGTAGGTCGAGACGGCCGTCAGTGTGTCCCAGGGCGGCCGCATATGGTACCCCGGAGGGTTGGTACATGCCTCTATGAAGGCTTCCACCGAAGCGAGGTCGCTTGGTGGGTCGAAGCTGAATCCAAAAGGCACGAGATGGGAATCGGTCGGTACCTCTTGGTCGACGGGCGGTGACGAAGTCGCGTCAGGGGCGGACTGCACCGTTGTCTCAGGTACGAGGGCGACGCCCAGCAAGTCCTTCGCGAGCGTGCTGGCGTCGTTCGTCTGCTTGGGGTTGGCGTGTTGCGGGGAAACAACGCTCGTCTTCGTCTCAGACGCAAGGCCGAAGCCCGACGTGTCCCCCGCTGGGGCGCCGGCGTCGTCGACTTGCTCGATAGCCGACGAGGTGCCGCCTCCTGCTTGGCCATGGTTGCCCCGCCTCCTCCTCCGTCGGCGGGGGAGGTGACGGGACAAACCCGGATGTTGTTCTTCCGCCACGTGGGGAAGACGTCGTTGATTCTGCCGCCGGCGGGCGGGCTGACGACCGCCATTGTCGCTGTCGCGCGACGGAGGAAGGAGTATCATGTCGTAGCTGCCGTCGAGGGACATGAACTCAAGACTCCCGAAACGGAGCGTTGTCCCGGCCGGAAAGGTTGCTGGAGACTACCCATCTGGAGCTTGATGGGAAGCTGTTCGTCAACACGCAGCAGGCCCCTACCTGGCGCGCCAACTGTCGGCGTTTCGACCCCGGGTGGTCCCTGGACCGACGAGTAAATTGTCGCTGCGTGTCCCAGCCCAGATGGGTCGGCGCGAGACGGGACACAAAGGGGGAGAATAGTAAAGGGGAAACCATGGCCTTCGTGTTGTCCTGCGCCCAGGGCAGATGGATGCGCTTGCAGTAGGGGGTTACAAGCGTTCGCGTGGGAGAGAGAGAGAGAGAGCGAGAGCCTTATGCGCCGACCCGTTCTCCCGCGTGACCAACCTTCTCGTACGAGAGCCCTGGACCTTCCTTTTATTGGCGTAAGGAGAGGGTTCAGGTGTACAATGGGGGGTGTAGCAGTGTGCTAACGTGTCTAGCAGAGAGGAGCTAGAGCCCTAAGTACATGCCGTCGTGGCAGTCAGAGAGGTTTTGGCACCCTGTTCATGTGATGTCGTGGCCGTCGGAGGAGCACTTGGGCCCTGTGGAAGGACAGCTGTCGGGGCTGTCAAATCCTTGCTGACGTCTCCTTGCTTCCGTAAGGGGCTGAGAGTCGCCTGTCGTCATGGAGCACGTGGGGCGCCATCATTATTTGTTTACCGGGGCGAGCTAGATGGGACGCCGGTCTTGTTCCTCGTAGCCTGAGCTAGCTAGGGGTAGGGTAATGATGGCCCCCCCCCTGTGACGTGGTCGGTCCGAGCCCTAGGTCGGGCGAGACGGAGGCTCCTCCGAGGTCGAGGCTGAGTCCGACCCCTAGGGTCGGGCGAGGCGGAGTCCGTCTTCCGAGGCCGAGGCTGTGTCCGAGCCCTGGGGTCGGGCGAGGCGGAGTCTATCTTCCGAGGTCGAGGTTGAGTCCGAGCCCTGGGTCAGGCGAGGCGGAGACCATCTTCCGAGGCTGAGGCTGTGTCCGAGCCCTAGGGTCGGGCGAGGCGGAGTCCGTCGTCCAGCGTCGAGGTTGAGCCCGAGCCCTAGGGTCGGGCGAGGTGGAGCTTCCTATGGCGCCCGAGGCTGGACTTAGCTGCTGTCAGCCTCACTCTATCGAGTGGCACAGCAGTCGGAGCGACGCAGGCGACGCTGTTTTCTTGTTAGGTCGGTCAGTGGAGCGGCGAAGTGACTGCGGTCACTTCGGCTCTGTCAACTGAAGAGCGCGCGTCAGGATAAGGTGTCAGGCGATCCTTGCATTAAATGCTCCTGCGATACGGTCGGTTGGCGTGGTGATCTGGCCAAGGTTGCTTCTCTGCGAAGACTGGGCCTTGGGCGAGCCGAAGGTGTGTCCGTTGCTTGAGGGGGCCCTCGGGCGAGACGTGAATCCTCCGGGGTCGGTTGCCTTTGCCCGAGGCTGGGCTCGGGCGAGGCGAGATCGTGTCCCTTGAGTGGACTGAGCCTTGACCTTAATCGCGCCCATCAGGCCTTTGCAGCTTTGTGCTGATGGGGGTTACCAGCTGAGATTAGGAGTCTTGGAGGTACCCCTAATTATGGTCCCCGACAAGAATTGTCAAGAGTAAGGAACAAAAGAAGAAAATCAATACCTCTACCAAAAGCTTCAACCATGCCTCCATGCAAGGTAACATCCAAGGTAATGATCAAGCCACACTTCACACTAAGAAAAGTAAGAAGTGCAGTGAATGCTTTGAAAATGGGCACTTGATTAAGTCATGTCCCTATGTAAAACAAAAAGGCATAGCTTTAGAAAAGAAAATACTTACTAACCATGTAGCAAGCAAGAAACAAGGAAAGAAGAAATCTTCAAGACATGAAGATCGCCTTTGCTACATATGCCGAAAGAAAGGACATCAATGTAAGGATTGTCCTATTGGTAACTATCCTGCCCCTAACTTGTCAATTGATTCATATGTAACTAGGCAATACAAAATTGCAACTTGTGCTAGAAAGGTAATGAGGTTACCAAGTGCTAGCACAAAGGACATTTGGATTCCTAGATCTTTGTCGACTAACCTTGATGGACCCATCAAAAGATGGGAACCAAAATATGCTTGACAAGCTTTGCAGGAGAAGGAGATGATATGAAGCTTTGGAGGTGCTTGAAAGGATCAATTCAATTCATATTAACTCAAGCTATCAATCTTACAATGATCTATATCTTTAAGATTGACCCAAAGTTATTTTGAGTTCATATCATCTCGAGCAAGATACTGATGTTGTAGGGAATAAAGGATTATCCAATGTGGAAAATCAAAGCCTACAACATGGAGGAAAGCCAAAGGATGGTAACGCTTATACCTTTAAGTGCAAGTATCTTCAATTATCATTTCTCTTGTGTCTTGTGTAGTCACATAGAAAAAAGAAGCACTTAAAATATCTTTAAATTATGTCACCATTCTTTGAAGAAAGTTCCTCTCATATTGTAGATTGCATATTTATCATTTCTATATTATGGCAATATACATACTTTAATTTATTTTAAGTACCTTATGGCATGATCTACATTAATTATCCTATTGTTGCCATGTTCTATACATAGAGAGAGATATTCCAAGTTCATAAAAGAATAAAGTATCATATAAGGAATTCAAATCCTTAGGACACTTATTAAAGGAAAGTTCTCTTTATGACTAGAATCGTGAGACTAATGTTTTTGTTTGAGTAACTTAAGTAGTCTTACATCAAGAGAATGAGTTTCTCTATGGAATGCATACTCTAAACATAAAAGAAAGATCAATCCAATAGTATATGATGTATTTCTTCTTGCTTCAATTGGATATGATTCTTCTACATTAATCGCTATCCATATTATGAATTAGATTTGTTCCCATGATCTTGAGAGATTAATTATGCTTGTTTTATGAGTTAAAACTGTGCATGATATCATTTTTGGGATAATCTAGTTCATGTTATAAAGTTTCCATGTTTTAGTAATCTACAAGTCATTCCTATTCAAAAATGATTGCTAAAAAGGAAACTAGTACTTGTGTTACTAGTAATATATCTCTTGAGCATATTTGTGAAAATCTACAAGAGAGAAAATGCATGTTCAAAGACACAAGCCTCAAGGGTTGCCCTTCACCTAAAGAAAGAAAGTTTGAAAAGAAAAATAGACATCTACAAAGGGAGGGCACTCAAAAGGAACATATCAAGAACAACAACACCTACTTGGACAGTAAGATCTTCAAATGGTCAATGGTGTGGTTGTAAGTATTCTAAACCTTTTGATTGTTGAGAATGCCAGACATAAGTTGATTATTGGAAATATTACATGCCTTGATCAAGATGTTCAATGTATTCCCCTATTTTCTTTAAAAGAAAAGTGCATCTATCCAAGTCATTCAAATCCTTAATGCATATCTTTAGGGGGAGCCCCATTTCTATATCTTGATCATATTGAGACGAACATTTTCTTGGTAATCTTATATAGTCTCATGCATGAGAATAAGTTTCTCATGAAAAATGCTACTACAAATCAATCCAATTGGTAAAGTAACATCACTTCTATCAAGGATTGCAGCTTTCATTATTAAAGTAGCATATTTACTGGATTCTCCCATTTTAAGCTTATTTAATAATCTAATGCATATGTTGTTCTTTTGATCACATCTGTCATTCGTTTGATCGTTGAATAACTTCAAATTGACACCTATGTTGCTTAGTGCCTCATATACTATCAATCAATATCTCTCTTGATATGCACTAAGTTAAAAGGAGAATTCAGGATACATTTTGTGCAATTTGTGATCCACTTGATATATGTTAACAATGACTTACAAAAGGATCACTAGTTGTAAGAACTCTCTCTTGTGCAAAATATTTCCATACATTGTCTTGAATATAGGTCTTAAGTAACTAAGACTAAAGACAAAGAGCAATGAAGAGAGCGTCTCTAAGAAAAGGTACAAAAAGGGTAAACTACTTCCTCTCATTTACACATGT
The DNA here is from genome assembly GCF_902167145.1 of Zea mays. Classification (NCBI taxonomy): domain Eukaryota; kingdom Viridiplantae; phylum Streptophyta; class Magnoliopsida; order Poales; family Poaceae; genus Zea; species Zea mays. The sequence goes on along the minus strand of NC_050100.1, from coordinate 23,069,972 downwards.
ACCTAAATCTTCCTCTTATATACATTCTTTGCATATCTTTTATAAAAGGAAGAGAAAGCATGTCTATGCATATCCCTGCTTCATACCTAGTTTAACCTCTCAAAATTTTCATTCCTGCATTAATGCATTTTTGTTAAAACTAGGTGAAGTAATTTTATTGTCAAAGAGCTTAAAGCTTAACCTTGTAACGAGGATAAGCTGCCTTTGTACCAAAGGTGGAGGTTCCTTAAGTCTCTTTAAAATCCTTAAGGGTAATCGCTTAAAATGTTCATAACATGCTTTCATAAGTGCATAGTCTGTCGTGAGCATCACACCTATATTATGACACAATGCACTTCACATTATCTATGATATAGATATGTTCTCATTAACCTCTCTATGTGCATTTGGCATTTAAAGGCCAAAATATGTATTCCTCTCAAGGCACATATTTAGGGGGGAGCAATCTATATTATATTAAACTATGATAAAGCTTAATTGACATATCTTTTGATCATATCTTTTTCATTTGGTACACATCCATAATTCTTATCCTTCATATGGCAAGACTAAGACTAATGTGCTTCCATGAGTATTTCTTGTATTAGTCTTAGATTGAAAGGGAAATGGAGTATTCGGTAAAGACAACGCTTCCACTCAACTCCATCGGTATTATTTGCCCTTTGCCGGTATTCCGCCATCTCTCCAATTGGTATAATCTTTCACTCATATTTACTTGTACCAATGGGGAGAATGTATTAAAGGGCTCTCAAAATCTCCATTTTTGGCGATTAATGTCAAAGGGGAGAAAGTATTAGCCCAAAGCAAAAGGACCGCGCCACCACCCATTTCACAATATTCGAAATAAAGTTTTCAATCAGTATCTTGTTATCTATTTCAAATTGGTATGATTTTCAATTGGTATATGTATTCAAAACTAGCATCTCAATATATTTCCAATTGATATCTATTAAAACCCTCTTGAAAACTAAGAGGAGAATTTCTTTCAGGGGAGTTTTGTTTAGTCAAAAGAAAAGCATTTGAAACAGGGGGAGAAATTTTCAAATCTTGAAAATGCTTCTCGAAATCTTATTCATATACCTTTGACTATTTGCAAAAAGACCTTAAAAATATTTTATCAAAAGTTTGCAAAAACCATCACATATGGTGCAGAAGTGGTCCAAAGCTACAATCATATCAATATCACTCATATGCACTTAGAATCACTTCCATTTCAATAGCTTATATGAACACTTGATCAATTGCAAACTAGTTACAATTTTATACCTCATATTTGCTTTGGTTTGTGTTGGCATCAATCACCAAAAAGGGGGAGATTGAAAGGGAAATGGCCTGAAACCATTTCTTGTATTTTGGTGCTTGATGACTATCACAACCATTCGGACTAACTATTTTGCCTAGTCCTTGATTCACAGGTTCATAAGATTCAACAGTTCAGTTTCTAAGTCAGAATCAGCTCAGATTCAACCAAATAGGGGTAAAACATGGAATAGATGAACTACCAATAGTTCATCTCTTTGGATAAGTTCTAAATACCCTAAGGAACGTATTCAACACTTCTAAAAAAGGTTCGAAAAGCTCAAAATCAACATATCGCTATTTTGGAGCTAGTTTGAGCAAAAGAAGATATATGAGTGAAATAATCAAAATGTTCATATTCCATGACTTAGACTGATGGAAAGTCACTTGAGATGTTTGTCTAAGTCATAGGATATCTCTCAAGTTTAGCCAAAGCAATTTGGAGAAGATTGTTTGAAGATCAATGAGAAGTCAGAAACTCAAAGTCTTGAAATCGCCAAGTGCGGACCGTCCGGCCACTTCTGGTGGACCGTCCGCGACACCGCTTTGACTTTGGCCAGGAACTATAAATCGTGGATAGTCCAGCTATACAGTGCGGACCGTCCGACTATAATTCAAGGGTCGTCCGCATGTGAAGACCTGATTCATCCCGAAGGTGACAAGTTGAGTAGAGGGAATTATAGAGCTGGCGCAGACTGTCCGGGACCAAGGGCGGACCGTCCGCGTGGTGTGACCGAGGCAGATAGCCGTTGATCTGTCAGACGTATCCGTTGGAGATGTCAGAATCGACCGTTGGAGGGTCGCGGACGGTCTAGGCCCTAGCCGTGGACCGTCCGCCAGTGCAATTTCTGGCAGATGCGCCCCAACGGCTATATGGGTGGTTGAGGGCTATAAAAGCCACCCCAACCAGCCCATTCATAAGCATTCATTGATCCATTTCATACACAAGAGTTGGGTATTCACTCCTATCTACTAGAGCAACACCTCTATACACATCAAAGCCTCACAAGTGCCACAAAAGAGAGATCAAGCAAGAAAGAGCTACTCGTGTGCGTTTAGTGATAGTGCCTTGTGAGAATCATTGAGAGAAAGTGTGTGCTACCTCTTGTGATCATTTGAGCGTGGAGTTTTGACTCCCATTCATTGTAAAGCTAGCAAGAGCCCCTTATCTTTGTGGTTGGCCTTGCAGAGACTTTGGTCTCTTGTTGACAAAGAAGAAGAGCTCGCCGGTCTTGGTGATCGGTGGAGAGAGGGAAAGGGTTGAAAAAGACCCGTCCTTAGTGGACTCCTCAACGGGGATTAGGTTCTCGAGAACCGAACCTCGGTAAAACAAATCACCCGTGTCTCATGTGCTCATTGCTTTTGATTTGTTTGTTTTCTCTCTCTAAGTTCTCTTGCACTATTCTTTGCTAATATTATTTTGTGTTGCTTCAAGTTAAATTCTCATTTAAGGAAGCAACGCCTTGCAAGAAAGAACTTGTGTTTTTCTCCCCTTCTTTATCTAAGTCCTCTTGCTCTATACTCCATAACTTATTAGTTGTATTGATTTGCTAATCCCGCATTCTTTGAAAGCAACAATTTTTATAAGCAAAGGACTTAGTTTTACCTCCGATAATTGTGCATCTTGTTCTAACCTCTAATCAAGGGATCTAGTTTGGATTTAGAATTATAATTTTCAGGTTTCGCCTATTCACCCTCTCTAGACGACTTTCAAAAAGGCATGTTGTCGATTCTCTATCATTATATATCATTAACACATAAAATCTACATAGAAAAGGGTAGATTCGTTCGCAAATCGTCAATCCCAATTGCCTCCTAGCACCATGTGTCTCGAAGAAAATTCTTAATGTGTCTAGAAAAAAAATACAAAAAAGAAGTAATCCTCCAACAGAGGTGTACAAACGGTGCGATCAATCACCTATTGGAGGAGGAGGACTTGGTTGGGCTCCTGTGGGCTGTAATCGACTTGCTGGCCTGCTGGAAAATTCCGAAAAATTCGGATACACAATTCTGGCAATTTCCAATAAAAATCGGTAATCGAAGTAAACAGTTGGTAAAACAACACACCTATTTTGATAGAAAACTCGAAAGTCGGTCCTGTTTCCGAAAAATCCAGTTACCGATGAGTTCGATTGAAAAAAATTAAAATCCATTTCTAGAATACTAAAAATTTCTGAAATCATTTTTCTCCTACTAACTGCCCAAGCGCGCGCAGAGAGATCGACGTGGGGAGAGAAACACACACTCTTGAATCTTTTATATATATATAGGGCAGATATAACGGGAGCTCTGGGCTTCCAATAGTTAAAGGAAGCCCAGGTCGATTATCCCTGCAACCTGGTTCAACCCAGCGTACCGACTGGACCAGACTGTCGGTTGCACCACCCGCGCCCACGTCTGTGCGCGCAAAAAAGGAATGCATGCATGAGTCAAACACATCCCTTGCATGCGCATAAATTTAGGAAAGATATGTGTGGCGGTTTCTATTTTTAAATGCTTTTTTCCTCCATAAATTTAGAATCGCTGCAACAGCCATGTAACTAGACTTGTAAGGACCATTTTATGATATATACTGTTACTAAATATGCTACCGTGTGTAGATAATTATGTAATTCGGTATACTGCGTAAAAATCTGTTACCAGCTGCATGCACACGAATTTATGATGAAAATAATGTGCAATGAAAGGAAATGAATTGCACGCATAGAAACAAAAAAATCGTATTTAATGTTTTATTTCCTTCATAAATATAGGATCCATCCAACAGCCATACAACTAAACACATTAGATCTAGTTTATAATATATATTGATACAAATTATACTACATGGTGTAGCTATTTATGCAATTCGTTACACTGCGTAAAAAATCTGGCATGTTGTTCACTGGTGGACGCATCTCCGGGTTAGAGCGTAATAACCTTAAGTTTTGAGCATAAAATTCTTCAATTATAAGCGTAAATACCGAGCCAATGTGAAAGGTTGATAGCTCTAGTAGGTTGTTATTACGATCCTATTTTTATGGCAGATCCGAAAAAACATGGCAGTCGCATGCATGCGGTTATACAGATCCAAAAATTATGGCAAAATGCATGCATGAGTCAAACACGTTCCCTTGCATGCGCGTAAATTTAGAAAAGATATGTGTGGCGATTTCTATTTTAAATGCTTTATTTCCTCCATAAATTTAGGATCGCTGTAACAGCCATGCAGCTAGACTCGTAATGACCATTTTATGATATATACTGATACTAAATATGCCACACTGTGTAGATAATTATGCAATTTGGTATACTGCGTAAAAATCTATTACCAACTGCATGCATACAAATTTATGATGGAAAGAATATGCAATGAAAGGAAATAAATTGCATGCATAGAAACAAAAAATCGCATTTAATGTTTTATTTTCTTCGTAAACATAGGATCACTCCAACAGCCATGCAGCTAAACACATTAGAACTAATTTATGATATATACTAATACAAATTATACTACACGGTGTAGATATTTATGCAATTTGTTACACTGCGTAAAAAATCTGGCATGTTGTTCACTGGTGGACGCATCTCCGGGTGGAGCGTAAAAACCTTAAGTTTTGAGCATAAAATCCCTCAATTATAAGCGTAAATACCGAGTCAATATGAGAGGTTGATAGCTCTAATAGGTTATTATTACTATCCTATTTTTATGACAGATCCGAAAACATGGCAGCCGCATGCATGCAGTTTCTATTTTTATACAGATCCAAAAATTATGGCAAAAATCGTGGAGTTTCCATTGCATGCGCGCAAATTACGAACAACATAAATCAAGAAATTGCCTTTCCAATGTGCATGCAGTAAACTGATATACGAACTCCGTGTTTAAGCATAAAATCGTATAGTTTTTGGCGTAAATAATACATGGGATAGGCATAAAACACAATAATCGAAAAGAAAACTGCGCTGGATCGGAGGATGTCACGCGCGATCATCGCTGCGCGCATCTCGGGCCTTCCGTGACGTCGCTCGCTCGAACATCGCGCCCCATGTGTCGCCGTCGCTACTCGCACGTCGACGGGCGTCGCTTGCTCACCGGCCTAGGAAGTGCCGCCTCCTCGGGACCTCGGGGACGCCGCCGCTTGCCCGCACAAGGGCCCCGCTGTCGCTCGCCCTCTGGATCGGGGAGCCGCCGCCACCGACCTGGGAACCGCAACCACTACTCCGGATCGAGGAACCTCCGCCACCACGCGTCGAGGTCATGGAGTTACAGCCACCGGCTGGGGGTCCACCGCCGCGCACGCTCTGGGGCAACCGCCGTCGTCACACGCAGCGTCGCTAATGAATCGGGGTGGAGCGTAAAAAACTGAACCCTGGCACTCCGGGTCCTGTTTTATAGACGTCCGGATGTGGTCCGGCTCGACCGGATTGCACCGTCCGACCTGGGCTTCCTCTAGTTATTGGAAGGCCAGGGCTCCTAATATATATATATATATATATAATATATATATATATATATATATATATATATATATATATATATATATATATATATTGTTAGCGCTCATTTGGTCACCAAACACTAGAATGAACCATCTGATGGTACTTGACAGCTTTACATGATGTAGGGTCGAATAAAGTTAAATATTTTTAGAGCACTGAGTCACCTCTATGATGGCCATCACCTATTTAGGACCAAACAACAACGAAGCCTAGGGACTTCTCGTGATGAGAAGTACATTGGATTCGGCTCTGCGAGGTGGACGAGTCTTCACTACCCGTTATCCGGACAGTCCGCACTCTGGACCGGACGGTCCGTGATGACGCAGGGTCGTCTTCTTCTCCTCGTAGGATCTAGATCCCGCCCCTAGGGGAGAGACCTTAGGATGCTCCTGGTTGGCAGGTCACTCGAGGCGTCCACAAACGACCTAGAGTCACCTAGAAATTAAGAGATAAGATCGAGGAAGAGATCTTGAGTGAAATAGATGAAGTAGATCTTACCCCTCAGGAGGGGTAAGATCTTAGGGTCGTCTTGTGGTCAGTAGGCCACCCAAGACAGATCTAGACGACGTAATGTTGAAAATGGGTGGAGATGGATATGCGGAAAGAAATAACTAAAGCTACGTTACATCTACTACTAGGGTAGTAAAGGTAAATAAAATAAATTGGTTCAATTAGAATGTGTTCGGGGGTTCTCAATCGGCCCTACCCCTTCATATATATATAAATGGGAGGTCTGGACTCGTTCCTAAGCGATAGCGAACAGATCCCACGTAATCAAATGGATAAGCACGCACGAGATAAGGATAATCATATGAGTCAATCTAATCTTAGGGGCGTGGACTATCCAGGCCCTAGGGCCAAATCGTCCGCCACTTTTGGTGTTCAACACATACCATCTGACTTTTGGTGGAGCTTGGTGAACCAAAAGCACCAGCGCACTTCGGAAACAATAGATCTCATGAGTCATTTTGTTCCTGAAGTAAGGGCTCAACTTGATGCAAGTCATCGTCTCTTGTGATCATATAATATAAATATTTGATAAAACTTTGATGCACAAAGGTTGTTTCGAATTGCATCGTCTTTGGCCATATTTATCTGATCAACATGTCAATTGGCAAAAACTTGTGGTGCCTCCTAGCCCAAATTAGCAAAACGGATTAGGCCAGTAATACAGATTCATCGTCGTACCACCCCCACACTTGAGTAGGACAACACATCGACGATGAGCAGACTGGACAACACTATGACATCCCTGGAAGAGGATGGCCAGACAATCTTGGTTGCACCACTTCTTGGGATGGTTTACTCGACCTCTTCTATGGACAGATCACCTTTTCGACTTTGATTTTTTACTGATCGGTCATGCGGAATGACCCTCTTCATATATTTAGCAAGCAGCTGATCAAAAGTAGGGCCAACTCCGTTGAGCTGACCAGACATATTGGAATTGTCTTGTTTCCTAATACCTATCTTAGGACGCTGTTGTCTGACATTTTGAAATCGATGCTGCTTTTGGTTGTCTGTGGACCGTCCGAGCTTCATGGCCAGACTGTTTGTATCTATCCCAGACTGTTCAGCCTTAGTGCCCGGACCGTTCGACGTACGCAGGGTAGGTGACCATGATGGGACATCCAATCGTGGTTGCCCCCTTGAGCCTCCAACCTACCCTTTGGATGGAGACACAAACTTAGAACAACGATTAGAATGGATTCATCAGCCATATCATCCACTGAGAGCAAAGATGTTTATTGAACTATATGACTTGCTCACATGGAAGAAACACATAATAGGAAACTCAATGATGTATAAGCTCGAGTATTATACTAACAAATGAACCTTTTACTTGAAACTATTTGGTAACGTTGATTATGTAGTTTGCAATTATGCAATAACCAAATAGAGATTAGCAAATATCATAAGCATGTTCATCCCATGAATAAATATAACTGATGCATATTATAGTAAGACTCGTAACTACCAACAACTAAAATACTTTGGCTTCACATAAGCAACAATATATCACAACTATCCATACGCAAAATAATTCGGTTGCACTCCTCCATAATATAAAGACACATATGGAGCAAAATGATGTCATGAAGGATAACCGAACATACTTTGGGACAACGTATATGGCATAGCTGAAAAATATGGACGATGCAATGCCAAATAGCTTTGATGAGTTGGGGGAAACCTTTCACCCAAATGTCCTGTACTTGCTTTCTTACTTTTGTTTGCCTTTACTCCACCTCTTCCTGAAGCATCATCCTTACCTTGATCTTGAGAACTCCCATTAGGAACCCATGTCATGCCTCTCTTCTTCAACTCTTGTGCACCGAGTTTTTCTAGCTTTCAATTGGGAATTAGTGTTGGACACGATACGTCTTCCTTAACCTTCGGCACATTAGGCCTTTTGAGTTCAGATTTAATACTTGGACTATCGCTAGATGACTTTTATATTGTTTGGGCATTAGTTGCCAAAGTATCTAATACTTCCTTCGGCTCTGTAACACATGAATTCAGTTCTGAACTTTTGGCTTTTCTATTATACTTCTTCACTACATAAACTTGCTTGACCACTCTATTCTTATTTTGAGCTCTAGACCGATTCTTAGAAATAAGACAATCTTTGTTATATGATTGTTTCTCAAAAGCAGAATTGATATGAGCTGAATACTCTATGTTATATGGTCTAAAATATGAAGAAGAATAGACATTTGAATCATACCAGCCCCAAGATGGATAAGGATGAAAATACGAAGGAACAGAATCGTACTGCATTGGCATTGGCGGCCCAAACAGAGGATATGTTGCTGATGTATGAAACTCTTCTTATCGCCAATCTTGATCTCTTAATTTGTGCTTCGGGGGTGATCTTGATGACTTCAATGGTGTTCTAGATGACTTAGCAATACCAGATTGATCACCACCCTATGCTTCAATCTGCTTGTGATATTTAGCTAGAAGTTGCTCAAAAGTAACCTTCGACCTTTTACCCTCTTGTTTATCACGACCTTCACCTCCAAAGCTTTTAAATTTAGGCATACCTGGTTTACCATGCCCCCGTCGCCTCCAGTCTTATTAGCCTTTCTTCTATCTGGAGCCTTCCGAGTAACCACTCCGCATGATAGATTAACGCACGAAGGTCACTAATGACAATATTTTTTTTCCTTTTCCTTTAACGACCGAACATGGTCGAACCAAGACTTTCTTGTCCACCGGTCCCAATGTGTCGACAGGGGAAAATTGTCTATCAATCTTTATTTCTTGAAATCTCAACCGACCTTCATTTACATCCAATTGTATTTGTCGACGGAAGACATTACAATCAATGGTGTTATGAAGAAAGGAGCCATGACATTTACAATATACGTACCTTTTCAATTCCTCCATTTGAGGAATTGTGTGACGCAATTTAATATTGCCATTCTTAAGTTGCTCATCAAATATTTTACCACACTTAGCAACATTAAATGTGAACTTAACTTTCCCCTTTTGTGCCGAATGCAGGGGAGAGCGAGCAGCAGATTTGGCCTTAGCAGGCCAAACAAGCTCAACGACCTGTAATTTTTCGGCATTGCAAGGGCCGAAAGACATTAGACCTCATGCGCGGGTGATGGCATGCTGTGGCTATGGTGCGCTGCAGGTGGGGTGGAGAATGAAGATTGTGTCTAACGCGTAGTACCTTAGTCTATGTACGCACACTTGGACGTTCTGACCTTGGTGATCGGACGATCCGCAAAGGGACCGAATAATCTGGTATTATATCTAGACCATCCACTCGTGCTGGGCTTCGCCTGCGACTCTTGTGGCAGGCTCTTTGTGACTCTGTACTATCCGACGTAAGGTGTCAGACAATCCGTTGAAGGGTCGGACAGCCCGTGATCATGCACGAACTATCTGACCGCGCCTAGAGCCAATCTCCTATGTACTGAGTGCGGCGACAACATTTGCCCCGGATATGAGTTCATCGGTATACCACAATATGGTTGTGACTGAGAAGCACCATTTGTTGCAGATGTGTTTGACGTGATTATTTTATTGTCCAATTCACATGACAAAAAATTAGGCATATGAGTTTTTTTAATACATGCGTCATATTGTTTATATCTGGCATTATACTTTTAATTTCGATTATCGAAAGAAATTTTAATAGATTGAATATCGGCTAATGGTGTGGTTTCACTTACAATGGGGAGCTGTAGCAGCAAGACTGACAGAGAATCATGCTTCATTTCTCTCTCTTTGACGACCTTCTGGTGGCGATCTATTATGAAGTGTGAGATGTATCACTTCTCCGTCATCTTGTCTATCTGAGCCTTTTATCGTTGAAACTCCTCGTCTAGCCTTTTCATGTGGTCTTCTAATTTCTCATTCTCAGCGACCGACGAGTTAGTCAGCCTTGTGTAATGTCTTGGGCAACATTGTTGTGATCTTTGGGATTGGCCATTGCGGCCGATCTGATTGGTCTAACCTAATGGATCGTATTTGATAGATCCGATTTTTCATCCCCAGCGGAATCGCCGAAAAGTGTGTTGACGCTGATTTGGTCACCAAACACTATAATGAACCGTCTGGCAGTACTTGACACCTTTAGATGATGTAGGGTTGAATAAAGTTGAAGATCTTTCGAGCACTAAGTCACCTCTATGATGGCAACCACCTATTTGGTACCAAACAACAACGAAGTCTAGGGCCTTTCGGTGATGAGCAACACCTTGGGTTCGGCTTTGTGAGGTGGACAATGCGGTGGTCCGCAATGGGTCGTCGGGTCACTTGGTGGTGCTCGTTGCGGTGGTGCGGAATATCCATGGCTCTGGGCCAAACGGTCCATGACCCTGCTGCAGGAGAGGGTCTTCTCTGCGTGCTGTCCGGACGGTTCGCGCTATAGGCCGGACGGTTCGTGATGGCGCACGGTCGTCTTCTTCTCGTAGTACCTAGATCCCGCCTCCTGGGGGAGAGACCGTGGGGTGGTCTGGGTCGCAGGTCACCTAGGCGTCCCCAGACGATGTAGAGTCGTCTAGGAATTAAGAGATCAAGTCGATGAAGAGATCTTGAGGGAAGTAGACGAAGTAGATCTTGCCCCTCAGGAGAGGTAAGATCCTACGATCGTCTTTTGTCGTCAAGCCACCCAAGACGGATCTAGACGACGTAAAATCAAATAGGAGTGGAGGTGGATATGTGGAAAGCTACAACTAAAGCTACATTACATCTACTCCTAGGGCAAGAAATGTAAATAAATAGATCTATTTGATTGGAATATGTTCTGGATTCTCAATCGGTCGTACCCCTTCATATATATAGGGGAGGTTTGGAAGTTCCTAGACAATAGCCAATAGACCCCACGTGATTAGATAGATAACCATGCGCGATATAAGGATAATCGCCCGAGTCAATCTAATCGTGACCCTAACGGAGGACACTTTTGGTGTTTGACATATATGAGCAGTGTATGTGTTAGATAGAGACGCAGCTGAAGCTGTCTGGGTTGTGATGAGCATCCAGCAGCAACAGTACTGTGCAGTGGGTACTTGTAGTACACTACATGTCTACATGTTCTCGGCACGCATGCATCTTGATCAGAGCATCTTCAACAAGATGCTACAAATTAATGCTTTATAAAATAAAATTTTACATCATTTAAAACGTTTAGAGCACTAAAAACAAATCTAGCTCCAGCCTAAATCATTTGTTTTTAAGAAATAATGTACATTATTATGAATAAAATTGATAAGGATAATGTAAAAAACAAAGATAAAGTATTAATCTGGGATGTAGTATATTAAGATCACTTTATATTGTGTTCTATATTTTTTGATAAAATTTTATAAAATAAGATATTGATGTGCTATTTTTTTTATAAATTAAACTATATATTTTAAGATAGGATATTGATTGAGACACTACTGGAGATGCTCTCGATAGTACGTACTACGTATCATGCTTTCTTGTGAGTTCCGGTTGAGCGGCTAAAAGAGGGACAACCTCTCTACTCCTCGCTTGTCTACTACTACTACAATAAGGGTATGTTTGGATCCACATGACTAAAACAAAATGACTAAAATTTTATCAGTTTAGGAGCTAAACTTCTAAACACAAAAGTATAAAAGTTACTAAAATGTTTGGATCCACTCTCCCCCTCACCTTCCCTCTCTCACGGCGACTGTGCAGTCCCTGGTGGCCTGGTCCCCACCTTTCCTCTCTCATGGTATTTAACGTTTTAATGATTGTTTATTAGTCACTTGTTCCAAACAGTGGTGACTAAATTTTAGTCACTCAGTTTAGTCAATTTATTTTAGTCCTATAGATCCAAACAGGCCTAAAAGTTGATGGGTGGGCGGTGTGCACATGGCATCATCGGCATCCATCTGTCCCTAGGGACTAGGGGTAGGAACAGAAACAGATCAAATTTGAGTGGAATCTGATCTAAGATACATATATTTTTAAATATAAATTTAAAATATATGTCTCAAATTCTGTTTGGATATTTACTCAATTCAATTAAAAATGTATATTGTTAAATTTAGCATACATGAACGAAATTTTACAAAGTACACGTCTAATAATCACCAATATCGAAGTAAACTAAATTATAGTGGAAAAGATGTTATATATGTTGAAGTCAAAGGATAAATTTGGTTCTTCTGCTTAAATGCTTTTAGTTTAAATTCATCTAGAGTTTGGCCTTATATTTCGTTTAGTACAATCTTTTTTTTCATGTCTATAGGCATGAGCTTTAAGTTGCTGTGTGCCCAACTATTAATTTAACCATTTGGGTTTTAAAATGCGCGACTTCACCTCCCTCATGGTATAATAATCTTGGCATGCATGTGAAGGCAATCTCTCAATGGTATATACCAACCTTGGCATGTGAGTATTAATATATTTAATATGAGATCCCTTTGTGGATTTGAACTAAAAAAATTACAATAAATAACATATTAGATTCTAGTAGAGTATTGAATGTATGCAATTTTATGATGCAGGACTTCATGTACTAACGAAAGGCACACAGCTGACATACAAAATCAATAACGATACTATATATAATAGCAATAATTTTAACATATAATATTTCTCAAGTATACACAGTAAATTTCGGTAACAACAGTTTGAGGAAGAAAGAAAAACGTAATGGACAGTTTACTCGTTGCAGAACATAAAAGAAACAGTGAAAACTGAAAATAAAAAAGTAAAAGGATAAAGAAAACAAATTCCTGCATGCATCAAACTGACTATTCTTCATGTCACTTGCCGCATGACGGCCAAGTTCTCTGTTTCCATTTTTTTACTCCTCTCTTGTAACAAACTACCCCACTGTACAGTAGTAGCCGCATGCACAAAAATTACCGCAGTAACAGTGAAAAACACCCACTGCATCATCTGCCACCTGTCTCTGTCTCCTTGTTCTCTTTAACCGCTCGATCGATCTCTTATTACCCTTCACGTGCCGTTTTCACCGCATCGATTCAACCACTCCGTGAAGACCCCAAGCTTTTGAGGGTTCTTATTAATTACCCTAACGAATCAATAAATAACCATATCACCACCAATATTTTTTTTACTGTAACATCTAAGAGGGCGACCACTGTAACTAGCGCAGCAACGAATGGAGAAATAGGAGGGTGGGCAACAGCGACGACGACACGACATGGATCGAGGTGTGGCTACGACCTGCATGAAGAATATGGAGAATCGCCGGAGAATAGAGAGGAGAGGGGGATAGTTGTTGTGGTTTTAGGATTTGTGGAGTAGATCAGATATATGGACGCGAGCATGGAGGCGACAGGTAGGTAGATACAAATGTCACAAGCGAGAGAAAGAAAAGAAGCCATCGGCAAGAGGAGGATAGAGTAGTCATCACCGGGAGGAATAATGCTTGGGATACGCGTGTGGATGGATCGATCACTGGACCATGCCCAAGAAAGATCCGGCTGTTGTTGTCGGGGCCGCAGCCGTGCTGGGCGCGGTGGTGCCGGGCGGGTTGCCACCACCGGCGCCGGCGTTCGACCTGACAACGTTCGGATGCTGATGGTGGTGCTGGAACTGGATCTCGTACTGCATTTTGTTGCCGGCGTCATCTTCGTCGTTATCGTTCTCATCGTAGTCGTCTTCATCGTCGTCGTCGTCGTCGTCCATATTGTTGCTGCCCGCGCCGTCCATTCTGTTGTAGCCGCCTACCACCGCCTGCGGCTGCTGCGGCTGCCTCTGCTCTATCATCTCCTTCATGATTTCCTCTGGCTTTAAATGTGCAGCGTTACGCAATCAGCATTGGATCACCAAAACGAACAGCAGGTACCACAGGTACGGCGCAGTTTAGCTATGGCCACACCGTGGGCGCACATGCATGCGTCTATATATGTATGTATGTGTGACTGGCTTACCTTCTTCGCTGCCGAGGCCGCGCCGCCGCCGAGGCCGACGAACATGCTGGCTGCAGCGCTGCCGTTGCTCGCCTGCGTTTGCATGCCCCTGGAGCCGTGCTCTGATGCGTAGCTGCCGTTCCCAGTGCCTGTGCCAGCGGAGTTGCTGCTGCCGCCGTTCTTCGCCGCGTGATGGGACTGGGAAGGCTGTGTTGGAGGCGGCGGCGTCTGTGAGATGGGCGTCGCGGCCGTGACCGTGACCATCTCCTGCGGTGCCGACGATGCGTTAGCGTGCACCATGGCTCCGGCGCCGGAGGATGAGGTGATCGCCGCCTTGTTGCGGTAGAGTGCGTCGAGCTGGTGGAAGTAGGGGCACGTCTTGGAGTCCTCGGGACGCTTCTTGTTGCTCTCCTTCACCTTCTTGAAGTACTTGTTGATGTTCTCCCACTTCTCCTTGCACCGCTTCGCGTTCCGGTTGTAACCCATGCCCCGCATGCCGGCGGAGATCTCCTCCCAGAGGGGCCCTTTGGGCCCGGTCTCCTGGTACCGCGTGTCAAGGGTGCTCCGCAGCTGTATCAGCGCGTGAACCTCAGCCTTCGGCCACCGGGACGACGTCGCGCCGCCACCGGACCCCTCGTGCCCCTGGGTGTCGGCGTGCGGCGTCGTCTCGGCCGGTGTCATAACAATGTCTGTGCTTTGCCGTTGCGGTGCTGGCGTTTGTGGCGTCGCCGGCATTGGCGACTTCTGCTGCTGCGGGGGCGGAGTCTGCGAAGCTGGTGGTTGCGGTGGCGGCGGGGCTGGCGACACGGAGGCAATGGGTGTGGGGTGCGGCTGAGGGGGCGGCGGCGGCTTCGGATGCGACGGCGGTGGCATGGCGTTGATGGTGGGCGCGGCAATGGATGGCATCGGGATGGTCTGCCCGGTGATCTTCTGTATGAAGGAGAGGACGGCAGCGTCGCGTGAGGCTGCCATAGAGCGCTCCTGCGCCAGGATCTCCTGCTCGCGCGCTAGGCGAGTCATCTCCTGCCGCCGCCACGCCTCCTCGCGGATCATGCGGTCCTGCTCACGCTTCTCGATGGCCTCCAAGAACCTCTGCTGCATCGCCTCCTGACGGTCCATCACATGCTTCATCAGGCCCTCGAAGAACCTCATCATCTTCCCGCTGCCGTCCGACACCCTCTTCCTCTTCCTGCGCTGATCGTCCGCGCCGCCGCCCACCAGCTCCTCCGTGCCCTCGTCGTCGGAGTCGTCCTCGTCCGTGTAGTCGTCCTCCGTGTTGGACGTCGAGATGCTCGGGTAGCCCACCGTCGTCGTCATCGGCATTCCCACGCCGGCCGACACCGCAGGCAGCGGCTCGGCAGGCACGCGCACGGCCGACGACGGCCGGGCTGCCCCGGACACCCCGCCGGAGATTGCCGGGCCCACCTGCGACGCCACCGACGCGGGAGCCGCTCCGGTGCCGTGCAGGGCCTCCAGCTGCGTGAAGAATCGGTACGTCTTGCCGTCGTTCCGGCCGGCGCGGCTCTCCTTTGTGCGCTTGTAGTACTTGTGCACGTTCTCGAACTTCTCCTTGCACTTCTTGGCGCTCCGGTTGTACCCTTTCTCAGCCAGCTTCCTGCCAACCACCGCATCGATCAACAATTTAGCAACAAAAACGAGAACCTTAATTGCCTTATCAATGGCGTATCGCCACCACCAACCACCACAAATTTCAACCGTACAAGCAACAACTGTAGTAGCCCTCACACTAAAGTTGCATGCATGTAGTAGAATTTTACTCGATTTGGGCACCCATGGAAAAAGATAAAGAAACTCATATACACAATTAAATACCAATTAAATACAACCATTTTAGTAAGCTAAACAACGCTCATCCCAAGAAGAATGCATAACAGAAGGGGAGGAAGAAACTGGGAATAAAAATTCCCATCTTTTTGCGAGAAATTCAGAGGCCAAAGAGATAAAGCTTGGGATTGATGCCATTGGATCTGAAGAATATTGCTGTCCGTGTCTACTACTCTACTGCTACGTACCTACTGTATTGGAGAGACGAAGAGCTTGGTAAAACACTAGAGCTGATTTTTTTTCCCGGAAAAGTAGCGAAGGAGAGAGCGATATCGAGCTATTTTAAAATGGAAAAGTCACTGTTCTCGTGAAGGATGGTTAAGAAAAAGTAAAAAGAAGTGTTCTTTAGCCGGGTAAGTAATAATTAATTAACTGGGCCTGCTAGCTAAGAAGCTAGCCAAATCGGCGCCAGGGGCCGGTCCCGAAGGCCGTCGAGATTTCATGCGGCATTCCACCGACGAGAATTCCGTTACGGCGGCGCGCCGGGACGACGGCGTGGCGAGTGATTCATGCCGCAATTCAGGTAGCTAGTTACGTACCTGGAGACCTGCTCCCAGAGGGGGGCCTTGAGGGTGGCGTCCCGGAAGGCGGTGTCCATGTCCGACCGGATCTTGAGCAGCTCCAGCGTCTCCTGCCGCGGCCACCGGTTGCCCGCCGAGCCGCCGCTGGCGCCATCCTCACCAGCTGCGGCGGCGGCCAGGCCCTCGGCGTCAAAGCCCACTGCGCCGGCGCCGGACGGGCCGAGCTCGTCATACTGCTGAGCCGGCGCCGGCGCCGGCGGCCGGCTGCTGATGGGCGACGGTGCCTCCGCCAGCGAGATCCGCTGCCCAGCGCCGCCGACCGGCGAGAATGGCAGCGGCATCTCCACCTGCTGTGCGCAGAACTGCTGCGCTGGGCCTCCACCGCTTGCTCCGCCGCCTCCCCCGTGCTGCTGCTGCTGCATGCTTACAGTACAGCTACTGCTCCCGCACACGCGCACTCGTGCACGTCGCCAGGTGTGTTACCACTGGGAAATGGAGGTCATGAAACGATCAGTACATGAGGGGCAGGTGAAAAAGATGGGAGGCAGAGAGGAGAGATAGACGGACCTCAGAGAGGGATAAGAGTGGAGAAGGGAAGGAGGCTAGAGAGGGGGGAAAGGGAAAGAAAGGGAGAAGAGGAAGTAGCCAGAGAAGAAGGGGATGAAGCACTAGTAGTACTACAGGCACGCTGGCAAAAAAATGTACTCTTTCAGCAGGAGGAAGATGAGGATGAAGAAGAGAGAGAAAAGAAATAAGATACCATCAATAAGCAGCCTTCAATAAATAATAGGGAGGATGGGGGAGAGAGAAAGATGAAGAGAATATGATATCTGTGATGAAGGTAAAGGAAGAAGATGGGGGATGTAGGGTGAAGGAGAGAGAAGATGAAATGTTGAGTACTGCGGCAGGGGAGAGAGATGGAGGTGTACAGAAAGATGATGAGTGGGATGATGTGGGAGATAAAACAAACAAGATGCTGCGCTGTCAGAGGGGCTTTACCTCTCTGCCTAATACAACTTGTTAGTAAAACCAAAATGACAGAGGGGAGAGGAGTGTGGGCAAAAAATGGTAGAGAGAGAAGCATGTGAAGCAGGATAGAAAGGGAAGGGAGGGAGTGCTGGAAACTGTTGTGGGATGAGTGAGAAAGGGGTGAGAGAGATGGAAGGAGGCTTGTAATGAAAGAGAGAGGGGGTACAAGTACCCTCTACAAAACTCAATCCCCATGAAGGAATATGTTGGATCCTGTGTTTATCTTAGTTATTTTGCTACATAATATCGTACTAGTCATTTGTTATGCATAAGGTAATTACCTGGGCTTCAAAATACAGTAAATTTTGGATGTGTGTTACCTTATGCAGCATGGAAACAATACGTAACATGCGGTAAATAAATAAATAAAAGTTTTTACATAGTTTCTAATAATATAAATACTAACTAGCCGCTCTCTGGTGGCAAATAGAGCAATCCACGGGCACAAAAAAATTACCTGGACCCAAGTTTAATTTGTAGACGAAAACCCATATTTGAGATAAATAACAGACAAAACTTAACAATAATACATACAAAACAAAATTAGTTAGAGTAGAAAGAAAACAAAATACGGAGAGACAGAAATAAAAGCAGTTGAGTGGATGAGGCGGCAGACAAGGCCACATTATAACAGCTGTAATGTGGGCCCCACAGGCGAGCGAAAGAGGTGCAGAACGTGCGCGGCGATTAACGCGGACCCGCAATCCCCACACACCCAAATCAACCAAACCAAAGCGACCGGCGGGAAGACGCCACTGGCTTGTGGGCCCAAGGCATTCACTGGGCCCATGAGTCATGTGCAAAGGGTGGGGTTCAGATGCGTGCCCAAGTGGAGCAGGGCAGTATAAAAATGGCCATGCATTGACATGCATGTTGAGGTTAATCCCCCACTTTCCAATTAATAAATGTTCATGTGGCCTTTTAAATGATTGTTAGGCATAAAAATCTGGCCGACTAATTAAGGGCCTGTTTGTTTATCCCCCATGGATTATATAATCTAGATTATTTTTGGAGGATTATATAATCTGGATTATATAATCTGGATTATATAATCTAAGTAGTCCTGTTTGTTTACCCAGATTATTTGAGTTGTTAATAGGATTCTTTTGTATGAGGAAGACAAGAATGCCCTCTATATTTGTACTAGGTTGAAACTCATATATGAAAAAAAATAATTCAATTGACATTGGCAAATATTGCATTAGCAATATTATCACGGAAGGCATTCATGTCACCTTCTTCATCCCCAAATTAACTAGTACTAAGCACAAAAACGATTCGGTGGATTATAATGGCAATGGTGGGTAATTTCTAGGAAACTTGAAAGGGTAGTGGGGAAGTGGGAAAAAAATAATCTGAAATAAGCACCTCCTCACTTGCTTATGGATTATCATAATCCAAGGGGTTAGATTATATAATCTGGACAAATAAGCTGGACTGTTTGTTTGCCTCTTAGGATTATTTAATCCAGATTATATAATCTGGGGGTAAACAAACAGGCCCTAAGTTAAGCACTCCAATTATAACACCCCCGGCTAAGTTAAGTGTTAGCCATTTTAACATTTCACGTAGGAATAATTTTTTTAGAACAGAGGGGCTTAAAGGTGCATTGGGACACCGCTATGGCCACGCACCAACATAGGGAAAGTTTGTGCCTTGTACAAATCATTTTTTTCTATTATAAAATAGTATCTCTTGCATCACACCTTTAATACCTAGAATACCTTTTGCCGAGCGTGTTGAATCGAAATGTTCAACGACTTGTAGGTATCACCATATGTTTAAGCTATGAATTTTCATATCTTTTGTACCATAGATATCTTCTTATCTTTATTAAGATATAAGAATTTTCTAGCTATATTCGTGGTTTCAGGTTCGATATATATTTTTGTCAATGCATGTAATGTGTGAACTTTATTTCGGTGCTAACTTTAATTGTGGGGTATCTTGGTTTGACATTGACCAAAAAATTATTGACACATAGATATCACTATATTTAATCATCAATTTCTATATCTATCTCAACACTATCTCATAACTTTAATGTGTGTATTTTTTCCCAATGGACGAATGTCATGTGTTTTTTACTTTCACCTCTATCTCCAATCATATGTTTGCCCAATGTGTGTTGAATTGTAACATTATGCGGCACTTAATTAGTTCGATATCACTATATATTTAGTTTGTTAGTACATTATTGGTACACCACCATTCTATCGAATGTCATAAAATGTAGTGTGAAAACCAAAAATATATTGCCTCTAAATCTTAACTATTTCTCGTTCTGCACAAGTGATATGTACAACTACACAAGGATACCCACATGATCTGTTATTAGTTTATCACACCATACCCAATAGCAGAAACATGCATGTAGAGTTCCTTGGCTTCCATGTTGCTTATTAAAAGATATTGCTTGTATCATGAAGCATTAAAGAAATACTAAAATAGTTGTCACTCATAAATATGCCAATATACAAAGGTAACTCATCAATTTCTTCATTTGGATATACATATTTGGCCCACTTTATGCTTTTCAATGTATGAATGTTATTTTATATCAAATTTTTGAGTGTCATGCCTAGAGTTTTCGCATATCCCTATCATGTTGAATCGACTAGAACTCCTAGATATTACTATATCTTTTAATTTCTTTATACATAAAATATATGAGAGAAGCCACACTTCTAAGTTTGACCTTTTTCTTCTCTTAAAGAAATGCACATATTATGTATAAATAACTACATAAATACACAATTTGTTTATAATTACAGTTATTTATTTCATTGCACTCAATAGCAAAAAAATCTACATGTAGGTCCTAATGTTTTTGTATGTTACTTATATTAATATATATTGCGTCCATCACACAATACTATTGAAATACTGAAATTGTCGATGCTCCTATGTAAATATGGGAAGGTACGATATTCAATTTCTCTATCTATATCTGTATTTTTTGGGTTTGATATTCCTTTTTAATGCTTTAATATTATTATGTTAAAACTTTGACTATCACCTCTAGTTTTAGCATATCCTCCAATTAACCCGTTGAATCAAAATGCTTGAGTATATCATAGAGATCAATATATCTTTAACTTGTTTGTGCATGATTTCTCACGTCATTATATCCCATGGTATTTATTTAGTAGCAAGAGACACCTCTATAAAATGCAAATTTGATTTATAAAACTCCAAAAGGATTCCTAGAGTGATTTGTTATGTCATATGAAATCTAGTAGCATGAATTGTATAGATATATGTTAGTCATTATGGTTTTTTGCTGGTCAATCATGAACTCTATAGCTACATGTTACACAAAAATGACTTTTAGAAACTATGAATGGTTCCAATAATTCGAAATATGCAAAATATTATGCGAGCTGCACAATCTTTTAATAAATGTCATCTCTTTTGAGATGAAGTTTTGTGCAAGCCTTGACCATCATATATCATTAGATCAAATAACACATCATGTCCCATTGCCACAAATAAAGAATGAGTAATCTGTCAGCTTGAACATATCCAAACAACACTTATTATAACGAGCATAATTTAGCTTAGAGATAAAGTTTTAAATTCCATGTACAATTGATAATTATATATATATATATATGTTCTTGCACTCTGTGCCTTGTATATATATACAATATGGTATTTTATATATAGCTAATAGATGTATTCGGTGCCACTATCGAAGCATAGCAGAAATTAAGTTGGACAGGCGCGCTTGGATTTTGCAGCAGTATGCCAGACACCTTCTCTAACCACCCATATTATTAGCTACTACTACTAATGCCATCTTATATTGTAACAAAATACCATCCATAGACTTGCTAAGGTTCACTTTGGTGCGTGTCTCTTGTCAAAGAAAAACAACAGTAATTTAGACCAGGCGCTTCCATTATTGAACTCAGAAAGTCAGACTTAAGAAATTAAGCATATACCACATATATAGCTAGACAATATTCGACCTTTGCCATTGTACTAGTAGGTTACAAATAAGGGAAAATACTCTTGCTGCATACATTAATTATGTTCCCTTACTATATACTCCATTCATACTAAAATACTAGTCGTTTTAGTATTTTAACATATTTATGCAATACTTAATGTATGTGTTATATACATGTCGAATGTAGACATAAAATTTAAAAACTAAAACGACTAATATTTTGGGAGGGAGTATTTAGCAATAAATGCAAATCTGGTAAGATATACAGGACAATTTCTATCATTCCTTTGTAAGGCTGTCTCCAGCAACGTCCCCTAAATTCCATCCTCTAAAAGAATATTCTCTGTCCTTTACAGCACACTCTAAAAGATTCCGTCCTCTATATCTTATCAGTCTCCAGCAACGTCCCCTAAATTTGGTCCTCTATATCTACAATCCAGCATCGGACACCATTTTTTTAACACAATATGCATGCATGCAACGTGGTAAGTCAATCAATAGCGGTCGTCACGTGCACAAGTGTCAGGTCGTAGCGCTTTGATTGCGGATAGAGGACGAACAGTATTTCTCTACATATAGCGGCTGAAGCGGAGACTCTAAATTTTAGAGTGTCTTTTAGGGTTCCTTGTTGGGTGGATAAAGGAGCACAATATCCTCTAAATTTAGAGTACATGTTGTTTTACAGTTTGTTGCTGGAGAGAGTCTAACATTTCATATCACCCTCTTCTCCACTCTAACGCTCTCCCTTTATTTTATACTGTGTGATCCCCATTTTCATTAATCAGATGTGGGCCTCACACAACTGCAAGTAGATGCCCAACTTCCCTGACCACATTTGCGGCGTGTTAATCCACAACTGTTGTGACTTCAATTGGTTTTCTTTGGCTGCCTCATCTTCTTGCCGGCTCATCCATTTAGGCCTAGGTGCGTGTGATGCTAGCTGCGGCGTCACTTTCTGATGATGGGATACATGCACGCCAAGGAGGTTACCATAAAAACTCATCTCAGATCCAACAGACTGTGAATGATAATGGAAACCGTGACGAGCTAGCTAAAAAGCTGGATTGGACAAGGTAAATTCGCTTGGAACATTTCTAGCCACACGTTGAGCATCATTTGTGGCCCTAGACGTGGCCATACGGCCCGGTCTTCGGACGGTCCGCCCGTAGGCCCGTATCCGCGACAGGATTAGATCAGGCGAATTAAACTCCTATCACCGTGCGTGTTTATCCCGTTAAACCTGTGAGAGTTATTGGAGAACGTCTAATAACAGGTCCAAACCCCCCTTATATATATTTGAAGGGTTATAACCGATTGAACGATCAACAATCGAATTAAATCAATGTATCTTCCATTCCTTTACTTTTTGCGCTATGAGTAGACAGTAACGTAGCCTTCTTCACCTCAATCTTCACATCTCGTCGACTCTACGTCGTCTGGTGGTGTCTTGGGTGGCCTGCTGGTCCCAAGTAGGAAAGGCAACGCGAATTTCCCGTCGGGTTTTAGATCCCCTTCCCCATCCCCGCGACGAAAAAATTTCTCCGCGGGGATCCCCACGGACGCTTGCGGGATATTTCTTCCCCATCCACGTTCTCCACTGGGATAAATCCTAGTCGATATCCCCATCTCCGATTAAATTATAATTAGACCATACTTCATTTGTTATTAATGTAAAACATTGTCACTTATACACTTTGTTAGATGTAAAAATCATTAAGTGTACATTAAAATGAACACACTTGTACAATGGGTGATGTCTTGACAAAGTAATTATGTATTTTTATCATTAACTATTACATGAAATCATCATATGTAAGTTTAGCGGGTCCCCGCAGGGAACGGGGATAGGGAATGCATCCCCATCCCTATCCTCGTTTACCCTTCGTGGAAGAATTTTCCTCATTTACATCCCCGTGGAGAAGAAACTTCCCCAGCCTCTAATAGAGAAATTCCCCGCGGGGAATCGAGGATCGGGTCCCTATTGTCATCTCTACAAATTCTAGGATCTCTCCTCCCTAACGGGGTCTCTCCCAGGAGGTTAGACCCAGGTGATGTTGATGAACACCGCCGCCTCTGCGCACACATGGACCGACTGACCACCAGGCGCGGACCGTCCGACTCGATGCAGAGAAGACTCTGCTCATGCCGCAGGTCACAGACCGTCGACACTATCACAGAGAGCACAACCGCCGGTAGATCTCACAGTGATTGACGCTCAGATCGACGCCCACTAGTACACAGAAGCTATATAGGGGCGGTCCTAGAGCTATTTGTACTGGCGTTTTCAGTGCCGCCAATGCTAGGGTCCAGTGGAAACCGACCTTTTCATTGGCGGTTGTTTTGCAACCGCCCAGTGAAAATAACATTAGCACTGGCGGGTTGCTTAAGAAAACCGCCTGTGGAAACAAGGGTTACACTGGCGGTTTTCTTAAGCAACCGCCAGTGGAAATAACATTAGCACTGGCAGGGTGCTTTAGAAAACCACTAGTGCTAATGTTATTTCCACTGGCGGTTGCTTAAGAAAACCACCAGTGCAAATGTTGTTTTCACTGGACGTTTTCTTAAGCAACCCGCCAGTGCTAATGTTGTTTTCATGGGCGATTTGTTTAAGGAAACCGCCAGCTGGGATGCGATGACAACTAAAATATTTATTGACCTATGCATCATTCAGGAGAACCTTAATAACTTCAATAGCTTGGTCTTAACTAAACACGGATGGCAACAAGTGTATCGCAGCTTCAAAGAGCAGACTGGTCTTGATTATGAAAACAAAAACTGCAAAACAAATTTAACATGCTCCGAAGGTCTTTCCAGCATTGGCAATACTTGCAGAACCATACTGGGCTTGGTCATGACTCAAGGACTGGTGGTATAGTGGTTGATGATTCGTACTGGGGACCTAGGAAGGGGTACATTGCTCATGAATTGATTACAAGTTTTTTATTTTGTGGACCAATACTAAATCTGCACTATGTTCAAACGCAGGATCCAAGTACTTGGGGCAGTCAAGGAAAAATACCACCCTTTCTTGATGAGCTTTACACTTTGTTTGGTTGAACCACACACGACAGGGGCAATTTGATTAGTGCTGGAGGTGTTCGTGAGACCCCGTGAAGCTATGGCAGCTAGGATACTCCTGATGACGGTGTGGGTTGCTCCAATATTAGATCATCGTCCAAAATGCCAATCAGGGAAGCCATAGTGGATAGCCTCCTAAGAAAAAAAGAAGAGTTTGAAAGAGCACATTGCTAATATTTCTGAGTTCATTTGCATCAGAAACCGAAGAACTCTTAGTCGTGGACAAGAAGTTGACAAAGTTGTGTGAGTCTTAAAGCAAGATGGACTTGAAGAAGACTCTGATTTGTGTACTGCATGGCAAATATTCTATGCAAAAACGAAATAGATAGGATGTTTTCCTTAATTTGAATACTAAAGAGGGACGCCTCAATTGGATTAGGTTCAACTGAGATCATATTTCGAAGTAGCTTGTCTGTGTGGTCTTGTAATAATGCTTTGACATACACTGTTAAGTTTTCCAGTCTAGTTTTGAATGTGTGTTGTAATAACTCTGGGTCGCTTTGATGATTGCGGACATATTGCAGTTCAGTTTTATTTATGTGCTTGTGCACTTTAGTTTTATAACATTTGTGTTAAGTATTGCATTTCTGTTTTGAATGTTTTATAATCAAATTCGAGATGAATATTGCATTTCTGTTAAATGTAGGCAACTCCAAGATGAGTATTGCAGAAGACTCCGACCACAGCGACACGACAAGTGATGATAGCTCCATCATATTCTAGCAAGCTGGAGCAGCGGCGATTCTAGCTGCTTTCACTTCTCGTTCGTATACTCTTGCTCCTATGATTAATCTTCCTCCTCTATTGCCACACGTGACAGGACGACAATGGTGGAACTTAATATGAGAGACTTTAGGAAGTGTCATGATAATTTTCGTATGACTCCAGATTCTTTTATAGAAATGCATGATACTTTAGTGAGGTATCACGGGTTAAGGTCAACATAAGAGGTGGAGTCAAGTGAGGCATTAGGGATGTTCTTATGGGCATGTGGGACACAACAAGCGACATGCCAAATCAGAGACAGATTCGAAAGGTCTTTGGATACCATTACTAGAAAAATGGCTATGGTGGTAGATGTTATGTATGGTTTTGCACAAACCATTATATGTCCAAAGGATCCAACATTTTTAAAGTGCATAACAAGCTTAGACCTTATGCCCTTTTCTTTGATGGGTGCATAGGAGCCTTAGATGATACACATATTCCAGCTCACGTATGTCATGAGTCGAGGCTTGAACACATAAATAGAAAAGGGTGGCCTAGCTACAATTTGTTAGGTATAGTGGACATGGATATGCGGTTTACTTTTGTAGGTGCTGGATTGGCTGGTTCTTGCCATGACATGGCAGTGCTCAGGAGTTGTATGTGAGAAGCGAACTACCCACACCCACCAGCAGGTATGGTGGCATGTTATGTTGGCATTGCATACATTGTATTCATGCATTACGATCTATTAAATTTTTTTCTGAGTTTATTTGTTTGTGTACAGGGAGGTATTATCTAGTGGATGTTGGTTACTCAATTCGCGAAGGATACTTGCCACCATATCGAAATCAGATACATTACTTAGAAGATTTTAATCGAACAAGAGTAGAGACTGTGTAGGAAAAGTTTAATTTCCACCACTCGAGTCTACGAAATGTAGTTGAACGGGCTTTTGGAGTTCTCAAATCAAGGTGGCATGTGCTACGATGACTCCCATTTTACGAAAGAAGCATGCAAGTGAAGATTATAATTGCTTATTTTTCTTTGCATAACTATTTGTTGGACCGAGGCCACATAGGAGGATCAGGGAGTAATTCGCATGGCCAAGCTGATTACGATATGTCAGATTGGGTGAATGTAAATGCAAGTCAAGAAATGACATTAGTGAGAGATTGGATCGCTGCTGGAGTATCATTGATGTAGTGTATGTAATGAAGTAGTTATATGTAATGAAGTAGTAATATATTTATGTAGTGTATCTCAGATTGCTGGATAGTATTATGTAATGTACGTATTGTGGTACCGATCACCACTGGTACAGAGTAATCATGCAATGTATTGGGGTACTGATCACTCTCTGGTACTGATTAATCATGCAATGTATTGGGTGAATGTTAATACCTTTATACTTTTATAAAACTACTTTTTAAGACAAATCGGTGCACTGACCATTCATTGGCGGCTGTGTTAATAAAACCGAAGTGTAAGTAGCCTGTTCCATTAGCGGTTGGCTAAGGGCAGAACCAGTGGAAATAACATTCCACTTAAAAGAACCGTCGGTGTAAATAACTCCTTTCCACTGATGGTTCACTTAAAACAATGGCTATTTCCACTGGCGGTTCACTTAAATCAACCGCTAGTGTAAATAGCTCTTTTTCACTGACGGTTTTGTTAAGTGAACCGCCAGTGTATATGGTATTTTCACTGGTGGTTCACTTAAAACAACCGCCAGTGTAAATATTTGTTTTCCACTTATAGTTTAGTTAAGTGAACCGCCAGTATATATGATATTTCTACTGGCGGTTCACTTAAAACAACCGCCAGTGTAAATATATTTACACTAGCGGTTTCTTAAGGCGGACACATCTGTTTATTTTCACTGGCGTACGGTAACTGAAACCGCGAGTATAAATTTCTACGTGCCGTCACCATAGAGCTCTTTTCTACTAGTGGCCAATAACGCAAAAATTAATTTTATTTAATTGTTGCCGCATAGATGCCACACCTAATTTGCATCATCCATATTCTGCATCGGTTTTTTATTTTGTTTATATATATGTTATCAGCCACCGTATAGTCCGTTCGTTGTTCATCTCTAAATATTTTTTGTAGATGCGTCTAATTTGGTCTGATTCATTGATATGAAAATAAAAAATGTTGTGTCGTCATTTTCTAGCTCCCGAGTTTCTTTTAGTCCGATTGTTGTCGGTGTTTGTAACTCGACTGCGTACCACGGGGTTATCCACGTGATGCTTTTTTGAGTAGGACGACATCATTGACTACGACTCTATGGTACGTGCAGGGCACATCGATCTTGCACGGATGTTTATACAGGTTCAGACCGCTTTAGAATGGGTAACACACTACTTCCTGTTGAGGCTGCGTATTGGATTTTCACTGGAGCATGAAGATTACAAATGAGCATTGTGGGTGCTCAGGTGTTGTTGATGAATGATGAGGGCGGGTGTCCAGTAAAGTGGGGTGAGATGAGATCATTTTGTAGTGGCCCCCTCGGCTTTATATACACAAACAAAGAGTTATTCATTTACAAGTTGTGATCACTATCTACTCTACTTATCTCCTCCTTTATCACGGTTTGTAGACCTATGTACATATCCGGAGTTCGATCACCTTCTCAGCCGAGTCATCGCCGAGTGCCTAGCTCCTCAAGTGTGCACAACTACATCACCCGAGGTGTCAGCGCTTCAGTAGCGCATAACTCAGACGCTGGTCTTTATCTTCTTGGATCAAGTTCGCCGGACCTGATTATAACCTGTTGGCCCATCCCGTAGGACAAACCATTGGGAGGCCAATCAGGCGGCCTATGATACATTTCAGTGATCATGAGGACCCGAGGAATATCTATCGCCCCACAAATCTCGACATGATGTTTTAGGACTGGTTTGGTGACAAAGGATTTAAAGAGGATCCATAGGATTCACTTGCTATTCAAATTGAATAGCAAAAGATTTCCTCTCCTATGAATTCCCTCTAAATCCCTTACCACCAAGTCAGCCCTTAAAGAAAAAATAACAATCAAAATTATTCTGAGTTATATTGGCCTACATCTCTCCGCTCCTCTTCTACGCTATATATATATATATATATATATATATATATATATATATATATATATATATATATATATATATATATATATATATATATATATGGCAGGTATAACAGGAGCCCTGGGCTTCCAATAGTTAAAAGAAGCTCAGGTCGATCATCCCTGCAACCTGGTTCAACCCAGCGCACCGACTGGACCAGGCTGTCGGTTGCACCACCCACGCTCACGTCTGTGCGCGCAAAAAAGGAATGCATGCATGAGTCAAACACGTCCCCTTGCATGCGCATAAATTTAGGAAAGATATGTGTGACAGTTTCTATTTTTAAATGCTTTATTTCCTCCATAAATTTAGGATCGCTGCAACAGCCATGCAACTGGACTCGTAAGGACCATTTTATGATATATACTGCTACTAAATATGCTACCCTGTGTAGATAATTATGCAATTCGGTATACTGCGTAAAAATCTATTACCAGCTGCATGCACACGAATTTATGATGAAAATAATGTGCAATGAAAAGAAATGAATTGCACGCATAGAAACAAAAAATCGTATTTAATGTTTTATTTCCTTCATAAATATAGGATCCCTCCAACAGCCATGCAGTTAAACATATTAGATCTAGTTTATGATATATATTGATACAAATTATACTACATGGTGTAGCTATTTATGCAATTTGTCACACTGCGTAAAAAATCTGGCATGTTGTTCACTGGTGGACGCATCTCCGGGTTGGACGTAATAACCTTAAGTTTTAAGCATAAAATTGTTCAATTATAAGCGTAAATACCGAGCTAATGTGAGAGGTTGATAGCTCTAGTAGGTTGTTATTACGATCCTATTTTTATGGCAGATTCGAAAAACATGACAGCCGCATGCATGCGGTTATACAGATCTAAAAATTATGGCAAAATGCATGCATGAGTCAAACACGTTCCCTTGCATGCGTGTAAATTTAGGAAAGACATGTGTGGCAGTTTCTATTTTAAATGCTTTATTTCCTTCATAAATTTAGGATCGCTACAACAGCCATGCAGCTAGACTCATAATGACCATTTTATGATATATACTGATACTAAATATGTCACACTGTGTAGATAATTATGCAATTCAGTATATTGCATAAAAATCAGTTACCAACTGCATGCACACGAATTTATGATGGAAAGAATATGCAATGAAAGGAAATGAATTGTATGCATAGAAACAAAAAATTGCATTTAATGTTTTATTTTCTTCGTAAATATAGGATCCCTCCAACAGCCATACAGCTAAACACATTAGAACTAGTTTATGATATATACTGATACAAATTATACTACACGGTGTAGGTATTTATGTCATTCGTTACACTGCGTAAAAAATCTGGCATGTTGTTCACTGGTGGACGCATCTCCGGGTGGAACGTAAAAACCTTAAGTTTTGAGCATAAAATCCCTCAATTATAAGCGTAAATACCGAGTCAATGTGAGAGGTTGATAGCTCTAGTAGGTTGTTATTACTATCCTATTTTTATGACAGATCCAAAAACATGGCAGCCGCATGCATGCGGTTTCTATTTTTATACAGATCCAAAAATTATGGCAAAAATCGTGGGAGTTTTCATTGCATGCGCGCAAATTACGAACAGAATAAATCAAGGAATTGCCTTTCCAATGTGCATGCAGTAAACTGATATACGAACTTCGTGTTTAAGCATAAAATCGTACAGTTTTTGGCGTAAATAATACATGTGGTAGGCATAAAACACAATAACCGAAAAGAAAATTGCGCCGGATCAGAGGATGTCACGCGCGATCATCGCTGCGCGCATCTCGGGCCTTCTGTGACGCCGCTCGCTCGAACATCGAGCCTCATGCGTCGCCGTCGCTACTCGCACGTCGACGGGCGTCGCTTGCTCGCCGGCCTTGGAAGTGCCGCCTCCTCGGAACCTCGGGGACACCGCCGCTTGCCCGCACAAGGCCCCCGCTGTCGCTCACCCTCTGGATTGGGGAGCCGCCGCCATCGACCTGGGAACCGCCGCCACTACTCCGGATCGAGGAACCTCCGCCACCGCACGTCGAGGTCATGGAGTTGCGGCCACCGGCTGGGGTCCACCGCCGCGCACGCTCTAGAGCAACCGCCGTCGTCGCACGCGGCGTCGCTAATGAATCGGGATGGAGCGTAAAAAACTGAACCCTAGCACTCCGGGTGCTATTTTATAGACGTCCAGATGTGGTCCGGCTCGACCGGATTGCACCGTCTGACCTGGGCTTCCTCTAGTTATTGGAAGCCCAGGGCTCCTAATATATAAACTATATATATATATATATAGTTCATGTGCAATCGTTATTGCTATGCTTTGGTTTAAGGAAAAGGTTTGATAGAAAAATCACACACTTTGTGTCTAAGTTGTTCTCCCTATCTTGAAACGGCTAAACCGTCCCTCTAACTCGGCCAAGCGAGGTCACTAGAACCGGTTAAGCTGGCTTCCTGGTGCGAAGTCGGTCAGACCGCCTTCTAGACCTAGCCAGGCTATCTTTCTACAGCTAGGACAGCTAGTGTTCGCTCTCCCCTATGAAATCGAGTATATAGGACTTTTGATCCGTTAGATCGGCTTTTGTTGATTTTTGGAACTGATTCATTGCAAATCAACTTTTAGAATTGGAAACTTACAAACACGTTTGAGTTGTTTCCTACTAGAATAATACCACCCCCTATATATATGATAGGAACACGACTTGTTGTGGTATTAACGTATATTCCATTAAAATACATATACTATCAGTTTTATCTATTTTCCACTCTATCTTACTCTAGGTCATGTGTCCTGGTGAGATTTACTAGTTTCTAGGTGGCCATACCAATCATAGGGCAACCTCCACATGCTCCTCACAATGGATTTTTCTAAGAGATGTTCGATAGTCTACCAACGAAGAATGGCATCAACATTGGCTTAATCGATCTTTAGATCGGTTTCATTGATCACCTACATTCCTTGCTACATTTAAGGTTATGTGTCGACCGCGAGAGTGTTAGCCCTTGCTAGTGTGTGATCCTGGGGACTCCACTTAAAAAAAAGACTATCAAAGTCCAATCTACTAGCAACATTTTTGGGTCCTCACAAAGAGGGACCAACACAAAGAAGGTGACAAGGGAGCGGTAGCACGACAAATGTCGAACTATCATTCTCAAATGTCTTATTACCCATCCCCTCACTCTATTTGGGGGTATTTAAAAGGTAACCAAGGGGAAACTTCATGAACAACGAGTTTACTGATGATGACATCACTCCCATACATATAATGCAGGGACCGATAACATGAGCACATGTACAATAGTTAAATCTTGAGGTTCATTCTAACCTAGTCAATTGTACTTTAGAGTATACACTTGGTGTCATGGATGTTTTGATGATTAGAAACCTTGGAGAGGACTAGCAAGGACTTGGAGAAGCCCAATATGTCAAGGAGGAGAATCTAGGACGTTCACAACAAGAGGGAGCCAAGTCTGACTCAAGTTCGTCTCCACCTTGTAGTCTAGGACCAGTCTGCACTAAAACGGACGCCCAAGATGCATCTGAACTCCATTTAGGTCGGGATTTATATGGATGGAAAGCTAAGGAGATAAGCTTTTCAACCCAATTTGTCTCAACTTAAAATTCATTCAGAGTCAACTATAATCATCAAAACAAGTCAGCATCCACATTCTATTTCAGTGCTGTGACGCAGTCTTTTGGGTTGTTGGCCCCTATATCGCGTTGGAACCCATTAGGAGTGTGTCCATGGGACATGCACACCCCAAAACCCTATATTATTAGCAGCCACCACTATTATGGTTGAGTTTTGCTTAGATTCATTCTATCATCGAACAATGTAGTCGTTCATCTGTTTGTGAGATCCCACCTCATGATCAATACAATTTTGGTTGTGTTCTTTCTGTTCTCGCTTATGTTCTTGATTGCACTTGCAAGGATAAGCCTTCGTGGTGAGGTCACTCGTGTGTCATGGGTGATAATGAATGGATCAATGGTGTAGTAATTGCGAGGATCTGTTTGCTCAGACCCATGGATCATCAATGTCGAGATCTCCGCCCAATTAAGTTATCCTACATTCCTACCCCACCCTATATCAAGTGGTATCAAGATTTAGGTTGCCCATGAGGTATAATCATGTGCCTCTAGAGTTGTTTTGTTTTATCCCATAGTCCACAAAAAGCTAAAAGGGATGAGTTTATCTTGACATACAACCATCGCCTTAGCCTTTGCGCAATATAGTTTCAGAGTCTGTAGTTCTGAGTTTGTGTCCTAGGTTGAGTTTGCCTGTTGGTTTAGATTTGTTTTGGTTCAGTTTGATCCTTTTCATCCGCTATCATCCCACAAATTCAATCTCCAAAATAGACCCCATCATTTTTCATCTCATCATCTCATCTTTATCATATTAGTTTTTGTCCAATTCAGTATTTCAGTCATAAATCTTGCATACGAACTCAAAATTTAGTGTTCTTATATGTAACACCCTAAATTTGGGGGTATAAAATTTCTTTCTTATAATCATCCAAATTCAGGTGTTACTCTTCTCTATCTCACTCTAGTATCTCTCTCTCTCTAGCTTTCCCCCTCTCTTTTCCTTTTAATTAGAGTTAGTTGTATTAGTGAAGGATTATTTATTTTATTTTGCCCAAAACATATGAGTCATGGAATGTTGCATCATATTGAGCCTAAATATTCTTTGAATTGTTGCATATATTTGATTTGGTTTGAATTTGAAACTTGATTTGAATTGAAATCCCTAGAGAAAATAAATAGAAAAGCAATTAGAAAATCCCTGGAAAATGGAAAAACCCAATTCAGCCCAAGTCGGCCCACTAAGCCCAACCCGCGCGCGCGTGCCTACGCCCGCGCGCCTTCGGTGCCTGACATGCGGGCCCCGCCTGTCGGCGCCAACTCCAGCGCGCCCTCTCTCCCCCCTCTCTCTCTCGCTGCTCTGTGGGGCCGAGCTGTCGGCGCCGTTCTTTCCCCCGCGCCCTCTCTCTCTGTCCCGCCGTCCCCACCTGTCATCCGTCCCTAACCTCTCGTCCACGATCTCATCGCCGTGGACGCGCCCACGTCTGCGCGTTCTCCGGCCACGTCCGCGCACCCGCGCCCCTTTTGAGCCCCGCGCCCTGCTCGCCCATCTCCCCTCTCTCATTTGCGCCCTCTGCCAGACTTTCTCGCCCTCTCTCTCTCGCTCTGCCCACGCGTGCAGGGAGCTCCGCCACCGCCCGCCGTCGACCGCTGCCTGTTCTGTGGCCGCCGTCGCGTCCGTGCCCCGTCTAGTGCCACGGTGAGCTCTGCCTCGCTGTCAGCTGCTCGGGACACCTTTTGGTGTGCCCTCTCCCTCTCTGTTTTGTCTGGTCCATGCACACCTGAGCAATCTTCCTGCAGCCGGAGTCCCGCCGCCGTCGCCCCGTCGAGTCCTTGTGCCTCCGCCGTTGCTTTGCGACTCCAACGCTTCCTCTCAAGGTGAGCAACCCGCCTGTCCTCTTAATTTGGTCATCCCCGCTCTGTTGCTCACGCGATTGCTCGCCAGAGCTATCCCGTGCCACCGTTAGCCCACCCTGTCGTGGTCTGCGCCCTCTGGTGCCCCTGCGCCAGCGTGAAGGCCATGGTTGAACCCGCCAGACAGCCTTGATCGCGGCTAGGCTAGTCCCCAAGCATCGGGAGCCCCGCCGTGGCTAGCCTTCTCGTCTCCGGCGAGTTCTCGCCGCGGGACCGAGCGGCGCCATCGCACCTATGTCCGCCCCTGGCCATTAGATCTCGGGCGTCCGTCCGAGATCGGGGGGTTTAGACTCAACCGAGCGGATCTAATCTCAACCCTCCGATCTAGATCTAACCGCCCCTCTCTCTTCCCCCTCACTCGCGTCTCTGCCTCTGGGCCCGGCTGGTCAGCCCGCCCTGACCCGCTGACGCCCTGGCCCCGCTTGTCAGCCGTGTCAGCGCGCCCGTGCCCGCGCGATCTAATCTGGGTCGCTGATCTCTGATCCGATGGCCTAGGTTACTCCATACCCCTTCACGTGTGAGTTTTGCTTAAGAGCCCCCTTGTTTTAGGAAATCAACCCTCCGTCCTCTGTTTTAGCGCATAGGCCCCTGGTTTCTTTTGGATAGCCCCCTGTACTTTTATTTAATCACAGATTTAGCCCTAATTTCATATTTCAAACTTCAAAACTTGTTTATTTCATATCTTTTTCATATGAACTCCAAATTTAGTGGTTCAAATTGCAAAATGTTCATAAAATTATTCTCTGCTCAAATAAAATATGACCAAATGTAATCTGTATACTTTATTTTTACACTTGGAATATAGGATTAAAGTATATGTTGATTTATTCATTTAATGAAATAAATAAAAGGAGAATCCTAGGAGTTAAATTATATTTAATATTGTGAGATTAGTGACATGCATTACATGAATCCATTTTTTGTTTAACTTTTAGGTCTTAATGAGATAAATAGAACTAGGTATGTAATTAGGGATAACACTTAAAGGATAATCAAATTCCTAAATGAGATTAGTCCATCTTATAAGTTAATCTTTTTCTTTGTTTAAATTATTACTTTACTTTTTTGAAATATGTTCCAAACACTTAGAGAGTAATCAATCCCCAATTAAGATTAGTCCATTTTACAACTTAATCTTATTCTCCTTTATTTTAGTGTTACCTCTTTTTGAGTTGTGTTCCAATGTTTGTACATGTTTGATGAGATGTTCATTTTTACCTTCCAAATGTATTGAATGTATGCTCGCTT
The DNA here is from genome assembly GCF_902167145.1 of Zea mays. NCBI lineage: Eukaryota > Viridiplantae > Streptophyta > Magnoliopsida > Poales > Poaceae > Zea > Zea mays. Next base: position 23,034,851 of record NC_050100.1, on the reverse strand, counting down.
TACTTAGACAATGAGCAGCTCGTGGTTCCTGAGTGTGTTGCCGAAGATTCCTCTGAGCAACAACCTGGTGAAGGCAAGTGTCTTCAGACCTATCATGTCCTATTTTACTTTATAATTCACTGTCCCGCATTATATTATTGAAACTTAAGAATTGACTAGTCTATATATACCTTACCCTTGTTTACCTTTTTGGGTTAATCATGGTTAGCTTATGCTATTGCTTTAACTTAATCAATGAACATGATGTGATAATTTATGATACGATGATGTTATCCCGATGAGGTTCTTGTGATTACGTTAGGGGACTCAGGCTGTTTCCTGAGTACCTCTCCGTTAGGACCTGTTTGGGGAGTGACAACCCGGGATAACAATGCAACCATGAGGGTGGAATGGGACGCCCTTAGCTGATTAATTAGAGGAACCAGAGGAGTAGTTGGCTTCGCCGTAGGGCCGTCAATGGGGTCCGGGCACAGTACTTGCTCTGCCGAAGCTGGTTGCAGAGGTTCTTTGATTTGGTTTTGTTAGTCACCCTTCCTTTGGGGAGATGTACTATGATAATCAAACTGGAGAAAACTAACGGGCGACTATAACCTCTAGGAAATCTTTGTAAAGGCTATGTAGTGAGACCCTGCTAGGTCACCTTGGTAGTGATCAATGGGGAGGCTAGAACCCCGGGCAGAATGGGAATCACGACTTGTGGGTAAAGTGTGCGACCTCTGCAGAGTGTTAAAAACTGGTATATCAGCCGTGCTCACGGTTATGAGCAGCCTTGGGATCCTCTTTGATTAGAAGGACTTTGATTACTTTTATGATGATGATTAGCAATGATGGTTATAATTTTGATCTCTGGTATTTCCTCTTGGAGAGAGTACTCCTGGGTAATAACTGGGTTATTACTAAAATTTGGCTCTACTTATATTAATAAAACTTGACCAACTAAAAGCAATTGCTTAACCTTAACTCCACATACAGCTAGTCCACTTTAGCCAAACGGGACATTTGCTTAATACGTTGATGTGTACTCACCCTTGCTTTACAAACCACCCCAACCCAGGTTGTCCCCATTGTACTCAGTGCTCAGGAGGTAAATCTGGGAACATGGAGGACTTTGAGGAGTTCAAGGACTACGACGAGTTCTAGTTTACTTTAGTGGCAAACTCCCAGTCAGCTTCCTGTGTAGGCTTATCTTCTACGTTTCGTTACTCCACACTTTGATGTTAATGTTAAACACTATGGATATGTATTAGACTTAGTGGATGTCTCAGACATCTTGATGTAATTAAAGTATCTTTCCGCTATTTAATTCTGCTACGATGTCTTTTGTAGATGTCTCGTATCAGGTGCACTGCACGTAAGTCTGTGATCCCCTTTTTGCCTTCTCGCCTAGCGGAGCGTCCACTGCGTCGCACGGTGTCAGGTCAGTCCAGTCACCTGGAGAGACTGCATCATCGCCTGCACAAGGAGCAGGAGCGCCGACGCCAGGAGCAAGAGCAGCAGGACTCTTCTCCCTCGCCTTAGCAAGAGGTGAAGTCTGAGAGGCCGCCTTCCCCTGCACCTCAGCCAGAGATGCCCCTGCACCACCTCAGGGCATCCCAATTGTTGGAGGAGACCCTGACGGAGACGGAGACGACGCCGACGCCAGTGGCAGTTCAAGCCACGACACAGAGTGCTCGAAGGAGCCGGAGCCGGAGGGGTGGATCGCTAGACCCATCACTCGTGATGCCGCTCACGGGTGTCACTTCCACGACGCTCTTGACACCCTGTTGCATCGGGCCTTTGACCGACACGCTTGGTCTATCGAGTACCGTTGTGTAGTCTACCAGCATCGTCGCAGGTTATAACCGGACCAGTGGGAGGCTACTTGCTTGTTGCGTCGTCCAAATGATGATCTTCGGTGTGCAGAGGCCTTCTTAGAGCACTATTCTATCACTGAGAGGGATACTGCCGAGACAGCCATGCAAGAAGCAGCACGACGGGCACTTTCTCAGTATTGCTCGTTGTTCAGCGGGGTAGCTGATGGCCTTGACCTGAAGTACTACCCTCGCCATACGACCGGCAGTGCTGGACGTGTGATTGTCTCGCCAGTTGGTGAAGGCAATCCCAGGCTGAGCAGCGTGGTCAACCTGGCCGCCGTGCTCAACATAGAGTTGGACCACACCCTTGACGAGTTGGGCAAGGTTCCGGCGGAGGTTGCGGAATTGCGCGCTGAATGCGTGGCACGCCACTATCTTGATGGTGGTTCTCCCGCCCCTGTCGGGATTTAGCACCCTTACCATTCACCGCCCCGTGGTTGCTTCGACTATGGTACCCCAGACTGCACGACCCGGATAGATTTAGATCCATAGATCGATGGAGTTGGAGTCTGTAATAATGCTTAATTCAGTGTCTTAGTCTAGTCAGTCTTATTTAGAGTTAGTTTGCTTATTATACGTTGGAATGCTTGTTATGATGGACATGTAATGAAGTTGGATCTTTGTAATGATTGTCACCAAGGTGTGGGTATCCCCTGCAACTTGGTGTAGTTATTAATAAAGTTAGTTATTTAGTTGTATAATCCATTTATTTCCACTTTCCTCTTTATCTGAGAAGTTGTCAGTGAGGATGATCAATTGTTCAATGTGAAAGGGAAATAGGGTCAAACATTTTCCTAAATGATTTTGGTGGTTGAATTGCCCAACACAAATATTTGGACTAACTAGTTTGCTCTATATTATAAGTTCTACAGGTGCCAAAGGTTCAACACACAAACCAATAAAAAGATCTGAATTAGGGTTCAAAAGAAAGGAGCAAAAGAAACCGAAGAGAACACTGGCCTGGCGCACCGGACTGTCCGGTGCACCAGGGTGGATCAACTCCAACTCCTCACCTTCAGGTTTCTGGAAAATCCACTCCGCTATAATTCACCGAACTGTTTGGTGTAGCACCGGACTGTCCGGTGTGCCATACGGAGCAACGACTACAGCGCAACGGTCGACTCCAACGGAAACCTGAAAAGTGCTCGCAGACAGTTCGCGCAGAGTCAGAGCAGCGCCAGAAGGCACACCGGACAGTGAACAGTGACAGTCCGGTGCACCACTGGACTGTTCGGTGGCCCAGGCTGTCAGAGCTCCAACGGTCGAACCCTAACGGTTAGGTGACGTGGCTGGCGCACCGGACTGTCCGGTGCGCCCATCGACAGCAGCCCAACCCCAACGATTGGTTTGGTGGTTGGGGCTATAAATACCCCCAACCACCACCATTCAAGGTATCCAAGTTTTCAGTCATTGCATTCAATACAAGAGCTCTAGACTTCACTCCAAGACACAAACAAGAGATCAAATCCTCTCCCAAATCCAAGATCACTCCAAACAATTAGTGACTAGTGAGAGAGAGATATTTGTGTTCATTTGAGTTCTTATCGCTTGGATCGCTTTTCTTCTTCCCTATTCTTGTTCTCAACACCTTTGTAATCAAAGCAAGAGACACCAAGTTGTGGTGGTCCTTGTGGGGTCTAAGTGACCCAATTGATTGAGGAGAAAAGCTCACTCGGTCAAGGTGACCGTTTGAGAGAGGGAAAGGGTTGAAAGAGACCCGATCTTTGTGACCACCTCAACGGGGAGTAGGTTTGCAAGAACCGAACCTCGATAAAACAAATCACCGTGTCATCCGCTCTATTTCTTTGGTTGATTTGTTTTCACCCTCTCTTTCGGACTCGGCTTTATTTCTAACGCTAACCCGACTTGTAGATTGTGCTTTAAGTTCATAAATTTCAGATTTGCCTATTCACCCCCCTCTAGGCGACTTCCAATTGGTATCGGAGTCCGGTACTTCATTAGAGTCTAACCACTCGAAGTGATGTTGGGAGCATCCGCCAAGAGGGAGATTGGGACCGACGGTGACAATTCTGCAATCTCGGGGAGAACCCACTCAAGCGAGTCTGGCCACAAGCACAAGGAGGAATCCTCCTCCTCCATCAAGTCACAACGGAGAGGTGACAAGAAAAAGAAGATGAAGAAAGTGGTCTACTACGAGACCGACTCTTCGTCACCCTCCACCTCTGGCTCCGAATCGGCATCCGCCACTTTTAAGCGCCATGAGCGCAAGAAGTATAGTAAGATGCCCCTCCGCTATCCTCGCATTTCCAAACGTACTCCATTACTTTCTGTCCCATTAGGCAAACCACCGGTTTTTTACGGTGAAGATTATTCTATATGGAATGATAAAATGAGGCATCACCTAACCTCACTCCACAAAAGCATATGAGATATTGTTGAGTATGGAACACAGGTACCGAAGGAAGGGGACAAGGACTACGATTCAGAGGAGGTCGACCAAATCCGGAACTTCAACTCCCAAGCCACTACTATACTCCTCGTCTCTCTAAGTCGAGAGGAGTATAATAAGGTGCAAGGGTTGAAAAGTGCCAAAGAGATTTGGGACGTACTAAAGACCACGCACGAAGGAGATGAGGTGACCAAGATCACCAAGCGGGAGACGATCGAGGGGGGGCTCGGTCGATTCATGCTCAACCAAGGGGAAGAGCCACAAGCCATGTACAACCGGCTCAAGACCTTGGTAAACTAAGTGCGCAACCTCGGGAGCACCAAGTGGGATGACCATGAAATGGTCAAGGTTATTCTAAGATCACTCGTTTTTCTTAACCCTACACAAGTTCAATTAATTCGTGGTGATCCTAGATACAAGCTAATGTCTCCCGAGGAGGTTATAGGAAAGTTTGTGAGCTTTGAATTGATGATCAAGAGCTCCAAACAAATCATCGAGCGAGGCGCCACCTCCACACCCGAGGTGCAACCCGTCGCATTCAAAGCGACGGAGGAGAAGAAAGAAGAGTCTACGTCAAGTAGGCTCCCCATCGACGCCTCCAAGCTCGACAACGAGGAAATGGCGCTCATCATCAAGAGCTTCCGCCAAATCCTCAAGCAAAGGAGGAGGAAGGATTACAAGCCCCGCTCCAAGAAAGTTTGCTACAAGTGTGGTAAGCCCGGTCATTTCATTGCAAAATGTCCATTATCAAGTGATAGTGACAGGAGCGACGACAAGAAGAGAAAGAGGAAGGAAAAGAAGAGATACTACAAGAAGAAGGGCGGCGATGCCCACGTATGTCGGGAATGGGACTCCGATGAGAGCTCCACCGACTCCTCCTCCGACGAGGACGCCGCCAACATCGCCATCACCAAAGGCCTCCTCTTCCCCAACGTCGGCCACAAGTGCCTCATGGCAAAGGACGGCAAAAAGAAGAAGGTAAAATCTAGAGCCTCCACTAAATATGCAACATCTAGTGATGAGGATAACTCTAGTGATGATGAAGATAGTTTGCTTGCTCTTTTTGCCAACCTTAACATGCAACAAAAAGAAAAATTAAATGAATTGATAGGTGCTATTCATGAGAAGGATGAACTCTTGGATAGCCAAGAGGAATTCCTTATTAAGGAAAACAAAAAGCATGTTAAAGTAAAAAATGCTTATGCTCAGGAAGTAGAAAAATGTGAAAAGTTAACTAGTGAGCTTAGCATTTTCCATGACACTATCTCTAACCTTAGAATTGAGAATGCCAAATTAATTGCTAAGGTTGAGAAATTAAATATTTGTGATGATTCTCTTCTCAACCTTAAAATGATAATGCTAGTTTGATTGCTAAGATTGACAAGTTGAATGAATCACTTTCTAGCCTTAAGATTGAGAATGATAAATTAATGTCTAATACTAAAGATTTAAATGTTTGCAATGTTTCTATTTCCAATCTTAGAAATGAGAATGCCATGTTACATGCTAAGATTGATGAATTAAATGTTTGCAAACCATCTACATCCACCGTTGATCATGTTTCTATTTGCATGAGATGTAGAGACATTAATATTGATGCTATTCATGATCACCTAGCTTTAATTAAACAACAAAATGATCACATAGCACAACTAACTAGTAAACTTAATGAGCATGAGATAGAAAATGAAAAATTCAAATTTGCTAGGAGCATGCTCTATAGTGGGAGACGCCTTGGCATTAAGGATGGCATTGGCTTCCAACAGGGAGACAATGTCAAGCTTAATGCCCCTAAGAGATTATCCAATTTTGTTAAGGGCAAGGCTCCCATGGCACAGGATAACGAGGGCTATATTTTATATCCTACTAGTTATCCTGAGCACAAAATAAGGAGAATTCATGCTAGGAAACCTCATAATGTTTCATATCATGCTTTTATGTATAAAAATGAGGCTTCTAGCTCTAGGCAATCAACCGATGTTAAATTGCCTAAAAAGAAATCTCCTATTACATCAAATAAACCTAATGTTTCATTTAAGACTTTTGATGCTTCTTATGTTTTAACTAACAAATCAGGCAAAGTAGTTGCCAAATATGTTGGGGGCAAACACAAGGGCTCCAAGACTTATGTTTGGGTACCCAAGGTGCTTATTTCTAATGTCAAAGGACCCAAGACTGTTTGGGTACCTAGGAACAAGGCCTAAACTTGTTTTGTAGGTTTATGCATCCGGGGGGCTCAAGTTGGATCATTGATAGCGGGTGCACAAACCACATGACAGGGGAGAAAAGAATGTTCTCCTCCTATGAGAAAAACAATGATCCCCAAAGAGCTATCACATTCGGGGATGGAAATCAAGGTTTGGTCAAAGGACTTGGTAAAATTGCTATATCACCTGACCATTCTATTTCCAATGTTTTTCTTGTAGATTCTTTAGATTACAATTTGCTTTCCGTTTCTCAATTATGCAATATGGGCTACAACTGTCTATTTACTGATGTAGGTGTTACTGTCTTTAGAAGAAGTGATGATTCAATAGCATTTAAGGGAGTGTTAGAGGGTCAGCTATACTTAGTTGATTTCAATAGAGCTGAACTCGACACTTGGTTAATTGCTAAGACTAATATGGGTTGGCTCTGGCATCGCTGACTAGCCCATGTTGGGATGAAGAATCTTCACAAGCTTCTAAAGGGAGAACACATTTTAGGACTAACAAATGTTCATTTTGATAAAGACAGGGTTTGTAGTGCATGTCAAGCAGGGAAGCAAGTTGGTGTTCACCATCCACACAAGAACATCATGATGAACGACAGGCCGCTTGAGCTACTCCACATGGATTTATTCGGCCCGATAACTTACATAAGCATCGGCGGGAGTAAGTATTGTCTTGTAATTGTGGATGATTATTCTCGCTTCACTTGGGTGTTCTTTTTGCAGGAAAAATCACAAACCCAAGAAACCTTAAAGGGATTCTTGAGACGGACTCAAAATGAGTTCGGCTTAAGGATCAAAAAGATTAGAAGCGACAATGGGACGGAGTTCAAGAACTCTCAAATAGAAGGCTTTCTAGAGTAGGAAGGCGTCAAGCATGAGTTCTCTTCTCCCTACACACCTCAACAAAATGGTGTAGTGGAGAGGAAGAATAGAACTCTACTTGACATGGCAAGGACCATGCTTGATGAGTACAAGACTTCGGACCAGTTTTGGGCGGAAGCAATCAACACCGCTTGCTACGCCATCAACCGACTCTACCTTCACCGAATCCTCAAGAAGACGTCCTATGAATTCCTCACCGGTAAAAAGCCCAATGTTTCATATTTTAGAGTCTTTGGAAGCAAATGTTTTATTCTTGTTAAAAGAGGTAGAAAATCTAAATTTGCTCCTAAGGCTATAGAAGGCTTTTTACTTGGTTATGACTCAAACACAAGGGCATATAGAGTCTTTAACAAGTCCACTGGACTAGTTGAAGTTTCTTGTGACATTGTGTTTGATGAGACTAATGGCTCTCAAGTAGAGCAAGTTGATCTTGATGAGCTAGATGATGAAGAGGCTCCATGCGTCGCACTAAGGAACATGTCCATTGGGATGTGTGTCCTAAGGAGTCTGAAGTGCCCACACAAGCACAAGATCAACCATCATCTCCCATGCAAGCATCTCCACCAACTCAAGATGAGGATCAAGCTCAAGATGATGAAAATGAAGATCAAGAAGAGCCACCTCAAGAGGAGGACAATGATCAAGGGGGAGATGCCAATGATCAAGATAAGGAAGATGATCAGGGTCCAAGACCGCCTCACCCAAGAGTCCACCAAGCGATACAACGAGATCACCCCGTGAACTCCATCCTCGGCGATATTCATAAGGGGGTAACCACTCGATCTCGTGTCGCACATTTTTGTGAGCATTACTCTTTTGTGTCTTCTATTGAGCCATACAGGGTGGAAGACGCATTAAGGGATTCAGATTGGGTGTTGGCAATGCAAGAGGAACTCAACAACTTCACGAGGAATGAGGTATGACATTTAGTTCCACGTCCTAACCAAAATGTTGTAGGAACCAAGTGGGTATTCCGCAACAAGCAAGATGAGCATGGTGTGGTGACAAGAAACAAAGCCCGACTTGTGGCCAAGGGATATTCACAAGTCGAAGGTTTGGATTTCGGTGAAACCTATGCACTTGTAGCTAGGCTTGAGTCAATTCGTATATTACTTGCCTATGCTACTTACCATGGCTTCAAGCTTTATCAAATGGACATGAAGAGTGCCTTCCTCAATGGACCAATCAAGGAAGAGGTCTATGTTGAGCAACCTCCCTTCTTTGAAGATAGTGAGTACCCTAATCATGTCTATAAACTCTCAAAGGCGCTTTATGGGCTCAAGCAAGCCCCAAGAGCATGGTATGAATGCCTAAGAGATTTTCTTATCACTAATGGCTTCAAAGTCAGCAAAGCCGATCCTACACTCTTTACTAAAACTATTGCAAATGATTTGTTTGTATGCCAAATCTACGTTGATGATATCATATTTGGGTCTACTAACAAATCTACTTGTGAAGAGTTTAGTAGGATAATGATTCAAAAATTCGAGATGTCAATGATGGGGGAGTTGAAGTATTTCTTAGGATTTCAAGTGAAGCAACTCCAAGAGGGCACCTTCATCAGCCAAACTAAGTACATTCAAGACATACTCACCAAGTTTGGAATAAAGGATGCCAAGCCCATCAAGACACCCATGGGAACCAATGGGCATCTCGATCTCGACACGGGAGGTAAATTCGTAGATCAAAAGGTATACCGGTCGATGATAGGATCGTTACTCTATTTATGTGCATCTCGACCGAATATTATGCTTTCTATATGCATGTGTGCAAGATTCCAAGCCGATCCTAAGGAAGTTCACCTTAGGGCCGTGAAAAGAATCTTGAGATATTTAGTTCATACACCTAAGTTTGGTCTTTGATACCCCAAGGGATCCACTTTTGATTTAATAGGTTACTCAAATGCTGATTGGGCAGGGTGTAAAATTGCTAGAAAGAGCACATCAGGGACTTGTCAGTTCTTGGGAAGATCCTTGGTGTCTTCGGCTTCAAAGAAACAAAATTCAGTAGCTCTTTCTACCGCCGAAGCCGAGTACATTGCCGCAGGCCATTGTTGCGCGCAATTGCTTTGGATGAGGCAAACCCTTAGGGACTATGGTTACAAATTAACCAAAGTCCCTCTCCTATGTGATAATGAGAGTGCAATCCGCATAGCGGATAATCCCATTGAACACAGCCGCATCAAGCACATTGCCATTCGGTATCACTTTTTGAGGGATCACCAACAAAGGGGGGATATCGAGATTGCTTATGTTAGCACCAAAGAACAATTAGCCGATATCTTTACCAAACCACTAGATGAGAAAACTTTTACCAAACTTAGGAATGAGCTAAACATTCTTGATTCTCGAAATTTTGATTGATACTTTGCACACATACCTCATTTATATACTTTTGATCATATCTCTTTCATGTGCTATGACAAATGTGTTTTCAAGTAAATTCTTATGCTAAGTCATAGATTGAAAGGGAAATGGAGTCTTCGGCGACGACAAGGCTTCCACTCCACTCTATAGGTATTATTTACCTTTCGCCGTCACTCCGCATCGCTCTCCACTTTGGTATAATCTTCACTCATATTCATTTGTACCATTGGGGAGAAAGTAAAAGGGCTCTAAAGACTCTATTTTTGGCGACTAATGCCAAAGGGGGAGAGAATATTAGCCCAAAGCAAAAGGAACGCACCACCACGCCAACTTTAAAATTTTTCGAAACAAGTTTTAGTTTTTAAATGTTCTTCAATTGGTATCTTTGAAATTAGTATTCCTCTAAGAAATTCTATCTCAATTGGTATCTATATTTTAAGGAGGAGCTTTTCAAAAATTGGTATCTAAAATATTTGATCTTCTTTCAATTTGTAAAACCCTCTTGAACACTAAGAGGAGAATTTCATCAAGGGGGAGTTTTGTTTAGTCAAAGGAAAAGCATTTGAAACAAGGGGAGAAAATTTTAAATCCTAAAAATGCTTCTCGAAATCCTATTCATACACCTTTGACTATTTGCAAAAAGATTTTGAAAAAGAATTTCCAAAAACATTTGCAAAAACAAAACAAGTGGTGCAAGCGTGGTCCATAATATTAAAAGAAAGAAAGCAATCCATGCATATCTTATGAAAGTATTAATTGGTTTAATTCTAATCAACCTTTGCACTTACCTTATGCAAACTAGTTCAATTCTGCACTTATATATTTGCTTTGGTTTGTGTTGGCATCAATCACCAAAAAGGGGGAGATTGAAAGGGAAATAGGGTCAAACCTTTTCCTAAATGATTTTGGTGGTTGAATTGCCCAACACAAATATTTGAACTAACTAGTTTGCTCTAGATTATAAGTTCTACAAGTGCCAAAGGTTCAACACAAAACAATAAAAAGATTTGAATTAGGGTTCAAAAGAAAGGAGCAAAAGAAATCGAAGAGAACCCTGGTCTAGCGAACCGGACAGTGTCCGGTGCACCAGGGTGGATCAACTCCAACTCCTCACCTTCGGGTTTCTGGAAAAGCCACTCCGCTATAATTCACTGGACTGTCTGGTGTAGCACCGGACTGTCCGGTGTGCCCTACGGAGCAACGGCTACAGCGCAACGGTCGACTCCAACGGAAACCTGAAAAGCGCTACAGTGCACGGACAGTTCGTGTGGAGTCAGAGCAGCGCTAGAAGGCGCACCGGACAGTGAACAGTGACGGTCTGGTGCACCACTGGACTGTCTGGTGGCCCAGGCTGTCAGAGCTCCAACGGTCGAACCCTAACGGTTGGATGACGTGGCTGGCGCACCGGACAGTGTCCGGTGGCGCACCGGACTGTCCGGTGCGCCCATCGACAGCAGCCCAACCCCAACCACCACCATTCAAGGCATCCAAGTTTTCAGCCATTGCATTCAATACCAGAGCTCTAGACTTTACTCCAAGACATAAACAAGAGATCAAATCCTCTCCCAAATCCAAGATCACTCCAAACAATTAGTGACTAGTGAGAGAGATATATTTGTGTTCATTTGAGTTCTTGTCGCTTGGATCGCTTTTCTTCTTCCATATTCTTGTTCTCAACACCTTTGTAATCAAAGCAAGAGACACCAAGTTGTGGTGGTCCTTATGGGGTCTAAGTGACCCAATTGATTGAGGAGAAAAGCTCACTCGGTCTAGGTGACCGTTTGAGAGAGGGAAAGGGTTGAAAGAGACCTGATCTTTGTGACCACCTCAACGGGGAGTAGGTTTGCAAGAACCGAACCTCGGTAAAACAAATCACCGTGTCATCCGCTCTATTTCTTTGGTTGATTTGTTTTCACCCTCTCTTTCAGACTCGGCTTTATTTCTAACGCTAACCCGGCTTGTAGATTATGCTTTAAGTTCATAAATTTCAGATTTTCCTATTCACCCCCCCTCTAAGCGACTTTCACAGTGATATGAAGATTTCTGTATATCTTTTCTTATGCTGAAAGACTGTAGAGTCAGATCTGATATGTGTATGGTTTCTACAGATGTCTGAGAGCAGGCGCAGAGGTGCGAGGCGTGCTCAGCCAGAACAGCAGGCACCCTAGGAGGATGCAGCCCAGCAGCAGCAGTTGCCACCGCCACCCCCAATGATAGTCGAGCAGATGTTCATGATGCAAACTCAGGCATTTTAGGCAATTGGTCAGACCTTAGCAGCGATGCAGCAACAGCCACCCCCACCACAGCCTCCAGTGCAAGTTCAGATGGTACAAGTGCCCAGAGACAAGCGGACAGAATTCATGAGGGGCCATCCCCTTGTTTTTGCCGATTCTGCTGATCCCATGGACGTGGAAGATTGGCTGCGTACCGTGGAGCGTGAGTTGCACATTGCCCAGTGCAACGACCGTGAAAAGGTGTTGTATGGTCCTCGACAACTGAGGGGAGCAACACAGTCTTGGTGGGAGTCTTACCTCGCCACCCATGCCAACCCTGAAGCCATTACTTGGGAGGAGTTCAGGGACAACTTCCGTCGCTACCATGTGCACGAGGGACTGATGATAGTGAGGAAGGATGAGTTTCTCGCCCTGAAGCAAGGTCCCCTGTCCGTTAGTGAGTACAGGGATAAGTTTTTGCAGTTGTCATGCTACGCCCCAGAAGATGTTAACACGGATGCCAAGAGGCAGTACCGCTTTCTGAGAGGATTGGTTGATCCCCTCCACTATCAGCTCATGAACCACACTTTCCCCACCTTCCAGCACTTAATAGACAGAGCAATCATGACTAAAAGGAAGCGTCAGGAGATGGAGGATAGGAAGCGCAAGATTGGTGGACCTCAGGCTGGGAGTAGCAGTCGTCCCCGCTACTCAGGCAACTCACCACAACAATTCAAGCAAGGTCACCAGCACCAACATCAGTGTCAGCATCAACACCAGTACCAGAGGCAGTTTCCTCAGCAGCAGCAGCAGCAGCAGTACCGTCAGAACACCCAACATGGAGGAAATCAGTATCAGCGTCAGAACAACCAGGCAGCTCGTCATCCTGCCCCAGCAACCAACCAGAAAGGCCAAGCAGCCCCAGCGCAAGTAGGAGGTCGTGCATGCTTCTACTGTGGAGAAAAAAAATCACTGGGCGAAGAACTATCCAAAGAAAGCAGCCCAGCAACCGCCAGCAGTCAATGCCCTAGCCAGACAAGGAGCACCACAGCAAGCCCTAGGAGTCCATGGTCAGGCCTACAACCGTGGAAAGGTGAACCACCTGGAGACCGAAGCAATCTAGGATGCTCAGGACATGGCAGTAGGTATGTTTCCAGTTGAATCCTACCCAGCAAAAGTACTATTTGATACTGGTGCCACACATTCTTTTGTTTCTGCATCTTGGGTAGAATCACATAACATCCCCATAGAACCCATGATCCCGCCTTTAAGAGTTAATTCAGTTGAGGGAAAAGTTCAGTCTGATAGGATTTGTCCGAATCTAAGGATTGAAATAAGGGGATAGACTTCCCCGCTAACCTAGTAGTAATGAGAACTCAAGGGTTAGATGTCATCTTAGGGATGAATTGGCTACACAGAAATCAAGTCAGTGTCAGTTTTGACAAGAGAATAGTTAAGTTGGTGTCCCCATCCGGAACTAGAAGAAGGAGCCTGTCACCATTTATCAGTAGATGACAAAGAGTCCAATCCTATTGAGGCAATTAGAGTTGTGTCGGAATTCCCCGATTTATTCCCTGAAGAGTTACCAGGCATTCCACCTGAAAGGAAGGTTGAATTTGACATAGAGCTTATCCCAGGCACCGCCTCTATTTCCAAGAGAGCTTATCGAGTGTCCGGACCAGAGTTGGTGGAACTCAAGAAGCAAATTGATGAGTTGTTAGAGAAAGGCTACATCAGACCAAGTACCTCACCTTGGGCAGCCCCAGTGCTATTTGTGGAGAAGAATGATAGTATGAAGAGGATGTGCATTGATTAGAGAGCTTTGAATGAAGTCACTGTCAAGAACAAGTACTCCCTGCCTTGAATTGAAGACTTATTTGATCAGTTGAGAGGAGCCAGTGTGTTCTCAAAGATAGAACTGAGGTCAGGTTACCATCAGCTCAGAATTCGACCTTCAGATATACCAAAGACAACATTCATCACTAAGTATGGATTATATGAGTTCATGGTTATGTCATTCGGTTTGACGAATGTGCCAGCTTACTTCATGTACCTGATGAACAGTGTGTTCATGGACTACCTCGACAAGTTTGTAGTGGTGTTCATTGATGATATTCTTATATATTCCCAGAATGAGCAAGAGCATGAGGATCATTTGAGTAAAGTACTTCAGAGGCTACAAGATTGGCAGTTGTATGCTAAGCTTAGCAAGTGCGAGTTCTAGATCAGCGAAGTTCTATTCTTGTGTCATATTATAAATCGAGACAGACTAGCTGTAGATCCAAAGAAGGTAGCATCGATTCTGGACTAGAAAGCGCCAAAAGATGTCCGAGGAATCAAGAGTTTCATTGGAATGGTCGGTTATTATCGGTGTTTCATTGAAGGTTTCTCCAAGATTGCCAGGCCAATGACAGCCTTGCTAGCAAAGAAGGTTGAGTTCAAGTGGACCCCAGCGTGCCAAGAATCATTTGAGATGTTGAAGCAGAAGTTGACAACAACACCAGTGTTGGTTCTGCTAGATGTTCACCAGCCATTCTCAGTATATTGTGATGCTTCGTACATCGGACTAGGATGTGTGTTAATGCATGAAGGGAAAGTAGTGGCATACTCGTCTTGACAATTGAAAGTTCATGAGAAGAATTACCCCACTCATGATCTGGAGCTAGCAGCAGTGGTTCATGCACTGAAGACCTAGAGACATTATCTTTATGGGCAGAAGTGTGATATCTACATGGACCACAAGAGCCTCAAGTACATATTCACTTAGTCAGAGTTAAACATGAGGCAGCGAAGATGGTTAGAATTGATCAAAGACTATGAGCTAGAGATTCATAATCACCCAGGTAAAGCAAATGTGGTTGCAGATGCACTTAGCAGGAAGAAAGAAGTCAATATGTTGGCCGCTCACCCTATGCCGTTTGAGCTAGCAAAAGAATTTGACAGGCTGAGTCTCGGATTTCTGAACAACCCTCAAGGAGTGACAATTGAGCTAGAGCCCACTCTCCGCAAGACATCAGGAAAGGTCAGAAGGATGATGAAAAGATCAACGAGATCCGGCAGATAATCATCAATGGGAAAGGCCTGGATTTCCGTGAAGATGCAGAAGGAGTGGTATGGTTCAAGGATAGGCTGTGTGTTCCCGACATCACATCGATCCGAGAACTGATTCTCAAGGAAGCTCATGAGACAGCATATTCTATACACCCTGGTAGCGAGAAAATGTACCAAGACTTGAAGAAGAGATTCTGGTGGTACGGTATGAAAAGAGAGATAGCAGAGTATGTGGCTAGATGCGACAGTTGTCAGATGATCAAGGCAGAACATCAGAGACCCACAGGTTTGTTGCAGCCGTTGCAGATTCCTTAGTGGAAATGGGATGAGATTGGGATGGACTTTATAGTCGGTCTGCCCCGCACTCGAGCTGGTTATGAGTCCATCTGGGTAGTAGTGGACCGTTTAACAAAGGCGACCCATTTCATACTAGTCAAGACCACCTATAACGGTGCAGTGTTGGCAGAATTATACATGTCTCGAATTGTGTGATTGCATGGTATTCCGAAGAAGATAATATCGGACATAGGCAACCGGTTTACCTCTCACTTTTGGCAGCAGCTACATGAAGCTTTGGTACTCACTTGAAGTTCAGCTTAGCTTATCACTGGCAGACAGATGGTTAGAGTGAGAGAACCAACCAGATTCTCGAGGATATGTTGAGAGCTTGTGCATTGCAAGACAAGTCAGGTTGGGACATGAGGCTACCGTATGCAAAATTCTCCTACAACAACATTTATCAGGCCAGTCTGAAGATGTCACCATTTGAAGCGCTCTATGGGAGGAATTGCCGAACCCCGTTGCATTGGGACCAACCCGGCGAAAGGCAGGTATTCGGTCCAGAGATTTTGCTTGAAGCTGAAGAGAATATCAGAATGGTCCGGGAAAATCTGAAGGCAGCACAGTCCAGGCAACGAAGCTATGCTGACACTAGGAGAAGGGAACTCAGTTTTGAAGTGGGAGACTATGTTTACTTGAAAGTGTCAACCATCAGAGGAACCAAAAGGTTTGGAGTCAAAGGCAAGCTAGCACCTCGCTATATTGGGCCATATCAGATTCAAGCAAGACGTGGAGAAGTGACTTATCAACTCAGGTTACCAGAGAACCTGTCCGCAGTGCATGATGTGTTTCACGTGTCTCAGTTGAAGAAATGCTTGCGAGTACCAGAAGAGAAGTTGCCAACAGAAGACCTTGAAGTCCAAGAAGATCTCACGTACATTGAGAAGCCAACACAGATTCTGGAGACAGCAGATCGGGTCACTCGGAGGAACACCAGCAGGATGTGCAAAGTCAAATGGGGCCATCACTCAGAAGAAGAAGCAACTTGGGAAAGAGAAGATGATCTGAGAGCCAAGTACCCTGAACTCTTTGCTCGCCAGCTCTGAATCTCGAGGGCGAGATTCTTTTAAGGGGGATAGGTCTGTAACACCCTGAATTTGGGGGTATAAAATTTCTTTCTTATGATCATCCAAATTCAGGTGTTACTCTTCTCTATCTCACTCTAGTATCTCTCTCTAGCTTTCCCCCTCTCTTTTTCTTTTAATTAGAGTTAGTTGTATTAGTGAAGGATTATTTATTTTATTTTGCCCAAAACATATGAGTCATGGAATGTTGCATCATATCGAGCCTAAATATTCTTTGAATTGTTGCATATATTTGATTTGGTTTGAATTTGAAACTTGATTTGAATTTGAATTGAAATCCCTAGAGAAAATAAATAGAAAAGCAATTCGAAAATCCCTGGAAAAAGGAAAAACCCAATTCAGCCTAAGTCGGCCCACTAAGCCCAACCCCCGCGCGTGCGCCTGCACGCCCACGGTGCCTGACAGGCGGGCCCCGCCTGTCGGCGCCAACTCCAGCGCGCCCTCTCTCTCGCTGCTCTGTGGGGCCGAGCTGTTGACGCCGTTCTTTTCCCCCGCGCCCTCTCTCTTTCTGTCCCGCCGTCCCCACCTGTCAGCCGTCCCTAACCTCTCGTCCACGATCTCCTTGCCGTGGACGTGCCCACGCCCGCGCGTTCTCCGGCCACGTCCGCGCACCCGCGCCCCTTTTGAGCCCTGCGCCCTGCTCGCCCATCTCTCCTCTCTCATTTGCGCCCTCTGCCAGACTCTCTCGCCCTCTCTCTCGCTCTACCCACGCGTGCAGGGAGCTCTGCCACCACCAGCCGTCGACCGCTGCCTGTTCTATGGCCACCGTCGCATTCGTGCCCCGTCTAGTGCCACGGTGAGCTACGCCTCGCTGTCAGCTGCTCGGGCACCTTTCGGTGTGCCCTCTCCCTCTCTATTTCATCCGTTCCGCGCTCACCAGAGCAATCTTCGCGCAGCCGGAGTCCCGCCGCCGTCGCCCCGTCGAGTCCTTGCGCCTCCGCCGTTGCTTCGCGACTCCAGCGCTTCCTCTCAAGGTGAGCAACCCGCCTGTCCCCTTAATGTGGTCATACCCGTTCTGTTGCTCGCGCGATTGCTCGTCGGAGCTATCTCGTGCCGCCGTTAGCCCGCCCTGCCGTGGTCTGTGCCCTATGGTGCCCCTGCGCCAGCGTGAAGGCCATGGCTGAACCCGCCAGACCGCCCTGATCGCGGCTAGGCCAAACCCCAAGCCCCGGGAGCCCCACCGTGGCCAGCCTCCTCGTCTCCGGTGAGTTTTCGCCGCTGGACCGAGCAGCGCCACCGCGCCCATGTCCGCCCCTGGCCATTAGATCTCGGGCATCCGTCCGAGATTGGGCGGTTTAGACTCAACCCGACCGGATCTAATCTCAACCATCCGATCTAGATCTAACCGCCCCACTCTCTTCCCCATCACCCGCGTCTCTGCCTCTAGGGCCGGCTGGTCAGCCCGCCCTGACCCGCTGACGCCCTGGCCCCGCTTGTCAGTCGCGCCCGCGCGATCTAATCTGGGCCACGATCTATGATCCGATGACCTAGATTACCTCGTACCCCTTCGCGTGTGAGTTTTGCTTAAGAGCCCCCTGGTTTTAGGAAATCAACCCTTCGTCATCTGTTTTAGCGCATAGGCCCCTGGTTTCTTTTGGATAGCCCATGTACATTTATTTAATCACAGATTTAGCCCTAATTTCATATTTCAAACTTCAAAACTTGTTTATTTCATATCTTTTTCATATGAACTCCAAATTTAGTGGTTCGAATTGCAAAATGTTCATAAAATTATTCTTTGCTCAAATAAAACATGACGAACTGTAATCTATATACTTTATTTTTACACTTGGAATATAGGATTAAAGTATATGTTGATTTATTCATTTAATGAAATAAATAAAAGGAGAATCCTAGGAGTCAAATTATATTTAATCTTGTGAGATTAGTGACATGCATTACATGAATTCATTTTGGTTTAACTTTTAGGTCTTAATGAGATAAATAGAATTGGGTATGTAATTAGGGATAACACTTAAAGGATAATCAAATTCCTAAATGAGATTAGTCCATCTTATAAGTTAATCTTTTTCTTTGTTTAAATTATTACTTTACCTTTTTGAGACATGTTCCAAACACTTAGAGAGTAATCAATCCCCAATTAAGATTAGTCCATTTTACAACTTAATCTTATTCTACTTTATTTTAGTGTTACCTCTTTTTGAGTCATGTTCCAATGTTCGTACATGTTTGACGAGATGTTCATTTTTACCTTCCAAATGTATTGAATGTATGCTCGCTTTACTTAGACAACGAGCAGCTCGTGGTTCTTGAGTGTGTTACCGAAGATCCCTCTGAGCAACAACCTGGTGAAGGCAAGTGTCCTCAGACCTATCATGTCCTATTTTACTTTATAATTCACTGTCCCGCATTACATTATTGAAACTTAAGGATTGACTAGTCTGTATTTACCTTACCCTTGTTTACCTTTTTGGGTTAATCATGGTTAGCTTATGCAATTGCTTTAACTTAATCAATGAACATGATGTGATAATTTATGATACGATGATGTTATCCCGATGAGGTTCTTGTGATTACTTTAGGGGACTCAGGCTGTTTCCTGAGTACCTCTCCGTAAGGACCTGTTTGGGGAGTGACAACCCGGGATAACAGTGCAACCATGAGGGTGGAATGGGACGCCCTTAGCTGATTAATTAGAGGAACCAGAGGAGTAGTTGGCTTCGCCGTAGGGCCGTCAATGGGTCCGGGCACAGTACTTGCTCTGCCGAGGCTGGTTGCAGAGGTTCTTTGATTTGGTTTTGTTAGTCACCCTTCCTTTGGGGAGATTTACTATGTTTATCAAACTAGAGAAACCTAACATGCGACTATAACCTTAGGGAAATCTTTGTAAAGGCTACGTAGTGAGACCCTGCTAGGTCACCTTGGTAGTGATCAATGGGGAGGCTAGAACCCCGGGCAGAATGGGAATCACGGCTTGTGGGTAAAGTGTGCGACCTCTGCAGAGTGTTAGAAGCTGGTATATCAGTCGTGCTCACGGTTATGAGTAGTCTTGGGATCCTCTTTGATTAGAAGAACTTTGATTACTTTTATGATGATGATTAGCAATGATGGTTATAGTTTTGATCTCTGGTATTTCCTCTTGGAGCGAGTACTCCTGGGTAATTGAAAGGGAAATGTGCCTTTGGGCCATTTCTAAGTATTTTGGTGATTGAGTGCCAACACAAGTGCTTAAATGTGAATCTATGCCCATGGATGAACAAAGTGCAAATCACAAGTAAAGGTATGTTTCTAAGCCTTAGTACATTGGTTTTGTGTACTAATATACTTGTCTAAGTGTTAGAAACAGAGAGAAGAAGAAAAGGAGAAAGTTGGCTGTGTACAGCCAACAGGCTGTTTCGGTCTGGGGCACCGGACTGTCCGGTGGTGCACCGGACAGTGTCCGGTGCGCCAGGCTGCCTCGAACTAAAGACGCCACTCTCGGGAATTTGCCGACGGCGTACGGCTAAAATTCACCGGACTGTCCGGTGTGCACCGGACTGTCCGGTGAGCCAACGGTCGGCCGAGCCAACGGTCGGCCGCGGAATCTGCGCGCGACACGTGGTCTGGCCAACGGTCAGAAGGAGGCACCGGACTGTCCGGTGTGCACCGGACTGTCCGGTGCGCCAGATCTGCAACGGTCGGCAACGGTCGACTGCGCCTGTTAAGGAAAGAAATCGGGCACCGGACAGTGTCCGGTGTGCACCGGACTGTCCGGTGCGCCCGACGACAGAAGGCAAAGATGGCCTTCCAGATTTATTCTCAACGGCTCCTAGCTGCCTTGGGGCTATAAAAGGGACCCCTAGGCGCATGGAGGAAAATAACCAAGCATTCCTTGAGCACTCTTGATCACTCACACATCAATCTTGCGCACTTGTTTGACATTCTAGTGATTTGAGCTCCGTTCTAGTGTGCTAGTCTCTTGAGCTCAAGTCTGGGTCTTGTGTGTGCGTATTCGCTGTGATCTTTGTGTCGTGTGTGAGTTGCTAATCCCTCCCTTGCTCTGTGATTCTCTGTGAACATCTTTTGTAAGGGCGAGAGGCTCCAAGTTGTGGAGATTCCTCGCAAACGGGATTGAAGAAAGAAAAGCAAGAACACCGTGGTATTCAAGTTGATCATTGGATCACTTTAGAGGAGTTGAGTGCAACTCTCGTCCGTTGGGACGCCACAACGTGGAGTAGGCAAGTTTTGTACTTGGCCGAACCACGGGATAACCACTGTGTCATCTCTGGGATTGAATTCTTGTGGTTATTGTGTTTTGACTCCTCTCTAGCCACTTGGCATAAACTGTGCTAACGCTTAATCAAAGTTTTGTGGCTACAAGTTTAAGTTTTTACAGGATCACCTATTCACCCCCCCCCTCTAGGTGCTCTCAATTGGTATCGGAGCCGTTCTCTTCAAGAAAGGGACTAACCGCCCGAAGAGATGGATCCTAAGGGGAAGGGAATCGTGATCAACGACAAGGAGAAGGAGTCCTTCGTCAACGAGCCCAAAGATGACAAGCCTACCGACTCCGGCTCGGGCCATAGACGGAAGGAAGGGAAGAAGAAGAAGACAAGGCGCATCAAGGAGATCGTCTACTACGACGACAGCGACGAATCTTCCTCTTCCCTAAAGGACAACGACTACGAGCAAAGGAAACCGGTTAATTCTAACTTTTCTTTTGACTACTCTCGTATTCCGCAAAGTTCAAATTCACATTTGCTTTCCATTCCACTCGGCAAGCCCCCACACTTTGATGGGGAGGACTACGGATTTTGGAGCCACAAAATGCGTAGTCACCTATTCTCTCTCCATCCTAGTATATGGGAGATTGTAGATAGTGGAATGCATTTTAATAGTTCGGATAGTCCTATATTCATTAATGAGCAAATCCATAAGAATGCACAAGCTACTACTGTTCTTCTAGCTTCATTGTGCAGGGATGAATATAACAAAGTGAGTGGCTTGGATAACGCCAAGCAAATCTGGGATACCCTCAAGATCTCTCATGAGGGAAATGACGCTACCTTGCTCACCAAAATGGAGTTGGTGGAGGGCGAGCTTGGACGGTTCGCGATGATAAGGGGCGAGGAGCCAACTCAAACATACAACCGGCTCAAGACCCTTATCAACAAAATAAGGAGCTACGGAAGCACGCGATGGACGGACCACGACGTCGTCCGACTAATGCTAAGGTCCTTTACCGTTCTTGATCCTCATTTGGTGAATAATATTCGTGAGAATCCCAGGTACACCAAAATGTCGCCCGAAGAAGTCTTAGGAAAATTCGTCAGCGGGCGAATGATGATCAAGGAGGCAAGGTACGTGGACGACGCCTTGAATGGACCGATCAACGAACCACAACCTTTTGCTCTCAAAGCAACAAGAAGCAAGGAGGCGCTACCTAGCAAGGTGGCACAAATTGAGGCGGCCGGACTTAATGATGAAGAGATGGCTCTCATCATTAAACGCTTCAAGACCGTACTAAAGGGTCACAAGGGGCAGCCAAGCAAGACCAAGACAAAGGGGAAGCGCTCATGCTTCAAGTGCGGTAAGATTGGTCATTTTATCGCTAACTGCCCCGATAATGATAGTGACCAGGAACAGGAAAATAAGAGGGAAAAGAAGAAGAATTACAAGAAGGCAAAGGGCGAGGCGCATCTAGGCAAGGAGTGGGACTCGGATTGCTCCTCTTCCGACTCCGACAATGAAGGACTCGCCGCCACCGCCTTCAACAAATCAACCCTCTTCCCAAACGAGCGTCACACATGCCTTATGGCAAGGGAGAAGAAGGTATGTACTCGCAACTCTACCTATGCTTCTTCAAGTGAGGACGAATCTAGTGATGAGGATGAAGTAGATTATTCATGTTTGTTCAAGGGCTTAGATAGATCTAAGATAGACAAAATTAATGAATTAATTGATGCCTTGAATGAAAAGAATATACTTTTAGAAAAGCAAGAGGATTTGTTGTATGAAGAACATGATAAGTTTGTAGAGGCTCAAAAATCCCTTGCATTAGAAATTAAGAGGAATGAAATGCTTACTTATGAAGTGTCAACATGCCATGATTCTATTTCTAACTTAAAGAGCATAAACGGTGATTTAAATGCTAAACTAGTAGAAGCAAATAAATCCAACTCTTGTGTTGAACATGTTGAAATTTGCACTAGGTGTAAGGATGTTGATATTAATGCTTGTAGTGAACACTTAGTTTCCATTTCAAGATTGAATGATGAATTAGCTAGTCTTAATGCCCAACTTAAGACTAGCAAGAGTGAATTTGAAAAACTAAAATTTGCAAGGGATGCCTACACTATTGGTAGACATCCCTCAATTAAGGATGGGCTTGGCTTCAAGAGGGAAGCCAAGAACCTAACAAGCCATAAGACTCCTATCTCCACCAAGGAGAAAGGGAAGGCTCCTATGGCTAATAGTGTTAAGAAGAATCATGCTTTCATGTACTATGATAGGAGATACTCTAGGAATGCTTTTAGAGGTAATGATGTTTTTGATTCACATGCTTATGACTCTTATGCTATGACTGCTTCTAGTTCTCATGTTATGCATGGTAGAAATGTGTTTAGAAGAAATGTTGTTCACCAACTGCCTAGGAGAAATATAGTTCATACTGCTCCTAGGAAAGTTGTAAATGAACCTTCCGAAATTTATTGTGCTTTAAATGCTTCCTTTGCTATTTGTAGAAAGGATAAGAAAATTGTTGCTAGGAAGTTAGGGGCGAAATGCAAGGGAGACAAAACTTGCATTTGGGTCCCTAAAGATATTTGTGCTAACCTTGTAGGACCCAACATGAGTTGGGTACCTAAAACCCAAGCCTAAATTTGCCTTGCAGGTTTATGCATCCGGGGGTTCAAGCTGGATTATCGACAGCGGATGCACAAACCATATGACGGGGGAGAAGAAGATGTTCACCTCCTACGTCAAAAATAAGGATTCCCAAGATTCAATTGTATTCGGTGATGGGAATCAAGGCAAGGTAAAAGGGTTAGGTAAAATTGCAATTTCAAATGAGCACTCAATTTCTAATGTGTTTTTAGTTGAGTCTCTGGGATATAACTTACTATCTGTTAGTCAATTATGCAACATGGGGTATAACTGTCTATTTACAAATGTAGATGTGTCTGTCTTTAGAAGAAGTGACGGTTCACTAGCTTTTAAGGGTGTATTAGACGACAAACTTTATTTAGTTGATTTTGCAAAAGAAGAGGCCGGTCTAGATGCATGCTTAATAGCTAAGACTAGCATGGGCTGGCTGTGGCATCGCCGCTTAGCACATGTGGGGATGAAGAACCTTCACAAGCTTCTAAAGGGAGAACACGTGATAGGTTTGACTAACGTGCAATTCGAAAAGGATAGACCTTGTGCAGCTTGTCAAGCAGGAAAACAAGTGGGAGGAGCGCATCACAGCAAGAATGTGATGACCACCTCAAGACCCCTGGAGCTGCTGCATATGGACCTCTTCGGACCCGTCGCCTATCTGAGCATAGGAGGGAGTAAGTATGGTCTAGTTATTGTAGATGATTTTTCCCGCTTCACTTGGGTGTTCTTTTTGCAGGATAAGTCTGAAACCCAAGGGACCCTCAAGCGCTTCCTCAGGAGGGCTCAAAATGAGTTTGAGCTCAAGGTGAAGAAGATAAGGAGCGACAACGGGTCCGAGTTCAAGAACCTTCAAGTGGAGGAATTCCTTGAGGAGGAAGGGATCAAGCACGAGTTCTCCGCTCCCTACACACCACAGCAAAATGGTGTGGTAGAGAGGAAGAACAGGACGCTCATCGATATGGCGAGGACGATGCTAGGAGAGTTCAAGATCCCCGAGTGCTTTTGGACGGAAGCCGTGAACACGGCTTGCCATGCCATCAACAGGGTCTATCTTCACCGCCTCCTCAAGAAGACTTCGTATGAGCTACTAACCGGTAACAAACCCAATGTGTCTTACTTTCGTGTTTTTGGGAGCAAGTGCTACATTCTAGTGAAGAAAGGTAGAAATTCTAAGTTTGCTCCCAAAGCAGTAGAAGGGTTTTTATTAGGTTATGACTCAAATACAAAGGCGTATAGAGTCTTCAACAAATCATCGGGTTTGGTTGAAGTCTCTAGCGATGTTGTATTTGATGAGACTAATGGCTCTCCAAGAGAGCAAGTTCTTGATTGTGATGATGTAGATGAAGAAGATGTTCCAACGGCCGCTATGCGCACTATGGCGATTGGTGATGTGCGACCACAGGAACACTTGGAGCGAGATCAACCTTCTTCCTCAACTATGGTGCATCCCCCAACTCAAGATGACGAACAGGTACCTCAAGTGGAGGCGTGTGATCAAGAGGGAGCACAAGATGATCATGTGATGGAGGAAGAAGCGCAACCGGCACCTCCAACCCAAGTTCGAGCAATGATTCAAAGGGATCATCCCGTCGACCAAATTCTGGGTGACATTAGCAAGGGAGTAACTACTCGGTCTCGATTAGTTAATTTTTGTGAGCATTACTCCTTTGTCTCTTCTATTGAGCCTTTCAGGGTAGAGGAGGCCTTGCTAGATCCGGACTGGGTGTTGGCCATGCAGGAGGAGCTCAACAACTTCAAAAGGAATGAAGTTTGGACACTGGTGCCTCGTCCGAAGCAAAATGTTGTGGGAACCAAGTGGGTGTTCCGCAACAAACAGGACGAGCACGGAGTGGTGACAAGAAACAAGGCTCGACTTGTGGCAAAAGGTTATGCCCAAGTCGCAGGTTTGGATTTCGAGGAGACTTTTGCTCCTGTGGCTAGGCTAGAATCAATTCGTATCTTGCTAGCATATGCCGCTCACCATTCTTTCAGGTTGTACCAAATGGATGTGAAGAGCGCTTTCCTCAACGGGCCAATCAAGGAGGAGGTGTACGTGGAGCAACCCCCTGGCTTCGAGGATGAACGGTACCCCGACCATGTGTGTAAGCTCTCTAAGGCGCTCTATGGACTTAAGCAAGCCCCAAGAGCATGGTATGAATGCCTTAGAGACTTTCTACTTGTTAATGCTTTCAAAGTTGGGAAAGCCGATCCAACTCTTTTTACAAAGACATGTGATGGTGATTTGTTTGTGTGCCAAATTTATGTCGATGACATAATATTTGGTTCTACTAACCAAAAGTCTTGTGAAGAGTTTAGCAGGGTGATGACGCAGAAATTCGAGATGTCGATGATGGGCGAGTTGAACTACTTCCTTGGGTTCCAAGTGAAGCAACTTAAGGAAGGCACCTTCATCTCCCAAACGAAGTACACGCAAGATCTGCTAAAGCGGTTTGGGATGAAGGACGCCAAGCCCGCAAAGACTCCGATGGGAACCGACGGACACACCGACCTCAACAAAGGAGGTAAGTCCGTTGATCAAAAAGCATACCGGTCAATGATAGGGTCGTTACTTTACTTATGTGCTAGTAGACCGGATATTATGCTTAGCGTATGCATGTGTGCTAGATTTCAATCCAATCCTAAGGAATGTCACTTAGTGGCGGTGAAGCGAATCCTTAGATATTTAGTTGCTACGCCTTGCTTCGGGCTCTGGTATCCAAAGGGGTCTACCTTTGACTTGGTTGGATACTCAGATTCCGACTATGCTGGATGCAAGGTCGATAGGAAGAGTACATCGGGGACGTGCCAATTCTTAGGAAGGTCCCTGGTGTCGTGGAACTCTAAGAAACAAACTTCCATTGCCCTATCCACCGCTGAGGCCGAGTACGTTGCCGCAGGACAGTGTTGCGCGCAACTACTTTGGATGAGGCAAACCCTCAGGGACTTTGGCTACAATCTGAGCAAAGTCCCACTCCTATGTGACAATGAGAGTGCTATCCGCATGGCGGAAAATCCTGTTGAGCACAGCCGCACAAAGCACATAGACATCCGGCATCACTTTTTGAGAGACCACCAGCAAAAGGGAGATATCGAAGTGTTTCATGTTAGCACCGAGAACCAGCTAGCCGATATCTTTACCAAGCCTCTAGATGAGAAGACCTTTTGCAGGCTGCGTAGTGAGCTAAATGTCTTAGATTCGCGGAACTTGGATTGAATTGTAGCATACATGTGTTTATGCCTTTGATCATGTTCATTCTGCATTTTGTTGCTTATTGTGGTGCTCAAGTTGTACAAACACTCCCTGGACCTCACAAGTCCGTTGCAAAGTGATGCACATGTTTAGGGGGAGATGTGTTACAACTTGACCCTTTGAGACTAATCATATGCTTGAGTTTGCTTGATTTAGTCTCGAAGGAGAATTGAAAGGGAAAAGGTGGACTTGGACCATGAAAGACTTCCACTGCACTCCGATGAGAGGGTAACTAATTCCAAGTTCATCTAATGAACTCTTATTGCCATTTGCTCTTAATTGGAGATTTTGGTGAGGCAATGGGGTTAAAGGGCCAAAGTTGATCCCGTTTTGGTGCTTGATGCCAAAGGGGGAGAAAATAAAGGCCAAAGCAATAAATGGATCAGCTACCACTTGAGAAATTTTGAAAATAGTAGAATAGAGCTTTTTGTTTTGTCAAAACTCTCTTATTGTCTCATTTATCAAAAGTTGGCTTCTTGTGGGGAGAAGTAGTGATTATGGGAAAAAGGGGGAGTTTTTGAAATCTTTGATTAATCTCTTTTGAAATGACTCTCTTTATGCTTCAACATGTGTGTTTGACTTAGAGATAGAGATTTGAGTTTGATTTGCAAAAACAAACCAAGTGGTGGCAAAGGATGATCCATATATGCCAAAATTGAATAGAACTCAAATTTATTCTATTTGAAGTGATTTTGCACTTGTTCTAGTTGCTTTATGTTGTGTTGGCATAAATCACCAAAAAGGGGGAGATTGAAAGGGAAATGTGCCTTTGGGCCATTTCTAAGTATTTTGGTGATTGAGTGCCAACACAAGTGCTTAAATGTGAATCTATGCCCATGGATGAACAAAGTGCAAATCACAAGTAAAGGTATGTTTCTAAGCCTTAGTACATTGGTTTTGTGTACTAATATACTTGTCTAAGTGTTAGAAACAGAGAGAAGAAGAAAAGGAGAAAGTTGGCTGTGTACAGCCAACAGGCTGTTTCGGTCTGGGGCACCGGACTGTCCGGTGGTGCACCGGACAGTGTCCGGTGCGCCAGGCTGCCTCGAACTAAAGACGCCGCTCTCGGGAATTTGCCGACGGCGTACGGCTAAAATTCACCGGACTGTCCGGTGTGCACCGGACTGTCCGGTGAGCCAACGGTCGGCCGAGCCAACGGTCGGCCGCGGAATCTGCGCGCGACACGTGGTCTGGCCAACGGTCAGAAGGAGGCACCGGACTGTCCGGTGTGCACCAGACTGTCCGGTGCGCCAGATCTGCAACGGTCGGCAACGGTCGACTGCGCCTGTTAAGGAAAGAAATCGGGCACCGGACAGTGTCCGGTGTGCACCGGACTGTCCGGTGCGCCCGACGACGGAAGGCAAAGATGGCCTTCCAGATTTGTTCTCAACGGCTCCTAGCTGCCTTGGGGCTATAAAAGGGACCCCTAGGCGCATGGAGGAAAATAACCAAGCATTCCTTGAGCACTCTTGATCACTCACACATCAATCTTGCGCACTTGTTCGACATTCTAGTGATTTGAGCTCCGTTCTAGTGTGCTAGTCTCTTGAGCTCAAGTCTGGGTCTTGTGTGTGCGTATTCGCTGTGATCTTTGTGTCGTGTGTGAGTTGCTAATCCCTCCCTTGCTCTGTGATTCTCTGTGAACATCTTTTGTAAGGGCGAGAGGCTCCAAGTTGTGGAGATTCCTCGCAAACGGGATTGAAGAAAGAAAAGCAAGAACACCGTGGTATTCAAGTTGATCATTGGATCACTTGAGAGGAGTTGAGTGCAACTCTCGTCCGTTGGGACGCCACAACGTGGAGTAGGCAAGTTTTGTACTTGGCCGAACCACGGGATAACCACTGTGTCATCTCTGGGATTGAATTCTTGTGGTTATTGTGTTTTGACTCCTCTCTAGCCACTTGGCATAAACTGTGCTAACGCTTAATCAAAGTTTTGTGGCTATAAGTTTAAGTTTTTACAGGATCACCTATTCACCCCCCCCCCTCTAGGTGCTCTCAGTAATAACTGGGTTATTACTAAATTTTGGCTCTACTTATAGTAATAAAACTTGACCAACTAAAAGCAACTGCTTAACCTTAACTCCACATACAGCTAGTCCACTTTAGCCAAACGGGACATTTGCTGAGTACGTTGATGTGTACTCACCCTTGCTTTACAAACCACCCCACCCCAAGTTGTCCCCATTGTACTTAGTGCTCAGGAGGTAAAGCTGGCAACATGGAGGAATTTGAGGAGTTCCAGGACTACGACGAGTTCTAGTTTACTTTAGTGGCAAACCCCCAGTCAGCTGCCTGTGTAGGCTTATCTTCTACGTTTCGTTACTCCACACTTTGATGTTAATGTTAAACACTATGAATATGTATTAGACTCAGTGGATGTCTCAGACATCTTGATGTAATTAAAGTACCTTTCCGCTATTTAATTTGAGCATTGTGTGATGATGTCCAATTATGTAATCGTTGTGTACGTGAGTTCTGATCCTGGCACGTACATGGTTCACATTCGGTTTACCTTCCAAAACCGGGTGTGACATTATACTTTATGGAAAGCTTAGAAAATTATCTACAACTGTTGTATTTACGTGATTTCCAGAAAACATAAGTATGAAGGAGTTATATGTATTGGAAGTAAATATGTTTGTGATCCTGAAATTTCTAACCATTTTGTATTTTGAGGTCAATATCTCCCACTTCGTTTATCTAAAAGAAGTGTTCCATGTATCTAAAAGAAAGAGAAAAAAGGATACCTGCAATTGTCGTGTTGTGATTTTTTTGTGTTTAAGGCTGCTAAATTTGTCAGAGTCTGTTGAAATTAGAGCAAAAAATCTGTGGCAGACTGACAAGAAATTTTTGATACTCGTGTTTTGTATCTTGTATTTGCGACACTTTTGTGGGAAAAAGAGAATATAAAAGGCAAGTGCAAAAAAATCTGCATAAAACAAAAAATAAAAAACCAGAATTGCTCGTATCCATTGTGTATTTTGTGTTTTAGATATGTGATTTGCTTGCTTAAACTACTTCTATGAACAATATTTATCTGTGAACCTCTACGGTTGTTTTGCTTCTAGCTTGTTCCTTTGCTGTACCTAGATCTTGGTTACCTCCTTTGTGTCTTCCTCCAGCTGTTCTAATACACTTTTGTAGCATCCCGGTTTTTGGCTCCAAGGTTAGAAACCCTAAACTTCTTAACCCCTCCTTATTTTTCTTAAAGCCTAAGCATCATAAGCATTTTATTTCTCATATGCATAAACCATGTTTGCTAGTAGCACTTCACATATGTAGTCACACCTAGCATCTCATTTTTGCACCTAGAAAAATCTCTTATAAATATATATATATATATTGATTTTGAAAGCTCTCTTGTGAGTTTTGGTGTTTGGATGACAACTCAATTAAAGGACTAACAAGTATGCTAAGTGTTGAACAGGTGCTTAATGTAAAGCTAACAGGGTTCAACACAAGTGAACAAGTGTGATGGTCCAAGGACTAGATGATGGATAGATAACGGGCATCACAAGTAAGATGGACATTGCATAAAGTGAGACTCGGGTGCGTAGCTCGGAAACAACTGATCAAACCAAGGATGGAGGCAAGAAGAGCTTCGAGGTACCAAGTGCACGGGAGAAGGTCAAAGAGGCTGAGGAACCCAAAGCCAAGGGTGAAGAAGAAGACTTGCAAAGTCAAGGGTGATCAAGTTGAGAAGAGCTATGGCACATCAAGGATCACTACATAAGGACATGACTTACAACCAATGAGGTAACAGCTATGGTTATGTGGTGTAAGTCACAAGGCTCAAGATCAAGCTCTAAGAAGTGAACAAGGTCACTAGAAGGAGAACAAATGTCAAAGCCAGGACTGGAAGCAGCCCAAAAGAGCTAAGTGCACCTTGACCTTTAGTTTGGGTTGTTCCCATGTTTGGAGATGCTCTATGTGACCTTCGCAGGATGTTGGAGCTCAGAAACGTTAATATAGATCAAGGCACGCTGACTTGATGATTTATGAGTCCAACATCAAAGCTCAAAGCATGTCAAATGCTAAAGAAGTGAAAGTCAAGAGAAGGTATGTTTCTAGACTTAGTACATTGGCTTTTATGTTCTAATGTATCTGTCTAAGTGTTAGAAACAGAGAAAGAAGAAAAGAAAAGAAATGCAAAAGGCTTGGCTGTGTACAGCCAAGACTCAGCTCAGTCTGGCACACCGGACTGTCCGGTGGTGCACCGGACAGTGTCCGGTGCGCCAGGCTGAACTCCGGTGAACTGCCTGCTCTCGGGAGAAGTCTGGCGACGATCGGCTATAATTCACCGGACTGTCCGGTGTGCACTGGACTGTCCGGTGAGCCAACGGTCGGCTGGGCCAACGGTCGGCCGCGAAATCCGCGCGTGACGCGTGGCCGAGCCAACGGTCATATGGGGGCACCGGACTGTCCGGTGTGCACCGGACAGTGTCCGGTGCGCCAACGGCTCCAAGACAGCAACGGTCGACTGCGCCAATTTGGGAAGGAAATCGGGCACCGGACAGTGTCCGGTGGTGCACCGGACTGTCCGGTGCACCAACCGACAGAAAGCTGATATTGCCTTCCAAATGATGTCCAACGGCTCCTAGGCCCCTTGCGTCTATAAAAGGGACTCCTAGGCGCCTCCAAGAGAAGGTACAGTGCAGCCAACAAGTGTAGACATCACTCTGATCAATACTCACCCTCCCTCTCGTGTGTATCTCTCTAGTTTGTGTAGAAGGCAAAGCTATAAGCCTTTAGAGAGTGGAGAAGTGCTGCTAAGAGCTAGAGCAAGGTCTTGAGTGTATCGTTACTCTGCCGGTGTGCTGCCAAGAAGATTGTAAGCAACCGCGACGTTGTTGTAACCCAACTCAACATAGTGGAAGGCTCTATCTGTCATATTGACAGATCTGAGCAAACGGAGGAAGGAGTTGAAATAGACTCCAAGCCCAGGTGTGGCTAACTCCAACGAGGACTAGGCAAGCTTTTCAAGCTTGGCCGAACCTCGGGATAAATCCTTGCGTCTGCGTGCTCTGTTCTGTATTGTGTTATGACTCTCTGTCTTACTCGCTTTTATATCTGCACTTCACTGCTTACTTGTGGTACTAGCTTTCCTTGAAGTGCAGGATATTCACAAGACAGGAACTTCAATTCCGCTGCAACCTACTCGAAGGGTTCTTCACTCCACTGCGATCCTGTCTTCGAGTAGAGTAAGATTTAAGTTTTAAAGTGATAATTTTATTCGCCTATTCACCCCCCCTCTAGGCGACATCCAGATCCTGTTCCCGGGCCAAAGGGAACTTTCAATTGGTATCAGAGCTAGGCCTCTCCAGTGTGGGCTTAGCCGTCCGGAGATGACAATGTCGTCACAAGAGGTAACTGTAGAACTTCTTTTAGTCGATGGTTCTAATTACAAGTCTTGGTCTGTCTCTATTTATAATGCTTTCATGAGTGTTGATCCTGATTTGAGACAGGTCTTTAGTAGAAGTATTTTTCCCTCTAATGTTAGTAAAAATCCTTCAAATGATGAACTAAGATGTCTATCTCTAAATCACCATGCTTGCAACATCTTAGTTGATTCTCTTTCTAGAGGCGCTTATTTTGCCATCATGAGCAGTGATAGTGATCTATTTGTTGATGCTCATGATTTATGGAATAGAATCAAAGAAAAATATTCTGTGGCAAACTGTGATGCTCCTACTCCCTACAATACTTGTGATACTAACCATTCAAAGGGAGAAGAACAAGAACGATGGCACCCAAACGATGAATCCACCTCGTCGACAGGTTTGTTCTCCACTAGTGATAAATGTTTTATTGCTAACAATGACGGTGGAGACAAAAGCCATGATGAGGAGGAATATGAGGATGATAGCGAGGATGAATCTTCATCATCACAAGGTACATTTTCCTATATTGCTTCCACTGACATTAATGACAGGGAAAATGAGACCGATGATATGGAAGAAGAGGAGATTCACCGTTTCTACAACCATCTCAACAAAGCAGACAAAGCTCTCCTGGTTAAGTTGTTGAGAAGGAACAAGGAACAAGGCGAGACGCTTCTTAGGCTAGATGAGACTCTCATCAAAACCAATGATAGCCTGGAGAAGATGACCAAAGAACATGAGGAGCTAAAATACTCTCATGGGAATTTGGTCCAACGATATGAATCGATTTTAATTGAGCAAAGAAATAATCATGATGTATTATCTAATGCTGCTCAACTTAAAATTGAAAATTCTATGCTTAGGAATAAAGTAGAATTGTTGAGTCATGATAACCTTGCTCTGACTCAAAAATATGACTTATTGTCTTGTTATCATGATAATCTCTTGGATAGGCATATCATGCTTGAAGTTGCTCATGAGGTCGTAATTACGAACTTAAATTCATGTGAACTTCATTCTTGCACAAGTACACATTCAGATATTTCATCACCATGTGCTAACCCCTGCTGGTCAAAAGAAAGCCAATGTTTGAATAAGCATCAAGCTGCAGGGTCACAAAAGAAATTGTGTAGGAACAAGAAGCAAATACAACTAAGGAGAAGACACATTGCTCAACTCTCTCAAGATATCCACGGGCGCGTGGTGAAGAAGCTTGAGAAAGGAAAAACTGCAGCAAGTGTCAAGCTCAATAAGAAGAATGTTCCTAAAAATGAAGAAATCAACATGAGCTTGGAAAAAGGTAAAGATTCAATTAATCATGTTGTTTGCACTGACCTTTTCTCTATGTCATCTAAGAACAAAAAGAGAAAAGGGAAAAGGAGGTGTTTTAAGTGCAACAAGTCAGGACACCTCATCGCATCGTGTCCATACACCAACAAAGGTGAAGGGATAAGGAGATGCTTCGGATGCAATGACAAGAACCACACAATCACTTCTTGTCCTCTACTGTGTGGTGAGCAGGGTCATCTATCGAAGGTATGTAATAAAGGTGAGGTCTCTAAGCAAGTAAATTTGTCTCAATCTCATTCGCTTAGGAGACCCAAATCATACACCTGTGCTAGATCTATAACGAGATCACCTAGAACTAGCATAAAGGCTATTTGGGTACCAAAGGCACATTTAGATGATCATTATGGACCCATCCCGAGGTGGGTACCAAACTGTGCTAACTAGACCATGCAGGTACCTTAAGATGAACTGGAGACCATGGGAGAGCTTAAGACTGTTATCTCAAACTCTATGCTTAAGCTTTTAATTATTTTGGTGTTTATTCATTGACCCAAGGATGAATTATTGTAAGACACTAATCCCATGTTCATCTCAAGTAAAAAGTGGAATAGGTCCTTAATCATTATTGGTAAATTGGTGCTCTCATGGCCATACTGGTAAAAGGCAAAGATATGGAAAATGGAACTGTGCAATTTTATTGAATATCTTGAAGTTCCACTGATTGTGATCATAGTTGTGTTCTTGCATTTCAATTAGTATCTTGGCTTAGGTGATTTATGCCTTTAAAATGTTGTTTCTTTTGGTGCACCTAAGAAACCTTCTTAATTATGGCATGCTTAGACATTACGCTTTATATGCATGATTGTGTTGTTCTTCAATTGGTACATGTGGTACAATGATTGTCATGTATGAAGCATGTCTAGATTGCTTGTAAAATGTAATACTACTTAAGGCATGCATTGTTGGATTAAGTCAATCTTTCACTTGATATTCAAATTGGTATCTTTGTGTGATGAAAGTGATAGAGTATGCCTTGACCAAGGTATGTTGTGATCCCCTCTAGTTATGAAAAGCTAGAATGTGCCAAGTACAAGTCATTCAAATACTTGATGCACAAGTTTAGGGGGAGCACACATAACTTGTGTCTTTTGAGACTAATTGTTTCTTGAGTGATCTTGTATAGTCTCTAGGTGGATAAGAGAAGATGAGCAAGAAATGGAGCAATCAGGACCTGGGTACCTCTGTAAGTCAAGAAATTGCATATTGTTAGATTGCTCATGCTCTATAAAATTTGGTGATACTACATCCTTAAATATAATGAGGCTATGATAATAAATGATCTCGAAATTGGTATCTTTCAATTGGTAGCCATGGTAGTTTGCTTTAATTGACATCTCTTGATAAT
Source organism: Zea mays (assembly GCF_902167145.1). Classification (NCBI taxonomy): domain Eukaryota; kingdom Viridiplantae; phylum Streptophyta; class Magnoliopsida; order Poales; family Poaceae; genus Zea; species Zea mays. The sequence goes on along the minus strand of NC_050100.1, from coordinate 23,000,293 downwards.
CATTAGAATAGAAGTTTCTTCTTGTGCCCAATACTATAACTTGTTCTAAGTTTGGTGTCTTAGCAACAAGAAAAGGTTAGGATAAAGAATCAGGCACAAGTGTGGAGAAGCTCTCGAGAGATTAAATACTTTCAAGATGGGAAGTACACTACAACATGGTAAAGGTACAAAAGGAAGTATTAATCTTTTTGCGTATTTGTATCTTACTTAAATGTTGGTAGTGCATATGCTCAATAAGTAAGAGGGAGTTTTGATACTGTGTATCTCCTCCTTAACACCCTGCTGTCCCTTGACATCATCCTATGTTCTTGCTTGAAATATGGTTTTGGTGTTTGATGTCAAAGGGGGAGAATTTGTGCATTAAAGCTTATCTCAACCTGAGAGGAAAGCTTATCCTAAGGAGTGATGTGTTAGTTTGAGCATTGTTAGTGTGTTATTGTTGTGTTATTGACAATTCTTATCATATGCTTCTTGCAGTATTATATGGACTAGTGCTTCCGCTGCTATGAATTAATTGGCATCTATAGTGTAATAGATATTCATGTGTATAATGGTGCATGTGGTTAATGGATTAATGGTGCTTTATAGTAGGTATTGCTTTAAATTGGTATCTGGTATCTTAATGGTGAATAGTGGTAGGTTGATATTCCTGTGATATATCCTCTCATTTGATTGGTGTTTAACTCTGATTCTGTGCATTTGTGTGTTATAGCATCATGGTTTGATCTTTGACACAATGCATTCCAAAAGGTGCTAAGGTGTAGAAATGCTTCGTATTGCCTAAGTATGTGCATATTGGCATGTAAGGCCAAAATTATGATTTTGAAGTAAGCACATATTTAGGGGGAGCATTCTATAAACTTAGAAGTCAAAGTTTGTGCTTTAAATCTTATTCTTATGTAAGCTTTAATTGTGTTGCCATCAATCACCAAAAAGGGGGAGTTTGAAAGCTCTCTTGTGAGTTTTGGTGTTTGGATGACAACTCAATTAAAGGACTAACAAGTATGCTAAGTGTTGAACAGGTGCTTAATGTAAAGCTAACAGGGTTCAACACAAGTGAACAAGTGTGATGGTCCAAGGACTAGATGATGGATAGATAACAGGCATCACAAGTAAGATGGACATTGCATAAAGTGAGACTCGGGTGCGTAGCTCGGAAACAACTGATCAAACCAAGGATGGAGGCAAGAAGAGCTTCGAGGTACCAAGTGCACGGGAGAAGGTCAAAGAGGCTGAGGAACCCAAAGCCAAGGGTGAAGAAGAAGACTTGCAAAGTCAAGGGTGATCAAGTTGAGAAGAGCTATGGCACATCAAGGATCACTACATAAGGACATGACTTACAACCAATGAGGTAACAGCTATGGTTATGTGGTGTAAGTCACAAGGCTCAAGATCAAGCTCTAAGAAGTGAACAAGGTCACTAGAAGGAGAACAAATGTCAAAGCCAGGACTGGAAGCAGCCCAAAAGAGCTAAGTGCACCTTGACCTTTAGTTTGGGTTGTTCCCATGTTTGGAGATGCTCTATGTGACCTTCGCAGGATGTTGGAGCTCAGAAACGTTAATATAGATCAAGGCACGCTGACTTGATGATTTATGAGTCCAACATCAAAGCTCAAAGCATGTCAAATGCTAAAGAAGTGAAAGTCAAGAGAAGGTATGTTTCTAGACTTAGTACATTGGCTTTTATGTTCTAATGTATCTGTCTAAGTGTTAGAAACAGAGAAAGAAGAAAAGAAAAGAAATGCAAAAGGCTTGGCTGTGTACAGCCAAGACTCAGCTCAGTCTGGCACACCGGATTGTCCGGTGGTGCACCGGACAGTGTCCGGTGCGCCAGGCTGAACTCCGGTGAACTGCCTGCTCTCGGGAGAAGTCTGGCGACGATCGGCTATAATTCACCGGACTGTCCGGTGTGCACCGGACTGTCCGGTGAGCCAACGGTCGGCTGGGCCAACGGTCGGCCGCAAAATCCGCGCGTGACGCGTGGCCGAGCCAACGGTCATATGGGGGCACCGGACTGTCCGGTGTGCACCGGACAGTGTCCGGTGCGCCAACGGCTCCAAGACAGCAACGGTCGACTGCGCCAATTTGGGAAGGAAATCGGGCACCGGACAGTGTCCGGTGGTGCACCGGACTGTCCGGTGCACCAACCGACAGAAAGCTGATATTGCCTTCCAAATGAAGTCCAACGGCTCCTAGGCCCCTTGGGTCTATAAAAGGGACTCCTAGGCGCCTCCAAGAGAAGGTACAGTGCAGCCAACAAGTGTAGACATCACTCTGGTCAATACTCACCCTCCCTCTCGTGTGTATCTCTCTAGTTTGTGTAGAAGGCAAAGCTATAAGCCTTTAGAGAGTGGAGAAGTGCTGCTAAGAGCTAGAGCAAGGTCTTGAGTGTATCGTTACTCTGCCGGTGTGCTGCCAAGAAGATTGTAAGCAGCCGCGACGTTGTTGTAACCCAACTCAACATAGTGGAAGGCTCTATCTGTCATATTGACAGATCTGAGCAAACGGAGGAAGGAGTTGAAATAGACTCCAAGCCCAGGTGTGGCTAACTCCAACGAGGACTAGGCAAGCTTTTGAGGCTTGGCCGAACCTCGGGATAAATCCTTGCGTCTGCGTGCTCTGTTCTGTATTGTGTTCTGACTCTCTGTCTTACTCGCTTTTATATCTGCACTTCACTGCTTACTTGTGGTACTAGCTTTCCTTGAAGTGCAGGATATTCACAAGACAGGAACTTCAATTCCGCTGCAACCTACTCGAAGGGTTCTTCACTCCACTGCGATCCTGTCTTCGAGTAGAGTAAGATTTAAGTTTTAAAGTGATAATTTTATTCGCCTATTCACCCCCCCTCTAGGCGACATCCAGATCCTGTTCCTGGGCCAAAGGGAACTTTCAGATTTACATAAAGAAGAAAAGAAATTAAGGAAAGAAAAGAAAAAGAGAAAAAGGAAAACCCTCCACCCGGCTGGGCCGATTTTGGCCCACGCCCATAGCCCCCTCTCCCACGCACCGCGCTTCCCCTCGCCCACGGCCCATCACCGTGCGCCACGCCTGCCCGCGCCCGCGCTCGCTCTCTCTCTCTCTGACACTCGCCCCCCTCGCCAGCGTCGCGTCGCATCCCCGTGCCCGCACGTCCACTCTTCCTCTGCCAAGGGGGTCCCGGCTGTCAGCCCCATCTTCCTCACCCGTGCACGGCATCGACACGATCACCGCCGGTCGCCGTCCTTCCCACGCCCCGCCATTACTTCTGCACCAGTGAAGTTAGGCACCGTTTCATCCCCCGCCAACTGTGCTCGCACCCTCACACGGCACCTCCCCGAGCCATCCTGTCCCCGCTGCTGTGCGCGATTACCGGCGTGAGCCCACCTCAGCCGCTCCCCTCCCTCGAGCGCCTATAAAAAGGCCTCCCCAAGCTCCCTTTCTCCATGCACCGGCCTCGGCTACTCTCCCTCCCCCTCCCCTGGGCTCAACCGAGCTAGCGTCGCTACTTCCCTTCGCTCTGGTGAGCTCTCCCTCTCCCCTCTCCAGTAGCCTAGTGTCAAATTAAGCTAGCTCACTAACTTCACCACATCACCACGAACATAGAACATTGCATTCCACCCCCTATCACACCCCAAGGCCTCGCCGGCAACCTCACCGTCGTGAGAGCTCCACCACTTCGCCGTGGTCAGCCTCTTCTAGACCACCACCACTGGTGAAATCCACCCCACCACCGTGACCACCTACCCCTGCCCGTGCTAACCCACCGCCCTGACCACCAGGAATCGGGCCACCGGCGGGGAACCACCGTCGAACCCGCCAGCAACCGATTTTCCTCCCCGGTCGGACGGTTCGGCCCTCCTGACGCCGTCTTCTCCTCCCTCTCGCTGACACGTGGACCCATTCTCACGATGCCATCCCCGTGCCCCATCTATGGGTCATGTTGGGCCGGCTCGTCCGCGTGGCCGCACGCGCCCGCTTCCGGCTTGGGCTGAAATCCCCCCGACCCGTTTAATCGAGAATCATTTATCGTTTTCCTTTTCCCTTTTCCTTACCTCTTTTTCACACATATTTTTATATGTTGATATTTTATGCACCAAAAATGATCCAAACACTTTATAAGTCACAAAAAATGATGATTAGGAACTTGAACACTTTACTTAGCAAGCAATGTTTGATGTATTGTTTATTGCCTATTTTTGCAAGACGAAGAAGGGTTCGACTTTCTGGAACCCATAGCTCCGAAAGAAGGGAAGGAGCCCGACCTCCTGGAAATAGAACTTTCGTGCCAAGAGAGCTTCGACGAAGGCAAGTTCATTCTACCCTTGATGCATAAATTACCTATTCTTTCTACCACTACCTAAGTCGAGATATGTGATAGTTTTTATGCATTGTGAGTCGAGTGATAACTTGCATTAAAGAATACCTTTTTGCTACAAAAAATGTGGGCTAGGGTAATGGTTTCAAGAGAAAATGTTTTTCAAAATGTGTATGATGGAGGGTTATTACCCTTATAACCATTTGAGTGGGATGATCAGAGACTCCCTAGTTTAGGAGGGCCTTAAAGTGATGGCTCAGTCGGGTTAGGTGTGAGCCTGAAGGATTGTCCCCCTCGTCTAAGGACTGATTTTTCATCCTTCACTACCTGTACTCATGACAAGTACAACCACTCGAGACTGTATGGGCAGTCACTCGATCTAAACTTGCACGGTTTGAACCCAGGATTATGGCGACTAGGGAGCACCGGGAGGATGAGGAGGGGGAATGCTTTTGTCCTGGTTTGGGCATGGAGGTGGCCTTGTTCCTTCCGGTATAATCGCTAAGGTAAGGTCGTGCAAGGAAGGAAAGAGCTTCGGTGTCGGATCTCATGGCAGTGAGATCGCAGAGCCGAACTAGTGGGTAAAGTGTACACCTCTGCGCAGAGTTTGAAACCTATTTGAATAGTCTGTGTCCACTGGTATAGACGAGTCTGGTGTGGTATGACAATTAGTATTTTTATCTTAAGAAAAGGGGAAATGCATGAGTATTTTTGAAAATAAAGATGAGGCCACGGGAGCGGGAAGCTCAGTGGTGGTTGAATATGAAAAAGTGCTACTTCATTCTTTTTTGGGTGAAAACATTAAGTATCGCCTTTCTAAAAAAAGAGTGACTACAACTCCACCATATCAAGCATGTACTACATAGGTCCCTCTCTCTTTATGGGTTAGGATGGGCTTGCGGAATACGTAAGTATTCACCCAACTTTATATATGTTTTTCAGCTACCAAAGACTTCCTTTCTGCTACGTTCGACTAAAAAGGGGTTTGTGTCTGCACCCAGTATGCATGTGGCTCGAGCTGGTTTTCTCCCGCTCCGCTATTATCCCAAGCTCACTAGAGCTTGCCTTTGTTATTGTAATAACTATTTTGTAAGACTCTGTACTATCTGATGAAATGAATGTGTTTACTAGCGTCCTGGGATTAGTAATTGTATCACTTTTGAGTCCCAAAGGATCGGGACACTTCAACTTTCTAGGCCAATAGCTAGGATGAGTACTTCGGACACTTATTCGGCATTGCTATTTGTTACTGACTTGTGTGCCATATATATATAATATATAGTGAGCCTTCCCAAAGCTCCATCTTTCTCTCGAGCAGAACAAGTACTCATTTATAATCACACCAACGTTTTTTGGGCTGCCACACCGGCTACCGTTTGCCACATGCATTGCTGTTAAGAACCTTGTAAGAATGGGGGTAAAGCACTTCATAACTTGTGTTCCACCACTACCCTTGAGAGTAGTTGTAGAGTTCACACCTTTTGTTTGTTGTCTTTGTTTCTGTTTTGTAATAACAATGACATGAACATTCCACCTAGAGCTCCACGACATGATGAGAGCTATGTGTAATGCATTCAACATGAACACTAAAATTTTGAAGAGTGTTTTAGGACTTGATGAACATGGATACGATGGAGATTTGTCTACCACAACCTACAACTTCTTCTGTACGTGATTCTATTCTTTCTTTTCCGTCTTACGATGGTATAGATGCTGAAAAATATATTGAGTGGGAAACTAAGATAGATTGCCATTTTGCAAAATAATTTATGTGTGAATAGAAAAAAGATTAAAAAGGCAACTAGTGTTTTGACCCATTCTGCATTATCTTGGTGGTAGTCCTTAAGTCCATCTAATAAACCACAAACTTGGAAAGATCTAAAAAATCTTATGTGAGGATTTTTTTATTAATACACCTCCTGTATTAAATTTATCTGATGAGGTGCATCATCTAGTGGATCATGCTATTGTTATTCCTCTTGCTGTGACTAACCTTTTGCAGGATCATATACAAAAGCGAGATGATAATGTCAAATAAAATGAGGTGCTCATAGCCTCATCAGAAAGTTTAGACCCATCCATTAATAATTCATCAGGTATTCCTTTTGCTAGTGAGAGTAAAGGTAATGCTCATGGTGAGACTTCTCTTGATGTATTAAAAATTTCTACTAATCATCAACATATTCCTTGTGTTAATTGTGTGATGATGCTTTTGTTGTTTTTGTTCCACAACTTATGAAAGAAATTGATTTTGTTGCTTCTGATCCTATTAATTATGCTGAATTTGGAACTTTTGATCCTATAACTAGTGTGCATGATGAGATGAAATTGTTGCCTTCTTTAAATACTTTGAGTTATTTTGAATTTGATGTTCTATGTAATCTAAATAATTTAGAGGAGAAACTTTCTTTTCGTGCTGATTTGCCTTGTTATCTAAACATACATATCATGCTATTGAAAAATATACTTGTAAAGGAGAATATATGGTACATCGAGTATATATTTGTTCAAATATGAAATCCCCTTTTGTCATAAAACAATATGATCAATTATAGGGTTGTGTTAAAGCTAACCATATCACGTCCAGTTCCAATTGCCCTTCTTTGTATGTTTTGCAACAATAGGGTCAACTTCAAGAAGGGGAGTAAGGTTGGACGAAGTCAAGACCAACAACAATACCTTATGCAGTCACCAACAACTTTGAGTCGAGGACGATTCAAAACCAAGAAGGGGACAATGATGAGTACATGGACATCAACTATGGGTGTGTGTGGTTCGATGTACAAGGAGGGGTGGAAGGGGGCGGTCACATTTTCTATGGTGTTTGGATGAGGGTAACACAAGGGCGAGGTAAACACCGAAGCAATTTTCGGTGGCGGCGGGATCCCAAAAAAATCGAGTGGACGGTGCCGCCCTCGCCCCTCTCGAACACTGACAGCGAACCACTATCCAAACAAAAACTAGGATGGTTCCATCTAAGTTCATCCCTTCTACTAAACAAAAATTGGTAATTGTAAGGGATGAACCTACCTCATCCTACTTTGACCTCAAACCAAACACATTCTATATATTCAAGGCCCAATCAATGATAGAGTCGCAAGCTCAAGTAGAGTTGAAGTCTAGTTTATTCGCGAATCCGGTTCAGACTGCAAGAGTGGTCCTCTTGAAAATGGACGTCCAGGACACATCCAGACTCCATTTTGAACGCTCTAGATATTATTGGAAATCTAAGAAGATAAGCTTTCCAACCCAACTGGACCCACGTCAAAACATTCTTGGAGTTGATGGGAATCGTCATAACAAGATGACATTCAGAATCTTCTAGAAATCAGCGACACCTGTTTTGGGCCTAAAAAACTTGTACACACTTGGGCACCGCCTGAGCCGAGGATGACTCCAATTCAAGATGGGAGGATGATGAGGACATCACTCCCAAACATACAATGCATGGACCGATAACACGAGCACGTACACGACAGTTAAATCTTCAGGTTTGTTCTAACCTAGTCAATTGTATTTTAGAGCTTACGCTTGGTGCCAAAGATATTTTGATGATTTGGATCCTTGGAGAGAACTAGCAAGGACTTAGGAAGGGCCAATATCTCAAGGAGGAGAATCTAGGACGTTCACAACAAGAGGGAGCGAAGTCCGACTCAACTTCGTCTCCACCTCGTGGTCCAGGACCAGTCTGCACTAAAACGGACGCCCAGGATGCATCTGAACTCCATTTAGGTCGGGCTTTATATGGATGGAAAGCTAAGTAGATAAGCTTTCCAAACTAATGTGTGCTAACTTAAATTCATTCAGAGTCAATGGGAATCATCAAATAAGTCAGCATCTAGATTTAGTTTCGGTGCTGCGAGACTGTATTTTGGGTTGTTGGCCCATGTATCGTGTTGGAGCCCATTAGGGTGTGTCCAGGGTACATGCAGGCTTCTAAATATAATCCTATATTATCCATAGTCGCCACCACCATTAGGGTTGGGTTTGTTTAGATTCATTATCATCGAACAGTATCGTTGTTCATCGGTTTGTGAGGTCCCACCTCGTGATCAATATAGTTTTGGTTGTGTTCTTCCGTTTGCTCAGAGCCTTGAATCATAAATTTCCATATCTTCACCCAGTCAAGTTATCCTACCTCACAGAAGATCGACCCTCACCCTATATCATTTACCCTTGGAAATTCTAGGAATGTCATGTATGTGTAGCCATGCAGATCGATGATCGAGGTCTCGTTCGGTCTTCTCACCCATAGTAGCCCTGTGAGGGCGAGGATCAACCTAATGAGTTGATCCGAAAGACTAGGGGATGGCTCAAACACTACCCTCCATCATCCCAAAGGCATGGACTCTACTATAACCTATCCTCTAGACTATATAAGAAGGGGTAGGAACCTTCTGATCGTTAGATCACAACTTATAATGACACCCAATAAAGAATAGTTGCAATCCTCTATAAGCAACCGACATGAGCATATGATCCACAACTAAGAAAAGCATCACCATACACTATACTTAGAGCACCCTATGCCTAAATCCTATAAATAGTGTGTGTACTACTCATGGTATGTCGATTACTTGTTGAAGTAAGAGTAAAGTGCATCAACAATCCATGAACTATTTCGAGTGTGTCATCTATGTCCATGTTGTATTCAAGGTCTTAGAAACCCCCATCAACTATTTAAAGTGTGTAAAATAAACTATTTCAAAGGTCACCCCATTAGGTGGAATGACACATTAGATGTTGGACTTGGCCTTTGCCCATTTAGACTTCATTTGACACACTTTAAATAGTTAATGCTGGTTCTTGTGGGCTTGAATAGTACATGGACTTCAATGACAAACCCAAAATAGTTCATGGACTGTTGATGCACTTTACTCTTAAAGTAATAAATACTAACACTAATTTTGCAACTTAGACTAAATGGGGAAATTAATGGCACATTTTCATTGTCCAGCACCATTGTCCTCTCTGGTGTCGCTGCTTCTCAAGATTTCGTGTTCCAATTCTTGCATGCATGTCTTAAGAGAGCAAGCAGCCTCTAGAACCATAATCGTTTGTATGCTACATCTGTATGGATGCTAGTTTTGTGGAGAGCTCCACATGACTACTTGCTCCTTTCTGAGCAAACGGTGTGACTACCTCAGGTTCTCTCTCCTTTCATAACGATTTGTGTGACAAATTTATGCTCTTGATGTTTTTCAGTTCACAAAGTGTCAGGCCGACTATATGGCTCCCTCCACTACGTCAATTTTTTTTGAAAGAAAACGGGAGGGGGTCCCATACTAATAAACTATATTAAAGAGGAAAACCAATCTAATCTAAAGGGGAGAAGCAGGGAGGTGGAAAACGAATCTGAACTAAAGGAAAAGAAACATGGAGAATAATGAGAGACAGGGGAAGAGAAGGGAGGGAGAGAGGGAGAAGGGCAAGGATATACATGAAAATTACAAGTCAATGACCGAGAGCCAAAGAGGAATGACCGAGTCAAAATGGCTCCTAGAACTGCTTCTATGAAGTAAAACCAAAATCTCTTGCTTCATGGAGGACCTGCAACAGTCAACCATTTATGACTATTCTAAAAGATCAAATTACTCTGGCATCTCCAAATGTTCTAGGTCATGAGACTTATGATCTCCATGCAGCAACCAAATTGTAATTGTCTATTCAATCTGATGATGGCCCTTAACAGGCAAGTCACTCGAGGGGGAAACACCAATAGGTCTCCAACAAGATTTAGCAAAGTTGCACCTCAAGAAAAGATGGCTCATTATCTCTTCCCGTTGGAGAATATAGTTTTCGCAAGTATAGGAGTATATGTACATTGATTTCTTTTGTGAATGTTTCTGGTGTTGATCCGGTTCCGTGGCAGAAGCTAGAAGAATATTTTGTGCTTTGGCTAGCATCTAGAGCTCCTGATCCAACTAAAGGTTGGGTGCGTAGGAGTATGGCCAATGAGATGTTTGTAAGCCCTGATAGAGGAGAAAGACGATTTGCCCCAAATTTAGGCAACTATGCTCCAGATTTAAATGGTTTTCTAATAACCAGTGGTATTGGCGGGTAAATAACTCCAAACTCCACGTTTAGGTTGTTTTTTAGAGTTTTCGGAGCAGCAAAAGAGATACTCCAAAAATTTATACTGCAGCTCTAAAAACTCCATAGAGTTTGTAACTCTAGAGTTAGGGTGTTTGACATGCTCTTGAAGTTCTGCTCTAGAGCTATGACAAATACGCCCTAAATGTGCAGCTATCCTTCTCAGGGCTACTGGCAGGAAGCAGACTGAGTTCCCTATGAAGGTCAGAAAAGTAGCTGAAAGCTTGCTAAGAGAGGGGCACGTGGAATAGATGAGAAAGCTGATCTCCTAACTTAACCGTAATATATATTAGCATTGTTGGTGAAGGATAATAGTTCCGGGTACCAAGTTTACCGAGTCTTGTTATTCCACAAATCCAGAGCCAGAGATGAGTCGTGCAACCCACGTCAACTTTTGGTTGACTAGTTCGAATAAACTTCATCATCAATTCATGATTGACCCAAGCAACAATACCACCACAGTTGTTGTCTTTGGTTCCACAATAATCCGTTTGCGGTATATAATTAATCTGATCTCTATTTGTTCGATATGGTTTGATATGTTTGCATTATATTAGTCTTATTATTATGCTTATGAAGATAAAAAAGATCAGACACGTACGTGAATATTATAAATATCTTTATGCTTTTTAAATTAAAACATGAGTAAAATTGTCTAACTATCCCATGAATCAGATTCCAAAATCTACATTTGAAGTATTTTTTTCTACCAGAATGTGTGCCATATAACCGAGGGAGGGAAAAAATGAGATAATTGGATTTTTGCCACTCACAATATTGTCTTCTTGTTATAATTACCACTGTGTATATGAATTGTGGGTCCATCTGGGTCTATAAAATATAGGTCTGATAATTTTACAAACATGTTTCTTGCTGATGGCAAATATCAGAATCTCTCGGGAAAAAATATAGATAAGTTTACATTAATTTGGAAAAAGAAAAAAAAAGAAAGGAAGGGGTTTTACACACTAAATTTATCTTATTCGGCCGGGTCATGTTTCTTAGCCATCCGATGGAGAACTATATACGCGTGCAACTTCCTCGACTTTGGAACTCGCCTATGATCTCTTACGCGTTGACCGTTTGGCGATTGCATTAAATTTTTTTTATGTTGATCACTTTAATTTGGCTTATATGCGAAATACATACTGCTATTATTTAAGCGTTACAGTGTACATGTTAACCAGTGCATTTACTTGTTGATTTCAGTTTGATCAATTCATAACTAAGCAGACGTATACCGTCCTTGTCCCCAAACCCTTCCAAATGGCGACCGTTAAACGACAGAGCGGCATTTCACATCAGAGAAGAAGGCGCACTTAAAAATCAAGTCTAAAATAATAATAAAAAAATAGTGCAAGAATCGTCCACCCCCGTCGTCGTCTTTCCAGTCCTTTCACATTTGGAGACGGCTCAACACACATTCTGTTGCTTACACAAACAAAACTACGTACTAAAGCTTTGTGAACATAAACATTTCTCCTTGTTCCGGCAGCATCAGGTTGTTGTACATGAGGGGAGCCACCAGTGAGATTTTGTGTGTAGCTGCAGAGCTGCTTGTCCAAGACTTTGCAGCAGCAGCTATACGTACCTGAACATGTTACAAATGGCAAAACGTTAGCTTCATTTTGGAACGATCGAGTAGGCTCTCTCATCAGTCGGGTCACTTTTCAGTGTGCGCGCGTTGCCCACGCTCGGGGCATGCACGCTGCACAAGCGAACGTATATAGGGATCGTAAGTATCATACGATACTTGTGTGTGCACGTATCTGTTTACTTCCGCGGCCAACTTTTTGACTCTCGTCGCAATGTTTCATCAAAACCGGCACAGCCGCACAAGCAACGATGACAAGCCAAGAAGATATATGAGATTCCCCTATCTGACGATTCCGGTGAATTAGCTTCATCATGTTTTGTGGTTCATGTCAACACGTCACTACTACACTGGTGCTATATTGGTTAGGTTCTTGGAACACCTAGGTTTGAGTCATAGAATCATCGGCGCTCGATTTTTTTTGTTGTTGACAAATGTGTGATTATACACTTCCCTGGTCTTGCGATTATGATTTTATCCGGCCTATGGTTTTCAACCATAGCATACATCAAACTGCCAACAGCACAAGCATAAGGAACTTTGGACATGTACATCTCCTCTGCATCTAACGGCCCGGATTAGGGGTGGAAACGAGCCGAGCTCGGCTCGACTCGGCTCGCTGCGGCTCGCTCATGTAACGAGCCGAGCTCGGCTCGACTCGCCCATCTCACGAGCTCGAAAAAGCGGCTCGGCTCGGCTCGCTCCTGGCTCGCGAGCCGGCTCGCCGAGCCAACGAGCCTAGGCATAAAATTAAATCTGTTATCTAAATTATAATATAAAATCTTAAAAATATTTTAAATAACATATTTTAAATTAGTAAAATAGATATATCACTAATATAATATATAAAATAGATTATTTTTGTATAGTAATCTCAAATAACATAAATTAGTTGTCTACTTGGTATTAATATTATATGCTAATTAAGATTTTATGTAACAAATTGTTGTTGAGTCGAGCCACGAGCCAGCTCGCGAGCTGCACCGAGCCGAGCCGAGCTGGCTCGCTCTTTTCACGAGCCAGAAAAACAGGCTCGGCTCGGGCTCGTTCGGAGCATCGAGTCGGTCCGAGCCGAGCCGAGCTGCTGCGAGCCCGAGCCAGCTCGTCGAGCTCGAGCTTTTTTCCAGCCCTAGCCCGGATGAAGTAGATAGCTTGAAATGTGCAGGTAATGGAATAACAATGGGTTTTTCTTGTGACATATGAAATTTGTGTAGAACCTTTTCAATGTACTGGCTTTGAGAAAGCCAAAGGCTGCCCTGAGATCTGTCACGACTAATATCCATACCCAACGGTCTCTTAGCTGCACCCAAATCCTTCATCTCAAACTCACTCTTGAGCATGGCCTTTGTTTCATCAATAGCAGAATGACACTTTCCAGCAATAAGGATGTCATCAACATAACGCAACATATACATCCTTGTACCATCTGCAAGAGTCTGTTGAAACACACAAGCATCATATTGTCACACTCGGGTTTTGGGGCACCAAGACCCGGGCGCGAACATAATCACCAGGTGTGCTGGGACCAAGTCTCACACATATGATGAATCATGGCACAGGATCGAATGTCACAACTTTACTATATAATAGGAGTTCTATACAAAATAGATAAATAATTACATTATAAGGAGACAACGGTCCAACAACCCAAAGTTGACTGGGAGACGACGACCTAGACCTCTCACGAACACATCACAGCATCCTCCATGCGCCTCATCCTGCGGTACCTGTTCTTGACCTGTGGGGGGGGGTGTGAGACAGCAAGAGTGAGCTCACATACGTTCATCGCTCAACAAGTTGTGGGGAATAATGTGAATGAACTCGCCAAAGGTGGGAGTTCATGTGAAGTGTAAGGCTTACCAAAGAGGATGGTTAGAGCTGAGCATTGCTTTTAAAGTTGGTCAAAATTTTATTAGCAATTACTAAGTATAAGTAAATACCAACCCAATTAAGCAGTAGAACAAAAGTAACAACATCACCTGCGATGCAATGCATATGACAAATTGAATTTAGTTCCATAAATTAATCATGTGAGGGTCCGAGCTGCTCATGACCGTGAGCACGGCTAGTATACCAGTTTTACACTCTGCAGAGGTTGCGCATCTTTACCCACAAGTCATGTTACCCATCTGCCAAGGGATCGCGACTTCCCATACACCTCTACCGAGGAGGCGAGGCAGGGTAACACTACGAGGCCTTTACAAAGTTCCACTAGCTTCAGAAAACCCGCTACAGTTTGTAGGAAGCTCCAATGCAGGGTTCTTGCCTGACCGCCATCGTAGCAAAATCAACCAAGGACCTCCCTACACTGACCACTCCCTTACTGCCTTGCCCCTTTCGGGTAAGGTAGTCCTCCACTAGCTTTCCTAATTAATCAGCCAAGGGCGTCCATAAACCCTTGTGGTAGCACTATTTTCCCGGGTGGTCGCTCCATGTTCCAATTAACATAATGATCTTATCATGAACAGTGATAATAAACAGATAACAAAAGTATAATCGTGAACAATGTATCTTCATACCCAAAACCACATAAAGCACTAGCAAGTACTACCCAAAAAGTTCAGTGGTAATCAAGGTATAAAGATAGACAAACTAGGGTAACCTATTGGGTCCCATCAAAATTAACCTATGCAGATCATTATGATTAATCAGAACATGGCTGGATAAAAAGAAGTGATCAAGGGCACAACTTGCCTGGCACTTGAGATTCCAGGAACCAACTTGCTCTTCAGGTGACACGTGTCCTCACGCTAGTCGTAGCAATACAAACAAACATGGTATAGGCAAGATTAACATCACACCAAACAAAAGAATAAGCTACGTAATAATACTCTACGCGTTGTAACGAGATCGTAGAAACAAGAACCACTAAATTCGGAGCTACGGTTACCGAGTTATGAATTTCCGAAGATCCACGTGGTTAAATATAGGATAGACTAAGTGCAACATTTTAACCTATTTTTCAGGACAAAACAAAGTTACCAGATGATAAAAAAATATTATTATTAATTTATAGCAACTTGAATAAATTAATTCGGAGCTAAGACAAATTTTCTATAAATTATTTAACTTCTAGAATTATTTTGGCACTAGAAATCCATTTTCTAAATTATTTTCCATGTTTTCACAGAGTTCTGGACCGGGCGTATAATTATCCGAAATCGCAGGGGCTAACTCGCAAAAGATCATAAGACTCAGGATTTCCACAGTGGGGACTGCGGGTTTATTTCACAGAATTCTGAGGGCTCATTAGATAATATGCCACACGAAGAGGTCTGAGTGAAATCTGGCCGCCCGATCACTGATCAAGGGCCCAGATTAGATCTCACATCACCGCAAACCGGTACGGCTCGGGATCCTTGGATTATAAATGAACGGTCCAGATTTTATGAGGCTTCATCTGCTCTGACCCGCACGATCAAGATCCCACGGCGCGAATTCAACTCGGTCAAAGGGGTAACCTAGAGCCTACCACAGCCATCCACCAGGGGATCAACGGCCGAAGCCCTGTCTTCTACACCGAGCGCCCAGGGCGGCGGCGCCCGAGCGACAGTGGTGGCGGGTTCGCTGGAGCCGCACCCAAATGCGCACCAGAGCGTAGTTTGCCTACCCAACCGGTGCAACGCAGGGAGGGGATGATGGTGATCACACAGAGGAGAAACTTACTGACGACGGCGAAGCAGGGACAACCAGCCACGACGACGTGCGGCAACACGGCGGAGTGCCAATTCCGGCGACAAATTGCCATAGTCACGGTCCACCCCGCCCAAATCAAGCACGCACACATCCACCACGAGGCCCGATGAAGCTCCAGGAACCGACATGGGGGCCCCGACGCTGGTCTACGCGTGTGTCGACGGTGCGATGCGGCACCGCGGTGGAGGAGCGCTGGCGGGTTCTCTCCTGTTGCTCCAAATCCCCCGCAACGACGCGCGCCAACTCCACGAAGTCCGACGATCTCCCTCGATGCCCCACCCCAGAGCCCAGCAATAGCGGCATCCTCATCTCTCGCCTCTCTCTGGTTGCTACAACGGTGAGGGTTGAAGGACTGCGACCTGGATTTTATAGCGCGGCGTCCGTGTGGGTTCCGAACTCCGCGCTGATTTGGGGGGGAAAGGTCGGTCCGAGCCGCGTGAGCTACGCGCGTCGTTAGTTGCGCACGCAGGAAGCGGAGTTCGTTGCGCTCCCCCGGTCCGATTGTTGCGGGCGATTCCTTTTTCTAGCCGCACAATGCGGAGAAGATACATCCGACACCAGGGTCCCACATGTCCGTGACATGGGTAGACGCGCGCGGACATAGTGAGACCGACGGGGCGGGTCCACCAGTCAGTCGGTTAAAGAGGGGAAAGGAGTTGGGCCGCCGGTTGATTTCGGCCCAGGTGCCAAGTGGTGACTTATTCTTTTTATTTTTTTCTACTTTCATTTCTATTTTGTATTTTCTATTTTATTTTAGTTCAAGTATCCAAATTTCAGATCTGGTTTGGTCACTAATTCATATGAAAAATTCAAGGGACTTCCCAAAATATGTAGTGCACACACAAATATGTATTTTAAGAATTAATTGCTCATATAGTGTAATCAAAAGTCAATTCCAATATCCAATGTTCATTATTCATTTATTCTAATATAAATTAAGCTCCAATGTCTAATTTCTACCACGAGATACTTTTAATGTAATAATTTTAAAAGAATTTTTATAAACTGATAATTCGTCAATTAAACAATAGAGGATTTTATGTTGTCCCTTTTCAGTTACAAATCTGAATTCTAGTCTACAACTTTTAAATCTAAACTTTGAATTACCAAAAATTTTATACATCTAGCTATTTATTTAGGAAGGTATAATCCTTTATTAGAAGATACTTTAATTTGATTCCATTAAAAAAATACTAAACCCAAAATCAAGATTTCGAGGCGTTACAAATCCTACCCCCCTTAAAAATAATCTCGTCCTCGAGATTTGTAAGAAAAGAGATACATAGGGATTGGTTTGTGATTCGGCTTTTAGTCTATAATAGGTTCAAGATTCAGAGTTTCATATATATTTTTTTTGACAATAGTGGGTGATTAGGAAGGCTTGTGTATATATGGGTATACCCACTTATGCAGGATGAAAGATACCTTTAAAGCATATATAGTTTTGGGTAAGAAGGAATGGGGTAAGAAAAGACTCCATCCAAGATTGTGGCTCTTGATTCTTTTGAAGATCTGCCTTGAATCTTATCCTTCCTTAATTTGATGAGGTCGATCATCTTCGATCTTCGTTCTTGAAGTTGTTATCCGAATTAGGGACATGTAGTTAAGATAAAGTAGTAGGTGGAGCAGCTAGTTTAGTAGGTGGCTATAAGTTAAATGATATTAGTCATAATCTGGTTTGGTTGTTTTGCTTCTGAATGATTGGGATAGGTTATGTAACCTATTATGTAGGTCAGGTTGTTGGGTATGGCCGAGTTGATCTAAGTTACCGATTTAAGCTTGGGTGAATTAGGAGTATGGTCTTATTTTTTTGTACCAGCATTAAGTAACTCTCTCTAGATTAGATCATAATAGATTAGATAGTTGGTGTGACTAGATTAAACTAGTTAAGATCTGATTATTTTGGATTAGATCATGGTTGTTATAATAGGATGAGATAAATATACTAATTAGGGCAAGATGAATTCATAAGGATAAGGTAGAGTCCTTTGAGGTTAGTTAGATCTATTAGGATAACATAAAATCTTTTCAAGATGAGATGAATCTTTTAAGATAAGATGGATCTATGGGTGTAAGATAGAATCTTTTAAGATGAGATGAATATGGTTGGGCTAGATACTTTAATGAGGGATAATCTAGTTTGTCTAGTTATCTTATGAATTTTATTCATTTATATTTATGCCTATATGTATATGCAGATGTAATTGTGGAAATTACTCCACAACTATTCACACTCAATCAAAGATCCAAATCAGATAGTTTCATAAGAACAAACACTCGAGTACACAAATATTTACAAAAATAGTTTTTTTGTTCCTAAGAGTAGGTCTCCTATTCCTAAAGGTCACTTTAGGCACATGATTTCAAAGTGTGAAATCCATATTTTGTCTTTAGAAGAGAAAAGGTAAGAGTAATCAGAGTAAAGCGGAGATAGATGAGAAAAGATTAAGAATAGTTTAGAAAGAACCAGAGTAATAAAGGTAAGTATGTAAAGGTTATCCAGTTCTATCTAGGTTTCGTCCTACAGTCAACATTCCTCTGATACCACTTCTGTCACACCCGGGTTTTGGGGCACCAAGACCCGGGCGCGAACATAATCACCAGGTGTGCTGGGACCAAGTCTCACATATATGATGAATCATGGCACAGGATCGAATATCACAACTTTACTATATAATAGGAGTTCTATACAAAATAGATAAATAATTACATTATAAGGAGACAACGGTCCAGCAACCCAAAGTTGACTGGGAGACGACGACCTAGACCTCTCACGAACACATCACAACATCCTCCATGCGCCTCATCCTGCGGTACCTGTTCTTGACCTGTGGGGGGGGGTGTGAGACAGCAAGAGTGAGCTCACATACGTTCATCGCTCAACAAGTTGTGGGGAATAATGTGAATGAACTCGCCAAAGGTGGGAGTTCATGTGAAGTGTAAGGCTTACCAAAGAGGATGGTTAGAGCTGAGCATTGCTTTTAAAGTTGGTCAAAATTTTATTAGCAATTACTAAGTATAAGTAAATACCAACCCAATTAAGCAGTAGAACAAAAGTAACAACATCACCTGCGATGCAATGCATATGACAAATTGAAATTAGTTCCATAAATTAATCATGTGAGGGTCCGAGCTGCTCATGACCGTGAGCACGGCTAGTATACTAGTTTTACACTCTGCAGAGGTTGCGCATCTTTACCCACAAGTCATGTTACCCATCTGCCAAGGGATCGCGACTTCCCATACACCTCTACCGAGGAGGCGAGGCAGGGTAACACTACGAGGCCTTTACAAAGTTCCACTAGCTTCAGAAAACCCGCTACAGTTTGTAGGAAGCTCCAATGCAGGGTTCTTGCCTGACCGCCATCGCAGCAAAATCAACCAAGGACCTCCCTACACTGACCACTCCCTTACTGCCCTTGCCCCTTTCGGGTAAGGTAGTCCTCCACTAGCTTTCCTAATTAATCAGCCAAGGGCGTCCATAAACCCTTGTGGTAGCACTGTTTTCCCGGGTGGTCGCTCCATGTTCCAATTAACATAATAATCTTATCATGAACAGTGATAATAAACAGATAATAAAAGTATAATCGTGAACAATGTATCTTCATACCCAAAACCACATAAAGCACTAGCAAGTACTACCCAAAAAGTTCAGTGGTAATCAAGGTATAAAGATAGACAAACTAGGGTAACCTATTGGGTCCCATCAAAATTAACCTATGCAGATCATTATGATTAATCAGAACATGGCTGGATAAAAAGAAGTGATCAAGGGCACAACTTGCCTGGCACTTGAGATTCCAGGAACCAACTTGCTCTTCAGGTGACACATGTCCTCACGCTAGTCGTAGCAATACAAACAAACATGGTATAGGCAAGATTAACATCACACCAAACAAAAGAATAAGCTACGTAATAATACTCTACGCGTTGTAATGAGATCGTAGAAACAAGAACCACTAAATTCGGAGCTACGGTTACCGAGTTATGAATTTCCGAAGATCCACGTGGTTAAATATAGAATAGACTAAGTGCAACATTTTAACCTATTTTTTAGGACAAAACAAAGTTACCAGATGATAAAAAATATTATTATTAATTTATAGCAACTTGAATAAATTAATTCGGAGCTAAGACAAATTTTCTATAAATTATTTAACTTCTAGAATTATTTTGGCACTAGAAATCCATTTTCTAAATTATTTTCCATATTTTCACAGAGTTCTGGACCGGCGTATAATTATCCGAAATCGCAGGGGCTAACTCGCAAAAGATCATAAGACTCAGGATTTCCATAGTGGGGACTGCGGGTTTATTTCACAGAATTCCGAGGGCTCATTAGATAATATGCCACACGAAGAGGTCTGAGTGAAATCTGGCCGCCCGATCACTGATCAAGGGCCCAAATTAGATCTCACATCACCGCGAACCGGTACGGCTCGGGATCCTTGGATTATAAATGAACGGTCCAGATTTTATGAGGCTTGATCTGCTCTGACCCGCACGATCAAGATCCCACGGCGCGAATTCAACTCGGTCAAAGGGGTAACCTAGAGCCTACCAGAGCCATCCACCAGGGGATCAACGGCCGAAGCCCTGTCTTCTACACCGAGCGCCCAGGGCGACGACGCCCGAGCGACGGTGGTGGCGGGTTCGCTGGAGCCGCACCCAAATGCGCACCAGAGCGTAGTTTGCCTACCCAACCGGTGCAACGCAGGGAGGGGATGATGGTGATCACACAGAGGAGAAACTTACTGACGACGGCGAAGCAGGGACAACCGGCCACGACGACGTGCGGCAACACGGCGGAGTGCCAAATTCCGGTGACAAATTGCCATAGTCACGGTCCACCCCGCCCAAATCAAGCACGCACACATCCACCACGAGGCCCGATGAAGCTCCAGGAACCGACATGGGGGCCCCGACGCTGGTCTACGCGTGTGTCGACGGTGCGATGCGGCACCGCGGCGGAGGAGCGCTGGCGGGTTCTCTCCTGTTGCTCCAAATCGCCCGCAACGACGCGCGCCAACTCCACGAAGTCTGACGATCTCCCTCGATGCCCCACCCCAGAGCTCAGCAACAGCGGCATCCTCATCTCTCGCCTCTCTCTGGTTGCTACAACGGTGAGGGTTGAAGGACTGCGACCTGGATTTTATAGCGCGACGTTCGTGTGGGTTCCGAACTCCGCGCTGATTTGGGGGGGAAAGGTCGGTCCGAGCCGCGCGAGCTACGCGTGTCGTTAGTTGCGCACGCAGGAAGCGGAGTTCGTTGCGCTCCCCCGGTCCGGTTGTTGCGGGCGATTCCTTTTTCTGGCCGCACGATGCGGACAAGATACATCCGACACCAGGGTCCCACATGTCCGTGACATGGGTAGACGCGCGCGGACATAGTGAGACCGACGGGGCGGGTCCACCAGTCAGTCGGTTAAAGAGGGGAAAGGAGTTGGGCCGCCGGTTGATTTCGGCCCAGATGCCAAGTGGTGACTTATTCTTTTTATTTATTTCTACTTTCATTTCTATTTTGTATTTTCTATTTTATTTTAGTTCAAGTATCCAAATTTCAGATCTGGTTTGGTCACTAATTCATATGAAAAATTCAAGGGACTTCCCAAAATATGTAGTGCACACACAAATATGTATTTTAAGAATTAATTGCTCATATAGTGTAATCAAAAGTCAATTCCAATATCCAATGTTCATTATTCATTTATTCTAATATAAATTAAGCTCCAATGTCTAATTTCTACCACGATATACTTTTAATGTAATAATTTTAAAAGAATTTTTATAAACTGATAATCCGTCAATTAAACAATAGAGGATTTTATGTTGTCCCTTTTCAGTTACAAATCTGAATTCTAGTCTACAACTTTTAAATCTAAACTTTGAATTACCAAAAATTTTATACATCTAGCTATTTATTTAGGAAGGTATAATCCTTTATTAGAAGATACTTTAATTTGATTCCATTAAAAAAATACTAAACCCAAAATCAAGATTTCGAGGCGTTACACATATGGACTCCTCTCAAATCGTCCATGGCTAGAGACATAGGAATAAAACCGATGGTACCATTGCCTTGGTGACCGTTTCAAGCCATACATTGACTTCTTCAATAAGTAATATTATATTAATCACTATATTTATTTCCTTGCTTTATTTAGGCATATGTTTCGGATATGCAACACACACAATTAATTTTAAATGCGCGATGAAACTTAAAGGTTTACTTGAAATAAATATTCATTAAATATTTACTGTTATGAAAAGTAATGTTCATTATAAAGAATTGCTTTAAGTTGGATTTATTTCTTTGCATGTATTTCAAGCTATATAGTTTATTCAGAGAGTATTTCAAGTCATATGATGATTATTTTATTCCAACTTTTATTAGAAAACACTCTTATTTAGTTCTCGATATGTATTTTCCAAAATGGGATTTTTAGGGTGTTACAACCACCAAACAACCTCTTGTGCCGAAACACAGAGCACCTCCTGGCTCCTGTGTTGCCTTCACACCGTCACCGTGACTGTCTAGTCTTTCGTCGACAACTCAAACCTTTCAAGACGTAAGGGAAGGTTGTTGATACTAATTTCTACCGCTAGTTCAATTAAAAATAGAAAGCAAACCTTTTTTTGTTGACAGACAACTTTAAAAATTAGCAACCAATAAATATAGAACTGTTGGAGCACAAACAATTTTTTTACTCCTTAATATATTTTAGCAACTTCCTAAATCTATAATTAGGTGCTAAATTTACATAACTACTACACGCCACTTGGAAATATAGAGAAAAGTGCACCTTTTGGACACACGTAACCACACGTGCGAGCGTAAATAAATAAGTGCTGTAAATAAAAAGATGTGCGGCACGCGTGGCTCCCACGTCCGCCAGCCGGCCTCGTACGCGTAGCCATGGTTGAAGTCTTGAAGAATGGTCAGAGCATCCTTACGCCTAAGAGGCGGGCAGCCAGGTAGTTGGCCTAACGTTTAAACTTTACTTTACAAACAATATAATTTATACTATAAAACAATATAAAATATTGTTTTTAATAAACCATGAGTAGACCGCTGGTGACGGTATAAACGTTGTGTCCTGCTGGTACTGCTAGTAGTATTTGCTTGCTAGTCCCGCGGGCCAGTAACTCACCAGTTTGACCGGCGGCGATCGGCCGACCGATCGTACGTACGGCCGCGCCGGGCATCATTAGCGTCGACGACGCTGTAACTAACGCAGTTACTACCGCACTGACTAGTTTTACCAGGACGACGGCTCGTGCATTTGGAGTCAAATTGCACTACTGTTCGTCCTAGCGGCGGGTGACTGACAGTGAACGCTGCCACTGCTAATGGCGACAAACAAGGCCTTGCCTTACACGTAGGAAGGCCAGGAAGAGTTGGTCTTCTTTTAATTACCATGTATGCATGGCAGCTGGTGGCTGGCTGCTGTGGAAATGTGGACGGGATCGATCGTGCGGTCGGGGAAGAAGAAGAGCACGGTTTCGCGTCGCGTGCGTGCGTGCAGACAGAAACCTAGCCTTATTATCACGGTTGTTTGTTCGGTTTTTTCCACGACGTTTGCACGCGCTAGCTGACCACAGTTCCCATGGTCGTTTCGATTTGACGTGGTTCTTGTCAGCTTCCAATTTGCATTGGTAAGATGTTGCGCGCGCGTTCTCCAGAAAAAGGATGCCTGATGATGTTTTTCCCATGCATGTTTGATACTGGAGTGCGCGCGGCGCATAAATCTGAATTGCCTTGCTCCGGTTTGCCGAGATCTAGTGTGTGGTCTGGGTGCTTCAGTAGTATGAAATGCGAGGACTAGCTAGAAGCTTTGTGAGTATATGCAGTTTCCTTTTCCTAGATCTTAATAGTTGGAAACTAAGGCTGTCTCTAGCAACGTTCTCTATATTCATTCTCTATATTCGTCATTTACAGTCTCCTCTAAAAGATTCCATCATCTATATCTTCTTGCTCTCCAACAACGTCCTCTAAATCACGTCCTCTATACTCAAATATCTATATTATAGACATTTTTTATTTTTATTTTTTGTACATACGTATTTGTCATACTTTTAAATGTATTGTACATATTTTAGTTTTGCTAAACCGGTTATTTAAAGTATTCAATTGGATAAAGGACCGTTTAGAGCTAGAAACTCTACATATAGAGAATCCAGCAGCGTCCTCTAAATTTAGAGGACCGTTTAGAGGACGCTGTTGGAGAGCGTAGAAGACCATTTGATACTCTATATTTAGGGTACAGAACTCTTTAGGGTCCTTTACTGGAGCTAGCCTAAGCGCGCAAGTCAGTTTTCGCACACGTATATTATATATATATGGTGGACTAGCTATACGTATACGTACGTGTATTTGTATTAGCCGTCGTGTTTTACAAACGATGTCTTCCTTAGGAGCATGCATGCGAGAGAGGTAAGCTGCTAGCTGACGCGAAAGCATCGATCTCGCTGTCAGCAGCATGCTGGTGGCGTCACTGTTGGCCACCTTCACGGCAACAGCGGCTAGCAACTGAGCGGATTGACCAGCCACTGAGGTTGCGCCAGCTGCCATCACGTACGTACGCGGTCTCACGCATCATGCAAAGCCGAATTCTCCACATCCATCTCATTCTCCCTCTACAGGTAGCTATCGAGAGGCCGCCGGTCGTGGACGCAGCGGCCAGCGGCCGACTAAGGGCATGTTCGGTTGTACCGGAATGAGCCAGGATTCATTTCAGCTCATCAAAATCTATATAAATTAGAGAAGTAATCCGGCTAGAAATTAATCCGGGGTTCTAATCCGGAAAAATCGAACAGGGTCTAAACTGTGGGAAAATAGTGGCGTTTTCCCGGCCGTAAGATGAAGACACGAGGCCCCCAGCGGAATTAGAGATGGCAATGGGTAAAAACCCGCTGGGTATTACTTGCCCAAATCCGTACCCGCGAAGAAAAAATACGCCCGCTAAGAAACTCATACCCATGACGGGTATAAAAATTTGCCCAAACCCATACCCATGCGGGTTTCGGGTACCCAACGGGTTTCCCATACCCACTAACATCAACATAAAAAATAAATCATCATGTAAATGACAATCAATACATTAATAAGCTAGCATAAAAAGAACAAGTGATAACTAATTTAGGCTAAAATTTGTTACATGAAGTTTATTTCAATTAGAACATATTCAATTAATAATATTATGAGACATATTTATAAGGAATGTTGATTTTAAGGCGGGTTTTAAAAACCCATGGGTTTACGGGTATGGGTAGTGGAAGAACAAACCCATGCCCACATACCCGTTGGGTTTCCATTTGAACCCATTAACAAACCCATGGGTATAGAAATTGACCCAAACCGATACCCTAATAGAGCAAAAACCCACCGGGTTTCGGGTAGCGGGTACCCATTGCCATCGCCTCCTCCACCTGCACCTGCATGCTTTTGCGACCCTCTTGTCACTGGTGGTTCAGTTCAGTTCAGTTCAGCCAAAGCTTTTTACGGTTGCAACAACACCAAGCCATGAATACCTGCGCATCCCAATTATTAATTACTGCATGGATGGATACAACCAGCGGCACCCAAGTACCCACCATCTGTAAAACTGTAGAGATTCTACGGCCTCATGCATGCAACCGATAGATGACGCAGCTGATCTGAAAGCAGTTACACGGTTCTGAACTGACTGTGATGCGACGTACTCCACTGGAAACGATACGGTTCTGACTGATCGATTTCTGAAACACACACCCCGCATGACTGCTGAAACGAACGAAAAGGCCAGGCAGTCAGTCACTCGTCGTCTGACATTGAACGAAAAGTACATGGTTGAAGGAAAACATATATTTAATTAGATTCAATATATACGGACATAGGTTTGTATAATACATTTGTTGTTTCACAATGGGAAAGGTAAAGAGCAGTGCATTAGTTTATAGTTTCCACAGGTTGCATTGTATATGGACGGGATTGGAGCGTGTGAGGGTTCGCGCGCAGCGGAAGCCGGCACCAAACAGCAGCAAGCTAAGCTGTCACAGGTATTTCACCGAACATATCTTGTGGGCATGAACCAAATAAAGCATCTAAGCTTCAAATCAAGCAACCACACATTGTCTACAACAACAATATATGTGCAACAATTAGCTCAATGACCAAATCACCAAGAAAACCATGCAACCAAATAGCTTCCTCCACTGCCTCAGTCAAAGACATAAACTCAACTTCTATGGTAGATAAGGCAACCGTATGCTTCAATGTTGCCTTCCAACTGATGCGCGACCCACAAAGCTGAAACACATAACCAGTGATGGAACACCTATAATCAAGATCCCTAGCAAAGTTAGAATCAGAATAACCAACAACCTGTCCCGGATTGACTGCCCTTTGATCAAATATCCAACCATATGTGTTTGTGCCTCTGAGATAATGGAGAATCCACTGCATAACCTTCCAATGTTCTTTGTCTGGCTTTGACATAAAACGGCTCACGACACTAACTGCATATGCAATATCAGGACGTGTGCAGACCATAGCATACATCAAATTTCCAACAGCACAAGCATAAGGAACTTTGGACATGTACATCTCCTCCTCTACATCCAACGGCCCGGTTGAAGTAGATAGCTTGAAATGTGCAGGTAATGGAATACAAATGGGTTTTTCTTGTGACATATGAAATTC
This sequence comes from Zea mays, assembly GCF_902167145.1. NCBI lineage: Eukaryota > Viridiplantae > Streptophyta > Magnoliopsida > Poales > Poaceae > Zea > Zea mays. Next base: position 22,973,936 of record NC_050100.1, on the reverse strand, counting down.
GTGTAGAACCTTTTCAATGTACTGGCTCTGAGAAAGCCAAAGTCTGCTCTGAGATCTATCACGACTAATATCCATACCCAATGATCTCTTAGCCGCACCCAAATCCTTCATCTCAAACTCACTCTTGAGCATGGCCTTTGTTTCATCAATAGCAGAATGACACTTTCCAGCAATAAGGATGTCATCAACATAAAGCAGCATATACATCCTTGTACCATCTGCAAGAGTCTACTGAAACACACAAGCATCATATGGACTCCTCTCAAATCCATGGCTAGAGACATATGAATCAAACCGATGGTACCATTGCCTTGGTGACCGTTTCAAGCCATACAATGACTTCTTCAATAAACAAACACGGTTTTCTTTCCTTTCAACTACAAAGTCTTATGGATGTGACATAAAGATTTTCTCCTCAAGCTCCCCATGAAGAAACGATGTTTTCACATCATTTGCTCCAGTTCTAAATCAAATAGAGCAACCAAAGCCAATAAAGCCCGAATAGAAGTATGCTTCACAAATGGGGAGAATACCTCATGGTAATCAATTCCTTCCTATTGGTTGAAGCCTTTTTGCAACTAGTCTGGCTTTATATCTTGGAGCATCAACTATTGGAGAAGAATCTTTGAGTTTGAACACCCATTTATAACCAACAAATTTGTGCCCTTTGGGCGGCAATACCAAGTCTCAAGTGTGATTCTTATGCAATGACTCTATTTCCTCTGTCATAGCCTAGACCCAACAAGCTGCCTCAAGACTACTAATAGCCTCTTTGTAAGCGCTATGCTCATCAAGCTCAATATCCTATGCAACTGTCAAAGCGAAAGCAGTTGTACCTCTAAGTCTCACAAACGGAGTGACCCACTCTCCATATCGATTTGGTGGTTGTCTCTGTCTCTGAATGCGATGTGCAATAGGAGAGTCTGAAACTTATAAATCTCCACCTAAATCTATATCATATGACTGACCATCATCTGCATCTGACTCATCATCTATCTCACCAGTGTCATGAACACCACCTGCAGACTCTAACAATAATGGCTGCTAAAGCTGATTGTCAACTGTAATGGACTCAATCACTGCAGTCTCCACCTTAAATGTTACCCTCCATGCTACCCGCTTTGCCTCAAAATCGCCACCTGAAGTGGGAGCCTCTCCCAACTGTTGACAACCTAGAAGTAACCATCGCCATCTCATCGAAGGTCACATCTCTTCTGACGATCACCTTTGGGGGTTTATCTGCTTTACACCACAAACGATACCCCTTAACTCCATCACCATAGCCAAGAAAGACACTTCAAAGCTCAAGGTTGCAACTTGTTCTGGCGAATATGAGTATACACCAGAACCCAAACACCCTCAAGTGATCATATTGAGGTGGTTTGCCAGACCACACCTCCTCTAGTGTCTTACAGTCAATTGTTGTCGATGGCGAGCGATTGATCAAGTAGCATGTTGTGGTAACAACCTTTATCCAAAGACTTTGTGGTAAACCTGCATGGGAAAGCATACATCGATTCCTCTTCAACAGTGTCCTGTTCATACGTTATGCTAATCCATTTTGCTGTGGAGTACCAATTGTGGTGTAGTGTCTAGTAATGTCGGTGTCCCGATAAAAATTCTCAAGCTTTTTTGAGAGGAACTTAGTGCCATTGTCTGATCTCAAATATTTGACCTTCTTTTCTATCTATGTTTCCACCATAGCCTTCCACTGACGGAAACGAGAAAATGTCTCATCCTCGGACATTAGGATGTAGACCCAAACCTTTTTGTCAAAATCATGAACAAAGGTTAGGAAATATTTTCTACTTTTGACTGAAGCAACTGGTGCAGGACCCCACAAATCAGTATGCACATAATCAAGGATGCCTCTAGTTGTGTGCACAGACCTACTGAATCTCAAACGAGTTTGCTTCCCAAAAACACAATGCTCACAAAACCGCAAAATGCATGTCTTTCGACTGCCCAACAGGCCACGACGACTCAACTTAGACATACCTCATTTTGACATGTGCCCCAATCTCATGTGCCACAATGCATTCATGGTGTCATCATCCACCTAGGAACTAGAAGCCACTGCAACTGTCCCTGCAAGAAATATAGATCATCAGTATCAGGAGTAGTGAGGGCCTTCATCACACACAAGGAACCCTTAGACACCTTGATCTGATATTTATGAGTCACAAATTTATAGCCTTTCCGATCAAGTGCCTTAAAGGAAATCAAATTCTTGGTCAACCCAACAACATGGCGAACATATGTGAGAGTACGGATAATGCCATCAAACATCCTGAATCTGATTGTACAAATACCAACCACTTTGCACTTGTGTTGTTGCCCATAGAAATTGAGCCCCCATTCATAGGCTCATAAGTGGCAAACCACTCTCTATGCGGACACATGTGGTAAGAACAAGTAGAATCAAGAACCCAATCAATGTTGAAGCTCATATCACAACCAATTGAGACACTAGAAGCACAATGCCCAACTGAAGAACCATCTGCACTGACAATAAGCAAATCACCATACGCTCTAGTATCTTTATCTGCAACTACCACAATAGCTGAAGAAGAATTATCACCCTTGTTGCCATCATTTTGCCTGTCCTTCTTTTTCTTCAATTTAGGACAATCCCACTTAATATGACCCAATTCCTTGCAATTGTGGCAGATTTCATTCTTGCCCGAACATGACTTAGAACAACCCTTTGATTTTCTTCTACCACTGTTAGAAGAACCACCAACATCATGAACACGGTCTTTAGACCTCCCTTGGTCGACCACAAGACCTTCACCTTCCCCATGATTATTTAAACATGACTTCTTGAGCAAATCCTATGACATACGATGGATAGAAGTAATATCATCCATGAAGATAGAATCTGTACCATAAAGGATATGGTATCTAATGGAATCATATGAATCTGGGAGTGAGCACAAGAACAAAATGGCCAAATGCTCATTGTCCATAGAGCTGCCCACATTTTGGTAGTCAAGCACCATTTTGCTGAACTCATCGATATACTGCTTGATAGGAGTGCCTTCTTGCATATGCATCCTAAACAAGCGCATCATGAGGTAGAAACGACTTGAGAGTGACTTGTCCAAATAGAGAGTTTCCATTTTTTCCAAAGAGCTAAAGCAGTCTTCTCGTCACAAACTTGCCTCAACACATTATCTGCAAGAGCCAAACAGAGCACCGCCAATGCCCTCTTATAAATATTGTTCATCTCTACTCTTGAAGTGGAAGCAAATTAGGATAACCATCCTCCAAAGCAGCCTCCAAACTCTTGTCAATTAACACAGAATGTATTTTAACTTGCCATAGCTGAAAGTCACCAGTTCCATCAAACTTGCTTACTTCCAAACGTGACATTTTGAGAGAGTAACCAAGTTCCTTTGATATAACACGGCTCTGATATCACTTGTGAGGCTCCGCGCACTGCGAAAGCGGGCACCAAACAACAGCAAGCTAAGTTGTCACAAGTATTTCATCGAACACCTTGTGGGTATGAACCAAATGAAGCATCTAAGCTTCAAATCAAGCAACCACACACTGTCCAGCAGTACAACAACAATATATGTGCAGCAATGAGCTCACCACAACTTCAACCCCATCAACAGATCACCAATATGTCATAGAACACATATATGCCAACTTGACCATACACCAAGAAACATAATGGATGGCTCCAACAGCAAGCAAGATGATGAGCAATCACCACATGTGACAAGTAAAATACCACAGCAAGTGAAGACACATAGATTTATGTGGGAAACTCCTTGCGGAGAGAAAACCCACAGGTGGCGGCGAGCAAGAACTCTGTTATAAAGATGAAGAGTACAAGAGGTGGGAGCCAACAAGTGAGGGGAGGCTCTAGATCCTCAAATCACTCTCTCAAATTTGTGGATTGGTGCCTCTCAATCTTCCCTCTCCTCTCTCTAAGCCTAGCTCTCTCTTCTCTGGTTTTGCAAATGAGCTAGATGCTTCCCACAGAAGATAGAGCACCATACAGGCTACACTTATTGGAGCTGGTTTGGCCTTTTGCAGAAGACCCCATGTTGGCCCCAAGGTGGTTGGACACAGCCGTCCCCAGGAGGATGTGTGCAACCCACCTCAGTGGGGAAAATGGAGCTTCTGACCCCAAGGGTCGGCTGAGCTACCGACCATAGAGCAGATACAAGCTTCAGGTCAGACGGCCTGTTGCCTAAGGCATGACAATCCATACTTTTTTACATGCCTTCATTATTCTTAGACCAAAATATATTATATTTAGACTAACATATACGAGAACCCTAGTAGATTAAACACATCGTCCATGTATATGGATGTTTTGCACAGTGGATACCTTTTAGATTTGGATGTAGATCTTTTGAGGTTAAGATGGTGTAGTTTGATGTTCTTCTGTTAATGGATGTGATGCTTTGGCTGTTGATGCCTCAGTTCATTCAATTGCTCCTTGGATATAAGCAAGATTTGTTTTCCTGTCCATATACACCTAGATAGTTTTGGAAAATGTCACTCTTGTTAAAATATTTACCAGGCAATGTATAATTGCACACAACAAAAATAATAGCATGGTAAAAGTGGACAAAGCCAACAAAATTCATGGCTATGGAGTTCACAGTTAATACAGTACCAGTACATGCATAGGCACCGGAAGACAATGGAGCTATTGTAAACGCACAAATCATAGGCAAGGGAGATATGAAACAATATATAAGGAAGCAATAAATTAGGTTGTTGTTATTCCTTGTATATGAAACATGAAGGTTCAACATTATTCTTGCAAGTCTGAGGACATCAAGTCCTATGAAACCAAGCAGCAAATTCCAATCCTAAACAGAACATGTCGTCTCTTAGTTTGCACTTGCTTGTCTACTTCCTTTTTGTTCATCTTTTTAGGAGTCAAATAAGGGAATATCAACCATGAGAAACAAAAACAAATATGTATATGAGTACCAAGAGTGATTTTCTAAGAGGACAACCAAGACATTTTTTGTCAGTTTAGTTACATGCATATCTAGCATGGAAAGAGAGGCGAAAGGTAAGGATAATGGTAGTGAAATGAGTGATACACCAAGCGTGATCAAATGGAAAAAACATGACAAAACAGCCATTGTAATAGCATGATGTGTACATCTAAAAGCAAGATGACAATTAGTAGGTGTCACATGATAATTTGGCAATCAAGAGGCCAGTATCACAAGGGGGAAGCTATTATATGGACCCTTAAGATCGAAAGAAAGGTTGGGAATAACGTAAAGTGCAAACCATTGCATAAATGATTAATTTAAAATACCCTCTCCGATCTAAAATAATATAGCTATATTGGTGTCGGTTAAAATCTCTCGAGTTTGACTAGATTTTTAGAAAATATTAGCAATATTTATATCTCTAAATAATTTTATTATAAAACTAGATTCAAAGATCAATATAATGATACTAATCATGTACGATAAATATTATTATTTTCTTATATATATTTGATTAAAGTTAAAAATGATCAATTTATCGAAAATTGAGAACGACAACTATTTTAAGATAGAGAAAGTAAACAGTTTCTAGGGAATTGCTCATAAATATCATTAAGATCCATGGCCAAAAGCATACATGAATAGCTATAAGACGTTAAAGTTGCTTGTAGTGTGATTTTTCTTAGCCATCGTGTTTGGGATTTTCTCCTCATTTCATTGCGGCTATTTTTGCTAGTAGTTGAATTGGTCCTCTAGTAGTGGTAGGCCATGATGCAAAAAATGTTTCATGGTGCATCAAAGACAAAAAAAATCATGGTGCATCAAGGACAACAAAAACCACAGACACAACAGTATACTTAAGTTAAATAGAAAAAAGAAACATAGTTTAAAAAATTAAACCAATAGACATAGCTAAGGGAACAAATGCCGGCTAAGACTAGTAAAGAACATAGATGACTTCTTTCCACTTTGTTTATACCAAAAAAAAGTTGTACACTATACTCTGGAATAGACATGTAATAAACTCGTGGACAGTATTGTTGAACCGAAATGATGATCATGTGGACAGGTGTATAGAATTGAGTATATTTATCAATCTAGAAAAAGGGTAATAAAAAATCAGAGTTCACACTATCGCTCCAAGTGTGGGCTACCTGCTTTGAGGAAAAAAATGTCAATTTAGGATTCAGAGTAGGTCATGGTCATCTATTTGAATTTGTTATCCAAACATATTTAAATAACAGTTGTTGTGTTTGCCAATCACAAGAATTTTAGGTGGAGCTAAACTAATACATATTTGAAAATTCTATCTAATCTAGATTTGAATATAAATGTTCACAATATACCAAAGTGCTATAGTGTTCTGTCATTCTCATTCCCCCCTTCCTGCAAAGCTCATTCTCATTCCCGGCTGTCACTGTCTTTCTCATTCCTCCCTCCCCGCAAATCTCATTCTCATTCCCACGTGCATCCCACGCCTAGCTAAAATTAAATTAATAAAAAAACATAAATGTGGCCCCAATGGGATTCGAACATGCGACCTCTCAAACAAATGTGCTCGTAGCTACCACTACACCACATATGTGTTTATGTCAATATCTGTTACAGAAAAAATATCTACTACATCTCTCCCAAAGCCTACCTGCTACTTTTGCACAATGTGTAGTAGTAGATAATTATCAACGAGATTCCTGAATTATATTTTTGGATGGAGGGAGTAGTATTTAAAAAAGAGCCTTGCATGCAATTTCTTTTTGTTTGAATAATGTTTTCAACTTAAATTCTTTTTTATATGTGTGACATTTATTCTCCGTAATATTTTTTCATGAATTTGACTTGTGAGTCATTTTCATAAACCAACGCTAAAGATGAATCCATGTTTCTTACTTGGAAACCCCGAACAAACACCACTGGCAGGAGGCGCTCGCGTTGGCATCGCTCATCGACGACGAGAAGAAGCTTGGCGACTGCCAGTTCGACCTCTGGAAGCAGTACTATGTGGGCACATGTGTCGCTGTGTTCGGCAAGCTCCGCCACAGCCGCCGCTTGGACGCGGTCCAGAGTGGCTGCACCGCGTTGTCCATCTCAAACAGGGGGGACCTCATGGTCGTCACCAATGCCGATGACTCTTGGATTGTTCTGGGCACCGCATCCGACAACGGTGCCGGCACACCGTCCAGCTCATCATCACCTGAAGCTCAACCTGCCACGTAAGTCACTACTGACCGACCATGAGTTCTTGTGCGCTGGGACGACGGTCGTTGCTGACATTGTGTGAGTGTCCTCGAACAAGATGTATGTAGAGGAGTAGTGTCGGCGTTTCGAGACCGGGGGGTCCCTAAGCCGACGAGTGAATGTCGTCGCGTGCCCCAGCCCAGATGGGTCGAGCGCGAGGCCGAGCGCGAAGGGGGGAAGCGAGGTGGCCGGAGGCAGGCGTGAGAGAGATGGAAATCCCGCGGCCTTCGTGTTCGTCCCGCGCCCTGGTCGGGTGCGCTTGCAGTAGGGGGTTACAAGCGTCCACGCGGGAGAGGGAGCGAGCGGCTTCAAGCGAGCGCCTGCCTCGTCCTCGTCCCCGCGCGGCCAACCCTCTCTAAAAGGGCCCTGGTCCTTCCTTTTATAGGCGTAAGGAGAGGATCCAGGTGTACAATGGGGGGTATAGCAGAGTGCTACGTGTCTAGCGGAGGAGAGCTAGCGCCCTAAGTACATGCCGTTGTGGCAGCCGGAGAGATTTTGGCACCCAGCTGGTGTGATGTCGTGGCCGTCGGAGGAGTGCTGGAGCCTGGCGGAGGGACATCTGTCGGAGCTGTTGAGTCCTTGCTGACGTCCTCTTGCTTCCGTAAGGGGGCTGAGAGCTGCCGTTGTCACAGAGTATGCGGGGCGCCATCATTGCCTATCTGGTGGAGCGAGCCAGATGGGACGCCGGTCTTGTTCCCCGTGGCCCGAGTCAGCTCGGGGTAGGGTGATGATGGCGCCTCCTGTTGACGTGGCTGGTCTGTGCCCTAGGTTGGGCGATGTGGAAGCTCCTCCGAAGCCAAAGTCGAGTCTGTCTTCCGTGGCTGAGGTCGAGTCCGAGCCCCTGGTTCGGGCGAGGCGGAGACCGTCGGCTGAAGCCAGGGCGGAGTCCGAGCCCTGGGGTCGGGCGGAGCGGAGTTCATCGTCTTTTGGGGCTGAGCCCAAGTCCGAGCCCTGGGTCGGGCGGAGCGGAGTTCGTCGTCTTCCGGGACTTAGCCCGAGTCCGAGCCCTGGGTCGGGCGGAGCGGAGTTCGCCGTCTTCCGGGACTTAGCCCGAGTCCGAGCCCTGGGTCGGGCGGAGCGGAGTTCGCCGTCTTCCGGGACTTAGCCCGAGTCCGAGCCCTGGGTCGGGCGGAGCGGAGTTCGCCGTCTTCCGGGACTTAGCCCGAGTCCGAGCCCTGGGTCGGGCGGAGCGGAGTTCGCCGTCTTCCGGGACTTAGCCCGAGTCCGAGCCCTGGGTCGGGCGAAGCGGAGCTTCCTATGGTGCCTTCGGCCGGGCCTGACTGCCTATCAGCCTCACTCTGTCAAGTGGCACCGCAGTCGGAGCGGCGCAGGCGGCGTTGTCCTTCTGTCAGGCCAGTCAGTGGAGCGGCGAAGTGACGGCGGTCACTTCGGCTCTGCCGGCTGGGGGGCGCGCGTCAGGATAAAGGTGTCAGGCCACCTTTGCATTAATTGCTCCTGCGATTTGGTCGGTCAGTGCGGTGATTTGGTCAGGGTTGCTTCTTGGCGAAGACAGGGCCTCGGGCGAGCCGGAAATATATTCGCCGCTGGAGGGGGGACTCGGGCGAGACGGAAATCCTCCGGGGTCGGCTGCCCTTGTCCGAGGCTAGGCTCGGGCGAGGCGTGATCGAGTCCCTCGAATGGACTGATCCCTGACTTAATCGCACCCATTAGGCCTTTGCAGCTTTATGCTGATGGGGGTTACCAGCTAAGAATTAGGAGCCTTGAGGGTACCCCTAATTATGGTCCCCGACAGTAGCCCCCGAGCCTCGAAGGGAGTGTTAGCACTCGCTTGGAGGCTTTCATCGCACTTTTTTGCAAGGGGACCAGCCTTTCTCGGTTGCGTTTTGTTCTGGTGGGTGCGCGCGAGCGCACCCGCCGGGTGTAGCCCCTGAGGCCTCGGAGGAGTGGTTTCACTCCTCCGAGGTCTTATTGCCTCGCGTAATGCTTCGGCTGGTCTAGTCGTTCCCTCATGCGAGCTGGCCGTAGCCCGGGTGTACGGTCGGGTCCCAAGTTCTCGGGCTGGTATGTTGACGCTGTCAACGGTTCGGCCGGGGCTAGGTTTGCGAGAGCAGCCCCCGAGCCTCTGCACAGGGCGAGAGGGCGATCAGGGACAGACTCGACTTTTTTACATACGCCCCTGCGTCGCTTTTCCGCAAGGAGGAGGGGGGAAAGCGCCATGTTGCCCTCGATGGGCGCCGAACATGGTGTTTCCGGTGAGCTGCAGGCGGGTAATCCGAGTGGACGTCCGTGCCCCATTCGTTAGGGGTCGACTAGGGCCCCGGAGGCACGCCCAAAAGTACCTGCGGGTGATCTGCCGGACCCGGTCCCCTGGCGACGGGGTCCGAGGGCTCGATGCCTCCCTCTGATGGGATTCCGTTACAAGATCGTTCCCGCTGGTCTCGGAAATGTCCTAGGGTACCTCGGGAGCGCAGCCCGAGCCTTGGTTATGTATCGAACGTACCCATGGTCATCCCTCGCTCTGTGTCTGAGGCGACTGTGAACCCTTCGGGGGCCAGCCTTCGAACCCCTGATCAGTAGTGGGCGCGGAGCCCGAGTAGCCTGAGGCGGTCGTTGAACCCTTCCGAGGGGCCGGCCTTCGAACCTCTGACCAGTAGTGGGTGTAGGTCCCACGTGATCTGAGGCGGCTGTCGAACCCTTCCGAGGGGCCAGCCTTCGAACCTCTGATGAGTAGGGAGGCACGGAGCCTGGTTCCTTCACGGGGAAGGATCCTTTTCAGGATATCCCCCTTTCCCAGTCCCTGTTGCAAGAGAGAGAAAGAGGAAAAAAGGAAAAGGATACGAAATCGAACGACGCGGCGTACCTTTTTTGTCGCGGTCATTATGGCGAAGGCGAAGCGTCGTTCGCTTCTCCTGCCAGAGGCGCCGCCTGTTCCGCCGCGGAGTTAATGCTACGGGGCGAGTGGTTCGCGGGGCGGCCGTTGCGCGTGCGCGAGCCGTTCGAGGAACGAAACACGAGCGCGTTGTCTTCACGCCATGAGAGAGGGTTCTCTCGCTGCCCCGGATGGGACGCAGGCTTGGCTGGCGACGTGACCGCTGCTCCTGCCCGCCTGCCATCGCCATTACTGCCGGCCCATTTTTGGCCGCATTGACCGTCGCGCCAGGCTGGCGCTGCTGGGTCGTGCGCCGGGTCGCCTCGAGTCGCGGTATTGGTTCCGCAGTCGAGGAGGCGCGGTGGTGGCGCAAGTGGCGGTGCAGTTGCATGCACGAAGCATTCGGCGCGCCGGCTGCATGACGCGTGGGCCTGGCCCCCATGCCGGGCGTGTTGGGAGTCAGAGAAGTGCGCCCACTTGGCGCGGTTGCATGCCGCCTGCATGACTGCCCGCCCTTTCGCCCGCTGGTCTGGGCAAAAGTGGAGAGTCGCTTGTAACCGCTGGGCGGTTGCACGCACCGCGCACGGCGGTTTGGCTTCTTGTGCTTTGAGCCGGCTTGCATGACGTGTGGGACCCAGCCCCCGCGCCGTAGGGGAAGACCTTGGAGCGTGTTGGAGAAGACTCAGCTCGCGACGGCTGGGGACGCCAGTAGGGAGAGCCGCCTTTAAAAGGAGGGTGACCCCCTTAGAAGGCGACCATGTCTTCGCGCTCCCTTATGCATCGTGTCTTTCCACCTTCCAAGCCCCCGGATGGGGGATACCCGCCGTCTTTTTGCCTCGTCGTTGGAGGAACGCAACTCCGTGGGAGTTGGTACCTTTCAGCCATCATTCGGCTTCAAGGATTTTCATCAGCCAGCCCGGCTGTACCCCTCCGCCGGCGGTCACCCAAGACGGTGACCACTAGCCCCTGGGTGGGGAGAAGCAAGCCGGGCTGCGATCTTGGTCCCACCCTCAGCTTCAAGGATGTTCATCATCCTTGCTGGGGTGGAGGCTGGGCTGAGCCGGAGCTCTACCTCCCGCGCGGGTTCGTGGGTCGGCCTCTCCTGCGTCGTTCAAGGGAGAGGGCGCTCACTGGCCCTGCGGGCGGGCCGGACTTCGACAACGCGGGGCCGGTCGACGGCGGGCGTCGTCAGCCTCAGCGCGTCGGGCTCGTCGGCTTGGCTCCCGGTGCCCCCTCCTGCCGGAAGGGGGCTGCCGCGCCGTGTGCACGGGAGGACCGCCCAAGATGTCGCGCTCTGCTAGGGCGGCGTTCGTGTTCTGGGGCGGTCCTGCCTTTGCACCGGTACGGCGCCTCCGCGCGGAGGTCGGTGCCCCACTCGTCCGGGAGGATCTGAGTGGGGATCTGCCGGAGGGCTGACGGCCCCTGTCGTCGGTGCCGAGGTGGAGGCGGCTCGAGAAGTCCCCGTTGCCGACGGGATCACCGCCACCATCCGCGCTTCGGGCCTCCGGCTCTTTGTACTTGTCATCGCCCCTCGAGCGTCGGCGTGGGCGAGGGCAAGATTGCAGCAGCATCCGCCCTGAGGCCCTCGCTGCCGCAATTTGGCCACCCGGAGCGGAAGTCGTCGTCGCTGCTGCCGGAGCGGGCGACGGCGAGCCGCCCATCAGTCTTCTGTTGCTCCGCAGCCCCCCCCCCCATCGAGTGGGGTTGTTCGTACCTGCGGAGGTGGAACCGGAGTTCCGTTTGTAATGGCACTTTGAATGCCAGTGTTTTTGTTCATTGTGGCTGTCGAGGCCTGAACATGTATGTAATTTTGGCACGGAGCCGTGTTTTTCCTCATTTTCGAGCACTAAGACTCGCCTGTTGGTTGTCTGAACTGCTTCACCAAGCGTGAGTAGCCCCGGGTAAAGGCGACGAGTGAGGTATCCGTATCCCGGAGGCGTAGGAGTCCCTCGGCTCGGTCAGCCTTGTTGTCCGAGGCTTCCCTTGCTTAGTTCAAGGAACCCCTCGGCCGCCCTTCGATGAGCCGAGGCCGGGGGTAGCGGTGTCAGCGCGAACAGAGGCAGAGTTGGCCCGAAAAGAAGACCTGGTCGGCCGGAGCCTGGCCGGGTTGCCCGTTAGCGGGACCGACGCCGGAATTGACCTGCTGAGGCCTCGGGTCGGGCTGACGTCCTCGGAGGACAGCTGGCCGAGGCCCCAGGGTGACCGGCCGAGCCGCCTGCTTGGGCCGGATTCCCGGAGAAGACCATGGCGGCGACGGCCCGGGCTTGGTGATGACGCCGTCCTTCAGAGTGGAGGTCTTCGGACCGCGTCGCCGTCCGAGGCTAGGTCGGACTTCGCCGAAGGTGTTGTCGACGCCGAGGGTGCTGCTGCTCCCTTCAAGCGTCAAGATCCGAGCCTGCAGGATCGGATTGTCTTGTAGCGTGTGTTTCCTGCGGCCGCCGAGGCCAAAACACACCCTCGCCGTGTTGTAAAGTTGCGTCTCTTTTCCTCTTGTTTCGAGCATCTGGACCTTGTTGTCGGTAACAGAAATGTTTGTGCGAGCGAGAGTTGCTTCTCACGGCAGGTGATGAGTGAGGTATCCGTATCCCGGAGGCGTAGGAGTCCCTCGGCTCGATCGGCCTTGCCGCTTACGCGCACTCTTACCCGTCCATGGGGTTCTGTCACCGACGCAGCCGAGAAGGCTCGAGGAATCGCTTCGGCAGAAGAGCTTCCGAACGTGAAGACTTGTTCGGTCCGCGGAATCACTTATCCGAACGTGAGTTACTTATCGCAGAAGGTGATGAGTGAGGTATCCATATCCCGGAGGCGTAGGAGTCCCTCGGCTCGGTCAGCCTTGGCTGCTTACGTGTACTCCGTCGTTTTCAGGATCCACTTTAGAAGTAGTCAAAAAGCACGAAAGACATTCTGGCAGAAAGGATCTTTTTTCGAGGAAAAAAATCGACGCAGAGGGGGTTCCCCCCCTTTTAGCCCCCGAGGGAGGGTCGGGCTTTGCCGAGGCGAGGCCGACCCTTCCTTGATGACTAAACTTTGCGTGGGTGCGAGGTATATGAACAACTTGAAAACATCTTAAGGGTAGAAGCGACGTAGCTGTTGGATGTTCCAAGCATTGCTGTAGACCTCTCCTTGACTGTTGGCCAGCTTGTATGTTCCGGGCTTTAGAACTTTGGCGATGACGAATGGCCCCTCCCAGGGGGGCGTGAGCTTGTCCCGCCCTCGGGCGTCTTGTCGCAGCCGAAGCACCAGGTCGCCCACCTGGAGGTCTCGGGACCGGACCCCTCGGGCGTGGTAGCGTCGCAGGGACTGCTGGTGCCGCGCCGAGTGTAGTAAGGCCTTGTCCCGAGCCTCCTCCAGCTGGTCCAGCGAGTCTTCTCGGCTAGCTTGGTTGCTTTGGTCGGTGTGGGCCCTCGTCCTCGGGGAGCCGCATTCCAGGTCTGCGGGCAAGACGGCCTCGGCCCCGTAGACTAGGAAGAACGGCGTGAAGCCCGTGGCTCGGCTCGGCGTTGTCCTCAGACTCCAGACCACCAAGGGGAGTTCCTTCATCCATCGCTTGCCGAACTTGTTGAGGTTGTTGTAGATCCGAGGGTGTCTCGGGCCGAATCGAGGGTACCTCGGGTCGAGCCGAGGGTGCCTCGGGCTGTGCCGAGGGTGCCTCGGGCTGGGCCGAGGGTGCCTCAAGCTCGGGCGTGTCGTCGATCTTGATGGAGGGTTGATGCAGATCCCGGGAGAAGACGTCCGGGGGAACCGTTGTTCACCCCGAGGCTATTTTAGCCAGCTCATCCACAGTCTCGTTGTAGCGCCGGGCGATGTGGTTGAGCTCGAGCCCGTAGAACTTGTCTTCCAGGCGCCGAACCTCATCGCAGTAGGCCTCCATCTTCGGGGTCGCGGCAGTGGGAGTTCTTCATGACTTGGTCGATGACGAGCTGCGAGTCACCGCGAGCGTCGAGGCGTCGAACCCCTAGCTCGATGGCGATCCGCAACCCGTTGACCAGAGCCTCATACTCGGCCACATTGTTGGACGCCGGGAAATGGAGGCGTAGCACATAGCGTATGTGCTTACCGAGGGGCGAGATGAAGAGTAGGCCTGTGTCGGCTCCTGTCTTCATCAACGACCCGTCGAAGAACATGGTCCAGAGCTCCGATTGGATCGGAGCCGTCGGTAGCTGGGTGTCGACCCATTCAGCTACGAAGTCCGCCAAGACCTGGGACTTGATGGCCTTCCGAGGAGCGAACGAGATTGTCTCGCCCATGATTTCCACCGCCCACTTTGCAATCCTACCCGAGGCCTCCTGGCACTGGATGATCTCCCCCAGAGGGAAGGATGACACCACAGTTACCGGATGAGACTCGAAGTAGTGTCGCAACTTCCGCCGTGTTAGGATCACCGCGTACAGCAGCTTCTGAACTTGTGGGTAGCGGATCTTGGTTTCGGACAGTACTTCGCTGACTAAGTAGACTGGCCTCTGAACGGGCAATGCATGCCCCTCTTCTTGCCTTTCGATCACAATCGCGGCGCTAACCACCTGAGTGGTCGCGGCGACGTAGACCAAGAGGGCTTCTCCGGCAGCTAGGGGCACCAAGATAGGCGCCTTCGTGAGGAGCGCCTTCAGGTTCCCGAGGGCTTCCTCGGCCTCAGGGGTCCAAGTGAAGCACTCGGCCTTCCTTAAGAGGCGGTACAGAGGTAGACCTCTTTCGCCGAGGCGTGAGATGAAGCGGCTCAGAGCCGCGAGACATCCCATGACTCTCTATACGCCTTTCAAGTCCTTGATGGGCCCCATGCTGGTGATGGCTGCGATCTTCTCCGGGTTGGCTTCGATGCCCCGCTCGAAGACGATGAACCCCAAGAGCATGCCTCGAGGCACCCCGAAGACACACTTCTCAGGATTGAGCTTGACGCCTTTCGCCTTGAGACATCGGAATGTCACTTCAAGGTCGGAAAGGAGGTCGGAGGCTTTCCTCGTCTTGACTACGATGTCATCGACGTAGGCCTCGACCGTGCGGCCAATGTGTTCGCCGAACACATGGTTCATGCACCGCTGGTACGTCGCGCCCGCATTCCTCAAGCCGAACGGCATGGTGACATAGCAGTACATGCCGAAGGGTGTGATGAAAGAAGTCGCGAGCTGGTCGGACTCTTTCATCTTGATCTGATGATACCCTGAGTAGGCATCGAGGAAAGACAGGGTTTCGCACCCAGCAGTGGAATCCACGATTTGATCGATGCGAGGCAGAGGGTAGGGAACCTTCGGACATGCTTTGTTCAGACCAGTGTAGTCTACACACATCCGCCATTTCCCCCCTTTCTTTCTAAGCACTGGGTTGGCAAGCCATTCGGGATGGAATACCTCTTTGATGAACCCTGCCGCCATTAGCTTGTGGATCTCCTCGCCTATGGCTCTGCGCTTCTCCTCGTCGAATCGGCGCAATGGCTGCTTGACGGGTCGGGCTCCGGCTCGGATGTCCAGTGAGTGCTCAGCGACATCCCTCGGTATGCCGGGCATGTCCGAGGGACTCCACGCGAAGACGTCGGCGTTCGCGCGGAGAAAGTCGACGAGCACTGCTTCCTATTTGGGACCGAGCCCGGAGCCGATCCGAATCTGCTTGGAGGCGTCGCCGCTGAGGTCGAGGGGGACGGACTTAACCGTCTCCGCTGTCTCAAAGTTGTCGGCATGTCGCTTCACGTCTGGCACCTCCTTAGAGAGGCTCTCCAGGTCGGCGATGAGGGCCTTGGACTCGGCGAGGGCCTCGGCGTACTCCACGCACTCCACGTCGCATTCGAACGCGTGTTTGTACGTGGGGCCAACGGTGATGACCCCGTTGGGGCCCGGCATCTTGAGTTTCAGGTAGGTGTAGTTGGGGACGGCCATGAACTTCGCGTAGCATGGTCTTCCTAGTACCGCGTGGTAGGTTCCTCTGAACCCGACCACCTCGAACGTCAGGGTCTCCCTTCAGAAGTTGGAGGGTGTTCCGAAGCAGACGGGAAGGTCGAGTTGTCCGAGGGGCTGGACGCGCTTCCCGGGAATGATCCCATGGAAGGGCGCAGCTCCTGCCCGGACAGAGGACAGATCGACGCGCAGGAGCCCGAGGGTCTCGGTGTAGATGATGTTGAGGCTGCTGCCTCCGTCCATGAGGACCTTGGTGAGCCTGACGTCGCCGATGACGGGGTCGACGACGAGCGGGTATTTCCCCGGGCTCGGCACGTGGTCGGGGTGGTCGGCTTGGTCGAAGGTGATGGGCTTGTCGGACCAGTCTAGGTAGACTGGCGCCGCCACCTTCACCGAACAGACCTCCCGGCGCTCTTGCTTGCGGTGCCGAGCCGAGGCATTCGCCGCTTGCCCACCGTAGATCATGAAGCAGTCGCGGACCTCGGGGAACTCTCCTGCTTGGTGATCTTCCTTATTATCGGCGTCGTGGGCCTTGCCACCCTCCGAGGGTGGCTCGGCCCTATGGAAGTGGCGCCGAAGCATGACGCACTCCTCAAGGGTGTGCTTGACGGGCCCCTGGTGATAGGGGCACGGCTCCTTGAGCATCTTGTCGATGAGGTTGGCACCTCCGGGGGGTTTCTAAGGGTTCTTGTACTCGGCGACAGCGACAAGGTCCGCGTCGGCGGCGTCGCGTTTCGCTTGCGACTTCTTCTTGCCCTTCTTCTTGGCGCCGCGCTGAGTTGACGCCTCGGGGGCATCTTCCGATGGGCGGCCCTGGGGCTGCTTGTACTTTCGGAAGATGGCCTCGACCGCCTCCTGGCCGGAGGCGAACTTGGTGGCGATGTCCATCAGCTCGCTCGCCCTGGTGGGGGTCTTGCGACCCAGCTTGCTCACCAGGTCGCGGCAGGTGGTGCCAGCGAGGAACGTGCCGATGACATCCGAGTCGGTGACGTTGGGCAGCTCGGTGCGCTGCTTCGAGAATCGCCGGATGTGGTCCCGGAGAGACTCTCCCGGCAGCTTCGGAGGTCCCGGGAATTCCCGGGGCGCACGTACGTGCCCTGGAAATTGCCGGTGAAAGCTTGGACTAGGTCGTCCCAGTTGGAGATCTGCCCCAGAGGCAGGTGCTCCAACCAGGTGCGAGCGGTGTCGGAGAGGAACAGGGGGAGGTTACGGATGATGAGGTTGTCATCGTCCGTTCCACCCAGTTGGCAGGCCAGACGGTAGTCCACGAGCCACAGTTTCGGTCTCGTCTCCCCCGAGTACTTTGTGATAGTAGTCGGGGGTCGGAACCGGGTCGGGAACGGCGCCCGTCGTATGGCCCTGCTGAAGGCCTGCGGACCGGGTGGTTCGGGCGAGGGACTCCGATCCTCCCCGCTGTCGTAGCGTCCCCCACGCCTGGGGTGGTAGCCTCGGCGCACCCTCTCGTCGAGGTGGGCCCGACGGTCGCGGTGATGGTGCTCGTTGCCGAGGCGACCTGGGGCCGCAGGCACGGTGTTGCGCGTGCGCCCGGTGTAGACCGAGGCTTCCCGCATGAATCGGGAAGTCGCGGCATGAGGTTCCGAGGGGTACCCCTGCCTTCGGGAGGCGGAGCTCTCGGCCCGTCAGACCGAAGCGCCTTCCAGGAGATTCTTGAGCTCTCCCTGGATTCGCCGCCCCTCGGTGGTTGATGGCTCCGGCATCGCGCGGAGGAGCATTGCTGCTGCTGCCAGGTTCTGGCCGACCCCACTAGATGCGGGTGGCGGCCTGACCCTGACGTCGTCGGCGATGCGGTGCTGGAAGCCCTGGGGTAGATGACGTATTTCTCCGGCCGGAGGTTGGCCCGCCCATGCCTGCCCGACGTCTCGGCGGACCGGCTCAAGCGCTCCTGTCCCCTCGTCGAGCCTGGCCTGCACCCCGCGGATTTGCTCGAGCTGTGGGTCATGGCCCCCCGCCTGAACGTGGACCACAGCTAGCTCCCGTGGGATGTCAACGCGGGGCACCGGCCTAGGGAGATCACCGTCCTCCGGCATGCCGAGATGGTTGCCTTCGGAGGGACCCCCTAGATCGACGTGGAAACATTCGCGGGTTGGGCCGCAGTCCTCGTCGCCGAGGCTACGGCTACCGTCGGAACAGTCGGAAAGACAGTAGTCGCATGCGGTCATAAAGTCCCGCATGGCACCGGGGTTGCCAAGTCCAGAGAAATCCCAACAGAAGCTGGGCTCGTCGTCTTCCTCGGACCTAGAGGGCCCGTAGGTCGAGACGTCCGTCAGCCGGTCCCAAGGTGACCGCATACGAAACCCCAGAGGGTTTGGGCTCGCCTCTACGAGAGCGCCCACCAAAGCGAAGCCGCTAGGCGGGTTGAGGCTAAATCCAAATGACGTGGGACGGGAATCGGTCGGTACCTCTTGGTCGACGGGCGGTGATGAAGTCCCGTCAGGGACTGACTGCACCGTCGTCTCAGGTACGAGGGTGATGTCCAGCAAGCCTTTTGCGAGCGTGCTGGCGTCGTCCGCTTGCTCAGGATTGGCGTGTCGCGGGGAGACGGCGCTCGTCTTCGTCTCAAGCGTGAGGTTGATGCCCGGTGCGCCCCCTGTTGGGGTGCTGGCGCTATCGACTCGCTCGACAGCCGACGAGGCGCTGCCTCCTGCTTGGCCTTGGTTGCCCCGCCTTCCCCTCCATCGGCGGGGAAGAGGGCGGGGTGAGCTCGAAGGTTGTTCTTCCACCACACGGGGAAGACGTCGTCGATTCCGCCGCCGGCGGGCAGACTGTCGACCGCCATTGCCGCTGTCGCCCGGCGGTGGAATGAGTATCATGTCGTAGCTGCCGTCGAGGGACATGAACTCAAGACTCCCGAAACGGAGCACCGTCCCGGGTTGTAGAGGTTGCTGGAGACTGCCCATCTGGAGCTTGACGGGAAGCTGTTCGTCAACATGCAGCAGGCCCCTACCTGGCGCGCCAACTGTCGGCGTTTCGAGACCGGGGGGTCCCTATTCCCTAAGCCGACGAGTGAATGTCGCCGCGTGCCCCAGCCCAGATGGGTCGAGCGCGAGGCCGAGCGCGAAGGGGGGAAGCGAGGTGGCCGGAGATGGGCGTGAGAGAGGTGGAAATCTCGCGGCCTTCGTGTTCATCCCGCGCCCAGGTCGGGTGCGCTTGCAGTAGGGGGTTACAAGCGTCCACGCGGGAGAGGGAGTGAGCGGCTTCAAGCGAGCGCCTGTCTCGTCCTCGTCCCCGCGCGGCCAACCCTCTCTAAGAGAGCCCTGGTCCTTCCTTTTATAGGCGTAAGGAGAGGATCCAGGTGTACAATGGGGGGTATAGCAGAGTGCTACGTGTCTAGCGGAGGAGAGCTAGCGCCCTAAGTACATGCCGTTGTGGCAGCCGGAGAGATTTTGGCACCCAGCTGGTGTGATGTCGTGGCCGTCGGAGGAGTGCTGGAGCCTGGCGGAGGGACAGCTGTCGGAGCTGTTGAGTCCTTGCTTACGTCCTCTTGCTTCCGTAAGGGGGCTGAGAGCCGCCGTCGTCACAGAGTATGCGGGGCGCCATCATTGCCTATCTGGCGGAGCGAGCCAGATGGGACGTCGGTCTTGTTCCTCGTGGCCCGAGTCAGCTCGGGGTAGGGTGATGATGGCGCCTCCTGTTGACGTGGCTATTCTGCGCCCTAGGTTGGGCGATGTGGAAGCTCCTCCGAAGCCAAAGTCGAGTCTGTCTTCCGTGGCTGAGGTCGAGTCCGAGCCCCTAGTTCGGGCGAGGCGGAGACCGTCGACTGAGGCCAGGGCGGAGTCCGAGCCCTGGGGTCGGGCGGAGCGGAGTTCGTCGTCTTCTCGGGCTGAGCCCAAGTCCGAGCCCTGGGTCGGGTGGAGCGGAGTTCGTCGTCTTCCGGGACTTAGCCCGAGTCCGAGCCCTGGGTCGGGCGGAGCGGAGTTCGCCGTCTTCCGGGACTTAGCCCGAGTCCGAGCCCTAGGTCGGACGAAGCGGAGTTCGCCGTCTTCCGGGACTTAGCCCGAGTCCGAGCCCTGGGTCGGGCGGAGCGGAGTTCGCCGTCTTCCGGGACTTAGCCCGAGTCCGAGCCCTGGGTCGGGTGGAGCGGAGTTCGCCGTCTTCCGGGACTTAGCCCGAGTCCGAGCCCTGGGTCGGGCGGAGCGGAGTTCGCCGTCTTCCGGGACTTAGCCCGAGTCCGAGCCCTGGGTCGGGCGAAGCGGAGCTTCCTATGGTGCCTTCGGCCGGGCCTGACTGCCTGTCAGCCTCACTCTGTCAAGTGGCACCGCAGTCGGAGCGGCGCAGGCGGCGCTGTCCTTCTGTCAGGCCGGTCAGTGGAGCGGCGAAGTGACGGCGGTCACTTCGGCTCTGCCGGCTGGGGGGCGCGCGTCAGGATAAAGGTGTCAGGCCACCTTTGCATTAAATGCTCCTGCGATTTGGTCGGTCAGTGCGGCGATTTGGTCAGGGTTGCTTCTTGGCGAAGACAGGGCCTCGGGCGAGCCAGAAATATATTCGCCGCTGGAGGGGGGCCTCGGGCGAGACGGAAATCCTCCTGGGTCGGTTGCCCTTGTCCAAGGCTAGGCTCGGGCGAGGCGTGATCGAGTCCCTCGAATGGACTGATCCCTGACTTAATCGCACCCATCAGGCCTTTGCAGCTTTATGCTGATGGGGGTTACCAACTGAGAATTAGGAGCCTTGAGGGTACCCCTAATTATGGTCCCCGACAAGTAGCACATCCAGTGATGCAACGGCTAGGTGTATTACCTCGCTGATGAGCCCGGGGTGCACTTCGTTTGGCAGCCCAACCAAGAGTCATCGGTACTCGCCATGTCGTGCGCGTTCGACGACTACTATATCAAGGACTATAGCGTCATCTTGGCGCCAGAGGTGACGCAGAGGAGGACCGACAGCAATGACCACTCGTCATCGTGTCGGGGTAGCTTTTGTGCCGGCCTGCCTTTAATTCTCTTCGCAAACACTTGCTTTTTTGTTTAAGCAAGCGTGTATGGTGGTGCCTACCTGATGACTGATAATATACGAGGGAACTTCTACCGGCAGGTGTGGCACGTGCTCTTCAATGATGAGACCATGCAAATCGTAGCATATATCGAAGTCTGCATGATACTGATGGTTGTAATGTAGTAGTGAAACAGCTAAATTAAAATAACAAAATTTATGTATGGCTATGATTACAAATGGATTATGAAACATTTTCTTATAACAATATAGACACATTTTGTATATAAGTTATTATGTTATTATATGTCCTCGTTGCAACACACGGGTACTCACCTAGTTATAAATTAATTAGATTCAAGAAAACCATAGTAATTAATTTATGCTGGAATTTTGTCAGCTTGACTTTGTAGAAATGATGGATCTCAACTTTTGATAATGTGTAATAGATTTTTTTTTAAACTGATGATGTGTAATACATGGTTGTACATGATTTGTAAGTTCCCATAGAAACAAAAAAAGGTGCTAAGAATGGCTTGAACTAACACTCATAAATGATAGCCATTAAAGGAACACATGCCATGAAAACTTGCAACAAAAGCTGAATGATTTCTACGTCTCGATGGCATGGTTTGTTTCGAGTTTTTTTACATAATAGAAAGAATAATGTTTATGTTACCATTGCCAAAGTTCTATTATCTGTGAAAGTAATTGCAGTGGTCTAAAAGGCAAGGCTTGAAGAGAAACTCCTAGCTCACAATTTGTGATTGAACAATTGCACAGCCTTGACTACCACATAGAGTCAATAACAGGGGGGCGGGATAGAAAATGATTTTAGCTATGGGGGAAGTGTGGAAAGGCGTCCAAATACGATGTTGATTTGCTTGAACAATTGCACAGCCTACCACTTGGTTCGTACAAATGGACAAGGTGTCGTACATGAGAGTATCGGTTGCTCTGCCAGCCGCTACCAGAGATCAGCTGCGTTCAGACATTTCATTCGGAACCGTGGATCCGCCTGAAATATGTTTCGGTTCTTCACGTAATAAGCGAGAGGTGGTGCCGTGGCCGGAGACTGTTCGTTTGGTTTTAATCTGTATCGAATTCTAAAGTGTTTTTATCTCTAGTAGATTATAACTACAGCAGTCGAACTGTCGAAACAACTTGCTTTAATAAGGGAACAGCCCAGTGACATGGCGCGTAGCAATGCAGTAGTGTCGTGATTGTTACGAACAACTAACTTATGGCCCGCGGTAAGCTTTGGTACCAGCGGTTGGCATGGCGCGTACGCAATGCAAGCTATAGATATATATCATATATATTTTTAATGAATGTATACTCCCATGCATGTGCTGCAATTATTGGAGTAGCAGCAATTAAACAAACTTCATCTGGTGGTGATGGGAGCGCGATTTGACAGCGTGCATGAACATGTTTCTAGCCTGGCGATAATTTTGACACCTCGACCGTGACCGCTAAGCGTGCGTTTTGTTTCCCCATAACGATCCAAGCCTAACGACTGTCAATTCCAACCCACGTTTTCGTGGTCGTTTAGTAGAGTCGTACCACTTGTTACAAGCTAGTACCTCTCGAGAGTTCTGGTACATGTTTGATCTGATCCGTATTGCTGCCGCGCATATATCTCTATCTATACTATATTATTACAACATCAGTTTTAACGGTCGTCTCGCGTCAATACTTAAAAAAAAAACTTCTAAATTTCTTTAGAATCAATTTGCGCTTCTATAATCTCTTCTCTACTACTATAATAGAAGAGTTTATGTAAAAAATAAGGTAAAATCTTTACTATATTAAAACATCAATTTTAACTGTCGTTTCGCGTCATCTTTTTATAAATAATCTTTCACATCTATTTCAAATTAACCCGTTGCATGTCCGTCCCCTCCGTGCAACTAACCTCGATGTCCCAAACCACACCTCCACATATAGATGGCCAAACGACGGCTTGGCACGGGCTCGCTAGGCCGGACGCCCGCAGCTCCGGCCCGGGCACGGCACACCGGCCTGCTGACCGTGTCGGACCGGCCCGTTAGCCCGTCGGACCATTTGGTTAAATCAGTGTTAAATGTTAAAAACCGTTGCAGGATGTGGGATTTGAACTCACGCCCTGATAGTTTTTAATATTGAATATAAATTGTGCATATGTATATACGATTTTTTGTAAAATAAAAAATAATTGTACCGGCCCGGGCCAGCACTACGGGCCGAGGACGACCCAAGCACGGCACGACGCTCGTGCCGGGCTGTCCCATGCACAATTAAGTGGGTCGTGCCTCGGGTCGGCCCGCTAGACACGACTCATTTGGTCATCTATACCTCCGCACGATAATGATGGTCCTCGTCTCAGTTGCCACCACCTCGTTCGTCATCCTGCTTCTTTTCTCTCTCCCCTCATGCCTCCACCTCCGCGCCACCCTATTCTCGGCAGAGGGCGTGGGAGCAAGCGCCTCCTCCCCGTATTCGTCCGACACCAACCCGACACCGATCCACGCAGTGGCTATTACACGTCCACGAGGACGTTTCACAGCATGCGCGCACCATCGTTTTCGTCATCGTCAAACGTCCCATTCATCTTCTCGGCCTTCGTCATGTTCTTCCTCCCTAACCTGCTACCCCCGCCAACGATCGCAACCTCGAGCCGACCGACGCTCGTCGACGCGGGTATGGGGCGAGTCGGTCTTGCTCCTGGCCTTTCTCCGTGCGTGCCGTCGAGGAGGACATATTGGCGTCTTCCACACTTAGGTTATCTTGGCGACGAGGAGTTCAGGTCTGAGATATTGGACAACCAAGACCCACAACGCGATAGCAGTCGGCATATGCTATGGAGTTGGTGGTGGTGTTGTGTCGCCTCGGCGAGTCCAGGGCTGGGAAGGCACTCGCATTCTCTCGCCCTTCTCGGATTGACGTCTGGTACGGGTGTCTCTCGGTTCGGAGCTGCTCCGATTGGGCTTCTTTATCCACTTGTGTGCTCTCTCCGTATATGTATCTAGCGTTATACTACTTATGTCGCCTCTAGATACTCAGGTTTTTGTTGTGTCCTTCTCCGGCAACGAACAGGTATGCCCGCCTCTTCCATTCCCTTCCTGCTCTACGAAACCTTGGAAGTGGGGGAGGCGAGCGATGAGGGTCCCTGATTTGCTGCCTATGGTACCCGTTCGATGGCTCGGCATCGCCTGTCTACATGGACTTTCCCTTACCACGGTGTCAACCACTTCTATGTATCTGTCACACATCCTTCTCTCATTGCAAAAATTATTGTGTTGTTTCTCTGTTGTTTTGGGTGTTAGTTTTTTGTGCTAAGGACTTAACATAATTTGGATGTGTTAATACTTTATTTATTGTTTGTACGTGGTTTGTGTTCTTTTATGATGGCTCATGGATCCTGCAAAATATGTGTTAGGATTTGAAGATCCATGCGGGCACTACCACAGAGTGTTTATCCTTTGTGTTCTTGGCTCTTACATGCATTATATCGTTTCTAAGACCACATTGTCGCAATGGACTCTATGGTGTTTGAGGTTGCTGAATTGGACGGATCAGCAGTGATTTGTCACGCTAACAGTAAAAGGAAATGTTATTTGTTGATTTTAAACGTTAGTAATTGCTACGAAGTACCATAATTTATATGGAGCGCATCCAGTTTTTATTGATGCCTGACTTTAGCAACACTCTATATTTTGATCTATCTTTTTTATAAGTTTGAGTTCATGTAACTTATTTTAGAAATTTGAGCTCACAAACTTTCTCTTATTTGGTTTCTGTATAGTGGAATTATGTCATTCTATAATCTGTTCGTTCAGTCAGTCGTTGTGAACTCTCTTCTAATCGCTCCCTTCATTGGTCGTGTTGTACCAAGACATATTGGATAGAGTAAACAACATCAGTTAGTCAAATAAAAAATATGTGGAGAGCGGAAACAATCAATAAAAAATTTTGAGATCTTTTTGATGGATATTTTAAGTGTCACGAGCAACGGACTAGTATATATATATACTATACTTAAAGCAACAGTTTCAACGGTCATCCCGCGTCATCTTTTTACAAATAAACCTTCACATCTATTTCAAATTAACCCGTTGCACACCTATAGATGGCCAAACGACGGCCCGGCACGGGCCAGACGCCTCGCGGGCCACAACTCTGGCCTAGGCACGTCATATCGGCCTGCTGACTGTGCCGGGACAGTCCGTTAGCCTGTCGGCCCATTTGATTAAATCAGCGTAAAATGTTAAAAACAGTGGAGGAGGTGAAAGCTGTCTAACCAATAGAACATCATGCTCAGATATTTTTAATATTGAATATAAATTATATATATGTATATACGTTTTTTGTAAAATAAAAAATATGTAATCGTGTCGGACCGCACCAGCACTACGGCCCGAGGCTACAGCCCAAACACGACACAACGTTCTTGACTCTTGCAAGCATTAGGTCGTTTCTAAGACTACACTGACGCAATGGACTCCATGGTGTTTGAGGTTACTAAATTGAATGGAGCAACAATGATTTGTCACATGAACAGTAAAATGAACGGTTATTTGTTTGTTTTAAACGTTAGTAATTGCTACGAAGTAACATAATTTATATGGAGCGCATCCAGTTTTTATTGATGTCTGACTTTAGCAATCACTCCATATTTTGATCTATCTTTTTTATAAGTTTGAGTTCATGTGACTTATTTTAGAAACTTGAGCTCACAAATTTTCTCTTATTTGGTCTCTGTATGGTGAAATTATATCATTTTATAATCTCTGTTCGTTCAGTCAGTCGTTGTGAACTCTCTTCTAATCGCTCACTTCATTGACCGTATTGTACCAAGACATATTGAATAGAGTAAATAATAACATCAGTTAGCCAAATCAAAAAAATATTATACGGAGGGCGGAGACAATTAATAAAAAATATTAAAATCTTTTTGTAGGATAATTTATATAGATATTGTTGTAAGCCGTCGTAACGCACGGGCAACCGACTAGTATATATATATCGACGAGTGTTTGTTACCGTGTAATCCTAGTAAATATTCTTCACTAGCTAGGCGATATCGACCCAAGCAGAGAGCGTCACGGCGTGGCCGTGGCCTCTTCAGTCCTCGGTGTTTCAAACTAACGATGACAAATAAAAAAAAGAACGGAAAGATTACATGCACATAAGATGGGCAACAAAACTCCGTGGACCTGATGGGCCAGAAAGCATTCTACTAGGATGGGATTTTGGGGCCGTGGATATATCAGGCCCACAGAACGTGTTCATTTGTTCACTACTGAAAATAACAACGCAAAAAAAACTCTGGAGATTGGAGAGCATAAATATAAAGCATTGTTCCTTCCAACAGATAGCGGATGTCGTCGCTCAAAATGAGCACTCAGCCGCCCGGTCACGCATTTTCATGTACCAGAGAGGATATACATCCACATCCGCGAGCTCCTAGAGGCGTTCACTTTTTTCCATTGCACAAACGGACGTCATGGCACGGGCAATGCACATCCGCATCCACGAACCCCTCGTTAAGGGAGTTAGGTCCGTGTTCATTTAAACTCAAGCATTAGACATATCCCAATAAAGTGACTTCAACACCAGACGAATTATTATTAAAAAAATACACTAGATGAAGATACAACTTAAAGAGAAGGCCAGTTCTGTCCAGCTCGTTGAAATTTCACATCAAAGTGAAGAAATGGTTAAATTCCCCTAGAAATCGGAAAACCTTCCACCGGAGTTCGAACAGGTGTGGATGAATCTAGGACTGTTTAACTCCAAATTCTAAAGTCAATCGTTCAACTATTATACTGGATCCTGACTGAAATCCACAGCGACTCTTTGGTTAATGCTCCATTTCACATGAGAAGGCACAGGACGGGAAGGGTACGAACAATGAAGGGTTACAGGATCACAGCACTAAAACCTACGACTAACATATTACTATCCTTACCTGATTTCGCACAACTCATGGAGAATCCACGAAGGTGAGTAAACTGGTCACCAGGATGAAACCAGATAGTTAGTTCTCAGCCAACCATAGCGGCGCAGCTTTAGTCAAAGATCTCTTCACTAGGCCTCAGTCTCCAAGTATCAGACACCAACCACAGAGATTCCAAAGCGAAAATTTCCAGCCTGTCTTTTCTGCAAAGTTTCTTCTGTCAGCAACTGCTACAAAAGGCAATTTCAGAAAGTTCAAGTCGATTTGGCAAATTGTACACTTTTAGCAGATTTTCCACTTAAATCAAGACACCACACAACTTCGCTAACAGATTTGCATGTATGCAAGCACAGCATGAAACACAGACTATGGCAAACATTACGTGGAAACATGAAAGGAAAAAAAAAGGCATTTAAATGAAACAGTTAGCACCAACACATGCACACAAATCTTGGAAGATCTTGTTACAGAAGAAAATGTTTCCAAATACTTGATCTCAGTTACGTAACTAATGTTAATGCAGCATTTTGGCTTTTCCTTTGAATTTTTTCAACCAATGATGGACATTTTTTTAAAAAAAAATATTTATTTCTTTTACAAATTATAATTTGATCAAGATGGAAGTCTTTGGAAATCCCAAAATACAATAGGAAAACAAATCTTGATCTAGCAGGCATATAAGATTTCTAAAGTGGTCCTTTTATGGTTCAGATTCCATGCACTAATGTGATTGTGAACACTTTCCAGCAAACACGGTATTTGAAAAAATATACTATCTCAATATTTATCGCTCACTAGTTCATTTTTGAACTAAAACACGACAAATAAAAAACGGAGGGAGTACCTGCAGATAACAGAAAATTGACTAGCAATCTTCTAACCAAGAAACTATCTCCATGATTGGGCTTTTATGTTTTTTTTCTCTAGCTGCTTCTATAGGTTTAAACTTATAGGTGTTGAGCTTAAGAAAAGGAACCTTGTACATGCTATTCAATATTGGGGACATGCACTAAAGAAGAAGATGAACTTCAGTGCAGAACTTTCAGGTTAATAAATCATTTTTCCACTAACAGTAAAATTTATGACCAAATGATTGAAATAATATAAACATTTTCCCCAAATTCTGCCCATGAAACTTTTGATCATCAATATGACTGTTAACTAGACCCGTGATCAGCTTTGGAGGACAAACGCATGGATTCGACTAGATTCATGCAAAGCAATCATTTACTATCAGAGCAACTCCAGCAAAAAAAAAACTCAAATCAAGGCCCCTACTTTTGATTTGAGGGAACTGTCACATAATTTTTTTTCTCGAACGGGTAGAAGAGCTGCGCATCATTATATTAAGAAGGAAGAGTTAGGCCCCAAATGGACCAATACAAGAAAGCTGCCTTATTGGCCAAAAACACAAAAATATAATTTAGGATTTGGTTTTTTACATCTATTCCAGCAGCGAAAAGGCCTCAAGTTGAGACGGTGGCTTGAGTAGCACTCATGTCCTGGATTCAACTCAGCTAGGGTTAAAAAAGTTCCACCACCTATCTCACGCCAAATCACATGTCTAAGGCCTGGGCCTACTAGTGGTCGTTCTCACATAGGTTGTGGTGTTGTGTATGAGTGGGGCTGAGGTTTGGAAGTTTTCTCGACCTGCGTGAGAAAACCATCTTTTTAATGCAATACCTAGGAGTTGTCTTACCCCCCCCCCCCCAGTTTAAGTTTTTATATCGGCTTAAATAATATTTGATGAACACTGACACAAAGGGCTCGCTTGTCATTCTTTGTTCTTCCCATCCTCAGTCTCATCAGTATTTATGCGAGCAAAGGCAGAGTCACCTACCAACCACCACAGGAGGTACACTTCCATCGAGGGAGGAGACCAGACACTACCAGGAGGAGCCGTGTTGCTCCTCATCCATTCGCTCCGCTTCGCTCCTCTCCTCATCCACCCACGCTGCGCCAGCTACCGCCTACCACTCGCACCTATCTCTAAGTCTCTACCATCGCGACGGGTACCAGGCGACTCCAGGAGCCACACAGCTCCTCCACGTCCCCCACCCACCCGTGCCGCTCCTCTCTTCATCAACTCGCGTCGTGCCACTCCTCCACGCCAGCTATCGCCTACCTCATTGCCGTTGCGCCGGGCGTTGAGTTGGCCGACGAGGAGATCGAAGAGGCCTTCAACGAGGATGATGGGGCGGGTTGAGAAGGTGTTGGCTTCAAGCCTTGAACCATCGTTTGAGTGCTAGAGGGAGGATTTGGGTGGCCACCCAAATTTGAGGGCTCTAGTAAGGGCCATGCTGGAGTTGTGTTTTTGGTCTGGGCACCTATATTTAGCTATGAGGGCTCAAGTTGGGGCCATGATGGAGTTGCTCTCACAGTGACTCAGCCTCCTATAACCCTACAACAATACAATACATTAACCTAGTTTAAGACACCAGAGGAATTATAGAAGCCAAACAATTATTCTGTGAACAAAATGAATCCCTTCTCTCCAATCAGCAAGCATACTGTTATTTTATGTTACCTTCCACCTTTTTAGCAACATGCACATCTATATATCCCTTCAGAATCATATTTCGTGCAAAGGAAAAATGAGGCTTGAACTGACTCTATGGTTTAAAACAAAGAAGTTTTATCCTTCTAACTAAAAGGATTAATTAATTTGTGTAAACCCCCAAAGACCTTTGCTTCCTTCAATAGAACAAGTAGATAAGTATCACTGGCAAAGGAAAGTCAAAGAAAATTGGAAACGAAGGCATATCCTGCTCATACCAAGAGCAAGAGTCAAGTTCAAGGATTGTTATGGTAACATTGTACAAACAGAATGTCTTTGTGCAGAATCATTAAAAATAACAACACCATCTTTCAGAATTCAGAAAATCAGCAAAATAGTAAAAAAAGTTATTATGGCACTCTATTAAAGGCACATGTTGCCATAACTAATATGAGAGTCATTCATTTTGTATCATGTTGAATTAGGCAACAGAAGGAAACTGTGTAAGAAGTGTGTATAATTCTGAAAGTAAGGTATGAAAATAGAACATTAAGGACAATCATGGTCATTAAATTAACAATGTGCACATGAAATTAGCTTGGAACTCCAGTAACTAGGGTGCCTGCCTGACACAAGGCTTTTCCCAAGTAAAAATGAAATAGTTGTTAACTTTATTACATATCATTTCCATATCTCATTAATGTTGAACTTGGGGCAGACCCAGTGCCAGAGGCTCCCACATGAGTGAGGTCTAGGAAAAGGATAAACCTAGGCAAGCCTTCCCCTGCAAATCTGGAGAGGCTACATCAAATATGCGACCTAGTGACTCAATGAGACAACTCTCATCACTGCATCATTTTATTCATGTTGAACTTGAAGTTGTTAAAAATATTAGCCCACGAATGATGGCTCACTTAATCTGTTCTTGGTAGTAGATGCCCTGTAAGTAACAAGGTGGCAAGAAACAATAAAATGATTGCATCAAGCACATGATGGAACAACAATTGTATTAGGCTGAGAATCATATTAATGTTTTATGCTTTGAAGTGCCTTATATGACACAAGTACTATTCATGCTTAACACTAACATGCTATTTTTAAATGTAATCCACTAAGAGAGGATACAGAAACTACCTTCAGTAACTACCAATTATAACAAACAGTTGGCTACTGTCAAGCGTTTGAGGCAGAAAAAGAGCCCCAATTATACTTGACTCAAAGAATGTAGGGTGGTAACTACATCTTCCAGGTATCATCTGAACAGAAAATATACATCTCTATTTCCCATGTCATAAGGAATCAGAAGCTGAACCAAAAGTCCCACGTCCACATTGCTGAACAAACATAAACAGAGTACCATCAATAGATCCTTTAAGTGCACTGCACAACCTTCTTGGTGCCTATATCAGCAGAATGGTAACTTAGCACTTGTAAATAAATAATTGAGTGAGTCAATGAGGTACTGTTAAGGAATGATAGTACAAACCAGATGCCAGCGCTTGCTTAATGGAGACGAGGAAACTTGGATCTCATCTATGTCAGGTAAAGGGGGTGACCGGAAGCAGAACACCTTTCTTTTGAGGTCATCCCTAGCACTTGATCGTGCATAAGATCCCCTAGTTATGTTTCCATCCTTCCAGACATCCTTCAAGAAAAATAAGATCGGCTTCTTGCACAAAGATTTCTGGACATCTCTAGTGTCAAAATCAAATTCATTTCTCTGACTCATCCTATTATAAGCAACGTAAGTACGTTGTGATCGCTCCAAATCACGCGGAAGAAGAACATTGGGATATACTTCAACAACATAGCCCAACGAGATAGCAAATGTAAGCTTTTGGCTTTGATCGTAACAAATTGAACGCTGCAGGAAGCTCATGGGTTCCATTTTCATAGCCTTTGTAAACAGCTCCAGACTCTCAAGAGAGTTCAATCCAGGGTATATGGGGTCCACAAGCTCCACATGGTGGATACTGATGAAAGGAGCAATTGGATGAGATGCCAATAACCCATGAGAATTGCCTCTGATATCCCACTGAGATATGACAAGAAAAAACGACATTAGAAGGATGGATGGATTTGTGAGCATATATACTCAGACTAACGAAGCTGAAAATCAATCTATCTTTTTTATTATGATAGCAGAAAACAAGACAATTTTTTGGTAATAACCTATTATCATTCTCAAGCACATCCACTGCCGAATTTCACAGTGGCACTGAGATTTGAGAGACAGGGACAGTACTATAGACCAAGCGAATCCTGGCAAAAGTGTCCAGGGAAGAAAAGAGTCCGAACAAAAGTAACCTTCAAGTCCTACCGAACTTTTCTTTTTGTCATAACCACTCTGGCAATGCCCTACTTTTGTTGAAACACAATAAAAATGATATAATTGACCAGCTCAGATGGGGCAGCTGTGGAAAGTATTACCTTCCTTTATGCCCTAATGAAACAAATATGACTGATATAGTAAAGTTTGAAACATTAACAGAGGCATCCAACATCTAGACCAAGCTCTATATTGGGAATGATTCATGAAGACTCCAAACATTTTTTTTCCTGCGGGTGTTTACACATAGAATGTGGCTGTGGCTGGGAACTAGTTTATGAGGAAGTCCCACATAAGCACAATAGTAAGAGCAATACTAAGTGGATCAGGCGATCAAAGTTGTAGGAGCCAGATTTACAATTCAATCCCGGCAAAATGTTGAAGGGTAAGCTAGATACCTGGTGGAATCCGTATTCGCGGGATAGGGGAACGCCGAGCTCCGTGATGCAGGCATGGAGGCGGTCGTCGCTTCCATACAGCTTGGGGTACCTCTCGATGCACACGTCGAGCGTCTGCGCGAGTGCAGCGGCGAGCGGAAAGCTGAGCGCGACGCCGCCACCTCCGAAAGCCATGCTATGGCTGAAGTAGGTGTTGGCGGAGTGGCTCTCGGACGGCGCCCCGACGTACACCATCTCCGTCCAGTCGTACTTGCTGAGCACGGCGACGAGGTTGTCCGCGCACAGCACGGTGTCGTCGTCGACGAGCACGAGCCAGCGCGCGCCCGCCCCTCTGCCGACGAGCCGGACGGCCTCGGCGGCGATGCGCGCGATCCGGAGCCCCGACGGGTGGCCCGTGGGGTTGGTGTACCTGAAGCGCGAGGTGTCCTCGGACACCCGGATCGGCGGGAGGGAGCCCTCCCAGGGGGCGCTAGGCCCCGGCGCGGCGGGCGCGCCCGCGTCGAGCCAGACGTTGCCGCGCATCGCGGCGGGGTCCCACCACAGGCGGACGTACTCGCGGCGGCGCGGCCAGAGATGCGCCGACCCCGCGATGCCGAAGACGATGTGGCCGAGCGAGAGGGGCGAGGCGGCGCCGGGGCCCGCGGCCGCGGCCGCTCCCGCATCCGGCAGCACCGAGCGCTCGGAGGCGGCGGGGGTAGCCCCCTGGGACGGGGAGAGCACGAGGAGGAGCCAGAGCGCGGTGGCAAGCAGCACCGAGAGCAGCGCCAGCAGGGCCGCGACGAGCGGGCACTGCCGCGGCGGGACGAGCGCGAGCGGGAGGAGCGGCGGCGGGTGCGGGGGTGGGGAAGCGGCGTAGTGGGACTTGGGCATTGGACTCGGTGGTGGTGGACGCCGCCGCCTCCGGTGGCCACGGACATTGGGGGGTGGCGCAGGCGGAACGTGGCGATGTTTTAGGGATGGACGTGGGGCCGGGTGGCTGCCTCTCCTTGCAGTTGTAAAACATCACGCCGTTCCATTTGAAATCTCATTTGCTTCTTGCCCCGTACAAAACCGATTACTCTCTATTTTTACTTTGCAGTTAATTAATATTTCCACGGTCCCGATTTATAATTTATTAGACTTTTTTGTCAATTTAATCGGCTAATCTTATTTAAAAAAATAAAAAAAATTCAAAGCCTACTTAAAATATATTATATGCTAAACAATATCATGTTAAAAATTAATGATAATTATGATATTTTTTAAATAAATCGAGTCGGTCAACTTATGATAAAAAAATCAAACGAATAACTTCTTCTCTTGATCGTGTCTTTAAGTAGTCATTCGGATGGTTTGAAATTTTGAATTCCAGATCACAGTGTCAATTAGTAAGTACTGTGTAATCTAGGGACCATTGGTATATAAGCTTGCTTGCACGTGGAGGACGATGACAGGATTGCTCACCTGCTGATGATACGGGCAGCAGTTTTCTATTCAGAAAAGCTACACCTACAGTTTTCTTCTCTCTTTTCCTGTCCATGCATCTTCAGCGGATGGGGGAAAAAAACTCAAAACATTGTTGAATAAAGCAGCCGTTTTAAGATCGAGGAAATAAATAATATAGGTTTCTGGCTCGTAGCGTAGATGAATGGCGCTCCAAGCTTCAGAAAAAGAATATCTTGTAGTAGTGGCCTCCAAGCGACGAGTGCAGCAAGGCGACGACGCCATGTGTCTAGATATCGTCTTCGCAAATAATTCTTCCATGGGGCCTGTGGAATATGTTCTCTCCTCTCATCAAACCATTGTTGAGACGTTCGTGTAAAAGTTTGTTCACTGTGATGCGAGATACAGCTAGGAGAGATCGCATGTGTGGTTCAGTGGTTGGCTTGAATAATTAACAGGAAGCTGAGAGTTGCATCGCAAGCAACATGCCACACATGCAGCAGCATCTAGATTAGATGACTAGATCAGTCTACGGTTTGCCAGGAAAATAGTCACTGTGCTGCCTGTGCAGTACGCTAAGCCTGATTGTTTGCTAGCGTAAACCCTGGAGTAGACGAGCGAGCGTGTCCACGCACGGGAAAAGGTCCGGGCCGTGGAAGCGGCGAACATCTTTTTGCTCAAAAGGAATTGGGGGAAATTCTTGTGCTCCGTCGTGGTCCTCAATTCCTTATTCGTATTGAGATTGAACAGCATCCGTCCAATTCTTCCTTTCCCCTATTTTTGTGTGGATTTCCTGTCTTTTGTTTGGGGTCCCTGGCATCAAACTGTGACACTTTAGGTATTAGTATTCGAATACAAGGTATAAAGTTCTACCATATTTAATCTACGTCTGGATTGAGTGAATTCATACTTCACGCTCAATCTCATGATGGGATTAAATCCATCGTTAATCCATATATCTCAAAGCTAGTTATTTTCTTGATCCATAGGTTCTAATATAAACTTTTGCAGTATCTTCATGGATTTGTTCTATACCTAATAAGGTATTCCATACCTAATAAGTTATGGATAAATCCATGTTTTCCATAGTTTAAAAAAATTCTAAATCCTTAGGTTATAATCTATAATGAGTTTAACCGAATAAAAAAATTTGAGTATGCTTGGATTATTTTGAGACAAGGATTGTGACATAAATTTAATTCCAATCCATGGTAATCCAGAATTGGATTAGTGTAAACAAACAAGGTCTACTGTACATATGCCAAATACGAAGGCATCATCTATGGGCTATGGCATTGCCTACAATTAGAAAGAATGAAGTTAGTATGTGTTTGTTTTCATTTGCTTTGCATTCATAAGAAAAATATGGACAAAAATCTTGACCCTTGGTTATAGCAATTCCAAGGAAACCTATAGCTACATCTTATGTTTTCTAATATATGGTCCACACACGAATTCATCATGAGACCAACTCCATCAGGTCGCGTAAATGGCTCCCCATCCTTATTTTACGCATCCACCGTAACTACTCATCATTCCAGCAAACTCTACACCACAACTTACAAAATATCAGGAGTTCCATTTGCTACACATTCTCACGATGTCTCTCTCACCGCAGCAAAATTGTTGTCCTCCTCGCTCTTCAGTCCCTGGCACCCACCCAGTCTCACTCGTATCGTCTGTCTGTTGACTTGGCTTTAATCTATACCGGCTTTAGGGTCGGGCCAGCAAAATCTAAGGCCCTGTACAAAATTCCGGAATATCAATCTATAAAGTAGAACTATACTAATATAGGCTATAATAATACGATAAAAAAGTTATATTAAGAGTTGTGTCTAACTGTCTATTCAATTTTATATTGTATAATTTTACTTGGATAGTATTGTTTTGTTAGTGTTATTTTTTAAAATGAAATCTTGAACGACATTCATGTTAAAATGGAGATGTAGTCGTGATCAAAGACAAAGACACCATACAGACAACGGATTTGACTCATGAGAAGAAGATTTGCTTAGAGATTAGTTGATTTATTAGCCTAATGTGCTAGAAGTGGAGGCCCTTGGAACTCGGGGGGGGGGGGGGGGGGGCTGTTTCCTTGAACAGGCTACACACCCACTAGGCTCGGGCCTGATCGGCTTCTACTATTTCTACAGTGTTTTTATCTCTATGGATTGCAGCTGCAGCTGTCTGAACACCTGTCTTTGAAGTGAAAAGGTTGTGTCATGTGTGTCACACCCGAATTTAAGGACAAATCCATATGCATCTCATATGTGTGTCAGGATCAAGTTTCACATATATAACAACTCAGTGTATAGAAACCGGTGTCACCGTTTTTATTACATAACGAATTGTCTTTAAAAAATAACTAAATGAAATAAATTAAACGTAGATAACTTCCCCACAGGCGTAGTTGATTGTGAGACGACAACCTAGAACTCATCGAATTCATCATAATAACCCCCCTCTAGCGATACATGTTTCTGGTCTGAACAATAATTATAGCAAGGGTAAGCTCACTTACGATGGGGCTCAACAAGTGTGTAGGAGCAAGTATAGTGTAAGGCTTATCAAAAAAAGTTCTAATGCTAAACATTAATTTTTAATTAAGTAGGTCAAACTTTTATTAACAATTTCTAGGTATAAGTAAATACCAACCCAATTAGAGAAAGGATCATAACCAAACTATTACCCATAAATAACCACATGCATGACAGATTAAATTTACTTCCATATATTAATCATGTGAGAAGCCCGACCCGTTCTTGACCGTGAGCACGACTGATATATCAGTTTTACCCTCTGCAAGAGTCGCACATCTTTACCCACAAGTTGTGATACCCATCTGTCAAAGGGGTCATGAATCTCATTCATCTCTTCTAAGGAGACGAGGCAGGGTTCACTACAATGCCTTTACAAAGCTCCACTAGCATGAGAGAACCCGCTATGGATTCAAGCAGAGGTGGTACAAATCATCTGGCAGACTAAAAAGTCATCGCAACATGATCAGCCATGTCACCATACTTGGATAGCTCCTCCTTACTTGCCCCTAACCAGGTAAGGTCCTCATACACTAGCTTCTCCAATTAATTAGCCAATACCAGAGTCATAATAGTCCATGTGGTTGTATTGTTTTCTTGGGTTGGTGCTCCATGTTTCAGTTAAACAAAATGGTCTTATCATGCATAACAAACCATCAATAACAATAATCATGAATTCATGATCAATGTTACATATGTATCATTATCACATAACCAAGTAGAGCAATAGAAAATCTGCCTAATGGTAAATAATTCCAGGTATAAACAAGGTATAGGAAAAACAAGTGAAAAGGCTATGTGTCACACTCGGGGTGCAATACTTCTCTAATGAAGGCTCCTGCTACTAGGTGGGCTAACTCGGCCCGTATAGCCTCTCTTTTGTCGGGCGTGAAACGGCGTAGCTTCTGCCAGATCAGTTTTGCCTGAGGATACACCTTCAGTTGGTGCTCGGCCAGCTCTCTCGTGACTCCTGGCATGTCCACGTGTTGCCCACAAGAACACATCTTGGTGTCTTGCAGAAACCGGACGACGCGCTTTCCTATTTGGCAGTGAGGCTAGAACTGATGATTACCGTCTTGCGTTCATCGAAGAAACCAAGGTTAGCCCTCTTGGTTTCTTTGGTCGGTCGCATAGAGGTAGCGGTAGATGCTTCTTTTCTGGGATTGTGAGGTCATCCACTGCTGGTGTGTCGTCGTTCAGCGTTGTAAGTGCCATCCAGGGTCCGTCTAGATAGCCCCCCAAAAGCATTATGTGGCTCCCTAGAAGTCAGATCGGACGGTGATGATACCCTGAGGTCAAGGCATCTTGAGTATCATGTACGGGTAGTACGAGATGACCATGAATTTGCCCAGCTCGGCCTCCCAATGATAGCATTGTATCCGCAGTCGAACCGAGCTACCTCGAAGTGTAGGAATTTGGTCTGGTAGCTGTCTGGAGCGCTAAAGGTGACTGGCATGACGAGGTGGCCTAACAGGTACTCCCCTTCAGTTGGTACGATGCCGAAGAATGAATTATCCGACTGAATGAGGTCGATAGTCGGAATTCCCAGGGCCTAGAGTGTTATGGGGAAGGTGACATTGATGCTGCTACCACCGTCCACCAGAACCTTCTTGACTCGGCTCTCTTGAATCACAGGGTTGACGAGGAGAAGGTACTTGTTGAGGTGATCAAAGTTAAGCCACTGGTCAGCTCGGCTGAATGTGATGGCATGTTCGGACCACCGATACGAGGCCAGTA
The DNA here is from genome assembly GCF_902167145.1 of Zea mays. Taxonomy (NCBI): domain Eukaryota; kingdom Viridiplantae; phylum Streptophyta; class Magnoliopsida; order Poales; family Poaceae; genus Zea; species Zea mays. Next base: position 22,936,205 of record NC_050100.1, on the reverse strand, counting down.
GGGATGGCAATGGGTCGGGTTCGGATCGGGTAGAGTAAATACCCACCCGCGACCATACCCGCGGGGATTATCCATATCCGCCCATGACCATACCCACGGGTAAAATTTTGTACCCGTGCCCGTACCCATCGGGTATCGGGCGAATATCGGGTATCCGTCGGGTATAACAGCTTGGTGCATTCTCCCTAAATGAAGTCTAGTGCAGTTCTGAGCGTCGCACATCGTCATGATCACCGGAGGCACATAATGTTGTTGCACAGTGCATTCGTGTAGATGTAGCCTTGGACATGTGTTGCTAATGTTTTTTGTTAATAAACTTCCAACTCGTCAAAATCGAAGAGTAGCTAGCATAGTCGTCTGGTGTATTAACACTCTCTTAGCTCAAGTACTTGTACTAGATAGCACTGGTACTACGTATTGGCACTTTATCAAACGTACTGACACTAGTACTAGAACCAGATCAGAAGCATCAGCAGACAGGGAGGGATGTCGGTAGGATGAGCTGTCGAGGGTGGACGGCTAGCTAGCGTACTGGTAGGTTGAAAATCTAAAATCACTATTTTTCGGATATCCGTCGGGTACCCATGGGTAAGAAATCAAATCCGTACCCGACCCATAATAAAATCGGGTCGGGTATGGGTAAGACCCACAGGTCAAATTTCGTGCCCGAACCTGTACCCAACGGGTCGGATATCCGACGGATATCCGAACCCGCGGGTAAAATTGCCATCCCTAGAGGCCAGTGCACCGTTGGTTGCCACTCGGACCTACCGGTCGGTGAGCTTTTGTTCCCTCTTATTCTCCTAGGACCCATGGCCCCTGAAAATGATATTGACCTCCCTGTCAATGCGCGAGAAGGCTCCACCCCCCCTACTGTTATGGCTGATCTTGCTCGATAGATTCTCCTTGTGGTAGGGGGCGACAACAGCTAGAACTAGGGATGGCAGCGGGTCGGATTTTGTTCGGGTATAATAATATCCGACCCGAAATTGTACTCGAGACTTCTACAAATATCCATACCCACCAAGCCAATCGAGCGAGAAACTGTATCCGTGCCCATCGGGTATCCACCGGGTATCGGGTATCCAGTGGATATGTTACTGTAGACTAAATAACATTCAGTTAGTGTTATAATAAATACATAAAATATTTTAGTTTCCATCTAAGCACCAGTACAACACGAGAATGACTATATTTGGCTACACGTCGATACAATATCTCAACTCATAATTATCACATCCAATAGATTTAAATTCGAGTACAGAGAATAAAAGCTTAATGAGTTCATGACAGTTGACAGTCATAACATTGTCAATGTCTCATTGGTCTCTAGTATATTACAGTTGACTGTTAGCACAAATTAATATTCATTAATCAACAACACATGTGTCATGATAAATTGATAAATAAAAACAACATGCAGCAACCAGCTCCAGCAGCCCGTGACATGGTGTATAGTAGCAGCAGCCTGCCGCCAGCAACAGTAGCCCGTGGTCATGCATGTGTCCATGGTGAAGTAGCAGCAACCAACATGCAACAAAACCAAGATTGTTGTGTATTTTTTTGGCTCCATTCTATTATGGTCCTTAATTTTTAGTGGATGTAGCACATTTAAAGAGGTATGTTGATATCTCGAATATCCACTGGATACCCGTGGGTAAAGTATTTTACCCATATCCGACCCGATATATTTCGGGTATCCGACCCGATAGGACTCGCGGGTGAGTTTTTCTACCCGTATCCATATCCACCGGGTACGAAATCCGCGGGTATCCATACCCACGGGTCCAACTGCCATCCCTAGCTATAACGGTCAACCGTGGCTAACAAAATTCTTGAAGTCTCTGCAGTTCCATAGGGTGTGGCGCATCTCCTTGTGGTATGGGCACTAGGAGTCAAGGATCTCATCCAGTGTTCGTACAATGCCACACGGGGCGCTGCGGGGCCGAGTCGCTGGTGGCCCGGCGGCGTGCACTTCTTCCCTGGCCCTTTTGTCCCAGCACTTGTCCTGCTACTGGTTCATGTCCTTCTTTGGTGTTGGGGGTATAGGCTTCACGTGGCTGATGAGGTCCTGGTCTCGTTCGTCGGTGATGATGTACATGTCCGCCTCCCAGAATAGTTGTTCTAAGGTGGCGGGAGCCTTCTGGAGGATGGACCGGACAAAGGCCGAGTCATTAGACCCGTGGTAGAATTCCTCGATCACGGCATCCTCCACGACGTTAGGGATGTGATTCCTCATGGTTTGGAAACGCCTCAGGAACGAGCGGAGGGTCTCGTCGCTTTGACGCTTGATGGACTTGAGGTCCCAAGGTTGCGCCAGTTTGTTAGAAAGGGATTGAAAGTTCACGAAAAATTGGCGGCTGAAGTCATCCCAGTCGTCGATGCAGTGGCGGGGTAGATGTCGGAGCCATTACAGCACACCTTGCCCTAGGACAATGGGCAAGTACGCTGTCATAACGTCCTCTGTCGGCCCGGGGCCCCAGGTGGCAGTCGTGTAGACGACCAACCAGCCGCGGGGGTCCTGCTTGGGCTCGTACTTGTCGGCATTGGAGACCTTGAAGTTCGGTGGCCATTGAATTGCTCAAATCCAGGGGGTAAGGGCCGAGACTCCGCACGTCCCCTAGTCCTCCCGGCGATGGTCGTGATGACGGTCTCAAGGAGGTGAGTGACGTCAGGCGTCATGTCGCCTCTGTCGAGTTGACCGACCTAGAGCTGGGCTGTTCGTGGAGGTTGTTGCTGACTCAGTTCTGGTGGCACGGTTGAGAGCACCTAGAGGGGGGGGTGAATAGGTGATCCTGTAAAAACTTAAACTTATAGCCACAAAACTTGATTAGGTGTTAGCACAGTTTATGCCAAGTGGCTAGAGAGGAGTCAAAACACAATAACCACAAGAATCCGATCACAGAGATGACACAGTGGTTATCCCGTGGTTCGGCCAAGTACAAAACTTGCCTACTCCACGTTGTGGCGTCCCAACGGACGAGAGTTGCACTCAACTCCTCTCAAGTGATCCAATGATCAACTTGAATACCACGGTGTTCTTGCTTTTCTTTTCTCAATCCCGTTTGCGAGGAATCTCCACAACTTGGAGCCTCTCGCCCTTACAAAAGATGTTCACAGAGAATCACAGAGCAAAGGAGGGATTAGCAACTCACACACGACACAAAGATCACAGCGAATACGCACACACAAGACCCAGACTTGAGCTCAAAAGACTAGCACACTAGAACGGAGCTCAAATCACTAGAATGTCAAACAAGTGCGCGAGATTGATGTGTGAGTGATCAAGAGTGCTCAAGGAATGCTTGGTGTACTCCTCCATGCGCCAAGGGGTCCCTTTTATAGCCCCAAGGCAGCTAGGAGCCGTTGGGAACAAATCTGGAAGGCCATCTTTGCCTTCTGTCTCGTGGCGCACCGGACAGTCCGGTGCACACCGGACACTGTCCGGTGCCCGATTTGTTTCCATAGAAAGCGAAGCCGACCGTTGCCGACCGTTGCAGATCTGGCGCACCGGACAGTCCGGTGCACACCGGACAGTCCGGTGCTTCCTTCCGACCGTTGGCTCGGCCACGTGTCGCGCGCCGATCGCGCGGCCGACCGTTGGCCCGGCCGACCGTTGGCTCACCGGACAGTCCGGTGCACACCGGACAGTCCGGTGAATTTTAGCCGAAGTCGCCGGGAAAAAACCCGAGAGCGGCTGGTTTGCGCTGCGCTGATCTGGCGCACCGGACACTGTCCGGTGCACACCGGACAGTCCGGTGCCCCAGCCCGAAGCAGCCTTTGGCTGTACACAGCCACTCTCCACTTCTTTTCTTTTCTTCTTTCTCCTGTTTCTAACACTTAGACAAGATGTTAGTACACAAAACTAATGTACTAAGGCTTAGAAACATACCTTTACTTGTGATTTACACTTTGTTCATCCATGAGCATATTTTCACATTTAGGCCCTTGTGTTTGCACTCAATCACCAAAATACTTAGAAATGGCCCAAGGGCACATTTCCCTTTCAATCTCCCCCTTTTTGGTGATTTATGCCAACACAATATAAAGCAACTAGAACAAGTGCAAAATCACTTTAAATAAAAACTCAAATTGGTTTTATTCAATTTTGGCATATATGGATCATCCTTTGCCACCACTTGGTTTGTTTTTGCAAATCAAACTCAAATCTCTATCTCTAAGTCAAACACACATGTTGAAGTATAAAGAGAGTCATTCCAAAAGAGATTGATCAAAGATTTCAAAAACTCCCCCTTTTTCCCATAATCAACACTTCTCCCCACAAGAAGCCAACTTTTGAAAATAGAGACAATAAGAGACAATAAAAGCTTTTGACAAAACAAAAACTCTATTCTACTATTTTCAAAATCTCTCAAGTGGTAGCTGATCCATTTATCACTTTGGCCTTTATTTTCTCCCCCTTTGGCATCAAGCACCAAAACGGGATCAATCTTGGCCCGTTAACCCTATTGCCTCACCAAAGTCTTCAATTAAGAGCAAATGGCAATAAGATTTCATGAGATGAACTTGGAATTAGTTACCCTCTCATCGGAGTGCAGTGGAAGTCTTTCATGGTCCAAGTCCACCTTTTCCCTTTCAATCCTCCTTCGAGACTAAATTATCAAACTCAAGCACATGGTTAGTCTCAAAGGGTCAAGTTGTAACACATCTCCCCCTAAACATGTGCATCACTTTGCAACGGACTTGTGAGGTCCAGGGAGTGTTGGTACAACTTGAGCACCACAATAAGCAACAAAATGCAGAATGAACCTGATCAAATGCATAAACACATGTATGCTACAATTCAATCCAAGTTCCGCGAATCTAAGACATTTAGCTCACTACGCAACCTGCAAAAGGTCTTCTCATCTAGAGGCTTGGTAAAGATATCGGCTAGCTGGTTCTCGGTGCTAACATGAAACACTTCGATATCTCCCTTTTGCTGGTGGTCTCTCAAAAAGTGATGCCGGATGTCTATGTGCTTTGTGCGGCTGTGTTCAACAGGATTCTCCGCCATGCGGATAGCACTCTCATTGTCACATAGGAGTGGGACTTTGCTCAGATTGTAGCCAAAGTCCCGGAGGGTTTGCCTCATCCACAGTAGTTGCGCGCAACACTGACCTGCGGCAACGTACTCGGCCTCAGCGGTGGATAGGGCAACGGAGGTTTGTTTCTTAGAGTTCCATGACACCAGGGACCTTCCTAAGAATTGGCACGTCCCCGATGTACTCTTCCTATCGACCTTACATCCAGCATAGTCGGAGTCTGAGTATCCAACTAAGTCAAAGGTAGACCCCTTTGGATACCAGAGCCCGAAGCAAGGCGTAGCAACCAAATATCTAAGAATTCGCTTCACCGCCACTAAGTGACACTCCTTAGGATCGGATTGAAATCTAGCACACATGCATACGCTAAGCATAATATCCGGTCTACTAGCACATAAGTAAAGCAAAGAACCTATCATTGACCGGTATGCTTTTTGATCAACGGACTTACCTCCTTTGTTGAGGTCGGTGTGTCCGTCGGTCCCCATCGGAGTCTTGGCAGGCTTGGCGTCCTTCATCCCAAACCGCTTTAGCAGATCTTGCGTGTACTTCGTTTGGGAGATGAAGGTGCCGTCCTTGAGTTGCTTCACTTGGAACCCAAGGAAGTAGTTCAACTCGCCCATCATCGACATCTCGAATTTCTGCGTCATCACCCTGCTAAACTCTTCACAAGACTTTTGGTTAGTAGAACCAAATATTATGTCATCGACATAAATTTGGCACACAAACAAATCACCATCACATGTCTTTGTAAAAAGAGTTGGATCGGCTTTCCCAACCTTGAAAGCATTAGCAATTAAAAAGTCTCTAAGGCATTCATACCATGCTCTTGGGGCTTGCTTAAGTCCATAGAGCGCCTTAGAGAGCTTACACACATGGTCTGGGTACCGTTCATCCACGAAGCCAGGGGGTTGCTCCACGTACACCTCCTCCTTGATTGGCCCGTTGAGGAAAGCGCTCTTCACATCCATTTGGTACAACCTGAAAGAATGGTGAGCGGCATATGCTAGCAAGATACGAATTGACTCTAGCCTAGCCACAGGAGCAAAAGTCTCCTCGAAATCCAAACCTGCGACTTGGGCATAACCTTTTGCCACAAGTCGAGCCTTGTTCCTCGTCACCACCCCGTGCTCGTCCTGTTTGTTGCGGAACACCCACTTGGTTCCCACAACATTTTGCTTCGGACGAGGCACCAGTGTCCAAACTTCATTGCGCTTGAAGTTGTTTAACTCCTCTTGCATGGCCAACACCCAGTCCGGATCTAGCAAGGCCTCTTCTACCCTGAAAGGCTCAATAGAAGAGACAAAGGAGTAATGCTCACAAAAATTAACTAATCGAGATCGAGTAGTTACTCCCTTGCTAATGTCACCCAGAATTTGGTCGACGGGATGATCCCTTTGAATCATCGCTCGAACTTGAGTTGGAGGTGCCGGTTGCGCTTCTTCCTCTATCACTTGATCATCTTGTGCTCCCCCTTGATCAAGCGCCTCCACTTGAGGTACCTGTTCGTCATCTTTGGTTGGGGGTTGCACCATAGTTGAGGAAGAAGGTTGATCTCGTTCATCTTGTTCCTGTGGCCGTACTTCTCCAATCGCCATGGTCCGTATAGCGGCCGTCGGAACATCTTCTTCATCTACATCATCACAATCAACAACTTGCTCTCTTGGAGAGCCATTAGTCTCATCAAATACAACGTCGCTAGAGACTTCAACCAAACCCGATGATTTGTTGAAGACTCTATACGCCTTTGTATTTGAGTCATAACCTAATAAAAACCCTTCTACAGCTTTGGGAGCAAACTTAGAATTTCTACCCTTCTTCACTAGAATGTAGCATTTACTCCCAAATACACGAAAGTACGATACATTGGGTTTGTTACCGGTTAGTAGCTCATACGACGTCTTCTTGAGGAGGCGATGAAGGTAGACCCTGTTGATGGCGTGGCACGCTGTGTTCACGGCTTCCGTCCAAAAGCACTCGGGGGTCTTGAACTCTCCTAGCATCGTCCTCGCCATGTCGATGAGCGTCCTGTTCTTCCTCTCTACCACACCATTTTGCTGTGGTGTGTAGGGAGCGGAGAACTCGTGCTTGATCCCTTCCTCTTCAAGGAACTCCTCCACTTGAAGGTTCTTGAACTCGGACCCGTTGTCGCTTCTTATCTTTTTCACTTTGAGCTCAAACTCATTTTGAGCTCTCCTGAGGAAGCGTTTGAGGGTCCCTTGGGTTTCAGACTTATCCTGCAAAAAGAACACCCAAGTGAAGCGGGAAAAATCATCAACAATAACTAAACCATACTTACTTCCCCCTATGCTTAGATAGGCGACGGGTCCGAAGAGGTCCATATGCAGTAGCTCCAGGGGTCTTGACGTGGTCATCACATTCTTGCTGTGATGCGCTCCTCCCACCTGTTTACCTGCCTGACAAGCTGCACAAGGTCTATCTTTTTCGAAATGTACATTTGTTAGACCTATCACATGTTCTCCCTTTAGAAGCTTGTGGAGGTTCTTCATCCCCACATGTGCTAAGCGGCGATGCCATAGCCAGCCCATGCAAGTCTTAGCCATTAAGCATGCATCTAGACCGGCCTCTTCTTTTGCAAAATCAACTAAATAAAGTTTGCCGTCTAGTACACCCTTAAAAGCTAGTGAACCATCACATCTTCTAAAGACAGACACATCTACATTTGTAAATAAACAATTATATCCCATTTGACATAATTGACTGACAGATAGCAAATTATATCCAAGACTCTCCACTAAGAATACATTTGATATAGAATGCTCATTTGAAATTGCAATTTTACCTAGCCCTTTTACCTTGCCTTGATTCCCATCACCGAATATAATTGAATCTTGGGAATCCTTATTTTTGACGTAGGAGGTGAACATCTTCTTCTCCCCCGTCATATGGTTTGTGCATCCGCTGTCAATAATCCAGCTTGAACCCCCGGATGCATAAACCTGCAAGGCAAATTTAGGCTTGGGTCTTAGGTACCCAACTCATGTTGGGTCCTGCAAGGTTAGCACAAATGTCCTTAGGGACCCAAATGCAAGTCCTGTCTCCCTTGCATTTTGCCCCTAACTTCCTAGCAACTATTTTCCTATCCTTTCTACAAATAGCAAAGGAAGTGTTTAAAGCACAATAAATTATAGAAGGTTCATTCACTACTTTCCTAGGAGCATGAATAACATTCTTTCTAGGCACATGAGCAATATTTCTCCTAGGCATATCCCTATCATGCTTATAAGAAGAACTAGAGGCAAACATGGCATGAGAATCATAAACATGTGAATCAAAATCATTATAAGCATTTCTAGCATTTCTCCTATCATAATACATAAAAGCATGGTTCTTTTTAGCATTACTAGCCATAGGGGCCTTCCCTTTCTCCTTGACGAAGATGGGAGCCTTATGGCTTGTTAAGTTCTTGGCCTCTCTCTTGAAGCCAAGACCATCCTTAATTGAGGGGTGTCTACCAACCGTATAGGCATCCCTTGCAAATTTTATTTTATCAACTTCATTCTTGCTAGTCTTAAGTTGGGCATTAAGACTAGCCACTTCCTTATTTAATTTGGAAATTAAAACTAGATGTTCACTACAGGCATCAACATCGAAATCCTTACACCTAGTGCAAATCTTAACATGTTCTACACAAGAATTAGATTTATTTGCTACTTCTAACTTAGCATTTAAATCATTGTTAACACCTTGTAAAGTAGAAATGGTTTCATGACAAGTAGATAGTTCATAAGAAAGCATTTCATTTCTTTTTACTTCTAAAGCATATGATTTTTGTGCCTCTACAAATTTATCATGTTCATCATACAATAAATCCTCCTGCTTTTCTAAAAGCCTATCCTTTTCATTCAATGCATCAATCAATTCATTGATTTTATCTATCTTAGATCTATCTAAGCCCTTGAACAAGCATGAATAATCTATGTCATCATCACTAGACTCACTATCACTAGAAGAAGCATAAGTGGAGTCTTGAGTACTCACCTTCTTCTCCCTTGCCATAAGACATGTGAGACGCTCGTTGGGGAAGAGAGCCGATTTGTTGAAGGCAGTGGCGGCGAGTCCTTCATTGTCGGAGTCGGAGGAGGAGCAATCCGAGTCCCACTCCTTTCCTAGATGCGCCTCGCCCTTTGCCTTCTTGTATTGCTTCTTCTTTTCTCTTTTGTTCCCCTTTTCCTGGTCACTTTCATTATCGGGACAGTTAGCGATAAAATGACCAAGCTTACCGCATTTGAAGCATGAGCGCTTCCCCTTGGTCTTGGTCTTGCTTGGCTGCCCCTTGCGACCATTTAGCGCCGTCTTGAATCTCTTGATGATGAGAGCCATCTCTTCATCGTTGAGTCCGGCCGCCTCAATTTGTGCCACCTTGCTAGGTAGCGCCTCCTTGCTTCGTGTTGCCTTGAGAGCGAGAGGTTGCGGCTCGTTGATCGGACCATTCAAGGCGTCGTCCACATATCTCGCCTCCTTGATCATCATTCGCCCGCTAACAAATTTCCCAAGAACTTCTTCGGGCGACATCTTGGTGTACCTGGGATTTTCACGTATATTGTTCACCAAGTGAGGATCAAGAACGGTAAATGACCTTAGCATTAGGCGGACGACGTCGTGGTCCGTCCATCGCGTGCTCCCGTAGCTTCTTATCTTGTTGATGAGGGTCTTGAGCCGATTGTATGTTTGCGTTGGCTCCTCGCCCCTTATCATTGCGAACCGTCCAAGCTCGCCCTCCACCAACTCCATCTTGGTGAGTAAGGTGACGTCGTTCCCCTCATGAGAAATCTTGAGGGTGTCCCAGATTTGCTTGGCGTTATCCAAGCCGCTCACCTTATGGTATTCATTCCTGCACAAGGAAGCTAGAAGAACAGTAGTAGCTTGTGCATTCTTATGAATTTGTTCATTAATGAACATGGGACTATCCGAACTATCAAAATGCATTCCACTCTCTACAATCTCCCATATACTAGGATGGAGAGAGAATAGGTGACTACGCATTTTGTGGCTCCAAAATCCGTAGTCCTCTCCATCAAAGTGTGGGGGCTTGCCGAGTGGAATGGAGAGCAAATGAGAATGTGAACTTTGCGGAATACGAGAGTAATCAAAAGAAAAGTTCGAATTAACCGGTTTTCTTCTCTCGTAGTCGTTGTGGTCCTCGTCCTTTTGGGAAGAAGTAGACTCGTCGCTGTCGTAGTAGACGATCTCCTTGATGCGCCTGGTCTTCTTCTTCTTCCCTTCCTTCCGTCTTTGGCCCGAGCCGGAGTCGGTAGGCTTATCGTCCTTCGGCTCGTTGACGAAGGATTCCTTCTCTTTGTCGTTGATCACTATACCCTTCCCCTTAGGATCCATCTCTTCGGGCGGTTAGTCCCTTTGTGAAGAGAACGACTTTGATACCAATTGAGAGCACCTAGAGGGGGGGGGTGAATAGGTGATCCTGTAAAAACTTAAACTTATAGCCACAAAACTTGATTAGGTGTTAGCACAGTTTATGCCAAGTGGCTAGAGAGGAGTCAAAACACAATAACCACAAGAATCCGATCACAGAGATGACACAGTGGTTATCCCGTGGTTCGGCCAAGTACAAAACTTGCCTACTCCACGTTGTGGCGTCCCAACGGACGAGAGTTGCACTCAACTCCTCTCAAGTGATCCAATGATCAACTTGAATACCACGGTGTTCTTGCTTTTCTTTTCTCAATCCCGTTTGCGAGGAATCTCCACAACTTGGAGCCTCTCGCCCTTACAAAAGATGTTCACAGAGAATCACAGAGCAAAGGAGGGATTAGCAACTCACACACGACACAAAGATCACAGCGAATACGCACACACAAGACCCAGACTTGAGCTCAAAAGACTAGCACACTAGAACGGAGCTCAAATCACTAGAATGTCAAACAAGTGCGCGAGATTGATGTGTGAGTGATCAAGAGTGCTCAAGGAATGCTTGGTGTACTCCTCCATGCGCCAAGGGGTCCCTTTTATAGCCCCAAGGCAGCTAGGAGCCGTTGGGAACAAATCTGGAAGGCCATCTTTGCCTTCTGTCTCGTGGCGCACCGGACAGTCCGGTGCACACCGGACACTGTCCGGTGCCCGATTTGTTTCCATAGAAAGCGAAGCCGACCGTTGCCGACCGTTGCAGATCTGGCGCACCGGACAGTCCGGTGCACACCGGACAGTCCGGTGCTTCCTTCCGACCGTTGGCTCGGCCACGTGTCGCGCGCCGATCGCGCGGCCAACCGTTGGCCCGGCCGACCGTTGGCTCACCGGACAGTCCGGTGCACACCGGACAGTCCGGTGAATTTTAGCCGAAGTCGTCGGGAAAAAACCCGAGAGCGGCTGGTTTGCGCTGCGCTGATCTGGCGCACCGGACACTGTCCGGTGCACACCGGACAGTCCGGTGCCCCAGCCCGAAGGAGCCTTTGGCTGTACACAGCCACTCTCCACTTCTTTTCTTTTCTTCTTTCTCCTGTTTCTAACACTTAGACAAGATGTTAGTACACAAAACTAATGTACTAAGGCTTAGAAACATACCTTTACTTGTGATTTACACTTTGTTCATCCATGAGCATATTTTCACATTTAGGCCCTTGTGTTTGCACTCAATCACCAAAATACTTAGAAATGGCCCAAGGGCACATTTCCCTTTCAACGGTTGCGCACAGATGCTCCATGGTCTCGGTCGTACTCTTCTCGTCGCCTCAATTCCTCCTCATGCTGGAGATTGCGCGAAGAGTTGATATTGCTCCGTGTGTCTTGCCGACTGTTGATGGTGTGGTGTAGATCGTTCGATGGATGGGCGAGGGGAAGAAGATGGTTCGCTGCGTAGGTTAGGATCTGCCAATAGCCTTCCGCGTCTGGGGTGCGCGGTAAGCCGTTGGTGATTTGAGCCAGGACTCCCCCGACTTAACTCGACGTATTCAATGGTCGAGCAAAGTCAGGCAGCAGGTTCAAAGAGGAGAAGCGAGTTCTCGTGTCGGAGCTTGGCGTCCTACTCAGCTTGCTGTCGTTCGTATTCCTAGGCGTGGCGATGATTGCGGCGATAGGAGTTGCGGCGCTCGCAGAGCGCTCTGTCGTCAGGGGTTTTCCCTACTTTAGAGGCTTCGTCATGAGAGACGGGTTGCATAGGATCCTGTTCCCTGGCTTCATTGTGATGTCGTATGTTGTGGCGCCTATTACGGCGTTGGCGTGCGTCACGCTGGGGGATCCTCCCCTAGTATGGTGGGCTTGTCGTCAGAAACAGGTGTGTCCTCCACTCTTCCTGGGATGAAGAAGATATCTAGGAAGAAGTAGCTTGGTGTGATGCTTTGTGCTCCTACCATCTCCTTTCAGGGCGGAGTGGTCATTGGTCGTTCCCCCACGGTTATGCAAGTCTCAGGGGCACACACTTCTCTTTCCCGGGTGATCTGAGTCCATGCCCGAGTGGGTGACATGGACAAGGGGTTCGTAGCGTCAGTGGTGCAGCCTCGATCGATCGAGCCATAGGTGTTAAAACGACCCTGGGGCCACTCGACGTTGCACGATCTTACGCGAGGCGGAAACCCACCAAGGTTCTTGCGCTTTGGAGTTCATCAACGTGGTTCTTGCGAACAATGTGCGTGGCAATCCAACAGCCGCTTCTGCCACCACCGGAGAAGATTTCTTCCTAGATGGGTCCATGATGCAGTGCAGGATGCCTTTCTGATCAGCAATGCATGAGATGGATTCGAAGCGGGAGATCTCTCCAGCACTGAAGGTGACCGGGATGTTGAAGATGATGACCATAGAGTCGTCGTAAATCAACATCGCACCCCCTACCTGGCGCACCAGCTGTCGGTGTTTGTGACCTGACTGCGCACCACGAGGTTACCCACATGATGCTTTTGGGTAGGACGGCGACGTTGATTGTGACTTGATGGTACGTACGGGAGCACGTCGATGATGCACAAGGGCTTATACAGGTTCGGATCGCTTTGGAATGTGTAACACCCTACTTCTTGTTATGGTTGTATATTAGTTCTTAGGGTATGAAGGTTACAAGTGAGCTTTGTGACTACTCAGTTGTTGCTGATGAAGACGGGGTGAGATCATCTCTTTTGTAGGGGGTCCCCCTTAGCCTTATATACACGACCAAGGAGTTATCCCTTTACAAGTTGTGATCACTATCTATTTTACTTATCTCCTTCTTTGTCGTAGCTTGCAGCCCTACATATTCGGAGCCTTGATCACCTACTCGTCTGAGTTATAGATGAATGCTTAGCTTCTAAGGTGCTTAGAACTGCACCACCCGATATATCAGTGTTTTGGTAGCACATAACTCGGACGTCGGTTTTGTCTTCTTGGATCAGATTCGCCTGACCCGGTTATAAACTGTTGGCTCTATCTCATAGGACGAACCAATGGGAGGCCCAGCAGACAACCCATGATACGTTTTGGTGTTCGTGAGGACCCGGGGGATATCTATCCCCCATAGGGTAGTCAACCGATTTGATAAATTTTGCCTCCAGGAGGCACTGGACCTTGGCCTTGGTCGCCTCTGTTTTTTTCATCAGACATCTTGTGAAGTACTTGTTTCTTGGGGCATACGAAGCGGTTGATTTGTATGCTATGCTCAATGACACTTCGGCTAACTTCGACCAAGTAATCGAGCAAGCTGGACTCCTCTTGAATAGCTAGGCCTTCACCGATTAGTACTGCATGATTAGGGAGAGCGATGTCGAGGGGTACTTTCTTGGCCCCCTCATCACTTTGAATGGGGTTCAGGTGCTTGTCAACCTTGGTTGGTGGCTCTGGGTACTTTTCTACGTGCTGGCACCCAGCAGTGAACATTTCGTTGCCCTAGGATGAAGTTCATTTCTATGTTGCGAGCCACTTGCTAGTCTCCGAAGACTGTGATGACTCCACGAGGCCCTGATATCTTCATGCACAAGTATAGACCATGGATTGTTGCTTCGAAGGCATTGATTGCCCCTACCTAGGATTGCGTTGTACGAGTACATCATGTTGATGATGTCCAAGGTGATCTGTTTTGTTCGTGACTTTGGACCAGCGCTAAAGGACAGTGGTAGGACTATCTTGTCGAGGGGTAGTGTAGCCTTGCCCCCAAATCCAAATAGAAGATAATCTATCGGCTATAGTTATTTTGGGTTGATGCCCATTCTATTGAAGGCATGGAGGAATATAATGTTGGCATGGCTGCCATTATCCTTGAGGGGCTAGCAGATTTCTCAGTCTGCTATGTTGCAGCTTACAACCATTGCATCGTGTGTGAGGCATTGTGAAGGTTGACATCACTTGCATCAAACTTCAAGGGGACGTGTGGCCATTTTGTCTGGACAACCGGCCCGTTGACGGTGACATGATTGACACTTTGATAGTAATATCTTCTCTGCCTTTTGGTGTTGAAGTCTGCGCTGGTGTCAACGTTGATTATGCTGTGAACCGGAGGCTGGGGTAACCCTCCTCCTCTTTTAGTGGAAAAAGAGGGAGCTTCCTTTGATGTTGGATTGGTTGTGGTGGTGGTGGGAGTTGTAGCCTTTCTAGGTGGTTGGGCAGGGGTTGTAGTGTTGTTGGTATTATTGGTAGGGTTGGTACCTTTCTTTGTATGGGTGGTGGAATTGTGGTTGGATGTTATGGTTTATGGCCTTATGTAGCTATTCTTGGTGACCCCTCACTGTCCTTTCGACATCCATTCTCTCCTTGATTTCTTTGGTGGCACGACAGTCCCTAGTTGAGTGACTGACGTCTTCGCCGTGGAAAACACAGTAGGGATTGCGATCACAGGTGGGGTCACGACCACGCCCTATCGCTTGGTGCTCTACCTCCTATTCCTGATTGCTGGTTGTGGTCATAGTTGCGAGGGGGTCCTCAAATTGTTGCTGGTGGTTGATTTTATTGACTTTCTGGTTGGGCGACGGAGGCTATTGTTCTCTTGACCATGTTTTGGAGTTTCATGGGTGTCAGGGCTCCCTTGGTTTGCATTGTGCCTCATTCTTGCGATAGTGGAGATCCTCGGATCATGCATACTTCTCAAATGGCTAGGAGGGTCGTTGGGGGATCTCGGGTGCAATGGATGTATAACTGGCCTGCACGAAGGCCACTGATGACGTAGTGGATGGCAATTCCATACTCCACCGACGATAGCTAAGATTTGAGTGACAAGAACTTGTTGTAATAGTTGCGGAGGCTCTCTCTCTCTCCCTCTCGAGTTGCCTACATAGTGATAGCTCTGCGGCCTATACCCTTGGACGTTGGGGAGACACTTCCCCCGAAGGGCCACCCATGGGTCGATTGAGAGCGATGGAAGCTTGATATACCATGTTAAAGAAGGGCCTTCGAGAATGATTATGAGTGACTTGGCCATTGCATTGTCGTCGCCCTCGACGAAGCCACCGTGACCTAATAACTCATGATGAATTATGAAGGGTCGGGCTTTACGTTGTATTTTGGTCAATTTTCTGCTCTGTAATTGCTTGGCCATGGTGTTGCTTGCAACCTAGCTGAGAGTGGGCACCTGTCATCAGTGAAGCTGAAGGCTTGGAAGGCGTCATTATGTGGAGTCTATCTGGCTTCATCGAAGTTGCTCAGTCTTGCTCTGTTATGCAAGGGGTGAGTTGGGTCCTACTAGGCTTGTATCTATGAAATTTCTTGATCAAGAGCTAGCATAAGTTATTTCTCTTGTTGGATGAGGTTATATATCCTGATCTGGACCTTATCGCGCTGCTTCTTGGCTGCGAGGACGTCTCTCTGCTTCAATAAATTGCAGCTTCTAAAGTGAAGGCTCGTGAGTAGGAGTTGCTCTTTTGTGCTGAAGCCGATGTATAGACCGTTTTGCAACTCTTCACCGTTGTCTTCAAAGGGCATCCCAAGCTGGTGCTGGTGGCTTGCCGCTGCATCGAAGCCTGGGGCGGTGGCAGGTTCTTGGAGAGACCTGGTTAGATTTTGGCTTGGTAGGGTTGGCTTTTTTGGGTTAGATGGGAGGTCATCTGAGCTATCTGACTTGGCGGTGTGGACCTCGCCATCTAGCTCGGTGGAGGTAACTAACTACATCTATTTCGCGAGGGAGTCTCCACCTTGCGACTCGGTGATGGGTTTTGGGTTAGCTTGTGGGACGTCGCTAGCGAAGGCTACCTTGCCCTTCTTGGTGGCGAGGGTAGGTGTCCTTCTTGGGAGGCATCGTAGTCTTCGTCGCACAAACGATGGACGCCAAATCATGGGCGACACGTGGTCAGGTGGGCCCGAACACTCACAGAAAAAAATAAGGAACATTGAAGCGTGGTAAGATGTTAGGTGGGAACTCTAGCGGCTCGTTACACGTGTCCCATCCAACTACAGGACATGGGTGTTTATAGGGTCTTCCGGGGGTAGGTGGTCCAAAGTACGGTCCTACCCCCGTCCACCTACTATATTCGAAGAATATCCGCATAACGGGGTAATTATAACACCATGTTCCCTGCGAGTGGTACACACCAAATAATACAGTCGTGTGTTACACTGACAAGTGGGGCCTCCTGAAGCACCTCCCAGTGGACCAACGACGTGATGATTATTGCATAGCCTTCACCACCACCTCAGGAGCCTTCGTGTCTTGGTGCCCTTTGCTCTCCTCGGACGGAAGTACGGTGCGGGTGGCTCCTGGGTGACGCCGTAGTAGGGGCCTTGGTTGGTGTCAATCGTTTAGGGCCTCCGCTTGATTTCATCCTCTGTTACGATCGATCATAGAGTCGATGGCCCATTCGCCCGCGGTCTTGCGTATTGGTTATTTGAGAAACGAGAAGGGGAAGGCTTCGCCCCATGATTGAGGTCATGTTCGGCCTCCGCCCAACATCTATATCCTCACTCATATAAATTACATATACACTTTCATAAGCCTCATAATCATGGGAATTGATAATTTTCTTCTGTTCCTTTAAGATCTTATAAGATTTTCTTGAACAAGTTCATTGTTGGTCGCTTGCTTTTGATTTCTATATGGCATAAAAAACAAGGCAACACAAGTTAGAAAGTTGCAATCTTCTCCGTACATTACTCCTTCTCCGATGGATAGTTCAAAGGGAGAAGGTAAAACATGAGAGCAAATATGTGACTATAGCATGAGAAAATAGTAGTCGAAGGGTGAAACATGCAACTCATCCCTTATGCCTTAGCCATTTTCATTTCATCCTTCTCAATATAACATATGATTACATGCATACCTTCGGCTTTACATGAGGGATAGCTCGAAGGTACTTCATAGGCTGAGCTAAACGAAGCTATAGGCCCTTGTAAGATGAATTTATGCCAGACGATGTTCACCTATTTATAGGGGAGAGGTACAACTTCGTAAGAAATTACAAGTATACCCACATACTTTATAAGTATTATTTACAAATTGCACATGGACAATATCGCCTTTTCTCCTTCCTCGCTAATCAATACTTATGGATCTTCTTCTTATTTACTTCATAATATACAGCCTTCGGCAACAAAGTTGTCCGCTTTGACTCGTTTCTTTGCAGTTACTCCTGATGAAGGTCTGCTTCGTTCCTTTTCCGTGTTGTACGTGAAACACATCCACTCGATCCGAAGCTGAGATGTTTTGAGGACCTTCTGTAAAGTAGGCCCCCCAACATTCATTACTTCTAGTATGATGTTTTTATGTCCTCTCATCTAAAAGGATGGTGTACTAGGTGTAATACCCAGATTTTGTGGGGAGTTAAATAAAGAAAATCTTTAATTATTTATTAGAAGGATTTTCTTGAATAATTAAATATAATACAAGTATTTATTTGCATGGCATATTAAGTTTTTGGATTGATGCATATAAATTTGAATTCGAAATTTTAAACTTGACTTTGATTTAGAATTTGAAAATAATAATAATAAAGTAGTAAAGAAATCAGGAAATAGAAAAGAAAAAAAGGAAAAGATGAAACTCGATCTAGGGCTCGGTCCAGTCTGACCCCACCCCACCTTTCCGGCTTCCCCTGGGTCCGCCCCCTCACCACGGCCCAATTCTTTTCTCCCCACGCGGCCCAAGCATTGGTATCACTAACACTATGGGCCCTATCGGACAACCTCACCCAAACGCACGCATGTCTCATTTGATCGCCAACATGTGGGGCCTGCTGGTCATAAGCTTCTTCTTTAGTTTGCCTTCGACTCGGATGAAACGCGATCGGGCTCGGCGCGGAGTCGCCCGGCCAGCGTACCTCTGCCTGGGACCCGCGATCCAGTACACGCGTGAGCATCCGTAGTGGTCGGTTAGTGGGGTCAGGTTGACAAGAGCATCTTCATCCATGTTGTTGTGATTGTTGTCACTTGCAGATCTAAGATTAATCCATAAGAGGGCTATAAAAAAATTAAACCAAACAAAAAGGAATCTAATTGATGTTTAATATGACACAAGAAACAAAATATAATTTAAACATTAAAGAAATGTGTAGTGCACGAATTCTGGAAATACAATAATCAATACATAGTGTTGATGAGTTGATGTTGCGAGATAAATCTATCTTCTGAGCGAGACAAATCTATCTTCCGAATTCTTAAGCCTTGAGAATGTTTCAAAATCTTTTTATCTTTAATATCTATAAACATATCCGGCTCAATATAGCATAGCATACTCAAAATTAATTTTATCAAATAATTAAACTAGCAAATATAGGACTGCTATCAAATAAATAATCAAATCAAAACGACAAACTACCAATACCTAGCACTAACACGCACAGTAGGCCCCAGGACCACATGGTTTACTCTGCACCTTCAGTCCTTCACATTGATTCAAGCTGTCAGGACTCAGGCGTTCAGGTTCAGTTCAGCAGCAAAGTAGCGTGGCAGCACTCCACCACCCAGGCTTCCTTGCTTCATGACTCTACGGACCAAGGTCGTCGATCGGAGCAGCAGAAGCAAGAGCTGGCGAGCTGCTGCGTGTGGCCAAGCGGGTCCGAAGTGGACTCCTGAGGCCGGAGCGCATGCCGCGCGCCCGCACCCCACGATGGAGTCGTGCCAGCGCCACCGTGCCGCGCCCGCGATGAAGAGCCATGTCGACGTGTCGCGAGCGGCGGCTGGATGTGGAGTCGTGGATGCGTGCAGTGCCGAGGACGAGACCGAGAGAGGCTGAGGAGCGGGCGATGGTGCGTTGAGGCTGAGTTGACCTATTTTTCGTGGGCCTATATTCGTTGTTTTTACTGGGCTGCGACCGGGGCTGCAGCCCGGGCAGTCTCGGACGCAGACGTGCCCCTCCATGTTGGTTTGTAATAGGAAGTCGTCGCCGCCTGGGACTCTCACTACCAAATCGAATCCCCCTCCGCCAGGACTCTTCCATATCTGGAGTATTTAACCTGAGCAAATCAATCCCCTTGTCCATCGAACCCAAGTTTAGTCAAGCATACCAATGGAAGAGAGGCCGTCGTAGTCGGAATCGAGTTCCTCCATCACCCAACTCTTGGGAAGCAGATAGGAGAGATCGCCTGAGCACACCGTACGTGGTAAAAGCCTCAAGGATCGAGATTGATGGTTGAAACTCGAGATTTATGGTTGAAACTCGGGAATTGCTCACTAGAGTTCAAAGAGCGCTGCCTGTCCACACCGTGTCGTGGACAACGATCACTATTCACTACTGCACAATTATCGGTAAGGCACCGCCTCCAACGTTTGATAGTTCCTCTTCGTGAAGCGCATATCCGAAATCACATCTGAGCACCAGAGAACTTGGGGAGCATACACCGGCGATGGCGCCATCGCAGAGTGGTGACTAGTCAGCACCGCCACCAAAGAGTGCTCAGGCGAGGAGATATCACCCTAGCCATTGCTTGACCAATGAGGGGGTAAGGTTAGTGAAAGGGAATTAGGCTTACACCTATTTCCTAATTAATTTTGGTGGTTGAATTGCCCATCACAAATAATTGGACTAACTAAGTTTGCTCTAGATTATATGTTCTACAGGTGTCAAAGGTTCATCTACAACTATACTAAATCGACTGTCCGGAATATCGTAGATTATTCCGGACAGGAGAAGCTTTTTGGAAAAACAGGCCAAGCGCGGACCGTCCGGGCCCTTGCGGCGGACCGTCCGCAACACCAGGATGACACTCGGACAGAACCAATGCAAAAATCCAAGTATGCACTACGGACCGTCCGAAGGAAAAGGAAGGAACGTCCGAGATCGTGCGCGGACCGTCCGAGCTCAGGCGCGGACCGTCCGGTAGGTGAGAAACCAAAAAACCCGAAGGTAACGGGTTCGGAAAAATGAATTATAGCGGCTTCGCGGACCGTCTGGGGTGCACGACCGGACCGTTCGCGACTGGCTTTATCTGACATCTGACGACACATTTAATGCAATATAGCCATTGATATAGCCGTTACTGCTGACCGTTGCGTTTTCAGCCGTTGATCTACAGGCGCAGACCGTCCGGACCAGGCGGGCGGACCGTCCGCGGTCGGCAGAATGGAGCAACGGCTAGGAAGTGGTTGGTGGCTATAAATACAACCCCAACCACCTCCATTCACTTCACCCAAGCATTCCAACCGTCAACATTCAATACAAGAGCTAGCAATCCATTCCAAGACACATTCAAAGCCTCCATCTCTCCAAGTTTCACAATTGAGAAAAGAGATCATTAGTGATTAGTGACTTGAGAGACAAAGTGATCCGTGTGTTATTTGTCGCTCTTGTCGCTTGTCTTTTGCAATCGTGCTTTCTTTCAATCTTCATTGCGATCAAACTCACTTGTAATTGAGGCAAGAGACACCAATCTTGTGGTGGTCCTTGTGGGAACTTTGTGTTCCAAGCATTTGAGAAGAGAAAGCTCACTCGGTCCGAGGGACCGTTTGAGAGAGGGAAAGGGTTGAAAGAGACCCAGTCTTTGTGACCACCTCAACGGGGAGTAGGTTTGCGAGAACCGAACCTCGGTAAAACAAATCCACGTGTCTCACTCCTTATTCGCTTGCGATTTGTGTTGCACCCTCTCTCGCGGACTCGATTATATTTCTAACGCTAACCCAACTTGTAGTTGTGATTAATTTTGAGAATTTCAGTTTTGCCCTATTCACCCCCCCTCTAGGCGACTTTCAATTGGTATCAGAGGCAGGTGCTTCATTAGAGCCTAACCGCTCGAAGTAATGTCGGGAGATCACACCAAGAAGGAGATGGAGACCGGCGAAAAGCCCACTACAAGCCAACGGAGCACTTCATCGGAAGCATCCCGCACCAAGAGGAAGGAGAAGAAGAAGGACTCCTCCAAAGGGAAGGAGAAGAGATCTTCTTCACACCACAAAGAGAAGAAGGAGAAATCCTCTTCCCACAAGCCACATCGGAGTGGGGACAAGAAAAAGAGGATGAGGAAGGTGGTCTACTACGAGACCGATTCTTCATCGGCATCCACCTCCGGCTCCGACGCGACGTCCGTCACTTCTAAGCGCCAAGAGCATAAGAAGTATAGTAAGATTCCCCTACGCTACCCTCGCATTTCTAAACATACACCTTTACTTTCCGTCCCATTAGGCAAACCACCAACTTTTGATGGTGAAGATTACGCTAGGTGGAGTGATTTAATGCGATTTCATCTAACCTTGCTCCACAAAAGTATATGGGATGTTGTTGAGTT
The DNA here is from genome assembly GCF_902167145.1 of Zea mays. Classification (NCBI taxonomy): domain Eukaryota; kingdom Viridiplantae; phylum Streptophyta; class Magnoliopsida; order Poales; family Poaceae; genus Zea; species Zea mays. Next base: position 22,914,586 of record NC_050100.1, on the reverse strand, counting down.
TGGTGCACAGGTACCATCCGTAGGGGATGAAAACTATGATGAGGATGAAGTAGCCCAAATCGAGCACTTCAACTCCCAAGCCACAACCATACTCCTCGCCTCTCTAAGTAGAGAGGAATATAACAAGGTGCAAGGGTTGAAGAATGCGAAGGAGATTTGGGATCTACTCAAGACCGCGCACGAGGGTGATGAACTCACCAAGATCACCAAGCGGGAAACAATCGAGGGGGAGCTCGGTCGCTTCCGTCTTCGCCAAGGGGAGGAGCCACAAGATATGTACAACCGGCTCAAAACCTTGGTAAACCAAGTGCGCAACCTCGGGAGCAAGAAATGGGATGACCACGAGGTAATTAAGGTTATTCTTAGATCACTCATCTTCCTTAACCCCACTCAAGTTCAATTAATTCGTGGTAATCCTAGATACACACTAATGACCCCCGAGGAAGTTATCGGGAATTTTGTGAGCTTTGAATGTATGATCAAGGGCTCAAAGAAGATCAACGAGCTTGATGATCCCTCAACATCCGAAGCACAACCAGTGGCTTTCAAGGCAACGGAGGAAAAGAAGGAGTCTACACCAAGTAGACAACCAATCGACGCTTCAAAGCTCGACAACGAGGAGATGGCCTTGATCATCAAAAGCTTTCGCCAAATCCTCAAGCAACGGAAGGGGAAGGATTACAAATCTCGTTCCAAGAAGGTTTGCTACAAGTGTGGTAAGCCCAGTCACTTTATTGCTAAATGTCCATTATCAAGTGACAGTGACAGGGATAACGACAAGAAGGGCAAGAGGAGAGAAAAAAAGAGGTACCACAAGAAGAGGGGCGGCGATGCCCACGTGTGCCGCGAGTGGGACTCCGACGAGAGCTCCACCGACTCCTCCGACGACGAGGACGCCGCCAACATCGCCGTCACCAAGGGACTCCTCTTCCCCAACGTCGGCCACAAGTGCCTCATGGCAAAGGACGGCAAAAGGAAGAAGGTTAAATCTAAATCCTCCACTAGATATGAGTCCTCTAGTGATGACAATGCTAGTGATGAGGAAGATAATTTGCGTATCCTTTTTGCCAACCTTAACATGGAACAAAAAGAAAAACTAAATGAGCTAATTAGTGCCATCCATGAAAAGGATGATCTCTTGGACTCCCAAGAGGACTTCCAAATCAAGGAAAATAAAAAGCATGTTAAGGTTAAGAATGCTTATGCTCTAGAGGTAGAAAAATGTGAGAAATTAACTAGTGAGCTAAGCACATGCCATGACATTATTGCCAACCTTAGAAATGAAAATGCTAATTTATTATCTAAGGTTGATTCTCATGCTTGTAATGGTTCAATTTCAAATTCTAGAGATGATAATGATGATTTACTTGCTAGGATTGAAGAATTGAACATTTCTCTTGCTAGCCTTAGAAATGAAAATGAAAAATTGCTTGCTAAGGCTAAAGATTTTGATGTTTGCAATGTTACTATTTCTAACCTTAGAAGTGAAAACGATATATTACATGCTAAGGTTGTAGAATTAAAATCTTGCAAACCCTCTACATCTACCGTTGAGCACACTTCTATTTGTACTAGATGTAGAGATATTGATGTTAATGCTATTCATGATCACATGACTTTAATTAAACAACAAAATGATCATATAGCAAAACTAGATGCTAAAATTGCCGAGCATAACTTAGAGAACGAAAAATTTAAATTTGCTAGAAGTATGCTTTATAATGGGAGACGCCCTGGCATCAAGGATGGCATAGGCTTCCAAAGGGGAGACAATGTCAAACTTAATGCCCCTCCTAAAAGATTGTCTAATTTTGTAAAGGGCAAGGCTCCCATGCCTCAGGATAACGAGGGTTACATTTTGTACCCTGCCGGTTATCCCGAGAGCAAAATTAGGAGGATTCACTCTAGGAAGTCTCACTCTGGCCCTAACCATGCTTTCATGTATAAGGGTGAGACATCTAGCTCTAGGCAACCAACCCATGTTAAGTTGCCTAAGAAGAAAACTCCTAGTGCATCAAATGAGCATGATATTTCCTTTAAAACTTTTGATGCATCATATGTTTTGACTAACAAATCCGGCAAGGTCGTTGCCAAGTATGTTGGGGGCAAACACAAGAGCTCCAAAACTTGTGTTTGGGTCCCCAAAGTTCTTGTTTCTAATGCCAAAGGACCCAAAACCGTTTGGGTACCTAAAATCAAGAACTAAACTTGTTTTTGTAGATTTATGCATCCGAGGGCTCAAGTTGGATCATCGATAGCGGGTGCACAAACCACATGACTGGGGAGAAAAAGATGTTCTCCTCCTACGAGAAAAACCAAGATCCCCAACGAGCGATCACATTTGGGGATGGAAATCAAGGTTTGGTCAAAGGATTGGGTAAAATTGCTATATCACCTGACCATTCTATTTCCAATGTTTTTCTTTAGATTCATTAGATTACAATTTGCTTTCTGTATCTCAATTATGCAAAATGGGCTACAACTGTCTCTTTACTGATGTAGGTGTCACTGTCTTTAGAAGAAGTGATGATTCAATAGCATTTAAGGGTGTGCTAGAGGGTCAGCTATACTTGGTAGATTTTGATAGAGCTGAACTCGACACATGCTTAATTGCTAAGACTAACATGGGTTGGCTCTGGCACCGCCGACTAGCCCATGTTGGGATGAAGAATCTTCATAAGCTTCTAAAGGGAGAACACATTTTAGGACTAACAAATGTTCATTTTGAGAAAGACAGGATTTGTAGCGCATGCCAAGCAGGAAAGCAAGTTGGTGCCAATCATCCACACAAGAACATCATGACGACCGACAGGCCGCTTGAGCTACTCCACATGGATCTATTCGGCCCGATTGCTTACATAAGCATCGGCGGGAGTAAGTATTGTCTTGTAATAGTGGATGATTATTCTCGCTCACTTGGGTGTTCTTTTTGCAGGAAAAATCTCAAACCCAAGAAACCTTAAAGGGATTCTTGAGACGGGCTCAAAATGAGTTTGGCTTAAGGATCAAGAAAATCAGAAGCGACAACGGGACGGAGTTCAAGAACTCTCAAATCGAAGGCTTCCTTGAGGAAGAGGGCATCAAGCATGAGTTCTCTTCTCCCTACATGCCACAACAAAATGGTGTAGTGGAGAGGAAGAATCGAACTCTATTGGACATGGCAAGGACCATGCTTGATGAGTACAAGACTTCGGATCGGTTTTGGGCCGAGGCGGTCAACACCGCCTGTTACGCCATCAACCGGTTATATCTTCACCGAATCCTCAAGAAGACATCGTATGAACTCCTAACCGGTAAAAAGCCCAATATTTCATATTTTAGAGTCTTTGGTAGCAAATGCTTTATTCTTGTTAAAAGAGGTAGAAAATCTAAATTTGCTCCTAAGACTGTAGAAGGCTTTTTACTAGGATATGATTCAAACACAAGGGCATATAGAGTCTTTAACAAGTCCTCTGGACAAGTTGAAGTTTCTTGTGATGTTGTGTTTGATGAGACTAACGGCTCTCAAGTAGAGCAAGTTGATCTTGATGAGATAGGTAATGAAGAGGCTCCATGCATCACGCTAAGGAACATGTCCCTTGGGGATGCGTGTCCTAAGGAATCCGAAGAGCCTCCAAATGAACAAGATCAACCATCCTCCTCCACACAAGCATCTCCACCGACTCAAAATGAGGATGAAGCTCAAGTTGATGAAATAGAAGATCAAGCAAATGAGCCACCTCAAGATGACGGCAATGATCAAGGGGGAGATGCAAATGATCAAGACAATGAGGATGAAGAACAAAGGCCGCCACACCCAAGAGTCCACCAAGCAATTCAACGAGATCACCCCGTCGACACCATCCTCGGCGACATTCATAAGGGGGTAACCACTAGATCTCGGGTTGCACATTTTTGTGAGCATTACTCTTTTGTTTCCTCTATTGAGCCACACAGGGTAGAGGAAGCACTTCAAGATTCGGATTGGGTGGTGGCGATACAAGAGGAGCTCAACAACTTCACTAGGAATGAGGTATGGCATTTGGTTCCACGTCCTAATCAAAATGTTGTAGGAACCAAGTGGGTCTTCCACAACAAGCAAGACGAGCATGGTGTGGTGACAAGGAACAAAGCTCGACTTGTGGCTAAGGGATACTCCCAAGTCGAAGGTTTGGATTTCGGTGAAACCTATGCACCCGTAGCTAGGCTTGAGTCAATTCGTATATTATTGGCCTATGCTACTTACCATGGCTTCAAGCTTTATCAAATGGACGTGAAAAGTGCCTTCCTCAACGGACCAATCAAGGAAGAGGTCTATGTTGAGCAACCTCCCGGCTTTGAAGATAGTGAGTACCCTAACCATGTGTATAAACTCTCTAAGGCGCTTTATGGGCTCAAGCAAGCCCCAAGAGCATGGTATGAATGCCTTAGAGATTTCCTTATTGCAAATGGATTCAAAGTCGGAAAAGCCGATCCTACACTCTTTACCAAAACACTTGAAAATGATTTGTTTGTATGCCAAATTTATGTTGATGATATCATATTTGGGTCTACTAACGAATCTACATGTGAAGAGTTTAGTAGGATCATGACACAGAAATTCGAGATGTCTATGATGGGGGAGTTGAAGTACTTCTTAGGATTTCAAGTGAAGCAACTCCAAGAGGGCACCTTCATCAGCCAAACGAAGTATACTCAAGACATTCTGAACAAGTTTGGGATGAAGGATGCCAAACCCATCAAGACACCCATGGGAACCAATGGGCATCTCGACCTCGACACGGGAGGTAAATCCGTCGATCAAAAGGTATACCGGTCGATGATAGGCTCATTACTCTATTTAGTGCATCTCGACCGGACATTATGCTTTCCGTATGCATGTGTGCAAGATTCCAAGCCGACCCTAAGGAAGCTCACCTTACGGCCGTAAAGCGAATCTTGAGATATTTGGCTTACACTCCTAAGTTTGGGCTTTGGTATCCTAAGGGATCTACATTTGATTTGATTGGTTATTTGGATGCCGATTGGGCGGGGTGTAAGATTAATAGAAAGAGCACATCGGGGACTTGCCAGTTCTTGGGGAGATCCTTGGTGTCTTGGGCTTCAAAGAAGCAAAATTCAGTAGCTCTTTCTACCGTTGAAGCCTAGTATATTGCTGCAGGCCACTGTTGCGCGCAATTACTTTGGATGAGGCAAACCCTGCGGGACTACGGTTACAAATTAACCAAAGTTCCTTTGCTATGTGATAATGAGAGTGCAATCAAAATGGCGGATAATCCCGTCGAGCATAGCCGCACTAGACACATAGCCATTCGGTATCATTTTCTTAGGGATCACCAACAAAAGGGAGATATCGAGATTTCATACATTAATACTAAAGATCAATTAGCCGATATCTTTACCAAGCCACTAGATGAACAAACTTTTAACAAACTTAGGCATGAGCTAAATATTCTTGATTTTAGGAACTTCTTTTGTTGATTTGCACACATAGCTCTTTTATATACCTTTGATCATGTTTCTTTCATATGCTATGACTAATGTGTTTTCAAGTCTATTTCAAACCAAGTCATAGGTGTATTGAAAGGAAATTGGAGTCTTCGGCGAAGACAAAGGCTTCCACTCCGTAACTCATCCTTCGCCGTCACTCCGAGCAACTCTCCATCTTTGGGGGAGAAAAGGACTTCGTCTTTGGTATAACCTTCACTCATTTATTTATGACCAAAGGGGTAGAAAGTAATTCAAAGGGCTCTAATGACTCCGTTTTTTGGCGATTCATGCCAAAGGGGGAGAGAATAATTAGCCCAAAGCAAAAGGACCGCACCACCACCTAAATTTAAAATGATTTTCAATTGGAAATTTCAAATTGGTATCTTATTATGTTCAAAAGGGGGAGAAAGTAGTATTTCAAAATTGATATATCAAAACCCTCTTGAACACTAAGAGGAGAATTTCATTTAGGGGGAGTTTTGTTTAGTCAAGGGAAAAGCATTTGAAACAGGGGGAGAATTTCAAATCTTGAAAATGCTTCTCGAAATCTTATTCATTTACCTTTGACTATTTGCAAAAGGACTTTGAAAAGGATTTACAAAAGAATTTGCAAAAACAAAACAAGTGGTGCAAGCGTGGTCCAAAATGTTAAAAATAAAGGAACAATCCATGCATACTTTATGGGTATTTATATTGACTCAATTCCAAGCAACCTTTACACTGACATTATGCAAACTAGTTCAATTATGCACTTCTATACTTGCTTTGGTTTGTGTTGGCATCAATCACCAAAAAGGGGGAGATTGAAAGGGAATTAGGCTTACACCTATTTTTTTAATTAATTTTGATGGTTGAATTGCCCAACACAAATAATTGGACTAACTAAGTTTGCTCTAGATTATATGTTCTACAGGTGTCAAAGGTTCATCTACAACTATACTAAACCGACTGTCCGGAATACCGTAGATTATTCCGGACAGGAGAAGCTTTTTGGAAAAACAGGCCAAGCGCGGACCGTCCGGGCCCTTGCGGCGGACCGTCCGCAACACCAGGATGACACTCGGACAGAACCAATGCAAAAATCCAAGTATGCACTATGGACCGTCCAAAGGAAAAGCAAGGACCGTCCGAGACCGTGCGTGGACCGTCCGGGCTCAGGCGCGGACCGTCCGGTAGGTGAGAAACCGAAAAACCCGAAGGTAACGGGTTCGGAAAAATGAATTATAGCGGCCTCGCGGACCGTCCGGGGTGCACGACCGGACCGTCCGCGACTGGCTTTATCTGACATCTGACGACGCATTTAATGCAATATAGCCGTTGATATAGCCGTTACTGCTGACCGTTGTGTTTTCAGCCGTTGATCTACAGGCGTGGACCGTCCGGACCAGGCGGGCGGACCGTCCGCGGTCGGCAGAATGGAGCAACGGCTAGGAAGTGGTTGGTGGCTATAAATACAATCCCAACCACCTCCATTCACTTCACCCAAGCATTCCAACCGTCAACATTCAATACAAGAGCTAGCAATCCATTCCAAGACACATTCAAAGCCTCCATCTCTCCAAGTTTCACAATTGAGAAAAGAGATCATTAGTGATTAGTGACTTGAGAGAGAAAGTGATCCGTGTGTTATTTGTCGCTCTTGTCGCTTGGCTTTTGCAATCGTGCTTTCTTTCAATCTTCATTGCGATCAAACTCACTTGTAATTGAGGCAAGAGACACCAATCTTGTGGTGGTCCTTGTGGGAACTTTGTGTTCCAAGCATTTGAGAAGAGAAAGCTCACTCGGTCCGAGAGACCGTTTGAGAGAGGGAAAGGGTTGAAAGAGACCCGGTCTTTGTGACCACCTCAACGGGGAGTAGGTTTGCGAGAACCGAACCTCGGTAAAACAAATCCACGTGTCTCACTCCTTATTCGCTTGCGATTTGTTTTGCACCCTCTCTCGCGGACTCGATTATATTTCTAACGCTAACCCAACTTGTAGTTGTGATTAATTTTGAGAATTTCAGTTTCGCCCTATTCACCCCCCCTCTAGGCGATTTTCAGTTAGATCTTGGTATAATGGTTCAAGCGTTTGGATCTGAACCGTGGGTACAAAAATGAATGGCTTTCACTGATTCAGCTAGTCAATTTTTTAAAGAGACCCTTGAGTATTTGCTAAAGAACCCGTGGTGCATTCTTATATCTACTACTTATTAAGGCTGCAAGGGTAGCTCGTCATTTCCTATTCCCATTCCTTGTTCTGTCACCTTTCGCATTCTCCCTCCCCGCACAGCCCACACTCATCCCCATTCCCATTCCCCGCACAGCCCATGCCTAGCTAAAATTAAAAAAATACAATGGCCACAAGGGGATTTGAACTCGGACCCCTCAGGACAATGCGAGTAGTAGCTACCGCTACACCACATGTGTGCTTCTATCTACATCTATAACAGGAAAAACATCTACTACATCTCTCCCCAAGCCCACCAGCTACCCTTGCACAATACACAGTAGTAGATAAGTATCACTGAGATTATTGAATTATATTTTTGGATGGAGGGAGTAGTATTAAAAAAAGAGGCTTGCATGCAATTTTTTTTGAATAATGTTTTCAACTTAAATTCCTTTTTTTGCATGCGTGACATTCATTCTTCGTAATATTTTTTCCATGGATCTAACTTGTGAGTCATTTTCATATACCAACGCTAAGGATGAATCCATGTTTCTTACATGGAAACCCCGAACAAACACCACTTGCAGGAGGTGCCCACATTGGCGTCGCTCATCGACGACGAGAAGAAGCTTGGTGACTGCCAGTTCTACCTCTGGAAGTAGTCCTACGTGGCTGCATGCGCCGCTGTGGACGACAAACTCCGACGCAACCACCCCTTGGGCGCGGTCCAGAGCAGCTGCACTGCGCTGTCCATCGTCAAGCAGGACGACCTCATGGTCGTCGCCAACGTCGGTGACTCCCAGGTTGTTTTGGGCACCGCATCCGACGACAACGTCATCACGCCGTCCAGCTCATCGTCCACCTAAAGCTTGAAAGGGAATTAGGCTTACACCTGTTTCCTAATTGATTTTGGTGGTTGAATTGCCCAACACAAATAATTGGACTAACTAGTTTGCTCTAGTGTATAAGTTATACAGGTGCCAAAGGTTCACACTTAGCCAATAAAAAGACCAAGAAATGGGTTCAACAAAAAGAGCAAGGGATAACCGAAGGCTGCCCTGGTCTGGCGCACCGGACTGTCCGGTGTGCCACCGGAGAGTGTCCGGTGCACCAGGGGACTCCAAGCCAAACTCTTCACCTTCGGGAAAACTCAGAGGCGCTCCGCTATAATTCACCGGACTGTCCGGTGTACACCGGACAGTGTCTGGTGCTCCAGAGGAGAGCGACTCTGAACTCGTCAGCTTCGGGAACCCACTCCGCTATAATTCACCGGACATGTCCGGTGCACACCGGACTGTCCGGTGAGCCAGCGGAGCAACGACTACTTCGCGCCAACGGTCGTCTGCAACGCATTAAATGCACGCCAGCGCGCGCAGAGGAGCAGAGCACGCGCGGGTGGCACACCGGACAGTCTACAGGACTTGTCCGGTGCACCACCGGACAGCCAGGCGGGCCCACACGTCAGAGCTCCAACGGTCGGAACCCAACGGCCTGGTGACGTGGCTAGCGCACCGGACTGTCCGGTGCGCCATGCGACAGCAGCCTCCACCAAACGACTAGTTTGGTGGTTGGGGTTATAAATACCCCCAACCACCCCACATTCAAGTCATCCAAGTTTTCCAACTTCCAACCACTTACAAGAGCTAGGCATTCAATACAAGACACACCCAAGTGATCAAATCCTTTCCCAATTCCACAAAAGCTTTAGTGTTAAGTGAGAGTGATTTGTCGTGTTCTTTTGAGCTCTTGCGCTTGGATTGCTTTCTTCTCTCTCATTATTTTCTTGTGATCAAAACTCAATTGTAACCGAGGCAAGAGACACCAATTGTGTGGTGGTCCTTGCGGGGAAGTTTTGTTCCCGGTTGATTTGAGAAGAGAAAGCTCACTCGGTCCGAGGGACCGTTTGAGAGAGGGAAAGGGTTGAAAGAGACCCGGTCTTTGTGACCACCTCAACGGGGAGTAGGTTTTCGAGAACCGAACCTCGGTAAAACAAATCCGCGTGTCACACTCTTTATTCGCTTGCGACTTGTTTTGCACCCTCTCTCACAGACTCGATTATATTTCTAACGCTAACCCGGTTTGTAGTTGTGATTAATTTTGTAAATTTCAGTTTCGCCCTATTCACCCCCCTCTAGGCGACTTTCAATTGGTATCAGAGCCCGGTGCTTCATTAGAGCCTAACCGCTCGAAGTGATGTCGGGAGATCACGCCAAGAGGGAGATGGAGACTGGCGACAAGCCCATCGGCGACAAGCCCACTACAAGTCACGGGAAGGCTTCATCGGAAGAGTCCCGCAACAATAAGAAAGGGAAAGAAAAGAAATCCTCTTCCCACAAGTCGCATCGGAGTGGCGACAAGAAAAAGAAGATGAGGAAGGTGGTCTACTACGAGACCGATACTTCATCACCTTCCACCTCCGGCTGCGACGCGCCCTCCATAACTTCTAAGCGCCATGAGCGCAAGAAGTTTAGTAAGATCCCCTTACACTACCCTCGCATTTCTAGACATACTCCATTACTTTCCGTTCCATTAGGCAAACCGCCAACCTTTGACGGTGAAGATTATGCTAGGTGGAGTGATTTAATGAAATTTCATCTAACCTCACTCCACAAAAGTATATGGAATGTTGTTGAGTTTGGAGCACAGGTACCATCCGTAAGGGATGAGGATTATGATGAGGACAAAGTGGCCCAAATCGAGCACTTCAACTCCCAAGCCACAACCATACTCCTCGCCTCTCTAAGTAGGGAGGAATATAACAAGATGCAAGGATTAAAGAGCGCCAAGGAAGTTTGGGACGTGCTCAAGACCGCGCACGAGGGAGATGAGCTAACCAAGATCACTAAGCGGGAGACGATCGAGGGGGAGCTCGGTCGCTTCCGGCTTCGCAAAGGGGAAGAGCCATAAGACATGTACAACCGGCTCAAAACCTTGGTGAACCAAGTGCGCAACCTCGGGAGCAAAAAGTGGGATGACCACGAGTTGGTTAAGGTTATTCTTAGATCACTTATTTTCCTTAACCCTACTCAAGTTCAATTAATTCGTGGTAATCCTAGATATACACTAATGACTCCCGAGGAGGTAATCGGGAATTTTGTGAGCTTTGAGTATATGATCAAGGGCTCAAAGAAAATCAACGAGCTAGATGATCCCTCCACGTCCGAGGCACAACCGGTGGCATTTAAGGCGACGGAGGAGAAGAAGGACGAGTCTACACCGAGTAGACAACCAATCGACGCCTCAAAGCTCGACAACGAGGAAATGGCGCTCGTAATCAAGAGCTTCCGCCAAATCCTCAAGCAAAGGAGGGGGAAAGATTACAAGCCCCGCTCCAAGAAAGTATGCTACAAATGTGGTAAGCCCGGTCATTTTATCGCAAAATGTCCATTATCTAGTGATAGTGACAGGGGCGACGACAAGAAGGGGAGAAGGAAGGAGAATAAAAGGTACTACAAGAAGGGCGGCGATGCCCATGTTTGTCGCGAGTGGGACTCCAACGAAAGCTCTAGCGACTCCTCCTCCGACGAGGACGCCGCCAACATCGCCGTCACCAAGGGACTTCTCTTCCCCAACGTCGGCCACAAGTGCCTCATGGCAAAGGACGACAAAAAGAAGAAGGTTAAATCCAAATCCTCCACTAGATATGAGTCTTCTAGCGATGATAATGCTAGTGATGAGGAAGATAATTTGCGTACACTCTTTGCCAACCTAAACATGCAACAAAAGGAAAAGTTAAATGAATTTATTAGTGCTATCCATGAAAAGGATGATCTCTTGGATTCCCAAGAGGACTTCCTTATTAAATAAAACAAGAAGCATGTTAAGGTTAAAAATGCTTATGCTCTAGAAGTTGAAAAGTGCGAAAAATTATCTAGTGAGCTAAGCACTTGCCATGAGACTATTGACAACCTTAAAAATGAAAATGCTAATTTATTAGCTAAGGTTGATTCAAATGTATGTAATGTTTCAATTCCCAATCCTAGAAATGATAATGATGAATTGCTTGCTAAGATTGAAGAATTGAACATTTCTCTTGCTAGCCTTAGAGATGAAAATGAAAAACTGCTTGCTAAGGTTAAAAATTTTGATGTTTGCAATGCTACCATTTCCGACCTTAGAAGTAAAAATGATATATTGCATGCTAAGGTTGTAGAATTAAAATCTTGCAAACCCTCTACATCTACCGTTGAGCATACTTCTATTTGCACTAGATGTAGAGATGTTGATATTAATGCTATTCATGATCATATGGTATTAATTAAGCAACAAAATGATCATATAGCAAAATTAGATGCTAAAATTGTCGAGCATGACTTAGAAAACGAAAAGTTTAAATTTGCTAGAAGCATGCTTTATAGTGGGAGACGCCCTGGCATTAAGGATGGCATTGGCTTCCAACAGGGAGGCAATGTCAAACTTAATGCCCCTCCTAAGAAATTATCCAATTTTGTTAAGGGCAAGGCTCCCATGCCTCAGGATAACGAGGGTTACATTTTGTACCCTGCCGGTTATCCTGAGAGCAAAATTAGGAGAATTCATTCTAGGAAGTCTCACTCTGGCCCTAACCATGCTTTTATGTATAAGGGTGAGACATCTAGTTATAGGCAACCAACCCGTGCTAAGTTGCCTAAGAAGAAAACTCCGAGTGCATCAAATGATCATGACATTTCATTTAAAACTTTTGATGCATCATATATTTTAACTAACAAATCCAGCAAGGTAGTTGCCAAGTATGTTGAGGGCAAGCACAAGGGATCAAAAACTTGTGTTTGGGTACCCAAAGTTCTTGTATCTAATGCCAAAGGACCCAAAACCATTTGGGTACCTAAAGTCAAGAACTAAACATGTTTTGTAGGTTTATGCATCCGGGGGGCTCAAGTTGGATCATCGACAGCGGGTGCACAAACCACATGACAGGGGAGAAAAAGATGTTCTCCTCCTACGAGCAAAACCAAGATCCCCAACGAGCTATTACATTCGGGGATGGAAACCAAGGTTTGGTCAAAGGATTGGGTAAAATTGCTATATCACCTGACCATTCCATTTCCAATGTTTTTCTTGTAGATTCTTTAGATTACAATTTGCTTTCCGTTTCGCAATTATGTCAAATGGGCTACAACTGTCTTTTTACTGATATAGGTGTAACTGTCTTTAGAAGAAGTGATGATTCAATAGCATTTAAGGGAGTGTTAGAGGGTCAGCTATACTTAGTAGATTTTGATAGAGCTGAACTCGACACTTGCTTAATTGCTAAGACTAACATGGGTTGGCTCTGGCACCGCCGACTAGCCCATGTTGGGATGAAGAATCTTCATAAGCTTCTAAAGGGAGAGCACATTTTAGGATTAACAAATGTTCATTTTGAGAAAGACAGGATTTGTAGCGCATGCCAAGCAGGGAAGCAAGTTGGTGCCCATCATCCACACAAGAACATCATGACGACCGACAGGCCGCTCAAGCTCCTACACATGGATCTATTCGGCCCGATTGCTTACATAAGCATCGGCGGGAGTAAGTATTGTCTAGTTATTGTGGATGATTATTCTCGCTTCACTTGGGTATTCTTTTTGCAGGAAAAATCTCATACCCAAGAGACATTAAAGGGATTCTTGAGACGGGCTCAAAATGAGTTCGGCTTGAGGATCAAAAAGATTAGAAGCGACAATGGGACGGAGTTCAAGAACTCACAAATCGAAGGCTTCCTTGAGGATGAGGGCATCAAGCATGAGTTCTCTTCTCCCTATACGCCACAACAAAATGGTGTAGTGGAGAGGAAAAATAGAACTCTATTGGACATGGCAAGAACCATGCTTGATGAGTACAAGACTTCGAATCGGTTTTGGGCCGAGGCGGTCAACACCGCCTGTTACGCCATCAACCGGTTATATCTTCACCGAATCCTCAAGAAGACATCGTATGAACTCCTAACCGGTAAAAAGCCCAATATTTCATATTTTAGAGTCTTTGGTAGCAAATGCTTTATTACCCAATCCGCGAACAAAGAGAACACACCGGACAGGCGGTGTTGACCGCCTCCGCCCATGCCTTCCTCAACGGATTGGGTAAAATTGCTATATCACCTGACCATTCTATTTCCGAGATAGCAAAGAGAACACACCGGACTGTCAATTCGTATATTATTAGCATATGCTACTTACCATGGCTTCAAGCTTTATCAAATGGACGTGAAGAGTGCCTTCCTCAATGGACCAATCAAGGAAGAGGTCTATGTTGAGCAACCTCCCGGCTTTGAAGATAGTGAGTACCCTAACCATGTTTACAAACTCTCTAAGGCGCTTTATAGGCTCAAGCAAGCCCCAAGAGCATGGTATGAATGCCTTAGAGATTTCCTTATCACTAATGGATTCAAAGTCGGAAAGGCCGATCCTACTTTATTCACTAAAGCTCTTGAAAATGACTTGTTCGTATGCCAAATTTATGTTGATGATATTATATTTGGGTCTACTAACGAGTCTACATGTGAAGAGTTTAGTAGGATCATGACACAGAAATTCGAGATGTCTATGATGGAGGAGTTGAAGTACTTCTTAGGATTACAAGTGAAGCAACTCCAAGAGGGCACCTTCATTAGCCAAACAAAGTATACTCAAGATATTCTAAGCAAGTTTGGGATGAAGGATGCCAAACCCATCAAGACACACATGGGAACCAATGGGCATCTCGACCTCGACACGGAAGGTAAGTCCGTGGATCAAAAGGTATACCGGTCGATGATAGGCTCTTTGCTATATTTATGTGCATCTCGACCGGATATTATGCTTTCCGTATGCATGTGTGCAAGATTCCAAGCCGACCCTAAGGAAGCTCACCTTACGACCGTAAAACGAATCTTGAGATATTTAGTTTATACTCCTAAGTTTGGGCTTTGGTATCCTAAGGGATCCACTTTTGATTTGATTGGTTATTCGGATGCCGATTGGGCGGGGTGTAAGATTAATAGAAAGAGCACATCGGGGACTTGCCAGTTCTTGGGAAGATCCTTGATGTCTTGGGCTTCAAAGAAGCAAAATTCCGTAGCTCTTTCTACCGCTGAAGCTGAGTATATTGTCGCAGGCCATTGTTGCGTGCAATTGCTTTGGATGAGGCAAACCCTTAGGGACTACGGTTACAAATTAACCAAAGTTCCTCTTCTATGTGATAATGAGAGTGCAATCCGCATGGCGGATAATCCCGTTGAGCATAGCCGCACTAAGCACATAGCCATTTGGTATCACTTTTTAAGGGATCACCAACAAAAGGGAGATATCGAGATTTCATACATTAATACTAAAGATCAATTAGCCGATATCTTTACTAAGCCACTTGATGAACAAACCTTTAACAAACTTAGACATGAGCTAAATATTCTTGATTCTAGGAACTTCTTTTGTTGATTTACACACATAGTTCATTCATATACCTTTGATCATGTCTCTTTCATATACTATGACTAATGTGTGTTCAAGTGAATTTCAAACCAAGTCATAGGTGGATTGAAAGGGAATTGGAGTCTTCGGCAAAGACAAAGGCTTCCACTCCGTAACTCATCCTTCGCCGTCGCTCCAAGCATCTCTCCGTCGTTGGTATAATCTTCACTCCTATGTCTTTTACCAAAGGGGGAGAAAGTAATTTCAAGGGCTCTAATGATTCCGTTTTTGGCGATTTATGCCAAAGGGGGAGAGAGCATGAGCCCAAAGCAAAAGGACCGCACCACCACCCTAATTTTAAAAACTAAGGATTTTCAATTGGTAAATTTCAAATTGGTACCTTATTGTGTTCAAAAGGGGAGGTAGTAGTTCTTTCAAAACTGATATCTTAAAACTCTCTTGAACACTAAGAGGAGGAATTTATTAAGGGGGAGTTTTGTTTAAGTCAAAGGAAAAGCATTTGAAACAGGGGGAGAAAAAAATTCAAATCTTGAAAATGCTTCGCAAAATCTTATTCATTTACCTTTGACTATTTGCAAAAGGACTTTGAAAAGAATTTACAAAAGAATTTGCAAAAACAAAACATGTGGTGCAAACGTGGTCCAAAATGTTAAAATGAAGAAACAATCCATGCATATCTTATAAGTATTCATATTGGCTCAATTCCAAGCAACCTTTGCACTTACATTATGCAAACTAGTTCAATTATGCACTTCTATATTTGCTTTGGTTTGTGTTGGCATCAATCACCAAAAAGGGGGAGATTGAAAGGGAATTAGGCTTACACATGTTTCCTAATTGATTTTGGTGGTTGAATTGCCCAACACAAATAATTGGACTAACTAGTTTGCTCTAGTGTATAAGTTATACAGGTGCCAAAGGTTCACACTTAGCCAATAAAAAGACCAAGAAATGGGTTCAACAAAAAGAGCAAGGGATAACCGAAGGCAACCCTGGTCTGGCGCACCGGACTGTCCGGTGTGCCACCGGAGAGTGTCCGGTGCACCAGGGGACTCCAAGCCAAACTCTTCACCTTCGAGAAAACTCAGAGGCGCTCCGCTATAATTCACTGGACTGTCCGGTGCTCCAGAGGAGAGCGACTCTGAACTCGCCAGCTTCGGGAATCTGCTCCGCTATAATTCACCGGACATGTCCGGTGCACACCGGACTGTCCGGTGAGCCAGCAGAGCAACGACAACTTTGCGCCAAAGGTCGTCTGCAACGCATTAAATGCGCGCCAGCGCGCGCAGAGGAGCAGAGCACGCGTGGGTGGCACACAGGACAGTCTACAGGACTTGTCCGGTGCACCACCGGACAGCCAAGCGGGCCCACACGTCAGAGCTCCAACGGTCAGAACCCAACGGCCTGGTGACGTGGCTGGTGCACCGGACAGTGTCCGGTGGCGCACCGGACTGTCCGGTGCGCCATGCGACAGCAGCCTCCACCAAACGGCTAGTTTGGTGGTTGGGGTTATAAATACCCCCAACCACCCCACATTCAAGTCATCCAAGTTTTCTAACTTCCAACCACTTACAAGAGCTAGGCATTCAATACAAGACACACCCAAGTGATCAAATCCTTTCTCAATTCCACAAAAGCTTTAATGTTAAGTGAGAGTGATTTGTCGTGTTCTTTTGAGCTCTTGCGCTTGGATTGCTTTCTTCTCTCATTCTTTTCTTGTGATCAAAACTCAATTGTAACCGAGGCAAGAGACACCAATTGTGTGGTGGTCCTTGCGGGGAAGTTTTGTTCCTGGTTGATTTGAGAAGAGAAAGCTCACTCGGTCTGAGGGACCGTTTGAGAGAGGGAAAGGGTTGAAAGAGACCCGGTCTTTGTGACCGCCTCAACGGGGAGTAGGTTTGCGAGAACCGAACCTTGGTAAAACAAATCCGCGTGTCACACTCTTTATTCGCTTGTGACTTGTTTTGCACCCTCTCTCGCAGACTCGATTATACTTCTAACGCTAACCTGGCTTGTAGTTGTGATTAATTTTGTAAATTTCAGTTTCGCCCTATTCACCCCCCCTCTAGGTGACTTTCAAAGCTCAACCTGCCACATAACTCGCTACTGACCAGCCATGAATTCTTGTACGCTAGGACGACGACCATTGCTGATGTTGTTTGAGTGTCCTCGAACATGATGTATGCAGAGGAGTAGCGCATCCGGTGGTGCAACGGCCACATGTAGTACCTCGCTGATGAGCCCAGGGTGCACTTCGTCTAATAGCCCAGCCAAGAGTCGTCGGGACTCGCCATGTCGCGTGTGTTCGACGACTATATCAAGGACTGTGGCATTATCTCGGCGCCGGAGGTGACGCAGAGGAGGACCGGCAACAATGACCAGTTTGTCATCCTTGCCACCGTCGGGGTAGCTTCGTGCCGGCCTACCTTTAATTCTTTTCGCAGACACACACTTGCCTTTTTGTTTAAGCAAGCATGTATGGTGGTGCGTGCCTCATGACTAACGATGTATGAGGGAACTTCTTTCGGAAGATGTGGGACGTGCTCGCCAACAACGAGACCATGCAAATCGTAGCATATATTGAAGTCTGCATGGTACTGATGGTTGCAATATAGTGGTGAAACAACTAGATTAAAATAACAAAATTTTTGTACGACCAGGATCACAAATGGATTATGAAACATTTTCTCATAACAGTATAACACATATTTTGTATATAAGTTATCGTGGTATTATATGTTCCGGGTTCAACGCATGGACACTCACCTAGTATTCAAAGAACAACCAAGTACACAATTTTGTAAAAACACCCTGAGTTAATAAAATATCTAACCCATCACCCATATTATGTAAAGTTGCACCTAGAACCTTGCACTTACAATAAAAATATGTTTTAGTTCCTGGTTTTCACAAAATAGTCGCTAGAAGTTTATTTTAAATACAAAATTAATCTAAAAACTTGTTTTCGCTATAACTTTTCATTTTAACTCCGAATTGAGTGGTTCTCGAACCAACAAAATCTTCTCTTCGCCCAACTAGACCACGACTATGTCTAGCGTGCAACCGCGAACCCTCTCGGCTAATCTATGAAAGCAGAACATTGACATTGACAAGGATTGACTGTGGCGACGATCGGGTACAACTCTACCTACTCGTGGTGGTGCTACTGCGAAACTACCAAGGAGTTGATTCCAAGGTTGATGGCTTGGGGGTCGTGGTAGTAGGTATTTATATGGCCAAAGGGACTAGCCCAAGTTGAGACAGGCATACGTATGTCGATCTCTACTCCTTTAGGCCAGAGTCTGCGAAGGATTCAGGTAAGGGATGATCCTGACAAGAGGGGGCAGCTCGTCATACATCCACTCCGTCCCTGTGCGTGCGATGGGTGAAAGAGGCTAAATGTGGGTCCCGCTTGTCTGTTGCAAGCGCCTTTGCGCAGTGAGGGAAGTGGGCCAGCCAAGTGAATTCGACCCGAGTGGAGGTAAGCATTTTTTTATTTTATGTTTTCATTTTTATTTCACTTTCTATTTCTTATTCAGGCTTTAAATTCAAACTTCAAATCACTTTCAAATCTAGGTTGGAGTTTCAAACTTCAATCTAAATGCACAAACAAAAATCCAGCATGGTTGCATACATATATATTTTTATTTAGTATTTATTTAAAGGAACATATCTCAGATGCATATTTCACACACTAAACAAAATCCTATTTTACTCTCATTTCTAATAAATAAATAAAAAAAACTTCCTAGACTCTAAAACAACTCTTTGGGGTTTACAAAAGGTGGATTTGGGGGATGTGTGATTCTCACCTCACTCTATCCCCTTATAAAAGATCCAGAGGAATTCGGTTGTGACAATTCAACTTCTTGCCTAGTTACCTTGGGTTCTAATGGTTAGCCTATAGATTGGTTCGGGAACAACTAGAGTGATGGACGAACAATATGAAAACATCAATTGTCCACAAGATAAATCTCTCGGACAATTCGGGTGCTATAATAAGTTTTTGTGTTCTGACTTGGATTACACTAGTTGCCCCTGACCTACTTGGAAAACATGCATCACACAAATATCTAGTTGAGATTTATGATATTCCCTAAGGTCTTGTTAGGTTGCATGGTGAAATTCACATAGAGGGGGTGAATAGGAGAAACCTAAAAGATAAAAACTTTGAACACAAACTTCATCCCGATGTTAGCGTTAGAACGAGTAATAATGAAATCAGATTTTGGAAGATAGTTCTTCTTGCCACAAGTTGCTAAATCAATGTGGATAGCTTTAGGAGCTAACTCAAAATAGTTGCAAGCAACAGAACTTAGATAGAGGGGAGAGGAAGAATCAAATCGCAATACGGATTCACACAAAGACACATGCAATTTGATTCCCGAGGTTCGGTTCTAAAGAATCTACTCCCCATTGAGGAGACCACGTAGGTCGGGTCTTTTCAACCCTTTTCGTCTCTCAAACGGCCACTTAGACCGTTTGAGTGCTTCTTCTTAATCTCGATGATCACTTAGACCCTGCAAGGATCATCACACAATTAGGTGTCTCTCGCTAGCTCTACAAGTCAATGAAAATTTAGAAGGAGTGGAAGAAAGCACGATCAAAACACCAAGCCAAACGAGCAACAAGAAAATCACAATGTCACACTCTCTTGAGTCTTTCCAAAGCACTAATCACTAATGACCTTCAAACACAAATATGGCACTTGGAGAGGACTTTGATTTTTTGAGTGTGATTGGAGTGAAATCTTTGCTCTTTACATTGAATGTGAGTTGTGGAAGCTTGGATGAATTGAATGGAGGTGTTTGAGGTTGTATTTATAGCCATCAACCACTTTCTAGTCGTTGCCCTTGTTCTACCAGACGCGGATGGTCCGTGCCCTGGTCCGGATGGTCCGCCCTTGCACATCAACGACTAGATTTCCAATGATCTGTTTCAACGGCTATATCAACGACTATAATCGCATTAAATGTATCATCAGATGGCAGATAAAGCTGACTTAGATGATTCAGTCGTGCCTCCGGAAGATCCGCGTGCACGCTAAAAATACATTTTACCGAACCCGACACCTTTGGTTTTTTTCTAGTTTTCAACAGGCGGACGACCGTGCCTGAGAGCTGGACAGTCTTCACTTATCTTCTGGATGATCCGTAGTAGAAATGTGCACTTGGCATAGTTTCTGTCCGAAATGCATCGAGGTGTTGCGGACGGTCCTCGCACAGGTGATATTTTCAAAAAGACCTCCTATCTGAAATAATCTACGTTATTTCAGACAGTCTGCTTTAGAGGCTCGGAAGGTCCGCAATGCGTTGGTTTTAGGGTTGATCTTTTCTTGAAGCGTTTTCTGAGTACCTGAATTTGTAACTTAGTAAACTAGTTAGTCCATAAGGTTGTGATGATCATCAAGCACCAAAATCAATTAGAGAAAATAGTTAAGGCCATTTCCCTTTCACATGGAGATTGGTGGGGATTGATGTTATTCAATTCCTCTATATTCAATGTTAACTATTAATGGATTTAATCCCCTTCTGAGCCCTAATCGAGCCATTGTTAGGCCATTATTGATGGAAATTAGGCTCCACGACTCACACTAACCTATTATTATTATAGCGAACCATGGTATTTTAGCTCTTCAGGTAAATAATATGCGTTTTATATTTTATTTTAGTTCTTCGGGTAAATAATATGTATCTTATATTTTATTTTTGGTACTCGACAATCCTTCTTGATCTTCTTCAGGGTCTGTTCGTTTTAATCTCAATCCATATGAATTGGAGGGATTAAGTGGGGTTTAAAACCATAGTAAATCACGAGTGTGTATGGTTTAGCTTTTGGTTTTTCCCCATAAAAGCCAAAAGCCAAACCAAAAGGCTGGATCTAGAAAGTAGATTTTTTGTAAAAGTCGACTTTCTCATAGTGCTAAAACTGAAAGCATCACTGTACCTGCTTTTCGGTGACTTTCGGAAGGAATTGTGAAAATATATATGAAAGAACTTTATGCGAGTTTTAGTAGTTTTCACCAAATGATTTTTTAGCATTTTAACGCATAACAATTTTTTTCACAATTCACATCTTTCAATGGCTTTTTTCAAAGCCATAGCCCAACCAAACAGACTCGAAAGTCCTTCTATTCCCTCACAATCTCATCCAATCCATATAGATTGAGAATAACCGAATAAGGTTTTACGAGGAAAAAGAAAGTATGCTCGAACAAATGAAACTTTGGCAACTTAAAGAGAGTACGTCTGGACCCATTCCTAGCGCATTCCAATCCTTGCCTAGCAACAAGTTAGAACAATGCTTGTTATTTGGATGTTATACTTGTTGTCTTGATTCTTTTACAAGTAAGTTTTCTCCTCACTTTCTTGGGCCTTGTAATTTGGTTTTCCTCGGCTGGCAGGATGCAAGGCGAGAAACATGTGAAGAAATCAAACGTATCCTTAAGACTGTCTCCAGCAGCGTCCCCTAAATTTCATCCCCTAAAAGAATATTCTCTGTCCTTTACAGAACACTCTAAAAGATTTTGTCCTCTATATATTCTCAGTCTCCAGCAGCGTCCCCTAAATTCGGTTCTCTAAAGCTACAGTGTTAACAGATTCCCTTTTTCCATTTCTTTTTTTGTTTTTTATGTTTTCTTCCCAATTCACGCTATACAAATGATGTGCAAAAATGTGTATTTATTAATTTTTGAATTAATAAATTTGAATTGTCAACATTAATTACTATTGGTTGTTATGTTGTGTGTAATTGTTGTCCATAAAACATCGCATAAAGATTCACCCTCCTCCAATTCCACACGACAAATTACGCATCTATCAACAATAATGATACATCAGAACTTTATATACAGAACCTAGATCATTACAAAACTATAAAACTTCAATTATTTGCACATACTGCTCCGTGTTGCCATCCTGAACATGTTGCAGCTTGTATGTTACTGAAGGTAAAGAAGCAAGTGTATCGGCAGAGAGACCTCTGTTTTCTGTGCCAACTACTTCACCCAATGCGACTAGCTCCTGATATCAACATAAGAACCATTAAAACATGGCATATTGGCATATTGATGTATGAAGCTTCAAATGAGGGGCTTGGAGAAGTAAGGATAAGACAGCAAGCAATGTAACTTGCCTCATAAGAGTATTCATCTGGATCAACCTCTTGCCATGCCTCCTGGGTTTTCATAAAAGCATATAGAAGTTTAGGTTGTTCATCATTCGTTATAGTTTGACTGATTATAAACAAGCACGAAAGAAACTATTCCCAATATGTGAACAATGACATAAACTTCCCCAACATATAAACAGTAGGAATAATTGGGAAATATGTCAATCATCCCTAGAGGACTGAGAACAGTAGTGTATGTGACTAGTAATCTCAAAATTATAGGTGCTATATGTTGCTTCAAGATTTTATTGCTAGAAGGGAAGATAATTCAAGTTTAGTAAAGGAAACATAAAGGAAAACTAGATCGTAAGTGAAATACAGGTAAAAAAGACAATGCAGACCCATAGAGTCTATACAATCAAAATACATCAGTTTAGAAAGAAAAAAGGTAGATGTGTTCCACGTAGGAAATAACGTCAAGAATCTATCAAAGGAAAGTATTATGGTATCAATAACCAACAAGTCAAAATTATTTTAGCTGAACCAATAAACCATGGCACAAACCATACTGACTGTTATGAAACATCATGCATGTTCCCTTGATCAAAGAACAACTCCACTAGTTTGCGTGCACAGAAATTAACAAAGAGCAGACCAGTGCATTTTGTTTCTTATGAGGTCATTAATTGCAAACTCGAGTGATCTTCCCTAGCAACAAAGGTAAAATTCATCAACTAGATGCAATGAATCACAACCTATGGATCATTCGCATGATCCTCCTCGTGCTCCACCTCAACTGTTCGCCCTGCAGGAGAAAACCAAAATTACAAACCAGCAACCAACTAAATTGTGAATTGAGCTGGGGTTGGGGGCAATGAATCGTAGGTGCTCACAATCACTGAGACCAGCGAGAGCTCCAGTTCCTCTTCGTAGTCCTCCTCTCCCTCTTCATCATATTCGTAGCTCCCTTCATCAGAGCTCTCGTAGTCGCTGCCCTCGCCACCGCCCCCGTTCATCCGAAGCAACATGTACGCATCACGGATTAATCGCGGGAGCAAGGAACCCTAGGAGTGGCCCCTAGGCTGCGAGATCTCGTCGTCGCTTACCTGCTCCTGCAGGACGCGGGCGAGGGCGAGGTCAGCTTCCTCTTGGCTGAGGGCCGTGAAGGGCCGCCTAGCCGCCTCGGCCGCAGCCGCGGCCACACCGTCATCTGTGGCTTCGACAGCCACCGCGGTAGGTTGGGGCGGGTCAAGGCTAGGGTTCGAATCGAGGGCTCGGCCGGCGGCGAAGCACGCCGGATCGAGGGCTCGGCCTCGGGAGATGCAGTCGCTAGCGCGCGGTAGGAGGAGGCGGAAGTTTCCTCGCGGCGGCTGGTGGATCCGTCGAGCGGATAGCGCACGCTGGAATGTCTCCACGTTTAGGGTCTCTGGCACATCCTCTATAATTTAGGGGACGCTTTAGAGGACCTTGTTGGAGGCGTAGAGGACCTGACCGTCCCCTACGTTTAGCGGACAGGAGCTTTTAGCGGCTCTTGTTGGAGAGAGCCTAATAAAGGAAAAATATACATCTCCAGTCGAGTTGTTATCAGGGTCGCTGCAAGATCATTAGTGAAGAACTTAGGGACTAGCTATTGGCAAGGATATGGCAAACGAGTCCACTACGAGGCTAACACTTGGCACATAAGCAATATTACCACCATAATGTAATGGATGCATGTAAGACACCCTAGCCTAAACCACTATAATCTCTGCATCCTGTGTGTACTACCACTCTTTGATCTCTACTACCAGTGGTAAGTGTACGATTCTTGCATACCCAGACACACCGGATCGGACCGGATGGTGCGGATCTTTCCATTCCATGAATGGAGAATTTAGTAGAACTTACCAAGATTTTTTTGCAGTTGAATGACTATTAAATTGTCATGAGTTCTTTTCTTTTGTTTTCTCTATGATCACATATTCACGGCTGTTCGATGCTGACGTACAGCCGAGTATGTAACATTGTACACTTTCGAAATCTAATTCCTTACCGAGTGTCAAATGGTTTGACGAGTGTTTTTTTTTTCGCACATTCGACAGAAACTACTTGTCGAGTGCTAAACAAAAACGCTCGAAAAACAACACTTGACAAAGAGTTCTTTTGTTGATTATTTTTCTACACTAGTCAAAGAGTTTTTTTGTCGAGTTTTTTACGACACTAGAAAAAGATAACTTTTAAATCACATTTTGAAGAATTAAAATAATTCAAACAAAAGATTTTCAGCTACAAAGTTGCATAACTCATCAAGGTGTACACTGAATTTTGGTCATTTTTTCTTATGACAAAATAAAAGTAAATTTATTCACAAAATTTATCTCTCTCTTGTAGTTTATAAAACTACAAGAGAGATATAAGATTTGTGGACAATATTAGAACCACTACGCTGGATAACAAATGGTCAAACAACCAAAATAAACTTTATAGATCATGAGAATTTAATTTTATAGTTGGAAACCTTTTGATTTGAAGTCATCAACGAAAACTATGTCTGAATTCAAAAATTTCAAACGACTTCAGATGGAAAATTGACCAAAATAAAAGTTGTAGGTCTTGAAAGGTTATGAAACATTGTAGTTAACAATTTTTTGATTTAAAATCATCTTGTCAAGCAAAATTATGTTTGAGCTTTAAAATTGGAATTTTTTAAACATCAGATGAAAAAAACCACCAAATTTAAAGTTGTACGTCTCTAAAAGTTATTTAACTTTGTAGTTGACATCTTTTTTATGATTTGAATTCATCTTGTCGTAGAAAAACACATTTGAAGTTTTTCAAATGTGAAATTTAAAATTTGTAAAACGACCTCAGATGAAGAAACTACAAAAAATGTAAGTTGTAGATCTCGAAAAGTTATGCAACTTTGTAGTTGACAACTTTTCGTTTGAATTTACACTCTATTTGTTATAATATGTGGAGAAGGAAAACATAATATATACACAAGTGAGATAGAGGTATAACGGTAGAGGAGGTCACACGCAAGAGGGCGATCGACTTGTGGGTGCCTCACCTAATTAAGACTCTTTTGCTGTTTTTTTCAATTTTTTCAATTTATATTTGTCTAGTGCTTTTCTTTGGACAAAGAGTCTTTTGACGGTAATTTTTTACCGTGCGCTCTTTGCTGGATGCAACACTCGGAAAAACTTTGTTGAATATAAAATAGACTTTATTGAGTGTCTCAGGCACTAAGCAAAGAAAACGATTCCAGCAGTGATAACTTGTTTGGAGGCTAAAGTTGGAACTTGTTTTCTCATTATTTAATAAAATGAGTGGTTTCTTTTGGTGAATAGATAACGCGGGTGGTTTAGCGGTCTTGTCATAATAATGTGAATTATGATTGGTTAAGAAGATTGTGTGGTTAGTCCTCTGAAAATTAAAAGGATAGTCCTAAGCACAATTGGTGGAAGCTAAGTGAGGTACAACATACGACACACGCACTGGAGTTCCGTGAACGAAGATTTATTATTAGAACCTGATAATAATATCCCATAGGTAAATTTAAAATTGAGCTGCCATGAGATTTTGGTTTTCTTTATCATCACGGGAGTGTGAGCCTTTTTATGCAGCTATGTATATATATAGTATAATATAATAAGAGTGATCTATAGTGCTTTACAGAGTCCAAAACTGGATAAAAGGAGTGATTTTTTCTGGCATGGTTAACATATACAATGCTATGCTAGTGGTTTAGTTTAGTGGTCTTGTCATATTATTAATAATAATAATGCGATGACATGACATGGCTGACCTGACCTAACTCCTTTGAACTAGGACAATATTATGTACAGTATTTAGGATTGTTTGGATGAGCTAAAGCTAGTTACTATTTAAACTAAAAATTAGCTTAGGTTGGCTAGCTAGTTAACTAACAACACTATATTAGAAGTAACTCCAAGAGACTAGACAAATCATTTTGTAAAGATAAATTTGGTTCTTATTAGAAGAAAAACGTCTCCAATGGACCCTGTAAATGACTCTTTAAATTTAGTAGCTCTACATTCCTACACCTCTGCTCTCTAATCTTGAGTAGTCTGCTTCACTTGTCATATATACAGAGCTCTGAATTTACAGGGTCTATTGGACTAGTCTACTTCTTTTTTTTATGAAAATTTTTGTAGAGATTATTAGCGAAAATTAGTAAATTTGGTTAATACTTTTTACTCATCTTAGAGCAACTACTCTAAGGCTTGACCGAAAAATAGTTCATCTATTAATTCTTTGTTTAATTAAAATATATCATGACTAATTTTAGCTAGCTAGATAGCAATTAACTGTCCTAAATGAAGTTGTATTGCTGTGTCAGCGTGCGTGCGACACCCGTCGCAACTCGCATATGCATACAACAAATCCAGCACATGCATGATCTGAAAATCGCAAAGCAAATCAACAAAACCAACGGTGGTCTTGCACTGTTGTACAGTCTGCAATTCGCAGTAAACGAGGGCGCTCTGGTTGTATTAATTTTTTAATACTGACAAAGAATCTTGAAAAAAAAAGGAGCGATGAAGCCCGGCCTCGACAACACAAATGCATACACGTATTGTTTAAATTTTTTTTTGAAGGAATACACGTACGTACGCATTGTTTATCAGGGCACATGTTTGTATCTGCTGCAGACTTTTGTACGCGTTAGTGTCATACCAAGGGGCATGGTGGTACGTCTTGCATTGATCGTCGATGCAAGACCGTCAGAGACGGCTACACACATCTAATTAATAATAACCGGATAATATATAGTTTGCCGATAACTAAAAATGCATGGTTTCGTCTCTACTAGTACTAGCACGTCGTCACGCGAGACACAACCGTATTCAAACATTATCTGAGAACGTATAGAAAGAAAGGATCATCTTTTCTATTGCCGATTGAAAGGTACAGCATATGCATGTACTACAAGGTGATGAGATCTGTCATCAGCTGCATGGTCGCTAGACCGAAGAACACATATGCATGCATGTATTATTATTATTATCAATGCAAATTGTAACACACAATAATAACGTACGCGTGTCTGCTCCGCGCGCCGCCCCTAGTGTAAAAATCTGCCCGTTTATTGTGATGGACGGCTGCCATGCGCCTCCCCGCGTCTCCAGCAGCCGCCACAGCTGTAGGTCCGGCCCTCTGCCGCAGTGTTCTTTGTCACCATTCATTCATGCATTTATGCCTGTTTATTTCTTTGCCATGTGGTTCTGCCTGCCTCTGGTCCTTTCAATGCATATATATATACATATAGCTTTTACGTGTGTCCTGTGTAATTGACATGCGGGCTCCAGCCTCGGTCGGCTCCACCACCAGTCAGTGGCTGGATACAGTGCTGGTTTGGTAAACGTATGGAATGTGCGAGCTACCATCTTTTTTTATTGTTATTTTTTGGTGACTTCAAAATTTAGCAGCGGTAATCATTTCACATATCATGACCATGCGCTCAGCCCATGGACCACGCCACGCCTGTGCGCTTCCCGTCTATACATACCCATGCTCCCTCACGCACCTTCTTGCAAAGAAATAGAGATGAGCTAGAGGGGGCCGGGGCCGGGAGAGCCAAGGGCCCGAGGGAGATGGAGAAAGATGTGAAGCTATTTGCTTCTGAGTGGAATGTTGTCTGGTTCAAGGTCTTTTGCTTTGTGATCCATCTGTGTAGAGCTTCTAAGTATTCCTTGGATCTGCAAGATCTCGGACCAGGCTTCATTCCCCTCAGAAATAGCTTCAAAAATGATATCGCGGAGAGTTAGGAGAGCTACTAGCTAGTGTATAAATTTGTTCTAGTTTTTTTTTTGAAATATTTGTTTGAGTGTTCGTGAGATTCCTGGCCGTTCTTAGTAGTATGCATGGTGTGGAGCACCGTACTTCCGCTCCTGGATCTTTACTACTACTCCACTGTGCTTTTTTGTTTGTTTGTTTGCTTGCTTGCTTGCTGCGAAATCGAGGAGCAGCGCAAGATTGGTGTAATGATGGCCTGCCTTTTGACCCCTCCTTTCTCTGTGCATCTCTGTGCATCTGGCAGGCATGCAGCAGGTGATGAAAGTTCCCATCATTACCTCTTGATTGGGAGAATCTTCGCTTTCTCTCTCTCGGCTTCTTCTTCTTCGTGTTCATTTTTTTTCCTCCTCTCCGTTGTCTCTCTTTGTTTGCAGCATATGGCTTTGCTGGTACGGTGCTCAGATTGTTTCCAAGAACATGGCATTCACAAAGCTGGTGCAAAGCTTTACATCTGCATCGATCTGATGACTATATATATATTCTTGTTTTCAGATATCTGTTGCTTATTTCTAAGTTCGAGGATAGTTTTTGCGTGGTGCGCTGGACCTGCTGCTTCAAAGTTTTTGGAGAGCTTGGGACGAGATCCACTATTTATAGGCGTGTATTTTCTTCATATTATGTTGACACCCATGGAGGTTGATGTAAACAACGGGAGCTCATGCATGCATGTATTCCTAGAGCCAACAATAATAACATGATATATAACATCGATGTATAATAAATATAATGCTCCACATCAGGTGTGTGTTTGTTCTTCTCATCAGGCGTTTCTGATACATGAGGTATACCTGTTGCCTATTGATGCAAAGCAGTGTGAATAATCTCGTTTGATACACACAGGCAGATTTGAGTGGTTACAATTACATTCGATTAGTCTTTTGCCTCCAAAAGTTTTTTTTAAAAGTGATGAGCCCATAAGAAGTAATCAACCTGATATGAGTTTCTATTTCTGCCTTGTATTTTACTGTATAAATCTTTGGCCTACCAAGCAAAACTATTTGATGTGCCTTCATTTGTTTGAGAACAAAGCAAATGCTATATATATAGATCTCGACTTGTGTCGCGTGAACACTACTACTTGGTATTGTTAATTGTCTGTGTGACTGTGTGTTAGCATGCAGTTCCATCTCCCACGTACTGTTATTTTGTGCTGCAACTTGATCTTTCTAGATGATATATAAAGTGCGTACGACGTTCTAGACAAGAGATTTTAGGTTTTTAGCTACGCTCTTGATGCAGACAAGTCCTCGAGAACCCCTACTACTTCTCGTTCTGATTTTATTTTCAATAATGCACAGCGCGCTAGCTAGGTAGTACATATACTGACGACTCTGCGTCACTGTTTTGGATCATATGATGTATTCATCATTCAGCAGTTGGACACATTTTCATCAAGAGTTCAAGACAGGCCGGTCTGCATTTACGGCATATAGTAACTACGTCAAAAATATATCATGCTTGCTTTCCTCGGTTTGTAAAAAATACTATAGTTCATACTTCGTTCTGGATAGTAAATTCAGTTCAATGAACTGCAATTTTTTTTTCTGTGCAATGCATGCATATGCCAACAAGTGAAAGGTTTTCACTTTTCCTATAGCTCTTGTGGATCACCCAAAAAGATCATGGGGTTTTCTTTACTCCACGCATATGCTACGCAGCAGCACCAACAAATAGTATACTGAAGAAATTTTAAAAAGATGTAGAAAAGGCTCTCCAGGAGTATGAACTATGCATGTATGGAGTATGCACACAGGCTTTGGTCTGCAGTAAAAGAAAAAACTAACGGCCAGTTGGGTTTGGGGAGTCAGGCCGTTCTGGCCGGGGTGAAATGAGCTGAGGTGCTTCTCTCTGAAGTGAGTTGGTCTGGCAAAATGAACTGGACTGAAGTGTAAATCACCGATGGCAGGATCATGTCCTGTCTCAGATCTCAATCCAAACAAAATGATATAGGGCTCGGTTTTGTTGAAATATAAGTTCAGTTGTCTACTTTTTTTTCATTTTAAAAAAAATTAAGTTGAATTGATCGGTACTCTTGCAACTTAGTGTCAGAGACCCCCTAAGGTATATCCAAATTAAGACGACAATTAATAACATAATTGTTTCTCGTTATTATTTCATGTCTAATTAAAGTGTAAAAACCTCCACGTGCAGAGTGTTGAGACAACTGAACTTATATGGTTTGAATTGGTAGCGTATGTCAAATTCAGAGGAATTACCTCAAAATCACTTTGTGCTGCAATCCGAACAAGATGTCAAGATCAAACACTATATATCACACTCAATTTTTAAAGATGGACAAGTTTGTTTATTATAGGTGGGTTTTCAAAACATAATTATGCCACTAATTGTAAAAATTAGGTATTTTAGAAAGGAGGGAAATTGGTTTTCATATGTGGTTTTTGAAACGGTAACTATATATGCCACTGATTATAAAATGAGGCATCACTATTGTCGGAGGGAAAATCCTCCGTCGGGTGGCGGATTGCACCTGCGCTGATCCTAAGATAATAAGGGGGACCTCGGGATTGCTTGATTAGCTGGAAGAACACGGGAACACAAGGGTTAGAGTGGTCGGGGCGCCGGAGCGTAATACCCTACATCCACTCGTAGTTGTATTGCTTGGGAGTATTGTGTGTTGTCCAGAAGCCTGAGTTGGGACTCGATTCAGACTTCGTGAGCTTGTGTGCTACTGTGTGTGTCTTCCCTTTTATAGCTCAAGGGAGACACGTACATGGTGACCAAGCCTCGACAAGTGGGCCCAATAATCTATTGCTAGATATGGAGTAAGTGAAGCATAGTTTCGTGGAGAACGGATATCTTCTCCTGGTCTTCATGTAGATCTCCTGGCTTGTTGTGCCCTTGCCCCGTCTAATCGGAGCAGAGCGTAGAAGTAGGTTGCGCGTAGGCTGATGCGCGGACGCCCGTAGGGGTGCGCATGCTGCGTCATCCACTCTTCTCCGCCTATCTCCTTTTGTCTGGGTAATGTGCATGCTACAGTGGGAGTCATGATGGCAATAGCCCACACGACGCAGAGAGTCAATGGTCTTGCCTCTGTAACGTGTGAATTACTGTGCAGCCTGTGTACTACGGATGCACCATCTACCACTGAGGCGGGTAGATACACGTCTCGTCTGCAGTTAATGCAGATGTGCACTGCACTCAGAGACTGACTGAAAGGGAAATGTGCCCTTGGGCCATTTCTAAGTATTTTGGTGATTGAGTGCCAACACAAGTGCTTAAATGTGAATCTATACCCATGGATGGACAAAGTGCAAATCAAGAGTAAAGGTATGTTTCTAAGCCTTAGTACATTGTTTTGAAGACTAATGTATTGTGTCTAAGTGCTTGAAACAGGAGAAATCGAGTCAGAGAAAAGTTGGCTGTGTACAGCCAAAAGGCTGTTTGGTCTGGAGCACCGGACTGTCCGGTGGTGCACCGGACAGTGTCCGGTGCGCCAGACTGACTCGGGCGAACTGGCCGCTCTCGGGAATTTACCGGCGACGTACGGCTATAATTCACCGGACTGTCCGGTGTGCACCGGACTGTCCGGTGAGCCAACGGTCGGCCGGGCCAACGGTCGGCCGCGCGATCTGCGCGGGACACGTGGCCGAGCCAACGGACTGTCCGGTGTGCACCGGACATGTCCGGTGCGCCAACGGCTCTCTGGCGGCCAACGGTCGGCTGTGTCGTTTAAGGAAAGAAATCGGGCACCGGACTGTCCGGTGCACCAGTCGACAGAAGGCAAGATCAGCCTTCCAGATTTGCTCTCAACGGCTCCTAGCTGCCTTGGGGCTATAAAAGGGACCCCTAGGCGCATGGAGGAAAACACACAAAGCATTCCTACAACATTCTTAAGCACCAAGACATCGATTTCGCGCATTTGGTTCATTGTGATAGCATCTAGAGCTCTTGTTGAGTTGTGAACTCATTGAGTGGTGTTGCGAGCTCTTGTTGCGACTTGTGTGCGTGCTGTTGCTCTGATTTTGAGTCTTGTGCGCATTGCTAGTTCCTCCCTTACTCCGTATTTCTTTGTGAATCTCAAGTGTAAGGGCGAGAGGCTCCAAGTTGTGGAGATTCCTCGCAAACGGAATATTGAAAGGCAAAGCAAAACACCGTGGTATTCAAGTTGGTCTTTGGACCGCTTGAGAGGGGTTGATTGCAACCCTCGTCCGTTGGGACGCCACAACGTGGAGTAGGCAAGCGTTGGTCTTGGCCGAACCACGGGATAAACCACTGTGTCATCTCTGTGTTTGATCTCTTGTGGTATTGTGTTTTGTTGAGACTCCTCTCTAGCCACTTGGCGATTATTGTGCTAACACTTAACAAGTTTTTGTGGTTATAAGTTTAAGTTTCACAGGATCACCTATTCACCCCCCCTCTAGGTGCTCTCAATTGGTATCAGAGCCGTTCTCTTCACAAAGGGACTAACCGCCCGAAGAGATGGATCCTAAAGGGAAGGGAATCGTGATCAACGACAAAGAGAAGGAGTTCTTCGTCAACGAGCCAAGGGATGACAAGTCCAACGACTCGGGCTCGGGCCACAGACGCAAAGATGGGAAGAAGAAGAAGACAAGACGCATCAAGGAGATCGTCTACTACGACAGCGATGAGTCTACTTCCTCCCAAAAGGACGACGACCACAACGAATACGAGAGAAAGAAACCGGTCAATTCGAACTTTTCTTTTGATTACTCTCGTATTCCTCAAAGTACTAATGCTCATTTATTATCTATTCCACTTGGTAAACCTCCTCATTTTGATGGAGAGGACTATGAATTTTGGAGTCACAAAATGCGTAGTCACTTGTTCTCTCTCCATCCTAGCATATGGGAGATTGTAGAAAGTGGAATGCACTTTGATAGTACGGATAGTCCCATGTTTATTAATGAACAGATTCATAAAAATGCACAAGCTACTACTGTGTTGCTAGCCTCTTTGTGCAGGGACGAGTACCATAAGGTGAGCGGCTTGGACAATGCCAAGCAGATCTGGGACACCCTCAAGATCTCTCATGAGGGGAATGATGTCACCTTGCTCACCAAGATGGAGTTGGTGGAGGGCGAGCTTGGACGGTTCGCAATGATAAGGGGCGAGGAGCCAACTCAAACATACAACCGGCTCAAGACCCTTATCAACAAAATAAGGAGCTACGGAAGCACGCGATGGACAGATCACGACGTCGTCCGCCTAATGCTAAGGTCCTTTACCGTTCTTGATCCTCATTTGGTGAACAATATTCGTGAAAATCCTAGGTACACCAAGATGTCGCCCGAAGAAGTTCTGGGGAAGTTCGTAAGCGGGCGAATGATGATCAAGGAGGCAAGATATGTGGACGACGCGTTGAACGGTCCTATTCATGAGCCTCAACCCATTGCTCTCAAGGCAACGAGGAGCAAGGAGGCGCTACCGAGCAAGGTGGCGCAAGTTGAGGCGGCCGGACTAAATAATGAGGAGATGGCCCTCATCATTAAGCGCTTCAAGACAGCGCTTAAAGGTCGCAAGGGACAGCCAAGCAAGACCAAGACAAAGGAGAAGCGCTCGTGCTTCAAATGTGGTAAGATTGGTCATTTCATTGCTAACTGTCCCGATAATGAAAGTGACCAGGAAAAGGGGAACAAAAGGGAGAAGAAGAAGCATTACAAGAAGGCCAAGGGCGAGGCACATATCGGAAAGGAGTGGGATTCGGATTGCTCCTCCTCCGACTCCGACAATGAAGGACTCGCCGCCACCTGAAAGTCGCCTAGAGGGGGGGGGTGGATAGGCGAAACCTGAAAATTAAAACTTTATCCCCCAACTAGATCCTTTAATTAGTGGTTAGAACAAGATGAACAATTATCGGAGTATAAAAACTAAGTTCTTGCTAGTAAAGAGTATAGCTTTCAAATAATGCGGAAGTGATAAATCAATACAACTAATAATTCTATGATAACAAAGCAAGAAAGCTTAGATGAAAAAGAGCACTAACTCAAGTTCTTTTCTTGCGGAGTGTTGCTTCACTTAAATGAGATTTTAACTTGAAGCAACACCAAATGATATGAGCAAAGAATAGTGCAAGAGAACTTAGAGTAAGGGAAGGCAAACAAATCACAAGCAAAAGCACAATGAACACGGGTGATTTGTTTTACCGAGGTTCGGCCCTCGAAGGCCTAGTCCCCGTTGAGGGGTCCACTTAAGGACGGGTCTTTTTCAACCCTTTCCCTCTCTCTCCCGATCACACAAGGATCGGCGAGCTCTTCTTCTTCTCAAGGATCACTCTCGATCCCACAAGGACCACCACAATCTTTGGTGTCTCTTGCTAGCTTTTACAAGCCTCCAACACTTTGGAGGAAGTTCGAATGGGAGTCAAAAACTCCACGCGCAAATGAACACAAAGATGAAGCACACACACTATCTCTCGATGAATCTCACAAGGCACGAGGGCTAAACTCAATTGAGTAGCTCTCAATTGCTTGCTCTCTCTTTTGTGGCACTTGTGTTGGTTGTAGTGGTCTAAATCTTGTGTATAGGATGGATCAATGAATATATGTGGTGGGGAGGGCTTGAGTATGTCAACTAGATGACTTGGAATGTTGCTTGGGCTCCCACACCTTGAAGTGGCGGGTTGGGGTGGTATTTATAGCCACCATCCAATTTTGTAGCCGTTGGAGAAGCTGCTGGCGATGGGCACACCGGACAGTCCGGTGCACACCGGACATGTCCGGTGCGCCAGCCACGTCATCCTATCCGTTGAGATTGGAGCTGGTCGACCGTTGGAGGCTTTGTCCTCATGTTGCACCGGACAGTCCGGTGCAGCACCGGACAGTCCGGTGCCCTCTGATCCTCTGCTCTGACTCCTGCTGCGTGTACTGTACACTGTCAGAGTCCACCGTTGGCGCGAAGTAGCCGTTGCTCTGCTGGCGCACCGGACAGTCCGGTGTACACCGGACAGTCCGGTGAATTTTAGCGGAGCGGCCTTCCATTTTCCCGAAGCTGGCCAGTTCAGAGCCGCTTCACTCTGGAGCACCGGACACTGTCCGGTGGTGCACCGGACAGTCCGGTGAATTATAGTGGGCTGCGCCTGAGAAACCCGAAGGTGAAGAGTTTGAAGGCAATCCTCCCTGGTGCACCGGACATTGTCCGGTGGTGCACCGGACACTGTCCGGTGGCACACCGGACAGTCCGGTGCGCCATACCAGGGAGCACTTCGGTTTCTCTTTGCTCCTTTCTTTTGAACCTTGTCTTGTTCTTTTTATTGGTTATGAGTTGAATCTTTGGCACCTGTAGAACATGTAATCTAGAGCAAACTAATTAGTCCAATTGTTTGTGTTGGACATTCAACCACCAAAATCATTTAGGAAAAGGTTTAGAGCCTATTTCCCTTTCAATCTCCCCCTTTTTGGTGATTGATGCCAACACAAACCAAAGCAAATATATAAGAGAATAATTGAACTAGTTTGCATAGGATAGGTGCAAAGATTGCTTGGAATTAAACCAATATTCATTTCATAAAATATGCATGGATGCTTTTCTTTGTTTTTGACATTTTGGACCACGCTTGCACCGTGAGTTTTGTTTTTGCAATTCTTTTGGAAATTCTTTTCAAAGACATTTTGTAGATAGTCAAAGGCAGATGAATAAGATTTTTGAGAAGCTTTTACAGGATTTTGAAATTTTCTCCCCCTGTTTCAAATGCTTTTCCTTTGACTAAACAAAACTCCCCCTCAATGAAATCCTCCTCTTAGTGTTCAAGAGAGTTTTAAGATATCAATTTTGAAAATACTACTTTCTCCCCGTTTTGAACACAATAAGATACCAATTTGAAATTTACCAATTGAAATTTACCAATTGAAACTCATTAGTTTTGAAATTAGGAGGGTGGTGCGGTCCTTTTGCTTTGGGCTAATACTTTCTCCCCCTTTGGCATGAATCGCCAAAAACGGATACGGAGTATGAGATATAAGCCCTTGTTACTTTCACTTCCCCTTTGGCAAATAATATATGAGTGAAGATTGTACCATAGAGGAGAACTATGCGGAATACCGACAAAGAGTGGATAATACCGAAGGAGTTGAGTGGAAGCGTCGTCTTTGCCGAATACTCCATTTCCCTTTCAATCCTATGACTAAGCATGAGAATATACTTGAAAACACATTAGTCATAGACATAAAAGAGATATGATCAAAAGGATATGTCAAATTAAGCATGATCATAATTTTATATAACATAGATTGCTCCCCCTAAATATGCGCGAGAGGAAAACATATTTTTGGCCTCAAATGCCAATTGCACATAATTGGGTTAATGAGAACAAGTCTATATCATAGAGAAAGTGAAGTGCATTGTGTCATAGTATATGTGTGATGCTCAAGACAGTTTATGCACTTATGAAAGCATGTTGCAAACATTTTAAGCATTTTCCTTTCAAGATTTCAAAGAGACTTAAGGACCATCCACCTTTGGAACAAAGGTAGCTTATCCTCGTTACAAGGTTAAGCTTTAAGCTCTTTGACAATAGAACCACTTCATCTAGTTTTAGCAAAGATGCAATAATGCATGAGTGAAATTTTTAAGAGGTTAAACTAGGTATGAAGCAGGGATAAATGCAAAGGACATGCTTTCTCTTCCTTATATATAAGATATGCAAAGAATGATTATAAGAGGAAGATTTAGGTACAAGTTTAAATGAAAGGAAGTGGTTTTACCCTTTTGTACCTTCTCATAGAGACGCTCTCTTCATTGTGCTTTGTCCTTAGTCTTAGTTGCTTAAGACCTATACTCAATGACAATATATGGAAATACTTTGCACAAGAGAGAGTTCTACAACTAGTGACCTTTTTCAAGTTATTGTTAGCATATATCAAATGGATCACGAGTTGCATAAATGAATCATGAATTCTCCTTTTTCCTTAGTGCATATCAAGATAGATGTCAATTAAAATTACCAATTGAGATCAAATTGAAATTACATGAGGCACTAAGAAACATAAGTGATAATCGAAGTTGTTTAATGATCAACCAATATGCGATCAAGAGAGCAACAAGGGCATTAAACTTTCAATCAAGCTTAAAAATAGGAGAATCCAATAAGCATGCTACTTTAGAAATGAAAGCAACAATCCTTGATAAAAGCGACATTATTTTAACAAGTTGGATTGATGTGAAGTAGCATACTATATGAGAAACATTATTCTCATGCAAGAGACTATATGAAATTATTAAGATAAAGCAATAGTCTCAACATAATCAAAATATAAGAATGGACTCCCCTTAAAGATATGCATCAAGTAATAGAAAGAATTGATTTTGATGCATTCACCTTTAAAGACACAAAGGGAGACCCATTACACACCTTGATCGAGGCTTATAAAATTTGCAATAATCAACTTAAGCCTAGTACTTCCATAATGAAAAGGATTTGGAATGCTTACAACCACACCATCGATTGTTGTGAAGACCTTATTGTCCAAGTAGGTGTTATTGTCCTTGATGTTCTTCCTTTTTCATTTGAGTGTCCTCCCTTTGTAGTTGTCTCTTTTTCCTTCCAAGCTCATTGAAAATACTCAAGAGAGATGTTAATAGCGCAAGGGAGTATATGGTGAAAGATGATTACTTTAGATAATTAACATACATGATCTATCATCCACAAGTCACACAGACATGAAGTAAAATCCTTAACATTTGTGCTTATTACTAAAAAGGACTATGCACTATTTAACTATTTGATCAACCATAGGATTTTGCTTCTTCATATTGAATTTTATTAATTATTACTTAGAAGCAAGTCAATATGAGAACATTTATAGCAAAGGTATGAAATAGATTCTAATGGATAAGTGCATTTATGAGAATGTGATTGAATGCACAACAAGACAAATTTAGTCCTCCAAAGAATCTATTCTTCAAGAATGATAATTTAGAGAAAATAACCATTGAAGGGAACTATATTAAATAGATGAGTTCCCATACCTTTGCTTTTACCTTTCTTCCTTTTTGGTGAAGAGTACCCTTTGAGACTTGTGGCTTTAACCTTGCACTTACTTTCTTGAAGATTTTCATAAGTAGACTCAAGAGAAATGTTAGAAGCAGCACAAGCACTAGTTTCCCTTTTTTTGTAATCATTTTGATGAGGAATGAAAAGCTATATTACCAAAAGCATGGAGACTTCATAGCATGAACTAGATTATCCATAGATGATGTTTATGCTCAATTTTAACTCATAAAACAAGCATAAATAATCCTTTAAGATTATGGGAATAAATCTAGTTCATGATTTGGAAAGCGATAAATGTGAAAGAATCATATCCAATTTTGTGCAAGTAGAAATACATCATAAAACATTGGATTGATTTTTCTTTTCATGCTAGATTACATGCATCCAAATAGAAACTTATTCTCTACAGGTGAGACTACTTTGGGTTACTTAAATAAAATCAATAGTCTCACTATTCTAGTTATAGAGAGAGTATTCCTTTTACAAGTGCCCTAAGTATTTGAATTCCTTACATGACACCTTATTCTTTTAAGAATCATGAAATATCTCTCTATATCTAGAATCATGGCAATAATAGAATAACTTAGCGAAAAAACATGCCATGAGAACTTGCAACAATTTAAAGCATGTAGATTGTCATAATATTGAATTGATAAATACACAATCTACCATATGAGAGGAAATTCTTCAACGAATGGTGACATAATTTTAAAGCATGCTTAGGTGCTTTCTATTTCTATGTGACTACACAAGACACACGACAATTTAAGATAATTGCACTCAAGAATATAAATGTTACCATCCTTTTCCTCCATGTTGTAGGCTTTGATATTTCCGTACATGATAATTCTTCAATTCCTACAACATATAATATCTTCCACGAGATGATATGAGTTTAAGACATAGCAATTTGAAAAATAACCTTGGGTCAATCACGGATATAGATTGTTGATGATTGATAGCTTGAATGAACTCTCTCAAGCACCCCAAGGCTTCATATCATCTCCTTCTCCTACAAATCTTGTCAAGCATATTTTGGTACCCATCGCTTGATGGGTCCATCATGGTTAGTCAACAAAGATTTAGGAACCCAAAAGTCCTTTGTGTTAGCACTAGGTAAACTCATTACCTTTCTAGCACAAGTTGCAATTTTGGGTTGCCTAGTTATATGAGAATCAATTGACAAGTTAGGAGTGAAATTGTTACCAATGGGACAATCTTTGCATTGATGTCCCTTCTTTCGGCATGTGTAGCATAGGCGTTTTCCAAATGTTGAAGATTTCTTCTTTCCTTGTTTATTGCTTGCTACATGGTTAGTAAAAATTTTCTTTTCTAACCCTATGCCTCTTTGTTTTAAATGGGGACAAGATCTAAGTAAGTGTCCCTTCTTGGAGCATGTAAAACAAAGTCTATCATCCTTGTTAATAATCAAGCCATCAATATAGGGACATGACCTAATCAAGTGCCCCTCTTCAAAGCATTCACTACACCTCTTAATGTGAAGTGTGGCTTGATCATTACCTTGGATGTTACCTTTTGAGAAGGCGTGGTTGAGGCTTTTGGAGGAGGTGTTGAATTTCATCTTTTGTTTCTTCCTCTTGGCAATCCTCAAATCCTTGACATTTTCTTCAAGGGATGTAGTGCATGCCACGGTTGTTCCCGTCTCAAGCTTCTTCATCATGTGATCACGGTTATCTTGAGAAGGTTGAGCGATGCATTTCCCTTTAAGTTGTGTCAAGCTCATCTTTAGCCTCTCATTTTCTTCTTTGAGCTTTTGATATGTATCATCATTTGTTCCTGCAAATTCTAGCTCAAAGGAAGATTTGCTTGTTGACAAACAACAAGCATTAGCACATGGTAATATAGTATCAATTTGAATACATGTGCACGAATGAGGTTGTTGGTATTTTAAGTTCTCTATCACAACCTCATGAGCAATGTTTAATATGATATGATAATCCATAAGATTTTCATGAGAACATAGAAGCATATCATATTTATCTTGAAAAGCTAGATTTTCAACTTTTAGCTTTTCTACTTGGTCCTTGAGCAAGGTATTCCTATTTACTAATTGAGCGATACAATGTAAAGCGTTATCTTGCTCAATTGAGATAGTTTCATACCTTTGGACCAAATCAACATGAGAGCACTTTAGCTCCTCATGTTCTTTAGTCAACTCGTCAAAGTGTTGCATCTTTATGGAGAGAATATCTTCTAGCCTTTGACGAGCTTCGCTTTGCTCTCTCGCTCTTTCTAGAAGTTTGAGCATGACCGCCTTATCTTCTTGGCTTAGGCGAGCGTAGAGATGCACAAAGCTTCTTTCTTCCTCCTCATCCTCATTTGTGCTTCCGCTATCATTTTCATTAGCCACACAACATATGTGGGAATCGAAATGGGAAGACAAACCTTTTGGAGAGGTGGATTCATCGTTTGGTCTCCATCGTTCATTTTCTTCTTCTTCCTTGCAAGGGTTAGTATCACAAATACCAAAGGAAGTAGAGACACAAAATGAACTATCATGTTTGGACTCATCAAATTTACGTCTAATTCTAGTCCAAATATCATGCGCATCGGGAATATGTTCATAATGATTTATTATGAGGGCATGATAATCTTCCTTGCTAAGAGAATTAACTAAGATGTCAAAAGCTAGATAGTTTAAGCGTATACATCTTTGGTCTTCATCGGAAACATTTTCCCTAGCATAGTTATGAGGGATAATACTCTTGTCTAAAATTTGTTCTAATTGTGGATCTACGGTTCTAAAGGCATTTATAACTCTAGTAGACCATGAATCATAATTAGAACAATCGGAAAGTAATATTTCAAGAGTTACCTCCGTGTTTTCCTTGGAAGATGTCTTCTTGTTCTTTTGGGATCTTTTACGAGCCATCACTTCGAGTTGTTAGACTCAAGATGAAGTGCCTAGCTCCGATACCAATTGAAAGTCGCCTAGAGGGGGGGGTGGATAGGCGAAACCTGAAAATTAAAACTTTATCCCCCAACTAGATCCTTTAATTAGTGGTTAGAACAAGATGAACAATTATCGGAGTATAAAAACTAAGTTCTTGCTAGTAAAGAGTATAGCTTTCAAATAATGCGGAAGTGATAAATCAATACAACTAATAATTCTATGATAACAAAGCAAGAAAGCTTAGATGAAAAAGAGCACTAACTCAAGTTCTTTTCTTGCGGAGTGTTGCTTCACTTAAATGAGATTTTAACTTGAAGCAACACCAAATGATATGAGCAAAGAATAGTGCAAGAGAACTTAGAGTAAGGGAAGGCAAACAAATCACAAGCAAAAGCACAATGAACACGGGTGATTTGTTTTACCGAGGTTCGGCCCTCGAAGGCCTAGTCCCCGTTGAGGGGTCCACTTAAGGACGGGTCTTTTTCAACCCTTTCCCTCTCTCTCCCGATCACACAAGGATCGGCGAGCTCTTCTTCTTCTCAAGGATCACTCTCGATCCCACAAGGACCACCACAATCTTTG
This sequence comes from Zea mays, assembly GCF_902167145.1. NCBI lineage: Eukaryota > Viridiplantae > Streptophyta > Magnoliopsida > Poales > Poaceae > Zea > Zea mays. The sequence continues at coordinate 22,873,203 of NC_050100.1, read as the reverse complement.
GTGTCTCTTGCTAGCTTTTACAAGCCTCCAACACTTTGGAGGAAGTTCGAATGGGAGTCAAAAACTCCACGCGCAAATGAACACAAAGATGAAGCACACACACTATCTCTCGATGAATCTCACAAGGCACTAGGGCTAAACTCAATTGAGTAGCTCTCAATTGCTTGCTCTCTCTTTTGTGGCACTTGTGTTGGTTGTAGTGGTCTAAATCTTGTGTATAGGATGGATCAATGAATATATGTGGTGGGGAGGGCTTGAGTATGTCAACTAGATGACTTGGAATGTTGCTTGGGCTCCCACACCTTGAAGTGGCGGGTTGGGGTGGTATTTATAGCCACCATCCAATTTTGTAGCCGTTGGAGAAGCTGCTGGCGATGGGCACACCGGACAGTCCGGTGCACACCGGACATGTCCGGTGCGCCAGCCACGTCATCCTATCCGTTGAGATTGGAGCTGGTCGACCGTTGGAGGCTTTGTCCTCATGTTGCACCGGACAGTCCGGTGCAGCACCGGACAGTCCGGTGCCCCTCTGATCCTCTGCTCTGACTCCTGCTGCGTGTACTGTACACTGTCAGAGTCCACCGTTGGCGCGAAGTAGCCGTTGCTCTGCTGGCGCACCGGACAGTCCGGTGTACACCGGACAGTCCGGTGAATTTTAGCGGAGCGGCCTTCCATTTTCCCGAAGCTGGCCAGTTCAGAGCCGCTTCACTCTGGAGCACCGGACACTGTCCGGTGGTGCACCGGACAGTCCGGTGAATTATAGTGGGCTGCGCCTGAGAAACCCGAAGGTGAAGAGTTTGAAGGCAATCCTCCCTGGTGCACCGGACATTGTCCGGTGGTGCACCGGACACTGTCCGGTGGCACACCGGACAGTCCGGTGCGCCATACCAGGGAGCACTTCGGTTTCTCTTTGCTCCTTTCTTTTGAACCTTGTCTTGTTCTTTTTATTGGTTATGAGTTGAATCTTTGGCACCTGTAGAACATGTAATCTAGAGCAAACTAATTAGTCCAATTGTTTGTGTTGGACATTCAACCACCAAAATCATTTAGGAAAAGGTTTAGAGCCTATTTCCCTTTCACCACCGCCTTCAACAAGTCATCCCTCTTCCCCAACGAGCGTCACACTTGCCTCATGGCAAGGGAGAAGAAAGTAAGCACTCATGATACTAGTACTTATGCTTCTTCAAGTGAGGATGAGTCTAGTGATGATGATGAGATAGATTACTCATGCTTATTCAAGGGATTAGATAGATCTAAAATTAGTAAGATTAATGAGTTGATTGATGCTTTGAATGACAAGAATAGATTACTAGAAAAACAAGAGGATCTTTTATATGAGGAGCATGATAAATTTGTTAGTGCACAAAATTCTCTTGCTCTAGAAATTAAAAGGAATGAAATGCTCTCTAGTGAATTATCTACTTGTCATGAATCCATCTCTAAATTAAAAAGTGTTAATGATGATTTGAATGCTAAGTTAGAAATAGCTAGTAAATCAACATCTTGTGTAGAAATTGTTGAAAATTGCAATAGGTGTAAAGATTTTGACACTGATGCTTGTAGTGAACACCTAGTTTCAATTTCCAAACTTAATGATGAACTGGCTAGTCTTAATGCTCAACTTAAGACTAGCAAGAGTAATTTTGATAAGCTAAAATTTGCAAGGGATGCCTACACAATTGGTAGACACCCCTCAATTAAGGATGGACTTGGCTACAAGAAGGAAGCCAAGAACTTGACAAGCCATAAGGCTCCCATCTCCGCCAAGGAGAAAGGGAAGGCCCCTATGGCTAGTAGTGTGCAAAAGAACCATGCCTTTATGTACCATGATAGGAGACAATCTAGAAATGCTTATAGGAGATGTAACACATATGATGCTTTTGATTCTCATGACATGTTTGCTTCTAGTTCTTCTTATGTGCATGATAGAAATGTTCCTAGGAGAAATGTTGTTAATGTTCCTAGGAAAGTAATGAATGAACCCTCTACAATTTATCATGCTTTAAATGCTTCCTTTGCTATTTGTAGAAAGGATAGGAAAATAGTTGCTAGGAAGTTAGGGGCAAAATGCAAGGGAGACAAAACTTGCATTTGGGTCCCTAAGGATATTTGCACTAACCTTGTAGGACCCAACATAAGTTGGGTACCTAAGACCCAAGCCTAAATTTGCCTTGCAGGTTTATGCATCCGGGGGTTCCAGCTGGATTATCGACAGCGGATGCACAAACCATATGACGGGGGAGAAGAAGATGTTCACCTCCTACGTCAAGAATAAGGATTCCCAAGATTCAATTATATTCGGTGATGGGAATCAAGGCAAGGTAAAAGGATTAGGTAAAATTGCAATTTCTAATGAGCACTCTATCTCCAATGTGTTTTTAGTTGAGTCTCTTGGTTACAATTTGCTATCTGTTAGTCAACTATGCAATATGGGATATAATTGTCTTTTTACAAATGTAGATGTGTCTGTCTTTAGAAGAAGTGATGGTTCACTAGCCTTTAAGGGTGTATTAGACGACAAGCTTTACTTAGTTGATTTTGCAAAAGAAGAGGCCGGTCTAGATGCATGCTTAATTGCTAAGACTAGCATGGGCTGGTTGTGGCATCACCGCTTAGCACATGTGGGGATGAAGAACCTTCACAAGCTTCTAAAGGGAGAACACGTGATAGGTTTGACTAACGTACAATTCGAAAAAGATAGACCTTGTGCAGCTTGTCAGGCAGGTAAACAGGTGGGAGGAGCGCATCACAGCAAGAATGTGATGACCACATCAAGACCCCTCGAGCTGCTACATATGGACCTCTTCGGACCCGTCGCCTATCTAAGCATAGGAGGAAGTAAGTATGATTTAGTCATTATTGATGACTTTTCCCGCTTCACTTGGGTGTTCTTTTTGCAGGATAAGTCTGAAACCCAAGGGACCCTCAAGCGCTTCCTGAGGAGAGCTCAAAATGAGTTTGAGCTCAAGGTGAAGAAGATAAGGAGCGACAACGGGTCCGAGTTCAAGAACCTTCAAGTGGAGGAGTTCCTTGAGGAGGAAGGGATCAAGCACGAGTTCTCCGCTCCCTACACACCATAGCAAAATGGTGTGGTAGAGAGGAAGAACAGGACGCTAATCGATATGGCGAGGACGATGCTTGGAGAATTCAAGACCCCCGAGCGTTTTTGGTCGGAAGCCGTGAACACGGCTTGCCACGCCATCAACAGGGTCTACCTTCATCGCCTCCTCAAGAAGACTTCGTATGAGCTACTAACCGGTAACAAACCCAATGTATCTTACTTTCGTGTATTTGGGAGCAGGTGCTACATTCTAGTGAAGAAGGGTAGAAATTCTAAATTTGCTCCCAAAGCTGTAAAAGGGTTTTTGTTAGGTTATGACTCAAATACAAAGGCGTATAGAGTCTTCAACAAATCATCGGGTTTGGTTGAAGTCTCTAGCGACGTTGTATTTGATGAGACTAATGGCTCTCCAAGAGAGCAAGTTGTTGATTGTGATGATGTAGATGAAGAAGATGTTCCGACGGCCGCTATACGAACCATGGCGATTGGAGAAGTGAGGCCACAGGAACAAGATGAACGAGATCAACCTTCTTCCTCAACAACGGTGCATCCCCCAACTCAAGACGATGAACAGGTTCATCAAAAGGAGGCGTGTGATCAAGGGGGAGCACAAGATGATCACGTGAGGGAGGAAGAAGCGCAACCGGCACCTCCAACCCAAGTTCGAGCGATGATTCAAAGGGATCATCCCGTCGACCAAATTTTGGGTGACATTAGCAAGGGAGTAACTACTCGATCTCGATTAATTAATTTTTGTGAGCATTACTCCTTTGTCTCTTCTATTGAACCTTTCAGGGTAGAGGAGGCCTTGCTAGATCCGGATTGGGTATTGGCCATGCAGGAGGAACTCAACAACTTCAAGCGCAATGAAGTTTGGACACTGGTGCCTCGTCCCAAGCAAAATGTTGTGGGAACCAAGTGGGTGTTCCACAACAAACAGGACGAGCACGGGGTGGTGACGAGGAACAAGGCTCGACTTGTGGCAAAAGGTTATGCCCAAGTCGTAGGTTTGGACTTTGAGGAGACGTTTGCTCCTGTGGCTAGGCTAGAATCAATTCGTATCTTGCTAGCATATGCCGTTCACCATTCTTTCAGGTTGTACCAAATGGATGTGAAGAGCGCTTTCCTCAATGGGCCAATCAAGGAGGAGGTGTACGTAGAGCAACCCCCTGGCTTCGAGGATAAACGGTACCCCGACCACGTGTGTAAGCTCTCTAAGGCGCTCTATGGACTTAAGCAAGCCCCAAGAGCATGGTATGAATGCCTTAGAGACTTCTTAATTGCTAATGCTTTCAAGGTTGGGAAAGCCGATCCAACTCTTTTTACTAAGACTTGCGACGGTGATCTTTTTGTGTGCCAAATTTATGTCGATGACATAATATTTGGTTCTACTAACCAAAAGTCTTGTGAAGAGTTTAGCAGGGTTATGATGCAGAAATTCGAGATGTCGATGATGGGCGAGTTGAACTACTTCCTTGGGTTTCAAGTGAAGCAACTCAAGGACGGCACTTTCATCTCCCAAACAAAGTACACGCAAGACTTGCTGAAGCGGTTTGGGATGAAGGACGCCAAGCCCGCAAAGACTCCGATGGGGACCGACGGACACACCGACCTCAACAAAGGAGGTAAGTCCGTTGATCAAAAAGCATACCGGTCAATGATAGGATCTTTACTTTATTTATGTGCTAGTAGACCGGATATAATGCTTAGCGTATGCATGTGTGCTAGATTTCAATCCGATCCTAAGGAGTGTCACTTAGTGGCGGTGAAGCGAATTCTTAGATATTTGGATGCTACGCCTTGCTTCGGGCTCTGGTATCCAAAGGGGTCTACCTTTGACTTGGTTGGATACTCAGATTCCGACTATGCTGGATGTAAGGTCGATAGGAAGAGTACATCAGGGACGTGCCAATTCTTAGGAAGGTCCCTGGTGTCGTGGAACTCTAAGAAACAAACCTCCGTTGCCCTATCCACCGCTGAGGCCGAGTATGTTGCCGCAGGGCAGTGTTGCGCGCAACTACTTTGGATGAGGCAAACCCTTCGGGACTTTGGCTAAAATCTGAGCAAAGTCCCACTCCTATGTGACAATGAGAGTGCTATCCGCATGGCGGAAAATCCTGTTGAACACAGCCGCACAAAGCACATTGACATCCGGCATCACTTTTTAAGAGACCACCAGCAAAAGGGAGATATCGAAGTGTTTCATGTTAGCACCGAGAACCAGCTAGCCGATATCTTTACCAAGCCTCTAGATGAGAAGACCTTTTGCAGGCTGCATAGTGAGCTAAATGTCTTAGATTCGCGGAACTTGGATTGAATTGTAGCATACATGTATTTATGCTTTTGATCATGTTCCTTTTTGCATTTTGCTGTTTAGTATGGTGCTCAAGTTGTACAAACACTCCCTGGACCTCACAAGTCCGTTGCAAAGTGATGCACAATTTTAGGGGGAGATGTGTTACAACTTGACCCTTTGAGACTAACCATATGCTTGAGTTTGCTTGTTTTAGTCTCGAAGGAGAATTAAAAGGGAAAAGGTGGACTTGGACCATGCAAGACTTCCACTGCACTTCGATGAAAAGAGTAACTTTTCCAAGTTCATCTTTTAACTCTTATTGCCTATTTTGCTCTTAATTGAAGATTTTGGTGAGGCAATGGGGTTAAAGGGCCAAGATTGATCCCGTTTTGGTGCTTGATGCCAAAGGGGGAGAAAATAAAGGCCAAAGTGATAAATGGATCAGCTACCACTTGAGAGATTTTGAAAATAGTAGAATAGAGTTTTTTGTTTTGTCAAAACTCTTTTATTGTCTCTCTTGTCAAAAGTTGGCTTCTTGTGGGGAGAAATGTTGATTATGGGAAAAAGGGGGTATGGGAAAAAGGGGGAGTTTTTGGAATCCTGAATCAAATACTCCTGAAATGACTCTCTTTATGACTTAACATGTGGATTTGACTTAGAGATAGGAATTTGAGTTTGATTTGCAAAAACAAACCAAGTGGTGGCAAAGAGTGATCCATATATGTCAAATTTGAATCAAAATAAATTTGAGTTTTATTTGAAGTGATATTGCACTTGTTCTAGTTGCTTTATGTTGTGTTGGCATAAATCACCAAAAAGGGGGAGATTGAAAGGGAAATGTGCCCTTGGGCCATTTCTAAGTATTTTGGTGATTGAGTGCCAACACAAGTGCTTAAATGTGAATCTATACCCATGGATGGACAAAGTGCAAATCAAGAGTAAAGGTATGTTTCTAAGCCTTAGTACATTGTTTTGAAGACTAATGTATTGTGTCTAAGTGCTTGAAACAGGAGAAATCGAGTCAGAGAAAAGTTGGCTGTGTACAGCCAAAAGGCTGTTTGGTCTGGAGCACCGGACTGTCCGGTGGTGCACCGGACAGTGTCCGGTGCGCCAGACTGACTCGGGCGAACTGGCCGCTCTCGGGAATTTACCGGCGACGTACGACTATAATTCACCGGACTGTCCGGTGTGCACCGGACTGTCCGGTGAGCCAACGGTCGGCCGGGCCAACGGTCGGCCGCGCGATCTGCGCGGGACACGTGGCCGAGCCAACGGCTAGAAGGGGGCACCGGACTGTCCGGTGTGCACCGGACATGTCCGGTGCGCCAACGGCTCTCTGGCGGCCAACGGTCGGCTGTGTCGTTTAAGGAAAGAAATCGGGCACCGGACAGTGTCCGGTGTGCACCGGACTGTCCGGTGCACCAGTCGACAGAAGGCAAGATCAGCCTTCCAGATTTGCTCTCAACGACTCCTAGCTGCCTTGGGGCTATAAAAGGGACCCCTAGGCGCATGGAGGAAAACACACAAAGCATTCCTACAACATTCTTAAGCACCAAGACATCGATTTCGCGCATTTGGTTCATTGTGATAGCATCTAGAGCTCTTGTTGAGTTGTGAACTCATTGAGTGGTGTTGCGAGCTCTTGTTGCGACTTGTGTGCGTGCTGTTGCTCTGATTTTGAGTCTTGTGTGCGTTGCTAGTTCCTCCCTTACTCCGTATTTCTTTGTGAATCTCAAGTGTAAGGGCGAGAGGCTCCAAGTTGTGGAGATTCCTCGCAAACGAAATATTGAAAGGCAAAGCAAAACACTGTGGTATTCAAGTTGGTCTTTGGACCGCTTGAGAGGGGTTGATTGCAACCCTCGTCCGTTGGGACGCCACAACGTGGAGTAGGCAAGCGTTGGTCTTGGCCGAACCACGGGATAAACCACTGTGTCATCTCTGTGTTTGATCTCTTGTGGTATTGTGTTTTGTTGAGACTCCTCTCTAGCCACTTGGCGATTATTGTGCTAACACTTAACAAGTTTTTGTGGTTATAAGTTTAAGTTTCACAGGATCACCTATTCACCCCCCCTCTAGGTGCTCTCACTGACGTCAGGCTTCCCCCGACGGCTTACGTCACGTGTTGTAGAACATGTGGCAGCACCGGGCCTCGCCTTGTGTGGAGTAGTTACTAGGATCGCCCATCCTCGTAACAACTCCAGACCTCCCCTAGTTGGGGGTCCGGATAGTGTTCAGGGGAGGTCCTGTCTCCTCCGGTACTACTGGCACGTGGCAGCACCGAACCTCTTTAGGCCAGAGGTCCGGGTGGCCCGCCATGAGAGTCGGGGCCGCTCCCAAGGGCTTGGTCTCCGGGTGCAGGTACTGAGTGCCCTCGTCTTCAAGACATGTGGAGAACCTAGACCCCCTTCGTTGGGGGTCTGGGTGCTGATTGTAGGCGTCGGTCTTCACACGAACCTAGTGGCCTTACTGGGCACGCCCAGCTACTGGGCTAGGACGGGCCACCATTAGCATGGTGGCTAAGGGTAGTCTCGGGGGTCCACCTTGACCCAACAGTAGTGGGTACCCCAATCTTTAGGTACCGACAACTATCATTGTCTAGACAGTTAGCAATGAAAAGATCAGTCATACCACACTTGAAGTAAGCACACTTCCTCTTGGTTTGTTGTTGTTGCTCTTGCACCCCTAAAATGCTTTCTTGAATCTTCTTATGACAAGCGCCATCTCGTCGTCATTTAAGACGGGTGCCTCGACTTTCCCCACCTTGGTGGGGATTGCCTCTTTCTCATTTGTTGCTTTGGAAGCAATAGTTTGTCGCTCGATGGAGGTGTTCCTAATGGCCAAGTCATCGATGTACTTGCCATCCTTGACCATCATTTGATGGCTTACGAATTTGCCAAGTATCTCCTCGGACCATCTTTTTGTACCTGTGATTCTCGCGAATTAAAGAAACAATAATAGGATCTATAACACAAAATGACTTTAGAATTAGTCGAATGACTTCATGATCTGTCTACTTCTTGCTCCTATAATTCCAAACTTGATTCACCAAGGATGTTAACCGGTTGTGCATTTCTTGTGGCCCTTATCCTTTCTTCATGGTGAATCTCCCAAGTTCACCTTTGATGAGCTCCATCTTGGAGATTCTTGTCACTCTATTGCCCTCGTGCATCGTCTTCAAGGTGTCCCAAATTTCCTTCATGTTCTCCAAGTCGTTCACTTTATTATTCTTTTCCCTGCATAATATTGTAGTGGCTTAGGAGTTGCGATGGGTAATTTCTTCTGCCTTCACCGGATTATATGCCTCATCATTGCTATCGGGAATCTGCATTCTTGTGCCAACAATGTCCCAAATACTTGGGTGGAGTGAGCATAGATGACTTCTCATTTTGTGACTGCACCAAGAATAATCCTTACCATCAAAGTGAGGAGGATTATCAAGAGGTATAGAAAGTAATTGGGCTTATGAAGTATGAGGAATGCAAGAATAATTAAAAGACGACATAGTAAGTTATTTTCTTGATCCTCTTCTTCTTGCCATCCTTCTTTATGTGATGAGAGTTACTGTGCTTCTCATCTTTCATCTTATCTTCCATGGACGCCTTGTCCTTTTCGTTGAGGTTATGTTGTCCACAACCTTCCTCATCCCCTTAGGATCTTCTCCCGACATCACTTTGAGTGGTTAGAATAAAAAAGAAATATCGGGCTTTGATACCATTGATAGTCACCTATAGGGGGTGAATAGGTGACACCTAAAAAATTCACAACTTAAAACAAACTTGGACTAGAAATAGTAGTTTGCTCAAAGTCCAGATCCAAGAGAGTAGAAGAAGTGAGTGAAGTTCTTGCACTTGATGCCCAACTTGATTTTGGAATTAGTTCAAGGGAAAAACTCAAGTGAAGATCAAGAACTTAGAGAGGAAGAAAGAGCAAATTGCAAAAGGAAAAGCACACAAGACGCGAGCAAATTTTCCCGTGATTTTGCCAAGCCTCAAATGCTTGCCTACTCCATGTTCTGGTGTCCCAAAGGACCAGGGTTGCACTCAACCCTTCTCAAGTGATCCAATGATTGAGGCCACAGACCTTCCTTATAATATCTCTTGGGAAGGATCTCCGCAAATCTAGAGTCTCTTGCAGTCGTACACAAGTTTATCGGAGTGAGAACTCCAAAGAACATCAAGAGGGAGAGTAGAACACGTGCAAGAGCACAAGAACAACACCCAAACAACAAGAACACAAGCGCACAGTAGCAACACAACTCTATCTCACAAGAATTGGGGCTTGAATCACTTCGGTGTGTTTCTCTAATGAGTAGGAATGATGTACTAGCTCTTGAGTGACTTGGTGTAGAGAGGAGGCTAGTTAGAGAGCTACTTATAACATAACCCCCAACTAGCATTAGCTGAAATTCTACTCAAATCTAGCCTCGAATGGTGCACCGGACCAGTACGACACACCACTGGACCCCAGTAGTAACATAGTCTTCGATATCCTAACTGGAACCTTCCACTTTTGGCTGGCACCGGACCGGTCTGCTCCACCATTGGACCGCCACATGTCAGCCGATCGTTGAAGTAGCCATTGGAGCTCAAGGTCTGGTGCACCACCGGACCGTGGTTTGATGAGTTTTAGCCAAAATTCTGAAAGTCACCTAGAGGGGGTGAATAGGAGAAACCTGAAAATTACAAACTTTGAACACAATTTTCGCCCGAGGTTAGCGTTAGAACAAGTATGAATATAATTAGAGTGCGGAAGAGAGTTCTTCTTTTCATGAGTTGCTCAATTAATGAAGATATCTTTGGGAGCTAACTCAAAATGATAAGCAAGAGAACTTTAGAGAGAGAGAGAGAGGAGAGAGGAGGAATTAAATCGTAAAGTAATGATCAACACAAATGGACACGGTGATTTGTTTCTCGAGGTTTGGTTCGAAGAACCTACTCCCCGTTGAGTAGGCCACGAAGGACGGGTCTCTTTTAACCATTTCCCTCTCTCAAACGATCACTTAGACTGGTTGAGTGCTTCTTCTTAATCTTGAGGGTCACGTAGACCCCGCAAGGATCACGATACAATTAGGTGTCTCTTGATAGCTTTAAAAGTCACTAAGAGTTTAGAAGGAGATGAAGAAAGCACGATCAAGAAACCAAGCCAAAAGAGTAACAACAAAATCACAATGTCACACTCTCTAGAGTATCTCCAAAGCACTAATCACTAATGATCTTCAAACACAAATATGGCACTTCGAGAGGACTTTGTTGCTTTGAGTGTGGATGAAGTGAAGAACTTGCTCTTTGCAATGAATGGGAGTTGTGAAGGCTTGGGTCAATTGAATGGAGGTGGTTAGGATTGTATTTATAGTGACCAACCACTTCATAGCCGTTGTCAAATTCCCTGCCACATACGGACGGTTCGCGCTCCTGGCCTCGACGATCTGCCCCTACACATCAATGGCTGAAATCACATCGGTCACCAGTAACGGCTATAAGTGCATTAAATGTGTCGTCATATGTTAGATAAAGCAGTCGCAGACGGTCTGGCCGTGCCCCCCGGACGGTCCGCGAGGACGATAAAATGAATTTTACCGAACCTGGCACCTTCGAGTTTTTCTGGTTTTCAAAGGGCAGATGGTCCATGCTTGGTGCTGGATAGTGCTCTTCTCTCCTTTAGATAGTCCCCGTAGTAGAAGTGTTGAGATTTACATAGCTCTTGTCCGAGGTGTCGCAGACGATCCACCGGAAGGGCCTGGACGGTCCGCGCATAGGTGATTTTTCCAAAAAACTCTCCTATCCAGAATAATCTACATTATTCTAGACAGTCGATTTAGAATTGAGATGAATAGACTTATGTACCTGTGAATCAATCAGCTAGGCAAACTAGGTAGTCCATAAGGTTGTGATGGTCATCAAGCACCAAAATCAATTAGAGAAAATGGTAAAGATCATTTGCCTTTCAAATTCCCTAGACTAATTGTAGGCAAGGTTTTATGTATTGGGTCAGGGGTCCGATGAGCTATGCCGCCCAGATCATTTGCAAGGCTCTCTGGTAACTTAGTCTCGTGCAGCACCGGACCGGTCCGATGAGTCCTAGACATCTGAGTTGAATTCCTTTTCAACCAAAAATTCTCCAGTTCTATTCAGTTGGTCTTGGAGCTATTCCATGACTTAGATAAATTTTATTAGAGTATGTCCACTTGATCTAAGTCATAGGTTCATATATTTAGCTCATCTTTATAGTATAAGTCCTATTTTAGCTCAAAACATGTCCAAAATGGCACTTTGACTACAAACTATGTTGGAGAGCAAACAAAAGTGCCTAATACATTCTAAAAGGTGCATGCAACATATTCAAAGGTTCAAACCTTACTGTTTTACCCTTTTTCAAATGGTGCACTTCCTGGCCTTGTTTTAGCTCATTTGGACTCGGATTCTTCAATTTGCACTTGAGTGTAGACTTATCAAACTAGTTAGTCCAACATCTTGTGTTGGTCATTGATCACCAAAACATTATAGAAATTTATTAGTTGCCCATTTCCATTTCACGTTGGCACGATGTTGGTGGTGTCATTCGACTTCTTGTTGGAGGTTGTCGAGGCGGGCAACATTGACGACACCGACCTCTTCTACGACCCCCTCGCAACCTTAGGTGGTGCTCGATGCAAACTCATAAGTACTCCACCTGTTGCTCGGGAGAGTGCTGTTATCCGACAAGGCATGTCCCTACCAGATTTGATGCACCATTCCCTTTGCCGAGGCAACAAGCGTGTTTTCCACCTATCTAAACCCATTTTGACGGTGATAACAGTTGTCGTAGTAGTGAAAGCCATTGACCTAGTAATGACTCTAGTGCTACCAGCCTATCATTGTCAAATAGAGACTAGATCGACAACAACACTAATGCTATCTTTGTCAGATTAAGACTAAACCGAGTAGTAATATGTTTCCTTTACTATCATGTGTGGAAACCAGCAGTTATAAGCTAGCCTCATCGATGTCGATTGGCAGTTGCGAAATTTAATTCTGGTAATGATCTATAATACAAGATTTAGACTCGACAGTAATATGTTGATTTGAGGTTGTGTTTATTTGCACTATATTACTCTCCATTCAAAACTATAAGTCGATTTGGTGTTTTAGTCACATAACCTTTGATATGCATCTACATATGGCGTAGTATTTAAACACATAACAGAAGTTATATACTCCCCAATCCTAAAATATAATTTGTTTTAGACTAATCATGCATTCATTAAGTAACATATGAATATAATTTACATATATGTCTATATTCATTTGCATTTGAATGAATGTTGATAGAAAAAAACAATGGGCTAAAATGAACTATATTTTGGGATAAAGGAGTACATAGAAAAATCAAAATAACCTGTAATTAAATAATTTGAAGCAAAAAACACGGGTGCTTTCCAGTACCTTTTGTTTTTAAAATGGTAGCATAAAATAATGACCCAATACGTTAGGCCGTACTTTATCGTTGTGGCCGCTGCCCGTGACTTGGCATTTGGATTCATAAAACAGAAACGGTTCTTTCAAGTCAAAAGGATGGAAGAAAAAAACAAAAGGAACCAGACACGGCCAGAGAAGCAATGCCTTCGGTGTTGGAATCAATATATCGGGACAGCTAATGCATACTCTCTCCGTAAAAAAAACAGTTGTCATTCTTTGAAGCGGCGTCAGGAGTCAGGACCATACGCTCAGGTAATCGATTGCAAAATGATTCAGCCCGCCTAAACCGGCGCCGGCGCGCGCTCGAGAGTCGAGCCGGCCACTCCCGCGCCCGCCCTGCCCGTGTCCGCATGCGCGCGGCGGACACTGCCTGCACACAAGGCGACGCGAGGTCTCGCACACCAAGACAGCCATGGCCTGGCTGTCCGGCCCGGCGTCTACGAGGAGCCCTGTCCCTGCTGGAGACTTTTTCGCTGCCTCGAGATCCGAAGCAAAGCATGCAGCTCTGGCTCCGGCCTCGGCCTCGGCCTCGACATTGTCATTAACCACGGCTCACGGGGCCGCAGCAGCAGCAGCAGCACGGCACAGCGCAAGCTGCTGCCTGGCCTCTGCGTCGTCATCGTTGGGCCGATCGATCATCAATGCGTTCTTGGTTTTGGTTGTGTGTAAAAGGTGGAGTTACCACCCTCACCAACCACTCGCAGCAAGTAGTCAGCCGGAGCGGAGCGGAGCCGGAGCCTAATGTAGGGAACTGTGCTAGCACAGCGATAGGAGATTCCTCGCTATCCGGTCGCACCGCGCCCACGTGTGCGCGCACGAACCGCAACATGGACGCGTATATATGGGTCTATTTTAGTGAATTCCTATTTAATTTGATTTAAATAAATACAGATGCTGCATAGATTTATCTCCATTCATTTTTTTAAAAATTATTTACTATCTAATTTCACATTTGTACTCAATAAAAATATAGAACATCGTTAGAGCATCTCCAAGAGTATTCATAAATTTCACTCTCTAAATTATCATTTAGAGAGCCATTTGTATAAAAACCACTTTCTATATTTTTTCCAATCTGCAACGACTTTTCTTTAGCTTGTTTGCGCTCTAGATAGCCATTCACGTTTTCTATATTTGGCTAGCGAGAAACCTGGAATAAAATATGGCTATATTTTGATAACTATTTAAATAACTTGTTGGAAGATATTTTTTTACAAAAATCTCTATTTATATCGATTAGGAAGAATGTAGAGTCTCTTGGAGTTGCTCTAAGGCATCATCCGTATTCACTAAGGAGGTGTTTGGGATGGCTCTAGGTTCCAGCTCCGGAGTGAAGCAATAGTTTATGATATCAATTTAAATAGTTTTAAAAATATTTTAAATCTAAATAATAAATAAAATAATTATCTAAATGTTTTCTAAAGGATTATAGCTCCTGCTCCACGATTTTCTGGAGCACCTAATGACCTGATTCATTAATTCCATCGAGGTAGAGCCTTAAGTATATATTATCTTGATAGCATCTAAATCTTATACTTATGACTTATTAATTTTGTAAATAAAAAATAATATAATGGATGATATGCATCGTTATATAGAAGTTATTTGTGGCTAATGTAATTTTAATATTATTAGTGATATATAAAATCAAGTTTCATTAATTTTATTTTGCCTAATTATACTAATTAGTATTTTATTTTATTTATATGCTTTTAGAATTGAATTTTAATTTATTTTAGTTTAGTAATTAATAAGTATTATATATAACTTTTTAAATACTGTACATATTAATCCACGAAATTATTTTTATTTTAAAAGTTGGTTTTATCTATTGTGTTAGATAACTGTATTTTATGTTTTTTGACTTTGTTGTACTATGAAACTATTGGTAAGTACGTAGATACATCTTATCTCCAAAATTGAGTATATATACGAATTAAAAATATCGATTTTCGTTAATATCTGTTAATATACGTATTTATATTTAAATTTGAATTATAATATAATAAATTGTGATATTCGAATCTGTCTGTATTTCGATCTGATCCATCCCTGATGGCAGGCTCACAGCACCGTTTGGTTGGGCCTGGGCCACAACAACTAGCGCAGGCTGGGTCTCCTACTGGTGGGCCACGGCGCTCCGTGGAGCCCGGCCTAGAAGCAAAACTGCAACCGGTAGGATTTTTTTCGGCGGACGAACGGATAGACCCGGTGCGCGGCTGAACCAGTGCCAGTCCCACCCGTTCCCAGACCAGCCTCACGCGCTCACCGTGCTGCCTCCACCACCGATGGCTCTCCCTCCCGGCGCAGGGGCGGTGGCGCCGGCGACGCCCTTCGCCGCGAATCCGTGCCGTCTCCGGCGGGCGTCTGGTCCTCCTGCCGCCGCCCTTCGGCTCGGGCCGCTCTTCTGGCCATGGGAAAAGGTCCAGCAACTCTCTCTCTCTCTCTCTCTCTCTCTCTCTCTCTCTCTTCAGGACTGTAGTACAAGTCAAGCAGGCCGCAGGCCGCAGGCGCAGTAATCCTGATTGCATTTGGTACTCGCGCATATACACGCCATTACTAGGGTGCAGGAGCCCGGTGGGTCCGTGGGTGTTACTGATACTGTATCGCTGACAACTGAATTGAATAAACGTTAGTGCTCCACTGCTAGTGCGGTGCAGGCGTGCAGCGTCTAGGAATCGCATGGTTTGCGTTTTTTTTTAAAAAAATGTACAGTGCGCGACTCGAAGCATTTTACTCCTAGGACTGTGCACCACTCAACGCGTGTGTGAGTGTGACATGACCTGAGGTGAATGCGCACAGCTTGCCATTACGAACCAGGCAAAAGAACGGGACACCCCGCACAAACTTGATGTTCTGTCTGAATCTCCGCGAATGAACCTTGATTTCCTGGCTTGCTGATTAAAGTATACTCCAGTAGTTCATTAAAGTTGAGCTACTTTAGTTTAGTGGTATCCTTCAGTCTCATAATAAACAAGTTTTTAGAAACTTTTTGACAGATTAAGAACGTTAGAAAAAGACACATGTATCTCTTTTTTTTTTTCTAGAGGATATCCTCTGAATTTGACAGCTACCATTTGCATGCGTCTACAATTAGCTTCCGTGTTAGAAAGCAATGTTCTATATTTATATAGAATGTTATTTATTTTGAGATAAATTTTATCTTTAGAAAGTAATATATTTTTGGATAGAGGAAATTTGATCTAAAGTTTAGTGAATATATTTTAGACCATGAAATTCAAACAGAATCTGATCACAAACCACAACTAGGATCCAACGACCACAGGCTCCACTAGACATGGAGCTTGATTAGATTAGCCATAGTACCTTTTAGAGTCTAGCCATGGATCTTCGGCGGATGTACTATTATAATTCAAACCTGCAGTAGATTATGGCTACCATTACTGATGCTGCTGTTCTTCTTTACGAAGTCCTGCACGGAAACCTAAATATCCCACGTTGGATTATTGTGGTTGGAAAGAACCTACCTAGATGAGATGGCAAAACATGAAATCAGACAGAGGACATTGGCCTGAGTAAACCAAACTTCCAAGTTTAGTTGATGTACCATTAGTCCATTACCACACAACATATGCTGCATCTATCATTTCCTGCTGTCACACAGTGCGGCTGTAGCTTCTTGTCATGCAGCCATGTCACCACCGCGTTGGCCCAAGGCCATACCAGGGAGCTGTTGTTGCTGGCCTGAGTGTACTGCGTATCGCCGTTGCTACGGCCTACGGCCTTTGACAGAGTGTGTGTGTGGGTGGGGGGGGGGGGGTGATACAAGAGATAACTCCATAGAAATCACTTCTATAGGATTATAGGAAACTGCATCTCTCGAGGGACACTGCCTGAAGCGATTTTAATTTTGAACTTATACTTCAGTATCCCCCACACATGCAGGTTCCCTCAGACCTCATTTTTTTCAAGGCAATGTACACTATCATCTGTGACTTTTCTTTGATAATATGTCCGCTTGACAATTCAAAAAAAAGGCATTGAACTCAATAGTCAATTGTATGGATGGTTTTCTCACAGTTCATATTTCAGTTACACTAGTTTATATAAAGTGTACTCCATCAAGGATGTCATCGTGCTTGAATGAAACATGAATGAAAAGAAATACAAGATTGTCAGGCACCAAAATAGTTGCATTAGAATCAGAGTATCAAAGCAAAGCGACCTTTCATTATCCAAAAACCAACACTAACACCTCTGCTCTTTTCTCTAGTATACTCCATCAGCATAATTTTTGTCAATAGCATGTAGCCATGAAAGTGGGTAGCATTTGGTTCAACGAGTAGCAGGCCCACATGATACTTTAGGAAAATCTGTTACCCAAGAGCCATTGAGTTACCACTCCAATTGAGGGCGGGCTGGTAAGACCGTAAGAGCCAGTTTGGGAGCAAGGCATTTGGAGGGAATTGAGGGCTAGTTTGGTGACCAAGGAATTGGAGGGGATTCATGGGGAGGAATCCACTTGCTACTCAAAATGGAATAGCAAATAGCAAGAGGATTCCTCACACATGGATCCCATTTAATTCCATGGTCACCAAATCAGCCCTGAGGGTGTTAAAATCCCCCGTCATATTCAAAATTAAATAGAGAGGATATTTTAGCCCCCTCAATCCCCTCCAATTACTTGGCTCCCAAACTAGCCTTAAGTGACGCCACAGGAAGAAAGAGTTCAGAGAAATAGAAAGCACGGAATTTAATGGGAGCACTGTTCCTATGGAGAACCATTGCAGATTGTTAACCACTTCAGATAATTGCTCCGAAACTTTGAATTTCTAGGATTCGACAAAAGCAATATGATTCAGAGGTATTACCTTAAAGGGGCAATTCCCTATATGCCATTGCAATTTTTTCTAGTACTTTATTTGCTATGGTAAATGTATTGATCTCTTCTACACCACTCAGATGCAATTTCTTATCCTTTTATGCATCTTCAGTGGCACAGAAAGAATTAGGACATATAATTTTCTTATGTTTCTATGCCACTGACGATGACATGGAAAAGTAATAAATTGTATCCGAATGGTGTAGAAGGAATTAGGATATTTACGATGGCAAATAAGGTAATAGACAAAAATGTAGTGGTATATACATAATTTCTTTATATAATTATAATCGACAACATTCATCAAACAAATCTATTTTTCCCCAAAACCCTACAGATGTGCATGGTAAATTTAGAATTAGATTTAAGAACTAGTGCTATCAAAAAATATGCCTATTAGGTTATCTCTAGCAACTCTCCCATCTCATCTTCTCTCATATCCCCTATTTCAAACTTCACTATGCAAACAGTGTTATCTACAATGCAAATCCTCTATTTCCAATGAAGACAACCTTAGAAGCAGAAAGACCAAAGCATCTAAAACTGGCATTTCTGGGTTAGTCCACCACAAATTGATCCATTGCTAATTCGCAGTAGAGGTTAGACCTCATATTGCTACTTTAATTGCTATTTTTCTCGAAAAGCGCAGGAGAACTGTACCCCATTATATTAATAAGAATACTTTTATTGCTATTTCTAAAAATGTCTCAGTGGGTGTTTGTAAGACCTGACACAACCTAGTTCACTTTTATATTCTACCATATAGCTCGTGCTAACGCTACGATCCCGGGGAGGGGTTGACGGCAGCAGTCGGGGAAGGGAGGAGTCGATGGCGGCAGTTGTGGCGCGAGGGAAGAGGTTGAAGATGACGGTGGCAGTGTGAGTGAGGGGGGATGTGGGTGGAGGCTGGGGCGGTGGGGTCACGGGGGAAGGAAAGGGGGAGGGGTGAGGAATGATCCAGATAATATTGTCCATTGGATTTGAGTGAGAAAGGGAGAGATGGTTCTCCAACGATTAGAACCATTGGTTTTGATGTTGTGTTAAGTCTGGTTGCAATTTGTTTGGTGGATTTAGTGGAGGTTATGGGTATAGGGTTAAATTGATTTTGCAAAGTTTAAACTGCTGGATTATATAGTGGTATGGATGGTCTGTAACTGAACAAACATGATTTAGTGGATGACACCATACAATCTAGCAAACCATGAAATTAGGCAGAGGATATTGACCTGAGTAAATCAAACTTTCGAGCCTTGTATTTGTATATGGTTTCTTATGGTCAAATGAATCTTTCAAAAATCAGCCGTACTAAATAATTGTTTTGTATTTTAGACTGTACTATTTACATAGTGGAGGAAATAGGAGATAGATGTTGCTGGAGATAACCTTAGGTACTAATGAAATCACAAAGTTCAGTACAACAACATTCCTGCAGAATAAAACGCAGCAACCGTAGACTACCCTCTGATCACCCAGGGTCCAGGGACCAGGCATCAAGGACCCAGTGACGAAGCTAGAGCAAATATAAAGGGGTGCAACTCTCCTGTGGGTCCATAAGGATGAGTTATGGGGATGCTTATATGGTGAAATTTTGATTATTGTAACTGAATTTTGGATTTTGGGGGATGCATGTGCATCCACAGCTAACCACGTAGCTTCGCCCCCTGCAAGGACCTAAGACCACCGAATAAGACCGTTTCCAGCAGTTCACGATCATCTAAAACATTATTTTGTATTGTACACTGCATTATGCATGGAGTGAAGTTTATGTTAGAAACTGTATCCTGGCTGACGCCTGGCAGATATGCCGGCCGCCCTATATGGAAGTATTGTCTGATATAGATAGAGAGGATTAGGGGAGGATCTCAATCACTATGATTGAGGATCTCAATCACTATGATTGAGGATCTGATTGTACTCTAGATCTTTCCTTAGGTGTAGAAGGCTTCCTTTTACCTCTCACCTTCCTCCCCTATATATACATGTACATGTGCTGTCTATCATCATCAATATACAAACACACGCTTCCAATTCTCTCACATGGTATCAGCCGCCTAGGTCCTGATTCCTGCCCTCCACCCCCGCGCGCCTCCTCTACGGCGCTGCTTCTCCCCATGGCCGACCTCCAGCCAACTTCTCCGGCCATCACCGATCCTGACGGCGACGCCTCTGCTGATTCTGAGCGCGCGGCCCTGGCTGCCCGTGAGGCTGCTTTGGCTCGCGCCGCCGCTGCAGAGCAGGACGCCGCCCTCGCCCAGCGCGAGCGCGACGCCGCCGACGCCCGCATCCGTGCGGCCCTCGTCCGTGCAGCCCACGAGCGCGCGGCGGCCCTCTCTCCCCCCATCACTGACCTCACCTCCGACGGCACTGGTGCTGACTCCGTCGCCCAGCTTTCTGCCGCTCTTCTCCAACACGAAGCGGCTGCACTTCTCAATCTGCACGCTCAAGCCGTCGCCGTGCAGAACATCCGGGCCCTCGTTCCACTTCTCCTCGACGTCAACTCCACCTTCTACTCTCGGTGGCGTGAGTCCTTCCTCCTAACCCTCACCAAATTCTCTCTGGATTGCCACGTGCTGTCTGATGCTGTCCACCACTCGCCCGACTGGACTCGCATGAACGCCGTTGTTCTGTCTTGGATCAACGGCTCCATCACCGACAACCTCGCCGATACGATCTCCGAGCGCGGTGCATCTGCTCGCGTCCTGTGGCTCGCCATTGAGTCCCAATTTCTTGGGAACCGCACGACGCGCACTCTATACGCCGACCAAGCTTTCCGCTCCTTCACTCAGGGCGACCTCTCCGCAGCTGATTACTGCCGCCGCTACAAAAAGCTTGCCGAAGATCTTCGCGATCTTGGCGAGCCGGTCTCCGACAAGACCCTTGTCCTCAACATCATTCGCGGCCTCAACGAACGTTTTCAAGCGCTCGGCCTTCACCTCCGTCGCACCTCTCCTCTCCCCACTTTTTTGCAGGTCCGCGATGATCTTACTCTGGAGGAGCTCACCATGACCAATGCTGCTCCTGCAGCAGCTCTCGCTGCTGTTACTACACCACCTGGCGAGAACAGCAGCTCCAAGTCATCTACACCCACTGCTCCCGCTGGGCGTCCTTCACATCAGCGCCCGCCCTCCCACCATTCCGGGGGCGGTTCCGGTCATGGCTCCTCCTCCGGACAACGCGGCAAGCGAGGCAAGCGCGGTGGTAGAACCTCCAGCAACAGCAGCAGCGGCATCATTGGCCCTGCACCCTCCTCCAACTACAACTACTACAACCCTTGGACGGGGGCCATCTACATGTGGCCTGGCCAACGTCCACCTTCGACTCCTCGTCCGCCTGCTGCCTCGCCCCCACCACCACATGCCTTCGTCGCCGGCACTCCTGGTCAGTGGGCTGTCCCTGCTGCAGCATATGGGCCGCCCCCTGCCTACGCCGATCCTTCTACGCCTGCACCCGTCTGGGATCAACACACCCTCGCTGCCAACTTCCAAACTGTCACTCTTCAGCAGCCACCCCAACAAGAGTGGCACTTTGACACTGGTGCCTCCAGTCACATGACATCTGACGCTGGTATAATATCTCATCCCCCCTCTTCCCAGCATCTTCCTACTCATATTGTCGTTGGCAACGACCATCTTATCCCTGTTACCTCCACTGGCACCACTCGTCTTCCCTATAACCTTTCTCTTCATAATGTTCTAGTTTCCCCCTCGCTCATTAAGGATCTGATTTCTGTCCGTCAATTTACCACTGATAATAATTGCTCTGTTGAATTTGATCCTTTTGGCTGCTCTGTGAAGGATCTTCCCACTCGGCGCGAGATCTTCAGATGTAACAGCTCTGGTCCACTATACCCCCTGCGGTTCCCGGCCTCTGCTCTTCTTGCATCTACCCTATGGCACCAACGACTTGGACATCCCGGTCACGCCGTTTTATCACATTTAGCGCAGTCATCCGCAATTTCCTGTAATAAAAATACTAGTACTCATCCTTGTCATGCTTGTCAACTCGGACGACATGTCCGTCTACCATTTCCTATTTCTTCCTCCCGCGCCACCTGTAATTTTCAGTTAATTCACTGTGACCTCTGGACATCACCCATCACCAGTGTGTCTGGCCACAAATATTACCTTGTTATTTTGGATGACTGCTCTCACTATTTATGGACATTTCCTTTACGTCTCAAATCTGACACCCTTTCCACCTTAACCAATTTCTTTGCCTACGTTCGTACGCAGTTTGGTGTCCCTATCCAGAGCATCCAGTGCGACAATGGTCGCGAATTTGACAACCTTCAAGCCCGCAATTTTTTCTCCTCCCATGGAGTCCATCTGCGCATGTCTTGCCCCTACACTTCAGCTCAAAATGGTAAGGCTGAACGTGTCATCCGTTCCATCAACAATATCATCCGCACCCTCCTCGTTCAATCCAGTGTTCCCCCCAATTTTTGGGCTGCGGCTCTTGGGACTGCAACATACCTCCTCAACATCCTACCCACCAAAACACTCGCACTTTCTACACCGCATTTTGCTCTCTTCGGTCACAACCCATCCTATGACCACCTTCGCGTTTTTGGCTGCAAATGCTACCCCAACCTTTCTGCCACCACTCCACATAAATTATCCCCTCGCTCAACTCTTTGTGTCTTCCTTGGCTATTCCCCCCACCACAAAGGTTACCTATGCTTTGATCGCCACTCCAATCGCACCATTATCTCCCGTCATGTTGTTTTTGATGAAACCTCGTTTCCCTTTTCTGAGGCTTCCCATCCACCCCCACCACCAGCGGCCTTCGATTTCCTTGACAATTACACTAACCCGGTTGCAGCTCCTTTTGGACTGTCGCCCGTGTCTTCTTTTTCAGGTACTCGTCTGCCACCACCACCCCCACCGGTGGCCCCTTCGCCAGCTGTGCCCCTCGTCTCCTCAGAGGTGGCATTTCAGCCACCTGCCGCGCCAGCTGGGCCTGCCCCGCTGTCCCAGTCTCCTGCCCGGATGGCTGGTCTCCCAGGCGCATCGGCACCAACAATACTGCCGCCTGGGTCTACTACCGTGCCCGACGTCCATAGCACGACAACTCCTGCTGATCGTTTCTGCGGACGGGTCTACTCTCGACGCCCGCCCACTGCTACTGCTCCAGCACCTTCTCCGACGACCGCCACTGCACCACCTATTCCTGCTGGTGCAGTCCCTGTCGATCCAGTGGTCAACCACCACAGGATGACAACCCGTGGCAAGAGTGGTCTTCGGTTTCCTGCTCTTTTTGAAGCCGCCGCACTGTCCCCCATTCCGAGGACATATCGCGCAGCACTTACTGATTCAAATTGGCGCTCCGCTATGGAACAGGAATATTCTGCTCTTATTGGTAATCACACTTGGGATCTTCTGCCTCGACCGCCGAATTGCAATGTTGTGACTGGCAAGTGGGTTTTCAAACACAAGTTCAAAGCTGATGGTTCTCTTGAGCGCTACAAGGCAAGATGGGTTCTTCGGGGTTTCACTCAACGACCTGGTATTGATTTTTCAGAAACTTTCAGTCCAGTGGTCAAGCCAGCTACAGTCCGGACCGTTCTTTCCCTGGCTCTCTCACACAGATGGCCGATTCACCAACTTGATGTCAACAATGCTTTTCTTCAGGGGACCCTGTCCGAAACTGTTTACTGTGTTCAGCCCACCGGTTTTGAAGATTCCACTCATCCTGATTATGTGTGCCGTCTCAATCGGTCACTTTATGGCCTCAAACAGGCCCCTCGTGCCTGGTACAGTAGATTTGCTTCTCACTTGATTCAAATTGGATTCGTTGAGGCCAAGTCTGACACTTCATTATTCGTCTACCACAAGGGCACAGATATGATTTACCTTCTTTACGTGGATGACATTGTGCTAACTGCTTCGTCCATGAATCTTCTCCGGCGGACTATTACTGCTCTCCAACAGGAATTTTCACTGAAGGATCTTGGCCCCCTTCATCACTTCCTGGGCATGCATGTTCAACAATCTGCTTCTGGCATCACTCTTTCTCAGCGCCAGTATATGATTGAGATACTTGAGCGAGCTGGTATGAGTAACTGCAAACCCTGTACAACCCCTGTTGATATCAACCCCAAACTTTCAGCCAACGGTGACCCTGTCTCCGATCCCACGGAATTCCGCAGTCTTGCCGGCGCACTACAGTACCTCACCTTCACCCGTCCGGATATTGCGTATGCTGTTCAGCAAGTCTGTCTTCACATGCACGATCCTCGGGAACCTCATTTGGCTGCTCTCAAGCGTATCCTGCGCTATATCCGAGGCACTCTTCAGATGGGCCTTCACCTCAGTTCCTCTCCGCAAATGGAACTTGTGGTTTACTCTGATGCTGATTGGGCTGGCTGTCCAGACACTAGGAGGTCTACTTCCGGTTATGCTGTTTTCCTCGGTGCTAACCTCGTCTCATGGTCTTCAAAGCGCCAGAACACGGTCTCCCGCTCCAGTGCCGAAGCCGAGTACCGCGCTGTTGCCAATGCAGTCGCTGAAGTATCCTGGTTACGACAGTTGTTGACAGAACTGCATGTTCCTCTCCCCAAGTCCTCATTGGTCTATTGTGACAACATCAGTGCTGTTTATATGTCCTCCAATCCTGTTCAGCATCAGCGCACCAAGCATGTGGAAATTGATCTTCACTTCGTCCGTGACAAGGTCGCCCTCGGTGTTGTTCGCGTGCTACATGTCCCGACGACTTCCCAGTACGCCGACATCTTCACCAAAGGCTTACCATCAGCAGTCTTCACTGAATTTCGGACCAGTCTTACCGTTCGCTCCACGGACGCTAACACTGCGGGGGGGTGTTAGAAACTGTATCCTGGCTGACGCCTGGCAGATATGCCGGCCGCCCTATATGGAAGTATTGTCTGATATAGATAGAGAGGATTAGGGGAGGATCTCAATCACTATGATTGAGGATCTGATTGTACTCTAGATCTTTCCTTAGGTGTAGAAGGCTTCCTTTTACCTCTCACCTTCCTCCCCTATATATACATGTACATGTGCTGTCTATCATCATCAATATACAAACACACGCTTCCAACTCTCTCACAGTTTAAATATGAGAATGTAGATAGGTAAGATGCTGAAGTTATCCTATTGTAACAACCAAACTCGGCAACAACGACCAGGCAAAAAACAAGGCTTCCAAATACACGTCTCTCGGCATCAGCAAGAAGCAGCACGTAGGTAGGCTGAACACACTAACGATGATTAGACTTGACCAGCATATGGAACAATCTGTTGCTCCTCTTGCACCTGCGGCTTCAGACCTCTCATGTGGAAGAAAGGAGCAATCATCTTGACAGTCTCCGCTCCTTGAAGAACCTGCTTCTCCAGTTCAAATTTGTGAAGGCTTGCCCAGATCTCAGTTGAAGATTTGACCGTCTTGTTATCAAAACAAAATGAATTTCTCATGTGCCATATGGTTTAACAAATAGCAACTAAGCCCATAGCATAGACAGGTTTACCATTTGACAACGACGACATGTGGTGTGCTCTGTCAGGTGTCTTAGGTCCGTGGCTGATGTTCCCTGTGGGAAGTCGGAGCTGCTTACTGCTGCTTGTGGTAAGCTCAGCAACGATGACAAATAGTGGTGGGCTCTGTTAGATGTCCTTCGATCCCCTTAGATCCAGACGTAACCGAACAAGCCTTATGTGTAATTGAGTTGTCTAGGGTTTGTCATCTAAGCTATCGTGGTTACTGTTTACAGGTTTTCCATCTAATAAACCGCGTGTCTGTTTGGTTTTCAGATCCGATTTTCCTTATAAACCGGATCAACTCCATTCTACTTAATTGAAAGACACAGCTTCTGCCATTGTGTTAAAAAATGATCTTAAATTCTTAATCCAAGTTCAGTATTGATCAAAATTACTAGGCCTACTATGGCACAAGCTATCAGACTCCACACATATTTGTCTGTTGTATACCCAAAGAAGAGTCAGTTTCTTTCCAGTTTCTCTTTTTGAGTTTCTCTTTTGTTAGAATGGCTTCTTGAGGAGTCTAAATCTTCAGTATTGATCAAAATTACTAGGCCTACTATGACATAAGCTATCAGACTCCACACATATTTGGCTGTTGACCTGTTGTACGCCCAAATAAAAGAAGATTCACACTTTCCTTCTCTATACAAAAGACACAAGAGTCATTTTCTTTCCAGTTTCTCTTTTGGAGGTTATCTTTTGTTAGAATGGCTTCTTGAAAAGTAAGCCACGTGAAAAGTCGAAACCAAGACATACTAGAGTATCTGCATAACTGAAAAGTGCAAGCAGATAATTCAACGGGTTGTCGATTTCTTTCACCTGAATCTCCTGACAGTACATTATCGTTCATAAATATAGGTGAAAATCGGTCCCCTTTCTGTTTCCCCCATGGGTTTTGGAACATGGGCATGGGGAAACCAGCTACTTTGGGGCTATCAAGAAAGCATGGACAACGAACTTCAGGATTGCTTCAATCTGGCTCTAAGGAATGGCATAAACCTTTTTGACACTGCTGACTCTTACGGAACTGGAAGGCTGAACGGACAGAGCGAACGGCTACTCGGTAAATTCATCCTTGAGTTTGAAGGTAAGATTAACACAAGGACTCGAAATGGTTTCAGGAATCCAAGAAGTAAAGTTCTTCCTGTCAGTTTTTTCAGTTACAGTACTGCTTTAACTTTGTTACCTTGTATTATGCCAGGGAGGATTAAATCTCCAGATGATGTGGTCATAGCAACTAAGTTTGCTGCATATCCTTGGCGACTTACATCGGGGCAGTTTGTCAGCGCCTGCAAGTATTCTCCCGATTTGTTTGTTTCATGTACACCACCTGAATTTCACTCTGTTCAGTACAGATTTTCTTCAAAATATCTGGACTTGCAGACTAGCACGAACGCTTTGCGAATTACTAAGCAGAAACTGAGTGTAACCTAGTTTGAGTGTTTATGTGACCCATGGAGTGTCTATTCTCAGGTCTTCTTTGGAAAGATTACAACTTGATAGGCTCGGGATAGGGCAGCTGCATTGGTCTACTGCTAACTATGCACCCTTGCAGGAGCGTGCCCTCTGGGATGGACTAGTTGAAATGTATGAAAAGGTCACTGAACTTTGAAACATCCACTTCAGATTGTGAACTTACCATGCCATGTCATTGTTGAAATTGCTGGACTCCACTCTCTGTGACCAGCTAGGCACACATTCTGACTGCATGCTTTGTTTCTCAGGGCCTTGTAAGTGCTGTCGGTGTCAGCAATTACGGGCCGAAGCAGCTTCTGAAGATCCACAGCTATCTAGCTTCTAGAGGAGTTCCCTTGAGCTCAGCTCAGGTGCCTGCAGGGAAACAGTTGGCTCTGCATGTTTATATAACTCCCAGTTCAGTATCGCATCATCTGTATTCTGAAAGCTCTTAGTCGTACAGGTTCAGTTCTCGTTACTGAGCATGGGTGACGATCAGATGGAGCTGAAAAGTGTGTGTGATTCATTGGGCATTCGCATCATCGCATATAGCCCGCTTGGATTAGGAATGCTCACTGGGAAGTATGGTGCTTCTAACCTCCCAAAAGGACCAAGGTGAGCGGATTGGGATTGATAGCCTTTGCTTTTGGTTTCTGAACTCTTGTTTTAATGGTTGGTGAATGCACGTTTTCTGCAGGTCAGTGCTGTTCCGACAAATCCTTCCTGGGCTGGAGCCTCTGCTGTCTTGCCTGAGAAGGATTGCCGAAAAGAAGGGGAAGACCATGCCTCAGGTAAGTGCTTACCGAGCGCAGAACGGCTTGCTGAAACGATTCTATGATCGCACCAGCCTACCAGCACGTCGCAACTACGATGCGCGATCGTCGAAGTGTTCCTCGTGATTCAAAGATGATGCCCCGTACTACCAACGCAGGTGGCCATCAACTGGTGCATGTGCAAGGGCACAGTTCCTATCCCAGGCGTCAAAACGGTGAGGCATGTCCAGGAGAACCTGGGCGCGCTCGGCTGGAGGCTGAGTTCTGCCGAGATCTCGGAGCTCGAGTCCGCAGCGATGGCGGCTCCGAGGAAGATGATCCAGAATGTCTTCCAGACTGCCTGACCGTGCTGAATACATGTGTGTGTATGCATGTTTCTGCAATCGTCTTTACTGAAAAATCTGAAACCGGGCAGCCGTGAACCTTTTCTTCTCGTAAGATTCATAATATAGATAGTCACTGCCATGTTCTATTAGTTGTCGTTTTTGACAAAGTTTAAATAAAACTTATAAAATTTTGACTATAAATAAATGTTTTATTATTTAGTTTGAAACCTAATATTTATATGTATTTATCTTAAAAAGTATATTTATAAAAGTATAAATCTCTACTACTTATTAAGTAAGCAATAGTAGCCTGCCTTTTTGTGTTCTGCCTTCGGTGAATCTGCACCGTCCGTTCGCTTCCGTGAATCCACACCGTTCGCCCGCTCACGCCCGCGTTCGTTCCCCCGCCTCCCCTCCGACGCGCGCGGTTCTGCCTTTCCCCTACACCGCGCCCCTACCCCCGCCGCACCCCTACACCGCGCCCCTTCCCCCGCCGTGGATCTCGCCCGAAGGCACCGCGGATCCATCGTACCTCCTCCTCTCCCCATCACTGCGCCGCCTGCCCCTGCCGCACACCTCCACCGTGCCCCTCCCCCGCCGTGGAGGACCCCATGCTTAGCTCGCGAAACCCTAGGAGCAGCAGGAGGTGAAGTTTGGCTGGCGGCGATGGACGTGGACTCACGCATGGCGACGGAGTCCGACTCCGACTCCGACGCGCGCGGTGGCAGCGGGTCCGGGAGCGAGACCCCCACGGCGTCCTCGTCCCCATCCGTAGTTAGCTTGGCGCCGACAGCTTCCTCATCTCCTTCTTCCACGCACCCAACGCCGAGGAGGACGGCAGCAAGGTCCAGGCCTTCCTCGCGGAGATGGAGAGCGCCCCGACCAGGAGATCGACCACTTGCTCGAGGTGAAGCCCTGCCCTGCCCCTCACTGAATCCCGTGCTCCCTCCTCCCCCATCAACGCTCCCTCCTCACATTCCCCGCACACCAAGAGACGAATCTGTCCATGCTAGGGTTTGGATTCGTGGGTGGAGCCCGAGGTTAGATCCAGCAGGGAAGGAAGATAGAGGAGGGGAGGGAAGGGGTTATGATCTCCATGATGTGGAGGCTGTGGACAGGTGATTTTTAGCTTTTACCTGATCTTATTTTGTGTCCGTGGTTAATGTTTAATACAAGTGATTTGATCTAATTAAACATCTGTTTCCCAAATTATCTAGATGCTCAAGAATGATGGTTTCAGTCATGTCATTGCTGAAGACCGAACTGACCAGGTCTACCTATCTAAACAGATGTAATCTGCATGTTCTTATTCCTGTCTAATGCCTCGCCACGTCTGGACATTTGTAACTACTGAGTTCTCTTTGCTGTTCTGTTCTGACCCAATTCTCTGTGCTGCTTTTAGCTTCATGGTTCTCTACAACCGCGACAACGTGGAGTCCATCGGGCTAGACGAAGCGGCCAAATGCCTCGGCGTGGAGAGGCGCCGGATCTACGACATTGTCAACGTGCTCGAGGGCGTTGGGGTGAGTTCTTCCTTCTCATGCATTTCTGGTCGCAATTCTTGTTTTCTTGGGGTTAGTACTTAAAAAAAGTTGCTTCAATGATGGAAAGAGTGCAGCTCGCCATCGCCGCCATCTTCGAGCCTCCCTAAAGCACGGGCGCTGCGGGGTCGTTCCTCACCGGCGTCTCCTTGGCCAACCTGTCCATCTCCTTCCACCTTATGCCTAGGGTCGAGTGCCTCCCACCCATCAAATCCAAGCATCAGGAGGTGCTCACCTTTGACAGCGGCCATCCCTCAACCCTCTGTAGCATGTGGCGCCCCCGCTGCGAATTTGCCTCTATGACAATTGCCATCCTCGCATCCCAAACCGTCGATGCCCACCCCTAACACGGTTCCTGACCTCCCTGACAGAGGACTTCTCTAAAGGATATAACAAGTGGTATGTGATCTGCTTTCCATTTTATCCCATTTTTCCATTTTGGCATGTAATAGTGTGACTATGGGAACATAATTGATGAATCTATATGTTTTAGTTTCCATTTCCTAAACATAACTAAGAAGCTTATCTAGGGAAATCATTTTAGCTTTTTGCTGCTCCTTATGTGCTTCAGATTCAGCAAGAGGTACTTTGCCAGTTTTGGAAGACTAATACCTAACTTTTTTACTGGTCGACATTTGCTTTGTGTAGGTTACCAGTGTGAACTGCGAATACATTCTACTGATATTTGTGTCGTGCAATTGTGAATAAGTAAGCATATTTAATACTAGCATAAAAAATGGTTACTCGGACATATGGCCTGCAATTGTGAATAAGTAAGCATATTTAACTTTTGTTATTTATGCCAGAACTTTATTTCAGCTCTGCATATCTTGCTTTCAGTTTACAACTCTAGGTGTAACTTGGAAGCACTGAAATTGAACTATCTCCCAGTCGACCATTCTCGCTACCTGGTTTAAGCAATAGTGGATTAATGTTAATAGAACTGTGCTCTTATCAGTCACAAAGTTTCTTAAGTTTTGCCTATTTGATTCCTTCGATTTTTTATGTTAATTAAATGCTGATTCAGAACATTTTCTTTCATGGTAGGATATTGTTGCCCTTCTATTGGTCATTTTTTTATCAAACCCAATGTCACTCATTTTGTAGGTGGTCAAGAAATCCAAATGGAGTCCCTCTAGAATCTCTTGGATATAAGCAAGGTTACAGAGTTGATGTGGATATTCCTGACCAAACATGGGTAGAGGCATGTAGCTTCCATGATGTTCTTATTTTCAACACTGGGCATTGGTACGTGAATGTCACTATCCATAGACAGATAAGCATTAAATTAGCTCTACAGCGTGATGCCAAACTAATGCCATTTTATGATTTAAGTTAGTGGCATGATTAATTGACAGATCAATTAATGTGTTATTATACAAACTAAGTATTGTAGGGTGGAAGTAAGTGCAACCACAGTAGGATTTGGTTAGCCAATTACACTGGTATTTTACTGATTTGTTTCTTTTTATGCCCTGATTTGCAGCTGGGATTCCACATCTTAAGTGGTTTGGGGTGGAGGGGCAGTACAATGTCATGGTGATTGATCTGCTTGGTCCAAGTCTGAAGGGCTTATTTAACTACTGCAGCAGAAAGTTCTCACTTAAAACAGTACTAATGCTTGCTGATCAGATGGTGAGTCTATCCTACGGTTCTACATTTTTCTTGTATTTGTTTTGGACCTGTTGAAACCACATACTGATGTAGTGTCAATAAATTCTTCACTTTGCATTTCCTTGGTCTTTGCAACAAAAATAACATGCCTTGGTGTGGGATACAGATCAGTGTTGTTTGCTACCTGGCACGTTGGAGTCCAGCGCGTATGCCGCCTCCGATAAACTCAAGTCCATCGGTCAGTCCGTCGATGACCACGATATTGTCGCTGGTCTCCTCTCGAACCTACAAGATCGTGGATTACGTCGAAGCAGATACAGCTCATCTATCTGCACCTGGTCTTGGGGTGGAATTTGGGTCAACACATGACCATGCATGTTATGTATGCGGTGCGCTGTTTCAAGGCCTGTTTCTTGCTCCCTCTTTACAATATTTTATATTGCACTTCTTAGCGATAGAACTGCTGAATTTTTTAAGGCCAGCAAACAGATAAAGTGAACTTCGAAAAATAAAATTGCAGGTAGTGCAGCTTGGCAGCAGTGAATGACTCATAACATTCTGTGAAGTAGTGCAACAGTTCTCTGTTTAAATTCCTCATTTGTTTTGATAATTTTCTATTGATTCATTCAAAACAGCTCATATCAATTTGCTAGCCCACAAGAGAGCTCGCTCCGTATTCTGCTAGATGCATTTATGAGAAATTGTAGTTGGAGCTCCCATATTAATAATATAATGGAACTTCATCCATGTCTGAAATAAGTATGTTCTTTGTTTTTTCTATAAAAGTGCTTGAGCAATCAGGAACAGA
The DNA here is from genome assembly GCF_902167145.1 of Zea mays. Lineage (NCBI taxonomy): Eukaryota > Viridiplantae > Streptophyta > Magnoliopsida > Poales > Poaceae > Zea > Zea mays. The sequence continues at coordinate 22,841,533 of NC_050100.1, read as the reverse complement.
TAGTGGAGTTACTTGAACGTGAAAAATTGGAGAAGAAGCTGCAGGATCCAGCTGCAGAACCAATATGTTTGCCAGTAGAATTTTTGAAAGCCATCACATGCAATTTTTCAACTGAACGAGAACTTGGCAGGGTGAGTACGGAGTAGTGTACAAGGTATTACCATTCTTCTATCGCTCCAATTTTCAACTGATGAAAACAGTAACAGATAATTCATGGCTCACCTACTTGCTATGAAGGGAGTTCTGCATTGAGCTGTCGTAGAGAGCGCAGACAGGCACTCTAGCCAACGTTGTTGGCTAGGATTGGGACACAAAAGCGAGACGAGGGATGAGAAGCACAGGAGGAGTCGGTCTGTCCTCATCATCGATATATGCAAGCCATCCAGGTGAGGTGAAGTGGCGACACACAGTACGCATGAAGCAGTGTCGATTCCCCTCTTGTTCTTTGTTTTCTGTTTCCCTTGCTGCTGCTCTTCTTGGCTAGGAACCGCATATTAGGATTGCTTTTTTTTCTTATCCCTTTCTTTCTTCCTTTTATTGTCCTTATGGTCATGTGGTTGATTCTTTATTACCTGTTTTGCAGTGCTTTGGAGTTGATATGGTCGGCTGAGAAGTTGAGGAAGAAGTCATTTCTACCTATAAGCTAGGTGCTGTTGTTGTTTGAATAGAGACCATCTCTACTCCTTTAATGCCTAAACCTACAGCTGTGTGACATGAAGAACTTGTGAACCAAAATCACGGCACAACTGAAGACATAACTAACTGGAAAAATGACTTTTTTATTTTCAAGAACTATAACAGAATCCAGTAACATTGCAGCAACCCCTGTTTCCCCAACATTGACTCTCGTCTCTGCATCTGTTTCCGCAGGGGAATCAGATACGCCACAGGCTGCGCGATGGTGCTGTGGGTCTTCGGCTACGGCTCCCTCATCTGGAACCCCGGCTTCGACTTCGACGACAAAATCCTCGGCTTCATCAAGGGCTACAACCGCACCTTTAATCTCGGTATGGATGCTTGTTTTGCAGGCGCTTGCTTGGGTTTGGGTACACTCTCGTTGACGCGAACCTCAGCCTCAACTTCCTCCCTTGTTCTGTTTCCCACCCCCGCAGCTTGCATTGACCACAGAGGCACACCGGAGCATCCGGCGAGGACCTGCACGCTTGAAACCGACGACGAGGCCATATGCGTGAGAAACCAACCACTTCATGTTTATCCTTATTTTCCCTGTTTGCAGTGTTCTTGTTGCGAAGATGAATTATCTAGCTTTTACTGCAGGTGGTGACACAGTATTACATGTGCAATTTAGATATGGATTTGGATGACTAAAATCATTGACTGAAATGTACCTAAATAATGTTCTGTTTGTGTAGCATCTTTGCATGCCCCCCTTTATTTACACGGTGACACAGTGTTACATGGGCAAGGTACTTTGCAGGGCCTGTCGTCATGAATTTCTTTCTGACAACAGATTGGTTCAACTTGTTTTCTTGCCATTAGCCATAATTACATAAAACTGTTTTTAATGAATTGTTATTCAGTTTTGCGTCACAATTTCCATGTTCTCGCATGAATATGTAGCTCTGCATTGGCCTTGAAATCTTATCGAGGTCTTCACTTTGGACTAAGGAATTAGAAAAGAGTGGATGAATAGGGTAGGGAGTAATTTCTTTGTCTACTTGTATAGTGAGCTGTGTAAAATCTCATTACTTTAACCACTCCAATAGCTGTTAGCTTTGCACACCAGTTTGGCATGTTGGACCCATGGATCAGCTTTGCGTGACGACACAACATGCAACATTATATAACACCTAAAACCCATGCAAGATCAGTGGCTGACATCTAGAATCCACCCACAGCTTCTCATCTTTTCAAGATCTCTTATCTATTTAGAGAGCATGATTGGCCTTTTTGTCTTCTACTCCATTCGTTACTCTTTTGTATAAAATGTTTGATGCGCATTTTTTTAGTTCTGATTTTGTTTTTGATGAATGATGATATGCTCATTTCAAGTTCTTTTCATCAGATGCTACTCACATTTAAGATTCCCATAATTTTGTTATGTTGGTCTTATTTACAGTTAACTTTTTTTGCAGTGGGGAATTGCATATTGTGTCAAGGGTGGTCCAGAAAAAGAGCTAAAAGCAATGTAGGTGCGCTACCTTTTTCTCTCTCCCGTGTTCTGCAATTCCAAAAAAACTAGAATCACACTAAAATTTCACCTTCATTTCAGTACTTGGAGAGAAGAGAGTGTGAGTACGACCAGAAGATATCCATTGATTTCTACAAGGTATGAACAGTTAGCTTTGAACTGCCTTTTCTTTCAGAACTCTCATGTTTCCTTGATGCATGTCCAGGAAGGAGATCCCTTGAAACCAGCTGTGACGGGCGTCTTAGTGTAAGGATCTGAAGTTCCAAAACCAAAAAAACCAATTCCATGCTATCCGCTGATGTTGCTCTGTGGAACTCATAACTTGGTGTTCATGCAGGTTCATTTCCACTCCAGATCCAATTGGCAACAAGTACTATCTTGGCCCTGCTCCTTTGCAGGATATGGCAAGGTGAGACATTGCACCCCTCTATTGTTATTTTGGGCATTTTACTTGAGCAAGCATCAAACTGTGACTTGTTCTACAATCTTGTTTGCAATGGCAGGCAAATTGCTACAGCCAATGGCCCTACTGGCTATAATAGGGATTACCTGTTCTCAATGGAGAAGGCATTAGCCATCATTAGTAAGAGAACCTATTTTTACATTTTAAGTGGTTAACACTCTGAATATCTGTTTTTTATACCCCATGTGTTACATAAAATACGGTATTACCTGGGAGTAGTCCATGTATGTCCTTTCTGCAAAGTCAGTATTTACATCCTAGACTCAAACATCAAATCGTGATTATGCTGCCCCTCTTTAGGCCACGAAGATGATTCGATCCTAGAGCTTGCAAACGAGGTGAGGAAGGTGCTCAACAGAACAAAGGAGACCAAGATCACTGGTGCCAATGCTTCCCTGAAATCACATGCCCATTATGTTTTTTATTATGATTTGGTATCTTCTTCGTGTCTGTGAACAAGAAAGATTATGTTCCCCTGAATATAAATCACTGAGAGTTTATTGTTCCTGGCGATGCAGGGTGCGTGAACTCTTCTACTACCTCAAGGGTGAGCAGGTGGACTATGGCGAGGAGCACAGCAAGGCTTGTGGCCACAACAGGTTTGGGAGAATATATCACACAGGTAGGAGATTCCAAAGAACACAATACATGGCCATGGCCTTTCAGAAATTTATTTATCCATTAGTTCTTACATGGCTGTTCTAATTTGGTGCAGGGCACTATCCTGTTTGTTACGAGCACAACCCAGTGCATTTTGTGGGGCACTCTGTTGGCACACAGGTTGTGAGGGTGCTGCATCAGATGCTTGCCGACAAGGTACACAAACAAGAGATTTTTCGGTTTTACTCACAATTCTGAACACATACAACTTAACACTACTACTTTCTCATAATTTTAAATAAAACTCACAAAACAGACTAAGCTCATTTCACTAACTATAGGTGCTCATTTGTTATGCTGTTTTGGTACATTCGATATGACTATTGGACCACTGCATTGGGAGTTGTGACCTATTCGATTGTTAGGCATTTATTGGTTTAGTACTTAAGGGTTCTGTTCTGATATAGATTGGAATGTATGGACATAACTGGCTCTTTGATGTTGTATATCATTTTCTTATATGTTTGCAGATGAATTTAATTAGTTTCCAAAGTATTGACTTATTACTAATCAGTACCAGTTCGATGTTGGTTTAGATTCCCTTTTTGCTTTAGTGCATTTAAATTGTAACCACTATACCTTCTTGACTTCTATGGATACTTTTTAAAAACTTTTTTACAGGTGATTTTTTGAACTCTATTCTATTGTTTCTTTTAAACAGCTAATTGCACTTGATATGGGTGCATTAATTGCTGGTGCCAAATATCATGGAGAGTTTGAGGACAGACCCAAGGCTGTTCTCAAAGAAGTTACATATTCTGATGGGCAGACCATTCTTTTCATTGATGAGATTCACAAAGTTAATTGTTGGGGCAGGTAACTATGAAGAATGCTATTTTGTTCCCCTGACTATTAGATGTTTTCAGTCTTGCCATTAATTTATTTTAGTTCAAATTGTGATGCTTTGTCTCTATTTCATTTTCCCCCTCAACAATAGTGATGCTTTAGCTCTCTTTTTACCATCTTCTATGGTATGACTAAACTAATGTCTCCATATATCTCATACAAGTTGCAAATGCCATGGCTGCAAAAAGCAAAGTTGCTATTGCGGGAGCTGAAAACTGTGAAGGCAGATTTATCTTTTGCAAAGGAACGCTATGCTCAGCTTGAAGAAGAGAATAAAATGTTGCGTGAGAGTTATGACATGGGTGATAATCCAGAAGCTAATGATCAGGTAAATATTTTTTTCTTTGAAAAAACAAGATAATAAATATATTCTTTAGTCTGTTCATTGTAGTTCCCCTGCCCACCACCGCCTGTCCAACATCATAACCAGCTTCTGAAAACTACCTTGTAACACTACATGTCACTTTTAACATCAGCCATAATGGTTGGACCAACAAAATTCTCATCTTCATATTAAGGAAACTACACATTACAGAAATTTTAGATTAATAAGATATAGTACAATTGCACGCAGGCTATTCTAGATCACCCTATAAGGTGATGTAAGTCATTATTTCCTAGCACAGGATTGTAATAACGCCATGCCCTCATGCAGCTGAAAATGATCCACATGATGGGAAGAGAAAGTGTGTAGCTCTCTGGCCTATTTTCCGTATTTCTCATCAAAGGAGCCACATCATATATGGTCTTTACTACAGAAGGAAGGAGATATCGCAGGAGCTTTATGAGTTCTTGGACCCGGGTTATGCATACTGTAAGCTGATCGCAAAATGGAAAAGGTAATTATCCGTCATTCCATATTTGTTGTACATTGTCTATATCTCAGTTGGCTTGATTTTTTTCTCCACGACATCTTGTTCTTTTTGGGTTAAGGGTGGGTGGGTGGGAGGCATATTGATCTTCCTTATGTTTACCTATAAGTTAGTAGATTAACTCGAAATGTTGTGTATACATTGTTTGTGCAAATTGCATTATAAATATCTTACTATTACACTTTGTTTTTGGTTTTGTGAGATTTATATAGCTTACATGGTAGGTTGCAGTAGCTACTGATGCATGGTATGGCTTTTCTGTGCACCAGAATGAGCCAACCACTAGCTAAAACCTGGTACCATTATTGTCCACCCCGTCAATTTTCATCAAGTTTGGGAATTGGAGATTACGACTAATACTGTCATGCATTATGCAGTACAATTTTTGTTTATTTTTGAAATAGGAGATTTCTGATGTTACCAGTGACAGAATCTGGTTTATTTAGTTGACTGGAAATGAATTTATCAGACATCCAATATGTTCTTTTGATTTCCCTTAATTTGTATAGTGGTGTCTGGGAATGTTCGACCGAAGATAAATAATCCCTTTGGTCCCAAGCACTTTGCTTTGACAAAATCCATAAAACTTTTGAAACACCATCAGATTAAAAAAAATAGTGCTCAAAATTGCACCTTGAAGATCATGAAAAGTCGCTTCAAAAGCTATCGGTCGCTTATGTTGCATCTCAACCTTGTTAATGAGTGATCTGGCCTCTCTCATGTGTTCATGATGAATTGATATGTTAAGTGCATTTCGAGAGAATTATGTGATTAAGGAAAATATTGTAATTGTTAACTTGGTGGACTTAAAGGAATTACAACAAATCCATTTTTCACTTGAAAATTATGTGTGAATTGTGAAAAACAATTTGGGGTAGTCTCTTGATGCTTCTTTGTCTGTTTCAATGTCTTGCTCTGTTTCCTCCATAGGTTATGTTCCTCAAGTTTGAGCCTCGACAATGCATGCTTATTCTGGCATCCCGATTTCTTACTGCTACATTTCGCCCTCTTGCAGTCAGGTTACGAGCGCCTTTGCTGCCTAAGGTGCATACAAACGTGACCAAAGGAATCACCTTGTGTGCTCTCAGTGGGCTTGAGAGTAGCATCATCCTTCAAACATGATGATGGGTTTCCAGCTGATGGTGTCTCTATAGCTCACTGGTATCCTTCAAAAAGAAAGTATGGTGTTGTTTTATAAGTTCTCATATTTATGACTAAATAATTCTATAGCTCGCTGGTACGCAAGTTGATTCCTTTTCTAATTATTATATTGTTTTGTTCATTTCTATTCTTTTATGCATTTCCTTCCCATACACATGCCAATTTTCTCACAATATCTTAAGAGTGCTCTGCACCAACTGCCGAAACAAAAAAGGCAAAAACCAGATCAACTGCTTCTAGACTTCGAGGAACTTATTTGTTATTGGCATAGTGGCATATATAATACCTCTGCTCTTTTCTATTTAGTGTTCAAAATTTGTACCAAAATACAAGGTATTCTAGATCCTCACTCAACCCTCTCTCTCCTCTGTCTTTTTTCTGGCAGCAAATATTGAGATTCCTTTTAAACTTGGTGTCACCCAAAACAGCCAGCCAATAACTTAGGAAAATAACATCTGAACTACTCCATTTGTCCTAATAAGTAGGGTCAAGGTGGTATTTAGCCAGGCTCCTTATTTTGTCTAAATTGCTTGGATACCTTGTGTTTCTGGGCATAGAGTATGTTTGCAACTCTGTATTTGCTTAGATATTATAGGCATTGATTCATTGTAAATGTTGCATGGTCTTTCACTGTTTAGGGTGACAAACCTGTAGCAGAATGTCATGACTCATCATACTGCAGATAGACATGACAAATATTCTTTTTATATGTGGTGGCGCTTTTGTAGACTTAGAAAAGACTATTTCTGAAAGGTATTCCGTATTTCATATGTAGAATAGGTTATTCCAAAGCAAAAAAAGATCCGCCATGTTTTATGGTCATTGTCACAAAGAAGTGCTTGCAAGGTATGTCATACATAGTTAGTTTTATACCTATCCCTTTTAGTAGTTCCTTTATTTTATTTTCTAAACCACAACATGGTCACTATTTCAGTTATTAGTAGTTGTACGCAAAGGTTTATTTTAGTTCAAACATACTTGTGGACACTACATTATTTCATCCAATCAGTGAACTTTATAGGTCTTAGTTTTATTTTTGTTATATTTTGTTGTGTTGATATATGTTGCTTCTCACTTTGATGCATGTGGCTGATGTGCTTGGTAAGGTTTAATACTCATATCTATTATCGTTTGAAACTTGAAAGCATGGCATTCATCTACTTGTGAGCTTTTATGATAACAGTGAAAGTTGGTTTTATTGCAATTGGAATGAACATGACAAAAGAGAGGTGTAACAGAAGAAACAAAATTGTATGTAGGTAAATACCCGTGCGTTGCAATAGGGAAAAAATAGTGTAAATGTTCCTGTTCGGCCAATATTTTTGGGTGCTTTTATAGAAATTGGTGTAGGTGCTGCTCCACCTTCCGTTGCATAAGGCTTTACCAATCCACATGTCAGTTGTTCTGCAAACAATTAATAAGTTGCAGTTTTATAGAACACAAGGTGTGTATAAATCATCACAAGGCTTCACTATTTTGTGAATACTTATTGGAAACTTGATCTTTTAAAATAAAGTTTTGTTGATTTGCACCTTTTGCAAATGATATTTTTAGTTAGTGATTTATAATAAAATTTTGTTGATGATATAGGAACCCTGTTGAGACTGAGAGCACCAAGGTTGTGAGCGTTTTTGGAGCTTAATGGCTTAATGGTTTGATCTCTTGGATCAATTCTATGTACAATACAAATGGTTTACATGTCAATTAGAAATCACAAATCAATTGCAAATATATATATAAACAACCATTAGCTTATCATTGCACTATCTATCATTTATGCTACTGTTGGATATGTTACAAGTCTTGACATATGTGCTGATTCGCTAATCTGTTAACACTGGCTTCTGATGCCAATGCAATAGGATCTAATAGATCTGATAATAACTCTCTTCTGTCTCGATAGTTGAGAGCTTTGTGTGTGGCATACGTGCTATTCAGAAAAGTTCATTTCTGGAGCTTGCAACAACCATCTTCCTGCCATTCACTTGTTGTGGCTGCGTAAGCTATGATGTCTGTATCAATGATCATGCCGATGCTTTAGCATAACACGGGGTGCATGCACATGTATCCGATTCCCTGCATCACTCACACCTCACTTTTTCTGCTAAATTGTGGCAGTGGTGATAATTGATATGCATAGACTGTACTTATTTAATGACTATGAAATACCATTTAACATAGCTATTGTGCCTGACAGGGTAAATCTACCAAGGACACACATAGTTAAGCCTTGCTCAGCTGACGACTGCTAAGGAATTTCTGTTAAGTGCAGTTTGGGGGGTCTTCTCAACCATTGCTTGACTTAAGGCAACACATTAGAGGATATTCATCAGCATCAGAGGCAATTCTTCCCAATCTGATTTGAGAAAAAAATTTGTTGGCAACGAAAAATTAGTGTTTTCTTGCTGAATCTTGGGGGGCAGAGACTCTTGACGATGTGCAACCTTTCTTGTTTAATATTTTTGCAGATCTGCAAGCTCTTTTACTTTTACAAGAAAGAACCGGAATGGTTTCACTTGAGATTCAAGTAGTGTTGTATGTGCCTGGCTCAAATCAATTGGTATTGGGTATTTGGTGATCCTGGTTTGTCCTTTGGGATGCTTATGTGATAGTTTGTTTGCCATCTGTTTTTACAGGTGAGGCATGTAACTAACCCAAAAAGGCACTTCAAGCGGGCAAGAAAGTCCAATGCCCTTCTCAAGCACTTCGAAGCGGCTCTATACGTCCTACACGTTCTTCGATCAGAATTCTTTTTTTCATTTGTTTTTTTGTCTTGCTAATGTGCACGTCACTTACAATGATACTATTGAAAATATAGGAATCAAGTATGTATAAACACATGTGTGGCAGACATTTTCTGACTGCCTTTCGGTTCTTTGGGCATTAGTACTTGGTCCTTCTGAAGTTAAGTTGCTCGGTTCCTATCATTTTCACTCCATTCGGTGTTAAAAAATGGAGTACATGCACAATAGAGGTGTCACAGAGTTGTACTATATAATGTTGCAGCCATCGCCTACTACCTAAAACCCTGAACATACGTCCACCAACTCGGACCATTCCATTCTCGTGTTCAACATTTTAGGGGGTGTTTAGGATGACTCTAGGTTCCAGCTTCAGTGTGGTTTATAACATCAATTTAAACAGTTTTAAAAAATATTTTTAATATAAATATAAAACAAAATAATTTATCTAAATGTCTTATACAGACTTACATCTCCAGCTCCACGATTTTCTAGAGCACCTAATGGCCTGCTCTATCAACTCCACCAAATTTTCTAGAGCTAGAGTTGTTCCAAACAGGACTTAGTTGTTGTTTTTTTGGCACAATTTGTTAAAGTACATGTATGTATGCTGATTTGGTTCCTCTAAGGTGTGATGTTATAATAGATCATTGATACAACCACTGATCCAAGAAGCCGTTCAAGAAACTTTTAGACGCCGTGAGGATCGATTGTGTTTATTCTCATAGGGACTTCTTCGCTCGATTCCGTCACAGATAATTTATTTTATATGCCATGCAACGAGCATCTAACTATGTAGTGGTGAAATAGCTATATTAAAGTAATAAAATTTTATATGACGTACAACATTTATACATAAGTTATCGTAATATTATATATTCTTATTGAAACAGTTGTACATAAGTTATTATAGTGTTTCCGTGGCAACGCACGGGCACTCACCTAGTGTATTAATAGTTTATTTATATATTTTTTTAAAAAAAATTGGTCAAAGTTATATTTTGAAGACCATATCGTTGTCCTAAACGATAACTAATAGGACACTGGAGAAAGTACTAACCAGTTGTTCGTGCTTTGATATGGTTTTTATATAGGGTTTTTTAAATTGGTGCTCTTAGTTTTGGTGACGTGGTCACCTATACCCTTATCATATATATAAATAGGTATTAAGATATTTATTTAAATATAATTATTGTTTATTTCTAAACATTAAGTTACATGTGGTCTAATGGTTAACCCCTAATTTTTAAAGCAGGGACGTAGATTCGAGTGTTCATTATATACTATTTTTTGCGTGGTGTGGTGGCTGCATGGGTGGGGTCGGGTGCTAGGCAGGCGCAATAGCTGGCTGCCTGGGCGTTGGAGGTCTACAAGGCCGTAGTTGAGAGCGTTGCGCTAGGCATGAGGTCCACAGGGCACGGCGTCGAGGCGAGCGCGTAGGGTGGGTTCAGAGTGTCAGTATGCAGATGTCTACATTAGGTTTTTACTAGAGCAGTATAAATTGAGGAGGAAACCGTTAAAGACAGATCCCATTTATTCAAGTTCACTTCCATGTTTCTCAGAGACCAATGACCATGCCGCTTGCACATACTGGCATATCCATCTGAACCAGAGGGATCAGACGGCCTTTTAACCTTACTTCTTTGGTACTAGTAGTATATCCACGAACACGACACAAAGCCACAACGTGCATGCACACTCGGAAGGCCAAGCGTCAGTGTTTGCCGTGGTTGTTGGCGGCGTCGGGGCCATCGCGGTCGGCAGCGCCCTTGAGGTGGTGGTGCCGCGGCGGTGGCGGCGGCTGCATGAGCGCTAGCGCGCGCTCCAACTGTGCCCAGCGCTGCTCCAGCGTGCCGTTGTAGCCCACGGACATGCGGACGAGGCCCGGGGAGATGCCGGCGCGCTCGCGGTCCTGGGGCGGCATCTCGCTGCTGGTGCTGGTCCCGGAGCAGGACACGAGCGTCTCGTAGTAGCCCAGGCTGACGGCCATGAGGCCGAACTGGGTGGTGTTCTGGAGGTGGTGCATGAGGCGGTTGGCGCGCTCCTCCGTGCCCATGTCGACGCACAGCATGCCGCCGGAGCCGTATCCCGGGTTCCGCATGGCGGCCAGGCGCGCGTGGTGCGGGTGGTCCGGGAGGCCCGGGTAGAGCACGCGCAGGCCCAGGCGCTGCATCCGCGCGGCGAACGCCAGCGCGCGGCGCGAGTGCTCCTGCATCCGCAGCGGCAGGTGCGGGAGGCGCTCCCACAGCTCGAAGGCCATCTTGGCGTTCATCGTGGGGCCCAGCAGCATCAGCGCCCCCTCCTGCAGGTCCATCATCGCGTTCACCAGGCTCGCCGGCCCACAGATCGCGCCTGCATGCATGCGTGCGTGCGTGCGTGCAAAGAGCGTACGTAGACCATTAGCACATCAAGGTCAGATGAGACGTTTTCTGATTTTGTTGTTGCATTGCATGCACACGGCGATGACTTGGGGAGGATCGGAGGGTAGTCAGGACGTGTCCTTACCAGCGATGATGTCGCCGCCGCCGCTGATGAACTTGGAGACGCTGTGGACGACGACGTCGGCGCCGAGGCGCGCGGGCGAGACCACGACGGGGGTGAAGGTGTTGTCCACCACAAGCTTGGCGCCGGCCTCGTGAGCCACCCGCGCCAGCATGGGGATGTCGGCGACGGCGAGCGTCGGGTTGGACATGGTCTCCACGAACACTACCCGCGTCTCACCGGGGACCACCGCGGCGCGCACGGCGGCCTCGTCGTCGACGTCCACGAAGGTGGCGCGCACCCCGGCGGCGCGCGGCAGGAACCGGGCGAGCAGCGCGTGGGTGCCGCCGTACAGGCACCGCGACGCCACCACGTGGCCGCCGGCACCCACCAGCTGCACCATGACGGAGGAGATGGCGGACATCCCGGACGCCGTGCAGTAGGCGGCCTCCGTGCCCTCCAGCGCCGCCATCTGCCGCCCCAGCGCCTGCACCGTCGGGTTGAAGTGCCGGCTGTAGATGTACATGCCGCCGCGGTCGGGGCCCAGCTCGCCCGCGAAGAGCCGCCGCATGGTTTCCGGCTCCATCACCGTGAACGTCGCCGACGCCTCGATGGACATGTTCACGCCGCCGTGCTCGCCGAACTCGTGCCGCGCCGCGGCCAGCGCCGCCGCCGGGTCTTCCGCCTCCCGCCGGCGCGCCGGCGCCTTGGGCTTCTCCTCGGCGACGCTGCCGTCGCCAGAGCCAGACACGTCCTTGCCGAACGGGCGCTTTAGGGTGACCAGCTCGGAGGCGGCGGCCATGGTCGTCTGGGCCATTGGGATGTAAGCGTGCGTGCGTTGCAAAGGAGCAGGAGATCGATCGGGCTCGGGAATGGAATCAGAGTTCAGAGCGGTGTGGGGGAAGGGAGCACAAGGTAGTGAGCAATTTATAGGCGATGCCAGGATCACAGGTGGACGTCATGGAGAGGGTGCATGTGAATATGAATCCGGACCATTCCATGGTCAGCTGAGAAGGCTACAGATTGTAACGTTTGGGTGATAACTAACTGACGGGGACATATCTGGTGCAGTGCACATAGAAGACTGGTACACATATTAAATCATCACCACTTATTTTAGATCTAACGTCTTTAGTTGATTATTCAATTTACACACAACATCTTTCACCACTACACACCACCACGTTGAATGGTGTCCTTAGTAAAATGTACCAAACAGCTAGAGACGTTAAATCTAAAATGAGTGATGATGATTTATTATGTGCATCATGTGCACCAATGTTTCATGTGCACTATATATGTTGTCCTAACTGATATCCCCATGCCAACTGTAGTGCCTTGACGTTATAGCATCAGTAGGATGCAATTCATTTAGTGTCACAAAAAAAAAACTTTAGATGCAGTGGTAAAAAATAGTTTGCAGTGCATCTCCAACCAAGTGCGCTGCTTGCATTCTGAATCTATTATTAGGCCAAACAAGCCTTCATCTTTATATATTTGGAACAAAGATTCACTCAACAATAGCTGCCTACTTACAGAGATACACAAATATTAGCTCCTTTGCTTTCTTCGTTCAGTACACTCCACAGCTAATATCTCTAGAGATTTCAGGTTTCGATCAAATTAAAGCCGATCGACTCGTCGGCAAACCAATGCCATGCCTGGTTCTTTCGTCAAATTAAATAAACCCATGTGCCAGCCAGGCTGCTACAGGCTACAGCATCTTTTTGCCATGAAGTACCGTACACTTTTTGGTCGCGGTGAAAACCGGGGGGGCATGTTCAATGAACCGAAACGAACTTAGCAGCCCACGAAGCTGAGACTGAGAGAGGAAATAACCGAAAGCTTGGATGAATCTGTCAGCGATTCTGTCGTCGTACTGGGCTAGTCGCCATGACGTTGATCGATGGCGATGAGCCCATGACAAGCGTCTGACTAAGCCTAGCTCGTCGGCGCGTCGGCGTACGCCGTGGATAATAAACGAGGCAAAGCCCTGCAGCACTTCTTCCAAACATGCCGCGGCCGGCGTCGTCGTGCACGGCAGCTGGCGACGGCCCAGCTGAGCATGCTCACGTACTCCAGCCACAAGCATGCAGTTGCAGCCGAAAAGTTTCCTTTTGCGGTTGCCTGCAGTAAGAACTATAAACAATATCTCTTCTCTACTAAGTACTATAAAGAATGTAAAGGGTAGTTTGCCACCCCGTTCTACCCTCCATCGGTTCTGTCCTCCCCCGTTCGAACCATGGATGCCTTGAGAAGAACGCCTAGGTTCTCACCAACTAGCCAACTCAACTCATGTTGGATTACATTCAATCTCAACTACGATATCTAAGATGCTTAGTTTTTCATTTGGTAACTCTGGTATGTATATTGTTTTACCCACCCTGTAATTTTTAACAATAACTTACACACTTGCAGGTGATAAACTATTGCATAAATTTAATAAAATCTCAAGATCATCTAAAGTGCCGATCTGGAGGTCGTGTCCACATAGAAAATGATTTTCAGTTCAACTTTCTAAAGCGAGACAGTGATGTTGAAACTAAAACAGATGAGCTATATCCAATTAAAGACGTGTCACAAATATGTAGTGCTGAATGAAGGGTTTTACTTTACCTATACCATGACACGGTAAATATGAGTTTGAAATTTACATGGTTATTGTTTGCATGTATTTTATTTTTTATGCAATATTTATAATTGTTTTGTAGGTGTATCCAATTAATGACATGTCACAAATATGTAGTGCCTCCTTGTCTCCCTCTCCTCCTGCGGTGACAACTTCCTCGAGGAGATGAGCGCGCCGCCCCACGATCGGCCTACCTCCGCCGCCCCCGCGTGCACCACCACCATCGGGTGGGAGAGGCAGTAACGACTCGCCCGAGGCCAACCCCCAGTGGGAGGGCAGTTATGACTCGCCCGAGGCAAAGTCAAAATAGGACAGACAACCACGACTCTTCCTAGGCCACTCTCGGGCGGGAGACACAGTCACGACTCGTCCGAGGCCAAGCCCAGGCGGGACATGCAGTAACGACTCGCCTGAGGTCATCCGCGGGCGGGACAGACAGTCACTACTCGCCCGAGGCCAACCCCCCGGGTGGGATACACAGTTACGACTCGCCCGAGGCCAACCTCGGTGGGATACAAAGTTACAACTCACCCAAGGCCAAGCCAAGACAAAATAAACAGTCCGCCCAAGGCAACCCTCGGGTTGGAGAGGCAGTCACGACTCGCCCTAGGCCAAGCCCAGGCAGCCACGACTAGCCCGAGGCCATCCTCTCGCGAGACAAGCAGTCACGACTCTCCAGAAGGCAACCCCCAATGGGAGACACAGTCACGACTCACCTGAGACCAAGCCCTGGTTGGACAGTCAGCCACGACTCGCTTGAGGCCATCCTCGTGTGGCATAGGCAGTCACGACTCGCCCGAGGAAAACCCCGGGTGGGAGTAGTCACGACTCGCCCGTGGCCATCCTCAGGCAGGACAGGTAGTCACCACTCGCCCGAGGCCAACCCCCGACGGGATACGTAGTCACGACTCGCTCGAGGCCATTCTCGGGTGGGAGAGGCTGTCAAGAATCGCCCAAGGCCAAGCCCGGGCGGGAGATGCAGTCACGACTCGCCCGAGGCCAACCTCGGGCGGGAGACACAATCATGGCTCGTTCGAGGCCAAGCCCAGGCAGGAGACGCAGTCACGACTCGCTCGAGGCCACCTTTGGGTGTGAGACGCATCATGACTCGCTCGAGGCCATGCCCAGATGGGACAGGCATTCACGAGTCGCCCGAGGCCAAGCCTAGGCGAGAGACGCAATCATGACTTGCCCGAGGCCACTCTCGGGTGGGAGAGGCAGTGACGACTCGCTTGAGGCCAAGCCTACACGGGACAAACAGTCACGACTTGTCCAAGGACACTCTTGGGCAGGAGACACAAGCAC
The DNA here is from genome assembly GCF_902167145.1 of Zea mays. Lineage (NCBI taxonomy): Eukaryota > Viridiplantae > Streptophyta > Magnoliopsida > Poales > Poaceae > Zea > Zea mays. Next base: position 22,826,223 of record NC_050100.1, on the reverse strand, counting down.
GACTCACCGGAGGCCATGCCTAGGTGGGACAAGCAGCCACGACTCTCCCGTGGCCACCCTCGGGCAGGACAAGCATACACGACTCACCCGAGGACAACCTCGGGCGGTACTGGAAGTAACGACTCGCCCGAGGCAACCCCGGGCGAGAAAGACAGCAATGATTCGCCCGAGGGCAACCCTGGGTGGGAGAGGCAGTCACGATTCACTCGAGGCCATCCTCGGGGGGAGAGGCAGTCACGACTCGCCCAAGGCCGTCCTTGGGTGGGAGAGGCAGTCATGACTCACCCGAGGCCACCCTCAGGCGGGAGAGACAATCACTACTCGTCCGAGGCCAAGCTTGAGCGGGACAGGCAGCCACGACTCGTCCAAGGCCAACCCCCAGCGGGAGACACAATCACGACTGAACCGAGGCCAAGCCCTGGCTAGACAGTCAGTCACGACTCGCCTGAGGCCACCCTCGGGTGGGACAAGCAGTCATGACTCAGCTCGCCCGAGGGCAACCCCGGGCGGGAGACGTAGTCACGACTCGCCCGTGGCCATCCTCAGGTGGATAGGCAGTCACAACTCGCCTGAGGCCATCCGCGGGCGGGACATGCTGTAATGACTCGCCCGAGGCCATCCGCGGACGGGATAGACAGTCACGACTGGCCCGAGGCCAACCTCCGGCAACACAGGCAGTCACGACTCGCCCGTGGCTATCCTCCCGTGGGATACGCAGTCATGACTCGCTCGAGACCACTCTCGGGCGGGAGAGGCTGTCAAGAATCACCCAAGGACAAGCCCGGCGGGAAACGCAGTCATGACTCGCCCGAGGCCACCCTCGAGCGGGAGACATAATCACGACTCGTCTGAGGCCAAGCCCGGGCGGGATAGGCAGTCACAACTCATCCAAGGCCAAGCCCGGGCAGCAGACGCAGTCACGACTCATTCGAGGCCAAGCCCGGGTAGCAGACGTAGTCACGACTCGCCTAAGGCCACTTTGGCAGAACTGTCCGCACCCGGCCTCCTCCACCTCTTCTCGCCTCTTGCTCTAACAGCACCATGTTCCACATGTCGCGACCTCCATCCACCTAACGCCCTCCAATCTGCCTCCTGATGCAATTCGCGGTCCCACACACCCGACCCCCCCCCCCCCGAGCCTGCCTCCCAATGTCACCTCCCTCGCATGTCGACCCGATGCGTGATGTTTGGTTGATAACATCACTAAACAATAATCTATACATACAAAAGTGTCACCCTGCTGGTTGATTACCTCACTAAACAATGACATATGCCTGCATAAGTATTACCCGTTGCAACGCACGGGCATATACCTAGTATACACTAGAAAGGTCCAATTATGTGTGCAGTTAGAGAAATTTGATGTTGTACGGTTGAGTAGGAGAGAGTGAACTCTATAAATGTCGTTTCTCTTAAATGTCGTTTATCTTGTACAAGAGAAACGACATTTATAGAGTTCACTCTCTCCTACTCGACCGTACAACACACACTTTCTATCAATACCTAGTTGGATGGAAATAAAATATAGTTGAAAAGAAATGATATAATATGTAATAGTTGATATATAGGGTTCTCGTATTGAAAGTCGCCTAGAGGGGGGGGGGTGAATAGGGCGAAACTGAAATTCTCAAAATAATCACAACTACAAGCCGGGTTAGCGTTAGAAATATAATCGAGTCCGCGAGAGAGAGGGTGCAAAACAAATCGCAAGCGAATAAGGAGTGTGACACACGGATTTGTTTTACCGAGGTTCGGTTCTCGCAAACATACTCCCCGTTGAGGTGGTCACAAAGACCGGGTCTCTTTCAACCCTTTCCCTCTCTCAAACGGTCCCTCGGACCGAGTGAGCTTCTTCTTCTCAATCAAACGGGAACAAACTTCCCCGCAAGGACCACCACACAATTGGTGTCTCTTGCCTTGATTACAATTGAGTTGTTTGCAAGAAAGAATGAAAGAAAGCACGATTGCAAAAGCCAAGCGACAAGAGCGACAAATAACACACGGATCTTTCTCTCTCTCAAGTTACTAATCACTAATGATCACTTGTCTCAACTTTGGAACTTGGAGAGATTGGAGGCTTTGAATGTGTCTTGGAATGGATTGCTAGCTCTTGTATTGAATGTTGAAGATTAGAATGCTTGGGTGAAGTGAATGGAGGTGGTTGGGGTTGTATTTATAGCCACCAACCACTTCCTAGCCGTTGCTCCATTTTGCCGACCGCGGACGGTCCGCCCCTGTAGATCAACGGCTGAAAATGCAACAGTCAGCAGTAACGGCTATATCAACGGCTATATTGCATTTAATGTGTCGTCAGATGTCAGATAAAGCCAGTCGCGGACGGTCCGGTCATGCGTCCCGGACGGTCCGCAAGGACGCTATAATTCATTTTTCCGAACCCGTCACCTTCGGGTTTTTCGGTTCCTCTCCTACCGGACGGTCCGCGCCTGAGGCCGGACGGTCCGCGCAAGGTCTCGGACGGTCCTTGCTTTTCCTCCGGACGGTCCGTAGTGTAGACTTGTATTTTTGCATTGGTTCTGTCCGAGGATCATCCTGGTGTGGCGGACGGTCCGCCGCAAGGGCCCGGACGGTCCATGCTTGGCCTGTTTTTTCCAAAAAGCTTCTCCTGTCCGGAATAATCTACGGTATTCCGGACAGTCGATTTAGTATAGTTGTAGATGAACCTTTGGCACCTGTAGAATATATAATTTAGAGCAAACTAGTTAGTCCAATTATTTGTGTTGGGCAATTCAACCACCAAAATTAATTAGGAACTAGGTGTAAGCCTAATTCCCTTTCAATCTCCCCCTTTTTGGTGATTGATGCCAACACAAACCAAAGCAAATGTAGAAGTGCATAATTGAACTAGTTTGCATAATGTAAGTGCAAAGGTTACTTGGAATTGAGCCAATATAAATACTTATAAGATATGCATGGATTGTTTGTTTTATTTTTAACATTTTGGACCACGCTTGCACCACATGTTTTATTTTTGCAAATTCTTTTGTAAATTCTTTTCAAAGTCCTTTTGCAAATAGTCAAAGGTAAATGAATAAGATTTTGCGAAGCATTTTCAAGATTTAAAATTTTCTCCCCCTGTTTCAAATGCTCCCCCTGTTTCAAATGCTTTTCCTTTGACTAAACAAAACTCCCCCTTAATGAAATTCTCCTCTTAGTGTTGAAGAGGGTTTTGATATATCAATTTTGAAATGCTACTTTCTCCTCCTTTTGAACACAATAAGATACCAATTTGAAATTTCCAATGGAAAATCATTTTAAAATTAGGTGGTGGTGCGGTCCTTTTGCTTTGGGCTCATGCTCTCTCACCCTTTGGCATAAATCGCCAAAAACGGAATCATTAGAGCCCTTTCATGACTACTTTCTCCCCTTTGGCAAATAAAATACGAGTGAAGATTATACCAAAGACTTAGGCTCTCTCCCCCAAAGATGGAGAGTTGCCCAGAGTGGCGGCGAAGGATGAGTTACGGAGTGGAAGCCTTTGTCTTCGCCGAAGACTCCAATTCCCTTTCAATATACCTATGACTTGGTTTGAAATAAACTTGAAAACACATTAGTCATAGCATATGAAAGAGACATGATCAAAGGTATATGAATGAGCTATGTGTGCAAATCAACAAAAGAAGTTCCTAGAATCAAGAATATTTAGCTCATGCCTAAGTTTGTTAAAAGTTTGTTCATCCAATGGCTTGGTAAAGATATCGGCTAATTGATCTTTAGTGTTAATATATGAAATCTTGATATCTCCCTTTTGTTGGTGATCTCTTAAGAAATGATACCGAATGGCTATGTGTTTAGTGCGGCTATGCTCAACGGGATTATCCGCCATGCGGATTGCACTCTCATTATCACATAGAAGAGGAACTTTGGTTAATTTGTAACCATAGTCCCTAAGGGTTTGCCTCATCCAAAGTAGTTGCGCGCAATAATGTCCTGCGGCAATGTACTCGGCTTCGGCGGTAGAAAGAGCTACGGAATTTTGCTTCTTTGAAGCCCAAGACACCAAGGATCTTCCCAAGAACTGGCAAGTCCCTGATGTGCTCTTCCTATTAATTTTACACCCCGCCCAATCGGCATCCGAATAACCAATCAAATCAAATGTGGATCCCCTAGGATACCAAAGCCCAAACTTAGGAGTATAAACTAAATATCTCAAGATTCGTTTTACGGCCTTAAGGTGAAGCCCAAGACACCAAGGATCTTCCCAAGAACTGGCAAGTCCCTGATGTGCTCTTCCTATTAATTTTACACCCCGCCCAATCGGCATCCGAATAACCAATCAAATCAAATGTGGATCCCCTAGGATACCAAAGCCCAAACTTAGGAGTATAAACTAAATATCTCAAGATTCGTTTTACGGCCTTAAGGTGAGCTTCCTTAGGGTCGGCTTGGAATCTTGCACACATGCATACAGAAAGCATAATATCCGGTCGAGATGCACATAAATAGAGTAAAGAGCCTATCATCGACCGGTATACCTTTTGATCGACGGATTTACCTCCTTCGTCGAGGTCGAGATGCCCATTGGTTCCCATGGGTGTCTTGATGGGTTTGGCATCCTTCATCCCAAACTTGCTTAGGATATCTTGAGTATACTTCGTTTGGCTTAAGAAGGTGCCCTCTTGGAGTTGCTTCACTTGAAATCCTAAGAAATACTTCAACTCCCCCATCATAGACATCTCGAATTTTTGTGTCATGATCCTACTAAACTCGTCACATGTAGATTCGTTAGTAGACCCAAATATGATATCATCAACATAAATTTGGCATACAAACAAATCATTTTCAAGAGTTTTAGTGAATAAAGTAGGATCGGCCTTTCCGACTTTGAAGCCATTATTTATAAGGAAATCTCTAAGGCATTCATACCATGCTCTTGGGGCTTGCTTGAGCCCATAAAGCGCCTTAGAGAGTTTATAAACATGGTTAGGGTACTCACTATCTTCAAAGCCGGGAGGTTGCTCAACATAGACCTCTTCCTTGATTGGTCCGTTGAGGAAGGCACTTTTCACGTCCATTTGATAAAGCTTGAAGCCATGGTAAGTAGCATAGGCTAATAATATACGAATTGACTCAAGCCTAGCTACGGGTGCATAGGTTTCACCGAAATCCAAACCTTCGACTTGGGAGTATCCCTTGGCCACAAGTCGGGTTTTGTTCCTTGTCACCACACCATGCTCATCTTGCTTGTTGCAGAACACCCATTTGGTTCCTACAACATTTTGGTTAGGACGTGGAACTAAATGCCATACCTCATTCCTAGTGAAGTTGTTGAGCTCCTCTTGCATCGCCACTACCCAATCCGAATCTTGAAGTGCTTCCTCTACCCTGTGTGGCTCAATAGAGGAAACAAAAGAGTAATGCTCACAGAAATGTGCAACACGAGATCTAGTGGTTACCCCCTTATGAATGTCGCCGGAGATGGTGTCGACGGGGTGATCTCGTTGGATTGCTTGGTGGACTCTTGGGTGTGGCGCTCTTGGTTCCTCATCCTCCTTATCTTGCTCATTTGCATCTCCCCCTTGATCATTGCCGTCATCTTGAGGTGGCTCATTTGCTTGATCTTCTCCTTCATCAACTTGAGCTTCATCCTCATTTTGAGTTGGTGGAGATGCTTGCGTGGAGGAGGATGGTTGATCTTGTGCATTTGGAGGCTCTTCGGATTCCTTAGGACACACATCCCCAATGGACATGTTCCTTAGTGCGATGCACGGAGCCTCTTCATCACCTATCTCATCAAGATCAACTTGCTCTACTTGAGAGCCGTTAGTCTCATCAAACACAACATCACAAGAAACTTCAACTTGTCCAGAGGACTTGTTAAAGACTCTATATGCCCTTGTGTTTGAATCATATCCTAGTAAAAAGCCTTCTACAGTCTTAGGAGCAAATTTAGATTTTCTACCTCTTTTAACAAGTATAAAGCATTTGCTACCAAAGACTTTAAAATATGAAATATTGGGCTTTTTACCGGTTAGGAGTTCGTATGATGTCTTCTTGAGGATTCGGTGTAGATATAACCGGTTGATGGCGTAGCAGGCGGTGTTGACCGCCTCGGCCCAAAACCGATCCGAAGTCTTGTACTCATCAAGCATGGTTCTTGCCATGTCCAATAGAGTTCTATTCTTCCTCTCCACTACACCATTTTGTTGTGGCGTGTAGGGAGAAGAGAACTCATGCTTGATGCCCTCCTCCTCAAGGAAGCCTTCAATTTGAGAGTTCTTGAACTCCGTCCCGTTGTCGCTTCTAATTTTCTTGATCCTTAAGCCGAACTCGTTTTGAGCCCGTCTCAAGAATCCCTTTAAGGTTTCTTGGGTGTGAGATTTTTCCTACAAAAAGAACACCCAAGTGAAGCGAGAATAATCATCCACAATAACTAGACAGTACTTACTCCCGCCGATGCTTATGTAAGCTATCGGGCCGAATAGGTTCATGTGTAGGAGTTCCAGTGGCCTGTCAGTCGTCATGATGTTCTTATGTGGATGGTGGGCACCAACTTGCTTCCCTGCTTGGCATGCGCTACAAATCCTGTCTTTCTCAAAATGAACATTTGTTAATCCTAAAATGTGCTCTCCCTTTAGAAGCTTGTGAAGATTCTTCATTCCAACATGGGCTAGTCGGCGGTGCCAGAGCCAACCCATGTTAGTCTTAGCAATTAAGCAAGTGTCGAGTTCAGCTCTATCAAAATCTACCAAGTATAGCTGACCCTCTAACACTCCCTTAAATGCTATTGAATCATCACTTCTTCTAAAGACAGTGACACCTACATCAGTGAATAGACAGTTGTAGCCCATTTTGCATAATTGAGAGACGGAAAGCAAATTGTAATCTAATGAATCTACAAGAAAAACATTGGAAATAGAATGGTCAGGGGATATAGCAATTTTACCCAATCCTTTGACCAAACCTTGATTTCCATCCCCAAATGTGATAGCTCTTTGGGGATCTTGGTTTTTCTCGTAGGAGGAGAACATCTTTTTCTCCCCTGTCATGTGGTTTGTGCACCCGCTGTCGATTATCCAACTTGAGCCCCCGGATGCATAAACCTACAAAACAAGTTTAGTTCTTCACTTTAGGTACCCAAATGGTTTTGGGTCCTTTGGCATTAGATACAAGAACTTTGGGTACCCAAACACAAGTTTTTGATCCCTTGTGTTTGCCCCCAACATACTTGGCAACTACCTTGCCAGATTTATTAGTTAAAACATAAGATGCATCAAAAGTTTTAAATGAAATGCTATGTTCATTTGATGCACTAGGAGTTTTCTTCTTAGGCAACTTAGCACGGGTTGGTTGCCTAGAACTAGATGTCTCACCCTTATACATAAAAGCATGATTAGGGCCAGAGTGAGACTTCCTAGAATGAATTCTCCTAATTTTGCTCTCAGGATAACCGACAGGGTACAAAATGTAACCCTCGTTATTCTGAGGCATGGGGGCCTTGCCCTTAACAAAGTTAGACAATTTCTTAGGAGGGGCATCCTTAATGCCAGGGCGTCTCCCACTATAGAGCATGCTTCTAGCAAATTTAAAATTTTCATTTTCTAAGTCATGCTCGGCAATTTTAGCATCTAATTTTGCTATATGATCATTTTGTTGTTTAATTAAAGCCATGTGATTATGAATAGTATTAATATCAACATCTCTACATCTAGTGCAAATAGAAGTGTGCTCAACAGTAGATGTAGAGGGTTTGCAAGATTTTAATTCTACAACCTTAGCATGCAATATTTCATTGTTACTTCTAAGGTCGGAAATGGTAGCATTGCAAACATCAAAATCTTTAGCCTTAGCAAGCAATTTATCATTTTCATCTCTAAGGCTAGCAAGAGAAATGTTCAATTCTTCAATCTTAGCAAGCAAATCATCATTATCATTTTTAAGATTGGGAGTTGAAACGTTACAAGAAATAGAATCAACCTTAGCTAACAAATTAGCATTCTCATTTCTAAGGTTGTCTACGGTCTCATGGCAAGTGCTTAGCTCACTAGATAATCTTTCACATTTTTCAACTTCTAGAGCATAAACATTTTTGACTTTAACATGCTTTTTGTTTTCCTTGATTAGGAAGTCCTCTTGGGAGTCCAAGAGATCATCCTTCTCATGGATGGCACTAATTAATTCATTTAATTTCTCTTTTTGTTGCATGTTTAAGTTGGCAAAAAGGGTACGCAAATTATCTTCCTCATCACTAGCATTATCATCGCTAGAGGATTCATATCTAGTGGAGGATTTAGATTTAACCTTTTTCTTTTTGTCGTCCTTTTCCATAAGGCACTTGTAGCCGATGTTGGGGAAGAGGAGTCCCTTGGTGACGACGATGTTGGCGGCGTCCTCGTCGGAGGAGGAGTCGCTAGAGCTTTCGTCGGAGTCCCACTCGCGACAAACATGGGCATCGCCGCCCTTCTTCTTGTAGTACCTTTTCTTCTCCTTTCTTCTCCCCTTCTTGTCGTCGCCCCTGTCACTATCACTAGATAATGGGCATTTTGCGATAAAATGACCGGGCTTACCACATTTGTAGCATACTTTCTTGGAGCGGGGCTTGTAATCTTTCCATCTCCTTTGCTTGAGGATTTGGCGGAAGCTCTTGATGACGAGCGCCATTTCCTCGTTGTCGAGCTTTGAGGCGTCGATTGGTTGTCTACTTGGTGTAGACTCCTCCTTCTTCTCCTCCGTCGCCTTAAATGCCACCAGTTGTGCTTCGGACGTGGAGGGATCATCTAGCTCGTTGATTTTCTTTGAGCCCTTGATCATATACTCAAAGCTCACAAAATTCCCGATTACTTCCTCGGGAGTCATTAGTGTGTATCTAGGATTACCACGAATCAATTGAACTTGAGTAGGGTTAAGGAAAATAAGTGATCTAAGAATAACCTTAACCATCTCGTGGTCATCCCACTTTTTGCTCCCGAGGTTGCGCACTTGGTTCACCAAGGTTTTGAGCCGGTTGTACATGTCTTGTGGCTCTTCCCCTTTGCGAAGCCGGAAGCGACCGAGCTCCCCCTCGATCGTTTCCCGCTTGGTGATCTTGGTTAGCTCATCTCCCTCGTGCGCGGTCTTGAGCACGTCCCAAACTTCCTTGGCGCTTTTTAATCCTTGCACCTTGTTGTACTCCTCTCTACTTAGAGAAGCGAGGAGTATGGTTGTGGCTTGGGAGTTGAAGTGCTCGATTTGGGCCACCTCATCCTCATCATAGTCCTCATCCCCTACGGATGGTACCTGTGCTCCAAACTCAACAACATTCCATATACTTTTGTGGAGTGAGGTTAGATGAAATTTCATTAAATCACTCCACCTAGCATAATCTTCACCGTCAAAGGTTGGCGGTTTGCCTAATGAAACAGAAAGTAATGGAGTATGTCTAGAAGTACGAGGATAATGTAAGGGGATCTTACTAAACTTCTTACGCTCATGGCGCTTAGAAGTTATGGAGGGCGCGTCGGAGCCGGAGGTAGAAGGTGATGAAGTGTCGGTCTCGTAGTAGACCAACTTCCTCATCTCCTTTATTTTGTCGCCACTCCGATGCGACTTGTGAGAAGAAGTCTCCTTCTCCTTCTTCTTTTCCTTCTTCTTCTCCTTGTTGCGGGACTCTCCCGATAGAGCTTTCTCGTTGCTTGTAGTGGGCTTTTTGCCGGTCTCCATCTCCCTCTTGGCGAGTTCTCCCGACATCACTTCGAGCGGTTAGGCTCTAATGAAGTACCGGGCTTTGATACCAATTGAAAGTCGCCTAGAGGGGGGGGGGGGGTGAATAGGGCGAAACTGAAATTCTCAAAATAATCACAACTACAAGCCGGGTTAGCGTTAGAAATATAATCGAGTCCGCGAGAAAGAGGGTGCAAAACAAATCACAAGCGAATAAGGAGTGTGACACACGGATTTGTTTTACCGAGGTTCGGTTCTCGCAAACCTACTCCCCGTTGAGGTGGTCACAAAGACCGGGTCTCTTTCAACCCTTTCCCTCTCTCAAACGGTCCCTCGGACCGAGTGAGCTTCTTCTTCTCAATCAAACGGGAACAAACTTCCCCGCAAGGACCACCACACAATTGGTGTCTCTTGCCTTGGTTACAATTGAGTTGTTTGCAAGAAAGAATGAAAGAAAGCACGATTGCAAAAGCCAAGCGACAAGAGCGACAAATAACACATGGATCTTTCTCTCTCAAATTACTAATCACTAATTATCACTTGTCTCAACTTTGGAACTTGGAGAGATTGGAGGCTTTGAATGTGTCTTGGAATGGATTGCTAGCTCTTGTATTGAATGTTGAAGATTGGAATGCTTGGGTGAAGTGAATGGAGGTGGTTGGGGTTGTATTTATAGCCACCAACCACTTCCTAGCCGTTGCTCCATTCTGCCGACCGCGGACGGTCCGCCCGCCTGGTCCGGACGGTCCGCCCCTGTAGATCAACGGCTGAAAATGCAACGGTCAGCAGTAACGGCTATATCAACGGCTATATTGCATTTAATGCGTCGTCAGATGTCAGATAAAGCCAGTCGCGGACGGTCCGGTCGTGCACCCCGGACGGTCCGCAAGGACGCTATAATTCATTTTTCCGAACCCGTCACCTTCGGGTTTTTTGGTTCCTCTCCTACCGGACGGTCCGCGCAAGGTCTCGGACGGTCCTTGCTTTTCCTCCGGACGGTCCGTAGTGTAGACTTGTATTTTTGCATTGGTTCTGTCCGAGGATCATCCTGGTGTGGCGGACGGTCCGCCGCAAGGGCCCGAACGGTCCGCGCTTGGCATGTTTTTCCAAAAAGCTTCTCCTGTCCGGAATAATCTACGGTATTCCGGACAGTCGATTTAGTATAGTTGTAGATGAACCTTTGGCACCTGTAGAATATATAATCTAGAGCAAACTAGTTAGTCCAATTATTTGTGTTGGACAATTCAACCACCAAAATTAATTAGGAACTAGGTGTAAGCCTAATTCCCTTTCACGTATAAAAAGTAAATATGAATGTAAAGTATTATGTTATAGAGTAAAGAATTTTAATGACATAGACATAATATATCTTTTAGGATGGCAGAACCGGCGGGTAGCTTGATAGGCCTCCGACGAGTAGTAGTGTATCTAGGATTTTATTTAGGTGTATGTTGTTAAAAAAAATTCTTGTATAACTCAATGAATATATTTTATAATTTTACAATGTAAGTTTTCTGACGGTTTTAGACGCTAAGGAACATAAATGTCTCGGATATATCATTTTCACCAACTTCAAAGAAAATATCCATATCAATAAAAATGATTAGACAATCATCAAAACACAAGCTTCTATCTTATTTTTTTTAATTTGGGTTTTACTAAAACAATTGTAGAAAATACTCATTAAAAGTAGTAGTATCAATAGGTGCATTTTCTCTGAAAAAAGAGATACAATATCGATATGGCATCCAAGACTGAGTTGAGGGTGTCAGGTTCACTATCATGTTGTCAATGCTTCAGGTCATCAAACGCTGTGTTCTATCTCTCTCTTCCTAATTCTCGCCCTCTAACTCCAGTCGAGTACGTAGATTGAATTAGAAAAGGCTATAAAACATTTTCTCTCTTGTTCTCTTCCTCTAAAGTCTAAATCCAATCGAGTAGACTGGATTTAAAAGCTAGAAAGAAAGTATCATGGTGTATGTATAAATAGTACCGTATTGGACGTCTAGACTTACTAGCTTTGTCATGTGGACAGTGAGCCACATCTACACGTTATGTGAGCCTCACATATATGATATATATATAAAGTTCTGACCTTCCAATAACTAGAGGAAGCCTATGCCAAACGGTGCCATCTGGTTGAGCCAGACCAGGCCATAGCGTCTATAAAAGCAGCCTAGACCTCTAGGAATTAGGGTTACGATACCTGACGGCGGCTGCAACTGCTTGAGGCGCGAGCGGCGACGTGAGGCACGAGCGGTGGCTCGAGGAGACGTCGGCGAGCGGTGGCCCGAGGCGACGTCGGCGAGCGGCGCCCCGAGACGCGAGCGTCGCGGCGGCCGTGACTGCACGAGGCACGAACGGAGGCGTGAGCGTCTACGGCGGCAACCGTCCGATGCCGAGCAGCGATGGTGGCGGTGACCGCCCGCGGCATCACCCGAAGACGATGATCTCCTCCGGTCCAGCGCATCTCGGACGCCCTTTAACGAAGACCACCTCCGATCTGGTGGCTTCAGAGGCGTTTGCCGATCCGAAGTCCTTAGGCTCGTCCTCCAGCGACGTCATCCCACCAATCTATGTTTATGCCTTCCATGATTATGTTTTATGCATACTACTTACACTATTTATACATTCTATTGAGGATTTTTATTATGATGAATACGACATCTCTCACGTGGCTTCAGTTTTTTAAGGTAACCACCTGGATTCACACATATTTGTTATGGGGATGTCAAACGTGATATCACGCTGACCATTGTAATAACATTGCGGTTTTTATACTTATCACTATCAATATTTATGCTTAAAATTAAGGATGTTTATGCTCAAACATGTGGATGCGCCCAATAATGTTCCGCATGCATATTTTTCGCATGCACAGTAAAAAAGGAATCCCTTAATTTATGGTGTTCATAACTTCCATTAAAATCAAATCCCTTAATGAACTTTCCTAATCAACTCTCCTAATCAACCCACCTAATCAAATCCCTTGATTTATGGTGGTCACATGGGCGTGGGAGCTATTGGTTGAGAGTGAATCAACATTTATGTTGTTATCTATCACTATCTATGATCCAACTTGAGAATTTTTATGATAAGTAATATAAGGCATTAGAGTTACCAACGCCTCTCACTTTGGTTCGGTATTAACGATCATAATTGAGGGTTTTTACGCTCAAAATTGAGGGTTTTTACGCTCGAACATGTAGATGCGTTCATCAATGAACCGCATGTTAGATTTTTACGCAGTGTACCAAGTTGCATACATACCTACATCGTATAGCATAATTAGTATCAGTTTATATCATAAACTGGTTATAATGAGTCTAGTTGCATGACTGTTGGAGTGATCCTATATTTATGAAATCATTCAATTTTTACGCGCATGCAGTGAAAACAAAAATATCTTCCAAAATTTTCGCACATGCAATGGAAACTCCTACAATCTGCCGTAATTATTGGATCTACCTTAAAAATAGGATCTGCATGCATGCGCCTATTTTAGTTCTATCATCAGCAATCTAAGAGAAATTTTAGATAATGTTTCCTACCCCGAACTTTTCTTGTCTTTCCCGAAATTTTAGATAATGTGCACATGGTCCAGTGACTGGGCAAGGTTTTATGCTATCTCTAGAACTATTTACACTATTTCCGTGAAGTCGTTATGCTATTTGCCCAAAAAAGCATAACTGCAATTTATGGCGTGTGTCCCATGCGGGGGGTTGGGATGTTGGACCGGGGGTTTGACTGACGTGCGGGGGAGAGGTTTGACCTGGTGCACATAGACGTGGGATGTGGGTTGGCGCGCCGGTGCGGTCCAACTAGGTCGCAGGGGTGGTGGGCCAGTGCTTTCTCTACCATTTAGAAGCATAGGGCTTCCAATATACCTTATATATATGGCAGATCTATTAATCACCCTAGATGATGGACCCAACGGTCCATCACCTAGACCACCCTCGCGTGCGCGGCTTCGCGTGGCTCCATCCCCTACACCCGCCCAGCAAGTCGACCGAGCCATCTTGCCCAGCCTGCCGGCCGAGCCGTCCCCGCGCAAGAGTCGAGCCGAGCCATCTCGCCTAAAATGACTTAATGTTTCTGAATGACGTAATGTAGCCTAAATGACTTAAATGTTATTTAGACTTTAGAATGACTTAAAGTTACATTGAATGACTTAGGTAGTATTTGGTTGAAGAGCTAAGTAGAACGGGGCCGTTCTGTCCCAGTTTAGTTGCTGTTTGGTTACAAAGTAACTAGAACGGAATGGCTCCAATTAGAGAATATTCTTCTCAGATCCGGAACCATTCCGCTCCAAAAAATCAACCGGACGGAGCCGCTCCGTTCCCATCCCGCTCTCACAGTCACGCTCTGTTCCGTTCACTCTGCAACCAAACAAAAAATAGAGTCGCTCCGTTCCAGATTACCAAACACAGAACAAAGCGACTCCGTTCTAGAATCAGGGATGGAACGGCTCTGTTCTACTTGACTCCTCAACCAAACACTACCTTAAATGCTTTTTACACTAGAATGACTGAAATGACTGAACCAGTAACATAAGAAATGTTGAGAAAATCTAGAAAATATGGCTGAAACAATAATAATTTAATGTTTTCTGAGAAATGACTTAATATTTAAGTTGCTTAGACTTTGGAATGACTTGAAGTTAACTAAAATGACTTAATTCTTGTTTGGACGATAGAATGACTTAATGTTTTCTAGAATGACTGAACTAATCTCTACTACTTATTAAGACAGTAAGAAGTAGGCTGTCATTCCGTGTTCTACCATTCCCATTCCCCCTCCCCGCAAAGCCCATTCCCATTCCCGGTGTTCTGTCATTCCCATTCCCCCTCCCCGCAAAGCTCATTCCCATTCCTGGCTGTCACTGTCTTTCTCATTCCCCCCTCCCCGCAAATCCCATTCACATTCCCACGTGCATCCCACGCCTAGCTAAAATTAAATTAAAAAAACACAAATGTAGCCTCAATGGGATTTGAACCTGCGACCTCTCAAGCAAATGTGCTCGTAGCTACCACTACACCACATGTGTGTTTATGTCAATATCTGTTACAATAAAAATATCTACTACATCTCTCTCAAAGCCTACCTGCTACTTTTGCACAATGTGTAGTAGTAGATAATTATCAACGAGATTCCTGAATTATATTTTTGGATGGAGGGAGTAGTATTTAGATAAAGAGCCTTGCATGCAATTTCTTTTTTTTTGAATAATATTTTCAACTTAAATAAATTCTTTTTTATATGTGTGACATTTATTCTCCGTAATATTTTTTCCATGGATTTGACTTGTGAGTCATTTTCATAAACCAACGCTAAATATGAATCCATGTTTCTTACTTGGAAACCCTGAACAAACACCACTGGCAGCAGGCACTCGCGTTGGCATCGCTCATCGACTACGAGAAGAAGCTTGGCGACTGCCAGTTTGACCTCTGGAAGCAGTACTACGTGGCCACATGCGTCGCTGTGTTCGGCAAGCTCCTCCGCAGCCACCGCTTGGACGCGGTCCAGAGCGGCTGCACCGAGTTGTCCATCTCAAACAGGGGGACCTCATGGTCGTCACCAATGCTGGTGACTCTTGGGTTGTTCTGGGCACCGCATCCGACAACGGTGCCGTCACACCGTCCAACTCATCATCACCTGAAGCTCAACCTGCCACGTAAGTCACTACTGACCGGCCATGAGTTCTTGTGCGCTGGGACGACGGTGGTTGCTGACATTGTGTGAGTGTCCTCGAACAAGATGTATGTAGAGGAGTAGCACATCCGGTGGTGCAACAGCTAGGTGTATTACCTCGCTGATGAGCCCGGGGTGCACTTCGTTTGGCAGCCCAACCAAGAGTCATCGATACTCGTCATGTCGTGCGCGTTCGACGACTACTATATCAAGGACTATGACGTCATCTTGGCGCCAGAGGTGACGCAGAGGAGGACCGACAGCAATGACCACTCGTCATCGTCGGGGTAGCTTTTGTGCCGACCTGCCTTTAATTCTCTTCGCAAACACATACACTTGCTTTTTTTGTTTAAGCAAGCGTGTATGGTGGTGCCTACCTGATGACTGATAATGTACGAGGGAACTTCTACCGGTAGGTGTGGCACGTGCTCTTCAATGATGAGACCATGCAAATCGTGGCATATATCGAAGTCTGCATGATACTGATGGTTGTAATGTAGTAGTGAAACAACTAAATTAAAATAACAAAATTTATGTATGGCTAGGATTACAAATGGATTATGAAACATTTTCTTATAACAATATAGACACATTTTGTATATAAGTTATTATGTTATTATATGTCCCCGTTGCAACCCACGGGTACTCACCTAGTAACATAAGAAATGTCTAAGAAAATCCCAAAATTTGCTGAAAACACTAAATAACTTAATGTTTTCTAAAAATGGTTTAATGTTTACTTAGATTGACTTAATGTTGATTTGAATGACTTAATGTTGATTTGAATGACTTAATGTGGCTAGGAAATGAGCCGCGCGGGGGGGGGGGGGGGGGGGGAGCCATACGGTGGCGCGAGCCATGCGGGGGCTGAGTCACGCGGGGTCAAAGTCACATGAGGGGCGGAGTCACGTGGGAGGGGGCACGCAGGCACGCACGCTAGGTCATCCAGGTGATGGGTCGTTTGGTCCAACACCTTAGGTGATGAATAGTGTGTTTATACATATATAGGATATGACGTAGCATATACGACATACTCCATGCTCCACCGCCGTCTTCGACTACCCTAAAATTTGGTCTAAAAATGAACTCGTTGAGACCCAAAGAAACAAATATGTACAACTTGCAACCTAATTTGATGAATGAAATGCACTATGATGCATTTTGGTTATTTCCTATTCATGTATTGAATTGATAAAAAATATAACATTTGATATCGAATTATACAAGGTATTATATAGGGTCGGGCTCAGACAGGGAACTGATCCCATCGAGCTAGGTCGGCCCAACCCGTTTAAAGGCTTAGCCCACTAGGCCAGCTTTTTGTACTAAATCGTGCTTATCGGCCCATTTTCCACTCTAGTTTTTCCATGCTTACTGGGTCAACCCGACC
This sequence comes from Zea mays, assembly GCF_902167145.1. Lineage (NCBI taxonomy): Eukaryota > Viridiplantae > Streptophyta > Magnoliopsida > Poales > Poaceae > Zea > Zea mays. The sequence goes on along the minus strand of NC_050100.1, from coordinate 22,809,482 downwards.
CGTTTAGGTCCACTGTAGGCCAGACCCGTGCAGGTAAACGAACCCGTGGGCTTGGAAGTCCCGGCCCCGTTTCCTAACCGTACCTGGTGGGCTGGGCCCAAACCGAGCCAGGCTTCGTCGGGACGTGTTGGGCTAGCCGGGTCGGGCCGGGCGTGCTTGATGTAAAGAATTAGGTTGTAGTTGCCCAAGCTATTTTATATTGGCTATTGTCATCAGATAGCAAACAAAAATTAACAAGACTAATTTGTATCCACTACCGGACTCGTCTTTTTGTCGAGTGTCCCAAGCACTCGACAAAGGTCCTTTTACACTCGTCAAAGCCTACAAACATTTTATCAGCAAAGTTTTCTTTGTCGAGTGCCTTTTTCGGCACTCGGTAAAGACTTTGTCGAGTGTCAAAAAACACTCAGCAAATTAAGAATCTAAATTACGTTTTTCTTCCCCACATATTATAACAAAGCGAGAGTAAAGTGATTATTTGAGGTACTAAATTAATTCAAATGAAAATTTTGGTAACTACAAAGTCGCATAACTCTTCGAGACCTACAACTCACATTTAAGTAGTTTTTTCATCCAAGATCGTTTACAAATTTTTGAATTTTAAATATGAAAACTTCAAACATATTTTTATATTATAAAACTATTTCAAATCAAAAATGTCAACTATAGAGTTACATAACTTTTCGAGACCTACAACTTTCATTTTGGTGGTTTTTCCATTCGAGAAAAATTCGAATTTTGAATTCAAATATAGTTTTGCATGACCAGATGATTTCAAATCAAAATTTTGTCAACTACAAAGTTTCATAACTTTTTAAGACCTACAAGTATCATTTTGGTGGGTTTTTCCATCCGATATCGTTTCACAAATTTAAATTTTAAATTTTTTAATTCAGACATAGTTTCTATTGACAAGATGACCTCAAATAAAGAAGTTGTGAACTACAAAACTATATAACTTCTTAAGATCTAAAAAGTTTATTTTGATTATTTGCTTATTTATTCATTCAATATGGTGGTTCTAACATTATTCACAAATCTTATACATCTCTCTTGTAGTTTTATAAACTATAAGAGAGGTATATTAGTTTTGTGAACAAATTTACTTTAACTTTGTCATATAAAAATGACCAAAATAAATATTGTGCATCTTGATGAGTTATACAACTTTGTAGTTGAATACATTTTTATTTGAATTAATTTACTGTTTCAAATTTTGATTTAAAAAAATATCTTTTCCTAGTGTCAAATAAACACTCGGCAAAGAAGCTCTTTACTTTGACTGTCTCCAGCAACGTCCTCTATATATATCCTCTATCTCCGTCCTTTACAGTCTTCTCTAAAAGATTTTATCTCCTATATCTACTTCCTCTATATGTAAATACCTATATTAAAGACATTTTTTAATTTTTAATTTTTTTACTTACGTATTTGTCATACTCTTAAATGTATTGTACATATTTTAGTTTTACTAAACCGGTTGTTTAAAGTATTCAAATAGATAGAGAACCGTTTAGAGAAACTCTATATATAGCTAGAGGATCCAGCAGCGTCCTCTAAATTTAGAGGACCGTTTAGAGGACGCTGCTGGAGGGAGTAGAGGACGTCCTAGTCCTCTAAATTTAGGGTACATGACCCTTTAGAGCTCCTTGTTGGAGCTAGTCTTAGTGTCGAAAAAAGGTCTCGGCAAAGAAACTCTTTGTCTAGTATCGGAAAAAAACACTCGGTGAAGAACCACTTTGTCTTGTATCTGAAAAAGCACTCGGCAAAAAATCTTATTGCCGAGTGTCAAAAAAAAACACTCGGCAAATAAATGTTGCCAAGTGTTTTTTTTACAACACTCAACAACGATGATGGCCAAGCGCTTTATTATCGAGACCATATGTACAGTAATAGTACACGGTCATTGTTATATCGGATAACCATCCAAGCGCCCAAGGGAGAGGTGCCCATCATGTCCATGTAGGACCAAATCAATAAGGGCCTCTTCGCTTGTCCAGGAATGGACCAGGATTCGTTCCAGCTCATCAAAATCTATATAAATTAGAGAAGTAATCCGGCTAGGATTCATTCCGGAGCTCCAATCCGTGAAAACCGAACAGGGCCTAAGCCATATCCGTCTTGCCCAAAAAAAATGAGTCATATATGTAGCTTATTATCACCCAACAACCGTGGACGGTGACCAATTTTGTTGTGCTTGGGCAGTTTTTAGTCAAGTCTGTACGCAAAGTTTAGTATATCACCGGCCTGAGCCCCCTCTTTTTTTCCACATGAATGGGGAAAAAAAAAACAATCGCATGTGATCCTGAATTTGCGCTCGCTCTCGTCATCACATGGACAAAATGACCCCAAGTATATTCTAGGACTTAGCCAGCTGGAATTACTAGAATCGATCGGCTTACAAAAGGAATAAATAGGTTTCACACATGATCTAATGCAACACTTCTTGTATCCTATGACTCCCTCTCTGTACTATAGCTTATGTTTTCATTGCACATGCATGTTATCTTTTCAAAAGATTCATACCATGTGATGAAGAGGTACAAAATGCCAATTTTCTTTCGTCTTTAATAACTACTATCGAAACAATCTAAGAAGAGTTAAATGAGCCTATGAACTTGTTAAAGGATGCCGCTTAGGGGATAGATCCTTGAACTTGTTAAGTGGCACACCATAGTGGTTGGTATGGTCCAAAAATGGATCTGCGATACACCGTTTTTACAAGTGTTTATGGATGTGTGGTACATCACTCAACAAGTTCAAGGACTTAGAAATACATTTCTAAAGTCTGTGAACCTAAGTGACATCTCTTAACAAGTTTAGAGATCATCGATGTGTTTAACTCATCTAAGAACATAACCGAAACGAGCAACAAGACTTTGACCTAGGACATATCTCACCCTGGTGAACTCAAACTAAATTATGCAAAGGTTATAGTGTGGAAGGTTTTATGGCAATAAAACAAGTATGTGATGGACTATGAGGCGAAGGCGAAACACTCAAACTAGAGAATAGATGCAAACTAGATGGTATATGTGAATATTTCATTATAATTGGTAGGGACGGGGTTCCCGATCTTCTGCTAGATTCATGACAACTCTTTTAGTAAAATATGACACACCGATCTGGCTTCAAATCAGAATACTTGAACCGTATAATCTTAGCACCATGATTTCTCTTGTAATCAACTGTGTCACTAATCCGGTTGATCTCACAAATAAAGCTAATCCATACCTGCGAAATCATGAACACAAGCAAGACTTAAAAGTGACAACTACATATTTATCATTAAGATCATGAAAGTGGTGTTTCATAATGGATATTGATGACTATTCATTGACAGATTGATCTAAAGAAAAAACCCAAATTATAACGTAGGAAGTGACTATTAATTATATAGTCTAACATGCAGTCAATGACCCTAATTTGCACCCCGCTAATGGCCCTACACATTAGTACATTACATGGCCAATGATCCAAAAGACAGTGACACGACACCCTAATATATTTAGATGCTAGCTTTTTTCGATGATGTGTATTGATTCAAATGGAATTTTGATGTCAAACTAAAGCCATCATATACTTTATGAAATTATCTTTTCATCTACAAGTGGATCATTAAAAATAGACTCCATATGAATTTGGGGTGTCTATTTTATTAGAGGCTGATCCTGGATTTCAAAAAGAACTTAGACTCGGTGTAGATTAGGCTTCCAAATTAACTTGGACGCCCTTGCTGACCTCCAAAGGTAGTGGTCAAGATGGAGGATATTCTTGGATATCTCTATATATTTTAGGCATGCTCCAGTTTTGGCTAGGGTCCCAAGTTTGTACGACAAGCACAAGACGAAATCGTTGCATACGATAGAAATAGTAGCAGATTATTGTAATAATTTGAAGAGCTTGACGATACGATATTATGGCAGGACCAAATCTATTTCAAAGCTTATCAAACAAGCTTTCCATCAAATCCTTATTGATCTCGATCGCACTTTTATGTGTGCATGCATAGATGTCATGGGAAGTCTCAAATGCAGTTTTTTAATCAGAACGAGAACATACAACATATTTTCTTTGATTGCTACATAGCTAAAACTGTTTGGAGAATTATTTATTTTACTTTAAAAATAGACCCACCCGTTAATAGTAATCATATTATAGGGGATTGGGAATCCAACGAAGGTTGTATGCATAAAAAGTTGCTTCTTTCAGGCGTTGCGGCTTTGATTTGGTCGATTTGGCTTTGCCGTAATGATGTGGTGTTTAACCGTAACCATATACCGTCAATTATACATGTGATTTTTAGAGGTACACATTGGTTCAGATTTTGGAGACTCCTACAGAAGGAAGAAACACAACAGCAAATCCTTGTCAGGTGTCAGTCTTTCGCGAGCCACGGGTGGCGGTCTAATACAAGGATTGACGCGGTTTAATGTTTGTGATATTCTATTCCATATCATGTTTTAAGTTGAAGTTTGTTTGATCCATAAATTGTTGGGATGATGTATTGTTTGAGCTGTATGGTTGTACGCATGAAAATGCAAAAGGCCGAAATGATATTTCCATTTCCAAAAAATGTACTTGTCACTATCTACCTTTTATAGCCTCCTCCCTTTATCCTTCTAATAAATTTGAAAAACTAGAGCAAGAGGATCTCACTCTCTCTAATTCTAATTTTTGTGGTCAAAATGCACTTGGCTAGCAAATAAGAATTTACAGCCGACGTAAATAATTCGATGGCTTTTATTGTCGACGTAAATTAATTTGCCTACATCGGCTATGGGCGGTTGTCATAAATTACTTATTTTACAATGCCTCGTTACCTACGGCCAATAATTGACATAAATAAGCCAAAAATCAACTTAAATCTCTACTACTCCTTAAAACTCTATTGTAGGCGTCCACAGGTGGTGCACGGTTCTGCCTCGGTTGGCCGCCATCAACGCTCACGGCCGCAATCCCCACCACCCCGGCTCTCCTCTCTCCCGAAAACCGCGTGGCCACAGTCCCAGCTATAGGTGTACATTCGGGCCGCCCGGCCCGGCCCAAGCCCGAAAAGGCCCATATTATTTGAATTTCGGGCCGGCCTGGCCCGTTTGAATTGGGCCGTGCCGGGCCGGCCCACGGCCCGGCCCGTAATTGCTTAAACGTGCCGAGCTCATTTCGGGTGGCCCGAAATTATAAAAGCCCGAAATTCACATTAGGGCCCGAAATTCAATTTTGGCCCAAAATTCACATCAGAGCCCGAAATTCAAAACGAATTTAATAAAACAAATAAAAGATAAGACAAATAAATTTGACCAAAAGCAAACTTAATATTTGTATTAAGTTACTAGAGCTATGCAATAACTACCTCGTTTACAAATCATTTTGTTAGAAAGAAAAAGAGTATAATTAGCTCTATATAAAGTTCGTAAGTTCAGTTCATTATCTAATGTTCATAACAAAAATAAAATTACATCACATACTCTAATTCAAAGCTACAAAAAACATCTAACTAGCATTATCTCTAGCATTGTGTTCTCTATCAAGTACATGAAAGTGTGGAATGAAGTGTGATTTTAATAAATATATGGCCTTTTCGTGCCTCTATATGGGCCATTTCGTGCCTGCCTTAAACGAGCCATGCTCGTGCCCGCCCATGGGCCGCGACCTTGGCCCAAATCCGGCCCGATATATCGGGCTGAGCCGGCCTGGCACTAAAATATTTCGTGTCGTGCCGTGCCTGGCTCGTGCTTTTTTTCCGTGCTTCGGACCGGCCCATCAGGCCCGGCCCAAATGTACACTGAAAGTTGCCTAGAGAGGGGGGGTGAATAGGGCGAATCTGAAATTTATTCACTTAAGCACAACTACAAGCCAAGTTAGCGTTAGAAATATAAACGAGTCCGAGAGAGAGGGCGCAAAACAAATCGTGAGTAAATAAAGAGTGAGACACGATGATTTGTTTTACCGAGGTTCGGTTCTTGCAAACCTACTCCCCGTTGAGGTGGTCACAAAGACCGGGTCTCTTTCAACCCTTTTCCTCTCTCAAACGGTCACTTAGACCGAGTGAGCTTCTCTTCTCAATCAAACGGAACACTAAGTTCCCGCAAGGACCACCACACAATTGGTGTCTCTTGCCTCGGTTACAATTGAGTATGATCACAAGAAGAATGAGAAAGAAAAGAAGCAATCCAAGCGCAAGAGCTCAAATGAACACAACAAATCTCTCTCTAATCACTAAAGCTTTGTGTGGAGTTTGGAGAGGATTTGATCTCTTTGGTGTGTCTTGTATTGAATGCTATAGCTCTTGTAAGGTGTATGATAGTCGCCTAGAGGGGGGGTGAATAGGGCGAAACTGAAATTTACAAATATAAACACAACTACAAGCCGGGGTTAGCGTTAGTAATAATAAATGAGTCCGCAAGAGAGGGCGCAAAACAAATCCCAAGCGAATAAGCAAATGAGACACGGAGATTTGTTTTACCGAGGTTCGGTTCTTGCAAACCTACTCCCCGTTGAGGAGGCCACAAAGGCCGGGTCTCTTTCAACCCTTCCCTCTCTCAAATGGTCCCACGGACCGAGTGAGCTTCTCTTCTCTAATCAAAGCCGGGAACAAAACTTCCCCGCAAGGGCCACCACACAATTGGTGCCTCTTGCCTTGACTACAATGGAGTTGTGATCTCAAGAACAAGTGAGAAAGAAAAGAAGCAATCCAAGCGCAAGAGCTCAAATGAACACGACAAATCACTCTCACTGGTCACTAGGGCTTTGTGTGGAATTGGAGAGGATTTGATCTCTTTAGGGTGTCTAGAATTGAATGCTAGAGCTCTTGTAGTAGTTGAGAAGTGGAAAACTTGGATGCAATGAATGGTGGGGTGGTTGGGGTATTTATAGCCCCAACCACCAAACTTGACCGTTGGCTGGAGGCGTCTGCTCGATGGCGCACCGGACAGTCCGGTGCACACCGGACAGTCCGGTGCCCCTGCCACGTCATCACTGCCGTTGGATTCTGACCGTTGGAGCTTCTGACTTGTGGGCCCTCCTGGGTGTCCGGTGCACACCGGACATGTACTGTTTGATGTCCGGTGCACCGGCATGGGCGTGCCTGACGTCTGCGCGCGCTGCGCGCGCAATAAATGCACCGCAGGGAGCCGTTGGCGCCGCAGAGAGACGTTGCTCCGCTGGCACACCGGACAGTCCGGTGCACACCGGACAGTCCGGTGAATTTTAGCGGAGCGGCTGCCGCGCGAACCCGAGGCTGGCGAGTTCCTGAGGCCGACTTCCCTTGGCGCACCGGACACTGTCCGGTGTACACCGGACAGTCCGGTGAATTATAGCCGAGTCGCCTTGGAATTTCCCGAAGGTGGCGAGTTGGAGTCTGAGTCCCCTGGTGCACCGGACAGGTACTGTTCACTGTCCGGTGGCACACCGGACAGTCCGGTGCGCCAGACCAGGGGTGCCTTCGGTTGCCCCTTTGCTCCTTTGTTGAATCCAAAACTTGGTCTTTTTATTGGCTAAGTGTGAACCTTTTACACCTGTATATACTATACACTTGGGCAAACAAGTTAGTCCAAAGATTTGTGTTGGGCAATTCAACCACCAAAATTATATAGGAACTAGGTGTAAGCCTAATTCCCTTTCAATCTCCCCCTTTTTGGTGATTGATGCCAACACAAACCAAAGCAAATATAGAAGTGCATAATTGAACTAGTTTGCATAATGTAAGTGTAAAGGTTGCTTGGAATTGAGCCAATAAAACTACTTACAAGATATGCATGGAATGTTTCTTTCTTATATAACATTTTGGACCACGTTTGCACCACATGTTTTGTTTTTGCAAATTCTTTTTGTAAATCCATTTCAAAGATCTTTTGCAAATAGTCAAAGGTAAATGAATAAGAGTTTGCAAAGCATTTTCAAGATTTGAAATTGTCTCCCCCTATTTCAAATGCTTTTCCTTTGACTAAACAAAACTCCCCCTAAAAGAGATCCACCTCTTAGTGTTCAAGAGGGTTTTGATATACCATTTTTGAAATACTACTTTCTCCCCCTTTTGAACACAATAGGATACCAAATGATAAAGACTTTTGGAAAGCACTAAGTTTTTGAATTTGGTGGTGGTGGTGCGGTCCTTTTGCTTTGGGCTCATTTCTCCCCCTTTTTGGCATGAATCGCCAAAAACGGAATCATTAGAGCCCTCCTAGTAATTTCTTCCCCTTTGGTCATAAGTAACGAGTTAAGATTATACCAAAGATGAAGTCCGGTCCTTTTGCTTTTGAGCTTTTACTCTCTCCCCCAAGGATGAAGTCCTTTTCTTTGATGCTCATTTCTCCCCAAGGAATAGAGAGTTGCTCGGAGTGATGGCGAAGCATGAGTTACGGAGTGGAAGCCTTTGTCTTCGCCGAAGACTCCAATTCCCTTTCAATATACCTATGACTTGGTTTGAAATAGACTTGAAAACACATTAGTCATAGCATATAAAAGAGATATGATCAAAGGTATTTAAATGAGCTATGTGTGCAAGCTAGCAAAAGAAATTTCTAGAATCAAGAATATTGAGCTCATGCCTAAGTCTGGTAAAAGATTGTTCATCAAGTGGCTTGGTAAAGATATCGGCTAATTGATCTTTAGTATTAATGTAAGAAATCTCGATATCCCCCTTTTGTTGGTGATCCCTAAGAAAATGATACCGAATGGCTATGTGCTTAGTGCGGCTATGCTCGACGGGATTGTCGGCCATTTTAATTGCACTCTCATTATCACATAGCAAAGGGACTTTGGTTAATTTGTAACCGTAGTCCCGCAGGGTTTGCCTCATCCAAAGCAATTGCGCGCAACAATGTCCTGCGGCAATGTACTCGGCTTCGGCGGTGGAAAGAGCGACCGAATTTTGCTTCTTTGAAGCCCAAGACACCAAGGATCTTCCCAAGAACTGGCAAGTCCCCGATGTGCTCTTCCTATTGATTTTGCACCCCGCCCAATCGGCATCCGAATAACCAAGTAAATCAAATGTGGATCCCCGAGGGTACCAAAGCCCAAACTTAGGGGTATAAGCCAAATATCTCAAGATTCGTTTTACGGCCGTAAGGTGGGATTCCTTAGGGTCGGATTGGAATCTTGCACACATGCAAACGGAAAGCATAATGTCCGGTCGAGATGCACATAAATAAAGCAATGAACCAATCATCGACCGGTATACCTTTTGATCCACGGACTTACCTCCCGTGTCGAGGTCGAGATGCCCATTAGTTCCCATGGGTGTCTTGATGGGTTTGGCATCGTTCATCCCAAACTTAGCAAGAATGTCTTGAGTGTACTTCGTTTGGCTAATGAAGGTGCCCTCTTGGAGTTGCTTGACTTGGAATCCTAGAAAATACTTCAACTCCCCCATCATCGACATCTCGAATTTCTGTGTCATGATCCTACTAAACTCTTCACATGTAGACTCGTTAGTAGACCCAAATATAATATCATCAACATAAATTTGGCATACAAACAAGTCATTTTCAAGAGTTTTAGTAAAGAGTGTAGGATCGGCCTTGCCGACTTTGAAGCCATTAGCAATAAGGAAATCTCTAAGGCATTCATACCATGCTCTTGGGGCTTGCTTGAGCCCATAAAGCGCCTTAGAGAGCCTATAGACATGATTAGGATACTCACTGTCTTCAAAGCCGGGAGGTTGCTCAACATAGACCTCTTCCTTGATCGGTCCATTGAGGAAGGCACTTTTCACGTCCATTTGATAGAGCTTAAAGCCATGGTAAGTAGCATAGGCCAATAATATGCGAATTGACTCAAGCCTAGCTACGGGTGCATAGGTTTCACCGAAATCCAAACCTTCGACTTGTGAATACCCTTTGGCTACGAGTCGAGCTTTGTTCCTTGTCACCACACCATGCTCATCTTGCTTGTTGCGGAAGACCCATTTGGTTCCTACAACATTTTGGTTAGGACGTGGAACTAAATGCCAGACCTCATTCCTCGTGAAATTGTTGAGCTCCTCTTGCATCGCCACCACCCAATCCGAATCTTGGAGAGCTTCCTCTACCCTGTGTGGCTCAATAGAGGAAACAAAAGAGTAATGTTCACAAAAATGAGCAACCCGAGATCGAGTAGTTACCCCCTTATGAATGTCGCCGAGGATGGTGTCGACGGGGTGATCTCGTTGGATTGCTTGGTGGACTCTTGGGTGTGGCGGTCTTGGTTCTTCCTCATCCTCCTTTTCTTGATCATTTGTATCTCCCCCTTGATCATTGCTATCATCTTGAGGTGGCTCGTCTTCTTGATTTTGCTCTTCATCATTTTGAGCCTCATCCTCATTTTGAGTTGGTGGAGATGCTTGCATGGAGGAGGATGGTTGATCTTGTGTACTTGGAGGCTCTTCGGATTCCTTAGGACACACATCCCCGATGGACATGTTCCTTAGCGCGATGCATGGAGCCTGTTCTTCACCTATCTCATCAAGATCAACTTGCTCTACTTGAGACCCGTTAGTTTCATCAAACACAACGTCACAAGAGACTTCAACTAGTCCAGTGGACTTGTTAAAGACCCTATATGCCCTTGTGTTTGAGTCATAACCAAGTAAAAAGCCTTCTACAGTTTTAGGAGCAAATTTAGATTTTCTACCTCTTTTAATAAGAATGAAGCATTTGCTACCAAAAACTCTAAAATATGAAATGTTGGGCTTTTTACCGGTTAGGAGTTCATATGATGTCTTCTTGAGGATTCGGTGAAGATATAACCGGTTGATGGCGTAGCAGGCGGTGTTGACCGCTTCGGCCCAAAACCGGTCCGGTGTCTTGTACTCATCAAGCATGGTTCTTGCCATGTCCAATAGAGTTCGATTCTTCCTCTCCACTACACCATTTTGTTGTGGCGTGTAGGGAGAGGAGAACTCATGCTTGATGCCCTCCTCCTCAAGGAAGCCTTCAATTTGAGAGTTCTTGAACTCCGTCCCGTTGTCGCTTCTTATTTTCTTGATCCTTAAGCCGAACTCATTTTGAGCTCGTCTCAAGAATCCCTTTAAGGTCTCTTGGGTTTGAGATTTTTCCTGTAAAAAGAATACCCAAGTGAAGCGAGAATAATCATCCACAATAACAAGACAATACTTACTCCCGCCGATGCTTATGTAAGCAATCGGGCCGAATAGATCCATGTGGAGTAGCTCAAGCGGCCTGTCGGTCGTCATGATGTTCTTGTGTGGGTGATGGACTCCAACTTGCTTCCCCGCCTGGCATGCGCTACAAATCCTGTCTTTCTCAAAATGAACATTTGTTAATCCTAAAATGTGCTCTCCCTTTAGAAGCTTGTGAAGATTCTTCATCCCAACATGGGCTAGTCGGCGATGCCAGAGCCAACCCATGTTAGTCTTAGCAATTAAGCATGTGTTGAGTTCAGCTCTATTAAAATCCACTAAGTATAGCTGACCCTCTAACACACCCTTAAATGCTATTGAATCATCACTTCTTCTAAAGACAGTGACACATATATCAGTAAAAAGACAGTTGTAGCCCATTTGACATAATTGGGAAACAGAAAGCAAGTTGTAATCTAATGAATCAACAAGAAAAACATTGGAAATGGAATGGTCAGGTGAAATAGCAATTTTACCCAAACCTTTGACCAACCCTTGATTTCCATCCCCGAATGTGATAGCTCGTTGGGGATCTTTGTTTTTCTCATATGAGGAGAACATCCTTTTCTCCCCGGTCATGTGGTTTGTGCACCCGCTGTCGAGTATCCAACTTGAGCCCCCGGATGCATAAACCTACAAAACAAATTTAGTTCTTGACTTTAGGTACCCAAACTGTTTTGGGTCCTTTGGCATTAGATACAAGAACTTTGGGTACCCAAACACAAGCCTTGGAGCCCTTGTGTTTGCCCCCAACAAACTTGGCAACGACCTTGCCGGATTTGTTAGTCAGCACATAAGATGCATCAAAAGTTTTAAATGAAATGGCATGATCATTTGATGCATTAGGAATTTTCTTCTTAGGCAACTTAGCATGGGTTGGTTGCCTAGAGCTAGATGTCTCACCCTTATACATATAAGCATGATTAGGGCCAGAGTGAGACTTCCTAGAATGAATCTTTCTAATTTTGCTCTCAGGATAGCCGGCAGGGTACAAAATGTAACCCTCGTTATCCTGAGGCATGGGAGCCTTGCCCTTAACAAAGTTAGATAAGTTCTTTGGAGGAGCATTAAGTTTGACATTGTCTCCCCTTTGGAAGCCAATGCCATCCTTGATGCCAGGGCGTCTCCCATTATAAAGCATGCTACGAGCAAATTTAAATTTCTCATTTTCTAAGTTGTGCTCGGCAATTTTTGCATTTAGTTTAGCTATATGATTATTTTGTTGCTTAATTAAAATCATGTGATCATGAATAGCATCAATATCAATATTTCTACATCTAGTACAAATAGATACATGCTCAACAATAGATGTAGAGGGTTTGCAAGATTTTAATTCTACAACCTTAGCATGCAACATATCATTTTTAGTTCTAAGGTCAGAAATTGTAACATTGCAAACATCTAGTTCTTTAGCCTTAGTAATCAACTTTTCATTTTCTACTCTAAGGCTAGCAAGAGATACATTCAATTCATCAATCTTAGCAAGCAAATCAACATTATCATTTCTAAGATTGGGAATTGAAACATTACAAACATGTGAATCAACCTTAGCATTTAAAATAGCATTTTCATTCCTAAGGTTGTCAATCATCTCACGGCAAGTGCTTAGCTCACTAGATAATTTTTCACATTTTTCTACTTCTAGAGCATAAGCCTTTTTAACCTTAACATGTTTTTTGTTTTCTTTAATTAGACAATCCTCTTGGGAATCCAAAAGGTCATCCTTTTCATGAATAGCACTAACCAATTCATTTAATTTTTCTTTTTGAGCTATGTTAAGGTTGGCAAAAAGGGAACGCAAATTATCTTCCTCATCACTAGCATTGTCATCACTAGAGGATTCATATTTAGTGGAGGATTTAGATTTAACCTTCTTTTTGCCGTCCTTTGCCATGAGGCACTTGTGGCCGACGTTGGGGAAGAGGAGTCCCTTGGTGACGGCGATGTTGGCGGTGTCCTCGTCGTCGGAGGAGTCGCTTGAGCTTTCGTCGGAATCCCATTCCCGACAAACATGGGCATCGCCGCCCTTCTTCTTGTAGTATCTTTTCTTTTCCTTTCTTCTCCCCTTCTTGTCGTCGCCTCGGTCACTGTCACTAGATATAGGACATTTAGCAATAAAATGACCGAGCTTACCACACTTGTAGCAAACCTTCTTGGAGCGGGACTTGTAGTCCTTCCCCCTCCTTTGCTTTAGGATTTGGCGGAAGCTCTTGATGACGAGCGCCATCTCCTCATCGTCAAGCTTGGAGGCGTCTATTGGTTGTCGACTTGGTGTAGACTCCTCCTTCTTTTCTTCCGTCGCCTTGAATGCAACGGGTTGAGCTTCGGATGTGTCGCCAAGCTCGTTGATTTTCCTCGAGCCTTCTATCATGCACTCAAAACTTACAAAATGCCCGATAACTTCCTCGGGGGTCATTTTAGTGTATCTAGGATTACCACGAATCAATTGAACTTGAGTGGGATTTAGAAAAATGAGAGATCTTAAAATAACATTTACCACTTCGTGGTCGTCCCACTTCTTGCTCCCGAGGTTGCGCACTTGGTTCACCAAAGTCTTGAGCCGGTTGTACATGTGTTGTGGCTCCTCCCCTTTTTGAAGCCGGAACCGACCGAGCTCCCCCTCGATCGTTTCCCGCTTGGTGATCTTGGTGAGCTCATCTCCCTCGTGCGCAGTTTTGAGCACATCCCAAATCTCCTTTGCATTTTTCAACCCTTGCACTTTGTTGTATTCTTCCTTGCTTAGAGAGGCAAGGAGTATGGTTGTGGCTTGAGAGTTGAAGTGCTCGATTTGGGCCACCTCATCCTCATCATAGTTTTCATCCCCTACGGATGGTACCTGCGCACCAAACTCAACAACATCCCATATGCTTTTGTGGAGCGAGATTAGATGAAATCGCATTAAATCGCTCCACCTAGCGTAATCTTCACCATCAAAAGTTGGTGGTTTGCCTAGTGGGACGGAAAGTAAAGGTGTATGTTTGGAAATGCGAGGGTAGCGTAGAGGGATCTTACTATACTTCTTGCGCTCTTGGCGCTTAGAAGTGACGGAGGGCGCATCGGAGTCGGAGGTCGATGTTGATGAAGTGTCGGTCTCGTAGTAGACCACCTTCCTCATCCTCTTGTGCTTGTCGCCTTTCCGATGCGGCTTGTGGGAAGAAGATTTTTCCTTCTTCTCTTTGTGGTGAGAAGAAGATTTCTTCTCCTTCCCTTTGTTGGAGGAGCTCTTCTTCTTCTCCCTCCTTTTGGTGCGGGACTCTTCCGATGAAGTGCTCCCGTAGCTTGTAGTGGGCTTTTCGCCGGTCTCCATCTCCTTCTTGGCGTGATCTCCCGACATCACTTCGAGCGGTTAGGCTCTAATGAAGCACCGGGCTCCGATACCAATTGATAGTCGCCTAGAGGGGGGGTGAATAGGGCGAAACTGAAATTTACAAATATAAACACAACTACAAGCCGGGGTTAGCGTTAGTAATAATAAATGAGTCCGCAAGAGATGGCGCAAAACAAATCCCAAGCGAATAAGCAAATGAGACACGGAGATTTGTTTTACCGAGGTTCGGTTCTTGCAAACCTACTCCCCGTTGAGGAGGCCACAAAGGCCGGGTCTCTTTCAACCCTTCCCTCTCTCAAATGGTCCCACGGACCGAGTGAGCTTCTCTTCTCTAATCAAAGCCGGGAACAAAACTTCCCCGCAAGGGCCACCACACAATTGGTGCCTCTTGCCTTGACTACAATGGAGTTGTGATCTCAAGAACAAGTGAGAAAGAAAAGAAGCAATCCAAGCGCAAGAGCTCAAATGAACACGACAAATCACTCTCACTGGTCACTAGGGCTTTGTGTGGAATTGGAGAGGATTTGATCTCTTTAGGGTGTCTAGAATTGAATGCTAGAGCTCTTGTAGTAGTTGAGAAGTGGAAAACTTGGATGCAATGAATGGTGGGGTGGTTGGGGTATTTATAGCCCCAACCACCAAACTTGACCGTTGGCTGGAGGCGTCTGCTCGATGGCGCACCGGACAGTCCGGTGCACACCGGACAGTCCGGTGCCCCTGCCACGTCATCACTGCCGTTGGATTCTGACCGTTGGAGCTTCTGACTTGTGGGCCCTCCTGGGTGTCCGGTGCACACCGGACATGTACTGTTTGATGTCCGGTGCACCGGCATGGGCGTGCCTGACGTCTGCGCGCGCTGCGCGCGCAATAAATGCACCGCAGGGAGCCGTTGGCGCCGCAGAGAGACGTTGCTCCGCTGGCACACCGGACAGTCCGGTGCACACCGGACAGTCCGGTGAATTTTAGCGGAGCGGCTGCCGCGCGAACCCGAGGCTGGCGAGTTCCTGAGGCCGACTTCCCTTGGCGCACCGGACACTGTCCGGTGTACACCGGACAGTCCGGTGAATTATAGCCGAGTCGCCTTGGAATTTCCCGAAGGTGGCGAGTTGGAGTCTGAGTCCCCTGGTGCACCGGACAGGTACTGTTCACTGTCCGGTGGCACACCGGACAGTCCGGTGCGCCAGACCAGGGGTGCCTTCGGTTGCCCCTTTGCTCCTTTGTTGAATCCAAAACTTGGTCTTTTTATTGGCTAAGTGTGAACCTTTTACACCTGTATATACTATACACTTGGGCAAACAAGTTAGTCCAAAGATTTGTGTTGGGCAATTCAACCACCAAAATTATATAGGAACTAGGTGTAAGCCTAATTCCCTTTCAGTGTAGAAGTGTAGAAAACTTGGATGCCATTGAATGTGGGGTGGTTGGGGTATTTATAGCCCCAGCCACCAAAAATGGTCGTTGGAAGTGTGCTGTCGCATGGCGCACCGGACAGTCCGGTGCGCCACCGGACACTGTCCGGTGCGCCAGCCACGTCAGCAGACCGTTGGGGTTCGACCGTTCGAGCTCTGACTTATGGGGCCTCTGGGCTGTCCGCTGGTGCATTGGACAGGTCCTGTAGACTGTCCGGTGCGCCAACTGTGCGTGCTCTGACTCTGGCGCGCACTGTAGCGCATTGAATGCGGTTGCAGACGACCGTTGCGCGCGAAGTAGTCGTTGCTCCACTGGCACACCAGACAGTCCAGTGTGCACCGGATACTGTCCGGTGACTCACCGGACAGTCCGATGAATTATAGCGGAGCGCCCTCTGAATTTCCCGAAGGTGAAGAGTTCAGCCTCGAGTGCCCTGGTGCACCGGACACTGTCCGGTGCGCCAGACCAGGGTGCCTTTGGGTTGTCTTTTGCTCTCTTTGTTTGAACCCTTTCTTGGTCTTTTTATTGACTTATTGTGAACCTTTGGCACCTGTAGAACTTATAGACTAGAGCAAACTAGTTAGTCCAATTATTTGTGTTGGGCAATTCAACCACCAAAAACAATTAGAGAATAGGTGTAAGCCTAATTCCCTTTCAATCTCCCCCTTTTTGGTGATTGATGCCAACACAAACCAAAGCAAGTAAAGAAGTGCATAATTGAACTAGTTTGCATAAATGTAAGTGCAAAGGTTACTTAGAATTGAGCCAATATAAATTTTCATAAGATATGCATGGATTGTTTATTTATATTTTTGACATTTTGGACCACACTTGCACCACATGTTTTGTTTTTGCAAATTCTTTTGTAAATTCTTTTCAAAGTCCTTTTGCAAATAGTCAAAGGTAAATGAATAAGATTTTGAGAAGCATTTTCAAGATTTGAAATTTTCTCCCCCTGTTTCAAATGCTTTTCCTTTGACTAAACAAAACTTCCCTTATGTAAGATCCTCCTCTTAGTGTTCAAGAGGGTTTTAAGATACTAATTTTGAAAATACTACTTTCTCCCCATTTTGAACACAATAAGATACCAATTTGAAAATCATTAGTTTTAAAAATAGGTGGTGGTGCGGTCCTTTTGCTTTGGGCTAATACTTTCTCCCCCTTTGGCATGAATCATCAAAAACGGATACTTTGAGTGAAATATAAGCCCCTTCAAACTACTGTCCCCCGCTTTGGCAAACAAAATATGAGTGAAGATTATACCAAGGTTGGAGAGTTGCTTGGAGCGACGGCGGAGGATGAGTTATGGAGTGGAGTGGAAGCCTTTGTCTTTGCCGAAGACTCCAATTCCCTTTCAATACACTTATGACTTGGTTTGAAATTCACTTGAAAACACATTAGTCATAGTATATAAAAGAGATATGATCAAAGGTATATTCATGAGCTATGTGTGCAAAACATTAAAAGAAATTCCTAGAATCAAGAATATTTAGCTCATGCCTAAGTTTGTTCATCTAGTGGCTTGGTAAAGATATCGGCTAATTGTTCTTTGGTGTAAATATATGCAATCTCGATATCTCCCTTTTGTTGGTGATCCCTTAAGAAATGATACCGAATGACTAAGTGTTTAGTGCGGCTATGCTCAACGGGATTATCCGCCATGCGGATTGCACTCTCATTATCACATAGAAGAAGAACTTTGGTTAATTTGTAACCATAGTCCCTAAGGGTTTGCCTCATCCAAAGTAATTGCGCGCAACAATGGCCTGCGGCAATATACTCGGCTTCGGCGGTAGAAAGAGCTATGGAATTTTGCTTCTTTGAAGCCCAAGACACCAAGGATCTTCCCAAGAACTGGCAAGTACCCGATGTGCTCTTTCTATTAATTTTACACTCCACCCAATCGGCATCCGAATAACCAATCAAATCAAATGAGGATCCCCGAGGGTACCAAAGCCCAAACTTAGGAGTATAAACTAAATATCTCAAGGTTCGTTTTACGGCCGTAAGGTGAGCTTCCTTAGGGTCGGCTTGGAATCTTGCACACATGCATACGGAAAGCATAATGTCCGGTCGAGATGCACACGAGTAGAGTAAAGAGCCTATCATCGACCGGTATACCTTTTGATCTACAGATTTACCTCCCGTGTCGAGGTCGAGATGCCCATTGGTTCCCATGGGTGTCTTGATGGGCTTGGCATCCTTCATCCCAAACTTGTTTAGAATGTCTTGAATATACTTCGTTTGGCTAATGAAGGTGCACTCTTGGAGTTGCTTTACTTGAAATCCCAAGAAGTACTTCAACTCCCCCATCATCGACATCTCGAATTTCTGTGTCATGATCCTACTAAATTCCTCACATGTTGATTCGTTAGTAGACCCAAATATAATATCATCAACATAAATTTGGCATACAAACAAATCATTGTTAAGAGTTTTAGTAAATAAAGTAGGATCGACCTTTCCAACTTTGAAGCCATTAGTGATAAGAGAATCTCTTAGGCATTCATACCATGCTCTTGGGGCTTGCTTGAGCCCATAAGGAGCCTTAGAGAGTTTATATACATAGTTAGGGTACTCACTATCTTCAAAGCCGGGAGGTTGCTCAACATAGACCTCCTCCTTGATTGGTCCATTGAGGAAGGCACTTTTCACGTCCATTTGAAGCTTGAAGCCATGGTAAGTAGCATATGCAAGTAAAATGTGAATTGACTCAAGCCTAGCTACGGGTGCATAGGTTTCACCAAAGTACAAACCTTCGACTTGTGAATATCCCTTGGCCATAAGTCGGGCTTTGTTCCTTGTCACCACACCATGCTCATCTTGTTTGTTGCGGAAGACGCACTTGGTTCCTACAACATTTTGGTTAGGACGTGGAACTAGATGCCATACCTCATTCCTAGTGAAGTTGTTGAGCTCCTCTTGCATCGCCACCACCCAATACGAATCTTGTAGTGCTTCCTGATCTACCCTGTGTGGCTCAATAGAGGAAACAAAAGAGTAATGCTCACAAAAATGCGCAACACGAGATCTAGTGGTTACCCCCTTATGAATGTCGCCGAGGATGGTGTCGACGGGGTGATCTCGTTGGATTGCTTGGTAGAATCTTGGGTGTGGCGGTCTTGGAACTTGCTCATCTTCCTCATCTTGATTATGAGCATCTCCCGCTTGATCATTGCTCTCCTCTTGAGGTGGCTCAACTTCTTGATCTTTTCCTTCATCATTTTGAGCCTTATCCTCATCTTGAGTTGGTGGAGATGCTTGTGTGGAGGAAGACGGTTGATCTTGTTCATGTGGAGGCTCTTCGGATTCCTTAGGACACACATCCCCAATGGACATGTTCCTTATTGCGACGCACGGAGCCTCTTCATCACCTATCTCATCAAGATCAACTTGCTCTACTTGAGAGACGTTAGTCTCATCAAACACAATGTCACAAGAAACTTCAACTTGTCCAGAGGACTTGTTAAAGACTCTATATGCCCTTGTGTTTGAATCATATCCTAGTAAAAAGCCTTCTATAGTCTTAGGAGCAAATTTAGATTTTCTGCCTCTTTTAACAAGAATAAAGCATTTGCTGCCAAAGACTCTAAAATATGAAACATTGGGCTTTTTACCGGTTAGGAGTTCATATGATGTCTTCTTGAGGATTCGGTGTAGATACAACCGGTTGATGGCGTAACAGGCGGTGTTGACCGCCTCGGCCCAAAACCGATCCGAAGTCTTGTACTCATCAAGCATGGTTCTTGCCATGTCCAATAGAGTTCGATTCTTCCTCTCCACTACACCATTTTGTTGTGGCGTGTAGGGAGAGGAGAACTCATGCTTGATGCCCTCCTCCTCAAGAAAGCCTTCAATTTGAGAGTTCTTGAACTCCGTCCCGTTGTCGCTTCTTATTTTCTTGATCCTTAAGCCGAACTCGTTTTGAGCCCATCTCAAGAATCCCTTTAAGGTCTCTTGGGTATGAGATTTTTCCTATAAAAAGAACACCCAAGTGAAGCGAGAATAATCATCCACAATAACTAGACAGTACTTACTCCCGCCGATGCTTATGTAAGCAATCGGGCCGAATAGATCCATGTGTAGGAGCTCGAGTGGCCTGTCAGTCGTCATAATGTTCTTGTGTGGATGATGAACACCAACTTGCTTCCCTGCCTGACATGCGCTACAAATCCTGTCTTTCTCAAAATGAACATTTGTTAGTCCCAAAATGTGTTCTCCCTTTAGAAGCTTGTGAAGATTCTTCATTCCAACATGTGCTAGTCGACGATGCCAGAGCCAGCCCATGTTGGTCTTAGCAATTAGGCAAGTGTCGAGTTTAGCTCTATCAAAATCTACTAAGTATAGCTGACCCTCTAACACTCCCTTAAATGCTACTGAATTATCACTTCTTCTAAAGACAGTAACACCTGTATCCGTAAAAAGACAGTTGTAGCCCATTTTACATAATTGCGAAACTGAAAGCAAGTTGTAATCTAATGAATCTACAAGAAAAACATTGGAAATAGAGTGGTCAGGAGATATAGCAATTACCCAATCCTTTGACCAAACCCTGATTTCCATTCCCGAATGTGATAGCTCGTTGGGGATCTTGGTTTTTCTCGTAGGAGGAGAACATCTTCTTCTCCCCTGTCATGTGGTTTGTGCACCCGCTATCGATGATCCAACTTGAGCCCCCAGATGCATAAACCTACAAAACAAGTTTAGTTCTTGATTTTAGGTACCCAAATGGTTTTGGGTCCTTTGACATTAGATACAAGAACTTTGGGTACCCAAACACAAGTCTTTGACCCCTTGTGCTTGCCCCCAACATACTTGGCAACTACCTTGCCGGATTTGTTAGTCAAAACATAAGAAGCATCAAAGGTCTTAAATGAAATGTTAGGATCATTTGATGCCTTAGGAGTTTTCTTCTTCGGCAATCTTGCATGGGTTGATTGCCTAGAACTAGATGTCTCACCCTTATACATAAAAGCATGGTTAGGGCCAGAGTGAGACTTCCTAGAATGAATTCTCCTAATTTTGCTCTCGGGATAACCGGCAGGGTACAAAATGTAACCCTCGTTATCCTGAGGCATGGGAGCCTTGCCCTTTACAAAGTTAGACAATCTTTTAGGAGGTGCATTAAGTTTGACATTGTCCCCCTTTTGGAAGCCAATGCCATCCTTGATGCCAGGGCGTCTCCCGCTATAGAGCATGCTTCTAGCAAATTTAAAATTTTCATTTTCTAAGTCATGCTCATTAATTTTTGCATTAAGTTGAGCTATGTGATCATTTTGTTTCTTAATTAAGGCTAGGTGGTCATGGATAGCATCAACATTAATGTCTCTACATCTAGTACAAATGGAAGTATGCTCAACGGTAGATGTAGAGGGTTTGCAAGATTTTAATTCAACAACCTTAGCATGTAATATATCATTTTCACTTCTAAGGTTAGAAATAGTAACATTGCAAACATCAAGGTCTTGAGCCTTAGCAATCAAATTTTCATTTTCATTTCTAAGGCTAGCAAGAGAATCATTCAATTTTTCAATCTTAGCAAGCAAATTAGCATTATCATTTCTAAGATTGGAAATCGAATAATCACTAGCATTAGAATCAACCTTAGGAATAAGTTTAGCATTTTCATTTCTAAGGTTGGCAATAGTATCATGGCAAGTGCTTAGCTCATTAGATAATTTTTCACATTTTTCTACTTCTAGAGCATAAGCATTCTTAACCTTAACATGCTTCTTGTTTTCTTTAATAAGGAAGTCCTCTTGGGTGTCCAAGAGTTCATCCTTCTCATGAATAGCACTAATTAATTCATTCAATTTTTCTTTTTGTTGCATGTTAAGGTTGGCAAAAAGGATACGCAAGTTATCCTCTTCATCACTAGCATTATCCTCATCACTAGAGGTTTCATATTTAGTGGAGGATCTTGATTTTACCTTCTTCCTTTTGCCGTCCTTTGCCATGAGGCACTTGTGGCCGACGTTGGGGAAAAGAAGACCCTTGGTGACGGCGATGTTTGCGGCGTCCTCGTCGGAGGAGGAGTCGGTGGAGCTCTCGTTGGAGTCCCATTCCCGGCAAACATGGGCATCGCCGCCCTTCTTCTTGTAGTACCTCTTCTTCTCCTTTCTTCCCCCCTTCTTGTTGTCGCCCCTGTCGCTATCACTAGATAATGGACATTTAGCAATGAAATGACCGGGCTTACCACACTTGTAGCATACTTTCTTGGAGCGGGGCTTGTAATCCTCCCCCCTCCTTTGTTTGAGGGTTTGGCGGAAGCTCTTGATGATGAGTGCCATTTCCTCGTTGTCGAGCTTGGAGGCGTCGTTGGGTGTTCTACTTGATGTAGATTCCTCCTTCTTCTCCTCCGTCGCCTTGAATGCGACCGGTTGTGCTTCGGACGTGGAGGGGCCATCTAGCTCGACAATTTTCTTTGAGCCTTTGATCATCAATTCAAAGCTCACAAAATTCCCTATCACTTCCTCGGGAGTCATTAGTGTATATCTAGGATTACCACGAATTAATTGAACTTGAGTAGGGTTAAGGAAAACAAGTGATCTAAGAATGACCTTAACCATTTTGTGGTCATCCCATTTTTTGCTCCCGAGGTTGCGCACTTGGTTCACCAAGGTTTTGAGCCAGTTGTACATGTCTTGTGGCTCCTCTCCTTGGCGAAGCCAGAAGCGACTGAGCTCCCCCTCGATCGTCTCTCGCTTGGTGATTTTGGTCACCTCGTCTCCTTCGTGCGTGGTCTTTAGCACGTCCCAAATCTCCTTTGCGCTTTTCAACCCTTGCACCTTATTATACTCCTCTCGACTTAGAGAGGCGAGGAGTATAGTTGTGGCTTGGGAGTTGAAGTGTTGGATTTGTTCGACCTCCTCCGAGTCGTAATCCTTGTCTCCCTTCTTTGGTACCTGCACTCCATACTCAACAATATCCCATATGCTTTTGTGGAGTGAGGTTAGGTGATGCCTCATTTTATCACTCCACATAGAATAATCTTCACCCTCAAACATAGGTGGTTTGCCTAATGGAATGGAGAGTAATGGAGTGCGTCTAGAAATGCGAGGATAGCGAAGGGGCATCTTACTATACTTCTTGCGCTCATGGCGCTTTGAAGCAGTGGAGGCCGATTCCGAGCCGGAGGTGGAGGGTGACGAAGAGTCGGTCTCGTAGTAGACCACCTTTCTCATCTTCTTCTTCTTGTCACCCATTCGATGGGACTTGATGGAGGAAGATGATTCCTCCTTGTTCTTGTGGGAGGACTCCCTTGAGTGTGTTCTTCCCGAGCTTGCGGACTTGTCGCCGGTCTCGAGATCCCTCTTGGCGGATGCTCCCGACATCACTTCGAGCGGTTAGGCTCTAATGAAGCACCGGCCTCTGATACCAATTGAAAGTCGCCCAGAGGGGGGGAGGGTGAATAGGGCGAATCTGAAATTTATTCACTTAAGCACAACTACAAGCCGGGTTAGCGTTAGAAATATAAACGAGTCCGAGAGAGAGGGCGCAAAACAAATCGTGAGCAAATAAAGAGTGAGACACGATGATTTGTTTTACCGAGGTTCGGTTCTTGCAAACCTACTCCCCGTTGAGGTGGTCACAAAGACCGGGTCTCTTTCAACCCTTTTCCTCTCTCAAACGGTCACTTAGACCGAGTGAGCTTCTCTTCTCAATCAAACGGAACACTAAGTTCCCGCAAGGACCACCACACAATTGGTGTCTCTTGCCTCGGTTACAATTGAGTATGATCACAAGAAGAATGAGAAAGAAAAGAAGCAATCCAAGCGCAAGAGCTCAAATGAACACAACAAATCTCTCTCTCTAATCACCAAAGCTTTGTGTGGAGTTTGGAGAGGATTTCATCTCTTTGGTGTGTCTTGTATTGAATGCTATAGCTCTTGTAAGGTCTACGTGTAGAAAACTTGGATGCCATTGAATGTGGGGTGGTTGGGGTATTTATAGCCCCAACCACCAAAAATGGCCGTTGGAAGTGTGCTGTCGCATGGCGCACCGGACAGTCCGGTGCGCCAGCCACATCAGCAGACCGTTGGGGTTCGACCGTTGGAGCTCTGACTTGTGGGGCCTCTGGGCTATCCGGTGGTGCACCGGACAGGTCCTGTAGACTGTCCGGTGCGCCAACTGCGCGTGCTCTGACTCTGGCGCGCACTGTAGCGCATTGAATGCGGTTGCAGACGTCCGTTGCGCGCAAAGTAGTCGTTGCTCCACTGGCACACCGGACAGTCCGGTGTGCACCGAACAGTCCGGTGAATTATAGCGAAGCGCCCTCTGAATTTCTCGAAGGTGAAGAGTTCAGCCTCGAGTGCCCTGGTGCACCGGACACTGTCCGGTGGTGCACCAGACACTGTCCGGTGCGCCAGACCAGGGTGCCTTTGGGTTGTCTTTTGCTCTCTTTGTTTGAACCCTTTCTTGGTCTTTTTATTGACTTATTGTGAACCTTTGGCACCTGTAGAACTTATACACTAGAGCAAACTAGTTAGTCCAATTATTTGCGTTGGGCAATTCAACCACCAAAAACAATTAGGGAATAGGTGTAAGCCTAATTCCCTTTCATACACCTATAGTCCCAGCCGCCCCAAATCTCCTTTCTCCTCACCCCAAATCGCCGCCCACGGATCTTCGACACCAGCGCAGTGACCCAGCCTCGTGGCCATCCTCCGTGGAGTCGGTCCTGGGCGGCCGACCCGGACACCACGCTCTGCCTCTGGCCAACCTCCACGGCGTGCAGCCGGGGCCGCGTCTGGTTTGGCAACCGTACGCGTCGCAGCCGTGCGGAACAGGCCACGCGCGTCGGCTCAACGGAGGAGCGCGTCGTGGCCAGCCTGGAGCGTGACCGGGGACTCACGGCCGCGGCCGTGGTGGCGCACCGGACCAGGAGAGCGGAGGCCGCTGCGAGGGCGGTCGAGATGTACAGTAAGTCAGTAACGACCCCGCCTACCGGTTCCTGCACGACCGACCTCTTCGCGGGGCTCATCGCGGAGGACATGCGCAAGCTCACGGCCGGCAAGGTCCGGGAGTTCTCGCTAGCCGCCAAGTGGTGCCCGTCGCTAGACTCCTCCTACGACCACTCCACGCTCATCTGTGAGGCCGTCGCGCGCCGCCTCTTCCCAAGGGATCCACGCCCGAGCTCGCCGCGCCACCTCTTCCCCAAGGGCTCCGCGCCCGAGCTCGCCGCACCGCCTCTTCCCCAAGGGCTCCGCGCCCGAGCTCGCCGCAGACCTCGCAGACGAGCACTACGCGTACCGCGCGCGTGAGCGGCTCCACAGGGTGGCGCCCGTGCCGCTCCGCCGCGCGCGTGGGAGTCGGTTAGGTACACCCGCGTCGCCTCCGTGGCCATGAAGAACTACATGGATCTCTTCTTCAAGCACGACGTCGACCGCTTCAACGCCTACCTCGCCGACGTCAAGTCCGACAAGAAGCGGATCGCCGCGGGCGCGTTGCTCCCGCACGAGATCGCCGTGCAGCATTTGGATGGCTTCAACTCACAGGAAACATAGGTTAAATTATTGGTGGTTTGTTTTCCCTGATGCTTGCACCCACCACAGTCATGGGTATTGCCGGCTGGCGTGTTGCATTTCACATTGTTGTTGTTATAAGCGTTGTAGTCGGTGTGTTGGTTGGCCTATTTGCAGTGGACCCTCATTTCCTCCATGTTGAAAGTGGCGAGCAGCTATTACGCAAGTCTGCATGGCAGAGATGAAGGATTTGGTGAGAGAAGCCAAGGCTGTTGTGAAGATCTCATCGTTTCAGATCATTGTGGCTCAGGGTGTCACAGGCTCGTTTCCATGGTCTGCCCTGGCCTTTGCCCCAATGTGGCTGGAGTTGATGGGGTTTACGCACAACAGAACTGGGCTCCTGATGATAACATTGGCCTTTGCCCCAATGTGGCTGGAGTTGATGGGGTTTACGCACAACAGAACTGGGCTCCTGATGATAACATTTGCACTGGCAAGCTCACTTGGAGGGCTGCTAGGTGGAAAGATGGGGGATCACTTTGCTACTCGCTTCCCGAATTCCGGCCGAATAGTCCTGTCGCAGATAAGCTCAGCTTCTGCTATTTCGTTGGCTTCTCTGTTGCTTTTGGGGCTCCCTGATAACTCTTCTGGTTCCTTGCATGGACTTGTCATGTTTATCATGGGTCTGAGCATCTCCCGGAATGGTCCTGCAACTAACAAGCAAGTATATTTTCACCTTTTATTTGTTTCATTCGTTTCCGCATTAGTACTTCACTGATCAGGGCATAAAATGTATTTTATGACATGCAAGAGTAGCTCTATGAAATTCTTGAGTGCCGACAATAATGATTCTATCTAATGTGCAGCCCGATATTTGTTGAGATTGTACCTGAGAGGTCAAGGACAAGAATCTATGCATTGGATCGTTCTTTTGAGTCAGTTCTAGCTTCATTCGCTCCACCAGTTGTTGGGTTTCTAGCCGAGCATGTCTAAGGGTACAATCTCGTCCCCTACGGAGCTGTAGATAACAATGTTGGCAGGGATAAATCAAATGCTGGCACCCTAGCCAAAGCTCTGTACATGTCGCGGCCAACCTACAGTGGCAGTGCATGGTCGACGACATGCGCGCGCTCAGCAAGCTGAGCAACTGCGTCGCCGTGTGCGACATGTCCGGGAGCATGTACGGCCGTCCCATGGAGGTGTGCGTGGCCCTCGGCCTCCTCGTGTCCGAGCTCAGCGATGACCCATGGCGCGGCCGCGTGGTCACCTTCAGCAGGCGGCCGGAGCTCCACAGGATCACCGGCGAGACCCTCTCTGAGAAGACAAGGTTCATCCAAAGCATGGCGTGGGGCACGAACACTGACTTCCAGGTGATGTTCAACAAGATCCTCGAGGTGGCCATTGGCGCCAGGCTGGCGCCGGAGCGGATGGTGCGTCGCGTGTTTGATATAGTAATGAACTAAAATGTCCTTGTTTTTTTGTCAGGGTTCACACCCATACAGTCCTTATCCTATGCAAACGGGACAGTTCAAACTCCAGTAAGTTAATGGGCGCCTTTTATTTGATCTATTGATTGTTGCAGAATGGATGCATAATTTCATTGTTTCCTTTCTAAAGCTTTCCATCTCAACTGTTATCTGTCATTTATATTTATTACATAGGAAATTATTTGTTTGAGTCATGTTTATGCCATCTGTCTCCTCAAAGCAGATAAGATTTTCTTTTTGATTGGGTTATGTTGTGAGACATCTGGTGCTGGTGGTACAGCGACAAATAAATCAAATAAAAATAAGCGGAAGGCTCCCCTCAAGAGATCAAAAGGAAGCTTAGGTAGTCTGGATGTTGTTGCAGTAAAAAATAACAAGTCACCGACAAAGCCTTCAACTTCTTCCTCCAATGAAGGTTCTTCACAAAGGTAATTTCTTTAATTTTTTTGTTATACTAACAGATAAAATATTGAATCCACTATCTCTTATACAGTGAGAGTGGAAGCGGGAGTTCTTCTGAAGGAAGCAGTACAAATTCAGAAAGTGTATGCCATTCCATTATATTACTTAACATTTTACTTCATAATGCTATTAGTACAAATTCCAAAGCAGTATGTTACTGTCTCTCTTCTCATTATGGAAAGCATAGTTTGTGGGAGTAATTTATGTGCTAATCTTGAAATCCTCTGAGCAGCATCTGCAGTATGCAGATTGAGTGCGTGAGAGGTGCAATTTGGAACACTTTGCAACTGGTTCTGTCTGTGTACGTGATATTTAAGAGTCTGCTGAGTAATGAGTATCCAGTTCATTTTTCAAAACAAATTCTAAAGAATCAAACTGTAGCCTTGTATTAAGTTTCATTAATTGCCCATGTATGAGATACTTTACAATTTGCAAATTTAGTCTTATGTTTCATATTTTTTGGTTATTGTAGTGACTTCAAGTTAGATGTATCTATGTTATCCTCACTTCCAACATGGTTTACCTGCTAGCTCATGGACAAACTAGAAGGATGCATCCTACCTTCCTGCATTTTTCTTCCTTTGTATGTTGGATATGATCATCCTCATACTAATTTATACTAACTGGTATTAACAAATAATTTGCTTGCAGGGTTCAAGGGTGAAGGATAATTCTGAACAAGGACAGGGTAATGGTAAGAAAACTTTTTTATATAACTTATAACCAACTATTTTTAGCCCCCCTCTTGTGGGAATAGTTACTGAAACAAATTTTTGTTTTTTATTTAGCGCAAAACATTAGATACAATAGTTATGTTCTTCTTTCTCACTAGATCCAGTGGCACGACTAGCGGTGAGTGCCATGCTAAGCAACACTGATCCTGTCATTGATTCCTCATAGTCCGCCTCCCCTACTCATCAGCACTGCGAGATGCCGGTGAGTCGTCCTCAGATGTCGCTCCTGCTCATCTTTTGAGATCCTTAACCATCTCCCTGGAAAAAGTAGGCAGTAAAAGTTGCAATGCTTCATAGAGATTATTTGGTTAATTCGTGTTTTTTGTGACTGTATATATAGTCTTGTAAAATCTGTTCTGTACACTCGGTTTTGCCATTTGACCATATTTGAGTGTTTTAAAGGCCATCGGCCATCCAACACTAAGTGTCAGATACTAGAGTTTAGAGTAGACAGATTCATTTTTTACAAAATCAACCAATCTTTTACTTGCAAAATTGAAGTATTGTTAGACATGTCACAAATTCAAAATTTTGTTAAACAACACTATGTGTTGGATAATCCATCCATCAGGAAAACATAACAGGATCACGTATATTTGAGTGCTAGATCATTTCCTATCCAGTTCCTTGAGTCATTTGAGCGAGAAAGTCTACGAGGTGTCCGTGCACAGTTTACTGTGAGTGCTATTTCTAAAACAACACAACTAAAGATTCGTGTTCATGCTTTTCACTACTTCACTTTGTGCTTGCATCACACAAAATAATAATATTATATTGACGTTATAAATATGTAATTTACGATCATAAGAACTATTCAACTACTAGAGTTATTAATGCAGAAATGATCAACTAATGTTAGCTTAATGATTTCTACAGTTGCTGCACTTTAGGATTTGATGAATAATTGGCAAAATGAACAACCAAGCTGGAAAGGTTTAACTGATCTCTGCTACTCTTTTATCAGGTGATTTCTCTTAGCCAATGAATACATTAAGAGATACACATCGATCGCATGAAAAAATATTGTAGCACAATTGCTACAATACATCTAGCACAATTGCTACAATACATCAAGAGATACAATTGTGCTAGATTCTTCAATTTTTTCTACGAAGTCATCGACGATCACATGGTTTGATGGCTTATGGTTTTGGGATTGGTTTAGCCGACTTGCTAGGATTGAAATAGTTGTACGATTGCTAGGATTGAAATAGTTGTAGGATTCAGAGGAGAAACCTGACTCTGATCTGATGACAATTTGAAGGAACAATCAGGCTCAACTTAGAGAATGCACACCCCCTGCATTACATTTATCGTTCTTCATGTACCATCCCTTATGAATGAGTGAACGTACAGAATGGGAAGTCGCTGCAACTGTTTCGAGCTGCGAGTTGTAGCTGGAACATTTCTAAAGGTATTAGTAGGTGACTTGCTGCAGCAAACTTGAACACACAAGCAACAAACATATGCTTCAGGTCCTTGATGCTACCAACAGGTTTGCAATCCTATCTTTACAAATTTCACCTATGCATCTACTCGTCTGACTGTATAATTTTCGTTTTTAGAATTTATAGCAGCTAAAAATATCATCACTTTGTGCATGGACTGGGCCCATTTTTATATATTTTCAATTCTTTCTTTGATTATTGCAGGTAAACTCTTTTAATACTTTTGTTCACCTGATGGTAGGAACAGATGATATACCACTAATGTTTTCGACCTAACAAAGAGGGCATAGAAAGTAGAAGTTGGTTGCTCCTTTAAAGCACCAGTTTCAAGTAGCCATCAGCTGAAATCTGCCATTGCTGAAACAAGGTGAAAAAATGCAGAATGGACTACTTATAGATAGCTGCACTATCGATGCATCAACATCATTTTGGACTATTATATGCCCTCTTTGCGTATTTAAGCCATATAAACATATGGGACACCCTCTGTAATGGTTGATCTTGTCTACTGTGCTTTGGAGTTCCTTTCAACTTTGCTTGGAGCCTTTCATGCCACTGATGGAGTCATGTGCCTCCGCCCAGAAATTCAGTTTCTGACTGAAACTCTTCCCTTTTTCTTGCTTTCATACTTTTGTCAGTGGTGATGCCTGAGTGGAGCATATTTTGTCATCAACCTTGGTTGTGCCAATCCTAAACGGTGGTGGTTTGAATCATCGTGGTTCAATGGTTTTCACAATATTGGGATTCTTGGCAACCATGAGGACATAATGGGATTCTTGGCTACCATGAGGACATTATGAGATTCTTGGCTACCATGAGGACAAGTTGGTATCCATCTTTTGCATAATCTTTTACTGTCTGACGTGCCATTTGGAAAGTGGGGGAAATCTGTGCATCTAAAAATTCAAACATATTTAGCAAATGCATTTTCAAAATATTCACCCAGATGACAATTGCATGCTTTGTACATGGCTAAATTGGCCACTAACTCAGGGTCTTGGTTGCAGATTGTTCAATTACATTTTCTACGTCTATTTCGAAGCGTCGATGGCGGATGTCCGCACACAAAATGCCTTGAAGGGTCTGGAGGTTAGTGTTGTGCCATCTACATACCCTATAGTCTAGGGATGACTCGATTTATTTACAATCCTTCTTCTGAAACATAATCAGTATCAAACATCTGTTTTAAATAAGTGTTAAGCATGTGTTGAGAGTGTTTTCATCCTTCTCCTAAGTTATTAACCCATGGGTTTATGTGTTTTTACAGGAAGTTGCAAGTTTCCTGCGTGTCCTTGGCTGCTATTCGTGCAACACAATAACGATCTGAGCTGTTGCGTCACGCTGTCTATCTTGGTTGCTCCGCCTTGGAAGACCAGAGTGGGAGATGGTTGCTATTTCTGCTCGAGTTAGCGAGAATAAATACTTTGTTTCGATGGCATATCGGTTGTGGTTCTATTATGACATATATGACATACTAATGTTATTATTACTCACATTATCTATACTATGTCGAATAATCATGTTTTTAGTTATATTTCTCCTTCAATTCTATTCTTTCGTACTAATTATGTCTTATAGCGTTAAGAAAGGGCAATATACAAATTGGTTTCAATGATTCATTGGATCATATTACTCCTGTCTTTAAGCAATATAGTTTGGATTCACATCAGAAATATATCTTCATCTCCAGAAAATATTAGTACTTCATAGGATGAAAATTGTTCAACCTGAAATAATTTATTTCTTCCATCCTACAGGTTGTATGCGAAACCACTGGATTGAACAATTCAAGAAATCTACAGAGGCAGTCGTGAACAGCTATGTGCAAGATTGAGCCTAAGGTCTGTAGACCCTTTAATTCATACAAGGGCATGCCATTTCCCCTGTAACTTCGATGCAGCCCCTTTAGCCATATAACAATAAAAACCAGCGATCCTGCAATCCTGAAAGGGTGAATTTATGGGAGAAGCGTACAACTCCTTTAGCCAATGATTCCAATGAAGCACCACCCGACAAGAATAAGATAGATAAATTAACAGGGTATAAAAATGATACTAATCACATGTAGTAAAAGAAACTTAATCCTTCCACCGCATCACGTATATTTGAGTGCTCCCTCTTTTTTTCATTACAGTCTTTTGATTTCCATTTTATTCATGTGTACGTGCTCGATGTAGGTATAGGCATCTGATGGAGGACGTGTTGTCTCTACTCCCGCATGTGAAGAAGGACAACCAGGACAAGGTCGAGTCCAAGCAGAGCAAGGGGAACACGCCGAACAAGCTGCTTGAGCTCAGGAGCTGCTCCAGCTGCTTTCGGTTTAGGGAGGCAACTAGCCTGGTCATTTGGGATTGTTTGATTTTTGTTTCTTTTATCAGATTCTTTGCAATGAGGTGTAGCTGGAGATGGAAAGGGAAATCGAATCAAGTTTAGTGTTGAGCATGTGTTTGTCTTGTCGTAGACTCGTAGCAGTATAGAATCTCTGGCTGAACAGATTGTGACGACCCTACAAAGCTTCACATGTTTTTTTGCAAGCAAGTTTACAACCACACACAACAACTTCTTATTTCAAGAACATCGTATTGTTTTAGGATTTATTTTTTCTTTTGTGTGAAGATATACATATTTCAGCGGAGGTGTTATATGTGACAAGGTAATGTGACTATTGTTTGTCAGGTACAAAATCATCAAACAGACATGCTGGGAGGTGCCGAGCAGATACATGTATCAGCAGAAGAATACAAAGACTGCCAAGAAGGGTGAAGAGACCACGGTGGCCAAGATCAAAGACATAACATGTAGTCCCAAAACGAAAATGGTAATTTGACTTCACCTTTTAATCTGCTCAAATTGACCTCTGGTTTTTATTACGGTATCAAAAAGTTTAAAGCTATCAAAATAATAATTTGATATCACCTTTTAATCTGCTTAAACTCACCTCTGATTTTTTTTACAATATTAAGAAGTTTAAAGATGTCGAAATGGTATGATCTGTTATAAGAATAACGCTAAAAACATATATTCTTTCAATTTAAGCGGTATCTTGTGACATGAAGTCTTTTTGTTTTGCTTGCTTTTACAAGATTTGATTTCACATCCACTTCCTAGATAACAAACAAGCATGTTTGAGATATTTATTGGAGTTGCTCTAACACTCATATTTTGTGAAATATTTTGTACGCCGTTGCAACGCACGGGCACATACCTAGTAACTATTTACGACGGTTTAGTCCTTGTTTACGTGGGTGCTCGGTCGATATATAAGATTGGCCATATTCCTATATATATAGTGAAAAAACATGAAGTGAAAGAGATACATTTCCATCACCCATCTACCTTATTTATTGGCGTTTTGACATATTCCCTGACTGCTCATCGTTTAATACTAGGGGTCTGTTTAGTTGGGTTGTGGATGTGAAAACAGCTATTGTGGGCTGTGAGCTGTGAAAAAAAGTTGTTATGGGCGGTGAACTTCTAAAAAGCTAAAAATCGTTTCATGGAAACCACTAAAAATCGTTCCATATATATATATTCACAATTCCATCTGAAAACCGCTAAAAGTAGATCTAAAGATGATTTTAGTTTTGCACTACAAGAAAGTCGGTTTTTAGAAGAAAAAAACTGTTTTCTGGATCCAGCCTTTTAGTTTGGCTTTTGGCTTTTATGAGACAAAAGCAAACCAAACACACCCTAGAACTACCAATGCACTTAGGAGCGATATGGTCCATAATACATAAAAACACACATGATACACATTGGATGGCCATGATTGCTTCTCCCCTTCGTTTAGCCTCGACGCTAGCATGGATATATGTCACTATGTGCTGCTCGGAATCCTCCCTAAGTTTTGAGGTTAAACTCGGCAAACCAGATGCCCATGGTTGTAAGGCTGAAACCACCCGTTTATGTAGCAAATCCGCTATGCCTCCTCCATAATGATGTGTGTTTTACTCATCCTCTTGACTGCTAGGTCACCAAGCGCTCATGCCTCACCTTGACATGGTCGATCGCTGTCCTGACTTCGATCCACAATATTGACATCCATAACCGCATGTACACTTCCTTGTCATCTTCCCCAAGTGCTAGTCGTCCATGGTCCATCCTTCGATCTAGCCCGTTCGTTTGACTTCAATTTAGCACCAGCTTCTTCTATTTATATAGTGTTTTTGTCCCTATAAATTTAGATAAGGAAAGGTCGATACGGTGTTGGGAGGAAGAAAGGGAATAAACCGGTGGGTACTAGATATTAGAGGAGAGTGAAGATACAAATTTAAAATTTCTTAAATGTGCCACCAATGTAGATGAGTTGGCATCAAATAGTTAGCAGCAAGCTAGATTATTGTCGAAGACGATCTTAGAACACCTTTAACAAAAGAGTCAACTTATTAGCTTATATAAACCACTACCAGAATCCGGGCCTTTGCAGAGTGCCAGGCTCTTTATCGAGTGCTTTTAATTTTATCGGGCACTCGGCAAATAAGACTTTACCGAGAGCCGCACTCGGCAAAGTCCTGCGCTCAGTAAAGAACTTGTTTACCGAGTGTGGGACACTCGGCACAGAGAAACACTCGGCAAAGACTGCTTTGCCGAGCGGCAAACACTCGGCAAAGATGGCGCTCGGCAAAGGGCCGTCAGCGGTCGTCTACATCTGACAGCCGTCAGCCTTTGCCGAGGGCCGAAAGCCGGCACTCGGCAAAGCAGATTCTTTGCCGAGTGTCAACTATCTGGCACTCGGCAAAGAGGGTCTTTACCGAGTGTCTTCTGTGGACACTCGGCAAAGCATTTTTTTATTTTGGCCACCAAACTTTTTGTGGTATGTTCCTACACTATGTAGACCTACATGTACCATTTTGGGACAATTATAACAGTGTTTTCAATAGGTAGTAGATTTAGTTCGTTTATTTGAATTTCTTCGGAAAATTCATATTTGAACTGCAGGTCACTCGAAACTTGAAAAAACGTGCATGCAAAAATGATATCCATGCTACTTAGCACAAGTTACGACCGATTTCAGGAGCGGACCGGAAACTTCGAGCAACATGCTCACTAAACATGGCTGTGAACATGCCATCCACGTGTTTAAAAATTGTATAAAACACAAACAAAGTCAGAAAATCATGAAACTTGTCCACGTGTCATGATATGATATATAGAGTCTGTGATAAAAATTTGAGAAAGTTTCGAGAAAGCTGTGACACACTATGTGTAGAAACCTAAGAGATCCTCACATGAAATCATAGAGATCCACACATGATCTCTTAGGTTTCTACACATAGTGTGTCACAGCTTTCTCGAAACTTTCTCAAATTTTTATCACAGCCTCTATATATGATATCATGACATGTGGACAAGTTTCATGATTTTCTGACTTTGTTTGTGTTTTATACAATTTTTAAACACGTGGATGGCAAGTTCACGACCATGTTTAGTGAGCATGTTGCTCAAAGTTTCCGGTACGCTCCTGAAATCGGTCGTAACTTGTGCTAAGTAGAATGGATATCATTTTTGCAGGCACGGTTTTTCAAGTTTCGAGTGACCTGCAGTTCAAATCCGAATTTTCCGAAGAAATTCAAATAAACGAACTAAATCTACTACCTATTGAAAACTCTGTTATAATTGTCCCAAAATGGTACATGTAGGTCTACATAGTGTAGGAACATACCACAAAAAGTTTGGTTGAAAAAAATAAAAATAAAAATGTACTTTGCCGAGTGTCTAGAAATGATACTCGGCAAAGAAGCCTTTGCTGAGGGTCAAATGGTTGACACTCGGCAAAGTGTAGTGAAATAATCTTTGCCGAGTGTCGCCCGGGGGACACTCGGCAAAGTATATTTTAAAAATTTTAAAAAAAATTCTTTGCCGAGTGCCAGATCACGGGCACTCGGCAAAGACCATTTACTTACCGACAGTTAGCCCTTTCTTCCTCACTCTCTCACTCTCACTCACACTCTCACCGCGTTGCCGCCCCGTCGCCGTCTGCGCCCCTCGCCGTCTGGCCGTGCCCCTCGCCGTTCGGTTGCGCCGCCGCCGCCCCTCGCCGCACCGCCGCACCCCGCCGCGCCCCTCGCCCCTCGACGCGCCCCTCGCCGTGCCCGCGCCCCCCGCCGCGCCCGCCCGCCGTCTGCCACACCCTCGCCCCCCGCCATGCCCTCGCTCGCTCGCCGTCGCGCCCTCCATGCCGCCGCGTCTCGCCGTCTCGCCCGTGACCCCGCGCCCTGTCGTCTCGCCCGCGACCCACCGTCTCGACCGCGACCACACCTCGAAGGTGATTTATATGAAACGATTAGGTTAATATTGAGTCATATTTATATACGTGTTTTGGTTAGGTTAATATGTAAAAGACGCCTAGAGGGGGGAGGGTGAATAGGCAAATCTGAAATTTATTAAGTTTACGCACAACTACAAGTCGGGGTTAGCGTTAGAAATATAATCGAGTCCGAAAGAGAGAGCGAAAACAAATCACAAGCGAATAAGAGCGGATGACACAGTGATTTGATTTAACGAGGTTCGGTTCTTGCAAACCTACTCCCCGTTGAGGTGGTCACAAAGACCGGGTCTCTTCCAACCCTTTCCGTCTCTCAAACGGTCACTTAGACCGAGTGAGCTTCCTTCCTTGATTTCACGGGTCACTTAGACCCCGCAAGGACCACCACACAATTGGTGTCTCTTGCTTCGCTTACAAGGCTTTGAGAGTAAGAATGAGAGAAAGAAGAAAGGCCAACCAAGCAACAAGAACAACAAAAGAACACAAGTCGATCTTCTCACAAGTCCTAAAAACTAGAGTTGAATTGTGGACTTTGATTCGATCGGTGGCTTTGATTTGTGTCTTGGAGTGTTGTGTATTGCTCTTGTATTGAATGAGAAGTAGTGAATGCTTGGATGCCATGAAGAGTGGTGGTTGGGGGGTATTTATAGCCCCAACCACCAAAATGGCTGTTGGGGAAGGCTGCTGTCGTATGGTGCACCGGACAGTCTGGTGCGCCACCAGACACTGTCCGGTGCGCCAGCCACGTCACCCAACCGTTAGGGTTCGGCCGTTGGAGCTTCTGACATGCGGGCCACCGGACAGTCCGGTGGTGCACCAGACAGGTCTTGTTCACTGTCCGGTGCGCCATCTGCTCCTGCTCTAACTTCTGCGCACGCAGTCCACGCACTATAGCGTTGTCAGCCGACCGTTGAACTCGACCATTGCGCTGGCGACCGTTGCTCCGCTTGGCACACCGGACAGTCCGGTGCTACACCGGATAGTCCGGTGAATTATAGCGAAGTGGCTTCCCAAATTCCCGAAGGTGGCAAGTTTGGAGTTGATCTCCCTGATGCACCGGACACTGTCTGGTGGCACACCGGACAGTCCGGTGCGCCAGACCAGGGCAGCCTTCGGTTGTCTTTTACTCTTTTCATTTGAACCCTTTCTTGGACTTTCTATTGGTTTGTGTTGAACCTTTGGCACCTGTATAACTTGTAATCTAGAGAAAACTAGTTAGTCCAAATATTTGTGTTGGGCAATTCAACCACCAAAATCATTTAGGAAAAGGTGTAAGTCTATTTCCCTTTCAATCTCCCCCTTTTTGGTGATTGATGCCAACACAAACCAAAGCAAATATATAAGTGCAGAATTGAACTAGTTTGCATAAGATAAGTGCAAAGATTCTTTGGAATTAAACCAATATACATTTCATAGGATATGCATGGATGCTTTCTTCTAGTTTAACATTTTGGACCACGCTTACACCACTTGTTTTGTTTTTGCAAATATTTTGGAAATTCTTTTCAAAGTCTTTTGCAAATAGTCAAAGGTATATGAATAAGATTTTGAGAAGCATTTTCAAGATTTGAAATTTTCTCCCCCTATTTCAAATGCTTTTCCTTTGACTAAACAAAACTCTCCTTTAATGAAATTCTCCTCTTAGTGTTCAAGAGGGTTTTAATTATAATTTTGAAAGGGGTGATACCAATTTGAAATTATATCAACCCTAAGATATCAATTGAAAAACTTCTTTAATACAAATTGAAAGAACACATTTTTTTGAAATTGGTGGTGGTGCGGTCCTTTTGCTTTGGGCTAATACTTTCTCCCCCTTTGGCATGAATCGTCAAAAACGGATACTTGTGAGTGAAATATAAGCCCTTATTGTGGCAGAACCGCCCGAATTATTCCAGCTTAAGTGCCTAAGTCACGCCTCAGGGGCCGTAACACACTTAAATCGGAATAACCCGTCAGTCCCTCAGATCTAGTCTGATAGAGCCACTTAACCAGGATCAAATTCCACAATCTCACTCGAAGGTGAGTCACAGAAGAAATACAATAAAACAGGAAACCTCAAATTAAGTACTGAGTTATTACATAAATCGGAGTTTTTGCGTAGCAAATAAAGTTCACAAAATAAAGTGCAGCGGATAATCGATGTCGTCGGTATCGAGGAATTGGGCAAGGCCTGGCCCACT
Organism: Zea mays; assembly: GCF_902167145.1. Taxonomy (NCBI): domain Eukaryota; kingdom Viridiplantae; phylum Streptophyta; class Magnoliopsida; order Poales; family Poaceae; genus Zea; species Zea mays. The sequence goes on along the minus strand of NC_050100.1, from coordinate 22,771,585 downwards.
ACTCCTCGTGCTCCTCTCCTGCCGGAGCAACATCCCACTCGACCGTCCAACCCGGTGGCAGGGTGGTAGGCCAAGTCACACCATCAACCATTTCCTGAATGGTACCTGCAAAAATTGTGCCACAAGCAAGGCTGAGTATACTAATACTCAGCTAGACTTAACCGGTGTGAGGAGTCTACTCCTCTACCTCTAGACTATGCAGCTATTTGGCTGAGGGGTTTGGTTTGCCAAAAGCACTAGCTGTTTCTAAAATCAATTTTTAGCTTTTCAAATTCTATCATCATTAACTTAGCTAGATTTGCTCCTTCTAAGCATACATGGTAACAATCATTTAGTTCAATCAACAAGTTATCTCATGAAACCACATTTCACTTCTTACTCGATGCAGTACAAGGAATCAAGCAGTCTCATTAGCTGCGAGAAGCAGACGATTCGAATCGAGTTTTAACCTTGCAAGGTAAACCTAAACACACGGCATGTCAGGGTACTCCGACCCCACACATGACAACTGTCCCCATCGATTCCCCGTTCGCGTCCAGGCCTCACCGCCTTGGCATACAATGCTCCACTGACCCCGGCTACCTCCGTGCAGTGACCGCACTTGTACCCACCATAGCTAGCATGGGAGACCTAGTCTCAGGTCGCATGAGGGATAAAGTCCACGCCCGGCTTCAACCAGGTACTAGGTTTACCGGTTACCATTTTTCCCGGCATGTGCTTAGTACGTTCAAAAGCTTGACTCAGGTATCCACACATTAATCCTTAATTCATTTTTCCCCGTCTCATGGACAAGGCATCCTCCCTGGATCCAAGTCCATAGACTAACATATATCCCGTTATCAAGATTAATACAATCAATTCCTGACCTCGCGCGAGTGCTAGAAAAATCACTCGACTTCTACCGAGATCCTGATTAGCAAGCAGCTACTCGACCTAGCATACTAGTATTCATCTCAAAAAGGAATCCTAAGTTCATGCAACTAGAGGTTTCAAGCAACTCCTACACTTAAGTGCACATTGCAATCCTACAAGCATTAAGTGTAGTAAAGTAGCATATAATAATACGGTTATGCATAAAACCGGGGCTTGCCTTCAATTGCTGGGGCTGCGGGGAGATCCTCAATAGCAGCCTCTGAAGCCTGCTCCTGGTCCTCCTCTTGGACAGGTCCTTGCTCGGGGATGAGCACGTACTCTCCGTCGGCAAGATTACAATCTAATGAATGCAATGCGTAAGATATATGTATGATATGATATGTGCTTTTAGAAATTACAACTTTAAAGGTGTATGATCTTTCTTGAGTTAAACAAGGTTAACTTTACTTATGTAAGACCCTTGGGCGGTATACTTGGTAAACTGGTTTAAACTTAGCTAAGGTAAGTAGTAGGTTTAAATTTTGGGGTTCCACTGAATTCCTTTTAAGTCTCAGAGAGAATTGATAAGTTCTCAAGTTAGACTTATTAGGGTGAGGTTTATTTCTTCTTCCCTTTTCTTTTATTCTCTTTAATGTTTTGGAGTAGGTTTGAACTACAAGTTGCTTTTATAAAATTCTAAAAATTCTGCAAAAAATTACAGTGGCTTGGTACTGGTGTATGTTTCTCTGTCTCAAAAATTGTGGATCAGAAAGTGAATAGTTTTCCCTGGACAAAATTATTAAATTCTAGGGCAGAAGGGGTGCTTTGAACTACAACTATTATTTAACAGTGGGTAATTCTCTAAAACTTATTTTTGCTGGCTTTTAGGTGTTATAACATGACTTGATACAAATTTCTAGTCATTAATACTTTTTAATTATTTTTCTATGGTTTTCTCAAGTTTCTAGCCAAATGGGTGCTTTCTACTACCACTATATTTGAAAAACATCAAACAACAGAGTTCTTATTTTTCTTAGTTATTGTTTTGTGCAAGAGCAATCATTCTGAAGTTTGGCATCTTTTTGCTTAAGGGAAGGGGTGGTATGCATTATTTGAATTAAGTGGCCTTTCCCATAAAATACTAGCAATAGGTATGAGTTTGCTTCTTTTTCATGGGTTTGCATTTTTCTCTGGTAGTTTATCACACTATGGACTTAGCTAATTTTTGGTTGCCCATTATCACATGATTAGGGGTTATTCAAGAATTATTTGGAAAATGCCTTATTATCACTTTATATTTATTTCCTTACTTACAAAGTTGGGCTGAGGTGTTCTTTATTTTTGTAGTGGGGCTCTGGTGGTTGTAAGTCCACTGGATTTTTATGACTCATTTTGGTTATAGTTTTGCTACTCTAATAATTGATGTTCAGTCCATATAAGGCTAAATAAAACATTTTAATTTAATACTGGTCCAAATTAATGGTCTCTGTATTTTTCCTAGGTTTTCTGTTACATAAGCAAACTAGGAAAAATAATTTAAATCACTGTTCATTAATTTCTAATGCCTTTCTGATTTTTCCTAAGTTTTGGGCAGAATAGTTTTAAATGAATAACTACATCATAATTTCTAATGCTGGGGTTCCTACTATTTTTAAACAGTGTCTAAATGAGGTTTGATCATCTACAAATTTTCTTAAGTTCAGCACAGAAGAAAATCTAATTTTCCTTAATTAAACAAGGTTTGGTGGGTTTCTGTTTTTAATTTTAAACTCAAAAATTTAGAACAGAAAGCATAGGGTTTATCATTTTTAAATGATAGTTCATAATATTCAGGAGCTAGCAAAATTAGTTTGACAACTTTTTATTAAGAAATCATCAAGTTATGGATTTTCTAAGTTCTCTTGTCATTTTAAAAAGATTAACAGAATTGGTTTAATGGAAATCCACTTTGCACTGGGGTCCCTGGCGGGTTTTTAAGTTTTCCTCGCGTATCAGTCCTTAAGCTACTATTCACATGAGTCACTGACGTTACAGAAAACCCCTCGGGTTCTACAAATCCTAACCCGAGGTCCTTCTTCTATCTTAAACAGTAACCACGGCGGAAGAAAGGGCGGAGGGGCTTACCGGCGGCGAGATTGCTCCGGTGAAGTGGTCGAGGACGTAGGGGAGGTCTTGGGGATCACAACGGTGTGCGGGTCGCCGTCGGAGATGGCCGGAGTCGGTCGGTCCACGCGTGCAGGCGGGGGTGCTCGTCGGCGGCGAGGAGTCCGGCCTGGTCACGGCGAGATAGAACAATTGGACGGGTCAGAGAGGTTCACGGGATGCCAGAGAAGATATGGGTGCAAGGAATCGGTCGGAGACTCACTGGATAGGTCGGTCCACGCGCGGCGGCGGAAGACCGAAGTCCGGTGAGGTCGATCTCGGGCCTCCGGTGAAGTCTGGCCGGGTCCGAGGGCTTGGCAAGCTTTACGGGCTACTGGCGGAGCTAGCCGAAGCACTGGCTCGTCTTGAGGATTGCTGGAGTGGGCTGGCCACGGTGGCCGAAGCTCTAGCGGCAATGGCGGGCGGAATTGAGCTCGCCGGAGCTAAGGAAAGGGGGCTGGCCGGTGAGGGTGAGTGCGGGGCAAAGTGAGGTACGCCCGGGGAGGCTTTATAGGCGCGGGAGGGCATGACCGAGGGCAAGGGCGCGCGACGGACTTGACCGGACGCCGGGGTGAGCGCGCACGCGGATTGGGCGAGCTCTAGCGTGCCGACCAGGGTCGAACACGTGTGCCCGTGCGTTCTGCCCAAGTTCTGGCGCGTGTGGTCGCTCATCCGAGCCTGCTCTCGCCTTGGTCAGTGCACAAAACCTCTTCTCCTCCCTACAAGCTACCATTCTTGTGTGGGGGTCATAGGATATTGCCTACTGGTTGCAGAGATATGGAGCCAGGAAATCCGGTCTGTCTCCCTGCCCAAACCCGAGGCAAATCCAAGGTTTTGTCGTGTCTAGGGCTCGCGTCCCAATGCCATCTTCTGGCACACGACAGAGGGGTTAGTTAGACACAATTTTGTCAATGGGGCCATTAGGATTCGAGTTAGGGATCAAGGTGAACATCCCTGATCTTTGGCTCAAGGTCTGAATTTCAGAATTCTGAAATTCAGAATTCCCATTAAGTCCTCACATGAGAAGCTTGATTTGGGGTTTTATTTGAGTTATTTTGGCTAAGCTTTCTCAACCTTTCTTGTTGCTCATTAAATATACTTCAATTTTTATAATTGGCTCAAGTCATAATTTTAAGCTTTTCATCCCCTTTTTCTTATTTTCTTTAATTTTGCTCATGGGGCTCACTTAGGGTTTTCATTAGGGTTGTACATTCTTATCTTTTTAAAAGACTCAATTGTTTTGATCATGATACTTTTAAGTATATACTTGGTGAATCCTTTAGTACTTAAGTTAATTTGATGCTCATTCTTACTTTGGTTCACATAAAATAATGGTTCTTGGGTTGGTATTTGAGAGAAACCCTAGGTGACACTGGGGTGTCACAGCCTTCCCCCCTTAAAGGAATCTTGTCCCGAGATTCGGGCCAGAGTCCTCCCAGGGTGAAGCGAAGGGTGAGACTTAGGAAATGGGTGAGTGTTGCTATTATTAGGGTAAAACTGCTCTTCGAATGTCATTCTCTTTGCAACTTCAGAAGGAAGTCCTTTTAAGTTTTTCTTCATAGTTACTTCATTCTGAATTAAGGTCATATTTTTTGAAAATTAGATTCGAAGGGCAGGGGGAGGGGTTGGGGGTGATTACGTACCAGCTTCCTTAGGTAGGCAATCGGGAAAGTTGGATCTCAAGAATTCCTCGGTTTCCCAAGTAGCTTCCTCCTCTGAGTGATTACTCCACTGGACCTTGTACATCTTGATCGATTTAGCCCGAGTTGATCTTTCTTTGCAATCCAGAATCTTGGATGGGTACTCTTGGTACGATAGATCTGGCTCTATCTCCAATTCTGGCTCTGCTATGATCTCGGTCGGCAATCGAACACACTTCTTCAGCTGAGACACATGGAATACACTGTGAATGGCAGACATCTTTGAAGGTAACTTCAGCTTGTATGCCACGGGTCCACATGCTTCTATGATCTCATAAGGTCCAATGTAACGAGGGGCTAGCTTGCCTTTGATCCCAAACCTCTGCACTCCCTTGGTGGGTGATACCTTGAGGTATACAAAACTTCCCACCTCGAACTGGAGAGGTTTCCTTCTTTTATCATGGTAACTCTTCTGCCTGGCCTGAGCAGCTTCTAGATTCTTCCTGATTAGTTTGACCTTCCTTTCGGCTTCAGTCACTAAGTCAGGTCCAAAAACTTCTCTCTCACCAGGTTGAGACCAATTGAGTGGTGTCCTGCACCTTCTTCCATAGAGAGCTTCAAAAGGTGCCATCTTTAGGCTGGATTGATAACTATTGTTATAAGCAAACTCTGCCAAGGAGAGGTGCTTATCCCAGTTCTTGCCACAATTGATTACACAAGCTCTCAGCATATCCTCCAGAATTTGGTTTACCCTTTCCGTCTGACCATCAGTCTGTGGGTGGTAAGCTGAACTCCTGATTAGCTTGGTTCTCAAAGACTCTTGCAATTGTTCCCAAAATCTGGCAACAAATTGGGCTCCTCGGTCAGAAACAATGGTCCGAGGTAATTCGTGCGGACACACGATCCGGTCAATATACAATTCTGCATATTTCTGAGCCTTATCAGTGGTGTGCACAGGAAGAAAATGTGCCACTTTCGTCAATCGGTCCACAATAACCCAAATTGAATCATGATGACGAGAGGTGTTGGGCAGACCCACAATGAAATCCATGCTGATGTCATCCCACTTCCACGAAGGTACGGACAGTGGTTGCAAGGCGCCAGCTGACTTCAAGTGGCTTGCCTTTATCCTCTGACAGGTGTCACATTCTGATACATACTGGGCTATCTCCCTCTTCATTCTGGTCCACCAGTACAAAGGCTTCAGATCATGGTACATCTTGGTGCTTCCCGGATGCATAGAGAATTTGGAGAGATGAGCCTCATCCAAAATTTTCCTCTTGAGGTCCCGGTCCTTAGGAATCACCAATCTGCTTTTGAACCATAGCACACCTTTCTCATCCTGGCGGAAACAATTATACTTCTCACCCTTCTGATGGAGATTCTTCTTAATAATTTGCACTCCCTTGTCACTAAGCTGGGCCATGATAACCTGGTCTTGCAAAGTTGGCTCAACAGAAATGTGAGACAAAGACCCAGAAGGAATCACTTCAATTTGCATCTTGCTCAACTCATCACACAAGGTGTTAACACGAGAATCCATCAGAACACAATTGCATTGCAACTTCCGACTCAAGGCATCTGCTACCACATTAGCTTTTCCTGGGTGATAATGTACCTCCAGGTCATAATCCTTGATCAGCTCTAGCCATCTTCTCTGCCTCATGTTGAGATCAGCCTGAGTAAAAATGTACTTAAGGCTCTTATGATCAGTGAAGATGTTGCAGTGGGTTCCCATTAGATAGTGCCTCCACATTTTTAATGCATGAACCACTACTGCCAACTATAGGTCATGAGTGGGATAGTTTTGCTCATGAGGCCTGAGTGCTCTTGAGGCATAAGCGATGACTCGGTTGTCTTGCATCAAGACACAACCTAGCCCGGTGCCAGAGGCATCACAATACACATCAAAAGGCTTGCTGCTGTCGGGTTGCGCCAATACTGGTGCTGTGGTCAGATGCTGCCTTAATGCATGGAAGGCATCTTCGCACTTCTGACTCCAAACAAATTTGACTTCTTTCTTCAGCAACTCAGTGATAGGCTTCGCAATTCGAGAGAAATCCGGAATAAATCTTCGGTAATAACCAGCTAATCCCAGAAAACTCCGAATCTGGCAAACAGTTGTTGGTGGCCTCCAGTTCATCACCTCTTGCACTTTATCAGGATCAACAGCTATTCCAACCTGAGAGATAGTGTGACCCAAGAATTTGATTTCCTTTAGCCAAAAATCACACTTGGATAACTTGGCATAAAGGTGGTGCTCTCGCAGACGTTGAAGCACTACATGCAAATGCCCGGCATGTTCTTCTTCGTTCTTTGAGTACACCAGAATATCATCGATGAAAACCACCACGAACTTGTCCAATTCCGGCATAAAAACAGAATTCATCAGATACATGAAATATGCTGGTGCATTTGTCAGCCCGAATGACATCACCAAGAATTCATATAGCCCATATCTGGTTGAGAATGCTGTCTTTGGGATATCACTTGCTCGTATCTTGATCTGATGGTAGCCAGAGCGAAGGTCTATCTTGGAAAACACCTTGGCCCCGACCAACTGGTCAAAAAGAACATCAATACGAGGCAAAGGATACTTGTTCTTGATAGTTACCGCATTAAGAGGGCGGTAATCTATACACATCCTCAAGCTTTCATCCTTCTTCTTTACAAACAGTGCTGGACATCCCCAAGGCGAAGTGCTCGGGCGAATAAATCCCTTGTCCAGCAACTCTTGCAATTGCTTCTTCAACTCTGCCAACTCGGCGGGTGGCATTCGGTAGGGCCTTTTGGAAATTGGGGCCGTTCCCGGTTGCAACTCGATGGCGAATTCAATATCCCTGTCTGGTGGCATTCCTGGCAATTCATCAGGGAAGACATCTGCATATTCACAGACCACTGGGATCTTCTTCAGAGGTAACTTCGTCATAGAGAAAGCACATGACTAAGTAGAACCCTGACTAGGCAGAACTAAAGTGAAATTCCCGCAGAACGGAGAATTAACTTCCACGGCACGGCTGGCTACATCGAGCACAACTTGGTGCAAGGTCATCCAATTTGCTCCTAGAATAATGTCCACATTTTCCAATCCCAACACAAGAAGAGTGGTTTTGACAATGTGGCTTCCTAGTTGAATAGGCACACTTTGATTTAATTGATTACCTGCAATTTTACCCCCAGGTGTGACTATCATGAACGACCCTTTAGATTGAGAGAATGGCAGTTTGCATTTAGCACTGAACTTTTGGCTAATGAAACTGTGAGATGCACCAGAATCAAACAGAATTAAAGCAGGTTGATTATAAATTGAAAAGGTACCGGTCATGATAGGAGCTCCTTCAGGTACTTCCTCCAGAGTAGTGAAGTTGAGCTTCCCCTGCCTGACTTGCACCTTCTGCTTTCTTCCCTTGTCTTGATTTGGTGCTGGCATCTGCCTCTGCTGGTTCCTGGGACAATTCTTGGCATAGTGGCCCACATTGCCACAAGTGAAACACTTGTTCCCATTGCCCTGGCGAAACTGCTGCTGCTGCGGAGGCTGATTGTTCCTTGGGGCGGGAGCTGAAAAGCGGTTGGGTGCCGGCTGCTGCTGCTGCTGAGGTGGCCTGATCACCCATCTGCCTGCCTGCTGCTGAAAACCCCTGTTCTGATTGTGAGAAACAATCTGGAACCTCTGAGCCTGAGCGGATGGTGCTGCCATTGGTGCCTTTCTCTTCTTCTCTGCCCGGTGAGCAACAATACAATCCTCCTGGGAGATGGCCATGTTGACCAACTCATTGAAGCTATCAGCCCGAACAGTGTTGAGTCGTTCCCGCAGCTTGGTATTGAGACCCCTGCGGAAGCGATCCCTCTTCTTTTCATCAGAATCAGCATGATACCCTGCATACTGGCATAAGTCGTTGAAGGCTTGCGCATATTGCAGTACCGTGCGGGTTCCTTGATTAAGGGCCAGAAATTCATTCAACTTCCGATCAAGAATGTCAGCTGGGATGTGGTGTCCTCTGAAGGCAGTCTTGAATTCCTCCCAAGATACTTCACGATCAGCGGGGAGCATAGCACGGAAGTGGTCCCACCAAGTCCGAGCAGGGCCGCGAAGCTGCTGTGCGGCGAAGCGAGCCTTGGCCTCATCAGGGTAGTCTCCTGTGAGGAGGGGAAACTTGGACTCGACGACGCGAAGCCACACGTCGGCGTCCAACGGATCCTCTGCCTTGGTGAACAAGGGTGGCTGCGTGCTCAGAAACTCCTCGTATGTTGCCATAGCTGGAGGTCGCTGATGCTGGCCTCCACCATGCTGCTGAGGGTGGGGCTGGCGCTGCAAGAGCTGTCGCAGAATCTCATTCTGCTGGGCCATCAGCTCCTGCACTGTGGGAGCTGGAGGAGGTGGCGGGGGAACCTGCTCGTTATGCCCGCGACGCTGCCTAGCTGCCATCTGAAAACAGAGATTGCCGCCATTGTTATCCCAACTCGCAGTTTCGAACGACAAGATATCATCTCATATGGAAGGAAAAATGCCATAATCATAATATTAGGTTCGAAATGAAGATAACATGGTGACAGAGATCCCACAGATTTCAAAAGTTTACAGGGTTACATCAATCAGGGGAAAGTACCCATAAGCCTAGTCCAAAATGTGATATTTCTAAGCTCGCATAGGTTTCTATCCGCCTAAAAGTGTCGAAGTGACTGCTTAACCCTGAGCGGTGGAAGCGACACTGGATACGGGTGAAAGAGGCATCGCGGAGGTAGTCCCATTGGCACCAGGGGCTGGTCCTAGCTCCTCGGGAGCCTCTTCTCCCTCGCTTCCTGCTTCATTGGCCTCCATCTCCAGGTGGTGCATGTCCAAGTGGTCATTTGCTTCTTCGAGTTCCCTCTGCACATCGTGAAGCTGATTCTCCAAGACATCAATAGAGTTGTCTCAGATCTCCACCTGCTGCTCCAAGGTGGTGATGCGCTGGCTCAGCCTCTCTACCTGCAGATCCTTCTCCACCAACTCCGTGGATAGGTCGACCACAAAATCTTCCCGACTGTCGAGAGTGAGCTTGGCAGTCTGAGTGGTGTTAGCAAGGAGTGCCATAGCATCACTCTGAAGGGCCTGGAGGCGGTACAGCGCACTCATGCACTGAACAGTGACCCTCCCAACCAAGTCAGGATACATCGCCCACACATCCTTCACATGGCTCACACGGTTACACCACATGGGATCATCCTTCTTTTCAGCAGGGAAGAGTCCCAAGGGGTGCATCACCATCTCCAGGAGATGGTAGCCACAGAAAGTCATCAGAGTCTTCATGGCTGCTGCCTCAACGGTGTCGTCTGTCCTGAGTCCAATCGTCTCAGAATCAAGAGAACGCCAACCCGGCTGAAGGGGATGAGCCTCCAAAGTCAGCCAGACCCGACAATGAGGTACCCGATGCTCCTCATACAACTGCACCGTGTACAAAGGGGGCGTAGGGTAACCGGCGGAGTTAAGCACTTCCCACAAGATGGAAGGAAAGCCATCGCGAGAAAGGAAGTCAGAACTGAAACGAGAGTCTCCTCCACTGGCGGGGGTGGGTGAATCAAAGGTAAAGATTATGGTGGAAGGAAAAAGAAAAAGAGAGCCGGATGGTTTTAAAGAAAGGGAGTTAGCTCAATTTTAATTTCTCTTGGTGTTTTATAATGCATGCATGCCGGAAGAAACGTTGCCTCTCAAAAGAAAATAGGGTGCCTTTTTAGGGCATCCTTAAAAATATAAGTACTGGCCCATGGGGCCTAATTAGTTAGCCACCTATTTCTCCCTCTATGCCTAAGGCCTTTCGTCCTAGGTCTAGTGGTCTAGTCCTGACGATCCATAGCAGTTTCTAGGCAAGTTTTAGATTTTGAAAATTGGTATTCATGGTTTATTGTCCTCATCTGTGGTGGAATTTGCTCCGATACCAGCTGTGGCAGAACCGCCCGAATTATTCCAGCTTAAGTGCCTAAGTCACGCCTCAGGGGCCGTAACACACTTAAATCGGAATAACCCGTCAGTCCCTCAGATCTAGTCTGATAGAGCCACTTAACCAGGATCAAATTCCACAATCTCACTCGAAGGTGAGTCACAGAAGAAATACAATAAAACAGGAAACCTCAAATTAAGTACTGAGTTATTACATAAATCGGAGTTTTTGCGTAGCAAATAAAGTTCACAAAATAAAGTGCAGCGGATAATCGATGTCGTCGGTATCGAGGAATTGGGCAAGGCCTGGCCCACTACTCCTCGTGCTCCTCTCCTGCCGGAGCAACATCCCACTCGACCGTCCAACCCGGTGGCAGGGTGGTAGGCCAAGTCACACCATCAACCATTTCCTGAATGGTACCTGCAAAAATTGTGCCACAAGCAAGGCTGAGTATACTAATACTCAGCTAGACTTAACCGGTGTGAGGAGTCTACTCCTCTACCTCTAGACTATGCAGCTGTTTGGCTGAGGGGTTTGGTTTGCCAAAAGCACTAGCTGTTTCTAAAATCAATTTTTAGCTTTTCAAATTCTATCATCATTAACTATCATGGGAGACCCAGTCTCAGGTCGTATGAGGGATAAAGTCCGCGCCCGGCTTCAATCAGATACTAGGTTTACCGGTTACCATTTTTCCCGGCATGTGCTTAGTACGTTCAAAAGCTTGACTCAGGTATCCACACATTAATCCTTAATTCATTTTTTCCCGTCTCATGGACAAGGCATCCTCCCTGGATCCAAGTCCATAGACTAACATATATCCCGTTATCAAGATGAATACAATCAATTCCTCACCTCGCGCGAGTGCTAGAAAAATCACTCGACTTCTACCGAGATCCTGATTAGAAAGCAGCTACTCGACCTAGCATACTAGTATTCATCTCAAAAAGGAATCCTAAGTTCATGCAACTAGAGGTTTCAAGCAACTCCTACACTTAAGTGCACATTGCAATCCTACAAGCATTAAGTGTAGTAAAGTAGCATATAATAATACGGTTATGCATAAAACCGGGGCTTGCCTTCAATTGCTGGGGCTGCGGGGAGATCCTCAATAGCAGCCTCTGAAGCCTGCTCCTGGTCCTCCTCTTGGACAGGTCCTTGCTCGGGGATGAGCACGTACTCTCCGTCGGCAAGATTACAATCTAATGAATGCAATGCGTAAGATATATGTATGATATGATATGTGCTTTTAGAAATTACAACTTTAAAGGTGTATGATCTTTCTTGAGTTAAACAAGGTTAACTTTACTTATGTAAGACCCTTGGGTGGTATACTTGGTAAATTGGTTTAAACTTAGCTAAGGTAAGTAGTAGGTTTAATTTTTGGGGTTCCACTGAATTCCTTTTAAGTCTCAGGGAGAATTGATAAGTTCTCAAGTTAGACTTATTAGGGTGAGGTTTATTTCTTCTTCCCTTTTCTTTTATTCTCTTTAATGTTTTGGAGTAGGTTTGAACTACAAGTTGCTTTTATAAAATTCTAAAAATTCTGCAAAACATTACAGTGGCTTGGTACTGGTGTATGTTTCTCTGTCTCAAAATTTGTAGGTCAGAAAGTGAAAAGTTTTCTCTGGACAAAATTATTAAATTCTAGGGCAGAAGGGGTGCTTTGAACTACAACTATTATTTAACAGTGGGTAATTCTCTAAAACTTATTTTTGCTGGCTTTTAGGTGTTATAACATGACGTGATACAAAGTTCTAGTCATTAATACTTTTTAATTATTTTTCTATGGTTTTCTCAAGTTTCTAGCCAAATGGGTGCTTTCTACTACCACTATATTTGAAAAACATCAAACAACAGAGTTCTTATTTTTCTTAGTTATTGTTTTGTGCAAGAGCAATCATTCTGAAGTTTGGCATCTTTTTGCTTAAGGGAAGGGGCGGTATGCATTATTTGAATTAAGCGGCCTTTCCCATAAAATACTAGCAATAGGTATGAGTTTGCTTCTTTTTCATGGGTTTGCATTTTTCTCTGGTAGTTTATCACACTATGGACTTAGCTAATTTTTGGTTGCCCATTATCACATGATTAGGGGTTATTCAAGAATTATTTGGAAAATGCCTTATTATCACTTTATATTTATTTCCTTACTTACAAAGTTGGGCTGAGGTGTTCTTTATTTTTGTAGTGGGGCTCTGGTGGTTGTAAGTCCACTGGATTTTTATGACTCATTTTGGTTATAGTTTTGCTACTCTAATAATTGATTTTCAGTCCATATAAGGCTAAATAAAACATTTTAATTTAAGACTGGTCCAAATTAATGGTCTCTGTATTTTTCCTAGGTTCTCTGTTACATAAGCAAACTAGAAAAAATAATTTTAATCATTGTTCATTAATTTCTAATGCCTTTCTGATTTTTTCTAAGTTTTGGCCAGAATAGTTTTAAATGAATAACTACATCATAATTTCTAATGCTGGGGTTCCTACTATTTTTAAACAATGTCTAAATGAGGTTTGATCATCTACAAATTTTCTTAAGTTCAGCACAGAAGAAAATCTAATTTTCCTTAATTAAACAAGGTTTGGTGGGTTTCTGTTTTTAATTTTAAACTCAAAAATTTAGAACCGAAAGCATAGGGTTTATCATTTTTAAATGATAGTTCATAATATTCAGGAGCTAGCAAAATTAGTTTGACAACTTTTTATTAAGAATTCATCAAGTTATGGATTTTCTAAGTTCTCTGGTCATTTTAAAAAGATTAACATAATTGGTTTAATGGAAATCCACTTTGCACTGGGGTCCCTGGCGGGTTTTTAAGTTTTCCTCGTGAATCAGTCCTTAAGCTACTATTCACATGAGTCACTGACGTTACAGAAAACCCCTCGGGTTCTACAAATCCTAACCCGAGGTCCTTCTTCTATCTTAAACAGTAACCGCGGCGGAAGAAAGGGCGGAGGGGCTTACCGGCGGCGAGATTGCTCCGGTGAAGTGGTCGAGGACGTAGGGGAGGTCTTGGGGATCACAACGGTGTGCGGGTCGCCGTCGGAGATGGCCGGAGTCGGTCGGTCCACGTGTGCAGGCGGGGGTGCTCGTCGGCGGCGAGGAGTCCGGCCTGGTCACGGCGAGATAGAACAATTGGACGGGTCAGAGAGGTTCACGGGATGCCAGAGAAGATATGGGTGCAAGAAATCGGTCGGAGACTCACTGGATAGGTCGGTCCACGCGCGGCGGCGGAAGACCGAAGTCCGGTGAGGTCGATCTCGGGCCTCTGGTGAAGTCTGGCCGGTCCGAGGGCTTGGCAAGCTTTACGGGCTACTAGCGGAGCTAGCCGAAGCACTGGCTCGTCTTGAGGATGGCTGGAGTGGGCTGGCCACGGTGGACGAAGCTCTGGCGGCAATGGCGGGCGGAATTGAGCTCGCCGGAGCTAAGGAAAGGGGGCTGGCCGGTGAGGGTGAGTGCGGGGTGAAGTGAGGTGCGCCCGGGGAGGCTTTATAGGCGCGGGCGGGCATGGCCGAGGGCAAGGGCGCGCGGCGGACTTGACCGGACGCCGGGGTGAGCGCGCGCGCGGGTTGGGCGAGCTCTGGCGTGCCGACCAGGGTCGAACACGTGTGCCCGTGCGTTCTGCCCAAGTTCTGGCGCGTGTGGTCGCTCATCCGAGCCTGCTCTCGCCTTGGTCAGTGCACAAAACCTCTTCTCATCCCTACAAGCTACCATTCTTGTGTGGGGGTCATAGGATTTTTCCTACTGGTTGCAGAGATATGGAGCCAGGAAATCCGGTCTGTCTCCCTGCCCAAACCCGAGGCAAATCCAAGGTTTTGTCGTGTCTAGGGCTCGCGTCCCAATGCCATCTTCTGGCACACGACAGAGGGGTTAGTTAGACACAATTTTGTCAATGGGGCCATTAGGATTCGAGTTAGGGATCAAGGTGAACATCCCTGATCTTTGGCTCAAGGTCTGAATTTCAGAATTCTGAAATTCAGAATTCCCATTAAGTCCCCACATGAGAAGCTTGATTTGGGGTTTTATTTGAGTTATTTTGGCTAAGCTTTCTCAACCTTTCTTGTTGCTCATTAAATATACTTCAATTTTTATAATTGGCTCAAGTCATAATTTTAAGCTTTTCATCCCCTTTTTCTTATTTTCTTTAATTTTGCTCATGGGGCTCACTTAGGGTTTTCATTAGGGTTGTACATTCTTATCTTTTTAAAAGACTCAATTGTTTTGATCATGATACTTTTAAGTATATACTTGGTGAATCCTTTAGTACTTAAGTTAATTTGATGCTCATTCTTACTTTGGTTCACATAAAATAATGGTTCTTGGGTTGGTATTTGAGAGAAACCCTAGGTGACACTGGGGTGTCACACTTATACTTTATCTCCCCCTTTGGCAAATAACATATGAGTGAAGATTATACCAAACTTGGAGAGCGGTGCGGAGTGACGACGAAGGATGAATAATTCGATGGAGTGGAGTGGAAGCCTTGTCTTCGCCGAAGAACTCCATTTCCCTTTCAATCTATGACATAGCATAACATACACTTGAAGGCCACATTAGTCATAGTAAATGAAAGAGATGATCAAAGGTATATAAATGAGCTATGTGTGCAAAATATCAATCAAAATTCCTAGAATCAAGAATATTTAGCTCATGCCTAAGTTTGGTAAAGGTTTTCTCATCTAATGGCTTGGTGAAGATATCGGCTAATTGTTCTTTGGTGCTAACATATGCAATCTCGATATCTCCCTTTGTTGGTGATCCCTCAAAAATTGATACCGAATGGCTATGTGTTTAGTGCGGCTGTGCTCAACGGGATTATTCGCCATGCGGATTGCACTCTCATTATCACATAGGAGAGCAACTTTGGTTAATTTGTAACCATAGTCCCTAAGGGTTTGCCTCATCCAAAGCAATTGCGCGCAACAATGGCCTGCGGCAATGTACTCTGCTTTGGCGGTAGAAAGAGCTACAAAATTTTGTTTCTTAGAAGCCCAAGACACCAGGGATCTTCCCAAGAACTGGCAAGCCCCTGATGTGCTCTTTCTATCAATCTTACACCCTGCCCAATCAGCATCGGAATAACCAATTAAATCAAAAGTGGATCCCTTGGGGTACCAAAGGCCAAATTTAGGAGTATGAACTAAATATCTCAAGATTCGTTTTACGACCCTAAGGTGAACTTCCTTAGGATCAACTTGGAATCTTGCACACATTCATACAGAAAGCATAATATCCGGTCGAGATGCACATAAATAGAGTAGAGATCCTATCATCGACCGGTATACCTTTTAATCTACTGACTTACCTCCCGTGTCGAGGTCGAGATGCCCATTAGTTCCCATGGGTGTCTTGATGGGCTTGGCATCCTTCATCCCAAACTTGGTGAGTATGTCTTGAATGTACTTCGTTTGGCTGATGAAGGTGCCCTCTTGGAGTTGCTTGACTTGAAATCCTAAGAAATACTTCAACTCCCCCATCATAGACATCTCGAATTTTTGAACCATTATCCTACTAAACTATTCACAAGTAGATTTGTTAGTAGACCCAAATATGATATCATCAACATAAATTTGGCATACAAACAAATCATTTGTAATAGTTTTAGTAAAGAGAGTAGGATCGGCTTTTCCGACTTTGAAACCATTAGTGGTAAGAAAATATCTTAGGCATTCATACCATGCTCTTGGGGCTTGCTTGAGCCCATAAAGCGCCTTAGAGAGTTTATAGACATGGTTAGGGTACTCACTATCTTCAAAGCCGGGAGGTTGCTCAACATAGACCTCCTCCTTGATTGGTCCATTAAGGAAGGCACTCTTCATGTCCATTTGGTAAAGCTTAAAGCCATGGTAAGTAGCATAGGCAAGTAATATACGAATTGACTCAAGCCTAGCTACGGGTGCATAGGTTTCATCGAAATCCAAACCTTCGACTTGTGAATATCCCTTGGCCACAAGTTGGGCTTTGTTCCTTGTCACCACACCATGCTCATCTTGCTTGTTGCGGAAGACCCACTTGGTTCCTACAACATTTTGATTAGGACATGGAACAAGATGCCATACATCATTCCTCGTGAAGTTGTTGAGTTCCTCTTACATTGCCAATACCCAATTCGAATCCCTTAATGTGTCTTCCACCTTGTATGGCTCAATAGAAGACACAAAGGAGTAATGTTCACAAAAATGAGCAACACGAGATCGAGTGGTTACCCCCTTTTGAATATCAACGAGGATGGTGTTCACGGGGTGATCTCGTTGTATTGCTTGGTGGACTCTTGGGTGTGGCGGTCTTGTGCCCTCATCATCTTCCTTGTCTTGATCATTTGCATCTCCCCCTTGATCATTGTCCTCCTCTTGAGATGGCTCCTCTTGATCTTCATTTTCATCATCTTGAGCTTGTTCCTCATCTTGGGTTGGTGGAGATGCTTTCATGGAGGAAGATGGTTGATCTTGTGTATGTGGAGGCTCTTCGGATTCCTTAGGACACACCTCCCCAATGGACATGTTCCTTAGCGCGACGCATGGAGCCTCTTCATCATCTAGCTCAGCAAGATCAACTTGCTCTACCTGAGAGCCGTCAGTCTCATCAAACACAATGTCACAAGAAACTTCAACTAGTCCAGTGGACTTGTTAAAGACTCTATATGCCCTTGTTTTTGAGTCATAACCAAGTAAAAAGCCTTCTACAGCCTTAGGAGCAAATTCAGATTTTCTACCTCTTTTAACAAGAATAAAACATTTGCTACCAAAGACTCTAAAATATGAAACATTGGGCTTTTTACCGGTGAGGAGTTCATAAGATGTCTTCTTGAGGATTCGGTGAAGGTAGAGACGGTTGATGGCGTAGCAAGCGGTGTTGATTGCTTCCGCCCAAAACCGGTTCGAAGTCTTGTACTCATCAAGCATGGTCCTCGCCATGTCAAGTAGAGTTCTATTCTTCCTCTCCACTACACCATTTTGTTGAGGTGTGTAGGGAGAAGAGAACTCATGCTTGATGCCCTCGTCCTCAAGGAAGCCTTCTATTTGTGAGTTCTTGAACTTCGTCCCGTTGTCACTTCTAATCTTTTTTATCCTCAGTCCGAACTCATTTTGAGCCCGTCTCAAGAATCCCTTTACGGTCTCTTGGGTTTGTGATTTTTCCTGCAAAAAGAACACCCAAATGAAGCGAGAATAGTCATCCACAATAACAAGACAGTACTTACTCCTGCCGATGCTTATGTAAGCTATCGGGCCGAATAGGTCCATGTGGAGTAGCTCAAGCGGCCTGTCAGTCGTCATGATGTTCTTGTGTGGATGATGAACACTAACTTGCTTCCCTGCTTGACATGCGCTACAAACCCTGTCTTTCTCAAAATGAACATTGGTTAGTCCCAAAATGTGCTCTCCCTTTAGAAGCTTGTGAAGATTCTTCATCCCAACGTGGGCTAGTCGGCGATGCCAGAGCCAACCCATGTTAGTCTTAGCAATTAAGCAAGTGTTGAGTTCAGCTCTATTAAAATCAACTAAGTATAGCTGACCCTCTAACACTCCCTTGAATGCTACTGAATCATCACTTCTTCTAATGACAGTAACACCTATATCCGTAAAAAGACAGTTGTAACCCATTTTGCATAATTGAGAAACAGAAAGCAAATTGTAATCTAAAGAATCTACAAGAAAAAACATTGGAAATAGAATGGTCAGGAGATATAGCAATTTTACCAAGTCCTTTGACCAAACCTTGATTTCCATCCCCGAATGTGATAGCTCTTTGGAGATCATGGTTTTTCTCGTAGGAGGAGAACATCCTTTTCTCCCCAGTCATGTGGTTTGTGCACCCGCTATCAATTATCCAACTTGAGCACCCGGATGCATAAACCTATAAAACAAGTTTAGGCCTTGTTCTTAGGTACCGAAACGGTCTTGGGTCCTTTGACATTAGAAATAAGCACATTGGGTATCCAAACACAAGTCTTTGACCCCTTGTGTTTGCCCCCAACATATTTGGCAACTACTTTGCCTGATTTGTTAGTTAAAACATATGATGCATCAAAAGTCTTAAATGAAATATTAGGTTCATTTGATGCAATAGGAGTTTTCTTCTTAGGCAATTTAGCATGAGTGGATTGCCTAGAACTAGATGTCTCACTCTTATACATAAAAGCATGATGAGAGCCAGAGTGAGACTTCCTAGAGTGAATTCTCCTAATTTTGTGTTCGGGATAACCGGCAGGGTATAAAATATAACCCTCGTTATCCTGAACCATGAGAGCTTTGCCCTTAACAAAGTTAGACAATTTTTTAGGGGCACTAAGCTTGACATTGTCCCCTTTTTGGAAGCCAATGTCATTCTTAATGCCAGGGTGTCTCCCACTATAGAGCATGCTTCTAGCAAATTTAAATTTTTCATTTTCTAAGTCATGCTCATTAATCTTAGCACTAAGTTGAGCTATGTGATCATTTTGTTTTTTAATTAAAACTAGGTGATCATGAATAGCATCAACATTAATATCTCTACATCTAGTGCAAATGGTAACATGCTCAACGGTAGATGTAGAGGGTTCGCTAGTATTTAATTCAACAATCTTAGCATGTAAAATAGCATTTTCATCTCTAAGATTAGAAACATTGCAAACATTTAAATCTTTAGCCTTAGCAATTAATTTTTCATTCTCAATTTTAAGGCTAGAGAGAGATGCATTCAACTTGTCAATCTTAGTAATCAAATTAGCATTATCATTTCTAAGGTTGACAAGAGAATCATCACTATCATTTAATTTCTCAACCTTATCAATCAATTTATCATTTTCAAATTTAAGGTTGGAAATAGTGTCATGGCAAGTGCTTAGCTCACTAGTTAATTTTTCACACTTTTCTATCTCCTGAGCATAAGCATTTTTAACTTTAACATGCTTCTTATTTTCTTTAATAAGGAAGTCCTCTTGGCTATCCAAGAGTTCATCCTTCTCATGAATAGCACTAATCAATTCATTCAATTTTTCTTTTTGTTGCATGTTTAAGTTGGCAAAAAGGGTGAGCAAATCATCCTCATCCTCACTAGAGCTAGACTCATCACTAGATGTTGCATATTTAGTGGAGGTTTGTCGAGGACCATAATTAGGGGTACCCTCAAGACTCCTAATTCTCAGCTGGTAACCCCCATCAGCATAAAGCTGCAAAGGCCTGATGGGTGCGATTAAGTCAGGGATCAGTCCATTCGAGCGACTCGATCATGCCTCGCCCGAGCCTAGCCTCGGACAAGGGCAGCCGACCCCGGAGGATTTCCGTCTCGCCCGAGGCCCCCCTCCAACGGCGGGCACATCTCCGGCTCGCCCGAGGCCCTGCCTTCGCTAAGAAGCAACCCTGACTAAGTCGCCGCACCGACCGACCGAATCGCAGGAGCATTTAACGCAAAGGCGGCCTGACACCTTTATCCTGACGCACGCCCCCCGGCAGAGCCGAAGTGACCGCCGTCACTTCGCCGCTCCACTGACCGGCCTGACAGAAGGACAGCGCCGCCTGCGCCACTCCGACTGCAGTGCCACTTGACAGAGTGAGACTGACAGGCAGTCAGGTCCTGCCAAAGGCACCATAGGAAGCTCCGCTCCGCCCGACCCAGGGCTCGGACTCGGGCTAAGTCCCGGAAGACGGCGAACTCCGCTCCGCCCGACCCAGGGCTCGGACTCGGGCTAGGTCCCGGAAGACGGCGAACTCCGCTCCGCCCGACCCAGGGCTCGGTCTCGGGCTAAGTCCCGGAAGACGGCGAACTCCGCTCCGCCTGACCCAGGGCTCGGCCTCGGCCATGGAAGACAGACTCGACCTCGGCTTCGGAGGAGCCTCCACGTCGCCCAACCTAGGGTGCAGGCCAGCCACGTCAACAGGAAGCGCCATCATCACCCTACCCCGAGCTGACTCGGGCCGCAGAGAACAAGACCGGTGTCCCATCTGGCTAGCTCAGCCAAATAGGCAATGATGGCGCCCCGCATGCTCTGTGACGACGGCGGCTCTCAGCTCTCTTACGGAAGCAGGAGGACGTCAGCAAGGACTCAACCGCTCCGACAGCTGTCCCTCCGCCAGGCTCCATCGCTCCTCCGACGGCCACGACATCACACCAGCTGGGTGCCAAAATCTCTCCGGCTGCCACATCGGCATGTACTTAGGGCGCTAGCTCTCCCCCGCTAGACACGTAGCACTCTGCTACACCCCCATTGTACAGCTGGATCCTCTCCTTGCGCCTATAAAAGGAAGGACCAGGGCCCTCTTAGAGAGGGTTGGCCGCACGGGGACGAGGACGAGAAAGGCGCTCGCGTGAGGCCGCTCGCTCCCTCTCCTGCGTGGACGCTTGTAACCCCCTACTGCAAGCGCACCTAACCTAGGCGCGGGACGAACACGAAGGCCGCGGGATTTCCACCTCTCTCACGCCCATCTCCGGCCACCTCACTTCCCCCCTTCGCGCTCGCCCACGCGCTCGACCCATCTGGGCTGGGGCACGCGGCGACACTCACTCGTCGGCTTAGGGACCCCCCGGTCTCGAAATGCCGACAGTTGGCGCGCCAGGTGGGGGCCTGCTGCGTGTTGACGAACAGCTTCCCGTCAAGCTCCAGATGGGCAGTCTCCAGCAACCTCTCCGACCCGGGACGGTGCTCCGTTTCGGGAGTCTTGAGTTCATGTCCTTCGACGGCAGCTACGACATGATACTCCTTCCACCGCCGCGCGACAACGACAATGGCGGCCGACAGCCCGCCCGCCGGCGGCGGAATCGACGACGTCTTCCCCGCGTGGTAGAAGAACAACATTCGAGCTCGCCCCGTCCTCTCCCCCACCAACGGAGGAGGAGGCGGGGCAACCAGGGCCAAGCGGGAGGCCGCGCCTCGTCGGCTGTCGAGCGAGTCGACGTCCCCAGCGCCCCAACGGGGGGCGCGTCGGGCGTCGACCTCGCGTTTGAGACGAAGGCGAGCGCCGTCTCCCCGCGACACGCCAATCCCGAGCAAGCGGACGACGCCAGTGCGCTCGCGGAGAGCTTGCAGGGCGTCGCCCTCATACCTGAGACGACGGTGCAATCAGTCCCCGACGTGACTATGTCGCTGCTCGTCGACCGAAAGGTACCGACCGATTCCCATCCTACGTCATTTGGACTCAGCCTCAACCCGCCTAGCAACCTTGCTTTGGCGGGCGCTCTCGTAGAGGCGAGATCAAACCCTCTGGGGTTTTGCATGCGGTCGCCTTGGGACCGGCTGACGGACATCTCAACCTACGGGCCCTCTGGGTCCGAGGAAGATGACGACCCCAACATCTGTTGGGATTTCTCTGGATTTGGCAACCCCAGTGCCATGCGGGACTTCATGACCGCATGTGACTACTGCCTCTCCGACTGTTCCGACGGTAGCCGCAGCCTCGACGATGAGGACTGCGGCCCAAGCCGCGAATGTTTCCACGTCGATCTAGGGGATCCCTCCGAAGGCAATCATCTCGGCATGCCGGAGGACGGTGATCTCCCTAGGCCGGTGCCTCGCGCTGACATCCCACGGGAGCTAGCTGTGGTCCCCGTTCCGGCGGGGGGTCACGACCCACAGCTCGAGCAAGTCCGAGGGGCGCAGGCCAGGCTCGACGAGGGAGCAGGAGCGCTTGAGCCGATCCGCCGGGACGTCGGGCAGGTATGGGCGGGCCAACCCCCGGCCGGAGAAATACGTCACCTGCCCCAGGGTTTCCAGCACCGCGTCACCAACGACGTCAGGGTCAGGCCGCCACCCGCATCTAGTGGGGTCGGTCAGAACCTGGCTGCAGCAGCGATGCTTCTCCGCGCGATGCCGGAGTCATCAACCACCGAGGGTCGGCGAATCCAGGGAGAGCTCAAGAATCTCCTGGAAGGCGCTGCGGTCCGACGGGCCGAGAGCTCTGCCTCCCGAAGGCAGGGATACCCCTCGGAACCTCATGTCGCGACTTCCCGATTCATGCGGGAAGCCTCGGTCTACACCGGGCGCACGCGCAACACCGCGCCTGCGACCCCGGGCCACCTCGGCAACGAGCACCATCATCGCGACCGTCGGGCCCACCTCGACGAGAGGGTGCGCCGAGGTTACCACCCCAGGCGTGGGGGACGCTACGACAGCGGGGAGGATCGGAGTCCCTCGCCCGAACCACCCGGTCCGCAGGCCTTCAGCCGGGCCATCCGACGGGCACCGTTCCCGACCCGGTTCCGACCCCCGACTACTATCACAAAGTACTCGGGGGAAACGAGACCGGAACTGTGGCTCGCGGACTACCGCCTGGCCTGCCAACTGGGTGGAACGGACGACGACAACCTCGTCATCCGCAACCTCCCCCTGTTCCTCTCCGACACCGCTTGCGCCTGGTTGGAGCACCTGCCTCCGGGGCAGATCTCCAATTGGGACGACCTGGTCCAAGCCTTCGCCGACAATTTCTAGGGCACGTACGTGCGCCCTGGGAATTCCGGGGACCTCCGAAGCTGCTGGCAGCAGCCGGGAGAGTCTCTCCGGGACTACATCCGGCGATTCTCGAAGCAGCGCACCGAGCTGCCCAACATCACCGACTCGGATGTCATCGGCGCGTTCCTTGCCGGCACCACCTGCCGCGACCTGGTGAGTAAGTTGGGTCGCAAGACCCCCACCAGGGCGAGCGAGCTGATGGACATCGCCACCAAGTTCGCCTCTGGCCAGGAGGCGGTCGAGGCTATCTTCCGAAAGGACAAGCAGCCCCAGGGCCGCCCATCGGAAGATGCTCCCGAGGCGTCTACTCCGCGCGGCGCCAAGAAGAAAGGCAAGAAGAAGTCGCAAGCGAAACGCGACGCCGCCGACGCGGACCTTGTCGCCGCCGCCGAGTACAAGAACCCTCGGAAGCCCCCCGGAGGTGCCAACCACTTCGACAAGATGCTCAAGGAGCCGTGCCCCTATCATCAGGGGCCCGTCAAGCACACCCTTGAGGAGTGCGTCATGCTTCGGCGCCACTTCCACAGGACCGGGCCACCCACGGAGGGTGGCAGGGCCCGCGATGACAACAAGAAGGAAGATCACCAAGCAGGAGAGTTCCCCGAGGTCCGCGACTGCTTCATGATCTACGGTGGGCATGCGGCGAATGCCTCGGCTCGGCTTCGCAAGCAAGAGCGTCGGGAGGTCTGCTCGGTGAAGGTGGCGGCGCCAGTCTACCTAGACTGGTCCGATAAGCCCATCACCTTCGACCAAGCTGACCACCCCGACCACGTGCCGAGCCCGGGGAAATACCCGCTCGTCGTCGACCCCGTCGTCGGCGACGTCAGGCTCACCAAGGTCCTTATGGACGGGGGCAGCTGCCTCAACATCATCTACGCCGAGACCCTCAGGCTCCTGCTCGTCGATCTGTCCTCCATCCGAGCAGGCGCTGTGCCCTTCCACGGGATCATTCCCGGGAAGCGCGTCCAGCCCCTCAGACGACTCGACCTTCCCGTCTGCTTCAGAACGCCCTCCAACTTCTGAAGGGAGACTCTGACGTTCGAGGTGGTCGGGTTCTGAGGAACCTACCACGCGGTACTGGGGAGGCCATGCTACGCGAAGTTTATGGCCGTCCCCAACTACACCTACCTGAAGCTCAAGATGCCGGGCCCCAACGGGGTCATCACCGTCGGCCCCACGTACAAACACGCGTTCGAATGCGACGTGGAGTGCGTGGAGTACGCCGAGGCCCTCGCCGAGTCCGAGGCCCTCATCGCCGACCTGGAAAGCCTCTCCAAAGAGGTGCCAGACGTGAAGCGTCATGCCGGTAACTTCGAGCCAGTGGAGACGGTTAAGGCCGTCCCCCTCGACCCTAGTGGCGACGCCTCCAAGCAGATCCGGATCGGTTCCGGGCTCGACCCCGAATAGGAAGCAGTGCTCGTCGACTTTCTCCGCGCGAACGCCGACGTCTTCGCGTGGAGTCCCTCGGACATGCCCGGCATACCGAGGGATGTCGCCGAGCACTCGCTGGATATTCGGGCCGGAGCCCGACCCGTCAAGCAGCCTCTGCGCCGATTCGACGAGGAGAAGCGCAGAGCGATTGGCGAGGAGATCCACAAGCTAACGGCAGCCGGATTCATCAAAGAGGTATTCCATCCCGAATGGCTTGCCAACCCTTTGCATGTGAGAAAGAAAGGGGGGAAATGGCGGATGTGTGTAGACTACACTGGTCTCAACAAAGCATGTCCGAAGGTTCCCTACCCTCTGCCTCGCATCGATCAAATCGTGGATTCCACTGCTGGGTGCGAAACCCTGTCTTTCCTCGACGCCTACTCAGGGTATCACCAAATCAGGATGAAAGAGTCCGACCAGCTCGCGACTTCTTTCATCACGCCCTTCGGCATGTACTGCTATGTCACCATGCCGTTCGGTTTGAGGAATGCGGGCGCAACGTACCAGCGGTGCATGAACCATGTGTTCGGCGAACACATCGGTCGCACGGTCGAGGCCTACGTCGATGACATCGTCGTCAAGACGAGGAAAGCTTCTGACCTCCTCTCCGACCTTGAAGTGACATTCCGATGTCTCAAAGCGAAAGGCGTCAAGCTCAATCCCGAGAAGTGTGTCTTCGGGGTCCCCCGGGGCATGCTCTTGGGGTTCATCGTCTCCGAGCGGGGCATCGAAGCTAACCCGGAGAAGGTCGCAGCCATCACCAGCATGGGGCCCATCAAGGACTTAAAAGGCGTACAGAGGGTCATGGGATGTCTCGCGGCCCTGAGTCGCTTCATCTCACGCCTCGGCGAAAGAGGCCTGCCTCTGTACCGCCTCTTAAGGAAGGCCGAGTGTTTCGCTTGGACCCCTGAGGCAGAGGAAGCTCTCGGGAACCTGAAGGCGCTCCTCACAAAGGCGCCTGTCTTGGTGCCTCCAGCTGACGGAGAAGCCCTCTTGGTCTACGTCGCCGCGACCACTCAGGTGGTTAGCGCCGCGATTGTGGTCGAGAGGCAAGAAGAGGGGCATGCATTGCCCGTTCAGAGGCCAGTTTACTTCGTCAGCGAGGTACTGTCCGAGACCAAGATCCGCTACCCACAAGTTCAGAAGCTGCTGTATGCAGTGATCCTGACGAGGCGGAAGTTGCGACACTACTTCGAGTCTCATCCGGTAACTGTGGTGTCATCCTTCCCCCTGGGGGAAATCATCCAGTGCCGAGAGGCCTCGGGCAGGATTGCAAAGTGGGCGGTGGAAATCATGGGCGAGACAATCTCGTTCGCCCCTCGGAAGGCCATCAAGTCCCAGGTATTGGCGGACTTCGTAGCCGAATGGGTCGACACCCAGCTATCGACGACTCCGATCCAACCGGAGCTCTGGACCATGTTTTTCGACGGGTCGCTGATGAAGACGGGAGCCGGCGCGGGCCTACTCTTCATCTCGCCCCTCGGGAAACACCTACGCTATGTGCTATGCCTTCATTTCCCGGCGTCCAACAATGTGGCTGAGTACGAGGCTCTGGTCAACGGGTTGCGGATCGCCATCGAGCTAGGGGTCAGGCGCCTCGACGCCCGCGGCGACTCGCAGCTCGTCATCGACCAAGTCATGAAGAACTCCCACTGCCGCGACCCGAAGATGGAGGCCTACTGCGATGAGGTTCGGCGCCTGGAAGACAAGTTCTACGGGCTCGAGCTTAACCACATCGCTCGGCGCTACAACGAGACTGCGGACGAGCTGGCAAAAATAGCCTCGGGGCGAACAACGGTTCCCCCGGACGTCTTCTCCCAGGATCTGCATCAACCCTCCGTCAAGATCGACGACTCGCCCGAGCCTGAGGCGCCCTCGGTCCAGCCCGAGGTACCCTCGGCACAGCCCGAGGCACCCTCAGCACGGCCCGAGGCGCCCTCGGTTCAGCCCGAGGTAACCTCGGCCTCCGAGGGCGAGGCACTGCGCATCGAGGAGGAGCGGAGCGGGGCCACGCCTGATCGGAATTGGCAGACCCCGTACCTACAATATCTCCGCCAAGGAGAGCTACCCCTCGACCGAGCCGAGGCTCGGCGGGTAGCGCGACGCGCCAAGTCGTTCGTCTTGCTGGGAGATGAGAAGGAGCTCTACCACCGCAGCCCCTCGGGCATCCTCCAGCGATGCATCTCCGTCGCCGAAGGTCAGGAACTCCTGCAAGAGATACACTCGGGGGCTTGCGGCCATCACGCAGCGCCTCGAGCCCTTGTCGGGAATGCTTTCCGGCAAGGCTTCTACTGGCCAACGGCGGTGGCTGACGCCACTAGAATTGTCCGCACCTGCGAAGGGTGCCAATTCTATGCGAAGCAGACCCACCTGCCCGCTCAGGCTCTGCAGACGATACCCATCACCTGGCCCTTTGCTGTGTGGGGTCTGGACCTCGTCGGCCCCTTGCAGAAGGCACCCGGGGGCTACACGCACCTGCTGGTCGCCATCGACAAATTCTCCAAGTGGGTCGAGGTCCGACCTCTGAACAGCATCAGGTCCGAGCAGGCGGTGACGTTCTTCACCAACATCATCCATCGCTCCGGGGTCCCAAACTCCATCATCACCGACAACGGTACCCAGTTCATAGGCAGAAAATTCTTGGACTTCTGCGAGGATCACCACATCCGGGTGGACTGGGCCACCGTGGCCCATCCCATGTCGAATGGGCAAGTAGAGCGTGCCAACGGCATGATTCTACAAGGGCTCAAGCCTCGGATTTACAACGACCTCAACAAGTTCGGCAAGCGATGGATGAAGGAACTCCCCTCGGTGGTCTGGAGCCTGAGGACAACGCCGAGCCGAGCCACGGGGTTCACGCCGTTCTTCCTGGTCTACAGGGCCGAGGCCGTCTTACCCACTGACCTGGAATAAGGCTCCCCGAGGACGAGGGCCTACAACGATCAAAGCAACCAAGCTAGCCGAGAAGACTCGCTGGACCAGCTGGAAGAGGCTCGGGACAAGGCCTTACTACACTCAGCGCGGTACCAGCAGTCCCTGCGCTACCACGCCCGAGGGGTCCGACCCCGAGACCTCCAGGTGGGCGACCTGGTGCTTCGGCTGCGGCAAGACGCCCAAGGGAGGCACAAGCTCACGCCCCCCTGGG
The DNA here is from genome assembly GCF_902167145.1 of Zea mays. Classification (NCBI taxonomy): domain Eukaryota; kingdom Viridiplantae; phylum Streptophyta; class Magnoliopsida; order Poales; family Poaceae; genus Zea; species Zea mays. The sequence continues at coordinate 22,744,041 of NC_050100.1, read as the reverse complement.
AGGGGCCATTCGTCATCGCCAAAGTTCTGAAGCCCGGGACGTACAAGCTGGCCAACAGTCAAGGCAAGGTCTACGGCAACGCTTGGAACATCCAACAGCTACGTCGCTTCTACCCTTAAGATGTTTTCAAAGTTGTTCATATACCTCGCACCCACGCAAAGTTTAGTCATCAAGGAAGGGCCGGCCTTGCCTCGGCAAAGCCCGACCCTCCCTCGGGGGCTAAAAGGGGGGAACCCCCTCTGCGTTGAAATTTTCCTCGAAAAAAGATCTCTTCTGCCTAAATATCTTTCGTGCTTTCTGACTACTTCGAAAAGTGGATCCTAAAAACAACGGAGTACACGTAAGTAGCCAAGGCTGACCGAGCCGAGGGACTCCTACGCCTCCGGGATACGGATACCTCACTCATCACCTTCTGCGATAAGTAACTCGCGTTCGGATAAAGTGATTCCGCGACCGAACAAGTCTTCACATTCGGAAGCTCTTCTGCCGAAGCGATCCTTCGAGCCTTCTCGACTGAGTCGGTGACAGGGCCTCATGGACGGGTGAAAGTGCGCGTAAGCGGCAAGGCCGACCGAGCCGAGGGACTCCCACGCCTCCGGGATACGGATACCTCACTCATCACCTTCCGCGAGAAGCAACTCTCGCTCGCACAAACATCCCTGTTACCGACAAAAAAGTCCAGATACTCGAAACAAGAGGAAAGGAGACGCAGCTTTACAACGCAGCGAGGGTGTGTGTTCTGGCCTCGGCGGCCGCAGAAGGCACACGCTACAAGACAATCTGATCCTGCGGGCTCGGGCCTTGACGCTGGAAGGGGGCAGCAGCACCCTCGGCATCGACGACAACTTCGGCGAGGTTCGACCTAGCCTCGGACGGCGACGCGGTCCGAAGACCTCCACTCCGAAGGACGACGTCATCGCCACGCCCGGGCCATCGCCGCCAGGGTCTTCTCCAGGAATCCGGCCCGAGCAGGCGGCTCGGCCGATCACCTCTGGGGCCTCGGACAACCATCTTCCAAGGGCGCTAGCCCGACCTGAGGCCTCAGCTGGTCAACTCCGGCGTCGGACCCGCTAACGGACAACCCGACTAGGCTCCGGCCAACCAGGTTTTCATTTTCGAGCCAACTCCGCCTCTGTTCATGCTGATATCCTTACCCCTGGCCTCGGCTCGTCGAAGAGCGGCCAAGGGGTCCCTTTAACTAAGCTAGAGGAGCCTCAGACAACAAGGCCGACCGAGCCGAGGGACTCCTACGCCTCCGGGATACAGATACCTCACTCGTCACCTTGACACGGGGCGACTCATGCTTGGTGAAGCGGTTCAGATAATCAACAGGCGAGTCTTAGTGCTCGAAAATGAGGAAAAAACACGGCTCCGTGCCAAAATTACATACATGTTCAGGCCTCGACAGCCACGATGAACAAAAACACTGGCATTCAAAGTGCCATTACAAACGGAGCTCTGGTTCCGTCCCCGCGGGTATGAGCAACCTCGAGCCTGCGGGGCGACGAACATCGGGAGACTCGCCAGCGACCTCTGCAGCAGCAGCCATGGTCCCGGGTGGACGCGGCCGCCGGAGGGCTCTCGTTCGCGTTCCCGCTCAAGGGACGCGAACCAGATATTAAAGCCAAAGAGCGGGCCGCTCCCAAGCGCACCAGCAGATCCTCGCTGCCGTCCTCGCCGCAAACGCGAGGAAGAGGGCGGAATGTTGCATCCTAGCTGGGCAGCAACAGTTCGCCTTCCCCGGCATGGCTGGAGGACGTCTCCGCCGCAGAGCTGGAGGGCGATTGCCACCACCAGAAGCTGGAAGAAGAGGTGGCCCGCCGACCCGCGCAGGAGGTAGAGCCCCAGCTCGCCTCGCTCCCCGCCCCAGCGAGGATGACGAACACCCTCGATGCTGAGGGCAGGATCGGGATCACAGCCCGGCTTGCCTCTCCCCATCCAGGACCTGGAGGTCACCGTCTTGGGTGACCACCAGCGGGGGGGAGCAACCGGGCTGTGTGATGAAAATCCTTGAAGCCGAACGATGGCTGAGAGGTACCAACTCCCACGGAGTTGCGTTCCTCCAACGATGAGGCGAAAAGACGGCGGGTATCCCCCATCCGGGGGCTTGGAAGGTGGAAAGACGCGATGCATAAGGGAGCGAGAAGACATGGTCGCCTTCCGAAAGGGGTCGCCCTCCTTTTAAAGGCAACTCTCCCTACTTGCGCCCCCAACCGTCATGGGCTGAGTCTTCTCCAACACGCTCCGAGGCCCTCCCCTGCGGCGCGGGGGCTGGGTCCCGCATGTCACGCAAACCGGCTCAAAGCAGAAGAAGCCGAACCGCCGCGCGTGGTGCGCACAACCGCCCAGCGGTTACAAGTGACCCTCCACTTTTGCCCAGACCAACGGGCGAAAGAGGCGGGCAGCTGAAAGTCGCCTAGAGGGGGGGTGAATAGGGCGAAACTGAAATTTACAAATATAAACACAACTACAAGCCGGGTTAGCGTTAGTAATAAGGAAACGAGTCCGCGAGAGAGGGTGAAAAACAAATCCCAAGCGAATAAGCAAGTGAGACACAGAGATTTGTTTTACCGAGGTTCGGTTCTCTCAAACCTACTCCCCGTTGAGGAGGCCACAAAGGCCGGGTCTCTTTCAACCCTTCCCTCTCTCAAACGGTCCCTCGGACCGAGTGAGCTTCTCTTCTCAAATCAAAGCCGGGAACAAAACTTCCCCGCAAGGGCCACCACACAATTGGTGCCTCTTGCCTTGATTACAATGGAGTTATGATCTCAAGAACAAGTGAGAAAGAAAAGATGCAATCCAAGCGCAAGAGCTCAAAAGAACACGGCAAATCTCTCTCGCTAATCACTAGAGACTTGTGTGGAGTTGGAGAGGATTTGATCTCTTTTGGTGTGTCTAGAATTGAATGCCTAGCTCTTGTAAGTGGTTGAGAAGTGGAAAACATGGATTCAATGAATGGTGGGGTGGTTGGGTATTTATAGCCCCAACCACCAAAAGTGGCCGTTGGGAGGCTGTCTGCTCGATGGCGCACCGGACAGTCCGGTGCCCCCGCCACGTCATCACTGCCGTTGGATTCTGACCGTTGGAGCTTCTGGTTTGTGGGCCCTCCTGGATGTCCGGTGCACACCGGACATGCACTGTTCCTTGTCCGGTGCACCAGTATGGGCGCGCCTGACTTCTGCGCGCGCTGCGCGCGCATTTAATGCGCCGCAGGTAGCCGTTGGCGCCGACTAGCCGTTGCTCCGGAGTTGCACCGGACAGTCCGGTGCACACCGGACATGTCCGGTGAATTATAGCGCGAGTGCCTCTGGAAATTCCCGAAGGTGGCGAGTTCGAGTTGGAGTCCTCTGGTGCACCGGACACTGTCCGGTGGTGCACCGGACACTGTCCGGTGTGCACCGGACAGTCCGGTGCTCCCAGACCAGAGGGCCTTCGGTTGCCTCTTCGCTCCTTTGTTGAATCCAAAACTTGGTCTTTTTATTGGCTGAGTGTGAACCTTTTACACCTGTATAATCTTTATACTTGGGCAAACTAGTTAGTCCAATTGTTTGTGTTGGGCAATTCAACCACCAAAATTAATTAGGGACTAGGTGTAAGCCTAATTCCCTTTCAATCTCCCCCTTTTTGGTGATTGATGCCAACACAAACCAAAGCAAATATAGAAGTGCATAATTGAACTAGTTTGCATAATGTAAGTGCAAAGGTTGCTTAGCATTTGAGCCAATATAAATACTTACAAGATATGCATGGATTGTTTCTTTCTTATATAACATTTTGGACCACGTTTGCACCACATGTTTTGTTTTTGCAAATTCTTTTGTAAATCCATTTCAAAGTTCTTTTGCAAATAGTCAAAGGCAAATGAATAGGATTTTGAGAAGCATTTTTAAGATTTGAAATTTTCTCCCCCTGTTTCAAATGCTTTTCCTTTGACTAAACAAAACTCCCCCTAAATGAGATCCTCCTCTTAGTGTTCAAGAGGGTTTTGATATATCCTTTTTGAAATACTACTTTCTCCCCCTTTTGAACACAATAGGATACCAATTGAAAATATTCTTGGAAACACAAAGTTTTGAAATTGGTGGTGGTGCGGTCCTTTTGCTTTGGGCTCTTACTTTCTCCCCCTTTGGCATGAATCGCCAAAAACGGAATCATTAGAGCCCTTGAAGTGCTATCTTCCCCTTTGGTCATAAATAAATGAGTTGAGATTATACCAAAGACGAAGTCCTTTTGCTCTCTCCCCCAAGGATGGAGAGTCTCTTGGAGCGACGGCGAAGGATGAGTTACGGAGTGGAAGCCTTTTTCTTCGCCGAAGACTCCAATTCCCTTTCAATACACCTATGACTTGATTTGAAATAGACTTGAAAAACACATTGGTCATAGCATATGAAAGAGACATGATCAAAGGTATATAGGTGAGCTATGTGTGCAATCTAGCAAAAGAAATTGCGCGAATCAAGAATATTGAGCTCATGCCTAAGTTTGTTAAAGGATTGTTCATCAAGAGGCTTGGTAAAGATATCGGCTAATTGATCTTTAGTGTTAATGTAAGAAATCTCGATATCTCCCTTTTGTTGGTGATCCCTAAGAAAATGATACCGAATGGCTATGTGTTTAGTGCGGCTATGCTCGACGGGATTGTCGGCCATTTTGATTGCACTCTCGTTATCACGTAGCAAAGGGACTTTGGTTAATTTGTAACCGTAGTCCCGCAGGGTTTGCCTCATCCAAAGCAATTGCGCGCAACAGTGACCTGCGGCAATATACTCAGCTTCGGCGGTGGAAAGAGCGACCGAATTTTGCTTCTTTGAAGCCCAAGACACCAAGGATCTTCCCAAGAACTGGCAAGTCCCCGATGTGCTCTTCCTATTGATTTTACACCCCGCCCAATCGGCATCGGAATAACCAATTAAATCAAAAGTGGATCCCCTAGGATACCAAAGCCCAAACTTAGGAGTATAAGCCAAATATCTCAAGATTCGTTTCACGGCCGTAAGGTGAGCTTCCTTAGGGTCGGCTTGGAATCTTGCACACATGCATACGGAAAGCATAATATCCGGTCGAGATGCACATAAATATAGCAAAGAACCTATCATCGACCGGTATACCTTTTGATCCACGGACTTACCTCCCGTGTCGAGGTCGAGATGCCCATTGGTTCCCATGGGTGTCTTGATGGGCTTGGCATCCTTCATCCCAAACTTGGTTAGAATGTCTTGAGTGTACTTTGTTTGGCTGATGAAAGTGCCCTCTTGGAGTTGTTTGACTTGGAATCCTAGAAAATACTTCAACTCCCCCATCATTGACATCTCGAATTTCTGTGTCATGATCCTACTAAATTCCTCACAAGTAGATTCGTTAGTAGACCCAAATATGATATCATCAACATAAATTTGGCATACAAACAAATCATTTTCAAGAGTTTTCGTGAATAGAGTAGGATCGGCTTTACCGACTTTAAAGCCATTAGCAATAAGGAAATCTCTAAGGCATTCATACCATGCTCTTGGGGCTTGCTTGAGCCCATAAAGCGCCTTAGAGAGCTTATAGACATGGTTAGGATACTCACTGTCTTCAAAGCCGGGAGGTTGCTCAACATAGACCTCTTCCTTGATTGGTCCATTGAGGAAGGCACTTTTCACGTCCATTTGATAAAGCTTAAAGCCATGGTAAGTAGCATAGGCCAATAATATGCGAATTGACTCAAGCCTAGCTACGGGTGCATAGGTTTCACCGAAATCCAAACCTTCGACTTGGGAGTATCCCTTGGCCACAAGTTGAGCTTTGTTCCTTGTCACCACACCATGCTCGTCTTGCTTGTTGCGGAAGACCCATTTGGTTCCTACAACATTTTGGTTAGGACGTGGAACTAAATGCCATACCTCATTTCTAGTGAAGTTGTTGAGCTCCTCTTGCATCGCCACCACCCAATCCGAATCTTGGAGTGCTTCCTCTACCCTGTGTGGCTCAATAGAGGAAACAAACGAGTAATGTTCACAAAAATGGGCAACACGAGATCGAGTAGTTACCCCCTTATGAATGTCGCCGAGGATGGTGTCGACGGGGTGATCTCGTTGGATTGCTTGGTGGACTCTTGGGTGTGGCGGCCTTGGTTCTTGCTCATCCTCCTTTTCATGATCATTTGCATCTCCCCCTTGATCGTTGCCATCATGTTGAGGTGGCTCATCTTCTTGAACTTGTCCTTCATCAATTTGAGCCTCATCCTCATTTTGAGTTGGTGGAGATGCTTGCGTGGAGGAGGATGGTTGATCTTGTGCATTTGGAGGCTCTTCGGATTCCTTAGGACACACATCCCCAATGGACATGTTCCTTAACGCGATGCATGGAGCCTCTTCATCACCTATCTCATCAAGATCAACTTGCTCTACTTGAGAGCCGTTAGTCTCATCAAACACAACGGCACATGAGACTTCAACTAGTCCAGTGGACTTGTTAAAGACCCTATATGCCCTTGTGTTTGAGTCATAACCAAGTAAAAAGCCTTCTACAGTCTTAGGAGCAAATTTAGATTTTCTACCTCTCTTAACAAGAATAAAGCATTTGCTACCAAAGACTCTAAAATATGAAATGTTGGGCTTTTTACCGGTTAGGAGTTCATATGATGTCTTCTTGAGGATTCAGTGTAGATATAACCGGTTGATGGCGTAGCAAGCGGTGTTGACCGCCTCGGCCCAAAACCGATCCGAAGTCTTGTACTCATCAAGCATGGTCCTTGCCATGTCCAATAGAGTTCTATTCTTCCTCTCCACTACACCATTTTGTTGTGGCGTGTAGGGAGAAGAGAACTCATGCTTGATGCCCTCCTCCTCAAGGAAGCCTTCAATTTGAGAGTTCTTGAACTCCGTCCCGTTGTCGCTTCTAATTTTCTTGATCCTGAAGCCGAACTCATTTTGAGCCCGTCTCAAGAATCCCTTTAAGGTCTCTTGGGTTTGAGATTTTTCCTGCAAAAAGAATACCCAAGTGAAGCGAGAATAATCATCCACAATAACTAGACAGTACTTACTCCCGCCGATGCTTATGTAAGCGATCGGGCCGAATAGATCCATGTGCAGGAGCTCCAGTGGCCTGTCGGTCGTCATTATGTTCTTATGCGGATGATGAGTGCCAACTTGCTTCCCTGCTTGGCATGCGCTACAAATCCTGTCTTTCTCAAAATGAACATTTGTTAATCCTAAGATGTGTTCTCCCTTTAGAAGCTTGTGAAGATTCTTCATTCCAACATGGGCTAGTTGGCGGTGCCAGAGCCAACCCATGTTAGTCTTAGCAATTAAGCATGTGTCGAGTTCAGCTCTTTCAAAATCTACTAAGTATAGCTGACCCTCTAACACACCCTTAAATGCTATTGAATCATCACTTCTTCTAAAGACAGTGACACCTACATCAGTAAATAGACAGTTGTAGCCCATTTGACATAATTGGGAAACAGAAAGCAAGTTGTAATCTAATGAGTCTACAAGAAAAACATTGGAAATGGAATGGTCAGGAGATATAGCTATTTTACCAAGGCCTTTGACCAAACCTTGTTTTCCATCCCCGAATGTGATCGCTCTTTGGGGATCTTGGTTTTTCTCATATGAGGAGAACATCTTTTTCTACCCAGTCATGTGGTTCGTGCACCCGCTGTCGAGTATCCAACTTGAGCCCCCGGATGCATAAACCTACGAAACAATTTTAGTTCTTGACTTTAGGTACCCAAATGGTTTTGGGTCCTTTGGCATTAGACACAAGAACTTTGGGTACCCAAACACAAGTCTTTGACCCCTTGTGCTTGCCCCCAACATATTTGGCAACTACCTTGCCGGATTTGTTAGTCAAAACATAAGATGCATCAAAAGTTTTAAATGAAATATTATGATCATTTGATGCACTAGGAGTTTTCTTTCTAGGCAACTTAGCACGGGTTGGTTGCCTAGAGCTAGATGTCTCACCCTTATACATGAAAGCATGATTAGGGCCAGAGTGAGACTTCCTAGAATGAATTCTCCTAATTTTGCTCTCGGGATAACCGGCAGGGTATAAAATGTAACCCTCGTTATCCTGAGGCATGGGAGCCTTGCCTTTAACAAAGTTAGACAATCTTTTAGGAGGGGCACCAATTTTGACATTGTCTCCCCTTTGGAAGCCAATGCCATCCTTGATGCCCGGGCGTCTCCCACTATAGAGCATACTTCTAGCAAATTTAAAATTTTCATTTTCTAAGTTATGCTCGGCAATTTTAGCATCTAATTTTGCTATATGATCATTTTGTTGTTTAATTAAAGCCATATGATCATGAATAGCATCAATGTTAATATCTCTACATCTAGTGCAAATAGATACATGCTCAACGATAGATGTAGAGGGTTTGCAAGATTTTAATTCTACAACCTTAGCATGTAACATGTCATTCTTGGTTCTAAGGTCGGAAATAGTAGCATTGCAAACATCAAAATCTTTAGCCTTAGCAAGCAATTTTTCATTTTCAATTCTAAGGCTAGCTAGGGAAGCATTTAACTCATCAATCCTAGCAAGTAAATCAACATTATCATCTCTAGGATTTGAAGTTGAAACATTGCAAACATGTGAATCAACCTTAGCATTTAAACTAGCATTTTCATTCCTAAGGTTGTCAATCATCTCACGGCAAGTGCTTAGCTCACTAGATAATTTTTCACATTTTTCTACTTCTAGAGCATAAGCATTTTTAACCTTAACATGTTTCTTGTTTTCTTTAATTAGACAGTCCTCTTGGGAATCCAAAAGGTCATCCTTTTCATGAATAGCACTAATTAATTCATTTAATTTTTCTTTTTGTTCCATGTTAAGATTGGCAAAAAGGGTACGCAAGTTATCCTCCTCATCACTAGCATTTTCATCACTAGAGGTTTCATATTTAGTGGAGGATCTTGATTTTACCTTCTTCCTTTTGCCGTCCTTTGCCATGAGGCACTTGTGGCCGACGTTGGGGAAGAGAAGTCCCTTGGTGACGGCGATGTTGGCGGCGTCCTCGTCGTCGGAGGAGTCGCTAGAGCTTTCGTCGGAGTCCCACTCCCGACAAACATGGGCATCGCCGCCCTTCCTTTTGTAGTACCTCTTCTTCTCCTTTCTTCTCCCTTTCTTGTCGTCGCCCCTGTCACTGTCACTTGATAATGGACATTTAGCAATGAAGTGACCGGGCTTACCACACTTGTAGCAAACCTTCTTGGAGCGGGACTTGTAATCTTTCCCTCTCCTTTGTTTGAGGATTTGGCGGAAGCTCTTGATGACGAGCGCCATTTCCTCATTGTCAAGCTTGGAGGCGTCTATTGGTTGTCGACTTGGGGTAGACTCCTCCTTCTTTTCTTCCATCGCCTTGAATGCGACGGGTTGAGCTTCGGATGTAGATGGATCATCAAGCTCGTTGATCTTCCTCGAGCCTTCGATCATGCACTCAAAACTTACAAAATGCCCGATTACTTCCTCGGGGGTCATTTTAGTATATCTAGGATTACCACGAATTAATTGAACTTGAGTAGGGTTAAGGAAAATAAGAGATCTTAGAATAACCTTAACCACTTCATGGTCATCCCACTTTATGCTCCCGAGGTTGCGCACTTGGTTCACCAAGGTCTTGAGCCGGTTGTACATGTGTTGTGGCTCCTCCCCTTTGCGAAGCCGGAACCGACCAAGCTCCCCCTCGATCGTTTCCCGCTTGGTGATCTTGGTGAGCTCGTCTCCCTCGTGCGCGGTTTTGAGCACATCCCAAACCTCCTTGGCACTCTTCAACCCTTGTACTTTGTTATACTCCTCTCTACTTAGTGAGGCGAGGAGTATTGTTGTCGCTTGAGAGTTGAAGTGCTCGATTTGGGCCACCTCATCCTCATCATAGTCTTCATCCCCTACGGATGGTACCTGTGCACCAAACTCAACAACATCCCATATACTTTTGTGGAGCGAGGTTAGATGAAATCGCATTAAATCGCTCCACCTAGCGTAATCTTCACCATCAAAAGTTGGTGGTTTGCCTAATGGGACGGAAAGTAAAGGTGTATGTTTGGAAATGCGAGGGTAGCGTAGGGGGATCTTACTATACTTCTTGCGCTCTTGGCGCTTAGAAGTGACGGATGCCGCGTCGGAGCCGGAGGTGGATGCCGATGAAGAATCGGTCTCGTAGTAGACCACCTTCCTCATTCTTTTCTTCTTGTCCCCACTCCGATGCGGCTTGTGGGAAGAAGATTTTTCCTTCTTCTCTTTGTGGTGAGAAGAAGATTTCTTCTCCTTCCCTTTGTTGGAGGAGATCTTCTTCTTCTCCTTCCTCTTGGTGCGGGACTTTTCCGATGAAGTGCTCCCGTGGCTTGTAGTGGGCTTTTCGTCGGTCTCCATCTCCTTCTTGGCGTGATCTCCCGACATCACTTCGAGCGGTTAGGCTTTAATGAAGCACCGGGTTCTGATACCAATTGAAAGTCGCCTAGAGGGGGGGGGGTGAATAGGGCGAAACTGAAATTTACAAATATAAACACAACTACAAGCCGGGTTAGCGTTAGTAATAAGGAAACAAGTCCGCGAGAGAGGGTGAAAAACAAATCCCAAGCGAATAAGCAAGTGAGACACGGAGATTTGTTTTACCGAGGTTCGGTTCTCTCAAACCTACTCCCCGTTGAGGAGGCCACAAAGGCCGGGTCTCTTTCAACCCTTCCCTCTCTCAAACGGTCCCTCGGACCGAGTGAGCTTCTCTTCTCAAATCAAAGCCGGGAACAAAACTTCCCCGCAAGGGCCACCACACAATTGGTGCCTCTTGCCTTGATTACAATGGAGTTATGATCTCAAGAACAAGTGAGAAAGAAAAGATGCAATCCAAGCGCAAGAGCTCAAAAGAACACGGCAAATCTCTCTCGCTAATCACTAGAGACTTGTGTGGAGTTGGAGAGGATTTGATCTCTTTTGGTGTGTCTAGAATTGAATGCCTAGCTCTTGTAAGTGGTTGAGAAGTGGAAAACTTGGATTCAATGAATGGTGGGGTGGTTGGGGTATTTATAGCCCCAACCACCAAAAGTGGTCGTTGGGAGGCTGTCTGCTCGATGGCGCACCGGACAGTCCGGTGCACACCGGACATGTCCGGTGCCCCCGCCACGTCATCACTGCCGTTGGATTCTGACCGTTGGAGCTTCTGGTTTGTGGGCCCTCCTGGATGTCCGGTGCACATCGGACATGCACTGTTCCTTGTCCGGTGCACCAGTATGGGCGCGCCTGACTTCTGCGCGCGCTGCGCGCGCATTTAATGCACCACAGGTAGCCGTTGGCGCCGACTAGCCGTTGCTCCGGAGTTGCACCGGACAGTCCGGTGCACACCGGACATGTCCGGTGAATTATAGCGCGAGTGCCTCTGGAAATTCCCGAAGGTGGCGAGTTCGAGTTGGAGTCCTCTGGTGCACCGGACACTGTCCGGTGGTGCACCGGACACTGTCCGGTGTGCACCGGACAGTCCGGTGCTCCCAGACCAGAGGGCCTTCGGTTGCCTCTTCGCTCCTTTGTTGAATCCAAAACTTGGTCTTTTTATTGGCTGAGTGTGAACCTTTTACACCTGTATAATCTTTATACTTGGGCAAACTAGTTAGTCCAATTGTTTGTGTTGGGCAATTCAACCACCAAAATTAATTAGGGACTAGGTGTAAGCCTAATTCCCTTTCAGCAGCCATGCAGGCGGCATGCAACCGCGCCAAGTGGACGCGCTTCTCCGACTCCTAACACGCCAGCATGGAGGCCCAAGCCCACGCATCACGCGACTTGTGCGCCGGATGCTGCATGCAAGCAACTGCACCGCCACTTGCGCCACCACCGCGCCTCCTCGATTGCGGAACCAATACCGCGACTCGAGGCAACCCAGCGCACGACCCAGCAGCGCCAGCCTGACGCGGCGGTCAATGCGGCCAAAAGTGGGCCGGCAGTAATGATGGTGGCAGGCAGGCACGAGCAGCGGTCACGTCGTCAGCCAAGCTCACGTCCCATCCGGGAGCAGCAGGAGAACACCCTCTCACGGTGTGAAGACAACACGCCCGTGATCCGTTCCTCGAACGGCTCGCGCACGAGCAACGGCCGCCCTGCCAACAACTCACCCCGTCGCATTAACTCCGCGGCGGGACGGGCGGCGCTTCTGGCAGGAGAAGCGAGTGACGCTTCGCCTTCGCCGTAATAACCGCGCCAAAAAAGGTACGCCGCGTCGTTCGATTTCATATCCTTTTCCTTTTCTCCTCTTTCTCTATCTCTTGCAACAGGGACCGGGAAAGGGGGATACCCCGAAAAGGATCCTTCCCCGTGAAGGAACCAGGCTCCGAGCCTCCTTACTGATCAGAGGTTCGAAGGCTGGCCCCCCGAAGGGTTTCAACAGTCGCCTCAGATCGCGTGGGCCCTACACCCACTACTGGTCAGAGGTTCGAAGGCTGGCCCCCCGAAGGGTTCCACGGCCGCCTCAGGCTACTCGGGCTCCGCGCCCATTACTGATCAGGGGTTCGAAGGCTGGCCCCCGAAGGGTTCACAGCCGCCTCAGACGCCGAGCGAGGGATGACCAGGGGTACGTTCGATACATAACCAAGGCTCGGGCTGCGCTCCCGAGGTACCCTAGGACATTTCCGAGACCAGCGGGAGCGATCTTATAACGGAATCCCATCAGAGGGAGGCATCGAGCCCTCGGACCCCGTCGCCAGGGGACCGGGTCCGGCAGATCACCCGCAGGTACTTTTGGGCGTGCCTCTGGGCCCCTAGCCGACCCCTAACGAACGGGGCACGGACGTCCACTCGGATTACCCGCTTGCAGCTCACCGGAGACACCATGTTCGGCGCCCATCGAGGGTAACATGGCGCTTTCCCCCCCTCCTCCTTGCGGAAAGGCGACGCAGGGGCGTATGTAAAAAAGCCGAGTCTGTCCCTGATCGCCCTCTCGCCCTGTGCGGAGGCTCGAGGGCTGCTCTCGCAAACCCGGCTCCGGCCGAACCGTTGACAGCGTCAACATACCAGCCCGAGAACTTGGGCCCCGACCGTACACCCGGGCTACGGCCAGTTCGCATGAGGGAACAACCAGACCGGCCGAAGCGTTACGCGAGGCATTAAGACCTCGGAGGAGTGAAACCACTCCTCCGAGGCCTCGGGGGCAACACCCGGCGGGTGCGCTCGCGCGCACCCACCGGAACAACACGCAACCGAGAAAGGCTGGTCCCCTTGCAAAAAAGTGCGACGAAAGCCTCCAAGCGAGTGCTAACACTCCCTTCGAGGCTCGGGGGCTACTGTCGGGGACCATAATTAGGGGTACCCTCAAGACTCCTAATTCTCAGCTGGTAACCCCCATCAGCATAAAGCTGCAAAGGCCTGATGGGTGCGATTAAGTCAGGGATCAGTCCATTCGAGCGACTCGATCATGCCTCGCCCGAGCCTAGCCTCGGACAAGGGCAACCGACCCCGGAGGATTTCCGTCTCGCCCGAGGCCCCCCTCCAACGGCGGACACATCTCCGGCTCGCCCGAGGCCCTGCCTTCGCTAAGAAGCAACCCTGACTAAATCGCCGCACCGACCGACCGAATCGCAGGAGCATTTAACGCAAAGGTGGCCTGACACCTTTATCCTGACGCACGCCCCCCGGCAGAGCCGAAGTGACCGTCGTCACTTTGCCGCTCCACTGACCGGCCTGGCAGAAGGACAGCGCCGCCTGCGCCACTCCGACTGCAGTGCCACTTGACAGAGTGAGACTGACAGGCAGTCAGGTCCTGCCAAAGGCACCATAGGAAGCTCCGCTCCGCCCGACCCAGGGCTCGGACTCGGGCTAAGTCCCGGAAGACGGCGAACTCCGCTCCGCCCGACCCAGGGCTCGGACTCGGGCTAGGTCCCGAAAGACGGCGAACTCCGCTCCGCCCGACCCAGGGCTCGGACTCGGGCTAAGTCCCGGAAGACGGCGAACTCCGCTCCGCCCGACCCAGGGCTCGGACTCGGGCTAAGTCCCGGAAGACGACGAACTCCGCTCCGCCCGACCCAGGGCTCGGACTCGGGCTCAGCCCCGGAAGATGACGAACTCCGCTTCGCCCGACCCCAGGGCTCGGACTCCGCCCTGGCCTCTGCCGAACGACCTCCGCCTCGCCCGACCCAGGGGCTCGGGCTCGGCCTCGGCCATGGAAGACAGACTCGACCTCGGCTTCGGAGGAGCCTCCACGTCGCCCAACCTAGGGTGCAGGCCAGCCACGTCAACAGGAAGCGCCATCATCACCCTACCCCGAGCTGACTCGGGCCGCAGAGAACAAGACCGGTGTCCCATCTGGCTAGCTCCGCCAGATAGGCAATGATGGCGCCCCACATGCTCCGTGACGACGGCGGCTCTCAGCTCTCTTACGGAAGCAGGAGGACGTCAGCAAGGACTCAACCGCTCCGACAGCTGTCCCTCCGCCAGGCTCCGTCGCTCCTCCGACGGCCACTTCATCACACCAGCTGGGTGCCAAAATCTCTCTGGCTGCCACATCGGCATGTGCTTAGGGCGCTAGCTCTCCCCCGCTAGACACGTAGCACTCTGCTACACCCCCATTGTACACCTGGATCCTCTCCTTGCGCCTATAAAAGGAAGGACCAGGGCCCTCTTAGAGAGGGTTGGCCGCGCAGGGACGAGGACGAGATAGGCGCTCGCGTGAGGCCGCTCGCTCCCTCTCCTGCGTGGACGCTTGTAACCCCCTACTGCAAGCGCACCTAACCTGGGCGCGGGACGAACACGAAGGCCGCGGGATTTCCACCTCTCTCACGCCCATCTCCGGCCACCTCACTTCCCCCCTTCGCGCTCGCCCACGCGCTCGACCCATCTGGGCTGGGGCACGCGGCGACACTCACTCGTCGGCTTAGGGACCCCCCGGTCTCGAAACACCGACAAGGTTCTAGCTTTTACCTTCTTTTTGCTGTCCCTTGCCATGAGACACTTGTGGCCGATGTTGGGGAAGAGAAGACCCTTGTTGACGGTGATGTTTGCGGCGTCCTCGTCGGAGGAGTCGGTGGAGCTCTCGTCGGA
The DNA here is from genome assembly GCF_902167145.1 of Zea mays. Classification (NCBI taxonomy): domain Eukaryota; kingdom Viridiplantae; phylum Streptophyta; class Magnoliopsida; order Poales; family Poaceae; genus Zea; species Zea mays. The sequence continues at coordinate 22,729,032 of NC_050100.1, read as the reverse complement.
GTCCCACTCCCGGCAAACATGGGCATCACCGCCCTTCTTCTTGTAGTACCTCTTCTTTTCCTTCTTCTTTCCCTTCTTGTCGTTATCCCTGTCACTATCACTAGACAAAGGACATTTAGTGATAAAATGATCGGGCTTACCATATTTGTAGCAAACCTTCTTGGAGCGGGGTTTGTAATCCTTCCCCCTCCTTTGCTTGAGGATTTGGCGGAAGCTCTTGATGATGAGCGCCATTTCCTCGTTGTCGAGCTTGGAGGCGTCGATGGGGAGTCTACTTGGTGTATGAGAGCACCTAGAGGGGGGTGAATAGGTGATCCTGTAAAATTCAACAACTAATAGCCACAAAACTTGGTTAAGTGTTAGAATGATAAAACCAAGTGGCTATAGATCAAGCTCTTGTGAGTCACAATAATCACACAGAAAAGCAATCACAAGAGACACGCGAGTTATCCCGTGGTTCGGCCTAGTATAAGACTTGCCTACTTCCACGTTGTGACGTCCCAATGGACGAGGGTTGCACTCAACCCCTTTCAAGTGATCCAATGATCAACTTGAATACCACGGTGTTCTTCTTTCTTATACTTTCTCCCGTTTGCGAGGAATCTCCACAACTTGGAGTCTCTCGCCCTTACAATTGATGATCACAAAGAAGCACAGAAGTAAGGGAGGGAAGAGCAACACACACAAGACTCAAAACCAGAGCACAATCACGCACACAAGCCACAACTTGAGCTCAAAACACAACTCAAGGAGTTCTCTACTCAATTGGAGCTCAAGTCACTATCTCAAAGAATCGAATGCGCGAGAATGGAGTCTTGGTGCTTAGGAATGATCAAAGAATGCTTGGGTAATTCCTCCATGTGCCTAGGGGTTCCTTTTATAGCCCCAAGGCAGCTAGGAGCCATTGGAGGCAATCTTGGAAGGCTAATCTTGCCTTCTGTCGGGTGGCGCACCGAACAGTTCGGTGCACCATCGGACAGGCACTGTAGCATGTCCAGTGTGGATCTCCTTCCTAATTTGGCGCAGCCGACCGTTGTAACTCTGGCGTCGGTTGGCGCACCGGACACTGTCCGGTGCACACCGGACAGTCCGGTGCCCCTTCTGACCGTTGGTGCGGGCCACGTGTCGCCCTCAGATCATGCTGCCGACCGTTGCGAAGTTGACCATTGGCTCACCGGACAGTCCGGTGAATTTAGCCATACGCCGTTGAACTTTTCCCGAGAGCGACGACTTCACCGCGAACGACCCACCGGACAGTCCGGTGCACCACCGAACAGTCCGGTGAATTATAGTTGTACGCCACCGTCGAGTCCCGAGAGCGGCCTGTTCACCTTGGACCCGTCTGGCGCACCGGACACTGTCCGGTGCACCCAGACTGAGCAGCAGTTGGCTGTACACAGCCAACACTTTTCCAAACTAATTTTTCCTGTTTCGTGCACTTAGACACAAAACATTAGTACCCAAATCAATGTACTAAGTCTAGAAACATACCTTCTTGTTGATTTGCACTTCATTCATCATTTTGCATATAATAACTCACACAATATGTGTTGGACACTTAATCACCAAAATATACTAGAAATGGCCCAAGGGCACATTTCCCTTTCATGTAGACTCTTCTTTCTTCTCCTCCGTCGCCTTGAATGCGACGGGTTGCATCTCGGGTGTGGAGGAGGCGCCTTGCTCGATGATTTTCTTGGAGCCTTTGATCATCAATTCAAAGCTCACAAATTTTCCTATTACTTCCTCGAGAGACATTAGCTTGTATCTAGGATCACCACGGATTAATTGAACTTGTGTAGGATTAAGAAAAATGAGTGATCTTAGAATAACCTTGACCATTTCATGGTCATCCCATTTTGTGCTCCCGAGGTTGCGCACTTGGTTCACCAAGGTCTTGAGCCAGTTGTACATGGCTTGTGGCTCCTCCCCTTGATGAAGCATGAAGCGACCGAGCTCCCCCTCGATCGTTTCCCGTTTGGTGATCTTGGTCACCTCGTCTCCTTCGTGCGTGGTCTTTAGAACGTCCCAAATCTCTTTGGCACTCTTCAACCCGGCCCTTGCACCTTATTATACTCCTCTCGACTTAGAGAGGCGAGGAGTATAGTAGTGGCTTGGGAGTTGAAGTGCCGGATTTGGGCTACCTCATCCGAGTCATAGCCTTCGTCCCCCACGGATGGTTCCTGTGCACCAAACTCAACAATGTCCCAAATGCTAGCGTGGAGTGTGGTTAGATGGTGCCTCATTTTATCACTCCACATACAATAATCTTCACCGTAAAAACCGGTGGTTTGCCTAGTGGGACGAAAAGTAAAGGGGTGCGTTTGGAAATGCGAGGATAGCGTAGGGGGATCTTACTAAACTTCTTGCGCTCACGGCGCTTAGAAGTGATGGAAGGCGTGTCGGAGTCGGAGGTGGAGGGCGACGAAGAATCGGTCTCGTAGTAGACCACTTTCTTCATTTTCTTCTTCTTGTCGCCACTCCGGTGCGACTTGACGTGGGGAGGTGACTCCTCCCTCTTCCTGTTGCCGGACTCTCCCGATGGAGCTTTCCCGTGGCTTGTGGCGGGCTTCTCGCCGGTCACCATCTCCTTCTTGGCGTGATCTCCCGACATCACTTCGAGCGGTTAGGCTCTTAATGAAGTACCAGGCTTTGATACCAATTGAAAGTCGCCTAGAGGGGGGTGAATAGGCAAATCTGAAATTTATTAAGTTTAAGCACAACTACAAGCCAGGGTTAGCGTTAGAAATATAATCGAGTCCGAAAGAAAGAGCGAAAACAAATCACAAGCGAATAAGAGCGGATGACACGGTGATTTGTTTTACCGAGGTTCGGTTCTTGCAAACCTACTCCCCGTTGAGGTGGTCACAAAGACCGGGTCTCTTTCAACCCTTTCCCTCTCTCAAACGGTCACTTAGACCGAGTGAGCTTCCTTCCTTGATTTCACGGGTCACTTAGACCCCGCAAGGACCACCACACAATTGGTGTCTCTTGCTTCGCTTATAAGGGTTTGAGAGTAAGAATGAGAGAAAGAAGAAAGGCCAACCAAGCAACAAGAACAACAAAAGAACACAAGTCGATCTTCTCACAAGTCCTAAAAACTAGAGTTGAATTGTGGACTTTGATTCAATCGGTGGCTTTGATTTGTGTCTTGGAGTGTTGTGTATTGCTCTTGTATTGAATGAGGAGTAGTGAATGCTTGGATGCCATGAAGAGTGGTGGTTGGGGGTATTTATAGCCCCAACAACCAAAATGGCCGTTGGGGAAGGCTGCTGTCGTATGACGCACTGGACAGTCCGGTGCGCCACCGGACACTGTCCGGTGCGCCAGCCACGTCACCTAACCGTTAGGGTTCGACCGTTAGAGCTTCTGACATGTGGGCCATCGGACAGTCCGGTGGTGCACCGGACAGGTCCTGTTCACTGTCCGGTGCGCCATCTGCGCCTGCTTTGACTTCTGCGCGCGCAATCCACGCACTGTAGCGTTGTCAGCCGACCGTTGAACTCGACCGTTGCGCTGGCGACCGTTGCTCCGCTTGGCATACCGGACAGTCCAGTGCTACACCGGACAGTCCGGTGAATTATAGCGGAGTGTCTTCCCAAATTCCCGAAGGTGGCAAGTTTGGAGTTGATCTCACTGGTGCACCAGACACTGTCCGGTGGCACACCAGACAGTCCGGTGCGCCAGACCAAGGCAGCCTTCGGTTGTCTTTTGCTCTTTTCATTTGAACCCTTTCTTGGACTTTTTATTGGTTTGTGTTGAACCTTTGGCACCTGTATAACTTATAATCTAGAGCAAACTAGTTAGTCCAAATATTTGTGTTGGCCTGTTGGGCAATTCAACCACCAAAATCATTTAGGAAAAGGTGTAAGCCTATTTCCCTTTCAATATGTAGTCTTATTGTGTTATCTCTGATAGATTAAATATATATAGATGTGATTGTCGGCCATCGTGTCGTTGAAATATGCGTGGTTGTCAGCCATCGTGCTGATATTTTTATTTGCAGGTTTTATAAACCTCCCCGTGCAGGGGAGGTGCTGCCGGAATTTTCTATTGCTAGGCTTATGTTAGAGGATGAAGGACCGTGAGTGGATGTACACGGGCCATAGAGGAAGGAACGATGTGACCCATGAATGGATTAGAAAGACCGATGATTTCGTGGAACGGGCATATGGCGAAGCTGCTAAAGGAGCGAGTCTAGTCCCATGCCCGTGCAGCAAATGTGCCAACCAGCAAAGAAAACCAAAGAAGGCCATGGTAGAACATATTTGGAAGAATGGATTTACGCTGGGCTATACTCGGTGGATCTTTCATGGTGAAGCGCATCGTACGAGAGAGGAGGTGCTGAGACAACGCGTTGAGGATTATGATGTCGATGCGGGGGTAGCGGATATGTTGAACGACTATCAGGAGGCACAGTACATGGGAGGATGTATGGATGACGAGCCAGAGCCGACTGCAAAGGCGTTCTATGACATGTTTTTAAATACATATTTTTATATGTGCTTATTTGTTTACTCTTAATTGCAGGTTTTTGGATAAATATGGTGGGCGATAATTGGCTGAGGAGGAGGAGGGGGAGGAGGAGCAGGACGGCGGACGAGGCAGAGCAGGACGAGGCACAACAGGCGGCGCAGCAGGACGACCTTGTCCAGCAGCAGGCGGCGCAGCAGGACGACGACGACCAGCAGCAGGACGACGACGAAGCTCAGCAGACCGCCTCAGGTTCGAGGAGCATCTACCTGCGAGGTCCCGCGAGTCTCCCTCAGCGTCCCATACTTCGGGACAGGCGGCCGCTGATTCAGCCGGATGGGGAGAGGCATGTAACTTTATGTTCTTCATTCTTGTTCATATTATGTGTTCAAAATCATAATATAAACTAATATGTTTTATTTATCACTTGGACAGGTCTTGGACGGTTGTTTATTATGCTGGGGGTCATCCTCGCCTCCCCAATGGCATCCTCGGCCTGCTGTGCAGGGAACACTTCCCTAGACTAGTTGAGTACGCTGGAGTGATGGGCCCAGCCTACACCTTCGACCACTACATCGTCGCCCCGATGCAGTAGATCGGGACGACCGGGAATTCAATAACAAGGCGGAGCGGGTGAAGCAAGAGCTGTGGGTAAGTCTTAGTATAATGTAAAATATGTCGCATTCGTTGCAAATTCTTGAAATAATGTATGGATACATCGTTTTTGTATGCAGTATTTCTTCAGATGCGAGGCTGAATACGAGGCTAGGGCGGATGTGGTGGCCACCACGAGCTGTATGAAGCTCGTCGTGGACATGGACTATGAGGCCCGAATCCAGGCCATCGTCAGCTACCACGGCTCCGTCCTTGGGGAGAGGGTGACCAAGCAGCAAGCCCGAACCATGTCGTTGACCATGGACCAGTACATGCAGGTAAAGTCATGCATGTTTGGTACCAGTACTCCATGCATGAATTTTATTTTATCTTCTGATATGCACTTTACGTGTTTACTTTGTAGATGATTCCACATTGGTGCGCCGCACATCCTCTGTGCTGGGAGCAGATGGTGGATAGGTGGTGTTTGGCTGAGTGGGACGAGGCGCACAACGCTAGCCGGGAATAGCGTATGATGATGCAAGGTCCCTCCCACCACCAAGGCAGCTGGAGCCTAGGCCAATATGCCGAAGCATGGGTACGCCCTCTTTTTTATTTAGGTATATAGCACTGGATTAGATATTATTTCTAACTATCTCATTGGTTTTCTTGCAGTCGGCGTCACATGGTGGCCGACCTTGCTCCACCTTCTCGGCCTATGATATGGCCCATAAGGGCAAGTCGACATCCGACGTCACCTACAACCCGAATGACGGGCCCGAGGCCTACACCAACCCCTCTGTCTATAGCCGCCTTCATGACTACACTGCCATGGCGCAGGAGGTCCATGGCCCAGATTATGATCCGAGCACCGAGCCGATCGACCCCAATGTGCTCATGAGGGTCAGAGGAGGCAAGAGACATGGGCGGTACTGGATTGCTGACGGGGCAATCGACTCGTCCTCCACTCCCACTCTGTCTCAGGTGCGAGCAAGGAGCACGGGCTCGAGTCCAGCCATACGACCTCGGCACGACAGCTCACAGCATCGCATACTGCAACTCGAGGTTAGTGCTTCTGTAACTCGTCCTTCCTTGAGTTATATACCTTCTCTTTGAGTTACTATAATGTTGGCTTGTAATATTATAGACCCAACTAGAAGAAGAGAGGAGGGAACGTCAAGAGATGGAGGCGAGGATAATGGCGGAGCGGGAGGCGGAGCGGGAGGCTCGCCTGGCGGCTGATCAGAGGATGGTGGAGATGTTCCAGTACATGCAGAGCCTTGGCGCCGCACAGGGTTTCGCTCCGCCACCTCCATTGTTCCTGCAGTTGACCCTGCTCTATTCCATACTCCTGTGAGTATCAAAATTGTAGTTACATGTTGGTAATGCATCTCGTATAACACATGCAATCTCTTCTCTGTGCAGGGCCAATCTGGGGCGACATCCAACAACCCTCATGAAGGGTTCAGCCTAACGCAGCACCAGTCCAACCGCCCACCTCCATGAGAGTTATGTTTTTAGTGTTTCGAACACAAAACTTATGTTGAATACTTGTCAGAGCTTGTGAACTTGTGTTGATACTTCTGAACTTATGTTAATATTGTTTGTGTTGAGAACCTCTCAACTTATGTTGAATACTTATGTCAGAATTTGTGTTAATACTGTTTGTGTTGGCTATATATGTCTATGATGATCTGTGATGTATATATGTGATATCTGTGAAATATCTTTTGTTTGTTTGGATGGAATAGAGAAAACAAATAAAAAAGGTGTGTACTGGTCACTTTGCCGAGTGTAACACTCGGCAAAGCACCTCTTTGTCGAGTGTCAGAACCATAGCACTCGACAAAGAACCAAGATCTGGGCACCGGTATAGGTTCTTTGCCGAGTGTAGTGGCTCTGGCACTCGGCAAAGAAGCACGCTTTGACGAGTGCTATACCAGGCACTCGGCAAAGTACCTGACATGGGGACCCCTCTGGCGGATTCTTTGCCGAGCACTGTCAGGCAGACACTCGGCAAAGACTCTGTCTCCGTCACCCGTCGCCGTAACGGCTGTTTTTCTTTGCCGAGTGCTCTCTGGCACTCGGCAATTTGCCGAGTGCCCGGGAAAAAGTACTCGGCAAAGACGGCTTTGCCGATGCACTGTATACCGAGCCCTCTTTGCCGAGTGCGACACTCGGCAAAGCGTTTGTCGAGTGTTTTTAAGGCTTTGCCGAGTGCTTCAGGCACTCGGCAAAGCCGTCGGTTCCGGTAGTGAACTCGAAAAAATGTACGAGATCAACTCTTTACGAAGAGATAGCTTATTATTTTCTCTCTTTTTTAGTAAAATATTTTTGTGAGCCAGCTGTTAGCAAACTTTTTTTCCCTTTTTAAGTTGAGACACTTTATTAAATCTAAAGGGAGTAGTACATATTTATCAGTATAAATAGACAAGAAAGTTTCTTTTTCATCTTCTTCGACCCTACTTCGTCCTTTTTCAGCAAAGTTCCTTCTTAGTCTCTGTTTTGAGGTCTCTATAGTTTGAACAAGGGTGAAGATGCTCTTAACCGCTAACTAGCCTTTAGCATAGGAAATAAAAAATATATATTCAAGCAAGGGATAGTTGGTAGTTGAACGTATTTTCTTATTACATGTCTAAGGGCTAGCTCAAAGTTCAAGTTCTTCTCCATTTCATAAAGATCAATGTTAGCATGATTCCTATAAAAATATATAAAACAGAAAAATAAATTTTAAGGTTGAGCTCGAAAATATTGATGTACTTGTTAAACAAATGATGTAAACATTATGGACAACAAATAAAAAGGAAAAAATGGACAAACATCATTCTATGAGTGTATAAAAAATGCAAACTTTATAGCGAAGATACATAAGAATAAGGGCAATTGTGATTATACCCTTATCCGGCTTTGCAATTATGATTTTACCCCTCATTTTTTTAATTTTGTGATTTTACTCCTCTATTTTGAAAATGAAACTATCGTTTGCCTCTACCTCTTAACATCGTTAGTGAAAATTAAAATTAGTGATTTAAAAAAATGAAGGGTAAAATCACAATTGCAAGGTGAGAAAAAGGTATAATCACAATTAATCCTTAAACTAATGTTGAATTTTTTAGGGTTACTTGTCATCATTGTTGCATGTGATGTCTTCAACTCGGACATTAAATGGTGGTGCTCATGAATGAGAAAGGCTTGAGCGCAAGACCGAATTTTTAAGGGGGACTTTAGTACCAGTTCTAACTAATAATCAGTACTAAAGACGTTTGGGCGAGAACTAAAAGTTCTAAACGGGAACCGAAGAATATTTAGTATCGGTTCTTAAAAGAACTGATATTAAATCCTATAGAAAATCTAGGTGTGGTTCAAATTTATGCGAGTAGTCTAATCACTACCGGACTCTCGTTCTTTGCTGAGTGTCCCAGACATTCGGCAAAGGCCATTTTACACTCGGTAAAGCCTTTATCGAGTATCGAAAAGCACTCGGCAAATTAAGAATCGCAAAAAAAACCTAAAAACCGCAAAATATTTTTTAAATTATAGGAACAGCTCCCCAACCATTACCCATTACCATACCCATCGTCCTATCATTTTCACTACTATTTTGAATCAAATTTACATGTTTGTGGTGAGATTCAAACTCGCAACCTTTCTCTCACGCATACCCTCCTCTACCACTACACTACTACATCAATTGTGTATATATTACGTTTTCATTCGTCATGTACTATAACAAACCGAGAGTAATTTGATTCTTTGAGGCACTAAATAAATTTATTTGAAAATGTGATCAACTATAAGTTGTATAACTTTTCAAGATCTACAAGTTCTATTTTGATAGTTTCTACATCCGAGGTCGTTTACAAAATTTGAATTTCAAATTTGAAAAATTCACACGAACTTTTCAGTATTAAGATGATTTCAGATCAAAAATTTGTCAATTACAAAGTTTGATTACATTTCAAGACCCACAACTTTTATTTTGGTGGTTTTTCCATCCGAGGTAGTTTAAAATTTTAAATTTTAAAATTTAAACATAGTTTTGCATGACAAGATGATTTCAAACCAAAACATTGTCAACTACAAAGTTTCATGACATTTCAATACCTACAACTTTTATGTTGGTGGTTTTTCCATTCAACATCGTTTTTAAAAATTATAAATTTTTAAATTCATACATAGTTTTCGTTGACAAGATGACTTCAAATGAAAAGGTTGTCAACTACAAAATTCTATAACTTCTCAAGATCTATAAAGTTTATTTGGGTTGTTTGGACATTTGTTCATCTCACATGATGGTTCTAGCATTATTCAAAAATATTGTACATCTCTCTTGTAGTTTCATAAATTATGAAAGAGATATAGATTTTATGAATAAATTTATTTTATTTTGTCATATGAAGAAATGATCAAAATATAAATTGTACATCTTGATGAGTTATACAAATTTGTAGTTGAAAACTTTTTCATTTGAATTAATTTACTGCTTGAAAATGTGATTTTTAAATTGTCTTTGTCTAGTGTCACTCGGCAAAGAAACTTTTTACCGAGTGTAAAAATAAAACACTCGGCAAAGATTCTTTGCCGAATGTCAAAAAAACACTCGACAAAAAGTTTCTTTACCGAGTGTTTTTTTTTACCGAGGGTTTTTTGCTTGGCAGAAAAAAACACTCAGCAAACCATTTGACACTCGGGAAAGAGCCGAATTCCGGTAGTGAATATGAATAAACTTTATACTATTTATATGCACTTTGTTTAAGTATATCTCTTAAGCAGTGTATCTGACTAAGGGCCTGTTTGTTTACCCCCCAGATTATATAATCTGGATTAAATAATCCTAAGAGGCAAACAAACAGTCCAGCTTATTTGCCCAGATTATATAATCTAACCCCTTGGATTATGATAATCCATAAGCAAGTGAGGAGGTGCTTATTTCAGATTATTTTTTCCCACTTCCCCACTACCCTTTCAAGTTTCCTAGAAATTACCCACCATTGCCATTATAATCCACTGAATCGTTTTTGCGCCTAGTACTAGTCAATTTAGGGATGAAGAAGGTGACATGAATGCCTTCCGTGATAATATTGCTAATGCAATATTTGCCGATGTCAATTGAATTATTTTTTTTCATATATGAGTTTCAACCTAGTACAAATATAGAGGGCATTCTTGTCTTCCTCATACAAAAGAATCCTATTAACAACTCAAATAATTTGGGTAAACAAACAGGACTACTCAGATTATATAATCCAGATTATATAATCCAGATTATATAATCCTCCAAAAATAATCCAGATTATATAATCCATGGGGGTAAACAAACAGACCCTAAGTTTTTCAAATACATTAGACTCCACTTGCTATATACTTTTTTACAAAATCATTTTTAATATTTTATTGAGTATACTATTATTTTATTTATTATAACACTCAATTTTTAAATTCCATTTTAATTTCTATTTGTCGTATCTCTTATTAATATATCTCTAACTTGGATAATCAACAAAAGTAAGTCTAAGCTATTTTCAAATGTGTAGCACGAAAAAGGTGCCTTTTCATAGTTGTAGCAGAAAAGTTAAACCTCTTTGTTTTAATAAGAGACTGAAACATGGTCCCGGCCGAGAAAATCCTCGAACTCTGGCCCCCATCATTAGCGGGCCGTCACCGCCCACTCTGCAACGGCCCAGCCGGAGGGTGGCGCGCAGGACGTAACTCGGGAGCGGGCGGGGTACAACGAGGGGATTTTTTTAACCAAGCCAGAAATTTGCCCTCGAGGGGGATCGAGTCCAGGACCTGGAGGTGCTACTCGAAAGCCTTAACCATTATGCTAGCAGAAGCAGATTAAAAAAACTGAATCAGACGCATATTAAAGATGTATTTGTTTTTCGCTTCAATTTAAAGATCTCAGTACCGGCTGATGCCTCCAAGTGTTAAACTTTAACACCTATTCGTTGGTAGAATCAGTGCTAAATATGTCTTCAATCGATACCAAAGACTTTATATTAGTATCGACCGGAGAAACATGATATTAATGTCCTCTATATTGAGTCGACATTTAAAATCGGTAATCATGCTTTTACGAGTACCAATTTTAAAATAATCAAAACAAATGTTGAAGAACGGAAGGGGTAAATCCCAGTCGTGTTTTCATGCGTTCGACGTTGCCCGGTAATTCTCGCCCTTTCGAACGATTTCAGAACAGCATATGAGGTTCGATCATCCAGAGCTAGTTTACGAGCCCGAGGAAATTGGAGGGACTAAAATCTCCTTCTCAAACTAGTCCCCATATAAAGTACAGCACCGCACCATCACGCGCACAGCGCGGCATGCGGTTCATCTCCTTTCGTCGCAATGCAGACGGTGATGGCGGGGTTTTGAGTAGTTTGCTTTCGTGACAAGTTTGATGGCAAGCGACTATCTCCCTTCTCGAATATTTGTCGTCCGCTAGTTCATTTTTGAACTATAAACCGTAACAACTAAAAAAGAACGGAGAGAGTATTATAGAGACCATATGTGTATCCGGTCTTTATTATATTGGATAAACATGCAAGCCTCCAAGGGATGGAGGTGCCCATGTAGCTTATCACCTAACAACCGAGAACGGTGGCCAATTTTATTTCCTCAGGCACAGTTTATCACTACCGGAATCCGGGCCTTTGCCGAGTGCCGGCCGGTTTGCCGAGTGCTTTTTATCGGGCACTCGGCAAAGCCGACTTTGCCGAGCGCCGCACTCGGCAAAGTCCTACGCTCGGTAAAGATCTTATTTACCGAGTGCGGGACACTTGGCACAGCCAAGCACTCGGCAAAGACTGCTTTGCCGAGAGTCAAACACTTGGCAAAGATGGCTCTCGGCAAAGGGCCGTTAGCGTCCGTCTACAGCTGACGGCCGTCAGTCTTTGTCGAGTGCCAAATATTGGGCACTCGGCAAAGGACACTTTGCTGAGTGTCTTATCTAGACACTCGACAAAGTATATTTTTATTTTTTTTTATTTTGTCTCCCAAACTTTTTGTGGTATGTTCCTACACTATGTAGACCTATATTTATCTTTTGTGGGCAATGATAACAGAGTTTTCAATAGCTAGTAGATTTAGTTCGTTTATTTGAATTTTTTCGGAAAATTTAGATTTGAACTGCAGGTCACTCGAAACTTAGAAAATTGTGCATGCAAAAATGATATTCATGTTACTTAGCATAAGTTACGACCGATTGCAGGAGCGGGCCGGAAACTTCGAGCAACATGCTCACTAAACATGGCCGTGAACTTGTCATCCACATGTTTAAAAATTGTATAAAACACAAACAAAGTCAGAAAATCATGAAACTTGTCCACTTGTCATGATATCATATGTACAGGCTGTGATAAAAAATTGAAAAAATTTCGAGAAAATTATAACGCGCTATATGTACAAACCTAAGAGATCCACATTGAAACTTTATGATTTCATGTGTAGTTCTCTTAGGTTTCTACACATAGTGTCTCACAACTTTCTCAAAACTTTTTCAAATTTTTATCACAGCCTCTACATATGATATCATGACACGTGGACAGGTTTCATGATTTTCTGACTTTGTTTGTCTTTTATACAATTTTTAAACACCTGGATGGTAAGTTCACAGCCATGTTGAGTGAGCATGGTGCTCGAAGTTTCCGGTCCCCTCCTGAAATTGGTCGTAACTTGTGCTAAGTAGCATGGATATCATTTTTGCATGCACGGTTTTCCAAGTTTCGAGTGACTTGCCGTTCAAATATGAATTTTCCGAAGAAATTCAAATAAACGAACTAAATCTACTAGCTATTGAAAACAATGTTATAATTGTCCCAAAATGGTACATGTAGGTCTACATAGTGTAGGAACATAGCACAAAAAGTTTGGTTGAAAAAAAAGAAACAAATAAAAATGTACTTTGCCGAGTGTCCAGAAAAGACACTCGGCAAAGCATTCTTTGCCGAGTGTTAGACATGAGACACTCGGCAAAGATTATTTAAAAATATTAAACTGTCTTTGGCTGTCTTCGCCGAGTGTTTGTCAGCTGGCACTCGGCAAAGCTGTCTTTGCCGAGTGCTAGATCACGGACACTCGGCAAAGTATGTTTTAAATTAAAAAAAAATCTTTGTCGTGTGCCTGATCGTGGCACTCGGCAAAGAAGGCTTATGTAGCCGCCACAGCCGCGTCGCGCCCTTTCACTCTCACTCACGCTCTCTTCTCTCACACCGCCGCCGCCGCACTCTTCCGCCGCCGCGCCAACACCACCGCCGCGCCCTCTCCTCCGCCGCGCCAACACCACCGCCGCCCCTTCCCTGCGGCGGTTCCCCACACCGCCGCCACCCCTTCCACGCGGCGGGTCCCCACACTGCCGCCGCGCCGTCCCAGCCACCGGCCACCACTCCCTTCCCCATCCGTCGTCGGCTCACTCCATTGTAAGTCTTTAATTATGGTATGAATTAGCGGTAGTTTTAGGGCATTATAGTGAATTTTCTATGTTTATTAAAATACTTCTATATATTGTGATGGTGGATATGGATGCCACTTAGATGTGACTTGCATCCATCGTGTCGTTTGTATATGTGCGGGTCAGCCATCGTGCTGTTAGATTTATTTGCAGGTTTTGGAAACCTCCCCGTACAGGGGAAGTGCTGCCGATTTTTTTGACATGCTTGTTTATTTTTTCGAGCCGTACCGAGCCGGTCACGAGCCAAGCCGAGCCGATGAGGCACAAGTATTTCGTCCAACCCTACACACACCACGACGACAACGGTGTATTGATATGGTTCCAGAGTTACCCAGCGCATCAACCACCATATCCATCATCGACACCAATCCTAGAAACCTATGACTTGGCCAAACTAGACCACATTGGCATAGCTCACCACAATGGACACACGGCTAGATTTCCACGATTGACAACTCCCCAACCTTAAGGAACCACCATAGGATAACTCCAACCTTAATTGAGCTAGGTGGCTTGGATGGTTATGGAGCTGGCAGAGGTGGCCAATCCATCCGTGAGCAGTATGATTGAAAGGGAATTAGGCTTACACCTAGTTCCTATATAATTTTGGTGGTTGAATTGCCCAACACAAATCTTTGGACTAACTTGTTTGCCCAAGTGTATAGTATATACAGGTGTAAAAGGTTCACACTTAGCCAATAAAAAGACCAAGTTTTGGATTCAACAAAGGAGCAAAGGGGCAACCGAAGGCACCCCTGGTCTGGCGCACCGGACTGTCCGGTGTGCCACCGGACAGTGAACAGTACCTGTCCGGTGCACCAGGGGACTCAGACTCCAACTCGCCACCTTCGGGAAATTCCAAGGCGACTCGGCTATAATTCACCGGACTGTCCGGTGTACACCGGACAGTGTCCGGTGCGCCAAGGGAAGTCGGCCTCAGGAACTCGCCAGCCTCGGGTTCGCGCGGCAGCCGCTCCGCTAAAATTCACCGGACTGTCCGGTGTGCACCGGACTGTCCGGTGTGCCATCGGAGCAACGTCTCTCTGCGGCGCCAACGGCTCCCTGCGGTGCATTTATTGCGCGCGCAGCGCGCGCAGACGTCAGGCACGCCCATGCCGGTGCACCGGACATCAAACAGTACATGTCCGGTGTGCACCGGACACTCAGGAGGGCCCACAAGTCAGAAGCTCCAACGGCTAGAATCCAACGGCAGTGATGACGTGGCAGGGGCACCGGACTGTCCGGTGTGCACCGGACTGTCCGGTGCGCCATCGAGCAGACGCCTCCAGCCAACGGTCAAGTTTGGTGGTTGGGGCTATAAATACCCCAACCACCCCACCATTCATTGCATCCAAGTTTTCCACTTCTCAACTACTACAAGAGCTCTAGCATTCAATTCTAGACACACTAAAGAGATCAAATCCTCTCCAATTCCACACAAAGCCCTAGTGACTAGTGAGAGTGATTTGCCGTGTTCATTTGAGCTCTTGCGCTTGGATTGCTTCTTTTCTTTCTCACTTGTTCTTGAGATCACAACTCCATTGTAATCAAGGCAAGAGGCACCAATTGTGTGGTGGCCCTTGCGGGGAAATTTTGTTCCCGGCTTTGATTTGAGAAGAGAAGCTCACTCGGTCCGAGGGACCGTTTGAGAGAGGGAAGGGTTGAAAGAGACCCGGCCTTTGTGGCCTCCTCAACGGGGAGTAGGTTTGCAAGAACCGAACCTCGGTAAAACAAATCTCCGTGTCTCACTTGCTTATTCGCTTGGGATTTGTTTTGCGCCCTCTCTCGCGGACTCGTTTATATTTCTAACGCTAACCCGGCTTGTAGTTGTGTTTATATTTGTAAATTTCAGTTTCGCCCTATTCACCCCCCCTCTAGGCGACTATCAATTGGTATCGGAGCCCGGTGCTTCATTAGAGCCTAACCGCTCGAAGTGATGTCGGGAGATCACGCCAAGAAGGAGATGGAGACCGGCGAAAAGCCCACTACAAGCCAAGGGAGCACTTCATCGGAAGAGTCCCGCATCAAAAGGAGGGAGAAGAAGAAGAGCTCCTCCAACAAAGGGAAGGAGAAGAAATCTTCTTCTCATCACAAAGAGAAGAAGGAAAAATCTTCTTCCCACAAGCCGCATCGGAAAGGCGACAAGCACAAGAGGATGAGGAAGGTGGTCTACTACGAGACCGACACTTCATCAACATCGACCTCCAACTCCGATGCGCCCTCCGTCACTTCTAAGCGCCAAGAGCGCAAGAAGTATAGTAAGATCCCGCTACGCTACCCTCGCATTTCCAAACATACACCTTTACTTTCCGTCCCACTAGGCAAACCACCAACTTTTGATGGTGAAGATTACGCTAGGTGGAGCGATTTAATGCGATTTCATCTAATCTCGCTCCACAAAAGCATATGGGATGTTGTTGAGTTTGGTGCGCAGGTACCATCCGTAGGGGATGAAAACTATGATGAGGATGAGGTGGCCCAAATCGAGCACTTCAACTCTCAAGCCACAACCATACTTCTTGCCTCTCTAAGCAAGGAAGAATACAACAAAGTGCAAGGGTTGAAAAATGCAAAGGAGATTTGGGATGTACTCAAAACTGCGCACGAGGGAGATGAGCTCACCAAGATCACCAAGCGGGAAACAATCGAGGGGGAGCTCGGTCGGTTCCGGCTTCACAAAGGGGAGGAGCCACAACACATGTACAACCGGCTCAAGACTTTGGTGAACCAAGTGCGCAACCTCGGGAGCAAGAAGTGGGACGACCACGAAGTGGTAAATGTTATTTTAAGATCTCTCATTTTTCTAAATCCCACTCAAGTTCAATTGATTCGTGGTAATCCTAGATACACTAAAATGACCCCCGAGGAAGTTATCGGGCATTTTGTAAGTTTTGAGTGCATGATAGAAGGCTCGAGGAAAATCAACGAGCTTGGCGACACATCCGAAGCTCAACCCGTTGCATTCAAGGCGACGGAAGAAAAGAAGGAGGAGTCTACACCAAGTCGACAACCAATAGACGCCTCCAAGCTTGACAATGAGGAGATGGCGCTCGTCATCAAGAGCTTCCGCCAAATCCTAAAGCAAAGGAGGGGGAAGGACTACAAGTCCCGCTCCAAGAAGGTTTGCTACAAGTGTGGTAAGCCCGGTCATTTTATTGCTAAATGTCCTATATCTAGTGACAGTGACCGAGGCGACGACAAGAAGGGGAGAAGAAAGGAGAAGAAAAGGTACTACAAGAAGAAGGGCGGCGATGCCCATGTTTGTCGGGAATGGGATTCCGACGAAAGCTCAAGCGACTCCTCCGACGACGAGGACGCCGCCAACATCGCCGTCACCAAGGGACTCCTCTTCCCCAACGTCGGCCACAAGTGCCTCATGGCAAAGGATGGCAAAAAGAAGAAGGTTAAATCCAACTCCTCCACTAAATATGAATCTTCTAGTGATGATAATGCTAGTGATGAGGAGGATAATTTGCGTTCCCTTTTTGCCAACCTCAACATAGCTCAAAAAGAAAAATTAAATGAATTAGTTAGTGCTATTCATGAAAAGGATGACCTTTTGGACTCCCAAGAGGATTGTCTAATTAAAGAAAACAAGAAACATGTTAAGGTTAAAAAGGCTTATGCTCTAGAGGTAGAAAAATGTGAAAAATTATCTAGTGAGCTAAGCACTTGTCGTGAGATGATTGACAACCTTAGAAATGAAAATGCTAGTTTAAATGCTAAGGTTGATTCTCATGTTTGTAATGTTTCAATTCCCAATCCTAGAGATAATAATGATGATTTGCTTGCTAGGATTGAAGAATTAAACATTTCCCTTGCTAGCCTTAGATTAGAGAATGAAAGTTTGATTGCTAAGGCTAAAGACTTTGATGTTTGCAAAGTTACCATTGCCAATCTTAGAGATAAAAATGATATTCTTCATGCTAAGATTGTTGAACTTAATTCGTGCAAACCATCTACATCTATTGTTGAGCATGTATCTATTTGTACTAGATGTAGAAATGTTGATATTGATGCTATTCATGATCATATGGCTTTAATTAAACAACAAAATGATCATATAGCAAAACTAGATGCTAAAATTGCCGAGCATAACTTAGAAAATGAAAAATTTAAATTTGCTAGAAGTATGCTCTATAATGGGAGACGCCCTGGCATCAAGGATGGCATTGGCTTCCAAAGGGGAGACAATGTCAAACTTAATGCCCCTCCTAAAAATTTGTCTAACTTTGTTAAGGGCAAGGCTCCCATGCCTCAGGATAACGAGGGTTACATTTTGTACCCTACCGGTTATCCCGAGAGCAAAATTAGGAGAATTCACTCTAGGAAGTCTCACTCTGGCCCTAACCATGCTTTTATGTATAAGGGTGAGACATCTAGCTCTAGGAAACCAACCCGTGCCAAGTTGCCTAGAAAGAAAACTCCTAATGCATCAAATGATCATGCCATTTCATTTAAAACTTTTGATGCATCTTATGTGCTTACTAGCAAATCCGGCAAGGTAGTTGCCAAATTAGTTGGGGGCAAACACAAGGGTTCCAAGACTTGTGTTTGGGTACCCAAAGTTCTTGTTTCTAATGCCAAAGGACCCAAAACAGTTTGGGTACCTAAAGTCAAGAACTAAATTTGTTTTGTAGGTTTATGCATCCGGGGGCTCAAGTTGGATACTCGACAGCGGGTGCACAAACCACATGACCGGGGAGAAAAGAATGTTCTCCTCATATGAGAAAAACCAAGATCCCCAACGAGCTATCACATTCGGGGATGGAAATCAAGGTTTGGTCAAAGGACTTGGTAAAATTGCTATATCTCCTGACCATTCTATTTCCAATGTTTTTCTTGTAGATTCCTTAGATTACAACTTGCTTTCCGTTTCTCAATTATGTCAAATGGGCTACAACTGTCTATTCACTGATGTTGGTGTCACTGTCTTTAGAAGAAGTAATGATTCAATAGCATTTAAGGGAGTGTTAGAGGGTCAGCTATACTTGGTAGATTTTGATAGAGCTGAACTCGACACTTGCTTAATTGCTAAGACTAACATGGGTTGGCTCTGGCATCGTCGACTAGCCCATGTTGGGATGAAGAATCTTCATAAGCTTCTAAAGGGAAAGCACATTTTAGGATTAACAAATGTTCATTTTGAGAAAGACAGGATTTGTAGCGCATGCCAGGCAGGGAAGCAAGTTGGAGTCCATCACCCACACAAGAACATCATGACGACCGACAGGCCGCTTGAGCTACTCCACATGGATCTATTCGGCCCGATTGCTTACATAAGCATCGGCGGGAGTAAGTATTGTCTTGTTATTGTGGATGATTATTCTCGCTTCACTTGGGTATTCTTTTTACAGGAAAAATCTCAAACCCAAGAGACCTTAAAGGGATTCTTGAGACGAGCTCAAAATGAGTTCGGCTTAAGGATCAAGAAAATAAGAAGCGACAACGGGACGGAGTTCAAGAACTCTCAAATTGAAGGCTTCCTTGAGGAGGAGGGCATCAAGCATGAGTTCTCCTCTCCCTACACGCCACAACAAAATGGTGTAGTGGAGAGGAAGAATCGAACTCTATTGGACATGGCAAGAACCATGCTTGATGAGTACAAGACACCGGACCGGTTTTGGGCCGAAGCGGTCAACACCGCCTGCTACGCCATCAACCGGTTATATCTTCACCGAATCCTCAAGAAGACATCATATGAACTCCTAACCGGTAAAAAGCCCAACATTTCATATTTTAGAGTTTTTGGTAGCAAATGCTTCATTCTTATTAAAAGAGGTAGAAAATCTAAATTTGCTCCTAAAACTGTAGAAGGCTTTTTACTTGGTTATGACTCAAACACAAGGGCATATAGGGTCTTTAACAAGTCCACTGGACTAGTTGAAGTCTCTTGTGACGTTGTGTTTGATGAAACTAACGGCTCTCAAGTAGAGCAAGTTGATCTTGATGAGATAGGTGAAGAACAGGCTCCATGCATCGCGCTAAGGAACATGTCCATCGGGGATGTGTGTCCTAAGGAATCCGAAGAGCCTCCAAGTACACAAGATCAACCATCCTCCTCCATGCAAGCATCTCCACCAACTCAAAATGAGGATGAGGCTCAAAATGATGAAGAGCAAAATCAAGAAGACGAGCCACCTCAAGATGATAGCAATGATCAAGGGGGAGATACAAATGATCAAGAAAAGGAGGATGAGGAAGAACCAAGACCGCCACACCCAAGAGTCCACCAAGCAATCCAACGAGATCACCCCGTCGACACCATCCTCGGCGACATTCATAAGGGGGTAACTACTCGATCTCGGGTTGCTCATTTTTGTGAACATTACTCTTTTGTTTCCTCTATTGAGCCACACAGGGTAGAGGAAGCTCTCCAAGATTCGGATTGGGTGGTGGCGATGCAAGAGGAGCTCAACAATTTCACGAGGAATGAGGTCTGGCATTTAGTTCCACGTCCTAACCAAAATGTTGTAGGAACCAAATGGGTCTTCCGCAACAAGCAAGATGAGCATGGTGTGGTGACAAGGAACAAAGCTCGACTCGTAGCCAAAGGGTATTCACAAGTCGAAGGTTTGGATTTCGGTGAAACCTATGCACCCATAGCTAGGCTTGAGTCAATTCGCATATTATTGGCCTATGCTACTTACCATGGCTTTAAGCTCTATCAAATGGACGTGAAAAGTGCCTTCCTCAATGGACCGATCAAGGAAGAGGTCTATGTTGAGCAACCTCCCGGCTTTGAAGACAGTGAGTATCCTAATCATGTCTATAGGCTCTCTAAGGCGCTTTATGGGCTCAAGCAAGCCCCAAGAGCATGGTATGAATGCCTTAGAGATTTCCTTATTGCTAATGGCTTCAAAGTCGGCAAGGCCGATCCTACACTCTTTACTAAAACTCTTGAAAATGACTTGTTTGTATGCCAAATTTATGTTGATGATATTATATTTGGGTCTACTAACGAGTCTACATGTGAAGAGTTTAGTAGGATCATGACACAGAAATTCGAGATGTCGATGATGGGGGAGTTGAAGTATTTTCTAGGATTCCAAGTCAAGCAACTCCAAGAGGGCACCTTCATTAGCCAAACGAAGTACACTCAAGACATTCTTGCTAAGTTTGGGATGAAGGATGCCAAACCCATCAAGACACCCATGGGAACTAATGGGCATCTCGACCTCGACACGGGAGGTAAGTCCGTGGATCAAAAGGTATACCGGTCGATGATTGGTTCATTGCTTTATTTATGTGCATCTCGACCGGACATTATGCTTTCCGTTTGCATGTGTGCAAGATTCCAATCCGACCCTAAGGAATCCCACCTTACGGCCATAAAACGAATCTTGAGATATTTGGCTTATACCCCTAAGTTTGGGCTTTGGTACCCTCGGGGATCCACATTTGATTTACTTGGTTATTCGGATGCCGATTGGGCGGGGTGCAAAATCAATAGGAAGAGCACATCGGGGACTTGCCAGTTCTTGGGAAGATCCTTGGTGTCTTGGGCTTCAAAGAAGCAAAATTCGGTCGCTCTTTCCACCGCCGAAGCCGAGTACATTGCCGCAGGACATTGTTGCGCGCAATTGCTTTGGATGAGGCAAACCCTGCGGGACTACGGTTACAAATTAACCAAAGTCCCTTTGCTATGTGATAATGAGAGTGCAATCAAAATGGCCGACAATCCCGTCGAGCATAGCCGCACTAAGCACATAGCCATTCGGTATCATTTTCTTAGGGATCACCAACAAAAGGGGGATATCGAGATTTCTTACATTAATACTAAAGATCAATTAGCCGATATCTTTACCAAGCCACTTGATGAACAATCTTTTACCAGACTTAGGCATGAGCTCAATATTCTTGATTCTAGAAATTTCTTTTGCTAGCTTGCACACATAGCTCATTTAAATACCTTTGATCATATCTCTTTTATATGCTATGACTAATGTGTTTTCAAGTCTATTTCAAACCAAGTCATAGGTATATTGAAAGGGAATTGGAGTCTTCGGCGAAGACAAAGGCTTCCACTCCGTAACTCATGCTTCGCCATCACTCCGAGCAACTCTCTCTTCTTTGGGGGAGAAATGAGCATCAAGGAAAAGGACTTCATCCTTGGGGGAGAGAGTAAAAGCTCAAACGCAAAAGGACCGGATTTCGTCTTTGGTATAATCTTAACTCATTCATTTATGACCAAAGAGGAGGAACTTACTTCAAGGGCTCTAATGATTCCGTTTTTGGCGATTCATGCCAAAAAGGGGGAGAAATGAGCCCAAAGCAAAAGGACCGCACCACCACCACCAAATTCAAAAACTTAGTGCTTTCCAAAAGTCTTTATCATTTGGTATCCTATTGTGTTCAAAAGGGGGAGAAAGTAGTATTTCAAAAATGGTATATCAAAACCCTCTTGAACACTAAGAGGTGGATCTCTTTTAGGGGGAGTTTTGTTTAGTCAAAGGAAAAGCATTTGAAATAGGGGGAGACAATTTCAAATCTTGAAAATGCTTTGCAAACTCTTATTCATTTACCTTTGACTATTTGCAAAAGATCTTTGAAATGGATTTACAAAAGGTTTTGCAAAAACAAAACAAGTGGTGCAAACGTGGTCCAAAATGTTAAATAAGAAAGAAACATTCCATGCATATCTTGTAAGTAGTTTTATTGGCTCAATTCCAAGCAACCTTTACACTTACATTATGCAAACTAGTTCAATTATGCACTTCTATATTTGCTTTGGTTTGTGTTGGCATCAATCACCAAAAAGGGGGAGATTGAAAGGGAATTAGGCTTACACCTAGTTCCTATATAATTTTGGTGGTTGAATTGCCCAACACAAATCTTTGGACTAACTTGTTTGCCCAAGTGTATAGTATATACAGGTGTAAAAGGTTCACACTTAGCCAATAAAAAGACCAAGTTTTGGATTCAACAAAGGAGCAAAGGGGCAACCGAAGGCACCCCTGGTCTGGCGCACCGGACTGTCCGGTGTGCCACCGGACAGTGAACAGTACCTGTCCGGTGCACCAGGGGACTCAGACTCCAACTCGCCACCTTCGGGAAATTCCAAGGCGACTCGGCTATAATTCACCGGACTGTCCGGTGTACACCGGACAGTGTCCGGTGCGCCAAGGGAAGTCGGCCTCAGGAACTCGCCAGCCTCGGGTTCGCGCGGCAGCCGCTCCGCTAAAATTCACCGGACTGTCCGGTGTGCACCGGACTGTCCGGTGTGCCATCGGAGCAACGTCTCTCTGCGGCGCCAACGGCTCCCTGCGGTGCATTTATTGCGCGCGCAGCGCGCGCAGACGTCAGGCACGCCCATGCCGGTGCACCGGACATCAAACAGTACATGTCCGGTGTGCACCGGACACTCAGGAGGGCCCACAAGTCAGAAGCTCCAACGGCTAGAATCCAACGGCAGTGATGACGTGGCAGGGGCACCGGACTGTCCGGTGTGCACCGGACTGTCCGGTGCGCCATCGAGCAGACGCCTCCAGCCAACGGTCAAGTTTGGTGGTTGGGGCTATAAATACCCCAACCACCCCACCATTCATTGCATCCAAGTTTTCCACTTCTCAACTACTACAAGAGCTCTAGCATTCAATTCTAGACACACTAAAGAGATCAAATCCTCTCCAATTCCACACAAAGCCCTAGTGACTAGTGAGAGTGATTTGCCGTGTTCATTTGAGCTCTTGCGCTTGGATTGCTTCTTTTCTTTCTCACTTGTTCTTAAGATCACAACTCCATTGTAATCAAGGCAAGAGGCACCAATTGTGTGGTGGCCCTTGCGGGGAAATTTTGTTCCCGGCTTTGATTTGAGAAGAGAAGCTCACTCGGTCCGAGGGACCGTTTGAGAGAGGGAAGGGTTGAAAGAGACCCGGCCTTTGTGGCCTCCTCAACGGGGAGTAGGTTTGCAAGAACCGAACCTCGGTAAAACAAATCTCCGTGTCTCACTTGCTTATTCGCTTGGGATTTGTTTTGCGCCCTCTCTCGCGGACTCGTTTATATTTCTAACGCTAACCCGGCTTGTAGTTGTGTTTATATTTGTAAATTTCAGTTTCGCCCTATTCACCCCCCCTCTAGGCGACTATCAATGATGACCACAACTTTCATCACCCAAAGATCAATTTCCCTAACCTATAGTGTGACACGCAGTCGCCCGAGCTTACGAGTGATATATGTTTGTATCCTCAGGCGTAACCTCACCAATATCTACTATGACATCGGCTAGGAAGACCCTAGTATCGTTTCCTTCCATATAGGCAACCTTGGAAACATCTAAGCCATGTTTCTAATGGTTGTCCCTAAAGGAGTTGGCGGCCAAATGGGCAAACAGGGAATGCTACCACTACCCTAAAAGGTACACCAGCGTCCACAAATGTGTGTCCAAGGCCGTGTTTCTGTTGGAGCTCAATGATGAGGAGGAAATAGAGGCCACGATCGAAGAGCTGAGATCTCCCGGTATGCCTTGATAGGGATCAACATCACCATCACTATGGAGCTCCATGTCACGATCGACAACCATACTATGGTGTCCCTAGTGGACATGGGGTCAACCGACACATTCGTTCAAAGGCCATCCACCATGGACTCCTTCACTGACCTCTTTGACAAGCATTAAGGTCTGCCTCCACCAAACCATCACGACTACTCCATGAGGACACTACCAAGTACCAAACACAACATTGGGCTATAGTTGTGATAGTTTGACTTGATGTGAATTCATATGAAAAAAGTTATGAAATATTTTTTTGTATTAATAGACTTGTGTTTCTTTTTTACAGAGAAGATACTTGTCTTCCTAGCCGCTGCGGGTCTGCCTGCACCGCGTCACGTCGCCACTGCACCAACCCGCCACAGCCCCGCTAGCCTGACTCCACCGTCACCCTAGGTATAACCTCAATTTCCGCATCATGGTCATAGATCACGTAACCCAGTTAGGCGTCTCCCGTTCGAAAGAGATACGGTGTAGATATGCAAATCTTTGCATATCTGCAAATGTATCAGTTTCGAATTGTCCACGTTTTTTGGACAGCCCGCGGTTGCGTAGATGGTGTTAGTTTCCATGCTCTACTCCGGTCCGAGACAGAGTTTCGGCGTCACCTCCCTGTTGTTCTCCGGACAGTACACTCTCCCTGCCAGGACGTGTATCCGGAGAACAGCGGGGAGGTGCTGCCGAAATTCTATCTCGGATCGGAGTAGAGCATGGAAACTAACTCCATCTACGCAACCGCGGGTGGGATTAGGACCTATCCTCACCTATTAGAAGGTAGGAACGTAGTGTACATGCATTACATGTCTATATTAAACTATACTCGGTTATATATGTTAGAGGATGGAGGACCGTGAGTGGATGTACACGGGCCGCGTAGGACGTAATGATGTCACCCCTAAATGGATTAGGAAGACCGATGCTTTCGTGGAACGAGCATTTGGCGAAGCTGCTAAAGGAGCTAGTCTAGTCCCTTGTCCGTGCAGCAAATGTGCCAACAGGAAAAGGAAAACAAAGAAGGCCATGGTAGAACATATTTGGAAGAATGGATTTATGCCGGACTATACTCGGTGGATCTTCCATGGTGAAGCGCATCGCACGAGAGAGGAGGTGGTGAGACAACGCGTCGAGGATTACGATGCTGATGCCGGGGTAGCGGACATGTTGAACGACTATCACGAGGCACAGTTCGCCGAAGGACGTATGGAGCACGAGCCAGAGGCGACCGCAAAGGCATTCTATGACATGTTTGACGCGGCACAGAAACCCCTTCACGGCAAGACAAAGGTTTCTCAACTGGATGCCATTGGGTGTATAATGGCGTTCAAGTCGCAGTATAGCATGAGTCGAGACGCCTTCGAGGGTTTGTTGACAGTTATTGGCAGCCTGCTTCCGGAGGATCACGTTATGCCAAAGAGCATGTACGAGGCACAGAAACTCCTTTGTGCACTCAAGATGACGTATGAGCAGATACATGCTTGTCCGAAGGGCTGCGTCCTATTTAGGAAAGAACACACTGAGGCAAAGTATTGTCCGAAGTGTAAATCGTCTAGGTTCATGGAGGTAGACTTTGGTGATGGACAGAAGAGGCAGCTCGACATCCCCGTGACAATCCTACGCCACCTTCCGTTCATACCGAGGATCCAGCGTCTATACATGACAGAGGAATCCGCAAAATAGATGACATGGCACAAAAAAGGCAAACGACACAATCCTGACAAGATGGTTCACGCATCCGATGGTGAAGCATGGACCCACTTTGATGCCATTCACCATGAGAAAGCCAAAGAGGCTCGTAATGTTCGTGTTGCGCTGGCCACAGATGGGTTCAATCCCTATGGAATGACCGCTGCCCCATACACATGTTGGCCCGTGTTCGTTATCCCCATCAATCTCCCCCCCCCCCGGCGTATGCTTTCAAAGACAGAACATATTTGTGTCGTTGATAATTCCTGGACACCCGGGGAATAAAATGGGCGTGTACATGGAGCCTTTGATTGATGAATTGGTCCGTGCTTGGGAGGAAGGGGTATGGACGTACGACCGAGCTACGAAGACAAACTTCAAAATGCATGTTTGGTACCAGTACTCCATGCATGAATTTCCGGCGTATGGGCTATTTTGCGCCTGGTGTGTTCACGGTAAGTTCCCATGCCCAGTTTGCAAGGAAGCTCTTAGGTTCATTTGGTTGAAGAAGGGTGGCAAATATTCGTCATTCGATAAACATCGACAATTTCTCCCTCCTGACCATGCATTCCGACTAGACATCAAGAACTTTACGAAAGGTGTCGTGGTGACAGACCGCCCACCTGCAATGATGACTGGTGCCGAAGTTCGCCAACAGATAGATGGTCTCGTGGCCAACCCAGAAGGTGGTTTTGTAGGATATGGTGAGCAACATATGTGCACACATAAGTCGGGCTTGACTCGGCTCCCCTATTATGATGACCTGCTCCTTCCACACAACATTGACGTGATGCACACTAAAAAGAATGTCGCCGAGGCACTTTGGGCAACAATTATGGAGATTCCTGATAAGTCAAAGGATAACGTAAAGGCAAGAGTGGATCTGGCAGAGTTATGTGATAGACCAACCCAAGAGATGAAGCCGCCTAGTGGTGGAAAGATATGGAGAAGGCCTAAGGCCGATTTCGTCCTGAGTAGGGCCCAGAGGAAGGAAGTACTACAATGGATCAAGATGTTAATGTTCCCTGATGGGTATGCAACTAACCTTAGTAGGGGGTGAACTTATCTACTCTGCGAGTCTTAGGGATGAAGAGTCATGACTTCCACATATGGATTGAACGAATTCTTCCGGCGATGGTTCGAGGCTATGTCCCTGAGCATGTTTGGCTAGCGCTTGCAGAGTTGAGCTATTTCTTCCGCCAGCTTTGTGCAAAAGAGTTAGCTCGGACCATGGTTGCAGACTTGGAAAGGATGGCACCCGTGTTACTGTGTAAGCTGGAGAAGATCTTTCCACCCAGCTTCTTCAATCCGATGCAGCATTTGATTCTTCATCTCCCGTATGAGGCATGAATGGGGGGGCCGTGCAGGGACGTTGGTGCTATCCAATCGAGAGATGTCTAAAGACTATCCGAAAGAAATGTAGAAATAAATGCAAAATCGAGGCTTCCATTGCAGAGGCATACATACTGGAGGAGGTGTCAAACTTCACAACAACTTACTATGGTGACAAACTGCCGAGCGTGCATAATCCACCCCCTCGTTACAATGATGGCGACAATGAATCGAACCTCAGCATTTTTCGAGGGCAACTCGGAAGCGCGAGTGGTTCGACCACCAAGACCCTGGGACATGAAGAGTGGCGCCATATCATGCTATATGTATTGACCAACCTTGAAGAGGTGACGCCATACATGGAGCAATTTCTTCATGAATTCTGGCGTCGATCAAGGGACCCAACTCCACAGGAATATGATACCCTTCTTGGAAAGGGTGCGGGAAATGGATTGCCCGATTTCATTTCCTGGTTTAAACGTAAGGTATGTGCTTAGTTTGTCATTTGAAGTTGCTCTTACGTGCGAATAATATAACAATCTAGCGTGTTTGAACTTGCAGGGCCAAAGAGAGCCGTCTATGAGTGCCGAGTTGAGACAAGTAGCCAATGGCTTTGCCTATAGGGTCAGGAAATTTTCTGGTTATGACGTCAATGGATACCGTTTTCGCACAACAAGCTACGACCAAAGTCGGCCCAATCGAAAAATCACGTGTTCTGGAGTCTTTACGCCCGGGCTTGACAAGGTCGAGTATTATGGAAGAATTGAAGAAATATATGAACTCAATTTTTATGGTTCCAAACCTCTTACTCCAGTGATATTCAAATGTCATTGGTTTGACCCTGAAGTTACGAGACGGACACATTCTAATCTTGGGCTAGTCGAAATTCGACAGGATTCCACCTTACCAGGAGACGATGTCTATATTGTGGCCCAACAGGCCACACAAGTGTATTACCTTCCATATGCGTGCCAAACGAAACAACATCTTAAGGGTTGGGATGTTGTGTATAAGGTATCACCGCACGGTAAATTACCTGTTCCAAACGATGAAGATTATAACTTTGACCCGGACACATATGACGGAGAGTTCTTCCAAGAAGATGGGCTCGAAGGGCGATTTGAGATAGACTTAACCGAAGCGATCGGAATGGAAGTAGATATTGAAATGGTTGTTGATGAGGAGGATGAGGAGGTGCAAAATGAGAATGACTTAGAAATGCTTGAAGGCAATACCAATGACGAAATTGCGCCTTCAGATGGTGTTGACTATGAAATGGTTGATAGTGATGATGACACTTATGATTCGGCTAACCCGGACACATATGAAGATTATTTTTAATCGATGTAATGCTATATTTCATTTATTTTGCATATGTTTCTAAATACATATTTTTTATTTGTGCTTAATTGCTTACTCTTAATTGCAGGTTGTTGGACAAAGATGGTGGGCGGTGGGACGAGGACGAGGAGGGGGAGGGGGAGGAGGAGCACCCGTAGGACGGAGGAGGAGGCGCAGCAGGACGACGCCGTACAGCAGCAGGTGGAGCAGCAAGCCGCTATCGATGCGGCGCAGCAGGACAACGACGATGCGGCGCAGCAGGACGACGACGACGACGCCGCTCAGCAGGACGTCTCAGGTTCTGGCTCCTCAGGTTCGAGGAGCATCTACCTGCGAGGTCCTGCGAGTCTCCCTCAGCGACCCATACTTCGTGACAGACGTCCGCTGATACGACCCGATGGAGAGAGGTAGGTAACTTTAGATGTTGTTGCTGCTTTTTCATATTATATGTTCAAATTAATAATAGAAACTAATACTTTATCTTAATCACTTGGACAGGTCTTGGATGGTTTTGGAGACTGCAGGGGGTCACGGCCGCAACCCCAATGGCATCCTCGGCCTTCTATGCAGGGAACACTTCCCTGGACTTGTCGAGTACGTCGGAGTGACGAGCCCAGCATACACCTTCGACTACTACGCCGTCGCCCCCGATGCAGTAGATCGGGACGGCAGACAATTCAACAACAAGGCGGAGCGGGTGAAGCAAGAGCTGTGGGTAAGTCTTCCTCGCACTATATTGTTTAATAAGTCGCATTTGTTGCATATTCTTGAAATAATGTATGGATACATCGTCTTTGTATGTAGGATTTCTTCAGATGCGAGGCTGGATACGAGGCCAGGGCGGATGTGGTGGCTACCACGAGCTGTAAGAAGCTCGTCGTGGACATGCACTACGAGGCGCGCATCCAGGCCATCGTCACTTACCACGGCTCCGTCCATGGGGAGAAGGTGAGCAAGAAGGACGCCCGAACCATGTCGTTGACTCCGGACCAGTACTTGCAGGTAAATACAAAACTTTATTATTGGTACTAAATATGCTTAATTTTATCTTCTGATATGTCGTGTACTTGTATTTTTTTAGATGATTCCTCATTGGTGCGTCCCGCATCTTGAGTGTTGGGAGCAGATGGTGCAGAGGAGGTGCTCGGCGGAGTGGGACGAGGCGCACAACGCTAGCCGGGAACGGCGTTTGATGATGCAAGGTCCCTCCCACCATCAAGGCAGCCGCAGCCTGGCCAAATACGCGGAAGCATGGGTATGCGCTCTTTTTTATTTAGGTATATAACTTTCGATTAGACATGATTTCTAACCGTCTCGTTGGTTTTATCGCAGTCGGCGGCACATGGTGGCGCGCCTTGCTCCACGTTCTCGGCATATGCTATGGCCCACAAGGGGAAGGCGACGTCCGACGTCACCTACAACCCGGATGACGGGCCTGAGGCGTACACCAACCCCGTCGTCCACAGCCGCCTCAGTGAGTACACCGCCATGGCCAAGGAGGTCCATGGGCCAGATTACGATCCGAGGACCGAGGACATCGACGGAGATGTCCTCATGAGGGTCGGAGGAGGCAAGATGCATGGGTGGTACTGGATTGCCGACGGGGCAATCGACTCGTCCTCCACTCCCACTCTCTCTCAGGTGCGAGCAAGGAGCACGAGCGCGAGCCCAGCCATACGACCTCGGCAGGACAGCTCACAGCATCGTATCCAGCAACTCCAGGTTATTCCTTATCTATTCATCGTTCATTGATTATTATATATCTTCTCTTTGCATTATCGTAACATTAGGGCGAAATATTACAGACTCAGCTAGATGATGAGAGGAGGCAACGTGAGGAGTTGGAGAAGAGGATGGCGGAGATGTTCGCGTACATACAGAGCCTTGGCGCCGCACAGGGTCATGCTCCACCACCTTCGTTGTTCCCTGCAGCTGACCCTGCTGAGTTCACTACTCCTGTGAGTATCAAAATTTTAGTACTGCATGATATATATGCATATGTTCTCACACATGCAATCTCTTCTCTGTGCAGGGTCAATCGGCGGCCTCGAACAACCCTCACGCTTCGTCCAGCCCTTCGCCGAACCAGTCCAGATGCCCACCTCGTTGATGATCTGTTTTGTGATGATCCAGACTTATATTTGTGAGTGTTGGTGATGTTAGTTATACTTGGTCTTGTGAGATACTTAGTGAGACTTATGTGCTGTGAAACCTGATTTATGTGGTGATATTTGTGATATATATGGTGTTGATGATAAATGTGTTGATTCCGTGATGCGATTGATATATAATGTGATGTGAATGATATATATCTTTTGTTTGTTTGGATGGAACAGCAAAAACAAATAAAAAAGGGACTTCCTGGTCACTTTGCCGAGTGTAACACTCAGCAAAGGGTAGCTTTGCCTAGTGCTATGACCATGGCACTCGGCAAAGAAGGAAACCTGGGAACCGGTAAAGCCATCTTTGCCGAGTGCTGACCATGGCACTCGGCAAAGAAGGAAACCTGGGAACCGGTAAAGCCATCTTTGCCGAGTGTTGTGGTCAAGGCACTCGGCAAAGGCACTGGCAAAGGGGCCCACTAGAGGACTCTTTGCCGAGTGCCAGTCCACTAGACACTCGGCAAAAAAGCCTCCTTTGCTGAGTGCCTACGAGAGCTCTCGGCACAGGGACTGGCGGTGGGTCCCACTGGAGCCGTCTTTGCCGAGGGCCGTGATAGCAGACACTCGGCAAAATTGGCCTCTTTGCCGAGTGCCAAAGAAGACACTCGACAAAGGATCCGTCACCGTCACTTGGCGCCGTGACGGTGACTTTTCTTTGCCAAGTGTCAAATGGCACTCGGCAAATTCTTTGCCGAGTGCCCGACAAAAAGTACTCGGCAAAAAGGCCGTTGCCGATGTACAGTTCGCCGAGCGTTCTTTGCCGAGTGTTACACTCGGCAAAGCCTTTGCCGAGTGTAAAATAGCCTTTGCTGAGTGTCTGAGGCACTCGACAAAGGAGTTGTGTCCGGTAGTGTATCTAGTCAAAGTCCCTTACGTATAGTATAGTAGCGACCCCATCCTCATGATTCATGAAGGGAAAAAATAACCGCAACTGGTCTTGAATTTGCGCTCGCTCTCGTTGATCACATGGACAAAATATGACAGTAGTAGCAGAAAAGTTAAACCCCTTTGTTTTAGTAGAAGCAGTTTTAAAAAAGCTAAACCCGACACATATTAAAGATGTATTTGTTTTTTTGCTCCAGTTTAGACCTTATTCAGTTATTGATATTACATGTGTATTGGAGTGTATTGGATGGGATTGAGATGTGTTTTGACTTGTTATGGATTTAAACCGGCTTAATCCCACTCAATACATATAGATTATCACCAAAACGAACAAGCCCTTAAGAATTTTGGGTACCGGTTGATGCCTCCAAGTGTTAAACTTTAACACTGATTCGTTGCTAGAATCATTGCTAAAGATGTCTTCAATCGATACCAAAGACTGGAGACACTATTAATGTCCTCTATATTGAGTCGACATTTAAAATCAGTAATGGTGCTTTGATGAGTACCAATTTTAAAATAACCAAAACAAATGTTGACGAACGGAAGGGGTAAATCCCAATGGTGTTTTCATGTGTTCAACGTTGCGCGGTAATTCTCGCCCTTTCGAACGATTTCAGAATGTCATGGGGTTCGATCACCTAGGGCTAGTTTAGGAGCCCGAGAATTGGCGGAAATAAAATCCCCTTCTCAAACTAGTCCCAATGCAAGATACAGCACCGCACCATCGCGCACACAGCCCCACATGTGGTTCATCTCCTTTCGTCGCAACGCAGACGATGATGGCGGGGTTTTGAGTAGTTTGCTTTCGTGATAAGGATGATGGCGAGCGATGTACTACATCCGTTCTCAAATATTTGTCGTTCGCTAGTTCATTTTTAAACTATAAACCGCGATAAATAAATAAAAATAGAGGAAGTATTATCGAGACTATATGTGTACCCGATCTTTATTATCCGTTCTCAAATATTTATCGTCCGCTAGTTCATTTTTAAACTATAAACTACGATAAATAAAAAAACAGAGAAAGTATTATAGAGACCATATGTGTATCCGGTCTTTATTATATCGGATAAACATGCAAGCCTCCAAGGGGATGGAGGTGCCCATGTAGCTTATCACCTAACAACCGTGAACGGTGGCCAATTTTATTTCCTCAGGCACAGTTTATCTAGTCAAGTCCGTACGTATAGTATAGAATAGTGTAGTGTAATAGCGCCCCCATCCTCATGATTCATGAATGGGAAAAATAACCGCAACTGGTCTTAAATTTGCGCTCGCTCTCGTTGATCACATGGACAAAATATGGCTCAGGTATATTGTACGACCTAGCTAGCCCAGCTGGAGTCTGGAATCGACCGGCAGACAAAAGGAATAATAAATATAATGGGTTTCACACACGATCTAATGCAACGTTTCTTGTACCGTATGACTCCCTCTTTGTAATTAATATAGCTGCAAGTGCATGTTTCTTGTACCGTATGACTCCCTCTTTTCGAAAGATTCATACCATGTGACGAAGGTACAAGATGCCAATTTTCTTTCATCCTTAATAACTATATCTCTTAGAGTGCGTTGACAGTCAAAAAAATAGTGTTTTTTTGTGTCTACTATATACTATATATGTTCAAACACAATAGACATATACCGTCCGAACAAGTTATGGCATTATGTATCACTACCGGATATCATGACATGTGGATAAGTTTCATGATTTTCTGACTTTATTTGTATTCTATACAATTTTTAAACAACTGGATGGTAAGTTTACGATCATATTTAGTGAGCATAGTGCTCGAAGATTTCGGTATGTTCCTGAAATCGGTCGTAACTTGTGCTAAATAACATGCATATCATTTTTGCATACACGATATTTCATGTTTCGAGTGAATTGCAGTTCAAATGTGAATTTTTTGAAGAAATTCAATTAAACAAATTAAATCTAATAGTTATAGAAAACACAATTATAATTGTGCCAAAACAGTATATATAGGTCTACAAAGTGTAGGAACATACCATAAAAAGATTGGTTGGGAAAAAAAAGTTGCTGAGTATCCAAGAATGGCACTTGGCACAGCACGCTCTGCCGAGTGTCAAGCATAAGACACTCGACAAAGAAGCTTCTTTGCCGAGTGTTAGAGCTCGGCACTCGGCAAAGATAACGGCCGTCAGCTATAGACGGCTGCTGACGGCCCTTTGCCGAGCGCCGGCGTTCGTCGAGTGTCAAAGTTGTCTTTGCCGAGTGTCTTTATGTGCCGAGAGTCCTGCTCTCGATAAACGCGGTCATTACCGAGAGCAGGAATTTGCCGAGTGCGGCACTCGACAAAACTGTCTTTGTCGAGTGCCCGACAGAAAGCACTCGGCAAAGCGCCGAGCACTCAACAAAGAGTCGGATTCCGATAGTGTATATTGTCATATTCGGTAGCAAACATAACAAAAGGAGACAAATGGGATGCGCCTAACACCGATTGTGGTTACGGTTAACTTGTGGTGTGCACAAAATATTGTTTTATATCATACACATGCTGCAAAATAGGAATGTATGTATATACATGTTTGTGCAGATTTGCTCTTCTACCTTAATAAGTGATTAGGTAAAGCCCCTCTATTTCTTTCAAAAAAATGCAAACAGAGTTAACCACTTTAAAATACTCTCTAATTCTAACGTGGTATCTCATCAAATCATTGAGTTTGACCAAATTTATAAAAAAATCAATATTTATATTCAAATATGTGTCATTAGATTTGCCATAAAATATATTCTTGTAGTATATATAGTTTTTTATCTTAGATGTTGATACTATTTTGTCAAACTTTAAAGTAGTTTGACTAACGACATATTTGAAATTGCAAACTTTTAAGGATAGAAGTAGTATATTTTGCTCTCACTAGACCCTATGCCCATTTGGGGAGAAAATATGCTCTAATGCTCGCTCTTTTGTAAATACCATCTCTGTCCTAAAAACAATGCAATCTAGCTTCTTCCTTAGTTAAGCCTTCATTTAACCAAGTCTATTAAAAAGTATATCATTATTTATAATATAAAATAGGTATAATATATAAAATACTTTATAGTTTAAAGCATATATGCTTCTAGTTGAGTTTTGGTGATTAATGACAACAAAAAATTATTATGACTAGCGTGCATTTTATAGAGGCAAATTCAGTTAGATCGTAATAATGGAGATTAAATAGCGTCATGTGGCTTTCATATCCCTAATGATGGAGATCAATCAACGATTTTTTTAAAAATGGGCAAGAAGTTTAAGAATCGGGTAGTTCTAAGTGTCAAGGAGTTGTTGGATAAATATATTAGCTTTAGAACTTTTTTCTTTGGCAATACTATAAGGAGGGGCATGATGGGTAGCTTAAACTAGGCAAGTCTAGTGTAAAGTGTTGATGCACACTGATTAGAACTAGTGTTAGGTAATCCCATGAAAGCCCATGAGAAGTTTGAGATCAAATCCAACTCGAACAACAGTTGAAACATGTGAGTTGCCATTGTTGTAGATATACTGCACATGTCTAGTGTGCACTGGGTAAGCTATTGCCTTGTTTAGAACAAAGCCAACATCGGTATGTCTAGTGTGAACTAGATAGGGCATCTAGAGAACTATGTAGACGAGTGTGTGAAGCCTGACACTCACTGAACATGGCACCAGACAAGGCACCTGGAGAGGTTGAGTACTCATCATACATGGCACCATATACTCACTGAACATCGGTTAGTTTCTTAGCTTGGGGCCATCGTGGTTAACGAAACTTGGAAATTGTAGATCGACCATTCGGTTACAAATCGGTTGGGTGCAAGTGAGTGTTCAAGAAGAAGCTTAGGGTTGATGGTACTATTGACAAGTATAAGGCCAGGCTTGTGGCTAAAGAGTGTGCATAAAAAGAATGTGAATACTTCTTTGAAACACTCATTTTTGCTAGAATGAATTTGATTTGGGAACTCTTATCATTGAATGCCTCATATGGTCTTCTAGTCGATCAAATGGATGTGAAGATGACTTCCCTTAATGGAAAGTCAGATGAGGAAATCTATATGAATTAGCCTAAAGGATTTGTATTACCTATGCAAGAAGGCAATGTGTGTAAGTTATTGAAGTCTTTGTACGAGCTGAAACAAGCACCAGCAGTGGCATAAGAAATTTGATAATACTCTGGCATAGGTAGGCCTTGTTATTAATTAAGTTGATAAATGTGTGTACTGTTGCTATGGTGGGATAGAGGAGTGAATATGTTTTTGTAAGTTGACGACATATTAACCTTTGGGATTCATATCGATAATATAAATGGGGTGAGGTCATTTCTATCCTAAAACCTGGATATGAAGAACTTGGGTGAGGCTAATGTTATCCTAAACATTATGTTGGTAAAAAATGGGGATGGGTTACTCTTATGCAATTCCATTATGTTGAGAAGATCTTGAGCCACTTAGGCTACAAATACTACTAGCCTTCTTCGATACGATATGGTCCTAGTTTAATTCTTCGAAGGATAAGGGGTTAGGAAGAGACCAACTGACTTATTCTCAGATAATCGGTTCACTAATATACTTAGTTGATGCTACTTGACCTAATATCTCCTTTGCAGTTAGCAAATTGAGCTAGATTACTGGTAATCCAAAAGATGATCATTGGCACACACTTGAGAGAGTCATGCACTATTTGAGTGGTACAATGAATTATGGACTTCACTTTACTTGGTATCCTAAAGTACTTGAGGGGTATAGTGATTCCAATTGGATTTATGATGTTGATGTGATAAATGCAACGAGAGATACTATCTCATGAAGGTCGTGCAAATAGACCATATTGACGAGGTCAACCATGGAGCTTGATCTTACTGCATTACAAACAACTGTTGTGGAAGACAAATGGCTGAGAGAGCTCTTGATGGATTAACCTATAATTGAAAAACCTATTCCAGTGATCCTTATGGACTGCGATAATCAAACAATATCACAAGTGTCAAGTTCAAAAAATAATATAAAATCATCAAGGCATGTGAAAAGATGGTTGAAGTCTATCAAAAAATTGAGAAACTCCAAAGTGATAGTTGTTGACTATATAAACACAACTAAAAAATCTAGTACATTCATTTATAAAAGGTTTATCTTGAAATGTGATAGATAATGCATCAAAGGAGATGGGTTTGAGACCCACTTGAGTTGCACACGGTGGCTACCCAACCCTTTGTGATTGTAGATCTTGTGAATTAAGACTTTGGGAAAAACAAGCTATGAGTGTAACTAGGAGAGCATACATTATGTTACCCACTCAAGAGAAGATTGCAGTACTCTCTAATCTGTAAGGCATGATAACTTTTGTCTTAATGTATTCGAAGGCTTAACTGTGAGATACCGTCCTACAGGGTATTCTTGTACAAACCCTCTATATGAGCTGACAATTGGTCATGGTGAAAGGGAAATAGGGTCAAACCTTTTCCTAAATGATTTTGGTGGTTGAATTGCCCAACACAAATAATTGGACTAACTAGTTTGCTCTAGATTATACACTCTACAGGTGTCAAAGGTTCAACACAAACCAACAAAAGAACAAGTTAGGCTTCAAAAGAAAGGAACAAAAAGGAAATCGAAGTGTGCCCTGGTCTGGCGCACCGGACTGTCCGGTGTGCCACCGGACAGTGTTCGGTGCACCAGGGTGAATCAGCTCAAACTCCTCAGCTTCGGGTTTCCCAGGCGCAGCTCCGCTATAATTCATCGGACTGTCTGATGTGCCACCGGACTGTCCCGTGCACCAGCGGAGCAACGGCTATCAGCGCGCAACGGTCGACTCTGACAGTGAACAGTACAGAACAGTGAATGCGGCAGAAGTCAGAGAAGCTGGTCAGAGGGGCACCGGACTGTCCGGTGCCACATGAGGACAAAGCCTTCAATGGTCGACCAGCTCCAAGCCCTAACGACAGGATGACGTGGCGGCGCACTGGACACTGTCCGGTGGCGCACCGGACTGTCTGGTGCGCCCATCGCCAGCAGACTTCTCCAACGGCTACAATTTGGTTGGTGGCTATAAATACCACCCCAACCGGCCACTTCAAGGGGGGAGCCCAAGCAACATTCCAAGTCGTATAGTTGACATACTCAAGCCCTCCCAACCACCTCTATTCATTGATCCATCATATACACAAGATTTAGACCACTACAACCAACACAAGTGCCACAAAAGAGAGAGCAAGCAAGAGATAGCTACTCATTTGAGTTTAGCACTAGTGCCTTGTGAGATTCATTGAGAGATAGTGTGTGCTACATCTTTATGTTCATTTGCGCGTGGATTTTTGACTCCCATTGAACTTCCTCCAAAGTTTTGGAGGGTTGTAAAGCTAGCAAGAGACACCAAAGAGTGTGGTGATCCTTGCGGGGTCTTAAGTGATCCTTGAGAAGAAGAAGAGCTCGTCGGTCTTGTGTGATCGGTGGAGAGAGGGAAAGGGTTGAAAAAGACCCGTCCTTAGTGGACTCCTCAATGGGGACTAGGCCTTCGAGGGCCGAACCTCGGTAAAACAAATCACCCGTGTCTCGTGTGCTTATTGCTTGTGATTTGTTTTTCTTTACCTTTCTAAGTTTTTCTTGCACTATTCTTTGCTAATACTATTTGGTGTTGCTTTAAGGTAAATTCTCATTTAGTGAAGCAACACCTTGCAAGAAAGAACTTGTGTTATTGCTCTTCTTATCTAAGCCCTCTTGATTTATTCTCATAGACTTATTAATAGTATTGATTTATCAATTCCGCATTATTTGAAAGCAATACTCCTTACAAGCGAAGGACTTAGTTTTTATATTCTGATAATTGTGAATCTTGTTCTAACCACTAATCAAGGGATCTAGTTGGGGTGTAAAGTTATAATTTTCAGGTTTCGCCTATCCACCCCCCCCCCTCTAGGCGACTTTCAATTGGTATCAGAGCTAGGCACTTCATATTGAGTCTAACAACTCGAAGTGATGGCTCAAAGAAGATCCCAAAAGAACAAGAACATAACTCGGAAGGAGGTAACTCTTGAGATATTATTTTCCGATTGTTCTAACTATGATTCATGGTCTACTAGTGTACTAAATGCTTTTAGAACTATAGATCCTCGATTAGAACAAATTATAGACAAGAGTATCATACCCTCTGATTATGATGCTTCCAAGGAAGATCAAAGATGTATACGCTTAAACCATCTAGCTCTTGACATCTTAGGTAATTCTCTTAGCGAAGAAGATTATCATGCCTTCATTACAAATTATAATGAACATATTCCTGATGTGCATGATATTTGGACTAGGATCAAAAGTAAATTTGATGAGTTCAAACATGATCGTCCATATGATGCTTCTACTTCCTTTAGTTCTTGTGATACTAACCCCTTGAAGGAAGAAGAAGAAAATGAACGATGGAGACCAAACGATGAATCCACCTCTCCAAAAGGTTTGTCTTCCCATTTCTATTCCCACATATGTTGTGTGGCTAATGAAAATGATAGCGAAAGCACAAACAAGGATGAGGAGGAAGAAAGAAGCTTCATGCAACTCTACGCTCGCCTAAGCCAAGAAGATAAGGCGGTCATGCTAAAACTTCTAGAAAGAGCGAGAGAGCAAAGCGAAGCTCGTCAAAGGCTAGAAAATGTTCTCTCCATGAAAATGCTACACTTTGACGAGTTGACTAAAGAACATGACGAGCTAAAGTGCTCTCATGTTGATTTGGTCCAAAGGTATGAAACTATTTCAATTGAGCAAGATAACGCTTTACATTGTATCGCTCAATTAGTAAATAGGAATGTCGTGCTTAAGGACCAAGTAGAAAAGCTAAAAGTTGAAAATCTAGCTTTTCAAGAAAAATATGATATGCTTCTATATTCTCATGAAAATCTTATGGATGATCATATCATATTAAAAATTGCTCATGAGGTTGTGATAGAAAACTTAAAATACCAACAACCTCACTCATGCACATGTATTCAAATTGAAACTACATTACCATGTGCTAATGCTTGTTGTCCGTCGACAAGCAAATCTTCCTTTGAGCTAGAATCTGCAGGAACAAATGATGATACATATCAAAAGCTCAAAGAAGAAAATGAGAGGCTAAAAATGAGCTTGACACAACTAAAAGGAAAGTGTATTGCTCAACCTTCTCAAGATAATCATGATCACATGGTGAAGAAGCTCGAGACGGGAACAACCGTGGCATGCACTAAATCCCTTGAAGAAAATGTCAAGGACTTGAGGATTGTCAAGAGGAAGGAACAAAAGAAGAAAATCAATACCTCTTCCAAAAGCCTCAACCACGCCTCCATAAAAGGTAACATCCAAGGTAATAATCAAGTCACACTAAGAGAAGTAAGAAGTGTAGTGAATGCTTTGAAAAGGGGCACTCTATTAGGTCATGTCCCTATATTAAAAATGACTTGATTATTAACAAGGATGATAAACTTTGTTTTAAATGCTCCAAGAAGGGACACTTGTTTAGGTCTTGTCCCCATTTAAAACAAAAAGGCATAGTGTTAGAAAATAAAATACTCACTAACCATGTAGCAAGAAAGAAACAAGGAAAGAAGAAATCTTCAAGACTTGAGGATCGCCTATGCTACATATGCCTAAAGAAGGGACATCAATGCAAGGATTGTCCCATTGGTAACAATCCCACTCCTAGCTTGTCAATTATTTCTCATGTAACTAGGCAACCCAAAATTACTACTTTTGCTAGAAAGGTAATGAGTTTACCGAGTGCTAGCACAAAGGACGTTCGGGTTCCTAGATCTTTGTTGACTAACCTTGATGGACCCATCAAGAGATGGGTACCAAAATATACTTGACAAGCTTTGTAGGAGAAGGAGATGGTATGAAGTTTTGGGGTGCTTGAGAGAGTCAATTCAATTCTTATTAACTCAAGCTATCAATCTTCAATGATCTACATCCATGATTGACCCAAAGTTGTTTATCAAATTACTATGTCTTAAACTCATATCATCTCGGGGAAAGTATTGATGTTGTAGGAAATAAAGAATTATCTTGTGCGGAAACAATAAGGCCTACAACGTGGAGGAAAGCCAAAGGATGGTAACATCTATGTTTTTAAGTGCAAGTATCTTAAATTACTATTTTATGTGTCTTGTGTAGTCACATAGAAAAATGAAGCACTTCAAATATCTTTAAATTATGTCACCTTTCTTTGAAGAAATTCCTCTCATATGGTAGATTGTATATTCATCATTTCTATACCATGGCTATCTACATGCTTTAAATTGTTGTAAGTATCTCATGGCATGCTTTACACTAATCATCCTATTATTGCCATGTTCTAGATATAGAGAGATATTCCATGTTCTTAAAAGAATAAGGTGTCACGTAAGGAATTCAATTCCTTAGGACACTTATAAAAGGAATCTCTCTTTATATCTAGAAATCATGAGACTAATGTTTTTGTCTAAATAACCTAAGCAGTCTCACATGTAGAGAATAAGTTTCTCTTTGGAGATACGTAATCTAACATGAAAAAAAAAGTCAATCCAATGATTTATGTTGTTTTGCCTCTTGCTTAAATTGGATATGATTCTTCTATATTTATCGCTCTCCGTGTTATGAATTAGATTTATTCCCATAATCGTAAAGAATTATCTATGCTTGTTTTGTAAGCAAAACTAAGCATATATCATGGAATAATCTAGCTCATATTATAAAGTTTCCATGCTTTTTGTAATCCACTTTTATTCCTTATCAAAAATTGATTACAAAAAGGAAAACGAGTGCTTGTGTTACTAATGACATATCTCTTGAGCATATTTATGAAAATCTGCAAGAGAGTAAGTGTATGATCAATTCAAGGCACAAGCATCAAGGGGTACTCTTCACCCCAAAGGATGAAAGGTAAAAGCAAAGGTATGGAAACTCATCTTATTTATCAGATTTAGTTCCCATCAATGGGTATTCACTCTAAATTATCATATTCTACCTTTGTGAAGAATAGATTCTTTATTGAATTGGCTAAGATGTGCATTCAATCTTATTCTCATTAATGCACTTATCCATCAGAATCTAATTCATGCCTTTGCTATATCTGTTCTCATATTGATATGATTCTAAGTTATGATAATAAATTCAATATGAAGAAGTAAATTTCCTATGGTTGATTAAAATTGTTTAAAAAGTGCATATTCCTCCTTTCTAATGATGTGCACAAATATTAAGGATTTTACTTCATGTCTATGTGACTTGTGGATGATGAATTGTTTATATTTCTTATCTAAAGAAATCATCCTTCGTCATATACTCCTCCCTTGTGCTATTAACATCTCCCTTGAGTATTTTCAATAAG
Source organism: Zea mays (assembly GCF_902167145.1). Taxonomy (NCBI): domain Eukaryota; kingdom Viridiplantae; phylum Streptophyta; class Magnoliopsida; order Poales; family Poaceae; genus Zea; species Zea mays. Next base: position 22,687,305 of record NC_050100.1, on the reverse strand, counting down.
TTTGGAAGGAAAAAGAGACAACTACAAGGGAGGACACACTCAAATGAAAAAGGAAGACATCAAGAGCAACAACACCCAATTGGATAATGAGATCTTCAAAACAATCATGGTTGTAAGCATTCTAAATCCTTTTGTGATAATAACTAGGCATAAGTTATTTATTGCAAATCTTATAAGCCTTGATCAAGATGAATAATGCTTCTCCCTATTTGTCTTTAAAAGTGAGTCCAATTCTTTCAAATCTTGATGCATGTCTTTAGGGGGAGCATAGTTCTACATCTTGATTATATTGAGACTAATTCTTTATCTTAGTGTTCTCATATAGTCTCATGTATGAGAACAATTTTCTCATGAAGTATGCTACTACTTATCAATCCATCTTGGTAAAGTAATGTCACCTTTGTCAAAGATTGTAGCTTTCATTGTTAAAGTAGCATATTTACTGGATTCTCCCATTTTAAGCTTGTTTAATGATCTAATGCTATGTTGTTCTTTTGATCGCATCTGTTGTGTGTTTGGTCATTGAATAACTTCAATTAACACTTATGCTTCTTAGTGCCTCATGTAATTTCAATTGATATCTCTCTTGATATGCACTAAGTTAAAAGGAGAATTCATGATACATCTATGCAATTTGTGATCTATTTGATATATGCCAACAATGACTTAAAAAGGATCACTAGTTGTAGAACCCTCTCTTGTGCAAAATATTTCCATACACTGTCTTGAATATAGGACTTAAACAACTAAGACTAAGGACAAAGCACAATGAAGAGAGTGTCTCTATGTGAAGGGAAATGGAGTATTCGGCAAAGACATCGCTTCCACTCAACTCCATTGGTATTATCCACTCTTTGTCGGTATTCCGCCAGCTCTCCAATTTGGTATAATCTTCACTCATATATTGTTTGCCAAAGGGGGAGAGATAAGAAGGGCTTATATTTCACTCACAAGTATCCGTTTTTGGCGATTCATGCCAAAAGGGGAGAAAGTATTAGCCCAAATCAAAAGGACCGCACCACCATCAATTTCAAAAATATAGTCTTTCAAATTTGGGTTAAGAAAAGATTTTTCAATTGGTATCTTATTTTTGATATAATTTCAAATTGGTATACCCTCTGCAAAATTAATATCTAAAACCCTCTTGAACACTAAGAGGAGGATTTCATTAAGGGGGAGTTTTGTTTAGTCAAAGGAAAAAGCATTTGAAACAGGGGGAGAAAAATATGTATCTTAAAAATGCTTCTCAAAATCTTACTCATATACCTTTGACTATTTGCAAAAGACTTTGAAAAGAATTTCCAAAAACATTTGCAAAACAAAACAAGTGGTGCAAGCGTGGTCCAAAATTTTAAATGAGAAGAAATCCATCCATGCATAGCTTATGAAATGTAAATTGGTTTAATTCCAAGCAACCTTTGCACTAACCTTATGCAAATTAGTTCAATTATGCATTCATATATTTGCTTTGGTTTGTGTTGGCATCAATCACCAAAAAGGGGGAGATTGAAAGGGAAATAGGGTCAAACCTTTTCCTAAATGATTTTGGTGGTTGAATTGCCCAACACGAATAATTGGACTAACTAGTTTGCTCTAGATTATACACTCTACAGGTGTCAAAGGTTCAACACAAACCAACAAAAGAACAAGTTAGGCTTCAAAAGAAAGGAGCAAAAAGGAAACCGAAGTGTGCCCTGGTCTGGCGCATTGGACTGTCCGGTGCACCACTGGACAGTGTCCGGTGCACCAGGGTGAATCAGCTCAAACTCTTCAGCTTCGGGTTTCCAAGGCGCAGCTCCGCTATAATTCATCGGACTGTCTGATGTGCCACCGGACTGTCCGATGCACCAGCGGAGCAATGGCTATCAGCGCGCAACGGTCGACTCTGACAGTGAACAGTACAGAACAGTGAATGCGACAGAAGTCAGAGCAGCTGGTCAGAGGGGCACCGGACTGTCCGGTGTCGCACCGGACTGTCCTGTGCCACATGAGGACAAAGCCTCCAACAGTCGACCAGCTCCAAGCCCTAACGACAGGATGACGTGACGGCACACCGGACACTGTCCGGTGGCGCACCGGACTGTCTGGTGCGCCCATCGCCAGCAGACTTCTCCAACGGCTACAATTTGGTTGGTGGCTATAAATACCACCCCAACCGGCCACTTCAAGGGGGGAGCCCAAGCAACACTCCAAGTCATATAGTTGACATACTCAAGCCCTCCCAACCACCTCTATTCATTGATTCATCCTATACACAAGATTTAGACCACTACAACCAACACAAGTGCCACAAAAGAGAGAGCAAGCAAGAGATAGCTACTCATTTGAGTTTAGCACTAGTGCCTTGTGAGATTCATTGAGATATAGTGGGTGCTACATCTTTGTGTTCATTTGCGCGTGGAGTTTTGACTCCCATTGAACTTCCTCCAAAGTTTTGGAGGGTTGTAAAGCTAGCAAGAGACACCAAAGAGTGTGGTGATCCTTGCGGGGTCTTAAGTGATCCTTGAGAAGAAGAAGAGCTCGCGAGTCTTGTGTGATCGGTGGAGAGAGGGAAAGGGTTGAAAGAGACCCGTCCTTAGTGGACTCCTCAACGGGGACTAGGCCTTCGAGGGCCGAACCTCGGTAAAACAAATCACCCGTGTCTCGTGTGTTTATTGATTGTGATTTGTTTTTTCTTTCCCTTTCTAAGTTTTTCTTGCACTATTCTTTGCTAATACTATTTGGTGTTGCTTTAAGTTAAATTCTCATTTAGTGAAGCAACACCTTGCAAGAAAGAACTTGTGTTATTGCTCTTCTTATCTAAGCCCTCTTGATTTATTCTCATAGACTTATTAATAGTATTGATTTATCAATTCCACATTATTTGAAAGCAATACTCCTTATAAGCGAAGGACTTAGTTTTTATATTCCAATAATTGTGAATCTTGTTCTAACCACTAATCAAGGGATCTAGTTGGGGTGTAAAGTTATAATTTTCAGGTTTCGCCTATCTACCCCCCCCCCCCCTCTAGGCGACTTTCACATGGTCTAGTTGTGGGAGTTATCTAAGAAGTCATGAAAGAGACACTAGAGTATGACTTATAAGATCTACCCAAGGAGGTAGCCTAAAGGGCACCAAGTATCAGTAAGATTCTTAAGTGAAACTAGTTTGCTCAAAACTATCAATTCAAAGCATAGTCCATTAAGTAGTTGTGAGTTAGTGTAACTCTTGAGGCTAGATGGGTGTTCAACTTAACAGTCTCCACCATAAAACTGATATATAAATAACACTTGAAGATATCTAGACAAACAATTATATTATGTCTTCAAGACCTGGTGGGGGTTGTCGAAGTTTATTGGGCTTGACCCATTTACCTAACAACAAAATCTTGAATAAATATCAAAGGCCCACTCATGAATCTGTCTTGCCTTGCACAATAAGTTCATAACTGAATCCAAAGTCTGTTTTTTATTTTGCCTTGTGCGATAAGTTCAGAATTGAATCCATCAGATCGTGGAGATCGTATCGAGACAGTTTTGGTTTCTTATCTTTTTGTGTGTGGTTATCCAAAGCCTAAACCTCCAATATAAAAGAAAGGGTGGTGTTCTCTCCAAAAGACACGAGAAACAACTCATCCATTATAGGTTAGGGTTTTGGACAGTAGAGTTCTCAGTGTTGTATGATCTCAGGCTCCTCCAACCCTAACGTCGGCGTGACGATGGAGAGAGAGAGAGGGAAAGAGAGAACAATGCTTATAAAACGCCATTTCGGTGAAGAACCAACATGGGTTGGGCCAAATTAGCTTTTTTTAGCGCTCATATGACTGCTCGTTGAGTTGATCTGCATTGTTGCATGGCGACGTCTACAAACCTCAACAGCAACGCATACTCATTTCGATCATGTTGGAGCAATCCCGTCATGAGTAATGATGAGTTCATCACTCTTGTTTCTACTAGATGCGTTCAAAATAGATTTAATATGTTATGTGGATATATTTTCGTTTGTTATATGTGATTTATCCATTATTTATATAGTGAATATAGTGATTGCTTCAAGGATTAATTTAATCTTATAAATACATAGTTATTTGAATTGTTTTTAAATAAATCAAATAGAGTGATGCCGATTATATTAAAATAGAAGAAAACCTAGGCTGAGCAATAACAAAAACTCCTAAAGGACCAAGCAACTGCAACAAAAGGCCAACAAACACTACAATTTAGTTGTTTATCAAAGACCAGTAAAAAAAGTGAATCTGTTGTAGGGGTGTTTGTTTCACGAATGGGCTTCTCGCAGCCAAACAATTCGCTTCACACTCTTGTTTTAGTGAAAATCGTTTAAATCAACATGAACATGAACACAGAATCCGAGTTGTACCGATGGGAGAAATCCGTCACTTCCTAGACCACTTCATCTTCCTACGCATGTAAGACTCACGATATTTAGATTTTCGTGACAGCTAAATTATCCACGAATCTAGATTATTAAAAAACTTTTCAAAAAAACTCTACCAAACATGCTCGTAATTGATTTTCTCTGAAACGTTTACCTATTTACGGTGGTTGATATCTGAAAGGGAATTAGGCTTACACCTAGTCTCTAATTAATTTTGGTGGTTGAATTGCCCAACACAAACAATTGGACTAACAAGTTTGCCCAAGTGTATAGATTATACAGGTGTAAAAGGTTCACACTCAGCCAATAAAAAGACCAAGTTTTGGATTCAACAAAGGAGCAAAGTGGCAACCGAAGGCCCTCTGGTCTGGGAGCACCGGACAGTGTCCGGTGCACCAGAGGACTCCAACTCGAACTCGCCACCTTCGGGAATTTCCAGAGGCACTCGCGCTATAATTCACCGGACTGTCCGGTGTACACCGGACAGTGTCCGGTGCGCCAAGGAAGAGCGGCCGCTATAATTCACCGGACTGTCCGGTGTGCACCGGACTATCCGGTGCGACTCCGGAGCAATGGCTAGTCGGCGCCAACGGCTACCTGCGGCGCATTAAATGCGCGCGCAGCGCGCGCAGAAGTCAGTCGCGCCCATACTGGCACACCGGACAGCAAACAGTACCTGTCCGGTGTGCACCGGACACCTAGGCGGGCCCACAAGTCAGAAGCTCCAACGGTCAGAATCCAACGGCAGTGATGACGTGGCAGGGGGCACTGGACTGTCCGGTGCGCCATCGTGCAGACAGCCTCCCAACAGCCACTTTTGGTGGTTGGGGCTATAAATACCCCAACCACCCCACCATTCATTGCATCCAAGTTTTCCACTTCCCAACTACTACAAGAGCTCTAGCATTCAATTCTAGACACACCAAAGAGATTAAATCCTCTCCAAATTCACACAACGCCATAGTGACTAGAGAGAGTGATTTGCTTGTGTTCTTTTGAGCTCTTGCGCTTGGATTGCTTTCTTCTTTCTTGATCCTTCTTTGCAATCAAACTCACTTGTAATTGAGGCAAGAGACACCAAACTTGTGGTGGTCCTTGTGGGAACTTTGTGTTCCGAGTGATTGGGAAGAGAAAGCTCACTCGATCCGTGGATCGTTTGAGAGAGGGAAGGGTTGAAAGAGACCCGGCCTTTGTGGCCTCCTCAACGGGGAGTAGGTTTGCAAGAACCGAACCTCGGTAAAACAAATCCTCGTGTCTCACTTGTTCATTCGCTTGCGATTTGTTTTGCGCCCTCTCTCGCGGACTCGTTTCCTTATTACTAATGCTAACCCGGCTTGTAGTTGTGTTTATATTTGTAAATTTCAGTTTCGCCCTATTCACCCCCCCTCTAGGCGACTTTCAATTGGTATCGGAGCCCAGTGCTTCATTAGAGCCTAACCGCTCGAAGTGATGTCGGGAGATCACGCCAAGAAGGAGATGGAGACCGGCGAAAAGCCCACTACAAGCCACGGGAGCACTTCATCGGAAGAGTCCCACACCAAGAGGAAGGAGAAGAAGAAGATCTCCTCCAACAAAGGGAAGGAGAAGAAATCTTCTTCTCACCACAAATAGAAGAAGGAAAAATCTTCTTCCCACAAGTCGCATCGGAAAGGTGACAAGCACAAGAGGATGAGGAAGGTGGTCTACTACGAGACCGACACTTCATCAACATCGACCTCCGACTCCGATGCGCCCTCCGTAACTTCTAAACGCCAAGAGCGTAAGAAGTTTAGTAAGATTCCCCTACACTATCCTCGCATTTCTAAACATGCACATTTACTTTCCGTCCCATTAGGCAAACCACCAACTTTTGATGGTGAAGATTATGCTAGGTGGAGTGATTTAATGCGATTTCATCTAACCTCACTCCACAAAAGTATATGGGATGTTGTTGAGATTGGTGCACAGGTACCATCCGTAGGGGATGAAGACTATGATAAGGATGAGGTGGCCCAAATCGAGCACTTCAACTCTCAAGCAACGACAATACTCCTCGCCTCTTTAAGTAGAGAGGAGTATAACAAGGTTCAAGGGTTGAAGAGCGCCAAGGAGATTTGGGATGTGCTCAAAACCGCGCACGAGGGAGATGAGCTTACAAAGATCACCAAGCGGGAAACGATCGAGGGGGAGCTCGGTCGCTTCCGGCTTCGCAAAGGGGAAGAGCCACAACACATGTACAACCGGCTCAAGACCTTGGTGAACCAAGTGCGCAACCTCGGGAGCGTAAAATGGGATGACCACGAAATGGTTAAGGTTATTCTAAGATCTCTTATTTTCCTTAACCCTACTCAAGTTCAATTAATTCGTGGTAATCCAAGATATACTAAAATGACCCCCGAGGAAGTAATCGGGCATTTTGTAAGTTTTGAGTGCATGATCGAAGGCTCGAGGAAGATCAACGAGCTTGATGATCCATCTACATCCGAAGCTCAACCCGTCGCATTCAAGGCGACGGAAGAAAAGAAGGAGGAGTCTACACCAAATAGACAACCAATCGACGCCTCCAAGCTTGACAATGAGGAGATGGCGCTCGTCATCAAGAGTTTCCGCCAAATCCTCAAACAAAGGAGGGGGAAAGATTACAAGTCCCGCTCCAAGAAGGTTTGCTACAAATGTGGTAAGCCCGGTCATTTTATTGCTAAATGTCCTATATCAAGTGACAGTGACCGAGGCGACGACAAGAAGGGGAGAAGAAAGGAGAAGAAAAGGTACTACAAGAAGAAGGGCGGCGATGCCCATGTTTGTCGGGAGTGGGACTCCGACGAAAGCTCTAGCGACTCCTCCGACGACGAGGACGCCGCCAACATCGCCGTCACCAAGGGACTTCTCTTCCCCAACGTCGGCCACAAGTGCCTCATGGCAAAGGACGGCAAAAGGAAGAAGGTAAAATCAAGATCCTCCACTAAATATGAAACCTCTAGTGATGAAAATGCTAGTGATGAGGAGGATAACTTGCGTACTCTTTTTGCCAATCTTAACATGGAACAAAAGGAAAAATTAAATGAATTAATTAGTGCTATTCATGAAAAGGATGACCTTTTGGATTCCCAAGAGGATTGTCTAATTAAAGAAAACAAGAAACATGTTAAGGTTAAAAATGCTTATGCTCTAGAAGTGGAAAATTGTGAAAAATTATCTAGTGAGCTAAGCATTTGCCGTGAGATGATTGACAACCTTAGGAATGAAAATGCTAGTTTAAATGCTAAGGTTGATTCACATGTTTGTAATGTTTCAATTCCCAATCCTAAAGATAATAATGATGATTTGCTTGTTAGGATTGAAGAATTGAATATTTCTCTAGCTAACCTTAGAGTAGAAAATGAAAATTTAATTGCTAAGGTTAAAGATTTTGATGTTTGCAAAGTTACAATTTCCGATCTTAGAGATAAAAATGATATTCTTCATGCTAAGATTGTTGAACTTAATTCTTGCAAACCATCTACATCTACCATTGAGCATGTCACTATTTGTACTAGATGTAGAGATGTTAACATTGATGCTATACATGATCACATGGCTTTAATTAAACAACAAAATGATCATATAGCTAAATTAGATGCTAAAATTGCCGAGCACAACTTAGAAAATGAGAAATTTAAATTTGCTCGTAGCATGCTTTATAATGGGAGACGCCCGGGCATCAAGGATGGCATTGGCTTCCAAAGGGGAGACAATGTCAAAATTAGTGCCCCTCCTAAAAGATTGTCCAACTTTGTTAAGGGCAAGGCTCCCATGCCTCAGGATAACGAGGGTTACATTTTATACCCTGCCGGTTATCCCGAGAGCAAAATTAGGAGAATTCATTCTAGGAAGTCTCACTCTGGCCCTAATCATGCTTTCATGTATAAGGGTGAGACATCTAGCTCTAGGCAACCAACCCATGCTAAGTTGCCTAAAAAGAAAACTCCTAGTGCATCAAATGATCATAATATTTCATTTAAAACTTTTGATGCATCTTATGTTTTGACTAGCAAATCCGGCAAGGTAGTTGCCAAATATGTTGGGGGCAAGCACAAGGGGTCAAAGACTTGTGTTTGGGTACCCAAAGTTCTTGTGTCTAATGCCAAAGGACCCAAAACCATTTGGGTACCTAAAGTCAAGAACTAAACTTGTTTTGTAGGTTTATGCATCCGGGGGCTCAAGTTGGATACTCGACAGCGGGTGCACGAACCACATGACTGGGGAGAAAAAGATGTTCTCCTCATATGAGAAAAACCAAGATCCCCAAAGAGCGATCACATTCGGGGATGAAAAATCAAGGTTTGGTCAAAGGATTGGGTAAAATTGCTATATCTCCTGACCATTCTATTTCCAATGTTTTTCTTGTAGATTCTCTAGATTACAATTTGCTTTCTGTTTCCCAATTATGTCAAATGGGCTACAACTGTCTTTTTACTGATATTGGTGTCACTGTCTTTAGAAGAAGTGACGATTCAATAGCATTTAAGGGAGTGTTAGAGGGTCAGCTATACTTGGTAGATTTTGATAGAGCTGAACTCGACACTTGCTTAATTGCTAAGACTAACATGGGTTGGCTCTGGCACCGCCGACTAGCTCATGTTGGGATGAAGAATCTTCATAAGCTTCTAAAGGGAGAACACATTTTAGGACTAACAAATGTTCATTTTGAGAAAGATAGGATTTGTAGCGCATGCCAAGCAGGAAAGCAAGTTGGCACTCATCATCCGCATAAGAACATAATGACAACCGACAGGCCACTGGAGCTCCTACACATGGATCTATTCGGCCCGATCGCCTACATAAGCATCGGTGGGAGTAAGTACTGTCTAGTTATTGTGGATGATTATTCTCGCTTCACTTGGGTATTCTTTTTACAGGAAAAATCTCAAACCCAAGAGACCTTAAAGGGATTCTTGAGACCGGCTCAAAATGAGTTCGGCTTAAGGATCAAGAAAATAAGAAGCGACAACGGAACGGAGTTCAAGAACTCTCAAATCGAAGGCTTCCTTGAGGAGGAGGGCATCAAGCATGAGTTCTCTTCTCCCTACACGCCACAACAAAATGGTGTAGTGGAGAGGAAGAATAGAACTCTATTGGACATGGCAAGAACCATGCTTGATGAGTACAAGACTTCGGATCGGTTTTGGGCCGAGGCGGTAAACACCGCTTGCTACGCCATCAACTGGTTGTATCTACACCGAATCCTCAAGAAGACATCATATGAACTCCTAACCGGTAAAAAGCCCAACATTTCATATTTTAGAGTCTTTGGTAGCAAATGCTTTATTCTTGTTAAAAGAGGTAGAAAATCTAAATTTGCTCCTAAAACTGTAGAAGGCTTTTTACTTGGTTATGACTCAAACACAAGGGCATATAGGGTCTTTAACAAGTCCACTGGACTAGTTGAAGTCTCATGTGACGTTGTGTTTGATGAGACTAACGGCTCTCAAGTAGAGCAAGTTGATCTTGATGAGATAGGTGAAGAAGAGGCTCCATGCATCGCTCTTAGGAACATGTCCATTGGGGATGTGTGTCCTAAGGAATCCAAAGAGCCTCCAAATGCACAAGATCAACCATCCTCCTCCACGCAAGCATCTCCACCAACTCAAAATGAGGATGAAGCTCAAGTTGATGAAGTAGAAGATCAAGCAAATGAGCCACCTCAAGATAATGGCAATGATCAAGGGGGAGATGCAAATGAGGAAGACAAGGAGGAAGAGGAACAAAGACCGCCACACCCAAGAGTCCACCAAGCAATTCAACGAGATCACCCCGTCGACACCATCCTCGGCGACATTCATAAGGGGGTAACCACTAGATCTCGTGTTGCACATTTTTGTGAACATTACTCGTTTGTTTCCTCTATTGAGCCACACAGGGTAGAGGAAGCACTACAAGATTCGGATTGGGTGGTGGCAATGCAAGAGGAGCTCAACAACTTCACTAGGAATGAGGTATGGCATTTAGTTCCACGTCCTAATCAAAATGTTGTAGGAACCAAATGGGTCTTCCGCAACAAGCAAGATGAGCATGGTGTGGTGACAAGGAACAAAGCTCGACTTGTGGCCAAGGGATACTCCCAAGTCGAAGGTTTGGATTTCGGTGAAACCTATGCACCCGTAGCTAGGCTTGAGTCAATTCGCATATTATTAGCCTATGCTACTTACCATGGCTTTAAGCTTTATCAAATGGACGTGAAAAGTGCCTTCCTCAATGGACCAATCAAGGAAGATGTTGGGCCCATGCTTCGTTGCGCCGAAGGTCTTGCGTGAAGAAGCAGCTTCGGCTGAAATCGTCCCCAGGAAATGGCCGAAGGTTCCTTTTTATAGAGCTTCGGCGTTGCAAACCGACATAAAGATAGAATGACCTTTTTATCCATAGAGGTCTAAGATAATGTTGTAAACTTTTGTAAAGGGCATAATTGTAATTCGTCACAGGTTGCGTCCTGTGTCTATAAATAGATGAACAGTACCCCCGTACTGTTCACACGAACCTGTCATTTGCCTTCGCATCACACTTGTGTTCTTCAAGACCGAAGGTACATTTGTAATTTGGAGTCATTTACATTCGTTTATAATAATAAAAATGGAGATGATTTTATGATAACATTTAAGTATTCTCATATCTCATGATTTATATGAATGCTTCGTTCCTCATTGTCACGCTTACGAAGCTACGTCCTTCGTAACCTTCGTCCGAGATGCTTTATATCCCAAAGGGATATAATGTTATGGAGGACGAAGGACTTTTACACTTAACATTTTCTATGTTGCCTTGTTCTTAATTCTTAGCATTTGAGAACAAGTCCCCAACATTGGCGCCCACCTCCGGTGAACTCACTTCCACTTTTCTGAGCTGATGGCTTCGTTCAACAATCAAGCTGGAGTTGCTTCGGACCCGAAGCTGGTGCTCCCGATCACAGGTGGCTCGTCCTCAGAGCCAGCTAACAAGAAGCAGAAGAAGGAAGCGCAGAGAAGAGTACAGCATGTTGGGGTGCAAGGACCCTTCATCAAATCAAGATGGTCTCACATTCCTATTACCTTCTCTCAAGAGGACCTTCAGCTCAAAGATTACCCACACAACGATGCCATGGTTATCTCTTGTGTTATCAAAGGATTTCTGGTCCACAATGTCTTGGTTGACACAGGCAGTGCAGCTGACATCATATTTGCTAAAGCTTTCAGACAAATGCAAGAGCCAGAAGATAAGATTCATGATGCTACACATCCTCTCTGTGGCTTCGGAGGAAGACAGATTGTAGCACTGGGCAAGATCACCATGTCAGTAACCTTCGGATTCATCAACAACACTAGAACTGAGCAAGTTGTGTTTGACATTGTTGACATGGAATATCCTTACAATGCAATTATTGGTCGTGGTACTCTTAATGCCTTCGAAGCAATCCTTCATCCTGCCTATCTTTGCATGAAGATACCTTCGGACCAAGGGCCTATTGCTATCCATGGAAGCCAAGAAGCTGCTAGAAGGGCCGAAGGAAGCTGGACCGACTCCAAGGCAATCCATAATATAGATGGAACTGAAGCTTGTGAACAGTACAAATTCAGAAGGGAGAAGGCAGCTTCAGCAGATCAGCCGAAGCCCATGCTATTGTGTGAGGACATAGCAGAGCAGAAGGTGCTGTTGGGCTCGCAATTATCTGAAGACCAGGAGAAAACCTTGATAAGGTTTTTATTCAACAACAAAGATGTTTTTGCATGGTCGGCTAATGATCTCTGTGGAGTAAATCGGGATGTTATTGAACATTCGCTCAATGTTGACCCATCCTTCAGACCCCGAAAGCAGAGGCTTCGGAAAATGTCTGATGACAAGGCCGAAGGGGCTCGCAATGAAGTAAAAAGACTCCTCAGTGCAGGAGTTATCAGAGAAGTGAAGTATCCAGAGTGGCTAGCTAACACTGTTATGGTGAAGAAGGCCAATGGCAAGTGGAGAATGTGTATCGACTTCACAGATCTCAACAAGGCTTGTCCGAAGGACGAATTCCCGTTGCCAAGGATAGACTCTCTAGTCGATGCAGCAGCTTCTTCAGAGCTCATGAGTCTCTTGGACTGTTACTCAGGATATCATCAAATCTGGATGAAAAAGGAAGATGAGCCGAAAACTAGCTTCATAACTCCAAGTGGCACGTATTGCTATCTTCGGATGCCTGAAGGGCTCAAAAACGCTGGAGGAAGTTTCAGCAGAATGACTGCAAAGGTTCTTCAGTCTCAAATAGGCAGAAATGTGTTGACCTATGTTGATGACATTATCGTCAAAAGCACGAAGCAGGAAAATCATATTGCTGATCTGCAGGAGACCTTCGCCAGCTTCAGACAAGCTGGTTTGAAGCTGAATCCAGAGAAATGTGTCTTCGGAGTAAAGAAGGGTAAATTTCTTGGATGCTTGGTTTCAACAAAGGGAATCGAAGCTAATCCAAATAAAATCGAAGCTATACTTCGAATGGAGCCACCAACTACAAGAAAAGGGGCCCAAAGATTGACAGGAAGGCTGGCATCTCTCAACAGATTTATATCCAGATCAGCAGAAAGAAACTTACCATTTTTCGAGGTGCTGAAGTCAGCCGAAGTCTTTCAATGGGGCCCAAGTCAACAAAAAGCCTTCGAAGAGTTGAAGCAATACTTGATAGATCTCACAACATTAACTCCACCAATGCCAGGGGCTCCTCTGTTGTTATATGTGGCAGCTTCGCACTCAGCAGTAAGTGCGGCACTTGTCCAGGAGAAGCTTGATGGCCAGCTCAAGAAGCAAGTCCCAGTGTATTTTGTATCTGAGGTCCTTAGTGTCTCAAAGAAAAATTATACAGAGCTGGAGAAGGTATTATATGCCGTTTTAATGGCATCCAGGAAGCTTCGGCATTATTTTCAGGCATACAATATCATTGTTCCTTCTTCGCAGCCGTTGAAGGATATAATGAGAAATAGAGAAGCTACTGGACGGATTGGGAAATGGGCTGCAGAGCTCAACGAATTTTACATTGATTATGTGCATAGATCTTCGATCCAGTCTCAAGCATTGGCAGATTTCATTGCCGACTGGACGCCAGGGGCTCAGGATGAAGAAGCAAATAAAGATGCTGAAGTGTGGACAGTGTTTTGTGATGGCTCTTGGGGAATCTTCGGAGCAGGTGCAGCTGCTGTGTTGGTTTCACCATCCAAGGTCAAAACTTGTTATGCAGCAAGACTTGATTTCAGCTGCACGAACAATATTGCTGAGTACGAAGCCCTGCTTCTGGGCCTTCGGAAATTAAAGGCAATGGGAATCAGAAGGGCAATTCTTAAAACTGATTCCCAGGTGGTTTCGGGTCATGTTGACAAAAGTTGCAAGGCTAAGGATCCGAAGCTTGAAAAATATCTAGATACAGTCCGAAGGATCGAAGCATCCTTCGAAGGATTCTCTGTCAAGAATATTCCTCGAGGACAAAATGAGCATGCTGATTTGCTAGCTAAGTCTGCGGCACAGGGGCTGCCGTTACCTTCGGATGTGTTCTTCGAAACAATAAAGGCACCTTCAGTGGAGCTCCTTGAAAGAGCAGTCCTCAACATATCTCCTTTTACAGCGAAGATTGGAGAACTGAAATAATCTCTTACCTTCAGGGTAAGTTCCTTTCAGATGACGAAGCTTACAATAAAAGAATAGAGGCAAGAGCTCGTCCGTATGTCATGATAGAAGGGGAATTATACAAACATGGAGTTTGCGCTCCGCTGCTCAAGTGCTTATCTAGAGCCGAAGGTATAGAGTTGATGAAAGAGATACATGCAGGCCTGTGTGGATCCCACATCGGATCCAGGCCATTACTTGGAAAAGTGTTCCGCCAAGGTTTTTATTGGCCGAAGGCAGCTTCGGATGCAGCGGAGTTAGTCCAAAAGTGCGAAGGTTGTCAAAAATGTGCAAGAGATCAAAAGCAACCTTCGTCTTTGACACAGCTGATACAACCCATCTGGCCATTGCAAAGATGGGGCCTTGACTTGTTGGGTCCATTACCACCGGCCCAAGGGAATCTAAAATATGTTGTAGTAGCTGTGGAGTATTTTTCCAAATGGATTGAGGCGAGGCCATTAGCTACAATAACTTCGGCCACTGTCCAAAAGTTTTTCTGGCAGAACATTGTCTGTCGCTTCGGAGTACCGAAGGCCATCACTGTAGACAATGGAACGCAGTTTGACTCCGAAGCTTTCAGAAACTTTTGTGATCAAATTGGAACGAAGATCCATTTTGCATCAGTCAGGCATCCGGAGTCGAATGGGCTTGTTGAAAGGGCCAACGGCATTATAATGACAGGAATAATGAAGCTAATCTTCAATCAACCCAGGGGAAAGTGGCCAGACCAGTTAACCAAAGTGGTGTGGAGCCACAATACAACAGCATCAAGATCTACAGGCTTTACCCCATTCAAGTTATTATTCGAAGACGAAGCAATAACCCCGGAAGAAGCCAAAGCTGGATCAATAAGAGTAGTAGCTTCGGCAGAATCAGGTCCCGAAGATGCTTGCCTTGTGGAAAAGGATGCTTTAGAAGGGATCAGGCTTCAGGCCGTGGAGAATATCAATAAATATCAGGCTGAAACAGTTAAATGGCGAGATAGAAAAGTCCGGTTAAAAAATATTGAGCCGGGACACTTGGTGCTTCGGAGAGTGGCTAACCCAGATACAGTGGGTAAGCTACAGTTGAAATGGGAAGGACCATTCTTAGTAGTATCTTCGTCAAGGCCTGGATCGTACAGATTAAAGGACATGGATGGCAACGAAATTCCAAGGTCTTGGAATGCGGATGAGCTTCGGCGATACTATGTATAACATGATGTAATTTTTTATGTTTTTTCTTTTCTTTTTCATGGCACCCTTTTCCTTTCCGAAGGGGGAGAAAGGTTTTTAATGGGGCCATCATGTGTAATTTCCTTTTTTAGTCTTATAAGAGCAAAATCCCCCAAAAAATGTAAATGTAACAGCTGAGAACGCACCATCGAGTGCAGGAACTGAAAAAGAAAAAAGAGAAGAAGCTCCAAAGACGTCCCTAAGGGGATGCAGAGCTCTCAGCGAAAAGTCAACGCTGGTACCGTCTAAGTAAAAGACGAAGAAGCTCCAAAGACGTTCCTAAGGGAATGCAGAGCTTATACCGCCTAAGTAAAAGGCGAAGAAACTCCAAAGACGTTCCTAAGGGAATGCAGAGTTTATACCGTCTAAGTAAAAGACGAAGAAACTCCAAAGATGTTCCTAAGGGAATGCAGAGTTTATACCGTCTAAGTAAAAGACGAGGAAGCTCCAAAGTCGTTCCTAAGGGAATGCAGAGCTGATGTGTGGTTGATTCCAAGGAAATAATGGTTGAGTGTGGCTTCGGTTATATGTTTTGGACATTCATTCGCACATCACATTACATCATAGCATTTGCATTCATAAGCATTCATTCATGGCATCTGTGTTACTAAGTGGTTGCTTCGGCAAAAAGGAGAAGTATTCTTTTATGTTTTGGAGTGTACAAAAAAAGAAAAGCTTCGGCAGAAAGAAGAAGTAGTCTTTTATGTTTTGTACAAAAAAGCAAAGCTTCCGCAGAAAGAAGAAGCAGTCTTTAATGCTTCGTTGTGTACGAAAAGAAGGGAAGGTGTTTTTCGCCTTCGGCTCAAAATATTGATTTCGTCCACATCAAAGCGTCTTAATAAAAGGGTAAGGATATATTACAAGGTATGTACAAAGTTCCTTGAGAACGGTTTAATTGTATTTACAACAAGTTGTTACAAATTTTCTAGCCTACTACTACTAATCTTCTTCAGGCTCCCGCTTCGGCGGCATATTCTTTAATCACCTTCAGCTTCGTCATCCTACATGAATCCAGGTATCCAGAGTAAAAATCAAGTATGAAGGAGAAGGTAAGTACAAAGTAGGATTTCTTACTGGTTCAAGATGACTTCGAGCTTCGTCTCCAGCCTTCTCCCGCCCGCCTTTTGTCCATATCATTTTTATAAATCTATTTGAGATACTTCGGGCGAGGTCAGGTATATCGTCCAGGATTGATGGAGACAGGGTGAAGTTGGGCCTGTTGACGATCTTTCCATGCTCGCAGCCAGCCTTCAGGAATGCTGCAGCAGTACCCCGAGAAGCTACCCAGGCACAGAAGTCACCGTGCCCAGCTATAACTTCGTCAAGTTCTTCAATTTCAGCTTCGATATGATCGAAGGCTTTTGGTAAATCTTCATCCGAAGGGGTAAATTTCCCGCTGCTGGCTCCAACTGAGTAAAAGATCTTCTTTAGTTGTTGGATACAATTGTTGCTAAAATTCAAACATTTATCCTGAAGGCTTGTTAATGATTTCTTCAAATTTGAGTTGGCTTGGACTTCGGCTTCAAGTTTAGAATTAAGCTCTAGCTTTTCTTGTTCAAACTGTTTTGATTGACCGATAAGCTTCGAATTCAATTCTGATATTTTAGCTTCGGTCTCTGCCAGCAAGCCTTCGGTTGATTGAAGTTCGAAGTCTTTCTTTTCAATGATGACTGATTGTTCTTTTATTTTGCTCTCCAAATTTCCAATTATAGCTTCGTGTTTTTTGTCCTCTAAATCCTGCTGCATCTTCAGAGCTTTGCTCAGTAGCATGCTCTGCACAAAAACAGTTTTCGTTAGTAACATTTTCATTATCCAAAGCAATAAGGAACAGAGAAAAGATTGTTTACCTTGAAATTGGAATAAAATAAGCTGCCGACGATATGCTGTCGTCGGTAGCGGCTGATATCTATCTCTAGCTTCGGAAAACCGATACTCTTTGACAGAGTACCGATGACCTTAGCTCCGGTTTGGTCTCGAATGCAGCCTAATTTTTCATCGTCCACACCTCCGAATAGAAGAGCTCCTGGCCTGTATCCGCAAGATTTGGCATAGTCTTTTAGCTCTTCTATTTCGTCCTCCGAAAGTTTTTGCCCAATTAAATTTTGAAATGTGTAGGCTTCGTCGTCCGAAGCGACTTCGGCTATTTCTTTCCCCTTCTCAGGCACTGCGGCCATGACTTTTTTAGCAGCAGCGGCAGCTTCTTCTGCAGCCATGTCTTCTAAAATTTTGTCGATATTCTCAATGGTAGTCTCTAAGTTCACATCTTCGGCTGTAGCGGCTTCGGTAGCCGCGACCTCCGAAGGTGCGACTTCGACGTTTGTTGTGTCTTCAGCAGCTGCTGTTTTCTGAATTGATGCTCTCGGTGGCGTCTTGTCAATAACTTCTGTTACGGCAATAATTCTTTGCCTTTTTGCTTTGGTTATCTTCGTTTTTTCCGGCTCCGCCACCTTTTGAAAAAGCTTCGTCAGTTGAGGCCCTAATGGACTTAGCTTCGTGGGCATGGGTTCAGTCATTACCTTTAGAATTTCCTCCACGTCGCTGGTAGAAGGTGGTGTGGGGGTCCCCTCCCCTTCGGATAGTTTTCGCTTTGGAGTTGTTATTTTTCTCTTGACAATTTTCTTCTTTTTTGGTGGTTGTTCTTCATCCTTGTTTAAAGCTTCGGCCTCTCTTTTTCTTCTCTGGCCCTCAGCATCCTTGTTCAGCTGCGCATAGTCAGGATATTCGAAGCCCAGTGCATCGAGCACTCGGTTCAGCCTTCGCTTCGGACGGGTACCGAAGGCTGCTGTCATCAGTTGATCTTCTTTTTTCGAATAATTTCCAAGAATTTCATTACACATCACCTCAACTGTGTCCAGCCACTCTTGGCAGGGCTTCTTAAAATATTTCTTGAATTTGAAGTGGTAAGGAAGCCGGACAAGATCCCCTTCCTTCTTCTCCCCCTTTAACTTTGGCATTTCCCATTTTTTCAGAGTAGGGAAAACTTTGAATGCTAAGAATTCTTGAACCAGATCCCTGGTACCAATATGCTCTGCAATGATTCTGAATTCATCCATTGCCCGTTGAGTTTGACCCTCTGGTGTCATGTTGCAGTGGGGTCGGGTTTCTCCGAAAGTTAGCTCGAGTGGACTTTGCACAAGCTTCTCCTTGTCATCATCAACCTTGACATAGAACCATTCTGATTTCCAGCCTGCCGGCCATTTGCTTCGGTAGCTAATTACAGGAAACTTTGCGGTTTTCCGGTAGGCAAAATTGTAGCAACCGAAGTTTTCATGAAGCCCATCTTTTCTGGCCTTTGTTTGATAATGCAATTCATGAACTCGACAGAAACTGTCAGCAAAAGGCTCCACTGCTTGGCTTCGGAGGGCCCAAATATAAACGCTAAGCCTAACGATAGCGTTAGGAGTTAACTGATGAAGGTAGATGCCAAACCTCTTTAATATCTCCGCAACAATCTCGTGAACAGGGAATCTTAGCCCAGCCTTTAAAAAGCTTTTGAAGATGACAACCTCGTCCTTCTCTGGCTTCGGGGTGGTCTCTTCTCCCCCGAAGCGAAGTAGCTTCTTCTGATCTTCACTGAAAAAACCTGCTTTCACCATCTTGGTGAGATCAACCTTTGAAACAGTCGATTTTCCGAAGTCTAGGTGGCTGGGTTTGCTGGGCATGGCAATACGGTAGTCATCTTCGGAGTCGGTTTCTTCAATGTTCCCTTCTCCTTCGGCAGCTGTCGGGTTTGCTTCGGCAGCAGCTATTTCTTCCGTAGTCACCAGTCCGGAGCGCTGCATTGCTTCGGAGATGGGCACAGTCTCCGAAGCTTCAGTTTCGTCCCCCTCACACTCAACCCTAGCTGTAGAGCGAACTCTGGCCATCTAATTATGAACTTGTGAAACTTTAATACTTTTTTCTCCGAAGCAGGCTTCAAGATGGAGCTTCGTTCAAACCTGACAAACAAGCTTCGGTGATGGTTAAAAATTTTGGCAGCAAAACAGTGCAAATAGCAGTAAATGCTGTGGTAACTTCACACCTACTCGTCTGTTTATATAGTGCTGCAGGTAAGAAGGCGAAGCGGCAGGGTTTTTACACCAGGCGGGCAGTAACTTGTACTCGCTGCGCAGTGGACCGCAAAGACCAAACAGTGACTCTGCAAGGTGGGACCGACACGATCTCGGGAAATGAATCGTTTCTCGGCAACGAGCTCAGGGAAGGTGTTTTTCGGACCTTCGGCTTCCCGAAGCTTGAGAGGATTTTTTCACGGTTCAAGCTCGTTACGAAAAACGATCTAGCGCCGCGAAAGGGGCTACTGTTGGGCCCATGCTTCGTTGCGCCGAAGGTCTTGCGTGAAGAAGCAGCTTCGGCTGAAATCGTCCCCAGGAAATGGCCGAAGGTTCCTTTTTATAGAGCTTCGGCGTTGCAAACCGACATAAAGATAGAATGACCTTTTTATCCATAGAGGTCTAAGATAATGTTGTAAACTTTTGTAAAGGGCATAATTGTAATTCGTCACAGGTTGCGTCCTGTGTCTATAAATAGATGAACAGTACCCCCGTACTGTTCACACGAACCTGTCATTTGCCTTCGCATCACACTTGTGTTCTTCAAGACCGAAGGTACATTTGTAATTTGGAGTCATTTACATTCGTTTATAATAATAAAAATGGAGATGATTTTATGATAACATTTAAGTATTCTCATATCTCATGATTTATATGAATGCTTCGTTCCTCATTGTCACGCTTACGAAGCTACGTCCTTCGTAACCTTCGTCCGAGATGCTTTATATCCCAAAGGGATATAATGTTATGGAGGACGAAGGACTTTTACACTTAACATTTTCTATGTTGCCTTGTTCTTAATTCTTAGCATTTGAGAACAAGTCCCCAACAGAAGAGGTCTATGTTGAGCAACCTCCCGGCTTTGAAGACAGTGAGTACCCTAACCACGTCTATAAGCTCTCTAAGGCGCTTTATGGGCTCAAGCAAGCCCCAAGAGCATGGTATGAATGCCTTAGAGATTTTCTTATTGCGAATGGATTCAAAGTCGGAAAGGCCGATCCTACACTCTTTACTAAAACTCTTGAAAATGACTTGTTTGTATGCCAAATTTATGTTGATGATATTATATTTGGGTCTACTAACGAGTCTACATGTGAAGAGTTTAGTAGGATCATGACACAGAAGTTCGAGATGTCTATGATGGGGGAGTTGAAGTATTTTCTAGGATTCCAAGTCAAGCAACTCCAAGAGGGCACCTTCATTAGCCAAATAAAGTACACTCAAGACATTCTTGCTAAGTTTGGGATGAAGGATGCCAAACCCATCAAGACACCCATGGGAACTAATGGGCATCTCGACCTCGACACGGGAGGTAAGTCCGTGGATCAAAAGGTATACCGGTCGATGATAGGATCTTTACTCTATTTATGTGCATCTCGACCGGATATTATGCTTTCCGTATGCATGTGTGCAAGATTCCAAGCCGACCCTAAGGAAGCTCACCTTACGGCCGTAAAACGAATCTTGAGATATTTGGCTTATACTCCTAAGTTTGGGCTTTGGTATCCTAGGGGATCCACATTTGATTTAATAGGTTATTCGGATGCTGATTGGGCGGGGTGTAAAATCAATAGGAAGAGCACATCGGGGACTTGCCAGTTCTTGGGAAGATCCTTGGTGTCTTGGGCTTCAAAGAAGCAAAATTCGGTCGCTCTTTCCACCGCCGAAGCCGAGTACATTGCCGCAGGCCATTGTTGCGCGCAATTACTTTGGATGAGGCAAACCCTGCGGGACTACGGTTACAAATTAACCAAAAGTCCCTTTGCTATGTGATAATGAGAGTGCAATCAAAATGGCCGACAATCCCGTCGAGCATAGCCGCACTAAGCACATAGCCATTCGGTATCATTTTCTTAGGGATCACCAACAAAAGGGAGATATCGAGATTTCTTACATTAATACTAAAGATCAATTAGCCGATATCTTTACCAAGCCTCTTGATGAACAATCTTTTAACAAACTTAGGCATGAGCTCAATATTCTTGATTCTAGGAACTTCTTTTGCTAGATTGCACACATGGCTCATTTATATACCTTTGATCATATCTCTTTCATATGCTATGACTAATGTGTCTTCAAGTCTATTTCAAACCAAGTCATAGGTGTATTGAAAGGGAATTGGAGTCTTCAGTGAAGACAAAGGCTTCCACTACGTAACTCATTCTTCGCCGTCGCTCCAAGCAACTCTCCGTTCTAGGGGGAGAAAACATGAGCACCAAGCAAAAGGACTTCTTCTTTGGTATAATCTTAACTCATTTATTTATGACCAAAGGGGAAGATAGTACTTCGAGGGCTCTAGTGATTTCGTTTTTGGCGATTCATGCCAAAGGGGGAGAAAGTAAGAGCCCAAAGCAAAAGGACCGCACCACCACCAATTTCAAAAACCTTAAGTGTTGATTATTTTCAATTGGTATCCTATTGTGTTCAAAAGGGGGAGAAAGTAGTATTTCAAAATGATATATCAAAACCCTCTTGAACACTAAGAGGAGGATCTCATTTAGGGGGAGTTGTGTTTAGTCAAAGGAAAAGCATTTGAAATAAGGGGAGAAAATTTCAAATCTTGAAAATGCTTTGCAAAATCTTATTCATTTATCTTTGACTATTTGCAAAAGAACTTTGAAAAGGATTTACAAAATAGTTTGCAAAAACAAAACTCGTGGTGCAAACGTGGTCCAAAATGTTATATAAGAAAGAAACAATCCATGCATATCTTGTAAGTATTTATATTGGCTCAATTTCAAGCAACCTTTACACTTACATTATGCAAACTAGTTCAATTATGCACTTCTATATTTGCTTTGGTTTGTGTTGGCATCAATCACCAAAAAGGGGGAGATTGAAAGGGAATTAGGCTTACACCTAGTCTCTAATTAATTTTGGTGGTTGAATTGCCCAACACAAACAATTGGACTAACTAGTTTGCCCAAGTGTATAGATTATACAGGTGTAAAAGGTTCACACTCAGCCAATAAAAAGACCAAGTTTTGGATTCAACAAAGGAGCAAAGTGGCAACCGAAGGCCCTCTGGTCTGGGAGCACCGGACTGTCCGGTGTACACTGGACAGTGTCCGGTGCACCACCGGACAGTGTCCGGTGCACCAGAGGACTCCAACTCGAACTCGCCACCTTCGGGAATTTCCAGAGGCACTCGCGCTATAATTCACCGGACTGTCCGGTGTACACCGGACAGTGTCCGGTGCGCCAAGGAAGAGCGGCCGCTATAATTCACAGGATTGTCCGGTGTGCACCGGACTGTCCGGTGCGACTCCGGAGCAACGGCTAGTCGGCGCCAACGGCTACCTGCGGCGCATTAAATGCGCGCGCAGCGCGCAGAAGTCAGGCGCGCCCATACTGGCACACCGGACAGCAAACAGTACCTGTCCGGTGTGCACCGGACACCTAGGCGGGCCCACAAGTCAGAAGCTCCAACGGTCAGAATCCAACGGCAGTGATGACGTGGCAGGGGGCACCGGACTGTCCGGTGTGCACCGGACTGTCCGGTGCGCCATCGTGCAGACAGCCTCCCAACGGCCACTTTTGGTGGTTGGGGCTATAAATACCCCAACCACCCCACCATTCATTGCATCCAAGTTTTCCACTTCCCAACTACTACAAGAGCTCTAGCATTCAATTCTAGACACACCAAAGAGATTAAATCCTCTCCAAATTCACACAACGCCATAGTGACTAGAGAGTGATTTGCTTGTGTTCTTTTGAGCTCTTGCGCTTGGATTGCTTTCTTCTTTCTTGATCCTTCTTTGCAATCAAACTCACTTGTAATTGAGGCAAGAGACACCAAACTTGTGGTGGTCCTTGTGGGAACTTTGTGTTCCGAGTGATTGAGAAGAGAAAGCTCACTCGATCCGTGGATCGTTTGAGAGAGGGAAGGGTTGAAAGAGACCCGGCCTTTGTGGCCTCCTCAACGGGGAGTAGGTTTGCAAGAACCGAACCTCGGTAAAACAAATCCTCGTGTCTCACTTGTTCATTCGCTTGCGATTTGTTTTGCGCCCTCTCTCGCGGACTCGTTTCCTTATTACTAACGCTAACCCGGCTTGTAGTTGTGTTTATATTTGTAAATTTCAGTTTCGCCCTATTCACCCCCCCTCTAGGCGACTTTCAATATCAATTATACAGACTCTACTGGGAACACAATTTATTTGTTCACACCATTCGTAATTCTTGACTCTTGCAAGCGTAGTTTGATTCAGGCTATGGCAAGCGTAGTTTGAGATGCCTCTCTAAGGGCCTGTTTGTTTCAGCTTATAGATTATATAATCTGGATTATAATCTAAATTATATAATCCAGATTATAATTTAGATATATTATAATCTATATATAGTTGTTTGGTAGTTTAGATTATATAAATGTAGATTATTCACAAAGACAACAATACCCTTGTCGGCGTCTCGAGACCGGGGGGTCCCTAAGCCGACGAGTGAGTGTGCCGCGTGCCCCAGCCCAGATGGGTCGAGCGCGTGGGCGAGTGCGAAGGGGGGAAAGCGAGGTGGCCGGAGACGGGCGTGAGAGAGGTGGAAATCCCGCGGCCTTCGTGTTCGTCCCGCGCCCAGGTCGGGTGCGCTTGCAGTAGGGGGTTACAAGCGTCCACGCGGGTGAGGGAAGCGAGCGGCCCCAAGAGAGCGTCTGTCCCGTCCTCGTCCCCGCGCGGCCAACCTTCTCTAAGAAGGCCCTGGTCCTTCCTTTTATAGGCGTAAGGAGAGGATCCAGGTGTACAATGGGGATGTAGCAGAGTGCTACGTGTCTAGCGGGGGGAGAGCTAGCGCCCTAAGTACATGCCAATGTGGCAGCCGGAGAGATCTTGGCACCCTGCTGGTGTGATGTCGTGGCTGTCGGAGGAGCAACGGAGCCTGGCGGAGGGACAGCTGTCGGAGCGGTTGAGTCCTTGCTGACGTCCCCCTGCTTTCGTAAGGGAGCTGAGAGCCGCCGTCGTCACAGGGCTTGCGGGGCGCCATCATTGCCTATCTGGCGGAGCTAGCTAGATGGGACACCGGTCTTGTTCTCTGCGGCTCGAGTCGGCTCGGGGTAGGGTGATGATGGCGCTTCCTGTTGACGTGGCGGGCCTGTGCCCTAGGTCGGGCGACGTGGAGGTTCCTCCGAAGCCGAGGTCGAGTCTGTCTTCCATGGCTGAGGCCGAGCCCGAGCCCCTGGGTCGGGCGAGGCGGAGGTCGTTCGGCAGAGGCCAGGGCGGAGTCCGAGCCCTGGGGTCGGGCGGAGCGGAGTTCGCCGTCTTCTGGGGCCTAGCCCGAGTCCGAACCCTGGGTCAGGCTGAGCGGAGTTCGTCGTCTTGCGGGGCCTTGCCCGAGTCCGAGCCCTGGGTCGGGCGGAGCGGAGTTCGCCGTCTTCCGGGGCTTAGCCCGAGTCCGAGCCCTGGGTCGGGCGGAGCGGAGTTCGCCGTCTTCCGGGGCTTAGCCCGAGTCCGAGCCCTGGGTCGGGCGGAGCGGAGTTCGCCGTCTTCCGGGGCTTAGCCCGAGTCCGAGCCCTAGGTCGGGCGGAGCGGAGTTCGCCGTCTTCCGGGGCCTAGCCCGAGTCCGAGCCCTGGGTCGGGCGGAGCGGAGTTCGCCGTCTTCCGGGGCCTAGCCCGAGTCCGAGCCCTGGGTCGGGCGGAGCGGAGTTTCCTATGGCGCCTTTGGCAGGGCCTGACTGCCTGTCAGTCTCACTCTGTCAAGTGGCACTGCAGTCGGAGTGGCGCAGGCGGCGCTGTCCTTCTGTCAGACCGATCAGTGGAGCGGCGAAGTGACGGTGGTCACTTCGGCTCTGCCGGGGGGCGCGCGTCAGGATAAAGGTGTCAGGCTACCTTTGCGTTAAATGCTCCTGCGACTCGGTCGGTCGGCGCGGCGATTTAGTCAGGGTTGCTTCTTAGCGAAGGCAAGGCCTCGGGCGAGCCGGAGATGTGTCCGCCGTTAAAGGGGGGCCTCGGGCGAGACGGAAATCCCTCGGGGTCGGCTGCCCTTGCCCGAGGCTAGGCTCGGGCGAGGCGTGATCGAGTCACTCGTATGGACTGATCCCTGACTTAATCGCACCCATCAGGCCTCTGCAGCTTTATGCTGATGGGGGTTACCAGCTGAGAATTAGGCGTCTTGAGGGTACCCCTAATTATGGTCCCCGACAGTAGCCCCCGAGCCTCGAAGGGAGTGTTAGCACTCGCTTGGAGGCTTTCGTCGCACTTTTTTGCAAGGGGACCAGCCTTTCTCGGTTGCATTTTGTTCCGGTGGGTGCGCGCGAGCTCACCCGCCGGGTGTAGCCCCCGAGGCCTCGGAGGAGTGGTTTCACTCCCCCGAGGTCTTAATGCCTTGCGTAATGCTTCGGCTGGTCTGGTTGTTCCCTCATGCGAACTGGCCGTAGCCCGGGTGCACGGTCGGGGCCCAAGTTCTCGGGCTGGTATGTTGACGCTGTCAACGGTTCGGCCGGAGCCGGGTTTGCGAGAGCAGCCCCCGAGCCTCCGCACAGGGCGAGAGGGCGATCAGGGACAGACTCGGCTTTTTTACATACGCCCCTACGTCGCCTTTCCGCAAGGAGGAGGGGGGAGAGCGCCATGTTACCCTCGATGGGCACCGAACATGGTGTCTCCGGTGAGCTGCAAGCGGGTAATCCGAGTGGACGTCCGTGCCCCGTTCGTTGGGGGTCGGCTAGGGGCCCAGAGGCACGCCCAAAAGTACCTGCGGGTGATCTGCCGGACCCGGTCCCCTGGCGACGGGGTCCGAGGGCTCGATGCCTCCCTCCGATGGGATTCCGTTACAAGATCGCTCCCGCTGGTCTCGGAAATGTCCTAGGGTACCTCGGGAGCGCAGCCCGAGCCTTGGTTATGTATCGAACGTACCCCTGGTCATCCCTCGCTCGGCGTCTGAGGCGACTGTGAACCCTTCGGGGGCCAGCCTTCGAACCCCTGATCAGTAATGGGCGCGAAGCTCGAGTAGCCTGAGGCGGCCGTGGTGCCCTTCGGGGGGCTGGCCTTCGAACCTCGGACCAGTAGTGGGTGTAGGGCCCACGCGATCTGAGGCGACTGTTGAACCCCTCGGAGGGCCAGCCTTCGAACCTCTGATCAGTAGGGGGGGCTCGGAGCCCGGTTCCTTCACAGGGAAGGATCCTTTTTCGGGGTATCCCCCTTTCCCGGTCCCTGTTGCAAGAGATAGAGAAAGAGGAAAAAAGGAAAAGGATACGAAATCGAACGACGTGACGTACCTTTTTTGGAGCGGTTATTACGGCGAAGGCGAAGCGTCACCCGCTTCTCCTGCCAGAAGCGCCGCCTGTCCCGCCGCGGAGTTAATGCGACGGGGTGAGTTGTTGGCAGGGCGGCTGTTGCGCGTGCGCGAGCCATTCGAGGAACGGATCACGGGCGCCCTGTCTTCACGCCGTGAGAGGGGGTTCTCTTGCTGCCCCCGGATGGGACGTGAGTCTGGCCGACGACGTGACCGCTGCTCCCGCCCGCCTGCCACCGTCATTACTGCCGGCCCACTTTCGGCTGCATTGACCGTCGCGCCGGGTTGGCGCTGCTGGGTCGTGCGCTGGGCCGCCTCGAGTCGCGGAATTGGTTCCGCAACCGAAGAGGCGCGGTGGTGGCGCAAGTGGCGGTGCAGTTGTTTGCATGCAGCATCTGGCGCGCCGGTTGCGTGACGCGTGGGCCTGGGCCTCCATGCTGGCGTGTTGGGAGTCGGAGAAGCGCGTCCACCTGGCGCGGTTGCATGCCGCCTGCATGGCTGCCCGCCCCTTCCGCCCGTTGGTCTGGGCAAAAGTGGGGGGTCGCTTGTAACTGCTGGGCGGTTGTGTGCACCACGCGCGGCGGTTTGGCTTCTTCTGCTCTGAGCCGGTTTGCATGACATGCGGGACCCAGCCCCCGCGCCGCAGGGGAGGGCCTTGGAGCGTGTTGGAGAAGACTCAGCCCGTGACGTTTGGGGGCGCACGTAGGGAGAGTCGCCTTTAAAAGGAGGGCGACCCCTTTCGGAAGGCGACCATGTCTTCTCGCTCCCTTATGCGTCGCGTCTTTCCACCTTCCAAGCCCCCGGATGGGGGGTACCCGCCGTCTTTTCGCCTCATCGTTGGAGGAACGCAACTCCGTGGGAGTTGGTACCTTTCAGCCATCGTTCGGCTTCAAGGATTTTCATCACACAGCCCGGTTGCTCCCCTCCACCGGTGGTCACCCAAGACAGTGACCTCCAGCTCCTGGATGGGGAGAGGCAAACCGGGCTGTGATCCCGCCCTCAGCATCGGGGGTGTTCGTCATCCTCGCTGGGGCGGGGAGCGAGGCGAGCCGGGGCTCTACCTCCTGCGCGGGTCGGCGGACCACCTCTTCTTCCAGCTTCTGGTGGTGGCAATCGTCCTCCCGCGCTGCGACGGAGACGTCCTCCAGCCATGCCGGGGAAGGCGAACTGTTGCTGCCCAGCTAGGATGCAACATTCCGTCCTCTCCCTCGCATTCGCGGCGAGGACGGCAGCGAGGATCTGCCGGTGCGCTTGGGAGCGGCCCGCTCTTTGGCTTTAATAGCTGGTTCGCATCCCTTGAGCGGGACCGCGAACGAGAGCCCTCCGGTGGCCGCGTCCACCCGGGACCATGGCTGCTGCTGCATAGGTCGCTGGCGAGCCTCCCGATGTTCGTCGCCCCGCAGGCTCGAGGTCGCTCATACCCGCGGGGACGGAACCAGAGTTCCGTTTGTAAGGGCACTTTGAATGCCAGTGTTTTTGTTCATTATGGCTGTCGAGGCCTGAACATGTATGTAATTTTGGCACGGAGCCGTGTTTTTTCCTCATTTTCGAGCACTAAGACTCGCCTGTCGATTATCTGAACCGCTTCACCAAGCATGAGTCGCCCCGTGTCAAGGTGACGAGTGAGGTATCCGTATCCCGGAGGCATAGGAATCCCTCGGCTCGATCGGCCTTGTTGTCTGAGGCTCCTCTAGCTTAGTTAAAGAGACCCCTTGGCCGCTCTTCGACGAGCCGAGGCCAGGGGTAGCGATATCAGCACGAACAGAGGCGGAGTTGGCTCGAAAATGAAAACCTGGTTGGCCGGAGCCTAGCCGGGTTGTCCGTTAGCGGGACCGACGCCGGAGTTGACCAGCCGAGGCCTCGGACCGGGCTGGCGCCCTTGGAAGATGGTTAGCCGAGGCCCCTGGGGTAACCGGACGAGCCGCCTGCTCGGGCCGGATTCCCGGAGAAGTCCCTGGACCGCGTCGCCGTCCGAGGCTGGGTCGGACCTCGCTGAAGGTGTCGTCGATGCCGAGGGTGCTACAGCCCCCTTCCAGCGTGAAGACCCGAGCCTGCAGGATCAGATTGTCTTGTAGCGTGTGCCTTCTGCGGCCGCTGAGGCCAGAAAACACACCCTCGCTGCGTTGTAAAGCTGCGTCTCCTTTCCTCTTATTTCGAGTATCTGGACTTTTTTGTCGGTAACAGGGATGTTTGTGCGAGCGAGAGTTGCTTCTCGCGGAAGGTGATGAGTGAGGTATCCGTATCCCGGAGGCGTGGGAGTCCCTCGGCTCGGTCGGCCTTGCCGCTTACGCATACTTTCACCCGTCCATGAGGCCCTGTCACCGATTCAGTTGAGAAGGCTCGAAGGACCGCTTCGGCAGAAGAGCTTCCGAACGTAAAGACTTGTTCGGTCCGCGGAATCACTTTATCCGAACGCGAGTTACTTATCGCAGAAGGTGATGAGTGAGGTATCCGTATCCCAGAGGCGTAGGAGTCCCTCGGCTCGGTCAGCCTTGGCTGCTTACGTGTACTCCGTCGTTTTCAGGATCCGCTTTTCAAAGTAGTCAAAAAGCACGAAAGATATTCTGCTAAAAGGGATCTTTTTTGAGGAAAATTTCGACGCAGAGGGGCCCCCCCTTTTAGCCCCCGAGGGAGGGTCGGGCTTTGCCGAGGCGAGGTCGACCCTTCCTTGATGACTAAACTTTGCGTGGGTGCGAGGTATATGAATAACTTGAAAACATCTTAAGGGTAGAAGCGACGTAGTTGTTGGATGTTCCAAGCGTTGCCGTAGACCTCGCCTTGACTGTTGGCCAGCTTGTACGTTCCGGGCTTCAGAACTTTGGCGATGACGAATGGCCCTTCCCAGGGGGGCGTGAGCTTGTGCCTCCCTCGGGCGTCTTGCCGCAGCCAAAGCACCAGGTCGCCCACCTGGAGGTCTCGGGGCCGGACCCCTCGGGCGTGGTAGCGTCGCAGGGACTGCTGGTACCGCGCCGAGTGTAGTAAGGCCTTGTCCCGAGCTTCTTCCAGCTGGTCCAGCAATTCTTCTCGGCTAGCTTGGTTGCTTTGATCGTTGTAGGCCCTCGTCCTCGGGGAGCCGTATTCCAGGTCAGTGGGCAAGATGGCCTCGGCCCCGTAGACCAGGAAGAACGGCGTGAAACCCGTGGCTCGGCTCGGCGTTGTCCTTAGGCTCCAGACCACCGAGGGGAGTTCCTTCATCCATCGCTTGCCGAACTTGTTGAGGTCGTTGTAAATCCGGGGCTTGAGCCCTTGTAGAATCATGTCGTTGGCACGCTCTACTTGCCCATTCGACATGGGATGAGCCACGGCGGCCCAGTCCACCCGGATGTGGTGATCCTCGCAAAAATCCAAGAATTTTCTGCTGGTGAACTGGGTACCGTTGTCGGTGATGATGGAGTTTGGGACCCCGAAGCGATGGATGATGTTGGTGAAGAACGCCACCGCCTGCTCGGACCTGATGCTGTTCAGGGGTCGGACCTCGATCCACTTGGAGAATTTGTCGATGGCGACCAGCAGGTGCGTGTAGCCCCCGGGCGCCTTCTGCAAGGGACCGACGAGGTCCAGACCCCACACAGCAAAAGGCCAGGTGATGGGTATCGTCTGCAGAGCCTGAGCGGGCAAGTGGGTCTGCTTCGCATAGAATTGGCACCCTTCGCAGGTGCGGAAAATTCTAGTGGCGTCAGCCACCGCCGTTGGCCAGTAGAAGCCTTGCCGGAAAGCATTCCCGACAAGGGCTCGAGGCGCTGCATGATGGCCGCAAGCCCCCGAGTGTATTTCTTGCAGGAGTTCCTGACCTTCGGCGATGGAGATGCATCACTGGAGGATGCCCGAGGGGCTGCGGTGGTAGAGCTCCTCCTCGTCGCCCAGCAAGACGAACGACTTGGCGCGTCGCGCTACCCGCCGAGCCTCGGCTTGGTCGAGGGGTAGCTCTCCTTGGCGGAGATATTGCAGGTACGAGGTCTGCCAATTTCGATCATGCGTGGCCCCGTTCTGCTCCTCCTCGACGTGCAGTGCCTCGCCCTCGGGGGCCGGGGGTACCTCGGGCTGAACCGAGGACGCCTCGGGCTGAGCCGAGGGTACCTCGGGCTGGACCGAGGGTGCCTCGGGCTCGGCCGTGTCGTTGATCTTGACGGAGGGCTGATGCAGATCCTGGGAGAAGACGTCCGGGGAACCGTCGTTCGCCCCGAGGCTATTTTTGCCAGCTCGTCCGCAGTCTCGTTGTAGCGCCGAGCGATGTGGTTAAGCTCGAGCCCGTAGAACTTGTCTTCCAGGCGCCGAACCTCATCGCAGTAGGCCTCCATCTTCGGGTCGCGGCAGTGGGAGTTCTTCATGACTTGGTCGATGACGAGCTGTGAGTCACCGCGGGCGTCGAGGCGTCTGACCCCTAGCTCGATGGCGATCCGCAACCCGTTGACCAGAGCCTCGTACTCTGCCACATTGTTGGACACCGGGAAATGGAGGCGTAGCACGTAGCGTAGGTGTTTCCCGAGGGGCGAGATGAAGAGCAGGCTCGTGCCGGCTCCCGTCTTCATCAGCGACCCGTCGAAAAACATGGTCCAGAGCTCCGGTTGGATCGGAGCCGTCGGCAGCTGGGTGTCGACCCATTCGGCTACGAAGTCCGCCAATACCTGGGACTTGATGGCCTTCCGAGGGGCGAACGAGATTGTCTCGCCCATGATTTCCACCGCCCACTTTGCGATCCTACCCGAGGCCTCTCGGCACTGGATGATCTCCCCCAGGGGGAAGGATGACACCACAGTTATCGGATGAGACTCGAAGTAATGTCGCAACTTTCGCCTCGTCAGGATCACTGCATACAGCAGCTTCTGAACTTGTGGGTAGCGGATCTTGGTTTCGGACAGTACCTCACTGACGAAGTAAACTGGCCTCTGAACGGGCAATGCATGCCCCTCTTCTTGCCTCTCGACCACAATCGCGGCGCTAACCACCTGAGTGGTCGCGGCGACGTAGACCAAGAGGGCTTCTCCATCAGCTGGGGGCACCAAGATAGGCGCCTTTGTAAGGAGCGCCTTCAGGTTCCCGAGAGCTTCCTCGGCCTCAGGGGTCCAAGCGAAACACTCGGCCTTCCTTAAGAGGCGGTACAGAGGCAGACCTCTTTCGCCGAGGCGTGAGATGAAGCGGCTCAGGGCCGCGAGACATCCCATGACCCTCTGTACGCCTTTTAAGTCCTTGATGGGCCCCATGCTGGTGATAGCTGCGATCTTCTCCGGGTTAGCTTCGATGCCTCGCTCGGAGACGATGAACCCCAAGAGCATGCCCCGGGGCACCCCGAAGACACACTTCTCGGGATTGAGCTTGACGCCTTTCGCTTTGAGACATCGGAATGTCACTTCAAGGTCGGAGAGGAGGTCGGAAGCCTTCCTTGTCTTGACTACGATGTCATCGACGTAGGCCTCGACTGTGCGACCGATGTGTTCGCCGAACACATGGTTCATGCACCGCTGGTACGTCGCGCCCGCATTCCTCAAACCGAACGGCATGGTGACATAGCAGTACATGCCGAAGGGCGTGATGAAAGAAGTCGCGAGCTGGTCGGACTCTTTCATCCGGATTTGGTGATACCCTGAGTAGGCATCGAGGAAGGACAGGGTTTCGCACCCAGCAGTGGAATCCACGATTTGATCTATGCGAGGCAGAGGGTAGGGAACCTTCGAACATGCTTTGTTGAGACCAGTGTAGTCTACACACATCCGCCATTTCCCCCCTTTCTTTCTCACAAGCACAGGGTTGGCAAGCCATTCGGGATGGAATACCTCTTTGATGAACCCTGCTGCCATTAGCTTGTGGATCTCCTCGCCTATCACCCTGTGCTTCTCCTCGTCGAATCGGCGCAGAGGCTGCCTGACGGGTCGGGCTCCAGCCCGAATATCCAGCGAGTGCTCGGCGACATCCCTCGGTATGCCGGGCATGTCCGAGGGACTCCACACAAAGACGTCGGCGTTTGCGCGGAGAAAGTCGACGAGCACTGCTTCCTATTTGGGGTCGAGCCCGGAACCGATCCGGATCTGCTTGGAGGTGTCACCACTGGGGTCGAGAGGGACGGCCTTAACCGTCTCCGTTGGCTCGAAGTTGCCGGCATGACGCTTCACGTCTGGCACCTCTTTGGAGAGGTTCTCCAGGTCGGCGATGAGGGCCTCGGACTCGGCGAGGGCCTCGGCGTACTCCACGCACTCCACGTCGCATTCGAACGCGTGTTTGTACGTGGGGCCGACGGTGATGACCCCGTTGGGGCCCGGCATCTTGAGCTTCAGGTAGGTGTAGTTGGAGACGGCCATGAACTTCGCGTAGCATGGCCTCCCCACCACCGCGTGGTAGGTTCCTCGGAACCCGACCACCTCGAACGTCAAAGTCTCCCTTCGGAAGTTGGAGGGCGTTCCGAAGCAGACGGGAAGGTCGAGTCGTCCGAGGGGCTGGACGCGCTTCCCAGGAATGATCCCGTGGAAGGGCGCAGCGCCTGCTCGGACGGAGGACAGATCGACGCGCAGGAGCCTGAGGGTCTCGGCGTAGATGATGTTGAGGCAGTTGCCCCCGTCCATCAGGACCTTGGTGAGCCTGACGTCGCCGACGATGGGGTCGACGACGAGCGGGTATTTCCCCGGGCTCGGCACGTGGTCGGGGTGGTCAGCTTGGTCGAAGGTGATGGGCTTGTCGGACCAGTCTAGGTAGACTGGCGCCGCCACCTTCACCGAGCAGACCTCCCGGCGCTCTTGCTTGCGATGCCGAGCCGAGGCATTCGCCGCATGCCCACCGTAGATCATGAAGCAGTCACGGACCTCGAGGAACTCTCCTGCTTGGTGATCTTCCTTTTTGTCGTCGTCGCGGGCCCTGCCACCTTCTGCGGGTGGCCCGGCCCTGTGGAAGTGGCGCCGAAGCATGACGCACTCCTCGAGGGTGTGCTTGACGGGCCCCTGATGATAGGGGCACGGCTCCTTGAGCATCTTGTCGAAGAGGTTAGCACCTCCGGGGGGCTTCCGAGGGTTCTTGTACTCGGCGGCGGCGACAAGGTCTGCGTCGGCGGCGTCGCGTTTCGCTTGCGACTTCTTCTTGCCTTTCTTCTTGGCGCCGCACGGAGTAGACGCCTTAGGAGCCTCTTCCGATGGGCGGCCCTGGGGCTGCTCGTCCTTTCGGAAGATAGCCTCGACCGCCTCCTGGCCAGAGGCGAACTTGGTGGCGATGTCCATCAGCTCGCTCGCCCTGGTGGGGCTCTTGCGACCCAACTTACTCACCAGGTCGCGGCAGGTGGTGCCGGCAAGGAACGCGCCGATGACATCCGAGTCGGTGATGTTGGGCAGCTCGGTGCGCTGCTTCGAGAATCGTCGGATGTAGTCCCGAAGAGACTCTCCCGGTTGTTGCCGGCAGCTTCGGAGGTCCCAGGAATTCCCGGGGCGCACGTACGTGCCCTGGCAATTGCCGGCGAAGGCTTGGACCAAGTCATCCCAGTTGGAGATCTGCCCCGGAGGCAGGTGCTCCAACCAGGCGCGAGCAGTGTCGGAGAGGAACAGGGGGAGGTTGCGGATGATGAGGTTGTCGTCGTCCGTTCCACCCAGTTGGCAGGCCAGGCGGTAGTCTGCGAGCCACAGTTCTGGTCTCGTTTCCCCCGAGTACTTTGTGATAGTAGTCGGGGGTCGGAACCGGGTCGGGAACGGCGCCCGTCGGATGGCCCGACTGAAGGCCTGCGGACCGGGTGGTTCGGGCGAGGGACTCCGATCCTCCCCGCTGTCGTAGCGTCCCCCACGCCTGGGGTGGTAGCCTCGGCGCACCCTTTCGTCGAGGTGGGCCCGACGGTCGCGTCGATGGTGCTCGTTGCCGAGGTGGCCCGGGGCCGCAGGCGCGGTGTTGCGCGTACGCCCGGTGTAGACCGAGGCTTCCCGCATGAATTGGGAAGTCGCGGCATGAGGTTCCGAGGGGTATCCCTGCCTTCGGGAGGCAGGGCTCTCGGCTCGTCGGACCGCAGCGCCTTCCAGGAGATTCTTGAGCTCTCCCTGGATTCGCCGACCCTCGGTGGTTGATGGCTCCGGCATCGCGCGGAGGAGCATCGCTGCGGCTGCCAGGTTCTGACCGACCCCACTGGATGCGGGTGGCAGCCTGACCCTGACGTCGTTGGCGACGCGGTGCTGGAAACCCTGGGGCAGGTGTCGTATTTCTTCGGCCGGGGGTTGGCCCGCCCATACCTGCCCGACGTCCCGGCGGATCGACTCAAGCGCTCCTGCTCCCTCGTCGAGCCTGGCCTGCGCCCCGCGGACTTGCTCGAGCTGTGGGTCGTGACCCCCCGCCGGAACGGGGACCACAGCTAGCTCCCGCGGGATGTCAGCGCGAGGCACCGGCCCAGGGAGATCACCGTCCTCCGGCATGCCGAGATGGTTGCCTTCGGAGGGATCCCCTAGCTCGACGTGGAAATATTCGCGGCTTGGGCCGCAGTCCTCGTCGTCAAGGCTGCGGCTTCCGTCGGAACAGTCGGAGAGGCAGTAGTCACATGCGGTCATAAAGTCCCGCATGGCACTGGGGTTGCCAAATCCAGAGAAATCCCAACAGATGCTGGGATCGTCATCTTCCTCGGACCCAGAGGGCCCGTAGGTCGAGACGTCCGTCAATCGGTCCCAAGGCGACCGCATACGAAACCCCAGAGGGGTTGCACTCGCCTCAACGAGAGCGCCCGCCAAAGCGAGGTCGCTAGGCGGGTTGAGGCCGAGTCGAAATGACGTAGGATGGGAATCAGTCAGTACCTTTTGGTCGACGAGGAGCGACATAGTCACATCGGGGACTGACTGCACCGTCGTCTTAGGTACGAGGGCGACGTCCTGCAAGCCCTCCGCGAGCGCGCTGGCGTCGTCCACTTGCTCGGGATTGGTGTGTCGCGGGGGGACGGCGCTCGCCTTCGTCTCAAACGCGAGGTCGACGCCCGACGCGCCCCCCGTTGGGGCGCTGGGGACGTCGATTCGCTCGATAGCCGACGAAGCGCGGCCTCCCGCTTGGCCTTGGTTGCCCCGCCTCCTCCTCCGTTGGCGGGGGAGAGGACGGGGCGAGCTCGAATGTTGTTCTTCCACCACGCGGGGAAGATGTCGTCGATTCCGCCGCCGGCGGGCGGGTTGTCGGCCGCCATTGTCGTTGTCGCGCGGCGGTGGATGGAGTATCATGTCGTAGCTACCATCGAAGGACATGAACTCAAGACTCCCGAAACGGAGCACCGTCCCGGGCCGGAGAGGTTGCTGGAGGCTGCCCATCTAGAGCTTGACGGGAAGTTGTTCGTCAGCACGCAGCAGGCCCCTACCTGGCGCGCCAACTGTCGGCGTCTCGAGACCGGGGGGGTCCCTAAGCCGACGAGTGAGTGTGTCGCGTGCCCCAGCCCAGATGGGTCGAGCGCGTGGGCGAGCGCGAAGGGGGGAAAGCGAGGTGGCCGGAGACGGGCGTGAGAGAGGTGGAAATCCCGCGGCCTTCGAGTTCGTCCCGCGCCCAGGTCGGGTGCGCTTGCAGTAGGGGGTTACAAGCGTCCACGCGGGTGAGGGAAGCGAGCGGCCCCAAGAGAGCGCCTGTCCCGTCCTCGTCCCCGCGCGGCCAACCTTCTCTAAGAAGGCCCTGGTCCTTCCTTTTATAGGCGTAAGGAGAGGATCCAGGTGTACAATGGGGATGTAGCAGAGTGCTACGTGTCTAGCGGGGGGAGAGCTAGCGCCCTAAGTACATGCCAATGTGGCAGCCGGAGAGATCTTGGCACCCTGCTGGTGTGATGTCGTGGCTGTCGGAGGAGCAACGGAGCCTGGCGGAGGGACAGCTGTCGGAGCGGTTGAGTCCTTGCTGACGTCCCCCTGCTTCCGTAAGGGAGCTGAGAGCCGCCGTCGTCACAGGGCTTGCGGGGCGCCATCATTGCCTATCTGGCGGAGCTAGCCAGATGGGACACCGGTCTTGTTCTCTGCGGCTCGAGTCGGCTCGGGGTAGGGTGATGATGGCGCTTCCTGTTGACGTGGCGGGCCTGTGCCCTAGGTCGGGCGACGTGGAGGTTCCTCCGA
Organism: Zea mays; assembly: GCF_902167145.1. Classification (NCBI taxonomy): domain Eukaryota; kingdom Viridiplantae; phylum Streptophyta; class Magnoliopsida; order Poales; family Poaceae; genus Zea; species Zea mays. The sequence continues at coordinate 22,650,818 of NC_050100.1, read as the reverse complement.
AGCCGAGGTCGAGTCTGTCTTCCATGGCCGAGCCCGAGCCCCTGGGTCGGGCGAGGCGGAGGTCGTTCGGCAGAGGCCAGGGCGGAGTCCGAGCCCTGGGGTCGGGCGGAGCGGAGTTCGCCGTCTTCCGGGGCTTAGCCCGAGTCCGAGCCCTGGGTCGGGCGGAGCGGAGTTCGCCGTCTTCCGGGGCCTAGCCCGAGTCCGAGCCCTGGGTCGGGCGGAGCGGAGTTTCCTATGGCGCCTTTGGCAGGGCCTGACTGCCTGTTAGTCTCACTCTGTCAAGTGGCACTGCAGTCGGAGTGGCGCAGGCGGCGCTGTCCTTCTGTCAGACCGGTCAGTGGAGCGGCGAAGTGACGGCGGTCACTTCGGCTCTGCCGGGGGGCGCGCGTCAGGATAAAGGTGTCAGGCTACCTTTGCGTTAAATGCTCCTGCGACTCGGTCGGTCGGCGCGGCGATTTAGTCAGGGTTGCTTCTTAGCGAAGGCAAGGCCTCGGGCGAGCCGGAGATGTGTCCGCCGTTAAAGGGGGGCCTCGGGCGAGACGGAAATCCCTCGGGGTCGGCTGCCCTTGCCCGAGGCTAGGCTCGGGCGAGGCGTGATCGAGTCACTCGTATGGACTGATCCCTAACTTAATCGCACCCATCAGGCCTCTGCAGCTTTATGCTGATGGGGGTTACCAGCTGAGAATTAGGCGTCTTGAGGGTACCCCTAATTATGGTCCCCGACAACCCTTATTGTTTATTTGAGGTGAGAAAAGAAGGATGACATATATTGTAATTTCTATTTACATTACCATGGGTAGTGGGTCTTTTGCCAAAATAATCTCAAATAAGCTAGTCTTGAGGAGATTATGTGATTATCACAATCTGGAGTTTAGATTATATAATCTGAACTCATAATCTATGTATTTGTTTAACTGTTAGATTATTTGCGCTGGATTATATAATCTGGAGAGATTATAATTTGAAATAAACAGGATCTAAGACTCTCCAGCAATAAACTCTATATCGTTATGTACTCTAAATCTAGCGAACTCAGTCTCTTCTACAGTGTTCAGCGATAAATTGTAAAACTTCCTGGAAAATAGCGGACGGTACCTTCACATGCTACTCCTGACGCATCACTGTGCACACGCTATATAGCCAGTCTCGCGTCTTCCTCTCTCCACTTTCCCTCTTGTGCACGTGATGGTTGTGGGACCCATAGACCATGGTGTAAACTGAACACCAGAAATTGATTTAAGTACACAAAAATGACATTTTTACATGTAATTGCAAATTTATTTTTAGCAAACGAACCAAAGATTATTTTTAGAGTTAACCAACATGAATTAATATATATACAATAATACTGGATAATTGATTTCCTAATTAATATAAGTTCACAAAATTGTCCAAGTGTCATTTTTGCATTAGTTAATTACGTCATGTTCAAATTATATGCAAAAGAGTGAATAAATATGGTATTTTATGTATTTTGTTAACACTGTAGAAATAGAGGATAGAATGGAATTTAAGGGATGCTACTGGAGACAGTCTAACACTCTATCTATATCTTCTCTATGTGTTAGACTGCTCGGTGGTATACAGAACAGAATCTGATGGTGTCTCTGTGAAGCTAACTAAAAAAATACTTAAAAAATATAAGAGACGGCTCTTCACAAAAGTACCATACAATCTCTTTGATCTGACCTAGCGTTCTCAGAACATTGCCAAAGTCACAGTTGTTGCCACCCTTAATATCACCAATAGTCAAAACACAGGAACAAATATACTTCAACTCATTAACAGAACTCGCCGATGGTTTTCGCTGTGCGAGTACATCGGGCAGAACAAGGCTTCATATGCAATAAAAGCCATGACAATGTCGTGTGACCTGTTTCACTGCAGGAGAAAACAAGAGGGGTAAGTTCATAGATTATTGCAACACAGGTTACACCTCATCTGAGACATCTGACTATCTGCGTTCCCAAAAAAAACGAGCTACTTCTAAACAAGCCGCTACAATTCCCTTGAACTCCCGCAGCCTCACTTCTTAACCTCCTCATACTCTGCCTCCGGCGCCTGGTCGCCGCCACCCTGAGGTCCAGATCCTGACTGCGAGCCGCCAGAGCCACCACCAGACATGTGCTGTCCAATCTTCGAGACAGCCTTGTTGGCAGCCTCAAGCTTGGCCTTGATCTTCTCGATGTCATCCGAGGCCATCTCCTGGCGGAGGTCAGCGATGGCAGCCTCGATCTCAGATGCAACCTCTGCCGGGATCTTGTCCCTGTACTCTCCAAGACTCTTCTCGATGCTGTAGATGGTGGTGTCGGCATTGTTCCTGATGTCAATGAGGGCTTTCCGCTCCTGGTCCTTCTGGGCATGCAGCTCAGCTTCTTGCACCATCTTCTGGATGTCAGCCTCCGACAGCCCACCCGAGGATCGTATGGTGATGTTCTGCTCCTTCCCGGTAGCCTTATCTTTGGCTGAGACAGTCACGATTCCATTGGCATCGATGTCGAATGTAACCTCAATCTGAGGCAAGCCTCTTGGGGCAGGTGGAATGCCCACGAGGTCAAATTCACCAAGGAGCTTGTTGTCTGTAGCCATTTCACGCTCACCTTGCAACACCCGGATACCTACCTGGGTCTGGTTGTCAGCAGCAGTTGAGAACACCTGCAAAATTGAAGCCCAACATCAGATCGAAGTAACGCCACACAAATAAGGGGAAACCCGCTAGTGCTACATGAGTCAGATCAAAGTAAAAAAGGGAAAAAAAACATCTGAATACATTGGACCTTGTAGGGAAACAACCACAAATAATAGAATTGCATGATTAGCAAGAAAGATCATAAAGCATTTAACATAAGTTAAGATGCAGCTTTTCACATGAAGCCGTATCAGAAACTCAACACAGAATGAGAGGCCAAACAGAACATAGCATTGCAACTTCGTGACCATACAAAAATAACAGATGTGAAGTGTCAAGACAAAATACACTAATACAAGTTGGACTAATTAGTTGCCCGTACATTGCTACGGTTTCTATATATCATATAGGTATACCTTGTTTAAATGAGATATATTTATTAAAACATGATTATATTTTTATTTTCCAATTAACAGTATTACATATTTATAATATTGCTTCTTTATACAACACAAGCAAATGTGTGTCTCATGGTTACAGCACGAGGCCACGGGTGCAATGACTCGGGTTCCAATCCCCTAGGCCGCACCTCCATTTTTTGTTATTTCCGCGAGAGGCCTGGTGGCTGGGCACGCGGGCGAGGGGCGCTCAGGCGATGCACGCCTATTTTGGTGCTTTATAGTTGTAGTAGATTAGGGAACCTCAAACAAGATGAAACTGCATGCTCACAAAAAAGGGGCAACTCACCTGACTTTTCTTTGTGGGGATTGTAGTGTTTCTGTTGATCAATCTGGTGAAGATACCACCGAGCGTCTCAATACCTAGTGACAGGGGAGTAACATCAAGAAGAAGAAGCTCCTTAACATCTCCACGGAGAATGCCACCCTGAAGTGCAGCACCCATGGCCACAGCTTCATCTGGATTGACTCCTTTGCTTGGGTTCTTCCCAAAGATTTCAGAGACTACCTCCTGCACCTTTGGAACCCTAGTCATTCCACCAACAAGAAGTACTTCATCCACCTCTTTAGTAGATATTCCGGCATCCTTCAAACAGTTCTTGCATGGATCTCTAGTTCTCTCAATCAGATTGTGTACAAGAGATTCAAATTTTGACCTTGTCAGTGTGATGTTCAAATGTTTTGCCCCTGAAGCATCAGCTGTTATGAATGGCAGATTGATTTCTGTCTGAGAAGTCGACGAAAGTTCAACCTTTGCCTTCTCAGCAGCTTCACGAAGCCTTTGCAGGGCCAATCTATCTTTCGACAGATCTATGCCCTCAGTTCTCTTGAAATCACTCACCAAGAACTCCAATAGTGTATTATCAAAATCTTCACCACCCAAGAAAGTATCACCATTTGTTGCTTTGACCTGAGTAGCAATACATAGAATCAAATCAAAACAGTGTGTAATTCAGAAGATGTTTCCACAATGAAAAAAGAGTGATTCAGAAAACGTTTCCACAATGAGTTCACTTGAAGGTTATGGAGAGATACCTCAAAAACTCCATTTGAGATCTCCAGAATAGAGATATCAAAAGTTCCTCCTCCAAGATCAAATACCGCTATCAAGCCTTCCTTGTTGTTCATTCCATAAGACAGAGCGGCTGCTGTAGGTTCATTGATGATCCTTTCAACATCAAGGCCAGCAATGCGGCCTGCATCCTTTGTGGCCTGACGCTGAGCATCATTGAAATAAGCTGGAACAGTAATCACTGCCTTTGAGATAGACTTGCCAAGGTAAGATTCAGCTGTCTCCTTCATCTTGGTCAGCACAAATGCACCGACCTGACTTGGTGAGTACTGCTTGCCATCTGTTGTTTGAACCCAAGCATCACCATTTGGAGCCTTCACGATTGTGTATGGCACCATCTTCATCTCTTTCTGTGTCTGTGGATCATCGAAGCGTCGCCCAATTAACCTCTTTGTTCCAAAGAAAGTATTCTGGGGGTTGGTTACTGCCTGGCGCTTGGCTGGAGTTCCAACAAGTCTTTCACCCTTCTGAGTAAATGCGACAACAGATGGTGTTGTTCTCGCACCTTCAGCATTCTCAATAACTTTTGGGTTCTGCGGTCATTTAATATAATTACATAATTTAGCAACAAAACCAATATGATAGACAAGGTCATGAAGGGCGAAAATCCCTAGGAGTAAGCTCACCTTTCCCTCCATAACCGAAACACATGAGTTAGTTGTCCCCAAATCAATCCCAATAACCTCATTTCCAGCAGCTTTTGCACTGAAAGAAGTTACCATGCAAATTAGCATTACCAAAATCAGAAAATATTAAGAACTAAAGCAGGAGATAATTATTACCTGAAAGGTCTTGCAAAACTTCCCCATTTTGAGCAAACGTTGGCAACACATGTTGACTGTATGCTGGCACCCAGCTGAAACAAGTACATTTGACTTAGGCCCTGTTGAATCCTAGAGGGATTATAAGAATCTAGATGGTAGATAGAGATTTTGAGAATCTGAATTTAGAATCTAGAATAGATAGTAGATAAAGATTTTGAGAATCTGCAAAAATAATCAGATCTGTCTGGATTCCCAGATAACACTCTTCACAGTGGATGCATTGTACTACCTCCGTTCTCGAATATTTGTCGCTCACTAGTTCATTTTTGAACTAAACTGCGACAAATAAAAAACAACGGAGGGAGTACATGATAATTGTCAAGATACCAGCTGTTTCTGGAGATGTTATGACAGGATACCTGCTTTTTCCTGTCTTCTCATCTCCAGAGAAAAAAAAAACTGGCATCTTATTTTGAGCCCTATAGGTAGACCAACTAACACTAAAAATTAGCAGCAAAAGTTAGCTTTTCCTGGGCTTGTTTGGATCCATTAGCACTAAAAATTAGCAGCTAAAATTAGTATTAGTGAATACAAACAGACCTGCTAATTATTAAAAGAGAATTATGTCCATGGCCCAAAAAAAACAGCTACTTTTTTGGCCCTTCTAGTTTTGAACTTTCTTATGTTATTTGACCCAAAAGGTATCTTTAGTTACTTATGTGGCCCTTCCACTAGTTTTGGGACTAAACGGTGTTAAGTCAAGGGTGAATTGACGATTTTGACCCTGAGTGAAAAATGAAACAGAGCCTAGTTCGTCTATGCTCAATTTTGAGGAATATTTCACATGGTTTAAAAATATTTCTCAAAGCTAAACATAGACAAACAGAACTCTGCACTAATTCAGTTTCCACCTAGGGGCAAAATCGTCAATTCACCCTGGACTTAACACATTTAAGCTCCAAAACTAATGGAAGGGTCATATAAGTGTCTTTTATATAAGGCCCCCTTTGGCAGGGCTCTGGCTCCTTGGCTTCTCTGGAGGAGCCGGAGCCATTTTGCAATTCGTTTGGCAAAACTGTTTCTCTTGTGTTTCTTTCGAAATTCGAATGATGTAGTAGGAAAATGTTGGAGCTGGCAGAAGGCACGTTTTTGGTTTGGGTGCTCGGGCTCCCAACAAGAAGACAGCTCCAGCTCTTGGAGGGCTCTCGACGAGAACCCGTTTTTTTACTGTTTGGTAGGGCTTCACAATAAACCTGAGCTAGAGCCGTCCAAAGAGCCGTGCCAAAGGGGCCCTAAGTAACTAAAAATAGCTTTCAGACCAAATGGGTAAGTTCAAAAATAAAGGGTTAAGAAAGTAACCCGAACATTTTTTTAGGGCCAAGGAAATAATTCTCTCAATTATTAACTAAGGGGCTGCTAACTATTAGTTCCATGAGCTGGTTTGGAGTTGCTAATAGGTACTAATAGTTCATATGCACCTTCAACTTACTACCCAACCACCTATCCACCTATTAGCAACAGGCCCTCAATAAATCAAATAGAACTGAATACATCCACTGGAAACAAAAACCTGAGTACCTGAGAGGCCATAGCACAACTACAATTTATTCATGGTTAACTCCACACCAGTATTGAAAATTTGAGATAACACCACTAGTAATGCTAATAAATCCCTGCACAGGGAAGCAACCGACAATCTGAGTCATAACACCATGTCCAAGTAAGACATTCTACCACAGCAGTAATCCAGTAACTTCCCAGAACTGAACTAATCAGTTAATACCCTCTAGTGCTTCGAATCTAGAAGCACTAATCTATCCTCGTCCGAGCCAAATCAAAGAGAACGTGGGATCCTATCTAATCTAGAATCACTCTTCCCCATTAACAATTCCTCGTCCGGATCAACACTGTAACACTATATTACAAGCGACGAAACTGCTAGTTGAGTATGAATGAAAGGGAATCACGGAGATGAAGCAGATGAGGGGCCTTACGGATCCGAGAGGGGACGCAAGCTCCCTTCGGCGCACGGCGCGGAGGAGCAGGGACGCCGCCATAGATGGCTGGTCCCGGGCGATAGCGTGCGGAAGCAAGGGTGGCTGCGGCGCGGCGAGGGTTTTGGAAGGGGATGCTTCGGGACTCGGGAGACCGCAGGGGCAAGGTCGGAAGGGGGCTTGCGAAAGTGGCTCTGACTTGTGATGGCCTGGTGGGCTTTTATGGGGTCGTGGCTGCAGCGGACGAATGGTGACTGAACGGCGGGCCACCACGTCGAGCGGGTGTGAGATCGAGCGGCACTGCACCGCGGCCACGGAAGGCTGTAGAAACCTCTCGACCGAGAACCAGGTTCTCCGAGGGTTTTCCTGCTTTTTTCCCAAGCCAGTGGTAACCTAACCTCATAGGTTTCTCGAAAATGGGCCGAAGCATGGAGCTCCTTTCTATGCTGCTTGCCATTTCACAGCCCAAGTCCTTAGCATTCTGTGACCTTCGTGAGACTGACGAAGGTGGGTTAGATCATCTTCATCAACTTATTCATCATATCTTTTATTGTACCTTTTATTTTAAACTTATTTTATAAACAGTATAGTTTATCATGTAAAAATAATGTATTGTAAGACCATATATACGATTTGCTAAAGAGAGCTTTAGAAGTGGTTGTTTTCCGGTTTTCAACTAGAAAAAAGAATATATTTGACCTCCCTCACTTTTTTTCGTGCACACACAAAAGCACAATGTATAATAAAAACACAGAAATATGGAAATTTACTCTTTCTTTGCTTTTGGGTACCGGTACAAAAGGAGAACGAAGTGCTCTCCAATTTAGGCTATTTCTCGTGGCTTTCCTATCTTACCTCTTACTACTTCACTTCTTATCTCAAAATTTATTATGTAACTATGTGTAATCGTATAGTTTATAATACAAAATAATATTTTGCACGGTCATATATGCATAGCTATTCGGAGACATGCTTATTCGCTAATCACCCTCCCGCGTGCATGCATAGTGTCATCCGTGTGTCAACAACGCAACGCATTAATCCATGTGTCTCAATAGTGCTTCACCTATATTGGGGTTGTTGTGAATTATCTAGGTCCTTTAATGATGTTTTGGTAATTAATGATGAAAGGATCACGATGCCCAATAGGGAGTAAATTAGGCTTTTCTAAAAATCAACAATAATTAAAACCTAAGCAAGAGCCCAACTTCACCCCAACAAATAGCAATAAGAGAATAATACTAGAAATACAACAATGATAAGACAATACTTTAAATACTTGATAAACAAATACACAATGTAAAATGCTTGAATTAAGTGTGGAATGTAAATCAAGGTTTAGAAGACTCCTCCAATTTTTCCCGAGGTATCGAAGAGTCGTCACTCTCCCTAGTCCTCGTTGGAGCACTCGCGCAAGGGTATCGCTCCCCTTTGGTCCTCGCAAGAACCAAGTGCTCACTATGAGATGATCTTTTGTCACTCCGGCGCGGTGGATCCCTCACGGCCGCTTACAGTCTTGAGCCGGGTCACCAACAAGATCTACAAGGTGATCACCGAGCCCCCAATGCCACCAAGCCGTCTAGGTGATGCCGATCACCAAGAGTAACAAGTCGTAGACTTTCACTTAACTAAGAGAAGCCTAATGCATGCGGTGTGTGCTCTAGGTGGCTCTCGCTAGCACTAATGAGGTCCAAATGCGGGATTAAGATTCTCTAATCACCTCACTAGGCTTTATGATGCTTGCAATGCTCTACCAACGTGTAGGAGTAAATGTGGGCAGCAAGACAATCAATATGGTGGTGGAGGAGGGTATAAATAGCTCTCACCCACCAATTAGTCGTTACAGGAATTCTGTTGCGCATGGGCGCACCGGACAGTCCGGTGCGCCAACGGTGCGCCACCGGTGCGCCAACGGTCATCTCCAACGGCTAGTTCTGATAGCTAGTCGTTGGGCAGATGGCACACCGGACAGTCTGGTGTGTTGTCCGGTGTGTCGGCTATAATTCAACTTCTGAACTCCGCTCTCTCGGGTTTCTGCGCAGGGAAGGGTCTTCCCCGGGCTAGGCTGGCCCCACTTGACAGAGGGCGCACCGGATAGTCCGGTGCCCCTAGGACAGAAACACTAGTTTATGTTTTCTACTGTTTTTCAAACCGGTTTTCGTTCTAACTCGTGAGTATGTTCTAGAGTGACACCTAGCACTATATGCGAGTGTGAATATGCACCAACACTACACTAGAACTCTCTTGGTCAAACTACTCATCGACAACCCCTCTTTATAGTACGGCTAAAACAGAATAAAAGACATAACTATATAACGAGTGTCTGCAACTCCTTGACACTCGGAATACGAAGACCTTCACCTTTTGTTTCGTCGCTTTAACTGTCGCTTGAAGTTATTATCTCCGGGATTGTTTTTACCGTTGTAGTACATCTTTCTGTAATGCGACCTAACTTACCATTTGTTTCTACAAAACACACGTTAGTCACATATAATATTACGTTGTCATTAATCACTAAAACCAACCAGGGGCCTATATGTTTTCAAATGACAACCATTTGTGGACTAACAATTCTTGGAGAAATAAGAATGCAGGTTGGACCACAGAGAAAATATATATCTTAGAGACTTAAAGCATTGGTCGTGGGTCAAGTGAAGGCAAATGTATAAAATAGGTTTGTTTTTGCCGGTCACCAGGTGTTTGGAGAATGAATTGACCGGATTAGTAGGCTAGATATTCATACTATAAAAGAGGGGTCAATGACTCTAATCTGTATAAAACTTAGTGCATCATAAAGCATCTCGTAGTTGCATTTGCATGAGGACTAAACCCTAAAATCTTTTCAAAAGCATGTTTGGAAAGTGGGTATGATCTATGGTCGGCGGACCGTCCGCGTCTCACTCAGAGAGGTCCGAAGTATGTTCATTTCGGAGTGGTCCGAAATGTTTGTACTGCGGACCGTCCGCAGTCGTGACCAGAGAGGGTCTGAGTTTGCACAAGTCCCTATGTGCTTGTGCGGACTGTCCGGCCGGGGTCGGTAGACCGTCCGTAGGTACCAAAATAGATTTGGGCAGGGACTATGTGTTTTTGGTCGAATGTACTATGGACTGTTCGGGGTTTGGGCCCGGATAGTATTGACTCCCAAGTCGCGGAAAGTCCGGCCTTGGAGGGCGGATAGTCCGCCCGTGTAAATCGACTTTGTCGGTGCTCGGGTGCTTTAAGTTGTCAGGTCTCAGACCATCCGGTCAGGGTTGGCGGACCGTCCGGTCCTGCCTTTTTTCTGACGCTCTAGCATGTTTCAAACGGAAAAAAATAGTCGTTACTTGTAGACGTACCGTCCGACCGTAAGGCGTGGACCATCCGCGTGTGCACAGAAAGTGGGCTTCTAGCACATAAATGATTGGAATTGTGTGAGAGGCTATAAATAGAAGTTGAGCTCGTATGTGATGACTCTCTTGGCCATTCCTAGCACTCATTGAGCACATTTGTGATACTCCAACTCACTCTCACACAATTTGCTTGAGATTGCATTTTAGTGAGAGGTTGAGAGCTTCTAGTGCATTTGCATCGATCGGTGATTCTTGAGGCACAAGGTGATACACCGGCAGGTGTCATCGACTTGTTACCCTTGGAGGTTTGCCGCCTCTTATACGGATTGGTGATGTCTCCGTTGAGCTCTCCGTGAAGGTTGTGGAGAAGTCGCAGTTGTGATTGTGAGAGGTTCGCGTCTACCTCGCCGGAGTGACAAAGGTGACACTAGTGGAACCGAGGTAACGAGTAGTTCCTTGTTCACTTGGCTTAAAGATCAAGTCGTGTCTTGATGAAGAAGCGAGTGAGAGCTTGGAGTCCACCTCAACGTGGATTAGGGGTGATCGGCAAATCACCGATACCACGGGAAAAAAATCTGGTGTCTCTTTTTCCCACTTGTTAATTTTATTGCTAGTAGCTAGTGATTATTGAATTGTCATTCACTTCTAGCTTTGTTATTGTTGATTTCCATTAGTTGCTTACTTGCATTAGCTAGATAATTTATATATTTTGTCGTATTGATTAAATTTCTCTAGTGTTGTTATTGTTAGTCAAAAAAATGTCTATTCACTCCCTCTAAACAGTGTCCTAGATCCTACAATTGTTCACTTCGGATTAAAGTTGATTGTTTGAATTGTTGCAGCTAGCAACTACAATCAATAGAGATAAAAACATTGTAGAAGAAGTCGATACAAATTAAAAACCAAGCCAATAGACTGATCAGTGATTTGCAAATATTCCTCGTGTGATCTTTGTTGTGTGTATACCTCGTTACAAGATTTTCTAAAACTCAACGAAAAAGGGACATAAGAAAATAGAATGTTACACATGCAGTTATGTACACATGTCGCCTAGTTAAAAACCTTGAAAAAATATATTGCCAATAAAATAAAAAAATACAACAGATTAATTTTACTTAAAATTGTCATGCATCCTCCGAAACATATTATTTTTCAGCGCAGTTTTGTCATAATTTTGTCACAATCTGGCCCAAGGTTTAGGTAAATCCTAGCTCGGCCACTTTCTTTGCTCTATATAAAATGTTATCTATATGATATAGAAATTGTAACAATACACAGTTATCTCGCTAATCTCTACTACTCCTTATGTGTCTATCGTAGACGTTCACATTCGAGGATGGTGCACGGTTCTGCCGTCTTCCCCACGTGTTGCACGCCTGCCATCGCCAGCGCTCCCTCCGCGCTCCATCCTCGAATCCCACCTGCGACTTCCTTCGATGGTGCTTTTTTCTTTTGATGGCCAGCCCCGCAGCGGCTCCCTGGAATAATGGTCCCAGATAGACTGGTTAAAACGCACGCCTGCCAGCCATCGCCGTCGGGTATCCCGCCCACGAGCTCGCGCCCCCACCAACCCCGCCCGCCACCAAGCTCACCGTCGGGTATCCTGCCCTACACCACTCCCGTGTCGAGGTCCACTCCCATGTCGCGGTGTCCTCCTCGGCCTCTCCCCCGTGACCGATCTCTCTAGGGAATACCGGGGTCGCCTCTCCCCCGCGATCCAAAAACTCGGCGCGACTGAAAGTAGCCTAGAGGGGGGTGAATAGGCTACACCTAAAAATTTTCACTAAAAACTTCGAGATAGGTTAAATTAAAGTTGCACTGGTGCAAACCGGTTCAGTTGATTTTAATTACAACTGAACAAGTTTGAACCTGCTCAACTTAAATTAGATAATCTGTTAAACAAATACGAAGTAGTGAAGAATATAGCTAAAGACTTGTCCTACACAAAATCTACTTGAATGGATAATATGAACCAACCAACGAATTTAAAGCGCTTAACAAGAACACACAAGAACACGCAATATAACCCGAGGTTCGGCAACCACCACAAAGGTGTCCTACTCCTCGTTGAGGAGCCCACAAAGGGCCGGGTCTTTTCCAACCCTAATCCTCCACAAGCCGACCACAAAGGTCAAGGCAATCTCTTCTCAAATAAGCTCAAAGAGCGGGTGATACAAACTTCTTGGGGTCGTCCACAAATTTGGAGACTCTGTAATACTCAAAAATGTATAAAGGGATTATATAGTGATTTCCTTATTATATGTGTCTCATTTGCATCATAAAAAGAGCATACATAAAATTTAGAGATGAACTAAAACGAATGATAAAAAAAATATGCATCATGTTAGAGTTATATGTTTGTGCATTAAATAAAATAATAAGGTAATAATAATAAGATGATAATTCTTAGAAGTGGAATTAAACCCTAAATTTAAAATTAGGGTTTTTGAAAATGAGAAGAGGAGAAATGATATATAAAAAATAATATAATTATATTTCCAAAGTTGGTATTCTAAATTCCACAACATGAATTGAGAATAAATTAGGCACAAGTTTGAATTCAAATTAGAAATTCAAATTGAATTTGGGAATAGAGGAAGGGGAATAGAGAATAAAAAAGAAAAGAATAAAAGGCTATTTGGGCCTCAGACCTCCATTTCGGCCCACCAAGGAATTGACCCCGCGCAGCTGAAAGTTGCCTAGAGGGGGGTGAATAGGCAAGTTAAAACTTTTTCAACAAAAACTAGAAGCAAACTGGGTAAAACTGAATTGATCTCGAAATTCACCCAGTTAACTTTGGAAATGAGATGTTCTAAATGATCCACAGGGTTCAAAGTAGTAGATCTGAGAAGGGCACTTCTCAAGATCCACACACCAAAAAGATATAAACAAATCTTTCACGGAATGGTGAGAGAACGAAGAACACAAACAAACACAATGAGCAAGAACACAAGAGACACAAGATTTATCCCGAGGTTCGGTCACACCACCAAGGTGCCCTACTTCCTCGTTGAGGCGCCCACAAAGAGCCGGGTCTCTTTCAACCCTAATCCTCCCTTTGCTGACCACAAAGGTCAAGCCCACACAATAATCTTTGCTCAAACGAGCGGGTAATACAAACTTTCTTGTGGTCTTCCACAAAAATTGGAGACTCACAAGAGACACCTAGTCGTCTAGGAGCTAGAAGCTCCAAGAGTAATGAATCCACAAAGAACTCGATGTAGTACCAAAGCTCGAATGAAGAAGAGTAAGAGAGATTTGGAGATGAAGCACAAAAACCGCAGCTCTCAAACTCACTCAAAGATTTCTCTCCAAAGATTTGAAATGGGAGAGGCAAGAGGTGTGTGAGAGAGAGTGAGAGGTGTTTCTCAGGTTGGGAATGAAGTTTTGTGCGTGCTCTACTGTGGGGAAGAGTGTGGGAGGTGTATATAAAGGTGCCCCCAAAAGCTGGTGGCCGTTGGGGAAATCTGACTGAAATTCGGTTGAACCGGTTCTAAAACCGGTTGAACCGGATTCCACCAGTCGGTTTTCGGTTCACTGGCGGACTCAGTCGGAGACTGGACCGGACTCAAATTCGGTTCAACCGGTTTCAAATTCGGTTGAACCGGATTCAAAATTCGGTTGAACCGGTTTCAAATTCGGTTGAACCGGTTTTCCAAAAATCTGCACACGACTTTTTCTGACAGGACTGACTGGCAGTGACAGAGGGGAACAGTGCAGAAACCGGTTGAACCGGTTTGCAAATTCGGTTGAACCGGTTTGCAAATTCGGTTGAGTCAGGCCGAAATTCGGTTGCTCCGTTTTGCAAATTCGGTTGAGCCGGGCCAAAATTCGGTTGGTCCGTTTTCCAAATTCGGTTGAGCCGGGCCAAAATTCGGTTGAACCAATTTTTGAAATTGTTGCGTAGCTTTTGAGAAAAGTGAAGTGAAACAAGGGTAAAATGGAAGTTTTAGATCAAGGATTTTGAGCTTTAGTACCAACACCAACCTTCTTTATGGATCCCTCTTGATAGTACGACGATTCCTATACTCAAGTTAGATAAAATATAATTAAGTAAACTCCTTGAGTCATTGGTGTCTCAAGTGTGATTTCTCCATGGTGTTGCTTCATAAGGATCACAAATATCTTTGTCTCACCTTTTGAAGCAAACACAAATCGAGCATGTGACTTGTGCCATTTCACCATATATGAGTTCAAATCATGGCTTCAAGTCACCTTACTGATGCATCAACATGTTGTAACTCTTCATAGCTGATTAGTTCATCGATTTAGTGCAAGTACTCTCTTCTTCACCTTAGCCATGGTACCTCGGTCTACAAGCCATCGCTTGGCCTTCACCTTCGCTTAGTTCCTCGAAGCCCTTTCCTTGCTATCTTCACCCTATCAAGTCATTCTTGAGTCACATCCTATTGAGCATCCATTGAGAGAATCATTTCTTCAATATTGTGAACCTTGCTTGAATGTCATCTAGATATAACTGCTAAGATCAATCAAGCTCTAGTTTGATTCTCATATATTCATATATGGACTAATAGTAATATGGTCAAGTCAATTCACGATTCCTCATATCTTATTCACTTTGGCTTGACCAATCCTCTTAATCACTTCAACCTCTATTATGATCATATTTATGCATAGTGATTTCTCAGGACTTGTCCATATATTCAAACCAATATAGAGACCATATTATATCCATTTGCATTGTCTCACTGGTTATTTGACCTTGTGTTGAACCTTGTTCACTGATCATTATACACTATTCAAGTATGTTCATCATACTGAATTTCCTGTTCAACACTTAGCAAACTTGTTAGACCTTTAAATGTGTTGTTATCCAAATCACCAAAACTCACAAAAGGGATAAATGCACTTTCAATCTCCCCCTTTTTGGTGATTGACGACAACACATTTAAAGCTTACATAAGATTTGATAAATAAGATTTTGAATCCTATGATATAGTTTCCTCCCCCTAAATATGTGCATTTCAGAAAATACCAATTTTGTACTCAAATGCCAAAAGCACATATTTGGGTCAAAGTATGGAGACAACTTATATCATACTATTCATAGGATGCAGTGCGTCATAAAATAAACGTGATGCTCATGACATAGTATGCACTAATCAACTTTCTACATCTTATGTTTTTCTTATGACTTCCTTTTTTTAATTATTTCTCCCCTTTTTAAAGTCTACACTTAGTTACATAAGACTAAAGGTAAGCTTTAATGCACAATTTCTCCCCCTTTGTCATAAATCTCCAAAAGGATACAAAGAATATAAAGGGTAGAAATTATGATTAAGCAAGATGGGAACACACTATTATGAAAAGGGTCCTTAGATGGCACAAAGGTAATGGAGAAGTGACATAAAGTGATGTACCTTTGCATTTTACCTTTTCAAGGGGTGTTCCACACTTGTGTTGTATTTATAGTTCATTTTGCAATCCCTTGTTGGCATAATTGTGACATAGGTCCAAGATATCAAATGAATATTGTCATACTAATTGATAGATAAATCTTGATACCTGGAGTCTAGATGTCACCTAGCATTTTCTTATCAAAACAAGAGGCAGCATGAAAATTGCACAAGTATGGATTATACAACTAGTGATCATGTATGAAAAATATCAATTGAAAAACACCAATTGATACAATTTGATAGATAAGCATATCACTAATAGCATATTACACTAAGTTCTCCTCAAGTTTTAGTGCACACACATATATATGAATTCAATTGATATCTGTTGAGAGTACTTATTTGCAACTTAAAGTACCATTGGCATAAAAGGAGTATCAATTGAACATAATCATGCAACATAAGAAACATGTGCACTATTTAATCAATTAAGTTCTAGACAGGAGAATTTATAAGCTATGCTACTTTAGACATTTGCAATCTAAAAGAATATGATACATGTTTACCAGTTTTAGATGATTTTGGAGTAGCATATACAAGAGAAACTCATTCTCTTATGAAATGTATAGAAGATACATTTATTGGAATAAAGAATCTTTGATACCCATCAAAATTTGCAGTGGAAGCGATTGTATTTGCTTGAAGATTCCTTTCTAATTTGAGACTACACACATAATAGACTTGAAAATGAAGTTAGTCTCAAAGATTCAAATTATAGACCATTCTCCCCCAAAATGTGTGAATACAAGTGATGAATACTTGTTTAGCTTATGCACTTGGACTTGTGAGGCCAGGGGATTAATTTCTACAATTTGAACCTTGGTACAAATAAAGTATGAAAATATGAAATTGCACCAATTTAAGGAATTACTCATAATCAAACGGTATACTAATAGACATGATATGCAATATTTTAAGCCAAGATTCAAGTGCAACCTTATGATGTGACTTAAGATATTGCATATACATGCATACACTAACTTGTAAGAGCCTAGATACACAAATGTAATACAATAGTTCATGGAGTGACACACCTTTGTTCCATGCCATATGGTCTTCATTATAATCATGAATTTCTATCTTAGCTTTTGATAGGCTTGACATTTCAAAGAGAAACTTATCCTCTTTAAACGATCAAGAGAAACTCATTCTCTTCAAAGAACTACACAAATTCACTAAAAGAAAATGTTAGTCTTTAAGGACACAAGATATAGAATGAGCTCCCCCTAAATGTATGCATCAAGTACTTGAATTACTTGTAACATGCACTTGATTCAATTAAGATTCTTAGAGGAGTTCATCATATATCTTGGTCAAGGCATAATATATTTGAAACAATTGAATTTATGCTAGAGAACACATATCGTTCCCCAATAGAACTAATCCATGGGGTGACATGTGGTAAATATTTGATCATTTCCTTGGAACCACTCATCCTCATTTGATGTTCTCCAAGGTGTGAGACTACAAAACATGAACTTGAAGAAATCATTAGCCTCACAAGATATAGGCTAAACTCTTCCTCAATTTGTGCATGCAAGAGTACACAAAGTACACTTATGCACATTAACAATACGAGGTTAAAGGAGATGTTTGCACTATATCTTGGTTTAACATAACATGCTTTACATAGATGATGAAAATTAAACCAATTAAAAGTTTAAGAACTAAAAGTATATCAATTGAAATCTTGAAGGGTAAAGCATGCTAATATGAACCTCAAACCTCATAATGAAGGATATCATATAAATATGTCACTGCATCTTCATTATTTGGTTGACAAAAAAATGTAACTCCCTTCTTGAATCACTGTGATCTCTTTTCTCTTTACGATTTCATCCAACCAAGTGATCTTGAACTTCTTTCATCTTTTCTTGATTCGATCATATTTTATATGAGATCAATTGAAACTCAATGATTGAAACAACCAAGACTCTTATATCCGTAGATTTTGAATCCATCTTGAAAGCACTTGGAAGGACCTTATTGAAACACTTAGAAAAGAGAGCATTAGAAACACAAGGGAGGGTTTCACAAATGATGATCCTTATATACGGATGGCAAATGAATCATCATTATTGAAACCCAAAAGGATAGACTAAATTCCTTTAAATAAGTGCACACATATAGTTGATGTCAAAGTTATATGCACTATTGAACATTTTATATTGCAAGGAAATTAACCTATACTATGGTACATCCCACTAAGGATAGAATACTAAAACAACTGAAGGAGAGGAAGTTTTCATACCTTGGCCTCTTATCAACTTCTTCTTACTTTAGTTGAATAGTATCCTTTAAGCTTGTGATTTATCCAATTTAAAACAAGCACCATCTCTTAACATAGATTTTCCTAGCTACTATCTCCAAAGATGATTTATACATTCATTATCGAGCACCCAACTTGATCCATTGAAGGAGTGATCCTGCAAAACAAGTTTAAGCTTCATATCTTGGTACCCAATTTGAATTGGGTCCTTTGAGATTAGTAGTAAGAGCCTTGAGTACCCACACAATCCTTGTGTAGGCACCCACATATACTTGACAACCATCTTACATGGTTTCAAGTCAATATTTAATCACATAGATAAAAAAACTAGAGTTAAGAATAGGAGCCTTTTCTCCTTTTATTAATACATCATTGTGTTGCCTTCTTGATGATGAACCTACCTTGACTTTGGGTGCACCTAGCTTATCAAGGTTAGTCACACAAGCATTCATATCATAAAGACAAGTTATGCATGGAATTAACAACTTAGTGATCCAATTCAATGTGAAGCATTTGGATACCGATTGAAGTAGATTTCTAAGATATCAAAATATGGGTTTCCAAAAATTTAGAGTGTGGATCACTAATTGTACCTTTTACAGTTTAAAAATCATATCCATGTTAGTGCATTGTATGTCATGAATATCAACAAAAAGATTCTTATGCACTTTTAGATTTAACGATAAGGGAATTTTAAACTGCATCAAGAGTAGCTATTTAGAAAACAAAGATTACAATCCATATGAATGAGATACAAATTTACCATTTTGGATTGTCTTAGATTAGCTTACTCAAGTGAAACTTATTCTCTATGACACAAGATATATAATGTTCTCCCACTAGATATGTGCATCAAGTATTTGAATGACTTGCCACATGCACTTTCAATTCAGTTAAGAGTCTCATGAGGAGTATATTACATATCATGGTCAAGGCATGACAAATTTGCAATGAATTAACTTATGCCTAAGAATACTTACCACCATATAGAATGTACCATTTATTATACCAATTTGACAGATCTTAATATCTGTGGTGGTGTCACCTTAGTATTCTTCTTTTCATCATTTATGGAGACTTCCTTCTTTGTTATCTCTTTTCCTTTTAAAACTAGTCGATAAAACACTTTGAAAAGATGTATTAGTAGTACAAGGAAGTATTTAATGAATGATGATATCTATATATGAATGGCAAACAAATCATCATTTATGAGGCGTAAAGGCATAAATTAAATTCCTTTTAAGTTAATGCACATGGAGCAGTGAATTCACAATATGCACTAATTTACAAATTTAAGCCAAAAGGAATTTAACCTTCATATTGACATTCCTTTCCTAGAATATATTAGTACCAATTGAAAGAATGCCACTTGGAAGGAACTACTATTGATCAACTACCAATTGAAGCAATTTGTTCCATACCTTTGCCTTGAGCATTCCTAATCTTTCTTTTAGGTGAAGATTAACCTTTAAAGCTTGTGATTTTATCAATTGAAAGAGCACAATCTCTACTTATGAATTTCCACGAAATATCTTAAAAGAGATTGTATTAGTAACACAAGCAATAGTTTCCTATTTAGCAACCTCTAGTATATGAATGACAAGAAGGTTACTAAAACAAGGAAACCTCATGATATGAACTAAATTACCCTTACAAGCATCATGCATAACATCAATTGTAAAAAAGATGAAAGTAGCATGATTATTTAATTAAGTTTACATGGCAAGTTTAATTCATAGCATGGTGAGTGATTAATGTAGAAGACTCAAAACCAATTTAAACAAGAATGAATACTTCACATAGTATTGGTTCGATCTTCTTTGAATGTTGAATGGCACACTTCATTTGGGAAACACATTCTCATGTTGTGAAACTACATAAATCACTTAGATAAAAACATTAGTCTCACAACTCTAGTCATATAGAGAATTTCCCTTTTGGTAAGTGCTTTAAGAATTTGAATTTCTTACTTAGCACTCTATTCATTTAAGAACATGGGATAATCCTCTTTATGTCTAGGTCATGGCAATAATACCATAATCAATTTGAAATATGCCACAAGACACATACAACCAATTTAAAGCATGTAGATTGTCACGATATAAACATATAAACTTGCAATCTACCATATAATTGGATCTTTTCCAAGGCAAGGTAAAATCTTTTAAGTTCATTCTCAAGTGCTTCATTTTTCCTATGTGGCTACAAAAGACACAAAGGAATATACCAATTAAAAGCAATGTGCACTTAAAAATTAATTGTTACCATCCTTTGGATATCACTTGGTTATAGGCCTTTTGCTTGATTCCCACAAAGGTTAATCCTTATTCCCTACAACACAAGTTCTTGCTAGAGATGAATATGAAGTTAGTGATATAACAATTCGATTCATCTTTGGGTCAATCTTAAAGGATAGATAATGTAAGATTGATAGCTTGAGATAAGAATTGAGTTAAACCGCTCAAGCACCCCAAAGCTTCATATCATCTCTAGGTACCTACAAAACTTATTAAGTACATTTTGGTACCCATTTTTGGATGGGTCCACCAAGGTTAGCTAATAAGTACTTAGGCACCCAAATGGCCTTTGTGCTAGTTTTAGGTGAACTAATTTCCTTTCTAGCACAAGTGTCATTTTGGGTCTCCTAAGCGAGTATGAATGAATTGACATGGTAGGCTTAGGATACTTACTCATGGGACAATCCTTGCAAAGGTGTCCCTTTCTTCGGCAAGTGTAGCAAATATGATTTTTAATTTTGCAAGACTCCTTCTTGCCTTGCTTCTTGTTTGCTACATGGTTAGTGAGCCTCTTTCTTTCCAAATTTAAGCCACTATCTTTTATGTAGGGACATGACTTAATCTCATGTCCCTTCTCATGACATTGATAACACTTTCTAGTGCATCCATAGCACCTTCTATCGCTTCTCTTTGATCTTTCTTTGTTGAAGCACATAGGTACATTGTTAGAGCAAATAGTATGAGCATTAATTTTCTTACCATGAATTTTGCTCATGCCCTTCTTGGAAAGCTTGGTATTCTTTTGAAGGGGTTTTGTGCATGCTACGGTTGTCCCCTTCTCAAGCTTTTTCACCATATTATCACGGTTATCTTGAGAAGGTTGAGCATGACATTTTACCTTCAATTGAGTCAAGCTCCTTTTTAGCCTCTCATTTTCTTCCTTGAGCTCATTGTTTTCTTTTGCATAGGAAACATTACTTGTTCCTGAAAATTCTAGCTCAATGGAAGATTGGCTTTCTTGAGAGCAACATTTGTTAGCACATGATAATATAGTTTCTATATGAGTACATGTGCATATGTGAGGTTGGTAGGATTTCAAATTAGTTAACACAACCTCATGAGCCATTTCTAACATGATATGTGAATCCATAAATTTATTATGAGAGCACACAAGCTTATCATGTTTTTCTTGCAAAGCTAGATTTTCAATATTTAGCTTTTCTACCGTGTTCTTGAGCATATCATTTTTATTTTCTAATTGAGCAATATATGATGAATGATTAATAGCTTTAATTTGCTCAATTGAAATGTCTTCATACCTTTGGACCAAATCATCATGAGAGCACTTTAGCTTCTCATTCTCTTTGGTCAACTTCTCCAAGTCTTTGATTTTTTCGATGAGGATATCTTCTTGCTTATGAAGCATTTCCTTTTGTTCTTCCACTCTTTTCATGAGTTTGAGCAAGCTCATCTGGTTCTTCTTGCTTAGTTGAGCAAGAATTTTTGAAGATCTTCCTCATCTTCACTATCACTTTCTTGCTCCTCCTCATCCTCACTTTCACTTTCACTGTCACTCCCATTAGCAATAAAGCACATATGAGAAGTGGATTTGAAAGACGAACCTTGTGAAGAGGTGGATTCGTCGTTTGGTCTCCATCGATTATTTTCTTCTTCAATTTTGTTCTTTGCCTCATCTTCCTTCATTTTGAGGAACATCCTTTCGGCGATTCTCATGGCAAGATCTATTGCCCTAGGATCAACATCTGCAACAAAAGATGAAGTCGAGGCAACCTCAACTTTTTCAAGCTTAGAAGCACTTTCGTTTCTTAGTCCCCCCGACATGATCTTTCCTCACGCGGTTAAGCGTTAGAATGAGGATTAGGCTCCGATACCAATTGAAAGTTGCCTAGAGGGGGGTGAATAGGCAAGTTAAAACTTTTTCAACAAAAACTAGAAGCAAACTGGGTAAAACTGAATTGATCTCGAAATTCACCCAGTTAACTTTGGAAATGAGATGTTCTAAATGATCCAC
This sequence comes from Zea mays, assembly GCF_902167145.1. Taxonomy (NCBI): domain Eukaryota; kingdom Viridiplantae; phylum Streptophyta; class Magnoliopsida; order Poales; family Poaceae; genus Zea; species Zea mays. The sequence goes on along the minus strand of NC_050100.1, from coordinate 22,628,614 downwards.
AGGGTTCAAAGTAGTAGATCTGAGAAGGGCACTTCTCAAGATCCACACACCAAAAAGATATAAACAAATCTTTCACGGAATGGTGAGAGAACGAAGAACACAAACAAACACAATGAGCAAGAACACAAGAGACACAAGATTTATCCCGAGGTTCGGTCACACCACCAAGGTGCCCTACTTCCTCGTTGAGGCGCCCACAAAGAGCCGGGTCTCTTTCAACCCTAATCCTCCCTTTGCTGACCACAAAGGTCAAGCCCACACAATAATCTTTGCTCAAACGAGCGGGTAATACAAACTTTCTTGTGGTCTTCCACAAAATTTGGAGACTCACAAGAGACACCTAGTCGTCTAGGAGCTAGAAGCTCCAAGAGTAATGAATCCACAAAGAACTCGATGTAGTACCAAAGCTCGAATGAAGAAGAGTAAGAGAGATTTGGAGATGAAGCACAAAAACCGCAGCTCTCAAACTCACTCAAAGATTTCTCTCCAAAGATTTGAAATGGGAGAGGCAAGAGGTGTGTGAGAGAGAGTGAGAGGTGTTTCTCAGGTTGGGAATGAAGTTTTGTGCGTGCTCTACTGTGGGGAAGAGTGTGGGAGGTGTATATAAAGGTGCCCCCAAAAGCTGGTGGTCGTTGGGGAAATCTGACTGAAATTCGGTTGAACCGGTTCTAAAACCGGTTGAACCGGATTCCACCAGTCGGTTTTCGGTTCACTGGCGGACTCAGTCGGAGACTGGACCGGACTCAAATTCGGTTCAACCGGTTTCAAATTCGGTTGAACCGGATTCAAAATTCGGTTGAACCGGTTTTCCAAAAATCTGCACACGACTTTTTCTGACAGGACTGACTGGCAGTGACAGAGGGGAACAGTGCAGAAACCGGTTGAACCGGTTTGCAAATTCGGTTGAACCGGTTTGCAAATTCGGTTGAGTCAGGCCGAAATTCGGTTGCTCCGTTTTGCAAATTCGGTTGAGCCGGGCCAAAATTCGGTTGGTCCGTTTTCCAAATTCGGTTGAGCCGGGCCAAAATTCGGTTGAACCAATTTTTGAAACTGTTGCGTAGCTTTTGAGAAAAGTGAAGTGAAACAAGGGTAAAATGGAAGTTTTAGATCAAGGATTTTGAGCTTTAGTACCAACACCAACCTTCTTTATGGATCCCTCTTGATAGTACGACGATTCCTATACTCAAGTTAGATAAAATATAATTAAGTAAACTCCTTGAGTCATTGGTGTCTCAAGTGTGATTTCTCCATGGTGTTGCTTCATAAGGATCACAAATATCTTTGTCTCACCTTTTGAAGCAAACACAAATCGAGCATGTGACTTGTGCCATTTCACCATATATGAGTTCAAATCATGGCTTCAAGTCACCTTACTGATGCATCAACATGTTGTAACTCTTCATAGCTGATTAGTTCATCGATTTAGTGCAAGTACTCTCTTCTTCACCTTAGCCATGGTACCTCGGTCTACAAGCCATCGCTTGGCCTTCACCTTCGCTTAGTTCCTCGAAGCCCTTTCCTTGCTATCTTCACCCTATCAAGTCATTCTTGAGTCACATCCTATTGAGCATCCATTGAGAGAATCATTTCTTCAATATTGTGAACCTTGCTTGAATGTCATCTAGATATAACTGCTAAGATCAATCAAGCTCTAGTTTGATTCTCATATATTCATATATGGACTAATAGTAATATGGTCAAGTCAATTCACGATTCCTCATATCTTATTCACTTTGGCTTGACCAATCCTCTTAATCACTTCAACCTCTATTATGATCATATTTATGCATAGTGATTTCTCAGGACTTGTCCATATATTCAAACCAATATAGAGACCATATTATATCCATTTGCATTGTCTCACTGGTTATTTGACCTTGTGTTGAACCTTGTTCACTGATCATTATACACTATTCAAGTATGTTCATCATACTGAATTTCCTGTTCAACACTTAGCAAACTTGTTAGACCTTTAAATGTGTTGTTATCCAAATCACCAAAACTCACAAAAGGGATAAATGCACTTTCAGCAGCCCAATCCCGTCGCTGCCACTACGCCATTGGGCCCACGCACCAGTCGCACTAAATCCACCCGCGCGCACTGCCTGACTCGTGGGTCCGCGTCGCAGCTTCTCCCTCTCGCTCTCGCGCACTGACATCTGGGCCCGCGCGTCCAGGGTCTTCTTCCTTCCGCGGACTTCGGATGTGCGTTACCACCGCCGGGGAATCCGCGCATGGACCGTTGGCGAGCAACGGAATCCGCCATTCTCGCGTGGTCAGCGCTCCCGTCCGCCTCGCCACGGATTCCGTGATCCCCTGGGCTCCTAGGAATAATTAGCGTGCCCCGCGGTCTCTCCTCCCCGCAGACCCAGCGCTCTCCCGCATTGTGATGCCCACGGCCAAACGCTCCTCGGCCACCTCTGTGCCGTGATCCGCCGTCGCTGCGCAAAGCAATCGCCGCAAGGACCTGCGCCGCTGCCCTGGATTCCCTTCCGTGCCGCACGACGCTTGCCTCCATGCCCACACGTGTCTTGCAGCAGCTGCTCTTTTTCACCTCTCTACTGCCACGCAGTGTCCAATAGGAACAGTCGTCGTGCTCTTGTACAAAAAATCTGCCGCGCGCGCCATTGGCAGTGCGGGAGGAAAGCTTGTCGCCACCCGCCGTGGCGATCCGCCCTCGCCGGCGATGAGTCCTCGGCAGCTGGTCCGGGCGCCTTCCACTGATCCTGGGAGAGTGTTGGTGGCCGTCCCGGGCGAGTTGGTGCGCGGAGGCTCCGTGAATCGCTCGTCGGGAATGTATGCCTCTGCGTCAAAGCCTCTGTGAGATTCTCCTCCCTCTTAGTTTACCTTCGCCTCTAGATCGTGTTGCGCCCGTCGGATTTGAGTTTGGTGCCTTGGTGCACAGCCTTGCCTTCCTCCGGCGGGGTCACCGTCGTGGCCAACGCGGCGGCCGTCGCGACGTTGGGGGATTAGGGGGAAAGTTGTGTGGATCGTTATATCCAAAGCAACGGTCAGGATTCAATCAGGAACCTAAGGGTGCGATAACCGGCCTCGGCCGTTGATCTGCTCGTATGCGGCTGAGATTAGCTCATGTAGAAATGGATTTGGGCCCTCGGATCTTGATCCAACGGCCTGTAGATGGTGCTGGTTCATTATGTGGAATAATCTGATCTGGGCGGTCCGTTTTCGATCGGACGATTGACACTGCCCGATACCCCTTCGGTTGGGGACAATTTCACAAGAGCCCTTCGCTTTAGTTGTATTCAACCCGCCGTCCTGTGCGGGGGAAAACTGAGTCTTGGGAAAACTTGTGGATTAGCCCCTGAGCTCTCTAAATATTATGCGCGCAGCCCAAACAGAGATATAATCAGGAATTTATTTAAGAAATGAATTTTCAGGTATAAAAATAATTCCAGAACTTATATAATTCATAGAAAATTTATCTTAGCTTCTTTTTAATCCATTCCGGTGGCGTTAATTTTGTTTTAATATTATTTATCACCTAGTAACTCTGTTTAGACATTAAACATAGATTAAAATTGTTTACTTAATTTATCCCGTGCCAAGTACTCAATAACTCCAGAAATTCATAACTCGATAACCGTAACTTCGTTTTAATCCATTCTAGTTGCATTAGTCTCACAATAATATTTATTATCATCCAATAACTTTGTTTTGTCATGAAATATAGGTTAAAATGTTGCACTTAGTCTATTCTACACTTAACCGCGTGGATCTTCGAAAAACCATAACTTCATAACCGTAACCCCGAATTTAGCAGTTCTCGATCCCACGATCTCGTAGCAGCGCGTAGATTATTATTACACGGTTTATTCTTATGTTTGGTGTGATGTTAATTTTGTCCATACCATGTTTGTTTGTATTGCTACGACTAGCAGCGAGGTTACGAGTCACCTGAAGATCATCCTGGTACCTGGAATCTTGAGTCCCAGGCAAGTTGTGCCCTTGATCACTTATGTTACCCAATAATATTCGTTATTATCACTATTCAATGCATAGGTTTAATTTTGATGGGACCCAATAGGTCTCCCTAGATTGTTTATCTCATTACCTTGTTTACCCCTGAATCACTTGGGTAGTTTGCTATTGCTTTACATGGATTTGGGATAATTATTTATCATATCTATGTTCCAGTTATTTTGTTATTCTATTTATGTTCATGTCAAGATCATTAATGTTAATTGGAATATAGAGCTTAACTTGAGAAACACGTGCCACCACAAGGTTTTATGGACGCCCTTGGCTGATTAATTAGGAAAGCTAGTGGAGGACTACCTTACCCGAAAGGGGCAAGGGCAGTAGGGGAGTGGTCAGTGTAGGGAGGTCCTTGGTTGATTTTGCTGCGATGGCGGTCAGGCAAGAACCCTGCATTGGAGCTTCCTATAAACTGTAGCGGGTTTTCTGAAGCTAGTGAAACTTTGTAAAGGCCTCATAGTGTTACCCTGCCTCGCCTCCTCGGTAGAGGTGTATGGGAAGTCGCGATCCCTTGGCAGACGGGTAACATGACTTGTGGGTAAAGGGTACAACCTCTACAAAGTGTAAAACTGGTATACTAGCCGAGCTCATGGTCATGAGCAGCTCAGGACTCTCTGATGATTAAATTATGGAACTAAATTCAATTTGTCATATGCATTGCATCGCAGGTGATGTTGTTACTTCTGTTCTACTATTTAATTGGGTTGGTATTTACTTATACTTAGTAATTGCTAATAAAATTTTGACCAACTTTAAAAGCAATGCTCAGCTCTAACCATCCTCTTTGGTAAGCCTTACACTTCACGTGAGCTCCCACCTTTGGCGAGTTCATGCACATTATTCCCCACAACTTGTTGAGCGATGAACGTATGTGAGCTCACTCTTGCTGTCTCACACCCCCCCATAGGTCAGGAACAGGTACCACAGGATGAGGCGTATGGAGGATGCTGCGATGTATTCGTGAGAGGTCTAGGTCGTCGTCTCCCAGTCAACTTTGGGTTGCTGGACCGTTGTCTCTTTATAATGTAATTATTTATTTATTTTGTATAGAACTCCTGTTATGTAGTAAAGATGTGACATTCGATCCTGTGCCATGATTCATAATATGTGTGAGACTTGGTCCCAGCACACCTGGTGATTATGTTCGCGCCCGGGTCTTGGTGTCCCGAAACCCGGGTGTGACAGAAGTGGTATTAGAGGAATGTTGACTGTAGGACGAAACCTAGATAGAACTGGACAACCATTGTCTACTTACCTTTGCTACTCTGATTCTTTCTAAACTTTTCTTAATTCTTTCGTTATCTAATTCCGCTTCACTCTGATTATTCTTACCTCTTCCTTCTAAAGACAAAAGTGGATTTCACACTTTGAAATCATGTGCCTAGAGTGACCTTTAGGAATAGGTGACCTAATCTTAGGAACAAAAACAAAACTATTTTTTAGTATCTATGTGCTTCAATGTTTGTTCTTATGATACTTGTTTGATTTGGATCTTTGATTGAGTGTGATGAGTTGTGGAGTAATTTCCACAATTACATCTGCATATACATATACGCATAAATATAAATAAATAAAATTCATAAGATAACTAGACAAACTAGATTATCCCTCATTAAAGTATCTAGCCCAACCATATTCATCTCATCTTAAAAGATTCTATCTTACACTCATAGATCCATCTTATCTTAAAAGATTCATCTCATCTTGAAAAGATTTTATGTCATCCTAATAGATCTAACTAACCTCAAAGGATTCTACCTTATCCTTATGAATTCATCTTGCCCTAATTAGTATATTTATCTCATCCTATTATAACAACCAGGATCTAATCCAAAATAATCAGATCTTAACTAGTTTAATCTAGTCACACCAACCTAATCTAGATTCTATCTAATCTATTATGATCTAATCTAGAGAGAGTTACTTAATGCTGGTACAAAAAAAATAAGACCATACTCCTAATTCACCCAAGCTTAAATCGGTAACTTAGATCAACTCGGCCATACCCAACAACCTGACCTACATAATAGGTTACATAACCTATCCCAATCATTCAGAAGCAAAACAACCAAACCAGATTATGACTAATATCATTTAACTTATAGCCACCTACTAAACTAGCTGCTCCACCTACTACTTTATCTTAACTACATGTCCCTAATTCGGATAACAACTTCAAGAACGAAGAATCGAAGATGATCAACTTCATCAAGAAAGGATGAGCACCAACTCAAGTCTTCAAGGATCAAGTGAGATCACCAAGATGAGTCAAGATCCACAATCTTGGATGGAGTCTTTTCTTACCCCATTCCTTCTTACCCAAAACTATATATGCTTTAAAGATATCTTTCATCCTGCATAATAAAGTGGGTATACCCATATATACACAGGCCTTCCTAATCACCCACTATTGTCTAAAAATATATATATATATATATATATGAAACTCTGGATCTTGAACCTATTATAGACTAAAAGCCGAATCACAAACCAATCCTTATGTATCTCTTTTCTTACAAATCTCGAGGACGAGATTATTTTTAAGGGGGTAGGATTTGTAATACTCAAAATTGTATAAAGGGATTATATAGTGATTTCCTTATTATATGTGCCTCATTTGCATCATAAAAAGAGCATACATAACATTTAGAGATGAACTAAAACGAAGGATAAAAAATATGCATCATGTTGGAGTTATATGTTTGTGCATTAAATAAAATAATAAGGTAATAATAATAAGATGATAATTCTTAGAAGTGGAATTAAACCCTAAATTTAAAATTACGGTTTTTGAAAATGAGAAGAGGAGAAATGATATAAAAAATAATATAATTATATTTCCAAAGTTAGTATTCTAAATTCCACAACACGAATTGAGAATAAATTAGGCACAAGTTTGAATTCAAATTAGAAATTCAAATTGAATTTGGGAATAGAGGAAGGGGAATAGAGAATAAAAAGGAAAAGAATAAAAGGCTATTTGGGCCTCAGACCTCCATTTCGGCCCACCAAGGAATTGACCCCGCGCAGCCCAATCCCGTCGCTGCCACTGCGTCGTTGGGCCCACGCACCAGTCGCACTAAATCCACCCCGCGCGCACTGCCTGACTCGTGGGTCCGCGTCGCAGCTTCTCCCTCTCGCTCTCGCGCACTGACATCTGGGCCCGCGCGTCCAGGGTCTTCTTCCTTCCGCGGACTTCGGATGTGCGTTACCACCGCCGGGGAATCCGCGCATGGACCGCTGGCAAGCAACGGAATCCGCCATTCTCGCGTGGCCAGCGCTCCCGTCCGCCTCGCCACGGATTCCGCGATCCCCTGGGCTCCTAGGAATAATTAGCGTGCCCCGCGGTCTCTCCTCCCCACAGACCCAGCGCTCTCCTGCATTGTGATGCCCACGGCCAAACGCTCCTCGGCCACCTCTGTGCCGTGATCCGCCGTCGCTGCGCAAATCCATCGCCACAAGGACCTGCGCCGCTGCCCTGGATTCCCTTCCGTGCCGCACGACGCTTGCCTCCGTGCCCACACGCGTCTTGCAGCAGCTGCTCTTCTTCACCTCTCTACCGCCACGCAGTGTCCAATAGGAACAGTCGCCGTGCTCCTGTACAAAAAATCTGCCGCGCGCGCCATTGGCAGTGCGGGAGGAAAGCTTGTCGCCACCCGCCGTGGCGATCCGCCCTCGCCGACGATGAGTCCTCGGTAGCTGGTCCGGGCGCCTTCCACTGATCCTGGGAGAGTGTTGGTGGCCGTCCCGGACGAGTTGGTGCGCGGAGGCTCCGTGAATCGCTCGTCGGGAATGTATGCCTCTGCGTCATAGCCTCTGTGAGATTCTCCTCCCTCTTAATTTACCTTCGCCTCTAGATCGTGTTGCGCCCGTCGGATTTGAGTTTGGTGCCTTGGTGCACAGCCTTGCCTTCCTCCGGCGGGGTCACCGTCGTGGCCAACGCGGCGGCCGTCGCGACGTTGGGGAAATAGGGGGAAAGTTGTGTGGATCATTATATCCAAAGCAACGGTCATGATTCAATCAGGGACCTAAGGGTGCGATAACCGGCCTCGGCCGTTGATCTGCTCGTATGCGGCTGAGATTAGCTCATGTAGAAATGGATTTGGACCCTCGGATCTTGATCCAACGGCCTGTAGATGGCGCTGGTTCATTATGTGGAATAATCTGATCTGGGCGGTCCGTTTTCGATCGGACGGTTGACACTGCCCGATACCCCTTCGGCTGGGGACAATTTCACAAGAGCCCTTCGCTTTAGTTGTATTCAACCCGCCGTCCTGTGCGGGGGAAAACTGAGTCTTGGGAAAACTTGTGGATTAGCCCCTGAGCTCTCTGGATATTATGCGCGCAGCCCAAACAGAGATATAATCAGGAATTTATTTAAGAAATGAATTTTCAGGTATAAAAATAATTCCAGAACTTATATAATTCATAGAAAATTTATCTTAGCTTCTTTTTAATCCATTCCGGTGGCGTTAATTTTGTTTTAATATTATTTATCACCTAGTAACTCTGTTTAGACATTAAACATAGATTAAAATTGTTTACTTAATTTATCCCGTGCCAAGTACTCAATAACTCCAGAAATTCATAACTCGATAACCGTAACTTCGTTTTAATCCATTCTAGTTGCATTAGTCTCACAATAATATTTATTATCATCCGATAACTTTGTTTTGTCATGAAATATAGGTTAAAATGTTGCACTTAGTCTATTCTACACTTAACCACGTGGATCTTCGGAAAACCATAACTTCATAACCGTAACCCCGAATTTAGCAGTTCTCGATCCCACGATCTCGTAGCAGCGCGTAGATTATTATTACACGGTTTATTCTTATGTTTGGTGTGATGTTAATTTTGTCCATACCATGTTTGTTTGTATTGCTACGACTAGCAGCGAGGTTACGAGTCACCTGAAGATCATCCTGGTACCTGGAATCTCGAGTCCCAGGCAAGTTGTGCCCTTGATCACTTATGTTACCCAATAATATTCGTTATTATCACTATTCAATGCATAGGTTTAATTTTGATGGGACCCAATAGGTCTCCCTAGATTGTTTATCTCATTACCTTGTTTACCCCTGAATCACTTGGGTAGTTTGCTATTGCTTTACATGGATTTGGGATAATTATTTATCATATCTATGTTCCAGTTATTTTGTTATTCTATTTATGTTCATGTCAAGATCATTAATGTTAATTGGAACATAGAGCTTAACTTGAGAAACACGTGCCACCACAAGGGTTTATGGACGCCCTTGGCTGATTAATTAGGAAAGCTAGTGGATGACTACCTTACCCGAAAGGGGCAAGGGCAGTAGGGGAGTGGTCAGTGTAGGGAGGTCCTTGGTTGATTTTGCTGCGATGGCGGTCAGGCAAGAACCCTGCATTGGAGCTTCCTATAAACTGTAGCGGGTTTTCTGAAGCTAGTGGAACTTTGTAAAGGCCTCGTAGTGTTACCCTGCCTCGCCTCCTCGGTAGAGGTGTATGGGAAGTCTCGATCCCTTGGCAGACGGGTAACATGACTTGTGGGAAAAGGGTACAACCTCTGCAGAGTGTAAAACTGGTATACTAGCCGAGCTCACGGTCATGAGCAGCTCAGGACTCTCTGATGATTAAATTATGGAACTAAATTCAATTTGTCATATGTATTGCATCGCAGGTGATGTTGTTACTTCTGTTCTACTATTTAATTGGGTTGGTATTTACTTATACTTAGTAATTGCTAATAAAATTTTGACCAACTTTAAAAGCAATGCTCAGCTCTAATCATCCTCTTTGGTAAGCCTTACACTTCACGTGAGCTCCCACCTTTGGCGAGTTCATGCACATTATTCCCCACAACTTGTTGAGCGATGAACGTATGTGAGCTCACTCTTGCTGTCTCACACCCCCCCACAGGTCAAGAACAGGTACCACAGGATGAGGCGTATGGAGGATGCTGCGATGTATTCGTGAGAGGTCTAGGTCGTCGTCTCCCAGTCAACTTTGGGTTGCTGGACCGTTGTCTCTTTATAATGTAATTATTTATTTATTTTGTATAAAACTCCTGTTATGTAGTAAAAATGTGACATTCGATCCTGTGCCATGATTCATCATATGTGTGAGACTTGGTCCCAGCACACCTGGTGATTATGTTCGCGCCCGGGTCTTGGTGCCCCGAAACCCGGGTGTGACAGACTCCCAAGCGACCTCTAACCGTCAAGGAACACGAGATTCCAAGAGTAACAAATCCGCACAAGGTTAAGTTTGCAACGAGCTCAAGAACAAAGAGAATGGGAGAATCGAGATGAAATTGACAGCGTGTTCGATCGAGTTCACCTCACACCAAGGGTCCTTCAAATGATTGAAGGAGATGTGATTGCAGGTATGAAAGGTGAAATGAATGCGCTTGTTGGAAGTTTGGTCAGCCAAGATTTTGTGGGAGAGGCAGGAGTAAATGAGAGAGAGTGTGTGAGGGGGTATATAAAGGATCCCCCAAAAGTTGGCAGCCGTTGGGAGAAAAGGAGTAAAAACCGGTTGAACCGGTTTTCAGACCGGTTGAACCGGTTTCTACCAGGGGGATCTCGGTCCACTGACCTACTCAGCCGGAGACTCGACCGGTTTCAAAACCGGTTGAGTAAGGGAAAATTCCGGTTGAACCGGTTTTCAAAAAAGATCTGCAGCGACTTTTCTGATAGCTCTGACTGTCAGACAGGTCAGAGCAGAGATGGTAGAGGAACAGTCCCAAAACCGGTTGAACCGGTTTTAGGACCGGTTGAACCGGTTTTCAGGGCTGAAACCAAATTTTGAGTATTTTGAAGAGAACAAAAGTGGAGTCTTTGTGGGAAGTAAAATTTGTTTTTCTCAAGGGCATTCATGATCTGGAAAAATGTTCTCGAAGATGTTTTCAAAGGATTTTGAACTTGGGTCATTGCACAACTTACTTAACCGTCGTGGATCCCTCTTAATTGCACGGCGATTCCTATGACTCAAGAATTATAAATTTAGCACCGCCGTTGTTTCTAAGCACTTGGAGCACGCCATTTGATGTGGAATTTTAAATCCGCTGTGCTTTCTATTTTTATGCTCGTAAGATCTGTGCTTCTCCTGTCTGTAGAATTACTGTGTACATGCTAGGAGCAAACTTATTAGAGTCTCAGTTTGTTTTGTCATTTAATCACCAAAACCCTCAATTAGGGTTGATTGCACTTACAATCTCCCCCTTTTTGGTGATTGATGCCAAAACAAACTGGAGTAGAGATAAAAATTAAAAGTTACGAGTATTTGCGAGATAAAATCCTTTGTGTATGTGTAGCTCCCCCTAAATATGTGCATGAGTTTTGCGATATTAACATTGACTTGATATGTCAATTTGCAACAAATTTAGAGAGAGAGAACAATCAACACCATACACAAAACAATGAGGAATGAAACATAATTAGAGAGAGTGATGATAGAAAAAGTAAAATAGCTCATTATTGCATAGCATATGATATGAAAAATTACTACTGCTATTACAATAATGCTATCACATCACATCACATCATTAAAAAGTTCATGCATCATACGATAGACCAATAATTATTACAAACCGATTGTTCGTTACATAAATAGAAGGTACTGCCAGTCTAAGAAACCTTCTCCCCCTTTTTGGCAACAAAAACCAAAAAGAGAGAGAGCCGCCAATCCAAAGATCACCAGTTAGGAGGAGGCTGATGAGGAGCAAAGAAGTGGTGCGCCAGGTGAGAGGCAAAGTGTTCTTCCCCAGACTGATCCAGGGGAGGAGCACTGCCAGAAGGATCCTGGGGCGGAGGGTGAGAGGATGATTGACCCGGATCCCCGTGATAGGGAGGCGGGACAAACAGCTCACGATCATCAAAATAAGCTTCTTCTTCTTCGTCGTCTGCTGTCATAAATGGCACCCCGTAGGCCTGCTAGTGCCACTCATTGATCTCTGGGGGAGGAGGATGGAGAGGCACGTCAGGCGAGCGGGGGGCGAAGGGAATACCCATAGTGGAAGCTTGACGACGAAGGTTGTCGTCAGTCTCCCGCTGACGCCTTGCCACCTCATGGACATCAGCAGCAATGTTCCGGCACATAGAGAAAAATGCCGCAAACCCATGGACCAAGTGGGCACCCATCCCTCGGCCACGACCTCGACCACGACCACGACCACGTGGCGTGGGAGATCCGCGGCCAGGGGAGGGACGCGAGGCACCGGCAGCAGCAGCAGGACCAGTAGACGGACCCGCAGAGGTATGTGCACGGGAGCTGGAAGGGGCTTTCCTTAAGCGCCCTGTTGGATTGTTGGGATCAATCCAGAAAGGGGTATAGGATTGATGTCTTGTACCTTTATCAAATCGAAACTAGGTCACAACTTCAATCATCTTCATGATAAAAGGTGCATGAAGACATCCCTTCAATGGAAAGCAGACAGCATGAATGATTTCCTGCCAGATCATATCAAAGACATTTATACTCTCTGAGCTGCTGGGCTTCATGAATGAGAGCAAAACCTTGCTCTCTCCAAGAATATTCATCTGATTACCCCCTTTTGGAATGAGGGTCATCCTGCTGAGGGAGTTGATATATCTATAATACTTGTGCATGTTGGTGGACTCCCAATATTTCCCAGACTCAGAGAGATGAAGATCTCTGGCTTCATCTCTGGTAGGCTGGCGGAAATCATGGATCTTGATCTTATCACCAGAGATATCATTGTCGGTGAATCCAAGAATGTGAGCAAACCGACGGTAGCTCACCTTGTACCAACTGCCTTCAATGTAGAAGTTCAGATAAGGATAGTTGTATGGACTTTCCTCGTCAGCTGGCTTGATCCACAGAGTTGAGTAAAATTGGGCAATGACTTCATCATTCCAATCATATTGGAATGTCATGATACTCTTCATCTTTTTTCTTTCACAGGCCCTCAATGCCTGTGTCATCTCTAGGTCCCCAATGGCCTCACATCCTTCCCAGTTGATATAGCGTTGAAGCAGTATGGGTTGATGTTTCTTGGGGAGGATTACGGAATTATAAAAATCCACATGATGAAGCGTCCAAAAACGGTTCCCATCAATCCTGGCATCACGAATGCGCAGTGCAGGATTCTAGAAACGGAGATCCTGAAGGAGAGCAGAACCTCCACTGGCAGTGAAATCAGTTACTGGCTCATTGCCAGCACACCGAGCCTCCGCCCGGTGGAGGACCAACCTTCGAATAACAGGGGCGTGGATAGGGGGAAGATCAATTTCATCATCTTTCCCGCCTTCATCATCACTCGTAGCCTCCCACACCTGCGGATTTGTCGCGGGTCGGGATCGACCGGAAGGATTCCGGGTTGTCCGACCGCGAGCTCCTTGAGACCCGGAGGCCTCACCACCTTGCATGACGTTGCCGCTTCCTCGCCCACGCTTGGATCTAGAGCGTGGGGGAGTATCTCCATGAATTTCTTGGTCGTCAAAGGAGTCGGATTCAATCACAGACGGATTCCTCTGACGCACCATCCTAAAAAATAGAACCTATGATGAGCAAGGATCAAACACGTTTGAGTAGAAACGCATATGATATTGAGCAAGCACTTCAACCGTTCATATGAGCGGTTCAACTACAACGAATAATATCAAACCGCTAAACTCTAACAACGTTCGTGACAAATGAAGATAATCTAAGTGTTGCAAGCACTTAAACTAAAATGTACCCAATGAATGATACATTAGATAATCAAGAACGAGTAGGATCGAGTAAAAAGAAATGAAATAGGGCAATACCTCGATTTGGAGTTTGAATCAAGAAATCCCAACAAGATCGAGGGAGATGATGGAGAATGCCGGGACAAACAGATCTCCAACAAATCTTCCAAAGATGAGAGGGCACAAGTGGGTTTTTGGAGTGGAGAAGATGTGAAAGAGAGAGAGGAAAAAGAGTGGGCGGCGACGGCTGGAAAGTGAAACTGAGAAGAAGAGAAGAGAGAAGGGGGAGAGAAATAGGGGAGGAGTCGGCCGATCAAAAGACAGAAAACCGGTTCAACCAGTTATAAAACCGGTTCAACCGGTTTCTGGTCAGACTGCGCAGTAAAAGCGCGCAGAAAAAGGCATTGACTGCGTGAAATTTCTGGCAGACTGACAGCGCAGACTGCGAAACTGACGGCGTAGACTGCGACGCAGACTGACAGCACGGACGCGGATGTGGTCAAAACCGGTTCAACCGGTTTTTATACCGGTTCAATCGGTTTCCACCAGGGGAAAACCGGTTGAGTGACCTACTCAGCCGGTTTACTCAACCAGTTTCCAGATAATGCCCGGAATGGCTATAATAGCACTTATCAAATATGACATGAGTGATTTTAATGATAAAGATGGTATTTCTCATGACATATTGCACAAACAATCAATTTACATCCATCAAATTTGATCAAAATTTTAGGTATTAAGACACGTTTCGAGAATCCAAGATATTTAGCTCACTCCTAAGAAAGCAAAACCTAGTCTCATCGAGGGGTTTTGTGAAGATATCGGCTAGTTGATTTTCGGTGCTCACATGAAACAATTCGATATCTCCTTTGGCTTCGTGGTCTCTCAAGAAATGGTGTCTGATGTCAATATGTTTAGTTCTAGAGTGTTGTACCGGATTGTTTGCAAGTTTTATGGCACTTTCTTTGTCACACAAAAGTGGAATTTTGTTAAACTCACAACCAAAATCTCTAAGGGTTTGCTTCATCCATAACAACTGTGCACAACATGCCACAGCTGCTATGTACTCAGCTTCTGCAGTGGAAAGTGCAACACAATTTTGTTTCTTGAAACTCCATGACACTAAGGACCGCCCAAGGAATTGGCAAGTCCCAGTAGTGCTTTTTCGATCTACTTTGCAACCGGCATAATCTGAGTCAGAATAGCCAAGTAAATCGAAAAGGGAGCCTTTGGGATACCATAATCCTAGGTTTTGGGTGTGAACTAAGTATCTTAGAATTCTCTTAACGGCTACAAGATGGCAATCTTTAGGGTTTGCTTGAAAGCGTGCACACATGCAAACACTCAACATTATATCAGGTCTAGATGCACATAAGTAAAGCAGTGACCCTATCATTGATCTATATAATTTTTGATCTACAGGTTTACCTTCCTCATTTAGGTCGAGATGTCCATTTGATGACATTGGAGTCTTGGTGTGTTTTGCCTTTTCCATGCCAAACTTCTTGAGCATATCTTGAGTATATTTGGTTTGGCATAGAAAAGTACCTTCCTTGAGCTGTTTGACTTGAAATCCCAGGAAGTATTTAAGCTCGCCCATCATAGACATCTCAAACATGTTCATCATTACTTTGCTAAACTCTTCACAAAATTTTTCATTAGTACTACCAAATATAATGTCATCAACATATATTTGGCACACAAATAATTCATTGTCAACTTTGCGAGTAAATAATGTAGAGTCAGCTTTTCCTATTGTAAACCCATTCTTAATTAAAAAATCTTTAAGGCAGTCATACCAAGCTCTAGGGGCTTGTTTAAGCCCGTAGAGTGCCTTGTGAAGTAGATAAACATGGTTAGGCTTCTTTGGATCTTCAAAACCCGGTGGTTGCTCCACATATACCCTCTCTTGTAGTGGTCCATTTAGAAATGCGCTCTTGACATCCATTTGATATAGCTTGAAATCATGGTTAGTAGCATAGGCAATTAATATTCTAATTGACTCCAACCTTGCTACCGGCGCATATGTTTCACCAAAATCAAGTCCTTCCACTTGAGTGTAGCCTTGGGCAACCAACCGTGCTTTGTTTCTTGTAACCACGCCATGTTCATCTTGTTTGTTCCTAAAGACCCATTTAGTCCCAATCACATTTTGTTTGGGTCTTTGGACTAAGGACCAGACTTCATTCCGGGTGAAGTTGTTCAACTCCTCTTGCATGGCAATTATCCAATCCGGATCACCCAATGCTTCTTCAACCTTAAGTGGCTCAAGAGAGGAAACAAACGAGTAAAATTCACAAAAATTAGCTAAACGAGATCGAGTTGTTACCCCTCTCCT
The DNA here is from genome assembly GCF_902167145.1 of Zea mays. Taxonomy (NCBI): domain Eukaryota; kingdom Viridiplantae; phylum Streptophyta; class Magnoliopsida; order Poales; family Poaceae; genus Zea; species Zea mays. The sequence continues at coordinate 22,612,606 of NC_050100.1, read as the reverse complement.
GATGCTACCCAGGATGTTGTCCACCAGATGATCCCTTTGAATTGTATGATGGACTCTAGGATGAGGCACTGATGGTTGTCTTTGTATTTGCTCCTCCTCATCATTCACTTGATCAAGAGGCACTTCACCATCAACACTTTCGTGTTCATCTTCTACCATAGTTGGCATCCTTTGATGATTTTCTTCATGACTTGGATGACTTGAGGTTGATGGGTTTGCTTGGGTGGAGAATTTTTCACCCACCACCTTTGCACCCACATCAACAACCTCATTGGTCATCCAGAAAGTTCCTTCCTCATCATCCTTTTCTTGAGGTCTCACTTCACCTATTGCAAGTTTCTTTATAGCCTCACAAGGTAGTTCTTCATTTCCTGCAGTGTCATTAGAAACATGCCCTTGCGAGCCATTAAACTCATCAAATGTCACGTCTATCGCTATTTCAACAAGACCGGTGGTATTGTTGAAAACACGATATCCATGCGCATTTGATGCATAACCAAGCAAGAAGCCCTCGTCCACTCTAGGAGCAAACTTTGAGCTCTTGACTTTCTTATTAAGAATAAAACACTTACAACCAAATACTCTAAAATAATCAACTTTAGGTTTGTTACCAGTGAGAAGCTCATAAGCAGTCTTTTTGTAGATCTTGTGAAGATAGAGACGGTTGATTGCATGACAGGCGGTGTTGACCGCCTCTGCCCAAAAGTTGTCAGGTGTCTTGTACTCATCCAACATGGTTCTAGCTGCTTCAATTAAAGTTCGGTTCTTTCTTTCCACAACACCATTTTGTTGTGGAGTGTAAGGAACCGAGAACTCATGTTTGATTCCTTCTTCGCTTAAGAATTCTTCGACACCTGTGTTCTTGAATTCCGTCCCATTATCACTTCTCACTTTCTTGATTTTGAGCTCAAACTCATTTTGAGCTCTTCTCATGAATTTCTTCAATATTTCTTGAGTTTCACCTTTATCACTCAAAAAGAAAACCCAGGTGAATCGAGAAAAATCATCAACAATGACTAAACCATACTTACTACCACCAATGCTAATGTAAGCCACAGGTCCGAAGAGGTCCATGTGAAGAAGCTCCAATGGCCTCTTTGTTGTGACCACATTCTTTGACTGATGCGGGACTCCATGTTGCTTTCCTGCTTGGCATGCGCCACAAATCCTATCTTTCTCAAATACAACATTTGTTAGTCCAATGATGTGATTATCCTTTTGAAGTTTGGCCAAATTCCTCATACCGACATGGGCTAGCCGGCGATGCCATAGCCAACCCTTGTCGGACTTTGCCACTAAACAAGTCTCAGGCGTTACTTTACTTGTTGTGAAATCAACAAGATAAAGTTTGCCCTTCAAGCGACCCGTAAAGGCAACTGAGGAGTCCTCCCTTCTAAGGATCTTCACATCCACATCAGAGAATAAACAATTATAACCCATTCCACAAAGTTGTGAAACGGACAACAAATTATAGCTTAAAGAATCTACCAATAAAACATTTGAAAGTGATTGTTGGTCAGAGATAGGAATTTTACCAATACCAATCACCTTACTCTTGCCACTATCTCCAAACATAATTTCTTGTGCTTCTTGAGTTAGTTGCAATGAATGAAACATGTCTTCCTCCCCGGTCATGTGATTTGTACATCCACTGTCAAGCACCCAACTTGACCCACCAGAGGAGTAGACCTGCAAAACAAGTTTAGGCTATGCTTTTAGGTACCCAAATTGAATTGGGTCCTACAGTGTTAGTTATAGCCTTGGGTACCCACACACTTTTTTTCATGACTTTTCTTTTAGTGTAGGCACCCACATATTTGACAACCAATTTTCCTAAATCCCAAGTCAACATATAATCACAAAGATAAGAGTGAGAAATGGGAGCTTTAGATTGTTGTCCCCTTGAGGATCCCACTTCCTTCATCTTACTCTTTGTGGAACTCAAGTTTACCTTTACTTGAGGTGACTTGTCATTTGAGGAGTGAATCCTCCCCAAGGCATCATATAGGGTGGTTCCCTCTATGAACTTGGGGGATCTCCACCCCTTATGCACTGTGCTAGGGTTTTCCTTGGATGAGTTGAACCCAAGCCCCCTTCTTCCATTGTTGGGCTTTAGGGACTTGTACTTGGGTTCAACTTTCTTTAACCCATCATTGCTAGAGCATCTTTTCAAAATTCCTTTGACCTTCACCTGTGGGCTATTCTTCCTTGCATGGTTAGTTAGACAACAAGAAGCATGATATTTGGCACAATGTTTGCAAAAATTATCATTTAAGGAGCTAGACTTAGATTCAATCACTAAAGATGAGGCATTGATGTTCTTGCAATTTTCAAGTTGCACTTGAAGTTCTTGATTTTGAACATTCAAGCTTAACATGCTTGCTTCAAGTGCATTCTTTTCATTTGCAAGATTAGCTATAGAGGTTTTCATATTAATTACTTCTTTATCTTTATTCTCTATAGTTATCTTGACTAAAGATACTTCCTTAGTCAAGACATCTAGCATTTCATCTTTATTGTGAATCAATTCTTGAAGCTCTAGGTTTCTTTCCTTTTCAAGGATAAGCAAGTCTTCTTGAGCATCAAGAGTTGCTTTTCTTTTATCTAGCTTCTCCATTAATTTGGTGATAACATTGTATCCATTCAAGCCAAATTCTTTAATCATTTTATTTTTCATGGCAATTTGTTCGTCATCATCATCATTTGGAAAATCATTACTAAATAAGGTTACCTTATCTCCCTTTGCCATGAGGCAAGTTGGAGTGTAGGAGTCGTCTTGTAGGTTGGTGAAGAGTTGCGAGCTTGATGTAGATTGGATGGCCACGTTTGCCACCACTTCCTCTTCCTCAGAGCTAGAACTCTCTTCATCGGAGTTCCATTCTTCACCAATATGGGCTTGACCATATTTCTTCTTCTTGAAGTATCCCTTGGTCTTGCCTCCATTTTTAAACTTGTCCTTCTTGTATTCCTTCTTGGCTTCTTGTTCCTTCTTGTTAGGACAATCTGCTATGAAATGACTGGTTTGGCCACATTCATAGCATGCCCTCTTCTTTCCTTTCCTTTGGAACTTGTCATTCTTCCTTACAAATTTCTTGAATGTTTTGATGAACATAGCTGTGTCTTCATCACTTGAGCTATCTTCATCACTTGAGGTCTCGACCACTTTCTTTGCTTTGTGGTCTTTGTTCTTCTTGGGGTTGTCTTGTTCATTGGAGATCAAGGCATGAGAGTCTCTTGTCTTGATAGGAGCTTCTTCGGACTCGTGTTGTTGAATTTTTGCAAATAATTGATGAGGCGTCATATCCTCATAGTCATCACGATCCCTTATCATCCTTGCAAGACTCTTATCCTTTTCTTTATATGCTCTCATGAATAATCTAGTGACCTTGGAGTCACTCCAATCTTCACTCCCAAGTACTCTTATTTCGTTGACTAACACCATCAACCGATCAAAGAGTGATTGAAGCGACTCACCCTTTGTCCAATCATATCTTGCAAGCTCACTTTCCAAAGCTTCAACTCTATGTCTCTTAACTTTGGGATCTCCTTCATGTGACATTTTAAGAATATTCCAAATGTCATGGGTGTCTTCTCTTCCTTGAACTTTCCGGTATTCTTCCGGACAAAGACTTCATTTAATTATGCTCACTGCTTGAGCATTGCGATGAACCTCTTGCATCATTTCCGGAGTCATCTCTTCTCCTTGGGCGGGCTTATACATACCTACATTAACAATCTCCCAAAGACTAGGATGCACACCGATTAAATGCGACTTCATCTTGTCGGCCCACTCGTCATAGTTCAACTTGAAAGGGAATTAGGCTCACACCTATTTCCTAATTGATTTTGGTGGTTGAATTGCCCAACACAAATAATTGGACTAACTAGTTTGCTCTAGTGTATAAGTTATTGAAAGTTCCCTATGCCCGGAAACAGGATCTGGATGTCGCCTAGAGGGGGGGTGAATAGGCGAATAATAATTAATCACTTTATAACTGGAAATTCTTACTCTACTCGAAGACTGGATCGCAGTGGAATGAAAGATCCTTCGAGTAGGTTGCAACAGAATTGAAGTTCCTGTCTTAAAATACCCTGCACTTCAAAGACAGCTTATACCACATATAAATATTGAAGTGCAAGTATAAACAACAAATAAGACAGAGAAACCGCACACAACACAGAGCAGAGCACACAGACACAGGGATTTATCCCGAGGTTCGGCCAAGCCTGAAATGCTTGCCTAGTCCTCGTTGGAGTTAGCCACACCTGGGCTTGGAGTCTATTTCAACTCCTTCCTCCGTTTGCTCAGATCTGTCAGTATGACAGATAGAGCCTTCCACTATGTTGAGTTGGGTTACAACAAAATCGCGGCTGCTTACAATCTTCTTGACAGCACTCCGGCAAAGTAACAATGCGCTCAAGACTTTGCTCTAGCTCTTTGCAGCACCTCTCCACTCTCTAAAGGCTTATAACTTTGCCTTCACACAAACTAGAGAGATTTACACAAGAGGGAGAGAGAGAATTGATCCGAGTGATGTATACAATTGTTGGCTGCACTTGTGTTGTTGTTTGAGGCGCCTAGGGGTCCCTTTTATAGCCCCAAATGGCCTAGGAGCCGTTAGAGCTTCATTTGGAAGCTCCCAGCCTTCCCTGGTTGCGGGTGCACCGGACTGTCCGGTGGCGCACCGGACAGTGAACAGTAATGGATCTGATTGACAGTTTCCTTCTCTGGAACAGCTAGCCGTTGGTGCACCGGACAGGTTACTATTCACTGTCCTGTGCACCGGACATGTCACTATTCACTGTCCTGTGCACCAGACACAGCTACTATTCATTGTCCTGTGCACCGGACGCTACGACTATTCACTGTCCTGTGCACCAGACACAGTTACTATTCACTGTCCTGTGCACCGGACAGAGTTACTATTCACTGTCCTGTGCATCGGACAACTACTATTCACTGTCCTGTGCACCAGCCAACAGCACACTAAGTGCTTTTTCCTCCGTTCTTTCTCCATTTGACTTCAACTTTTGGGAGGATTTTCCTGAGACTTAAACAAACACATTTAGAGTATAATCCAATTGATTTAGTCCTAGAAACTTACATCTTTCTTGTTCTTCTCCTAGCTTTTCTGTTTCTCCTCCAGCAGAGCTCAGAATGGTACTTTCTCTACAGAAAGAGTTAGAGAGCAAACCAAAGCACCAAACTTGTAGTAAGAGGTGTATGCAAAATGGTTGAACACTCAAACCTTACATACTTAACCTTTTTCATCGTTTTACCCAATTTGGCTTGTTTGAGGTCGATGTTGGACTCTAAACCATCAAGTCAACTTGACTTGATCTAGATTGACATATCTGAGCCCCAACCCCCGTTCACTTCTCGAGCTTGATCTTGAGCCTTATGACTTACACCACATAATTGTAGATGTTACCTCATTGGTTGTAAGTCATGTTCTTATGTAGTGATCCTTGATGCACCATAACTCTTCTTAACTCGATCAACCTTGACTTTGCAAGTCTTCTTCTTCACCCCTGGCTTTGGGTTCCTGGTCTCCTTGACCTTCTCCCGTGCACTCGGTACCTCGAACCTCTTCTTGCCTCCATCCTTGGCTTGATCGATTGTCTCTGAGTTACGCACACCGAGTCTCACTTAAGCAATGTCCATCTTACTCGTGATGTCCATTATCTATAGATAATCCAGTCTTTGGACCATCACACTTGTTCACTTGTGTTGAACCCTGTTAGCTTTGCATTAAGCACCTGTTCAACACTTAGCACACTTGTTAGTCCTTTAATTGGGTTGTCATCCAAACCACCAAAACCCAGAAGAGAGCTTTCAGTTATACAAGTGCCAAAGGTTCACACTTAGCAAATAAAAAGACCAAGTATTAGGTTCAACAAAAGAGCAAAGGGAAAACCGAAGGCACCTCTGGTCTAGTGCACCGGACTGTCCGGTGTGGCACCGGACAGTGTCCAGTGCACCAGAGGACTCCCACTCAAACTCGTCACCTTCGGGAAAATCCAGAGGCGCTCCGCTATAATTCACCGGACTGTCCGGTGTACACCGGACAGTGTCCGGTGCTCCAAGGAACTGCGCCTCAGGAACTCGCCAGCTTCGGGAATTCACAACGGCTAGTCCGCTATAATTCACCGGACATGTCCGGTGTGCCATCGAAGCAACGGATACTTCGGCGCCAACGGCTACCTGCAGCGCATTGAATGCACGCCAGCGCGCGCAGAAGTCAGGCACGCCCATGCTGGCGCACCGGACACTCTACAGTACATGTCCGGAGCGCCACCGGACATCCAGGCGGGCCCAAAAGACAGAGCTCCAACGGTCGAATCCCAACGGCTTTGGTGACATGGCTGGCGCACCGGACATGTCCGGTGTGCACCGGACTGTCTGGTGCACCATACGACAGTCAGCCCCACCAAACGGCTAGTTTGGTGGCTGGGGCTATAAATACCCCAACCACCCACCATTCATTGCATCCAAGTTTTCACACTTCCAACCACTTACAAGAGCTAGGCATTCAATTCTAGACACACTCAAGAGATCAAATCCTCTCCCAAATTCCACACAAAGCTTTAGTGACTAGTGAGAGAGATTTGCTTGTGTTCTTTCGAGCTCTTGCACTTGGATTGCTTTCTTCTTTCTTGATTCTTTCTTGCGATCAAACTCACTTGTAATTGAGGCAAGAGACACCAATCTTGTGGTGATCCTTGTAGGAACTTTGTGTTCCAAGTGATTGAGAAGAGAAAGCTCACTCGGTCCGAGGGACCGTTTGAGAGAGGGAAAGGGTTGAAAGAGACCCGGTCTTTGTGACCACCTCAACGGGGAGTAGGTTTGCGAGAACCGAACCTCGGTAAAACAAATCCGCGTGTCACACCTCTTATTTGCTTGCGATTTGTTTTGCACCCTCTCTCGCGGACTCAATTATATTTCTAACGCTAACTTGGCTTGTAGTTGTGATTATTTTTGAGAATTTCAGTTTCACCCTATTCACCCCCCCTCTAGGCGACTATCAATTGGTATCAGAGCCTGGTGCTTCATTAGAGCCTAACCGCTCGAAGTGATGTCGGGAGATCACGCCAAGAAGGAGATGGAGACCGGCGAAAAACCCTCTACAAGCAACGAGAAAGCTCTATCGGGAGAGTCCCACAACAAGGAGAAGCGGAAGGAGAAGAAGAAGGAAAAGAAGACTTCTTCCCACAAGTCGCATCGGAGTGGCGACAAAATTAAGAAGATGAGGAAGGTGGTCTACTACGAGACCGACACCTCATCACCTTCTACCTCCGGCTCCGACGCGCCCTCCATAACTTCGAAGCGCCATGAGCGTAAGAAGTTTAGTAAGATCCCCTTACATTATCCTCGTACCTCTAGACATACTCCATTACTTTTCGTTCCATTAGGCAAACCGCCAACCTTTGACGGTGAAGATTATGCTAGGTGGAGTGATTTAATGAAATTTCATCTAACCTCACTCCACAAAAGTATATGGAATATTGTTGAGTTTGGTATACAGGTACCATCCGTAGGGGATGAAGACTATGACTCGGACGAGGTGGCCCAAATCCATCACTTTAACTCCCAAGCCACTACTATACTCCTCGCCTCTCTAAGTTGAGAGGAGTATAATAAGGTGCAAGGGTTAAAAAGTGCGAAGGAAATTTGGGACGTACTCAAGACCGCGCACGAGGGAGACGAGGTGACAAAGATCACCAAGCGGGAAACGATCGAGGGGGAGCTCGGTCGCTTCATGCTTCACCAAGGGGAGGATCCACAAGCTATGTACAACCGCTTGAAGACCTTGGTGAACCAAGTGCGCAACCTCGGGAGCGAAAAATGGGATGACCATGAGATGGTCAAGGTTATTCTTAGATCCCTCGTATTTCTTAACCCTACACAAGTTCAATTAATTTGAGGTGATCCTAGATATAAGCTAATGTCTCCCGAGGAAGTCATAGGAAAATTTGTGAGCTTTGAGCTAATGATTAAAGGCTCAAAGAAAATCATCGAGCAAGGCACCTCCTCCACACCCGAAGCACAACCGGTCGCATTCAAGGCGACGGAGGAGAAGGAGGAGTCTACATCAAGTAGACAACCAATCGACACCTCCAAGCTCGACAATGAGGAAATGGCGCTTGTCATCAAGAGCTTCCGCCAAATCCTCAAACAAAGGAGGGGGAAGGACTACAAACCCCGCTCCAAGAAAGTGTGTTACAAATGTGGTAAGCCCGGTCATTTTATTGCAAAATGTCCTATATCTAGTGACAGTGACAGGGGCGACGACAAGAAGGGGAGAAGAAAGGAGAAGAAGAAATACTACAAGAAGAGGGGCGGCGATGCCCATGTTTGTCGGGAGTGGGACTCCGACGAAAGCTCTAGCGACTCCTCCGACGATGAGGACGCTGCCAACATCGCCATCACCAAGGGACTTCTCTTCCCCAACGTCGGCCACAAGTGTCTCATGGCAAAGGACGGCAAAAAGAAGAAGGTTAAATCTAAATCCTCCACTAGATATGAGTCTTCTAGTGATGAAAATGCTAGTGATGAGGAAGATAACTTACACACTCTTTTTGCCAACCTCAACATGCAACAAAAAGAAAAACTTAATGAATTGATTAGTGCTATTCATGAGAAGGATGATCTCTTGGACACCCAAGAGGACTTCCTTATTAAAGAAAATAAGAAGCATGTTAAGGTCAAAAATGCTTACGCTCTAGAAGTAGAAAAATGTGAAAAACTTTCTAGTGAGCTAAGTTCTTGCCATGAAACTATTGACAACCTTAGAAATGAAAATGCTAATTTGTTAGCTAAGGTTGATTCTCATGTTTGTAATGTTTCAATTCCCAATCTTAGAAATGATAATGATGATTTACTTGCTAAAATTGAAGAATTGAACATTACCATTGCTAGCCTTAAAGTTGAAAATGAGAAATTGCTTACTAAGGCTAAAGATTTTGATGTTTGCAATGTTACTATTTCTAACCTTAGAAGTGAAAATGACATATTACATGCTAAGATTATAGAATTAAAATCTTGCAAACCCTCTACATCTATCGTTGAGCATGTATCTATTTGTACTAGATGTAGAGATGTTGATATTAATGCTATTCATGATCACATGTCTTTAATTAAACAACAAAATGATCATATAGCAAAATTAGATGCTAAAATTGCCGAGCATAACTTAGAGAATGAAAATTTTAAATTTGCTCGTAGCATGCTTTATAATGGGAGACGCCCTGGCATCAAGGATGGCATTGGCTTCCAAAGGGGAGACAATGTCAAACTTAATGCCCCTCCTAAAAGATTGTCTAATTTTGTAAAGGGCAAGTCTCCCATGCCTCAGGATAACGAGGGTTACATTTTGTACCCTGCCGGTTATCCCGAGAGCAAAATTAGGAGGATTCACTCTAGGAAGTCTCACTCTGGCCCTAACCATGCTTTCATGTATAAGGGTGAGACATCTAGTTCTAGGCAACCAACCCGTGCTAAGTTGCCTAAGAAGAGAATTCCTAATGCATCAAATGATCATGACATTTCATTCAAAACTTTTGATGCATCATATGTTTTAACTAACAAATCCGGCAAGGTAGTTGCCAAGTTTGTTGGGGGCAAGCACAAGGGGTCAAAGACTTGTGTTTGGGTACCCAAAGTTCTTGTTTCTAATGCCAAAGGACCCAAAACCGTTTGGGTACCTAAAGTCAAGAACTAAACTTGTTTTGTAGGTGTATGCATCCGGGGGCTCAAGTTGGATACTCGACAGCGGGTGCACAAACCACATGACAGGGGAGAAAAGGATGTTCTCCTCATATGAGAAAAACCAAGATCCCCAACGAGCTATCACATTCGGGGATGAAAATCAAGGTTTGGTCAAAGGATTGGGTAAAAGTGCTATATCTCCTGACCATTCTATTTCCAATGTTTTTCTTGTAGATTCATTAGATTACAATTTGCTTTCTGTATCTCAATTATGCAAAATGGGCTACAACTGTCTATTCACTGATATAGGTGTCACTGTCTTTAGGAGAAGTGATGATTCAATAGCATTTAAGGGAGTGTTGGAGGGTCAGCTATACTTGGTAGATTTTGATAGAGCTGAACTCGACACCTGCTTAATTGCTAAGACTAACATGGGTTGGCTCTGGCACCGCCGACTAGCCCATGTTGGGATGAAGAATCTTCATAAGCTTCTAAAGGGAGAGCACATTTTAGAACTAACCAATGTTCATTTTGAGAAAGATAGGGTTTGTAGCGCATGCCAAGCAGGAAAGCAAGTTGGTGCCCATCATCCACACAAGAACATCATGACGACCGACAGGCCGCTTGAGCTACTCCACATGGATCTATTCGGCCCGATTGCTTACATAAGCATCGGCGGGAGTAAGTATTGTCTTGTAATAGTGGATGATTATTCTCGCTTCACTTGAGTGTTCTTTTTGCAGGAAAAATCTCAAACCCAAGAGACCTTAAAGGGATTCTTGAGACAGGCTCAAAATGAGTTCGGCTTAAGGATCAAAAAAATTAGAAGCGACAACGGGACGGAGTTCAAGAACTCTCAAATTGAAGGCTTTCTTGAGGAGGAGGGCATCAAGCATGAGTTCTCTTTTCCCTACACCCCACAACAAAATGGTGTAGTGGAGAGGAAGAATAGAACTCTATTGGACATGGCGAGAACCATGCTTGATGAGTACAAGACTTCGGATCGGTTTTGGGCCGAGGCGATCAACACCGCCTGCTACGCCATCAACCGGTTGTATCTACACCGAATCCTCAAGAAGACATCCTATGAACTCCTAACCGGTAAAAAGCCCAATATTTCATATTTTAGAGTCTTTGGTAGCAAATGCTTTATACTTGTTAAAAGAGGTAGAAAATCTAAATTTGCTCCTAAGACTGTAGAAGGCTTTTTACTAGGATATGATTCAAACACAAGGGCATATAAAGTCTTTAACAAGTTCTCGGGACTAGTTGAAGTTTCTTGTGACGTTGTGTTTGATGAATCTAACGGCTCTCAAGTAGAGCAAGTTGATCTTGATGAGATAGGTATTGAAGAGGCTCCGTGCATCGCGCTAAGGAACATGTCCATTGGGGATGTGTGTCCTAAGGAATCCGAAGAGCCTCCAAATGCACAAGATCAACCATCCTCCTCCACGCAAGCATCTCCACCGACTCAAAATGAGGACGAGGCTCAGGTTGATGAACAAGATGATCAAGAAGAAGAGCCACCTCAAGATGATGGCAATGATCAAGGGGGAGATGCAAATAATCAAGACAAGGAGGATGAAGGAAAAAGGCCGCCACACTCAAGAGTCCACCAAGCAATCCAACGAGATCACCCCGTCGACACCATCCTCGGCGACATTCATAAGGGGGTAACCACTAGATCTCGTGTTGCACATTTTTGTGAGCATTACTCTTTTGTTTCCTCTATTGAGCCACACAGGGTAGAGGAAGCACTTCAAGATTCGGATTGGGTGGTGGCGATGCAAGAGGAGCTCAACAACTTCACTAGGAATGAGGTATGGCATTTAGTTCCACGTCCTAATCAAAATGTTGTAGGAATGGGTCTTCCGCAACAAGCAAGATGAGCATGGTGTGGTGACAAGGAACAAAGCTCGACTTATGGCCAAGGGATACTCCCAAGTCGAAGGTTTGGATTTCGGTGAAACCTATGCACCCGTAGCTAGGCTTGAGTCAATTCGTATATTATTGGCCTATGCTACTTACCATGGCTTTAAGCTTTATCAAATGGACGTGAAAAGTGCCTTCCTCAATGGACCAATCAAGGAAGAGGTCTATGTTGAGCAACCTCCCGGCTTTGAAGATAGTGAGTACCCTAACCATGTCTATAAACTCTCTAAGGCGCTTTATGGGCTCAAGCAAGCTCCAAGAGCATGGTATGAATGCCTTAGGGATTTTCTTATCACTAATGGGTTCAAAGTCGAAAAGGCCGATCCTACACTCTTCACTAAAACTCTTGAAAATGACTTGTTTGTATGCCAAATTTATGTTGATGATATTATATTTGGGTCTACTAACGAGTCTACATGTGAGGAATTTAGTAGGATCATGACACAGAAATTCGAGATGTCTATGATGGGGGAGTTGAAGTATTTCTTAGGATTTCAAGTGAAGCAACTCCAAGAAGTCACCTTCCTAAGCCAAACAAAGTATACTCAAGATATTCTAAGCAAGTTTGGGATGAAGGATGCCAAACCCATCAAGACACCCATGGGAACCAATGGGCATCTCGACCTCGACGAGGGAGGTAAATCCGTCGATCAAAAGGTATACCGGTCGATGATAGGTTCTTTGCTATATTTATGTGCATCTCGACCGGATATTATGCTTTCCGTATGCATGTGTGCAAGATTCCAAGCCGACCCTAAGGAAGCTCACCTTAAGGCCGTAAAACGAATCTTGAGATATTTAGTTTATACTCCTAAGTTTGGGCTTTGGTATCCTAGGGGATACACATTTGATTTGATTGGTTATTCGGATGCCGATTGGGCGGGGTGTAAAATTAATAGAAAGAGCACATCGGGGACTTGCCAGTTCTTGGGAAGATCCTTGGTGTCTTGGGCTTAAAAGAAGCAAAATTCTGTTGCTCTTTCTACCGCCGAAGCCGAGTACATTGCCGCAGGACATTGTTGCGCGCAACTACTTTGGATGAGGCAAACCCTTAGGGACTATGGTTACAAATTAACCAAAGTTCCTCTTCTATGTGATAATGAGAGTGCAATCAAGATGGCGGATAATCCCGTCGAGCATAGCCGCACTAAACACATAGTCATTCGGTATCATTTTCTTAGGGATCACCAACAAAAGGGAGATATCGAGATTTCATACATTAATACTAAAGATCAATTAGCCGATATCTTTACCAAGCCTCTTGATGAACAAACTTTTAACAAACTTAGGCATGAGCTAAATATTCTTGATTCTAGGAACTTCTTTTGTTGATTTGCACACATAGCTCTTCTATATACCTTTGATCATGTCTCTTTCATATGCTATGACTAATGTGTTTTCAAGTCTATTTCAAACCAAGTCATAGGTGTATTGAAAGGGAATTGGAGTCTTCGGCAAAGACAAAGGCTTCCACTCCGTAACTCATCCTTCGCCGTCGCTCCGCGCACCTCTCCATCTTTTGGGGGAGAGTCAAAAGCAAAAGGACTCCATCTTTGGTATAATCTTCACTCATTTATTTATGTCCAAAGGGGGAGAAAGTTCTAATAAGGACTCTAATGACTCCGTTTTTGGCGATTCATGCCAAAGGGGGAGAGAGTAATAGCCCAAAGCAAAAGGACCGCACCACCACCTAATTTTAAAAAGAGTTTTTCAATTGGTATGATTCACAATTGATAAATTTCAAAATTGATATCTTATTGTGTTCAAAAGGGGGAGAAAGTAGCATTTCAAAATTGATATATCAAAACCCTCTTGAACTCTAAGAGGAGAATCTTATCTAGGGGGAGTTTTGTTTAGTCAAAGGAAAAGCATTTGAAACAGGGGGAGAAAATTTCAAATCTTGAAAATGCTTTGCAAAATCTTATTCATTTACCTTTGACTATTTACAAAAGAATTTGCAAAAACAAAACATGTGGTGCAAGCGTGGTCCAAAATGTTAAAAACAAAGAAACAATCCATGCATATCTTATGAGTAATTTTATTGGCTCAATTCCAAGCAATCTTTGCACTTACATTATGCAAACTAGTTCAATTATGCATTTCTATACTTGCTTTGGTTTGGTGTTGGCATCAATCACCAAAAAGGGGGAGATTGAAAGGGAATTAGGCTCACACCTATTTCCTAATTAATTTTGGTGGTTGAATTGCCCAACACAAATAATTGGACTAACTAGTTTGCTCTAGTGTATAAGTTATACAGGTGCCAAAGGTTCACACTTAGCCAATAAAAAGACCAAGTATAAGGTTCAACAAAAGAGCAAAGGGAAAACCGAAGGCACCTCTGGTCTAGCGCACCGGACTGTCCGGTGTGGCACCGGACAGTGTCCGGTGCACCAGAGGACTCCCACTCAAACTCGTCACCTTCGGGAAAATCCAGAGGCACTCCACTATAATTCACCGGACTGTCCGGTGTACACCGGACAGTGTCCGGTGCTCCAAGGAACTGCGCCTCAGGAACTCGCCAGCTTCGGGAATTCGCAACGGCTAGTCCGCTATAATTCACCGGACATGTCCAGTGTACACCGGACTGTCCGGTGTGCCATCGAAGCAACAGATACTTCGGCGCCAACGGCTACCTGCAGCGCATTGAATGCACGCCAGCGCGCGCAGAAGTCAGGCACGCCCATGCTGGCGCACCGGACACTCTACAGTACATGTCCGGTGCGCCACCGGACATCCAGGCGGGCCCAGAAGACAGAGCTCCAACGGTCGAATCCCAACGGCTTTGGTGACGTGGCTGGCGCACCGGACATGTCCGGTGTGCACCGGACTGTCTGGTGCACCATACGCCAGTCAGCCCCACCAAACGGCTAGTTTGGTGGTTGGGGCTATAAATACCCCAACCACCCACCATTCATTGCATCCAAGTTTTAAAACTTCCAACAACTTACAAGAGCTAGGCATTCAATTCTAGACACACTCAAGAGATCAAATCCTCTCCCAAATTCCACACAAAGCTTTAGTGACTAGTGAGAGAGATTTGCTTGTGTTCTTTCGAGCTCTTGCGCTTGGATTGCTTTCTTCTTTCTTGATTCTTTCTTGCGATCAAACTCACTTGTAATTGAGGCAAGAGACACCAATCTTGTGGTGCTCCTTGTAGGAACTTTGTGTTCCAAGTGATTGAGAAGAGAAAGCTCACTCGGTCCGAGGGACCGTTTGAGAGAGGGAAAGGGTTGAAAGAGACCCGGTCTTTGTGACCACCTCAACGGGGAGTAGGTTTGCGAGAACCGAACCTCGGTAAAACAAATCCGCGTGTCACACCTCTTATTTGCTTGCGATTTGTTTTGCACCCTCTCTCGCGGACTCAATTATATTTCTAACGCTAACTTGGCTTGTAGTTGTGATTATTTTTGAGAATTTCAGTTTTGCCCTATTCACCCCCCCCCCTCTAGGCGACTATCACAACTCACTAAGAGTTGGTAACTTTCCAAGTGGGGCGGAAGAGAAGTTGGGAATATAATTTCTAGAGTAATCAAATTGAACTTTACTAAATCTGTTACCTTTGCTTTTGGTAGATGATCCTTCGGTGTTGAGACTTACCTTGCTCAATACCTTCGACACCAAAAGATCCACTAGATCGTCATTGTAATCAAATGTTCCCTTACCTTTATCTTCTTCGGCCTTTCTTCTTGATTCTTCTTCTTCGGCCTTTTTCTTAGCATCTTCCTCTTTCATTTTGAGGAACATTTTCTCGGCAATCTTCATGGCGAGGTCGAGGACCTTGGGGTCCACTTCTTCACCGGAAGATGTGATGGGGATTTCCTCGAGGAGAGGATCCACATGGTCCCATTGAGTAGACATGATCGTTTCCTCACGCGGTTAAGCGTAAAACGAGGTACGAAGCTCTGATACTAATTGAAAGTAGCCTAGAGGAGGGGTGAATAGGCTACACCTGAAAATTTTCACTAAAAACTTCGAGATAGGTTAAATTAAAGTTGCACTGGTGCAAACCAGTTCAGTTGATTTTAATTACAACTGAACAAGTTTGAACCTGCTCAACTTAAATTAGATAATCTGTTAAACAAATACGAAGTAGTGAAGAATATAGCTAAAGACTTGCCCTACACAAAATCTACTCGAATGGATAATATGAACCAACCAACGAATTTAAAGCGCTTAACAAGAACACACAAGAACACGCAATATAACCCGAGGTTCGGCAACCACCACAAAGGTGTCCTACTCCACGTTGAGAAGCCCACAACGGGCCGGGTCTTTTCTAACCCTAATCCTCCACAAGCCGACCACAAAGGTCAAGGCAATCTCTTCTCAAATAAGCTCAAAGAGCGGGTGATACAAACTTCTTGGGGTCATCCACAAATTTGGAGACTCCCAAGCAACCTCTAACCGTCAAGGAACACGAGGTTCCAAGAGTAACAAATCCGCACAAGGTAAAGTTTGCAACAAGCTCAAGAACAAAGAGAATGGGAGAATCGAGATGAAATTGACAGCGTGTTCGATCGAGTTCACCTCACACCAAGGGTCCTTCAAATGATTGAAGGAGATGCGATTGCGGGTGTGGAAGGTGAAATGAACGCGCTTGTTGGAAGTTTGGTCAGCCAAGATTTCGTGGGAGAGGTAGGAGTAAATGAGAGAGAGAGTGTGAGGGGGTATATAAAGGATCTCCCAAAAGCTGGCAGCCGTTTGGAGAAAAGGAGTAAAAACCGGTTGAACCGGTTTTCAGACCGGTTGAACCGGTTTCTACCAGGGGGATCCCGGTCCACTGACCTACTCAGCCGGAGACTCGACCGGTTTCAAAACCGGTTGAGTAAGGGAAAATTCCGGTTGAACCGGTTTTCAAAAAAGATCTGCAGCGACTTTTCTGACAGCTCTGACTGTCAGACAGGTCAGAGCAGAGATGGTAGAGGAACAGTCCCAAAACCGGTTGAACCGGTTTTAGGACCGGTTGAACCGGTTTTTAGGGCTGAAACCAAATTTTGAGTATTTTGAAGAGAACAAAAGTGGAGTCTTTGTGGGAAGTAAAATTTGTTTTTCTCAAGGGCATTCATGATCTGGAAAAATGTTCTCGAAGATGTTTTCAAAGGATTTTGAACTTGGCTCATTGGACAACTTACTTAACTGTCGCGGATCCCTCTTAATTGTATGGCGATTCCTATGACTCAAGAATTATAAATTTAGCACCGCCGTTGTTTCTAAGCACTTGGAGCACGCCATTTGATGTGGAATTTTAAATCCGTTGTGCTTTCTATTTTTATGCTCGTAAGATCTGTGCTTCTCCTGTCTGTAGAATTACTATGTACATGCTAGGAGCAAACTTGTTAGAGTCTCAGTTTGTTTTGTCATTTAATCACCAAAACCCTCAATTAGGGTTGATTGCACTTACAACGATCCACTCCCCCACTGATCTGTGTGCTACGGAATATTGGGGTCACTGTGTCCTCCTCGACGCGATCCACGGCTGGGCATGCCAATCCCGCCCACGGTGCGCCCAACCGATGGAAGGCAGCTCGATCCACTCCCCCCATAACTGATCTGCTCTCCATGGAAGGCTGGCGATTTTTTCGATGCGACATAACATTCCATCCATGCTCCGGCGCAAGGTTTCCATCGACAACATCATCGGACCGATAAAATGACAAGCGTGGGCGAGCAGATCAACCCCCATCCTTCTCGGCGCGGTCCCAGGAATACTACAGCCAGGTATGTCACCATGTCGGCCTACTGCATCTCATTGGTACAGTGTTGCGTGGATGTTTTCATGAGATTAATTCTAATAAGTATAATTGAAAGGGAAATAGGGTCAAACATTTTCCTAATATGATTTTGGTGGTTGAAATACCCAACACAAATAATTGGACTAACTAGTTTGCTCTAGATTATATATTCTACAGGTGGTTCAACACAAACCAATAGAAAGATTAAAGTTAGGGTTCAAAAAAAAGGAGCAAAAGAAACCGAAGAGAGCCCTGGTCTGGCGCACCGGACTGTCCGGTGCACCAGGGTGGATCGACTTCAAACTCTTCACCTTCGGGTTTCTCTAGGCGCACTCCGCTATAATTCACCAAACTGTCCGGTGTGCCACCGGACTATCCGGTGCACCAAGCGGAGCAACGGATATCAGCGCAACGGTCGACTGCACAGTGCCCTGACAGAGCTACAGTTCGCGATAGAAGTCAGAACAGCGCCAGAAGGCGCACCGGACAGTGAACAGTGCTTGTCCGGTGCGACACTGGACTGTCCGGTGCACCAAGATGTCAGAGCTCCAACGGTCGAAACCGTCAGAACCCTAACGGTTGGGTGACGTGGCTGGCGCACCGGACTATCCGGTGCGCCCATCGACAGCAGTCCTCTCCAACGGTTGTTTTGGTGGTTGGGGCTATAAATACCCCCAACCACCACCATTCAAGACATCCAATCATTCACTACTCCTCATTCAATACAAGAGCAATACACAACACTCCAAGGCACAAATCAAAGCCTCCGATCAAATCAAAGTCCACAATTCAACTCTAGTTTTTAGGTCTTGTGAGAAGATCGACTTGTGTTCTTTTATTGCTCTTGTTGCTTGGTTGGATTTCTTCTTTCTCTCATTCTTACTCTCAAAGCCTTGTAAGCAAAGCAAGAGACACCAATTGTGTGGTGGTCCTTGTGGGGTCTAAGTGACCCAGGAAATCAAGGAAGGAAGTTCACTCGGTCTAGGTGACCGTTTGAGAGAGGGAAAGGGTTGAAAGAGACCTGGTCTTTGTGACCACCTCAACGGGGAGTAGGTTTGCAAGAACCGAACCTCGGTAAAACAAATCACCGTGTCATCCGCTTCATTTGCTTGTGATTTGTTTTCGCGCTCTCTTTCGGTCTCGATTTTATTTCTAACGCTAACCTCAGCTTGTAGTTGTGCTTAAAGTTTATAAATTTTAGATTTGCCTATTCACCCCCCTCTAGGTGACTTTCAATTGGTATCAGAGCACGGTACTTCATTAGAGTCTAACCACTCGAAGTGATGTCGAGAGCATCCGCCAAGAGGGAGATGGAAACGAACACAAGCCGCAGGAAGGCTCCATCAAAGAAGTCCGGCGCCAAAGGAAGGGAGGAATCACCTCCCCGCGTCAAGTCGCATCGGAGTGGCGATAAGAAGATGAAGATTCTTCGTCGCCATCCACCTCCGGCTCCGATACTCCGTCCGTCACTTCTATGCACCATGAGCACTAGAAGTTTAGTAAGATCCCCTTACGCTACCCTCACATTTCTAAACGTACTCCATTACTTTCCGTCCCATTAGGCAAACCACCGGTTTTTTATGGTGAAGATTATTGTATGTGGAGTGATAAAATGAGGCATCATCTAACCTCACTCCATGCTAGAATTTGGGACATTATTGAGTTTGGAGTGCAGGTACCATCCGTAGGGGATGAAGGATATGATTCGGACGAAGTTGCCCAAATCTGGCACTTCAACTCCCAATCCACTAATATACTCCTCGCCTCTCTAAGTCGAGAGGAGTATAATAAGGTGCAAGGGTTGAAGAGTGCCAAAGAAATTTGGGACGTGCTCAAGACTGCACACGAAGGGGATGAGGTGACAAAAATCACCAAGCGGGAGACGATCGAGGAGGAGCTCGGTCGATTCGTCCTCAACCAAGGAGAGGAGCCACAAGCCATGTACAACTGGCTCAAGACCTTGGTGAATCAAGTGCGCAACCCCGGGAGCACAAAATGGGATGACCATGAAATGGTCAAGGTTATTCTAAGATCACTCGTTTTCTCAATCCTACATAAGTTCAATTAATTCGTGGTGATCTTAGATACAAGCTAATGTCTCCCGAGGAGGTTATAGGAAAGTTTGTGAGCTTTGAATTTATGATCAAAGGCTCCAAACAAATCATCGAGCGGGGCGCCACCTCCACACCCGAGGTGCAACCCGTCGCATTCAAAGCGACGGAGGAGAAGAAGGAAGAGTCTACATCAAGTAGGCTCCTCATCGACGCCCCCAAGCTTTCGCCAAATCCTCAAGCAAAGGAAGGGGAGAGACTACAAACCCCGTTCCAAGAAGGTTTGCTACAAATGTGGTAAGCCTGGTCGTTTTATTGCTAAATGTCCATTATCTAGTGATAGTGACAGGGGCGATGACAAGAAGGGAAAGAGGAAGGAAAAGAAGAGATATTACAAGAAGAAGGGCGGCGATGCCCACGTGTGTGGGGAATGGGATTCCGACGAAAGCACCACCGACTCCTCCTCCGACGAGGACGCCGCCAACATCACCATCACCAAAGGCCTCCTCTTCCCCAACGTCGGCCACAAGTGCCTCATGGCAAAGGACGGCTAAAAGAAGAAGGTAAAATCTAGAGCCTCCACTAAATATACAACATCTAATGATGAGGGTAGCTCTAGTGATGATGATGTTGGGGACTTGTTCTCAAATGCTATGAGTTAAGAACAAGGCAACACAAAATATTAAATGGTAACGTCCTTCGTCCTTCGAAGCACTATTTCCCTTAGGATATAACGATCTTCGGACGAAGGTCATGAAGGACGTACCTTCATCATCACAGTATACGTTAATGAAAGACAAAGCATATGAAACATGAAAGATAACATGAATAATCATACAACATCATTCATATATCTTCATTATATAATCTTGAATAGATAAAGATATTATTTGATTACATTTGTACCTTCGGCTTGACAGAAGGCAAAAATCCAAACGTGGCGCTCGAGCGAATATAAGATAGTGTGAACAGTACATGGGTACTGTTCATCTATTTATAGGCACAGGACACAACCTGTGAGAAATTACATTCATGCCCTTTACAAATTATTACAATCATAATACAAGTTATCATGGGCCGATTGGTCATTTCATCTTTAAGTCGGTGCATCTGGAAGTACACTATGAAGCTCTCTGATTGATAGCTTCGACTTTGTGTCGATCTCCCGAAGGTGTTTCTTCTTATGGGACCTTCGGCGACGAAGCAGACCTCCAACAGTAGCCCCTTCACGGTGCCAGATCGTTTTTCGTAACGAGCTCGACCTGTGAAAAATTCTCTCAGGCTTCGGAATGTCGAAGGTCCGAAAACACCTTCCTTGAGCTCATTGTCGAGAAACGATTTAAATATTCCGAGTCCCACCATACAACGGGTATGTGCGATCTGGTGATTCACCTTCTTGGGCACTATGGTCCACCGTTCAGTGGGTGCGGGCGACTGTTCAGCGGGTGCGAGCGGCTTGACGATTCACTTTCCCACTTGCAACACTATATAAACAGACAGGTAGGTGTGAAGTTACCATAGCATTTACTGCTATTGCACTGTTGTGCTACCGAAAAATTTGACCACAGCCAAAGCTTATTCACCGTACTCTCAATCGAAGCATTGTTTTTCTTTAGCTTCGTCACAAGAGGGAGCTTCGGCAAAGACAAAAAGTATTCAACTTCACCAAAACACAAGAAAATCATCATCAAATGGCCAGGGTGCGCTCGACAGCTAGGATAACCCGTGATGGAGAGGAGACCGAAGCTACTGAGACTGCCCCGATCTCTGAAGTTATGAGGCGGTCGGGATTGGTTGTGACGGAGGGTGCTTCTGACGAAGGTGCACCTGCTACTAAAACCGAGCAGGCAGATATTAAAGAGGGCGATACTGGTGAAGAAGAGATTGATTATAACACCGCTATGCCATCCAAGCCCAGCCATTTGGATTTTGGGAAGTCGACTGTGTCCGAAGCTGATATGCCCATGATGACGAAGCTAGGCTACTTTGGGAAAGCCGAGAATAAGTTGATTCGCTTTGGCGGGGAAGAGACCATCCCGAAACTAGAAAATGATGAAGTGGTAGTTTTTAAGAGCTTCTTCAAAGCAAGGTTGAGGTTTCCTCTGCATGGGATGATTGCAGATGTTTTAGAAAATTTTGAGATTTATCTTCATCAGCTGACTCCTAACGCTATCGTTAGGCTCAACGTCTTTATCTGGGCTCTTCGAAGCCAAGGAGTGGAGCCGCTCGCCGAAGCCTTCTGTCGGGTACACGAACTTCACTATCAAACAAAGGCCAGAGAAGATGGACTGCACGAGAACTTCGGCTGCTACAATTTTGATTACCGCAAAGACATGAAGACACTGGCGGTTAGCTACCGCACCAAGTGGCCGACCGGTTGGAAAACTGAATGGTTTTATGTTAAGATTGATGAGAAAAAGGAGAAGCTAGTTCAGAGACCGCTGGAACTAACCTTCGGGTTGACTAGGCCTCAGTGCAATATGACGCCGGGGACATCATGCCCAGATGCTGTGGGCGAATTTAGAGTTGTGTTTGAACATATTAGTACTAGAGATTTGGTTCAGGAGTACTTGGCCAATAGGGTATTCCCAACTTTAAAGGAATGGGGTATGCCGAAGCTCAAAGGAGAGAAGAAAAAGAATGAACTCGTTCGACTGCCCTATCATTTTAAGTTCAAGAAACACTTCAAAGAACCCTGCCAAGAATGGTTGGATACAATTGAGGTTATGTGCAATGAAGATCTTGGGCAATTATACGAAAAAGAAGATCAATTGATGACTGCAGCCTTCGGCGCCCGCCCAAAGCGAAGGTTGAATTGGGTAATGGATGCCCTGAATTTTGAATATCCTGACTATGAGCGATTGAATAAGGGCGCCGAAGGGCAAAAAAGAAAAAGAATTGTTAGCGTTCTAGGCACACAAGCTGCTAGAATGGTGAAATAAGATGAAGAAATTCTAAAGAGGAGAAAGTCGAGCCCTGAGCCGAAGGTAGTTGCTCCGAAGAAAAGGAAAGTTGCGGCTCTAAAGCAGAAAGTGACTGATATAGAGGAAGAGACTCCTTCAACACCTTCTGCTGCCGACGTGGGAGAAATCCTAAAGGTAATGACTGAATCCTAGCCTATCAAGCTAAGTCCACTAGGGCCACATCTGACGAAGCTTTTACAGAAGAAGAAGGAGCCCTCGGCAGCGAAGAAGTCTGCTGGGCCGAAAAAACAGAGGATTATTACTGTGACTGAAGCTATTGAAGAAACACCACCGCCGGCCTCGGCGTCAAAGACACCAGTTGTCGAGAGCGCTACAGCTACCGAAGCTGCCCTACCGAAGCTGCAACTGCCGAAGATACAAATCTAGAGAGCACATTTTCTGATATTGATAAAATGCTTCTGGATATGGCCGCGGAAGAAACTGCTACAGCCGCTGAAGAGACCCTGGCCACAGTGCCTGGAAAAGAGAAGGAGACGACCGAAGATACTTCAGAAGAAGAAAATTTCAACTTTCAAAACTTAATTGGACAAGAATTGTCAAAGGCTGAAAAAGAAGAGCTGAGGGACTATGCCATATCTTGCGGGTACCAGCCAGGGGCGCTGCTCTTCGGCGGTATTGATGATGAAAGCTTAGGCTGCCTCCGAGACCGAACTGGAGCGAAGGTTATTAGTACTCTATCAAAGAGTATTGGTTTCCCGAAGCTTGAGGCCGATATCAGCCGCTACCGACGACAGCATATCGTCGGTAGTTTATTCTATTCTAATTTCAAGGTAAAACTTTTCTTCGGCTTTTCATTGTTTTAACAACGAAGGTGTTTTCTGACAAAGGTTGTTTTTGCACAGAGTATGCTATTAAGTAAGGCTTTGAGGATGCAACATGACCTTAAAGATAAAAATCATGAGGTTATAATTGAAGGTTTAGAGAGCAAAGTAAAAGATCATGCAACTGCTCTTGAAAAGAAAGATTTTGAATTTCAAACAATGAAGGGTTTACTGGCAGAAGCTGAAGCCAAAATTGCAAGATTGAATAGTGAGCTCCTCTCAAAGTCAGAAAGCTTCGAACAAGAAAAGCAGAAGTTTGATATGAAGTTTGAAGCTGAAGTCAAAAAAGTTCAAATTTGTAGAAATCATTGAAAGAGCTTCAAGATAGATGTCTAGAGTTCGGCAACCGATGCGTGCATCGGCAAAAGCAAGTCTTCAACTCGGTTGGAGCCAGTTCTGAGAAATTCGATCCTTCGGTTGAAGACCTGCCAGGGACCTTCGAACATATTGAAGGCGAAGTTGATGCTCTTGACGAAGTTATAGCTGGACACAACGATTTCTGTGCCCTGCTAGTTTCTCGGGGCACAGCTATTGCCTTCATGAAGTCTGGTTGCACGCATGGGAAGATTGTTAATAGATCAAACTTCAGTTTATCACCAGCAGATTTAATTGATATCCCCAGCCTGGCTCGAAGCATAGGAAACAGATTTATAACGCAAATCTGGACTAGGGGTGGGCGAAGCTTAGCTGGTGACGAAGCTTGAAGTCACCTCAAGCTGGTAATAAAGTCATACCTGATACTTACCTTCTCTTGAAACTTGAGTTTACCTTATAATGCTTTGATATGTACAGGATGACGAAGTCGAGGAGCATTGAGCCGAAGCTTAGTAGACAATGATGAAGCCGAAAACCTAGCTGTGAAAAAACTCTAGAAAAACTCTTGTATTATCCTTTGTAAAGAATATTGTAATTTGAAAATTAGATACTATTCCGTAAATTTGTCCATACCTTGCAATATATTTTTACCTTTCTGTCAATGTATGAACTGCTTTGATGTGGACGAAACTCGTAGTTTTTGATCCGAAGGCGAAAAACACCTTCCCTTCTTTTCGTACACAACGAAGCATAAATCTGCTTCCGAAGCTGTATTCTTATAGCCAAAGCAACTGTCTGTGTTTGTATAATATGATGATGATGATCCTATGTATGTCTAGATGAATGTTTATAAATGCAATGCATGATGTAATGTATCGTGCCAATGAATGCCCAAACACACACATAAGAAGCTTCATCCATAACCTTCATTCCCTTAGGAATGACTGAAGTCTCTTTGCCGTTTATTTTCCGGCTGCACCGCTTATTTTTTGGTGTAAGTTCTGCATCCCCTTAGGAACGTCTTTTGAACTTCTTTGCCTTCTATTTCGGCGGTATTCGCGTTGACTTTTCGCGCTTCGCCTTATATTTCGGCGGTATTTGGCTCTGTATTCCCTTAGGAACGACTTTTGAGCAGAAAACTTATGCTGCGCTCCCTTAGGAACGACTTTTTGTAGCTTCGTCGTGCTCTGCATCCCCTTAGGGACAACTTTCGAGCTTCTCCCTGTTTTTTCCTTTTCCCTGCACTCGATGGTGCATGCTTAGATTTTACATTTACATATTTTGGGGGATTTTGTTCTTGTAGAGCTGAATAAGAAAGGAAAATTTACAAACTATGGCCCCATTAAATACCTTTCTCCCCCTTTGGAAAGGAAAAGGGTGCCATAGAAAAAATGAAAAAGATTACATCAGTTTATACATAATACCGTCGAAGCTCATCTACATTCCAATATATGGGAATGTCATTGCCATCCATATCCTTTAATCTGTAAGAACCAGGCCTTGACGAAGATACCACCAGAAAAGGTCATTCCCACTTCAGCTGTAGTTTGCCCACTGTGTCCGGATTAGCCACTCTCCGAAGCACCAAATGCCCTGGCTTGATATTTTTCAGCCGGACTTTTCTGTCGCGCCATTTTATTGTTTTGGTTTGATATTTATTGATATTTTCCACAGCCTGAAGTCTGGTCCCTTCTATAGTGTCTTTTGCCATGTGATAATCAGCTTCGTCTTCTATCGAACCTATTGTTCTTATTTACCCCGTTTTAGCTTCTTCTGGGGTTATAGCTTCGTCACCAAATAATAACTTGAATGGCGTAAAACCTGTTGATCTTGATATGGTTGTATTGTGGCTCCACACCACTTTAATCAACTCTTCTGGCCACTTTCCTCTTGGCTGATTAAAGATTAGCTTTATTATTCCTGTCATTATAATACCATTTGCTCTTTCGACAAGTCCATTTGACTCTGGATGTCTAACTGACGCAAAATGAATCTTCGTGCCGATTTGATCACAGAATTCCTTGAAAGCTTCGGCATCAAACTGTGTTTCGTTGTCCATAGTTATAGCCTTCGGTACGCCGAAGCGACAAACAATGTTTTGCCAGAAGAATTTCTGGACTGTGACCGAAGTTATTGTGGCCAAAGGCTTCGCTTCAATCCACTTGGAAAAGTATTCTACAGCCACCACAACATATTTTAAATTGCCTTGTGCTGGTGGAAGTGGCCCTAACAAATCCAAGCCCCATCTTTGCAATGGCCAGGTTGGCTGTATCAATTGGGTTAACGACGAAGGTTGTTTCTGGTCTCTTGCACATTTTTGACAATTTTCGCACTTTTGAACCAGGTATGTTGCATCCGAAGCTGCCTTCGGCCAATAAAATCCTTGTCTGAAGACCTTCCCCGGCAAAGGTCTAGACCCAATGTAAGATCCACATAAACCTGCATGTATTTCCTTCATCAGCTCTATACCTTCGGTTCTGGATAAACACTTGAGAAGTGGAGAGCAAACTCCATGTTTGTATAACTCCCCTTCTATTATCACATATGGTATTGTTCTTGCCTCCATTCTCTTATTATAAGCTTCGTCATCTGAAAGACAATTACCTTGGAGGAAAGATATAATCTCAGTCCTCCAATCTTCACTGTGGACAGGGGAAATTGTAAGTACTGCTCTTTCGAGGAGTTCAACCGAAGGTGCTCTAATTGTCTCAAAAAATACTTCTGAAGGTAGAGGAAGCCCCTGTGCCGCTGACTTGGCTAGCAGGTCAGCATGCTTATTTTTCCCTTCTTGGAATATTCTTAACAGAAAATCCTTCGAAAGAAGCTTCAAGCCTTCGAACTGTGTCTAGATATTTCTCAAACTTTGGATCTCTTGCCTTGCAACTCTTGTCAATATGACCAGAAATAACTTGAGAGTCTGTTTTAAGGACGGTCCTTCTTATTCCCATTGCCTTTAACTTTCGAAGCCCATAAGTAGAGCTTCGTATTCAGCAATATTATTTGTACAACTGAAGTCAAGCCTTGCCGCATAACATGTTCTGACATTGGAAGGTGCAACTAAGACAGCAGCCGCACCTGCACCGAAGGTTCCCCAGGAACTGTCGCAGAACACTATCCAAGCTTCGGCATCTTTATTTGTTTCTTCTTCCTGAGCCCCTGGTGTCCAGTCAGCAATGAAGTCTGCTAACGCCTGGGACTGAATTGAGGATCTATGCACATAGTCAATACTGAATTCGTTAAGCTTCGCAACCCACTTTCCAATCCTTCCAGTAGCTTCTCTGTTCCTCATAATATCATTCAGAGGCTGTGATGAAGGAACAATTATGTGGAATGCTTGAAAATAATGCCGAAGCTTCCTTGAGGCCATTAAGACATCATACAACACCTTCTCCAATTTTGTATAGTTTTTATTTGATAGACTTAGAACTTCGGAGATAAAGTATACTGGGGCTTGCTTTTTAATTTGTCCTTCAAGCTTCTCCTGTACAAGCGCCGCACTCACTGCAGAATGCGAAGCTGCCACATATAATAGTAATGGAGCCCATGGCGCAGGTGGAGTTAATGTTGTTAGATCAATCAGATATTGCTTCAGCTCTTCGAAAGCTTTCTGTTGAGCTGGGCCCCATTGAAAAACTTCGGCTGACTTTAGTATTTCAAAGAATGACAAGTTTCTTTCTGCTGATCTGGATATAAATCTATTCAATGAAGCCAGTCTTCCTATCAACCGTTGGGCCCCCTTCTTTGTGCTTGGCGGCTCCATTCGAAGGATAGTTTCGATCTTGCTTGGGTTAGCTTCAATCCCCTTCGTTGAAACTAGACAACCAAGGAACTTACCCTTCTTCACTCCAAAGACACATTTTTCAGGATTTAATTTCAGGCCAGCTTGCCTGAAATTAGCGAATGTTTCTTGCAGATCAGTGATATGATTTTCTTGCTTCGTGCTTTTTACTATGATATCATCAACATATGTTAGCACATTTTATGCCTATCTGAGAATGAAGGACCTTGGTTGTCATTCTGCTGAAGCTTCCTCCAGCATTCTTGAGCCCCTCAGGCATCCGAATATAACAATAGGTGCCACTGGGAGTTATGAAGCTGGTCTTCGGCTCATCCTCCTTCTTCATCCATATTTGATGATATCCTGAGTAGCAATCCAGCAGACTCATAAGTTCTAAAGAAGTTGTTGCATCTACAAGAGAGTCTATCCTTGGTAATGGAAATTCGTCCTTCGGACAGGCCTTGTTAAGATCCGTGAAATCGATACACATTCTCCATTTGCCATTGGCCTTCTTCACCATAACAGTATTGGCTAGCCACTCTGGATATTTTACCTCTCTGATAACACCAGCACCGAGAAGTCTTTTTACTTCATTCCGAGCACCTTCGGCTTTATCATCAGATATTTTCCGAAGCCTTTGCTTTCTTGGCCTGAAGGATGGGTCGACATTGAGTGAATGTTCAATGACATCTCTGTTGACACCACAGAGATCATTGGCCGACCAAGCAAAAATATCTTTGTTGTTGAACAAAAACCTCATCAAAGTTTTCTCCTGCTCTTCAGATAGCTGGGATCCCAGCAGTACCTTCTGCTCTGCTATGTCTTCACATAATAGCATAGGTTTGGCTGATCAGCCGAAGCAGCCTTCTCTCTTCTGTACTTGTATTGTTCACAAGCTTCGGCTCCATCTATATTGTGGATTGCTTTTGAGTCTGTCCAGTTTCCTTCGGCTTTTCTAGCAGCTTCCTGACTCCCATGAACAGCAATGGGCCCTTGTTCCGAAGGTATCTTCATGCATAAATATGTTGGATGAAGTATTGCTTCGAAAGCATTGAGGGTCCCACGACCAATGATTGCATTGTAAGGGTATTCCATATCAACAATGTCAAACACAACTTGTTCAGTCCTTGTGTTGTGGACAAAGTCGAAGGTCACTGCATCGTGATTTTACCGAGTGCTGCAATTTGCCTTCCTCCGAAGCCACAAAGAGGGTGTGTAGCATCATGAATCTTGTCTTCTGGCTCTTGCATCTGTCTGAAGGCCTTAGCAAATATGATATCCGATGCACTGCCTATATCAACCAGAACATTGTGGACCAGAAATCCCTTGATGACACAAGATATGACCATAGCATCATTATGAGGGTAATCCTTGAGCTGAAGGTCCTCCTGGGAGAAGGTGATTGGGATGTGGGACCATTTTGATTTGATGAAGGGTCCCTGCACCCCAACATGCTATACCCTTCTCTGAGCCTCCTTCTTCTGCTTCTTGTTGGCCGGTTCTGAGCATGAACCGCCTGTTATCGAGAGCACCAGCTTCGTAGCCGAAGCAACTTCAACTTGATTGTTGAACGAAGCCATCGGCTCAAAAGTGGAAGTGAGTTCACCGGAGGTGGGCGCCGATGTTGCAGACTTGTTCTCAAATGCTATGAGTTAAGAACAAGGCAACCCAAAATATTAAATGTTAACGTCCTTCGAAGCACTATTTCCCTTAGGATATAACGATCTTCGGACGAAGGTCATGAAGAACGTACCTTCATCATCAAAGTATACGTTAATGAAAGACAAAGCATATGAAACATGAAAGATAACATGAATAATCATATAACATCATTCATATATCTTCATTATATAATCTTGAATAGATAAAAATATTATTTGATTACATTTGTACCTTCGGCTTGACAGAAGGCAAAAATCCAAACGTGGCGCTCGAGCGAATATAAGATAGCGTGAACAGTACAGAGGTATTGTTCATCTATTTATAGGCACAGGACGCAGCCTGTGAGAAATTACATTCATGTCCTTTACAAATGATTACAATCATAATACAAGTTATCATGGGCCGATTGGTCATTTCATCTTTAAGTCGGTGCATCTGGAAGTACACTACGAAGCTCTCTGATTGATAGCTTCGGCTTTGTGTCAATCTCCCGAAGGCGTTTCTTCTTATGGGACCTTCAGCGACGAAGCATACCCTCAACAGATGAAGATAATTTGCTTGCTCTTTTTGCCAACTTAAACATGCAACAAAAGGAAAAATTAAATGAATTGATTAGTGCCATTCATGAGAAGGATGAACTCTTGGATAGCCAAGAGGAATTCCTTATTAAGGAAAACAAAAGGCATGTTAAAGTAAAAAAATGCATATGCACATGAAGTAGAAAAATGTGAAAAATTAACTAGTGAGCTTAGCAATTGCCAAGACACTATTTCCAACCTTAGAACTGAGAATGTTAGTTTAATTGCTAAGGTTGAAAAATCAAATGTCTGCCATGATTCAATTGACAATCTTAGAAATGAGAATTCTATTTTACTTGATAAGATTGACAAATTAAATGAATCAATTTATATCCTTAAAATTGAGAATGATAAATTAATTGCTAAGGCTAAAGGCTTAAATGTTTGCAATGATGTTGTTTCCAATCTTAGAAATGAGAATGCTATGTTACATGCTAAGATTGATGAATTAAATGTTTGCAAACCCTCTACATCCACCATTGATCATGTTTCTATTTGCATGAGATGTAGAGATATTAATGTTGATGCTATCCATGATCACATTGCTATGATTAAACAACAAAATGATCATATAGCTAAACTAGATGCTAAAATTGCCGAGCATGAACTAGAAAATGAAAAATTTAAATTTGCTCGTAGCATGCTTTATAATGGGAGACGTCCTGGTATTAAGGATGGCATTGGCTTCCAACTGGGAGACGATGTCAAGCTTAATGCCCCCAAAAGATTGTCTAATTTTGTCAAGGGCAAGGCTCCCATGCCCCAGGATAACGAGGGTTACATTTTATATCTTGCTGGTTATCCTGAGCATAAGATTAGGAGAATTCATGCTAGGAAACCTCATAATGTCTCACACCATGCTTTTATGTATAAAAATGAGGCTTCTAGCTCTAGGCAATCAACCCATGTTAAATTGCCTAAAAGAAATCTCCTGTTGCATCAAATGATCCTAATGTTTCCTTTAAGACTTTTGATGCTTCCTATGTTAACAAATCAGGCAAAGTAGTTGCCAAATATGTTGGGGGCAAACACAAGGGCTCCAAGACTTGTGTTTGGATACCCAAGGTGCTTGTTTCTAATGTGAAAGGACCTAAGACCGTTTGGGTACCTAAGAACAAGGCCTAAACTTGTGTTGTAGGTTTATGCATCCGGGGGCTCAAGTTGGATTATTGACAGCGGGTGCACAAACCACATGACAGGGGAGAAAAGTATGTTCTCCTCCTATGAGAAAAACCAAGATCCCCAAAGAGCTATCACATTCGGGGATGGAAATCAAGGTTTGGTCAAAGGACTTGGTAAAATTGCTATATCACCTGACCATTCTATTTCAAATGTTTTTCTTGTAGATTCTTTAGATTATAACTTACTTTCAGTTTCTCAATTATGCAGAATGGGCTACAATTGTCTTTTTACGGATATATGTGTTACTGTCTTTAGAAGAAGTGATGATTTAGTAGCATTTAAGGGAGTATTAGAGGGTCAGCTATACTTAGTTGATTTTAATAGAACTGAACTCGATACTTGCTTAATTGCTAAGACTAATATAGGTTGGCTCTGGCATCGCCGACTAGCCCATGTTGGAATGAAGAATCTTCACAAGCTTCTAAAGGGAGACACATTTTGGGACTAACCAATGTTCATTTTGAGAAAGACAGGGTTTGTAGCGCATGTCAAGCAGGGAAGCAAGTTGGTGTTCATCATCCACACAAGAACATCATGACGACTGACAGGCCGCTTGAGCTACTCCACATGGATCTTGTTGGGGACCTTCGGCTTCCGAAGGTCCTCAAAAACAGGATTTAACAGTATTTCTGGAGTATAATGTGTGAACAGGTATCTTCAGACTCAAGTCGGCATCACAGCAGACCAGAATAATACGAAGGTTGGTACAGCGCCGAAGGCATGAGCAGGAAAGCTTCGGCGTAGCAGCAAAAAGTGAAACCGACTTAAAGATGAAAAGGCTATTTAGACCTCGACAGATTACTATAGAATTATTATCAAGTGTAAAGGACATGAATGTAATTTTGTATGGGTTGTGTCCCGTGTCTATAAATAGGTGAACAGTACCCCCGTACTGTTCACGCTGACTTGGCATTCGCTTTTTGCGTCACGCCTGTACTATCATCTCCTTCCAGTTAAAGGTACACTTGTAATTCAACGATATTTCTGTATATGCATGATAATAATACATAATTGTTTATGTTGGCTTTTATACTCCTTATATTTCCTCCTTCGTCGTTGTATAATAAAGTTATGAAGGTATGCCTTTCATAACCTTCGTCCAAGAACTATTAGATCCTAAGGGAAATAATGCTTCGAAGGACGAAGGACTTTAACGATTAACATTTTCTATGTTGCCTTGTTCTTAACTCATAGCATTTGAGAACAAGTCCCCAACATTGGCGCCCACCTCCGGTGAACTCACTTCCACTCTGAGTTTTTTGAACACCTTCGGCGATCATAAACCTTCGTTATGGCGCCGAAGAAAGCTTCAGCAACTGGGGCTGCAGCTCTGCAACCGCTGGACCACAATCAGGAGACAGTCTCTCTTCGGGAGGCCCAAAGCCAGAAAAGGAAGGCTGTCAGCCCGACACCACCAGAGGACGAGATGGATCAAGAAATCAGAGATATGGAGATGCTTCATCAACAAGTGCAGAGGAAGAAAGAAAAGATGGCCAGGCTAGCTGAACTGCAGAGGCAGATAGACGAAGCCTCTGAAGAAGTTCGTCATCTTGCCCAGGATGAGCAACACCGAAGGCCTCAGCACCAAGACCTTCATCAGGAGGGCTTTCCCAACGAAGATGACTGGTATGACAATTTCCATCATGGGAATTTTGTTTTTGACGATGCTTCTCCTCTGTCTGCTGAGCTGCAGGCTACACCTTGGCCTCCATCCTACAAGCCGCCTCAGCTTCCTGTATTCGATGGCCACTCAGACCCGAAGCAATTTTTGATGAGCTACGAAGCAACAGTATCTTCGTATGGTGGCAATGCTGCAGTCATGGCCAAATCTTTTGTTATGGCTGTCAGGAGTGTCGCTCAAACCTGGTATTCCTCCCTTCGACCAGGAACGATCACTTCATGGCAGAAGCTGAAGGACTTGTTGTTAACTAGCTTCCAAGGGTTTCAGACGAAGCCGGTTACTGCTCAAGCTCTGTTCCAGTGCACCCAGGATCACGAAGAATACCTTCAGGCGTATGTCCGAAGGTTCTTGCGCTTGAGGGCACAGGCACCAACGGTGCCCAATGAAATTGTCATTGAGGCCATGATCAAGGGGCTTCGGCCAGGACCGTCAGCTCAGTACTTCGCTAGGAAGCCTCCTCAAACTTTGGAGAAGCTGCTCCAGAAGATGGACGAGTACATTCGGGCCGACAATGATTTTCGCCAAAGAAGGGAGGAGGCTTTCAGGTTTTCTGAAATGACCAGGGGCTTCGGAGGAAGGTTCTACCCGAGGCACGTGAGATCAATTCATAACTCTACACAAAATGATGATAGAGGAAGCCAACAGCAAAGGCCACAATGTTCCTCACAGGCTTCGGGGCAACAGCAAAGCTCCTTCCGACCACCAGCTCCAAGAGGCAGAGGCGCCAGGGGCTTCGGAGGAAGATTTGGCGATCAACCGAGAAGAATCTTTTGCTTATTCTGCGGTGAAAACAAAGGCCATACCACCAGGATGTGCCATGTTACTATTCAGAAGCAAAAGGAAATAGCCGAAGCCGCAGCACAACAAACTCAGCCGAAGCAGGTCATGCATACAGCTTCGTATCATTCGCCCTATATCCCAGAATATGTGGGCAACCACCCTGCAGTTTCTGTTGCTTCGGCAAGTCAGCCTCAAGCTTCCTGGCAACAGCCTCCGCCTCCACCTCCGTTGCAACAAGGCCAGCAGCCAGAAGGGAGCCAGTATGCTCCACACCAGAGGGACTTCAGAGAGCAATCTGAAGCTCGTACAGTCAACAGCACTGTACCAGAGTCAAAGCACATCTACTGACAAATATCCTACCTTAATAGCAATCTTTTTCATTCAGTTTTATTTTTTGCAATAAAGGACATTGTTTAGGTTTCATATAAATAGTTTCGTTGATTCCCACAAGGAAAATATATTTTTCACAGGCTTAAATTGTTGAAGTTTAAAGACTTGTGATAACAAAGAGGACCTTCGAACTATCGAAAACTCTTCGAAGCAACAAAAAGTCGTTCTAAGGAACGCAGAGTAAGTTTGCCGAAGTCACAAAAAAGTCGTTCCAAAGGGAGCGCAGTGTAAGTTTTCTGCTCCAAAGTCGTTCCAAAGGGAATGCAGAGCATACAGCGAAAAGTCAACGCTGATACCGCCTAAGTAAAAGGCGAAGCGCGAAAAGTCAACGCGAATACCGCTGAAAGTAAAAGGCGAAGAAGCTCCTAAGGGAGGCTTACAGCGAAAAATAAACGCTGATTCCGCTGAAGTAAAAGGCGAAGAAGCTCCTAAGGGAGGCTTATAAAGGATTATGTGTTTTATTGCAGGGATGCGTATGTATCTTCGGAATAAACATCATCTCACATAACATAACATCATCACATCATTTCGCATAGCATAAGCATCATACATCATTTTTGCATATGACACAAGAGGTGGACACGTTATCAATCTACAGAAGAACGCTTTGAAAAAAGGGAGAAATCATAATGTCACAAAAAGATACATTATTGATCTTCGGAGGTGTTGCTTCGGAAAATATCCTCACGAAGCCTGGATATTATTCATCAAAACACTGGTTATTGTTGGGACAAAGAAAAATTCTTCTTCACGAAGCATGAAAAGAAGGGAAGGTGTTTTTTTTTCGTCAAAGACTCAAAAGTGGTACGTATAAAGTTTCATGCATCGTAAAGAATTGAGTAACAAAAATAAGTATATTACATTTGGGGTTACAGAATGTCACAGTATATTACATTCCAGAAGTTTTTACAAAAATACTTAGTCTTCTCTCAAAACGACTTCTGCAGCCTCGTTCAGGAGCCGATTGACGACTTCATCCATAATATCTTCAGCCATCTTTTTAATTTCGTCGTCTCCTTTTGGCTGAGGGCCCGAAGACGCTTTAGCAGGATCTGAAGTAGGACAGGATACGACTACATTGCTATTATAAATCGCAAACAAATCTTAAAGCTTAAGATTACAACACAATAAAAACTGTTAGTTAATACCTAATTGACCTTCGGGCTCTGCGCTCTTTTCAGCAGCCTCAGCTACTTCTCTAGCATCATGAATGCCCTTTTCACTTTTTCGAATAATTTCTCCGGCCATTTCTCGGCCACCATTATCCCAGATATCGGTAAAAAATTTTCCACCAATTATACTAGCTTCGGCCGAAGGATCTCTTGCATCTTCAAAGGACAAAGAAGCTTCGGATTGTGCTAAAATTTTTACATGTTCGCAGCCCTTCTTCTCTAGAATGGTGGCAATTCCTCTGGCACCAGAGAAAGCACATATATCTCCACGGCTATTTAAAATTTCTTCGAAGGCCTCAGCTTCGTGGTCGATCCATTCGATGGGACCTTCGGGATTGCCTCTCGTAAAGTTTTCTTCGCTTGAGAAGGCGCCGACCCTGGCGAAGCTAGCTTTTAACTTCTTAACACACTCTATAGATTTGTTATAGCATCTCTTTTTGGACGAACGAAGCTCTTCAACAGTTACTTCTAGGTGATCTGCCCATTGGTCGGTGAGTTCTCGTTTTGTTTCTTCAAGTATGCGTTCTTCCTTGGCTCTGGCCAGCTGTTTCCGAAGATCTTCAATTTCGCGCTTCTGAGCTTCAGCTTGACCTTTAAAAGCAGTTTCGTCTTCCTTTATTTTATTTATCAATGAGTGTAATATTTTATCTTTTTCGAGACCTTCGTTCCTCAGTTCAATAATTTCGGAACGAAGGTTGCTCAGGGCTATAGAACACCCTTCGTCTTCAGCATCTTTCTGTGCCCTGAGGGCATTGCTAAGTATCAGGCCCTATAAAGAGAAATATGTGTGCGTCAATAGGTTTAAACAAACGAAAATTTTTTTGGATTCAACAAAAAATACAAGGATCTCATTTGTCGCACCTTTAAGCTATAGTAAGCCAGGCTGTCGGCTAGATCGTTCTTTGACAGCACCGAGAGCCCGTCTTCTAAAGTTGGGAATCCGAAGCTCTTGCTCATCTCCCGACAGACAGAAATCTCCTTGCTGTCAGGGAGACAATACAAAAAGTCTTCTTCTCCACTGCCATTAAATATTAACGCCCCCTTTGGATACTTTAGTTTTTGGGCGTAACGCTGGGCCTCTTGCTCTTCTTTTTCTGAAAGTTCTTTCCCCGAAGCATGACGAAAAATATAATCACGAACTTTGGGGGATGCTTCGGGGGCAATGACACCGATTTCTTCAACAAAAGTTGGCTTTGTTATTTTTTCTGCCTCACTTTCCAAGGATTTTATCTTTGCGGGCTCTGAGGACCCAGCTTCGGCTTCAGTTTCTTGCTCCGGAGCTTTAATTTCAGTTGTTGTTTCAGGAATGACAGCAGCCTTCTTCGGAGGTGTGCTTGAAGATTTGATTGTTTCCAGTACATCTAGCACATTAGCCATTCTCTTTCTTTTCGGAGTCACTGCTGGCACTTTTTGATTTTTTACTATCTCAATATTTGCTGCAGGACTCAAAACTTCTGATGTTTTTGATCCCTCAGTTGCTTCTTTTACTTCTTCCATTTTTAATGTGGACGGCGCTTCGGCCTTCTCTTTCGTTTCTGATAACAAAATCTTTGATTGTTCCAATTCTATCTTTGTTGGCACTTCTGGCAGCAAGGTTGGCTCGGTTGGTTTCTCAGCTTCGGTGGCCGAAGAGGTTTCTCCGGTAAACTCAGGCACCGAAGCTGGTTCAATATAGCGCGGCCGATGTGTGAGGACCTTTATTTTCTTTCTTTTCGGTTCTGGCTCACTAGAAGCAGTTGCAGCTTCTTCTTTTGCAGAGGTTGTGTTTTTTTTCTTCTGCCTTCGAATGGGATAGCAATAGTCAGGGTAGACAAACCCGATTGCATCAAATACCCGATTCAGCCTCTTCTTTTTTCGGCCTTCGAACGCTGCTGACATTGCAGTGTCTTCGGCCTTTGAATAAGCCCCAAGCAGTTCATCACTTAAATTTTCAATGCTTTTTAACCAGTCATCATCCGGCTCAACGAATTTATCTCCAAATTTAAAAGTGTACTTCAACCGGATAAGTCCACCTTCGTCGGCCTCTTTTATGGTTTCTTGTGGCATTTCCCATTTCTCCGCAAGCGGCCATACCCTGAAGGCAATATGCTCTTGTACTAAGTCTCTCGTTCCAATAAAAGAACAGATAATGCCGAAGGCCCTCTGGCATTCTTCGGCAGCTTCATTCATTTCAACCTTCGGCCTCCGAAGGCCGAAGCTTTGCTAAATAGGGCGCATAATTATACCTTTGATATCTTCTCGTACTGTCAGATCATTCTTCACATAAAACCATTCTGTCATCCAGTCGCCGGGCCATCTCTTCCGAAAGGTTGGCACAGGGCAGCTTGACCCGGACCGAGAAACGAAACTGTAGCAGCCAAAATTATTGTGATACTGTTCCTTACCCCAAGGTTTTGTCTCGTATGACAATCCGTGTATATTGCAGAAGCTTTTTGCATCAGGCTTCAGACCTTGGCTTCTTACGGCCCACACGAAGATATTCAGCCTTATAATTGCCTCGGGGGTAAGTTGATGGAGATAGACTTCGAATATTTTCAGCACCTCTACAACGAAGTTGCTCAAGGGAAATCGCAGTCCAGCTTTCAAAAAGCTTCGGTATACTACGACTTCATTCTCTTCAGGGTGCGGACAAGTTTTTTCCCCTTCGTCGGCCCTCACAATGGACAAATCCCGGAAATACCTTCCTCTCATATTGACAAGATGATTCTCTTTGATAGTTGATTTACCATAAACTGAATGGCTTGGTCGCCAGGGACGATCTTCGGAGTCTTCACCACCACTGTCCACATCATAGCTGTCACTGTCACCAGTATCTTCAGACAAACCTTCCAGAATCTCCTTGGTGATTTTTTCTGTATTGGTCTTTGACATCGCTATAAGAAACCCCAAATTTTTCTCTTCGTCGAGGCTCAGCTTCATCTCAGCGGCATTCTTCTTATCTTCGGACATCTTCGGAGATACTAAAAAACTATTTTCAAAGCCGAAGCTTCAAAACTAAAAGCTTAGCAAATCGTAGTGCACAAGAGCTAAAAATTGAGTGAGCGGGAGCAGTTGCCAGAAAGCGTGTCAAATGAGTTTGTGGTATGACCGTATTTATACGCCAAGAGCGTTGAAAATTGAAAGACCCCGCTTGTCAGTGAATGTTGCTATTCTAGCAAAGGGAAGGTGTTTTTTCGGACCTTCGGCGAAAAGCCTTCGTCCATGTCGCAATCTAAATTTATTATTCTAAACAAATTGATATTGCGAGGGGCTACTGTTGGGGACCTTTGGCTTCCGAAGGTCCTCAAAAACAGGATTTAACAGTATTTCTGGAGTATAATGTGTGAACAGGTATCTTCAGACTCAAGTCGGCATCACAGCAGACCAGAATAATACGAAGGTTGGTACAGCGCCGAAGGCATGAGCAGGAAAGCTTCGGCGTAGCAGCAAAAAGTGAAACCGACTTAAAGATGAAAAGGCTATTTAGACCTCGACAGATTACTATAGAATTATTATCAAGTGTAAAGGACATGAATGTAATTTTGTATGGGTTGTGTCCCGTGTCTATAAATAGGTGAACAGTACCCCCGTACTGTTCACGCTGACTTGGCATTCGCTTTTTGCGTCACGCTTGTACTATCATCTCCTTCCAGTTAAAGGTACACTTGTAATTCAACGATATTTCTGTATATGCATGATAATAATACATAATTGTTTATGTTGGCTTTTATACTCCTTATATTTCCTCCTTCGTCGTTGTATAATAAAGTTATGAAGGTACGCCTTTCATAACCTTCGTCCAAGAACTATTAGATCCTAAGGGAAATAATGCTTCGAAGGACGAAGGACTTTAACGATTAACATTTTCTATGTTGCCTTGTTCTTAACTCATAGCATTTGAGAACAAGTCCCCAACAGATCTATTCGGCCCGATAGCTTACATAAGCATCGGTGGGAGTAAGTACTGTCTAGTTATTGTAGATGATTATTCTCGCTTCACTTGGGTATTCTTTTTACAGGAAAAATCTCAAACCCAAGAGACTTTAAAGGAATTCGTGAGATGGGCTCAAAATGAGTTCGGATTGAGAATAAAAAAGATAAGAAGCGACAACTGGACAGAGTTCAAGAACTCACAAATAGAAGGCTTTCTTGAGGATGAGGGCATCAAGCATGAGTTCTCTTCTCCCTACACACCACAACAAAATGGTGTAGTGGAGAGGAAGAATAGAACTCTACTTGACATGGCGAGGACCATACTTGATGAGTACAAGACTTCGGACCGGTTTTGGGCGGAAGCAATCAACACCTCTTGCTACGCCATCAACCGACTTTACCTTCACCGAATCCTCAAGAAGACATCTGAAAGGGAATTAGGCTTACACCTAGTTCCTAAATAATTTTGGTGGTTGAATTGACCAACACAAATAATTGGACTAACTAGTTTGCCCAAGTGTATAGACTATACAGGTGTAAAAGGTTCACACTCAGCCAATAAAAAGATCAAGTTATGGATTCAACAAAGGAGCAAAGAGGCAACCGAAGGCACCTCTGGTCTGGAGGCACCGGACTGTCCGGTGTACACCGGACAGTGTCCGGTGCACCAGAGGAATCCAACTCCAACTCGCCACCTTCGGGAATTTCTCAGGCCGGCGCGCTATAATTCACCGGACTGTCCGGTGTACACCGGACAGTGTCCGGTGCTCCAAGGAAGCGAGGCCTCCGGAACTCGCCAGCCTCGGGAACGCGCAGCAGCCGCTCCGCTATAATTCACCGGACTGTCCGGTGTACACCGGACTGTCCGGTGCAACTCCGGAGCAACGGCTATTCGGCGCCAACGGCTACCTGCGAAGCATTAAATGCGCGCTCTGCGCGCGCAGAAGTCAGGCGCGCCCATACTGGCACACCGGACAAGGAACAGTAGATGTCCGGTGTGCACCGGACATCCAGGCGGGCCCACAAGTCAGAAGCTCCAACGGTCAGAATCCAACGGCAGTGATGACGTGGCGGGGGCACCGGACATGTCCGGTGTGCACCGGACTGTCCGGTGCGCCATCGAACAGACAGCCTCCCAACGGCCACTTTTGGTGGTTGGGGCTATAAATACCCCAACCACCCCACCATTCATTGTATCCAAGTTTTCCACTTCCCAACTACTACAAGAGCTCTAGCATTCAATTCTAGACACACCAAAGAGATCAAATCCTCTCCAAATTCCACACAACGCCATAGTGACTAGAGAGAGTGATTTGCTTGTGTTCTTTCGAGCTCTTGCGCTTGGATTGCTTTCTTCTCTCTTGATTCTTTCATTGCGATCAACTCACTTGTAATTGAGGCAAGAGACACCAAACTTGTGGTGGTCCTTGTGGGAACTTTGTGTTCCAAGTGATTGAGAAGAGAAAGCTCACTCGATCCGTGGGATCGTTTGAGAGAGGGAAGGGTTGAAAGAGACCCGGCCTTTGTGGCCTCCTCAACGGGGAGTAGGTTTGCGAAAACCGAACCTCGGTAAAACAAATCCGCGTGTCACACCTCTTATTTGCTTACGATTTGTTTTCCACCCTCTCTCGCGGACTCGTTTATATTTCTAACGCTAACCCGGCTTGTAGTTGTGTTTATATTTGTAAATTTCAGTTTCGCCCTATTCACCCCCCCCTCTAGGCGACTTTCAATTGGTATCAGAGCCCGGTGCTTCATTAGAGCCTAACCGCTCGAAGTGATGTCGGGAGATCACACCAAGAGGGAGATGGAGACCGGCAACAAGCCCACTACAAGCCACGGGAGCACTTCATCGGAAGAGTCCCGCACCAAGAGGAAGGAGAAGAAGAAGGACTCCTCCAAACGGAAGGAAAAAGGATCTTCTTCCTCACACCACAAGGAGAAGAAGGAAAAATCTTCTTCCCACAAGTCGCATCGGAAAGGCGACAAGCACAAGAGGATGAGGAAGGTTGTCTACTACGAGACCGACACTTCATCAACATCCACCTCCGACTCCGATGCACCGTCCGTAACTTCTAAGCGCCAAGAGCGCAAGAAGTTTAGTAAGATCCCCTTACACTATCCCCGTACATCTAAACATACTCCATTACTTTCCGTTCCATTAGGCAAACCGCCAACTTTTGATGGCGAAGATTATGCTAGGTGGAGTGATTTAATGAAATTTCATCTAACCTCACTCCACAAAAGTATATGGAATGTTGTTGAGTTTGGAGCACAGGTACCTTCTGTAGGGGATGAGGATTATGATACGGACGAAGTGGCCCAAATCGAGCACTTCAACTCCCAAGCCACAACCATACTCCTCGCCTCTTTAAGCAAGGAGGAATATAACAAAGTGCAAGGGTTGAAGAATGCAAAGGAGATTTGGGACCTACTCAAGACCGCGCACGAGGGTGATGAACTCACCAAGATCACCAAGCGGGAAACGATCGAGGGGGAGCTCGGTCGCTTCCGTCTTCGCTAAGTGGAGGAGCCACAAGATATGTACAACCGGCTCAAAACCTTGGTAAACCAAGTGCGCAACCTCGGGAGCAAAAAGTGGGACGACCACGAGGTGGTTAAGGTTATTCTAAGAGCTCTCATTTTCCTTAACCCCACTCAAGTTCAATTAATTCGTGGTAATCCTAGATACCCACTAATGACCCCCGAGGAAGTTATCGGGAATTTTGTGAGCTTTGAATGCATGATCAAAGGATCAAAGAAGATCAACGAGCTTGACGAACCCTCCACGTCCGAGGCGCAACCGGTGGCCTTCAAGGCGACGGAGGAGAAGAAGGAGGAGTCTACACCGAGTAGACAACCAATTGACGCCTCCAAGCTCGACAATGAGGAGATGGCTTTAATCATCAAAAGCTTTCGCCAAATCCTCAAGCAACGGAGGGGGAAGGACTACAAACCCCGCTCCAAGAAAGTGTGCTACAAATGTGGTAAGCCCGGTCATTTTATTGCAAAATGTCCTATGTCTAGTGACAGGGGCGATGACAAGAAAGGAAAGAGGAGAGAAAAGAAGAAGTACTACAAGAAGAAGGGCGGCGATGCCCATGTTTGCCGGGAGTGGAACTCCGACGAGAGCTCCACCGACTCCTCCGACGACGACGAGGACGCCGCCAACATCGCCGTCACCAAGGGACTCCTCTTCCCCAACGTCGACCACAAGTGCCTCATGGCAAAGGACGGGAAAAGGAAGAAGGTTAAATCTAAATCCTCCACTAAATATGAAACATCTAGTGATGATAATGCTAGTGATGAGGAAGATAATTTGCGTATCCTTTTTGCCAACCTTAACATGGAACAAAAAGAAAAATTAAATGAATTGATTAGTGCTATTCATGAAAAGGATGACCTTTTGGATTCTCAAGAGGATCTCCTAATTAAGGAAAACAAGAAACATGTTAAGGTTAAAAATGCTTATGCTCTAGAAATTGAGAAATGTGAAAAATTATCTAGTGAGCTAAGCACTTGTCGTGAGATGATTGATAACCTTAGGAATGAAAATGCTAGTTTAAATGCTAAGGTTGATTCACATGTTTGTAATGTTTCAATTCCCAATCCTAGAGATAATGATGATGATTTGCTTGCTAGGATTGAAGAATTAAACATTTCTCTTGCTAGCCTTAGGAGTGAAAATGAGAAATTAATTACTAAGGCAAAAGATTTTGATGTTTGCAAAGTTACAATTTCCGATCTTAGAGATAAGAATGATATACTACATGCTAAGATTGTTGAACTTAATTCTTGCAAACCCTCTACATCTACCATTGAGCATGTCACTATTTGTACTAGATGTAGAGATATTGATGTTGATGCTATTCATGATCACATGATTTTAATTAAGCAACAAAATGATCATATAGCTAAACTAGATGCTAAAATTGCCGAGCACAACTTAGAAAATGAGAAATTTAAATTTGCTCGTAGCATGCTTTATAATGGGAGACGCCCTGGCATTAAGGATGGCATTGGCTTCCAAAGGGGAGACAATGTCAAACTTAGTGCCCCTCCTAAAAGATTGTCCAACTTTGTTAAGGGCAAGGCTCCCATGCCTCAGGATAACGAGGGTTACATTTTATACCCTGCCGGTTATCCCGAGAGCAAAATCAGAAAAATTCATTCTAGGAAGTCTCACTCTGGCCCTAATCATGCTTTTATGTATAAGGGTGAGACATCTAGCTCTAGGCAACCAACCCGTGCTAAGTTGCCTGAGAAGAAAATTCCTATTGCATCAAATGATCATAATATTTCTTTTAAGACTTTTGATGCATCTTATGTTTTGACTAACAAATCCGACAAGGTAGTTGCCAAATATGTTGGGGGCAAGCACAAGGGGTCAAAGACTTGTGTTTGGGTACCCAAAGTTCTTGTGTCTAATGCCAAAGGACCCAAAACCATTTGGGTACCTAAAGTCAAGAACTAAACTTGTTTTGTAGGTTTATGCATCCGGGGGCTCAAGTTGGATACTCGACAGCGGGTGCACAAACCACATGACAGGGGAGAAGAAGATGTTCTCCTCCTACGAGAAAAACCAAGATTCCCAACGAGCTATCACATTTGGGGATGGAAATCAAGGT
Organism: Zea mays; assembly: GCF_902167145.1. NCBI lineage: Eukaryota > Viridiplantae > Streptophyta > Magnoliopsida > Poales > Poaceae > Zea > Zea mays. The sequence goes on along the minus strand of NC_050100.1, from coordinate 22,569,296 downwards.
TTGGTCAAAGGTCTTGGTAAAATAGCTATATCTCCTGACCATTCTATTTCCAATGTTTTTCTTATAGATTCTCTAGATTACAATTTGCTTTCTGTTTCACAATTATGTCAAATGGGCTACAACTGTCTATTCACTGATGTAGGTGTCACTGTCTTTAGAAGAAGTGATGATTCAATAGCATTTAAGGGAGTGTTAGAGGGTCAGCTATACTTGGTAGATTTTGATAAAGCTGAACTCGACACTTGCTTAATTGCTAAGACTAACATGGGTTGGCTCTGGCACCGCCGACTAGCCCATGTTGGGATGAAGAATCTTCATAAGCTTCTAAAGGGAGAACACATTTTAGGATTAACAAATGTTCATTTTGAGAAAGACAGGATTTGTAGCGCATGTCAGGCAGGAAAGCAAGTTGGCGCCCATCATCCACACAAGAACATCATGACGACCGACAGACCACTAGAGCTCCTACACATGGACCTATTCGGCCCGATTGCTTACATAAGCATCGGCGGGAGTAAGTACTGTCTGGTTATTGTGGATGATTATTCTCGCTTCACTTGGGTATTCTTTTTACAGGAAAAATCTCAAACCCAAGAGACCTTAAAGGGATTCTTGAGACGGGCTCAAAATGAGTTCGGCTGATCAAGAAAATTAGAAGCGACAACGGGACGGAGTTCAAGAACTCTCAAATCGAAGGCTTCCTTGAGGAGGAGGGCATCAAGCATGAGTTCTCTTCTCCCTACACGCCACAACAAAATGGTGTAGTGGAGAGGAAGAATCGAACTCTATTGGACATGGCAAGAACCATGCTTGATGAATACAAGACTTCGGATAGGTTTTGGGCCGAGGCGGTCAACACCGCTTGCTACGCCATCAACCGGTTATACCTTCACCGAATCCTCAAGAAGACATCATACGAACTCCTAATCGGTAAAAAGCCCAACATTTCATATTTTAGAGTTTTTGGTAGCAAATGTTTTATTCTTGTTAAAAGAGGTAGAAAATCTAAATTTGCTCCTAAAACTGTAGAAGGCTTTTTACTTGGTTATGACTCAAACACAAGGGCATATAGAGTCTTTAACAAGTCCACTGGACCAGTTGAAGTCTCATGTGACGTTGTGTTTGATGAGACTAACGGCTCTCAAGTAGAGCAAGTTGATCTTGATGAGATAGGTATTGAAGAGGCTCCGTGCATCGCGCTAAGGAACATGTCCATTGGGGATGTGTGTCCTAAGGAATCCAAAGAGCCTCCAAATGCACAAGATCAACCATCCTCCTCCATGCAAGCATCTCCACCAACTCAAAATGAGGATGAGGCTCAAGTTGATGAAGAAGAAGATCAATCAAATGAGCCACCTCAAGATGACGGCATAGATCAAGGGGGAGATGCAAATGATCAAGATAAGGAGGATGAAGAGCAAAGGCCGCCACACCCAAGAGTCCACCAAGCAATCCAACGAGATCACCCCGTCGACACCATCCTCGGCGACATTCATAAGGGGGTAACTACTAGATCTTGTGTTGCACATTTTTGTGAGCATTACTCTTTTGTTTCCTCTATTGAGCCACACAGGGTAGAGGAAGCACTACAAGATTCGGATTGGGTGGTGGCTATGCAAGAGGAGCTCAACAACTTCACTAGGAATGAGGTATGGCATTTAGTTCCACGTCCTAACCAAAATGTTGTAGGAACCAAATGGGTATTCCGCAACAAGCAAGATGAGCATGGTGTGGTGACAAGGAACAAAGCTCGACTTGTGGCCAAGGGATACTCCCAAGTCGAAGGTTTGGATTTCGGTGAAACCTATGCACCCGTAGCTAGGCTTGAGTCAATTCGCATATTATTGGCCTATGCTACTTACCATGGCTTTAAGCTTTATCAAATGGACGTGAAAAGTGCCTTCCTCAATGGACCAATCAAGGAAGAGGTCTATGTTGAGCAACCTCCCGGCTTTGAAGACAGTGAGTACCCTAACCATGTCTATAAGCTCTCTAAGGCGCTTTATGGGCTCAAACAAGCCCCAAGAGCATGGTATGAATGCCTTAGAGATTTCCTTATTTCTAATGGCTTCAAAGTCGGAAAGGCCGATCCTACACTCTTTACTAAAACTCTTGAAAATGACTTATTTGTATGCCAAATTTATGTTGATGATATTATATTTGGGTCTACTAACGAGTCTACATGTGAAGAGTTCAGTAGGATCATGACACAAAAGTTCGAGATGTCTATGATGGGGGAGTTGAAGTACTTCTTAGGATTTCAAGTGAAGCAACTCCAAGAGGGCACCTTCATTAGCCAATCAAAGTATACACAAGACATTCTCAACAAGTTTGGGATGAAGGATGCCAAGCCCATCAAGACACCCATGGGAACTAATGGGCATCTCGACCTCGACACGGGAGGTAAGTCCGTGGATCAAAAGGTATACCGGTCGATGATAGGTTCCTTGCTATACTTATGTGCATCTCGACCGGACATTATGCTTTCCGTATGCATGTGTGCAAGATTCCAAGCCGACCCTAAGGAAGCTCACCTTACGGCCGTGAAACGAATCTTGAGATATTTGGCTAATACTCCTAAGTTTGGGCTTTGGTATCCTAGGGGATCCACATTTGATTTGATTGGTTATTCGGATGCCGATTGGGCGGGGTGCAAAATCAATAGGAAGAGCACATCGGGGACTTGCCAGTTCTTGGGAAGATCCTTGGTGTCTTGGGCTTCAAAGAAGCAAAATTCGGTCGCTCTTTCCACCGCCGAAGCCGAGTACATTGCCGCAGGCCATTGTTGCGCGCAATTGCTTTGGATGAGGCAAACCCTGCGGGACTACGGTTACAAATTAACCAAAGTCCCTTTGCTATGTGATAATGAGAGTGCAATCAAGATGGCGGATAATCCCGTCGAGCATAGTCACACTAAACACATAGCCATTCAGTATCATTTTCTTAGGGATCACCAACAAAAGGGAGATATCGAGATTTCATACATTAATACTAAAGATCAATTAGCCGATATCTTTACCAAGCCTCTTGATGAACAAACTTTTAACAAACTTAGGCATGAGCTCAATATTCTTGATTCGCGCAATTTCTTTTGCTAGATTGCACACATAGCTCATTTATATACCTTTGATCATATCTCCTTTATATGCTATGACTAATGTGTTTTCAAGTCTATTTCAAACCAAGTCATAGGTGTATTGAAAAGGAATTGGAGTCTTCGGCAAAGAAAAAGGCTTCCACTACGTAACTCATCCTTCGCCGTCACTCCAAGCAACTCTCCATTCTTGGGGGAGAAAAGGGATGAGCATCAAAGAAAAGGACTTCGACTTTGGGGGAGAAAGTAAGAGCCCAAGGCAAAAGGACCGGACTTCGTCTTTGGTATAATCTTAACTCATTCATTTATGACCAAAGGGGAAGAAAGCACTTCTAGGGCTCTAATGATTCCGTTTTTGGCGATTCATGCCAAAGGGGGAGAAAGTAAGAGCCCAAAGCAAAAGGACCGCACCACCACCAATTTCAAAAACTTCGTGTTTCCAAGAATATTATCAATTGGTTTTCCTATTGTGTTCAAAAGGGAGAGAAAATAGTATTTCAAAAATGATATATCAAAACCCTCTTGAACACTAAGAGGAGGATCTCAAAAAGGGGGAGTTTTGTTTAGTCAAAGGAGAAGCATTTGAAACAGGGGGAGAAAATTTCAAATCTTGAAAATGCTACTCAAAATCTTATTCATTTACCTTTGACTAATTGCAAAAGAATTTTGAAAAAAGACTTATCAAAGAATTTGCAAAAACAAAACATGTGGTGCAAACGTGGTCCAAAATATTATATAAGAAAGAAACAATCCATGCATATCTTGTAAGTATTTATATTGGCTCAATTCTAAGCAACCTTTACACTTACATTATGCAAACTAGTTCGATTATGCACTTCTATATTTGCTTTGGTTTGTGTTGGAATCAATCACCAAAAAGGGGGAGATTGAAAGGGAATTAGGCTTACACCTAGTTCCTAAATAATTTTGGTGGTTGAATTGCCCAACACAAATAATTGGACTAACTAGTTTGCCCAAGTGTATAGACTATACATGTGTAAAAGGTTCACACTCAGCCAATAAAAAGATCAAGTTATGGATTCAACAAAGGAGCAAAGAGGCAACCGAAGGCACCTCTGGTCTGGAGGCACCGGACTGTCCGGTGTACACCGGACAGTGTCCGGTGCACCAGAGGAATCCAACTCCAACTCGCCACCTTCGGGAATTTCTCAGGCCGGCGCGCTATAATTCACCGGACTGTCCGGTGTACACCGGACAGTGTCCGGTGCTCCAAGGAAGCGAGGCCTCCGGAACTCGCCAGCCTCGGGAACGCGCAGCAGCCGCTCCGCTATAATTCACCGGACTGTCCGGTGTACACCGGACTGTCCGGTGCAACTCCGGAGCAACGGCTATTCGGCGCCAACGGCTACCTGCGAAGCATTAAATGCGCGCTCTGCGCGCGCAGAAGTCAGGCGCGCCCATACTGGCACACCGGACAAGGAACAGTAGATGTCCGGACAAGTCAGAAGCTCCAACGGTCAGAATCCAACGGCAGTGATGACGTGGCGGGGGCACCAGACATGTCCGGTGCGCCATCGAACAGACAGCCTCCCAACGGCCACTTTTGGTGGTTGGGGCTATAAATACCCCAACCACCCCACCATTCATTGTATCCAAGTTTTCCACTTCCCAACTACTACAAGAGCTCTAGCATTCAATTCTAGACACACCAAAGAGATCAAATCCTCTCCAAATTCCACACAACGCCATAGTGACTAGAGAGAGTGATTTGCTTGTGTTCTTTCGAGCTCTTGCGCTTGGATTGCTTTCTTCTCTCTTGATTCTTTCATTGCGATCAACTCACTTGTAATTGAGGCAAGAGACACCAAACTTGTGGTGGTCCTTGTGGGAACTTTGTGTTCCAAGTGATTGAGAAGAGAAAGCTCACTCGATCCGTGGGATCGTTTGAGAGAGGGAAGGGTTGAAAGAGACCCGGCCTTTGTGGCCTCCTCAACGGGGAGTAGGTTTGCGAAAACCGAACCTCGGTAAAACAAATCCGCGTGTCACACCTCTTATTTGCTTACGATTTGTTTTCCACCCTCTCTCGCGGACTCGTTTATATTTCTAACGCTAACCCGGCTTGTAGTTGTGTTTATATTTGTAAATTTCAGTTTCGCCCTATTCACCCCCCCTCTCTAGGCGACTTTCAACATCCTATGAACTCCTCATCGATAAAAAGCCCAATGTTTCATATTTTAGAGTCTTTGGTAGCAAATGTTTTATTCTTGTTAAAAGAGGTAGAAAATCTAAATTTGCTCCTAAGGCTGTAGAAGGCTTTTTACTTAGTTATGACTCAAACACAAGGGCATATAGAGTCTTCAACAAATCCACAGGACTAGTTGAAGTTTCTTGTGACATTGTGTTTGATGAAACTAATGGCTCTCAAGTAGAGCAAGTTGATCTTGATGAGCTAGATGATGAAGAGGCTCCATGTGTCGCGCTAAGGAACATGTCCATTGGGGATGTGTGTCCTAAGGAATCCCAAGAGCCTCCACAAGCACAAGATCAACCATCATCTTCCAATCAAGCATCTCCACCTACCCAAGATGAGGATCAAGCTCAAAATGATGTAAATGAAGATCAAGAGGATGAGTCACCTCAAGAGGAGGACAACGATCAAGGGGGAGATGAAGTTGATCAAGACAAGAAAGATGTTCAGGATCAAAGACCGCCGCACCCAAGAGTCCACCAAGCGATTCAAAGAGATCACCCCATCAACTCCATCCTCGGCGATATTCATAAGGGGGTAACAACTCGATTTCGAGTCACTCATTTTTGTGAACATTACTCGTTTGTGTCTTCTATTGAGCCATACAGGGTAGAGGATGCACTAAGAGATTCGGATTGGGTGTTGGCAATGGAAGAGGAACTCAACAACTTCACGAGGAATGAGGTATGGCATTTAGTTCCACGTCCTAATCAAAATATTGTAGGAACCAAGTGGGTATTCCGCAACAAGCAAGATGAGCATGGTGTGGTGATAAGGAACAAAGCCCAACTTGTGGCCAAGGGATATTCACAAGTCGAAGGTTTGGATTTCGGTGAAACCTATGCACCCGTAGCTATGCTTGAGTCAATTCGTATATTACCTACCTATGCTACTTACCATGGCTTTAAGCTTTACCAAATGGACGTGAAAAGTGCCTTCCTCAATGGACCAATCAAGGAAGAGGTCTACGTTGAGCAACCTCCTGGCTTTGAAGATAGTGAGTACCCTAATCATGTTTATAAACTCTCTAAGGTGCTTTATGGGCTCAAGCAAGCCCCAAGAGCATGGTATGAATGCCTAAGAGATTTCCTTATCACTAATGGCTTCAAATTAGGCAAGGCCGATCCTACTCTCTTTACTAAAACTATTACAAATGATTTGTTTGTATGCCAAATTTATGTTGATGATATCATATTTGGGTCTACTAACAAATCTACTTGTGAAGAGTTTAGTAGGATCATGGTTCAAAAATTCAAGATGTCTATGATGGGGGAGTTGAAGTACTTCCTAGGATTTCAAGTGAAGCTACTCCAAGAGGGCACGTTCATCAGCCAAACCATGTACATTCAAGATATACTTACCAAGTTTGGAATGAAGGATGCCAAGCCCATCAAGACACCCATGGGAACCAATGGGCATCTCGACCTCGACACGGGAGGTAAATCCGTAGTTCAAAAGGTATACCGGTCGATGATAGGATCTTTACTCTATTTATGTGCATCTCGACCGTATATTATGCTTTCTGTATGCATGTGTGCAAGATTCCAAGCTAATCCTAAGGAAGTTCACCTTAGGGCCGTGCAAAGAATCTTGAGATATTTGGTTCATACACCTAAGTTTGGTCTTTGGTACCCCAAGGGATCCACCTTTGATTTAATAGGTTATTCAGATGCTGATTGGGTAGGGTGTAAAATTGATAGAAAGAGCACATCAGGGACTTGTCAGTTCTTGGGAAGATCTCTGGTGTCTTGGGCTTCAAAGAAACAAAATTTAGTAGCTCTTTCTACTGTCGAAGCCGAGTACATTACCGCAGGCCATTGTTGCGTGCAATTACTTTGGATGAGGCAAACCCTTAGGGACTATGGCTACAAATTAACCAAAGTTGCTCTCCTATGTGATAATGAGAGTGCAATCCGCATGGCAGATAATCCCGTTGAACACAGCCGCACTAAGCACATAGCCATTCGATATCACTTTTTGAGGGATCACCAACAAAGGGGGGATATTGAGATTGCTTATGTTAGCACCAAAGAACAATTAGCTGATATCTTTACCAAACCATTAGATGAGAAAACCTTTACCAAACTTAGGAATGAGCTAAACATTCTTGATTATCGGAATTTTGATTGATATTTTGCACACATAGCTCATTTATATACCTTTGATCATATTTCCTTCATGTCCTATGACTAATGTGTTTTCAAGTAAATTCTTATGCCAAGTCATAGATTGAAAGGGAAATGGAGTTTTCGGCGAAGACATGCTTCCACTCCACTCCATCATATTATTTACCCTTCGCCGTCTCTCCGATCCGCTCCCCACTTTGGTATAATCTTCACTCATATTCATTACTCATACCATTTGGGAGAAAGTAAAAGGGCTCTAAAAGACTCCATTTTTGGCAATTAATGCCAAAGGGGGAGAGAGTATTATCCCAAAGCAAAGGACTGCACCACCACGCCAATTTCAAACTTTTTCGAAACAAAGTTTAATGTTTTCAATTGGTATCTTTCAAATTAGTATTCCTCTAAGAAATTCTATCTCAATTGGTATCTATATTTTAAGGAGGAGTTTTTCAAAAATTGGTATCTAAAATATAGTCAAAGGAAAAGCATTTGAAATAGGGGGAGAAAACTTCAAATCTTGAAAATGCTTCTCAAAATCTTATTCATATACCTTTGACTATTTGCAAAAAGACTTTGAAAAGAATTTCCAAAAAGATTTGCAAAAACAAAACAAGTGGTGCAAATGTGGTCCAAAATGTTAAAAGAAAGAAAATAATCCATGCATATCTAATAAAAGTATAAATTGGTTTAATTCCAAGCAATCTTTGCACTTACCTTATGCAAACTAGTTCAATTCCGCATTTATATAGTTGCTTTGGTTTGTGTTGGCATCAATCACCAAAAAGGGGGAGATTAAAAGGGAAATAGGGTCAAACCTTTTCCTAATATGATTTTGGTGGTTGAAATACCCAACACAAATAATTGGACTAACTAGTTTGCTCTAGATTATATATTCTACAGGTGCTAAAGGTTCAACACAAACCAATAAAAATATTAAAGTTAGGGTTCAAAAGAAAGGAGCAAAAGAAACCAAAGAGAGCCCTGGTCTGGCGCACCGAACTGTCCGGTGTGCCACCGGACAGTGTCCGGTGCACCAGGGTGGATTGACTTCAAACTCTTCACCTTCGGGTTTCTCCAGGCGCACTCCGCTATAATTCATCGGACTATCCGGTGTGCCACCGGACTGTCCGGTGTACGAAGCGGAGCAACGACTATCAGCGCAACGGTCGACTGCACAGTGCCCTGACAGAGCTACAGTTCACGACAGAAGTCAGAGTAGCACCAGAAGGTGCACCGGACAGTGAACAGTGCTTGTCTGGTGTGACACTGAACTGTCCGGTGCACCAAGATGTCAGAGCTCCAACGGTTGAAACCGTCAGAACCCTAACGGTTGGGTGACGTGGCTGGCGCACCGGACTGTTCGGTGCGCCCATCGACAGCAGCCCTCCCCAACGGCTGTTTTGGTGGTTGGGGCTATAAATACCCCCAACAACCACCATTCAAGACATCCAAGTATTCACTACTCCTCATTCAATACAAGAGCAATACACAACACTCCAAGACACAAATCAAAGCCTCTGATCAAATCAAAGTCCACAATTCAACTCTAGTTTTTAGGACTTGTGAGAAGATCGACTTGTGTTCTTTTGTTTCTCTTGTTGCTTGGTTGGCTTTCTTCTTTCTCTCATTCTTACTCTCAAAGCCTTGTAAGCAAAGCAAGAGACATCAATTGTGTGGTGGTCCTTGCGGGGTCTAAGTGACCCAGGAAATCAAGGAAGGAACCTCACTCGGTCTAGGTGACCGTTTGAGAGAGAGAGAAAGGGTTGAAAGAGACCTGGTCTTTGTGACCACCTCAACGGGGAGTAGGTTTGCAAGAACCGAACCTCGGTAAAACAAATCGCCGTTTCATCCGCTTCATTTGCTTGTGATTTGTTTTCGCCCTCTCTTTCGGACTCGATTTTATTTCTAACGCTAACCCCGGCTTGTAGTTGTGCTTAAAGTTTATAAATTTCAGATTTGCCTATTCACCCCCCCTCTAGGCGACTTTCAACAATGTTGCATAGATCATTTCATTAGATTTATTTTAATAAGTACAATCATGCTCATGATCATTTCATTAAATTTATGCTATTCACAAACAATAGCAAATAATTTTTGGATCGCTAATATATGTATGCACTGCATCTGAATCCCAGGTTTTTCTGACTTGGTACTGCTGTTTTCGAATTGCTTGTGTTTTTATTCGAATAAGTACACTGCTGTGTAGATCATTTCATTAGATTTATTCTAATAAGTACAGTCCTGGTCATGATCATGACATTAGATTAATGTTATTCACAAACAATAGCAAATAATTTATCTACATGGGTCGCTTAGTACACCATGCGTGGCTGAACATGTGTGCATGAACTGCCAATTTTTGTTGAGCTTCTCAATACTAGATTTTTTGTTTCTAATTTATCTAACTGAAACCTATGCTAATATATGTATGTACTGCATCTGAATCCTAGGTTTTTTGTTTCCAGTTTATCTTAATTAATTGGGTTTTAGGGTTTACGTGCATGTAGTGTTTGTTGCATCTATGTAGTGTTTGGTGCAGATTTTAATGTTTGTAATAGATGAAATAGTTTGCTAGAAATCTAGTTTTCATACATGTAAACTTTACTGATTGCTTCGTGTTTCTTGATTTTGTAGCTAGTTGTTTACGCACATCTTTTCCTTCCACGTCGTGATCCGAGTCGCAGAGATTTTGAAGATCTTAGACATCACCGGCGAGCGAAGCCTCATCGACAACTTTGTCTGAAGCTAACACGAGTGCATTCAAGGTACACATATCATATGTTGTCAATTAATTTCAGGTGTCTACTTAAGGATGATGGCAAAGGTGTCAGAGAGCCACTTGATGAAGTGGTCTGCGTAAGATTGCCATGGGCTCACGGTACCCATTCAGTCTATCTCTATTATACCCATTCAGTCTATCTCTATTATAATCTAGCAATATCCTATATGGTCAGCAAGTCTGCTCACCCTTTTTCCTTGCTTTTACTCATGAGGTATATTCGCTTACCGCCTGAACCTTTTTGCTGTTTGTTTTCATGTCGTCGAAGCTTAACGATTTGTTCTTGGTACAGAATCAGATGAGCTCGAAATGCTACAAAGTCTTCCTGATAATGTTGGAATTGTTAGGTTGTAGGTATCATTGTACATGTTGTTCCCCTTCAGTTACCATTAACCCATGAATCTAATTACTTGTATATTTTCTGTTACCATTACCTGTTCTCAACATTTGAGATTCTAGATGATGGTACCACACTACTCTGCTTGGCCCATCTTTTTCAGGTATGTTTGTAGTTCTTTGTTAAAACATTATTATTTTTCCCTCTCCTTGATAATGAATCATCGATACTAGCTTCATGTAAGCCAGCACATTGTGGCAGCGCCAGTGGCCGAGATTAGGACGTGCTCTTAGTTAATTTTAGGTGTGCTTTGTCACAAATCAAGGCTTGGAAGGGAACTTTCTATGATTTTTTGTCCGTTTGTTCCTCATCCTTTCATCGTTTAGTCACATGTTCTTTCCTTTCATTTTGATTATGAAGCTGCAAAATATTTAGTAATGTCACATCGCTCTATGATGATCTATAGACTCGTAATGTTCTTGGAAATCTGAAGGTGCTCTTTCTTTGTTAATCCCTACTACTCTATATGTTCCTATTGTGGGCGTCCACAGCCTTCACCATGCCTCAGCCAACCCCACGCGCGGTGCCTCCATCCCGCCATCACCGGCCAACTATGTGCGCCGCCTACATCCCACCATCACTGGCCTTCCCCAAGCGCCGACCTTCCACCAAGATGTCTACCCTTCCCCACCAGCTCGGCTAAACATTTGCCCCAAATCAATCAGCCAACATTCTCGCGCAGCCACAAATCCTGCATCCCACAATAGGCCCGCAATCCCACGCGTCATGGAACTCCCATTAGCATCTACCAAAATCTCGCAATCCAAGCCACCCGAGCCATCCGTGAGAATCAATCATCCAACATCCTCGCCCCAAATCGACGCCAACCTCCCATCTACGCAGATGATGGTGTTCCTTAAAGACCATGCCACCCCAATCCCCATCGCCCCCAAGACAGATATTCGCTGCCACCCCAATCCCAATCCTCGGCGGTGGCGCTCTCCAATTCAACAAGTGGCTCTCCAATCCCCATCCTGGTATATCTCCAATCCCCATCCGGCCTGTTAATTTATATGCCCTAGCAGAATCCCCATCCGCCATTGGTACTACTGTCAGTTTTTTTGGTTCTTTTGTTTGATTTCATCACTGTCATTTTTGTTTGATTTCATCACTATCACTTTTTTCCTGTCATTTAGTTGGATGGTATGGTTAGACTATGGTAGAGAAGGAAAATATAGAGAGAGTTCTAACTTAAAAACCGGTACAGTTTAAACATAGCAAGGATTTTCCTAATGTCTGACTGTATGAAAGCAGAATCCCCATCCGCCATTGGTACTGTTGTTAGTTTTTTGTTGTTGTTTTCTTTGATTTCTTCACTGTTAGTTTTGGTGAGGAATCTTCGTCGGGATTGTAGGTAAGATTTCCCCTACTCCTGGATCAGTAGTAGAATGGATTTTCTTTGGTGCTGCTGTCAATATTTATTGAATTGGTAAAATAGGCAATTCATTCTAATATTGGAACTTGTGAGAGGGAATATAATTAGCAGGCTTGTAATTGGTAAATTCTTAGTTTTTCTTAAGACTTCTAGCATTTTTTTCTTGCAATGAAAAAAAACATGTTGATCTTTGTTTTTTCAAACTGGTCCCATGTAATGATGCTCCTGTTCAGAACATATAGAAATTGTAAATATGCAGTTATATCTAGCTATTCAGAGGGATTTGTAATGCATTCTGCTTCGTAAGTTATGCCTTAACGAAGCGTACCCCTCCCTTCCTTGATTTTACTGGGTTCTTTTGTTGCAAATCCCTTTTAGTTTTCCATGTTTATGAGGTGCTTACTATTGCATATAGCAATGATAATGGATTATTCTTTGATACTTCACTACTGTAACTTGGCTGTTATCACAACTATAGGCCTGATAACCTTCGTAGACCATTTGGAAAATTTGGCCTCGTTAAAGACATATATCTGCCAAAGGATTACTAAAATCGATAAGGTACCTTGACTTAATTATTGTGAGTGGGTGTTTGCCCATGGACACCTATGTGCAACTTGGTGATCTCTCCCTGAACTTTATAGTACACTAAAGTATATTTGCTCCAGAACAGGATTATGATTGTTGTTGTTTGTTTTTAACATATTATAAGCATGTTCTTTACAGATTTTTAATTATTATTCTCTGTATTGTATGGTTTACACTGGGTTGCTTTACGCACCCCCTGAGATTAACAATGAAAGTAATTTTTTTTGAAGATGCAAGTCTTAAGAGTACTATTGAAGAAAAAGGAAGAAATAGATGTTTAAAGAGATATGCAAGTTATGAAGAGTTTCAAGTGTATCTCTAAACACTGATGACTGCAAGGTCAGCAGCTTAGTGCTTGCTTTACCTTTGAGATTGATTTGTGTATCGACTAAAATTGATTTGTTTGTATCACCATTCTTGGAAGGAAGAGTTCGCAACATCTTGATTTGATTGTCTCTGCAGGGGTCTTATCCTTAATGGTTCTGAAGCATTGTTGCTTTTAGTGAAATACTAATTTGCTTTCTGTTTCAGGGAACCTAGAGGATTTGGGTTCATCTAATACTTTGATCCTGAGGATGCTTCTGATGCAAAGTACCATATGGATGGGAAGATGCTGCTTGGAAGGGAAATTAATGTTGTTTTTGCAGAGGAAAACAGGAAGAAGCCTTCTGACATGAGGGCCAGGGAAAAAATAAGGTAACAGTTGTTTTCCCTTTGTGATACCCATTCTATAACGTGTACACTATCATTTTGCCATAGCATTTTAAGAGGCAAAAGCTAATTTATTCGTGCAATTTTTTACTTACGTAGTGGCAGAGGCTGTTCTTATGATCGGAGGTTGCGCTCAAGGTCACCTGGGTTGAACGATTCTCCTAGGGGTAGATCACGGTCCCAAAGCCGAAGCTACTCGCCAGCACTTAAGCAAAAGCACTGTTCAAGGTACGAGTTGCTGCCATCCTCTTATATGCTGATGAAAACTCCATGCGCTCGCAGTGTCCCAATCCAATTGATTGGCTCACATACCATCTTGACATGTCCCCGGCTTCTCGACCTCGGGAGAGATCTTTGTCGCGTTCCCCAGCTGTCAACAGATCAAGGAGTGCAAGCCCCATTGTTAGCAGGCCTCCTCGTAGGCAGGGGTCTCTCTCTGTTAGCGAGTGAGGTATCTTTCATATTATTTTTGTTAGCACCCTCGTGTGTACTCTAGGATATCTGAACGTGTACTATGTATTGGGTATTCCAAAATCTCTAATGAGTGAAGTGGGTTGTGAACCAATGAACCTTGATGTTGGACGTGCTGACCAGGCTGATAGGAGTTATAGCTCAGTTGGTTGTAGAAGTCTGGTAGCCTTGCTATTATCAAGATGATATTATATAATTGTCCATGTTGTACACAATGTTTAGAAGAACCCATAATAATGAGCAGATGACAGTTTCCCTATCCTTGATGTTTTGACTATAGGATCATATAGAGCATATGACAGTTTCGTGAGAACGTGTGTCATACTAAGCCAGCTGCGAGCTCGAGTGAGAATGCATGCATTTCTTAGGACCACTACGCTAAATTTCTATAGTCAAAACATATACAAGCATTCTATATTAAAAAATATAGAATAATAATTAGTGTTTTTGCATATTAATGCATTTTTATCATATTGATTCCGTAGCAACGCACGGGCATATACCTAGTAATAAGATTAAAATAAAAAGAAAAAAAAGACAAGCAATACAAACTCGCAAAGAAAGACAATACATGCATCTTCACGCGTGGAACACAAAGCTCGGTACTACTATCGGGTACAGGTACCCAAAGGTCTAAAAGGCCTCCTAAAGACAGTCCACTAACCGACTGGCCCACCTGTCAAACGACTCATGTGTAATGGTCCAAAAGGCCTCTCGAAGATGGTCCGCCAAGTCGATCAAACCCGACCGTCGAGCAACTCGACAGGGCGAGACTGCCGACCAACCCGCGCGTCGAGCAAATACTGTCAGGAAACCTAGCGAGGCGGGGTTGCCAATCAACCCGCCTGCCGAACAACCCAGCGAGGTGGGGTTGTCGATCAACCTACCTGCCGAGTAACCCAACAAGACGACAACCAACTCTCAGGCGAACACCTCTACTGGAGTGAAGTGCCGACCTAGTACTATCACGCCACGACAGCACGATGGGACAGACTATCACCAAGCCGTGTCCAGACGGTGGAAGCAGTACCGAAGGGTCTCTATCAAACATGATATAGATACGTATCCCCGCTGACCAGTGGGATCGGACAACCGCAACCGTAGTGGCCTCAGCATCACGATCTCTACTGTGACCCATACACCAGAAGAGATGGGGCAATACGCCGTACCAGGTATACACCTACGCATGATGAAAGGTGGCAATAAGGGGTGGCGAAAGATGAAGTTGTACCGAAGACATCCTTAAACCTCACCTCGAGCTGACTCGAAAGGACCCACCAAGCACGCTACGTCTATATCAGAATAGCTACATGAACCCATTGGCGAGCGGATGAGACGCGACACCATACAAGGCCACAAGGGTACAACGACGCATGACCCAGCAGACGACACCATAGAGGCTACGAGGCCTAGAAGCAGGAGGCTGAACTCCACCCTAATAGAATACAAGATATCATTGTAAAGTCTACCCTTGAGCTATAAAAGGGCAAGACAATCTTTATCATCTAACCCATCTGTCGGGGACCATAAATAGTGGTACCCCCAAGACTCCTAATCTCAGCTGGTAACCCCCATCAGCACAAAGCTGCAAAGGCCTGATGGGTACGATTAAGTCAAGGCTCGGTCCACTCAAGGGACATGATCTCACCTCACCCGAGCCCAACCTCGGGCAAGGGCAGCCGACCCCGGAGGATTCACGTCTCGCCCGAGGGCCCCCTCAAGCAACGGACACACCTTCGGCTCGCCCAAGGCCCAGTCTTCGCCGAGAAGCAACCTTGGCCAGATCGCCACATTGACCGACCGTATCACAGGAGCATTTAATGCAAGGATGGACTGACACCTTATCTTGACGCGCGCCCTTCAGTCGATAGAGCCGAAGTGACCGCAGTCACTTCGCCGCTCCACTGACCGGCCTGACAAGAAGACAGCGTCGTCTGCGTCACTCCGACTGCTGTGCCACTCGACAGAGTGAGGCTGACAGCAGCCAAGTCCGGCCTCGGGTGCCATAGGAAGCTCCGCCTCGCCCGACCCCAGGGCTCGGACTCGGCCTCGGCTCCGGAAGACGACGAACTCCGCCTCGCCCGACCCCAGGGATCGGACTCGGCCTTAGCTCCGGAAGACGACGAACTCCGCCTCGCCCGACCCCGGGGCTCGGACTCAGCCTTGGCCTCAGACGATGGTCTCCGCCTCGCCCGACCCGGGGCTCGGACTCGACCTCGACCTCGGAAGACAGACTCGACCTCAACCTTGGAGGAGCCTCCGCCTCGCCCGACCCAGGGCTCGGACCGACCACGTCACAGGGGGGCCATCATTACCCTACCCCTAGCTAGCTCAGGCTACGGGGAACAAGACCGACGTCCCATCTGGCTCGCCCCGGTAAACAAATAATGATGGCGCCCCGCCTGCTCCATGACGACGGCGGCTCTCAGCCCCTTACGGAAGCAAGGAGACGTCAGCAAGGACTCGACAGCCCCGACAGCTGTCCTTCCGCAAGGCTCCAACGCTCCTCCGACGGCCACGACATCACATGAACAGGGTGCCAAAACCTCTCCGGCTGCCACGACGGCATGTACTTAGGGCGCTAGCTCCTCTCTGCTAGACACGTTAGCACACTGCTACATCTCCTATTGTACACCTGGGCCCTCTCCTTACGCCTATAAAAGGAAGGTCCAAGGCTCTCGTACGAGGAGGTTGGCCGCGCGGGAGGACGGGCCGGCGCGTATAAGTCCCTCGCTCTCTCTCTCTCCCACGCGGACGCTTGTAACCCCCTACTGCAAGCGCACCCGACCTGGGCGCAGGACAACACGAAGACCGCGGGTTTCCCCTTTTCTGCCTGTCTCCTTTTTTGCCCCCCCCTTCGTTCTCCGTCTCGCGCCGACCCATCTGGGCTGGGACACGCGGCGACAATTTACTCGTCAGTCCAGGGACCCCCGGGGTCGAAACGCCGACACCATCCACACCTCCACACAAGCACCCAATTGTAACATACTCCAAGCAATATTGCTATCAACACTACATCGTATAACCCACTATCTTAGATCCATCTTCGATCCCCAGTAGCTCAACATTTATAGTGAGTCTGCGCTAGCACCCTAGCCGAACATAATACTTATATTCCCCGGTTCCAGAAACTAAGACACTACACTTGTAGTATAAATCACTAGCATAAATCCTGTTATATTACATGTGTAAATTACAGCTGTGTAACCAACACAACAACTCACCTTGTTAATCAATAGTATAAATCATCATCTTCTATTGTTCGTTATGACCCATGGGAGATGACGATGGTTGCGGTCTCTCCTATTCAAGACAATCTTGCCTCGGTTCTAGAGTGTGAATTTGTTTTAATTGTCTCCAAATATTCGGTTCTAGAGTATTGGATATTTGGATCCCATCTAGAGTGGACATGTTGACCTTGCACCAACACATACACACCGGCATAGATGACTTGAATTGGATTGTTGTGGAACACATGGCGCGTGGCTTTGCCCCATCCTTGAGTGCGCGGGTGGTCGAGTTGGAGGACGATGAGCCACAACTATAACCGATTTCATCAAATGACTTTTTAGTTTTTACCACTCAGATTACACAGCTTTTTTCACAGCTCATAAATCACAACAACTTTTTGATAGCCACAACTTAATCAAACATGTCATTAGAAAAGAACTTATAGTCGAAACTAGACAAAGTTGTGACATATCATATAGAACCATGTTTTAGAATAGAGTCTTAATAAAACTCCAAAAAATAACGTTTTATTACTTCAAAACTATAAAATCTGTTACATCTAAATACTCTATGGCGCTCAAGGCTAAAGATTTTACAGCCATAGTGAACCGGTTGGCCAATCACGTCATGGAGACCGCAAGCGAGTATTCTGGTGACTAGTGAGTGTTGGGCTGGTGGCGCCCGACCGAGCTACGAGACCCCGACGCGTCGCAACTGACCGGCCCGTCGACGTTAGCCCGTGAAGGCCACGAACGCGGCCCGTGTGTGACGCACGGCAGTACGGCACGTAGCCACGCACCACTTCCTCGAAATCTCTGTGATGCGTCACCTGACAGCAAAAAGGAAGAGTAACAGGGAGGCCGGAATCTTTCGATCGAGGGCACCACCGGCGGCGGGGGTAGTAGCACAGGAGGGGAGCCGTGGAGCGATCCGTCGGGCATCTGCGCCCGATGTGGGCGTGGGGCTGCGTCGAGCGCGTGGCCGCGGGCTTCCTCGGCGGCCCCCTCGCCGCCGGCGGCCGCTGGAACACCGCCGTCGCCGTCGGGGTCACGGCCGCCGCGGGCCTCGTGCTCGTCGCCATCGTCGTCTCTTCCCGCAGGTCGGTCGGTTCCCGCCCCGCGTCCCCACACCCTTTGGAATCGCTTATGCTCCTACCCCGGCCTGCCTCAACGCGTGCTTCGATGCAGAGGCGGGCTCAAATCTCCGTGGTGGCGGCGGCGGAGGAAGGCGCCACTTACGGCGCAAGAGTGGTGCGACCTGTTCACACCGCAGGGGAAGCTTCAGGACGGCGGAGTGAAGCTTCTGAAGAAAGTTCGGAGCGGAGTAAGTTGCGGCAACTCATGAATGATGCTGTAATGCAGGTTCTGAAGCTGTGAGGCTGATTCGTGTGCTTCTGTGACAGGGGATTGAACCGAGTATCAGAGCGCAAGTCTGGCCGTTCCTTCTGGGAGTGTAAGTAATCTGGAGTGTTGATCACGAAACCGTTGTTTTCATGCTTGGAGATGTACAATTAGATCCACACGATACTTTGGAACAAGATATGTGCATGCTAATTCCTTAATTACTTCATAGGAAGAGATTATATTGCAATTATAATAACATTAACCATGGTCCATGGAGATGGATGAACCTGCATTTTAGGGAGACATGTACTTTATATCATCAAGCTGAACTTAAGAAGTTGTGGACTACTAAATGGGCACAACAAAATTCATAAATTTTCTTGCTAGATGTACAAATGAACACGCAATATTTGTTTTTTTCTTTATTTTTTCCACAGTTCAACCAGATTTGCAGTTATAGTAGGAAACAACGTGCTGTCAGATTTTATAAGCACTGCAGAACGCATGTGTGTGTATTCAGTATGATAGACTTGACTAATCTGCATTTGAACTCATACAGTTATAGCCTTGACAGTTCTGAAGCACAAAGAGATGTGGTCAAGGCCCAGAACAGGTACAGTCTTCATGTATATTTTATCTCTTTATCATACATATGTTCTTCCTGTCTGAAATAACTGGGTGAAGTTGATTAAAACATGTTTCCCATGTTTTTTCCACCAATTGTATATGGTGGTGTGTGTTTTTCTTATTTAGTGCAGGAATGTTGGTTGTTAAACGACACTAAATTAGATGTTATTTTTCCTGACTGACTTAAGGTGATGACACCCAGTGGCGTATTTCTTGTAGGAAGGGATATTTGTTATTGAGGAAACATTGCCTGCGTAAATTAGCATACATCATGGAAGAGAGCAAGCAGTCAACTAAAACAGTTAAAGTCAACCATGAAGGGAGCAATAGTTCTGAAAAAGGTGATGAATCTGGTTGTGTTAGTCCTTTTGAATCTGAAGATGTTCTTGAAAATTCTGGCATGGGAGAGGCTACAACTGAGGAAGGAATTCCATGCCTCAGTACAGAGCAAGAAGTGCAGGATGACACTTCTGAAACAAAGCCAGAGCAGATGAATGGAAACCAGTCTTCATCTAGCTCCTCTGATGAGGAAGGGAGTGAAAGAAGTGTTGTGACTCAAGTAGAAGCATCTCATAAGAACTTGGCCTCAGTTTGTGAGTCCTCATTTGAGGATGGACAAGAAAGCATCCCAAGATATTCGAACACAGGAGGAAATATGGATGATGTTGTGTTATCTAAGGCTGCCCGCCCTGTGAAGTCTGCACGGGCAACTGAGGATTTTGAGACATGGCAACGGATTATCCGTTTGGACGCAGTCCGTGCTAACGACGAATGGATTTCCTACTCTCCATCCCAAGCTGCAGTTTCCAAGGAGAGGGCAATTGAATCTGCTAAAGCTGTTTTTCTCAAAGACTATGACCACTTAGAACCATATCGGATCCATCATGCGTCACGCCTTGTTGCTATTCTTGAGGCCTACGCAATATATGACCAAGAAATTGGATATTGTCAAGGAATGAGTGACCTGCTTGCGCCTCTCCTTGCTGTTCTAGAGGACGATGACGAGGCCTTCTGGTGCTTTGCTGGTTTTATGAGGAAAGCCCGCCACAACTTTAGGCTTGATGAAGTGGGTATACGCCGGCAACTCAATATGGTTGCCAGGATAATCAAATACAAGGACTTCCATCTCTACAGACATTTGGAGATGCTCCAAGCTGAAGACTGCTTTTTCGTTTACAGAATGGTGGTTGTGATGTTCCGGAGGGAACTCACCTTCGAGCAGACCCTATGTCTCTGGGAGGTGATGTGGGCTGATCAGGCAGCAAACCGCGCCGAGATCGCAAACTCATCCTGGCGTAAATTGCAGTTGGGAGCGCCTCCAACAGATGATCTGTTACTGTATGCGATTGCTGCTAGTGTGTTGCAGAAGCGGAAACTGATAATAGAAAGCTACAACAGCATGGATGAGATCATAAGGGAGTGTAACAGCATGGCTGGGCAGCTGGACATTTGGAAGCTCCTGGACGATGCGCACGATCTTGTGGTGACCCTTCACGATAGGATCGAGTAGCTGTGGTGTTCATTGCTTGCGCTATTTGTCACGTTACCATACTTCCATTATACCCAAACACTTTGTATGAAGTACGTACCAACAGTGAATAGAAGCACGTTGTGGAGTTAGCTAGGCAGCAATGGCAGCATTTGTTTTTAACTGAGCATGCATACTGGAGAGGTGGGCAAAGACCAAAGGAGCATGCATACTGGAGAGGTGGGCAAAAGATCAAAGAGCCATTTGAATCTATCGTTGTGACATTGTCTACCATTCTGATGCATTGCAACCTTCTCTTTCTGTTGTATCCTAGTTACATACTGCACTATTATGTGGATGTTGTGTTGGGGGCTCGGTGCAAATTGGTGGATTTCAGGATCTGTTCTTGTTAGACTGCACTGTTTTATAAAGTAGCGTTTGAAATAAATGATGAGATGAGTAACACTATTGTAGATAGCCTTAGAGAACGTTTTCGCTATCTGGATTACGTACACACACGCACAAAAAAAAAAACAACCTTATTGGCTGTTGATCCCAGGTCCAAAACCAGTCAACAAGACTGCTACTTCCTCTGTCTCAGTATATAAGTGTCATAAGTGTCCCAGTATATAAGGCCCCAGTATATAAGTGTTCCAGTATATAAAGTGTAATCATATCTAGATCAAAGACTAAAAAATATATTTAATTCTCTTTATATCATTGCATCGATGTACGTGTATATGGAGAAAACACATCTTATATTGTGAGAATAGAGAAAACACACTTTATATTGTTGGAAAAAACAGGGAGTATTATCCATGGGTGTATTAATCATCGATGAACGTAGTTTATGGTTTGGTTCTGTTTATTGCGACATCCAAGTGCGCATACACAAAACAAACATTACTGCAATAATCTGGTATCAACTACTCGGTTCATGGAAGAGTCAGAATTCATCTTGTATGCCTCGGTTCATGGGGAAAAGAGCACATTTCGGCAACACATGGATGTCCATAATACATAGTATATGACCAATGAGATAACATCCACCTGACAAATACACTAAGCAATTACTGAACTGTTCTCATCCAAACCATTACCATAAAACAGACTCCAAAGGCAAGTCTTCAAGAACAGTACTACTCTGATTTGGTGTACTGACGTATACCAAATGCAAGGCCCAGGATCATAATGGGCACAAGGAACTGCAGGATCTTGATGAGGAGATCATTATTCTTGTCTGAGTGGCTGGGCGCTTGCTGGGGGTGCACATAAGTTCGCTTTGCTGGGATTGTTGAAGCATCTATCTGCCCGATGTGGTACTTCTCCATCATGTCCCTTGCGGAATCACTGTGGCCAATATCTTCAAAATCAGCTGTAGCATCTTTCCCTGGTTACATTCAAGAGTAGAGATCAGCTCAATATCAAGGCTGCAAACGTGAAGTACAATCGATGTATGGCTTACCAGTTACAGCTAGCAAAACCTCATCTCCACCAGGATGCTCATCCATAAAAGGAGTGACATCATACACCTGAAATGTTAATAGAAAGAGATAACACATATTGGAAAACAAATGACAGAAAATTTCAATGATTTATTCCATTTTTATGAGTATATTAATAAAATAAACAAGGAACACTGCAGACAGCAGAAGCATAGGTTTTCGATGCTTCAATATCTTACGTCACCACATCCACTTAGGGGGTGTTTGGTTTAAAGAATCAATCCATTCTAGATGATGAGACCACATCCACTTAGGGGGTGTTTGGTTTAAAAAATCAATCCATTCTAGATGATGAGGTGATGCATAATGAGTATATTCCACAACTTTAGTAGAATGAGCTCATTCCTCGTATTATTACTAATTAGTACCTATGAGGAATAAAATATTGATAGATCAACTCATTCCATTACACAAACCAAACAAGAAAGTGATGAGTGAGAAGATGATCAACTACCTCAATCCTCAAACCAAACACACTACTATAGTTTACAGAGCCAACACAGTTATTTAGCTTATGTTAGGAAGCTCTGGTGATGTTTAAGTCTTGTGGTAACACTACGAGGTCGAGAATTGAGGTTGACTTCAAAGTAAACTTAGGGCCAAATATCCTACTTCCAAAAATAGCAAGGCCATTAAGCATTAGCTACACCGAGAAGAACAGAACATTTGTCACAAACAAATGGAAGGAAAGTTACTACTTTCTTTTTTAATAAAAAGATCAACTTCAGTGGAATTAGCACATGGTACACATTTTTTCATAAGAATGCTTGATGATAATAATAGCTTAAAGGATCTGTATATAGGAGAAATCAGGAAAATGGTTAGAAAATTTCTGAATGAAAAACATTGGATCTAAGAAAAATATACCAATTCTAGAGTAACAACTTTTTTTTTGTGGGCAGCGGAAACCTATATAATATATGGGCATGCTAGTTCATCCAAGGGCACATAATTAAAAACAGAAAAAAATACTGACCCACATGTCATAAGCATGCTATTTATTTGGTCGGATATGAAAATATCAACCATGAATCATCATTTATGTAATTTGTATATCAGATTTTTGTGAGGAATTGTATATTTACCATATCATTTTATTCTGCCATGGACCAAAAAAAGCAGGAAAAAACAAACCACATTTTTGTCTGTTTTGTCATACATTGTCATTTCAATTTTCAAAATACAAAAAAGTGCCCAGTTTAAAGCACTATCCTTGTGCTAAATTATGAACATGCGATAAGAGGTGATTGTAGTAAGCTTTTGTACTATAACCTACTGAGTAACATGGAGTTGATCTAAAGGCAGTTGCTGGTCCTCGATCAGATCAACCCAACTGAGCATTGGACATGGAGTAGATCTAAAAGGTGGTTTCTGGACCTGAATTGAGTCGCCCACTCATGAATAACTACAACTGATATTTGACAATCCAAAACATCTTTGGTAGTATGCCAGGTTAGTTTCTGCAAATGAACAAATCTGATTTGAGCTAAGTGCCAGCACAACTGATTCAGTCCAACTGCTGCAAGAAACCAAGCCTACCATCAATTATTCTCCACAAAACCTTATCATCGAAGAGAGGTAGCGTCGTAAGCTTTCCTTAGGCCCTAAAACCTTTGCAATCGAAGAGGAAACGGAAGGAATTACCATTCCACCAACAAGAACACCAAACAATTTCACAAAACCATATCCTACAAAGCCACCAAAGGCATGCCGCCAGCCATCCAAAATCCTGTGCCACCACAAAGGGGAGGGGGAGCCGAGGATGGGAGAGGAGCAGAAAAACAGCACCTTGCCGGCGATGATGATCCAGCAGTCCTTGGTGACGTTGTGCTTGGCGACTTCCTCGAACCTAAATACCTTATTCTCGCTGGCCATGGCAGACTCCTAAGCACCTGAGATATAATTTCCCTTCGAAAGAGTTGGTCCTTCGCACTTCGCAGCAAAAAATACGAAACCGCATTGAATTGAGCCATGGAGCGATGAAGCGAAAGCAGTTGAATTGCTAGTGGTTGCCCGATGGGCTTTGGCAGTTTGGCTCACCTACGCTTCGCCTCAAGACGGAGGTGGAGGCCGTCGAGTAGGTCAGCGCGTGTCGCGCTCGCGGATGGGATGCAAAATCACACGATCTGGACAGCTTTCGCCCTCGGTGGCGCCGGCATGGCGTCATTTGAGCTCGGTCCATAGTCCATCCCATTCCCCTAGACCCCACCCGTCTGCACACTGCACTGGCAGCACTGCACCCTGCAGTCTGCACCGCACGCTGCCCTAGTGGCCTAGTGGGTGGCGTTCCTAAAATGTCCCTCGACAGTCGAGAGCCAGCTCCTGGACTGGACAGGGCCTTTTTCTCATCCTGTGCTGGACTTCCAGGCCCGGCTTGGCCCATAGTGCCATGAGAGTTTGTTAACTGCGTTGACCCCACCTCCTCTCCGCTAGAGAATTTTGCAAACATGACACCGCCGTGGGAGGGCTTCAAATATTTAGCACCGCCGTCGTGGCAATTGTAAGCGTGACATTCAAATCTCCCGAGTTTTACAAATTTAGCATTACGGTGGGATAATGGTCATTAGAAAGTCTCTCGTTCCCGTACTGCCCTCGCTCCGTTCCGCGCTCCGTTAGGCACTTGCCGGCCCGTGAGTGTCCCGTATTCCATTCTCCTCTCCTCTCCTCCTCTTGCTCGCGACAGCCTGACCATCGTCTTCCTCGAGCTGGTCTGTTCGTCCCGTTGAATGGACCCGGACAGCGTGCGGTTCATGGCGCGGGAGATCCACATCCTCCGGCGGCTGGACCACCCCAACGTGATCAGGCTGGAGGGCATCGTCACCTCGCACCTCTCGCACAGCCTCTACCTCGTCTTCGAGTACATGGAGCACGACCTCGCCGGCCTCGCTGCGCTGTCCGGCCAGCGCTTCACGGAGCCGCATGTCAAGTGTCTCATGCGCCAGATCCTCGAGGGCCTGAGCCACTGCCACGCGCGGGGCGTCCTGCACCGGGACATCAAGGGCTCCAACCTCCTCATCGACGACAACGGCCTGCTCCAGATCGCCGACTTCGGGCTCGCCACCTTCTTCGACCCTGGCAAGCGGTAGCCCATGACCAGCCGCGTCGTCACGCTCTGGTACCGCCCGCCGGAGCTCCTGCTCGGCGCAACCGAGTACGGCGTCGCCGTAGACCTGTGGAGCACCGGCTGCATCCTTGCCGAGCTGCTCGCGGGCAAGCCCATCATGCCCGGCCAGACCGAGGTTCGTCTAATCGTCGTGGGCGTGCGCTTCGCCTTCTTCTGATTTCCTTCTCAACCTGCCTGAGCCTGACATGACATGCCCACATGCATAACGACCGCACCATTAACCACGACGGAGCGGAACGGAGCGAGGGCAAGTGCCTAACGGAGCGGAACGGAGCGAGGGTAGCACGGGAACGAGAGACTTCCTAATGACCATTAACCGACCGCAATGCCAAATTTGCAAAATTCGGGAGATTTGAATGTCACGTTTACAATTGTCACGACGGCGGTGCCAAATATTTGAAGCCCTCCCACGGCGGTGTCATGTTTGCAAAATTCTCTCTCCGCTGACGCGAACGCGACGTCCGTCCACCTCGGCCCCCGCTGGTTTGCGTTCGCGCAGTGACTGACCACGCGGCCGTGCGGGCGCGAGACGGGACCAGTGAGTCAGTGACCACCACGCGCTCGTGGCTACCGGCTTCGCTCCCAGATCCCGCCGCGCGCGCGAGCCCCGAGGACTGACCATGGAGGAGCCCACGGAGTCCAGGCCAGCTGGCGCGGAGGATCTCGCGAACGGCGCGAAAGACCCGGAGGGGCCTCCGCCGGAGGTTGAGGAGGAGGAAGTGGAGGAGCCGCCACGATCGGCGACGGCGAAGCAGGAGGAGGCGAAGGAGGTACTAGGGTCGGAGGGGTCTCGCCCGTTCACCATGCGGGAGCTGCTCGGCGAACTCAGGGAGGACGGCGAGACGGCGGTCGGCGGCAGCACCGCGAGATCTGCGTTCGGCGACGGGAACGGGGTCGGATCCGCTGATGCCGAGGGCTCGTCCTACAGGTTTGTGTGCTTATTTGCGTCATTTAGATCTCACTCCATGTACTGGATCACTGTGGCTTGGTTAGGTTTTTGCCATTGCATTTAGCCGTACACTTTGGACGTCGCGTCGGATCTGCGTTGGCTACGTGAATTAAGCCTCTCCTGCTTAATTTTGGTGCTTTAGCTGCTGCCATAGTGGGGTTGTATTGTCATATTTTAGCTGTGAATGCTGGTTGCATTACAATGCTTATGTGCAAACACAGTTTATACCCATGCATTGTGGTATTTTGGTGGTCTTTCTTTAGCAAAGCAAAATTGGTGTTAATGCGAACCTACTATAGCTCATCTTCTGGTAGGGTAGGATTGTTATATTATTAGGTATGGATATGGGAACACCTTTCTTCTTGTGAACAGTTGTGAACAATTTCTCCTGTCATTATACTTAATGATGGGTATCAGATGGTTTTCACCTGTTAGTAAATGCATTGATCATTATATCTGCTTAATTTCTGTAATTTTCTATATGAATAGTTCAAAGCTGCTGCAACGTAACTAGTTTACATTTATTTTATTGGCATATGCACAAATTACTATGAAACGGTCCAAATGGTAAGTTTTATTGATTTCTTCAATTTATTTCAGCCAAGATAGCGCACAGTTTTCATCACACCATGATGTAGCGATGGACTTGATAAATAGTGTAACTGGAGTTGACGAGGAAGGACGTTCTCGCCAAAGGATTCTTTCTTTTGCTGCTAAAAGGTTTGCTTAGCTTGCTTGGCTGAACTTTTTATTGCTACAACTAGATTGCATATTTTGTAGTTCTCTCTGTGGTTATTTGTTACTGCCAAGTTTAAAGTTCTGTTACGCAGATACGTAAATGCAATTGAAAGTAATCCTGACGACCCTGATGCATATTATAATTGGGCTCTAGTCCTCCAGGTACACATCCGCATTCCTTATATACATCCCTTTTTTATGTGAGGGTCTTTTATACGTGTTAATATATAGTGAACGCATAGCTGTGATCTATGCATAATTGAATGCTGTTGTTTATAGCATTCATGTGTTACAACATGCTACAAAATTGTTATTTAGGTCTTATTCTTTTGAAATATTATTTCAGGAGAGCGCAGACAATGTGGATCCCAATTCGAGTTCCTCTAAAGATGCATTGCTGGAGGAGGCTTGCAAAAAGTATGCTGAAGCTACTCGACTTAGTCCAACTCTTTATGATGTAAGTTCCTAACTTATGTTTGATCAGAACAGTTCAAATTTACAGAAGTTTTTTTCAGTGCTTTTGGCCCTTTCAAGAAAAAGAAATTTAACACGTCACAACATTTCTCAAATAGTCTATGAAAAGCATTGAGCTTATCTTACAGAATGTGACTTCATGGTTCTAGTGTATAGTGCTCAATGTTGATCATTCTAGATATCTTGATGCTCCTTTGACACACTTTTATTTTAGGCATATTATAACTGGGCTATTGCTATTGCTGATCGGGCTAAAATGCGAGGTCGGACAAAAGAAGCCGAAGAACTCTGGAAGCAGGTTTAGTGAGATATCTCACATTCTCACATATATCTGTAAAGTTATTTATGTTGAACACCAAGTTATTATTGTGCGAGTAATGCAAGTAAATCAGGTTTGGTCAAACATTGAGTCTTGTTTTAGTTTTCTTGCCGCTTATTCTCTGCAGTCCATCAATCATGTTGTTTATTTTAATAAAATCTATGCAACTTTTCACCCAAATTGTGGATTTGTGATTTTTTGAATAAACATGAACTTGCGATATATGTTGCACATATGAAGTTGTTCTTGTTCTATCTATTACAATATCTAATACTTCACTGTCTCTCATGAATTTGGATGGATAAATAAGAGCACACCAGTTATCCACTAGCAAATCAGGTAGCAAGCAACATGTTTCGCCACCATTTTTTCTTTTCCTTCAAAAAAGTTCCCTGGTAGCTGGCGAACTTTTTGTGTTATGTGATGACACTTTCTTATATTTTCTTGAAACCCTTGGTACATCCAATTCTGCTCAAGGTTTAGTTTCATCAAGAATTTCAAATTTTGACCTTAGTATTTGCGGGGAACGATAAATCCTGAGGGGTTTGAACAATCGACACATTTCCCCCTTGCCAGTATGCTGAAAAGTTATCATGTTTTCTTGCCAAACATGATCATGTTGTTTTAAGTCTATGATTAAATTTGATTGCATCCATTATTTACACTTTTCTTTCTTTGACAGGCAATACTGAATTATGAGAAGGCTGTCCAGCTTAATTGGAATAGCCCACAGGTTAGCATTAAATCATTATTTTATCTTGAGTTCTTGAGTGCAGATTATATTATAAAACGAAAATATAAAAGGCTCCGATCTGAGTTAATGGACGATCAATGTGCACATATAACTGATATAATGACCATCATGGTTCAGTGGAGTTAAGTGTGAATCCATTGAGAATGTCGCACTCACACACATGGTTAGACAATAGAATGATGCCCTTTTGTAGTGACTAGGTCAATGTCTATGTGTTGCAGCGGGAACAAAAATTAAGACAAAAGTAATCCAGGTTTGCACATGTATTGTATCATGACAGAAAAACAATATTCACAACATGTCAGTTTGTAGCTGACTGTCTCATATATGAGTGTTAAATTGCATTTGACTGATAGTCATAATGGGTATCGGATGGTGAGGACTGAGGAGCCTGGGAGCACATCTATTTGATTATTGTTAGGCATTGAACAAAAGCAATAACATTCACTTAGTACAGTGTTTGAAATGCGCACTTGTTAGAGAAGCAAATCAATGAACAGTTGGCATGCACAAACAAAATGTTGCAGCTTCCCTATGTACCTTTATTGCCAAAGTGCAAATGGATAATGCAATGATGATCTGTGCGAGCATGTCCCCCAGCGGATTTCAACATGCCTGCACCTCTTCATCGTAGCCACTGCTGCTACCCTTTCATTTGCTCACCTCAAAGTGCAGGCATGCAAAGCCACTGCTGCTACCATTTCACATGCCTGCACCTCTTGATCTGTGCGAGAAATGAGAAATATTTCTTCAATTTTTTCTTTACAAAATGAAGAAGCGTAGAGATCATATGTTCATTCGTGCAATGCATTCCACTCCTTTCCTTCAATGCTGCCTCCTTCCTTTGTCTATTCACGGTGAATTCAAGCTCGAATTTAGATGTTGAGGCTACTTGGCAGTTTGGAAATTGACGTACCGAATGGCCATGCTCGCAGGCGAGGGTGAGAGGCCGACCTCACACATCTTACTGCATTGCACACCCCTACTTGCGCCACAACCTCATCACCGGCCTTGCAATGCTATCCACTGCCGTCTTTACACAGTTCTGCGAGTGCATCCAACTTCGAACCCGAGACAGCTCAAGCCGAGGGGGACGCGACTCAGGGCGGGGCGGGGTTGCGGGCGCTAGGGGAGACATATTGAGACGGTGGACCAAGGAAAAATTGCGGCTCTCCTCACTGTAGGATCTTGCCTAAGGGACCTGCCACATGCGATTTAGTGCTGCTCCCCGGTGGGCCTGTGTCATGCCGTTGTGAGATCTGGGAGATAGCCATGGGATGTGCAGGATTTGCCCCCATTGTTGGTGGAGGGAGGGAGGGAGGGAGACGGTTACCAGCTCTTTGCTGTGTGAGTAGGAGGCGTTGAAGAAGGGGAATGCAAATGAGATTGGGCGAGCACCACCAGATGAGCAAGAGATGTTTGCGACAGGTGTCACAGGCGAGCACCACCACGGGCTCATGTAGCGGCGTAAATCAATGCTCGTGTGATTTGCACCTATTGCAAAACTGGGGTGGAAGTGCCAGGTCCACCGGTCGGCGTCAAGGGACTTTGGCTGCAGCTCGCAGGGTCGCCGCACAAAGACCTGTTGGATGAAAGCGTTCAAGTCTTTTTATGTGTAATAGATAGCTGTTTTTTCTTCTAATTTATCAATTAAAGAAAGAAAAAACTTGTTGCTGGTCAAGAAATCAGAGCTTGCCATGGCTTATTCTTACTGTTTAAATTCCTGTGATCTTTTGTTACCAAAATTCTTTATAAATCAATATAAAGAAATATTTTTTTATGAAAGGGTCTTGTTTTTTCGGGCCCATTTCTCTCCACCAGCATTTGACCAAATCCATGAAATGAGATGTTCTGATATCGGTCTATTTTGGACCTTCTTTCTTTTTTTAATTTAAAGATGCACAGCTCTTCCGCGCTTTCGAGGAAAAAAAAGAGATGTTCTGATATCACTTCAACTTGAAACTTCTAATCTTGAATTTTTATTAGCCAGTGTTGCTGCTTTCTTAATTTCCTTCCTTTTCGATTGCAGGCTCTCAATAACTGGGGTCTTGGGCTACAGGTACATCTTATCATTTTTATTTTCTTAGCCTTCTTCCTTGAAGTTCGGTTAACTATTTGTTTGAGTTCCACCTGCCTATGATAGTATGAATCTGCAATGCAGGAGCTGAGTGCAATTGTTCCTGCCCGGGATAAACAGACCATCATAAAAACAGCTATCAGTAAGGTAGATACACTTTTTTATTGTTGTGCCTATGAATTATTTTTATGGTATTGCTTAGTAAAAATTATCTCTTTGATGAACCACTGACACTAACTTCTACTGCAGTTCCGTGCTGCAATTCAGCTGCAATTTGATTTCCATCGGGCAATATACAACCTCGGAACTGTCTTGGTGTGCCTCATAACTCACATGTCGAATGATATATACTTTTCTTAGATTAGACTAAAATAATTACTTTGTTTTAGTATATTATGTATAAACTTCTAATAGATTTCATGACTTTTACAGTTTAAGTTCCATGACAATGACACTCGTGCATTTTCTTTTATAATGCTTCAGTATGGTTTAGCTGAGGATACCATGAGATCTGGGAAGCCAGATGTCTCCCCAAATGAGCTTTACAGTCAGTCTGCTATCTATGTTGCAGCTGCTCATGCTCTGAAGCCAAATTACTCGGTATCTATATATGCGCACCAGTTACTTTCTCTACCATATGCCTTGGAGCTCTCTTTTTTTTCCCTGCAAACTTCCTTGGCTGACAGTGTGATTTTTTTTTTTGTCAAATGCAGGTCTATCGTAGTGCCTTGCGACTAGTCCGCTCAATGGTATAATTCATTTTTTAATGAACTGTGTTAGTTTATTCTGTTTGATATTGTTACCTAATAGTATTAGACCAAAGGCTTTATCGTTGAAAGCTACCTAGCAATGATTAAAAGTTCATGTAGCTGGGATATGATAGCTGCTTTTCAGTTCAGCTATCCATGTGTATGTTGAACTCTTCTGGAACCCATATTCTTGAGGAAAATAACTGACATTCCTCTGTTATTGTTGTATCTTATACCATGCAGTTGCCTCTGCCATATCTCAAAGTGGGGTATTTGACTGCTCCTCCAGCTAACAATTCCATCGCACCACACGGGGATTGGGAGGTATCACAGTTCATTTTGAATCATGAGGGCCTCCAGCAGGTATTTTGCCAATGTGAATCCTCTTCTTCTTGCATTCTTGTCCCCATTGATACTCTGTTTAGTTTGAAGTTACTGGTGTTTCCAGTATCTTGTGTCATGGCCGTATTTAACTGTTGCTGTGAATTATAGGCTGATGCTTCTGACCAGCCTCCATCGCAATCCCCTGGGCATTTGGACAGGGGCAGAAAGCCTGTCAGAATAAACGTTGCAGATATTGTTTCAGTGTCAGCATGTGCCGATTTAACTTTACCAAGTGGTGCTGGCCTCTGTATAGAAACTATTCATGGTCCTACGTTCTTGGTATGTGTCTGATAGCTCATGCTACCTTTCGTTTGTTCATCTTTTTTCTATCATATTTTGTTGTGTTCAAGTGGGTAACATCTGTTCTACAGTATCTAGACATAGGTTACACTTTAAAATCCGCTTGTTCTTCAATCAACTGACTGAACAGTCCAACCTTCTAGAGTTAATGGGCGGCAAATGTGCAATTCTCTACTATAGTCAAGTTGACGACCGCTAGTGAAGATAAATGGTGTGGAGTACCGTAATTCACCCGATTCCTTTTTCTCTCCCACAACAGGTTGCCCATAGTTGGGAGGCTCTTGACGGCTGGCTAGATGCCATACGCCTTGTCTACACTATTTTTGCGAGAGGGAAGAGCGATGTGCTTGCCGGTATTATTACTGGTTAAATGGCTTGCTGCAGGAGGGAAGAGCGATGAACTAGCCGGGTGTTGTTACTGCCACTGGAGAGGCGCGAAGTTTTGGTGATTCAGCGTCAGCCTTATCAGTTAAATGCCCCCTTCGATTTGTTAGTATGCCTCCCATCTGTGATGTCAGTCTTCCTAGATATAGGGTATATCAATCATATATTCGGTTGTAACTCGTACTTTCCAGTGATTGGCGATAGGTCCGTTTTTTCTTTGTAAAAGTGGCCGTGTTACTGTATTATGCATTCACAGCATATGTATCGGACATTCTTTAAGTTTGATTATATTTCTCTGTAACAATGAATCGAGGCAAGATGGGCTCTGGCCCTGCTGGGCTCCACCTCCAATATGTAGAGCCGAGGAACAGGAGGGAAAGAACAATGATATACTCCCTCATTCCAAATTATAATGTGTTTTTGTTTGCTTTTCTAGACATGACTTTTGATATATATCACACACGCACACACATTATTATTATATCTAGAGACGTAGTATAAGTAATGTATCAAGAAAAGCTTAACGTCTTTAATTTAAAATGCAGGGAGTAGAAAACTCAGCCATCGCACGAAACCTACAAGCAAAGAATGGGGTTGTTTGGTTGGGGCTATTTCAGCCCGTAATCATTCATTCACGCCGCTATTTCTTCCCGTTGCTTCACGTTTGTTTACACCAATCCGTGCGCGATGGGATAGCGGGCTGTAGGATCTCATTGCCTCTCCCATGTCAGTGGTAGCCAATTCCATGCGGAGCTTAGCAAATACAAAATGGAACCAAACAAATCACGTGATTACTTTCACTGCAACAGCTACTGGCAGCATTTCGCTCTGTTCCCGTTGACGCTGGTGGCGCTGAACCAAACACTGGCAGCATTTCGCTCCGTTCTCGTTGCCGCAGGTGGCGCTGAACCAAACACTACATGCTTCGTTCCCGTTGCCGCTGGTGGTGCTGAACCAAACACTACCGAATGTGACCACGTCTCACGTACTATTTGCCCTTAATTAAGTGTACTTCTAGTCGTTAATTAAGTAGTTCTAGGATTTTTTAAGGAGATCACTGTTACTTGAAAACTATGTAGTTACATCTATCCAGATTATTTTAGCATGTAGTATAAAAAACTATTTTGTTCTAAATTATAAGGTGTTTTGTCTTTTAAATTATTTTAGCGTGCGGTAGAAAGAAAAACAAGCTAGTTTATTTTAAATTATAAGATGTTTTGAATTTTCTTAATACATATTTGTTATGTTATATATGTCTAGATATATAGTAAAATAATATATCTAAAAAATAAAATGGTTTATAGTTTAAAATAGACTAAAAACTAAAACTAGGTAGATCATACCAAGAATATACTTATTTTAGGATGAAATTCAAATGCAAGAAGTAAACACTTAATTAGAAATTATAATAGATGGAGTATAGGCAAAGGAGGCTATAATCATAGTTTCGATGACTTCCTAGTGAGAGAAACTTAGACTTGGCACAGGACTTCATGTATGAAGGATCTCTTCCCTTTAATAAAAATATTGAATGATGATACAACTTTGACCATTATTTTCTTTTAGATACACTTATAGCATCTAATACTATATGGGAATACACAAGTTGTTTTAAAGACATATATATATATACGTAATTTTTTTACATTTTAAACAACATATGGAACATGAAGACAAGAAAGGCCTTGTCATATACTACCGAGGCCTTGTTTTACCAACTCTAACCTGGAGTAGCCACAATGAGCCAGATGTACCCATGACATTCTCCACGAGAACATTAGGATGACGACAATATTGGAGACTCAATATCGTCATGCATAACTAAGGGAGACTTACTCGTGACTAGACACTATGTAGGTTCCTCTCTTTCTCCATTTGTAACACTACCCATCAACTATATAAGAGGGGGGAAGCACCTCATTCCTTCATCTCGGACACCTAACACCTCAGGTTTCCTTTGACTCATAGTCTTAGACACCTCTTTAATCCTCTCAACACTTTCACCTATTTGCAACCTCCACTGTAGATCTGAGCGTCTAGGTTCACTAACATGATGAAAAGATCTAGATGGCTAGAGGATGGGTGAATAGCCTACAAAAAAATCTATAAACTTCACACCACTAGACAAAGGTTGATAGTTAAAAACGAGGTCCTACTAGTGACTAATTTGGACTAGCTCTAATTCATCCAATGCAAGCCTCCAAAACAATTTTGTTACCTTTGTTTTCTAGTCTAACTGTACAACACCAAATAAACTACTACTAACAAGAGCTACACTAAAGAGCTACTAAACAAGGTAACTAAGTCTAGTTACAACTACAACTACCACTACCACTACCATTAAGCTACTCTAACTAGCAAGGCAAACAACTACAATTCAAAAAACAAGATATGAATGCAAATACAAGTGAGAGTAGTGATCAAACCATCGAGGACAAGTGATTGACCTAAGATATATCCTAAAGGTTTGGTTGCTTGCACAAAACTTATGTATTTATTATAACGAGTCTACAAGTGATGATTTGAGCACTAACTAGCGTAGTAATTTGGATTAAGCAAGAGGCAAAGAGATGAGTGGGAGGTATTTTTGTTGGCTCATAAGAGTGTATGATTCCTTAGAATGACAAGGGAGGGTTGTCACACCTGGTTTTGAAGATAAACCGAATGCGAACCATGTACGTGCCAGGATCAGTAATTCACGTACACAGCGATTACATAAATGACTCATCATAGCACAATGCTTCGAATTACAATAAAGAGTAAGTAATAATATTACAGACTAGAGCTATTTACATAATATAAATCAAAGTACACAGAATCAAAACGTAGCCAACGTAAACAACCCACCACAGGCAGCTGACTGGGGGAGGTCGCTAGCCTAATCCTCGAACTCGTCGAAGTCCTGGAACTCCCGGAGATCCGCCTCGACACCGTTCTCCTTCTTCTTTACTTGAGCATAGATTGCACCAAAGGCAACCTGGTGTTTTGTGAAAGCAAGGGTGAGTACACATCAACGTACCCAGCAAATGTCCCGTTTGGCTATAGTGGACTAGCTTTATGTGGAGTTAAGTCAAGCGGTTGCTTTTAGTTGGTCAGGTTATTATTACTAGTAGAAAGCCAGGTTTTAGCGTTAACCCAAGTTATTAACCCAAAGTACCCTTTCCAAATGGAAAGAATACCACTTACCATTACCATAGTCATAATCATAACCATCCTCCTCATCACCACCTGTAATCCGAACATCTCTGATCAAGTATCACTAATCAATGGAGCTCCCTTGGCCGCTCATAACCGCGAGCATGACTGATATATCAGTTTCATAACACTCTGCAGAGGTTGCGCACTTTACCCACAAGTCGTGATTCCCTCTTGCCTCGGGCCGATCAAACCCTTAAACACTACCAAGGTGAATAGGCAGGGTCTCACTACGTAGCCTTTACAAAGATTCTCCAGGGCTGTAGCCGCCCGTTAGGTTTCCTAAATGCACCGCACTCCCCCCCAAGGGGCGAACCAACCTTGGCAGAGCGAGCCGCATACACCGAGCCCCATTAACGGCACGACGGTTAAGCGAACTACACCCCGGTTCCTCTAATTATTCAGCTAAGGGCATCCCATTCCACCCTCATGGTTGCACTGTTTTCCCGGGCGATCATCCAACGAACAGGTCCTTACGGAGAGGCACTCGAGAAACCGCTTGCCCCCCTTGAATACCAAAAGTATAACATCATAAGAAAGGAGGGAAACAGCGTATCATTGATAATCCTCATCATGTTCATTGATTAGAGTTGAGCAATAGCATAAAACTAAACAATAATAATCCAACCCAAATAGGTATACAAGGACATGGATAACAAAAGCTAGTCAATCCTTAGGTTGATCATGGTATGCGGTTTGATGATATATAAAGTAAATGGGACATAATAGGTTAGAGGACACTTGCCTTCACCAAAAAGATGCTCAGAATCTTCAGCCTTGTAGAACTCGAAGAGCTGGGCCATTTGGTCGCCGAAGCTTGACCGTCGATTCCTCGAAGCTCAGAAACGAACCGCGATCTAATCGCAATGTGACGCGAAGACGAACAGGCACAAGCAAACAAACAAACATATACATATGCATAAGAACATTACACCATATAAGATAAAAGCGAGCAATATAAAATAGAGAGCGCCTCTACGGTTACGCGAGGAAAAGAACCACGATAGTCGAAGCTACGGTCGAGGGGTTAGCGCGTTTACGTTAAACAAGTACTAATTAGAACATACAATTCAACATAATTATATTAATTGATATTAATCAAATGTAAATTAATACTACTACTTAGTTTTGACTAACTTACTATTTTAATAGTTGACAGTTAAGCAAGTAACTTAATGAATATGAGCGATTCTAAGCGAGACAAATTAACGACGCACGACATGCAAACACGATGTGTGCAACGCGCGGACACAAACGACTTAGCGCGCGGACAACGCGCGATACGCGCGAACGGCACGCGGCAAGGCGCGCGACACACGCGAACGGCACACGACAACGCGTGCGAACAACACGTGCGACACTCGTCAACGACACGCGACGACGTGCGCGAAACAGCACCGCGGCACGCGCGGACCGACATGCGAAACTAATAAATAAACAACGTGATTAAACTAAATAATTATTAATAAATAACATTTCAGTTAAGGTTAATTATATTGGTGACTAATTATAAATGCGCAAATCGAATTCCTAAATTAGGTTTTTAAATTGAAACGTCGTTCTAGTAGCCACTAGTTAAACAAACGTTTAACTAAATTAAATAAAATGTGTCAAAATTAGAATAAATATTTCTAAATTAAGATAATTTTAATACGAATCTAACGCTACTTGAATGGATCGAATCGGGTTTAAAACGCAAAAGTTATGAATGTTTTAAACCATACTGTAATTCACGCGGACTAAATTTACAGAATTGTCATCGTCTTCTTCCTCTCATCTTCTTCCTCCCATCCATGGAAGAGAGAGGAGGGAAAGGGGAGGGGGTTGCGCAGGGGAGGGAGGAGCTCGACCTCCGCCAAGGGGCCGGCCACGTCGCACTGGGCACGCGCGCCCGTGGGCGGGGGCCGCGCCTGGGAGGGAGGGAGCGCGGGCGCGGGGCACGGGAGCCGCCGCCGGCCACCGCCGCCGCCGGGGAGGGGGAAAGAGGCGCCATGGGAGGGGAAACAGAGAGGGGAGGGGCGCCACCGTCGGGGAAGGTGAGGAGAGAGTGAGGGAGGCTCTGCACGGACGGGAAAACGAAGAAACGAAGAAACCCTAAGCACAACAATGGAGGTTTCTCACCGGGGGAGAAGACCCTCGCCGGAGCCGAGGAGAAATCCGTCGATTGCCGGAGATTCGGGGATCCAATCGACGAATCGAACGCGCTGCGACGAAGTCCTCGACGAGACGAACGCAGCGGTATCCTCGGATTCGTCAGACGACGCACGGATTGGAAGTAATTGCTCGCCGGAGTTGGAACTGCCCCGAACTTCGGCGAGCAATACCGGGAGTTAGGGATTGGATTTGGACAAAACGTTTCGTGTTCTGAAACAGGCTCGACGAGATGAAACCGGACATATATATATATATATAGGGTTTGGATGAGATGAAAATTCGGTTAAAATTCGGATTTTACTATTTTTAAAATTCGAAAAAAGCCTAGAAATCCATATTTTGTCATTTTGTGCTTAAAATATTATATATGCTTTCAAAAATTTCAAAAAAAATCCTATAAATGTTTTGACACCTAATGAACTCAAAAAACATAATTAGAATTTCTAAAAACATTTTTAAGTTCCACAAATAAATAGATTTTGGTTTCCGGAAAATAGAAAAATATTCCGAAAAATATGAAAATTTACCGAGCGCTTCTATAAGATATGTTAACATGTTTCAAACACATTTTTCACTTAGAAACACCATGCAATGGCATGAATGCAACAACCAAAGTGCCTCTAGGGCTCATTCCACTAGGTTTACGCTAATATAAAACAATATAATTCTCCATTTTTAGGGAAAAGAGAAAGGAAAGCGAAGAACTGAAAGAGTAACACCTAAATTTGGTGGATATTAGAAACGAAATTTTATACCCCAAATTCAGGGTGTTACAAATCTAACCCCCTTAACAGAATATCGTCCTCGAGATTCAAGAAGAGGCTAGCAAGAAAATGAGATTGGTTCATTAGTCTTTCATAGCTTTTTCTAACTCAACTTTGACTCTGCCGGCTTGACTTGTGAATTGGTTGCTTTGACCATCAGATGCTTGAGACCGATTGATGCAATTCTTGAGGATCTCCTGGACCTGTGGGTTAGGACCCACACACGCTTTCACTGCGCCACTTTGATCTTGTTGGTTGATGTTGATTGCATTGTCTTCATTGGGGTTAGCGGCTAACCCCCTTAACAAGAGCATTGATACACACTTGATGAAGATGCTGCCGACTCTGATCTTGACTGATTTGGAGGAGTTGGAGGTTGCCAAAAGGACAGGTGCAAGAGGAAAGAACAACGAGAAAAGGTAAGTATAGACGGATTAGAGAGAGCAGGGGGAGAACCCAACTACTTAACTCTATGGCACTCACCTAGTAAACAGATTCCATTGCGGTCCAAGGGCCACAACACATCAACACTCATTCCAAAGAAGCAAATCAGTCATAGTAGAAGGACAAACATCATGAGCACACATCAACAAACATCTCGTTGCTATACATTCCTTTTAATTAAATGGTGGTCTTTCCTCTAAGGCCAACAAAAGGCAAGGGGAATAATAAGACATGGAGGGTAGGGGCATGAGCATAATAAAGGATGGAGCTAAAGCAATGATTGTAACCAACAAGGGAGAGAGTGCAACCAAGGTCAGGATAGGTAAAACACCATTCTCAAATCGAGATGGAAAAGATGATATTTCAAAAGGTAGGCATAAGATAACATCATGGAAAGATCTAGATATTACAAAGGTAAGGGAGGTGAAAGGCAAAAACACACCAAAAGATAGAGTTAGGACAAGACTTGCAACGCAACAGAGGAAAAAGGGATTGAATAAGAGCGGGATAGGCAAGACATCACTCTTGAAATGAAATGGGAGAGGAGGCTTTAAAATGCAGGTGCAAGATAAGCATCATGGTTAAGATCAAGGGATGACAAGGGTTAAGGTGATAACAGACAAACACAACCAAGGATGTATTTTAGACAAAACTTGTGAGGCATCAAAGAAGGGGAAGCAATCAATGGTGAAGTAGGCGAGGCATTATCCTCAAACAGCGATGAAAAAGAGCAGGCTTTAAAGGGTAGGTTCAAGATAAGCATGTGGGCAAGGGCATAGGTATCACGAGGGTTTAAAGGTAATAATGGACAAGGATGTAGAAGAGGAGGTAAATGGGTATAAGAACCAAGGATATAAATACCATAGAGGGTGGAGTTAAGACAGGACGTGCAAGTGAAAACAGAGGGTACGTCCAAGGGCCAGATAGGTAAACTGCCACTCTCAATTTGAGGTGGAAGAGTGGAGATTTTTTTTGAGTATGAATAAAGATGAGTATCAAGGCAAGATCGATGGATGACAAGGTGATGGTGATAGAAAATCAAAACACAACAAAGGATGGAATTAAGACAACACTTGTAAGGCGAAAAGAAGTGAAGAGAAATCAAGGGAGAGGTAGGTAACTCGTAACTCTCAAACTGGGTTGAAAGAAAGGGGAGGATTTAAAGGGTAAATTTAAGGTAAGCATTTAGGTAGAAGACATAAATATCGCAAGGGCCAAAGGCGATAACGGACAAGGGTGTAAGAGAAAAGATAAAGGCATAGAAGAGCAAGTGGTACAAATACAATAACGAATGGAGTTAAGTCTAGGCCTACACGCGGTAAAGAAGAGGATATAGTCAAGGGTGAGATAAGTAAAACATATCTCTCAAATTGAGATAGAAAAGAGGAGATTTCAACAAGCAGACCTAAGATAAGTATCAAGGCAAGATCTACAGATTACAAAGGTAAGGATGATATCAAACAAAAGCTCAACAAAGGATGAAGTTAAGGTAAGACAAACTTGCAAAGCGACAAAGGGAAAGGAAACGAACAAGAGCAGGATAGGGAAAATAACACTCTCGGATTGAAATGGAATAAGTGAGGCTAAGAAATAGGTAAACAACATGGTAAATATGGAGAGAGGTCAAGGGTCAAAGGTGATAATAGGCAAGGATATAAAGGAAGAGGTAGATGTGCATAAAAAAACCAGGAATCTAGGTACAATCAAGAATAGAAATAAGATAAGTCTTGCAAGAGGTAAAGTATAGGATATAACCACGGGTGAGATAAGTAAGAGACCACGCTTGAACTAAGGTGGGAGATTGGAGGTTTTAGATAACGAACATAGCGTAATCACCAAGGTAAGATTGAGAGATGAGAAGGGTAAAGGCAATAAGAAGCAAAAGCACAACAAAGGATGATGTTACAAACTCGCGAGCCAAAGAAGAGGATACGACCAAGAGAAAGAAGGTATGAGACAGAAGAGGGGCGATTTTAAAGGGCAGGTATGAGACAAACATCAATGTAGGATATAGAGGTGTCAAGGGTGCATATGATAATAATTAAAAAGCATAACAAAGGATATATTTAAGACAAGACTCGTGAAACGACAAGGTGGAGAAAACAATCAAGGGTAAGATCGGTAAGGTTCCAACAGAAGGGTTGAAGTAAAGATTCATTACCGAGTGGAGTTACAAGGAAACAACGAGATTACTACAGGTGTGCAAAATAAAATGATCACTCATGGATCATTAGGAAACAAGGGTGGTCAAGGGCATGTTAACTGAAATATTTCAAACAGATATTGGGACATAAAGGTAAGCATATATGAAAATAAGAGTATGCAAGATTCCAATGTTACGAGCATACCAAGACCAAGAAAGTACAAATTGCCAAAAAGATAGCGACTTATCAATAGAATAGGAAAGGGTCTCAAAAGACAGTAAGATCATGGACATATAAACTTAAATGTTTAAATAGGTAGTAGAGGTACAAGGGTAAGTGCTTTAGATTAAGGGATAAGGGTATTAAAAATGCAAGGATACGAGCATGTCAATAAAAAAATGGAATAGAGATGGTCAAATAGTAGCAATTTAATAATGGATGAGGAAAGAGTCCCAAAAGACTAAAGGCTATGGTCAGGGGGCATCTACAAAGATGTCGCAAGCACAAGATGAGATCAGATCTAATAGATTGAGAGAAGTATAGACCATACTAGAATAAAATACTTTTTGGCAAGGAGGCATATAGGAGCACAACATAGAATTAGTCAAGGTGACTAATATTTTGAAGCAGAATCAAGAATGAGGTGGAGTAATAATCAATAAGTCCTTAAAAAGTCCAATGCTACTCTAGGTCAGCGGTCCAACAGTCAGCACGGCTTTGATACCACTTATGTCACACCCGGTTTTGAAGATAAACCGAATGCGAACCATGTACGTGCCAGGATCAGTAATTCACGTACACAGCGATTACATAAATGACTCATCATAACACAATGCTTCGAATTACAATAAAGAGTAAGTAATAATATTACAGACTAGAGCCATTTACATAATATAAATCAAAGTACACAGGATCAAAACGTAGCCAAC
Organism: Zea mays; assembly: GCF_902167145.1. Lineage (NCBI taxonomy): Eukaryota > Viridiplantae > Streptophyta > Magnoliopsida > Poales > Poaceae > Zea > Zea mays. The sequence continues at coordinate 22,527,490 of NC_050100.1, read as the reverse complement.
ACAAACAACCCACCACAGGCAGCTGACTCGAGGAGGTCGCTAGCCTAATCCTCGAACTCGTCGAAGTCCTGGAACTCCCGGAGATCCGCCTCGACACCGTTCTCCTTCTTCTTTACCTGAGCATAGATTGCACCAAAGACAACCTGGTGTTTTGTGAAAGCAAGGGTGAGTACACATCAACTTACCCAGCAAATGTTCCGTTTGGCTGTAGTGGACTAGCTTTATGTGGAGTTAAGTCAAGCAGTTGCTTTTAGTTGGTCAGGTTATTATTACTAGTAGAAAGCCAGGTTTTAGCGTTAACCCAAGTTATTAACCCAAAGTACCCTTTCCAAACGGAAAGAATACTACTTACCATTATCATAGTCATAATCATAACCATCCTCCTCATCACCACCTGTAATCCGAACATCTCTGATCAAGTATCACTAATCAATGGAGCTCCCTTGGCCGCTCATAACAGCGAGCACGGCTGATATATCAGTTTCATAACACTCTGCAGAGGTTGCGCACTTTACCCACAAGTCGTGATTCCCTCTAGCCTCGGGCTGATCAAACCCTTAAACACTACCAGGGTGAATAGGCAGGGTCTCACTATGTAGCCTTTACAAAGATTCCTGAAAGGGAATTAGGCTTACACCTATTTCCTAATTGATTTTGGTGGTTGAATTGCCCAACACAAATAATTGGACTAACTAGTTTGCTCAAGTGTATAAGTTATACAGGTGCCAAAGGTTCACACTTAGCGAATAAAAAGACCAAGAATTGGGTTCAACAAAGAGAGCAAAGGGATAACCGAAGGCAGACCTGGTCTGGCGCACCGGACAGTGTCCGGTGCACCAGGGGACTTCACGCTGAACTCTCCACCTTCGGGAAAATCCAGAGGCACTCCGCTATAATTCATCGGACTGTCCGGTGTACACCGGACAGTGTCCAGTACTCCAGGAATGAAGCGTCTCTGGAACTCGCCAGTTTCGGGAATTCACTCCGCTATAATTCACCGGACATGTCCGGTGTACACCGGACTGTCCGGTGAGCCAGCGGAGCAACGGCTACTTCGCGCCAACGGTCACCTACAGAGTCATTTAATGCGCGCCAGAGCGCGCAGAAGTCAGGCACGCGCGAAGTGGCGCACCGGACACTCTACAGTACATGTCCGGTGTGCCACCGGACATCCAGGCGGGCCCAGCAGTCAGAGCTCCAACGGTCGGAACCAAACGACCTGGTGACGTGGTTGGCGCACCGGACACTGTCCGGTGTGCACCGGACTGTCCGGTGCACTGAAAGGGAAATAGGGTCAAACCTTTTCCTAATTGATTTTGGTGGTTGAATTGCCCAACACAAATAATTGGACTAACTAGTTTGTTCAAGACTATATATTCTATAGGTGCCAAAGGTTCAACACAAACCAATCAAAAGAACAAGTTAGGTCTCAAAAGGAAGGAGCAAAAAGGGAACCGAAGGCTGCCCTGGTCTGGCGCATCGGACTGTCCGGTGTGCCATCGGACAGTGTCCGGTGCACCAGGGTGCTTCAGCTCGAACTCTTCACCTTTGGGTTTCCTAGGCGCAGCTCCGCTATAATTCACCGGACTGTCCGGTGTGACACCGGACTGTCCGGTGCACCAGTGGAGCAACGACTATCTGCGCGCAACGGTCGACTCTGCAAAGTGAACAGTGCTGCGGTAGAAGTCAGAGCAGCGGTCAGAGGGGCACCGGACTGTCCGGTGCGACACCGGACTGTTCGGTGCCACATGAGGATAGAACCTCCAACGGTCGACCAGGTCCAGGACCTAACGGCAGGATGACGTGGCGGCGCACCGGACACTGTCCGGTGCGCCCTTCGCCAGCAGAATACACCAACGGCTAGTTTTTGGTTGGTGGCTATAAATACCACCCCAACCGGCCACTTCAAGGTGAGGGAGCCCAAGCAACATTCCGAGTCATCTAGTTGACATACTCAAGCCCTCCCAACCACATACATTAATTGATCCATCCTATACACAAGATTTAGTCCACTACAACAAACACAAGTGCCACAAAAGAGAGAGCTAGCAATAGAGAGCTACTCATTTGAGTTTAGCACTAGTGCCTTGTGAGATTCATTGAGAGATAGTGTGTGCTACATCTTTGTGTTCATTTGCGCGTGGAGTTTTGACTCCCATCGAACTTCCTCCAAAGTTTTGGAGGCTTGTAAAAGCTAGCAAGAGACACCAAAGAGTGTGGTGGTCCTTGCGGGATCAAGAGTGATCCTTGAGAAAAAGAAGAGCTCGCCGATCCTTGGGTGATCGGTGGAGAGAGGGAAAGGGTTGAAAAAGACCCGTCCTTAGTGGACTCCTCAACGGGGACTAGGCCTTCGAGGGCCGAACCTCGGTAAAACAAATTACCGTGTCTCGTGTACTTATTGCTTGTTATTTGTTTGTCCCTTCCCTTTCTAAGTTTTTCTTGCACTACTCTTTACTAATTCTATTTGGTGTTGCTTTAAGTTAAATTCTCATTTAGTGAAGCAACACATTGCAAGAGAGAACTTGTGTTATTGCTCTTCTTGCCTAAGCCTTCTTGCTTTATTCTCATAGACTTATTAGTAGTATTGATTTATCAATTCCGCATTATTTGAAAGCAATACTCTTTACAAGCAAGGACTTAGTTTTTATACTCCAATAATTATATATCTTGTTCTAACCACTAATCAAGGGATCTAGTTGGGGGATAAAATTTTAATTTTCAGGTTTCGCCTATCCACCCCCCTCTAGGCGACTTTCAATTGGTATCAGAGCTAGGCACTTCATATTGAGTCTAACAACTCAAAGTGATGGCTCAAAGAAGATCCCAAAAGAACAAGAACACAACCCAGAAGGAGGTAACTCTTGAGATATTATTTTCCGATTGTTCTAACTATGATTCATGGTCATCTAGTGTACTAAATGCTTTTAGAACTCTAGATCCTCGATTAGAACAAATCATAGACAAGAGTATTATTCCTCATAGTTATGATAGGAAAAATGTTTCCGAGGAAGATCAAAGATGTATACGCTTAAACTATCTAGCTTTTGACATCTTAGTTAATTCTCTTAGCAAGGAAGATTATCATGCCCTCATAATGAATTGTTATGAACATATTCCCGATGCGCATGATATTTGGACTAGAAAAATCAAGTTTGATGAGTCCAAACATAATAGTTCATTTTGTGCTTCTACTTCCTCTGGTATTTGTGACACTAACCCCTGCAAGGAAGAAGAAGAAAATGACCGATGGAGACCAAACGATGAATCCACCTCTCCAAAAGGTTTGTCTTCTGTAACACCCCTGGTGTTATGAGAACTAAAAATTTGTCATGTCATCATATGCACTTGCATTAACTTGTTTGATACACCTAGAATGCATTCATTAGGGTAACAAATTTGCAAAAGGGTGGATTGTGTCATTTCGAAGAGAGCAAGAGAAATTCAGAGACCTCGTTTGAAATCTAGTACAAGCAAACAACTTTTAAACCAATGGAAATTTGGACATGAGCTATATACACCAAAGTTGGGTTTGAGCATAAGGCTAACCTTGCTTTCAGTAGGATGCAATAAATTGATGAAACACTTGAAGCAGATCAAGTCCAATTTTAACTCTAAACTAGCCCAAAAGTGGATTTTAAGATCTAGCTAAGTTTTGCTAAAAGTTCATATATCAAAGTTGTGGAGCTTGGAAAAGTGAACAATTTTCATATCTGGAGCTCTCCAAGTGATGTGGGAGAATTTGAAGTAATTTGCAAAAATTCAGATTTGGGTCAGTTGGGATCAGCCCAAAGCAGTTTTGTTTATCTGTTTTTGAATCCCTGTAACTTTTAATCCATGAGTATTTTGGAAACAGTTGTTATAACAAACCTGTAGAGTAACTATATGAGAACAATGTTTATGAAATGTGATAGCCCTAAAACCATATTATACTAGGAGAAAAACTGGTCCAAGCACGAGCTGATAGAAATTGTGGTTTTCAGACTTAGTGCAATAACCTGAATCTGAATTTTAGTGTTGGGAGTGCAGTTTTGGAGCTTCTTTGTGCCTAATCCATAAGGTTTTTGACTGTGGGTTCTGTAAAATAATTGAAGACAATATATTGATGAACAAATCTCTTTGAGAAGATTTGGCTTGGAGATGCATGGAAAATAGAGTGAAAGCTGTCCAAAAATGGGCTCTCAGTTTGCACTGACTGAATTTTTGTTCAGATTAGCTGAAAATTGAATTGCAGCAGGTTGCTCAGTTTGGAGCTCTTCTGTGACCAATTCATGAGATTTTGGGCTAAACATTGTATAGAAAAGTCAAAGACCAGATGATGGTGAACAAGGTTTATGAGAGGAGTAGAGCTTGCTGTTGTGTAAAATGTGGAGAAAATGTGGCTCAAAATTGGACTGTCGATTTATTTGGGCTGAATTTTGTTCTCTCTAAAATCTGAATTTCAGTGTGGAATTCCTACTTTAGAGCAGTTTTGTGATCAATGTGAGTGGTTTTAGACCGTAGTTTCTGTACCAAACTTGGAGACCAAAGTAAGGTGAGCAAGTTTTCTAAGGAGAGATAGGCTTAATGCTGTACAAAACTGAGAGTAAACTGCACCTAAACATCCTCCGTCAGTTGGGTATGGTCTGAACTCTGGTTCAGTTAGCTGCAAACTGAGTTTTTGTGAATTTGTGCTCAATTTTGGAGGTCTATAGTACCAAATCCGTGGGGTTTTGGACTAGGAATTCTGAAGCAAAGATGTAGAAGGATGTTGAGAGAGCAATTTATGTTACGGTCAGTTCACTGTTATCATTTGGAATCGTGAGATTTAAGGGGATTAAGATGGGGGTTCTGTCGAAGAAGTGTGGGATTCAGGTGCTGATAGCTGAAACTTGGATCAGTTTGGGGCATACAATTTGGTGCAGACGTCCACTCTCTGAAACGTCTCTCTGAAATTCTTTATTCTCTTCCTTATCTCCACATCATTTCTCTCGTCTAGATAATTCAAGCGCTCCTTCCTATCCATTCCAGCTGCATCTCTCAACGTTCTCTCTTTTATCTGGAGCACACGTGACACGTACACTCTCTAGAAATCTCCCACGTCTCTCTCTCTCTCGGCGTGCTCCAATTGAGCTCTCACGCATAGCGCATAGCACTCGCCTTCGCCTTGTACCTTGTGCTCAACTCCCAGATACTGAGCCCGGACGCGAGCTCCCTTCTCACGCTGGCTTGGGCGCTGCTGCTGCTCTTCCGTGCCTTGAGCTGCTTCCTCACGCGCTCGACCGACCATCTGTCGCTGCTCCATCGCACACGTTCCAGCTCGCCGGCCTGGTACCGTCTTCCAACTCCACGCTTTGTCGTCCGCCGACCTCGCTGGTGAGGTGAGGGTCGAGGTCGTCCTGCAGCTTCCACGCCGTGCCGACGCTCGTCGTGCAGCCTTGTTTGTTGTGCTTGCCGCAGTTCCCCATCCATGTTGTGAGCTGCAACGTACTCATGGTTGTTGTCTCCTCGTCAGCCACGCTCAACCTTGCAGCTCCTTCGCGTCGTCGATTTCCTTGACCCACAACCTCTCTTCCGACCTCGTCGTGCTCGCGATGTCATCGTAAAGCTGCTAGCTGCCTGTCTCGCTGGTGCGTCGTCGATTTTTATATGTTTGGAATTGTCGGCCGTGTACTTAGTATTTATTAGTGTCGTCTTCTCATGCAGTTCCTGATACCCAGCAAGCCGTTGTGCTCGGCATACTTTCTCCATGTGGTTCTCTCGCTTCGTCGGCTTTCCGCGTGTTAGAGCAGGTATGGTTCGGATATATACGTAAATGCGGGAGAAATTTCTAGAAAAATGGGCATCTAATGTGTTCGTGTAAAATAAAGTTGCTTAGCATGTTTTGGATGGTTAGATGAGTTCTAAGGATAAGTAGCTCCCTGGTAGTTATGGCTTGTGGTGATAGCTGGTAATTGTAATTTTGTAATGCTTCATAATACCTTCCTTGCTAGTAGCATATACACCGACATTCATAATCATGGCATTTCATGTAGAGTACCCAGAAGAAGTGATTTGTGAAGGAGCATGTTCCAGTTCTACTGATCCAGTGGTGGATTCCATCTAACTAATTATCGTAATAGAAGATCTCAGATCTCCTCCTGTGATAAGGCAAGCCCCGGTGCATTTGCCCCTTCCTTGCGTTTTACATGCTTTATCACCTGATATGATGCATTAGGTGATAGGAGTTGTGTGATAAACAATTGATGCATTACCATTCCTTGAAAATTCCTAAATCCCTGTTTTATAAAAACAATTATTACTGCTTAGTCCTGCTTAGAAACTCAAAAATCATTTGTTTTTCCAAAAGAATGATGTGTAACATTGGTTAGGGGCTTTTGATTCAAAAGTGAAAGCAAACTTATGATGATGAGTCCATCAGGGCTCCAGATGGGTTCATCATCCAAAAAGAGTACCCCTGCCGGGTACCAAAAATGGGGAAATGGTTAATAAATCTAGACCAGGCGCTGAGCAGACAGAGTCGCCCGTCTGTGTTGATTAAGGACCGTACCGTTGACTGGCCTGTTGTGGTTGAGACTTTGCAACTAGCCACATACCCTGGTATGGGACAGGGTAAGCTTGAACCTGGCTATTCCATACGTGAAGAGACAATCGCGCACTGGGAGTGGAGAGATGGCGGGAGTAGCATGTACCCTCCTGGCATAGTAGCACGCCTGGTAGGGTAATGTGCTCTCGGGTGGCGCGGACCTGTTCATGTAGTGGAGGACTCCATGGGAACGGTTGACATATGCAAGGGTTAAGTGCTACATATGTCGTGTGGTTAGAGATCCCCAGCTGGGTATAATCGGTTCGAATCGTCGTTGCTCCTCGGTTATGGAGACTCATCCCGGTGACCATCATCGTAGTTAGCAAGTGAAATATGAGTATGAATAAAATGCAACTAGTATAGGCCAAGTGCTTGAACTAGATTAGGAAAAATCTAGATTCAGGTAAATACCTAACTTGTGAAATAAAACTTGGCTTAGGGATCAATTGGTAGTAAGCTTTTCTGCCAAAAAGGGTCTTCGATAATTGATAAGCTTTACCTTGAGTCCCAAAATCCAGCATACCCTTGAGAGTCTTTTCTTTAGTCGGGTAAGTCTTGCTGAGTAATTCCATACTCAGGGTTTTATCCCCTGTTGTTTTTGCAGGAGAAGTTTTATTCCCTTATCTTTTGGTTAGTTACATCAGGTGGAGGCCTTGAAGCTTAGAATGTTTATGTGTATCTCTTATGGAAAGGCTTCACCCTTCCAATTATTTTAATCAGTTATGCACTTTGGGTACTATCAGGACTTGTAATAACTACAATTCTTCTTATGTTGTAAAACTTGAGCTTTGGAAATGTAAAATATATTTTGTAAAGTCTTCCGCTCTATCTCTGAAGTGTGTGTGTATCAAATGTGATTACTGTAATGTACATGTTATGTGGGAGATCCTTGGGATGATGAGTTCGGGTTGGTGAACTCGATAGCCTTGTTAAGTTACCCGGTACACGTGCACAGCCATCTGAGGCCGTTAATGGCAAGGATTGGTGCATGTGGGCCTGATAACTTGGGAGGGCTGTCACAGCGTGGTATCGGAGCCATCCCCCATTAGCATGGATATTAAAGTAATGATTTGATAAACTTCAAAATGATTTTGAGTCTAAATGATTTTTATAAACTTAAGAATCTATAATCAAGGCCTGATAGTAGAAGTGCAAATAGTATGTGGTTAAAACTAAGGACTATTAGGTGGCCTAGTTTAATATGCTAACCACTAACCCACAACCTGGGAAGGGTAATGCATACATGTGTAATGTTATTTTTAGTGCCATTCAATTTTGAATGGATCGACGCTCAGGTAAGGTGAGATGTGAGAGCATGACCGAACAAACATCGGTCTAGGGGAGTGCTTAAATGTGGCACTGGACTATATACATGTTACACATATGTATATATGAAGGTTGCGATGTGGAGTAATTACTTTACTGGGATTCAGTACCCCATGAATGTGTATGGGTATACAAACATGGGAATGCTGAGAAGTGTAATGAATAGTTACCACAATAGGTTGCCCTGTGGTTAAAGTGTGGCAGCGGCGCCTATGCGTGGCTCGGCGCTTAATGAGGAGCTGGCCTCCATATAGAAATATATGGAGTATAAACTGTGACAAAATCTGTGAATTGCATCATGGGGTTCGGGCTGTAATGAAATTTTCTGCAGGTACACTAACTAAACACTAGGAAAGTGCGACTAGTGTACAATGACGGAGTGAGTAGGTATGCCACCGCCATAGAACGTGATAGCCACTATGTGTCGGCAAGAATCGTGAGGACGAATAGGACGAGCATGCATCATGACATACACTTTTAAGTTAAACCCCCTCTGTAGCAATTTCCATGCGCGTTTTACCCACCCTGTTCATGCTACCTATCTTTGCTTTTCTATGCTATCCTTTCCTATTCATGAAGATTGGAAGCTAAGTCTCCTTTTGTCGGCAGAATGAGGACCCGCTCTGGAAAGGATCATGGTGTTGGTGTTTCCCAAAAGAATGTTGATGGATCCAATCCATCTCCGGCATCAACTTTAGATGATGTTGTGGCTCAGCTTGCAAGTGTGAATGCTATTCTTCAGCAAATAGCCCAGCCTGCAACATCAGTTCAGCATGGTCGTTATGATTCTGATGTTGCTGTCCTCTACAAGGAGTTCCTCAGTACGCAACCACCAGTGTTCTCCAAGGTAGAAGATCCATTGGAAGCAGAAGATTGGCTTCGAACGATTGAACAGAAATTGGGACTCATCCGTTGTGATGATATCCAAAAAGTTCAGTGTGCTACCCAACAACTTCAGGGTCCCGCTGGAGCTTGGTGGACCGAATACCTTGCACTGCAGCCAGAAGGTCATCAAGTTTCTTGGGCGGAGTTCTGTGAGGTATTTCGGGCACATCATATTCCGAAAGCCCTTATGGAAATAAAGTTCAACGAATTCCTAGATCTAAAGCAAGGCGAAGAAGAGGGTGTGATGGGATATTTTGAGAGGTTTACTCGTCTATCCTAGTATGTCTTGGATTTTGTGAATACTAATCAGAAGAAAAAGTTTTATTTCTTGCGTGGCCTTAACGAGAAGCTCCAACGTTTGATGGCAACTAGTTTGGCTGAAGATTTTAATGAGGTGGTCAGTCAGGCTGTTTTGGGTGATAACAAGATTCGTCGTCATCAGGAATCTAAAAGAAAGCAACTTGTGGAGGAATCCTCTGGTAGTGTCAAGCAGTGCCGGAGGATTGTTTATCAACCTGTTTATCATCCTCGTTCTTTTCTACCCCAGTTACCTAGCTCACAACAGTCATGTGAAAGACATGCTATTATTCCTTTTGTTCCACATGAGCCGGATGTCCCAGACATTCATTTTGAAAATATTCCAGATAATATCAATTCGTGTGCGAATTGTGCAAAGTCAGGACACTCTATTCTGGATTGTCGCTTCCCTAGCCGAGTGAGTGAGCGACAATCGCTTGTGACTCTTTCTCGCGGTAGCCAGCCAAAAGCAAAGAAGAAAGAGGGTGTTCTTAAAATGGGACAAGTTCATTATACTAAGATCAAAGCTATTCCTGAGGGTGAACCAGTTATGCTGGGTGCTTTTCCAGTTGCCAATCACTTGGCTAGTATTTTGTTTGATTCTGGTGCTTCCCATACTTTTATAAATCGGACATTTGTGTTAAAGCACCAGTTGTCTTTGGAGGTGGTAGAGAAGGGATATAGCATACAATCTCCTGGAGGGCGTTTGCATACTAAGGAGATGGTATATCAGATACCCATAAAGCTAGTTGGTCACATGTTTCCTACCAATATGCTAGTTCTTCCAGATCAGGACATAGATGTGATTCTGGGTATGAATTGGCTTCGACGGCATGGGGCGGTGATCGACGCTCTATAAAGGACGATACAGTTGGACTCACCTAACAGTAATTATAAGTTGCTGATCCGATTACCAACTCTTAAGAGAGCAGTGGAAAGAGTGTGTGCTGCTACAGTTAAAGAGGTCAAGGATATACCTGTTGTCAGGGAATTTCCAGATGTGTTCCCTGAAGATTTACCAGGTTTGCCTCCAGAGCGAGACATGGAATTTGTAATCGAATTGCAGCCAGGTACTGCACCCATATCCAGAAGATCATATAGGATGGCACCTAAGGAGCTAGCAGAACTGAAGACTCAGTTGCAAGACTTGCTCAATAAAGGTTTCATTCGCCCGAGTTCATCGCCTTGGGGTTGTCCTGCTATCTTTGTGAAAAAGAAGGATCAAACGCTCCGGTTATGTGTGGACTATCGACCACTCAATGAGGTGACCATCAAAAATAAATATCCTCTTCCGCGCATTGATTTGTTGTTCGATCAGCTTTCTGGAGCTAAAGTGTTTTCCAAGATTGACCTTAGATCAGGTTATCACCAGATAAGGATTCGTCCGGAAGATGTTCCCAAGACTGCCTTTACTACCCGATATGGTCTTTATGAGTATTTGGTTATGTCTTTTGGCTTAACAAATGCTCCAGCTCATTTCATGTACTTAATGAATTCGGTATTCATGCCAGAGCTGGATAAATTTGTGGTTGTGTTTATTGATGACATTTTGATATATTCCAAGACCAAAGATGAACATGCAGAGCACTTGCGGGTGGTGCTGACAAGGTTAAGAGAACACCAATTATATGCTAAGTTCAGTAAATGTGAATTTTGGTTGGACACAATTCCGTTCTTGGGTCATATTTTGTCTGCCGAAGGTGTTGCAGTCGACCCAAGTAAAGTCAAGGACATTTTGGAATGGAAACCACCTACTATAGTGCATCAGGTCCGGAGTTTCCTTGGAATGGCGGGATATTATCGTCATTTTATTCCAGACTTCTCGAAGGTATCTAAGCCTATTACAGAGTTGCTAAAGAATAATGTGAAGTTCAATTGGTCTCCAGAATGCAACGAGGCCTTTGAGAAGTTAAAGAAGCTGTTGACAACTGCACCCATGTTGGCTCAACCTGACATTGAGAAGTCATTCGATGTTTATTGTGATGCTTCAGGCACGGGCATTGGATGCGTGTTAATGCAAGAAGGCCGAGTGATTGCATATGCTTCACGACAACTTCGACGCCATGAGGAGCATTACCCAACTCATGATCTAGAGTTAGCTGCAGTTGTCCATGCGCTCAAGATTTGGCGCCATTATTTGTTGGGTAATACATGCCATATTTATACCGACCACAAAAGTTTGAAGTATATTTTCACTCAATCTGAACTAAACATGAGGCAACAAAGGTGGTTAGAATTGATCAAGGACTATGATCTTGAGGTTCATTATCATCCTGGCAAGGCTAATGTCGTGGCAGATGCTTTGAGCCGTAAGTCCCAATGTAACTATCTTTCAGCCAAGCCTTTAACTGTGACCTTGTTCCAGGAAATGGAGAAGTTAAACATGGAAATAGTACCACAAGCATCAATAGCCAATCTCCAGTTAGGATCAGTTTTGATTGATCAAATTATCGAAGTCCAAAAGATTAATGTCGGGATAGCTCATATGAAGGAAAGGATGATGATTGATCCAACCACACAATTCCGGGTAGATGATAAAGGAGTTCTTTGGTTCAAAGATCGTTTAGTAGTTCCAAAGGTTCCTGAGTTACGGCAGCAAATACTTGATGAAGCTCACCTATCCCGGTACTCTATCCATCCTGGGAGTAATAAAATGTATCAAGACTTAAAGCAACGGTTTTGGTGGACTAAAATGAAGATAGAGATTGCTCGATATGTTGCTAGATGTGATATTTGTCAACGAGTAAAGGCCGTACATTTGAAGTCTGCCGGACCATTGCAACCCTTGTCTATCCCAGGTTGGAAGTGGGAAAGTATCAGTATGGATTTCATTGTCGGGTTACCCAAAACCTCCAAAGGATATGATTCTATATGGGTAATTGTTGATCGACTCACCAAGTTGGCACACTTCTTGCCCGTGAAAACTACTTACTCAGTCAAGACTTATGCAGAATTATATATTGCTCGTATCTTAAGTTTTCATGGAGTCCCTAAGATCATTGTATCTGATAGAGGCTCACAATTTGTATCTAGATTTTGGAAAGAGTTACACAACTCGTTAGGAACCAAACTAATTCATAGTTCTGCTTATCATCCTCAAACGAGTGGACAGACTGAGAGAGTAAATCAGATTCTAGAAGATATGTTGAGAGCATGTGTTCTTGCTTTCTCAGCAAAGTGGGATGAATGTTTACCATTGGCAGAGTTTTCGTATAACAATGGTTATCAGGAAAGCATAAGAATGGCACCTTTTGAAGCCCTTTATGGTCGAAGGTGTAGGACACCATTAAATTGGTCAGAGCCGGGGGAGAGATGTTTCTTTGGACCTGATCTTGTAAAAGAAGCGGAGGAAAAGGTTCAAGTGATCCAACGAAATCTGCAGGTGGCACAATCTCGTCAAAAGAGTTACGCCGATAAAAGACGCCGATCTCTGGTTTTTCAAGTTGGAGATCATGTGTATTTAAAAGTGTCACCAATGAAGGGTGTTAGTCGTTTTGGTGTCAAAGGGAAACTAGCACCTCGGTATGTTGGTCCGTTTCCAGTGATCGAACGGTGTGGACCTGTGGCCTATAAAGTGCAACTGCCAGAGAATCTTTCAGCAGTGCATAACATATTCCACGTGTCACAGTTAAAGAAATGTCTTCGAGTCCCCGAGCATGTTGTTGAAGTTTCAGATGTCAACCTTGAACCAGACTTGACCTACTCAGAATATCCCATAAAAGTTTTGGATCAAAAGGATCGAGTTACTCGAAGAAAGGTGATTAAGTTTTATAAGGTACAGTGGAACCAACATTCAGAAGATGAAGCCACGTGGGAGTCGGAAGACTATCTAATGGAGAAATTTCCTGAGTTTCTAGTCACTTGTAAACCGTAAGTTTTGAGTAAATTATATTTGATGTAAACCAACAGGGACACACCCCTGCCATGTAAGAGAAAATGTAAGATAAGTTGGTGACGCATTTCCTTTTCCATTACTTGGCCTCGAAATTTAATCTCGGGACGAGATTCCTTTTAGGGGGGAAGGATGTAACACCCCTGGTGTTATGAGAACTAAAAATTTGTCATGTCATCATATGCACTTGCATTAACTTGTTTGATACACCTATAATGCATTCATTAGGGTAACAAATTTGCAAAAGGGTGGATTGTGTCATTTCGAAGAGAGCAAGAGAAATTCAGAGACCTCGTTTGAAATCTAGTACAAGCAAACAACTTTTAAACCAATGGAAATTTGGACATGAGCTATATACACCAAAGTTGGGTTTGAGCATAAGGCTAACCTTGCTTTCAGTAGGATGCAATAAATTGATGAAACACTTGAAGCAGATCAAGTCCAATTTTAACTCTAAACTAGCCCAAAAGTGGATTTTAAGATCTAGCTAAGTTTTGCTAAAAGTTCATATATCAAAGTTGTGGAGCTTGGAAAAGTGAACAATTTTCATATCTGGAGCTCTCCAAGTGATGTGGGAGAATTTGAAGTAATTTGCAAAAATTCAGATTTGGGTCAGTTGGGATCAGCCCAAAGCAGTTTTGTTTATCTGTTTTTGAATCCCTGTAACTTTTAATCCATGAGTATTTTGGAAACAGTTGTTATAACAAACCTGTAGAGTAACTATAGGAGAACAATGTTTATAAAATGTGATAGCCCTAAAACCATATTATACTAGGAGAAAAACTGGTCCAAGCACGAGCTGATAGAAATTGTGGTTTTCAGACTTAGTGCAATAACCTGAATCTGAATTTTAGTGTTGGGAGTGCAGTTTTGGAGCTTCTTTGTGCCTAATCCATAAGGTTTTTGACTGTGGGTTCTGTAAAATAATTGAAGACAATATATTGATGAACAAATCTCTTTGAGAAGATTTGGCTTGGAGATGCATGGAAAATAGAGTGAAAGCTGTCCAAAAATGGGCTCTCAGTTTGCACTGACTGAATTTTTGTTCAGATTAGCTGAAAATTGAATTGCAGCAGGTTGCTCAGTTTGGAGCTCTTCTGTGACCAATTCATGAGATTTTGGGCTAAACATTGTATAGAAAAGTCAAAGACCAGATGATGGTGAACAAGGTTTATGAGAGGAGTAGAGCTTGCTGTTGTGTAAAATGTGGAGAAAATGTGGCTCAAAATTGGACTGTCGATTTATTTGGGCTGAATTTTGTTCTCTCTGAAATCTGAATTTCAGTGTGGAATTCCTAGTTTAGAGCAGTTTTGTGATCAATGTGAGTGGTTTTAGACCGTAGTTTCTGTACCAAACTTGGAGACCAAAGTAAGGTGAGCAAGTTTTCTAAGGAGAGATAGGCTTAATGCTGTACAAAACTGAGAGTAAACTGCACCTAAACATCCTCCGTCAGTTGGGTATGGTCTGAACTCTGGTTCAGTTAGCTGCAAACTGAGTTTTTGTGAATTTGTGCTCAATTTTGGAGGTCTATAGTACCAAATCCGTGGGGTTTTGGACTAGGAATTCTGAAGCAAAGATGTAGAAGGATGTTGAGAGAGCAATTTATGTTACGGTCAGTTCACTGTTATCATTTGGAATCGTGAGATTTAAGGGGATTAAGATGGGGGTTCTGTCGAAGAAGTGTGGGATTCAGGTGCTGATAGCTGAAACTTGGATCAGTTTGGGGCATACAATTTGGTGCAGACGTCCACTCTCTGAAACGTCTCTCTGAAATTCTTTATTCTCTTCCTTATCTCCACATCATTTCTCTCGTCTAGATAATTCAAGCGCTCCTTCCTATCCATTCCAGCTGCATCTCTCAACGTTCTCTCTTTTATCTGGAGCACACGTGACACGTACACTCTCTAGAAATCTCCCACGTCTCTCTCTCTCTCGGCGTGCTCCAATTGAGCTCTCACGCATAGCGCATAGCACTCGCCTTCGCCTTGTACCTTGTGCTCAACTCCCAGATACTGAGCCCGGACGCGAGCTCCCTTCTCACGCTGGCTTGGGCGCTGCTGCTGCTCTTCCGTGCCTTGAGCTGCTTCCTCACGCGCTCGACCGACCATCTGTCGCTGCTCCATCGCACACGTTCCAGCTCGCCGGCCTGGTACCGTCTTCCAACTCCACGCTTTGTCGTCCGCCGACCTCGCTGGTGAGGTGAGGGTCGAGGTCGTCCTGCAGCTTCCACGCCGTGCCGACGCTCGTCGTGCAGCCTTGTTTGTTGTGCTTGCCGCAGTTCCCCATCCATGTTGTGAGCTGCAACGTACTCATGGTTGTTGTCTCCTCGTCAGCCACGCTCAACCTTGCAGCTCCTTCGCGTCGTCGATTTCCTTGACCCACAACCTCTCTTCCGACCTCGTCGTGCTCGCGATGTCATCGTAAAGCTGCTAGCTGCCTGTCTCGCTGGTGCGTCGTCGATTTTTATATGTTTGGAATTGTCGGCCGTGTACTTAGTATTTATTAGTGTCGTCTTCTCATGCAGTTCCTGATACCCAGCAAGCCGTTGTGCTCGGCATACTTTCTCCATGTGGTTCTCTCGCTTCGTCGGCTTTCCGCGTGTTAGAGCAGGTATGGTTCGGATATATACGTAAATGCGGGAGAAATTTCTAGAAAAATGGGCATCTAATGTGTTCGTGTAAAATAAAGTTGCTTAGCATGTTTTGGATGGTTAGATGAGTTCTAAGGATAAGTAGCTCCCTGGTAGTTATGGCTTGTGGTGATAGCTGGTAATTGTAATTTTGTAATGCTTCATAATACCTTCCTTGCTAGTAGCATATACACCGACATTCATAATCATGGCATTTCATGTAGAGTACCCAGAAGAAGTGATTTGTGAAGGAGCATGTTCCAGTTCTACTGATCCAGTGGTGGATTCCATCTAACTAATTATCGTAATAGAAGATCTCAGATCTCCTCCTGTGATAAGGCAAGCCCCGGTGCATTTGCCCCTTCCTTGCGTTTTACATGCTTTATCACCTGATATGATGCATTAGGTGATAGGAGTTGTGTGATAAACAATTGATGCATTACCATTCCTTGAAAATTCCTAAATCCCTGTTTTATAAAAACAATTATTACTGCTTAGTCCTGCTTAGAAACTCAAAAATCATTTGTTTTTCCAAAAGAATGATGTGTAACATTGGTTAGGGGCTTTTGATTCAAAAGTGAAAGCAAACTTATGATGATGAGTCCATCAGGGCTCCAGATGGGTTCATCATCCAAAAAGAGTACCCCTGCCGGGTACCAAAAATGGGGAAATGGTTAATAAATCTAGACCAGGCGCTGAGCAGACAGAGTCGCCCGTCTGTGTTGATTAAGGACCGTACCGTTGACTGGCCTGTTGTGGTTGAGACTTTGCAACTAGCCACATACCCTGGTATGGGACAGGGTAAGCTTGAACCTGGCTATTCCATACGTGAAGAGACAATCGCGCACTGGGAGTGGAGAGATGGCGGGAGTAGCATGTACCCTCCTGGCATAGTAGCACGCCTGGTAGGGTAATGTGCTCTCGGGTGGCGCGGACCTGTTCATGTAGTGGAGGACTCCATGGGAACGGTTGACATATGCAAGGGTTAAGTGCTACATATGTCGTGTGGTTAGAGATCCCCAGCTGGGTATAATCGGTTCGAATCGTCGTTGCTCCTCGGTTATGGAGACTCATCCCGGTGACCATCATCGTAGTTAGCAAGTGAAATATGAGTATGAATAAAATGCAACTAGTATAGGCCAAGTGCTTGAACTAGATTAGGAAAAATCTAGATTCAGGTAAATACCTAACTTGTGAAATAAAACTTGGCTTAGGGATCAATTGGTAGTAAGCTTTTCTGCCAAAAAGGGTCTTCGATAATTGATAAGCTTTACCTTGAGTCCCAAAATCCAGCATACCCTTGAGAGTCTTTTCTTTAGTCGGGTAAGTCTTGCTGAGTAATTCCATACTCAGGGTTTTATCCCCTGTTGTTTTTGCAGGAGAAGTTTTATTCCCTTATCTTTTGGTTAGTTACATCAGGTGGAGGCCTTGAAGCTTAGAATGTTTATGTGTATCTCTTATGGAAAGGCTTCACCCTTCCAATTATTTTAATCAGTTATGCACTTTGGGTACTATCAGGACTTGTAATAATTACAATTCTTCTTATGTTGTAAAACTTGAGCTTTGGAAATGTAAAATATATTTTGTAAAGTCTTCCGCTCTATCTCTGAAGTGTGTGTGTATCAAATGTGATTACTGTAATGTACATGTTATGTGGGAGATCCTTGGGATGATGAGTTCGGGTTGGTGAACTCGATAGCCTTGTTAAGTTACCCGGTACACGTGCACAGCCATCTGAGGCCGTTAATGGCAAGGATTGGTGCATGTGGGCCTGATAACTTGGGAGGGCTGTCACATCTTCCCATTTCGATTCCCACATGTGTTGTGTGGCTAATGAAATTGATAGCGGAAGCACAAACGAGGATGAGGAGGAAGAAGGAAGCTCCGTGCAACTCTACGCTCACCTAAGCCAAGAAGATAAGGCGGTCATGCTCAAACTTCTAGAAAGAGCAAAAGAGGAAAGCAAAGCTCGTCAAATGCTAGAAGATATTCTCTCCATCAAAATGCAATGCTTTGACGAGTTGACTAAAGAACATGAGGAGCTAAAGTGTTCTCATGTTGATTTGGTCCAAAGGTATGAAACTATTTCAATTGAGCAAGATAACGCTTTACATTGTATCGCTCAATTAGTAAATAGGAATACCTTGCTTCAGGATCAAGTAGAAAAGCTAAAAGTTGAAAATCTAGCTTTTCAAGAAAAATATGATATGCTCCTATGCTCTCATGAAAATCTTATGGATGATCATATCATATTAAATATTGCTCATGAGGTTGTGATAGAAAACTTAAAATCCCAACAACCTCACTCTTGCACATGTATTCAAATAGAAACTATATTACCATGTGCTAATGCTTGTTGTCTGTCGACAAGCAAATCTTCTTTTGAGCTAGAATCTGCAGGAGCAAACGATGATACATATCAAAAGCTCAAAGAAGAAAATGAGAGGCTAAAAATGAGCTTGACTCAACTAAAAGGGAAATGCATTGCTCAACCTTCTCAAGATAACCGTGATCACATGGTGAAGAAGCTTGAGACGGGAACAACCGAGGCATGCACTAAATCCCTTGGAGAAAATGTCAAGGACTTGAGGATTGCCAAGAGGAGGAAGCAAAAGAAGAAAATCAATATCTCTTCCAAAAGCCTCAACCATGCCTCCATAAAAGGTAACATCCAAGGTAATAATCAAGTTACACTTCATACAAATAGAATCAAGAAGTGTAGTGAATGCTTTGAAGAGGGGCACTTGATTAGATCATGTCCCTATATTAAAAATGGCTTGATTATTAACAAGAATAACAAACGTTGTTTTAAATGTTCAAAGAAGGGACACTTTATTAAATCTTGTCCCCATTTAAAACAAAAGGGCATAGGGTTAGAAAAGAAAGTTTTTATTAACCATGTAGCAAGCAACAAACAAGGAAAGAAGAAATCTTCAAAACTTGGAAAACGCCTATGCTACACATGCCGGAAAAGGGACATCAATGCAAGGATTGTCCCATTGATAACTCCTCCACTCATAGCTTGTCATTTGATTCATATATAACTAGGCAACCCAAAATTGCAACTTGTGCTAGAAAGGCAATGAATTTGCCAAGCGCTAGCGCAAAGGACATTCAGGGTTCCTAGATCTTTGTTGACTAACCATAATGGATCCATCAAGCGATGGGTACCAAAACATGCTTGACAAGCTTTGCAGGAGAATGAGATGATATGAAACTTTGGGTGCTTGAGAGAGTCAAGTCAATTCACATTAACTCAAGCTATCAATCTACAATGATCTACATATCCAAGATTGACCCAAGGTTATTTCAAATTATTATGTCTAAAACTCATATCATCTCGGGAAGATATTGATGTTGTAGGAAACAAAGAACTAATCCCATGTCGAAAAGTCAAGACCTACAACATGGAGGAAAGCCAAAGGATGGTAACAACTATGTTTTCAAGTGCAAGTATCTCAAATTATCATTTCTTATGTGTATTGTGTAGTTACATAGAAAAGGAAGCACTTAAAATGTTCTTAAAATTATGTCACCATTCCTTGAAGATATTCCTCCCATATGGTAGATTGTATATTCATCATTCTTATACTATGGCAATCTACATGTTCTAAAATTATTAAGCAACTCATGGCATGTCTTACATTTATTATCTTATTATTGCCATGATGTAGAGAGAGATATTCCAAGTTCTTAAAAGAATAGGGTGTCACGATAGGAATTCAAATCCCTACGACACCTACAAAAGGAAGATTCTCTCTATAACTAGAATAGTGAGTCTAATGCTTTTATCTAAGTAACCCATGTAGTCTCACTAGTAGAGAATATGTTTCTCTTTGGAGATGCATAATTTAACATAAAAAGAAAAGTCAATCCAATGACTTATGTTGTTATGCTTCTTGCTTATATTGGATATGATTCTTCTACATTCATCGCTCTCCATGTTATGAATTAGATTTATTCCCGTAATCTTAAAGGGCTTACTATGCTTGTTCCATAAGTTAAAACTAAGCATACCTCAAGGAATAATTTAGTTCATATTATAAAGTTTCCATGCTTTAGTAATTCACTTTTCATTCCTTATCAAAAATGATTACAAAAAGGGAAACTAGTGCTTGTGTTGCTATTAACATTTCTCTTGAGCCTACTTATGAAAATCTACAAGAGAGTAAGTGCAAGGTTAAAGCCACAAGCCTCAAAGGGTACTCTTCACCCAAAAGGAAGAAAGGTCAAAGCAAAGGTATGGGAACTCATCTCTTTAATTTAGTTCCCATCAATGATTGTTCACTCAAATTATATCTTTGTGAAGAAATAGATTCTTTATTAAACTTAAATTGGCTAAGATGTGCATTCAATCTCATTCTCATTAATGCACTTATCCATTAGAATCTATTTCATACCTTTGCTATATATGTTCTCATATTGACTTGCTTTTAAGTAATTATTAATAAATTCAATATGAAGAAGTAAATTCCTATGCTTGCTCAAATGTTTAAATAGTGCATGTTCCTCTTTTCAAGTAATGTGCACTAATGTTAAGGATTTTACTTCACGTCTATATGACTTATGGATGATGAATTGTTTTTACTTTCTATCTAAAGAAATCATCACTATATACTCCCTTGTGCTATTAACATCTCTCTTGAGTATTTTCAATAAGTTTGGAAGGAAACAGAGTCAACAATAAAGGGAGGACACTCAAATGAAAAAGGAAGACATCAAGAGCAACAATACCTACTTGGATATGAGATCTTCAAAACATTCAATGGTGTGGTTGTAAGCATTCTAAAACTTTTCATTATGAGAATACTAGGCAAAAATTGTTTATTGCAAATCTTTTAAGCCTTGATCGAGATAAATAGTGCTTCTCCCTATTTGCCTTTAAAAGTGAGTGCATCCACCCATTTCCTTCATTCTTGATGCATATCTCTAGGGGGAGCCTATTTCTATATCTTGATTATTTTGAGACTAGCACGTTATCTTAGAAATCTCATATTGTCTCATGTATGAGAACAAGTTTCTCATGAAGTATGCTACTACATTTCAATCCAACTTGGTAAAATAATGTCGCCTTTATCAAGAATTGTAGCTTTCAATGTTAAAGTAGCATATTTATCGGATTCTCCTATTTTATGAGCATGTTTGAAAATCTAATGCCTATGTTGTTCTTTTGATCGCATCTATTGTATGATCATTGAATAACTTCAATTATCACTTATGCTTCTTAGTGCTTCATGCAATTTCAATTTGATTTCAATTGGTAATTTCAATCGACATCTATCTTGATATGCACTATGTTAAAAGAAGAATTCATGATATATTTATGCAATTTGTGATCTACTTGATATCTAAAAACAATGACTTAGAAAAAGATCACTAGTTGTAGAACTCTCTCTTGTGCAAAATATTTTCATATATTGTCTTGAGTATAGGTCTTCGGCGAATTCAATAAGACTAAGGACAAAGCACAATGAAGTGAACATCACTATGTAAAGGTACAAAAGGGTAAAACTATTCAATCTTATTCATACATGTACCTAAATCTTCCTTCATTCCTTGCATATCTTGTATAAAAGGAAGAGAAAGCATGTTCATGCATTAACCCTGCTTCATACCTAGGTTAACTTCTCAAATATTCATTCTTACTTCTTTGTTTAAACTGGGTGAAGTAATTTTATTGTCAAGGAGCTTAAAGCTTAACCTTGTAACGAGGATAAGCTGCCTTTGTTCAAAAGGTGGATGGTCCTTAAGCCTCTTTGAAATCCTTAAGGGTGAATGCTTGAGGTGTTTACAACATGCTTTCATAAGTGCATAAATTGTCATGAGCATCACACCTATACTATGACACAATGCACTTCACACTCTTTATGATATAGATATGACCTCATTAACCTAATTATGTGCACTTGGCATTTTAGACAAAAAATTTGTTTTCCTCTCTATGCACATATTTAGGGGGAGCAATCTATATTGTATAGAATTGTTTAAGCTTAATTGACATATCCTTTTAATCATGTCTCTTTCCTTTGGTACATTCGCATATTTCTTATCTCTATTGTGTGCCAAGGCTAAGACTAATATGTTTTCATGAGCACTCATGTATTAAGTCTTAGATTGAAAGGGAAATGAAGTATTCGGCAAAGACATCGCTTCCACTCAACTCCAATGGTATTATCCTTCCTTGCCGGTATTCCGCCATCTCTCCAAATTTGGTACAATCTTCACTCATATATTATTTGCCAAAGGAGGGGGATAAAGTAACAAGGGCTTACATTTCACTCTAAGTATCCGTTTTTGGCGATTCATGCCAAAGGGGGAGAAAGTATTAGGCCCCAAGCAAAAGGACCGCACCACCACCCTAATTTTAAAACTAATGATTTTCAATTGGTAAATTTCAAATTGGTATCTTATTGTGTTCAAAAGGGGGAGAAAGTAGTATTTTCAAATTTGATATCTTAAAACCCTCTTGAACACTAAGAGGAGGATTTCATTGAGGGGGAGTTTTGTTTAGTCAAAGGAAAAGCATTTGAAACAGGGAGAGAAAAATTTCAAATCTTGAAAATGCTTCTCAAAATCTTATTCATTTATCCTTTGACTATTTTGCAAAACACTTTGAAAAGAATTTCCAAAAGAGTTTGCAAAAACAAAACAATTGGTGCAAGCATGGTCTAAAACATTAAATATAAAAAGAATGCATTCATGCAAATCTTATGAAATGATAGATTGGTTTAATTCCAAGCAATCTTTGCACATATATTATGCAAACTAGTTCAATTATGCACTTATATATTTACTTTGGTTTGTGTTGGCATCAATCACCAAAAAGGGAGAGATTGAAAGGGAAATAGGGTCAAACCTTTTCCTAATTGATTTTGGTGGTTGAATTGCCCAACACAAATAATTGGACTAACTAGTTTGTTCAAGACTATATATTCTACAGGTGCCAAAGGTTCAACACAAACCAATCAAAAGAACAAGTTAGGTCTCAAAAGGAAGGAGCAAAAAGGGAACCGAAGGCTGCCCTGGTCTGGCGCACCGGACTGTCCGGTGTGCCACCGGACAGTGTCCGGTGTGCCACCGGACAGTGTCCGGTGCACCAGGGTGCTTCAGCTCGAACTCTTCACCTTCGGGTTTCCTAGGCGCAGCTCCGCTATAATTCACCGGACTGTCCGGTGCACCAGTGGAGCAACGACTATCTGCGCGCAACGGTCGACTCTGCAAAGTGAACAGTGATACGGCAGAAGTCAGAGCAGCGGTCAGAGGGGCACCGGACTGTCCGGTGCCACATGAGGACAGAACCTCCAACGGTCGACCAGGTCCAGGACCTAATGACAGGATGACGTGGCGGCGCACCGGACACTGTCCAGTCCGGTGCGCCCTTCGCCAGCAGAATACACCAACGACTAGTTTTTGGTTGGTGGCTATAAATACCACCCCAACCGGCCACTTCAAGGTGAGGGAGCCCAAGCAACATTCCAAGTCATCTAGTTGACATACTCAAGCCCTCCCAACCACATACATTAATTGATCCATCCTATACACAAGATTTAGTCCACTACAACAAACACAAGTGCCACAAAAGAGAGAGCTAGCAATAGAGAGCTACTCATTTGAGTTTAGCACTAGTGCCTTGTGAGATTCATTGAGAGATAGTGTGTGCTACATCTTTGTGTTCATTTGCGCGTGGAGTTTTGACTCCCATCGAACTTCCTCCAAAGTTTTGGAGGCTTGTAAAAGCTAGCAAGAGACACCAAAGAGTGTGGTGGTCCTTGCGGGATCAAGAGTGATCCTTGAGAAAAAGAAGAGCTCGTCGATCCTTGGGTGATCAGTGGAGAGAGGGAAAGGGTTGAAAAAGACATGTCCTTAGTGGACTCCTCAACGGGGACTAGACCTTCGAGGGCCGAACTTCGGTAAAACAAATTACCCGTGTCTCGTGTGCTTATTGCTTGTGATTTGTGTGTCCCTTCCCTTTCTAAGTTTTTCTTGTACTACTCTTTACTAATTCTATTTGGTGTTGCTTTAAGTTAAATTCTCATTTAGTGAAGCAATACATTGCAAGAGAGAACTTGTGTTATTGCTCTTCTTGCCTAAGCCTTCTTGCTTTATTCTCATAGACTTATTAGTAGTATTGATTTATCAATTCCGCATTATTTGAAAGCAATACTCTTTACAAGAAAGGACTTAGTTTTTATACTCCAATAATTATATATCTTGTTCTAACCACTAATCAAGGGATCTAGTTGGGGGATAAAGTTTTAATTTTCAGGTTTCGCCTATCCACCCCCCCTCTAGGCGACTTTCATGCACCATGCGACAGACAGCCTCCACCAAACGGCTAGTTTGGTGGTTGGGGTTATAAATACCCCCAACCACCCCACATTCAAGACATCCAAGTTTTCAACCTTCTAACCACTTACAAGAGCTAGGCATTCAATACAAGACACACCCAAGTGATCAAATCCTCTCCAAATTCCACAAAAGCTTTAGTGATAAGTGAGAGTGATTTGTTGTGTTCCTTTGAGCTCTTGCGCTTGGATCGCTTTCTTCTTTCTCATTCTTTCTTGTGATCAATACTCAATTGTAACCAAGGCAAAGAGACACCAATTGTGTGGTGGTCCTTGCGGGGAAGTTTTGTTCCCGGTTGATTTGAGAAGAGAAAGCTCACTCGGTCCGAGGGACCGTTTGAGAGAGGGAAGGGGTTGAAAAAGACCCGGCCTTTGTGGCCTCCTCGACGAGGAGTAGGTTTGCGAGAACCGAACCTCGGTAAAACAAATCTGCGTGTCACACTCCTTATTCGCTTGTGATTTGTTTTGCACCCTCTCTCGCGGACTCGATTGTATTTCTAACGCTAACCCGGTTTGTAGTTGTGATTAACTTTGTAAATTTCAGTTTCGCCCTATTCACCCCCCTCTAGGCGACTTTCAATTGGTATCAGAACCCGGTGCTTCATTAGAGCCTAACCGCTCAAAGTGATGTCGGGAGATCACGCCAAGAAGGAGATGGAGACCAGCGACAAGCCCGCTACAAGCCATGGGAAAGCTTCATCGGGAGAGTCCCGCAACAAAGGGAAGGGGAAGGAGAAGAAACCCCCTTCCCACAAGTCGCATCGGAGTGGGGACAAGAAAAAAAAGATGAGGAAGGTGGTCTACAACGAGACCGACACCTCATCGCCATCTACCTCCGGCTCCGACGCGCCATCCGTCACTTCTAAGCGCCATGAGCGCAAGAAGTTTAGTAAGATCCCCTTACACTATCCTCGTACTTCTAGACATACTCCATTACTTTCCGTTCCATTAGGCAAACCGCCAACCTTAGACGGTGAAGATTATGCTAGGTGGAGTGATTTAATGAAATTTCATCTAACCTCACTCCACAAAAGTATATGGAATGTTGTTGAGTTTGGAGCACAGGTACATCCATAGGGGATGAGGATTATGATGAGGACGAGGTGGCCCAAATCGAGCACTTCAACTCCCAAGCCACAACCATACTCCTCGCCTCTCTAAATAGGGAGGAGTACAACAAGGTGCAAGTATTAAAGAGCGCCAAGGAAGTTTGGTACGTGCTCAAAACCGCGCACGAGGGTGATGAACTAACCAAGATCACCAAGCGGGAAACGATCGAGGGGGAGCTCGGTCGCTTCCGTCTTCGCCAAGGGGAGGAGCCACAAGACATGTACAACCGGCTCAAAACCTTGGTGAACCAAGTGCGCAACCTCGGGAGCAAAAAATGGGATGACCACGAGATGGTTAAGGTTATTCTTAGATCTCTTATTTTCCTTAACCCTACTCAAGTTCAATTAATTCGTGGCAATCCTAGATATACACTAATGACTCCCGAGGAAGTAATCAGGAATTTTGTGAGCTGAGTTTATGATCAAAGGCTCAAGGAAGATCAACGAGCTTGATGGGCCCTCCACGTCCGAAGCACAACCGGTCGCATTTAAGGCGACAGAGGAGAACAAGGAGGAATCCACACCAAGTAGAACACCCATCGACGCCTCCAAGCTCGACAATGAGGAAATGGCGCTTGTCATCAAAAGCTTCCGCCAAATCCTCAAGCAAAGGAGGGGGAAAGATTACAAGCCCCGCTCCAAGAAGGTTTGCTACAAGTGTGGTAAGCCCGGTCACTTTATAGCAAAATGTCCTATTTCTAGTGACAGTGACAGGGGCGACAACAAGAAGGGGAGAAGAAAGGAGAAGAAAAGGTACTACAAGAATAAGGGCGGCGATGTCCATGTGTGTCGCGAGTGGGACTCCGACGAAAGCTCTAGCGACTCCTCCTCCGACGAGGACGCCGCCAACATCGCCGTCACCAAGGGACTTCTCTTCCCCAACGTCGGCCACAAGTGCCTTATGGCAAAGGACGGCAAAAAGAAGAAGGTTAAATCTAAATCCTCCACTAGATATGAATCCTCTAGCGATGATAATGCTAGTGATGAGGAAGATAATTTGCGTACTCTTTTTTCCAACTTAAACATGCAACAAAAAGAGAAATTAAATGAATTAATTAGTGTCATCCATGAGAAGGATGATCTCTTGGACTCCCAAGAGGACTTCCTAATCAAGGAAAACAAAAAGCATGTTAAAGTTAAAAATGCTTATGCTCTAGAAGTTGAAAAATGTGAAAAATTATCTAGTGAGCTAAACACTTGCCATGAGACTATAGACAACCTTAGAAATGAGAATGCTAATTTGTTAGCTAAGGTTGATTCTATTGCTTGTAATGTTTCAATTCCCAATCTTAGAAATGATAATGATGATTTGCTTGCTAAGATTGAAGAATTGAACATTTCTCTTGCTAGCCTTAGGAATGAAAATGAAAAATTGCTTGCTAAGGCTAAAGAACTTGATGTTTGCAATGTTACTATTTCCGATCTTAGAGATAAAAATGATATATTGCGTGCTAAGATTGTTGAACTTAATTCTTGCAAACTCTCCACATCTACCGTTGAACACACTACTATTTGCACTAGATGTAGAGATGTTAATATTGATGCTATTCATGATCACATGACTTTAATTAAACAACAAAATGATCATATAGCAAAGTTAGATGCTAAAATTGCCGAGCATGACTTAGAAAACAAAAAGTTTAAATTTGCTAGAAGCATGCTTTATAAAGGGAGATGCCCTGGCATTAAGGACGGCATTGGTTTCCAACAGGGAGGCAATGTCAAACTTAATGCCCCTCCTAAGAAATTGTCTAATTTTGTTAAGGGCAAGGCTCCCATGCCTCAAGATAACGAGGGTTACATTTTGTACCCTGTCGGTTATCCTGAAAGCAAAATTAGGAGAATTCACTCTAGGAAGTCTCACTCTGGCCCTAACCATGCTTTTATGTATAAGGGTGAGACATCTAGTTCTAGGCAACCAACCCGTGCTAAGTTGCCTAAGAAGAAAACTCCTAGTGCATCAAATGATCATAACATTTCATTTAAAACTTTTGATGCATCCTATGTTTTAACTAATAAATTCGGCAAGGTAGTTGTCAAGTATGTTGGGGGCAAGCACAAGGGATCAAAGACTTGTGTTTGGGTACCCAAAGTTCTTGTGTCTAATGCCAAAGGACCCAAAACCATTTGGGTACCT
Source organism: Zea mays (assembly GCF_902167145.1). Taxonomy (NCBI): domain Eukaryota; kingdom Viridiplantae; phylum Streptophyta; class Magnoliopsida; order Poales; family Poaceae; genus Zea; species Zea mays. The sequence goes on along the minus strand of NC_050100.1, from coordinate 22,500,308 downwards.
AAAGTCAAGAACTAAAATTGTTTTGTAGGTTTATGCATCCGAGGGCTCAAGTTGGGTAATCGACAGCGGGTGCACAAACCACATGACAGGGGAGAAGAAAATGTTCTCCTCCTATGAGAAAAACCAAGATCCCCAACGAGCTATCACATTCGGGGATAGAAACCAAGGTTTGGTCAAGGGATTAGGTAAAATTGCTATATCACCTGACCATTCAATTTCCAATGTTTTTCTTGTAGATTCCTTAGATTACAATTTGCTTTCAGTTTCACAATTATGTCAAATGGGCTACAACTGTCTATTCACTGATGTAGGTGTCACTGTCTTTAGAAGAAGTGATGATTCAATAGCATTTAAGGGATTGTTAGAGGGTCAGCTATACTTGGTAGATTTTGATAGAGCTAAACTCGACACTTGCTTAATTGCTAAGACTAACATGGGTTGGCTCTGGCACCGCCGACTAGCCCATGTTGGGATGAAGAATCTTCATAAGCTTCTAAAGGGAGAGCACATTTTAGGATTAACAAATGTTCATTTTGAGAAAGACAGGATTTGTAGCGCATGCCAAGCAGGGAAGCAAGTTGGTACTCACCATCCACACAAGAACATAATGACGACTGACAGGCCACTGGAGCTCCTACACATGGATTCATTCGGCCCGATAGCTTATATAAGCATCGACGAGAGTAAGTACTGTCTAGTTATTGTGGATGATTATTCTCGCTTCACTTGGGTGTTCTTTTTGCATGAAAAATCTCACACCCAAGAGACCTTAAAGGGATTCTTGAGACAGGCTCAAAATGAGTTCGGCTTAAGGATTAAGAAAATTAGAAGCGACAACGGAACGGAGTTCAAGAACTCTCAAATTGAAGGCTTCCTTGAGGAGGAGGGCATCAAGCATGAGTTCTCTTCTCCCTACACGCCACAACAAAATGGTGTAGTGGAGAGGAAGAATCGAACTCTATTGGACATGGCAAGAACCATGCTTGATGAGTACAAGACTTCGGATCGGTTTTGGGCCGAGGCGGTCAACACCGCTTGCTACGCCATCAACCGGTTATATCTACACCGAATCCTCAAGAAGACATCATACGAACCCCTAACAGGTAAAAAGCCCAACATTTCATATTTTAGAGTCTTTGGTAGCAAATGCTTTATACTTGTTAAGAGAGGTAGAAAATCTAAATTTGCTCCTAAGACTGTAGAAGGCTTTTTACTAGGATATGATTCAAACACAAGGGCATATAGAGTCTTTAACAAGTCCTCTAGATAAGTTGAAGTTTCTTGTGACGTTGTGTTTGATGAGACTAACGGCTCTCAAGTAGAGCAAGTTGATCTTGATGAGATAGATGATGAAGAGGCTCCATGCATCGCGCTAAGGAACATGTCCATTGGGGATGTATGTCCTAAGGAATCCGAAGAGCCTCCAAATGCACAAGATCAACCATCCTCCTCCACGCAAGCATCCCCACCGACTCAAAATGAGGATGAGACTCAAGTTGATGAAGGAGAAGATCAATCAAATGAGCCACCTCAAAATGATGGCAATGATCAAGGGGGAGATGCAAATGATCAAGACAAGGAGGATGAAGAGCCAAGGCCGCCACACCCAAGAGTCCACCAAGCAATCCAACGAGATCACCCCATCGACACCATCCTCGGTGACATTCATAAGGGGGTAACCACTCGATCTTGTGTTGCACATTTTTGTGAGCATTACTCTTTTGTTTCCTCTATTGAGCCACACAAGGTAGAGGAAGCACTCCAAGATTCGGATTGGGTAGTGGCGATGCAAGAGGAGCTCAACAACTTCACTAGGAACGAGGTATGGCATTTGGTTCCACGTCCTAATCAAAATGTTGTAGGAACCAAGTGGGTTTTCCGCAACAAGCAAGACGAGCATGGTGTGGTGACAAGGAACAAAGCCCGCCTTGTGGCCAAAGGATACTCCCAAGTCAAAGGTTTGGATTTCGGTGAAACCTATGCACCCGTAGCTAGGCTTGAGTCAATTCGAATATTATTAGCCTTTGCTACTTACCATGGCTTTAAGCTTTATCAAATGGACGTGAAAAGTGCCTTCCTCAATGGACCAATCAAGGAAGAGGTCTATGTTGAGCAACCTCCCGACTTTGAAGATAGTGAGTATCCTAACCATGTTTATAAGCTCTCTAAGGCGCTTTATGGGCTCAAGCAAGCCCCAAGAGCATGGTATGAATGCCTTAGAAATTTCCTTATCACTAATGGATTCAAAGTCGGAAAGGCCGATCCTACACTCTTTACCAAAACATTAGAAAATGACTTGTTTGTATGCCAAATTTATGTTGATGATATTATATTTGGGTCTACTAATGAGTCTACATGTGAAGAGTTTAGTAGGATCATGACACAAAAATTCGAGATGTTTATGATGGGGGAGTTGAAGTATTTCTTGGGATTTCAAGTAAAGCAACTCCAAGAGGGCACCTTCATTAGCCAAACGAAGTATACTCAAGATATTCTAAGCAAGTTTGGGATGAAGGATGCCAAACCCATCAAGACACCCATGGGAACCAATGGGCATCTCGACCTCGACACAGAAGGTAAGTCCGTGGATCAAAAGGTATACCGGTCGATGATAGGCTCCTTACTCTATTTATGTGCATCTCGACCGGATATTATGCTTTCCGTATGCATGTGTGCAAGATTCCAAGCCGACCCTAAGGAAGCTCACCTTACGGCCGTAAAACGAATCTTGAGATATTTAGTTTATACTCCTAAGTTTGGGCTTTGGTATCCTAGGGGATCCACTTTTGATTTAATTGGTTATTCGGATGCCGATTGGGCGGGGTGCAAAATTAATAGAAAGAGCACATCGGGGACTTGCCAGTTCTTGGGAAGATCCTTGGTGTCGTGGGCTTCAAAGAAGCAAAATTCCGTAGCTCTTTCTACCGCCGAAGCCGAGTACATTGCCGCAGGCCATTGTTGCGCGCAACTACTTTGGATGAGGCAAACCCTTAGGGACTATGGTTACAAATTAACCAAAGTTCTTCTTCTATGTGATAATGAGAGTGCAATCCGCATGGCGGATAATCCCGTTGAACATAGCCGCACTAAACACATAGCCATTCGGTATCACTTTTTAAGGGATCACCAACAAAAGGGAGATATCGAAATTTCATATATTAACACTAAAGATCAATTAGCTGATATCTTTACCAAGCCTCTTGATGAACAAACTTTTAACAAACTTAGGCATGAGCTAAATATTCTTGATTCTAGGAACTTCTTTTGTTGATTTGCACACATAGCTCATTCATATACCTTTGATCATATCTCTTTTTATATGATATGACTAATGTGTTTTCAAGTCTATTTCAAACCAAGTCATAGGTATATTGAAAGGGAATTGGAGTCTTCGGCGAAGACAAAGGCTTCCACTCCGTAACTCATCCTTCGCGGTCGCCCCAGGCAACTCTCCATCTTTGGGGGAGAGAGCCTGAGTCCAAAGCAAGAGGACTCCGTCTTTGGTATAACCTTCACTCATATGTTTTATTTGCCAAAGGGGAGGAAAGTAGTTAAAAGGGCTCTAATAACTCCGTTTTTTGGCGATTCATGCCAAAGGGGGAGAGAGTATTAGCCCAAAGCAAAAGGACTGCACCACCACCTCATTTTAAAATGGTTTTCAATTGGAAATTTCAAATTGGTATCTTATTGTGCTCAAAAGGGGAAGAAGTAGTATTTTCAAAAGTGATATCTTAAAAACCCTCTTGAACACTAAGAGGAGAATTTCATTGAGGGGGAGTCTTGTTTAGTCAAAAGGAAAAGCATTTGAAACAGGGGGAGAAATTTTCAAATCTTGAAAATGCTTCGCAAAATCTTATTCATCTACCTTTGACTATTTGCAAAAGAACTTTGAAAAGGATTTACAAAAGAATTTGCAAAAACAAAACATGTGGTGCAAGCGTGGTCCAAAATGTCAAAAATTAAAGAAACAATCCATGCATATCTTATGAGTAGTTATATTGGCTCAATTCCAAGCAACCTTTGCACTTACATTAAGCAAACTAGTTAAATTATGCACTTCCGCATTTGCTTTGGTTTGTGTTGGCATCAATCACCAAAAAGGGGGAGATTGAAAGGGAATTAGGCTTACACCTATTTCCCAATTGATTTTGGTGGTTGAATTGCCCAACACAAATAATTGGACTAACTAGTTTGCTCTAGTGTATAAGTTATACAGGTGCCAAAGGTTCACACTTAGCCAATAAAAAGACCAAGAATTGGGTTCAACAAAGAGAGCAAAGGGATAACCGAAGGCAGCCCTGGTCTGGCGCACCGGACAGTGTCCGGTGCACCAGGGGACTTCACGCTGAACTCTTCACCTTCGGGAAAATCTAGAGGCGCTCCGCTATAATTCACCGGACTGTCCGGTGTACACCGGACAGTGTCTGGTGCTCCAGGAATGAAGCGTCTCTGGAACTCGCCAGCTTCGGGAATTCACTCCGCTATAATTCACCGGACATGTCCGGTGTACACCGGACTGTCCGGTGAGCCAGCGGAGCAACGGCTACTTCGCGCCAACGGTCACCTGCAGAGTCATTTAATGCGCGCCAGAGCGCGCAGAAGTCAGGCACGCGCGAAGTGGCGCACCGGACACTCTACAGTACATGTCCGGTGTGCCACCGGACATCCAGGCGGGCCCAGCAATCAGAGCTCCAACGGTCGGAACCAAACGGCCTGGTGACGTGGCTGGCGCACCGGACACTGTCCGGTGTGCACCGGACTGTCCGGTGCACCATGCGACAGACAGCCTCCACCAAACGGCTAGTTTGGTGGTTGGGGTTATAAATACCCCCAACCACCCCACATTCAAGACATCCAAGTTTTCAATCTTCCAACCACTTACAAGAGCTAGGCATTCAATACAAGGCACACCCAAGTGATCAAATCCTCTCCAAATTCCACAAAAGCTTTAGTGATAAGTTAGAGTGATTTGTTGTGTTCCTTTGAGCTCTTGCGCTTGGATCGCTTTCTTCTTTCTCATTCTTTCTTGTGATCAATACTCAATTGTAACCAAGGCAAAGAGACACCAATTGTGTGGTGGTCCTTGCGGGGAAGTTTTGTTCCCGGTTGATTTGAGAAGAGAAAGCTGAAAGTCGCCTAGAGGGGGGGTGAATAGGGCGAAACTGAAATTCTCAAAAATAATCACAACTACAAGCCGGGTTAGCGTTAGAAATATAATAGAGTCCACGAGAGAGGGCGTAAAACAAATCGCAAGCGAATAATGAAGTGAGACACGCGGATTTGTTTTACCGAGGTTCGGTTCTCTCAAACCTACTCCCCGTTGAGGAGGCCACAAAGGCCGGGTCTCTTTCAACCCTAACCCTCTCTCAAACGGTCCCTCGGACCGAGTGAGCTTTCTCTTCTCAATCACTTGGAATACAAAGTTCCCATAAGGACCACCACAAGATTGGTGTCTCTTGCCTCAATTACAAGTGAGTTTTGATCGCAAGAAAGAATCAAGAAAGAAGAAAGCAATCCAAGCGCAAGAGCTCGAAAGAACACAAGCAAATCTCTCTCTCTCTAATCACTAGGGCGTTGTGTGGAATTTGGAGAGGATTTGATCTCTTTGGTGTGTCTAGAATTGAATGCTAGAGCTCTTGTAAGTAGTTGGGAAGTGGAAAACTTGGATGCAATGAATGGTGGGTGGTTGGGGGTATTTATAGCCCCAACCACCAAACTAGCCGTTTGGAGAGGCTGTCTGTTCGATGGCGCACCGAACAGTCCGGTGCACACCGGACATGTCCGGTGCGACAGCCACGTCACCAAAGCCGTTGGGTTCCGACCGTTGGAGCTCTGACTTCTGGGCTCGCCTTGATGTCCGGTGGCGCACCGGACATGTACTGTTGAGTGTCCGGTGCGCCAGCATGGGCGTGCCTGACCTCTGCGCGCGCAGCGCGCGCATTAAATGCGTCGCAGGTAGCCGTTGGCGCCGAAATAGCCGTTGCCCCGCTGTTACACCGGACAGTCCGGTGTACACCGGACAGTCCGGTGAATTTTAGCGGAGCGGCTGAAGTGAATTCCCGAGGCTGGCGAGTTCCAGAGGGCGCTCTTCCTTGGAGCACCGGACATGTCCGGTGTACACCGGACAGTCCGGTGAATTATAGCGGAGTCGCCTCTGGAAATTCCCGAAGGTGACGAGTTTGAAGTTGAGTCCTCTGGTGCACCGGACATGTCCGGTGGCACACCGGACAGTCCGGTGCGCCAGACCAGAGGTGCCTTCGGTTGACCCTTGCTCCTTTGTTTGAACCCAATACTTGGTCTTTTTATTGGCTAAGTGTGAACCTTTTGCACCTGTATAACTTATACACTAGAGCAAGCTAGTTAGTCCATTTATTTGGGCAATTCAACCACCAAAATTAATTAGGGACTAGGTGTAAGCCTAATTCCCTTTCAATCTCCCCCTTTTTGGTGATTGATGCCAACACAAACCAAAGCAAATATAAGAGTGCATAATTGAACTAGTTTGCATAATGTAAGTGCAAAGGTTGCTTGGAATTGAGCCAATAAATGTTACTTACTAGATGTGCATGGATTGTTTCTTTATTTTTAACATTTTGGACCACGCTTGCACCACATGTTTTGTTTTTGCAAATTCTTTTTGTAAATCCTTTTCAAAGTCCTTTTGCAACATAGTCAAAGGTAGATGAATAAGATTTTTGCAAAGCATTTTCAAGTTTTAAAAATTTTCTCCCCATGTTTCAAATGTTTTTCCTTTGACTAAACAAAACTCCCCTTAGTGTTCAAGAGGGTTTTGATATATCATTTTTGAAATACTACTTCCTGCCCCTTTAGAATATAATAAGATACCAATTTGAAATTGACCAATTGAAAATCTCCAAAGTTTTTAAAATTAGGTGGTGGTGCGGTCCTTTTGCTTTGGGCTCATATTTTCTCCCCCTTTGGCATGAATCGCCAAAAACGGAATCATTAGAGCCCGACGAAGTACTTTCTCCTCCTTTGGTCATAAAATAAATGAGTGAAGATTATACCAAAGTTGGAGAGATGCTCGGAGTGACGGCGAAGGATGAGTAGTAGAGTGGAGTGGAAGCCTTTGTCTTCGCCGAAGACTCCCATTCCCTTTCAATATACCTATGACTTGATTTGACATACACTTGAAAACACATTAGTCATAGCATATATCAAGGAGACATGATCAAAGGTGTACTTATGAGCTATGTGTGCAAGTTTAGCAAAAGAAATTCCTAGAATCAAGAATATTGAGCTCATGCCTAAGTTTGGTAAAAGATTGTTCATCAAGTGGCTTGGTAAAGATATCGGCTAATTGATCTTTAGTGTTAATGTATGAAATTTCGATATCCCCCTTTTGTTGGTGATCCCGAAGAAAGTGATACCGAATGGCTATGTGTTTAGTGCGGCTATGCTCAACGGGATTATCCGCCATGCGGATTGCACTCTCATTATCACATAGAAGAGGAACTTTGGTTAGTTTGTAACCGTAGTCCCGCAGGGTTTGCCTCATCCAAAGCAATTGCGCGCAACAATGACCTGCGGCAATATACTCGGCTTCGGCGGTACAAAGAGCGACCAAATTTTGCTTCTTTGAAGCCCAAGACACCAAGGATCTTCCCAAGAACTGGCAAGTCCCCGATGTGCTCTTTCTATTAATCTTACACCCTGCCCAATCGGCATCCGAATAACCAATCAAATCAAATGTGGATCCCCGAGGGTACCAAAGCCCAAACTTAGGTGTATAGGCCAAATATCTCAAGATTCGTTTTACGGCCGTAAGGTGTGATTCCTTAGGGTCGGCTTGGAATCTTGCACACATGCATACGGAAAGCATAATGTCCGGTCGAGATGCACATAAATAAAGCAATGAACCAATCATCGACCGGTATACCTTTTGATCGACGGATTTACCTCCCGTGTCGAGGTCGAGATGCCCATTGGTTCCCATGGGTGTCTTGATGGGCTTGGCATCCTTCATTCCAAACTTGGTTAGAATGTCTTGAGTGTACTTCGTTTGACAAATGAAGGTGCCCTCTTGGAGTTGCTTGACTTGAAATCCTAGAAAATACTTCAACTCCCCCATCATCGACATCTCGAATTTTTGTGTCATGATCCTACTAAATTCTTCACATGTAGATTCGTTAGTAGACCCAAATATGATATCTTCAACATAAATTTGGCATACAAACAAATCATTGTCAAGAGTCTTAGTGAATAAAGTAGGATCGGCTTTGCCGACTTTGAAGCCATTAGCAATAAGGAAATCTCTAAGGCATTCATACCATGCTCTTGGGGCTTGCTTGAGCCCATAAAGCGCCTTAGAGAGCCTATAGACATGGTTAGGGTACTCACTATCTTCAAAGCCAGGAGGTTGCTCAACATAGACCTCCTCCTTGATTGGTCCATTGAGGAAGGCACTCTTCACGTCCATTTGGTAGAGCTTGAAGCCATGGTAAGTAGCATAGGCCAATAATATACGAATTGACTCAAGCCTAGCTACGGGTGCATAGGTTTCACCGAAATCCAAACCTTCGACTTGGGAGTATCCCTTGGCCACAAGTCGAGCTTTGTTCCTTGTCACCACACCATGCTCATCTTGCTTGTTGCGGAAGACCCACTTGGTTCCTACAACATTTTGGTTAGGACGTGGAACTAAATGCCATACCTCGTTCCTCGTGAAATTGTTGAGCTCCTCTTGCATCGCCATCACCCAATCCGACTCTTGTAGTGCTTCCTCTACCCTGTGTGGCTCAATAGAGGAAACAAAAGAGTAATGCTCACAAAAATGTGCAACCCGAGATCGAGTAGTTACCCCCTTATGAATGTCGCCGAGGATGGTATCGACGGGGTGATCTCGTTGGATTGCTTGGTGGACTCTTGGGTGTGGCGGCCTTGGTTGTTCATCCTCCTTGTCTTGATCATTTGCATCTCCCCCTTGATCGTTGCCGTCATCTTGAGGGGGCTCATCTCTTTGGTCTTCTCCTTCATCAACTTGAGCCTCGTCCTCATTTTGGGTTGGCGGAGATGCTTGCATGGAGGAGGATGGTTGATCTTGTGCATGTGGAGGCTCTTCGGGTTCCTTAGGACACACATCCCCAATGGACATGTTCCTTAGCGCGATGCACGGAGCCTGTTCTTCACCTATCTCATCAAGATCAACTTGCTCTACTTGAGAGCCATTAGTTTCATCAAACACAACGTCACAAGAAACTTCAACTAGTCCTGAGGACTTGTTAAAGACTCTATATGCCCTTGTGTTTGAGTCATATCCTAGTAAAAAGCCTTCTACAGTTTTAGGAGCAAATTTAGATTTTCTACCTCTCTTAACAAGAATAAAGCATTTGCTACCAAAAACTCTAAAATATGAAATATTGGGCTTTTTACCAGTGAGGAGTTCATAGGGTGTCTTCTTGAGGATTCAGTGAAGATATAACCGGTTGATGGCGTAGCAGGCGGTGTTCACCGCCTCGGCCCAAAACTGATCCGGTGTCTTGTACTCATCAAGCATGGTTCTTGCCATGTCCAATAGAGTTTGATTCTTCCTCTCCACTACACCATTTTGTTGTGGAGTGTAAGGAGAAGAAAACTCATGCTTGATGCCCTCTTCCTCAAGAAGGTCTTCTATTTGTGAGTTCTTGAACTCCGTCCCATTGTCGCTTCGAATTTTCTTGATCCTTAAGTTGAACTCATTTTGAGCCCGTCTCAAGAATCCTTTTAAGGTCTCTTGGGTATGGGATTTTTCCTGCAAAAAGAACACCCAAGTGAAGCGAGAATAATCATCCACAATAACTAGACAGTACTTACTCCCGCCGATGCTTATGTAAGCTATCGGGCCGAATAGGTCCATGTGTAGGAGCTCCAGTGGCCTGTCACTAGTCATGATGTTCTTGTGTGGATGATGAGTGCCAACTTGCTTCCTGGCTTGGCATGCGCTACAAATCCTGTCTTTCTCAAAATAAACATTGGTTAGTCCTAAAATGTGTTCTCCCTTTAGAAGCTTATGAAGATTCTTCATTCCAACATGGGCTAGTCGGCGGTGCCAGAGCCAACCCAAGTTAGTCTTAGCAACCAAGCAAGTGCCGAGTTCAGCTCTATCAAAATCTACTAAGTATAGCTGACCCTCTAACACTCCCTTAAATGCTATTGAATCATCACTTCTTCTAAAGACAGTAACACCTACATCAGTAAATAGACAGTTGTAGCCCATTTGACATAATTGGGATACGGAAAGCAAATTGTAATCTAAAGAATCTACAAGAAAAACATTGGAAATAGTATGGTCAGGTGATATAGCAATTTTACCCAATCCTTTGACCAAACCTTGATTTCCATCCCCGAATGTGATAGCTCGTTGGGGATCTTGGTTTTTCTCATATGAGGAGAACATCTTCTTCTCCCCTGTCATGTGGTTTGTGCACCCGCTGTCGAGTATCCAACTTGAGCCCCCGGATGCATAAACCTACAAAACAATTTTAGTTCTTGACTTTAGGTACCCAAACGGTTTTGGGTCCTTTGGCATTAGAAACAAGAATTTTGGGTACCCAAACACAAGTCTTGGAGCCCTTGTGTTTGCCCCCAACAAACTTGGCAACTACTTTGCCGGATTTGTTAGTCAAAACATAAGATGCATCAAAAGTTTTAAATGAAATGCTATGATCATTTGATGCAATAGGAGTTTTCTTTCTAGGCAACTTGGCACGGGTTGGTTGCCTAGAGCTAGATGTCTCACCCTTATACATAAAAGCATGGTTAGGGCCAGAGTGAGACTTCCTAGAATGAGTTCTCCTAATTTTGCTCTCGGGATAACTAGCAGGGTACAAAATGTAACCCTCGTTATCCTGAGGCATGGGAGCCTTGCCCTTAACAAAGTTAGACAAGTTTTTAGGAGGGGCATTAAGTTTGACATTGTCTCCCCTTTGGAAGCCAATGCCATCCTTGATGCCACGGCGTCTCCCATTATAGAGCATACTTCTAGCAAATTTAAATTTTTCATTTTCTAAGTTATGCTCGGCAATTTTAGCATCTAATTTTGCTATATGATCATTTTGTTGCTTAATTAATACCATGTGATCATGAATAGCATTGATATCAACATCCCTACATCTATCACAGATAGACACATGCTCAATAGTAGATGTAGAGGGTTTGCAAGATTTAAATTCTACAACCTTAGCATGTAATATATCATTTTCACTTCTAAGGTTAGAAATAGTAGCATTGCAAACATCAAAATCTTTAGTCTTAGCAATTAAATTTTCATTTTCAATTCTAAGACTAGCAAGAGAATCATTCAATTCCTTAATCTTAGCAAGCAAATCATTATTATCATTTCTAAGGTTGGGAATTGAAACAGCACAAACATGAGAATCAACCTTAGCAATTAATTTGGCATTTTCATTTCTAAGGTTGGCAATAGTGTCATGACATGTGCTTAGCTCACTAGATAATTTGTCACATTTTTCTACCTCTAGAGCATAAGCATTCTTAACCTTAACATGTTTTTTATTTTCCTTGATTAGGAAGACCTCTTGGGAGTCCAAGAGATCATCCTTTTCGTGGATGGCACTAATTAGCTCATTCAATTTTTCCTTTTGTTCCATGTTAAGGTTGGCAAAAAGGGTACGCAAATTATTTTCCTCATCACTAGCATTATCATCACTAGAGGACTCATATTTAGTGGAGGATTTAGATTTAACCTTCTTCCTTTTGCCGTCCTTTGCCATGAGACATTTGTGGCCGACGTTGGGGAAGAGGAGTCCCTTGGTGACGGCGATGTTGGCGGCGTCCTCGTCGTCGGAGGAGGAGTCGGTGGAGCTCTCGTCCGAGTCCCACTCCCGGCAAACATGGGCATCGCCGCCCTTCTTCTTGTAGTACCTCTTCTTTTCTCTCCTCTTTCCCTTCTTGTCGTTGCCCCTGTCACTGTCACTAGATATAGGACATTTTGCAATGAAATGACCGGGCTTACCACACTTGTAGCAAACCTTCTTGGAACGGGATTTGTAATCCTTCCCCTTCCGTTGCTTGAGGATTTGGCGAAAGCTTTTGATGATTAAAGCCATCTCCTCATTGTCGAGCTTGGAGGCGTCAATTGGTTGTCTACTCGGTGTAGACTCCTCCTTCTTCTCCTCCGTCGCCTTAAAAGCCACCGGTTGTGCTTCAGACGTGGAGGGTTCATCAAGCTCGTTGATCTTCTTTGATCCTTTAATCATGCATTCAAAGCTCACAAAATTCCCGATTACTTCCTCGGGAGTCATTAGTGTGTATCTAGGATTACCACGAATTAATTGAACTTGAGTGGGGTTAAGGAAAATAAGTGATCTCAAAATAACCTTAACCACTTCGTGGTCATCCATTTCTTGCTCCCGAGGTTGCGCACTTGGTTTACCAAGGTTTTGAGCCGGTTGTACATATCTTGTGGCTCCTCCCCTTGGCGAAGACGAAAGCGACCGAGCTCCCCCTCGATCGTTTCCCGCTTGGTAATCTTGGTGAGTTCATCACCCTCGTGCGCGGTCTTGAGAAGGTCCCAAATTTCCTTTGCATTCTTCAACCCTTGCACCTTGTTGTATTCCTCCTTGCTTAGAGAGGCGAGGAGTATGGTTGTAGCTTGGGAGTTGAAGTGCTCGATTTGGGCCACTTCGTCCGTATCATAATCCTCATCCCCTATAGATGGTACCTGTGCTCCAAACTCAACAACATTCCATATACTTTTGTGGAGTGAGGTTAGATGAAATTTCATTAAATCACTCCACCTAGCATAATCTTCGCCATCAAAAGTTGGCGGTTTGCCTAATGGAACGGAAAGTAATGGAGTATGTCTAGGTGTACGAGGATAGTGTAAGGGGATCTTACTAAACTTCTTGCGCTCTTGGCGCTTAGAAGTTACGGACGGCGCATCGGAGTCGGAGGTCGATGTTGATGAAGTGTCGGTCTCGTAGTAGACCACTTTCCTCATCCTCTTATGCTTGTCGCCTTTCCGATGCGACTTGTGAGAAGAAGATTTTTCCTTCTTCTCTTTGTGGTGAGAAGAGGAAGATCTTTTCTCCTTCCGTTTGGAGGAGTCCTTCTTCTTCTCCTTCCTCTTGGTGCGGGACTCTTCTGATGAAGTGCTCCCTTGGCTTGTAGTGGGCTTGTCGCCGGTCTCCATCTCCCTCTTGGTGTGATCTCCCGACATCACTTCGAGCGGTTAGGCTCTAATGAAGTACCGGGCTCCGATACCAATTGAAAGTCGCTTAGAGGGGGGTGAATAGGGCGAAACTGAAATTCTCAAAAATAATCACAACTACAAGCCGGGTTAGCGTTAGAAATATAATAGAGTCCACGAGAGAGGGCGTAAAACAAATCGCAAGCGAATAATGAAGTGAGACACGCGGATTTGTTTTACTGAGGTTCGGTTCTCTCAAACCTACTCCCCGTTGAGGAGGCCACAAAGGCCGGGTCTCTTTCAACCCTTACCCTCTCTCAAACGGTCCCTCGGGCCGAGTGAGCTTTCTCTTCTCAATCACTTGGAACACAAAGTTCCCACAAGGACCACCACAAGATTGGTGTCTCTTGCCTCAATTACAAGTGAGTTTTGATCGCAAGAAAGAATCAAGAAAGAAGAAAGCAATCCAAGCGCAAGAGCTCGAAAGAACACAAGCAAATCTCTCTCTCTAATCACTAGGGCGTTGTGTGGAATTTGGAGAGGATTTGATCTCTTTGGTGTGTCTAGAATTGAATGCTAGAGCTCTTGTAAGTAGTTGGGAAGTGGAAAACTTGGATGCAACGAATGGTGGGTGGTTGGGGGTATTTATAGCCCCAACCACCAAACTAGCCGTTTGGAGAGGCTGTCTGTTCGATGGCGCACCGGACAGTCCGGTGCACACCGGACATGTCCGGTGCGACAGCCACGTCACCAAAGCCGTTGGGTTCCGACCGTTGAAGCTCTGACTTCTGGGCCCGCCTTGATGTCCGGTGGCGCACCAGACATGTACTGTTGAGTGTCCGATGCGCCAGCATGGGCGTGCCTGACCTCTGCGCGCGCAGTGCGCGCATTAAATGCGTCGCAGGTAGCCATTGGCGCCGAAATAGCCATTGCCCCGCTGTTACACCGGACAGTCCGGTGAATTTTAGCGGAGCGGCTGAAGTGAATTCCCGAGGCTGGCGAGTTCCGGAGGACGCTCTTCCTTGGAGCACCGGACATGTCCGGTGTACACCGGACAGTCCGGTGAATTATAGCGGAGTCGCCTCTGGAAATTCCCGAAGGTGACGAGTTTGAAGTTGAGTCCTCTGGTGCACCGGACATGTCCGGTGGCACACCGGACAGTCCGGTGCGCCAGACCAGAGGTGCCTTCGGTTGACCCTTGCTCCTTTGTTTGAACCCAATACTTGGTCTTTTTATTGGCTAAGTGTGAACCTTTTGCACCTGTATAACTTATACACTAGAGCAAGCTAGTTAGTCCATTTATTTGGGCAATTCAACCACCAAAATTAATTAGGGACTAGGTGTAAGCCTAATTCCCTTTCAAAAGCTCACTCGGTCCGAGGGACCGTTTGAGAGAGGGAAGGGGTTGAAAAAGACCCGGCCTTTGTGGCCTCCTCAACGGGGAGTAGGTTTGTGAGAACCGAACCTCGGTAAAACAAATCCGCGTGTCACACTCCTTATTCGCTTGCGATTTGTTTTGCACCCTCTCTCGCGGACTCGATTGTATTTCTAACGCTAACCCGGTTTGTAGTTGTGATTAACTTTGTAAATTTCAGTTTCGCCCTATTCACCCCCCCTCTAGGCGACTTTCAATTCCCCAGGGTTGTAGCCGCCCGTTAGGTTTCCTAAATACACCGCACTCCTCCCCAAGGAGCGAACCAACCTTGGCAGAGCGAGCCACATACACTGAGCCCCATTAACGGCACGACGGCTAAGCGAACTACACCCCGGTTCCTCTAATTATTCAGCTAAGGGCATCCCATTCCACCCTCATGGTTGCACTGTTTTCCCGGGCGGTCATCCAACGAACAGGTCCTTACGGAGAGGCACTCGAGAAACCGCTCGAGCCCCCTTGAATACCACAAGTATAACATCATAAGAAAGGAGGGAAACAACGTATCATTGATAATCCTCATCATGTTCATTGATTAGAGTTGAGCAATAGCATAAAACTAAACAATAATAATCCAACCCAAATAGGTATACAAGGACATGGATAACAAAAGCTAGTCAATCCTTAGGTTGATCATGGTATGTGGTTTGATGAATTATAAAGTAAATGGGACATAATAGGTCAGAGGACACTTGCCTTCACCAAAAAGATGCTCAGAATCTTCAGCCTTGTAGAACTCGAAGAGCTGGATCATTTGGTCGCCGAAGCTTGACCGTCGATTCCTCGAAGCTCAGAAACGAACCGCGATCTAATCGCAACGCGACGCGAAGACGAACAGGCACAAGCAAACAAACATATACATATGCATAAGAACATTACACCATATAAGATAAAAGCGAGCAATATAAAATAGAGAGCGCCTCTACGGTTACGCGAGGAAAAGAACCACGATAGTCGAAGCTACGGTCGAGGGGTTAGCGCGTTTACGTTAAACAAGTACTAATTAGAACATCCAATTCAACATAATTATATTAATTGGTATTAATCAAATGCAAATTAATACTACTACTTAGTTTTGACTAACTTACTATTTTAATAGTTGACAGTTAAGCAAGTAACTTAATGAATATGAGCGATTCTAAGCGAGACAAATTAACGACGCACGACATGCAAACACGATGTGTGCAACGCGCGGACACAAACGACTTATAGCGCGGACAACGCGCGATACGCGCGAATGGCACGCGGCAAGGCGCGCGACACACGCGAACGGCACACGACAACGCGTGCGAACAACACGTGTGACACTCGCGAACGACACGCGACGACGTGCGCGAAACAGCACCGCGGCACGCGCGGACCAATATGCGAAACTAATAAATAAACAACGTGATTAAACTAAATAATTATTAATAAATAACATTTCAGTTAAGGTTAATTATATTGGTGACTAATTATAAATGCGCAAATCGAATTCCTAAATTAGGTTTTTAAATTGAAACGTCGTTCTAGTAGCTATTAGTTAAACAAACGTTTAACTAAATTAAATAAAATATATAAAAATTAGGATAAATATTTATAAATTAAGATAATTTTAATATGAATCTAACGCAACTTGAATGGATCGAATCAGGTTTAAAACACAAAAGTTATGAATGTTTTAAACCATACTATAATTCACGCGGACTAAATTTACAGAATTGCCATCGTCTTCTTCCTCCCATCCATGGAAGAGAGAGGAGGGGAAGGGGAGGGGGCTGCGCAGGGGGAGGGAGGAGCTCGACCTCCGCCAAGAGGCCGGCCACGCCGCACTGGGCACGCGCGCCCGTGGGCGGGGGCCGCGCCTGGGAGCGCGGGCGCGGGGCACGGGAGCCGCCGTCGGCCACCGCCGCCGCCGGGGAGGGGAAAAGGGGCGCCATGGGAGGGGAAACGGAGAGAGGAGGGGCGCCACCGTCGGGGAAAATGAGGAGAGAGTGAGGGAGGTCCTGCATGGACGGGAAAACGAAGAAACGAAGAAACCCTAAGCACAACAATGGAGGTTTCTCACCGGGGAAGAAGACCCTCGCCGGAGCCGAGGAGAAATCCGTCGATTGCCGAAGATTCGGGGATCCAATCGACGAACCGAACGCGCTGCGACGAAGTCCTCGACGAGACGAACGCAGCGGTATCCTCGGATTCGGCAGACAATGCACGGATTGGGAGTAATTGCTCGCCGGAGTTGTCGCCGGAGTTGGAACCGTCCCGAACTTCGGCGAGCAATACCGGGAGCTAGGGATTGGATTTGAACAAAACGTTTCGTGTTCTGACACGGGCTCGATGAGATGAAGCCGGACATATATATATCTAGGGTTTGGATGAGATGAAAATTCGGTTAAAATTCGGATTTTACTATTTTTAAAATTCGGAAAAACCCTAGAAATTCATATTTTGTGCTCAAAATATTATATGTGCTTTCAAAAATTCCAAAAAAAAATCCTATAAATGTTTTGGCACCTAATGAACTCAAAAACATAATTAGAATTTCTAAAAACATTTTTAAGTTCCACAAATAAATAGATTTTGGTTTCCGGAAAATAGAAAAATATTCCGAAAAATATGAAAATTTACCGAGCGCTTCTATAAGATATGTTAACATGTTTCAAACACATTTTTCACTTAGAAACACCATGCAATGGCATGAATGCAACAACCAAAGTGCCTCTAGGGCTCATTCCACTAGGTTTACGCTAATATAAAACAAAATAATTCTTCATTTTTAGGGAAAAGAGAAAGGAAAGCGAAGAACTGAAAGAGTAACACCTGAATTTGGTGGATATTAGAAAAGAAATTTTATACCCCCAAATTCAGGGTGTTACAAGGGTGTCTTCAACCGGCACCCTCTTATTTATACCCCCTAGGAGACTAACCATTGGAAGCAATTGACTAGACAGAACTCAGGATCATCAGATGCTTTGACACCCTAAAATCCCCCAACATTAGATTATATGTTATGTTATACATGTGCCATAGCATACTCTCATTCTCATGTTCACCGATCTAATTCCTCATTCGATGCACTTGCATGCTTCTTTGGAAAAATTCATCATCATTTGGGCCAACACTTGTGGAGCTTATAATCTAATGGCACCATTGGATAATAACTCAAAAAATTCAATGCCGAGTAAAGAGGTTCCAAAGAGGTATTTTGCCATTGGATTACTCTAATCCCAAGCATTAGATTAGTCTGATGCCATGTTTGAGTTTCCCACGCACTAATAAAGGGGTCTCACTGAGTGAGCTGTGATACCTGTCGGCGTTTCGAGACAGGGGGGTCCCTAAGCCGACGAGTGAGTGTGCTGCGTGCCCCAGCCCAGATGGGTCGAGCGCGTGGGCGAGCGCGAAGGGGGAGAGGCGAGGTGGCCGGAGTCGAGCGTGAGAGAGGTGGAAGTCCCGCGGCCTTCGTGTTCGTCCCGCGCCCAGGTCAGGTGCGCTTGCAGTAGGGGGGTTACAAGCGTCCACGCGGGTGAGGGAAGCGAGCGGCCCCAAGAGAGCGCCTGTCCCGTCCTCGGTCCCGCGCGGCCAACCTTCTCTAAGAAGGCCCTGGTCCTTCCTTTTATAGTCGTAAGGAGAGGATCCAGGTGTACAACGGGGGGTAGCAGAGTGCTACGTGTCTAGCGGAGAGAGAGAGAGCTAGCGCCCTGGGTACATGCCAATGTGGCAGCCGGAGAGGTCTTGGCACCTTGCTGGCGTGATGTCGTGGCTGTCGGAGGAGCGACGGAGCCTGGCGGAGGGACCGCTGTTGGAGCGGTCGAGTCCTTGCTGACGTCGCTCTGCTGCCGTAAGAGAGCTAAGAGCCGCCGTCGTCACAGAGCTTGGGGGGCGCCATCATTGCCCATCCGGCGGAGCTGGCCAGATGGGACGCCGGTCTTGTCCTTCGTGTCCCAAGTCGGCTCGGGGTAGGTTGGTGATGGCGCTTCCTGTTGACGTGGCGGACCTGTGCCCTAGGCAGGGCGACGTGGGGGCTCCTCCGAAGTCGAGGTCGAGTCTGTCCTCTGTTGCCGAGGCCGAGCCCGAGCCATGGGGTCGGGCGAGGCGGAAGTCGTTCGGCCGAGGCCAGGGCGGAGTCCGAGCCCTGGGGTCGGGCGAGGCGGAGTTTCGTCGTCTTCCGGGTCTTAGCCCGAGTCCGAGCCCTGGGGTCGGGCGGAGCGGAGTTCGCCGTCTTCCGGGTCTTAGCCCGAGTCCGAGCCCTGGGGTCGGGCGGAGCGGAGTTCGCCGTCTTCCGGGTCTTAGCCCGAGTCCGAGCCCTGGGGTCGGGCGGAGCGGAGTTCGCCGTCTTCCGGGTCTTAGCCCGAGTCCGAGCCCTGGGGTCGGGCGGAGCGGAGTTCGCCGTGGCGCCTTTGGCAAGGCCTGACTGCCGGTCAGACTCACTCTGTCGAGTGGCACCGCAGTCGGAGTGGCGCAGGCGGCGCTGTCCTTCTGTCAGCCCGGTCAGAGGAGCGGTGGAGTGACAGCGGTCACTTCGGCTCTGCCGGGGGGGCGCGTGTCAGGATAAAGGTGTCAGGCCACCTTTGCGTTAAATGCTCCTGCAACTTGGTCAGTCGGTGTGGCGATTTAGTCAGGGTTGCTTCTGAGCGAAGCCAAGGCCTCGGGCGAGCCGGTGATGTGTCCGCCGTAAAAAGGGGGGCCTCGGGCGAGACGGAAGTCTCTCGAGGTCGGCTGCCCTTGGCCGAGGCTAGGCTCGGGGTGAAGCGTGATCGAGTCACTCGTGTGGACTGATCCCTGACTTAATCGTACCCATCAGGCCTTTGCAGCTTTATGCTGATGGGGGTTACCAGCTGAGAATTAGGCGTCTTGAGGGTACCCCTAATTATGGTCCCCGACAGTAGCCCCCGAGCCTCAAAGGGAGTGTTAGCACTCGCTTGGAGGCTTTCGTCGCACTTTTTTGCAAGGGGACCAGGCTTTCTCGGTTGCATTTTGTTCCGGTGGGTGCGCGCGAGCGCACCCGCCGGGTGTAGCCCCCGAGGCCTCGGAGGAGTGGTTACACTCCTCCGAGGTCTTAATACCTCGCGTAACGCTTCGGCTGGTCTGGTCGTTCCCTCATGCGAACTGGCCGTAGCCCGGGTGCACGGTCGGGGCTCAAGCTCTCGGGCTGGTATGCTGACGCTGTCAACGGTTCGGCCGGAGCCGGTTTTTGCGAGACAAGCCCCCGAGCCTCTGCACAGGGCGAGAGGACGATCAGGGACAGACTCGGCTTTTTACATACGCCCCTACGTCGCCTTTCCGCAAGGAGGAGGGGGGAGTGCGCCGTGTTACCCTCGATGGGCACCGAACATGGTGTCTCCGGTGAGCTGCAAGCGGGTAATCCGAGTGGACGTTCGTGCCCTGTTCGTTGGGGGTCGGCTAGGGGCCCAGAGGCACGCCCAAAAGTACCTGCGGGTGATTTGCCGGACCCGGTCCCCTGGCGACGGGGTCCGAGGGCTTGATGCCTCCCTCCGATGGGATTCCGTTACAAGATCGTTCCCGCTGGTCTCGGAAATGTCCTAGGGTACCTCGGGAGCGCAGCCCGAGCCTCGGTTATGTATCGAACGTACCCCTGGTCATCCCTCGCTCGGTGTCTGAGGCGACGGTGAACCCTTCGGGGGCCAGCCTTCGAACCCCTGATCAGTAATGGGCGCGGAGCCCGAGTAGCCTGAGGCGGCCATGGAACCCTTCGGGGGGCTGGCCTTCGAACCCCTGACCAGTAGTGGGTGTCGGGCCCACGCGATCTGAGGCGACTGTTGAACCCTTCGGAGGGCCAGTCTTCGAACCCCTGATCAGTAGGGGGGGCTCGGAGCCCGGTTCCTTCGCGGAGAAGGGTCCTTTTCGGGGTATCCCCCTTTCCCGGTCCCTGTTGCAAGAGATAGAGAAAGAGGAAAAAGGAAAAGGATACAAAATCGAACGACGTGGCGTACCTCTTTTTGACGCGGTTATTACGGCGAAGGCGAAGCGTCGCGCGCTTCTCCCGCCAGAGGCGCCGCGTGTCCCGCCGCGGAGTTAATGCGATGGGGCGTGTAGTTGGCGGGGTGGCCGTTACGCGTGCGCGAGCCGTTTGAGGAACGGTTGTACCGCTTCGCGCTTTTCGAGCACTAAGTCTCGCCTGTTGATTATCTGAACCGCTTTGCCAAGCATGAGTCGCCCCGCGTCAAGGTGACGAGTGAGGTATCCGTATCCCGGAG
Organism: Zea mays; assembly: GCF_902167145.1. Lineage (NCBI taxonomy): Eukaryota > Viridiplantae > Streptophyta > Magnoliopsida > Poales > Poaceae > Zea > Zea mays. Next base: position 22,479,532 of record NC_050100.1, on the reverse strand, counting down.
GCGTAGGAATCCCTCGGCCCGTTCGGCCTTGTTGTCTGGGGCTCCTCTAGCTTAGTTAAAGAGACCCCTCGGCCACCCTTCGATGAGCCGAGGCCAGGGGTAGCGATATCAGTATGAACAGAGGCGGAGTTGGCTCGAGAATGGGAACCTGGTTGGCCGGAGCCTAGCCGTGTCGTCCGTCAGCAGAGCCGACGCCAAAGTCGATCAGCCGAGGCCTCGGGTCGGGCTGGCGCCCTTGGAAGCCGGCTGGCCGAGGCCCCAGGGGTAACCGGCCGAGCCGCCTGCTCGGGCCGGATTCCCGGAGGAGTCCCTGGACCGCGTCGCCGTCCGAGGCTGGGTTGGACTTTGCTGAAGACGCCGTCGATGCCGAGGGTGCTACGGCTCCCTTCAGCGTGAAGACCCGAGCCTGCAGGATCAGATCGTCTTGTAGCGTGTGCCTTCTGCGGCCGCCGAGGCCAGAAAACACACCCTCGCCGTGCTTGCGAAGCTGCGTCTTTTTTCCTCTTGTTTCGAGCATCTGGACTTTCTGTCGGTAATAGGGATGTTTGTGCGAGCGAGAGTTGCTTCTCGCGGAAGGGACGAGTGAGGTATCCGTATCCCAGAGGCGTGGGAATCCCTCGGCTCGGTCGGCCTTGCCACTTACGCGTACTTTCACCCGTCCATGAGGCCCTGTCCCCGACTTAGTCGAGAAAGCTTGAAGGACTGCTTCGGCAGGAGAGCTTCCGAACGTGAAGACTTGTTCGGTCCACGGAGTCGCTTTATCCGAGCGCGAGTTACTTATCGCAGAAGGTGATGAGTGAGGTATCCGTATCCCGGAGGCGTAGGAGTCCCTCGGCTCGGTCAGCCTTGGCTGCTTACGTGTACTCCGTCGTTTCCAGGATCCGCTTTCCGAAGTAGTCAAGAGGCACGAAAGAAATCCTGCTAAAAAGAGATCCTTTTTCGAGGAAAAATTCGACGCAGAGGGGGTCTCCCCCCTTTTAGCCCCCGAGGGAGGGTCGGGCTTTGCCGAGGCTAGGCCGACCCTTCCTTGACGACTAAACTTTGCGCAGGTGCGAGGTATATGGACAACTTGGAAACATCTTAAGGGTAAAAGCGACGTAGCTGTTTGATGTTCCAAGCGTTGTCGTAGATCTCGCCTTGATTGTTGGCCAGCTTGTACGTTCCGGGCTTCAGAACTTTGGCGATGACGAATGGCCCTTCCCAGGGGGGCGTGAGCTTGTGCCTCCCTCGGGCGTCTTGCCGCAGCCGAAGCACCAGATCGCCCACCTGGAGGTCTCGGGACCGGACCCCTCGGGCGTGGTAGCGTCGCAGGGACTGCTGGTACCGCGCCGAGTGTAGTAAGGCCCTGTCCCGAGCCTCCTCCAGCTGGTCCAGCGATTCTTCTCGGCTAGCTTGGTTGCTTTGATCGGTGTAGGCCCTCGTCCTCGGGGAGCCGTATTCCAGGTCAGTGGGCAAGATAGCTTCAGCCCCGTAGACCAGGAAAAACGGCGTGAGACCCGTGGCACGACTCGGCGTCGTCCTTAGGCTCCAGACCACCGAGGGGAGTTCCTTCATCCACCGCTTGCCGAACTTGTTGAGGTCGTTGTAGATCCGAGGCTTGAGCCCTTGTAGAATCATGCCGTTGGCACGCTCTACTTGCCCATTCGACATGGGATGAGCCACGGCGGCCCAGTCCACCCGGATATGGTGATCTTCGCAAAAATCCAAGAATTTTTTGCCGGTGAACTGGGTACCGTTGTCGGTGATGATGGAGTTCGGGACCCCGAAGCGATGGATGATGTTGGTGAAGAACGCCACCGCCTGCTCGGACCTGATGCTGTTCAGAGGTCGGACCTCGATCCACTTGGAGAATTTGTCGATGGCGACCAGCAGGTGCGTGTAGCCCCCGGGCGCCTTCTGCAAGGGACCGACGAGGTCCAGACCCCATACAGCGAAGGGCCAGGTGATGGGTACTGTCTGCAGAGCCTGAGCGGGCAGGTGGGTCTGCTTCGCATAGAATTGGCACCCTTCGCAGGTGCGGACAATTCTAGTGGCGTCAGCCACCGCCGTTGGCCAGTAGAAGCCTTGTCGGAAAGCATTCCCGACAAGGGCTCGGGGTGCTGCGTGATGGCCGCAAGCCCCCGAGTGTATTTCTTGCAGCAGTTCCCGACCTTCGGCGATGGAGATGCATCGCTGGAGGATGCCCGAGGGGCTGCGATGGTAGAGCTCCTCTTCATCGCCCAGCAAGACGAACGACTTGGCACATCGCGCTACCCGCCGAGCCTCGACTTGGTCGGGGGGTAGCTCTCCTCGGCGAAGATACTGCATGTACGGGGCCTGCCAATCTCGATCTGGCGTGGCCCTGCTCTGCTCTTCCTCGACGTCCAGTGCCTCGCCCTCGGGGGCCGAGGGTACCTCGGGCTGTGCCGAGGGTGCCTCGGGCTGAGCCGAGGGTACCTCGGGCTGAGCCGAGGGTACCTCGGGCTCGGGCGCGTCGTCGAGCTTGACAGAGGGTTGATGCAGATCCCGGGAGAAGACGTCCGGGGGGACCGTCGTTCGCCCCGAGGCTATTTTAGCCAGCTCGTCTGCGGTTTCGTTGTAGCGCCGAGCGATGTGGTTGAGCTCGAGCCCGAAGAACTTGTCTTCCAGGCGCCGAACCTCGTCGCAGTAGGCCTCCATCTTCGGGTCGCGGCAGTGGGAGTTCTTCATGACTTGGTCGATGACGAGCTGCGAATCACCGCGGGCGTCGAGGCGTCTGACCCCTAGCTCGATGGCGATCCGCAACCCGTTGACAAGAGCTTCGTACTCGGCCACATTGTTGGACGCCGGGAAATGGAGGCGCAGCACGTAGCGCAAGTGCTTCCCGAGGGGCGAGATGAAGAGCAGGCCCGCGCCGGCTCCTGTCTTCATCAGCGACCCGTCGAAAAACATGGTCCAGAGCTCCGGTTGGATCGGAGCCATCGGCAACTGGGTGTCGACCCATTCGGCCACGAAGTCCACCAACACCTGGGACTTGATGGCCTTCCGAGGGGCGAACGAGATCGTTTCGCCCATGATTTCCACCGCCCACTTTGCGTTCCTGCCCGAGGCTTCTCGGCACTGGATGATCTCCCCCAGGGGGAAGGATGACACCATAGTTACCGGGTGAGACTCGAAGTAGTGTCGCAGCTTCCGCCTTGTCAGGATCACTGCATACAGCAGCTTTTGAACTTGTGGGTAGCGGATCTTGGTCTCGGACAGCACTTCGCTGACGAAGTAAACCGGCCTCTGAACGGGCGATGCATGCCCTTCCTCTTGCCTCTCGACCACGATCGCGGCGCTAACCACCTGAGTGGTCGCGGCGACGTAGACCAAGAGGGCTTCTCCATCCGCCGGGGGCACCAAGACAGGCGCCTTTGTAAGGAGCGCCTTCAGGTTGCCGAGGGCTTCCTCGGCCTCAGGGGTCCAAGCGAAACACTCGGCCTTCCTTAAGAGGCGGTACAGAGGCAGACCTCTTTCGCCGAGGCGCGAGATGAAGCGACTCAGGGCCGCGAGGCATCCCATGACCCTCTGTACACCTTTTAAGTCCTTGATGGGTCCCATGCTGGTGATGGCCGCGATCTTCTCTGGGTTGGCTTCGATGCCTTGCTCGGAGACGATGAACCCTAGGAGCATGCCTCGGGGCACCCCGAAGACACACTTCTCAGGATTGAGCTTGACTCCTTTCGCCTTGAGACATCGGAATGTCACTTCAAGGTCGGAGAGGAGGTCGGAAGCCTTCCTTGTCTTGACTACGATGTCATCGACGTAGGCCTCGACTGTGCGACCGATGTGTTCGCCGAACACATGGTTCATGCACCGCTGGTACGCCGCGCCCGCATTCCTCAAACCGAACGGCATGGTGACGTAGCAGTACATGCCGAACGGTGTGATGAAGGAAGTCGCAAGCTGGTCGGACTCCTTCATCCGGATCTGGTGATACCCTGAGTAGGCATCGAGGAAGGATAGGGTTTCGCACCCAGCGGTGGAATCCACGATTTGATCGATGCGAGGCAGAGGGTAGGTAACCTTCGGACATGCTTTGTTGAGACCAGTGTAGTCTACACACATCCGCCATTTCCCCCCTTTCTTCCTCACAAGCACAGGGTTGGCAAGCCATTCGGGATGGAATACCTCTTTGATGAACCCTGCTGCCATTAGCTTGTGGATCTCTTCGCCAATCACTCTGCGCTTCTCCTCGTCGAATCGGCGCAGAGGCTGCCTGACGAGTCGGGCTCCGGCCCGAATATCCAGCGAGTGCTCGGCGACATCCCTCGGTATGCCGGGCATGTCCGAGGGACTCCACGCAAAGACGTCGGCGTTTGCGCGGAGAAAGTCGACGAGCACTGCTTCCTATTTGGGGTCGAGCCCGGAACCGATCCGGATCTGCTTGGTGGTGTCGCCACTGGGGTCAAGAGGGACGGCCTTAACCGTCTCCGCTGGCTCGAAGTTGCCGGCATGGCGCTTCACGTCTGGCACCTCCTTGGAGAGGTTCTCTAGGTCGGCGATGAGGGCCTCGGACTCAGCGAGGGCCTCGGCGTACTCCACGCACTCCACGTCGCATTCGAACGCGTGTTTGTACGTGGGGCCAACGGTGATGACCCCGTTGGGGCCCGGCATCTTGAGCTTCAGGTAGGTGTAGTTGGGGACGGCCATGAACTTCGCGTAGCATGGCCTCCCTAGTACGGCGTGGTAGGTTCCTCGGAACCCGACCACCTCGAACGTCAGGGTCTCCCTTCGGAAGTTGGAGGGCGTCCCGAAGCAGACGGGGAGGTCGAGTCGCTCGAGGGGCTGGACGCGCTTCCCAGGGACGATCCCGTGGAAGGGCGCAGCGCCTGCTCGGACGGAGGATAGATCGACGCGCAGGAGCTTGAGGGTCTCGGCGTAGATGATGTTGAGGCAGCTGCCCCCATCCATCAGGACCTTGGTGAGCCTGACATTGCCGACAACGGGGTCGACGACGAGCGGGTATTTCCCCGGGCTCGGCACATGGTCGGGGTGGTCGGCCTGGTCGAAGGTGATGGGCTTGTCGGACCAGTCTAGGTAGACTGGCGCCGCCACCTTCACCGAGCAGACCTCCCGGCGCTCTTGCTTGCGATGCCGAGCCGAGGCATTCGCCACATGCCCTCCATAGATCATGAAGCAGTCGCGGACCTCGGGGAACTCTCCTGCTTGGTGATCTTCGTTCTTGTCGTCGTCGCGGGCCCTGCCACCCTCGGCGGGTGGCCCGGCCCTGTGGAAGTGACGCCGAAGCATAACGCACTCCTCGAGGGTGTGCTTGACGGGCCCCTGATGGTAAGGGCACGGCTCCTTGAGCATCTTGTCGAAGAGGTTTGCACCTCCGGGGGGCTTCCGAGGGTTCTTGTACTCGGCGGCAGCGACAAGGTCCGCGTCAGCAGCGTCGCGTTTCGATTGCGACTTCTTCTTGCCTTTCTTCTTGGCGCCGCGCGGAGCAGACGCCTCGGGAGCCTCTTCCGATGGGCGGCCCTGGGGCTGCTTGTCCTTTCGGAAGATAGCCTCGACCGCCTCTTGGCCAGAGGCGAACTTGGTGGCGATGTCCATCAGCTCGCTCGCCCTGGTGGGGGTCTTGCGACCCAGCTTGCTCACCAGGTCGCGGCAAGTGGTGCCGGCGAGGAACGCGCCGATGACATCCGAGTCGGTGATGTTGGGCAGCTCGGTGCGCTGCTTCGATAATCGCCGGATGTAGTCCCGGAGCGACTCCCCCGGCTGTTGCCGGCAGCTTCGAAGGTCCCAGGAATTCCCGGGGCGCACGTATGTGCCCTGGAAATTGCCAGCGAAGGCCTGGACCAAGTCGTCCCAGTTGGAGATCTGCCCCGGAGGCAGGTGCTCCAACCAGGCGCGGGCAGTGTCGGAGAGGAACAGGGGGAGGTTACGGATGATGAGGTTGTCGTCGTCCGTCCCACCCAGTTGGCAGGCAAAGCGGTAGTCCGCGAGCCACAGTTCCGGTCTCGTTTCCCCCGAGTACTTCATGATAGTAGTCGGGGGTCGGAACCGGGTCGGGAATGGCGCCCGTCGGATGGCCCAACTGAAGGCCTGCGGACCGGGTGGTTCGGGCGAGGGTCTCCGATCCTCCCCGCTGTCGTAGCGCCCCCCACGCCTGGGGTGGTAGCCTCGGCGCACCCTTTCGTTGAGGTGAGCCCGACGGTCGCGTCGATGGTGCTCGTTGCCGAGGTGGCCCGGGGCCGCAGGCGCGGTGTTGCGCGTGCGCCCGGTGTAGACCGAGGCTTCCCGCATGAATCGGGAAGTCGCGGCGTGAGGTTCCGAGGGGTATCCTTGCCTTCGGGAGGCAGTGCTCTCGGCCCGTCGGGCCGCAGCGCCTTCCAGGAGATTCTTGAGCTCTCCCTGGATTCGCCGACCCTCGGTGGTTGATGGCTCCGGCATCGCGCGGAGGAGCATCGCTGCGGCTGCCAGGTTCTGACCAACCCCGCTAGATGCGGGTGGCGGCCTGACCCTGACATCGTTGGCGACACGGTGCTGGAGACCTTGGGGCAGGTGGCGTATTTCTCTGGCCAGGGGTTGGCCCGCCCATGCCTGTCCGACGTCCCGACGGATCGGCTCAAGCGCTCCTGTTCCCTCGTTGAGCCTGGCCTGCGCCTCGTGGACTTGCTCGAGTTGTGGGTCGTAACCCCCCGCCGGAGCGGGGACCACAGCTAGCTCCCGTGGGGTGTCGGCGCGAGGCACCGGCCTAGGAAGATCACCGTCCTCCGGCATGCCGAGATGGTTGCCTTCGGAGGGATCCCCTAGCTCGATGTGGAAACATTCGCGGCTTGGGCCGCAGCTCTCGTCGCCAAGGCTGCGGCTTCCGTCGGAACAGTCGGAGAGGCAGTAGTCACATGCGGTCATGAAGTCCCGCACGGCACTGGGGTTGCCAAGTCCGGAGAAATCCCAATAGATGCTGGGATCGTCATCTTCCTCGGACCCAGAGGGCCCGTAGGTCGAGACGTCCGTCAGCCGGTCCCAAGGCGACCACATACGAAACCCCAGTGGGGTTGCACTCGCCTCAATGAGAGCGCCCGCCAAAACGAGGTCGTTTGGCGGGTTGAGGCCGAGTCGAAATGACGCAAGATGGGAGTTAGTTGGTACCTTTTGGTCGACGAGGAGCGACGTAGTCACATCGGGGACTGGTTGCACCGTCATCTCAGGTACGAGGGCGACGTCCTGCAGGCTTTCCGCGAGCGCGCTGGCGTCGTCTTCTTGTTCGGGGTCGGCGTGTCGCGGGGGGACGGCGCTTGCCTCCGTCTTGAACGCGAGGTCGACGTCCGGCGTGCCTTCCGTCGGGGCGTCGGGGGCGTCGATTCGCTCGACGGCCAACAAAGTGCGGCCTCCCGCCTGGCCTTGACGGCCCCGCCTCCTCCTCCGTTGGCGGGGGAGAGAACGGAGCGAGCTCGAATGTTGCTCTTCCACCACGCGGGGAAGATGTCGTCGATTCCGCCGCCGGCGGGCGGGCTGTCGGCCGCCATTGTCGTCGTCGCGCGGCGGTGGAAGAAGTATCATGTCGCAGCTGCCGTCGAAGGACATGAACTCAAGAGTCCCGAAACGAAGCACCGCCCCGGGCCGGAGAGGTTGCTGGAGACTGCCCATCTGGAGCTTGACGGGGAGCTGTTCGTCAGCACGCAGCAGGCCCCTACCTGGCGCGCCAACTGTCGGCGTTTCGAGACAGGGGGGTCCCTAAGCCGACGAGTGAGTGTGCTGCGTGCCCCAGCCCAGATGGGTCGAGCGCGTGGGCGAGCGCGAAGGGGGGAGAGGCGAGGTGGCCGGAGTCGAGCGTGAGAGAGGTGGAAGTCCCGCGGCCTTCGTGTTCGTCCCGCGCCCAGGTTAGGTGCGCTTGCAGTAGGGGGGTTACAAGCGTCCACGCGGGTGAGGGAAGCGAGCGGCCCCAAGAGAGCGCCTGTCCCGTCCTCGGTCCCGCGCGGCCAACCTTCTCTAAGAAGGCCCTGGTCCTTCCTTTTATAGTCGTAAGGAGAGGATCCAGGTGTACAACGGGGGGTAGCAGAGTGCTACGTGTCTAGCGGAGAGAGAGAGAGAGCTAGCGCCCTGGGTACATGCCAATGTGGCAGCCGGAGAGGTCTTGGCACCTTGCTGGCGTGATGTCGTGGCTGTCGGAGGAGCGACGGAGCCTGGCGGAGGGACAGCTGTTGGAGCGGTCGAGTCCTTGCTGACGTCGCTCTGCTGCCGTAAGAGAGCTAAGAGCCGTCGTCGTCACAGAGCTTGGGGGGCGCCATCATTGCCCATCCGGCGGAGCTGGCCAGATGGGACGCCGGTCTTGTCCTTCATGTCCCAAGTCGGCTCGGGGTAGGTTGGTGATGGCGCTTCCTGTTGACGTGGCGGACCTGTGCCCTAGGCAGGGCAACGTGGGGGCTCCTCCGAAGTCGAGGTCGAGTCTGTCCTCTGTTGCCGAGGCCGAGCCCGAGCCATGGGGTCGGGCGAGGCGGAAGTCGTTCGGCCGAGGCCAGGGCGGAGTCCGAGCCCTGGGGTCGGGCGAGGCGGAGTTTCGTCGTCTTCCGGGTCTTAGCCCGAGTCCGAGCCCTGGGGTCGGGCGGAGCGGAGTTCGCCGTCTTCCGGGTCTTAGCCCGAGTCCGAGCCCTGGGGTCAGGCGGAGCGGAGTTCGCCGTCTTCCGGGTCTTAGCCCGAGTCCGAGCCCTGGGGTCGGGCGGAGCGGAGTTCGCCGTCTTCCGGGTCTTAGCCCGAGTCCGAGCCCTGGGGTCGGGCGGAGCGGAGTTCGCCGTCTTCCGGGTCTTAGCCCGAGTCCGAGCCCTGGGGTCGGGCGGAGCGGAGTTCGCCGTGGCGCCTTTGGCAAGGCCTGACTGCCGGTCAGACTCACTCTGTCGAGTGGCACCGCAGTCGGAGTGGCGCAGGCGGCGCTGTCCTTCTGTCAGCCCGGTCAGAGGAGCGGTGGAGTGACAGCGGTCACTTCGGCTCTGCCGGGGGGGCGCGTGTCAGGATAAAGGTGTCAGGCCACCTTTGCGTTAAATGCTCCTGCAACTTGGTCAGTCGGTGTGGCGATTTAGTCAGGGTTGCTTCTGAGCGAAGCCAAGGCCTCGGGCGAGCCGGTGATGTGTCCGCCGTAAAAAGGGGGGCCTCGGGCGAGACGGAAGTCTCTCGAGGTCGGCTGCCCTTGGCCGAGGCTAGGCTCGGGGTGAAGCGTGATCGAGTCACTCGTGTGGACTGATCCCTGACTTAATCGTACCCATCAGGCCTTTGCAGCTTTATGCTGATGGGGGTTACCAGCTGAGAATTAGGCGTCTTGAGGGTACCCCTAATTATGGTCCCTGACAATACTCATTGGTTCTATGCTTCACTAAGCCAACCATCGGACTAACCCTATGGATAACCCTAACCTAGGGTTAGCACCTCCATGTAGATTATGCTTTGATGGGACCCATCGAATTAAACTAATGCCATCTAGAGGCAAGTTTAGCTAAGTTTAGACTCTATGTCTGATGGTCCGATGCTCCCGTGTCGCTTAAGTTTGACGCTCTGCTAAGCATGAATAGTGAAGCCATTTTGTCTAACACCCTACTCATCTTTTAGTATAATGACTAGTTCAATTAATGTTCATGTGATCACCTCTCCAGGGTCTTGCTTGGTCGAATGGACCAGACCAGTTGTTGTAGGACGGAGATGTAGAATACAAATTCAGAGGAATGCAATGAAATGCTATATTGTGAACTTGTCTCCTACTCTCTTGGTAGTTGGCTGACCGCCATGTGGATAGTGAAAGTGGAGCCCTCTGTTGCAAGTTGTGCATGCAAAGACCCATCCAATCCCTGGACCGGTGGTACTTACTCTTGGAAGCTCTCTAGAATCATATATTGTCCCCACAGACCAACATGGGTCTTTTGTGCGCACTTTGTCCTCACTCATGCGCACCCGAAAAAACTTCTCGATCGGTCACCCATCCCAAATTGCTCCAAGCCAAGCACGCTTAACTTGGAGGTTCTTTCGAGATAGGCTTACGAAAAAGAAGATGCACCTTGTTGGTATGAATACTGTCGGGGACCATAATTAGGGGTACCCCCAAGACTCCTAAACTCGGCTGGTAATCACCATCAGCACAAGCTGCAAAGGCCTGATGGGCGCGATTCAGGTCAAGGCTCCATCCACTCAAGGGACACGATCTCGCTTCGCTCGAGCCCAGCCTCGGGCAGGAACAGTAGACCCAGGCGGATTCACGCCTCGCCCGAGGGCCTCCTCAAGCAACAGGCGCACCTCCGACTCGTCCGAGGCCCGGCTCGGGCAGGCTTCACAGTGAAGCAACCTTGGCCGGATCGCCACGCCAACCGACCATATCGCAGGAGCATTCAATGCAAGGATCACCTGACACCTTATCCTGACGCGTGTTCCTCAGTCGACAGGGCCAAAGTGACCGCAGTCATTTCGCCCCTCCACTGACTGACCTGACAGGAAAACAGCGCCGCCTGCCCTGCTCCGACTGCTGTGTCACCCGCCAGGGTGAGGCTGACAGCAGCCAAGTCCAGCCTCAGGCGCCATAGAAAGCTCCGCCTCGCCCGACCCCAGGGCTCGGCCCCTGCCTCGACCTCGGAAGACGGTCTTCGCCTCGCCCGACCCCAGGGCTTGGACTCAGCCTCGACCTCGGAAGACGGTCTCCGCCTCGCCCAACCCCAGGGCTCGGACTCAGCCTCGACCTCAGAAGACGGTCTTCGCCTCGCCCGACCCCAGGGCTCGGACTCAGCCTCAACCTCGGAGGAGTCGCCGCCTCGCCCGACCTTGGGCTCGGACCGACCACGCTACAAGGGGATACATCATTACCCTACCCCTAGCTAGCTCAGGCTACGGGGAACAAGACCGGCGTCCCATCTGGCTCGCCTTGGTAAACTGGTAATGATGGTTCCCCACGTGCTCCCATGACGACGGCGATTCTCAGCCCCCTACGGAAGCAAGGAGACGTCAGCAAGGATCCGACAGCCTCGACAGCTGTGCTTCTACAGGGCTCGAGCGCTCCTCCGACGGCCACGACATCACATGAACAGGGCACCAACACCTCTCCGACAGCCACGTCGGCATGTACATAGGGCTCTGGCTCCTCTCTGCTAGACACGTTAGCACATTGCTACACCCCCCATTGTACACCTGGGCCTTCTCGTTACATCTATAAAAGGAAGGTCCAGGGCCCTCGTACGAGAAGGTGGCCGAGCGAGAGGACGGGCTGACAGACAGTCTCTCTCTCTCTCTCCCTCGCGAACGCTTGTAACCCCCTGCTGCAAGTGCATCCGCCCTGGGCGCAGGATAACATGAGCCGCGGTTTTCCCCCTTGTGTTCCATCTCGCGCCGACCCATCTGGGCTGGGACACGCAGCGACAATTTACTCGTCGGTCCAGGGACCCCCCGGGGTCGAAACGCCGACAGTTGGCACGCCAGGTAGGGGCCTGCTGCGTGTTGACGAACAGCTTCCCGTCAAGCTCTAGATGGGTAGTCTCCAGCAACCTCTCCAGCCCGGGACGCTGCTCCGTTTCGGGAGTCTCGAGTTCATGTCCCTCGACGGTAGCTACGACATGGTACTCCTTCCTCTGCCGCGCGACAACGACAACGACGGCCGTCAGCCCACCCGACGGTGGCGGAATCGACGACGTCTTCCCCGCGTGGCGGAAGAGCAGCATCCGGGTCTGTCCCGTCACCTTCCCCGCTGATGGAGGAGGAGGCGGGGCAACCATGGCCAAGCAGGAGGTGGCACCTCATCGGCTGTCGAGCGAGTCGACGACGTCGGTGCCCCAGCGGGGGACACGTCGGGCGTTGACCTCACGTCTGAGACGAAGACGAGCGTCGTTTCCCCACAACACGCCAACCCCAAGCGGACGGATGACGCCAGCACGCTCGCGAAGGACTTGCTGGGCGTTAGCCTCGTACCTGAGATAACGGTGCAGTCCGTCCCCGACGCGACTTCGTCACCATCCGTCGATCAAGAGGTATCATCCGTTTTCCACCCTGTGCCTTTTAGATTCAGCTTCGACCCACCAAGCGACCCCGCTTCGATGGACGCTTTCATAAAGGCATATCCTGACCTTCCGGGGTACCATATGTGGTCAACCTGGGACCGACTGACGGCCGTCTCGACCTACGGGCCCTTGGGTTCCGAGGAAGATGACGAGCCCGACTCTGGTTGGGATTTCTCCGGGCTCGGTAACCCCAGTGCCATGCGAGACTTCATGGCCGTGTGTGACTACTGCCTCTCTGATTACTCCGATGATGGCCACAGCCTTGACGACGAGGACTGTGGCCCAAGTCGCGAATGTTTCCACGTCAATCTAGGGGGTCTCGATGAAGGCAACCATCTTGGTATGCCGGAGGACGGAGATCCCCCTAGGCCTGTGCCTCACGTTGACATCCTTCGGGAGCTAGCTGTGGTCCCAGTCCCTGCGGGGGGTCAGGACGCACAGCTCGAGCAAATCCGTGAGATGCAGGCCAGGCTCGACGAGGAAGCAGGACAACTTGTGCAGCTCCGGCAGAACATCGGGCAGGAGTGGGCAGGCCGAGCACCAGCCGGAGAAGTGCGTCATCTGGCCCAGGATGTCCAACACCGCATCACCGACGATGTCAGGGCAAGGCTACCCCGGGCTTCCAGTGGGGTCGGCCAGAACCTGGCTGCAGCAGCAATACTACTCCGAGCAATGCTGAAGCCATCCACCACCGAGGGGCGGCGTATCTAGGGAGAGCTCAAGAATCTCCTAGAGGATGTCGCGGTCCGACGGGCCAAAAGCTCTGCCTCCCGAAGGCAGGGGTACCCCCCGGAGCATCGCGCAGCGACTTCCTGATTCATGCGGGAAGCCTCGGTCCACACCGGGCGCACGCGGGATGCAACGCCTGCAGCCCCAGGTCGCCTCGGCAACAAGCACCACCGCCGCGACCGTCGAGACCACCTCGACGAGAAGGTGCGCCGAGGCTACCACCCCAGGCGTGGGGGACGCTATGACAGCGGGGAGGATCGGAGCCCCTCGCCCGAACCACCCGGTCTGCAAGCTTTCAGCCGGGCCATACGACGGGCGCCGTTCCCGACCCGGTTCCGAACCCCGACTACCATCACCAAGTACTCGGGGGAAACAAAGCCGGAACTGTGGCTCGCGGACTACCGGCTGGCCTGCCAGCTGGGTGGAACGGACGATGACAACCTCATCATCCGCAACCTCCCCCTGTTCCTCTCCGACGCCGCCCGGGCCTGGCTGGAGCATCTGCCTCGTGCGCAGATCTCCAACTGGGGCGACCTGGTCAAAGCCTTCGCCGGCAACTTCCAGGGCACATACATGCGCCCTGGGAACTCCTGGGATCTCTGAAGCTGTCGCCAGCAGCCGGGAGTATCCCTGCGGGACTACATCCGGCGATTCTCGAAACAGCGCACCGAGCTGCCCAACATCACCGACTCAGATGTCATCGGCGCGTTCCTCGCCGGCACTACTTGTCGCGACCTGGTGAGCAAGCTAGGTCGCAAGACTCCCACCAGGGCGAGCGAGCTGATGGACATTGCCACCAAGTTCGCCTCTGGTCAGGAGGCGGTCGAGGCCATCTTCTGGAAGGACAAGCAGCCTCAGGGGCGCCAGCAGGAAGACGTCCCCGAGGCGTCCGCTCAGCGCGGCACCAAGAAGAAGGGCAAGAAGAAGTCGCAAGCGAAACGCGACGCCGCCGACGCAGACCTTGTCGCCGCCGCCGAGCACAGAAACCCTCGGAAGCCTCCCGGAGGCGCCAACCTGTTCGACAAAATGCTCAAGGAGTCGTGCCCCTATCATTAGGGTCCCATCAAGCACACCCTTGAGGAGTGCGTCATGCTTCGGCGCTACTTCCACAAGGCCGGGCCCCCGGCGGAAGGTGACAGAGGCCATGACAACGACAAGAAGGAGGGCCACAAGGCAGAGGAGTTCCCCGAGGTCCACGATTGCTTCATGATCTACGGTGGGCAAGTGGCGAACGCCTCGGCTCGGCACCGCAAGCAAGGGCGCCGGGAGGTCTGCTCGGTGAAGGTGGCGGCGCCAGCCTACCTAGACTGGTCCGACAAGCCCATCACCTTCGACCAAGGCGACCACCCCGACCGCGTGTCGAGCCCGGGGAAGTACCCGCTCGTTGTCGATCCTGTCGTCGGCAACGTCAGGCTTACCAAGGTCTTCATGGACGGAGGCAGCAGCCTCAACATCATCTACGCCGAGACCCTCGGGCTCTTGCAGATCGATCTGTCCGTGATCTGGGCCGGTGCGGCGCCCTTTCACGGGATCATCCCCGGGAAGCGCGTCCAACCCCTTGGGCAACTCGATCTGCCCGTCTGCTTCGGGACTCCCTCCAACTTCCGAAAGGAAACCCTCACGTTCGAGGTGGTCGGGTTCCGAGGAACCTACCACGCAGTGCTGGGGAGACCATGCTATGCCAAGTTCATGGTCGTCCCTAACTACACCTATCTCAAGCTCAAGATGTCAGGCCCCCATGGGGTCATCACCGTCAGACCCACGTACCGACACGCGTACGAATGCGACGTGGAGTGCGTGGAGTACGCTGAGGCCCTCGCCGAATCCGAGGCCCTCACCGCAGACCTGGAAATCCTCTCCAAGGAGGTGCCAGATGCGAAGCGCCACGCCGGCAACTTCGAGCCAGCTGAGGCGGTTAAGTTCGTCCCTCTCGACCCCAGCAACGACGCCTCCAAGCAAGTCCGGATCGGCTCCGAGCTCGACCCCAAATAGGAAGCAGTGCTCGTCGACTTTCTCCGCGCGAACGCCGAGGTTTTTGCGTGGAGTCCCTCGAACATGCTGTGAATCATCTAGGCCCCTTTGGTAATGTTTTGGTAATTAATGACAACTGTTTGTGGACTAACGATTCTTGGAGAAATAAGAATGCAGGGTTGGACCACATAGAACAGGAAATGTTGAAGAATCATACGCATTGGTTGTGGACCAGATGAAGGGAAAGGTATTATATAGGTTTCATTTTTGCCGGTCTTAAGGAGTTTAGAGAAGATACCTGACCGGATTAGTAGGCTAGATAGTTGTACTATTAAGAGGGGTCAATGACTTAGATTTGTGTAAAACTTAGTGCCTCATAGAGCATCAAGTAGTTGCATTTGCATGAGGACTAACAGCGCTTCTCATTTCATGAGTCAAAAGTTCTTTCAAAAGCATGTTTAAAAAATTGCGTAGTCATGGACGCGCGGACTGTCCGGGCCTTAGGGGCGGACCGTCCGCGATCCACCAGAGGGGTCCGAAGTCTGACCATTTGTATTGACACTGTGTTCTATTGCACTGCGGACCGTCCGGGCCTTAGGGCCGGACCGTCCGCAGTCATGACCAGAGGAGGGTGGCTTCGGGCCAGTCCCTGAATTATAGGCGGACGGTCCGCCTGTGAGGGGCGGACGGTCCGCAAGTGTCAAACTCGTTTTTGGCCAGGGACTGTGTGTTTTTATAAATTTGTACTATGGACTGTCCGGGGGACTAGTCCGGACAGTACTGTCTCAGGTCGCGGACCGTCCGGGATTTATAGCCGGACGGTCCGCATGTGTTAACTTCTTTTGATCCGAGGCTCGGGTGTTTGAATCTGCCAGGTCGCGGACGGTCCGGCCTTGAAGGGCGGACTGTCCGGACCCACCTTTTGAGTCAGCTCTGACATGTTTCTAACGGTCATTATAGCCGTTATATGTACGGCGGACCGTCCGGCCCTAGGGCGCGGACGGTCCGCGTGTGCGCAGAATTGCCCCCCTTTGCACATAACGGTTGGTTTTAGATGGGGGACTATAAATAGAAGGGTAGCTCGTGTGAGAGAGCTCTCTTGGCCATTCCTTGCACACATTGAGCTCATTTGTGATCCTCCAACTCACTCTCTCACACTCTTTGCTTGAGATTGCATTCTAGTGAGAGATTGAGGGTTCCTAGTGCATTTGCATCATTTGGTGATTCTTGAGGCACTAGGTGGTACACCGAGCAAGCGTCGTTGGCTTGTTACTCTTGGAGGTTGCCGCCTCCTAGATGGCTCGGGTGATTGTCTCCGTCGAGCTCTCCAAGAAGATTGTGGAGAAGTCGCGGTGTGGATTGTGAGGGGTTCGCGCCTACCTCGCCGGAGCGGCAAAGGTGACATTAGTGGAATCGAGGTATTGAGTGATTTCTTGTCCACTTGGCTCAAAGATCAAGTCGTGTCTTGATAGAGGAGCAAGTGAGAGCTTGAAGTCCACCTCAACGTGGATTAGGGGTGATCGGCAAATCACCGATACCACAGGATAAATTTCGGTGTCTATTCCTTCTAGCGTTACTTATTGCCTTGCAATTGATTAGTGATTTGCTTATTGTTCTTCAAGTATTCAATCTCCGTAGTTGTTTTTCATACATTGTTTACTTATTGACACTAGATAATTTATTCCTCTTGTTGTATTGATTAAATTTATTTAGTATTGTTGATTTTAGTCAAAACCGTCTATTCACCCCCCCTCTAGCCGGTGTCCTAGATCCTACAAGTGGTATCAGAGCCGAGGACTCCATTGTTTGTGGATCTAATCATCCCGGAGTGGGACAAAATGGCTAGTAACAACAATGTGCACATTGGGAAGCCACCGCACTTTGATGGAAACAATTATGATTATTGGAAAATAAGAATGTCAATGCATCTTAGAGCAATGGGTGGAAAAATTTGGCCAATTGTTAGGGATGGATTTGTTGTATTGAAGGAAGATGAACCATCCGTTAGTGATAATGAGAATATCCTCACAAATGATCAAGCCATGAATGTCTTTTATGATGCTCTTGATATAAATGAGTTCAATCGTATCAAGAATCTCACAACCGCTCATGAGATTTGGATAAAACTAATGGAAATTCATGAAGGAACTACAATTGTGAAGAGTGCCAAACTATATGTGTGCAAAGGGAAGTTTGAGCAATTTATTATGAAAGAAGATGAGAGTGTATCCGATATGTTCAATCGGTTGAATGAGATAGTAAATGAACTCAAAGGACTTGGTTTTAATGTACCGGATGTGGATTTCACACACAAGTTCCTTAGATCACTTCCGGAGAAATATGAGACTATTGTGACAATGCTAGTAAGGAGTGATCTATCTACAACTTCTCCAACCGAAGTATTGGGAGAAATTCTCACTCAAGATATATTTAAGAAGTCACAAGCCGATGCTTTAAGTTTGGCAAAGAAGGTAAAAAATGAATTTATTGCTCTCAAGGCCAAGGCCTCAAAGGAAATTGAAAAAGAAGATAGCAATGATGAAGAAAATGAAAGTGAGAGTGATGGTGACATGGCTTTATTTGTAAGGAAATTCAATAAATTCATGAAGATGAAAAGAGGTCAACCTAGAAGAGGTCAAACATCTAGAAGAAATGCTTTCAATGATAGAAAATGTTTTGAGTGTGGGGAACCCGGTCACATTGCCATGAATTGCCCAAGCAAGAAGAAGAAGGGCAAAGATGAAAGTGACAAGAAGAAAAAGAAATACTATAACAAGAAGAGAGATGGCAAAGCCTACTTAGTTGAATGGGACTCGGATGATAGCTCGGATGATGATGATGATGACACCTCATCCAAGCTTAATGCCGGAATTGCTATCAAGGAAGCTCCCTCACTCTTCTCATCCCCCCATTGTCTCATGGCAAAGGGAGATGCTAAGGTCTTGGATATGTTCCCAAGAAAGGAAAGAATGCTTTTGTAAAGCAAAAGACATTGTTTGTGAAAGAATGTGACAAAGTGTGTCACAAGTGTCACAAAAAGGGACATGTTAAGAAAAATTGTCCCAAGTTCAAAAATGTATCCTCCACTTGTTTTGAGCATTGTTATGTTCTTTCTCATAATGCAAAAGGTGTTCATGCTAAATTTGTTGGTACTTCAATTGTTGGAAACAAAAAGAAAGCTATTTGGGTACCAAAGACCTTGGTCACTAACATCCAAGGACCCAAGCAAGTTTGGGTACCTAAAAGAGATTGATTTCCTTTTGTAGGTAAACTACAAGGCGGGAGGGAATCATTGGGTGTTGGATAGTGGATGTACTCAACACATGACCGGGGATATGAAGATGTTTACCCAAATGAGTGAGGAAGATTGCTCAAATTATGATAGTATCACATTTGGAGATAATCGTAAAGGAAAGGTTAAAGGTTTGGGTAAAATTGCTATCTCAAATGATCATTCTATATCAAATGTGCTTTTGGTTGAGTCATTGAATTTTAATTTACTTTCCGTAGCTCAATTATGTGATTTAGGATTTTGTTGCAATTTCACGGTTGAAGATGTTATTATCTCTAGTGTTGATGGTAGCAATCTTAAGTTTAAAGGTTTTAGACATGAAAATCTTTATCTTGTTGATTTCTCATCTAATGAGGCAAAGCTCACAACTTGCCTATTTTCAAAAGCTTCACTAGGTTGGTTATGGCATAGAAGACTTGGTCATGTTGGGATGAAGCAACTCAATCGGTTAACCAAGCATGACTTAGTTCGAGGCTTAAAAGATGTGAAGTTTGAAAAGAACAAATTGTGTAGCTCTTGTCAAGCCGGTAAGCAAGTGGCAAATACTCATCCAAATAAAAGTCAAATGTCCACTCATCGACCTTTGGAATTACTTCACATGGATTTATTTGGGCCCACATCTTTTGTAAGTATTGGTGGTAATTCTTATTGTCTTGTGATTGTGGATGACTATTCAAGATTTACTTGGGTTTATTTTCTACAAGACAAATCCAATGTGTTTGAAACATTCAAGTCATTTGCTATATTGGCTCAAAATCAATTTGATTTCGACATCAAAAAGGTTAGAAGTGATAATGGGTCGGAATTCAAAAATGCAAGAATTGATCAATATTGTGATGACAAGGGTATCAAACATGAATTCTCTTCCAAATATACCCCGGAACAAAACGGTATTGTTGAAAGAAAGAATAGAACTCTTATTGACATGGCTAGGTCTATGTTAGCAGAATATAGTATATCGGATTCTTATTGGGCCGAGGCAATAAATACCGCTTGTCATTCATCAAATAGACTATATTGTCACAAGCTCTTGAAGAAAACTCCATATGAATTGCTCATTGGTAGAAAGCCAAATATCTCATATTTTAGGGTATTCGGTTGCAAATGTTATATTTTGAGAAAGGGGAGCCGGCTTTCTAAATTTGAGAAGAAATGTGATGAGGGTTTTCTTCTTGGATATTCATCAAATAGTAAGGCTTATAGAGTCTTCAACAAAACTCATGGTATTATTGAGGAAGCATATGATGTTGAATTCGATGAAACAAATGGGTCTCAAGATGAGAGTGATAATCTCGATGATGTTGGGGGAACTCAATTGATAAATGCAATGAAAACAATGGCCATTGGTGAAATAAAACCAAAGGAAGATGATGATGAAAATAGTGTGGTTGCCATTCCTTCATCCTCAACTATAAATGAGGAAGATCACCAAAGCCAACAACTCAATGAAACCATGGATACTCATGATCAAGGTACTTCAAGACCTTCGGTTCCTCCTAATGCTTCAACAAGCAATTATCAAACGGTATCAAGAATTCATCATTCTATTGTGAAGGATCACCCGGTTGATCAAATTGTGGGTGATATTAGTAAGGGTGTTCAAACTCGCTCTCGCATAGCTTCGTTTTGTGAACATTTCTCTTTTGTATCTTGTATGGAACCTAACCGTGTAGATGAAGCTCTACTTGATGTTGATTGGGTGAATGCAATGCATGAAGAATTAAATAACTTCGCTCGAAATGAAGTTTGGGAGCTTGTTGAGAGACCAAAGAACCACAATGTTATTGGTACAAAATGGGTGTTTCGCAACAAGCACAATGAAGATGGTGTGGTAGTAAGAAACAAGGCAAGATTAGTTGCACAAGGATATACTCAAATTGAAGGATTGGATTTTGGGGAGACATTCGCTCCCGTAGCAAGATTAGAAGCAATCCGGATTCTACTTGCTTATGCTTGTGCACATAATATCAAGCTCTACCAAATGGATGTAAAAAGTGCCTTCCTAAATGGTAAGATTAGTGAACTAGTGTATGTTGAACAACCTCCCGATTTTGAGGACCCCAAAAGACCTAACCATGTGTTCAAGCTTTCTAAAGCTCTCTATGGGCTTAAGCAAGCTCCACGCGCTTGGTATGAAAGGCTTAGGGATTTCTTGCTTTCCAAAGACTTCAAAATTGGGAAGGTTGACACTACCCTATTCACTAAAAGAATTGGCAAAGACTTATTTGTTTGTCAAATCTACGTTGATGATATTATTTTTGGATCTACTAATGAATTATTTTGTGAGGAGTTCGGAAAAATGATGTCAAAAGAATTTGAAATGTCTATGATAGGAGAATTGAGCTTCTTTCTTGGCCTTCAAATCAAACAATTGAAAGATGGAATTTTTATAAGTCAATCAAAATATTTGAAGGACATGCTCAAGAAGTTTGGTTTAGAAAATGCTAAACCTATCAAGACTCCAATGGCAACAAATGGTCATCTCGACTTAGATGAAGGAGTGGTTTTGGTGGTCTCCGCAAGAAACTTGCAGGTCGCTTTAAATCCAAGCGTCCTCGTGGAAATGATGATGACTATACACCAACCACTGATTCAGAGGCCCAATCCTCAGCTGGGGGCACTGAATCCATGGATGCTGAAGATTTTCTTCATGTTCATCCCGATTATCCCATTGATACCCAAGGCTGGACTTATCCCAAGCAGAGATTTTCTATGGCTGAGTACTGCTCTAGACGGACTGTGAACCAGTATACTCTGCCATCTGATACAAATATCCAGTTTTTCCACACTCAGCTGCAGTTTGATGTCTTTTGGGGCACCCTGGTGGATACCAATTTTCACAAGCATCAGGTGATTGATTGGTCCTTCTTGCTCAGTCAATCAGTCATGGAGGGTCTCATCCCTAAGTTTGAAACGTGTGGATTATATCAGTTTATGGGACAACGCACAGATTTCAATGAAATGGCTGTTAAGCAATTTATCAGAGATTGATATTGAAGAAGAATCTATCACCTGGATGACTGGCTTCAAGCGCTATTCTGCTTCTTTTGCTGACTTTGTCGCTGCCAACAGTCTGGACTATGGCACCATTTCTGCTGGGCTGGATCTTTATACTGAAGATAATTTTGAGGATTTTGTGCAGTTTTATGAGCCAGCCAGGCTTGGTATACCCAGGAGGTTTGGTGAGACAGCAGGACTCAGACATCATCCTGCTGTAATCAACAAGATTGCCAGAGTCACCATTCTTCCCAAGAGTGGTGATAAGAGTAAAATACGGGATAAGTTCTGGAACATCATCCAGCACATCATGAATGGTGAAGTCATGAATATTGTTCTTTTCATGATGAGGCAGCTTAATGATTTGAAAATGGACAAGAATCAAAATTTGGCATATGCTCCTTACATTATGGCTCTCATCAAATCCAAGACAAGATTTGAGGGCCCATGCGAGATTGTTCACACCCCATTCAGGCCTTTTAAGAATGAGATAGGGTTTCTCACCAGGCCACTCACTCCCTTCCCAGATGATGAGGAAGACCCTGGCTATGAGGGTGGAGCAGCTCCTAATGTTGAGGGCCAGCAGATGCCTCCTCCTCCACCTCCTCCTCAGCCTCAGCACTATTGGGAGCCTGCTCCAGGATACTTTGATCCTTATTTTCACAATATGCAGCAAGGGCTTGAGACTCATATTGATACTCGCTTTGAGGGCCTGATGACACATGTGGATCACCGCCTCGATGACATGCAGTCTCGCTTTGACAGTAACTGGGATGCACTCAACTCTGAATTTTCTGAGTTTCGTGATCAAATTCACACTAATGTCACTGATCCCATCATGTCCAGGCTGAATAATATGCAACAAAGTTTTCAAGATAACATGGGTGCTCTCTCCAGTCAATTTGACAATCTTTCTACAAATGACAACATGCATGATATAAGTCAGAGGCAGCAGCAGCTCCAGCAGGATTTTGGCCAGTTCTCCTCCCTGTTTGACACCTTCAGCACTCACTACTACAACATGCATCCTCCGCCGAGTGATCAGTGAGGCCTCTCCTTTGTGGCAATTGATGCCAAAGGGGGAGAGAAGTGATGAGAAGTTGTCTGGCGTCTCCTTCAGGGGGAGTTGGTGGTTCTATGTGGACATTAAGACCATGCATATGCATTTTACCTTTTTATGCCGCTTGCATTAGTTTATGTCTTACGCATTTGGAACTGGTTTGAACTGTTAACTCTATGTCGTATGTCTGTGGACTATTATCTGTAATATTCTGTGGGATGAACTATGTTTTAGTTCAAATTACTCTATGTGTGGTTAATCGAGGAGTGATTATAATTGCTGCGCTCACTCTACGAATCATCTCTTGTATGCCTCGATAACCATGATTGTAGGAAAGTCTCCATCAAACTCCAATATATTATGTGTGTTATATCTTCAGCTTCAAATAATCCTGCACACACTTATGGGGAGCCTTTCTTACATACTGAGTTTTTATTGGGATTTATCTATCTCTCGGACAGAACTTCAAACCAAGATAAGTCCTATGAAACTCATCTCCAAGATCTATCTTATACCTTAGGTATGAGAGAGATTTGGAAAAACTAAACTTCTCTTTAATATACTATGTGTTGTTGTCATCAATTACCAAAAAGGGGGAGATTGTGAATCATCTAGGCCCCTTTGGTAATGTTTTGGTAATTAATGACAACTGTTTGTGGACTAACGATTCTTGGAGAAATAAGAATGCAGGGTTGGACCACATAGAACAGGAAATGTTGAAGAATCATACGCATTGGTTGTGGATCAGATGAAGGGAAAGGTATTATATAGGTTTCATTTTTGCCGGACTTAAGGAGTTTAGAGAAGATACCTGACCGGATTAGTAGGCTAGATAGACGTACTATTAAGAGGGGTCAATGACTTAGATTTGTGTAAAACTTAGTGCCTCATAGAGCATCAAGTAGTTGCATTTGCATGAGGACTAACAGCGCTTCTCATTTCGCGAGTCAAAAGTTCTTTCAAAAGCATGTTTAAAAAATTGCGTAGTCATGGACGCGCGGACTGTCCGGGCCTTAGGGGCGGACCGTCCGCGATCCACCAGAGGGGTCCGAAGTCTGACCATTTGTATTGACACTGTGTTCTATTGCACTGCGGACCGTCCGGGCCTTAGGGCCGGACCGTCCGCAGTCATGACCAGAGGAGGGTGGCTTCGGGCCAGTCCCTGAATTATAGGCGGACGGTCCGCCTGTGAGGGGCGGACGGTCCGCAAGTGTCAAACTCGTTTTTGGCCAGGGACTGTGTGTTTTTATAAATTTGTACTACGGACTGTCCGGGGGACTAGTCCGGACAGTACTGTCTCAGGTCGCGGACCGTCCGGGATTTATAGCCGGACGGTCCGCATGTGTTAACTTCTTTTGATCCGAGGCTCGGGTGTTTGAATCTGCCAGGTCGCGGACGGTCCAGCCTTGAAAGGCGAACTGTCCGGACCCACCTTTTGAGTCAGCTCTGACATGTTTCTAACGGTCATTATAGCCGTTATATGTACGGCGGACCGTCCGGCCCTAGGGCGCGGACGGTCCGCGTGTGCGCAGAACTGCCCCCCTTTGCACATAACGGTTGGTTTTAGATGGGGGACTATAAATAGAAGGGTAGCTCGTGTGAGAGAGCTCTCTTGGCCATTCCTTGCACACATTGAGCTCATTTGTGATCCTCCAACTCACTCTCTCACACTCTTTGCTTGAGATTGCATTCTAGTGAGAGATTGAGGGTTCCTAGTGCATTTGCATCATTTGGTGATTCTTGAGGCACTAGGTGGTACACCGAGCAAGCGTCGTTGGCTTGTTACTCTTGGAGGTTGCCGCCTCCTAGACGGCTCGGGTGATTGTCTCCGTCAAGCTCTCCAAGAAGATTGTGGAGAAGCCGCGGTGTGGATTGTGAGGGGTTCGCGCCTACCTCGCCGGAGCGGCAAAGGTGACATTAGTGGAATCGAGGTATTGAGTGATTTCTTGTCCACTTGGCTCAAAGATCAAGTCGTGTCTTGATAGAGGAGCAAGTGAGAGCTTGAAGTCCACCTCAACGTGGATTAGGGGTGATCGGCAAATCACCGATACCACGGGATAAATTTCGGTGTCTATTCCTTCTAGCGTTACTTATTGCCTTGCAATTGATTAGTGATTTGCTTATTGTTCTTCAAGTATTCAATCTCCGTAGTTGTTTTTCATACATTGTTTACTTATTGACACTAGATAATTTATTCCTCTTGTTGTATTGATTAAATTTATTTAGTATTGTTGATTTTAGTCAAAACCGTCTATTCACCCCCCCCCCTCTAGCCGGTGTCCTAGATCCTACACATGCCTGGCATACCGAGGGATGTCGCCGAGCACTCGGTGGATATCCGAGCTGGAGCCCGACCTGTGAAGCAGCCTCTGCGCCGATTCGACGAAGAAAAGCGTGGAGCCATAGGCGAGGAGATTTACAAGCTGATGGCTGCAGGGTTCATCAAAGAGGTATTACATCCCGAATGGCTTGCCAACCCTGTGCTTGTGAAAAAGAAAGGTGGGAAATGGAGGATGTGTGTAGACTACACTGGTCTAAACAAAGCATGTCCGAAGGTTCCCTACCCCCTGCCTCGCATCGATCAAATCGTAGATTCCACTGCTGGGTGTGAAACTCTGTCGTTCCTCGATGCCTACTCAGGGTATCACCAAATCAGGATGAAAGAGTCCGACCAGCTCGCGACTTCTTTCATCACACCTTTTGGCATGTACTGCTATATTACTATGCCATTCGGTTTGAGGAACGCAGGTGCGACATACCAAAGGTGCATGAACCACGTGTTCGGAGAGCACATTGGCCGAACGGTCGAGGCTTACGTCGATGACATCGTAGTCAAGACGAGGAAAGCCTCCGACCTCCTCGCTGACCTTGAGACGACATTCAAGTGTCTCAAGGCGAAAGGCGTAAAACTCAATCCCGAGAAGTGTGTCTTCGGAGTCCCCCGAGGCATGCTCCTAGGGTTCATCGTCTCCGAGCGGGGCATCGAGGCCAACCCGGAGAAAATCGCGGCCATCACCAACATGGGGCCCATCAAGGACTTGAAAGGAGTACAGAGGGTCATGGGATGCCTTGCGGCTCTGAGCCGCTTCATCTCGCGCCTCGGCGAAAGATGCCTACCCCTATACCGCCTCTTAAGGAAGACCGAGCGCTTCACTTGGACCCCCGAGGCCGAGGTAGCCCTCGGGAACTTAAAGGCGCTCCTTACAAGCGCGCCCATCTTGGTGCCCCCCGCTGCCGGAGAAGCCCTCTTGATCAACGTAGCCGCAACCACTCAGGTGGTCAGCACCAAATCAGGATGAAAGAGTCCGACCAGCTCGCGACTTCTTTCATCACACCTTTTGGCATGTACTGCTATATTACTATGCCATTCGGTTTGAGGAACGCAGGTGCGACATACCAAAGGTGCATGAACCACGTGTTCGGAGAGCACATTGGCCGAACGGTCGAGGCTTACGTCGATGACATCGTAGTCAAGACGAGGAAAGCCTCCGACCTCCTCGCTGACCTTGAGACGACATTCAAGTGTCTCAAGGCGAAAGGCGTAAAACTCAATCCCGAGAAGTGTGTCTTCGGAGTCCCCCGAGGCATGCTCCTAGGGTTCATCGTCTCCGAGCGGGGCATCGAGGCCAACCCGGTGAAAATCGCGGCCATCACCAACATGGGGCCCATCAAGGACTTGAAAGGAGTACAAAGGGTCATGGGATGCCTTACGGCTCTGAGCCGCTTCATCTCGCGCCTCGGCGAAAGATGCCTACCCCTATACCGCCTCTTAAGGAAGACCGAGCGCTTCACTTGGACCCCCGAGGCCGAGGTAGCCCTCGGGAACTTAAAGGCGCTCCTTACAAGCGCGCCCATCTTGGTGCCCCCCGCTGCCGGAGAAGCCCTCTTGATCTACGTAGCCGCAACCACTCAGGTGGTCAGCGCCGCGATCGTAGTCGAGAGACGAGAAGAAGGACATGTATTGCCCGTCCAGAGGCCGGTCTACTTCATCGGTGAGGTACTGTCTGAGACCAAAATCCGCTACCCGCAAATTCAGAAGCTACTGTACGCAGTAATTTTGACGCGGCGAAAGTTGCGACATTACTTCGAGTCTCATCCGGTGACTGTGGTGTCATCCTTCCACCTGGGGGAGATCATCTAGTGCCGAGAGGCCTCGGGTAGGATTGCAAAGTGGGCGGTGGAGATCATGGGCGAGACAATCTCGTTCGCTCCTCGGAAGGCCATCAAGTCCCAAGTCTTGGCGAACTTTGTGGCTGAATGGGTCGACACCCAGCTTCCAGCAGCTCCGATCCAACCGGAACTCTGGACCATGTTTTTCGACGGGTCGTTGATGAAAACAGGAGTGGGCGCGGGCCGGCTCTTCATCTCACCCCTCGGGAAGCACCTCCGCTATGTGTTGCGCCTCCATTTCCCGGCGTCAAACAACGTGGTCGAGTACGAGGCTCTCGTTAACGGGTTGTGCATCGCCATCGAGCTAGGGGTTCGGCACCTCGATGCTCGTGGCGACTCGCAGCTTGTCATCAACCAAGTCATGAAGAACTCCCATTACCGCGACTCAAAGATGGAAGCCTACTGTGACGAGGTTCGGCGCCTAGAAGACAAGTTCTACGGGCTCGAGCTCAACCACGTCGATCGACGATACAACGAGACTGCGGACGAGCTGGCTAAAATAGCCTCGGGGCGGACAACGGTTCCCCCGGACGTCTTCTCCCGAGACCTACATCAACCCACCATCAAGACTGACGACACGCCCGAGCCCGAGGAGGCCTCAGCCTAGCCCGAGGCACCCTCGGCCACCGAGGGTGAGGCACTGCGCGTCGAGGAAGAGCGGAATGGGGTCACGCCTAATTGAAACTGGCAGACCCCGTACCTGCAATACCTCCACCGAGGAGAGCTACCCCTCGACAGAGCCGAAGCTCGGCGACTGGCGCGGCGCGCCAGGTCGTTCGTTTTGCTGGGTGAAGAAAAGGAGCCCTACCACCGCAGCCCCTCAGGCATCCTCCAGTGATGCATATCCATTACGGAAGGTCAGGAGCTATTGCAAGAAATACACTCGGGGGCTTGCGGTCATCACGCAGCACCTCGAGCCCTCGTTGGAAATGCCTTCCGATAGGGTTTCTACTGGCCAACCGTGGTGGCCGACGCCACTAGGATTGTACGCACCTGCCGAGGGTGCCAATTCTACGCAAGGCAGACACACCTGCCCGCTCAGGCTCTGCAAACAATACCCATCACCTGGTTGTTTGCTGTGTGGGGTCTGGACCTCGTCGGTCCCTTGCAGAAGGCACCTAGGGGCTTCACGCACCTGCTGGTCGCTATCGACAAATTCTCCAAGTGGATTGAGGTCTGACCCCTAAACAGCATCAGGTCCGAACAGGTGGTGGTGTTCTTCACCAACATCATCCATCGCTTTGGGGTCCCGAACTCCATCATCACCGACAACGGCACCCAGTTCACTGGCAGAAAGTTCCTGGACTTCTGCGAGGACCACCACATCTGGGTGGACTGGGCCGCCGTAGCTCACCCCATGACGAATGGGCAGGTAGAGCGTGCCAACGGCATGATTCTGCAGGGACTCAAGCCGAGGATCTACAACGACCTCAACAAGTTCGGCAGGCGATGGATGAAAGAACTCCCCTCGGTGGTCTGGAGTCTGAGGACGATGCCAAGCCAAGCCACGGGCTTCACGCCGTTCTTTCTAGTCTATGGGGCCGAGGCTATCTTGCCCACAGACTTAGAATATGGCTCCCCGAGAACAAGGGCGTACGACAACCGAAGCAACCAGGCCAGCCGAGAAGACTCACTGGACCAGCTAGAAGAGGCTTGGGACATGGCCTTACTACACTCGGCAAGGTATCAGTAGTCTCTGCGACGCTACCATGCCCGAGGGGTCTGGTCCCGAGACCTCCAGGTGGGGGACTTGGTGCTTCGGCTACGACAAGACACCCGAGGGCGTCATAAGCTCACACCTCCCTGGGAAGGGCCGTTCATCATCGCCAAGATTTTGAAGCCCGGAACATACAAGCTGGCCAACAGTCAAGGCGAGGACTACAACAACGCTTGGAACATCCGACAGCTACGTCGCTTTTACCCTTAAGATGTTTTCAAGTCGTTCACGTACCTCGTCCTCTTTACATACGCAAAAAGAGTCTAACCGTCAAGGAAGGGTCAGCCTTGCCTCAGTAAAGCCTGACCCTCCCTCGGGGGCTAAAAGGGGGAACCCCCTCTTCGTCAAAATTTTCCTCAGAAAATGTCTTTCTGTCAGAACGTCTTTCGCGCTTTTTCGACTACTTCGATAGTGGAATCCTGAAAACAACGGAGTACACGTAAGCGGCAAGGCCGACCGAGCCGAGGGACTCCTACGCCTCCGGGATACAGATACCTCACTCATCACCTTCTGCGATAAGTAACTTTCGCTCGGATAAGCGATTTTGCTGCCGAACAAGTCTTAACGCTCAAAAACCTTCCTTGCAGAACGATTTTTCGTGCCTTCTCGACTGTATCGATAGCAGAATCCTACGGACGAGTAAGAGTACATGTAAGCGGCAAGGCCGACCGAGCCGAGGAACTCCTACGCCTCCGGGATACGGATACCTCACTCATCACCTTCCGTGAAAAGTAACTCTCGCTCGGATAAACGATTCTGCTACCGACGAACAAGTCCTGATACTCAAAACAAGGGGAAAAGAAACGCAGCTCTATAACACGACAATGATATGTTTGGGCCTCGACGGCCGCAAAAAACATACGCACACTACAGATAAACTGTTCCTGCAGGTTCAAACATCAGTAGGGGGAGCAGCAGCACCCTCGGCATCGACTCCACCTTCGGTGGAATCCGACCTGACCTCGGACAGCAACACGGTCGGAGGATCTCCACCTCGAAGGAAGATGTCAGCACCGCGCCTGGGCCATCGCCTCTAGGGTCTCCTCCAGGAACCCGGCCCGAGCAGATGACTCGACCGGCCGCTCCGTAGCCTCAGCCAGCTGACCCCCGAGGACGTCAGCCCGGCTCATGGCCTCGGCAGCCTGACTCCAGGGTTGGTCCCGCCGGTGGATGACCTGGCCAGGTTCCAGCCGCCGCTGCTATGCCTCCTCGGCCTGGGAAGTCCCCTGCTCCTGGGCCGACGAAGTTTCTTCTCCAGCCGACTCCGCCTCTGTCCACGCTCACACCGCTGCCTTCGGCTCCGGCTCATCATAGAGCGGCCGAGGGTTTTCTTAACTGAGCAAGAGAAGCCTCTGTTGGCAAGGCCGATTGAGCCGAGGGACTCCTACGCCTCTAGGATACGGATATCTCACTCGTCACCTTCCGCATGGGGCAACTCACACTTGGTTAAGCGGTCCAGCTAGCCGACAGGTGAGTCCTGGTGCTCGAAATAAGGAAGAAACACGGTATTGCACCCAAAATACCTAGACGTTCAGGCCCCGACAGCCACAATGAACAGACACCGGCACTCAAGGTGCCATTACAAACGGAACTCTGGTTCCACTCCCGCGGGTATGAACAACCTCCACATCGGAGAGCCTGCGGGACGACAAACTCCGGGTGACTCGCCGGTGACCTCTGCAGTAGCAGCGATGGTCCCAGGGCGGACGCTATCGCTGGAAGGCTCTCGCTCGCGTCCCCACTCGAGGGACGAGAACCAGACATTAAAGCCAAAGAGCCGGTGGTCGGTCCGCGAGTGGCGCTGATGGTCTCATCGGTAGAGAAGCTTTCTCCAGCTGCCACCACCACAGCACCGACGGAGGCGTCCACCTGCCCACCAACATCGCACCAGCGAGCGCCGGCCGCCCCAAAGCGCACTGGCAGGTCCTCACTCCCGTCCTCGCCACAAAACGAGAATGGGACCATCCCAGAACACGAGTGCCGCCCTCGCGGCGTACGACGTATTGTGAGACCCCCCGGTGCGGCTGGCCACCGTCGCCCGGACAGAGGGCGGAATGCTGCACCCTGGCTGGGCAGCAGCAGTTCGCCTTCCCCGGCATGGCTGGAGGACGCCTCCTCCGCAGAGCTGGAGGATGGTTTCCACCCCCAGAAGCCGGAGGAAGAAGCGGGACGCCAGCCCACGCGAAGGCAGGCCCGGGCTCGCCTCGTCCTCCTCCCCAGCAAGGATGATGAAGATCCTTGAAGCTGAGGGCGGGGCAGAGGCTGCAGCCCGGCTTGCTTCTCCCCACCATCGAACTGGTGGTCACCGTCTTGGGTGACCATTGGTGAGGGGATGCAGCCGGGCTACCTGATGAAAATCCTTGAAGCCGAGCGATGGCTGAAAGGTGCCAACCTCCGCGAAGTTGTGCTCCTCCAACAGCAGCAAGACGAAAGCAACGCCGGCGCTCCCCATCCGGGGGCTCGGAAGGCGGAAGGGCACGGTGCATGAGGAGAGTGCGAAGGCGTGGCTACCACCCGGGGGGTCGATCCCTTTTTAAAGACGACTCTCCTCACTCGCGTCCTCAGGCGTCGCGGACTAAGTCTCCACCAACGCGCTCCAAGGTCCTCCCCCTATGACACGGGGGCTGGGTCCCACACGCCATGCAAGCTGGCCGGGACAAAAGAAGCCAAACCGCCGCGCGTGGAGCGTGTAACCGCCCAGCGGTTACAAGCGCTCATCCATCTTCGCCTAAACCAATGGGTGAAAGGGCGGACCGCCATGCAGGCGGCATGCAACTGCACCACAGAGATGCACCCTTTCAACTTCGACGCATCCAGCGTGGAGGCCCAGGCCCACACGTCATGTAACTGGCGCGCCGATTGCTACATGCGAAAAACTGCACCGCCACTTACGCCAATGTCGCGCCTCCTCGACTACGGAACCAGTGCTGCGACTCGAGGCAACCCTGCTGTAACGCCCCGAATTTCGAGTTGAATCTTTTTTTCCTTTCTCTATCGCTCGCTAAATTCGGGCGTTACCCCTCTTTCCTATTTCTTTTCGCTAAAACCCTACCTATTTCCAAAACTCCAAGTAGTATAATAATAATAAACCCTAAGAGTATTTTCATTTGGATTGATGCACCATGCCGGTCCCTGCATATCTTTTGTTTATGGATTGAATTTGTGAAAACATGCTTTTAAAAAAAGATTAAAAAAAAGGAAAAAAAACCTTTCCTTCTCTCTTCCTTCCCCCTCCTCCTCTTTCAGCCCGGCCGGCCTGGGCGGCCCAACTGGCGCGGCCCAGCCAGGCGCGCAGCCGCCCCCCTCCCCTTCTTTCCTCCCCGCCGTGGGCCGGCCTCGCCGCGGCCCAGCTGCCCCCGCGCTTTGGGCCCGTGGCGGCCCAGCCGCCCCAGCCGGCTCGCCCGCTCCCCCGCCTGGAAAGCCGCCGCCGCCTTTGGGTGGGCCCCACTCATCAGTCGCGCCCCCCCAAAACCGCCTCCCCCTTCTCTCTCTCTCCTCCCCTGCCCGCCTGAAAGGGAATTAGGCTTACACCTAGTTCCTAAATAATTTTGGTGGTTGAATTGCCCAACACAAATCTTTGAACTAACTAGTTTGCTCTAGTGTATAAGTTATACAGGTGTCAAAGGTTCACACTTAGCCAATAAAAAGACCAAGTGTTGGGTTCAACAAAAATGCCAAAGTGCAACCGAAGGCTCCTCTGGTCTGGCGCACCGGACTGTCCGGTGCGCCACCGGACATGTCCGGTGCACCAGAGGACTCAGGTTTCAAACTCGTCACCTTCGAGAATTTCCAGAGGCCACTCCGCTATAATTCACCGGACTGTCCGGTGTGCACCGGACATGTCCGGTGCTCCAAGGAAGGGCGGAACCAGGAACTCGCCAGCCTCGGGTTTTCATTACAGCCGCTCCGCTATAATTCACCGGACTGTCCGGTGCATCTGCGGAGCAACGGCTCCTTCAGGCGCCAACGGCTACCTGCAGCGCATTTATTGCGCGCCAGCGCGCGCAGAGGTCAGGCACGCCCATGCTGGCGCACCGGACACTCTACAGTACATGTCCGGTGCGCCACCGGACATCAGGGCGGGCCCAGAAGTCAGAACTCCAACGGTCGATTTCCAACGGCACTGGTGACGTGGCAGGGGCACCGGACTGTCCGGTGTGCACCGGACTGTCCGGTGCGCCATCGAACAGACAGCCCAGCCAACGGTCAAGTTTGGTGGTTGGGGCTATAAATACCCCAACCACCCCACCATTCATTGCATCCAAGTTCTCTACTTCTCAACTACTACAAGAGCTCTAGCATTCAATTCTAGACACACCAAAGAGATCAAATCCTCTCCATATTCCACACAACACCCTAGTGACTAGAGAGAGAGATTTGCTTGTGTTCTTTCGAGCTCTTGCGCTTGGATTGCTTCCTTCTTTGTTGATTCTTTCTTGTGATCAAACACTCACTTGTAATTGAGGCAAGAGGCACCAATTGTGTGGTGGCCCTTGCGGGAAGTTTGATTCCCAAGTGTTTTGAGAAGAGAAGCTCACTCGGTCCGAGGGACCGATTGAGAGAGGGAAGGGTTGAAAGAGACCCGGCCTTTGTGGCCTCCTCAACGGGGAGTAGGTTTGCAAGAACCGAACCTCGGTAAAACAAATCCGCGTGTCACACTCTTCATTTGCTTGCGATTTGTTTTGCTCCCTTTCTCGCGGACTCGTTTATATTTCTAACGCTAACCCGGCTTGTAGTTGTGATTATTTTTGAGAATTTCAGTTTCGCCCTATTCACCCCCCCTCTAGGCGACTTTCAATTGGTATCAGAGCCCGGTGCTTCATTAGAGCTTAACCGCTCGAAGTGATGTCGGGAGATCACGCCAAGAAGGAGATGGAGACTGGCGAAAAGCCCACTACAAGCCACGGGAGCACTTCATCGGAAGAGTCCCGCACCAAGAGGAAGGAGAGGAAGAAGAGCTCCTCCAACAAAGGAAAGGAGAAGAAATCTTCTTCGCACCACAAAGAGAAGAAGGAGAGATCTTCCTCCCACAAGCCACATCGGAGAGGGGACAAGCACAAAAGGATGAGGAAAGTGGTCTACTACGAGACCGACACTTCATCAACATCGACCTCCGACTCCGATGCGCCCTCCGTAACTTCTAAACGCCAAGAGCGTAAGAAGTTTAGTAAGATCCCCCTACATTACCCTCGCATTTCTAAAAATGCACCTTTACTTTCCGTCCCATTAGGCAAACCACCAACTTTCGATGGTGAAGATTATGCTAGGTGGAGTGATTTAATGCGATTTCATCTAACCTCACTCCACAAAAGTATATGGGATGTTGTTGAGTTTGGTGCACAGGTACCATCCGTGGGGGATAAAGACTATGATGAGGATGAGGTGGCCCAAATCGAGCACTTCAACTCTCAAGCGACAACAATACTCCTCGCCTCTTTAAGTAGAGAGGAGTATAACAAAGTTCAAGGGTTGAAGAGCGCCAAGGAGGTTTGGGATGTGCTCAAAACCGCGCACGAAGGAGATGAGCTCACCAAGATCACCAAGCGGGAAACGATCGAGGGGGAGCTCGGTCGGTTCCGGCTTCGCAAAGGGGAAGAGCCACAACACATGTACAACCAGCTCAAGACTTTGGTGAACCAAGTGCGCAACCTCGGGAGCGTCAAGTGGGACGACCACGAAATGGTTAAGGTTATTCTAAGATCTCTCATTTTCCTTAACCCCACTCAAGTTCAATTAATTCGTGGTAATCCTAGATATACTAAAATGACCCCCGAGGAAGTTATCGGGAATTTTGTAAGTTTTGAGTGCATGATCGAAGGCTCAAGGAAGATCAACGAGCTTGATGATCCATCCACATCCGAAGCTCAACCCATCGCATTCAAGGCGACGGAGGAGAAGAAGGAGGAGGCTACACCAAGTCGACAACCTATAGACGCCTCCAAGCTCGACAATGAGGAAATGGCGCTCGTCATCAAGAGCTTCCGCCAAATCCTCAAGCAAAGGAGAGGGAAAGACTACAAGTCCCGCTCCAAGAAGGTTTGCTACAAATGTGGTAAGCCCGGTCATTTTATTGCTAAATGTCCTATATCAAGTGACAGTGACCGAGGCGACGACAAGAAGGGGAGAAGAAAGGAGAAAAAGAAGTACTACAAGAAGAAGGGCGGCGATGCCCATGTTTGTCGGGAGTGGGATTCCGACGAAAGCTCAAGCGACTCCTCCGACGACGAGGACGCCGCCAACATCGCCGTCACCAAGGGACTTCTTTTCCCTAACGTCGGCCACAAGTGCCTCATGGCAAAGGACGGCAAACGGAAGAAGGTTAAATCTAACTCCTCCACTAAATATGAGTCTTCTAGTGATGATAATGATAGTGATGAGGAGGATAATTTGCGTGTTCTCTTTGCCAATCTTAACATGGAGCAGAAAGAAAAATTAAATGAATTGATTAGTGCTATTCATGAAAAGGATGACCTTTTGGACTCCCAAGAGGATTGTCTAATTAAAGAAAACAAGAAACATGTTAAGGTTAAAAAGGCTTATGCTCTAGAAGTAGAAAAATGTGAAAAATTATCTAGTGAGCTAAGCACTTGCCGTCAAATGATTGACAACCTTAGGAATGAAAATGCTAGTTTAAGTGCTAAGGTTGATTCTCATGTTTGCATTGTTTCAACTTCCAATCCTAAAGATAATAATGATGATTTGCTTGCTAGGATTGAAGAATTGAATATTTCTCTTGCTAGCCTTAGAGTAGAAAATAAAAATTTAATTGCTAAGGCTAAAGATTTTGATGTTTGCAAAGTTACAATTTCCGATCTTAGAGATAAGAATGATATACTACATGCTAAGATTGTTGAACTTAATTCTTGCAAACCCTCTACATCTACCATTGAGCATGTCACTATTTGTACTAGATGTAGAGATATTAATGTTGATGCTATTCATGATCACATGATTTTAATTAAGCAACAAAATAATCATATAGCTAAACTAGATGCTAAAATTGCCGAGCACAACTTAGAAAATGAGAAATTTAAATTTGCTCGTAGCATGCTTTATAATGGGAGACGCCCTGGCATTAAGGATGGCATTGGCTTCCAAAAGGGAAACAATGACAAACTTAATGCCCCTCCTAAGAACTTGTCTAACTTTGTTAAGGGCAAGGCTCCCATGCCTCAGGATAACGAGGGCTACATTTTATACCCTGCCGGCTATCCTGAGAGCAAAATTAGGAAAATTCATTCTAGGAAGTCTCACTCTGGCCCTAATCATGCTTTTATGTATAAGGGTGAGACATCTAGCTCTAGGCAACCAACCCGTGCCAAGTTGCCTAGAAAGAAAGCTCCCAATGCATCAAATGATCATGCCATTTCATTTAAAACTTTTGATGCTTCTTATGTGCTTACTAACAAATCCGGCAAGGTAGTTGCCAAGTTTGTTGGGGGCAAACACAAGGGTTCCAAGACATGTGTTTGGGTACCCAAAGTTCTTGTGTCTAATGCCAAAGGACCCAAAACCGTTTGGGTATCTAAAGTCAAGAACTAAAATTGTTTTGTAGGTTTATGCATCCGGGGGCTCAAGTTGGATACTCGACAGCGGGTGCACAAACCACATGACAGGGGAGAAAAAGATGTTCTCCTCATATGAGAAAAACCAAGATCCCCAACGAGCTATCACATTCGGGGATGGAAATCAAGGATTGGTCAAAGGATTGGGTAAAATTGCTATATCACCTGACCATACTATTTCCAATGTTTTTCTTGTTGATTCATTAGATTACAATTTGCTTTCCGTATCTCAATTATGTAAAATGGGCTACAACTGTCTATTCACCGATGTAGGTGTCACTGTCTTTAGAAGAAGTGATGATTCAATAGCATTTAAGGGAGTGTTAGAGGGTCAGCTATACTTGGTAGATTTTGATAGAGCTGAACTCGACACTTGCTTAATTGCTAAAACTAACATGGGTTGGCTCTGGCACCGCCGACTAGCCCATGTTGGGATGAAGAATCTTCATAAGCTTCTAAAGGGAAAACACATTTTAGTATTAACAAATGTTCATTTTGAGAAAGACAGGATTTGTAGCGCATGCCAAGCCGGGAAGCAAGTTGGAACCCAACATCCACACAAGAACATCATGACGACCGACAGGCCGCTTGAGCTACTCCACATGGATCTATTCGGCCCGATTGCTTACATAAGCATCGGCGGGAGTAAGTATTGTCTAGTTATTGTGGATGATTATTCTCGCTTCACTTGGGTATTCTTTTTGCAGGACAAATCTCATACCCAAGAGACCTTAAAGGGATTCTTGAGACGGGCTCAAAATGAGTTCGGCTTAAGGATCAAGAAAATTAGAAGCGACAATGGGACGGAGTTCAAGAACTCTCAAATTGAAGGCTTCCTTGAGGAAGAGGGCATCAAGCATGAGTTCTCTTCTCCCTACACTCCACAACAAAATGGTGTAGTGGAGAGGAAGAATCGAACTCTATTGGACATGGCAAGAACCATGCTTGATGAGTACAAGACTTCGGATCGGTTTTGGGCCGAGGCGGTCAACACCGCTTGCTACGCCATCAACCGATTGTATCTACACCGAATCCTCAAGAAGACATCCTATGAACTCCTAACCGGTAAAAAGCCAAATATTTCATATTTTAGAGTTTTTGGTAGCAAATGTTTTATACTTGTTAAAAGAGGTAGAAAATCTAAATTTGCTCCTAAAACTATAGAAGGCTTTTTACTAGGATATGACTCAAACACAAGGGCATATAGAGTCTTTAACAAGTCCTCAGGACTTGTTGAAGTTTCTTGTGATGTTGTGTTTGACGAGACTAACGGCTCTCAAGTAGAGCAAGTTGATCTTGATGAGATAGGTGAAGAACAGGCTCCATGCATAGCGCTAAGGAACATGTCCATTGGGGATGTGTGTCCTAAGGAATCCAAAGAGCCTCCACATGCACAAGATCAATCATCCTCCTCCACGCTAGCATCTCTACCGACTCAAAATGAGGATGAAGCTCAAGTTGATGAAGTAGAAGATCAAGCAAATGAGCCACCTCAAGATGACGGCAATGATCAAGGGGGAGATGCAAATGATCAAGACAAGGAGGATGAAGAGCAAAGGCCGCCACATCCAAGAGTCCACCAAGCAATCCAACGAGATCACCCCGTTGACACCATCCTCGGCGACATTCATAAGGGGGTAACTACTAGATCTCGTATTGCACATTTTTGTGAACATTACTCGTTTGTTTCCTCTATTGAGCCACACAGGGTAGAGGAAGCACTACAAGATTCGGATTGGGTGGTGGCAATGCAAGAGGAGCTCAACAACTTCACTAGAAATGAGGTATGGCATTTGGTTCCACGTCCTAATCAAAATGTTGTAGGAACAAAATGGGTCTTCCGCAACAAGCAAGATGAGCATGGTGTGGTGACAAGGAACAAAGCTCGACTTGTGGCCAAGGGATACTCCCAAGTCGAAGGTTTGGATTTCGGTGAAACCTATGCACCCGTAGCTAGGCTTGAGTCAATTCGCATATTATTAGCCTATGCTACTTACCATGGCTTTAAGCTTTATCAAATGGACGTGAAAAGTGCCTTCCTCAATGGACCAATCAAGGAAGAGGTCTATGTTGAGCAACCTCCCGGCTTTGAAGACAGTGAGTATCCTAACCATGTCTATAAGCTCTCTAAGGCGCTTTATGGGCTCAAGCAAGCCCCAAGAGCATGGTATGAATGCCTTAGAGACTTTCTCATTGCTAATGGCTTCAAAGTCGGAAAAGCCGATCCTACACTCTTTACTAA
Organism: Zea mays; assembly: GCF_902167145.1. Lineage (NCBI taxonomy): Eukaryota > Viridiplantae > Streptophyta > Magnoliopsida > Poales > Poaceae > Zea > Zea mays. The sequence goes on along the minus strand of NC_050100.1, from coordinate 22,441,817 downwards.
AACTCTTGAAAATGACTTGTTTGTATGCCAAATTTATGTTGATGATATTATATTTGGGTCTACTAACGAGTCTACATGTGAAGAGTTTAGTAGGATTATGACACAGAAATTCGAGATGTCTATGATGGGAGAGTTGAAGTATTTCTTAGGATTCCAAGTAAAGCAACTCCAGGAGGGCACCTTCATTAGCCAAACGAAGTACACTCAAGACATCCTAAGCAAGTTTGGAATGAAGGATGCCAAGCCCATCAAGACACCCATGGGAACCAATGGGCATCTCGACCTCGACACGGGAGGTAAGTCCGTGGATCAAAAGGTATACCGGTCGATGATTGGTTCATTGCTTTATTTATGTGCATCTCGACCGGACATTATGCTTTCTGTTTGCATGTGTGCAAGATTCCAAGCCGACCCTAAGGAATCACACCTTACGGCCGTAAAACGAATCTTGAGATATTTGGCTTATACACCTAAGTTTGGGCTTTGGTACCCTCGGGGATCCACATTTGATTTGATTGGTTATTCGGATGCCGATTGGGCAGGGTGTAAGATTAATAGAAAGAGCACATCGGGGACTTGCCAGTTCTTGGGAAGATCCTTGGTGTCTTGGGCTTCAAAGAAGCAAAATTCGGTCGCTCTTTCAACCGCCGAAGCCGAGTATATTGTCGCAGGTCATTGTTGTGCTCAATTGCTTTGGATGAGGCAAACCCTGCGGGACTACGGTTACAAATTAACCAAAGTCCCTTTGCTATGTGATAATGAGAGTGCAATTAAAATGGCCGACAATCCCGTCGAGCATAGCCGCACTAAGCACATAGCCATTCGGTATCATTTTCTTAGGGATCACCAACAAAAGGGAGATATCGAGATTGCATACATTAATACTAAAGATCAATTAGCCGATATCTTTACCAAGCCTCTTGACGAACAAACTTTTACCAAACTTAGGCATGAGCTCAATATTCTTGATTCTAGGAATTTCTTTTGCTAACTTGCTCACATAGCTCATTTATATACTTTTGATCATATCTCTTTTATATGCTATGACTAATGTGTTTTCAAGTCTATTTCAAACCAAGTCATAGGTATATTGAAAGGGAATTGGAGTCTTCGGCGAAGACAAAGGCTTCCACTCCGTAACCCGCCGTCGCTCCGTGGCACTCTCCACGCTTGGGGGAGAAAGCATGAGCACCAAGCAAAAGGACCTCATCTTTGGTATAATCTTAACTCATTTATTTATGACCAAAGGGGAAGATAGCACTTCGAGGGCTCTAATGATTCCGTTTTTTGGCGATTCATGCCAAAGGGGGAGAAAGTATGAGCCCAAAGCAAAAGGACCGCACCACCACCAATTTCAAAAAAATTAGTGTTTTTTCAAGAGTATTTTTCAATTGGTATCTTTTTGAGTTCAAAAGGGGGAGAAAATAGTATTTCAATTTGAATCATCAAAACCCTCTTGAACACTAAGAGGATGATTTCATTTAGGGGGAGTTTTGTTTAGTCAAAGGAAAAGCATTTGAAACAGGGAGAGAAAATTTCAAATCTTGAAAATGCTTTGCAAAATCCTATTCATTCACCTTTGACCATTTGCAAAAACAAAACATGTGGTGCAAGCGTGGTCCAAAATGTTAAATAAGAAAGAAACAATCCATGCATATCTCGTAAGTAGTTATATTGGCTCAAATTCCAAGCAACCTTTACACTTACATCATACAAACTAGTTCAATTATGCAATTCTATATTTGCTTTGTTTGTGTTGGCATCAATCACCAAAAAGGGGGAGATTGAAAGGGAATTAGGCTTACACCTAGTTCCTAAATAATTTTGGTGGTTGAATTGCCCAACACAAATCTTTGGACTAACTAGTTTGCTCTAGTGTATAAGTTATACAGGTGTCAAAGGTTCACACTTAGCCAATAAAAAGACCAAGTGTTGGGTTCAACAAAAATGCCAAAGTGCAACCGAAGGCTCCTCTGGTTTGGCGCACCGGACTGTCCGGTGCGCCACCGGACATGTCCGGTGCACCAGAGGACTCAGGTTTCAAACTCGTCACCTTCGGGAATTTCCAGAGGCCACTCCGCTATAATTCACCGGACTGTCCGGTGTGCACCGGACATGTCCGGTGCTCCAAGGAAGGGCGGAACCAGGAACTCGCCAGCCTCGGGTTTTCATTACAGCCGCTCCGCTATAATTCACCGGACTGTCCGGTGTGCACCGGACTGTCCGGTGCATCTGCGGAGCAACGGCTCCTTCAGGCGCCAACGGCTACCTGCAGCGCATTTATTGCGCGCCAGCGCGCGCAGAGGTCAGGCACGCCCATGCTGGCGCACCGGACACTCTACAGTACATGTCCGGTGCGCCACCGGACATCAGGGCGGGCCCAGAAGTCAGAACTCCAACGGTCGATTTCCAACGGCACTGGTGACGTGGCAGGGGCACCAGACTGTCCGGTGTGCACCGGACTGTCCGGTGCGCCATCGAACAGACAGCCCAGCCAACGGTCAAGTTTGGTGGTTGGGGCTATAAATACCCCAACCACCCCACCATTCATTGCATCCAAGTTCTCTACTTCTCAACTACTACAAGAGCTCTAGCATTCAATTCTAGACACACCAAAGAGATCAAATCATCTCCATATTCCACACAACGCCCTAGTGACTAGAGAGAGAGATTTGCTTGTGTTCTTTCGAGCTCTTGCGCTTGGATTGCTTCCTTCTTTGTTGATTCTTTCTTGTGATCAAACACTCACTTGTAATTGAGGCAAGAGGCACCAATTGTGTGGTGGCCCTTGCGGGAAGTTTGATTCCCAAGTGTTTTGAGAAGAGAAGCTCACTCGGTCCGAGGGACCGATTGAGAGAGGGAAGGGTTGAAAGAGACCCGGCCTTTGTGGCCTCCTCAACGGGGAGTAGGTTTGCAAGAACCGAACCTCGGTAAAACAAATCCGCGTGTCACACTCTTCATTTGCTTGTGATTTGTTTTGCTCCCTTTCTCGCGGACTCGTTTATATTTCTAACGCTAATCCGGCTTGTAGTTGTGATTATTTTTGAGAATTTCAGTTTCGCCCTATTCACCCCCCCCCCTCTAGGCGACTTTCACCGCCCCCGTTCCTCTGCCCTAGCTCGCCGCCGCTCCCCTGCCCGCCCCCAGCTCGCTCGCCGTCGGCGCCCCGCCTGCCCGTGGTAAGCCCCGGTCCCTCCCCTTCTTCCTCCCCTCTCTCCTCCCCTCCCTCCCTCTCCCCGGCGCGATCCCGCCCGCCCGGCATCCGCGCGGCCCCGCCCTCGGCGCTCGCAGCCATGGCGCGGCGTCCCGGTGCCGCCCCCGCCCCGCCCGACGAACTCCCCCACCTCGCCCCCGCCCAGTGGCGCTCGGCCCGGCCGTGGCAGCGTCCCGGCGCGGCCCGGCCTTGCCCCCGCCTGGCGCGCTTCGCTCCCCGCGCCCGGCGGCGCTCGGCCCCGGCGAGGCCCGGCCTCGCTCGCCCGCGGCGAACCCCGCCTTTGGCTCGTCGGCCTTGCCCCACCCGTCCCCGCTCCCTCCCCGGCTTGGGCGCGGCCCAGCCGTGGCTGCCCGCCCGCGGCTCGCCGGCGCGGCGCGCTCGCCGGCCATGGCGCGGCCGTGGCGCGCGGCCCAGCCTCGGCCCCCGCCCATCGCGGCGCGCCCTCCTTTGCGCAGCGCGACCTCGCCCGCCCGCGCAGCCCCGGTCCCCGGCGTGGCCACGACGGTGCGCGCGGAGCCCCAGCGCGGCCCGTGCACGCACGGTGCCCCCGGCGAGCTCGCCGCACCCGCGGCTCGCGGCCACGGCGGCTCGGCCCCGCCCGCATTGGCGTGTCCCGCCCCTGCGCAGCGCGGCCCCGCCCCGGCGCAGCTTCAGCTCGCGCGGCCGTGGTGCCCCTGCGTAGCGCGTGCGCAGTTCGGCCCCGGCGTGTGCGTGACTCGTTCGCGACATGTCAGCGCGGCCTTGCGCGTACATTCTCGCATGGTGCACGGTGCGTTTGCGTGGCTCGTCGTGCCCGCGACGCAACGCATAGCGCCCTGTCGCGTCCGCGACACGATTGTCTACCCCGAGCCACCCGTCTACCCCCGTGCATTCTATGCGTGTGACCGCGTTATTTAATTAATAAATGGAAACTCAATTTAGAAATCGATTACGTTAATTAATTCATGTAAGTAATTATCTACCTCATTTAATGTCGATCAACTGGAAATGGTCATGATTCGAATTATGCATGTAGCTAATCCGTTTGTTAGAACTAATTGGAGCTAGGTAGAACTAGGGCACGTAGCGTTGAGTTATTCGTCTACCCGTAGTGCATCTCGAGCATAAGCCTTAACCCTTGCGAGACCTTCCCTCGTTTCTTTCTAACAATGGTAAACTCATTATTGTATGTGATATTCTATGCATGTTTAATCTACTTGTTCTCTTGTATGGTGTATTGTTGGTTTCCTAATTTCAACGGATGGATGTATGTATGTTTGCACTCGCATAGAGAACGATCTAGTTGAAGAGCCCGAGGAACTCGCAGGAGAAGCCCCTGAGCAGCAGTCGGTTGGTGGAGGCAAGTGTCCCTTGACCTATCTCTGTCCTATTCATTCTTTAATTCACCTCCCGCTTTACACATTTATGCCTAAGGATTGACTAGCTTTTGTTATCCATGTCCTTGGTTACCTATTTGGGTTGGATTATTATTGTCTAGCTTTATGCTATTGCTTAACTCTAATCAATGAACATGATGAGATTATCTATGATACGCTGTTTTCCCCTCTCTTATTATGATGTTATACTTGTGGTCTTCAAGGGGGCTCGAGCGGTTTCTCGAGTGCCTCTCCGTAAGGACCTGTTCTATGGATGACCGCCCGGGAAAACAGTGCAACCATGAGGGTGGAATGGGATGCCCTTAGCTGAATAATTAGAGGATCCGGGGTGTAGTTCACTTAGCCGTCGTGCCGTCAATGGGGCTCGGTGTATGCGGCTCGCTCTGCCAAGTTTGGGTTCGCCCCTTGGGGAGGAGTGCGGTGCATTTAGGAAACCTAACGGGTGGCTACAGCCCCGGGGAATCTTTGTAAAGGCTACGTAGTGATGCCCTGCTAGGCCACCTAGGTAGTGGTCAATGGGGAGTAGCTCTCTCCGGGCAGAATGGGAATCACAGCTTGTGGGTAAAGTGCAAAACCTCTGCAGAGTGTTTGAAAACTGATATATCAGTCGTGCTCGCGGTTATGAGCGGCCAAGTGAGCTCCAGTGATTAGTGGTACTTGATCAGAGACATTATGGTACAGGTGGCTATGAGATCGATGGTTTTGGTTATGAATATGGTGCTGGTAAGTGGTATTCTTTCCGTTTGGAGAGGGTACATCGGGCTAATAACTTGGGTTAATGCTAAAACCTGGCTTTCTATTAGTAAATAATAATCTGACCAACTAAAAGCAACTGCTTGACTTATCCCCACATAAAGCTAGTCCACTACAGCCAAACAGGATACTTGCTGGAGTATGTTGATGTGTACTCACCCTTGCTCTACACACCAAACCCCCCCATCCCCAGGTTGTCAGCATTGCAACCACTGCTCAGGAGAAGACGAAGCTGTGGAAGGAGACTTCCAGGAGTTCCAAGACTACGACGAGTTCTAGGCGTGGGTTAGCGGCAACCCCCAGTCGGCTGCCTGTGAAGGCCACGGTTATCTACGTTTCGTTTTCGCACTTTGATTTATTGTAAGGACTATGTGGACGTCTCGACGTATGATGTAATCGACTATTATTTCCCCTTTTAATACTATTTGAGCACTGTGTGATGATGTCCATGTTATGTAACTGCTGTGTACGTGAATTGTTGATCCTGGCACATACATGGTTCGCATTCGGTTTGCCTTCTAAAAACCGGGTGTGAGCATGGCCCAACAGTGCCAACCAAGCACATCGGTCACAGGTCAGTCAGCCGCGGGAAAAGGCGCAACGGTCGATATGGCCAAAAGTGGGCCGACAGTAATGGTGGTGGCAGGCGGGCGGAAGCAGCAGTCAAATCGTCTGCAGGCTCACGTCCCCTCCTGGGGCAGCAGGGGAACCCTCTCCCACGGCGTGAAGAGACACGCTCGTGTTCCGTCCCTCGAACGGCTCACACAACGGCTGCCCCGCGAGCCACTCGTCCCGTCGCATTGACTCCGCGGCAGGGCAGGCGACACCTTTGGCAGGCGAAGCGGGCGACGCTTCACCTCCGCCATAATGACCGCGTCAAAAAAGGTGCGCCACATCGTTCAATTTCGTATCCTTTTCCTCTTCCCCTTTCTCTCTCTTGCTACAGGGACCGGGAAAGGGGATACTCCGAAAGGGATCCTTCCCCGCGAAGGAAGCGGGCCCCGAGCCCTCCTACTGATCAAAGGTTCGAAGGCTGGCCCCTCGGAAGGGTTCGACAGCCGCCTCAGAGCACTCGGGCTCCGCGCCCACTACTGGTCAGAGGTTCGAAGGCTGGCCCCTCAGAAGGGTTCGACAGCCGCCTCAAGCCACTCAGGCTCCGCGCCCACTACTGATCAGGGGTTCGAAGGCTGGCCCCCCGAAGGGTTCGACAGCCGCCTCAGAACACGCAGAGCGAGGGATGACTCTGGGTACGTCCGATACATGGCCGAGGCTCGGGCTACGCTCCCGAGGTACCCTAAGACATTTCCGAGACCAGCAGGAGCGATTCTGTAATGGAATCCCATCAGAGGGAGGCATCGAGCCCTCGGACCCTATCAAATGGGACCGGGTCCGGCAAATCACCTGCAGGTACTTTTGGAGCGCGCCTCTGGGCCACTAGCCGACCCTTATCGAACGGGGCATGGGCGTCCACTCGGATCACCCGTTAGCAACTCACTGGAGACACCATGTTCGACGCCCTCCGAGGGCAACATGGCGCTTTCCCCCCCTCCTCCTTGCGGAAAGGCGATGAAGGGGCGTATGATAAAAGTCGAGTCAGTCCTTGACTGTCCTCTCACTCTGTGCAGAGGCTCGGGGGCTGCTCTCGCAAACCCGGCTCCGGCCAAACCGTTGACGGCGTCAACATACCAGCCCGAGAACTCGGAACCTGACCATGCACCCGGGCTACGACCAGTTCGCATGAGGGAACAACCAGACCGGCCGAGGCGTCATGAAAAGCGCTAAGACCTCGGAGGAGTCGAACCACTCCTCCGAGGCCTCGGGGGCTACACCCGGCGGGTGCGCTCGCGCGCACCCACCGAAACAGAATGTAACCGAGAAAGGCCGGTCCCCTTGCAAAAAAGTGCGATAAAGCCTCCAAGCAAGTACCAACACTCCCTTCGAGGCTCGGGGGCTACTGTCGGGGACCATAATTAGGGGTACTCCCAAGACTCCTAAACTCGTCGGTAATCACCATCAGCACAAGCTGCAAAGGCCTGATGGGCGCGATTCAGGTCAAGGCTCTGTCCACTCAAGGGACACGATCTCGCTTCGCCCGAGCGCAGCCTCGGGCAGGAACAGTAGACCCAGACGGATTCACGCCTCGCCCGAGGGCCTCCTCAAGCAACGGGCGCACCTCCGACTCGTCCGAGGCCCGGTTCGGGCAGGCTTCGCAGTGAAGCAACCTTGGCCGGATCGCCACGCCAACCGACCATATCGCAGGAGCATTCAATGCAAGGATCACCTGACACCTTATCCTGACGCGTGTTCCTCAGTCGACAGGGCCAAAGTGACCGCAGTCATTTCGCCCCTCCACTGACTGACCTAACAGGAAAACAGCGTCGCCTGCCCTGCTCCGACTGTTGTGCCACCCGCTAGGGTGAGGCTGACAGCAGCCAAGTCCAGCCTCAGGCGCCATTGGAAGCTCCGCCTCGCCCGACCCTAGGGCTCGGCCCCCGCCTCAACCTCGGAAGACGGTCTCCGCCTCGCCCGACCCCAGGGCTCGGACTCAGCCTCGACCTCGGAAGACGGTCTCCGCCTCGCCCGACCCTAGGGCTCGGACTCAGCCTCGACCTCGTAGGAGTCGCCGCCTCGCCCGACCTTGGGCTCGGACCGACCACGCTACAAGGGGATACATCATTACCCTACCCCTAGCTAGCTCAGGCTACGGGGAACAAGACCGGCGTCCCATCTGGCTCGCCCCGGTAAACAGGTAATGATGGTACCCCGCGTGCTCCCATGACAACGGCGGTTCTCAGCCCCCTACGGAAGCAAGGAGACGTCAACAAGGATCCGAGAGCCCCGACAGCTGTGCTTCTACAGGGCTCGAGTGCTCCTCCGACGGCCACGACATCACATGAACAAGGCACCAACACCTCTCCGACAGCCACATCGGCATGTACATAGGGCTCTGGCTCCTCTCTGCTAGACACGTTAGCACATTGCTACACCCCCCCCATTGTACACCTGGGCCTTCTCCTTACATCTATAAAAGGAAGGTCCAGGGTCCTCGTACGAGAAGGTGGCCGCGCGGGAGGACGGGCTGACGGACAGTCTCTCTCTCCCTCGCGAACGCTTGTAACCCTCTACTGCAAGTGCATCCGCCCTGGGCGCAGAATAACACGAGCCGCGGTTTTCCCCCTTGTGTTCCATCTCGCGCCGACCCATCTGGGCTGGGACACGCAGCGACAATTTACTCGTTGGTCCAGGGACCCCCGGGGTCGAAACGCCGACAAATACTCTATTAATTCTATTAAGCCTTGGCCAAGATACCCCATCCCAGGAGCCAGGATATCACAAATATCATCCAATCCACATGGACGCATCCAAAGGTGAAACCCAAACTTCAAACATGAATCCGCCCTGAACCTTGATTCGGATGGAAATCCATCCCTGAAACCGAAACTCGTCGGATTATCTGAAATCTGAGAATATCACAATAAATTAGCAAGGATAACGATACAGAAGATATTGATAGATCAGCAACTCGGTGCCAAATCTTCCGATAATATCTTGTCGCATTTCATTTGCTCGTCAAAAACGCTTGCCCATATATCATGCATTGCACACACGGATGCAAGCGAAGTCGTAGAGGCATGCAGCCACTGTCACTGTAGACGAGATGTGCCCACCGATATGTGCCTCCGCCCTGCCCGGCCTGATCCATCGACGATGACACGATCACATCACACAGACGCGCGTGGGAAGTCACGCAATGCATGCGCGCGCGGGGGGCGTCGATGTTCTACAAACAACGAGCCGTTGCATGCGTGCTTCCAAATCTCCGTTGTATGCTTGGTTTCATCTATACGACGACCATCTTAGCTAGCTAGGGCTTTATTTATCCTGAACAGATCAACATTGTTCTTGACAGACATATATATATATATATATTTTGTGTGCTAGTCAGATACTCAGGTTTCAACGCAATGTTGCTTTCGCTGCATCTTCTCCTAGGTGCAAACAGTTTAGGGCAGCCACACCAGCCCACCACGTATTATTTTATTATTATCATCACAAAAGCGACAGGCAAAGTTTAGGAACACTAATTGTGTGCATCTACGTCCCTATCCTCCTCTTTCCTTTAATAAAAAAATTATTTCAAAATATTTATTTGTTGGCAAATTTAAAAATATCTAAACCTTTATTTATTAGTTGTGTTTCAATGATTAATGATAATACTATATTATTGTGACTAATCTATATTTTGTATAGGAAAATTGCATTAGGTCGCAATAATAAATATTATTTTTATGTCAGTTCTCGATTTTTCAAAAAATGATGTACACAAGTTTGCGATAAAATCTTTATTTTCCCCTTGGATGTACTATGAAGGACATGATCAGGTAGTTATACCTAGGTAAGTCTAGTGGTGATGCACACTTGTGAAATCTAGACTGGAGTAATCCTATGAGAGCTCATGAACGGTTTGACATCAAACCCATCTCGAAAAAGATTTTGAAACAAGCGAGTTGGCGGTGCAACAAAGGCACTAGGTGTGTCTTGTGGGCACTAGATATGCGCCACCGGACATGGATCACCTTTGTTTAGAACATATTTAATATTGACCTAAAGAGTTATGCAGACGAGTGTTTGAGGCCATACACACACCAGACATGTCTCGCGTAGAATAGAACCATATATGGGGCATCTAGAGGGTTGCAAACCAAGTCTAAGAGGTTGAGTTCTCATCAAATGTGTCCAGTGTGGCACCGAAAACAACACTAGACATGATACTTAAAGAGGCCTACAAATTAAACATTTGAGTGGTATACTCACCAAACGTGTCTGGTGAGGCATTGATCAAACCACCGGATACTAGTACAATAACAACTAGTTTCTAAAACTGTTGGACCTACACTAGATGTGTCCCATGTAGAGAGTTGGTGTGCATCGGACATGTCTGATGCACCCCATATATATGGTGAGTGGATTGCCAATGGTTAGTTCCTTGTGTCGGGGCTATTTTGTCCATTTAAGCTCTCTTCCCCGTAAAGGCGGGAGCACCATAAAGTAGTGCAAAAGAGGAGAAGGGTTTGTGTCTCATGTCCCTTAGGAAAGGAGGCTAGTGCCTTTTTATAGACGGACATGGTGCTCCAACAATAGATAAAAATGGACGAATTAATCCGTGAACGAGTTCTATCATTACGTGTCACGCAACATCACGCCTCAGTGCGACATGCGTGCGTGTGGCTCCGCTTTCTCCACTCTCAACTTCTTAACAGATTACGCTATTTAAGTTAATTAAATTTTCTTCCCGATAGCAATGCGGGACTGATGTTTAGATGACACCTTTTTTTTCAAATGAGTCTTGAAATTAATTAGTCTCGATTTATTACAATAAAATGCTACTCCCTCTATGATTAGGTCGTTCATGTATTTAGAAAAGTCAACCATCTGACCTTTGACTAATAATTTAGCCCAAAAAAATATGTGCATGATATATATTTGGATTCGTAGTATTTCTTATATTTATTGATAATGTATTTTGTAAGATAGGAACGATCAAAGCTTTGCTTTAAAGAACGTGCCGAAAAATTTATATGCACTAATCAATGGTATCGAGGGAGTATATTGCAACGACTATGCCGCAAGTGCAAAAGTACTTTATGTGGCTGTATTAAGAAATGTTGATAAACCATACTCGTGTATTCATTTCACATTCATGCGTGATTTGTTTCGATTTCACAGTACTTTTTTTCCACACCTGCCGTTCGCTTCCAGCATCTGCGGGTCAATCCCCACCAACCAGCACATTGCTCAACGGCTCCCTTTCGCACACCCCACGTAGCGTAGACAGCCTACGCAATTATTCCCCGCACCCACGCAAAGGCCCCCCTCCTCCCCGCACATGGGCGCGCTCCCCTCCACGAGAACAGGTGGGGAGGGAGCCCACCGCCGGCAGGGGCGCGGCGCGAGCGGCGACCCCACGCCACACGGGGGCCCGTCCCGTCATCCCGGGCCGCGTGCCCGCGCCACACCGTGACCGCCCGCGTGCAGACTGCAGTGCAGGCTCGTTTCGTTTCCGCCAGGCGCCAGGCGCTAGACAGTGGGGGCACACGCACACCACAGCCACGCGGACGTCGCGCGAGCGGGAGCGCCGAGCCACGAGGGCGCCGTGCGGCTCGTGTTCGTACGCGCGTACGTCCTCGACCGTGGTACCACCCCGTACCAGGCCGGCCGTCCGCTTGGCAGGTTGCAGCGCGCGCCGAACAGAAACGCTGCGCGTGCGGGGATTCTCTCTGGCCGGCCCTCAGATGAGCGCGGGCGTGTCTCCGTCGTCGACCCGGAGAGGACGGATGGCTACACATGCTGCAGCATGTGCTTTAAAGAAACTGCCGGTCCTGTTTAGGTGACGCTGAAACAGTCTCCGTCTGCCAATCGTATGTGCGCGACTGGTTTTGTTTATTCTCTTTCAGAAAGCGCGTGGCTGTTCTATGCAAACGTTCCTGTCTGTCCATTGAAGCTGGAGTACCACAATATTCCATGAAAAAAAGGACTTTCTAGGACTGGTTTCCAAAGGAAACCTACCTCTCCGTTGAGGAGTCCACTTAGAACTGGTTTTTCTCATCTCTTTCCTTCTCTCAATTCGGTCACTTAGATTGTACGAGTGTTCTTTCTCAATTTGAGAGACCGGAGTCTTCATAGGGATCTCCACATGAATTTGAAGTTTCTCGCTAGCCTTTACACAAAGTGAATGGGATTGAGGGTGAGAATGAAACGCAAGAACACAAGTCCGATGTTCATCGGACCAAGTCTAGTGCACCATGGTATTCATCTCTTCAAAATAGTCTCTTTGTGTAAGTGGTTCGACGCACCATTGGACTGGTCTGGTGCACCAACCCGCACAAGCCCAGAATAAAACCTCTCTATGTAACCGGTCTAGTGCACATTGTACTCGGTACAGTGTGCCGCAGAGCAACACACTTAAGTCCTTTTTGGGCTTTTCTTCTTGTCTTCATCTGGTTGTCTTCTTGAGCATTCCTATGACTTAGACAAACATATCTAGATTTTGCCCGACTAGTCTAAGTCATAGTTCTTCATCTTTTTGAATTCTCCAACTTAGATTCTCATTCTAGCTCAAATTTAGTTCAAATGCACCTTTTCCAAAGTCTAAACTTTTCAATCCCTCTAAGGTGCTCAAATACATTTATAGGCATTTTTATAACTTATCCAAACACATGAACTACTCATAGTTCATCTTTTTAAAATTATGCCCTTCATAGCCTTTTTAAGCTACTGGTTGTATTAAATACCTAAATTTCATTCGTATGAACATGCAACCATTCACTTAGCAAACTAGTTAGCCCATAATGTTTGTATGGTTATCAAACACCAAAACCAATATAGAAATGGCTCAAAGTATATTTCCCTTTCAATCTGCACTTGTGTGGCTCCCTACCCACGTTGCTTTGTGCCTCCACGCTCTAGTCCTCGTGCCCACGTCGCCATGCAATTGCCACATGGTTGATGAGCTTCTTCGTGCCTATGTGTCCATTGCTTTGGATCCACAAGCCGTCATGTTTACGCTCCCTCGATGATTCCTAACTTTTGGTAAATCCTAATGCCCGCACTCACATCATTTTTTTCAAATCCAAATCTATCTAACATGCGCCACCTATCTCCATTTAGGGTCACCACCTCTTTGGCTCATCCTATGTCTGTATTTTTCATGCATTTTGTTACACACTTTGTCTTTTTACATATGCATGATATGTTGTGGTATGTGCTATTTTTACTCATATTTTATATCGTGTCATTTGTGTTCGTTTATGGTCTTTTATTTAAAATCTCATCCAAACGAGCTTATTTATTCGTGTACTTGGCCTTAACCTTTCTAACTTATAGTACATAATTATGGACTCCGATTATATAAACTTACAATAATATTTTATGTGTCAACACTAAAAGTTCATGTAAACAAAGTTCCCTTATAACCTCAAATCTATTTTTCACATAGTTGAGGATAGGTTGCCATCAATCATAAAAAAAGGGAGATTGAAACCATCTATACCCTGGTTGAGTTTCGGTGATTAACATAAACATAAGATTATTGTGACTAATGTAAATGTTGCAGAAACAATATGAGTAAGATCACGACAATGAAGATTTGTTGGTCTTATGTGGTTTCTAGGTTGTCACCAACCATCAAAGAGGGGAGATTGAAACCATCTATACCCTGGTTGAGTTTCGGTGATTAACATAAACATAAGATTATTGTGACTAATGTAAATGTTGCAGAAACAATATGAGTAAGATCACGACAATGAAGATTTGTTGGTCTTATGTGGTTTCTAGGTTGTCACCAACCATCAAAGAGGGGAGATTGAAACCATCTATACCCTAGTTGAGTTTCGGTGATTAACATAAACATAAGATTATTGTGACTAATGTAAATGTTGCAGAAACAATATGAGTAAGATCACGATAATGAAGATTTGTTGGTCTTATGTGGTTTCATTTTCCCTATATATTAATGGAAATTAATTATAAATTTTTAAAGGATAAACTAGAAGGTTAAGAATCAACTAGTTCTAGGCACTTAGATTAGTAATAGGACCTTTATTTTTTATTTCAACCGAATGGTCTGTTTGATCCTCTAAAATTCTGGACTAGAAGGTAGCAAGCCCTCCGGGGGCTTTCTCTGTTACCTTTTATCCTTGATTTTTGCCAAAAAAACCCAACTATTTCAAAGTCATTTTCAAACTTTAAAAATATACTAACCATGAGTGTTGCCCCACGAGACAACCACCGTCTCAGGTCCATATTAGCATTTTCATAATTAATTTCACAAAGTTTTTTCAATCTTTTTTTAATTGTGACTCAATCCTAGCAACATATTCATTGTTAGATCACTAAAGTGGTTATAGATATCTGATATGCAAACACATTTTTGGCACTTAATATATGTCCATCTATTTTAAACCCAATTAAACACTTCTGTACATAACTTTTGGCTGATGGAATGAAATATCTTGCAAATACACCTTTGCATTGTGCAGTCTATTTTATTTCCACCATCGGTGATGCTACACAAGCATCCATTCTCCTGCAAGGCCACTCATAATCCTCACAGACCTTTAATGTTTTGGTACCTTATAGATGATCTTATTCGCTTTATATCATATTTTTTATTGGTTATAACTTCATTTTCTTTTCACCATTTCACCTAACATCCCAGTCTTTTTTAATCAAGTCATGTTTCTTAATCTTTACTGTCTAGCCATACGGCTCTATGTCATGTCTCATATGCAATGAATGCAACAAACTCATTAATCATACTACTTGAGCATGGTAATATAAAAGTCACATCACTACTATACTATAGCTCAAAATTTTTTATACCTCTTTACTTGTAAACTAACCACGTGTATGTATCTAAATATACTTTTTATTACTACCTCCGTTCTAGAATATTTATCGTCTGTTAATTTATTTTTAAACTAAAATATAATAAATAAAAAAGAACGAATAGAGTAGTTAGTTAGTTATCTAAACTAAACTAAAGTATCTTAACGTCTAAATTTTTATTCAGATTCTAAATCTAAAGTTACATATTTTTGAACGGAGGTAATACCTCTAAATTATCGTTTACCACAAAAACATTCGCTTCCCAAATTGCCAACTAACGCTGACAAGTCGTACAACTGCTTTCCGCAGAAAATCCCATCCTATGACCAGCACTGCATCGGGAGGCGGAGATCTACTGGGCAGTCGGCGGCACGCGCCTCCCCTGAAGTTACCTGCGTTGTGCCCTCTGCCAACGGGACCCATCGGTACAAGAGCCCACTTGTCATGGTGTCAAACTTTCTGTACCATCACATCGCCGCAAGTCGGTCCTGCACCGCACCTCTCCTCTCGCTCCCGCCACGTCACCGCCGAAATTAATTAATTTCAGTCCTTTTACGACCTCGTTTCCCAAGAGTCCGCTCTCTCGTCTTCCTCCTCCTCCTCCTCCCCCTTCCCGAGCTCCTCTCTCTTGCCGTCCACGCTCGACTGCGCGAGACACTGGTCAACGCCCGGGTGGCAGGCGGCTCTGGTGGTGTGTTGTGTGTGTGGTGGTGGGGTCGGGTGAGTCTAGCTCCGTCGCTTGCGCCGGAAGAACTTGTCGGGAGCTGTCTCTAGCCCTCGGGTTCCATGGGGAGGAACGGTAGCGTGAAGCGCTCGGCGTCTTCGAGCGCTGCGGGTGCTGCTGCGGGGCCGCCGTCCTTCTCTGTGAATCCCGCCGACTACCGGTTGATGGAGGAGGTGGGGTACGGTGCGCACGCCGTCGTGTACCGCGCGATCTTCCTGCCGACCGAGGATGTTGTGGCTGTCAAGTGCCTGGATCTCGATCAGCTCAATAACAACATCGTGAGCTCCTAGCCTCCTACACACCTTCTCCCTCATGTAATACGTTGGGTTTTCCTTGGTGCTCTGCCTGCTGGTGCCACTGCTGTTTGGTCTAGCGAGAGATCCGTTGGTCGGTTGCAGGGGATTTTACTCTTGATTTGATTGCTTGGGAATCGGGGCTGAATTTTGGTCCGTGTAGCACCTTGCTAGATCAATTCGAGCCTTGCTTTTGACATCAAGTAGATGTAACATCGCATTTACTTGGTCTGCTGCTAGTCGTTGCTTAGTCTAAGGCTCAGTTGAAAAGACCAACATAAGCATGTACTCACATTTTAGTTTTTTAGGGCAGTTATTATTTTGCACGGTATATTGTGGGCGTGGGCCATTGAGATGGTGAGTTTATTTCTGGAGACTCTTTTACTTAGTGTGCTTGTCACCTTGGGAGTTTTCAACTGAAAACTGCTAGAGTTCTATGCCAGTTTAGCAGTCCTGTAGATAGACCATAGATAACTTGCAGTTTTTTTAAATAATTGATAATCATTATCTTTTTTTGCAGAGGTGATTCGCCTTTCGTTTTTTTTATCATTCTACTAGATTGTTTCTTTAATTTCTGGTATTTTATATTGTACATGCCATCACTTTCTGCACAGCACATTGGACTCAGGCAAATTTAAGACTATATTTGGACAGTGATTCTATTATATCTTCACCGTGTACATTTTATTGATACGATGAACTGATGATGATAAGCTAGCATGATACCAGGCTAGATTGTTCTACTTGATATCTGGGATCAGTTCTCATTGTTAAGTCTGTGTCTCTAAGTACTGGTTGGATGCTTGTTTAGGCACAGACTTTCTAGTTTTGTTCCATCCAAAGCTTTCATATTTTGGGTTGGTAGCAGATCATATTTGTTCAACTCATCCTAAATGGAATGAGAGTACTGTATATTTGGGGCTCAATTACGTCTAGTAACATAATTTCGAAATCCAAAACTTTTGATTCTTTTACTAATACTGACTGTGCTTTCTTCTCAACACTCCATTCACTGGTGGGCTGGTGCCATTGCTCCTTCGCCAATGGAAGCCAGGCACAGAGGCACTTCATGGTCACATTCACATGCAGATCATGTTCTGGAACTAATGTGTCATAGTTCTCCATGTTATCCACATTTTGTGTCTGTTGCTACTCTTATTCATCTCTAGCACCTTGTGGCAGCTCTTTTTTTTTTATTTTTTTTTTCATTTTTTGAAACTTTCTCTGTGGCAATGTAATTGTAACATAGCTTTGAAGTGGCATCCTCCCTTTACTCTAATCCACTGTAAAGCAGAAACACTATCAACTAGGTTTTGGAGTGCCAAAGTTGTGATTGAAACTTTTCTAAGGCTGAATGAATGACATATCTTCGCTGCTTGGTGTCGATTGATTATTTTTCCTAATGAAAGGCATAAATGAATTTTGTTCTTACCACTGTTACATTATTTGTAGGATGAAATACAAAGGGAGGCTCAAATAATGAGCTTGATAGATCATCCTAATGTAATCAGGGCTTACTGCTCATTTGTTGTAGAGCACAGCCTCTGGGTGATAATGCCATTCATGACAGAGGGTTCTTGTTTACACTTAATGAAGATCTCATACCAAGAAGGTTTTGATGAGCCGGTCATTGGCTCCATTCTAAAGGAAACTCTTAAGGCTCTGGAATACCTTCACCGGCAGGGTCAAATACATCGTGATGTTAAGGTTAGCATTAGTAGAATATTTTTGGGTAGAAACTGTAGTCATTTGATGTATCTATAAGTCATTGTTGTTTATTTTTGCTTGATTCGGCACTGTACAGGCTGGTAATATCCTTATTGATGGTGCTGGGGTAGTGAAGCTTGGAGACTTTGGTGTTTCTGCTTGTATGTTTGATAGAGGTGACAGGCAAAGATCTAGGAATACATTTGTAGGAACACCATGCTGGTAAATCATAAACCAAATTTCTATAAATATTTGTATTACCAGATCATTTTTACATGTTTTTTTTTTGTAAATTTTCTATGTAGGATGGCTCCAGAAGTGCTCCAACCTGGCACTGGATATAATTTCAAGTATGTTGGCTGTGTATATATTTGTAATTTATTTGCACGTAAGACATGCCAGGATTTATCCTATAAACTGAAATAAATGGCCAAAAGATCACCTTGTATTCTCTGTGAATTGGTTTATATATGGCCTTCCTCTTGCATTATATCTAAAACAGATTTTGTGTTAACTTTTTTGATGGCTGTTTGTTTGGCCTTTTGTATGTCAATCGCTAGCCAGTGTGAAATTCACACCCATTCTCATTTTTGCACAGAGCTGACATATGGTCATTTGGAATCACTGCTCTTGAACTAGCACATGGCCATGCTCCATTTTCGAAATACCCCCCTATGAAGGTAATGCTTCGGCCTGCACATTTGGTTCTGATTTTTTTTAATGTTGCGTTAAATAGCTGTTGCAATAAATATTCCAAATAGCCTGCGACATATAGCAAATTGCAGCAAACCTTCAAATCTTAGCAGTTACCTGTTAACCCTATATGACCCAGCATATAATACTGGTGGTAGATGGTCTCATGAGATCATCTAGTGATTCTCTACCTAGCAACCCAGGCAATCCTATATATTAAACTTGTATTTTTGTTGTAGGTTCTTCTCATGACACTCCAGAATGCACCACCTGGTCTTGATTATGAACGTGACAGAAGATTCTCGAAGGTAGTACCTATCCTTTCAGTTGGTTATCAGTGACTAACCATTTATGTGGTTAGCTACAGTAGATCGTGTTCTAGTGTTTACCTATCTAAGGGGGCATTTTCAGTTTTGACCAGTCATTTAAAGAGATGGTTGCAATGTGCTTGGTCAAAGATCAAACAAAGAGACCAACAGCTGAGAAGTTGCTAAAGCATTCATTTTTCAAAAATGCAAAGCCTCCGGAGTTGACTATTAAGAATATCTTATCTGGTTTACCTCCTCTCTGGGACCGTGTAAAGGCTCTCCAGGTATGCTGCCTGCCTTAACGTTATCATGAAATACCCCTCCCTGATCATGTAAAATGTAGCTGAATTTTCGGTGTACCTCCAGCTTAAAGATGCAGCACAATTGGCTTTGAAGAAAATGCCTTCTTCTGAACAGGAGGCTCTCTCCCTGGTTTGTGACATACCCTTCCTCATTTTTATGTTCTGTTTGGTACTGTTTTTGATACAGTATTCCGAGTTTCTTTTCTATTTTTAACTATCATCATTACAGTACTGCACTGGCTAGATTACAGTTACAAGTTGAAAGTTCTTTATTGAGTGTGCATGTTTTTTTTGGTAAACATGATTCATCAGTTCTGCATTATTAACATATCATGTGATGTCAGATCTTGCATGAAGTTAATTGTATACATGACACCTTTCGATTGTCATAGTCTTGGTTGAACATGTATTATGATTGATTGGTAATGTTTTATGAAAAGTTATTAACTGCATGATAGACAACACTAGTCCAACAATTTCAGTACCATATAAGAAAATATTTGCTCATATACTACCTGTCAACGATATACTCCTACTTCCAAATAATTTGTTAACAAGTTGACTGTTACGCGTTGAAAAGGCTAACAACATAAGAATAATACATGTATGTCTTGTCTAAATGGTATGCTTTCACTGTGCTTGGAACATTGGGGTATGAATACCTCACGGAAACCTTCTGAAGTTCTTTTTCTCATGTATTGTTGACTTATCTGGTTCAGTCTCCATACAAATGTGTGATGCTGAGTATTTGCCCCTACATGCTATTCCGTAAATAGTCACGTGTCACATATATTAGTAGATTCCTTTTGTTGTAGAATTTTGGTAAATGCCATGGCTATTTTAATAGCCTTATCATAAACTGCATGGATTCATACAGAGTGAATATCAACGCGGTGTTAGTGCATGGAACTTCGATATCGAGGATCTCAAGGCTCAAGCATCATTGGTAATCTCTCTACACTTGTTCCTTTTTTAATATAGACCTCATTTTTCATCGACCTTCCGTTCATTCAGAATTATCATTAAACTGGCTAAATTTACAGATTCATGATGACGAGCCACCAGAAATAAAAGAAGATGATGACATTCCAAGAAACATTGAGGTTGAAAAGATCGTAGATTATTTTTTCCCTATAGAAGTTATTTGATTATTATCTTTAGAAAGCTTGAACTTTATTTCCAAGAGAAATGATTGCAAAATATTTTGCAGAGTTGGCATGTGCTCATCTTTGCTGTAGAACTCTGAGTTTGTTAATGTTGATTACTTACCTTGTTTCAAAGTTGTAATTTTGTTAGGTTGAAGCAAAATGCAATTGAATATCTGTATATAACTGTCACTTTTTGGTCCTTCAACAGGATTTATCTTCACGGAACCATTTGGCAAAGTCATCTGCAAATGAATGCAACTCCAGGTAAAGTCAATATATTTTAGCTTCTTCTAGTGATTGATAATTTAATAGAACTTCTTTAACTCTAGAAGTTTAGCTTTTTCCTTGTGGTTTTAAGTAGGATGATATCGATATGAGATGATCAGTATTCATGACAGTTGTTATTGCATTGTTTTAAATTACAGTGTTTGTGGTGAAATGCATTTTTTTGGTTATATTTCAGCCAGCGAGCTTTTGCCACCACTTTAAATTCGGATGGAAACAGCCCCACCATGAACGAAGCTTTTGATTTTGATATTAGCGATGCTGACACTACAAGAAGGGCTGATGGATATGAAAGCAACACAAGGCAGAATGATTCGTTGCCCTCTACATCAAAGAGAGATCCAGAGTCGAATCATTGGGCAAGTGATGGCCAGAGACAACTGACTTCTGGTGGGAACAATAGCTCAACATCTGAAAGGGGCTATGGTTTTGAGAGGTGCACTATCTATTCAAGTTCTTTGTTTTTATAAGAGCGTTTAAGGTTTCTATTTTTATTCTGCAATGCATGATCTGCAGTGACTGAATGGAGTGACTTTAAAAGGAAAATGCTTCATGAGTTTATTTATTTCTGATTTGTCATTATTGTTCTATTATAATTTTTGTTGTTTTAGGTATATTCTAGTATACTTTGCAATTTCAACCTATAGTTTTATGAATGTGCATCAGATAAAGTGGAGAACCCAGTTAATTTGTTTACATTCTCACTAATTATTGCTCCCAGAATTTACTGAATTAACTGTTCATCTTGGTGTAGCAGTTCCTTTTTTATTAAATCTTGCTATGGTAGTACAAGTGCCTATTTGTCGATAAGGCATATGCTTCTTAATGTATATAATGATATTACTGCATTTTTATTTCCAAAGGCAAAAACTTTGGGCATGGTTAATGGATTGTCAATATTTAGTTATGCTGAGTGCTTATTACTGTTCGGGGTATGACAGGGATGCATCTGTGCAAATGATATCTGACAAACAAAGAAGTGAGATGAGAAAAACAGCAAGCCTTAGTGGTCCACTTTCACTGCCAACTCGTGCTTCTGCAAATAGTCTGTCAGCTCCTATTCGATCTTCAGGAGGTACGAGTGCACCTAATTATCACTGCAAATGTTCATTGGTTTAACTACTAGTGTACATATAAAATATGCACAGGCAGTCTTGCACTGCTGTAGATTTTCTATAAGGAAAAAAGTCTGAATTACTCCCCTCGCCTATAGACAATGTTCACATAACCCCCTAAAATATATTTTTAGTTCATTTTACCCTTCCACTCCTTTGAGTTAGAGTTGGAGAGTGAAACCCTGACCCTAACTTAGGGTTGGGAGTTGTATTAATACTCAGGTTGTTGGGCCTGGCCCATTACATAGGGGTATGACTGTAATTACAAGGGGGCTAACACCAAAACTCTAAACGGGTACTCTAACACCCCTCCATAGTCTCAACTCTATCCTATACAGATGTTGAGACTGTATCAAAATCGGCGAATACACTCGACGATAGCCGCTTGGTGAAGATGTCGGCGAACTGCAACGTGGTGGGGACACTGAGAACTCGAACGTCACCAGCAGCGACACGCTCGCGGACGAAGTGCAGGTCGATCTCCACGTGCTTCGTGCGCTGATGCTGCACAGGATTGATAGAGAGGTAGACCGCGCTGACGTTGTAGCAGTAGACAAGGGTGGCACGCTGGAGGGGGCTGTGGAGCTCTTGGAGAAGCTGGTGCATCCAGGAGGCCTCTACGATATCGTTGGCCACAGTGTGGTACTCGACCTGTGCGCTAGAGCGGGAGACGACGGGACCATGTCAACACTCAGGTGAAGCTCTCTGGGGATGATAGCCCCCCGGTCGCCAACGCGACGTCCTACCTCATGGTCCGCTCATGGCAACGCGACCATTGTTAACGCATGGCAACATGGTACTCGACATGGCGATAGAGCGGGAGACGACGGGACCATTGTTAACACTCAGGTGAAGACATGGTCCTCGGCATGTGCGCTAGAGCTTCTAGTGATGGGGGGCCAGGGTTTGGGGACATCGCGTTGCCATGAGGTAGGACGTCGTGTTGTTAACGCACAGGCTGAGACGTGGTACTCGGCATGGCCCGCTCATGGCGGTGATAGACGAGGGAGGGGTCGGCGAAGCGAGTTGCGCTCGTCGACGGGGCCGGGTAGCGGGGGCCAAGGTAGTGGCTCACCCGCGGCGGTGGTAGACGCGGACGGGGTCGGCAAAGCGAGCCGCGCTCGTCAACGGGGTCGCGCATGGCGCGAGAGGGGTCGACGTGGCCGCACATGGCGTGGGAAGAGGCGCGAGCAGAGGTGTCGAGGCTGCACGTAGCGCGGGCAATGGCGCAAGGCAGGGCGTCAGGGGGTGGAGGGGGAACCGGATCAGACTTGAGGAGAGAGTCGAAATCGATGTGTGCGGAGGAGCCAACAAGGGGAACACATCTTGGTCAAAAACGTGACGAGAGATGAGGATGCGGTGGGAGATGAGGTCAAGACATCGATACCCCTTGTGGTCAGGGTAGTAGCCAAGGAAGACACAGCAAGTGGAACCGGGAGATAGCTTATGGGGAGCGACGGCGGAAGTGTTGGGATAGCAAGCGCAGCCGAACACACGGAGGTGGTCGTAGGAGGGGGTTGTGCCATACTGGGCAAAGTGGGGAGTGGGTTGGCTCACCACCTTCGAGGCGAGGCGGTTGAGGAGATGGGTGGCGGTGTTCAGGGCCTCTGCTAGTAGCTGGCAGGGAGAGACGCCTGAAAGAGAAGACAACGAATCATGTTGGGGGTTGTGCGAATGATGCATTCGGCTCGACTGTTCTTGGGGAGGTGTAGTGACACGAGAGACACAACTAGACGTCGTGGGTGAGGAGGGAGTGAGAGGCGTTGTTGTCGAACTCGCGGCCATTATCACACTGGAGGGCATGGACTAGGCGACGAAACTGGGTGGAGACCCAGGCGAAGAAATGTGTGGGGGTGGAAAAGGTGTCAAACCTCAACCGGAGTGGGGAAGTCCAAACAAAGTGAGAGAAGTCATCCAAAATGACTAGGTAGTATTTGTAACCAGACATGATGAGGAGGACAGGAGAAGTCCAAAGATCACAGTGGACAAGATCAAAGGCCTACACAACCTTAGACGTGGAAGTGGACAAAGGAAGACGAGAGTGATGGCCAAGCTGACAAGCATGACAGAGGCGCTCAGAGGACCCGGTTACAGGAGATAACTAAGCGACTGGAGAGCTGGGACATCACGTCAGGTCTTGGGTGCTCGAGACGACGATGCCAAACGACGGAGGTGGTAGTAGTAGCAAGGGCATGGAGGGAGGTTACGCTGGTGGGGAAAGGAGATGGCAAGTGAATAGAGTAGAGGGGGCCGGAGCTGTCACAACGAGCGAGCTCAACACGACAGGTAAGGTGGAGAATGGTGAGTCCCTAGGGATCGAACTCTATAGAGCAGTGGTTGTCACTAGTGAAGCGACGGACCGAGAGAAGGGGATGAGTCAACTAGGGAGCAACAAGAACGCCGTAAGGTAAAAGGGTCCCAGAAGAACCGATGCACCTACTAAGGTGACCGTGAGGGTGGAACCGTTCCCCACCACGATAGAGGGAGGATGTGATGGGTGTGAAGGTTGGTAGTGGGATAACAAGCTAGTGGTAGGAGTGGTGTGGAAGGAGGCTCCGAAGTTGACCACCCAATCGGTGGGAGACTGAGAGGGGGGGTGAAGGCACGTGGTGCGAGGAAAGAGTCAGGGGAGGTCCTCCAACAAAGCCACTAGTAGGGGAGGGAGACGACAAGTTCTCGATCGCCAGGGAGGCAATCACAGCACGGGGGAAGACAAGCGGTCCAGGCACATGACGCCGCCTGAGGGTGGAGCTCAACACCATCACGAAGAACAAGGTTCATGGTGATAGTCGCCTAGAGGGGGGGGTGAATAGGGCGAAACTGAAATTTACAAATATAAACACAACTACAAGCCGGGTTAGCGTTAGAAATATAAACGAGTCCGCGAGAGAGGGCGCAAAACAAATCGCAAGCAAATAATGAAGTGAGACACACGGATTTGTTTTACCGAGGTTCGGTTCTTGCAAACCTACTCCCCGTTGAGGAGGCCACAAAGGCCGGGTCTCTTTCAACCCTTCCCTCTCTCAAACGGTCCCTCGGACCGAGTGAGCTTTTCTTCTCAAATCACTTGGGAATCAAACTTCCCGCAAGGGCCACCACACAATTGGTGCCTCTTGCCTCAATTACAATGTGAGTGTTTGATCACAAGAAAGAATCAAGAAAGAGAGAAAGCAATCCAAGCGCAAGAGCTCAAATGAACACGGCAAATCTCTCTCGCTAATCACTAAAGCCTTGAGTGGAATTGGAGAGGATTTGATCTCTTTGTATGTGTCTAGAATTGAATGCCTAGCTCTTGTAAGTGATTGAGAAGTGGGAAAACTTGGATGCAATGAATGGTGGGGTGGTTGGGGTATTTATAGCCCCAACCACCAAACTTGACCGTTGGTGGAAGCTGTCTGTTCGATGGCACACCGGACAGTCCGGTGCACACCGGACAGTCCGGTGCGCCCTGCCACGTCATCACTGCCGTTGGATTCTGACCGTTGGAGCTCTGACTTCTGGGCCCCGCTTGATGTCCGGTGGCGCACCGGACATGCACTGTTTACTGTCCGGTGCGCCAGCATGGGCGTGCCTGACCTCTGCGCGCGCTGGCGCGCAATAAATGCGCTGCAGGTAGCCGTTGGCGCCTGAAGTAGCCGTTGCTCCGCAGACGCACCGGACAGTCCGGTGCACACCGGACAGTCCGGTGAATTATAGCGGAGCGGCTGGAGTGAAAACCCGAGGCTGGCGAGTTCCTGAGGACGACCTCCCTTGGAGCACCGGACACTGTCCGGTGTACACCGGACAGTCCGGTGTACACCGGACAGTCCGGTGAATTATAGCCGAGTGCCTCTGGAAATTCCCGAAGGTGGCGAGTTCGCGATGGAGTCCTCTGGTGCACCGGACATGTCCGGTGGTGCACCGGACAGGTCCGGTGGTGCACCGGACAGTCCGGTGCGCCAAACCAGAGGTGCCTTCGGTTGCCCCTTTGCTCCTTTGTTGAATCCAAAACTTGGTCTTTTTATTGGCTGAGTGTGAACCTTTTACACCTGTATAATCTATACACTTGGGCAAACTAGTTAGTCCAAAGATTTGTGTTGGGCAATTCAACCACCAAAATTATATAGGAACTAGGTGTAAGCCTAATTCCCTTTCAATCTCCCCCTTTTTGGTGATTGATGCCAACACAAACCAAAGCAAATATAGAAGTGCATAATTGAGCTAGTTTGCATAATGTAAGTGAAAAGGTTGCTTGGAATTGAGCCAATATATAAATACTTACAAGATATGCATGGATTGTTTCTTTCATTTTTAACATTTTGGACAACTTTTGCACCACAAGTTTTGTTTTTGCAAATTCTTTTGTAAATCTATTTCAAAGATCTTTTGCAAATAGTCAAAGGTAAATGAATAAGAGTTTGCAAAGCATTTTCAAGATTTGAAATTTTCTCCCCCTGTTTCAAATGCTTTTTCTTTGACTTAACAAAACTCCCCCTAAATTTAGATCCACCTCTTAGTGTTCAAGAGGGTTTTGATATATCATTTTTGAAATACTACTTTCTCCCCCTTCTTGAACATAAAAGAATACCAATTGAAAATACTCTTTTGAAAAACTAAGTTTTTGAAATTGGTGGTGGTGCGGTCCTTTTGCTTTGGGCTCATACTTTCTCCCCCTTTGGCATGAATCGCCAAAAACGGAATCATTAGAGCCCATTAAGTACTATCTTCCCCTTTGGTCATAATTAAATGAGTTAAGATTATACCAAAGACGAAGTCCGGTCCTTTTGCTTTGGGCCCGTACTTTCTCCCCCCAAAGACAAGGTCCTTTTCTTGGAGCGATGGCGAAGGATGAGTTACGAAGTGGAAGCCTTTGTCTTCGCCGAAGACTCCAATTTCCTTTCAATACACCTATGACTTGGTTTGAAATACACTTGAAAAACATATTAGTCATAGCATATGAAAGAGATATGATCAAGGTATATAAATGAGCTATGTGTGCAAGTTAGCAAAAGAAATTTCTAGAATCAAGAATATTGAGCTCATGCCTAAGTTTGGTAAAAGATTGTTCATCAAGTGGCTTGGTAAAGATATCGGCTAATTGATCTTTAGTATTAATGTAAGAAATCTCGATATCTCCCTTTTGTTGGTGATCCCTAAGAAAATGATACCGAATGGCTATGTGCTTAGTGCGGCTATGCTCGACGGGATTGTCGGCCATTTTGATTGCACTCTCATTATCACATAGCAAAGGGACTTTGGTTAATTTGTAACCGTAGTCCCGCAGGGTTTGCCTCATCCAAAGCAATTGCGCGCAACAATGACCTGCGGCAATGTACTCGGCTTCGACGGTGGAAAGAGCGACCGAATTTTGCTTCTTTGAAGCCCATGACACCAAGGATCTTCCCAAGAACTGGCAAGTCCCCGATGTGCTCTTCCTATTAATCTTACACCCCGCCCAATCGGCATCCGAATAACCAATCAAATCAAAAGTGGATCCCCGAGGGTACCAAAGCCCAAACTTAGGTGTATAAGCCAAATATCTCAAGATTCGTTTTACGGCCGTAAGGTGAGATTCCTTAGGGTCGGATTGGAATCTTGCACACATGCAAACGGAAAGCATAATGTCCGGTCGAGATGCACATAAATAAAGCAATGAACCAATCATCGACCGGTATACCTTTTGATCCACGGACTTACCTCCCGTGTCGAGGTCGAGATGCCCATTTGTTCCCATGGGTGTTTTGATGGGCTTGGCATCCTTCATTCCAAACTTGCTTAGGATGTCTTGAGTGTACTTCGTTTGGCTGATGAAGGTGCCCTCTGGGAGTTGCTTCACTTGAAATCCTAAGAAATACTTCAACTCCCCCATCATTGACATCTCGAACTTTTGTGTCATGATCCTACTAAACTCTTCACATGTAGACTCGTTAGTAGACCCAAATATAATATCATCAACATAAATTTGGCATACAAACAAGTCATTTTTCAAGAGTTTTAGTAAAGAGTGTAGGATCGGCCTTTCCGACTTTGAATCCATTTGCAATAAGAAAATCTCTAAGGCATTCATACCATGCTCTTGGGGCTTGCTTGAGCCCATAAAGCGCCTTAGAGAGCTTATAGACATGGTTAGGATACTCACTGTCTTCAAAGCCGGGAGGTTGCTCAACGTAGACCTCTTCCTTGATTGGTCCATTGAGGAAGGCACTTTTCACGTCCATTTGATAAAGCTTAAAGCCATGGTAAGTAGCATAGGCCAATAATATGCGAATTGACTCAAGCCTAGCTACGGGTGCATAGGTTTCACCGAAATCCAAACCTTCGACTTGGGAGTATCCCTTGGCCACAAGTCGTGCTTTGTTCCTTGTCACCACACCATGCTCATCTTGCTTGTTGCGGAAGACCCATTTGGTTCCTACAACATTTTGGTTAGGACGTGGAACTAAATGTCATACCTCGTTTCTCGTGAAGTTGTTGAGCTCCTCTTGCATCGCCATTACCCAATCCGCATCTTGGAGTGCTTCCTCTACCCTGTGTGGCTCAATAGAGGAAACAAAAGAATAATGTTCACAAAAATGTGCAACCCGAGATCGAGTAGTTACCCCCTTATGAATGTCGCCGAGGATGGTGTCGACGGGGTGATCTCGTTGGATTGCTTGGTGGACTCTTGGGTGTGGCGGCCTTGGTTGTTCATCCTCCTTGTCTTCATCATTTGCATCTCCCCCTTGATCGTTGCCGTTATTTTGAGGTGGCTCATCTTCTTGATCTACTTGTTCAACATCTTGAGCCTCGTCCTCATCTTGGGTTGGTGGAGATGCTTGCGTGGAGGAGGACGGTTGATCTTGTGCATGTGGAGGCTCTTTGGATTCCTTAGGACACACATCCCCAATGGACATGTTCCTTAGCACTATGCATGGAGCCTGTTCTTCACCTATCTCATCAAGATCAACTTGCTCTACTTGAGAGCCGTTAGTCTCATCAAACACAACGTCACAAGAAACTTCAACAAGTCCTGAGGACTGGTTAAAGACTCTATATGCCCTTGTGTTTGAGTCATATCCTAGTAAAAAGCCTTCTACAGTTTTAGCTGCAAATTTAGATTTTCTACCTCTCTTAACAAGAATAAAGCATTTGCTACCAAAAACTCTAAAATATGAAACATTGGGCTTTTTACCGGTTAGGAGTTCATAGGATGTCTTCTTGAGGATTCGATGAAGATATAACCGATTGATGGCGTAGCAGGCGGTGTTGACCGCCTCGACCCAAAACCGGTCCGGTGTCTTGTACTCATCAAGCATGGTTCTTGCCATGTCCAATAGAGTTCGATTCTTCCTCTCCACTACACCATTTTGTTGTGGAGTGTAGGGAGAAGAGAACTCATGCTTGATGCCCTCCTCCTCAAGGAAGCCTTCAATTTGAGAGTTCTTGAACTCCGTCCCGTTGTCGCTTCTAATTTTCTTAATCCTTAAGCCGAACTCATTTTGAGCCCGTCTCAAGAATCCCTTTAAGGTCTCTTGGGTTTGAGATTTGTCCTGCAAAAAGAACACCCAAGTGAAGCGAGAAAAATCATCCACAATAACTAGACAGTACTTACTCCCGCCGATGCTTATGTAAGCGATCGGGCCGAATAGATCCATGTGGAGGAGCTCCAGTGGCCTGTCACTTGTCATTATGTTCTTGTGTGGATGGTGAGTGCCAACTTGCTTCCCGGCTTGGCATGCGCTACAAATCCTGTCTTTCTCAAAATGAACATTTGTTAGTCCCAAAATGTGTTCCCCCTTTAGAAGCTTATGAAGATTCTTCATTCCAACATGGGCTAGTCGGCGGTGCCAGAGCCAACCCAAGTTAGTCTTAGCAACTAAGCAAGTGTCGAGTTCAGCTCTATCAAAATCTACCAAGTATAGCTGACCCTCTAACACTCCCTTAAATGCTATTGAATCATCACTTCTTCTAAAGACAGTCACACCTACATCAGTAAATAGACAGTTGTAGCCCATTTGACACAATTGGGATACGGAAAGCAAATTGTAATCTAATGAATCAACAAGAAAAACATTTGAAATGGAATGGTCAGGAGATATAGCAATTTTACCCAAACCTTTGACCAAACCTTGATTTCCATCCCCGAATGTGATCGCTCGTTGGGGATCTTGGTTTTTCTCATATGAGGAGAACATCCTTTTCTCCCCGGTCATATGGTTTGTGCACCCGCTGTCGAGTATCCAACTTGAGCCCCCGGATGCATAAACCTACAAAACAAATTTAGTTCTTGACTTTAGGTACCCAAACTGTTTTGGGTCCTTTGGCATTAGAAACAAGAACTTTGGGTACCCAAACACAAGTCTTTGACCCCTTGTGTTTGCCCCCAACAAACTTGGCAACGACCTTGCCGGATTTGTTAGTCAAAACATAGGATGCATCAAAAGTCTTAAATGAAATGCTATGTTCATTTGATGCATTAGAAATTTTCTTTTTAGGCAACTTAGCATGGGTTGGTTGTCTAGAACTAGATGTTTCACCCTTATACATAAAAGCATAGTTAGGGCCAGAGTGAGACTTCCTAGAATGAATTTTCCTAATTTTGCTCTCAGGATAGCCGGCAGGGTATAAAATGTAACCCTCGTTATCCTGAGGCATGGGAGCCTTGCCCTTAACAAAGTTAGATAAGTTCTTTGGAGAGGCATTAAGTTTGACATTGTCTCCCCTTTGGAAGCCAATGCCATCCTTGATGTCGGGGCGTCTCCCACTATAAAGCATGCTACGAGCAAATTTAAATTTCTCATTCTCTAGGTTGTGCTCGGCAATTTTAGCATCTAGTTTTGCTATATGATCATTTTGTTGTTTAATTAAAGCCATATGATCATGAATAGCATCAATATCAACATTTCTACATCTAGTGCAAATAGTGACATGCTCAATGGTAGATGTAGATGGTTTGCAAGAATTAAGTTCAACAATCTTAGCACGAAGTATATCATTCTTATCTCTAAGATCGGAAATAGTAGCATTGCAAACATCAAAATCTTTAGTCTTAGCAATCAAATTTTCATTTTCTAATCTAAGACTAGCAAGAGAAATGTTCAATTCTTCAATCTTAGCAAGCAAATCATTATTATCATTTCTAGGGTTGGGAATTGAAACATTGCAAACATGAGAATCAACCTTAGCTAACAAATTAGCATTTTCATTTCTAAGGTTGTCTATCATCTCACGACAAGTGCTTAGCTCATTAGATAACTTTTCACATTTCTCAATTTCAAGAGCATAAGCCTTTTTAACCTTAACATGTTTCTTGTTTTCTTTAATTAGACAATCCTCTTGGGAATCCAAAAGGTCATCCTTTTCATGAATATCACTAACCAATTCATTTAACTTTTCCTTTTGAGCTATGTTAAGGTTGGCAAAAAGGGAACGCAAATTATCCTCCTCATCACTAGTATTATCATCACTAGAAGATTCATATTTAGTGGAGGAGTTGGATTTAACCTTCTTTCGTTTGCCGTCCTTTGCTATGAGGCACTTGTGGCCGACGTTGGGGAAGAGGAGTCCCTTGGTGACGGCGATGTTGGCGGCGTCCTCGTCGTCGGAGGAGTCGCTTGAGCTTTCGTCGGAATCCCACTCCCGACAAATATGGGCATCGCCGCCCTTCTTCTTGTAGTACCTCTTCTTTTCCTTTCTTCTCCCCTTCTTGTCGTCGCCTCGGTCACTGTCACTAGATATGGGACATTTAGCAATAAAATGACCGGGCTTACCACACTTGTAGCAAACCTTCTTGGAGCGGGACTTGTAGTCCTTCCCCTTCCTTTGCTTGAGGATTTGGCGGAAGCTCTTGATGACGAGCGCCATTTCCTCATTATCGAGCTTGGAGGCGTCTATTGGTTGTCGACTTGGTGTAGACTCCTCCTTCTTCTCCTCCGTTGCCTTGAAGGCTACCGGTTGCGCCTCGGATGTGGATGGTTCGTCAAGCTCATTGATTTTCTTGGAGCCTTTGATCATGCATTCAAAGCTCACAAAATTCCCGATAACTTCCTCGGGGGTCATCTTAGTGTATCTAGGATTACCACGAATCAATTGAACTTGAGTGGGGTTAAGGAAAATGAGAGATCTTAGAATAACCTTAACCACCTCGTGGTCGTCCCACTTTATGCTCCCGAGGTTGCGCACTTGGTTCACCAAGGTTTTGAGCCGGTTGTACATGTCTTGTGGCTCTTCCCCTTGGCGAAGACGAAAACGACCGAGCTCCCCCTCGATCGTTTCCCGCTTGGTGATCTTGGTGAGTTCATCACCCTCGTGCGCCGTCTTGAGTAGGTCCCAAATCTCCTTTGCATTCTTCAACCCTTGCACTTTGTTGTATTCCTCCTTGCTTAGAGAGGCAAGGAGTATGGTTGTGGCTTGGGAGTTGAAGTGCTCGATTTGGGCCACCTCATCCTCACCATAGTCCTCATCCCCTACTGACGGTACCTGTGCACCAAACTCAACAACATCCCATATGCTTTTGTGGAGCGAGGTTAGATGAAATCGCATTAAATCGCTCCACCTAGCGTAATCTTCACCATCAAAAGTTGGTGGTTTGCCTAATGGGACGGAAAGCAAAGGTGTATGTTTGGAAATGCGAGGGTAGTGTAGGGGGATCTTACTATACTTCTTGCGCTCTTGGTGCTTAGAAGTGACGGAGGGCGCATCAGAGTCGGAGGTCGATGTTGATGAAGTGTCGGTCTCGTAGTAGACCACTTTCCTCATCCTCTTGTGCTTGTCGCCTTTTCGATGCGGCTTGTGGGAAGAAGATTTTTCCTTCTTCTCTTTGTGGTGAGAAGAAGATTTCTTCTCCTTCCCTTTGATGGAGGAGCTCTTCTTCTTCTCCCTCCTTTTGGTGCGGGACTCTTCCGATGAAGTGCTCCCGTGGCTTGTAGTGGGCTTTTCGCCGGTCTCCATCTCCTTCTTGGCGTGATCTCCCGACATCACTTCGAGCGGTTAGGCTCTAATGAAGCACCGGGCTTTGATACCAATTGATAGTCGCTTAGAGGGGGGGTGAATAGGGCGAAACTGAAATTTACAAATATAAACACAACTACAAGCCGGGTTAGCGTTAGAAATATAAACGAGTCCGCGAGAGAGGGCGCAAAACAAATCGCAAGCAAATAATGAAGTGAGACACACGGATTTGTTTTACCGAGGTTCGGTTCTTGCAAACCTACTCCCCGTTGAGGTGGCCACAAAGGCCGGGTCTCTTTCAACCCTTCCCTCTCTCAAACGGTCCCTCGGACCGAGTGAGCTTTTCTTCTCAAATCACTTGGGAATCAAACTTCCCGCAAGGGCCACCACACAATTGGTGCCTCTTGCCTCAATTACAATGTGAGTGTTTGATCACAAGAAAGAATCAAGAAAGAGAGAAAGCAATCCAAGCGCAAGAGCTCAAATGAACACGACAAATCTCTCTCGCTAATCACTAAAGCCTTGAGTGGAATTGGAGAGGATTTGATCTCTTTGTATGTGTCTAGAATTGAATGCCTAGCTCTTGTAAGTGATTGAGAAGTGGGAAAACTTGGATGCAATGAATGGTGGGGTGGTTGGGGTATTTATAGCCCCAACCACCAAACTTGACCGTTGGTGGAAGCTGTCTGTTCGATGGCACACCGGACAGTCCGGTGCACACCGGACAGTCCGGTGCGCCCTGCCACGTCATCACTGCCGTTGGATTCTTACCGTTGGAGCTCTGACTTCTGGGCCCCGCTTGATGTCCGGTGGCGCACCGGACATGCACTGTTTACTGTCCGGTGCGCCAGCATGGGCGTGCCTGACCTCTGCGCGCGCTGGCGCGCAATAAATGCGCTGCAGGTAGCCGTTGGCGCCTGAAGTAGCCGTTGCTCCGCAGACGCACCGGACAGTCCGGTGCACACCGGACAGTCCGGTGAATTATAGCGGAGCGGCTGGAGTGAAAACCCGAGGCTGGCGAGTTCCTGAGGACGACCTCCCTTGGAGCACCGGACACTGTCCGGTGTACACCGGACAGTCCGGTGAATTATAGCCGAGTGCCTCTGGAAATTCCCGAAGGTGGCGAGTTCGCGATGGAGTCCTCTGGTGCACCGGACATGTCCGGTGGTGCACCGGACACTGTCCGGTGGCACACCGGACAGTCCGGTGCGCCAAACCAGAGGTGCCTTCGGTTGCCCCTTTGCTCCTTTGTTGAATCCAAAACTTGGTCTTTTTATTGGCTGAGTGTGAACCTTTTACACCTGTATAATCTATACACTTGGGCAAACTAGTTAGTCCAAAGATTTGTGTTGGGCAATTCAACCACCAAAATTATATAGGAACTAGGTGTAAGCCTAATTCCCTTTCACATGGTCTGATCGAAGGCCACGAAGGTGCCATGGACAAGGTGGCCGTCGTGGAGGAGAATGCACACAATGATCATAACAGAACCAGGCGAAGCCATGGAGGAGATGGCGTCGGCGGCCAGGGCAAAGGAAGGGCCGGGGAAGCTGGGAGCCACGGGAAAAGCGGGTGAGGCAAGGCCGACCAATGATAGGTCGGTCGGTGGCGGGCCGCGTAGGAGGGTGGCCAGCGTCGGATCTGCAATAGGGAACGACCTGTGGCGGTGGGCTGCGTAGTGTAAGTAGAGGGACTCTAACTCTCATCAAGAGGATGACACTATGAGTTGGGGCAATTTTCTGTTTATTTCCTCAAACACTACACAATGCCATACCCATCTAAGGGTTGGAGACCCATATTTATAGCCCTAGATGCTGCACTACCACACCTTCTCACACACACTACACAACAGGATTGTCCTCTAGATGCTAAAGAGACTACAGAGGACAGTCAAAAGCGACTGTTGTCCTCTAGATGCTCAAGACTTATTCCATCACGTAGGAGGAGGGCGGCCGACGACGGGACAGTGCCAGGGGCTGCCTGCGGTGGAGATCTGCGCAAGGGGGAGGGCAGCCGGCGGCGGGCCATGCAGGGATGGAGCGGCCGACGGTGGGCCGTGCAGGGTAGAGTGGCCGGTGGCATTACAACGCCAGGGGGTGGTTGACGTGGACAGAGAAGCCGATGGCTCTGGGAGGGAGAAGAGAGGAACTAGCTCTAGTACCAAGTTGGATAGTGAAACCCTAACGCAAGGTTGGGAGTTGTATTAATATTCAGGTTGTTGACCTGGCCCATTACATAAGGGTATGACTGTAATTACAAGGGGATAACCCCAAAACCCTAAACGGGTACTCTAACCGTTAGTTCAATTTACCCCTTAACAAAATTTGTCTTTTTCATTTTTTATCTACAAACTGAGTTTTCAGTTTAGATTTTAATGGTTAATAGCTAATACCGTAATTTAGCCTATTTTGATTTTTTATAATTATTTTGATATGTTAGAGATTAGATAAGTTAATGACTTTAATGATATAAAATTAAATATGAAATAATGATGAAAATTCTTAAATTATTTTTCTAACATAAGTTATGATGTCCTTATTCCTCAACCACCTCAAAATATAAATTTAAAATTCAACTTGTATATGAAGAAACAAAAAAGATAAATCTTCTCCTAATAAGATTTATCTTTTTGTTTCTCCATGTACAAGTTTAATTTCAAGTTCATATTTTTTTGACCTGATTAAGGAGCATAACTTATGGTAGAAAAAATAGGTTAAAGTTTTTTGTCATTATTTTATATTTAGTTTTGTATCATTAAAGTAATTATATTATCTGATCCCTAATTTATCAAAATAATTATAAAAATTATAATATACATTTTTAGGCTAATATATGATATTATGTACTACATCCGTTCTCGAATATTTGTCGCTCGCTAGTTAATTTTTGTACTAAAACGCGACAAATAAAAAAGAACCGAGGGAGTACTAACCAACAAAATTTGAACTGAAAGCTCGGTTTGTATATAAAAAAGTAAAAAAGATAAAAAATGTAAGGTGTAAATTGAAATAAAAGGAGTGGAGGAATAAAATAAACTAAAAATACTTTAGAGGGTTATGTGAACATAGTTCATAGGTGAGGAGAGTAATTTAGACTTTTTCCTTCTATAATTATGTTTTGTCAGTCCATTAGAGCGATACGACGCAACTCTAGGCCCATGTTAAGAGTGTAGTTCTCTCTTTATATATGAGGACATATTTTTTTTCTTTTTTAATTAATAAGCAGGAATTAGATTTAGAGTTCCTAGCTCTGTGCCCATGTGGTCACCTGCTTTGGTACTAAATTATGCCGTTGGCAATATATCTGCTGTTTGTATTTGTTGTGCCATTTGGACATTAACCTTCTTTTGCTCATTCTAGGTTATGTAGATTCATCAGGCGATAAGTCCAAACGAAGTGTAGTAGAGATTAAAGGTCGCTTCTCAGTGACATCTGAGAATGTCGATCTTGCAAAGGTAATTGAAGTGGGTGGATATACAATTGAACTTAACATTACTCTTTACTTAAATCGAGTATAAAATTTTGAAGAGTCAATCTTTACTTTGCAGGTTCAGGAAGGTCCACTTAGTAGTCTCTCCCGGAAATCACCAGAGGTGAGGTTGCTTCCATTTAGATCATGGTTACCATTCACAAGGTTACAGTCATGACTTCGTGGTTAACTATTGGTTTTATCAGGGTTCACTGTTAAGAAAATCTGCCAGCACTGGTGATTATTTTGTTAATCCTAAGCTGATGGTATACCTTTTCTTTCCCATGATTATGTTTTGCTCTAATTTCCCCAGAATTGCAGTAAAATAATTTCATTTTTTGTGGTGAAAAGAAGATTGCATACTTCCATTGCAGCACTTGGAGTTTTTGAGATTGGAAATGAGCCCTAAAAATATCTATATTGAAGGCATTAATTTTTAGACCTGCTAATTATTACCCTTCTACCACGTTAGATCAATTTGTGAAATGATTATTGCTTAATAGTACCTCGTATTAATTGATGGATACTTGAAGGGCATTTGCTGGTACCCAGACAGACATCTGATGGGAAACTTCCCATGATGTGATCTATTGATTGGTAGATGGTATAGCAGATAGATCTGTGACTCACTCTTCCTTGGAGGCTCTGACTTCTTTGATCTATTTTCTGCTTAATTTCAACTGATACAAGGGTGTCCCTTTTATAGAGACAACTTGACGATCTGCTCAGTGTCCAATAGGCCCAGCCCAGCAAGTCCCATCAACTGCCAATAACACTATACCTGATGTTAGTCGAAATACCTCCTCCATTCATCCTACCTCCGACACTTTGGGCGTGATTGGTTGCCACGATGGCTATATCCAGATTGAGTAGATGCGTTGATTTGAAACGTGTCTGTGTTTGATTGATTGTACGACACGAAACGAGCTCGTACATGCGCATGCAACCCAAACGAGCTCGTACATGCGCATGCAACCCAGGTGGTTTTTCCACCTCCCGCCTGCATGCGTGGGGAAGGCGGGGAGGGAGTTTCGCTGCTGGCCCAGGCTGATGTGCGCTCAGCGCTGTTTCTGTCTGATTGCTTGCCAGTAGGAGTCTAGCTAGGCTATCTGAGCCGAGCCAGGATGAGCAGCATTTGGTTGAGCTCATGCAAGACATATTTGTTTGGTTGTTTGTACAGACTCATGCAGACTGGTGCAGACGCTGTTTGGTTGGCTGGACAGATGAATATGTGATTACACAATTATATATATATAGAGTATGAATGGTCTAGTTTTGTTCACAAAAATCTCAAGGACACAAATATGAAATTAGTTTGACGATGAAATCTTTTAATTAGAAGATATAATGAAAAACAACCTAAAAAGCCTTCTCAATTTGTGTGCCAGTGCATGCAGCCAGCCACATGCGCCTGGCCTGCCCGCGGGCATCTCCTACGGCCCTGGCTCCGGGTCGCTTTTTGCATCTGCTCAGCCTGTATATGTAGGGAAGGGAACCAAACAAAGTGTGCTTTAAATCTGAACGGGTGCAGCTGCATGCCCGGAGAAGCGAATCAATCACGCGGTTTGTTCTATCTCAATAATGTTCTAGCGCCTCACCTTGTTTGCAACCTTTTTTCTGTTCGGAAATTTACATGTGATAGTTGTTGTTCTATCGAATTTGACGCTTTTGCCTTTTATGTTAAGGATCCACGGACAGGACATGTGATTCTTTGCTGCAATAGCAACGACGATCTCTACGCCATACCATCAACCTCATGCTGGAACAGATTGCTCTGTTGTTCACCCTATTTGATGTCCAGGCAGTGGCTGGGAGTAGGGAGGCACATATATCACCATTTTCATGGTTGGGGCGGAGGAAACTCGGAGTAATCAATGGGGACTGGGGAATGTTGAAGTTGAAGGAGGCTGAAAGGCATGGTCAGCTCTGACCATCAAGGGGTCTATCTTTGTTTTGGCGCAGATAGAGAGAGAGGGGGAGATTGAGAGAGATCGAGCACATGCTACTGCAGCAGGTATTGGACCTGACCGAAGAATGGTTGACTGGTGTGGAGCCCTGCAGGAGAAAACGAAGTGGAATAATGTGTCATGCAGATCTTAATATTAAGAGAAAAAAAGATCTCTTAGAAGACCAAATACAAGACGTCATGAAGGCGGCCCATAAATCACAGGCCACCACCAGCGGCCCCACACACAACCCAGAGATCCACCAACAAACACCTAAGAAGCCTAAGGCCTAAGGCCAGTGGCGGAGGAAATAATAATGAGTTATGGCTCAAGAAAGAAAAAAAGAGAGAAAAACATGATGCAACACATAGGACTCGAACCTGAAATCTGTTGGTAGCAAGCAGTATGAATTTACCACTACACCACCACAACAACAACAACAACAACAAAGTCTTTTTGTCCCAAGCACGTTGGGTGGGCTAGAGATGAAACCTCATATGAAAACCTCAGAGCTCAACCCCCAAAGAAAAGAAAAGGGAGACAAAGGCAAAGGAGAACCGAAAAACGACGAAACGGGGAAACACATAAAAAGAGATAAAACCCACAAGAACCAGCAAGATCTAAAGGGGCACAAGAGAAGGTCAAACGATTAAAGAGGAAAAGCGAAACTACAAATCAGGGTTCTGGCACGTGAATTGCACACTTCCACCCCTTCCTATCCACGACGAGCTCTTTATCAATATTCCACTCCTTCAGGTCCCTCTTCACAGCCTCTGTACACGTCAAGGTTGGTCGACCTCTACCTCTCTTCACATTCTTGGGACGCCTAATTATTCCGATATGCACTGGTGCCTCTTCAGGTCTTCGTTGGATATGTCCAAACTATCTCAAACGATGTTGCATAAGCTTCTCCTCAATTGGCGCCACTCCTACTCTCTCTCGTATATCAATCATTCCGGACTCGATCTCTCCTTGTGTGGCCACATATCCAGCGCAACATACGCATCTCTGCCACACTTAGTTGTTGGACATGTCGTCTTTTAGTGGGCCAACATTCTGCTCCATACAACATAGCCGGCCGGATTGCTGTCCTGTACAATTAGCCTTTTAGTTTGTGTGGCACCCGGGGGTCGCATAAGACACCCGCAGCTTGCCGCCACTCCAACCATCCAGCTTTAATTCTATGACTGACATCCTCATCGATGTCTCCCTCCTTCTGAAGCATTGATCCTAAGTAACGAAAAGTGTCTTTCTTGGGTACCACTTGCCCATCAAGACTAACATCGCCATCCTCATACCCATGGCACTGAAATCACACTTCATATACTCTGTTTAGACCTACTAAGCCTAAAACCTTTTGCTTCCAGCGTCTGCCTCCACAATTCCAACTTTGCGAAACACCACTCCTACTCTCCTCAATAAGTACCACATCATCGGCAAAAAGCATACACCATGGTATATCTCCTTGTATGTCTCTTGTGACCTCATATATCACCAAAGCGAAAAGATAAGGGCTCAAAGCCGACCCTTGATGTAGTCCTATGTTAATTGGAAAGTCATCAGTGTCTCCATCACTTGTTCGGACACTTGTCACAACATTAGTGAACATATCTTTATTAAGATTAATGTACTTTGTTGATACTTTGTGTTTTTCCAAGGCCCACCACATTACACTCCTAGGTACTTTGTCATAAGCCTTCTCCAAGTCTATGAAGACCATATGCAGGTCTTTCTTTTGTTCTCTGAATCTCTCCATAAGTTGTCTTAGTAAGAAAATGGCCTCCATAGTTGATCTCCCAGGCATGAAACCAAACTGATTTTGGGTCACGCTTGTCATCTTCCGCATGCGGTGTTCAATGACTCTCCCATAGCTTCATTGTATGGCTCATGACCTTAATTCCACGGTAATTAGTACAACTTTGAACATCTCCTTTGTTCTTGAAGATTGGTACTAACGTACTCCGCCGCCACTCGTCGGGCATTCTGTTTGTCCGAAAGATGGTGTTGAAAAGCTTAGTCAGCCATACTATCGCTATGTCTCCAAGGCATCTCCATACCTCGATAGGGATACCATCAGGGCCCATCGCCTTTCCTACCTTCATCCTTTTTAGCGTCTCCTTAACTTCATATTCTTGTATCCTTCGTACAAAATTCCCGTTGTTGTCATCGAATGGTTCGTCCAATTCTATTGTAGAACTCTCATTCCCTCCATTGAACAATTTGTTGAAGTACTCCTTCCATCTGTTCTTGATCTCTTCATTCTTCACTAATAGTTGGTTTGCTTCATCCTTGATGCATTTGACTTGGTTGACATCCCTTGTCTTCCTTTCACGAATCTTGGCCATCCTATAGATATCCTTTTCTCCCTGCTTTGTGTCCAACAGTTGATAAAGGTCGTCATAGGCTTGACCTCGGGCTCTACTAACCGCTCGCTTTGCATACTTCTTCGCTATCCTGTACTTCTCTACGTTGTCTGCACACTTGTCATGATGTAAGTGTTTGTAGCAATCTTTCTTCTCCTTGATAGCCTTTTGGACATCTTCGTTCCACCACCAAGTGTCTTTAACTTCCCTTCTGTTTCCTTGACTCAACCCAAACTCTTATGAAGCTATCTTTCGGATGCATGTTGTCATCTTCCTCCACATGATGTTTGTGTCTCCCTCTTCTACCCAAGGGCCCACCTCGATAACTCTCTCCTTGAAAGTTTGGGCCACATCCCCTTTAAGCTTCCACCATTTTGTTCTAGTGACCTTGTTATGCTTATGATTTTTAGGTATAACTCTAGCCATAGTTGGCTATAACGGGTGCTCTGCCACTGCCTAAGGCCACATTCTTCTAAGAGCTCTAGCCCCAGCCATACCCCACAAAATAGCATCTTCTCTGATGTTCTATTGAATGATGCTACAGTTTGGAGATGCCCCATAAAAAAATACATGAATTCCTATGTTTCCAAAGATACCATGCCACTAGGATTACCAAGGAATTGAAGCCCTTTTCTGAACTTTTGGTACCTGGTTCTCTGCTATGCTCCACCACTCTTGTAAGACTGAAACATCCATCCCTGGAGTCAAATGCTGCAATCCTACTAAACTTAGCACTTTGAACCAAATGTCTCTAGCAAATACACAGGACAGTAAGATTTGTTGGGCTGTAAGATTGAAACTTATCACCTCCTACCCCAGTTTTTTTTAGATTCACGTCATTTATGTTACAAGCTGACATGCTGTTATAGAATCTATAGTTAACAGTTGTTTCAATTAAACAAATTTCAGTTTTTCACAGTTGTCAGCTCACAACTAGAATCAAAATTTCATGAATCTACAGTTGAACCAAACAGACCCTTAGTTGATAGTTCATTTTGTGAGTTTTTTTTTGTGAAGGGGGGGGGGGGGGTTGTATCCCCTTGTGTACTTCCTCTCTTTTCTTATTAATATAACGTGCAATGCTCTTTCAGGTTCGAGGAAAATAAGAGTCTTCATATTTTCTATGAATTTTGTCGAACTTGATATGACATGGTCAATTTTTACAACAAAAAAATGCTTTTACATTGCAGTGTAATGCTAATCAGCTGAAGGAACTATGCAATAGTTCAGTATCATCTTCAGTATTAATTCCCCACCTTAACAACCTTGTGCAACAGACTATGTTTCAGCAGGTATGGAAGACTCTTTTGATGTCATCTTTCATTTCTGTTTTATATGAATTAAATTATTTGATGAAAATTTATTAATGATTGTCTCTATTTACTTTAGGATCTAATCATGAACCTACTTAGTAACTTGCAACAAAGTGAGAAAGTTGATGGTAAGTGTTTTTCCCTTGTTGAATTTAAAATTGTTTGTTTCCTTGCTGATTTGTTAAAACTCTTTCCTTCAGGAACACAACCAATAATATCTTCTCAAGTCCGAACAATGGAGAATGATAAAGTAGTAAGCATCAACCTAGCTTATGATTTCAAGTGTGGATGAATGAGTTTCTGGTCATCAGTCAGTGATTCCTTCAATATTTTTGTTCATCACTGTTCATTGTCAATTAAAATGCAGGCTGATACAGTTAACTCTGTGAAGGAACGGTCATTACTTGTTAAAATTTCAGAGTTGCAGTCTAGGTATGCCCACTTATGCACAAGTGATGTTACATAGAATTCCACTGGTAATGATCACATGAACGGTTATGGCAACTTTACAACACCATATCACATTTAATTCGTTATGGCACCACTTCTATTTTGTTTTGGCAACCGCAATTGAGTAGCTGATCTTTGGAACATAATTTCACTATTAAATTGAATAACCCATTTGGATCCTTGGAATTGAATTCCATTCTAATAATTATAATTTATACATAGATCAATTAAGGTAATATAGTTTTATACAGAATATATTTGCTACATTTCTATTATAGAGGAGTGAGTCAAAAAACGTGTTATAGCTTACAGAGTGAAACATAGACCAGTGTTACATAAAATCAATTTCCATCCCTAATCCTATGAAATTGAGATATGCTTCATATCTAAACTTTGGAAAGTGGTGGAATGTCAAATTCCAAACCAATAAATCTACTCAATTAAGTAAATTCCAATTCATTTAAAAGGGATCCAGACAACCCCTAACTTCTTTTAGTCCATTTCACGTGGTTTATGTTATTTTGAACATGCATACTGTTTGCAAAGACCACTTGCATTTATCCCTAAAAAATATTTACCTCTTCTTTTTCCTCTGCAGGATGATAATACTGACTGATGAATTAATTGCAGCTAAGCTAAAACATGTTCAGGTTACTACCGTTGTCCATTTTACTGAAATTTGTTATATCATTCGTGGCCAAAAAAAATGGTGAGATGGTGGGATTTGGATTCTGATTTTTGTTTCCCCATAATATTTTCAGTTGCAGCAAGAGCTAAATGCACTGTACTGCCGAGAAGAAATTGTGGATATCAGGGATGAGGATAACGAAGAAACATAATGAGGATCCATGCCGTATGAATTATCCGCCTCTCTCTGAGATGCATAAATTACCTGCCTCTCCCTGAGGTCAATGGAGAACAGGAGAAGGAAAGCGGCGGGGAGAACAAGAGAAGAAAAGTGGAGGTGCCGCAAATATTTGCTGGATCTAGAGAGTAGCTGCGGTTGTGTTTTTTTTCTTTGAAGGTTGTCTTCCCCTTGCTTGCTGTCATCAGTCATCAGTGTGTATAACCGTCTCTTTTTCAGTAGTTCGAGGTTTTTTTTTGGGTGACTACAAGATGAGGCGTGGTCATGCTGCTATTTTTCTGTCATCCCCATCATTGGAAGTAGCTGTGATTATGTAGTACGTAGGCTACCGGGGTGGTTAATCTATGTAGAATTGCAGGTGACTGCATAATAAATTGTATTTTATGTAGCAATAGGATGTATATTAAATATTGGCGCATTCGTTGATATAATATCATATAGGGCTATTTGCAAACATCCAAACAAGGTTGTTTGCATATATCTAATAATAAAGTATGTATCTACTCCATTTGTTGTTGTCACGTTTCAAATGGTTATTTTATAGGTGGAGTGTTACACAAGATGAAAGTGTTATAATGAAAAGTATCTTGTCAACAACAACAACAACAAAGCACTTTTGTCCCAAGCACGTTGGGGTAGGCTAGAGATGAAACCCTATATGAAAACCCCAGAGCTCAACCCCCAAAGAAAAGAAAAGGGAGACAAAGGCAAAGGAGAACCGAAAAACGACGAAACGGGGAAACACATAAGAAGACATAAAACCCACAAGAACCAACAAGATCTAAAGGGGCACAAGAAAAGGTCAAACAATTAAGGAGAAAAAGCGAAACTACAAATTAGGGTTCTGGCACGTGAATTGCATACTTCCACCCCTTCCTATCCACGGCGAGCTCTTTATCAATATTCCACTCCTTCAGGTCCCTCTTCACAGCCTCTGTCCACGTCAAGGTTGGTTGACCTCTACCTCTCTTCACATTCTCGGGACGCCTAATTATTCCGATATGCACTGGTGCCTCTTCAGGTCTTCGTTGGATATGTCCAAACCATCTCAAACGATGTTGCTTAAGCTTCTCCTCAATTGGCGCCACTCCTACTCTCTCGTATATCATCATTCCGGACTCGATCTCTCCTTGTGTGGCCACATATCCAGCGCAACAAACACATCTTTGCCACACTTAGTTGTTAGACATGTCGTCTTTTAGTGGGCCAACATCCTGCTCCATACAACATTTGTTTGGTTCAGCTTTTTTCTGATCAGCTTTCGAGAATCTAGCTGTGGGGAGAATCTAGCTGTGTAGAGAATCTGAGTATCATTAGGATTACGTGCGGAGAAAGATAAAGTTGTCCATGAGGCTCAGGATCTATAAAGTGACAGATTACTACTATTACGACGACTCAACCGATTATATGTTTATGTTGATTTTGAATGGTTTTTACCCAAACGAATTTTATAGAAGCTGGCTGAAAAGTTGAGTGTTTTACAGTCTGCAGCAGCTTTTGGTGGCCAGAAGCTACGAAAAGCCGAAACAAACAGGAGCCGACCGGATTGCTATCCTGTAGAATTTGCCTTTTAGTTTGCGTGGCACCCGGGGGTCGCATAAGACACCCACACCTTGCCGCCACTTCAACCATCCAGCTTTAATTCTATGACTGACATCCTCATTGATGTCTCCCTCCTTCTGAAGCATTGATCCTAAGTAACGAAAAGTGTCTTTCTTGGGTACCACTTGCCCATCAAGACTAACATCGCCATCCTCATACCCCA
Organism: Zea mays; assembly: GCF_902167145.1. Taxonomy (NCBI): domain Eukaryota; kingdom Viridiplantae; phylum Streptophyta; class Magnoliopsida; order Poales; family Poaceae; genus Zea; species Zea mays. The sequence continues at coordinate 22,397,434 of NC_050100.1, read as the reverse complement.
TGGCACTGAAATCACACTTCATATACTCTGTTTTAGACCTACTAAGCCTAAAACCTTTTGCTTCCAGTGTCTGCCTCCACAATTCCAACTTTTGCGAAACACCACTCATACTCTCCTCAATAAGTACCACATCATTGGCAAAAAGCATACACCACAGTATATCTCCTTGTATGTCCCTTGTGACCTCATCTATCACCAAAGCGAAAAGATAAGGGCTCAAAGCCGACCCTTGATGTAGTCCTATGTTAATTGGAAAGTCATCGGTGTCTCCATCACTTGTTCGGACACTTGTCACAACATTAGTGTACATATCTTTAATAAGATTAATGTACTTTGTTGATACTTTGTGTTTTCCAAGGCCCACCACATTACACTCCTAAGTACTTTGTCATAAGCCTTCTCCAAGTCTATGAAGACCATATGCAAGTCTTTCTTTTGTTCTCTGAATCTCTCCATAAGTTGTCTTAGTAAGAAAATGGCCTCCATAGTTGATCTCCCAGGCATGAAACCAAACTGATTTTGGGTCACGCTCATCATCTTCCGCAGGCGGTGTTCAATGACTCTCTCCCATAGCTTCATTGTATGGCTCATGAGCTTAATTCCACGGTAATTAGTACAACTTTGATCTTCTCCTTTGTTCTTGAAGATTGGTACTAACGTACTCCGCCGCCACTCGCCGGGCATTCTGTTTGTCCGAAAGATGGTGTTGAAAAGCTTAGTCAGCCATACTATCGCTATGTCTCCAAGGCATCTTCATACCTCGATAGGGATACCATCAGGGCCCATCGCCTTTCCTACCTTCATCCTTTTTAGCGCCTCCTTAACTTCATATTCTTGTATCCTTCGTACAAAACCCCTGTTGTTGTCATCGAATGGTTCGTCCAATTCTATTATAGAACTCTCATTCCCTCCATTGAACAATTTGTTGAAGTACTCCTTCCATCTGTTCTTGATCTCTTCATTCTTCACTAATAGTTGGTTTGCTTCATCCTTGATGCATTTGACTTGGTTGACATCCCTTGTCTTCCTTTCACGAATCTTGGCCATCCTATAAATATCCTTTTCTCCCTGCTTTGTGTCCAACCGTTGATAAAGGTCGTCATAGGTTTGACCCCGGGCTCTACTAACCGCTCGCTTTGCAGACTTCTTCACTATCCTGTACTTCTCTATGTTGTCTGCACACTTGTCATGATGTAAGCGTTTGTAGCAATCTTTCTTCTCCTTGATAGCCTTTTGGACATCTTCGTTCCACCACCAAGTGTCTTTAACTTTCCTTCTGTTTCCTTGACTCAACCCAAACTCTTCTGAAGCTATCTTTCGGATGCATGTCACCATCTTCCTCCACATGATGTTTGTGTCTCCCTCTTCTGCCCAAGGGCGCTCCTCGATAACTCTCTCCTTGAAAGTTTAGGCCACATCCCCTTTAAGCTTCCACCACTTTGTTCTAGTGACCTTATTATGCTTATTCCGTTGTAAACGAATCTTAAAACGAAAGTCAGCTACGACAAGCTTATGTTGGGTTACCACACACTCTCCAGGTATAACCTTGCAATCTAAGCAGGCATGCCTATCCTCTTTTCTCAAGAGGACGAAATCAATCTGGCTAGTGTGTTGGACACTACTGAAGGTCACCAGGTGGGATTTCCTCTTCCTAAAGAAAGTGTTTGCTATAAACATGTCATAGGCTAGGGCAAAGTTCAGGATTTCCTCTCCTTCTTGATTCCTAGTCCCAAAGCCGAAGCCTCCATGCACACCCTCGAAACTGGTGCTAGATGTACCCACATGGCCATTGAGATCTCCTCCTATGAAGAGCTTCTCGCCAACTGGCACACTACTAACCATGTCCTCCAGGCCTTCCCACAACTCCCTCTTTGAGTTCTCATTAAGGCCTACTTGAGGAGCATACACGCTGATAACATTGAGAACCAAGTCCCCAACGACCAGTTTGACTAGGATGATTTTATCTCCTAGCCTCTTAACATCTACTACCCCATCTTTAAGGCTCTTGTCGATCAAGACGCCTACTCCATTCTTGTTTGCTGGAGTCCCCGTGTACCACAACTTGAAGCCTATACCTTCCACTTCCTTCGCCTTCTGTCCTTTCCACTTGGTCTCTTGAACGCATAAAATATTTACCCGTCTCCTCACTGTAACGTCGACTATTTCTCGTAACTTACCTATTAAGGAACCTACGTTCCAACTACCTACACGGACCCTAGTTGGCTCGACTAGCTTCCTTACCCTTCGCACCCGCCGAGGAAGATGCAAAGACCCTTGCTCATTTTCCACTACACTCGGACGCCGATGTAGCGCGCCACTAAGGATGTGACGACCCGATCCTTGCTCACTTATCACCGGCTCCAGATCAAGAGACGACGCGTCACTTAAGGGGTGACGGCCCGACCCTTGCTCATTTAACACCATACCCGGGTTCCGATATGGCGCGTCGCTAAGAGGGTTACGCCCCAACGATTTTCTTTGTGGTTTCATCTCCATAAGATTTGGCTGGTTTTTACGTTGGTTTGCCGGACCTAACACAAAAGAATAAATGAATAATTTACAATGAAAAAGTAATTTTGCCATAAAATAATAAAATAATCATGACAAGAATAAAATAATCATTCTCACTTTGTTTCACAATTATTTCCACTTTGTGTGTCAAAAGACATGCGTGAAATTATTTCCAATTTCTGTGTCTAAATTATTTCCACTTGGTTAATTGTCTAAAGCAATTTTGATATCTACTTTAACCTTAATTCTCATTTTTTGCGTTGAAATTATGTAAGGAAATTAGTGATATCTACTTCCCACTTTCTAGGTCAAAATTATTTCCACTTTCTATGTCGGTAGACATGTCCCTCTAGTAATCATGTTAACTGCCTAAGGCAATTACCGATGTCTACTTAGGCAATTACTGATATCTACTTTAATCTTGATGATATTATTTTTTAGTAGGTGTTTATTATTTTTGAATAGGTGTTTATTTAGAGAGGCATTTTGAAGAGGTGACCATTCTAAGAGGCACCTATTTTAGAATACCACCCTTTGATTTTCATTTGAGGTCAATGCAACTGAAATTATGAACTTGAAATTCTTCAAAAAAGGACAAGATAATTTGTTGGGGGTAAGTCTTTGACGAAGGTTCTCAAAATCAACTAACCTTAACCATTTTATGATTTGTTTCGGGAGCAACCAACCCCTCCCTCACTCTCCTCCAACAAAGGAAGCATACATGAATGATTTGGTGTTACACTAAAAATTAGTATATACTAAACCGAGTGTTAAAATTTAAAACCGATTTCACAATGTTAGTCATGATGAAAGCTTTAAAACTAGATCCCACTTGACATATTTATCTCAGGAATTTATCTGGTTCAGTCATTCCATTTTTTAGCTTCGGTCAGTCCTGAGAATTACTAAGATAGAAGTAATTTAGTGAGTCAATCATTCTACAAAAACACAGCTAATACGAGAAAGAAAGTGAATAAACTCAGTCATTTTATAAATGGGGTTTTTAAATTGGTGCTCTTAGTTTTGGTGGTGTGCTCACCTATACCCTTAATCGTGTTTTTTGCTTAGCTGTGCCCCTCTGTTTTATAGCACTGGAAGGGCACAGCTGAGCAAAAAAACATGACTAAGGGTATAGGTGAGCACACCACCAAAACTAAGGACACCAATTTAATTATAAATACTAGGTCATTTCATTTGTTTAGCCTTAGTCATTCATGAGAACAACTGAGATAACAGTCATTTTAAAAACAGTCATTACAGGAAAGGAAGTGAACAAACTAAATCATTCTATGAATACTCAATTATTTTATTTTTAAGTTTTAATTATTCATGAGAATAACTGAGATACGAGCCATTTAGTGAGTCAGACATTTGCAAAAAAAAACAGGTGTTATATGAAAGAAAGTGAACAAACTCATTTATTCTAAGAATACTCAGCCATTCTATATTTGTTGTGTAAGCCTTTTATGAAAATAACTGAGACAAGATCTATTTAGTCAGTCATTCTAGAAAAAAGGTATTACACAAAAGGAAGTTGAACAAACTCATTCATTCTATAACTACTTAATCATTCTATATTTTAGTCATAGTCATTCATGATAATTACTAAGGTAGAATCACTTAGTGAGTCAGACAGTCTTTAAAAAACAAGCATTACAAAAAAGTATGTGAACAAACTCAGTCATTCCATCTTTTAGCCTTAGTCATTTATACGAATTACTGAGATATAAAATATATCTCTTTATTATTTAACACAAAAGGACATTAGCTTCATTATTATAAAATATCTTGCTTGGAACTTCTCCAGCTTATTGCTCCTCCATTGACGCAGAACACAAATCCGAATTGCGATTGATTATCATCTATATTAGTTTGGAAGCTACCAATGGTGTAACCATTTATAATGAGCTATTCCTCACCTCCATAAACCAGAAACATATCCTTAGTTTTCCATAAGTACTTTAGTATATTCTTTATAGGCACCCAGACCCAGTGAGCCTCACAAAGGGTTAAAATGGTATCTACTCATAATGCTTATATTAGAGCATAAGCAACATCTGAACATGTACATAACATGGCATACATGATGGACCAAAATGTGGGGCATACAAATATTTGAGAGCACCTAGAGGGGGGTGAAAAGGTGATCCTGTAAAATTCAACACTAATAGCCACAAAACTTAGTTATTAAAGTTAGAACGGCTAAGCAGCTTGAAATGAGCTCTTGTGAACACAGACAATCAAAGAGAAAGCACACAAGAGAAACGTGATTTTTATCCCGTGGTTCGGCCAAGTAATACTTGCCTACCTCCACGTTGTGGCGTCCCAATGGACGAGGGTTGCACTCAACCCCTTTCAAGTGATCCGATGATCAACTTGAATACCACGGTTTTTCCTTTCTTAGTCTTTCTCCCGTTTGCGAGGAATCTCCACAACTTGGAGCCTCTCGCCCTTGCAATGATGATCACAAAAGAAGCACAGAAGTAAGGGAGGGGATAGCAACACACACAAGACTCAAATCACAGCACAATCACGTACACAACTCACAACTTGAGCTCAAAACACAACCCACGGAGTTTACAACTCAAATGGACCTCAAGTCACTATCGCAAAGAATCAAATGCGCGAAGTTGGAGTCTTAGAATGTTTTTAGTAAGCTTGGGTGATTCCTCCATGCGCCTAGGGGTCCCTTTTATAGCCCTAAGGCAGCTAGGAGCCGTTGAAGGCCAACAAGGAAGGCTATCCTTGCCTTCTGTCGGGTGGCGCACCGGACAGTCCGGTGCGCCACCGGACAGTCACTGTAGACGGTCCGGTGCCGATCTCCTTCCTATTCTGGCGCAGACGACCGTTGCTTCTCCGGGCTAGATGGCGCACCGGACATTGTCCAGTGCACACCGGACAGTCCGGTGCCCCCTGCCGACCGTTGGCGCGGGCCACGCGTCGCCCGTTGCGCTGGCGACCGTTGGCTCACCGGACAGTCTGGTGCACCACCGGACAGTCCGATGAATTATAGTCGTACGCCGCCGATTTTTTTCGAGAGTGGCATGTTCACCGGAAGCCAGCCTGGCGCACCGGACACTGTCCGGTGCACCACCGGACAGTTCAGTGTGCCAGATCGAACTGAGGTTTGGCTGCACCGAGCCAAGTCTTCTTGGTTCTTTTCTTCTTTTCTTCTCACTGTTTCTAGCACTTATATAAAACATATTAGTACTTAAAAACTATGTACTAAGTCTAGAAACATACCTTCTCTTGGATTTGCACTTCTCACTTCATTTAGCACATAAGAACTTATTCAAATGTGTTGGGCACTTAATCACCAAAACATAATAGAAATTGCCCAAGGGCACATTTCCCTTTCAATCTCCCCCTTTTTGGTGATTTATGCCAACACATCCAAAAGCAACTGAAAGATGTGCAACATCACTGCAATTGAGAACAAAATTGTATTTGCACAAATTTTGACATATTTGGATCATTCTTTGTCACCACTTGGTTTGTTTTTGCAAATCAAATTCATTTTCCTATCTCTAAGTTAAACACACTTGTTTAGGCACAAAGAGAGATATTCCAAGAGTGAAATTGATCAAGATCCAAAAACTCTCCATTTTTCCCATAATCATAAATTCTCCCCACAAGAGATCAAATTTTGCAATAAGAGTATTTTGGACAAATCAAAAGTTCTAATTCTACTATTTTCAAAATTCTCAAGTGGTAGCTGATCCATTTGCTTTGGCCTTATTTTCTCCCCCTTTGGCATCAAGCACCAAAACGAGATCATTTTTGGCCCTTTAACCCCATTGCCTCAGCAAAAATGTCAATTAAGAGCAAAAAGGCAATAAGAGCATAAGAATGAACTTGGAGGTGAGTACACTAATACCGGAGTGCAGTGGAAGTCTTTGCATGGTCCAAGTTCACCTTTCCCTTTCAATGCACCTTTGAGACTACATCAATTACACTTAAACACAAAGGTTAGTCTCAAAGGATCAAGTTGTAGCACTTCTCCACCTAAATATGTGCATTATTCACACATGGACTTGTTAGGTCCGGGGATCCCTTGCACAACTTGAGCACCATAAATAAGCAACAAATTGCATAAATGTATAAGTAACATGATCAAAGGCATAAAACACATGTATGATATAGATCAATCTAAGGTACGCGAATCTAAGACATTTAGCTCACTACGCAGCCTACAAAAGGTTTTCTCATCTAATGGCTTGGTAAAGATATCGGCTAACTGGTTCTCGGTGCTAATATGGAACACCTCGATATCTCCCTTTTGCTGGTGGTTTCTCAGAAAGTGACGCTGGATGTCTATGTGCTTAGTGCGGCTGTGTTCAACAGGATTATCCACCATACGGATTGCACTCTCATTGTCACATAGGAGTGGGACTTTGCTCAGATTGTAGCCAAAGTCCCGGAGGGTTTGCCTCATCCAAAGTAGTTGCGCGCAACACTGTCCTACGGCAACATACTCGGCCTCAGCGGTGGATAGGTCAATAGAGGTTTGTTTCTTTGAGCTCCAAGACACCAGGGACCTTCCTAGGAATTGACACGTCCCTGATGTACTCTTCCTATCAACCTTGCATCCAACATAATTGGAGTCTGAATATCCAATCAAGTCAAAGGTAAACCCCTTTGGATACCAGATCCCGAAGCAAGACGTAGAAACTAAATATCTAAGAATCCGCTTAACGGCCACAAGATGACATTCCCTTGGGTCGGATTGATATCTAGCACACATGCATACGCTAAGCATAATATCTGGTCTACTAGCACATAAATAAAGTAATGACCCTATCATAGACCGGTACGCCTTTTGATCAACAGACTTACCTCATTTGTTGAGATCGACATGTCCATCGGTTCCCATAGGTGTCTTTGCGGGCTTGGCGTCCTTCATCCCAAACTGCTTGAGAAGATCTTGAGTGTACTTCGTTTGGGAGATGAAGGTGCCGTCCTTGAGTTGCTTCACTTGGAACCCAAGGAAGTAGTTCAACTCGCCCATCATTGACATCTCAAACTTTTGAGTCCATCACCCTGCTAAACTCCTCACAAGACTTTTGATTAGTAGAACCAAATATTATGTCATCGACATAAATTTGGCACACAAAAAGATCACCATCACAAGTCTTAGTGAAAAGAGTGGAATCGGCTTTCCCAACCTTGAAAGAATTAGCAATTAAGAAATCTCTAAGGCATTCATACCATGCTCTTGGGGCTTGCTTAAGTCCATAGAGCGCCTTAGAGAGTTTAAACACATGGTTGGGGTACCTATCATCCTCAAAGCCAGGGGGTTGTTCCACGTACACCTCCTCCTTGATTGGCCCGTTGAGGAAAGAGCTCTTCACATCCATTTGAAACAACCTGAAAGAGTGGTGAGCGGCATAGGCTAATAAAATTCGAATAGACTCTAGCCTAGCCACAGGAGCAAAAGTCTCCTCGAAATCCAAACCTGTGACTTGGGCATAACCTTTTGCCACAAGTCGAGCCTTATTCCTTGTCACCACCCCGTGCTCGTCTTGTTTGTTGCGGAACACCCACTTGGTTCCCACAACATTTTGCTTTGGACGTGGCACCAGGCTCCAAACTTCATTCCTCTTGAAGTTGTTGAGCTCCTCCTGCATGGCCAACACCCAGTCCGGATCTTGCAAGGCCTCTTCTACCCTAAAAGGCTCAATGGAAGAGACAAACGAGTAATGCTCACAAAAATTAGCTAATCTTGAGCGAGTTGTTACTCCCTTGCTTATGTCACCCAGAATTTGATCGACGGGGTCATTTCTTTGGATCGTCGCTCGAACTTGAGTTGGAGGGGCCAGTGATGCTTCTTCCTCCATAACTTGTTCTTCTTGGGCTCCCCCTTGATCACGTGCCTCTTCTTGAGGAACCTGTTCATCATCTTGAGTTGGGGGATGCACCATTGTTGAGGAAGAAGGTTAATCTTGCTCCTGTTGTTCCCATGGTCGCACCTCACCTATCGCCATCGTGCGCATTGCGGTTGTCGGAACATCATCTTCATCTATGTCATCAAGATAAACTTGCTCTCTCGGAGAGCCATTAGTCTCATCAAATACAACGTCGCTAGAGACTTCAACCAAACCCAATGATTTGTTGAAGACCCTATGCGCCTTTGTATTTGAGTCATACCCTAGTAAAAACCCTTCTATAGCTTTGGGAACAAATTTGGAATGTCTACCTTTCTTCACCAAAATGTAGCATTTGCTCCCAAATACACGAAAGTAAGAGACATTGGGTTTATTACCGGTAAGGAGTTTGTAGGAGGTCTTCTTGAGGAGACGATGCAGATAGAGCCGGTTTATGGCGTGGCAAGCTGTGTTCACAGCTTCCGACCAAAACCGCTCGGGCGTCTTGAACTCTCCAAGCATCGTCCTCGCCATGTCGATAAGTGTCCTGTTGTTCCTCTCTACCACACCGTTTTGTTGTGGTGTGTAGGGAGCGGAGAACTCATGCTTGACACCTTCCTCCTCAAGATACTCCTCAACTTGTAAGTTCTTGAACTTGGACCCGTTGTCGCTCCTTATCTTTTTTACCTTGAGCTCAAATTCATTTTGATCCCTCTTAAGAAAGCGCTTTAGGGTCCCTTGGGTTTCTGATTTATCCTGCAAAAAGAACACCCAAGTGAAGCGGGAAAAGTCATCTACAATTACAAGACCATACTTACTTCCCCCGATGCTAAGGTAGGCGACGGGTCCGAAGAGGTCCATGTGAAGAAGCTTCAGTGGTCTTGATGTTGTCATCACATTCTTGTTGTGATGAGTGCTTCCCACCTGTTTCCCTGCCTGACAAGCTGCACAAGGTCTGTCTTTCTCGAAGCAGACATTGGTTAGTCCTAACACATGTTCTCCCTTTAGAAGTTTATGAAGGTTCTTCATCCCAACATGTGCTAGACGGTGATGCCACAACCAGCCTATGCTAGTCTTAGCTATTAAGCATACATCTAGATCGGCCTCCTCTTTCGAAAAATCAACTAAGTAGAGTTTACCGTCTAATACACCCTTAAACGCTAATGAACCATCACTCCTTCTAAAGACATAAACATCTATATTTGTAAATAGACAATTATAACCCAAGTTACATAATTGACTTACAGACAATAAGTTGTACCCGAGCGATTCAACTAAGAACACATTTGAGATAGAATGCTCGAATGTAATGGTTATCTTCCCCAATCCTTTAACCTTGCCTTGGTTTCCATCTCCAAAGATGATCGAATCCTGGGAATCCTTGTTCTTGACGTAGGAGGTGAACATCTTCTTCTCCCCCGTCATGTGGTTTGTGCATCCGCTGTCGATAATCCAGCTTGAGCTCCCGAATGCATAAACCTGCAAGGTTATTTACACTTGGGTTTTAGGTACCCAACTCTTGTTGGGTCCTACAAGGTTAGTCATAATAGCCTTTGGAACCCAAATACAAGTCTTATCTCCCTTGCATTTGGATCCCAACTTCCTAGCAACTACTTTTTCATTCTTACAAAAAATTGCAAAAGAAGTATTGCAAGCATGGTAAATAGTAGAAGGTTCATTACATACTCTCCTAGGCACATGATGCACAACATGAATTCTCCTAGGCTTACTTCTACCATGCACAAAAGTAGAGCTAGAAGCTAACATAGCATGTGAATTAAACACATCATAACTATTATAATGAGCATTTCTAGAAAATTTTCTATCATAAATGTAAGCATGACATTTTTTAGAACTATTAGCCATAGGGGCCTTCCCTTTATCCTTGTTGGAAATGGGAGCCCTTTGGCTTATTAAGTTCTTGGCTTCCTTTCGAAAGCCAAGTCCATCCTTAATTGAGGGGTGTCTACCAACGGTGTAGGCATCCCTAGCAAATTTTAATTTATCAAAATCAACCTTGCAAGTCTTAAGTTGAGCATTAAGACTTGCCAACTCATCATTTAATTTAGTAATGGACGCAAGATGTTCATCACAAGCATCAATATCAAAATCCTTGCATCTATTGCAAATTACAACATGTTCTACACATGAACTAGATTTATTAGCTACCTCTAGCTTAGCATTTAAATCATCATTTACACTCTTTAAACTAGACACAGTTTCATGGCAAGCAGATAACTCAGAAGATATCATTTCATTCCTTTTAATCTCTAGAGCAAGAGATTTTTGAACACTAATAAACTTATCATGCTCTTCATACAAAATATCCTCTTGCTTTTCTAAAAGTCTATCCTTTTCATTTAAAGCATCAATTAGTTCATTAATCTTTTCTACCTTAGCTCTATCTAAACCTTTGAATAAGCTAGAGTAATCTACTTCATCATCACTAGAATCATCATCGCTAGAAGTAGTGTATTTAGGGGTATCACGAACACTTACCTTGTTTTCCTTGGCCATGAGGCAAGTGTGTCGTTCGTTGGGGAAGAGAGGACTTGTTGAAGGCCGAGGCTGCCAGTCCTTCATCGTCGGAGTCGGATGAAGAGCCGTCCGAATCCAATTTTTTGCCAAGGTGAGCCTCACCTTTCGCCTTCCTATAGATTTTCTTCTTCTCCTTCTTCCCATGTCTTTCTTCCCCCTGGTCATTTTCATTATCAGGACATTGAGCAATAAAATGACCAGTCTTACCGCATTTGAAGCAGGAGCGCTTTCCCCTTGTCTTATTCTTGTTGGGGTACTCCTTGTGTCCTTTTAATGCGGTCTTGAAGCGCTTGATGATAAGCGCCATTTCATCTTCATTGAGGCCAGCGGCCTCCACTTGTGCCACCTTGCTTGGTAGCGTCTCCCTGTTGCTGATTGCTTTGAGGGCAACGGTTTGAGGCTCGTGGACGGTTATTGGACTGTTTAGAGCATCATCCACATATCGAGCCTCCTTCACCATCATGCGCCCGCTCACAAACTTCCCAAGAATCTCCTCGGGCGTCATCTTGGTGTACCTGGGATTCTCATGAATAAGGTTGACAAGATGGGGGTCAATTACCGTAAATGACCTTAGCATTAGTCGGACGACGTCATGGTCCGTCCATCTTGTGCTTCCATAGCTTCTAATTTTGTTGACCAGGGTCTTGAGCCTATTGTATGCTTGTGTTGGCTCCTCTCCCCTGATCATCGCGAACCTTCCCAGCTCGCCTTCCACCAACTCCATCTTGGTGATCATGGTGGCGTCATTTCCCTCGTGTGATAGCTTGAGGGTATCCCAAATTTGCTTGGCGTTGTCCAAGCCACTCATCTTGTTGTATTCATCCCTACACAAAGATGCTAGCAACATGGTGGTAGCTTGTGCATTCTTATGAATTTGCTCATTAATAAACACAGGGTTATCCGTACTGTCGAAATGCATTCCATTTTCAACTATCTCCCAAATACTCAGATGGAGAGAAAATAAGTGACTACACATTTTGTGACTCCAAAAAGAGTAGTCTTCTCCATCAAAGTGTGGAGGTTTACCAAGAGGAATTGAAAGCAAATGAGCATTAGAATTAAACAGAATACGAGAATAATCAAATGAATAATTTTGATTAACCGGTTTCTTTTTAGACGAGTCATCGTCTCAGTCGTCTCTTGGTGAAGAAGAGGAGGCGTCGCTGTCGTAGTAAATGATCTTCTTGATCCGCCTCTTCTTCTTCATGTCCCTCTTCTTATGACTCGATCCTGAGTCAGTGGGCTTGTCGTCCCTTGGCTCGTTGAAGAGGGACTCCTTCTCCTTGTCGTTGACCACCATCCCTTTCTTTAGGATCCATCTCTTCGAGTGATTAGTCCCTTAGATGAAGAGAACGGCTCTGATACCAATTGAGAGCACCTAGAGAGGGGGGGTGAATAGGTGATCCTGTAAAATTCAACACTAATAGCCACAAAACTTAGTTATTAAAGTTAGAATGGCTAAGCAGCTTGAAACGAGCTCTTGTGAGCTGAGAGCACCTAGAGGGGGGGGTGAATAGGTGATCCTGTAAAAACTTGAAACTTAATGCCACAAAACTTGATTAGGAGTTAGCACAATAAAGCCAAGTGGCTAGAGAGGAGTTCTGTCACACCCGGTTTTAGAAGGCAAACCGAATGCGAACCATGTACGTGCCAGGATCAGTTATTCACGTACACAGCAGTTACATAACATGGACATCATCACACAGTGCTCAAAATAGTATTAAAAGGGGAATAATAGTCGATTACATCGTACGTCTGAGACGTCCATATAGTTCTTACAATAAATCAAAGTGCGGAAAAGAAACGTAGATAACTGCGGCCTTCACAGGCAGCCGACTGGGGGTTGCCGCTAACCCACACCTAGAACTCGTCGTAGTCTTGGAACTCCTGGAAGTCTCCTTCCACAGCTTCATCTTCGCCTGAGCAGTGGTTGCAATGCTGACAACCTGGGGGGGGGGGGGGGGGGGGTTGGTGTGTAGAGCAAGGGTGAGTACACATCAACATACTCAGCAAGTATCCTGTTTGGCTGTAGTGGACTAGCTTTATGTGGGGATAAGTCAAGCAGTTGCTTTTAGTTGGTCAGATTATTACTTACTAGTAGAAAGCCAAGTTTTAGCATTAACCCAAGTTATTAACCCAAACGTACTCCTTTCCAAACGGAAAGAGTACCACTTACCAGCATCATAGTCATAACCAAAACCATCAATCTCATTGCCACCTGTACCACAATGTCTCTGATCAAGCACCACTAATCACTGGAGCTCCCTTGGCCGCTCATAACCGTGAGCACGGCTCATATATCAGTTTTTCAAACACTCTGCAGAGGTTGTGCACTTTACCCATAAGCCGTGATTCCCTCTTGCCTCGGGCCGATCAAACCCTTAAACACTACCAAGGTGAATAGGCAGGGTCTCACTACGTAGCCTTTACAAAGATTCCTCGGGGCTGTAGCCGCCCGTTAGGTTTCCTAAATGTACCACACTCCTCCCCAAGGGACAAATCAACCTTGGCAGAGCGAGCCGCATACACCGAGCCCCATTGACGGCACGACGGCGAAGCGAACTACACCCTGGATCCTCCAATTATTCAGCTAAGGGCACCCCATTCTACCCTCATGGTTGCACTGTTTTCCCGGGCGGTCATCCATAGAACAGGTCCTTACGGAGAGGCACTCGAGAAATCGCTCGAGCCCCCTTGAAGACCACAAGCACAACATCATAATAAGAGAGGGGAAAACAGCGTATCATAGATAATCTCATCATGTTCATTGATTAGAGTTGAGCAATAGCATAAAGCTAAACAGTAATAATCCAACCCAAATAGGTAAACAAGGACATGGATAACAAAAACTAGTCAATCCTTAGGTATAAAGGTGTAATGCGGGAGGTGAATTAAGTAATGAATAGGACAGAGATAGGTCAAAGGACACTTGCCTCCACCAACCGATTGCTGCTCAGGGGCTTCTCCTGCGAGTTCCTCGGGCTCTTCGACCGGATCGTTCTCTATGCGATTGCAAGCATTCATACATACATCCATTCAAATTGGGAAGCAAACAGTACATCATACAAGGGAACAAATAAAGTGAATATGCATCAAGTATGACATTCGATATCACATTCATTATGGTTAGAAAGAAACGGGAAAGGGTCTCGCGGGGGGGGGGGTTAAAGCTTATGCACTAATGATTAGTTACAATTGGTTCTAACAAAAGAATTCAGTTATATGCACTAATGGAAACCTAGTCATTTTTAGTTGATCAACATTGAACTGGATAAACAATTGATTATATAAATTAACTAGCGTAATGAAATTCTAAATTAAGTTTCCTATTTCAATAACATGAACAATGATTAACCTGCCTAAAATAAAATATATACCAGTAATGAAAGAAAATAAAATAAAAATAAAAAAAGGGGGGGCGGTTGAACCGGCCAGGGGCGGTTGAACCGGCCTGGGGCAGGGGCGGCTGGGCAGGGCGCGGGCGCGGGGCAGGGGGCGGCCGAGCTGGGCGCGCAGGGGGCGGCCGGGCTGGGCGGCCGAACCGGCGGGGGGGGGGGGGGGGGGCTGGGCGGTTGGGCCGGGGTCGGGGCGGCCGAGGCCGGGCGGCCACAGGGGCGGCCGAGCGGCGGCTAGGTGCGCGGGCAGGGGCGGTTGGGCAGGGCGGCGGCCTGACCGGGGAGAGGGAGGGGAGGGGAGAGGGAAGGGAGAAGAGGGGGGAGGGCTCACCGGGGACGGGGATGGGGCGGCCGAGCGGCGGGGCGGCCGAGCTGCAGGGGGCGGCGGCTAGGGCAGGGGGCGGCGGTTGGGGTGGGGAAGAGAGAATGAGAGGGAGGGAGAGGGATTAGGGGGAATTGGGGGGAAAAAGGGAGGGGCGGCTGGGCCAATGGGCCCAAAGGGGGCGCGCGGGGGGCGGCTGGGCCGGCCGGGGCGGCCCACGGCGTGGGAGAGAGAGAAAAAAAAGGAGAGAGAGAAAGAAAAAGAAAAAGAAAAAGAAAGAAAAAGATTTTTCTCCTTTTCGAAATCCGATCTTCCTAGATGAATGCACTTACATTTTTAAGCAATCGAAAGAATGCATGGTTCGACATGGTGCATCAAACAACATAAAGTAATTTAGGGTTTTCCTTTACACGGGAATTCCAAGCCGAATCCCGCTAACTTTGGAAAAGATCAAGGTTTAGCGAGGGAATGAGAAAAAGAAAAGGGTAACGCCTGAATTTGGTGAAAGAAAAGAAGAAAAAATTCTACCCCCAAATTCAGGGCGTTACAAACCTATCCCCCTTAAAAGAATCTCGCCCTCGAGATTCAGGGTTGGCTAGCAAAGAGCTCAGGGTACTTAGCTATCAGATCATCTTCACGCTCCCAGGTTGCTTCTTCCTCAGAGTGGTGATTCCATCTGACTTTGCACATTCTGATGGTCTTCCTTCGGGTGACTCGGTCTGCAACCTCAAGGATTTGCACTGGCTTCTCAACGTAGGTCAAGTCCTCCTGGATTTCAAGACCTTCCACTGGCAACTGCTCTTCTGGCACACGCAAGCACTTCTTCAACTGAGACACATGAAAGACATTATGCACAGCAGACAAATTCTCTAGCAAACTGAGCTGATAGGCCACTTCTCCACGTCTTGCAAGAATCTGATACGGACCAATGTAACGGGGTGCTAGCTTGCCTTTCACTCTGAATCTTCTGACTCCTCTGATCGGTGACACTTTCAGATAGACAAAGTCTCCGACTTCGAAACTCAGCTCTCTTCTTCTTGTGTCTGCATAGCTTCGCTGCCTTGATTGCGCTATCTTCAGATTCTCTCGGACCATCTTGATGTTCTCTTCAGCTTCAAGTAAAATGTCTGGCCCAAACACCTGCTTTTCTCCAGGTTGATCCCATTGCAACGGAGTTCTACAACTCCTTCCATAGAGCGCCTAAAATGGTGACATCTTCAAACTGGCCTGGTAACTGTTGTTATAGGAAAACTCTGCATAGGGCAATCTCTTATCCCATCCGGACTGATCTTGCAACGCACAGGCTTTTAACATATCTTCAAGAATTTGATTGGTCCTTTCGGTCTGACCATCTGTCTGCGGATGATAAGCTGAACTGAAATTCAGATGTGTGCCCAAGGCTTCATGCAACTGCTGCCAGAAATGAGAGGTGAACTGCGTTCCTCTGTCTGACACTATCTTCTTTGGCACACCATGAAGACAAACGATCCGAGACATATACAACTCTGCCAATACTGCACTGCTGTAATTGGTCTTGACAGGTATGAAGTGGGCTGATTTGGTCAAACGGTCCACTACTACCCAGATGGAATCGTAGCCGGCTCGAGTGCGAGGCAATCCGACTATGAAATCCATACCGATTTCGTCCCATTTCCACTGAGGGATCTGCAACGGTTGCAACAATCCAGCTGGTCTCTGGTGCTCTACCTTAATTCTTCGACAACTATCACACATAGCCACATGCTCTGCGATTTCCCTCTTCATTCCGTACCACCAGAATTTCTTCTTTAGATCCTGATACATCTTCTCACTGCCAGGGTGAATCGAATAAGCTGTCTCATGAGCTTCCTTGAGAATCAATTCCCGAATGGACTGGACATTGGGAACACACAAGCAGTCTTTGAACCATATCACGCCTTCTGCATCTTCTCGAAAATCTTTGCCTCTGCCATCTAGAATCAGTCGCCGGATCTCACTGATTTTCTCATCATTCTTCTGCGCTTCTTTGATTTCGCGCTCTAAGGTAGGTTCCAACTCAACTGTGACTCCTCGCGAATTGTTCAGAAATCCGAGACTCAACCTGTCAAACTCCTTGGCCAACTCATAAGGCATCGGATGAGCGACCATCAGATTGACTTGACTCTTCCTGCTTAAAGCATCTGCCACTACGTTTGCTTTGCCTGGATGGTAATGAATCTCCAACTCAGTCTTTGATCAACTCTAACCATCTTCGTTGCCTCATGTTCAACTCTGACTGAGTGAATATGTACTTCAGACTCTTATGATCTGTGTAAACATCACATTTCTGTCCATACAGATAGTGCCTCCATGTCTTCAGTGCGTGAACCACTGCTGCCAACTCTAGATCATGGATTGGGTAGTTCTTCTCATGAACCTTCAGCTGTCGGGACGAGTAAGCCACAACTCTTCCCTCTTGCATCAACACACATCCCAAACCTGTGTAGCAAGCATCACAATACACCGAGAAAGGCTTGTGCACATCAGGCAAGACTAGGACAGGCGCTGTAGTCAACTTCTCTTTCAGCGCTTCAAAGGCCTCTTGGCATTTCTGGGTCCATTTGAACTCAACTTTGTTGCCTAGCAATGCTGTCATTGGTTTCGCAATCTTCGAAAACCCTTCAATGAATCGCCGATAATACCCGGCCATTCCAATGAAACTCTTGATTCCTCGAGCATCTGTTGGCGCTTTCCAGTTCAGAATGTCTGCCACTTTCTTCGGATCCACAGCTGAAAGGGAATTAGGCTTACACCTAGTTCCTAAATAATTTTGGTGGTTGAATTGTCCAACACAAATTATCGGACTAACTAGTTTGCCCAAGTGTATAGATTATACAGGTGTAAAAGGTTCACACTCAGCCAATAAAAAGATCAAGTTTTGGATTCAACAAAGGAGCAAAGGGCATCCAAAGGCACCTCTGGTCTGGAGGCACCGGACTGTCCGGTGTACACCGGACAGTGTCCGGTGCGCCACCGGACAGTGTCCGGTGCACCAGAGGATCCCAACACGAACTCGCCACCTTCGGGAATTTCGCAGGCCAGCGCGCTATAATTCACCGGACTGTCCGGTGTACACCGGACAGTGTCCGGTGCTCCAAGGAAGCGCGGTCTTCGGAACTCGCCATCCTCGGGAACGCATCGCAGCCGCTCCGCTATAATTCACCGGACATGTCCGGTGTGCACCGGACTGTCCGGTGAACCACGGAGCAACGGCTACTTCGGCGCCAACGGCTACCTGCAGAGCATTTAATGCGCGCTCTACGCGCGCAGAAGGCAGGCGCGCCACTTCTGGCGCACCGGACAAGGAACAGTACATGTCCGGTGTGCACCGGACATCCAGGCGGGCCCAGAAGTCAGGAGCTCCAACGGTCAGAATCCAACGGCACTGATGACGTGGCGGGGGCACCGGACATGTCCGGTGTGCACCGGACTGTCCGGTGCGCCATCAAACAGACGGCCTCCACCAACGGTCAAGTTGGTGGTTGGGGCTATAAATACCCCAACCACCCCACCATTCATTGTATCCAAGTTCTCTACTTCCCAACTACTACAAGAGCTCTAGCATTCAATTCTAGACACACCAAAGAGATCAAATCCTCTCCAAATTCCACACAACGCCCTAGTGATTAGAGAGAGATTTGCTTGTGTTCTTTCGAGCTCTTGCGCTTGGATTGCTTTCTTCTTTCTTGATTCTTTCTTGTGATCAAACACTCACTTGTAATTGAGGCAAGAGGCACCAATTGTGTGGTGGCCCTTGCGGGAAGTTTGATTCCCAAGTGATTTGAGAAGAGAAGCTCACTCGGTCCGAGGGATCGTTTGAGAGAGGGAAGGGTTGAAAGAGACCCGGCCTTTGTGGCCTCCTCAACGGGGAGTAGGTTTGCAAGAACCGAACCTCGGTAAAACAAATCCGCGTGTCACACTCTTCATTTGCTTGCGATTTGTTTTGCGCCCTCTTTCGCGGACTCATTTATATTTCTAACGCTAACCCGACTTGTAGTTGTATTTATATTTGTAAATTTCAGTTTCACCCTATTCACCCCCCCCTCTAGGCGACTTTCAATTGGTATCGGAGCCCGGTGCTTCATTAGAGCCTAACCGCTCGAAGTGATGTCGGGAGAACACGCCAAGAAGGAGATGGAGACCGGCGAAAAGCCCACTACAAGCCACGGGAGCACTTCATCGGAAGAGTCCCGCACCAAAAGGAGGGAGAAGAAGAAGAGCTCCTCCAACAAAGGGAAGGAGAGGAAATCTTCTTCTCACCACAAAGAGAAGAAGGAAAAATCCTCTTCCCACAAGCCGCATCGGAATGGCGACAAGCAAAAGAGGATGAGGAAAGTGGTCTACTACGAGACCGACACTTCATCAACATCGACCTCCGGCTCCGATGCGCCCTCCGTCACTTCTAAGCGCCAAGAGCGCAAGAAGTATAGTAAGATCCCCCTACGCTACCCTCGCATTTCAAAACATACACCTTTACTTTCCGTCCCATTAGGCAAACCACCAACTTTTGATGGTGAAGATTATGCTAGGTGGAGTGATTTGATGCGATTTCATCTAACCTCGCTCCACAAAAGTATATGGGATGTTGTTGAGTTTGGTGCACAGGTACCGTCAGTAGGGGATGAAAATTATGATGAGGATGAGGTGGCCCAAATCGAGCACTTCAACTCTCAAGCGACAACAATACTCCTCGCCTCTCTAAGTAGAGAGGAGTATAACAAAGTACAAGGGTTGAAGAGCGCCAAGGAGGTTTGGGATGTGCTCAAAACCGCGCACGAGGGAGACGAGCTCACCAAGATCACCAAGCGGGAAACGATCGAGGGGGAGCTCGGTCGGTTCCGGCTTCACAAAGGAGAGGAGCCACAACACATGTACAACCGGCTCAAGACCTTGGTGAATCAAGTGCGCAACCTCGGGAGCGTAAAGTGGGATGACCACGAGATGGTTAAGGTTATTCTAAGATCTCTTATTTTCCTTAACCCCACTCAAGTTCAATTAATTCGTGGTAATCCTAGATATACTAAAATGACCCCCGAGGAAGTTATCGGGAATTTTGTAAGTTTTGAATGCATGATCGAAGGCTCGAGGAAGATCAACGAGCTTGATGATCCATCCACATCCGAGGCTCAACCCGTCGCATTCAAAGCGACGGAGGAGAAGAAGGAAGAGGCTACACCAAGTCGACAACCAATAGACGCCTCCAAACTCGACAATGAGGAAATGGCGCTCGTCATCAAAAGCTTCCGCCAAATCCTCAAGCAAAGGAGAGGGAAAGACTACAAGTCCCGCTCCAAGAAGGTTTGCTACAAGTGTGGTAAGCCCGGTCACTTTATTGCTAAATGTCCATTATCAAGTGATAGTGACAGGGGCGACGACAAGAAGGGGAGAAGAAAAGAGAAGAAGAGGTACTACAAGAAGAAGGGCGGCGATGCCCATGTTTGTCGGGAGTGGGACTCCGACGAAAGCTCTAGCGACTCCTCTGACGACGAGGACGCCGCCAACATCGCCGTCACCAAAGGACTCCTCTTCCCCAACGTCGGCCACAAGTGCCTCATGGCAAAGGACGGCAAAAAGAAGAAGGTTAAATCTAACTCCTCCACTAAATATGAATCTTCTAGTGATGATAATGCTAGTGGTGAGGAAGATAATTTGCGTATCCTTTTTGCCAACCTTAACATGGAACAAAAGGAAAAATTAAATGAGCTAATTAGTGCCATCCATGAAAAGGATGATCTCTTGGACTCCCAAGAGGACTTCCTAATCAAGGAAAATAAGAAACATGTTAAGGTTAAAAATGCTTATGCTCTAGAAATTGAGAAATGTGAAAAATTATCTAGTGAGCTAAGCACTTGTCGTGAGATGATTGACAACCTTAGGAATGAAAATGCTAGTTTAAATGCTAAGGTTGATTCACATGTTTGTAATGTTTCAATTCCCAATCCTAGAAATAATAATGATGATTTGCTTGCTAGAATTGAAGAATTAAACATTTCTCTTGCTAGCATTAGGAGTGAAAATGAAAAATTAATTACTAAGGCAAAAGATTTTGATGTTTGCAAAGTTACAATTTCCAATCTTAGAGATAAGAATGATATACTCCATGCTAAGATTGTTGAACTTAATTCGTGCAAACACTCTACATCTACCATTGAGCATGTCACTATTTGTACTAGATGTAGAGATATTGATGTTGATACTATTCATGATCACATGATTTTAATTAAGCAACAAAATGATCATATAGCTAAACTAGATGCTAAAATTGCCGAGCACAACTTAGAAAATGAAAAATTTAAATTTGCTCGTAGCATGCTTTATAATGGGAGACGCCCTAGCATTAAGGATGGTATTGGCTTCCAAAGGGGAGACAATGTCAAAATTAGTGCCCCTCCTAAAAGATTGTCAAATTTTGTTAAGGGCAAGGCTCCCATGCCTCAGGATAATGAGGGTTACATTTTATACCCTGCCGGTTATCCCGAGGACAAAATTAGGAAAATTCATTCTAGGAAGTCTCACTCTAGTTCTAACCATGCTTTTATGTATAAGAGTGAGACATCTAGTTCTAGGCAACCAACCCGTGCTAAGTTGCCTAAGAAGAAAATTCCTAGTGCATCAAATGATCATAATATCTCTTTTAAAACTTTTGATGCATCTTATGTTTTGACTAACAAATCCGGCAAGGTAGTTGCCAAATATGTTGGGGGCAAGCACAAGGGGTCAAAGACTTGTGTTTGGGTACCCAAAGTTCTTGTGTCTAATGCCAAAGGACCCAAAACCATTTGGGTACCTAAAGTCAAGAACTAAACTTGTTTTGTAGGTTTATGCATCCGGGGGCTCAAGTTGGATACTCGACAGCGGGTGCACAAACCACATGACAGGGGAGAAGAAGATGTTCTCCTCCTACGAGAAAAACCAAGATTCCCAACGAGCTATCACATTTGGGGATGGAAATCAAGGTTTGGTCAAAGGTCTTGGTAAAATTGCTATATCTCCTGACCATTCTATTTCTAATGTTTTTCTTGTAGACTCTTTAGATTACAATTTGCTTTCCGTTTCACAATTATGTCAAATGGGCTACAACTGTCTATTCACTGATGTAGGTGTCACTGTCTTTAGAAGAAGTGATGATTCAATAGCATTTAAGGGAGTGTTAGAGGGTCAGCTATACTTGGTAGATTTTGATAGAGCTGAACTCGACACTTGCTTAATTGCTAAGACTAACATGGGTTGGCTCTAGCATCGCCGACTAGCCCATGTTGGAATGAAGAATCTTCATAAGCTTCTAAAGGGAGAACACATATTAGGATTAACAAATGTTCATTTTGAGAAAGACAGGATTTGTAGCGCATGCCAGGCAGGGAAGCAAGTTGGAGCCCATCATCCACACAAGAACATCATGTCGACCGACAGGCCACTGGAGCTCCTACACATGGATCTATTCGGCCCGATTGCTTACATAAGCATCGGCGGGAGTAAGTACTGTCTAGTTATTGTGGATGATTATTCTCGCTTCACTTGGGTATTCTTTTTACAGGAAAAATCTCAAACCCAAGAAACCTTAAAGGGATTCTTAAGACGAGCTCAAAATGAGTTCGGCTTAAGGATCAAGAAAATAAGAAGCAACAACGGGACGGAGTTCAAGAACTCTCAAATTGAAGGCTTTCTTGAGGAAGAGGGCATCAAGCATGAGTTCTCTTCTCCATACACCCCTCAACAAAATGGTGTAGTGGAGAGGAAGAATCGAACTCTATTGGACATGGCAAGAACCATGCTTGATGAGTACAAGACTTCGGATCGGTTTTGGGCCGAGGCGGTCAACACCGCTTGCTACGCCATCAACCGGTTGTATCTACACCGAATCCTCAAGAAGACATCCTACGAACTCCTAACCGGTAAAAAGCCCAACATTTCATACTTTAGAGTCTTTGGTAGCAAATGTTTTATTCTTGTTAAAAGAGGTAGAAAATCTAAATTTGCTCCTAAGACTGTGGAAGGCTTTTTACTTGGTTATGACTCAAACACAAGGGCATATAGGGTCTTTAACAAGTCCACTGGACTAGTTGAAGTCTCATGTGACGTTGTGTTTGATGAGACTAACGGCTCTCAAGTAGAGCAAGTTGATCTTGATGAGATAGGTGATGAACAGGCTCCGTGCATCGCGCTAAGGAACATGTCCATTGGGGATGTGTGTCCTAAGGAATCCAAAGAGCCTCCAAATGCACAAGATCAACCATCCTCCTCCACGCAAGCATCTCCACCAACTCAAAATGAGGAAGAGGCTCAAGTTGATGAAGAAGAAGATCAATCAAATGAGCCACCTCAAGATGACGACAACGATCAAGGGGGAGATGCAAATGTTGAAGACAAGGAGGATGAAGAATCAAGGCCGCCACACCCAAGAGTCCACCAAGCAATACAACGAGATCACCCCGTCGACACCATCCTCAGCGACATTCATAAGGGGGAACCAAGTGGGTCTTCCGCAACAAACAAGACGAGCATGGTGTGGTGACAAGGAACAAAGCTCGACTCGTGGCCAAGGGGTATTCACAAATCGAAGGTTTGGATTTTGGTGAAACCTATGCACCCGTAGCTAGGCTTGAGTCAATTCGTATATTATTGGCCTATGCTACTTACCATGGCTTCAAGCTCTACCAAATGGACGTGAAGAGTGCCTTCCTCAACGGACCGATCAAGGAGGAGGTCTATGTTGAGCAACCTCCCGGCTTTGAAGATAGTGAGTATCCTAACCATGTCTATAGGCTCTCTAAGGCGCTTTATGGGCTCAAGCAAGCCCCAAGAGCATGGTATGAATGCCTTAGGGATTTCCTTATTGCAAATGGCTTCAAAGTCGGAAAGGCCGATCCTACTTTGTTCACTAAAACTCTTGTCAATGATTTGTTTGTATGCCAAATTTATGTTGATGATATTATTTTTGGGTCTACTAACGAATCTACATGTGAGGAATTTAGTAGGATCATGACACAAAAGTTCGAGATGTCTATGATGGGGGAGTTGAAGTAGGATTTCAAGTGAAGCAACTCCAAGAGGGCACCTTCCTAAGCCAAACGAAGTATACTCAAGATATTCTAAGCAAGTTTGGAATGAAGGATGCCAAGCCCATCAAGACACCCATGGGAACTAATGGGCATCTCGACCTCGACACGGGAGGTAAGTCCGTGGATCAAAAGGTATACCGGTCGATGATAGGTTCATTACTCTATTTATGTGCATCTCGACCGGACATTATGCTTTCCGTATGCATGTGTGCAAGATTTCAAGCCGACCCTAAGGAATCACACCTTACGGCCGTAAAACGAATCTTGAGATATTTGGCTTATACTCCTAAGTTTGGGCTTTGGTACCCTAGGGGATCCACATTTGATTTGATTGGTTATTCGAATGCCGATTGGGCGGGGTGTAAAATCAATAGAAAGAGCACATCGGGGACTTGCCAGTTCTTGGGAAGATCCTTGGTGTCTTGGGCTTCAAAGAAGCAAAATTCGGTCGCTCTTTCTACCGCCGAAGCCGAGTACATTGCCGCAGGCCATTGTTGCGCGCAATTGCTTTGGATGAGGCAAACCCTGCGGGACTACGGTTACAAATTAACCAAAGTCCCTTTGCTATGTGATAATGAGAGTGCAATCAAGATGGCCGACAATCCTGTCGAGCACAGCCGCACTAAACACATAGCCATTCGGTATCATTTTCTTAGGAATCACCAACAAAAGGGGGATATCGAGATTTCTTACATTAACACTAAAGATCAATTAGCCGATATCTTTACCAAACCTCTTGATGAACAAACTTTTACCAAACTTAGGCATGAGCTCAATATTCTTGATTCACGCAACTTCTTTTGCTAGATTGCACACATAGCTCATTTATATACTTTTGATCATATCTCTTTTATATGCTATAACTAATGTGTTTTCAAGTCTATTTCAAACCAAGTCATAGGTATATTGAAAGGGAATTGGAGTCTTCGGCAAAGACAAAGGCTTCCACTCCGTAACTCATCCTTCGCCGTCGCTCCAAGCTTCTCTCCATCTCTAGGGGGAGAATTCAAAGCAAAAGGACTTCGTCTTTGGGGGAGAGAGTCAGCCCAAAGCAAAAGGACTTCGTCTTTGGTATACTCTTAACTCACTTATTTATGACCAAAGGGGAAGAAAAGCACTTCGAGGGCTCTAATGATTCCGTTTTTGGCGATTCATGCCAAAGGGGGAGAGAGTATGAGCCCAAAGCAAAAGGACCGCACCACCACCTATTTTCAAAAACTTAGTGTTTTCCAAGAGTATTTTTCAATTTGTATCCTATTGTGTTCAAAAGGAAGAGCAAGTAGTATTTCAAAAATGATATATCAAAACCCTCTTGAACACTAAGAGGAAGATCTCTTTTAGGGGGAGTTTTGTTTAGTCAAAGGAAAAGCATTTGAAACAGGGGGAGAAAATTTCAAATCTTAAAAATGCTTTGCAAAATCTTATTCATTTACCTTTGACCATTTGCAAAAGAACTTTGAAAAGGATTTACAAAAGAGTTTGCAAAAACAAAACATGTGGTGCAAACGTGGTCCAAAATGATAAATAAGAAAGAAACAATCCATGCATATCTTGTGAGTATTTATATTGGCTCAATTCCAAGCAACCTTTGCACTTACATTATGCAAACTAGTTCAATTATACATCTCTATACTTGCTTTGGTTTGTGTTGGCATCAATCACCAAAAGGGGGAGATTGAAAGGGAATTAGGCTTACACCTAGTTCCTAAATAATTTTGGTGGTTGAATTGTCCAACACAAATTATCGGACTAACTAGTTTGCCCAAGTGTATAGATTATACAGGTGTAAAAGGTTCACACTCAGCCAATAAAAAGATCAAGTTTTGGATTCAACAAAGGAGCAAAGGGCATCCGAAGGCACCTCTGGTCTGGAGGCACCGGACTGTCCGGTGTACACCGGACAGTGTCCGGTGCGCCACCGGACAGTGTCCGGTGCACCAGAGGATCCCAACACGAACTCGCCACCTTCGGGAATTTCGCAGGCCAGCGCGCTATAATTCACCGGACTGTCCGGTGTACACCGGACAGTGTCCGGTGCTCCAAGGAAGCGCGGTCTTCGGAACTCGCCATCCTCGGGAACGCATCGCAGCCGCTCCGCTATAATTCACCGGACATGTCCGGTGTGCACCGGACTGTCCGGTGAACCACGGAGCAACGGCTACTTCGGCGCCAACGACTACCTGCAGCGCATTTAATGCGCGCTCTGCGCGCGCAGAAGGCAGGCGCGCCCCTTCTGGCGCACCGGACAAGGAACAGTACATGTCCGGTGTGCACCGGACATCCAGGCGGGCCCAGAAGTCAGGAGCTCCAACGGTCAGAATCCAACGGCACTGATGACGTGGCGGGGGCACCGGACATGTCCGGTGTGCACCGGACTGTCCGGTGCGCCATCAAACAGACGGCCTCCACCAACGGTCAAGTTGGTGGTTGGGGCTATAAATACCCCAACCACCCCACCATTCATTGTATCCAAGTTCTCTACTTCCCAACTACTACAAGAGCTCTAGCATTCAATTCTAGACACACCAAAGAGATCAAATCCTCTCCAAATTCCACACAACGCCCTAGTGATTAGAGAGAGATTTGCTTGTGTTCTTTCGAGCTCTTGCGCTTGGATTGCTTTCTTCTTTCTTGATTCTTTCTTGTGATCAAACACTCACTTGTAATTGAGGCAAGA
This sequence comes from Zea mays, assembly GCF_902167145.1. Taxonomy (NCBI): domain Eukaryota; kingdom Viridiplantae; phylum Streptophyta; class Magnoliopsida; order Poales; family Poaceae; genus Zea; species Zea mays. Next base: position 22,371,050 of record NC_050100.1, on the reverse strand, counting down.
GGCACCAATTGTGTGGTGGCCCTTGCGGGAAGTTTGATTCCCAAGTGATTTGAGAAGAGAAGCTCACTCGGTCCGAGGGATCGTTTGAGAGAGGGAAGGGTTGAAAGAGACCCGGCCTTTGTGGCCTCCTCAACGGGGAGTAGGTTTGCAAGAACCGAACCTCGGTAAAACAAATCCGTGTGTCACACTCTTCATTTGCTTGCGATTTGTTTTGCGCCCTCTTCCGCGGACTCATTTATATTTCTAACGCTAACCCGGCTTGTAGTTGTATTTATATTTGTAAATTTCAGTTTCGCCCTATTCACCCCCCTCTAGGCGACTTTCAACAGCCAAACCTTCTTTGTTGATTATATGACCCAAGAACAGGACTTCATTGATCCAGAATTCACACTTGCTCAACTTTGCATACAACTGGTGCTCTCGCAATCTCTGCAATACCATCCTCAAATGATCTGCGTGCTCTTCTTTGCTTTGAGAATAAACCAGAATGTCATCAATGAATACCACCACAAACTTATCAAGATAATCCATGAATACACTATTCATCAAGTTCATAAAGAACGCTGGCGCATTGGTCAAACCAAAAGACATCACTGTGAACTCATACAACCCATACTTGGAAATGAATGCCGTCTTCGGAATGTCCGAAGGTCGGATCCTGAGCTGATGATAACCTGACCTCAGATCAATCTTGGAGAACACACTGGCTCCTCTCAACTGGTCGAACAGATCTTCTATTCTGGGCAAAGGATACTTGTTCTTGATCGTGACCTCATTCAAAGCTCGGTAATCGATACACATTCTCTTGGTGCCATCTTTCTTTTCCACGAACAAGACAGGGGCGGACCAAGGCGAGGTGCTTGGCCGGATGTAACCTTTCTCTGACAGCTCATCAATTTGCTTCTTAAGCTCAACCAACTCTGGTCCGGATATTCTGTAAGCTCTCTTAAAGATGGGGGCGGTTCCGGGAAGAAGCTCTATGGCAAACTCAACTTTCCGCTCTGGTGGCATACCCGGTAAGTCCTTTGGAAACACATCTGGGAACTCGGACACAACCTTGATCCTCTCGATTGGGTCTGCTTCACTGCTATCAACAGCTATCTGATAACAACTTCCTTTCTTTGGCTCAGGCGGGACTAACTCGGTCACCACTTCCTCTCCTAGTGGGGACACCAACTTGATTGTCCTTTCATCACAACTGATAACTGCCTGATACTTATCTAGCCAATTCATCCCTAGGATGACATCTATTCCCTGAGTACCCATTACTATAAGGTTGGCGGGAAACGCTATCCCCCTTATTTCCACACTTATATTCAAACAAATGCTATCGGCTCGAATTCTACCACCGGCTGAGTCAATTTGAATGGGGGTTGACATGGTAGTAATTGGAAGATTATGTGCTTCTACCCATGATGCAGTAATGAAAGAATGCGTTGCTCCAGTATCAAATAACACTTCTGCAATATGGGAGTCGACTGGGAACGTACCTACTATCATGCCGGGGGTCTCCTGAACTGCTTCAGCCTCCAAGTGGTTCAGTCTCCCATGATTATAGCGCGGCTGAGAGCGATTGCCTGCTCCAGGCTGAGGCACATTCTGCTTTGCTGGGGCATTGGGGCCTGACTGCTGCTGGGCTGCCTTCTTCGGACATTGCATCACCCAGTGGCCTTGCTCTCCACAGTGGAAACATGCTCTGTTTCCAACCTGAGCTGGTGCTGCCTGACTGTTCTGCTGGGTTGCTGGGGCAGGAAAACGAGATGCATGCTGATTCTGCTTCTGAAACTGACCTCCTGACTGATTGCTCTGACGGTTCTGGTACTGGTGCTGAGGATACTGTCTTTGAAACTGCGGATGCTGCTGAGGTGGACGCTGGTTCTGCCTGAACTGCTGAGGTTGATTGCCTGAGAAACGAGGACGGTTGCTGCTTCCAGGCTGGGGTCCACTGATCTTGCGCTTACGATCCTCCATCTCCTTACGCTTCCTCTCTGTCATGATTGCTCTGTCAATCAGGTGCTGGAATGTCGGGAAGGTGTGATTCATCAGCTGATACTGCAGAGGGTCAACCAAGCCTCTCAGGAAACGGTACTGTCGCTTGGCGTCGGTGTTAACATCTTCAGGAGCATAGCGAGACAATTGCAGAAACCTGTCTCGATACTCACTGACAGACAATGGCCCTTGCTTGAGAGCCAGGAACTCCTCTTTCTTCACTGTCATTAGACCTGCAGGGACATGGTACTGACGAAAACTTCCTCTGAACTCTTCCCAGGTGATGGCGTCAGGGTGGGCATGGGTGGCGAGGTAAGACTCCCACCATGACTGGGCTGCTCCTCTCAACAGACGGGGACCATACAGAACCTTCTCCCTGTCATCGCACTGAGCGGTATGCAACTCTCGCTCCACAGTGCGCAGCCAATCTTCAGCATCCATGGGGTCAGAAGAATGAGCAAACGTTGGTGGATGACCTCTCATGAATTCAGCACGCTTGTCTCTGGGCATCTGAGGCTGAGGCTGAGGTGGGGCCTGCTGCTGTTGCTGCTGCTGCTGCTGAATGGCGGCCAAAGTCTGACTGATGGCTTGAACTGCCTGAGTCTGCATCAGAAACATCTGCTCGATGGACATCGGGGGTGGGGGCGGCAGGTGCTGCTGGGGCACCTCATCCTGTTGAGCGGCTCGCTCCTGCTGAGCACGCCTTCCTCCTCTGCGCCTATTCTCTGACATCTACAGAATGCAACCACACATCAGAACTGATCTGGCAAATCTTGCAGCATAAGTGAAGAGTATAGAATTCTTCCACAGCACTGAACAGATGAGCATCTTCACTGATCTCCAACACAGACCACACAGCTTCTCAGATAAAGAGGAAAGTAGAATAAAGGGTTTCCCAACTATATAACTAACTTTATTAACATATTAGGTAAACCAAAATGCAGGGGATACCCACACTCTGGTGACAATCATTACAAAGATCCAAACCAAACATAGTTCATCATGACAGACATCAATGCACAGGATATAGCAAACTACCCTGTCTAACTAAGACTAACTAAGACCGAGACTAACGCTAAGACTGAAGCTTCTATGTATATATATTTTGTATTAATTACAAGATCCAACTCTAACGATCTATGGTTCTAGAGTTATCTTGGTCCTGCAGTCGGGATTGCCATAAGACTGGTGTCCACGCCGAGGTGAGCGGTACAGGTGCTGAGTCCCGACGGGAGCGGGGGAACCATCCTCCAGGTGACGACGTTCCGCGCGCTCAGCCCGCAGCTGGGCGATCTCAGCACGAGCCCTACTCAGCTCGTCTAGTGCATGGTCCAGCTCCGTGTTTAGCACGGCGGCTAGGTTGACTGTGCTGCTCAACCTAGGATTGCCCTCACCGACAGGTGAGACAATCACGCCTCCTGTGCTGCCAGATGAACGGTGGGGGTAATACTTCAGGTCAAGACCGTCAGCTACCCCACCGAAAACCGAGCAGTAGTGCGAAAGCGCACGCCGTGCAGCATCTTGCATGGCTGCCTCAGCTGAGCCCTGCTTAGAAATGGAATAGTGCTCTGAGCAGGCCTCCGCACCCTGGAGACTGTTCTCCGGGCGGCGCACCAAGCAAGTTGCCTCCCAGCGGTCCGGGTAGACCCCGCGACAGTGCTGGTAGACCACACAGCGATACTCGACGGACCAAGTATGCCGGTCAAATGCCCGACGTAGCAGGGTGTCGAGCGCATCGTGGAAGTGATACCCGCGAGCAGCTTCGCGAGTGATGGATCGAGCAAACCATCCTTCCAGCTCATGGTTAGCAGAGAAGTCGGTGTCGTGGCTCGAGCTGTCGTCGCCATCTCCGTCGTCTGGGTCTCCTCCAGCAGCTACTCCAGAAGCTGGGACGCCCAGTGGTGGTGCAGGGGGCGCCTCCAGGGGAAGCACAGGGGAGCAGCTCCTCACAGACTCTATCTCCTGCTGGAGCGAGAAAGAAGAGCCCTGCTGCTCCTGCTCCTGTCGTCGACGCTCCTGCTCCTCACGCAGGCGGTGGTGTAGTCTCTCCAAGTGGCTGGACTGTCCGGCCACGGGACGGCGAAGCGGACGCTCAGCAAGACGGGAGGGTAAGAAGGGGATGACTGACTTTCGTGCAGTGTGTCTAAGTCGAGCCATCTACAAGAGACATCGCAAGCAAAAGGGTGAGAACAGAATTAATATGACCAGCAAATGATGAATCATAAGTAGATGAAGGATTAGAATAAAACATGATTTTCAGCAAGGTATAGTATATAGTAGAACATAGGTTTGGTCGGTATGACCAACTTTTTGAAGGGATATCAAAGTCAAGGAAGGGACAGAGGTCTATAGTCCTTAGAACGACCATTCTACTCTAGGTTAGCGGTCCTACAGTCAGCACGGCTTTGATACCACTTATGTCACACCCGGTTTTAGAAGGCAAACCGAATGCGAACCATGTACGTGCCAGGATCAGTTATTCACGTACACAGCAGTTACATAACATGGACATCATCACACAGTGCTCAAAATAGTATTAAAAGGGGAATAATAGTCGATTACATCGTACGTCTGAGACGTCCATATAGTTCTTACAATAAATCAAAGTGCGGAAAAGAAACGTAGATAACTGCGGCCTTCACAGGCAGCCGACTGGGGGTTGCCGCTAACCCACACCTAGAACTCGTCGTAGTCTTGGAACTCCTGGAAGTCTCCTTCCACAGCTTCATCTTCGCCTGAGCAGTGGTTGCAATGCTGACAACCTGGGGGGGGGGGGTTGGTGTGTAGAGCAAGGGTGAGTACACATCAACATACTCAGCAAGTATCCTGTTTGGCTGTAGTGGACTAGCTTTATGTGGGGATAAGTCAAGCAGTTGCTTTTAGTTGGTCAGATTATTACTTACTAGTAGAAAGCCAAGTTTTAGCATTAACCCAAGTTATTAACCCAAACGTACTCCTTTCCAAACGGAAAGAGTACCACTTACCAGCATCATAGTCATAACCAAAACCATCAATCTCATTGCCACCTGTACCACAATGTCTCTGATCAAGCACCACTAATCACTGGAGCTCCCTTGGCCGCTCATAACCGTGAGCACGGCTGATATATCAGTTTTTCAAACACTCTGCAGAGGTTGTGCACTTTACCCATAAGCCGTGATTCCCTCTTGCCTCGGGCCGATCAAACCCTTAAACACTACCAAGGTGAATAGGCAGGGTCTCACTATGTAGCCTTTACAAAGATTCCTCGGGGCTGTAGCCGCCCGTTAGGTTTCCTAAATGTACCGCACTCCTCCCCAGGGGACAAATCAACCTTGGCAGAGCGAGCCGCATACACCGAGCCCCATTGACGGCACGACGGCGAAGCGAACTACACCCCGGATCCTCCAATTATTCAGCTAAGGGCACCCCATTCTACCCTCATGGTTGCACTGTTTTCCCGGGCGGTCATCCATAGAACAGGTCCTTACGGAGAGGCACTCGAGAAACCGCTCGAGCCCCCTTGAAGACCACAAGCACAACATCATAATAAGAGAGGGGAAAACAGCGTATCATAGATAATCTCATCATGTTCATTGATTAGAGTTGAGCAATAGCATAAAGCTAAACAGTAATAATCCAACCCAAATAGGTAAACAAGGACATGGATAACAAAAACTAGTCAATCCTTAGGTATAAAGGTGTAATGCGGGAGGTGAATTAAGTAATGAATAGGACAGAGATAGGTCAAAGGACACTTGCCTCCACCAACCGATTGCTGCTCAGGGGCTTCTCCTGCGAGTTCCTCGGGCTCTTCGACCGGATCGTTCTCTATGCGATTGCAAGCATTCATACATACATCCATTCAAATTGGGAAGCAAACAGTACATCATACAAGGGAACAAATAAAGTGAATATGCATCAAGTATGACATTCGATATCGCATTCATTATGGTTAGAAAGAAACAGGAAAGGGTCTCACGGGGGGGGGGGGGGGGGGGGTTAAAGCTTATGCACTAATGATTAGTTACAATTGGTTCTAACAAAAGAATTCAGTTATATGCACTAATGGAAACCTAGTCATTTTTAGTTGATCAACATTGAACTGGATAAACAATTGATTATATGAATTAACTAGCGTAATGAAATTCTAAATTAAGTTTCCTATTTCAATAACATGAACAATGATTAACCTACCTAAAATAAAATATATACCAGTAATGAAAGAAAATAAAATAAAAATAAAAAAAGGGGGGCGGTTGAACCGGCCAGGGGGCGGTTGAACCGGCCTGGGGCAGGGGCGGCTGGGCAGGGCGCGGGCGCGGGGCAGGGGGCGGCCGAGCTGGGCGCGCAGGGGGCGGCCGGGCTGGGCGGCCGAACCGGCGGGGGGGGGGGGGGGGGGCTGGGCGGTTGGGCCAGGGTCGGGGCGGCCGAGGCCGGGCGGCCACAGGGGCGGCCGAGCCGGGCGGGCACGGGGGGCGGCCGAGCGGCGGCTGGGCGCGCGGGCAGGGGCGGTTGGGGAGGGCGGCGGCCTGACCGGGGAGAGGGAGGGGAGAGGGAAGGGAGAAGAGGGGGGAGGGCTCACCGGGGACGGGGACGGGGCGGCCGAGCTGCAGGGGGCGGCGGCTAGGGCAGGGGGCGGCGATTGGGGTGGGGAAGAGAGAATGAGAGGGAGGGAGAGGGATTAGGGGGAATTGGGGGGAAAAAGGGAGGGGCGGCTGGGCCAATGGGCCCAAAGGGGGCGCGCGGGGGGCGGCTGGGCCGGCCGGGGCGGCCCACGGCGCGGGAGAGAGAGAAAAAAAAGGAGAGAGAGAAAGAAAAAGAAAAAGAAAAAGAAAGAAAAGATTTTTCTCCTTTTCGAAATCTGATCTTCCTAGATGAATGCACTTACATTTTTAAGCAATCGAAAGAATGCATGGTTCGGCATGGTGCATCAAACAACATAAAGTAATTTAGGGTTTTCCTTTACACGGGAATTCCAAGCCGAATCCCGCTAACTTTGGAAAAGATCAAGGTTTAGCGAGGGAATGAGAAAAAGAAAAGGGTAACGCCTGAATTTGGTGAAAGAAAAGAAGAAAAAATTCTACCCCCAAATTCAGGGCGTTACAAGTTCGTGCAAAACACAATAACCACAAGAAGATCAACACAGATAGGCACAGTGGTTTATCCCGTGGTTCAGGCAAGTCCAACACTTGCCTACTCCACGTTGTGGCGTCCCAACGGATGAGGGTTGCACTCAACCCCTCTCAAGCGGTCCAAAGACCCACTTGAATACCACGGTGTTTTGCTTTGTTTCACTATATCCCGCTTGCGAGGAATCTCCACAACTTGGAGCCTCTCGCCCTTACAATTTGTTGTTCACAAAGAAGCACAGAAGTAAGGATGGGATAAGCAACACACACAAGACACAAAATCAGAGCACAAACACGCACACAAGTCACAACTCGAGCTCATAACACAACCCGAAGAGTTCTCTACTCAAATGGAGCTCTAGTTGCTATCACAAAGAATCAAATGCGCGGAATTGGAGTCTTGGTGCTTAGGAATGCTTAGAGAATGCTTGGTCTTCTCCTCCATGCGCCTAGGGGTCCCTTTTATAGCCCCAAGGCAGCTAGGAGCCGTTGAGAGCATTCCAGGAAGGCAATTCTTGCCTTCTGTCGACTGGCGCACCGGACACTGTCCGGTGCACACCGGACACTGTCCGGTGCACACCGGACAGTCCGGTGCCCCCTTCTGACCGTTGGCTCGGCCACGCGTCACACGCGGATTCCTCGGCCGACCGTCGGTCCAGCTGACCGTTGGCTCACCGGACAGTCCGATGCACACCGGACAGTCCGGTGAATTTTAGCCGTACGCCGCCGATGAATTCCCGAGAGCGACCTTTTCACCAGAGCCAGCCTGGCGCACCGGACACTGTCCGGTGAACCACCGGACACTGTCCGGTGCACCACCGGACAGTCCGATGCTCCCAGACTGAACTGTCTTTGGCTGAACAAAGCCATCTCTTTTCCAAATTGATTTCTCCTGTTTCCAGTACTTAGACACAATACATTAGTCCTTAAAACAAAGTACTAAGACTTAGAAACATACCTTTATGTTGATTTTCACTTTGTCCATCATTTGGCATAGATTAACACATGACCACTTGTGTTGGCACACAATCACCAAAATACTTAGAAATGGCCCAAGGGCACATTTCCCTTTCAATCTCCCCCTTTTTGGTGATTTATGCCAACACAACAAAAGCAATACAAAGATGTGCAACATCAATGCAAATAAGAACACAGATTTGATTTGAACCAAATTAGGCATATTTGGATCATTCTTTGCCACCACTTGGTTTTGTTTTTGCAAATCAACCTCAATTTCCTATCTCTAAGTCAAACACACTTGTTGAGACATAAAGAGAGTTGTTCCAAGAGAAATTGATCAAAGATTTCAAAAACTCCCCCTTTTTCCCATAATCAACCATTCTCCCCACAAGAGGCCAACTTTTGACAAGAGAGACAATAAGAGAGTTTTGTCAAACCAAAAGCTCTATTCTACTATTTTCAAAATTCTCAAGTGGTAGCTGATCCGTTTATTGCTTTGGCCTTAATTTCCCCCCCTTTGGCATCAAGCACCAAAATGAGATCATTTTTGGCCCTGGAACCCCATTGCCTCACCAAAATCTTCAATTAAGAGTAAAAAGGCAATAAGAGCATGGAGATGAACTTGGAATAAGTTACCCTCTCATCGGAGTGCAGTGGAAGTCTTGCATGGTCCAAGTCCACCTTTCCCTTTCAATCCACTTTTGAGACTAAATTAAGAACACTCAAGCACATGGTTAGTCTCAACGGATCAAGTTGTAGCACAACTCCCCCTAAATATGTGCATCACTCGCAAATGGACTTGTGAGGTCCGGGGAGTGCTTGTACAACTTGAGCACCATACATAAACAACAAAATGCATAAGGAACATGATCAAGGCATAAAACATATGTATGCTATAAATCAATCCAAGTTCCGCGAATCTAAGACATTTAGCTCACTACGCAACCTGCAAAAGGTCTTCTCATCTAGAGGCTTGGTAAAGATATCGGCTAGCTGGTTCTCGGTGCTAACATAAAACACTTCGATATCTCCCTTTTGTTGGTGGTCTCTCAAAAAGTGATGTCGGATGTCTATGTGCTTTGTGCGGCTGTGTTCAACAGGATTATCCGCCATGCGGATAGCACTCTCATTATCACATAGGAGTGGGACTTTGCTCAGATTGTAGCCAAAGTCCCTGAGGGTTTGCCTCATCCAAAGTAGTTGCGCGCAACACTATCCTGCGGCAACATACTCGACCTCAGCGGTGGATAGGGCAACGGAAGTTTGTTTCTTAGAACTCCACGACACCAGGGACCTTCCTAAGAATTGGCACGTCCCCGATGTACTCTTCCTATCGACCTTACATCCAGCATAGTCAGAGTCTGAATATCCAATCAAGTCAAAGGTAGACCCCTTTGAATACCAGATCCCGAAGCAAGGCGTAGCGACTAAATATCTCAGAATTCGCTTAATGGCCACTAAGTGGCACTCCCTTGGATCGGATTGAAATCTGGCACACATGCATACGCTTAGCATTATATCCGGTCTACTAGCACATAAATAAAGTAAAGACCCTATCATAGACTGGTATGCTTTTTGATCAACGGACTTACCTCCTTTGTTGAGGTCGACATGTCCGTCGGTTCCCATTGGAGTCTTTGCGGGCTTGGCGTCCTTCATCCCAAACCGTTTTAGCAAGTCTTACGTGTACTTCGTTTGGGAGATGAAGGTGCCTTCCTTGAGTTGCTTCATTTGGAACCCGAGGAAGTAGTTCAACTCGCCCATCATCCACATCTCAAATTTTTGAGTCATCACCCTGCTAAACTCTTCACAAGACTTTTGATTAGTAGAGCCAAATATTATGTCATTGACATAAATTTGGCACACGAATAAGTCACCGTCACAAGTCTTAGTGAATAAAGTTGGATCAGCTTTCCCAACCTTGAAAGCATTAGCAATTAAAAAGTCTCTAAGGCATTCATACCATGCTCTTGGGGCTTGCTTAAGTCCATAGAGCGCCTTAGAGAGCTTACACACGTGGTCGGGGTACCGTTCGTCCTCAAAGCCAGGGGTTGCTCTACGTACACCTCCTCCTTGATTGGCCCGTTGAGGAAAGCGCTCTTCACATCCATTTGGAACAACCTGAAAGAATGGTGAGCGGCATAGGCTAACAATATGCGAATTGACTCTAGCCTAGCCACAGGAGCAAAAGTCTCCTCAAAGTCCAAACCTGCGACTTGGGCATAACCTTTTGCCACAAGTCTACCCTTGTTCCTTGTCACCACTCTGTGCTCGTCCTGTTTGTTGCGGAACACCCACTTGGTTCTCACAACATTTTGCTTGGGCCACGGCACCAGTGTCCAAACTTCATTACGCTTGAACTTTTTGAGCTCTTCCTGCATGGCCAACACCCAGTCCAGATCTAGCAAGGCCTCTTCTACCTTGAAAGGCTCAATAGAAGAGACAAAAGAGTAATGCTCACAAAAATTAACTAATCTAGAGCGAGTAGTTACTCCCTTGCTAATATCACCCAAAATCTGGTCGACGGGATGGTTCCTTTGAATCATCGCTCGAACTTGAGTTGGAGGGGCCTGTGGTGCTTCTTCCTCTTCAACTTGGACATCTTGTGCTCCCCCTTGATCACACGCCTCCTCTTGAGGTACCTGTTCATCATCTTGGGTTGGGGGTGCACCGTCGTTGAGGAAGAAGGCTGATCTTGCTCTTGGTGTTCCTGTGGTCGCACATCTCCAATCGCCATGGTGCGTATTGCGGCCGTTGGAACGTCTTCTTCATCTACATTATCAAGATCAACAACTTGCTCTCTTGGAGAGCCATTAGTCTCATCAAATACAACGTCGCTAGAGACTTCAACCAAACTTGATGATTTGTTGAAGACCCTATACGCCTTTGTATTTGAGTCATAACCTAACAAAAACCCTTCTACTGCTTTGGGAGCAAATTTAGAATTCCTACCTTTCTTCACTAGAATGTAGCATTTACTCCCAAATACACGAAAGTATGAAACATTGGGTTTGTTACCGGTTAGAAGCTCATACGAAGTCTTCTTGACGAGGCGATGAAGGTAGACTCGGTTTATGGTGTGGCAAGCCGTGTTCACGGCTTCCGACCAAAACCGCTCGGGGGTCTTGAACTCTCCAAGCATCGTCCTTGCCATGTCAATGAGAGTCCTGTTCTTCCTCTCTACTACACCATTTTTTGTGGTGTGTAGGGAGCGGAGAACTCGTGCTTGATTTCTTCCTCCTCAAGATACTCCTCCACTTGAAGGTTCTTGAACTCGGACCCGTTGTCGCTCCTTATCTTCTTCACCTTGAGCTCAAACTCATTTTGAGCTCTCTTTAGGAAGCGCTTGAGGGTCCCTTGGGTTTCAGATTTATCCTGCAAAAAGAATACCCAAGTGAAGCGGGAAAAATCATCAACTATAACAAGACCATACTTACTTCCTCCTATGCTTAGGTAGGCGACGGGTCCGAAGAGGTCCATATGAAGTAACTCCAGAGGTCTTGATGTGGTCATCACATTCTTGATGTGATGAGCACTTCCCACTTGTTTACCTGCTTGACAAGCTGCACAAGGTCTATCTTTTTCGAAGGTTACATTTGTTAGACCTATCACATGTTCTCCCTTTAGAAGTTTGTGAAGGTTCTTCATCCCCACATGTGCTAAACGGCGATGCCACAGCCAGCCCATGCTAGTCTTAGCAATTAAGCATGCATCTAGACCGACCTCCTCTTTTGCAAAATCAACTAAATAGAGTTTGTCGTCTAGTACACCCTTAAAAGCTAATGAACCATCACTCCTTCTAAAGACAGACACATCTACATTTGTGAATAAGCAATTATATCCCATATTACATAATTGACTAACGGACAATAAATTATACCCGAGTGATTCAACTAAAAACACATTAGAGATAGAATGCTCGGAAGAAATAGCTTTTTTTCCTAGTCCTTTAACCTTGCCTTGATTCCCGTCACTGAATATGATTAAGTCTTGGGAATCTTTGTTCTTGACATAGGAGGTGAACATCTTCTTCTCCCCTGTCATGTGGTTTGTGCATCCGCTGTCGATAATCCAGCTTGATCCCCCGGATGCATAAACCTGCAAGGCAAATTAGGCTTGGGTCTTAGGTACCCAACTCTTGTTGGGTCCTACAAGGTTAGTAACAATAGCCTTAGGGACCCAAATGCAAGTTTTATCTCCCTTGCATTTTGCCCCTAATTTTCTAGCAACCACTTTCTTGTCCTTTCTACAAATAGCAAAGGAAGCATTGCAAGCATGATAAATTGTAGAAGGTTCATTACTTGTTTTCCTAGGTACATGATGAATGGCATTTTTCCTAGCCAAACTTCTATCATGCATAATAGAAGGACTTGAAGCAATCATGGCATGTGAAACAACATCATTGTAACTTCTATCATAATGAACATTCCTAGAATATCTCCTATCATGGTATATGAAAGCATGGTTCTTTTGAGCACTATTAGCCATAGGGGCCTTCCCTTTTTCCTTGGCGGAGATGGGAGCCTTATGACTTGTTAGGTTCTTGGCTTCCCTCTTTAAGCCAAGTCCATCCTTAATTGAGGGGTGTCTACCAATCGTGTAGGCATCCCTTGCAAATTTTAGTTTATCAAATTCACTTTTGCTAGTCTTAAGTTGAGCATTAAGACTAGCCACTTCATACTTTAATTTAGAAATGGAGACTAGGTGTTCACTACAAGCATCAACATTAAAATCTTTACACCTATTGCAAACCACAACATGTTCTACACAAGAGGTTGATTTATTAGCTATTTCTAGTTTAGCATTCAAGTCATCATTGATACTCTTTAAGCTAGAAATAGATTCATGGCATGTAGACAATTCACATGAAAGCATTTCATTTCTTTTAACTTCTAAAGCAAGAGAATCTTGTGCACTTACAAATTTATCATGCTCTTCATATAAGAGATCTTCTTGCTTTTCTAAAAGTCTATTTTTCTCATTCAAAGCATCAATTAATTCATTGATCTTATCAATTTTAGTCCTATCTAATCCTTTGAATAAACTAGCATAGTCTACTTCATCATCGCTAGATTCGTCATCACTTGAAGAGGCATATGTAGTAGCATTTCGAGTACTTACCTTCTTCTCCTTTGCCATGAGGCAGGTGTGATGCTCGTTGGGGAAGAGAGACGATTTGTTGAAGGCGGTGGCGGCGAGTCCTTCGTCGTCGGAGTCGGACGAAGAGCAATCCGAATCCCACTCCTTTCCAAGGTGTGCCTCGCCTTTAGCCTTCTTATAAACCTTCTTGTTCTCTCTTTTCCCATTCTTCCCTTGTTCCTGGTCACTATCATTATCGGGACAGTTAGCAATAAAGTGACCAATCTTACCACACTTGAAGTAGGAGCGCTTTCCCTTCGTCTTGCTCCTTTTGGGATGCTCCTTGCGACCCTTTAGCGCCGTCTTGAAGCGCTTGATGATGAGGGCCATTTCTTCCTCATTGAGCCCTGCCGCCTCAACTTGTGCCACCTTGCTAGGTAGCGCCTCCTTGCTATTTGTTGCCTTGAGAGCAATGGCTTGAGGCTCATGAATTGGACCATTCAACGCCTCATCGACGTATCTTGCCTCCTTGATCATCATCCGCCCGCTTACGAACTTTCCAAGTATTTCTTCGGGTGACATCTTGGTGTACCTAGGATTCTCAAGAATATTGTTTACAAGATGTGGATCAAGGACAGTGAAAGACCTTAGCATTAGGCGGACGACGTCGTGGTCCGTCCATCATGTGCTTCCATAGCTCCTTATTTTGTTGACGAGGGTCTTGAGCCGGTTGTACGTTTGGGTTGGCTCCTCTCCTCTGATCATTGCGAATCTCCCAAGTTCGCCTTCCACCAACTCCATCTTGGTGAGCATGGTGACGTCATTTCCCTCATGAGAGATCCTGAGGGTGTCCCAAATCTGCTTGGCGTTATCCAAGCCGCTCACCTTATGGTATTCATCCCTGCATAATGAGGCTAACAACACAGTAGTAGCTTGTGCATTTTTGTGAATCTGCTCGTTGATGAATAAGGGACTATCTGTGCTATCAAATTGCATTCCATTTTCTACTATCTCCCATATACTTGGATGGAGAGAGAACAAGTGACTACACATTTTGTGACTCCAAAATCCGTAGTCCTCTCCATCAAAGTGTGGAGGTTTGCCAAGAGGAATGGAAAGCAAATGTGCATTTGAACTATGCAGCATACGAGAGTAATCAAAAGAAAAGTTCGAGTTAATCGTCTTCTTTTTCTTGTAGTCGTTGTCGTCGTTGTCCTTTTGGGAAGAAGAGGACTCGTCGCTGTCGTCGTAGTAGACGATCTTCTTGATGCGCCTCTTCTTCTTCCCGTCCTTCTTCTTATGACTTGAGCCAGAGTCAGTGGGCTTGTCGTCTTTCGGCTCATTGATGAAGGACTCCTTCTCCTTGTGTTGATCACCATCCCCTTTCCCTTAGGATCCATCCCTTCGGGCGATTAGTCCCTTTCTTGAAGAGAACGCCTTTGATACCAATTGAGAGCACGTAGAGGGGGGGTGAATAGGTGATCCTGTAAAAACTTGAAACTTAATGCCACAAAACTTGATTAGGAGTTAGCACAATAAATCCAAGTGGCTAGAGAGGAGTTCGTGCAAAACACAATAACCACAAGAAGATCAACACAGATAGGCACAGTGGTTTATCCCGTGGTTCGGCCAAGTCCAACACTTGCCTACTCCACGTTGTGGCGTCCCAACGGACGAGGGTTGCACTCAACCCCTCTCAAGCGGTCCAAAGACCCACTTGAATACCACAGTGTTTTGCTTTGTTTCACTATATCCCGCTTGCGAGGAATCTCCATAACTTGGAGCCTCTCGCCCTTACAATTTGTTGTTCACAAAGAAGCACAAAAGTAAGGATGGGATAAGCAACGCACACAAGACACAAAATCAGAGCACAAACACGCACACAAGTCACAACTCGAGCTCACAACACAACCCGAAGAGTTCTCTACTCAAATGGAGCTCTAGTAGCTATCACAAAGAATCAAATGCGCGGAATTGGAGTCTTGGTGCTTAGGAATGCTTAGAGAATGCTTGGTCTTCTCCTCCATGCGCCTAGGGGTCCCTTTTATAGCCCCAAGGCAGCTAGGAGCCGTTGAGAGCATTCCAGGAAGGCAATTCTTGTCTTCTGTCGACTGGCGCACCGGACACTGTCCGGTGCACACCGGACAGTCCGGTGCCCCCTTCTGACCGTTGGCTCGGCCACGCGTCACACGTGGATTCCTCGACCGACCGTTGGTCCAGCTGACCGTTGGCTCACCGGACAGTCCGGTGCACACCGGACAGTCCGGTGAATTTTAGCCGTACGCCGCCGACGAATTCCCGAGAGCGGCCTTTTCACCAGAGCCAGCCTGGCGCACCGGACACTGTTCGGTGAACCACCGGACAGTCCGGTGCTCCCAGACTGAACTGTCTTTGGCTGAACAAAGCCATCTCTTTTCCAAATTGATTTCTCTTGTGTCCAGTACTTAGACACAATACATTAGTCCTTAAAACAAAGTAATAAGACTTAGAAACATACCTTTATGTTGATTTTCACTTTGTCCATCATTTGGCATAGATTAACACATGACCACTTGTGTTGGCACACAATCACCAAAATACTTAGAAATGGCCCAAGGGCACATTTCCCTTTCATGAACACAGATAATCAAAGAGAAAGCACACAAGAGACACATGATTTTTATCTTGTGGTTTGGCCAAGTAATACTTGTCTACCTCCACGTTGTGGCGTCCCAATGGACGAGGGTTGCACTCAACCCCTTTCAAGTGATCCGATGATCAACTTGAATACTACAGTTTTTCCTTTCTTAGTCTTTCTCTCGTTTGCGAGGAATCTCCACAACTTGGAGCCTCTCACCCTTACAGTGATGATCACAAAAGAAGCACAGAAGTAAGGGAGGGGAGAGCAACACACACAAGACTCAAATCACAGCACAATCACGCACACAAAGTCACAACTTGAGCTCAAAACACAACCCACGGAGTTTACAACTTAAATAGAGCTAAAGTCACTATCTCAAAGAATCAAATGCGTGAAGTTGGAGTCTTGGAGTCTTAGAATGTTTTTTAGTAAGCTTGGGTGACTCCTCCATGCGCCTAGGGGGTCCCTTTTATAGCCCTAAGGCAGCTAGGAGCCGTTGGAGGCCAACAAGGAAGGCTATCCTTGCCTTCTATCGGGTGGCGCACCGGACAGTCCGGTGCGCCACCAGACAGTCACTGTAGATGGTCCGGTGCCGATCTCCTTCCTATTCTGGCGTAGACGACCGTTGAATCTCTGGGTCAGATGGCGCACCGGACACTGTCCGGTGCACACCGAACAGTCCGGTGCCCCCTGCCGACCGTTGGCACGGGCCACGCGTCGCCCGCGGATTGCGCGACCGACCGTTGCGCTAGCGACCGTTGGCTCACGGGACAGTCCAGTGCACCACCGGACAGTCCGATGAATTATAGACGTACGCCGCCGATTTTTCCCGAGAGTGGCCTGTTCACCGGAAGCCAGCCTGGCGCACCGGACACTGTCCGGTGCACCACGGGACACTGTCCGGTGATCGAACTGAGATTTGGCTGCACCGAGCCAAGTCTTCTTGGTTCTTTTCTTCTCACTGTTTCTAGCACTTAGATAAAACATATTAGTACTTAAAAACTATGTACTAAGTCTAGAAACATACCTTCTCTTGGATTTGCACTTCTCACTTCATTTAGTACATAAGAACTTATTCAAATGTGTTGGGCACTTAATCACCAAAACATAATAGAAATTGCCCAAGGGCACATTTTCCTTTCAAATTCCACTCATCCTTTTTCGCCTATTATATGTTAAAGGACACTAAGTATTGCTTCGGATAATGTCATGTGTCATGTGACATTAGCAAAAAAATATACATATTAAACTATTTCAATACCTTGTCAGTGTACATGCTTTCGCTTACTTCAATTAGCCTTTTTTATCTTTCTCTACAAATCTTAATGTTTAAATGTATGATGCCTCTAAAACATTTTGACTTCTTCATCAAAATAAATATTCTAACTTCATGATGATCACTTCAATCCATAAATAGACTTCTAAAGTTTGCATATTTACCAACAATTTTAGGCTCAATGAAACCTTGAGGCTATGTCACGTACACATCCTCACATAGGTTTCCACTCAAGAAAGTTGCTTTGACATCATATGCTAGATTTCATAATAAGAATGGATAGAAATTGCTAGGAGGATGTGAATAGACTTCGCCATATTGATGGGCAAAAAGGTTTTATTATAGTCAACACCTTGAACTTGTTTGAAACCTTTCGCTACCAATTATACCATATGAATTTTAATATTTTTATCCGCGCCTATCGTTTTTCTTAAAAATCTATTTACAGTCACTAGTTTAACACCATCTGGTGGATCAACGATTATCATGCATTCTCACCTACTCCATACCTGATTGTAAACCTCAAACTTGCAGGGCCATAACGTTGAGCTCTCCACCACGAGTCACGACTGGCCTTTGTGGCTGAGAGCATCTCCAAGAGATTAGGCAAATGGCTCGTCAAGCCAAATTTTAGCTACTCAACATTAAAATAACTCTCTAACAGATTAGCTGTCTGACTCGCCAAACTATTCGAATCTTCAAATTGGCTCCTTCACTAGCCAAATTTGGCTAGCCACCTTGAGTGTCAAACTAATAAATAGTTTGTTGAAGTGAGATGCTACGTATGTAGTGTAATTTTTATAAAAAAAATAAATAGATAGTCAAATAAAAAGTAAAAAATAAAGAGTCTCTTGAAGATGCCGGTGGGACCTTTGGTGCATCATCGTTGCATCAGGGGAAAAAAAGAATCCGTTGACTGAATACAAAAGAAACTCTTCTTTATCTTCAGTTCAGTAGAAAAAACTACATGGACAATTTCGTGTAACCGGTCAAAACACATATTTCGATAACTTTTTTTATGTTTTCACTCTTGTTTTGTGTATGTATTCCTATCATGTTTGTATACTTTTTTTATATTCACGTATATTCTCTCCGTTCTAATTTATAATTTATTCGACTTTTTAGTCTTAAATTTGACAGGCTCATCTTATTTAGAAATTTATAATTATTAATAATTTTTACTATAATATTATTTAGCATATAATATACTTTAAATATTGAATAAAATCTGGTGTGAGTTCGGATTGGTAGGAGTAATGCGGCCGCACCGCACCGATGAAGGACGACGAGGCGCCCATCCTGTGAAGCAGAGAACCGCGTCCACTGTCCTCCAGTTCATCTTGCAAGGCTGGAACAGCGATAGGACATGGACATCTTTGCTGTGCGGCTGTGCCTGTGCCTGCGCGGCGGCGGCGGCTGTTCCACACCTTGGAACTAGCTGTGCTCTGCTAAGCGCCAAACGGCACAGATAGGCTGTAGAGGAGTCTGTGTGTGTGCGCGCGCGCGCGCAAAATTAAGACTGCAGGGCTAGCAGTGGCTGGCAGGCACATCATTAGCTTGCAGCAGGCACATCATTAGCTCGCAGAACCATGCCCCTAATCATCATCGCCAGCCTCTAAGTGCAATAATAATGGGCGTCTTTGCTTCATCTCATTGTCTAGCACCTCGTAACCACGCGTGTCCTTTGCTACTGTACAGTATATGTACTATACAGTATATATTACTCCCTCTCACTGTATAAGACGTAACTAACTCTACTCTAGTTCAAAAGCCAATAAATATATTTAATTTTATCTATGCTATTGCATCGATGTACGTGTGTTTAAAGATAACATGTCTTATATTATAGGACAAAAATAAAAATGGTTATACATTATATTATAGGACAGATGAAGTATATATTGTACAATACTATTTAAAAGTCGGTTGTTTGTTTCGAATTAAAGTGGGCTGTTTGATTGCTGCAGCTGTAATTTATAAGGACAAAAATACTATAGGAACCAAACGAAAAGACAGTTAAGCGCAAGGCAGAGCCGAAACAGACGCGAGCTAACACCTGAAAGCGGTGTTATGGCGATGTGGCAACCGCAGCCAGCCCGGCGCTTCATCAAATCGCAGTATGGTGGGCAAAGGAATCGGCGACGATTGTCCCCAAGCCGCCGGCTCCCGCGAGGGGACTAGGACGGACCAGCGACGGTGGTCCAGGACAGGATTAGTGGCAGTGCTAGCTCGGTGACAGAGATTGGTACAAAGCGCGCAAATCACGGTGTTTGGAAACTAATGTCAGATTTCTGTTCTTTTGGCAAACAAGAATAAGATCTTTGACTACTTCAACTTCAAACTAACAAACATACAGAGTCCTGGTTGTTAGTCGTTGTTGAGAATTTGCTATTCTATTGCACCTGAGTATTTCGCATAAGGTGTCACCAGAATGTCAATTGGGCTCATTGACCGCGATTTTGCGTGCCAAACTGCGAAGAAGCGGTTACCATTGAACTTTGTCTAAGCTTTGTTCACTGCCGCACAATGGATGCCTTTCAGATGAACACGTTTTTTTCTCGAGTAATGAGAAAGCCTCTAGTGCTACAAAGATTTACAGTGCAGAATGTACATCCACCCACGTTTCGAATAAACAGTAATTTGTACTACTACTTTAGAACCCATTATCAAAAGTGAAAACGAAAAAAAAAAAGAAAACACAGATAACTAATCACCGGTCCTTCTCGGGGCTAACGTCGCTGTCCCGCCCGTCCGGCGATGCCGCGCTGTCATCCACCGGCACGACGCCGGCGTCCTTGCGGCTCCTGTACTTGATCAGACCGTAGAGCTTCTTGATCTCCCTGATCGGCGCGTCCTTGGCGAAACCTCCCCCGCCCCGCGGCGACTGCCCCGCCGCGCTGGCCTCGGACGTCGCGGTCGCGACGCTGGCCTCGTCGAGGTGCCCGGACCATCTCGATGTCAGCCTCGGCGGCCGCGCCGCGGTGACGGTCCGCTGCGGAGGCGGTGACGGGGCCACGTGCTGCAGCGCGCTGATGACGGTGCGGAGCGCGCGGCTCGCGGACCCGCGGTTGGCGAGCATGATCTCGCCGAGCTCGGCGGGGCTGAGGCGGGCGCCGGCGTGGAACCCCTCCTCCACCTGCGGGTACAGCTTGTGGTCCTTGAGCCCCAGGTAGTTGCTCGCCAGAGCCTTGAATCCCTCGAAGTCGCACATGGTGAAGTGGATGTGGACGTCGAGCCGGCCGGGCCGCAGCACGGCCGGGTCCACGCCGTCCTTGCCCCCGCTCATGGTGAACACCATCACGCGCTCCTCGCCGCATGACGAGGAGAGCCCGTCCATGAAGCCGAGCACGCGCGCGGTCCTCGCCGCCGCCGTCTCGCCGTCCCCGCCGCGCAGGTAGCGGTCGAGGTCCTCCACGAGGATGAGCGACCGCGGGGCGGTGTCCAGGAGCAGGGCGCGGAGGTCGTCGCAGCCGCCGCGGGACAGGTCCACGTCGTAGACGTCGTACCCCAGGAACCTCGCCATCGCGGCGGCGAACGTGGACTTGCCCGTGCCGGGAGCGCCGTACAGCAGGTAGCTCCTGCGCCAGACGCGGCCGAGGCGGTGGTAGTACGCGCGGCCCTTGAGGAAGCTCTCCAGGTCGGCGCGGACGCGGGCCTTGAGGTCGGGGTCCATGGCCACCGTGTCGAGCGTGGCCGGGTGCGTGAAGGGCGCGGACGCCCACCGCGGCGCGCCACCGCCGGCGTTGGCGTGGACCCGCAGCTCGCGGCGGCGCGCCTCCATCTCGTCGGCGACGGACTCGAGGTGCTGCAGGTAGGGCCGCAGCACGCGGGTGCGGTCGTGGCGGCGCACGCGGAGCACGAGGCGGCCGTCGCCGCCGGCGTTGGTCCACGCGAGGCGCGCGCCGAGGAACGCGTCCCGCGCGGTGTGGCCCGGCCCCAGCTGCAGCGCGAAGTCGTTGCTCTTGGCCGCCGACGACAGCACGCAGGCGGCGTCCGCGTCCTCGAGCGACGGCAGCGACGCCACGTACGCCGCCGCCTTCCGGAACAGCGGGTTCTCCGCGCCGTCGACGGCGAGGCGCGGCACCTCGTAGTACTGGTACGCCTGCGCCCACTCGTCCGCCCACCGCCACGCCCGCCGCACCGCGTGCGCCGCCGACTTGTACGACAGCACCAGACGCAGCGCCAGCACCGCCAGCGCGGCGTAGAGCAGGGCCCCGATCACCCCTCCGCCGACGCCGTCCTGCCCCATCATCGCCGTTGGCAGTTGCTGCCTCCCTCC
The DNA here is from genome assembly GCF_902167145.1 of Zea mays. Taxonomy (NCBI): domain Eukaryota; kingdom Viridiplantae; phylum Streptophyta; class Magnoliopsida; order Poales; family Poaceae; genus Zea; species Zea mays. Next base: position 22,349,736 of record NC_050100.1, on the reverse strand, counting down.
TTGCTTTTGATCTGGTCACGTCGGTTCGTGTGTTTCGGCGAGCAGAGGAGATTGTTGGATGGGGGCAGGGGGGTGGGTTTTATGGGCGGCCAGGCCCGCGACGGCGTCTCTCGAGAGTCGAGACGGGGAAGGAAAGGGGAACTCGTGCGGACTCGGGGTCGGGGATCGGGTGCGGCTTGGTTTGGCGTGGCGTGCGCGGGTCAAAAGAAGGCGGGGAGCGGCGGACGCGTCGTGCAGGCGCCCCACGAGGCCGCGACGCAGCCAGAGGTGGGTAGGTTCGTGTGGTTTCGTCGGTCGGCATCGGCACGCGTTTCCAGTGGTTTAGAATCGTTTGGAGTCGTCGATCCGGCCGGCGCGAGTTCTTGTCCGGGCGCACCGGTACAGGAGTGGTGGAGGCGTTTGGTGGTTGGAGCAGCCGAACGCCAATGCCACAGAAATCTCGTCAGTTCTTAGGATAACGATTTGCGTGTGTTAAGAGATGAATTCGAGTTTATCGGTATATTTTGATTCGCAACTTTGGTACGGCCTCCGGACTCCTATGGATTGGACGTGCCGTGTGGTTAACTGTGATTGGGAAAACGTGCCGTGTGGCATACATACAGTATAGCCAAGCCAAATACTCGTACGTAGCTGTTACCGGAGATTCGCCAGATTAAAAGCTGGGATACAAAATCATGGGTTTGGAGATTCTAATAACTCCAACAGAATCCGCACCTGACCTGCCCAAACAGTCCTTTTTTGAAGGGCGTTTAACAAAGAAGATACGCACTTCACTCCCCCTCCCCTGAATAAACTGATTGATTAGAGGACGCGCCGCACCGCACCGCATCGTGTGCCCTGACCTGTCAATTTTTCCAAAGCATATTGTGCTACGCGGGGCTCAGAACGGCACCGGCGCCGCATCGCACCAGTTGTAAATCGTAATCTTTAATCTCACGAGATTAGCTCTGGTGTTATCCACGTCCGTCTTCTCGTCTCTTGCAACGCCCAAAGGGCTTCACTTTTGCGGTCATCTGCTGTACAGTAATGTAAGACAAATTTATACCTGATGCAGCCAAAAGCAACGCATCATATTTTATATGCCATACTTTTGTCTAATAAGTTGTCAAATTCTGCATCATATAGTTTGCCGCGCATAAGAAAAATATTGTCACACTTTTACAATCATCAATAAGTGAGACCTACGTAGTAGGAGAAAAATATTGACACAACTGTAGCTCTAAACCAAACACATGACTAACTTGGTCAAACTTGACTAACCTTAAGCCTGACAAATTGTGGCAAGTGGGTCAACAAACCAAACAACCTCTAAATGTTTCTTTAATGTAATTTGTTTGAGCCTGATATTAATTATAGTTCAAAAATAAATAAAAATGGAAATTGATCCTGATCCGATTCCATTATTCAGATTTATATTGTATACGGCATAGGCTGGATACCGAAAATAATACAATGAGCATCCAAACAGACGTCAACCTCCCCGTACGTCAAGAGAGAGAGAGAGAGCGAATCTTCGATCAAGTTCGCTTTCTTTGTGTTTTGTGTTGATCGCGTCGTCATCCCCTCCAGGCCTCCACTGGCCTCACGTGCTATATAGTAACAGTCTCTCGGCAAAAATAAAAAGTTTGGTAAATTAACTGCTATCACCCCCTCTCTCGTTATCTCAAGGACAGGAAGGTTTATCCAAAACTAATGTTTTTAAATTTTGACCAACGATATTTATAACAATAATTATTTTCAAAATACAAAAAATATATATAGTGGTAGATGTTTTACTAATAAATATAATAGTTTTATTTTTATTTAACAAATATTTATGAATATTTTGTTTTTGTCGGTCAAAGTTGAAAAAAAACAATAATTTAGAATATATCTCCGTAATATTAAGATAGGGAACGGAGGGAGTACCACCTACTCGTTGTAGAGACATTTTTGTTCGAGGACCCACATGGACTTAAGTGCACACATATTTTATGGCAAATTAAAGGAAGCATGGTTTGAACAGTACTAACCTCGCGCAGCCAACCGGGTAGTATTCCATATCTGAATTCTGAACCATATGGCAATAATAGTCAGTCACACTACATAAAAAAAATCAAAATAAATGCATTGCGGTACATGTGGTGGGTTTCCTAGTCACGATGAGGCAGCAGCATGCAGGTTGCCTTTGAGCATTCTTTAGCTCAGGCTCAGCACGCCCATCACACCTGTTACAAAATATTTGTACATGTGATCTAATCCATCCATGGACAGTTATTCACAAGGGACACATCCCTTGGGAACACTTGTATATATACTACCCTGCATGCAATAAAGAAACCATCTCTATCATTTGTCTCTGTCTTCTCCATTTTACCACTGAGCACTGCAATAGAGCGCAATACGTTATCAGCACTGCCTCAAGGGAAAATCAGAGGAGAAGAAGAACACGCTGTTCTTGACAAGAACAGCAAGATCGATCTACACATCAACAGCAAGGTATGGAGCATACCGTTTCCATGCGCATACGCCGTATGCGCGAAGTTCTTCACATTGTTGATGATGCGATGTTGGAAGCATTCACCGTTGGGCAAGCCGCAGCGCTTCCACCGGTGCACGCGATCCCTGAACGCCGTGTGCAAGTGCAAAATGTGCACTTCTGCGTTCTCCATGGATGGACAGCGGTGGTTCCGCTGCCAGTGGTGGAGTGTGGACTCCCCACTGCATCCCCGTCGCCACCGGCGCCGGTGTTTGATGCGGGATCGTCTGCATCGGCCCCAATGGATGTCGATTTGGAGGCACCACCACCGCCTCCGCCCACTGCAGCGGCAGTTGCTCGTCGTTCGCCATCTCCACCGGCGCCCGTGGTCGTCGGGACCATCGCTGCCCGTCGTGGGCAGCCTGCTCGCGCAGTTGATGCCCCGAGAGGCCGCATCATCTTCACCGGCCATCACCCAAATGGGGTGGCCTCATCTTCCTCCTCCAATCGGAGGGCCTAATGGCCCTCGACCCGGCCGCCACGTCGGCCGTTTGGAGGGGAGGTGGTGGGGAGTGGCGACGCGGGCGCGGGACAAGCCCCGGCGGGGGCGCGCGACTCGCGGGCCACCTCCGAACGCGCTCGGCAAGGAGCGGCCCACCGGCGCTCGGCGCCCGGCGCAGCCAAGGCGGCACTCGACGCGGCCACCCGGCGCTCGGCACCCGGCGCGGCCTCCTGCGCGCTCGGCGCGGTCACCCGACGCGCGCTCGGCGCGACTGCGCGGGCACGGCTGGCCGCCGGCGCGCGAACCCGGCGTCGGCGCGCACCAGGCGCGGCTCGGCCCGGCTCCCACCGTGCACTGGCGGCGCGCGACTCGGCCTGGCCGAGTCCGGCACGGGGGGCTCGCAGGCCCCTTTCCTCACTCGCGGCTGGCGGCTTCCTGGCAGCGGCCAGGGAAGGCCCTGGCGCGCGACGGCCATGGTGGTTGGGAGCCTCAAGCTCCCTGGCGGTGCCCCCCCACGCGAGACCTACTCCCCTCGCGGTTGGCGGCTGGGAAGCCCCTTGGGCGACGGCGGCTGGGGGCGGTTAGGGTTTGAAACCCTAGCCGCCCCAATATAAAAGGCTTTTGGGCCTCTGTTGGGCCGCCTGGGCAGGCCAGCTGGGCTGGGCCGGCGTGCAGGCCTCTGGCCGCTGCCTGGCTCGCCTGGCAGGCCGCCTGGGCTACTTTTAGAGGCCTAATATAGCCTGTTTTACCATTTTAAATTCTGAATTTCTGTATAAGACTATGTTTTATATGCATTTTCAGTTCAAAGTTATCTTAGGCGTCTAAATTCGTGATTTAGACTGCATATATTGTAAAGACATATCTGTTTTATTGTAAATATAGCAGATTTTAGTTCGTGAATTATTGTTTGTTTTACATTAATAATTCGCATATCTCTACTTGCTATGATTTGCGCATGCATTTATGTTTGCATATAAATATAGCATTTATTAAGTTCAGACTTAATAAAACTTATGCAAAAATGAAATTACATTATTTTGGATTAAGAGCATAGGGAGATAGAGTCGTAAGCATTGGCTGTACTAAATTCTTTATAGAATTTAGTAGCCCAGAGACCGTGCTCGTGGCAGCATTTGGAATGCCTATCTCTATGAGGTCTACATCCCTCGGGATGATTACCAATACGTGCTATCCAAAATAACAGGATATGGAGTTATTGAATTTTACTTTGATAATTAGTAAAGCATGGGTAGTGGAGACCTAAGCATTGGCTGCGGTTTGTTCATTTATGAACTTATCTGCCTAGAGACCGTGCTTTTAGGCAGCAAGTTTCTTGCCCACTACTAGATCTACCTCATTAATTTGAGGATTATCTATCCTATGCTTACTAAAATTCAAAGTATTTATTCAATTGGAAGGTTTGGAACCTTCAGGCAACTCATATCACATGCAAGAGTTAGTGAATTTTACTTTGATAATTAGTAGAGCATGGGTAGTGGAGACCTAAGCATTGGCTGCGGTTTGTTCATCCGTGAATTTATCAGCCCAGAGACCGTGCTTTTAGGCAGCAAGTTTCTTGCCCACTACTAGATCTACCTCATTAATTTGAGGATTATCTATACTATGCTTACTAAAATTCAAAGTATTTATTCTATGGGAAGGTTTGGAACCTTCAAGAAACTCGTTACATATGTAATTTTGCATATTGAGCTTACAACATCACCATTGTGACTATTAATTTATGCGTAAATTAATGGATGTCCATGGTAATGACTGTAGGAACATGTCAACCAAAGAGTTCGAGGAACTCGCCCTTGATGGGCATAACTACCCAACTTGGGCTTCAGATATTGAAATAACTTTTGCTTCTCGTGGGATCATTGATGCAATTGCAGCACCCATCACTGGTACTGATCCAGTGAATGAGGTTAAAAAGAACACAACACTTTTCCTTCTGAGGCTTTACATCCATAAGGACCTTAAGCAAGAGTACCTTATGGAGAGATGCCCTCATAACTTGTGGAAATCTCTCAAAGAGCGTTATGAACAGCAAAAGGAGCTCATATGGCCGTCAGCCAACCATGAGTGGAACCACCTTCGTCTGCAAGATTTTAAATCTGTTGCAGAATATAACCATGCTCTTCATAGCATTTGTTCTAAATTGAAATTTTGTGAGAAAGAGCCCTCTGAAGCAGACAAGATAGAGAAGACTCTATCTACCATGCTTCCAGAGGACAGGATATTGCATCAGCAGTATCGCTCTAGTAATTTCCAGAGATATTCTCAACTCATGCACACATTGACCCAAGCAGAAAAGCATCATGAGCTTCTTCTAAAGAATGCTCAGCAGCGCCCTTCTGGGTCTGCCCCTCTGCCTGAGGTACATTTCAATGTGCATAAGACTGAGAATAAGAAAGGATTCAAGAAAAACTTCAAGAATCCTCCTGGACCTCACAAATTCAAGAAGAACAAATTCCACAAGAAAGGTAAAGGAAAAGGAAAAGGAAATGGCAAGCCTCTACCATCCAAGGGCAACAGAGCTTGCCTTAAATGTGGTACTGAGGGCCATTTTGCTAGGGACTGCACTTGCCCTAAGCACCTTGTTCTGTTGTATCAACAATCCCTAAAGAAGCCAAAGTCTGATAAGCCTGGTTTTGAGGCTCATTTCAATTCTACTGAAGCACCAATTGAGGTTGGAAGTTCTTCACTGGCTTCTGGTGACCTGAAGAACACTCTTGCTAAAGAGCACCTCAATGGGGTTGACAACAAGCCTCCACTTCTGCAAGAAGATGAATCTGATGATATGATCATTGAGTATATGTCAAAGGATCCATTTGGAGATTTGGCATAAATCTCTCATGCTTGGAGATTTGATCATGATCACTGTGGCTTGTGTGGTTGTTCTATACTGTCTTTATAATGTTGTTGTAATAAGTAGAGGTATACAATCTCATGTGTTGAGATGTAACACACTCTACAAGACCAGTGTTGGGTCCTGTGTGTAGTGCGAACTCATTGGATGAGTCGCCATACCATTATTGTAATATTGTTTCGACATTGTGATATTTAAATATCATGTTATGTATAGTACTAAGTTGAATCACACAAATTCTTATTCAGAATTTTTATTTATGTATAGATGCATAATGATGACAACTCGACGGAAGAGGAATTATGCCTTGTGGACAGTTGTACCACAAACTCTATACTTAGGGAGATCAAATACTTTCAGACTCTTAAGAAAAGAGATGGGAAAGTTTTGACCATCGCCGGACGCGATGCTGTGATAGTTGGCTCTGGTCGAGCAACTATTACACTCCCCATGGGTACTGAAATTGTGATCGAGGATGCATTATTGTATCCTGATTCTACACGTACCCTCCTAAGTTTTAGAGATATCCGGCAAAATGGATTTCATATTGAAACCCATGATGAAAATCAAGAAGAGTTTCTCTTCTTGACCAAGCCGAATAAATATGGCAAGCGCATATGCGAGAAAATTCCATCACTCACGCCAGGGTTGTACTATACATATATTAAAAGCAATGCACATGTTGCATACAAGGTAATTTTCCAAGATGTTGATGCATTCCAAATTTGGCATGATCGACTTGGTCATCCTGGCGTAGGGATGATGAGGAAAATTACAGGCAATTCAATTGGCCATAATCTGCCCACAACAAGTTTTCCCAAATCTCAGGATTTTGTTTGCACCGCATGTGCAACTGGGAAACTTATTTTGAGACCATCATATCTCAAAATTAAAGCTGAACCGCTTAAATTCCTTGAAAGGATTCAAGGAGATATTTGTGGGCCCATTATGCCAACTTCTGGGCCATTCAGGTATTTCATGGTACTGATTGACGCATCTACTAGATGGTCACATGTGTGTTTACTATCAACACGCAACCATGCATTTGCCAAGATAATGTCTCAAATTATCAAGTTAAAGGCAAATTTTCCTGAACATCGGATTAGTTCAATCCGTATGGACAATGCTGCTGAATTCAAATCTCAGGCATTCAATGATTATTGTATGGCGCTGGGGATTCAAGTACAGCACTCGGTACCGTATGTCCACACCCAGAATGGTTTGGCTGAGTCACTAATCAAGAGGATTAAACTCATAGCAAGGCCATTATTGATGAATTGCAAATTGCCTTCGTCGTGTTGGGGTCATGCAGTCCTGCACGCTGCTGACCTTATACAATTACGACCAACTGCATACCATTCAACATCCCCAATACAAATGGTACGTGGAAATCCTCCAAGTATTTCCCATTTGCGCAAATTTGGATGTTGTGTATACATTCCAATCTCACCACCTCAGAGAACAGCTATGGGCCCACACAGGAAAGTGGGGATCTATGTGGGATTTCAATCTCCGTCGATCATTAAGTATTTAGAACCCTTAACAGGGGATCTATTTACAGCCCGTTTTGCTGACTCTATTTTTGATGAGGAACATTTCCCGGCATTAGGGGGAGAATTTAAGTACCAAAAAGAATGCCAGGAAATAAATTGGAATACTCAATGTGTTCCAGGTTCTGATCCACGTACTTCAGAAACTGAACTGCAAGTTCAGAAAATTATACATTTGCAAAGACTTGCAAATGAACTGCCAGATGCATTCACTAATTACAAAGGTGTCACTAAATCATTCATTCCTGCTAGGAATGCACCAGAAAGAGTGGAAGTACCGAATAAGGCCACTCAACTCCTAGAGAGGAGAAGTATGGTAAATAAGCGCTGTTCTGTTGCTAAGAAGCAAAGAACAATAGTGAATGCAAAAGGACACCAATATGATACAATGTATCATGTGGATTGTGATGATCCACAACCCAGCTCGGATGTGCACATAACCGAGGCTGGGACATCGGAAAATCCTAGACACATCAATTTGGGAAATTCTGATGAGTCTCTAAGGAATGATGAAATTGCCATCAACTATGTTGAGACTGGTGAAACATATGATAGAAAAGCTACCAATGTCGACATATACTTCTCCGAGCAGATTGCTGAGGACCTTCAAAATGATCTAGATCCAAAGACCATGGCAGAGTGCAGTAAGCGCTCGGATTGGATCAAATGGAAGGCAGCAATCGAAGCGGAGTTAGCCTCGCTTTACAAAAGAGAAGTTTTCTCTGCTGTAATACCTACACCACGTGATATCTTCCCTGTGGGATATAAGTGGGTTTTCATTCGGAAACGAAATGAAAATGGTGAGGTAGTGAGATACAAAGCAAGGCTAGTAGCACAAGGGTTTACGCAAAGACCCGGCGTTGATTTCAACGAAACTTATTCACCAGTCATGAGTGCAATAACATTCCGATATTTAATATCTTTGGCGGTGCAAAATCGTCTATCTTTGCAGTTGATGGACGTAGTGACCGCATATCTCTATGGGTCACTGGATTCTGATATATACATGAAAGTTCCTGATGGAATAGATGTACCGAATCCAAAGGCAAAGCGCAACATGTATTGTGTAAAGTTGCAGAAGTCATTATATGGCTTAAAACAATCGGGCAGAATGTGGTACAACCGATTGAGTGAATTCCTTTTACGTAAGGGATACACGAAAAATGATGATTGCCCGTGCGTCTTCATCAAAAGATCCAAAGTGGGATTCTGTATCATATCAGTTTATGTTGATGACCTTAACATCATAGGAAATAAACTTGATATTGATGAAGCACGTCATCATTTAACGACGGAATTTGAGATGAAGGATTTGGGTAAAACCAAATTTTGCTTAGGTCTACAACTTGAGCATTTACCTTCTGGAATCCTTGTACATCAAAGTACATATACCCAAAAGGTATTGGAAAAATTCAATATGCATATGTCTTATCCTTCAAAGACTCCTATGGTGGTCAGATCTTTGGATTTAAAGAAAGATCCGTTCAGACCACGGGATGATGAAGAACAGACATTGGGACCGGAGTTCCCATATCTCAGTGCTATTGGTGCATTGATGTATCTTGCTAACAATACCCGGCCGGATATTGCTTTTGCAGTAAATTTGTTAGCAAGGCACAGTTCTGCTCCAACAAAAAGACACTGGGTTGGCATTAAGAATATTTTCCGATACCTAAATGGCACAAAGGATCTAGGACTCTTTTACAAGAGAAGTAATGATCCTAGTTTCATTGGGTATACAGATGCTGGCTATTTATCTGATCCCCACAATGGCCGATCGCAAACAGGATTCGTATTCTTACAAGGTGGAACTGCCATCTCGTGGAAATCGTCTAAGCAGACTTTGGTGACCACGTCCACCAACCATTCTGAAATAATTGCATTATTTGAAGCATCACGTGAATGTGTATGGCTTCGTAGAATGGTGAATCATATACTCACAACTTGTGGTGTTGGTTCTCTTGACTCACCAACAATTATCTATGAAGATAATTCAGCTTGTGTTGTTCAGATGGATACGGGTTATATCAAGAGCAATATCAATAAGCATATTTCTCCTAAACTATTTTATCCCCATGAACTTCAGGAAAAAGGGGATATAAACATCTTGCAAACAAAGTCTTGTGATAATCTTGCAGATCTATTCACAAAGTCTCTACCATACTCTACATTTCAGAAATGTGTTGAGGGGATTGGTATGAGAAGACTTAAGTGCTTGCAAGGTTCAGGGGGAGTAATTCCCCATGATATATAACCTGTATTGAACCATCATATTACACTCTTTTCTTTGTATGAGTTTTGCCTTGCTAAGGTTTTCTCATCCAAAGTTTTTAACGAGGTAATATCAACAAAGCTATATGCTTCATCATTGATTTTCCCCACAGGGGTTTTTATACATGATGATTACAAGCATATTTTTCTTTTGGAGACTATGTGAGATTATTCTCATTATCCAAAAGACATTGTGTACTCCTTTTTTTTCCCACAGGGTTTTGAGGAGATCAAGAATTTGATGACAGATTGCAGATGATCAAATGGATTAGGATTGATAAAGGGGGAGTGTTACAAAATATTTGTACATGTGATCTAATCCATCCATGGACAGTTATTCCCAAGGGACACACCCCTTGGGAACACTTGTATATATACTACCCTGCATGCAATAAAGAAACCATCCCTATCATTTGTCTCTGTCTTCTCCATTTTGCCACTGAGCACTGCAATAGAGCGCAACAACACCCAAGACGTACCGTACCGGTTGTTGAGCTCCGGTAACCCAACCGCAGCAGCTCCAGTCTTACCGCCCATCGCCCCATCCCATCTACATCTACTACGCCGGCCGAACCCGGAAACCCTCAAAAGCGACGTGGTCAACGTCCGCTGCCACCTCAGCTGTAAAAAAAAAAGTCGCCGACGGGTCAGCCACCGGTCTGATAACATAAGCTTGGTTCGGTCGGAGGAGACATAGAGCACGCACGCTACGCTATGAAAGCGGCACGGTCACGCACTCACGCCTAGCTGTTGGTGTGTTAGCTGTCTCCCGTGGCTTCAAGGACACGGAACAGCGTTATCCGGCCGGTCGTTGTTTGTTGTACGTCAGTCATGAGATCGCCTGCCTTGCCTTGGTCAAGCGCAGGAAGCAGCTGCGTCGCAGACGCGCGCAGGCACGCACGAGCCCTGCGCGGCCGTGCGTGCCTGCCTGTGCCTGGTCCGGAGAAGTGGGCGCGCGCGCAGCTTCGCTTTCGCGGGGGCGGGTGGGACGCTGCTGGGTTGCTGACACGGGAGCATCAGCGTGGCTGGCTTGGCTGCACGGCGTCGCGCGGGCGAAGCAAAGGCCCGAAACGTGGTCCGAGCATGCGGACCGCCCGGATCCCGCGTCGCGTCCGCGTCGGGGGTTTCCCGGTCGCTTTCGATGCCCGCAGCCAACGGACGAACGAGACACGAGACGGAGGGACTGGCGCTGGACGGCCGAATCGTCGAGGGACATGTTAGGCCAGCGGTATGGTGGAGACTCTCTGCTTCTCGATGGCTGCCCGTCCTGTCCTGCTCGATCGGCAGCCGGCGGAGCCGTTCGGTCGTCGTTTCGACTGTTCGTTCCTTCGTACTCCCTGCTAACCAGTGCTGAGCTCTGGGCACTGTACCAGTAGGCAGTAGATTGGAATCAGATAGCTCTACTACTAGGCGGTCAGTACATACAGGAGTATGTATGCATGCCGCGTGTTTCCCGATCGGTCAACACGAATGCACGCCAAATTCCTCCACGCCGCGGGGGAACACACACCCACGAACTCATCAAACGACTCGCACACACATGACATGCTTGATGACTTGACTTTGCGGCCTTTCGCATGGGAGCGAAACAAATCAGCCGAGCCTTTTGCTGGCGTGTGTTTCAAAGGAAAAAATTGGCGTTGTTTTGCTTAGCCTTGTAAGTTATGCCCACAAGACTCAGGAGGTTTCCTGTTTCTTAGCCTCTGTAACTCGTCATGGTTTGCATCCTTGGAGCAAACTCTCATGGCTATTATATTGCTATAAAGCTCGTGTCGTCATCAAGGATTACAAAACCGACGAAAACCGACGCTAAAACTGCTCGGTTTACCAAAATCGCCGTTCGGCGGTATAGGTTTACCACTGTGTTTTTATTTTTTTTATTTTTACAAAATTCACTTCAAATCTATTTTTAAGAAAGATTTATAAAAAAATAATAAAAATATGATAAAAAAAACTACATGTTCTACTTAGTAATCTAGTATACAAGACATCTAAATCTAATTTAGTTTAGCCCATTAAGAAATAGAACAATATATGGACTCGTTAGTAAAGCCCGTTAATCCGTTGATTTATCGCCAGGAGCCGGCGGTTCACCGCGGTTGGAGCCTGTACTGTAAACCATGTTTTCATTCTGGTAAACCGGATTTAGTACCCATATTTAGTTCCATACTACGTATTTTATTGCTCGAATTTAGATTTGTGGTGTTTAGGGTTTCAAAATTTAGTTTCGATAGTATGTTTCGGATTTATATATGTTATATGTTAGCATTGTTACATATGCGATGGCTTATTTTTTATGAATTTGTTACTGTTAAATGTGTTATGGTTTAGTCATTATTAAATGTGAATGCCTAATTGTTCATGGATGAATTATTGTTAAATGTATATGTGCAATTAGTATTGTTAAATGTGGATGGAAAGTGTAAGATCCAATACACACCTCCAACATTAGATGAAGACTCACTTAGCAGTGATACTTCTCTTCCTACCACGCTCTTGTAAACACGTACATTTTCCCTCAAGAATATAGATTTGATCGGCGGTGCGTGTGCGAGTCGAGCACCTGTTCCTGGGCTAGAGCAACACAACACGCCAACACCGCAAAACGATAGATGCTGATAAAATTCGATAGGAAAATAATGTGTACACGAACGAAATCAAATAATACCATGATTATTATTACACACCGAAAGCTCAGGCTGTTTTTTTTTTGAAGTAAAAAAGCTCAGGCTGTTGACGAATATATTTCTGGATCCGTCACTAGCATCGATTCCATTAGCACTGGCGTGCAGGACCACACACACGTAGTCTAGGCTAGCTTTCATCAGGTCAGGTGTCTCCAGCGAAACAGAGCAAGCTTTGCAGCTGGAATTGCATTCGATCGGATACACAGAAACCCATGTTTTTTTTTCTCTCTCTCCCTTTGTAACCTGAGACTTGCTCAACGGCTGTTTAAAGAGCAAATCCCAGGTTACGAATGAGAACCCATGCGCGCTGCTACCAGCTGAACGCGCAGAGCAGCTTTAAAGGAACACTCTTGGCAGCTGGAGGCGACGACGAGCTTTTACTTTAGAAAGAAAGATCGATCGCATAAGCTTTGCTAAGAACATATTCGCGTTTTAGGAAACCCAGAAACCGCGGATTACCATGCATGACCTGTGTGGCTGTGTGTGTGAAGAACCGACAGTAAATGTTCGGTGACGAAACCGTGGTAGGTAGTGTCTGTGTCTCTGCATCTATTTTTCTCTTCAGAAGAAGCGAGCGAACCTTAGGGGTTAAGGAACCGGCAAATTCGTCATCAGGAAATCGGAAGAGCAGGCCAAAATACTGGCCACGATGACTGATGACACGGTTGGCCAGGTGATCAATTGGGGGGTCGAGGAGGAGCTGAGCTGCGTCAATGCGTCATGCATGAGACCTAACTGCACAAAGGCCGCCGCGCCGCTCAACGAGATTGGTCAGTGAGGTGACGCCGATGCAACCAAGGGGCGTCGTTACTGGCCTGTAAAGGCAGCTCTCTGCGTTGGCGTCGGCCGGCCAATGTCGCGTCGCTGCCTCCTCTAGTGTTTATCCAGACATGGTCACCTGAACGTGACATCAGGGGAATGCCAAGACTCGTCAGTGCGAGAGCCGAGAGGGCTTTGCGGGGAGCCTCTAGCTCTAGGTGGCTGCCGCCCAAATCTCGTTTCTGGCTTACCTAACGTCAAGTCTCTCCAGGACCACGAGCAGAAATCCAGATGAGATCCATCCTTGTGCTGCTTTTCTTTCTCTTTTTTCTTTTCTTTCTTTCTGTTGTTTGGTACTAAGTCCGTAAGTCCAAAAGCTGAGCTCCTGTGTTCTCACACTCTCGTCGACCTGTCTTTGCTCTGTCTCCTTTTGGTCAGTCATGACTCATGACGACGAGTTGATGACTGATGAGTGCAACGCTGTTGTTATTGGCCGGCGATTGCCGATGCAGACTTTTCGGCTCTTTTTAGTTGTTTGTAGCCCAAATCGACGAGCCAAGCCCACCAGACAGGTGCATAGGAAAACCGAAAACGGAGGCCCAACTATTTGGGCTGGACTTCCTTCTTCTTCATGCGTGTTGTTACGTCCGCATTCCTGCTGCTACTCCGATTTAGAAGTGGCGGGGTTTAGTGGGTCCTGTTGAGTCAGCTCAAAGCGTGGTTTAAGGTTGTTTTCAGTATAACTTCGTCTTCCGTCATCCTCTTAACGTCATCTTTCATCATGCTTAGATGTACATCTAGCACGGTGTATTGCCCCATACCCTCTGGCGTATGGGTCACTGTAGAGACACCGATGCTGAGGTCTCTACGGTTGGGTCGTTCGGCCCCACTAGCAACACTGCAGAAAGTTGAAACTCAACAAGCTAGAACTGACTGCATTGTGGAGATATTGGCGCCACTACAATCTCGTAAGTAGAGCTCAAATTCTTAGATAAGGCTCTACTATCAACCGCAAGTATCCAATTATGCTTCGTTGTTCTAATTGTCGGCATTTAGTAAACAGGATGCATGTCCTAATCCATATAGAGAGCAGTTACTTGATGCTGTTCAGAGGCACTTCACAGCCCAGGTTGATAAAACAAATTTAACTTCTGATCGACTCCAGTAACTTGCATCATTATGATGTTATTAGGACCTGACAGTCTGTTTTGTTGTGTTAATTCTAACTTGCTTTGCCTAAGCCGAAGCAATTGGATGAGTTGCAGGTCATTGTCGGCTTTATGCAAGCTGCAAAGAGGATGAAGACGACTATGAAAGTGGCCTAACTGTGAAGCCTGAACCTCAACTAACAGATTCAAGAGAGAATGCAACATGTTTAATGAATGTTGCCGTGCTATGTAATATATATGCACAAAGTTCTGTAGATTTAGGTGGCTAGGTTAATAGCAACTATATTATGTTAGCCTCATCTGATGTAGATATGCCTATCTAAAGATGTTTTAACCTCTACTCAGTTCTTTCATGGTGACTGAATGTGGATTAAAATGACAAGTTTAAAAGTTATTTTGTCACCATTTTCGAAGTTCCAACATTATATTTAGCCCATGCTTTGCCCAAATTGCATGCAGAACTAATCAGGAATATAGTCTCATGATAAAACCCTTCTGCAATAGTAGCCGGGAACTGTTTAAGTGAGCATGTGTAAAGACTTATGAGTAATGGCTTGATAAAAGCTTTGGGAGGTGAATTGCAGTTAGCACCAAGACAAATCGAGCACCATGAGAGAAGCACGATGGCCAATTATAATATACCAAGTATTTAATTAGTGTTTTATCAAATTAGGCCGTAGCGTTAGCACGGACAACTCACTAGTATGTGTAAGAAGAAAAGAACACTCCTTTATGGTTGTATTTGAATTTATATTGCATCTAATGGATGATTTAACTTAATCATTGAATTTAAGTCATATCGTGTTACTTAGTGTATATATAACGAATCACGATGTAAATTCTATAATCTCTACTAGTCCTTATGTCTTTAGTATAGGCGTCCACAGCCGCACGGTTCTGCCATCGCGCGATTCCTCCGCCCGCGATTCCCCACCCCGCGCCCGCAGCCCCCCCCCCCGTCCTCCCGGCCGCAGCCGAGCACAGCCGCCGCGCCCACAAATCACGCGACTCCCGCTTCCATGTCCTCGCGTCCTCCATTGCAGCCGCATACATAGCGTCGCCCCTTCCATCGATGGCAGCCAGCCGCGCCCGCAAATCACGCGACTCCCCCTTCCATGGCGTCGCCCCCTTCCATCCATGGCAGGTCCGCGCCCCTACGCCCCAAATCACGCGGATGGAAGGTATGCGCCTCCTCTCCCTATTGCTCAGTGTAGGCAGTCCCCAAATCCGCGCGTCCGCGCCACCTCCTACTCTGCGCTCCCCGTTCCATGTCACGCGCACCTGCTCCCGCACCGGAGAACCCACCGCAAGCCGACCTCGTCCTGAGATGGCGGTGGCGCTGTGCTTCCCAGGGGTCGCGAGGGAGTCTCTCTCTGGACGCGCCCGTCGCCGCCTCCAAGCTCAGGAGGGAGCGGCGCCCGGCCCCCGCGAGCGTGAACCCGGGGCCACAATGCTTGAGGCGGAGGAGGGGCCTGGCGGTTCGCTGCCAGACGGGGTCCACCGCAGCGCCCTTCCTCAGGACGGAGGAGCCCCCCGCGGCTGCGGCGGGGGCAAGGAATGCCCAGGCGGGGTTCACCTTCGTCATGAAGTTCGGCGGCTCGTCGCTCGCGTCAGCCGAGCGGATGCGGGAGGTGGCCGGCCTCATCCTTAGCTTCCTCGACGAGATGCCTGTCGCCGTCCTCTCCGCCATGGGGAAGACCACCAATAACCTCCTCCTAGGACCTTCCATTTCTAGCTCTCAGCGCCTGAGTCAGGGTGCTCGATTCTTTCGCTTACTAGCTAACAAGGCTAGATGCGCGTGTGCCTGATTCGTTGTCTGTGTAGGCCGAAGAGAAGGCGGTGAGCTGCGGCGGAGGAGGGGCATCTGAAATCCCTGAGCTCGCTGTCATCAGGGAGCTACATCTTAGGTGTGTCTCGGTCTCAATTTGCCTTTTGGCCGCCTCTGATTGATCGTGTTTCTCCAGCATCTGGACCTGACCATGCGTTGTTTTGTTGTTGCCAGGACAATTGATGAGCTCGGTTTAGATAAGTCGATTGTTTCAGGTATGTTGTTGTTTGCTCCACTCTGCTCTTGGAACGCCTCAGTTGTTCCTCTTGCTCTATCATGAATGCTTCTGTTATACAATGGGATGTCGTTCTCTTGGATGTGCCAAAGTTTTCTCTCCCCTTAGTCTGAATAACAATTCCTGGTGGATGTATGTATGTATTCTCTTGGATGTGCGAAAGTTTTCCCCTTGGATGTGCGAAACACATTTACTCCTCACCGCAATCTGCGCCTCCACTCTCGACCCCTCCTCCTTCCTCCTCTCCCTAGGGACCCTTCTCCCCAACACGCAGGGGTAGCGTAGGAGGTGTTGTGGCGGCATTATCTAGGAAGCGGTCTGTGGACATGAGGCAGATCAACCCGAAGGTGCCTAAGGAGGAGGCTGTCACCATCTCCGGTCGACTCGTCCAGATCCTCTCCGACCATGGGCCCCTCACCATCGGCAACACCTAGAACAACACGAAGGTACAATAAACACACTGATGCCCCTACAAATATGTATATATCCAACACACTGATGCTCTAACTTTGCTGCTGCTGCTACAACAACAACAAAAAGCAGCCTATTGCCTTTCTGCGTACCAGTCATAGTGGTAGTAAGAGAGACTAGGCAGGTTCTTATGGTTATGGAAAACCACAAAAGATGAATTAAATCGTAGCCCATCCTAGCTGCTATCCGTTGTGGTATTTGGTACATTTGCAACTGCAGTGTTTCCCTTCTGTTCCAAATTTTCAATCCACGGTACCTTTGCTCGTTTTGTTCTACCCCCACTAGGGTGCCTATTTTGCTCTTTTTTTCTATGTGAACTTGAAATTAAATGGGATCACATTTATAGGGAACTGAAAACGGGATTACTTTCTTCGTCATGTATGAATTTAGGTACCCAATCAACCAGTCAGTCAGGCAGAGTGGCAAAAGCTGGGGAGCGATGCAGGCGTCAGAGCAGCAACAACGGAGGAGTAAGGCGCGATCGTTGAGTTCTTATCATTTTTCGTTGTATAAATTCAGTGTATTCACATGAAATCAATCAATTAACAAAATATCATTTATTGATTTAGCTCTGCCAGTGTAGATGAGAAGGAAACACGCAAAGAGCATCAAAAGCAAGTTCAACGATCTTATGTCAACCCATCCACCTCTGAATGAGGCATATTCAGATGTGTGTGTATTCAGGTTGGAACCAACTATGCATCAGATTTTTAAGCTCATTCTGGATAATGTACAACCTATGACCCTTTTCCATTAATTTATGTTTTTTTGTTAAACATTAAATTCATCCATCAAAATTTAGAGAGGAGTATAGGACGCCAAAAATTGTGTAGTATTTTTTCTGAGCTAATAAGTAGTCGAGTCTGGTATGGTAGGATAGGGTATCTAGCTCGATCCTTTTCTTTTTACAAAATTCATTGATTTTGTTCAGTGCTGTTTGTTTCTGATTTTCTAAGTAAAAATGCTTTAAATTAGAGAACTTTTCTAGATGGAACAAACTGAAGGCTGCATGAGTGCTAGGAACACAAAAGCTTTGATGATTCTGTTGCATGTTCTTTTGCCCCCAAACCCCCCACCCCACACAATAATTTTCCCTTTTCTATACAGACACAGGAAATTCTATAAACAAATGTCTTTATGTTCCTAGCACTCATGCTGCCTTCAGTTTACAGAGCTCAATATGTTACATCGACCTTCCCAACCCGCCGGCAGAGCTTAAGAAGCTCAAGCACAAGAAGTGCCTCGTCCAGTCCCCCCAACTCCTTCATGGTACTTGTTATTATCCCTAACATTCTCCCGTTTCTGTGGTGGGTGTAAGCTAGGTTGTTTTCTGTTCCACTTTTCACTATCCCCATGTATTAGTTGTCAAAATCTTATTTTTTTGTTGCAGGATGTCAAGTGCCAACGATGCTTCAGCATGTAAGTTTTCCTATCGCTCAGATTTCATCCAAGGTTTAGATTGGTCTACTTCTCACCATTAATTCATTGTGGTTTACCATTGAACATGGTCGGGTTCATGTGTTTGGCCTAAACTGAGGTTCTTTATAATTGGAATAATTTTCCTGTCAATAAATAATTTATCCAAATATTGTAGCCATGTACTATAGCATCTGTAAACAGTAATATTGTGCAGATTCATACATAAAAATGACATTAGCCAACGATGTGAACTTGAAAGAGTTTGTTATGACCGAATGAGTTTTCGGGCGCTGATATTAAGGCCATCTGCACGGAGGCTAGATGGAGTTTTTTTGGTAGCCAGTTCATTTGTGTTGGTTTCTGTTTCCATGGGTGAATTAGGAGGTGAATGTGCCTGCAATACATGCGGGTGTAATCTAACGTTTTAGCGGATTCTAGGTTTCCATGGCGTGAGATTCCTCTATGCGTTTTATTTGATTTCTTTGTCTGTTTGTTCTTTCTGTTTTTAATTCAGTAACGAGATCACAAATTGATTTCCCAATTTGCAGGTCCAATTCGCTTGTGGCATAGGAATCTCATCCTAGATTCAATAGAGGGGCTGCAATGCCGGCATCGCCATAGCTGGAAATCGAGCACTGACGGACACCGGGCGCCGAGATGGGCCGTCTTGTCCACCGCCGCAAGAACCGCATGCGTTGGAGCCATCCTTACACCTGCTCCTACTTCCGCGCCAGCAACCCAACACGCCGACGACACGAGCTCCTCCTTATAAAAGTGACATCTTTATTGTATAGATAACGAATGGTTATAGTTATTTATTCTTGTGTCCAAGTGGTATTGGATTTTTTTAGCTTGGGGTTAAAGAAAAGACAGTCATGTACTTTGCATCTTTTTTGTATTTATGTTTTATGCTAAATTGTGGAATAACACTATATTAGTTGTTAGCAAAGAATTTCTGAGATATTAAGGTTGATGATAATATATGTTGTTATTTCATTTAATCATTGTGTATTAATATTTTATCGAATAATTTGTGTACCGTCGCAACGCACGGGCACTATACTAGTTACTATATAGATACAAAATAAATTTACTGGAGTTACGTATACAAATTTTGAACGGCATACCATTAGATAAAATTCTAGATCCGTCACTCCCGAAAGGGGTAAAAAGAATCAAATATACATAAGCAGAAAAAGAAACCGATAGATAAGGATTGACTCTTTGGTCAATGGGGTACATGTTTTTTATCAAGACCATGTTCATAAGGTGGGCTCTGACCGATAGCAAAGGTAGTTCAGAAATCAGACATGCATGTACATTGTCTAGCGCCGTCGATCGTTTACCAGCACGTATGTACATTTTCCCTCGAGAATATAGCTTTGGTCGGCGGCGCGCGCATGTAATCGAGCGCCTGTTCCTGGGCTAGGGCCACACACAGCACCGCAAAAAAAGGCCACATGTCGATAAAAATCGATAGGAAAAAAAATGTGTACACACGAACGAAATACCATGCTTATTATTACACACCGAAAGCTCAAGTATACATTTCTGGATCCACCACTAGCATCGATTCCATTAGCACTAGCGTGCAGGACCACACGTCGTCTAGCACCGTGGTAGGTAGTGTATCTGCATCTATTTTAATTTCTATTCAGAAGAAGCGAGCGAAGTCTACCGAGCAGAAAACCAAATGAGATCCTTGTGCTGCTTTTCTTTTCTTTCTTTATGTTGTTTGGTAAGTCCGTAAGTCCAAAAGCTGAACTCCTGTGTTCCGACGGCAAAGTACTCTGTTCCTTGTGTAGTGAATACGAGTAACGAGTTCATTACACCAAATATGTAGAATGGATTCATGAATCATGATGCATCACTCCATGTAGAATAGATTGATTCTTCAAACCAAACATCCTCTAACCTATTTGCTAAGTTTATTTCGAAATTTGATAAGGATACATGTACATATATCGACCATAGAATAGTTAACTAGAATAGAATAGCTTGCCGACTCAGATCTCTGTGGCTATAGCACAAAGAGGCACGGCCTTGGTCAACGTGATGCCGAAATTCTCAGCCATGTCAACTCCATTCCTCTCTAGCTCAGCCGGAAGCCTCCATGCAAACTGATTCAAGAGCGACGCAAGCAGCAGATGCACCATCCTGATCGCCAGCGGCATCCCAGGGCAGATCCGGCGTCCTCCACCGAACGGGATGAGATCGAAGTCCCCGCCCCTGAGATCAACCGCCTGCTGCGTCTTCTTCCCCAGGAACCTCTCGGGCAAAAACTTCTCAGGCTCAGGCCACGTCTCCTCGTCTCGACCCATCGCCCATACGTTTACGAACACTCGAGAACCTTCGGGAATCACGTAGCCCATCATCTTCACGTCGGCCTGGGCACGCCGCGGTAGCAACAGCGGGGCAGCAGGATGCAGCCTGAAGGTCTCTTTCACCACGGCTTGGAGGTAGGGCAGCCGCCCAATATCAGATTCCTCGATGTCTTTTCTTGGGCCGATGACTGTTGCAAGCTCGTCGCATGCTTTAGCCATTGAACCCGGGCTTCGAAGCAGCTCCACCATTGCCCATTCCACTGAGCTGGAGCTTGTGTCACTCCCAGCAGAAAACAAGTCCTAAAACATAAGCAAGATGTTAAGTTTTTTTTAACGAGCTACAAAGACGTTAATGACACAGTAACTGATATTTTTTGTAAACTATACATGAAGGCCATATATATACAAAAAAAACATAAGCAAGATGTTAATTTTTTTTAACGAGCTACAAAGCCGGCCTTCATGTTTAGTTTACAAAAAAATACAGCGGCCTTCTGTGATATATATATAGAAATCCATGAAATTCCTAAACCCATTGTTCTGTGTACCTAGTTTAACGATCGAAACTCACTTCTGAGTTCTGAAACATTTAATTTACGTGGTGCATGCTTGGAAACAGCAAAGCCTACAGTTATATGGTTCTATGCAATCTCTTAAGCTGAATTACATATAGGTTCGCATTGCATGCACGTTCAATATACTACAAAATCTGAACATATTTGATATATTGTTATTTAGATAAATATATATATATTCTTGGAAATGTGTATATTTGTCTTAATAAATTTTTAATGATGTTTTTTTAGATTTTAGTAATATATATTAACTAGGACTGTGCGTTCCAGTATACCCGAAATTCAGGTCGGGTAGTTCGAGTTTTATATATTTCGATTTTCGAGTAACTAGGAGGTCAACCCAAACTCGATCCAAATTTTTCGGGTATCTAAAATTTCGGATACCCAAACTATCAGGTTTGGGTTCGGGTATACTCAAAGTACCCGATAGTTTCTACTGCCTGTCTGTCCTCTGCACGACTGCACATCTGCGCTCGGCACACGGACCTGGGCTGGGCTCCTGCTGTCCTGCAGTCTTGCTCCTGGCGTCCTACACTCGGCACTCGGCATCAAGCAGCCAAGCACCAAGCACCAAGCAGGCAGCCAGGCGCCCAGGCACCACGCTGTCACGCACCAGCACCAGGCAGCAGCACAGCACAGGCTGCGCACTGCGCAGGCACAGCACTCGGCAGCACCAGCATTGGTATTCAATTTGAATACCAAGTTACAAAATTCTTGTAAAGTATGCATAAAGGTCACGTCTCTCGAGAGTAATCCAACACGAAACGCCAATTTTTACTAGTATATGAAGATGACGTTCCTTTTTGTGAGTTTGTGTGAAAGCCGTATCTGTTTCGTGTGCAGCAGCGTTAAAGTCGCGCGCAGAGTATGAAGAGAAAGAAATTCAGTGAATATACAATAGTCGTAGCTAGTGGAAAGTTTCTGCGGCTCACCGTGAAGAGTGAACGGAGCGTGTCGCGATCCAGGCCGGCCGTGTTGTCATCGTCCTCTGCGGCGTCCAGCAGCAGGTCGAGGAAGTCGTTCTTCTTGGGCTCGCCAGCGTCGCGGCCACGCAGCCTCGCGTCGATCTCTTCGTCGAAGATCCGGTGCAGCCGCGCGAACAGCCGCGCCAGCCGCCGCCGGCAGCCCTGCAGGTCGGCAACGGCGAGCGCCGGGAAGAAGTCGGAGACGTTGGGGCTGCCCACGGCCTCCATGATGTCCGTCACCACCTCCTGGAACTTCCTGGACGCGCCGTCGTCCTCGAGGCTGGCCAGGTCGCGGGAGAAGATGGTGCGCGAGACGAGGTTGAGGCTGGTGGTGAAGGCGACGCGGCCGACGTTCACGGGCTCGCCCCTGCGCGCCAGCCGCCGCACGTGGTCCACGAGCTCCCGCGCCTTGTCGCGCCGGAGGTGCTGGAGCGCGTCCAGCCTGTGCGGCGCGAACAGCTGCGTGCCCATGATCTTCCGCAGCGCGCGCCAGCGCGGCGCGTTGGGCAGCCACACCGTGGAGTTCCTGGCGTGGGCGCCCGGGGCGTCCGGCACGGACCTGTTGCTGAAGGCGGCGTCGTGCCGCTGCAGGATCTCCCGGGCGGCGGCCGGGGAGGAGGCGACCACCGTGGTCACCGAGCCCAGGCGGAGCGACACGAGCGGGCCGTGGGTCTTGGCGAGCCTGGCGAGGGAGCGGTGCGGTTGGTTACCGAGCAGGTGGAGGCTGCCGATGATGGGCAGCGGGTGGGGTCCCGGCGGTAGACCACGACGACGACGGGCCTGCACGAGATGGCCGAGGAGGTAGACGCCGACGAGGGAGACGAGCAACCATGCCAGCCATGGCAAGAGCGCACCCATAGTCAATGATTGCTAATTAAGCTCCGCTGTGGCTGCTGTCTGTGAGTGGAGTTCAATAGATGATGGGGCCGATGCGTGTGTTTCGTCTTTTATATAAAGGACATACCCGCCACGTTCACAAATTGGATTTTTGCATGGCGCGGCGCCGCACGGGCGATGCAAGTCGTGCCACTGCCGCGTGTTATGTTTGACTCACCGGTCGCCGCTAGGACGGGTGAGAAGAGAATACGTAAACGTGCCACCAACCTTACGGGTAGGGATGGCGGTGGATAAGATACTCAGTGGGCACATAAAGCTATATTCATAACACTAAAAAAATTAACCCATATGCATATCCACTACCCATCATTGATACAAAATAATGTCATACTCATACCCACCATAGGTAGCGGGTACCCATCGGGTACCCATACCCATTAACATTACAATAGACATGATTATTTGAATCGTAAAAATAAGTACCAGCATAACAAATGTGTCGAGCGCAACATAATTTTATCACAGGTTCAACAATATTTAACATTAAATGTCAATATTATGCCTTCAAATCACACAAAACATAGCATTGATTCTATAAAACTATGGATAAAACATAGCATTCATTTTATATGAGACATACAAATCCGGACTCACGTGTCATATATTAGCGGGTTTCCCATCGAGTAGCGGGTATGGGCAACAGAGAACATACCCACACCCACCGTACCTGATGGGCATAACAAATGACCCAATAAAATATCTATGAGTATCAAAATCCGCCATACCCGTACCCTAATAAGGTTTTTACCCATCGGGTTTCGGTACCCATTGCTATCCGTGGGTACGGGAGACGGATTAGCAACGCACGGTTTTCTCATTGTAACCCGTGTTATTCGGTATGTGCATCGAATCATCGTAACTGTAAGAGGCCATCAAGTGTGTTTCAATTCGTCTTTCTTTCTTATAGACCTACTTGCATGTGGTTTAATTTATCTATAAATATTATAATCTTCCAATTTATCTATAAATATAGAATGCTATATTTATATTCGAAAGTTTATATTTCTAGATTTCGGACTTATAATAATCACATGATAAAAAAAACTTAAACTCTAGTTCTGAAGCACATTGTAAAACTTTGCACTTCTAGATCCAAAACTTATAATTACATATTAAAAAACTTTGCAATTTAAGTTCTAAAATATATTTGAAAACTTTGTACTTCTAGATTTATAAATGTGTAATCACATATTCAAAACTTTCTAGATTATAGGCCATATAAGTTTTAATTAAAAATGATTAGTGAATCAGACGCGTGCGCAAAATCAGGTTATCCCTAGTACCTATTGTTTTACAGAGTGCTAATGCGGTTTGTTTTATACGGCTCCTCCCTATGGTTTCGGCCCTAACGCTATAAAATTTCTTTTTAAAATATTAACGGAAATTCATTTGGTACATTCTTTTCTCCCTTGTCTCTTCTCCCTATTCTTCTTCTCAAAAGTAGAGAGATGTATTTTGATTAAACTCTATGGGGTTATGAAATATTGCATCATGTCGAAGCTTCTATTGTATTTTTGCTTGATGTGTATTTATTTGATCTGCGAATTTGAATTCAAGTAGTAGGAAGAAAAGAAAAAAAACAAAGCCTCCCAACCAGCCGCGGCCGCCCCCGTCCCAGTCCCAGCCAGCCACGGCCAGCCCCAGCCGCACCTGGCCAGCTGTCTAGCCCACGCGTGGCCCCTCTCGACCAGGCCATGGCTTTGCCCAGTCGGCTGTGGCCTCTCCCGGTCAGGTCATGGCTCGTGCCCAGCCGGTCCTGGCCTCTCTCGACCAGGCCACGACTCGTCCCCATCCGGCCCTCGTGGCCAAACTCCCCCTCCGCTCCACGTGTGGCGAGCCGCATGGACGTTCGCGTCGCACGCTATAGCCTGCGTCCTATTGCCTCGGTCGCGCGTCGTTCACGCGCTGTCAGCATGCTTTTTCGCACGTGTCACGCACGCTGTTCGCGTGTCGTTCACGCGCTGTTCGTGCGTTGTCACACACCATCCGCGTGTGTCATTAAATCGCTTCGCTATAGTCGCTCATGTTAATTAATTCATTCTTGCACAACTTAATGACCTCTTATTTTGTATGGTGTACTTTTTTTATTTATAAATGCATTGGTTGTATGTTTGCATCGCATAAAAACGAGCAATCCATATGTTTCTCGAAGGAGTAGCTAGAGAAGTTCCTTAGCAGCAACTGTTTTGTGAAGGCAAGTGTCATTAGACCTATTATGTCCTATTCACATGAGAATTTGTATTCCCGCATAACTTGATTCAAATCTAAGGATTGACAAACTTCATGTTCATCTTGTCCTTGATTACCTTTGGGTTGGGCTATTATAGTTAGCTTTATGCTAGTGTTCTACTTTAATCAATGACCATGATGAGATAATCTATGATACGATACTTTGTGTTTTTATAATCTTGATTATGTGGAGGCTTGAGCGGTTTCCCAAGTACTTCACCTAGGAGGCTCGAACTTTGCACCGTGTGCTTCTCCATAAGGATCGTTTTTTATGACCACCCGGAAAATAGTGCAACCGTAAGGGTGGAATGGGGCGCTTTAGCTAATTAATTAGAGAAACATGGGGTGTAGTTTGCTTTGCCATCGTGCCATGAATGGGGTATGGGGGCACAGTGCTTGCTCTGCCGAGGTTGGGGCTGGGGTTCTTTTGTTTGCTTTTGTTAGTCACCCCCTTTTGGGAGAGCCATTGTGTTTATTTCCTTGGAGAAACCTAACTGGTAGCTATACCTTAGGGCAATTGTTTGTAAAGGCTGAAAGGGAAATAGGGTTTAACCTTTTCCTATAAATAATTTTGGTGGTTGAATGCCCAACACAAATAATTGGACTAACTAGTTTGCTCTAGATTATATATTCTACAGGTGCATAAAGGTTCAACACAAACAAATAAAAGATTGAAGAAACGGTTCAAAAACAAAGGAGCAAAGAAACCAAGAGTGCCCTGGTCTGGCGCAACGGACTGTCCGGTGTGCCACCGGATAGTGTCCAGTGCACCAGGACCGTACAGTCTCAAACTCTTGACTCTCGGGTTTCTTAGGGCGCACTCCGATATAATTCACCGGACTGTCCGGTGCACCTGCGGAGCAACGACTCCTTCGCGCAACGGTCGACTGCAAAAGCTGGAGAATCATATGAACAGTGAAGAACAGTGCGCGTAGAGTCAGAGCCGCCCGTCAGAGGCGCACTGGACACTGAACAGTGCCTGTCCGGTGCGGCACCAGACTGTCCGGTGCCACTAGAAGACAAAGCCTCCAACAGCCAGAAGCTCCCGAACCCTAAAGGTTGGGTGACGTGGCTAGCGCACCGGACTGTCCGGTGCGCCCATCGACAGCAACCTGCCCCAACGGTCAATTGGTGGTTGAGGGCTATAAATACCCCCCAACCACCACCACTCCAACCATCCAAGCATTCCACACATTGCATTCAATACAAGAGCAATAGACTTCACTCGAAGACATAGATCAAAGCGATCGATCCACTCAAAGTCCTGAATTCAACTCTAGCACATTAGGGCTTGTGAGAGGATCACTTGTGTTTCTTGTTGCTCTTGTTTGCTTGGTTGGCTTTCTTTTCTTTTCCTTGTTACTCTCAAGTTCTTTGTAAGCAAGGCAAGAGACACCAATTGTGTGGTGGTCCTTGCGGGGTCTAAGTGACCCATGAGAAGTAAAGAAGAAAGCTCATTCGGTCTAAGTGACCGTTTGAAGGAGGGAAAGGGTTGAAAGAGACCCGGTCACCTCAACGGGGACTAGGTTCTTTAGAACCGAACCTCAGTAAAACAAATCACCATGTTCATCCGCTTTATTTGTTGGTTGATTTGTTTTCCCTCTCTTCCGGACTTGATATTTGTTCTAACGCTAACCCCAGCTTGTGTGTATGTTTAAAGTTGTAAATTTCATATTCCGCCTATTCACCCCCCCTCTAGGCGACTTTCAATTGGTATCAGAGCCCAGTACTTCATTAGAGTCTAACAACTTGAAGTGATGTCTGGAGCATCCGCCAAGAGGGAGATAGAAATCGGCGAGAAGGCCACAAGCCACGGGAAGGCTCCATCAAGATAGTCTGGCGCCAATGGCAAGGAGGAATCACCTCCCCATGTCAACTCGCATCGGAGTGGCGACAAGAAGAAGATGAAGAAAGTGGTCTACTACGAGACCGACTCTTCATCGCCCTCCACATCCGGCTCCGATGCGGCGTCCGTCACTTCTAAGCGCCACGAGCGCAAGAAGTATAGTAAGATGCCACTTCGTTATCCCTGTATTTCTAAGCGTGCTCCTCTACTTTCCGTTCCATTAGGCAAACCACCATGTTTTGATGGTGACGATTATTGTATGTGGAGTGATAAAATGAGGCATCACCTAACCTCACTCCACGCAAGTATTTGTGACATTGTTGAGTTTGGAGCACATGTACATAATATGGGGGACGAAGATTATGACTCGGACGAGGTTGCCCAAATCCGGCACTTTAACTCCCAAACAACTACTATACTCCTCGTCTCTCTATGTCGATAAGAGTATAATAAGGTGCAAGGGTTAAAGAGCGCCAAGGAGATTTGTTTTGCGCCCTTTCTCTCGGACTCATTATTATTTCTAACGCTAACCCGGCTTGTAGTTGTGATTAACTTTGTATATTTTGGTTTCGCCCTATTCACCCCCTCTAGGCGACTTTCAGGAAGCAATCAACATTGATTGCTACTCCATCAACAGGTTATATCTTCATCGAATCCTCAAGAAGACATCATACGAACTCCTCACCGATAAAAAGCCCAATATTTCATATTTTAGAGTCTTTGGTAGCAAATGCTTTATTTTTGTTAAAAGAGGTAGAAAATCTAAATTTGCTCCTAAAGCTGTAGAAGGCTTTTTACTTGGTTATGACTCAAACACAAGGGCATATAGAGTCTTCAACAAATCCACTGGATTAGTTGAGGTTTCTTGTGACATTGTGTTTGATGAGACTAATGGCTCCCAAGTGGAGCAAGTTGATCTTGATGAGCTAGATGATGAAGAGGCTCCGTGCGTCGCGCTAAGGAACATGTCCATTGGGGATGTGTGTCCTAAGGAATCCGAAGAGCCTCCACAAGCACAAGATCAACCATCATCTTCCATGCAAGCATCTCCACCAACTCAAGATGAGGATCAGGCTTAAGACAATGAAGATGAATATCAAGAGGATGAGTCACCTCAAGAGGAGGACAATGATCAAGGGGGAGATGAAGTTGATCAAGACAAGGAAGATGATCAAGAAATTCAGGGTCCAAGACCGCCACACCCAAGAGTCCACCAAGCGATTCAAAGAGATCACCCCGTGAACTCAATTCTCGGTGACATTCATAAGGGGGTAACAACTCGATCTCGAGTCGCTCATTTTTGTGAACATTACTCTTTTGTGTCCTCTATTGAGCCATACAGGGTGGAGGATGCACTAAGAGACTTGGATTGGGTGTTGGCAATACAAGAGGAGCTCAACAACTTCACGAGGAATGAGATTTGGCATCTTGTTCCACGTCCTAACCAAAATGTTGTAGGAACCAAGTGGGTATTCCGCAACAAGCAAGATGAGCATGGTGTGGTGACAAGGAACAAAGCCCGACTTGTAGCCAAGGGATATTCACAAGTCGAAGGTTTGGATTTTGGTGAAACCTATGCACCCGTAGCTAGGCTTGAGTCAATTCGTATATTACTTATCTATGCTACTCACCATGGCTTTAAGCTTTTTCAATTGGACGTGAAAAGTGCCTTCCTCAATGGACCAATCAAGGAAGAGGTCTATGTTGAGCAACCTCCCGGCTTTGAAGATAGTGAGTACCCTAACCATGTTTATAAACTCTCAAAGGCGCTTTATGGGCTCAAGCAAGCCCCAAGAGCATGGTATGAATGCCTAAGAGATTTTCTTATCACTAATGGCTTCAAAGTCGGAAAAGCCGATCCTACTCTCTTTACTAAAACAATTGCAAAGGATTTGTTTGTATGCCAAATTTATGTTGATGATATCATATTTGGGTCTACTAACAAATCTACTTGTGAAGAGTTTAGTAGGATCATGATTCAAAAATTTGAGATGTCTATGATGGGGGAGTTGAAGTACTTCTTAGGATTTCAAGTCAAGCAACTCCAAGAAGGCACCTTCATCAGCCAAACAAAGTACATTCAAGACATACTTACCAAGTTTGGAATGAAGGATGCCAAGCTCATCAAAACACCCATGGGAACTAATGGGCATCTCGACCTCGACACGGGGGGTAAATCCGTAGATCAAAAGGTATACTGGTCGATGATAGGATGTTTACTCTATTTATGTGCATCTCGACCGGATATTATGATTTCATTATGCATGTGTGCAAGGTTCCAAGCCGATCCTAAGGAAGTTCACCTAGGGCCATGAAAAGAATCATGAGATATTTAGTTTACACACCTAAGTTTGGACTTTGGTACCCCAAGGGATCCACTTTTGATTTAATAGGATATTTAGATGCTGATTAGGTAGGGTGTAAAATTGATAGGAAGAGCACATCAGGGACTTGCCACTTTTTGGGAAGATCCCTGGTGTCTTGGGCTTCAAAGAAACAAAATTTAGTAGCTCTTTCTACCGCCGAAGCCGAGTATATTGCCGCAGGTCATTGTTGCGTGCAATTACTTTGGATGAGGCAAACCCTCAGGTACTATGGCTACAAATTGAGCAAAGTCCCTCTCCTATGTGACAATGAGAGTGCAATCCACATGGTGGATAACCCCGTTGAACACAGCCGCACTAAGCACATAGACATTCGGTATCACTTTTTGAGGGATCAACAACAAAGGGGGGATATCGAGATAGCTTATGTTAGCATCAAAGAACAATTAGCTGATATATTTATTAAGCCTTTAGATGAGAAAACCTTTACCAAACTTAGGAATGAGCTAAACATTCTTGATTCTCGGAATTTTGATTAAAACATTACACACATAGCTCACTTATATACCTTTGATCATATCTCTTTTATGTCTACGACTAATGTGTTTTCAAGTGTATCTCTATGCTAAGTCGTAGATTGAAAGAGAAATGGAGTCTTCGGCGAAGACAAGGCTTCCACTCCACTCTATCGGTATCATTTACCCTTCGCTGTCACTCCACACCACTCTTCGATTGGTATAATCTTCACTGATATTTTATTTAACAATGGAGGAGAAAGTAAGAAGGGCTCTCAAAAGACTTCATTTTTGGCGATTAATGCCAAAGAGGGAGAAATATTAAGCCCGAAGCAAAAGGACCGCACCACCACCAAATTCAAAATTTTCAAGAATTTTTCAAATTGGTATCAAATAAATTTGATCTCTTTCAATTGATATTTTTTGGTATGTCTACTTTCAAAATTGGTATCTAAAACCCTCTTGAAAACTAAGAGGAGGATTTTATTCAAGGGGAGTTTTGTTTAAGTCAAAGGAAAAGCATTTGAAATAGGGGGAGAAAATTCAAATCTTGAAAACGCTTCTCGAAATCATATTCATATACCTTTGACTATTTGCAAAAAGACTTTGAAAATATTTTCCAAAAGAATTTGCAAAAATAAAACAAGTGGTGCAAATGTGGTCCAAAATATTAAATAAAAGAAAGCAACCGTGCATATCTAATAAAAATATAAATTGGTTAATTCCAAGCAACCTTTGCACTTATCTTATGCAAACTAGTTCAATTCTTCACTTATATATTTGCTTTGGTTTGTGTTGGCATCAATCACCAAAAAGGGGGAGATTGAAAGGGAAATAGGGTTTAACCTTTTCCTATAAATAATTTTGGTGGTTGAATGTCCAACACAAATAATTGGACTAACTAGTTTGCTCTAGATTATATATTCTACAGGTGCCAAAGGTTCAACACAAATCAATAAAAAGATCAAAGTTAGGGTTCAAATCAAAGGAGCAAAAGAAACCGAAGAGAACCCTGATCTGGCGCACCGGACATTGTCCGGTGCCCAGGGCCGTACGACTTCAAACTTGCCACCTTCGGGTTTCAGAAGAGGTGCTCCGCTATAATTCACCGGACTGTCCGGTGTGCCACCGGACTGTCCGGTGCACCAGCGGAGCAACGGCTAGCCAGCGCAACGGTCGGCTGCAACGGTCGCCTGCAACATGAACAGTGCGCGAACAGTTCGCGCAGAAGTCAGAGCAGCCACCAGAGGCGCACCGGACAATGCACAATACCTGTCTGGTGCGGCACCGGACTGTCCGGTGCCACATGAAGACAAAGCTCCAACGGTTGAAACCGTCAGAACCCTAACTGTTGGATGACGTGGCTGACGCACCGAACTGTCCAGTGCGCCCATCGACAGTAGCCTGCCCCAACAGTTGAATTGGTGGTTGGGGGCTATAAATACCCCACAACCACCTCCACTCCAACCAATCCAAGCATTCACAACAGTGCATTCAATACAAGAGCAATACACTACACTCCAAGACACAAATCAAAGCCTCTGATAGTCTGATCAAATCAAAGTCCACAAATCAACTCTAGTATTTTAGGACTTGTGAGAAGATCGTCTTGTGTTTCTTTGTTGCTCTTATTGCTTGGTTGGCTTTCTTCTTTCTCTCATTCTTACTCTCAAAGCCTTGTAAGTGAAGCAAGAGACACCAATTGTGTGGTGGTCCTTGCAGGGTCTAAGTGACCCGGGAAATCAAGGAAGAAAGCTCATTTGGTCTAAGTGATTGTTTGAGAGAGGAAAAGGGTTGAAAGAGACCCAGTCTTTGTGACCACCTCAACAGGGACTAGGTTCTTTGGAACCGAAGCTCAGTAAAACAAATCACCGTGTCATCCGCTTTATTTGGTTGATTTGTTTTCCCCTCTCTCGGACTTTATATTCGCTTTAATGCTAACCCCAGCTTGTAGTTTGTGGATTAAGTTATAAATTTCAGATTTCGTCTATCCACCCCCTCTCTAGGAAACTTTTAGTAGATTTCCATGGAGGATTTCTCAACTCCATTCTCCTGGTACTCCTCCGGTTTCTTGCAAACTCCTAGGCGAAGCGCACAACTCGAAGAAGGTAAGGAAACCCTTCTACCTCCAAGCAATAAGACGTTTTAAGGACAAAAGCACCCTCCAACTGGTAGTCAAGAGAAGAATAGTTTTGTTAATATTGGGTAAAGAAGGGAAGACTCTTCTAAGAAGTTAATTTTTAGAAAATCTTTTTAGGTTAGGGCTATGATCTACAACCAGTCTTATGGCTTTGATACCACATGAAGCGTCCCAATACTTTGGGACCCAAATGTGATACAATTACTAGTCCCAGGAGGCTAGTAAACACATTTATTTCATCAGATAGTTCAGAGTCTTACACAATAATTATTACAATACCAAAAGCAAGCTCTAGAGATCTTGGGAAAAAGCGGAGCGAGAAGCACCCCAAGCCATAGGCAGACTGGGTGCAGATACATCCCCCTTCTAGTCGAACAGAGTAGAAAAGAAGTCTTCAGCCGCTGAAAAACATAAATAAAGCTGGGTTAATTCTTACGTATTCCGCAAGCCCATTCTAGCCCGTAAAAAGAGAGGGACCTATGTGGTACATGCTTGGTATGGTGGAGCTATAAGTCGCTCTTTATTTTTCTTTAGAAAAGGCGTCATCTTGGTATTTTACTCAACCACCACTGAACTTCCTGATTCCGTGGCATCATTTTCTTTCCAAAAACATTCACATATTTCCCCTTCCTTTTTGAAAATAAAACATTAATTGTCATACCACACTAGACTCATCCATACTAGTGGACACGGACTATTCGAATAGTTTCAAACTCTGCGTAGAGGTGTACACTTTACCCACTAGTCCGGCTATATGGTATCGCTTCCATGAGACCCGACACCTAAGCTCTTTCCTTCCTTGCATGACCTTACCTTGTTGGTTATTTCGAAAGGAATAAGGCCACCTTCTCGCCCAAACCAGGACGGAATTAATCCCCCTCGTTCTTCCGGTGCTCCCTAGCCACCATAACCTAAGGGTTCGGACCGTGCAAGTTTAGATCAAGTGACTACCCATACAGTCTCTAGTGGTTGTACTTGTTAAGAGTACAAGTAGTGAAGGATGACAAACTTGTCCTTATACGAGTCCCTGATCATCCCACTCACACCTAACCCGGCTGAGCCAACACCTTAAGGCCCTCCCCAAACCAGGGAGTCCCTGATCATCCCACTCAAAGGTGATAAGGGTGATAACCCTTCATCATACCCATTTTGAAAAACACTTTTCTTTTGAAAACATAACCCAACCCACTTTTATTTTTGTAGCAAAAAGCACTCTTAATACAGGCTGACACTCATCTCGCAAATGCATAATAACCATCCCATAACCCAGGCTTAGGTAGTGGTAGAAAGAGTAGGTATTTTATGCATCAAGGGTAGAATGAACTTGCCCTCGTCGAAGCTTTCGTGGCACGAAAGTTCTATTTCCAGGAGGTCGGGCTCCTGCCCTTCTTTCGGGGCTGAAGGTTCTGGAACACCGGTCACTGCGTCCTCTAGCAAAACAAGCAATAAACAGTACATCAAACATTTGCTTTGTTAAGTGGAGTGTGTCAAGTTCCTATTTTCATTATTTTATGTGACTTGGAAAGTGTTTGGACTATTTTTGGTGCATAAAATATCAACATATATACATATATATAAGGGAAAGGGAAAAAGAAAAGGGGAATGATTTCCTGCTCTGGTGGGCCGGGGGAGGGATTTTGGCCCACTCGAGCGTGGGCGAGCGCGGGCGAGCCGGCCTAGTCGGCCCACGAAGGGGAAAACGATGTGGGCGCGCGTGGATGATGCTGTGGGCATGGGCCCACATGCCAGAGAGAGGGAGGGAGGAGACGATGTTAGGGGGGTGAACCGTCCGGCTGAGGGGGAGAACCGGCCGCTGGCGGGTTCAACGGCAACTCTCCACTAGTGGTCCGGTTCCCGGAGGTCGGGAAGGTGTGCTAGCACGGGCAAGAGCAGGCGAGCACGGTGGTGGGGTTGATTTTGCCAGTGGCGGTCTGGAGGGGGCTGACCTTGGCGAGGTGGTGGAGCTCCACAGTGGGGGCACCTTATAGGGTCCAGTGGTGGTCTGGGTTGGGGTAGTGGTGCTTTGGGTTGGGGTAGTGGTGCTCTGTGTTCCTGGTGATGCAGTGAAGCTTATATGCTTACTGGATTGTCCTCTAGGTGGCTAGAGAGGGAGGGCGAGAACTCATCAGAGAGGGGGAGAGACAGTGGCACTGGTGTAACACCCCGTCCAATCCCTGGATCGGCGGTACTTACTCCTGGTAGCTCGCTAGGATCATATATTGTCCCCACAGACCAACACGAATCTTTTGTGCGCACTTTGTCCTCACTCATGCGCACCCGAGAAAACTTCCCGGTCGATCACCCATCCCAAATTGCTCCAAGCCAAGCATGCTTAACTTGGAGGGTTTTTTGAGATAGGCTTCCAAAAAAGAAGATGCACGTTATTGGTATAGATACTCTATTAATTCTATTAAGCCTTGTGTCAGGATATCACCATCCCAGGGGCTAGGATATCACAATCCACCCCCCTTAGAAGGCCGACATCCTCGTAGGTCAACCCCAATCCAGGAACCTCCCCTCTTAGCCACGTCTCTGTGTGTAGTGTCGTCATATGTCATGCCATGTGACCACTCTAGGCCCACATGCGCCATGCGCCATATACCCGAACCCCTAACCCACACACGCTCGTGAAACCTCGAGGGTCGGCTCTGATACCACTTGTAACACCCCGTCCAATCCCTAGACCAGTGGTACTTACTCCTGACAGCTTGCTAGGATCATATATTGTCCTCCACAGACCAACACGAATCTTTTGTGCGCACTTTGTCCTCACTCATGCGCACCCGAGGAAACTCCCCGGTCAGTCACCCATCCCAAATTGCTCCAAGCCAAGCACGCTTAACTTGGAGGTTCTTTCGAGATAGACTTCCAAAAAAGAAGATGCACCTTATTGGTATAGATACTCTATTAATTCTATTAAACCGTGGACCAGGATATCACCATCCCAGGGGCCAGGATATCACAGCCGACTTGATTGGGCTCATGGGAGCGAGGAGAGTGGCCGAGGTCCGGTGCGAGGGATGAAGGAGCTCGGGGCGACCCTTTTATAAGCGCTCGGGCACAACGGGTAGGCACGAAACGATGCCAAACTTCCCTAGTGCGAGTAATGGCTGGGAGGAGGGAGGGCGGTGGCAGGCGGTGAATGCGCTGATGTTGTGCGTCCACATGGGGGGAGAGACTGACGGGCGCGGCCGGGCCGTTAGCGGTCGCTTGGACCCGCACGCGCGCGCGCGCGAGAGAGAGAGAGAGAGAGAGAGAGAGAGAGAGAGAGAGAGAGGGCGCCAGCTGGTAGGTGGGGTCGGGCGAGCAGCAAGACAGGGAGAGCGCGCGGGCGTGGGCTGGCGCAGCGCGGGGAATGGGCCGAGAGAGAGTGAGAGCACCTAGAGGGGGGGTGAATAGGTGATCCTGTGAAACTTGAAAACTTAAGCCACAAAAACTTGGTTAATTGTTAGCACAATAATTGCCAAGTGGCTAGAGAGGAGTCAAAACATAGTAACCACAAGAAATCAATCACAGAGATGGCACGGTGGTTATCCCGTGGTTCGGCCAAGTACAAAACTTGCCTACTCCACGTTGTGGCGTCCCAACGGACGAGAGTTGCACTCAACTCCTCTCAAGTGATCCAATGATCAACTTGAATACCACGGTGTTCTTCTTTACTTTAATCTTTTCCCGTTTGCGAGGAATCTCCACAACTTGGAGTCTCTCGCCCTTACAATTGAAGTTCACAAAGAAGTACGGAGTAAGGGAGGGAAGCAACACACACAATTCCACAGCGAAATGCGCACACACACGGCCAAGAATCGAGCTCAAAAGACTATCTCAAAGTTCTCACTAGAACGGAGCTCGAATCACTGAGAATGACAAACGAATGCGCAAAGACTGAGTGTGGATGATCAACAATGCTCTAAGGTTGCTTGGTGTTCTCCTCCATGCGCCTAGGGGTCCCTTTTATAGCCCCAAGGCAGCTAGGAGCCGTTGAGAGCAAATCTGGAAGGCCAATCTTGCCTTCTGTCGTCGGGTGCACCGGACAGTCCAGTGCACACCGGACACTGTCCGGTGCCCGATTTCCTTCCTAAAATGGCGCGGCCGACCGTTGCAGATCTGGGAGCCGTTGGCGCACCGGACATGTCCGGTGCACACCGGACAGTCCGATGCCCCCTTTCGACCGTTTGCCCGGCCACGTGTCGCGCGCAGATTTCGCGGCCGACCGTTGGCTCACCGGACAGTCCGGTGCACACCGGACAGTCCGGTGAATTTTAGCCGTACGCCGTCGGCGAATTCCCGAGAGCGGTCACTTCACGCCGAGTCAGCCTTGCGCACCGGACACTGTCCGGTGCACCACCGGACAGTCCGGTGTGCCAGACTGAGCTGAGTCTTGGCTGTACACAGCCAAGCCTTTTTCACCTCTTTTCTTTTCTTCTTCTTTCTGTTTCTAACACTTAGACAAGTATATTAGTACACAAAACCAATGTACTAAGGCTTAGAAACATACCTTTACTCTTGATTTGCACTTTGTTCATCCATGAGCATAAATTCACATTTAAGCACTTGTGTTTGCACTCAATCACCAAAATACTTAGAAATGGCCCAAGGGCACATTTCCCTTTCAATCTCCCCCTTTTTGGTGATTTATGCCAACACAACATAAAGCAACTAGAACAAGTGCAATATTACTTCAAATAAAACTCAAATTTATTTTGATTCAATTTTTGGCATATATGGATCATCCTTTGCCACCACTTGGTTTGTTTTTGCAAATCAAACTCAAATCTCTATCTCTAAGTCAAACACACATGTTGAAGCATAAAGAGAGTCATTCCACCTATTTCCCATAATCAACACTTCTCCCCACAAGAGGCCAACTTTTGACAAAAGAGACAATGCAAGAGTTTTGACAAAACAAAAAGCTCTATTTTACTATTTTTCAAAATTTCTTTCTCAAGTGGTAGCTGATCCATTTATTGCTTTGGCCTTTATTTTCTCCCCCTTTGGCATAAAGCACCAAAACGGGATCAATCTTGGCCCTTTAACCCCATTGCCTCACCAAAATCTTCAATAAGAATACAAGGGCAATGAGAGTACATGAGATGAACTTGGAATAAGTTACCCTCTCATCGGAGTGCAGTGGAAGTCTGTCATGGTCCAAGTTCACCTTTTCCCTTTCAAACCTCCTTTGAGACTAAAACAAGCAAACTCAAGCACATGGTTAGTCTCAAAGGGTCAAGTTGTAACACATCTCCCCCTAAACATGTGCATCACTTTGCAATGGACTTGTGAGGTCCAGAGAGTGTTTGTACAACTTGAGCACCACAATAAGCAACAAAATGCATAAAGAACATGATCAAAGGCATAAACACATGTATGCTACAATTCAATCCAAGTTCCGCGAATCTAAGACATTTAGCTCACTTCGCAGCCTGCAAAAGGTCTTCTCATCTAGAGGCTTGGTAAAGATATCGGCTAGCTGGTTCTCGGTGCTAACATGAAACACTTCGATATCTCCCTTTTGCTGGTGGTCTCTCAGAAAGTGATGCCGGATGTCTATGTGCTTTGTGCGGCTGTGCTCAACAGGATTTTCCGCCATGCGGATAGCACTCTCATTATCACATAGGAGTGGGACTTTGCTCAGATTGTAGCCAAAGTCCCTGAGGGTTTGCCTCATCCAAAGTAGTTGCGCGCAACACTGTCCTGCGGCAACATACT
Organism: Zea mays; assembly: GCF_902167145.1. Lineage (NCBI taxonomy): Eukaryota > Viridiplantae > Streptophyta > Magnoliopsida > Poales > Poaceae > Zea > Zea mays. The sequence goes on along the minus strand of NC_050100.1, from coordinate 22,311,994 downwards.
CGGCCTCAGCGGTGGATAGGGCAACGGAAGTTTGTTTCTTAGAGTTCCATGACACCAGGGACCTTCCTAAGAATTGGCACGTCCCCGATGTACTCTTCCTATCGACCTTACATCCAGCATAGTCGGAATCTGAATATCCAATTAAGTCAAAGGTAGACCCCTTTGGATACCAGAGCCCGAAGCAAGGCGTAGCAACTAAATATCTAAGGATTCGCTTCACTGCCACTAAGTGACACTCCTTAGGATCGGATTGAAATCTAGCACACATACATACGCTAAGCATAATATCCGGTCTACTAGCACATAAGTAAAGTAATGACCCTATCATTGACCGGTATGCTTTTTGATCAACGGACTTACCTCCTTTGTTGAGGTCGGTGTGTCCGTCGGTTCCCATCGGAGTCTTTGCGGGCTTGGCGTCCTTCATCCCAAACCGCTTCAGCAGGTCTTGCGTGTACTTCGTTTGAGAGATGAAGGTGCCGTCCTTGAGTTGCTTCACTTGGAACCCAAGGAAGTAGTTCAACTCGCCCATCATTGACATCTCGAATTTCTGCGTCATCACCCTGCTAAACTCTTCACAAGACTTTTTATTAGTAGAACCAAATATTATGTCATCGACATAAATTTTGCACACAAACAAATCACCATCACATGTCTTAGTGAAAAGAGTTGGATCGGCTTTCCCAACCTTGAAAGCATTAGCAATTAAGAAATCTCTAAGGCATTCATACCATGCTCATGGGGCTTGCTTAAGTCCATAGAGCGCCTTAGAGAGCTTACACACGTGGTCGGGGTACCGTTCATCCTCGAAGCCAGGGGGTTGCTCCACGTACACCTCCTCCTTTATTGGCCCGTTGAGGAAAGCGCTCTTCACATCCATTTGGAACAACCTGAAAGAATGGTGAGCGGCAAATGCTAGCAAGATACGAATGGACTCTAGCCTAGCCACAGGAGCAAAAGTCTCCTCAAAGTCCAAACCTGCGACTTGGACATAACCTTTTGCCACAAGTCGAGCCTTGTTCCTCGTCACCACTCCGTGCTCGTCTTGTTTGTTGCGGAACACCCATTTGGTTCCCACAACATTTTGCTTGGGACGAGGCACCAGTGTCCACACTTCATTGCGCTTGAAGTTGTTGAGCTCCTCTTGCATGGTCAACACCCAGTCCGGATCTAGCAAGGCCTCTTCTACCCTGAAAGGCTCAATAGAAGAGACAAAGGAGTAATGCTCACAAAAATTAACTAATCGAGATCGAGTAGTTACTCCCTTGCTAATATCACCCAGAATTTGATCGACGGGATGATCCCTTTGAATCATCGCTCGAACTTGGGTTGGAGGTGCTGGTTGCGCTTCTTCCTCCATCACATGATCATCTTGTGCTCCCCCTTGATCACACGCCTCCTGTTGATGAACCTGTTCATCGTCTTGAGTTGGGGGGTGCACCATAGTTGAGGAAGACGGTTGATCTTGCTCCAATTGTTCCCGAGGTCGTACATCTCCAATTGTCATGGTGCGTATAGCGGCCGTTGGTACGTCCTCTTCATCTACATCATCAAGATCAACAACTTGCTCTCTTGGAGAGCCATTAGTCTCATCAAATACAACGTCGCTAGAGACTTCAACCAAACCCGATGATTTGTTGAAGACTCTATACGCCTTTGTATTTGAGTCATAACCTAACAAAAACCCTTCTACAGCTTTGGGAGCAAACTTAGAATTTCTACCCTTCTTCACTAGAATGTAGCATTTACTCCCAAATACACGAAAGTACGATACATTGGGTTTGTTACCGGTTAGTAGCTCATACGATGTCTTCTTGAGGAGGCGATGAAGGTAGACCCTGTTGATTGCGTGGCAAGCCGTGTTCACAGCTTCTGACCAAAAGCACTCGGGGGTCTTGAACTCTCCTAGCATCGTTCTCGCCATATCGATGAGTGTCCTGTTCTTCCTCTCTACCACACCATTTTGTTGTGGTGTGTAGGGAGCGGAGAACTCGTGCTTGATCCCTTCCTCCTCAAGAAACTCCTCCACTTGAAGGTTCTTGAACTCGGACCCGTTGTCGCTCCTTATCTTCTTCACTTTGAGCTCAAACTCATTTTGAGCTCTTTTTAGGAAGCGCTTGAGGGTCCCTTGGGTTTCAGACTTATTCTGCAAAAAGAACACCCAAGTGAAGCGGGAAAAGTCATCAACAATAACTAGACCATACTTACTTCCTCCTATGCTTAGATAGGCGACGGGTCCGAAGAGGTCCATATGTAGCAGTTCCAGGGGCTTTGATGTGGTCATCACATTCTTGCTGTGATGTGCTCCTCCCACCTGTTTACCTGCTTGACATGCTGCACAAGGTCTATCTTTTTCGAAAGTAACTTTGGTTAGACCTATCATGTGTTCTCCCTTTAGAAGCTTGTGAAGGTTCTTCATCCCCACATGTGCTAAGCGGCGATGCCACAGCCAGCCCATGCTAGTCTTTGCGATTAAGCATGCATCTAGACCGGCCTCCTCTTTTGCAAAATCAACTAAATAAAGTTTGCCGTCTAGTACACCCTTAAATGCTAATGAACCATCACTTCTTCTAAAGACAGACACATCTACATTTGTAAATAGACAGTTATAACCCATATTGCATAATTGACTAACCGATAGCAAATTATATCCAAGAGACTCTACTAAAAACACATTAGAGATAGAGTGCTCATTAGAAATTGCAATTTTACCTAACCCTTTTACCTTGCCTTGATTCCCATCACTGAATATAATTGAATCTTGGGAATCCTTATTCTTGACGTAGGAGGTGAACATCTTCTTCTCCCCCGTCATATGGTTTGTGCATCCGCTGTCGATAATCCAGCTTGAACCCCCGGATGCATAAACCTGCAAGGCAAATTTAGGCTTGGGACTTAGGTACCCAACTCTTGTTGGGTCCTACAAGGTTAGTCACAATTGTCTTAGGGACCCAAATGCAAGTTTTATCTCCCTTGCATTTTGCCCCTAATTTCCTAGCAATCACCTTTCTATCCTTTCTACAAATTGCAAAGGAGGCACTCAAAGCATGATATATTGTAGAAGGTTCATTAACTCTCCTAGGAACATTAACAACATTTCTCCTAGGCATATTGTGAACAGCACTTCTCCTACCAACATTTCTATCATGCACATAGAAAGAACTAGAAGCAAACATGTCATGAGAATCAAAATCATCATAAGCATTGTAACTCCTATAAGCATTTCTAGTTTGTCTCTTATCATGGTACATAAAAGCATGGTTCTTTTTAGCACTACTTGCCATAGGGGCCTTCCCTTTCTCCTTGGCGGAGATGGGAGCCTTATGGCTTGTTAAGTTCTTGGCTTCCCTCTTGAAGCCAAGTCCATCCTTAATTGAGGGGTGTCTACCAATCGTGTAGGCATCCCTTGCAAATTTTAGCTTATCGAAATCATTCTTGCTAGTCTTAAGTTGAGCATTAAGACTAGCCAATTCATCATTAAGCTTGGAAATTGAAACTAGGTGTTCACTACAAGCATCAATGTCAAAATCTTTACACCTAGTACAAATTATAACATGTTCTACACAAGAATTAGATTTATTTGCTACTTCTAATTTAGCATTTAAATCATTGTTGACACCTTGTAAAGTAGAAATGGTTTCATGACAAGTAGATAATTCACCAGAGAGCATTTCATTCCTTTTAATTTCTAGAGCAAGAGAATTTTGTGCACTAACAAATTTATCATGCTCCTCATATAAAAGATCTTCTTGTTTTTCTAGTAATCTATTCTTGTCATTCAAAGCATCAATCAACTCATTAATCTTATTAATTTTAGATCTATCTAATCCCTTGAATAAGCATGAGTAATCTATCTCATCATCATCACTAGACTCATCCTCACTTGAAGAAGCATAAGTACTAGTATCATGAGTGCTTACTTTCTTCTCCCTTGCCATGAGGCAAGTGTGACGCTCGTTGGGGAAGAGGGATGACTTGTTGAAGGCAGTGGCGGCGAGTCCTTCATTGTCGGAGTCGGAGGAGGAGCAATCCGAATCCCACTCCTTTCCGATATGTGCCTCGCCCTTGGCCTTCTTGTAATGCTTCTTCTTCTCCCTTTTGTTCCCCTTTTCCTGGTCACTTTCATTATCGGGACAGTTAGCAATGAAATGACCAATCTTACCACATTTGAAGTACGAGCGCTTCTCCTTTGTCTTGGTCTTGCTTGGCTGTTCCTTGCAACCTTTAAGCGCCGTCTTGAAGCGCTTAATGATGAGGGCCATCTCCTCACTATTTAGCCCGGCCGCCTCAACTTGCGCCACCTTGCTTGGTAGCGCCTCCTTGCTTCTCGTTGCCTTGAGAGCAATGGGTTGAGGCTCATGAATAGGACCGTTCAACGCATCATCCACATATCTTGCCTCCTTGATCATCATTCGCCCGCTTACAAACTTCCCCAGAACTTCTTCGGGCGACATCTTGGTGTACCTAGGATTTTCACGAATATTGTTCACCAAATGAGGATCAAGAATGGTAAAGGACCTTAGCATTAGGCGGACGACGTCGTGATCCGTCCATCGCGTGCTTCCGTAGCTCCTTATTTTGTTGATAAGGGTCTTGAGCCGGTTGTATGTTTGAGTTGGCTCCTCGCCCCTTATCATTGCGAACCGTCCAAGCTCGCCCTCCACCAACTCCATCTTGGTGAGCAAGGTGACATCATTCCCCTCATGAGAGATCTTGAGGGTGTCCCAGATCTGCTTGGCATTGTCCAAGCCGCTCACCTTATGGTACTCGTCCCTGCACAAAGAGGCTAGCAACACAGTAGTAGCTTGTGCATTTTTATGAATTTGTTCATTAATAAACATGGGACTATCCGTACTATCAAAGTGCATTCCACTTTCTACAATCTCCCATATGCTAGGATGGAGAGAGAACAAGTGACTACGCATTTTGTGACTCCAAAATCCGTAGTCCTCTCCATCAAAATGAGGAGGTTTACCAAGTGGAATAGATAATAAATGAGCATTAGTACTTTGAGGAATACGAGAGTAATCAAAAGAAAAGTTCGAATTGACCGGTTTCTTTCTCTCGTATTCGTTGTGGTCGTCGTCCTTATGGGAGGAAGTAGACTCATCGCTGTCGTAGTAGACGATCTCCTTGATGCGTCGTGTCTTCTTCTTCTTCCCATCTTTGCGTCTGTGGCCCGAGCCCGAGTCGTTGGACTTGTCATCCCTTGGCTCGTTGACGAAGGATTCCTTCTCCTTGTCGTTGATCACGATTCCCTTCCCTTTAGGATCCATCTCTTCGGGCGGTTAGTCCCTTTGTGAAGAGAACGGCTCCGATACCAATTGAGAGCACCTAGAGGGGGGGTGAATAGGTGATCCTGTGAAACTTGAAAACTTAAGCCACAAAAACTTGGTTAATTGTTAGCACACTAATTGCCAAGTGGCTAGAGAGGAGTCAAAACACAGTAACCACAAGAAATCAATCATAGAGATGGCACGGTGGTTATCCCGTGGTTCGGCCAAGTACAAAACTTGCCTACTCCACGTTGTGGCGTCCCAACGGACGAGAGTTGCACTCAACTCCTCTCAAGTGATCCAATGATCAACTTGAATACCACAGTGTTCTTCTTTACTTTAATCTTTTCCCGTTTGCGAGGAATCTCCACAACTTGGAGTCTCTCGCCCTTACAATTGAAGTTCACAAAGAAGTACGGAGTAAGGGAGGGAAGCAACACACACAAATCCACAGCGAAATGCGCACACACACGGCCAAGAATCGAGCTCAAAAGACTATCTCAAAGTTCTCACTAGAACGGAGCTCGAATCACTGAGAATGACAAACGAATGCGCAAAGACTGAGTGTGGATGATCAACAATGCTCTAAGGTTGCTTGGTGTTCTCCTCCATGCGCCTAGGGGTCCCTTTTACAGCCCCAAGGCAGCTAGGAGCCGTTGAGAGCAAATCTGGAAGGCCAATCTTGCCTTCTGTCGTCGGGTGCACCGGACAGTCCGGTGCACACCGGACACTGTCCGGTGCCCGATTTCCTTCCTAAAATGGCGCGGCCAACCGTTGCAGATCTGGGAGCCGTTGGCGCACCGGACATGTCCGGTGCACACCGGACAGTCCGGTGCCCCCTTTCGACCGTTTGCCCGGCCACGTGTCGCGCGCAGATTCCGCGGCCGACCGTTGGCCCGGCCGACCGTTGGCTCACCGGACAGTCCGGTGCACACCGGACAGTCCGGTGAATTTTAGCCGTACGCCGTCGGCGAATTCCCGAGAGCGGTCACTTCACGCCGAGTCAGCCTGGCGCACCGGACACTGTCCGGTGCACCACCGGACAGTCCGGTGTGCCAGACTGAGCTGAGTCTTGGCTGTACACAGCCAAGCCTTTTTCACCTCTTTTCTTTTCTTCTTCTTTCTGTTTCTAACACTTAGACAAGTATATTAGTACACAAAACCAATGTACTAAGGCTTAGAAACATACCTTTACTCTTGATTTGCACTTTGTTCATCCATGAGCATAAATTCACATTTAAGCACTTGTGTTTGCACTCAATCATCAAAATACTTAGAAATGGCCCAAGGGCACATTTCCCTTTCAGAGAGGAGAGCGGGGTGAGCGCGGGAGGGAGCGGGGGCGCGCGGGCGTGGGTCCAAGCTGGCCCAACCGAGGGGAGGGATGGTTTTCTCCTTTTATTTTTCTTTTTCTTTTTTTTCATTTCTTTTCCTATTTCCCTTTTCTTCTTTATATACATATATATATAAGATTTTCCTAGTGCAAAATAAGATGCTAGGTGAGACTACATATGTGAGGTGCCACTAGCAAGCATAGTTTATGCATATGAGTAATAGGAATGTTTGAGGCTAGGGCTTAAGGGGGTTAAGGAGTTAGAGTTTCTAACCTCTCGAGCCAAAAAAATCGGGGTGCTACGATATGCATACAGTTAGGGGAGCTTTCTATATAATATGAGAGTCAACTTTTATGATCAACTATATTATACATATAAGGGATCACAAAATTTGACCCTGCTTTATGGTAGTAATGCCTTTCTTTTGTGTCTGATGCGAAAGAGAATTTGAAAGGTAAAAACAAGCTCAGTCCATAACAAATACTAAAACCATAAATTTTACAAAAAATTGAGTGGTATTGAATGGAGAATTCTATTTTGAGAGATAGTACAAGAAAAGGAAAATGTGAATTAAGGATTTAGGGGGAGGATCAAGTCCATAATGTAACATTAGAGCACATGAATACAACCAAGTTTATGGTGTGGTTGGCACCATATACCAAGACTTGATAGTAAAAATAGCAAAAAGGGTCTAGGAGAACCTATCTCATAGAATCATATGCGCTTGAAGACCCGAGAACTATCCAAAAGTTACCCAATCAGAAGCTTAACCCTTGCAATCAGAGCTTAGCCCTCACAAAGGTATCCTTAGAGCATCTCCAAGAGGGTGCCCTATAAAAATGCCCTATAAATTTAAAACCATCATGCTTTAGAGGATTTAGGGCAGCAATAAATAGTTAAGCTCCAACAATAAAGCCTCATATGAGTAACAAAGACATGTGGCGCTTTAGGATTGGAGGAAGGCCATGGGCCACGAGGGAAGACGTGGTTGTTGTGGCCTCGTTAGCTAGGTCCACTACGACAAATATGACAATTCAATAAGGTGTAATATATTTGTGGCATTTCAAGAGGTGTACTATAATTTTTTTGATATTTTTTATAAAATGAGGCACAGTTAGAACTGTTTTTTCTAGATTAAACCCTATATTTTAATATGGGGCATCAATTTGATGCATGGTTGGAGATGCTTTTACGAGGGACTCTAACAAAAACTAGAAAAAAATAACATAGGTACAAAGGACTCCAAGAACTAGGAAAAAATGTGAGCTTCTTAATAACTTGGTAAAAACAAGACGTCTCTATCTTGTTTAAAGCTTCTGCATTTAATTTATATTGCTTATATTTGTAGTTTAGCTTGCTAGATTAATTGATAGAATTAAAATCTAGATTACATAACTTTTTATAGCAAAATAGCTTAGTAAAATTTTATTTGCATATCTATATAGATTATTTTACAGTATACGTTTTTTAGTATATAAAAATTAGAACCCATAGTATTAGAAGTAGATTTAAGTCATCTATTTCAAACCTCTGGTCCTCATATATCATATGGGCTTGTTTGGTTAGTGATGGATTAAAGGTGATCAAATCGCTTATTAATCAAAATTGTACAGAAATAGAATTAATCTCTTGATCCTTTATATCCCCATGTAACTGAACATTCCGATGTGTAACCGAACATCCCCATGTGTAACCGAACAAAGCCTTGAGAGGTGACAGCCTAAAAAGGTGTATCGGTCTTTTACTTTCTTCCCTCCAATATTGATTTTTATTTATATATCATATAAAACCCCATGCTGTTCAAAATAGGAACGGAAGCGTAGGATTGCTTATGATTGCATACGAATGCAAAACCTTAGGATATTCATTTTCGAGCATTAAAGCAACCAGATACACACAAGAGTGCAACAGGATATTCAGAACTCTACAGGTAGTTAGCGTCAAATGCCTTTGCAGACAAAAGGCGGCGTCGTTTTCCCGTCGCTGCGCATGTCACACGATCTAACCACTAAGGTAAACTTAAAACTATAAATTAGATACGCACTAACATTACAAATTTTCACATTACAGAACAAAGTTACATATAATGTACATAGGAATACATTTCGGCGACTAGCAAGCTGGCAGTTGCTTTCATCTAGCTACAGCCATAGCCGAAAACAAAACAACACCATACTCTAGGAACCTAGCGATCGACCAGCATCAGATTTCACTTTCACAATAGCACCTCCAGTGCGACTACAACTGGCCAATGCGATCCTGTTAGCAATGCGAGAGAAAAAAAAAACTAAAATCAACTTGCATCACAGTTTGAGAATAAACGGTACACATACAATCAACCCAATCCTCTAGGTGTCCAAATGCAGGTGTAATCAAACTCAAAGCATAAATAACTTCCAGCGGATCAAAAATTTGAAGTGACTACTTGAACTACATTTCACAAGATTTTACCTGGAGCATTTGCATAAGTTTTGGATTCTGCTCTAAAAGTTGGCAGAGCTTCTCACGATCACTAAGTAGACTCTGCAAGAAATAAAAGTTATGACTAATAGTCTCCTTGGCATTAAGTTCATCCCAAAATGTAGCTTCATAAAATAAATTCAAATGTTACCTGAATGGCTTCTGGAGATGAAAAGAACTGGTTTAAGTTGATCCCTGAGTCTTGCTGCTGTTGAGAGAAACTATCTGCTTGCATACCCTGGTTCTGAAGTTGTGATTGTTCACCAACTTGCCTCAGTGTTTGCCCAGATTCCTGCTGGCTTTGATGATACAATTGTACTTGAGGAATGGGTAGCTGGTTAGGAAACTGCAACGTAACTTGTGGCAAGATAGCACTATGGGGATATGAGTGCTGCTGATCTTGGTGTGGTAATTGGATAGCACCAAGTTGTTGGAGTGTCTGAGAAGGATGTGGCTGCTGCGGGGGTGGTGGGGGTGGGGGTGGCCGTGGTTGTATTGAGACAGGTGGCTGAGGGTTAGAAATATTTTGTGGAAGACCGGATGAGAATTGAACTTGTTGAAGAGGCGTGCCAAAAAACGGAGTAGGCATTGAAGGCCTGCTCATCAGAAATTGTGATGCAAATGATGGCAGCAGATTCGATGCAAGCATGCTGCCAGATGCGGAGTTCATGGCCAAATTTGAATCACTAATAATAGAAGCAGTTGGAGAAGGCTGGACAACACTGCCCTGGCTATACAGGTTTGCAGGAGAGCCAGAGTTCATCGTAGCGTGCTGAGTAGCAACAGCTGAATAAGGTGTAAGGGGTGGCATCGGCCGAGCAGGTAAACCTGAGCTGAAGGTCTCCAGAGGGATCCTATTTGCTGGAAATGTGTTCCATAGAAGCTTGGCCTCCACATTGGGTAACTCATTCGCTGATGAACTGCCAGCGCCTGCAAGCATGTATTGAGTTTGACCCTACAAAAGCAAGTTCACATTTCAAAAACTGAACTATAACAGATGAAATCAGAAAAGAATCTGCATAACTAAAGCTTTCCTATCTTCAATTACCTGAAGGCCTGTGAAAGCACTAGGCATACTAGAGTCAAAAGATTGTGTAGGATAACCAGAAGGATTAGGTGTTGGTCGATCTCGAGCACTGAACGAAGATGACTGCCTATTAACTGAATCAGTATTTTGCATGGACACGGATGAAATTGGAGGTGGCATTGGTGGCAGAGGTGGATGGTTATTGGAATGTCTATGCTCACGCCCATGGAATCCATTTGACAGAGAAGTCTCAGAAAATTTTCGTGGACTTCTCTTTTCATGTCTACGAGATAATTGTTGATGATCTGCTTGTAAAGATGGTCTCCCAGATACACCAATAGAATCATAATTAGACTCTTCAGCATGATCACGAAAAGAATTCTTCCCTGGGCTAGAAACTGAATGTTTCAGTTCCAAAGAACTGTTAGCTTCTGAGAGCATTGCAGTCTGGGAAGAAATGCCAATGCCAAGATTTTCATCGTCCTTCGGGATAGATGTGGCCCTCTGGAAAAAGGGAACTCTTTCATTCTCCTGATTTTCTGTCTCGTCAATAACAGGACCAGGAGAATTTTCCCCAATAATGACAGGTGGAGATTGGAGACTATCATCTGGTTGAGGGAAAGGAAGTTTATCATCCGAACCTGATTCCTCATCAAAGACAATTTCAATTTCTTGATCATCATCGAGATCAGTCTTGGGTTGACGCAAGTTCTCTGGCTTAGTACGAAGACTGTCATCTAAACTTGTTGTCTGACTTTTAGCTTGAGGTGCATCTCCAGTTGGGGCTGGCGCATGATTTTGACGTTCTCTCTGCCTTGCCATAAATTCATCAACATGAATGGATGGAGGCCTTCCACTAAGTGTTCCTCGTGGGGTAGAGTTCACAATATTTGACGCACTACTTGCACCATCTATGTTTCTCTCTCTTGCAACATAGTCATCTACATGCATTGAAGGTGGTCTACTTGTGTTAGGTTTCCGCTGACGGAAAGTGTCTCTGCGTGTATGTCCCGAAGAAGCATTGGATGTATTTAAACCTCGTGAGAACTGCCCAGTGGGTTCAGGCAGTTGATTATCCCTTACACGCCTACTTGCACTCTCTCCCAGTGCTAATTTCCTCCTGGCAGATTGGCCAGGTGCTAGTTGTCTATCAAGAGAAGAATCAGGCAACTCCCAAACTAGCCTCTTTGCAAATTCACCCTCTTGGCAGTCAAGAGGCTCTTCTGAATCAACAATAACCTTCCACATATTAGAGAAGAGAAAAGGAGATTCATCATTTACTGACACATTGGCTAGGGATGGCATAAGATGAGCTGTCATAACAACAGAGCGAGCAATTTCAGACAGTGAGTCAGTGCCTTCTTCAAGAACCATCTGAACTGTATCTGCGGATTGACCAGAATTCTCAAGAATTGAGCGTAGTAATTTGATCGAATTCAGTAGCTGTGAATTGTTATAGATATTAGAATCAAGACAGTGGAGCAAAAATGTTCTAACATTACTAGTAATGAAGTTATATACCTTGCGTAAAAGAGTCTTTCCAACAGCAGTCGCTGAATTTTCAATGCCCTGGCATATCTTCTCTTCATATGTCTTCATGAATAACTCAATCTCACTTGGACTCTCACCAGATGATTCCAAGGAACCACTAGGATCAGAAGGGAGCCCAAATAGATACCTCAGTATTAACAGACCCTCAAGACTACAAGGAACAGCAAGATAATAATTTTAAGTCAATAATATTTACTCTGGTCTGGTATGAACCATAATATACAGATAAAAATAAATTGCAAGCCAAACAAATAGCACTGGAATCAGCTAATACCCAAACATGTTAAAAGTTAATTGTGATATAACAAGTTTGTTCAAAGATCTTAAAATAATTAGAAGTATATAGTAGCAACTTCCTCTGTGAATAAATCACATGCAATTAAAACTAAATAGGTATTAGTTCTTCACTATCTTGTGTGCACATCACAGGCAAGTGAATAAATCTCTGAGCTTTATAGTGAACACAGATGCCAGAGAATTAAAGCAAAGCAGACCACTAAAATGCACGCTAATGTATAATGGAATAGACGAACATCATGCATGTTTTAGTAGCAGGATGCACAGTGAATTCAAGAGGGCATTGGATAGGATGAACCAGAAACAACGACACTGAGTGGGTCTAGTGTTTGTAGAGTTTGGGGGTATGCCTGCATTTTTTTGGCTGTAACCATCTAGAGTGGATGCTGCAGTATAGTTGCAGGGCAGATTGTGAGTGGGTGTGTTTTTTCTATTGCCTTCTGTAGGCTTTGTATTTGGGTACATTTTTGACCTTTTTTCTCCTCTTAAGTAAATGATGCGCAGCTCTCCTGCGTGTTCGAGAAAAAAAAAGAAACAACAACGACATTAAGAAAATAGGTTTAGCTTTGAGAGCAAGATAAGTCTATAAATTGTACCAATAATGCGTACATGATTCAAGGAGAAATATATGGAAAAATTAGAAACGAAGAAAATAAAATGGAGAAGGTGAAAATGAAACAGATCCATGATGTCATATGCATGCACAACATGACAGTACGGAATCTGGCAACTCAGGAATCCTACATCGATGGTCTGATACCCATATGTATAAATAATAATAGGACCACCCATTCCAGATTGTGGGTGTATGCAGCAGATCACGCTATATCCATACATGCATGACCCACAGCCACGGCACAAGGTAAACATAATATCCACACTTCTGTAGAAATTAGCATATGTTGACTACCTCAACAAACAGAAAGAGACAGCAAAAGGAAAATGTGCTAAATAAAATGGCTTCACCCAATGAACATTGACAACATGTAAAATCACGCCTCTATACAATCTTCTGTGGATTAAATGCTATTGAGACATTCAAAAGCAATAAGCAGAAGCAACACTTACTTTTCACCATACTGGCTGAGGGTGATAGCACCTAGTGTCAAGGAATAAATAGTTTCTACTAAATAATCTGTTCGTTCATTAGAACCAACATACTTTACAAGCTTCTTCCAGCACTTGAACAATGAGGAAAAGCAATTCCAACCATCCAGAGATGGTGAGTTATGGTTAGGGTCACTCTCATCTTTTTCAAGAACATCTTTGTTGGAAGTATGTATTTGTGAAAGTATCAAAGTTACTGCACTTCTACAGGTATAAGAATAAACCAATTCCTTGAACGCCAACGAACATGCTAACATTTCCCGGCCAACAGGCAAAACCTGGGGTATTATATTATAACATGATAAACATTATAATGAATGACAGAAGTAATATAAAGTAAATTTGAACAACTATATAAGATAATAAAAAAGGTATTAAAATTTTAATAAAGATATAGCTTGTTAATTATTTATAAAATTTGGAGCACCATATTATACGATTCAGTTAAAACAGTTAGGGATGAAAGTGGTAATCCGAACTGTTAGGACAAATTTAATATTTTAAAACAGATATGTATAAAATTTGATGTTGATCTTTTATTATGTTATCAAGCACATTATTACAAATAAGAATAAAATATTGCATAAATTGTTATATGTATTATTTGCTCCCTTCAACAATAAAAAAAGGTGAAAATTTTACCGAATTTGTTTAATTGTTTCCGAATCCATACCAAATTTTATATCTATCGTTTGAGAAAATATAGGATGAATTCGACGTTTACCTTTTATGAATATTTACAAACTCAATGCTAAAAACAAGGATACAAATTTGTATAGTAGATTTCATATCCTATTTATTCACAATTAAAGAAAAATGACCAAAAAATGATTACCAAATAAATACCGTTTCCAACCGTTTTAATCCCTAAAAACAGTGATGAATGCATTAGGACTAGTCGGTTGCCCGTGTGTTACTATGGTTTCTACATTCAAAATATTTACAATATCTATTCTTTATTGAATACAAATGGTTGTGAGCTACAGTGGTTAGAACCTAAACTTGGAGGGGGCGACGGTTCGAACCCAAGCACCACGCTCGTTTTTTGACTTTTATTTCACTCGTAGTGCTTGCTGGAGGAGACAACACACGAAGGGAGAAACTCCCACTTATATAAATATAGTAAGAGTAGTACTTCAGGTGGAAACAAACTAACAAGTTTCGAAGGTGCTCAAAGACAACTCAGCTACAGGCAAGAGAATGTTCAGAATCCATATAACTCTCGTAGGGCCCGTCAGGCTTCCCCTTGTGGGGGAGGCTTGAGGGTTTGGTCTTGGTGTTGTAATTCGGTCCATTTTGGACCTTTCCTTTCTTAATATAATGATGCGCAGCTCTCCTGCGCTTTCGAGAAAAAAAAAAGAATCCATATAACAGTCAAGAACAGATTACATGCAAGTGTAATAGTGCAAATCTACTGGTCAAGGTTTACACTGCCACACCTATTATTTATATTTTCTGACTCATTTATTGCTGCGGTTTTTTAAACCTTTCTAAATCTTCTGCAATCTACATACATAGTGTTTTATCAAAATTAGTGTAAACATACTCCATCCCAAAAGAAATGCAATTCTAGTTTTGAACATGGACTTGTCCAGATTCAAAACTAGAATTGAATTCTTTTTTGGACGAAGGGGTATTATTTTCCTACAGCATTGAGAACAACATGCAGTACGGTGAATAATTAAATTTCTAAAGTCCATATCTCTTTCATCCGGGAATGGTTTTCAAATCGTCCGATTTATCTCGATTTATCGTGATTAATTAGTCTGGTCGGTCACTTCTACTCTACTCGATTAGGACCACCAACCCGATTAGGTGGCCTAATGGTCCAGACGTCCGAATAATCGGACAGTAATTGTGATTAATCGTCTGGTTAGGTAATACTGTGACTTGAAATCTGAAATTGGAAAGGTCGCGACTGTGTTATATTTTCTGGGTGCCTCGTTTCCATTCTGCCATCGTATTAATTACTGATTGGCGCCCTGTTTCCAAAACCAAATTTACTTTCCTGTTTTCTTTTGGTCTCTGTGTCTCGTGATCTCAATTCTCATTTGTCCTCCTTCCTGGTGACCGACTCATCCCTTCCTCCTTCCTGAGCTCATCTCCGGCTGCTCCACCTCCTCCCCGGCCAACTGTTGATCAAGAACCGCCAGTCCTCTGTGATCAACTCCGGTGACTCGCTCTGAATCGCTCATCCCAAGGTTGCTTCAGCTCCTGAATAGGTCGTTATCCCCAGCCTCCTAGATGCTGGTGGTCTTGGTCGTCAGTTTTTGTTTTTCTTTTGTGTAAAACCTAGCTGCTTGTACTCGGGTTGGGTCATTTTGACCTTACTCGTTGTCTTTTTCTTTCTTAAATGAAATGACAGTATGACACACAGCTCTCTTGCGTCGTTCGAGAAAAAAAATTAAACTAGGTGGACTCAAAACCCAATTGAAAGATCCAGAAGTTCTCAGCATTATTACCATGTGGCCCAACATTACAAAATTTGATGATGTAATTTTATATGAAACCAACTAGTGTCTAATTGTCTGTTCTTATTGCCAACTCTCGGGGCCAAATCAAAACACACAGGGTCCTCTCAAATCATATCTAATTCCTTCAGAGCAGAATAACTTAAGAGCATGACAATATTGACACCATGAAGCGAAGCTTGGGGATCAAAGAAACAAGTAAAATATTATGAAGTGTTTCAATACGCATCAAACCCCATGTTTCCACAATAATAGACTAATAATAAACAAACTAAAAGAAATGTACCTGGCAGAACATCATGAGGTCATGCATGACAGAAGAGCATTCATGAACAGACTTCTCATTCAGGGACCTAGTTGAATGAAAAATCATTAGTTTTAGTATGTACTATGTAAATAAGAAATATGTTTCTAAACAAATAATGGTGTAATTGTGTGTTTACTCTTCAACATCAGCCTTCTCATTATTACATGGGTCGATACTAAAGATATATGCAATAGATTTAAACAAAGGGATCCTCCATTTGAGCATAAGGTCATTCTTAGAGTGCGCCCTTCCAAAAGTCTGATTATCATACGGGAAAGATGCTCGGCTACAATTCTGTAGTAACTTGCTAAGAATCCTTGTGAACCCCATCCTCCAAAGCAATGCCTGAATTAAGAGAAATGAGAAGGGACCACAAGAAAAACAGCTTCCAAGAATCGTAGATAGCAAAAAACCTCTCACCTTGCCAGTAGGATGCTCAGACAATTTTACAGTAAACTGAAGCAACTGATGGACCTGGAAAATGCATAAAGAACTTTAGCTTGCCAATGCTGAGTTTTTACCAAATAAATGCTGACAACTGAATTTGACGAACAAAAAAAGTGCCTCATTCAACTGAATTAAAGTGATAGAACATATATTATGCTAGCATAATCACTGCAAATTCTCATACCTTAAAGGTGTCTCTCTCTGACAGGGAAGTTTTGTCAACTTTATCATCTAACCACATAAATATAGGGCGTAGAAGAACAACTGCACACTCAATCTTTTCTAAGGCAACACGAACAATGAAAACACGAAGCATGTCCTGTATCACCATCAAGACCTGCCATATACGATGATTTATGTAAAAAGTGGTAAGGAAAAAAGTCATTTGCTTTGGAATGATATGATAAGCAAAAGAAATAAAGCCAGTACATACCGAAGTAGCAAAGTTATCAATGATACGAGCAAGCCTATCAAGTTGTGGCATCAGCCTCACAAGTAATATGGTCACATGTTCAGGATGCAGGTACCAGTTCACCCCTTTCTCCACTTGAGGCCCTAGCACTGCTCCAGTACTCAAAGATCTAATGGCACTGAGAGAAGGAAGTTCAACTTTCCATAGCCATATGCCTTCATCTGGGAACAGATCACCCTTACAGTGCACACATGACATTAGAACAGCAGTAGAAACAACTATAAAGATGACATCAATACTTTTTTATCGAACACAAGATGACATCAATACTACTTCCTCTATTCCAAATCGTAGTTCAGTTTAGCTTTCTCTTAAGTCAAAATTTCTTGGAATGCATCAACATGACAACATCTATAGTGGCAAATTACTTTCATTAGATAGATTCCCTTTAAAATTGTTAGAGTGAACCCAAAAGCTTAAGTTGTTGGGAGAAGGTAGGCAATCCACTTGTACACTTCAACACACCCAGTCACGTGCAACCAGAGAGGAAGGTGCAAACGTGAAAATAAAGGGATGGAGGCACAAATGAAGCATCTGCCAGGATTCAAACTCGGACCTCTGGGTATGATACCATGTTAGAGTGGACACACGTTAGTTCAACCCAAAAGCTTAAGCTGTTAGGAGAAGATAAACAATCCACTTATACACTTCAACAGAAATATGTATTGATAATGCATTTACACGAACTTGTAGATATTAATATTATTTTCTAAAAACTTGATCAAAGTTAGATAAGTTTGTCTTAGGACAAAGCTAAAGTGAACTATAATTTGAAACGGAGGGATAAAAAAAGGAGTTTATTTTTCTCGAACGTGCAGAAAGAAAAAAGGAGTTTACAGTCATCTCAATTCTCAAATTAGACATTAGGTTTGAGAACATGTGTCACAACCCACGATATTGGTTGAAGCTTACTAAAAATGATATGGTGATGGAGCAAATATTCTTCGACAAACCAAACAGTTAGCTACATAGCTTTAGGTCCTACTTAGGATTGGACGATCCATTCATTATCCCATCCTCAGTCCTAGAGGTGAAAAAGTAGCCAAAATGCTTACCAGGAGACAAAGCAGACTAAAAGCAGCCTTCGGGCCCAATGGTACGGACGCATTAGTAGCCTCGGTATTTTCAAGAAGGCAATGAAACAGACCAGGTGCCCAATTATACAACGGCCAGCAAGCAAGTGCTGACGTGATAAGATGACAAACAACACCAAAACCTATAGCAAAAGTAGGAAACATGAAGGACAAATCTGCAGCACAAGCTGCTAGCCTCGGGCTGCAAGAATAGAATTGCAGACATTGTTAGACAGAGAGAGATTGAGAGGGAAGGGTAGGAGGTATAAAATGGAACGTGATATGCACAACCTAACTTCTCGGTGCAACTGCAGAAGAGAACTAAGAAGTTTTTTGTTGCGGTATTGTTCTTTCGTTTCCTGCAATGAAAAAATAACCCAAGATCATAAAATCAGCTTGAAACAATTGTTGTCTCATACGCAAAAGATACATCCATATTGATTGTATCACAGAGAATATGAAGTGCAGCTTACACGTAATATATGAAGGAGATTTATCAACAAGACAAGTGAGGGAATCATGAGGTCAACAATAGCTTTCTCATGAGTTCGATCTAGAAGTAATTCTGTGGTAGAACTCAGTTCAGCCCCTTCATCAACAAGGTAATCTGTAGAATAATTGAAATTTAGGACAAATAAGAGCACACAAAGATTCATGAATACAAGAATCTAAAGATATACTGCTGTCACAAATTCCATGTCATGGTAGAAAAATATAAAACATGTTGCACTCACCATAACTATTTGATAAACGCTCAAGCATAGACTTGCAGTTCATCAGGACAACATATATAACAGTTATGGCGCCTTCTTCAAAAAGGGATGACGCCACAGGCTTTGCAGATAGCAAAAAGGTAAGCATGTCATTACGAACTATAAGTCATGAATAAATGGGTTTTCCATGAGCATGAATTTCTTACCTTATCATCCGAAATAAATGCCAAGATACGGAAAGCTGTTGTTAATTGGACCACAGAAGTGCTGCATAGAGCAACTCCGTCAAAATACTTATCCGCAACAAGTTTACCAAGAAGATTATCGATGACCTGACCATCTCTACTGTTTGAATCTGCAACTACATTTTCTACATCCATTGAATCTGACACAAGCACATTTCCTGAAGAAAGATGAGCATCTCCACCAGATGCAAGAATAGCAGAATAACGAAGAAGCCCACGAGCACCATTTCTCTGATAAACAACACCAGCATCAATCCATTCAAGCAACCTTGTTGGTGCATCTTTCCTGTTTGAACCAGGAGAAGATGAATGCAGAGCCTTGTGCAGATCAACAGCAAACCCAATCCATGATTCAAGCGATGAAGCAGTTGAATCCACAACCAAAACTTCAAGAATTTCTGCAGCTGAATGGAAAATTGCAAGACCCAAAGGCGACCCTCCTGAGATCAGACAGACACAAAGACATGTAAGCACACGGATACAACACTAAATCAAATGGAAGGATCCAGAAGATTCTCAACCATTCTCAGCCATGACTGAATCAAGATCCTTATATGAAGAGAGAGATCTCAGTAGAACTGATATTGCCTGCAACAAGAATATTGACATCAATCAACAACCTAAATGACTTTGAGGTGCTGTTTGGTTCACGAAATGTAACGTAAATGGCAACGGTAACGGTAATAATTTTGAATAGGCCGATATCAATTTCTAGTGTGGCATATGATTATGGTTGGATTTAAACAAACATGGTTTAATGTTATCAGATACCCATCACGTTAGAAATATGTGAACCAAACATCACCTGAGATAATTCCCTATGTGCCACTAAGAAAACTTGCTCGACACATGTAAAAAAATAAAAATGAAAAAAAAAACATCTTAAATCTTATGCCACAGCTTTTGATTTCTCCATTCCAGTGCCACTACTGTCAAGTTCTGCCTACCTGTCACACATTAGGTGTACTTGTGATTTTACTTTTTGTTTAACAGACAATTTTGCCCTTGCTTGAAGGAGATATAACCCTTCTCTTTGACAGGAGTTGATGCTGACTCCATCCCAAGATAATCGTCCTCGTTATAGCCATGCGCCCATGCCACAGCTGCGGGCTGTCCTTCCGAGCTGACACTGATGTTTCCCTGGTCAACAGAGAGACAAGAGCAGGCAAAAGGAGAGGCTCACCACCGGGATCCAGGGCACAAGGCCCTTGACGGCTCATGTACACACACATCTGCACCTAGCCTTGCAACACTGTCTTCTCGCCAATGATGATCCCCGATGAGCACAGCAACACATCACCGAGAGGCTGCATGCGGACATCCCGATTGCATCTACACCCAAGCCGTATTGTGCCTACACAGCAAATTGGGCTTGCTAACAGACAATGTGGTACCTTCGAACAATGAACAGACACCAATGCTGCAGAGCAAGTGCTGCAATGACATAGGATCATCCCTGAAGAGCTCAAACATCTGAAGGGGGCAGGGAACGATGACTGCATGCTGCTGTGCCTGTGCCCAGAGATCCCTGGGGACATGAACAAGATGCTGCCCAAGCCTGTGGACCCCATGTGCATGGTATACCTCACAAGTGCCTGTCACATCATCCTCCCTCTACAGGTCTCCTTCCTCTGCTTCAGTGAGCATGCTCTTCTCCCTCTTCCATATACAAATTTGTTCATCTGTTTTACTTGATCCGAGCCTAACCAAGGACGATGGCTTGCAGCAGGCACTCAACCCCACAGGTGGTGAGCGGTTCTCCCATGTCTGGGATAACCCGAGCACTGCCATGGAATGGATGCTTCCACCAGTGTACATTAAAGAGCTAAATTATGAAAAGGCATTTCATATTGTATCTAATGAATCTCATTTGATAGTGTACATATTATTATTGTCCTTCCGTACAAACTTTGCCAAACTTAGGGTCCGTTTTGTAGGGATCCAAATTCTCTAAGAAACGTTTAAAATTCAGATTCTCAGCAGAAACAGAATCGCCTATAAAATTGTTTGGCTAGCTGACCATGTGATTGATTTTTTTCTTGGGTAATAACAAAAGGGAACTAGTCTTTGCAAGCATTAAAAAATATATCCAATATTGTGCAAAAGAAATAACCAGGAAATAAAGTCAATATTGTGCTTTGGAGGTGAGTGGGCTGCAGCCACTTGGGAGCAGGCAACAGCAACAGCTATGCATCCAGGCGTTCGGCAGCTCAACAGCAGGTTGGGCTTTGTCAAAAAAAAACAAAAAAACTAGTTGGTGGTTGTCCAGCTGTCAATGGCTTGGCGAAGCAGCAGCTGTATAGCAGAAGTGCCAAGACGACCGACGCGGTGAAGCAGGCGGCCGAATGACACAGGCCATGGAAGGAAGATGGACAAGGCTAGGCAGCAGTGCAACTTTAGCACTTGGTGGGCACGCGTCGCGATGCTACCTACGGTGGTGCATTCGGTCCGTGAGTACTCTCATTTTTGAAGGCCTAAGCCGATAAGGGTGATGGCAAATCTTGTAATTCCTAGCGAAAGAAAGAGGAAGCGCATGAGGTAGAAACACGAATAAGTGTGAAACGCCGAAACCACGCTACAGCCGTTTCGTCTGCCAAGGGAAAAAAGCATGAAACGTTCTGGCTCCAAATCGCTGGCGCCATTTCTTGTGATTCTCAGCAGAAACGAATATGTTTCACCTATCCAAACAGACCCTTAGTATGGTTTGACCTAAGGCAACAGAAAATCCCTAATATTTCAGGACGGAGGGAGTACGTAAGCAACACTTGACAGTAGTGGCAAAGGGAGACAGAGAAACTTGACGCCGTGGTACATCCAAGAGGATTTTTTCTGTAGTACATATGGGTCAACAAGGTTTTTTAGTGGCACATAGGTAATTCTCTCAATAACTTCAGTTAAGAGAATAGTAGACATAGACAAACAGTGTGTACCTCAGGAAAGTACCCAAGAGCTAATAATGCTTGTCGGCCAGAATCAGACCTGTATCACAATGAAAACCTATGTGGTGAAAATCATATGGAGTCATTGAAAAGTCTACAAAAAAGAATGTTGGAAACAAGAATCTTTCTCATTCCAGAAGTGCAAACCTTTGTGCTGAGAATTTATCTAGGCATATTCAGTTTTAGATATATTTGTTTAAATATAAAATTTACAGGTATTCAAAAAAAGGCCGATAGAGGAAAGACCATCCCTACGGTTTTATATTAAGAAGAAACTCAATCGGAGCCCTTGACCGAGAAAGGTCACGAAAGCTAGCCCCCGTGCAGCATGAGGGTCCACCCCTATAGGTCAGATCTTTACTCATGTTTTAAACCCTCCCAGCCCCTACACGAGGATCCGCCCCCAAAGGTCAGTCCATCTCATGTGCACACAACCAGGACAACCAGCGAGTGACCTTTTTTAAGGTCAGCCTAAAATTCGCTCTCATTAGGATTCGAACTCAGTACCCGAGAAGTGCTACTCAGACCACCTAACCAACTCAGCTAGATGCCCTTTCACAAATTTGCAGGTATTAACTAGAGTGCTAAAAGGAAATCAATGCATCACTGGACATCTAGATAATATCAGTGTGGTGTTCTATTGCTGATTATTGTGGAAAAGATAACTTTTATCCAAAAAAATGATTTGTAAGCAGGGTACTGAACTCAAAATTGGAAGATAATCTCAATTTGCAGCCCCTCGCTATTCTTTTATGAAACTGTTCAAACGCACAAGTAAATGTAACACTATCTTCAATACTGACCTTGAAATGGCACAAAGTTCCCAGAGAACCCACAAAAGTTCATCAGAATTCGGAGGAACTGAGAGGATCCTAGTGGCAGCACTTCCCTATAAAGAAGAATATTATTATCATTAGAAATAAGAGACTATACAGTTCAGATCTGATACGTATCGAATATTTTTGGGATTTTAAATAAATAAAAAACCCGGATACTCCTAGAACATGTGTATGTGAAAAAGTTCTTAAAACAATAGAAATTGAATAATTGTGACGCAATGTTCACAAACCACTTTAAGATGTAATTCTGTTATCAATCCCACTTCTTTTGGGCGGCAAAAGAACCCTTTTGATAAAAGAACAAAAGCCTGTCGAAGAGTTATGCATTCTGATTTATTCATTTTTTCTGCATCTTGAAGAGAAAGAAGTATAAGCTCAGTTGCTTCAGGCTGACTGAGCAAGAACGATAACCCTGGGAATATAAAAGAATAAGTTCAGTCATAATTTCAGGGAAAATGGATATTATGATGTTTCCAGTTTAAGAAAGGTAGATAGCAGATCAAAACCTGAACGACAAAAGAGGAGGGAGAGGATAATAGATTCAATTGATGATGCTATCCCCATCAAAATTTCGGCGGCAGGGCCATTTGGTAAATGCAATATAGGTGATGACAATAAGGCCGCTGACAGAGGAAAAAAACTTCTTTCCTGCATATAAAGAACACAGAAATAAAGAAATTGTATCTCAAGTCACGAATTTAGCTGTAAGCTTATAAAACAAGTGCATTTATGATTATGAATACTGATGATCAACAGATTGCAGAATGCATTCCCATAAATCATTTCATTTACGAAGCTAAGTTAAAATATTTCTCATCTCGTGCTTTTAAGTAGTTAAAATTGATCAATTTGCTTTATCCAGTTGCCCAGTTAGGCAACGCCAGAGATCACATATTCTCCAAATCTTTTCTAGTTGCCAAACTTATTTACTCCCTCCATTCCAATTTATAGGTTGTTTTGACTTTTCTGGATCCACAACTTTTATTTTGTATCTAGATATATTGTATATCTAGGTGCATACCAAAAGCCATGTACCTAGAAAAGACAAAAAACAACCTATAATTTGGGAGAGAGGGTGGTACTATCTTAGATTCAATTTGGCATCAAAATAAATAAAAAACAGATAAGCTTGCACCTATGGTTGGGACTGGTGTCTAGATAGCTAGCAAAAGTTTGTTATTTCCAAGATAAAGAATGGTATGCCGATCAGCTCATCGTATTTTTTATATCAGAATGCAAAAGGATGGGTCAAACTGTAAATTGTGGGTACCTAGAAAGGCCAATGATACAGGATAACAGGAAAAGAAACAAATGAGATACTCAGATACAACAGTTACAGCAGTATATAGTTCAGCCTCAGTGGAATTCTAACAGCGAAATAGAATCGCATCACAAAATTTTCTCAAGCACATGAGAAATGTGTATTGTTGCATTAAGAATAAAGATTTCTCAAGCACATGAGAAATTGTGTACGTGCGTCTTTGCAAGACAGTTTTGGCATACCATTCTTTTGCCATTGGGCTTTGATAATCTCTCTCCGTCTGGAGATAAGATCTCCTTTGCCGATTGGTGGCGGAAGGTATGTAAGAGGATACATAAAAGCAAGAGAAAGGGTATAAACAGCGTCATCATTTTGGGGGCCTGGTGTTTATGGATTCACCGCAACAAAGCAGTCTTCAATGAAGAGAACCCTTCGCTGGGCACTATCAAATGTGTTTTTGTAGATGAGATGGTGTGTTGGATTAAGGTTGGAGCTAAACATCTTGAGAATTTAGGCCTAGAGGTCGCGCTTAATATGCACATGGCCTAATTTGTCGGGGGAGGCTGTAGTGTGTGTCGTTTTTTATTTTGCCTGTTCATGGCTCTGTACCTTGGTCCATTTTGGACTCTTTCAACTCTAATTAAATGATGTGCAGCTCTCCTGCGCTTTCGGGAAAAAAAAAAGAATAAAGATCCAGTTATAACACCCAATTAAAGAAGTAGAAAGTCTGGAACAGATGGAAAAGAGAAACAAGGGCTACTGCCAGGACTCAACTTAATCCAATGTGAGCTATGTCAGACCTTGACCCCAGACAGCACCATAATAGAGATATTAGACTTATAAGGTCAAAGAGCTAGTAAGATTTGGCCCCTAATTCCTAGAAACAGACATGAAATGTTGAGAGCACAAAGCATTCATAGCCAGTAAAAACAGCAGTCAAAGCATATAGTGCAGAATATGTGCAACTGTGTAATATAGGATAATGATGTTATATAAAAGAATAATACAAAAACAGAGAAGATAATGCAAATTGACACGAGTATTAACCTAACTATGATCAAGCTCAGACCACATAGGTACAAAATATGTGTAGAAACAGTAATACAGATTAACAGTATTACCTGGATAAGAGACAATAAGTATGGATCCGTATCATACTGCAAAAAACTGTATTTGGACGAAGTTATAAGATCAATTGTTGCTTTGTACGAAAGCAAGCCTTCTAAATGTTCAGACTTAAATATTCTACTAGCAGTAGCCACTGGTGATGGATCTTCAATAGGGCCACAGAAAATTATCAATTTCTGCATCAACATTTGTCAACAAGAAGTCACAATGTAGCCAATCACTTTTGAGGATGACACTACACACACACCTATAAACACTGTTTGCCTGTAAAAGGACAAAGTGATAGTCTTACCAGCATTTCACCAAGTTCAACACTAGCAGAAATAAGAAATGGAACTCCATCAGTAGAAAGTTTATCTGCCTGAATATTGGAAATCACTTTGACTACCGCAGACTGCAAAACAACCAAGAGCTTCGCATCATCATTCATCAACATTATCATATATAAAATTACAAAACAATGAATTACAATTAAATACAAAAATCGGATGGAAGGGGGTTAGGAGGGGGGAGGGGAGTACTTCGAACCTCGTATTTAGATAGTATCTCATAAAACCGCAAGCGCTGTAGAACATATGTAGCTAGAGAGGCAATATCATGCCTTTCCTTTTCCAGTAGAAGCTTCAGTAAAGAGCAATAACCATCGCTGCTGCCAACAGGTATGCTGGTGTGCTCAGCTCGTGGCCACCATCCCAGAAAAGCTTCACATCCAAAACCATTCCGAGTAGCATGCTCCACAATACCTAGGAGAAGCAATGTGGTAGCTGCAGATTTTGGTGTCCTCCAGCAAAGCAGATTAATAATTTGCTCCATCCCACCAGTATCAACAAAATAAAAGCAACTCTCCTTTGAGGAGCATAGCAGGAGAACCAAACTCAAAGACAGAACCAACCATTTGCTCTGAAATTGAATTGGCATGAGATAAAAAAAAATGTTGGAACATTAAATAGATGTGTAGCCAATCAAATAACATCACATAATATACCTGAGAAGGACATTGTAGATCAAGTAAAGATAATTTCTTGTAATATGGGAAACAATGGTTAAACAACTCAATTAGAATCTTGGTCGTGGGCAAGTCTTCATCTACTCCAATGGTAAAACCATTATCATTGAAAAGATTACTCTCAGTAACAGCATGGACATTCTTCCAAATTTCAGAGAGCTCCTTACCAGCTTCAGCAAGAATTTTGTTAATTTCCTGAGAATCAAAATCACTGTTGATAAACGCATTTGCTGAATCTTGACTCAAAGTGTGTAGAATATGATTTGTACTAGCAGTCACATATTTTGAAATAGCTGAGAGAACTGCACTTCTTAGGTTGGGAATAAGATTCTCCACATCAGATATTTGGTACATTTTCAGAGCCAAATGCAAGACTTTCTTCGCTTCAATTGATAAGTCGACATCAGTGGCATGAAAACTCGATGGTTTCAATGATGATAATGATTCTTCAAATGACAACTTGGATGAATGTAGCGCTGGTGGAAGGTCTTCAAGCTTTCCCTCTGATGGAGAGCTAACAACATTAGCAAGAGAATGGTCCAGACCTAGTTCTATGTTGAATTGACCAAGGTCTTCGGCGGTATTGCCATAAATTACAAGGGTGAGACTGCGATAAGTTCCACGCAGAACTAAGTGGTTCGTCACAATAGCCTGCAAATTAAGAAAAACAAAGAAATTCATATAAAATGAAAGAAGAATCATGCCCCACAATATCAGACAAACAGACTGCCGCACCATTTTTTTCTGGAACGCACAGGAGAACTGTGCATCATTCCATTAAAGAGAAAAGAGAAAACAAAGTTACAAGAAACAACACACGCCCACAACACACTCACTGTCACCACCAACCCCACCACCCACACTAGACACCAAGGAAGCACCACAGTGCCTCAACCTGGGTCAAGGACAAAACCTGACAACATAGAAGGCCCTTTAGCCCCAGCAATACACCATAGACTATACTCATCCCCGGCTAAGGTCAAGGTCTTAGCGATACTAGGCTGCGACCCATTGAACACAAACTCATTCCAGTGGCGCCAAACATTCCAGTGGCACCATAGACTATCCTCATGGATGCGTTCAGCTGAGCTGATCCACCAACTGTCAAAGTTAACCTCATCAAAACCTGATGTCAAAGCTGCCAGGCCCACCCTCTGCAGAAAATAAAACCAGAATTGCCTCGCAAAGACACATGACACCAGCAAGTGATGGATGGTTTCCTCCTCTAGGTCACAAAGAGGGCAAGAGGGCGGGCGAGGGAGACCTCTTCTAGCCAACCGATCAGCAGTCCAACATCTATCGTGCATCACAAGCCAAAGAAAGAACTTGCACTTAGCTGGTGCCCAAGATTTCCAAATGTGCTCATAAGGGGCAAAGGAAGTGGACCCCACAAAGAGCAGCTCATAAGCCAATTTAGAAGAGTAATGGCCAGAACTAGAAAACCTCCAAAAGTGTCTATCAGGAACCTCGGCTGGGAACAAAAGTTTGAAATGGCTTCACATAAAGAGAGAAACTCAAGGATGAACTCCCAGGAAACATCACCTCTCAAATCTCTAACCCAACTGGAGTTATCTAAAGCCTCGGCCACCGACCTTTTGTTAGCAACACACTTAGGAAATAGAGGGGCCAAGTCCTCAAGCCGCTGCCCCATGAGCCATCTCCTAACTCCGAAGCCATGGAAATAGAGAAGATAAACTGCACTATATTATTGGACTGCATAGGAAGGTCTGCCCACGATAACCAGCAGAAAATCTAGAGAAAAAACAGTCTGCACTAAGTAAAGAGCAACAGAAGTCCTCAAACATGTTTGACTGTATTTTCGATGTCTATTAACTTGAAAATTGCCAGTGCCCAGTAAGAAAATCTTTGTGACTAGAGGGCTCAATAAGCAGAAAAGTAAAATGACATCTGAGGACACCAGTGACCTGTAAATTAGTTTGATACAAGGTGTAATATTATCCATTACTACCAATTAGAAAGCATAGAACTGTTGCTGACTTATGGTTGCTTGGATATTCAGTTTTGCAAAAAAAAACATTTGTCAAATACAATTTAAATGCCACATTTTATTTATTTATTTATTTTAATAAGAACCATATTTTGTTTGTTGGGACAAAATAAGGATACTGAAAATCTAATTTTCGAACACAAAATACGAGCTTCATCAGAAAATTTAAAAAAAATCAAAGAACAAAGTGGTTGATACTACTACTCCCTCATTTCAAAATATAGGGTGCAGTATGAGAATTCAAAAAAAAAATCAAACTTTGACACCATTAGTCAAAATATACATCAATTGGTTCGTATTTCACATATAATTTAGTAAGACACTAGAGGCATACCCCACGCATTGTGGGGATTGTGAATGAATTTTAGTGGATGGTGTGGTATACTGACATGGACAAATAAATGTTAGTGGATGATGTGGCTTGTTGAGGTGGATAGCTTGCATAAATAGATACGTGCCATAATTGCATGTGCCGGTGGGTTGCAGATGTGGATGGTTTGCATGTCGAGATAGAATTCTAGTAGGGTTTAGGATTATATGATATATAGATATAGATGGATAGATATATAGATAGAAAGAGATTGGTATGTAGTAGGTGGTAATATATTGTAAGAGAAGGTACTAATAGTCAAAGTATAATTTGAAAGATTTTCTCAAATCCTAATATGGTTTATTGGAGGCAGAACTAAACAAAGATTGTACTATTAAATAAGAACATAACTGACAACTTAAAACCATTTATAAACACTCAGTAAACAGTTCCCAAAGAATCTTTAAATAATTTTGCAGCTCTGAGTTCAAGGACTCAAATGTCACACTCTGGAAAGTTCAGGGTCTTGCAATCACATAGTGCAATTTATAGATCTGAAATAAACAACCATTTGAAGTCCTAAACCCTACCACTGTCCTATCTGTATACACACATAAAATACCTTTAGATCTAGAAATTGCAGTTAAAACTTACTGATAATCATTAAACTGCAAAGATCCTTTTTTATAGAAGGTGAGCAGATAATCCCATCCTCACTTGAGGATGTTCTGCAGGTTTTGTGCATACCACACTCTGGGCCTAAAAGCCATAACAATGTTATGTTAGGTTAGTGAGATTTTTTCACATTTCAGATCAATGGTTCCTAATACTGTTCAGCCAATAGTTTACCATAGCTGAAGAGATGTCTATCATATTATTCATATCGATACTGCTTAAAGAGAAATTAGGTGGTTCTGAAGAGTTCTACCATGTTCACCTTAAATGAATATCTGTGGATTGATTTGTGCATGCTCCACATAGCATCCTCAAGTGAGGATAGGATTATCTGCTCTCTTTTATTCATCTGGATAATCTGAAACTTTGCAGTTTAATAATCAGAAGTTTTAGCTGCAATTTCTAGGTTTAAAGATATTTTTTGTGTACAACAGATGGGACAGTGCACAGGGTTTAGGACTTCCAATGTGAAAAATCTCACTAACTTAACATGAAAGATGAAATATTGTCATGGCTTTCACGCCCAGAGCGTGGTATGATCAAAACATGCAATAGTGTTGCGACGGCTGCAACCAAAATTAGAACTAATTCATAACCTAAACCAGAATTCTTGTTTCTCTATTAGTGATAAATTAGCTTATTAGGATAAGATCAGTTACATGGTATTTTATCTTGGCCAGAACATTATCTTGATGAGTTGAAATTTGAAAAGATTAGACACCACAATTTCAGAGGCTTTCTATCAATCATCTAAATAGCCTTGAAATTCATATAAGCAAGAAAATATAGGTCCTGTAATCCTGTTTGGGACAACTTATTTCCCACCATTTTTGGATCAAAGCTGGCTTTCTCCAAAACCTAGCTTTCTTAAGAATCTGGATCAAAGAAAATCACACCCTTTGGGAACTCCCATGGCCGTGTTCTCATCTTCTCCTCCATTGACGGCAAGCACCCTAAGCTCAAGGCTGCTGCGGCCTCCCACAAGTACCGAGTCACCACTGCATGAGAAAGGGATGGAGGTAGAGCGCAGGGAAGGGGAACAGCCACTGGCACGAATGGGAGGAGCTCAGCAGCGGCGCGACAAGGCCAGCGGTGCACAGGATGAGTGTGGGGACGACAAGCTAGCTGGCGGCACAAAGAAGGATCTCAGGGAGGATGACCTCGCTAGCAGTGGGAAGAATGAGCTCGCTGGCGGCAAGAAGAGGTCGCCGATGATGAAGACAAGCCTATCGGGCAATGTTTTCAAGTCGGAGAACTTGCTGGTCGTTCTGCCTAGGCGATTAATCATGATTAGTCGGACGACTTAGGCGATTAATCACGATTAATCGGACGACTTAAAAACATTGCTACCGGGGGCGCGGAGGATGGATGCAGGAAGGAGCCAGCCAGCCAGAAACGCAGTAGAGGAGGGGGCCTACAGCTATGGCAGATTGGAGGACAAGCCCACGAAGGAGGAAGAGAGAGGAGGGTTCAAGTGAGGAATGGGGGGGGGGGGTCCTTGACACTAGATCAAGCCCGATTCTGATTTTATGTGTAAACCACATGGGGTAAGGCAGCGCAGAGGAAGGAAGCGGAGGCGCTGCATTTGGCGTTGTCGGTTGTTCTCCAGCTTTTTCTGCCAAAAGTGGAACGAAAGCTGTTCCAAACAGGGCCATACAAAATGTTCTTTCGGGTCAGCCTCTTTCTTCAGCCTGGCCCAGATTCTTGGCGAGCTGCATAGGAGATGAGCTCCTGACCAGTCAACCAAGGACAGGCGTCCTACTCTCATGCATTGGGATCCTTACCCAACCTGGACTACAGCAATCCTTACCTCAGCAAGATATGGATAAAAATAGCAAAGAAATAAGAAGTGTCACTTAAAAGGAAGACAAACTAGAAACTATGAATTTATTCATACCTCAACTTCTAGCACATTCGATGAAGAATGTGAATATAAGAAAGGATGGCAAAGACGCCTAAACCGAGACTCCCCATCACAGTGAACAAACATTTCCAAAGCAAATGAAGGTGGCGATGTAGCACTGTATATAACAAAAACAATAATAGTCAGGGAACATGGTTCATCAATCAATATTAGTAAAAGCAGTGTTGTTAATGAAAAAATATGTGCACATGCTCCTTACACAGGTCAAGAATTAGTACAATTATATTAGGAATTCCAAACTAAAAGAACTAGAATCTTATACTGTTATGACCAGCGTCACGTAAAGGCGCCGGGCCGTTAGGGGCCAAATCCCAAAAAAATCCTTTCTTAGATATTTTTCATTGTTTCCATAAAATACAATCATGATTGATTCTTGATTCTGAGGTTTCCACAAAAATAAGGATACCTTGCTTAGGGGCAAAGTAAATCTATATGAGGAGAGGAGATGTATCACTCTAATCAAGCAAGGCATTTATCTTGTCTGTCCTCAAGGACCATTTTCTACGTCTCTCTCACTTGTCTACTCTCTGTGTACAACCTCTTGTGTGCCGCCGGAGGCACACACTCTGCCATCGATCTCCTACTCGTACAACTTATGAAGTCACGGCAGGATTCCGGATCCTATCATATACTCTGGAAATGTTTGTTATGGGTTGAAGGTTAAGGTGAAGTCACGGCAGTATCTCCTACTCGTACAACTTATGAAGTCACGGCAGTATCAACAAAATGAGACGTTATTATAGGTTGAAGGTTAAGGTGAACCATTACAAATCATTGTCATCCTCTGCATAAAAAGTATCACCGCCAACATGACTACTATCAAGGATTATTGTTGATACACATTATACGTCCACAGGCCATACCCTATACGGAAAATTGACTGAGTAAAAATTTTGCGAATTCTTCATAAATGACATGACATATATAGTTTACAAAGATTCTTAAAAAAATTCCAGCTGTAATGAATGGCCCATACACATGGAAAATTCAAATGTGTAGTCGTGTTTGCAAGATTTTTTTTAAAAAGATAATATAAAATTGAGAGTGTTTGTTGATCCTTCCATGTTTTGAAATATTTTCGGAAGCTTTAGTCTTGGTAGTTTTCATAGAACTTATCTCATGCCCCCCCCAATATTAGTGCTAGGACATTGTTTTGAACATCTACCATTTTTATTATAATTGTAGTTAGGTTAAAATGGGATAAGCAAACTTGTATGCAATCCAAGTTTGATGCATCCATTGTTGTTTTCAGCATACTTCAGAACGGTAAAAATACATATTTTCCTTAAAACATATGATCTCACCAAATAAATCATTCCAAAAAATGGATCTTTTCAACTTTTACTCATAGAAATCAATGTTTTCAAGTCGGACCCGACTTGGACGATTAATCACGATTAGTCGGACGACTTGGCGATTAATCGTGATTTTTCCAAACCAACTTGGACGATTAATCGCGACTAATCAAGATTAATCGGACGACTTGAAAACATTATTAGAAATATAAGCACTTGATAAAAAAATATCTGATTTAAATGTAGCAAAAGGAACACTCATCGAACACCTAATAATTGCCAAGGTATGGCATTAAACCATCAAGGGGCAAATGAAGGCATAACTAACTTGTAATTAACACATTTACTATATGTGGAATCACATAATCAAATCCTATCACCAATAATCAGAAGGGTCCAAACATCAATATCATCAGATGTTATAAAAGTTATGCCCATTTTCAGTAAACTGCAATAGACAAATAAGTTCAACAGTGCGCTCTTCTGCCGGACTGACTGTCATAAATAACCTTTAAATCAGGATCATCTTTATGCTGATTAAAAATATATTGTAAATACAAGAGTCTCGTAAGCACAAAAAACAAGATTCAAAAGAAATGTTTCTTACCCAACAAGGGAAATGTTTGGCGTAGAAGGAGATGCATTCTGCTCAAGAAACTCACAAGCAGTGATCACAACTGGCTCAGAAAATAGCACCTGCATGATGTAAGGTGCACTTAAGGATAAGAAACATATATGAAGTTAAGACATAAGAGAATGCCACTCCCTTTATCTCAACATTTGTTAGTTGCAATCATTGATAGCTCAAAATTAGATTCTTGGCTTAGAGGAAAATGTCCCAAAGTTGAGTACCAGCTGTGCAGATTTCTACCCATTCATACCCCAGCATTACATTCCTAGGTTAGTGAAAAATATTTCAAGGTAGGTTGTAAGATACAGATGATCGTATCAAACAGGGACAATAAATAGTTGGTCCAGCATTCAGGGTCTCATTAGCATTTAATCCATCCATGATCCATGTATGATACAGTATGTTCAAATATGTTTCAATTAAGTGACACCAGCAATTTCACCGCACTGCACAGGCAATGCAGAGCCATGGTAGTACAGATCTTATATCATGAGCTTGTAAAATGAAATAGTTCTTAGGTTTTCCTTAATGAATAACAGCTAGTTGTGTTCTGTGAGACTTAAACCTAGTTAACATGATTAGGTCCAATATTTTCCTCACTGAACCGCTTCATGTAATGAAAAGATATGTCTACATAATTAGTGCATTAATATCAAACCACACCAATTACATCTAATTCTCAACCTTGCCTAACCATGTGCAAGTGCATTGTATGTACCCCAAACAAGACTACCAAACTCCTAGAGAATTTTATACACCCAACACTAGCTTGGTCAGACGTTCCTGAGCGCGTTAACAATAAGGGGGGGGGGGGGGGGGGGGGGGGGGGGGGGGGGGGGGGGGGGAGAGAACAAACGGGAATGGGAATCGCACCTCGTCGACGTACTCGTCCAGCTGGGAGTGGAGGATCGTCTGAGCGAACAGCACGACCGGCTCCGGGCGGCCCATCGCCGCGAACCAATTAAACCCGGACGGCCTGGCTCGGTGTTGCCGTTAGCCTCGCCTGCGCAGGGAAGTTAGCCTCGCCAGATAGCTAATTAGGGTTTAGGTGCTCGGTTTCACATAGCAGGAAGAGAGAAAGTGTGCTAATACCTGATGCGTTCTCGTCGCCGGCGAAGAGACCGGCTATATGGCCCCGGCACTTGGCGTAGGGCGGCGGCGGAAGCCCACCCAGCCGTCGCACAGAGGGAGGAGGGAGAGAGAGAGCACGCTGGGTGAAGTGAACAGATGCGGCGTACGGCGGTAGGCCGATCCGAGTTTTTTCGGCCCGGGAGCGGGGGGCACCCGCATGGGCCTTTACTGGGCCGTTTCTTTTCGCGTATAGTATTTCTTTTGCGACTCCATTATTTTTTTTCTTGCACTATTTTAAAAACACTTCTTATCTCATATTTTTTGTATTATCTCACCCTCCAAGTACAAGTTGTAGTATCTGAACTCATACACTACACACCGAATGCACACTACACGCACACTTACCCTGTGAATAGATCTACAACCTATACCTAAAGGTACACACGCGCAGATGAGGGATACCGAAGGCTAACTTTGGCGAAAATACACATGTTTCTTTGTACGACATATCTGAGCTCGAGGCAACATCAGGAACTATTGTTCCCAGTTGGCAAAACCTGAGTCGAGCAGCGCTTGAATCCGGGGCTGGCTGCATGCAGACTAGCAGTGTTAGCCATCCGGGCTAATGCTCGGTCCCCTCTTATATCGTATCTTATATATCACTGTCGGTGTTTCGAGACCGGGGGGTCCCTAAGCCGACGAGTGAGATGTCGCCGTGTGCCCCAGCCCAGATGGGTCGGCGCGAGGCCGAGCGCGAAGGGGGGAAGTGAGGTGGCCGGAGATGGGCGTGAGAGAGGTGGAAATCCCGCGGCCTTCGTGTTCGTCCCGCGCCCAGGTCGGGTGCGCTTGCAGTAGGGGGTTACAAGCGTCCACACGGGAGAGGGAGCGAGCGGCCTCACACGAGCGCCTGCCTCGCCCTCGTCCCCGCGCGGCCAACCCTCTCTAAGAGGGCCCTGGTCCTTCCTTTTATAGGCGTAAGGAGAGGATCCGGGTGTACAATGGGGGTGTAGCGGAGTGCTACGTGTCTAGCGGAGGAGAGCTAGCGCCCTAAGTACATGCCGTTGTGGCAGCCGGAGAGATTTTGGCACCCAGCTGGTGTGATGTCGTGGCCGTCGGAGGAGCGCTGGAGCCTGGCGGAGGGACAGCTGTCGGAGCTGTTGAGTCCTTGCTGACGTCCTCTTGCTTCCGTAAGGGGACTGAGAGCCGCCGTCGTCACAGAGTATGCGGGGCGCCATCATTGTCTATCTGGCGGAGCGAGCCAGATGGGACGCCGGTCTTGTTCCCCGTGGCCCGAGTCAGCTTGGGGTAGGGTGATGATGGCGCCTCCTGTTGACGTGGCAGGTCTGCGCCCTAGGTTGGGCGATGTGGAAGCTCCTCCGAAGCCGAGGTCGAGTCCATCTTCCGTGGCCGAGGTCGAGTCCGAGCCCCTGGGTCGGGCGAGGCGGAGACCGTTGGCTGAGGCGAGGGCGGAGTCCGAGCCCTGGGGTCGGGCGAAGCGGAGTTCGTCATCTTCTGGGGCTGAGCCCAAGTCCGAGCCCTGGGTCGGGCAGAGCGGAGTTCGCCGTCTTCCGGGACTTAGCCCGAGTCCGAGCCCTGGGTCGGGCGGAGCGGAGTTCGCCGTCTTCCGGGACTTAGCCCGAGTCCGAGCCCTGGGTCGGGCGGAGCGGAGTTCGTCGTCTTCTGGGGCTGAGCCCAAGTCCGAGCCCTGGGTCGGGTGAAGCGGAGCTTCCTATGGTGCCTGTGGCCGGGCCTGACTGCCTGTCAGCCTCACTCTGTCAAGTGGCACCGCAGTCGGAGCGACGCAGGCGGCGCTATCTTTCTGTCAGGCCGGTCAGTGGAGCGGCGAACTGACGGCGGTCACTTCGGCTCTGTCGGCTGAAGGGCGCGCGTCAGGATAAAGACGTCAGGCTGCCTTTGCATTAAATGCTCCTGCGATTTGGTCGGTCGGCGCGACGATTTGGTCAGGGTTGCTTCTTGGCGAAGACAGGGCCTCGGGCGAGCCGGAAACACGTTAGCCGCTGGAGGGGGGCCTCGGGCGAGGCGGAGATCCTCCGGGGTCGGCTGCCCTTGTCCGAGGCTAGGCTCGGGCGAGGCGTGATCGTGTCCTTCGAATGGACCGATCCCTGACTTAACCGCACCCATCAGGCCTTTGCAGCTTTATGCTGATGGGGGTTACCAGCTGAGAATTAGGAGCATTGAGGGTACCCCTAATTATGGTCCCCGACAGTAGCCCCCGAGCCTCGAAGGAAGTGTTAGCACTCGCTTGGAGGCTTTTGTCGCACTTTTTTGCAAGGGGACCAGCATTTCTCGGTTGCGTTTTGTTTCGGTGGGTGCGCGCGAGCGCACCCGCCGGGTGTAGCCCCCGAGGCCTCGGAGGAGTGGTTTGACTCCTCCGAAGTCTTAATGCCTCGCGTAATGCTTCGGCTGGTCTGGTTGTTCCCTCATGCGAGCTGGCCGTAGCCCGGGTGTACGGTCGGGTCCCAAGTTCTCGGGCTGGTATGTTGACGCTGTCAACGGTTCGGCCGGAGCCGGGTTTGCGAGAGCAGCCCCCGAGCCTCTGCACAGGGCGAGAGGGCGATCAGGGACATACTCGACTTTTTTACATACGCCCCTGCGTCGCCTTTTCGCAAGGAGGAGGGGGGAAAGCGCCATGTTGCCCTCGATGGGCGCCGAACATGGTGTCTCCGGTGAGCTGCAGGCGGGTAATCCGAGTGGACGTCCGTGCCCCATTCGTTAGGGGTCGGCTAGAGGCCCAGAGGCGCGCCCAAAAGTACCTGCGGGTGATCTGCCGGACCCGGTCCCCTGGCGACGGGGTCCGAGGGCTCGATGCCTCCCTCTGATGGGATTCCGTTACAAGATCGTTCCCGCTGGTCTCGGAAATGTCCTAGGGTACCTCGGGAGCGCAGCCCGAGCCTTGGTTATGTATCGAACGTACCCATGGTCATCCCTCGCTCTGTGTCTGAGGCGGCTGTGAACCCTTCGGGGGCCAGCCTTCGAACCCCTGATCAGTAGTGGGCGCGGAGCCCGAGTAGCCTGAGGCGGTCATTGAACCCTTCCGAGGGGCCGGCCTTCGAACCTCTGACCAGTAGTGGGTGTAGAGCCCACGCGATCTGAGGCGGCTGTCGAACCCTTCCGAGGGGCCAGCCTTCGAACCTCTGATCAGTAGGGAGGCTCGGAGCCTGGTTCCTTCACGGGGAAGGATCCTTTTCGGGGTATCCCCCTTTCCCGGTCCCTGTTGCAAGAGAGATAAAGAGGAAAAAAGGAAAAGGATACGAAATCGAACAACGCGACGTACCTTTTTCGACGCGGTCATTATGGCGAAGGCGAAGCGTCGCTCGCTTCTCCTGCCAGAGGCGCCGCCTGTCCCGCCGCGGAGTTAATGCGACGAGGCGAGTGGTTCATGGGGCAGCCGTTGCGCGTGCGCGAGCTGTTCGAGGAACGGAACACGGGCGCGTTGTCTTCACGCCGTGAGAGAGGGTTCTCTCGTTGCCCCTGGATGGGACGTAAGCTTGGCTGACGACGTGACAGCTGCTCCTGCCCGCCTGCCACCGCCATTACTGCCGGCCCATTTTCGG
The DNA here is from genome assembly GCF_902167145.1 of Zea mays. Classification (NCBI taxonomy): domain Eukaryota; kingdom Viridiplantae; phylum Streptophyta; class Magnoliopsida; order Poales; family Poaceae; genus Zea; species Zea mays. The sequence continues at coordinate 22,274,552 of NC_050100.1, read as the reverse complement.
CCGCATTGACCGTCGCGCCAGGCTGGCGCTGCTGGGTCGTGCGCTGGGTCGCCTCGAGTCACGGTATTGGTTCCGCAGTCGAGGAGGTGCGGTGGTGGCGCAAGTGGCGGTGCGGTTGCATGCACGAAGCATTCGGCGCGCCGGTTGCATGACGTGTGGGCCTGGGCCTCCATGCTGGGCGTGTTGGGAGTCGGAGAAGTGCGCCCACTTGGCGCGGTTGCATGCTGCCTGCATGGCTGCCCGCCCTCTCGCCCGCTGGTCTGGGCAAAAGTGGAGAGCCGCTTGTAACCGCTGGGCGGTTGCACGCACCGCGCACGGCGGTTTGGTTCTTCTGCTCTGAGCCGGCTTGCATGACGTGTGGGACCTAGCCCCCGCGCCGTAGGGGAGGACCTTGGAGCGTGTTGGAGAAGACTCAGCCCACGACGGCTGGGGACGCAAGTAGGGAGAGTCGCCTTTAAAAGGAGGGTGACCCCCTTTGAAGGTTACTATGTCTCCGCGCTCCCTTATGCATCGTGTCCTTCCACCTTCCAAGCCCCCGGATGGGGGATACCTGCCGTCTTTCCGCCTCGTCATTGGAGGAACGCAACTCCGCGGGAGTTGGTACCTTTCAGCCATCGTTCGGCTTCAAGGATTTTCATCAGTCGGCCCGGCTGCACCCCTCCGCCGGCGGTCACCCAAGATGGTGACCTCCAGTTTGATGGCGGGGGAAAGCAAACCGGGCCGCGACCTCTGCCCCTCCCTCAGCCTCAAGGATTTTCATCACCAGGGCTGGGGAGGGGAGTGTGCTGAGTTGGGGCCGGTCCCCGCGTGGGCGGTGGCCCGCTCCTTCCCTCAGTGATTGGGGGGAAGGGCGGTTGTCGTCCGTGGCGCTGGCAGCTGCCGCGTGCCTGGCTCTCGGGCCCGAGTGGCTTCGGAGCCGCTCTCGGCACCGGCTTCTGCCACGGCAGCTGGAAGAGGTTCTTCCGCCGACGAGATAGCCAGGGCCGCCCACGGACCGACCTCCAACTCTACGGCCTTCTGCCCGTCCTTGCCTCACGAGTTTGGGCATGGGCGGGGGCCTCCTGGCAGCAGCATCCGCCCTGAGGTCATTGCTGCTGCTGTTCGGCCCCCCGGAGCAGAAGTCGTCGTCGTCGCCACTGCCGGAGCGGGCGACGGCACGCCGTTCGTCGGTCTTCTGTTGCTCCGCAGGCCTCCCCCCATCGAGTGGGGTTGTTCGTACCTGCGGAGGTGGAACCGGAGTTCCGCTTGTAATGGCACTTTGAATGCCAGTGTTTTTGTTCATTGTGGCTGTCGGGGCCTGAACATGTATGTATTTTTTCCTCATTTTCGAGCACTAAGACTCGCCTGTTGGTTGTCTGAACCGCTTCACCAAGCGTGAGTCGCCCCGTGTAAAGGTGACGAGTGAGGTATCCGTATCCTGGAGGCGTAGGAGTCCCTCGGCTCGGTCAGCCTTGTTGCCCGAGGCTTCTCTTGCTCAGTTAAAGGAACCCCTCGGCCGCTCTTCGATGAGCCGAGGCCAGGGGTAGCGGTGTCAGCGCGAACAGAGGCAGAGTTGGCTCGGAAAGAAGACCTGGTCGGCGGAGCCTGGCCGGGTCGTCCGTTAGCGGGACCGACGCCGGAATTGACCTGTCGAGGCCTCGGGTCGGGCTGATGTCCTCGGGGGACAGCTGGCCGAGGCCTCGGGGTGGCCAGCCGAGCCGCCTGCCCGAGCCAGATTCTCGGAGAAGGCCCTGGCGGCGACGGCCCGGGCTTGGTGATGACGTTGTCCTTCAAAGCGGAGACCCTTGGACTGCGTCGCCGTCCGAGGCTAGGTCGGACCTCGCCGAAGGTGTTGCCGACGCCGAGGGTGCTGCTGCTCCCTTCAAGCGTCAAGATCCGAGCCTGCAGGATCAGATCATCTTGTAGCGCGTGTTTTCTGCGGCCGCCGAGGCCAGAACACACCCTCGCCGTGTTGTAAAGCTGCGTCTCTTTTCCTCTTGTTTCGAGTATCCGGACTTTTTTGTCGGTAACAGAATTGTTTGTGCGAGCGAGAGTTGCTTCTCACGGAAGGTGATGAGTGAGGTATCCGTATCCCGGAGGCGTAGGAGTCCCTCGGCTCGGTCGGCCTTGCCGCTTACGCGCACTCTTACCCGTCCATGGGGTTCTGTCACCGACGCAGTCGAGAAGGCTCGAAGAATCGCTCCGGCAGAAGAGCTTCCGAGCGTGAAGACTTGTTCGGTCCGCGGAATCACTTATCCGAACGTGAGTTACTTATCGCAGAAGGTGATGAGTGAGGTATCCGTATCCCGGAGGCGTAGGAGTCCCTCGGCTCGGTCAGCCTTGGCTGCTTACGTGTACTCCGTCGTTCTCAGGATCCACTTTCGAAGTAGTCGAAAAGCACGAAAGACATTCTGGCAGAAAAGATCTTTTTTCGAGGAAAATATTTCGACGCAGAGGGGGTTCCCCCCTTTTAGCCCCCGAGGGAGGGTCGGGCTTTGCCGAGGCAAGGCTGACCCTTCCTTGATGACTAAACTTTGCGTAGGAGCGAGGTATATGAACAACTTGAAAACATCTTAAGGGTAGAAGCGACGTAGTTGTTGGATGTTCCAAGCGTTGTTGTAGACCTCGCCTTGACTGTTGGCCAGCTTGTACGTTCCGGGCTTCAGAACTTTGGCGATGACGAACGGCCCCTCCCAGGGGGGCGTGAGCTTGTGCCGCCCTCGGGCGTCTTGTCGCAACCGAAGCACCAGGTCGCCCACCTGGAGGTCTCGGGACTGGACCCCTCGGGCGTGGTAGCGTTGCATGGACTGCTGGTACCGCGCCGAGTGTAGTAAGGCCCTGTCCCGAGCCTCTTCCAGCTGGTCCAGCGAGTCTTCTCGACTAGCTTGGTTGCTTTGGTCGGCATAGGCCCTTGTCCTCGGGGAACCGTATTCTAAGTCTATGGGCAAGATGGCCTCGGCCCCATAGACTAGAAAGAACGGCATGAAGCCCGTGGCCCGGCTCGGTGTTGTCCTTAGGCTCCAGACCACCGAGGGGAGTTCCTTCATCCATCGCTTGCCGAACTTGTTGAGGTCGTTGTAGATCCGAGGCTTGAGTCCTTGTAGAATCATGCCGTTGGCACGCTCTACTTGCCCATTCGTCATGGGATGAGCCACGGCGGCCCAGTCCACCCGGATGTGGTGATCCTCGCAGAAGTCCAGGAACTTTCTGCCGGTGAACTGGGTGCCGTTGTCGGTGATGATGGAGTTCGGGACCCTGAAACGATGGATGATGTTGGTGAAGAACGCCACCGCCTGCTCGGACCTGATGCTGTTTAGGGGTCGGACCTCGACCCACTTGGAGAATTTGTCGATGGCGACCAACAGGTGCGTGTAGCCCCCGGGTGCCTTCTGCAAGGGGCCGACGAGGTCCAGACCCCACACAGCAAAAGGCCAGGTGATGGGTATCGTCTGCAGAGCCTGAGCGGGCAGGTGGGTCTGCCTTGCGTAGAACTGACACCCTTCGCAGGTGCGGACAATTCTAGTGGCGTCGGCCACCGCCGTCGGCCAGTAGAAACCTTGTCGGAAAGCATTTCCGACAAGGGCTCGAGGTGCTGCGTGATGACCGCAAGCCCCCGAGTGTACCTCTCGGAGGAGTTCCTGACCTTCGGTGATGGAGATGCATCGCTGGAGGATGCCTGAGGGGCTGCGGTGGTAGAGCTCCTTCCCATCTCCCAGCAAGACGAACGACTTGGCGCGCCGCGCCAACCGCCGAGCTTCGGTTCGGTCGAGGGGTAGTTCTCCTTGGTGGAGATATTGCAGGTACGGGGCCTGCCAGTTTTGATCAGGCGCGACCCCGCTTTGCTTCCCCTCAATGTGAAGCGTCTCGCCCTCGGGGGCCGAGGGTACCTCGGGCTGAACCGAGGGCGCCTCGGGCCGAGCCGAGGGTGCCTCGGACTGAGCCGAGGGTACCTCGGGCTGGACTGAGGGTGCCTCGGGCTCGGGCGTGTCATCGATCTTGACGAAGGGTTGATGCAGGTCTCGGGAGAAGACGTCTGGGGGAACCGTTGTCCGCCCCGAGGCTATTTTAGCCAGCTCGTCCGCAGTCTCGTTGTAGCGTCGGGCGATGTGCTTGAGCTCAAGCCCGTAGAACTTGTCTTCCAGGCGCCGAACCTCATCGCAATAGGCCTCCATCTTCGGGTCGCGGCAGTGGGAGTTCTTCATGACTTGGTCGATGACGAGCTGCGAGTCACCGCGAGCGTCGAGGCGTCGAACCCCTAGCTCGATGGCGATCCGCAACCCGTTGACCAGAGCCTCATACTCGGCCACATTGTTGGACACCGGGAAATGGAGGCGTAGCACATAGCGTATGTGCTTCCCGAGGGGCGAGATGAAGAGTAGGCCTGCACCGGCTCCTGTCTTCATCAGCGACCCGTCGAAGAACATGGTCCAAAGCTCCGGCTGGATCGGAGCTGTTGGGAGCTGGGTGTCGACCCATTCAGCTACGAAGTCCGCCAAGACCTAGGACTTGATGGCCTTCCGAGGAGCGAACGAGATTGTCTCGCCCATGACTTCCACCGCCCACTTTGCAATCCTACCCGAGGCCTCCCGGCACTGGATGATCTCCCCCAGGGGGAAGGATGACACCACAGTTACCGGATGAGACTCGAAGTAGTGTCGCAACTTCCGCCGTGTCAGGATCACCGCATACAGCAGCTTCTGAACTTGTGGGTAGCGGATCTTGGTTTTGGACAGTACCTCGCTGACGAAGTAGACTGGCCTCTGAACGGGCAATGCATGCCCCTCTTCTTGCCTCTCGACCACAATCGCGACGCTAACCACCTGAGTGGTCGCGGCGACGTAGACCAAGAGGGCTTCTCCGGCAGCCGGGGGCACCAAGATAGGCGCCTTCGTGAGGAGCGCCTTCAGGTTCCCGAGGGCTTCCTCGGCCTCAGGGGTCCAAGTGAAGAACTCGGCTTTCCTTAAGAGGCGGTACAGAGGCAGGCCTCTTTCGCCGAGGCGTGAGATGAAGCGGCTCAGAGCCGCAAGACATCCCATGACCCTCTGTACGCCTTTCAAGTCCTTGATGGGCCCCATGCTGGTGATGGCTGCGATCTTCTCCGGGTTGGCTTCGATGCCTCGCTCGGAGACGATAAACCCCAAGAGCATGCCTCGGGGCACCCCGAAGACACACTTTTCGGGATTGAGCTTGACGCCTTTCGCCTTGAGACATCGGAATGTCACTTCAAGGTCGGAAAGGAGGTCGGAGGCTTTCCTCGTCTTGACTACGATGTCATCGACGTAGGCCTCGATCGTCCGGCCAATGTGTTGGCCGAACACATGGTTCATGCACCGCTGGTACGTCGCACCCGCATTCCTCAAGCCGAACGACATGGTGACATAGCAGTACATGCCGAAGGGCGTGATGAAAGAAGTCGCGAGCTGGTCGGACTCCTTCATCCTAATTTGGTGATACCCTGAGTAGGCATCGAGGAAAGACAGGGTTTCGCACCCAGCAGTGGAATCCATGATTTGATCGATGCGAGGCAGAGGGTAGGGAACCTTCGGACATGCTTTGTTCAGACCAGTGTAGTCTACACACATCCGCCATTTCCCTCCTTTCTTTCTCACAAGCACAGGGTTGGCAAGCCATTCGGGATGGAATACCTCTTTGATGAACCCTGCCGCCATTAGCTTGTGGATCTCCTCGCCTATGGCTCTGCGCTTTTCTTCGTCGAATCGGCGCAGAGGCTGCTTGACGGGTCGGGCTCCGGCTCGGATGTCCAGCGAGTGCTCGGCGACATCCCTCGGTATGCCGGGCATGTCCGAGGGACTCCACGCGAATACGTCGGCGTTCGCGCGGAGAAAGTCGACGAGCACTGCTTCCTATTTGGGACCGAGCTCGGAGCCGATCCGGATCTGCTTCGAGGCGTCGCCGCTGGGGTCTAGGGGGACGGACTTAACCGTCTCCGCGGGCTCGAAGTTGCCGGCATGACGCTTCACGTCTGGCGCCTCCTTAGAGAGGCTCTCCAGGTCGGCGATGAGGGCCTCGGCGTACTCCACGCACTCCACGTCGCATTCGAACGTGTGTTTGTACGTGGGGCCGACGGTGATGACCCCGTTGGGGCCCGGCATCTTGAGCTTCAGGTAGGTGTAGTTGGGGACGGCCATGAACTTCGCGTAGCATGGCCTCCCCAGTACCGCGTGGTAGGTTCCTCGGAACCCGACCACCTCGAACGTCAGGGTCTCCCTTCGGAAGTTGGAGGGCGTTCCGAAGCAGACGGGAAGGTAGAGTTGTCCGAGGGGCTGGACGCGCTTCCCGGGGATGATCCCATGGAAAGGCGCAGCGCCTGCCCGGACCGAGGATAGATCGACACGCAGGAGCCCGAGGGTCTCGGCGTAGATGATGTTGAGGCTGCTGCCTCCGTCCATGAGGACCTTGGTGAGTCTGACGTCGCCGATGATGGGGTCGACGACGAGCGGGTATTTCCCCGGGCTCGGCACATGGTCGGGGTGGTCGGCTTGGTCAAAGGTGATGGGCTTGTCGGACCAGTCTAGGTAGACTGGCGCCGCCACCTTCACCGAACAGACCTCCCAGCGCTCTTGCTTGCGGTGCCGAGCCGAGGCGTTTGCCGCTTGCCCACCGTAGATCATGAAGCAGTCGCGGACCTCAGGGAACTCTCCTGCCTGGTGATCTTCCTTCTTGTCGTCGTCGCGGGCCCTGCCACCCTCCGCGGGTGGCCCGGCCCTGTGGAAGTGCCGCCGAAGCATGACGCACTCCTCAAGGGTGTGCTTGACGGGCCCCTGGTGATAGGGGCACGGCTCCTTGAGCATCTTGTCGAAGAGGTTGGCACCTCCGGGGGGTTTCCGAGGGTTCTTGTACTCGGCGGCGGCGACAAGGTCCGCATCGGCGGCGTCGCGTTTCACTTGCGACTTCTTCTTGCCCTTCTTCTTGGCGCCACGCTGAGCTGACGCCTCGGGGGCATCTTCTGATGGGCGGCCCTGGGGCTGCTTGTCCTTCCGGAAGATAGCCTCGACCGCCTCCTGGCCGGAGGCGAACTTGGTGGCGATGTCCATCAGCTCGCTCGCCCTGGTGGGGGTCTTGCGACCCAGCTTGCTCACCAGGTCGTGGCAGGTGGTGCCAGCGAGGAACGCGCCGATGACATCCGAGTCGGTGATGTTGGGCAGCTCGGTGCGCTGCTTCGAGAATCGCCGAATGTAATCCCGGAGAGACTCTCCCGGCTGCTGTCGGCAGCTTCGGAGGTCCCAGGAATTTCCGGGGCACACGTACGTGCCCTGGAAATTGCCGGCGAAAGCTTGGACTAGGTCGTCCCAGTTGGAGATCTGCCCCGGAGGCAGGTGCTCCAACCAGGCGCGGGCGGTGTCGGAGAGAAACAGGGGGAGGTTGCGGATGATGAGGTTGTCATCGTCCGTTCCACCCAGTTGGCAGGCCAGACGGTAGTCCGCGAGCCACAGTTCCGGTCTCGTCTCCCCCGAGTACTTTGTGATAGTAGTCGGGGGTCGGAACCGGGTCGGGAACGGCGCCCGTCGTATGGCCCGGCTGAAGGCCTGCGGACTGGGTGGTTCGGGCGAAGGACTCTGATCCTCCCCGCTGTCGTAGCGTCCCCCACGCCTGGGGTGGTAGCCTCGGCGCACCCTCTCGTCGAGGTTTGCCTGACGATCGCGGTGATGGTGCTTATTGCCGAGGCGACCCGGGGCCGCAGGCGCTGTGTTGCGCGTGCGCCCGGTGCAGACCGAGGCTTCCCGCATGAATCGGGAAGTCGCGGCATGAGGTTCCGAGGGGTACCCCTGCCTTCGGGAGGCGGAGCTCTCGGCCCGTCGGACCGCGGCGCCTTCCAGGAGATTCTTGAGCTCTCCTTGGATTCGCCGCCCCTCGGTGGTTGATGGCTCCGGCATCGCGCGGAGGAGCATTGCTGCTGCAGCCAGGTTCTGGCCAACCCCACTGGATGCGGGTGGCGGCCTGACCCTGACATCGTCGGCGATGCGGTGCTGGAAGCCCTGGGGTAGATGAGGTATTTCTCCGACCGGAGGTCGGCCCGCCCATTCCTGTCCGACGTCCCGGCGAATCGGCTCAAGCGCTCCTGCTCCCTCGTCGAGCCTGGCCCGCACCCCGCGGATTTGCTCGAGCTGTGGGTCATGCCCCCCCGCCTGAACGGGGACCACGACTAGCTCCCGTGGGATGTCAACGCGAGGCACCGGCCTAGGGAGGTCACCGTCCTCCGGCATGCCGAGATGGTTGCCTTCGAAGGGACCCCCTAGATCGACGTGGAAACATTCGCGGCTTGGGCCGCAGTCCTCGTCGCTGAGGCTGCGGCTGCCGTCGGAACAGTCGGAAAGGCAGTAGTCGCATGCGGTCATGAAGTCCCGCATGGCACTGGGGTTGCCAAGTCCGGAGAAATCCCAACAGAAGCTGGGCTCGTCGTCTTCCTCGGACCCAGAGGGCCCGTAGGTCGAGACGTCCGTCAGCCGGTCCCAAGGTGACCGCATACGAAACCCCAGAGGGTTCGGACTCGCCTCTACGAGAGCGTCCGCCAAAGCGAGGCCGCTTGGCGGGTCGAGGCTGAATCCGAAAGGCGCAAGATGGGAATCGGTCGGTACCTCTCGGTCGACGGGCGGTGATGAAGTCACGTCGGGGACTGACTGCACCGTCGTCTCAGGTACGAGGGTGACGTCCTGCAAGCCTTTCGCGAGCGTGCCGGCGTCGTCCGTTTGCTCGGAGTTGGCGTGTCGCGGGGAGACGGCGCTCGCCTTCGTCTCAAACGCGAGGTCGATGCCCGACGCGCCCCCCGTTGGGGCGCTGGGGCCGTCGACTCGCTCGACAGTCGACGAGGCGCTGCCTCCCGCTTGGCCTTGGTTGCCCCGCCTCCTCCTCCGTTGGCGGGGGAGAGGACGGGGCGAGCTCGAATGTTGTTCTTCCACCACGCGGGGAAGACGTCGTCGATTCCGCCGCCGGCGGGCGGGCTGTCGGCCGTCATTGTCGCTGTTGTCAGGCGGTGGAAGGAGTATCATGTCGTAGCCGCCGTCGAGGGACATGAACTCAAGGCTCCCGAAACGGAGCACCGTCCCGGGTCGGAGAGGTTGTTGGAGACTGCCCATCTGGAGCTTGACGGGAAGCTGTTCGTCAACACGCAGCAGGCCCCTACCTGGCGCGCCAACTGTCGGCGTTTCGAGACCGGGGGGTCCCTAAGCCGACGAGTGAGATGTCGCTGCGTGCCCCAGCCCAGATGGGTCGGCGCGAGGCCGAGCACGAAGGGGGGAAGTGAGGTGGCCGGAGATGGGCGTGAGAGAGGTGGAAATCCCGCGGCCTTCGTGTTCGTCCCGCGCCCAGGTCGGGTGCGCTTGCAGTAGGGGGTTACAAGCGTCCACACGGGAGAGGGAGCGAGCGGCCTCACGCGAGCGCCTGTCTCGTCCTCGTCCCCGCGCGGCCAACCCTCTCTAAGAGGCCCCTGGTCCTTCCTTTTATAGGCGTAAGGAGAGGATCCAGGTGTACAATGGGGGTGTAGCGGAGTGCTACGTGTCTAGCGGAGGAGAGCTAGCGCCCTAAGTACATGCCGTTGTGGCAGTCGAAGAGATTTTGGCACCCAGCTGGTGTGATGTCGTGGCCGTCGGAGGAGCGCTGGAGCCTGGCGGAGGGACAGCTGTCGGAGCTGTTGAGTCCTTGCTGACGTCCTCTTGCTTCCGTAAGGGGGCTGAGAGCCGCCGTCGTCACAGAGTATGCGGAGCGCCATCATTGTCTATCTAGCGGAGCGAGCCAGATGGGACGCCGGTCTTGTTCCCCGTGGCCCGAGTCAGCTTGGGGTAGGGTGATGATGGCGCCTCCTGTTGACATGGCAGGTCTGCGCCCTAGGTTGGGCGATGTGGAAGCTCCTCCGAAGCCGAGGTCGAGTCCATCTTCCGTGGCCGAGGTCGAGTCCGAGCCCCTGGGTCGGGCGAGGCGGAGACCGTTGGCTGAGGCCAGGGCGGAGTCCGAGCCCTGGGGTCGGGCAAAGTGGAGTTCGTCGTCTTCTGGGGCTGAGCCCAAGTCCGAGCCCTGGGTCGGGCTGAGCGGAGTTCGCCGTCTTCCGGGACTTAGCCCGAGTCCGAGCCCTGGGTCGGGCGGAGCGGAGTTCGCCGTCCTCTGGGACTTAGCCCTAGTCCGAGCCCTGGGTCGGGCAGAGCGGAGTTCGCCGTCTTCCGGGACTTAGCCCGAGTTCGAGCCCTGGGTCGGGCGGAGCGGAGTTCGTCGTCTTCTGGGGCTGAGCCCAAGTCCGAGCCCTGGGTCGAGTGAAGCGGAGCTTCCTATGGTGCCTGTGGCCGGGCCTGACTGCCTGTCAGCCTCACTCTGTCAAGTGGCACCGCAGTCGGAGCGGCGCAGGCGGCGCAGGCGGCACTATCTTTCTGTCAGGTCGGTCAGTGGAGCGGCGAAGTGACGGCGGTCACTTCGGCTCTGTCGGCTGAAGGGCGCACGTCAGGATAAAGGCGTCAGGCTGCCTTTGCATTAAATGCTCCTGCGATTTGGTCGGTCGGCGCGACGATTTGGTCAGGGTTGCTTCTTGGCGAAGACAGGGCCTCGGGCGAGCTGGAAACACGTTAGCCGCTGGAGGGGGGCCTCAGGCGAGGCGGAGATCCTCCGGGGTCGGCTGCCCTTGTCCGAGGCTAGGCTCGGGCGAGGCTTGATCGCGTCCTTCGAATGGACCGATCCCTGACTTAACCGCACCCATCAGGGCTTTGCAGCTTTATGCTGATGGGGGTTACCAGCTGAGAATTAGGAGCCTTGAGGGTACCCCTAATTATGGTCCCCGACAATTACTATATACACCTCTAACACGAATAAATCCCTATCCCCTCGTGCTTTGGCCAATTTTTGCATTTTAACCTTTTCGTAAAAAAAAATATGTGTTGGCCCCTTGGATGACGTAATCTTATTATTGGACCCTTTTCTTAGCACCACAAGCCACAACGTTGAGTTAACACGTCTCGACATCGTTACTTATGGTGCGTGAGGTACAGGCCCGAGTGTTGCGATGGCGCCTACATGGCGCCGAGCTCTGAAGTAAAACCGGTCTTCCTTCTTCGTCGCTACCGTGTGCCCAAGCTCGCCCGCGCCACCGTCGCCCAAGACCACCGCTCGCACCACCCCGCCCGCACCACCCCTGTCTGAGGCCACTGTAGGCCACGTCGTCATCGCCTTCGCCTAGCCGCACCACCGTCTGCAGCGCCTCGGCAACCCATCCTTGCTGCGGCTGTAACACCTCGTCCAATCTCTGGACCGACGATACTTACTCCTGGCAGCTCTCTAGGATCATATATCGTCCCCACAGACCAACACGAGTCTTTTGTGCGCACTTTGTCCTCACTCATGCGCACCCGAGAAAACTTCCCGGTCGGTCACCATCCCAAATTGCTCCAAGCCAAGAATGCTTAACTTGGAGTTCTTTCGAGATAGGCTTTCGAAAAAGAAGATACACCTTATTTGTATGAATACTCTATTAATTCTATTAAGCCTTAGGCCAGGAAATCACCATCCTAGGGGCCAGGATATCACAGCGGCCACCAGTCCTCCAGTGCCACCCGTCATCTAGGGCCCACGAACATCAGTGAGATAAATTTTCGTTTTTGAAAGGGAAATGTGCCCTTGGACTATTTCTATATTGTTTTGGTGATTAGATGCACAACACATTATGTGTGAACTAACATAATGTTGAGCAAAGGAATATCAGGATGGATGAAGTGTGAAAGTAAGTACTAGACACTTAGTCAATTGTTTTATGTGCTAAACATACTTGTCTAAGTGCCAGCAATTCAATTAAGCCGAGTCCAAAAGGAGTTCAACTGAAACAGCCAGTATAGCACCAGCTGTGGGTGCACCGGACAGTGTCCGGTGCTCAGGCTGGCTCAGCGACGAACTTGCTACTCTTGGAAATCGCCGAGGACGCCGCGACTAAAATTCACCGGACTGTCCGGTGGGCACCTGACTATACGGTGAGCCAACAGCGTCCAAGCCAACGGTCGGCGGTGCGACCGACGCGTAATCAACGGGTGACGCGTGGCCAGAGGCAATGGTCACTAGGCCGCATCAGACTATCCGGTGTGCACCGGCAGTGTCCAGTGTGCCAAGGGGACCGAGGGTTCAACGGTCGACTTCGCCAAAGAAAGAAACAAATCGTGCATTGTTCATGTCCGGTGGTGCACCGGACTATCCGATGCGCCAATAGATAGAAGGCAATAATTACCTGTCAAATGTAGCTCCAATGGCTCCTAGCTGCCTTAGGGCTATAAAAGGGACCCCAGGCATATGAAGCAATACACGAAGCCTCCATTGAACATCCCCTCGCTGCGCGCACGCCAGAGCGCCGCCGCCACTAACCATCGCCGCCCGAGCCCGTTTCCCCGTCGCCGTTGGAGCTCCGCCGTGCTCTCTGCCACGGTGAGCTTCGCCTCGGCGTCCGCAACCCGGGACGCGCCCCAATTTCCCCGTCCCCTCCCTATTTCCCTCTGCCCGCGCTCACCCGCCGTCCTCCGTGCAGCCGCGGAGGTCCGCCACCGTTGACCCGGGCCGCCGTCGCGCCATTGCCGCCACCGAGGAGTCCCCGGAGCCCGCCTTGAGGTAAGGAACCTCTCCCGTCCCCTCCCGACCTTTGTATTGCTCTCTGATGCGCTTAATTCCTCGTCGGAGTTGATTAACGCCGCCGCCGAGTCGCTTCGCCGTGAACCGCCCCCCTCCGGTGCCTCTGTCCCGACCTAGCCCCCGCCAGTGGATTCCCCGCGCCTTCCCCAACCTCCCAGGCCACTCCGGTCGCCCTAAGGACCCGCAGAGCCCCCGCGCCCTCGTCTCTGGCGAGCTTCTCCGCCGCGGGTGCGGCCGCCGCTGTCTCTGCTGGCTGGAGAAGGGGACAGAGGCCGGCCACCCGATCCCCGCCGTCCATCCCAGATCGGGTGACCCTGATTTAAATAGCCCGAGCCCAATCCTGGCCGCCTACCGGAGATCCAACGGCCCAGGGCCGCTTCCCCCACACCCCGCGCCCGCTCTGCCCACCTGGCCCCGCCTGTCAGCCCGCCCGCGCCCGCTCTGCCCGCTGGCCCCGCCTATCAGCCCGCCCGCGCCCGCGCTGCCCGCTGGCCCCGCCTGTCAGCCGCCGCGTTCGCGCTGCCCGCCCGGCCCCGCCTGTTAGCCGCTCAGGCTGCCGCGCGCTCGCGCGCCCGCCCGCGGATCTAATCCTGCGCGTTGATCTGAGATCCGACGGTCGTAGGAGCCTGATACCCCTTCGCCCGCGCGTTTTCTTAAAGAGACCCCCGGTTTTCTGAAATTTAACCCGCCGTCCCTGGATTCTCACAGTTAGGTCCTCAGACCTTTTATTTAATTCAAAATAAGTATTTAGGGTATATTTTAACCCCTAAACTTGTAAAATTCATAACTTTGTCATATGAACTCCAAATTAGGTGCTTCAAATTGCAAAATGCTCATAGTATTTTTGTCTATCTATTTAAACAATGTTTCTCTGCTGTTTCCATGTCTCAATTAATAGTTGATCATTAGGATAGGATTAAGGTTATTGGAACCCTATTTGAGATAAATAGAAGATGGTAGACTTTAATAAAAGTTAGAGCACCTAAGTTTATGGACTTAAGCACCTAAGTTTAGGAACTTAAAACCATGTAATGATTTAACCCCACCATTGACTTAAATCTGATTAGTGGATAATGAATCACTTTGTATAGTCCTCTACCCTAGACCTAGGGAACACCAGAGTGCCTATCCCTTTTCTATTATGAACTTGTGATCTCTCTGCTGCATATGTTTGGTATATTGCTTTTGTTTGTTATTTCCCAAGTGCATAGTGTGAATGATTACTTTACGTAGACAACGAGCAGTCTGTGTTTCCCGAGGAAGTTGCAGAGGAAGTCCCTGATCAGCAGTTTGGTGAAGGCAAGTGTCCTCTGTCCCATTATGTCCTATTCATCTATAACTTACTACCCCACATTACTTACTTGAAACCTAAGGATTGACTAGCTTTACACTTTACTTTATCCTTGATGACCTTATGGGCTGTTATGGTTAGCATTCTGCTATTGCCTTAACTTAATCAATGAACATGATGTGACTATTTATGATACTGTTATCCTGATGATGTTGATGATCTGGTGATACTCTAGGGGGCTCAGGCTGTTTCCTGAGTACCTCTCCGTAAGGACCTGTTCGTTGAGAGACCACCCGGGATAACAGTGCAACCATGAGGGTGAAATGGGATGCCCTTAGCTAATTAATTAGAGGAACTAGAGGTGTAGTTGCTTAGCCGTCGTGCCGTCAATGGGGTCCAGGCACAGTGCTTGCTCTGCCGAGGCTGAGTGCCGAGGTTCTTTCGTTTTGCTCTTTGTTAGTCACTCTCCTGCGGGGAGGGGTACTGTGTTTATCAAACCGGAGAAACCTAACGGGCAGCTATGATCTCTAGGGAATCTTTGTAAAAGCTACGTAGTGATGCCCTGCCGGACCACCTGGGTAGTGGTCAATGGGGATTAGCTCTCCCCGGGTAGAAAGGGAATCATGACTCATGGGTAAAGTGTGCAACCTCTGCAGAGGGTAGTGAAACTGATATATCAGCCGTGCTCACGGTTAAGAGCAGCCTTGGGATCCTCTTTGATTAGAGATACAGATGGTTCGAGATACAAGGATTATGTTATGGTTTTGGTTCGACTATGATGATGTTGTTCCTCGATGAGGAAATGGTTTACGAGTTGGTTAATGCTAAAATCTGGCTTCTACTAATGATAAATACCTGGCCAACTAAAAGCAACTGCTTGAGCCTAACCCCACATAAAGCTAGTCCACTTCAGCCAAACGGGACATTTGCTGAGTACGTTGATGTGTACTCATCCTTGCTTTACCACAAAACACCAGGTTGTCCGCATTGTAACCACTGCTCAGGAGAAGGTGAAGCCGTGGAAGGAGACTTCCAGGAGTTTCAAGACTACGACGAATTCTAGGTGTGGGTTGGCGGCAACCCCCAGTCAGCTGCCTGTGAAGGCCTTATCTTTACTGCGTTTCGCTAGCACTTTGATTTAACTGTTAAGTTGATGACTATGTGGATGTCTATGACTCTGTGATGTAATAAGTTAATACTCTTTT
Source organism: Zea mays (assembly GCF_902167145.1). Classification (NCBI taxonomy): domain Eukaryota; kingdom Viridiplantae; phylum Streptophyta; class Magnoliopsida; order Poales; family Poaceae; genus Zea; species Zea mays. The sequence continues at coordinate 22,259,471 of NC_050100.1, read as the reverse complement.
ATGTTATTATTCGAGCATTGTGCGATGATGTTCATTTATGTAATCGCTGTGTACGTGAGTTCTGATCCTGGCACGTACATAGTTCGCATTCGGTTTGCCTTCCAAAACCGGGTGTGACAAGTACTCTTGATACGGTCTCGAAGTTATATTGAAAGGGAAAAGTGAACTTGGACAAAGAGTGGGCTTCCACTGCATTCTGGTATCAATGTATCTTGTCCCAAGTTTGTACTTGTGTTCTCATTGTCTTTTGCTCTTATTTGACATTTTGGTGAGACAATGGGGTTAAAGGGCCAAAAGTTCTCCTGTTTTGGTGCTTAATGCCAAAGGGGGAGAAATTAAGGCCAAAGCAAATGGATCAGCCAACCACTTGTGAATTTCAAAAACCGTAGAGTTAGAATCTTTGTGTTTGATCAAAACCCTCTTATTGCAAAAAAATGTTCTCTTATGGGGGGATTTTTTATTATGGTAAAAAGGGGGAGTTTGTGGCATTTGATCAAATTTCAAATTTACTCTTGAAAGATCTCTCGATTTGCCAAAACAAGTGTGTTGGACTTAGAGATAGGAAAAAGAATTTGTTTTGTGAAAATTAACCAAGTGGTGGTATAAGTGATCCACATATGCCAAAATTCTATAATAATTCTAGTGGTCTTCAATTTGACATAAACTTGTGCTTTTGAGCTCTTCTAGATATGTTAGTTCTAAATGAGTTGCTTTTTTGATGTGTTGGCACAAATCACCAAAAAGGGGGACATTGAAAGGGAAATGTGCCCTTGGGCTATTTCTATATTGTTTTGGTGATTAGATGCACAACACACTATGTGTGAACTAACATAATGTTGAGCAAAGGAAAATCAAGATGGATCAAGTGTGAAGGTAAGTTCTAAACACTTAGACAATTGTTTTTATGAGCTAAACATGCTTGTCTAAGTGCCAAGAACTCAATTAAGCCGAATCCAAAAGGAGCAAAAGGAGTTCAACTGAAACAACCTGTAACACCCCTGGTGTTACTATAACTAAAACTTGAGCATGACATCATAAGCATTGGCATTGCATATGTTTGACACACCTAGAGTGCATTCACTAGGCAAAAATTTCAAACAAATTGTATTGTTTTAATGTTTTTGCAAATAGAACCCTGGTTATTGGACTTAACCCTAAATAGTGGTTAAAGGGGTAAAACTTAACCCAAGTTAAGAAAACCTAAAGACTTTAGGGTAAAAGTCATAAAATGACCCTAAGAATAAACTTGAATCACTTTTATACCCCTGGGATACCAGAAAACCTAATTGGAACCCTGGAAAACCCTAAAACCAAACCCTAGGGGCTTATGTGCAAAATTAGCCCACTTTTGGGTTAAAGTGCAAAAATCAAGTTAAATAAGTATATTAGGTCATTTGGGTCAATCATATGTGAATTTGCAATCCAAAACTTGAGATTTGGACTTAAGTGCAAAAGAGCCATACTTAACCCTTTTTGGTTAAGTCTGCATTTCAGTGTGATTGCCTCAACTTGAAGCCCTTGTAACTTTCAAATTATGGGGTTTGTGCCCTAGGTCACCACATCAAAATTGTAGCCCAATTATAGGAGAACAACTTTGCTTAAGGTTGTGAGCTCCTTTGTTAAGAAAAATCCAAAGATAATTAAGCTCTAAACTTGACTGTCAGGCTGATACAATCTGAATTGCAGATGGATAGTGACTTGGATCCAAGTTTGAGAGCCAATTTAGCCCTGATCCAGAGAGAATCTGTCTTGGAGTGCTATAATAAAGATGTAACTGATTTGTAGCTCTCCAACTTTACTGCAGAGCATGGGGTATGTTACCATAGGAAATTGTGAGCAAATCGAGCCTAAATATTGGCTGTCAGGCCAACTGAATGGTTTAGTCGATGGTACAGTAACCTGTTTGGGTTCAGAGCACTTCATCGCCGTCGATCACTCCTCCGCCGCAATACGTGTCGCTGGCGTTAGGATTCGTGCTCGGTTGGGTGGATAACATCGCGTGAGGAAAGATCTTTGTCGTCGGTGGGCTGGAGGTCACTCCGGTGACTCACCGTCACCATCTTCTTTCTGTTTTGCGGCTGAGCAGATAAGCTCGCCGGGGAACCACCGTCGCACGGCCTTGCGCCACGTATCCGGGCACCTCTGTCGTGTCATCGTGTTTCCCCGCTGCTGTCTCACCGATGCCGGTGAGCCCGCCACGGCGGTGGACACGAAACCGTGGCGCCAGAGTCCTTCCTCATCTCCGGCCGCCAGCACGACCTTGCGAAATTGGACACCACCGTCGATGGGATCTATAAATTGAGTGCGCCACAATCTCCGTAGGGCAGTAAACTATCCAGCCACCACGAATCAGCCGCATCCATTCGCTAGAATCCACGAATTTTGAATTCGCCCCAAATCAGTTTCCGCCGCCGTGAAGAACAGCTCGCTGTGGCCAGCTTGATTCCGGTTAGCTCGCGTCCCTCTGTTTCTTGTTCTAGCGTCCTCATGTGCCCTTAATGCTCACCAAACCGTCCAATTACACTAGAAGCCCACCCATCGCCAGGAACATCCTCATTCATCCGCAACCTTCACGGCCACCGTGGCCAGCACAACCCTGTTGATCATTAATGAAATTAAGTTGGGGGAAAGGTTTGGGATGAGTCCAATTCCGTGTCCGTCGCTCGGGAACCCTAGTCGTTGTCCTATCCCGCCGGTCTAGGAGCTCGCCGGACTTCGGCCGCGCTCGACGCCGTCGAGGTTGTGTCGGGTAAAGAAATAGAAATCCAGGGACCATACTGCAAACCGTCAGCGACACATGAAACAGTGAAAGAACTTGTTCCCAGTTAGCTTAAAACCCGAGGGCCCTTCTGCAAGATGGCCAACGCAGGCGCGGGCGCGTACGCGGGCGCACTTCTGCGCGTGGTTGGGCCGCCTAAGTCAGTTTGAGCCCAATACTGTTACACCTTTTCCTTTTTCTTTTTCAGTAGATCTTTAAAAATATATAGAAAATTACAGAAAAATCCTAAAAACATGAGACCAATTTTCCTAGGCTTCTCATTTTCCATAGTATTTAATAAAAATAGTTTTATGATTTTTAGTGGAAATAAGAAATTCTAGAGTATTTAAAATAGCCTAAACTACTGGTTCTAGATTTTTAGAAAATAGATAATAATCCCAAAATTTCCCAAACTTTTTATGTGAGCTTTTCACATTATTTAGAAGCCATGGGTAGAGTTTGGTTTGATTTGAACATTGTTTGATAACTAGAACCCAAAACCACCCCCTGCCCTATGAACTCCTTTACCGACTCCGGAAAACCTAAGTTCCCGGAATTCCGTGAAGGAAAGTTGTACTCAAGACATAGATAATAAGTTTACATTATCTTTGCATTCTCATGAGCATTACATGGCATTCATTCTTATATATACCTATATGGTTATATTTAGAAAACGGAGAAGAGAGTGAAGTGATTGAAGAGAAGGCACAACCACCTTTGGAATCTCGGGCAACGACTTGGCTCTACTTCGACATCTGCGAGTCCAAGCCTGACTCACCTGTAAACGAAGGCAAGCCCCGGTGCATGCAACCCCTTTCCTTGTGTTTTAAAAATACTTTTTGCACACTTAAGTCTAGTGAAATGTGCATTAGGTTCATAGGAGTTGCTTGGAACCCTTTGATGCATTGCTTTCCTTGATATCCATACCTTTATAGATACTTCTGTGAAGTATCAAAATTATGATTTACAAAAATGCTTAGCCTTGCTTAGATCTTGTGGATAGAGGTTATCCTCAATTTAACCCGGGAGAGGATGGCTTCTACCTGCAAGAATATTTTCATTTGGAGCAGTGGTGGGATCTTACTGCAAAGCTCCCTGTGATGCTCTTTTCATCCTTGGGAACAGAAACAATCCTAATGATGGAACTATGTAAATCGAGACTTGGGGTAGGAACAGGTGATGTTCTACCCAGGATGATTAAGGATTAACGCGTATGTAGGCTTGATGATCGAGGACCCTTTAACTGGTCACATGCCTCGTCATGGGTAAGCCTTGCCTCGGGCAGACTAAGGCCGGAATAAGATAACACGAAATGGGCGTGGAGCGGTGGCGAGAGTAGCGTGTACCCTCCGTGGCAAGAGGTTGGACGGTGGTGTATCTGTGCTCTCGGTTTGCGTGAACCTGATCCGGTCTTAAGAACCCCGGTGGCGGGTTGACATATGCAAGGGTTAAGTGCTACATATGTTGTGTGATTGGAGATCCTCAGCTGAGTATAATCGATTCGGATCGCCGTACCTTCGCGGTTATGAAGACTTGGTCACTACCCTGCAACCTAGAGTCAGGATGTGAACACGATGGATAAAAATGATGTTGTTTTGATATGATGTGAAATTAGACTAGATGCAAATGAAGTCTATTAATACTTAACATGGCGTTAAAAGACTGAAAGTAAGGACTCACTTTAGTAAGCTACTTCTGCAAAAGTATAAGTTGACCTTTTGCTAAAGCCTCTCCTTGACTCCTATTTATCCAGCATACCCTTGAGAGTCTTTTCCTTAGTCGGGTAAGACTTGCTGAGTATTCCATACTCAGGGTTTATCCCTTTGTTGTTTTTAGGTGAGGAAGCGACAAAGTTTTGTTGCTTTTGCTCCAAGGTGGTATCTAATGAAGAAAAACAAGAATGAAGATACGGGAGGACTTGGTCCTCCACATAGGATCTTTTTGTTGATAGTTTTTGGGAGGAGTTTTTGCCTCCCATGATATGTGTACTCAGCACTCGTTTATAGCTCTGGTCTGTAATAAGTAACTTGATCTTACTTTCTAAATAAATGTAAGTTTATGTAATTGCTTCCGCACTTCTATATCTCCGATGTTCTGTAATGTCTGCAAGACGGGTGAGACGTTCCTGGTAATGTAAGGAAAGATACCGAACTTGCCAAGTAGTCAGGGGCACCTACAGGGTTGTCTGATGTCCGTTGGACAAGGACAACTGTAGGTGGGCCTAATTACTTGGGAGGTTCCGTCACAGCTGGTATCGGAGCGTAGCCCTTCTTGGCAGATATTATGAGGCATCTTCAAAAGATTTTCAAAAGTCTTACCTCAAAATTCTTTTCTCTTCTTCCCTGAGTATTCTGAAGAGTCTATCTTAAAGACCAGATAGGAAGAGTGCAACGTATAGAAGGTATGAATCAACTAAGGTTGATTCTGTAATTACACATGCATCATGTCATACAAACTTTAAGTTAAACCCCCTGCGTAGCTAGTTTAGTACATGATTCATCTACCTTGTTCATACATCCTTAGTAAATAGAGTGTGTCCGTTGCCCTTCTCTATAGATGAATCAACAAGAAGCTCCTACAGGAGTTGGAGAGTTTCTATGAGATTTTGGTGTTCCAGTGGTCCTGTGGCGACTACTTCAAGAGGTTGGATATATCGAAGCACCCAAGTACCAGTGGTCACGCACTGTTCTTAGAGGACAACCATGGTATGAGGTAGTAGTGCGTATTCCAGAACGTGCTAGAAAACCATCTTGGCCGTATTGGATGTTCCATGCCGAAGGAATGACTCCTTGGGAGGGTGCTCAGGTAGCTGCCTTAGAGGTACTAACAACCATTTGTTACCAGAAAAGGGAAGAAATACAAGCCACATCTATGAGGTTGTTCCCTGCAGTTGCCTTAAGTGACCCGTTGGTGTATCATCACCAGGCCCGATTAATGGAAAGCATTCCTATTGGGCAGGATTCTGTTGAATCGGCATCTGCTCGAGTTTTGATGACCGTGCTAGAATTGCAACTTACTCGGGGGCACAATCGTCAAAAGTGGCAGCAGTTGTACACTGGGAGCTATGCAGCATTTAAGATGATGGAAAAGGCCAAGAACAGTGCTTGTACTCAAGCACAAGAACGACTTGAGGAAACAAAGGTTCAAGCGGAACAGGTTATTGGACTAGAGCATCAGGTGACAGAACTTCAGATGCAACACCAAGCTGATCAGAATCGCATTAAGGAGCTTGAGCATCAGCTAACTAATGCTCATTCTAAATTAAAAATTTTGAGTAAGCAACAAGAAGAAATTTGTCTGTATGCTCTTGCTGTTAGAGAAGACCTTAAGGAAACCATGAGCTTCATAAGCCATCAGGATCAGGCGATCAAAGAATTGAATCGTGCTCATCCCATGGAGTTTCAAGTAGCACAACGGCTTGTCAACCATCTGCAGCAAGCAGTGCATAGGCTCAATGTTGCCTTTTATCCTACTCCTGCACCGGCGGACTAAGGGTTCCTTGGAAGAATGGCAACAAACATCTAGCAGATGGTGTAGCTAGAGAAGATGTAGTAGATCAATGTAATAAGGTAGGTGTAGATAGACCAGCTTGGTAATAAAAACAGGTTAAACTTTGTTGGAAAGAGTTTTCCTGTTTTACCTGGATCATGTAACATGTGAGCTTTTATATGACTATGGTGTAAGAAACGACTGCCGGTTTATGAAGCAACTTTTAATATCTATAGTAGTTTATCAAAATTCAAGAGTTAAGATGGCTATTCCTTTGGATATTCCATGTGGATCACCATGTTGCCTTATTAACCTAACCTAGGAAAGACATGTTATCTATCGAAGGCCTACCAACTTAATCTTTGACCTGGTGATCCCTATGATGGGCATAGAAATATGCTTGGGCTGAATTAACAGTCTCCCATCATACTTCTTTCATCAAGTTTAGGTTATGGCCATGCCTTGTTCACTTCCTTGGGCCATGATCTATTTGGATCTCTACTTGTGATCGTACTTACAGGTGGAGTCTCTTTTGTACCTTGTCATCCTTGATCAGTCTATTTGTGTTGTGTGAGATTCCTTATTGGTTATGTCTGGTATTGGCGTTATGACTAAAATTGATGATGCTGCGCCAAAACCGAGGGCCTCTTGTGGGTATACACACAAGGTTGTGCTGCTCGATGCACGCTTGTATCACAGTTAGTAGTCATAATCCATTATGAGATTATATCAATATGTTATCTCTACGCAAATCGTTCTTATCACGTGGATCCATTATTGGTGCCAGTTTTGTAATAGTGTCATGGTTAAGAACTTATGGTACCGCGGCGAAACTGAGAGCCTCCTGTGAATGTACATTCAGGATTCTGCTGCTTGGCGCATGTTGGTATCGAAGTCTCTGGTCATGATCCATTGTGAAACTACGCTGATGTGTGATCTTCTGTGGACTCCTTCCTTAAAACAGTTTCTTGTTGTTTGTAAAGAGATCAAGCAACATCTGTCATTTCCATTGGATCAAAAGGCCATACCACTTTCATGTGTGGTCTTATTTCTTTTGATCTTGGTAGTGGCTACTCATATAGTTCCCTTTACATCCTTTGTGTAAAGGTGAAGCCTTGAAGCTTGTTAGTGTTGGACAACAACTGATTAGCTCCTAAAATGGAAATCTGTTTTCCCTACTGCTGAGATACAGGAGTTTGTTCATTCGCTCTCTTATTTAATCCATGTATTCTCTAACCAAGTGGATAATTCATCTTGCATAAAGAAACGGATGAACAACATGACCAAATGGATTTTTACCCAAATGCATGACCTTTTGTTTGCAAATGTGAACTCTCAACCCCTTGGCTTACCAATGGTACTGAGAGGATTTGCTTAATGTCAAAAGTAGTTCAACAAGTTGGTTTTAACTAACTTGTAACTGCCCGTTGAACGAATGTTGAGTTTAGAGATCGTTTTATCGAGTTGTCTAAGCTCACTTTTGTACAACCCCTCTTAAGGAAGAATTTTCAAGAATCGAGATTAAGTCGGTCAATAACCACCTAACCATCGCTCTAGTCGTGCCTCGATTGCCTCATGTATGCTTTTCCAGCATAAGTGATTGGGTCGAGCCATGTCTAGTGCCCGATAAAATGGACTAGTTGCAAAGTCCGCATTTTTAGATCCCTCCACTGGTGATTTTTCTTGAATCAATATCACCTTTCGTGAATTTGGATTCCTTGGCTAACACGAGTTGACCGTGATGTTATTCGACATTCACACTCGTCTCGTGTGCTATGAACTTACTGTAACCACTTGTTGGTAAACCTCTTCTGGTGTGTTTTACCCAAGATGGTGCATCTGATTCTTTTTGGGTAAAGTTGCATAATTGCCACCCAACAGACTCAGATAGTACAGTGTCATCAGAAAAAGCAAGTTGCACACATAGAACCTTATGTGTTCTTCTGGTGGGCAATGATGCAAATTGAAATTGCACACTACGTGGCTAGATGTGACACTTGTAAACGTGTCAAGGCCATATACATGAAGACTGCTGGTCCATTACAATCCTTACCTGTCCCAACATGGAAATGGGAAGATATTGTATGGACTTCATCATGGGATTACTCAGGACTACAAAAGGGTATGACTCTATCTGGGTTATTATTGATCGGCTTACGAAAATTTCTCATTTTCTGCCAGTCAAGACCAATTCCCAGTTACTGTCTATGCCCAATTGTACATTGCTCGTATTCTTAGTCTGCACGGTGTTCCGAAGACCATAGTGTCGGATCATGGATCGCAATTCGTATCCAAATTTTGGGAAGAACTTCATAAATCCCTGGGTACTAAGTTGCTCCACAGTTCGGCGTATCATCTTCAAACCAGTAGGCAGACTGAGAGGGTAAACCAAATACTGGAAGATATGCTACGGGCATGTGTTCTGGAATTCCCACAGAAATGGGATGAATGTTTGCCCTTAGCGGAATTTTCATATAATAATAGCTATCAAGAAAGCATCAAGATGGCACCCTTCAAAGCTTTATATGGACGACGATGTCGTACTCCGCTAAATTGGTCTGAACCTGGTGGAAGGTGCTTCTTTAGGCCTGATATGGTGAAAGAGGTCGAAGAAAAGGTTTAGAGAATCATTCATAATATGAAAAAGGCACAAGCTCGTCAGAAAAGTTATGCAGACATACGGCGAAGGCCCTTATATTTCCTGGAAGGAGACTATGTTTACCTAAAGGTCTCACCAATGAAGGGTGTATCGCGTTTCGAGGTTAAAGGGAAACTTGCACCCAGGTACATTGGTCCATTCCTGGTGCTTGAGCAATGTGGACCAGTGGCATACCGACTTCAGCTCCCCGAAACATTGTCTGCTGTGCATAATGTGTTCCACGTGTCACAATTGAAGAAGTGTCTTCGGGTTCCTGATCGAACCGTTGAAGTGGCTGATGTTGTCCTGGAACCAGATTTAACATACTCGGAGCATCCTATTCGAGTTCTGGATCAAAAGGACAGGGTCACCCGAAGAAAGACTCTCAAGTTCTACAAGATACAGTGGAACCAGCATTCGGAAGATGAGGCTACATGGGAAACCCAAGACTTTTTAGATAAGAATTTCCCAGGTTTTCTAGCCTCATGTAAATTGTAAAGCCTGTATAGCTATTGTAATAAAGAAGTAACCCCCACATTACCCCTGCCTTGTACCAAAACTTAGGAAATAAAAATGTGATGTGTTTCCTTTACCATTATCTACCCTAGGATCTTAATCTCGGGACGAGATTCTTTTATGGGGGGAAGGATGTAACACCCCTGGTGTTACTATAACTAAAACTTGAGCATGACATCATAAGCATTGGCATTGCATATGTTTGACACACCTAGAGTGCATTCACTAGGCAAAAATTTCAAACAAATTGTATTGTTTTAATGTTTTTGCAAATAGAACCCTGGTTATTGGACTTAACCCTAAATAGTGGTTAAAGGGGTAAAACTTAACCCAAGTTAAGAAAACCTAAAGACTTTAGGGTAAAAGTCATAAAATGACCCTAAGAATAAACTTGAATCACTTTTATACCCCTGGGATACCAGAAAACCTAATTGGAACCCTGGAAAACCCTAAAACCAAACCCTAGGGGCTTATGTGCAAAATTAGCCCACTTTTGGGTTAAAGTGCAAAAATCAAGTTAAATAAGTATATTAGGTCATTTGGGTCAATCATATGTGAATTTGCAATCCAAAACTTGAGATTTGGACTTAAGTGCAAAAGAGCCATACTTAACCCTTTTTGGTTAAGTCTGCATTTCAGTGTGATTGCCTCAACTTGAAGCCCTTGTAACTTTCAAATTATGGGGTTTGTGCCCTAGGTCACCACATCAAAATTGTAGCCCAATTATAGGAGAACAACTTTGCTTAAGGTTGTGAGCTCCTTTGTTAAGAAAAATCCAAAGATAATTAAGCTCTAAACTTGATTGTCAGGCTGATACAATCTGAATTGCAGATGGATAGTGACTTGGATCCAAGTTTGAGAGCCAATTTAGCCCTGATCCAGAGAGAATCTGTCTTGGAGTGCTATAATAAAGATGTAACTGATTTGTAGCTCTCCAACTTTACTGCAGAGCATGGGGTATGTTACCATAGGAAATTGTGAGCAAATCGAGCCTAAATATTGGCTGTCAGGCCAACTGAATGGTTTAGTCGATGGTACAGTAACCTGTTTGGGTTCAGAGCACTTCATCGCCGTCGATCACTCCTCCGCCGCAATACGTGTCGTCGGCGTTAGGATTCGTGCTCGGTTGGGTGGATAACATCGCGTGAGGAAAGATCTTTGTCGTCAGTGGGCTGGAGGTCACTCCGGTGACTCACCGTCACCATCTTCTTTCTGTTTTGCGGCTGAGCAGATAAGCTCGCCGGGGAACCACCGTCGCACGGCCTTGCGCCACGTATCCGGGCACCTCTGTCGTGTCATCGTGTTTCCCCGCTGCTGTCTCACCGATGCCGGTGAGCCCGCCACGGCGGTGGACACGAAACCGTGGCGCCAGAGTCCTTCCTCATCTCCGGCCGCCAGCACGACCTTGCGAAATTGGACACCACCGTCGATGGGATCTATAAATTGAGTGCGCCACAATCTCCGTAGGGCAGTAAACTATCCAGCCACCACGAATCAGCCGCATCCATTCGCTAGAATCCACGAATTTTGAATTCGCCCCAAATCAGTTTCCGCCGCCGTGAAGAACAGCTCGCTGTGGCCAGCTTGATTCCGGTTAGCTCGCGTCCCTCTGTTTCTTGTTCTAGCGTCCTCATGTGCCCTTAATGCTCACCAAACCGTCCAATTACACTAGAAGCCCACCCATCGCCAGGAACATCCTCATTCATCCGCAACCTTCACGGCCACCGTGGCCAGCACAACCCTGTTGATCATTAATGAAATTAAGTTGGGGGAAAGGTTTGGGATGAGTCCAATTCCGTGTCCGTCGCTCGGGAACCCTAGTCGTTGTCCTATCCCGCCGGTCTAGGAGCTCGCCGGGCTTCGGCCGCGCTCGACGCCGTCGAGGTTGTGTCGGGTAAAGAAATAGAAATCCAGGGACCATACTGCAAACCGTCAGCGACACATGAAACAGTGAAAGAACTTGTTCCCAGTTAGCTTAAAACCCGAGGGCCCTTCTGCAAGATGGCCAACGCAGGCGCGGGCGCGTACGCGGGCGCACTTCTGCGCGTGGTTGGGCCGCCTAAGTCAGTTTGAGCCCAATACTGTTACACCTTTTCCTTTTTCTTTTTCAGTAGATCTTTAAAAATATATAGAAAATTACAGAAAAATCCTAAAAACATGAGACCAATTTTCCTAGGCTTCTCATTTTCCATAGTATTTAATAAAAATAGTTTTATGATTTTTAGTGGAAATAAGAAATTCTAGAGTATTTAAAATAGCCTAAACTACTGGTTCTAGATTTTTAGAAAATAGATAATAATCCCAAAATTTCCCAAACTTTTTATGTGAGCTTTTCACATTATTTAGAAGCCATGGGTAGAGTTTGGTTTGATTTGAACATTGTTTGATAACTAGAACCCAAAACCACCCCTGCCCTATGAACTCCTTTACCGACTCCGGAAAACCTAAGTTCCCGGAATTCCGTGAAGGAAAGTTGTACTCAAGACATAGATAATAAGTTTATATTATCTTTGCATTCTCATGAGCATTACATGGCATTCATTCTTATATATACCTATATGGTTATATTTAGAAAACGGAGAAGAGAGTGAAGTGATTGAAGAGAAGGCACAACCACCTTTGGAATCTCGGGCAAGGACTTGGCTCTACTTCGACATCTGCGAGTCCAAGCCTGACTCACCTGTAAACGAAGGCAAGCCCCGGTGCATGCAACCCCTTTCCTTGTGTTTTAAAAATACTTTTTGCACACTTAAGTCTAGTGAAATGTGCATTAGGTTCATAGGAGTTGCTTGGAACCCTTTGATGCATTGCTTTCCTTGATATCCATACCTTTATAGATACTTCTGTGAAGTATCAAAATTATGATTTACAAAAATGCTTAGCCTTGCTTAGATCTTGTGGATAGAGGTTATCCTCAATTTAACCCGGGAGAGGATGGCTTCTACCTGCAAGAATATTTTCATTTGGAGCAGTGGTGGGATCTTACTGCAAAGCTCCCTGTGATGCTCTTTTCATCCTTGGGAACAGAAACAATCCTAATGATGGAACTATGTAAATCGAGACTTGGGGTAGGAACAGGTGATGTTCTACCCAGGATGATTAAGGATTAACGCGTATGTAGGCTTGATGATCGAGGACCCTTTAACTGGTCACATGCCTCGTCATGGGTAAGCCTTGCCTCGGGCAGACTAAGGCCGGAATAAGATAACACGAAATGGGCGTGGAGCGGTGGCGAGAGTAGCGTGTACCCTCCGTGGCAAGAGGCTGGACGGTGGTGTATCTGTGCTCTCGGTTTGCGTGAACCTGATCCGGTCTTAAGAACCCCGGTGGCGGGTTGACATATGCAAGGGTTAAGTGCTACATATGTCGTGTGATTGGAGATCCTCAGCTGAGTATAATCGATTCGGATCGCCGTACCTTCGCGGTTATGAAGACTTGGTCACTACCCTGCAACCTAGAGTCAGGATGTGAACACGATGGATAAAAATGATGTTGTTTTGATATGATGTGAAATTAGACTAGATGCAAATGAAGTCTATTAATACTTAACATGGCGTTAAAAGACTGAAAGTAAGGACTCACTTTAGTAAGCTACTTCTGCAAAAGTATAAGTTGACCTTTTGCTAAAGCCTCTCCTTGACTCCTATTTATCCAGCATACCCTTGAGAGTCTTTTCCTTAGTCGGGTAAGACTTGCTGAGTATTCCATACTCAGGGTTTATCCCTTTGTTGTTTTTAGGTGAGGAAGCGACAAAGTTTTGTTGCTTTTGCTCCAAGGTGGTATCTAATGAAGAAAAACAAGAATGAAGATACGGGAGGACTTGGTCCTCCACATAGGATCTTTTTGTTGATAGTTTTTGGGAGGAGTTTTTGCCTCCCATGATATGTGTACTCAGCACTCGTTTATAGCTCTGGTCTGTAATAAGTAACTTGATCTTACTTTCTAAATAAATGTAAGTTTATGTAATTGCTTCCGCACTTCTATATCTCCGATGTTCTGTAATGTCTGCAAGACGGGTGAGACGTTCCTGGTAAGGTAAGGAAAGATACCGAACTTGCCAAGTAGTCAGGGGCACCTACAGGGTTGTCTGATGTCCGTTGGACAAGGACAACTGTAGGTGGGCCTAATTACTTGGGAGGTTCCGTCACACAACCAGTATAGCACCAGTTGTGGGTGCACCGGACAGTGTTCGGTGTGCACCGGACACTGTCCGGTGCTCAGGCTGGCTCAACGACGAACTCGCTGCTCTCAGGAATTGCCGAGGACGTCGTGGCTAAAATTCACCGGACTGTCCGGTGAGCCAACAACGTCCAAGCCAACGGTCGACTGCGCGACCAACACGTAATCAACGGGCGATGCGTGGCCAGAGGCAATTGAAAGTTGCCTAGAGGGGGTGAATAGGCAAGTTAAAACTTTTTCAACAAAAACTAGAAACAAAATGGGTAAAACAAGTTAACTTTGGAAATGAGATGTTCTAAATGATCCACGGTGTTCAAAGTAGTAGATCTAAGAAGGGCACTTCTCAAAATCCACACACCAAAGAGATATGAACAAATCTTCCACGGAAGGGTGAGAGAAGGAATAACACGAATAAACACAATGAGCAAGAACACAAAAGACACAAGATTTATCATGAGGTTCGTCACACCACCAAGGTGCCCTACTTCCTCGTTGAGGCGCCCACAAAGAGCCGAGTCTCTTTCAACCATAATCCTCCCTTTGCCGACCACAAAGGTCAAGCTCACACACTAATCTTTGCTCAAATGAGCGGGTAATACAAACTTTCTTGTGGTCTTCCACAAGATTTGGAGACTCACAAGAGACACCTAGTCGTCTAGGAGCTAGAATCTCCAAGAGTAATGATCCACAAAGAACTCAATGTAGTACCAACTCGAATGAAGAAGAGCAAGAGAAATTTGGAGATGAAGCACAAAAACCGCAGCTCTCAAACTCACTCAAAGATTTCTCTCCAAAGATTTGAAATGGGAGAGGCAAGAGATGTGTGAGAGAGAGTGGGAGGTGTTCTTCAAGTTAGAAATGGAGTTTGGGTCATGCTCTTCTGTGGGGAGAGACGTAGGAGTGAGTATATATAGCTGGGGCTTCAAAACTAGCCGTTGGACTGATTTTGGCTGTGGAGGACCGGTTGAATCGCCCCTAGGACCGGTTCAACCGCCTGGGGCAGGCTGACAGTCAGTCTGCCAGTCAGATTGGCAGACTGCAGGTTAGACTGCAAAAACATGTCCTCACACCGGTTGAACTGCCCCTAGGGCCAGTTCAACCGCCTGGGGGTCAGACTGGCAGTCAGGAGGTCAGACCGGTCAGGTGACCCTAACACTGGTTGAACCTCCCCTAGGGCCGGTTCAACCGGTTTTGACCAGTGAGGTCCGGGGAAAAAACCCCAGTTGAACTTTCCCTGGACCCCGGTTGAACCTCTCTGGACCCCGGTTGAACTTTTCCTGGACCCCGGTTGCACCCCTCTAGACCCCGGTTCAACTTGCCCTGGACCCCGGTTGAACTTGAAGTTCAGCTGGAGTTGAGAAAGCTCAACTCAGCTGAAGTTCAGCTCAGCTAAAAAGCTCAGCTGCAGCTGAAGAAGCTCAACTCAGCTGAAGTTCAGCTCAGCTGCAAAGCTCAATTGCAGTTAAATAAGTTCAGCTGCTTTTCAACAAGAACACTCTAGGTTTCTCAAACCTAACCACGGTCAACCATAGAACGTTCAAGAGATTTTTGGTTTTCAAAAATAGCTTTTGAATATAGAGGCTTGAGCTTTGGCAAACACCAACCTTCTTTTTGGATCCCTCTTTATAGTACGACGATTCCTATACTCAAGTTAAATAAAATATAATTAAGTAAACTCCTTGAGTAATTGGTGTCTCGTGTGTGATTTCTCCATGGCGTTGCTTCATAAGGATCACAAACATCTTTGTCTCACCTTTTGAAGCAAACACAACTCAAACCCTGTGACTTGTACCATATCACCATATATGAGTTCAAATCATGGCTTCAAGTCACCGTACTGATGCATCAACATGTTATAACTCTTGATAGCTGATTAGTTCATCGACTAAGTGCAAGTACTCTCTTCTTCACCTTAGCCATGGTACCTCGGTCCACAAGCCGTCGCTTGACCTTCACCTTCGCTTAGTTCCTCGAAGCCCTTTCCTTGCTATCTTCACCCTATCAAGCCATTCTTGAGTCACATCATATTGAGCATCCATTGAGAGAATCATTTCTTCAATATTGTGAACCTTGCTTGAATGTGTTCTAGATATAACCGTTAAGATCAATCAAGCTCTAGTTTGATTCTCATAGAAGCATATATGGACTGATAGTAATATGGTCAAGCCAATTCATGATTCCTCATATCTTATTTACTTTGGCTTGACCAATCCTCTTAATCACTTCATCCTCTATTCTGATCATATGTATGTAGTGATTTCTCAGGTCTTGTCCATATATTCAAACCAATATAGAGATCATATTATATCCATTTGCATTATCTCATTGGTTATTTAACCTCGTGTTGAATCTTTGTTCACTGATCATTACACACTATTCAAGTATGTTCATCATACTGAATTTCCTGTTCAACACTTAGCAAACTCGTTAGACCTTTAAATGTGTTGTTATCCAAATCACCAAAACTCACAAAAGGGATGAATGCACTTTCAATCTCCCCCTTTTTGGTGATTGATGACAACACGTTTAAAGCTTACATAAGATTTGATAAATAAGATTTTGAATCTTATGATATAGTTTCCTTCCCCTAAATATGTGCTTTTCAGAAAATAACACTTTTGTACTCAAATGCCAAAAGCACATATTTGGGTCAAAGTATGGAGACAACTTATATCATACTATTCATGGGGTGCAGTGTGTCATAAAATAAACGTGATGCTCATGACATAGAATGCACTTATCAACTTTCTATATCTTATGTTTTTCTTATGATTCCCCCCTTTTGTTAATTATATCTCCCCTTCTTAAAAGTATTCTAACACTTAGTTACATAAGACTGAAGGTAAGCTTTAATGCAAAATTTCACCCCTTTATCATAAATCTCCAAAAATGATACAAAGAATATAAAGTGTAGAAATTATGGTTAAGCGAGATTTGAACACACTATCATGAAAAGGATCCTTAGATGGCACAAAAGTAATGGATAAGTGTCATAAGTGATGTACCTTTGTGTTTTACCTTTTCAAGGGGTTTCCAGACTTGTGTTGGATTTAGAATTCATTAGCAAGCTCTTGTTGGCATAATTATGACATAGGTCCAAGATATCAAATGAATATTGTCATACTAATTGAAAGATAAATCTTGATACCTGGAGTCTAGATGTCACCTAGCATTTTCTTATCATAACAGGAGGCAACATGAAAATTGCACAAGTATGGATTATACAACTAGTGATCATTTACGAGAATATCAATTGAAAAACACCAATTGATATAATTTGATAGATAAACATATCGATAATTTCATATTACATTAAGTTCTCCTCAAGTTTTATTGCACACATATATATGTATTCAATTGATACCTATTGAGTGTACTTATTTGCAATTTAAAGTACCATTGGCATAAAAAGAGCATCAATTGAATATAATCATACAACATAAGGAACATGTGCACTATTTAATCAATTAAGTTCTAGAAAGGAGAATTTATAAGCTATGCTACTTTAAACATTTGCAATCCAAAAGGATATGATACATATTTACCAATTTTAGATGACGTTGGAGTGGCATATACAAGAGAAACTCATTCTCTTATGAAATGTATAAAAGATACATTTATTGGAGCAAAGAATCTTTGATACCCATCAAATTTGCAGTGGAAGCGATTGTCTTTGCCCGAAGATTCCTTTCTAATTTGAGACTACACACATAATAGACTTGGAAATGAAGTTAGTCTCAAAGATTCAAATTATAGACCATTCTCCCCCTAAATGTGTGCATACAAGTGATGAACACTTGTTTAGCTTATGCACTTGGACTTATGAGGCCAGGGGATTAAGTTCTACAATTTGAACCTTGGTACAAATAAAGTATGAAAATATGAAATTGCACCAATTAAAGGAATTACTCATAATCAAAAGGTATACTAATAGACATGATATGCAATATTTAAGCCAAGATTCTTGAGAAGTTAGCATGTTTGACTCATACCTCACTAAGATGACTTAAGACTAACTTATGACATCACCACAAGAGGTATTAATCAAATATCTAGAGATTCTTTAATCGTCACCACAAGTGCAACCTTATGATGTGACTTAAGATATTGCATATACATGCATACACTAGCATGTAAGAGCCTAGATACACAAATGTAATACAATAATTCATGGAGTGACACACCTTTGTTCTACGCCACATGGTCTCCATTATAATCATGAATTTCCATATTAGATTTTGATAGGCTTGACATTTCAAAGAGAAACTTATTCTCTTCAAATGATCAGGAGAAACTCATTTTCTTGATAGGTTCAAGAGAAACTCGTTTTCATTTCTATGAAACCATTCATCCTCATTTAATGTTCTCCAAGGTGTGAGACTACACAACATGAACTTGAAAGAAATCATTAGTTTCACAGGATATAGGCTAAACTCTCCCTCAATTTGTGCATGTAAGAGTACACAAAGTACACTTATGCACATCAATAATACGAGGTTAAAGGAGAAGTTTGCACTATATCTTGGTTTATCATAACATGCTTTAAATAGATGATGAAAATTATACCAATTAAAAGTTTAAGAACTTAAAGTATATCAATTGAAATCTTGAAGGGTAAAGCATGCTAATATGAACCTCAAACCTCATAATGAAGGATATCATATAAATATGCCACTACATCTTCATTATTTGGTTGACAAAAAAATATAACTCCCTTCTTGAATCACTGTGATCTCTTTTCTCTTTACAATTTCATCCAACCAAGTGATCATGAACTTCTTTCATCTTTTCTTGATTCGATCATACTTGATATGAGATCAATTGAAACTCAATGATTGAAACAACCAAGACTCTTATATTTGTAGATTTTGAATTCATCTTCAAAGAACTTGGGAGGACCTTGTTGAAACACTTAGAAAAGAGAGCATTAGAAACACAAGAGATGGTTTCACAAATGATTATCCTTATATGTCGATGGCAAATGAATCATCATTCTTAAAACCCATAAGGATAGATTAAATTCCTTTAAATTAGTGCACACGTATGGTTGATGTCAAAGTTATATGCACTATTGAACATTTTATATTGCAAGGAAATTAACCTATACTATGGTACATTCCACTAAGGATAAAATACAAAAACAACTGAAGGAGAGGAAGTTTTCATACCTTGGCCTCTTATCAACTTCATCTTACTTTAGTTGAATTGTATCCTTTAAGCTTGTGATTTATCCAATTTAAAACAAGCACCATCTCTTAACATAGATTTTCTATGGATAAACTCAACACAAGAGATGGCATTAGTAGCACAAGCACTAGTTTTTTTATTTAGCAACCCTTTTTTATGTGGAAGGCAGGCGAGTTGCTAAAAATAAAGAAACCTCATAATATGGACTAAATTTCCCTTAATCCCTTATGCACTATACATTATTGAATGACATAGATTTAGATATGCATGGTTATTCAATGAAGTCCAAGGTCTAATTTAAGCCATATTATGGTGAGTGTCTAATATAGAAGAATCAAATCCAAATTAACTAGAAAGAGTACATCACATAGTTTTGGATTGTTGACCATATGATAAGATTCATTTTTCTTCCAATTCGACTTTTACTTCATAATCAACAATTGATGTATACCCTCAAGTGCTACCTCTTCCTTAGTGGCTACACAAGTCATAAAGAAGGTAAGAATTGAAAATAATATGCACTTGAGATTCAATTGTTACCACCCTTGCTACTATCTCCAAATATGATTTATACATCCATTAATGAACACCCAGCTTGATCCATTTAAGGAGTGATCCTGCAAAACAAGTTTAAGCTTTGTATTTTGGTACCCAATTTGAATTGGGTCCTTTGAGATTAGTAGTAAGAGCCTTGGGTACCCACACATTCCTTATTGTGGCCTTTCTCTTTGTGTAGGCATCCACATATACTTGACAACCATCTTACTATGGTTCCAAGTTAATATGTAAACTCATACATAAGAGTTAGAGTTAAGAATATGAGCATTTTCTCCTTTTCTTGATACATCATTGTGTTGCCTTCTTGATGATGAACCTAGCTTGACCTTGGGTGCACCTAGCTTATCAAGGTTAGTCGCACAAGCATTCATATCATAAAGACAAGTTATACATAGAATTTACAACTTAGTGATCCAATCCTAGTGTGAAGCATATGGATACCGATTGAAGTAGATTCCTAATATACCAATTTGTAGGTTTCCAAAATTTAGAGAGTATGGATCACTAATTGTAACAGTTTAAAATCATATCCATGTTAGTGCATATGTATGTGATGAATATCAACAAAAAGGATTCTTATGCACTTTTAGATTTAACGATAAGGGAATTTTAAACTGCATCAAGAGTAGCTATTTAGAAAACAAAGATTACAATCCATATGAATGAGATACAAATTTACCATTTTGGATTATCTTAGTATAGCTTAATCAAGGGAAACTTATTCTCTATGACACAAGATATATATAATGTGCTCCCACTAGATATGT
This sequence comes from Zea mays, assembly GCF_902167145.1. NCBI lineage: Eukaryota > Viridiplantae > Streptophyta > Magnoliopsida > Poales > Poaceae > Zea > Zea mays. The sequence goes on along the minus strand of NC_050100.1, from coordinate 22,239,379 downwards.
GCATCAAGTATTTGAATGACTTGCCAAATGCACTTTCAATTCAGTTAAGAGTCTCATGAGGAGTACATTACATATATTGGTCAAGGCATGACAAATTTGCAATGAATTAACTTATGCCTAAGAATACTTACCACCGTATAGAATGTACCATTTGTTATAACAATTGAAAGATCTTACTATACGAGATGGTGTCATCTAAGTATTCTTCTTTTTCTTCATTTGTGGATACTTCCTTCTTTAGCTTGTTATATCTTTTCCTTTTGAAACTAGTCGAAAAAGCACTTCGAAAAGAGATATTAGTGGTACAAGGAAGTATTTAATGAATGATAATATTTATATATGAATGACAGACAAATCATCATTTATGAGGCATAAAGGCATAAATTAAATTCCTTTTAAGTTAATACACATGGATGAGTGAATTAACAATATGCACCAATTTACAAATTTAAGCCAAAGGAATTTAACCTTCACATTGACATTACTTTCCATAGAATAGATTATTACCAATTGAAAGAATGTCACTTGAAAGGAACTATTATTGGTCACATACCAAATGAAACAACTAGTTCCATACCTTTGCCTTGAGCATTCCTAATCTTTCTTTTAGGTGAAGATTAACCTTTAATGCTTGTGATTTTACCAAATGAAAGAGCACAATCTCTACTTATGAATTTCCATGAAATAGCTTAAAAGAGATTGCATTAGAAACACAAGCAATAATTTCGCAACCTTCAGTATATGAATGACAAGAACCTTACTAAAATAAGGAAATCTCATGATATGAACTAAGTTACCCTTACAAGCACCATGCATAACACTGATTTAAACAAGGTGAAAATAGCATGATTATTTAATTAAGTTTACATGGCAAGTTTAATTCATAGCATGGTGAGTGATTAAAGTAGAAGACTCAAAACCAATTTAAACAAGAAGGAATACATCACATTGTATTGGATCGACCTTCTTTGAATGTTAAATATCACGTTCCATTTGAGAAACACATTCTCATGTTGTGAAACTACATAAACACTTAGATAAAAACATTAGTCTCACAACTCTAGTCATATAGAGAATTCCCCTTTTGATAAGTGCTTTAAGAATTTGAATTTCTTACTTAGCACTCTATTCATTTAAGAACGATAATCCTCTTTATGTCTAGGTCATGGCAATAATACGATAATTCATTTGAAATATGCCACAAATTAATTATCATCAATTAAAGTATGTATATTGCCACATATAAGAATAACAAATATGCAATATACCATATAATTGGATCCTTTCCAAAGCAAGGTAAAATATTTTAAGTTCATTCTCATGTGCTTCATTTTTCCTATGTGGCTACAAAAGACACAAAGGAATATAATAATTAAAAGCAATGTGCACCTAAGATTTAATTTTTACCATCCTTTGGATATCCCTTAGTTGTAGGCCTTTTGCTTGATTCCGACAAAGGTTCATCCTTATTCCCTACAACACAAGTTATTGCTAGAGATGAATATGAAGTTAGTGATATAACAACTAAATTCATCTTTGGGTCAATCTTAAAGGATAGACAATGTAAGATTGATAGCTTGAGATAAGGATTGAGTTAAACTGCTCAAGCACCCCAAAGCTTCATATCATCTCTAGGTACCTGCAAAACTTATTAAGTACATTTTGGTACCCATCTCATGATGGGTCCATCAAGGTTAGCCAATAAGGACTTAGGCACCCAAATAGCCTTGGTCCTAGAATGTGGTGAACTCATCACCTTTCTAGCACAAGAGTCAAATTTGGGTCTCCTAAGCATAATTGAATGTATTGACAAGTTAGGCTTAGGAGTTTTACCCTTTGGACAAACCTTGAATTGATGACCTTTTTCACGGCAATTGTAGCAAATGCGGTGCTTATCCTTGCAATGCATTTGCCTTTTGCTTTCACCCTTTTTGATGGTCATCTTTCTTGATCGTGCAAGATCTTGGTTCTTCATGTGGGGGCATGAACCAATTTCATGTCCCTTCTCCTTGCATCCATAGCACCTTCTATCGCTTCTCTTTGATCTTTCTTTGTTGAAGCACATAGGTAGATTGTTAGAGCAAATAGTATGAGCATTAATTTTCTTACCATGAATTTTGCTCATGCCCTTCTTGGAAAGTTTGGTATTCTTTTGAAGGGGTTTTGTGCATGCTACGGTTGTCCCCTTCTCAAGCTTTTTCACCAAATTATCACGGTTATCTTGAGAAGGTTGAGCATGACACTTTCCCTTAAATTGAGTCAAGCTCCTTCTTAGCCTCTCATTTTCTTCCTTGAGCTCATTGTTTTATTTTGCATAGGAAACATTACTTGTTCCTGAAAATTTTAGCTCAATGGAAGATTGGCTTTCTTGAGAGCAACATTTGTTAGCACATGATAATATAGTTTCTATTTGAGTACATGTGCATAAGTGAGGTTGGTATGATTTCAAATTAGTTAACACAACCTCATGAGCCATTTTTAACATGATATGTGAATCCATAAATTTATTATGAGAGCACACAAGCATATCATGTTTTCTTGCAAAGCTAAATTTTCAATATTTAGCTTTTCTATTGTGTTCTTGAGCTTAGCATTTTTATTTTCTAATTGAGCAATATATGATGAATGATTAACAACTTTAATTTTCTCAATTGAAATGTCTTCATGCCTTTGGACCAAATCATCATGAGAGCACTTTAGCTTCTCATGCTCTTTGGTCAACTTCTCCAAGTCTTTGATTTTTTCGATGAGGATATCTTCTTGCTTATGAAGCATTTTCTTTTGTTCTTCTGCTCTTTCCATGAGTTTGAGCAAGCTCATCCGGTTCTTCTTGCTTAGTTGAGCGAAGAATTTTTGAAGATCATCCTCATCTTCACTGTCACTTTCATGTTCATCCTCATCCTCACTTTTGCTTTCACTATCACTCCCATTAGCGACAAAGCACATATGAGAAGTGGATTTGAAAGACGAACCTTGTGAAGAGGTGGATTCGTCGTTTGGTCTCCATCGATCATTTTCTTCTTATTCTTCAATCTTGTTCTTCGCCTCATCTTCCTTCATTTTGAGGAACATCCTTTCGGCGATTCTCATGGCAAGATCTATTGCCCTAGGATCAACATCTGCACCAAAAGATAAAGTCAAGGCAACCTCAACTTTTTCAAGCTTAGAAGCACTTTTGTTTCTTAGTCCCCCCGACATGATCTTTTCCTTACGCGTTTAAGCGTTAGAACGAGGATTAGGCTCTGATACCAATTGAAAGTTGCCTAGAGGGGGGTGAATAGGCAAGTTAAAACTTTTTCAACAAAAACTAGAAACAAAATGGGTAAAACAAGTTAACTTTGGAAATGAGATGTTCTAAATGATCCACGGTGTTCAAAGTAGTAGATCTGAGAAGGGCACTTCTCAAAATCCAAAAACCAAAGAGATATGAACAAATCTTCCACGGAAGGGTGAGAGAAGGAATAACACGAATAGACACAATGAGCAAGAACACAAGAGACACAAGATTTATCCCAAGGTTCGGTCACACCACCAAGGTGCCCTACTTCCTCATTGAGGCGCCCACAAAGAGCCGGATCTCTTTCAACCCTAATCCTCCCTTTGCCGACCACAAAGGTCAAGCTCACACACTAATCTTTGCTCAAATGAGCGGGTAATACAAACTTTCTTGTGGTCTTCCACAAGATTTGGAGACTCACAAGAGACACCTAGTCGTCTAGGAGCTAGAAGCTCCAAGAGTAATGAATCCACAAAGAACTCGATGTAGTACCAAAGCTCGAAAGAAGAAGAGCAAGAGAGATTTGGAGATGAAGCACAAAAATCGCAGCTCTCAAACTCACTCAAAGATTTCTCTCCAAAGATTTGAAATGGTAGAGGCAAGAGATGTGTGAGAGAGAGTGGGAGGTGTTCTTCAAGTTAGAAATGGAGTTCGGGTCGTGCTCTTCTATGGGGAAAGAGGTAGGAGTGAGTATATATAGTGGGGCTTCAAAACTAGCAGTTGGACTGATTTTGGCTATGGAGGACCGGTTGAACTGCCCCTAGGACCGGTTGAACTGCCCCTAGGACCGGTTCAACCGCCTAGGGTAGGCTGACAGTCAGTTTGCCAGTCACTGCAGGTCAGACTGCAAAAACACGTCCTAACACCGGTTGAACCGCCCCTAGGGCCGGTTCAACCGCTTGGGGGTCAGACTGGCAGTCAGGAGGTCAGACCGGTCAGGTGACCTTGACACTGGTTGAACCTCCCCTAGGGCCGGTTCAACCGGTTTTTACCAGTGAGATCTGGGGAAAGAACCCCGGTTGAACTTTCCTTGGACCCCGGTTGAACCTCTCTGGACCCCGGTTCAACTTGCCCTGGACCCTGGTTGAACTTGAAGTTCAGCTGGAGTTGAGAAAGCTCAACTCAGCTGAAGTTTAGCTCAGCTACAGCTAAAGAAGCTCAACTCAGCTGAAGTTCAGCTCAGCTTCAAAGCTCAACTGCAGTTAAAGAAGTTCAGCTGCTTTTCAACAAGAACACTCTAGGTTTCTCAAACCTAACCGCGGCCAACCATAGAACGTTCAAGAGATTTTTGGTTTTCAAAAATAGCTTTTGATTATAGAGGCTTGAGCTTTGGCAAACACCAACCTTCTTTTTGGATCCTTCTTTATAGTACGACGATTCCTATACTCAAGTTAAATAAAATATAATTAAGTAAACTCCTTGAGTAATTGGTGTCTCGTGTGTGATTTCTCCATGGCGTTGCTTCATAAGGATCACAAACATCTTTGTCTCACCTTTTGAAGCAAACACAACTCAAACCCTGTGATTTGTACCATATCACCATATATGAGTTCAAATCATGGCTTCAAGTCACCGTACTGATGCATCAACATGTTATAACTCTTCATAGCTGATTAGTTCATCGACTTAGTGCAAGTACTCTCTTCTTCACCTTAGCCATGGTACCTCGGTCCACAAGCCGTCGCTTGGCCTTCACCTTCGCTTAGTTCCTCGAAGCCCTTTCCTTGCTATCTTCACCCTATCAAGCCATTCTTGAGTCACATCATATTGAGCATCCATTGAGAGAATCATTTCTTCAATATTGTGAACCTTGCTTGAATGTCTTCTAGATATAACCGTTAAGATCAATCAAGCTCTAGTTTGATTCTAATAGAAGCATATATGGACTGATAGTAATATGGTCAAGCCAATTCATGATTCCTCATATCTTATTTACTTTGGCTTGACCAATCCTCTTAATCACTTCATCCTCTATTCTGATCATATGTATGTAGTGATTTCTCAGGTCTTGTCCATATATTCAAACTAATATAGAGATCATATTATATCCATTTGCATTTTTTCATTGGTTATTTAACCTCGTGTTGAATCTTTGTTCACTGATTATTATACACTATTCAAGTATGTTCATCATACTGAATTTTCTGTTCAACACTTAGCAAACTCGTTAGACCTTTAAATGTGCTGTTATCCAAATCACCAAAACTCACAAAAGGGATGAATGCACTTTCAGCAATGGTCACTAGGCCGCACTGGACTGTCCGGTGTGCGCCGGACAGTGTCCGGTGTGCCAAGGGGACCGAGGGTTCAACGGTCGACTTCGCCAAAGAAGGAAACAAATCATGCATTGTTCATGTCCGGTGGTGCATCGTACTGTCCGGTGCGCCAACGGACAGAAGGCAAGAATTACCTACCAAATGGAGCTCCAATGGCTCCTAGCTGCCTTGGGGCTATAAAAGGGACCCCTAGGCGCATGGAGCAATACACGAAGCCTCCATTGAACATCCTAAGACGTTTAGACTCCGCAAGCACGCATCCGGATCTTTTTGTTTGAGATTTGAGCACTTGTTGAGTTGTGAACTCGCTGCGCTGTGTTTGTGTGCTCGTTTCTTGACTTGTGTGCGTGTCGCTGCTGTGACTCTAGCTCTTGCATGTGTTTCTATTCCCTCCCTTACTCTTGTGGTTTTCATCATGATCAATATTGTAAGAGTGAGAGGCTCCAACTTGTGGAGATTCCTCACAAAGGGAACATCTGCTATAAGGAAGAAAATCGTGATATTCAAGTGGATCATTGGATCGCTTGAAAGGGGTTGAGTGCAACCCTCGTCCATTGGGACGCCACAATTTGGAAGTAAGCAAATGTTCTACTTGGCCGAACCACGGAATAAAAATCGTTGTGTCACCTGTTGTTATTCATGTACGATTCTCTCTGCTTCTGCTCACTTGATAATTGCTCTAAGTTTAAATACTCACCTTGTGAAGAGCAATTGAGTAAAGAAGTCATCTCTTTCTCTTTAGACATAGCACCTTGGTTTTGATTCCACTAACATTTCATAAACCAAGTTTTGTGCCATTTAGTGTTGATTTTTACAGGATCACATATTCACCCCCTCTAGGTGCTCTCAGTTTTCCCTTCTTTAATTACTTTAATTACATAGTGTAGTTGTTACTTTGTTTGTTTGTTTGATCAATTAGTTACATTGTTTAGATAGTATTGTAATTAGTTGGTTAGTTACTTGAACTAATTAGTGTAGTTGTTAGTTTATTTGTTAGGTAGTTAGTTAGGCAATATAGGTATATAGTTAGGCAATGTAGTTTTGTAGGAAATTGACTTAGGTATATTAGTTAGTTATTAGGATATCTGGTATTGAGATGATGTACGTATTTACGTTTGTGTAGCATACGTTCAATAACTTTTTGTGTTGTGCATAAAGACTAGATGGACAACATAGTCACCATATATCACTGAGGAAATATGAATGAAGATGTTTATGGAAATGTTAGATTTGATGGAATGAAGAAGGCGATAGTGATATTCGATGACATACCATCGTTTAGCGAGATTTTTGCTAGGGCTTGTTATGAGATTCATTGCAATTCAAATGAGCTTGACATCTCAGTTAAGGGGTTACTGCACTACGGTAAATCTAGAAAAATATTTTGGTGGTTGATCTCTATTGGCTCTCAAGATGAGTGGGAGAAGTATGCCAAAACTATGATGAAGAATGAGTTTCAATGTTTGGATTTGGTCGTGCGGAAGTTGTCCATTGATCTAGCACAACAGGGTATTCACCCCCTAAAGGGTTTTATTCAGATTTGGCCAATGCATCTCCTTGTGATACTCCTTTGCCCGATCGTCAAGAATATGCGGTTGTGTTGGTTGATGCTCTATCGACCCCGAATGAGGTTGAAATTTCTCATCCATTTTGTGTTGGTTGTGGGGCTTACAATCTTATGGCCACCCCCTAGGAGATCCTTTTGACCCAAGGATCATCCTAGTAAGTGTCCTTATTGCACTATACCTTACATCATTATTTCTTTTATTGTGACTCTATTGTAATATTTGCTTCTTGGACATAATGCAGGAGGCACGTTGCTTGACAATGTTGCTTATCTTCCTCTGCCCCCATCATCAAATTTGGACCACATATGCAAGCCCTCTAATAGTGTTGGTGCATAGATTGAGGATGAGAAGGATCCATATGAGACTGCAAGAGTCATAGATTCTGATGATGACCATCTGGTTCAAGAATTGATCTAGTAAGAAATGGAACTCGTCAGACATTTGTGTCCTGGCCGTGACCCTACAGTTCATGAATTTAGCAACCTCAAACATTCTCATGGTGCATATTTAGAAGGAAGAGATGATGATCTACTTGGCTTCTGATACCAGGGACAACATTTTGTCCGATTGGTTTTCCGCACCATCTCATCCTGGATCATTTCATGCATTGACTTCATCCAAATGTCGGTTTGGTTGTCTGCACGTTGGAGGCACGACTTGCATGGGTGGATGCAAAACAATCTATTTTAAAGTAATTTGACTGCATCAATTCATACGCAAAAACTTTTGTATCCCGTCGGTCAGGCTTGGGCGTAGCTGGCTGCCCACGTGCAACGAACCAATCACCCCAATTGAGATTAAGAAGGGATTAATCTTTAAGAGCGCCTAGAGGGGGTGAATAGGTGTTCCTACAATAATACAACTTAAAACACAGACTTGGCTCAAAGTTATGGGTTAGCGCAAATCTAAACCCATTGCATGCACTGAAAGAAGTCGAGGTATGCAGTGGTGGTGGATGAGGAAGGGACTGAGGTCACTATAAAAGTCCCGATCAAGCAGTCGCGGTATATGCCTATTACTCTGTGGCTTAAACGGTTGTTTCTAAATCAGGAGATAGTGAAGCAAATGAGATGCATAAGGAAGGGGATCGTCAGGACCAAGATCCAGATATCATGGTGTATCCATTAGATGGCGAGGCATGGCAGGCACTGGACCGTTTTGATCTAGAATTTGCAAGGGACCCTAGAAGTGTTTGTCATGGTTTTTCGGCGGACGAATTCACTCCTTTCAGTAGAAGTTCCACTGCGTACTTGTGTTCGCTGGTTTTCATGATGCCATACAATCTCCCTCCTACCAAATGCATGAAAGAAGAGGTCACGTTTCTTGCTATGGTTATTTCGGTCCCTAAGGATCCGTGTACGAAAATCAATGTATTTATGCAACCATTTATCGAAGAGTTGAAAGTGTTGTGGGAAGGGGTGGAGGCTTATGATAGCCATCTGAATTGTAGATTTAATCTATGAGCGACATATATATGCTCAATGCATGATCTATTGGCATATGGCATTTGGTGTGGGTGGTGTGTCCACCGTAGGTTGCGTTGTCTGATATGTATGAGTGAGTCGCAAGCATATAGGTTAAAGCATGGAAAAAAGAAACATTTTTTGATGTGCACCGACATTTCCTTCACGCTAATCATCCTTTTAGAAAAGATACAAAGTCATTTCGGAAAGACAAGAGGGTTACAGATGGGCATTCGAAGCGACAAACAGGTGAAGATATCATGAGACAACATCTTGACCTAAACTAGCAGAAGGAGGTGGGTTCGAAGGGTACAGTAAAGAACACAAATGGACGCACATCTCCTTTCTCTGGGAGCTACCATACATGTAGGCATTAATCTTACCCCATAACATAGATTTGATGCATCAGGAACGTAATGTTGCCAAAAGCATCATAAAACATGTGCTTCGACTTCGCTGGTCAATCCAAAGATAACATCCAATCAAGAAAAGACTTAGCCCTTCGTTGTGATCGTCCACACCTCGAGTTAAGGACGCGAGCTCCCTATTGTTTGAAGCCAAAAGAAAAAAAGAGATACTTTTGTGGTTGACAACATTGAAGTTCCCAGATCTCTATGCGGTAAATATAAAATGGGTAGTTAACCTCAACATTGGGTTGAAGAGTCATGATTACCATGTTTTGATAGAAAGAATCTTTATCGGTAATGTTTTGTGGATATTTCAGTACCGAGCTGTGGAAGATACTAGCTAAACTTAGTTACTTTTATTGATAGATATGTGCAAAGGGAATCTCAAAGAAACTGGCGTATAATGTAAAGCCCAAAATTGATAGAGGGAAAAAATAATAAAATAAATGAATAAATATATTTATAATAGTATTTTGGGAATTCTTGAAACCTTGGAAAATTTATTAGGATTCTTCCTTTTCAAAATCAATCAATGGTATTAAACTAATTAAGTAACCAATAAATAAATAAAGAAAGGTACATCTCTTATTGATGATGTGGTTATGATGAATTTTATCAAAGACATGTGTTGGGCACTTGTTCTCAAATGTTGTGGATCAAGAACAAGGCTACACAATTGTTAAAGATTAAGGACATTCGTCTTTCGAAGCATTATCTTCACATGGAAATAATGCTCATCAGATGAAGGTCAAGAGGACATACCTTCATTATTTAATATGTGAATAGGAATGCGAAAGGATAAAGATGATAACTGCATCTTATTGATTCATTTATATTTGCATCCCATAAAACATATATGAATATTTAACAACATTAATATTACATTGATACCTTCGGCTTGCTCGAAGGCGTGAATGCGAAAGGGTGATTACAATCCAGTGTGAACAATACGGTGTTACTGTTCATCTATTTATAGGCACGGGACGCAGCCCGGGTAAAATTATATCCATGTCCCTGACATTCATGTATTATCATAACACAAAATATTAAGGACTGAATAGTCTTTGTCCCTTTTCAATCATCATTATACTTGATCTTCGTCATCACATCAAAACCGACGCTCTTCGGCTACAGTTTCGTCGTCCATTCTTATCATCTTCGGGCTACAACTTTAGCCTGTTATAAGAGAAACCCTTCATCCCGAAGCTAAAGCCCCCTGTAATAATCCATATCATACTAAAAACATATGGTCAGTCATGTTTTTGAGGACATTCAGAGGAAGAAGGCCCCCAACAGTAGCCCCTCACAGTATTAATTTGTTTCTTTGTAACAAATTTAGACTGCGACGTGAACGAAGGCCTTTAGCCAAAGGTCCGAAAAAACACCTTCCCTTCGCTAGAATAGCGAATTACACTGACCTGCGGGACCCACCAATCTGTAGGGTTATGAATATATAAATAGAAGCCTGTGTTGTGAGTATTTTTCGTGCTATTTGAGTTGCTTGCATTGTGTCTGCCATTTTAACCTTCCTTGCTTCGTCGAGTTTGATTGGATTTTGAGCTTCGACATTCTAGCAACCATTGTCCAAATGGCTGATGAGAAGAAGATCATTGACCCGGCGCTGGCCGAATTTTACGAAGCTATGGAAAAAACCAACATGGAGAAAATCGCCAATGAGATGTTAGCTGGAATATCTGAAAACTCTAGCGATAGTGAGAGTTTCGATGTAGAAAGTGGAAATGAAGATGCCGAAGATCGGCCATGTAGTCTTCGGAAAATCGACTATTAAACAAGGGTAGATCGAAGCAATGAGAGGGAGGTACTTTCGTGATATTTCAATTGTGAGAGTCGAAGGGGAGAATAATGTTCCTCTTCCCGAAGCTGACGAAGTGGTGATTTTCAGAAGCTTCATGAAAGCCGGACTTCGGTTCCCTCTAGACAAAATGTTGGTCGAAGTTCTGAAAACTTTTGAAATCTATCTTCACCAACTTACCCTCGAAGCTATTGTCAAAGTAGGGGGTTTTATATGGGCCATGAGGAGCTAAGGATTAGAGCCAGATGCCAGGTGTTTCTGCAATATGCACGAGCTATTATATTAGACGAAGGCAACCGGGAAAGAACAATATAACAACTTTTTTGGCTGCTACAGCTTCGTACATCGCGTCGAGGCCAGCTATCCTGTGCCGACATTTCGGAAAAAGTGTCCAGACTCCTGGATGCAAGAATGGTTTTATGTGAAGGTTGATCTGAGTGAGAGGGAAGATATAAAAGGGGTCATTCAGCGCCCTATATGGTCTCGCTTCGACATTAGGAGGCCGGCCATTGCAGTTGGAAACGATGTGCAAGCGTGCTAGATAGCTTTTAATACAGTGTGTACTTACATTGGCACAAGAGCTTGGTCCAAGAGCATATTTCTTACAGAGTGTGGCCACTTGCTCATGGATGGGAGATGCCGAAGGAGGCTGCCGCTGGCTCCAGACAAAATGGTTTGGTGTATCTGAAGTATACCTTTCGATACATGAGCCAATTTGATGAACCGAATGATGACTGGCTAGATGCCATAGAGGCAACTAGTGATGAGCTGCTTGGAGCATATTCAAAGGCCGAAGATGAAGCCATGACAATTGCCTTCGGAGCTCGGGGAAAAAAGAGGTTGAATAGGGTATTTGATGTTATCGAGTTTGTGTACCCAGATTATTGTTATCCCTCGTGAAAGCAAGGGAAGAAGAGGAAAGCTGCTATCTCGACAACTTCTAGTGCATCGAGGTCAACAAAGGTTAAAGTTTTGACACACCGACCCAGGCGCATTGAGACGACCAACGTGCCGAAGCTAAGTGAAGGGATTGCTCCTCTCACAGAACTAGGTCGCCCTATGCCAGTCGAAGCTAGGACAAAACCGGCTAAAGAGCCGAAACTGGAGAAGGCGGCAGAGCAGTTAAAAGCATTGAGTCCACCATGCACAACAGAACTGCTGAAGCCATCAAGCATCCACGCAGCAACTCCAAGGAAAAGAAGAATGGCCAGCGTGCTAGATGCTGTTATGGAGTCTATAAAAACATCAACTCCTTCTTCTGCTGAAGCGCCTAGCACGAAGGCTAGAGTTTCAAAGAAATATGACGAAGCTGGTTGGCACAGACTATTTCTAAAGCTGGTCCCTCAGAAGTTCCTGTCGAAGCTAGACCTTCGAAAACTGCACCAGAAGGTTTTGTGAAAGAAAGCCTAACCGAGAAACCCTCGGCACCTGCTCCCGAAGCACCTTCTAGGGATGGTTTGAATTTTATTATTTGACATGCTTCAGGAAAGCAACTATCAGTAGGGCAAGCTGCCGAAACAGAGCATTACGCTAAAGAGCTGAAGTACCCCCATGGATCCTTGGTATATGGAGGGGACAATGATGATGATTTCCTCTACTGTCTACCTGATGGTAATGATATCGATGTTTGTCGCGAAATGATGGATCATATGGGGTATCCGAATCTCGAACTCGGCTTGTGTGCGATGACCAAAGATCAGCTTGTAGATAGCCTCGCCTACAACAGCCTGAAGGTGCTTATACTTCGATTTGTCATTCTGCCATCTGTGTTACATCAAACTATTTTTTGTGGTTTTTCTTATCGTCACTACGTGTTCACTCTTCGTTTTCCAGGGCTTGATTTTAAGTAAGGCTTTGAAAACCCAAAAAGATGCAGAGGATGAGAGCTGCCAAATAACTCTTGGAAACCTTAGCTCAGAAGTTATATCGTTGAGAAACGAAGCTCTTGAGAAGGATAGGATTTTACTTTTCTTGGTAGAGAAGCTGAAATCTAACGAGGCTAGTCTTGCTGCGTAAGCTAAAGCTCATAAAGCCGAAGTGGAAGAGCTGAAAAACAAGGTTGCTGAAGGAGCCGAAAAATTTGAAGTCGAGGCAATGAAACATGAGATTTGCAAGATTGAACGGTCAAGAGCAGAAAAGAACGTCGATGAGCTTCGGGCTTCGAAAGAAAATTGTTATGAAATATCCTTGGAATGCGCCAAGAAATTGAAGGACAGCTTCGCCAGGGTTGGGGCATATTCTTTTGAGCAAAAATTTATCTGTGGTGACCCTGATGGAGTTGTCCAGTGGATCAGCGGAGAAGTCGAAGCTTTTGATGAGATTTTAAGTGGCCGAGGAAATTTTTGCGCCTTCGCTGGGCACGGGGGGCCACATCAATCTTAGAAAAAGCTAGCTGCAAACACGCCAAGGCTATAAGCTTAGCCAGGATTTGTTTTCTCAGCGGATAATATGAAAGACCCTTCGACCAAAGCTTCTGCACTAGGCGGGAAATTTTACTCCAAGGTGTGGATGAAGGGCGACCGTGAGATAGCTGATGAAGCTATTAGAAAAAAATGAAAAAGAATCTCACGACGCTCGAGAAGAAGCTATCGAGCATACAAGACTTATAGGTACCTTTACTGAGGTTTAGCTTCGGCATTCGTTTTCAGATTCGGAATTATCCAACATTTTTCATGATGCAGCTGAACTTTCACCCCCTCTGGAGCATACAACCTCGAAGCTGACCCAGCCTTGAAGGAAGCGTTAGATATAATTAAAATTGCTAATGAAGCTGTTGACGAAGCTGTTAACAGTCTGCTGAATGAAGCCACTGAGAAAAGTGCTAAAAGAAGATTAAAACTGTGTATATTTAAGAGTTTAATGTTTGTACATGGTCTTTGTCTCTTTGTAAGAACCAAACATCAAATGTTTGTATGTGTGTTAATGTAATATATTTTTTGTGATGCATGAAATCTTCGTACGTACCGTTCTTTGAGCCGCTGGCGAAAAAACAAATTCCCTTATTTTCATGCTTCACGAAGAAAAAGATTCTCCTTATGTCACTACTGACGAAGATTAACCTCGTGTGCGAAAATATATCTGCCGAAGGCATATCTTGTGCTATAGTATGTTCTATCATGATCCGGCCAACTTTTTTCGAAGAAGCAACTTTTCCTTGTTTCTCCACGACTCTTTAGTGATGCAAAATGATGTATGATGCGATGCTATGCGATATGATATGATGGTATGATGCGAAATGTTATTTGTGTCGAAGGTAAAAAACCACACAAATACACACCCAGACTCTGCATCCCCTTGGGAACGACTTTAGAGTCTCTTCACCTTTTACTTAGGTGGTATTTCAGCTCTGCATTCCTTTAGGAATGACTTTGGAGCTAAGCTCTACATCCCCTTAGGAACGACTTTGGAGCTTCTTCACATTTTACTTAGGTGGCATTTAAGCCTTGCATCCCCTTAGGAATGACTTTGGAGCTTCTTCACCTTTTACTTAGGTAGCATTCAAGCTCTGCATTCCCTTAGGAACGGCTTTGGAGCTTTGTGACTTACTCTGCATTCCTGTAGGAACGACTTTGGAGGTTTGTGAGCCGCTCTTGTTACACTCATTGGTGTAATCATAGCCTTATTACATTGGACTGAAGGTTATACCTTCTTGTATTGTCTTTTTTAGAGTAAAATGTAAAAACAAGAATAAGTAAAAATACATTGGACTAAAACACTCTTTTGCGGAAGCGTTGTGCCGTCTTCAATAGATATGCCTCGACTCGGGCACAGTGCTATTGACTGTACGAGCTTCAGACTCCTCCCGAAGGTCACACTGTTGCTGAATCTATCAATGCCCTTCTGGCTGTTGATTGTGACTCGGGGCAGGCGCTAGTGGTGGTGGTGGTGGCAATTGAGCCCAGGAAGTTTGGGAATGACTTGCCAAAGCAACAGAGGTCGTAGCCTGTTGGTTTCCTACATACTTTGGGATATACGAAGAGTAACACGAAGCAGTATGCAAGACCTGCTTTAGCTGGTTCTGTCGTGCTTCAGCTTCAGCGATTTCCTTCTGCTTCTGGATCGTGACTTGGCATGTCCTTGTTGTGTGTCCCTTGTCTTCACCACAGAATAAGCAGAACAGTTTCTTGGGCTGATTACCATACCTTCCCCCAAAGCTTCTCCCCCTCCGCCTCTCGGGGCTGGTGGCCTGTAGGAAGTTTGTTGTATTGCTACGAATAGCAGTGAGGTCCCGAGAATCTAAAGATCATCCTGGTACCTCGAATCTCGAGTCCCATGCAAGTGCCCTTGATCACTCCTTTTTACCTAATAATGTTCGCTATTAATCACTGTGACATGCTCAGGTTAATTTGATGGGACCAAATAGGTTTCCCTAGTATTGTTTATCCCTCACCTTGCAAACAGATGGACTATTGGGTAGATTTGCTATTGATCTACCTGGTTTTGGGAAACTAATGTTATATTATGATCATGTTCCAATTTTGTTGTTGTTTAATTATTGTTCATGATAAGATCATATTGTTAATTGGAACATGGAGAACCACCCAGGAAAATAGTGCTACCACAAGGGTGGCATGGGACGCCCTTGGCTGACTAATTAAGAAAGCTAGTGGAGGACTACCTTACCCGAAAGGGACAAGGGCAGTAGTGGAGTGGTCGATGTAGGGAGTTTCTCGGGCTGATTTTGCTGCGATGGCGGTCAGACGGGGGATCCCTGCTAAAAGCATCTAAGCCCCTGGTTGGTTTTAGTGATTAATGACAACGTAATATTATATGTGACTAACGTGTGTTTTGCAGAGACATTGGTAAGTTAGGTCGCATTACAGGAAGTTGTACTACAACAGTGAAAACAATCCCCGAGATGAGAACTTGAAGCGACGGCTTAAACGATGAATCAAAAGATGAAGGTCTTCGTATTCCGAGTGTCGAAGGAGTTGCGGACACTCGGTATAGAGTTAGGTCTTCTATTTTATTTTAGTCGTACTATAAAGAGGGGTTGTCGATGAGTAGTTTGACCAAGAGAGTTCTAGTATAGTGTTGGTGCATATTCACACTCACATCTAGTGCTAGGTCTCACTCTATAACATACTCACGAGTTAGAATGAAAACAGATTTGAAAAACAGAATGCAAAAGAACTTAGGGTCTCTGTCTTAGGGGCACCGGACTGTCCGGTGCCCCCTAACAATGGGGCCAGCCTGGCCTAGGGGAAGAACCTCTCTCCCAGGAAAACTCGAGAGCAACGAGTTTGCGAACAGGAATTTTAGCCGTCACACCGGGCTGTCCGGTGTGCACCGGACAACCACTGTTCAATGTCCGGTGTGCCATGAGCCCAATGACTAGCTGTCATAACTAGCCGTTGGAGATGAACGTTGGCGCACCAGTAGCGCACCGGACTGTCCGATGCGCTCATGCGCAGGAAACCCTGGTAATGGCTAGTTTGGTGGGTGGGGCTATTTATACCGCCTCCACCCACCATATTTTATGTCTTGCTGCCCACATTGATACCCATACCTTGCTAGAGCATTGCAAGCATCACAAAGCATAGTGAGGTTGTAACACCCTGATTTCGGGGGTATAAAATTTCTTTCTAATTATCACCCAAAATCATGTGTTACTCTTCTTTTTCTCACTCTAGGTTTTCTCTCTCTAGATTCATTCTCCCTTTTTCCTTTTTGATTAGAGATAGCCTAAACTAGTGGAGGTTAATTATTTATTTTTGCCAAAACCTTATGAGTCATGACATGTTGCATCATGCTGAGTTTAAAATATTCTTTGAAGTGTTGCACAAGTTTGAATTTATTTGAATTTGAAACCTAGTTTGAATTTGGATTTGAAAAACCCTATAGAAAAAGAAATGGAAAAGGAATTAGAAAATTCTGAGAAAAAGAAAAG
Organism: Zea mays; assembly: GCF_902167145.1. Lineage (NCBI taxonomy): Eukaryota > Viridiplantae > Streptophyta > Magnoliopsida > Poales > Poaceae > Zea > Zea mays. The sequence goes on along the minus strand of NC_050100.1, from coordinate 22,222,685 downwards.
GAGAAAGCAGCCCAAACCAGCCCAGTCGGCCCAGCCAGGCCGCGCGCCCGCACCGTCTGACAGGCGGACCCCGCCTGTCAGCGGCAATTCTCCCTCACGCGCACCCTCCCTCCCTCGCTCGCTGCCCAGTGGGGCCAGCCTGTCGGCGCCAGTTTTCTTCCCCGCGCTCCCTCTCTCTCTGTCTCGCGGGCCCGGTCCGCTAGTCGCCGAGCCGTTGCCCCGCACGCTCCTTTCTCCTCTCTCTGCGCCGTGGACCCTACCTGTCAGTTCCGCGCTCGCCGTGGACCGGCGTGTGCGCACTCGCGCATGTCACCGGATTTCTCGGCCACGACGCCCGCCCACGCGCCCAGCTCCCTTCTTAGAGCCCCGCCAGTGCCCCGCGCACACCCCTTACCTCATTTCGTGCAGCTTTGCCCTCTCTCGCGCTCTGCCCACGCCGCTAGCCGCCGTCAGAGACCCGTGCCCGCGTTCTGGCCATCTAGCTCGCCGGAGACCGCTCCAAGCCTCCCCGAGCTCCGCCCCGAGGTGAGACACCCGTCCCCGTGCCCAATTTCCCTTATTGCGCCCTGTGCTCGGCCAATTTTGCCTTCGCCGGTGCTCGGCCGCGGCGGTCCGCCGTGCTCGCACGATGGCCGACCGATTTAGCCCGGTCTAGTTCCCCGAAGTAGGTCCCTGTGTCACCCCTGCCTCTGCTGAAGCTAGCCCAGGCCTTAGCGTGCCTTAAGTCCCCTCCCCGTGGCCGGAATGGCTCACCGGAGTTACTCCGGCCCGCCCGAGACCTTCTCACCGCCGTTCTCCCTTCTCTGCCCGTGGATTCATGGCCTCTTCCCCACCATTGAGTTCGCCGTGGTGCCCTCTCCCTCTCTGCTCAACTCTAGCGACCCCGGAGCCACCCTAGCTCGCGCCAGCCTCAACTCCGTCGACCTCACCGCTGTGGAGAGGAGCGGCGCCGCCCGCAGCCATCTGTTCCTCCCTGGTCTGGTCCCCTCTGTCCGATTCAGATCGAACGACTCGGACCACGGATAACGCTTCGCGCACGCGTGCCCTGACGCCCTGGCCCGCCTGTCAGCGCCCAAGTCCTCTAGCGCTGGGCCCGCTTGGTCAGTGCGCCCTCCCCCTCTGCCGCTGACGCCCCTGGCCCCTCTTGTCAGCCGCGCCTGCGTGCCCGCGCCCACGCAATCTAATCTCAGCCTTCAGTTTCCGATCCAACGGTTGAGGGAGCCCGATACCCCTTCTCGTGGCTGTTTTGCTTAAGAAACCCCCTGGTTTTAGGAAATCAACCCGCCGTCCTCTGTTTTAGCGCATAGGTCCCTGATTTGTTTTAATTAGACCCCTGGACTTTTATTTAATCATAGATTTAGCCCTAATTTCATATTTCAAACTTCAAAACTTGTTTATTTCATATCTTTTTCATATGAACTCCAAATTTAGTGGTTCAAATGGCAAAATGTTCACCAAATTATTCTCTGTTCAAATAAAATATGACCAACTGTAATATGTACACTTTAATTTTTACACTTAGAATATAGAATTAAAGTATATGTTGATTTATTTATTTAATGAAATAAATAAAAGGAGAACCCTAGGAATAAAGTATATTCAATCTTGTGAGATTAGTGTTATGCATTACTTGGATTTATTTTTGGCTTAACCTCTAGGCCTTAATGACATAAATAGAATTAGGAATGTAATTATGGATAATACTTAAAAGATAATCAAATTTCTAAATGAGAGTAGTTTATCTTATAATTCTAGCTTTCATTTGTTTTAATCACTACTTAACCTTTTTGAGCTATGTTCCAAACATTTAGAGAATAATCAATTCCCCAATTAGGATTAGTCCATTTTTATAACTTGACCTCATTCCTCTGTACTTAATACTGTACCTTCTTGAGTTGTGTGCCAATATTTGTACATGTGTGATGTGATGTTCATTTTTCCTTCCAAATGTATTGAATGTATGCTCGCTTTACTTAGACAACGAGCAGCTCGTGGTTCCTGAGTGTGTTGCCAAAGATCCCTCTGAGCAACAACCTGGTGAAGGCAAGTGTCCTCAGACCTATCATGTCCTACTTTACTTTATAATTCATTGTCCCGCATTACTTTATTGAAACCTAAGGATTGACTAGTTTGTATTTCCCGTACCCTTGTTAACCTCTTTGGGTTAATCATGGTTAGATTATGCTATTGCTTAAACTTAATCAATGAACATGATGTGATCTTTTATGATACGATGATGTTATCCCGATGGGGTCCTTGTGATTACTTTAGGGGGCTTAGGCTCTTTCCTGAGTAACTCTCCGTAAGGACCTGTTTGGGGAGTGACAACCCGGGATAACAGTGCAACCATGAGGGTGGAATGGGATGCCCTTAGCTGATTAATTAGAGGAACCAGAGGAGTAGTTGGCTTCGCCGTAGGGCCGTCAATGGGGTCCCTACACAGTACTTGCTCTGCCGAGGTTGGTTGCAGAGGTTCTTTGATTTGGTTTTGTTAGTCACCCTTCCTTTAGGGAGATGTACTGTGTTTATCAAACTGGAGAAACCTAACGAGCGGCTATGACCTCTAGGAAATCTTTGTAAAGGCTACGTAGTGACACCCTGCTAGGTCACCTTGGTAGTGATCAATGGGGAGGCTAGAACCCTGGGCACAATGGGAATCATGGCTTGTGGGTAAAGTGTGCAACCTCTGTAGAGTGTTAGAAACTGGTATATCAGCCGTGCTCACGGTTATGAGCAGCCTTGGGATCCTCTTCGATTAGAAGAACAATGATTACTTTTATGATGATGATTAACAATGGTGATTATAATCCTGATCTCTGGTATTTCCTCTTGGAGGGAGTGCCTCTGGGTAATAATTGGGTTATTACTAAAATTTAGCTCTACTTATAATAATAAAACTTGACCAACTAAAAGCAACTGCTTAACCTTAACTCCACATACCGCTAGTCCACCTTAGCCAAACGGGACATTTGCTGAGTACGTTGATGTGTACTCACCCTTGCTTTATAAACCACCCCACCCCAGGTTGTCCCCACTATTCTCAGTGCTCAGGAGGTGAAGTTGGCAACATGGATGACTTCGAGGAGTTTCAGGAATACGACCAGTTCTAGTTTACTTTAGTGGCAAACCCCTAGTTAGCTGCCTGTATAGGCTTATCTTCTACGTTTCGATACTCCGCGCTTTGATTTAATGTTGAACACTATGTTTATGTAATAGACTCTGTGGATGTCTGAGACATCTTGATGTAACTAAGTACCTTTCCGCTATTTAATTCAAGCATTGTGTGATGATGTCCAATTATGTAATCATTGTGTACGTGAGTTCTGATCCTGGCACGTACATGGTTCGCATTCGGTTTACCTTCCAAAATCGAGTGTGACATAAGTGGTATCAAAGCCTTGCTGACTGTAGGACCGCTAACCTAGACTAGAATGGTCGACCTAAGGACTATAGACCCCTACTCTTACCTTGACCTTAGAGTCTTTTCAAAAGTTGGTCATCTTGACCAACTCTATGTTATCTACTTATCTCAAAAAGTTTTGTCTCACTTTTCTTTCTGTTTACTTCCTGGTCTAATAGTTCTACTCTTACTCTTGTGCTTACGATGTCTTCTGTAGATGGCCCGTATCAGGTGCATTGCTCGTAAGTCTGTGATCCCCTTTTTGCCTTCTCGCCTGGCGGAGCGTCCACTGCGTCGCACGGTGTCAGGCCAGTCTAGCCAGCTGGAGAGACTGCATCGTCGCCTACACGAGGAGCAGGAGTAGGAGCAGCAGGACTCTTCCCCTACACCTCAGCCAGAGATGCCCCCTGCACCACTACAGGGCATCCCGGCTGCTGGAGGAGACCCCGACAGAGACGGGGACGACGACGATGCCAGTGGCAATTCGAGCCACGACACAGAGCGTTTAGAGGAGCTAGAGCCGGAGGTATGGATCGCGAGACCCATCACTCATGACGCTGCTCGTGGGTGTCACTTCCACGACCCTCTCGATACCTTGTTGCGTCGGGCTTTTGACCGGCACACTTGGTCTATCGAGTACCGTTGTGTAGTCTACCAGCATCGTCACGCTATACCCGGACCAGTGGGAGGCTACTTGCTTGGTGCGCCGTCCGGACGATGATCTCCAGGGTGCAGAGGCCTTCTTAGAGCACTATTCTATCACTGAGAGTGATACTGCCGAGGCAGCCATGCAAGATAAAGCACGACAGGCACTTTCTCAGTATTGCTTGTTGTTCAGCGAGGTAGCTGATGGCCTTGACCTATAGTACTACCCTCGCTGATGAGGACATCACTTCTATACATACAATGAATGGACCGATAACACGATCGCGTGCACGACAGCTAATTCTCCAGGTACGTTCTGCCCTAGTCAATTGTGTTTTAGAGCTTACGCTTGGGGTCATGGATGTTTTGATGATTAGGAACCTTGGCGAAAACCAGCAAGGACTTGGGAAAGGCCTAGGTATTGAGGTGGAGCAGCAAGGGTGCCCACAACAGGAAGGAGATCAAGTCCGACTCGGCTGCGACTCCATCTCGGGTTCCAGGACCAGTCTACACTAAAATGGATGCCCAAGATACATCCGGACTCCGATTGCGATGGGATTGATATAGTTGGAAAGATAAAGAGATTATCTAACCAACCCAACTGGTTCCACCCTAAAATTCATCCGAAGTCAACAAGAATCATCAAATCAATTCAGCGTTCAGATTCTGTTTTGGTGCTGCGACACCGTCTGTTGGGCCGTTGGACCGTGTATCGCGTCGGAGCCCATTAGGGGCGAGTCCAGGGGTCACGCACGCCCTAATACTCTATTTATTCAGCAGCAGCCACCACAATTAGGTTTTGGTTTTGCTTAAGTTTAGATCTGTCGAGAACAGTCGCCGTAGATCGGTTTGTGAGACCCCAACTTGTGAGCTTAATCATTCATCCGCAATATTCTAGATTAAGTTCTTTCTTGTTCTTGCTTGTGTATTCGATTCTCAGGTAGGAATTAGCCCTCGTGGTGAGGTCAATCGTGCAGTGCATGGTTGATAACCAGAGGAGAAGTGGTGCTGCGATTGCGGGGTTCTAGTTATGTTGATTGGAAGCCGGATCGTCTGTGTGACATCTCCACCAAATCGATAGTTATCTTCACCTGACGGAAGATCTGGCACCCCCATTCCTATCAAGTGATATTCAAAGACTCAGGTATTACCGTCAGGCTTACCCTAGTTTAGTTTAGGTTTTTCATCCTATAACTCCAGATAATTGCCATACACAAAAAATTCCGCTGTCCTAGAACCCTTGTTTAGCCTTTGCAATTTCGTTTTCAGTTTGGCTTTGTTCAGTTCGTGTCCGTGGTCGAGTCGTGTTGCTGGTTTAGGGTGTATCTTTGTCGTAGATCAACTACCCTCGCTAGCTGCCGTCGCGCCAGATACGCCGCTATCCCATCCATTGCAGATACGCTGCTATCCATTACAAGTCGAGCCATTGCAGAAACGCCGCTACCCATTACAAGTCGATCCATTGCAGATACGCCGCTATCCATTACAAGTCGATCCATTGCAGATACACCACTATCCCATCCACCATTACACAGATCACAAGTCGATCCACCCCATTAATCGCTGTGATTGCAGATAGGGAATTTTTGCCCTAACCGCCGTTTTCTAGTCGTGCCTCTAAAAACATAACTTGAGGTACCTTCCTTTAAACGGGCATAACTTTTCGCTCGGATGTCCAAAAAATCTAAAATTTTTATAGGAGCTTGTTGACACCATTATGAGGCCAGCCAAACTCGCCTACGACCTGTTTGGTTTTGATAAAATTGTCAAAAAATCAGGAAAATAAAGAAAAAAATTGTCAAAGCTCTTGCGCGCTTTTCACAGAACTTGCTCATTTTCTGTAGATCACATCTGATCTCTGTTTTAGGTGAAACTTGGTGTAGCGACTATTTTGTTGCTTCTTGTGCTGAGAAAAATATCAAAAAATCATACAAAAAAGAAAAACAAAATCACCAGTGAATCCTACTAGTGCCTTTTTGGCCTCGCTAGTACAATATTTACGGTACTGCCATTCTGCTAGTTCCATTGTTCCTTGTTCCAACTTGTTGTGATACGCCTCGGGTACATCTCTTAGCCAGCAATTGCGACTTGTGCTTTGGATATTTATTGAACTTCGCTCATCCGCACTCGATTTTGTTCCACATTCACATACATATTGTGCCTGTCCTACAGCTCCACATACTATATCTTCTGATCAATACAGATTTGACCTTGCAATCGCGGTTTCACTACCTCTTGGTAAGTATCACGAACCAGCCTCCGATTGTACCATCCTTTGCTTGTATTTCGTCAGACACTTGTAAGAGCTTGGTAAGATACAATAGAGCGTGTTCCTGTGTTCCACCTGAGAGGAGCGTGTAGTGAAATTATTAGGGATAACCATCACCGTTTGTTTCCTGTTTTTGTGTTTTGATGGCAGGCGACGAAGAAGAAGCAAGGATCCCTACTGACTTCGATGAATGTGTTAGCCGCCAAGATCTTGAGGCAAACAACAAGCTCCTGAAGGAGCAAATGGAGGAGACGGTCCACAAGTCAGTGCATGATGCCTTCATTGGCATGAACCTTGGCAAGACTTACGAGAGGTTGGATCGACGATTGTCCCAGATCGTCGATAGACTTGCTGTGTTAGAGACGCAACAACAAGCACCACTACCACCACCTCCTCGTCCACGTCTTCCCGATGATGCGATGTTTGATGAAGAAGGTAATTATGATGAGGCAACCACCAGAGATTTGCGCCTACGTCGCCGTCTTCATCAAAACACAGAAGGTATGCCACACCGCCAGCAAGGTAATAACAATCGTGCTCCTGACGACCCTTATGCTAAGATTAAATTTTCTATACCATCTTTTTTGGGTCATTATGATGCTGAGGGATATCTTGATTGGGAGATGACGATAGAACATAAATTTGCTGCCCACCTTGTACCTGAACAACATCAAGTTAGACAAGCCACTAGTGAATTTAAAGATTTTGCTATTGTCTAGTGGACTGATCTAGTTGGGGATGGTAGAGCACCTACGACTTGGGAAGATCTTAAGGTAGCTATGCACGATAGATTTGTTCCCCCATCTTATCATAGAGAATTGCGTAAGAAATTGATGCGTTTAGAGCAAGGGGATAAATCTGTTCAAGATTATTATGCTGAGCTTCAGAAGGGATTGCAGAGTTGTGGGATAGTAGAGGGACATGAGGACGCTCTTTGCCGTTTTTATTCAGGTTTGCGGCATGACATTTAGGACATTGTGGATTACAAAGAATTTAACACTGTCAACAAGTTGTTCCAGTTTGCTATGCTTGCAGAGAAGGAATTGCAGGGACGCAACATCGACCTAGGACTACTTTTGGCGCCTCCTCTACATCACGGACGCACACACCTGCTGTTGGGGCGAAGGCAAAGACGCCACCCTTCGCTCGAGGCCTTCGCTGCAGTCGCTGGTCTGACGGAGACAAAACGGGCAGGGACACCCTTCGTTTCGTTCGGCACCAGACGAAGGCCTGCGACAGCGTCATCCCACCGTGCGGCTTCGTCCAGCTCAGAGGCCCACGTGTGATCCGGCCCATTGTAACGGGCCCTGCGTGGCCGCCGCGTGTTACGGGCCTAATTTGTAAAGGCATCCCTGTAATTACAGTCTGTAACCCTGCTTTATGGGAATATTCTGGGGATAACCTAGGTAGCTGAGGGCACATGCGTCCTTAACACAAGGCGCTGGGCGCTCAGATACCTATAAATACCCCCGCACAGTGCCCGTGAGAGGCCAGATTAACAGAGCTATTGCCATCTTGCGTGTAACCCTGTTGACGTCACTGTTCACCCTTGTTGGCCCCCCTTGCGACCGAGAGCAAGTTCCAACATTTGGCGCCCACCGTTCGTGCTACGAGAAAACCACCCGCGATGGCACCCAAGAGAGCTAACCCGAAGGCTGACGAGGCTGCGAAGGCAGCACTGCTTGCCGCAAGAAAGGGCAAGGCCCTCGCCCTCACCCAATCCACCCACCAGGAGGCCACTGAAGACAACGTTCCCCGCACCTGCGAAGACGACACTCTCCGCACCTGCGGCCCTGAAGGACAATCGCAGCCACCCCCAGGCTTCGCCTCACTGGAGGGCGCGGACCTCACCGAGGATGGTGAAGTCCTCGGCGTCTCAGCGGAAGAACAGCTACAGCTGCGCGCCCTGCGCCTCAAGAACCGCAATCTCCAGAGGCAGAAAGAGATACTGGAGGCCAAGCGCCAGCGCGTGTCCGCACTAGCCAAAGTGCGGCAAATGATACGCGACGAAGAGCGAAGGCCCAAGACCTCGAGCGGGAGATCGCGCTGATGCAGCGCGAAGGCCACCTTGGCCTGCAGCACGGGCCACCCCTCCAGCAGCGCGCACAACTGGAAGACACGCGCGAAGGCCACCTCGGCCTGCAGCATGGGCCACCCCTGCAAGACCGCGCACAACAGGAAGACCCGCGTTTCCCCCAGCGCGACCATACCTTCCCGCACGCCACGCCATTCCAAGGGATTAACTATCTCGACGAGCGAAGTCCCCTGGCGCCACACCTGCAAGTGACGCCTTGGCCAGCTAACTTCCGGGCAGGGACCTATCCCAAGTACAACGGCAGCACCGACCCGGCGCAGTACATAATGAGTTATCAGGTCGCCGTTGCATCTTCCGGAGGGGACGACGCCACAATGGCGAAGTCTTTCATCATCGCCCTAGAAGGCCCCGCTCTCACCTGGTTCACCAGGTTGCCTCCGCTGTCCATTGATTCCTGGAGAAGCCTCCGGGACAAGTTCCTGCTCAACTTCCAAGGGTACCGCCCAGACACCGACGCCTTGGCCGAACTCTCGCTCTGTAAGCAGCTGGAAAAGGAGACTCTGCGGGAGTATTACCGCAAATTTTTAACACTCAAGTCACAACTGCCCTCAGTCGATGACCAGATCGCTATCCACTACGCTATCAGTGGCCTTCGCGTCGGCGTCCTTTACAGCCACTGCATCAGAGATCCGCCCAGGAACCTCCAGGAATTATATCAGCTGTTTGAAAAATACGCCAAATCCGAAGAGCTCCACCAGCGTAAGGTTGAGTCTCAAAGGAAGCCAAAAGATGCCCCACAGTCCAGCCGCACGTGGACGAGGACTCCGCAGCCGGACTCCGAACGAGACGACCACAATCAACAGCAAGTGCATAACATCGCCAACCAGCACCCCGCTGCTGACGCCCCTCGTCGCCAGGAGTATCCCCCCCAGGGCCGCGGAAATGGAACTCGCGGTAGGGGTCGGGGGCGTGCGCAGCCGCCGCACTGATTCTACTGCCTCTTCCACGGCGAAGACTGCGCCCACCAAACCAAAGACTGCCCAGAAACGAAGGCCACCAGAGACAGGATGGCACGGGCGCAACCAGCCGACAACCCCAGAGTTGTCGCACACACTTACCAGCAACCCCCTCCACCATATATCCACGCCCCCGCCCCGCTTCCACCGCACCACGCTTACCAACACCATCAGGAAGTACAAATCGTACCTCCCCCACCACCACCACCACACCAGCAACATCAAAACATCCCCCATGCTCCAAAGCAGGAAGACTTCGCCGATCAGCCATATCGCGGAGTCATTCACATGATAACTGGGGGGTCCAGCACTGACTTCGACACAAAGAGGCAGAAGCGGGACCACTACCGCAGCATCAACCACGTCGCCGTCACCGGCCCAGTCGTGCAGACAAAGTGGTCCCACATACCGCTAACCTTCGACGCACGGGACGTCGACCTGCGCAGCGCCCCCCACTGCGACGCCATGGTTATCAATTGCAGCGTGGCAGGCTGGGACCTGCACAAAGTCCTAGTTGACAATGGCAGTCAGGCGGACATCATGTTTCTCCACGCCTTCGATCGCATGGGCATAAGCCACAGCCTGCTCAAGCCCTCGGACAACCCGTTGTATGGCTTCGGCGGCAAGGGCACCTTTCCTGTCGGCAAAATAGAGTTGCCCCTCTCCTTCGGTGTAGCACCCAATGCACGAAGTGAGCAAGTGACATTTGATATTGTGGATATGGTATATCCATACAACGCCATCATGGACCGGGGCTCCATCAATAAGTTCGAAGCCGCCATTCACGGACTGTACCTATGTATGAAGATACCAGGTCCGTTAGGCGTTATTACGGTCTACGGCAACCAACAGACGGCGCACAACATAGAGCGGGACTTCGTGCCCGGTCAGAGAAACGTGCACTGCCTCACGGCCCAGCGCGAGGTCCCCGCGCCCGCCAGCCCAACCGACAAACAGCACGACAAGGCACAGCTGCAGAGCAACGACGGGACAAAGACTGTCCCCCTCGATCAGGCCACGCCCAAGCAGACAGTCACTATCAGCGAAGACCTCACTTCGCATGAAGAGGAGAAGCTCCTCTGCTGCCTTTCCAAGAACAAAGATGTCTTCGCCTGGTCAGCCCTCGATCTGGTCGGGGTCAGCCGTTCCATAATTGAGCACAGCTTGGGAATCGACCCTTCGGTAAGGCCGAAAAAACAGCGGCTTCGCAAGATGTCCGACGAGAAGACAGAGGCCACCAAGGCAGAAGTGCACCGCCTCCTGGAAGCCAAATTCATCGAGCCGGTGGCTTACCCCACGTGGCTCTCCAATGTAGTGATGGTGCAGAAAAAGAGCGGGAAGTGGCGAATGTGCATCGACTTCACCAGTCTCAATAAGGCATGCCCAAAGGACAATTTCCCGTTGCCGCGGATCGACAAAATAGTGATAGCACGGCCGGATGCGAAGTCATGTCACTCCTCGACTGCTTCTCCGGTTACCACCAGATATACATGAAGGAGGAAGACAAGGCTAGCACCAGCTTTATAACACCCTTCGGCACATATTGCTTCATCAGAATGCCGGAGGGACTCAAGAACGCCGGGTCCACCTTCTCCAGGCTTACCAAGACAGTGCTCAACGGGCAAGTTGGCAGAAATATATTCACATATGTGGACGACATTGTCGTCGCCAGCAAGAGCAAGGCGGACCATCTCACTGACCTCGCCGAGACGTTCGCGAACATGCGAGACGCACGACTCCGCCTAAACCCGGAAAAGTGCGTCTTCGGCGTTCGCCAAGGCAAAATATTGGGATACCTGGTATCGCACCGCGGCATCGAGGCCAACCCAACCAAGATTCAGGCCATCATAAACATGACGCCTCCGCAGTCCGCCAGAGACGTCCAGCGCCTGACAGGCAGATTGGCCGCTCTCAACAGATTCATCTCCAGGTCCGTCGAGCGAAGTCTCCCCTTCCTCAAAACACTTCATGGTGCAAAAGACTTCGCCTGGGGACCAGAGCAGGCGGTGGCCTTCGCCTCATTAAAACAGTACCTAACAGAGTTGGCCGTCCTGACAAGCCCCGACTCCTTGCTCCCCCTGTTGCTCTACGTCGCGGCTTCGCCGCACGCGGTCAGCGCGGCACTAATGCAGGAGCAAACAGTTGAGGGCGTGGTCAAGCAGTGCCCCGTTTACTACGTCTCCGAAGTGCTGACACCGTCCAAGTGCAACATGACAGAGCTGGAGAAGATTGCCTACGCAGTCGTTATGTCTTCGCGCAAATTGCGCCATTACTTCGAAGCATTCAAGGTCCGAGTCACCTCAGACAGGGGACTCGGCGAATTATTCAGAAACCCGGAGGCATCGGTGAGGATTGCCAAATGGGCGGCCGAACTCTCCGGCTACCACATCAGCTTCGAGCCCAAGACAGCCATCAAGTCGCAAGTCCTGGCAGACTTCGTCGTCGACTGGACTGGGCCAACAACGCAGCCAGACCCGTCCGCAGAGAAGGTTTGGACGATCCATTGCGACGGCGCATGGTGCCATGCGGGGGCAGGCACCGCTGCAGTCATCACCTCACCAGTCGGGGTCAAGCACAGATATGCAGCACGCCTCAGCTTCGCTCTGGAATCCGACAGATGCACAAATAATATAGCAGAATACGAAGCAGTCAGCCTCGGCCTCCGCAAGCTAAGGGCCCTCGGAGTCACCACCTGCATCATCAAAACAGACTCCAAGGTAGTTGCCGGCCAAGTCGAGAAAGACTATGCAGCAAAGGACCCCGCGCTTATGCAATACCTCGCGACCATCCGAAGCCTCGAGAGACAATTCAAGGGATTCACTTTGCAGCATGTGGATCGAGCCAAGAATGAAGAGGCCGACGCATTGGCCAAGGCCGCCGCCAGGGGAGAGTCCTTGCCCTCTGACGTATTCTTTCATGTCATCGGCACGCCAGCCGTCCGGAGCCCCGAAGGGCTCCAAATAACTAATGACAGCGAGGGCCACCGCATAGTCAACCTTATCATGACCGAAGACTGGCGGGCACCAATAACCTTGTTCCTACAGGGGTACTATCATCCAACCGACATCAGTGAGGCCAAGCGCCTCGGACATCGAAGCCGAGACTTCGCACTGATTGAAGGCCAACTCTACAAGAAAGGGGTCAGTCAGCCAATGCTCAAGTGCGTCACCGAAACCGAGGGCATCCAGATCCTACGCGAAGTCCACAGCGGCACGTGCGGCTCGCACGCAGGGCCAAGGGCCCTAGCTGCTAAGGTGATCCGCCAAGGCTTTTACTGGCCCTCAATGATCTGCGCCGCAAATCGGGTCTCAAGGTCCTGCGAAGCCTGCCAGAAGTTTTCTCCTCGGTCAAGCAACCCCTCGCAGTATACAAAGCTGATTGCCCACACATGGCCTCTCCAGCGCTGGGGCCTGGACATTGTCGGGCCCCTGCCCACCGCTCAGGGGAACCTTAAATTCTCCTTCGTCGCTGTCGAGTACTTCACCAAATGGATCGGGGCAAGGGCTGTTTCCACAATAACATCAAAAACTGCCCAGAAATTCTTTTGGCAAAACATTGTTTGCTGCTTCGGAGTACCGTCCGAACTAACAGTTGACAACGGCAAGCAGTTTGACAGCCAAGACTTCAAGGATTTTTGCTTCTCCATTGGCACCAAGCTTGCCTTCGCCTCAGTCTATCATCTGCAGTCCAACGGAGTTGTGGAACGCGCCAATGGGAAAATCTTCACAGCTGTCAAAAAGATGCTACTCGATGAAAAAAAGGGTAGATGGACCGATTTGTTACCCGAGGCAGTCTGGGCACTAAACACGACTGAGTGCAGGGCGACCGGGTTTACTCCTTTCCGCCTTCTATACGGATCGGAGGCCATGACCCCACAAGAAATAAAGCATGGGTCCCCGCGAACAGTTCCGTCAGCCGTCCCCTACGTGGACGAGCCAACTTCAAAGGATCTCATTGACGGAGACCGAGTCTTCGCCCTACAGGCCCTAAACAAATACCAAGCCTAGACAAAAGCATGGAGCGACCACACAGTCATCCCGAGGGAATTCAGCGAAGGGGACCTCGTACTCGTCCGAACAACTCGGACAGAGTCCAAGGGCAAGCTGGAGCCCAAGTGGGAGGGCCCCTTTATAGTCAAGACGAAAGCTTCCCCCAGCGCTTATAGGCTTACAACGCCAAACGACGAAGACCTGGAGCACTCCTGGAACATCGACAACCTCCGCAAATTTTTTGTTTGACTCATCAGGGCTGATTCGCCCTTGTAATTCGCAAAAACAATCTTATACCGGCCCACACTCTTTTCCTCCCGGGGGGTGAGGTTTTTAACGAGGCGGAGCCATGTAATATATGTGTGAAAAATCCCCCGCAAAAACATGCGTCGAAAAAAGACCGCGACGACGGTCTTCGACATTCGACCACTACGAGGTCACCGCGAGGCTCAGCGCTAGCCACCCTCGCGTGCGACAAATCCGCGCAGAAGTCGCCTAAGGGTGCAGCCGGACTAGCACAACAAGTGCAAAAAAACCGAAGTCTACCGCGAAGACTATCCGCGTAGAAGTCGCCTAAGGGTGCAGCCGGACTAGCACAACAAGTGCGAAAAAAACCAAAGTCTACCGCGAAGACTATCCGCGCAGAAGTCGCCTAAGGGTGCAGCCGGACTAGCACAACAAGTGCAAAAAGAAACCGAAGTCTACCGCGAAGACTATCCGCGCAGAAGTCGCCTAAGGGTGCAGCCGGACTAGCACAACAAGTGCGAAAAACCTCAGTCTACCGCGAAGACTATCCGTGCAGAAGCCGCCTAAGGGTGCAGCCGGATTAGCACAACAAAAGCAAAAACGACAACACCAAACTGTCCGCGCCAAGACCGACTATATGCGCACCAGCACAGCATAACAAAACACACCAGACCAAGTACATAAAGCCTTCACAAGCATAGCCAAGTGTGCGGGGGCACACAACCTCATCATACAAGCCTTTACACATGTACAAGCGAGGGCACCACGCTCTACATCGGCTCAACCTTAGGAATAATTCCCATCTCCCTATAATTAAATAACGTTATCCTAAGCTCCTCACCCGCAAAAAGACTTCGCAATTCCCCTTCACCTGTACTCACGGCGGCTGGCAAAGACAATAGTTCCTGCCGGCCAGCCCTACTCACACGAAGCCGACCTCCCTCCGCTTCACTCACTCTGCGCTTCGCAACCGCCCTTCGTCGCCGGCGCCCAGTACTAGGACCAGGCACATCTTCTGTGTCCGCAGCGTGCGGTGAAGCCTCCGCCGCAGCCACATCCAAGGCCGCAAAGTAGTCCAAGTCCTCCTCCGACGACTCCTCAGTCCACTCAACCGAGCTCCCAGAGTCAGCAAAATCAGAAAACTCAGATGCAGAACCATCACATTTATTACCACCATCCACGGTCGAAGCCGCCAAAAATTTAGTAGTGGCAGTTGCGTGCGCAGGCCCAAAATCTTGAACCTGCGCAGCAACCAAAATTCAGCAAAATATCCAAAATTCCCTAACTATCTACACCCACTACGCCACCTGCGAAGACCCAGCCGTCGCGGGAGCCTCCGCCGTTGCCTCCGCTGTCGCCTCCGCCGCCACCGTCGCAGGATCCTCAGCGCTCGGCGCAGCGGCTGCGGGGGCATCTGGCGCGCCTTCGGCGGCCTCTGGCGGCAGGTCTCCGACGGCCACAGCAGATGCGGGGGCATCCGGAGCGCCTTCCGCAGTCTCCGGGGGCGGCTCCAGGGCGGCCCCGGACACGGCCTCCGCCGGGATCGGCTCCGGGTCAGGCAGCACGCTGTTCAACACCCCGAAGTCATCCACCCTCTTGCCACACACCGCCTAAGACACAGCACACAAATTCAGCAAACCCACACATAGCCCACATCCAGCAAACGCCAAACGTTACCTGAGCCCTCGCCGTCTCGGCCCGCTCCCTGATCACCTCGCGACCGTGCGGACCCCACATCTGGTCGTAGATGGCTCCGGCGGATTCCTTCACTACGGGGTCCTCAACCTTGTAGATATCTCGATCAAAATCTTCATCGGCTTGGTCGAAGACCTCGAAGTGCCGGCACCCTTCGCGGGAGAGCGCGTTCATCGCCCCATCGCAGGTGACCAGGGAGGCATATGACATAAACCCCTCCACGATAGTGGGGAGTGCCTGCAACTCCTCCTGCACCCACTCCAGGCAGCGAAGTCCGGGCTCTCGGTCCGACACTTCGAAGTCACCGGTCCGCGCGCCCAGCTCATGGTATGAATCCATAAGCTGTTTGCGCGTCCGCTCCGCCTCCGCGCGCGACGCGGCCTCGACCCTCTCCACACGGCTCTCCAGGGTGGTGAGCCGCTCCTCCAGCTGCTCGGCGCGCTCCCTGGCAAGATTGCCCTCCGCCCGCGCCAGATTGGCCTCCGCCTACGCAGCCTGCGCCTGGGCGAGGGCCTCGTTGGTCTCCCTCCTCTCCCCCACCAGTTGGCGTCGGAGGTCAGTCTTCTCCCTCTCCAGTGCGGCCACCTTGTCCGCCAGCTTGCGGCACTTACTGTCGGCGGCCGATTTTTCACGGACGACGTCAGCATGTTGCGTCCGAAGTCTCTCGACTTCGGCAGACACAACTGCCGTGAGGGCCCCCAACGCTGTGCGGTCGGCGAAGTCAGCCGCCTGCAAAACACACGCAAGACCGCGGCCCCAGCAAAGCCGACATGAAAAAAAACACCAAAGTCTAGCTCAACGGACCTGACTTAGTGCCTCCTTCACCTCCTTCAGCCGGCGGGACACAGCGCCCGCCTCATCCCTGACAGCCGCGAGTGCCGACATCTCGCCTCCGGCGCTAAGAGCCCCGCCCTTCGCCTTCGGCACTACGGCAGCCGTCGTGGTCGCCGCGGCAGGCGCAACTATAGCAAGTTGGCCTTCGTCCGACCCTACGACGTATCAACGAATTAAAAAAAACAACACGAGCCAACGACTTACCACCAAGATAGTCGTCCACACTAATATCGGTGGCGAAGTCGGCGACGCGCTTGCCTGACGACGGCAACGCTCGGGCCGCCTTCGCGACCTCCGGCACTCTGCTGGACGGCGGCACAGCCTTCGTCGATTTGGAGCCTCCGGTGCCTGCCGCTGCCTCCGGCGCCTTGCTAGATGCAGGGACGCCCGACTTTGCCGCCAGCGGCGGCTTGCCTCCGTCGGGGGCCGCAGCCTTCGCAGCCCCCCGCTGCCTCTTCGGCCTGGCTTCATGAAGCCTGACAACCGCCTGGCGCTTTTGTGCAGCTCCCTGGCGATCCTTGTCCATCACTGCCGACACAACAGCAGCAATATTCTGCCCGTAAGGAAAAACTCTCCATTCACGAACCATGCGAGATGTGAAAAAGTCCTCGCCAGCCGCGCGGGGGATAGGAACATTCCTAGGCCAACAACCCCCGGTAACCCTCAGCATCCGAGCCGAAGACTCCCGGAGCTCGGGCGAAGACATCCTTCCCCCCGGGGCCGCGCATGTCCTCATCAACTCTCTAGCAAAACCATCGAAAACCCCAAGTCCTCCCATGGCAGTACCTAATTTCCTCTTCTTAGAGGATGGGGCGGCCGCCGGCGCAGGGTCGTCTCTAGTCTCCACCACCGGCTTCTTCCCACGGCGGTCCACATCGTCTTGACTGGGATAGCCGTCATACGACAATTGATTCAATTCAAAAACCCTGTTAAAACGGTCATTCGACCCGCGGATATCCTAGCTGCGCTGGCCCTCTGTCCTCGGCACGTAACGACCAACGAGCCGCACCGCCCCATCCTCCGCCTCACGCACAAAGGCGACCGGATCGCGGCTTTGCAGATTCAGCGCGAAGGCGGGACTTCGCACCATCTTCCCACCATGGAAAGGCATCTGGCGAGGGCACACTTCGCCCAACGCCCAGCCATGCGCCAAGGGCCATACCCCGTACGCCACGAATTCTTCAACCAAATCGCGCCCACTGCTCAGGCCGGCGGCGCACCGAAGGGCCCCTTCGTCCGCATCCTCCTCCGCCACCTCAAAGGGCGGGTACGCTGAGTAAAAATGAGAGCACATCTCGGACACGGGGAGTCCCTCATGGTCTTCGACGGTACCCTCAGCGACGTAAAACCAAAACTCATTCCAGTTGCCCCACTTGTTGCGGGCGCAAGGAACCAACTCGACTACTTGCATCGTGGTCTTGCCGGTCTTCGGCGTAAACGTGCAGGACCCAAACTGAGCAACTTCATCTCCAATCATCCTCTTCTGCCAGTGCAAGCAATAATACTTCGCAAAGACTTCGACCGATGGCTGTCCGCCGTACGAAGTTGTCGCCCAGACATACTTCGACAGAGCCACCATAGCGTTCGGTGTCAGCTGATGTATCTGAACGTTAAACCTGCGCAGGACTTCGCCAACAAATCGGTGCGCAGGCAGGCGGAGACCGGCAGCGAAGAACGCCTCGAACACAACCAACTCGCCCTCCGGCTCAGGGACTTCCTCCGTCCCCGGGACATGAGCAACTCCGCCGCCGAAGTAACCCAGCCGCTGCATATCTTGCACGCGGACCGACGACATCCGCGACACGCCGAAATCCACAGAATCGCCGGCGCGCAACTCCTCCGCCATCAAACTACTCAGCGTCTCCTCAGACGAGGCGTCGGCCGGCGGCGAGGCGTCGGCCGGTGGCGTAGCGGCAGCGGAAGAAGAGGAGGTCGGCATCGCTACGTACCATCGGCGGCGGCGGGCGGTCTATTTCACTCGAGCCAGATCTCTGGCGAACAAGAGCACGGCGGGCAGACGAGCAGCAAGACGGTGAAAAAGGCGGCTAGGGTTTTCACGGAGCGCGGAAAGTGAAGTTCAAAAAGCACCGACCCCCGCCCCCTTTTATAGACAGGGCACGGCTCTTCGGGAAACCCGCAATCCAACAGGGCACGACGCTTCGAGAAACCCACAATCCAACAGTACGCTGTCAATCAACGGTCATGTCAAAAACCCCCGCGGAACCACTTCGAGCGAGGGCAGCGTCTCCGCCATCTAGCGACGTCTTCGGCACCAGGTGACTTTGTCGAACTGGTCCCTCGGAGGGCAAATGTTGGGGCGAAGGCAAAGACGCCACCCTTCGCTCGAGGCCTTCGCTGCAGTCGCTGGTCTGACGGAGACAAAACGGGCAGGGACACCCTTCGTTTCGTTCGGCACAAGACGAAGGCCTGCGACAGCGTCATCCCACCGTGCGGCTTCGTCCAGCTCAGAGGCCCACGTGTGATCCGGCCCATTGTAACGGGCCCTGCGTGGCCGCCGCGTGTTACGGGCCTAATTTGTAAAGGCATCCCTGTAATTACAGTCTGTAACCCTGCTTTATGGGAATATTCTGGGGATAACCTAGGTAGCTGAGGGCACATGCGTCCTTAACACAAGGCGCTGAGCGCTCAGATACCTATAAATACCCCCGCACAGTGCCCGTGAGAGGCCTGATTAACAGAGCTATTGCCATCTTGAGCGTAACCCTGTTGACGTCACTGTTCACCCTTGTTGGCCCCCCTTGCGACCGAGAGCAAGTTCCAACACCTGCCTCGAGTCATACACCTTCGACCACTCCAGCGTCCACGCGACCTCCCTCGACACCTGCTGAACATGTTGGTAAACTTCCTTTGCAGGTACCCGCCATGAAACAGAATTCACCAGCACCTGCAGCACCTTCCAGTGGTTTTTCTTTGGGTATTGTTTGCCACCGCTGTCATGGGATTGGTCACGTGAAGAAAGATTGCCCGAGTCAGCGAACATACATTGCTACGGATGATGGCTACATTAGTGCTTCCTACAGTGAGGATGACGATGATGACTCCAGTGATGTTGCTGCTAATGATGATGCTATGCTTGGTGCTGATGCTATGGTGAACCTTCGAAGCATCATGGTGCAGCATGTTCTTAGTGCTCAGCCTGAATCATCAGAGAAGCAACAACACCATAATTTGTTCCAGACTTTATTCGCCATCGAGAATCGGCGTGCACGTGTTATTATTGATGGTGGAAGCTGCAATAATTTGGTGAGTTTAGATTTGGTCAAGAAGCTTGGCTTGACCACACGTCCACGGCCACATCCATACCACATTCAGTGGATCAATGATTCAGGCAAGGTAAAGGTAACACACATGGTACGAGTGCATTTCTCCATTGGTATGTATTCTGATTATGCAGATTGCGATGTAGTACCTATGGAAGCTTGTTCTCTTTTGTTGGGTAGACCTTGGGAATATGATACTGATGCACGTCACCATGGTAGGAGTAATACATACACTTTTAGGCATAAAGATAAAAACATTACTTTGCTACCTTTGACTATTGCTGAAATTGTACACGCTGATAAAGATAGAGCTGCAAGTACCCATAAGGAACCAACTAATGAGACAGAAATTCAACAACAAATTAAATTGAAAGCTCCTGTCATGCTTGCTACTAAATCTGATCTTCTTGAAACTCATGCTACTGATGCTTGTTGCTATGCCTTGGTTTGCAAAGATGCTTTATTTTCTATTGATGATATTGCTAGCACTTTGCTTGCATCTGTGACTAACCTTTTGCAGCAGTTCCGAGATGTTTTTCCCTCTGAGTTACCTCCAGGACTTCCTCCCATTCATGGGATTGAGCACCAGATTGATTTGATTCCTGGAGCGAGCTTGCCCAACCGTGCTGCATATCGAGCAAATCCTGAGGAGACTAAGGAGATTCAGCGCCAAGTCCAAGACCTTTTGCACCGCGGGTATGTACGTGAGAGCCTTAGTCCTTGCTCTGTTCCTGTCATTTTGGTTCCAAAGAAAGATGGCAGTTGGCGCATGTGTGTAGATTGTAGAGCCATTAACAACATCACTATCTGGTACCGTCATCCTATTCCTCGATTAGATGATATGCTTGATGAGTTAAGTGGTTCTAAAATATTTTCTAAGATTGATTTGCGTAGTCGGTACCACCAAATTAGAATGAAATTAGGCGATGAATGGAAAACTGCTTTTAAAACCAAGTTCGGCTTGTATGAGTGGTTAGTGATGCCTTTTGGATTAACTAATGCCCCTAGTACTTTTATGCGTTTGATGAACGAGGTTTTGCGCCCATTTATTGGAAAATTTGTGGTGGTTTATTTTGATGATATCTTGATCTGCAACACTTGTTTATCTGAACATCTTGACCATCTACGTGCTGTTTTTGATGCTTTGCGCGTCGCGCGCTTATTTGCTAACCTTGACAAATGCACCTTTTACACCGAACGCGTATCGTTTCTTGGCTATGTTGTCACTCCACAGGGTATTGAGGTTGATGAGGCCAAGGTGCATGCTATTCAGAGTTGGCCAATGCCATCGACGGTGACACAAGTGTGGAGTTTTCTTGGACTTGTAGGATTTTATCATCGTTTCATGAAGGATTTCAGCACCATCGCTGCCCCATTACATGAGTTGACCAAGAAGGGTGTTTCATTTAATTGGGGACAGTCACAAGAGGATTCTTTTGATCTTTTAAAAGAGAAGCTTACTCACGCACCACTACTCCAACTTCCTGACTTTGGTAAGACTTTTGAACTCGAATGTGATGCAAGTGGAGTTGGCATTGGCGCTGTTTTGATGCAAGGAGGTAAACCCATTGCATATTTTAGTGAGAAATTGAATGGTCCTGTTCTTAATTATTCCACATATGATAAAGAATTATATGCTCTCATACAATCTTTGCAAACATGGAAACATTATTTGTGGTCTAAGGAATTTGTTATTCATTCTGATCATGAGTCACTTAAGCATCTTCGTAGTCAAACAAATCTGAACCGTAGACATGCTAAGTGGGTAGAATTTCTTGAAACTTTTCCTTACATCATTAAACATAAAAAAGGGGAATGATAATGTGATTGTCGATGCTCTATCTAGACGCTATGCTATGTTGTCTCAACTTGATTGTCGTATTTTTGGACTTGAAACAATTAAGGACAATATGCTTTTGATGATGATTTTAAAGAGGCTGCATTAAATTGTAAAGAGGGCCATACATGGAATAAATTTGTGCTAAATGATGGATACTTGTTTAGAGCTAACCGCCTATGCATCCCAGTTGGTTCGGTTCATCTTTTGCTGTTACAGGAAGCGCATGGTGGTGGTTTGATGGGTCATTTCGGTGCCAAGAAGACGGAGGCTGTGCTGTCCACACACTTCTTTTGGCCTCGAATGCGGCGTGATGTTGAGCGCTTTGTAGCAAGATGCACGACGTGTCAAAAAGCTAAGTCCCGATTGAACCCACATGGTTTGTATATGCCTCTTCCTATTCCTTCAGTTCCGTGGGTGGATATTTCTATGGATTTTGTTTTGGGATTGCCTAGAACGAAGAGGGGGAGAGATAGTGTTTTTGTTGTGGTTGATCGTTTCTCTAAGATGGCACATTTTATACCTTGTCACAAAACGGATGATGCCATTCATATTGCTAACCTTTTTTTCAAAGAGATTGTTCGTTTGCATGGTATGCCTTCTACTATTGTTTTAGATCGTGATGTAAAATTCTTGAGTCATTTTTGGTGTACTCTATGGAACAAATTGGGGACAAAATTGTTGTTTTCTACTACTTATCATCCCTAAACTGATGGACAAACGAAAGTTATGAATAGAACATTGTCTGCAATGTTGCGAGCAATATTGAAGAAAAACTTGAAAATGTGGGAAGAGTGTTTGCCGCATGTGGAGTTTGCATATAATTGGGCGGAACACTCCACCACCAAGGTAAGTCCTTTTCAGGTAGTGTATGGTTTTAACCCTCATGCTCCTATTGATATTTTGCCTCTACCTACTACCGAGCAAGTACATAGTGATGCTAAGGAGCGTGCTGACTTTATTTTGAAACTTCATGCTTCAACTAAAGCAAACATTGAAAAGATGACTGAAAAATATAGAATTGCTGGTAGTCAAGGTCAAAAACAAGTTAAGCTTGAAGTGGGTGATTTAGTCTGGTTGCACTTGAGAAAAGATAGATTCCCAGAGTTAAGAAAGTCTAAATCGATGCCACGTGCTGCTGGTCCATATAAGATTTTGGAGAAAATAAATGATAATGCATATAAACTTGAGTTGCCTCCCGAGTTCCGGGTTAGTTCTACATTTAACATTGCAGATTTGAAACCGTATTTGGGGGAAGAAGATGAGCTTGAGTCGAGGACGACTCCACTTCAAGAGGGGGAGGATGATGAGGACATCACTTCTATACATACAATGAATGGACTGATAACACGATCGCGTGCACGACAGCTAATTCTCCAGGTATGTTCTGCCCTAGTCAATTGTGTTTCAGAGCTTACGCTTGGGGCCATGGATGTTTTGATGATTAGGAACCTTGGTGAGAACCAGCAAGGACTTAGGAAAGGCCTAGGTGTTGAGGAGGAGCAGCAAGGGCGCCCACAACAAGAAGGAGATCAAGTCCGACTCGGCTGCGACTCCATCTCGGGTTCCAGGATCAGTCTGCACTAAAATGGACGCCCAAGATGCATCCGGATTCCGATTGCGACGGGCTTGATATGGTTGGAAAGATAAAGAGATTATCTAACCAACCCAACTGGTTCCACCCTAAAATTCATCCAGAGTCAACAGGAATTGTCTAATCATTTCAGCGTTTAGATTCTGTTTTGGTGCTGCGACACCGTTTGTTGGGCCGTTATACCGTGTATCGCGTCGGAGCCCATTAGGGGCGAGTCCAGGGGTCACACATGCCCTAATACTTTATTTTATTCAGCAGCAGCCGCCACAATTAGGTTTGGGTTTTGCTTAAGTTTAGATCTGTCGAGAACAGTCGTCGTAGATCGGTTTGTGAGACCCCAACTTGTGAGCTTAATCATTCATCTGCAATATTCTAGATTGTGCTCTTTCTTGTTCTTGCTTGTGTCTTCGATTATCAGGCAGGAATTAGCCCCCGTGGCGAGGTCAATCACACAGTGCATGGTTGATAACCAGAGGAGAAGTGGTGCTGTGATTGCGGGGTTCTAGTCGTGTTGATTGGAAGCCGGATCGTCTGTGTGACATCTCCACCAAATCGATAGTTATCTTCACCTGACGGAAGATCGGGCACCCCCGTTCCTATCACTCGCCGTTCGACCGGCAGTGCTGGATGTGTGATTGTCTGGCCAGTCGGTGAGAGCAATCCTAGGCTGAGCAACATGGTCAACTTGGTCGCCGTGCTCAACACAGAGTTGGACCACGCCCTTGACGAGTTGGGCAAGGTTCGGGCGGAGGTTGCAGAATTGTGTGCTAAATGCGCGGCACACCACTATCTTGATGGTGGTTCTCCCGCCCCTGTAGGGATTCAGCACCCTTACCGTTCACCGCCCCGTGGTCGCTTCGACTATGGTACCCCAGACTATAGGACCCGCATAGATTTAGATCCATAGATCTGTGGAGTCGGAGTCTGTAATAATGAATTCAGTGCCTTAGTCTAGTTAGTCTTAGTTCGAGTTAGTTTGCTTATCGTATGTTGGAATGTTTGTCATGATGAACATGTAATGAAGTTGGATCTTTGTAATGATTGTCACCAAGGGGTGGGTATCTCCTGCAACTTGGTGTAGTTATTAATAAAGTCAGTTATTTAGTTGGGTAATCCATTTATTTCCACTTTCCTTTTTATCTGAGAAGTTGTCAGTGAAGATGATCAATTGTTCAGTGCTATGAAGAATTCCGTATATCTTTTCTTATGCTGAAAGACTGCAGAGTCAGATCTGATATGTGTGTGATTCCTACAGATGTCTGAGAACAGACGCAGAGGTGCGAGGCGTGCACAACCAGAGCAGTAGGCACCCCAAGAGGAGGCAGCTCCGCAACAGCATTTGCCACCGCCACCCCCGATGACCATTGAGCAGATGTTCTTGATGCAGACCCAGGCAGTTCAGGCAATTGGTCAGACATTAGCAGCGATACAACAAGTTTAGCAGCAGCCACCACCACCTCAGCCTCTAGTGCAAGTCCAGATGCCATAAGTGCCTAGAGACAAGCAGACAGAATTCATGAGGGGCCATCCCCCTGTCTTTGCCCACTCTGCTGACCCCATGGACGTGGAAGATTGGCTGCGTACCGTGGAGCGTGAGTTGCACACTACCCAGTGCAACGATCGTGAGAAGGTGTTGTATGGTCCCCGACAGCTGAGGGGAGCAGCACAGTCTTGGCAGGAGTCTTACCTCTCCACCCATGCCAACCCTAAAGCCATCACTTGGGAGGAGTTTAGGGACAACTTCCGTCGCTACCATGTGCCAAAGGGACTGATGATAGTGAGGAAGGAGGAGTTTCTCGCCCTGAAGCAAGGTCCCTTGTCCGTTAGTGAGTACAAGGATAAGTTTTTACAGCTGTCACGTTACGCCCTAGAAGACGTCAACAAAGATGCAAAGAGGCAGTACCGCTTTCTGAGAGGATTGGTTGATCCCCTCCATTATCAGTTGATGAACCACACTTTCCCCACCTTCCAACATTTGATCGACAGAGCAATCATGACTGAAAGGAAGCGTCGGGAGATGGAGGATAGGAAGCGCAAGATCGGTGGACCTCAGACCGGGAGTAGCAGTCGTCCCCGCTACTCAGGAAACTCGCCACAGCAATTCAAGCTAGGCCACCAGCACCAGCACCAGCATTAGCGTCAGCACCAGCACCAGTACCAGAGGCAGTTTCCTCAGCAACAGCAGCAGCAGCAGTACCGTCAGAACACTCAGCCAGGAGGAAATCAGTACCAATGTCAGAACAACTAGGCAGCTCGTCTTCCTGCCCCCGCAACCAACCAGAATGGCCAAGCTGCCCCAGCACAAGTAGGAGGTCGTGCATGCTTCTACTATGGAGAACAAAATCACTGGGCGAAGAATTGTCTAAAGAAAGCAACCCAGCAACCGCCAGCAGTCAATGCCCCATCAAGACAAGGAGCACCACAGCAAGCACCCGGAGTCCGTGGTTAGGCCTACAACCGTGGAAAGGTGAATCACCTGGAGGCCGAAGCAATCTAGGATGCTCAGGACGTGGCAGTAGGTATGTTTCCAGTCGAATCCTACCCAGCAAAAGTACTATTTGATACTAGTGCCACACATTCTTTTGTTTCTGCATCTTGGGTAGAATCACATAACATCCCCATAGAACCAATGATCCCACCTTTGAGAGTTAATTCAGTTGGGGGAAAAGTTCAGTCCGATAGGATTTGTCCGAATCTAAGGATTGAAATAAGGGGGATAGCCTTCCCCGCTAGCCTAGTAGTCATGGGAACTCAAGGGTTACATGTCATCCTAGGGATGAATTGGCTACACAGAAATCAAGCCACTGTCAGTTGTGACAAGAGAACAGTTAAGTTGGTGTCCCCATTCGGAAAGGAAGTAGTAACCAAGCTGTACTTACCTGGACTAGAAGAAGGAGCTTGTCACCATTTATCAGTAGATGACAAGGAGTCCAATACGATTGAGGCAATTAGGATTGTGTCAGAATTCCCTGATGTATTCCCTGAAGTTACCAGGCATGCCACTTGAAAGGAAAGTTGAATTTTCCATAGAGCTTATCACAGGCACCGCCCCTATTTCCAAGAGAGTTTATCGAGTGTCCGGACCAGAGTTGGTGGAACTCAAGAAGCAGATTGATGAGTTATTAGAGAAAGGCTACATCAGACCAAGTACCTCACCTTGGGCAGCCCCAGTGTTATTTGTGGAGAAGAAGGATGGCACAAAGAGGATGTGCATCGATTACAGAGCTTTGAATGAAGTCACTGTTAAGAACAAGTACCCTCTGCCTCGAATTGAAGACCTATTTGATCAGTTGAGAGGAGCCAGTGTGTTCTTAAAGATAGAGCTGAGGTCAGGTTACCATCAGCTTAGGATCCGACCTGCAGATATACCAAAGACAACATTCATCACTAAGTATGGACTATATGAGTTCATGGTTATGTCATTTGGATTGACGAATGCACCAGCTTACTTCATGTATCTGATGAACAGTGTGTTCATGGACTACCTCGACAAGTTCGTAGTGGTGTTCATTGATGATATTCTTGTATATTCCCAGAATGAGCAAGAGCATGAGGAGCATTTGAGGAAAGTACTTCAGAGGCTATGAGATTGTCAGCTGTATGCCAAGCTTAGCAAGTGCGAGTTCTGGATTAGTGAAGTCCTGTTCTTGGGTCACATTATAAACCGAGAGGGATTGGTTGTAGATCCGAAGAAGGTAGCAGTTATCTTGGACTGGAAAGCACCAAAAGATGTCTGAGGAATCAAGAGTTTCATCGGAATGGCCGGTTATTATCGATGTTTCATTGAAGGTTTCTCCAAGATCGCTAGGCCAATGACAACGTTGCTAGCAAAGAAGGTTGAGTTCAAGTGGACCTCAGCATGCCAGAAGTCCTTTGAGACATTGAAGGAGAAGTTGACAACGACACCAGTACTAATTCTGCCAGATGTTCACAAGCCATTCTCAGTGTATTGTGATGCTTCGTACACCGGACTAGGATGTGTGTTGATGCAGGAAGGGAGAGTAGTGGCATACTCGTCCCGACAGTTGAAGATTCATGAGAAGAACTATCCTACTCATGATATGGAGTTAGCAGCCGTGGTTCATGCATTGAAGACCTGGAGACATTATCTTTATGGGCAGAAGTGTGATATCTACACGGACAACAAGAGCCTCAAGTACATATTCACTCAGTCAGAGTTAAACATGAGGCGGTGAAGATGGCTAGAGTTGATCAAAGATTATGAGCTGGAGATTCATTATCACCCAGGCAAAGCAAATGTAGTTGCAGATGCTCTTAGCAGGAAGAGTCAAGTCAATATGTTGGCCGCTCACACGATGCCATATGAGCTAGCGAAGGAATTCGACAGGTTGAGTCTCAGATTTCTGAATAACTCCCAAGGAATGACAATTGAGTTGGAACCCACTCTAGAGCAAGACATCAGGAAGGGTCAGAAGGATGATGAGAAAATCAACAAGATCCGGCAGCTGATCATAGATGGAAAAGGCAAGGATTTCCATGAAGATGCAGAAGGAGTGGTATGGTTCAAGGACAGACTGTGTGTTCCCGATATCAAACCAATCCGGGAACTGATTCTCAAGGAAGCTCATGAGACAGCATACTCTATACATCCTGGTAGTGAGAAGATGTACCAAGACCTGAAGAAAAGATTTTGGTGGTACGGTATGAAAAGGGAGATAGCAGAGTATGTGGCTGTATGTGACAATTGTCAGAGGATTAAAGAAGAACATTTAAGACTTGCAGGTTTGTTGCAACCGTTGTAGATTCCTCAGTGGAAATGGGATGAGATCGGAATGGACTTTATAGTCAGTTTGCCCCGCACTCGTACTGGTTATGACTCTATCTGGGTAGTAGTGGACCATTTGACAAAGGCGGCCCATTTCATACCAGTCAATACCACCTACAACAGTGTGATGTTGGCTGAACTATACATGGCTCAGATTGTGTGCTTGCATGGCGTTCCGAAGAAGATAGTATCAGATAGAGGCACCTAGTTCACCTCTCATTTTTGGTAGCAGTTACATGAAGCTTTGGGCACGCATTTGAAGTTCAGCTCAGCTTATCACCCGCAGACAGATGGTCAAACAGAGAGAACTAATCAGATTTTGGAGGATATGTTGAGGGCTTGTGCCTTACAAGACAAGATAGGTTGGGACAAGAGATTACCATATGCAGAATTCTCTTACAACAACAGCTACCAAGCCGGCCTGAAGATGTCACCGTTTGAAGTGCTTTATGGAAGGAATTGCAGAACTCCACTGCATTGGGACCAACCTGGTGAAAGACAAGTGTTCGGACCAGATATTCTGCTTGAAGCCAAAGAGAACATCAGAATGGTCCGGGAGAATTTGAAGGCAGCACAGTCCAGACAACGAAGCTATGCTGACACCAGAAGAAGAGAACTCAGTTTTGAAGTGGGAGATTATGTCTATTTGAAGGTGTCACCTATCAGAGGAACCAAGAGGTTCGGAGTCAAGGGCAAGCTAGCCCCTCGCTATATCGGCCCGTATCAGATTTAGGCAAGACATGGAGAAGTGGCTTATCAACTCAGCTTACCAGAGAATCTGTTAGCTATGCACGATGTGTTCCATGTGTCTCAGTTGAAGAAATGCTTAAGAGTGCCAGAAGAGCAGTTGCCAGCAGAGGATCTTGAAGTTCAAGAAGATCTGACTTATATTGAGAAGCCAACTCAAATTCTGGAGACAGCAGATTGGGTCACCTGGAGGAACACCATCAGAATGTGCAAAGTCAAATGGGGCCATCACTCAGAAGAAGAAGCAACCTGGGAAAGAGAATATGATTTAAAAGCCAAGTACCCTGAGATCTTTTCTAGCCAGCCCTGAATCTCGAGGGCGAGATTCTTTTAAGGGGGATAGGTCTGTAACACCCTGATTTTGGGGGGTATAAAATTTCTTTCTAATTATCACCCAAAATCATGTGTTACTCTTCTTTTTCTCACTCTAAGTTTTCTCTCTCTCTAGATTCATTCTCCCTTTTTCCTTTTTGATTAGAGATAGCCTAAACTAGTGGAAGTTAATTATTTATTTTTGCCAAAACCTTATGAGTCATGACATGTTGCATCATGCTGAGTTTAAAATATTCTTTGAAGTGTTGCACAAGTTTGAATTTATTTGAATTTGAAACCTAGTTTGAATTTGGATTTGAAAAACCCTATAGAAAAAGAAATGGAAAAGGAATTAGAAAATTCAGAGAAAAAGAAAAGGAGAAAGCAGCCCAAACCAGCCTAGTTGGCCCAGCCAGGCCGCGCGCCCAAACCTAACGGGTGGCTATGACCTCTGGGAAATCTTTGTAAAGGCTACATAGTGAGACCCTACTAGGTCACCTTGGTAATGATCAATGGGGAGGCTAGAATGTAACACCCCAGGTGTTACTCAGGGTGTCCACCCCAGGGTTACCCCCTTTTACCCATTATCACATGAAGACTGATTTGGGCAAAGTATACCAAACTTGGAATTCTAGGTCCTAAGCAAGTGTAATCCACTTTGGATGTCCTGCCCTAGCTTATCATGCACATCTAAGTAGGGATCACCCAAAACCCTAAAGCAAAACCCCCATAGGCAATGGGAACCCTAATTGAAGCCATGATCAAAAGATCATGTAAACCTTATGATCATGGTTTGGGCCAAATATAAAAGTTGTAATACACTTAATAACCTACAATTAATAGTAAGGAAGTACCCCCAAAAAGTTTTCAGAAAAGCCCTAAACAGTTCACCTAAGATTGAGCACAAGGGGAAAATTCAGTTTTTGCCTAAGTACAAAAACTAACCCTTGCACAAAGACTCCACATGTTCACCTTAATCCCCTTTTCAAAACCCTTCGACCCAATTGACAAAATGGCGCCAAATTAACCCTAGAACACCCTGGAAAGAGATGACACCTATTCTAGGGCGCTAGACATGACTTGACACTCCTTTTGTCTCGGTTCGGGCTTGGCTGACACAGCAAACTTCTCCCCTCTCTATCTCCCTACCCCGACCATATCTCGACTTGGAACTCACAGCGAAAAGATAGGATTTGGAGCAGAGAAGCGACCGTACACAGTGACCTTGCCAAGATACGCACGCTATGGCGCTCTAATCGGCCGTTGAACCATGGCAGAAGCAAGCCTCCACGTGTTCGACGCGAGCTGGCATCCGGGGGCGCGCTCAGAGCACGCCCGTGCGCGAACCCCCGCGCACCCGCGGCCGCCCGTGACCACGCCCGCGCCGCGGCTATAAAGCTCGCCTTAGTGCTTGGCTGCCTTCCCCGTTACCCCCTCCGTACTGCGCCGGACTCGCCCGAGCCAGCCATTAACTCCGGCGACCTCCCCGCGACCCGCCAGTGCCGCCCGAGAGCAACCGCCGTGGCCAGCCCCTCTCCCGTCCTCCTCCATTCGATCCAAGCCCTCAGAGAGCTTCCTGGTGAAGCCGTGAGCCTTGCTCAAGCTTGACCCAGGGACCCTCGTCACCGGAGTAGCCCAATCGTGCTCACCGGAGTTCAAGAACCCGCCGGCGCACGTGGACCGGGTAAGCCCCTGCACCGTTTTCCAATTCGTTGCGCGCACGGCCTCTGTGTCACCCCGTGAAGCTCCTCGTGCACTCTAATTGACCTATGCCGCCGTGGTTTGGCCGGAGCAGGAGCCGCCGACGACCCCCGCCGCCTGTGCTCGCGGCCAGGGTAGCTCCGACCACCTCCGACACCGACCCGCACACCGACGTGACTATCGCGACCTCCCGGACGTCACGGACCACCCCGCCGGAGCTCTACTGCCGCCGGTAAGCCCCACCGCCGTAAAATGTACCGCGGGCACTGTTTAGGCCGGTCAGGGAGCGCGGGTTAGATTTTAGTTAAGTCCAGGGGGCTTTGCGCAATGTCAGTGACTCAAGCCAATAGTGAACCAAGGGCTGTTCTGTGAGAAAAGAAAAGGAAAAACCCCAGGGGCCTCGGCGTAAACACGTTTTTCTTTTTCTATTTTTGAATTTCTTTTCTTTTGTTATAACAGATAGCTAAATAAATGCATAACTTGCAGAATAATCATCCAAAAATGTTCAAACCAATTTTGCTAGATTCAGAAATCTATGAGCTATCAGAGAAAAATAATAGAACCCATAGCTTCTGTATTTCTTTCTGAAGTTTAGAATTAAATAAGAAAACCACTCAAAACCCAAAATTAGGAGGAAAAATAGGAATATTGCTTGACCAGGGCTAGAAAAATTTTGGGAAGCTTGTATCTACCTACTAGACCAAGTAAAAATGTTAAACCCTTCTGCCCACTCCATTCAAGTTAATTTTACCCTTTATTCTAAAATATGCTTAAGGATAAGGAAAATAGAAAATGCAACTTAATTAATGAACCAGAGAGTACTTCTATTTTTGTTAGGTTACTTATTCAATAAAGTTCACTGGAAAAATATATCATACCCTGTTTTAGTATAAAATAAGTAAGATCCTTTTTGTTTAAATAAAACAAGTGAAACCTAGAAAAACTCTACAAAAATAACCCCAAGGTGAAAACACCCCCACCCTTGGGATAACTATTGTTTTATTAGAAAGAACCTAAGAAAAATATGAAATCTGCTGTTTGACATTTTTCAAATAATAAGGTAGTAGAAAGTGCCTTTTTGACATTAAACTTAAGAAAATCATAACTAAATAACCACCCCTTAGTTTTCTGTGATTTTTAGCACAGAGGCCTATTATTACCAGAGGATGCCAACAAAAATAACCTTTAGGACAGAACCTACCCCTAACTAGGAGGTGTAGTGTAAAGTGGCCCTTTTTGCCTAACTTTTGTTATTTTTGTTTAAGGCCTAACCTTTATACTCTAAGCCTCAAATTCTTAAAACAAGCTAAAATAGCCAGTGACAACCCACTGTATTTTTTACAGAATTTTTGGAAATTATTAAAACCCTGTTGTAGTTCAACCTACACTAGAAACCCTAAATGGAAATTAAAGAAAGGAAAAGGGATAAGGGAATTTAAGGTCATACTAAAACCTTGGTAAAATGGTCTACTAAATTCTATAAAGACAAATGCAAATTCCACTATGTTATCCTAAAGGAAAAACCTAAGTCTAAAGGGTAATAAGTCTATCTATATGCCACTAGAAGCCCCGCATGACTAAGAACTCTAAGTTACTTCTTGACTTAGTTTCTTTTACAAAATGTTGTTAAATCATGCATAATCATGACATACATGTTCATTGCATTCGATAGACTGTAATCTTGCTGACGGAGAGTACATCCTCGTGCCGGAGCAAGGAGCTGCTCAGGAGGTAGCCCCAGATCCAGCACCCGAGCCTGCACCAGAGGACCTGCCTGCCACTGCTTTGGAAGGCAAGCCCCGGTTTTATGCATAACCTGTTATTTATGCTATTTTGCTTCACCTAATGATTGTAGGATTGATTGTGCACTTACGTGTAGGAATTGTTTGAAACCCTAGTTGCATGATCTCAGGAATCCTTTTTGAAATGAATACTAGTATGACAGGTCGAGTAGTTGCTTTGCTTAAGTAGGATCTCGGTAGAAGACGAGTGATTTTTCTAGCACTCGCGCGAGATCAGGGAATTGATTGTACCCACTTTCACACTGTCATGATTTCTAGTTGGTGGACAACAATCCATGGGGATTGGTTGTTTACGAGATGGAAAATGGAATAAGGATTAACGTGCGGATACCTGTGTCAAGCGTTTGAACGTACTAAACACATACCGAGAAATATGGTAAATCGGTAAGCCTAGTACCTGAGTGAACCTGCCCGCAGACTTTACCCCTCACGCGACCTGAGACGAGGTCTCCCATTCCGGTTATGGTGGGTACAAGTGCGGTCACTGCACGACGGCCAGTCGGGGTCAGTGAGGCATTGTACGCCAAGGCGGTGAGCCCTGATCTGTTGCCAGGGAATCGATGGGGACGGTTGATGTGTGTGGGGACGGAGTGCCCCTGCATGTCGTGTGTTTAGGTTTACCTTGCAAGGATAAAAACTCGATTCGAATCGTCTGCTTCTCGCAGCTAATGAGACTGCTTGATCCATTGTACTGCATTGAGTAATAAGTGGAAGTATGATGAGATGAGATAAGATGTTGATTGTTAATAATGCTTGCTACCATGTATGAGTAGATAGTTCACTTTTAGCCTTAAGAGAGTCACACTTAACTTTGATTAAGTTAAAATCTTGATTTAGAAACTCAGCTAGTGCTTTTGGCAACCAAACCCCCCAGCCAAACAGCTGCATGTCTAGAGGTAGAGGAGTAGACTCCTCACACCGGGTAAGTCTAGCTGAGTATTAGTATACTCAGCCTTGCTTGTGGCATAATTTTTTACAGGTTCTCTGGAGGAGATGGTTGCTGGGATAACTTGGCCGTCCACCTTACCACCGGGTTGGACTGTTGAGTGGGACCCTGCCTCGGCTGAGGAGGAGCATGAGGAGTGATGGGACAGGCTTCCCCATCTCTCTGTTTAATTACCGTTAGTTTTATTCCGCTGCACTTCGAACAGTGATGGTTACTTTTGCAAAACTCCGATGATGATGATGGTGATGTAATAATTTAACATTGTGACATGTATGGTTTTATGCTTTATTGTATTTGCTCTGTGACTCACCTTCGAGTGAGATTGTGGTACTTGATCCTGTCAGTGGCCGTGTCGGACTAGATCCGAGGGATTGACGGGTTATTCCCATTTAAGTGTGGTTTAGCCTCTAAGGCGGGACTTGGGCACTTAAGTTGGAATAATTCGGGCAGTTCCGCCACAGCTGGTATCGGAGCTTGTACCACCACAGAGGAATCAATAAAATGTAAATACCATTAATTTTCCAAATAAAACTTGATAGAAACAAGGTTGGATAGATAGTAGGACGAGCAGGATAGACCTAGGACGTGAAGCCTTAGGGTAATAGCAGGGTAGTTAGGTGGCTAAGTAACTAGGCCCTACAGGCCACTTTTACAGGATGGGAGTTCCTCCCTATTCCTTTTTATCCTGTGGTGAGGTCGTTCAGAACGAGCATGCATGCATTCATAATTAAGCAACTGGATAACTGAGTAAAGGACTTAAAAACAAGATAACCACCAACTAGGTCCCTAGTGCCTTTTTACTTAACTAGAGAAAGGCCGAGTTTTACTTTTCCTCGTTCTTTTTATATTTCTTTTTCTTTTACTTACGCTTAACCGTACACAGATGACTTCCCATGGATCCTCCGATGACGAAAATGCACTGACCCACACTGACGGGCTTGCACGAGAGGGTTTTCCCCGCATTTTGTGGGAAGTACTTTAGGGGGCCGGATACATGACACCCCCTCAGTACACGGTGCAGCAGTTCGAGAAGCACCGAGTGCCCCGCTGTAGGGTGAGGATGACTTTGGAGCCTCATCCCCTGCAGCCAGGCTGGCGCTCCTTGGACTCCGAGTCTTTCGGGTACCGGGCAGAGGATACGATCGAGGCGATCGCTCTGCATGGATTGACTACCTTCTGCGGATTCCATCCCTTGGAGCTGGCTACCCACCCCATTGGCTTGTTCCCCGCTGAGAAGGAGGACGACCCAATGTGGAAGGATCGGGTGGAGCATGCCAAGGACATCTGGGCCATCTACCCAGGTCAGACTGCGCACTTGACAGTACGGTGCATGAATGCTCTGTACCGTCTGCAGGTGATGCGCGGTGAGGCAATGTCCCATCTGATGGCACTACTAGAGGCAACAAAGATCACGCTGGATAACAGAGAGGAGCTCGTGGTTGACTTGTCTCAAGAATTAGTGGAGAAGGACTTGCAGGTGGAGCAGCTATCCACCGATATTCAGGAGTTGGAAGAGCTGGTAGGTACAAGGGAGAACACCATTGAGGTTCTCGAGGATCAGCTCATTAACACTCAGCAGCAGCTTGCTGAGGCTAACGAGCACCTGGACATGCATCACCAGGAGATCCAGGACCAGGAGGACAACGAGGACGTCGACATTGAGGGAGGAGA
The DNA here is from genome assembly GCF_902167145.1 of Zea mays. Lineage (NCBI taxonomy): Eukaryota > Viridiplantae > Streptophyta > Magnoliopsida > Poales > Poaceae > Zea > Zea mays. The sequence continues at coordinate 22,187,879 of NC_050100.1, read as the reverse complement.
TGAGCCTGCCTCCAGTGTGGACACTGCTGGCTCGGGAAGACCACCTTCCCCCGAGTCGAGTGTTGCTTCGTTCGCTCACAGGTGTTCAGGATGAGCTTAGAAGTTGGATAGTCGGACTCCTCGCAGCTAGCTTAGCTTTTGCACCCTTGGGGTACTAGGCTAGATAGAGTTGAGTCATTTTGGAACAAGTTGATGTAACCGTGTTAAACTCTCTTGGGAGCTTGTGTGATGGATGCTTTTATCAGTTTAAATTTGGAAGGAAGAATCTATGCCTCTTAAAATCCCTTTTGTTGAAGTCGGAATCTATCATGCTGTTTTTAACTTTGTCCTCGTGATAAAAATCTTGAATGTTGGAATTGTGGTGTTAAATAAGTATGTGGATTTTTCAGATGGCCGGGAGGCAGCGTCGTGGCCAGAACGAGCGCGTTCCTCCACCGCCACCACCACCTCCCACTCTGCAGGAGCTCATGGCTCAGCAGAATGAGATCCTGAGGCAGCTGGCTCAACGCCAGCCACCACCTCAGCATTATGGTGGTGGGGACCACCAACGTCACCCCGCGGCGGCCACCTATCAGGAATTCCTCAGCACCCAGCCTCCACTGTTCACAAGGGCGGAAGACCCACTTGACGCAGATGTATGGCTGCGAGTGGTGGAATCCAAATTCCCACTACTCCATGGAGTTTGCTCAGAGGTCACCAAAGTCAGGTTCGCCACCCAGCAACTTCGCGGACCTGCAAGGACTTGGTGGGATCATTTTCTTGCTATGCAGCCAGAGGACCGAGAGGTGGAGTGGAGGGAGTTTAAGGCAGCTTTTAGAGGACACCATATACCAGCCGGGATCATGGACAGGAAACTCAATGAGTTCTTGGCACTCACTCAGGGCAACAGGACAGTGTTGCAGTATGCCCAGGCCTTTAATGACTTGTGACAGTACGCGGGATATCATGCAGATACAGATGAGAAGAAGAGGGACAGATTCAGAAGGGGGCTCAGCACTAAGCTCCGGGATCGTCTCAACACCGTCAGGGCCAACAGCTACAATGAGTTGGTCAACATGGCTATCTCCCAAGAGGACTGTATTACAGCTAGACAGGCAGAGAAGAAGAGGAAGACCCCTGTGGCAGGACCCTCGGCTCAGCCACAGCGCTTCAGGATTGTGTCCGACACCCAGGGCAGGGGGCCCCAGCAGCAGCAAGGGCGATGGGTGATCCGACCGCAGCAGCAGCAGCAGGCACCCAACCGCACCCAATTTCCAGCTCAGAGGAGCAATCAGCAGCAGCAGCAGTACCGCCAGGCAAATGACAACAGGTGCTTCACTTGTGGCAACACTGGGCATTATGCCAAGAATTGCCCCAGGAACCAGCAGAGGCAGGGGCAGAATGCTAATCAGAACCAAGGGAAGAGGCAGAAGGTGCAGGTGAGGCAGGGCAGGCTGAACTTCACCACCATGGCTGACATTCCAGAGGGAGCACCCGTCATGACTGGTATCTTTACAGTTTTGAATTATCCTGCTATTGTTCTTTTTGATTCGGGTGCATCGCATAGTTTTATCAGTGCCAAGTTTAGTGCCAAATGCCAGTTGCCCTTTCACCACACCGATGGGGGCATTACAATTTCAACACCAGGAGGCAGGGTTGCCACTTATCAAATCAACAGGCACGTGCCCATAAAGTTTGGTAGTCTAATAATTAAAACCACCCTCCTCATTTTGGGGTTGGATAGTGTGGATATTATATTGGGAACTGACTGGTTGACCAGGCACCAAGCAGTTATTGATATTGCAGCTAGAGCCATTGAGGTGCACTCACCAACTTGTGGTGAAACCACACTATATTTGCCTGACCAGGGTTGTACCCGATCTTGTGCCTTTGTTATGTTAGAATCCCCGGTGGAAAAGATTCCAGTAGTCTGTAACTACCCTGATGTTTTTCCGGAGGAATTGCCAGGAATGCCACCTGACCGAGATATTGAGTTCGCCATCGAATTGCAACCCGGGACTGCTCCTATCTCCAAGAGACCTTATAGGATGCCTCCCGCGGAATTGGCAGAATTGAAGAAACAATTGCAAGAATTGTTGGACAAGGGGTTTATTCGTCCAAGTACTTCACCATGGGGATGTCCAGCTTTATTTGTGAAGAAAAAGGATGAGAGTTTGAGGATGTGTGTTGATTACCGCCCTCTCAATGCGGTGACTATCAAGAACAAATACCCGCTGCCCCTCATTGATGTTCTGTTTGATCAGTTGGTAGGAGCCAAAGTGTTCTCCAAGATAGACCTTCGCTCAGGTTACCATCAGATAAAGATCCGTGCCAGCGATATTCCCAAGACGGCTTTCTCTACCAGATATGGACTGTATGAGTTTTTGGTGATGTCTTTTGGGCTGACCAACGCCCCGGCTTATTTTATGTACTTAATGAACTCAGTATTCATGCCGGAGTTAGACAAGTTCGTGGTCGTATTCATTGATGATATACTGGTTTATTCCAAGAACGAAGCCGAGCACACTAAACACTTGCATACCGTACTTCAGAGACTGCGTGATCATCAGTTGTATGCTAAGCTGAGTAAGTGTGAGTTTTGGCTGAAGGAGATTAAATTCTTGGGTCACACCATTTCTCAGGATGGGATATCAGTTGATCCTGAGAAGGTACAAGAGGTAATGGATTGGAAACCCCCGACTACCGTGAAACAAATTCGGAGTTTTCTAGGATTGGCAGGGTATTATCGACGATTTATTCCGGATTTCTCCAGAATTGCCAAACCAATGACTGAACTGTTGAAGAAGGGAGTCAAATTTGAGTGGAGCCAAAAGTGTGAAGATGCCTTTCATACCTTGAGGCAGCATTTGACAACAGCCCCAGTGCTGGCCCAACCTGACAACACCAAGTCATTTGAAGTTTACTGTGATGCTTCTGGTACTGGTTTGGGATGTGTCTTGATGCAAGAGAACAGAGTGATTGCTTATGCTTCCCGGGCACTCAGGCCCCATGAGCAGAACTACCCTACACATGATCTAGAATTGGCAGCTGTAGTTCATGTTCTTAAGATATGGAGACACTACCTGATGGGAGCTCACTGTAACATCTACACTGATCACAAGAGTCTCAAATACATCTTCACTCAGGCAGATCTGAACATGAGGCAAAGGAGGTGGTTAGAGTTGATCAAGGATTATGATTTAGAAGTGCATTACCACCCAGGTAAGGCCAATGTTGTGGCAGATGCCTTGAGCAGAAAGGCCCAGTGTAATTGTATGAGCATGGATGTGGGAGTGACCACCCTGTGTGATGAGTTGTGCAAACTAAACCTGGAAGTTGTTTCTTCGGGCAACCTAGACTATATCTCGGTAGAACCCACATTGCAAGAACAGATAATCAGGGCACAGGTTGAGGATAAGGGTGTTCAGGTTATCAAGGATATGATCAAGCAAAAGGCAGAAAAATACAAGTGTTTCCGACAGGACAGCAAGGGAATTCTATGGTTTGGAGATCGATTGGTTGTTCCCAAGGACCCTGAGCTCAGAAAGAAGATACTGGATGAAGCTCACCTTTCCAAATTCTCCATGCACCCTGGTAGCAACAAGATGTACCATGATCTCAGATCTCTATATTGGTGGACTAGAATGAAAAGGGAAATTGCCAAGTACATATCCGAATGTGACACCTGCCAGAGAATTAAAGCTAGTCACTTGAAGGCAGCAGGCCCTTTGCAACCCCTTCCCATACCATCTTGGAAATGGGAGGACATTTGCATGTACTTCATAGTGGGATTACCCAACACCTCCAGGCACCATGATTCTATTTGGGTTATCATGGACAGATTGACCAAGACTGCCCATTTCTTGCCAGTGCACACCACCCACAAGACAGAGAAGTACGCAGAAATTTATGTTGATCAGATAATAAGATTGCATGGTATTCCAAAGACCATCATATCTGACTGAGGAGCACTGTTTGTGGCACGCTTTTGGGAAAAGCTGCAAGAATCACTCGGGACCCAAGTAATCCGAAGCTCAGCATATCACCCTCAAACAGATGGCCAAACAGAAAGGGTGAATCAGATTTTGGAAGACATGTTGCGAGCATGTGCACTACATTATGGAAAGGATTGGGACAAGTGTCTGTCCTTGGCAGAGTTTTCTTACAATAACAGCTACCAGTCCAGTTTGAAGATGGCACCTTTTGAGGCATTATATGGGAGAAGGTGTAGGACCCCACTTAATTGGTCTCAAGCAGGAGAGAGGGAAATTTTTGGGCCAGACTTGGTACTTGAGGCAGAGGCAAAGGTCAGGACTATTACCAAGAACTTAGAAGCTGCTCAGGCCAGGCAAAGGAGCTATCATGACAAAAGGCGGAAGCCTCTACAGTTTGAGGTGGGAGATCATGTCTATCTTAAGGTGTCACCCACCAAGGGTGTTCAGAGATTCGGGATCAAGGGCAAGTTAGCTCCTCGCTACATTGGACCCTATGAGATCAAGGCAGGTTGTGGACCCGTGGCCTATCAAGTGGAATTGCCACCTCACATGTCAGCAGTTCATAATGTGTTCCATGTATCTCAGCTGCGGAAATGTGTTCGTCTACCCACTGAAGTGCTACCGGAACCAGACATTGAGATAGAACCAGACTTGTCCTATCAAGAGTACCCCGTCAAGGTATTAGATCAGAAGGAGAGATCAACTCGGGCAAGGTCGGTCAGAATGTATAAGGTACAGTGGAGTCACCATTCGGCAGAAGAAGCTACATGGGAGACTGAGGATTTTCTACGCTCTCGCTTCCCCGACTTTCTGCCCAAAGGAGTCGGTATGTAACCCCAAAACCCCACCCCCCACCTGCCCTTTGAATTCAATTATAAGAAAAACTTAGATGACAAGGATAGTCTAAGTTGTGGATTTAACTTAAGAAGGGCTTCCTTCTGAAGTTGCAAAGAGGATGACATTCGAAGAGCAGTTAATAAGAGAAACTTAAGTGTGAAGAAAAAACAACACCAACACACCTTCAAGCACCCCCAAGGGACTCTACCTAAATCTCGGGGCGAGATTCCTTTAAGGGGGGAGGGCTGTAACACCCCAGGTGTTACTCAGGGTGTCCACCCCAGGGTTACCCCCTTTTACCCATTATCACATGAAGACTGATTTGGGCAAAGTATACCAAACTTGGAATTCTAGGTCCTAAGCAAGTGTAATCCACTTTGGATGTCCTGCCCTAGCTTATCATGCACATCTAAGTAGGGATCACCCAAAACCCTAAAGCAAAACCCCCATAGGCAATGGGAACCCTAATTGAAGCCATGATCAAAAGATCATGTAAACCTTATGATCATGGTTTGGGCCAAATATAAAAGTTGTAATACACTTAATAACCTACAATTAATAGTAAGGAAGTACCCCCAAAAAGTTTTCAGAAAAGCCCTAAACAGTTCACCTAAGATTGAGCACAAGGGGAAAATTCAGTTTTTGCCTAAGTACAAAAACTAACCCTTGCACAAAGACTCCACATGTTCACCTTAATCCCCTTTTCAAAACCCTTCGACCCAATTGACAAAATGGCGCCAAATTAACCCTAGAACACCCTGGAAAGAGATGACACCTATTCTAGGGCGCTAGACATGACTTGACACTCCTTTTGTCTCGGTTCGGGCTTGGCTGACACAGCAAACTTCTCCCCTCTCTATCTCCCTACCCCGACCATATCTCGACTTGGAACTCACAGCGAAAAGATAGGATTTGGAGCAGAGAAGCGACCGTACACAGTGACCTTGCCAAGATACGCACGCTATGGCGCTCTAATCGGCCGTTGAACCATGGCAGAAGCAAGCCTCCACGTGTTCGACGCGAGCTGGCATCCGGGGGCGCGCTCAGAGCACGCCCGTGCGCGAACCCCCGCGCACCCGCGGCCGCCCGTGACCACGCCCGCGCCGCGGCTATAAAGCTCGCCTTAGTGCTTGGCTGCCTTCCCCGTTACCCCCTCCGTACTGCACCGGACTCGCCCGAGCCAGCCATTAACTCCGGCGACCTCCCCGCGACCCGCCAGTGCCGCCCGAGAGCAACCGCCGTGGCCAGCCCCTCTCCCGTCCTCCTCCATTCGATCCAAGCCCTCAGAGAGCTTCCTGGTGAAGCCGTGAGCCTTGCTCAAGCTTGACCCAGGGACCCTCGTCACCGGAGTAGCCCAATCGTGCTCACCGGAGTTCAAGAACCCGCCGGCGCACGTGGACCGGGTAAGCCCCTGCACCGTTTTCCAATTCGTTGCGCGCACGGCCTTTGTGTCACCCCGTGAAGCTCCTCGTGCACTCTAATTGACCTATGCCGCCGTGGTTTGGCCGGAGCAGGAGCCGCCGACGACCCCCGCCGCCTGTGCTCGCGGCCAGGGTAGCTCCGACCACCTCCAACACCGACCCGCACACCGACGTGACTGTCGCGACCTCCCAGACGTCACAGACCACCCCGCCGGAGCTCTACTGCCGCCGGTAAGCCCCACCGCCGTAAAATGTACCGCGGGCACTGTTTAGGCCGGTCAGGGAGCGCGGGTTAGATTTTAGTTAAGTCCAGGGGGCTTTGCGCAATGTCAGTGACTCAAGCCAATAGTGAACCAAGGGCTGTTCTGTGAGAAAAGAAAAGGAAAAACCCCAGGGGCCTCGGCGTAAACACGTTTTTCTTTTTCTATTTTTGAATTTCTTTTCTTTTGTTATAACAGATAGCTAAATAAATGCATAACTTGCAGAATAATCATCCAAAAATGTTCAAACCAATTTTGCTAGATTCAGAAATCTATGAGCTATCAGAGAAAAATAATAGAACCCATAGCTTCTGTATTTCTTTCTGAAGTTTAGAATTAAATAAGAAAACCACTCAAAACCCAAAATTAGGAGGAAAAATAGGAATATTGCTTGACCAGGGCTAGAAAAATTTTGGGAAGCTTGTATCTACCTACTAGACCAAGTAAAAATGTTAAACCCTTCTGCCCACTCCATTCAAGTTAATTTTACCCTTTATTCTAAAATATGCTTAAGGATAAGGAAAATAGAAAATGCAACTTAATTAATGAACCAGAGAGTACTTCTATTTTTGTTAGGTTACTTATTCAATAAAGTTCACTGGAAAAATATATCATACCCTGTTTTAGTATAAAATAAGTAAGATCCCTTTTGTTTAAATAAAACAAGTGAAACCTAGAAAAACTCTACAAAAATAACCCCAAGGTGAAAACACCCCCACCCTTGGGATAACTATTGTTTTATTAGAAAGAACCTAAGAAAAATATGAAATCTGCTGTTTGACATTTTTCAAATAATAAGGTAGTAGAAAGTGCCTTTTTGACATTAAACTTAAGAAAATCATAACTAAATAACCACCCCTTAGTTTTCTGTGATTTTTAGCACAGAGGCCTATTATTACTAGAGGATGCCAACAAAAATAACCTTTAGGACAGAACCTACCCCTAACTAGGAGGTGTAGTGTAAAGTGGCCCTTTTTGCCTAACTTTTGTTATTTTTGTTTAAGGCCTAACCTTTATACTCTAAGCCTCAAATTCTTAAAACAAGCTAAAATAGCCAGTGACAACCCACTGTATTTTTTACAGAATTTTTGGAAATTATTAAAACCCTGTTGTAGTTCAACCTACACTAGAAACCCTAAATGGAAATTAAAGAAAGGAAAAGGGATAAGGGAATTTAAGGTCATACTAAAACCTTGGTAAAATGGTCTACTAAATTCTATAAAGACAAATGCAAATTCCACTATGTTATCCTAAAGGAAAAACCTAAGTCTAAAGGGTAATAAGTCTATCTATATGCCACTAGAAGCCCCGCATGACTAAGAACTCTAAGTTACTTCTTGACTTAGTTTCTTTTACAAAATGTTGTTAAATCATGCATAATCATGACATACATGTTCATTGCATTCGATAGACTGTAATATTGCTGACGAAGAGTACATCCTCGTGCCGGAGCAAGGAGCTGCTCAGGAGGTAGCCCCAGATCCAGCACCCGAGCCTGCACCAGAGGACCTGCCTGCCACTGCTTTGGAAGGCAAGCCCCGGTTTTATGCATAACCTGTTATTTATGCTATTTTGCTTCACCTAATGATTGTAGGATTGATTGTGCACTTACGTGTAGGAATTGTTTGAAACCCTAGTTGCATGATCTCAGGAATCCTTTTTGAAATGAATACTAGTATGACAGGTCGAGTAGTTGCTTTGCTTAAGTAGGATCTCGGTAGAAGACGAGTGATTTTTCTAGCACTCGCGCGAGATCAGGGAATTGATTGTACCCACTTTCACACTGTCATGATTTCTAGTTGGTGGACAACAATCCATGGGGATTGGTTGTTTACGAGATGGAAAATGGAATAAGGATTAACGTGCGGATACCTGTGTCAAGCGTTTGAACGTACTAAACACATACCGAGAAATATGGTAAATCGGTAAGCCTAGTACCTGAGTGAACCTGCCCGCAGACTTTACCCCTCACGCGACCTGAGACGAGGTCTCCCATTCCGGTTATGGTGGGTACAAGTGCGGTCACTGCACGACGGCCAGTCGGGGTCAGTGAGGCATTGTACGCCAAGGCGGTGAGCCCTGATCTGTTGCCAGGGAATCGATGGGGACGGTTGATGTGTGTGGGGACGGAGTGCCCCTGCATGTCGTGTGTTTAGGTTTACCTTGCAAGGATAAAAACTTGATTCGAATCGTCTGCTTCTCGCAGCTAATGAGACTGCTTGATCCATTGTACTGCATTGAGTAATAAGTGGAAGTATGATGAGATGAGATAAGATGTTGATTGTTAATAATGCTTGCTACCATGTATGAGTAGATAGTTCACTTTTAGCCTTAAGAGAGTCACACTTAACTTTGATTAAGTTAAAATCTTGATTTAGAAACTCAGCTAGTGCTTTTGGCAACCAAACCCCCCAGCCAAACAGCTGCATGTCTAGAGGTAGAGGAGTAGACTCCTCACACCGGGTAAGTCTAGCTGAGTATTAGTATACTCAGCCTTGCTTGTGGCATAATTTTTTACAGGTTCTCTGGAGGAGATGGTTGCTGGGATAACTTGGTCGTCCACCTTACCACCGGGTTGGACTGTTGAGTGGGACCCTGCCTCGGCTGAGGAGGAGCATGAGGAGTGATGGGACAGGCTTCCCCATCTCTCTGTTTAATTACCGTTAGTTTTATTCCGCTGCACTTCGAACAGTGATGGTTACTTTTGCAAAACTCCGATGATGATGATGGTGATGTAATAATTTAACATTGTGACATGTATGGTTTTATGCTTTATTGTATTTGCTCTGTGACTCACCTTCGAGTGAGATTGTGGTACTTGATCCTGTCAGTGGCCGTGTCGGACTAGATCCGAGGGATTGACGGGTTATTCCCATTTAAGTGTGGTTTAGCCTCTAAGGCGGGACTTGGGCACTTAAGTTGGAATAATTCGGGCAGTTCCGCCACATAGAAGCCCGGGCAGAATGGGAATCACGACTTGTGGGTAAAGTGTGCAACCTCTGCAGAGTGTTAGAAACTGGTATATGAGCCGTGCTCACGGTTATGAGCAGCCTTGGGATCCTCTTCGATTAGAAGAACAATGGTTACTTTTATGATGATGATTAACAATGGTGATTATAATCCTGATCTCTGGTATTTCCTCTTGGAGGGAGTGCCTCTGGGTAATAACTAGGTTATTACTAAAATTTGGCTCTACTTATAATAATAAAACTTGACCAACTAAAAGCAACTGCTTAACCTTAACTCTACATACCACTAGTCCACCTTAGCCAAACGGGACATTTGCTGAGTACGTTGATGTGTACTCACCCTTGCTTTATAAACCACCCACCCCAGGTTGTCCCCACTGTTCTCAGTGCTCAGGAGGTGAAGTTGGCAACATGGATGACTTCGAGGAGTTCCAGGAATACGACGAGTTCTAGTTTACTTTAGTGGCAAACCCTCAGTTAGCTGCCTGTGTAGGCTTATCTTCTACGTTTCGATACTCCACGCTTTGATTTAATGTTGAACACTATGTTTATGTAATAGAATCTATGGATGTCTCAGACATCTTGATGTAACTAAGTACCTTTCCGCTATTTAATTCAAGCATTGTGTGATGATGTCCAATTATGTAATCGCTATGTACATGAGTTCTGATCCTGGCACGTACATGGTTCGCATTCGGTTTACCTTCCAAAACTGGGTGTGATAGAGGTGATTAGAAAATATTAATCCCGCATTAGGACCTCATTAGTGCAAGTGAGAGCCACATAGAGCACACATCGCATGCATTAGGCTTCTCTTGGTCAAGTGAAAGCCTACGACTTGTTACTCTTGGTGATCGGCATCACCTAGACGGCTTGGTGGCGTTGGGAGTACGGTGATCACCTTGGAGGATTTGTTGGTAACTCGGCTCAAGATTGTAAGCGGTCGTGAGGGATCCACCGCGCTGGAGTGGCAAAGGATCATCTCATAGTGAGCACTTGGTTCTTGCGAGGACCAAGTGGGAGCGATACCCTTGCACGGATGCTCCAACGAGGACTAAGGAAGAGTGCTGACTCTTCGATACCTCGGGAAAAATTGGAGGAGTCTTCTAAACCTTGCTTTACATTCCACATTTAATTCAAGAATTTTACCTTGTTTATTTGTTTAGCAAGTAGTTGAAGCAATGTCTTAGTATTGTTGTATTTCTAGTAGTATTCTCTTATTGCTAGTTGTTGGGTGAAGTTGGACTCTTGCTTAGGGTTTAATTGTTGTTGATTTTTAGAAAATCCCAATTCACCCCCCTCTTGGGCATCGTGATCCTTTCAATTGGTATTAAAGCCTTGTTGCTCTTAGATTAGCTTAACCGCTAGAGTAGCGATGTCCGGCGGGGATGGACCTCCTCCCGTTTTTGATGGTGATGATTTTCCATATTGGAAAATTCGTATGGAAGCTTACTTAGAGGCAATAGACATTGGTGTCTACAAAGCCGCCACACAAGGGTTCCCCGAACCAAGAGATCCCACAAATCTTGTAGGAGAAGAGTTCAATTATGAAAAGTAGAATGTTAAGGCCAAAAACACTCTTTTTAGAGGCCTTTGCAAAGATGTCTTTAATAGAGTTAGAAACTATAGAAATGCTCATGATTTGTGGATGGATATTTGTGCTCTACATGAATGGATTAGAAGTGAGCGTGAGGAGAAATATCACATTGCAATGAGAAAATTAAATTCTTTTGAGATGCTTGCAAATGAAAATGCCAATGATATGTACTCACGTCTTAACATTCTTGTAGAGGAAGTAAATGGCTTGGGGCTCACCCAAATTTCACAACCGGATGTTGTGAGGAAGATTCTCAGTGTCCTTCCAATTGACAAATATGGACACATTGTCATAGTGCTACATCAGATGGATCTTTCAGTTGCTACTCCAACACAAATATCGGGAAAGATTAATGCTCATGAAATGTACATGCACATAAATGACAAGGATGGGTCATCTTCCAAGAGAAAAGACTTGGCTCTCAAAGCAAATCAAGAAAAGAAAGGAAAAGCTAAAGTGCAAATTGAGGAGGAATCCTCAAGTGATGATGATCTTGATGCTAACATTGCTTTGATGGTGAGAAAGACCACCAAAATGTTGAAGAAGCTCAATAGAGAAGGCATCAAGTTTGACTCAAGAAAGAAGAAGTTCTTCTCCAGTAAAAGAAAGCTCATCTCTAAAATGGACTACTACAATTATGGAGAACTTGGTCATCTTGCTCATCAATGCAACAAGCCCAAGAAGAACAAGTTCAAGGGCAAGACAGATGATGACAATGATGATGAGAAAAAGGAAAAGAAATTCTTCAAGAGAAAGGATGTGTCGGTGTTTTGGGTCCGACCGCACACCCGGGGTTGCCCCTCAAGGTGTTTTTAGGAGTAGGACGGTGTCAACGACTGTAGCAAAATGGTTCGTGCCGGTCGCACGAGGGACAATGGACAAGATTTGCAGGTTCGGGCCGCTTAGAAGTGCGTAACACCCTACGTCCTGGTGAGTATATGAGCGTGGTTACAAGAGGGTTCTCTGGATAGAGGGCGCAGAGAGTTTATGTGGGTGGCTAAGTAGAACAGGGTCGATCGTTCTGAAGGGATGCCCCCTAGGCCTTATATACTCGACCGTGGGCAGTACATGTGATATGATAACAACAAGTAGCTAAAAGATAGTGAACCTCTTGAGTTTATCCCTACGCAATCCTCGTCGACTTATCCTCGCATAGCTCCGTTGTATGGGGGCTTCAGCGCGGGAAAGTCGGGTCTCTGTTGCGATTCATTCGTTCGACGTTGTGGGCCGTCTGGGTTTACACTAATCAGTCTCACGTCTTCTTTTCTTTGTTGGTTGTCTTTCCCTAGGCCCACGAAAGAATGACCTTACGAATTATTGGGCCCTTGGGCCTTTCGTGAGGCCTTTTACTTCTTTAGTGGACCCAGGGGATATCTATCCCCCACAAGCCCCCGATCTTTGGGTTGATTTAGAGGTAATCAACTCAAAGATCCAAGGTCCAAAAAATGACTTCCTGCTGTCTTCTCTGGCTCTGATCACTCGTTCGACCAAAGTTTGGTTTTGTGCTTGTGCCTTAGAGGTCGGCATTTTGGATTGTAAGACTCTGGACTTCATTGGGTGCACCGGAGGTGCACCCAATGGGTGTAGCCCCCGACCTTTGAGTAGATTTTAGAAGATAATCTACTCGAAGGTCTTCTTCCAAAGGTTATCTCCATTCGCGCTCCTGCATCTCGGTTGAGGATTGGTCTTTTCAATCTTGCTCTACGCCTTAAAAGTCGGCGCTATATCGGTTTAGAATAATACTCCATGGGGTGCACCGGAGGTGCACCCAATGGGTGTAGCCCCCGACCTTCAAATGGATTTTTTAAGGATAATCCATTCGAAGGTATTCCTTTCGCTTGTGGAAACTGGCATGAAGCTATTTTGCATTATGCTTTGGAGGTCAGCATTATGTCATCAATATTTTGCTGCAAAGGTCAGCGTATATTTTGTCTTTAGCAGCCGAGTTTGCAATCCATCCATATCTTGCTAGGTAGTGCAATTTATTTGCTTCTGCGATTGATTGGACGTTTGACGGACGTTCTCTGTCTAGTCTTCACGTCGCTTCTGTCGGCCATATCTTGTACTTTGCTGGCTATATTTGGCTTTCCTCTGATCCTTACTGATATCTCATTTTTGTCTTGAGGTATTCACTGCATGCCCTGCACGGATGTGACCGTTTTGAAAAATATACTGATAATTCCTGGGCGTCCCCCCCCAATGGGTGTGGGCAAGGGACGGCTTGGTACGCTGAGTGTTTTAGCTGGTTGCCTCTGAGTAGTAATGCGATGGGACGGCTAGCGTAATCATATCCTTTGCGCTGTTGACTGGAGTCCCAATGGGTGTAGTGTTGCATGAAACGGCGTCCGCCGTCTGACGTGTCTTCAGATGGGTGGAAGTGCTTATTGAATGCCTTGCGACTGTTCAGTGACCGCGGTTAGAAGTGAGCGGTTGCCTTTCCCTTCTATAAATAACCCCTTTGCTTCTCTGGTTTCTTCACATCTCTTCGCTGCTCCTTACTGCCTTCTTTTCCTCCCTTCTGTCTGCTTCTGCCATGGGCAAGAACAACAAGCGCAAGCGCGAGCCGACTCCTCCATCGGAGGATTTCGGTGACTCGGAATACTCGGAGGAGGAGTTCTCCTCCGAGTCTGAGGGGTCTCCGGCTCCCGTCTCTCCCCCGGCGTCGTCCGATGACTCGGACGACTCCCAGGGGATAGCCGCGGAGGTCTGGACGTACATCCGGGCCGTCGAGCGCTCCGGGCTCGAGGGCTCGGATGAGTCGGAGTACTCCTCGGATGAGGAGGACTCGGACGGCGGCGATGAGGATGAGGACGACGACGACGACGACGACGACGACGACGGCGACGGTGACGGCAGCGGCAGTGGCAGGGGCGGCGGCGACGGCAGCAGGGGCAGCACCAAGGGCGACAGCAGCAAGGGCAGCACCAAGGGCGGCAGCAGCAGGGGCAGCACCAAGGGCGGCGGCAGCAGGGGCAGGGCCAGTGGCTAGACGCCACTGGTCTTATTAGATGTTAGTATAGTTTAGTATAGTTAGAATAATGTAGTAGTAATTAGTGTAGTTTAGTAGTAGTAGTAATGTAGAGTAGAAGTAGGGAAGTACCAACTCGTGAAGAGTTGGTTTGTAAACTCGTTAACTTCCCTTTAATGAAGAACTGTCGTTGATCCCCCCTTTTCGATGACTTGTCGTTGCTTTTCCTGAATGTTGAACTGATTCTTTTTGATATAGTAGAAACAACGCCGAGCGATGTGAAGGTTGACATCAGCGTTTTAGAAGTAACACCAAGCAATCGAACACAAGACCAACGTTTTAGAGGCAATGCCGAATGATAGAAGGTCAGCATCGACATTTTAGAAGTAATGCCGAGCGACAGAATACGGGGTCGGCGTTTTAGAAACAACGCCGAGTGATTGAAGGTCGGCGTCGGCATTTTTAGAAGTAATGCCGAGCGATTGAACGCGTGGTCGGCGTGTTAGAGGACACGCCGAGTGATTGAAGGTCGGCGTCGGCATTTTAGAAGTAATGCCGAGCGATTGAACACGTGGTCGGCGTTTTAGAGGCAACGCCGAGTGATTGAAGGTCGGCGTCGGCATTTTAGAAGTAACGCCGAGCGATTGAACACGTGGTCGACGTTTTAGAGGCAACGCCGAGTGATTGAAGGTCGGCTTCGGCATTTTAGAGGCAACGCCGAGCGATTGAACACGTGGTCGGCGTTTTAGAGGCAACGCCGAGTGATTGAAGGTCGGCTTCGGCATTTTAGAGGCAACGCCGAGCGATTGAACACGTGGTCGGCGTTTTAGAGGCAACGCCGAGTGATTGAAGGTCGGCGTCGGCATTTTAGAAGTAACGCCGAGCGATTGAACACGTGGTCGGTGTTTTAGAGGCAACGCCGAGTGATTGAAGGTCGGCTTCGGCATTTTAGAGGCAACGCCGAGCGATTGAACACGTGGTCGGCGTTTTAGAGGCAACGCCGAGTGATAGCCAGCTTCACAAGTTACTTTGAGGAAAATAACCGAGTGATGAGGTGGCACGTCGGCTTTCTTGGAAATAACTGTCGGATATCCACGTGGCATGCTGGGATTTCGGAAATGACCGCCGGGTGATGACTGGGCACTTTTTGAAAGGGTATCTGGCTCAAGAATATCCCTTAAGAGTCGCGCTTTTAGCCGCCTTTGCTTTCCGTGCCCTAGTTCTTGCATTTCCGCATCTGAATCTTCTCTGCCACTCGCCTCCTACTCTGTTTCGCCAGTGAGAAGCAAGATGGCGCCCAAGAGAAAAACTGCGAACTCATCTGCTGCAGTGATCCCCGCAATCGACCCCAACAGCCAGTTACCCTTCGCAGGTAACCACATGTCTGTAATTTCTGAAGCTGAGCTTCTCCGCCTTGTCTCCATCGGGGTTCTTCCTCCGCGGGAACTCTGTTCTTGGCGGGTTTGCCACGGGACTACTGTCCCAACCGAAGATACCCACGAGTCAGTAGTTTACACTCCTTTCCTTCTTCGCGGCCTCGGCCTTCCCATATCTCCTTTTTTCCGTGGCCTCCTTGATTTTTATCACATCAACCTGACTCATTTGAACCCTAATTCCATTCTCCAAATCTCTATTTTCGTTCACCTTTGCGAAGCTTATCTCGGCGTGCTGCCGCATTTTGGTTTATGGAAGTATCTGTATCATTGCCGTCCTGGGATGGTCGGGGGGCAACATCAGTTGGTCGGAGGTGCCAGTTTGGAGATGCGCCGTGGGCGGAAGACCGAGTATCTCGAGATACCCCTCAAAGACAGCATTAAAGGTTGGCGTCTGGAGTGGTTTATAATTGATAATTATGGAAATTCTCTCCCTTCCCGTTCAGGAAGACAGCCAGACGTTCGTACTCCGAGTTGGACTGAATCTCCCACGGATCAAGAAGTGGCCGAGGCAGGCGTGTTGCTTACTGAAGTCGGATTACTGAAAGAGAGAGGTCTGACTGCCGAAGCTGTGGTCACAGATTTTGTTTTCAAAAACATTCAGCCGCTGAAAGACAGGGCCTATCCGGCATATCTTTATCGAGGGCTGGCCGACTCAACCCGAGTTACCAATAGGAGAATTCCTTCTGTTGATTTGGTAAGCCGACTCGAGATGATCCTCAGGGGTAAAGTTTCAAACGTTGGTGCTCCAGTGGCATACTCGGCTTGGAACCTACCTTCTCCCAAAGCTTTCACCCTTTTTGTGTCCAATCCGCCCGTGACTGATAGCAATTTGGGTCTTAGAGTGCGACCCTCTGCTGAAGAGGTCCGTTCTTTAGTTGCTTCGTTCGGGGAGATACCTGATGATGAACGACAGATTTATTTTGAAGTGCCCCTGAACCCTAGTGATGCAGACATAAATGACATGCTCGATCTGCTAGCTGAGGATTCATCTGATGCTGCTCCTGATGGTACATTGGCAGTGGTGCCCCTTCCAGAGGTTGATGCGACCTTGGATGTCCCGAAACCTGTCAGTACTCGCCCGAGGCGCCCTAGCCGAACCAGTCAGCCCGAGCCTTCTGCTGATGAGCAGAAGAAGAAGAGAAGACGCCTCCGGCGAGTATCCAGCTTTGACGAGGATGCCAGTACCTTAGCTCCTACTGCTGAAGAAATGACTACAACTGGCCTTGCTGACATTGATCCCAATGGGTGTGCTCCGCCTGCTGCTGACCCCGCTGAGGATGCTGTTCGTGCTGTTACTGTGGAAGATGAGGAGGAAGAAAATGACACTCCATTAACTCGGAAAAACAGTCGGCAGTTCGTTGTTAGCGGTGGAAGTAGTGGAGTCCCTTCTCCTGCTTTGTCTGCCCTTATTGGTCTGCAAGAGCTGTCTATGGCCAATTTTGATCAAGCTCTAGAGGATATGGTCCCAGAAGAGTTGCTATCAGAGCCTGTGGATGTTGATGCAACAGAAACTTGTGCTGTCGTGCCAGATACTGGGCTGAGGTCATCCCGTGCCTCGTCAACCTTAGAGCTTGATCTCGAGGGTCGGGATGCTGACTTGGACCGTCCTGATCCCATGGAAGTAGCTGAAGGCCCGTCAACCTTAGAGGTGGTCACGGCAGAGAGCTTGGATCCCTTGAATAGTGCTGATACGTGCCCAGCCCCCGAGGATGTCGCCGGGGAGGACTCAGCTCGGGTGGGGAGTGTAGGCCACTGCCCAGCCCCCGAGGGTGTTGCCGGGGATGATCCGGCTCAAGTGGGCAGTGCTGAGAGCACCTAGAGGGGGGGGGGGTGAATAGGTGATCCTGTAAAAACTTCAAACTTATAGCCACAAAACTTGATTAGGTGTTAGCACAGTTTATGCCAAGTGGCTAGAGAGGAGTCAAAACACAATAACCACAAGAATCCAATCAAGCACAGAGTGACACAGTGGTTTTATCCCGTGGTTCGGCCAAGACCAACGCTTGCCTACTCCACGTTGTGGCGTCCCAACGGACGAGGGTTGCAATCAACCCCTCTCAAGCGGTCCAAAGACCCACTTGAATACCACGGTGTTTTGTTTTCCTTTCACTATCCCGTTTGCAAGGAATCTCCACAAATTGGAGTCTCTTGCCCTTACAAGTATATGATCACAAATGAAACACAGAGTAAGGGAGGGAAGCAACACACACAAATCCACAGCAAAAGCGCACACACACGGCCAAGAATCGAGCTCACAAGACTATCTCAGAGTTCTCACTTAGAACAGAGCTCGAATCACTTAGAAACACAAACGAATGCGCAGAGACTTAGTGTGGATGATCAAGAATGCTCAAAGGTTGCTTGTGTATCTCCTCCATGCGCCTAGGGGCTCCTTTTATAGCCCCAAGGCAGCTAGGAACCGTTGAGAGCAAATCCGGAAGGCCATCCTTGCCTTCTGTCGTCGGGGGCACCGGACAGTCCGGTGCACACCGGACACTGTCCGGTGCCCGATTTGTTTCCTTAAACGGCGAAGACGACCGTTGCAGACCGTTGGCAGATCTGGCGCTGTTGGCGCACCGGACATGTCCGGTGCACACCGGACAGTCCGGTGCCGTCTTCCGACCGTTGGCTCGGCCACGTGTCCCGCGCGGATTGCGCGGCCGACCGTTGGCCCTGGCCGACCGTTGGCTCACCGGACAGTCCGGTGCACACCGGACAGTCCGGTGAATTTTAGCCGAAGTCGCCGGCCAATTTCCCGAGAGCGGCCAGTTCGAGTCGCGCCAGCCTGGCGCACCGGACACTGTCCGGTGCACACCGGACAGTCCGGTGCTCCAGACCGAGCTGGGTCTTGGCAGCACACAGCCAAGTCCCTTCTCCTTTTCTCTATTCTTCTTCTTTCTGTTTCTAACACTTAGACAAATATATTAGTACTTAAAACCAATGTACTAAGGCTTAGAAACATACCTTTACTTCATGATTTTCACCTTGTTCATCCATGTACATAAATTCCCAATTAAGCACATGTGTTGGCACTCAATCACCAAAATACATAGAAATGGCCCAAGGGCACATTTCCCTTTCAATCTCCCCCTTTTTGGTGATTTATGCCAACACAACATAAAGCAACTAGAACAAGTGCAAAATCACTTTAAATAAAAACTCAAATTGGTTTTATTCAATTTTGGCATATATGGATCATCCTTTGCCACCACTTGGTTTGTTTTTGCAAATCAAACTCAAATCTCTAAGTTAAACACACATGTAGAATCATTCCAAAAGAGATTGATCAAAGATTTCGAAAACTCCCCCTATTTCCCATAATCAATACTTCGAAAACTCCCCCTATTTCCCATAATCAATACTTCTCCCCACAAGAAGCCAATTATTGACAAGAGAGACAACATAAGAATTTTGACAAACCAAAAATTCTATTCTACTATTTTCAAAATCTCTCAAGTGGTAGCTGATCCATTTATCACTTTGGCCTTTATTTTCTCCCCCTTTGGCATCAAGCACCAAAACGGGATCAATCTTGGCCTTTGAACCCCATTGCCTCACCAAAGTCTTCAATAAAGAGCAAATGGTAATAAGATTTCATGAGATGAACTTGGAATTAGTTACCCTCTCATCGGAGTGCAGTGGAAGTCTTTCATGGTCCAAGTCCACCTTTTCCCTTTCAATCCTCCTTCGAGACTAAATTACCAAACTCAAGCACATGGTTAGTCTCAAAGGGTCAAGTTGTAACACATCTCCCCCTAAACATGTGCATCACTTTGCAACGGACTTCTGAGGTCCAGGGAGTGTTTGTACAACTTGAGCACCATAATAAGCAACATAATGCAAAAAGGAACATGATCAAAAGCATAACTACATGTATGCTACAATTCAATCCAGGTTCCGCGAATCTAAGACATTTAGCTCACTACGCAGCCTGCAAAAGGTCTTCTCATCTAGAGGCTTGGTAAAGATATCGGCTAGCTGGTTCTCGGTGCTAACATGAAACACTTCGATATCTCCCTTTTGCTGGTGGTCTCTCAAAAAGTGATGCCGGATGTCTATGTGCTTTGTGCGGCTGTGCTCAACAGGATTCTCCGCCATGCGGATAGCACTCTCATTGTCACATAGGAGTGGGACTTTGCTCAGATTGTAGCCAAAGTCCTTGAGGGTTTGCCTCATCCAAAGTAGTTGCGCGCAACACTGTCCTGCGGCAACATACTCGGCCTCAGCGGTGGATAGGGCAACGGAAGTTTGTTTCTTAGAGTTCCATGACACCAGGGACCTTCCTAAGAATTGGCACGTCCCCGATGTACTCTTCCTATCGACCTTACATCCAGCATAGTCGGAGTCTGAGTATCCAACTAAGTCAAAGGTAGACCCCTTTGGATACCAGAGCCCGAAGCAAGGCGTAGCAACCAAATATCTAAGAATTCGCTTCACCGCCACTAAGTGACACTCCTTAGGATCGGATTGAAATCTAGCACACATGCATACACTAAGCATAATATCCGGTCTACTAGCACATAAGTAAAGCAAAGAACCTATCATTGACCGGTATGCTTTTTGATCAACGGACTTACCTCCTTTGTTGAGGTCGGTGTGTCCGTCGGTCCCCATCGGAGTCTTTGCGGGCTTGGCGTCCTTCATCCCAAACCGCTTTAGCAGATCTTGCGTGTACTTCGTTTGGGAGATGAAGGTGCCGTCCATGAGTTGCTTCACTTGGAACCCAAGGAAGTAGTTCAACTCGCCCATCATCGACATCTCGAATTTCTGCGTCATCACCCTGCTAAACTCTTCACAAGACTTTTGGTTAGTAGAACCAAATATTATGTCATCGACATAAATTTGGCACACAAACAAATCACCATTACAAGTCTTAGTAAAAAGAGTTGGATCGGCTTTCCCAACCTTGAAAGCATTAGCAATTAAGAAATCTCTAAGGCATTCATACCATGCTCTTGGGGCTTGCTTAAGTCCATAGAGCGCCTTAGAGAGCTTACACACATGGTCGGGGTACCGTTCATCCTCGAAGCCAGGGGGTTGCTCCACGTACACCTCCTCCTTGATTGGCCCGTTGAGGAAGGCGCTCTTCACATCCATTTGAAACAACCTGAAAGAATGGTGAGCGGCATATGCTAGCAAGATACGAATTGATTCTAGCCTAGCCACAGGAGCAAAAGTCTCCTCGAAATCCAAACCTGCGACTTGGGCATAACCTTTTGCCACAAGTCGAGCCTTGTTCCTCGTCACCACCCCGTGCTCGTCCTGTTTGTTGCGGAACACCCACTTGGTTCCCACAACATTTTGCTTCGGACGAGGCACCAGTGTCCAAACTTCATTGCGCTTGAAGTTGTTTAACTCCTCTTGCATGGCCAACACCCAGTCCGGATCTAGCAAGGCCTCTTCTACCCTGAAAGGCTCAATAGAAGAGACAAAGGAGTAATGCTCACAAAAATTAACTAATCGAGATCGAGTAGTTACTCCCTTGCTAATGTCACCCAGAATTTGTTCGACGGGATGATCCCTTTGAATCATCGCTCGAACTTGAGTTGGAGGTGCCGGTTGCGCTTCTTCCTCTATCACTTGATCATCTTGTGCTCCCCCTTGATCACACGCCTCCTGTTGATGAACATGTTCATCGTCTTGAGTTGGGGGATTCACCATAGTTGAGGAATAAGGTTGATCTTGCTCTTCTTGTTCCTGTGGTCGCACATCACCAATCGCCATGGTTCGTATAGCGGCTGTCGGAACATCTTCTTCATCTACATCATCAAGATCAACAACTTGCTCTCTTGGAGAGCCATTAGTCTCATCAAATACAACGTCGCTAGAGACTTCAACCAAACCCGATGATTTGTTGAAGACTCTATACGCCTTTGTATTTGAGTCATAACCTAACAAAAACCCTTCTACAGCTTTGGGAGCAAACTTAGAATTTCTACCCTTCTTTACTAGAATGTAGCATTTACTCCCAAATACACGAAAGTACGATACATTGGGTTTGTTACCGGTTAGTAGCTCATATGACGTCTTCTTGAGGAGGCGATGAAGGTAGACCCTGTTGATGGCGTGGCAAGCCGTGTTCACGGCTTCCGTCCAAAAGCACTCGGGGGTCTTGAACTCTCCTAGCATCGTCCTCGCCATGTCGATGAGCGTCCTGTTCTTCCTCTCTACCACACCATTTTGCTGTGGTGTGTAGGGAGCGGAGAACTCGTGCTTGATCCCTTCTTCTTCAAGGAACTCCTCCACTTGAAGGTTCTTGAACTCGGACCCGTTGTCGCTCCTTATCTTTTTCACTTTGAGCTCAAACTCATTTTGAGCCCTCCTGAGGAAGCGCTTGAGGGTCCCTTGGGTTTCAGACTTATCCTGCAAAAAGAACACCCAAGTGAAGCGGGAAAAGTCATCAACAATAACTAGACCATACTTACTTCCCCCTATGCTTAGATAGGCGACGGGTCCGAAGAGATCCACATGCAGCAGCTCCAGGGGTCTTGAAGTGGTCATCACATTCTTGCTGTGATGCGCTCCTCCCACCTGTTTCCCTGCTTGACAAGCTGCACAAGGTCTATCTTTTTCGAAATGAACATTGGTTAGACCTATCACATGTTCTCCCTTTAGAAGCTTGTGGAGGTTCTTCATCCCCACATGTGCTAAGCGGCGATGCCACAGCCAGCCCATGCAAGTCTTAGCCATTAAGCATGCATCTAGACCGGCCTCTTCTTTTGCAAAATCAACTAAATAAAGTTTGCCGTCTAA
Organism: Zea mays; assembly: GCF_902167145.1. Classification (NCBI taxonomy): domain Eukaryota; kingdom Viridiplantae; phylum Streptophyta; class Magnoliopsida; order Poales; family Poaceae; genus Zea; species Zea mays. The sequence continues at coordinate 22,165,664 of NC_050100.1, read as the reverse complement.
TACACCCTTAAAAGCTAGTGAACCATCACTTCTTCTAAAGACAGACACATCTACATTTGTAAATAAACAATTATATCCCATTTGACATAATTGACTGACAGATAGCAAATTATATCCAAGACTCTCCACTAAGAATACATTTGATATAGAATGCTCATTAGAAATTGCAATTTTACCTAGCCCTTTTACCTTGCCTTGATTCCCATCACCGAATATGATTGAATCTTGGGAATCCTTATTCTTGACGTAGGAGGTGAACATCTTCTTCTCCCCCGTCATATGGTTTGTGCATCCGCTATCAATAATCCAGCTTGAACCCCCGGATGCATAAACCTGCAAGGCAAATTTAGGCTTGGGTCTTAGGTACCCAACTCATGTTGGGTCCTACAAGGTTAGTGCAAATATCCTTAGGGACCCAAATGCAAGTCCTGTCTCCCTTGCATTTTGCCCCTAACTTCCTAGCAACTATTTTCCTATCCTTTCTACAAATAGCAAAGGAAGTGTTTAAAGCACAATAAATTATAGAAGGTTCATTCACTACTTTCCTAGGAGCATGAATAACATTCTTTCTAGGCACATGAGCAATATTTCCCCTAGGCATATCCCTATCATGCTTATAAGAAGAACTAGAGGCAAACATGGCATGAGAATCATAAACATGTGAATCAAAATCATTATAAGCATTTCTAGCATTTCTCCTATCATAATACATAAAAGCATGGTTCTTTTTAGCATTACTAGCCATAGGGGCCTTCCCTTTCTCCTTGACGAAGATGGGAGCCTTATGGCTTGTTAAGTTCTTGGCCTCTCTCTTGAAGCCAAGACCATCCTTAATTGAGGGGTGTCTACCAACCGTATAGGCATCCCTTGCAAATTTTATTTTATCAACTTCATTCTTGCTAGTCTTAAGTTGGGCATTAAGACTAGCCACTTCCTTATTTAATTTGGAAATTAAAACTAGATGTTCACTACAGGCATCAACATCGAAATCCTTACACCTAGTGCAAATCTTAACATGTTCTACACAAGAATTAGATTTATTTGCTACTTCTAACTTAGCATTTAAATCATTGTTAACACCTTGTAAAGTAGAAATGGTTTCATGACAAGTAGATAGTTCATAAGAAAGCATTTCATTTCTTTTTACTTCTAAAGCATATGATTTTTGTGCCTCTACAAATTTATCATGTTCATCATACAATAAATCCTCCTGCTTTTCTAAAAGCCTATCCTTTTCATTCAATGCATCAATCAATTCATTGATTTTATCTATCTTAGATCTATCTAAGCCCTTGAACAAGTATGAATAATCTATGTCATTATCACTAGACTCACTATCACTAGAAGAAGCATAAGTGGAGTCTTGAGTACTCACCTTCTTCTCCCTTGCCATAAGACATGTGAGACGCTCGTTGGGGAAGAGAGCCGATTTGTTGAAGGCAGTGGCGGCGAGTCCTTCGTTGTCGGAGTCGGAGGAGGAGCAATCCGAGTCCCACTCCTTTCCTAGATGCGCCTCGCCCTTTGCCTTCTTGTATTGCTTCTTCTTTTCTCTTTTGTTCCCCTTTTCCTGGTCACTTTCATTATCGGGACAGTTAGCGATAAAATGACCAAGCTTACCGCATTTGAAGCATGAGCGCTTCCCCTTGGTCTTGGTCTTGCTTGGCTGCCCCTTGCGACCATTTAGCGCCGTCTTGAATCTCTTGATGATGAGAGCCATCTCTTCATCGTTGAGTCCGGCCGCCTCAATTTGTGCCACCTTGCTAGGTAGCGCCTCCTTGCTTCGTGTTGCCTTGAGAGCGAGAGGTTGCGGCTCGTTGATCGGACCATTCAAGGCATCGTCCACATATCTCGCCTCCTTGATCATCATTCGCCCGCTAACAAATTTCCCAAGAACTTCTTCGGGCGACATCTTGGTGTACCTGGGATTTTCACGTATATTGTTCACCAAGTGAGGATCAAGAACGGTAAATGACCTTAGCATTAGGCGGACGACGTCGTGGTCCGTCCATCGCGTGCTCCCGTAGCTTCTTATCTTGTTGATAAGGGTCTTGAGCCGATTGTATGTTTGCGTTGGCTCCTCGCCCCTTATCATTGCGAACCGTCCAAGCTCGCCCTCCACCAACTCCATCTTGGTGAGTAAGGTGACGTCGTTCCCCTCATGAGAAATCTTGAGGGTGTCCCAGATTTGCTTGGCGTTATCCAAGCCGCTCACCTTATGGTATTCATTCCTGCACAAGGAAGCTAGAAGAACAGTAGTGGCTTGTGCATTCTTATGAATTTGTTCATTAATGAACATGGGACTATCCGAACTATCAAAATGCATTCCACTCTCTACAATCTCCCATATACTAGGATGGAGAGAGAATAGGTGACTACGCATTTTGTGGCTCCAAAATCCGTAGTCCTCTCCATCAAAGTGTGGGGGCTTGCCGAGTGGAATGGAGAGCAAATGAGAATGTGAACTTTGCGGAATACGAGAGTAATCAAAAGAAAAGTTCGAATTAACCGGTTTTCTTCTCTCGTAGTCGTTGTGGTCCTCGTCCTTTTGGGAAGAAGTAGACTCATCGCTGTCGTAGTAGACGATCTCCTTGATGCGCCTGGTCTTCTTCTTCTTCCCTTCCTTCCGTCTTTGGCCCGAGCCGGAGTCGGTAGGCTTATCGTCCTTCGGCTCGTTGACGAAGGATTCCTTCTCTTTGTCGTTGATCACTATACCCTTCCCCTTAGGATCCATCTCTTCGGGCGGTTAGTCCCTTTGTGAAGAGAACGGCTCCGATACCAATTGAGAGCACCTAGAGGGGGGGGGGTGAATAGGTGATCCTGTAAAAACTTCAAACTTATAGCCACAAAACTTGATTAGGTGTTAGCACAGTTTATGCCAAGTGGCTAGAGAGGAGTCAAAACACAATAACCACAAGAATCCAATCAAGCACAGAGTGACACAGTGGTTTTATCCCGTGGTTCGGCCAAGACCAACGCTTGCCTACTCCACGTTGTGGCGTCCCAACGGACGAGGGTTGCAATCAACCCCTCTCAAGCGGTCCAAAGACCCACTTGAATACCACGGTGTTTTGTTTTCCTTTCACTATCCCGTTTGCAAGGAATCTCCACAAATTGGAGTCTCTTGCCCTTACAAGTATATGATCACAAATGAAACACAGAGTAAGGGAGGGAAGCAACACACACAAATCCACAGCAAAAGCGCACACACACGGCCAAGAATCGAGCTCACAAGACTATCTCAGAGTTCTCACTTAGAACAGAGCTCGAATCACTTAGAAACACAAACGAATGCGCAGAGACTTAGTGTGGATGATCAAGAATGCTCAAAGGTTGCTTGTGTATCTCCTCCATGCGCCTAGGGGCTCCTTTTATAGCCCCAAGGCAGCTAGGAACCGTTGAGAGCAAATCCGGAAGGCCATCCTTGCCTTCTGTCGTCGGGGGCACCAGACAGTCCGGTGCACACCGGACACTGTCCGGTGCCCGATTTGTTTCCTTAAACGGCGAAGACGACCGTTGCAGACCGTTGGCAGATCTGGCGCTGTTGGCGCACCGGACATGTCCGGTGCACACCGGACAGTCCGGTGCCGTCTTCCGACCGTTGGCTCGGCCACGTGTCCCGCGCGGATTGCGCGGCCGACCGTTGGTCCTGGCCGACCGTTGGCTCACCGGACAGTCCGGTGCACACCGGACAGTCCGGTGAATTTTAGCCGAAGTCGCCGGCCAATTTCCCGAGAGCGGCCAGTTCGAGTCGCGCCAGCCTGGCGCACCGGACACTGTCCGGTGCACACCGGACAGTCCGGTGCTCCAGACCGAGCTGGGTCTTGGCAGCACACAGCCAAGTCCCTTCTCCTTTTCTCTATTCTTCTTCTTTCTGTTTCTAACACTTAGACAAATATATTAGTACTTAAAACCAATGTACTAAGGCTTAGAAACATACCTTTACTTCATGATTTTCACCTTGTTCATCCATGTACATAAATTCCCAATTAAGCACATGTGTTGGCACTCAATCACCAAAATACATAGAAATGGCCCAAGGGCACATTTCCCTTTCAAGTGCCAACTTTGACCCAGCCCCCGAGGGTGTCCGAGCGAGGTCTCCTTCCTGCACTTCCATGGATGTTCATGCAGGTTCACCTCCACACTCTAGCGGTATGGTGGTGGCCCAAACTCCGGATCAGGGGGTCGCTTTAGAGGGCAGCATCCCCACTGGTCTGGCGTTAGGCTCTGTTGAATGTACTGAGCTCGTTCCTGCTGGTCTGCTGCAAGCTGCTTCGGGTGGTGGTCTGGCACCTGGTCATCAGCTGATTTCTCCTGACTTGGGGATCCCTTCGCTCTTTTCCAACCTCCAGGTGCTGTGCTGTGCTTTAGTTTGATCTTTATGTTGCATGAATTGTTGCCATTATGTTCATCCGCTCTTCTTATCAGGCTTTGGTGGACGGAATGGTCGGCCAGCTGAAGTCGCAGGGTGCTTCCATCCCGGAGGTGGCTTCATCTCTTGAGCGTTGGAATCCGGTGTTGCTTCGGGGTCGTGTATCCGAGTTGGAGGCAACTAATGCTGGTTAGTGTCTTTTCTTCTTTTTCTTTGTTCTTGCTCGTGGATTGTTTTACCTTCTGACCTCATTTCGTTTGAATACCTCTTGATAGGGATGACTCGACGGATTACAGTTTTTGAAGAAAAACATTCCCAAGATCAAGCTGAGATGGCTCGACGGTGCGCTGACTTCGAGGAGAAGTATTCTCAGAGCCAGATTGAATTGAGTCAGGTCTTCGCGGCTTTGGATGATGCCAACGCTCTGAGTTCTTCTCTTCATGCTCAGCTCGACTCTGAGAAGGTAGCTTACGAACCCGTGCTTCGCCTTATCATGCTCTTGGATTCTGAATGAGTTGATTTTTGCTTGTAGGAAGAAAAACGCATCCTTGCTGCTTCTCGCGACAACCTGGACAGATTGTACCGAGATTCCAACAACTCGCTGACCATCTTGGAGAGGAGCCACCGTTTTACGATGGAGGAGCTGGACAATCAGCGCCGTCAGCTGCAAGAATCCTCGGACGAAGTGACCCGCCTTACACAGTTGCTATCAGCAAAGGATGCCACCATCAAGGGACTCCGAGCTTCTAAGAAATCCATTGCTCAGGAGTTAGAAACTGCTCAGCAGGCTGTTAAAGTTGCCGAGGAAGCTGCTGCCACTTTCAAAGCTCAGCGTGATAAAGCCCTGGACAAAGCTATTCGGGCGGGACGAATCTTGATGAGAAGACCCGGCGTGGTTGTCCCTGGAGATATAAGAGCCGATGTGAATGCTGCCCCTGATTCCTCGAATCGCCCTTCTTCGTCAGTCGTTCCTGAGAAAGACATTGGAAAATAAAGAAACAGTTCGCGTGCTCTGAGCGCGCAGTTAGCATGATCAAGTACTTGTTAGGGGTTATCGGCTTGTCATTCAAATGACATCATCACTTTCTTATTGTATCGGAGTTGCGAATTTGTGGTAACGCTGCACGATGATTATGAAGTTTGTTTGTGGGATATGGAAATCATCCCTTGAATTGCATAAGCGCGAGTATGCTATACTGGCTTAAGCCGTCAATGACTTTTAGCCGATAACTCCGTTAGTAGGGTATAGTGGTCACCCTAGGTAAAGTAAGCGTGAGCATGTTGCACCGCCTTAAGTCGTTACCGACTTAAGTCGATTGCTCCGTTTGTAGGGCATAGTGGTCACCCCGAGTTAAGTAAGCGTGAGCATGTTGCACCGCCTTAAGTCGTTGCTGACTTAAGTCGATTGCTCCGTTTGTAGGGCATAGTGGTCACCCCAAGTTAAGTAAGCGTGAGCATGTTGCACCGCCTTAAGTCGTTGCCGACTTAAGTCGATTGCTCCGTTTGTAGGGCATAGTGGTCACCCCGAGTTAAGTAAGCGTGAGCATGTTGCACCGCCTTAAGTCGTTGCTGACTTAAGTCGATTGCTCCGTTTGTAGGGCATAGTGGTCACCCCGAGTTAAGTAAGCGTGAGCATGTTGCACCGCCTTAAGTCGTTGCCGACTTAAGTCGATTGCTCCGTTTGTAGGGCATAGTGGTCACCCCGAGTTAAGTAAGCGTGAGCATGTTGCACCGCCTTAAGTCGTTGCCGACTTAAGTCGATTGCTCCGTTTGCAGGGCATAGTGTTCACCCCGAGTTAAGTAAGAATGCAAGTCAATCGTAAACGAGCCGAGTATCTTTGAAATCTCTCTTTATTGATGACATATTTCCACTTTACAGAATACATTGTCGCCCCAGCAGTTTTGAAATACAGCTAGGGATAAAATTTTCTGAGGTGCTCTATGTTCCAGGAGTTCCCAACTTCTGTGCCATCCATCTGAGTGAGGCGATATGATCCGGGCCGAGTGACTTCTGCTACTATGAAGGGTCCTTCCCATAAGGGTGATAACTTGTGTCGTCCCTCTCCCGTTAGAATTCGGTGGAGGACGAGGTCTCCTACTGAAAAGAACCGTTGCCGCACAGCCTTGTCGTGATAGCGCCTTAGAGTCTGCTGGTACCGTGCTGATTGGATTACCGCATTCAGCCGTTCTTCCTCAAGTACATCAACGTCCTCCAACCTGGTGGCCTCAGCTTCTGCTATGCTTTCGAAGATCAACCTTGGCGCCCCAAACTTGAGATCAGCAGGTAGCACTACCTCCGATCCATAGACCATGAAAAAAGGAGTGTTTCCATGCAGGGCTCGGCTAGGTTGGGTTCTTAGGCTCCAAACAACATAAGGCAATTCTCTTATCCACTTTCCTGCGAATTTTTCATTCTTATCGAAGACCCTTTTCCTGAGTGCCTCCAATATCATTCCGTTGGCTCGCTCAACCTGCCCGTTGGCTCTTGGATGTGCTACAGATGCGTACTTGATCTGAATGCTCTTTTGCTCGCAGAAGTCAAAGAATTCTGAACTGGTGAAGTTGGATCCTAAGTCAGTGATGATACTGTTTGGTATCCCGAATCTGAATATTATGTCTTGTATGAATTCCACGGCCTTAGCAGAGGTTAAAGAAGCAATGGGCTTGAACTCTATCCATTTAGTGAATTTGTCAATCGCCACCAATACATGAGTATATCCCCCTTGAGCTTTCTTGAAAGGTCCAATCATATCCAGTCCCCAGCATGCGAAAGGCCAGGTTACTGGTATGGTCTGTAGTTGCTGTGCTAGCATGTGCTGTTGCTTTGACAAGTATTGGCAAGCTTCGCATCTCTGAACTAACTCGGCTGCATCGTTCTTCGCCGTCGGCCAATAGAATCCTGACCTGAAAACCTTCCCGACTAATGTTCTGGATGCTGCATGTACCCCACACTGTCCTGCATGGACTTCCTCCAGAAGTTGCTGCCCGGTGGACGGGAGAACGCACTTCATGAGGACGCCTGACGCGCCCCTCCTGTATAATACCTTCCCGATGAGTGTATAGTGAGCTGATTGTCTGGCAACACGCTCTGCCGAGTTCTTGTCATCTGGTTCTTCTTCATTCTTTATATACTTAATAATTGGTTGCCTCCAGTCATCAGAGTCTGACTCGGGTTGATCTATGATGTTGCATTCTTCTATTTGATCCGTCGAGACGCTCGGCTGGAGAATTTCTTGCACGAAGACCCCGGGCGGGACCTGAGTCCGACCGGATCCGAGCTTGGACAGTACATCGGCCGCCGTGTTCCGATCTCTTTCTATATGATGAAACTCCAGACCTTCGAATTTATCTTCTAGCTTTCGGACGGCGGCGCAGTATCTTCCCATTGAATCACTTGAACAATCCCATTCCTTGTTTATCTGACTGATGACTACCAGAGAATCTCCATACACCATCAGTCTCTTGACACCCAGTGATATGGCGATGTTTAATCCGTGTATCAAAGCTTCATACTCGGCTGCATTGTTAGAGGCCGGGAATAGCAACTGGAGGGCGTACTTGAGGTGTTCGCCTCCAGGTGCGGTGAAGAGAATCCCTGCTCCTGCTCCCTGCAGCTTCAGCGAGCCATCAAAATACATTCGCCATACTTCTGCAGTTTCTGGATTATCTGGTACTTGCTGTTCTGTCCACTCTGATACGAAATCGACCAGTGCTTGAGTTTTGATGGCAGTGCGAGGTCGGAACTCGATATCATGGGATCCCAACTCGCAAGCCCACTTGGCTATTCGGCCAATGGCTTCCTTGTTGTGAAGAATATCCCCTATTGGAAAACCAGTGACTACTATGACTTTGTGGTCGTCAAAGTAGTGGCGCAGCTTGCGGGCAGTTAGAAGTACTGCATATAATAGCTTCTGAACTTGAGGATACTTTTTCTTCGATGGACCTAGAACCTCACTGATGAAGTAGACAGGATGTTGTACCGGATAGGCATGCCCTTCTTCCACTCGCTCGACTACCAACGCAGTGCTTACCACGTGGGTCGTGCAAGAGATATATAGCAGCAAATCTTCAGCTGGTTGAATCGGCGTAGCTCGCCGGGGCGGCTTTAGTACTGGTGGTGTTGTCAGGAATTTCTTCAGTGCATCTAGAGCTTCTTGTGCTTCTGACGTCCATTGAAACTTATCCACCTTCTTGAGCAGTTTGTAAAATGGCAGACCTTTTTCTCCCAGCCTGGATATGAATCTGCTCAGGGCTGCCATACATCCAGTGAGTCGCTGAACCTTCTTTTGCGACCGAGGGGCTTCCATCTTCATGATAGCTTCAATCTTATCTGGATTAGCTTCAATTCCCCGGTGGCTGACAATAAATCCGAGTAACTTTCCTGCTGGTACCCCGAAGACACATTTCTCAGGATTGAGCTTCCATCTATATCTTCTCAGGCTGTTGAAAACCAGCTGTAAGTCTTCGATGAAGTTTTCCGGATTCTCCGTTTTAATCACCACGTCGTCTACGTAAGCCTCCACACGCTTGCCCCAGTGATCGGCTAAGCATGTTTGAATGGCTCTCTGATAAGTCGCTCCAGCGTTTTTGAGGCCGAACGACATGGAGGTATAACAGAAAGCACCAAACGGGGTGATGAACGCCGTTTTTTCCTCGTCTTCTTTTGCCAAACTAATCTGATGATACCCGGAATAGCAATCTAAGAAAGACAGCATAGAACATCCAGCGGTAGAATCCACCACCTGATCTATCCTCGGGAGCCCGAAGGGATCCTTCGGACAGTGTTTGTTGAGATCAGTATAGTCGACGCACATGCGCCAATCCACTTTATTCTTTTTGAGTACAAGAACAGGGTTGGCTAACCACTCGGGGTGTAATACTTCTCTAATAAATCCGGCCGCGACCAAGCGAGCTAACTCGGCACGAATGGCCTCTCTCTTGTCGGGCGTGAAACGACGCAGCTTTTGCCGGATCGGCCTCGCCTGAGGATAGACTTTCAATTTGTGCTCGGCCAACTCCCTCGGGACTCCCGGCATATCCGCAGGTTGCCATGCGAATACGTCTCGGTTATCTTGCAGGAACTGGACGAGCGCGCTTTCCTATTTGTCATTCAAACTGGAGCTGATGATGGCCGCCTTGCGCTCATCGGCAAACCCCAGGTTGATCCGCTTGGTTTCTTCAGTCGGCCGCATAGAGGTCGCGACCTGAGCTTCGTTTGCCGGCACGGCGAGGTCTTCCTCAGGCTTAGAGTTCGCCGGTGTAGAAGGAACCGTTGACGGCTTGGTGGTGAGGGCTGCTTGGATGGCCACTCGGAAACATTCTGCGGCGCCTTGGAAGTCGGCGCGCACAGTTATGATTCCTTGCGGTCCTGGCATCTTCAGTATCATGTAGGTATAGTGCGGGATGGCCATGAATTTGGCTAGCCCCGGCCTTCCGATGATGGCGTTGTAACCGCAGTCGAAGTTCGCCACCTCGAACCTCAGGAACTCGGTTCTGTAGTTATCCGGAGTCCCGAAGGTGACCGGCATGTAGATGTGGCCCAGCGGGTATTCCCCTTCCGTCGGCACGATGCCGAAGAAAGGAGTGTCTGACTCATGGAGCTCTTTGAGGTGAACTCCCAAGCCTTGGAGCGTACGGGGGAAGGTGACGTTGATGCTGCTCCCCCCGTCCACTAGCACCTTCTTTACCCGGCTCTCTCGGATCACCGGATCGACGAGGAGCGGGTATTTGCCTGGATGGTCAAAGTTGAGCCATTGATCCTCCCGAGTGAAAGTGATTGGGTGCTCCGACCACCAGTACGGGGCGGGAGGGCCGGTGGTCGCCACCAGTATCTGGCGGTCGTTGAGCTTTTGTTGTCTTTTGTTCTCCTGCGACCCATGTCCGCCGAAGATGACGTTGACCTCCCTGTCAACGCGCGAGAAAGCTCCTCCTCCCCCCTCCTCCGGGTGATGGGGCTGTCGTGGTTCACCTGGTCCTCCCCTCGGCGGAGGAGGCGGTAGGGGTTGGAAGGGTCGACCATGTCCGACGGAGTGCTTGAAGTCCCGGCAGTTACGTAGAGTATGGCGCATGTCCTTGTGATACGGGCACTGGGCGTCGAGGATGTCGTCCAGTGTACGCTCGCCTCCACGAGGTCCTCCTCGGGCGCGAGAGGCGGGTGGTCCGGCGGCGTGTACCTCTTCACGAGGCCTCTTCTCCCAGCGTTTGTCGGGTGGCTGGTTCGCGTCGCGTCGTGGTGCTGCCGGTGCGGGCTTTGCTCCTCCGATGAGATCCTGGGCCCGCTCGTCGGCGGTGATATAGAGGTCGGCTTCCCGGAACAGCTCCTCGGAGGTAGTCGGCGCCTTTTGTAGTATGGCTCGGACGAAAGCCGAGTCGTTAGATCCTCTGTAGAAGTCCTCGATCACGGCCGCCTCCGTGACCTCGGGGATGCGGTTTCTCATGGTCTGGAACCTTTTAAGGTACGACCGGAGAGTCTCATCCCCCCGGCGCTTGATGGATTTGAGGTCCCATGGTTGCGCTGGCTTGTCGGAGAGAGACTGGAAGTTGGCGGTGAAACGTCGACTGAAGTCTCCCCAGTCGTCGATGCAGTGTCAGGGCAGATGTCGTAGCCACTGCAGCGCGTCTTGCCCGAGGACGATGGGCAGATACGCAGTCATGACGTCTTCGGATGCCCCGGCAGCCCGAGCAGCGGTGGTGTAGACGGCTAACCAACCCCCTGGATCCTGCTTAGGTTCATATTTGTCGACATTGGATACCTTGAAGTTGGGAGGCCATTGGATGGCCCTAAGGCGCGGAGTAAGGGTGGATACTCCGCACGTGTCCTCCTGTCGTCGGGGATGACGTCTGTCCCGGGGAGGGGAGTGGCGGTGGTGGTTCCTCGACCGTCCCCGGGTGGTACCACCAGTTGAAGCTGTTGCCGACTCAGTTCGGGTGGCCTGGCTTTGAGTCGAGAAGCCATGATCTCGGTCATACTCCTCCCGACGGCGAATTTCGTTCTCGTGCCGCCGTTCGCGTGAAGCATTGATAGAGCTTCGCGCGTCTCGGCGACTGTTGATGGCGTGTCGCAAATCGTTCGGCGGGTGAGCGAGCGGTAGAAGATGGTTGGCTGCCTGAGTGAACAGGCGTCGGTATCCCTCGGCGTCGGGAGTCCGAGGAAGTCCGTCAGCTATCCGAGCTAGAACGCCTCCGACTTCGCTCGGCGTGTTCATAGCTCGGGCGAAGTCGGGGTTCAAGTTGCGCCCGAAGAGCGGATTCTCGCGTCGTTGCCTTGCATCTTGCTTGGCTTGCTCCTGAGTCCGACGGCGATCACGTCGTCGGGAGTTCCTTCGTTCCCTGAAGACGCGTTCTTCCGGAGTTTCTCCTATCTCTGAGACCTCGTCTCGCGAGACAGGCTGCTCCGGATCCCGTTCTCCAGCTGCGTGATGTCGTCGAACGTTCCTGCGTCGGTTCCTTCGTCGGCGGGATTCTCGCTGAGGCGGTTCTTCTCCAGGTGCGGTCGGTTCATCGTCAGAGACGGCGGGCGACTCTGCTCTCCCGATGAAGAGGACGTCGGGGTAGAACGGTACTGCTGTCGCGGCGACTTTCTTTCCGTTCTCCTTTGAGGCCGGAGGAACGGGAAGAATAACCTGCCTCCCCCTGGTCTCCTTCTTTCTCACGACCCGTGTCCATTCTTTCATCGGGGAAGTAGACAGCGGAGTCTTCCGGGTCAGCGAGCTTCTAGCTCCAGCCTCCCCGGAGACGATCTTTTTCCGAAGAGCCGGAGGTAGCGTCTTTCCAGCATCTTCGGAGTTTGTTGGAGGAGACTTCTGTTCCGGCAGATCTGCGAGGCGGTGTAGAATTCCCTCTTCGTCCGCTACGGATGAGATTGTCCCGAAGCAGAATACAGATCCGGGACGCACGGCGATCTTGCTGTGGAAGGTGACGGCCATTGAGCTAGCTTGGATCGTCGACACACCCCCTACCTGGCGCGCCAGCTGTCGGTGTTTTGGGTCCGACCGCACACCCGGGGTTGCCCCTCAAGGTGTTTTTAGGAGTAGGACGGTGTCAACGACTGTAGCAAAATGGTTCGTGCCGGTCGCACGAGGGACAATGGACAAGATTTGCAGGTTCGGGCCGCTTAGAAGTGCGTAACACCCTACGTCCTGGTGAGTATATGAGCGTGGTTACAAGAGGGTTCTCTGGATAGAGGGCGCAGAGAGTTTATGTGGGTGGCTAAGTAGAACAGGGTCGATCGTTCTGAAGGGATGCCCCCTAGGCCTTATATACTCGACCGTGGGCAGTACATGTGATATGATAACAACAAGTAGCTAAAAGATAGTGAACCTCTTGAGTTTATCCCTACGCAATCCTCGCCGACTTATCCTCGCATAGCTCCGTTGTATGGGGGCTTCAGCGCGGGAAAGTCGGGTCTCTGTTGCGATTCATTCGTTCGACGTTGTGGGCCGTCTGGGTTTACACTAATCAGTCTCACGTCTTCTTTTCTTTGTTGGTTGTCTTTCCCTAGGCCCACGAAAGAATGACCTTACGAATTATTGGGCCCTTGGGCCTTTCGTGAGGCCTTTTACTTCTTTAGTGGACCCAGGGGATATCTATCCCCCACAGGATGGGAATCACAAAAAATTCCATAAAAAGAAAAATGGAAAGGCATACATTGTTGGTGACTGGCTCACTGATATTGAGTCCTCAAGCGGGTCTTCTTCAAGTGAAGAAGAAAATGATGAAAAAGTTGCCGCTATTGCTGGGGACTTCTCTTCACCACCACCATCACCCTCATCCACTTCTCACCTATGCCTCATGGCTGTTGGAACTTGCGCTCAGCAGCAAGTAGGCCAACAAGGGGGAACAGTGGTGACAACAGGGTTACGTGCTCGGGGGCAATAGCTCTGTTAATCTAGCCTCTCACGGGCACTGTGCGGGGGTATTTATAGGTATCTGAGTGCCCAACGCCTTGTGTTAAGGACGCATGTGCCCTCAGACACCTAGTTTATCCCCAGAATATTCCCATAAAGCAGGGTTACAAGCTGTAATTACAAGTATGCTTTTACAAGTTAGGCCCGTAATACAGAGGCGGCCACGCGGGGCCCGTTACAATGGGCCAGATCACACGTGGGCCTTAGGACTGAACGAGGCCACGCCGCGGGAAGACGTCGCCGCGGGCCTTCGTCAAAGTGCCGAACCGAGCGAAGGGTGTCCCTGCCCGTTTTGTCTCTGTCAGACCAGCGACTGCGGCGAAGGGCTCGAGCGAAGGGTGGCGTCTTTGCCTTCGCCCCAACATTTGCCCTCCGAGGGACCAGTTCGACAAAGTCACCTGGTGCCGAAGACGTCGCTAGATGGCGGAGACGCTGCCCTCGCTCGAAGTGGTTCCGCGGGGGTTTTTGATGTGACCGTTGATGGACGGCGTACTGTTGGATTGCGGGTTTCCCGAAGCGTCGCGCCCTGTCGGATTGCGGGTTTCCCGAAGAGCCGCGCCCTGCCTATAAAAGGGGGCGGGGGTCGGCGCTGTTTGAACTTTGCCTTCCGCGCTCCGTAAAAACCCTAGCCGCCCGCCGTCTTGCTGCTCCTCTTCCTCCGCTGCTCCTTTTGCTCGCCGGAGTTCTGGCTCGAGTGAAGCAGACTGCCCGCCGCCACCGACGGTACGTAGCAATGCCATCCTCTTCTTCTTCCGCCGACGCCACGCCGCCGGCCGCCGCCTTATCTGAGGAGACGTTGAGTAGCGTGATGGTGGAGGAGTTGCGCGCCGGTGACTCTGTTGGTTTTGGTGTGTCACGGATGACGTCAGCCCGCGTTGAAGATATGCAGCGGTTGGGCTACTTTGGCGGCGGAGTCGCTCGTGCTCCGGGGACGGAGGAAGTCCCCGAGCCGGAGGGCGAGTTGGTTGTTTTCGAGGCGTTCTTCGTCGCCGGTCTCCGCTTGCCTGCGCACCGGTTCGTTGGCGAAGTCCTGCGTAGATTCAATGTTCAAATACATCAGCTGACACCGAACGCCATGGTGGCGCTGGCGAAGTATGTCTGGGCGACGACTTCGTACGGCGGACAGCCGTCAGTTGAAGTTTTTGCGAAGAATTATTGCTTGCATTGGCAGAAAAGGATGGTTGAGGACGGAGTTGCCCAGTTCGGGTCATGCACATTTACGCCGAAGACCGGCAAGACCACAATGCCAGTAGTGGAGTTGGTGCCGTGCGCCCGCAACAAGTGGGGCAATTGGAATGAATTTTGGTTTTACGTTGCTGAGGCTACTGTCGAAGGCCACGAAGGACTCCCTGTTTCTGAGATGTGCTCTCACTATTACTCTGCGTATCCGCCTTTTGAAGTGGCAGAAGAGGATGCAGACGAAGGGGCCCTTCGGTGCGCCGCCGGTCAGAGCAGTGGTCGTGATTTAGTTGAAGAGTTCGTGGCGTACGGGGTCTGGCCCTTGGCGCACGGCTGGGCGCTGGGCGAAGTATGCCCTCGCCAGATGCCTTTTCACGGAGGAAGGGTGGTGCGAAGTCCTGCCTTCGCACTGAATTTGCGAAACCGTGACCCGGCCGCCTTTGTGCGTGATGCGGAGGACTTGGCGGTGCGGCTCGTGGGGCGTTACGTGCCGAGGACGGAAGGCCAGCGCAGCTTTGATATCCGCGGGTCAAATGAACGTTTGAACAGGGTCTTCGAATTAAATCAATTGCCGTACGACGGCTACCCTGGTCAAGACGAGGCGGACCGCCGTGGGAAGAAGCCGGCGGTGGAGACTGGAGGCGACCCTGCGCTGGCGGCCGCCCCCTCCTCAAAAAAGAGAAAATTAGGTACTGCGATGGGAGGACTTGGGGTGTCTGATAGTTTTGCTAGAGAGTTAATGAGGACGTGTGCGGCCCCGGGGGAAAGGATGTCTTCGCCCGAGCTCCGGGAGTCTTCGGCTCGGATGCTGAGGGTTACCGGGGGTTGTTGGCCTAGAAATGTTCCTATCCCCTGTGCGGCTGAGGAGGACTGTTTTACATCTCGTATGGTTCATCGGTGGAGAGTTTTTCCTTACGGGCGAAATATCGGTCATGTTGTGTGGGCAGTGATGGACAAGGATCGCCAAGGGGCGGCGCAAAAACGCCAGGCGACTGTGAGGGTTCACGAAGCTCGGCCGAAAAGGCAGCGGGGAACGGCGAAGGCTGCGGCCTCCGGCAGAGGCAAACCGCCGCTGCCGGCGAAGGTGGGCGCCTCTGCACCTAGCAAGGCGCCGGAGGCTCCAAGCTGACGAAGGTGGTGCCGCCGGCCAGCGGAGTGGCGGAGGCTGCGAAGGCGGCCCGAACGTTGCCGCCGCCGGGCAAACGCGTTGCCGACTTCGGCACCGAGATTAATGTGGAGGATTATCTTGGGGGTAAGTCTATATATATATATATGTATATATATATTTTAAATTTGTTGACGCGTTGCAGGGTCGGACGAGGGCCCGTTTGCTCTAGTTGCGCCTGGCGCGGCGATCGCGACAGCTGCGCTAGCGCCGAAGGCAAGGGGTGAGACCCTTGGCGTCGGAGGCGAGGTGTCGGCCCTCGCGCTGGTCAGGGACGAGGCGTGCGTGGCGACCCGCCGGCTGAAGGGAGTGACGGAGGCGCTGAGTCAGGTCCGCTGAGCTATGCCCTCTCCGCCCCCCTTCCCCTCTTTTTTTTTAAGCAACGGCCTTACGTGTGCTCTGCAGGTGGCTGACTTCACCAGCCGCACTGCGTCAGGGGCCCTTACGGCAGCTTTGTCTGCTGAAGTCGAGAGACTTCGGACGCAACATGCTGACGCTGTCCGTGAGAAGTCGGCCTCCGACAGCAAGTGCCGCAAACTGGCGGACAAGGTGGCCGCCCTGGAGAAGGAGAAGGCTGACCTCCGGCGCCAGCTGGCGGGGGAGAGGAGGGAGGCCAACGAAGCCATCGCCAAAGAGCAGGCTGCGCAGGCGGAGGCCAGGCTGGCGCGGGCGGAAGGCAATATCGCCAAGGAGCTCGCCGGAGAGCTGCAGGGGCGGCTTACTGCCCTGGAGAGCCACGCGGAGGGGGCCGAGGCCGCGATGCGAGCGGAGGCCGAACGGACGCGCACGCAGCTCATGACTGCATATCGCGAGCTGGGTGCGCGGACCGGTGACTTCGAGGTGCCGGAGCGAGAGGCCGGGCTTCGCTGTCTGGAATGGGTGCAGGAGGAACTGCAGGAGCTCCCCACTGTCTTGGAGGGGTTAATGTCGTTCACCTCCCTGGTCACCTGCGAGGCGGCGATGAACGCACTCTCTCACGAAGGGTGCCGGCACTTTGAGGCCCTCGACCAGGCAGATGAGGATTTTGGGCGAGATATCTTTGAGGTCGAAGACCCCGTGGTGAAGTAATCCGCCGGGGCCCTCTATGACCGGATGTGGGGTTCGTACGGTCGTGAGGTGGTCAGGGAGCGGGCCGAGGCTGCGAGGGCTCAGGTAACGTTGTCGTTTGTTCGGCGTTTGCTGGATGTGGTCTGTGCGTATGTTTGCTGAATTTTTGTGTGCTTTGTCTTAGGCGGAGCGCGGCGAGCGGGTGGACGACTTCGGGGCACTGAACAGCGTGTTGCCTAACCCGGAGACGACCCCCGCAGAGGCCGCGACTGGAGTCGCCCTGGGACCGACCCTGGAGACTGCGGAAGACGCACCAGGCGCCCCGGCATCTGCTGCTGCCGGCGAAGACCTGCCCCCAAAGGTGGCCGAAGGCGCGCCTGATGCCCCCGCAGCTGCTGTGCCGAGCGCTGAAGATCCCGCGGCGGTGGTGGCGGAGGCAGCGGCGGAGGCCTCGGCGGAGGCTCCCGCAGCGGCAGGGCCTGCGCAGGTGGCGTAGTGGGTGTTTAGGGTAGGGGAATTTTTGGATGTTGTACTGAGTTTTGGTTGCTGCGCAGGTTCAAGGTTTTGGGCCTGCGCACGCAACCGCTACTACTGAGTTTTTGGCGGCTTCGACCGCGGAAGGTGGAAATGAATATGGTGGGTCTGTATCTGAGTTTTTTGATTTTACTGACTCTGGGAGCTCGGTTGAGTGGACTGAGGAGTCGTCGGAGGAGGACTTGGATTATTTTGCGGCCTTGGACGTGGCTGCGGCGGAGGCTTCGCCACACGCCGCGGACGTGCCAGACGTGCCGGGTCCTAGCACCGGGCACCGACGACGAAGGGCGGTTGCAAAGCGTAGGGTTGGCGCGGAGGAAGGGGCTCGGCTTCGCGTGAGTAGGGTTGGTTGGCAGGAACTGTTGTCTTTGCCGGCCGCCGCTAGCACAGGGGAAGGGGAACTGCGAAGTCTTTTTGCGGGTGAGGAGCTTAAGATAATGTTATTTAATTATAGGGAGATGGGAATTATTCCTAAGGTGGAGCCGATGTAGAGTGTGGTGCCCTCGCTTGTATATGTGTAAAGGGTTGTAAAATGAAGTTGTGTGCCCTCGCGTGCCTGTGCCTGCGAGGGCGCTGTGTACTTTGTGTGGCATGTTTGGCTATGCTGTCGCTTCTGCTTTTGTTGTACTAGTTTGACTGCGCCCTTAGGCGGCTTCTGCGCGGAGTCTTCGCGATAGACATCGGATTTTTTCGCACTTGTTGTGCTAAGTCCGGCTGCACCCTTAGGCGACTTCTGCGCGGATAGTCTTCGTGATAGACATCGGAATTTTTCGCACTTGTTGTGCTAAGTCCGGCTGCACCCTTAGGCGACTTCTGCGCGGATAGTCTTCGCGATAGACATCGGAATTTTTCGCACTTGTTGTGCTAATTCCGGCTGCACCCTTAGGCGACTTCTGCGCGGATAGTCTTCGCGATAGACATCGGAATTTTTCGCACTTGTTGTGCTAAGTCCGGCTGCACCCTTAGGCGACTTCTGCGCTGATAGTCTTCGCGATAGACATCGGAATTTTTCGCACTTGTTGTGCTAAGTCCGGCTGCACCCTTAGGCGACTTCTGCGCGGATTAGTCGCACGCGAGGGTGGCTAGCGCTTAGCCTCGCGGTGACTTCGAATTGGTCGAATGCCGAAGACCGTTGTCGCGGTCTTTTTTCGACACATGTTTTTGCGGGGGATTTTTCTCACATATATTACATGGCTCCGCCTCGTTAAAAACCTCACCCCCCGGGAGGAAAAGAGTGCGGGCCGGTACAAGATTGTTTGCGGTGAATTACAAGGGCGAACTCAGCCCTAAATGGATTAAACAAAAAATTTGCGAAGGTTGTCGATGTTCCAGGAGTGCTCCAGGTCCTCGCCATTTGGCGTTGTGAGCCTGTAAGCGCTGGGGGAAGCTTTTGTTTTGACTATGAAGGGGCCCTCCCACTTGGGCTCCAACTTGCCCTTGGACTCCGTCCGAGCTGTTCGGATGAGTACGAGGTCCCCTGCGCTGAACTCCCTTGGGATGACTGCGCGGTCGCGCCATGCTTTGGTCTGGGCTTGGTATTTGTTTAGGGCCTGCAGGGCGAAGACCCGGTCTCCGTCAATGAGATCTTTTGAGGTTGGCTCGTCCACGTCAGGGACGGCTGACGGAGCTGTACGCGGGGACCCATGCTTTATTTCTTGCGGGGTCATTGCCTCCGATCCGTATAGAAGGCGGAAAGGAGTGAACCCGGTCGCCCTGCACTCAGTTGTGTTTAGCGCCCAGACTGCCTCCGGTAACAAGTCGGTCCATCTGCCTTTTTTTTCATCGAGGAGCATCTTCTTGACAGCTATGAAGATTTTCCCATTGGCACGCTCCACGACCCCGTTGGACTGCGGATGATAGACTGAAGCGAAGGCAAGCTTGGTGCCGATGAAGAAACAAAAATCCTTGAAATCTTGGCTGTCAAACTGCTTGCCGTTGTCAACTGTTAGCTCGGACGGTACTCCGAAGCGGCAAACAATGTTCTGCCAAAAGAATTTTTGGGCAGTCTTTGATGTGATTGTGGAAACAGCCCTCGCTTCAATCCATTTGGTGAAGTATTCGACGGCTACGAAGGCGAACTTAAGGTTCCCCTGAGCGGTGGGCAGGGGCCCGACAATGTCCAGGCCCCAGCGCTGGAGAGGCCATGTATGGGCGATCAGCTTTGTGTATTGCGAGGGGTTGCCTGACCGAGGAGAGAACTTCTGGCAGGCTTCGCAGGACCTTGTGACTCGATTTGCGGCGCAGATCATTGCAGGCCAGTAAAACCCTTGTCGGATCACCTTGGCAGCCAGGGCCCTTGGCCCTGCGTGCGAGCCACACGTGCCACTGTGGACTTCGCATAGGATCTGCATGCCTTCGGTTTCAGTGACGCATTTGAGCATTGGCTGACTGACCCCTTTCTTGTATAACTGGCCCTCAATCAGTGCGAAGTCCCGGCTTTGATGTCTGAGGCGCTTTGCCTCACTGACGTCGGTTGGATGATAGTACCCCTGTAGGAACAGGGTTATTGGTGCCCGCCAGTCTTCGGTCATGATTAGGTTGACTATACGGTGGCCCTCGCTATCATTGGTTATTTGGAGCCCTTCGGGGCTCTGGACGGCCGGCGTGCCGATGGTGTGAAAGAACACGTCGGAGGGCAGGGGGTCGCCCCTGGCGGCGGCCTTGGCTAATGCATCGGCCTCCTCGTTCTTGGCCCTGTCCACATGCTGCAGGGTGAATCCCTTGAACTGTCTTTCGAGACTTCGGATAGCCGCGAGGTATTGCATGAGCGCGGGATCTTTTGCTGCATAGTCTTTCTCGACCTGGCCGACAACTATCTTGGAGTCTGTTTTGATGATACATGTGGTGACTCCGAGGGCCCTTAGCTTGCGGAGGCCGAGGATAACCGCTTCATACTCTGCTATGTTGTTTGTACATTTGTCGGATTCCAGAGCGAAGCTGAGGCGTGCTGCATATCTGTGTTTGACTCCGGCTGGTGAGGTGACGACTGCAGCGACGCCTGCCCCCGCATGACACCATGCACCGTCGCAATGGATAGTCTAGACCTTCTCTGTAGACGGGTCCGGCTGTGTTACTGGCCCAGTCCAGTCGACGACGAAGTCTGCCAGGACTTGCGACTTGATAGCTGTCCTGGGCTCGAAGCTGATGTGGTAGCCGGAGAGTTCGGCTGCCCACTTGGCAATCCTCACTGATGCCTCCGGGTTTCTGAATAGTTCGCCGAGCCCCCTGTCTGAGGTGACTCGGACCTTGAACGCTTCAAAGTAATGGCGCAGCTTGCGCGAGGACATAATAACTGCGTAGGCGATCTTCTCCAGCTCTGTCATGTTGCACTTGGACGGTGTCAGGACTTCGGAGACATAGTAAACAGGGCACTGTCTGGCTGCGCCCTCGACTGTCTGCTCCTGCACCAGTGTCGCGCTGACCGCGTGCGGCGAAGCCGCGACATAGAGCAATAGGGGGAGCGAGGAGTCGGGGCTTGTGAGGATGGCCAGCTCCGACAGGTACTATTTTAGTGAGGCGAAGGCCGCTGCTTGCTCCGGTCCCCAGGCGAAGTCCTTCGCACCGCGGAGTGTTTTGAGGAAGGGGAGACTTCGCTCGACGGACCTGGAGATGAATCTGTTGAGAGCGGCCAATCTGCCTGTCAGGCGCTGGACGTCCCTAGCGGACTGCGGAGGCGACATATCGACGATGGCCTGGATCTTGGTTGGGTTGGCCTCGATGCCGCGGCGGGACACCAGGTAGCCCAATATCTTGCCCTGGCGAACACCGAAGATGCACTTTTCCGGGTTTAGGCGGAGTCGTGCATCTCGCATGTTCGCGAATGTCTCGGCCAGGTCGGCGAGATGGTCCGCCTTATTCTTGCTGGCGACAACGATGTCGTCCACATATGTAAATATATTTCTGCCGACCTGCCCTTCGAGTACTGTTTTGGTGAGTCTGGAGAAGGTGGACCCGACATTCTTGAGACCCTCCAGCGTTCTGACAAAGCAATAAGTGTCGAAGGGTGTTATAAAGCTGGTGCTAGCCTTGTCTTCCTCCTTCATGTATATCTGGTGATAGCCGGAGAAGCAGTCGAGGAGGGACATGACCTCGCATCCGGCCGCGCTATCGACTATTTTGTCGATCCGCGGCAACGGGAAATTGTCCTTTGGGCAGGCCTTATTGAGACTGGTGAAGTCTATGCACATTCGCCATTTCCCGCTTTTTTTCTGCACCATCACAACATTGGAGAGCCACGTGGGGTAAGCCACTGGCTCGATGAATTTAGCCTCCAGGAGGCGGTGCACCTCCGCCTTGGCGGCCTCTGTCTTTTCGTCTGACATTTTGCGAAGCCTCTGCTTTTTGGGTCGCACCGAAGGGTCAATGCCCAAGCTGTGTTCGATTATGGATCGGCTGACTCCGACCAGATCGAGGGCGGACCAGGCGAAGACATCTTTATTCTTGGCCAGGCAGCAGAGAAGTTTCTCTTCTTCAAGTGAGGTGAGATCTTCGCTGATAGTGACTGTCTGCTTAGGCGTGGCCTGATCGAGGGGGACAGTCTTGGTCCCGTCTTGGCACTGCAACTGTGCCTTGTCGTGCTACTTGTCGGTTGGGCTGGCTGGCGCAGGGACCTCGCGCTGGGTCGTGAGACAGTGTACGTTCCTCTGACCAGGCACGAAGTCCCGCTCTATGTTGCGCGCCGTCTGCTGGTTGCCGTAGATTGTGATGGCGCCTAGCGGACCTGGTATCTTCATACATAGGTACAACCCGTGGATGGCGGCTTCGAACTTATTGATGGAGCCCCAGCCCATGATGGCGTTGTATGGATATACCATGTCGACAATGTCGAAGGTTACTTGCTCACTTCGGGCATTGGGTGCTACACCGAAGGAGAGGGGCAACTCTATCTTGCCAACTGGAAAGGTGCCCTTGCCGCCGAAACCATACAAGGGGTTGTCCGAAGGCTTCAGCAAACTGTGGCTTATACCCATGCGGTCGAAGGCGTGCAGGAAGATGATGTCCGCCTGACTGCCGTTGTCGACTAGGACTTTGTGTAAGTCCCAGCCTGCCACACTGCAATTGATGACCATAGCGTCAATGTGGGGGGCGCTGCGCAGATCGACGTCTCGTGCATCGAAGGTTAGCGGTATGTGGGACCACTTCGTCTGCACGACTGGGCCAGTGACCGCGACATGGTTGATGCTGCGGTAGTGGTCCCGCTTCTGCCGCTTGGTGTCGAAGTCAGTGCTGGACCCCCCTGTTATCATGTGAATGACTCCGCGGTATGGCTGATCGGCGAAGTCTTCCTGCTTTGGGGCATGGGGGATGTTTTGGTGTTGCTGGTGTGGTGGTGGGGGCGGAGGAGGTACGATTTGTACTTCCTGATGGTGTTGGTAAGCGTGGTGCGGTGGATGCGGAGCGGGAGCGTGGATATATGGTGGAGGGGGTGGCTGGTAATTATGCGCGACAATTCTGGGATTGTCGGCTGGCTGCGCCCGCGCCATTCTGTCTCTGGTGGCCTTCGTCTCGGGGCAGTCTTTGGTTTGGTGGGCGCAGTCTTCGCCGTGGAAAAGGCAGTAGAACCGGCGCGGCGGCTGCGCTCGCCCTCGGCCCCTGCCACGAGCTCCATTTCCGCGGCCCTGGGGGGGAAATTCCTGGCGACGAGGGGGGTCAGCAGCAGGCTGCTGGTTGGCGATGTTGTGCACTTGCTGTTGACTGCGGCCATCTCGACCGGAGTCTGGTTGCGGAGTCCTCGTCCACGTGCGGCTGGACTGCGGGGCATCTTTGGGCTTCCGCTGTGACTCAACCTTGCGCTGGTGGAGTTCTTCGGATTTGGCATATTTTTCAAAGAGCTGATATAGCTCCTGGAGGTTCTTGGGTGGATCTCTGATACAGTGGCTGTAGAGGACGCCAGCCCGAAGGCCACTGATGGCGTAGTGGATAGCGATCTGATCATCGACGGAGGGCAGTTGTGATTTGAGTGTTAAAAATTTGCGGTAATACTCCCGCAGAGTCTCCTTTTCTAGCTGTTTGCAAAGCGAGAGCTCGGCCAAAGCGTCGGTGTCTGGACGGTACCCTTGGAAGTTGAGAAGGAACTTGTCCCTGAGACTTCTCCACGAATCAATGGACAGCGGAGGCAATCTGGTGAACCAGGTGAGTGCTGGGCCCTCTAGAGCGATGATGAAAGACTTCGCCATTGTGGCGTCGTCCCCTCCGACGGATGCAACAGCGACTTGATAACTCATTATGTACTGTGCCGGGTCGGTGCTGCCGTTGTACTTGGGATATGCCCCTGCTCGGAAGTTAGCTGGCCAAGGTGTCACTTGCAGGTGTGGCGCCAGGGGACTTCGCTCGTCGAGGTAGTTGACCCCTTGGAATGGCGCGCTGTGCTAGAAGGCGTAGTCATGCTGGGGGAAACGCGGGTTCTCCGTCTGCGCCCGGTGTTGCGGGGGTGGGCCATGCTGCAGGCCGAGGTGGCCTTCGCGCGTGTCTTCTGGTTGTGCGCGCTGCTGGAGGGGTGGCTCTTGCTGTGGACCGAGGTGGTCTTCGCGCTGCATCAGCGCGATCTCGCGCTCGATGTCTTGGGCCTTCTGCTCCTCGTCGCGTATCATTTGCCGCACCTTGGCTAGTGCGGACACACGCTGGCGCTTGGCCTCCAGTATCTCTTTCTGCCTCTGGAGATTGCGGTTCTTGAGGCGCAGGGCACGCAGCTGTAGCTGTTCTTCTGTTGAGACACCGAGGACCTCGCCGTCCTCGGTGAGATCCGCGCCCTCCAGTGGGGCGAAGCCTGGGGGCGGCTGCGATTGTCCTTCGAGTCCGCAGGTGCGGAGGGTGTCGTCTTCGCAGGTGCGGGGAATATTGTCGTCGGTGGGCTCTTGGTGGGTGGATTGGGTGAGGGCGAGGGCCTTGCCCTTCCTTGCGGCAAGTAGTGTTGCCTTCGCAGCCTCGTCTGCCTTCGGGTTAGCTCTCTTGGGTGCCATCGCGGGTGGTTTGGTCGTAGCACGAACGGTGGGCGCCAAATGTTGGAACTTGCGCTCAGCAGCAAGTAGGCCAACAAGGGGGAACAGTGGTGACAACAGGGTTACGTGCTCGGGGGCAATAGCTCTGTTAATCTAGCCTCTCACGGGCACTGTGCGGGGGTATTTATAGGTATCTGAGTGCCCAACGCCTTGTGTTAAGGACGCATGTGCCCTCAGACACCTAGTTTATCCCCAGAATATTCCCATAAAGCAGGGTTACAAGCTGTAATTACAAGTATGCTTTTACAAGTTAGGCCCGTAATACAGAGGCGGCCACGCGGGGCCCGTTACAATGGGCCAGATCACACGTGGGCCTTAGGACTGAACGAGGCCGCGCCGCGGGAAGACGTCGCCGCGGGCCTTCGTCAAAGTGCCGAACCGAGCGAAGGGTGTCCCTGCCCGTTTTGTCTCTGTCAGACCAGCGACTGCGGCGAAGGGCTCGAGCGAAGGGTGGCGTCTTTGCCTTCGCCCCAACAATGGCTAAAGGTGAACGGAAGATACAGATTGATAATGATATTATTGATGATAGTGATAGTGATAGTGATGATGAGTTTGCTTCACCTTCCTATGATGAATTAGCTAACTTATTTACGGAATACACTCAAATCATTAGGAAGTCAAAGGCTAAATGTGATAAGTTAAAGGATGAAAATGATTTTTTAACTGCCAAATATGACATAGTTGTAAAAGCTAGTGATGAAATGAAAGAAGAGAATAAAACTATGTCATCCACTGTAAATGAGCTCAAATCCTCCCTAAAAGATGCTAAGGATAAGTGTGACAAATTAAATGAAGCAAATAGGGAGTTAAAAGATAGACTTGTTAAAATTAAGGAAGATTACACAAAAATTAAAATTGACCATGATAATCTTCTTGTTGCAAATGAGCTTTTATCTTGCAATTCCAATGAGGCTATTAACCCTGCTGTTAAGATTGATGTAGCAACCTCACGTGATGATTTGAGCCAAGATGATCAAACTAGTCTTCATGATGAATTGACTGAAAAAGTTGAAGTCTTGACTTTAGACAACTAGAAATTGAAGAGATATTTGACTGATGCAACTACTAGAGGAAAGGTTGCCATCGAAAGCAATGACATTAACAATGAGTTGGCAGTGGACAATGAAAGGCTCAAGAAACTAAAGAATGAAAATGAACATCTTGCCACAAGTGTGCAAAAGTTCAACAAAGGCCAATAACTTCAAAATGAGTTGCTCATGAACACTGTCATGAAAAACAACAAGAGTGGTATTGGATATAATTCTTTTGTGCAAAAGAAAGCAACAAATCAGTACAAGGCAAATCAGACTCATAAGCCTATCAAATGCTTTGAGTGTGGAAAAGGACACTTTGCCCACAACTACAAAGCCAAACCACTAATTCCCTTGCCAAAGCACTCAAGACCATTTGCTTTTAATGCTCATTATGTCCTAAGCAAAGTAGCAAATGGAAAAGTCAAAGTTACATTCCTAGGTTCACCAAGCAAGAGTAGACCTAGACAAATTTGGGTTGCAAAGTCTTTGATTGAGAAAGTCACTGGTCCTATGCAAAATAGGGCCCTCAAAATTGAAGCTTGATTTATTTGTTCGTGTAGGTGAACTACAAGACCGGTGGGAGTCATTGGGTTATTGACAGTGGATGCACTCAACCTATGACTGGCAACCCACAGATGTTCACCTCACTTGATGAGAATGTTGATGAACAAGATAAAAATCACTTTTGGGGATAATTCAAAGGGAGAAGTTCAAGGACTTGGCAAGGTGGCTATCTCAAATGATCTTTCAATATCAAATGTTCTCTTGGTTGCACCATTAAGCTTCAACTTGTTATCAGTGGGTCAACTTTGTGATCTCGGCCTCCAATGCTTATTCACTCCTACAGAGGTTGTTGTGTCAAAGATGGATGATGAGTCAATGGTGTTCAAAGGATTTAGATACAACAATCTCTACTTAGTGGATTTCACCTCTGAAGATGCAAACTGAAGAACTTGCCTCTTTACCAAAGCATCACTTGGATGGCTATGACATAGAAGGCTTGCACATGTTGGAATGAGCACACTCAAGAAAGTACTAAAGAAAGACATGGTTAGAGGGCTAAAGGATGTCATATTTGAAAAGGACAAGCCTTGTAGTGCATGTCAAGCTGGAAAGCAAGTTGCTAACACACATCCTACAAAAGCTTTTATGTCAACATCAAGGCCACTAGATATGCTTCATATGGATCTATTTGGACCAACAACTTATGCTAGTGCTGGTGGCAACCTCTATTGTCTAGTTATTGTTGATGACTTTTCAAGATACACTTGGGTGTTCTTTCTTCATGATAAGTCTGAAGTTGCATCTATATTCAAGAAGTTTGTCAAGAAGGCTCAAAATGAATTTGATTGCAAACTCAAGAAGATTAGAAGTGACAACGGAAAAGAATTTGACAACACCAACATACATGAATATTGTGATGAGATTGGGATCAAGCATGAAGTTTCAGCAAAATACACACCTCAACAGAATGGAGTTGTTGAAAGGAAGAACATGACCTTGATCACTCTTGCAAGAACAATGATTGATGAGTATAACACACCGGAGAGGTTTTGGGCTGAAGCTGTCAACACTGCATGTTATGCATCAAATAGGCTATTTCCTCACCAGATACTTGTGAAGACTCCCTATGAACTGCTAAATGGGAAAAAGTCAGAAGTCTCCTTCTTTCAGGTGTTTGCATGCAAATGCTACATATACAAGAAATGCCATCACCTAGGGAAGTTTCAAAGACGTTGTGATATTGGTTTTCTACTTGGTTATTCATCAAAATCCAAAGCATATCGAGTATTCAATCATGCCACTGGCGTGGTAGAAGAAACACATGATGTGGAGTTTGATGAGACTAATGGTTCCCAAGGAGCACATGAAAATCTTGATGATGTAGGTGATGAGCCACTTAGGGAAGCCATGAAGAACATGCCAATTGGAGCCATCAAACCAAAAGAAGATGATGTGCAAAATATTGACAAGCCTTCTTCATCAAATGTACCACATGAAGATGAAAAAGATGAGAGGCATGCAAATGAAGATACATTTGTCTCTCATGAACAAGCAAGGGTACAAGCTGAAGATGTTGATGCTCCAAGTTCTTCTTCCCAAGTGGTTGACAAGAGAAACTCATCACTACTTCAAGCACACCCACAAGATCAAATCATTGGGAGTCCTTCACAAGGGGTTATCACTCGTTCTCATAAACATGCTTCATTTATTGAACATCACTCTTTTGTTTCTTGTGTTGAACCTACATGTATAGATGAGGCGCTACAGGATCCAGACTAGGTGAATGCCATGCATGAAGAATTAAATAACTTCACCCACAACTAAGTTTGGACCCTGGAGAAGCCTCCACAAGATGCAAGGATCATTGGAACAAAGTGGGTGTTTAGAAACAAACAAGATGATCAAGGTGTGATTGTGCGGAACAAGGCAAGACTTGTTGCAAAGGGCTTATCTCAAGTTGAAGGCTTAGATTTTGGAGAGATCTTTGCACCAGTTGTTCGACTTGAAGCCATCCGTATCCTACTTGCATATGCATCATGCTATGACATAAAGCTTTATCAAATGGATGTAAAAAGTGCATTTTTAAATGGCTTTATAAATGAACTTGAATATGTTGAGCAACCATCCGGTTTTGAAGACCCTAGATGTCCTAATCATCTTTACAGGTTGTCCAAGGTGCTATATGGGCTAAAGCAAGCTCCAAGAGCTTGGTATGAGCGTCTTCGTGACTTCCTCATCGAAAAGGGCTTCAAGATCGGGACCGTCGACACAACATTATTCATAAAGAAACATAACGGTGATATTTTCATTTGTCAAGTTTATGTTGATGACATAATCTTTGGCTCGACAAATGATTATCATTGCAAGGAATTTGGTGAGTTGATGTCGAAGGAGTTCGAGATGTCAATGATTGGTGAGCTAACATACTTCCTCGGCTTTCAAGTCAAGCAAATGAAAGATGGGAACTTCCTCTCACAAGAGAAGTATACCAAAGACTTGTTGAAAAAATTCAACATGGAGAAGTGCAAACCAATCAAGACACCCATGCCTACCAATGGACATCTCGACCTAGATGAGGGAGGTAACCCGGTTGATCAAACTCTCTACCATTCCATGATTGGTAGTTTATTGTATCTTACCGCATCTAGGCCTGATATCATGTTTAGTGTCTGTATGTGTGCTCGATTTCAAGCAAATCCTAAGAAAGCTCATCTTCGCGCTGTTAAAAGAATTCTTAGGTATCTCAAGCACACCCCAAGCGTTGGCCTTTGGTATCCCAAAGGAGCTACTTTTGATTTAATTGGCTATTCTGATTTGGATTATGCTGGCTGCAAAATTGATAGAAAAAGTACAACCGGGGGATGCCATTTTCTTAGGAGATCACTAGTTTCATGGACTTCTAAGAAGCAAAATAGTGTTGCCTTGTCAACCGCCGAAGCGGAATACATTGCCGCGGGTGCTTGTTGCACACAAATTCTTTATATGAAACAAACTCTTCTAGACTATGGTGTAGTTCTAGAAAAGGTACCTTTGTTGTGTGACAATGAGAGTGCTGTTAAAATTGCAAATAATCCTGTACAACACTCTCGCACCAAGCACATTGATATTCGTCATCACTTCCTTAGAGATCATGTTGCTAAAGGAGTTATTATTTTAGAAGGAGTGAGATCAGAAGATCAATTAGCGGACATTTTCACAAAGCCACTAGATAAAACCCACTTTTGTATGTTGAGGAATGAGTTAAACATTCTTGATCTCAGAAATTTCACTTAATCTCAAAATGGTGTTGTCAAGCCTGCATTGCATATTTAAATTTCTTGTATTGCATTTAGGGCTTGTCTAACCTAGTTAAGATAACCGCCAACAAAGCAAGTGAAAAAGCTTAACTCGGGCTCAAACTTGACAAGTCTTAGCATTTAAGCTTCTTAGTACTTAAAATTTCATTTACTATGCAATTGTTGGTCCTTGAGATATGCATTTGGTACTGCACTTAGGGGGAGTATTCAAAACTCAAGTCATTCATGAAACCCCTAGTGCAAAACCGTAATGCAAATATCATCATTTGACTATTTTCTCTACAAAATATCTAGCCTATGGCAAAATATTTTGAAAAATATGAGAGAATATGTGAGGGTACCAATACCTGTCCCAACATGTGTTCTTTTGTAAGCTTGTAAGTTGGGATTTGGTTTGGTTCAAAATTTCCTAGAAAATTTCAAAATCCCCTCTGTCTGGGCTCACCGGATAGTCCGGTGTGCACCGGACACTGCACTGTGCACTGTCCGGTGCACCGGCTGGGCGCGCGCAGAACCCCTTCTATGCTGCCCTGTCCGGTGGTTCACCGGACAACTACTGTGCGCTGTCCGGTGTGCACCGAACAAGCACTATAGACTGTCCAGTGTGCCCATAACTGGTTTCTAAAAAATCTTTCCTCGCCCGAGCAGTGCCCAGGCCACCCATTTCCATTCTCTCTCGGGTGCCCTCTGTCTCTGGCGAACTCCCACTCAGCGACGACGATCTCCAGCCTGAGATCTCCGGCGAACTCCTCCAGCTCAAGCTCGGACTTCTCTTCATCTGGTGAGCAGCACTTTGTTTCACTTCCTCCCCTCCCTCTGTTCTCTCTGTTGTCCCTGCTCAGTAAGGAACATCCACACCACCCCTTTGTAGAAATCCCTAAATTCAATCAAAGATCCCTGAGATCCTGTGAACCCTTGTGTGCTTGTGTGTCCCTGGTGTTTTCCTATAGGTTTTCATCTCCTTATGGAGGATTTGACCTATCCAAATAGCCATTTCATTCAAAACCTAAACCCCCGCACGCCACTTGCTCGGTGAAATACCCAAACCAGCTAAATTTGCTCAAATCGACTCCAGATTTTTTCCAGCACCTTCATGACACCTCAAGTAACATATTCACCAAATTTCACGTCAATCCGATATCCCAGACACCAATTTACCACTATTTTTCATTTATTACGATTGATTCTGAGCGGAGTGCCAAAAATTCACTTTCTTCGCCAAATTTCAAACCAAGCGCACACTTCACCCATATGTACTCATATATACCTACTCGTGAAGTATCAGATCAATTCCAAGTCCTTTCATGCCTCATTTCGAATTTCAAACTTCCTATGGCACAATTCCTCGTTCAAACGTCATTCTCGCGTCATTTGACCTCTGTTTCTCCAAATTACTCCGTTTATGTGTCATAACTCTCTGTGCATGTATTTATTCATATTTCATATACTTATGACTATGTGACTAATACGTGCTCACCTCTTCTGTCATTTCAGTGATCTCTCCTGCCTGCATGCTCGTCTCCTGTCCTGCCTGGATTCTCTCTTTCTCGTGAGGTTTCCAGGTAGCCATCCTTTCATTCCTAATCTTATCAGCTGCTATCTACTCGTGCTTAATTTTTCACTCACTCATGCAGCACTCAGGTCAGGATGGTGCGGACGAAGAATGTCTCAGCGCCAGAGGGAGGAGACAACGAGGACCCTCCTCGCCCCTTCAGGCAGGTCAAGGGGAAGACAATGTACCTTGAGCAGCAAGAAGGCCAGAAGAAGCGGTGTATGGACAGAGCTGCCCGTGCAGCACTTGTAGCGGCACCAGCAGCAGAGCAGGTAGAGCGGGGAGGACAGTTGCAGATTTCCTCCGACCAGATTGCTTACAGAGTTCGTCGCCTCGCATCTTAGCCTCGCTCCTCTGCTCCCTCCGCCACAACTTCTACTCCACCTCTCACTTCACCAGCTCCCGTCGCTCCAGAGCCATCCACAACTTCTGCCATACCCACCCCCTCCACCACTCCAGCTTCCACTGTTCCCCCTCTCGCTCCCATTTTCGCTTCGCCCATTCCTCCACCTTGCTTTAGGGAGCGTGACGAGACTGAGGTGCGACCCCTAGCTGCTGATCCTCGACTGCTTGATCTTCAGCGTGCCACTGCAGCCGGGTACGTCGGTTCAGACACGTATCCGTGGAGTCCTGGTTTCCTGCTCAGAGGGACCCTGCAGCGGCAACTCTCTTCAGTACCAGGACTCAGAAGTCCTTCTTTCGGGCACTTTTGTCAGCGCAGATTGCCCTGCGAGCGCACCGGCTATTGGATCTACCTGCTTTTCTGCTCGCAGCAGGTGCTGATTCAGAGGTGCATCTCTCCTATCTGCCAGGACTACTTTCTCTACTGACCGCGAGTGGCAGATATATTGAGGAGTGGGTCAGAGTGTTTTATGCTACAGTGTGGATTGTCATAGATCATCAGTGGATGATGTTCCGCTTCGAGAGAGAGGATGTCACTCTGCATGCTAGCCAGATATGCCGGCTCTTTGGATTTCCAGAGTCATCGATTCGGCTCCATAGTCTATGCTATGGTACCTTAGACCCTCCTCGTCGCCCTCACGGTAGAGTTGCACCGGCCACAGCTCACGCCGCGGCCCTGTTCAGACCTCCTTTCACAGATGGGTCGCGAAGCTCTCCAGCTGACTTCACCACTGCGGCGAAGTACTTATATGAGCTGATGAGACGAACACTGCTACCCAGGATGGGATATAGAGAGACCACTACACATATTCAGCTATGGCTTCTTGGTGCCTTGATCTCACATTCTAAGTTTGACGTGGTCGACTTTCTTATCTGTGAGATCGAGGACACAATTTTGGATGGTCTTCATGCTCACCGTCAGCTACCGTATGCGCATTACCTCTGTCACATCTTCGCGCAGCTGATTAGGCTGCCTCAGTTCCAGGGCACCCTCGAGGCCTCTCGCCTCTAGTTTGGTTCATATCGTCCAACCCCTGAGGACCCAGTCCCAGTGCCAGATATTCAGGCTGAGGATGAGGCGTTCCGACAGTTCGAGACCTAGGGTACAGCTTCTGACACCTCTTCAGGTGATGATGATGACCTTGGGATCCCGCCACTGCTTCCTGTGCCACCTCGCTCACATGATCATGAGGTGGGGAGTTCCAGTGCTGCCCCTGCTGCCCCTCCTGCTATTGATCCTGCTCTGGCTGCGATACTTCAGTCTCTTACAGAGCAGCAGGCTCATTTGGCAGCCGAGCAGGTTCGACAGACAGCCATCCAGCAGCAGATGTTCAAACGGATGCTATCTATGTTTGAGACGACTTAGGACCGTCAGGACACTCTGCAGCAATAGTTCTTAGCAGACAGGGACGAGCACCGGGCTTTTATGACTCATATCATTTAGTATACTGGTGTTCAGCTCCCACCAATTTAGTCTGCCCCTCCTCTAGCTCTTCAGGCAGCTGTTGTGCCAGCTATTCAAGCAGGACCCCCGCTTCCTCCTTTTGGTCCTTCTCCCTCTTCGCTCTGGTCGGTCACTCTGGACTTCTCGTCACCGGTCGTCGGGACCGTCAGTGCTCAGCCGCCAGTGCCGCCAGCGCCTACTGTTACCACTGTTGTTGTGGCGGTGTCTGTGACTGCACCAGCTCCGGCGGATCCTGCATCGCAGCCTCTGTTGGAGTCAGTACCAGCTCCAGCTTCTACTGCAAATCCTGGATCCGAGACTGACTCCGATCCTCAGCTTGTGTTTGTATTTCTGCCTCGACCGTGACTGGATGCGCCCTCACCTCCTCCTTCCTCCTCTGGTGTGTAGGTTCGGGCAACCCTTTTGGTGTTTGACGCTAAAGGGGGAGATATATGAGAGTTGTGAGAGCTAGGGGGAGTTAGGGAGTTAGTTGAGAGTGCCTTTTGTATTATGATGTAATATATTTGCTTGATACTCTCTGTACTAGCTCCACTTTTGTATGACGCTTAACTCAAAAACTCTATGATATGCTCTCGATGTTTATTTTGATTGTGTGTGTATTGTGTTTTCACCTAAGATGTTATCACCAGTCATTCAGTTCTTGTTCATCGATTTCATTTTATTCTTATATGAACAAGAAACTTACGTCGTGTATGCGCCTATACTTATTATTCTTTTACACGTCTCTTTCTGTCAAAATTACCGAGTATATCTAACCATCTTCTCTATTGACAGAAAAACAAACAAACTACTCTCACACTCTTGTAGGGTTGTCATCAATCACCAAAAAGGGGGAGATTGAAAGCATCTAGGCCCCTGGTTGGTTTTAGTGATTAATGACAACGTAATATTATATGTGACTAACGTGTGTTTTGCGAGACAATGGTAAGTTAGGTCGCATTACAGGAAGTTGTACTACAACGGTGAAAACAATCCCCGTGATGAGAACTTGAAGCGACGGCTGAAACGACGAATCAAAAGATGAAGGTCTTCGTATTCCGAGTGTTGAATGAGTTGCAGACACTCGGTATAGAGTTAGGTCTTCTATTTTATTTTAGCCGTACTATAAAGAGGGGTTGTCAATGAGTAGTTTGGCCAAGAGAGTTCTAGTGTAGTGTTGGTGCATATTCACACTCACATCTAGTGCTAGGTGTCACTCTATAACTGTAACACCCTGAATTTGAGGGTATAAAATTTCTTTCTAATAATCACCCAAATTCATGTGTTACTCTTCTCTCTCTCACCCTAGGTTCTATCTCTCTCTAGATCCTCTCTTCCTTTTTCCCTTTTAAGTAGAATTAGCTTAAGTTAGGGGAGGTTGATTATTTATTTTTGTCAAAACACTATGGGTCATGACATGTTACATCATACCGAGTTTAAATATTCTTTGTTGAATTAATTTGAATTTTAAATTTGAATTGAATTTGGATTGAAAACCCTAGAGGAAAAGAAATAGAAAAGCAATTAGAAAATTCAGGGAAAAAGAAAAGGGCAAAGCAGCCCAGTCGGCCCACTAAGCCCAACCGCGCCCGCGCCCGCGCGCCTCCGGTCTCTGATAGGCGGACCCCGCTTGTCGGCGCCGACCCGCGCCTCTCTTCCCTTTCTCCCTCTCGTTGTTCGGTGGGGTCGCCTTGTTGGTGCTTCGGCCTGTCGTGCGCTCACATCTCGCACCATGGATACCCGGGCCGCTGACGCATGGGACCTGCTGGTCAGCCCTCACGTCCGATCCCGCGCGCCCGCTTCTAATCTTGGGCGTCCGTTTCCGATCGGATGGCCGAGAAGCCAGAGTACCCTTTCGTGGTGGTCGATTTGCTTAAGACCCCCTCGGTTTTCTACGAATAGAACCCGTCGTCCTTAGACTTTACGCGTATGTCCCTGAGTTATTACAAACAGACCCTACCCTTTTAAATAATTACATATTAGGGTTTAATTTTGTACTTCAAACTTCCAAACTTGTTTATTTCATATCTTTTACATATGAACTCCAAATTTAGTGATTCAAATTGCAAAATGTTTATAGGATTATTCTCTGTTTAGATAATTAGTTCCATTTACATTCTGTACATTCTAATTTTATGGTTAACTATGAACAGTATATGTATAGTTTTGTTTATTTAATAAAATAAAAAGGAAAACCCTAGAGATTAAAACATGTTTAATCTTGTGAGATTAATAATATGTATTATATGAATTCATCTCTGGTCTAACTTTTAGGTCACAATAAAATAAATTGAACTATGTTATGTATTTGTGGGCAATACTTAAAGAAATAATAATCTATTTCTAAAGAAAGTTAGTTCATGTTATAGTTCATGTTATACTTTGATCTCATTATTCCTTATTTAGTATTGTGTCTTTTAAGATGTATCCCTATGTTTGTACATGTTTGGTATGCTGTTCATTTGTACTTTCCAAATGTATTGAATGCATGCCCGCTTTATTTAGACAACGAGCAGTACGAGGTTCCTGAGTGTGTTGTTGGAGACCTCCCTGAGCAACAACCCGGTGAAGGCAAGTGTCCTCTGACATATTATGTCCTACATACTTTTTGATTCACTGTCCCGCATTACATTACTTAACCTAAGGATTGACTAGTCTGTATTTACCTTATCCTTGTTTACCTTTTGGGTTATCATGGTTAGCATTTTGCTATTGCCTTAACTTAATCAATGAACATGATGTGATTACTTATGATACGATGATGTTATCCCAATGATGATATTGTGATACTCTAGGGGCTCAGGCCTTTTTCCTGGGTACCTCTCTGTAAGGACCTATTCGTGGAGTGACCATCCGGGATAACAGTGCAGCCATGAGGGTGGAATGAGACACCCTTAGCTGATTAATTAGATGAACCTAGGGGTATAGTTGGCTTTGCCAGAGGGCCGTTAATGGGGGCCGGGGCATAGTGCTCGCTCTGCCAAGGGGGGGTGCAGAGGTTCATTCGATTTGGTTTTGTTAGTCACCCACCTTAGGGAGGTGTACTGCGTTTATACGACTGGCGAAACCTAACGAGCAGCTATGCACCAGGGGAGTCTTTGTAAAGGCTACGTAGTGTATTCCTGGCCATTCACCTCGGTAGTGAAGATCGGGTCTATGCAACCCAGGCTGGAAAGGGATCACGACTCGTGGGTAAAGTGTGCAACCTATGCAGAGTGTTAGAAACTGCTATATCAGTCGAGATCATGGTTAAGAGCAGCCTTGGGATCCTCTTTGATTAGAAGAACTTTGATTACTTTTATGATGATGGTTAACAATGGTTTTATAAATCTGATCTCTGGTATTTCCTCTTTGAGGGAGTACTTTTGAGCAATAACTGGGTTTATTACTAAAATTTGGCTTTACTAATAGTAATAAATACTTGACCAACTAAAAGCAACTGCTTAACCTTAACCCCACATAAAGCTAGTCCACTTTAGCCAAACGGGACATTTGCTGAGTACGTTGATGTGTACTCACCCTTGCTTTACACACCACCCCACCCCAGGTTGTCCCCATTGTACTCAGTGCTCAGGAGGTGATGCTGGCAACATGGAGGACTTCGAGGAGTTCTAGGATTACGACGAGTTTTAGTTTATCTTAGTGGCAAACCCCTAGTCAGCTGCCTGTGTAGGCTTATCATCTATGTTTCGTTTCTCCGCACTTTGATATTTATGTTGAACATTATGGCTATGTATTAGACTCTATGGATGTCTCTGACATCTTGATGTAATTAAAGCACCTTTCAGTTATTTAATTCGAGCATTGTGTGATGATGTCCAATTATGTAATCGTTGTGTACGTGAGTTCTGATCCTGGCACGTATATGGTTCGCATTCGGTTTACCTTCCAAAACCGGGTGTGACATAAGTGGTATCAAAGCCTTGCTGACTGTAGGACCGCTAACCTAGACTAGAATGGTCGCCCTAAGGACTATAGACCCCTACTCTTACCTTGACCTTAGAGGTCTTTCAAAAGTTGGTCATCTTGACCAACTCTATGTTACCTACTTATTTCAAAAAAAATTGTCTCACTTTTCTTTCTGTTTACTTTCTGGTCTGATAGTTCTACCCTTACTCTTATTCTTACAATGTCTTTTGTAGATGGCCCGTATTAGGTGCACTGCACGTAAGTCTGTGATCCCCTTTTTGCCTTCTCGCCTGGCGGAGCGTCCACTGTGTCGCACGGTGCCAGGTCAGTCCAGTCACCTGGAGAGACTGCATCGTTGTCTGCACGAGCAGCAGGAGCGCCGACGCCAGGAGCAGGAGCAGCATGACTCTTCCCCCTCGCCTCAGCAGGAGGTGGAGTCTGAGAGGCCGCCTTCCTCTGCACCTCAGCCAGAGATGCCCCCTGCACCACCATAGGGCATCCCGACTACTGGAGGAGGCCCCAATGGAGACGGAGGCGACGACGACGCCGGTGGCAGTTCGAGCCATGGCACGGAGCTCTCGGAGGAGCTAGAGCAGGAGGGATGGATCGCTAGACCCATCACTCGTGACGCCACTTGTGGGTGTCACTTCCACGATGCTCTCAACACCCTGTTGCATCGAGCCTTCGACCGACACACTTGATCCATCGAGTACTGGTTATACCTGGACCAGTGGGAGGCTACTTGCTTGGTGCACCGTCCGGACGATGATCTCCGAGGTGTAGAGGCCTTCTGAGAGCACTATTCTATTACTGAGACGGATACTGCCGAGGCAGCCGTGCAAGATGCAGCATGATGGGCACTTTCTCAGTATTGCTCGTTGTTCAATTGTGTAGCTGATGGCCTCGACCTGAAGTACTACCCTCGTCGTTCGACCGATAGTGCTGGAGGTGTGATTGCCTCGCCAGTTAGTGAGGGCAATCCCAGGCTAAAGAGCATGGTCAACCTGGCTGTCGTGCTCAACACAGAGTTAGACCACGCCCTTGACGAGTTGGGCAAGGTTCGGGCAGAAGTTGCGGAATTGCGTACTGAGTGCGCAGCACGCCACTATCTGGATGGTGGTTCTCCCACCCCCGTCGGGATTCAGCACCCTTACCGTTCACCGCCCTGTGGTCACTTCGACTATGGTACCCCATACTGCAGGACACGGATAGATTTGGATCCCTAGATCGACAGAGTCGGAGTCTGTAATAAAAGCTTAGTTCAGTGTCTTAGTCTAGTCAGTCTAGTTAGAGTTAGTTTGCTTATCTTATGTTGGATGCTTGTTATGATGGACATGTACTGAAGTTGGATCTTTGTAATGATTGTCACCAAGGTGTGGGTATCCTCTGCAACTTGGTGTAGTTATTAATAAAGTCAGTTATTTAGTTGGGTAATCCATTTATTTCCACTTTCCTCTTTATCTGAGAAGCAGTTAGTGAAGATGGCCATTTGTTCAGTGCTATGAAGATTTTCTATACATATTTTCTTATGCTGAAAGACTGCAGAGTCAGATTTGATATATGTGTGTGATTTCTACAGATGTCTGAGAACAGGCGTAGAGGTGTGAGGCGTGCTCAGCCAGAACAGCAGGCACCTCAAGAGGTGGCAGCACCGCAGCAACATTTTCCACCACCACCACCAATGACCATTGAGCAAATGTTCTTGATGCAGACCCAAGCAGTCCAAGCAATTAAATAGACTCTAGCAGCAATGCAGCAGGTGCAGCAACAGCCACCACCACCTCAGCCTTAGGTGCAAGTTCAGATGCCACAAGTGCCCAAAGACAAGCGGGCAGAATTCATGAGGGGTCATCCCCCAGTATTTGCCCATTCTGCTGACCCTATGGACGCCGAAGATTGGCTGCGTACCGTGGAGCGGGAGTTGCACACTGCCTAGTGCAACGATCATGAGAAGGTGTTGTACGGTCCCCGACAGCTGAGGGGAGCAGCCCAGTCTTGGTGGTAGTCTTACCTTGCCACCCATGCCAACCCTAAAGCCATCACTTGGGAAGAATTCAGGGACAACTTCTGTCGCTACCATGTGCTCGAGGGACTAATGATAGTGAGGAAGGAGGAGTTTCTCGCCCTGAAGCAAGGTCCCCTGTCCGTCAGTGAGTATAGGGACAAGTTTCTGCAGTTGTCCCGTTATGCCCCAGAAGATGTCAACACGGATGCCAAGAGGCAGTACCTCTTCCTGAGAGGATTGGTTGATCCCCTCCACTATCAGCTGATGAACCACACCTTCCCTACCTTCTATTATCTGATCGACAGAGGAATCATGACTGAAAGGAAGAGTCGGGAGATGGAGGACAAGAAACACAAGATTGGTGGATCTCAGGTCGGGAGTAGTAGCCGTCCTCGCTACTGAGGCAACCCACCTTAGCCATTTGAGGAGGGTCACTAGCACCAGCATCAGCGTCAGAACCAGCAGCAGTAAGAGGCAGTTTCCTCAGCAGCAGCAGCAGTACCGTCAGAATAACCAACAGGGAGGAAATCAATACCAGCGTCAAAGCAACAAGGCAGCTCGTCTTCCTGCCCTAGCAACCAACCAGAACAACCAAGCAGCGCCAGCGCAAGGAGGAAGTCGTGTGTGTTTCCACTGTGGGGAACAAGGCCACTAGGCGAATCATTGCCCAAAGAAAGCAGCTCAGCAGCCGCCAGCTCCCAATGCCCCAGTCAGACAGAATGCAATGCAGCAAGGAGACAACAATCGTGGGCAGCCTCGTGCCCAGTATGGAAAGGTGAACCACTTGGAGGTCGACACAGTCCAGGAGACTCCAGGAGTGGCACTAGGTACGTTTTCAGTTGAGTACCATTCTGCAAATGTCTTATTTGATACCGGAGCAACACATTCTTTTGTGACTGCATCATGGGTAGAAACACATAACATACCAGTAGCACCCATGTATCCACCTATGAGGGTTAGTTCAGTTGGTGGAAGGACCCAAACAGATAGATTTTGCCCTAGTGCAAAGGTTCAAATAAGGGGGATAGAGTTCCCCGCTAATTTAATAGTTATGGGTAACCAGGATACAACTATAGATGTCATCCTAGGAATGAATTGGCTAACCAAGTATCAAGCCAGTCTTAGTTGTGATAAGAGAACAGTGAAGTTAGTGTCCTTATTAGGAGAAGAAGTGTTAGTGGAGTTGGTCTTGTCTGGACCAAGAAAAGGAAGTTGTCACCAGGTCACCACCCATATTGAGGAGATTAAACCATCAGAGGCTATCAATGTAGTATCAGAGTTCCCAGATGTGTTTCCTGAGGAGTTACCGGGTATGCCACCTAAAAGGAAGGTTGAATTTGCCATAGAGCTTATACTAGGCACCGCCCCTATATCCAAGAGAGCCTATCGAGTGTCCGGACCAGAGTTGGTGGAACTCAAGAAGCAGATTGATGAGTTGTCGGAGAAGGGCTACATCAGACCGAGTACCTCGCCTTGGGCAGTC
This sequence comes from Zea mays, assembly GCF_902167145.1. Classification (NCBI taxonomy): domain Eukaryota; kingdom Viridiplantae; phylum Streptophyta; class Magnoliopsida; order Poales; family Poaceae; genus Zea; species Zea mays. The sequence continues at coordinate 22,125,834 of NC_050100.1, read as the reverse complement.
CCAGTGCTGTTTGTGGAGAAGAAGGATGGCACATGTGCATCGATTATCGAGCCTTAAATGAGGTTACTATCAAGAACAAGTACCCCCTCCCCAGAATTGAAGATTTATTTGATCAGTTGAGAGGAGACAATGTGTTCTCGAAGATAGATCTGAGGTCAGGCTACCACCAGCTTAGAATCCGACCTTCGGATATACCGAAGATAGCATTCATCACCAAGTATGGCCTGTATGAGTTCACGGTCATGTCATTCAGTTTGACGAATGCGCGAGCTTACTTCATGTACTTGATGAACAGTGTGTTCATGGACTACCTAGACAAGTTCGTGGGGGTGTTCATTGATGATATTCTTATATATTCCCAGAATGAGTAAGGTCATGAGGAGCATTTGAGGAAAGTACTTCAAAGGCTACGAGATTGTCAGCTATATGCCAAGCTTAGCAAGTGCGAGTCCTGGATCAGTGAAGTCCTGTTCTTGGGCCACATTATAAACCGAGAGGGATTGGCTGTAGATCCGAAGAAGGTAACAACTATCTTGGACTGGAAAGCACCAAAAGATGTTCGAGGAATCAAGAGTTTCATTGGAATGGCTGGTTGTTATCGGCATTTCATTGAAGGTTTCTCCAAGATTGCCAGACCAATGACAGCCTTATTGGCAAAGAAGGTTGAGTTCAAGTGGACCCCAGCATGCCAGAAGTCCTTTGAGACATTGAAGGAGAAGTTGACAACGACACCAATATTGATACTGCCAGATGTTAACAAGCCATTGCCACTATATTGTGATGCTTCGTATACCGGATTGGGATGTGTGTTAATGCAGGAAGGGAGAGTGGTGGCATACTCGTCCCGACAGTTGAAGATTCATGAGAAGAATTATCCTACTCATGATCTAGAATTAGCAGCCGTGGTTCATGCATTAATGACCTGGATGCATTATCTTTATGGGCAGAAGTGTGATATCCACACAGACCACAAGAGTCTCAAATACATATTCACTCAGTTAGAGTTAAACATGAGACAATGAAGATGGCTAGAATTGATCAAAGATTATGAGCTGGAGATTCATTATCACCCAGGCAAAGCAAATGTGGTTGCAGATGCTCTTAGTAGAAAATGTCAAGTTAATATGTTGGCAGCTCACCCGATGCGTATGAGCTAGCGAAGGAGTTTGACAGATTGAGCTCGGATTTCTAAACAACACCCAAGGGGTGACAATCGAGTTGGAACCCACTCTAGAGCAAGACATCAGGAAAGGTCAGAAGGATGATGAGAAAATCAACAAGACCCGACAGCTGATCATAGATGTAAAAGGCAAGGATTTCTGCGAAGATGCAGAAGGAGTGGTATGGTTCAAGGACAGACTGTGTGTTCCCGACATCAAATTGATCCGGGAACTGATTCTCAAGGAAGCTCATGAGACAGCATACTCTATACACCCTGGTAGTGAGAAGATGTACCAAGATCTAAAGAAAAGATTCTGGTGGTACGGTATGAAAAGGGAGATAGCAGAGTATGTGGTTGTATGTGACAGTTGTCAGAGGATTAAAGCAGAACATCAGAGACCTGTAGGTTTGTTGCAACCGTTGCAGATTCCTCAGTGGAAATGGGATGAGATCGGAATGGATTTCATAGTCGGTTTGCCTCACACTCATACTGGTTATGACTTTATCTGGGTAGTAGTGGACTGTTTGACAAAGGCGGCCCATTTCATACCAGTCAAGACCACCTACAACAGTGCAGTGTTGGCCGAACTATACATGGCTCGGATTGTGTTCTTGCATTGGTGTTTCGAAGAAGATAGTATCAGATAGAGGCACCCAGTTCACATTTCATTTTTGGCAGCAGTTGCATGAAGCCTTGGGCACACACTTGAAGTTCAGCTCAGCTTACCACCCGCAGACAGATGGTCAAACAGAGAGAACCAATCAGATCTGGAGAATATGTTGAGGGCTTGTGCTTTGCAAGACAAGATAGGTTGGGACAAGAGATTACCATATGCGGAATTCTCTTACAACAACATCTATCAAGCCAGTCTGAAGATGTCACCCTTTGGAGCGCTTTATGGGAGGAATTGCAGAACTCCATTGCATTGGGACCAACCCGGCGAAAGGCAGGTGTTTGGTCCAGATATTTTGCTTGAAGTCGAAGAGAACATCAGAATGGTCCGAGAGAATTTGAAGGCAGCGCAGTCCAGACAGCGAAGCTATGCTGACACCAGAAGAAGGGAACTCAGTTTTGAAGTGGGAGACTATGTCTACTTGAAGGTGTCACCCATCAGAGGAACCAAAAGGTTTGGAATCAAAGGCAAGCTAGCACCTCGATATATCGGGCCGTGTCAGATTCAAACCAGACGTGGAGAGGTGGCTTACCAACTCAGCTTACCAGAGAATCTGTCCGCTGTACACGATGTGTTCCATGTGTCGCAGTTGAAGAAATGCTTGAGGGTTCCAGAAGAGAAGTTGCCAACAGAGGATCTTGAAGTTCAAGAAGATCTGACATATATCGAGAAGCCAACTCAAATTCTGGAGACAGCAGACCGAGTCACTCGGAGTAGTACCATCAGGATGTGCAAAGTCAAATGGGGTCACCACTCGGAAGAAGAAGCAACATGGGAAAAAGAAGATGATTTGAAAGCTAAGTACCCTGAGCTCTTTTCTAGCCAGCCCTGAATCTCGAGGGCGAGATTCTTTTAAGGAGGATAGGTCTGTAACACCCTGAATTTGGGGGTATAAAATTTCTTTCTTATGATCACCCAAATTCATGTGTTACTCTTCTCTCTCTCACCCTAGGTTCTATCTCTCTCTAGATCCTCTCTTCATTTATCCAAGTAGAATTAGCTTAAGTTAGGGGAGGTTGATTATTTATTTTTGTCAAAACACTATGGGTCATGACATGTTGCATCATACTGAGTTTAAATATTCTTTGAATTGTTGCACATGGTTGAATTAATTTGAATTTGAAATTTGAATTGAATTTGGATTGAAAATCCTAGAGGAAAAGAAATAGAAAAGCAATTAGAAAATTCAGGGAAAAAGAAAAGGGCAAAGCAGCCCAGTCGGCCCACTAAGCCCAGCTGCGCCCGCGCCCGCGCGCCTTCGGTCTCTGATAGGCGAGCCCCGCCTGTCGGCGCCGACCCGCGCCTCTCTTCCCTTTCTCCCTCTCGCTGTTTGGTGGGGACGCCTTGTCGGCGCTTCGGCCTGTCGTGCGCTCGCGCGTCTATGCCGCTATCCCACGTGCCCCGCTCGTCAGTCCCTTCCCCCCTCCTTCAACCGCTCGCCTGTGTGGACCGTGCGCACGCACGCCAAGATTGTCGCGCCCACGTCGCCACCCAGCTCCAAACCGGCACCCCGACCCCCTCTACAAGTCCCTGCACACCCCCACTTCCCCCTGCCTTGCTCATTTCGCCTCTGCCCACTCACCCGAGCTGCGCACGCCCGTTCTTCAAGCTCGCCGGAGCTTCCCCGTCGCCAAGCCCCCTGCGCCCGAATTCGTCGCCGGTAGAGCTCGACCGCCGTCTGTAACACCACTAGTGTTACTGCCACTAAAACTTGAGCATAACATCATAAGCATGGGCATATCATGTGTTCGTTACACCTAGAATGCATTCACTAGGCAAAAATTTCAAACAAGTTGTGTGGATATGACTGATTGTGGGTAAAACCCTAGAATAGGGTACTTAACCCTAAACTGGACTCAGAAGGGTAAACAAAACCTAATAAGAGAAAACTTCAAAACTCATTAGAAATAGTCATAAAATGTCACCAGGAATGGACTTAAGTAGCATCCAAACCCTAGAAGCACCAAAAACCCTAAATAGACCCCTAAGAAACCCTAGACTGAAACCGTGGGGGTTGTATGCAAAATCTGCACATTTTTGGACCAAAGTGTAAAAACCATGAAATTAGGGTACCTTAACTCATATGATTCACATTTATGTGGATTTGCAACTTAAACCCTGAGATTTGGACCTATTTGCAAAAAGCCCCATTTGAACTCTATTAAGTCTGAAATTCAGTGGAATTGGTTCAACTTTGGAGCCCCATATCTTCCAAATTATGAAGATTTTGCCCTAGGTCAACACATCAATTTTATAAAGCTATGTAAGGAGAGCAACTTTGCTACAGGAATTAAACCATGGTCACATGAAAAATTTGGATAAAAATGTGCCCAAAGTCGAGCTGTCAGACTGCCTTGAGTCTTAATTCAGACTGACAGTGTGATTGAGCCATCTTTGAGCTGGGATTCGAGCATGATCTAGTAAGAATTTGGGAGTAACTGCTGTAGTAAGATTGTAGCTGGATCATCAGGCAACAATTTTTTACTGGTAGATTAGCAAGTCATCACATGAAAAATCGTGATTCGAGCCCTACAAAATGGTCTGTCAGGCTGACTGATAGAGCTGCGCGATGGTATAGAGCATTGATCAGGACGCCAACTCAGAGACCTCGCTGCCGGTGATCTTGCGCTCAGATCCGCGTCGGCATCGCGATTCACGCCCGACCGAACTCAGATAAGCGCTCCTCGGTAAGAAATATCGCGCGGGAGATAAACTCCGGCCACTATTCTACTCCGGCCACCGTACACGAGCGTGCCACGGCCGCTATGGATAAGTTCACCGGAGTTAGCCGTCTGCCGCTCAGATGACACGTGCCTAGACGCAGTACTTCATCATAGTGACTCGCTCTAGCATGTCTGGTCATCGCCGATGAGGTTGCCAAGGTAAATGCCACTAATCCCGAGCGCCAGTAACCCCTTTCATCTCCGGCCACCAGCGCATCTTCATGAAATTGGACGCCACCGCTGTTGGAACCTATAAATTGCCGCCCCCGCCTGCTCCGCTATGTAATTGTGCATCCAGTTAACCAGCTCTCACCTCTGATCGTCCACCAGAGCTCTCCAATTTGGGATTTCCCCCAAATCAACCAAGAACACCGTGCCTTGAGCCCTCACCGTGGTCAGCGAATCCCAGGTCTGTTCTTGCCCCCTGTTATCTTGTTTCGACATCCTTGGGTTCTCCTGATGCTCCTCGACCCTGCCAATTGGACTAGGACCCCTTAGATCGCCGGGAACGCGCTCGATTGCCCGTAGTGCCCGCTGTCACCGTGGACAGGGCGTGTTAGAGCACCATTGGTGAAATTAGTTGAGGGGAAACACTCATTAAGACTTGAATTCGGTCTCTGCCAAAGTAGAATGCCAGTCATCGAGTAAATCGGCCGGTACAAGCTCACCGGAGCTCGGTTCCCCGCCGTTCACCGTCGTGGACTGGAGGTTGTGAAGAGAGAAAAGCGCAAGGGTGTTTCTGCAAGTGTCAGCGAGACAGAGGAATAGTGGGATGGACTCTTTAAAAAATTTCAAAACGCCAGGGCTCTCTGCGCAAATCCACCAACGCGGGCGCGCGCGCGTGCGCGTCCCCATTTTCTATTCAGGTTGGGCCGACTTGGGCCAGTTCAGATGCAACACTATTCATTTCTTTTCCTTTTCTTTTTCTATCAGGATTTAAGAATTTCTAGAAAATTGAAGAAAAATGCTAAAAATACCAAACCAATTTTGCTAGGCTTCTAAATTTTTATAGTATTTAATAAAAATAGTTTCATGATTTTTAGTTCCAATAGGGAATTTTGGAGCATTTAAAATAGCCAAATCCATACTTCTGGAATTTTATAGAGTATTTTATAATTCCAAAATTCACCAAACTTTTTAGATGAGCTTTAAATAATATTTAGAAACCTTGGGTAAAGTTTGGTATGATTTGGACCATGTTTGATACTTAGAACCCAAAACCCTAGCCCCCTGCCCTATGAACTTCACTATAGATTCTAAAAACCCTTGTTTCTCGGAAATCCTTGAAGGAAAGTTATATTCAAGACATTAGATAATAAACTTTTATTATCTTTGCATCTTCATGAGCATTACATGAGCATTCATGCTTATATATGGTTATATCTAGAGAACGAAGAGAAAATAGAAGTTGAAGAAGCGAGGACTTCACCACCACCACCTGAAGAACCTGAGGCAGGAAACTGCTTTTATTTTGATATCTGCGGAACAGAGCCTGATTCACCTATCACACAAGGCAAGCCCCGGTGCATTTGCCACCTCCTTGTTACTTTGAAATCTTTCTCACTTACTTGATGCATTAGGTGATAGGAGTTGTGTGCTAAACCAGTTGCTGCATTTCCTTCCTTGGATTTGATTACTTCTCCTTAAATCCCTGTTTTACAAAAGGTTTTTCTTATGCTTAGCTTTGCTTTAGAAAAACAAAATGTTTTGTTTTCACAAAAGATGATGCTTCAAAGTGGGTGGGATGTTTTCGAAAATAAAACTTGATGGTGGATCCATCATGGCCATGATGGGTTCAACATCGGAAAAGATGTACCTCTGCCAGGTACCAAACTTTGGGTCGAATTGATAAAGCTGAGACCGGGCGGGTGACTTGCACGAGAAGAGAGTCTCGGTGTAGTGTCTCCGTCTAAGTTGATTAAGGACCTTGTCGATGTAGGCTTGATGATCGAGGACCCTTTAACTGGTCACATGCCTCGTCATGGGTAAGCTTTGCCTCGGGTAGACTAATACCAGAATAAGATAACACGCAATGGGAGTGGAGAGATGGCGAGAGTAGCGTGTACCCTCCGTGGCAAGAGGCTGGACGGTGGTGTATCTGTGCTCTCGGTTGGCGTGAACCTGATCTGGTCTTAAGAACCCCGGTGGCGAGTTGACATATGCAAGGGTTAAGTGCTACATATGTCATGTGATTGGAGATCCTCAGCTGAGTATAATTGATTCGGATCGCCGTAACTTCGCGGACATGAAGACTTGGTCACTGACCTACACGTAGCATTCCAGTGAATAAGAAGGGTTGAAAAGAAATTGGCTAGTATAGGTCAAGTGATTGAACTAGGGTAGAAATAACCCTAGATACATGTAACTCTACTCAACCTGACTAATAAAACTGGATTTTAAGGATCCACTATTAGTAAGCATTTATGCAAATAGAGTCTTTGATTATTGATAAGTCACACCTTGACTCCCAAAAGCCAACATGTCCTTGAGAGTCTTTTGTTTTGACGGGTAAGACTTGCGAAAGTACATTTCGTACTCAGGGCTTTGTCCCATGTTGTTTTAGGTGAAGAAGCAGCAAACTACTGTTGCTTCTGTTCCAAGGTGGTGCCCAAAGAAGAAAATCAAGACTAAAGCTGCAGGAGGAAGGGTCCTCCGTTAAGAAAAACTTTTTACTGTTTATTCGGGAAGGGTTTTTGCCTCCCAGGTTATGTAATAATAATACTCAACACTCTTATATTCGGTCTGGCCTGTAATAATACAACTCTTCCTCACTTTAATATAAAGTAAGTTATTGTAACTGCTTTCGCATTTTCGTACCTCCGATGTATTGTAATGTCTGCGTGTGGGGTGAAACGCTCTTGGGAAAGGTAAGGAATACAGATACCGAACTTGTCAAGTGATCAGGGGCACCTACAGGGTTGTCTGAGGTCCGTTGGACAAGGACAACTGTAGGTGGGCCTAATGAGTTGGGAGGTTCTGTCACAGCTGGTATCGGAGCGAAGCCCATCTCTGCAGATGTTATGAGACATTTTCAAAAGGAATTTTCAAAGACTTATCTAGAAAATTTCTTTCTTTCTTATCTAACTACCTTCTGTACTTAAAGACCAGATAGTAGAGTGCAATGTATAGAAGGTGTGAATCAACTAAGGTTGATTCTATAATTATACATGCATCATACTAAAAATTATGCTAATAAAATTTCCCCGCTCATGGAGATATGTCGCTGCGCACAAGAAAAATCGCGCGCAAGTATATCAGACCCATTGGCGTACCTCGCCATCAACTAGCCCCAAGGCACGAGGACAGTAGTAGTGGTAGCAATGATCCAATCGGAGAACTGGAAGCTCAAGTAGAATAGCTTCGATCGGAGCTCCGCCACAAGAACGAAGTATGGGTTGAGGATGGTCAGTGTCGGCGTTTCGAGACAGGGGGGTCCCTAAGCCGACGAGTGAGTGTGCTGCGTGCCCCAGCCCAGATGGGTCGAGCGCGTGGGCGAGCGTGAAGGGGGGAGAGGCGAGGTGGCCGGAGTCGAGCGTGAGAGAGGTGGAAGTCCCGCGGCCTTCGTGTTCGTCCCGCGCCCAGGTCGGGTGCGCTTGCAGTAGGGGGGTTACAAGCGTCCACACGGGTGAGGGAAGCGAGCGGCCCCAAGAGAGCGCCTGTCCCGTCCTCGGTCCCGCGCGGCCAACCTTTTCTAAGAAGGCCCTGGTCCTCCCTTTTATAGTCGTAAGGAGAGGATCCAGGTGTACAATGGGGGGTGTAGCAGAGTGCTACGTGTCTAGCGGAGAGAGAGCTAGCGCCCTAGGTACATGCCAATGTGGCAGCCGGAGAGGTCTTGGCACCTTGCTGGCGTGATGTCGTGGCTGTCGGAGGTGCGACGGAGCCTGGCGGAGGGACAGCTGTTGGAGCGGTCGAGTCCTTGCTGACGTCGCCCTGCTTCCGTAAGAGAGCTGGGGGCCACCGTCGTCACAGAGCTTGTGGAGCGCCATCATTGCCCATCCGGCGGGGCTGGCCGGATGGGACGCCGGTCTTGTTCTCCGTGACCCGAGTCGATTCGGGGTAGGATGATGATGGCGCTCCCTGTTGACGTGGCGGGTCTGTGCCCTAGGCAGGGTGACGTGGGGGCTCCTCCGAAGCCAAGGTTGAGTCTGTCTTCTGTTGCCGAGGCCGAGTCCGAGCCATGGGGTCGGGCGAGGCGGAGGTCGCTCGGCCGAGGCCAGGGCGGAGTCCGAGCCCTGGGGTCGGGCGAGGCGGAGTTTCGTCGTCTTCCAGGTCTTAGCCCGAGTCCGAGCCCTGGGGTCGGGCGGAGCGGAGTTCGCCGTCTTCCGGGCCTTAGCCCGAGTCTGAGCCCTGGGGTCGGGCGGAGCGGAGTTCGCCGTCTTCCGGGGCTTAGCCCGAGTCCGAGCCCTGGGGTCGGGCGGAGCGGAGTTCGCCGTCTTCCGGGTCTTAGCCCGAGTCCGAGCCCTGGGGTCGGGCGGAGCGGAGTTCGCCGTCTTCTGGGTCTTAGCCCGAGTCCGAGCCCTGGGGTCGGGCGGAGCGGAGTTCGCCGTCTTCCGGGTCTTAGCCCGAGTCCGAGCCCTGGGGTCGGGCGGAGCGGAGTTCGCCGTCTTCCGGGTCTTAGCCCGAGTCCGAGCCCTGGGGTCGGGCGGAGCGGAGTTCGCCGTGGCGCCTTTGGCAAGGCCTGACTGCCTGTCAGACTCACTCTGTCGAGTGGCACCGCAGTCGGGGTGGCGCAGGCGGCGCTGTCCTTCTGTCAGACTGGTCAGTGGAGTGACGGCAGTCACTTCGGCTCTGCCGGGAAGGCGCGTGTCAGGATAAAGGTGTCAGGCCACCTTTGCGTTAAATGCTCCTACAACTTGGTCAGTCGGTGTGGCGATTTAGTCAGGGTTGCTTCTGAGCGAAGCCAAGGCCTCGGGCGAGCCGGTGATGTGTCCGCCGTAAAAAGGGGGGCCTCGGGCGAGACTGAAGTCTCTCGAGGTCGGCTGCCCTTGGCCGAGGCTAGGCTCGGGTGAAGCGTGATCGAGTCACTCGTGTGGACTGATCCCTGACTTAATCGTACCCATCAGGCCTTCGCAGCTTTATGCTGATGGGGGTTACCAGCTGAGAATTAGGCGTCTTGAGGGTACCCCTAATTATGGTCCCCGACAGTAGCCCCCGAGCCTCGAAGGGAGTGTTAGCACTCGCTTGGAGGCTTTCGTCGCACTTTTTTGCAAGGGGACCAGCCTTTCTCGGTTGCATTTTGTTCCGGTGGGTGCGCGCGAGCGCACCCGCCGGGTGTAGCCCCCGAGGCCTCGAAGGAGTGGTTACACTCCTTCGAGGTCTTAATACCTTGCGTAATGCTTCGGCTGGTCTGGTCGTTCCCTCATGCGAACTGGCCGTAGCCCGGGTGCACGGTCGGGGCCCAAGCTCTCGGGCTGGTATGTTGACGCTGTCAACGGTTTGGCCGGAGCCGGTTTTTGCGAGAGCAGCCCCCGAGCCTCTGCACAGGGCGAGAGGACGATCAAGGACAGACTCGACTTTTTACATACGCCCCTACGTCGCCTTTCCGCAAGGAGGAGGGGGGAGTGCGCCATGTTACCCTCGATGGGCACCGAACATGGTGTCTCCGGTGAGCTGCAAGCGGGTAATCCGAGTGGACGTCCGTGCCCCGTTCGTTGGGGGTCGGCTAGGGGCCCAGAGGCACGCCCAAAAGTACCTGCGGGTGATTTGCCGGACCCGGTCCCCTGGCGACGGGGTCCGAGGGCTCGATGCCTCCCTCCGATGGGATTCCGTTACAAGATCGTTCCCGCTGGTCTCGGAAATGTCCTAGGGTACCTCGGGAGCGCAGCCCGAGCCTCGGTTATGTATCGAACGTACCCCTGGTCATCCCTCGCTCGGTGTCTGAGGCGACTGTGAACCCTTCGGGGGCCAGCCTTCGAACCCCTGATCAGTAATGGGCGCGGAGCCCGAGTAGCCTGAGGCGGCCATGGAACCCTTCGGGGGGCTGGCCTTCGAACCCCTGACCAGTAGTGGGTGTCGGGCCCACGCGATCTGAGGCGACTGTTGAACCCTTCGGAGGGCCAGTCTTCGAACCCCTGATCAGTAGGGGGGCTCGGAGCCTGGTTCCTTCGCGGAGAAGGATCCCTTTCGGGGTATCCCCCTTTCCCGGTCCCTGTTGCAAGAGATAGAGAAAGAGGAAAAAGGAAAAGGATACGAAATCGAACGACGTGGCGTACCTCTTTTCGACGAGTGAGGTATCCGTATCCCGGAGGCGTAGGAATCCCTCGGCCCGATCGGCCTTGTTGTTTGGGGCTCCTCTAGCTTAGTTAAAGAGACCCCTCGGCCGCCCTTCGATGAGCCGAGGCCAGGGGTAGCGATATCAGTATGAACAGAGGCGGAGTTGGCTCGAGAATGGGAACCTGGTTGGCCGGAGCCTAGCCGTGTTGTCCGTCAGCGGAGCCGACGCCAAAGTCGATCCGCCGAGGCCTCGGGTCGGGCTGGCACCCTTGGAAGTCGGTTGGCCGAGGCCCCAGGGGTAACCGGCCGAGCCGCCTACTCGGGTCGGATTCCCGGAGGAGTCCCTGGACCGCGTCGCCGTCCGAGGCTGGGTCGGACTTTGCTGAAGACGTCGTCGATGCCGAGGGTGCTACGGCTCCCTTCAGCGTGAAGACCTGAGCCTTGTCCCCGACTTAGTCGAGAAAGCTTGAAGGACTGCTTCGGCAGGAGAGCTTCCGAACGTGAAGACTTGTTCGGTCCACGGAGTCGCTTTATCCGAGCGCGAGTTACTTATCGCAGAAGGTGATGAGTGAGGTATCCGTATCCCGGAGGCGTAGGAGTCCCTCGGCTCGGTCAGCCTTGGCTGCTTACGTGTACTCCGTCGTTTCCAGGATCCATTTTCCGAAGTAGTCAAGAAGCACGAAAGTAATCCTGCTAAAAAGAGATCCTTTTTCGAGGAAAAATTCGACGCAGAGGGGGTCTCCCCCCTTTTAGCCCCCGAGGGAGGGTCGGGCTTTGCCGAGGCTAGGCCGACCCTTCCTTGACGACTAAACTTTGCGTAGGTGTGAGGTATATGAACAACTTGGAAACATCTTAAGGGTAGAAGCGACGTAGCTGTTTGATGTTCCAAGCGTTGCCGTAGATCTCGCCTTGATTGTTGGCCAGCTTGTATGTTCCGTGGTTCAGAACTGGGTACCGTTGTCGGTGATGATGGAGTTCGGGACCCTGAAGCGATGGATGATGTTGGTGAAGAACGCCACCGCCTGCTCGGACCTGATGCTGTTCAGAGGTCGGACCTCGATCCACTTGGAGAATTTATCGATGGCGACCAGCAGGTGCGTGTAGCCCCCGGGCGCCTTCTGCAAGGGACCGACGAGGTCCAGACCCCATACAGCGAAGGGCCAGGTGATGGGTATTGTCTGCAGAGCCTGAGCGGGCAGGTGGGTCTGCTTTGCATAGAATTGGCACCCTTCGCAGGTGCGGACAATTCTAGTGGCGTCGTCCACCACCGTTGGCCAGTAGAAGCCTTGCCGGAAAGCATTCCCGACAAGGGCTCGGGGCGCTGCGTGGTGGCCGCAAGCCCCCGAGTGTATTTCTTGCAGCAGTTCCCGACCTTCGGCGATGGAGATGCATCGCTGGAGGATGCCCGAGGGGCTGCGATGGTAGAGCTCCTCTTCATCGCCCAGCAAGACGAACGACTTGGCGCGTCGCGCTACCCGCCGAGCCTCGACTTGGTCTGGGGGCAGCTCTCCTCGACGGAGATATTGCAGGTACGAGGCCTGCCAATCTCGATCTGGCGTGGCCCCGCTCTGCTCTTCCTCGACGTCCAGTGCCTCGCCCTCGGGGGCCGAGGGTACCTCGGGCTGTGCCGAGGGTGCCTCGGGCTGAGCCGAGGGTACCTCGGGCTCGGGCGCGTCGTCGATCTTGACAGAGGGTTGATGCAGATCCCGGGAGAAGACGTCCGGGGGGACCGTCGTTCGCCCCGAGGCTATTTTAGCCAGCTCGTCTACGGTTTCGTTGTAGCGCCGAGCGATGTGGTTGAGCTCGAGCCCGAAGAACTTGTCTTCCAGGCGCCGAACCTCGTCGCAGTAGGCCTCCATCTTCGGGTCGCGGCAGTGGGAGTTCTTCATGACTTGGTCGATGACGAGCTGCGAATCACCGCGGGCGTCGAGGCGTCTGACCCCTAGCTCGATGGCGATCCGCAACCCGTTGACCGGAGCTTCGTACTCGGCCACATTGTTGGACGCCGGGAAATGGAGGCGCAGCACGTAGCGCAGGTGCTTTCCGAGGGGCGAGATGAAGAGCAGGCCCGCGCCGGCTCCTGTCTTCATCAGCGACCCGTCGAAAAACATGGTCCAGAGCTCCGGTTGGATCGGAGCCGTCGGCAACTGGGTGTCGACCCATTCGGCCACGAAGTCCGCCAACACCTGGGACTTGATGGCCTTCCGAGGGGCGAACGAGATCGTTTCGCCCATGATTTCCATCGCCCACTTTGCGATCCTGCCCGAGGCCTCTCGGCACTGGATGATCTCCCCCAGGGGGAAGGATGACACCACAGTTACCGGATGAGACTCGAAGTAGTGTCGTAACTTCCGCCTTGTCAGGATCACAGCATACATCAGCTTTTGAACTTGTGGGTAGCGGATCTTGGTCTTGGACAGTACTTCGCTGACGAAGTAGACCGGCCTCTGAACGGGCAATGCATGCCCTTCCTCTTGCCTCTCGACCACAATCGCGGCGCTAACCACCTGAGTGGTCGCGGCGACGTAGACCAAGAGGGCTTCTCCATCCGCCGGGGGCACCAAGACAGGCGCCTTCGTAAGGAGCGCCTTCAGGTTGCCGAGGGCTTCCTCGGCCTCAGGGGTCCAAGCGAAACACTCGGCCTTCCTTAAGAGGCGGTACAGAGGCAGACCTCTTTCGCCGAGGCGTGAGATGAAGCGGCTCAGGGCCGCGAGGCATCCCATGACCCTCTGTACACCTTTTAAGTCCTTGATGGGTCCCATGCTGGTGATGGCCGCGATCTTCTCCGGGTTGGCTTCAATGCCTCGCTCGGAGACGATAAACCCTAGGAGCATGCCTCGGGGCACCCCGAAGACACACTTCTCAGGATTGAGCTTGACTCCTTTTGCCTTGAGACATCGGAATGTCACTTCAAGGTCGGAGAGGAGGTCGGAAGCCTTCCTTGTCTTGACTACGATGTCATCGACGTAGGCCTCGACTGTGCGACCGATGTGTTCGCCGAACACATGGTTCATGCACCGCTGGTACGTCGCACCCGCATTCCTCAAACCGAACGGCATGGTGACATAGCAGTACATGCCGAACGGCGTGATGAAAGAAGTCGCGAGCTGGTCGGACTCTTTCATCCGGATCTGGTGATACCCTGAGTAGGCATCGAGGAAGGACAGGGTTTCGCACCCAGCGGTGGAATCCACGATTTGATCGATGCGAGGCAGAGGGTAGGGAACCTTCGGACATGCTTTGTTGAGACCAGTGTAGTCTACACACATCCGCCATTTCCCCCCTTTCTTCCTCACAAGCACAGGGTTGGCAAGCCATTCGGGATGGAATACCTCTTTGATGAACCCTGCTGCCATTAGCTTGTGGATCTCTTCGCTAATCACTCTGCGCTTCTCCTCGTCGAATCGGCGCAGAGGCTGTCTGACGGGTCGGGCTCCGGCCCGAATATCCAGCGAGTGCTCGGCGACATCCCTCGGTATGCCGAGCATGTCCGAGGGACTCCACGCAAAGACGTCGGCGTTTGCGCGGAGAAAGTCGACGAGCACTGCTTCCTATTTGGGGTCGAGCCCGGAACCGATCCGGATCTGCTTGGTGGTGTCGCCACTGGGGTCAAGAGGGACGGCCTTGACCGTCTCCGCTGGCTCGAAGTTGCCGGCATGGCGCTTCACGTCTGGCACCTCCTTGGAGAGGCTCTCCAGGTCGGCGATGAGGGCCTCGGACTCGGCGAGGGCCTCGGCGTACTCCACGCACTCCACGTCGCATTCGAACGCGTGTTTGTACGTGGTGCCGACGGTGATGACCCCGTTGGGGCCCGGCATCTTGAGCTTCAGGTAGGTGTAGTTGGGGACGGCCATGAACTTCGTGTAGCATGGCCTCCCTAGTACGGCGTGGTAGGTTCCTCGGAACCCGACCACCTCGAACGTCAGGGTCTCCCTTCGGAAGTTGGAGGGCGTCCCGAAGCAGACGGGGAGGTCGAGTCGCCCGAGGGGCTGGAGGCGCTTCCCAGGGATGATCCCGTGGAAGGGCGCAGCGCCTGCTCGGACGGAGGACAGATCGACGCGCAGGAGCTTGAGGGTCTCGGCGTAGATGATGTTGAGGCAGCTGCCCCCATCCATCAGGACCTTGGTGAGCCTGACATTGCCGACAACGGGGTCGACGACGAGCGGGTATTTCCCCGGGCTCGGCACATGGTCGGGGTGGTCGGCCTGGTCGAAGGTGATGGGCTTGTCGGACCAGTCTAGGTAGACTGGCGCCGCCACCTTCACCGAGCAGACCACCCGGCGCTCTTGCTTGCGATGCCGAGCCGAGGTATTCGCCGCATGCCCTCCATAGATCATGAAGCAGTCGCGAACCTCGGGGAACTCTCCTGCTTGGTGATCTTCGTTCTTGTCGTCGTCGCGGGCCCTGCCACCCTCGGCGGGTGGCCCGGCCCTGTGGAAGTGACGCCGAAGCATAACGCACTCCTCGAGGGTGTGCTTGACGGGCCCCTGATGGTAGGGGCACGGCTCCTTGAGCATCTTGTCGAAGAGGTTTGCACCTCCGGGGGGCTTCCGAGGGTTCTTGTACTCGGCGGCGGCGACAAGGTCCGCGTCAGCGGCGTCGCGTTTCGATTGCGACTTCTTCTTGCCTTTCTTCTTGGCGCCGTGCGGAGCAGACGCCTCGGGAGCCTCTTCCGATGGGCGGCCCTGGGGCTGCTTGTCCTTTCGGAAGATAGCCTCGACCGCCTCCTGGCCAGAGGCGAACTTGGTGGCGATGTCCATCAGCTCGCTCACCCTGGTGAGGGTCTTGTGACCCAGCTTGCTCACCAGGTCGCGGCAAGTGGTGCCGGCGAGGAACGCGCCGATGACATCCGAGTCGGTGATGTTGGGCAGCTCGGTGCGCTGCTTCGAGAATCGCCGGATGTAGTCGCGGAGCGACTCCCCCGGCTGTTGCCGGCAGCTTCGAAGGTCCCAGGAATTCCCGGGGCGCACGTATGTGCCCTGGAAATTGCCAGCGAAGGCTTGGACCAAGTCGTCCCAGTTGGAGATCTGCCCCGGAGGCAGGTGCTCCAACCAGGCGCGAGCAGTGTCGGAGAGGAACAGGGGGAGGTTACGGATGATGAGGTTGTCGTCGTCCGTCCCACCCAGTTGGCAGGCAATGCGGTAGTCCGCGAGCCACAGTTCCGGTCTCGTTTCCCCCGAGTACTTCGTGATAGTAGTCGGGGGTCGGAACCTGGTCGGGAATGGCGCCCGTCGGATGGCCCGACTGAAGGCCTGCAGACCGGGTGGTTCGGGCGAGGGACTCCGATCCTCCCCGCTGTCGTAGCGCCCCCCACGCCTGGGGTGGTAGCCTCGGCGCACCCTTTCGTCGAGGTGAGCCCGACGGTCGCGTCGATGGTGCTCGTTGCCGAGGTGGCCCGGGGCCGCAGGCGCGGTGTTGCGCGTGCGCCCGGTGTAGACCGAGGCTTCCCGCATGAATCGGGAAGTCGCGGCATGAGGTTTCGAGGGATATCCCTGCCTTCGGGAGGCAGTGCTCTCGGCTCGTCGGGCCGCAGCGCCGTCCAGGAGATTCTTGAGCTCTCCCTGGATTCGCCGACCCTCGGTGGTTGATGGCTCCGGCATCGCGCGGAGGAGCATCGCTGCGGCTGCCAGGTTCTAACCAACCCCACTGGATGCGGGCGGCGGCCTGATCCTGACATCGTTGGCGACGCGGTGCTGGAGACCTTGGGGCAGGTGACGTATTTCCCCGGCCAGAGGTTGGCCCGCCCATACCTGCCCGACGTCCCGACGGATCGGCTCAAGCGCTCCTGTTCCCTCGTTGAGCCTGGCCTGCGCCTCGCGGACTTGCTCGAGTTGTGGGTCGTAACCCCCCGCCGGAGCGGGGACCACAGCTAGCTCCCGTGGGATGTCGGCGCGAGGCACCGGCCTAGGAAGATCACCGTCCTCCGGCATGCCGAGGTGGTTGCCTTCGGAGGGATCCCCTAGCTCGATGTGGAAACATTCGCGGCTTGGGCCGCAGCTCTCGTCGCCAAGGCTGCGGCTTCCGTCGGAACAGTCGGAGAGGCAGTAGTCACATGCGGTCGTGAAGTCCCGCATGGCACTGGGGTTGCCAAGTCCGGAGAAATCCCAACAGATGCTGGGATCGTCATCTTCCTCGGACCCAGAGGGCCCGTAGGTCGAGACGTCCGTCAGTCGGTCCCAAGGCGACCGCATACGAAACCCCAGTGGGGTTGCACTTGCCTCAATGGGAGCGCCCGCCAAAACGAGGTCGTTTGGTGGGTTGAGGCCGAGTCGAAATGACGCAAGATGGGAGTTAGTCGGTACCTTTTGGTCGACGAGGAGCGACGTAGTCACATCGGGGACCGGTTGCACCGTCATCTCAGGTACGAGGGCGACGTCCTGCAGGCTTTCCGCGAGCGCGCCGGCGTCGTCTTCTTGCTCGGGGTCAGCGTGTCGCGGGGGGACGGCGCTTGCCTCCGTCTTGAGCGCGAGGTCGACGTCCGGTGTGCCTTCCGTCGGGGCGCCGGGGGCGTCGATTCGCTCGACGGCCAACGAAGCGCGGCCTCCCGCTTGGCCTTGATGGCCCCGCCTCCTCCTCCGTTGGCGGGGGGGAGAACGGAGCGAGCTCGAATGTTGCTCTTCCACCACGCGGGGAAGATGTCGTCGATTCCGCCGCCGGCGGGCGGGTTGTCGGCCGCCATTGTCGTCGTCGCGCGGCGGTGGAAGAAGTATCATGTCGTAGCTGCCGTCGAAGGACATGAACTCAAGAGTCCCGAAACGAAGCACCGCCCCGGGCCGGAGAGGTTGCTGGAGACTGCCCATCTGGAGCTTGACGGGGAGCTGTTCGTCAGCACGCAGCAGGCCCCTACCTGGCGCGCCAACTGTCGGCGTTTCGAGACAGGGGGGTCCCTAAGCCGACGAGTGAGTGTGCTGCGTGCCCCAGCCCAGATGGGTCGAGCGCGTGGGCCAGCGCGAAGGGGGGAGAGGCGAGGTGGCCGGAGTCGAGCGTGAGAGAGGTGGAAGTCCCGCGGCCTTCGTGTTCGTCCCGCGCCCAGGTCGGGTGCGCTTGCAGTAGGGGGGTTACAAGCGTCCACGCGGGTGAGGGAAGCGAGCGGCCCCAAGAGAGCGCCTGTCCCGTCCTCGGTCCCGCGCGGCCAACCTTTTCTAAGAAGGCCCTGGTCCTCCCTTTTATAGTCGTAAGGAGAGGATCCAGGTGTACAATGGGGGGTGTAGCAGAGTGCTACGTGTCTAGCGGAGAGAGAGCTAGCGCCCTAGGTACATGCCAATGTGGCAGCCGGAGAGGTCTTGGCACCTTGCTGGCGTGATGTCGTGGCTGTCGGAGGTGCGACGGAGCCTGGCGGAGGGACAGCTGTTGGAGCGGTCGAGTCCTTGCTGACGTCGCCCTGCTTCCGTAAGAGAGTTGGGGGCCGCCGTCGTCACAGAGCTTGTGGAGCGCCATCATTGCCCATCCGGCGGGGCTGGCCGGATGGGACACCGGTCTTGTTCTCCGTGACCCGAGTCGATTCGGGGTAGGATGATGATGGCGCTCCCTGTTGACGTGGCGGGTCTGTGCCCTAGGCAGGGTGACGTGGGGGCTCCTCCGAAGCCGAGGTTGAGTCTGTCTTCTGTTGCCGAGGCCGAGTCCGAGCCATGGGGTCGGGCGAGGCGGAGGTCGCTCGGCCGAGGCCAGGGCGGAGTCCGAGCCCTGGGGTCGGGCGAGGCGGAGTTTTTTCGTCTTCCGGGTCTTAGCCCGAGTCCGAGCCCTGGGGTCGGGCGGAGCGAAGTTCACCGTCTTCCGGGCCTTAGCCCGAGTCCGAGCCCTGGGGTCGGGCGGAGCGGAGTTCGCCGTCTTCCGGGTCTTAGCCCGAGTCCGAGCCCTGGGGTCGGGCGGAGCGGAGTTCGCCGTCTTCCGGGTCTTAGCCCGAGTCTGAGCCCTGGGGTCGGGCGGAGCGGAGTTCGCCGTCTTCCGGGTCTTAGCCCGAGTCCGAGCCCTGGGGTCGGGCGGAGCGGAGTTCGCCGTCTTCCGGGTCTTAGCCCGAGTCCGAGCCCTGGGGTCGGGCGGAGCGGAGTTCGCCGTGGCGCCTTTGGCAAGGCCTGACTGCCTGTCAGACTCACTCTGTCGAGTGGCACCGCAGTCGGGGTGGCGCAGGCGGCGCTGTCCTTCTGTCAGACTGGTCAGTGGAGCGGTGGAGTGACGGCGGTCACTTCGGCTCTGCCGGGGGGCGCGTGTCAGGATAAAGGTGTCAGGCCACCTTTGCGTTAAATGCTCCTGCAACTTGGTCAGTCGGTGTGGCGATTTAGTCAGGGTTGCTTCTGAGCGAAGCCAAGGCCTCGGGCGAGCCGGTGATGTGTCCGCCGTAAAAAGGGGGGCCTCGGGCGAGACGGAAGTCTCTCGAGGTCGGCTGCCCTTGGCCGAGGCTAGGCTCGGGTGAAGCGTGATCGAGTCACTCGTGTGGACTGATCCCTGACTTAATCGTACCCATCAGGCCTTCGCAGCTTTATGCTGATGGGGGTTACCAGCTGAGAATTAGGCGTCTTGAGGGTACCCCTAATTATGGTCCCCGACAGTCAGCGAATAAACGAGTTGAGAACTGACATCCGACACTTGCAAGACCAACTCGCTGAATGAGATTTAGCGCTCGACTAGGCTGTTAACTCACGTTCACTTGCTTGAGCCCGCGTGGAGGAGCTTAGCACAGCTGTGGATGTAATACACTACATGAGGAGGTTCATGTATTGTATTCACAACTGCACCCTAACGTACCTGCGGATCCTGTCGGGATGGAAGTCGGACCTTCTGGAGCAGCGGGCGAAGCCCTTGGAGGGGAACTGGACCTTTTCAGGCCTCCTCCTTCAATGAATCTAGTCGACGAATGGTCTCCTACGCCCGACAGCGAAGCTACCAAAAGTGATAAGAAGCTAGAGTAGTGTAGTATAGAAATAGTGATAATGTGTAATAGGTAATGTAATCCTATTGTAAATTCGAGTCTGTATCATTACCCTTTTAAGTAATGTAAAATGGATGGTTTGCTTTGGCATATTATATTCTCCAAATGTTCTTTGCCTCAGATGTCGTCTAGGACTCGTGGACAGGATGATGCGGGAACCTCTTGTGGGAGGGAAGCTACTCCTAACCCGCCACCAGTACCCCCAACCTTGGCTGAGGCTATCGCTGCCTTAGTCAACGCAATAGCCGACAACACCCGCTTTCTGCGGGAAATGGCGGGACAACAAATGCAGCAGCAAGGCGGGCGAGCGTAACCGCAAGGACCCCGCGAAACTTCATAACTGGATTTCTCATAAACGCGTCCCCCGCTATTTGTCAAGGCAGAAGATCCTCTTGAAGCGGTTGAGTAGATCCGGGTTATCAAACAAAAGTTCGGGCTTCTCCGATGCACGGAGACTCAAAAGCGCTTATTTGCGGCGCAGAAGTTGCGAGGCCCTGCCAGTACTTGGTGGGGAAATTTTGTGGCTATCCAGCCTGCTGGTCATCAAATTACCTGGGATGAATTCAAACTGGCTTTCCAGGAGCACTGTATTCCTGAAGGGGTGCTCCATATGAAATAGGAATAATTTATGAAGCTCAAACAAGGTGGAGATACTGTCACTCAGTATCTCAATAAATTCAACCACTTGTCCCAGTATGCCATCGATCAGGTCAACACTGATCTGAAGAAGAAAAATTGCTTTATGAGAGGCCTCAATGACCGGTTGCAGCGGAAAATGGCCACTTGTCTCGACCTCACTTACAGCAGGGCTGTCAGCACAGTGTTGGCAGTAGAAGCCAAATATGTAGGCCCAGGAAAATCAAAGGGCTATGGAGGCGACAGGCCCAACCAGGGGTCTCAGAAGAGACAAAGGTTGGTAATCCGACCTTTTAATCAGAATCGTTCTTCACCACGTCCACCCTCCTACCCCTTCAAACAACCAGTCTTTATCCGTCCTGCTACTACCCCCACCTCAACAAATCAGTCGGGTGCCCTTGGTACTCATTTCCCTGCCCTCCCAAGCTCTTCAACATGCTGCTTTAATTATGGAAAGTCCGGACATTTTATTAAGGACTATCCATACCCAAAGCAGAACAGATGAAATAATCATTAGAGTTCTGGGAGTTCTGCTCAAGGCAAGGGAAATGCGGCGAACAATACCGCGGGCAAAAATATGAAGAAAACTGGGCGGATTTATTATACTCAAGTGGCCACGACGCCGGAAGGAGAAATGGTTATGATGGGTGCGTTTCTCGTGGCCAATCACCCTGCAGTTATTCTTTTTTATTCTGGCGCTTCACATACATTCATAAGCAAGAAGTTTGTGGAGCAACATTGCATTCCATACAATTAATCAAGGGAAGGGTTTATAATTCATTCGCCTGGGGGACAAATATTCACTAAAGAAGTGGCTTTCCATGTGCCTATAACATTGGCTGAATGGGACTTTCCTACAAACATGATTGTTCTAAAAGGCCAAAATATAGATGTAATTTTGGGCATGAATTGGTTAGCCCAGCATAAAGCAATCCTCAACACTGATCTGAGAATCATCAGGTTGAGTTATGGCCAAGAAGAGGTTCTCTTGTCCATCCCTGTAGCTATTCCAGCTAAACCATTTGGCAGAGTATATGAAGCCATCATACCGGAGATCCAAGATATTCCGGTGGTATGTGAATTCCCGGACGTCTTTCCGAAAGATTTGCCTGGATTGCCTCCAGAGAGAGATGTAGAATTTGTGATTGAGTTGAAGCCCGGTACGACTCCAATTTCTAGAAGGTCGTACCGAATGCCTCCGAATGAATTGGCAGAACTCAAGACCCAATTACAAGATCTATTAGAAAAAGGATTCATCCAACCAAGTTCATCACCTTGGGGTTGTCCAGCCATCTTTGTCAAAAAGAAGGACCAAACACTTCGGATGTGCGTGGATTATAGACCCCTTAATGAGGTCACCATCAAGAATAAGTACCCTCTCCCCCAGATTGACATCCTATTTGATCAACTTACCGGAGCTCGGGTATTTTCCAAAATTGACCTCAGGTCGGGTTATCATCAGATCCGTATCCGACCCGAAGATATACCCAAGACCGCATTCACTACGCGGTATGGATTATTTGAATATCTGGTTATGTCTTTCGGACAAACAAATGCTCCTACCCACTTCACCTATCTGATGAACTCGGTATTCATGCCCAAGTTGGACAAATTTGTGGTGGTGTTCATTGATGATATCTTGATATATTCTAAGAATGAAGAGGAGCATGCTCGGCATTTGCGGATCGTATTAACGCGCTTAAGGGAACACCAATTATATGCAAAGTTCAGTAAGTGTGCGTTCTAGCTGGAGGAGATCCAATTTCTGGGACATGTATTATCTGCCAAGGGGATTGCGGTGGATCCTAGCAAAGTCAAGGATATTTTGGAGTGGAAACCCCCAACCACTGTGCATCAAGTCCGAAGTTTCCTTGGACTGGCTGGTTATTACCGCCGATTCATTCTAGATTTTTCTAAGCTTGTGAAACCAATCACAAGTTTATTGAAGAATGATACTAAATTTAATTGGTCTTCAAGATGTAATGAAGCCTTTGAGCAGCTGAAAGTATTATTAACCACTTCTCCGATATTAGCTCAACCGGACATTGAAAAGCCATTTGATGTGTATTGTGACGCATCAGGCAGTGGTCTCGGCTGTGTTTTAATGCAAGAAGGCCGAGTGATAGCTTATGCTTCAAGGCAGTTGCGCCGGCATGAGGAACATTATCCAACTCATGACCTGGAGTTAGCTGCTGTGGTTCATGCCCTAAAAATATGGCGTCATTATTTGCTGGGAAATATCTATCACATTTATACAGATCATAAAAGCTTAAAGTACATCTTTACCCAGTCAGAGTTGAATATGAGGCAGAGGCGATGGCTTGAGCTTATTAAGGATTATGAACTAGAAATTCACTATCACCCAGGCAAGGCTAATGTAGTGGCAGATGCGTTAAGTCGCAAGGCTTCCTGCCATTGTTTGACAATGAAGACTTCTGACATTGTGTTATGCCAAGAAATGGAGAAGTTGAACCTGGGAATGATACAACACGGAACTGCCAATCACTTGAAGCTTGAGTCAGTCCTCCTGCAAAGGATAATTGATGCCCAAAGAAATGATGTGGGTGTGAAACACATTCATGAGAAAATGGAGGCCGGAAAAGCCAACTGTTTCAGAAGAGATGATCAAGGTGTTGTATGGTTTAACAACCGCATAGTTGTGCCTAAGAATGAGGAGATCCGCCAGCAAATTCTAGATGAAGCACATCTTAGTCGCTATTCTATTCATCCCGGAAGCACTAAGATGTATCATGATCTAAAACAGCATTATTGGTGGACAAAGATGAAAATTGAAATCGCACGCTATGTGGCAAGATGTGACACTTGCAGACGTGTCAAAGCCATACATATGAAAACCGCTGGTCCATTGCAATCGTTACCTATCCCAACTTGGAAATGGGAGGATATAAGCATGGACTTTATTGTGGGATTGCCCAGGACAACAAAAGGGTATGATTCTTTTTTGGGTTATAATTGATCGGCTGACAAAGATTGCTCATTTTCTGCCAGTCAAGACATATTACCCGGTCCTCACTTATGCCCAGATGTATATTGCTCACATCCTCAGTTTGCACGGTGTTCCAAAGACAATAGTGTTGGATCGTGGACCTCAATTTGTATCCAAGTTCTGGGAAGAACTTCACAAATCCTTGGGTACTAAATTACTCCACAGTTCGGCCTATCATCCCCAAACTAGTGGACAGACTGAGAGAGTAAATCAGATACTTGAAGATATAATGCGAGCATGTGTTCTAGAATTCCCACAGAAATGGGATGACTGTTTACCATTAGCGGAGTTCTCGTACAATAATAGCTATCAAGAGAGCATCAAAATGGCACCCTTTGAAGCCTTGTATGGACGACGGTGTCGTACTCCGTTAAATTGGTCTAAACCAGGTGAAAGAAGTTTCTTCAGGCCAGATATGGTAAAGGAGACAGAAGAGAAAGTTCAATGAATAATTCATAATTTGAAAGAAGCTCAAGCTCGTCAGAAGAGTTATGCAGACAAGAGACGCAAACCCTTGTACTTTCAAGTTGAAGATTATGTCTACCTGAAAGTCTCACCAATGAAGGGTGTATCATGTTTTGGGGTAAAAGGGAAGCTTGCACCCCGGTATATTGGTCCTTTCCCTGTTCTTGAACAATGTGGACCAGTGGCATACCGACTCCAGTTACCCGAAACATTGTCTGTTGTACATAATGTGTTCCACGTGTCTCAATTAAAGAAGTGTCTTCGGGTTCCAGATCGAACTATTGAAGTAACAGATGTTGCCTTAGAACCAGACTTGACCTATTCAGAATATCCTGTTCGAGTTTTGGATCAAAAGGATAGGATTACCCGAAGGAGAACTCTTAAGTTTTACAAGATACAGTGGAACCAACACACGGAAGATGAAGCTACTTGGGAAACTCAAGACTTTTTAGATAAGAATTTCCCAGACTTTTTAGCTTCGTGTAAATTGTAAAGATATGTACACTTGTTGTAATAGAGGAATAAACCCCATGCCACCCCTACCTTGTACCAAAAATAAGGAAATAAAAGTATGACACATTTCCTTTTCCATTACTTGCTCTAGGATTTTTAATCTCGGGACGAGATTCTTTTATGGGGGGAAGGATGTGAGAGCACCTAGAGGGGGGGTGAATAGGTGATCTTGTAAAAACATAAAACTTAAAGCCACAAAACTTGATTAAGTGTTAGCACAATTAATTCAAGTGGCTAAGGATCGAGCTCTTGTGAAACACGATAGTCGCAATGAGAACAAGCACAAGAGACACGATGGTTTATCCCGTGGTTTGGCCAAGTACAACACATGCCTAGTCCACGTTGTGGCGTCCCAATGGACGAGGGTTGCACTCAACCCCTTTCAAGTGATCCAAAGATCCACTTGAATAGCATGGTGTTTTTCTTTCTTTACTCTTTCCCGTTTGCGAGGAATATCCACAACTTGGAGTCTCTCACCCTTACAATAAGGATCAAAGTGAAAGTACTAGAGTAAGGGAGGGAAGCAACACACACAAATCCACAGCAAAACACACACACACAGCCAAGACTTGAGCTCAAATGAATAGCACAAAGTTCACCACTAGAACGGAGCTCAAATCACTAAGAATGTCAATCGAGTGCGCAAAGACGGAGTGTGAATGATTAAGAATGCTCAAAGTATGCTTGGTATACTCCTCCATGCACCTAGGGGTCCCTTTTATAGCCCCAAGGCAGCTAGGAGCCGTTGGAGGCATTCTTGGCAGGCAATACTTGCCTTCTGTCGGGTGGTGCACCGGACAGTCTGGTGCACTACCGGACATCCCCTGTTTTCACTGTCCGGTGTAGATAGCCTTCCTATTTTGGCGCAACCGACCGTTGAAGATTTGGAGCCGTTGGGGCACCGGACACTGTTCAGTGCACACTAGACAGTCCGGTGCCCCCATCAGACCGTTGGCTCGGCCATGCGTCACGCGCGGATTGCGCGGCCGACCGTTGGCGCGACCGACCATTGGCTCACCGGACAGTCCGGTGCACCCCGGACAGTCCGATGAATTTTAGTCGTACGCCGTTGTTCACTTCCCGAGAGCGACAACTTCGCCGTGGATGGCTCACCGGACAGTCCGGTGCACCACCGGACAGTCCGGTGATTTATAGTCGTACACCGCCGTCAAGTCCCGAGAGCGGGCTGTTCACCGAGACTGGTCCTGGCGCACCGGACACTGTCCGGTGCACCACCGGACAGTCGGGTGCACCCAGACCAAAGCTGTATTTGGCTGTTCACTGCCAACTCTTTTCCAAATCATTTTCTCCTGTTTCTAGCACTTAGACACAATACATTAGTCTTCAAAACAATGTACTAAGTCTAGAAACATACCTTGCACCTTGATTTGCACTTCTTGAGCCTTTGGCACAATTTAACACTTAAACAATTTGTGTTGGCACTTAGTCACCAAAATACTTAGAAATGGCCCAAGGGCACATTTCCCTTTCAATCTCCCCCTTTTGGTGATTTATGCCAACACAACAAAAAGCAACACATAGAAGTGCAACACCAATGCAAATGAGAACAAGAATTGTTTTTTATTCAAATTTGACATATTTGGATCATCCTTGACCACCACTTGGTTTTGTTTTTGCAAATCAATTTCAATTTTCTATCTCTAAGTCAAACACACTTGTTGAGGCATAAAGAGAGGTATTCCAAAAGAAATTGATCAAAGATTCAAAAACTCCCCCTTTTCCCATAATCAAACATTCTCCCCACAAGAGACCAACTTTTGACAAAAAGAGACACTTAGAGTATTTTGACAAAACAAAAGTTCTAACTCTACTATTTTCAAAATTCTCAAGTGGTAGCTAATCCATTTGCTTTAGCCTTAATTTCTCCCCCTTTGGCATCAAGCACCAAAACGAAATCATTGTTGGCCTTTTAACCCCATTGCCTCACCAAAATCTTCAAATAAGAGTAAAGAGGCAATATGAGCAAAGAGATGAACTTGGAGTTAATTACCCTCTCATCGGAGTGCAGTGGAAGTCTTTCATGGTCCAAGTCCACCTTTCCCTTTCAATCCACTTTTGAGACTAAAACAAGTAAACTCAAACACAAGGTTAGTCTCAAAGTGTCAAGTTGTGGCATGCCTCCCCCTAAATAAGTGCATCACTTGCACATGGACTTGTGAGGTCCAGGGATCATGTGTACAACTTGAGCACCATACATAAACAACAAATCTCATAAATGCACAAAGTAACTTGATCAAAGGCATAAAACACATGTATGCTATAGATCAATCCAAGTTACGCGAATCTAAGACATTTAGCTCACTACGCAGCCTGCAAAAGGTTGACTCATCTAGAGGCTTGGTAAAGATATCGGCTAGCTGGTTCTCGGTGCTAACATAAAACACTTCGATATCTCCCTTTTGCTGGTGGTCTCTCAAAAAGTGATGCCGGATGTCTATGTGCTTAGTGCGGCTGTGTTCAACAGGATTATCCGCCATGCAGATTGCACTCTCATTATCACATAGGAGTGGGACTTTGCTCAGATTGTAGCCAAAGTCCCGGAGGGTTTGCCTCATCCAAAGTAGTTGCGCGCAACACTGTCCTGCGGCAACATACTCGGCCTCAGCGGTGGATAAGGCAATGGAAGTTTGTTTCTTAGAACTCCAAGACACCAGGGACCTTCCTAAGAATTGGCACATCCCTGATGTACTCTTCCTATCAACCTTGCATCCAGCATAATCGGAGTCTGAGTATCCAATCAAGTCAAAGGTTGACCCCTTTGGATACCAGATCCTGAAGCAAGGTGTAGCAACTAAATATCTAAGGATTTGCTTAACGGCCACAAGGTGACACTCCCTTGGGTCGGATTGAAATCTAGCACACATGCATACACTTAGCATAATATCTGGTCTACTAGCACATAAATAAAGTAAAGACCCTATCATAGACCGGTATGCCTTTTGATCAACGGACTTACCTCCTTTGTTGAGGTCGACGTGTCCGTCGGTTCCCATTGGAGTCTTTGCGGGCTTGGCGTCCTTCATCCCAAACCGCTTGATCAAATCTTGCGTGTACTTCGTTTGGGAGATGAAAGAGCCGTCCTTGAGTTGCTTCACTTGGAACCCAAGGAAGTAGTTCAACTCACCCATCATCGACATCTCAAACTTTTGAGTCATTACCCTGCTAAACTCATGCTCTTGGGGCTTGCTTAAGTCCATAGAGCGCCTTAGAAAGCTTACACACGTGGTCGGGGTACCGTTCATCCTCAAAGCTAGGGGGTTGCTCTACGTACACCTCCTCCTTGATTGGCCCATTGAGGAAAGCGCTCTTCACATCCATTTGGAACAACCTGAAAGAGTGGTGAGCGACATAGGCTAACAAAATGCGAATGGACTCTAGCCTAGCCACAGGAGCAAAAGTTTCCTCAAAGTCCAAACCTGCGACTTGGGCATAACCTTTTGCCACAAGTCGTGCCTTGTTCCTTGTCACCACCCCGTGCTTGGCCTTGTTTGTTGCAGAACACCCACTTGGTTCCCACAACGTTTTGCTTGGGACGAGGCACCAGTGTCCAAACTTCATTTCTCTTGACTTCTAAAGCAAGAGAATTTTGCGCACTAACAAATTTATCATGCTCTTCATATAAAAGATCCTCTTGCTTCTCTAACAATCTATTCTTCTCATTCAAAGCATCAATTAATTCATTGATCTTGTCAATTTTAGTTCTATCTAAACCTTTGAATAAGCTTGCGTAGTCTACTTCATCATCACTAGACTCATCATCACTTGAAGAAGCATACGTAATAGTACTTTGAGTACTTACCTTCTTCTCCTTTGCCATGAGGCAGGTGTGATGCTCGTTGGGGAAGAGAGACGATTTGTTGAAGGCTGTGGCGGCGAGTCCTTCGTCGTCGGAGTCGGACGAAGAACAATCTGAGTCCCATTCTTTTCCAAGGTGTGCCTCGCCCTTAGCCTTCTTGTAAACCTTCTTGTTCTCTCTCTTCCCATTCTTTCCTTGTTCCTGGTCACTATCATTATCGGGACAGTTAGCAATAAAGTGACCAATCTTACCACACTTGAAGCAGGAGCGCTTTCCCTTCGTCTTGCTCTTGTTGGGATGCTCCTTGCGACCTTTGAGCGCCGCCTTGAAGCGCTTGATGATGAGGGCCATTTCGTCCTCATTTAGCCCAGCCGCCTCAACTTGCGCCACCTTGCTAGGTAGCGCCTCCCTGCTACTTGTTGCTTTGAGAGCAATGGTTTGAGTCTCGTAGATCGTCATTGGGCCATTCAATGCCTCATCAACATATCTTGCCTCCTTGATCATCATTCGCCCGCTTACAAACTTTCCGAGTATTTCCTTGGGCGTCATCATGATGTACCTAGGATTCTCACGAATAGAGTTTACAAGATGAGGATCAAGGATAGTGAAGGACCTTAGTATAAGTTGGACGATGTCGTGGTCCGTCCATCTCGTGCTCCCATAGCTCCTTATCTTGTTGACCAGGGTCTTGAGCCTATTGTACGTTTGAGTTGGCTCCTCTCCCCTGATCATCACGAACCTTCCTAGTTCGCCTTCCACCAACTCCATCTTGGTGAGCATGGTGGCGTCGTTCCCCTCATGCGAGATCTTGAGGGTGTCCCAAATCTACTTGGCGTTGTCCAAGCCGCTCACCTTATTGTACTCTTCCCTGCACAAGGATGCTAAAAGAACAGTAATAGCTTGTGCATTTTTATGGATTTGTTCATTCATAAACATGGAGTTATTCGAACTATCAAATTGCATTCCATTTTCTACTATCTCCCATATACTTGGATGAAGAGAGAACAAGTGGCTACGCATTTTGTGACTCCAAAATCCGTAGTCCTCTCCATCAAAGTGTGGAGGTTTACCAAGTGGACTGGAAAGCAAATGAGCATTGGAATTATGCGGAATACGAGAATAATCGAAGGAAAAGTTCGAGTTAACCATTTTCTTTTTCTCCTCGTATTCGTCGTCCTTTTGAGAAGAGGAAGATTCGTCGCTGTCGTAGTAGACAATCTTCTTGATGCGCCTCTTCTTCTTTCCATCCTTCTTCTTTTGACTCGAGCCGGAGTCATTGGCTTTGTCGTCCCTTGGCTCGTTGAAGATGGACTCCTTCTCATTGTCGTTGACCACCATCCCCTTTCCCTTAGGATCCATCTCTTCGGGCGATTAGTCCCTTTCTTGAAGAGAATGGCTCTGATACCAATTGAGAGCACCTAGAGGGGGAGGGTGAATAGGTGATCCTGTAAAAACTTAAAACTTAAAGCCACAAAACTTGATTAATTGTTAGCACAATGAATTCAAGTGGCTAAGGATCGAGCTCTTGTGAAACACAATAGTCGCAATGAGAACAAGCACAAGAGACACGATGGTTTATCCCGTGGTTCGGCCAAGTACAACACATGCCTAGTCCACGTTGTGGCGTCCCAATGGACGAGGGTTGCACTCAACCCCTTTCAAGTGATCCAAAGATCCACTTGAATACCATGGTGTTTTCTTTCTTTACTCTTTCCCGTTTGCGAGGAATCTCCACAACTTGGAGTCTCTCGCCCTTACAATAAGGATCAAAGTGAAAGTACTAGAGTAAGGGAGGGAAGCTACACACACAAATCCACAGCAAAACGCACACACACAGCCAAGACTTGAGCTCAAATGAATAGCACAAAGTTCACCACTAGAACAGAGCTCAAATCACTAAGAATGTCAATCGAGTGCGCAAAGACGGAGTGTGAATGATTAAGAATGCTCAAAGTATGCTTGGTGTACTTCTCCATGCGCCTAGGGGTCCCTTTTATAGCCCCAAGGCAGCTAGGAGCCGTTGGAGGCATTCTTGGCAGGCAATACTTGCCTTCTGTCGGGTGGTGCACCGGATAGTCCGGTGCACCACCGGACATCCCCTGTTCACTGTCCGGTGTAGATAGCCTTCCTATTTTGGCGCAGCCGATCGTTGAAGATTTGGAGCCGTTGGCGCACCGGACACTGTTCGGTGCACACCGAACAGTCCGGTGCCCCCATCAGACCGTTGGCTCGGCCACGCGTCACGCGCGGATTGCGCGGCCGACCGTTGGCTCACCGGACAGTCCGGTGCACCACCGGACAGTCCGGTGAATTTTAGCCGTACGCCGTTGATCACTTCCTGAGAGCGACGACTTCGCCGTGGATGGCTCACCGGACAGTCCGATGATTTATAGTCGTACACCGCCATCGAGTCTCAAGAGCGGGCTGTTCACCGAGACTGGTCCTGGCGCATCGGACACTGTCCGGTGCACCACCGGACACCGTCCGGTGCACCCAGACCGAAGCTGTATTTGGCTGTTCACTGCCAACTCTTTTCCAAATCGTTTTCTCCTGTTTCTAGCACTTAGACACAATACATTAGTCTTCAAAACAATGTACTAAGTCTAGAAACATACCTTGCACCTTGATTTGCACTTCTTGAGCCTTTGGCACAATTTAACACTTAAACCATTTGTGTTGGCACTTAGTCACCAAAATACTTAGAAATGGCCCAAGGGCACATTTCCCTTTCAGGATGTAACACCCCTGGTGTTACTGCAACTAAAACTTGAGCATAACATCATAAGCATGGGCATATCATATGTTTGTTACACCTAGAATGCATTCACTAGGCAAAAATTTCAAACAAGTTGTGTGGATATGACTGGTTGTGGGTAAAACCTTAGAATAGGGTACTTAACCCTAAACTAGACTTAGAAGGGTAAACAAAGCCTAATAAGAGAAAACTTCAAAACTCATTAGAAATAGTCATAAAATGTTACGAGGAATGGACTTAAGTAGCATCCAAACCCTAGAAGCACCAAAAACCCTAAATAGACCCCTGAGAAACCCTAGACTAAAACCCTAGGGGGTTGTATGCAAAATGTGCACATTTTTGGACCAAAGTGTAAAAACCATGAAATTAGGGTACCTTAACTCATATGATTCACATGTATGTGGATTTGCAACTTAAACCCTGAGATTTGGACCTATTTGCAAAAAGCCCCATTTGAACTCTATTGAGTTAAGTCTGAAATTCAGTGGAATTGGTTCAACTTTGGAGCCCTATATCTTCCAAATTATGAAGATTTTGCCCTAGGTCAACACATCAAGTTTATAAAGCTATGTAAGGAGAGCAACTTTGCTATAGGAATTAAACCATGGTCACATGAAAAATTTGGAGAAAAATGTGCCCAAAGTCGAGCTGTCAGACTGCCTTGAGTCTTAATTCAGACTGACAGTGTGATTGAGCCATCTTTGAGCTAGGATTCGAGCATGATCTAGTAAGAATTTGGGAGTAACTGTTGTAGTAAGATTGTAGCTGGGTCATCAGGCAACAATTTTGTTACTGGTAGATTAGCAAGTCATCACATGAAAAATCGAGATTCGAGCCCTACAAAATGGTCTGTCAGGCTGACTGATAGAGCTGCGCGATGGTACAGTGTATTGATCAGGACGCCAACTCAGAGACCTCGCCGCCGGTGATCTTGCGCTCAGATCCGCGCCAGCGTCGTGATTCACACCCGACCGAACTCAGATAAGCGCTCCTCGGTAAGAAATATCACGCGGGAGATAAACTATGGCCACTATTCTACTCCGGCCACCGTACACGAGCGTGCCACGGCCGCTGTGGATAAGTTCACCGGAGTTAGCCGTCTGCCGCTCGGATGACACGTGCCTAGACGCAGTACTTCGTCGTAGTGACTCGCTCTAGCACGTCTGGTCATCGCCGGTGAGGTTGCCAAGGTAAATTCCACTAATCCCGAGCGCCAGTAACCCCTTTCATCTCCGGCCGCCAGCGCGTCTTCGTGAAATTGGACGCCACCGCTGTTGGAACCTATAAATTGTCGCCCCCACCTGCTCCGCTATGTAATTGTGCATCCAGTAAACCAGCTCTCACCTCTGATCGTCCACCAGAGCTCTCCAATTTGGGATTTCCCCCAAATCAACCAAGAACACCGTGCGTTGAGCCCTCAGCGTGGTCAGTGAATCCTAGGTCTGTTCATGCCCCCTGCTATCTTGTTTCAACATCCTTGGGTTCTCCTAATGCTCCCCGACCCTGCCAATTGGACTAGGACCCCTTAGATCGCCGGGAACGCGCTCGATTGCCCGTAGTGCCCGCTGTCACCGTGGACAGGGCGTGTTAGTGCACCATTGGTGAAATTAGTTGAGGGGAAACTCTCATTAGGACTTGAATTCGGTCTCTGCCAAACTAGAATGCTAGTCATCGAGTAAATGGGCTGGTACAAGCTCACCGGAGCTCAGTTCCCCGCCGTTCGCCATCGTGGACTGGAGGTTGTGAAGAGAGAAAAGCGCAAGGGTGTTTCTGCACGTGTCAGCGAGACAGAGGAATAGTGGGAGGGACTCTTTAAAAAAATTCAAAACGTCAGGGCTCTCTACGCAAATCCGCCAACGTGGGCGCACGCGCGGGCGCGTCCCTGTTTTCTGTTTAGGTTGGGCCGACTTGGGCCAGTTCAGATCCAACACTGTTCATTTCTTTTCCTTTTCCTTTTCTATCAGGATTTAAGAATTTCTAGAAAATTGAAGAAAAATGCTAAAAATACCAAACCAATTTTGCTAGGCTTCTAATTTCTTGTAGTACTTAATAAAAATAGTTTCATGATTTTTAGTTCCAATAGGGAATTTTGGAGCATTTAAAATAGCCAAAATCCATACTTCTGGAATTTTATAGAGTATTTTATAATTCCAAAATTTACCAAACTTTTTAGATGAGCTTTAAATAATATTTAGAAACCTTGCATAAAGTTTGGTATGATTTGGACTATGTTTGATACTTAGAACCCAAAACCCTAGCCCCCTGCTCTATGAACTTCACTATAGATTCCGAAAACCCTTGTTTCTTAGAAATCCGTGAAGGAAAGTTATATTTAAGACATTAGATAATAAACTTTTATTATCTTTGCATCTTCATGAGCATTACATGAGCATTCATGCTTATATATGGTTATATCTAGAGAACGAAGAGGAAATAGAAGTTGAAGATGCGAGGACTTCACCACCACCACCTGAAGAACCTCAGGTAGGAAACTACTTTTATTTTGATATCTGCGGAACAGAGCCTGATTCACCTATCACAAAAGGCAAGCCCCGGTGCATTTGCCACCTCCTTGTTACTTTGAAATCTTTCTCACTTACTTGATGCATTAGGTGATAGGAGTTGTGTGCTAAACCAGTTGCTGCATTTCCTTCCTTGGATTTGATTACTTCTCCTTAAATCCCTGTTTTACAAAAGGTTTTTCTTATGCTTAGCTTTGCTTTAGAAAAACAAAATGTTTTGTTTTCACAAAAGATGATGCTTCAAAGTGGGTGGGATGTTTTCAAAAATAAAACTTGATGGTGGATCCATCATGGCTATGATGGGTTCAACATCGGAAAAGATGTACCTCTGCCAGGTACCAAACTTTGGGTTGAAATGATAAAGCTGAGACCGGGCGGGTGACTTGCACGAGAAGAGAGTCTCGGTGTAGTGTCTCCGTCTGAGTCGATTAAGGACCTTGTCGATGTAGGCTTGATGATCGAGGACCCTTTAACTGGTCACATGCCTCGTCATGGGTAAGCTTTGCTTCGGGCAGACTAATACCAGAATAAGATAACACACAATGGGAGTGGAGAGATGGTGAGAGTAGCATGTACCCTCCGTGGCAAGAGGCTCGACGGTGGTGTATATGTGCTCTCGGTTGGCGTGAACCTGATCTAGTCTTAAGAACCCCGGTGGCGAGTTGACATATGAAAGGGTTAAGTGCTCCATATGTCGTGTGATTGGAGATCCACAGCTGAGTATAATCGATTCATATCGTCGTAACTTCGTGGACATGAAGACTTGGTCACTGACCTACATGTAGCATTCCAGTGAATAAGAAGGGTTGAAAAGAAACTGGCTAGTATAGGTCAAGTGATTGAACTAGGGTAGAAATAACCCTAGATACATGTAACTTTACTCAAACTGACTAATAAAACTGGATTTTTAAGGATCCACTATTAGTAAGCATTTATGCAAACAGAGTCTTTGATTATTGATAAGTCATACCTTGACTCCCAAAAGCCAGCATGTCCTTGAGAGTCTTCTATTTTGACGGGTAAGACTTGCGAAAGTACATTTCGTACTTAGGGCTTTGTCTCATGTTGTTTTAGGTGAAGAAGCAGCAAACTTTTGTTGCTTCTGTTCCAAGGTGGTGCCCAAAGAAGAAAATCAAGACTAAAGCTGCAGGAGGAAGGGTCCTCCATTAAGAAAAACTTTTTACTATTTATTCGGGAAGGGTTTTTGCCTCCTAGGTTATGTAATAATATACTCAGCACTCTTATATTTGGTCTGGCCTGTAATAATACAACTCTTCCTTACTTTAATATAAAGTAAGTTATTGTAACTGCTTCCGCATTTTCGTACCTTTGATGTATTGTAATGTCTGCGTGACGGGTGAAACGCTCTTGGGAAAGGTAAGGAATACAGATACCGAACTTGTCAAGTGATCAGGGGCACCTGCAGGGTTGTCTGAGGTCCGTTGGACAAGGACAACTGTAGGTGGGCCTAATGAGTTGGGAAGTTCTGTCACACCATCCGCGATCGTGCTCCACCACCGTCAGGCCCAGCTTCGCCATCGTTCCTGCCCCACCCGAGGTGAATTTCCCCGCCAGACCTTCTCTTTTCTGTCCCCCATTTTCTCTGTCCCGTCGATTAGTCGCTGGTGGTCGTCGGTACCGGTCCCGCGCCGTCGAACCGAGACCGCCTGACCAACCGCGGCCGCCCCGTGCCTTCTTTGTCCGCACGAAGTCGCCGGCTCCGGCCATGGCGCTTGCGCCGTGCGCGCTACCGAGGTAGACGGCGGTCCTGACAAGGAGGACCCACCCGTTAGTCTCCCCCTTTCCATCCTCGTTCTTAGTCACTGCCTCGAGGGCCCCGTCTGTCAGCGCGCACCCACGATGTCGCGCCTACGCGTGCCATCCACCACTGACTAGCGGGCCCAACCTCCCAGTGGTTCCGTTTGTCAGACTCCCGCCGTTTCCCCCTCCCGATGGTCCGAGTCGCCGACCCGTGGGCCTCGCCCGCCAAAGAGCGCCCGCGCTTGCATCTCGCACCGGGGATACCCGGGCCACTGACGCATGGGACCCGCTGGTCAGCCCTCACATCCGATCCTGCGCGCTCGCTTCTAATCTTGGGCGTCTGTTTCCGATCGGATGGACGAGAAGCCAGGATACCCTTTCGTGGTGGTCGATTTGCTTAAGACCCCCTTGGTTTTCTACGAATAGAACCCATCATCCTTAGACTTTACGCAGGTCCCTAAGTTATTACAAACAGACCCTACCCTTTTAAATAATTACATATTAGGGTTTAATTTTGTATTTCAAACTTCCAAACTTGTTTATTTCATATCTTTACATATGAACTCCAAATTTAGTGATTCAAATTGCAAAATGTTTATAGGATTATTCTCTGTTTAGATAATTAGTTCCATTTACATTCTGTACATTCTAATTTTATGGTTAACTATGAACAGTATATGTATAGTTTTGTTTATTTAATAAAATAAAAAAGGAAAACCCTAGAGATTAAAACATGTTTAATCTTGTGAGATTAATAATATGTATTACATGAATTCATCTCTGGTCTAACTTTTAGGACACAATAAAATAAATTGAACTAGGTTATGCATTTGTGGGCAATACTTAAAGAAATAATAATCTATTTCTAAAGGAAGTTAGTACATGTTATACTTTGATCTCATTGTTCCTTATTTAGTATTGTGTCTTTTTAAGATGTATCCCTATGTTTGTACATGTTTGGTGTGCTGTTCAATTGTACTTTCCAAATGTATTGAATGCATGCCCGCTTTATTTAGACAACGAGCAGTACGAGGTTCTTGAGTGTGTTTTTGGAGACCTCACTGAGCAACAACCCGGTGAAGGCAAGTGTCATCTGACCTATTAGGCTATTATGTCCTACATACTTTATGATTCACTGTCCCACATTACATTACTTAACCTAAGGATTGACTAGTCTGTATTTACCTTATCCTTATTTACCTTTTGGGTTATCATGGTTAGCATTTTGCTATTGCCTTAACTTAATCATAGAACATGATGTGATTACTTATGATACGATGATGTTATCCCAATGATGATATTGTGATACTCTTGGGGCTTAGGCCTTTTTCCTGAGTACCTCTCCGTAAGGACCTGTTCGTGGAGTGACCACCCAGGATAACAGTGCAGCCATGAGGGTGGAATGGGACGCCCTTAGATGATTAATTAGATGAACCTGGGGGTATAGTTTGCTTTGTCGGAGGGCCATCAATGGGGGCCGGGGCGTAGTGCTCGCTCTGCCAAGGGGGGTGCATTCGATTTGGTTTTTTTAGTCACCCACCTTGGGGAGGTGTATTGCGTTTGTACAACTGGTGAAACCTAATGTTGGGGACCTTCGGCGTCCGAAGGTCCTCAAAAACAGGATTTAACAGTATTTCTGTAGTACAATGTGTGAGCAGGTACCTTCGGACTAAAGTTGGCATTGCAGTAGACCGGAATAATACGAAGGTTGATACAGAGCCGAAGGTGCGAGTAAGAAAGCTTCGGCGTAACAGCAAAGAGTGGAACCGACTTAAAGATGAAAAGGCTATTCAGACCTCGATAGATTACTATAGGGTTATTATCAAATGTAAAGGGCATGAATGTAATTTTGTAAGGGCTCTGTCCCGTGTCTATAAATAGGTGAACAGTATCCCCGTACTGTTCACGCTGACTTGGCATTCGCTTTTTGCGTCACGCTCGTATTGTCATTTCCTTCCAATTGAAGGTACACTTGTAGTTCAATAATATTCTTGTCTATGCTCAATAATAATAAATGATTGTTCATGTTTTCTTCTACATTCTTTATATTTCATCCTTTGTCATTGCTCGATGAATTTATGAAGGTATGCCCTTCATAACCTTCGTCCGCAAGTCATTACGTCCTAAGGGAAATAATGCTTCGGAGGACGAAGGACATTAACGATTAACATTTTCTATGTTGCCTTGTTCTTAACTCTTAGCATTTGAGAACAAGTCCACAACATTGGCGCCCACCTCCGGTGAACTCACTTCCATTTCTTGAGCTTTTTCAACACCTTCGGCAAGCATCACCTTCGTCATGCCGCCGAAGAAGACTTCAGCACCAGGGGCTGGCACGCTGCAGCCGTTGGACCCCAATCAAGACGTCCTTTCTCTTAGAGAGGCACGAAGCCAGAAGAGGAAGGCTACCAGTCCAACACCTCCGGAGGATGATCTAGATCAGGAGATTCAAAATCTGGAAATCATTCAGCAGCAGGTTCAACGCAAGAAGGAGAAGATGGCCAGGCTAGCTGAACTGCAGCGGCAGATAGACGAAGCCTCTGAAGAAGTTCGCCATCTTGCTCAGGATGAGCAACACCGAAGGCCTCAGCATCAAGATCTTCATCAGGAGGGTTTTCCCAACGAAGATGACTGGTATGACAATTTCCATCATGGGAATTTTGTTTTTGATGATGCTTCTCCCCTGTCCGCTGAGCTGCAGGCTACACCTTGGCCCCCGTCCTACAAGCCGCCTCAGCTCCCCGTATTTGATGGCCACTCAGACCCGAAGCAGTTTTTGATGAGCTACGAAGCAACAGTGTCTTCGTACGGTGGCAATGCTTCAGTCATGGCCAAATCTTTCGTTATGGCTGTCAGAAGCGTTGCTCAAACCTGGTATTCCTCCCTTCGACCAGGAACGATCACCTCATGGCAGAAGTTGAAGGACTTGCTGTTAACTAGCTTTCAAGGGTTTCAGACGAAGCCGGTCACTGCTCAGGCTCTCTTCCAATGCACTCAGGACCATGAAGAGTACCTTCAGGCATATGTCCGAAGGTTTCTACGATTGAGGGCACAGGCGCCAACAGTGCCCAATGAGATTGTCATTGAGGCTATGATCAAGGGGCTTCGGCCAGGGCCGTCAGCACAATATTTTGCCAGGAAGCCACCACAAACGCTGGAAAAGCTGCTCCAGAAGATGGACGAATACATTCGAGCTGACAATGATTTTCGTCAAAGAAGGGAGGAGGCTTTCAGGTTTTCTGAAATGACCAGGGGCTTCGGAGGAAGGTTTTACCCGAGGCATGTCAGGTCAATTCACAATTCCACTCAGAATGATGATAAAGGGAGTCAGCAACAAAGGCCACAATACTCCTCACAGGCTTCAGGGCAACAACAAAGTTCCTTCCGACCTCCAGCTCCAAGAGGCAGAGGCGCCAGGGGCTTCGGAGGAAGATTTGGCGATCAACCGAGAAGAATCTTTTGCTTATTCTGCGGTGAGAACAAAGGCCATACTACCAGGATGTGCCATGTCACTATTCAGAAGCAAAAGGAAATAGCTGAAGCAGCAGCACAACAAGCTCAGCCGAAGAAGGTCATGCATACAGCTTCGTATCATTCGCCCTACATCCCAGAATATGTGGGCAACCATCCTGCAGTCTCTGTTGCTTCGGCGAGTCAGCCTCAAGCTTCCTGGCAACAGCCTCCGCCTCCACCTCCGTTGCAGCAAGGCCAGCAGCCAGAAGGGAGCCAATATGCTCCGCATCAAAGGGACTTCAGAGAACAGTCCGAAGCTCGCACGGTCAACAGCACTGTGCCAGAATCAAAGCACATCTATTGACAAATATCCTACCTTAATAGCAATCTTTTTCATTCAGTTTTATTTTCTGTAATAAAGGACATTGATTAGGTTTCATGTAATTAGTTTCGTTGATTCCTACAAGAAAAATATGTTTTCTTCACAGGCTTGTGATAATAAAAAGGACCTTCGGACTATCGAAAATTCTTCGAAGCAACAAAAAGTCGTTCTAAGGAACGCAGAGTAAGTTTGATGAAGTCACAAAAAGTCGTTCCGAAGGGAGCGCAGTGTAAGTTTTCTGCTCCAAAGTCGTTCCAAAAGGAATGCAGAGCATACAGCGAAAAGTCAACGCTGATACCGCCTAAGTAAAAGGCGAAGAAGCTCCAAAGACGTTCCTAAGGGAATGCAGAGCTTACAGCGAAAAGTCAACGCTGATTCCGCTGAAGTAAAAAGCGAAAAAGCTCCTAAGGGAGGCTTATAGCAAAAAGTTAACGCTGGTTCGCAAAAAGATTGTGTTTTATCGCGCAGATATGCGTGTACCTTCGGAATATCACCTTACATAGCATAACATCATCACATCATTTTGCATAGCATAAGCATCATACATCATACTGCATGTGGCATAAAAAAGAGATATGATATCAATCTTCGGGAAAACACTTTGAAAAAGGGGCAAATCATGCCAAGTCACAAGGAGAAACAATATTGGTCTCTGAAGTATAGCCTTGAGGAATGTTTTTACGAAGCTTCAACACTTTTCGGGATACTTCGGATATTGTTGTGATAAATGGTAATTCTTCTTCACGAAGCATGAAAAGAAGGGAAGGTGTTTTTTCGCCAGACTCAAAAACGGTACGTATGTAAAGTTTCATGCATCGTAAAGAATTGAACCATAAAGAAAAATAAGACAAATATATTACATACAGGATTACAAGATATTACACATGTTACATTTAAAATGTTTTTACAATAGCATTTAGTCCTCCCTAAGTACCACTTCTGCGGCTTCGTTCAACAGCCGATCGACAACTTCATCCATAATAGCTTCAGCCATCTTTTTAATTTCATCATCACCCCTAGGCCGAGCACCCGGAGATACTTCAGTAGGATCTGAGGAAGGACAGGACACGGCTACATTGCTATTACAAAATCGCAAACAAATCTTAAAGCCTAAAGGTTACAACACGATAAAAACTATTATTTAGTACCTAATGGACCTTCGGCCTCTGCGCTCTTGTCAGCAGCCTCGGCTACTTCTCTAGCATCGTGAATGCCCTTCTCACTTCTTCGAATAATTTCTCCGGCCATTTCTCGGCCACCATTATCCCAGATATCAGTAAAAAATTTTCCACCAATTATACTAGCTTCGGCCGAAGGGTCTTTTGTATCTTCAAAGGACAAGGCAGCTTCGGACTGTGCTAAAATTTTTACATGTTCACAGCCCTTCTTCTCTAAGATAGTAGCAATCCCTCTGGCGCCAGAGAAGGCACATATATCTCCTCGGCTATTTAAGATTTCTTCGAAGGCTTCAGCTTCGTGGCCAATCCATTCGATAGCACCTTCGGGATTGCCTCTCGAAAAGTTTTCCTCACTTGAGAACGCGCCAACCTTGGCGAAGCTAGCCTTTAATTTCTTAACACAATCCATAGATTTGTTGTAGCATCTCTTTTTGGACGAACGAAGCTCTTCAACAGTCACTTCTAGGTGATCTGCCCATTGATCGCTGAGTTCACGCTTTGTTTCTTCAAGTATGCGTTCTTCCTTCGCTCTGGCCAGTTGTTTCCGAAGGTCTTCAATTTCGCGTTTCTGAGCTTCAGCTTGACTTTTAAAAGCAGCTTCGTCCTCCTTTATTTTATTTATCAATGAGTATAATATTTTGTCTTTTTCGAGACCTTCGTTCCTCAGTTCAATTACTTCGGAACGAAGGTTGCTCAGGGCTATAGTACAACTTTCGTCTTCAGCATCTTTCTGTGCCCTGAGGGCATTGCTAAGTATCAGGCCCTGCAAAAAGAAATATGTGTGTGTTAATAAGTTTTAACAAACGAAAAATTTTGGACTCAACGAAAAATACAAAAAATTTCATTTGCCGCACCTTTAAACTATTGTAAGCCAGGCTGTCGGCCAGATCGTTCTTCGACAACACCGAGAGCCCGTCTTCTAAAGTCGGGAATCCGAAGCTCTTGCTCATCTCCCGGCAGACAGAAATCTCCTTGCTGTCGGGAAGACAATACAAGAAGTCTTCTTCTCCACTGCCATTAAATATTAGCGCCCCCTTTGGATACTTCAGTTTTTGGGCATA
Source organism: Zea mays (assembly GCF_902167145.1). Taxonomy (NCBI): domain Eukaryota; kingdom Viridiplantae; phylum Streptophyta; class Magnoliopsida; order Poales; family Poaceae; genus Zea; species Zea mays. The sequence continues at coordinate 22,084,587 of NC_050100.1, read as the reverse complement.
GTGCTGGGCCTCTTGTTCTTCTTTTTCTGTTAATTTTTTCCCCGAAGCATGACGAATAATATAGTCACGAATTTTGGAGGATGCTTCGGGGGCAATAACATCGGTTTCTTCAGCAAATGTGGGCTTTGTTATTTTTTCTGCCTCACTTTCCAAGGGTTTTATCTTTGCGGGCTTTGAAGGCCCAGCTTCGGTTTCAGTCTCTTGACTTGGAGCTTTAGAATCAGAAATTTCAGTTGTTGTTTCAGGAGCAGCAGCAGCCTTCTTCGGAGGTGTGCTTGAAGATTTAATCGTTTCCAGTACATCTAGCACATTAGCCATTCTCTTTCTTTTCGGAGTTACGGTTGGCACTTTTTCATTCTTTGCTCTCCCAATGCTTGCTGCAGGACTCAAAACTTCTGATGTTTTGGAACCCCCAGTTGCTTCCTTTACCTCTTCCATCTTTTCTGTGGATGGTGCTTCGGCTTTCTCTTTCGTTTCTGATATCAAAATCTTTGATTGCTCCAATTTTGTCTCTGTTGGCACTTCGGCCGCTTCTGCGACTTCTGGCAGCAAAGTTGGCTCGGTTGGTTTTTCAGCTTCGGTGGCCGAAGGAATTTCTCCAGTAAACTCAGGCACCGAAGCTGGTTCAATATAGCGCGGCCTGTGTGTGAGAACCTTTATTTTCTTTCTTTTTGGTTCTGGCTCGTCAAAAGCAATTGTTGCTTCTTCTTTTGCAGAGGTTGTGTTTTTCCTCTTCTGCCTTTGAATGGGATAGCAATAGTCAGGGTAGACGAACCCGATTGCATCGAATACCTGATTCAGCCTTTTCTTCTTTCGGCCTCCGAAGGCTGCCGACATTGCAGTATCTTCGGCCTTCGAATAAGCCCCAAGCAGTTCATCACTTAAATTTTCAATACTTTTTAACCAGTCGTCATCTGGCTCGACGAATTTATCTCCAAATTTAAAAGTGTACTTCAACCTGATAAGTCCACCTTCGTCGGCCTCTTTTACGGTTTCTTGTGGCATTTCCCATTTCTCCGCAAGTGGCCATACCCTGAAGGCAATATGCTCTTGAACTAAATCTCTTGTTCCAATGAAAGAGCACACTGCGCCGAAGGCCCTCTGGCATTCTTCGGCAGCTTCATTCATTTCAACCTTCGGCCTCCGAAGGCCGAAGCTTTGCCAAATAGGACGCATAATTATGCCTTTGATATCTTCTCGCGCGGTCAGGTCATTTTTCACATAGAACCATTCTGTCATCCAGTCTCCGGGCCATCTTTTCCGAAATGTTGGCACGGGGCAGCTTGACCCAGACCGAGAAACAAAACTGTAGCAGCCAAAATTGTTGTGATACTGTTCCTTACCCCAAGGTTTTGTTTCATATGATAACTCATGTATATTGCAGAAGCTTTTTGCGTCAGGCTTCAGACCTTGGCTTCTCACGGCCCACACGAAGACATTCAGTTTTATAATTGCCTCGGGCGTAAGTTGGTGGAGATAAACTTCGAATATTTTCAGTACCTCAACAACGAAGCTGCTCAAAGGAAATCGCAGTCCAGCTTTCAGAAAGCTTCGGTACACTACGACTTCATTCTCTTCAGGGTGTGGGCAAGTTTTTTCGCCTTCATCGGCCCTCACAATGGACAAATCCCGGAAATACCTTCCTCTCATGTTGATAAGATGATTCTTTTTGATAGTTGATTTACCATAAACCGAATGGCTTGGTCGCCATGGACGATCTTCGGAGTCTTCGCCACCACTGTCCACATCATAGCTGTCACTGTCACCAGTATCTTCGGACAAACCTTCCAGAATCTCCTTAGTAATCTTTTCTGTATTGGTTTTTGACATCGCTATAAGAAACCCCAAGTTTTTCTCTTCGTCAAGGCTCAGCTTCATCTCAGCAACAGCCTTCTTATCTTCAGACATCTTCGGAGACGCTAAAAAACTATTTTCAAAACCGAAGCTTCAAAGCTAAGAGCTTAGCAAATCACAGTGCACAAGAGCTAAAAATTGGGTGAGCGGGAGTGGTTGGCCAGAAAGCGTGCAAAATGAGTTTGCGGTATGGCCATATTTATACGCTTGGTGTGTTGAAAGCTGAAAGGCCCCACTTGTCATTGAATGTTGCTATTCTAGCAAAGGGAAGGTGTTTTTTCGGACCTTCGGCGTAAAGCTTTCGTCCATATCGCAATCTAAATTTATTATTTCAAACAAATTAAGATTGCGGGGGGCTACTGTTGGGGACCTTCGGCGTCCGAAGGTCCTCAAAAACAGGATTTAACAGTATTTCTGTAGTACAATGTGTGAGAAGGTACCTTCGGACTAAAGTTGGCATTGCAGTAGACCGGAATAATACGAAGGTTGATACAGAGCCGAAGGTGCGAGTAAGAAAGCTTCGGCGTAACAGCAAAGAGTGGAACCGACTTAAAGATGAAAAGGCTATTCAGACCTCGATAGATTACTATAGGGTTATTATCAAATGTAAAGGGCATGAATGTAATTTTGTAAGGGCTCTGTCCCGTGTCTATAAATAGGTGAACAGTATCCCCGTACTGTTCACGCTGACTTGGCATTCGCTTTTTGCGTCACGCTCGTATTGTCATTTCCTTCCAATTGAAGGTACACTTGTAGTTCAATAATATTCTTGTCTATGCTCAATAATAATAAATGATTGTTCATGTTTTCTTCTACATTCTTTATATTTCATCCTTTGTCATTGCTCGATGAATTTATGAAGGTATGCCCTTCATAACCTTCGTCCGCAAGTCATTACGTCCTAAGGGAAATAATGCTTCGGAGGACGAAGGACATTAACGATTAACATTTTCTATGTTGCCTTGTTCTTAACTCTTAGCATTTGAGAACAAGTCCACAACACCTAACAAGCAGCTATGCACCAGGGGAGTCTTTGTAAAGGCTACGTAGTGTATTCCTGGCCATTCACCTCGGTAGTGAAGATTGGGTCTGTACAACCTAGGCTGGAAAGGGATCACGACTCGTGGGTAAAGTGTGCAACCTCTGCAGAGTGTTAGAAACTGCTATATCAGTCGAGCTCACGGTTAAGAGCAGCCTTGGGATCCTCTTTGATTAGAAGAACTTTGGTTACTTTTATGATGATGGTTAACAATGGTGTTATAAATCTGATCTCTCGTATTTCCTCTTTGAGGGAGTACTTTTGAGTAATAACTGGGTTTATTACTAAAATTTGGCTTTATTAATAGTAATAAATACTTGATCAAGTAAAAGCAACTGCTTAACCTTAACCCCACATAAAGCTAGTCCATTTTAGCCAAACGGGACATTTGCTCAGTACGTTGATGTGTACTCACCCTTGCTTTACACACCACCCACACCCCAGGTTGTCCCCATTGTACTCAGTGCTCAGGTGGTGATGCTGGCAACATGGAGGACTTTGAGGAGTTCCAGGATTACGATGAGTTTTAGTTTATCTTAGTGGCAGACTCCCAGTCAGCTGCCTGTGTAGGCTTATCATCTACGTTTCATTTCTCCGCACTTTGATATTTATGTTGAACATTATGGCTATGTATTAGACTCTGTGGATGTCTCTGACATCTTGATGTAATTAAAGTACCTTTCCGTTATTTAATTCGAGCATTGTGTGATGATGTCCAATTATGTAATCGATGTGTACGTGAGTTCTGATCCTAACACATACATGGTTCGCATTCGGTTTACCTTCCAAAACCGGGTGTGACAATAACACACTCATGAGTTAGAACGAAAACAGATTCGAAAAACAGAATGCAAAAGAACTTAGGGTCTCTGTCTTAGGGACACTGGACTGTCCGGTGTGCCCCTGACAGTGGGGCCAGCCTGGCCCGGGGGAAGAGCCACTCCCCTAGGAAAACCCGAGAGCAACGAGTTTGCAAACATGAATTTTAGCCATCAAACCGGACTGTCCGGTGGGCACCAAACAACCATTGTTCACTGTCCGGTGTGCCATCAGCCCAACGGCTAGCTGTCAGAACTAGCCGTTGGAGATGACCGTTGGCGCACCGGACTGTCCGGTGCGCCCATGCGTAGGAAACCCTGGTAACGGCTAGTTTGGTGGGTGGGGCTATTTATTCCCCTCCACCCACCATATTGAATGTCTTGCTGCCCACATTGATACCCATATATTGCTAGAGCATTGCAAGCACCACAAAGCATAGTGAGGTGATTATAAAATCTTAATCCCGCATTAGGACCTCATTAGTGCAAGTGAGAGCCACCTAGAGCACACACCGCATGCATTAGGCTTCTATTTTTCAAGTGAAAGTCTACGACTTGTTACTCTTGGTGATCGACATCACCTAGACGGCTTGGTGGCGTTGGGAGCACGGTGATCACCTTGGAGGATTTGTTGGTGACCCAACTCAAGATTGTAAGTGGTCGTGAGGGATCCACCGTACCGGAGTGGCAAAGGATCATCTCATAGTGAGCACTTGGTTCTTGCGAGGACCAAGGGGGAGCAATACCCTAGCACGGGTGCTCCAACGAGGACTAGGGAAGAGTGCCGACTCTTCAATACCTCGGAAGAAATTGGAGGAGTCTTCTAAACCTTGCTTTACATTCCGCATTTAATTCAAGCATTTTACCTTGTTTATTTGTTTATCAAGTAGTTGAAGCAATGTCTTAGTATTATTGTATTTCTAGTAGTATTCTCTTATTGCTAGTTGTTGAGTGAAGTTGGGCTCTTCCTTAGGATTTAATTGTTGTTGATTTTTAGAAAAACCTAATTCACCCCCCCCCTCTTGGGCATCGTGATCCTTTCACCTGCATTGCACTTTCTAGAAACTGTAGCGGGTTTTCTGAAGCTAGTGGAACTTTGTAAAGGCCTTGTAGTGGTACCTGGCCCTGTCTCCTCGGTAGAGATGAATGGGAAGTCGCGATCCCTTGGCAAATGGGTAACATAACTTGTGGGTAAGATGTGCAACCTCTGCAGAGTGTAAACCTGGTATATCAGTCGTGCTCACGGTTATGAGAGGCTCGGACGCTCACATGATTAACTTATGGAATTAAACTTAATTTGTCACATGCATTGCATTGTGGGTGTTGTTGTCAATTTTGATCTATCACTTATTTGGGTTGGTATCTACTTACACTTAGTAACTGCTAATAAAATTTTGATCAACTTTAAAAGCAATGCTCAGCTTCAACTATCCTCTTTGGTAAGCCTTACACTTCACCTGAGCTCCCACCTTTGGCGAGTTCATGCACATTATTCCCCACAACTTGTTGAGCGATGAACGTATGTGAGCTCATCCTTATTGTCTCACACCCCCCATAGGTCAAGGACGGGTACCGCTGGATGAGGCGCATGAAGGATGATGTGATGGGTTCGTGAGTGGTCTAGGTCGTCGTCTCTAAGTCAACTTTGGGTTGCTAGATCGTTGTCTTCATATGATGTAATTATTTAACTATTTTTGTACAGAACTCCGTTATATATTAATATTGTGGTATTCATTTCTGTACCATGAGTCATCATATGTGTAAGACTTGGTCCTAGCACACTTGGTGATTTTATCTCGCGCTCGGGTCTTGGTGCCCCCGAAACCCGGGTATGACAGAAGTGGTATCACAGGAATGTTTACTGTAGGACGAAACCTAGATAGAACTGGACAACCCTTACTTACTTATCTTTGCTACACTGATTCTTTCTAAACTTTTCTTGATATTTTCTCATCTATTGCTGCTTTACTCTAATTACTCTTATCTTTTCTTTTCTAAAGACAAAAGTGGATTTCACACTTTGAAATCTTGTACCTAAAGTGACCTTTAGGAATAGGAGACCTACTCTCAGGAACAAAAACAAAACTATTTTTTATATAGGTATCTATGTACTTGAATGTTTGTTCTTATGATACTTGTCTGATTTGGATCTTTGATTGAGTGTGATGAGTTGTGGAGTAATGTCCACAATTGCATCCGCATATACACATAGGCATAAAAAATGTTTATAAAATAGTTAGACAACCTATATTATCTCTCCATTAGAATACAGCTAGTATCACATATCTATCTCATCTTGACAGATTTTGTCTTACCTTTGGACATTCACCTTATATGCCTAGTAATCCCAATATTGACAGGTGTTGGGCACCCAGGAACGGAGTGCCCAAACAAATCCCAAGAAGTCCCTGTCGAGCAACCTTGCAACGCGGAGCGGGCGACCAAGTCCTTCCCGAGCAACCTTGCAAGGCCAAGCGGACGACCAAGTCCCTACCGAGCAACCATGCGAGGCGGAGCGGACGACCAAGTCCCCCACTGAGAAACCTTGCGAGGCAGAGCGAGCGACTAAGTCCCTACCGAGCTACCTTGCGAGGCAGAGCGGACAACCAAGTCCCTGCCGAGTAACCTTGTGAGGTGGAGGAGACGACCAAGTCTCTGCCGAGCAACCTCTCCACAGACTAGCATAAGAGAAGGTCGACCCAATGATATGGGTCCACGTCAGCAGGACAAGATGGGTCATCACAAAACTATGTCCGGGCCTCGGGTATGGTGCCGAAAGGTATCTCACGAACGTCAGATGACACCTCACCACATATTGTCTTAAGCAAACCACCACTGGTGAATAGGACCAGTCAATCCCAGTCGAAGGGATCTCAACATCATAGTCTCTATAGTGACCAGAATATCTGGAAAGTAGCCTAGAGGGGGTGAATAGGCTAAACCTGAAAATTATCACCACAAACTTCGAAATAATGTCAAATCAACAGTTCAACTAGTGCAGGCCGGTTCAACCCCTATAGAGGCAGATTGAACCACTCTGAACCAGTCCAACTACAAGAGTATATCATGGTGAACTTGGAGACCATAAGTCAAACTCTTAAATATTTGAAGATGAAAAGAAGATCAGAATGCATTATGTTCATCTTTCAGAATTTGCATTCGCAATCTGAGCTCCTTGGTCAAATAGGTATGACATAAAATAAATATAGCAACATAAGTTCATCGAATAGAAATATACACTTTGAACGAACCTGAGGACATTAATGGTATCGAACGAACATGAGGACATTAATGACTTCAATTAACCTGAGGATTTTGACTGTCGCCTGGCATACATATACTTAGCAACACAGAAAATGTGTCCTCCTGTATGTCAGCATCATTATCTTTAGGTCGTCACTGCTCCACGTCATCAGACATGTCGACAGCGGTGACCACATCAGTTGATGGTTGTCGCTCCCCACGCTAATATGTGGATATGCTATTATTTTCTAGGTATGATTTATCCATTGTTCATGTAGTAACTGCCTTAGTAATTACTGCAAAGTGGCAATGGGAAAAGCTTAGGAAGGTGCAGCTAGTGCTTTTTCAGATTCTTGTACTAACCAAGTCATGCCTCCCCTTGTTGGGTCTAATATAGGTTGATTTCTGAAGCTTTTACTTCTCACCATTCCGCTAAGCTAATTCATATTGAACCATCTGCAAAGTATCTGCAAGAGAAATGTTTGATGAACCTTGTCGGGAAATTTATCTGCTCATGTAAATATACCTATTTGCTCAATCAGTTCTTACATAGTGAAACTGTGACTTTGCAGACAACCAACGAAGGCATGGAGTATGTGTTGTGAGTGAGTAACGCACTGAAACATTGATTGGTATCGCAGCCCAAAAGGCACCTGCACCACATGCACGGATCTGCCAATCAACCCAAGGCATCTACAAGATCCCTTGGCCCCAAGTACACAAACACTTGAAAACCCACAACAAATCCCCAAAACCTCTAGCATTGGGTTAGGTTCAAGTTGGCTTATTTGAGGTAGTTGTCGTTGAAGAGGTTCTCCCCCTCCAGGTCCTCGTCGGTGGCCACTGCAGCGACAGGGTCCTCGTCATCGGAGAATGCTATCGACATTCATTGTGGATCAAATCCTTTTGGTACAATAACAATGTAAAATTACCAATTGTCAGCAAGAACAAAAAAAATGTTGAGAAAACAATACCGTCAATGGTTTATCATTAGAAGAATATAAAGAGCGAAGTTGATGTAGACAAAAAGAATAGTGCATTGCATTGATATGCGAGCATTATCATGATACTTGCACTTTTTGGTACAAAAATGTACAGTAGGGATCACCATCATCCTAAAATATCTAATTGGACTGGTGAAAGTGCATTCATCCCTTTTGTGAGTTTTGGTGATTTGGATAACAACACATTTAAAGGTCTAACAAGTTTGCTAAGTGTTGAACAGGAAATTCAGTATGATGAACATACTTGAATAGTGTATAATGATCAGTGAACAAAGATTCAACATAATGTTAAATAACCAGTGAGACAATGCAAATGGATACAATATGATCTCTTTATTGGTTTGAATATATGGACAAGACCTGAGAAATCACTACATACATATGACCAGAATAGAGGATGAAGTGATTAAGAGGATTGATCAAGCCAAAGTGAATAAGATATGAGGAATCATGAATTGGCTTGACCATATTACTACCAATCCATATATGCTTCTATGAGAATCAAACTAGAGCTTGATTGATCTTAACAGTCATATCTAGAAGACATTCAAGCAAGGGTCACAATATTGAAGAAATGATTCTCTCAATGGATGCTCAATATGATGTGACTCAAGAATGGCTTGATAGGGTGAAGATAGCAAGGAAAGGGCTTCGAGGAACTAAGCGAAGGTGAAGGCCAAGCGACGACTTGTGGACCAAGGTACCATGGCTAAGGTGAAGAAGAGAGTACTTGCACTAAGTCGATAAACTAATCAGCTATGAAGAGTTATAATATGTTGATGCATCCGTAAGGTGACTTGAAGCCGTAAGTTGAGCTCATATATGGTGAAAAGGTTCAAGTCACAGGTTCGATTTGTGTTTGCTTCAAGAGGTGAGACAAAGATGTTTGTGATCCTTATGAAGCAATGCCATGGAGAAATCACACATGAGACACCAATGACTTAAGGAGTTTACTTAATTATATTTTATTTAAGTAGAGTATAGAAATCGTCGTACTATCAAGGGGGATCCAAAAAGAATGTTGGTGTTTGCTAAAGCTCAAGCCTCTACATTCAAAACCTATTTCAAAAAACCAAAATCCCTTGGACATTTTGTATGACTATTGTTAGGATTGAGAAACTGAGAGTGTTCCTGTTGAAAAGCAGTTGAACTTCTTCAACTGAGTTGAGCTTCTTTAACTGAAGTTGAGCTTTTTCAACTACAGTTGAACTTCAACTTCAACTGTGCCTTTAGCTGCAGTTGAGCCTTTTCAACTGCAGTTCAACTGGGTCCAGGAAAGTCCAATCGGGGTCCAGAGAGGTTCAACCAGGGTCCAGGGCAAGTTCAACCGGGGTCCAGAGAGGTTCAACTGGGGTCGAGGGAACGTTCAACCGGGGTTTTTCCCTAGACCTCACTGGTCAAAACCGGTTGAACCGGCCCTAGGGGCAGTTCAACCGGTGTCAGGGTCACCTGATAGGTCTGACCTCCTGGCTGACAGATTGACTGTTAGTCTGACCACCAGGCGGTTGAACAGGCCCTAGGGGCGGTTCAACTGGTGTCAGGACCTGTTTTTGCAGTCTGACCTACAGACTGACTGTCAGCCTGCCCGAGGCGGTTGAATCGGCCCTAGGGGCGGCTCAACCAGTGTCAGGACCTGTTTTTGCAGTCTGGCCTGCAGTCTGCCAGTTTGGTAGACTGACTATCAGCCTGCCCCAGGTGGTTGAACTGGCCCTAGGGGCGGTTCAACCAGTGTTAGGACTGTTTTTGCAGTCTGGCATGCAGTCTGGCAGACTGACTGTCAGCCTGCCCCAGACGGTTGAACCGGCCCTCGTGGCGGTTCAACCGGTCCTCCACAGCCAAAATCAGCCCAACGGCTAGTTTTGAAGCCCCACCTATATATACTCACTCCTACCTCTCTCCCCACAGTAGAGCGTGACCCAAACTCCATTTCTAACTTGAGAAACACCTCCCACTCTCTCTCTCTCTCACTTCTCTTGCCTCTCCCATTTCAAATCTTCGGAGAGAAATCTTTGAGTGAGTTTGAGAGCTGTGGTTTTTGCGCTTCATCTCTAAATCCCTCTTGGTCTTCTTCATTTGAGCTTTGGTACTACATCAAGTTCTTTGTGAATTCATTACTCTTGGAGCTTCTAGCTCCTAGACGACTAGGTGTCTCTTGTGAGTCTCCAAATCTTGTGGAAGACCACAAGAAATTTTGTATTACCTGCTCGTTTGAGCAAAGATTGGTGTGTGGGCTTGACCTTTGTGGTCGGCAAAGGGAGGATTAGGGTTGAAAGAGACCCGGCTCTTTGTGGGCGCCTCAACGAGGAAGTAGGGCACCTTTTGTGGTGTGACCGAACCTCAGGATAAATCTTGTGTCTCTTGTGTTCTTGTTCATTGTGTTTTTTCGTGTTCTTGGTTCTCTCACCATTCCGTTGAAGATTTGTTTATATCTTTTTGGTGTGTGGATTTTGAGAAGTGCCCTTCTCAAATCTACTACTCTGAACCCTGTGGATTATCTAGAACATCTCATTTCCAAAGTTAACTGGGTGAATTTCGAGATCAATCCAGTTTTATATCGCATTCTTTAGTTGAGCTCGTTCAAACCGGTTGAACCGGTTTTGACACCGGTTGAGCCGGTTTTACCTAGTTTATTTCTAGTTTTTGTTGAAAATATTTTCGCTTGCCTATTCACCCCCCTCTAGGCAACTTTCAATTGGTATCAGAGCCTAATCCTCGTTCTAACGCTTAATCGCGTGAGGAAAAGATCATGTCGGAGGGACTAAGAAACAAAAGTGCTTCTAAGCTTGAAAAAGTCGAGGTTGCCTTGACTTCATCTTTTAGTGCAGATGTTGATCCTAGGGCAATAGACCTTGCCATGAGAATCGCCGAAAGGATGTTTCTCAAAATGATGGGAGATGAGGCGAAGAATAAGATTAAAAAAGAAGAATATGATCAATGGAGGCAAAACGACGAATCCACCTCTTCACAAGGTCCGTCTTTCAAATCCACTTCTCATATGTGCCTTATCGCTAATGGGAGTGACAGTGAAAGCGAAAGTGAGGAGGAGGAGGAGCAAGAAAGTGATAGTGAAGATGAGGATGATCTTCAACAATTCTTCGCTTAACTAAGCAAGAAAAATCGAATGAGCTTGCTCAAACTCATGAAAAGAGCGAAAGAACAAAAAGAAATGCTTCATAAGCAAGAAGATTTCCGCATCAGAAAAATCGAAGACTTAGAGAAGTTGACTAAAGAGCATGAGAAGCTAAAGTGCTCTCATGATGATTTGGTCCAAAGGTATGAAGACATTTCAATTGAGCAAATTAGAGTTGTTAATCATTCATCATATATTGCTCAATTAGAAAATAAAAATGTTATGCTCACGGACATGATAGAAAAGCTAAATATTGAAAATCTAGCTTTGCAAGAAAAACATGATATGCTTGTGTGCTATCATAATAAATTTATGGATTCACATATCATGTTAGAAATGGCTCATGAGGTTGTTTTAACTAATTTTAAATCATACCAACCTCACATATGCACATGTACTCAAATAGAAACTATATTATCATGTGCTAACAAATGTTGCTCTCAAGAAAGCCAATCTTCTATTGAGCTAGAATTTCCAGGAACAAGTAATGTTTCCTATGCAAAAGAAAACAACAAGCTCAAGGAAGAAAATGAGAGGCTAAGAAGGAGCTTGACTAAATTGAAGGGAAAATGTCATGCTCAACCTTCTCAAGATAACCATGATAATTTGGTGAAAAAGCTTGAGAAGGGGACAATCGTAGTATGCACAAAGCCCCTTCAAAAGAATACCAAGCTTTCCAAGAAGGTCATGAGCAAAATTCAAGGTGAGAAAATTAATGCTCATACTATTTGCTCTAACAATGTACCTATGTGCTTCAACAAAGAAAGATCAAAGAGAAGCGATAGAAGGTGCTATGGATGCAAGGAGAAGAACCAAGACCTTGCACGATCAAGAAAGATGACCATCAAAAAGGATGAAAGCAAAAGGCAAATACATTGCAAGGACAAGCACCGCATTTGTTACAATTGCCGTGAAAAGGGTCATCTATTCAAGGTTTGTCCAAAGGGTAAAACTCCTAAGCCTAACTTGGCAATACATTCAAATATGCTTAGGAGACGCAAATTTGACTCTTGTGCTAGAAAGGTGATGAGTTCACCACATTCTAGGACCAATGTTATTTGGGTGCCTAAGTCCTTATTGGCTAACCTTGATGGACCCATCATGATATGGGTACCAAAATGTACTTAATAAGTTCTGTAGGTACCCAGAGATGATATGAAGCTTTGGGGTGCTTGAGCGGTTTAACTCAATTCTTATCTCAAGCTATCAATCTTACATTGACTATTCTCTTAATATTGGACCAAAGTTGAATTGAGTTGTTATATCTCTAACTTCATATTCATCTCTAGCAAGAACTTGTGTTGTACTAGATTAACCTTTGTGGGAATCAAGCAAAAGGCCTACAACTAAGGGATATCCAAAGAATGTGTTTATGTAGTCTCACAACATGAGAATGTATTTCTCACATGGAATGTGCCATTCAACATTCAAAGAAGATCAATCCAATACTATGTGATGTATTCCTTCTTGTTTAAATTGGTTTTGAGTCTTCTACATTAATTACTCAACATGCTATGAATTAAACTTGCCATGTAAACTTAATTAAATAATAGAGAGAGTGTCTGAATGCTAAACCCTAGCTACAGTGCGGCTACAGTACCGCCAGAACCTAATGGGCCAGGCCCATGTACATATAATTGTAACACCCCTGCAGTCAAAACTCTATCCACTACAGATGTTGAGACTGGACCAAAACTCTGCAAACACCACGAACGGAAGCCCTTTGGTGAAGACGTCGGCGAACTGGGAGGTGGTCGGGACGTGAAGGACGTGAATAGCCCCACAGGAAACTTGTTCGTGGACAAAGTGAAGGTCGATCTCGACATGCTTCGTGCGCTGGTGCTGGACGGGGTTGGTGGAGAGGTAGACGGCGCTGACGTTGTCACAGAAAACCAAGGTGCTCGTGGCCAGCGAACTGTAGAGCTCTTGAAGAAGCTGGCGTAGCCAGGCCGCCTCAGCCATGCCGTTGGCCACGGCGCGGTACTCATCCTCGGCGCTGGAGCGGGAGACGACTGGCTGGCGCTTGGACGACCAGGAGACGAGGTTGTCCCCGAGGAACACGGCATAGCCCGAGGTGGACCGGCGCATGTCAGGACAGCCTGCCCAATCGGCATCGGTGTAGACGCGAAGCTCCGTGGTCGAGGTGTAGGATTACGGGGAGGCTACACTAGCGCAAAACAAAATTTTCAACCCCATAATACCAAGAACTACTGCGGTTATAGGTCATGGAATTACCACTAGACGCGCAGAGCAGCGGAAGACGTCTCGATGTAGACGAACGCGTCGAGCAGTGCCGTGCAGTCGCCGGCGTCCTTCACGTCCTCGCACGGTTCGTCCAAGTGCTCCAGATGCAGCACCTCCGAGGTATCCACACGTACAGGGAGGAAGCGCCGCGTACCGAACTGCTAGGTTCGCGACGGCGGCTTGGCGAGGGCGAGAGGTGGGCAGCGGCTGTTAGTTCGCAGGTGGCGAATTAGGTTATATCTTAACCGCGCCCCCGCCCCTCATTATATAGGCGTTATGGTGGGCTTCTGACGCCGAGGCCCATCATTAACCCTAAAGCCCAGTCTAATTTCGGATCTAATCCGAATTAGGCTTCCTTCCCCTTAAGTGTGTGACCCTATAGGTTCACGTACAAATAGACATAGCCCGAGTACTCTTACTTGGCCCAATAATTGACAGCGGCCTCTAGCAAGACATGTCAACTCCTATGTGTACGTAAAGATCATATCAGACGAACCATTGCGACATTACGTACATGTTGTTCCCTTTGTCTCACGATATTTGGTCTGGCTCTAAGCTGACCTCTCTTTCTCGATACTGTGAATTGGAATCCTTTCAATGGTTAACTCTTAACCCTAGCACGGCCATGCATTTCTGGATCCAATCACTCGAGGGGCCCAGAGATATCTCTCTCACAAAGAGAGGGACAAATTCCATCTTGACTGACCATGCCTCACAGCATGCTTCCTGACAAACCCAAAACTACCTTTATAACTACCCAGTTACGGGATAGCGTTTGATAGTCCCTAAGTAAGTCAATTCACATCTTGAGAACATGCGACAATCTCAGGTCTAAGGATACAGTATTCATGTTGCAAGAAGAGAACTATATTACAATATCTCACGTTGGGTCGGTCCAGCCTCATGTCATACATGCGCCCACATTATTAGTTTAACATCTCCATGTTCATGACTTGTGAAATGTAGTCATCAACTAATACATGTGCTAGTCATCGACTCTGACTAGGGACATCATTTAGAATAACCATATAAGTAAAGAATCTCACAAACAATTCACATAATTGCTAATCAATACAAGGTGCCTTCCATGGATATTCAATTAAGCAATATATATATCATGGATACAAAGAAATATGCTCATCTCTATGATTATCTCTAGGGCATATTTCTAACACGAGGACCGGTGGAGAAGGAGCCCAAAAGTTGAGGGTTCCACGCAAGTACCGCAGGATCCGCTTCATCGCAGTGAGGTGCGGCTCCCGAGGATCGTGCATGTGGAGGCATATCTGTTGGACGGCGTAGGCGATGTTGGGCTGGGTGAAGACAAGGTACTAAAGTGCCCCGACGATGCTCCAGTAGCCGGTTGGATCAGCGACCAGGGGGCCGGCAGTGGAGACCTTGCCCTACGTGTCCACCGGGGTCGCGCAGGGCTTGCACCCAGCCATGCCAGCACGACCAAGGAGGTCAACTGTGTACTAGCGCTGGTGAAGGAACATGCCCTGGGGACGGCGCTCGACGGTTTACCCCAGGAAGTGATGAAGCACCCCCATGTCCTTCATCACGAACTCTTGCTGAAGGCAGGAGATGATGCGACGCAGGAGCCCAATGGAGGAGGTGGTGAGCACAATATCGTCGACGTAGAGGAGGAGGTACACAGTGTTCGGGGCGCGATGGAGGAGGAACAGGGACGTGTCTGACTTGGCTTTGACGAAGCCCTGCGAACACAAGAAGGTGGCGAAGCGACTGTACCAAGCCCCGGGGGCCTGCTTGAGGCTGTAGAGTGACTTGTTGAGCTTGCAGACCATGTCGGGGTGAGTAGGGTCAACGAACCCAACGAGTTGAGTGTAGTAGACTGTCTCCGTTAGGGTGTCGTGGAGAAAAGCGTTCTTCACGTCGAGCTGGTGGACCGGCCAGTCCCGGGACAGAGCGAGAGTCAGGACAGTCCGGATGGTGGCAGGCTTGACCACCGGACTGAAGGTCTCGTAGTAGTCAACTCTGGAGCACTGGGTACAGCCGCGGAGCACATAGCGGGCCTTGTACCGCTCTAGGGACCCGTCAGCATGCAACTTCAGCTTGAAGATCCATTTTCCGGTGACCACGTTGGTGCCATGGTGACGTGGCACCAGGTCCCAGGTGTGGTTGGCCTGGAGAGCATCGTATTCCTCTTCCCTGGCACGCCGCCACTGCGGATCGGCAAGCGCACCACGAACAGTCGTGGGAGTCGGCGGCAGGGTCAGAGAGGAGATCGAGGCGAGAGTCAGGCGATTGGGGACCCAGAGGACACTCGCCGCGCGCCGGGTGACCATCGGGTGGATGTGGCGAGGGTCACGGTGGACGATGACGGGGTGAGTGGTTGGGGGTCGGCGCGAGGGCGATCCGGTGCACCATGATGACCATGGCGCTGGTACGTCTAGATGGGGTTGTTGTAGCGAGATGACAGAGCCGGCCGAGGCGATGCGGGAGACGCCTAGGCCGCACGTGGCTGTGCGGTGGGGGTGGTACCGGTGGGGTCACGCGAGGCGACGCAGGGGACGCCGTGGCCGCACGTGGCGACGAAGGAGTCGCCGAGGCCGCACGTGGCTGTGCGAGGGAGGGTGGCACCGGTGGGGTCGCGTGAGGCGACACAGGGGGCACCGAGGCCGCACGAGGCTGTGGGGGGAGAGCGTCGCAGGCGGGGCCACACAGGGAGCCACGGTGAACGGACCTACAGGGAAGGGGGCGACAGTGGGGGACACAGGGGCAGGATCGAGGAACACGTCGAGTTCTGTCGGGGACCATAATTAGGGGTACCCTCAAGGCGCCTAATTCTCAGCTGGTAACCCCCATCAGCATAAAGCTGCAAAGGCCTGATGGGCACGATTAAGTCAGGGATCAGTCCACTCGAGTGACTCGATCACGCTTCACCCGAGCCTAGCCTCGGCCAAAGGCAGCCGACCTCGAGAGACTTCCGTCTCGCCCGAGGCCCCCTTTTTATGGCGGACACATCACCGGCTCGCCCAAGGCCTTGGCTTCGCTCAGAAGCAACCTTGACTAAATCACCACACCGACTGACCAAATTGCAGGGGCATTTAACGCAAAGGTGGCCTGACACCTCTATCCTGACACGCGCCCCCGGCAGAGCCGAGGTGACCGCCGTCACTCCACCGCTCCACTGGCCAGTCTGACAGAAGGACAGCGCCGCCTGCGCCACTCCGACTGCAGTGCCACTCGACAGAGTGAGTCTGACAGGCAATCAGGCCTTGCCAAAGGCGCCACGGCGAACTCCGCTCCGCCCGACCCCAGGGCTCGGACTCGGGCTAAGACCCGGAAGACGGCGAACTCCGCTCCGCCCGACCCCAGGGCTCGGACTCGGGCTAAGACCCGGAAGACGGCGAACTCCGCTCCGCCCGACCCCAGGGCTCGGACTCGGGCTAAGACCCGGAAGACGGCGAACTCCGCTCCGCCCGACTCCAGGGCTCGGACTCGGGCTAAGACCCGGAAGACGGCGAACTCCGCTCCGCCCGACCCCAGGGCTCGGACTCGGGCTAAGACCCGGAAGACGGCGAACTCCGCTCCGCCCGACCCCAGGGCTCGGACTCGGGCTAAGACCCGGAAGACGGCGAACTCCGCTCCGCCCGACCCCAGGGCTCGGACTCGGGCTAAGACTCGGAAGACGGCGAACTCCGCTCCGCCCGACCCCAGGGCTCGGACTCGGGCTAAGACCCGGAAGACGACGAAACTCCGCCTCGCCCGACCCCAGGGCTCGGACTCCGCCCTGGCCTCGGCCGAACGACTTCCGCCTCGCCCGACCCCTTGGCTCGGGCTCGGCCACGGCAACAGAAGGCAGACTCAACCTCGGCTTCGGAGGAAACCCCACGTCGCCCTGCCTAGGGCACAGACCGCCACGTCAACAGGAGGCGCCATCATCATCCCACCCCGAATCGACTCGGGTCACGGAGAACAAGACTGACGTCTCATCCGGCCAGCTCCGCCAGAGAGGCAATGATGGCGCTCCACAAGCTCTATGACGACGGCGGCCCCCAGCTCTCTTACGGAAGCAGGACAACGTCAGCAGGGACTCGACCGCTCCAACAGTTGTCCCTCCATCAGGCTCCGCCGCACCTCCGACAGCCACGACATCACGCCAGCAGGGTGCCCAGATCTCTCTGGCTGCCACATTGGCATGTACCTAGGGCGCTAGCTCTCCCTCCGCTAGACACGTAGCACTCTGCTACATCCCCATTGTACACCTGGATCCTCTCCTTACGACTATAAAAGGAAGAACCAGGGCCTTCTCAGAGAAGGTTGGCCGCGCGGGACCGAGGACGGGACAGGCGCTCTCTTGGGGCCGCTCGCTTCCCTCACCCGCGTGGACGCTTGTAACCCCCCTACTGCAAGCGCACCTGACCTGGGCGCGGGACGAACACGAAGGCCGCGGGACTTCCACCTCTCTCGCGCTCGGCTCCGGCCACCTCGCCTCTCCCCCCTTCGCGCTCGCCCACGCGCTCGACCCATCTGGGCTGGGGCACGCAGCACACTCACTCGTCGGCTTAGGGAACCCCCTGTCTCGAAACACCGACAGTTGGCGCGCCAGGTAGGGGCCTGCTGCGTGCTGACGAACAGCTCCCCGTCAAGCTCCAGATGGGCAGTCTCCAGCAACCTCTCCGGCCCGGGACGGTGCTTCGTTTCGGGACTCTCGAGTTCATGTCCTTCGACGGCAGCTACGACATGACACTTCTTCCACCGCCGCGCGACTACGACAATGGCGGCCAACAACCCGCCCGCCGGCGGCGGAATCGACGACGTCTTCCCCGCGTGGTGGAAGAGCAATATTCGGGCTCGCTCCGTTCTCTCCCCCGCCAACGGAGGAGGAGGCGGAGCCGTCAAGGCCAGACGGGAGGCCGCGCTTCGTCGGCCGTCGAGCGAATCGACGCCCCCGACGCCCCGACGGAAGGCACGCCGGACGTCGACCTCTCGTTCGAGACGGAGGCGAGCGCCGTCCCCCCGCGGCACGCTGACCTTGAGCAAGAAGACGACGTCGGCGCGCTCGCAGAAAGCCTGCAGGACGTCGCCCTCGAACCAGAGATGACGGCGCAACCAGTCCCCGATGTGACTACGTCGCTCCTCGTCGACCAAAAGGTAACGACTAACTCCCATCTTGCGTCATTTCGACTCGGCCTCAACCCGCCAAACGACCTCGTTTTGGCGGGCGCTCTCATTGAGGCGAGTGCAACCCCACTGAGGTTCTGTATGCGGTCGCCTTGGGACCGACTGACGGACGTCTCGACCTACGGGCCCTCTGGGTCCGAGGAAGATGACGATCCCAGCATCGGTTGGGATTTCTCCGGACTTGGCAACCCCAGTGCCGTGCGGGACTTCATGACCGCATGTGACTACTGTCTATCCGACTGTTCCGATGGAAGCCGCAGCCTTGGCGACGAGAGCTGCGGCCCAAGCCGCGAATGTTTCCACATCGAGCTAGGGGATGCCACCGAAGGCAACCATCTTGGCATGCCGGAGGATGGTGATCTCCCCAGGCCGGTGCCTCGCGCCGACATCCCACGGGAGCTAGCTGTGGTCCCCGCTCCGGCGGGGGGTTACGACCCACAACTCGAGCAAGTCCGCGAGGCGCAGGCCAGGCTCAACGAGGGAACAGGAGCGCTTGAGCCGATCCGTCGGGACGTCGGACAGGCATGGGTGGGCCAACCCCTGGCCGGAGAAATACGTCATCTGCCCCAAGGTCTCCAGCACCGCGTCGCCAACGATGTCAGGATCAGGCCGCCGCCCGCATCCAGCGGGGTCGGTCAGAACCTGGCAACCGCAGCGATGCTCATCCGCGCGATGCCGGAGCCGTCAACCACCGAGGGTCGGCGAATCCAGGGAGAACTCAAGAATCTCCTGGAAGGCGCTGCGGCCCGGCGGGCCGAGAGCACTGCATCCCGGAGGCAAGGATATCCCTCGGAACCTCATGCCGCGACTTCCCGATTCATGCGGGAAGCCTCGGTCTACACCGGGCGCACGCGCAACACCGCGCCTGCGGCCCCGGGCCACCTCGGCAACGAGCACCATCGACGCGACCGTCGGGCTCACCTCGACGAAAGGGTGCGCCGAGGCTACCACCCCAGGCGTGGGGGGCGCTACGACAGCGGGGAGGATCAGAGTCCCTCGCCCGAACCACCCGGTCCGCAGGCCTTCAGTCGGGCCATCCGACGGGCGCCATTCCCGACCCGGTTCCGACCCCCGACTACTATCACAAAGTACTCGGGGGAAACGAGACCGGAACTGTGGCTCGCGGACTACCGCCTTGCCTGCCAACTGGGTGGAACGGACGACGACAACCTCATCATCCGCAACCTCCCCCTGTTCCTCTCCGACACTGCTCGCGCCTGGTTGGAGCACCTGCCTCCGGGGCAGATTTCCAACTGGGACGACTTGGTCCAAGCCTTCGCTGGCAATTTCCAGGGCACATACGTGCGCCCCGGGAACTCCTGGGACCTTCGAAGCTGCCGGCAACAGCCGGGGGAGTCGCTCCGAGACTACATCCGGCGATTCTCGAAGCAGCGCACCGAGCTGCCCAACATCACCGACTCGGATGTCATCGGCGCGTTCCTCGCCGGCACCACTTGCCGCGACCTGGTGAGCAAGTTGGGTCGCAAAACCCCCACCAGGGCGAGCGAGCTGATGGACATCGCCACCAAGTTCGCCTCCGGCCAGGAGGCGGTCGAGGCTATCTTCCGAAAGGACAAGCAGCCCCAGGGCCGCCCATCGGAAGAAGCTCCCGAGGCGTCTGCTCCGCGCGGCGCCAAGAAGAAAGGCAAGAAGAAGTCGCAATCGAAACGCGACGCCGCCGACGCGGACCTTGTCGCCGCCGCCGAGTATAAGAACCCTCGGAAGCCCCCCGGAGGTGCAAACCTCTTCGACAAGATGCTCAAGGAGCCGTGCCCCTACCATCAGGGGCCCGTCAAGCACACCCTCGAGGAGTGCGTTATGCTTCGGCGTCATTTCCACAGGGCCGGGCCACCCGCCGAGGGTGGCAGGGCCCACGACGACGACAAGAACGAAGATCACCCAGCAGGGGGGTTCCCCGAGGTCCGCGACTGCTTCATGATCTATGGAGGGCATGCGGCGAATACCTCGGCTCGGCACCGCAAGCAAGAGCGCCGGGAGGTCTGCTCGGTGAAGGTGGCGGCGCCAGTCTACCTAGACTGGTCCGACAAGCCCATCACTTTCGACCGGGCCGACCACCCCGACCATGTGCCGAGTCCGGGGAAATACCCGCTCGTCGTCGACCCCGTTGTCGGCGATGTCAGGCTCACCAAGGTCCTGATGGACGGGGGCAGCTGCCTCAACATCATCTACGCCGAGACCCTCAAGCTTCTGCGCGTCGATCCGTCCTCCGTCCGAGCAGGCGCTGCGCCCTTCCACGGGATCATCCCTGGGAAGCGCGTCCAACCCCTCGGGCGACTCGACCTCCCAGTCTGCTTCGGGACACCCTCCAACTTCCGAAGGGAGACCCTGACGTTCGAAGTGGTCGGGTTCCGAGGAACCTACCACGCCGTGCTAGGGAGGCCATGCTACGCGAAGTTCATGGCCGTCCCCAACTACACCTACCTGAAGCTCAAGATGCCGGGCCCCAACGGGGTCATCACCGTCGGCCCCACGTACAAACACGCGTTCGAATGCGACGTGGAGTGCATGGAGTACGCCGAGGCCCTCGCCGAGTCCGAGGCCCTCATCGCCGACCTGGAGAACCTCTCCAAGGAGGTCCCAGACGTGAAGCGCCATGCCGGCAACTTCGAGCCAGCGGAGACGGTCAAGGTCGTCCCCCTCGACCCCAGTGGCGACACCACCAAGCAGATCCGGATCGGTTCCGGGCTCGACCCCAAATAGGAAGCAGTGCTCGTCGACTTTCTCCGCACAAACGCCGACGTCTTTGCGTGGAGTCCCTCGGACATGCCCGGCATACCGAGGGATGTCGCCGAGCACTCGCTGGATATTCGGGCCGGAGCCCGACCCGTCAGGCAGCCTCTGCGCCGATTCGACGAGGAGAAGCGCAGAGCGATTGGCGAAGAGATCCACAAGCTAATGGCGGCAGGGTTCATCAAAGAGGTATTCCATCCCGAATGGCTTGCCAACCCTGTGCTTGTGAGGAAGAAAGGGGGGAAATGGCGGATGTGTGTAGACTACACTGGTCTCAACAAAGCATGTCCGAAGGTTCCCTACCCTCTGCCTCGCATCGACCAAATCGTGGATTCCACTGCTGGGTGCGAAACCCTGTCCTTCCTCGATGCCTACTCGGGGTATCACCAGATCCGGATGAAAGAGTCCGACCAGCTCGCGACTTCTTTCATCACGCCGTTCGGCATGCACTGCTATGTCACCATGCCGTTCGGCTTGAGGAATGCAGGCGCGACGTACCAGCGGTGCATGAACCATGTGTTCGGCCAACACATCGATCGCACAGTCGAGGCCTACGTCGATGACATCGTAGTCAAGACACGGAAGGCTTCCGACCTCCTCTCCGACCTTGAAGTGACATTCTGGTGTCTCAAGGCGAAAGGAGTCAAGCTTAATCCTGAGAAGTGTGTCTTCGGGGTACCCCGAGGCATGCTCCTAGGGTTCATCGTCTCTGAGCGAGGCATCGAAGCCAACCCGGAGAAGATTGCGGCCATCACCAGCATGGGACCCATCAAGGACTTAAAAGGGGTACAGAGGGTCATGGGATGCCTCGCGGCCCTGAGCCGCTTCATCTCACGCCTCGGCGAAAGAGGTCTGCCTCTGTACCGCCTCTTAAGGAAGGCCGAATGTTTCGCTTGGACCCCTGAGGCCGAGGAAGCCCTCGGCAACCTGAAGGCGCTCCTTACAAAGGCGCCAGTCTTGGTGCCGCCGGCGGACGGAGAAACCCTCTTGGTCTACGTCGCCGCGACCACTCAGGTGGTTAGCGCCGCGATTGTGGTCGAAAGGCAGGAGGAAGGGCATACATTGCCCGTTCAGAGGCCGGTCTACTTCATCAGCGAAGTGCTGTCCGAGACTAAGATCCGCTACCCACAAGTTCAAAAGCTGCTGTATGCTGTGATCCTGACAAGGCGGAAGCTATGACACTACTTCGAGTCCCATCCGGTAACTGTGGTGTCATCCTTCCCCCTGGGGGAGATCATCCAGTGCCGAGAAGCCTCGGGCAGGATCGCAAAGTGGGCGGTGGAGATCATGGGCGAAACGATCTCGTTCGCCCCTCGGAAGGCCATCAAGTCCCAAGTGTTGGCGGATTTCGTGGCCGAATGGGTCGACACCCAACTGCCAACGACTCCGATCCAACCGGAGCTCTGGACCATGTTTTTCGACGGGTCGCTGATGAAGACGGGGGCCGGCGCGGGCCTGCTCTTCATCTCGCCCCTCGGAAAGCACTTGCGCTACGTGCTGCGCCTCCACTTCCCGGCGTCCAACAATGTGGCCGAGTACGAAGCTCTGGTCAACGGATTGCGGATCGCCATCGAGCTAGGGGTCAGACGCCTCGACGCCCGCGGTGATTCGCAGCTCGTCATCGACCAAGTCATGAAGAACTCCCACTGCCGCGACCCGAAGATGGAGGCCTACTGCGACGAGGTTCGGCGCCTGGAAGACAAGTTCTTCGGGCTCGAGCTCAACCACATCGCTCGGCGCTACAACGAAACCGCAGACGAGCTGGCTAAGATAGCCTCGGGGCGAACGACAGTCCCCCCGGACGTCTTCTCCCGGGATCTGCATCAACCCTCCGTCAAGCTCGATGACGCGCCCGAGCCCGAGGTACCCTCGGCTCAGCCCGAGGTACCCTCGGCTCAGCCCGAGGTACCCTCGGTTCAGCCCGAGGCACCCTCGGCCCCCGAGGGCGGGGCATTGAACGTCGAGGAAGGGCAGAGCGGGGCCACGCCAGACCAAGATTGGCAGGCCCCGTACCTGCAATATCTCCGTCGAGGAGAGCTACCCCTCGACCAAGTCGAGGCTCGGCGGGTAGCGCGACGCGCCAAGTCATTCGTCTTGCTGGGCGACGAAGAGGAGCTCTACCATCGCAGCCCTTCGGGCATCCTCCAGCGATGCATCTCCATCGCCGAAGGTCGGGAACTGCTGCAAGAAGTACACTCGGGGGCTTGCGGCCACCACGCAGCACCCCGAGCCCTTGTTGGAAATGCTTTCCGGCAAGGCTTCTACTGGCCAACGGCGGTGGCTGACGCCACTAGAATTGTCCGCACCTGCGAAGGGTGCCAATTCTATGCGAAGCGGACACACCTGCCCGCTCAGGCTCTGCAGACAATACCCATCACCTGGCCCTTCGCTGTATGGGGTCTGGACCTCGTCGGTCCCTTGCAGAAGGCGCCCGGGGGCTACACGCACCTGCTGGTCGCCATCGACAAATTCTCCAAGTGGATCGAGGTCCGACCTCTGAACAGCATCAGGCCCGAGCAGGCGGCTCAACTGGTTACCCCTGGGGCCTCGGTCAACCGGCTTCCAAGGGCGCCAGCCCGATCCGAGGCCTCGACTGACCGACTTTGGCGTCGGCTCCGCTGACGGACGACACGGCTGGGCTCCGGCCAACCAGGTTCCCCATTCTCGAGCCAACTCCGCCTCTGTTCATACTGATATCGCTACCCCCGGCCTCGATCCACCGAAGGGCGGCCGAGGGGTCTCTTCAACTAAGCTAAAGGAGCCTCACATAACAAGGCCGAACGGGCCGAGGGATTCCTACGCCTCCGGGATACGGATACCTCACCCGTCACCTTGGCACGGGGCAACTCATGCTTGGTAAAGCGGTTCAGATAATCAAACAGGCGAGACTTAGTGCTCGAAAATGAGGAAAAAACACGGCTCCGTGCCAAAATTACATACACGTTCAGGCCTCGACAGCCACAATGAACGAACTCACTGGCATTCGAAGTGCCATTACAAACGGAACTCCGGTTCCCCCTCCGCAGGTACGAACAACCCCACTCCGAGGGGGAAGGCCTGCGGAGCAACGGAAGGCCGACGAACGGCGCGCCGTCACCTGCTCCAGCAGTGGCGACGACGGCGACTTCTGCTCCGGGGGGCCGAACAGCGGCAACGCTGACCTCAGGGCGGATGCCGCTGCCAGGAAGCCCCCGCCCATGCCAAAACTCGTGAGGCAAGGACGGGCAGAAGGCCGTAGAAGTTGGAGGTCAGCCCGTGGCCGGTCCCGGCCGCCGCGCCGGCGGAAGAACCTCTTCCGGCTGCCGTGGCAGACGCCGACGCCGCAAGTGGCCCCGAAGCCACTCGCGGCTGAAGACCAGGCACGCTGCAGCTGCCGGACGCCACGGGCAATGCCCGCTTCTCCCCCCATCACTGAGTGAAGGAGCGGGCCACCGCCCACGCAGGGGCCGACCCCAACTCGGCACTCTCCCCTCCCCAGCCTTGGTGATGAAAATCCTTGAGGCTGAGGAAGGGGCAGAGGCCGCAGCCCGGCTCGCTTTCCCCCACCATCAAGCTGGAGGTCGCCATCTCGGGTGACCGCCGGTGAAGGGGTGCGACCGGGCTGCGTGATGAAAATCCTTGAAGCCGAACGATGGCTGAGAGGTACCAACTCCCATGGAGTTGCGTTCCTCCAACGAGGAGGCGGAAAGGCGGCGGATACCCCCCATCCGGGGGCTTGGAAGACGGGAAGACCCGACGCTTAAGGGAGGAAGAAGACATGGTTGCCTTACGAAAGGAGCCTCCCTCCTTTTAAAGGCAACTCCCCCTACGTGCGCCCCCAGGCGCCGCGGGCCAAGTTTTCTCCAACACGCTCCAAGGCCCTCCCCTGCGACTCGGGGGCTGGGTCCCGCATGTCATGCAGGCCGGCTCAGGGCAGAAGAAGCCAAACCGCCGCGCATGGTGCGCACGACCGTCCAGCGGTTACAGGCGACCCCCCATTTTCGCCCAGACCAACGGGCAGAAGGGGCGGGCAGCCATGCAGGCGGCATGCAACCGCGCCAGATGGACGCGCTTCTCCGACTTCTGACACGCCAGCTTGGAACCCAGGCCCACGCGTCGAGCAATCGACGCGCCAGTTGCTGCATGCAAGCAACCGCACCGCCACTTGTGCCACCATCGCGCCTCTTCGGTTGCGAAGCCTATGCCACGACTCGAGGCGACCCAACAGCGCCAGACTGGCGCGTCGGTCAAAGCGACCGAAAGTGGGCCGGCAGTAATAGCGGTGGCAGGCGGGCGGGCGCAGCGGTCACGTCGTCAGCCAGGCTCACGTCCCATCCTGAGACAGCAAGAGAGCCTCCTCTCACGGCGTGAAGACGGTGCACCCGTGACCCGTTCCTCAAACGGATCGCACGCGCGCAACGGCCGCCCCGCCAACCACTCGCCCCGTCGCATTAACTCCGCGGCGGGACACGCGGCGCCTCTGGTAGGAGGAGCGCGCGACGCTTCACCTTCGCCGTAATAACCGCGTCAGAAAAGGTACGCCACGTCGTCCGATTTCGTATCCTTTTCCGTTTTCCTCTTTCTCTATCTCTTGCAACAGGGACCGGGAAAGGGGGATACCCCGAAAGGGATCCTTCTCCGCGAAGGAACCGGGCTCCGAGCCCCCCATTACTGATCAGGGGTTCGAAGGCTGGCCCCCCGAGGGTTCAACAGTCGCCTCAGATCGCGTGGGCCCGACACCCACTACTGGTCAGGGGTTCGAAGGCCAGCCCCCCGAAGGGCTCCATGGCCGCCTCAGGCTACTCGGGCTCCGCGCCCATTACTGATCAGGGGTTCGAAGGCTGGCCCCCGAAGGGTTCACAGTCGCCTCAGACACCGAGCGAGGGATGACCAGGGGTACGTTCGATACATAACCGAGGCTCGGGCTGCGCTCCCGAGGTACCCTAGGACATTTCCGAGACCAGCGGGAACGATCTTGTAACGGAATCCCATCGGAGGGAGACATCGAGCCCTCGGACCCCGTCGCCAGGGGACCGGGTCCGGCAAATCACCCGCAGGTACTTTTGGGCGTGCCTCTGGGCCCCTAGCCGACCCCCAACGAACGGGGCACGGACGTCCACTCGGATTACCCGCTTGCAGCTCACCGGAGACACCATGTTCGGTGCCCATCGAGGGTAACATGGCGCACTCCCCCCCTCCTCCTTGCGGAAAGGCGACGTAGGGGCGTATGTAAAAAGCCGAGTCTGTCCCTGATCGTCCTCTCGCCCTGTGCAGAGGCTCGGGGGCTGCTCTCGCAAAAACCGGCTCCGGCCAAATCGTTGACAGCGTCAACATACCAGCCCGAGAGCTTGGGCCCCGACCGTGCACCCGGGCTACGGCCAGTTCGCATGAGGGAACGACCAGACCAGCCGAAGCGTTAAGCGAAGTATTAAGACCTCGAAGGAGTGTAACCACTCCTCCGAGGCCTCGGGGGCTACACCCGGCGGGTGCGCTCGCGCGCACCCACCGGAACGAAATGCAACCGAGAAAGGCTGGTCCCCTTGCAAAAAAGTGCGACAAAAGCCTCCAAGCGAGTGCTAACACTCCCTTCGAGGCTCGGGGGCTACTGTCGGGGACCATAATTAGGGGTACCCTCAAGGCGCCTAATTCTCAGCTGGTAACCCCCATCAGCATAAAGCTGCAAAGGCCTGATGGGCACGATTAAGTCAGGGATCAGTCCACACGAGTGACTCGATCACGCTTCACCCGAGCCTAGCCTCGGCCAAAGGCAGCCGACCTCGAGAGACTTCCGTCTCGCCCGAGGCCCCCTTTTTATGGCGGACACATCACCTGCTCGCCCAAGGCCTTGGCTTCGCTCAGAAGCAACCTTGACTAAATCACCACACCGACTGACCAAATTGCAGGGGCATTTAACGCAAAGGTGGCCTGACACCTCTATCCTGACACGCGCCCCCGGCAGAGCCGAGGTGACCGCCGTCACTCCACCGCTCCACTGGCCAGTGTGACAGAAGGACAGCGCCGCCTGCGCCACTCCGACTGCAGTGCCACTCGACAGAGTGAGTCTGACAGGCAATCAGGCCTTGCCAAAGGCGCCACGGCGAACTCCGCTCCGCCCGACCCCAGGGCTCGGACTCGGGCTAAGACCCGGAAGACGGCGAACTCCGCTCCGCCCGACCCCAGGGCTCGGACTCGGGCTAAGACCCGGAAGACGGCGAACTCCGCTCCGCCCGACCCCAGGGCTCGGACTCGGGCTAAGACCCGGAAGACGGCGAACTCCGCTCCGCCCGACCCCAGGGCTCGAACTCGGGCTAAGACCCGGAAGACGGCGAACTCCGCTCCGCCCGACCCCAGGGCTCGGACTCGGGCTAAGACCCGGAAGACGGCGAACTCCGCTCCGCCCGACCCCAGGGCTCGGACTCGGGCTAAGACCCGGAAGACGGCGAACTCCGCTCCGCCCGACCCCAGGGCTCGGACTCGGGCTAAGACCCGGAAGACGGCGAACTCCGCTCCGCCCGACCCCAGGGCTCGGACTCGGGCTAAGACCCGGAAGACGACGAAACTCCGCCTCGCCCGACCCCAGGGCTCGGACTCCGCCCTGGCCTCGGCCGAACGACTTTTGCCTCGCCCGACCCCTTGGCTCGGGCTCGGCCACGGCAACAGAAGGCAGACTCAACCTCGGCTTCGGAGGAAACCCCACGTCGCCCTGCCTAGGGCACAGACCGCCACGTCAACAGGAGGCGCCATCATCATCCCACCCCGAATCGACTCGGGTCACGGAGAACAAGACCGACGTCTCATCCGGCCAGCTCCGCCAGAGAGGCAATGATGGCGCTCCACAAGCTCTATGACGACGGCGGCCCCCAGCTCTCTTACGGAAGCAGGACAACGTCAGCAGGGACTCGACCGCTCCAACAGCTGTCCCTCCATCAGGCTCCGCCGCACCTCCGACAGCCACGACATCACACCAGCAGGGTGCCCAGATCTCTCCGGCTGCCACATTGGCATGTACCTAGGGCGCTAGCTCTCCCTCCGCTAGACACGTAGCACTCTGCTACATCCCCATTGTACACCTGGATCCTCTCCTTACGACTATAAAAGGAAGGACCAGGGCCTTCTCAGAGAAGGTTGGCCGCGCGGGACCGAGGACAGGACAGGCGCTCTCTTGGGGCCGCTCGCTTCCCTCACCCGCGTGGACGCTTGTAACCCCCCTACTGCAAGCGCACCTGACCTGGGCGCGGGACGAACACGAAGGCCGCGGGACTTCCACCTCTCTCGCGCTCGGCTCCGGCCACCTCGCCTCTCCCCCCTTCGCGCTCGCCCACGCGCTCGACCCATCTGGGCTGGGGCACGCAGCACACTCACTCGTCGGCTTAGGGACCCCCCCTGTCTCGAAACGCCGACAAGTTCGGTGAGAGAGGCAGTGGAGGAGGAAGAGGAAAAGGGGAAATCCAGCTTGTCGAAGATGACGTGACGGGAGATGAGGACTCTATGGGAGGTGAGGTCGAGGCACCGGTACCCCTTATGGTCAGGGGAGTACCCGAGGAAGACACAACAAGTGGAACGGGGCGCTAACTTATGAGGAGTGGTGGAGGCGAGATTAGGATAGCAAGCGTACCCAAAGACACGGAGATGATCGTAGGAGGGGTGGGTGCCGAAGAGAGCAAAGTAAGGAGTGGGGTGAGCAACCGCCTTGGTGGGCAGACGATTGAGGAGGTAGGTGGCAGTGGTGAGAGCCTCAGCCCAGTAGTGAGTAGGAAGGGAGGCCTGAAAGAGCAGAGAGCGCATGACATCATTCGCTATGCGAATCATGCGCTCAGCCCTACTGTTCTGAGGGGACGTGTAGGGGCACGACATACGAAGGTGGACACCACGGGAAAGAAAGAAGTCACAGGACATATTGTTATAAAACTCCCACCCGTTGTCGCACTGGATACTCTGGATGGGATGACCGAACTGAGTGGAGACCCAAGCGAAGAAGTGAGACAGGGTGGGAAAGGTGTCTGACTTCTGACGTAAGGGAAAAGTCCACAAATAGTGCGAGAAGTCATCGAGATCGAGTAAATAGTACTTATATCCAGGAATGCTGATTATAGGAGATGTCCACACATCACAGTGTATCAGATCAAAAGTGCCTGCAACCCTAGAGGAGGAGGTAGGGAACGGGAGCCTAACATGGCGACCTAACTAACAAGCATGACAGAGGTGCTCAAAAGATCCCCTACAACCAGAACCAGAGGTACTATTGGAGAGGTTGGACATCACATCACGCCCGGGTGACCGAGACGACGATGCCAAGTCACCGAGGAGGCGGCCGCTGCAAGGACAGGTGGAGCAGAAGTCGATGTAGGGGAAGCAGGCAGGCGGATCGTGTAGAGGGGCTCAGGGCTGTCACATCGAGCAAGAAGGGTCCTAGTGGCAAGGTCCTTCACAGACAAACCAAACGGGTTAAATTCCATAGAGCAAGAATTGTCAGTATTGAATTGATGAACGGAAAGAAGATTTTGAATGATATTGGGGGTGACAAGGACGTTGGTTAAACGGAAGGGACCAGGAAGAACCGCGGTACCTACAGAGGTGATGGGTAGGGTAGAGCCATTTCCCACAATGATGGAAGAAGGAAGGGAGGGGTGAGGGAGAGGTGGAAGACAGTATACCTGCGTCCAGGGTGGTGTGATAAGAGGCGCCGGAGTTAGCCACCCAGTCAGACACCATGGTGGGTGGGGCCAGCGTCATCATGGAGAAGGAGCTGGCGAGAGACTGGGTGTCCCACCCATTGGTCCAGGGACCCCACACGGGCTGAGCTGGAGGCCCCGGGAGGGGAAGGAGCCCTTGCTGAGGTGGGGGAGGAGCTGAAGGCGCAGCAGGCGGTGAAGCGGCAAAGAATACCGGCGGGGGGTGGTGGGGCGAGGAGTCGAGGCACCCGCGGATGGCCCGGGTCACATGTGGATGGTGCCAGTCCACAGATTATAGAGGGATGGCCAGTGAGAGCCACCCGGAGAGCTGACCCGACCACTCGACGTGCCACCATGACCACCCTTGCGACCGTGGCTGCGGTCGCGACCGCGACCCCCTCGGAGCCAGGAGATTGTCGAAGAGCTCCAGGGGCGGTGGTGCCGAGGTGCGGTGAAGCCCCCCGGAGTCAGAGGGGGCAGTCCGAGGGGCGTTGTAGAGCGCCGTGGTGGGAGTGGAGGTCGAAGTGGCAGAGAGGCGAAGCTCCTCGAGAAGTAGGTCATTCTTGACCTCCGCAAAGGTGGGAAATGACTTCATGCGGGTGAACATGGGAGTCACGCGATCGAAGCGAGGGCTCAGACCGCGTCGGAGGTTGAGGACGAGGCTCTCATCAGTGATGGGGGCACCGAGGGTGTGAAGAGTGTTCGCCATGGTCTTCATCTGACGGCAGTACTCGTCCATAGAGAGATCGCCCTAAGCAAGCTGTCGGAAGGCGGTCTCGAGGTACAGAATCCGAGTATGGCGGTTGCCGAGGAACTGATCCTCAAGGGCACCCCAGATCCGATGAGTCGTATCGTCCAGCACACGAACGATGTCTTGGAGTTCGGCGGTGAGGATGCCATGGATCCAAGAAAGCACCACCTCATCCATCAGGAGTCAATCCTCTATCGGGTGAGAGACCGGAGGGAGGACGTGGTCTGTGAGGGCGTAGCGGCGCAGGGTCTGCAGGACCTAGTCACGCCATCGAGGGTACTGAGTGGCGTCCGACGCGAGGACGTCGGTGACTGTGGCCTGGATGCTAGTGAGGGTCGCCGCCTGAGCATGAAGAGAGGCGCGAAGGGTAGAGGTTGAGGCGGCCACTGGCTCGAAGGTGTCGGCGTAGTGTCGAGCAGACGTGGGAGAGCCATCCGAAATGCCTTGCCGGTGAGACGGCGGTAGGTCTCGGCGTACTGGCGCTCGATGGCATCGACAACAGCCTGCTCATGCTCAAGTGCACGGGCGGCGTCCTAGGCACGCTGGCGAGCCACCGTAACGGTGGCCTAGGTGGCGACGAGGAGGGCAGCAGCGTCATTCGAAGGAGCACGCAGGGATGATGTGATGGTCGAGGGCTGGCTGTAGACAGTCAGCGGTGGTGAAAGTTCACGCACGGGGGCCCAAACAGGCATGTCGAGCAAAAAGCCCGGTGCCAGCAGCTGAGAGCGAAAGAGGGCCGCGTCGGGCAGGGAGAGGGCGCTGGAAGGGAAGCCGGGGTGGAGGGCTGCGGTCGTCGGGGTAGGGGCCTGCAGGGAGGTGGATGAGGGCGGTGCCGACGTGGGGGGAGATGTCGACTCGGTCAGAGCCTGCTGGGGTGCGGCCGAAATGGCCAGAGGAGGGGGCGGCGCGACAGCGGCGACAAGGATAGGGGTAGGGGCGCGCACGGAGCCGGGGGCGGTGAGGGCAGCCTCGTAGGAGAGAGGGAGAGGGGGAAAGGAGTCGCCAGAGATGGGAGTTGCGGTGGAGGAGGTGGGGAATGGGGAACGGCCGGTCATGGTGAACGACGGATGCGTACAAGGGCCGACAGTGTTGAGCACGTCGCACACGTCGTCGCGCATGATAGGGCCTGTCAGCTGGTTGTGTCGGAGGTGGGCAGGACGGCGAACGCCGTCGGGATGTCGTCCGTCAGCCGGTTGCTGGAGAGGTCGACGGAGGCGAGGCCGCGCAGCCACGCCAGCGACCCTGGGAGCACGCAGAGGCAGTGCACGAGGAAGACAGTCGAACGTCCGCTGGCCAGGAACGCGGCGGCGGCTGCAGGCGGACGCGGAGGCCTGGGTCGACGCGGCGGCTGCAGGCGCCTCCCCTTGTCAGTGGGGTGGGTGGAGAGGGAAGGGAGTGGCGGCGGAGCAGGGCATGGTGAGTTGGCGGCGGCTGCCGCACGGGCTAGATACCATGAGAGAGTGTCTGAATGCTAAACCCTAGCTACAGTGCGGCTACAGTACCGCCAGGACCTAATGGGCCAGGCCCATGTACATATAACTGTAACAATAATCATGCTATTTTCACCTTGTTTAAATCAGTGTTATGCATGATGCTTGTAAGGGTAACTCAGTTCATATCATGAGGTTTCCTTATTTTAGTAAGCTTCTTGTCATTCATATATTAAAGGTTGTTAAATAGGAAACTATTGCTTGTGTTTCTAATGCAATCTCTTTTAAGATATTTCATGGAAATTCATAAGTAGAGATTGTGCTCTTTCATTTGGTAAAATCACAAGCATTAAAGGTTAATCTTCACCTAAAAGAAAGATTAGGAATGCTCAAGGCAAAGGTATGGAACTAGTTGTTTCATTTGGTATGTGACCAATAATAGTTCCTTTCAAGTGGCATTCTTTCAATTGGTAATAATCTATTCTATGGAAAGATATGTCAATATGAAGGTTAAATTCCTTTTGGCTTAAATTTATAAATTGGTGCATATTGGTAATTCACTCCTCCATGTGCATTAACTTAAAAGGAATTTAACTTATGCCTTTATGCCTCATAAATGATGATGTTGGGGGTCTTCTTCCCCACTGAAGGTCCTTAAGACAAAAACACCTTCGGCAAGATAATATAAAGGCCCGTCGAAGCTATCATCAACCTTGGCTCTGCTTCTCAAGACGAAGACCTTGTGTACAAGCAACGTTGCAGAATGCCGAAGCTCAATAGCTTCGGCTCGAACCAAGCAAAGAAGTAAAAGACTAAATAGACCTTATTAGCTTTAGTTACTTGTAATTAAACGTTCAAGGGTATGGATGTAATTTCACCCAGACTGCATCCCGTACCTATAAATAGATAAACAATAACTCTGTATTGTTCACGCTGGATTGTATTCACTTTCTCGCATTCACACCTTTGAGCAAGCCGAAGGTATCAATGTAATATTAATATTGTTGATATTCATTTATGTTTTATGGAATGTGAGAATAAATCAATTAATGAGATGCGGTTATCATATTTATCCTTTCACATTCCTACTCACATATTAAATAATGAAGGTATGTCCTTCTTGACCTTCGTCTGATGAAGCATTATGCCCATGAGGAGATAATGCTTCGGATAAACGAAGGTCTGTAATAACTAACAATTGTGTTGCCTTGTTCTTGATATACAGCATTCGGGAACAAGTGACCAACATATGATTTGTTTGCAATTCATACCTAAAGATCACCATTCATTAAATACTTCCCTGTACTACTAATATCTCTTTTCAAAGTTCTTTTTCAACTAGTATTAAAAGGAAAAGAGATAACAAGCTAAAGAAGGAAGTCTCCACAAATGATGAAAAGAAGAATACTACGATGACACCACCACATATAGTAAGATCTTTCAATTGGTATGCTCTATATGGTGGTAAATATTCTTAGGCATAAGTTAATTCATTGCAAAATTGTCACGCTTTGACCAATATATGAAATGTACTCCTCATGAGACTCTTAACTGAATTGAAAGTGCATTTGACAAGTCATTCAAATACTTGATGCACATATCTAGTGGGAGCACATTATATATATTGTGTCGTAGAAAATAATTTTTTCTTGAGTAAGCTATACTAAGACAATCCAAAATGGTAAATTTGTATCTCATTCATATGAATTGTAATCTTTGTTTTCTAAATAGCTACTCTTGATGCAGTTTAAAATTCCCTTATCGTTAAATCTAAAAGTGCATAAGAATCCTTTTTGTTGATATTCATTACATACATATGCACTAACATGGATATGGTTTTTAAACTGTAAAAGGTACAATTAGTGATCCATACTCTCTAAATTTTGGAAACCCATATTTTGATATCTTAGAAATCTACTTCAATCGGTATCCATATGCTTCACATTGAATTGGATCACTAAGTTGTAAATTCCATGCATAACTTGTCTTTATGATATGAATGCTTGTGCGACTAACCTTGATAAGCTAGGTGCACCCAAGGTCAAGCTAGGTTCATCATCAAGAAGGCAACACAGTGATGTATCAAGAAAAGGAGAAAAGGCTCCTATTCTTAACTCTAGTTTTTATCTGTGTGATTAAATATTGACTTGAAACCATGTAAGATGGTTGTCAAGTATATGTGGGTGCCTATATAAAGAGAAAGGCCACAATAAGGAATGTGACCATTCCTTCAATGGATCAAGTTGGGTGCTCGATAATGAATCCACTAAGGAAAAGAAGCAGTTGAGGATATACATCAGTTGTTGATTATGAAATAAAGGTCCAATTGGAAGATAAATGAATATTATCATATGGTCAACAATCCAAAATTATGTGACGTATTCTCTATCTAGTTTATTTGGATTTGATTCTTCTATATTAGACACTCACCATAATATGGATTAAGTCAGCCCTTTAGACTTCATTGAACAACCATGCATATTATCCATGTCATTCAAAATATATTGTGCATGAGGGCTAAGGGAACTTTAGTCCATATTATGAGGTTTCTCTATTTTAGCAACTCGCTTGCCTTCCACATATAAAGGGTTGCTAAATAAGAAACTAGTGCTTGTGCTACTAATGCCATCTCTTGTGTTGAGTTTATCCATAGAAAATCTATGTTAAGAGATGGTGCTTGTTTTAAATTGGATAAATCACAAGCTTATAGGCTACTATTCAACTAAAGTAAGATGAAGTTGATAAGAGGCCAAGGTATGAAAACTTCCTCTCCTTCAGTTGTTTAAGTATTCTATCCTTAGTGGGATGTACTATAGTATAGGTTAAATTCCTTTCAATATAAAATGTTCAATAGTGTATATAACTTCGACATCAACTATATGTGTGCACTAATTTAAAGGAATTTAGTCTATCCTTCTGGGTTTCAATAATGATGATTCATTTTCCATCCAACATATAAGGATCATCATTTGTGAAACCCTCCCTAGTGTTTTAATGCTCTCTTTTCTAAGTGTTTCAACAAGGTTCTTCCAAGTGTTTTCAAGATGGATTCAAAATCTCCAAATATAAGAGTCTTGGTTCTTTCAATCATTGAGTTTTAATGGGTCTCATATCAAGTATGATCAAACCAAGCAAAGATGAATGAAGTTCAAGATCACTTGGTTGGATGAAATCATAAAGAGAAAAGAAATCACAGTTAATCAAGAAGGAAGTTGAACTATCCTATAAACCAAATAATGAAGAAGTAGTGACATAATCACATAATATCCTTCATTATGAGGTTTGAGGTTCATATTAGCATGCTTTACCCTTCAGGATTTAAATTGATATACTTTTAGTTCTTAAACTTTCAATTGGTATAATTTTCATCATCTGTTTAAAGCATGTTATGTTAAACCAAGATATAGTGCAAACTTTACCTTTAACCTCATATTGTTGATGTGCATAAGTGTACTTTGTGTACCCTTGCATGCACAAATTGAGGGAGAGTTTAGCCTATATCTTGTGAGACTAATGATTTCTTTCAAGTTCATGTTGTGTAGTCTCACACCTTGGAGAACATCAAATGAGGATGAATGGTTCCATAGAAATAAAAATGAGTTTCTCTTGATCGTTTGAAGAGGATAAGTTTCTATTTGAAATGTCAATCCTATCAAAAGCTAAGATGGAAATTCATGATTATAATGGAGACCATGCGGCGTAGAACAAAGGTGTGTCACTCCATGAACTATTGTATTACATTTTTGTATCTAGGCTCTTACATGCTAGTGTGTGCATGTACATGCAATATCTTAAGTCACATCATAAGGTTGCACTTGTGGTGACGATTAAAGAATCTCTAGATATTTGTTAATACCTCTTGTGGTGATGTCATAAGTTAGGCTTAAGTCATCTTAGTGAGGTATGAGTCAAACATGCTAACTTCTCAAGAATCTTGGCTTAAAATATTGCATATCATGTCTCTTAGTATACCTTTTGAGTATGAGTAATTCCTTCAATTGGTACAATTTCGCATTTTCATACTTTATTTATACTAAGGTTCAAATTGTAGAACTTAATCCCCTGGCCTGACAAGTCCAAGTGCATAAGCTAAACAAGTATTCATCACTTGTATACACACATTTAGGGGGAGAATGGTCTATAATTTGAAACTTTGAGACTAACTTTTCCAAGTCTATTATGTGTGTAGTCTCAAATTAGAAAGGAATTTCTGGGCAAAGACAATCACTTCCACTGCAAAATTTGATGGGTATCAAAGATTCTTTGCTCCAATAAATGTATCTTTTATACATATCATAAGAGAATGAGTTTCTCTTGTATATGCTACTCCAACGTCATCTAAATTTGGTAAATATATATCACATCCTTCTGGATTGCAAATGTCTAAAGTAGCATAGCTTATAAATTCTCCTGTCTAGAACTTAATTGATTAAATAGTGCACATGTTCCTTATGTTGCATGATTATATTCATATATATGTGTGCAATAAAACTTGAGGAGAACTTAGTGTAATATGCAATTAGTGATCTATTTATCTATCAAATTGTATCAATTGGTGTTTTTCAATTGATATTTTTCGTACATGATCACTAGTTGTAGAATCCATACTTGTGCAATTTTCATGTTGCCTCTTGTTGTGATAAGAAAATGCTAGGTGACATCTAGACTCCAGGTATCAAGCTTCACCTTCGATTTAGTATGACAATCTTCATTTAATATCTTGGACCTATGTCACAAATATACCAACAAGAGCTTGCAAATGAATTCTAATCCAACACAAGTTTGGAACACCCCCTTGAAAGGGTAAAATGCAAAGGCACATCACTTATGACACTTATCTGTTACCTTTGCGCCATCTAAGGACCCTTTTCATGATAGTATGTTCACATCTTGCTTAATCATAATTTCTACCCTTTTATATTCTTTGTATACTTTTTGGAGATTTATGACAAAGGGGGAGAAATTTTGCATTAAATCTTACATTTAGTCTTATGTAACTAAGTGTTAGAAGACTTTTAAGAAGGGGAGAAATAATTAACAAAAGGGGGAATCATAAGAAAAACATAAGATGTAGAAAGTTGATAAGTGCATTCTATGTCATGAGCATCACGTTTATTTTATGACACACTGCACCCCATGAATAGTATGATATAAGTTGTCTCCATACTTTGACCCAAATATGTGCTTTTGGCATTTGAGTACAAAGTTGGTATTTTCTGAAATGCACATATTTAGGGGGAGGAAACTATATCATAGAATTCAAAATCGTATTTATCAAATCCTATGTAAGGTTTAAATGTGTTGTCATCAATCACCAAAAAGGGGGAGATTGAAAGTGCATTCATCCCTTTTGTGAGTTTTGGTGATTTGGATAACAACACATTTAAAGGTCTAACAAGTTTGCTAAGTGTTGAACGGGAAATTCAGTATGATGAACATACTTGAATAGTGTATAATGATCAGTGAACAAAGATTCAACACAACGTTAAATAACTAGTGAGACAATGCAAATGGATATAATATGATCTCTATATTGGTTTGAATATATGGATAAGACCTGAGAAATCACTACATACATATGACCAGAATAGAGGATGAAGTGATTAAGAGGATTGGTCAAGCCAAAGTGAATAAGATATGAGGAATCGTGAATTGGCTTGACCATATTACTACCAATCCATATATGCTTCTATGAGAATCAAACTATAGCTTGATTGATCTTAACAGTCATATCTAGAAGACATTCAAGCAAGTGTCACAATAATGAAGAAATGATTCTCTCAATGGATGCTCAATATGATGTGACTCAAGAATGGCTTGATAGGGTGAAGATAGCAAGGAAAGGGCTTTGAGGAACTAAGTGAAGGTGAAGGCCAAGTGATGGCTTGTGGACCGAGGTACCATGGCTAAGGTGAAGAAGAGAGTACTTGCACTAAATCGGTGAACTAATCAGCTATGAAGAGTTATAATATGTTGATGCGTCAGTAAGGTGACTTGAAGACGTGAGTTGAGCTCATATATGGTGAAATGGTTCAAGTCACAGGCTCGATTTGTGTTTGCTTCAAGAGGTGGGACAAAGATGTTTGTGATCCTTATGAAGCAACGCCATGGAGAAATCACACATGAGACACCAATGACTCAAGGAGTTTACTTAATTATATTTTATTTAACTTGAGTATAGAAATCGTCGTACTATCAAGGGGGATCCAAAAAGAAGGTTGGTGTTTGCCAAAGCTCAAGCCTCTATATTCAAAAGTTATTTCAAGAAACCAAAATCCATTGGACACTCTGTATGACTATTGTTAGGATTGAGAAACTGAGAGTGTTCCTATTGAAAAGAAGTTGAACTTCTTCAGCTGAGTTGAGCTTCTTTAGCTGCAGTTGAGCTTTTTCAACTACAATTGAACTTCAACTTCAACTGTGCCTTCAGCTGCAGTTGAGCTTTTTCAACTACAGTTGAAATTCAACTTCAACTGGGTCCATGAAAGTCCAACCGAGGTCCAGAGAGGTTCAACCGGGGTCCAGGGCAAGTTCAACCGAGGTTCAGAGAGGTTCAACCGGGGTCCAGGGAAAGTTCAACCGGGGTTTTTTTCCCTGGACCTCACTGGTCAAAACCGGTTGAAGCGGCCCTAGGGGCAGTTCAACCGGTGTCAGGGTCACCTGATAGGTCTGACCTCCTGACTGTCAGTCTGACCACCAGGCGGTTGAACCGGCCCTAGGGGCGGTTCAACCGGTGTCAGGACCTATTTTTGCATTCTGACCTGCAGTCTGCCAGTCTGACTGGCAGACTGACTGTCAGCCTGCCCGAGGTGGTTGAATCGGCCCTAGGGGCGGCTCTACCGGTGTCAGGACCTATTTTTGCAGTCTGGCCTGCAGTCTGCCAGTCTGGCAGACTGACTGTCAGCCTGCCCCAGGCGGTTGAACCAGCCCTAGGGGCGGTTCAACCGATGTCAGGACCTGTTTTTGCAGTCTGGCCTGTAGTCTGCCAGACTGACTGGCAGACTGACTGTCAGCCTGCCAGACGGTTGAACCGGCCCTAGGGGCGATTCAACCGGTCCTCCATAGCCAAAATCATCCCAACGGCTAGTTTTGAAGCCCCACCTATATATACTCACTCCTACCTCTCTCCCCACAGTAGAGCAAGACCCAAACTCCATTTCTAACTTGAGAAACACCTCCCACTTCTCTCACACACTTCTCTTGCCTCTCCCATTTCAAATCTTTGGAGAGAAATCTTTGAGTGAGTTTGAGAGATGCGGTTTTTGTGCTTCATCTCTAAATCCCTCTTGATCTTCTTCATTTGAGCTTTGGTACTACATCAAGTTCTTTGTGAATTCATTACTCTTGGAGCCTCTAGCTCCTAGACGACTAGGTGTCTCTTATGAGTCTCCAAATCTTGTGGAAGACTACAAGAAAGTTTGTATTACCCGCTCGTTTGAGCAAATATTAGTGTGTGAGCTTGACCTTTGTGGTCGGCAAAGGGAGGATTAGGGTTGAAAGAGACCTGGCTCTTTGTGGGCGCCTCAACGAGGAAGTAGGGCACCTTTTGTGGTGTGACCGAACCTCGAGATAAATCTTGTGTCTCTTGTGTTCTTGTTCATCGTGTTTGTTCGTGTTCTTGGTTCTCTCACCATTCCATGGAAGATTTGTTTATATCTTTTTGGTGTGTGGATTTTGAGAAGTGCCCTTCTCAGATCTACTACTTTGAACCATGTGGATTATCTAGAACATCTCATTTCCAAAGTTAACTGGGTGAATTTCGAGATCAATTCAGTTTTATATCTCATTCTTTAGTTGATCTCGTTCAAACCGGTTGAACCGGCTTTGACACCGGCTGAACTGGTTTTACCTAGTTTGTTTCTAGTTTTTGTTGAAAATATTTCTGCTTGCCTATTCACCCCCTCTAGGCAACTTTCAACTGGGCCACAATTTTAATTGATAGCTTGGTCTTGTCAAGCATGGGAACACCAGATAATCCTAAGTCTGCTAACAAGGGCTTCAAATAAAACAAAAGAGAAAATAACAGGGTTGTTGGCAAGTGACAATAAGACTGCAACATATTGATCCTGATGCAATATGTTCTACAATGCATCACATTATTATCATCAAAATCATCTTCCAAAAGATTGTCACCACAATTTACTATTGAAAATCCAAACACTAATAAGAATTGAATCGTACATCCACCACACCACCTGAACTCGACGAGCGCCTCCGGCCAGCGGTGGTTGTTGTGGAGGGGAATGGAGGGGGCAAGCGGGGCTACTGCAACCTTCAGAGGGGCGTGGAGGTACTGCTGGCTAGGGGCTGCTAGGGTGGGGCGACGATAACAGGCTGGCAGTAACGCAGCAGCACGTCGTGCACCGTGTGGGGCGGTGGAGGGTAGCAGATGGCCAGAGCAGGAGGGAGCAGGCTTAGTGCGGATGGCATGAGCAACGGATCTAGTAGTGCACGAACATCTGGAGGCCCGGAGAAGGCGAGCAGATGGCCGAAGGGGTGTGGACTGGAGGCGACGTCACGTTGGTCGTCTAGGGCTCCGTCTTGGGCGGGTAGTCAGGGTAGCCCCCACCCGATGAATGCGGCACAACCATCGTCGATGGAGGACCAATCTAGGGAGATCCAGCCCCCATTGGATGCGACAACGTCTGCAAGGTTGGAGCAACCCGCCGCAACAAACTCCTCGCGGTGCGGGTGGGGAAGACTCTCGGCAGCGCGGAGACTGCCTTGACAAAGTATGTGGCACATGGATGGAAGGGCGACATGCAGCGTGTGGATGAAAGGGTGACGACGGGGCAAGGATGGCGACATGCGGGGCGAGGATGGGGCACGACAGCTCGGGAATGGCGGGCGACGGGAGAGGGAAGCGAGGGCATGGTGTATCAACGTTGTCGGGGAACATAATTAGGGGTACCCTCAAGGCGCCTAATTCTCAGCTGGTAACCCCCATCAGCATAAAGCTGCAAAGGCCTGATGGGCACGATTAAGTCAGGGATCAGTCCACACGAGTGACTCGATCACGCTTCACCCGAGCCTAGCCTCGGCCAAAGGCAGCCGACCTCGAGAGACTTCCGTCTCGCCCGAGGCCCCCTTTTTATGGCGGACACATCACCGGCTCGCCCAAGGCCTTGGCTTCGCTCAGAAGCAACCTTGACTAAATCACCACACCGACTGACCAAATTGCAGGGGCATTTAACGCAAAGGTGGCCTAACACCTCTATCCTGACACGCGCCCTCGGCAGAGCCGAGGTGACCGCCGTCACTCCACCGCTCCACTGGCCAGTCTGACAGAAGGACAGCGCCGCCTGCGCCACTCCGACTGCAGTGCCACTCGACAGAGTGAGTCTGACAGGCAATCAGGCCTTGCCAAAGGCGCCACGGCGAACTCCGCTCCGCCCGACCCCAGGGCTCGGACTCGGGCTAAGACCCGGAAGACGGCGAACTCCGCTCCGCCCGACCCCAGGGCTCGGACTCGGGCTAAGACCCGGAAGACGGCGAACTCCGCTCCGCCCGACCCCAGGGCTCGGACTCGGGCTAAGACCCGGAAGACGGCGAACTCCGCTCCGCCCGACCCCAGGGCTCGGACTCGGGCTAAGACCCGGAAGACGGCGAACTCCGCTCCGCCCGACCCCAGGGCTCGGACTCGGGCTAAGACCCGGAAGACGGCGAACTCCGCTCCGCCCGACCCCAGGGCTCGGACTCGGGCTAAGACCCGGAAGACGGCGAACTCCGCTCCGCCCGACCCCAGGGCTCGGACTCGGGCTAAGACCCGGAAGACGACGAAACTCCGCCTCGCCCGACCCCAGGGCTCGGACTCCGCCCTGGCCTCGGCCGAACGTCTTCCGCCTCGCCCGACCCCTTGGCTCGGGCTCGGCCACGGCAACAGAAGGCAGACTCAACCTCGGCTTCGGAGGAAACCCCACGTCGCCCTGCCTAGGGCACAGACCGCCACGTCAACAGGAGGCGCCATCATCATCCCACCCCGAATCGACTCGGGTCACGGAGAACAAGACCGACGTCTCATCCGGCCAGCTCCGCCAGAGAGGCAATGATGGCGCTCCACAAGCTCTATGACGACGGCGGCCCCCAGCTCTCTTACGGAAGCAGGACAACGTCAGCAGGGACTCGACCGCTCCAACAGCTGTCCCTCCATCAGGCTCCGCCGCACCTCCGACAGCCACGACATCACGCCAGCAGGGTGCCCAGATCTCTCCGGCTGCCACATTGGCATGTACCTAGGGCGCTAGCTCTCCCTCCGCTAGACACGTAGCACTCTGCTACATCCCCATTGTACACCTGGATCCTCTCCTTACGACTATAAAAGGAAGGACCAGGGCCTTCTCAGAGGAGGTTGGCCGCGCGGGACCGAGGACGGGACAGGCGCTCTCTTGGGGCCGCTCGCTTCCCTCACCCGCGTGGACGCTTGTAACCCCCCTACTGCAAGCGCACCTGACCTGGGCGCGGGACGAACACGAAGGCCGCGGGACTTCCACCTCTCTCACGCTCGGCTCCGGCCACCTCGCCTCTCCCCCCTTCGCGCTCGCCCACGCGCTCGACCCATCTGGGCTGGGGCACGCAGCACACTCACTCGTCGGCTTAGGGACCCCCCTGTCTCGAAACGCCGACAGTTGGCGCGCCAGGTAGGGGCCTGCTGCGTGCTGACGAACAGCTCCCCGTCAAGCTCCAGATGGGCAGTCTCCAGCAACCTCTCCGGCCCGGGACGGTGCTTCATTTCGGGACTCTCGAGTTCATGTCCTTCGACGGCAGCTACGACATGACACTTCTTCCACCGCCGCGCGACTACGACAATGGCGGCCGACAACCCGCCCGCCGGCGGCGGAATCGACGACGCCTTCCCCGCGTGGTGGAAGAGCAATATTCGGGCTCGCTCCGTTCTCTCCCCCGCCAACGGAGGAGGAGGCGGAGCCGTCAAGGCCAGACGGGAGGCCGCGCTTCGTCGGCCGTCGAGCGAATCGACGCCCCCGACGCCCCGACGGAAGGCACGCCGGACGTCGACCTCGCGTTCGAGACGGAGGCGAGCGCCGTCCCCCCGCGGCACGCTGACCTTGAGCAAGAAGATGACACCGGCGCGCTCGCGGAAAGCCTGCAGGACGTCGCCCTCGAACCAGAGATGACGGCGCAACCAGTCCCCGATGTGACTACGTCGCTCCTCGTCGACCAAAAGGTAACGACTAACTCCCATCTTGCGTCATTTCGACTCGGCCTCAACCCGCCAAACGACCTCGTTT
This sequence comes from Zea mays, assembly GCF_902167145.1. Taxonomy (NCBI): domain Eukaryota; kingdom Viridiplantae; phylum Streptophyta; class Magnoliopsida; order Poales; family Poaceae; genus Zea; species Zea mays. The sequence continues at coordinate 22,041,278 of NC_050100.1, read as the reverse complement.
TGGCGGGCGCTCTCATTGAGGCGAGTGCAACCCCACTGAGGTTCTGTATGCGGTCGCCTTGGGACCGACTGACGGATGTCTCGACCTACGGGCCCTCTAGGTCCGAGGAAGATGACGATCCCAGCATCGGTTGGGATTTCTCCGGACTTGGCAACCCCAGTGCCGTGCGGGACTTCATGACCGCATGTGACTACTGTCTATCCGACTGTTCCGATGGAAGCCGCAGCCTTGGCGACGAGAGCTGCGGCCCAAGCCGCGAATGTTTCCACATCGAGCTAGGGGATCCCACCGAAGGCAACCATCTTGGCATGCCGGAGGATGGTGATCTCCCCAGGCCGGTGCCTCGCGCCGACATCCCACGGGAGCTAGCTGTGGTCCCCGCTCCGGCGGGGGGTTACGACCCACAACTCGAGCAAGTCCGCGAGGCGCAGGCCAGGCTCAACGAGGGAACAGGAGCGCTTGAGCCGATCCGTCGGGACGTCGGACAAGCATGGGTGGGCCAACCCCTGGCCGGAGAAATACGTCATCTGCCCCAAGGTCTCCAGCACCGCGTCGCCAACGATGTCAGGATCAGGCCGCCGCCCGCATCCAGCGGGGTCGGTCAGAACCTGGCAACCGCAGCGATGCTCATCCGCGCGATGCCGGAGCCGTCAACCACCGAGGGTCGGCGAATCCAGGGAGAACTCAAGAATCTCCTGGAAGGCGCTGCGGCCCGGCGGGCCGAGAGCACTGCATCCCGGAGGCAAGGATATCCCTCGGAACCTCATGCCGCGACTTCCCGATTCATGCGGGAAGCCTCGGTCTACACCGGGCGCACGCGCAACACCGCGCCTGCGGCCCCGGGCCACCTCGGCAACGAGCACCATCGACGCGACCGTCGGGCTCACCTCGACGAAAGGGTGCGCCGAGGCTACCACCCCAGGCGTGGGGGGCGCTACGACAGCGGGGAGGATCGGAGTCCCTCGCCCGAACCACCCGGTCCGCAGGCCTTCAGTCGGGCCATCCGACGGGCGCCATTCCCAACCCGGTTCCGACCCCCGACTACTATCACAAAGTACTCGGGGGAAACGAGACCGGAACTGTGGCTCGCGGACTACCGCCTTGCCTGCCAACTGGGTGGAACGGACGACGACAACCTCATCATCCGCAACCTCCCCCTGTTCCTCTCCGACACTGCTCGCGCCTGGTTGGAGCACCTGCCTCCGGGGCAGATTTCCAACTGGGACGACTTGGTCCAAGCCTTCGCTGGCAATTTCCAGGGCACATACGTGCGCCCCGGGAACTCCTGGGACCTTCGAAGCTGCCGGCAACAGCCGGGGGAGTCGCTCCGGGACTACATCCGGCGATTCTCGAAGCAGCGCACCGAGCTGCCCAACATCACCGACTCGGATGTCATCGGCGCGTTCCTCGCCGGCACCACTTGCCGCGACCTGGTGAGCAAGCTGGGTCGCAAAACCCCCACCAGGGCGAGCGAGCTGATGGACATCGCCACCAAGTTCGCCTCCGGCCAGGAGGCGGTCGAGGCTATCTTCCGAAAGGACAAGCAGCCCCAGGACCGCCCATCGGAAGAAGCTCCCGAGGCGTCTGCTCCGCGCGGCGCCAAGAAGAAAGGCAAGAAGAAATCGCAATCGAAACGCGATGCCGCCGACGCGGACCTTGTCGCCGCCGCCGAGTATAAGAACCCTCGGAAGCCCCCCGGAGGTGCAAACCTCTTCGACAAGATGCTCAAGGAGCCGTGCCCCTACCATCAGGGGGCCGTCAAGCACACCCTCGAGGAGTGCGTTATGCTTCGGCGTCATTTCCACAGGGCCGGGCCACCCGCCGAGGGTGGCAGGGCCCACGACGACGACAAGAACGAAGATCACCCAGCAGGGGGGTTCCCCGAGGTCCGCGACTGCTTCATGATCTATGGAGGGCATGCGGCGAATACCTCGGCTCGGCACCGCAAGCAAGAGCGCCGGGAGGTCTGCTCGGTGAAGGTGGCGGCGCCAGTCTACCTAGACTGGTCCGACAAGCCCATCACTTTCGACCGGGCCGACCACCCCGACCATGTGCCGAGTCCGGGGAAATACCCGCTCGTCGTCGACCCAGTTGTCGGCGATGTCAGGCTCACCAAGGTCCTGATGGACGGGGGCAGCTGCCTCAACATCATCTACGCCGAGACCCTCAAGCTTCTGCGCGTCGATCCGTCCTCCGTCTGAGCAGGCGCTGCGCCCTTCCACTGGATCATCCCTGGGAAGCGCGTCCAGCCCCTCGGGCGACTCGACCTCCCAGTCTGCTTCGGGACACCCTCCAACTTCCGAAGGGAGACCCTGACGTTCGAAGTGGTCGGGTTCCGAGGAACCTACCACGCCGTGCTAGGGAGGCCATGCTACGTGAAGTTCATGGCCGTCCCCAACTACACCTACCTGAAGCTCAAGATGTCGGGCCCCAACGGGGTCATCACCGTCGGCCCCACGTACAAACACGCGTTCGAATGCGACGTGGAGTGCGTGGAGTACGCCGAGGCCCTTGCCGAGTCCGAGGCCCTCATCGCCGACCTGGAGAACCTCTCCAAGGAGGTCCCAGACGTGAAGCGCCATGCCGGCAACTTCGAGCCAGCGGAGACGGTCAAGGTCGTCCCCCTCGACCCCAGTGGCGACACCACCAAGCAGATCCGGATCGGTTCTGGGCTCGACCCCAAATAGGAAGCAGTGCTCGTCGACTTTCTCCGCGCAAACGCCGACGTCTTTGCGTGGAGTCCCTCGGACATGCCCGGCATACCGAGGGATGTCGCCGAGCACTCGCTGGATATTCGGGCCGGAGCCCGACCCGTCAGGCAGCCTCTGCGCCGATTCGACGAGGAGAAGCGCAGAGCGATTGGCGAAGAGATCCACAAGCTAATGGCGGCAGGGTTCATCAAAGAGGTATTCCATCCCGAATGGCTTGCCAACCCTGTGCTTGTGAGGAAGAAAGGGGGGAAATGGCGGATGTGTGTAGACTACACTGGTCTCAACAAAGCATGTCCGAAGGTTCCCTACCCTCTGCCTCGCATCGACCAAATCGTGGATTCCACTGCTGGGTGCGAAACCCTGTCCTTCCTCGATGCCTACTCGGGGTATCACCAGATCCGGATGAAAGAGTCCGACCAGCTCGCGACTTCTTTCATCACGCCGTTCGGCATGTACTGCTATGTCACCATGCCGTTCGGCTTGAGGAATGCAGGCGCGACGTACCAGCGGTGCATGAACCATGTGTTCGGCCAACACATCGGTCGCACAGTCGAGGCCTACGTCGATGACATCGTAGTCAAGACACGGAAGGCTTCCGACCTCCTCTCCGACCTTGAAGTGACATTCCGGTGTCTCAAGGCGAAAGGAGTCAAGCTTAATCCTGAGAAGTGTGTCTTCGGGGTACCCCGAGGCATGCTCCTAGGGTTCATCGTCTCTGAGCGAGGCATCGAAGCCAACCCGGGGAAGATTGCGGCCATCACCAGCATGTGACCCATCAAGGACTTAAAAGGGGTACAGAGGGTCATGGGATGCCTCGCGGCCCTGAGCCGCTTCATCTCACGCCTCGGCGAAAGAGGTCTGCCTCTGTACCGCCTCTTAAGGAAGGCCGAATGTTTCGCTTGGACCCCTGAGGCCGAGGAAGCCCTCGGCAACCTGAAGGCGCTCCTTACAAAGGCGCCAGTCTTGGTGCCGCCGGCGGACGGAGAAACCCTCTTGGTCTACGTCGCCGCGACCACTCAGGTGGTTAGCGCCGCGATTGTGGTCGAAAGGCAGGAGGAAGGGCATACATTGCCCGTTCAGAGGCCGGTCTACTTCATCAGCGAAGTGCTGTCCGAGACTAAGATCCGCTACCCACAAGTTCAAAAGCTGCTGTATGCTGTGATCCTGACAAGGCGGAAGCTACGACACTACTTCGAGTCCCATCCGGTAACTGTGGTGTCATCCTTCCCCCTGGGGGAGATCATCCAGTGCCGAGAGGCCTCGGGCAGGATCGCAAAGTGGGCGGTGGAGATCATGGGCGAAACGGTCTCGTTCGCCCCTCGGAAGGCCATCAAGTCCCAAGTGTTGGCGGATTTCGTGGCCGAATGGGTCGACACCCAACTGCCAACGACTCCGATCCAACCGGAGCTCTGGACCATGTTTTTCGACGGGTCGCTGATGAAGACGGGGGCCGGCGCGGGCCTGCTCTTCATCTCGCCCCTCGGAAAGCACTTGTGCTACGTGCTGCGCCTCCACTTCCCGGCGTCCAACAATGTGGCCGAGTACGAAGCTCTGGTCAACGGATTGCGGATCGCCATCGAGCTAGGGGTCAGACGCCTCAACGCCCGCGGTGATTCGCAGCTCGTCATCGACCAAGTCATGAAGAACTCCCACTGCCGCGACCCGAAGATGGAGGCCTACTGCGACGAGGTTCGGCGCCTGGAAGACAAGTTCTTCGGGCTCGAGCTCAACCACATCGCTCGGCGCTACAACGAAACCGCAGACGAGCTGGCTAAGATAGCCTCGGGGCGAACGACAGTCCCCCCGGACGTCTTCTCCCGGGATCTGCATCAACCCTCCGTCAAGCTCGACGACGCGCCTGAGCCCGAGGTACCCTCGGCTCAGCCCGAAGTACCCTCGGCTCAGCCCGAGGTACCCTCGGCTCAGCCCGAGGTACCCTCGGTTCAGCCCGAGGCACCCTCGGCCCAGCCCGAGGTACCCTCGGCCCCCGAGGGCGGGGCATTGAACGTCGAGGAAGGGCAGAGCGGGGCCACGCCAGACCAAGATTGGCAGGCCCCGTACCTGCAATATCTCCGTCGAGGAGAGCTACCCCTCGACCAAGTCGAGGCTCGGCGGGTAGCGCGACGCGCCAAGTCATTCGTCTTGCTGGGCGACGAAGAGGAGCTCTACCATCGCAGCCCCTCGGGCATCCTCCAGCGATGCATCTCCATCGCCGAAGGTCGGGAACTGCTGCAAGAAGTACACTCGGGGGCTTGCGGCCACCACGCAGCACCCCGAGCCCTTGTTGGAAATGCTTTCCGGCAAGGCTTCTACTGGCCAACGGCGGTGGCTGACGCCACTAGAATTGTCCGCACCTGCGAAGGGTGCCAATTCTATGCGAAGCGGACACACCTGCCCGCTCAGGCTCTGCAAACAATACCCATCACCTGGCCCTTCGCTGTATGGGGTCTGGACCTCGTCGGTCCCTTGCAGAAGGCGCCCGGGGGCTACACGCACCTGCTGGTCGCCATCGACAAATTCTCCAAGTGGATCGAGGTCCGACCTCTGAACAGCATCAGGTCCGAGCAGGCGGTGGCATTCTTCACCAACATCATCCATCGCTTTGGGGTCCCGAACTCCATCATCACCGACAACGGCACCCAGTTCACCGGCAAAAAATTCTTGGATTTTTGCGAAGATCACCATATCCGGGTGGACTGGGCCGCCGTGGCTCATCCCATGTCGAATGGGCAGGTAGAGCGTGCCAACGGCATGATTCTACAAGCGCTCAAGCCTCGGATCTACAACAACCTCAACAAGTTCGGCAGGCGATGGATGAAGGAACTCCCCTCGGTGGTCTGGAGCCTAAGGACGACGCCGAGTCGTGCCACGGGCTTCACGCTGTTTTTCCTGGTCTACGGGGCTGAAGCTATCTTGCCCACTGACCTGGAATACGGCTCCCCGAGGGCGAGGGCCTACACCGAACAAAGCAACCAAGCTAGCCGAGAGGAATCGCTGGACCAGCTGGAGGAAGCTCGGGACAGCGCCTTGCTACACTCGGCGCGGTACCAACAGTCCCTGCGACGCTACCACGCCCGAGGGGTCCGGTCCCGAGAACTCCAGGTGGGCGACCTGGTGCTTCGGCTGCGACAAGACACCCGAGGGAGGCACAAGCTCACGCCCCCCTGGGAAGGGCCATTCGTCATCGCCAAAGTTCTGAAGCCCGGAACATACAAGCTGGCCAGCAATCAAGGCGAGATCTACGGCAACGCTTGGAACATCAAACAGCTACGTCGCTTCTACCCTTAAGATGTTTTCAAGTTGTTCATATACCTCGCACCTACGCAAAGTTTAGTTGTCAAGGAAGGGTCGGCCTAGCCTCGGCAAAGCCCGACCCTCCCTCGGGGGCTAAAAGGGGGGAGACCCCCTCTGCGTCGAATTTTTCCTCGAAAAAGGATCTCTTTTTAGCAGGATTTCTTTCGTGCTTCTTGACTACTTCGGAAAGCGGATCCTGGAAACGACGAGGTACACGTAAGCAGCCAAGGCTGACCGAGCCGAGGGACTCCTACGCCTCCGGGATACGGATACCTCACTCGTCCCTTTCTGCGATAAGTAACTTGCGCTCGGGTAAAGCGACTCCGTGGACCGAACGAGTCATCACGTTCGGAAGCTCTCCTGCCGAAGCAGTCCTTCAAGCTTTCTCGACTAAGTCGGGGACAGGGCCTCATGGACGGGTGAAAGTACGCGTAAGCGGCAAGGCCGACCGAGCCGAGGGATTCCCACGCCTCTGGGATACGGATACCTCACTCGTCCCTTCCGCGAAAAGCAACTCTCGCTCACACAAACATCCCTGTTACCGACAGAGTCCAGATGCTCGAAACAGGAGGAAAAAAGACGCAGCTTCGCGAGCGCGGCGAGGGCGTGTTCTTCTGGCCTCGGCGGCCGCAGAAAGCACACGCTACAAGATGATCTGATCCTGCAGGCTCGGGTCTTCACGCCGAAGGGAGCCGTAGCACCCTCGGCATCGACGACGTCTTCAGCAAAGCCCGACCCGGCCTCGGGCGGCGCCGCGGTCCAGGGGCTCCTCCGGGAATCCGGCCCGAGCAGGCGGCTCAACCGGTTACCCCTGGGGCCTCGGTCAACCGGCTTCCAAGGGCGCCAGCCCAATCCGAGGCCTCGACTGACCGACTTTGGCGTCGGCTCCGCTGACGGACAACACGGCTAGGCCCCGGCCAACCAGGTTCCCCATTCTCGAGCCAACTCCGCCTCTGTTCATACTGATATCGCTACCCCCGGCCTCGATCCACCGAAGGGCGGCCGAGGGGTCTCTTCAACTAAGCTAGAGGAGCCTCACGTAACAAGGCCGAACGGGCCGAGGGGTTCCTACGCCTCCGGGATACGGATACCTCACCCGTCACCTTGGCACGGGGCAACTCATGCTTGGTAAAGCGGTTCAGATAATCAAACAGGCGAGACTTAGTGCTCGAAAATGAGGAAAAAACACGGCTCCGTGCCAAAATTACATACACGTTCAGGCCTCGACAGCCACAATGAACGAACTCACTGGCATTCGAAGTGCCATTACAAACGGAACTCCGGTTCCCCCTCCGCAGGTACGAACAACCCCACTCCGAGGGGGAAGGCCTGCGGAGCAACGGAAGGCCGACGAACGGCGCGCCGTCACCTGCTCCAGCAGTGGCGACGACGGCGACTTCTGCTCCGGGGGGCCGAACAGCGGCAACGCTGACCTCAGGGTGGATGCCGCTGCCAGGAGGCCCCCGCCCATGCCAAAACTCGTGAGGCAAGGACGGGCAGAAGGCCGTAGAAGTTGGAGGTCAGCCCGTGGCCGGTCCCGGCCGCCGCGCCGGCGGAAGAACCTCTTCCGGCTGCCGTGGCAGACGCCGACGCCGCAAGTGGCCCCGAAGCCACTCGCGGCTGAAGACCAGGCACGCTGCAGCTGCCGGACGCCACGGGCAATGCCCGCTTCTCCCCCCATCACTGAGTGAAGGAGCGGGCCACCGCCCACGCAGGGGCCGACCCCAACTCGGCACTCTCCCCTCCCCAGCCTTGGTGATGAAAATCCTTGAGGCTGAGGAAGGGGCAGAGGCCGCAGCCCGGCTCGCTTTCCCCCACCATCAAGCTGGAGGTCGCCATCTCGGGTGACCGCCGGTGAAGGGGTGCGACCGGGCTGCGTGATGAAAATCCTTGAAGCCGAACGATGGCTGAGAGGTACCAACTCCCATGGAGTTGCGTTCCTCCAACGAGGAGGCGGAAAGGCGGCGGATACCCCCCATCCGGGGGCTTGGAAGACGGGAAGACCCGACGCTTAAGGGAGGAAGAAGACATGGTTGCCTTACGAAAGGAGCCTCCCTCCTTTTAAAGGCAACTCCCCCTACGTGCGCCCCCAGGCGCCGCGGGCCGAGTCTTCTCCAACACGCTCCAAGGCCCTCCCCTGCGACTCGGGGGCTGGGTCCCGCATGTCATGCAAGCCGGCTCAGGGCAGAAGAAGCCAAACCGCCGCGCATGGTGCGCACGACCGTCCAGCGGTTACAGGCGACCCCCCATTTTCGCCCAGACCAACGGGCAGAAGGGGCGGGCAGCCATGCAGGCGGCATGCAACCGCGCCAGATGGACGCGCTTCTCCGACTCCTGACACGCCAGCTTGGAACCCAGGCCCACGCGTCGAGCAATCGGCGCGCCAGTTGCTGCATGCAAGCAACCGCACCGCCACTTGTGCCACCATCGCGCCTCTTCGGTTGCGAAGCCTATGCCACGACTCGAGGCGACCCAACAGCGCCAGACTGGCGCGTCGGTCAAAGCGACCGAAAGTGGGCCGGCAGTAATAGCGGTGGCAGGCGGGCGGGCGCAGCGGTCACGTCGTCAGCCAGGCTCACGTCCCATCCTGAGACAGCAAGAGAGCCTCCTCTCACGGCGTGAAGACGGTGCACCTGTGACCCGTTCCTCGAACGGATCGCACGCGCGCAACGGCCGCCCCGCCAACCACTCGCCCCGTCGCATTAACTCCGCGGCGGGACACGCGGCGCCTCTGGTAGGAGGAGCGCGCGACGCTTCACCTTCGCCGTAATAACCGCGTCAGAAAAGGTACGCCACGTCGTCCGATTTCGTATCCTTTTCTGTTTTCCTCTTTCTCTATCTCTTGCAACAGGGACCGGGAAAGGGGGATACCCCGAAAGGGATCCTTCTCCGCGAAGGAACCGGGCTCTGAGCCCCCCATTACTGATCAGGGGTTCGAAGGCTGGCCCCCCGAGGGTTCAACAGTCGCCTCAGATCGCGTGGGCCCGACACCCACTACTGGTCAGGGGTTCGAAGGCCAGCCCCCCGAAGGGCTCCATGGCCGCCTCATGCTACTCGGGCTCCGCGCCCATTACTGATCAGGGGTTCGAAGGTTGGCCCCCGAAGGGTTCACAGTCGCCTCAGACACCGAGCGAGGGATGACCAGGGGTACGTTCGATACATAACCGAGGCTCGGGCTGCGCTCCCGAGGTACCCTAGGACATTTTCGAGACCAGCGGGAACGATCTTGTAACGGAATCCCATCGGAGGGAGGCATCGAGCCCTCGGACCCCGTCGCCAGGGGACCGGGTCCGGCAAATCACCCGCAGGTACTTTTGGGCGTGCCTCTGGGCCCCTAGCCGACCCCCAACGAACGGGGCACGGACGTCCACTCGGATTACCCGCTTGCAGCTCACCGGAGACACCATGTTCGGTGCCCATCGAGGGTAACATGGCGCACTCCCCCCCTCCTCCTTGCGGAAAGGCGACGTAGGGGCGTATGTAAAAAGCCGAGTCTGTCCCTGATCGTCCTCTCGCCCTGTGCAGAGGCTCGGGGGCTGCTCTCGCAAAAACCGGCTCCGGCCAAATCGTTGACAGCGTCAACATACCAGCCCGAGAGCTTGGGCCCCGACCGTGCACCCGGGCTACGGCCAGTTCGCATGAGGGAACGACCAGACCAGCCGAAGCGTTAAGCGAAGTATTAAGACCTCGAAGGAGTGTAACCACTCCTCCGAGGCCTCGGGGGCTACACCCGGCGGGTGCGCTCGCGCGCACCCACCGGAACGAAATGCAACCGAGAAAGGCTGGTCCCCTTGCAAAAAAGTGCGACAAAAGCCTCCAAGCGAGTGCTAACACTCCCTTCGAGGCTCGGGGGCTACTGTCGGGGACCATAATTAGGGGTACCCTCAAGGCGCCTAATTCTCAGCTGGTAACCCCCATCAGCATAAAGCTGCAAAGGCCTGATGGGCACGATTAAGTCAGGGATCAGTCCACACGAGTGACTCGATCACGCTTCACCCGAGCCTAGCCTCGGCCAAAGGCAGCCGACCTCGAGAGACTTCCGTCTCGCCCGAGGCCCCCTTTTTATGGCGGACACATCACCGGCTCGCCCAAGGCCTTGGCTTCGCTCAGAAGCAACCTTGACTAAATCACCACACCGACTGACCAAATTGCAGGGGCATTTAACGCAAAGGTGGCCTAACACCTCTATCCTGACACGCGCCCCCGGCAGAGCCGAGGTGACCGCCGTCACTCCACCGCTCCACTGGCCAGTCTGACAGAAGGACAGCGCCGCCTGCGCCACTCCGACTGCAGTGCCACTCGACAGAGTGAGTCTGACAGGCAATCAGGCCTTGCCAAAGGCGCCACGGCGAACTCCGCTCCGCCCGACCCCAGGGCTCGGACTCGGGCTAAGACCCGGAAGACGGCGAACTCCGCTCCGCCCGACCCCAGGGCTCGGACTCGGGCTAAGACCCGGAAGACGGCGAACTCCGCTCCGCCCGACCCCAGGGCTCGGACTCGGGCTAAGACCCGGAAGACGGCGAACTCCGCTCCGCCCGACCCCAGGGCTCGGACTCGGGCTAAGACCCGGAAGACGGCGAACTCCGCTCCGCCCGACCCCAGGGCTCGGACTCGGGCTAAGACCCGGAAGACGGCGAACTCCGCTCCGCCCGACCCTAGGGCTCGGACTCGGGCTAAGACCCGGAAGACGGCGAACTCCGCTCCGCCCGACCCCAGGGCTCGGACTCGGGCTAAGACCCGGAAGACGATGAAACTCCGCCTCGCCCGACCCCAGGGCTCGGACTCCGCCCTGGCCTCGGCCGAACGACTTCCGCCTCGCCCGACCCCTTGGCTCGGGCTCGGCCACGGCAACAGAAGGCAGACTCAACCTCGGCTTCGGAGGAAACCCCACGTCGCCCTGCCTAGGGCACAGACCGCCACGTCAACAGGAGGCGCCATCATCATCCCACCCCGAATCGACTCGGGTCACGGAGAACAAGACCGACGTCTCATCCGGCCAGCTCCGCCAGAGAGGCAATGATGGCGCTCCACAAGCTCTATGACGACGGCGGCCCCCAGCTCTCTTACGGAAGCAGGACAACGTCAGCAGGGACTCGACCGCTCCAACAGCTGTCCCTCCATCAGGCTCCGCCGCACCTCCGACAGCCACGACATCACGCCAGCAGGGTGCCCAGATCTCTCCGGCTGCCACATTGGCATGTACCTAGGGCGCTAGCTCTCCCTCCGCTAGACACGTAGCACTCTGCTACATCCCCATTGTACACCTGGATCCTCTCCTTACGACTATAAAAGGAAGGACCAGGGCCTTCTCAGAGGAGGTTGGCCGCGCGGGACCGAGGACGGGACAGGCGCTCTCTTGGGGCCGCTCGCTTCCCTCACCCGCGTGGACGCTTGTAACCCCCCTACTGCAAGCGCACCTGACCTGGGCGCGGGACGAACACGAAGGCCGCGGGACTTCCACCTCTCTCACGCTCGGCTCCGGCCACCTCGCCTCTCCCCCCTTCGCGCTCGCCCACGCGCTCGACCCATCTGGGCTGGGGCACGCAGCACACTCACTCGTCGGCTTAGGGACCCCCCTGTCTCGAAACGCCGACAAACGTGGACGCCCACTTTAGGTTCTTATAGAGTAGTAGAGATTGGACGCGACAGCGTCTGCAAGGTCGGAGCGGCCCGCCGCAATAAGCTCCTCGCAGTGCAGGTGGGGGAAGACTCTCGGTAGTGCAGAGATTGCCTTGACAAATTATGTGGCACATGGATGGAAGGCGCGTCATGCAGCGTGTGGATGGAAGGGCGACAACGGGGCATGGATGGCGGCATGCGGGGCGAGGATGGGGGCACGACAGCCCGGGAATGGCGGGCGGCGGGAGAGGGAAGCGGGGCATGGTGTATTTCTTATAGAGTAGTAGAGAGTAGAGATGTAGATTAGAGTAGAACTTAAATTAATCTACACCTCAATCTACTTCAATACATGTGAATTTAAGTGAATAAGAGAGTATCCAAACAAGGTCTTACACCACCTTCAGCAGTTCACTCATATGGTCACCCAAAATATTATTTTGGACTGTAGACTGCATTATTCGTAGAGTGGAATTTAAATATGGATACGAAGATGAGTAAGCTGCTGGAGATAGTATAAGGGGTGTTTGGTTCCACTCAGCTGAAGTTTAGTTTCTATCACATCAAATGCTTAAATGATAATCAGGAGTATTAAACATAGTCTCTACTACTTATTAAGAACGTAAAAGGTAGTCTGCCTCCACTGGTTCTGCCCACCCTAGCTATTAGGGCTGGGCATTCGTTTTTTTTTGGAATTTCTGTTCGGTTTTTCAGTTTTAAAAAACTTCGGTTTTCCAAATATTAGAAACCGATCGGTTTTCTAGAAAATGAAAATCGATAAGTTCGGTTTCGGTTTTTTACTTCGGTTTTTTGGTAAAAACCGAATACCAAACTTATACTTAAGAAGGCTACAAGACAACACATTACACATAATTTTAAAAAGTAAAAATTATATAGGTATAAACATTTCAAGATATATCATACATCACATACAAATAAGTGAATAACAATTTGATTGCATTACACATTTAGTTTACATAATCAAATAGTCAAAATTTTGAATTCATAAAGTTTGGTATTCGGTTTTTTTGGTATTTCGGTTCGGTATACGGTGAAAACCGATTACGATACCGAATGCCGAAATTCTCAGATCTAAAAACCGAAACTGAACCGAATTACCAAAAAAACCGAAATTTCGGCTCGGTTCGGTTTTCGGTTTACGATAAAAAAATGTCCACCCCTACTAGCTATACAGACTCCAATAGTTGGGCCTCCGTATCAATGTCTATCTCTATGCACTCACAACTTCTTCCAACTGCTCCTCTCTCTCTCTCTATCTCTCTCCCATGTCGCTCCTCTTGACCGCCTCGCTCCCATTGTGACGTGTGGGCCCCTCAGGCACCCACCTCGCCAACCTACACCCTAGCCCCAGCGGCACCCTCGCCGACTTTGACGCCACCGCCCCAACCATCACTGTGACGCTCCTATTGCTCACCTCCCCTCCCCTCCCCTCCCCTCCCCGCCCCTGGTGGCAGTGGTACCGAAACCCCATCTCACGCCACACCTACATCCACCCACCCCACCTTCTACATCTCTGCAGGGGAGCTCTCCCTCCGCCACACCATCTTCGACCTCGCCTCCATCGCGCCCTCAGCAGGGGAGGTCTCCCTCTGTCGCGTCTTCCTCTCGATGTCATGGTTTTATGCCAAAGTAGCGTTATTTACAAACATGAGACTCTCAGCAACACAGTTTTCCACTTTAGAACTGTGTCTTCGCCTCTTTCAATTTTAGAACCGACATTAGCTGTCCAACTCTCAACAAACCAGCTGTTCTTCTTCCTCGACAGAGTACTGTTCTTCTTCTATCCGCCACCGAGATAAAGCAGCCTTTGAAAAATCAAGGCGTTGTCACATCTTTGCTTTTCTCCTTCCCCAAACATCCTGCTCCTTTTTGAGTTTGGCTAGGGCCACAGGCCCACGCGGAAGGAGGCACGAAGCAGCACAGCGCCCGTGGCGAGAATTTTGCAATCATGGCACCGCCAAGGGCGGGCTTCAGAAACATGGCACGCCCATCGCCGCAATTGCATTCGTGGCATTATAATCCTAGCCGATTTGAACATTTAGCATCGGACCCTGGTAATGGTCATTAGCTCATGTGACATTCCCTTTTTGCCCTCGCGCCGTTTGTTACCTGGGCGCCGTCCCTCTGCCGTTTCTTACCTGGGCGCCGTCGTCTACCTCCCTCGTTCAGTTGCCGTCGTCTTCCTCCCTCATTTCTGAGACTCGCAGCTCACTGCCTGTCGTCGTCTTCCTCCCTCATTTCTTGCATTGTCTCCCGTCGCCCTTCCACTAGCCGGATCCTGCTCCTGTGTTTCATCCTGGATTCCGTGCGTCGCGAGCTTCAAATGCGCCCCGAGCGGCATGGATCTGGCCTGAGCGGCGTTCGTCCAGCAAGCCCGTCACCGGACCATGCGCGCCCAGCTCAGGTAACTGATGATGTGCAGTAAAATAGGCGGCCTGTTTAGCGTATATTTTGTGTGCAGTGAACTAGAGTCCAGCTCGTCGTATTTTGTGTGCAGTGAACTAGGCGCCCAACTGCCATAATATTGTTTGTGCAGTGAACTAGACCCGAGCACCCATTTAGCATTCATTTTGTGTGCAGAGTAATATGAATGATCCTACGAACGACGAAACGACTACCTGCATGAGCGAAGAACATGAGTGGGCATTGACTTGTATTGCCACAGAGCATACAGAGGTTAGTGGTTTTAATGAATTATAGACAATATAGTAGGTATATTGTATATTACAACTATGTTTGGTGAATAGGGGAGTGGCCATGCAATGCATGATGTCGATTGGGATTCAATACTGGTAGAAGAAACCAACAATGAAGAAGGAAGAAACGATGTTACTAGTGAACAAGGTCTTTATTTTCAGCTTGGTCTAGACAATCAAGATGATAGTAGGGAAGATCATTCAACTGGTTGCCGTTTTGGAAATACCAACACATGTGAAGATGAATTGGGAGCAGGCATTCCGTGTACTGATACAGTGCTTGATGAAAATAGGACAATATATGATATGAACAATCCAGTTATGGAGCCTGGCAGCTTATATGAAACAAGGCACCACTTCAGACTTGCAATAAGACAATACGCCATAAATAAAGAATTTGAGCTTGGAATAGAGGCAACCAATAAGACTAGATTCAGAGGGTATTGTAAAGGGCCAGATTGCCCTTGGAGCATTCATGCTAGACCGGAGAGGAAAGGGGCGCCAACAATTCAAGTAAGCTGAGAATATAGCTAATTGTACTGTATATGTGCTTTATATCTACCTTTGTATTCGTGGTTATATGCTCATGACACTATAACTAATTTTCAGGTAATTGTATTGAATGACAAACATACTTGTACGTCTACTGGTAGACGTAAGACCACTACACCGACAGGAGCTTGGGTTGCGGCACGTGCGCTTCCGTTACTGATGAAGAAGCCTCATATGGGAGCTAAGGAGCTACAAACCACATTGCAGGACACTTTTGGTTGTACAATTGCATATGACACAGTTTGGCATGGGAAAGAGAAAGCTTTGAAGGAATTGTTTGGAAGTTGGGAGGAGAGCTTTCAGCTACTATGGCGTTGGAGAGCAGCAGTAATGGAAAAATCACCGGATAGTGTCATCGAGCTTGATGTTAAAATGGATGAGGGTCGTCCTTTCTTCACTCGATTTTTTTGTGCTCTCGGTCCATGCATTTCTGGTTTCAAGGGTGGGTGCAGACCATACCTTAGTGTTGACTCGACAACTCTGAATGGTAGGTGGAATGGTCACCTTTGTTGTGCAATAGGTGTCGATGGGCACAATTGGATGTATCCAGTAGCCTATGGCTTCTTTGAGGCAGAAAATACAGAAATCTGGACATGGTTTTTTAACCAGTTGCACAAGGTTGTGGGTGATCTACCTTTGCTAGCTTTGTGTTCAGATGCTTGCAAAGGTCTGAAAAATGCTATGAACAATGTCTTCCCTTATGCCGAGAAAAGGGAATGTTTTAGGCATCTCATACAGAACTACATAAAGCAGTTTGGTGGGTCTGAGTACATGTATCCAGCTGCTAGAGCTTATAGGAGAGAAGTCTTCGACCACTATTTTAGCAGCATCCAAGAAATACCAAGGGTAAGCAGTTGGCTAAAGGAGCATCATGACTATCTTTGGTACCGAAGTGGCTTCAATACAGATATCAAGTGTGATTACGTGACTAACAACATTGCTGAGGTTTGTAAATGACTACTATTCTGTTGCTAATTTAGGGATGTCAGGATGGAGGATTTTGTAAATGACTACTATTCTGTTGCTAATTTCACCACCGCCTACTCAAGAGTTATTCCACCTGTGGGTGACAAATCATTCTGGCCAGACGTTCCTTTCGCAAAAGAAGTGGGTGCTCCAATTGGAAAACGAGCTGTGGGTCGACAGAGGAAAAATAGGATCAAAGGATGCCTTGAGGGAGGTAGTGCTAAAAAGAAAGTTAACGATGACAGTGGTAAGAAAAGCATTAGGGGCAAGTTCAAGTGTCCGAACTGTGGTGAACTAGGGCACAGGAAAGCAAGCTACAAATGCCCATTAAATGGCACAAAGAAAAGGTTACATTAAATATATTTCAGTTTATTTGACCATACTTTCTATTTTCTGATATTAACTTGTTCAGTTTAAATATGGCATAACAGAAAGAGAAAGCCTAGGAAGAATTCAACTAAAGGCTGGTTCCCCAAAGATGTAGCTGAGACCTCACAGGCTGGTGTCGAAGAGAATGAAGATGTCCCTGAGTCCTCACAGGCAATTATAACAGCTAATGAAGAACTTATTGAAAGACCTTCGTCGCCACAAGATGAACATGTAGTTCGTGTCCTAGTGAAAAAAAATCACACCTAGAAAGAAGACTGTTTGAGTAGTATGGTTCTATGGTACTATTTGTAGTTCACAGGCTCGTGTCCGAACTTTGGTTTTTCTGTTTAATTTGTATGGTTATTTGTAGTTCAAAATTCTGTTGAGTAGTATGGTACTATGGTACTATGGTTATTTCTGTTGAATTATTTGTAGTTCAAAATTCTGTTGAGTAGTATGGTACTATGGTACTATGGTTATTTCTGTTGAATTATTTGTAGTTCAAAATTCTGGCATGACCTCCCTTCTTTCTGGCATTTCAATTCATTTCATACAGATAACAGCCAAGTTCATTGCATTTCATACATGATAACAGCCAAGATAACAGCCAAGTTCCATACTATTTCATTCCATTTCATACAAGATAACAGCCAAGTTCCATGTCGGTTGCAAGATAACAACAAAAGCATAGCTAGTGTTACATAACCACTGTCGGTGTTACACTGATCAAGTTCAGCTTACAAAAGCATAGCCAGTGTTACAAAAGCACTACAAAAGAAGATGTTACACAGATAAGATGTTACACAGATCTATCCCTGATCTCATTGTAATTAAGCCCCCACTTAGCACAGTGCTCAGCTAGTGTCTCCACTTCCAATGGCTGATTCATTATTTCTCGGTCACGGAATACGTCCTCCCACACCGCACTATCTTCGCTACCATAGCCAGCTTCTAATATAGTTGTTGGATCCATCATCGAGACCTGACAGTCAATTGCAGTAACTTCTAGTGTTTCAGCTAACTCGTCCAAGGAACGAGCCACTTGAGTCACATTGAAACCGTCGACAACATCTTCATCTGTGTAGCACAAAGAGGCAGTCTCTTGTAGTTTCTTAGCTGTATCACTCATTAGAGACAGAGAATATCTGAGTGCTTGCGCAAGTTTTTGGTTAACCTGAAAAAAAAATAACATCAGACTATTGCCAGCCATATGATCAAGTTCTGGAACTAACAAGTCAACTGAACGAACCTAGGAAACAAGTTTATTCTGGAACTATCAAGTGTCTTATGCCCTCAGTTTGAAAACATCATAGGGCTGATCATGAAACTAACAACTGAACTGAACCAACCTGGGAACCTACAAGATTCTGGAACTGACAAGTTTCTTATGCCCTCAGTTCAAAACAGCCATATCAACAATGTAGACCAGCAGAAAGGCTAAAAAAAGCCCTATCAAGAATGTAGACCAGCAAACAGGCTCAAACACCGATAGCCCTCTGTAAATTTTCAGTGTAGTATACAGTTCACTCTTTTCAAAGAAATCATCATAGGGCAACTTTTAGTCTCAACTCTACTAGAGAATTTTGTAAACATGGCACAACATCAAACAGGCTGAATCAGCCTTAGCCCACTCTAAACAGCCATAGCCCTCAGTTATTTTTGAACATAAAACCAACAAGTGTAGTATACAGTTCACTTTTTTCAAAGAAAACATCACAGGGCTAGGCTAGTACATCATCTCACATGAGCACAAGCATCATGTAAATATTTTTTGTGCAACTCAATCATTGCCGGGCATCAGGTAAATAGCAGCAATGTTTGAAAACCACAAATAATCACAAACTTTTCCTCACTTAACACTTACTCACTTCGCATTTCAATGACAGGGCTAAACAATCTCAATCATTGCCTGGCACAAGAATAGTTTGAGAATACAAACCTCACAATATTTGGCAATAGTCTCCTTAGCACAATCGACGGCTGCACTCGCCTGGCTGTAAGAACTCATAGCACTTTTTTCCGCCGCCACAGCGGATTCAAGAACATCAAGAGTAGAAACCACATCATTACCTAAGGAAAATGTGGCGCAATAATCACCAGCAACCATACAGGCGGTAGATGAAGCTTTCATTGTGTCAAGGGCGGCATCAACGGCCGCGGACAGCTTCTGGGAACATAGCTCCGCGGCAGGTTCCATGGCAGCCTCCAACTGTGCAAACCCTAGGGTTACCGAAGTAAGAGGTCTCACCAGCGTGGTCGGGGCGGCAATGGACAACAATAGCGCAGGTGCGGAGCCTGGTCAGCGGGGGTAGGGGACAGGCGATGGGAGGAAGGCACCGCACTGCGAGAGGAACAGATCCTGGGGAGGAAGGAGCGAGGAAGACGACGGCCAGTCGAAGAACACAGACACTCAAGACGAACAGAAGAGAACCCTCGCCTCGGGGAGTAACGGCGACCAGGGAGGGAGTAACGGCGCCCAGGTAAGAAACGGCGCGAGGGCACTGGAAGAAAGTGAGCTGAGCTAATGACCATTACCAGGGTCCGATGCTAAATGTTCAAATCGGCTAAGATTATAATGCCACGAATGCAATTGCGGTGATGGGCGTGCCATGTTTCTGAAGCCCGCCCTTGGCGGTGCCATAATTGCAAAATTCTCGCCCGTGACCGGGTGCGGCATCGACATGGCTGCGATGAGCACGGCGCTCTTCAACGACGACGCCTAGTGTGAGCAGTGCTACCGGATCTCGTGCGACTATAAGGCAGACCCATGGTTCTGCATTCGCGTTACGTCTGCGCTGCGTGCGCGAGCTGGACCGCTGGCAGTCTGTCGAGGAAGAAAGGGAAGCAGACGCCAGGTTCGGTAGTTTAGCCACAATGATGGATTTGAAGTTGGACAGTGAATCTTGGTTCTAAAATTGAGAGAGGCAAAGACACGGTTCTAAAGTTGAAAACTACGTTGTAAGGGAGTGTAATGTTTGTAAATAACTCGTTCCAATGAATGTAGCCACACACAGACAAACTACATTCATAAGTTACCGAATGAATGTATATTTAATCTAAAACGAATTATATTTTAGTACGGAGAAGACTACGATATCCAAATGATTAGTACAGACCAAGGTAACATTGCAAGCCACCTAACATGATAAGACTCGCTACACAAAGGCTTAGACAGCTGAACAGGAACTAACAGACACAATACAGATTATATTTCACCTGACCGAAAAAAAACGGCCAGGGAGAGTGACCAAGGCCTTGCTGAGCTCAGTTTGCACCAATATAAGGTTCAAAATAAGCGGGGCTGCAGACATACATACTGATCGGTGCCACGGGTCAATTTTACTACCATTCCCTTGTCATAACTACCACAATTAGCTACACAAGCTAATCACTACGTCAAAGCTTTGCGGTAGCCGGTTAGCTCCGAGGACCTGCATCATCATTTCTGATTTTTCTTCTTCCTCCTGTAGTCCTGCAGCACTTCAGACCGCTGGTGCGGTGAGGCTGATAGCAACCACTTGCTAAATTCAAGGTCATCCATACCCATGAAGGATGCGATGCAGCTAAACTCTTTCTTTTTCTGCTCCAGTGAATAAGATCTTGCCACTTCCCTTTTCTCCTCCGATGAATAAGATTTTTCCATGGCAGTGTGCTTTGTTTCATTCTTACTAAGCAGCTCCTCTAAGGAGCTCTGGACAGTCTCGTCTGCTCCACCTTTCTCTCTTCCGTCTGTCCTCATGTTCACGACATCCTCGTTGCGGTGGGCATAAACTATCCCTGTTAGACAGGCCAGATTTATTACTTCAAAATAAAATGGATCAGTGAGAGGGAAGAGAGGTTACATAATACACCCGGGAGTCAAAGGGAGAAAATATTTTGACAGGTTTTTCACTTTTCAGCGAAGAGAATCACTGCATAATTATAGCTGGACCCATAAACAGCTGCTCAGCTTCTGGCTACAAAAGAATAGCTTGATATTCCAAAACAGCGTAAAATAACATGATGGTTCAACTTTTTAAGCAGTTTATATTTTAGTGTACAAAATGCAAGCTACCTGAATCTGAATGAAGACGTGCTAAGGCACGTTCGCGGAAAAACCAAGCTGCTCTGAATTTATGATGAACTGTGACTGAATAAGATCAAATATCCCAAAACTAGAAATCGACACATTGAACAGCAGCCCTTGAATACTAGGTACAGATAAACAAAGAACAGAACAGTGCAGTATTTCAAAATCTTTTGAGAAGTATCTCCAAAGGTATAGATTGCATCTAAAATGAGTAACTAGTTTTCTGTATCAGCCTTTGAAGCTAATAGCTGCGGTAATATTATATGAGTATATTATATGGTAAACACCAAGTAATTTTTCAGAGAAAGAGCATACCAAAATCAACCAATTTCTGATCATCCGTATGTGTTGTTGCTGTGGAAGACTTCCTATTCTCTTGTGAACCAAATAAATCAGTATCGACTATTTCTCTTATCCCTGTTGCTTCTGTTGCACTACTCTTGCCATGTTCTCCATGCATCTCAATAATCTCACTAGTAAAAAGCTTATCGGACAAGTCACGGAAAAGATTGCAGATCCCAAAGAGCTCACCTTGAAATTTCTTGTCATCCTAAATCAGAATTATCCAAAATGGACACCAGATATCTAGTCAGTAAGCTGTTAACTTACAACTACCAAAAGGCCAATCCGAATTAAACTATTGTGCAGTCGAGATTGCACCTGGTCTGCCACACCCACAACAGCTAAAACAGCCCAAACTTAAAATCTCAAACTAACATATGCTGATGTGAGAAAAAAAACTGCATAGGAAGTTCGTTTGGTGGTGACATGCTTGGTTTTGCTCAAATGTCATCTAACAACAATTATGCGTAATGTTATTCTGTGGATTACAGTGTCACTTGTAACAATACACCGAGGTATGAAGCATCAATGTATGAATTTCAAACACTTAACATCCTGATTGGGCCTTGGAACCAAAAAGCAGGTGTATAACAGTCAGAAATTTGAAACATTTCTAAACGTATGAAGTCCTTATCAAATGTCTCAATCCTAACACATCTCTGAAGATAAGAAGAAAATGAAAAACACATATTTCTTACACTGTTAGAGCTTTTTTTTTGGAAAACATGGAAAATGTTTATGGAACTGAACCAAATGCAATGATTAACTTGGGCAAACACAGTCGTAGCAGAACACAAAAAGAACATAACATGATCCTTTTTGGTGTAGCTGTAAAGTTACGTGCCACATAGAATGGACAAAAAAATTAATTCATGACTACGTCTATCCAAGAATATTGAGTAAATAAACCCCATCCTCATCATCTTTTGTTCCAAGCCAGCTCAAAATTGTACCAATGCAAATGCCCTGGAAAGCAATTTATGTCCTCCATTTAATGGTATCAACTATCAAGATACTTCTTGTTAGAATATGCTATACATAGGGTCTGTTTGGTTGAGCTGCGGCCGTGAAAAAAGTTGTTGTGGGCTGTGAGCTGTGAAAAAAGTTGTTGTAAGCTATGAGCTGTTAAAAATCATAAAATTGTTTGGTAGAACCCACTAAAAGCCGCTAAAAGTTTTTCCATATATATTTTCATAGTTCCATCCGAAAGCCGCTAAAAGCAGGTCTAGAGGTGCTTTCAGTTTTACACTGCGAGAAAGTCAGCTTTTGAAAAAAGTTGCTTCCTAGTTCCAGTCCTTTGGTTTGGCTTTTAGCTTTTAGGGGGCCAAAGCCTAGTTCCAGTCTCCTTCTTGGCTGCCCCCTTGCAACTAAGAAGGGGGACAAAGCCTTGTAATAGGCGGTTATACAACCCTATAGACCTAGAGGTCAAGGCAAGCAATATAATATCTCAGTGTCGTGTTTCTTATATGACAATCAGATCCACCTCCTACATCTATTAGTTGATGTCCTGATCAAGAGGAAGATGACATAAACCTCACCAGCAATAAGATCCCACGACGACATCCAATTCCACAGTACCGACGTCTCTCCTAGGGCAAGGAAAGTGCAAACCCATCCTTAGAGGCGCGCAGCTACAAGGCTACCTAGATGGCATGGCTGTAGCGCCCGGCCGCCCGATGAGAATATGTTTACGGTTAAGTCTCTGTATCTGGCATCTCTTAACAATGGGTTGGGGGTGCATAATAAGGACCTTTGGAAACTTAGGCTTCCTCTGAAAATTAAGATTTTTATGTGGTACCTCAAAAGAGGGGTAACATTAACAAAGGATAACTTGGCTAGGAGGCATTGGAATGGGAATAAGATATGTTGCTTTTGTAGTAGACCGGAGACAATAAAGCACCTAT
This sequence comes from Zea mays, assembly GCF_902167145.1. Lineage (NCBI taxonomy): Eukaryota > Viridiplantae > Streptophyta > Magnoliopsida > Poales > Poaceae > Zea > Zea mays. The sequence continues at coordinate 22,018,738 of NC_050100.1, read as the reverse complement.
TTTTCAGTTGTTTGTATGCGTCATTCATTTGGCGGTTGATTCAGATAAGCACGGGGTTGAGACCTCCTCGGGATGTTAATGATTTGTTTGGGGTTTGGGCGAGCGGGAGGCTTCCCAGAGTTCGAAACCTACTATTAACCGTTGCATCGGCAATTTGTTGGGCTATTTGGTTAAGTAGAAATGATGTGGTGTTCAATAATTCATCTCCTAAATCATGTGTGCAGGTAACCTTCAGGGCAACATATTGGTGCCGCTTCTGGTCTCAGCTTCAGCCTAGAAGGGAGGACCAAGAGTTAATAAAGTCTTCATGTCGTAATGTGAAGAGGGTGCTACTACAGTTCTTTAGCAATTTTGGATGGGGGTCTGCGTTGCGTTTAATTATGTAGTAGCTGTGGTTCGATAGCTGAAGTTCTTTAATTTGGCTAGTTGGGGTTCTCTGAAGTGGTCATAGGAGGAGTTTTGGCAATATGCTTCCGTCCCTTGTAATAAATGGCCGTAACCTCATTTGAGGCCAAGGTCGGATGATTTTTCCATTATCTAAAAAAAAAAAGCTACAAGGCTACCTAGATGGCATGGCTGTAGCGCCCGGCCGCCCGATGAGAATATCCTCGTCGTCAAGCAGGATGGCAAGATGACCTACGACGTCAACCCGGTGTATATCCGATGGGTCACGCTCCAACAACAGGTCTTTGGCTTCCTCATGACATTCATGACTCGGGAAGCCATGGGTCAGGTTGCCATCTTGTAACACCCTGTCTACTCCCGTACCAGCGGTACTTACTCCTGGCAGCCCTCTAGGACCACAAACCATCCTCACAGACCAACACAAGTCTTTTATGCACTTTGTCCTCACTCATGCGCACACGAGAAGACTTCCCGGTCGGTCACCCATACCAAGATTGCTCTGTGTCAAGCACGCTTAACCCAGAGGTTCTTTCGAGATAGGCTTCCAAAAAAGAAGATGCACCTTGTTGGTATGAGTACTCTATTAATTCTATTAAGCCTTGGCCAGGATGTCACCATCCACTGGAGCCAGGATATCACACAACCTACATCTACGAAACACCTCATGAGATAGGGTCAGAACTACAGAAGTCCTACACGTAGCAGTCAAGAGCTCGAACCATGAACACACAGATTACCCTAGCAACCACAAGAAAAGGTAACATAACAGTGGCTAAATATATTGCCAAGATGAAATTTCTTGTAGATCATATGACATCTGCAAAGAAGACTAATGATGATGAAGAACTTGTCTCATACATTCTGGAAGGACATGATGAATAACTTGTCTCGTACATTTTGGTAGGATATGATGAAGAAGTTTTTCCATTTGTTGGGCTTCACCCTAATGTTGATGCTAGACTAAGGGCCAAATCAATATGTTGTCTTGCACCCTTTTACCTTCATCGAACTTTGACAACATGGGAACTCGTTGTCTAATGATTCATATGACAATACTACTAATGAAAATCATGAAGTGTTATTGGTGATAGGCTAGAAGATGTTGTACAAGCTCTACCCAAGTTCAGGAGGGTGGTGCGTAGATACAGCAACCAGACCAGCACTGCGTGTCTGCACAAAAACAAGTTGTCTCACCTCACCTGTTTTACCAGCAAGGAACCAAAAGGAGGACAAATGAAGCTAAATCCTGTACAGATCAAACAACACATCAAAGTCTTACAGATCATGTCTCTGATGCGCCTGATCACAATGCAGCAACATCATCGAGCTCTACCGGTCCCTTAAGTAGCAGAAAGTAGTGCAACAGAACCTTCAGATGACTCGACATCAGTGCACGGTTTCATCAGGACCAACAACTCCATCACCCCACCGACCTCCCGTTCTCACTATTTACATAGACCAGCGTCCTCGGACAAGATCACAAGATGGAAAAATTACTCATTAAATATGGTTGTTTTACCACCACCGGTGAACCTCAAGACATGTCTGAAGCTCTAGGTGACGACAATTGGAACTTTGGAAGAACGCCATCAATGCTGAATTTGATGCGCTGATGAAAAAATAACACTTGGGATCTAGTTCCTGCTGATGAGGCCAAGAATGTTATTGACTGCAAGTATATATATATATATATATATATATATATATATATATATATATATATATATATATATATATATATATATATATATATATATATATATATATATATATAAAGTCAGGCTAGTGGCAAAGGGTTTTTTTTTCTTGAACACGCAGGAGAGCTGCACATCATTAAATTAAGAGAAGAAAAGAGTCCAAAATGGACCAAAGTACAATGCCTAAAAGGCATAACACCAGACCACCAAACTCCTGCTGCGCACAGTACCCCAGCCTCCTTCTGTGCATGGAACCAGAGTAGCGGAGGGTTTTAAGAAACGATATGACATAGGTTATGAGAAGACTTTCAGTCTTGTGGTCAAAGTAGCTACTATTAGAATTGTTCTATCCTTAGCGGTTTCTAGAGGATAGATATTGAGGCAATTTAATGTTCATAATACGTTTCTTCATGGCATTCTGGAGGAGGAAGTCTACATGAAGCAGCCACCTGGTGGATTTGAGAGCACGTCACAGCTCAATCATGTGTGTAAGCTATTTATGGTATGAAGCAAGCTCTGAGAGCCGAGTACCTAGTGATAAATTGTTGCATCTAGGTTTTCAAGATTCAAAGGTGGACACCTCTTTGTTCTTTATTCTTTTATAGGAAGGGAAATGTCTCAATATATCTCTTGGTCTATGTTAATGACATTATAGTTGCTAGCTATTCATCGGATGCTAGTGATGCTACTTTTCAAGATTTGAGTTCAGAATTTTCATTGAAGGACCTAGGGGAGGTTGCATTACATTCTTGGAATTGAGATACAAAAAATCGGTGATGGTATTCACTTGTCTCGGACTAAATAGGCTTCCTATTTGTTTGGTAGAGTTGGAATGATGAATTACAAGCCTACGACTCCGCTCAATACTTCAGAAGAAGTTAAGGATTGTAGAAGGTGAACTAATAGAGTTAGAGGATGCAATAAGGTACAGAAGCATTTTTGGTGCCTTAGACTTTGACACGATCCAGCTTGAGTTTTTCAATCATTAAGGTGTGCCAATTCTTGCATGCGCCCACTAATGATAATTGGACTATAGTGACGAGGATTCTCACAAATGTCAGGTTAACTCTTGGATATGGTCTCAAAACTGTAAAGTCTCCCTCCATGCTTGTGAGTGTCTTCTCTAGTTCTCTGATGCCGATTGGGTAGATGACATAGACACTCAATACGAGGCTTTGAAGTATATCTTGGTAGAAATCGGGTATCTTGGAGTGCTCGCAAGAGCCCACAGCCTCACTAAAGCTGAATATAAAGCCATAACTAATGCCACGTCAGAGCTCATGCGAATCCGGTTATTTTAAAGAAAATAAAGATTCCTTGTCCTCTTGGTGCAAGGATCGGGTGTGATAATATTGGAGCTACCTATCTTATATCAAATCCAAGGATTCATGGTCCTCTGAGACATGTTAAGATTGATTTTCATTTTGTGAGAGAAAGAGTAGTTAAAGGAATTTTGGAGGTCAGAGTTATATCTACAAAGAACTAAGTTGCAAATGGCTTTACTAAGGCACTGGCTATGTTGAAGTTAGCTTCATTCAAAGACAATCTTAACTTATGCAAGTTATGATTAAGGGGGACGTTAGAATATGTTATACATAGGCTACAACCTTAGTTGTCCACGATCCTCTTGGGCTAGATTAGAAACCGACTCAGATTAGAGGTTAAAGATAAAACAGAACAGGACTGCATGCGTCCAGTTCATTTAGAGTCAAAGTTGGTTAGGATGTTATAACCGAGTAGGATTCCTCTTGTTATTAGAGGTTTCTTCCTATATAAATATACAACCCATTGATACTAGAGGTCAAGACAAGCAATTTAATATCCTGGTGTTGCGTTTCTTTCACTTCTATGGCTAAGAAAATACCTGCACACCTTCAAAGTAACGCCTCTCTATTTTTCCAGAGACTGCAATGTTGGAAAGCTGCTGTTTATATATTTGCCTAGAATAAATGAGCTCTTCAAGTGAACCGGCACCAAGTAGGCGAAATACTGTAACATGCCGTCTCTGTCCATACCGAAATGATCTGTCTTGTGCTTGCAAGTCTTGGGCAGGGTTCCAACTTGGATCAAATATCACCACGCGGTTAGCACTAACAAGGTTTACACCTAAATTACCTGCTCGAGTAGATATAAGGAAAACCTGCATAAAAGAATTTAACCACTTAACTCAACTATGGCCTTCAAAATTTTGTTAGAAGTACAAAAAAATCCACATCCACCAAAATTGACCTGTTTGCTAGGGCTTCTGTTGAACTCATCCACTAGTGATTGGCGTGCATTCATCGGAGTTGTTCCATCGAAGCGTGAAAAGCAATAACCCTTCCTTATGAGAAACTTCTCTAGTATGTCAAGCATCCTGCATGTAAATAGAAATAAATGAAATCAAGTAACCAAATACAGTGATGCTACAAGCCATCAATTAAAAATAGGCCAAGCAAACTGTGAGAACACTAACAGGGCCTTACAAAGATCCAAGATAATGATATGAAACTGAATTGTGACTTGACAAATGACAAGTAGATTGGTCAAACTGGACTTGTTTTAGCAGGACCCATTTTTTAAAGTATTTTCTCACCAATCGTTTTCCAAGCTTCTACAAATAAGTACAATTCTCAAGATACTTGAAGAAAGACTAATTTTGAGATTATGGTATCGAACGCGGACAAGTACAGAGGAAATTTTAAACACCAGTTAGAATAAAAGCCTAACTCTAGAAGGAACAAACAGAACAATAAACAGGTCCGATTACAATTTGATTAGAAGAAGAAGAAAATAACTGCCAGATTCTGGAGTGAAAATAAAAAATAAATGAAATGGGCACTGGACAAAGTTCACACACTACTAACAATCCATAGTGTGGAAGTGGCAGCTAGAAAGGTCATTATTACTATTTATGTATCAATATTCGTAGTCAATGTATCTATTGGTATGCTAACTGGGATGATGGATGCTATGGTTTGCAATTTAGTTCCAGATGATGTGCCACCAATGCTGGCCCTGCCTAAACCGGGTCCTGGACCTATGGCCCTTGCTTCGGTTGATATGGCCCTAAGTGACCAGGCACAAGACGAAGCAAGAAAGGTGGACTTCTTCAACAAAATCACTAAAAGGCCATCTGAAATTCTCCCAATTCCAAAGCCCAGTCGGAGGAAAATGACATCCTTAGGGCTGGCTGCTCCTCGTCGAAGCAGGAGAGTAGCTGGAGTAGGAGTGGAATTCAGCATGTAAGACTGGGGTAGCAGAGCTGTCAAAAACGCCATGAAGACCCTGCTAATCATCAATGATTCTGGTGATATTAGCCCACAAGCCATTGATGAATATGCTAAGCTTTTCAAACATCCCCTCTCCCACAAATCCATGTGGAGGCCCTGGCGGCTCTGTTTGGCTGGTCCTTCCCAGCAGCGATAGAGACTCATTAGAGCCCTGTCTCTCTTCTTTGGCGGTCTGGCTGCTGTGTGTTTTTATGGATCCTTCAAAAATTTTGATCTGGAATGTGAGGGGTTTGAACTCTTCTGTAAGGCAAGATTCGGTAAAAGAATTGGTGATTTCCTCCCAGGTGGATGTGATCTGTATTCAGGAAACTAAAATGCAAACTGTCCCTAGAGGATCTATCCTTTCTATGCTAGGTGCAGATTTTACTGTTTATGTTTTCCTCCCATCAATTGGGGCAAGTGGGGGAGTGCTTATGGCCTGGAAGCGGCATATTGGTTATACAGGACAGCATAGAATTGACATTCACTGTATTTCAGTCCAATTTTGCAATGAGGAAGGACATACCTGGTGGTTGACTTGTGTCTATGGTCCACTGGGAGACAGTGAAAAGATTCTGTTCCTCCAGGAAATCAAAGATGTAAGAGCTGCATGTGAGGGTGCTTGGATATTGGCCGGTGATTTCAACCTCATCTATAAGGCATCTGACAAAAATAACTCCAATATCAACAGGGCCATGATGGGCCGGTTTAGAAGAATGATTAATGATTTAGCTCTCAAGGAAATCCCTCTTCATGGACGCAAATACACATGGTCTTATCAACAGGATAATCCTGTCCTGGTTAAACTGGACAGAGCGTTCTGCTCAGTTGATTGGGAAATAATGTTCCCAAATGCCCTCCTTCAGAGTGCAGCCTCTCTGGACTCAGACCACTGCCCCCTGATCTTGGGACTTAAAGATAACATGTTTGGGAAACGTAGATTTCATTTCGAGTCCTTTTGGACCAAAATCGAAGGATTCCAGGAAACTGTCCAGGCAGCATGGGACTCGGTGGAAAATGACAATTCTTCTTTCCTGACACTTGACAAGAAACTTAAGGTGACAGCTAAACGGTTGCAGGGCTGGAGTGAGAAGCGGGTGGGTCATGTTTGATCTCAGTTGGCTTTGGCAAAGGAGTTGTTACACAGGCTTGAGATGGCGCAGGATATTAGAACCCTCTCCCCGGCTGAGGTCTGGCTCAAAAATAAACTGAAAAAACAGACCCTGCTGCTTGCTTCTTTCAAGCGAACTATGGCAAGACTGAGATCAAGAATCACATGGCTTAAAGAAGGAGATGCTAACTCAGTTTTTCCACGTGCACGCAAGGCATCGCAAAAGGAAGAATCTGGTCACTAAATTGGTGGATGGAGATCGCATCCTTGTAAACCATACTGACAAAGCTTCGGCGGTGGATGACTTCTACTCCACTCTCATTGGTCAGAATGGGATCAGAGAAAGGACAATCGATCTTGAAGCCCTTGGTCTGCCAAGACATGCGCTTTCAGACCTTGACTCTCCTTTCTCTGAGCATGAGGTTTGGGAAACCATCAGTGAGCTCCCTTCAGATAAGGCCCCTGGTCCAGATGGGTTCACTAGACGGTTCTATAAGGTCTGCTGGAGCACTATAAAAGATGATATTATGGCTGCCTTGGCTGCTATTTGGAGCAGGAAGTTTGATCATTTCAGTAAACTCAACACGGCATACATTACATTGATTCCAAAAACAGATGGGGCTGATCAGGTTAAGGACTTTCGACCAATCAGCCTTGTGCACAGTTTTGCAAAGCTGATTACTAAAATTCTGGCTAATCGGTTGGCAAAAAGATTGAATGCGATGGTTTCCCCAAGTCAAAGCACTTTTATAAAAGGAAGGTTCATCCAGGACAACTTCATGTTAGTGCAACAAACCTCAAGGTTGTTCCATCAACATAACATGCCAAGACTGTTTTTCAAGTTGGACATAACCAATGCTTTCGACTCTGTCTCTTGGCCCTTCCTAATTGAAGTAATGCAGCAAATGGGTTTTGGACATATCTGGCGAGACATTGTATGTGGCTTATTAGCCTCTTCCACTACTCAGGTGTTGCTCAATGGTGTCCCGGGTAAACTGATTACGCATAGAAGAGGACTCAAGCAGGGAGATCCTCTCTCCCCGATGCTATTTATCCTTGCTATGGATGTTCTGGGCCTTCTGTATTCCAAAGCTGAGGGAGCTGGCCTACTCCAGCAACTATCAAGAAGGAAAAGGCTTCACAGAGTCTCGATGGATGCAGATGATGTGGCGTTGTTCTTACACCCTACAGCTACAGATATTTCAACTTCTCTTGACATCCTCCAGCTTTTTGGCGATGCGTCAGGCCTTTGCTATAATCCACAGAAATCAAATGTGTACCCTATCAAATGCCCCGAGGAGACTATTGAGGAACTCCGGAGCTGGCTGCCTTGTGAGATTGCAACCTTTCCTTGCAGATATCTGGGTCTCCCCTTGTCTTTACACAAGTTATCCAGGAATCAGGCTCAGCAGTTTGTGGACAAAATTGCAGACCGCCTACCAAGCTGGAAGGCCGATCTGATGAGTAGAGCAGGGAGAAGAATTTTAGTGCAGCATGTCCTCACTAGCATGACGGTCTATATGGCAATGGCAATCGATCTCCCTCACTGGGCCATTGAAGCAATTGATAAAATACGAAAAGGTTTTCTCTGGCGAGGAAGAAAAGAGGTGAAAGGAGGGCATTGCTTGGTGGCTTGGGGAAAAGTATGTCGTCCGTTGCAGCTTGGAGGTCTAGGTATTGCTAGCCTTCCTGAGCTCTGCTGGGCCCTCCGCATGCGATGGCTTTGGTTGCAAAAAACTGACCCAAGACGCCCTTGGTCTAGCCTGTCCATTCAAGTTCCTAGCATGGCCCGTTCCTTCTTCTCCAAGGTGTTGATCTCTGAGGTGGGGAATGGGACCAACACCATGTTCTGGATAGATAAATGGATCCATGGCAAAAGGGTATCTGATATTGCTCCAAGATTATTCAGCATTATTCCAAAAAGAATTATTAACAGAAGAACTGTGCAGCAGGCCCTATTGAACAGACGATGGATTGCAGACATCAAAGGAGCTCTTACAGTTGGTGCCATTGTAGATTATCTACACCTCTGGAATATTCTCGCAAATTTTGTGCTGCAGCCTAACACTGAGGATAGACATATTTTCAGCTTATCTTCGAATGGTAGCTACTCTGCAAAATCATCTTATATGGGTCTTTTCCTTGGATCTACCACATTTGGGCACTATGAAAGGGTTTGGAGATCTTGGGTTCCACCAAAATGCTGTTTTTTCATTTGGTTGGTGGCCCAAAATAGATGTTGGACAGCTGATCGCTTGGCAAAAAGGGGATTGAATCACCCTATCAGATGTCCTTTATGTGACCAGCAAGGGGAAACCCTGAACCACTTGCTTGTGAATTGTGTCTTCTCAAGGATTTTCTGGTACAACCTGCTAAGAAAGTTCGGGCTGCATAGTTTAGCCCCTCAGCCAGATGCAGTCTCTTTTATGGATTGGTGGGAGATGGTTTCAGAGACAGTAAATGGTTTGGTCAGGGAAGGTCTTGACTCCCTCATCATTTTAGGGTCGTGGATGATTTGGAAGCATCGTAATAGAGTCATTTTTGATGGAGGGTCTCCCAGCCTTCCTCTGATTATGGAGCATGCAGATGAGGAAAGAAGAGGCTGGGAAATTGCTGGAGCCAAAGGGCTCTCCTTCTTGGCTGCCCGCCTGCATAGGTTGTTGTAGGGACTAGGGAGTGTGTGTGGGTGTTTTTTATGGATCATTTCATGTACGAGTGTTACTGGCCTCCATAGGGAGTGCTTTGTTGTGTTTTTGGGTCTCTTAGACCTTTCTCTCTCTCTTCTTAATATATATCTAAAACGCAGTCCTCCTGCGTTTTTTTTCAAAAAAAATGTATCTATTGGCCAGCTTCGTGTCCGTCTCGGGAGACTGAATAAACCTCAAGAACAGCTCATACACAATCTGCAAGTGCGGCCACGCCGGGTCCATGCCGGGCTCTTCTTCCTCCATATGACCATATCGAACGACTCGAGCGCCTTGTTCTCCCTCAGGGCAGGGGTCAGCACCCTGAACAGATTCACAGACACCATCCTGATGACCTCCGGCACGACATGCTCCGGGAACTTGCCGATGGCTGAGGCGATGTAATCCACCAGCTCGCAGCACATGGCCAACTTCCCGAGGAACAGGTCGGGCTTCTCCAACGTCAGCGCAGCTCTGAAGCTCGGCAGCGCCTCATAGTCACGAGAGAGAAGGGGAGCGGTTGAGAGAGGAGGGCGGGATTAGAGATTTATAGCAAAATTAGTGGGCTTGTTAGGCAAGATAAGGCTTATCCAGGTGTCAGCATCATTATCTCTCTGAGTTTGTTAGGCGAGACGCGGCATAGAGGAGCAACCTACACGCTTCATGGAACCGGTGCTTTAAAGGAGTAGAGATTTGAGAAGTAAACAATATTAAATTGAGGCATGAAAGTAATAACTAGAGCATTTGGTAGACCAGTGGGGCTAAATGTCGATATAAATTGGAACCGATGGGATTAAAGTGCATGACAATATAACTTTGCTAGGCTGCCAGCTTATGAGCTAAATGTTAGTGCATAAATGAACAACCTGACAGAATAACTGAAAAGAAGAATCTTGTCACCCTGTCCAGTCCATAATGACAGAAGCCTTTCTAGTGCTCGCATCTTTCCACAGTTCTCAGCATCACTGAGACCCATGAAGTTCTCACTTTTAGCAGTACCACCAACTAAGTCAATATCTGCACCAAAGACAGCAGCTGCAAGTTCAGCATCTTTCTTCTGCTTTTCAAGCTCATCCTTTGGATTAGGTTTTATCAGCTCCAGATGGTTGCTAATCTACAGTACAAGAAGACATATCAGTTTTTTCAAAAAAAAGTGTCAAAAATAATGAACAGGTTTTTGTTGTTGCTGCTGCTGCTGTCATTCCAAATAACATAGGGTGGGAAAAACCTGCTGAAGCTTGACGAGGAAAGGAAGAACAAGACAGAAGGGGCATATAGAACAGCCTTCAGGGTTCTCTCTGTGAAGATAAGACCATATAACACCATCTGGTTCAGTTCTCTTGCAACATTCAACCTGAGGTAAAGGACTTCCACAGCTACAGCGGACATCCTTATTAATAAGGATTTGTATATCAGGTTGTTGCAGCATTCTTCTATAAACACGTTTTTGAACGTCACTCATTTTGCAGAAAACAATATTATCCTCCTTCCCAAGCATAAGATGTCCAATTGTCTCCTCTTTTGTCCTTCTCAATAAGAATTCCCTAAGAATGGAAACAAGGTGCTTCTTGCGCGCATCAGCAACTTGAACAAATCTCTCAGGAGCACTTAGCCTCTGACCCTGTTTTAGAGGCTCATCATAATAAGCTCGAAAGTGTTCTCGGTCCCCTAAGCAGCCAGGCACGACCCAGTCAAATAGATTAAATAATTCCATGATCTTATTCTGCATTATGGTCCCCGTGAGACCAAACCGCTTTTGAGTTGTTATCCCCAAGCATGCTGTATATAACTTGGACTTTTCATTCTTGAGACGATGTGCCTCATCAACAACCACAAGTTCCCACGAGATACCACATAAAACCTTATCATGAATTCTGAAAGTGTCAAAACTGGTAATGAGTACCTCCAGTCCTTGATTTTCAATTTTTCCAAGAACTAAATCACGATTTGGACCATGATAGACAGCAACAGAGAATTCTGCCCACTCGGAAAATTCATTTTCCCAGTTCCGGATCACCGAAGTAGGGCAGAGGATGAGTACAGGACCAGTCATCTTTCCTTTGTTTGTTGATTGCCCATGGCCATTGCCTTTTCCAATAACAGAAGACAAAAAAGCAATAGTTTGAATGGTCTTCCCCAAACCCCTAAATCACAAGAGAAATCATTTTTAAAAAGTGAACAGGAAATGCAATAAGATTCAAAGAGCATGGTAACTTCTACGTGTAGGAATGAGTTGATTGTCACTATATCAACAGTGTATATATCTGCATATGCTAACCTTTAATAAGCCGAGCTTACTTAGTATTATGCACCAGCAACAACAAACTACATTGAGAAAGTAGTTGCTTTGCTAAAATAATATGGATCCCCACCAACATTTAATATGATTGAGTAAGTATTTATCAAAAATAGACTCTTGATTGATATTCAAGGTTATTTCAAGAATGGAATGAGGATCATCAATCTCCTTAAAGAAAATGATCATCTGCAATTTTGAATACTCACATGTCATCTCCAAGAACACCGCCATGATTGTTTCTATACAAATTGTATAAGAATCTCACACCGTCCCTCTGATGCGCAAGTAGCCTGCAATTTATTGATGGGGGCACCTACAACCAGACAAGAGAAGTGCAGAAATTAAACTGATGAATAATTATAACCATCAGGGGCTTGTGCTGAGACAGAAGCAAATAATTTCTGACTGCCTGAATTTGTTTGGGTTAAATTTCAGCATAAAACAATCCCATAGTGGACAAAGATGCAAAACCATTCAGAGAAAATGAAGAAACGAAGTATAATGTTTTGGAAACAATAATAATGTAACAACATAGCTCTATGCTATAAAAGCATGGTGTGCACATGTGCAAATCACATTTACTCCTCATGCTTATAGCTGATACTTTTGGTTGAGCACTACTGAACACCCTTGTTTTGCCAAATCCATGGCCATGCCTGAGTTTTGCCCACGAGTAAATTTTAAGTGGTTTGGTGTAGTTCAAAGAAATGGATCATGCAACTATTTGCGATGATTCTTGAAGCCAGGAAAAAGCTTATCAGCATTCAGAAAAAACAAAAATTCAGCATTGAAGACAAAGTAGAATAGATGAGTCTATGAAAGAAACAATAGCAACACAGCAGAACCATATAAATAAATAAATAAGGGGCAACTATCTTCCCAGAAAAAACAAGTTATCAGCCGCTTCACTACAGAGAATTAATTAAGTTCAGCCTCGTTGTAAATAATAGTATTATCAAAGAGACCTCGAGATATAGTCCAACATAAATCCTGAAGGTCAAATGATGAAAAAAAAGGCAGTCCACCAACCACATAATGCACGTCTCATCAACCATGGAACATGTAAAAAGTTGAGTTAAGATATAAAATGCATGCAGATGGCTCATCATCAACTATTGTCTTCTTGTATTTAACTAAGATAAACCGCAGGGCGTCAACTATTGTCTTCTTGTATTTCCCTGGAACTATCTCTATCAGTGTATCTTCATTTACCAATTTTTGTTTAACTGAGATAAACCGCAGGCGCAGGGCATCAAGAACAGCAAGATATGACATGGCAAACTGTTATGCAACGTTTTCTCTCTCTCCCTCTTCTCCCAAGAAGTAGGATTTATCATTACTCATCATGTTTATCAAGGCATCGCCTTAGCGTCGCTTTAGCGCTAAGGCGCGCGCAGAAAGCAGAGCGTCTAGCTCGCCTTGCCCCGGCGTGTAAGGCGTCCGCCCCCGCGTAAGTCGCCAGCGGGGCGACGCCTTAGGGGTAGGTAGGGTTTTGAGTGGGGGTTTAAGTTAGGTCGACCGCACGCGCGTACCCATCGGTTCGGGTCAGAGCTTGTGGCGGCGGCGGCTGGGAACGTCTTCACTTGTGGCGGCATCCTTCCTCGGCGGCACGCAGGGCGTGGTGGCGGCCTCCAGCAGCGCGCGAGCGTGCTCCTCCCTCAGCTCCGACGGCGCGCGGGCGTGGAGCAGCTGCGCTCGCGGCGGCGCGCCAGCGAGCTCCCTCAGCCCTCTGTCTCTCTGAGTTCAGGCTTGCGCGGTGCGCATGGTGAGGCTTGGGCGGGCACGCGTGCTCAATCCCTCAGTCCCTCTGCCGGTCTGCCCTCTCCTGCACAGCTACACTCCATCGGTTCTCTGCTCCTGGAATCCTGGTATAGCTTGTGCCCTTTGCCATATGTTCTCTACTTCTCTGCTCCTGGAATCCTAGTATCTAAAATAGATGTTGGTTAGTTGGTTGTAATTTGTAGCTTGCTGAACTGAAAACATGGAGAGTGCCGGCTCTGTTGGTGGTGGTCAAACTGATGTTGCTGGTACTAGTAGTGCTGATGCGTATGATCCTATGGCTGATCCGAAACGGAGAGCAAAGTCCAATGATCCCGGATGGAAGTATGGGTATTGGACAGAAATTGGGAACCGAGATAAGGTCACATGCAACCTTTGCAAGACTGTGACAACTAGAGGAATCAAAAGGTTGAAAGAACACCTTGCGGGTGGTTTTGTGGATACATTAATGTGTTCTAAGACAACAACAGAGATTGGAAAAGAAATGAAAGCATATTTGGACAAGAATAAGAGATACAGACCTATTTTTCTTGCGGTTGGTCATGAGCAGCAGGGGCAACAGGATACCACTTCTGTACATCAACCTAGCTCGGGGACAGCTGCTAAAAGGAAGAGAGCTGCATTTCAATTTAGAACAGCAGCTCCACAACCATCCAACATGGAAAAAGAAAAAGGAAAGGTTGCAACCATGCTTCGGAGAACTCCCAAACAAGTTGTGGATGACAGGCGCTCCTCAGGGTCACACCAAACCACCATAGAGGCTGCTAGATATGTTGCAGAGCTAAGGAGTTGTTTCAATGATGTGCTAGCAAGAATGGAGCCTGATGAAGAGATTAGGTCCAAGATTGATGAGTATGCCATGCATTATGAAGACCGAAGAGTTACTTATCTTTTCTAACAAGTTGGCACTCGAAAATATTCAATCAAAAAGCCCTTGTAAGTACTATATATGATTGGTTGATTGCTTTATAATGCTTATTTCAGCATATGTGTTCCATTATTAACTGTTGGCATATGTGTTCATTTGTATTAGTTGATTGGTGGCGTGCATATGGTGGACGGGCATTTGAACTACAAAGATTTGCAATGCGTGTGGTTAGCCTTTGTGCTTCATCATCGGGTTGTGAAAGGAATTAGAGTACATTTGAATTTGCAAGTCCAAAATAGCTACTTTGGTTATGCTCAAATCTATTTCTTGGTACTTATTTAGCTTGGCATTTACATTTTTAACATTTATAGATGCATGCAAAGAAGAGAAACCGGCTGTTGCACAAGAGGTTGAATGACTTGGTCTATGCCTCATACAAACGGAAGATGAAAAGTAGGTTCCAAAAGAGAAGGGAGAAGGCCGGCTCAAGTTATGACCCATTAGTTATTGAAGACTTTGATTGGGACAATGAGTGGATAGACTCCTTGGTGGTACATCCAGGCAGCGATAATGATGATAATGCTTTAACATGGGATCATGTTGATGTTGCTATTGGAGCATCGGAGTCACTTCAAGGACGCAACCTTCCAAGGCAAGCTAGACAGACTCAAACCTACACAAGGCGTGCAAGAATGAGGACACAAGTTGAAGATGGAGAAGAAGCACATGATTCTAGTGTTGATGACATTGGGGTTGATCCAGAGGATGACATAGATGTGAGTGATGATGATGAAGCTAATGGTGGGGAAGAAGGCGGACAAGACAATGTTGATCCCACTGTCGATGAGTTTGATGATGGATATCGAAAGTTGAGACTTGAGAGTTTGAGACTTCATTGAGAGATGAGAGTATCAAGAACTACTTATGCTGAATTTTAGCTTATTATGCTCATTTATGTTGAACTTGTACATTGCTATTTGGTACTATCCAACTTTTATTTGGGACTAATTCCCTATGTTCTCTTATCTTTACATATGTGAGTAATTGGGTAAGGTGTAGCCTCGCCTTCGCCTTACCGCTTAAAAGGTAAAAGGGGGGTGCTCGCCTTAACTCGCCTTAGTGCCTTAATAACTATGCTACTCATTCCATCCCAAAATACAAGATGTCATGTATTTCAAAATTCAAACTTTGTCATCTTTGACCAATAATTAGTCTAATCATAATACCCCTATGAAAAGTTTGTACTACAAACGTGGTTATATGAGGTTTGTATTCATAAATACTTTGTAATGATCAAACTTCTGTAGCAATAAATCCGTTTCTACTAGTATACTGAAACAGAACTACTTCGTGCGCAGGTCATTCTTGCGAGACAATCCCTAACGAATCTACTGCTACCGAGGAGACGCAGGCGCAGTACGGTACCTGGACGACAGGGTGCTCTCCAGGCAGCGAGAGCACAAGTGGCTCGTATGGCCCGCGGGACTCGAGGGCGGCCGCTGGTGGCGGATGCAGGCAGCGGCGGATAATGGGGCGACTTTTTCTCTCGTCCTCATCCTCCGACGACGGCGGTTCGACATCCTCCCGCGGCTTCTCGATCGGGGGCCTGGGGGCGGGTGGGAGCTGTAAGGGCCTGGAGGAGAAGAAGGAGGATGAAGAGGCGGCGGCCTCGAGGCGGAGGAGCTGCTGCGAAAGGGACGTCTTTGGGGGTCTCCGCGGAAGGCGGGCAGGATGCTGTGGTGAGCGCGGTTGGGTCCGTGGTTCGGAGGAGGAAGAGGAACAGGCGTGGAGGGTTTCCTTGAGGCGGTTGAGCGACATGGACGGAGGCGGTGATGCTCCGGCGGGTCCCTGCCGTGGAAGGACACGGAGGCGACGGCGGCAATTTTGGGAGGAAATTTTTCTAGTTATCCAACGAAGAACAGACGAGCAAAAACAATTTCGACCAGGTTTAGGCTTTGTTTGGTATTTATCACAATCCACCTTAATACATATAAATTAGGTTAACGTTAATATTAGAGTACACATACTAGCCCTTAGAAGGTGTTGTGTTAGGTACTCTTGAAGTGGATTGGATGGATTAAAGAGAGTTTAAATCCCTAATATATCAAAAACTCTCACAAATAAATTTTAATCTACTTTAATCTACCTAAGATTATGGTTTGTTTGGTTAGGGTGGATTGAGCCAAACCCTTAGAGGATTTAATGGTTGTTTGGTTTGATGTCTAAATTGTCATACTTTGACTAACTTTTCTACCTAAGATTAGTTATTCAATTTGAACGGCTAAATTTAGACAAAGTGTGGTACAATTAGCCACAAACCAAACAGTCCCTTAATCCCCTCAATCCACTCGAACAAACCTAAAGTTTAGAGCCTCTTGACATAGCTTATTCCTCGTTGCTTCCAAGCCCTTTCACTATTTTTTCATAAACCGTACCAAATGATGAATAGCTTTAGGTTTTCTATTTTCTATTATTGAATAGGTGAAAAAATATCTTATTAGATCTGGCTCCTATTTTTTGTTTTGGAAAAAAGACTCTTCCTCATACCCTATCTCTTCTTCACGCGATTCATCTCCACTTGCACGCGCAGCCGAATGTCACCACATCTGGGTTTCACGACGCAGGCCCTTAGGTTCACTGGCATGGGACATGGCTTACACGAAGGGGATAGATGAACTGGCAACGCGTTCCATGGCCACGACATCCTCGGTGCATCTCGCCATATGCATGCAAGGCTAGCGCCGGACGCGGGGTCGTCGGCGTGTCTGTAGACGCTAGTGCGGGAGAACAGACCTAGGCAGCTCTCCCTCGCCATTTCAGGTTGTCGTCTAGCGGTAGAGGTTTCAAATCCTAGTCGCTTCCGTTGGGATGCAATTTGTGATGCGATTTAGTTTTAGGGTTTTCTTAAATATGAAAGCCGGTTCAAAACCGTTGCGCTCGCGGTGTCCACGTCGACCCAAAATATTCTCAGGCGTTGGATTTCCAATCAACGATCAAGGCACGGTCTTGCCTTCCTGTAACTTCACGCATCACAACACTCCCTCGTTCTCTACATCGTTATGCTCTTTGTAATAACCACAAAATCCTCTAGTGTTTGATTTGTTTAATGTATCAATAGAAAGCTCATTTTATTTACAATAAACTTCTATTTCAAAAATGCAACCATAAGGTTTTAGATGCATATCATCACTATCTCACGCCTCGTACATGATGGTAGATGGTGGTTCCCTTCTTGTACCAGATGCAACAAGTCTTCATCTCAAGCGTTTACTGGGTATTGATGCATATCATGCAACTGGACACACATTGAGTTTAGGTAACCCTCAAGCACTTAGATTGTTGTTATTCAACGGGCAGAAAAAGGGTTGTCCTCTTTCATACTTAGGTAATCACTATTATACAACACTAACATTTTCTAATTCACATATATAAACTCAGCTTCATTGCTGATGGAACATCTGAAGTAGAGTTCTTTTGTTTTGATAGTATAGCCAAATGAATAGTAGGAAAATCTTGTCAAACCCTTGTTAGTATAACAAATGTTTCTTAGAGTCCTCCAGACCTAGCTACCATTGTCTCGCTCAAATTCACCTTTGCAGTTACCACTAAAATGTATGCATTCTTTGTCACAAACAAAGTCTTTTCTATCTTCTCTATGCTAACAAATCATGGAAGACACACATCAGTACCATGTGCCATACAAAGCTATCCCCAACAAGAAATGCTGACACAAGACAACATACTTGGCCTCATAACCACACAAGACTCTCCAGCGGCATCATTGCCAAAACTATCCACTTTTGCCGATCAATAAAATATGATAAGGGATTTCTTAGAATTAACTACAAATATTTCATATCAACTTATGTATGTGTGTATGGGCTGATGAAATCTATTTGGCAGCGATGACGTTGACTTACATCTTCTAAGACACTACAGGATACAGAGGTAAGTTTGTTATACCAATACATTTGAATTCCGCATGTTCCTAGAGTCACATAACTGTCTACTCTTGATGCAACAAAACACATATTACAATCCACTCTCCCTTGAAACATGTTTTAACATTTAGATTACATATATTCCCAAAGTTGTATAGTTGTATACTCTTGTTGCAACAAAAACACATATTACAATCCACTCTACCTTGATACATGTTTTGTATAAGCAACAAAAAACGAAGGTATCAAAAAAGATAATGATCTTCAACTTTATAACATTGATACAACAATTTTAACAACAACGAAAAAGATGACAAAATAACTTTTGAACTTCTATTTTACATTAACCACATTATTTGACACTTATTATCCACTTAATCACATGTTGACGACCAACTTCCATATCAGCTCAACAAAGACAGCCTTGCATCGCCACCTAATAAGTATGTATTAACAAAAAACAAGAGAGGCAACCCGAGTATAAAATATGTTTCCCTTCCTGTAACTATGAATCATAGTTCATTCTAACATCACAAAACACATATATGATCAAGACTAGCCAACTCCACAAACAAGCGTCAATTTCTACAGACCCTGAAAGCCATAACCGTTAGATCATCGTCGTTTTCATGAAGGTACTACAACATCTGCTCTCATTCGCTCTACATAGTTTGTAATCAATATAATTTGCATATTGTTCTTCACTATCCTTCATAACCACTGCACAATAATACAGTAGCTCTCACAGACTCTTTAACAACAATGTATGTTTCCCTTTTTCTATACATGTAACTGTTTTGCATGCCTATGACGATCATCTTCACTTTTGGAGCAGGGATGCTTTTGTGTACACATAACCAAACTGTTGAAACCTTTTGTAACATCCTGAATTTGGGGGTATAAAATTTTCTTTCTTATATTCACCAAATTCATGTGTTACCCTCCTCTTTCTTTGCTTTACTCCTCTTTTCCCTAAAAATTGAGAAGTTATTTTGTATTAATCATAGTGAGTTAAAAACCCTACGGGGTTATCGTTGTCGCATCACCTATTAGAGCACCTAATTTTGTATGATGCTTTGTGTTGTTGTGCCTCCATTTAAACTCATGAAGCATGTTTGACTTTGAATTTAAAAGCTAGAGCTAAATTCAAAGTAGAAAGAAGAAAATAAATAAAAAAGTAAAAGCCCACCCTAGCTTTTCCCCTAGCCGGCCTGCTTCCCCTCCCCCTCCTGGGCTGGCGCAAGTGTAGCCCAGCACCGCCCCCCCCTCTTCTCGTGCTGCCGCACACCCCTGCTTGGGTCGCCAGGCCAGCGTGGCCCATCTCAAGAGCCGGCTGCGGCCCACCCAGCCCCACGTGCCCTAGCTCCCCCCTCCAGCCGCCGCATCGATACGAACACCGCTATTTTGTGCAACACTTTTCATGTCTTTTGATTTAGTGTAGAATGTGTACCCATTGATGTCATATGCTTGCCATGATGTCACAAAACACGATGGCCCAGAAGCCAAATTCTTCATTGTTTTCTCTTCCAAAGAGTCTGAATGGGATGTTTTTGTCCATTAATCATTCGCTGAAACGATGTTTGTGCTCCCTCATGATCCAGTCCTCTGTGTGGTTCTGATTTTCTTTACGAAGCTCATTCATGTGTTCCTCTATGTAAGGCTCAACTATCGCGAGATTGTAGTACACTACCATGAGCACAATGTACTAGCTTGTAATCCTCAACGCGAAAAGTTTTCCTGCCCATTCTCCCTCTCCCACATAGTTTACCCTCATGTTTAGGTACAGGCACACCTATCATTGTTCCGTCTCTGATGTAATCTATACAACTCTCAATCACTTCTTCTGTAGTGTATCTCTCCATGATTGAACCCTCTGGGTGAGCGCGATTTCGCACATAACCTTTTAATACTCCTAGGCATCGCTTCAACTGAAACATATGATGTAAATATAGTGGCCCTAATATTTTTATCTGATCCACGAGATGTATGATTAGGTGTACTTGCATATCAAAAAATGATGGAGGAAAACACATTTCAAGCTTGCACATAGTCTCGATGATGTATGCCTTCAGATAGTCCAAGTCTTCTAAAGCTATTACTTTTTGTGACACCACATTGAAAAAGTAACACAAACGTGTGATGACAACTTTGACATGCTCTGTTTCGAGGGCTCTTACCGCAATTGGGAGGAACACCGTCATCATCACATGGCAGTCATGAGAGTTGTAGCCAAATAGAGACAAGTCCTTCATCCTGACTAGTTTGCTGATATTGGATGAGAAACCTGTGGGCAGTTTGACCCCACGCAAATATTTGCAATTTTTTGTTCTCTCCTCAACTGACAAGTTGTAGCTAGCTGGTGGGAGGTAAGGCTTCCCTTTGCCACTATCCACTGGATGAAGTTCCGATCTGATTTGAAGATCTACTAGGTCATTGCGTGATTTAAGTCTGTCCTTTGTCTTACTCGACATGCCCAGTAAGGTTCCAATGATGCTGTCTAAAACATTCTTTGTTACATGCATCAAATCAATACTGTGGCAAATTTCCATATCCTTCCAGTATGGGAGGTACTTGAAAAAAATTGATTGCTTCTTGAAAGTTGTGTAAGTTGAAGGGTCAGTTCTCTTTTCTCCTTTGTTTTTCCCTTTCCGAATACAACATGAATGTTCTTTACAATTTCAAATACAAGTTTCCCACTATAAGGCTTTCGTGCACCTTCACTTTCCAGTTCATTGTTAAATTCTTCTTTCATCTTTCGGTACTTATGCTGCTTCATCAAGAACTGTCTGTGTCCCATGAACACCAACTTCTTGAATGATTTAAGGTACAAGGAAGCAGTTCCATCGACGCACACTACACAACCATTCTTTCCTTTAGTCTTTTGCCCTGATAGTGTGACGCCACCGGGAGAATCATGGATGGTAAAAATATAATTGCTCTTAAGTTGAAATACTCATGGCAATACTCATCCCATTTCGAACTCCTTCATTCCAGAGCTTTGTCATATCTTCCATAATAGGTTCTAGGAACACATCAATATCAACACCAGATGATTTCGAACCTTGAATAAGAATAGTCAATATAATATACTTTCTTTTATGACACAACCATGACGTAAGGTTGTACATCGTTAAAGTCACGGGCAAGGTGCTATGTGCACTTCTTTTTTCACTAAATGGATTCATTCCGTCTGTACCCAAAGCAAATCTTACATTTCTGGTTTCTTTGGCAAACTCAGGATACATAAGATCGAAATTTTTTCATTTTGATGCATCAGCAGGGTGTCGAATCTGTTTGTTATTCTGCTTGCGATTTTCAGCATGCCAACGCATAAGCTCAGCCTCCCTAGGATTTGAGAACAAACGTTTCAAGCAATCAATTACTGGAAGATACCACATCACCAAAGCTGGAATCTTTGACTTCTTTTTCCCATCCATGTCATCAAAAGTGTCATCGTCACTTTCAGGTCCAATAGTGGATTTCTTATTTTTATTTTTCTTCGGGAATTTTTTACAGTCTTGATTGTAGCTCTTCTTATATCGACTGACATTGCAAACTGGGTATCTTGTTGCGTTTTCAAAATCGCCACGATACAGAATACAATGGTTCGGACATGCATGAATTTTTTGTACACCCAGAGCTATGGGAGATATAAGCTTCTTCGCTTTATAAGTGCTTGTTGGTAGTTTGTTGGGTTTTGGTAGTAATTGGGACAGAAAATTCAAAAGATTTGTGAAGCTAGTATCAGACCATCCAGCGCTAGCCTTCAACTTAAGAAGTTCTAGAACTGTACGTAGTGTAGTAACTCCTTGTCACAACTCTTTGATTCATCATATAAAGGTTCTTTTGAGGCACTTTCCAGTCCCTCCATTTTAGATAGCCCTTTCTGTGATCCCACAGAACTCAATATTTCTGGTTCCATATGGCGCAACATCTCTTCGCAACCAAATTCTTCAAAATTTTGATTGGCATCCACCGAATCCACTTTACCTTCCACTTTATCTAAAATTCCGACAGCTCTCTCGTCATTACCAGGCACTTCTTCACACGGATCCAACTCACCATGTTCTGTCCATATCGTGTAATTGTTTTTAAACCCTCTTTTCAGCAGATGTGATTGGATTACTCCTATATCTCTCCAAGCTACCTTATTATCACAATCGATGCATGGACATAATATCTCCTTACCCTTTCGCAAATTCGCGTGCTTGTTGGCCGCTTCAATAAAGCTTCTCAAATTTCGAATGTACGACGGATGTGGTCTTGGCACATTGTACATCCAACCTCGGTCCATTACCTATCCCTATATTCATAAACGTCAATAAAATCATTAATTAATTGAATTCATCCCTAAAACATGAAACAAATTGATGTGCATGAAAATGAAACAACATTGCAGCAATAGGTACCTTGAGGTGAGACAACTCTTTCTGAAGAATCTTTAAATTAGATCAACTACAAGTCCAAATCTGTTCTGGGAGATAGGGTTCTGGAACCCGTGGGCTAGTCCTTTTATACTGTACAAACATCGCAGACGGATTTTTAGAAAAATCGTTTGTGATATATAACATCACAAGCGCTTCTTTATTCTGACCGCCTGTAAAGTTAATCTATCACAGGCGGTCGAAATAAAAAAGCGCATGTGATGTTATATAACACAGGCGGTTTTTATAAACATCCGCCTGTGATTGTTTACAATATAAAACGCTTGCCGGTTCCGGGAGGAACCCTAACACCCGGCCGAGCTGACACAGTTGCGCCACTAGGCTGATCAACTGCGCTCCCTGAGCTGAGCGCCGACCACGCCGTCCCCGAGCCCAAGCGCCACTGTCCCCAAGCCCGAGCGTCGCCGTCCTCGAGCCCGAGCTAAGCGCCGCCCCGTCCTTGTCCCCGATCGAGCTGAGCGCCGCCTCCGGAGCTAATTTGTAATGTGCCTGGTTTACCATCTTTCCATGATTGACCACTATTATAGGCCTTACATTGATTTGATAGGAGAAGCTAAACCAATGTGTTCCTTTGTTGGGATTAATCTGCATTTGCATTTATTCTTGCTTAATTAATGCTTACTGCAACATGGATAGTTGGATACTTCATTGCTCGGTATATGATGCTTTGGTATTGAAATTTTTTTTGAACTACTTTGTCTTGGTATTGACAAAATTGTGAGATGATTTAGAGTTATAAGCACTTAAGTATATATTGTTTGAAAAAACTGCTGATGAATTAGTTACTACCTTCTAATCATAGAGAGATTTTATGCTATCAGCTCTAACTATCATGGCTTGTCAGGCTATTGTTTGGACAAAATTGGTTTATGCATGAGTCATGATGCCCAAAAATGTTGAGTCAATTTATGTTGTGCCTGTCATATTTGTCGTTAGGGAATATTTAGATGCTTGTGTTTTCTATTGCTGATTTGTATGCTCATAGCTTAGAGCTACCTGACACTACTTGATTCCAGCTAGCAAGCATGCTTATTCAAAGCTTGGTTAGAAACTCTTGCTCTATGCTTGTATGTGAATCAGAACTGTTAAAATGAAGGATTGGACATCCACTAATAAGATGTTGTGCTTTATTCAAAGCTTGGTTAGAAACTCTTGCTCTATGCTTGTATTCATGGTTGCACGCTTTGAGAGCAGATGTTTACTCTCATCGATATCTGGGTTTCCCTGTTTAGTATTGTCTCTGATGGTGTTCCAGTGTACTGAATCTCTAGACCTTATTTTCTTAGCGGTATAATCACTTTCAATATTGGCAAAACATATATTTTTTGTCATGTAAATTCTCGACTACTCATTTGGTTTGAATCTTTGCTTCTGAACTACATCTGCTGGTCAATGAGTTCTTTACTTTCTTTAGTACTCTCGTGGTCCTTCAACAGACTGCACTTGTATTATCCTAATTTATGTCAAAAAATGTCTGAAATCATGGACACGTGATTGTTCTAACGCAGAGAAACTGTGTGTCCAGAGTACAAGCGAGATAGCAATAAATTGTTTCTTCCCTATGTGTTGTCATCTTGCTTAGTTTCTCCAGTTCCCACTTGCCTCAGTTATGTTTTTTTCTTCCTTCCTTGAGGTTATCTTAGGATTTTCCCCTCTAAATTATGGACTTGCAAGATTAAAAACATCTCCTACTATAGGTTATCTTAGGATTTTTCATGGACTTGCATCCTCTTTTGTGAGTGGTGTGACACCCCAGTGTCACTCAGGGTTTTTCTTAAATACCAAACCAAGAACCATCATTTTATGTGAACCAAAGTAAGCATGAGCATCAAATTAACTTAAGTAATAAAGAATTCACCAAGTATATACTTAAAAGTGTCATGATCAAAACAATTGAGACTTTTGAGAGATAAGAATGTGCAACCCTAGTCTAGAACTCTAAGTGAGCCCCATGAACAAAATTCAAGAAAATAAGGAAAAGGGAATGAAAAATTTAAAATTTTGAGTTGAGCCAATTATATAAGTTAAAGTATATTTATTAAGCAACAATAAAGATTGAGAAAGCTTAGCCAAAATAATTCAAATAAAACCCCAAATCAAGCTTCTCATGTAGGGACTCATTGGGAATTCTGAATTTCAGAATTCTGAAATTCAGACCTTGAGCCAAAGATCAGGGATGTTCACCTTGATCCCTAACTCGAATCCTAATGGCCCCATTGACAAAATTGTGTCTAACTAACCCCTCTGTCGTGTGCCAGAAGATGGCATTGGGACGCGAGCCCTAGACACGACAAAACCTGGGATTTGCCTCGGGTTTGGGCAAGGAGACATACCAGATTTCCTGGCTCCATATCTCTGCAACCAGTAGGCAAAATCCTATGACCCCCACACAAGAATGATAGCTTGTAGGGAGGAGAAGAGGTTTTGTGCACTGACCAAGGCGAGAGCAGGCTCGGATGAGCGACCACACGCGCCAGAACTTGGGCAGAACGCACGGGCACACTTGTTCGACCCTGGTCGGCACGCCAGAGCTCGCCCAACCCGCGCGCGCGCTCACCCTGGCGTCCGGTCAAGTCCGCCGCGCGCCCACGCCCTCGGCCGTGCCCGCCCGCGCCTATAAAGCCTCCTCGGGCGCACCTCTCTTCGCCCCGCACTCACCCTCTCCGGCCAGCCACCTTCCCTTAGCTCCGGCGAGCTCAATTCCGCCCGCCAGAGCTTCGGCCGCCGTGGCCAGCCCACTCCAGCCACCCTCAAGCCCAGCCAGTGCTTCGGCTAGCTCCGCCAGTAGCCCGTGAAGCTTGCCAAGCCCTCGGACCCGGCCGGACTTCACCGGAGGCCCGAGATCGACCTCACCGGACTTCGGTCTTCCGCCGCCGCGCGTGGACCGAGCTATCCAGTGAGTCTCCGCCCAATTCCTTTCGCTCATGTCTTCTCTGGCATCCCGCGGACCTCCCTGACCTAGTTGATTGAACTATCTCGCCGTGACCAGGCCGGTCTCCTCGCCGCCGACGAGCATCCCCGCCTGCGCGCGTGGACCGACCGACTCCGGCCATCTCCGACGGCGTTCCGCACACCGTTGTGATCCCCGCAACCTCCCCTTCATCCTCGACCACTTCACCGGAACAGTCTCGCCGCCGGTAAGCCCCTCCGCCCTTTTCTTCGCCGCGGCTACTGTTTAAGGTAGAAGAAGGACCTCGGGTTAGGTTCTGTAGAACCCGAGGGGTTTTCTGTAATGTCAGTGACTCATGTGAATAGTAACCTAAGGACTGATTCGCGAAGGAAACTTAGAAAACCCGCCAGGGACCCCAGTGCAAAGTGGATTTCCATTTAATCAATTCTGTTATTCTTTTTAAAATAACCAGAGAACTTAGAAAATCCATAACTTGATGAAATCTTAATAAAAAGTTGTCAAACCAATTTTGCTAGCTCTAGAATATTATAATCTGTCATTTAAAAATAGTGAACCCTATGCTTTCTGTTCTAAATTTTAGAGTTTAAAATTAAAAACAGAAACCCCCTAAACCTTGTTTAATTAAGGAAATTTAGTTTTTCTTTTGTGCTGAGCTTAAGAAAATTTGTAGATGTTTATACCTTATTTAGACACTGTTTAAAAATAGTAGGAACCCCAACATTGGAAATTATGATGTAGTTATTCATTTAAAGCTATTTTGCCCAAAACTTAGGGAAAATCAGAAAGGCCTTAGAAAGTAATGAACATTGATTAATAATATTTTTCCTAGTTTACTTATGCAACAGAGAACCTAGGAAAAATACAGAGACTATTAATTTGGACCAATTTTTAATTAAGATGATTTAATTAGCCTTATATAGACTGAAAATCAATTATTAGAATTGCAAAACTATAACCAAAGTGATTGATAAAAATCCAGTGAACTTATAACCACCAGAGCCCCACTACAAAAATACAGAGCACCCCAGCCCAACTCTTTAAGTAAGGAAATTAAATGCAAAGTGATAATAAGGCATTTTCCAACTAAATCATAAACAACCCCAAATAATGTGATAATGGGCAACCAAAAATTAGCTAAGTCCATGATGAGACAAGACACCAGAGAAAAATGCAAACCCATGAAGAAGAAGTAAACTCATACCTTATGCTAGTGATTAAAGAGAAAGGCCATTTAATTCAAATAATGCAAACCACCCCTTCCCTTAAGCAAAAAGAAGCCAAACTTCAGAATAATTGCTCTTGCACAAAATACCAACTAAGAAAAATAAGAACTCTGTTGTTTGATGTTTTTCAAATATAGTGGTAGTAGAAAGCACCCCTTTGGCTAGAAACCTTAAGAAAACCATAGGAAAAGAATTAAAAGGTATTAATGACTAGAAATTTGTATCAAGTCATGTTATAACACCTAAAAGCCAGCAAAAATAAGTTTTAGAGAATTACCCACTGTTAAATAATAGTTGTAGTTCAAAGTACCCCTTCTGTCCTAAAATTTGGTAATTTTGTCCAGAGAAAACCATTCACTTTCTGACTCCCAAATTTTGAGACAGAAAATCATACACTAGTAACAAGCCACTGTAATTTTTGCAGAATTTTTGGAATTTTATAAAAGCAACTTGTAGTTCAAACCTACTCCAAAACATTAAAAGAATAAAAGAAAAGGAAAGAAGAAATAAACCCCACCTCAATAAGTCTAACTTGAGAACTTATCATTTATCACTAAGACTTAAAAAGAGTTCAGTAGAACCCCAAAAATAAACCTACCCCTTACCTTAGCTAAGTTTAACCCAATTTACCAAGTATACCACCCAAGGGTTTTACGTAAGTAAAGTTAACTTGTTTAAAACTCAAAAGACCATACACCTTTAAAGTGGTAAATTTTAAAAGCACATATCATATCATGCATATATCTTACGCCTTGCATTCATTAGATTGTAACCTTGCCGACGGAGAGTACGTGCTCATCCCCGAGCAAGGACCTGTCCAAGAGGAGGACCAGGAGCAGGCTCCAGAGGCTGCTATTGAGGATCTCCCCGCAGCCCCAGCAATTGAAGGCAAGCCCCGGTTTTATGCATAACCGTATTATTATATGCTACTTTACTACACTTAATGCTTGTAGGTTTGTAATGTGCACTTAAGTGTAGGAGTTGCTTGAAACCTCTAGTTGCATGAACTTAGGATTCCTTTTTGAGATGAATACTAGTATGCTAGGTCGAGTAGCTGCTTGCTAATCAGGATCTCGGTAGAAGTCGAGTGATTTTTCTAGCACTCGCGCAAGGTCAGGAATTGATTGTATTCATCTTGATAACGGGATCTATGTTGGTCTATGGATTTGGATCCAGGGAGGATGCCTTGTCCATGAGACGGGAAAAATGAATTAAGGATTAATGTGTGGATACCTGAGTCAAGCTTTTGAACGTACTAAGCACATGCCGGGAAAAATGGTAACCGGTAAACCTAGTACCTGAGTGAAGCCGGGCGCGGACTTTATCCCTCATGCAACCTGAGACAGGGTCTCCCATGCTAGCTATGGTGGGTACAAGTGCGGTCACTGCACGGCGGCAGCCGGGGTCAGTGGAGCATTGTATGCCAAGGCGGTGAGGCCTGGACGCGAACGGGGAATCGATGGGGACGGTTGTCATGTGCGGGGTCGGAGTACCCTGACATGCCGTGTGTTTAGGTTTACCTTGCAAGGTTTAAAACTCGATTCGAATCGTCTGCTTCTCGCAGCTAATGAGACTGCTTGATTCCTTGTACTGCATCGAGTAAGAAGTGAAATGTGGATTATATGAGATAACTTGTTGATTGAACTAATTGATTGTTACCATGAATGCTTAGAAGGAGCAAATCTAGCTAAGTTAATGATGGTAGAATTTGAAAAGCTAAAAATTGATTTTAGAAACCGCTAGTGCTTTTGGCAAACCAAACCCCTCAGCCAAACAGCTGCATAGTCTAGAGGTAGAGGAGTAGACTCCTCACACCGTTAAGTCTAGCTGAGTATTAGTATACTCAGCCTTGCTTGTGGCACCATTTTTGCAGGTACCATGCAGGATTTGGTTGATGGTGTGACTTGGCCTACCACCCTGCCACCGGGTTGGACGGTCGAGTGGGATGTTGCTCCGGCAGGAGAGGAGCATGAGGAGTAGTGGGCTAGGCCTTGCCCATCTCCTCAATTACCGACGACATCGATTATCCGCTGCACTTTAATTTATGAACTTTATTTGCTACTCAAAAACTCCGATTTATGTAATAACTCAGTACTTAATTTGAGGTTTCCTGTTTTATTGTATTTCTTCTGTGACTCACCTTCGAGTGGAATTTGATCCTGGTTAAGTGGCTCTATCAGACTAGATCTGAAGGACTGACGGGTTATTCCGATTTAAGTGTGTTACGGCCCTTGAGGCGTGACTTAGGCACTTAAGCTGGAATAATTCGGGTGGTTCTGCCACAGCTGGTATCGGAGCAAATTCCACCACAGAGAAGGACAATAAACCATGAATACCAATTTTTAAAACCTAAAACTTGCTTAGAAACTGTTACGGATCGTCAGGACTAGATCGCTAGACCTAGGACGAAAGGCCTTAGGCATAGAGGGAGAAATAGGTGGCTAATTAATTAGGCCCTGTGGGCCAATACTTATATCTTTAAGGATGCCCTAAAAAGGCACCCTATTTTCTTTTGAGAGGCAACGTTTCTTACAGCATGCATGCATTATAAAACACAAAGAGGAATTAAAAATTTGAGCTAACCCCTTTTCCTTAAAATCATCCGGGCTCTCTTTTTCTTTTTCCTTCCACCATAATCTTTATCTTTGATTCCCTTCCGTAGATGAATTCACCCACCCCCGCCAGTGGAGGAGACTCTCGTTTCAGTTCTGACTTCCTTTCTCGCGATGGCTTTCCCTCCATCTTGTGGGAAGTGCTTAACTCCGCCGGTTACCCTACGCCCCCTTTGTACACAGTGCAGTTGTATGAGGAGCATCGGGTACCTCGTTGTCGGGTCTGGCTAACTTTGGAGGCTCATCCCCTTCAGCCGGGTTGGCGTTCTCTTGATTCCGAGACGATTGGACTCAGGACGGACGACACCGTTGAGGCAGCGGCCATGAAGACTCTGACGACTTTCTGTGGCTACCATCCCCTAGAGATGGTGATGCACCCCTTGGGACTCTTCCCTGCTGAGAAGAAGGACGATCCCATGTGGTGTAACCGCGTGAGCCATGTGAAGGATGTGTGGGCAATGTATCCTGACTTGGTTGGGAGGGTCACTGTTCAGTGCATGAGTGCGCTGTACCGCCTTCAGGCCCTTCAGAGCGATGCTATGACACTTCTTGCTAACACCGCTCAGGCTGCCAAGCTCACTCTCGACAGTCGGGAAGATTTTGTGGTCGACCTATCCACAGAGTTGGTGGAGAAGGATCTGCAGGTGGAAAGGCTGAGCCAGCGTATCACCACCCTGGAGCAGCAAGTGGAGATCCGAGACAACACTATTGATGTCTTGGAGAACCAGCTTCACGACGTGCAGAGGGAACTCGAGGAAGCAAATGACCACTTGGACATGCACCACCTGGAGATGGAGGCCAATGAAGCAGGAAGCGAGGGAGAAGAGGCTCCCGAGGAGCTAGGACCAGCCCCTGGTGCCAATGGGACTACCTCCGCGATGCCTCCTTCACCCGTATCCAATGTCGCTTCCACCGCTCAGGGTTAAGCAGTCACTTCGACGTTTTTAGGCGGATAGAAACCTATGCGAGCTTAGTAGTATCACATTTTGGACTAGGCTTGTGGGTACTTTCCCCTGATTAATGTAACCCTGTGAACTTTTGATATCTGTGGGATCCTTGTCACCATGTTATCTTCATTTCGAACCTAATATTATGATTATGGCATTTTCCTTCCATATGAGATGATATCTTGACGTTCGGAAATATGAGTTGGGATAACAATGGCGACAATCTCTGTTTTCAGATGGCAGCGAGGCAGCATCGCGGGCAGAATGAGCAAGCTCCCACGCCACCTCCTCCAGCTCCCACAGTGCAGGAGCTGATGGCCCAGCAGAATGAGATTCTGCGACAGCTCTTGCAGCGCCAGCCCCACCCTCAGCATCATGGTGGAGGCCAGCATCAGCGACCTCCGGCTATGGCAACATACCAAGAATTTCTGAGCACGCAGCCGCCCTTGTTCACCAAGGCAGAGGATCCGTTGGACGCCGACGTGTGGCTTCGCGTCGTCGAGTCCAAGTTTCCCCTCCTCACAGGAGACTGCCCTGATGAGGCCAAGGCTCGCTTCGCCGCACAACAGCTTCGCGGCCCTGCTCGGACTTGGTGGGACCACTTCCGTGCTATGCTCCCCGCTGATCGTGAAGTATCTTGGGAGGAATTCAAGACTGCCTTCAGAGGACACCACATCCCAGCTGGCATTCTTGATCGAAAGTTGAATGAATTCCTGGCCCTCAATCAAGGAACCCGCACGGTACTGCAGTATGCGCAAGCCTTCAACGACTTATGCCAGTATGCAGGGTATCATGCTGATTCTGATGAGAAGAAGAGGGATCGCTTCCGCAGGGGTCTCAATACCAAGCTGCGGGAACGACTCAACACTGTCCGGGCTGATAGCTTCAATGAGTTGGTCAACATGGCCATCTCTCAGGAGGATTGCATTGTTGCTCACCGGACAGAGAAGAAGAGAAAGACACCAATTACAGCACCATCCGCTCAAGCTCAGAGGTTCCGGATTGTTTCTCACAATCAGAGCAGGGGTTTTCAGCAGCAGGCAGGCAGATGGGTGATCAGGCCACCTCAGCAGCAGCAGCAGCCGGCACCCAACCGCTATCCAGCTCCCGCCCCAAGGAACAATCAGCCTCCGCAGCAGCAGCAGTTCCGCCAGGGCAATGGGAACAAGTGTTTCACTTGTGGCAATGTGGGCCACTATGCCAAGAATTGTCCCAGGAACCAGCAGAGGCAGATGCCAGCACCAAATCAAGACAAGGGAAGAAAGCAGAAGGTGCAAGTCAGGCAAGGGAAGCTCAACTTCACTGCTCTAGAGGAAGTGCCAGAAGGGGCTCCTATCATGACCGGTACCTTTTCAGTTTATAATCACACTGCTTTAATTCTGTTTGATTCTGGTGCATCTCATAGTTTCATTAGCCAAAAGTTCAGTGCTAATTGCAAACTGCCATTCTCTCACTCAAAAGGGTCATTCGTGATAGTCACACCTGGGGGTAAAATTGCAACTAATCAATTAAACCAAAGTGTGCCTATTCAACTGGGAAGCCACATTGTCAAAACCACTCTCCTTGTATTGGGATTGGAAAATGTGGACATTATTCTAGGGGCAAATTGGATGACCTTGCACCAAGTTGTGCTTGATGTAGCCAGTCGTACCGTGGAAGTTAATTCTCCTTTCTGCGGGAATTTCACTTTGATTCTGCCTAGTCAGGGTTCTTCTCAGTCATGTGCTTTCTCTATGACGGAGTTACCCCTGAAGAAGATCCCAGTGGTCTGTGAGTATGCAGATGTCTTTCCTGATGAATTGCCAGGAATGCCACCGGACCGGGATATTGAATTCGCCATCGAGTTGCAACCGGGAACGGCCCCAATTTCCAAGAGGCCCTACCGAATGCCACCCGCTGAGTTGGCAGAGTTGAAGAAGCAGTTGCAAGAGTTGCTGGATAAGGGTTTCATTTGCCCAAGCACTTCGCCTTGGGGATGTCCAGCACTGTTTGTAAAGAAGAAGGATGAAAGCTTGAGGCTGTGTATAGATTACCGCCCTCTTAATGCGGTAACTATCAAGAACAAGTATCCTTTGCCTCGTATTGATGTTCTCTTTGACCAGTTGGTCGGGGCCAAGGTGTTTTCCAAGATAGACCTTCGCTCTGGCTACCATCAGATCAAAATACGAGCAAGTGATATTCCGAAGACGGCATTCTCAACCAGATATGGGCTGTATGAATTCTTGGTGATGTCATTCGGGCTGACAAATGCACCAGCATATTTCATGTATCTGATGAATTCTGTTTTCATGCCGGAATTGGACAAGTTCGTGGTGGTTTTCATCGATGATATTCTGGTGTACTCAAAGAACGAAGAAGAACATGCCGGGCATTTGCATGTAGTGCTTCAACGTCTGCGAGAGCACCACCTTTATGCCAAGCTATCCAAGTGTGATTTTTGTCTAAAGGAAATCAAATTCTTGGGTCACACTATCTCTCAGGCTGGAATAGCTGTTGATCCTGACAAAGTGCAAGAGGTGATGAACTGGAGGCCCCCAACGACTGTTCGCCAGATTCGGAGTTTTCTGGGATTAGCTGGTTATTACCGAAGATTTATTCCGGACTTCTCTCGAATTGCGAAGCCTATTACTGAGTTGCTGAAGAAAGAGGTCAAATTTGTGTGGAGTCAGAAGTGCGAAGATGCCTTCCATGCGTTAAGGCAGCATCTGACCACAGCACCAGTATTGGCGCAACCCGACAGCAGCAAGCCTTTTGATGTGTATTGTGATGCCTCGGGCACCGGGCTAGGTTGTGTCTTGATGCAAGACAACCGAGTCATTGCTTATGCCTCAAGAGCACTCAGGCCTCATGAGCAAAATTATCCCACTCATGACCTTGAGTTAGCAGCAGTGGTTCATGCATTGAAGATGTGGAGGCACTATCTAATGGGAACCCACTGCAACATCTTCACTGATCATAAGAGCCTTAAGTATATTTTTACTCAGGCTGATCTCAACATGAGGCAGAGAAGATGGCTAGAGCTGATTAAGGATTATGACCTGGAGGTACATTATCACCCAGGGAAAGCTAATGTGGTAGCTGATGCCTTGAGTCGGAAGTTGCAATGCAATTGTATTCTGATGGATTCTCGTGTTAACACCTTGTGTGATGAGTTGAGCAAGATGCAAATTGAAGTGATTCCTTCTGGTTCTTTGTCTCAAATGGCTGTTGAGCCAGCTTTGCAAGACCAGATTATCATGGCCCAGCTCAGTGACAAGGGAGTGCAGATTATCAAGAAGAATCTCCATCAGAAGGTTGAGAAGTATAATTGTTTCCGCCAGGATGAGAAAGGTGTGTTATGGTTCAAAAGCAGATCGGTAATTCCTAAGGATCGGGATCTCAAGAGGAAAATTTTGGATGAGGCTCATCTCTCCAAATTCTCTATGCATCCGGGAAGCACCAAGATGTACCATGATCTGAAGCTTTTGTACTGGTGGACCAGAATGAAGAGGGAGATAGCCCAGTATGTATCAGAGTGTGACACCTGTCAGAGGATAAAGGCAAGCCACTTGAAGTCCGCTGGAGCCTTGCAACCACTGTCCGTACCTTCGTGGAAGTGGGACGACATCAGCATGGATTTCATTGTGGGTCTGCCCAACACCTCTCGTCATCATGATTCGATTTGGGTTATTGTGGACCGATTGACGAAAGTGGCACATTTTCTTCCTGTGCACACCACTGATAAGGCTCAGAGGTATGCAGAATTGTATATCGACCGGATCGTGTGTTTGCATGGATTACCTCGGACCATTGTTTCTGACCGAGGAGCCCAATTTGTTGCCAGATTTTGGGAGCAATTGCAAGAGTCTCTGGGAACCAAGCTAATCAGGAGTTCAGCTTACCACCCACAGACTGATGGTCAGACGGAAAGGGTAAACCAGATTCTGGAGGATATGCTGAGAGCTTGTGCGATCGATTATGGCAAGAACTGGGATAAGCACCTCTCCTTGGCAGAGTTTGCTTATAACAATAGTTATCAATCCAGCCTAAGGATGGCACCTTTTGAAGCTCTCTATGGAAGAAGGTGCAGGACACCACTCAATTGGTCTCAGCCTGGTGAAAGGGAAGTTTTTGGACCTGATTTAGTGACTGAAGCCGAAAGGAAGGTCAAGCTAATCAGGAAGAATCTAGAAGCTGCTCAGGCCAGGCAGAAGAGCTATCATGATAGAAGAAGGAAACCTCTCCAGTTCGAGGTGGGAAGTTTCGTATACCTCAAGGTATCACCCACCAAGGGAGTGCAGAGGTTTGGGATCAAAGGCAAGCTAGCCCCTCGTTACATTGGACCTTATGAGATCATCGAAGCATGTGGACCCGTGGCATACAAGCTGAAGTTACCTTCAAAAATGTCTGCCATTCACAGTGTATTCCATGTATCTCAGCTGAAGAAGTGTGTTCGATTGCCGACTGAGATCATAGCAGAGCCAGAATTGGAGATAGAGCCAGATCTCTCGTACCAAGAGTACCCCTCCAAGATTCTGGATTGCAAGGAAAGATCAACTCGGGCTAAATCAATCAAGATGTTCAAGGTCCAGTGGAGTAATCACTCAGAGGAGGAAGCTACTTGGGAAACCGAGGAATTCTTAAGATCCAACTTCCCCGATTGCCTACCTAAGGAAGCTGGTACGTAATCACCCCCAACCCCTCCTCCTGCCTTTCGAATCTAATTTCCAAAAATATAATCTTAATTCAGAATGAAGTAACTATAAAGTAAAACTTAAAAGGACTTTCTTCTGAAGTTGCAAAAGAGAATGACATTCGAAGAGCAGTTTTGCCCTAATAATAATAACAATCACCACCCTTTTCCTATCAGTCTCACCCTTCGCTTCACCCCGGGAGGACTCTAGCCCGAATCTCGGGACAAGATTCCTTTAAGGGGGGAAGGCTGTGACACCCTAGTGTCACTCAGGGTTTTTCTTAAATACCAAACCAAGAACCATCATTTTATGTGAACCAAAGTAAGCATGAGCATCAAATTAACTTAAGTAATAAAGAATTCACCAAGTATATACTTAAAAGTGTCATGATCAAAACAATTGAGACTTTTGAGAGATAAGAATGTGCAACCCTAGTCTAGAACTCTAAGTGAGCCCCATGAACAAAATTCAAGAAAATAAGGAAAAGAGAATGAAAAATTTAAAATTTTGAGTTGAGCCAATTATATAAGTTAAAGTATATTTATTAAGCAACAAGAAAGATTGAGAAAGCTTAGCCAAAATAATTCAAATAAAACCCCAAATCAAGCTTCTCATGTAGGGACTCATTGGGAATTCTGAATTTCAGAATTCTGAAATTCAGACCTTGAGCCAAAGATCAGGGATGTTCACCTTGATCCCTAACTCGAATCCTAATGGCCCCATTGACAAAATTGTGTCTAACTAACCCCTCTGTCGTGTGCCAGAAGATGGCATTGGGACGCGAGCGCTAGACACGACAAAACCTGGGATTTGCCTCGGGTTTGGGCAGGGAGACAGACCAGATTTCCTGGCTCCATATCTCTGCAACCAGTAGGCAAAATCCTATGACCCCCACACAAGAATGGTAGCTTGTAGGGAGGAGAAGAGGTTTTGTGCACTGACCAAGGCGAGAGCAGGCTCGGATGAGCGACCACACGCGCCAGAACTTGGGCAGAGCGCACGGGCACACGTGTTCGACCCTGGTCGGCACGCCAGAGCTCGCCCAACCCGCGCGCGCGCTCACCCCGGCGTCCGGTCAAGTCCGTCGCGCGCCCACGCCCTCGGCCGTTCCCGCCCGCGCCTATAAAGCCTCCCCGGGCGCACCTCTCTTCGCCCCGCACTCACCCTCTCCGGCCAGCCACCTTCCCTTAGCTCCGGCGAGCTCAATTCCGCCCGCCATTGCCGCCAGAGCTTCGGCCGCCGTGGCCAGCCCACTCCAGCCACCCTCAAGCCCAGCCAGTGCTTCGGCTAGCTCCGCCAGTAGCCCGTGAAGCTTGCCAAGCCCTCGGACCCGGCCGCCGACGAGCATCCCCGCCTGCGCGCGTGGACCGACCGACTCCGGCCATCTCCGACGGCGTTCCGCACACCGTTGTGATCCCCGCAACCTCCCCTTCATCCTCGACCACTTCACCGGAACAGTCTCGCCGCCGGTAAGCCCCTCCGCCCTTTTCTTCGCCGCGACTACTGTTTAAGGTAGAAGAAGGACCTCGGGTTAGGTTCTGTAGAACCCGAGGGGTTTTCTGTAATGTCAGTGACTCATGTGAATAGTAACCTAAGGACTGATTCGCGAAGGAAACTTAGAAAACCCGCCAGGGACCCCAGTGCAAAGTGGATTTCCATTTAATCAATTCTGTTATTCTTTTTAAAATAACCAGAGAACTTAGAAAATCCATAACTTGATGAAATCTTAATAAAAAGTTGTCAAACCAATTTTGCTAGCTCTGGAATATTATAATCTGTCATTTAAAAATAGTGAACCCTATGCTTTCTGTTCTAAATTTTAGAGTTTAAAATTAAAAACAGAAACCCCTAAACCTTGTTTAATTAAGGAAATTTAGTTTTTCTTTTGTGCTGAGCTTAAGAAAATTTGTAGATGTTTATACCTTATTTAGACACTGTTTAAAAATAGTAGGAACCCCAGCATTGGAAATTATGATGTAGTTATTCATTTAAAGCTATTTTGCCCAAAACTTAGGGAAAATCAGAAAGGCCTTAGAAAGTAATGAACAGTGATTAATAATATTTTTCCTAGTTTACTTATGCAACATAGAACCTAGGAAAAATACAGAGACCATTAATTTGGACCAGTTTTTAATTAAGATGATTTAATTAGCCTTATATAGACTGAAAATCAATTATTAGAATTGCAAAACTATAACCAAAGTGATTGATAAAAATCCAGTGAACTTATAACCACCAGAGCCCCACTACAAAAATACAGAGCACCCCAGCCCAACTCTTTAAGTAAGGAAATTAAATGCAAAGTGATAATAAGGTATTTTCCAACTAAATCATGAACAACCCCAAATAATGTGATAATGGGCAACCAAAAATTAGCTAAGTCCATGATGAGACAAGCCACCAGAGAAAAATGCAAACCCATGAAGAAGAAGTAAACTCATACCTTATGCTAGTGATTAAAGAGAAAGACCATTTAATTCAAATAATGCAAACCACCCCTTCCCTTAAGCAAAAAGAAGCCAAACTTCAGAATAATTGCTCTTGCACAAAATACCAACTAAGAAAAATAAGAACTTTGTTGTTTGATGTTTTTCAAATATAGTGGTAGTAGAAAGCACCCCTTTGGCTAGAAACCTTAAGAAAACCATAGGAAAAGAATTAAAAGGTATTAATGACTAGAAATTTGTATCAAGTCATGTTATAACACCTAAAAGCCAGCAAAAATAAGTTTTAGAGAATTACCCACTGTTAAATAATAGTTGTAGTTCAAAGTACCCCTTCTGTCCTAAAATTTGGTAATTTTGTCCAGAGAAAACCATTCACTTTCTGACTCCCAAATTTTGAGACAGAGAATCATACACCAGTAACAAGCCACTGTAATTTTTGCAGAATTTTTGGAATTTTATAAAAGCAACTTGTAGTTCAAACCTACTCCAAAACATTAAAAGAATAAAAGAAAAGGAAAGAAGAAATAAACCCCACCTCAATAAGTCTAACTTGAGAACTTATCATTTATCACTAAGACTTAAAAAGAGTTCAATAGAACCCCAAAAATAAACCTACCCCTTACCTTAGCTAAGTTTAACCCAATTTACCAAGTATACCACCCAAGGGTTTTACGTAAGTAAAGTTAACTTGTTTAAAACTCAAAAGACCATACACCTTTAAAGTGGTAAATTTTAAAAGCACATATCATATCATGCATATATCTTACGCCTTGCATTCATTAGATTGTAATCTTGCCGACGGAGAGTACGTGCTCATCCCCGAGCAAGGACCTGTCCAAGAGGAGGACCAGGAGCAGGCTCCAGAGGCTGCTATTGAGGATCTCCCCGCAGCCCCAGCAATTGAAGGCAAGCCCCGGTTTTATGCATAACCGTATTATTATATGCTACTTTACTACACTTAATGCTTGTAGGTTTGTAATGTGCACTTAAGTGTAGGAGTTGCTTGAAACCTCTAGTTGCATGAACTTAGGATTCCTTTTTGAGATGAATACTAGTATGCTAGGTCGAGTAGCTGCATGCTAATCAGGATCTCGGTAGAAGTCGAGTGATTTTTCTAGCACTCGCGCGAGGTCAGGAATTGATTGTATTCATCTTGATAACGGGATCTATGTTGGTCTATGGATTTGGATCCAGGGAGGATGCCTTGTCCATGAGACGGGAAAAATGAATTAAGGATTAATGTGTGGATACCTGAGTCAAGCTTTTGAACGTACTAAGCACATGCCGGGAAAAATGGTAACCGGTAAACCTAGTACCTGAGTGAAGCCGGGCGCGGACTTTATCCCTCATGCGACCTGAGACAGGGTCTCCCATGCTAGCTATGGTGGGTACAAGTGCGGTCACTGCACGGCGGCAGCCGGGGTCAGTGGAGCATTGTATGCCAAGGCGGTGAGGCCTGGACGCGAACGGGGAATCGATGGGGACGGTTGTCATGTGCGGGGTCGGAGTACCCTGACATGCCGTGTGTTTAGGTTTACCTTGCAAGGTTTAAAACTCGATTCGAATCGTCTGCTTCTCGCAGCTAATGAGACTGCTTGATTCCTTGTACTGCATCGAGTAAGAAGTGAAATGTGGATTATATGATATAACTTGTTGATTGAACTAATTGATTGTTACCATGAATGCTTAGAAGGAGCAAATCTAGTTAAGTTAATGATGGTAGAATTTGAAAAGCTAAAAATTGATTTTAGAAACAGCTAGTGCTTTTGGCAAACCAAACCCCTCAGCCAAACAGCTGCATAGTCTAGAGGTAGAGGAGTAGACTCCTCACACCGGTTAAGTCTAGCTGAGTATTAGTATACTCAGCCTTGCTTGTGGCACCATTTTTGCAGGTACCATGCAGGATTTGGTTGATGGTGTGACTTGGCCTACCACCCTGCCACCGGGTTGGACGGTCGAGTGGGATGTTGCTCCGGCAGGAGAGGAGCATGAGGAGTAGTGGGCTAGGCCTTGCCCATCTCCTCAATTACCGACGACATCGATTATCCGCTGCACTTTAATTTATGAACTTTATTTGCTACTCAAAAACTCCGATTTATGTAATAACTCAGTACTTAATTTGAGGTTTCCTGTTTTATTGTATTTCTTCTGTGACTCACCTTCGAGTGGGATTGTGGAATTTGATCCTGGTTAAGTGGCTCTATCAGACTAGATCTGAAGGACTGACGGGTTATTCCGATTTAAGTGTGTTACGGTCCTTGAGGCGTGACTTAGGCACTTAAGCTGGAATAATTCGGGTGGTTCTGCCACAAGTGGTGGACTGATGAAACCCTAAACCCTATACCCCAAGATTAAAAACATCTCCTATTATGAATTCCCTCTAAATAATGAACTTGCAAGGTTATCTTAGGATTTTTCATGATTCTATGATATGGGCACTTTCTTTCTTAGATGTAACCTTTGCTTCTTGGTAAACTATGAAAAAAATCTCTTACTCAAATAGTAATTGTGTTCTGATATCCCCTGTGTTTGTGTTGCAAGTTCTTCTTTTTTCTGCTCCTCTTTGGCATATATAGGAGTAGTAGTAGTAGTAGGGGCAATGGGGCAAATGTGCTTATGGCCCTCATACCCTAGAACACTACCTTAACTTAGCCTATGTACCCACCCCTAGGGGTTTTGTATTAGGGCCCATGGACCAAAAGGACTCAACTATTGAGACACTAGGGCCCCAAAACACTTAAGTTACTATCATACATCATGGAACCCCTTATCGAGCACTGAGTACCGACCAGCCCGACTAATCGCGACTAATCACGATTAGTCGGACGATCTGAAAACAATGCTCTAGGATATATGTATATCCTCGGTCGACCCCCATATTGATGGAACCAGCTGTGCACTAGATACCTACTGGATGGATGTGTTCTGCACCGGTGCGTCTAACAGAGTTAATGAAGACGCGGTCAAACTTGAATGGCAGACAACGAGCAGCTCCGGTGAAGGCAGCGGGGAGGAGGATAGTTCTAGTGATGACAATCCTTTTCCTCCTATACCTCCAAGGAAGAAAAAAACTTCAGATGAGCTTGATGCCGACTATATTCCCAACTATGAAGATGTAACTAGAAATATGCCTAATAACTTAAATTTTATAGCATCTAAATTTTAATGTTCATATATGAAAGACCATTAATTGTTTCAATATATAGATTTCAAATGAAGAGAAGAAAGAGGATGCATGTTCTACACGAAACACGAGGATGCTCCGATGCCTGGATCATCTATTTCACAGAAGCAAAAATGAGGACGACGAGGTCCCAATCAGTTGAAAGAAGGTGCAGTTATGTACGTAACAAAACTCAATGCAGATGGGTTTCCTGAAGAACCACTTGACGTGGTTACAAAGTTTCGAAATTCCTGCGAGTCTATTGTTAGATATATAGTGCCAATCACACTTCAGAAATGGAAGGATTTAGATGAATACACCCGCAATAAGCTATGGGCTAAGATGTTCGAGTCATTCAAGGTCCCAAAAGGCATAGAGGATGCAATAAGGAAGTCGATGCTCTCTGCTATGGCCAAGATGTTTTGTGGGTGGAAGACCGAGATGAATAGGGATTTTGTTAAGAAGAATAGGGTAGGGTTCTTCCGCCTAAGAAAATGGAGAAAATCAATCAAGCTCAGTGTGAGGATTTGTTCGTCAGAAGACCGAACTAAAGACCAAAGAACTTGGCAAAACTAATTCTCAGAGAGCGAAGATGAACAAACACCCCCATCGCCTGGGGTCAACCGAATATCACCATAAAGTTGTGCAGTGGAACAGGATAATCGAGGAAGCTATAGCTAACGGCACTTTGGACCCAATATTAAAAGATATCGATGAGCGAGCTATTCGTTGGATCTTAGGTCTGGCAGGTTTGACCGAGGACGGCAAACTTTTGCATCCAGAATTGGTAGGCGAAGTTTCGACAAAAAATCAAGAATATGCAGAAAAGAGAAAGAAGGGCGAATTTAAGCCTCGGAGGGAGAATGGCATACTAACCGCGGCACTAGGCAATCCTGAACACACTGGACGGGCTCGGGGAATCTTTTCTAAGATTACCTGGAGAGAGGCGTTTCCAGAGTATGCGGCGTCATATAGGAAACACGAGAAGTCGAAAAGGACACTTGAAGAGACTATTGATGAAAGGGTACAAAAGGCTATTAATGACGTGATGGAGAAAATGAAGAAAACATGATGCATATCATGTGAACTCAAGCCAGGCCACATGAGTCCACCTATAGTCCCTAGCAGCGTAGGATCTGTGCAAGACTTCTGAAAGGATCACGATGCCCAAGAGGGGGGGTGAATTGGGCTTTTCTAAAAGTCAACACTAATTAAAACCTAATCAAGAGCTAAGCAAGAGCCTAACTTCACCCCAACAACTAGCACTAAGATAATAATACTAGAAATACAACAATGCTAGGACAATACTTCAAATACTTGTTAAACAAATACACAATGTAAAGTGCTTGAATTAAGTGCGGAAAGTAAAGCAAGGTTTAGAAGACTCCTCCAATTTTTCCCGAGGTATCGAAGAGTCGGCACTCTCCACTAGTCCTCGTTGGAGCACCCACGCAAGGGTATCGCTCCCCCTTGGTCCTCGCAAGAACCAAGTGCTCACTACGAGATGATCCTTTGCCACTCCGGCGCGGTGGATCCCTCGAGACCGCTTATAAACTTGAGTTGGGTCACCAACAAGATCTTCACGGTGATCACCGAGCTCCCAACGCCACCAAGCCGTCTAGGTGATGCCGATCACCAAGAGTAACAAGTCGTACACTTTCGCTTGACCAAGAGAAGCCTAATGCAAGTGATGTGTGCTCTAGGTGGCTCTCGCTAGCGCTAATGAGGAACAAATGCGGGATTAAGATTCTCTAATCTCCTCACTAGGCTTTTGGTGCTTGCAATGCTCTAGCAATGTGCTGGAATTAATGTGGGCAGCAAGACATTGAATATGGTGGGTGGAGGGGGTATAAATAGCCCACACCCACCAACTAGCTGTTACCAGCACGCAACACTGTTCTGCGCATGGGCACATCGGACAGTCCGGTGCGCCACCGGTGCGCCAACGGTCGACTCCAACGGCTAGTTCTGACAGCTAGCCGTTGGGCTGATGGCACACCGGACAGTGAACAGTCACTGTCCGATGCATACCGGACAGTCCGATGCACTGTCCGGTGTGCCACTAAAATTCATTTCTGAAACTGGCGTTCTCGGGTTTTCTCCTCGGGGAAAGCCTTCCCCTGGGCCAGCCTGACCCACCTGGCAGAGGGCGCACCGGACAGTCCGGTGCACACCGGATAGTCTGGTGCCCCAAGGCCAGAAACCCTATTTCCTGTTTTCAGTTGTTTCTCAAATCAGGTTTTGTTCTAACTTGTGAGTGAGTTCTAGAGTGACACCTAGCACTATATGTGAGTATGAATGTGCACCAACACTACACTATAAATCTCTTGGTCAAACTACTCATCGACAACCCCTCTTTATAGTACGGCTAAAAGAGAATAAAAGACCTAACTAAATCACGAGTGTCCACATCTCCTTGACACTCGGACTCCGTAGTCCTTCTCCTTTTGTTTCGTCGTTTTAGCCATCGCTTCGAGTTCTTATCTCCGGGATTGTTTTCACCGTTGTAGTACTTCTACCTGTAATGCGACCTAACTTACCATTTGTCTCTACAAAACACACGTTAGTCACATATAACATTACGTTGTCATTAATCACTAAAAACAGCCAGGGGCCTAGATGCTTTCAATCTCCCCCTTTTTGGTGATTGATGACATCTCTACAAGATTTGTGAGAGTGGTTTATTTTGAAATTTCTGTCAATAGAGAAGATGGTTAGTTATACTCAGTAATCTTTGACAGAAAGAATGTGTACCATAATAATAAGAATGAGCGCATACACAACGTAAGTTTCTTGTTCATATAAAAGTGAAATCAAATCGATGAACAAGAACTAAAAGGCTGGTGATAACATATACGGTGAAAACATAATATACACACAGTCAACATAAGCATCGAGAGTATATATAGAGTTTGTGAGCCAAAATCACCAAACTAGTACAGAGAGTAACAAGCATATATATTACATCAAAATGACTCTCTACTAACTAACTAACTCCCCCTAGCTCTCACAACTCATATCTCTACCCCTTTGGCGTCAAACACCAAAAGGGTACCCGAACCTACACACCAAAAGTGGGAGGAGGCGGCGGGGGTGCATCCGGTCGCGGTCGAGGTAGGAGAGCGAACGCCAGCTGGGGGTCAGAGTCAGTCTTGGATCCAGGATCTGCTGTAGAAGCTGGAGCTAGTACTGACTTGGACTGAGGCTGCGCTGCAGGGGCTGCCGGATCTGAAGTGGTCACAGACACTGCCACAACAGTAGTGGGAACATCAGAAGCTGGTGGCACTGGCGGCTGAGGGCAGACGGAGCTGAAGACCGGTGACGTGAAAGCCAGGGTGACCGGCCGGAGCGGAGAGGAAGAAGGACCAACTTTAGAAAGAGGGGGTCCTGGCTGAATCGCTGGCACAACAGGAGCCTGAAGAAGTGGAGGCGGTGCTGACTGAACCGGGGGAATCGATACACCAGAATGTTGTAGCATAAGAGTCATGAATGCCCTGCTCTCAGCCCGGTCCTGAA
Source organism: Zea mays (assembly GCF_902167145.1). Lineage (NCBI taxonomy): Eukaryota > Viridiplantae > Streptophyta > Magnoliopsida > Poales > Poaceae > Zea > Zea mays. Next base: position 21,974,766 of record NC_050100.1, on the reverse strand, counting down.
GAAGCTACTGCTGTACAGAATCCTGCCTGTCCTGAATTGTCTGAAACATCGAGAGCATTCTCTCGGACAACTGCAGGTGGGTTGCTGCCTGACGGGTCTGCTCGGCTACCAAGTGAGCCTGCTGCTGAGTAAGTGTCTGGAGGATTGAAGCAAGAGCAGGGTCAATGGCAGGAGGGGCAGCAGGGGTAGCACGAGAACTTCCAGCCTCATGATCATGTGAGCGTGGAGGCATAGGAGGCGGAGGCGGAATCCCAAAATCATCATCATCATCATCATCAACTGCTGTGTCCTGAGCTTCGAACTGATGAAGAGCAGTATCCTCGGCCTGAGTGTCAAATACTGGAGCAGGTGCTGGCACAGGATCCTCAGGCGCTGGACGGTAGGACCCAAAGATGAGGCGTGAGGCCTCAAGTGTGCCCTAGATCTGTGGAGGCCGAATCAGCTGAGCAAAAATGTGACACAAATAGTGAGCATATGGCAGATGTCGACGAGCACGCAGACCATCCAATACGGTGTCCTCGATCTCACAAATAAGGAAATCCACAAGATCAAACTCTAAGTGAGAGACCAGGGCACTAAGGAGCCAGAGCTGGATATGAGTGGTAGCCTCCCTGTACCCCATCCGCGGCAGAAGTGTCCGTCTCATAAGCTGATATAAAAACTTTGTTGCGGTGGTGAAGTCTGTCGGAGAGCGTCGCGACCCATCTGAGAAGGGCGGTCGGAACAGAGCCGCGACGTGAGCTGTACCAGGAGCAATACCGCCATGAGGGCGACGAGGAGGGTCAGAGGTGTCATAGCATAAGCTGTGAAGACGAGTCGATGGCTCGTGAAATCCAAATAGCTGGCGAATCTGGCTGGCATGAATAGTGTCCTCTCACTCAAAACGAAATCTCATCCAGTGGTGATCAGGGTCGATCCATACAGTAGCGTAGAAAACTCGGACCCATTCCTCAACATATCTGTCGCTGGTAGTCAAAAGAGTGAGAAGGCCATGCAGATAGGAGAGGTGTACCTCAGAGTCAGCACCAGTGGCAAGCAGAAATGCAGGAAGGTCCAGAAGCCGATGAACTCGCAGAGCAATCTGTGCAGACATCTGAGCTCTGAAAAAGGACTCCTGAATACGGGTGCTGAAGAGGTCAACTACAGCAGGGTCCCTCTGAGCCGGTAACCAAGACTCCACGGGTACGTATCTGAATCGACGTACTCATGCCGCTGTAGCACGCTGAAGGTCAAACAACCTGGGATCTGCAGCCAGAGGTCGCACCTCAGTCTCATCATGCTCCCGGGAGCATGATGAGACTGAGGTGCGACCTCGTGCCGCTGTAGCACGCTGAAGGTCAAACAACGCTGAGGTGCGACCTTCAATAGTCTCTTCAAGTGTCGTTTTCGACTTCTCGTGTTTCCTATATGACGCCGCATACTCTGGAAACACCTCTCTCCAGGTAATCTTAGAAAAGATTCCCCGAGCCTGTCCAGTGTGTTCAGAATTGCCTAGTGCCGCGATTAGTATGTCATTCTCCCTCCGAGGCTTAAATTCGCCCTTCTTTCTCTTTTCTGCATATTCTTGATTTTTTGTCGAAACTTTGCCTACCAATTCTGGATGCAAAAGTTTGCCGTCCTCGGTCAAACCTGCCAGATCTAAGATCCAACGAATAGCTCGCTCATCGATATCTTTTAATATTGGGTCCAAAGTGCCGTTAGCTATAGCTTCCTCGATTATCCTGTTCCACTGCACAACTTTATGGTGATATCCGGTTGACCCCAGGCGATGGGGGTGTTTGTTCATCTTCGCTCTCTGAGAATTAGTTTTGCCAAGTTCTTTGGTCTTCAGTTCGGTCTTCTGACGAACAAATTCCTCCCACTGAGCTTGATTGATTTTCCCCATTTTCTTAGGCGGAAGAACCCTATTCTTCTTAACAAAATCCCTATTCATCTCGGTCTTCCACCCACGAAACATCTTGGCCATAGCAGAGAGCATCGACTTCCTTACTGCATCCTCTATGCCTTTTGGGACCTTGAATGACTCGAACATCTTAGCCCATAGCTTATTGCGGGTGTCTTCATCTAAATCCTTCCATTTCTGAAGTGTGATTGACACTATATCTCTAACAATAGACTCGCAGGAATTTCGAAACTTTGTAACCACGTCAAGTGGTTCTTCAGGAAACTCATCTGCATTGAGTTTTGTTACGTACATAACTGCACCTTCTTTCAACTGATTGGGACCTCGTCACCCTCGTTTTCGCTTCTGTGAAACGGATGATCCAGGCATCGGAGCATCCTCGTGTTTCGTGTAGAACATGCATCCTCTTTCTTCTCTTCATTTGAAATCTATATATTGAAACAATTAATGATCTTTCATATATGAACATTAAAATTTAGATGCTATAACATTTAAGTTATTAGGCATATTTCTATTTACCTCTTCATCGTTGGGAATATAGTCGGCATCAAGCTCATCTGAAGTTTTTTTCTTCCTTGGAGATATAGGAGGAAAAGGATTGTCATCACTAGAACTATCTTCCTCCCCGCTGCCTTCACCGGAGCTGCTCGTTGTCTGCCATTCAAGTTTGGCCGCGTCTTCATTAACTCTGTTAGACGCACCGGTGCAGAACACATCTATCCAGTAGGTATCTAGTGCACAGCTGGTTCCATCAATACGGGGTCGACCGAGGATATACATATATCCTAGAGCATTGTTTTCAGATCGTCCGACTAATCGTGATTAGTCGCGATTAGTCGGGCTGGTCGGTACTCAGTGCTCGATAAGGGGGTTCCATGATGTATGATAGTAACTTAAGTGTTTTGGGGCCTTAGTGTCTCAATAGTTGAGTCCTTTTGGTCCATGGGCCCTAATACAAAACCTCTAGGGGTGGGTACATAGGCTAAGTTAAGGTAGTGTTCTAGGGTATGAGGGCCATAAGCACATTTGCCCCATTGCTCCTACTACTACTACTACTCCTATATATGCCAAAGAGGAGCAGAAAAAAGAAGAACTTGCAACAGAAACACAGGGGGTATCAGAACACAATTACTATTTGAGTAAGAGATGTCTTTCATAGTTCACCAAGAAGCAAAGGTTACATCTAAGAAAGAAAGTGCCCATATCATAGAATCATGAAAAATCCTAAGATAACCTTGCAAGTTCATAATTTAGAGGGAATTCATAATAGGAGATGTTTTTAATCTTGGGGTATAGGGTTTAGGGTTTCATCAGTCCACCACTCACAAAAGAGGATGAAGTCCATGAAAAATCCTAAGATAACCTATAGTAGGAGATGTTTTTAATCTTGCAAGTCCATAATTTAGAGGAAAAAATCCTAAGATAACCTCAAGGAAGGAAGAAAAAAACATAACTGAGGCAAGTGGGAACTGGAGAAACTAAGCAAGATGACAACACATAGGGAAGAAACAATTTATTGCTATCTCGCTTGTACTCTGGACACACAGTTTCTCTGCGTTAGAACAATCACGTGTCCATGATTTCAGACATTTTTTGACATAAATTAGGATAATACAAGTGCAGTCTGTTGAAGAACCACGAGAGTACTAAAGAAAGTAAAGAACTCATTGACCAGCAGATGTAGTTCAGAAGCAAAGATTCAAACCAAATGAGTAGTCGAGAATTTACATGACAAAAATATATGTTTTGCCAATATTGAAAGTGATTATACCGCTAAGAAAATAAGGTCTGGAGATTCAGTACACTGGAACACATCAGAGACAATACTAAACAGGGAAACCCAGATGTCGATGAGAGTAAACATCTGCTCTCAAAGCGTGCAAACATGAATACAAGCATAGAGCAAGAGTTTCTAACCAAGCTTTGAATAAAGCACAACATCTTATTAGTGGATGTTCAATCCTTCATTTTAACAGTTCTGATTCACATACAAGCATAGAGCAAGAGTTTCTAACCAAGCTTTGAATAAGCATGCTTGCTAGCTGGAATCAAGTAGTGTCAGGTAGCTCTAAGCTATGAGCATACAAATCAGCAATAGAAAAACACAAGCATCTAAATATTCCCTAACGACAAATATGACAGGCACAACATAAATTGACTCAACATTTTTGGGCATCATGACTCATGCATAAACCAATTTTGTCCAAACAATAGCCTGACAAGCCATGATAGTTAGAGCTGATAGCATAAAATCTCTCTGTGATTAGAAGGTAGTAACTAATTCATCAACAGTTTTTTTCAAACAATATATACTTAAGTGCTTATAACTCTAAATCATCTCACAATTTTGTCAATACCAAGACAAAGTAGTTCAAAAAAAATTTCAATACCAAAGCATCATATACCGAGCAATGAAGTATCCAACTATCCATGTTGCAGTAAGCATTAATTAAGCAAGAATAAATGCAAATGCAGATTAATCCCAACAAAGGAACGCATTGGTTTAGCTTATCCTATCAAATCAATGTAAGGCCTATAACAGTGGTCAATCATGGAAAGATGGTAAACCAGGCACATTACAAATTAGCTCCGGAGGCGACGCTCAGCTCGATCGGGGACAGGGACGGGGCGTCGCTTAGCTCGGGCTTGGGGACGGCGGCGTTCGACGCACGGGCTCGGGGACGGTGGCGCTTAGGCTCGGGGACGGCGTGGCCGGCGCTCAGCTCAGGAAACGCAGTTGATCAGCCTAGCGGCGCAACTGTGTCAGCTCGGCCGGGTGTTAGGGTTCCTGCCAGAACCGGCAAGCGTTTTATATTGTAAACAATCACAGGCGGATGTTTATAAAAACCGCCTGTGATATATAACATCACAGACGCTTTTTTATTCCGACTGCATGTGATAGATTAACTTCACAGGCGGTCGGAATAAAAAAGCGCTTGTGATGTTATATATCACAAACAATTTTTCTAAAAATCCGCCTGCGATGTTTGTACAGTATAAAAGGACTAGCCCACGGGTTCCAGAACCCTATCTCCCAGAACAGTCACAGCGTTGTAGCGGCGGCGGGTATTTTTTGAGATCTACGGGGAGAAGGTTTTATTTTTGAGTTTATTGATTGATTTCAAGAGTTTATGCATATATATGATCTCCGTTTGTTTTCTTTCTATTTTTATGTGATTTTTGCCTCAATTTTGTAATATAGACCGGATTTGAAGAAAAGCTTAGGAATTCCAAGATTTGGACTTGTAGTTGATCTAATTTAAAGATTCTTTAGAAAGAGTTGTCTCACCTCAGGGTACTTATTGCTACAATGTTGTTTCATTTTCATGCACATCAATTTGTTTCATGTTTTAGGGATGAATTCAATTAATTAATGATTTTATTGATGTTAATGAATATAGGGATAGGTAATGGACCGAGGTTGTATGTACAATGTGCCAAGACCACATCCGTCGTACATTCGAAATTTGAGAAGCTTTATTTAAGCGGCCAACAAGCACCCGAATTTGCGAAAGAGTAAGGAGATATTATGTCCATGCAACGATTGTGATAATAAGGTAGCTTGGAGAGATACATGAGTAATCCAATCACATCTGCTGAAAAGAGGGTTTAAAAACAATTACACGATATGGACAGAACATGGTGAGTTGGATCCGTGTGAAAAGTGCCTGGTAATGACGAGAGAGCTGTCGGAATTTTAGATAAAGTGGAAGGTAAAGTGGATTCTGTGGATGCCAATCAAGATTTTGAAGAATTTGATTGCGAAGAGATGTTGCGCCATATGGAACCAGAAATATTGAGTTCTGTGGGATCACAGAAAGGGCTATCTAAAATGGAGGTACTGGAAAGTGCCTCAAAAGAACCTTTATATGATGAATCAAAGGGTTGTGACAAAAAGTTTACTACACTGCGTACAGTTATAGAACTTCTTAAGTTGAAGGCTAGCGCTGGATGGTTTGATATTAGCTTCACAGATCTTTTGAATTTTCTGTCCCAATTACTACCAAAACCCAACAAACTACGAACAAGCACTTATAAAGCGAAGAAGCTTATATCTCCCATAGCTCTGGGTGTGCAAAAAAATCATGCATGTCCGAACCATTGTATTCTGTATCGTGGCGATTTTGAGAACGCAACAAGATGCTCAGTTTGCAATGTCAGTCGATACAAGAAGAGGTACAATCAAGACTATGTAAAAATTTCCCGAAGAAAAATAAAACAAGAAATCCACTATTGGACCTGAAAGTGACGATGATACTTTTGATGACATGGATGGGAAAAAGAAGTCAAAGATCCCAGCTTTGATGATGTGGTATCTTCCAGTAATTGATCGCTTGAAACGTTTGTTCTCAAATCCTAGGGAGGCTGAGCTTATGCGTTGGCATGCTGAAAATCACAATCAGAATAACAAACAGATTCGACACCCTGCTGATGCATCACAATGAAACTTTTTTGATCTTATGTATCCTGAGTTTGCCAAAGAAACCATAAATGTAAAATTTGCTTTGGGTACAGACGAAATGAATTCATTTAGTGAAAAAAGAAGTGTACATAGCACCTGGCCCGTGACTTTAACGATGTACAACATTCCGTCATGGTTGTGTCACAAAAGAAAGTACATTATGTTGACTATGGGATGAGTATTGCCATGAGTATTTCAACTTAAGAGTTCTTTTGTTACCATCCATGATTCTCCCGGTGGCGCCACACTATCAGGGCAAAAGACTAAAGGAAAGAATGGTTGTGTAGTATGCGTCGATGAAACTGCTTCCTTGTACCTTAAATCATCCAAGAATTTGGTGTTCATGGGACACAAACGGTTCTTGATGAAGCAGCATAAGTACCGAAAGATGAAAGAGGAATTTAACAATGAACCAGAAAGTGAAGGTGCACCAAAGCCTTATAGTGGAAAACTTGTATTTGAAATTGTAAAGAACATTCATGTTGTATTCGGAAAAGAAAAAACAAAGGAAAAAAGAGAAAGAGAACTGACCTTCAACTTACACAACTTTCAAGAAGCAATTAATTTTTTTCAAGTACCTCCCATACTGGAAGGATATGGAGATTTGCCACAGCATTGATTTGATGCATGTAACAAAGAATGTTTTTGACAGCATCATTGGAACCTTGCTGGGCATGCCGAGTAAGACAAAGGACAGACTTAAATCACGCAATGACCTAGTAGATCTTCAAATCAGAACGGAACTTCATCCAGTGGATAGTGGCAAAGGGAAGCCTTACCTCCCACCAGCTAGCTACAACTTGTCAGTTGAGGAGAGAACAAAAATTTGCAAATGTTTGCGTGGGGTCAAAGTGCCCACAGGTTTCTCATCCAATATCAGCAAACTAATCAGGATGAAGGACTTATCTCTATTTGGCTACAACTCTCATGACTGCCATGTGATGATGACGGTGTTCCTCCCAAATGCGGTAAGAGCACTCGAAACAGAGCATGTCAAAGTTGTCATCACACGTTTGTGTTACTTTTTCAATGCGGTGTCACAAAAAGTAATAGCTTTAGAAGACTTAGACTATCTGAAGGCATACATCATCGAGACTATGTGCAAGCTTGAAATGTGTTTTCCTCCATCATTTTTTGATATGCAAGTACACCTAATCATACATTTCGTGTATCAGATAAAAATATTAGGGTCACTATATTTACATCATATGTTTCAGTTGGAGCGATACCTAGGAGTATTAAAAGGTTATGTGCGAAATCGCGCTCACCCAGAGGGTTCAATCATAGAGGTTCAATCATGGAGGGATACACTACAAAAGAAGTGATTGAGAGCTGTATAGATTACATAAGAGACAGAACAATGATAGGTGTGTCTGTACCTATACATGAGGGTAAACTATGTGGGAGAGGAAGAATGGGCAGGAAAACTTTTCGCGTTGAGGATTACAAGCTAGTACATTGTGCTCATGGTAGTGTACTACAACATCTCGCGATAGCCGAGCCTTACATAGAGGAACACTTGGATGAGCTTCGTAAAGGAAATCAGAACCGCACAGAGGACTGGATCATGAGTAAGCACAAACATCGTTTCAGCGAATGGTTAATGGACAAAAACATCCCATTCGGAGACTCTTTGGAAGAGAAAACAATGAAGAATTTGGCTTCTGGGCCATCATGTTTTGTGACATCATGGCAAGCATATGACATCAATGGGTACACAATCTACACTAAATCAAAAGACATGAAAAGTGTTGCACAAAATAGCGGTGTTCGTATCGATGCTTTTGACATACAGGGACAGAAGACCACATATTTTGGATTCATAGAAAAAATATGAGAACTTGATTATGGCCCAAGCATGAAAATACCCTTTATTTAAGTGTCAATGGGTACAACATCCCGTGGGGGCGATAATGAATAACTACGGACCACACTGGTACTCACACTGGTATACTTAAAGAAAGTAGAATATAAAGATGACCCGTGTTCTCGCCGAATGTGTTGCACAAGTGTTCTATGTACTCAATCCAGCAGATGAGAAGATGCATGTAGTTATTTCTGGAAAGCAAAAAAAATGTTGGAGTTGAGAATGTGGGAGATGGAGATAAGGAATACAATAAGTATGAAGAGATGTCCGTCTTTAACGGTCCACAGAGAATCAAGCGTGTGGAAAAGAAAATTGATAAGAACTTAAAGCCATACATACGAAAAATAGTAGTTAATGAAAAATTGTATGAATCAAATTGTATTTATTAGCATGTATGATCGACTATGTATTGCGGTTGCCAATTAATTTAAAATCTCTCTAGTTATCTATATGTGCTATTAAAATTCATTTAAATTGTATTTGCATATTTTTGTTAAAAATTAAAATATTAATATATGGTAATCAAATCACAATCGGGTCTAATTAAGAATCGCATGTGATACGAATCGCGCATCACAGACGGTTTTTATATTATAGACCGTTTGTGAAACGAATCGAGCACCACAAACGGTTGTTATTTCGGACCGTTTGTGATAGAATACATCACATATGGTCCGAATAGGCTGGGACATCTTAGATGGTTTTCTATCCGAACCGTATGAGATATAAAAAATCTACCGCTTATATAGAGCCAAATTGTAGCCGTGGATGTAGAGATCGATTCATTAATTTCTCTAATTATTAGCCGCTATTACTTCTCTTGGTTCGACTGCATAGCCCACATCCGATGCCGATGACGACGAGCTGAGTACGTACCTTTGTCGACGACGACGAGCGGGCGGGCGGTGGTGGCCTTGCGGAGCTTCTCGAGGCCCGTCTCCGGGCGAGGCCCGGCCACCACGTCGTCCCACAGCTTCTCCAGCATCTCGGTCGTTCGCTCTTCGCTGCTCCTTTTTTTTTCTCTCCACTCGAGCTCACAAAGGCATGGATCTCCGGCGAGCTACAGGCGAGTACAGTGGTGTGCAAGAGCAGCGAGCTGGTGGGCCTCCCTTATATCACGGAGGGGGGAGGTGTGTCCGGACACCGGCCGGTCCATGTCCATGTACCACCGCCTAGGGCGCGCGCAGCGGAAGGTGGAAGCCTGCATGGAGATTTCAGCTCGGTGCGCGCGGTGAGCGGACCTCCCCGGGTCTGCGATGACGCGGCGATGTGGATAGGGATGGAGCCTTTTTTCAATAAAAAAACAGACAAAACAAAAAAATATGAAGCGAAGCGAACTGGCGCCTGGTCCCGCGTCGCCGAATGGCGTCGGATCGGATGGATGCATCTGGCCAACCCAATCCGATCTGATGACTGATGAAACTGATGAGTAGTACTAGGGCTTGGAGCTTGAAATCACCTCGGAGCCCGGCACGTGGCCGGCCGTCCCTGCCGGCGTATAAATATGGCGTATAAAAAATATCTATTTTTTTCAATCCCATCCTATCAGTATGGCGTATAAATAACTGAAAGGTCTAACAGGGGACCTGCTTCTGACTCCTGGAGCAAACGATATTGAGCTTCTTGAACAATTAGTGTGTCACTGGTTCAAAATTTTCAATTCAGAATTACAATGACCATTGCATCAGATTCCACCAATGCCAGAGTTCTATCTTCCCATGGTGCTTTTCTGAGCCAGATGGGTGCTCGAGTTGTGCACGCCCGTGACAACATGCCATCATGTGGGGTTCCAGTTACTTATCTTTAAACACTCAACCATCAACGATGTTTTTTAAAGCGGTAAGACGATACAAGGCGTTGGACCATCGCCTAGGTACGGTAGGCGGGCAAGGCGGCTAGGCGTTGGACCTCCGCCTGGACGTCTAAGCGACGCCTTAAGAACAGTGCACTCAACAAGTCAACAATATCCTTGGCACGAAACCCAAATGTCTCCATGCACCTTACATAGGCCTTCTTTTGCATACCACTGCCATCAACATAAAATATCTCCAGGGCAGAGCAAAAGCACAGCGCCACTAAGCCTCAAGACGATTCATGGTGGCGCTTTCCCAAATTTCTAAACTTGTCCTTCAGATCTACCTGCATATCGCCAAATATCAAACCCAAATTTTCAAGGCCAGGTCTTCATCCAAGGCAAGGAATGGAATGCCAGCCAGAATGTATACCGTTGATCTCTCCTCAAAGACACCAGGGTAAGCTAATTTGATATCTTTCCAGTTGCCTATGCCATACCTTCGAGTCACCATATAACATGCAAAATATATCATTAAGGTGCAAGGTTTACTTACTGAATTTAAATTAAGGAACGAAAGAAATGTTAATGCAGTAAGAGTAATAAGGCAAACAAAAATATCAACTCACTTGTCCACCCCTTCCAGCAAGGTTTCTATCTCTATCTTACTCCATTTCTTTCTGATCTTATATGCACATGTAGGAGAAGGATATGGTTTTCTCTCAAATGGATCTAACTTGCGCTTCCGCACTGGCTGATCATCATCAGAGCTATCCCACTGCACCCAAACGATAACATTATATCATCACCAAACTGCACACATGCTATTATAATGTTTCACAAAGAAAAGAAAAAACTACCCATTGTGCTTTGCCAAACAACCTCCCAAAAGTCTGCAGTTAATATATATATATATATATATATATATATATATATATATATATATATATATATATATATATATATATATATATATATATATATATATATATACACACACACACACACACGCGTGCGCGCGCACACACACACAGAGAGAGAGAACAACTTCCTCATTCATAAGTAGATATATGCATTTTAACCAAGAGATACACATAAATATACTGAAACCGGAAAGGAAACTTTATTTGGAAATATTGGTAACCAAAAATGGCAAGCTAAGATGCACTCAAAGTTGATAGAAGATGGGTACTTCCATATGGGATTGATTAGCTTTATCATCTAATACATGGGCAGAATGCGAATAAAAGCACGACAAATTAATTAATCTCTCTATCCCTAATTATAAAAGTTTTGAATTTACTAGATGCATAGTCTTTGCTATACACTTAGATATACACTATATTTAGAAACGTAGTAATAAATCTAGAAAAGTTAAAATGTCTTATAATTTGGAATGGAAGGAGTGCCTGATAAGTGCTTGCCTTCGGAATTCTCTCCACAAGAACGCGCTTTTTAGAAGTAAAGACAGACTTCTCTGAAAGTTGACCCTCTGCTCCTTTAACCGATGCATTTTGGTGCCCAACCATACTTTCACGATCACTATCAGCCTCATAGTTTACATTAGAATTAGAAGGATGTGCCTCATCTCGCCGGGCGCCATCAGCTTTATTGGCATTGCTCGCGTTATCAGCAACTTGCGTCCGAATTGATTGATGAGAAGCGGATCCAACCTGCACAGGCTTAGCTAAAATTTCACGCTTCGCTGACTCCCCTACGGCAAATGGAGTAACCACAATCTCATCATTCATCCATTCATTAATTTCAGTAAGCAACAACATTGGAAAAGGTAAACAGGACAATTGTTTCAAAAGCAAAAACAAAACCAAATAGGATATGGACTAGGCTAGCTTTGTGAATAGAGGTACCGAACAGGCGAAGCTTTGTACGCATGGTGTGGTCGGCAGCGGCACCAGTCTGGTGGGACCCGTCCCCGGCGACGAGCTCGAGCGTGGAGGGCGGGAGGTTGGCCCACTCAAGGTCGAGGAGGCGCTTGAGATCGGCCACCGCAGCCCTAGCCTCATCGTTTTCTTCATTTTCTGTAAAAGGAATCTGGTGGGGGAAGCAGGCGGCTGCGTCGGGGTCGGCGAGGACCTTTCGCGCCTTGTGGAGGAGGAGGCTGGAGGAGCAGGAGGCGCCCACGGTGTAGAGGGCGGCGTCGAGGGCGCGGAGCACTAGGGCTTTTCGGAGGCGCTGTGAGGTGCGGGAGAAGGCGGAGGGTGGGGATTGGGAGGCGATGAAGGAGTTGAACACGGCGTGGGGGATACGGCGGTTGCTCGCGATGAACTCGAGAATGAGTAAATCGTCGGCCGCGGGCAGCGGCGGCATGGTAATGGGCACAATGCCGACGGTGATGCCAACGCCAATATGCGAGACGACGAGGCAGTGCTGCTGGGGATGGGCTGCTGGGCTGATAAGCCCAATTGTATTGCAGTTATTAGTGAAAAAACAGCTTTGAAGATAACGTTCACCACTTGGTGTGGCCTTCAAAAATCAAATTGATGGTTTTTTTATATTTAGAGATTTGTAAAAAGTGTCGTTCTAGTGGATATGGAAATATGGAAGTCACATCGAGAATGAACTATCAAAGCAGTTAAAACGAGAACCACAAAGCCTACTGAAGAACCATTTATAAAGAGGAGCATTCTTGTTCAGTTTACAATCGAGAATGAATTGTCTTCAGCCGCTCCGCGATCACAGTACAAGCTGACTACGGCTGCTCTTCCTCCACCATGTTGATCACGGCCCGCGCCACCTCGACGCTGCCGCACCCTGCAGCGTTCACGACGCGGCACCGCTCTCCGGTGACAGCTCCGCAGCGGCGGACGTCGACGGCCCTGCACAGCTCGACCTCGACGGTGCCGCACCAGTCGGCGCGCGCGGCCTTGCACCGCGCCAGGCGCACCCCGCCGAAGCTCTCGACGTCAGCGCGCCGGCACCGCGTGGCGCGGAGCGCGCCCCCGCCCCGGAGCCGCGCGTCGCGGCAGCGGTCGAGGGTGACCCTGCCCGCGCGCTCCACTTCCACGGCGCGGCACGAGGACACGGACACCTCGCGCGCGCCCTCCACGCGGGCCGCGCCGCACCGCTCGAAGCACGCAGCGCCGACGCCCTCGGCGGCCGCGTCGGCGCAGAGCGTGAACCGCACGGCGCCGGCCCCGGTCCCGCCGCCGCGCACCAGGACGCTCTCGAGGCCGTCGGCGGAGAGCTGGCCAGGGCCGGTGACGGTGACTGTGCCCCCGGCGCTTCCGTACAGCGTCCCCTCGTGGATGGGCGTCTCGACGCCGTCGAGGACGACGAGGAACAACAGGTGCTCCACCGTGGGCGCAGCGGCCACGGTGGAGGTGGACGCGCCGGCGGCCTTCGCGTCGACGAGCGCCATCAGGTTCGCTGGGCGGCGAGCAGATGTGCGGGACAGGAATTTGCTCTTCAGCTCTTGGTGGTTGGGTAGGTCAGCTGCCCATCGTTTTGGAGATGGATAGACCGTAGACGCGAACGCGCCATCGCCATAAATCGGTGAGCTGGCGCAGCTGGTCATAATTGTCCTTTGTGTTTATTAACGCGTTGCGGTAGACCGTAACTGTGTATTCCCTGACCATTTGCTGCCAATAACTCTTTAAGGTATTGTTAGTTTATTTTTCATCCATATGGATTGGAGGAAGTTGATATGAATTAAAAGAAATTTTGACTTACTAAAAATTAAAACTCCTCTCAATTTATATAGATTAAGATAGAACCGAACATTGTTCTAGACTGTAGGCGCATCCATACTCCTTGAGTCCTTGTAGAGTTGTAGTGTTTAAAACGTCCTATGTTCGTAAAAAGAAGTGCTTACATTTTTTTATCAAATAGAGTTGGACGACATACAAAGACGGATGTTTAGATTGTTGTGGACCTGGTTTTAGCAAATGGACCAGAATTTAGAAATCGGATATGCAGCCATCAAAGTAATCTTGGTGTCTGCAAAAGTAATGAGCAATAAGCCAATAATGCAATGCTATATGGGATGTTTGTTTGGGATTATCTATACTACTCTATTAAGTTAGTAAGGTCAGCGTCCACACTCCCACTGCCCCCGCCCGCGCGCCCCATCTTATCCACACGCGCTGCCTTCGCCCTCGAAGCCTCCGCCCCCAACATCCCCGTCGTGATCCCCGCCCCCGTCCTCCCGTGCTGAAGCCTGCCCCGCCCCCTTCTCGCGACGCCCGCGAATCCACGGCTGTCACGCCGCCATCCTCGCCCCGCATGCCGCACCTCCATCCTCGCACCTCCATCCTCGCCCGATCGTCGGCGTCGCCCAGGCGATTTCGTGCCCCCATGCGTTTCCCTCCCCCGCAACATTGCCCGCTGTGCCCCTGTCCATGGCGCCCCGACCCTCACCTCGCCCTCTTCCTCCCCACACCGTCGCTAACCCGCCCTCTTCTTCCCTGAGTACGGCGCCCTGCGTTCCCTCGCTCCCGCCGCGCCCGCCACCCCGCCTGAAGTGCTGCTCGAGCACGCAAATTTGCTTTCCCATGGTGGCCGTGGGGTCCTCCACCGACGACGAGGGCAGGTGGAAGTGGGGCTCCTGCGGCTGGAAGGCAGAAGGGAGGAGCGGGTCGACGCGATGCTCCCCGTCGTCGTGCGATGCCGTGCATAGCTGCTCAACCACCGCCCCCCCCTCCGCTGAGACAACCACTGTCTACCAACCCACACCGCTCCTCCCTGTCCCTTTCACCACCAAGGTTCCTCCATCCTCCACGACGGCTGACCAATTCCACCATTTCTACTCCGGATTTCAAACCCGCACCGCGCGCCCCACCAGCCGTCGCCGCCGGGAAACCCGCTACCTCTGCGTCGCCGCCGCCAAATCCCGCTGCGCCCCGCCTGCAAATCCCGCTGCGCCTGTCACCTCCGGCAAATTCGCCCTAGCCACCTCTGCGCCATCACCGATGCCAAATCCCGCTGCGCCCCGCCTGCGAATCCCGCTGCGCCCCAGCAAGCCTTGAGTACGCCTATTTTGCGTTCCTGCAGGCAATGGAGGTGCTACTCCTGCTGTTAATGTAGCTGCACTTGCAGAAGCAGGAGTTAGATTTGATGCATACTCTGAAGAGCTTTCTATTTTGCTTATGCAGTTGCTCAATTCCAACCACAAAGCATCCAATGCTGTGTTAATTTCAGAAATCTGGGAAACTGCATCTGAATGGTCCTTCTCAGCAGGCTGTTCTGGATCCTTTCTATCTTGAAGAGTACTGACAAGAGAACTCAAAGCCTGCACAACTCTAAGAATCGCAGTTCCATTGGCTGATGTAGAACTAAGAAGAGCCTTTTCAGAATTCTCGTACAAACGAAGCTCCTTCATTGCACAAAGTGTCAAGCTTTGCATTGATCGTGCAAGCTCATTTATGAAATGGCAACAGAAGAAAGGGGCCAGAGCCACAATCTTTTTCAACACTTCACCTACAAGGAGATAAGCGTTGTCCGACAATCTGAAAATGACAAAAGGGCCATCCACCATCACATTAGGTAAAAAAGAATACAAGGAAACAAAAAACTGATGTAAGATAATTCGATACAGTATAAAAAATGACAAAAGAACAGAGCATTGTCCTCATGTTTTTCCCTTGAACCCCGAAGAAAGTAGAGTGGTTTTATAACAGCCAAAATGATCATGAAAGTATAATGAACCATCAAAAAGGGGTACACCAGATGCAGATTATGAATTAGCAGACAAGAAAATATTTAACTGTGTTAGAGATAGACACAGGTTTTTGGGGCAGATTTTACTTTTTCATTTGAGCCACACCACAAACCATGTCAGAATTGGGTACATATACAAGTAGCAAACATGGAAACCAAGAAACCTTCAGCATATGCTAAAGTAGATACTAATCTAAAAAAACTCGGCTGATAGACCACCCACACGGCCACATATCCCCGACCGAGAAAGGTCACGAAAGCTTGACCGTCGTGCAGCATGAGGCTCCATCCACTATAGGCCAGATCTTTACTTGTGCTTTGAGCCCTCCCAGACCCTACACGAGGATCCACCCCCCATAAGCATTTTGTGGACTATTTTGCATATATTTATTTCTGCATAAATGGCTGTAGAGGTGAATAATACCCTTATTTACCTTGTCCATTTATTAGTTTCCTCGTTTTTTAAATGATGTGTTCCCACTTTAAATATCTACTGAACTTCACAATCTTCAGAATATTTGGTACTTTCAGTCCAGCTCTCAACCAGTTATTACCATCGATATTCTAAAACTGACTATGTATTCCAAATTATAGACCGTTTTTAGCTTTTCTTCATACCTATCTACTACCTTTGTTCTAAATTATAAAGACACTTTGGCTTTTCTATATCCATTTTTTTCTATACACTAAGATATACACTATGTGTAGATACATTTAGGATGAAGTGAGTATAAGGATTTGCTACTTATATTTTATAGCTTTGGCTACATTTCGGTTTGTTTAATTGCCTAATATACACTATCTGGTTTGTTTAATTTCCCATTATAATTTTAATTTCTAGGAAGGAATGCAAGTGCAATGTTGTCAGATTATTTGCAATTATATCATCACAACAATCTAGAAGTGGCTGGTTTCAGACACTGCTTAATAGTTGTCTATATTGCTTTGGTCCCCCTACTTAAATAAGTGGTATGTATATGTTCTTATCTGACATAGACGTTTGACATTGAATCTGTATCATCAATTATCCGTGACGTGAAACCTAAGAGCAAACATGTGTCAGGTAATTATATCCGACAGAGGAGAACTTTCAAGAGTTCAAGAGATTCCTCAAGTATCTAAAGACGTGTTTGACTGTTTGTTAAAATTTAAAGATGTCTTTAAATTTAAACATTTCGAGGGTATGAATTTTAAGATATATCAGGCACCACGTGCTGGATTTTATAAAATATCCTGGTTAGTTTTACTTGTGACCTTGTGAGTTGATAGATACCTTGCGATGTAAGTTACGTTTTCTACTAGATCTTATTGCTCTGCACTATTTCAAATTTTGCGGAGCGGTCCAGACATACCTTAGCTCTGCATGTAATAAATTACAAATCAATTTGAGAATAATGTATAGTGATGTTGTGCTATTGGATTATTTAAATAAAAAAGATGTTCACTTGCACCACATGGATATATTGTGAGAAATCTTTGTTTTGTAGAATACTTGTTGGTGGTTCTACCCTGTGGAATAGCTGCTGCATATAAACACACCGGATTACTCAATAAACAACAACCAATTTTATGAAAAGGCAACAAATGCTTAGCATGGAGTGCATCCATTTTACCTTTTGCCGTCCTGACAAAGCAAAGCATGCACTAGCACTGGTCTGCCATCATCCAAGCATGTATCATAGTTTAAATATTTGATTTATGGTTCAGTTGTAGGTGAAAAGTGTGTTCCTTACCCTAATCATTAATAGTAACTCAACAGTAATGAAATGTAAAATGAGATTCTGTTTTCCCTACATCTTTAGCTTACTCGTGCTTTAAATAAGTTAGCAGAACTATCATAAAGATTCTGCTGCCACCATTTTGTATGCTTATAGCTGTCTCACATTGAAATGTGTCCGTTTCTATTCAGCTTGAGATGATGTCTGATGCTATTGATGAAACACTTGACAAAGATGAGGCGAAGGAGGAAACAGAAGAGCTTACAAACCAGGTTAGCTAGCTCATGATCCTATAACTCAGTACCTCATGTGTTAGCTAGCTCATCAGGATATAGGTTGACGGGTCTTGGTCTAGGCAGAGTTGTTTGCATGTTTTTGTGCATTACACATACTAGCCCTTGCATCTCCTATTTGTTTCTTTAATGGGAAGTGGACTAAAGTTATGTCTGATGATGCTCAGTGAAGTAAATTCAGTTCTTCTGCTATTTTGATTTGTTTTTACATGTGTTTCAGTTACAGCCCGCTACTACATTTGTCTGATGATGCTCAGACCAGAATGGGAGTAATTTTGCACACCTCACTACAAATTTAATATGTTGATGTCGTACATATGATGTACTATTACTTTTGATATAAGCTTCATACCTGGTAATCGAATATAATATGTGAATGTGTTTTGGGTCACACATTAATTAATTTTCTAGAAAAATGTAAAGTTTGAAGATTATTTTAGTTGGTTTGCAAATTCTTCAGCTCCTGCGTTTGACTATTGTCATCTCAATTTATTTTAGTTGACATTTGTTTACTGGAGACTATAGTTCAGTTGCTCTATGTGGTATTGGCCATATACACAATTTATTTGACTTTTTGTTATGCCTTTTGTCTAGGGACTTCTGCATCATCAGTCAGGAGTGGACTGTCGTCCGCATCCAGTCCGCCTTCCATGCATTCCTGGTAGGCTTACCTGCCGCCTTTGTTTTTTTTGTCCTCTCACTGGTTTTTGTCAGTGGATGTGTGAATGCTTGGAGGGCGTTGAGGGCACTGCAGGGCATTGTGCGGCTACAGGCGCTGGTGCGCGGCTGCCGCGTGCGCAAGCAGCTCGCAATCATGCAAAAGTGCATGAACGCGCTCCTCAAGGTCCAGGAGCACGGACGAGACCGTTGCTTCTAGATCTCCATGGACGTCTGCCACTTACAAGACATCCTTGACGACCGAAGCGACCATGCTAATCTTGTCAAGGAAGCGGAGGTATAAACAACAAGCCCTTCAAAACTTGCTTAGGACAGCGACAATGCATCCTTGCGATGTTTTATGTCAAGCCTGACATCTGAACAAAATTTTAGTTAGCTGCAGAGTGTTCTGTAGGGCAATTGATCTTCACAGTTGTTTAGTTTTAAACATCTAAATTATAACTGCATCTTGTTCCTTAATGGTTAGCTGCTTTCTTCTCACAAAGCTCATATTAGTTGTCAAGGGTTTTCCAAAATCCTTTGTACTGCGTTTGGATGCTGGTATTGAGGCCCAGATTTTGGAATTGGAATTGGTAAAGCCGAATTTCAGCGTTTGGATGCTCACGGAATTCGGAACTGGAAATCAATCCCAATTCCCCTGGTATTCAACTACACCTGCACCCCCTCCCCTTCAATACCAAGCCCCCCACCTCGGTATTGCTCAGAATTCAATTACACCCGCATCCAAACAACAACATTGGTATTGCAGATCAATTCCATTTCCCTCAGATTTGGTATTCCTAGATCAATTCAATTCCACCACGTGAATGCCTACATCCAAACGAAGCATTGTTGTTTATGGTATGAAGTTAAACCGTGAACTTGGTTGTTCTGTTTCCTCCAGTAGAATCCAGGAATAAACTTGGCTGCTATTGGATCAACAAACTTTCTTTCATTCTCATTAGATTTTGATATACATTCCTTGCACTGGTTATTGAATGCTACTAACTATTCGCTATGGTGATAGTAGATTAAGGAAAGCATGTGCCTAGATGTTACTTTCTTGTTAATATATATTTTGTAGAATTAAATTGATCCAATCTAACGTTGTTGTGTGAAGAACTGTGCTTCTAAATTTTAAACATGTGTTTCTCTGCAGTCTCTCCTTGGTCTGGACTGAGAGTATAGTCTATAATAAGCCTTATTCGTGTTTTATGTAATGTTGATTTTGTACTAAATGAAACATCACTAATAAGTGCAACCTGTATGGAAATCACCTGGCCTTAGAAAGGCCCAACAGAAATCACATGCTTCTTTACCTCTGGTGTCCGTGCTACTGGCCCAAGCCGAGGGCAGTCTTGGCTCCAAAACCAATTGGGAAAGAAACCTTCACCTCAAATGGTTCTCATGGCCCCTAGGTATGAATTGAACCAGCCTTCGAATGAAAGTTATTCGATTTTCAGTCAGCTGTTTGGTTACAGTCTCAATGCATTTTTCTATTTCCCGTTTGGTTGTGTAGAATTGAGGCATGTTGAGGTGTACGTCCAAATGCATATGCTGGAAAGGTAGTATATCAGCTGCAACTGTTTGTCAGCAGAACCAACTGGTGGAGACGATCCAGAGCCCCGAGTTGTGGTTGCTTTAGGCGATTCATCTGAACTCGTTCTGTCCCATGTAATAGAAAGCTCTGCTATAGAAAATATACGTGTAGCCTTTCGTCTCACAGGTATCGTCCGTGCGCATTCTATCACGCGACGCGTCCGTTGTATGATGCTCGTGCTTTGTCGCTCCTCCACTAACGGTGTCAACCGGATTACTCCAACATCATTTTTTCACCAAATGTGAGCATGTTAAGAACTCTATTATATCTCATCCTTGCAGCCCCCACCCAATTAAGCAATTTTGATGAGCAAGACAATGTCCCAAACACAATCGTGGGAGGAGCGCACAGACATGTACATGAGCCCCTTTATACTTATGGTTGGTGTAATGGTAAAATAGCTAGATTAAAATAATAAAGTTTATGTATAGCTATGGATTTTGAAACATTTTCTCATAACAGTGTAACACATTTATACATAACTTGTTGTGTTAATATGTTTCCGTTGCAACGCACGGGCATTCACCTAGTAATATTATAATTTCAAACAAACCCTCTAAATGTCTTTTGTTTTTGTCTCCTCCGGCTAGCATTACGGATAGATGTGGATGTCTGAATATCCAAGACATTCAATATCTATATTTGTTTTCATGTGAATATAGATGTCCCTATTCGAATACAATCTAAACATAAATATTAGTTGGGCATATCCACATTCATTTTTAAAAATCATTCTCTATTCAATTTTATATCTGTTTTCGATTAAAATATACGATATTATCTAAACTAGCCATCTAAATTATATAACTATGACTAGTTAGTTAGCAAAATATAAATAACTTTAATAAAAACGATGATATGTATCATTATTTAAAAGGTACTTGTAGCTAATGTAATTTTAATATTACAAACAATATATAAATCTTACTTTAATTAATTTAATTACGGATATATAATTATATTACTTACTATTTCATTTTATTTACAATATTATAGAATTTATTTTTAATTATTTGAATTCACTAATCAATACATATTATCTATAATTATATATATATATATTATATGTTTAGTTATTAAAATATTGATCAAATATTTTATTTTGATAGTTGTCTTTATCCATATTGTTATCTAGCTATATTTTAAATCCTATTATTCATACTTATTTATTATACTGGGAAACTATATGTAACTAAATAGTTAGGTGTTATCTTTAAATTAAGTAAATATTGGAATTTGAATCTAACTTTGAGATATATCTTTTATTATAGTATCCAATAACATTTGCATTTGGAATAAAAGATAATAAGTAATGGTATTTGAACTCATATCCGTACAAATTTGATCCAAATTATCCCTAATAAATGACGTTAGTCAGCTTCACTAAGTGATCTTATCTAAAAAGGCATTCCAAGTGTATAACGGAGATCATCGGGACATGTATATGGTTAGCCAACTAGTGAGCTAACCAGAAGAGTTATTGAACTATTTACTAGAGTTAAGGTACCAACTAAACAAACTAGGAGATAGCTAAGTAAAACTACACCAATAAAACTAAGCTACACTAGATATAATTAGTAGAGCAACAACATAACATAAGCACATGATGTGAAAAGTAAATGTAAGTGTTTAGATACCGAACCAATAAGGACAAGTGATACATAGATTTTTCTTTAAGGTTATATTCATTGTCATCAACCTATGTCCTTATAGAAGTGAGTCATAAGTTTACCACTTCACTTATGGTAGAACACTAAGAATGTCACCAAAACTTTATTGATTTCACTTTAGTTACTCTTTGCAATTCTCACAAAGGGATGAGCACAAAGACCCTAACAATAGTCAATGATCTGAGACAACAACAATCACCAAGATCCTCTCAATGTTCTTCCAAAAAACCAAGCTAGCTAGATGACGGTAATCACCAAGAGTAAAAAGAAATACAAGGTCACAAAGACCACACATGCCACTAAGACGTAAATCAAAATTTGCAATGCGTTATAACATTCTCAATCTCACACTAATATGGTCATCAAGTTAGCAAGTGAAACGAGCGATTGGTTAAGCTTTCTTAGTATACCAATATCAGCCGAGGGTGTCAAGAGACTTAAATGTGTCGTCAAACAACTATTTATAGCCCCTAAGGGAAACTAACCACTGGGTCAAAAGTGCGCAGTCTGTACGAACATATGCACCATGTACGCTTACTTTCCAACGGTCACAAAACTAGTCGTTAGTTCATTATAGCTAGTCTGGTGGTACATCATAGAGATCTCGTAAGTTCATTGCATTAACAATTCAAACACATGCTCTTTGGAACTCCTATATGATGTGGTGTCTAGTGCCCGCCATACATGTCCGATGAGTCAAACTCCAAACTCGACGCTCTCAGGAATTCAATCGTCCATTAACTGGTTATGTCTGGTGCATACTAGTCTGCAAGTTTCCAACACTCACCACATATGACATAACCATTGTGTCAGTGCACCCAACTAGTGTTGTGTCAGACACATTCAGTGCCTGCTAATAGCAGCACAATGAGCACCTCTTCACAAGCATGTTAACTCTCAAATATTTTTTGATACTTAAGTCCAGAGATAGTTTTTTTAAAAGAAATTTTCAAAACATTTCCGTTCGCATCTCACCACATCACTAAACGCAATGCACATGCAAATAAAACTCACACTTAGTGGCACTTATAGATGTCCAAACAGTGCGGGCCGCCCATTTGGCCCGTGGCACGTCACGAATTTAGCCCGGTCCGAACCCGGCCCGGCACGATTGGTTACGGGCCCGGGCCGGCACGGCCCGTTTACCGGGCCGGGTATGGGCAGATACGGCGGCCCGTGGGCTTTGGCCCGGCCCGGCACGATAAATGGGTCGGCCCGACGGCGGCCCGTATATTTGACAACACAAGTGCAAGCAGCGCAGACCCAATTCAATTAAATGGGCCGAAACCCTCTGCAAGTAGCGCAGGCCCAACACTCGACTCTCTGCATAACCCTAACCGGCTAACCCTATCCCCAACCGCCGACCCCGAGTCCCCATTCCCCAACCCCGACGCCCTCTCTGGCTCTCTGCTCTCGGTCTGGCGGCGGCGGCGCCGTTTTCTCTCTGCCTCTCTGCCTTCCGCCCGACCGCCCCTCCCTGCTCGCCCTGCTCGTCGTCGTCGATCGTGCATCGTGCTCGCCCTCCTCGCCTCTGCGCCCTGCGGTCGAGTGGGGATCTCGTGCCACTTCGCGTTCTGCCCGACCGCCCCTCCCTGCCTTCCGCCCGACCGCCCCTCCCTGCTCGCCCTGCTCGTCGTCGTCGATCGTGCATCGTGCTCGCCCTCCTCGCCTCTGCGCCCTGCGGTCGAGTGGGGATCTCGTGCTCGCCCTGCGGTTGAGTGGGGATCTCGTGCTCGCCCTGCTGGATCTCGTGCTCGCCCTACTGGGATCTCGTCCTGCTGGGATCTCGCCCTGCTCCCCTCTGCGCCCTGCTCCCCTCTGCGCCCTGCTCCCCTCTGCGCCCTGCTCGTCGGTCGTGTTTGTGTTTGTGTACTATCCTGTGAACAACCTGTTATTATATGTGATCATTTCATATTTGTATTAATATGATATTATCTTGTGAATTGATAAATGAATTTTGTTGTCTTAATATATGTAAATAATATGTTATTATATGTGATTAATTCTGTTAAATGTATGTATTTATATACTGCTCTACTGTTGGTTCGGGCCAGTGGCCGGCCCGGCACGGTGAGGCCCACCGGGCCAACAGGCCGGCCCGGCACGATTTTTCCTTGTTCGGGCCGGGTTTGGGCATGTCCCTAGGCACGTGGGCCAGCACGACCCGGCCCGAAGCATTAACGGGCCGTGCCTGGCCCGGCCCTATACGCACCGGGCCGAAACGGGTTCGGGCCGGGTCCGGGCCGGGTGGCCCGTTTGGACATCTATAGTGGCACTGGATAATAGTTGTACCAAACATTTCTCCTTTATAGTATGACTATCTACACTAAATCGAACTATGCAATGCATTACATATTGATTGACAAAAGAAAAGCGTTAGCAATGCTTATGTCTTTTGACTTGCTTATGATATATCTTCTCAGTATTTGATGAACCTTTGCACGTATTGTCTCTATCTTCGTCATCTTTTGTACCTTGTTTATCATTAACAAGTAAATCTAACTAAATACAACACATTACTCCTCTATATAGTAATTAACACTTAATTATTAAATCAAAACTGGTGTGAAACATAGAGCCTGTTTAGATATCCGTGCGAGCCGAAGAGTTTGATCACGTGCCAGCGCTGGGACATCGAGCCTCGTCCACGCGTCGTAGCTTGACTGGACGACCGCAAGATGAACCTGCGCACCTGTTTTTAACGCGGTTCGCTTAATCAGCTGTTCGAGCGCTTTACGTGCATATGAAAAATGTTTTAATATGAAACACGCCATGTATATGTATGCTTTAGAGCTAGTTTGGTTATTCTATTTTTCTCATTCTATTTTCTCGAGAAAAAATGAGCTATTTTTTTTTGAAAAATAAAAATTCTTTAAAAAAAATAGGATTTCCAAACTAGTCCTCATCCGAAAAGTTTACAGAAATTACTAGTACAATAACATATATTAGAACAATACCGAGACTAATCGAACAAGGATTTGTCTCCACATATATACACAATAATATTACAAATATTAATGTATACTTTGCGCGTAAATACGAATGCGACTATCGGTCGTACGATACGACGGGGCGAAGTATGCATCTCGCTCCTTTCACTTGGCCACGACTGCCACCGGCGTCGCGAGGACAGGTCCACCCTGCTGACACATCGGGGTCTGATCCTGGAAATCCGGCGGCATCTGCTGGTCCAGTTCCACCATGCTGACCTTGCCGCGGCGCACGGCGACGGTGCCGCACCCGGCCACGGTGGCGTCGCGGCACCGGTCGACGCGCACGGCGCCGCAGCGGCTGACGTCGGCGGAACCGCACCTGCCGAGGGCGAGCGCGCCGCACCAGTCGGCGCGCGCGGCGCGGCAGCGGGCCACGGCGACGTCGGCGCACGCGCCGACGTCGGCCTCCCGGCACCGGCCCACGCGCAGCTCCCCGGCGCCGCGGACGCGCGCGGCGCCCTTGCAGCGGCGGATGGCCACGGCGCCCGCGCGCTCCACGTCGGCCGAGCGGCACCGGCGCACGGCCACGGCGCGGGCGCCCTCCACGCGCACCGCGTCGCACCGGTGGAACGACGCCGCGCCGCAGTCCTCGGCGGCCGCGTACAGGCACCGGGAGAAGCGCACGTCGCCCCCGCCCCCGCCGCGCACCACCACGTGCTGGAGACGGCTCACCTCGAGGACGCCCGGGCCGACCACGGCCACCGTGCCGCCGTTGCGCCGGAGCACGCCCTCGTGGACGGTCGTCTCGACGCCGTCGATGACCACGGTGAACTGGTGCGCCGAGGCGACGGCTTTCGGATCAACGACTACCATTTTTCGCGACGCTGAAATGAAATGGAGGGGGAAAGGATTTATCTGTGATGAGCGATGACGAGTTGTGGATGAGAACGGTGTTATAAAGGGCCGGGTTGCTTAGTGCCGAAGGAAGCAGTTGCAAGACGCGGCATTGCGATCACACATTCATTGACATTCAATGCAGGGTTTTGTCAAAACAGCGACGCCTACTGCCCATCCGTATGCAGTCATGACGTGAATGCACACAAGTTACTCTTAATACACCAATGAGGATGATAATCAAGCAATTATCAAATGACAATTCCCTCGCGAGGCAAAGGCTTTTCCTCACTTGAAATGGTTCCTTAAAATCAATAGACCTCGTATGGCGAGTTGAGTGATATAAACGCGCCAAGCAAAAAAACCATATCTAATGCACACTAACTCTCTACACTGGACACGTCTAGTGCTTTTCTAATGTCTAGTTTCTGAAACTAGCCAACACTAGACACATATGATGAGTACGACTCTTGAGTGCACAGTTGTAGACCTCTTTAAATATCATGTTCGAACATGTTGATTGAGTACTCAGCCTCTTAAACACAATTTACAATCTCTCTGAGCACCTTGTCTGATGCCGCCATATTCGGTGAGTATAAAGTGCCTTAGGCCAATTTTGCAAGCTCTCTAGATGCTTTATCTGGCGCATCGTACCTTATGCACACCGGACACGTCGGTGTTATGTTTAATTGCAATATGGAACACTCTTGGTGGCCCGTACATGGTACCCATTGGAATTTTCTAGTGCTAATGCAGCACTGTCAACTCACTTATTTCAATCTTCTCATGTGCCCTCGTGTGTTTATCTAGCACTAGTTTTCACATGTGTTTATCACCACTCCTAACTAGACTTAGCTAGATCAAGTTACCTGTTTTATGCTTCCCATTTTAGTATGACCGAAAGAAAAATAGGGTCTTATCATTACTATAAATGTTCCACAACTCCATCGACACTTAGAACTAGTTGATCATTAAGCTTCTTACTTATCCTTTAAAAAATGATTTCCATCAATAAGAGCATGAATACTCCATAACCCTAATCATCTTTTACTACTGTGGCACAACTTATCTTGTTTCTATAAAATACATGTTAGTCAGAACAATCTTATTTTGTCATTAAACATTGAAATTAAACTATTCCCAAGTATGTATGTAGCGCACGCGAAAGAAATCTGTAGGATTTGAATCGTATTCCTTTTGAACAAAGAATTACACATCCAGAGATCCTACGAAATCCATATGGCCTGTTGGGTATAGTTTGTTACAAAGAAATTTTAGGGAGAATAGAACATGATGTCTTCCCATGTTTTGTTGTGTTTTGCGCTTGTTATGGTTGCAGCAAACGTAAGTTTCTTATTCTTAAAATCCATACAGGGTTGCTAATGCTAGCTAATTCCCCGTGTGAAAAAAAGTGTGTCGCCAGCTATATTTAGTTTGCGTGCAAATGGGCGGCCAAGTCGTGAGAGAATGCGGCTCAGGAATCGTGTGCATGCATCAAAAGTCTGAGGCTTGCAAGAAATGGATTAAAAGCCCTAACCATTGGCAATGGGAGAACTATTCTTTTCTGGGAAGATCTGTGGAACAAGGGTATCCCGGCTCAGCAGTACCCGGAATTATTTTCATTTGCTTGCAACAGCAAACTCTCTATCAAAGAAGCTAAGCAAAAAGATCATCTCTTTAAGATTTTCCAGCTTCCTCTGTCTGTGCAAGCCTACGAACAATATCTTGAATTAAACGAGGCTTGAAAACAAATCACGGTGACCAACGCAAAGGACACTTGGAAGCTCATTTGGGGATCTGAAATTTTCTCTACGAAAAAGACTTACAGGCATTTGATGGGTCAGTCTCAAGTTCATCAGATTTACAGATTGCTTTGGAAAAACAAATGTCAACCAAAACATAAAGTTTTTTATTGGCTATGGCTAAAAAACAGGCTCAACACAATAAATATGCTAAGAAGGAAGAACATGACTCTTGAGTCTTACACCTGCGAGAACTGCATCTGGCAAAAGGAGGAAACTTTTTATCATCTCTTTCTCAGGTGCAACTTCGCGAAGGCCTGCTGGAATTCAATCGGTTTAATTCCTCCTAGAATTGCTAATCTAGAGGAGGCTGCGGCAAATCTAAAACAGCAATTCAATGTTCCATTCTCTATAGAGATTATTATTCTCATGACCTGAAGCATTTGGAAGTGCCGTAATGCTTGACTTTTTCAGAACAAAGATCCAACGGTGCAGCAATGCAAGCATGAGTTTGCAAAAGAATTGCTCCTAGTCATTCATAGAGCTCTAGATAGATACGATTCTGCCATCCCGATATGGCTTCAGCAATGGCAGCAGAAACTCTCCTTAACCTCCTGTAATTTGTCTTCTTGTTTGTTCTAAACTTTGTTTTCTTTTTAATTTAAATAAAATTTTCAGTAGGCCCCCCTCCTGTCCTCTAAAAAAAGAAATGGATTAATCTTCGCATAGCCGAAGCAAAAACTCACCACACAACAAGGTTTGACTCCGAGGTGAAATCGCTTCAAAATAGGCACAGATGTTTCGTATCGGCTCATTGGTGTAAAGAAGAGGTTCCATTAACACTTGATACAACAATTTGTTACATTAAAAGGTTGCAGACCTCTCTAAGGCGCGCTAAACATTTGAAGTAGCATATTTCCTTGTGCATACAGCTCAGACACCAACTTTGACAGAGGTTGGAATTTTACAGCCAGGAAAACGTCATGATTTAACAAGACACAAGAAGAGACGCCTTTGGTTCAGGAAGCTTATGAAGGTCCAGCCAGCCAGTCCATGACCTTGTGCTCCATCATGCACTTGCAGGGTTCTTGAGGGTTAATGTTGTGTTCTCCACAATTGGAGCAGTCCATGAACTCCCCAAGCTCAAATTTCGAGTTCCAGAGGAAGACCTTGAGCCGCGAAGCTTTCTCAAGAACCGGGCTTGAGATGGCTGATGTCTCGTAACCTGAGATGTCCAGGTGCTCGAGCTGCTCTAGGCAATCAAGGAACCTTATAATCGCAGCGGAAGACATGTCACAACTTGGTATCTCCAACTTCTTCAGACGAGGAAGAGAGTTGCAGATGACTGAGGCCATCTCTTCATCCACGTACAGTGCAGACACCTTCAGCTCCACAAAGTCTGGGCAGCACTGGTGCACATGCAGGAGGACATCATAATTAATCAGACTCTCGTCCACTGCCATGCCTTTAAGCGATTGAAGTCCACCTATCGCCTTGCAGAACTGATCGTAAGTCATACAGGTGCTAGGAAGGCTGAAATAGTGCAGGTTTGGGCACCTAGGGAAAAAACAGAGAGAAATAGGATTAGCTTTAAACGAAGACATTACACAACCATAGCCACATAGGAACGCCAACTGTTAGCTGATTCCTTTAAAGAACTATTAACCAATTAGGAAAACAAATTCATGTGGAAGTGAAATGAAAAGCATATGTTGCCACCCTGCTGGTGATGACTGTTAGAAAAAAACGGCATCAAAATAACATAATTGATTTGAGGAACAAAAACTGT
The DNA here is from genome assembly GCF_902167145.1 of Zea mays. Taxonomy (NCBI): domain Eukaryota; kingdom Viridiplantae; phylum Streptophyta; class Magnoliopsida; order Poales; family Poaceae; genus Zea; species Zea mays. Next base: position 21,945,770 of record NC_050100.1, on the reverse strand, counting down.
GTGGAATCAGTTTTGCAAGTTTGTGTCTGCTGCAAATTTTGTCTGAAACCGAATTCGCACCTGCCAGCCTGCCTGTGCTCTAACATAATTTATAAAATGAGTTTGTAAACTTGCGCTGGGAAAATACCAAAAAAATAGTGACACCAAGAGCACATATATAACAAATATAAGCAAGTCCATTGCATCGATCAAAAAACCGAATGAAATATTTTGACTACTCCCTCCGTCCTGAAATATAGCGAATTGAGAGTTCAAAATTTGTACCAAAATACAAGGTACTCTAGGTGAAGAGAACAAACACTCCAAAAGACAATTTTAACATGCATACCTACCATTAGTGTCTATCGCCAATCCAAATAGTAATCGAGTGTTATTTGCGTCATCTGTCTTACCACATAATATGTTTTAATATTTTATATTTCAGGACGGATGGAGTATATTGAATTGGAGCAAAAGTTTTGTAATATAACTTGACTGACGGAAGTCTATAGCCAAAGTTTCTTGCAATGTCGAAGAACTGTAGAGGCGCGGTGTAATATCTTAGTTGATCCAAACAAAAGATAGATTAGATCTGTATATGAGGGAGAGTAACATTCCAGCAGCATACTGAATTTGAACATCCTTTTGCCACCTTTACACATCCAAGGAAACCCGTTTGGACATGTATCCTATAATGCAAGGGCAAAGTAGACCACATAACCCTCAGTTCTATACTTTCGATTCAACCTTGCTACTTTGTTCCCTTTTAACGTACAAGGTGTTTTTGATCTAAATTCTGCAATACAACAGTCAGATTGAAATACTCTCATATATACAAGTTCAGGTACTTGTATGTCATATACTAGTGCCCATTAGAACTAGCAAGTAATCTATTTCAATGAGTCTGATCTTCAATTTCTATTGGCTGAATTCCTACAAGTGTCACTGGTAATTATTTAGACCGCTGCTAAATTTCTGAATGTAGCTTTTAGTTCCTGAGCTCTAAATTGTGTCAATTTCCATGACTTAAGTAATATGGTTAATAAATATATGTTGGTTACAGATATAGTAACAAATGTTACCATGAAACACAATATATAATAACAAAAATCAAGTAATCAACTATATTAATAAAAAGACTAAAAACATGATAGAAACTAAGAGTGCCCTTCTCTAACTTGCACAACTGAATCACAATTACATGATGTATGTTTTAATAACAAAAGGACATGCTGCAAAAAAATCATGAACACTGTTGCCCTTTTCATGTTATTGTTTTTTTTACTAGCCAATGTAACACATAGACCTACAGTTAGATATGCAGTAAAGCAAGACTACAGCAAACTGCTATAATTACAATGTTTAAAATGGCTTGGGGTGACAAGCAAGCTGTGAATATGCTGAAAGCCTGAAAGACACTGGTTTCAACTTGTTAGTGGCAAATGTGGGAAGGTTTTAAGAAGAGTAGGGGTGACAAGGCTAGCCTAATGAAAAATAAGCAAAAAAGCAGTACAAAAGGGCATGCTGATTGCAGAGTTGTCTAAAGCGGTATGCAACTTGATACTCTTGTATATATTAAGGTGGTGTAAGAGATGGAGAGAATTGGAAAAACAAGAAATGGGGCAAAAGAATGCATGAGAAGGAGAAAAATCAGGAATGGTGGGAAAGTGCAGGGTATTAACAAAAGGGGGCTGAGCTATAGTTGGCCAAAAGTCCCGAGGCCTGATGGCCAAACCTATGGCCTGAGCTTTTAGCCAGCCTAGGACCGGCCCGACCCGATGAGAAGGTCGTGCCTAGGCTACTGCCTCAGCACGGCATGCCGGCCCAGCCCAATTTACCTATCCTATAACTACTGATATAAATTACCACACGCACAGGCACAGCCTATCAAATTACCATACATTATTTTCAGTTTCAACATATATTTTTTCTAATTTGTGACTGATTTTGACTGGCCATTTCAGAGTGCAAGTTCATTAACTAATGTGGCTGTACCTAAGCTATCAGTGCTAGAACTAGAAGCTTCACTGTGAGTTAACAAAAAAAAGGCCATAAATCTTACCACAGAAAATTCTATGTTTTTATTTATACCCAGTAGGTCAAGAAAAATTATTCCTTGAATCAATACATACATCTCATCAATATCAGTATCATATCATGAGGGAAATGCATAATGTCAAGAAACAACTGTTCCACTTCCAAGTTCCAACTAATAAATAATACAGATAGAAATCAGTTCAGGTACGCTTAGTCACTCACCATCTTTTTCAGATTGGTATGGCCATAAAGAAAGTGAAACTACAATTAACATATATTTTCCCTGCGATAAGCATTACAAATGAACATCGCAAAAACTCATAAAAAATCAGCAAAACATCCATATGCAAGCTTGCAGGAATTTGGCACCTACAACAGAAATGAAAAAAATAAACACATTCACCTAAGATGAAAACTACCATTAAATAAGCGAATTCGGGTGGATCTGATGCGAATACAATAACGCCTCCTACTAGTACCATAACCTAATTAACTTATAGCATCAATAAGGTGCTAATTAAAAGGTCAACGGGCATTTCCCCACCTGGAACAGCCAGCCAAGTTCAAAGGGACAGGGAGAAGATTTCACCTCTCAGCGAGGAACAAGAGATGGTCCTCATCAGCAAACTCGGGGAGCAACACGGCCTCGATCCGCCCTTCGGCCAACTTGGCGGCGACCTCCAGGATGCCGACGAGCGCGGCGTGGACGGATACGCGAGAGCTGGAGTGTCCAGGTCTCGCGGCGCGCCGGCCGGAGGTGAGGGCGACCCAGTCGCGGAGGTCGACGCGTCGCCACGCGAGTGGGTCCCGCGCCGCGGCCCGCCACGAAGAGCAGGCGCGGGAAGCGCCGCCCCAGAGGAGGTCCGGCGCGCCCACGCGGGTCATGATCGACACCAGGAGGTCGTGCTGCAGCTCCGCCCACGAACGGCTCGGTGGCATCGCCATGGATGGCTGGGGAGCGAGAGGCGAGAGCCGGGATGAGAGGCGACGTACTCCTAAACTGAAGAAGTAAATGTCATTAAAAAAATGGGCGTGTTGGTTACCTGGGCTTACATAATTACAACATATAAACCCAAATCGACTAAATGGGCCGCCAAACAGTCCAGCGTGCAATTTTGACATGCCTACCTCATAAAAACTGTGACCTCGCCGTGGCCCATATCGCCGCTGCATGATATTTTGGTCCACTGAGCAAACGTCACTGGGTTCACTTTACACTGTAAATAAAAACGAATAAAATGGCCACTATGATCATGCATAAAGAGGAAAATACCAAAAGAAAATAGTTTATATTATTCCTCTATCTGTTCTCCCTTACAACAACAATGAAAACTACAATTAGTCAGTTCTCCTAAAGGTAGGTTGCATGAAAGACACATATTATCTTTTCTCAAACATAATAACAATGCCACGCCAATGAAAGACACATATTATATTTTCTCAAACACTTAATTGCCCAACAAAAGACTAGCCACACCAATGGAAATATCTTATTTTTCTCATTATTTCTTATGCTAGTAAGTCAACCTCCTAGCATATGAGATATCGATCTTGGTGGTGTTAATTCAGTAGCCATCTAAACAAGTCTCCAATTAGATCGTGCATGATGCTTTGTAACTTTATTATGATTAGAAAAAATACTTTTCCCCGCCTAACCAATTTCTTTAGTTAGATTATTTCCTACTAGGATAACTCCAATGAAGGAACCAGAGGAAGATTTTCAATTTTAGAGAGAGTTTGAACTTTCAAATAGACTTATGTGAGAAAGGAATACATGGCATATGTGTCTAGAGTAGTATGAGCCTCCATCACACACAAGGAACCCCTGAACATCTTGATTTGATAGCTAAGTCAAAAACATGTAGCCCTTCTGATCAAGTGCCTTAAATGAGATCAAATTATTCTTTAGCTTGACCACATGGCGAACATCTCCTAGTGTATGAATAATACCATCAAACATTTTAAATTTAATTGTGCCAATACTGTCGGGGACCATAATTAGGGGTACCCTCAAGTCTCCTAATTCTCAGCTGGTAACCCCCATCAGCATAAAGCTGTAAAGGCATGATGGGTGCGATTTAGTCAGGGATCGGTCCATCCGAGGGACTCGATCACGCCTCGCCCGAGCCTAGCCTCGGACAAGGGCAGCCGACCCCGGAGGATCTCCGTCTCGCCCGAGGCCCCCCTCCAGCGACGAACATACTTACGGCTCGCCCGAGGCCCTGTCTTCGCCAAGAAGCAACCCTGACCAAATCGCCGCGCCAACCGACCAGATCGCAGGAGCATTTAATGCAAAGGTGGCCTGACACCTTTATCCTGACACGCGTCCTCCAGTCGACAGAGCCGAAGTGACCGCAGTCACTTCGCCGCTCCACTGACCGGCCTGACAGAAGGACAGCGCCGCCTGCGCCGCTCCGACTGCTGTGCCACTCGACAGAGTGAGGCTGACAGGCAGTCAGGCCCGACCTCAGGCACCATAGGAAGCTCCGCTTCGACCGACCCAGGGCTCGGACTCGGGCTCAGCCCCGGAAGACGACGAACTCCTCTTCGCCCGACCCAAGGCTCGGACTCGGGCTCAGCCCCGGAAGATGACGAAGTCCGCTCCGCCCGACCCAGGGCTCGGACTCGGGCTCAGCCCCGGAAGACGGCGAACTCCGCTCCGCCCGACCCAGGGCTCGGACTTGGGCTCAGCCCCGGAAGACGGCGAACTCCGCTCCGCCCGACCCAGGGCTCGGACTTGGGCTCAACCCCAAAAGACGGCGAACTCCGCTCCGCCCGACCTAGGGCTCGGACTTGGGCTTAGCCCCAGACGACGACGAACTCCGCTTCGCCCGACCCCAGGGCTCGGACTCAGCCCTGGCCTCAGCCGACGGTCTCCGCCTCGCCCGACCCAGGGGCTCGGACTCAACCACGGCCACGGAAGACAGACTCGACCTCGGAGGAGCCTCCACATCGCCCAACCTAGGGCGCGGACCGACCACGTCAACAGGAGGCGCCATCATTACCCTACCCCAAGCTGACTCAGGCTACAAGGAACAAGACTGGCGTCCCATCTGGCTCGCTCCGCCAGATAGGCAATGATGGCGCCCCGCACGCTCTGTGACGACGGCGGCTCTCAGCCCCCTTACGGAAGCAAGAGGACGTCAGCAAGGACTCGACAGCCCCGACAGCTGTCCTTCCGTCAGGCTCCAGCGCTCCTCCGACGGCCACGACACCACATGAACCGGGTGCCAAAACCTCTCCGGCTGCCACGACGACATGTACTTAGGGCGCTAGCTCTCCTCCGCTAGACACGTAGCACTCTGCTACACCCCCATTGTACACCTGGATCCTCTCCTTACGCCTATAAAAGGAAGGACCAGGGCCCTCTTACAGAAGGTTGGCCGCGCGGGGAAGAGGACGGGACAGGCGCTCGCGTGAGGCCGCTCGCTCCCCCTCCCCCGTGGACGCTTGTAACCCCCTACTGCAAGCGCACCCGACCTGGGCGCGGGACGAACACGAAGGCCGCGGGATTTCCACCTCTCTCACGCCCGTCTCCGGCTGCCTTTCCTTCCCCCTTCGCGCTCGGCCTCGCGCCGACCCATCTGGGCTGGGGCACGCGTCGACATTTCACTCGTCGGCCCAGGGACCCCCCGGTCTCGAAACGCCGACAGTTGGCGCGCCAGGTAGGGGCCTGCTGCGTGTTGACGAACAGCTTCCCGTCAAGCTCCAGATGGGCAGTCTCCAGCAACCTTTCCAGCCCGGGACGGTGCTCCGTTTCGAGAGTCTTGAGTTCATGTCCCTCGACGGCAGCTACGACATGATACTCCTTCCTCCACCGTGCGACAGCGACAATGGCGGCTGACAGCCCGCCCGCCGGCGACGGAATCGACGACGTCTTCCCCGCGTGGTGGAAGAACAACATTCAAGCTCACCCCGCCCTCTCCCCCGCCGACGGAGGAGGAGGCGGGGCAACCAAGGCCAAGCAGGAGGCGGCCCCCCGTCGGCTGTCGAGCAAGTCGACGGCGCCGACGCCCCAACAGGGGGCGCGTCGGGCATCGACCTCGCGTTTGAGACGAAGACGAGCGCCGTCTCCCCGCGACACGCTAATTCCGAGCAAACGGACGACGCCAGCACGCTCGCGAAAGGCTTGCTGGGCGTCACCCTCGTACCTGAGACGACGGTGCAGTCAGTCCTTGACATGACTCCGTCACCGCCCGTCGACCAAGAGGTACCGACCGATTCCCATCTCACGCCCCTTGGATTCAGCCTCGACCCGCCAAACGGCTTCGCTTTGGCGGACGCTCTCGTAGAGGCGAGTCCAAACCCTCTGGGGTATCGTATGCGGTCACCCTGGGACTGACTGACGGACGTCTCGACCTACGGGCCCTCGGGGTCCGAGGAAGATGACAAGCCCGACTTCTGTTGGGATTTCTCTGGACTTGGCAACCCCAGTGCCATGCGGGACTTCATGACCGCATGCGACTACTGCCTTTTCGACTGTTCCGACGGTAGCCGTAGCCTCGGCGACGAGGACTGCGGCCCAAGTCGTGAATGCTTCCACGTCGATCTAGGGGGTCCCTCCGGAGGCAACCATCTCGGTATGCCGGAGAACGGTGATCTCCCTAGGCCTGTGCCACGCGTTGACATCCTACGGGAGCTAGTTGTGGTCCCCGTTCCGGCGGGGGGTCATGACCCACAGCTCGAGCAAATCTGCGGGGTGCAGGCCAGGCTCGACGAGGGAGCAGGAGCACTTGAGCCGATCCGTCGGGACGTCGGGCAGGAATGGGCGGGCCAACCTCCGGCCGGAGAAATGCGTCATCTACCCTAGGGTATCCAGCACCGCATCGCCGACGATGTTAGGGTAAGGCCGCCGCCCGCTTCTAGTGGGGTCGGCCAGAACCTGGCTGCAGCGGTAATGCTTCTCCGCGCGATGCCAGAGCCATCAACCACCGAGGGGCGGCGAATCCAGGGAGAGCTCAAGAATCTCCTGGAGGGCGCCGCGGTCCGACGAGCCGAGAGCTCCGCCTCCCGGAGGCAGGGGTACCCCTCGGAACATCGTGCTGCGACTTCCCGATTCATGCGGGAAGCCTCGGTCCACACCGGGCGCACACGCAACACAGCGCCTGCGGCCCTGGGTCGCCTCGGCAACGAGCACCATCACCGCAACCGTTGGGCCCACCTCGACGAGAGGGTGCACCGAGGCTACCACCCCAGGCGTGGAGGACGCTACGACAGCGGGGAGGATCGGAGTCCCTCGCCCGAACCACCCGGTCCGCAGGCCTTCAGCCGTGCCATACGACGGGCGCCGTTCCCGACCCGGTTCCGACCCCCGACTACTATCACAAAGTACTCGGGGGAAACGAGACCGGAACTGTGGCTCGCGGACTACCGGCTGGCCTGCCAACTGGGTGGAACGGACGACGACAACCTCATCATCTGCAACCTCCCCCTGTTCCTCTCCGACACCGCTCGCGCCTGGTTGGAGCACCTGCCTCCGGGGCAGATCTCCAACTGGGACGACCTGGTCCAAGCCTTCGGCGGCAATTTCTAGGGCACGTACGTACGCCCTAGAAACTCCTGGGACCTCCGAAGCTGCCGACAGCAGCCGGGAGAGTCTCTCCAGGACTACATCCGACGATTCTCGAAGCAGCGCACTGAGCTACCCAACATCACCAATTCAGATGTCATCGGTGCGTTCCTCGTCGGCACCACCTGCCGTGACCTGGTGAGCAAGCTGGGTCGCAAGACCCCCGCCAGGGCGAGCGAGCTGATGGACATCGCCACCAAGTTTGCCTCTGGCCAGGAGGCGGTTGAGGCTATCTTCCGGAAGGACAAGCAGCCCCAGGGCCGCCCACCGGAAGATGCCCCCGAGGCGTCAACTCAGCGCGACGCCAAGAAGAAGGGCAAGAAGAAGTCGCAAGCGAAACGCGACGCCGCCGACGCGGACCTTGTCGCCGCCGCCAAGTACAAGAACCCTCGGAAACCCCCCAGAGGCGCCAACCTCTTCGACAAGATGCTCAAGGAGTCGTGCCCCTATCATCAGGGGCCCGTCAAGCACACCCTTGAGGAGTGCGCTATGCTTCGGCGCCACTTCCACAGGGTCGGGCCACCCGCGGAGGGTGGCAGGGCTCGCGACGACGACAAGAAGGAAGATCACCAGGCAGGAGAGTTCCCCGAGGTCCGCGACTGCTTCATGATATACAGTGGGCAAGCGGCGAACGCCTCGGCTCGGCACCGCAAGCAAGAGCGTCGGGAGGTCTGTTCGGTGAAGGTGGCGGCGCCAGTCTACCTAGACTGGTCCGACAAGCCCATCACCTTTGACCAAGCCGACCACCCCTATCACGTGCCGAGTCCGGGGAAATACCCGCTCGTTGTCGACCCCGTCATCGGCGATGTCAGGCTCACCAAGGTCCTCATGGACGGAGGCAGCAGCCTCAACATCATCTACGCCGAGACCCTCGGGCTCCTGCGTGTCGATCTGTCCTCGGTCCGGGCAGGCGTTGCGCCTTTCCACGGGATCATCCCCGGGAAGCGCGTCTAGCCCCTCGGACAACTCGACCTTCCCGTCTGCTTCGGAACGCCCTCCAACTTCCGAAGGGAGACCCTTACGTTCGAGGTGGTCGGGTTCCGAGGAACCTACCACGCGGTACTGGGGAGGCCATGCTACGCGAAGTTCATGGCCGTCCCCAACTACACCTACCTCAAGCTCAAGATGTCGGGCCCCAACGGGGTCATCACCGTCGGCCCCACGTACAAACACGCGTTCGAATGCGGCATGGAGTGCGTGGAGTACGCCGAGGCCCTTGCCGAGTCCGAGGCCCTCATCGCCGACCTGGAAAGCCTCTCTAAGGAGGTGCCAGACGTGAAGCGTCACGCCGGCAACTTCGAGCCAGCGGAGACGGTTAAGTCTGTCCCCCTCGACCCCAGCAGCGACGCCTCCAGGCAGATCCGGATCGGCTCCGAGCTCGATCCCAAATAGGAAGCAGTGCTCGTCGACTTTCTCCGCGCAAACGCTGACGTTTTCGTGTGGAGTCCCTCGGACATGCCCGGCATACCGAGGGATGTCGCCGAGCACTCGCTGGATATCCGAGCCGGAGCCCGACCCGTCAAGCAGGCTCTGCGCCGATTCAACGAAGAAAAGCGCAGAGCCATAGGCGAGGAGATCCACAAGCTAATGGCGGCAGGGTTCATCAAAGAGGTATTCCATCCCGAATGGCTTGCCAACCTTGTGCTTGTGAGAAAGAAAGGAGGGAAATGGCGGATGTGTGTAGACTACACTGGTCTAAACAAAGCATGTCCGAAGGTTCCCTACCCTCTGCCTCGCATCGATCAAATCGTGGATTCCACTGCTGGGTGCGAAACCCTGTCTTTCCTCGATGCCTATTCAGGGTATCACCAAATCAGGATGAAAGAGTCCGACCAGCTCGTGACTTCTTTCATCACACCCTTCGGCATGTACTACTATGTCACCATGCCATTCGGCTTGAGGAATGCGGGCGCGACGTACCAGCGGTGCATGAACCATGTGTTCGGCGAACACATTGGCCGGACGGTCGAGGCCTATATCGATGACATCGTAGTCAAGACGCGGAAAGCCTCCGACCTCCTTTCCGACCTTGAAGTGACATTCCGGTGTCTCAAGGCGAAAGGCGTGAAGCTCAATCCCAAAAGGTGTGTCTTCGGGGTGCCCCGAGGCATGCTCTTAGGGTTCATTGTCTCCGAGCGGGGCATCGAAGCCAACCCGGAGAAGATCGCAGCCATCACCAGCATGGGGCCCATCAAGGTCTTGAAAGGCGTACAGAGAGTCATGGGATGTCTTGCGACTCTGAGCCGCTTCATCTCGCGCCTCGGCGAAAGAGGCCTGCCTCTGTACCGCCTCTTAAGGAAGGCCGAGTGCTTCACTTGGACCCCTGAGGCCGAGGAAGCCCTCGGGAACCTGAAGGCGCTCCTCACGAACGCGCCCATCTTGGTGCCCCCCGCTGCCGGAGAAGCCCTCTTGATCTACGTCGTCGCGACCACTCAGGTGGTTAGCGCCGCGATTGTGGTCGAGAGACAAGAAGAGGGGCACGCATTGCCCGTTCAGAGGCCAGTCTACTTCATCAGCGAGGTACTGTCCGAAACCAAGATCCACTACCCACAAGTTCAGAAGCTGCTGTACGCGGTGATCCTGACGCGGCGGAAGTTGCGACACTACTTCGAGTCTCATCTGGTAACTGTGGTGTCATCCTTCCCCCTGGGGGAGATCATCCAGTGCCGAGAGGCCTCGGGTAGGATCGCGAAGTGGGCGGTGGAAATTATGGGCGAAACAATCTCGTTCGCCCCTCGGAAGGCCATCAAGTCCCAGGTCTTGGCGGACTTCGTGGCTGAATGGGTCGACACCCAGCTCCCAACAGATCTGATCCAGCCGGAACTCTGGACCATGTTCTTCGACGGGTCACTGATGAAGACAGGAGCGGGCGCAGGCCTGCTCTTCATCTCGCCCCTCGGAAAGCATCTACGCTACGTGCTACGCCTCCACTTCCCGGCGTCCAACAATGTGGCTGAGTACGAGGCCCTGGTCAACGGGTTGCGCATCGCCATCGAGTTAGGGGTCCGACGCCTCGACGCTCGCGGTGACTCGCAACTCGTCATCGACCAAGTCATGAAGAACTCCCACTGCCGCGACCCGAAGATGGAGGCCTACTACGATGAGGTTTGCCGCCTGGAAGACAAGTTCTACGGGCTCGAGCTCAACCACATCGCCCGGCGCTACAACGAGACTGCCGACGAGCTGGCTAAAATAGCCTCGGGGCGAACAACGGTTCCCCCGGACGTCTTCTCTCGAGACCTGCATCAACCCTCCGTCAAGATCGATGACACGCCCGAGGCACCCTCGGCCCAGCTCGAGGTACCCTCGGCTCAGTCCGAGACACCCTCGGCTCTAGGGATGAAAACGGTTTCAGAATTTTTCGGTATTCTGGAAACCGATTTCGAAATTTTTCGGTCGGATTCCTCGGAAACGGTATTTTTTGAAAACGGAATCAGTTTTCGGAAATTTCTATCAGAATCGGTATCGGAATCGGCGTGGTGTTTTACCGACCGTTTCCTTCGGTTACCGGTTTTTGTCGGAAATTACCGGATTTGTGTCTCGGAATTTTCCGGAATTGTGTCTCGGAATTTTTCGGAATTGTGTCTCGGAATTTTTCGGAATTTTCCAGCATGTGATTTTTCGCATCGCCTGTACGTCTCTAGATAAGGATTACTTATTTTTGTATTTTTTGGACACCTTTAGATTTTTTTGGATAGGTGGTTTTGGAAGGCAGTTGAGATTAATGATTTGGTCTTTTCCACACACTAGGTTTTAGGGTTTTCCTGTGAGGTTGTGAAAAACTTTTTATGTGAGAAAAAAATATTTCATAAGTAAGCATGCCATGTCAGCTAGATCGAGTGGATATTGTGAATTGTGAACTTTGAGTCTATGAACTTGTGATTTTTATGAACTTGTTATACTGTGAACTTTGTTATATTGTGAACTTGTGATCTTTGTACACTTTTTATATTATAAATTTGTGATCCTTGTGAACTTTTTATATTGTGAACTTGTTATATCATAAATTGTGAACTTGTGGTCTTTATGATCTTTTGTCAACTTTGTTGTATTATGAAGTTTGATATATTTACCGATTGTATTTTAGATTCCGACCGTTACCGGTGTATTTTCCGCACCAAATTTTCGTTTCCGATGTTTCCGAAATATCGATATCGTTTCCGTTTCTGGAGTTACCGTTTTCGATTTTGTTTCCGATAAAAAATATGAAAACGGTAATGGTTTTAGTGTTTACCGACCGTTTCCGACCATTTTCATCCCTACTCGGCTCGGCCCGAGGCATCCTCGGTTCAGCCCGAGGTACCCTCGGCCCCCGAGGGCGAGGCACTGCGCGTCGAGGAGGAGCGAAGCGGGGTCACGCCTAATCAAAACTGGCAGACCCCGTACCTGAAATATCTCCACCGAGGAGAGCTACCCCTCGAACGAGCCGAGGCTCGGCGGTTGGCGCGACGCGCCAAGTCATTCGTCTTGCTGGGAGATGGGAAGGAGCTCTACCACCGCAGCCCCTCGGGCATCCTCCAGCGATGCATTTTCATCACCGAAGGTCAGGAACTCCTACGAGAAATACACTCGGGGGCTTGCGGCCACCACGCAACACCTCGAGCCCTTGTCGGAAATGCTTTCCGGCAAGGTTTCTACTGGCCGACGGCGGTGGTCGACGCCACTAGAATTGTCCGCACCTGCGAAGGGTGTCAGTTCTACGCAAGGCAGACCCACCTGCCTGCTCAGGCTCTGTAGACCATACCCATCACCTGGCCTTTTGCTGTGTGGGGTCTGGACCTCGTCGGCCCCTTGCAGAAGGCACCCGGGGGCTACACGCACCTGTTGGTCGCCATCGACAAATTCTCCAAGTGGATCGAGGTCTGACCCCTAAACAGCATCAGGTCTGAGCAGGCGGTGACGTTCTTCACCAACATCATCCATCGCTTCGGGTCCCGAAATCCATCATCACCGACAACGACACCCAGTTCACCGGCAGGAAGTTCCTGGACTTCTGCGAGGATCACCACATCCGGGTGGACTGGGCCGCCGTGGCTCACCCCATGACGAATGGGCAAGTAGAGCGCGCCAACGGCATGATTCTACAAGGACTCAAGCCTCAGATCTACAACGACCTCAACAAGTTCGGCAAGCGATGGATGAAGGAACTCCCCTTGGTGGTCTGGAGTCTGAGGACGACGCCGAGCCGAGCCACGGGCTTCACGCCGTTCTTTCTAGTCTATGGGGCCGAGGCCATCTTGCCCACAGACTTAGAATACGGTTCCCCGAGGACGAGGGTCTACACTGACCAAAGCAACCAAGCTAATCGAGAAGGCTCGCTGGACCAGCTGGAAGAGGCTCGGGACAAGGCCTTACTACACTCGGCGCGGTACCAGCAGTCCCTGCGACGCTACCACGCCCGAGGGGTCCGGTCCCGAGACCTCCAGGTGGGCGACCTGGTGCTTCGGCTACGACAGAACGCCCGAGGGTGGCACAAGCTCACGCCTCCCTGGGAAGGGCCGTTCGTCATCGCCAAAGTTCTGAAGCCCGGAACGTACAAGCTGGCCAACAGTCAAGGCGAGGTCTACAACAACGCTTGGAACATCCAACAGCTACGTCGCTTCTACCCTTAAGATGTTTTCAAGTTGTTCATATACCTCGCTTCCACGCAAAGTTTAGTCATCAAGGAAGGGTCAGCCTTGCCTCGGCAAAGCCCGACCCTCCCTCGGGGGCTAAAAGGGGGGAACCCCCTCTGCGTCGAAATTTTCATCGAAAAAAGATCCTTTCTGCCAGAATGTCTTTCGTGCTTTTCGACTACTTCGAAAGTGGATCCTAAAAACGACGGAGTACACGTAAGCAGCCAAGGCTGACCGAGCCGAGGGACTCCTACGCCTCCGGGATACGGATACCTCACTCATCACCTTCTGCGATAAGTAACTCACGTTCGGATAAGTGATTCCGCGGACCGAACAAGTCTTCACGTTCGAAAGCTCCTCTGCCGAAGCGATTCTTCGAGCCTTCTCGACTGCGTCGGTGACAGAACCCTATGGACGGGTAAGAGTGCGCGTAAGCGGCAAGGCCGACCGAGCCGAGGGATTCCTACGCCTCCAGGATACGGATACCTCACTCATCACCTTCCGCGAGAAGCAACTCTCACTCGCATAGACAATTCTGTTACCGACGAAAAAGTCCAGATACTCGAAACAAGAGGAAAAGAAACACAACTTTACAACACGGCGAGGGTGTGTTTGGGCCTCGGCGGCCGCAAAAAACACACGCTACAAGATAATCCGATCCTACAGGCTCGGATCTTGACGGTTGAAGGGAGCAGCAGCACCCTCGGCGTCAACTACACCTTCGGCGAGGTCTGACCTAGCCTCCGACGGCGACACGGTCCGAGGGTCTCCACTCTGAAGGATGACTTCATCATCACGCCCGGGCCATCGCCGCCCGGGTCTCCTCCAAGAATCCGGCTCGAGCAGGCGGCTCGGCTGGTCACCCCGAGGCCTCGGCCAGCTGTCCCTCGAAGACATCAGCCCGGCCCGAGGCCTCGGCAGATCAACTCCGGCGTCGGTCCCGCTAACGGACGACCCGGCCAGGCTCCGGCCGACCAAGTCTTCTTTTCGAGCCAACTCTGCCTCTGTCCGTGCTGACACCGCTACCCCTAGCTTCGGCTCATCGAAGAGCGGCCGAGGGGTTCCTTTAACTAAGCAAGAGAAGCCTCGGACAGCAAGGCCGACCGAGCCGAGGGACTCCTACGCCTCCAGGATACGGATACCTCACTCATCACCTTTGCACGGGGCGACTCACGCTTGGTGAAGCGGTTCAGACAACCAACAGGTGAGTCTTAGTGCTCGAAAATGAGGAAAAAACACGGCTCCGTGCCAAAAATACATACATGTTCAGGCCTCGACAGCCACAATGAACAAAAACACTGGCATTCAAAGTGCCATTACAAACGGAACTCCGGTTCCACCTTCGCAGGTACGAACAACCCCACTCGCTGGGGGGGCCTGCGGAGCAACAGAAGACCGACGAACGGCACGCCGTCACCCGCTCCAGCAGCGGCGACGACGACGACTTCTGCTCCGGGGGGCCGAACAGCAGCAGCGATGACCTCAGGGCGGATGCTGCTGCCAGGAGGCCCCCGCCCGTGCCCAAACTCGTGAGGCAAGGACGGGCAGAAGGCCGTAGAGTTGGAGGTCGGTCCGTAGGCGGCTCCGGCTATCTCGTCGGCGGAGGAACCTCTTCTAGCTACCGTGGCGGAAGGCGGCGCCGGGAGCGGCTCCGAAGCCACTCGCGTCCGAGAGCCAGGCACGCGGCAGCTGCCAGCGCCACGGACGGCGAACGCCCTTCCCCCCGATCACTGAGGGAAGGAGCGGGCCACCGCCCACGCAGGGGCCGACCCCAACTCGGCACACTCCCCTCCCCAGCGCTGGTGATGAAAATCCTTGAGGCTGAGGGAGGGGCAGAGGCCGCAGCCCGGCTTGCTTTCCCCCGCCATCGAACTGGAGGTCACCGTCTTGGGTGACCGCCGGCGGAGGGGTGCAGCCGGGCTGCATGATGAAAATCCTTGAAGCCGAACGATGGCTGAAAGGTACCGACTCCCACGGAGTTGCGTTCCTCCAACGACAAGGCGAAAGGACTGCGGGCATCCCCCATCTAGGGGCTTCGAAGGTGGAAAGACACGATGCATAAGGGAGCGCGAAGACATGGTCGCCTTTCAAGGGGGTCACCCTCCTTTTAAAGGCGACTCTCCCTACTTGCGTCCCCAGCCGTCGTGGGCTGAGTCTTCTCCAACACGCTCCAAGGTCCTCCCCCTATGGCGCGGGGGCTGGGTCCCACACGTCCTGCAAGCCAGCCCAGGGCAGAAGAAGCCAAACCGCCGCGCGCGGTGCATGTAACCGCCCATCGGTTACAAGCAGTTCTCCACTTTTGCCCAGACCAGCGGGCGAAAGGGCGGGCAGCCATCCAGGCGGCATGCAACCGCGCCAAGTGGGCGCACCTCTCCGACTTCCAACGCGCCCAGCATGGAAGCCCACGCCCACGCGTCATGCAACCGGTGCGCCGGTCGCTATGTGCAAGCAACTGCACCGCCACTCGCACCACTGCCACGCCTCCTTGACTGCGGAACCAGTACCGCGACTCGAGGCAACCCTGCGTACGACCCAGCAGTGCTAGCCAGGCGCGACGGTCAATGCAGCCAAAAACGGGTCGACAGTGATGGCGGTGGCAAGCGGGCGGGAGCGGCGGTCACGTCGTCAGCCAAGCTTACGTCCCATCCTGGGGCAGTGAGAGAGCCCTCTCTCACGGCGTGAAGACGACGCGCCCGTGTTCCGTTCCTCGAACGGCTCGCGCACGCGCAACGGCCGCCCCGCGAACCACTCGCCCCATCGCATTAACTCCGCGGCGGGACAGGCGGCGTCTCTGGCAGGGGAAGCGAGCGACGCTTCGCCTTCGCCATAATGACCGCGTCAAAAAAGGTACGGCATGTCATTGGATTTCGTGTCCTTTTCCTTTTCCTCTTTCTCTCTCTTACAACAGGGACCGGGAAAGGGGGATACCCCGAAAAGGACCCTTCTCCGCGAAGGAAACAGGCTCCGAGCCTCCCTACTGATCAGAGGTTCGAAGGCTGGCCCCTCGGAGGGGTTCAACAACCGCCTCAGAGCACGTGGGCTCCACACCCACTACTGGTCAGAGGTTCGAAGGCCGGCCCCTCGGAAGGGTTCAATGGCTGCCTCAGGCCACTCGGGCTCCGCGCCCACTACTGATCAGGGGTTCGTAGGTTGGCCCTCGAAGGGTTCACAGCCGCCTCAGACACAGAGCGAGGGATGACCATGGGTACGTTCGATACATAACCAAGGCTCGGGCTACGCTCCCGAGGTACCCTAGGACATTTCCGAGACCAGCGGGAACGATCTTGTAACGGAATCCCATCAGAGGGAGGCATCGAGCCCTCGGACCCCGTCGACAGGGGACCGGGTCCGGCAGATCACCCGCAGGTACTTTTGGGCGCGCCTCTGGGCCTCTAGCCGACCCCTAACAAATGGGGCACGGACGTCCGCTCGGATTACCCGCCAGCAGCTCACCGGAGACACCATGTTCGGCGCCCACCGAGGGCAACAAGGCGCTTTCCCCCCTCCTCCTTGCGGAAAGGCGACGCAGGGGCGTATGTAAAAAGTCGAGTCTGTCCCTGATCGTCCTCTCGCCCTGTGAAGAGGCTCGAGGGCTGCTCTCGCAAACCCGGCTCCGGCCAAACCGTTGACAGCGTCAACATACTAGCCCGAGAACTTGGAACCCGACCGTGCACCCGGGCTACGGCCAGCTCGCACGAGGGAACGACCAGACCAGCCGAAGCATTACGCGAGGCATTAAGACCTCGGAGGAGTCAAACCACTCCTCCGAGGCCTCGGGGGCTACACCCGGCGGGTGCGCTCGCGCGCACCCACCGGAACAAAACGCAACCGAGAAAGGCTGGTCCCCTTGCAAAAAAGTGCGACGAAAGCCTCCAAGCGAGTGCTAACACTCCCTTCGAGGATCGGGGGCTACTGTCGGGGACCATATTTAGGGGTACCCTCAAGTCTCCTAATTCTCAGCTCGTAACCCCCATCAGCATAAAGCTGCAAAGGCCTGATGGGTGCGATTTAGTCAGAGATCGGTCCATTCGAGGGACTCGATCACGCCTCGCCCGAGCCTAGCCTCGGACAAGAGCAGCCGACCCCGGAGGATCTCCGTCTCGCCCGAGGCCCCCCTCCAGCGACGAACATACTTACGGCTCGCCCGAGGCCCTGTCTTCGCCAAGAAGCAACCCTGACCAAATCACCGCGCCAACCGACCAGATCGCAGGAGCATTTAATGCAAAGGTGGCCTGACACCTTTATCCTGACACGCGTCCTCCAGTCGACAGAGCCGAAGTGACCGCAGTCACTTCGCCGCTCCATTGACCGACCTGACAGAAGGACAGCGCCGCCTGCGCTGCTCCGACTACTGTGCCACTCGACAGAGTGAGGCTGACAGGCAGTCAGGCCCGACCTCAGGCACCATAGGAAGCTCCGCTTCGCCAGACCCAGGGCTCGGACTCGGGCTTAGCCCCGGAAGACGACGAACTCTGCTTCGCCCGACCCAGGGCTCGGACTCGGGCTCAGCCCCGGAAGACGACGAACTCCGCTCCGCCCGACCCAGGGCTCGGACTTGGGCTCAGCCTCAGAAGACGGCGAACTCCGCTCCGCCCGACCCAAGGCTCGGACTTGGGCTCAGCCCCAGAAGACGACAAACTCCGCTCCGCCCGACCCAGGGCTCGGACTTGGGCTCAGCCCCAGACGACGACGAACTCCGCTTCGCCCGACCCCAGGGCTCGGACTCAGCCCTGGCCTCAGCCGACGGTCTCCGCCTCGCCCGACCCAGGGGCTCGGACTCGACCACGTCCACGGAAGACAGACTCGACCTCGACCTCGGAGGAGCCTCCACATCACCCAACCTAGGGCGCGGACCGACCATGTCGACAGGAGGCGCCATCATTACCCTACCCCAAGCTGACTCAGGCTACGGGGAACAAGACCGGCGTCCCATCTGGCTCGCTCCGCCAGATAGGCAATGATGGCGCCCCGCACGCTCTGTGACGACGGCGGCTCTCAGCCCCCTTACGGAAGCAAGAGGACGTCAGCAAGGACTCGACAGCCCCGACAGCTGTCCTTCCGCCAGGCTCCAGCGCTCCTCCGACGGCCACGACACCACACGAACCGGTGCCAAAACCTCTCCGGCTGCCACGACGGCATGTACTTAGGGCGCTAGCTCTCCTCCGCTAGACACGTAGCACTCTGCTACACCTCCATTGTACACCTGGATCCTCTCCTTATGCCTATAAAAGGAAGGACCAGGGCCCTCTTACAGAAGGTTGGCCGCGCGGGGAAGAGGATGGGACAGGCGCTCGCGTGAGGCCGCTCGCTCCCCCTCCCGCGTGGACGCTTGTAACCCCCTACTGCAAGCGCACCCGACCTGGGCGCGGGACAAACACGAAGGCCGCGGGATTTCCACCTCTCTCACGCCCGTCTCCGGCTGCCTTTCCTTCCCCCCTTCGCGCTCGGCCTCGCGCCGACCCATCTGGGCTGGGGCACACGGCGACATTTCACTCGTCGGCCCAGGGACCCCCCGGTCTCGAAACGCCGACAAATACCATTAACTCTGCACTTGGTGTCATTGCCCATAGAAATTGAACCACCATTGAATGGTTCATAAGTGGCAAATCACATTCTTTATGGACATATATGGTAAGATCAAGAAGAATCGAGAACCTAACCTGTGTTAAATCTCATGTCAAGTAAAGCACTAGAGGCACAATGCCCAACTAAAGAAGTATCAGCACTAACAACAAGTAACTACCACACGCAACAAAATCGTCATCTACAACTGCAACATTTGTTTCTAAAAAAAATCACCCTTATTGATATCACCTCGCTTCTCCCTCTTTTTCTTCAATTTGGGACAATCCCACTTGATATGGCTATATTACTTACAATGTCCATACTAAATTTTGTTGTCTAAACAGGACTTTAAATGGTCCTTAGATTCGTTCGACCACTGCTAGAAGTGTCACCGCCACTATGACCACATTTTGTGGACCTCCCATGTATGTCAAAGAGACTCTCACTCTGACCACTCTCCATGCAAGATTTCTTGAGCAAATCCTTATACAAAAAACTAGAAGTGATATCATGCATGTAGGTAGAATATGTACCATGAAAGGTCTGACATGTAATGTTGTCATAAGAATCTAGGAGTTAATACAAGAATAATATTGTAATATGGTATGTATCCATAGACTTGGCAACATTTTGATAGTCAAGCACCACCTATTGAACTGTTCAATGTATTGCTTGATATGAGTGCCTTCTTGCATACGCATCCTAAACAAGCACATCATGAGGTAGAAACAAATTGAGAGTGACTTCTCCAAATTGAGAGCTTCCAATTTCTTTCAAAGTGCTACAATAATAGTCTTCCCCTAAAAAACTCACGCCTTGATCAGGGGGTGCAATAACCTGCTTGCTGCAACACCCTTTCATAATCCATATAATAAATAGGCAAAGGGCCAACACGTGAACTAAAGCTCGTCGTACCTCCTGTCACAAATGAAACATAACGAGATCTGATCTAATCCCTATGTGGCTAGTTGTCACCGTTGTCATCGACACCAAGCACTATACTCCGACCCCCTAATAGCGTCTTTCCAAAACTCCAAAGGTATAGCCTCTTTTATTCTACGGTTCTAGCTAGTGTGGCTAGGGTTGTTAGCTAAGGTCCTAAAAGTCTAACAAATGTTATGTGTGTGGTATTCCCACACAAATACTATAGTTATTATGCTTTTGAGAAAATAGCTACTTATAATAGTTTGTGATGTATGCTCTTAGCTGATGATGAGGTCACCCACTATAACTTTATATTGTCTAATTTGTATGTTTTCTCTTGCTTACTATTTGCGACCAAACGAAAATATTAGGTAATCATGCATGCTGGGATCTGTGTCCCTAGTACTATTGTTGTTTTTTTATCATTACATGCTCGATAGATTCCATTGTTTGATGTATATCTGCCACTGTCTACCACACACCATACAACCATAATGTGATTATAAGAACATTTACTGAAAAGGGTCTGTTATCACTGCGTTTCCTCTATCACATTATATTATTCTTATATTATTCGTTTTAGACTTTTTTTAGTCATATTCAAATAGGTAACAATAAATCTAGACACATATATAATACAGATACATCAAATATTATATGAATCTATTAACATTCTAAATCGAATATTATTTTAGACGAAGGGAGTATTATATATAGTAACATGTTTAGCCGAGAGGTACATAGGCGTGGCATGCTGGAGGTATCCTATCCTCCACTTCTTTTTTTTCAGACCTGCACATTGTGACATCCATCATACGATCGACATGCATGTCCCAAAAGCGGCAAATGTGCTACTCCACTCCCAACCCCACTAGCTGAGACGATTATTCCAGTGGCATGCGTGCATGCATTATCTCGATCGGAAGTAAGAGTGTGTTTGGTTTGAAAAATAAAGTGATTTATCTTCTTCTCACTCCTCATTTTTTTATTTGGTTTGTGGAATAAAATGGGTTGATCCATCACCACCTCATTCCTCATAAGCTAATAATTAGTATATACATGAGGAGTGCGTTGATTCCACCAAAATTGATAGAATGAACTTATGATACATCACCTTATGAAGCATAGAGTGACTTCACAAACCAAACACACCATAAATGTGTGCCCCATATATAACAACTAGCTAGCTGTCGTAGAAGATAACTATAGTAATTAATTAATTAAGGTCAATCCATCGACCAAATCAATTAATTAAGGCAGCCATTCCCATGCGTGATCATCCCACGTACTTCGCACCGTCGATCGAGCATTGTATCCCATTCTTCATCTGTTTTTTTTTTCCGCCAACATGTCGTTGTGGCATGTATTTTCATTAAAAGGAAGTAGAAGAGATTTATATGATACAGCTACGAAGGATCTTATAACATATATTACAAACCACAAAGCTAGTGGTTTGTAACATATACCGATCCAAAGCAACAATAAAAAAGTAGTGTGTTAATTACATCATGGTATTTAATTATTTATTTACTTTGTTTGTGTTATTATCAATCACTTGAATATAAGGAAAACATACCGAGACCCACACATTTGATTATAGAGTTTTAGTGTTTACAAATATAGCTATTTAGACTACCATTATTTGCTAGTGGTTATGAATATAGTTCAAAGGATGTAACATGAACTTGGACGAAGGCAAAGTGATGACTGAGAAGATGATAAGATCAACATCTTAAACAAGACATTAGAAGACATATCCAAAAACTACAAATATTATGTAAGAGTCTAAGACAATATGGAAAAAAGTGGGATGAAGAGACACGACGAAATGGAGAAAAACATGCTACTCAGTAGCAGCACCTGTATCATGTGATGCACCGAATAAAACACTAGATAGGAGTTACACTATAATGAAGAAAGGGCTAATGAGACATAGTACACTAAACATACAGGTGAGCACGAGACGTTACACCAAACAGGGCACGAGATATGGCACTCAGAGGAGTCTATGTTGTGTTTAGGAAAATCCACATATGACACTAGATGTGTCCATTGTGCCATTGGATATCCCACCGAACGAGGGTACTCAAAGTGGTTGCCCATACTCAAACGGTCAACAATGGCTAGCTGACGTATACGCACTAGACGTGTTCGGTGACTACATCACACATATCTGGTGAGTACACATTTATGTGTCATTTCCGGTGGCTATTTTTAGAGTTGGGGGGATATATATATACCCACCCAAACGGCCATTTGAGAGTTATGAGAGCTGAGAAACATTGCTAGAGAGTTCAGGCTCCATCCCTATAGCTCTAGACACCCATCTGCTCAAAGATCACTCTATGATTAGTGCGTGTACTTTGCAAAGTGCTTAGGTTAGCTAGGCCCCTTCCATTAGCACTTGCTCTAGGTTTTTACTAGTGTTTAAGTGAGGAATAGATCCAACCACCCCTTGGGCTTGCATGTACCATATTTTATTTCTAGAACTCAAGATTAACATAAACTTAGGGAGGACTAGTGTTTAAGTGAGGAATAGATTCAACCACCCCTTTTTTGCATATACCATATTTTATTTCTAGAACTCAAGATTAACATAAACCTAGGGAGGCTCCAACTCCCAGTTATACCTCATGTTGTACGTAGTTGTAGCTTCCTGCTTAATTCACAATCTTGTTGCAATTAACACTAGATCACACTCATTAAAGGGATGGGTCACAATCACATGCTCACATCGAGATTAAGTTTATGTAAGTATGTATATGTGTATGTGTATGTGAATTGCCTTCAAGGCTTCTCATCTTCCACACGTGATGTGACTAGAGATGGCAACGGGTACAAACCCGCTGGGTTTTGTCATCCCAAACCCGTACTCGTGAAAAATATCTATACCCATTAAAAAACCCTGTAACCATGATGTGTTTGAAATTTTGCCCAAACCCGTACCCATCGGGTTAGCGGGTACCCACGGGTTACCCGCAGGTTTCATCTCTAATATACTTGTTCTTCTCATAATCAATAAGTATCGTAATGATTAATGAGATCATGGTCTAAAATTTATGTGATGAACAACGAGTTCATGATTTAGTATAAAAAAATATTAGTCGAGAGAATGAAATACAAATAATAAGTTGTATAATCAAGCGATACCTTGCACTAAGTTATCCATCCACCACATACATAACGCTAGTAAAAACTATAATAGCAAGCAAGCAACACTCTCACCAACTACTTATACATTCACCATTTGATAAAAATTAGGAAGTAAATAGAGAGATAATAAGTTTGTTCTTTGTTTATAAAATAAAATGACAATATGCACTAGGTTTGGTCGGGTTTAAAAACCCCATGGATTCATGGGTTTGGACACTGTAGGAACAAACTTGTACCCATGAACTCCTCGGATATAGATTTATACCCATTAACAAACCCATGGGTATGAAAATTGACCCAAACTCGTACCCTAATGGGATAAAAATCCATCGGGTTTCGGGTACCCATTGCCATCTCTAAATGTGACTGTTGTCCGGTCGTCTAGGGCTCTCATCACCCTCAAAACGATCCATACGTATATAATGTGGAAAACAACTTCACAACAGGAAGGAAATACAGTATGATTTAAAGCTCTTCCTAGCTACATATATCTTAGCCACATGCTATTGACTAAAGAACGTAGCTACAGCATCGCGCGCACCATTAGTGAAATAGATATCAATATCAATGGAGAGTTTCAAGGCACTGTTTTCAAAATTGCCATGTAGGGGGCAAAGTGGGCCATGCCCCTGAATTTTTGAAAGTGCTTATATATGTAATGTGATTTACTGTAAAATATAGAAAATAGAAAAGGTGTTATTGAAAGTCGCCTAGAGGGGGGTGAATAGGTGAAATCTGAAAATTATAACTTTAAGCACACACTACAAGTCGGGGTTAGTGTTAGAACGAATATTAAGTCCGGGAGAGAGGGAAAAACAAATCAACCAAGAAATAATGCGGATGAACACGGTGATTTATTTTACCGAGGTTCGGTTCTAAAGAACCTAGTCCCCGTTGAGGTGGTCACAAAGACCGGGTCTCTTTCAACCCTTTCCGTCTCTCAAACGGTCACCTAGACCGAGTGAGGCTTCTTCCTTAATCTCACGGGTCACTTAGACCCCGCAAGGACCACCACACAATTGGTGTCTCTTGCCTCGCTTACAAAGCTTGAGATTAAGAAGTGAGAAAGAAAAGAAAGCCAACCAAGCAAACAAGAGCAACAAAGAAACACAAATGATCCTCTCACAAGTCCTAATGCGCTAGAGTTGAATTGGGGACTTTGAGCGGATCGATCACTTGAATTGTGTCTTTGGAGTGGAGTCTATTGCTCTTGTATTGAATGCAATGTGTTGAATGCTTGGATGGTTGGAGTGGAGGTGGTTGGGGGGGGGTATTTATAGCTCTCAACCACCAAAACAACCATTGAGGATGGCTGCTGTTGATGGGCGCACCGGACAGTCCGGTGCGTCAGCCACGTCACCCAACCGTTAGGGTTCGACCATTGGAGCTTTGTCTTCTAGTGGCATCGGACAGTCCGGTGCCGCACCGGACAGGTACTGTTCACTGTCCGGTGCGCCTCTGGCGACTGCTCTGACTTCTGCGCGAATTGTCTGCGCACTGTAGCGTTTTGCAGGTGTCTGTTGCAGTCGACTGTTGCGCTGGTAGCCATTGCTCCGCTGGTGCACTGGACAGTCCGGTGAATTATAGCGGAGTGGCGCTGGAGAAACTCGAAGGTGGCGAGTTCGGAGTTGTACGGTCCTAGTGCACCGGACACTGTCCGGTGGCACACCGGACAGTCCGGTGCGCCAGACCAGGGCACTCTTGGGTTTCTTTGCTTCTTTCTTTTTAAACCCTTTATTTAAAATTTTTATTGGTTTGTGTTGAACCTTTATGCACCTGTGGAATATAATCTAGAGCAAACTAGTTAGTCCAATTATTTGTGTTGGGCATTCAACCACCAAAATTATTTGTAGGAAAAGGTTAAACCCTATTTCTCTTTCAATCTCCCCCTTTTTGGTGATTGATGCCAACACAAACCAAAGTAAATATATAAATGCAGAATTGAACTAGTTTGCATAAGGTAAGCGCATAGGTTACTTAGAATTAAACCAATTTATACTTTTACTTAGATATGCATGGTTGCTTTCTTTTATTTTAACATTTTGGACCACATTTGCACCACTTGTTTTATTTTTGCAAATATTTTGGAAAATCTTTTCAAAGTCTTTTTGCAAATAGTCAAAGGTATATGAATAAGATTTCGAGAAGCATTTTCAAGGTTTGAAATTTTCTCCATCTGTTTCAAATGCTTTTCCTTTGACTAAACAAAACTCCCCCTGAATGAGATTCTCCTCTTTGCTTTCAAGAGGGTTTTAATAGATAGCAATTGAAAATATATTTAGATGCTAATTTTGAAAATATACCAATTGGAAGTCATCATATCAATTTGAAATATATTAACTAAATAAAATTCGAAAGGTGGTGGTGCGGTCCTTTTGCTTTGGGCTAATACTCTCTCCCCCTTTGACATTAATCGCCAAAAACGGAGACTGTGTGAGCCCTTCAAACTTTCTCCCCATTGGTACAAGTAAATAAGAGTGAAGAATTATACCAATTTGGAGTGCGGAGGAACGACAAAGGATAAAAGATACCGGTAGAGTGGAGTGGAAGCCTTGTCTTCCTCGAGTACTCCATTTCCCTTTCAATCTTCGACTTAGCATAGTAATACACTTGAAAACCCATTAGCCGTAGACATAAAAGAGATATGATCAAAGGTATCTAAATGAGCTATGTGTGCAAAGTTTCAATCAAAGTTCCGAGAATCAAGGATATTTAGCTCATTCCTAAGTTTGCTAAAAGTTTTCTCATCTAATGGTTTGGTAAAGATATCGACTAATTGTTCTTTGGTGCTAACATAGGCGATCTCGATATCCCCCATTTGTTGGTGATCCCTCAAAAAGTGATACCGAATATCTATGTGCGTAGTGCGCTGTGTTCAACGGGATTATCCACCATGCGGATTGCACTCTCATTGTCACATAGGAGAGGGACTTTGCTCAATTTGTAGCCATAGTCCCTGAGGGTTTGCCTCATCCAAAGTAATTGCACACAACAATGACCTACGGCAATATACTCGGCTTCGGCGGTAGAAAGAGCTACTGGTGTTTCTTTGAAGCCCAAGACACCAGAGATCTTCCCAAAAACTAACAAGTCCCTGATGTGCTCTTCCTATCAATTTTACACCCTGCCCAATCGGCATCTGAATATCCTATTAAATCAAAAGTGGATCCCTTGGGGTACCAAAGTCCAAACTTAGAAGTATAAACTAAATATCTCATGATTCTTTTCACGACCCTAATGTGAACTTCCTTAGGATCGACCTAAAACCTTGCACACATGCATACAGAAAAGCATAATATCCGGTCGAGATGCACATAAATAGAGTAAGGATCCTATCATCGACCGGTATACCTTTTGATCTACGGACTTACCTCTCGTGTCGAGGTCGAGATGCCCATTAGTTCCCATGGGTGTCTTGATGGGCTTGGCATCCTTCATTCCAAACTTGTTAAGTATGTATTGAATGTACTTCATTTGGCTGATGAAGGTGCCCTTTGGAGTTGTTTGACTTGAAATCCTAGAAAATACTTCAACTCCCCCATCATAGACATCTCGAATTTCTGAATCATGATCCTACTAAATTCTTCACAAGTAGATTTGTTAGTAGACCCAAATATGATATCATCAACATAAATTTGGCATACAAACAAATCCTTTGCAATAGTTTTAGTGAAGAGTGTAGGATCGACTTTTTCGACTTTGAAGCCATTAGTGATAAGGAAATCTCGCAGGCATTCATACCATGCTCTTGGGGCTTGCTTGAGCCCATAAAGCGCCTTTGAGAGTTTATACACATGGTTAGGTTACTCACTATCTTCAAAGTCGGGAGGTTGCTCAACATAGACCTCTTCCTTGATTGGTCCATTGAGGAAGGCACTTTTCACGTCCATTTGGTAAAGCTTAAAGCCATGGTAAGTAGCATAGGCAAGTAATATGCGAATTGACTCAAGCCTAGCTACGGGTGCATAAGTTTCACCAAAATCCAAACCTTCGACTTGTGAATATCCCTTGGCCACAAGTCGGGCTTTGTTCCTTGTCACCACACCATGCTCATCTTGCTTGTTGCGGAATACCCATTTGGTACCTACAACATTTTGGTTAGGACGTGGAACTAAATGTCATACCTCATTCCTCGTAAAGTTGTTGAGCTCCTCTTGCATTGCCAAAACCCAATCTAAATCTCTTAGTGCATCCTCTACCCTGTATGGCTCAATAGAGGATACAAAAGAGTAATGTTCACAAAAATGAGCGACTCGAGATCGAGTTGTTACCCCCTTATGAATATTGTTGGGGACCATAATTAGGGGTACCCCAAGACTCCTAATCTCAGCTGGTAACGCCCATCAGCACAAAGCTGCAAAGGCCTGATGGGCGCGATTAAGGTCAAGGCTCAGTCCACTCAAGGGACACAATCTCGCCTCGCCCGAGCCCAGCCTCGGGCAAAGGCAGCCGACCCTGGAGGATTCACGTCTCGCCCGAGGGCCCCTCAAGCGACGGACACACCTTCGGCTCGCTCGAGGCCCAGTCTTCGCGGAGAAGCAACCTTGGCCAGATCGCCACACCAACCGACCGTATCGCAGGAGCATTTAATGCAAGGATCGACTGACACCTTATCCTGATGCGCGCTCCTCAGTCGACAGAGCCGAAGTGACCGCAGTCACTTCGCCGCTCCACTGACCGACCTGATAGAAAAACAGTGCCGCCTGCCCCGCTCCGACTAGAGGTGAAAACGGGTAGGGTGCCCGAAACGGGTACCTGATACGGATACTGATTCAGGACCATTTTTCGAATACGGATACGGGTATTTTTATATTCGGGACGAATACAGGTAATACCCGGATAGTACATCTTCAGATTCGGATCGGATACGGAACGAGTACTACCCGGTAAATACCCGGATATCCGTCCGTATCCGCCCGTTTTCACCCCTAGCTTCGACTGCTGTGCCACTCGACAGAGTGAGGCTGACAGCAGCTAAGTCCAGCCTCGGGCGCCATGGGAAGCTCCGCCTCGCCCGACCCAGGGCTCGGACTCAGCCTCGACCCCGGAAGACGGACTCCGCCTCGCCCGACCCTAGGGCTCGGACTCAGCCTCGGCCTCGGAAGACGGTCTCCGCCTCGCCTGACCTAGGGCTCAGACTCAGCCTCGACCCCGGAAGACGGACTCCGCCTCGCCCGACCCTAGGGCTCGGACTCAGCCTCGACCTCGGAAGACGGACTCCGCCTCGCCCGACCCCAGGGCTCAGACTCAGCCTCGAATCGGAAGACGAACTCTGCCTCGCCTGACCCCAGGGCCCAGACTCGACCTTGACCTCGGAGGAGCCTCCGCCTCGCTCGACCTCGGGCTCGGACCCGCCGTGTCACAGGGAAGGCCATCATAACCCTACCCTAGCAAGCTCAGGCTATGGGGAACAAGACCGGCGTCCCATCTGGCTCGCCCCGGTAAACAAGTAATGATGGCACCCCACGTGCTCCATGACGATGGTGGCTCTCAGCCCCTTACGGAAGCAAGGAGACGTCAGCAAGGATCCGACACCCCCGACAGCTGTACTTCCACGAGGCTCAAGCACTCCTCCGACGGCCACGACATCACATGAATAGGGCACCAAAACCTCTCCGGCTGCCACGACGGCATGTACTTAGGGCTCTAGCTCCTCTCTGCTAGACATGTTAGCACACTGCTACACCCCCATTGTACACCTGGGCCCTCTCCTTACGCCTATAAAAGGAAGGTCCAGGGCTCTCGTACGAGAAGGTTGGCCGCGCGGGAGAACGGGCCGACGCACAAGGCTCTCTCTCTCTCTCTCTCTCCCACGCGGACGCTTGTAACCCCCCTACTGCAAGCGCACCCAACCTGGGCGCAGGACAACACGAAGGCCGCGGGTTTCCCCTTTGCTGTTTCTCCCCCCTTTGTGCTCCGTCTCGCGCCGACCCATCTGGGCTGGGACACGCGGCGACAATTTACTCGTCGGCCTAGGGACCCCCCGGGGTCGAAACGCTGACAGTTGGCGCGCCAGGTAGGGGCCTGCTGCGTGTTGACGAACAGCTTCCCGTCAAGCTCCAGATGGGTAGTCTCCAGCAACCTCTTCAACCCGGGACAATGCTTCGTTTCGGGAGTCTAGAGTTCATGTCCCTCGACGGCAGCTACAACATGATACTCCTTCCTCCGCCGCGCGACAACGACAATGGCGGCCATTAGCCCGCCCGCCGGCGACGGAATCAACGACGTCTTCCCCTCGTGGCGGAAGAGCAACATCCGGGTCTGCCCCGTCACCTTCCCCGCCGACAGAGGAGGAGGCGGGGCAGGCATGGCCAAGCAGGAGGCGGCACCTCGTCGGCTGTCGAGCTAGTCGACGGCGCCGGCGCCCCAGCAGGGGACACGTCGGGCGTCGACCTCGCGTCTGAGACGAAGACGAGCGCCGTTTCCCCGCAACACGCCAACTCCAAGCAGACGGACGACGCCAGCATGCTCGCGAAGGACATGCTGGGCGTTAGCCTCGTACCTGAGACAACGGTGCAGTCCGTCCCTGACGCGACTTCGTCACCACCCGTCGATCAAGAGGTACCGTCCGTTTCCCGTTCCATGCCTTTTAGATCCAGCTGCGACCCACCAAGCGACCCCGCTTCGGTGGACGCTTTCGTAAAGGCATGTCAAAACCCTCCGGGGTATCATATGCGGTCACCCTGGGACCGGCTGACGGCCGTCTCGACCTACGGGCCTCCGGGTTCCGAGGAAGATGACGAGCCCGACTCTGGTTGGGATTTCTCCGGGCTCGATAACCCCAGTGCCATGCGGGACTTCATGACCGCATGTGACTACTGCCTCTCTGATTGCTCTGATAGCAGCCACAGCCTCGACAACGAGGACTGTGGCCCAAGTCGTGAATGCTTCCACGTCGATCTAGGGGGTCTCAACGAAGGCAACCATCTTGGTATGCCGGAGGACGGTGATCCCCCTGGGCCTGTGCCTCGCGTTGACATCCTTCGGGAGCTAGCTGTGGTCCCAGTCCCTGCGGGGGGTCAGGACGCACAGCTCGAGCAAATCCGCGAGGTACAGGCCAGGCTCGACGAGGAAGCAGGACAACTTGTGTAGCTTCGGCAAAATATCGGGCAGGAGTGGGCAGGCCGAGCACCGGCCGGAGAAGCGCGTCACCTAGCCCAGGACGTCCAGCACCGCATTGCTGACGATGCCAGGGCAAGGCTACCTCTGGCTTCCAGTGGGGTTGGCCAGAACCTGGCAGCAGCAGCGATACTACTCCGAGCGATGCCGGAACCATCCACCACCGAGGGGCGGCGTATCTAGGGAGAGCTCAAGAATCTCCTGGAAGATGTCGCGGTCCGACGGGCCGAAAGCTCTGCCTCCCGAAGGCAGGGGTACCCCCCGGAGCATCGCGCCGCGACTTCCCGATTCATGCGGGAAGCCTCGGTCCACACCGGGCGAACGCGGAACACAGCGCCTGCGGCCCCGGGTCGCCTCGGCAACGAGCATCACCGCCGCGACCATCGAGCCCACCTCGACGAGAGGGTGTGCCGAGGCTACCACCCCAGGCGTGGGGGATGCTACGACAGCGGGGAGGATCGGAGCCCCTCGCCCGAACCACCCGGTTCGCGAGCTTTCAGCTGGGCCATACGACGGGCGCCGTTCCCGACCCGGTTCCGAACCCCGACTACCATCACCAAGTACTCGGGGGAGTCAAAGCCGGAGCTGTGGCTTGTGGACTACCGGCTGGCCTGCCAGCTGGGTGGGACGGACGATGACAACCTCATCATCCGCAACCTTCCCCTGTTCCTCTCCGATGCTGCCCGAGCCTGGCTGGAGCATCTGCCCCTGCGCAGATCTTCAACTGGGACGACCTGGTCAAAGCCTTCGCCTGCAACTTCCAGGGCACATACATGCGCCCTGGGAACTCCTGGGATCTCCGAAGCTGCCGCCAGCAGCCGGGAGAATCCCTCCGGGACTACATCCAGCGATTTTCGAAGCAGCGCACCGAGCTGCCCAACATCACCGACTCGGATGTCATCGACGCGTTCCCTGCCGGCACCACTTGCCGCGACCTGGTGAGCAAGCTGGGTCGCAAGACTCCCACCAGGGCGAGCGAGCTGATGGACATCGCCACCAAGTTCGCCTCTGGGCAGGAGGCAGTCGAGGCCATCTTCCGGAAGGACAAGCAGCCTCAAGGGCGCCAGCCGGAAGACGTCCCCGAGGCGTCCGCTCAGTGCGGCGCAAGGAAGAAGGGCAAGAAGAAGTCGCAAGCGAAACGCGACGCCGCCGACGCGGACCTTGTCGCCGCCGCCGAGCATAGGAACCCTTGGAAGCCTCCCGGGGGCGCCAATCTGTTCGACAAGATGCTCAGGGAGTCGTGCCCCTATCATCAGGGTCCCGTCAAGCACACCCTTGAGGAGTGCGTCATGCTTCGACGCTACTTCCACAAGGCCGGGCCACCGGCGGAAGGTGGCCGAGCCCACAACGACGACAAGGAGGATCACAAGGCAGAGGAGTTCCCCGAGGTCCACGACTGCTTCATGATCTACGGTGGGCATGTGGCGAATGCCTCGGCTCGGCACCACAAGTAAGAGCGCCGGGAGGTCTGCTCGGTAAAGGTGGCGGCGCCAGTCTACCTAGACTGGTCCGACAAGCCCATCACCTTCGACCAGGGCGACCACCCCGACCGCGTGCCGAGCCCAGGGAAGTACCCGCTCGTTGTTGATCCCGTCATCGGCAACATCAGGCTTACCAAGGTCCTCATGGACGGAGATAGCAGCCTCAACATCATCTACGCCAAGACCCTCGGGCTCCTGCAGATCGATCTGTCCTCGATCCGGACCAGCGCCTTTTCACGGGATCATCCCTGGGAAACGCGTCCAACCCCTTGGGCAACTCGATCTGCCCGTCTGCTTCAGGACTCCCTCCAACTTCTGAAAGGAAACCCTCACGTTCGAGGTGGTCGGGTTCCGAGGAACCTACCACGCAGTGCTGGGGAGGCCATGCTACGCCAAGTTCATGGCCATCCCCAACTACACCTACCTCAAGCTAAAGATGCTGGGCCCCAACGGGGTCATCACCGTCGGCTCCACGTACCGACACGCGTACGAATGCGACGTGGAGTGCGTGGAGTACGCCGAGGCCCTTGCCGAATCCGAGGCCCTCATCGCTGACCTGGAGAGCCTCTCCAAGGAGGCGCCAGATGCGAAGCGCCAAGCCGGCAACTTCGAGCCAGCTAAGACGGTCAAGTCCGTCCCTCTCGACCCCAGCAACGACGCCTCCAAGCAGATACAGATCGGCTCTGAGCTCGAACCCAAATAGGAAGCAGTGCTCGTCGACTTTCTCCTCGCGAATGCCGAAGTTTTTGCGTGGAGTCCCTCGGACATGCCTGGCATAACGAGGGATGTCGCCGAGCACTCGCTGGATATCCGAGCTGGAGCCCGACCCGTGAAGCAGCCTCTACACCGATTCGACGAAGAAAAGCGCAGAGCCATAGGCGAGGAGATCCACAAGCTGATGGCTACAGGGTTCATCAAAGAGGTATTCCATCCCGAATGGCTTGCCAACCCTGTGCTTGTGAGAAAGAAAGGAGGGAAATGACAGATGTGTGTAGACTACACTGGTCTAAACAAAGCATGTCCGAAGGTTCCCTACCCTCTGCCTCGCATCGATCAAATCGTGGATTCCACTGCTGGGTGCGAAACCCTGTCTTTCCTCGATGCCTACTCAGGGTATCACCAAATCAGGATGAAAGAGTCCGACCAGCTCGCGACTTCTTTCATCACACCCTTTGGCATGTACTGCTACGTTACTATGCCATTCGGTTTGAGGAATGCGGGTGCGACATACCAAAGGTGCATGAACCACGTGTTCGGAGAACACATTGGTCGAACGGTCGAGGCTTACGTCGATGACATCGTAGTCAAGACGAGGAAAGCTTCCGACCTCCTTTCCGACCTTGAAACAACATTCCGGTGTCTCAAGACGAAAGGCGTAAAGCTAAATCCCGAGAAGTGTGTCTTCGGAGTCCCCCGAGGCATGCTCCTGGGGTTCATCGTCTCCGAGCGGGGCATCGAGGCCAATCCGGAGAAAATCGCGGCCATCACCAACATGGGCCCCATCAAGGACTTGAAAGGAGTACAAAGGGTCATGGGATGTCTTGCGGCCCTGAGCCGTTTCATCTCGCGCCTCGGCAAAAGAGGCCTACCTCTGTACCGCCTCTTGAGAAAGACCGAGCGCTTCACTTGGACCCCCGAGGCCGAGGAAGCCCTCGGGAACCTAAAGGCGCTCCTTACCAGCGCGCCCATCTTGGTGCCCGCCGCCGTCGGAGAAGCCCTATTGATCTACGTCGTCGCTACCACTCAGGTGGTCAGCACCGCGATCGTGGTTGAGAGACGAGAAGAGGGGCATGCATTGCCCGTCCAGAGGCCGGTCTACTTCATCAGTGAAGTACTGTCCGAGACCAAAATCCGCTACCCACAAATCCAGAAGCTACTGTACGCGGTAATTCTGACGCGGCGAAAGTTGCGACACTACTTCGAGTCTCATCCGGTGAATGTGGTGTCATCCTTCCCCTGGGGGAGATCATCCAGTGCCGAGAGGCCTCGGGTAGGATTGCAAAGTGGGCGGTGGAGATCATGGGCGAGACAATCTCGTTCGCCCCTTGGAAGGCCATCAAGTCCCAAGTCTTGGTGGACTTTGTGGCTGAATGGTTCGACACCCAGCTCCCAACGGCTCCGATCCAGCCGGAACTCTGGACCATGTTTTTCGACAGGTCGCTGATGAAAACAGGAGCGGGCGCGGGCCTGCTCTTCATCTCACCCCTCGGGAAGCACCTCCGCTACGTGCTGCGCCTCTATTTCCCGGCGTCCAACAATGTGGCCGAGTATGAGGCTCTGGTTAACGGGTTGCGCATCGCCATCGAGCTAGGGGTCCGACGCCTCGACGCTCATGGCGACTCGCAGCTTGTCATCGACCAAGTCATGAAGAACTCCCATTGCCGCGACCCGAAGATGGAAGCCTACTGTGATGAGGTTCGGCGCCTGGAGGACAAGTTCTACAGGCTCGAGCTCAACCACATCGCCCGATGATACAACGAGACTGCGGACGAGCTGGCTAAGATAGCCTTGGGGCGGACAACGGTTCCCCTGGACGTCTTCTCCCGAGACCTACATCAACCCTCAGTCAAGACCGACGACACGCCCGAGCCCGAGAAGGTCTCGGCCCTACCCGAGGCGCCCTCGGCTCAGCCCGAGGCGCCCTTGGCTCAGCCCGAGGCGCCCTCGGCTCAGCCCGAGGCACCCTCGGCCCCCGAGGGTGAGGCACTGCGCGTCGAGGAAGAGCGGAATGGGGTCCCGCCTAATCGAAACTGGCAGACCCCATACCTGCAATATCTCCACCGAGGAGAGCTGCCCCTCGACCGAGCCGAAGCTCGACGACTGGCGCGGCGCGCCAAGTCGTTCGTCTTGCTGGGGGACGGGAAGGAGCTCTACCACCGTAGCCCCACAACATCCTCCAGCGATGCATATCCATCGCTGAAGGTCAGGAGTTATTACAAGAAATACACTCGGGGGCTTGCGGTCACCACGCAGCACCTCGGGCCCTCGTTGGAAACGCATTCCGGTAGGGTTTCTACTGGCCAACCGCGGTGGCCGACGCCACTAGGATTGTACGCACCTGCCAAGGGTGTCAATTCTACGCAAAGCAGACCCACCTGCTCGCTCAGGCTCTGCAGACAATACCCATCACCTGGCCGTTTGCTGTGTGGGGTCTGGACCTCGTCGGTCCCTTGCAGAAGGCACCCGGGGGCTACACGCACCTGCCGGTCGCCATCAACAAATTCTCCAAGTGGATCGAGGTCCGACCCCTAAACAACATCAGGTCCGAACAGGCGGTGGCGTTCTTCACCAACATCATCCATCGCTTTGGGGTCCCGAACTCCATCATCATCGACAACAGCACCCAGTTCACCGGCAGAAAGTTCCTGGACTTCTGCGAGGATCACCACATCCGGGTGGACAGGGCCACCGTAGCTCACCCCATGACGAATGGGCAAGTAGAGCGTGCCAATGACATGATTCTGCAAGGGCTCAAGTCGCGGATCTACAACGACCTCAACAAGTTCGGCAAGCGATGGATGAAGGAACTCCCCTCGGTGGTCTGGAGTCTGAGGACAACGCCAAGCCGAGCCACGGGCTTCACGCCGTTTTTTCTAGTCTATGGGGTCGAGGCCATCTTGCCCACAGACTTAGAATACGGTTCCCCGAGGACGAGGGCGTACGACGACCAAAGCAATCGAACCAACCGAGAAGACTCACTGGACCAGCTGGAAGAGGCTCGGGACATGGCCTTACTACACTCGGCGCGGTATCAGCAGTCCCTGCGACGCTACCACGCCCGAGGGGTTCGGTCCTGAGACCTCCAGGTGGGCGACTTGGTGCTTCGGCTGCGACAAGACGCCCGAGGGCGCCGCAAGCTCACGCCTCCCTGGGAAGGGCCATTCATCATCGCCAATATTTTGAAGCCTGGAACATACAAGCTGGCCAACAGTCAAGGCGAGGTCTACACAACGCTTGGAACATCCGACAGCTACGTCGCTTCTACCCTCAAGATGTTTTCAAGTCGTTCATACACCTCGTTTACATACGCCAATAAAGTCTAACCATCAAGGAAGGGTCAGCCTTGCCTCGACAAAGCCCGACCCTCCCTCGGGGGCTAGAAGGGGCGAACTCCCTCTGCGTCAAAATTTTCCTCGGAAAAAGTCTTTCTGCCAGAACATCTTTCGTGCTTTTCGACTACTTCGAAAGTGGGATCCTGAAAACAACGGAGTACACGTAAGCAGGCAAGGCCGACCGAGCCAAGGGACTCCTACGCCTCCAGGATACGAATACCTCACTCATCACCTTCTGCGATAAGTAACTCACGCTCGGATAAGCGATTCCGCTGATCGAACAAGTCTTATTGCTCGAAAACTTTTCTGCCGAAATGATTTTTCGTGCTTCTCGACTATATCGATAACAGAATCCTACGGACGAGTAAGAGCACACGTAAGCGGCAAGGCCGACCGAGCTGAGGGACTCCTACGCCTCCGGGATACGGATACCTCACTCATCACCTTCCGCGAAAAGTAACTCTCGCTCGGACAAACAATTCTGTTACCGACAAATAAGTCCAGATACTCGAAACAAGGGGAAAAGAAATGCAGCTTTACAACACGACGACGATATGTTTGGGCCTCGGCGGCCGCAAAAAACATACGCACACTACAAGATAAATTGTTCCTGCAGGGTCAGACATCAGTGGGGGAGCAGCAGCACCCTTGGCGTCGACTGCACCTTCGACGGAATCCGACCCGGCCTCGAACGGCAACACGGTCGGAGGATCTCCACCTTGAAGGAACCTGTTGGCACTATGCCTGGGCCATCGTCGCCGGGGTCTCCTCCGGGAACCCGGCCCAAGCATACGGCTCGACTGGCCGCTCCATAGCCTCAGCCAACTGTACCCCGAGGACATCAGCCCGGCTCGTGGCCTCGGCAACCCAACTTCGGCGTCGGTCCCGCCAGTGGACGGCCCGGCCAGGCTCCGGCCGACGAAGCTTCTTTTCGAGCCAACTCTGCCTCTGTCCATGCTGGCACCGCTGCCTCCGGCTTCGGCTCATCGCAGAGCGCCCGAGGGTTCCTTTAACTAAGCAAGAGCAGCCTCGGGCGGCAAGGCCGACCGAGCCGAGGGACTCCTATGCCTCCGGGATACGGATACCTCACTCGTCACCTTCGCACGAGGCAACTCACACTTGGTTAAGCGGTTCAGCTAGCCGACAGGCGAGTCCTAGTGCTCGAAATGAGGACAAAACATGGCTTCACGCCGAAAATACATACATGTTCAGGCCCCGACAGCCACAATGAACAGACACCGGCACTCAAGGTGCCATTACAAACGGAACTCCGGTTCCACCCCCGCAGGTACGAACAACCCCCCACATTGGAGGGCCTGCGGGGCGACAAAACCCCAGGTGGCTCGCCGTCGCCCGCTCCGGCAGCAGCGACAACGACCTCCGCTCCGGGCGGCCAAACAGCAGCAGCGATGACCTCAGGACAGACGCTGCTGCGATAAGGTCCTCGCCCGCATCCCCACTCGAGGGGCAAGGACAAGCTATCGAAGGCAAAGAGCCAAAGGCCCGGAGTGCGGATGGTGGCGGCAATCTCGTCGGCGACGAGGACTTCTCCAGCCGCCACCACCTCGGCACCGACGACGGCAGCCGTCTGCCCACCGGCAGATCCCCACTCGGATCCTCCTGGACGGGCGAGCACCGACCTCCGTGCAGAGGCGTCGTACCGGAGCAAAGGCAGGACAGCCCAAGAACACGAACGCCGCCCTAGCAGCGCACGACGTCTTGGGCGGTCCTCCGGTGCGCGCGGCGCAACGGCCGCTCGTACGGCGGAATGGGGCACCGGGAGCCGAGCCAGAGCCAGCTGATGACGCTCGCGGCTGACTAGCCCCGGCGTTGTCGGAGTCCGCCCCTTCCGCTAGGCCGGTGAGCGCCCTCTCCCCTGAATGTTGAGGGAGAAGGTGACCCACGAACCCGCGCGGGAGGTAGAGCTCCGGCTCAGCCCGCCCTCCGCCCCAGTAAGGATGATGAAGATCCTTGAAGCTGAGGGCGGGGCAGAGACCGCAGCCCGGCTCGCTTCTCCCCACCATCAAGCTGGTGGTCACCGTCTTGGGTGACCACCGGCGAGGGGATGCAGCCAGGCTGCCTGATGAAAATCCTTGAAGCCGAGCGATGGCTGAAAGGTACCAACTTCCGCGAAGTTGCGTTCCTCCAACGACGACAAGACGGAAGAACCGCGGACGCTCCCCATCCGGGGGCTCGGAAGGTGGAAGGGTGTGATGCATGAAGGGAGTGCGAAGACATGGTTGCCATCCAAGGGGGTCACCCTCCTTTTAAAGGCAACTCTCCCCACTTGCGTCCTCAGTCGTCGCGGGCTGAGTCTTCACCAACACGCTCCAAGGTCCTCCCCCTACGACACAGGGGCTGGGTCCCACGCGTCATGCAAGCTGGCCCAGGACAGAAGGAGCCAAACCGACGCACGCGCAGCGTACAACTGCCCAGCGGTTACAAGCACTCCTCCATTTTCGCCCAGACCAGTGGGTGAAAAGGCGGAGCACCATGCAGGCGGCATGCAACCACACCAAGGGGGCGCACCCTTTCGACTCCGACGCATCCAGCATGGAGGCCCAGGCCCACATGTCATGTAACCGGCGCGCCGATTACTACGTGCGGGAAACTGCACCGCCACTTGCGCCAGTACCGCGCCTTCTCGACTGCGGAACCGGTGCTGCGACTCGAGGCAACCCTGCGCATGGCCCAACAGTGCCAACCAAGCACATCGGTCACGAGTCAGTCAGCCGCGGAGAAGGAGCGACGGTCGATATGGCCAAAAGTGGGCCGACAGTAATGGCGGCGGCAGGCGGGCAAAAGCGGTGGTCACATCGTCTGCAGGCTCACGTCCCCTCCTGGGACAGCGAGAGAGCCCTCTCCCACGGAGTGAAGACGACGCGCCCGTGTTCCGTTCCTCGAACGGCTCGCGCACGCACAACGGCTGCCCTGCGAACCACTCGTCCCGTCGCATTAACTCTGCGGCAGGACAGGCGGCACCTTTGGCAGGCGAAGCAGGCGACGCTTCACCTCCGCCATAATGACCGCGTCAAAAAAGGTGTGTCACGTCGTTCGATTTTGTATCCTTTTCCTCTTCCTCTTTCTCTCTCTTGCTACAGGGACCGGGAAAGGGGATACTCCGAAAGGGATCCTTCTCCGCGAAGGAAGTGGGCCCTGAGCCCCCTACTGATCAGAGGTTCAAAGGCTGGCCCCTCGGAAGGGTTCGACAGCCGCCTCAGAGCACTCGGGCTCCGCGCCCACCACTGGTCAGAGGTTCGAAGGCTGGCCCCTCGGATGGGTTCAACAGCCACCTCAGGCCACTCGGGCTCCGCGCCCACTACTGATCAGGGGTTCGTAGGCTGGCCCCCGAAAGGTTCGACAGCCGCCTCAGAGCACGCAGAGCGAGGGATGACTCTGGGTACGTCCGATACATGGCCGAGGCTCGGGCTACGCTCCCGAGGTACCCTAGGACATTTCCGAGACCAGCAGGAGCGATTCTGTAAGGGAATCCCATCAGAGGGAGGCATCGAGCCCTCGGACCCTATCAAACGGGACCGGGTCCAGCAAATCACCTGCAGGTACTTTTGGAGCGCGCCTCTGGGCCACTAGCCGACCCTTATCGAACGGGGCACGGGCGTCCACTCGGATCACCCGCTAGCAACTCACTGGAGACACCATGTTCGGCGCCCTCCGAGGGCAACATGGCGCTTTCCCCCTCCTCCTTGCGGAAAGGCGACGCAGGGGCATATAAAAAAAGCCGAGTCTGTCCTTGACCGTCCTCTCGCTCTGTGTGGAGGCTCGGGGGTGCTCTCGCAAACCCGGCTCCGGCCAAACCGTTGACAGCGTCAACATACCAGCCCGAGAACTTGGAACCTGACTATGCACCCGGGCTACGGCCAGTTCGCATGAGGGAACAACCAGACCGGCCGAAGCATCATGAAACGCGCTAAGACCTCGAAGGAGTCAAACCACTCCTCCGAGGCCTCGGGGGCTACATCCGACGGGTGCGCTCGCGCGCACCCACCGGAACGAAACACAACCGAGAAAGGCCGGTCCCCTTGCAAAAAAGTGCGACAAAAGCCTCCAAGCGAGTATCAACACCCCCTTCGAGGCTCGGGGGCTACTATCGGGGACCATAATTAGGGGTACCCCCAAGACTCCTAATCTCAGCTGGTAACCCCCATCAGCACAAAGCTGCAAAGGCCTTATGGGCGCGATTAAGGTCAAGGCTCAGTCCACTCAAGGGACACGATCTCGCCTCGCCCGAGCCCAGCCTCGGGCAAAGGCAGCCGACCCCGGAGGATTCACGTCTTGCCCGAGGGCCCCCTCAAGCGACGGACACACCTTCGGCTCGCCCGAGGCCCAGTCTTCGCGGAGAAGCAACCTTGGCCAGATCGCCACGCCAACCGACCGTATCGCAAGAGCATTTAATGCAAGGATCGACTGACACCTTATCCTGGCGCGCGCTCCTCAGTCGACAGAGCCGAAGTGACCGCAGTCACTTCGCCGCTCCACTGACCGACCTGATAGGAAAACAGCGTTATCTTCCCCGCTCCGACTGCTGTGCCACTCAACAGAGTGAGGCTGACAGCAGCTAAGTCCAGCCTCGGGCGCCATGGGAAGCTCCGCCTTATCCGACCCAGGGCTCGGACTCAGCCTCGACTCCGGAAGACGGACTCCGCCTCGCCCGACCCCAGGGCTCGGACTCAGCCTCGGTATCAGAAGACGGTCTCCGCCTCGCCCGACCCAGGGCTCGGACTCAGCCTCGACCCCGGAAGATGGACTCTGCCTCGCCCGACCCTAGGGCTCGGACTCAGCCTCGACCTCAGAAGACGGACTCCGCCTCGCCCGACCCCAGGGCTCGGACTCAGCCTCGACATTGGAAGGCAAACTCCGCCTCGCCCGACCCCAGGGCCCAGAATCGACCTCGACCTCGGAGGAGCCTCCGCCTCGCCCGACCTCGGGCTCGGACCCGCCGCATCACAGGGAAGGCCATCATTACCCTACCCCTAGCTAGCTCAGGCTACGGGGAACAAGACCGGCGTCCCATCTGGCTCGCCCCGGTAAACAAGTAATGATGGCACCCCGCGTGCTCCATGACGACAGCGGCTCTCAGCCCCTTACGGAAGCAAGAAGACGTCAGTAAGGATCTGACAGCCCCGACAGCTGTACTTCCACGAGGCTCAAGCACTCCTCCGACGGCCACGACATCACATGAACAGGGCGCCAAAACCTCTCCGGCTGCCACGACGGCATGTACTTAGGGCTCTAGCTCCTCTCTGCTAGACACGTTAGCACACTGCTACACCCCCCATTGTACACCTGGCCCCTCTCCTTACGCCTATAAAAGTAAGGTCCAGGGCTCTCGTACGAGAAGGTTGGCCGCGTGGGAGAACGGGCCGACACACAAGGCTCTCTCTCTCTCTCCCACGCGGACGCTTGTAACCCCCTACTGCAAGCGCACCCGACCTGGGCGCAGGACAACACGAAGGCCGTGGGTTTCCCCTTTGCTGTTTCTCCCCCCTTTGTGCTCCGTCTTGCGCCGACCCATCTGGGCTGGGACACGCGACGACAATTTACTCGTCGGTCCAGGGACCCCCCGGGGTCGAAACGTCGACAAATATCACCAAGAATGGAGTTGACGGGATGATCTCTTTGAATCGCTTGGTGGACTCTTGGGTGTGGCGGTCTTTGACCCTGAATTTCTTGCTCATCTTCCTTGTCTTTGTCATGGTCAACTCCCCCTTGATCATTGTCCTCCTCTTGAGGTGGCTCATCCTCTTGATCTTCATTTTCATCATCTTGAGCTTGATCCTCATCTTGAGTTGGTGGAGATGCTTGATTGGAAGATGGCGATTGATCTTGTGCTTGTGTGGACTCTTCGGATTCCTTAGGACACACATCCCCAATGGGCATGTTCCTTAGTGCGACGCATGGAGCCTCTTCATCATCTAGCTCATCAAGATGAACTTGCTCCACTTGGGAGCAATTAGTCTCATCAAACACAATGTCACAAGAAACCTCAACTAATCCAGTGGATTTGTTGAAGACTCTATATGCCCTTGTGTTTGAGTAATAACCAAGTAAAAAGCCTTCTACAGCCTTAGGAGCAAATTTAGATTTTCTACCTCTCTTAATAAGAATAAAACATTTGCTACCAAAGACTCTAAAATATGAAACATTGGGCTTTTTACCGGTAAGGAGTTCGTAAGATGTCTTCTTGAGGATCCGGTGAAGGTAGAGCCGGTTCATGGAGTAGCAAGCAGTGTTGATTGCTTCTGCCCAAAACCGGTCCGGAGTCTTGTACTCATCAAGCATGGTCCTCGCCATGTCCAGTAGAGTTCTATTCTTCCTCTCTACTACACCATTTTGTTGTGGTGTGTATGGAGAAGAGAACTCATGTTTGATGCCCTCATCCTCAAGGAAGCCTTCAATTAGTGAGTTCTTGAACTCCGTCCCATTGTCGCTTCTTATCTTCTTGATTCTCAATCCGAACTCATTTTGAGCCTGTCTCAAGAATCCCTTTAAGGTCTCTTGGGCTTGTGATTTTTCCTGGAAAAAGAATACCCAAGTGAAGCGAGAATAATCATCCACGATTACAAGATAGTACTTACTCCCGCCGATGCTTATGTAAGCTATCGGGCCGAATAGATCCATGTGGAGTAACTCCAGTGGCCTGTCCGTTGTCATTATGTTCTTGTGTGGATGTTGGGTACCAACTTGCTTTCCTGCTTGACATGCGCTACAAATCCTGTCTTTCTTAAAATGAACATTTGTTAGTCCCAAAATGTGTTCTCCCTTTAGAAGCTTGTGAAGATTCTTCATCCCAACATGAGCTAGTCGGCGATGCCAGAGCCAAACCATATTAGTCTTAGCAATTAAGCAAGTATCGAGTTCATCTTTGTTAAAATCAACTAAGTATAGTTGACCCTCTAATACTTCCTTAAATGCTATTGAATCATCACTTCTTCTAAAGACAGTAACACCTACATCTGTAATAGACAGTTGTAGCCCATTTTGCATAATTGAGAAACTGAAAGCAAGTTATAATCTAAAGGATCTACAAGAAAAACATTGGAAATGGAATGGTTAGGTGATATACAATTTTACCAAGTTCTTTGACCAAACCTTGATTTCCATACCCAAATGTGATAGCTCTTTGGGGATCTTCGTTTTTCTCGTAGGAGGAGAACATTCTTTTCTCCCCTGTCATATGGTTTGTGCATACGCTATCAATTATCTAGCTTGAGCCCCCGGATGCATAAACCTGCAAAACAATTTAGGCCTTGTTCTTAGGTACCCAAACGGTCTTGGTTCCTTTCACATTAGAAACAAGCACCTTGGGTACCCAAACACAAGTCTTGGAGCCCTTGTGTTTGCCCCAACATATTTGGCAACTACTTTGCCTGATTTGTTAGTTAAAACATATGATGCATCAAAAGTCTTAAATGAGGCATCCTTCTCATGAATAGCACCTATCAATTCATTTAATTTTTCCTTTTGTTGCATGTTAAGGTCGGCAAAAAAATGTAAGCAAATTATCTTCATCATCACTAGAACTACCCTCATCACTAGATGTAGTATACTTGAGGGTGGTTCTAGTTTGTACCTTCTTCTTTTTGCCGTCTTTTGCCATGAGGCATTTGTGGCCAACGTTGGGGAAGAGGAGACCCTTGTTGACGGCGAAGTTGGCGACATCCTCGTCGGAGGAAGAGTCGGTGGAGCTCTCATCGGAGTCACATTTCCGACATACGTAAGCATCGCCGCCCTTCTTCTTGTAGTACCTCTTCTTCTCCTTCTTCTTTCCCCTCTTGTCGTCGCCCCTGTCACTATCACTAGACATAGGACATTTTGCA
Source organism: Zea mays (assembly GCF_902167145.1). Classification (NCBI taxonomy): domain Eukaryota; kingdom Viridiplantae; phylum Streptophyta; class Magnoliopsida; order Poales; family Poaceae; genus Zea; species Zea mays. The sequence continues at coordinate 21,902,438 of NC_050100.1, read as the reverse complement.
ATAAAATGACCGGGCTTACCACACTTGTAGCACACCCTCTTAGAGCGGGGTTTGTAATCTTTCCCCCTCCTTTGCTTGAGGATTTGGCAGAAGCTCTTGATGATGAGCGTCATTTCCTCGTTGTCGAGCTTGGAGGCGTCGATGGGGAGCCTACTTGATGTAGACTCATCTTTCTTCTCTTCCATCGCTTTGAATGTGATGGGTTGCACCTCAGGTGTGGAGGTGCCGCCTTGCTCCAAGTCGACGATTTGTTTGGAGCCTTTGATCATCAACTCAAAGCTCACAAACTTCCCAATTACCTCCTTGGGAGACATTAGCTTATATCTAGGATCACCACGTATTAATTGAACTTGAGTAGGATTATGAAATACGAGGGATCTTAGAATAACCTTGACCATTTCATGGTCATCCCATTTGGTGCTCCCGAGGTTGCGCACTTGGTTGACCAAGGTCTTGAGCCGGTTGTACATCTCTTGTGGCTCCTCTCCTTAGTTGAGGACGAATCGACCGAGCTCCCCCTCGACCGTCTCCCGCTTGGTGATCTTGGTCACCTCATCCCCTTCGTGCGCGGTCTTTAGGACGTCCCAAATCTCATTGGCACTCTTTAACCCTTGCACCATATTATACACCTCTCGACATAGAGAGGCGAGGAGTATAGTAGTGGCTTGAGAGTTAAAGTGCCGGATTTGGGCGACCTCGTCCGAGTTGTAGCCTTCGTCCCCCACGGATGGTACCTGCGCTCCAAACTCAACAATATCCCATATACTTGCGTGGAGTGAGGCTAGGTGATGCCTCATTTTATAACTCCACATACAATAGTCCTCACCATAAAAAACAGTGGTTTCCCTAATGGGACGGAAAGTAAAGGAGCACGCTTTGAAATGCGGGGATAGCATAAGGGAATCTTACTAAACTTCTTGCGCTCATGGCGCTTAGCAGTGACGGACGCGACGTTGGAGCCAGATGTGGAGGGCGACGAAGAATTGGTCTCATAATAGACCACTTTCTTCATCTTCTTCTTCTTGTCGCGACTCCGGTGCGACTTGACGTGGGGAGGTGATTCATCCCTTCCTTTAGCGCCAGACTCCCTTGATGGAGCCTTCTTGTGGCTTGTGGCTTTGTCGCCAGTTTCCATCTCCCTCTTGGCGGATCCTCCCGACATCACTTCGAGTGGTTAGACTCTAAATGAAGTATCGTGTTCTGATACCAATTGAAAGTCCCCTAGAGGGGGGGTGGATAGACGAAATATGAAAATTATAACTTTAAGCACACACTACAAGCCGGGGTTAGCGTTAGAACGAATATTAAGTCTGGGAGAGAGGGGAAAACAAATCAACTAAGAAATAATGCGGATGAACATGGTGATTTGTTTTACCGAGGTTCGGTTCTAAAGAACCTAGTCTCCGTTGAGGTGGTCACAAAGACTGGGTCTCTTTCAACCCTTTTTCTCTCTCAAACGGTCACCTAGATCGAGTGAGGCTTCTTCCTTAATCTCATGAGTCACTTAGACCCCGCAAGGACTACCACACAATTGGTGTCTCTTGCCTTGCTTACAAAGCTTGAGAGTAAGAAGTGAGAAAGAAAAGAAAGCCAACCAAGCAAACAAGAGCAACAAAGAAACACAAATGATCCTCTCACAAGTCTTAATGCGCTAGAGTTGAATTGGGGACTTTGAGCGCATCGATCACTTGAATTGTGTCTTTGGAGTGGAGTCTATTGCTCTTGTATTGAATGCAATGTGTTGAATGCTTGGATGGTTGGAGTGGAGGTGGTTGGGGGGGTATTTATAGCCATCAACCACCAAAACAACTGTTGAGGATGGCTACTGTCGATGGGCGCACCGGACAGTCCAGTGCGCCAGCCACGTCACCCAACCGTTAGGGTTTGACCGTTGGAGCTTTGTCTTCTAGTGGCACCGGACAGTCCGGTGCCGCACCGGATAGGTACTGTTCATGGTCCGGTGCGCCTCTGGCGACTGCTCTGACTTCTACGCGAGTTGTCCGCGCACTGTAGCGTTTTGCAGGTGTCTGTTGTAGTCGACCGTTGCGCTGGTAGCCGTTGCTCCGCTGGTGCACCAGACAGTTCGGTGAATTATAGCGGAGTGGCGCTGGAGAAACCCGAAGGTGGCGAGTTCGGAGTTGTACGGTCCTGGTGCACCGGACACTGTTCGGTGGCACACCGGACAATCCGTTGCGCCAAACCAGGGCACTCTTGGGTTTCTTTGCTCCTTTCTTTTTGAACCCTTTCTTTAATCTTTTTATTGGTTTGTGTTGAACCTTTATGTACCTGTGGAATATAATCTAGAGCAAACTAGTTAGTCCAATTATTTGTGTTGGGCATTCAACCACCAAAATTATTTGTAGGAATATTTCCCTTTCAGTTATGGGCCAAAATCACTTCATTGGGCCTTCTCTTTGTCCACTAACCAGCCCAAGCCATATTTGGCGCTCTGTTTCTCGCCTTCTCCAATATCTCGTGTGCTCTCCTCTCTGTCAAGCCATCCAAAGCCGGCACCGGTTTTTTGTGTGCTCGTCCAGCGCCCACGCTCCCAGCACTGCCGGACGCCGACGCACTGTCCGTAGGCGAGTCTACAGGTGAGCGGCGCACCACAGTCCGCGGGCGAGTCTTTCGGAGTTCCGGCGCAGGCGCGCAACACAGTTTGCACGCAAGCGGCGCACCCGCCCTATCGGTCGCCGCTCGGCTGCCCCTAACCTGAGGAGCAGTCCAGGGTCCAGCAGTCGCTTAGGTACCCTTCCTGTTCCAGAATCCAAGCTCCCTTCCAGAATCCAAGCTCAAGTAGGATGAAGGTAAACACTTAAGCAGATAAGGTGTACTAGATTTGCAATTGCAGCAATAATTGATCTGTTGATAATTATCGCTACTCTTTGTTTAGATAAATGAGGAGATTTTTTAGTCGCTTTAAGAGGTTCCGCAACAGGTGGTGCTAGTCCAAGTGAAGTTTCAAGTGAGTTGCTAGTTGGTTTTGCTTGTCTTGATCCAAAGAAGTCATTTTCTATGTTCGATTTGGAGAAGCTTGTTAAGCTTGGTGAGTTATATGATCAAAATTTCACGGTAGTTGATCGTGTAATGTTAACAGAGCAACTCAAGACATATATTGTTCATGTGAGAAGGCGTGCTGCTTTTAGTACTTGTGAAGATATAGCATCTCTTTCTATGAAGATGGTTTAGACCGGAAAGCATGTTGTATTTCCTTTAGTCTACAAGCTAATTGAGTTGGCCCTATTATTACATGTGTCAACGACAAGTGTTAAGATAACATTTTCAGCTGTGAATATAATTAAAAGAGAATTGCGTAACAAGATTGAAGATGACTGGTTTAATGATTTAATGGTTTGCTACACTGAAAAAGAGATCTTCAAATCCATTGACGATGAGCTTATTATTCGACGATTTCAACATATCAAAATTAGAAGGATGCAATTGCCTCGGTCAACATGAACTTAGCGCGATATGTTTGCTTTTTTATTTATATGTTTTTTCTTTGAACTTGTATCATGTATTGATATAAAACTTTGTGTTTACGATGTTAGTTGATTTTGTCGTATGTTTTTTTGCCCCCTGAATTTTTGTCCTGCGTCCGCCACTGCCATGTCACTATTTGTCTAGGAAACAATATAGATAGAGTTTCATCACCACGAAACTCTCTCATCTTCCATGAAACTTTCTCATATATCTCTTCATTAAATTACATGACATGTCACATGTTTTCTTATGTAGTGGTGTCATTTAATAAGAATGAAACTGACATGAAACTCCCACTTAGAATGGCCAGAGTAAACAAGATTAAAGGTCCTAATAGTTTAGACGGGGCAAGGGCACAATAAGCCAGGAGATCTACACGAAAGACCAGAAGAAGGTATCTGTTCTCCATATACCACGCTTGACTTACTCCATATCTAACAATAGATTATTGGGCCCACTTGTCGGGGCTCAGCCACCATTTACGTGCCTCTCTTGGACTATAAAAAGGAGGACACACAATAATGCAGATGGACACAAATACACATAGAGACTCCTAGACAATATAACTCACAGTATATATAGGGTATTACGCTTCCACGTCCTAAACCACTCTAACACTTCTCGTGTTCTTTCATCTAACCAGGCAAATGGTTAGTTGTTCCATATATATAGAACTGCCAACCTGCCATGCTCCCTGCAATGCAAAGCTTCCTTCGCTCCGGGCCTCCGGCAGCTGCTAGCTAGCTGCTTCGAATGGAACGAATGCACTGTACTCCGTCGGCGGGCTGGCGAAGCATGCTGCCGCTCGTCCTGGCCACCCTCACCAGCGTACTGCTGGCCGGCCCAGCAGCCGACCACGGAGCCCTCGGCAGCCCGCCGCCGGACCCCGTGCAGTGCTCGTCCGGCGGCGGCACGGCCGACTGCACCGTGTCGAGCGCCTACGGCGTGTTCCCGGACCGCTCCACGTGCCGCGCGTCCGCCGCTGTGTACCCGGCGTCGGAGGACGAGCTGGTGCGCGCCGTGGCCGGCGCCGCCGCGGCCGGGACCAAGATGAAGGTGGCCACCCGCTACTCCCACAGCATCCCGCCGCTGGCGTGCCCCGGGAGCGGCCGCGGCGAGGGCCTCGTCATCAGTACCAGGCGGCTCGACCGCGTCGTGTCCGTGGACCCGGCGGCGGGGCGCGTCACGGTGGAGAGCGGCGTCACGCTGCGAGACCTCGTCGAGGAGGCCGCCAAGGCCGGGCTCGCGCTGCCCTACGAGCCCTACTGGTGGGGGCTCACCGTCGGCGGCATGCTCGGCACGGGCGCGCACGGCAGCTCGCTCTGGGGCAACGGCAGCGCCGTGCACGAGTACGTCGTCGGGATGCGCATCGTCACGCCGGCGGCCGCCGCCGAGGGCTACGCCAAGGTGCGCGTGCTCACCGCCGCTGACCCGGACCTGGACGCCGCCAAGGTCTCTCTCGGCGTCCTCGGCGTCATCTCTCAGGTAAGGTGGTATATGTGGCCGGCGTCAAGTGAGCATTCTCCCCTCGTCTGACAGGAGTGAACATGACATGATACAATGAGTTCGTCAGTTCGTATTTCGTAATAGTGTAACCGCAACAAACTCTTATGTTCAAGTGAAATTGGCATTCCCGCGTGTTCTTGTTCGTTAAAAACAGACTAGATATATGGCATGGAATTGATTAAGGACTCGGTAAATTTTCTTTCCTAAGCAAATCTGCAGTTTCTTAAAAGCAAAGAATCATAACGTTTGGGCACACATTTGCCTACTTGCACAACTCGATTAAAAGCGGTGCGTACTACAACATTTATTGGCAGACCGCAACGTTTTCTTGGAGTAGAAAACATGATACATAGTTCGGCAATAATAAAGCAAAACAATATCCGCTCTTTCGGCAATAAAGCTTACTATGTACAGTCCCTTATACTCTGAAATCATCGAGTTATTAGATGGATAATAGTCCGTTGTGGAGGGATACATCCGTGCAATCATATATTTTAATCGATCATGCAGTGATAATATTTTACAAACAACCTTTTATTTACGTCTCAATATAAGGAGATGGTTGAATACACTAAAACTAATAGTTAGTGACTAAAGTTAGTTGAGACATCCAAATACCCTAACTAATAATTTGATTGTTAGCTATTTTTGATAAAAAGCTAATAGTTCTGTAGCTATTTATTAGCTAGCTAATTTTACTAATAATTTTTAGCCAACTAACTATTAGTTCTAGCGTATTAAAACACTTACTAAATATCTATACTTATATTATTCGACGACACCATATGGTGGATTATCAAAGATGAAAATTTTTTATTGCACGATTTCATGTTCTTGAGAGACGTTTTAGTCGCCTGACTTTATTTGAGTCCATATTCCAAGATCATGTTTTTAATTTATCAAATAATAAACACTTGATCGTCCAATAATTATGCATTCATATACTCCCGATGCAAGGTGACGCTGGCGCTACAACCTCTGTTCAAGCGCTCGGTGACGTTCAGCGAGCGGGACGACGACGACCTGGCGGAGCAGGTGGGCACGTTCGGGTACCGGCACGAGTTCGCCGACATCGCGTGGTTCCCAGGGCATGGGCGGGCGGTGTACCGCATCGACGACCGCCTGCCGCTGAGCGCGCCCGACGACGGCGCCATGGACTTCATCGGCTTCCGCGCCACCCCCACGCTCGCGATCCAGGCAACCCGCCTCGCCGAGGACCTCTTCGAGCGCGCCGACAACGGCAGCGGCAAGTGCCTGACGTCGCGGGTGACGCACGCGACGCTGTCGGCGGCCGGGTACGGGCTGCAGTGGCGGAGCGGCGGGCTGTTCGCGGGGTACCCCGTGGTGGGGCCGCAGCACCGGATGCAGGCGTCGGGCGGGTGCGTGGCGGGGCCCGAGGATGCGCTGCTGACGGCGTGCCCCGGGACCCGCGCGTGCGGGGCGGCACCCTCTTCCACCAGACCACCTTCAGCCTCCCCGTGCGCCGCGCCGTGCTGTTCGTCGCCGAGGTGCGCCGGCTTCGGGACCTGGAGCCCAGGGCGCTGTGCGGCGTGGAGCTCTACGACGGCATCCTCATACGCTACGTGAAGGCGTCCACGGCGCATCTGGGCAAGCCCGCGCCGCGCGGGGAACCGTCCGGGGACATGGTGGACTTCGACATCACCTACTACCGCAGCCGTGACTCCGGGCGGCCGCGCCTGTTCGAGGACGTGCTGGAGGAGGTCGAGCAGATGGGCATCTTCAAGTACGGCGGCCTGCCGCACTGGGGCAAGAACCGCAACCTCGCCTTCGTCGGTGCCGCGCGCAAGTACTCCGGCCTGCCGCGCTTCCTGCGCGTCAAGGACGCCTACGACCCCGATGGCCTCTTCTCCAGCGACTGGAGCAACATGATGCTCGGCATCGGCGGGAGGTCGCCCACGACGGACGCGCCCGGGTGCGCGCTCGAGGGGATGTGCGTGTGCTCGCGGGACGAGCACTGCGCGCCGGAGCAGGGCTATGTCTGCCGCCCCGGCAAGGTGTACAAGGAGGCCAGAGTCTGCACCAGGGTGTCGTACAATTGATTGGTTGATTGGGCACGTTCGGATTTATCTATAGAAACACCGATATTTATTAGATTAGAGATCTTCATCGTACGAGTCTCTGCAGCTCTGTCTCTCCTTTCTTTCTCTGGATGGAAAATAGTTTGCTTTGCCAGCAGTTATTCTAAAATTACGCAGGCCGAAATGGTGGACACAGGCCGAAATTACACACTTCCGGCCCACGAATGGTGGGCAGCTCGACGACTCATCTCTTCTTTCCACACTACCAGGCAACGCAAAGCCCGGAGCCCGGCGGCTTCCCCCAACGCTATCCGGCACCGCCGCTGGCTGCTCCAGCAAAAGCCCGAGCTCAGTTCATCAATGTCGGCACTGCCGGCCCCACCGCCGGCGCCACCGGCACGCTCCTGCGGCGGTATCCTCGACTCCCAGAACCGTCTTGCTCCTCTTTGTGCTCTAGAAAGCGCCGGGTCTATCCTTCGCCACCTCTGCGGCCTCCTCCTCCTCCGCCGCCTGCCAGGCGACCTCCGCTCCTTTGGATGCTACGCGTCGCCACAGGCATCCTCGATGGTCGCCAACCTTGTGGAGGGCGTGTCGTACCCCTTCTTCTACTCGCTCGCCGACATGGGTACCCTCCCCGACCACCCCACAAGAACATCGCTCGCCTCCTCAAGGCCAAGCGCTTCCGCAAGCCCGACATCTCCGAGACCATCCAGGAGCTGCTCGGCGGCAAGGTGGGGAGGGGGCAACTATCCGGTGGGTTGGTGGTGGACGTGGGAGCCAATGTTGGCATGGCATCATTTGTGGCCGCCGTGATGGGGTTTCGGGTGCTGGCATTCGATGATTCGAGCCCGTGTTCGAGAATCTGCAGCGGATATTCGACGGGGTGTACCTCAACCGGGTGCAGCACCGCATTGTGGTGTATCACGCTGCGTGGCTGCAGCTTCTGATCGAGTTGGGACTATTACGATGCACAGGGTACTGGTTCTGAGCATAGTTTGATTTTCTTTAACAGATTAGCTCATCGTGGCGACCTTGTGCGATCACTGTTATGCATAATTGTTAGCTGCAGACCTGCAGTCATTTAGAATTAGAAAATGCTACTTTCTTTTACCTTTTTAGCGATGAATGAACATCTTTTCCTTACTGGTCTCTAAGCATGACATTTTGATCATGTTATCAGTCGAACAAGCTTGCAGGATGTCATTGTAACTATTGGAACAAGCTTACATGGAAAAACAGTATTACCTGTCCAATCTCATACTGATAAACTTTAATATTGTTAAAGCAACACTACAAACTTTTCATAATAGGATTACTATTTATCTCAGAATATTGTAGCCTGTATATATATATTTTTGAACGTTCATGTACAACCATGATTGATTGGTTGCCAGTTTGCCACTATCATATATCTGAAATTAGGCAAGACATAAGTGCATAAACAAATTGTGCATTCATGTAAGGCATTACAGTTTGGCAATTATTCTGATTTTCTTAGTTTCACAAGAGATATTTGCATAATCTAGAAATCTCAAATTGCTTTCTCCGTGTCTGGGTAATGTTTTTGTTTTGCCTTTTTCCACTACTTATTGTGTATTCTGGTAACCTAGGTGATTGGTCGACTGGACAACAGTGCTATATCTGCAGACGGTGCAAAGTTAGCATTAAGTCTAATGCAGAAATTGCTGTTGAAGTTTCCACAATTCCTTTGGATGAACTTGTTCCAGATACTGAGAGAGTTCTTCTGATCAAAGTTGATGTTCAAGGCTGGGAATACCACGTACTAGGAGGCGCATCAAATTTGCTTTCAAGGAGGAAAGGTGAAGCTCCCTATCCCTACCTTATATATGAAGAAGATGAACACCTACTGCAGGCTGGCAACAGCAGTGCACAGGACATAAGGACATTTCTCACTAGTGTTGGTTACAACCACTGTAAAAGGCATGGAAATGGTGCTCACGGTAAAAGGAATAGACAAATTTGTTTCTGACTGATGCTCTTATGCTCCTAAGCTAGGTTTGTATATGAACTGTGAAGAATCAGCTGAGTTCTGGCAGTTTTGGCCCTTTGTTACTTAGCAATGCCAGATGTTTATACATGTCATGTGCCCAATAGTTGTATTGCACTGAGTTCTATGGTACCCCTTGGCTTTAACTTTTAGGTTAATTTGTTGGTTGCTGGACCTTTTGTCATTACTGTCTCTGGTAGGGAAAAGATGATGTTCTTACTGGAGTTGAGTTAACTAACCATTTGCTGTCAGAAGCGATGTTTTTACCTGACCAGAGGGAGTCTATGCTATAGATACTTGGTATAACATCAACTTTAGCTATTGATTATGTAGCTTCTCTTAAAAATATGTGTGCATGCGCTTGGCATCTTGAATCTTAATGACATTTCCAGATAATAGTCATTTGTTTTCTGACCTTGGAATGTATGCTTAGTACTGAATATCATTACATATATGCTTCAGTTTTTCCTGTGTTTTGAGAAGCATCTAGGATTTTTTTGTTGAACAGCCAAAATAGTTTAACTCAGTTTTTGGGTTACCTTGCATATTTCCTTTCAGTTGCATAGTTTACCCACATACATTTTTAACATGATTACTATGAATGAGATTTGACATGACTTTTAACTGAAATGCTAAGATCTTACAAACAAGAAATATTTGGTTAAAAAATAACAAGCTGATTCTACCATTTTCAGAAGTACTGTGATAGTTTAACTAGTAGTACTTTGGAGTTAAATTAATATTGTTTCCATATATAATTATTTGGAACAAATTTCCTTTCCGAAGATTAATGTTACATCAACATCTATCTATATTGAATCATATGTTTCAGATTGAAAATACACTATCTTCATATTTGCAATCTCTGCAAAATTTCACCATCTATTTCAATCCAAGGGATGTGTGCAATCTTTGGCCAGTCAACTCCATATTCTTTTACGAGCCTCTCCTTGAGCAGTGGGTGACAGAGTGCAACTTCAATCTTCCTAACTGACAGAGGCAGTGGTTCCTCTGCCAGTGATTCCAACGCAGGGCAGTTCCATAAGACCAACTTATGCAGGGATTGCATGCTGGACAGAGTGGAAGGAAGTGATTGCAGTGTGTTGGAACCAGATATACATAAGCTCTGGAGTGATTTTAGCTGTAGGAGGGCATCATTGTCGTCTGCACTGAAGGAGGTGATCTCTGAGCAATCTTGGATGTCTAGGCTCTCAATGAGTTCAAGCCTTTCTTTTAAAAGTGAACACCTTAGTATTGCCATTTGATCAGTGATAATGCTTCTAAGTGACCTAAACCTTTCAATTATTTCATTGTTTGTTTGTGCAGATAATCTGGCAAGTAACAGGGGGCAATTGAATATGCAAAGAGATGAGACACTGGACCTGCCAGTGGTCACATGTGCCAACTTTACATCATGGTGGTATGGCACCCAATACCCTTTCCTTGCAATTGTTAATTTGTTATCTCTGTAAGGTTAGGAGGCACTGGAGGCAGCGCTTTTAGCTTATTGCAGTCCTTGATCACGACATTCTGTAGATTCCTCATTGTCTGGTCACTCCATAACCACTCATTGAGTTCTGGCATGTCATCAAGCACCAGCTCTTCTAGTGATTGGAATGGCTTCATTTGGCTGCCACTGCCATATGCCTCTGGGCCTATCTGTCTCAACATTTTCAAATGCTGCAACCAGATTGTTCGGATGGAGGGAAGCTGACCAAGTGGTGGAAGCTGCTCCCATGCATTTCAGCCACTTAGGAAAATAAGCTCAAGATTGCTTAACCATTCATTTTTAAGCCAATTAGGGGATTTGACTCCCATCCAACCCACGATGTCTAGTCTCTTCAGATTTTCGTGCGGTTGGAGAGCTTCTAGCACATCCTCTTCCTTATTTCCATTTACCTCATCTCGATCAGATGCCCACATTAGCTGCAGCACAGAGAGCTGGCGTTTCTTGCAAAGCATTGCTTCCTTTGCCTCAATTGGAGCTTCGACATTCTCAAGGTTTCTGATCTGTAGGGATCCTTGGAGTTCTAGTAGGTACCCAAGCTGAACTATACTTTGTGTTTTCTCTCTGGTAACCTTGAAAGTTGGCAACCTCTGAAGGCATTTCAGCCTGCCAATGTCTGTTATAGCTGAAATAATCTGATTAGCTGCTGTGAGATTCCGTAGATTGACCAAGTTGTTCATTCTGGAAGGCAATTTTCCAAGCCTACAACCTGATAAATTCAAAACCTGTAGGTGGTAGAGTTTGCACAAGAATTCTGGTACTGTTGCAATGGTAGTAGATGAGATATTTAGGTAGCGAAGATGCACACAATTTGATATGCTATCAGGAAATCGTCCCATCATGCACAGGATAAATCCAACACACGGAGGCTTCTTATGTTATTGAGAGCCACTGGAGGGATGGAGACATTAATTGGAGCCACTGTTCTGCTAGTAAGGAAAATGAGAGTGCGTAGATTCTTGTATGGGATTGTGTCATCAAGTGCTGAAAGTCTATCTAGATGTACTGATAGATGACGCACTGACGATGGGATTCTTGTCCTTTCATCACCTCCTATTCTGAAGCATTCTTCAGCTGCCACTGATTTTGCGAGCTCATAAATTACAGGTGGCATCACATAATAGCTGACAAATTCTTTCTTCTGTATCGTGAAGAATGACTTATTACATAGATCATTTATGTATTCTTTCCCAATGTCCTCCAATCTCCTGCAACCATCTGGGTGCACAAAACCTTGTGCTAACCACAGCAGAATCAGCTGCTCAGCTTCAAATTCCCAGTTTCTGGGGAAGATGCTGCAATATGCAAAGCATTGTTTCAGCTGTGGTGGTAGATTGTCATAGCTCGTTCGTAGAATTGGCATGATTTCCTCCCATACTGCATTTCTCTGCAAGACTTGTTTCCACTCATCTACACTGTTGTTACGTTTCAGGTGTCCAGCTACCACCTTTGCGGCAAGAGGAAGGCCACTGAGTGTCTCAGCAATTTTCCTTCCAATGTTCTCCAGTTTTGAGTCGATGGTATGTTTTGTCTCATCAAACACATAAGTCTTTATCAGGGACCAACAATCATTAACTTGCAAGGTCTCCAGATTAATTATAGAGGATGATTGTAGCATCTCTGCTACTATACTTGACCGAGTTGTCAAAAGTATCTTGCTCCCCTTTGCTCCGTCCTTCAGAGGGGCTAGCAGCTTCTGCCAGTTCTCTTGTTCTATTGCTATTGTTTTGTTGTCACTGTTCCAAACGTCATCTAAGGCAAGGAGGAAACGTTTTGAAGCAAGCCTTGCCTTCAAGGCGACTTGAAGTCTATTGAAATTTGCTATGCCACCATGCCTAAACCGACTGCTGGAAGCTGACTCCAGCATTTCTTTTGTGATTCTCAACTCGTCCAAGAGAGAAGTAACACAAATCCACATCCTCACATCAAAGCTCTCTGTTATTCTAGCGTTGCTGTACACATGCTGTGCTAGAGCAGTCTTACCTATGCCACCTACACCAACAAACAATAGAGACAACAGAAACTGGGTTCTCGACCTGAGAACTTATCAGAGCAGTTACCAGCTGTTGGGCTTCGAAGTCCCGCCCGGTGATTCTCCCGTAGGGTATTGAGCTTGTCATGGCGTTGCGATTGCTGCTTCCGATGTTCCTGGGTAGACTGAGTACTTCACTTACTCCACTTGTAACCTGCTCAATACGCTCCAACAGATTTACCATCTTATTCTTTACCCTTGCTGATCTATCCCAACATGGTTCAAGGCTAGAAGCAGCGACACCTTGGCTGTGAAACCGGGAGAGCATGAAGGCACTGATTGGGCTACTGCTCTCGTTTGCACTTGATTCTTCTACCTCATGGTGGAGACGGTTGTACTCAAGCTTGTCTAGGAGGTCCTCTGCATCATACATAACATCTCGGAGCTCTCGCATCCATGGAAGGGAGCTGTAGGAGAGTGCGGGTACCAGCTCGGCACCATGGAGAACTGACTGCGTGCGAAGCAAAGCAACACGAAGCCTGTCCAGCTCATGCTCGATGCCACAGTCGGCCGCCCATTGCCGGAGCTGGTAGGACAAGTATTTGTCGAAGATAACCTGGATGAACCAGCCACCTATAGCCAAGTAACTGGAGATATCCATATTGCCAATTACTGAGATTGATATCCTTTCTTAAGACCTATAGTCTCTCATATACTGGTGGACACCAGGTCAAAGTCTTCCAAGTCTTTGAAGGATCTTCTGCACCATATGTTAATGGGGCTACCTTTAGTTTTGAAAGGGACACATTTGTCAGCTTTATTCATATGCTGGTTCCTTTATGAACCTTAATGCACCCTTTTCAACTGACCCACATTACCTGTGGTTAGAGACTTAAATTTCTAATCCTAGACTTTGTTTGGATCTCAGGTAAGGAGCCTCTGATACACAGAAAGCATGGAGCATCTGACATCCTTTGGCTGGATTCGTGGAGTACAGTTTGTAGGAGTTTTGGTATGAAGAATAAGTCTAGATGTTTTGGGTCGAGTTTCTTCGCATCAGTTTACAGGAGATTCCAATCCTCTCTGGGTTAGCTAGGCCCATTTGGGGCCACTCGTCATTTTGTTGTCAGAGATCCTGCTGCCTTTGTTTTATCCAAATACACATGCAGGGCTGGTTTAGATATTGGAGAGCGCGCAGTATTGGTTGTCTTCAGTTTTGAAACTTTGATCGCTAAAAATGGTAGAGGGGTGATTGGGTGAAAACGAGCTGATGCGAACGGACAACCTATATCCTATCCTTGTGTATTTCAATTGGATTTGAGTTAGGATACGGATAGTTAGAAACCTGACAAATATGAATACAAGGATCAGATATATACAAATATTATTTGGCCGGACATATGCAGATATTAGATACTTGTATAATAATGTATGAATTGCTCATCATTTAATATAATCCGGTTCGAGTATAAAATAGTTACACGAGCATTGCATAATGCATAGATCAACAGAATAATATAAGAATAATATAACAATAAGTTTAAATTATACAATAGTCTAATACAATAAAAAACGTGATGTATTATAAAGTTATAGATCTCTTTGACATATATGATTTTTATATAAACTTTATCATCATCTGAGTTAATGTGAACATTATAGTTTTATAAAAATATTACACAGAAAAATGAAAATGGATACCCAAAACTTACGTATCTATAATTCCATATTCAATATAAAAATCCGGATATTTACTAAATAGTCCTCACTTCGAATTTGAAGCTGCACTATCTAGATACTATTCATACCGGTTCGCATCTGAAATATTTGTATTATCCCCAAAAATTATTAGGATTTGCACCTGTTTTGATTAATCTTCGTAATAGGAAAAGTAACTCATTGGCTAGCTATGATAGAGAAAAGCTCATTACTCTGGGTAGATAATTCTCCTCTTCTGTCTTCCATTTAATTGTACACGATGTAACTGCCTTTGTGAATCAATAAAGCTAGCCACAAGGCTTTTCCTAAAAAAACAGTATGGATACTTCCATATGCTTAAGAACATTTAACAAAACTAGAAAATCATAAACGCCGTACACAGACAGTTGACATACATGAGCAGTGTACAAATAATCAAATATGACCGAAGTATAAACCCATCCCTTGTCTCCTTTTGATGATCGGGTACAACCCGACTGAGCGACGCTAGAGTCGTGCGTCGTGTCCCCTTGGCGCGGCGCCCACCTCTGACCTCGCCACTGGAGATGCTGCTGCGCCAGAGCTGAACTAAAACCCCGGGAAATCAGGCAGCAGGCCGCCGGAGGAAATGGAGCAGCTGGTGGGAGTTCACCATCACCACCACTCGCTCTCCCCTCGGGCTCCTCGCACCCCGACCCGCCCGCAGCCGCAGCCGCAGCCGCACCCGCTCCTCCACCATCTCCCGTCCAACAGGTTCCGGGATCTCCACTCCCAGATTCACAATCACATTCACCCCGCGGTCCCCGCGGCCAGCAGGGTGCTCCGCGCCACCCCGCCCTTCTTCCTCATCCTCCTCGCCGCCGTCTACCTGCTTGCCTCCGTCACCATCTTCTCCGCCCCCACGCCGCTGCTCCGCCTCCGATTGGCCTCTCCCAGGCCGCTGATCCTCCCGAAGCCCGCGCCACCGCCGCCGCCGCCTGCGCCGGAGCTCTTTGATTTAGACGGCGGGAGTGTCCGGGTCCGCCTCACCAATGTCGGCGCCGCCGTCACCTCGTTCCTCGTCCCGGACAAGAACGGTGCGGGTTCTCTTTGGTACCTGCCTTCTGTTTGCTTGTGCTCTACAGCGGCTCTGACTCTTCTGTTTCACGATGCTCGGCTCGTCTTCCTCCCAGGGGTTCTCGCTGATGTGGTGCTCGGATTCGACTCGCTGGATCCGTACCTGGTGAGTTCTTGATGCATGCGGTTTCATTTGGAACCATTAATTAGCGCACTGGCACATTTCTTGGAGATCTCTGCGGGAGTCGAGTGAGGAGTCCGAAGGGAGATATTTTGTTGTTTTCCGACTTTTGAAAGTCAACTTGTGCATCCCAGCGCTGCATATTTTTTTGTTAGCTTGTGTAAATGCCTCTGCATGTGTGCTAGGATCCCATTTTTTGGCCCGTAGGTTACTCAGTTATCATAGCTTGAGTTCTGTAATACTCCGTATTATAGTACTAGAAGATGAGGTAGTATTTTTTAAATATTTTTTTCCTGCGAAAGTGCAGCCAAATTTACTGATCCATAGAAACCTAGAATACTGTTATTAACTACAGTATTATGATGCTATCTACCAGTAATAACAGTATTAAACCTTGTATATGTAAGCTCTGTTTTTTAATATCTCTTGTGTTCAATTAATTATACTAAAACATTTGGTTGTACCGTTGGTAACGGAGTAAACACACATTCAGGCATTACTCTCATCTTTTCTTGGTAACTTGGAGCATCCATTGTTTGGTCCAATATGCGTCAAGACTTCAACGACTGTGCTGCCATGCCAAACTACATTGAGCACTCAAAAGTGTGAAGTGTAAAAGTAAACTTAAAATATGAAGCCTCATTTGATTTAGTTTCTCCTGGGTGTTGCTTATAAGTTACAGCGCTAATACTGCATAACAGTTTATTGATTTTGCCTCCGACATCATTCTGCTATTGAGTATTGACAAGTTTTACCTCCAACTCCAAGGATCTGAACTCCAGTGCCATCTGTTACATTTCTTATATGGTTCTAGGTCATAGCATTTAATTTGAAATAACATTGAAATAAATCCAATACTCAGTCCAACACTTAATTTGTTTCAGTATTGTTCATACTGTAGCTTTCAGCATGAGTTTTTATTTTGGTGAACTGTTAAATTGTCTTGCATATTTTCCTGTTTTTAAAATCTTTCCTTCCTGTATACGAGTGTAACTTCATGCTAATGGCAGCATGAATCGGTGTTCCAGCACTTACTTTAGAAACAACAGCTGGAAGATTGTGGCTGTGTGCCTCTGCCACAAATTGCATCTTTTTTTCAGCTTGAATCACATTTTGCCAAACTGCATTATGGTGGCCAGCTGGCACAGCTAGCCAAGAGTCAGCATTTAGAAGTAAATGCTTTTTCATTGCTTGATAGGAACCAGGAATTGGTATGTTTGCTGATGGAACTGAATTCTAAAGTTTGGTTGACGTCCTTTTCTACTACTGAACCACCTTAGAAGTTAGACCTACCCCATCTGGTTTACAAATGCTTACCTTTTGGACATGAGTTAGTCAAACTTTAGAATTCAGTTCCATCAGCATGTCATGGCTGGCGTGCCAATGATGGGATAAACACCACAGGAAAGATGGCTCGGTGGAGTCAGCTTTGTTGGAGATGAGGTCTAGATCAAAGATGAGAAGAACGAACAGTCGAACACAAGAGAGGGACTACATTGATTGTTTCTTGCTTGCCTTTAATTGATACATCTTCTTTCCTTATATATGGAGTTTATACTTGACTCGTAAGAAATAGATCCAGTCTAATACTACTACCATATCTTATTTTATCTCTAACTCTAACTAACCCTAAACCAGTCGCGGGGCAGTGGGGTTGTGTAGCTGTCCGCCAGCGGGGTTGTGTAGCTGTCCGCCCAGTCGTGGGGCAGCTTGTCTGCTGCTGTGGTCGCCAAGCAGCAGGGCTGACCAGCCACTCGCCCACATCGGTTCGCCCAGCCACCTTTGCCCCTGTTTGTTTCAGCCTTTTGGAGCTTCTGGCCACCAAAAGCTGCTGCGGACTGCCAAACGCTCAGCTTTTCAGTCAGCTTCTATAAAATTCGTTTGGGTAAAAACCATTCAAAATCAACACAAACACATAATCGGTTGAGTCGTTGCAATAGTAGGAATCCGTCACTTTCTAGATCCTGAGTCCTATGGACACCTTTATCTTCCTCCGCACGTAATCCTAATGATACTCAGATTCTCTACACAGCCAGATTCTCTCCATAGCCAGATTCTCAGAAAAGCTGGTCAGAAAAAAGCTGAACCAAACAGGCCATTTGTAGTCCACCCTCAGCCGCCTTTGCCGACCCACTGCCAAGCTCCAAGCCACCATCGACCCGCCGCAGGCATGATGCTGTCTGCCCTGATTTAAGGTTTCGCTCGCTTGATGGGGATGGGATCGGGAGAACAGGGATGGCCAAGATAACAGGGGACACATTAGAGAGGTAACGTGGGTGGGCTGTTTTGCACTGTAGAAACACTGTTTACGGAGTGAAGTTTGAAATAGGAGACATGATAGGGGATGAGATAGGAGAGTTGCTGGTGATAGCCTAAGGGGTATATTTGACATCAAAGTTAGACGGAGCTTAATGTCAACGTGTGGGTTCAGCTATGTCAGTCACACAAATTTTAACAGAAACTGACGAAATGGCATTGATGGAAACAAATTCCAAATGATGGCAGTGAGGGGAAATGGAGAATTTGGATGGCTTTGAAGGAATTCGGAAGTCCTATAATTTTTAGTGGCACAAAGGGAATAGGCTCTTATTTGAACTTGTAGACTTTAATGCTCTTTTCTAAAGACTTGGTCAAAGTTGGACTGAGGACAAGGCCAAATTGAACTATTATGGAATAGAAGGGGTAGTTCCTTTCTTTCATCAAGTACTTTGTTGAAAAGGTTTATCAAGGGTGGGCTGGGCACAATGGTTGCCTCCACTTATGTCCTCAAGGAGTCAAGGTCCTGGGTTTGAATCAGCCTCCTTGCAAAATAAGCAAAGACAAGGTTGCCTAGGAATTCCTTTCCCTATAGGCCTGGAGTCCACCTAATGTGGTAGTTTCTAGTGCTGGGTACACCCTCTTACTTTGTTGAGAAAAAAAAATGAAAGTACGGTTTCAGAAATGAAAACTATCTGGAGAACTGATATTCTTTGTCGGCTGGCACTGTTATTCTGCAGAACTCCTTTGGATCCCCTAAACTTCAAAATGGCCTTCAAAATCAGCCATAGGTGGTAGGTTATCCACTTTCGTAGTTCAGGTATTACTTCGATTTTCACGAAATCATAGGGGGTGCGAAGTGGATTTCTTCTTAATTTAGGTTTGCATTCCTTTTCCGTTTGCCCTTACACCTTAATGTGCATTCTTTCCTTCAGGGATTAGCTTCACAACTGTGGCTGTTGTTTATCTGCAGTTTGTAAATTGTGATTTACGTGTATCTCAGCGATCAAGAATTGCTTTGGTGCTAACAGTTGGAGTCTCTTTGATCAGAATGGAACCTCACCTTACTTTGGCTGCATTGTTGGTCGAGTTGCAAATAGAATCAAGGATGGAAAGTTCACTCTAAATGGGGTGCAGTACAATCTGAGTATCAACAACCCACCTAACACTCTTCATGGTAAGCCAAATCAGTATCTACTGAACTATAGTCAGTTGATGTATGTTATTACCAAGTCTCTTAATTTGGTATATCTATTTGTATTAGGAACACCTAGCATCCAATACAGATGCGTGTTTGCACATAGAAAAAAAAGAGATGTACATCACTTCAACTATTTGTGCTTCTGTTCCATCAACTAATCTGGGCAATACCATATCCAGGTGGGTTTAAAGGGTTTGACAAAACTATATGGGAAGTTGCCGAGTATAACAAAGGGGACAAGCCCTCAATCACCTTCAAGTATTACAGTAAAGATGGAGAGGAAGGTACTGCAACAACTACCTTCCATGAAAAAATAACTGTACGCATGCCTTAATTCAATGAATATTAACGCTGTGAGGGAAAAAAAAACCAGGTTACCCAGGTGATGTTTCTGTCACTGCGAGATACTCGCTTCTCCCAAGCGCGACACTGAAGCTTGAGATGGAAGCTATACCACTGAACAAGGCCACACCCATCAGCCTAGCACAGCACACCTACTGGAACCTGGCAGGCCACAGCTCAGGAGACGTGCTCTCGCACTCGGTCCAGATCTGGGGCTCTCAGATAACCCCGGTAGACCAGACCTCAATACCTACAGGCGAGCTCATGCCAGTGACTGGCACCCCCTTCGATTTTCTGACCGGGACCAGGATCGGAAGCAGGATCGACCGGGTCCCCGGCGGTTACGATCACAACTACATGCTCGACTCCGGCGAAGTGAGGTCAGGCCTGCGGCATGTGGCGCACGTCGTGGACCCGTCCAGCTCGAGGGCCCTGGACATCTGGGCCGACGCGCCTGGCGTGCAGTTCTACACCGGAAATTCTCTTGGTGGCGTCGTGGGCAAAGGAGGCGCGGTCTATGGGAAGCACGCTGGCCTCTGCCTCGAGACGCAGGGTTTCCCCAACGCTGTTAACCAGCCGAATTTTCCCTCGGTCGTGTTTGGCCCCGGTGAGAGGTACAGCCATACGATGCTGTTCGAGCTCTCTACCGAGTGAGTCATGTAGCCCGTCTGCCTGCCCGTGTAGATAGATAGATATACACCGTTTTTATTTTCCTTGTTGTTTTGTGCTTGCGAGTAGTCAAGAAACTGTGGCGCGCGCGGCGGTTGTTCAATTGATTCTTGGTTTAGGGCTGAATGTTGTAGCAGGAATGCAGCAAGACTAGTAGGAAAGGAACGGATTTGGGGGGAGGTACTAGGTTACTAGGTCTGCATCTCGTTCTGATGTGAACCTGTCACTTGTGTGTGTGTTGAGTTTAGTTCATTCAGGATTTAGCAGTTCTTGCATGAGGTAGGCTAACATCGCATTTCCTGTCGAGAGAAAAACTCGATCGAAACCTGAGTTTAGTATGGTTTCAGGATGCAGCAATCGACTTATCGACATTCACGTTCACAGTGCGCGGGGGTTTAGGCTAACATCGAGCTGGAAAATTAGCTCGAGGCTCGCGAGCCGGCTCGAGCTCGGAGCGGCTCGCGAGCCTCTTCTTCGGGCTCGTTTTTGCAGCGAGCCGAGCTGGCTCGTTCCAGCTCGCGAGCCGGCTCGCGAGCCTTGCAAAAATAGTCAATTTATGGAATAATAATGAATATTAGATAATTTTATGGGTAATAGCTTATTTTTTAGTCTTTGATGATGAATATATTACAAGTTATAATTTAATTTACTCATAATATAGAATGATGATTTTATATTTCAAATTTATATAATGTTAATTCATCAAATAATGCAACGAAAAGTACTAAAATATGGCTCGCGAGCCGAGCCGAGCCGGCTCACGAGCCAAGGTCGAGCCTCTTTCACCAGCTCGTGGAATGGGCGAGCCGAGCCGAGAGCTCGGCTCGTTTCCAGCCCTAAAGTTTATTGTCTCTTGTTTATACTTTGCTCAGTTATTGTTTGTTTCGAATATACTTATACGACTTTCAAGGCGAAAACACGTGACTTCAACGTTTTGACGAAGATTTTTTTTGGTACAAGAGTTGTAAAGTTTAGAAGTTTGACCAAGAGGTATATGTGATCCAATAGACCATTTTAATATGGTTACGGAGAGCCGACGTGGCTTGTTTAAAAAAAAAACGAAGCAAGAAATCACATTGTCCAAATGCAGGGTTGGTTAATGGAATATTTGTTTTTTATTTATTACGTTTTAGTTTAAAAATAAATTAGTGGACGATAAATATTCGAGAACGGCAGTAGAGGATGCAGATGGAACAACACATTCGAAGTAAGCAGATTGTGAAGCTGCAATTCTGTGTCAATGTTCAATGTTGCTAGCAAAATAGATATTATTATTATTATTGGATACGAGTCAAACCACAGTCGTCATACATCTACCACTCCTAAACATCACTGAACAAGCGGAAGCAAAAGAAACGGATGAAAAAAATGGCAAGACATCATCCATCCAGTACCCTATTGGCACAGATCTCTCCGGATCTGAATCTGATCTGACACTGCATAATATCGATCCTCCTGCATGCCCGGCCCTGCCCTGTGAGTGTGACCAGCTAGTCCTGCTGAGGCAGGGCGTCCCCGTCCCCGTCGTCGCCGAGAGGCCGGTACCGGACCCTGGACGGCCGCTCCCTCCGGCCGCTGCCGGCGGGATCCTCCGCGACCTCCGCCGACGAGCACATCCTCGGCAAGAAGGACGACGCATTGCCTACTACTGCGGCGCCCTTCTTCGGCCTGGGCTTCTTGCCGCCGTTGCTCCGGGGGCTGGCGCCGCCGGCTGCAACGACCTTGCTGCTCTTCTTGCCGTGGCCGCCGGCGACCTCCATCCTCCGGAAGTGCTCGACCTCCCGGAGCACCAGCGAGCCCACCGTGCCCTGCGTGCCGACCTCCACCGGCGCCGCCATCGCCATGCCGGCCGAGGCAGCAGCAAGCAATGCTCGTCGGCACCGTACAGTGCCCGTGGCGGCCCGTCCGTCGCTGGGATTCAGCAAAGGCGACGCGATGCGATGCAAACAGCAAAGCAGAGCAGGGAGGTGGAAGTGATTGCGGGGGCAGGAGGCGTGGACGCTACTTCAGTACCCGACGAGATCGCATGCGCATGCTGTCGAATGCAAGTGGTTGGTCCGTCCTTCCGTGGATGCATTCGTTAGAGACAAGACAAAGCAAACCATGGTCCCTATTGAATTAATGGAGAGTGATCATCGTCCGTCCTGAGACTCACAGTCACAGTGGCGCGCGCTTCCATGTGTACCCAACTAGTACAGCGCGCACATCTCATCTTTCTGCAAACAAATTAATGCTAGGGGAGGGGATCATGGGTCATGGCAAAGTGCTAAAAAAATTGTGCCTAAATTTTCTGACGAGTTTAGAAGACAATCTTATGTAACCGACTAATATAATTAAAAGAACAAACTACATGACCGAACTGTCTATTGCCTCAACAACAACAACAATCAAGCTGCGATTAGGAATGGTTATGTCCACACCAGGGTTAACCTTCCCGTTTTATAACCAGCACGAAAACGGGATTTTACCGAATTTTGCCTGGATTTCGAATTTCTCGCTCGATTTAGTTTTCAAATTTGAATCTACCGAAATTCGCTATTTCTCGATGGGTTTCACCATTTCTCGAGCGAGTTTCGCTGCTTATTCACGGAGAAAAATCGACAGGATATATTTACAAATTATTCAAATCACGCCGCACAATGAATAATTAAATATTCACAAATAATTTGATGCCCAAAAATACACAAAACATACATATGCAAATAGAAAAACGCAATTTGAGTGCAACACACATCAATCAAAGGTTACAATTGTGTCATACAAGTACATATAAAGTTTTTTTAGAACACAATTATTCACACTAGGTGAATGATAATGTATCCACATATTCAACCGGAGTCATAATATTTAGACATGTTTGAAGCATCTGGGTATGGTCACATTCTATGTACATATTCATATTCATGTACAGTTTTAAAATAAAATTAGTCAGATAATATGAACAACAAATAAATATTTAATGATGAAGGAAAAATAACACACTTGGAATGTAGTAGAAGCATATGGATCCAAGTTTGTGACACCATAAAATGGTTGTCTATATGTTGGATTGGGTACAAGATAACATATGCGGGTGGAGGAGGTGATTGTCCATACCCATACATGACCGATGGTGATATTGGACCAGGTGGTGGTGCCCATGCACCATATAAGTGTTGGTCACGTCAAGACAGATAATTGTAACTCGTGTTGGCTGAGCTATGACTACCATCATCAACAGGCCCACAAACCAAATGACGTCGTTGTGAATGAGGTGCTCCATACCTTGAATCTCGGGAGGCATGGCTACCCCCAACACCATATGCTCCAACACCATATGCTCTAGCGTTATATGTTCCATAATGGCTACTCCAGCACCATATGCTCCAGCGTCATATGTTCCAGCATGGATACCCCCGACATCATATGCTCCGACATCACCTCCACCATCCTCGTGGCTACCATCACTGTCATCTCCATCGTCTCCATGGAAATCGTTGCCACCATCATCTTCACTACTGCTTTCTTCAGTGTCAAACTCTTCTTCCTCATCATCAAATAGATAATAAGCATTTACTAAATACCAACTAACAACTATCCACTAGTAAAGAATACCAGTACCATATATGATAATATACTAGTAAGGAATATATGCTGCTCACTATCAAATAGATGCTACAACAATGCAAATAATTATGGAATACAACTAACAACTGTATGTAAAATAAACACTATAAAATAACAAGAGCTACCTATGTCATATAACAACTAACAACTAGTTCACTAACACACTAACTAACAACTTTCTTGGTCATATAATAATTGTAATACTAACATGAACTAACAACTAACTAGCTTTTTAACCATACATGTCTCACTAATATAACAAACATTTATTAAACAGTCCTATCAAAGGCATATAACACAAAATAAAGCCTCTTCATGTCGATTAGGGCAACCAATTTAAGGATCCTGCCAAATAACAACATTTACTGGTGCTAACACAACAGGTTTCGTCGGGATGGTGGCAAGATTCGACGAGATTCGCATGGATCCAGTAGCTCAACTAGGTGCGGATCTACCAAAACTTGTTGCTTCGCGAGCGAGAAACAACGTATTTCGAGCGGATCTCGCCTACAAAATGGTGGTTTTCACTGCCGACATCGCTTGTTGGGGGAGAGAAGTATAGAGAGAAAACACATATTCTAAGGAATTTAGGTCATGTGAAACAATCCCAAGTTCCTCCCAGTTTAGGGCAATATCCCTTTATCTGTAATGGCCAAATAAATTGCAATAGAATTGTCTAAGAAGGCATGCCTTGTCCTCATGTGCAGTAGCCACTGTCCCCTCATTTTCCAAGGAGCGGATGAAGTTTTTCCTTCTTGCATTTGCTTCGACGTGAAAAAGTTTAGTGTTTGCATCTCCTTCTTTAAGCCAAAGCAAACATGATCTCTCGTGAATTTTTATTTTCCTCAAGGCTGAGAAAGTCAGTATCCTTCCCTTTCCTTTTTTGTGTAGTGCCAATTCAGGAGTGGACAACTATCTATGTGAGAGCACCTAGAGGGGGGGTGAATAGGTGATCCTGCGAAACTTGAAAACTTAAGCCACAAAAACTTGGTTAATCGTTAGCACAATAATTGCCAAGTGGCTAGAGAGGAGTCTCAACAAAACACAATACCACAAGAGATCAAACACAGAGATGACACAGTGGTTTATCCCGTGGTTCGGCCAAGACCAACGCTTGCCTACTCCACGTTGTGGCGTCCCAACGGACGAGGGTTGCAATCAACCCCTCTCAAGCGGTCCAAAGACCAACTTGAATACCACGGTGTTTTGCTTTGCCTTTCAATATCCCGTTTGCGAGGAATCTCCACAACTTGGAGCCTCTCGCCCTTACACTTGATATTCACAAAGAAATATGGAGTAAGGGAGGAACTAGCAACGCACACAAGACTCAAAATCAGAGCAACAGCACGCACACAAGTCGCAACACGAGCTCGCAACACAACTCAATGAGTTCACAACTCAACAAGAGCTCTAGATGCTATCACAATGAACCAAATGCGTGGAATCGATGTCTTGGTGCTTAGGAATGTTGTAGGAATGCTTGGTGTTCTCCTCCATGCGCCTAGGGGTCCCTTTTATAGCCCCAAGGCAGCTAGGAGCCGTTGAGAGCAAAACTGGAAGGCTGATCTTGCCTTCTGTCGACTAGTGCACCGGACAGTCCGGTGCACACCGGACACTGTCCGGTGCCCGATTTCTTTCCTTAAACGGCGCAGTCGACCGTTGCAGATCTGGGAGCCGTTGGTGCACCGGACATGTCCGGTGCACACCGGACAGTCCGGTGCTCCCTTCCGACCGTTGGCCCGGCGACGTGTCGCGCGCAGATTCCGCGGCCGACCGTTGGCCCGGCCGACAGTTGGCTCACCGGACAGTCCGGTGCACACCGGACAGTCCGGTGAATTTTAGCCGTACGCCGTCGGCAAATTCCCGAGAGCGGACACTTCATGCTGAGTCAGCCTGGCGCACCGGACACTGTCCGGTGCACCACCGGACAGTCCGGTGCTCCAGACCGAACAGCCTTTTGGCTGTACACAGCCATCTTTTCTCTGACTCGATTTCTCCTGTTCCAAGCACTTAGACACAATACATTAGTTTTCAAAACAATGTACTAAGGCTTAGAAACATACCTTTACTCTTGATTTGCACTTTGTCCATCCATTGGTATAGATTCACATTTAAGCACTTGTGTTGGCACTCAATCACAAAAATACTTAGAAATGGCCCAAGGGCACATTTCCCTTTCAATCTCCCCCTTTTTGGTGATTTATGCCAACACAACATAAAGCAACTAGAATAAGTGCAATATCACTTCAAATAAAACTCAAATTTATTTTGATTCAATTTTGGCATATATGGATCCTCCTTTGCCACCACTTGGTTTGTTTTTGCAAATAAAACTCAAATCTCTATCTCTAAGTCAAACACACATGTTGAAGCATAAAGAGAGGTATTCCAAAGAGGTTGATCAAAGATTTCAAAAACTCCCCCTATCAACACTTCTCCCCACAAGAGGCCAACTTTTGATAATAGAGACAATGCAAGAGTTTTGACAAAACAAAAAGCTCTATTTTACTATTTTCAAAATTTCTCAAGTGGTAGCTGATCCATTTATTGCTTTGGCCTTTTTATTTTCTCCCCCTTTGGCATCAAGCACCAAAATGGGATCAAACTTGGCCCTATAACCCCATTGCCTCACCAAAATCTTCAATTAAGAGCAAATGGCAATAAGAGTTCATGAGATGAACTTGGAATTAGTTACCCTCTCATCGGAGTGCAGTTGAAGTCTTTCATGGTCCAAGTCCACCTTTTCCCTTTCAATCCTTCTTTGAGACTAAAGCATCAACTCAAGCACATGGTTAGTCTCAAAGGGTCAAGTTGTAACACATCTCCCCCTAAACATGTGCATCACTTTGCAACGGACTTGTGAGGTCCAAGGGGTGTTTGTACAACTTGAGCACCATAACTAAGCAACAAAATGCAGAATGAACATGATCAAGGGTGTAAACACATGTATGCTACAATTCAATCCAAGTTCCGCGAATCTAAGACATTTAGCTCACTACGCAACCTGCAAAAGGTCTTCTCATCTAGAGGCTTGGTAAAGATATCGGCTAGCTGGTTCTCGGTGCTAACATGAAACACTTCGATATCTCCCTTTTGCTGGTGGTCTCTCAAAAAGTGATGCCGGATGTCAATGTGCTTTGTGCGGCTGTGTTCAACAGGATTTTCCGCCATGCGGATGGCACTCTCATTATCACATAGGAGTGGGATTTTGCTCAGATTGTAGCCAAAGTCCCTGAGGGTTTGCCTCATCCAAAGTAGTTGCGCGCAACACTGTCCTGCGGCAACATACTCGGCCTCAGCGGTGGATAGGGCAACGGAAGTTTGTTTCTTAGAATTCCATGACACCAGGGACCTTCCTAAGAATTGGCACGTCCCCGATGTACTCTTCCTATCGACCTTACATCCAGCATAGTCGGAATCTGAATATCCAATTAAGTCAAAGGTAGACCCCTTAGGATACCAGAGCCCGAAGCAAGGCGTAGCAACTAAATATCTAAGGATTCGCTTCACCGCCACTAAGTGACACTCCTTAGGATCGGATTGAAATCTAGCACACATGCATACGCTAAGCATAATATCCGGTCTACTAGCACATAAGTAAAGTAGTGACCCTATCATTGACCAGTATGCCTTTTGATCAACGGACTTACCTCCTTTGTTGAGGTCAGTGTGTCCATCGGTCCCCATCGGAGTCTTTGCGGGCTTGGCATCCTTTATCCCAAACCGCTTCAGCAAGTCTTGCGTGTACTTCGTTTGAGAGATGAAGGTGCCATCCTTGAGTTGCTTCACTTGGAACCCAAGGAAGTAGTTCAACTCGCCCATCATTGACATCTCGAATTTCTGCGTCATCACCCTACTAAACTCTTCACAAGACTTTTTATTAGTAGAGCCAAATATTATGTCATCGACATAAATTTGGCACACAAACAAATCACCATCACATGTCTTAGTGAAAAGAGTTGGATCAGCTTTTCCAACCTTGAAAGCATTAGCAATTAAGAAATCTCTAAGGCATTCATACCATGCTCTTGGGGCTTGCTTAAGTCCATAGAGCGCCTTAGAGAGCTTACACACGTGGTCGGGGTACCGTTCATCTTCGAAGCCAGGGGGTTGCTCCACATACACCTCCTCCTTGATTGGCCCGTTTAGGAAAGCGCTCTTCACATCCATTTGGAACAACCTGAAAGAATGGTGAGCAGCATATGCTAGCAAGATACGAATGGACTCTAGCCTAGCCACAGGAGCAAAAGTCTCCTCAAAGTCCAAACCTGCGACTTGGGCATAACCTTTTGCCACAAGTCGAGCCTTGTTCCTCGTCACCACTCCGTGCTCGTCTTGTTTGTTGCGGAACACCCACTTGGTTCCCACAACATTTTGCTTGGGACGAGGCACCAGTGTCCAAACTTCATTGCGCTTGAAGTTATTGAGTTCCTCCTGCATGGCCAATACCCAGTCCGGATCTAGCAAGGCCTCTTCTACCCTGAAAGGCTCAATAGAAGAGACAAAGGAGTAATGTTCACAAAAATTAACTAATCGAGACCGAGTAGTTACTCCCTTGCTAATGTCACCCAGAATTTGGTCGAGGGGATGATCCCTTTGAATCATCGCTCGAACTTGAGTTGGAGGTGCCGGTTCCGCTTCTTCCTCCATCACATGATCATCTTGTGCTCCCCCTTGATCACACGCCTCCTGTTGATGAACCTGTTCATCGTCTTGAGTTGGGGGATGCACCATAGTTGAGGAAGAAGGTTGATCTCGTTCATCTTGTTCCTGTGGCCGCACTTCTCCAATTGCCATGGTTCGTATAGCGGCCGTCGGAACATCTTCTTCATCTACATCATCACAATCAACAACTTGCTCTCTTGGAGAGCCATTAGTCTCATCAAATACAACGTCGCTAGAGACTTCAACCAAACCCGATGATTTGTTGAAGACTCTATACGCCTTTGTATTTGAGTCATAACCTAACAAAAACCCTTCTACAGCTTTGGGAGCAAACTTAGAATTTCTACCCTTCTTTACTAGAATGTAGCACTTGCTCCCAAATACACGAAAGTAAGATACATTGGGTTTGTTACCGGTTAGAAGCTCATACGACGTCTTCTTGAGAAGGCGATGAAGGTAGACCCTGTTGATGGCGTGGCAAGCCGTGTTCACAGCTTCCGACCAAAAACGCTCGGGGGTCTTGAATTCTCCAAGCATCGTCCTTGCCATATCGATTAGCGTCCTGTTCTTCCTCTCTACCACACCATTTTGCTGTGGTGTGTAGGGAGCGGAGAACTCGTGCTTGATCCCTTCCTCCTCAAGGAACTCCTCCACTTGAAGGTTCTTGAACTCGGACCCGTTGTCGCTCCTTATCTTCTTCACCTTGAGCTCAAACTCATTTTGAGCTCTCCTGAGGAAGCGCTTGAGGGTCCCTTGGGTTTCAGACTTATCCTGCAAAAAGAACACCCAAGTGAAGCGGGAAAAATCATCAATAATAACTAAACCATACTTACTTCCTCCTATGCTTAGATAGGCGACGGGTCCGAAAAGGTCCATATGTAGCAGCTCCAGGGGCCTTGATGTGGTCATCACATTCTTGCTGTGATGTGCTCCTCCCACCTGTTTACCTGCTTGACATGCTGCACAAGGTCTATCTTTTTCGAATTGCACGTTAGTTAAACCTATCACGTGTTCTCCCTTTAGAAGCTTGTGAAGGTTCTTCATCCCCACATGTGCTAAGCGGCGATGCCACAGCCAGCCCATGCTAGTCTTAGCTATTAAGCATGCATCTAGACCGGCCTCTTCCTTTGCAAAATCAACTAAATAAAGTTTGCCGTCTAATACACCCTTAAAAGCTAGTGAACCATCACTTCTTCTAAAGACAGACACATCTACATTTGTAAATAGACAGTTATATCCCATATTGCATAATTGACTAACTGATAGCAAATTATATCCAAGAGACTCTACTAAAAACACGTTAGAGATAGAGTGCTCATTAGAAATTGCAATTTTACCTAACCCTTTTACCTTGCCTTGATTCCCATCACCGAATATAATTGAATCTTGGGAATCCTTATTCTTGACGTAGGAGGTGAACATCTTCTTCTCCCCTGTCATATGGTTTGTGCATCCGCTGTCGATAATCCAGCTTGAACCCCCGGATGCATAAACCTGCAAGGCAAATTTAGGCTTGGGACTTAGGTACCCAACTCATGTTGGGTCCTACAAGGTTAGTGCAAATATCCTTAGGGACCCAAATGCAAGTTTTGTCTCCCTTGCATTTTGCCCCTAACTTTCTAGCAACTATTTTCCTATCCTTTCTACAAATAGCAAAGGAAGCATTTAAAGCCCAATAAATTGTAGAAGGTTCATTCACTACTTTCCTAGGAGCATGAATAATATTCTTTCTAGGCACATGATGAATAGCATTTCTCCTATACATATTTCTACCATGCATATAGGAAGAACTAGAGGCAAACATGGCATGAGAGTCAAAATCATCATAAGCATTATAATTCCTATAAGCATTTCTAGTTTGTCTCCTATCATGATACATAAAAGCATGATTCCTTTTAGTACTACTTGCCATAGGGGCCTTCCCTTTCTCCTTGGCGGAGATGGGAGCCTTATGGCTTGTTAAGTTCTTGGCTTCCCTCTTGAAGCCAAGTCCATCCTTAATTGAGGGGTGTCTACCAATCGTGCAGGCATCCCTTGCAAATTTTAGCTTATCGAAATCATTCTTGCTAGTCTTAAGTTGAGTATTAAGACTAGCCAATTCATCATTAAGCTTGGAAATTGAAACTAGGTGTTCACTACAAGCATCAATGTCAAAATCTTTACACCTAGTACAAATTACAACATGTTCTACACAAGAATTAGATTTATTTGCTACTTCTAATTTAGCATTTAAATCATTGTTAACACTTTTTAAAGTAGAAATGGTTTCATGACATGTAGACAACTCACAAGAAAGCATTTCATTTCTCTTAATCTCTAAAGCAAGTGATTTTTGTGCTTCTACAACTTTATCATGTTCTTCATATAAAAGGTCCTCTTGTTTTTCTAATAGCCTATTCTTATCATTCAAGGCATCAATGAGTTCATTTATCTTATTTATCTTAGATCTATCTAAGCCCTTGAATAAGCATGAATAGTCTATGTCATCATCATCACTAGATTTATTATCACTAGAAGAAGCGTAAGTGGAGTCTCGAGTACTCACCTTCTTCTCCCTTGCCATAAGGCATGTGTGATGCTCGTTTGGGAAGAGGGATGACTTGTTGAAGGCGGTGGTGGCGAGTCCTTCATTGTCGGAGTCGGAGGAGGAGCAGTCCGAGTCCCACTCCTTGCCTAGATGCGCCTCGCCCTTTGCCTTCTTATAGTGTTTCTTCTTCTTCTCCCTCTTGTTCCCTTGATCCTGATCACTATCATTGTCGGGACAGTTAGCAATAAAATGACCAAGCTTACCGCATTTGAAGCATGAGCGCTTCCCTTTTGTCTTGGTCTTGCTTGGCTGCCCCTTGCGGCCTTTTAGCGCCGTCTTGAATCTCTTGATGATGAGAGCCATCTCGTCATCATTAAGTCCGACCGCCTCAATTTGTGCCACCTTGCAAGGTAGCATCTCCTTGCTTCTTGTTGCCTTGAGAGCAAGAGGTTGAGGCTCATTGATTGGACCGTTTAGAGCGTCGTCGACGTATCTTGCCTCCTTGATCATCATCCGCCCGCTTACGAATTTTCCGAGTACTTCCTCGGGCGTCATCATCTTGTACCTGGGATTCTCACGAATATTGTTTACAAGATGAGGATCAAGAACGGTAAAGGACCTTAGCATTAGGCGGACGACGTCGTGGTCCGTCCATCGCGTGCTTCCGTAGCTCCTTATTTTGTTGATAAGGGTCTTGAGCCGGTTGTAAGTTTGGGTCGGCTCCTCTCCCCTTATCATTGCGAATCGTCCAAGCTCTCCCTCCACCAACTCCATTTTAGTGAGCATGGTGATGTCGTTCCCCTCGTGAGAGATCTTGAGGGTGTCCCATATCTGCTTGGCGTTGTCCAAGCCGCTCACCTTATTGTACTCTTCCCTGCACAAAGATGCTAATAGAACAGTAGTAGCTTGTGCATTTCTATGGATTTGTTCATTTATAAGTATAGGGCTATCCGAGCTATCAAATTTCATTCCATTCTCTACAATCTCCCATATGCTTGGATGGAGAGAGAATAAGTGACTACGCATTTTGTGACTCCAAAATCCGTAGTCCTCCCCATCGAAGTGTGGAGGTTTGCCAAGAGGAATGGAAAGCAAATGCGAATTCGAACTATGTGGAATACGAGAGTAATCAAATGAAAAGTTCGAATTGACCGTCTTCCTGTAGTCGTTGTCGTCGTCCTTTTGGGAAGAAGAGGATTCGTCGCTGTCGTAGTAGACGATCTCCTTGATGCGCCTTGTCTTCTTCTTCTTCTTCCCATCTTTGCGCTTGTGGCCCGAGCCTAAGTCAGTAGGCTTGTCATCCTTCGGCTCGTTGACGAAGGACTCCTTCTCCTTGTCGTTGATCACGATTCCCTTCCCCTTAGGATCCATCTCTTCGGGCGATTAGTCCCTTCTTGAAGAGAACGGCTCTGATACCAATTGAGAGCACCTAGAGGGGGGTGAATAGGTGATCCTGCGAAACTTGAAAACTTAAGCCACAAAAACTTGGTTAATCGTTAGCACAATAATTGCCAAGTGGCTAGAGAGGAGTCTCAACAAAACACAATACCACAAGAGATCAAACACAGAGATGACACAGTGGTTTATCCCGTGGTTCGGCCAAGACCAACGCTTGCCTACTCCACGTTGTGGCGTCCCAACGGACGAGGGTTGCAATCAACCCCTCTCAAGCGGTCCAAAGACCAACTTGAATACCACGGTGTTTTGCTTTGCCTTTCAATATCCCGTTTGCGAGGAATCTCCACAACTTGGAGCCTCTCGCCCTTACACTTGAGATTCACAAAGAAATATGGAGTAAGGGAGGAACTAGCAACGCACACAAGACTCAAAATCAGAGCAACAGCACGCACACAAGTCGCAACACGAGCTCGCAACACAACTCAATGAGTTCACAACTCAACAAGAGCTCTAGATGCTATCACAATGAACCAAATGCGTGGAATCGATGTCTTGGTGCTTAGGAATGTTGTAGGAATGCTTGGTGTTCTCCTCCATGCGCCTAGGGGTCCCTTTTATAGCCCCAAGGCAGCTAGGAGCCGTTGAGAGCAAAACTGGAAGGCTGATCTTGCCTTCTGTCGACTGGTGCACCGGACAGTCCGGTGCACACCGGACACTGTCCGGTGCCCGATTTCTTTCCTTAAACGGCACAGTCGACCGTTGCAGATCTGGGAGCCGTTGGTGCACCGGACATGTCCGGTGCACACCGGACAGTCCGGTGCTCCCTTCCGACCGTTGGCCCGACCACGTGTCGCGCGCAGATTACGCGGCCGACCGTTGGCCCGGCCGACAGTTGGCTCACCGGACAGTCCGGTGCACACCGGACAGTCCGGTGCACACCGGACAGTCCGGTGAATTTTAGCCGTACGCCGTCGGCAAATTCCCGAGAGCGGACACTTCATGCCGAGTCAGCCTGGCGCACCGGACACTGTCCGGTGCACCACCGGACAGTCCGGTGCTCCAGACCGAACAGCCTTTTGGCTGTACACAGCCAACTTTTCTCTGACTCGATTTCTCCTGTTCCAAGCACTTAGACACAATACATTAGTCTTCAAAACAATGTACTAAGGCTTAGAAACATACCTTTACTCTTGATTTGCACTTTGTCCATCCATTGGTATAGATTCACATTTAAGCACTTGTGTTGGCACTCAATCACAAAAATACTTAGAAATGGCCCAAGGGCACATTTCCCTTTCAATATGTTCCTGAGCTTCATCAAGTAATCTCATAATTTCAGTAGCCACTTCAGATTTTAGCCTCAGTTCACAAAAGTGTTTTCTTCCTCAAGTTTTCAAGGCCTTTGCCAAATGACAAAGGTGAAAGCATCTAGGCCCCTGGTTGGTTTTAGTGATTAATGACAACGTAATGTTATATGTGACTAACGTGTGTTTTGCAGAAACAAATGGTAAGTTAGGTCGCATTACAGGTAGAAGTACTACAACGGTGAAAACAATCCCGGAGATAAGAACTCGAAGCGACGGCTAAAACAACGAAACAAAAGGTGAAGGACTACGGAGTCCGAGTGTCAAGGAGATGTGGACACTCGTGATTTAGTTAGGTCTTTTATTCTCTTTTAGCCGTACTATAAAGAGGGGTTGTCGATGAGTAGTTTGGCCAATAGAGTTCTAGTGTAGTGTTGGTGCACAATCACACTCACATACAGTGCTAGGTGTCATTCTAGAACTCACCCACAAGTTAGAACGAAAACCGATTTGAAAATCAGCTGAAAAACAAGAGGTAGGGTTTCTGGCCCTGGGGCACCGGACTGTCCGGTGTGCACCGGACTGTCCGGTGCACCATCTGCCAGGTGGGCCAGGCTGGCCCAGGGGAAGGCCTCCCCGGGCAGCAAAACCCGAGCGCGCCTGTTTCAGAAGTGAATTATAGTGGCACACCGGACAGTGCACCGGACAGTGCACCGGACTGTCCGGTGTGCACCGGACAGTGACTGTTCACTGTCCGGTGTGCCATGAGTCCAACGGCTAACTGTCAGAACTAGCCGTTGGAAACGACCGTTGGCGCACCGGTGGCGCACCGGACTGTCCGGTGCGCTAGTGCGCAGTGAAATGCCTGTAACGGCTAGTTGGTGGGTGAGGGCTATTTATACCCCTCCACCCACCATATTCAATGTCTTGCACCCCACATTTATTCCAGCACATTGCTAGAGCATTGCAAGCACCAAAAGCCTAGTGAGGAGATTAGAGAATCTTAATCCCGCATTTGTTCCTCATTAGCGCTAGCGAGAGCCACCTAGAGCACACACCACTTGCATTAGGCTTCTCTTGGTCAAGCGAAAGTCTACGGCTTGTTACTCTTGGTGATCGGCATCACCTAAATGGCTTGGTGGCGTTGGGAGCTCGGTGATCACCGTGAAGATCTTGTTGGTGACCTGACTCAAGTTTGTAAGCGGTCTCGAGGGATCCACCACGCCGGAGTGGCAAAGGATCATCTCGTAGTGAGCACTTGGTTCTTGCGAGGACCAAGGGGGAGCGATACCCTTGCGCGGGTGCTCCAACGAGGACTAGTGGAGAGTACCGACTCTTCGATACCTCGAGAAAAAATTGGAGGAGTCTTCTAAACCTTGCTTTACATTCCGCACTTAATTTGAGCACTTTACATTGTGTATTTGTTTAGCAAGTATTTGAAGTATTGTCTTAGCATTGTTGTATTTCTAGTATTATTATCTTAGTGCTAGTTGTTGGGGTGAAGTTGGGCTCTTGCTTAGGTTTTAATAAGTGTTGATTTTTAGAAAAGCCCAATTCACCCCCCTCTTGGGCATCGTGATCCTTTCAATTGGTATCAGAGCCTTGTTGCTCTTAGATTAGCTTAACCGCTAAGAGTTACGATGTCCGGTGGGGATGGACCTCCTCCCATTTTTGATGGTGACGATTTTCCTTATTGGAAAATTCGTATGGAAGCGTATTTAGAGGCTATAGACATTGGTGTCTATAAAGCCGCCACACAAGGATTCCCCGAACCTAGAGATTGCACAAATCTTGTAGGTGATGAGTTTAATTATGAAAAATGGAATGCCAAGGCCAAAAACACCCTTTTTAGAGGCCTTTGCAAAGATGTGTTCAATAGAGTAAGAAATCATAAAAATGCTCATGATTTGTGGATGGATATTTGTGCTCTACATGAAGGAACTAGAAGTGAGCGTGAGGAGAGATATCACATTGCTATGAGAAAGTTAAATTCTTTTGAAATGCTTGCTAATGAAAATGCCAATGCTATGTACTCACGTCTCAATATTGTTGTAGAGGAAGTAAATGGATTGGGGCTTACTCAAATCTCACAACCGGATGTTGTGAGGAAGATTCTCAGTGTCCTCCCAATAGACAAATATGAACACATTGTCACTGTGCTACATCAAATGGATCTTTCAGTTACCACACCTAAACAGATTTTGGGAAAGATCAATGCTCATGAGATGTACATGCACATCAACAACAAAGATGAATCATCTTCCAAAAGAAAGGATTTGGCTCTCAAAGCAAATCAAGAAAGAAAAGGAAAAGCAAAAATACAAGTTGAGGAAGAATCCTCAAGTGATGATGACCTTGATGCTAACATTGCCTTGATGGTAAGGAAGACCACCAAGATGTTGAAGAAGCTCAACAGAGAAGGCATCAAATTTGATTCAAGAAAGAAGAAATTCTTTTCCAACAAAAGAAAGCCCATTTCTAAGATGGATTGCTACAACAGTGGAGAGCTCGGTCATCTTGCTCATCAATGTAACAAGCCCAAGAAGAACAAGTTCAAGGGCAATAAATAAGATGACAACGATGATGAAAAGAAGGAAAAGAAATTCTTCAAGAGGAAGGATGGGAAGCAAAAGAGGTTCCACAAGAAGAAAAATGGAAAGGCATATATTGTTGGTGACTGGCTCACTGACATTGAGTCATCAAGTGGATCTTCTTCGAGTGAAGAAGAGAATGATGAAAAAGTTGCCGCCATCGCCGGGGACTTCTCTTCACCACCACCATCGCCATCATCGACTTCTCACCTATGCCTCATGGCTAGAGGTGAACGAAAGGTACAAAATGATATTGATATTACTGATGATAGTGATAGTGATGAGGAATTTGCTTCACCTTCATATGATGAGCTAGCTGACTTGCTTAAAGAATATACTCAAATCATTAGAAAGTCAAAAGCTAAATGTGATAGGTTGAAAAATGAAAATGAATCTTTAAATGCCAAATATGACATAGTTATGAAAGCTAGTGATGAAATGAAAGAAGAAAACAAAACTATGTCATCAACTGTAAATGAGCTCACAACCTCCCTAAAAGATGCTAAGGATAAATGTGACAAATTAAATGAAGCTAATAGGGAGTTGCAAGATAGACTAGTAAAAATCAAGGAAGACTATACTCAGATTAAATTTGATCATGATAATCTTCTTGTTGAAAATGAACTTTTATCTTGCAAAACACATGAGGCTATTAACCCTGTTGTTAAGATTGATGTAGCAACCTCATGTGATGATTTGAGTCAAGGAGAGCAAACTAGTCTACATGCTGAATTGACTAAAAAAGTTGAAGTCTTGACTTTAGACAACCAAAAATTGAAGAAATACTTGACTGATGCAACTACTAGAGGAAAGGTTGCTATTGAGAACAATGATTTCAACAATGAGTTGGCAGTGGATAATG
This sequence comes from Zea mays, assembly GCF_902167145.1. NCBI lineage: Eukaryota > Viridiplantae > Streptophyta > Magnoliopsida > Poales > Poaceae > Zea > Zea mays. Next base: position 21,865,567 of record NC_050100.1, on the reverse strand, counting down.
AAAGGCTTAAAAATGAGGTCAAGAAACTAAAGAGTGAAAATGAACATCTTGCAACAAGTGTGCAAAAGTTCAACAAGGGTCAATACCTCCAAAATGAGCTGCTTATGAACACTGTCATGAAAAACAACAAGAGTGGTATTGGATACAATGCTTTTGTGCAAAAGAAAGCTACCACTCAATACAAGCCAAAGCAGACTCACAAGCCTATCAAATGCTTTGAGTGTGGAAATGAAGGTCATTTTGCCCACAACTGCAAAGCCAAACCACCAACTCCCTTGCCTAAGCACTCAAGACCATTTGCTTTCAATGCTCATTATGTTCTAAGAAAGGTTGCAAATGGAAAGGTCAAAGTTACATTCCTAGGTCCACCAAACAAGAGTAGACCTAGACAAATTTGGGTTGCAAAGTCCTTGATTGAGAGAGTCACTGGTCCTATGCAATATAGGGCCCTCAAAACTCAAGCTTGATTTGTCTGTGGATGTAGGTGAACTACAAGACCGGTGGGAGCCATTGGGTTATTGACAGTGGATGCACACAACATATGACAGGCAACCCACGGATGTTCACCTCACTTGATGAGAATGTTGATGGACAAGATAAAATCACATTTGGAGACAATTCAAAAGGGAAAGTGCAAGGACTTGGCAAGGTGACAATTTCAAATGATTTATCAATATCAAATGTTCTCTTGGTTGCACATTTGAGCTTCAATTTATTATCAGTGGGTCAACTCTGTGATCTTGGACTTCAATGCTTATTCACTCCAACAGAGGTTATTGTATCAAAGATGGATGATGAATCAATGGTGTTCAAGGGATTTAGATACAACAACCTCTACTTAGTGGATTTCACTTCAGAAGATGCAGACTTAAGAACTTGCCTCTTCACCAAAGCTTCACTTGGATGGCTTTGGCATGGGAGGCTTGCACATGTTGGGATGAGCACACTCAAGAAGGTATTAAAGAAAGACATGGTTAGAGGATTAAAGGATGTGGTGTTTGAAAAAGACAAGCCATGTAGTGCATGTCAAGCTGGAAAGCAAGTTGCTAATACACATCCTACTAAAGCTTTCATGTCAACATCAAGGCCACTGGAACTACTTCATATGGATTTATTTGGACCTACAAATTATGTAAGTGCCGGTGGCAACCTCTACTGTCTAGTGATTGTTGATGACTTCTCAAGATACACTTGGGTGTTCTTTCTCCATGACAAATCTGAAGTTGCATCTATATTCAAGAAGTTTGCCAAGAAAGCACAAAATGAATTTGATTGCAAGATCAAGAAGATTAGAAGTGATAATGGCAAAGAATTTGACAACACCAACATTCATGAGTACTGTGATGAAATTGGGATCAAGCATGAAGTATCTGCAACATACACACCTCAACAAAATGGAGTTGTTGAAAGGAAAAACAGGACCTTGATCACACTTGCAAGAACAATGATTGATGAGTATAACACACCAGAGAGGTTTTGGGCCGAAGCTGTCAACACTGCATGTTATGCATCAAACAGGCTATTTCCTCACTGGCTACTTGCGAAGACTCCCTATGAACTGCTAAATGGGAAAAAGCTAGACGTCTCCTTCCGGGTGTTTGGGTGAAAATGCTACATCTACAAGAAACGCCATCACCTAGGGAAGTTTCAAAGACGTTGTGATATTGGTTTTCTTTTGGGTTATTCATTAAAGTCCAAAGCATATCGAGTATTCAACCATGCCACTGGCGTGGTAGAAGAAACATATGATGTGGAATTTGATGAGACTAATGGCTCCCAAGGAGCACTTGAAAATCTTGATGATGTAGGTGATGAGCCACTTAGGGAAGCAATGAAGAACATGCCAATTGGAGCTATCAAACCAAAAGAAGATGAAGAAGAGGTGCAAAACATTGACAGACCTTCTTCATCAAATGTACCACAAGATGATGAAAAGATGAGAGGCATGCAAATGAAGATACATTTGTCTCTCATGAACAAGCAAGGGTACAAGCCGAAGATGTTGATGCTCCAGGATCTTCTTCCCAAGTGGTTGACAGGAGAAACTCATCACTACTTCAAGCTCATCCTCAAAACCAAACCATCAGGAGTCCTTCACAAGGGGTTATTACTCGATCACATAGACATGTTTCTTTTATTGAACATCACTCCTTTGTTTCTTGTGTTGAGCCTACTTGTATAGATGAGGCGCTACAGGATCCGGACTGGGTGAATGCCATGCATGAAGAACTTAACAACTTCACCCGTAACGAAGTTTGGACACTGGAGAAGCCCCCACAAGATGCAAGAATCATTGGAACAAATTGGGTGTTCAGAAACAAACAAGATGATCAAGGTGTGATTGTAAGGAACAAGGCAAGACTTGTTGCAAAGGGATTCTCTCAAGTTGAAGGCTTAGATTTTGGAGAGACCTTTGCACCGGTTGCTCGACTGGAAGCCATCCGTATCCTACTTGCATATGCATCATGCTATGATATAAAACTTTATCAAATGGATGTAAAAAATGCATTTTTAAATGGCTTCATAAATGAACTTGTATATGTTGAGCAACCACCTGGATTTGAAGACCCTAGATATCCTAACCATGCTTACAGGTTGTCCAAGGCGCTATATGGGCTAAAGCAAGCTCCAAGGGCTTGGTATGAGCGCCTTCGCGACTTCCTCATCGAAAAGGGCTTCAAGATCGGGACCGTTGACACAACACTATTCACAAAGAAACATAACGGTGATATTTTCATTTGTCAAGTATATGTTGATGATATAATCTTTGGCTCGACAAATGACTATCATTGCAAGGAATTTGGTGAGTTGATGTCGAAGGAGTTCGAGATGTCAATGATTGGTGAGCTAACGTACTTCCTCGGCTTTCAAGTCAAGCAAATGAAATATGGTAACTTTCTCTCACAAGAGAAGTGTACCAAAGACTTGTTGAAAAGGTTCAACATGGAGAAGTGCAAACTAATCAAGACCCCCATGCCAACAAATGGACATCTCGACTTAGATGAGGGAGGTAACCCGGTTAATCAAACTCTCTACCGTTCTATGATTGGTAGTTTATTGTACCTTACCGCATCTAGGCCTGATATTATGTTTAGTGTCTGCATGTGTGCTAGATTTCAATCTAATCCTAAGAAAGCTCATCTTTTCAGTACCCGATATTATGTTGGGGTGAAGTTGGTGAAAGGGAATTAAGCTTACACCTATTTCCTAAATGATTTTGGTGGTTGAATTGCCCAACACAAATAAATGGACTAACTAGTTTGCTCTAGTGTATAAGTTATACAGGTGTCAAAGGTTCACACTTAGCCAATAAAAAGACCAAGTATGGGGTTCAATAAAGAAAGCAAGGGATAACCGAAGGCACCTCTGGTCTGGCGCACCGGACTGTCCGGTGTGCCACCGGACAGTGTCCGGTGCACCAGAGGACTCCAAGTCAAACTCGTCACCTTCGGGAAAATCCAGAGGCGCTCCGCTATAATTCACCGGACTGTCCGGTGCTACAAGGAAGAGCGGCTCCGGAACTTGCCAGCTTCGGGAATTCGCAACGGCTAGTCCGCTATAATTCACCGGACATGTCCGGTGTACACCGGACTGTCCGATGTGACATCGAAGCAACAGATACTTCGGCGCCAACGGCTACCTGCAGCGCATTAAATGCGCGCCAGCGCGCGCAGAAGTCAGGCACACCCATGCTGGCGCACCGGACACTCTACAGTACATGTCCGGTGCGCCACCGGACATCCAGGCGGGCCCAGAAGACAGAGCTCCAACGGTCGGAACCCAACGGCTTTGGTGACGTGGCTGGCGCACCGGACATGTCCGGTGTGCACCGGACTGTCCGGTGCACCATGCGACAGACAGCCCCACCAAACGGCTAGTTTGGTGGTTGGGGCTATAAATACCCCCAACCACCCACCATTCATTGCATCCAAGTTTTCACACTTCCAACCACTTACAAGAGCTAGGCATTAAATTCTAGACACACTCAAGAGATCAAATCCTCTCCCAAATTCCACACAGCTTTAGTGACTAGTGAGAGAGATTTGCTTGTGTTCTTTCGAGCTCTTGCGCTTGGATTGCTTTCTTCTTTCTTGATTCTTCATTGCGATCAAACTCACTTGTAATTGAGGCAAGAGACACCAATCTTGTGGTGGTCCTTGTGGGAACTTTGTGTTCCAAGTGATTAAGAAGAAAAGCTCACTCGGTCCGAGGGACCGTTTGAGAGAGGGAAAGGGTTGAAAGAGACCCGGTCTTTGTGACCACCTCAACGGAGAGTAGGTTTGCGAGAACCGAACCTCGGTAAAACAAATCCGTGTGTCACACTATTTATTTGCTTGCGATTTGTTTTGCACCCTCTCTTGCGGACTCGATTATATTTCTAACGCTAACCCGGCTTGTAGTTGTGATTATTTTGAGAATTTCAGTTTCGCCCTATTCACCCCCCTCTAGGCGACTTTCAATTGGTATCAGAGTCCGGTGCTTCATTAGAGCCTAACCGCTCGAAGTGATGTCAGTAGAACTCGCCAAGAAGGAGATGGAGACCGGCGAAAAGCCCACTACAAGCAACGAGAAAGCTCTATCGGGAGAGTCCCGCAACAAGGAGAAGAGGAAGGAGAATAAGAAGGAAAAGAAGACTTCTTCTCACAAGTCGCATCGGAGTGGCGACAAAATTAAGAAGATGAGGAAGGTGGTCTACTACGAGACCGACACTTCATCGCCATCTACCTCCGGCTCCGACGCGCCCTCCATAACTTCTAAGCGCCATGAGCGCAAGAAGTTTAGTAAGATTCCCTTACATTATCCTCGTACCTCTAGACATACTCCATTACTTTCCGTTCCATTAGGCAAACCGCCAACCTTTGACGGTGAAAATTATGCTAGGTGGAGTGATTTAATGAAATTTCAACTAACCTCACTCCACAAAAGTATATGGAATGTTGTTGAGTTTGGAACACAGGTACCATCCGTAGGGGATGAGGATTATGATGAGGACGCGGTGGCCCAAATCGAGCACTTCAACTCTCAAGCCACAACCATACTCCTTGCCTCTCTAAGTAGGGAGGAGTACAACAAGGTGCAAGGTCTAAAAAGCGCCAAGGAGGTTTGGGACGTGCTCAAGACGGCGCACGAGGGTGATGAACTCACAAAAATCACCAAGCGGGAAACGATCGAAGGGGAGCTCGGTCGCTTCCGTCTTCGCCAAGGGGAGGAGCCGCAAGACATGTACAACCGGCTCAAAACCTTGGTGAACAAAGTGCGCAACCTCGGGAGCAAAAAGTGGGATGATCACGAGGTGGTTAAGGTTATTCTAAGATCTCTTATTTTCCTTAACCCTACTCAAGTTCAATTAATTCGTGGTAATCCTAGATATACACTAATGACTCCCGAGGAAGTAATCGGGAATTTTGTGAGCTTTGAATTTATGATCAAGGGCTCACGGAAGATCAACGAGCTTGATGGTCCTTCTACGTCCGAAGCTCAACCTGTCGCATTCAAAGTGACGGAAGAGAAAAAGGAGGAATCTACACCGAGTAGAACACCCATCGACACCTCCAAGCTCGACAACGAGGAGATGGCGCTTGTCATCAAAAGCTTTCGCCAAATCCTCAAGCAAAGGAGGGGGAAGGATTACAAGCCCCGCTCCAAGAAGGTTTGCTACAAGTGTGGTAAGCCCGGTCACTTTATTGCAAAATGTCCTATTTCTAGTGACAGTGACAGGGGCGATGACAAGAAGGGGAGAAGAAAGGAGAAGAAGAGGTACTACAAGAAGAAGGGCGGCGATGCCCATGTTTGTCGGGAGTGGGACTCCGACGAAAGCTCTAGCGACTCCTCCGACGACGAGGACGCCGCCAACATCACCGTCACCAAGGGACTGCTCTTCCCCAACGTCGGCCACAAGTGCCTCATGGCAAAGGGCGGCAAAAAGAAGAAGGTTAAATCCAAATCCTCCACTAGATATGAGTCTTCTAGTGATGAAAATGCTAGTGATGAGGAAGATAATTTACGTACTCTTTTTGCCAACTTAAACATGCAACAAAAAGAGAAATTAAATGAATTAATTAGTGACATCCATGAGAAGGATGATCTCTTGGACTCCCAAGAGGACTTCCTAATCAAGGAAAACAAAAAGCATGTGAAGGTTAAAAATGCTTACGCTCTAGAAGTAGAAAAATGTGAAAAACTATCTAGTGAGCTAAGCACATGCCATGAAACTATAGACAACCTTAGAAATGAAAATGCTAATTTGTTAGCTAAGGTTGATTCAAATATTTGTAATGTTTCAATTCCCAATCTTAGAAATGATAATGATGATTTGCTTGCTAAGATTGAAGAGTTGAACATTTCTCTTGCTAGCCTTAGAGATGAAAATGAAAAATTGCTTGCTAAGGCTAAAGATTTCGATGTTTGCAATGCTACTATTTTCGACCTTAGAAGTAGAAACGATATATTACATGCTAAGGTTGTAGAATTAAAATCTTGCAAACCCTCTACATCTACCATTGAGCACACTTCTATTTGCACTAGATGTAGAGATGTTAATATTGAGGCTATTCATGATCACATGGCTTTAATTAAACAACAAAATGATCACATAGCTCAACTTAATGCTAAAATCAATGAGCATGACTTAGAAAATGAAAAATTTAAATTTGCTAGAAGCATGCTGAGAGCACCTAGAGGGGGGGGGGGTGAATAGGTGATCCTGTAAAAACTTAAACTTATAGCCACAAAACTTAGATTAAGCGTTAGCACAGTAATTGCCAAGTGGCTAGAGAGAACTCAAAACACGATAACCACAAGAAAGCAATCACAGAGTTGACACGGTGGTTATCCCGTGGTTCGGCCAAGTACAAAACTTGCCTACTCCACGTTGTGGCGTCCCAACGGACGAGAGTTGCACTCAACTCCTCTCAAGTGATCCAATGATCAACTTGAATACCACGGTGTTTTTCTTTCCTTTGATCTTTTCCCGTTTGCGAGGAATCTCCACAACTTGGAGTCTCTCGCCCTTACAATTGAGTTCACAAAGAAATACAGAGTAAGGTGGGAATGAGCAACGCACACAAGACTCAAAAATCAGAGCAACAACACACACACAAGTCGCAACAAGAGCTCGCAATGCAACACAAAGAGTTCACAACTCCACAAGAGCTCTATATGCTATCACAATGAAACGAATGCGTGAGATTGATGTCTTGGTGCTTAGAAGAGTTGTAGGAATGCTTGGTGTTCTCCTCCATGCGCCAAGGGGTCCCTTTTATAGCCCCAAGGCAGCTAGGAGCCGTTGGGAACAAATCTGGAAGGCCATCTTTGCCTTCTGTCTCGTGGCGCACCGGACAGTCCGGTGCACACCGGACACTGTCCGGTGCCCGATTTGTTTCCATAAACAGCGCATCCGACCGTTGCTGTCTGAGTCAGATCTGCGCACCGTTGGCGCACCGGACATGTCCGGTGCACACCGGACAGTCCGGTGTATCTTTCCGACCGTTGGCTCGGCCACGTGTCGCGCGCCGATCGCGCGGCCGACCGTTGGCCTGACCGACCGTTGGCTCACCAGACAGTCCGGTGCACACCGGACAGTCCGGTGAATTTTAGCCGAAGTCGCCGGAGAAAAAACCCGAGAGCGGCCTCTTCGGCCGAGGCGGCCTGGCGCACCGGACACTGTCCGGTGCACCACCGGACACTGTCCGGTGGACCACCGGACAGTCCGGTGCCCCAGACCGAAGCAGCCCCTTGGCTGCACACAGCCAAGTCTTCTCTTCTCTTCTTCTTTCTGTTTCTAACACTTAGACAAATATATTAGTACACAAAACCAATGTACTAAGACTTAGAAACATACCTTTGCTCTAGATTTGCACTTTGTTCATCCATTGCATAAATTCACATTTAAGCACTTGAGTTGGCACTCAATCACCAAAATACTTAGAAATGGCCCAAGGGCACATTTCCCTTTCAATCTCCCCCTTTTTGGTGATTTATGCCAACACAACATAAAGCAACTAGAACAAGTGCAAAATCACTTCAAATGAAAACTCAAATTGGTTTTGATTCAATTTTGGCATATATGGATCATCCTTTGCCACCACTTGGTTTGTTTTTGCAAATCAAACTCAAATCTCTATCTCTAAGTCAAACACACATGTTGAAGCATAAAGAGAGTCATTTCAAAAGAGATTGATCAAAGATTTCAAAAACTCCCCCTAAATCCCATAATCAATACTTCTCCCCACAAGAAGCCAACTTTTGACAATAGAGACAATAAGAGACAATAAAAGCTTTTGACAAAACAAAAACTCTATTCTACTATTTTCAAAATCTCTCAAGTGGTAGCTGATCCATTTATTGCTTTGGCCTTTATTTTCTCCCCCTTTGGCATCAAGCACCAAAACGGGATCAATCTTGGCCCTTGAACCCCATTGCCTCACCAAAATCTTCAATTAAGAGCCAATGACAATAAGAGTTCATGAGATGAACTTGGAATAAGTTACCCTCTCATCGGAGTGCAGTGGAAGTCTTTCGTGGTCCAAGTCCACCTTTTCCCTTTCAATTCTTCTTCGAGACTAAATCAAGCAAACTCAAGCATGTGGTTAGTCTCAAAGGGTCAAGTTGTAACACATCTCCCCCTAAACATGTGCATCACTTTGCAACGGACTTGTGAGGTCCAGGGAGTGTTTGTACAACTTGAGCACCACAATAAGCAACAAAATGCAGAATGAACATGATCAAAGGCATAAACACATGTATGCTACAATTCAATCCAAGTTCCGCGAATCTAAGACATTTAGCTCACTACGCAGCCTGCAAAAGGTCTTCTCATCTAGAGGCTTGGTAAAGATATCGGCTAGCTGGTTCTCGGTGCTAACATGAAACACTTCGATATCCCCCTTTTGCTGGTGGTCTCTCAGAAAGTGATGCCGGATGTCTATGTGCTTTGTGCGGCTGTGTTCAACAGGATTTTCCGCCATGCGGATAGCACTCTCATTATCACATAGGAGTGGGACTTTGCTCAGATTGTAGCCAAAGTCCCGGAGGGTTTGCCTCATCCAAAGTAGTTGCGCGCAACACTGTCCTGCGGCAACATACTCGGCCTCAGCGGTGGATAGGGCAACGGAAGTTTGTTTCTTAGAATTCCATGACACCAGGGACCTTCCTAAGAATTGGCACGTCCCCGATGTACTCTTCCTATCGACCTTACATCCAGCATAGTCAGAGTCTGAGTATCCAACTAAGTCAAAGGTAGACCCCTTTGGATACCAGAGCCCGAAGCAAGGCGTAGCAACCAAATATCTAAGAATTCGCTTCACCGCCACTAAGTGACATTCCTTAGGATCGGATTGAAATCTAGCACACATGCATACGCTAAGCATAATATCCGGTCTACTAGCACATAAATAAAGCAAAGAACCTATCATGGACCGGTATGCTTTTTGATCAACGGACTTACCTCCTTTGTTGAGGTCAGTGTGTCCGTCGGTTCCCATCGGAGTCTTTGCGGGCTTGGCGTCCTTCATCCCAAACCGCTTCAGCAGATCTTGCGTGTACTTTGTTTGAGAGATGAATGTGCCGTCCCTGAGTTGCTTCACTTGGAACCCAAGGAAGTAGTTCAACTCGCCCATCATCGACATCTCGAATTTCTGCGTCATCACCCTGCTAAACTCTTCACAAGACTTTTGGTTAGTAGAACCAAATATTATGTCATCGACATAAATTTGGCACACAAACAAATCACCATCACATGTCTTTGTGAAAAGAGTTGGATCGGCTTTCCCAACCTTGAAAGCATTAGCAATTAAGAAATCTCTAAGGCATTCATACCATGCTCTTGGGGCTTGCTTAAGTCCATAAAGCGCCTTAGAGAGCTTACACACATGGTCGGGGTACCGATCATCCTCGAAGCCAGGGGGTTGCTCCACGTACACCTCCTCCTTGATTGGCCCGTTGAGGAAAGCGCTCTTCACATCCATTTGGTACAACCTGAAAGAATGGTGAGCGGCATATGCTAGCAAGATTCGAATTGACTCTAGCCTAGCCACAGGAGCAAAAGTCTCCTCGAAATCCAAACCTGCGACTTGGGCATAACCTTTTGCCACAAGTCGAGCCTTGTTCCTCGTCACCACCCCGTGCTCGTCCTGTTTGTTGCGGAACACCCACTTGGTTCCCACAACATTTTGCTTTGGACGAGGCACCAGTGTCCAAACTTCATTGCGCTTGAAGTTGTTGAGTTCCTCCTGCATGGCCAATACCCAGTCCGGATCTAGCAAGGCCTCTTCTACCCTGAAAGGCTCAATAGAAGAGACAAAGGAGTAATGTTCACAAAAATTAACTAATCGAGACCGAGTAGTTACTCCCTTGCTAATGTCACCCAGAATTTGGTCGACGGGATGATCCCTTTGAATCATCGCTCGAACTTGGGTTGGAGGTGCCGGTTGTGCTTCTTCCTCCATCACATGATCATCTTGTGCTCCCCCTTGATCACACGCCTCCACTTGAGGTACCTGTTCGTCATCTTGGGTTGGGGAATGCACCATGGTTGAGGAAGAAGGCTGATCTTGCTCCAAGTGTTCCTGTGGTCGCACATCACCAATCGCCATGGTGCGCATAGCGGCCGTTGGAACATCTTCTTCATCTACATCATCAAGATCAATAACTTGCTCTCTTGGAGAGCCATTAGTCTCATCAAATACAACGTCGCTAGAGACTTCAACCAAACCCGATGATTTGTTGAAGACTCTATACGCCTTTGTATTTGAGTCATAACCTAATAAAAACCCTTCTACAGCTTTGGGAGCAAATTTAGAATTTCTACCCTTCTTCACTAGAATGTAGCACTTGCTCCCAAATACACGAAAGTAGGATACATTGGGTTTGTTACCGGTTAGTAGCTCATACGACGTCTTCTTGAGGAGGCGATGAAGGTAGACCCTGTTGATGGCGTGGCAAGCCGTGTTTACGGCTTCCGTCCAAAAGTACTCGGGGGTCTTGAACTCTCCTAGCATCGTCCTCGCCATATCGATTAGCGTCCTGTTCTTCCTCTCTACCACACCATTTTGCTGTGGTGTGTAGGGAGCGGAGAACTCGTGCTTGATCCCTTCCTCCTCAAGGAATTCCTCCACTTGAAGGTTCTTGAATTCGGACCCGTTGTCGCTCCTTATCTTCTTCACCTTGAGCTCAAACTCATTTTGAGCTCTCCTGAGGAAGCGCTTGAGGGTCCCTTGGGTTTCAGACTTATCCTGCAAAAAGAACACCCAAGTGAAGCGGGAAAAATCATCAACAATAACTAAACCATACTTACTCCCTCCTATGCTCAGATAGGCGACAGGTCCGAAGAGGTCCATATGCAGCAGCTCCAGGGGTCTTGAAGTGGTCATCACGTTCTTGCTGTGATGTACTCCTCCCACTTGTTTACCTGCTTGACAAGCTGCACAAGGTCTATCTTTTTCGAAATGCACGTTAGTCAAACCTATCACGTGTTCTCCCTTTAGAAGCTTGTGAAGGTTCTTCATCCCCACATGTGCTAAGCGGCGATGCCACAGCCAGCCCATGCTAGTCTTAGCTATTAAGCATGCATCTAGACCGGCCTCTTCTTTTGCAAAATCAACTAAATAAAGTTTGCCGTCTAATACACCCTTAAAAGCTAGTGAACCATCACTTCTTCTAAAGACAGACACACCTACATTTGTAAATAGACAGTTATACCCCATATGACATAATTGACTAACAGATAGCAAATTATATCCAAGACTCTCTACTAAAAATACATTAGAGATAGAATGCTCATTAGAAATCGCAATTTTACCTAACCCTTTTACCTTGCCTTGATTCCCATCACCGAATATAATTGAATCTTGGGAATCCTTATTCTTGACGTAGGAAGTGAACATCTTCTTCTCCCCCGTCATATGGTTTGTGCATCCGCTATCAATAATCCAGCTTGAACCCCCGGATGCATAAACCTGCAAGGCAAATTTAGGCTTGGGACTTAGGTACCCAACTCTTGTTGGGTCCTACAAGGTTAGTCACAATTTCCTTAGGGACCCAAATGCAAGTTTTATCACCTTTGCATTTTGCCCCTAACTTCCTAGCAATTACTTTTCTATCCTTTCTACAAATTGCAAATGAAGCATTCAAAGCACAATAAATTGTAGAGGGTTCATTCACTACTTTTCTATGAACATTTGAAACATCTCTTTTAGGAACAACGTTTCTCCTAGTAACATTTCTATCATACACATAAGAAGAACTAGGAGCAAACATGGCATGAGAATCATAAACATATGAATCAAAAGCATCATAACTTCTATTTCTAGTTTGTCTTTTATCATGATACAAAAAGGCATGGTTCCTTTTAGCACTAGTAGCCATAGGGGCCTTCCCTTTCTCCTTGGCGGGAATGGGAGCCTTATGGCTTGTTAAGTTCTTGGCTTCCCTCTTGAAGCCAAGCCCATCCTTAATTGAGGGGTGTCTTCCTATTGTGTAAGCATCCCTTGCAAATTTTAACTTATCAAATTCACTTTTGCTAGTCTTAAGTTGGGCATTAAGACTAGCCACTTCATTATTTAACTTTGCAATAGAAGCTATGTGTTCACTACAAGCATCAATATCAAGGTCTTTACATCTATTGCAAGTAACAACATTTTCTACACAAGTTGTTGATTTACTAGCTATTTCTATCTTAGCATTCAACTCATCGTTAATGCTCTTTAATTTTGAAATTGTCTCATGGCATGAAGATAATTCACAAGTAAGCATTTCATTTCTTTTAACTTCTAGAGCATGAGATTTTTGAGCTTCTAAAAATTTATCATGCTCTTCATACAATAAATCCTCTTGTTTCTCTAAGAGTTTATCCTTCTCATTCAATGCATCAATTAATTCATTAATTTTGCCAATCGTAATTCTATCTAGACCTTTAAATAAACTAGAATAGTCTATTTCATCATCGTCACTAGAATCATCATCACTAGAAGAAACATAAGTAGAGTTTCGAGTACTTACTTTCTTCTCCTTAGCCATGAGACACGTGTGAAGCTCGTTGGGGAAGAGGGCCGATTTGTTGAAGGCGGTGGCGGCGAGTCCCTCATTGTCGGAGTCGGAGGAGGAGCAATCCGAATCCCACTCCTTGCCTATATGCGCCTCGCCCTTGGCTTTCTTGTAGTGCTTCTTCTTCTCCCTTTTGTTCCCCTTTTCCTGGTCACTTTCATTATCAGGACAGTTAGCAATAAAATGACCAAGCTTACCGCATTTGAAGCATGATCGTTTCCCCTTGGTCTTAGTCTTGCTCGGCTGTCCATTGCGACCCTTTAGCACCGTCTTGAATCTCTTGATAATGAGGGCCATTTCTTCATCATTAAGACCGGCCGCCTCAATTTGCGCCACCTTGCTGGGAAGCGCCTCCTTGTTCCTTGTGGCTTTGAGAGCAAAAGGTTGCGGCTCGTTGATCGGTCCATTCAAGGCGTCGTCCACATACCTTGCCTCCTTGATCATCATTCGCCCGCTGACGAATTTTCCTAGGACTTCTTCGGGCGACATTTTGGTGTACCTGGGATTCTCACGAATATTATTCACCAAATGAGGATCAAGAACGGTAAAGGACCTGAGCATTAGTCGGACGACGTCGTGATCCGTCCATCGCGTGCTTCCGTAGCTCCTTATTTTGTTGATAAGGGTCTTGAGCCGGTTGTATGTCTGAGTTGGCTCCTCGCCCCTTATCATCGCGAACCGTCCAAGCTCGCCTTCCACCAACTCCGTTTTGGTGAGCAAGGTAACGTCATTTCCTTCATGAGAGATCTTGAGGGTGTCCCAGATCTGCTTGGCGTTATCCAAGCCGCTCACTTTGTTATATTCATCCCTGCACAATGAAGCTAGAAGAACAGTGGTAGCTTGTGCATTCTTATGGATTTGCTCATTAATGAATGAAGGGCTATCCGAGCTATCAAATTTCATTCCACTTTCCACAATCTCCCAAATGCTTGGATGGAGAGAAAATAGGTGAGTACGCATTTTGTGACTCCAAAATCCGTAGTCCTCTCCATCAAAGTGAGGAGGCTTGCCAAGTGGAATGGGGAGCAAATGAGCATTTGAGCTATATGGAATGCGCGAATAATCAAAAGAAAAGTTTGAGTTAACCGTCTTTTGTTTGTCGTGGTCGTCGTCCTTTTGGGAAGAAGAGGACTCATCGCTGTCGTAGTAGACGATCTCCTTGATGCGTCTTGTCTTCTTCTTCTTCCCATCTTTTCGCTTGTGGCCCGAGCCCGAGTCATTTGACTTGTCATCCCTTGGCTCGTTGACGAAGGACTCCTTCTCCTTGTCGTTGATCACAATTCCCTTCCCCTTAGGATCCATCTCTTCGGGCGGTTAGTCCCTTTCTTGAAGAGAACGGCTCTGATACCAATTGAGAGCACCTAGAGGGGGGGGGGGGTGAATAGGTGATCCTGTAAAAACTTAAACTTATAGCCACAAAACTTAGATTAAGCGTTAGCACAGTAATTGCCAAGTGGCTAGAGAGAACTTAAAACACGATAACCACAAGAAAGCAATCACAGAGTTGACACGGTGGTTATCCCGTGGTTCGGCCAAGTACAAAACTTGCCTACTCCACGTTGTGGCGTCCCAACGGACGAGAGTTGCACTCAACTCCTCTCAAGTGATCCAATGATCAACTTGAATACCACGGTGTTTTTCTTTCCTTTGATCTTTTCCCGTTTGCGAGGAATCTCCACAACTTGGAGTCTCTCGCCCTTACAATTGAGTTCACAAAGAAATACGGAGTAAGGTGGGAATGAGCAACGCACACAAGACTCGAAAATCAGAGCAACAACACGCACACAAGTCGCAACAAGAGCTCGCAATGCAACACAAAGAGTTCACAACTCCACAAGAGCTCTATATGCTATCACAATGAAACGAATGCGTGAGATTGATGTCTTGGTGCTTAGAAGAGTTGTAGGAATGCTTGGTGTTCTCCTCCATGCGCCAAGGGGTCCCTTTTATAGCCCCAAGGCAGCTAGGAGCCGTTGGGAACAAATCTGGAAGGCCATCTTTGCCTTCTGTCTCGTGGCGCACCGGACAGTCCGGTGCACACCGGACACTGTCCGGTGCCCGATTTGTTTCCATAAACAGCGCATCCGACCGTTGCTGTCTGAGTCAGATCTGCGCACCGTTGGCGCACCGGACATGTCCGGTGCACACCGGACAGTCCGGTGTATCTTTCCGACCGTTGGCTCGGCCACGTGTCGCGCGCCGATCGCGCGGCCGACCGTTGGCCTGGCCGACCGTTGGCTCACCGGACAGTCCGGTGCACACCGGACAGTCCGGTGAATTTTAGCCGAAGTCGCCGGAGAAAAAACCCGAGAGCGGCCTCTTCGGCCGAGGCGGCCTGGCGCACCAGACACTGTCCGGTGCACCACCGGACAGTCCGGTGCCCCAGACCGAAGCAGCCCCTTGGCTGCACACAGCCAAGTCTTCTCTTCTCTTCTTCTTTCTGTTTCTAACACTTAGACAAATATATTAGTACACAAAACCAATGTACTAAGACTTAGAAACATACCTTTGCTCTAGATTTGCACTTTGTTCATCCATTGCATAAATTCACATTTAAGCACTTGAGTTGGCACTCAATCACCAAAATACTTAGAAATGGCCCAAGGGCACATTTCCCTTTCACATGCTCTATAGTGGGAGACGCCCTGGCATTAAGGATGGCATTGGCTTCCAAAAGGGGGACAATGTCAAACTTAATGCCCCTCCTAAGAAATTGTCTAATTTTGTTAAGGGCAAGGCTCCCATGCCTCAGGATAACGAGGGTTACATTTTGTACCCTGCCGGTTATCCCGAGAGCAAAATTAGGAGAATTCACTCTAGGAAGTCTCACTCGGGCCCTAATCATGCATTTATGTATAAGGGTGAGACATCTAGTTCTAGGCAACCAACCCATGCTAAGTTGCCTAAAAATAAAACTCCTAGTGCATCAAATGATCATGATATTTCATTTAAAACTTTTGATGCATCTTATGTTTTGACTAACAAATCCGGCAAGGTAGTTGCCAAGTATGTTGGAGGCAAACACAAGAGCTCCAAGACTTGTGTTTGGGTACCCAAAGTTCTTGTTTCTAATGCCAAAGGACCCAAAACCGTTTGGGTACCTAAAGTCAAGAACTAAAATTGTTTTGTAGGTTTATGCATCCGGGGGCTCAAGCTGGATTATCGACAGTGGGTGCACAAACCACATGACAGGGGAGAAGAAGATGTTCTCCTCATATGAGAAAAACCAAGATCCCCAACGAGCCATCACATTCGGGGATGGAAATCAAGGTTTGGTCAAAGGATTGGGTAAAATTGCTATATCTCCTGACCATTCTATTTCCAATGTTTTTCTTGTAGATTCTTTAGATTACAATTTGCTTTCTGTATCTCAATTATGTCAAATGGGCTACAACTGTCTTTTTACTGATGTAGGTGTCACTGTCTTTAGAAGAAGTGATGATTCAATAGCATTTAAGGGAGTGTTAGAGGGTCAACTATACTTGGTAGATTTTGATAGAGCTGAACTCGACACTTGCTTAATTGCTAAGACTAACATGGGCTGGCTCTGGCACCGCCGACTAGCACATGTTGGGATGAAGAATCTTCATAAGCTTCTAAAGGGAGAACACATTTTAGGATTAACAAATGTTCATTTTGAGAAAGACAGGATTTGTAGCGCATGCCAAGCAGGAAAGCAAGTTGGTGTCCATCATCCACACAAGAACATCATGACGACTGACAGGCCACTGGAGCTCCTACACATGGATCTATTCGGCCCGATTGCTTACATAAGCATCGGCGGGAGTAAGTACTGTCTAGTAATTGTGGATGATTATTCTCGCTTCACTTGGGTGTTCTTTTTGCAGGAAAAATCTCATACCCAAGAGACCTTAAAGGGATTCTTGAGAAGGGCTCAAAACGAGTTCGGCTTAAGGATCAAGAAAATTAGAAGCGACAACGGGACGGAGTTCAAGAACTCACAAATTGAAGGCTTCCTTGAGGAGGAGGGCATCAAGCATGAGTTCTCTTCTCCCTACACCCCACAACAAAATGGTGTAGTGGAGAGGAAGAATAGAACTCTATTGGACATGGCAAGAACCATGCTTGATGAGTACAAGACTTCGGATCGGTTTTGGGCCGAGGCGGTCAACACCGCCTGCTACGCCATCAACCGGTTATATCTTCACCGAATCCTCAAGAAGACATCTTATGAACTCCTAACCGGTAAAAAGCCCAACATTTCATATTTTAGAGTCTTTGGTAGCAAATGCTTTATACTTGTTAAAAGAGGTAGAAAATCGAAATTTGCTCCTAAGACTGTAGAAGGCTTTTTACTAGGATATGATTCAAACACAAGGGCATATAGAGTCTTTAACAAGTCCTCTGGACAAGTTGAAGTTTCTTGTGACGTTGTGTTTGATGAGACTAACGGCTCTCAAGTGGAGCAAGTTGATCTTGATGAGATAGGTATTGAAGAGGCTCCGTGCATCACGCTAAGGAACATGTCCATTAGGGATGTGTGTCCTAAGGAATCCGAAGAGCCTCCAAATGCACAAGATCAACCATCCTCCTCCACGCAAGCATCTCCACCAACTCAAAATGAGGATGGGGCTCAAGTTGATGAAGGAGAAGATCAAGCAAATGAGCCACCTCAAAATGACGGCAATGATCAAGGGGGAGATGCAAATGATCAAGACAAGGAGGATGAAGAACAAAGGCCGCCACACCCAAGAGTCCACCAAGCAATTCAACGATATCACCCCGTCGACACCATCCTCGGCGACATTCATAAGGGGGTAACTACTAGATCTCGTGTTGCACATTTTTGTGAGCATTACTCTTTTGTTTCCTCTATTGAGCCACACAGGATAGAGGAAGCACTTCAAGATTCGGATTGGGTAGTGGCGATGCAAGAGGAGCTCAACAACTTCACTATGAATGAGGTATGGCATTTAGTTCCACGTCCTAATCAAAATGTTGTAGGGACCAAATGGGTCTTCCGCAACAAGCAAGATGAGCATGGTGTGGTGACAAGGAACAAAGCTCGACTTGTGGCCAAAGGATACTCCCAAGTCGAAGGTTTGGATTTCGGTGAAACCTATGCACCCGTAGCTAGGCTTGAATCAATTCGTATATTATTGGCCTATGCTACTTACCATGGCTTTAAGCTTTATCAAATGGACGTGAAAAGTGCCTTCCTCAATGGACCAATCAAGGAAGAGGTCTATGTTGAGCAACCTCCCGGCTTTGAAAATAGTGAGTATCCTAATCATGTCTATAAACTTTCTAAGGCGCTCTATGGGCTCAAGCAAGCCCCAAGAGCATGGTATGAATGCCTTAGAGATTTCCTTATCACTAATGGATTCAAAGTCGGAAAGGCCGATCCTACACTCTTTACCAAAACACTTGAAAATGATTTGTTTGTATGCCAAATTTATGTTGATGATATTATATTTGGGTCTACTAACGAATCTACATGTGAAGAGTTTAGTAGGATCATGACACAAAAGTTCGAGATGTCTATGATGGGGGAGTTGAAGTATTTCTTAGGATTTCAAGTGAAGCAACTCCAAGAAGGCACCTTCCTAAGCCAAACGAAGTATACTCAAGATATTCTAAGCAAGTTTGGAATGAAGGATGCCAAACCCATCAAGACACCCATGGGAACCAATGGGCATCTCGACCTTGACGAGGGAGGTAAATCCGTCGATCAAAAGGTATACCGGTCGATGATAGGATCTTTGCTATATTTATGTGCATCTCGACCGGATATTATGCTTTCCGTATGCATGTGTGCAAGATTCCAAGCCGACCCTAAGGAAGCTCACCTTACGGCCGTAAAACGAATCTTGAGATATTTAGTTTATACTCCTAAGTTTGGGCTTTGGTATCCTAGGGGATCCACTTTTGATTTGATTGGTTATTCGGATGCCGATTGGGCAGGGTGTAAAATTAATAGAAAGAGCACATCGGGGACTTGCCAGTTCTTGGGAAGATCCTTGGTGCCTTGGGCTTCAAAGAAGCAAAATTCGGTCGCTCTTTCTACCGCCGAAGCCGAGTACATTGCCGCAGGCCATTGTTGCGCGCAATTGCTTTGGATGAGGCAAACCATTAGGCACTATGGTTACAAATTAACCAAAGTTCCTCTTCTATGTGATAATGAAAGTGCAATCCGCATGGCGGATAATCCCGTTGAACATAGCCGCACTAAACACATAGCCATTCGGTATCACTTCTTAAGGGATCACCAACAAAAAGGAGATATCGAGATTTCTTACATTAATACTAAAGATCAATTAGCCGATATCTTTACCAAGCCACTAGATGAATAAACTTTTAACAAACTTAGGCATGAGCTAAATATTCTTGATTCTAGGAACTTCTTTTGTTAAATTGCACTCATAGCTCATTTATATACCTTGATCATGTCTCTTTTATGTACTATGACTAATGTGTTTTCAAGTCTATTTCAAACCAAGTCATAGGTATATTGAAAGGGAATTAGAGTCTTCGGCGAAGACAAAGGCTTCCACTCCGTAACTCATCCTTCGCCGACACTCCGCGCATCTCTCCATCTTTTGGGGGAGAGTTCAAAGCAAAAGGACTTCGTCTTTGGTACAATCCTCACTCCTTTTTTTATGACCAAAGGGGAAGAAAGTAATGAAAGGGCTCTAATGACTCCGTTTTTGGCGATTTATGCCAAAGGGGGAGAAAGTAATAGCCCAAAGCAAAAAGGACCGCACCACCACCTAATTTTAAAAAGAGTTTTTCAATTGGTATGATTCTCAATTGATAAAATTGGTATCTTATTGTGTTCAAAAGGGGGAGAAAGTAGTATTTTAAAATTGATATATCAAAACCCTCTTGAACACTAAGAGGAGAATTTCATTTAGGGGGAGTTTTGTTTAGTCAAAGGAAAAGCATTTGGAACAGGGGGAGAAAATTTCAAGTCTTGAAAATGCTTCACAAAATCTTATTCATTTGCCTTTGACTGTTTGCAAAAAGAACTTTGAAAAGATTTACAAAAGAATTTGCAAAAACAAAACATGTGGTGCAAGCATGGTCCAAAATGTTAAAAATGAAGAAACAATCCATGCATATCTTATAAGTATTTATATTGGCTCAATTCCAAGCAACCTTTGCACTTACATTATGCAAACTAGTTCAATTATACACTTCTATATTTGCTTTGGTTTGTGTTGGCATCAATCACTAAAAAGGGGGAGATTGAAAGGGAATTAAGCTTACACCTATTTCCTAAATGATTTTGGTAGTTGAATTGCCCAACACAAATAAATGGACTAACTAGTTTGCTCTAGTGTATAAGTTATACAGGTGTCAAAGGTTCACACTTAGCCAATAAAAAGACCAAGTATGGGGTTCAACAAAGAAAGCAAGGGATAACCGAAGGCACCTCTGGTCTGGCGCACCGGACTGTCCGGTGTGGCACCGGACAGTGTCCGGTGCACCAGAGGACTCCAAGTCAAACTCGTCACCTTCGGGAAAATCCAGAGGCGCTCCGCTATAATTCACCGGACTGTCCGGTGTACACCGGACAGTGTCCGGTGCTCCAAGGAAGAGCGGCTCCGGAACTTGCCAGCTTCGGGAATTTGCAACGGCTAGTCCGCTATAATTCACCGGACATGTCCGGTGTACACCGGACTGTCCGGTATGACATCGAAGCAACGGATACTTCGGCGCCAACGGCTACCTGCAGCGCATTAAATGCGCGCCAGCGCGCATAGAAGTCAGGCACGCCCATGCTGGCGCACCGGACACTCTACAGTACATGTCCGGTGCGCCACCGGACATCCAGGCGGGCCTAGAAGACAGAGCTCCAACGGTCGGAACCCAACGGCTTTGGTGACGTGGCTGGTGCACCGGACATGTCCGGTGTGCACCGGACTGTCCGGTGCACCATGCGACAGACAGCCCCACCAAACGACTAGTTTGGTGGTTGGGGCTATAAATACCCCCAACCACCCACCATTCATTGCATCCAAGTTTTCACACTTCCAACCACTTACAAGAGCTAGGCATTAAATTCTAGACACACTCAAGAGATCAAATCCTCTCCCAAATTCCACACAAAGCTTTAGTGACTAGTGAGAGAGATTTGCTTGTGTTCTTTCGAGCTCTTGCGCTTGGATTGCTTTCTTCTTTCTTGATTCTTCATTGCGATCAAACTCACTTGTAATTGAGGCAAGAGACACCAATCTTGTGGTGGTCCTTGTGGGAACTTTATGTTCCAAGTGATTAAGAAGAAAAGCTCACTCGGTCCGAGGGACCGTTTGAGAGAGGGAAAGGGTTGAAAGAGACCCGGTCTTTGTGACCACCTCAACGGGGAGTAGGTTTGCGAGAACCGAACCTCAGTAAAACAAATCCGCGTGTCACACTGTTTATTTGCTTGCGATTTGTTTTGCACCCTCTCTTGCGGACTCGATTATATTTCTAACGCTAACCCGGCTTGTAGTTGTGATTATTTTGAGAATTTCAGTTTCGCCCTATTGACCCCCCCTCTAGGCGACTTTCAGTTGGGCTCTTGCTTAGCTCTTGCTTAGGTTTTAATTAGTGTTGATTTTTAGAAAAGCCCAATTCACCCCCCTCTTGGGCATCGTGATCCTTTCAAAAGGTTTATATGTAT
Organism: Zea mays; assembly: GCF_902167145.1. Classification (NCBI taxonomy): domain Eukaryota; kingdom Viridiplantae; phylum Streptophyta; class Magnoliopsida; order Poales; family Poaceae; genus Zea; species Zea mays. The sequence goes on along the minus strand of NC_050100.1, from coordinate 21,843,900 downwards.
CACTTTGATGTTGTCCAGAGTTCTAACCGACCGTTCCCAGACCTGCTGCACCACATCCAAGTATCCAGACAGTTTGGGCCAAAAGGTTCCAAACCTAAAAGTCTTGTTTTTGTTGTTTACAGGCATATGAGATAGTAGCAAAGGTAGTGATTAGACACAGAAGAAGGTAATGCCTGAAGGTTGGAAGTCGGGTTGTGCAGCTCCTAATGCTCAGTGGGGAAGAAATGGCCAATCTATGTGAAAGTTGGGCTGGATGTACCACTAGACCAAGTATAATGTCTTCCACTTAGTTGCATCTCCATTAGCTCAAGTGTGTCTAAGATATCCCGAAATTTGTTCATCATCCTAAGGTTTAACCTGCCATTACTCTTTTGCACTGCCTTAAAGATTAGGTTGAAAAACCCTACCACACACCATTGTTGCAACATGCTTGCATGCACATCCATTAATTCATCCAACCCCAGTAGTGCTAAAGGGATTTCATCAGATAAGTCTTTGATGATTACAAAACATATACAACTTATTTTAGAAAGAGTATAAAATACAGTGGAATTCCTCGAACTTGGCACGTTGGGTTACTTATCCCGAACTTAGAAAACCAGCAAAACGAATCCTCTAACTTAGGGCCTGCTTGGAAGTACCTAAATTTTAAGAAACTGATTTATGGAAATTGAGGTGGTTCCAAACATACCGGTTTATGAATCAATTATAGAAATTGGATCCACAGTTTCTTAAAAACCAAGAAGCTAGCCACTCATAGCTAAAAAATAAAAGCCAGATTCTTAAAAACTGAGTTGCTCCCAAACAGAAACTTAGTCAGTCCATACAAAAATGTCTAAAATCGGGTTTGCTCAAACAGGATGATGGATCACACTAATTAAAGTTCAAGAAACTAAGTGCCACAGTATGCCAAGTTTGAAGACGCAAGTGACACAACATGGTAAGTTTAGGGACCCAAGTGATTACAACGTGGCACGTCATATCGGTTTGAGCAAACCCAGTTTTGGACGGTTTTATATGTCTGACTAAGATGATCTGTTTTGCCAGTTTTCTGATTTTGAGGAGCCAAATAACATAACATGCAAGTTTTCAAGATCACAACAGATGTATTTTACTCTTTTAGAAATGGCTCTATATGGAATTAATGGAGCATGCATACATGTGGTGGTACTTAAAATACCAAATGGGGTGACTAAAATAGAATTTTCAAATAAGATTTATATGAATTAAAGTTTAGTCCCTAAAGTTTATGAGGGTGAGAACAAACACTTAGAATTAGCTATAGCCAAAGTTTAACATATACGTTAACATATACGTGTATCTTACCGCTGTCTGCGCTTTTATTTCATCGAGCGATAAGAAAGGCCGCCCCTGTGAATCCTGTAGCCCGCCGGCTCTCCCTCCTGCCGTCGACCCGCTCGCCGCCACCAGGCTCGCGCCAGCGGCCCTTCTCCCCTTCGCCGGCACGGCCGCCCCCTCCTGCGTGGCTAGGCACGCCGTCGACGCCTCCCCGGCCGGATCCCGCCTGAGCACCGACGGGAACACCTCCAAAGGCGCCGTCACAGCCCAGATCCGGCGGCTGGCGGCGCGCCCGTGGCTCCTCTCACCTCCCCTCATGTGTCGCTGCCGCCCTCCCCAGTAGCTTCCTCGGTAGCACTGACACACGTGTGGCCGCCCCTTGAGCTTCCCCGGTCGCCGACATCTAACCTTCCAACGCGGACCCCTTCCCAACTGGATTCGCCTCCGTCGCCCTCTCCCTTCATTGCTATAATCGTTGGTTTTATCGTTGTCGCGGCCTCCCCAGCTGGATCCGTCCCTTTGATCGGATCACCATTCTCATAGCTGGATTCATCGCCACCGTGACCTTACCGACATCGATAGATACCCCTTCTATTCTGTCACGGGTGCGACCATGCTGACTGGTGCAGATGTGTGCTGCTGTCGGGCTTCCTGGTGGGGCTCCTCGACGTCCGGACGATCGAAGAAGTAAGAAGGTCGGCATGCTGGTACTCTTTTGTTGTGTTGCCCTGCTGATCGTTGATGTTCGAACGTCGACCCCTCCCGAAAAACAGGCTATTGTTGTGTGTCTCCCGACCACGACCACCTCGACTTCGGCTACCTCGGCATCTAGGGGCTATCATCTTCTCGGAGTCCACACTAGTCTCTACTCCAGCCGCAATATTTGCACCTCACGACGCTGCGACTGCGGGGATATCAATCGTCGGCTTCTACCTTCGACTTCTACTCCAGTCTCATCGTGTGCGGTGCCTCCATTACAACTACGTGGGATGTTAGATTGTGTGTGGGTTGACACCAAATTTATTAGGATTAGAGTTAAGTCTCTATATATAACCATCGTATGTAATACATCAAGCACGTCTTGTTATATTTGTACTGTTGATGCATGCACAATGTGGGAGCATATTGTATAGTAGTCCTTGATGAAGACACTCTACAATACCTTTTTGGATTGGCCTTCCTGTTGTTGTTGCCCATTTTGATCGGTGTGATTTGGAACTCCTTAGGTACTAATAAACGATCAATAATCTAGAATAAGACTATCAACGTCGTCTTAAGAAACTACTCCTTGATGAAATGAAGGTACTCTACCCTACCTGCTTGGATTGGCTCCCTATCGCTGTTATCCATCTTGATCGTTCTGATTTGGAACTCCTTAGGTACTAAGAACTAAGAAGATGGAGAAACGATCACTGGACTAGAATAGACTGTCAACGGCTTAATAAAATAAAAAGGTAGAAAACACAATCATATCTCTCGGTTTGTGGTGTGCAAGTGTGGAGTCCGGAGATGGTGGTCGACGGCGAAGGCGAAGATTATACGGGTTCGTACCGATAGACCGAAAGCGGCGAAAGACAAGCGCTGAGTCTTAACCAAGAGACTTGGGAAGTTGAATGACTAGCCGTGCTGGCTGACACCTAGGGACACTGATGGACGCGAGGACATGAAGGAGCGGACCGTGTCGTCGACGAGGTCACACAGACTGATGAGACATGTGTCCAGAACGTGTAGGACACGTATGGAGGACTGGTTTCTGAAAAATAAATATAAAAAACAAATATGATACGAGCAATATCGGTATGTATCTGATCTAATTACACCCCTAGATACTTAGCATCTGGGACTAAAGAACTCAATCTTTAGTCGCAGATCTCCAGTGGCAATTGGTGCTATTTTTTTAACCACATAATTTTGAATTTTGTATTGTATATTTGAAATTCTAAACGATCTCAAATAAAAAATGTTAGCTCGAAAGTCATAGATCTCATCAAACACTATAACTTTGATATTGGTTTTGTCTTTATTCGACGCTGTTAATCATTAATTACAATATAATTCGAGAGCTTATGTTGAATATTTGGACATATATACAAAAAACATTTCAAATTAAAACTTTACATCTTTTATACTCTATATAATTTTAATATAACCTTTATCTTGGACCTACGGTGACAGATATATACTACCACTACCGGTTGTAGCCATGAACTGTCAGCGGTAATAATACACTATCTATCACTGCGGTTGGTAGGCACAAATTAACAACAATAATTGATGTATCACTACGGGTTGTAACATCATTGTCCGTTAAAATAATCATAAATTGGTACAGTAATACATTATCACTGTTAGTTCAAACGTGGCTATTCCATCCTTCCGTCACCAAGTCTAATAATACCATTATCACTTAGTAATACATCATCACCGTGGCTATTGCATCCTTGGGTCACCGACTCGATCTCGTCTTCTTTACTGCTCCTTTCCAATGCCCTTTCCAATGGGTCAGGAGGCACCAATTTCCTGCTATTATTCGTGTTCAATGTGGACATATCCTTTTCTTAATCAGGTCTTGCCGCAAAGCACACGTATGACATTAGACTCGTACATCAGTTAACCAAACCAACGGAGCACCGAAACAGCCCCCAGCTCGCTGCCTTTCACATTCATTAAGCCGCTATTCTAGGTCTGGCACTGAACAAAGCTAAAGATTGGTGACATACAATCTAGTTTAGATAAGTAGTCCAAACACATTTCTTACTCCACAGATGGGTCGTCCGAAGGTCCGCCACTCAGTTTAAACAACTGGTCCACAAAGTTCATATTGTTTTTCGGAGTTCGACGTGAACTCGAACCCTACAAGAGATATATTATATGTGTTAGATTGTTTTATAGATTGAAACACATGGCAAATACATCTCAGATATTCAAAAATTAGTACATTAGCTAGTTGACCTTAGATTTTGCTAGAATTACTACACTTTACATAACTAAAGCTCAAAGTACTCAAATTAGTCTTAACTTCCTGGCGATGGAGGTGTTTATGTTGTCCATGTAGCAAATCCCTATGGTATTTGTGGCTGCCCTATAGGACAATATCCCCATGGCATCTGCAATGACATCTCCGGTGGTTGCCAGAACATATTCGACTGGGGAGGTTTGCAAGGCATCGATTGGCCTCCTATCAAACCCAAAGCATAAATTTGTTCTAGAAAACCTATCCCAGAACCCTGTAATAGGAGAATCAGTTTCATGTTCATGATTTAGAAATCTAACTTGAATGGAATAAACGAGTTTACCTATGATGCACATGTGAAGGCGAGGGGTTAGTTGGCTGGCAAGATTGCGTCGGTTGCGGAACAATGGACGATGCTGGTGGAAATGAATCCTTGACAACAAAATGTCGTGAGGTGTAGCCATACAAAACCTCAAGTCAGGACTTGGTCAGAGTTGTGTGATAGGAAGTGTTGTACCAAGATTCACCCACAAACAACCACTTACTCCATTGTATTAGATATGAGAGGATTGTACACCTGAGGTACCCTTCTAATCAATGATTCAAGTTTTCGGTTCGACCATCGATATGAGGGTAATATGATGAGTTCATCAATAACTTCATGTCTGGGAGCTTTGATATTTCCTGCAAAAATGGGTTTGTGAACACTCTATCGCTATTCGATATCGTTGCTTTGGGCAACCCGTGCAACTTGTAGACACAATCCAAATATAATCGAGCTATTTTAAATGTTCTGAAAGGATGGTAGACATGAATGAAATGCACATACTTGGTAAATAGTTGATGATTACTAGTATATCATTGTAGTAGTCTGATGTCAAAAGGGATCCAACAATGAACTTAGTCTAATCTGACAACCCAAGTTTGTGAAGGTACTAGTAATGGGTCCAACAGTCTAGATATTTTGACATGCTCACTTTTTACTTGTTAACATGTTTGACATTGTTGGAGAAATGACCGGACCATTTTCTTGATACCTATATACGCAAGTAATTGTTTGACTCTTTGATATTTAGTGGCAATACTAGGATGTCCCCCCAAAACCAATGTCATGCAGTTCCAACAAGATGTGTTGTTGTTCCTTGAAAGGGAAATAGGCTTACACCTTTCCTAATTGATTTTGGTGGTTGAATTGCCTAACACAAATAATTGGACTAACTAGTTTGCTCTAGATTATAAGTTCTATAGGTGCCAAAGGTTCACAATAAACCAATAAAAAGACCAAGAAAAGATTCAAATAAAAAGAGCAAAAGACAACCGAAGTGTGCCCTGGTCTGGCGCACTGGACTGTCCGGTGTGTCACCGGACAGTGTCCGGTGCACCAGGGAACTCAACTCCAAACAGCTCACCTTCGGGAATTTTGGGAGCCGCTCCGCTATAATTCACTGGACTGTCCGGTGTAGCACCGGACAGTCCGGTGTGCCAGCAGAGCAACGGCTACTTCGCGCCAACGGTCGTCTGCAGAGAGCAGTTAATGCGCTACCGTGCGCGCAGAAGTGAGAGCAGAGCTAGAAGGCGCACCAGACAGTCTACAGGACCTGTCCGGTGCACCACCGGACTATCCGGTGGCCTAGAAGACAGAAGCTCCAACGGTCGAACCCTAACGGTCGGGTGACGTGGCTGGCGCACCGGACTGTCCGATGCGCCATGCGATAGCAGCCTCCACCAATGGCTCATTTGGTGGTTGGGGCTATAAATACCCCCAACCACCCACCATTCGTTGCATCCAAGTTTTCAGCCTTCACACCTCATACAAGAGCTATAGCATTCAATACAAGACACAAACAAGAGATCAAATCCTCTCCCAAGTCCAAAGACAATTCCAATCAAATAGTGACTAGTGAGAGAGAGATACTTGTGTTAATTTGAGCTCTTGCGCTTGGATTGCTTTTCTTCTTCCTTCTTTCTTGATTTCAACTCAATTGTAACCAAGGCAAGGGACACCAATTGTGTGGTGGTCCTTGTGGGGACTTAGTGTCCCATTTGATTGAGAAGAGAAGCTCACTCGGTCTAAGTGACCGTTTGAGAGAGGGAAAGGGTTGAAAGAGACCCAGTCTTTGTGACCACCTCAACGGGGAGTAGGTTTGCAAGAACCAAACCTCGGTAAAACAAATCACCGTGTCATCCGCCTTATTTGCTTGTGATTTGTTTTCGCCCTCTCTTTCAGACTCGTTTATATTTCTAACGCTAACCCCGGCTTGTAGTTGTGCTCAAAGTTTGTAAATTTCAGATTCGCCCTATTCACCCTCCCCCCTCTAGGCAACTTTCAATTGGTATCAGAGCCCGGTGCTTCATTAGAGCCTAACCGCTTGAAGTGATGTCGGGAGCATCCGCCAAGAGGGAGATCGGGACCGGCGACAAGTCCGCAAGCTCGGGGAGAACGCACTCAAGGGAGTCCGCCCACAAGCATAAGGAGGAATCCTCTTCCTCCATCAAGTCCCAACGGAAGGGTGACAAGAAGAAGAAAATGAAGAAGGTGGTCTACTACGAGACCGACTCCTCGTCACCCTCCACCTCCGGCTCGGAATCGGCATCCGCCACTTCTAAGTGCCATGAGCGCAAGAAGTATAGTAAGATGCCCCTTCGCTATCCTCGCATTTCAAAACGCACTCCATTACTTTCCATCCCATTAGGCAAACCACCTATGTTTGATGGTGAAGATTATTCTATGTGGAGTGATAAATGAGACATCACCTAACCTCACTCCACAAAAGCATATGGGATATTGTTGAGTATGGAGCGCAGGTACCAAAGGAAGGGGACAAGGATTATGATTCGGAGGAGGTCGAACAAATCCAACACTTCAACTCCCAAGCCACTACTATACTCCTCGCCTCTCTAAGTCGAGAGGAGTATAACAAGGTGCAAGGGTTGAAGAGTGCAAAGGAGATTTGGGACGTGCTCAAGACCGTGCACGAAGGAGACGAGGTGACCAAGATCACCAAGAGGGAAACAATCGAGGGGGAGCTCGGTCGATTCATGCTTCACCAAGGGGAGGAGCCACAAGCGATGTACAACCAGCTCAAGACCTTGGTGAACCAAGTGCGCAACCTCGGGAGCACCAAATGGGATGACCATGAGATGGTCAAGGTTATTCTTAGATCACTCGTTTTTCTTAACCCTACACAAGTTCAATTAATTCGTGGTGATCCAAAGTGTAAACTAATGTCTCCCGGGTGTAAACTAATGTCTCCCGAGGAAGTGATAGGAAAATTTGTGAGCTTTGAATTGATGATCAAAGGCTCCAAGAAAATTATCGAGCAAGGCGCCACCTCAACACCCGAGGTGCAACCCGTCGCATTCAAGGCGACGAAAGAAGAAAAGAAGGATTCTACACCAAGTAGGATTCCCATCAATGCCTCCAAGCTCGACAAAGAGTAAATGGCGCTCATCATCAAGAGCTTCCGCCAAATCCTCAAGCAAAGAAGGGGAAGGATTACAAACCCCGCTCCAAGAAGGTTTGCTACAAGTGTGGTAAGCCTGGTCATTTTATTGCAAAATGTCCATTATCAAGTGATAGTGACAGGGGCGATGACAAGAAGGGAAAGAGAAGAGAGAAGAAGAGATATTACAAGAAGAAGGGCGGCGATGCCCATGTTTGCCGGGAGTGGGACTCCGACGAGAGCTCCACCGACTTCTCCTCCGACGAGGACGCCACAAACACCGCCGTCACCAAAGGGCTTCTCTTCCCTAACGTCGGCCACAAGTGCCTCATGGCAAAGGATGGCAAGAAGAAAAAGGTAAAATCTAGATCCTCCACTAAGTATGCAACATCTAGTGATGAGGATAATTCTAGTGATGAGGAGGATAACTTGCTCACTCTTTTTGCCAATCTTAACATGCAACAAAAAGTGAAGTTGAATGAATTAATTAGTGCTATTCATGAGAAGGATGAACTCTTGGATAGCCAAGAGGACTTCCTTATTAAAGAAAACAAAAAGCATGTTAAGGTTAAAAATGCTTATGCTCTAGAGGTAGAAAAATGTGAAAAAATATCTAGTGAGCTAAGCACTTGCCATGATATTATTTCCAACCTTAGGAATGAAAATGCCAAATTAATTGCTAAGGTTGAGAAATCAAATGTTTGTGATGATTCAATTGACAATCTTAGAAATGATAATGCTAGTTCAATTGCTAAGATTGAAAAATTGAATGCCTCTCTTGCTAGCCTTAGAAATGAGAATGAAAAGCTAATTGCTAAGGCTAAGGAATTAGATGTTTGCAATGTTTCCATTTCTAATCTTAGAGATGAAAATGATATTTTACATGCTAAGATTGTTGAGTTAAAAACTTGCAAACCCTCTACATCTATCGTTGAGCATGTTACTATTTGCACTAGATGTAGAGATATTAACATTGATGCTATTCATGATCACATGGCTATGATTAAACAACAAAATGATCATATAGCTAAACTAGATGCTAAAATTGCCGAGCATGACTTAGAAAATGAAAATTTTAAATTTGCTAGAAGCATGCTCTATAGTGGGAGACGCCCTGGCATTAAGGATGGCATTGGCTTCCAACAGGGAGGCAATGTCAAACTCAATGCCCCTCCTAAAAGATTATCTAACTTTGTTAAGGGCAAGGCTCCCATGCCTCAGGATAACGAGGGTTACATTTTGTACCCTGCCAGTTATCCCGAGCACAAAATTAGGAGAATTCATTCTAGGAAGTCTCACTCTGGCCCTAATCATGCTTTTATGTATAAGAGTGAGACATCTAGTTCTAGGCAATCTACTCATGCTAAATTGCCTAAGAAGAAAACTCCTTTTGCATCAAATGATCATAACATTTCATTCAAGACTTTTGATGCATCTTATGTGCTAACTAACAAATCAGGCAAAGTAGTTGCCAAATATGTTGGGGGCAAACACAAGGGGTCAAAGACTTGTGTTTGGGTACCCAAGGTGCTTGTTTCTAATGTCAAAGGACCCAAGACCGTTTGGGTACCTAAGAACAAGGCCTAAAATTGTTTTGTAGGTTTATGCATCCGGGGGCTCAAGTTGGATCATCGATAGCGGGTGCACAAACCACATGACAGGGGAGAAGAAGATGTTCTCCTCCTATGAGAAAAACCAAGATCCCCAAAGAGCGATCACATTCGGGGATGGAAATCAAGGTTTGGTCAAAGGATTGGATAAAATTGTTATATCTCCTGACCATTCTATTTCCAATGTTTTTCTTGTAGATTCTTTAGATTACAATTTGCTTTCTGTTTCTCAATTATGCAAAATGGGCTACAACTGTCTTTTTACGGATATAGGTGTTACTGTCTTTAGAAGAAGTGATGATTCAGTAGCATTTAAGGGAGTGTTAGAGGGTCAGCTATACTTAGTAGATTTTGATAGAGCTGAACTCGACACTTGCTTAATTGCTAAGACTAACATGGGTTGGCTCTGGCACCGCCGACTAGCTCATGTTGGGATGAAGAATCTTCATAAGCTTCTAAAGGGAGAGCACATTTTGGGACTAACCAATGTTCATTTTGAGAAAGACAGGGTTTGTAGCCCATGTCAAGCAGGGAAGCAAGTTGGTGTTCATCATCCACACAAGAACATCAAGACGACCGACAGGCCGCTCGAGCTACTCCACATGGACCTATTCGGCCCGATTGCTTACATAAGCATCAGCGGGAGTAAGTATTGTCTTGTAATTGTGGATGATTATTCTCGCTTCACTTGGGTGTTCTTTTTGCAGGAAAAATCACAAACCCAAGAAACATTAAAGGGATTCTTGAGACGGGCTCAAAATGAGTTCGGCTTAAGGATCAAAAAGATTAGAAGCGACAACGGGACGGAGTTCAAGAACTCACAAATCGAAAGCTTTCTTGAGGAGGTGGGCATCAAGCATGAGTTCTCTTCTCCCTACACGCCACAACAAAATGGTGTAGTGGAGAGGAAGAATAGAACTCTATTGGACATGGCAAGGACCATGCTTGATGAGTACAAGACTTCAGATCGGTTTTGGGCCGAGGCGGTTAATACCGCTTGCTACGCCATCAACCGGTTATATCTACACCGAATCCTCAAGAAGACATCGTATGAACTCCTCACCGGTAAAAAGCCCAATGTTTCATATTTTAGAGTCTTTGGTAGCAAATGTTTTATTCTTGTTAAAAGAGGTAGAAAATCTAAATTTGCTCCTAAGGCTGTAGAAGGCTTTTTACTAGGATATGATTCAAACACAAGGGCATATAGAGTCTTTAACAAGTCCACTGGACTAGTTGAAGTTTCTTGTGACATTGTGTTTGATGAGACTAACGACTCTCAAGTAGAGCAAGTTGATCTTGATGAACTAGATGATGAAGAGGCTCCGTGCGTCGCACTAAGGAACATGTCCATTGGGGATGTGTGTCCTAAGGAATCCAAAGAGCCTCCACATGCACAAGATCAACCATCTTCCTCAACGCAAGCATCTCCACCAACTCAAGATGAGGATCAAGCTCAAGATGATGAAGATGAAGATCAAGAGGAGCCACCTCAAGAGGAGGACAATGATCAAGGGGGAGATGCTAATGATCAAGACAAGGAAGATGATGAGGGTCCAAGACCGCCACACCCAAGAGTCCACCAAGCAATCCAACGAGATCACCCCGTGAACAGCATCCTCGACGATATTCATAAGGGGGTAACCACTCGATCTCGTGTTGCTCACTTTTGTGAACATTACTCTTTTGTTTCCTCTATTGAGCCACACAGGGTAGAGGAAGCACTTCAAGATTCGGATTGGGTGCTGGTGATGCAAGAGGAGCTCAACAATTTCACGAGGAATGAGGTATGGCATTTAGTTCCACGTCCTAACCAAAATGTTGTAGGAACCAAGTGGGTCTTCCGCAACAAGAAAGATGAGCATGGTGTGGTGACAAGGAACAAAGCCCGACTTGTGGCCAAGGGATATTCACAAGTCGAAGGTTTGGATTTCGGTGAAACCTATGCACCCGTAGCTAGGCTTGAGTCAATTCGCATTTTACTTGCCTATGCTACTTATCATGGCTTCAAGCTTTACCAAATGGACGTGAAAAGTGCCTTCCTCAATGGACCAATCAAGGAGGAGGTCTATGTTGAGCAACCTCCCGACTTTGAAGATAGTGAGTATCCTAACCATGTCTATAAACACTCTAAGGCGCTTTATGGGCTCAAGCAAGCCCCAAGAGCATGGTATGAATGCCTAAGAGATTTCCTTATCGCTAATGGCTTCAAAGTCGGAAAAGCCGATCCTACTCTCTTTACTAAAACACTCAAATGATTTGTTTGTATGCCAAATTTATGTTGATGATATCATATTTGGGTCTACTAACGAATCTACATGTGAAGAGTTTAGTAGGATCATGACTCAAAAGTTCGAGATGTCTATGATGGGGGAGTTGAAGTATTTCTTAGGATTTCAAGTAAAGCAACTCCAAGAGGGCACCTTCATTAGCCAAACGAAGTACAGTCAAGACATACTCACAAAGTTTGGGATGAAGGATGCCAAGCCCATCAAGACACCCATGGGAACCAATGGGCATCTCACCACTTTGCATAGATCAACACTTAGGCACTTGTGTTGGACACTAAATCACCAAAATACTTAGAAATGGCCCAAAGGCACATTTCCCTTTCAATCTCGACCTCGACACGGGAGGTAAATCCGTAGATCAAAAGGTATATCGATCGATGATAGGTTCTTTACTCTATTTATGTGCATCTTGACCGGATATTATGCTTTCCGTATGCATGTGTGCAAGATTCCAAGACGATCCTAAGGAAGTTCACCTTAGGGCCGTGAAACGAATCTTGAGATATTTAGTTTATACTCCTAAGTTTGGCCTTTGGTACCCCAGGGGATCCACATTTGATTTAATTGCTTATTCCGATGCTGATTGGGCAGGGTGTAAAATTAATAGAAAGAGCACATCAGGGACTTGCCAGTTCTTGGGAAGATCTCTGGTGTCTTGGGCTTCAAAGAAGCAAAATTCTGTGGCTCTTTCTACCGCCAAAGCCGAGTATATTGCTGCAGGCCATTGTTGCGCGCAATTGCTTTGGATGAGGCAAACCCTTAGGGACTATGGTTACAAATTAACCAAAGTTCCTCTTCTATGTGATAATGAGAGTGCAATCCGCATGGCGGATAATCCCGTTGAGCATAGCCACACTAAACACATAGCCATTCGGTATCATTTTTTAAGGGATCACCAACAAAAGGGGGATATCGAGATTGCATATGTTAACACCAAAGAACAATTAGTCGATATCTTTACCAAGCCATTAGATGAGCAAACTTTTACCAAACTTAGGCATGAGCTAAATATTCTTGATTCTAGGAATTTTGATTGATATTTTGCACTCATAGCTCATTTATATACCTTTGACCATATCTCTTTCCTTGCTATGACTAATGTGGTTTTCAAGTGTATTTCAAGCTAAGTCATAGATTGAAAGGGAAATGGAGTCTTCGGCGAAGACAAGGCTTCCACTCCACTCCATTGCTTATTCATCCTTCTCCGTCACTCCGCAACACACTCTCCAATTTGGTATAATCTTCACTCATATGTTATTTACCATAAGGGGAGAAAGTAGTTGAAAGGGCTTATATTTCACTCACAAGTATCCGTTTTTGGCGATTCATGCCAAAGGGGGAGAAAGTATTAGCCCAAAGCAAAAGGACCGCACCACCACCAATTTCAAAAATGTAGTCTTTCAAATATGGATTAAGAAAAGATTTTGGTATGTTTTTCAATTGGTATCTTACTTACTGATATAATTTCAAATTGGTATAACCTCTTCAAAATTAATATATAAAACCCTCTTGAACACTAAGAGGAGGATTTCATTAAGGGGGAGTTTTGTTTAGTCAAAGGAAAAGCATTTGAAACAGGGGGAGAAAATTTCAAATCTTGAAAATGCTTCTCAAAATATTATTCATATACCTTTGACTATTTACAAAAAGACTTTGAAAAGAATTTCCAAAAGAGTTTGCAAGAACAAAACATGTGGTGCAAGCGTGGTCCAAAATTTTAAATTAGAAGAAAGCCATCCATGCATATCTAGTAGAAATAATTATTGGCTTCATTCCAAGCAACCTTTGCACTTACCTTATGCAAACTAGTTCAATTCTGCACTTTTATATTTGCTTTGGTTTGTGTTGGCATCAATCACCAAAAAGGGGGAGATTGAAAGGGAAATAGGCTTACACCTTTTCCTAATTGATTTTGGTGGTTGAATTTCCTAACACAAATAATTGGACTAACTAGTTTGCTCTAGATTATAAGTTCTACAGGTGCCAAAGGTTCACAACAAACCAATAAAAAGACCAAGAAAAGGTTCAAATAAAAAGAGCAAAAGACAACCGAAGTGTGCCCTGGTCTGGCGCACCGGAGTGTCCGGTGCACCACCGGACAGTGTCCGGTGCACCAGGGAACTCAACTCCAAACAGCTCACCTTCGGGAATTCTGGGAGTCGCTCCGCTATAATTCACCGGACTGTCCGATGTGCCAGCAGAGCAACGGCTACTTCGCGCCAACGGTCGTCTGCAGAGAACAGTTAATGCGCTACAGTGCGCGCAGAAGTCAGAGCAGAGCCAGAAGGTGCACCGGACAGTCTACAGGACCTGTCCGGTGCACCACTGGACTGTCCGGTGGTCCAGAAGACAGAAGCTCCAACGGTCGAACCCTAACGGTCGGGTGACGTGGCTGGCGCACCGGACTGTCCGGTGCGCCATGCGACAGCAGCCTCCACCAACGGCTCATTTGGTGGTTGGGGCTATAAATACCCCCAACCACCCACCATTCATTGCATCCAAGTTTTCAGCCTTCACACCTCATACAAGAGCTATAGCATTCAATACAAGACACAAACAAGAGATCAAATCCTCTCCCAAGTCCAAAGACAATTCCAATCAAATAGTGACTAGTGAGAGAGAGATACTTGTGTTCATTTGAGCTCTTGCGCTTCGATTGCTTTTCTTCTTCCTTCTTTCTTGATTTTAACTCAATTGTAATCAAGGCAAGAGACACCAATTGTGTGGTGGTCCTTGTGGGGACTTAGTGTCCCGTTTGATTGAGAAGAGAAGCTCACTCGGTCTAAGTGACCATTTGAGAGAGGGAAAGGGTTGAAAGAGACCCGGTCTTTGTGACCACCTCAACGGGGAGTAGGTTTGCAAGAACCGAACCTCAGTAAAACAAATCACCGTGTCATCTGCCTTATTTGCTTGTGATTTGTTTTCGCCCTCTCTTTCGGACTCGTTTATATTTCTAACGCTAACCCTGGCTTGTAGTTGTGCTCAAAGTTTGTAAATTTCAGATTCGCCCTATTCACCCCCCTCTAGGCGACTTTCATTCCTCAATATTCTTGTCCAACCTGACACATCCTTTAAACATGATGATGCCATCAATTAGAGTGTATCCTTTAGTGTTCTCTTTGTAAACACCGAGCTCGGTTAAATGCATCAAACTCTTAGATCTTTGGAGTGCACTCTTTGTTCAGTTAGCCGCATCAAACTCTTGTGATATATCCTAATAGTGAACTTCCTGTTGATAGAAACAAGATGACTAGAGGGTGGGTGAATAGCCTTTTCTAAAACTTTATGCGCAATAGAAAAACTGGAACAAATGCAGAAATAACTTTAACGATCTAACCAAGGCTACAACCCCTCTATCTATTACTTATCATATAAAGAACTTCAATACACAATTAAGGTGACTAGGTTGAGCTTTCCTAAATAACTAGTTGGCAAGGTCACACAAATCCATGAAACTAGTACTCAATCAAACAAAGAGCTCGTATACATACTAGTGAGCAAAGCGCTTAAAGCCTAACTACACTAGCACTAATCAACTATCTAAGCTACACAAGCTAAATTAGAGAGGTAAACAACTTAACTACACAAGCTTACTAGCACACGAGAGAAACTAATTTACTACACAAGTAAATAAGTTATGAGAACAACACTACACACTATATCAAGCATGAATAAGTAAGAACAGGCTAGTGTTAGGGTGTTATAAACCAATGGAAAGGAAAATGTTGATACAATGATTTTATCCTAAGGTTGAATGGTTTTATACTGTAACACCCCATGTGTTACTAGGGTTTCTACTAAGCACTTTCACAAACCCTGTCAGCACATAAAGGTAAAGTTTAGCAAAAGATAACACACTTAGGACTCAAGGCCCTAAGTAAGTACTAATCATCTTAGAGGACCTACCATAGTCACTTCATACAAAACAAAAGGGGAGGGAGTAACAAAAATCCTAAAATGCTACCTGGAGCCATAGGAGCATCAAAAAGAGATAAAGGGTTAGACAATATGGATCACACTATTATGATTTGGACCATTAATAATAATGGTAGCACACCAAATTATCTACAAAAGTTAGTAAGTATAACACCCCAAAAAGGTTTGCCAAAATTCCCAAATAAGCTACGCAAGAGAGATAAGTAAGTGATTCAGAATGTTCCTATTCTAAAAATCAGCCCCTAACCAAAACTACCCCGTGTTCATTAGGATTTAAACCTTAAAACCGATTAATCCAGTTGACAAAGTCATGTCTAACTAACTACCCTAACACATACCAGAGGATGGCATTAGGACTCAAAGTCTGTACAAGAAAAAATGAAGATTTCTCTCGATTTTACCCTCTCCGACAGACTAGACTTAGAATTGAGATAACTCCATGTCCCTGACATAAAACCTTTGGGATTTTGCACCAAAGTTGCAGAGGGAAGTGAAGAGAAGAGATCATATGAGCGGATTTTCCCCAAATTCGCTCGGATTCGCGACCTATGGCATTTGAAAATGACTAAACAAAGCAAGCCAGTTATTCAACCCCAGGCTTTAGTCGTAGAGCGTGCCATTAGCCGCTCTCCACGCACCAACCAGCGCCCACGTTCGTTCCCTACGCCACGACCGAGAAACATAGTGTCGCGCGCGTGCCTGTGCCTATAAAAGTCACCCCGCCCTTGGACCCTTCTCCCTGACTGATGCCAAGTAAGACCTCGCCGGAATTCAATCGCAATCGAGAGCACCGCCGCCCGCCATTGACGCTAAAGCCGTCCATAGTGAACCTCCGCTCCTAGCTATGTTCCACCTTTACCAAAGCCACCACCAAGTTCCCCTGAGTCTCCTAGAGCTCTCCGACGCCTAAGCCGGAGCTACAAAATCGCACTCACCAGAGCTCAGGATTCCGCCGGTGAGCGTGGACCGGCCTCCACAGCCCACCCCAGCCTAATTCCTCCGGTGAATTGCCTCACCGACCTTCTGTGAAGCTCGCCGACGGGTGGAATCCCTATGCGGCGCCAAGGCTCTGTTGATTGTGTCGTTCCCTCCTCTCTTCTTCTAGCTGGGCCTGTAATATTTCAACCCAATGTTATAATAACTCAAAGAGAAGGTATATAACTCAAGGAATGACGAGTTACAGAAGCACTAACCTAGAGTTATTGTATCTGATGATGTGAGTTGTCCTGTCGAGGTCGTATGGCTTGGCTCGAGCTCGTGGTCCTTGCTCGCACCTGAGACAGAGTGGGAGTGGACAATGAGTCGATTGCCCCATCAGCAATCCAGTACCGCCCATGCCTCTTGCCTCCTTCAACCCTCATGACGACATCTCCGTCGATGTCCTTGGTCCTCGGATCATAATCTGGCCCATGGACCTCCTATGTCATGGCAGTGTACTCACTTAGGCGGTTGTAGATGGTGGGGTTGCTATACGCCTCAGGTCCATCATCCGGGTTATAGGTGATGTCGAACGTCGCCTTGCCCTTGTGGGCCATAGCATAAATCGAGAAGATGGAGCATGGCTGGCCACCATGTGACGCCGACTGCAAGAAAACCAATGAGATAGTTAGAAATAATATCTAAACCAGTGTTATATAACTAAAGAAAAAAGAGGGTGTACCCATGCTTCTACATATTTGTCGAGGTTGTGGCTGCCTTGGTGGTGGGAGGGACCTTGCATCATCAAATGTCGTTCCCGGCTAGCATTGTGCGCCTCGTCCCACTCAGGCGAGCACCACCTATCCACCATCTGCTCCCAGCACCGAGGATGCGCGACGCACCAATAAGGAATCATCTACAAACTAAAACAAATACACTGCATATCAGAAGATAAAATTAAGCAAATTTTGTCATGAATATTAAAGTGATGTATTTACTTGCAAGTAATGGTCCCTAGTCAATGACATGGTTTGGGCCTCCTACTTGGTCACCTTCTCCCCAAGGACGGAGCCATGGTAGCTGACAATGGCCTGGATTCACGCCTCATAGTACATTTCCATGACGAGCTTCTTACAGCTCGTGGTGGCCACCACATTCGCCCTGGCCTCGTATCCAACCTCGCATCTGAAGAAATCATGCATACAAAGACGATATATCCATACATTATTTCAAGTATGTGCAATGAATGCGACATATTTTACAATATATTAAGACTTACTTATAACTCTTGCTTCACCCGCTCTGCCTTGTTGTTAAATTCCCTGACGTCCCAGTCTACTGCATCAAGGCAACGACGTAGTGGTCGAAGGTGTAGGCTGGGCCCGTCACTCCGGCGTACTCAACCAGTACAGGGAAGTGTACCCTGCACAGAAGGGCGAGGATGCCATTGGGGTTGCGGCCGTGACCCCCTGCATTCTCCACAACCTTCCAAGACATGTCCAAGTGATAAATAAAAAGTATTAGTTTATATTATAAATTTGAACAGATAATATGAACAAGCATAGAGAACATAAAGTTACATGTCTCTCCCCATTCAGTCGAATCAGCTGTCGCCTGTCTCGAAGTATGGGACACTGAAGGAGACTCGTGGGACCTCGCAGGTAGACATTCCCTGAACCTAAGGCGCCATAACCTAAGGCATCCTGCTGAGCGTCATCGTCGTCCTACTACGCCGTATGGACAACGGTCTGCTGCTCCACCTGCTGCTGGATGTCGTCGGAGTCCTGTTGTGTCTCCTCTGCCGTCCTATGGGTGCTCCTCCTCCCCCTCCTCGTCCTCATCCCACCGCCCACCATCTTTGTCCAACAACATGCAATTAAGAGTAAGCAAATAAGCACATATAAAAAAGATGTATTTAGAAATAGGTGCGAAATAAAAAATATAGCATTACATTGATTAAAAATAATCTTCATATGTGTCGGGGTTAGCCGGATCATAAGTGTCATCATCACTATCAGCCATTTCATAGTCAACACCATCTGAAGGTGCAAGTTCGTCATTAATGTCATTGCCTTCGAGTAATTCTAAGTCATTCTCATTTTGCACCTCATCATCCTCCTCATCAACAACCATTTCAATATCTACTTCCATTCTAATAGCTTTGGTTAAGTCTATATCAAATCGCCCTTCTAGCCCATCTTCTTGGAAGAACTCTCTGTCATATGTGTCCAGGTCTAAGTTATAATATTCATCATTTGGCTCAGGTAATTTACCGTGCGGTGATCCCTTATACACAACATCCCAACCAATGATGAATTTCGACTATCCCAAGACTAGAATGTGTCTATCTCATCACTTCAGGGTCAAACCAATGACATTTGAATATCACTGGAGTAAGAGGATTGAAACCATGAAAATTGAGTTCATATATCTCTTCGATTTGTCCAAAATACTCGACCTCGTCAAGGTCGGGCGTAAAGACTCCAGAATATGTTGTTTTTCTGTTAGACATGTATTAGGGTTCACCCTCTCGTCCCTCTGTAATGGGCCTAGCCCAACTATTCCTATTATAAATATATCTCCCAACCTTGCTAGGGTTAGGGTTTTTCTGTTATTCCAATATGGTATAGAGCCAGTTTTTTTCCTCCCTCCCCCACAGCCGCCACCTCCCTTCCCAGTCGCCGGCACCACTGTGTCGTCTCCCCTGCACCTGCGCCGACCGTCTCCCTCTCCTCCCCCTGGTCGCGCCACCCTCTCCTCCCCCTTATCGCGCCGCTAGAGCTCCAGTGTCGCCGCCAGAGCTCCGCGCGCGCTGCCGCTCCACCACCGCCGGCCCATCATCGCTCCCGCCAGTGACGAGTCCACGTCCTAGGCCACGGTCACCATCAGTGGCCCCAACTGGTGCTGCACCTGCTACAAGGGTCGCGACTTCGGCTGCTTTAAGCACGTCCCGCCCGTCGCCGCCACGAGCACCAGCAGCTCGCCGCCCCCCAGCTCTGCCCCTCTCTGGTGAACAGCCTCGGTCGCACCTGCTGTCGGCTCCTCGCGCTCCGACTGCGACCCCTGCTCCTCGTACTCTATGGCATCCCTCCCCCCACCAGCCACCATGCCAACCGTCGCGACTACAGCTACTGACTCGACCCTCACCGTCGACTCCGCGCTTGGCCTCCCCTCGCTCAGCGCTGCCGGTGCTACCACCGCGGCTAGCGCGCGCACCGCCTACCTTGTCCCCTCCGGGCTTGGCCTACTGGGCTACCCAACGTGCACCGGTGCCCTCACCGGTCTACTCTCGCCGACATGTCTCCCCAGACACCCGCCCCCTGGGTTCTCCACCACTCGGTCGCTCGTTGCCGCCGCCACCTGGGCTTCCACGATGCCCTCCACCGACCCCACACTAGCATCGACCATCGCCGCCATCCAGGCTACCCTGGCCGCCTCGTAGGAGCGCGAGCGCGCCGTGTCCCGTGCCTTGGAACAGGAGCGCGCCCTGGCCGCCACACTGACCGCCTAGATGGCCACTGCGTAGCGTCTCATCATCGACCCTCATCTAGTCGCCCAGGAGACACCTCCGCCCACCCTAAGGCTCTCCACGCCTCTCGACTCGACGCTGACCACATCGCCGCTCTCCATGCCTTGGCGGCCGGACTACACAACATCTGGTCCCTCATGTCCATCGTTCTGGACCCGGCGTCCTCCCACTACCCTCGCTGGAGAGGGCAGGTCCTCGTCACCCTGCGATGCTACGCCCTCGATGACCATGTCCTCGACAACGTTGCCACCCCGCCATCCCTGACCTGGTCCCTGATGGACACCGTGTTCCTCTCCTGGCTCCACGGAACCATCACCGTCGAGCTCTAGGACATCATCCATGACCAGTCGGACACGGGCCATCAGGCGTGGCTCGCCCTCGAGGAACAGTTCCTCGCGAACCAGGACGCTCGCGCCCTGCACCTTGACGCACAGTTCCACTAGTTCTCCTAGGGGGATCTCGACGTGGGGGAGTACTGCCGCCAGATGAAGGGCCTAGCGGACTCCCTTCGTGATCTCGGTGAGCCGGTGACGGACCGCACCTTGGTGCTGAACCTCCTACGTGGCCTCAGCCCCCGCTACGGTCACCTGAAGGCTCTCATCAAGCGGACCATGCCTTTCCCCACCTTCCATGCGGTGCGGAATGAGCTTCTCCTCGAGGAGCTCACCATGACGTACGAGGCTCAGCCGCCGGCCTCGGCCCTCTACAGCACCACCACCGGCACCTAGGCGTCTTTCGGGGGGCAGCCCCCCGTACTTCGTCCACCAGGGCCCCCACTCGCCCACCCGCCGCGACCCCTCGCCACGCCCCCACCACTGACGGCGACCGTCACCCTCGCGAGGGCGGTCTGTTGGAACCGGACCGCCGACACATGGCGTGTCCGTCGGGGCCGCCCGCACACACGGCGCGCCCACCCAGGCTGTCGGGCCGTGACACACGCACCCGCACGTATAGCAGCGGGCTTTAGGTCTCTTGGGCCAACACTCCCCCAAAAAGCTAGCCTATTAGGGGTCTACACCCTCAACCATATAAACCATGCTTTCCCACCCTCACCACACAATGTGGGAAGTGGATTCAAAAGTGTTGAGGTTGAACAAGGCCATGTATGGTCTGAAACAATCTCCCAGGGCTTGGAATTCAAGACTAGACTCTGAGTTGATTCTGTTGGGGTTTGCAAAATGCAGTGTGGAGCATGCAGTTTATAGAAAGGGCTCTGGTGAATTTTTGTTGATAGTAGGTGTCTATGTGGATGACTTGATTATCTATGGACCTTCAGTAAAAGAAATTGCAGAGTTTAAGAGGAAAATGAAGCAGTCGTTTGACATGAGTGATCTGGGCTTGCTAACTTATTATCTAGGGTTAGAAGTCAGACAAACAACAGATGAAATCACCATCTGTCAGAAGGCGTATGCAGCAAAATTAGTGGAGTCTTTGAATATGACTGGTTGCAATCCAAGTGACACTCCAATGGAACAAAGAATTAGGCTGGTAACAGCAGAAAAGGGAACTGAAAGGGATCAAACAAAATATATAAGTATTGTTGGGAGCGTGAGATACCTCGTCAATACTAGACCTGATATATGTTTTGCTGTTGGCATGGTCAGCAGGTTCATGGAGTCACCTGGAGTAGAACACTGGGCTGCAGTAAAGAGAATAGTTAGATATGTTGCTGGAACCTTGGGTTATGGAGTTAGACTCAAGAAAAGCTGAGGAACAAAGTTGTCATTGCTCGGGTATACTGACAGTGACTGTTCAGGGGACCTTATTAAGAGAAAGAGCACCTCTGGTATTATGTTTCTCCTCGGCATGAATCTAATAACATGGTCTTCAAAAAAACAAAGAGTAGTTTCTCTCTCATCTTGTGAAGCTGAATATGTGGCCGCTGCACTTGGAGCCTGTCAAGGAGTCTGGCTGAGCATGCTAGTGGCAGATATACTAAACCGCATTGTCCAAAAGTTCAGGTTGTTGATAGACAACAAGTCAGCCATTGAACTAAGCAAGAATCCAGTACATCATGATAGGAGTAAGCACATTGATACAAGATATCATTATATCCGAGATTGCATCGAGAAAGAAGTGGTTGATGTAGAACATGTGGGTACAGACAATCAGCTGGCAGACATATTGACAAAGCCACTTGCAAGGCTTAGTTTGTCGAGCTGAGAACCAGGCTGGGAGTGGTTCAAGTTCAACAAGATTAAGGGGGTGTTTTGTTAGACAAATAAAGTGCTGAGCACCATGTAATCTTGTTGGAACCAGTATTTATGCTTTCAGTTTTGTTTGGCGTAGTTTCATGGGTGGCTGGAACGCGCACAGACCATGCCATGACCGCCATGTGGGTTACCCCGTCGTGACATCGTGTTTGCGTTGTGCACGTCTCTCTGATCCAAAATTACAGGAGACGTGGAGCCTTCGTGCGACGGGGAAACGACTATAAGTCGGATGTATCTCGTTCATTATTGATTAGAGAATAAACCCAGAAAAGTTGCAGCCATCAGTCTGCAGGCCAAATTCTCTCGTGTGATATTTTTCCAGGTGTGTGTTTATGTTCTAGATCAGTGATTCTGCACCATGGTGATCGTGGCAGCGTTCGCCGACGGTCTGCATCGTCTTCACTCGTTAGGGAACCGGCTGTGATGGCTTGGTTCTAACACGGTCGTGGGGGCGGCAGTTCCTCGCGTGGAGGTAACACCGGCCGGGGCGGCAGTCAGAACTAGCCGTCGCTCTACAACCCCTGGACCGGCACCATATCCATGTGGCCGGGCCCGACTCCTGGTGCCTCTCGCCCTCTGGCTCCGGCACCGGTTATCCTGACCACGCCACATGCCTACGGCGTGCCACCGTATGGTGCGCCACCAACAAACCCAGCACCACCTCCGCTCCAGCCTATGGGGACATCTCCCACACCACATGGTCCCCGTTGGGTGGAGGCTGGGACGCCAACGCCCTCGCCGCCGCCTACAACACCATGGCGTTGGCTCCCCCATCCTCCGACTGGGTAATCGACTCCGGTGCCTCCTACCACACCACTCCCACTACAGGCATGCTATCTCACTCCCACCCACCTCCTTCCACACACCCTACCTCGATTATCGTTGGCAACGGATCCACTCTTCCAGTCACCTCAGTAGGTGCCTCGGTTCTCCCTGGACCGTTCTACCTCAACGACGTTCTCGTAGCCCCTCACATCACACAAAATCTCCTTTCTGTCTGTCGGTTCACCACCGACAATTCTTGTTCCATTGAGTTTGACCCCACTGGTTTTTCTGTGAAGGATCTGGCCACCAGGACCCCACTCGCCTGATGTGACAGCGTTGGGCCTCTCTACACACTCCGGGCGTCGTCCACCGGCGTGTATCCACCTCACATCCTGGTCTCCACCGCCACCTCCACCACTTAGCATCGTCGTCTCGGCCACCCAGGACCTGACGTCACGACCAAGCTTTCCAGCACTTTAGTTTCTCCTTGTAATAGGGGACATTTTGAGGGCCTCTGTCATGCTTGTCAGCTTGGTCGCCATACCCGTCTCCCTTTTACTACATCTTCCTCTAGGGCTGAGCAGGCTTTTGACCTGGTTCATTGTGACCTCTGAACCTCCCATGTACTCAGTCTGTCTGGATACAAATACTATTTGGTGATTTTGGACGATTTTTCCTACTTTTTATGGACTTTTCCTCTCAGACTGAAGTCCGACACATTTCCCACTCTCACTCACTTATTCACCTGGGTCTCCACCCAGTTCCATCGCCCCAACCATGCACTGCAGTGTGACAACGACTGCGAGTTTGACAATAATGCCTCTCGATCGTTCTTCCTCGCTAGTGGCGTTCAGTTGCGTCTCTCGTGTCCATACACATCTGCCCCAAACGGTCGGGCCGAACGCATGATTCGCACCATCATCAACATGATCCGCTGCCTTCTCTTCCAAGCGTCTCTTCCTGCCAGCTACTGGGCCGATTCCCTTCACACAACCACCCACCTCCTCAACCAGCTCCCCTCGAAAGCGGTGAGCCACCCCACCCCTATTTCGCCCTGTACGACACCACCCCTTCCTACGCCCACCTCCGCGTATTTGGTTGTGCCTGCTATCCCAACACTTCTGCCACTGCCTCTCATAAGCTATCTCCACGCTCCACTCGTTACCTCTTCCTTGGCTACTCCCCCGATCACAAGGGGTATCGCTGCCTTGATCTCACATCCCATCGCATCATCATCTCTCGTCACGTCGTCTTCGACGAAGATGTTTTTCCCCTTGCCGACTCCTCCCCGCCCCCCGATCTTGACTCCCTCCTTGAGTCCGACACGCGTACCCTTCCCTCCCAAGTACCTCGCCTCGCACCATTACCCACACCTCGTCCCGCGTCACTGCCCTCTAGCACGGCCTTGTCGACTCCGCCTGCGCCACGCGCGGCCCCGTCGACCCCGCCCGCGCCACACGCGGCCCCGTCGACGCCACCCACGCCACGCGCGGCCCCGTTGACCCTGCATGCGCCATGCGTGGCCTCGTCGCCACCGCCTGCGCCACGCGCGACCACGTCGCCACCACCTACGCCTCGTACCACCCCGGTGACTTCGGCCCCATCAACGCGTGGGACCCGCTTCGCTGACCCTGCCGTCGTCTACCATCGCCGCGGGCCAGCCACGCCCGTGGTCCCTAAGCCAACAGTGTATCACCCTGTCACCATTCACCGTGCCCCCGGACACACTCACCCAATGGTGACCCGCAGTGCTGCCGATGTCCTCCGGCCTGTCAAAAGGCTGATCCTAGCTGCCGACATATCCGCTACTCCACTAGACGCCTCCCCGGTCCCCTTCTCCATTCGCGCCGCCCTCGTCGACCCCCACTGGCGTCGGGCCATGGAGGAGGAGTATACGGCCCTACTGGCCAACCACACCTGGGACCTGGTGTCTCGTCCTCCTGGCACTAATGTGGTCACTGGCAAGTGGCTATTTCACCACAAGCTGACTTCGGATGGCTCCCTCGATCGCTACAAGGCCTGCTGGGTGAAAGGGAAATGTGCCTTTGGGCCATTTCTAAGTATTTTGGTGATTGAGTGCAAACACAAGTGCTTAAATGTGAAAATATGCCCAAGGATGATCAAAGTGCAAATCACAAGTTAAGGTATGTTTCTAAGCCTTAGTACATTGGTTTTGTGTACTAATATATTTGTCTAAGTGTTAGAAACAGATAGAAGAAGAGAAGAGAAGACTTGGCTGTGTACAGCCAAGGGGCTGCTTCGGTCTGGGGCACCGGACTGTCCGGTGGTGCACCGGACAGTGTCCGGTGGTGCACCGGACAGTGTCCGGTGCGCCAGGCTGCCTCGGCCGAAGAGGCCGCTCTCGGGTTTTTCTCCGGCGACTTCGGCTAAAATTCACCGGACTGTCCGGTGTGCACCGGACTGTCCGGTGAGCCAACGGTCGGCCGGGCCAACGGTCGGCCGCGCGATCGGCGCGCGACTCGTGGCCGAGCCAACGGTCGGAAGGAAGCACCGGACTGTCCAGTGTGCACCGGACTGTCCGGTGCGCCAGATCTGCAACGGTCGGCAACGGTCGGCTTCGCCATTTAAGGAAAGAAATCGGGCACCGGACAGTGTCCGGTGTGCACCGGACTGTCCGGTGCGCCCGACGACAGAAGGCAAGGATAGCCTTCCAGATGTGCTCTCAACGGCTCCTAGCTGCCTTGGGGCTATAAAAGGGACCCCTAGGCGCATGGAGGAGCATCCCAAGCATTCCTTGAGCACTCTTGATCACTCACACATCAATCTCGCGCACTTGTTCGACATTCTAGTGATTTGAGCTCCGTTCTAGTGTGCTAGTCTTTTGAGCTCAAGTCTGGGTCCTGTGTGTGCGTATTCGCTGTGATCTTTGTGTCGTGTGTGAGTTGCTAATCCCTCCTTTGCTCTGTGATTCTCTGTGAACATCTTTTGTAAGGGCGAGAGGCTCCAAGTTGTGGAGATTCCTCGCAAACGGGATTGAGAAAAGAAAAGCAAGAACACTGTGGTATTCAAGTTGATCATTGGATCACTTGAGAGGAGTTGAGTGCAACTCTCGTCCGTTGGGACGCCACAACGTGGAGTAGGCAAGTTTTGTACTTGGCCGAACCACGGGATAACCACTGTGTCATCTCTGTGATTGGATTCTTGTGGTTATTGTGTTTTGACTCCTCTCTAGCCACTTGGCATAAACTGTGCTAACACCTAATCAAGTTTTGAGGCTATAAGTTTAAGTTTTTACAGGATCACCTATTCACCCCCCCCCCCCTCTAGGTGCTCTCAATTGGTATCGGAGCCGTTCTCTTCAAGAAAGGGACTAACCGCCCGAAGAGATGGATCCTAAGGGGAAGGGAATTGTGATCAACGACAAGGAGAAGGAGTCCTTCGTCAACGAGCCAAGGGATGACAAGTCCAATGACTCGGGCTCGGGCCACAAGCGAAGAGATGGGAAGAAGAAGAAGACAAGACGCATCAAGGAGATCGTCTACTACGACAGCGATGAGTCCTCTTCTTCCCAAAAGGACGACGACTACGACAAACAAAGGAAACCGGTTAATTCTAACTTTTCTTTTGACTACTCTCGTATTCCGCATAGTTCAAATTCACATTTGCTTTCCATTCCACTCGGCAAGCCCCCACACTTTGATGGGGAGGACTACGGATTTTGGAGCCACAAAATGCGTAGTCACCTATTCTCTCTCCATCCTAGCATATGGGAGATTGTAGATAGTGGAATGCACTTTAATAGTTCGGATAGTCCTATATTCATTAATGAGCAAATCCATAAGAATGCACAAGCTACTACTGTTCTTCTAGCCTCATTGTGCAGGGATGAATATAATAAAGTGAGTGGCTTGGATAACGCCAAGCAAATCTGGGATACCCTCAAGATCTCTCATGAGGGAAATGACGCTACCTTGCTCACCAAAATGGAGTTGGTGGAGGGCGAGCTTGGACGGTTCGCGATGATAAGGGGCGAGGAGCCAACTCAAACATACAACCGGCTCAAGACCCTTGTCAACAAAATAAGGAGCTACGGAAGCACGCGATGGACGGACCACGACGTCGTCCGACTAATGCTCAGGTCCTTTACCGTTCTTGATCCTCATTTGGTGAATAATATTCGTGAGAATCCCAGGTACACCAAAATGTCGCCCGAAGAAGTACTAGGAAAATTCGTCAGCGGGCGAATGATGATCAAGGAGGCAAGGTATGTGGACGACGCCTTGAATGGACCGATCAACGAGCCGCAACCTTTTGCTCTCAAAGCCACAGGGAACAAGGAGGCGCTACCCAGCAAGGTGGCGCAAATTGAGGCGGCCGGTCTTAATGAAGAAGAAATGGCCCTCATTATCAAGAGATTCAAGACGGTGCTAAAGGGTCGCAATGGACAGCCGAGCAAGACTAAGACCAAGGGGAAGCGATCATGCTTCAAATGCGGTAAGCTTGGTCATTTTATTGCTAACTGTCCCGATAATGATAGTGACCAGGAAAAGGGAAACAAGAGGGAAAAGAAGAAGCATTACAAGAAGGCAAAGGGCGAGGCGCATCTAGGCAAGGAGTGGGACTCGGATTGCTCCTCGTCCGACTCCGACAATGAAGGACTCGCCGCCACCGCCTTCAACAAATCAACCCTCTTCCCCAACGAGCGTCACACATGCCTTATGGCAAGGGAGAAGAAGGTATGTACTCGCAACTCTACCTATGCTTCTTCAAGTGAGGAAGAATCTAGTGATGAGGATGAAGTAGATTATTCATGTTTGTTCAAGGGCTTAGATAGATCTAAGATAGACAAAATTAATGAGTTAATTGATGCCTTGAATGAAAAGAATATACTTTTAGAAAAGCAAGAGGATTTGTTGTATGAAGAGCATGATAAATTTGTTGAGGCACAAAAATCCTATGCTTTAGAAGTTAAAAGAAATGAAATGCTTTCTTTTGAACTATCTACTTGTCATGAAACCATTTCTACTTTGAAAGGTGTCAACAATGATTTAAATGCTAAATTAGAAGTAGCAAATAAATCCAATTCTTGTGTAGAACATGTTGAAATTTGTACTAGGTGTAAAGATTTTGACATTAATGCTTGTAGTGAACACCTAGTTTCAATTTCCAAGCTTAATGATGAACTGGCTAGTCTTAATGCTCAACTTAAGACTAGCAAGAATGATTTCGATAAGCTAAAATTTGCAAGGGATGCCTATACAATTGGTAGACACCCCTCAATTAAGGATGGACTTGGCTTCAAGAGAGAAGCTAAGGACTTAACAAGCCATAAGGCTCCCATTCCCGCCAAGGAGAAAGGGAAGGCCCCTATGGCTAGTAATGTGCAAAGGAACCATGCTTTTATGTATTATGATAGGAGACAAACTAGAAATGCTTATAGGAGTTATAATGCTTTTGATGATTTTGACTCTCATGCCATGTTTGCTCCTAGTTCCTCTTATGTGTATGATAGAAATGTTACTAGGAGAAATGTTGTTCCTAAGAGAAATACTATTCATCATGTGTCTAGAAAGAATGCTATTCATGCTCCTAGGAAAGTAGTGAATGAACCTTCCACAATTTATTATGCTTTAAATGCTTCCTTTGCTATTTGTAGAAAGGATAAGAAAATTGTTGCTAGGAAGTTAGGGGCAAAATGCAAGGGAGACAAAACTTGCATTTGGGTCCCTAAGGATATTTGCACTAACCTTGTAGGACCCAACATGAGTTGGGTACCTAAGACCCAAGCCTAAATTTGCCTTGCAGGTTTATGCATCCGGGGGTTCAAGCTGGATTATTGATAGCGGATGCACAAACCATATGACGGGGGAGAAGAAGATGTTCACCTCCTACGTCAAGAATAAGGATTCCCAAGATTCAATCATATTCGGTGATGGGAATCAAGGCAAGGTAAAAGGGTTAGGTAAAATTGCAATTTCTAATGAGCACTCTATCTCTAATGTGTTTTTAGTAGAGTCACTAGGATATAATTTACTATCTGTTAGTCAATTGTGCAATATGGGATATAACTGTCTGTTTACAAATATAGATGTGTCTGTCTTTAGAAGAAG
Organism: Zea mays; assembly: GCF_902167145.1. Classification (NCBI taxonomy): domain Eukaryota; kingdom Viridiplantae; phylum Streptophyta; class Magnoliopsida; order Poales; family Poaceae; genus Zea; species Zea mays. The sequence goes on along the minus strand of NC_050100.1, from coordinate 21,814,875 downwards.
TGATGGTTCACTAGCTTTTAAGGGTGTATTAGACGGCAAACTTTATTTAGTTGATTTTGCAAAAGAAGAGGCCGGTCTAGATGCATGCTTAATGGCTAAGACTTGCATGGGCTGGCTGTGGCATCGCCGCTTAGCACATGTGGGGATGAAGAACCTTCACAAGCTTCTAAAGGGAGAACACGTGATAGGTCTAACCAATGTTCAATTCGAAAAAGATAGACCTTGTGCAGCTTGTCAAGCAGGGAAACAGGTGGGAGGAGCGCATCACAGCAAGAATGTGATGACCACTTCAAGACCCCTGGAGCTGCTGCATATGGACCTCTTCGGACCCGTCGCCTATCTAAGCATAGGGGGGAGTAAGTATGGTTTAGTTATTGTTGATGACTTTTCCCGCTTCACTTGGGTGTTCTTTTTGCAGGATAAGTCTGAAACCCAAGGAACCCTCAAGCGCTTCCTCAGGAGAGCTCAAAATGAGTTTGAGCTCAAAGTGAAGAAGATAAGGAGCGACAACGGGTCCGAATTCAAGAACCTTCAAGTGGAGGAGTTCCTTGAAGAAGAAGGGATCAAGCACGAGTTCTCCGCTCCCTACACACCACAGCAAAATGGTGTGGTAGAGAGGAAGAACAGGACGCTCATTGACATGGCGAGGACGATGCTAGGAGAATTCAAGACCCCCGAGTGCTTTTGGACGGAAGCCGTGAACACTGCTTGCCATGCCATCAACAGGGTCTACCTTCATCGCCTCCTCAAGAAGACGTCGTATGAGCTTCTAACCGGTAACAAACCCAATGTATCTTACTTTCGTGTATTTGGGAGCAAGTGCTACATTCTAGTGAAGAAAGGTAGAAATTCTAAGTTTGCTCCCAAAGCTGTAGAAGGGTTTTTGTTAGGTTATGACTCAAATACAAAGGCGTATAGAGTCTTCAACAAATCATCGGGTTTGGTTGAAGTCTCTAGCGACGTTGTATTTGATGAGACTAATGGCTCTCCAAGAGAGCAAGTTGTTGATTGTGATGATGTAGATGAAGAAGATGTTCCGACGGCCGCTATACGGACCATGGCGATTGGAGAAGTACGGCCACAGGAACAAGATGAACGAGATCAACCTTCTTCCTCAACTATGGTGCATCCCCCAACCAAAGATGACGAACAGGTACCTCAAGTGGAGGCGCTTGATCAAGGGGGAGCACAAGATAATCAAGTGATTGAGGAAGAAGTGCAACCGGCACCTCCAACCCAAGTTCGAGCGATGATTCAAAGGGATCATCCCGTCGACCAAATTCTGGGTGACATTAGCAAGGGAGTAACTACTCGATCTCGATTAGTTAATTTTTGTGAGCATTACTCCTTTGTCTCTTCTATTGAGCCTTTCAGGGTAGAAGAGGCCTTGCTAGATCCGGACTGGGTGTTGGCCATGCAAGAGGAGTTAAACAATTTCAAGCGCAATGAAGTTTGGACACTGGTGCCTCGTCCGAAGCAAAATGTTGTGGGAACCAAGTGGGTGTTCCGCAACAAACAGGACGAGCACGGGGTGGTGACAAGAAACAAGGCTCGACTTGTGGCAAAAGGTTATGCCCAAGTCGCAGGTTTGGATTTTGAGGAGACTTTTGCTCCTGTGGCTAGGCTAGAGTCAATTCGAATCTTGCTAGCATATGCCGCTCACCATTCTTTCAGGTTGTTCCAAATGGATGTGAAGAGCGCTTTCCTCAACGGGCCAATCAAGGAGGAGGTGTACGTGGAGCAACCCCCTGGCTTCGAGGATGAACGGTACCCCGACCATGTGTGTAAGCTCTCTAAGGCGCTCTATGGACTTAAGCAAGCCCCAAGAGCATGGTATGAATGCCTTAGAGATTTCTTAATTGCTAATGCTTTCAAGGTTGGGAAAGCCGATCCAACTCTTTTTACTAAGACTTGTAATGGTGATTTGTTTGTGTGCCAAATTTATGTCGATGACATAATATTTGGTTCTACTAACCAAAAGTCTTGTGAAGAGTTTAGCAGGGTGATGACGCAGAAATTCGAGATGTCGATGATGGGCGAGTTGAACTACTTCCTTGGGTTCCAAGTGAAGCAACTCAAGGACGGCACCTTCATCTCCCAAACGAAGTACACGCAAGATCTGCTAAAGCGGTTTGGGATGAAGGACGCCAAGCCCGCAAAGACTCCGATGGGGACCGACGGACACACCGACCTCAACAAAGGAGGTAAGTCCGTTGATCAAAAAGCATACCGGTCAATGATAGGTTCTTTGCTTTACTTATGTGCTAGTAGACCGGATATTATGCTTAGTGTATGCATGTGTGCTAGATTTCAATCCGATCCTAAGGAGTGTCACTTAGTGGCGGTGAAGCGAATTCTTAGATATTTGGTTGCTACGCCCTGCTTCGGGCTCTGGTATCCAAAGGGGTCTACCTTTGACTTAGTTGGATACTCAGACTCCGACTATGCTGGATGTAAGGTCGATAGGAAGAGTACATCGGGGACGTGCCAATTCTTAGGAAGGTCCCTGGTGTCATGGAACTCTAAGAAACAAACTTCCGTTGCCCTATCCACCGCTGAGGCCGAGTATGTTGCCGCAGGACAGTGTTGCGCGCAACTACTTTGGATGAGGCAAACCCTCAGGGACTTTGGCTACAATCTGAGCAAAGTCCCACTCCTATGTGATAATGAGAGTGCTATCCGCATGGCGGAAAATCCTGTTGAACACAGCCGCACAAAGCACATAGACATCCGGCATCACTTTTTGAGAGACCACCAGCAAAAGGGAGATATCGAAGTGTTTCATGTTAGCACCGAGAACCAGCTAGCCGATATCTTCACTAAGCCTCTAGATGAGAAGACCTTTTGCAGGTTGCGTAGTGAGCTAAATGTCTTAGATTCGCGGAACCTGGATTGAATTGTAGCATACATGTAGTTATGCTTTTGATCATGTTCCTTTTTGCATTATGTTGCTTATTATGGTGCTCAAGTTGTACAAACACTCCCTGGACCTCACAAGTCCGTTGCAAAGTGATGCACATGTTTAGGGGGAGATGTGTTACAACTTGACCCTTTGAGACTAACCATTTGCTTGAGATTGCTTGATTTAGTCTCGAAGGAGGATTGAAAGGGAAAAGGTGGACTTGGACCATGAAAGACTTCCACTGCACTCCGATGAGAGGGTAACTAATTCCAAGTTCATCTCATGAAATCTTATTGCCATTTGCTCTTAATTGAAGACTTTGGTGAGGCAATGAGGTTAAAAGGCCAAGATTGATCCCGTTTTGGTGCTTGATGCCAAAGGGGGAGAAAATAAAGGCCAAAGCGATAAATGGATCAGCTACCACTTGAGAGATTTTGAAAATAGTAGAATAGAGTTTTTGCCAAAGCGATAAATGGATCAGCTACCACTTGAGAGATTTTGAAAATAGTAGAATAGAGTTTTTGTTGTGTCAAAAGCTTTTATTGTCTCTCTTGTCAAAGGTTGGCTTCTTGTGGGGAGAAGTATTGATTATGGGAAATAGGGGGAGTTTTTGAAATCTTTGATCAATCTCTTTTGGAATAACTCTCTTTATGCTTCAACATGTGTGTTTGACTTAGAGATAGAGATTTGAGTTTGATTTGCAAAAACAAACCAAGTGGTGGCAAAGGATGATCCATATATGCCAAAATTGAATAAAACCAATTTGAGTTTTTATTTGAAGTGATTTTGCACTTGTTCTAGTTGCTTTATGTTGTGTTGGCATAAATCACCAAAAAGGGGGAGATTGAAAGGGAAATGTGCCTTTGGGCCATTTCTAAGTATTTTGGTGATTGAGTGCAAACACAAGTGCTTAAATGTGAAAATATGCCCAAGGATGATCAAAGTGCAAATCACAAGTTAAGGTATGTTTCTAAGCCTTAGTACATTGGTTTTGTGTACTAATATATTTGTCTAAGTGTTAGAAACAGATAGAAGAAGAGAAGAGAAGACTTGGCTGTGTACAGCCAAGGGGCTGCTTCGGTCTGGGGCACCGGACTGTCCGGTGGTGCACCAGACAGTGTCCGGTGGTGCACCGGACAGTGTCCGGTGGTGCACCGGACAGTGTCCGGTGCGCCAGGCTGCCTCGGCCGAAGAGGCCGCTCTCGGGTTTTTCTCCGGCGACTTCGGCTAAAATTCACCGGACTGTCCGGTGTGCACCGGACTGTCCGGTGAGCCAACGGTCGGCCGGGCCAACGGTCGGCCGCGCGATCGGCGCGCGACTCGTGGCCGAGCCAACGGTCGGAAGGAAGCACCGGACTGTCCGGTGTGCACCGGACTGTCCGGTGCGCCAGATCTGCAACGGTCGGCAACGGTCGGCTTCGCCATTTAAGGAAAGAAATCGGGCACCGGACAGTGTCCGGTGTGCACCGGACTGTCCGGTGCGCCCGACGACAGAAGGCAAGGATAGCCTTCCAGATGTGCTCTCAACGGCTCCTAGCTGCCTTGGGGCTATAAAAGGGACCCCTAGGCGCATGGAGGAGCATCCCAAGCATTCCTTGAGCACTCTTGATCACTCACACATCAATCTCGCGCACTTGTTCGACATTCTAGTGATTTGAGCTCCGTTCTAGTGTGCTAGTCTTTTGAGCTCAAGTCTGGGTCCTGTGTGTGCGTATTCGCTGTGATCTTTGTGTCGTGTGTGAGTTGCTAATCCCTCCTTTGCTCTGTGATTCTCTGTGAACATCTTTTGTAAGGGCGAGAGGCTCCAAGTTGTGGAGATTCCTCGCAAACGGGATTGAGAAAAGAAAAGCAAGAACACCGTGGTATTCAAGTTGATCATTGGATCACTTGAGAGGAGTTGAGTGCAACTCTCGTCCGTTGGGACGCCACAACGTGGAGTAGGCAAGTTTTGTACTTGGCCGAACCACGGGATAACCACTGTGTCATCTCTGTGATTGGATTCTTGTGGTTATTGTGTTTTGACTCCTCTCTAGCCACTTGGCATAAACTGTGCTAACACCTAATCAAGTTTTGAGGCTATAAGTTTAAGTTTTTACAGGATCACCTATTCACCCCCCCCCCCCCCTCTAGGTGCTCTCACTGGGTCCTTCGGGGTTTCACCCAGCGCCCCGACGTGGACTATGACGAGACCTTCAGCCCCGTCATCAAGTTCACCACTGTCCGCATTGTCCTCTCCCTCGCCCTCTCCCGTAACTGGGCGATCCATCAGCTCGACGTCAAGAACGCCTTCCTTCATGGTACTCTGACGGAGGCTGTCTACTGCAGCCAGCCCACCGGCTTCGTCAACGCCGCCAACCCGGACCTGGTCTGTCGGCTGAACAGATCACTCTACAGCCTCAAGCAGGCACCGCGTGCCTGGTATAGCCGCTTTGCCACCTATCTGACCTCCATCGGCTTCGTCGAGGCCAAGTCGGACACATCCCTCTTCATCTACCGGCGGGGCGAGGACCTCGTCTACCTCCTCCTCTACGTCGACGACATTGTCCTCACGGCATCCACCATCGACCTCTTGCAGCGCACAATCATCACCCTCCAGCAGGAGTTTGCGATGAAGGACCTGGGGCCCCTCCATCACTTCCTCGGCATCACTATCGAATGCCGGCCCCAGGGCCTCTTCCTGCATCAGCGTCAGTACGCCCTCGACATCCTGGAGCGAGCTGGCATGTCCGACTGCAAGCCCTACTCCACGCCTGTTGACACCCAGGCGAAGCTCTCTGAAGACGACGGTCCCCCGGTCGCCGACGCGACGTCTTACTGGAGCTTGACAAGCGCACTCTAGTACCTCGCCTTCTCCCGGCCCGACATCGCCTACGCAGTTCAGCAGGTGGTGCCTCCATATGCACACACCATGGGAGCCCCACCTCACCACCCTCAAGCGGATTCTGCACTACCTACGTGGCTCACTCGACTACGGTCTGCTCCTCCGACCATCCCCGACGTCGGAGCTCGTGGTCTACACTGACACAGATTGGGCCGGCTGACCTGACACACACCGCTCCACCTCTGGCTATGCCATATTCCTGGGCGCCAACCTCGTCTCCTAGGCCACCAAGCGACAGCCCATCGTCTCCCGCTCCAACATAGAGGCTGTGTACCGCGCCGTGGCCAACGGCGTGGCGGAGGCCTCCTGGATGCGCCAACTCCTCCACGAGATCCATAGCCCACTCCAGTGTGCCACCCTCGTCTACCGTGACAACGTCAGTGCCGTCTACCTCTCCACTAATCCCGTGCAACATCAGCGCACGAAACATGTGGAGATCGACCTACACTTCATTCGCGAGCGTGTCATTGCAGGTGACGTTCGTGTTCTCAGCGTCCCCACCACGATGCAGTTCGCCGACATCTTCACCAAGGGACTACCGACGAGTGTATTCATAGACTTTTAATCTAGTCTCAATATCTGTACAGGATAGAGTTGTGATAGCGGGGGGGTGTTAGACATGTATTAGGGTTCACCCTCTCGTCCCTCTGTAATGGGCCTAGGCCCAACTATTCCTATTATTAATATATCTCCCAACCCTGCTAGGGTTAGGGTTTTTCCGTTATTCCAATATTTTTGATTGAGCCAACTTTGGTCGTAGCTTGTTGTGCGAAAATCGAATCCATTGACGTCATACTCAGAATATTTCCCGATCCTATAAGTAAAGCCATTGGCTACTTGTCTCAACTCGTCACTCATAGACGGATCTCTTTGGCCCTGCAAGTATTTGCAATTTAAAAGACGCTAAATTGAGTTCATAAATGGATCTCTTTGACAAACTAAGCACGTACCTTAAGTTTGAACCAGAAAATGAAATCGGACAATCCATTTCCCGCACCCTTTCTAAGAAGGGTATCATATTCCTGTGGAGTTGGGTCCCTTGATCGACGCCAGAATTCATGAAGAAATTGTTCCATGTATGGCGTCACCTCTCAAGGTTGGTCAATACATATAGCATGATATGGCGCCACTCTTCATGTCTCAGGCTCTTAGTGGTCGAACCACTTGCGCTTTCGAGTTAGCCTCAAAACAAAGTCAGAAAATCACGAAACTTGTCCACATGTCATGATATCATATGTAAAGGCTGTGATAAAAAAATAAAAACATTTCATCAAAGTTAGCAAGCAATGTGTGTAGAAACCTAAGTGTCCTACACATAAAATCATAGAACTTCATTGTAGACTGGCTAGGTTTCTACACAGAGTGTGTGATAACTTTCACGAAATGTTTTCAATTTTTATCATAAACTCTACATATGATATCACGACATGTGGACAAGTTTCATAATTTTCTGACTTTGTTTGTGTTTTATACAATTTTTAAACAATTGGATGACAAGTTCGTGGTCATATTTCGTGAGCATGGTGCTCAAAAATTCATGTTTGCTCCTGAAATCGGCCGTAACTTGTGCTAGATAACATGAATATCATTTTTGCATGCACGGTTTTCCATGTTTCGAGTCACTTGCAGTTTAAATCTGAATTATCCGAGGAAATTCAATCAAACGAACAAAATCTAATAGTTATAGCAAACACTGGTATAATTGTGCCAAAATGGAACATGTAGGTCTACATAGTGTAGGAACAAACCACAAAAAGTTTAGTTGGAAAAAGGGAAAAAAATACAAATATACTTTGTCGAGTGTCCAGGTTTGGAACTCGGCAAAGCATGGTTTGCCGAGTGTCGGGAGGGCGACACTCGGCAAAGTACCTTCTTTGATGAGTGTCAACGCCTAGTGCTCGGCAAAGATAACGGCCGTCAGCTATAGACAGCTGCTGACGGCTATTTGCCGAGCGTCGCGGTTCACCGAGCGTTTGACACTCGGCAAATACCTCTTTGCTGAGTGTCTGTCTTTGCCGAGTGTGCTACTCTCGGTAAACGTGGTCGTTGTCGAGAGTAGGACTTTGCCGAGGGCTGCGTTCGACAAAGATTTTTTTGCCGAGTGCCCGACAAAAAACACTCGGCAAAACCACGAGCACTCGACAAAGAGCTGGATTCTAGTAGTGGTGTATCTATCAAGGTTGTTTGTACATCTTGAAATTTTCAATCTTAAAATATGTGAATTTAAAATTACTTCAACAAAAAATAATCACTAACAAACGATAGTCAGCGTTATAACACATCGAATATTATACTTGCTCTTAGGAAACGTAGAACAACACAACTTATTATATTAGCGTTTTTTTTAGTATTGGACCATATCACCAAAGCATTCTAGCTAATATGGTGGGATTAGGCAAGCGTGACAACTTTTCAACTAATATATGCAGAGTTAGAAGCTTTCTTGCCTTAGGTGCTTATGGATTCTTTTTTGACCCATAATTAATGTCACAAGCCCCGATAGATAGATCGATAAATCCCAGCTACTTTGTCGTGCCCTAGAAAACCCATCAAAATCCAATTTGATGACTTATCTTGAAGCTGTTTAGTCATCTAAATCTAGCCTCCGATCCACTGCATGCGTGCACAAATATATACTACTCTAGCACGTATTTGCAGATTATGGGCCGGGCGAGGTACAAAGAACCTGGCAGTCACTTGTGTCCACAAGATCAAATAGTGAGTTGGGTGGAAGGGACATTGAGATCGTTCCAAAATGTTTCTGGTTCATCTCTCTTTCTCGTACGTCTCCCTTCTTTCTCGTGTACACACCTTTCCCCGGCCCCTGCTGCATGTGCTCTTAGATATATCACATTCTATCCTTTGTGAAAGAAGAGGCAAACAAATGGATGATATGGGAGCCACTACCGGACACAGCTTCTTTGCCGAGGCTATTTTACACTCGGCAAAGGCTTTGCCGAGTGTAACACTCGGCAAAGAACGCTCGGCGAACTGTACATCGGCAACAGCCTCTTTGCCGAGTACTTTTCGTCGGGCACTCGGCAAAGATTTTGCCGAGTGCCATTTGACACTCGGCAAAGAAAAGTCACTGTCACGGCGCCAAGTGACGGTGACGGATCCTTTGCCGAGTGTCTTCTTTGGCACTCGGCAAAGAGGCTTCTTTGCCGAGTGTCTGGTGGACTGGCACTCGGCAAAGAGTCCTCCAGTGGGCCCCTTTGCCAGTCCCTTTGCCGAGTGCCTTGGCAACAGCACTCGGCAAAGATGGCTTTGCCGGTTCCCAGGTTTCCTTCTTTGCCGAGTGTCATGGTCAGCACTCGGCAAAGATGGCTTTACCGGTTCCCAGGTTTCCTTCTTTGCCGAGTGCCAAGGTCATAGCACTCGGTAAAGCGACCCTTTGCCGAGTGTTACACTCGGCAAAGTGACCAGGATGTCCATTTTTTATTTGTTTTTGCTGTTCTATCCAAACAAACAAAAGATATATATCATTCACATCACATTATATATCAATCGCATCACAGAATGAACACATTTATCATCAACACCATATATATCACAAAGTCTCACTAATATAAGTCTCACAAATATAAGTCAGGATCATCACAAAACAGATATAAGTCAGGATCATCACAAAACAGATATAAGTCTGGATCATCACTAACATCACCAAGTATCTCACAAGACCAAGTCTAACTAACATCACCAACACTCACAAATATACGTCTGGATCATCACAAAACAGATCATCAACGAGGTGGGCATCTGGACTGGTTCGGCGAAGGGCTGGACGAAGCATGAGGGTTGTTCGACGCCGCCGATTGACCCTGCACAGAGAAGAGATTGTATGTGTGAGAACATATGAATATATATCATGCAGTACTAAAATTTTGATACTCACAGGAGTAGTGAACTCAGCAAGGTCAGCTGTAGGGAACAACGGAGGTGGTGGAGCATTACCCTGTGCGGCGCCAAGGCTCTGCATGTACGCGAACATCTCCGCCATCCTCTTCTCCAGCTCCTCACGTTGCCTCCTCTCATCATCTAGTTGAGTCTGTAATATTTTGCCCTAATGTTACGATAATGCAAAGAGAAGATATATAATAATCAATGAACGATGAATAGATAAGGAATAACCTGGAGTTGCTGGATACGATGTTGTGAGCTGTCCTGCCGAGGTCGTATGGCTGGGCTCGCGCTTGTGCTCCTTGCTTGCACCTGAGAGAGAGTGGGAGTGGAGGACGAGTCGATTGCCCCGTCGGCAATCCAGTACCGCCCATGCCTCTTGCCTCCTCCGACCCTCATGAGGACATCTCCGTCGATGTCCTCGGTCCTCGGATCGTAATCTGGCCCATGGACCTCCTTGGCCATGGCGGTGTACTCACTGAGGCGGCTGTGGATGGCGGGGTTGGTGTACGCCTCGGGCCCGTCATCTGGGTTGTAGGTGACGTCGGACGTCGCCTTCCCCTTGTGGGCCATAGCATATGCCGAGAACGTGAAGCAAGGCGCGCCACCATGTGCCGCCGACTGCGAGAAAACCAACGAGATGGTTAGAAATCATGTCTAATCGAAAGTTATATACCTAAATAAAAAAGAGTGTGTACCCATGCTTCCGCGTATTTGCCCAGGCTGCGGCTGCCTTGATGGTGGGAGGGACCTTGCATCAGCAAACGCTGTTCCCGGCTAGCGTTGTGCGCCTCGTCCCACTCAGCCGAGCACCACCTCTGCACCATCTGCTCCCAGCACTCAGGATGCGCGGCGCACCAATGAGGAATCATCTAAAAAAATATAAGTACAACGCATATCAGAAGATAAAAATAAGCATATTTAGTACCAATAATAAAGTTTTGTATTTACCTGCAAGTACTGGTCCGGAGTCAACGACATGATTCGGGTTTCCTTCTTGTTCACCTTCTCCCCAAGGACGGAGCCGTGGTAAGTGACGATGGCCTGGATGCGTGCCTCGTAGTGCATGTCCACGACGAGCTTCTTACAGCACGTAGTAGACACCACATCCGCCCTGGCCTCGTATCCAGCATCGCATCTGAAGAAATCCTACATACAAAGACGATGTATCCATACATTATTTCAAGAATATGCAACAAATGCGACTTATTAAACAATATAGTGCGAGGAAGACTTACCCACAGCTCTTGCTTCACCCGCTCCGCCTTGTTGTTGAATTGCCTGTCGTCCCGATCTACTGCATCGGGGGCGACGACGTAGTGGTCGAAGGTGTATGCTGGGCTCGTCACTCTGGCGTACTCGACAAGTCCAGGGAAGTGTTCCCTGCATAGAAGGCCGAGGATGCCATTGGGGTTGCGGCCGTGACCCCCTGCAGTCTCCAAAACCATCCAAGACCTATCAAAGTGATTAAGATAAAGTATTAGTTTCTATTATTAATTTGAACATATAATATGAAAAAGCAGCAACAACATCTAAAGTTACCTACCTCTCTCCATCGGGTCGTATCAGCGGACGTCTGTCACGAAGTATGGGTCGCTTAGGGAGACTCGCGGGACCTCGCAGGTAGATACTCCTCGAACCTGAGGAGCCAGAACCTGAGACGTCCTGCTGAGCGGCGGCGTCGTCGTCGTCGTCGTCCTGCTGCGCCGCATCGTCGTCGTCCTGCTGTGCCGCATCGACACTAAACATGGCAAGTTCACGGCCATGTTTAGTGAGCATGTTGCTCGAAGTTTCCGGTCCGCTCCTGGAATCTGTCGTAACTTATGCTAAGTAACATGAATATCATTTTTGCATGCACGGTTTTCCAAGTTTCGAGTGACCTGCAGTTCAAATCTAAATTTTCCGAAGAAATTTAAATAAACGAACTAAATCTACTAACGATTGAAAACTCTGTTAAAATTGTCCACAAATGATACATGTAGGTCTACATAGTGTAGGAACATACCACAAAAATTTTGGGAGACAAGATAAAAAAATAAAAATATACTTTGCTGAGTGTCTAGAGATGACACTCGGCAAAGCCTCCTTTGCCGAGTGCCTACTATGTGGCACTCGGCAAAGAAGCCTCTTTGCCGAGTGCCAGTCGTTGGCTCTCGGCAAAGACTGACGGCCGTCAGCTTTGGGACGGCCGCTGACGGCCCTTTGCCGAGTGTTTGACACTCGGCAAACTTGTCTTTGCCGAGTGTCGTCCTGTGCCGAGTGTTCAGCACTCGATAAAGGGGCTCTTTGCCGAGAGCCTAACTTTACCGAGTGCGGCACTCGGCAAAGCCTTCTTTGCCGAGTGCCCGACAAAAGGCACTCGGCAAAGAATACAACACTCGGCAAAGCCTGCGATTCCGGTAGTGAGCTTTAATTAGTTTGATATATATATATATATATATATAATATATGCCGGCTAATAGTTTGCTAGGTTCTTAATTAGATCGATCAAGGTGGATAACAGCGATATATAGGGAGCCAATCCAAGCAGGTAGGGTAGAGTACCTTCATTTCATCAAGGAGTAGTAGTTTCTTAAGACGACGTTGATAGTCTTATTCTAGCTAGATCAGTGATCGTTCCTTATTAATCAGACCGATCAAAATGGGCAACAGCAATAGGGAGCCAATCCAAGAAGGTAGTGTAGAGTTTATCTCTTCATCAAGGACTACTATACAATATGCTCCCACATTGCTCTCATGCATCAACAGTATAAATATAACAAGAGCATCAACACAAACTTGCAGCCTTGCCCAAACAATACCAGAACCTGTACTTCCCAACGATACAACGTAACGCAGACGCAGCATCAATCATGGCGCTAGCACCTAGCCATGCACTCGTCGTCGCTCCGTTCACAGCACTCTGCGCCTTCCTTGCCCTCGCTTTATTATTTCTGTATAGCAAAGCAACGTCGTCGTCGAAGAAAACACAGCAGCTGCTGCCGCCGGGGCCGGCTGGGCTGCCGATCATCGGCAGCCTGCACTGCGTGGTGTCAAAAAGGCCGGTGTTTCGGTGGATTCACGGCCTTCTCAAGGACATGGACACCAACGTCCTGTGCCTCCGCTTCGGGGCCGTCCATGTCGTAGTAGTCGCCTGCCCAGAGACAGCCCGTGAGGTTCTCAGAACGAACGACGCTGTCCTGGCGTCTCGCCCGGAGACAGTGGCCTCCGCACTGTTCAGCTTCGGGTACAAGGGCTCCATCCTGACGCCCTACGGGGAGCAGTGGAAGAAGATGAGGCGGGTCCTCAGCTCCGAGATCCTGTCGGCGTCAATGGAGCAGCGGCTGCAGCGCCGGCGAGCGCAGGAGGCCGACTACCTCGTCGGTTTCCTGTACAGCCAGTGCAGCGCATCTGCAGCTGCCTGCTGCTGCAGCGCCGTTGATGTACGCCATGTAGCACGGCATTTCTGCGGCAACATGATACGGACGCTCGTGTTCGGCAAGCGACACTTCTCCGGCGGCGGCGGCGGCGGCGGCCCGGGTCCTGAGGAGGTGACGCACATGGACGCGCTCTTCACACTGCTCAACTACGTGTACTGCTTCTCCGTCTCAGATTACGTCCCTGCTGCGTGGACGTGGATGGTTGCTGGCGACCATAAGAAGGTTGCCGAGAGCGTGATGGAGACCCTGAGCAGGTTACATGATCCCATCATACGGGAGAGGATCCGTGAGTGGGAGGGCCTTCGCGAACGCGGTGACAGGAGAGAGGCAAGAGATTTTCTTGACGCGCTTGTCTCTCTTGAGGATGCAGAAGGGCAGCCTTTCTTGTCGTTTGATGAAATAAAAGCGCAGACAGCGGTAAGATACACATACACTCCCTGGCTCCGTTTGAACTAAATCGTGATAAATAAAAAAGAACGGATGGAGTATACGTTAAACTTTGATTAATAACTACTATACATGCATACATGTTCAGGAGATGATGTTTGCAACTATTGACAACCCATCAAACACGGTCGAGTGGGCACTCGCGGAGATGATGAACAGACCGGAGGTCATGCACAAAGCGATGGAGGAGCTGGACACCGTCGTTGGCAAGGACAGGCTCGTCCAAGAACCCGACATCCCTCGCCTCAACTATCTGAAGGCGTGCGTGCGGGAGGCCTTCCGCTTGCATCCCTACCACGCGTTCAACCCACCCCACGTCGCAACGGAAGACGCCGTCGTTTCCGGCTACCTCATTCCCAAGGGCAGCCATGTACTCCTCAGCCGGGTGGGGCTTGGCCGGAACCCTGACGTCTGGGACGCTCCTCTCCAGTTCCGGCCAGAGCGACATCTGATGATGAACGAGAACGACGACGTCGACGATAGGTACCACCATGTGGTTCTCACCGAACCAGATCTTCGGTTCATCTCGTTCAGCGCAGGCAGGAGGGGATGCCCGGGGGTCTCACTCGGCAGCTCCGTTACGATGATGCTGTTCGCAAGGCTTCTCCAAGGGTTCACATGGACCAAGCCTCCTGGCGTTCGTGCAATCAGGCTCCAGGAATCCAGCACAAGTCTCGCACTGGCTGAGCCACTCCTCTTACAAGCTCAGCCTCGTTTGCCAGTGCATCTCTATGCGTCTGGCTAGCTATCACCACACCATGCATGTAGTCTGGACTCTCAAGGATGGATCGGCTTTGTATATATTCCTGCACAATGCAAGCCCGCCGGCTCAGGTGAAGGCAATGCACTAGCTAGCTTTGTCACTTCAATGTTATACAAGCATGCACTTGTATATGTTGACTCATATATGTGGCTCCGAGATGGAACTTTGTCCTTTTATGTATCCAAATGTCATTTTGTTAAATTTTGTAAATAATATGACTATTTAAGTAATTTTCTTCTATATTATGATGCTGGAAACTTTTACATGATTTTGTTTAAATTAATAAAAATATGAAAATACATACTAATATATTTTTTCATATTTAGGCCAAACTAAATTTATTTATACCCTCAAGATATGTAATGGACGCCATTTTTATAAACCGGGTAGCAAATGTATAGCAAAGGGTGTTGGGGCGAAGGCAGAGACGCCACCCTTCGCCCGAGGCCTCCGCCGCAGTCGCTGGTCTGACAGGGACAAAGCGGGCAGGGACACCCTTCGCTCGATTCGGCACTTTGGCGAAGGGCCTGCGGCAACGCCTTCCCGCGGCGCGGCCTCGTTCAGTCCTAAGGCCCACGTGTGATCTGGCCCATTGTAACGGGCCCTGCGTGGCCGCCTTTGTGTTACGGGCCTAATTTGTAAAGGCATACTTGTAATGACAGCTTGTAACCCTGCTTTATGGGAATATTCTGGGGATAAACTAGGTGTCTGAGGGCACATGCGTCCTTAACACAAGGCGCTGGGCACTCAGATACCTATAAATACCCCCGCAGTGCCCGTGAGAGGCGAGATTAACAGAGCTATTGCCCCCGAGCACGTAACCCTGTTGTCATCACTGTTCACCTTTGTTGGCCTCCTTGCTGCCGAGAGCAAGTTCCAACATTTGGCGCCCACCGTTCGTGCTACGACCAAACCACCCGCGATGGCACCCAAGAGAGCTAACCCGAAGGCTGACGAGGCTGCGAAGGCAGCACTGCTTGCCGCAAGGAAGGGCAAGGCCCTCGCCCTCACCCAATCCACCCACCAAGAGCCCACCGACGACAATATTCCCCGCACCAGCGAAGACGACACCTTCCGCACCTGCGGGCCCGAAGGACAATCGCAGCCGCCCCCAGGCTTCGCCCCACTGGAGGGCGCGGATCTCACCGAGGACGGCGAGGTCCTCGGCGTCTCAACAGAAGAACAGTTACAGCTGCGCGCCCTGCGCCTCAAGAACCGCAACCTCCAAAGGCAGAAAGAGATACTGGAGGCCAAGCGCCAGCGTGTGTCCGCACTAGCCAAGGTGCGGCAAATGATACGCGACGAGGAGCAGAAGGCCCAAGACCTCGAGCGCGAGATCGCGCTGATGCAGTGCGAAGGCCACCTCGGTCTACAGCAAGAGCCACCCCTCCAGCAGCGCGCGCAACCGGAAGACACGCGCGAAGGCCACCTCGGCCTGCAACATGGCCCACCCCTGCAACACCGGGCGCAGCCGGAGAACCCGCGTTTCCCCCCCCCCCCCCCCCCATGACTACGCCTTCCAACACGGCGCGCCATTCCAAGGGGTCAACTACCTCGACGAGCGAAGTCCCCTGGCGCCACACCTGCAAGTGACGCCTTGGCCAGCCAACTTTCGAGCAGGGGCGTATCCCAAGTACAACGGCAGCACCGACCCGGCGCAATACATAATGAGTTATCAGGTCGCCGTTGCATCCGCCGGAGGGGACGACGCCACAATGGCGAAGTCTTTCATCATCGCCCTAGAGGGCCCAGCACTCACCTGGTTCACCAGATTGCCTCCGCTGTCCATTGATTCGTGGAGAAGTCTCAGGGACAAATTCCTGCTCAACTTCCAAGGGTACCGCCCAGACACCGACGCCTTGGCCGAGCTCTCGCTTTGCAAACAGCTGGAAAAGGAGACTCTGAGGGAGTACTACCGCAAATTCTTAACACTCAAGTCACAGCTGCCCTCTGTCGATGATCAGATCGCTATCCACTACGCCATCAACGGCCTTCGGGCCGGCGTCCTCTACAGCCACTGTATCAGAGATCCACCCAAGAGCTTGCAGGAGCTATATCGGCTCTTCGAAAAATATGCCAAATCCGAAGAGCTCCACCAGCGCAAGGTTGAGTCACAGCGGAAACCCAAAGATGCCCCGCAGTCCAGCCGCACGTGGACGAGGACTCCGCAACCAGACTCCGGTCGAGATGGCCGCAGTCAACAGCAAGTGCACAACATCGCCAACCAGCAGCCTGCTGCGGACCCCCTCGTCGCCAGGAATATCCCCCCCAGGGCCGCGGGAATGGAACTCGTGGCAGGGGCCGAGGGCGCGCGCAGCCGCCGCGCCGGTTCTACTGCCTTTTCCACGGCGAAGACTGCGCCCACCAAACCAAAGACTACCCCGAGACGAAGGCAACCAGAGACAGAATGGCGCGGGCGCAGCCAGCCGACAATCCCAGAATTGTCGCGCATAATTACCAACCACCCCCTCCACCATATATCCACGCTCCCCCTCCGCATCCACCGCACCACGCTTACCAACACCATCAGGAAGTACAAATCGTACCTCCTCCACCCCCACCGCCACACCAGCAACATCAAAACATCCCCCATGCCCCAAAGCAGGAAGACTTCGCCGATCAACCGTATCGCGGAGTCATTCACATGATAACAGGGGGGTCCAGCACCGACTTCGACACCAAGCGGCAGAAGCGGGACCACTACCGCAGCATCAACCACGTCGCCGTCACTGGCCCAGTCGTGCAGACGAAGTGGTCCCACATACCGCTAACCTTCGACGCACGAGACGTCGACCTGCGCAGCGCCCCCCACATCGACGCTATGGTCATCAATTGCAGCGTGGCAGGCTGGGACTTGCACAAAGTCCTAGTCGACAACGGCAGTCAGGCGGACATCATCTTCCTCCACGCCTTCGACCGCATGGGTATAAGCCACAGCTTGCTGAAGCCTTCGGACAACCCTTTGTATGGTTTCGGCGGCAAGGGCACCTTTCCAGTTGGCAAGATAGAGTTGCCCCTCTCCTTCGGTGTAGCACCCAATTCCCGAAGCGAGCAAGTAACCTTCGACATTGTCGACATGGTATATCCATACAACGCCATCATGGGCCGGGGCTCCATCAATAAGTTCGAAGCTGCCATCCACGGGCTGTATCTATGTATGAAGATACCAGGTCCGCTAGGCGCCATTACAATCTACGGCAACCAGCAGACGGCGCGCAACATAGAGCGGGACTTCGTGCCTGGCCAGAGGAACGTACACTGTCTCACGACCCAGCGCGAGGTCCCCGCGCCCGCCAGCCCAACCGATAAGCAGCACGACAAGGCACAGTTGCAGAGCCAAGACGGGACCAAGACTGTCCCCCTCGATCAGGCCACGCCCAAGCAGACAGTCACTATCAGCGAAGACCTCACCTCACTTGAAGAAGAGAGACTTCTCTGCTGCCTGGCCAAGAATAAAGATGTCTTCGCCTGGTCCGCCCTCGATCTGGTCGGAGTCAGCCGATCCATAATCGAGCACAGCTTGGGAATTGACCCTTCGGTGCGACCCAAAAAGCAGATGCTTCGCAAAATGTCAGACGAAAAGACAGAGGCCGCCAAGGCGGAGGTGCACCGCCTCCTGGAGGCTAAATTCATCGAGCCAGTGGCTTACCCCACGTGGCTCTCCAATGTTGTAATGGTGCAGAAAAAAGCGGGAAATGGCGAATGTGCATAGACTTCACCAGTCTCAATAAGGCCTGCCCAAAGGACAATTTCCCGTTGCCGCGAATCGACAAAATAGTCGATAGCGCGGCCGGATGCGAGGTCATGTCTCTCCTCGACTGCTTCTCCGGTTATCACCAGATATACATGAAGGAGGAAGACAAGGCTAGCACCAGCTTTATAACACCCTTCGGCACTTATTGCTTCGTCAGAATGCCGGAGGGTCTCAAGAATGCCGGGTCCACCTTCTCCAGACTCACCAAAACAGTACTCGAAGGGCAGGTCGGCAGAAATATATTTACATATGTGGACGACATCGTCGTCGCCAGCAAGAACAAGGAGGACCATCTCGCCGACCTGGCCGAGACATTCGCGAACATGCGAGATGCACGACTCCGCCTAAACCCCGAAAAGTGCGTCTTCGGTGTTCGTCAGGGCAAGATATTGGGCTACCTGGTGTCACACCGCGGCATCGAGGCCAACCCAACCAAGATCCAGGCCATCGTCGGCATGTCGCCCCCACAGTCCGCCAGGGACGTCCAGCGTCTGACAGGCAGATTGGCCGCTCTCAACAGATTCATCTCCAGGTCCGCCGAGCGAAGTCTCCCCTTCCTCAAAACACTCCGCGGAGCGAAAGACTTTGCCTGGGGACCGGAGCAAGCGGCGGCCTTCGCCTCACTAAAACAGTACCTGTCGGAGCTGGCCATCCTCACAAGCCCCGACTCCTCGCTCCCCCTATTGCTCTATGTCGCGGCTTCGCCGCACGCGGTCAGCGCGGCACTAGTGCAGGAGCAGACAGTCGAGGGCGCAGTCAGACAGTGCCCTGTTTACTATGTCTCCGAAGTCCTGACACCGTCCAAATGCAACATGACAGAGCTGGAGAAGATAGCCTACGCAGTTGTTATGTCCTCGCGCAAACTGCGCCATTACTTTGAAGCATTCAAGGTCCGAGTCACCTCAGACAGGGGGCTCGGCGAACTATTCAGAAACCCGGAGGCATCAGTGAGGATTGCCAAGTGGGCAGCCGAACTCTCCGGCTACCACATCAGCTTCGAGCCCAGGACAGCCATCAAGTCGCAAGTCCTGGCAGACTTCGTCGTCGACTGGACTGGGCCAGTAACACAGCCGGACCCGTCCACAGAGAAGATCTGGACCATCCATTGCGACGGCGCATGGTGCCATGCGGGGGCAGGCGTCGCTGCAGTCATCACCTCACCAGCCGGAGTCAAACACAGATATGCAGCACGCCTCAACTTCGCTCTGGAATCCGACAAATGTACAAACAATATAGCAGAGTATGAAGCGGTTATCCTCGGCCTCCGCAAGCTAAGGGCCCTCGGAGTCACCACATGTATCATCAAGACAGACTCCAAGATAGTTGACGGCCAGGTCAAGAAAGACTATGCAGCAAAAGACCCCGCGCTCATGCAGTACCTCGCGGCTATCCGAAGTCTCGAGAGACAGTTCAAGGGATTCACCCTGCAGCATGTGGACAGGGCCAAGAACGAGGAGGCCGATGCATTAGCCAAGGCCGCCGCCAGGGGCGAGCCCCTGCCCTCCGACGTGTTTTTTCACACCATCGGCACGCCAGCCGTCCGGAGCCCCGAAGCGCTCCAGATAACTAATGATAGCGAGGGCCACCGTATAGTCAACCTAATCATGACCGAAGACTGGCGGGCACCAATAACCCTGTTCCTACAGGGGTACTATCATCCAACCGACGTCAGTGAGGCAAAGCGCCTCAGACATCGAAGCCGGGACTTCGCACTGATTGAGGGCCAACTATACAAGAAAGGGGTCAGTCAGCCAATGCTCAAATGCGTCACCGAAACCGAAGGCATGCAGATCCTACGCGAAGTCCACAGTGGCACGTGCGGCTCGCACGCAGGGCCAAGGGCCCTGGCTGCCAAGGTGATCCGACAAGGGTTTTACTGGCCTGCAATGATCTGCGCCGCAAATCGAGTCACAAGGCCCTGCGAAGCCTGCCAGAAGTTCTCTCCTCGGTCAGGCAACCCCTCGCAATATACAAAGCTGATCGCCCATACATGGCCTCTCCAGCGCTGGGGCCTGGACATTGTCGGGCCCCTGCCCACCGCTCAGGGGAACCTTAAGTTCGCCTTCGTAGCCGTCGAATACTTCACCAAATGGATTGAAGCGAGGGCTGTTTCCACAATCACATCAAAGACTGCCCAAAAATTCTTTTGGCAGAACATTGTTTGCCGCTTCGGAGTACCGTCCGAGCTAACAGTTGACAACGGCAAGCAGTTTGACAGCCAAGATTTCAAGGATTTTTGTTTCTCCATCGGCACCAAGCTTGCCTTCGCTTCAGTCTATCATCCGCAGTCCAACGGGGTCGTGGAGCGTGCCAATGGGAAAATCTTCACAGCTGTCAAGAAGATGCTCCTCGATGAAAAAAAAGGCAGATGGACCGACTTGTTACCGGAGGCAGTCTGGGCGCTAAACACAACTGAGTGCAGGGCGACCGGGTTCACTCCTTTCTGCCTTCTATACGGATCGGAGGCAATGACCCCGCAAGAAATAAAGCATGGGTCCCCGCGTACAGTTCCGTCAGCCGTCCCTGATGTGGACGAGCCAACCTCAAAAGATCTCATTGACGGAGACCGGGTCTTCGCCCTACAGGCCCTAAACAAATACCAAGCCCAGACCAAAGCATGGCGCGACCACGCAGTCATCCCAAGGGAGTTCAGCGAGGGGGACCTCGTACTCATCCGAACAGCTCGGACGGAGTCCAAGGGCAAGTTGGAGCCCAAGTGGGAGGGCCCCTTCATAGTCAAAACAAAAGCTTCCCCCAGCGCTTACAGGCTCACAACGCCAAATGGCGAGGACCTGGAGCACTCCTGGAACATCGACAACCTTCGCAAATTTTTTGTTTGATCCATTTAGGGCTGATTCCGCCCTTGTAATTCACCGCAAACAATCTTGTACCGGCCCGCACTCTTTTCCTCCCGGGGGGTGAGGTTTTTAACGAGGCGGAGCCATGTAATATATATGAGAAAAATCCCCCGCAAAAACATGTGTCGAAAAAAGACCGCGACAACGGTCTTCGGCATTCGACCAATTCGAAGTCACCGCGAGGCTAAGCGCTAGCCACCCTCGCGTGCGACAAGTCCGCGTAGACGTCGCCTAAGGGTGCAGCCGGACTTAGCACAACAAGTGCGAAAAATTCCGATGTCTATCGCGAAGACTATCCGCGCAGAAGTCGCCTAAGGGTGCAGCCGGACTTAGCACAACAAGTGCGAAAAATTCCGATGTCTATCGCGAAGACTCCGCGCAGAAGTCGCCTAAGGGTGCAGCCGGACTTAGCGCATCAAGTGCGAAAAATTCCGATGTCTATCGCGAAGACTCCGCGCAGAAGCCGCCTAAGGGCGCAGTCAAACTAGTACAACAAAAGCAGAAGCGACAGCATCAAACCATCCGCGCTAAGACCGACTATAATCACACCAGCACAACATAGCCAACCATGCCACACAAAGTACACAGCGCCCTCGCAGGCACAGGCACGCGAGGGCACACAACTTCATCTTACAACCCTTTACACATATACAAGCGAGGGCACCACACTCTACATCGGCTCCACCTTAGGAATAATTCCCATCTCCCTATAATTAAATAACATTATCCTAAGCTCCTCACCCGCAAAAAGACTTCGCAGTTCCCCTTCCCCTGTGCTCGCGGCGGCCGGCAAAGACAACAGTTCCTGCCGACCAGCCCTACTCACGCGAAGCCGAGCCCCTTCCTCCGCACTAACCCTACGCTTTGCAACCGCCCTTCGTCGTCGGCGCCCGGTGCTAGGACCCGGCACGTCTGGCGCGTCCGCAGCGTGTGGCGAAGCCTCCACCGCAGCCACGTCCAAGGCCGCAAAATAATCCAAGTCCTCCGACGACGACTCCTCAGTCCACTCAACTGAGCTCCCAGAGTCAGTAAAATCAAAAAACTCAGATACAGACCCACCATATTCATTTCCACCTTCCGCGGTCGAAGCCGCCAAAAACTCAGTAGTAGCGGTTGCGTGCGCAGGCCCAAAATCTTGAACCTGCGCAGCAACCAAAATTCAGTACAACATCCAAAAAGTCCCCAACCCTAAACACCCACTACGCCACCTGCAAAGGCCCTGCCGCTGCGGGAGCCTCCGCCGTTGGCTCCGCCGCTGCTTCCGCCACCACCGCCGCGGAACCTTCAGCGCTCGGCACAGCAGCTGCGGGGGCATCAGGCGCGCCTTCAGCCACCTTTGTGGGCAGGTCTTCGCCGGCCACAGCAGAAGTGGGGTCGCCCGGCGCGTATTCCGCAGTCTCCGGGGTTGGTTCCAGGGCGACTCCAGTCGCGGCCTCCGCAGGGGTCGGCTCCGGGCCAGGCAGCGCGCTGTTCAGTGCCCCGAAGTCGTCCACCCGCTCGCCACGCTCCGCCTAAGACAAAACACACAAAAATTCAGCAAACACACGCACAGAACACATCCAGCAAACACCGAACAAACGACAACGTTACCTGAGCCCTCGCAGCCTCGGCCCGTTCCCTGACCACCTCACGACCATACAGACCCCACATCCGATCATAAAGGGCCCCGGCGGATTCCTTCACCACAGGGTCTTCGACCTTATAGATATCTTGCCCAAAATCTTCATCTGCCTGGTCGAAGGCCTCAAAGTGCCGGGACCCTTCGCGAGAGAGTGCGTTCATCGCCCCCTCGCAGGTGACCAGGGAGGTGAACGACATTGACCCCCCCAAAACAGTGGGGAGTTCCTGCAGCTCCTCCTGCACCCATTCCAGACAGCGAAGCCCGGGCTCTCGCTCAGGCACCTCGAACTCACCGGTCCGCGCACCCAGCTCACGGTATGTATCCATGAGCTGTGTGCGCGTCCGTTCGGCCTCCGCGCGTATCGCGGCTTCGGCCCCCCTCGCGCGGCTCTCCAGGGAGGTGAGCCGCTCCTGCAGCTGGCCGGCGAGCTCCTTGGCAATATTGCCTTCCGCCCGCGCCAGCTTGGCCTCCGCCTGCGCAGCTTGCTCTTTGGCGATGGCTTCGTTAGCCTCCCTCCTCTCCCCCGCCAGCTGGCGCCGGAGGTCAGCCTTCTCCTTCTCCAGGGCGGCCACCTTGTCCGCCAGTTTACGACACTTGCTGTCGGAGGCCGATTTCTCACGGACAGCGTCAGCATGTTGCGTCCGAAGTCTCTCGACTTCGGCAGACAAAGCTGCCGTAAGGGCCCCCGACGCAGTACGGCTGGTGAAGTCAGCCACCTGCAGAGCACACGTAAGGCCATTGCCCTAAATAAAAAAAAAATATAGCTCAGCGGACCTGACTCAGCGCCTCCGCCGCCTGACTCAGCGCCTCCGTCACTCCCTTCAGCCGGCGGGTCGCCACGCCCGCCTCATCCCTGACCAGCGCGAGGGCCGACACCTCGCCTCCGGCGCCAAGCGCCTCGCCCCTCGCCTTCGGCACTATGGCGGCCGTCGCGATCGCCGCGCCAGGCGCAACTATAGCAAGCTGGCCCTCGTCCGGCCCTGCAGCGCGTCAACAAATTAAATAATAATAATAATAATAATAATAGGCCAGCGACTTACCACCAAGATAGTCGTCTACAGTAATATCGGTGCCGAAGTCGGCAACACGTTTGCCCGCCAACGGCAGCGCTCGGGCCGCCTTCGAGGCCTCCGCCACTCCGCTGGCCGGCGGCACCACCTTCGTTGACTTGGAGCCCCCGGCGCCCGCCGTCGCCTCCGGCGCCTTGCTAGGTGCAGAGGCGCCCGCCTTCGCCGCCAGCGGTGGCTTGCCTCCGCCAGAGGCCGCAACCTTCGCAGTTCCCCGCTGCCTTTTCGGCCGAGCTTCGTGAATCCTGACAGTCGCCTGGCGTTTTTGCGCCGCCCCTTGGCGATCCTTGTCCATCACTGCCCACACAATAGCACCGATATTTCGCCCGTAAGGAAAAACTCTCCACCGACGAACCATACGAGATGTAAAACAGTCCTCCTCAGCCGCGCAGGGGATAGGAACATTTCTAGGCCAGCAACCCCCGGTAACCCTCAGCATCCGAGCCGAAGACTCCCGGAGCTCTAGCGAAGACATCCTTTCCCCCGGGGCCGCACACGTCCTCATTAACTCTCTAGCAAAACTATCAGACACCCCAAGTCCTCCCTTCGCAGTACCTAATTTTCTCTTTTTTGAGGAGGGGGCGGCCGCCAGCGCAGGGTCGCCTCCAGTCTCCACCGCCGGTTTCTTCCCACGGCGGTCTGCTTCGTCTTGACCAGGATAGCCGTCGTACGGCAATTGATTTAATTCGAAGACCCTGTTCAAACGGTCGTTTGACCCGCGGATATCGAAGCTGCGCTGGCCTTCCGTCCTCGGCACGTAACGTCCCACGAGCCGCACCGCCAAGTCCTCCGCATCACGCACAAAGGCGGCCGGGTCACGATTTCGCAAATTCAGTGCGAAGGCAGGACTTCGCACCTCCCTTCCTCCGTGAAAAGGCATCTGGCGAGGGCACACTTCGCCCAGCGCCCAGCCGCGCGCCAAGGGCCAGACCCCGTACGCCACGAACTCTTCAACTAAATCACGCCCACTGCTCTGACCGGCGGCGCACCGAAGGGCCCCTTCGTCTGCATCCCCTTCGGCCACTTCAAAAGGCGGATACGCAGAGTAATAATGAGAGCACATCTCAGACACGGGGAGTCCCTCATAGTCTTCGACAGTACCCTCAGCAACGTAAAACCAAAATTCATTCCAATTGCCCCACTTGTTGCGGGCGCACGGAACCAACTCCACTACTGGCATTGTGGTCTTGCCGGTCTTCGGCGTGAATGTGCATGACCCGAACTGGGCAACTCCGTCCCCAACCATCCTTTTCTGCCAATGCAGACAATAATTCTTCGCAAAAACTTCAACCGACGGCTGTCCGCCGTACGACGTCGTCGCCCAGACATACTTCGCCAGCGCCACCATGACATTCGGTGTCAGCTGATGTATTTGAACGTTGAATCTACGCAGGACTTCGCCAACAAACCGGTGCGCAGGCAAGCGGAGACCGGCGGCGAAGAACGCCTCGAAAACGACCAACTCACCCTCCGGCTCGGGGACTTCCTCCGTCCCCGGAGCACGAGCAACTCCGCCGCCAAAGTAGCCCAACCGCTGCATATCTTCAACGCGGGCTGACGTCATCCGTGACACACCAAAATCAACAGAGTCGCCGGCGCGCAACTCCTCCACCATCACGCTACTCAACGTCTCCTCAGACGAGGCGGCGGCCGGCGGCGTGGCGTCGGCAGAAGAAGAAGAGGACGTCATTGCTACGTACCGTCGGCGGCGGCGGGCGGTCTGCTTCACTCGAGCCAGAACTCCAGCGAGCAAAAGGAGCAGTGGAGGAAGAGGAGCAGCAAGACGGCGGGTGGCTAGGGTTTTTACGGAGCGCGGAAGGCAAAGTTCAAACAGCACCGACCCCCGCCCCCTTTTATAGGCAGGGCGCGGCTCTTCGGGAAACCCGCAATCCGACAGGGCGCGACGCTTCGGGAAACCCGCAATCCAACAGTACGCCGTCCATCAACGGTCACATCAAAAACCCCCGCGGAACCACTTCGAGCAAGGGCAGCGTCTCCGCCATCTAGCGACGTCTTCGGCACCAGGTGACTTTGTCGAACTGGTCCCTCGGAGGGCAAATGTTGGGGCGAAGGCAGAGACGCCACCCTTCGCCCGAGGCCTCCGCCGCAGTCGCTGGTCTGACAGGGACAAAGCGGGCAGGGACACCCTTCGCTCGATTCGGCACTTTGGCGAAGGGCCTGCGGCAACGCCTTCCCGCGGCGCGGCCTCGTTCAGTCCTAAGGCCCACGTGTGATCTGGCCCATTGTAACGGGCCCTGCGTGGCCGCCTTTGTGTTACGGGCCTAATTTGTAAAGGCATACTTGTAATGACAGCTTGTAACCCTGCTTATGGGAATATTCTGGGGATAAACTAGGTGTCTGAGGGCACATGCGTCCTTAACACAAGGCGTTGGGCACTCAGATACCTATAAATACCCCCGCACAGTGCCCGTGAGAGGCGAGATTAACAGAGCTATTGCCCCCGAGCACGTAACCCTGTTGTCATCACTGTTCACCTTTGTTGGCCTCCTTGCTGCCGAGAGCAAGTTCCAACAAAGGGCAATCTTATACTTTTACCCAGTCACTCAACATTGTTAGTCTGCGAACACAAGGTTGATATGTGCATATATGCTTTGTGTTATGATGAGTGATTGTCAACAAGTGTAGTGTCTTTGGTTTAGTCAGATGGACTAACCAAGGCGTGAGTGCGTTGTTGCAACATGTCTCTTGTCTTGTGGTGTGAAGGTGTGGAGTCTGGAGTTGGTCAACAACAAAGGTGAAGATCATGTAGATTCGTATCAGTAGTTCAGAGTGATGGAAGATTAGAACTGAGTCTTGACTGAGGGACTAGAGAAGTCGAGTGACTAGTCGTGGTGTGACTGACACCTACGGACATCGACAGGCGTAAAGACATGGCAAAGCGGATCATGTCACTGACGTGGATGTGTATCAGCGGGACACGTGTCTAGGATGTGGAGACGCATATGGAGTACGCTACCACGGGGGTTTCGGTGGTTGAGCCTCAAAACCACCCAGCGCGACTGAAAGTCGCCTAGAGGGGGGTGAATAGGCGGAAACTGAAATTTATAAACTTAAGACATAACTACAAGCCGGGGTTAGCGTTAGAAATAAAATCGAGTCCAAAAGAGAGGTTGAAAACAAATCAACCAAGAAAATAGAGCGGATGACACGGTGATTTGTTTTACCGAGGTTCGGTTCCAAAGAACCTAGTCCATGTTGAGGTGGTCACAAAGACCGGGTCTCTTTCTTCTTTTCCTCTCTCAAACGGTCACTTAGACCGAGTGAGCTTTCTCCTTAATCAAACGGGTCACTTAAACCCCTCACAAGGACCACCACAACTTGGTGTCTCTTGCTTTGATTACAAGTGTTTGAAGAACAAGAATGGGAAGAAGAAAAGCGATCCAAGAACAAGAGCTCAAAGAACACGAGCAAAACTCTCTCTCTAGTCACTATTTGATTGGAGTGGATTTGGGACTTGGAGAGGCTTTGATTCTATTGAATTGTGTCTTGTATTGATTGCACTAGCTCTTGTATTGAATGTGAAGTCTGAAAAACTTGGATACTTGAAGTAGTGGTGGTTGGGGGTATTTATAGCCCCAACCACCAAACCAGCCGTTGGGAAGGCTGTCTGTCGATGGGCGCACCGGACAGTTCGGTGCGCCACCGGACACTATCTGGTGCGCCAGCCACGTCACCCAAATGTTAGGGATCTGACGGTTTCGACCGTTGGAGCTCTGACAGCTTGGGCCACCGGACAGTCCGGTGCCACACCGGACAGTCACTGTTCACTGTTCGATGCGCCTTCTGACGCTGCTCTGACTTTGCGCGAACTGTTCGTGCACTGTTCACGTTGTAGGCGACCGTTAGAGTCGACCGTTGCGCTTCTTAGCCGTTGCTCCGCTAGCACACCGGACAGTCCGGTGAATTATAGCGGAGCGGCTGTCCAGAAACCCAAAGGTGAGGAGTTCAGCCTGTACGGTCCCTGGGGCACCGGACACTGTCCGGTGGTGCACCGAACAGTCCGGTGCGCCAGACCAGGGTTCTCTTCAGTTTTTTTTTTTTTGCTCCTTTCTTTTGAACCCTAACTTAGATCTTTTTATTGGTTTGTGTTGAACCTTTGGCACCTGTAGAACATATAATCTAGAGCAAACTAGTTAGTCCAATTATTTGTGTTGGGCACTTCAGCCACCAAAATCATTTAGGAAAAGGTTTGATCATATTTCCCTTTCAGTGACAGTTCGCAAGTTTCGTCGGGTTTGGGCCTCAAAATCCGGTGGCACAGTTCTAGAGCGAATCTAAGGCGACATGTGGCGTCATCACGAAGGGTGCGTTAAGGCGAAGAAACTTCTTGAAGATTGTGTGATTGTCGGATCAAAAATCCAAGAGTTGATCCATTTTGCCCTAGCTGAATGGATAGGCAAGTTGAACCTCGTCATCTAAGTTTATGGAATTCTGAGGAAGGTGTGGCTGGAACCACACGTTGCCCTCTTGGCTTAAATCTAATGGAATTTGCTTTTGATTTATTTCTTCTCCTCTCCACCCTTTTGAGTTTTGATTTGATTCTTGCCTTCACTTGCTTGGGAAGTGTTTTGGGGTTAATCTTTGGTCTAGAAATTGTCCTGTATTCACTGCAACCTATAGTATGAGCTGATCCAATTAGTGAACAAGTTTTCTAATAGATTTGCTCTTCCCCAGCTAAAATCCAAGTCAAGTTCGAGTTTTCTGATTTGACTTTGAAGTTTAAACTCATTTGAGCTAAAAAATTGTGGACACCTTATAAACTCCCTTATGAAGGTGTGTACAAAATGTCAACTCAATCAGAGTTCGCTTGTATCGATTTTGCATTCTATAATTAAAATTCAAGATGCTGAAAATAACCAGAGTTTTGAGTCGTTTCAGACTTTTCGATGCTCGTTTTGCGATCCATTTGTTACATTGTACTCATGTATGTCCTAAAAAGTTTTCACATTTATTGTTTGTTATTTGAATTTTAGATATTAGGGTATAACATTGGGAAGCAAGCCAAACTTGCATGCATTCACTTTTCTTTGGTAGCCTGATTTGATCTTTCGTAGCCCTTTAAACTAAAGAAAGTGTCAGGACGGACATAAAAAATAAAATTGATGTCATGTAAGAAAATTTTTAATTTTTTGGGCCAAGAACCAAGGTTTGTTTTAGGGCTAAGAAATGAATTCTCTCGATTATTATTTGAAGTTGTCTGATCTAACTTTTGTCCCAAACCAGTTAGACCAGCCTATATAACACAAGATTACTATGCTGCACATTTACCTCGATCTAGTCCATATTTAGTTATGGGCATGGCCCCACTTCAACGTGAGGTATACTCCATCACTCCTACATGATCAGCAATCCACTTTCTATGGATTCATTTGAAAAAGGGGGATGAAATGGCTAAAATTAAAACTCGACAAACATGTGCCATTGGTTATCATATGACATTGAGATAATAAAAATAAGTGGATTGATTCCGTGGAATTAAGAAACCATTATCAATATTCAAAATGTTTCACATACCATTGGTTATCCAAAATAAGGATCTGCACATGATTTTTATCGACTTGAAAAAATCCTATGATAAAATACCTAAGAATCTCATGTGATGGGCATTGGATATGCATAAAGTCTCAATAAAATATGTTACGCTCATCAAGGACATGTATGACAAGGTTGTGACTAGCGTCCGAACAACTGATGGTGATACAAATATTTTCTCGATTAACATATAGGGACTGCATCAAGGTTCAGCTTTGAGCCCTTATCTATTTGCCTTAGTGATAGATAAGGTCATGAGAGATATACAAGGAGATATCCCTTGGTGTATGTTTTTCGCTGACGATGTAGTTCTAGTAGATGAAAGCCGGGAAGGAGTAAATAGAAAGCTAGAGTTATGACGTCAGACCTAGAGTCAAAATGATTTAGAATTAGCAGGACCAAAACCGAGTATATGATATGTGACTTTGGTACTTTAATTAGTGAGGATGGAGATGTAAGCTTGGGAGGTCAAGTAGTACCAGAGAATGACTTCCGCTATTTGGGATCGATGCTACGGAAACATAGTGATATTGATGAATATGTTAGCCATAGAATCAAAGCGGAGTGGATGAAATTGCGTCAATCGTCGGAAGTCCTATGCGACAAGAGAGTGTCACAGAAGTTGAAAGGCAAGTTATACAGGACAACGATTAGACCTGCTATGTTATATGGGGCTGAGTGTTGGCCTACTAAGAGACGATATATCCATCAACTAAGTGTCATAGAGATGTGTATATTGTATTGTTGTGTTGGATATGTGGGCGCACAAGATTGGACGGAGTGAGAAACGATGACATATGTGATCGGTAGGAGTAGCGCCAATTGAAGAAAAACTTATTCAACATCGGTTGAGATGGTTTGGACATGTTCATCGGAGACCCTATAGGCACTGGTGTATAGAGACATCATAAGACGCTATAAAAAAGGACTTGAAGAAATGGAATATCCCAATAGAGTTATGTTTGGATAGAAGTACTTGAAAAGAAGTTATCCACGTGTCCAAACCGTGATTAGACTTTTTTCCTTTTAGTGCTCTCAAAAACTTTTCCCCTCTCCTTTCTCTCTCTTTTGTGTGACATCTTATTGAGTTCCAGCTCTAGCCTACTTCAATTTGTTTGGGACTAAAATGCTATATTGATGTTGATTGGAATCAGCTATTTAACAATTTTTGGCATCATTCCCATTCATCTGCTGCGCTCCATGAAGTCGGAGACGTTTCCCGTAGTCTGCAGTCAGGCACTCAGGCTGTCAGAGGAAAAGGTCCAGCCTTCCAGTTTCAGCCCAGTCCAGAGCAAGTAAATAATATCGTCATGGCTCCAGCCAAACAGAAACAACTCACAATGCTGACTGATGAGCTTCCACCAACCGGAAGCAAAGCAATCACCAAGATAGCAAGATCACAATTCACACGCGCCTGCCTCAGTAAACATCATATTCATTTCCGTGAATCACATCTTTATTTCTTTTACATTGTTCACAAACCATGGTACATTCTAGCCGAATTACAAATGGGGAAGAAGATGTTAGTCCCTGAAGTTACCATGCAACTAGACAACACAATCGCTCGTAGTCTTCTTCGACATCAATCAAACATAATTTACAAGTTAAAGCCTGGTTTACTCTTTCTTTGGTGGTGGGATGTGGTTGCCGCCCGTTGCAATTTTGAACAGATAAAATGCGGACATCACGGCACTACAAGGAAAAATTTACAAATTAGTTCTGTGAAGCCATTTTCTATTTGCAGACAAGGAGGAAAAACAAGTGGGCAGTGCATGATAATCCAGTGATGCTTCCAAAGTATCGAAGCTGGCGTTACCTGAGACCAGCAACGGCACCAGCTGGCATAATCTTCGAAGTCTCGAGGAATCTTTGCCCCATAACGGAAGTTAAGGCTAATGCACAAACTGTCTAACAAAATTTGCACAGTCAGCACCAAGAAAGCAACAAAGAAACTGTAGGCAGGAGAAATTACTTTCCACCCAGCAGTTCATGTTAAGTATAAAGAACAGTGTTTTTTTATGTTTATTCAGTCCATGGGAAACAACAGGACTGTCGAAAGTGCAACTGTTTTGTGGTCTCCTAATAATTAGCATGTTCTGCCTAAAATATTTGAACACTAATAAGATCTACCATGACAGCTCTGGTGGTAAGGTAGTGATGTTATTAATGGTCTAAATCCTCATCAAATCTGATGGCAGGGGCATAATCTAATGATGTGGCTCTCTCCTGGGATTATAATATGCCCAGATTATATAATCCAACAATTTTTAAACTAAGTGTTAGTTCAAAAGTTGTTAGATTATATAATCTGGGCAGATTATAATCCCAAACAAACACCCCTTATTCCGGAGTCAGTTTTAACTGAGGGTTCATTTGAATGCAAGAATCGATTCTGATTCTCTACATAATCACAAGAAACATATTCAAATGATCGAAGGCAATACTTATTTTAGGTAGAAACATTTCTAGTGATTCCTCTCTTTTTGTACCAGAGACCACAATCACTTACAGAGTAGTGGAGTGATTCTGTTTCTGGTTTCCCACGTGTAATAGTGATTAGTTTTTTCTACCAATCCTTTTTTAGTACAACAAGTTAAAATGGGTTATATTTAAGTCATTATTTGCGCACAAAAACCATTTTTGAAGTCTTTTTTATTTATATATTTTAAAATATATATTTATTTATTTGGGATACATAATCCAGTCTAACAGTCAAAAGGTTTCACGAAGTGATTCCAATTCAGCACCTGAAACGTTTCTTAAGGGCTAGTTTGGTAACCCAAATTTTCAATGGGATTTTCAATTTCCCAAGGAAAAATAAACTAATTTTCCTTGGGAAAATGAAAAACCGGTGGGTAAATGGAGTTCCCAAATTAGACCTAAGAGAATCTAGAACTAAAAAACTTCTACGAAAGTATGGATGCCTACGAAACGGACGCTGAGATTCAAGATATGGGAAATCTTATCCAGGTCACCTATTCATTGCGATCCCACCCTAGACACGAATTTTGGAAACCCCAAATTTAAACTTTACAAGTAATTCTTCAAACTTCTCGAGGGAGTGCATTTCTTGAAATAAATCACTAAGGGCCCGTTTGTTTCGTTGGAATTGAATTCCATTTTAATAATTATAATTTAGACAAAACTAATTAAGTTTATATATATTTATATATGTAATATATTTGTATATTATCCTAAATCATTTGAGAGAGATAGTTATATAGTACATTTATGTTATAGAGGCGTAAGTAGAAGAGTGTGCTATAAGTTGTACATCGGAAAATTAGTATGTAAATCTATAGAATCAATTTACATCTCTCACCCCATGAATTTGAGATAGGCTTATATGATAACTTTGGAAAGTGGTGGAATGTCATATTCTAAAAAAATAGCCTATTCAATTAGTAAGATTCCAATTCCTCGAAATGAAAGGAAACAAACGGGGCCTAAAGGTTTATGAAAAGATGAAAGAACGCAAGAAGCCATTCCATCACTTAATTGCAAACAGATGAAAGAACTAAGTTCTCCATCAGAATTTCCTAAACAAACAGAACCAAAAAATCCTAAACAAACAGTTACGAGCTCAAGATCAAAATGTTCATGCAAATTTAGTGTATAAGAGTTGTGAAGTGCCGACAAGCTGTTAGTGTGCCAAAAGACCTGGAATGAAGAGCCCACCATAGAAGAAGGGACAGTCCCCACTCCACATTATAGCTGGTGTACTCTTAGGACTGAAAACCAATCAAGGTGATCAAGCTGTCGAAAGCTAAAATGGAAATGAAATTCTACTACATGCATATTGAGTAAAGGCATCTAAACAAATCCAACAACCAACAATTTTCTCCAGTTTGGATCACACAACCCCTCCAAAAAAGAATCCATCAGTATATGTATTGGTTCCTACATGTACCTGAAAATTCCTGTTGGACTGCTACTATCCAAACAGCCCTAATTCCTGGATATGCATAAAATGACTGGGTTGCCTGGTACTGAATTGTGTCTAGTACTAGAAGAGTACATGTACTGATGTACAGACCTATGTCTATTCACACAAGACTACCACAAGCTTTACATGTACTGGGTATTCTCATGCCTCTCTATCCTCCCCTATTTTTTTTGAAACAAATGGCAGGAGCTCTATCCTCCCCTATTTTGGCTAGGTGTTGGTGATGACTTGCCCCCACAAGCGCCTCATCTACTACTACAAGAGTACATGCCAGAACAGAGATCTATAACTATTCGCACCACTACTAGCAGACCATTTGCCTTGATGTTTCAGATGGTCACAAAACTAGTCATTAACCAGCCATTACTAACTTTGTGCCAAAAATATCAAACTAGTGCCCTCCTCATGCCTTGTACTCATGTCCCGCATAAGACAACATGCAAGAGGGCCCGACAGGAAGCAATACAGACCACAGTGACGAAGAGGTTATGGCACTGGAACTAGTACGTGTTTGCATGGGCTCAACAGACTGCCGCATTTCTAAATTTCTAAATGGTTAGAAATTTGAGCTTGGGCAAAATGGGACGTGAAATGCTGGCTTTCCAAACACTGAAACACAGCACAGCAAGTTCGTTGGAAACGCGGAGAATCCTGAACCCGCAACCAAATCAAATTGCTACACAATGCCCTCGCAAGACGTACATGCAGTCACCAACTTTACCATATTGATAGATAGACTACGTTACCACAATTCCAGCTCATTTCCTATGATCCAGGCGGCGATCAACCACCCGGCCCGTCTACAAATCAGGTAGTTTCATTTCTATTTGTTCCCAAATGTAAGGAGAAAAGAATGAGAAAGGGGCGCGGGCGCTTACGCGTCTCGAGCGCGAGGGCGACGTAGGAGTTGCGGCGCTTCTGGAAGGCCTTGAGGCTGACGAAGCCCGCGAGGAGGAGGAGCGCGCCGGCGCCGGCGCCCCCCGCCAGGGAGGCGGTGCTGCCGCGGCGGAGGTAGCCCAGCACGCCGCCGGCCAGCACGGCGAACCCGTAGGGGATGGTGAAGCAGAAGTCGTGCATCCTGGGAATGGGAGCTCCCCCAGATCTCGCGGCGAGCCTTCCCTCCCTCGTCGTCGCCTTTCTTTTCTTCTTTTGGTTTGTTTTGTTTTCTCGGACGGGTCGGACTCGGAGGCGGGAGGAGAGAGACTAGAAAGTCGTCGTCGACCAGTTGCGGTGCGCGCGTGGCTTTCTTCCGCCCAACGGGCAACGGCCCAGCGAGCGGGTGGCGCACTGGCAGAGGCGGGGAGGAGGGGCAGTGACGTCATTTGCCGAGTGTAGGTGACCAGAAAAAAGCGTGCCCACCTCGAACGATTTTTTTTAACAAAAAAATGTATAACGTTGATATGGTAGCCCAGGCTACATAAAAATTGTCTTGTGCAATTAAACAGGCGCTAAATAAAAAAAGTTGTCTTGTGCAATTAAACAGACCATAAAGCATCTCCTATAGCTTCTTAAAACCTTGATCCCAATTTTCATTTTAGGGGAAAAAAATGAAAAACACAGTTCTCTAGCTGTGCTCCTAAATTTCTTGCATACGAATATCACCCCTTCTGCGGCTGCTGCCCTCTTCCCGCAAGCGCACAGCCTCATCCATGGATCTGCGGCGGCGATATTCGAAAATGAAGGCAGTAACTTGGTGCAGCAATAGGCCAGTTTTGCACAAACTACTTCCGAGACATCTATTCCAGCACAAAGAAAGAGAAGTCCTTTTGGAAGACATCTTGATGTGTTCGTATAAACACATACAGAGAAAATTAGCAGTTTATTTTCAGAATGCTGAAACAATGGAAGGCCTACTACTAGATCCGGTGTGTTGGACTTGGACTCGCCTGAACAGATGGATCCAGATCACCCCAGTTTATTTTTAGATTATTGCTTGTTGATTATTTTTAGATTAGGAACAAAAACAATAGTTATGATCAATTTGGTTCATATCTGAATTTTATTTCAGTTTTTCGAGTTTAGCTCAGTGATAGTGGTCCCTTGTACTGAACATATGAACCAGTCCTGTTTGGACAGATAAAAAAACCACTGCCATCTGCATCTCAATGATGTCCTTAATCTACATCCCCCTCCATGTCCAATCCAAACATTTCGAACCCAAGGGGAAAGAGAAGCACCCCCTCCAGTCCAAACCCTAAACTCAGCCAAACGCCCAAACCTCTCCCACA
The DNA here is from genome assembly GCF_902167145.1 of Zea mays. Classification (NCBI taxonomy): domain Eukaryota; kingdom Viridiplantae; phylum Streptophyta; class Magnoliopsida; order Poales; family Poaceae; genus Zea; species Zea mays. Next base: position 21,779,536 of record NC_050100.1, on the reverse strand, counting down.
CTAGCCGGCCTCAGTCCACCCATGGCGGCGGCGGCGGCGGCGAGCCAGAGCGATGTTCCTCACCGGCAGCCGGGGCAACGTCGCCCCATGTGCGCCGTATGCACGAAGCCCCTCCGCCTCTGCCTCTGCGGCCGCCTCCGCTCCCCGCCTGTGGACAACGCCGTCGGAGTCACCGTTCTGCAGCACGCGATGGAGGCCCACCACCCGCTCAACTCCACGCGCGTGGCACGCCTCGGCCTCCGAAACCTCGCCGTCGCTCAGGTCACCGACGTCAACCACCGTGCCCGCTTCATCCTCACCACGCTTGATGCCGGCGGCGGCGCCGCGGCGGCTTCGGGTCCTGCAGGCGGTCCTGTGTCTGCTCGTTTTGGAAACCACGACCGGTCTGACGGGCCTGAGGAGATCGAGTTGCAGGATGGCGGTGGCCTTGCGTTTCCTCGTGATGGGATTTGTGGTGCCAAATCGGATGGAAAGCATAGTGCGACCTGTGATTTTGACCAGTCCGGATTGAGTGCCTGTGGTCATCTGGGCGCTGAAGACCTCAGTTTTGGTGGTTCTTGTGAAATGTTGGATCTTGGGGACGTCAATGGTGGGATCTTCTGCAATCTTGCTGGAGAGGATGGTTTTCTTAGTTGCTGCCACAACGATGGTGGGCGTGTCAGATTCATCAAGAAGACGAATAGTGATGGACAGCCTGCTGGACTTGAAAGGCCTAGCTCCGCTGCAAACCAGATAGAGAACTCTGTTGATGAAGCAACTACAGGTGAAAGCAACCATAGAAGCGAGATGGAGGTGGCGTATAATGTAAATGGTAGTCTGTCTCATTCTGTAGTTACAAATGACTCAGACTCAGATGAAGTTAATGGGATGGTCAATGGCTGCAACGGTGTGGGAAAAGAAATAGATGAAGTTAGCGATGCTATTGGACAGGACTGGACCAGGAAAAGCATGGATAAGTGCACTATTGCGTACACAGAGAAGGAACTAAGGATTGGTATTGAGCGTGGAGTGAAACCCAAAATCAGATGGTTATCAAGAGGCCCGCTTGGTGAAGCAGCTGTCTCAAATGGCTTTCTTGTCACAAAGATACAGATGAAGAAGTGTAAACTCACTGGAGAAATAACAGTGTTTGAGGAATTCTCAATCACCATACCGCCAAAATCTGCTTTGCTATTTCCGTGCCAGCGGGCAATCAGCATTGATGCTTCAGGTTGTCAGGTACAACATTTGATTGTGTTGGATGGCACTTGGGCAAAAGCACAGAGGATGTACCATGAGAATCCATGGCTGCAACTTCTGCCACACGTGAAGCTGGAGTCAGATAGGGTTAGCTTGTATAGTGAGGTGAGGCATGAGCCAAAGGCTGGGTGCTTGTCTACCATTGAGAGTATAGTTGTTGCCATGAGGAAACTGGGAGAGGATTCAAAGGGACTGGATGATCTCTTGGATGTTTTTGAGTCGATGATTGCTGATCAGCGACGATGCAAGGATGAGAATGTGAAGCAAAAGCTCAACTCCTAATCATAAAAAGGTCTTATCATCATCAGTCTGTTATCTAACTTCATGATGACCTCTGGATGCATTTTTCAGTCCAGATGACATATATACGTTAATTTATACTCAGATTTTTTTTAATGCCAAGGTTTTGTAGTTAGATGGTGTTTTCCGTTTGAGCTTTATCTCATTTTCTGGATAAGGGCAGAGCATATCATTGTCGGTTTCACCTTCTATGATCAGATCTGACTCTTTTCTCAGTATTGCTAAAGCTCTCATACACAACTATTTTGTAGACTTGAACGTATGGTAGGTAGTCATTTTGAATGGGATGATGATACATGAGATAAGTAGTTATATAACGCTGTATTGCTTCTGCTTATATTCTCCTATTCGTATGCGACCGAAGAAGAAGATGGCGAAGCGGTGTGGGCTATCGTGGACTGTGGTTGGCAATTGTCTGTACATACTGTATTGGGCTAAAGCCCAACAAGCCAGCCCAGGTGGCATGGAACGTGAGTGCCAAGCTCCACGGCCCCAACCAGGACAGACGCCGCCCACCGGAAATGCTTCGTCTGTTTCTTGGGGTAATTCTCTCTCGCTAAGGAAAACGTGGATTTGGACCTGGTTAACAACGGTACAAACCTTATGTGATGTCAATTGATAATAGTTTATCTAGAATGCAACTGTATACTCTAACACTACTGATTGGATAATAATCCAGGATTCAAACACTTGCCCTTTTCCGTATAGAATCTATGATTCTACGATCGCTAAGACTGAGATCCAATCCAAGCATGGCTTCATGCCTTTATCGTTTTGCTACTATTTTATGCTATCGTAATGTGTTTATGCATTTCTTTAGCATTTGATTCGAGTGTGAGTGAGTGTGTGTGGATATGGGTTCCGCTGCACACCGTACACTTATCTTTGTACTAGGTAGGTGCCCGTGCGATGCCACGAAACATAAATTGCGAGCCTCCAATGGACTTAGAGCCCTGGCAACGGGCGGCGTGAATACAATGCTGAGTGCCCGTGCGTTGCGACGGAAGTAAAAAATTTGTATGAAATATATAAACGGAACGACAAATATCACTATGATATGTAAAATCCATGTGGTGATTCCTCTCAGTGACTGTAAGATTATTATATACATGACTGGAGATATTTAGTCTTCAAACTGTCTAGAGCAACCGCATGGTGGTTCCATGTCCCTGAACCAGCACACTACACAGACTGTGGAATCATAACCCCCTCTTTTTCTGGTGCTACTAAGCCGTTATTTGTCAAACTGAAGATTGAATTCCAATGATACCTACAAATTATTCACATCCAGATGTATTTGTAAGTGTTATTGATCATATGACTTAGTAAAACAATTAAATATTTTGATAGATCACTGGGTCTTTTGCTAGTCGAATGTTCTGTAGACATGAGAATTGGATCAACTAAAACTATCAACTGGGCACAATTCCAATTGACTCGACCAACCTGCGGCGGCTTCGGGAGGCCGCCACACTCTATCATATCCTCACCAGTGGTACTTAACGCGTCGGCAGCATAGCTAGAAAGGCTAATCTGACGTTTTGTTGTACAATAATTTAGTCTAAGAAGGTTTTCATGTAACTGGAGTTGGTTTGTCGAAAACCTTCCTAGGTAACCAGGATCTTCTAAGTTCTGTTGCTGCAGTTGGTTTGTGATTGTTTTGTGTGGTAGGTGTGAGAATCATCGGCTTGATGTATTGGATTAGACATAAGAGTGAAGTCGCTGAGTTAACCCCAAACCTTAAACGTCCTCACATGTCTTGGATTAACTGCCTTTTATGTTCTAACAAATCATCAGCTCTTGTTAGTATCACATACCAGTACCAAACAGAAAAACGAGTGAAAATGTCACCCAGTATCATCCTATTCATGAACTTACATAAATGGATTTTCTGAAATAGTTTTTTTTTTGTGTAATATATAAATCTCAAATTGCGGAAGGCATCGATACAGCTAGGCACCAGTTTACAACAAACTTGGCGTCGTGTTAGTTTATTGGATTAGAAATGAATCTAACAATGGCAAATGCTATAAAAGGGCAATTCCGTCGAATAAATCTTGCCCTGTCAGCATTACAGTTGAACTGTACATATACACCCGCTAGCTACGCCTATGTCATAACTTACAGGATCATCCTGCCCATGAAGCCTCCACTGACGTTACAATAATTAGAAGAATCAGTGTGCACTGGCGTTCATCCGCTGGATTCCAGATTGATCGGCTGCATTAGGTGAGCAGATGACCTTCGCCTTCGTTTCCCATCTGGCATCAGCTTGGTTGCTGTCGTGACTGTAATCTTGCCATTTTTACGCAACGGCTTGTTGGGACACTCATGTTGTGCCAGGGAGGACTCACCATCTTTGCCTGCATTTTGCAGTGGGAACTTGACTCTCTTCCGAGCAAAGCGTGCCTCCATTTCTGGCCTCCGGTTGGGACCAATAAGCCTTACATGAAATGGATTCTCTGCTGTGTAACACACCAACTCATTCGTGGCTTTTCCTTTATCCAGATCAACACTTCTGCCGTTCACCTGTAACATACACGTGGCTAAAAAATGCTTGAGGTTGCACCAGATAACCAGACTATGAATCTGGGAGAGAAGGGAAGCTTACCAGCTGGAGAAGCCTATACAATCAAGCCTAACCTCATATGTCGAAAGGAAGAAGCAAATCTGATATCAGGACTTATACATTATGCATTGGAGAGGGGGAAAACAAGACTAATGCATTATGCAACAACAGCTGCTGCATGGTGTTTTCAGCTAGCTTTTTCAAATTTATCTATCTGATTTTTCCATCCCAATATATATTTGTTTCCTGGGTAGTTCTGTATTTTTGCAACTACACATGTATGTTTAGTTAGTAGTTCTTTAGCCAGTTCTGTATTACATAGTTTCGTAAATAACAGTTTACATGATGTAAGACACTACACTATCCTAGGATTTACCACATAGGAATGTCATACAATGATGTAGTTTTTTGAGCGATAGTAACCATCATACAAGTTGGTTCATGTGACACTACAAGCACTAAAACTATGTGTTTACTAACCAAATTGGAAAATAAAATGGGATGAGTGAAAAGAACATTTTGAATCATCATGATCGACTATAGTAGCATCTAATGCAGAAACAACAAATCAGAAGCCTGTTCTGTAACTATGAAAATGTAGATACCACCAGCATCGACACACAACGATATTGGTCCTAAAGCATCAAACTTGACCACGGATATCCCTCATCCGTACCTGTTTAAAATAAAATCAGATATGTAACTAAAAGGGAACTACATAAATCTCCTTTCACCCTTGGTCATATTTTCCTTTGACATAATCTTCATTAGCATAACGCCCGACTGAATTTGCCCGGAGCACTGGAGCAGCACATCAGTTGTTAAAAATCAGTGTCACAACTCACATTTTCCCCAAAACTACAGCTCTAAAACCTCAAGCCTCAACACTAACTACAGAACATTGGGATCCAACACATACTCCCAGCCTATGTGACTCCATCTTTATCCCCGCCTGCCTCAGTAGTGGTTTTCTGCCCTACATTCCAGGTTCGATTTTCACATTCTCCATTGCAGGAAGCCGATCGACACCAAAACTGTGAGACATCTGGTGGCAGATTGTACGAGTTAGAAGGCAATATGTCATGTGTGCCAATTTCTAGTTCCTTCAGCACTAATTTCAGAAGATCCATCCTGGTGAATAAAGGAGTAAAGGACCCCCAACCTAAGTACAAGTCATGCCAAGGCACCACAATGCTACAAAACTCTAGTGAGCCAAGGCAGGAACAAGATATAAATTTGTCTGGGTCAATTTCCTGCGCCATCGCTACTCCCCTCGCCCCCCTCTTCCCCCGCTCATATAAGGTGCAGTCCACAATTACAAGGGAGCACAGTCACACTAACAGAACTATGAAACTTTAAAGATCCATTAGTATATATAGATGTATTAATAGAAGTTCTCAAAGAACACAGAAAACTTTGAAATAATATATAGCTAGTTGTCTTCAGAATAGTAAGGGTCTAATAGAAAAAAATGGAATTACAAACCAACATTTTCATCTCACTAACAAATAAGAAACAGAGAACTAAGTAATAACGTAACTGAAACAATTACAAACACACTCTAATCAGAATTTGCAACAGAGTTGAACCGAAACAGGTTGTTTAGATTTTGAGCACAGATCAATTGTTTGTTTAGATTTTCAGCATTGAACTGAAACTGTTTTCGGTTGTTTGATCACATTTTCATGTTTCCAGCACATATCAACTAAAAGTATTATATTTTAGGCAAATATAAATAAGCTCACAGACATAAACAAGCACACAAATGAATCAAAGTGAAGTCTGTGTCCTAACTGAAATAAGCTCACAAAAAATTCCAGCGCGGCCATGTGGATCTGCTCCACCTCCTCATAGGATTCGCAGCAGAGTTGAACTGAAACAGTTGTTTAGATTTTGAACACAGATTAATTGTTTGTTTAGATTTTCAGCATTGAACTGAAACTGTTTTCAGTTGTTTGATCACATTTTCAATTTTTCAGCACAGATCAACTAAAAGTATTATATTTTAGGAAAATAGAAATGAGCTCACAGACATAAACAAGCACACAAATGAATCAAAGTGAAGTCTGTGTCGTAACTGAAATAAGCTCACAAAAGTGCATATCGCCGCCCACCTTGTTAGCTTCACAGAGAACGCGAGAGGAATACCAACTGCCGAGAGCTCAGTTTGCCCAGAGCTCAGTCGGAGGCCGTCCGGCGTAGGGCGTCGGCCTGCAGCCTGCAGGGGTGGACGACGACAGGCGGAGGGCGTCGGGCCGCAGGTGTGGATGGCGACAGGCGGAGGCCGTCTGGCGGAGGGCGTCGGGCAGCAGGGGTGGAAGACGACAGGTGGACCGTGGACGACGACAGGAACCGCATCGGGCGTCGGGCGGCTGCAGACGGACGGCCACAGGCGGAGGTTCCCCGGGCTGGCGGCCGCAGGGGGGATTTGGGCGCGCGAGACGAAGGAAAAAGGAAATTTCTCATAACCGCCCGGCTACGCGAGGGGGCTAGGGCTGCGAGGGAGGGGGAGGGGACGCGCGGGCGAGGGCACAGAGGGGCTGAGCGGGGGGGGGGGGGGGGGGGTGGGAGGCGGGGGTGACGCGGCGGCGGACGCGAGCGGGGGCAGGGCATCGCGACAACGAAGGAAGGGGATACACGGGACGGGGGCGAGGATCGTGGGAGCGGGGGCGCGGGGAAGGCGGGGGCACATGTGGACGCTGACACTACTCTCTTAATAGAGTAGTATAGATAAAGGAGCTCGCTTAGAATTGACTCGTGTGAGTCCAATCCTTTGCATGTTCAAAATGGGCGGAAAAAAAGAGGGAAACCCACTACCACTATCTCCTTGCTTTTAGTTGGCCGCATCCTCGCCCACGCAAACCCGCACTCCGCTGGCGAGCCAGCCTAACCGATCGCCATTCGCCAATGCTCACCTCGTTGCTCCCGCCGCCCACCGTCCCGGTCTCCAAGACCGCCAAGCCCAGGCCATCCGCGCTCTCCGTCTCCGCCCCCGCCCCTTCCCCCGCCGCGACATCCGACGATGCGCCCGGCGGCGGCGGGCCCCGCCGCCGCCTCTCCGCGCTCATCCGCTCGCTCTGCGCCGCGGGGCGCACCGCGGAGGCGGCGCGGGCGCTGTCCGCGGCGGGCGGGGGCGCGGGCGTCGTCGCCTACAACGCCATGGTGGCGGGCTACTGCCGCGCGGGCCAGCTCGCGGCCGCGCGCCGCCTCGCCGCGTCGGTCCCCGTGGCGCCCAACGCCTACACCTACTTTCCCCTCGTCCGCGCCCTCTGCGCGCGGGGCCGGATCGCCGACGCGCTCGCGGTGCTCGACGACATGGCCCGCCGCGGCTGCGCCCCGACCCCGCCCATGTACCACGTCACCCTCGAGGCAGCCTGCAGGGCCAGCGGCTTCCGGGGCGCCGTCGGGGTGCTCCGGGACCTCCACGGGAGGGGCTGCGCCCTCGACGTCGGCAACTGCAACCTCGTCCTCCAAGCCGTCTGCGACCAGGGACCGGTGGACGAGGCCGTCCGCCTGCTGCGGGACCTGCTGCCGTCCTTCGGCTGCGAGCCGGACGTGGTGAGCTACAACGCGGTGCTCAGGGGCCTGTGCATGGCCAGGCGCTGGGGCCACGTCCAGGACCTCATGGAGGAGATGGTCGCCGCGGGGTGCCCGCCCAACATCGTCACCTTCAGCACGCTCATCGGTCACCTGTGTCGGAACGGCCTGTTCGAGCGGGTGCATGAGGTCCACGCGCAGATGGCGGAGCATGGGTGCGCGCCCGACGTCAGGATGTATGCCACTATCATTGACGGTGTCTGCAAGGAAGAGCGTCTCGAGGTCGCACGTGGCATCTTGAACAGGATGCCTTCCTACGGGCTCAGTCCCAACGTGGTTTGCTACAATACTCTGTTGAAGGGCCTGTGCAGTGCCGATCGGTGGGAGGAAGCAGAGGGGTTGCTGGCCGAGATGTTCGATAAGGATTGTCCACTAGATGATGTCACATTCAACATACTCGTTGATTTCTTGTGCCAGAACGGGCTGGTCGACCGGGTGATCGAAGTTCTCGAGCAGATGCTGGAGCACGGATGCATGCCAGATGTCATCACATACACCACAGTGATCAACGGTTTCTGCAAAGAAGGGCTCATCGACGAAGCCGTCATGCTGTTGAGAAGCATGGCCGCCTGTGGATGCAGGCCGAATACCGTAAGCTATACTATCGTGCTCAAGGGTCTGTGCAGCGCGGAACGATGGGTGGACGCAGAGGAGCTCATGTCTCAGATGATTCAGCAGGGCTGTCCTCCGAATCCTGTCACGTTCAACACACTCATCAATTTCTTGTGTAAGAAGGGACTTGTTGAGCAGGCCATCGAACTCCTTAAGCAGATGCTAGTGAACGGATGCAGCCCCGACCTGATTAGCTACAGCACAGTGATCGATGGGCTTGGCAAGGCTGGCAACACTGACGAAGCACTGGAGCTGTTAAATGTGATGGTCAAGAAAGGGATGAGCCCAAACACAATCATTTATTCGTCGATAGCTTCCGCTCTCTCCGGAGAAGGTAGGATTAACAAGGTCATCCAGATGTTTGAGAACATCCAAGATACCACAGTAAGGTCCGATGCAGTGCTCTACAACGCAGTTATTTCTTCGCTCTGCAAAAGAGGGGAAACTGACCGCGCTATTGAGTTTTTGGCATATATGGTGTCCAGTGGATGCGTTCCCAATGAATCTACCTACACTATCCTTATCCGAGGCTTAGCGAGTGAGGGATTTGTAAAGGAGGCGCAAGAGATACTGACTGAGCTGTGCTCCAAAGGTGCTCTAAGAAAGCACTTGATGAAGCATTTTGGCATTGTATGAAGTATAAACTGGTAGTCACTGTTCGCAAGTGCTGGTGTTATCAGGATTGGTTCCTAATTAGCCTGAAGGTGTCATCCACATTGTTTTGCTCCTGGACCACCCAACCCGTGGTGGTTAGGCATGATGTATCACGCTGCTCAAATGTAGGCTTTGACAGATGGACGCACAAAGTCAGGCTCAAAGGCTTTCATATACATTCCTAATCAGTGGCAGTACCTTTTATTGTGGAGTTTATCTAGAATACAAAGACACTAGAAGATCCAGTCTGACATATCAAAATTGATGAGATTAGTTTTCAGTTGTTTCAGCTGATGAACATAGTACACAGAATTTTTGTACGGAGTTCCTTTCTTTATGGGAAAACCATTTTTGAGAATACTATATGGACATGGAAAAAAAAAACAGAAACAGAAAGAATGTCCCTGCCTCTTGGGTGAGCCTATAACTGAGTAGTTTGAAATCATATTCGCATAGTTTACTGTTTATTTTGTGTATATAATTGTGAACTTTTTTACTACATATTACCTTCTGCGATAATACCATGGACCTCGCATGGTAGAAAGATCTTTTGCTTACATGCAGCATGTCCAAACGTTACTGTTTATACAAAACCCAGGAATACATATTGGATGTCAAATTGCAAGTATCCCTACTTCTAAAGCACTGTTACCTCTTTGATTTATTAATCAGTAGAGGCAAGTCCCTCCTGTTTCCATAAAGAAAGCTTTTAAAGCACTGTGATCTCATCTGGCTACTGCTTTCAGTTGTTGATTCTAGCATCTTGCATTCTCTCTTGGCCCTAATTTGTATTCAAAGTTGAGCAGCCCAGTGTACTTTTTCTAGGTGCACTTCGTTTTATCTGTAATACCGGTCTTCAAAAAAGAACATCCGTAATGCCTACATGGGAATAGCCATCTTCGTTGGCAGTTGTCTTGAGAATATGGAAAAAAATAACACATGGATTTTAAAAAGTACAACTTCGTTTGCAGTTGTAGTGAAAAACGTGCGCGAGCAAAATCTCACTAGCCAGATTTTAAGAACAAATCCTGTTGTACTGTCCTGAGTTCTACAATCAACCTGCTTACATTCATATGGCCATCTCAATCGTTTTTCGCCTTTCCCGCTTTTAGCGAATTTGAAAACGAGGCGACAAGAACCCGACTCCAACAATTTTCGCTTTTCCCTGAAGTCTAGTGGTGCAGCATAGTCGGACACCTATACCTCGCCAAAATAGCCCATTCTGTAGTGGACTAGTGGTTGGCTTGATGTGACGTGAACTTTTATCTTTTTGGTATGAATCATTTTTTTCTTAGGTGTTGATAATGTTAATTGTTATGTCAGGTTTGTTAAATCCGTATGTGAAGTCATGTTTCTTGGTTCTATTTTATCACTCCCGTTTTGCCCTTTTCAGATTTCAACCATTATCGATATTTTTTTAGTTGGAATTGTTTTTTATTCCGTAAATCCTACTTTCTGTCTTCTTGATTTCGATTTCATTTCTATAATTACTAAAATAAAAAAGTGGAAAAGAGAGAGTGCCTATCTCAACCGACCACATTCACCCCCCCCCCCCCCACACTTCAAAGAGTATTCTATATAATTAGGTGAATGCCCGTGCGTTGCTACGGAAGTTAAAAATTAATATAGAATATAGAAATATCATCCGTTTGGCAAAATATTTTGTATCCAGTTATTCCAACTGTGCAAGCTGCAAAATCTAATCACCAGTAAGTTCAAAAGGCATGGTAAAAAAGGTAGCAAAAGTAGATGTAATGAAAGCTTTGCTTAAATGTTTTAACTCCAAAAAAAAGGTTCACAACATGAACATGATCGGTTGGCAAAACATGATCACTGTAACTTTATACACATCTCAAAGACTATCTCCATAGTGAACGAAGTACATAAAATGGCAAAAGTAAGCAACAAAATATGTCAATAAATTGTTGCAAGTGTATGAGGCAAAATGATGTCTGTCAAGGTCGAATGACCTCCACCTGAGATGTTTCATTGGAAAAGGATGGCAAAACATATCCGACCAATCGTTTCCCAACATGCAAATCATACACTGCTTAACTCAATTGTGTTAAGAATATAAATACAACAACACATTTATGAGCAACAATATATGTATGTTCATTCATTGATTTATTCATATGCAAAACCTAAAAACAGCCAGCAACATTAATTAATCTTGTAATCTTCTGCACTAAACACTTTGCCCCTTGCTGCACTATACGGGGACCTCCTCTAATGCACATGCTAACATCTGTTTGCTTCTAGACATCCTCCAAGATTCAGCTTCTCATTTTGCCTTTCCATAAAATACACCCAAATCATTGGTTCTGATCCTTTGTCATCTGTGACCGCAAGAAGTTATAGCAGAGCTACAGAGGTGGCTGCCTGGAGCACCAATGGGTCAATGGATGTGTCTGTCGGATCAAGAACTCGACACTTGACTGATGTGGATGGTGACTTGTGGGAGGGATCTCCAAAAAGTGAACATATAGGCCACTCATAAATTCAATGGCAAAATATTGATCAAGCTCAGCATCTCCAAGATATAACAAAAATAAAATGACAAAACAGAACGACATTGCATCAGTACACTCATGTTAAAAAATATAAAAAGATGCCTTGTGGATGCATGTACAATGAAATCTCGATCTCATTATATATAATTGTGTCATGGACCAGGCCTCTAATGCATGACTGCTTGTCTCGCTAATACAATTTACAGTCTCTAGAAAATTCTAATGTAGAAGAAAATACACAGGAAGCCTTTGTGGCTGCATGTACAATTGGGCAACAGCTTGACTGAACAATACAATCTACAGACTTAGGGAGAAACATTTTCATTTACTACCAAGGGACAAGTCCTTGTTATAGATGGGCCCAAAAATGGTAGACCGTTATAATAGATGTAAAACATGCCACACTCTAGCTTTCTGAAAATACATGGAACAGTTTCATGCATAAGATAAAGGAATGTGAGACGGTTTTTCTTTTATCTACATTAGTAGTTACAGGTTGTAGAAAACTTGAATTACATCTACAGAAAGGTGTGGTTCGAAACAACAATGCTTGAAGCATTTTTTCACCAACTGGTCATGAACTAAGGATAGTTTTCTAAAAAAACGTTTTTGAAAGTCGCCTAGAGGGGGGGTGAATAGGGCGAAACTGAAATTTACAAATATAAACACAACTACAAGTCGGGTCAACGTTAGTAATAAAGAAACGAGTCCGCGAGAGAGGGCGCAAAACAAATCCCAAGCGAATAAGCAAGTGAGACACAGAGATTTGTTTTACCGAGGTTCGGTTCTTGCAAACCTACTCCCCGTTGAGGAGGCCACAAAGGCCGGGTCTCTTTCAACCCTTCCCTCTCTCAAACGATCCACGGATCGAGTGAGCTTTCTTTTCTCAATCACTTGGAACACAAAGTTCCCACAAGGACCACCACAAGTTTGGTGTCTCTTGCCTCAATTACAAGTGAGTTTGATCGCAATGAAGGAATCAAGAAAGCACGATTGAAAAAGCCAAGCGACAAGAGCAACAAATAACACACGGATCACTTTCTCTCTCAAGCCACTAATCACTAATGATCTCTTTTCTCAATTGTGAAACTTGGAGAGATGGAGGCTTTGAATGTGTCTTGGAATGGATTGCTAGCTCTTGTATTGAATGTTGAAGGTTGGAATGCTTGGATGTTGTGAATGGAGGTGGTTGGGGTTGTATTTATAGCCACCAACCACTTCCTAGCCGTTGGGCCTTTCTGCTGAGCGCGGACGGTCCGCCCTCCTGGTGCGGACGGTCCGCCCCTGTAGATCAACGGCTGAAAATGCAACGGTCAGCAGTAACGGCTATATCAACGGCTATATTGCATTTAATGCGTCGTCAGATGTCAGACTGAGCCAGTCGCGGACGGTCCGGTCGTGCATCCCGGACGGTCCGCGAGGCCCCCTATAATTCATTTTTCCGAACCCGTTACCTTCGGGCTTTTCGGTTTCTTACCGACCGGACGGTCCGCGCCTGAGGCCGGACGGTCCGCGCGAGGGCTCGGACGGTCTTAGCTTTTCCTCCGGACAGTCCGTAGTGGAAACTTGTATTTTTGCATTGGTTCTGTCCGAGAGACATCCTTGTGTCGCGGACGGTCCGCCGCAAGGGCCCGGACGGTCCGCGCTTGGCCTGTTTTTCCAAAAAGCTTCTCCTGTCCGGAATAATTTACGGTATTCCGGACAGTCGATTTAGTATAGTTATAGATGAACCTTTGGCACCTGTGTAACATAAAATCTAGAGCAAACTAGTTAGTCCAATTGTTTGTGTTGGGCGATTCAACCACCAAAATTAATTAGGGACTAGGTGTAAGCCTAATTCCCTTTCAATCTCCCCCTTTTTGGTGATTGATGCCAACACAAACCAAAGCAAATATGGAAGTGCATAATTGAGCTAGTTTGCATAATGTACGTGCAAAGGTTGCTTGGAATTGAGCCAATATAAATACTTACAAGATATGCATGGATTGTTTCTTCATTTTTAATATTTTGGACCACGCTTGCACCACATGTTTTGTTTTTGCAGACTATTTTGTAAATTCTTTTCAAAGGTCTTTTTGCAAATAGTCAAAGGTGAATGAATAAGATTTTGCAAAGCATTTTCAAGATTTGAAATTTTCTCCCCCTGTTTCAAATGCTTTTTCCTTTGACTAAACAAAACTCCCCCTAAATGAAATCCTCCTCTTAGTGTTCAAGAGGGTTTTGATGTATCATTTTGAAATACTACTTTCTCCCCCTTTTGAACATAATAGGAAAACCAATTGAAAAATATTCAACACTGAGTTTTTGAAATTTGAATTAGGTGGTGGTGCGGTCCTTTTGCTTTGGGCTCATTTCTCCCCCTTTTTGGCATGAATCGCCAAAAACGGAATCATTAGAGCCCTCGAAGTGCTATCTTCCTCTTTGGTCCTAAACAAATGAGTTAAGATTATACCAAAGACGAAGTCCGGTCCTTTTGCCTTGGGCTCATTTCTCCCAAAGATAAAGTCCTTTTGCTTTGAATTCTCCCCCAAATGATAGCGAGAATCGCGGAGTGACGGCGAAGGATGAGTTACTGAGTGGAAGCCTTTGTCTTCGCCGAAGACTCCAATTCCCTTTCAATACACCTGTGACTTGGTTTGAAATAGACTTGAAAACACATTAGTCATAGCATATGAAAGAGACATGATCAAAGGTATATAAAGTGAGCTATGTGTGCAAGTTAACAAAAGAAATTCCTAGAATCAAGAATATTTAGCTCATGCCTAAGTTTGTTAAAAGATTGTTCATCAAGTGGCTTGGTAAAGATATCGGCTAATTGATCTTTAGTATTAATGTAAGAAATCTCGATATCTCCCTTTTGTTGGTGATCCCTCAAAAAGTGGTACCGAATGGCTATGTGCTTAGTGCGGCTATGCTCGACGGGATTGTCGGCCATCTTGATTGCACTTTCATTATCACATAGCAAAGGGACTTTGGTTAATTTGTAACCTTAGTCCCGCAGGGTTTGCCTCATCCAAAGTAATTGCGCGCAACAATGGCCTGCGGCAATATACTCGGCTTCGGCGGTGGAAAGAGCGACTGAATTTTGCTTCTTTGAAGCCCAAGACACCAAGGATCTTCCCAAGAACTGGCAAGTCCCCGATGTGCTCTTCCTATTTATCTTACACCCTGCCCAATCGGCATCGGAATAACCAATTAAATCAAATGTGGATCCCCTAGGATACCAAAGCCCAAACTTAGGAGTATAAGCCAAATATCTCAAGATTCGTTTTACGGCCGTAAGGTGAGCTTCCTTAGGGTCGGCTTGGAATCTTGCACACATGCATACGGAAAGCATAATATCCGGTCGAGATGCACAAAGATAAAGTAATGAACCTATCATCGACCGATATACCTTTTGATCCACGGACTTACCTCCCGTGTCGAGGTCGAGATGCCCATTAGTTCCCATGGGTGTCTTGATGGGCTTGGCATCCTTCATTCCAAACTTGCTTAGAATGTCTTGAGTATACTTTGTTTGGCTAATGAAGGTGCCCTCTTGGAGTTGCTTTACTTGAAATCCTAGGAAATACTTCAACTCCCCCATCATAGACATCTCGAATTTCTGTGTCATAATCCTACTAAACTCTTCACAAGTAGATTCGTTAGTAGACCCAAATATAATATCATCAACATAAATTTGGCATACAAACAAATCATTCTCAAGTGTTTTAGTAAAGAGTGTAGGATCGGCTTTACCGACTTTGAAGCCATTAGCAATAAGGAAATCTCTAAGGCATTCATACCATGCTCTTGGGGCTTGCTTGAGCCCATAAAGCGCCTTAGAGAGCTTATAGATATGGTTAGGATACTCACTGTCTTCAAAGCCGGGAGGTTGCTCAACATAGACCTCTTCCTTGATTGGTCCATTGAGGAAGGCACTTTTCACGTCCATTTGATAAAGCTTAAAGCCATGGTAAGTAGCATAGGCCAATAATATTCGAATTGACTCAAGCCTAGCTACGGGTGCATAGGTTTCACCGAAATCCAAACCTTCGACTTGGGAGTATCCTTTGGCCACAAGTCGAGCTTTGTTCCTTGTCACCACACCATGCTCATCTTGCTTGTTGCGAAAGACCCATTTGGTTCCTACAACATTTTGGTTAGGACGTGGAACTAAATGCCATACCTCATTTCTAGTGAAGTTGTTGAGCTCCTCTTGCATTGCCACCACCCAATCCGAATCTTGGAGTGCTTCCTCTACCCTGTGTGGCTCAATAGAGGAAACAAACGAGTAATGTTCACAAAAATGTGCAACACGAGATCGAGTAGTTACCCCCTTATGAATGTCGCCGAGGATGGTGTCGACGGGGTGATCTCGTTGAATTGCTTGGTGGACTCTTGGGTGTGGCGGCCTTTGCTCTTCATCCTCCTTGTCTTCCTCATTTGCATCTCCCCGTTGATCATTGCCATCATCTTGAGGTGGCTCATTTGATTGATCTTCTTCTTCATCAACTTGAGCTTCATCCTTATTTTGAGTTGGTGGAGATGCTTGCATGGAGGAGGATGGTTGATCTTGTGCATTTGGAGACTCTTCGGATTCCTTAGGACACACATCCCCAATGGACATGTTCCTTAGCGCGATGCATGGAGCCTCTTCTTCACCTATCTCATCAAGATCAACTTGCTCTACTTGAGAGCCATTAGTTTCATCAAACACAATGTCACATGAGACTTCAACTAGTCCAGTTGACTTGTTAAAGACCCTATATGCCCTTGTGTTTGAGTCATAACCAAGTAAAAAGCCTTCTACAGTCTTAGGAGCAAATTTAGATTTTCTACCTCTTTTAACAAGAATAAAGCATTTGCTACCAAAGACTCTAAAATTTGAAATGTTGGGCTTTTTACCGGTTAGGAGTTCGTATGATGTCTTCTTGAGGATTCGGTGTAGATATAACCGGTTGATGGCGTAGCAAGCGGTGTTGACCGCCTCGGCCCAAAACCGATCCGAAGTCTTGTACTCATCAAGCATGGTCCTTGCCATGTCCAATAGAGTTCTATTCTTCCTCTCCACTACATCATTTTGTTGTGGAGTGTAGGGAGAAGAGAACTCATGCTTGATGCCCTCATCCTCAAGGAATCCTTCAATTTGAGAGTTCTTGAACTCCGTCCCGTTGTCGCTTCTTATTTTCTTAATCCTTAAGCAGAACTCATTTTGAGCCCGTCTCAAGAATCCCTTTAAGGTTTCTTGGGTTTGAGATTTTTCCTGTAAAAAGAATACCCAAGTGAAGCGAGAATAATCATCCACAATAACTAGACAGTACTTACTCCCGCCGATGCTTATGTAAGCAATCGGGCCGAATAGATCCATGTGTAGGAGCTCCAGTGGCCTGTCGGTTGTCATTATGTTCTTGTGCGGATGATGAGTGCCAACTTGCTTTCCTGCTTGGCATGCGCTACAAATCCTGTCTTTCTCAAAATGAACATTGGTTAGTCCTAAAATGTGTTCTCCCTTTAGAAGCTTATGAAGATTCTTCATCCCAACATGTGCTAGTCGGCGATGCCAGAGCCAGCCCATGTTAGTCTTAGCAATTAAGCAAGTGTCGAGTTCAGCTCTATCAAAATCTACTAAGTATAGCTGACCCTCTAACACTCCCTTAAATGCTATTGAATCATCACTCCTTCTAAAGACAGTGACACCAATATCAGTAAAAAGACAGTTGTAGCCCATTTGACATAATTGAGATACAGAAAGCAAGTTGTAATCTAATGAATCTACAAGAAAAACATTGGAAATAGAATGGTCGGGTGATATAGCAATTTTACCAAGACCTCTGACCAAACCTTGATTTCTATCCCCGAATGTGATAGCTCGTTGGGGATCTTGGTTTTTCTCGTAGGAGGAGAACATCCTTTTCTCCCCTGTCATATGGTTTGTGCACCCGCTGTCGAGTATCCAACTTGAGCCCCCGGATGCATAAACCTACAAAACAATTTTAGTTCTTGACTTTAGGTACCCAAATGGTTTTGGGTCCTTTGGCATTAGACACAAGAACTTTGGGTACCCAAACACAAGTCTTGGAGCCCTTGTGCTTGCCCCCAACATATTTGGCAACTACTTTGCCGGATTTGTTAGTTAATACATAAGATGCATCAAAAGTTTTAAATGAAAGGTTATGTTCATTTGATGCAGTAGGAGTTTTCTTAGGCAACTTGGCACGGGTTGGTTGCCTAGAACTAGATGTCTCACCCTTATACATAAAAGCATGATTAGGGCCAGAGTGAGACTTCCTAGAATGAATTCTCCTAATTTTGCTCTCAGGATAACCGGCAGGGTATAAAATGTAACCCTCGTTATCCTGAGGCATGGGAGCCTTGCCTTTAACAAAGTTGGACAATCTTTTAGGAGGGGCACTAATTTTGACATTGTCTCCCCTTTGGAAGCCAATGCCATCCTTGATGCCCGGGCGTCTCCCATTATAAAGCATGCTACGAGCAAATTTAAACTTCTCATTTTCTAAGTTGTGCTCGGCAATTTTAGCATCTAATTTGGCTATATGATCATTTTGTTGTTTAATTAAAGCCATGTGATCATGTATAGCATCAATGTCAATATCTCTACATCTAGTGCAAATAGAAGTGTGCTCAACGGTAGATGTAGAGGGTTTGCAAGAATTAAGTTCAACAATCTTAGCATGAAGAATATCATTTTTATCCCTAAGATTGGAAATGGTAGTATTGCAAACATCTAGTTCTTTAGCCTTAGCAATTAAATCTTCATTTTCTACTTTAAGGCTAGCAAGAGAAATGTTTAATTCTTCAATCCTAGCAAGCAAATCATTATTATTATCTCTAGGATTGGGAATTGAAACATTACAAACATGTGAATCAACCTTAACATTTAAACTAGCATTTTCATTCCTAAGGTTGTCAATCATCTCACGGCAAGTGCTAAGCTCACTAGATAATTTTTCACATTTTTCTACTTCTAGAGCATAAGCATTCTTAACCTTAACATGCTTCTTGTTTTCTTTAATAAGGAAGTCCTCTTGAGAATCCAAGAGATCATCCTTCTCATGAATAGCACTAATCAATTCATTTAATTTTTCTTTTTGTTGCATGTTTAGGTTAGCAAAAAGAGTGCGCAAGTTATCCTCCTCATTTTTAGCATCATCCTCATCACTAGAGGTTTCATATTTAGTGGAGGATCTTGATTTTACCTTCTTTTTGCCGTCCTTGGCCATGAGGCACTTGTGGCCGACGTTGGGGAAGAGGAGTCCCTTGGTGACGGCGATGTTGGCGGCGTCCTCGTCGTCGGAGGAGTCGCTTGAGCTTTCGTCGGAGTCCCACTCCCGACAAACATGGGCATCGCCGCCCTTCTTCTTGTAGTATCTCTTCTTCTCCTTTCTTCTTCCCTTCTTGTCGTCGCCTCGGTCACTGTCACTAGATAAAGGACATTTTGCAATAAAATGACCGGGCTTACCACACTTGTAGCAAACCTTCTTGGAGCGGGACTTGTAGTCTTTCCCTCTCCTTTGCTTGAGGATTTGGCGGAAGCTTTTGATGACGAGCGCCATTTCCTCATTGTCAAGCTTGGAAGCGTCTATTGGTTGTCGACTTGGTGTAGCTTCCTCCTTCTTGTCTTCCATCGCCTTGAATGCGACGGGTTGAGCTCCGGATGTGGAGGGTTCGTCGAGCTCGTTGATCTTCCTCGAGCCTTCAACCATGCACTCAAAACTAACAAAATGCCCGATAACTTCCTCGGGGGTCATTTTTGTATATCGACGATTACCACGAATTAATTGAACTTGAGTTGGGTTAAGGAAAATGAGAGATCTTAGAATAACCTTAACCATTTCGTGGTCGTCCCATTTTATGCTCCCGAGGTTGCGCACTTGGTTCACCAGGGTTTTGAGCCGGTTGTACATTTGTTGTGGCTCTTCCCCTTTGAGAAGCCGGAACCGACCGAGCTCCCCCTCGATCGTTTCCCGCTTGGTAATCTTGGTGAGCTCGTCTCCCTCGTGCGCGGTTTTGAGCACATCCCAAACTTCCTTGGCGCTCTTCAACCCTTGAACTTTGTTATACTCCTCTTTACTTAGAGAGGCGAGGAGTATGGTTGTTGCTTGAGAGTTGAAGTGCTCGATTTGGGCCACCTCATCCTCATCATAATCCTTATCCCCTATAGATGGTACCTGTGCACCAAACTCAACAATATCCCATATACTTTTGTGGAGTGAGGTTAGATGAAAACGCATTAAATCACTCCACCTTGCATAATCTTCACCATCAAAAGTTGGTGGTTTGCCTAATGGGACGGAAAGTAAAGGTGTATGTTTAGATGTACGCGAGTAGTGCAAAGGGATCTTACTAAACTTCTTACGCTCTTGGCGTTTAGAAGTTACGGAGGGCGCATCGGAGTCGGAGGTCGATGTTGATGAAGTGTCGGTCTCGTAGTAGACCACTTTCCTCATCCTCTTTTCCTTGTTCTTACTCCGGTGCGGCTTGTGGGAAGAAGATTTTTCCTTCTTCTCTTTGTGGTGAGAAGAAGATTTCTTCTCCTTCCCTTTGATGGAGGAGCTCTTCTTCTTCTCCCTCTTTTTGGTGCGGGACTCTTCCGATGAAGTGCTCCCTTGGCTTGTAGTGGGCTTTTCGCCGGTCTCCATCTCCTTCTTGGCGTGATCTCCCGACATCACTTCGAGCGGTTAGGCTCTAATGAAGCACCGGGCTTTGATACCAATTGAAAGTCGCCTAGAGGGGGGGTGAATAGGGCGAAACTGAAATTTACAAATATAAACACAACTACAAGCCGGGTCAACGTTAGTAATAAAGAAACGAGTCCGCGAGAGAGGGCGCAAAACAAATCCCAAGCGAATAAGCAAGTGAGACACAGAGATTTGTTTTACCGAGGTTCGGTTCTTGCAAACCTACTCCCCGTTGAGGAGGCCACAAAGGCCGGGTCTCTTTCAACCCTTCCCTCTCTCAAACGATCCACGGATCGAGTGAGCTTTCTTTTCTCAATCACTTGGAACACAAAGTTCCCACAAGGACCACCACAAGTTTGGTGTCTCTTGCCTCAATTACAAGTGAGTTTGATCGCAATGAAGGAATCAAGAAAGCACGATTGAAAAAGCCAAGCGACAAGAGCAACAAATAACACACGGATCACTTTCTCTCTCAAGCCACTAATCACTAATGATCTCTTTTCTCAATTGTGAAACTTGGAGAGATGGAGGCTTTGAATGTGTCTTGGAATGGATTGCTAGCTCTTGTATTGAATGTTGAAGGTTGGAATGCTTGGATGTTGTGAATGGAGGTGGTTGGGGTTGTATTTATAGCCACCAACCACTTCCTAGCCGTTGGGCCTTTCTGCTGAGCGCGGACGGTCCGCCCTCCTGGTGCGAACGGTCCGCCCCTGTAGATCAACGGCTGAAAATGCAACGGTCAGCAGTAACGGCTATATCAACGGCTATATTGCATTTAATGCGTCGTCAGATGTCAGACTGAGCCAGTCGCGGACGGTCCGGTCGTGCATCCCGGACGGTCCGCGAGGCCCCCTATAATTCATTTTTCCGAACCCGTTACCTTCGGGTTTTTCGGTTTCTTACCGACCGGACGGTCCGCGCCTGAGGCCGGACGGTCCGCGCGAGGGCTCGGACGGTCTTAGCTTTTCCTCCGGACAGTCCGTAGTGGAAACTTGTATTTTTGCATTGGTTCTGTCCGAGAGACATCCTTGTGTTGCGGACGGTCCGCCGCAAGGGCCCGGACGGTCCGCGCTTGGCCTGTTTTTCCAAAAAGCTTCTCCTGTCCGGAATAATTTACGGTATTCCGGACAGTCAATTTAGTATAGTTATAGATGAACCTTTGGCACCTGTGTAACATAAAATCTAGAGCAAACTAGTTAGTCCAATTGTTTGTGTTGGGCGATTCAACCACCAAAATTAATTAGGGACTAGGTGTAAGCCTAATTCCCTTTCAGTTTTCAGTAAGGAAATACATACCTATGGACGCTTTGGTAGCGCAAGTCATATTCTATTGCTCACGAAGGGCCCTAGCAAATGCTTTGAAAGATGTGAAGATTAGCTGTATGGAGCAAGATTAGCTTCAAAAGACTTTTTTTCCCAGGAAGCTTCAAAAGACAATATGGAGCGAGATTAGCTGTTTTGAAGAGAATTTGAATTGACTGGGCAGCAGTATGTACCTGACAGATGTGAAGAGTCATCCTAGAATTCTGCTGTTGAACTGAACAACAAGCTTCGACAAGAATTGGTTAGTGCCTCATTGGATTTTTTTGCTTATTATGCAAACAGTTAACAATTCTGTTACCCTTGACTTTAGGCTACATTCACCTTTTATTTTCTTGGCTAGACAAAGTTATGCTATAGCTCTTTTGATAGCTTTTGCATTTCTGTACATATCACTTTCAGATTATATCCTGGTTTCTTTTGTTACATATGTTTTACATAGCCTTATCCTTTTTATATATTTTGTCCCTTTCTCTCGTTCTATTTTTAATTCCTTTTGCTTTTCATGATTCCATCAAGTGCAGAACTACATGTGCATGTTCACATGATCCCTCCGTCCACCTTTATAAAGTGTATTTTTATCTGAACATAATCCCTTCATAAGGTTTGACCAACAACTATGTCAAATTATATGCTTGTCTAGTGTACAGAAGTTATATCTATAGATTCATATTTTAAAATGCTTTTGTATGTTTTTTATCCTATAGAAATTAACCTATAATATAAGAGAAATTAAAGGCTCTATGCATGCAACACTCTCTGGATGGATTACTGTTGTATTGCTTCCTGCCACACTGCTACCTGAATACTTGGGTCAATTTCAGTGGTAGGGCAGATTTATTCTGATTATATGTTTACTGGAATTTTGATAGGATCTTCTGAGGCGAGACATCAGCTACGGCTACCTGAATACTTGTTGTATGTTGCATGGGAGGACTCTGAACATCATGAACTCATGGAGGAAGCTCGGACTACCTGCTACGGGGAATGTTCTGGAATGCTCCGTCTGTCGGGATCGCGCCACAAAGGTCATTGTTGGAGAAATCTCTGCAGAAGCACAAAAGAAGAAGAAGAAGAATGTTAAGGCATGGCTGAACTGGGTTCGCCGCAACTGCTACAATCGTCGTAAAGAGCAAAATGCAGCCGCACATCTCACGTAGATAGTACTCACACAATTCCAAGATTGGGCAGCCCAGCAAGCTCCCTTGGGATCGGCCCCGTCAGGCGATTGTGATCCAAACGCCTGCCGACAGAGTTGAAGAAACGTTCACGCAAGAATGGAACCAATGGCAACTGACGAAACTAACCATTGTATTCCCGGACTCACAGGAACTTCAGGGACTTGGCGTTCCCGAGGGCTGCGGGTATAGCTCCTGAGATGCTGTTGCTGGACAGGTCGATAATCCAGCACAATATACATGTCGATAAGCAAAAGCATATTGAAGAAAGTTTTGACTAAACTCACCTTGAGAAACTGAAGGCCGATCAGCAAAAGCGCGGGGAGGGGGAAGAGGCGGTCTTGTCCCTATCGTACACCGCGGAGGAGCAGCCCAGCATAATATGATGTGTTGATGCAGTGGCTGATCGACAGCTCTTCCACCACTGTTCCACCACTGTTCATATGAAATCTGCCATCTTCTAGGGTGATATTGATAGGTGGTACGGTTTTTTTTATGCAAAAGAAAATCCAAATATACAACTATAAAAGCATGATGGCTACCTTACCTGCTGAACAGGAGCGTCAGACATCATCACGCAGTCACACTTAATCCCTAGCAGTTTTTTCATGTGTGTATAATTTGTGGAATTCAAGTCCACAACCCTCATGCTCATGTAACATCATGCAGATCCAGTCTGTCTCCTTTGCCATGTACACTTCACTGCCGGTGGTGGCCAAGTAATGAAGCGAATCGGTGGATTAGGAGAGTAGACAGGTAGAGTAATCACCAGATCGATTAGGGAGGATGGATGGGAGGGGGTGCTACCCGTAGGTGCCCTCGTCGATCTGCTTTCTCAAAGCAGTAGGCGCTGCGGTGGTCCCATGACAGACCTCGTCGAGGTTTAGCTGGACAGGTGCTGCCACCACCATGGGCGCCGGAACCAGGGGAGGCCAGATGACAACCCTCCTTTCAGATCGGCTCAGGTCGGGTTGGGCTCTCGAGTCTATACCATCGAGGAGCCTGGTGTGGTGCGCTATGCCGCGGCGGCGGGTTTGGTTCGTGTAGGTCACAGCGGTTGCCGGGTGGTGGGCTACGGCGGAGTCGGGGCCGCAACGGTCTTTGGCTAAGCCGCCGACGGCCTCGGTGGCGACGATGCCGCGGGTGAGGAACGGAGTGGGGTTTGGTACATTACCATGGGTGTGGAAGGAATGGACGGAGGGTGCGGAGACCGGAGAGGGAGCAGTTGTTGCGTGCCTGCGTCGCGTGAAGGAGACATAGAAGAGACGCGCGCTGACATAGGAGGCCCACGGTCGGTCAGAGAAGGCAGAACAAGGGAGTGGCAGAACGAGGGGAGGCAGACTACCTTTACCTTCTTAATAAGTAGTATAGATTTTCTAGCAATGGTTAGTTAAAAAGGTTGTTTGTTTTCACTATGTCTTTGAGTTTTGAGAAGAGTACATAAGTTCATCTTCTATTTTAAAAATGGTACAGTAGATAAAAACCTCAATCACAACCCTAATCCATTTTGTGACAGGGGCATATAACTGCAGCCATGATTTGTCAGCTTTGGAATGCATCAATAGAAATCACAAGGAAGGCAGATCATTATGAAAGAAATTAATTCTCCTATAGTCAGATCAGTATAAGCAGACCTAAAAAGGCAATAAGTAAATACAAAGTATCGAATTCATTATAGGCAGCTGGAGTGCAGGATATGTTTTTAGGGAGTGTTTGGGATGGCTCTAACTCCAGCGTGAAGCTGTAGTTTTAGTTTATAATATCAATTTAAATAGTTTTAAAAATATTTTTAGTCTAAATTATAAACGATATGACTTATCTAAATGTCTTCTAAAGACTTATAGCTCCAACTCCATGTTTTTTTTGAGCACCTAATGACCTGTTACACTAACTCTACCAAATTTCCTGTAGCTAAAGCTATCACAAACATGGTCTTAATAGGTAGCAATAATAAAGAAAATCCATTAAGAGAGAAATTAATTGTCCTATCTCCTCATGACATATTTGGTTCCATGAGACTATACTTTAGTTCATCTTTTTTAGTCCCTAAATTACCAAAAAAAAGGACTAAAGAGAGGGGAGGAAATCTGATTTATTCCCTTTTAGTCCTCATATTTAATAATTTAGGGACTAAAAGAGAGGCACTAAAGTTTCGTTCCATGTAACCAAACAGCCCCTCAATATAGGCATAAGCAACAAGCAGATATAAAAAAGATGTGGGCTGCTTGGCAAACAGTAAATAGAGTATCGAATTCAACAAAGAAAAATAGTAATACATTACTTACTAATCAAACCTTTCATTAATGTCATCATCTTTATTGTTTCATTTGTTAAGTACACCTATAACACCAAAAATACAGAGACATACTTAGAATAACATTAAGCTGAACCTACTCAGCCATTGCTGGAAACAAAACACACTAATATGACCCTACCTGGCTACACATAACACAATATTCGCATGAATAATAAGACCAAACAAGGATACAGATTTCTTAGCCACCCAATCAAACATGGAAGTTTTGTCTCAATAAAACATGGTGAAGAGAATCCCAAAGAACAGGTAAATGCGCTGAATCATCCCTGCAACATTTAAGTGACAAATGTGTTTTACAATAATAAGAAAAAAAAGGCCACTGCACAGCAGTACCTTCAAACTCTATTGCAGCTTGAATATTTTCTTATATAAAATATAGAAATTTTCATTAGACAGATACACATTAGATTAGTTATCGAATAGCAAATCTGAGCCTAACAATAGAGTTTGTAAACTGCCACCAGATCGCTTTTTCTAACAACAAAATAGTCACTATCCTGCCATTAATCTACACTAAAAGAGAGGCGCTTGCCTTCATAATCTAATAACGAGATAGTCCCCGTACTCCAATATTATGAACTAAAACCCAAATTTAAAATGAATAAAATATGTTTTCATCTCCTATGAGCAATGTAGGAACAAGCCAACCGCAAAAGTTAAGGAAAAACGGATAGATTAATGGGCAGAGGCATAGGTAAGAGAAATAATTTGACCGCAAGCTGCAACAGGGATTGTAAATTACAAATAACATGCTAGATTTCCACATACCTCGTAAGAAAAGGAATTGTCAGCAGTTGATCCCTGCTTCAAGTAGCCATTGAAGAGAGAAAACAACAAAGCAATGTATACAATTATTAACACTATCTGGTAAGGAAAATCACGAGTATAGATTGTAATGCACAGTTCAAAGTAATGCAGAATTGAACAACATGAGTAGCAAATGCCATACTTAACTGTTTCTGTAAGAGCCTCGGAGAGTCGATGCTTCTCATTGTAGGCAGGAACTATCAACGGAATGTATTTATCAGGAGGGTCAAAAACCGACGAGCAGAGAATCTATATAGCAGTCAGTTCAGACAAGCAAATCGGTATGTGGAAGATAATCAACGAAATTTACCAGGCAATCAAACATAAAATAATCATCAGAATAAGAGGTGATTACGATAATCATTAGAACAAGATAATCATCAGAATAAATGGGGAGGCAAGGGGGATCTGGGCAGCTAGGAGCACTCACGGTTCTTGGCGAGTTTGAAGGAGTTCATAGCCTTATCAAAGAGGTCGTCGGGGCGGGGCGGCTGCGGGTGGCAGAATGCAGCAGTGTGGACGCCTACACTGCTAACATATAGAGTAGTAGAGATTTTTTAATAATCATTTTTTCATATTAATACAATTTGAACTTATGTGCGTAATGGAAAAATGATGTTATTCATTTCTAGAAATTTGTATATCAGGGAAGAGGCCCCCTCACTGGTTCGGTCAACCATTGATGGCAAAGAACCTGTTAAGGATGAAAAGGTGAGAAGTGATAACTAAACAAACATTATGTAAGTGATCATGAGACATGATCTCATAAGATACAGAATAATTCATGTTTCTTCAAGGATCTCCAAAATCACATTTCGGCTTGTTCAGACCATTAAAATCAAATACTACTATTAAATGACTTCAGATTGGGCCACATCTAGTTATAAATATAGTATAAGGCCACATCTAAAACATGTCTGCTCAAGTTATTTCAATACCTCTTGGCAGTTTCTGACTGGCCAATACTTGTAGACCCCAAATCATAGTATCTGCTAATTTGTAGTCCTTTTCAATGAACTGAATAATACAATAGGACAGCTCTTGATGGTTGACCACAACAGATTTGGGTTTATGCAGGGGGGTGAGAGCACGGGCATGGATTAGCTTGTGCTCCTCCATTCGCAGGGCAAAGCTCCCTTATGCCATTGTGGCGCTGCGTCTCAAAGATGAACGGATCACCTGAAGAAATACAACTACTTTATGTCCCGATAGCACATAATCACAGACAGACTTACAATTAGTGCAAGAAGGTGAACTTTTGGATTCTTGTGGCCAATTCGTTTATTCAGTGCCTTGACGATATCTATTGATTGGCGACAGCTTTTGAAGGTGAATCAACTTAAATTACCCAGAAATAGTTTAACTGTCACTCTGTCAATAGGTTGGGGATCGCCCACAACTGTTTCTATTTCCCCTTTGTCAACTTAAGCTTCAAATTAAAAAAATTTCACCTACAGCCCGCCCAGTGACTGCCAATAGATTGAGCGTCAAAGCTCCATATGCCAAACAAATTCCAGCCTAAGACCAGCGGAATGATGCCAAAAGGCAAGCATATCACCTGAAGACAACAAAGAGTTCTACCTAGTCTAGCAGTCCCATCCATAAAAGCAGGCCGCAAATGAGGTTGGTTAACTATATATAATTCCCAGTTCACAGTAACCAGGAAGCAGGACTTCAATCCGCTCCCACAACACTAACAGAAGGGGTCCGAAGGGGAGCTCACCGGTGTGCCCTTGCTTGGCGGCGACATGTAAGGCGTCGAGATTGTGGCGTGAGCAGACGGTGGCAGTCTCAAGGTCGTAGAGCAGGAGAAGGAGGCTCATGGCCTCCTCGCAGCTGGCCTTCGTGGCGACGTATAGCGCGGTCTCCCCGACGTCCATTTGTGCAGCCGCGAGCGTGCCCAGGGAGGTGCCCGATGCCTCAGCGTCGGTCAGGAGCGCGCGGACGGTGGCGGCATCAACGGATCGGACGGTCGCGAAGAGCAGGAGAGTGACGGGAGATCCATCGGGGGCTCTGGCTCCGGCAGCCACGTGGGCGTGGTGTTGCTGCCGCTGTCACTCTACGACCTGATTGACTGGCGCGGAGGTCGGGGGCGTCGAGGATAGGCGGTGGCTATCTCGGGGGTTGGAGCTCAGAGCTCAGGGGAGGAAGAGAGGGGCAACGCGAGGCAGGGGTTACAGGGCGGTGCGTGGAATCACTTGGATCGGCGGGGGCTGGGCTCACGCGCTGGCGAACACGAGATCAAGGGCAGGGCCACGGCGGTCATCCATGCGCCGTTGGTGGGAGGGAGGAGAGGGAGCTAGGTGGAAGGGGCGAACGGGAGGGAGGAGAGGGAGCTAGGTGGAAGGGGCGAACGGGAGGGAGTGGAGCAGTTGGAAGGGAGATCGTGGGGGATTGCAGGGAGAGCTGGTGCAGCTGTGGAGGTCGTGGCGCGCGGGGGTGGGGAGCCCTGGCGATGATGGCGCACGCAGGTGGAGCGGAGGCGACGGCGCGCGGGGTGGGCTGATGGACACGGCGCGCGCAGGTGGAGCGGAGGCGACGACGCGCGGGGTGGGGAGGCCGCTGTCGCGCTGAGCACTGTGGGCTTCTCTGGGCCACAAGCAGATGGGCCTTCCAGGAAAAGTGTAATTCGTATTGGCAAACAAAAAATAGTACCACATTGTTCACTAAACTGTGCACACACTTGTTTATAAGGTCTAGTGCGCACTACAACATGTGAAGCCTTGGTTGGCTGTGAACTTTAACCCACGCAGCTAGCTTTTTTGGTAAAAATTTGGTCGCGGTGCGCGGGGCACAATTGGGAATGGGAAACGGGTCACATGGCGGGACACAGTTGGGAATGAGAATGAAAACACACAGAGCGCATGGGAATGGAAATGAAAACACACAGGCGCATGGGAATGGGAATGAAAACAGGGCGCATGGGAATGGGAATGGCAGAACCAGGAATGGGGCAGCCTACCCCTTAGAGTCTTAATAAGTAGTATAGATTATAAGCTAATTGCTAATACTAGAAAATCATACTTTCTTGTGGATGATGTGTTATGCTTGGATCCAAACGGTGGAAACAGTTAAAAAAACTGGGATAGTTTAACTATCTGCAAACTTTTTGGAAAATGCAGAAACCAGATACCATATTTTTCTTAGATTGAGTCCATTTTTTGCCCACAAACTCTTGTCTTTGTCTAATTTTAATTTCAACTCAAAATTGACTAACTTTGACACCTCGGCTATCAAACCCCCAAAGACCAAAGCCATTTGAAACCACTCGAAATAGATGGTTTTGATATTTGAGGTATTAGAGATAGACAAATGTAGTAGTCGAGGAGCTAAAAACAAACTTAACCAAATACTACCTACGTTTGCAAATATATAACGGCGTTAACTTTTTTTCTAAAACTTTGACCAATCATCTTATTAAAAATATTGTGATTTATCATTTATTTTGTTGTATTTATTTTATCATTTGACGTTGTTTCAACGTGGCTTAAGATTTTATATTTTCAAATAAATATTATGAATAAAATGAGTGATCAAAGTTTTGGAAAAAAAACTCACCAACGTCATATATTTGTGAACCTATAGAGTACTTATATATAAATATATAAAAACTTTTGATATATATTTAGGTTTACTTATTGGTAGATATTTAGATTTATTAAGATATTTATCTATAGTTTATGGGGCCCTATTGCAGTGTTGATATGAAGCTTAGATCAAGGTCGTGGACAGTCTTACTAGAACGACCTTCAAGTTCGCTTTCTTTCTTTGTTCTATATTGAACAACACTATAGCACCCGGGGCACAAATCACAATAGTGGCCGATTTACCTGTTAGCTGGAATGTGTTGGGGTCACTGGAAAACTAAACATGGTTGGATTTTTTTAGTCCAAATGTGAGTCACTAACCCAAAATAAGTAGCTTATAAAATCTTGGGGGTTTTTTGGGTCTGGAAAATCCTAGCAAACATGGAACACGCGTAGCAAATGAGCCACGGTTCATGGTATGCAAAAAAAAAATGGTTCACCTTCTCCAAGATTCTAGCAATAAGAGCATGAAGAAAAATTAATACCGGGACTCAGCGTTCAAAGCGGCACGAGCCACACAATAATAGTACATTCCTTGCGACAAAAATGTGCAATCCAGTTACAGTTGAAACACTAGTCACTCATAAGGCCTCGGCAAAAATTCAGTTACAACACAGGCTACGTGTACAAGGGCGTCGGAACAATACAACACAACACAAGCAACCGCCGCAAAATTTCTCATGCCAACGCACCAAAGTTGCTGCGCCCCAACCCCCCAGCTACTTTGCGACCAGCTTGCAAATGATCACTCTCGGGACATCATTACTGCAAAGGGAGAAACAAGACATCATTAGTGGCGCACAATTGCACGACCAATCAACAAGTGCCTCGAGAAACGTGCCTACCTGTTGTGGCGGGGGCTGCTGTGGTGGCTGTTGCTGGTAATTTCCATACCCTGGATATGCTGCGTAGGCGTACATGGCAGGATCTTGAGGGGGCCGAGCATAGCCATATGGATCGTATCCTTGGGGATACCCATAATAGCCACCACCGCTCCATTGGCTCTGCTCTTGCTGAGGCTGGAACAGAAATCCAGCGAAGGGGATGTGAACTAAAGCAGCAAGTAAAGGGCACGCAAATTAGATAAAACAAAGTTAGTTACCTGCTTGTTTGCAGGGCTACGGCCCCATGAGAGCCTTATGCTCTGACCTCCCAACTGGCTTCCATTTAGCACCCTTATGGCCTCCTCAGCTGATGCCCTGAAGAAATAGGTTTTTAAGCAAGATGAAATCCATATATTAGTATCTGGTTCAGAAAATTATAGAAGCATTTTCCATTAGAAATTTCAAATCCTTTTTCATATGGTTTAGATTTGCACAGGACACTCCTAAGTTAATGTGGAGTCACTATAACCAACTGGGCACTAAAATACTGACACAAAAAAGGTTTCAACTTTCAACATGTAACTGGATACTCAATACAGCGTCACTAATGAGCATTGACTGGTCTCCGTATAAATTGATCTGCACAACGCGCTAAAACAAAATAATGACACTATCAAATAACAAACACAAAAGAGGATACTCTTCATACCTGTTAGAATATTGGACAAATCCGCAGCGCTTTCCTACAGGTATTTTGACATAGAGAAGCTCTCCATATGGACTGAAAGTTTGCTTCAGAAGCTCGTCAGTCACACTCGGGTCAAGGCCGCCAACAAATACCTGCAATGAAGTAAGTCTAGAAAATAAACATCCATCATGCAGCTTGAAAAACACAGCACTATTTACAGATACCCACAGTAGTATTGTTCGGATCGCTATCAGAATCAGTTCCTTGGGTGTTCTGGTAAATAGCTGCAGAAGAACGGAAAGAGTAAGATGCTTCATTTTGGTGGTAGTCAGATTCGTGAGCAAGTCATGAATATGCCAAGAGTTATAAGGTGATCCACAAACATTTGAAATTTCAACAATCAATCATCGATGGTAACAACACAAGTGTGCCATGTGTCATCCTGATCAGATCATAACAGATAACAAAAATGAATTGACCTAAATAGTCCAATCACAAGATGTAAAACATTGCATTCAAAATTATAACAATTCAACAATATTCCAGGTACAAATAAAATACTGCAATGAAGATATACTACCAACAGTCCTAGCAAAGTTTTTGTTGACTGCATTGTTGAGTGAAAGGACCCAATGACAGTCACGCCAGAATTTTAGGAGTGAAAAAAGAGGTATCTGTCTGCCTCATATGTCAACTAAGGTCATTTCTTAAAAACCAATAAATTACTTATTACTCAAAAATGAAAAGGACATAAATGCATGTGAAAATGAAGGTATACCAAATCAAAGGACTGAAGCTACTAATGCAACAGCTATGGCATAGAAAAATAGCAACACAGGACACACACACACAAACACAAATAGCAACGTAGGATATACATAGTCAAGCCTTCTCATAAAGAGACTAGGTGAATCAATGCCAAGTAAATGAAGGATTGAAGATACAAGAAAAAAATAAGAAGCCTGCCTTATCTATAAAAAATCATACTACAGAAGAGTAAAAATATGGAAATACTTATAATTCCATTGACAGAATAAAAAAATCTTAGAGAAGGATGCATACCACTCGATGGTTGTGGTCCACCAGTATTCTTCTTGTTGGATGCTGGTCCAAGGCGCATGGCCCTGCTAGAACAGTATTGTCCATTCATTTCAGTCATTGCCCGTGTCTGTTCATCCGAATCTGCAAACTTTACAAAACCATAGCCTTTCGAACGGCCAGTAGTTCTGTCAAAGACAACTTTTGCACCCTTAACTGATGGATAACGACTCTTGAACGTATCTTGTAGAATGAAATCTGTAACATCCGAGGCCAAGTCCCCAACAAATATAGTATAATCTGAACCATCGTCTCCACGTTTCTCACCAGCCCCACTGGTAGCCCAATTCAATTTGAAAGGTTGATTAACATTGGGCATCATTTGACCATTATAGTTCTGCAGAACTTGTTCGGCTACAGCATGGTTGCTGAATTCAATAAAACCATAACCCTCAGGTTGCCCAGTCTGCTTGTTCCGAATTATCTTCACGGAAATAACCTGAACATTATACAAGCAAAAAATCATTAGGCCAATACATCACAATGGAATTCTTCATACAGTAAGTATGACAAGTCAATGACACTGAACCCATGCTGGGTCATACTACCATCTATTTGTATGTGCCACTCCTAGTTACTGCAGTTCAGTAAATTGTAGCAACTTTATCATTACACTGGAGCAACTGACAAGTGGGTATAAACTAGCCCTTCAAATTCAAACACGTGGATATAGTTCTTTGAGAATAACCACTGGATCAAAATTCATAAGAGAATATGACAGAGTAGCAGACTCCAAAGTAAAACAATCGCAAACCCTGAATTACTCACTCCGATCCCAAATGTAGATCATTTTAGGGCTTCTATCCAATTATACTTTTTAAAATTGGCCCATCAATATATGAAAAGTTAAACAGATTCATGGTTCCTGCTACTACATTCATCATGGAAAATACTTATACAGTTTATAATTTTGACTATTTCATATGGTACATTTAACAAAAACTATCGTCTGTAACCGGAAGGTCCCAGGTTCGAGCCCCAGCCTCTGCATATTATGCGGGTAAGGCTTGACGCTTAAAGATACCCTTCCCCAGACCCTGCACACTGCGGGAAGCCTACGGCACTGGGTACACCCCTTTTGTAAGTCAAAGAGTCACATTAGTGATCCCGCTACGCGTATGCAAATCTCTTACATCCAAGCATGCAATACAACATAAGCGATAAAGTTTCAAAAAGAAAAATAAGTGAAGTGATCAAAAGGATCATTTTTTCACATTTTTAGTGTAGTTAATAAGCCCTACTTCCTAAGCATTTCCTAGATAACTGTGTTAGTTAATTACAGTCTTTAAAGACCTTGGGCAGCCCAAGAGGTGTACGGCTGCCAAGGTTCTGTACCTCTATATAATCAAAAGCCTCTGGCTAACAGAAATGAGTAATCAGAGTTATCTCCAACATTTGGTATCAGAGCCTTGGTTAGACACCAGAGAGCCACAGGGCCGTCTCCTTACCTTCTCCACTCCATGTCGACCTCTGCTGAGCGTGCTGCCAGGCTCAAGGCCAAGGGTCCCGGCGAAGGAGAGCTGGGCGACTCCTCCGGCCGGGCCGCGCGCTTGAAGGCTGCAGAGGAAGCAGCAGCGCTGGCAGTCCAGGCAGCAAAGCAGGCGGCGGCTGCTGCAGAAGCGGCGGCAAGGACAGCGCAGGAGCTACGGGCCGAAATCGCCGCCGAGAAGGGAGAAGATGAGGAGGACTGGGAGGAGGAAGAGGAGACAGAGAGGAATAGGCGGACGCGGACTCCACCGCGAGACAGGAGGCGCTCGCAGTCACCACTGCGGGATCGGAGGCGCTGCCGCGGCGGCGGTCGCTACGAGTCGCCGCAAGGAAGGGTGGTGTACCGCGACTCCGGCAGCGGCACGTCGTGGCCGATGCTGGACAAGACGAACTACTACGAGTGGAGCCAGACCATGAAGCTGAGGATGCAGGCGCACGATCTCTGGGATGCCATCGAGGGCGGCCCTGTCCAGTTTCGCGATGACAGGCGTGCGCTGGAAGTAATTGTCGGGGCCGTGCCCAAGGAGATGGGCCTTCCACTCCTCGATAAGGCTACGGCAAAGGAAGCGTGGGATGCCATCGCTGCGACCCGCATCGGCGTGGACCGGGTCCGTCGAGCAACGCTGCAGCGCCTACGCCGTGATTGGGAGAACATTAGCGTCAACCCCGGCGAGCAAGTGGATGATTTTGCCATGCGTTTATCAACCCTGCACCAGCAACTTGTCATCCATGGTGACAAGGACATCACTGAGGAGCGTGTGGTGGAGAAGTTTCTGCGCACGGTGCCGGCCAAGTACGCGCAGATTGTTGTCGCCATTGAGCAGTTTCTCGACTTCGAGGCGCTGACTCTTGAGGAGGTGACTGGAAGGCTCAAGGCGGTGGACAATCGCGAGGAACAAGTGCTGACCGAGCCGGTGGCCATCAACGGCAAGCTACTGTACACCGAAGAGCAGTGGAGAGCGCGCTGCAGAAAGGAGAAGAAGGGAGAAGATGCAGGTGGTTCTGGTTTCAGAAATCAGCGCGGTGGCGGTGGACGTAGCTGCGGTGGTGGACGAGGACGAGGCAAAGGCGGTGGACGTGGTGGCGGACGAGGAGATGGCAATGTTGCTGGCCGCGTCGGCCCCAACACCTGCCTAAACTGCAACCAGGAGGGCCATTGGGCACGTGAGTGTCCCCAGCCGCGCCGTGAAGATGCAGAGCGCGGCGATGGAGGTGGAAACCGTGCTGGCCGCGGCGGTGGCAATCGTGGTGGAGGCCGCGGCGGCAGAAATCGGGCTGGACAGCGTGGCGGGAACCAAGGAAGGCATGAGGCACGCGTCCAGTACGCCGAGTGTGATGAAGATGGCGCTCTGTTCCTGGCACATGGCTTTATCAGCCTGGAACAGAGCACGCCGGCGCACAGCTACACGGCACAGCACGTCGAGTTCTCCGAGCCACGTGCTTGTGCCTATCTTGGCGTGGACGAAGAAGTGGACAGCGGTTGGTACCTGGATTCCGGAGCGACACATCATATGACCAGGCGTCAAGAGTTCTTTGCTGATCTGAACACTGGCGTTCGAGGAACGGTCCGCTTTGGGGACGCGTCGAAGGTAGAGATCAAGGGCGTTGGGTCTATCATCTTCCAAGCCAAGACCGGTGAACAGAGGGTTCTTCATGGCGTCTACTACATTCCGGCGCTGAAGAACTCTATCCTAAGTCTGGGACAGCTTGATGAAGGAGGGTCCAAGGTTGTGATTGACCATGGCATGCTTCGCATTTGGGACAAGAACCGGCGTCTGCTCGCCAAGGTACATAGAGGGAAGAACAGATTATATATTCTGCATCTTGAGGCTGCACAACCTATCTGTCTTGCGGCGCGCAAGGATGTTGAGGCGTGGCAATGGCATGAGCGTTTCGGCCATTTGCACTTCGACGCAATCCGACGACTCAGCAAGGAAGAGATGGCGCGCGGGATGCCGGTGGTCGACCATGTTGAGCAGGTGTGTGACACCTGCGTTACCACCAAGCAGAGGCGGCGTTCATTTCCAGTTGCAGCAGCATACCGTGCCCAGAATCAGCTTGAGCTGGTGCACGGTGACTTGTGCGGCCCGGTCACGCCAGCGACACCGGCGGGCAACCGCTATATCTTGCTGCTCGTCGATGACGCCACCCGCTTTATGTGGGCTGTGCTGCTACCATCCAAGGACGCAGCGACAGAAGCAATCAAGAAGGTCAAGGTGGCAGCAGAGGTGGAAAGCGGGCGCAAGTTGAAGGTCATGCGCACCGACAATGGCGGCGAATTCACCGCTGCGGAGTTTGCTGCATACTGCGCTGACGAAGGTATTAAACGGCATTTCAGTGCCCCTTATTCACCACAACAGAACGGTGTTGTTGAACGCAGGAACCAAACAGTGGTGGCCATGGCACGGGCTTTGCTCAAGCAACGCCGAATGCCCTCTCGGTTTTGGGGGAGGCTGTGATGACAGCTGTGCACATTTTGAATCGATCCCCGACAAAGGCACTAAAGAATGTCACTCCTTATGAGGCGTGGCATGGTCGGGCACCAACAGTCGGCCATCTCAAGGTCTTTGGCTGTGTGACCTATACCCGACGGCTCACTCAACTTCACAAGCTTGATGACCGCGGCGAGGCTGGAGTGTTTATCGGCTATGCGGAAGGAGCCAAAGCATATCGTATATATGATCCAGTATCCCAGCACGTGCGTGTCAGCCGCGATGTGGTGTTCGACGAAGGCCGTGGCTGGGACTGGGCATCACCGGCAACAGGCACATCAAAAACATCAGGCAGCGAATTTGTTGTTGAATTCCCATGGGCGGAGGAATTCCCTGAAGCAGGAAGATCAGCGTCGCCTTCACCATTTCCTGCGCCACATCCTGCATCGCCTGGTTTCTCTCCGGTGAATGCAGGAGAGCCTGCAGCAGAAGCAGAGGAGTCTGCAGCGGAGGCGTCTGCGTCGCCCAGAACACCCAAACCAGCTCCAGCAAGTCCTCAGGTAGAACATGTGACCCCCTTGGATGATGATGATGAAAGGGTGGATGCCTGCCATGACGGTGAAGAACTCCGTTATCGAAAAATTCATGACATTATTGGTGATCAGCCAACCCCTTTGCCGGCGCAGCGGCTGTTTGCAGAACTGAATCTCACCCATTCTGGTGAGCCTACAAGCTTTGAAGAAGCCAAGGATGATCCAGATTGGCAAGTAGCAATGAAGGAGGAGCTGAGATCAGTAGAGCGGAATGGGACTTGGGAACTTGTTTCTCCCCGTCCCGGTCACCGCCCAATCTCACTAAAATGGGTGTTTAAGCTGAAGAAGGATGAGCATGGAGCTGTGATTAGGCACAAGGCAAGACTTGTGGCCCGTGGTTTTGTTCAACAGGAGGGAATTGATTATGAAGATGTTTTTGCACCAGTTGCAAGGATGGAATCAGTACGTGTTTTGCTTGCTTTAGCAGCACAAGAAGGATGGGGAGTACATCACATGGATGTGAAGTCTGCGTTTTTGAATGGAGAACTCAAGGAGGAGGTTTATGTTACTCAGCCACCAGGTTTTGCAGTATCAGGAGAGGAGAAGAAAGTGTACAGGCTACACAAGGCTTTGTATGGCCTAAGACAGGCCCCTCGGGCATGGAATGCTAAACTTGATCTGACTCTCAAGCAGATGGGTTTTGAGCAGAATATGTATGAAGCTGCTATGTATAGGAAGGGATCAGGTGACTCCCTACTGGTAATTGGAGTTTATGTTGATGATTTGATCATCACAGGAGTCAATCAGCAGAAGATTGAATCCTTCAAGGCAAAGATGAAGCAAACCTTTGAAATGAGTGATCTGGGTCTTCTGTCTTTCTATCTTGGAATTGAGGTAAGACAATCAGAGGGGAGCATTACCCTGAAGCAAACCCATTATGCTAAGAAGATACTTGAACTTGGTGGTATGGCAGATTGTAATCCAGCCACTACACCTATGGAAGAAAGGCTGAAATTGAGCAAGGAAAGTACAGAAAAGGAAGTAAATCCAACTCAGTACCGAAGACTGGTTGGCAGCTTGAGATACCTAGTGCACACAAGACCAGATTTGGCTTTTGTTGTAGGGTATGTTAGCAGATTCCTGGAGAAGCCAACAACTGAACATCTTCAGGCTGTGAAGAGGATTTTGAGGTACCTGGCTGGTACTCTAGATCATGGGCTATGCTACACCAGAACAACAGGCAAATCATGTTTTGTGGGTTACAGTGATTCAGATTTGGCTGGAGATATTGATTCAAGCAAAAGCACAACTGGATGTTTGTTCTTCCTTGGAACCAGCCTGGTCAGCTGGCAGTCTGTCAAACAGAGAGTTGTTGCTCTGTCTAGCTGTGAGGCTGAATATGTGGCGATGACAACAGCTGCAACCCAAGCTTTGTGGTTGTCAAGGCTGTTTGCAGATTTGCTGGGAAGGAAAATTGAAGTGGTGGAACTCAGAGTAGATAATAAGTCTGCTCTGGCTTTGGCAAAGAATCCTGTTTTCCATGATAGGAGCAAGCATATTAGAATCAAGCATCATTTCATCAGAGATTGTGTGGAAGAAGGTAGCATCAAGACAGAGTTCATTCCCACTGCAGATCAGCTCGCTGATATATTGACTAAAGCTTTGGGCAAGACCAAGCTGGAAGAGATGAGGAGCAGGATTGGGATCAAGGAGATCAAGACTAGTTGAAGCAGGTCTTAGGGGGAGAAATGTAGTTAATAAGCCCTACTTCCTAAGCATTTCCTAGATAACTGTGTTAGTTAATTACAGTCTTTAAAGACCTTGGGCAGCCCAAGAGGTGTACGGCTGCCAAGGTTCTGTACCTCTATATAATCAAAAGCCTCTGGCTAACAGAAATGAGTAATCAGAGTTATCTCCAACATTTAGTTGTATCAACATATCATTAGATACAAATAAAGCAGAGGTCTATCACAAATCACCAGATCATCAGAATCAAGCATCTCTGTCTAAATTATGTAACTATTAACCTATATATAAACCTTGGCAACACAAATACCATGTGAACCATCTAAACATTGCAACGTAACATGGCATGATATGAATCATGTAAACAAAACTATGTAAACTTTGAGAACTCATAAAAAACTGTAGGTAAAATCTAGTATGAATCTGTAATTATCCAATCAATCGAGTCAATAACCTAAATGCAGTCAAAATGAACATGCTAGCGGCACATGCAATATGAACTATCTGCAGCATGTACTACAAAATCTAATAAGTGAACTGTTAAGTTCAAATCTACCATTTTAATGTAAAATTTAGCAGTGACTCGTTTTACAAGAAATTAATCCCACAAGAAGAGTGACAAAACTAAAGGTGCGAATAATAACATGGATCTTATTAACCATATATCACAAACACATAGCAAGAAAGTTGTCAAACTACGTTTAAAAATTAAGTAAAAGAGACTAACAGTTTAAGTGAACTAAAAAAACTATTGTGCCCCCAAGAATAACAGAGTAAATCTATCAGCACAATCATTACCCCATGGCAAAAACATATGCTAATATTAAGAGCGACAAGAAAACACCATAACACAAACCCCCTTTTGGTAAGAGGTTACCACTTACCACAGCACCAGCTGTTAGGTGTTCTCCAAAGCGTAATATTCAGATGCAGCTAGAAAGGAATTATCATCCATGAAGATGTGAACTAATTCTTCCACGATTATGAAACCTAACAACATCCCTCAAAGATCTACTGACAACATTTGATGTAGTATGGTGGAATTTTTCCTAGGGGCTACAACAGGCACATGAACAAAATATACTCACAAAAAGAATAAAATCGAAGCACCACACAATTAATACAAAAATCCAAAGAAGAAAAGAAACAATGAAGCAGACATCATATATGATTTAAATGACCTCCTCAGCAAATGAGAAGCTATTATGTAGCTGCTTGCTGTGCCATACTAGATGCATGACCAATTAACAGTATATAATAATACCTCATTTTTATATATGGTAGCTTCTACCTTCCACTGTGGCTTACCAGCTTCGCTCTAATTTTTTATTAAAAAATCAACCCGGCCTAATAAAGCAGTAAAACAAAACATCTTTTGTTCCTATGTCAACACACACATGGCACGGCTAGTCACTTTTTGGTCAAGTGCTGCTATACAAAGAGGATCTAGAACTTGTTAGCGGACTGGGTCTCATTGCACCATATTGCAGCCACCAACTGGACTGCCAGTGAACAGGGGCTAATCTGGCACACACACAAAATGTGCAGAAACAAGCTTTGAGACCACCCATTAACCAAGTGAATTGGGAGATATGGAAAGAAATGAATCAAAGAGTTTTCCAGCACGCAGTTGCTGGCCCTTTCACTCTTCGAAAATTCAAGGATGAAGCTAGAACTTGGGCACTAGCGAAGGCAAAGAAACTGCCTCAGATCGTGCCTACCTGTATGGCTAATCCCAGGCGTTGTTATAAATGGTTTTTGCTTTTGCTTTGCCCTTAAGGGTTGTACTACTTGAACCTTTCATTCTATCAATAGAAATCGGATCTGTCTCATGCCGATTCAATTAAAAAAGTAATAATACCACCCGAACAGATAATGAGATCAATATTTTTTGTCCTCGATAATTGGCCAATCCAGACGCTAAATCCGTTAAAGAGGCAAATTAAGAAATACCTAACTTCACTAAGCACGTACCTACTTTAGCAGTATATAGCATCAAACTCTTCACCAACGGTAAATAATAAATTTACAAACTGCAGTGAGTCGGCAACGGAGCATCACCTCGCCAGCCTGGGAGAAGCAGCTATAGAGGTAGTTCTCATCCATCCAGTACTGCAGGTCCCCGATCCAGAGGGTCCTCGCCTCGTCCCCCGCCCCGCCGCCGGCCGGCGCCGGCGCCGCCGCCGCCTGCGGTGGCGGTTGGCCCCACATAGCGGGAGGCGGAGGGCCCGCCTGGTAGAACTGCGGGGGCGGCGGCGGAGGGTGCCCCGCCTGGTAGTACTGCGGCGGGGGCGGGGGCGCCATTGCCCATTGCTGCTGCTGATGTGGCGGCGGCGGCTGCATCATGGCGGCGTGGGAGCTGGTTTAGGACTAGGAGTCAAAACCCTAGCCACCCGAGGAGAGAGGAGACTGCGGAGCGCGTGGGCCAAACGGATGGATAAAGTTGCGGGCTTGCGGCCGCTGAGGTTGCCTTCTGATCCAGGATGGACGGCCTAGATTGGCCCTACCGGATCTGGGGAAAGAAAGCGACTACCGGTTTTGTACTAGAGAAAGCAACCAGTGCACGGTAGCCGGCAACGCCGAACGGACTAGCACGGTTCGGGCAAAGCTTTACATAAGCTCATTTTTCCTTTTTTGTTTGTGTTTGTTTGATTTGATTAATGTTTCATCTGAGACTTGAGCTTTCTACAAGCTCCGTTAAAGTCTCATCACAGATTTTCAGAAAAAAAAGATTCATATAAATTCAGGTTTCAAGATATCTTCATCCAAGTCTAAAGACAACTTTATTTTTGCAAAAAAATGTTTTTTTGGGAGGGGTGAAGTTTAGGGTTTGGGCCCTTCAAGTTTTGTGTAAGCCATATCCAATATTAGATCAAGTTTTAGAGTTCCATTTATCTTCTATGGTGAAAATCTCATAACTAATTATTAGATCAAGTTCTAGAAATCTGAACCAAAATAAATAAGATCTAAATAAAAGGGCTCAAATCTAATTATTTCACTCATCACCCTAATTGGCGCTTGAATTCATATTAAGTGACACCTAGTCCACTGATCGCATTGCCATTTTGTATGTCCAATGTGTCTCTCCTTGATTGGCAATCGTGTTTGGCAAA
The DNA here is from genome assembly GCF_902167145.1 of Zea mays. Taxonomy (NCBI): domain Eukaryota; kingdom Viridiplantae; phylum Streptophyta; class Magnoliopsida; order Poales; family Poaceae; genus Zea; species Zea mays. The sequence goes on along the minus strand of NC_050100.1, from coordinate 21,738,240 downwards.
GTGAAGTTAAACACATTTACATGAGCACAGCTAAATGCTAACAAATACAAGTGATATATTCTAGTTTGGTGGATTGATCGGAATATTTGCTGGTTTGTATATGAGTTGAGTTGAAACTTGCAATTAATTGATTGTGAGCTATATAAGGTACCTTCTTTATTGACCAAAGTTCATTTGGGGGGTATATGAGGTGCTTGAATTATTTATACACACATACACTTGTTGCTTTCTATAAGATTAATTAAATAGACTAGTTGCTTAGTTATCAAGTATGTATATATTTTTAATAAATTCACGAGACATTAGTTAGTAAGTGGTTTTAACAAGTTGATTTCATGTTTCATTCAATTTGAAGTAGAATACCTAAATATGTTGAAATATGTTCAATATTTAAAATCTGAGTGGGCTATTATTATAGCCATGTACAAGTGATTAAATTTATTTAGATTGACTTGAAATTTAGTTTGCATGCTCTACACTTACGGTAGCAGATGTTGTGCGAATTTCATGATAGATGGATAGGTGAAACTTATTGATGAAGCCAATCTTGTCAACACTAACGCAACAGTTTTCAGCATGTACCTATTATGGAAGATCTTGTGGCAGCCAACAAATATGAAGTCAAATGGGTCTCAACTTTTACAATTGTTAGTTGACTTATTAAAGCACATCTCCCTGAGCACTTTCACCCGAGGACACGTTGTGGCACCGGACCTGTCCCGAGGCCAATGGTCTCATCATACAAGTCCGGACCATGGGCCCCGCTGCGCAGTTCCTTAGTATGCGGTTATAAGAAACCACGTAGGTATTTGCCTTGACACAGTAGGAGAGGGTACCCTAGTTTTGGGTACCGACAGTGACCCATGGGCCCATCTCAGTACAGGTTACAAACCTGTAGGTGGGTCCACAACTGCGATTTTGTTTCAAGCAACCTGGTTGCGACTGGCGCACAGCGGTGCCACGCTTGTTCTCACGCTTGCTGTTAGATCACTTGCTGTCACACACGTTTTTACGGTTTACTAATTGACGACCTCATGTCTAATGGTATGCTCGGTCGTGCGCATAACATTCGATAGACAGGAGACGATCCCATCCACAGCAGGATCTAGATCCCAGGTGTATTAGATGGGGGTCCCATCCTAGCGGCGCGGCACTCACTCCCTCGAGCAAGGGCAAGCAACCCGAAGGTAGAAACTCCACCCTCCGACTCCGGGAAAGGGAGGAAGGAGGCGTAGGTTGCGCCACGATGACGGGTCCCTCGTCAAGGGGCCCGCCACGAAGTATCAAAGAACTATGGGGTGGAGGCACAGGGTAGCTCCCGGGTCCATAGTATGCGGGTGGAGTTGTCTCGTTGCCTCCGCCACCTCCACCATCATGTGTACGCGACCGCTCCCAACAACACTAGTAGTAGGAACACCGACAACCACATATACGACCAAACCAGGGTTTAGTCCTGCATATGACTCAATGTTGTTGTTTAGTATCGCACCCATGGGACCCACACTTTATTGTACTCGATCCTTTGAGACATGCAACCGGACTTGACGAGCAGAGCTCAAGAAGCCAACCTTTAAGCTAGAGCGAGGTCTGGTACCCTAGGTGCGCAGTTCTAGGTACTAGGGCACCTGTTATAGAGTGGTGGAGTATGCAGGCTTAGGCTACAGGACCAGGCTAAGTGGCTACATGACTCCGGACCACCCTAGGAAACAAGTGTCTTTTCTCCAGACCTAGTCCCCAGCGATCTGAACCTCTTTCAGCAATAAAAGTAGGTCCCAAACTAAGTCTTGCATAAGCAACTGGACTCGACGAATAGAGTTTAGGAGGTCGGTCTTTAAGCCAGAATGAGGTCTGGGACCCCAAGTGTACTAGGGCACTTGTTACTGAGTGGTGAAGTATGTAGGCTTAGGGTACAGGACCAGGCTAAGTGGTTGCAAGACTTCTAAACCACCCAGGAAACATGTACCTTTTCTCCTAGTCGGCTTTCTGCGATCTGAAACTCTTTCTGCAGTAAAGGGGCACGAAAATAAGCTATAAGTCAACTAACTCAATTTAGATCTCATCATAGCAACAAGATTAGGGAACCGCATGGGGTTGGAAGAAATAATGCTTGTGTGTTAAAACAGGAAAGAAAAATTATCGCAAAGAATGAACTAGGGGTAAATCTTTCATTTATAACTTGGTACACATGAGCTGTGAGAGGTACACCAGGGATTAGGTTTATGAGGCCGAACCCCACTGTACTGGACAACACATAGGTGCTACCTAAATATAAAGGAAGAAACTCATTTCCCGTCCTGCCCTTGGGGGGGTAAAACTTATGGAGATCCTCCATGTTCCATGGATCTTCGCTCGTTGACGAGATCCACATCTTCATGTTGCAGTTGTTCCTGCATGGATTCATCAAAAGACTCGACCCGTGGTGAGCCCATGAGGATTTCCGGGTGAAGACAGGCTCTAGGCCCGTAGGCCAGGAAGAACGGGGTCTCCCTAGGATATCCACCCCCATAAAATTAACGACCAAAAGGGTCCAATCATTTGTAGAGCTTGATCAGGTGTGTGTTTTCTTTGCATGGAACCGGCATGCATTGCAAGACTTTACTAGCTCAGTTGCATCTAGGAGGGTAGTTAGCCAGTAGAAACCATGCTGGAAGGCCTTACCGACCAACGTGTGTGATGAAGAATGACTTCCACTAGCCTCCATGGATCTCCACGAGTAACTCGTGGCTCTCTTCCTAGGTAATGCACATCATGAGAATGTCATTGGCGTCACGGCGATAGAGATCTCCCTCCACCACTGTGTAGTGTTTAGTCAAACGCACTATGCACTCAGCGAATACATGGTCTTCAGAAAAGGATGTTGTCCTTCAGGTAGTCCCGGATCTCCGAGATCCATGCATTGGGTCCACCCTGAGCAACTGGATGGTCACACTAAGAGGTCTGAGGACCCTCAGTAGCGCACACAATCCTTTGTGGGCTCCATGGATGGAATGTCGCTGGGACCGCTAGCTTTGAGGTGCCAGTCTAACCCTCTTCACCCAGTTCAGTAGGCTGGGTGGAAGAACTCAGTAGTCGTCTTTCGAAGATGCCCTAGGACACGAGTGCCCAAGTTGATGTCCTCATGGAGAGTCCATCTATTGTTGAGTTGTTAGCACGAGTAACATGCTGCAGTTCCAAGGCGAAAACAAAAGTGAGAAGTTGCTCAGTAAAAGATCGGGCGAAAACAGAGGTATTGCCAAACACAAACTGAGAAGCTTCTTGGTTATCTAAACCATTGCTAAGCAAAAGATCTTGCGAGATTTAGAGTGGCTCAGGCCGCTAGAGCATAATACCTTACGTCCACTGCGAGTTGTATTGCTTGAGTGTGATTGAAGATCCAGTCTCCCTTTGTAGTGCATGTGCTTTCCCTTTTAGTCCAAGGGCGGCACATACAAGGGTGTTGAGCAGCCTCGACAGATGGGCCCCAACAAACTAGTCTTAAATATATACGAACAGAGTAGTAGGTGCAACAAAGGACAGTGATCTTCTCCATGGACGTTGTGCAGATAATTAGACTAGGCGTGTCTTGCACCCCAATTATCGGCTTGTGCCTACAACAGAGTGTACCTGGTATGCTGACATATGTAGGGGTCGGGCACACTAACATGTGCGAGAGTTAATGTGATGGGAGTGTGCATGCTACCTAAGCCAATGACTGCCCATGATGGTGTCATCCTCATGCATGTCGCTAAGAGACAACCGCCTGCCATGGTTTCAGGTGACGCACTATGCAAGCCCTATGAGTGGTACTGTCATGAAACTTCCCTCATTGGTAATACGCGGAGCGGTCATTCATGGTTGTGTGGCTTGACAAAAGCCTGCCCATGCCTTGTGCATAGCAAGGCACGACTCACCCGCTCGCATTGAATGCAGACGACGAGCTTGCTTCCAGTTGAAGGCTTGTGCCATGCCTGTCCGAGCGGCACTGGACCCTTGTCCGAGCAAAAAGTGGGGACCAAGGGCGCATGCTAGCCTAAAGACTTGGGTCTCACCTGCTAGAGATTCGGATGCCAGACAGGGAGGTCTAGGACCCACCCATAGGGGTTTGGATGGCAAACGTGGAGGTCCAAGATCCGACCATGGAGGTCCAGACTCATGACGGTAGTCCCTGAGCACTTTTACCCCTAGGACACGTGGCGACACCAGACCTGCCCCCGAGCAGGGAGCGGGTCCCGTGGCCAATGTTCCAGTCAGATGGGTCCAGACCCATGGGCTCGGCTGCTCAGTTCTTTAGTACGTGGTTATAGGTAACCACACGGGTATCTGTGACACAGTAGGAGAGTGTACCCTAGTTTTGGGGTACCGACATCTACCATTATCATCATCTCCATCATGACCTCTACTAGGGTCAGTTGTGCTCTCGTCACTCCTGACCTCTTCATCATCTTCTTCCTCTTCAATTTCATCGTCGAATTTGACCCCCCTTTTCCTTTCCTTTCAGAAAGACCAAGTCTTGTCTTTGAAAGTCGCCTAGAGGGGGTGGATAGGCAGAAACTGAAATTTACAACTTTAGACACACTATAAGTCGGGGTTAGCGTTAGAACAAATGTCAAGTCTGGGAGAGAGGGGAAAAACAAATCAACCAAGAAATAAAGCGGATAGTCATGGTGAATTGTTTTACCGAGGTTCGGTTCTAAAGAACCTAGTCCCCGTTGAGGTGGTCACAAAGACTGGGTCTCTTTCAACCCTTTCCCTCTCTCAAACGATCACTTAGACCAAGTGAGGCTTCTTCCTTAATCTCACGGGTCACTTAGACCCCGCAAGGATCACCACACAATTGGTGTCTCTTGCCTCGCCTACAAAGCACTTGAGAGTAATAAGTGAGAAAGAAAAGAAAGCCGAGCCAAGCAAACAAGAGCAACAAAGAAACACAAATGATCCTTTCACAAGTTATAATGCGCTAGAGTTGAATTGAGAACTTTGAGTGGATCGATCACTTGAATTGTGTCTTTGGAGTGGAGTCTATTGCTCTTGTATTGAATGCAATGTGTTGAATGCTTGGATGGTTGAAGTGGAGGTGGTTGAGGGGTATTTATAACCCTCAACCCCAAACAACCGTTGGGAATGGGCTGCTGTCGATGGGCGCACCGGACAGTTCGGTGCGCCACCGGACACTGTCTGGTGCGCCAGCCACGTCACCCAACCGTTAGGGTTCGGGAGCAGACGACGGTTGGAGGCTTTGTCTTCTAGTGGCACCGGACAGTTCGGTGCTGCACCGGACAGGTACTGTTCACTGTCCAGTGCGCCTCTGACGACTGCTCTACTCTACCGCGCACTGTTTGCGCACTGTAGCTCTGTTTCTTCAGCTTTTGCAGTCGACCGTTGCGCGAAGGAGTTGTTGCTTCGCTGGTGCACCGGACAGTTCGGTGGCACACCGGACAGTCCGGTGAATTATAGCGAGCGGCGCTGGAGAAACCCGAAGGTGAAGAGTTCGGAATTGTACGGTCCTGGTGCACCGGACACTGTCCGGTGTGCCAGACCAGGGCACCCTTTGGTTTCTTTGCTCCTTTGCTTTGAACCCTAACTTTGATCTTTTATTGGTTTGTGTTGAACCTTTATGCACCTGTGGAATATATAATCTAGAGCAAACTAGTTAGTCCAATTATTTGTGTTGGGCATTCAACCACCAAAATTATTTATAGGAAAAGGTTAAACTCTATTTCCCTTTCAATCTCCCCCTTTTTGGTGATTGATGCCAACACTAACCAAAGCAAAAATAAAAGTGCAGAATTGAACTAGTTTGCATAAGGTAAGTGCATAGGTTACTTGGAATTAAACCAATTTATAATTTCACTTGATATGCATGGTTTGCTTTCTTTCTTTTAACATTTTGGACCACGTTTGCACCACTTGTTTCGTTTTTGCAAATTCTTTTCGAAAGTCTTTTTCAAATTCTTTTGCAAATAGTCAAAGATATATGAATAAGATTGCGAGAAGCATTTTCAAGATTTGAAATTTTCTCCCCCTGTTTCAAATGCTTTTCCTTTGACTTAACAAAACTCCCCCTGAATGAAATTCTCCTCTTAGCTTTCAAGAGGGTTTTAATAGATATCAATTGGAAATATATTTAGATGCTAGTTTTGAAAATATACCAATTGAAAATCAACACACCAATTTGAAATATATCAATTAAAATTTTTGAAAGGTGGTGCGGTGGTGGTGTGGTCCTTTTACTTTGGGCTAATACTCTCTCCCCCTTTGGCATTAATCGCCAAAAATAGAGCAGCCATTTTAAACTTTCTCCTCATTGGTACAAGTAAATAAGAGTGAAGGATTATACCAATTTGGAGTGCGGAGTAACGATGAAGAATAAAATATACCGGTAGAGTGGAGTGGAAGCCTTGTCTTCGTCGAGTACTCCATTTCCCTTTCAATCTACGACTCATCATAGAAATACACTTGAAAACACATTAGTCGTAGACATAAAAGAGATATGATCAAAGGTGTATAAATGAGCTATATGTGCAATGTTTCAATCAAAATTCCGAGAATCAAGAATGTTTAGCTCATTCCTAAGTTTGGTAAATGTTTTCTCATCTAATGGTTTGGTAAAGATATCGGCTAATTGTTCTTTGGTGCTAACACAAGCAATCTCGATATCTCCCCTTTGTTGGTGATCCCTCAAAAAGTGATACCGAATGTCTAAGTGCTTAGTGCGGCTGTGTTCAACAGGATTATCTGCCATGCGGATTGCACTCTCATTATCACATAGGAGAGGGACTTTGCTCAATTTGTAGCCATAGTCCCGGAGGGTTTGCCTCATCCAAAGTAATTGTGCACAGCAATGGCCTGCGGCAATATACTCGGCTTCGGCGGTAGATAGAGCTACTGAGTTTTGTTTCTTTGAAGCCCAAGACACCAGGGATCTCCCCAGAAACTGACAAGTCCCTGATGTGCTCTTCCTATCAATTTTACACCCTGCCCAATCGGCATCTGAATAACCTATTAAATCAAAAGTGGATCCCTTGGGGTACCAAAGACCAAACTTAGGAGTGTAAACTAGATATCTCATGATTCTTTTCACTACCCTAAGGTGAACTTCCTTAGGATCGACTTGGAACCTTGCACACATGCATACGGAAAGCATAATATCTGGTCGAGATGCACATAAATAGAGTAGAGATCCTATCATCGATCGGTATACCTTTTGATCTACGGACTTACCTCCCGTGTCGAGATCGAGATGCCCATTTGTTCCCATGGGTGTCTTGATGGGTTTGGCATCCTTCATTCCAAACTTGGTAAGTATGTCTTGAGTGTACTTGGTTTGGCTGTTGAAGGTGCCTTCTTGGAGTTGCTTGACTTGAAATCCTAGAAAATACTTCAACTCCCCCATCATTGACATCTCGAATTTTTGTATCATGATCCTACTAAATTCTTCACAAGTAGATTTGTTAGTAGACCCAAATATGATATCATCAACATAAATTTGGCATACAAACAAATCTTTCGCAATAGTTTTAGTAAAGAGTGTAGTATTGGCTTTACCGACTTTGAAGCCATTAGTGATAAGGAAATCTCTTAGGCATTCATACATGCTCTTGGGGCTTGCTTGAGCCCATAAAGCGCCTTTGAGAGTTTATACACATGGTTAGGGTACTCACTATCTTCAAAGCCAGGAGGTTGCTCAACATAGACCTCTTCCTTGATTAGTCCATTGAGGAAGGCATTTTTCACGTCCATTTGATAAAGCTTAAAGCCATGGTAAGTAGCATAGGCAAGTAATATACAAATTGACTCAAGCCTAGCTACGGGTGCATAAGTTTCACCAAAATCCAAACCTTCGACTTGTGAATATCCTTTGGCCACAAGTCGGGCTTTGTTACTTGTCACCACACCATGCTCATCTTGCTTGTTGCGGAATACCCACTTGGTTCTACAAACATTTTAGTTAAGACGTGGAACTAAATGTCATACCTCATTCCTCGTGAAGTTGTTGAGTTCCTCTTGCATTGCCATCACCCAATCTGAATCTCTTAGTGCATCCTCTACCCTGTATGGCTCAATAGAGGAGACAAAAGGCTAATGTTCACAAAAATGAGCGACTCGAGATCGAGTGGTTACCCCCTTATGAATGTCACCAAGAATTGAGTTCACGGGGTGATCTCTTTGAATCGCTTGGTGGACTCTTGGTGTCACACCCAGTTTTAGAAGGCAAACCGAATGCAAACCATGTATGTGCCAGGATCAGCAATTCACGTACACAGCAGTTACATAACTGGACATCATCACACGATGCTCAAATAATAATATAAAAGGGGAAAAGTAGTCGATTACATCATATGTCTGAGACATCCACAGTCTTTACAATTATCAAAGTGCGGAAAAGAAACGTAGATATACGCGGCCTTCACAGGCAGCCGACTAGGGGTTGTCGTTAACCCACGCCTAGAACTCATCGTAATCTTGGAACTCCTGGTGGTCTCCTTCCATGGCTTCATCTTCTCTTGAGCAGTGGTTTCAACGTGGACAACCTGGGGAAGGGGGGGTTGGTGTGTAGAGCAAGGGTGAGTACACATCAACATACTCAGCAGGTGTCCTGTTTAGCTGTAGTGGACTAGCTTTTTATGGGGGGTAAGTCAAGTAGTTGCTTTTAGTTGGTCAGATTATTATTACTAGTAGAGAAAGCCAAGTTTTAGAATTAACCCTTGTTATTAACCCAAACGTACCCTTTTCAAACGGAAAGAATACCATTTACCATTACCAGAGTCAATACCAAAACCATCAATCTCATTGCCACCTGTAATCCGAACATCCCTGATCAAGTATCACTAATCACTGGAGCTCCCTTGGCCGCTCATAACCGTGAGCATGGCTGATATATCAGTTTTCATACACTCTACAGAGGTTGCTCACTTTACCCACAAGATGTGATTCCCTTTCTGCCCGGAGATCATGACTCCCCATTGATCACTACCAAGGTGACCCAGCAGGGTATCACTACGTAGCCTTTACAAAGATTCCCCGGGGCTGTAGCCGCCCGTTAGGTTTCCTAAGTGTACCGCACTCCTCCCCAAGGGACAAATCAACCTTGGCAGAGCAAGCCGCATACACCGAGCCCCATTAACGGCACGACGGCGAAGCGAACTACATCCCAGTTCCTCTAATTATTCAGCTAAGGGCGTCCCACTCTACCCTCATGGTTGCACTGTTTTCCCAGGCGGCATCCAACGAACAGGTCCTTACGGAGGGGCACTCGAGAAATCGCTCGAGCCCCCTTAAATGCCACAAGTATATAATCATAAATAAGAGGGAAAACAGCGTACCATAGATAAATCTCATCATGTTCATTGATTAATGTTAAGCACTAGCAATAAGCTAAGCAATAATAATCCGACCCAAATAGGTAAACAAGGATATGGATAACAAAAGCTAGTCAATCCTTAGGTATAACTGTGTAAATGCGGGAAGTGAATTATAGAATGTATAGGACAAAGATGGGTCAAGGGACACTTGCCTCCACCAACCAGTTGTTGCTTAGGGGCTTCTCCTGTGAGTTCCTCGGGCTCTTCAACCAGATCGTGCTCAATACGAGTTCAAACATGCATTCCACACATTTAATACAAAAGAACAGTACACCATACAACAGAATGCAATAAATAAACAGACGTTCCATGCAGGGCTCACAATTACGGCTAAGCGAGAAAGAGAAAAAGACGGCCGAGTCTACAGTCGAGAAGCGATCACGTTACATAATTATAAATTAAATCCCTCGTTTAACAGAAGGACATTAATTTGGACACTGCGTTAAGCATAAGGTAAGGTGATGTTCCCCATTTAATCATTATAAATAGACAAAGATGAATGAAAGGGATTGGTCGTACGGTGAGACGTACGATACATCATTTAAATTGAGATAAGAAATAAATGACTCGCTGCACGACAGATCGTGCAACGTGATTCTTGTATTAATTAAAGGCAAACGTTAAGCGTTGCGCGACGAAACGCACGATGGCTTACGTCAACAGAACTACATTTAAAAACGAATCGTCGCGCGACGAAGCGCGCGACGCAACACATCGACTAAACAACAATTAAAATGGATTAAAATGAGGGTTAAACGAAGCGCGACTACGGTCGCACGCACGAGGGCAGGCTGCGCGTGCCGAGGGCACGCGAACCGTGCAGGCGCGCGGGGTGCGAGGCCGGGGCACGGGCTCGGGCAGGGGCGTGCGAGGGCGTAGCCGAGGGCACGGCCGAGGGCACGGCGCGGGGACCGGGGCGCGACCACCGGCGCGCGGGGCCGAGGCGCGAGGCGCGCGGCGCGGCCGCCAGCGCGCGGCTAGGGCGCAGGGTGTAACACCTCAGGTGTTACTTAGGGTTTTCACTTAAGACTACACAAGCCAAGCCCATCACCACATGTGGTTGAAATAGAACAAAGCACCTCAAACTTGGAACTCAAGGTCCTAAGCATGTGCAACCCATCTTAGATACCATACCCTAACTTATCTTGCACACATAATGGGGAGTTTTGCCCAAACCCTAATTCAAACCCCTTTGGACAAGAGAAGCACTATAAGTAAGTGTGACCAAAAGGTTATGAAAACCCCATGATCTTGACTTGGGCCATTTATAAAAGTTGTAGTACCCTTAATACCCTACAATTAATAGTAAGAAAGTGACCCCAAAAAGAATTCAGAAAAGCCCCAAAAGGTTCACCAAAGGGTTAAGCACAAAAGAAAAATCAGGATTTTTCTAAGTCCAAAACCAACCCTTGGCCAAAGATCACACATGTTCACCCTCATTCAAACTTCAAAACAATTCGACCCAATTTACAAAGTGGCGCCAAATTACCTCTAAAATGCCCTGGAGAAAGTTGACCCCTACCCTAAGTCGTTTGACACGACTTGGCATAGCTTTTGTCCCGGTTTGGACAGCTATGACATAGGCAACTTCTCACCCCTCTATCTCCCTACCCCGACTGTATCTTGGCTTGGAACTCACATAAAAAAGGTAGGATATGGAGCAGGAAAGAGACCGTACACGGTGGTTTTGCCAAGATATGCATGCTAAGGTGCTCAAATCCGCCGTTGAACCATGGCAGAAGCAAGCTCCCACGTGTTCGACGCGGGCTGGCACTCGGGGGCGCGCTCAGAGCACGCCCGTGCGCGAACCCCCGCGCGCCCGCGGCCGCCCGTGACCACGCCCGCACCACGGCTATAAAGCCCGTCCCAGAGCCCGGCTGTCTTCCCCGTTGCCTCCTCAATACCACGCCTAACTCCCCCGAGCTCGCCCATAGCTCCAGCGACCTCCCCGCGACCCGCCAGAGCCGCCCGAGGGCAACCACCGTGGCCAACCCTTTTCCCGCCCTCCTCCGCTCGATCCAAGCCCTCGGATAGCTACCCTGGGAGGCCGTGAAGCTTGCACGAGCTTGAACCGAGGACCCGCACCATCGGAATAGCGCAATCGTGCTCGCCGGAGTTCGGAACCCCGCCGGAGCACGTGGACCGGGTAAGCCTCTGCACCATTTCCAAATTCGTTGCGTGCATGGCCTCCACATCACCCCGTGGAGCTCCTCGTGCACTTTAATTGAACTATACCGTCGTGGTTTGGCCGGAACAGGAGCCGCTGACGACCCCCACCGCCTGTGCTCGTGGCCAGGGTAGCTCCGACCACCTCCGACGCCGACCCGCACACCGACGTGACCGTCGTGACCTCCCCGACGTCACTGACCACCCCGCCGGAGCTCTACTGCCGTCGGTAAGCCTCGCCGCCGTAATCTATGACGCGGGTACTGTTTAAGCCAGCCAAGGAGCGCGGGTCTAGGGGGTTTTGTGCAATGTCAGTGACCCATGCCAATAGTAGACCGAGGACTGTTTTGTGAGAGAAGAGGGAGAGAAAACCCAGGGGCCTCAAAGCAAACCTGTATTCTTTTCCATTTTTGAATTTATTTTTCTTTTAAATATGGCAGAGAACTTAATAAATGCATAACTTGAAGAATAATCATCCAAAAATTGTCAAACCAATTTTGCTACACTTTGGGAAATATGAACTATCAGATAAAAATAGTAAAACCCATAGTTTTTGTATTCTTTTCTAGAGTTTTGAATTAAATAAGAAAACTGCTAAAAACTTAATATTAGAAGGAAAAATAGAAATATTGTTAGACCAGGGTTAAGAAAAATAGTGGAGACACTATCTTAGTAGTAACACTGTTTAAAATTAGTAAACACTCCAGCGTACAAGGTTAAGGAGGGTTTGTTTACTAAAGCTTGTTTATGCTCAAACTTAGGAAAATTAAGAAAAGGGATTAAAAATAGAAACCAGAGGGCAACCATATTTTTCCTAGCATGCCTAAGTCATGTAGTTCACAAGAAAAATCTATTAACCCATAGTCTAGTGGAAAGAAATTACACTTTTAATTATTCATGAAAAATAGAGAAAACTTTAAAAAGTCCTAAGAAAATAATCCTAAGGTGAAAACACCCCAAACCTTGGGATAATTAATGTTTTGTTATTAAGAACATAGGAAAAATATGAAATCTACTGTTTGACATTTTTCAAATAACAAGGTAGTAGAAAGTGCCTTTTTGACATTAAACTTTAGAAAATCACAACTACATAACCACCAATTAACTTTCTGTGATTTTTGGCACAGAAGCATGTTATTACTGTTAGATACCAACAAAAATAACCCTTAGGACAGAACCCACCCCTAGTTAAGAGTTGTAGTGCAAAGTGACCCCTTTGCCCAACTTTTGTTATTTTTGTCCAAGGCATACTCTTTTTATTCTGGATCTCAAATTCATAGAACAGACTATAGTGACCAAGGGTAACCCACTGTAATTTTTACAAGATTTTTGAAAATTTTGAAATCACTGTTGTAGTTCAAACCCACACTAGAATTCATAAATAGAAAATAAAGAAGGGGAAAATGAATGATGGAAATTAGTGTCACCCTAAAACCCTTTGTAAATTGTCCACTGAATTATATAAGGGAAATACAAATCCACTATGCTTATCCTTAACAAAACCTAAACCTAGAGTGATAAGCATAAACCACTAAAAGCCACGTATGACCAAGAAACCCTAAGTTACTAACTAACTTAGTTTTTCTTCCTTTAGCATAATGTTGTTAAATCATGCATAACCATGACATACATATTCATTACATTCGATAGACTGCAACCTCGCTGACGGAGAGTACGTCCTCATGCCAGAGCAAGGAGCTGCTCAGGAGGTAGCCCCGGATCCAGCACTAGAGCCTGCACTAGAGGATCTGCCTGCCACTGCTTTGGAAGGCAAGCCCCGATTTTATGCATAACCTGTTATTTATGCTATTTTACTACACTTAATGGTTGTAGGATTGAATGTGCACTTAAGTGTAGGAGTTGTTTGAAACCCTAGTTGCATGATCTCAGGAATCCTATTGAGATGAATACTAGTATGCTAGGCCGAGTAGCTGCGTTATTAATTAGGATCTCGGTAGAAGTCGAGTGATTTTTCTAGCACTCGCGCGAGGTCAGGAATTGGTTGTACCCACTTTCATATCATAATAATGCTGGTCTGTGGACAACAATCCATGGGGATTGGTTGTCTACGAGATGGGAAATTGGAATAAGGATTAACGTACAGATACCTATGTCAAGCGTTTGAACGTACTAAGCACATACCGAGAAATATGGTAAATCGGTAAGCCTAGTACCTGATTGAACCTGGCAGTGGACTTTACCTCTCACGCGACCTGAGACGTGGTCTCCCATTCCGGTTCTGGTGGGTACAAGTGCGGTCACTGCACGACGGCAGTCGGGGTCAGTGAGGCATTGTACGCCAAGGCGGTGAGCCCTGATCTGCTGACGGGGAATCGATGGGGACGGTTGATGTGTGTGGGGACGGAGTGCCCCTACATGTCGTGTGTTTAGGTTTACCTTGCAAGGATAAAAACTCGATTCGAATCGTCTGCTTCTCGCAGCTAATGAGACTGCTTGATCCATTGTACTGCATTGAGTAACAAGTGGAAATGTGATGAGTTGATACAATACTCAGCCTTGCTTGTGGCATAATTTTTACAGGTTCTCTGAAGGACATGGTTGCTGGAGTGACTTGGCCGTCCATCTTGCCACCGGGTTAGACAGTCGAGTGGGATCCTGCCTCGGCTGAGGAGGAGCATGAGGAGTGATGGGACATGCTTCCCCATCTCTCTGTTTAATTATCGTTAGTTTTATTTCGCTGCACTTCGAACAATGATGACTACTTTTGCTAAAAACTCCGATGATGATGTAATAAATTTAATACTCCTTAATGTATGGTTTTATGCTTTATTGTATTTGCTCTATGACTCACTATCGAGTGAGATTGTGGTACTTGATCCTGTCAGTGGCCTCGTCGGACTAGATCTGAGGGATTGACGGGTTATTCCCATTTAAGTGTGGTCTAGCCTCTAAGGCGGGACTTAGGCACTTAAGTTGGAATAATTCGAACAGTTCCGCCACAACCGGTATCGGAGCTTGTACCACCACAGAGAAATCAATAAACTATAAATACCATCCTTTTCCAAGTAAAACTTGATAGAAACAAATGTTGGATAGATCGTAGGACGATCAGGATAGACCTAGGACGTGAGGCCTTAGGATGATAGAGGGGTAGTTAGGTGGCTAAGTGATTAAGCCCTATAGGCTTCTATAAGGGATGTGAGTTCCTCCCTATTCCCTCTACGTTGATGTGAGGTCGTTCAGGATGAGCATACATGCATCATTAATTAAACTAATGGATAATTGGGTAAGAACTTTAATACAAAACGATGACCAACTAAGTACCCCAGTACCATTGTTGTAGTTAGAGAGAGGCTGAGTTGTGTTTCCTTTTCTTTTTATAATTCTTTTTCTTTTACTTACGTTTAACCGTACACAGATGACTTCTCACAGATCCTCGGACGAAGGGAATGCACTGACCCACACTGACGGGCTTGCACGGGAGGGTTTTCCCCGTATTTTGTGGGAGGTACTTTAGGGGGCCGGTTACATGACGCCTCCTCAGTACGCGGTGCAGCAGTTCGAGAAGCACCGAGTGCCGCGCTGTAGGGTGAGGATGACCCTGGAGCCTCATCCCCTACAGCCAGGCTGGCGTTCGCTAGACTCTGAGTCCTTTGGATACCGGGCTGAGGATACGATCGAGGCGATTGCCCTTCACGGACTGACCACTTTCTGCGGATTCCACCCCTTGGAGCTATCCACTGACCCCATTGGCTTGTTCCCCGCTGAGAAGGAGGATGACCCAATGTGGAAGGACCGAGTGGAGCATGCCAAGGACATCTGGGCTATCTACCCAGGTCAGACTGCTCACTTGACAGTGCGGTGCATGAATGCCCTGTACCGTCTGCAAGTGATGCGTGGTGAGGCAATGTCCCATCTGATGGCATTGTTGGAGGCAACTAAGATCACCCTGGATATTAGAGAGGAGCTTGTGGTTGACTTGTCCACAGAGATGGTGGAAAAGGACTTATAGGTGGAACAACTGTCAAATGAGATCCAAGAGCTTGAGGAATTAGTAGGGACCAGGGAGAACACCATCGAGGTTCTCGAGGATCAGCTTATCAACACTCAGCAGCAGCTTGCGGAGGCTAACGAGCACCTGGATATGCATCACCAGGAGATCCAGGACATGGAGGCCAACGAGGATGTCGACATTGAGGGAGGAGAGGAGCCTGCCTCCAGCTTGGACACTGCTGGCTCAGGGAGACCACCTTCCCCCGAGTCGAGTGTTGCCTCGTTCGCTCACTAGGTCTCAGGGATAGAGCTAGAAGTCGGTGATGGTAGGACTCCTCGAAGCTAGCTTAGCTTTTGCACCCTTGGGGTACTAGGCTAGATAGAGTTGAGTCTTTTGGGCTATTGATGTAATCATGATAAACTCTTTTGGAAGCATGGTTGATGAATGATGTTAGTCTTAATTTAAGAAGAAAAGTTTATGCCTTGTGAAATCTTTTATGATTATGCAAGAATCTATCAATTTCGCCTTTTGACTCTTTCATCGCGATTGAACCTTGAACCTCAAAGATGTGTTATTGAAAATATATGTGATTTTTCAGATGGCCAGGAGAGCGCGTCGTGGTCAAAATGAGCGCGTTCCTCCACCGCCGCCACCGCCTCCTACTCTGCAGGAGCTAATGACTCAGCAGAATGAGATCTTGAGGCAGCTAGCTCAGCGTCAGCCGCCACCCCAGCACTATGGTGGTGGTGATCATCAGCGTCACTCCGCAGCAGCCACCTACCAGGAGTTCCTCAGTACCCAACCACCATTGTTCACCAGGGCAGAGGACCCACTTGATGCGGATGTATGGTTGAGAGTAGTGGATTCCAAATTCCCGCTACTCCATTGAGTTTGCTCAGAGGTCACTAAGGTCAGGTTCGCCACCCAGCAGCTTCGCGTACCCGCAAGGACTTGGTGGGACCATTTTCTTGCTATGCAGCCAGATGACCGAGAGGTGGAATGGAGAGAGTTCAAGGTAGCTTTCAGGGGGCACCATATACCAGCAGGTATTATGGACCGAAAGCTCAACGAGTTTCTGGCACTCACTCAAGGGAACCGGACAATGCTACAGTATGCTCAGGCCTTTAATGACCTGTGCCAGTATGCTGGGTATCATGCATACACGGACAAGAAGAAGAGGGACAGGTTCAGAAGGGGGCTCAGCACTAAGCTCCGTGACCGCCTCAACACAGTCAGGGCCAATAGTTATAATGAGTTGGTCAACATGGCCATTTCTCAGGAGGACTGTATCACAGCTCGTCAGGCAGAGAAGAAGAGGAAGACCCCTGTGGCAGGACCTTCAGCTCAGCCACAACGTTTCAGGATTGTGTCTGACACTCAGAACAGGGGACCGCAGCAGCAGCAAGGACGTTGGGTGATCCGACCACAGCAGCAGCAGCAGGCACCCAACTGCACCTAGTTTCCAGCTCAGAGGAACAATCAACAGCAGCAGCAATATCGCCAGGCAAATGACAACAGGTGTTTCACATGTGGCAACACCGGACATTATGCCAAGAATTGCCCAGAAACCAGCAGAGGCAGGAGCAGAATGTTAATCAGAATCAAGGCAAAAGACAGAAGGTGCAAGTGAGGCAGGGCAGGCTGAACTTCACCACCATGGCTGATATTCCAGAGGGAGCACCCGTCATGACTGGTATCTTTACAGTTTTGAATTATCCTGCTATTATTCTTTTTGATTCTGGTGCATCACATAGTTTTATCAGTGCCAAATTTAGTGCCAAGTGTCAATTGCCTTTTCACCACACCAATGGGGGTATTACAATTTCGATACCAGGAGGCAGGGTTGCCACCTATCAAGTCAACAGACATGTGCCCATAAGGTTTGGTAGTCTAATAATTAAAACCACCCTCCTCATATTGGGTTTGGATAGCGTGGATATCATATTGGGAACTGACTGGTTAACAAGGCATCAGGCAGTTATTGATATTGCAGCTAGGGCCATTGAGGTGCACTCACCGACTTGTGGTGAAACCACACTATATTTGCCCGACCAAGGTTGTACCCGTTCTTGTGCCTTCGTTATGATAGAATCCCCAGTGGAAAAGATCCCAGTGGTCTGTGACTACCTAGATGTTTTTCCGGATGAATTACCAGGAATGCCACCTGATAGAGACATTGAGTTCGCCATTGAATTGCAACCCGGGACTGCTCCTATCTCCAAGAGACCATATAGGATGCCTCCTGCGGAATTGGCAGAACTGAAAAAGCAACTGCAGGAGTTGTTGGACAAGGGGTTCATTCGCCCAAGTACTTCACCTTGGGGATGCCCAGCCTTGTTCGTAAAGAAGAAGGATGAGAGTTTGAGAATGTGTGTTGATTACCGCCCTCTCAATGCGGTGACTATCAAGAACAAATACCCACTGCCCCGCATTGATGTTTTGTTTGATCAGTTGGTGGGAGCCAAAGTGTTCTCCAAGATAGATCTTCACTCGGGTTACCATCAGATCAAGATCCGTGCCAGTGATATTCCCAAGACGGCCTTCTCTACCAGATATGGGCTCTATGAATTTTTGGTGATGTCTTTTGGGCTGAACAATGCCCCGGCTTATTTCATGTACCTTATGAACTCAGTATTCATGCCAGAGTTGGACAAGTTCGTGGTCGTTTTCATTGATGATATTCTGGTCTATTCCAAGAATGAAGACGAACATACTGAGCATCTGCACATCGTGCTTCAGCGACTGCGCGATCATCGTCTTTATGCTAAGTTGTCTAAATGTGAATTCTGGTTGAGGGAAATTAAATTCTTGGGTCACACAATTTCTCAGGATGGGATATCAGTTGATCCTGAGAAGGTACAAGAGGTAATGGATTGGAAACCCCCGACTACAGTGAGGCAGATTCGGAGTTTCCTGGGTTTGGCAGGGTATTATCGACGATTCATTCCGGATTTCTCTAGAATTGCCAAGCCAATGACTGAACTATTGAAGAAGGGAGTCAAGTATAATTGGAGCCAGAAGTGTGAAGATGCCTTTCATACACTGAGGCAGCATTTGACAACAGCCCCAGTGCTAGCTCAACCTGATAACACCAAGCCCTTTGAAGTTTTTTGCGATGCTTCCGGTACTGTATTGGGATGCGTCTTAATGCAAGATAATAGAGTAATTGCTTATGCCTCCCGAGCACTCAGACCCCATGAGCGGAACTACCCTACACATGATCTGGAGTTAGCAGTCGTGGTTCATGCTCTCAAGATATGGAGACATTACTTGATGGGAGCTCACTGTAACATTTACACTGATCATAAGAGTCTCAAATACATTTTCACTCAGGAAGATCTTAACATGAGGCAGAGGAGATGGTTAGAGCTAATCAAGGACTATGATTTGGAGGTGCATTACCACCCTGGTAAAGCCAATGTTGTGGCAGATGCCTTGAGCAGAAAGGCCCAGTGCAATTGTATGAGCATGGATGCAAGAGTTACCACCCTGTGTGATGAGTTGTGCAAGCTGAACCTGGAAGTTGTTTCTTCAGGTGCCTTAAGTTACATCTTGGTGGAGCCCACCTTACAAGAGCAAATAGTCCGGGCACAGATTGAAGACAAGGGTGTTCAGGTTATCAAGGAAATGATCAAGCAGAAAGCAGAAAAATACAAATGCTTCCGTCAGGACAGCAAAGGAATTCTATGGTTTGGAGATCGATTGGTTGTTCCCAAGGACCCTGAGCTCAGAAAGAAGATATTGGATGAAGCTCACCTTTCAAAATTCTCCATGCACCCCGGCAGTAACAAGATGTATCATGATCTCAGATCCTTATACTAGTGGACCAGAATGAAGAGGGAAATTGCCAAGTACATATCCGAGTGCGATACCTGCCAGAGAATCAAAGCCAGTCATTTGAAGGCAGCAGGCCCTTTGCAACCCCTTCCCATACCATCTTGGAAATGGGAGGACATCTGCATGGATTTTATCGTGGGATTGCCCAATACCTCCCGGCACCATGATTCCATTTGGGTTATTGTGGATAGATTGACCAAGACCGCTCATTTCTTACCAGTGCATACCACCCACAAGACAGAGAAATATGCAGAAATCTATGTTGATCAAATAGTGCGTTTGCATGGTATTCCAAAGACCATTGTATCTGACAGAGGAGCACTGTTTGTGGCACGCTTTTGGGAGCAGCTACAAGAATCACTTGGGACCCATGTAATACGAAGCTCAGCATACCATCCTCAAACAGATGGCCAGACAGAAAGGGTAAATCAGATTTTGGAAGACATGTTGAGGGCATGTGTGTTACACTATGGAAAGGATTGGGACAAGTGTCTTTCTTTAGCATAATTCTCCTATAATAACAGTTACCAGTCCAGTTTGAAGATGGCACCTTTTGAAGCCTTGTATGGGAGAAGGTGTAGGACCCCGCTAAATTGGTCTCAAGCAGGAGAGAGGGAAATGTTTGGGCCAGATTTGGTGCTTAAAGAAGAGGAAAAGGTCAGGGTCATTAAGGAGAACTTAGAAGCTGCTCAGGCCAGGCAAAAGAGTTATCATGACAGGAGGAGGAAGCCTCTGTAGTTTAATGTGGGAAATCATGTTTACCTTAAGGTGTCACCCACCAAGGGTGTCTAGAGATTTGGGATCAAGGGCAAGTTAGCTCCTCGCTACATTGGACCCTGTTGGGGGCCTTCGGCTTCCGAAGGCCCTCAAAACATGATTTGACAATGTTTTCCAAGTGAAATATGTGGACAGGTATCTTCGGATTCGGATCATGAGCATACAGAGCATGGTCAGGACGAAGCCTGAGCGAGACGAAAGGTGATTATGACGAAGGACAAGGTAATCATGAAGCTGTGCGCAGGAAAGCTTCGGCATGACAGCAGAAAAGGGGAACCGACTTAAAGATGAAAAGGCAAATTAGACCTCGAAGAATTACTATAGAGTTATTAGCAAATGTAAAGGGCATGAATGTAATTTTACATGGGTTGTGTCCCTTGCCTATAAATAGATGAACAGTACTCCCGTACTGTTCACGTTGACTTGGCATTCGCTTTTTGCATCACGATTGTACCCTTGCTTTCCTTCAAACCGAAGGTACATTTATAATTTGTTATTGTTGATATGGTAATACAAATAAAAATAAGTTGATAATAATGTTTAAGTGTTTATGCTATTTTTCGTATCTTGCATATGAATTCTTCCTCATCATTTATTGTGCTTACGAACGTTTTTTCCTTCATGACCTTCGTCCGGAATTCATTATATCCGAAGGGTAATAATGTCTCGAAGGACGAAGGACTTTAACATTTAACACTTTTTATGTTGCCTTGTTCTTAACTCTTAGCATTTGAGAACAAGTCCCCAACATTGGCGCCCACCTCCGGTGAACTCACTTCCACTTTTTGAGTTTCGAACACCTTCGGCAAGCATAGACCTTCGTCATGCCGCCAAAGAAAGCTTCAGCAACAGGGACTGCCGCTTTGTAGCCGTTGGACCCCAACCAGGAGACTCTCTCTCTCTCTTCGGGAAGCCCGAAGCCAGAACAGGAAGGCCACCAGTCCAACGCCTCAGGAGGACGACTTGGATCAAGATCTCAGAAATATGGAGATGCTCCATCAGTAGGTGGAAAGGAAGAAGGAAAAGATGGCTAGGCTAGCTGACCTGCAAAGGCAGATAGACGAAGCCTCTGAAGAAGTTCGCCATCTTGCTCAAGACGAGCATAACCGAAGGCCTCAGCACAGAGAGCTTCATCAAGAGGGCTTTTTCAACGAGGATGACTGGTATGAGGATTTCCATCATGGAAATTTTGCTTTTGATGATGCTTCTCTCTGTCAGCAGAACTGCAGGCTACACCTTGGCCTCCGTCTTACAAGCCACCTCAACTCCCCATGTATGACGGACATTCAGATCCGAAGCAGTTTCTGATGAGCTACGAAGCAACAATATCTTCTTATGGCGGCAATACTGCAGTCATGGCAAAGTCTTTTGTCATGGCCGTCAAGAATGTTGCACAAACCTGGTACTCCTCCCTTCGGCCAGGAACAATCACATCGTGGCAGAAGCTGAAGGATATGCTGATCACCAGTTTCCAAGGGTTTCAAACGAAGCCGGTCACCGCTCAAGCCTTATTCCAGTGCACCCAAGATCACGAAGAATATCTTCAGGCGTATGTCCGAAGGTTCTTACGCCTGAGGGCACAAGCGCCAACAGTGCCCAATGAAATTGTCATTGAGGCCATGATTAAGGGGCTTCGGTCGGGACCTTCAGCCCAATACTTTGCCAGAAAACCCCCTCAGACTCTGGAGAAATTGCTTCAGAAGATGGATGAATACATCCGCGCTGACAATGATTTTCGACAGAGAAGGGAGGAAGCTTACAGGTTCTCCGAAATAGCCAGGGGCTTCGGAGGGAGAATTCATCCCAGACACGTCAGATCGATTCATTCCACTCAGAATGATGACAGGGGAAGCCAGCAGCAGAGGCCGCAATATTCCTCCCAGGCTTTGGGACAGCAGCAGAGCTATCCTCGGCCTCAAGCTCCAAGGGGCAGAGGTGCCAGGGGCTTCGGAGGAAGATTTGGGGATCAGCCCAGGAAAATTTATTGCTTATTCTATGGTGAGGACAAGGGTCACACTACCAGGATGTGCCATGTTACCATCCAGAAACAAAAGGAGATAGCACAAGCTACAGCCCAACAGAGCCAGCCGAAGCAAGACATGCATACTGCTTCGTACCATTCGCCTTACGTTCCAGAGTATGTAGGCAACCACCCTGCAGCTTTTGTTGCTTCGGCAAGCCAACCTCAGGCATCTTGGCAACAGCCTCCACCTCCACCGCCAATGCAACGAGGCCAGCAGCCAGAAGGGAGTAAGCATACCCATCTCCAACGAGATTTCAGAGAAGAGTCCGAAGCTCGCACAGTCAATAGTACTGTGCCAGAATTGAAGCATATTTACTAACAAATATCCTACCTTGGCAGCAGTTTTTGCATTCAGTATCATTTTCTTTTTAATAAGGAACAATTATTGAAAGCCTAAGTGCTTCTTGTCGTTTTCAATTTCTTGTAATAGCTTCATTTTCGTCACAATAAAAATATACCTTCTCCGCAGAATAGCGAAGTTGCCGAAGCATAAGAATTTATGGTTACAGGAAGAACCTTCGAAATAATAAAAAGTCGTTCTTAAGGGAGCGCAGCGTAAGTTTTCTGCTCAAAAGTCGTTCCGAAGGGAATGCAGAGCTTACAACGAAAAATAAACGCTGATTCCGCTGAAAGTAAAAAGCGAAGAAGCTCCTAAGGGAGGCTTACAGCGAAAAATAAACGCTGATTCCGCTGAAAGTAAAAGGCGAAGAAGCTCCTAAGGGAGGCTTACAGCGAAAAATAAACGCTGATTCCGCTGAAGTAAAAGGCGAAGAAGCTCCTAAGGGAGGCTTGCAGTGAAAAATAAACGTCGATTTTAGGCAAATATCACTTTGCATAACATCATATCATCACATCATTTGCATATCATAACATCATACATCATATTGCATCAATGACGCAAGAAGGGGGTTTCAATGTTGATATTCGGAAATTGTTTCGAAGAAACAGTGCCAAGGCACGAAAATAATTATTGAAGAAGCATGCCTTCGTCAAACTCTGAGATGAAAAGATCTATTGGTTACTGTTTTTTACGAAGATTGGATGTTTTTTATGAAAATACGGATATTATTTACGAAGCATTAAAAGAAGGGAAGGTGTTTTTTCGCCGAAGGCTCAAAAAACGGTATGTATGTAAAATTTCATGCATCGTAAAAAATTGAACCATAAATAGCTTATATATTACATTCAAAGTTACAAAATATTACACATGTTGTTCAACAAATATTACATTCCAAATGTTTTTACAATAACATCTAATCTTCCCTTAGAACTACTTCTGCAGCTTCGTTTAGTAGTTGATCAACAACTTTATCCATGATAGCTTCAGCCATTTTTCTAATTTCGTTGTCCCCCTTCACATAAGGGTCCGCCGATGGCTCGGCAGGCTCTGAGGGAGGAGAAAGTGCGGCTGTGTTACAAAGCGTAAACAAGTTCGAAATCAAAAAATTACAACAAAGAGCCAAAAACTACTAGTCAATACCTATTTGCCCTTTGAAACCCGCACTTTTCTCAGCGGCCTCTGCTACTTTTCTAGCGTCATGAATGCCTTTTTCGCTTCTCCTTATAATTTCTTGAGCCATCTCCCGGCCACCATTTTCCCAAATGTCAGTGAAAAATTTTCCACCGACTAGGCTCGCTTCGGCCGAGGGGTCTTTTATATCTTCAGAAGATAAGGCGGCTTCGGATTGTGCCAAGGATTTCACATGGTCACAACCTTTTTTCTCCAAAATAGTGGCAATCCCCCTGGCACCCAAAAAGGCACATATGTCTCCGCGGCTATTCAAAACTTCTTCAAAAGCTTCAGCTTCGTGGCTGATCAATCCAATTGGGCCTTCAGGGTCACCTCTTATGAAGTTTTCCTCACTTGAGAATGCGCCAACGTTGGCGAAGCTGGTTCTTATTTTCTTAACACATTCTATAGATTTTTCATAACACCTTTTCTTGGATGCACGAAGCTCTTCAACGTTTTTTCTAAATGATTGGCCCATTGTTCACTAATTTCTCGTTTTGTTTCTTCAAGTGTGCACTCTTCTTTAGCTCTGACCAGCTGTTTCCGAAGATCCTCAATTTCGCGCTTCTGAGCCTCAGCTTGAGCTTTGAAAGCAGCTTCGTCTTCTTTTATTTTATTCACTAACGAGTGTAATATTTTATCTTTTTCGAGACCTTCGTTCCTTAGTTCAATTACTTCGGAACGAAGGTTGCTCAAGGCTATGGTACATCCTTCGTCTTCGGCATCTTTTTGTGCCCTGAGGGCATTGCTAAGTATAAGGCCCTGTAAAAAATGCGTTAATAAGTTCAAACAAACGAAAAATTTTGGTTTCAAGGAATAATACAAAGATCTCATTTTTGCACCTTTAAGCTATTGTACGCCAAGCTGTCGGCCAGCTCGTTTTTTGACAACACCGAGAGCCCGTCTTCTAATGTTGGGAATCCGAAGCTCTTGCTCATCTCCCGACAGACAGAAATCTCCTTGCTGTCAGGGAGACAATGCAAGAAGTCTTCTTCTCCGCTGCCGTTGAATATCAACGCTCCCTTTGGATATTTCAGTTTTTGGGCATAGAACTGAGCCTCTTGCTTTTCTTTTTCAGTCAACTCTTTCCCCGAAGCATGTCGTAAAATATAATTGAAAGCTTCAGAAAATGCTTCGGGGGCGGCAGTGCCAGTTTCTTCAGCCAACATTTGTTCTGCTGCTTCTGTTTCTTTGGTTTCCAAGGATTTCACCTTGGCGGGCTCTGAAGGCCCAGCTTCAGTCTCAGCTTGGTGCTTTGAAGCTTCGGCACCAAAGGCTTCGATTTGCACTTCGGGAGTTTCGACAATTTTCTTCGGAGTAGTGCT
Organism: Zea mays; assembly: GCF_902167145.1. Lineage (NCBI taxonomy): Eukaryota > Viridiplantae > Streptophyta > Magnoliopsida > Poales > Poaceae > Zea > Zea mays. The sequence continues at coordinate 21,713,306 of NC_050100.1, read as the reverse complement.
TGAAGACTTTATTGTCTCCAATACATCCACTACATTAACCATCCTTTTTCTTTTGGGGGTCATTGCTGGACCCTTTTGACTTTTTGGTACTTCAACTTTTGCTGAAGGACTTAAAATTTCAGATGTCCTTGTTTCTTTAGCCTTCGGTTCTTCTATTTCCTCTATCTCCGGCATTACGACCGACTCTTCAATATTCGGCAGGGGAGTCGGCTCCTTGGCTTCGGGTGCTGAAGAGGATTCACCGACAAACTCGGGCACTATGGCCGGTTCAATATAGCGTGGCCGGTGCGTAAGAACCTTCATCTTTTTCCTCTTCGGCGCTGGCTCACTAGGAGCGGCTGAAGCAACTTCCTTCGCAGAAGCCATATCTTTCCTTTTTTGACCCCGTGTTGGGTAACGGTAGTCAGGATAGACGAACCCAATGGCATCAAATACTCGGTTGAGTCTTTTCTTCTTCCGGCCTCCGAAGGCTGCAGACAGTGCAATATCTTCTGCCTTCGAGTATGGCCCAAGCAACTCATCGCTTATGGCCTCAATACTTTTCAGCTAGTCATCATCTGGCTCGACGAACTTATCTCCATATTTGAAGGTGTATTTTAACCTAACTAGTCCACCTTCGTCAGGTTCCCTGACGGTTTCCTTCAGCATTTCCCACTTTTCTGCAAGTGGCCATACTCTGAAGGCAATGTGTTCTTGGATCAAATCCCTTGTCCCGATGAAAGAGCAAACCACGCCGAAGGCCCTCTGGCATTCTTTGGTTGCTTCGTCAATTTCCACCTTCGGTTTTCGAAGGCCGAAGCGTTGCCAGATAGGGCGCATAATGATATCTTTAATATCTTCTCGCGTTTTCAAGTCGTTCTTCACATAGAACCATTCTTTCATCTAGTCCCCAGGCCATCTCTTCTGAAAAGTTGGCACGGGACAACTTGACCCAGAGCGGGCACCGAAGCTATAACAGCCAAAATTGTTGTGATATTGCTCCTTACCCCATGGTTTCGTCTCATACAATAACTCATGCATACTGCAGAAACTTTTTGCATTTGGCTCCAAACCTTGGCTCTTCATGGCCCATACGAAGATTCCCATCCTTATGATTGCTTCGGGAGTAATTTGATGGAGGCAGATTTCAAATATCTTCAAAACTTCTACCACGAAATTGCTCAAAGGAAACCGAAGTCCAGAATTAAAGAAGCTTTGGAATATCACGACTTCATTCTCCTCGGGAGTCGGACAAGTTTTCTCTCCTTCGTCAGCCCTCACAATAGATAAATCCCAAAAATATTTACCTCTCATATTGACAAGATGGCTTTGTTTAATGCTTGATTTTTCAAAAACTGCATGGCTTGGTCGCCAAGGTCGATCATCGGAATCTTCACCACCACTTTCCACATCATAGCTGTCACTGTCACCAGTGTCTTCAGACAAACCCTCTAAAATCTCCCTAGTAATCTTCTCTGTATTTGTCTTTGCTATTGATTCAAGGAAGCCGAGATTCATCTCTTCGGAAAGGCTTAGCTTCGACTCAGTGACAACTTTCTTGTCTTCAGACATCTTCGAAAATGCTAAGAAAGTGCTCTCAAAGACGAAGCTTAAAAATTTAAAAAGCCAGGCAAGCGTTGGTGTGCAAAGAGCTAAAAATTAGGAAGGCAAGAGCAGACGACAAGAAAGCGTGCTAAATGTGCTCGCGGTGCGTTCTTATTTATACGCCCAATACGTTGCAAGTGGCAGGGCCCCACTTGTCATTGACTATTGCTATTCTAGCAAAGGGAAGGTGTTTTTTCGGACCTTCGGCTTAAGGCCTTCATCCATATCGCAATCTGAATTTATCATTCTAGCAAATTAATATTGCGATGGGCTACTGTTGGGGGCCTTCGGCTTCCGAAGGTCCTCAAAAACATGATTTGACAATGTTTTCCAAGTGAAACATGTGGACAGGTATCTTCGGATTCGGATCATGAGCATACAGAGCATGGTCAGGACGAAGCCTGAGCGAGACGAAAGGTGATTATGACGAAGGACAAGGTAATCACGAAGCTGTGCGCAGGAAAGCTTCGGCATGACAGCAGAAAAGGGGAACCGACTTAAAGATGAAAAGGCAAATTAGACCTCGAAGAATTACTATAGAGTTATTAGCAAATGTAAAGGGCATGAATGTAATTTTACATGGGCTGCGTCCCTTGCCTATAAATAGATGAACAGTACTCCCGTACTGTTCACGTTGACTTGGCATTCGCTTTTTGCATCACGATTGTACCCTTGCTTTCCTTCAAACCGAAGGTACATTTATAATTTGTTATTGTTGATATGGTAATACAAATAAAAATAAGTTGATAATAATGTCTAAGTGTTTATGCTATTTTTCGTATCTTGCATATGAATTCTTCCTCATCATTTATTGTGCTTACGAAGGTTTTTTTCTTCATGACCTTCGTCCGGAATTTATTATATCCGAAGGGTAATAATGTCTCGAAGGACGAAGGACTTTAACATTTAACACTTTTTATGTTGCCTTGTTCTTAACTCTTAGCATTTGAGAACAAGTCCCCAACAGACCCTATGAGATCAAAGCAAGTTGTGGACCCGTAGCCTATCAATTGGAATTGCCACCCCACATGTCAGCAGTTCACAATGTGTTTCATGTATCTCAGTTGCGGAAATGTGTCCGCCTACCCACTGAAGTGCTACCTGAACCAGACATTGAGATAGAACCAGACTTGTCCTATCAAGAGTACCCCGTCAAGGTATTGGATCAGAAAGTGAGGTCAACGCGGGCAAGGTCGATCCGAATGTATAAGGTTTAGTGGAGTCACCATTCAGTAGAAGAAGCTACATGAGAGACTGAGGATTTTCTACTCTCTCGCTTCCCCGACTTTCTGCCCAAAGGAGTCAGTACGTAACCCAAAACCCCACCCCCACCTGCCCTTTGAATACAAATATAAGAAAAACTTAGAAGTTAAGGGTAGTCTAAGTTGTGGTTTTGACTTAAAAAGGACTTCCTTCTGAAGTCGCAAAGAGAATGACATTCGAAGAGCAGTTAACTAGAGAGATTTGAGCAGAGAAAGGAGCAACACACCAGCACACCTTCTTGGCACCCCTCCAAAGGGCTCTCCCTAGAATCTCGGGACGAGATTCCTTTAAGGGGGGAGGGCTGTAACACCTCAGGTGTTACTTAGGGTTTTCACTTAAGACTACACAAGCCAAGCCCATCATCACATGTGGTTGAAATAGAACAAAGCACCTCAAACTTGGAACTCAAGGTCCTAAGCATGTGCAACCCATCTTAGATACCATACCATACCCTAACTTATCTTGCACACATAATGGGGAGTTTTGCCCAAACCCTAATTCAAACCCCTTTGGACAAGAGAAGCACTATAAGTAAGTGTGACCAAAAGGTTATGAAAACCCCTTGATCTTGACGTGGGCCATTTATAAAAGTTGTAGTACCCTTAATACCCTACAATTAATAGTAAGAAAGTGACCCCAAAAAGAATTCAGAAAAGCCCCAAAAGGTTCACCAAAGGGTTTAGCACAAAAGAAAAATCAGGATTTTTCTAAGTCCAAAACCAACCCTTGGCCAAAGATCACACATGTTCACCCTCATTCAAACTTCAAAACAATTCGACCCAATTGACAAAGTGGCGCCAAATTACCTCTAAAATGCCCTGGAGAAAGTTGACCCCTACCCTAATTCGTTTGATACGACTTGGCATAGCTTTTGTCCCGGTTTGGACAGCTATGACATAGGCAACTTCTCACCCCTCTATCCCCCTACCCCGACCGTATCTTGGCTTGGAACTCACATAAAAAAGGTAGGATATGGAGCAGGGAAGAGACCGTACACAGTGGTTTTGCCAAGATACGCACGCTAAGGTGCTCAAATCCGCCGTTGAACCATGGCAGAAGCAAGCTCCCACGTGTTCGACGCGGGCTGGCACTCGGGGGGGCGCTCAGAGCACGCCCGTGCGTGAACCCCCGCGCGCTCGCGGCCGCCCATGACCACGCCCACGCCACGGCTATAAAGCCCGTCCCAGAGCCCGACTGTCTTCCCCGTTGCCTCCTCCGTACCACGCCTAATTCCCCCGAGCTCGCCCATAGCTCTGGCGACCTCCCCGCGACCCGCCAGAGCCGCCCGAGGGCAACCACCGTGGCCAACCCTTTTCCCGCCCTCCTCCGCTCGATCCAAGCCCTCGGATAGCTCCCCTAGGAGGCCGTGAAGCTTGCACGAGCTTGAACCGAGGACCCGCGCCACCGGAATAGCGCAATCGTGCTCGCCGGAGTTCGGAACCCCACCGGAGCACGTGGACCGGGTAAGCCTCTGCACCATTTCCAAATTCGTTGCGCGCATGGCCTCCACATTACCCCATGGAGCTCCTCGTGCACTTTAATTGAACTATATCGTCGTGGTTTGGCCGGAACAGGAGCCGCCGACGACCCCCGTCGCCTGTGCTCGTGGCCAGGGTAGCTCCGACCACCTCCGACGCTGACTCGCACACCGACGTGACCGTCGTGACCTCCCCGACGTCACTGACCACCCCGCCGGAGCTCTACTGCCGCCGGTAAGCCTCGCCGCCGTAATCTATGCCGCGGGTTCTGTTTAAGCCAGCCAGGGAGTGCGGGTTAGATTTCGGCTAGGTCCAGGGGGTTTTGTGCAATGTCAGTGACCCATGCCAATAGTAGTCCGAGGACTGTTTTGTGACAGAAGAGGGAGAGAAAACCCAGGGGCCTCAGCGCAAACCTGTATTCTTTTCCATTTTCGAATTTATTTTTCTTTTAAATATGGTAGAGAACTTAATAAATGCATAACTTGAAGAATAATCATCCAAAAATTGTCAAACCAATTTTGCTAGACTTTGGGAAATATGAACTATCAGATAAAAATAGTAAAACCCATAGTTTTTGTATTCTTTTCTAGAGTTTTGAATTAAATAAGAAAACTGCTAAAAACTTAATATTAGAAGGAAAAATAGAAATATTGTTAGACCAGGGTTAAGAAAAATAGTGGAGACACAAGCTTAGTAGTAACACTGTTTAAAATTAGTAAACACTCCAGTGTACAAGGTTAAGGAGGGTTTGTTCACTAAAGCTTGTTTATGCTCAAACTTAGGAAAATTAAGAAAAGGGACTAAAAATAGAAACCAGAGGGCAACCATATTTTTCCTAGCATGCCTAAGTCATGTAGTTTACAAGAAAAATCTATTAACCCATAGTCCAGTGGAAAGAAATTACACTCTCAATTATTCATGAAAAATAGAGAAAACTTTAAAAAGTCCTAAGAAAATAATCCTAAGGTGAAAACACCCCAAACCTTGGGATAATTAATGTTTTGTTATTAAGAACATAGGAAAAATATGAAAACTATTGTTTGACATTTTTCAAATAACAAGGTAGTAGAAAGTGCCTTTTTGACATTAAACTTTAGAAAATCACAACTACATAACCACCAATTAACTTTCTGTGATTTTTGGCATAGAAGCATGTTATTACTGTTAGATACCAACAAAAATAACCCTTAGGACAGAACCCACACCTAGTTAAGAGTTGTAGTGCAAAGTGACCCCCTTTGCCCAACTTTTGTTATTTTTGTCCAAGGCATACTCTTTTTATTCTGGACCTCAAATTCATAGAACAGACTATAGTGACCAAGGGTAACCCACTGTAATTTTTACAAGATTTTTGAAAATTTTGAAATCACTGTTGTAGTTCAAACCCACACTAGAATTCATAAATAGAAAATAAAGAAGGGGAAAATGAATGATGGAAATTAGTGTCACCCTAAAACCCTTTGTAAATTGTCTACTGAATTATATAAGGGAAATACAAATCCACTATGCTTATCCTTAACAAAACCTAAACCTAGAGTGATAAGCATAAACCACTAAAAGCCACGTATGACCAAGAAATCCTAAGTTACTAACTAACTTAGTTTTTCTTCCTTTAGCATAATGTTGTTAAATCATGCATAACCATGACATACATATTCATTACATTCGATAGACTGCAACCTCGCTGACGGAGAGTACGTCCTCGTGCCGGAGCAAGGAGCTGCTCAGGAGGTAGCCCCGGATCCAGCACTAGAGCCAGCACTAGAGGATCTGCCTGCCACTCCTTTGGATGGCAAGCCCCAGTTTTATGCATAACCTGTTATTTATGCTATTTTACTACACTTAATGGTTGTAGGATTGAATGTGCACTTAAGTGTAGGAGTTGTTTGAAACCCTAGTTGCATGATCTCAGGAATCCTATTGAGATGAATACTAGTATGGTAGGCCGAGTAGCTGCTTTATTAATTAGGATCTTGGTAGAAGTCGAGTGATTTTTCTAGCACTCGCGCGAGGTCAGGAATTGGTTGTACCCACTTTCATATCATAATAATGCTGGTCTGTGGACAACAATCCATGGGGATTGGTTGTCTACGAGATGGGAAATTGGAATAAGGATTAACGTGCGGATACCTGTGTCAAGCGTTTGAACGTACTAAGCACATGCCGAGAAATATGGTAAATCGGTAAGCCTAGTACCTGATTGAACCTGGCAGTGGACTTTACCCCTCACGCGACCTGAGACGTGGTCTCCCATTCCGGTTATGGTGGGTACAAGTGCGGTCACTGCACGACGGCAGTCGGGGTCAGTGAGGCATTGTACGCTAAGGCGGTGAGCCCTGATCTGCTGACGGGGAATCGATGGGGATGGTTGATGTGTGTGGGGACGGAGTGCCCCTACATGTCGTGTGTTTAGGTTTACCTTGCAAGGATAAAAACTCGATTCGAATCGTCTGCTTCTCGCAGCTAATGAGACTGCTTGATCCATTGTACTGCATTGAGTAACAAGTGGAAATGTGATGAGTTGATACAATATGTTGATTGCTAAATATGTTTGATACCATGTATGAGTAGATAGTACACATTTAGCCTTAAGAGAGTCACACTTAAACTTGACAAAGCTAAAATTTGATTTACAAACTCAGCTAGTGCTTTTGGCAACCAAACCCCACAGCCAAACAGCTGCATGTCTTGAGGTAGAGGAGTAGACTCCTCACACCGGGTAAGTCTAGCTGAGTATTAGTATACTCAGCCTTGTTTGTGGCATAATTTTTACAGGTTCTCTGGAGGACATGGTTGCTGGAGTGACTTGGCCGTCCATCTTGCCACCGGGTTGGACAGTCGAGTGGGATCCTGCCTCGGCTGAGGAGGAGCATGAGGAGTGATGGGACATGCTTCCCCATCTCTCTGTTTAATTATCGTTAGTTTTATTCCGCTGCACTTCGAACAATGATGACTACTTTTGCTAAAAACTCCGATGATGATGTAATAAATTTAATACTCCTTAATGTATGGTTTTATGCTTTATTGTATTTGCTCTGTGACTCACCATCGAGTGAGACTGTGGTACTTGATCCTGTCAGTGGCCTCGTCGGACTAGATCCGAGGGATTGACGGGTTATTCCCATTTAAGTGTGGTCTAGCCTCTAAGGCGGGACTTAGGCACTTAAGTTGGAATAATTCGGACAATTCCGCCACACAGGGGCGCGTCAGGGCAGGGGCTCACAGGGGCGGGGCTCGTCGGGGCCGGGGAGGGCGCGACGCGGGGAGGGCTCGCCGGGGGCGCGAGCGCGCGGGGAGGGGAGGGGCGCGGGCGGCCGAGCTCACAGGGGTGGAGCTCACCAGGGCGCGGGACGCGGAGGGGAGGGCGCGGGGCTGGGCGCGAGGCCAGGGCCAGGCGCGGGACGCCGCGCGACCAAGCCGCCGCCACGACGCGCGACGGGGCAGGGGAGGGCACGCGGGCAGGGGCGCAGCGGGCGCGGGGCCGGGGCACGGCTCGCCGGGGAGGGGCTCGCCGGCGGCCAGCGCGCAGGGCGCGGGATGGGGAGGTGGCGCGACGGGGCGGGACCCGCCAGGGGGCGCGCGCGACGAGGACAGGGGAGGGGCACGTCCAGGGGAAGAAGGGAGGGGGAGGAGGGAGAGAGAAGGGAAGGGGTGGGGAAAACTCACCTTCGGGGATCCAAATTCCGGCGATCTTGACTCCAAACCCTAGGGCACCACGGGGAGAGAGAGAGAGGTGAAAGAGGGAGAGGGAGGTTACTACGTGGGAGAAATCAAATGAGACAAATGGATTAGGGAGAGGGAGGGGGCGCGCGTATGGGGAGGGCAGGGGGCACCAGGGGCGCGAGGGCCGGACCAGGCCGGGCTGGGCCACATCGCAGATCGAAACCCACGACACGCATGACCACTAAACGGAATCCAATCGTGAACCGAAATCCGAAACGGGACGAGACGAACACGCGACATCAGACAAAGAAATGCGCTTCAGCATGATGCAACACCCATGACACTTAGGTTTTGTTTATACTTGACATGGACACCTGTCACTATACTGGTTTTAAATTGGGAAGAAGGAGCGAAACAGGAAGAGAAAAGAGAGTAACACCCGAATTTGGTGAGTGAAAAGAAGAAAAAGTTCTACCCCCCAAATTCAGGGTGTTACAAACCTATCCCCCTTAAAAGAATCTCGCCCTCGAGATTCAGGGTTGGCTAGCAAAGAGCTCAGGGTATTTAGCCATCAGATCATCTTCACGCTCCCAAGTTGCTTCTTCCTCAGAGTGGTGACTCCATCTGACTTTGCACATTCTGATAGTCTTCCTTCGGGTGACTCTGTCTGTAGTCTCAAGAATCTGCGTTGGCTTCTCTATGTAGGTCAAGTCCTCCTGGACCTCCAGACCTTCCACTGACAACTGCTCTTCTGGCACATGCAGACACTTCTTCAACTGAGACACATGAAAGACATCATGCACTGCGGACAAGCATTCTGGCAAACTGAGCTGATAGGCCACTTCTCCACGTCTTGCGAGAATCTGATACGGACCAACATAGCGGGGTGCTAGCTTGCCTTTGACTCCGAATCTTCTGACTCCTCTGATCGGTGACACTTTCAGATAGACAAAATCTCCAACTTCGAAACTCAGCTCTCTTCTTCTTGTGTCTGCATAACTTCGCTACCTTGATTGCGCTATCTTCAGATTCTCCCGAACCATCTTGATGTTCTCTTCAGCTTCAAGCAGAATGTCTGGCCCGAACACTTGCTTTTCTCCAGGCTGATCCCATTGCAACGGAGTTCTACAACTCCTTCCATAAAGCGCCTGAAATGGTGACATCTTCAAGCTGGCCTGGTAACTGTTGTTATAGGAGAACTCTGCGTAAGGCAACCCCTTGTCCCATCCGGACTGATCTTGCAACGCATAGGCTCTCAACATGTCTTCAAGGATTTGATTTGTTCTTTCAGTCTGACCGTTTGTCTGCGGATGATAGGCTGAACTGAAATTCAGATCTGTACCCAAGGCTTCATGCAACTGCTGCCAGAAATGAGAGGTGAACTGTGTTCCTCTGTCTCACACTATCATCTTCGGCACACCATGAAGACAAACGATCCGAGACATGTACAACTCTGCCAATACTGCACTGCTGTAGTTGGTCTTGACAGGTATGAAGTGGGCTGACTTGGTTAAGCGGTCCACTACTACCCAAATGGAATCGTAGCCGGCTCGAGTGCGAGGCAATCCGACTATGAAGTCCATACCGATTTCATCCCATTTCCACTGAGGAATTTGCAACGGCTGCAACAATCCAGCTGGCCTCTGATGCTCTGCCTTGATCCATCGACAACTATCACACATAGCCACATGCTCTGCGATTTCCCTCTTCATTCCGTACCACCAGAATTTCTTCTTCAGATCCTGATACATCTTCTCACTTCCAGGGTGTATAGAATAAGCTGTCTCATGAGCTTCCTTGAGGATCAACTCCTGAATAGACTGGACATTGGGAACACACAAGCAGTCCTTGAACCATATCACACCTTCTGCATCTTCCCGAAAATCTTTGCCTTTGCCTTCCAGAATCAGTTGCCGGATCTCACTGATCTTCTCATCATTCTTCTGCGCTTCTTTAATTTCCCGCTCCAATGTGGGTTCTAACTCAACGGTTACTCCTCGCATATTATTCAGAAATTCGAGGCTCAATCTGTCAAACTCTTTGGCCAACTCATAAGGCATCGGACGAGCGACCATCAGATTGACCTGACTCTTCCTGCTCAAAGCGTTTGCCACTACGTTCGCTTTGCCTGGATGGTAATGAATCTCCTACTCATAGTCTTTGATTAGCTCTAACCATCTTCGTTGCCTCATCCTGTGGGACCGCCTGCTCCTGCTGAGCACGCCTTCCTCCTCTGCGCCTGTTTTCTGACAACTGCAGAATGCAACCACACATCAGAACTGATTTGACAAATCTTGCAGCATAAGAAAAGAGTATAGAATTCTCCACAACACTGAACAGATGAACGTCTTCACTGATCTCCAACACAGACCAACACAACTTCTCAGATAAAGAGGAAAGTGGAATGAAAGGCTTCCCAACTAGATAACTAACTTCATTAACATAACAGGTAAACCAAAATGCAGGGGGTACCCACACTCTGGTGACAGTCATTACAAATATCCAAATCCAACATAGTTCATCATGACAAACATAAATGCACAGGATCAGCAAACTACCCTGTCTAACTAAGACTAATTAAAGCAAGACTAACGCTAAGACTATAGCTTCTATGTATATATTTTCGTATTAACTACAAGATCCGACGCTAACGATCTATGGTTCTAATTTATCTTGGTCTTGCAGTCGGGGTTGCCATAAGACTGGTGTCCACGCCGAGGTGAGCGGTATGGGTACTGAGTCCCGATAGGAGCGGGGGAGCCATCATCCAGGTGACGACGCTCCGCGAGCTCAGCCCGCAGCTGGGCGATCTCAGCATGAGCCCTATTTAGCTCGTCTAGTGCATGGTCTAGCTCCGTGTTTAGCATGGCGGCTAGGTTGACTGTGCTGCTCAACCTAGGATTGTCCTCACCAATAGGTGAGACAATCACGCCTCCTGTGTTGCCAGATGGACGGCAGGGGTAATACTTCAGGTTGAGACCGTCGGCTACCCCACCAAGCACTGAACAGTAGTGCAAAAGCGCACGCCATGCGACATCTTGCATGGCCGCCTCAGCTGAGTCCCGCTCAGAGATGGAATAGTGCTCTGAGAAGACCTTCGCACCCCAGAGACTGTTCTCCGGACGGCGCACCAAGCAGGTCACCTCCCAGCGGTCCGGGTAGACCCCGTGATTGTGCTGGAAGACTACACAACGATACTCGATGGACCAAGTACGCCGGTCAAGTGCCCGACGTAGCAGGGTGTCGAGCTCATCATGGAAGTGACACCCGCGAGCAGCGTCGCGAGTGATGGGTCGAGCAACCCATCCTTCCGGCTCCTGGTTAGCAGAAAAGTCGGTGTCGTAGCTCGAGCTGCTGTCGCCACCTCCGTCGTCTGGGTCTCCTCCAGCAGCTACTCCAGCGGCTGGGGCGCTCAGTGGTGGTGCAGGGGGCGCCTCCAGCGGAAGCACGGGGGAGCAGCTCCTCACAGACTCTATCTCCTGCTGGAGCGAGAAAGAAGAGCCCTGCTGCTCTAGCTCCTGTCGTCGACGCTCCTGCTCCTCGTGCAGGCGGTGGTGCAGCCTCTCCAAGTGGCTAGACTGACCGGTCACTGGACGGCGAAGCGGACGCTCCGCGAGACGAGAGGGTAAGAAGGGGATGACAGACTTCCGTGCAGTGTGTCTAAGACGAGCCATCTACAAAAGACACCGCAAGCATAAGAGTGAGAACAGAACTAATATGACCAGCAAGTAAACCATAAATAAATGAAGCATTAGAATAAAACACAATTTTAGCAAGGTATAATATATAGTAGAACATAGGTGTGGTCGATATGACCAGCTTTTGAAGGGATACCAAAGTCAAGTAGGAATAGGGGTCTATAATCCTTAGAACGAACATTCTATTCTAGGTTAGCGGTCCTACAGTCAGCACGACTTTGATACCACCTATGTCACACCCGGTTTTAGAAGGCAAACCGAATGCGAACCATGTACGTGCCAGGATCAGCAATTTACGTACACAGCAGTTACATAACTGGACATCATCACACAGTGCTCAAATAATAATATAAAAGGGGAAAAGTAGTCGATTACATCATATGTCTGAGACATCCACATAGTCTTTACAATTATCAAAGTGCGGAAAAGAAACGTAGATACACGCGGCCTTCATAAGCAGCCGACTGGGGGTTGCCGCTAACCCACGCCTAGAACTCATCGTAATCTTGGAACTCCTGGTGGTCTCCTTCCACGGCTTCATCTTCTCGAGCAGTGGTTGCAACGCGGACAACCTGGGGAAGGGGGGGGGGGTTTGGTGTGTAGAGCACTAGCAATAAATCTCATCATGAGGGAAAACAGCGTACCATAGATAAATCTCATCATGTTCATTGATTGATGTTAAGCACTAGCAATAAGCTAAGCAATAATAATCCGACCCAAATAGGTAAACAAGGATATGGATAACAAAAGCTAGTCAATCCTTAGGTATAACTGTGTAAACGCGGGAAGTGAATTATAGAATGTATAGGACAAAGATGGGTCAAGGGACACTTGCCTCCACCAACAAGCTGCTGCTCAAGGGCTTCTCCTGTGAGTTCCTCGGGCTCTTCAACCAGATCGTGCTCTATACGAGTTCAAACATGCATTCCACATATTTAATACAAAAAACAGTACACCATACAATAGAATGCAATAAATAAACAGACGTTCCACATGGGGCTCTCAATTACGGCTAAGCGAGAAAGAGGAAAAGACGGTCGAGTCTACAGTCGAGAAGCGATCACGTTACATAATTATAAATTGAACCACTCGTTTAACAGAAGGGCATTAATTTGGACACTGCGTTAAGCATAAGGTAAGGTCATGTTCCCCATTTAATCATTATAAATAGACAAAGATTAATGAAAGGGATTGGTCGTACGGTGAGACGTACGATATAACATTTAAATTGAGATAAGAAATAAATGACTCGCTGCACGATAGAGCGCACAATGGGATTCTTGTATTAATTAAAGACAAACGTTAAGCGTTGCGCGACGAAACGCACGATGGCTTACGTCAATAGAACTACATTTAAAAACGAATCATCGCGCGATGAAGCGCGCGACGCAGCACTGTAATAAATATTAATTAAAAAAATCGTCGCGCGACGCAACACATTAATAAAGATGAAATTAGAATGAACCGTCGCGCGGCGAAGCGCGCGACGCAGCACATTGACTAAACAACAATTAAAATGGATTAAAACGAGGGTTAAACGAAGCGCGACTACGGTCGCACGCACGAGAGCACGCTGCGCGTGCCGAGGGCACGCGAACCGTGCAGGCGCGCGGGGCACGAGGCCGGGGCGCGGGCTCGGACAGGGGCGTGCGAGGGCGCAGCCGAGGGTACGGCCGAGGGCGCAGGGCGCGGGGGTGCGCGGGCTCGCCGGGGGCGGCGCTCACCGGGGAGGGGAGGGCCGAGCCGCGACACGGGTAGGGCTCGCCGGAGGCGCGAGCGCGCGGGGAGGGGAGGGGCGTGCGGGCGGCCGAGCTCGCCGGGGGTGCGGGACGCGGAGGGGAGGGCGCGGTGCGGGCCGCCGCCGCCGGGCGTGGGGAGGACGCGGAGGGCGAGGGGCCGAGGCCGGGCGCGGGACGCGGCGCGGCCAAGCTGCCGCCACGGCGCGCGATAGGGCAGGGGAGGGCGCGCGGCCAGGGGCGCGGTAGGCGCGGCTCGCCGGGGAGGGGCTCGTCGGCGGCCAGCGCGTAGGGCGCGGGATGGGGAGGGGACGCGACGGGGCGGGACCCGCCAGGGGGCGCGCGCGACGAGGACAGGGGAGGGGCGCGTCCAGGGGAAGAAGGGAGGGGGAGGAGGGAGAGAGAAGGGAAGGGGAAAACTCACCTCCGGGGATCCAAATTCCAGCTATCTCGACTCCAAACCCTAGGGCACCATGGGGGAGAGAGAGAGAGGTGGAAGAGGGAGAGGGAGGTTACTGCGTGAGAGAAATCAAATGAGACAAATGGATCAGGGGGAGGGAGGGGGTGCGCGCATGGGGAGGGCAGTGGGCGCCTGGGGCGTGCGGGCTGGACCAGGCCGGGCCGGGCTGGGCCACGTCGCAGATCGAAACCCACAACACGCACGACCACTAAACGGAATCCAATCGCGAACCAAAATCCGAAACGGGACGAGACGAACACGCGACATCAGACAAAGAAATGCGCTTCGGCATGATGCAACACCCATGACACTTAGGTTTTGTTTATACATGACACAGACACTTGTCACTATACTAGTTAGAAATTGGGAAGAAGGAGCGAAATGGGAAGAGAAAAGAGAGTAACGCCCGAATTTGGTGAGTGAAAAGAAGAAAAAATTCTACCCCCCAAATTCAGGGCGTTACACTTGGGTGTGGCGGTCTTTGACCCTGAATTTCTTGATCATCTTCCTTGTCTTGATCAACTTCATCTCCCCCTTGATCATTGTCCTCCTCTTGAGGTGGCTCATCCTCTTGATCTTCATCTTCATTGTCTTGAGCCTGATCCTCATCTTGAGTTGGTGGAGATGCTTGATTGGAAGATGACAGTTGATCTTGTGCTTGTGAAGGCTATTCGGATTCCTTAGGACACACATCCCCAATAGACATGTTCCTTAGCGTGACGCACGGAGCCTCTTCATCATCTAGTTCATCAAGATCAATGTGCTCCACTTGGGAGCCATTAGTCTCATCAAACACAGTGTCACAAGAAACCTCAACTAATCCAGTGGATTTGTTGAAGACTCTATATGCCCTTGTGTTTGAGTCATAACCAAGTAAAAAGGCTTCTACAGCCTTAGGAGCAAATTTAGATTTTCTACCTCTTTTAACAAGAATAAAACATTTGCTACCAAAGACTCTAAAATATGAAACATTAGGCTTTTTACCGGTGAGGAGTTCATAAGATGTCTTCTTGAGGATTCGGTGAAGGTAGAGCCGGTTGATGGAGTAGCAGGCGGTGTTAATTGCCTCAGCCCAAAATTGGTCTAGAGTCTTGTACTCATCAAGCATGGTCCTCGCCATGTCTAGTAGAGTTCTATTCTTCCTCTCCACTACACCATTTTGTTGAGGTGTGTAGGGAGAAGAGAGCTCATGCTTGATGCCCTCCTCCTCAAGAAAGGCTTCAAATTGAGAGTTTTTGAACTCTGTCCCATTATCGCTTCTTATCTTTTTTATTATCAATCTGAACTCATTTTGAGCCCGTCTCAAGAATCCCTTTAAAGTCTCTTGGGTTTGTGATTTTTCCTACAAAAAGAACACCCAAGTGAAGCAAGAATAATCATCCACAATTACAAGACAATACTTACTCCCGTCGATGCTTATGTAAGCGACCGGCCCGAATAAATCCATGTGGAGTAGCTCAAGCGGCCTATCGGTCGTCATGATGTTCTTGTGTGGATGGTGGGAGCCAACTTGCTTTTCTGCTTGACATGTGCTACAAACCCTGTCTTTCTCAAAATGAATATTTGTTAGTCCCAAATTGTGCTCTCCCTTTAGAAGCTTGTGAAGATTCTTCATTCCAACATGGTCTAGTCGACGATGCCAGAGCCAACCCATATTATTCTTAGCAATTAAGCAAGTATCGAGTTTAGCTTTGTTAAAATCAACTAAGTATAGCTAACCCTCTAATACTCCCTTAAATGCTACTGAATCATCACTTCTTCTAAAGACAGTAACACCTATATCCGTAAAAAGACAGTTGTAGCCCATTTTACATAATTAAAAAATTGAAAGCAAATTGTAATCTAAAGAATCTACGAGAAAAACATTTGAAACAGAATGGTCAGGTGATATAGCAATTTTACCAAGTCCTTTGACCAAACCTTGATTTCCATCCGCGAATGTGATAGCTCTTTGGGGATCTTCGTTTTTCTCATAGGAGGAGAACATTCTTTTCTCCCCTGTCATGTGGTTCGTGCATCCGCTATCAATAATCCAACTTGAGCCCCCGGATGCATAAACTTGCAAAACAATTTAGGCCTTGTTCTTAGGTACCCAAACAATATTGGGTCCTTTGATGTTAGAAATAAGCACCTTGGGTACCCAAACACAAGTCTTGGAGCCCTTCTGTTTGCCCCCAACATATTTGGCAACTACTTTGCCTGATTTGTTAGTTAAAACATAAGAAGCATCAAAAGTCTTAAATGAAATATTAGGTTCATTTGATGCACTAGGAGTTTTCTTTTTAGGCATTTTAACATGTGTAGAATGGCTAGAGCTAGATGCCTCATTCTTATACATAAAAGCATGGTGAGAAACAAAATGAGATTTCTTAGCATGAATTCTCCTAATTTTGTGTTCGGGATAACTAGCAGGATATAAAATATAGCCCTCGTTATCCTGAATCATGGGAGCCTTGCCCTTTACAAAATTAGATAATCTTTTAGGGGTATTAAGCTTGACATTGCTTCCCTGTTGAAAACCAATGCCATCCTTAATCCTAGGGCGTCTCCCATTATAGAGCATGTTTCTAGCAAATTTAATTATTTCATTTTCTATCTCATGCTCATTGATTTTAGCAGTTAATTGAGCTATATGATCATTTTGTTGTTTAATTAAAGCAAGGTGATCATGAATAGCTTCTACATCAACATCTCTACACCTAGTACAAATGGCAACATGTTCAATAGTAGATGTAGAAGGTTCGCAAGCATTTAATTCATCTATCTTAGCATGTGAAAGGGAATTAGGCTTACACCTAGTTCCTAAACAATTTTGGTGGTTGAATTGCCCAACACAAATAAGTGGACTAACTAGTTTGCTCTAGTGTACAAGTTATACAGGTACCAAAGATTCACACTTAGCCAATAAAAAGATCAAGTATTGGGTTCAAACAAAGGAGCAAGGGCCAACCGAAGGCACCCTGGACTGGTGCACCGGACTGTCCGGTGCACCACCGGACATGTCCGGTGCACCAGGGAAGACCGACTTCAAACTCTTCACCTTCAGGAAAATCTAGAGGCGACTCCGCTATAATTCACCGGACTGTCCGGTGTACACCGGACAGTGTCCGGTGCTCCAAGGAACGGCGCCTCCGGAACTCGCCAGCTTCGGGAAACTGCGACGGCTGCTCCGCTATAATTCACCGGACATGTCCGGTGTACACCGGACCGTCCGGTGTAACAACGGGGCAACAGCTATTTCGGCGCCAACGGCTACCTGCGGTACATTTAATGCACGCCAGCGCGCGCAGAGGTCAGGCACGCCCATGCTGGCGCACAGGACAGTCTACAGTACGTGTCCGGTGCGCCACCTGACATCCAGGCGGGCCCAGAAGTCAGAGCTCCAACGGTCGGAACCCAACGACTTTGGTGACGTGACTGGCGCACCGGACTGTCCGGTGCACACCGGACTGTCCGGTGCACCATCGAACAGACAGCCTCCACCAAACGGCTAGTTTGGTGGTTGGGGCTATAAATACCCCCAACCACCCACCATTCATGGCATCCAAGTTTTCCACTTCTCAACTACTTACAAGATCTCTAGCATTCAATTCTAGACACACCAAAGTGATCAAATCCTCTCCAAACTCCACACAACGCCCTAGTGATTAGTGAGAGAGATTTGCTTGTGTTCTTTCGAGCTCTTGCGCTTGGATTGCTTTCTTTCTCTCTTTGGTTCTTCATTGCAATCAAACTCACTTGTAATTGAGGCAAGAGACACCAATCTTGTGGTGGTCCTTGTGGGAACTTTGTGTTCCAAGTGATTGAAAAGAGAAAGCTCACTCGGTCTGGGGGACCATTTGAGAGAGGGTAAGGGTTGAAAGAGACCCGGCCTTTGTGGCCTCCTCAACGGGGAGTAGGTTTGAGAGAACCGAACCTCGATAAAACAAATCCGCGTGTCTCACTTCGTTATTCGCTTGCGATTTGTTTTTGCACCCTCTCTCGCGGACTCTATTATATTTCTAACGCTAACCCGGCTTGTAGTTGTGTTTATTTTTGAGAATTTTAGTTTCGCCCTATTCACCCCCCCTCTAGGCGACTTTCAGCATGTAATATTGCATTCTCATCTCTAAGATAGGAAATTGAATCATTGCAAACATTTAAATCTCTAGCCTTGGAAATTAAACTAGCATTTTCAGTTTTAAGGCTAGACATTGATTCATTCAATTTATCAATCTTAGCGATTAAACAAGCATTTTCATTTCTAAGATTGGTAATTGAATCATGGCAAATGCTAAGCTCCTTAGTCAAGTTTTCATTTTTCTCTACTTCTTGAGCATAAGCATTTTTCACCTTAACATGCTTTTTATTTTCCTTAATAAGGAATTCCTCTTGGTTGTCCAAGAGTTCATCCTTCTCATGAATAGCACCTATCAACTCATTTAATTTTTCATTTGTTGCTTGTTAAGGTTGGCAAAAAGTGTGAGCAAATCATCTTCATCATCACTAGAACTACCCTCATCTCTAGATGTAGTATATTTGGGGGCGGTTCTAGTTTGTGCCTTCTTCTTTTTGCCGTCCTTTACCATGAAACATTTGTGGCCGACGTTGGGGAAGAGAAGACCCTTGTTGACGGCGATGTTGGCGGCATCCTCGTCGGAGGAGGAGTCGGTGGAGCTCTCATTGGAGTCCCATTCCCGACACATGTAGGCATCACCGCCCTTCTTCTTGTAGTACCTCTTCTTCTCCTTCTTTCCCTTCTTGTCGTTTCCCCTTTCACTATCACTGGACATAGGACATTTTGCAATAAAATGATCGGGCTTACCACACTTGTAGCACACCCTCTTGGAGCGGGGTTTATAGTCCTTCCCCCTCCTTTGCCTGAGGATTTGATCAAAGCTCTTAATGATGAGCGCAATCTCCTCATTGTTGAGCTTGGAGGCATCGATGGGGAGCCTACTTGATGTAGACTCTTCTTTCTTCTCTTCCGTCGCCTTGAATGCGACGGATTGCACCTCGGGTGTGGAGGTGCCGCCTTGCTCCAAGTCGACGATGTGTTTGGAGCCTTTGATCATCAACTCAAAGCTCACAACTTCCCAATTACCTCCTCAGGAGACATTAGCTTATATCTAGGATCACCACGTATTAATTGAACTTGAGTAGGATTACGAAATACGAGGGATCTAAGAATAACCTTGACCATTTCATGGTCATCCCATTTTGTGCTCCCGAGGTTGCGCACTTAGTTGACCAAGGTCTTGAGCCGGTTGTACATCGCTTGTGGCTCCTCTCCTTGGTGGAGAACGAATCGACCGAGCTCCCCCTCGATTGTCTCCCGCTTGGTGATCTTGGTCACCTCATCTCCTTCGTGTGTGGTCTTTAGAACATCCCAAATCTCTTTGGCGCTTTTTAACCCTTGCACCTTATTATACTCCTCTCGACATAGAGAGGCGAGGAGTATAGTAGTGGCTTGGGAGTTAAAGTGTCGGATTTGGGCGACCTCGTCCGAGTTGTAGCCCTCGTCCCCTACGGTAGGTACCTGCGCTCCATACTCAACAATGTCCCATATGCTAGCGTGGAGTGAGGTTAGGTGATGCCTCATTTTATCATTCCACATACAATAATCTTCACCATCAAAATATGGTGGTTTGCCTAATGGAACGGAAAGTAAAGGAGCGCGTTTAGAAATGCGAGGATAGTGTAGGGGATCTTACTAAACTTCTTGCGCTCATGGCGCTTAGAAGTGACGGACGCCGCGTCGGAGCCGGAAGTGGAGGGCGACGAAGAGTTGGTCTCGTAGTAGACCACTTTCTTCATCTTCTTCTTCTTGTCTCCACTCTGATACGACTTGACGCGGGGAGGTGATTCCTCCCTTCCTTTGGCGCCGGACTCCCTTGACGGAGCCTTCCCGTGGCTTGTGGCCTTATCACCGGTTTCCATCTCCCTCTTGGTGGATCCTCCCGACATCACTTCGAGTGGTTAGACTCTAAATGAAGTATCGGGCTCTGATACCAATTGAAAGTCTCCTAGAGGGGGGTGGATAGGCGAAAACTGAAATTTACAACTTTAGACACACTACAACCCGGGGTTAGCGTTAGAACAAATGTCAAGTCTGGGAGAGAGGGGAAAAACAAATCAACTAAGAAATAAAGCGGGTGGACACAGTGATTTGTTTTACCGAGGTTCGGTTCTAAAGAACCTAGTTCCCGTTGAGGTGGTCACAAAGACCGGGTCTCTTTCAACCCTTTCCCTCTCTCAAACGGTCACTTAGACCGAGTGAGGCTTCTTCCTTAATCTCACGAGTCACTTAGACCCCGCAAGGATCACCACACAATTGGTGTCTCTTGCCTCGCTTGCAAAACACTTGAGAGTAAGAAGTGAGAAAGAAACGAAAGCCAAGCCAAGCAAGCAAGAGCAACAAAGAAACATAAATGATCCTTTCACAAGTTCTAATGCGTTATAGTTGAATCGAGAACTTTGAGTGGATCGATCACTTGAATTGTGTCTTTGGAGTGGAGTCTATTCCTCTTGTATTGAATGCAATGTGTTGGATGCTTGGATGGTTGGAGTGGAGGTGGTTGGGGGTATTTATAGCCCTCAACCACCAAACAACCGTCGGGAAGGGGCTGCTGTCGATGGGCACACCGGACAGTCTGGTGCGCCACCAGACACTGTCCGGTGCGCCAGCCACATCACCCAATCGTTAGGGTTTGGGCGCAGACGACGGTTGGAGGCTTTGTCTTCTAGTGGCACCGGATAGTCCAGTGCCGCACCGGACAGGTACTGTTCACTGTCTGGTGTGCCTCTGACGACTGCTATGCTCTGCCGTGCACTGTTTGCGCACTGTAGCTCTGTTTCTTCAGCTTTTCCAGTCGACCGTTGCGTGAAGGAGCCGTTGCTCCGCTGGTGCACCGGACAGTCCAGTGGCACACGACAGTCCGGTGAATTATAGCGGAGTGGCGCTGGAGAAACCCGAAGGTGAAGAGTTCGGAGTTGTACGATCCTGGTGCACCGGACACTGTCCAGTGGCACACCGGACAGTCCGGTGCGCCAGAATAGGGCACCCTTCGGTTTCTTTGCTCCTTTGCTTTGAACCCTAACTTTGATCTTTTATTGGTTTGTGTTGAACCTTTATGCACCAGTGGAATATATAATCTAGAGCAAACTAGTTAGTCCAATTATTTGTGTTGGGCATTCAACAACCAAAATTATTTATAGGAAAAGGTTAAACCCTATTTTCCTTTCAGTCTTCCTCTTGCCAAGGTGGGTGTGACCAACTGTTGTTTCAGTCCATTTGTTGACATCCTCTATGTCACCCTGTTCGCTTGCAAGTGATGTAAATATTGTAATAGGAACATAATTGTCACTGTAAAGCGAGTCTTCATCCAATGTTGGAGGTGCATTGGATCTTCATCTTTCCATCCAATCTCTAATGGCTTCATTATATCTGTGTAATGATGTATCATATATCTATGAGGGCTAAGGCAGAATCAAACTCACTACGCCTAGGCATAGCAGATGCTCGTTGGATGCAAAGACTGAGCTGAGGTTGTAGTTAACAACCAACAACTAATGCAATTTCCTATAGCTTAGTTTATTTCGGAGCTTTGTATGAATGCATGTGAAAGTACTCCAATTGTCTCACACCCGCTTGATGATGCACACCGAGACTTGTGCCAACCTTCTCCATGCTCCCACACTAGGTCCAGCTTGTTTCCTACAAAAGAGACAAAAATCATGCAAGTAATACTAACCAGATGTATCATCTTAAGATATTTAACAAATAACATTAAACATATAACAACTAGTATATTTAACAAATAACATGTAACATATAACAATTAGAACTAAAATGTAACACTAACATCTAACATCACTCTAAATATTCAAAAATATTTTGGCTACAATACAATATGGTTTTCTGCATTATGAAATTAATAAACCATATTCATCAAATTAACAACAAGTTTGGAGTTATTTATGCCAATAAATCACACTAAAACGTAACTAAAACTAGATCAAGTGGTTTCTCACTATTAAATAGTGATTTCCCGCTTAAAAGTGGTGGTTTGCATCTCAGGGGAGGTGGTTAACTGACCGTTGAAGGCAGGAGAGGAGGCAAACCTGTCGGGAGCAGGGCACGACAGGACCATGCAGTTCTCAAATAGGAAATCGCTCTGCTAGTCTAGTTAACCGACTCGTCTGCCCAAGAAAAGTGTGGCGATGGCAGTGGGGCATCGAGGGTGGGGTGCGTTGTTGAGAGCACCTAGAGGGGGGGTGAATAGGTGATCCTGTAAAATCAAACACTAAATAGCCACAAACTTGATTATTA
Organism: Zea mays; assembly: GCF_902167145.1. Classification (NCBI taxonomy): domain Eukaryota; kingdom Viridiplantae; phylum Streptophyta; class Magnoliopsida; order Poales; family Poaceae; genus Zea; species Zea mays. The sequence continues at coordinate 21,691,113 of NC_050100.1, read as the reverse complement.
AAGCGTTAGTGTAACCAAGCAGCTATGAAGCGAGTTGTTGTGAACAAAACAATCACATAAAAGCAACACAAGAGACACGCAATTTTTATCCCGTGGTTCGGCCAAGTAACACTTGCCTACTTCCACGTTGTGGCGTCCCAATGGACGAGGGTTGCACTCAACCCCTTTTAAGTGATCCAATGATCGACTTGAATACCACAGTCTTTTATCTTTTGAGTATCCTTTACGTTTGCGAGGAATCTCCACAAGTTGGAGCCTCTCGCCCTTACAGTATTGATCACAAAGAAAGCACAAGAGTAAGGATGGGAGAGCAACACAGGCAAGACTCAAATCCGCAGCACACACACGCACACAAGCCAAGACTTAAGCTCGAAACGTAGCACAGTTGTGACGGAACCTCCCAAGTAATTAGGCCCACCTACAGTTGTCCTTGTCCAACGGACATCAGACACCCTGTAGATGTTCCTAAGTCACTTGACAAGTTCGGTATCTTTCCTTACCTTACCAGGAACGTTTCACCCGTCTTGCAGACATTACAGAACATCGGAGATAAAGAAATGCGGAAGCGAATTACATAAACTTACATTTATTTCAAAAGCAAGCTTGAGTTATTTTATTACAGACCAGACTAAAAGTGAGTGCAGAGTAGTAATATTATACAAACCAAGGGAGGCACAGACTTCTCCCGATAAGTTATAAGCAAAAGATCCTAAGTGGAGGACCGAGTCCTCCCGCACTTCAGTCTTGTTTTTCTTCTTTGGGAACCACCTTGGCACAGAAGCAGCAAAAGTCTGCTACTTCCTCACCTAAAAACAACGAAGGGATAAACCCTGAGTATGGAATTACTCAGCAAGTCTTACCCGACTAAAGAAAAGACTCTCAAGGGTATGCTGGTTATATGGGAGTCAAGGTAAGGCTTTTCAATAATCAAAGACTCTGTTTTGCAGAAAGGCTTACTAAAGTGGATCCTTAAAAATCCAGTTTTATTTGTCAAGTAAAATTACCTGCACTAGAGTTCTTTCTACCCTAGTTCAATCACTGGTCCTGTACTAGCCAATTTCTCAACAAAAACCCCTTTATCTTTAGTGGAATGCTACGTGTAAGTCAGTGGCCAAGTCTCCATAACCGCGGAGGTACGGCGATCCGAATCGATTATACTCAGCTGAGGATCTCCAATCACACGACATATGTAGCACTTAACCGTTGCATATGTCAACCCGCCACCGGGGTTCTTAAGACCGGATCAGGTTCACGCAAACCGAGAGCACAGATACACCACCGTCCAGCCTCTTGCCACGGAGGGTACACGCTACTCTCGCCACCGCTCCACGCCCATTTCGTGTTATCTTATTCCGGCCTTAGTCTACCCGAGGCAAGGCTTACCCATGACGAGGCATGTGACCAGTTAAAGGGTCCTCGGTCAGCAGGCCTACATCGACAAGGTCCTTAATCGACTCAGACGGAGACACTACACCGAGACTCTCTTCTCGTGCAAGTCACCCGCCCGGTCTCAACTTAATTATTTCAAACCCAAAGTTTGGTACCTGGCAGAGGTACATCTTTTCCGATGTTGAACCCATCAAGGCCTTGATGGATCCACCATCAAATTTTATTTTCAAAAACATCCCACCCACTTTTGCCACATCATATTTTGTAAAAACAAAACCTTTTGTTTTTCTAAAGCAAAGCTAAGCATCAAAAAGCTTTTGTAAAACAGGTGATCAAGGAAGGTAACCAAATTCAAGGAAGGCAATGCAGGAATGGTTTTATCAAGCAACTCCTATCACCTAATGCAGCAATCAAGTGAGAAAGATTTTAAAATAGCAAGGAAGGTGGCAAATGCACCGGGGCTTGCCTTCGTTTACAGGTGATTCGGGTTCGGATCCACAGATATCGAAGTAGAAACTATTCCCGGCCTGAGATTCCGAAGGTGGTGGTGTCCTGTCTTCGGTGACTTCTACCTCTTCTTCACGTTCTAATCATAACCATACATAGGTATAAGAATGGATGCCATGGGATGCTCATGAGGATGCAAAGATAGCATAAACTTATTATTTATGTCTTGAATACAACTTTCCTTCACGGAGTTCCGGGAACTTAGGGTTTCCGGAGTCGGTAAAGGAGTTCATAGGGCAGGGGGGGTGTTTTGGGGTTTGGTAATCAAACAAGGTCCAAATCAATTCAAATCCTACCCAAGGCTTCTAAATATTATGAGGAACTCATATAAAAATTTTGAGCGTTTTTGGAATTACCATTTGTTTTCTAAAAATCCATAACCAACTTTTTTAACCACTTTAAATACCCTAAAATTTCTTACTTCCACTAAAAATCACAAAACTATTTTTACTAAATTCTATGGAAAATAACAAGCCTAGGAAAATTGGTTTCACAATTTTAGCATTTTTCTACATTTTTCTACATATTTCTAAAGCTCTGCTGGAAAAAGAAAAAGAAAAGGATTAAATAGAACTGGGCCGGTTTCAGCCCAGCGGCCCAGTCCAGAGAGGAAAGGCGCCCGCGCGCGCCCGCGCTGGCGACTTTGCACGAAGGCCCTCACGGTTTTGGCTAACTCAAATCAGGTTCGTTTACTGTTTCACTGGGTCACTGACTGTTTGCACAAGAGTCCTTCCTCTTCTACCTATTCTGCGTTTAAAGTCCCCGACGCCGTTCAAGCGCGGCCGTGCTCCGGCGAGCCAGCAAACCGGCCGAACGGGACCGTGACCGGCGCTTAGCTTTGGCATAAACCGAATTCACTACCTGAAGAACGTTTCCCCTAAGTTAATTTGAAGAATGGTGCCCTAATTTGCCCTGACCACGGCAACCGTGAGTATTGCGGCTAGGTGGTCGCGTTCCCGGCGACCAGAGGATTTCTAATTCAATTGCATGCGTCGGTGAGTTTGAGGGAAGCTTAAGGATGCTAAAACAAGATTGGGGAGGGCGTGATCGGACCTGAGGAGGGCTGGCCACGGCGAGCTGAAGTTCACGGTGTTCTTCAACTGATTTGGGGAAAGTTTAAAATTGGAGCTTGCTGGTGATTGACTGGGAGCAATACTGGGTGGCTTGGTGCTAGATGACCTAGCGGAGCTGGTGGAGGGCTCAATTTATAGGGAGGGGAAACGGTGGCTCTCAATTTGACCGCGATGTGCTGGCGGCCGGAGACGGGGAAGAAGCCTGGCGCGCGCAGTTACGTGGCCAACGGCGTGGCAAGCTCACCGGCGACGATAGGACAGCCTTAAGGTGTCACGGTGGTGCGGTGGAAAGGCTAAGCCACGCGGCACACGACCGGGAGGCGGCGGTCACCGGCGAGGTAATCCGCTCAGCCGCAAAGAGGGAGAGAGAGCCACGGGGATCACCGGAGTGATCGCCAGCGCACGGGCGGTGAAGATCTTTTACCCCGCAAGGTTATCCATTAGCTATGAGCGCGAATCCGGACGGCGGCAGCACGAATCACGGCGGAGGGAGCCGTCGGCGGTGAGGACAGCCGCGCTGGCGGTCTGATCCCTATTGAGCACTGTACCATGGCAGTCACCAATTCAGAGCGACTGACAGAGCACATTGGAGCATCATTTTCTCTGATTTTCAGATGGCAACACACCCAGTGATCTATAGCAAAGTTGTAGTGCTATAATCCATCTATATCTTTGCTATAATGTGTACTCACAAAAGGTCACTGGATCCCCTTCAAAATCGAGCTCAAAGTTCATGTCATAACACTGTTAATCTGTATTTCAGACTTCAGGCAGCCTGACATTCCATCTTTGATTGGGTTTTTCTCCAAATTTCACATAAGACCATGGCTTGAACCCTTAAACAAAGTTGTTCTCCTATGATTGGTCTTCAACTTTGATGTGGTGACCTAGGGCAAAAACCCTATGTTTTGCAAGTTACAAAGCCCCAAAGTGGAGCCTTCAACACTGAATTTCAGACTTAGTATAGAACTCAAATGAGGTCCATTTTGCATTTAAGTCCAAAACTTAGGGTTTGGCTTTCAAGTCCACATATTTGTGAACCAATTGACTTAAAATACTTATTTGGCTTGGTTTTTGCACTTTAGCCCAAAAGTGGACTAATTTTGCACATAAGCCCCTAGGGTTTGGTTTTAGGGTTTTCCAGGGTTCCAATTAGGGTTTCGGGTATCCCAGGGGTATAAAGGTGATTCAAGTTTATTCTTGGGGTCATTTTATGACTTTTACCCTAAAGCTTTTAGGTTTTATCAACTTGGGTTAAGTTTTACCCCTTTAACCACTATTTAGGGTTAAGTCCTTTAACCAGGGTTCTATTTGCAAACATTAAAACAATACAACTTGTTTGAAATTTTTGCCTAGTGAATGCACTCTAGGTGTATCAAACATATGCAATGCCAATGCTTATGATGCCATGCTCAAGTTTTAGTTATAGTAACACCAGGGGTGTTACATCCTTCCCCCCATAAAAGAATCTCGTCCCGAGATTAAAATCCTAGGGTAGGTAATGGTAAAGGAAACACATCACATTTTTATTTCTTAGATTCTGGTACAAGGCAGGGGTGATGTGGGGGTCACTTCTTTATTACAATAACTATATACACTTTACAAATTACAGGAGGCTAGAAAGCCTAGGAAATTCTTATTCAAGAAGTCTTGAGTTTCCCAAGTAGCTTCATCTTCAGAATGCTGGTTCCACTGTATCTTGTAGAACTTGAGAGTCTTTCTCCGGGTAACCCTGTCCTTTTGATCCAGAACTCGAATAGGATGCTCCGAGTATGTTAAATCTGGTTCCAGGACAACATCAGTCACTTCAACGGTTCGATCAGGAACCCGAAGACACTTCTTCAATTGTGACACGTGGAACACATTATGCACAGCAGACAATGTTTCGGGGAGTTGAAGTCGGTATGCCACTGGTCCACATTGCTCAAGCACCAGGAATGGACCAATGTACCTGGGTGCAAGTTTCCCTTTAACCCCAAAACGCGATACACCTTTCATTGGTGAGACCTTCAGGTAAACATAGTCTCCTTCCAGGAAATATAAGGGCCTTCGCCGTTTGTCTGCATAACTCTTCTGACGAGCTTGTGCCTTCTTCATATTATGAATAATTTTCTGAACCTTTTCTTCGGCCTCCTTTACCATATCAGGCCTAAAGAAGTACCTTTCTCCAGGTTCAGACCAATTTAGCGGAGTATGACACCGTCGTCCATATAAAGCTTCGAAGGGTGCCATCTTGATACTTGCTTGATAGCTATTATTATATGAAAACTCCGCTAGGGGCAAACATTCATCCCATTTCGGTGAGAAGTCCAGGACACATGCCCGCAGCATATCTTCAAGTATTTGGTTGACCCTCTCAGTCTGTCCACTGGTTTGATGATAGGCCGAACTGTGGAGTAACTTAGTACCCAAGGATTTGTGAAGCGCTTCCCAAAACTTGGCTACAAATTGAGGTCCACGATCCGACACTATGGTCTTTGGAACACCATGCAGACTAAGAATACGAGCAATGTACAATTGGGCGTAGACAGTAACCGGGGAATTTGTCTTGACTGGCAGAAAGTGAGCAATCTTTGTAAGTCGATCGACAATCACCCAAATAGAGTCATACCCTTTGGCTGTCCTGGGCAGTCCCACAATAAAGTCCATACTGATGTCATCCCATTTCCATGTTGGTATTGGTAACGACTGTAATGGACCAGCAGTTTTCATGTGTATGGCCTTGACACGTCTGCAAGTGTCACACTTAGCCACATAGCGTGCAATTTCGATTTTCATCTTTGTCCACCAATAATGTTGCTTTAAGTCTTGATACATCTTAGTGCTTCCGGGATGAATAGAATAACGACTAAGATGTGCTTCATCAAGAATTTGCTGGCGGAGTTCTTCGTTCTTTGGCACTACTATGCGGTTTTTAAACCATATCACACCTTGATCGTCTTCCTTGAAACATTTGGCTACTCCAGCTCTTATCTTCTCTCGTATGTGCTTCATACCCAGATTATCCTTTTGAGCATCAATTATCCTTTGCAAAATGATTGACTCAAGCTTTAGCTGATTTAGAGTCCCTTGTTGGATGATCCCCAGGTTTAGCTTTTCCATTTCCTGACACAAAGTGTTCTCGGAGGTCTTCGCCATAAGACAGTGGCAGAAAGTCTTACGACTCAGTGCATCTGCTACCACATTGGCTTTGCCTGGGTGATAATGGATCTCCAGTTCATAGTCTTTAATAAGCTCAAGCCATCGTCTTTGTCTCATATTTAATTCTGACTGGGTGAAGATGTACTTCAAACTTTTATGATCTGTATATATGTGACAGATATTTCCCAGCAGATAGTGACGCCATATCTTTAGGGCATGAACCACAACAGCTAGCTCCAGATCATGAGTTGGATAATGCTCCTCATGTCGGCGCAACTGCCTTGAAGCATACGCAATTACTCGGCCCTCTTGCATCAATACACAGCCGAGCCCACTGCCAGATGCATCACAATATACATCAAAAGGCTTAGTGATGTCCGGTTGAGCCAATACCGGAGCAGTGGTCAATAGTGTCTTCAGTTGCTCAAAGGCTTCATTACACTCAGAAGACCAATTGAACTTAATGTCATTCTTCAATAAACTTGTGATTGGCTTCACAAGCTTAGAAAAATCTGGTATGAATCTGCGATAATACCCAGCTAGTCCAAGAAAACTCCGGACTTGATGAACAGTTGTTGGGGGTTTCCACTCCAGAATATCTTTGACCTTGCTAGGATCTACCGCAATTCCTTTAGCTGATAACACGTGCCCCAAAAATTGAATTTCTTCCAGCCAGAACGCGCACTTGCTGAACTTGGCATATAGCTGGTGTTCCCTCAGGCGCGTCAATACAATCCGTAGATGCTGAGCATGGTCCTCTTCATTCTTAGAATATATCAAGATGTCGTCGATGAAGACTACCACGAACCTGTCCAACTCGGGCATGAACACCGAGTTCATCAAATAGGTGAAGTGGGCAGGAGCATTTGTGAGCCCGAAAGACATTACCAAGTATTCAAACAATCCATACCGCGTAGTAAACGCGGTCTTCGGTATATCCTCGGGCCGAATACGGATTTGATGATAGCCCGACCTGAGATCAATTTTGGAAAATACCCTCGCCCCAGTCAGTTGATCAAATAAGACGTCGATCCTTGGAAGAGGGTACTTATTCTTGATGGTGACCTCATTTAGGGGTCAATAATCCACGCACATTCTCAAGGTTTGATCCTTCTTCTTAACAAAAATGGCGGGGCAACCCCATGGGGACGAGCTTGGTTGGATGAATCCCTTATTCAGTAGATCTTGTAATTGAATCTTCAATTCCGCCAACTCATTAGGGGGCATACGGTACGATCTTCGAGAGATAGGAGCCGTACCGGGCTTTAGCTCAATTACGAATTCTACATCTCTTTCAGGGGGCAGTCCAGGCAAATCTTCCGGAAATACATCTGGAAACTCACATACTACCGGAATGTTCTTGATCTCCGGTACAATGGCTTCATATACTCTACCAGAAGTTTTGGCTGGATTGGTTACGGGGAGAGTCAAAAGAATCTCTTCTTGATTATAGCTCAACCTGACGGTTCTGAGTTCAGTGTTGAGAATTGCCTTGTGTTGGGTTAACCAATTCATACCCAAAATTACATCTATATCCTGGCCCTTTAGAACAATCATGTTAGCAGGAAAGTTCCGCTCGGCCATTGTTACTGGCACTCCATAGGCCACTTCTCTAGTATAAATGTGTCCCCCAGGTGAATGAATTTTAAATCCCTCCTTTGATTCATGGTATGCAATATGATGTTTCTCCACAAATTTCTTGCTAATGAATGTATGTGAAGCACCAGAATCAAAAAGAATAATTGCTGGGTGACTGGCCACGGGAAACGTACCCATCATCACCGGCTCTCCTTCCGGTGTAGTAGCCACTTGGGTGTAATATACACGCCCCGTCTTCTTTGTATTCTTCCCCACAGCATTTCCTTTAGGCTGAGCTGATCTCCCAGATCCTTGCGAAGCATTAGATTGATTTTGCCTAGGATATGGGCAGTCTTTGATGAAGTGTCCCGACTTGCCACAATTAAAGCACCCAGTTGAAGAACTAGGCAAGGCAGGGAATCGAGTGCCTGGGGCACCCGGCTGATTTGGGGTAGTGGGGGTATTGTTGGGGCGAATAATGATAGGCTGTTTGAAAGGGAATGAGGGTGGACGAGAAAAAGTGCGATTTTGGTTTGAAGGTCGGATCACAAACCGTTGCTTCTTCGCCTGGCCCTGATTAGGCCTCTCACCACCGAATCCCTTATTCTTCCCAGAATTTGCGTATTTTGCTTCAACAGATAAGGCTGTGCTGACAGCCTTTCCATAAGTGAGATCTATACATGTGGCCATTTTCCTTTGTAGCCGATCATTCAGTCCCCGCATAAAACAGTTCTTCTTCTTTAAATCAGTATTCACCTGGTCGATGGCATACTGCGACAGGTGATTAAATTTGTTGAGATATTGGTTGACGGTATCTCCACCTTGTTGTAACTTCATAAATTCCTCTTGTTTCATATGCAGCACTCCTTCGGGGATGTAGTGTTCACGGAAGGCTGCTTTAAACTCATCCCAGGTGACTTGATGGTTGACAGGTTGAATAGCCACGAAATTTCCCCACCAGGTACTGGCAGGACCACGGAGTTGTTGTGCTGCGAACAACGGCTTCTGCGTCTCGGAACAACGGAGAAGACCAAACTTTTGCTCAATAACCCGAATCCACTCATCAGCTTCTAGTGGATCTTCTGCCTTGACGAATAGAGGTGGACGGGTTTCAGAGAAGTCCAGATAGGTGGTCTCACGGGGGCCTTGCGGAAAACCTCTTCCCGCCTGCTGCTGGAATTGCTGCTGACCCGCCATTTCCCTAAGGAAGCGGGTATTGTCTGCGGTGGCATTCACCAAGGCGGCAATCGCCTCGGCTAACGTGGGAGGAACCGGAGGTGGGTTTGGGGTAACATCCCTGCCCCCAGAAGTTCCGGCTGCGTCCTGTCCTCGAGTCCTGGTCGGCATCTGTGGCAAAGAACATTTGAAGTAAACATAATGTGCCAGAGAAAACCTTCCATTTTACATTACTATAAAAAGTAATGATACAGACTCGATATTACATAACAGGATACATTACCCATTATACAAGAGTTCAACCTATTATACAACAGTACACCCTACAATACACTACTCTACTTCTATTACACCATTATTCCTGCTTGCCATTACTCTTGGCGGCCTCATCGTCAGGTGTGGGAGTCCAGACATCAACCAACCTCAAAGAAGGAGGGGGCTCAAAAAGGTCTAACTCCCCACCCAGCGCGCGTCTCGCAACGTGAGATGGTCCGGCTTCTGCCTCAGCAGGATGTGCAGGCTCACTAGGGTGCAATTGTGAGTATAGTATATGGACTTCCTCATGCAACGTATTGCAGTAAACCTGCAGGTCATCAACTGTTGAGCTAAGTTCTTTAATTCGGGCCTGAGCCCTTGCTTCCTTAGCACACATTAGCAAACGAGACTGTACGGCCCAGTCAAGTGCTAAGTCTCGATCAGCGAGCTGATCCTGCAGATGTCGGATGTCCCTTCTCAGTTCATTGATTCTATCTCCATCGGCGACCCAAGCATCGGTCCTGTGTTGAAGTGCTGCTTGAAGTCGACTCACACGGGCTTCAAGATCTCCGATGGGGTCATTACTTCCACTGCTGCTGCTTTCATGTCGGGGAGCCAATTGATGCCGAGGCACCCCAATTGGTCCCGTAGACTTGCGTGCCGTTAGCCTGGTGCGTGGCGACATCTTTCTAAGGGGGAAAATGTTATTAGTATAGTGCTTAGCATGATGCATGTATAATTACAGAATCAACCTTAGTCGATTCAACCTTCTATACATTGCACTCTTCCTATCTGGTCTTTATGATAGACTCTTCAGAATACTTAGGTAAGAAGAGAAAAGAATTTCTAGGTAAGACTTTTGAAAATCCTTTTGAAGATGCCTCATAATATCTGCAAAGAAGGGCTACGCTCCGATACCAGCTGTGACGGAACCTCCCAAGTAATTAGGCCCACCTACAGTTGTCCTTGTCCAACGGACATCAGACACCCTATAGATGTTCCTAAGTCACTTGACAAGTTCGGTATCTTTCCTTACCTTACCAGGAACGTTTCACCCGTCTTGCAGACATTACAGAACATCGGAGATAAAGAAATGCGGAAGCGAATTACATAAACTTACATTTATTTCAAAAGCAAGCTTGAGTTATTTTATTACAGACCAGACTAAAAGTGAGTGCAGAGTAGTAATATTATACAAACCAAGGGAGGCACAGACTTCTCCCGATAAGTTATAAGCAAAAGATCCTAAGTGGAGGACCGAGTCCTCCCGCACTTCAGTCTTGTTTTTCTTCTTTGGGAACCACCTTGGCACAGAAGCAGCAAAAGTCTGCTACTTCCTCACCTAAAAACAACGAAGGGATAAACCCTGAGTATGGAATTACTCAGCAAGTCTTACCCGACTAAAGAAAAGACTCTCAAGGGTATGCTGGTTATATGGGAGTCAAGGTAAGGCTTTTCAATAATCAAAGACTCTGTTTTGCAGAAAGGCTTACTAAAGTGGATCCTTAAAAATCCAGTTTTATTTGTCAAGTAAAATTACCTGCACTAGAGTTCTTTCTACCCTAGTTCAATCACTGGTCCTGTACTAGCCAATTTCTCAACAAAAACCCCTTTATCTTTAGTGGAATGCTACGTGTAAGTCAGTGGCCAAGTCTCCATAACCGCGGAGGTACGGCGATCCGAATCGATTATACTCAGCTGAGGATCTCCAATCACACGACATATATAGCACTTAACCCTTGCATATGTCAACCCGCCACCGGGGTTCTTAAGACCGGATCAGGTTCATGCAAACCGAGAGCACAGATACACCACCGTCCAGCCTCTTGCCATGGAGGGTACACGCTACTCTCGCCACCGCTCCACGCCCATTTCGTGTTATCTTATTCCGGCCTTAGTCTACCCGAGGCAAGGCTTACCCATGACGAGGCATGTGACCAGTTAAAGGGTCCTCGGTCAGCAGGCCTACATCGACAAGGTCCTTAATCGACTCAGACGGAGACACTACACCGAGACTCTCTTCTCGTGCAAGTCACCCGCCCGGTCTCAACTTAATTATTTCAAACCCAAAGTTTGGTACCTGGCAGAGGTACATCTTTTCCGATGTTGAACCCATCAAGGCCTTGATGGATCCACCATCAAATTTTATTTTCAAAAACATCCCACCCACTTTTGCCACATCATATTTTGTAAAAACAAAACCTTTTGTTTTTCTAAAGCAAAGCTAAGCATCAAAAAGCTTTTGTAAAACAGGTGATCAAGGAAGGTAACCAAATTCAAGGAAGGCAATGCAGGAATGGTTTTATCAAGCAACTCCTATCACCTAATGCAGCAATCAAGTGAGAAAGATTTTAAAATAGCAAGGAAGGTGGCAAATGCACCGGGGCTTGCCTTCGTTTACAGGTGATTCGGGTTCGGATCCACAGATATCGAAGTAGAAACTATTCTTGGCCTGAGATTCCGAAGGTGGTGGTGTCCTGTCTTCGGTGACTTCTACCTCTTCTTCACGTTCTAATCATAACCATACATAGGTATAAGAATGGATGCCATGGGATGCTCATGAGGATGCAAAGATAGCATAAACTTATTATTTATGTCTTGAATACAACTTTCCTTCACGGAGTTCCGGGAACTTAGGGTTTCCGGAGTCGGTAAAGGAGTTCATAGGGCAGGGGGGGTGTTTTGGGCTTTGGTGATCAAACAAGGTCCAAATCAATTCAAATCCTACCCAAGGCTTCTAAATATTATGAGGAACTCATATAAAAATTTTGAGCATTTTTGAAATTACCATTTGTTTTCTAAAAATCCATAACCAACTTTTTTAACCACTTTAAATACCCTAAAATTTCTTACTTCCACTAAAAATCACAAAACTATTTTTACTAAATTCTATGGAAAATTTTAGCATTTTTCTACATTTTTCTACATATTTCTAAAGCTCTGCTGGAAAAAGAAAAAGAAAAGGATTAAATAGAACTGGGCCGGTTTCAGCCCAGCGGCCCAGTCCAGAGAGGAAAGGCGCCCGCGCGCGCCCGCGCTGGCGACTTTGCACGAAGGCCCTCACGGTTTTGGCTAACTCAAATCAGGTTCGTTTACTGTTTCACTGGGTCACTGACTGTTTGCACAAGAGTCCTTCCTCTTCTACCTATTCTGCGTTTAAAGTCCCCGACGCCGTTCAAGCGCGGCCGTGCTCCGGCGAGCCAGCAAACCGGCCGAACGGGACCGTGACCGGTGCTTAGCTTTGGCGTAAACTGAATTCACTACCTGAAGAACGTTTCCCCTAAGTTAATTTGAAGAATGGTGCCCTAATTTGCCCTGACCACGGCAACCGTGAGTATTGCGGCTAGGTGGTCGCGTTCCCGGCGACCAGAGGATTTCTAATTCAATTGCATGCGTCGGTGAGTTTGAGGGAAGCTTAAGGATGCTAAAACGAGATTGGGGAGGGCGTGATCGGACCTGAGGAGGGCTGGCCATGGCGAGCTGAAGTTCACGGTGTTCTTCAACTGATTTGGGGAAAGTTTAAAATTGGAGCTTGCTGGTGATTGACTGGGAGCAATACTGGGTGGCTTGGTGCTAGATGACCTAGCGGAGCTGGTGGAGGGCTCAATTTATAGGGAGGGGAAACGGTGGCTCTCAATTTGACCGCGATGTGCTGGCGGCCGGAGACGGGGAAGAAGCCTGGCGCGCGCAGTTACGTGGCCAACGGCGTGGCAAGCTCACCGGCGACGATAGGACAGCCTTAAGGTGTCACGGTGGAAAGGCTAAGCCACGCGGCACACGGCCGGGAGGCGGCGGTCACCGGCGAGGTAATCCGCTTAGCCGCAAAGAGGGAGAGAGAGCCACGGGGATCACCGGAGTGATCGCCAGCGCACGGGCGGTGAAGATCTTTTACCCCGCAAGGTTATCCATTAGCTATGAGCGCGAATCCGGACGGCGGCAGCACGAATCACGGCGGAGGGAGCCGTCGGCGATGAGGACAGCCGCGCTGGCGGTCTGATCCCTATTGAGCACTGTACCATGGCAGTCACCAATTCAGAGCGACTGACAGAGCACATTGGAGCATCATTTTCTCTGATTTTCAGATGGCAACACACCCAGTGATCTATAGCAAAGTTGTAGTGCTATAATCCATCTATATCTTTGCTATAATGTGTACTCACAAAAGGTCACTGGATCCCCTTCAAAATCGAGCTCAAAGTTCATGTCATAACACTGTTAATCTGTATTTCAGACTTCAGGCAGCCTGACAGTCCATCTTTGATTGGGTTTTTCTCCAAATTTCACATAAGACCATGGCTTGAACCCTTAAACAAAGTTGTTCTACTATGATTGGTCTTCAACTTTGATGTGGTGACCTAGGGCAAAAACCCTATGTTTTGCAAGTTACAAAGCCCCCAAAGTGGAGCCTTCAACACTGAATTTCAGACTTAGTATAGAACTCAAATGAGGTCCATTTTGCATTTAAGTCCAAAACTTAGGGTTTGGCTTTCAAGTCCACATATTTGTGAACCAATTGACTTAAAATACTTATTTGGCTTGGTTTTTGCACTTTAGCCCAAAAGTGGACTAGTTTTGCACATAAGCCCCTAGGGTTTGGTTTTAGGGTTTTCCAGGGTTCCAATTAGGGTTTCGAGTATCCCAGGGGTATAAAGGTGATTCAAGTTTATTCTTGGGGTCATTTTATGACTTTTACCCTAAAGCTTTTAGGTTTTCTCAACTTGGGTTAAGTTTTACCCCTTTAACCACTATTTAGGGTTAAGTCCTTTAACCAGGGTTCTATTTGCAAACATTAAAACAATACAACTTGTTTGAAATTTTTGCCTAGTGAATGCACTCTAGGTGTATCAAACATATGCAATGCCAATGCTTATGATGCCATGCTCAAGTTTTAGTTATAGTAACACCAGGGGTGTTACAACAGTGAGTTCACAACTCAAACGGAGCTCAAATCACTATCACAATCGATCAAATGCATGGAGGCGGAGTCTAGGAGTCTTAGAATGCTTAGATAATGTTTGGTGTGCTCCTCCATGCGCCTAGGGGTCCCTTTTATAGCCCCAAGGCAGCTAAGAGCCGTTGGACATCAATTTGGCAGGCAATCCTTGCCTTGTGTCGAGTGGTGCACCGGACAGTCCGGTGCACCACCGGACAGCCACTGTAGCGGTCCGGTGCGCGATCTCCTTCCATATCTGGCGTTGCCGACCGTTGAGCCTTGGGACCGCTTGGCGCACCAGACACTGTCCGGTGCACACCGGACAGTCCGGTGTGCCCAACCGACCGTTGGCGCGACCACGTGTCGCGCGTTGATCGCGCGGCCGACCGTTGGCCACTGGCGCCTTTGGCTCACCGGACAGTCCGGTGCACCACCGAACAATCCGGTGATTTATAGCCACGTCGCCTTCTCTTTTCCCGAGAGCAGCCAGTTGACGCCGAGCCAGCCTGGGGCACCGGACACTGTCCGGTGCACCACCGGACAGTCCGGTGTGCCAGGCCAGAGCTGGTTTTGGCTGAACTTTGCCAACACTTCTCCAATTCAAATCTTCTTTTCTTGGCACTGTTTCTAGCACTTAGATAACCATGTTAGTATACAAAAACAATTCACTAAGTCTAGAAACATACCTTGCTCTTGATTTCACACTCTTTACTCATTTGGCACATACGAACTCACTCAATATGTGTTGGACATCTAATCACCAAAATACTTATAGAAATGGCCCAAGGGCACATTTCCCTTTCAATCTCCCCCTTTTTGGTGATTTATGACAACACATCAAAAAGCAATAAAAGAAGTGTACCATCAACACAAATGAAGACCAATTCCCTTTTTACTTAAGATTTGGCATATTTGGATCACTCTTTGCCACCACTTGATTTGTTTTTGCAAATCAAATTCCTTTTCCTATCTCTAAGTCAAACACACTTGTTTGGGCAAATCGAGAGATATTCCAAGAGAGTAAAATTGATCAAGTGCCAAAACTCCCTCTTTTTCCCATAATCAAAATTCTCCCCCATAAGAGACCAAATTTAGCAATAAGAGTATTTTGACAAAAACAAATTCTAACTCCTCTATTTTTCAAAATTCACAAGTGGTTGGCTGATCCATTTTGCTTTGGCCTTAATTTCTCCCCCTTTGGCATTAAGCACCAAAACGGGATCATTTGTGGCCCTCTAACCCCATTGCCTCACCAAAATGTCAAAAGGAGCAAAAAGGCAATGAGTGCACAAGTATGAACTTGGAATTAAATACACTAATACTGGAGTGCAGTGGAAGTCTTTTAGTCGTCCAAGTTCACTTTCCCTTTCAATGTACCTTTGAGACTACATCAAGTGTACTCAACCAAACACGTTAGTCTCAAAAGGGTCAAGTTGTAGAACATCTCCCCTAAATATGTGCATCATTTGCATACGGACTTGTGAGGTCCGGGGATGACTTGTACAACTTGAGCACCATAAATTTACAACAAATGATGTAAATGCGCAAAGTAATATGATCAAAGGCATAGACTACATGTATGTTATAGATCAATCCAAGTTACGCAACCTGCAAAATGTTTTCTCAACCAACGGCTTGGTGAAGATATCGGCTAGCTGGTTCTCGGTGCTAATATGATAAATATCGATATCTCCCTTTTGCTGGTGGTCCCTCAGGAAGTGATGTCGGATGTCTATGTGCTTAGTGCGGCTGTGTTCAACAGGATTATCCACCAAGCGGATTGCACTCTCATTGTCACATAGAAGTGGGACTTTGCTCAAATTGTAGCCAAAGTCTCGGAGGGTTTGCCTCATCCAAAGTAGTTGCGTGCAACACTGTCCTACGACAACGTACTCGGCCTCAGCGGTGGATAGGGCAACAGATGTCTGTTTCTTGGAACTCCAGGACACCAGGGACCTTCCTAGAAATTGGCACGTCCCTGATGTGCTCTTCCTATCAACCTTGCACCCAGCATAATCGGAGTCTGCGTATCCAATCAAGTCAAAGTTAGACCCCTTTGGATACCAGATCTCGAAGCACGTCGTAGAAACTAAATACCTAAGAATTCGCTTAACGGCCATAAGGTGACATTCCTTGGGGTCGAATTGAAATCTAGCACACATGCATACACTAAGCATAATGTCCGGTCTACTAGCACAATGACAAAGTAATGAACCTATCATGGACCGGTATGCCTTTTGATCAACGGACTTACCTCCTATGTTGAGGTCAAGATGCCCATCAGTTCCCATAGGTGTCTTCGCGGGCTTGGCGTCCTTCATCCCAAACTTCTTGAGAAGATCTTGAGTGTACTTTGTTTGGGAGATGAAAGTGCCATCCTTGAGTTGCTTCTCTTGGAATCCAAGAAAGTAAGTCAACTCGCCCATCATGGACATCTCGAACTTTTGCATCATCACCCTTCAAAACTCCTCACAAGACTTTTGGTTAGTAGAACCAAATATTATGTCATCGACATAAATTTGGCAAACAAAAAGGTCATCATCACAAGTCTTTGTAAAGAGAGTGGGATCAGCTTTCCCAACCTTGAAAGCATTAGCAATTAAGAAATCTCTAAGGCATTCATACCATGCTCTTGGGGCTTGCTTAAGTCCATAGAGTGCCTTAGAGAATTTATATACATGGTCGGGATACCTGTCATCCTCAAAGCCAGGGGGTTGTTCCACGTATACCTCCTCCTTGATTGGCCCATTGAGGAAAGCGCTCTTCACGTCCATTTGAAACAGCCTAAAGAAGTGGTGAGCAGCATAGGCTAATAAAATTTGAATTGACTCTAGCCTAGCCACAGGAGCAAAAGTCTCCTCGAAATCCAAACCTGCGACTTGGGCATAACCTTTTGCCACAAGTCGAGCCATGTTTCTTGTCACCACTCCGTGCTCGTCTTGCTTGTTGCGGAACACCCACTTGGTTCCCACAACGTTTTGCTTTGGACGTGGCACCAGGCTCCAGACTTCATTCCTTCTGAAGTTGTTGAGCTCTTCCTGCATGGCCAACACCCAGTCCGGATCCTGCAAGGCCTCTTCTACCCTGAAAGGCTCAATAGAAGAGACAAACGAGTAATGCTCATAAAAAGTAGCTAATCGTGAGCGAGTGGTTACTCCCTTGCTGATGTCACCCAAAATCTGATCGACGGGGTGATGTCTTTGGATCATCGCTCGGAGTTGAGTTGGAGGGACCCGTGGTGCTTCTTCCTCCATAACCTGTTCTTCCTGTGCTCCCCCTTGATCGCGCTCCTCTTCTTGAGGTACCTGTCCATCATCTTGAGTTGGGGGATGCACTAGTGTCGAGGAAGAAGGCTGATCTTGTTCCTGTAGTTCCTGTGGTCGCACATCACCTATCAACATCGTGCGCATTGCGACCGTTGGAACTTCTTCTTCATCTATGTCATCAAGATCAACTTGCTCTTTTGGAGAGCCATTAGTCTAATCAACTACAACATCGCTAGAGACTTTAACTAATCTCGATGATTTGTTGAAGACCCTATACGCCTTTGTATTTGAGTCATATCCTAGTAAAATCCCTTCTACAGCCTTGGGAGCAAATTTAGAATGTCTACCTTTCTTCACTAGAATGTAGCATTTGCTTCCAAATACACGAAAGTAAGAGACATTGGGTTTGTTACCGGTAAGAAGTTCATAGGAGGTCTTCTTGAGGAGGCGATGCAGATAGAGCCAGTTTATGGCGTGGCAGGCTGTGTTCACAGCTTCCAACCAAAACTGCTCGGGCGTCTTGAACTCTCCAAGCATCGTTCTCTCCACGTCGATTAGCGTCCTGTTCTTTCTCTCTACCACACCGTTTTGCTGTGGTGTGTAGGGAGCGGAGAACTTGTGCTTGATGCCTTCCTCCTCAAGAAATTCTTCAACTTGTAGATTCTTGAACTCGGACCCATTGTCGCTTCTTATTTTCTTCACCTTAAGCTCAAACTCATTTTGAGCTCTCTTCAAGAAGCGCTTTAGGGTCCCTTGGGTTTCTGACTTATCATGTAAAAATAACACCCAAGTGAAGCGGGAAAAATCATCAACAATTACAACACCATACTTACTTCCCCCGATGCTTAGATAGGCAACGGGTCCGAAGAGATCCATGTGAAGGAGCTCCAGTGGTCTTGATGTTGTCATCACATTCTTGCTGTGATGAGTGCTTCCCACCTGTTTCCCTGCCTGACATGCTGCACAAGGTCTGTCTTTCTCAAAACAGACATTGGTTAGTCCTAACACATGATCTCCCTTTAGAATCTTATGAAGGTTCTTCATCCCAACATGTGCTAGACGACGATGCCACAGCCAGCCCATGTTAGTCTTAGCTATTAAGCATGCATCTAGATCAACATTCTCTTTCGAAAAATCAACTAAGTAGAGCTTGCCAACTAGTACACCCTTAAAAGCTAGTGAACCATCACTTCTTCTAAAAACAGATACATCTACATTTGTGAATAAACAATTATAACCCATGTTACATAATTGACTCACAGATAACAAATTATATCCGAGCGATTCAACTAAAAACACATTTGAGATAGAATGCTCGGATGTGATGGCTATCTTTCCCAATCCTTTGACCTTGCCTAAGTTCCCATCTCCAAAGATGATCGAATCCTGGGAATCCTTGTTTTTGACGTAGGAGGTGAACATCTTCTTCTCCCCCGTCATGTGGTTTGTGCATCCGCTGTCGATAATCCAGCTTGAGCCACCGGATGCATAAACCTGCAAGGCAATTTTAAGCTTGGGTTTTAGGTACTCAACTCTTCTTGGGTCCTACAAGGTTAGTCACAATAACTTTTGGAACCCAAATACAAGTCTTGTCTCCCTTGCATTTGGATCCCAATTTTCTAGCAACTACTTTTGCATTCTTACATGAAAGTACAAAGGCAGTATTGCAAGTATGGTAAACAGTAGTAGGACTATTGCAAACTCTCCTAGGCGCATGAGACACATCATGATTCCGCCTAGGCCTATTTCTACCATACTCATAAGTAGAGCTAGAAGCAACCATAGCATGAGAAGTATGATAACCAGGTAAAACAACATGATCATAGCATCTATCATTATGAGCATGCCTAGTAAATTTCCTATCATACATATAAGCATGATTCTTTTGAGAACTACTAACCATAGGGGTCTTCCCTTTTTACTTGTTGAGAACGGGAGCCTTTTGGCTTGTTAAGTTCTTGGTTTCCTTTCGAAAACCAAGTCCATCCTTAATTGAGGGGTGTCTACCAATGGTGTAGGCATCCCTAGCAAATTTTAATTTCTCAAAGTCATCTTTGCAAGTCTTAAGTTGAGCATTAAGACTTGCAACCTCACTGTTCAATTTAGCAATAGTGATAGCATGTTCATCAAAATTAACATCTTTACACCTATTGCAAATAACTACATGTTCTACACATGAACTAGTTGCATTTGCTTTCTCTAGTTTAGCATTTAATTCATCATTTAAGTCCTTTAGACTAGAGACAGATTTATGACAATTAGAAAACTCATAGGATAGCATTTCATTTCTTTTAATTTCTAGAGCAAGAGATTTTTGAACACTAACAAATTTATCATGTTCCTCATACAAGATATCTTGTTGCTTCTCTAGCAGTCTATCCTTTTCATTAAGGGCATCAATTAATTCATTTATTTTGTCTATTTTATTTCTATCTAATCCTTTAAACAAATCAGTATAATCTATTTCATCATCAGATGACTCTTCATCACTAGAAGAAGTATACTTGGGAGAGTCCTGAGTACGTACCTTTATCTCTTTAGCCATAAGGCAAGTATGTCGTTCGTTGGGGAAGAGCGAGGATTTGCTGAAGGCCGAGACAGCTAGTCCTTCATCCTCAGAGTCGGAGGAGGAGCAGTTGGAGTCCCATTCCTTCCCAATATGCGCCTCGCCCTTTGCCTTCGTGTAGTTCTTCTTCTTCTCCCTCTTCCCGTGCTTTTTTTGTCCCAGGTCATTATCATTATCGGGGCACTATGCTATGAAATGACCAGTCTTACCACATTTGAAGCAGGAGCGCTTTCTCCTTGTTTTATTCTTGTTGGGGTATTCCTTGCGTCCTTTCAAGGCGGTTTTGAATCGCTTGATGATGAGCGCCATTTCGTCCTCATTGAGCCCGGCTGCCTCCACTTGTGCTACCTTGCTTGGTAGTGCCTCCCTGCTGCTCGTTGCTTTGAGAGCAACGAGCTGCGGCTCGTAGACGAGTAGTGGACCATTTAGCGCATCATCCATGTATCGCGCCTCCTTCACCATCATGCGCCCGCTCACAAATTTTCCAAGGATCTCCTTGGGCGTCATCTTGGTGTATCTGGGGTTCTCACGAATAAGGTTGACAAGATGGGGGTCAATAACGGTAAATGACCTGAGCATGAGTCGGACGACGTCATGATCCATCCATCTTGTGCTCCCGTAGCTTCGGATCTTGTTGACCAGGGTCTTGAGCCTGTTGTAGGTTTGTGTTGGCTCCTCTCCTCTGATCATCGCGGACCTCCCCAGCTCGCCTTCCACCAGTTCCATTTTGGTAATCATGGTGGCATCATTTCCCACATGAGATATCTTGAGGGTGTCCCATATTTGTTTGGCGTTGTCCAGGCCGCTCACCTTATTGTATTCATCCCTGCAAAGAGATGCTAACAAAACAGTAGTGGCTTGGGCATTTTTATGAATTTGTTCATTGATAAGCACATGATTGTCAGTACTATCAAAATGCATTCCATTTTCCACAATTTCCCAAATACTAGGATGGAGAGAAAATAGGTGACTACGCATTTTATGACTCCAAAATGAGTAATCTTCTCCGTCGAAGTGTGGGGTTTTCCAAGAGGAATAGAAAGTAAATGGGCATTTGAATTGTACGGAATGCGGGAATAATCAAAGGAATAGTTTTGATTAACCGTCTTTCTTTTGGACGAGTCGTCATCGTCATCGTCCTCCCTTGGTGAAGAAGAGGAGGCGTCGCTATCATAGTATATGATCTTCGTGATGCGCCTCTTTTTCTTCCCGTCCCTCTTCTTGTGACTCGAGCCTGAGTCAATGGGCTTGTCGTCTCTTGGCTCGTTAAAGATGGACTCATTTTTCTTGTCATTGACCACCATCCCCTTTCTCTTAGGATCCATCTCTTTGGGCGGTTAGTCCCTTAGATAAAGAGTATAGCTCTGATACCAATTGAGAGCACCTAGAGGGGGGGTGAATAGGTGATCCTGTAAAATCAAACACTAAATAGCCACAAACTTGATTATTAAAGCGTTAGTGTAACCAGCAGCTATGAAGCGAGTTCTTGTGAACAAAACAATCACAGAAAAGCAATACAAGAGACACACGATTTTTATCTCGTGGTTCGGCCAAGTAACACTTGCCTACTTCCACGTTGTGGCACCCCAATGGACGAGGGTTGCACTCAACCCCTTTCAAGTGATCCAATGATTGACTTGAATACCACAATCTTTTATCTTTTGAGTATCCTTCCTGTTTGCAAGGAATCTCCACAAGTTGGAGCCTCTCGCCTTTACAGTATTGATCACAAAGAAAGCACAAGAGTAAGGATGGGAGAACAACACACGCAAGACTCAAATCAGCAGCACACACACGCACACAAGCCAAGACTTGAGCTCGAAACGTAGCACAGTGAGTTCACAACTCAAACGGAGCTCAAATCATTAACACAATCGATCAAATGCGTGGAGACGGAGTCTGGGAGTCATAGAATGCTTAGAGAATGCTTGGTGTTCAATAACGGGTTTTCTGTTTTTATACAAATGGGCTAACAAGTTAACATGTTCAATAACAGGTTCAATCATTTTCAATTTAACAGGCTAAATAGGATTTGATTTAAATAAGTTGTATACCATATTACTCAAGAGAACATGTAGGTTTTATCATATTTTTCCACTTTCTTAGTTTTTTTTATTTGGAACAAAATTTAAAAATAAATTGGTGGGGAACCATTCCGTGGATCGGCGGTTTCGAGAAACCACCCAAAAAACACGGTTTTGAAACTGCTTTGTTAACTCTACTCTCCACGTGAGCTGTAGCTTAACCGGTTAAGCTTGTTAGTCGTAGCTTCTAACTTTCGTCCTCAACCAACTCACATCATATATACGCAACAATTATTAGTTTAAGCTGAGTCGGCATCTAGAGGCAGACCTAGAGGACATTCTAAGTAGACCTTCAAGGCTTCAACTACCCCAAAAATTGATCTAAAAACAAAATATTTATTATCATTTAGGCATAACAAATTTATGTATCTTACAACCTAATTTGATAAATTAAATGTATTATGGAATAATAAAATTATATATGTGTGGTACCAAATTATACACTTTATTATATGCCAAAAAAGTTTATACTCGGCTGCCCTAAGTCTAATCATTTTTTCTATATAAGATTAGTCGTTTATTACATATGCCATTTATTATTTGGCTTGGGGTTTATTTGATTTAATTAAAATAAATCTAAGACAAAACTATTAAATCCAATCGCTATAGACGGTTGTGTAAGAAGTAGCACATCTCAGGCTATCTCCAGTAGCTTTCTCATCTCCATCCCCATATTCAAATTTCATTATGCGAACAACACAGTCTATAATGCAAAACAATGCTTTGGGTGACCATATGAGTGAACTGATGGATGGTCTCACTGCATCCCACAGTCACATTCACTAGTTAACAAAAGGAAGCAAAATTACAGAAAGAAAATGTATAATACCAGTGATCGATAGAATATAATGCAAGTCACCAACAATCATATAGTACATCAGCAAATGCAAAGGGATCGAAGCCCTAGTGCCCCAGTGAACGTATGTGGCACAATCGACCTCCGCATCATTGGCATCCAATTGTCACCTTTGCTTTACCGCAACAACAACCACTTGGGGGACTCATCTCCTCTGTGAAGCTGAAGCTGAAGCTGAAGCTGAAGCTGAAGCCCCCAAACGATGAAGACGCGCGACATAACATAATCCAAAATTTCAAGGCCTATTACAATAAGAAAATAACAATATTCTTCATTGGCTCATAAACTTCAAACATATGCACTTAACACTTGCCTAAAGTTCTAAGTAGTCTTGTGAGTGTTGGAGGACTTTTATTGAGTTGTTATAGGTCCTTTGAACAACTTTTGTGGCATTGTAGTAGAAGGAATATATTTAAGCTAAATATGGCCTCCAACTATTTCACATTGTGGCCTATCAAGTGCTTGTTACCTCTATTTATTGTAAAACCTATTATTGTAATGCTCATGAATGTGTATGTATGACTGTTGACAAACTAATTTAATGTTTCAATGAATGCAAATGTATGATCATCATGTTGATAAATTGTGGCAGTTGCTTCAGTAGGCCTTGTGGAACTGTTTTAACTATGGTGGTTGATTGAGTGAGCTATCATATGACAATTATGAAAGCATTTAGTAGTAGGTTTTGTTGATTACCGATGACATAAGATTATTATGACCTAAGTGTGTTTTGTAGATACATCTGAGTTAGGTCACGATAATTATGATTATTTTAGCAACCAATGGTTTTCATGCCACTAATGATGGAATTCATTTATGTTTTCAAAGGACAGACGACAAGGTTAAGGATGGACTAGTTCTAAGTATCAATTGAAGTTGTGTGATACTTAGAGTAGTTTAATACTTTTTTCTTCTGATTGTACTATAAAAAAGGTATGAACTAGTAGATTGGCCTATGTGACACTAGTACACAGAAGCTCTATAGTGGCGGTTCTAAACCTATTTACACTGGCGTTTTTCAGTACCGCCAGTGCTAGGGGTCAGTGGAAATCAGCATTTCCACTGGCGGTTATTTTGGAACCGCCAGTGAAAAGTGCATTTTCACTGGCGGTTTTCTTAAGGAACCGCCAGTGAAAAGTGCATTTTCACTGGCGGCTGAATAAAGAAAACCACCAGTGAAAATGCATTTCCACTGGCGGTTTTATAAAGCAAACCGCCAGTGGAAATGCACTTTTCACTGGCGGTTTTCTTTATTTAGCCGCCAGTGGAAGTTTTCCCGCCTTTTTTCAAAATTTCAAACAATACTGAATTATATATATTTATTTACACACACACACAAACATATATATATATCTATATTGATATTGAAAGCAACATGAAATTAAATTCTATCATACATTTATATACATCAAAGTATTCTGTTTACAACCATATATCCTTCATGCATTCTATACATCATAAGTTTTCACCTAAGCTCTAATAACTATCTCGGCTAAGAGATAATCTACTAATTTCTGTTAGTATTCTAAACTCTGGCAAAGCTAATGTTCCGGAAGCATCGTGATATTTTCCTTCTGCGGGAATGACCTCTTTCAATATGAATGTGCAGAGGTCCTCGACTATGCCATACAATGCAGCTTCGGTCAAGTTCTCCGGGTTTCCTCGTTGAAATTGCTGTAAAGGAATTTTATAAACATCATCTATTTATACTCAATAATAACACATTTGCATCTTTAATGACATAAATACATACTTGACTATTACTAATAATACCTTGTCAGGGTTCGTGATGTATCGTCCGTTCACTCTCATGAACTCGCACGCATAGAATCCACATAGGACCGATCCTTGTGGTTGCTTGTGGCACTACATAACGGGAGATTGGTTATTTAGTTGCAACATTGTGTATGATATGTATTCATAAAATCACATACTTACCGGCCAGTGATGATGGATGTCTAGTGGCACGAGTTTTTTCGACAGGTCGTACTTTCCACCTCTCATCTTATAGAATCTATAAGCCCTGTGATCTCAAATAGAATCACCATGTTATTCTCAAATTTTAATCGATAAAAGTATGCATGCATAGAAAAGGCTTACAACTCTAAGATGCTGAGGAATGTTGCATATGTCGAAGGGTCGAAGTTCAAGGAGTCGAGCACCAGCACCTTTCCAACCTTAGGATAAATGAGGAAGCATATCCAGTGGTCCCTGTACGAATCAAATTTGTGATGCATGTGTATTGAAATTATTAATTTTATTTATGCAAAATCACACTTACTTAAAGTTGTACGGGGCCATTATGGCTTCCCTGTCTTGAAATTGAAGCATTGCATGTCCTATGTAGGTGGCATATCGAGCTTCAAAATCCTTCTTCATATCCTTTATACGCTTCTCAACTTCTTCGTCCGTCTTTCCCCGTATTTCATCGTTGTCTTTCCCGATTCTAAAAGTGTGGCTTTCCTCGGATATAAGTATTGGGTTGAGATACCCAACCCTTTTACTGGCACTAGCATTGGGCTTGGTACCGTAAAGAATCTCCTGCTGATCATGTTGCATTCTGCAAGTCACACGTGCATGTCAGATATTGAAATTTTATACAGCTCACTAATAATAACACACATATGTGGAAGTATGAGCGACACTTACAATGCAAACATCGTTACAAGTTGCACGTCGAGTCTCTGAAGGTTCATCATTAACCACATGTCCTCGAATGTAACAACGGCCTTTTGGTCCGAACCAATAAAAGCATGGTCTGGTATATGCACACTGATGGTGTCGATGCCAACCGATGATGCCCGCATGTACCAGTCATGCAACCTTTTAACACCAGCCGGGACCTTTCTTAGTTTCTCAAGAGGTAGCAGAGGTCTGCCCGGCACATATTTTTTAGGCACGTTTTTGTAATCTGCCTTAGTTGGCTTCTTTATCTTTGCGGCCATTGCCTCAGCCTTTTTTGCAGACTCCTCGTGCTTGGCCAAATCAACAGTTTGTGACGTGAGGCTCCGTCCAATCCCTTTCAAAAACCGAGCTGTGCCAACAGTAGTAGCTTTACTCTTCTTTTTCTGATACGGGGACACCAATTTTGGTATAGGAAGTTTAGATTTCTTTGATGGCCTTGGATCCTTTGATGGTTGTGGAGAAGGTGGATCCCTTGATGGTGGCGTAGACAGTGGGTCACCAAGAGGATGGGGAGGAGAAGGTGGTGGAGCCCTGAATGGTGATGCTTGTGGCGGAGACGGTGGGTCAGAAAAAGGATGAGGAGCAGCATGTGAAGTTTGAGGAGGTGATGATGGATGTACAATAGGAACAGCAATTTGAGAAGGCGGAGACGGTTGGGCCTGCGACGCCTGCGACGAATTCGACCAATCAAGCAATTCGACATCCCTTCGAGGCCAAAGGATAAAATTCTTGATAGCTTGTCCAAGTTTCTCGATACCTTCGGGCCCAGGGATGTCTAGCATGTCGTCCTCGGATCCTTGGACGACCGTCGTCACTTCTACTTTGCAATAATCATCTGGAATATCGTTTCCATGGAACTTGCGTCCTGGGATCGCAAGGCCTGTGGCTACTTTCTTTGTACGTTTATTGTTAATACCATATCTTATAACCAGTGTGCACGCCACAGGCCTTGTGATGTCATCAACTGGATAACGGTCCTTATTTCCCGTTGAAGCAACAGAGCTTGGTAATGTCGTGGAACCGCCGGTAGAAATGGCTTCTATAGTCTGTGGAAGCCATTTCTACTGGCGGTTCTCTATGACAACCGCCAGTAGAAATTGTTTTTTATTATTATTTAACATAGTTTTTTATATATTGTTTTACTTCACTTTTTATATATTATATTAAGTATACTTTTATATATTGTTTAGTATACTTTTACCTCTCTCCATCCCCTCTCTCTCTCCTCTCTCTCCATCCTCTCTCTCCCTCTACCTCTCCTCTCTTTCCTCTCCACTCTCTCTCCCCTCTCCCTCTCCATCCTCTCTCTCCTCTCCACTCTCTCTCCCCTCTCCCTCTCCATCCTCTCTCTCCTCTCCACTCTCTCTCCCCTCTCCCTCTCCATCCTCTCTCTCCATCCCCTCTCTCTCTCCTCTCTCTCCATCCTCTCCTCTCTTTCCATCCTCTCTCTCCTCTCCACTCTCTCTCCCCTCTCCCTCTCCATCCTCTCTCTCCTCTCCTCTCTCTCCTCTCTCTCTCCCTCTCCTCTCTCTCTATAAAGTCAATAGAAAGTCATGTAAAATTGTAAATGGTAGCCACGAAAATTGAATGAAGACAATTACATGCTTCGGTTTGTCGCTAACAATAATCAATTACATGACAAGTCCTAACAATAATCAATTACATGACAAGTATATAATCTAGGAAGCTATTGTTCTGCCTTGTCCATCGTGGCGTACCCAGGGCAACGAATTGCGTGGGATGCTTCGCTCAACGTTCCTTATCTTGGTTGGATGGTCTATGAAAAGAGACATGTCGTTGAACTGGTTAAAATTCTCTAAATCAGATACACCATCAACTCCTATAGCTTGTTGTTTTCCAGGAAAAACTACATGCTTCGGTTTGTCGGTGCTTTTCTTCTCATTGTTAGAAATGATCTGTTCAGCATAGAAGACCTGTGCAGCACGATTAGCAAGGATCCATGGGTCATCTTTGTAACCTACCTTACTTAGATCAAGAACTCTGACCCCATAGTTGTCTACCGTGACATGTTTGTCTTCAACCCATTGACATCGGAAAACCGAGATCTGAAATGTACCATAGTCTAGTTCCCATATGTCCTCAATAAAGCCAAAATATGTAATAATCTCACCAGTTTCATCATCTATGGCCTCGCATCGAACACCACTGTTTTGTGACATGCTCTTTTTGTCCTTGGACTTGGTACAAAATGTGAATCCACTAATGTCATAGGTTTGCCATGTTGTGACCTGGCGTGATGGTCCAGATGCCAAGCCCTTGATGGTTTGTTCTTCTATTGTTTCTCCACGTGGAATGTCCTTCACCATTAGCCATGTGTTGAACCGCTGCTTATGTTGCTTCATTACCCAATCATCCGTATGCCCAGGATTTTGCTCGTGAAGCTCATTGATGTGTTGTTGGATAAATGGCTCCATTATCGTTAGCTGATGTAGGATGCTCTGATGTGCCTCAAGTACTATATCGTAATCCGGTGGGATGAAAGATTTCCGTCCCATCCTCCCGCTTCCATACAGTCTACCCTCGTGTCGTGACGGAGGCAGACCTATTGCAACCTGGTCTTTTAGGATACTATTGCAGAATGGACCTCCGGACTCAATGGCCTCTTCGGTACAGTACCCCTCTATCATGGATGCCTCGGGACGAGCACGGGTTGATACATAGCCATTCAGTATTGACATGAAACGCTCATACGTCCACATTTCATGCAAGTACATAGGACCCAATGCCTCTATTTGTGGCACCAAGTGCACCACAAGGTGCACCATAATATCAAAGAACGATGGAGGGAAACACATCTCAAACTGTGATATTGTCTCCACTGCGAATTCCTGAAGAGATGCCAACTCATCACGGCCAATTACCTTTTGTGAAATCCTGTTAAAAAAGTAGCACAACCGTGTGATTGCCATCTTTAAAAACAAAGGATTTATAGCCCTGATGGCAATAGGTAGGAATATAGTCAGCATGACATGGCAATCATGTGAGTTGTAGTTGGTGATTGTCAGGTCTTTCATTGACACAATACTCCGTATGCTAGAGCAGAATCCGGATGGGACTTTCAAATTCTTGAGCCAAACACACATCGCATGTTTCTCATCTACATTGAGATTGTAGCTTGCTGCTGGGAGATGGTACTTCCCATTTTCTTGAAGAACGGGATGTAGTTCTTTTTTTATGCCTAAATCTACCAAGTCCATGCGTGAATTGAGCCCTTCTTTTGTTTTGCCCTTTATGTCTAGCAAGGTGCCCATTATGCTTTCAAACACATTCTTCTGAACGTGCATACCATCGATCGCATGCCGCACATCTAACTCTTTCCAGTAAGGCAAGTACTCGAAGAAAATAGACTTCTTCTTGAATATAGCCCCCGAAGCTGGTTTGACATCCTTCCTTGTTTTTCCGTCTTTTGTCTTCTTCCCGAAAACAAACTTGATATTCCTGACTATTTCAAAAACTCTATGACCTCTATTGTTACCCGATGGAGCGGTAGAATGTAGTTCACCATTATTGTCGAAGTACTTATCCATCTTTCGCATGCGGTACCTGTGTCCTTCCAATAAAAAGCGTTTGTGCCTCATGTAAACTATCTTCCTAGATGCAGCAAGGGATACGTAAACAGTTCCATCAATGCATACTGTGCAACCAACCTTTCCCTTAAACTGGCCTGATAATGTGAAGAGAGCAGGGTAATCGTTGATCGTAACAAAAAGAATTGCTCTCAGCGTGAATGAACCTTTACGATACTCATCCAACATTTGAACACCTGTTTCCCACAATATTTTCATATCCTCCATTAAGGGCTCCAAAAATACATCCATGTCAACTCCAGGTTGTGTAGGTCCAGAAATAAGGATGGTTAGCAAAATGTACTTCCGTTTCTGCATCAACCATGGAGGAAGGTTGTATATGGTGAGGATCACCGGCCATGTGCTATGCTTGCTGCTCCTCTCAGCAAATGGGTTCATTCCATCAGTACTCAGTGCGAACCTAACATTTCTCGGTTCATCGGCAAAGTCTCGGTGGTTGTCATTGAAATCTTGCCACTGCTTCCCATCGGCTGGATGTCGAAGCTTCCCATCGTTTTTGTGCTCATCAGAAGCATGCCAGCTCATAAGTCTGGCATCCTCAGGATTAGCGAACAAACACCTCAATCGATCGACGACGGGGAGGTACCACATCACCAAAGCAGGAATCTTTTTAAGCGCATAATAGTCTACTTCTTTTTCTTTGCTCGTGGATTTTGAAGTCTTTTTTTGGGCTTTCTTTCGCTTCTTCCCTTTAGACACGGATGCAACACACTCTTCGTCCTCTCGATAGTCTTTATTCGTCTTGTACCTACTTGCACCGCACTTTGGGCAGCTCTCCAAGTCTTTATAATCATCACCTCGATAAAGGATACAGTGATTTCTACACGCGTGGATCTTCTCCACACCCATAGTGAGCGGACTGATTAGTTTCTTTGCATAGTACGTGTTAGCAGGCACATTGTTCTCCTTTGGAAGCATGTCTGCGATAATACTCAAGAACGCATCGAAGCCAGCATCAGACACACCATATTTAGCTTTTAACATCAACAGCTTTAGCACAGACCGGAGCGTCGTGAACTCTTTGGTACAACCCTTAGACTCGTCGTACAAAGGCTCTTCTGCTGCCTTCTTCAGGGACTCCATACCTTTCATTAAGAACATCGATTGATCTGTATGACGACGCAACATTGCCTCTAGCAACTCTGCATCTTCCTCATCCATAACACTTGGCAGAACATGAGGTCTATCATGTTCATTTCCTCCAGCATAACCATGATCAGTAACATTTTGCACTACATGTTCGCTCTGTGGAAGAGGTTGGTGTGTCTCGTGAACGAACTGAAATCTGTCGTCGATGTTCTCAGGGTTTCCAGTCGTATAAGGCGAAGAGCTACCCTCTCCATGCTTTGTCCAAATTGTGTAATCCTTCATAAATCCTCGGCATACCAGATGAGATATGATTTGTTCTGTGTCATTAAATACAGCAACATTTTTGCAGTCCATGCATGGACAATATATGTGTTTTGTCTTTGTTCTCCAAGCATGGTTCGTAGCGACATCAATAAACCTATGGACCTCGGATATGTATGATGGATCTAGCCTTGATAAGTTATACATCCAGGATGTCCTCTCCATCACCACCTGTAAATAAGTAACATAAACACACAAGAACCAACCTTTCTTAGCAACCTTCTTCCAAAAAATAAAGATAAACCCCCCCCCCCCTTGTATTTTGTGAAATCTGGCCCTCTAATGGAAGTTGGGCTGCGAGCTATAGTTCTTGTCGGGAAGGATGAAGGGGTGAAACCCTATATCCAAAATGTGGCTAAATTTAAGGAAAATGAACAAAAATTGGCAAGAGGAACATAAAACTAAACTTTCCTAGCCATACTCTTCTCTCTAACACATGGTGAAGGCCTAGTTCCAAAATTGAGCAAAGATGAACAATAATTGGCAATTAAAACATAATTAAACCAACTTTCATAGCAACTAATAAAAACAATCTTAATTACCAAACCTATCTTCTTCTCTCTCCACACAACACATGAACCATTCATTAAACAACTTAATATGTCATGGATAAACTGATTTGAGAACTAAACATGAAAAAGGAGAGAGGATAGACAAAATCTAACCATATTAAACAACTTTATTTGAGCGAATAGAGCAAAAATGTGGCTAAAATTGAGAGAGGATACACTCTCTCTCCAATGGTGAAACCCTAGATCCAAAATGTGGCTAAAATTGAGCAAAAATGAATAAAAATTGACATTAGCAACATAAACCAACCTTTCTTAGCAATCTTCTTCCAAAAAATGAAGATCAAAACCTCTCCCCATGTATTTTGTGAATTCTGGACCTCCAAAATCGCCTCCAATGGAAGTTGGCTGCGAGCATACAGTTCACTGTCGGGGGAAGAAGAGGGGTATTTATAACAGACACTTCACTGGCGGTTGTCTTTAAAAACCGCCAGTGAAAATTGATTTCCACTGGCGGTTGTCTTTAAAAACCACCAGTGGAAATAGGATGTTTCCACTGGCGGTTAAGTTAAGATAACCGCCAGTGGAAATCAATTTTCACTGGCGGTTTGTGTTACACAACCGCCAGTGGAAACATCCTATTTCCACTGGCGGTTGTGTTAAGATAACCGCCAGTGGAAATAGGTTTCCACTGGCGGTTTTTAAAGCCGGGCCCACCTGTTTCTTTCACTGACGTTTGATAACGGAAACCGCCAGTGAAAAGTTGAACGTGCCGCAGGCTTTGAGCTTATTTGTACTAGTGTGAGTCTAATGTGTTAGATGTGGCGCACACTCGTCAAACATAGCACTAGGTAGATTAGAATAAGACAAAAAAAACTTTTAGAATAAACCTCATTCAGGAAGATTTTAAATTAGAAGTAAATTGAGGGGTCAAGTGTGACGATCATAGGCAGAGAGAGAGCAATGTTTCTAAAACTTCACTCTAATGAAAAATCCACATGAGTCGGGGCTAATCAGATTTTTAGCAGCAACTAAGAGACTGCTCGTCGAGTTGATCTGCACGAGTAATCCCAACTGTAAGTAACGATGTGTTTTCCACTACATGTACATGATGTTTTTCGCCATGTATGTTCTTGTTGAGCACTGTTTTTGCCAGGTGGACGGTCCGGCCCTGAGCCC
The DNA here is from genome assembly GCF_902167145.1 of Zea mays. NCBI lineage: Eukaryota > Viridiplantae > Streptophyta > Magnoliopsida > Poales > Poaceae > Zea > Zea mays. Next base: position 21,658,898 of record NC_050100.1, on the reverse strand, counting down.
GGACAATCCGAGGTCTGGACTGTCATCCGTGGCGGCGCGGACCGTCTGCGTGTGCGCAAAATCAGTTAGAGTTTCGGATTTCTTGCGGGATTTGTTTGCAAAATCTACGGGATAAGCTCGGAAATCGACTTGTAACGGGTCTAGACCTTCCCTTTTATATAGATGAAGGGAGTACGACTGATTGAAGTCCCTCGCAATCGATTCAATCAAATCTACTTATCAAATTTAACTTATTTGCAATGTTACTTCCATTCCATTTCTTACAGAATCTCACACTTGACCTGCAGAGCGACCAACTTATGAAATTGTGCCGAATGAGGTTTTAACCTGTAGTAAAGCCTGTAGTTTCAGAACCTGTTAGTGTTGACAAACAAACTAGAGCAATAGACACTTTCATTCCCAATTTTGAAAGCGGGAATGACATCCATGCTATCACTAGTATCGAATGTGGTTTAGAAATTGGTTATAAATTAAGGGCGGGAGTTATGAACCTGTTTGAGAAGCTAATTTTCTAGTGCACTAGTTAAATACTACTTGGTCGTGGTACACAATTCAGAGACAGAAAGCTTCACCCAAAAAATTAAAGCCACAAGTCTTTTCTTGTTTGAATTTCAGCTTTATCATTTGAATGCCCCATGGAAATGATTAGTTACTTTGTCAAACTTCAATAGCATGTCAATTACTTTGCCTAGCTATTTGCTACAAACTATTGCAATAATGGATGGCAAAAATATCTTTTCGGATTAAAGACAACTATTTAAACTGCTGCAACTGCAATCGATAGAGACAAAGAAACATTGTAGAAGCAGTAGAAGCCGATACGGATTAATCTCATCATTCAAAAAGAGCATATTAATTAGGCCGCTTGTTTTTGTCTTCCCATCTGAAAAGGCGTGCATGTAACTAACTTGTTGATCTTATGTCAAAAGGGGCTTCTTTTTGTCTTCCCATTTATTTAGCCTCATGCGCGCTTGTTCTACCTGTAATACATATATATACAGTTAAACATATATGCAAATTTAAGTTAATAGTAAACTATACTGCCAGTGCACCTGCGTCTGAGTTTATGAAAGTTTAGCGATACCTCTTTATTCCAATCAGCACGAAGTGTGACGCAGGTAAGAATGAGCGTTTGAGCAAATAACCCGCCTATCATTCCACCCCATATCCCCTGCACGTACGTATATAAATAAATAAAAGAGTTTTAGGGACGATATATATGTTATTTTGGGTTCATATAAACTTGTTACTATGAAATATACGCAAGAGAAATAAAATAAGTGAGGTTTTTGTACACTGTAAATAATAAATGGAAGAGATGTACGCGACTTCTTCATTACCATGGCACCAAGATCAAAGTAGAATCCGAGAACGCAGCCCAGGGGGATGCCGACGCCGTAGTAGCACGCGACGTTCACGTACGCCACGAACGATTGCCACCCGCATCCAACCGCGACACCTGCAAAAGCAAGCACGTTGCGAGGCGTGGACACGTCTCTCTCAAAATACATGTCGTCGGTGGCTCGGTGCACGATCTCATGCATGCATGCATGCATGTTTTTTTCACGCACTCCACTCCACTGCACCAGCGCTACCGGAATCCGAGGCTTTGCCGAGTGTTGTATTCTTTGCCGAGTGCCTTTTGTCGGGCACTCGGCAAAGAAGGCTTTGCCGAGTGCCGCACTCGGTAAAGCTAGGCTCTCGGCAAAGAGCCCCTCTACCGAGTGCTAAACACTCGGCACAGGTAGGCACTCGGCAAAGACAAGTTTGCCGAGTGTAACGCACTCGGCAAACGGGGCTCTCGGCAAAGGGCCGTCAGCGGCCGTCCCAGAGCTGACGGCCGTCAGTCTTTGCCGAGAGCCAACGGCTGGCACTCGGCAAAGAGGCTTCTTTGCCGAGTGTCCCACATCTAGCACTCGGCAAAGAACTCTTTGCCGAGTGTCATCTCTAGACACTCGGCAAAGTATATTTTTATTTTTTTGATTTTGTCTCTCCAACTTTTTGTGGTATGTTCCTACACTATGTAGACCTACATGTATCATTTGTGGACAATTATAACAGAGATTCAATCGTTAGTAGATTTAGTTCGTTTATTTGAATTTCTTCGAAAAATTCAAATTTAAACTGCAGGTCACTCGAAACTTGGAAAACCGTACATGAAAAAAATGATATTCATGGTACTTAGCATAAGTTACGACCGATTTCAGAAGCGTACCGAAAACTTCGAGCAACATGCTCACTAAACATGGCCGTGAACTTGGCATCCACATGTTTAAAAATTGTATAAAACACAAACAAAGTCAGAAAATCATGAAACTTGTCCCCGTGTCATGATATCATATGTATAGGCTGTGATAAAAATTTTAGAGTATTTGGAGAAAGTTGTGAGACACTATGTGTAGAAACCTAAGAGATCCACATTGAAACTCTATGATTTCATGTGTAGTCCTCTTAGGTTTCTACACATACTGTCTCACAACTTTCTCCAAATACTCTAAAATTTTTATCATAGCCTATACATATGATATCATGACACGGGGACAAGTTTCATGATTTTCTGACTTTGTTTGTGTTTTATACAATTTTTAAACATGTGGATGCCAAGTTCACGGCCATGTTTAGTGAGCATGTTGCTCGAAGTTTCCGGTACGCTTCTGAAATCGGTCGTAACTTATGCTAAGTACCATGAATATCATTTTTTCATGCACGGTTTTCCAAGTTTCGAGTGACCTGCAGTTCAAATTTGAATTTTCCGAAGAAATTCAAATAAACGAACTAAATCTACTAGATATTGCAAACACTGTTATAATTGTCCCAAAATGATACATGTAGGTCTATATAGTTTAGAAACATACCACAAAAAGTTTGGTGCTGAAAACAAAAAAAATACAAATGTACTTTGCCGAGTGTCGTGTGGTTGACACTCGGCAAAGTAGCCTTTGCCGAGTGTCCCGAGGTGGCACTCGGCAAAGAAGTGAAAAGCAGTCTTTGCCGAGTGCCCTGGATGGCACTCGGCAAAGGCGCCTTTGCCGAGTGCCGCCGATCTGGCACTCGGCAAACCATATTTTAAAAATAAAAAAAAATCTTTGCCGAGTGCCGCATCGCGGGCACTCGGCAAAGAACATAAACTTAGCCAATCCGACGGCTTCTCCTTCTTCTCTCTCTCACTCACGCTCACTCGCTGCACGCCGCCGACGCCCGCGCTCGCTCGCCGCCGACCCCGCGCCCGTGCCCACCCTCGCCGCCGGCCAGGCGCCGCCCCCGGCCGCGCGCCCGCCGCTCGCCGCCCCCGCCCCCACCCTCGCCGCCCGCGCGCCCGCCGCTCGCCGCGCGCCGCCCACGCCGCCCGCGCTCGCCGTGCGCCCGCGCGCCGCCCACGCCGTCGACCCCGCGCCGACGACGACCCCGCGCCGACGACCGCCGACGACCCCCGCGCCGACGACCTCCACGCCGTCGACCGCTCACGACCTCCACGCCGTCACGCCCGTTCGCCGTCGTGCACCGTCCACGCCGAGGAAATAGGTATAAACTAATTTTCACATTTTAGTTGCTAAATATTGTCAAATAAATGTATATGTGTGGTTGTGTATTGTGTATTGTGAAATAGAATTAGGTTTTTTGTGTGTGATTGTGTATTGTGAAATAGAGTTAGGTTTTTAGTCCTCACTTTGCATGCATTAGGTAAGTCTTCTAATTATTTATGTGGTTATTTAGGCATTAATGTATATGTGTGGATATGTATATGTGTGGATGTCAGCCATCGTGCTGCTACTTATATTTACAGGCTTTGAAAACCTCCCCGTGCAGGGGAGGTGCTGTCGGATTTTTTTGTTGATAGGCTTTGGTTAAATATGTTATAGGATGGAGGACCGTGAGTGGATGTACACGGGCCGTAGAGGAAGGAACGATGTCACCACTGAATGGATTAGAAAGACCGATGATTTCGTGGAACGGGCATATGGCGAAGCTGCTAAAGGAGCTAGTCTAGTCCCATGCCCGTGCAGCAAATGTGACAACCGGAAAAGAAAACCAAAGAAGACCATGGTAGAACATATTTGGAAGAATGGATTTACGCCGGGCTATACTCGGTGGATATTTCATGGTGAAGCGCATCGTACGAGAGAGGAGGTGCTGAGACAACGTGTCGAGGATTATGACGCGGATGCGGGGGTAGCGGATATGTTGAACGACTATCAGGAGGCACAGTACAAGGGAGGATGTATGGATGACGAGCCAGAGCCGACTGCAAAAGCGTTCTACGACATGTTCGACGCGGCACAGAAGCCCCTTCACGGCCAGACAAAGGTTTCTCAACTGGATGCCATTGGGCGTGTAATGGCGTTCAAGTCGCAGTACAGCATGAGTAGAGACGCATTCGATGGCTTGTTGACGGTTATTGGGAGTCTGCTTCCGGATGATCACGTTCTGCCAAAGAGCATGTACGAGGCACAGAAACTACTTCGTGCACTCAAGATGACGTATGAGCAGATTCATGCTTGTCCGAAGGGCTGCGTGCTATTTAGGAAAGAATACGTGGAGGCAAAATACTGTCCCAAGTGTAATTCGTCTAGGTTTATGGAGGTAGACTCTGGTGATGGACAAAAGAGGCAGCTCGACATCCCCTTGACAATCCTACGACACCTTCCGTTCGTACCGAGGATCCAGCGTCTGTACATGACAGAGGAATCCGCGAAACAGATGACTTGGCACAAAAATGGAAAACGATACAATCCTGACAAGATGGTGCACGCATCAGATGGTGAAGCATGGAAACACTTTGATGACATTCACCGTGAGAAAGCCGAAGAGGCTCGTAATGTACGTGTTGCGTTGGCCACAGATGGGTTCAATCCCTATGGAATGAGCGCTGCCCCGTACACATGTTGGCCCGTGTTTGTTATCCCAATCAATCTCCCCCCTGGTGTGTGCTTTCAAAGGCAGAATATATTCGTGTCGTTGATAATTCCCGGACACCCGGGGAACAAAATGGGTGTGTACATGGAGCCTTTGATCGATGAATTGGTACGTGCCTGGGAGGAAGGGGTATGGACGTTTGACCGAGCTACCAAGACAAACTTCAGAATGCATGTTTGGTACCAGTACTCCATGCATGACTTACCGGCCTATGGGCTATTTTGTGCCTGGTGTGTTCACGGTAAGTTCCCATGCCCAGTTTGCAAGGAAGCTCTCAGGTTCATTTGGTTGAAAAAGGGTGGCAAATATTCGTCCTTCGATAAACATCGACAATTTCTTCCTGCTGACCATCCATTCCGCCTAGACATCAAGAACTTTACGAAAGGTGTCATTGTTACAGACCGCCCACCTGCAGCGATGACTGGTGCCGAAATTCGTCAACAGATAGATGGGCTCGTGGCCAATAGAGAAGGTGGTTTTGTGGGATATGGTGAGCAGCATATGTGGACACATAAGTCTGGCTTGACTCGGCTCCCCTATTATGACGACCTGCTCCTTCCACACAACATTGACGTGATGCACACTGAAAAGAATGTTGCCGAGGCACTGTGGGCAACAATTATGGACATTCCTGATAAGTCAAAGGATAATGTGAAGGCAAGAGTGGATCTGGCAGCGTTATGTGATAGACCAAAACTAGAGATGAAGCCGCCAAGTGGCGGAAAGACATGGAGAAGGCCTAAGGCCGATTTCGCCCTAAGCAGGGCCCAGAGGAAGGAAGTACTTCAGTGGATCAAGATGTTGATGTTCCCTGATGGTTATGCATCTAACCTGAGTAGGGGGGTGAACTTATCTACTATGCGAGTCTTAGGGATGAAGAGTCATGACTTCCACATATGGATTGAACGGATTCTTCCTGCGATGGTTCGAGGCTATGTCCCTGAGCATGTCTGGCTAGCGCTTTCAGAGTTGAGCTATTTCTTCCGTCAGCTTTGTGCAAAAGAGTTGTCTCGGACCGTTGTTGCAGACTTGGAAAGATTGGCCCCCGTGTTACTGTGTAAGCTTGAGAAGATATTTCCACCCGGCTTTTTCAATCCAATGCAGCATTTGATTCTTCATCTCCCCTATGAGGCACGAATGGGGGGCCCCGTGCAGGGACGTTGGTGCTATCCAATCGAGAGATGTCTAAAGACTATTCGAAAGAAATGTAGAAATAAATGCAAAATCGAGGCTTCCATTGCAGAGGCATACATTCTAGAGGAGGTCTCAAACTTCACAACAACTTATTATGGTGACAAACTGCCGAGCGTGCATAATCCACCCCCTCGTTACAATGATGGCGACAATGAATCGAACCTTAGCATATTTCGAGGCCAACTCGGAAGCGCAAGTGGCTCGACCACCAAGACCCTGAATCATGACGAGTGGCGACATATCATGTTATACGTATTGACCAACCTTGAAGAGGTGACGCCATACATGGAACAATTTCTTCATGAATTCTGGCGTCGATCAAGGGACCCCACTCCACAGGAATATGACGCTCTTCTTAGAAAGGGTGCGCGAAATGGGTTGCCCGATTTCATTTCCTGGTTCAAACGTAAGGTACGTGCTTAGTTTGTAAAAGAGATACGTCTTTGAACTCAATTTAGCATCTTTTAACTTGCGAATACTTGCAGAGCCAAAGAGATCCGTCTATGAGTGCCGAGTTGAGACAAGTAGCCAACGGCTTTGCTTATAGGGTCAAGAAATATTCTGGGTATGACGTCAATGGATACCGTTTTCGCACAACACACTACGACCAAAGTCGGCCCAATCGGAAAACAACGTGTTCTGGAGTCTTTACGCCGGGGCTTGACAATGTCGATTATTTTGGACGAATTGAAGAAATATATGAGCTCAATTTTTATGGTTCCAAACCTCTTACTCCAGTGATATTCAAATGTCATTGGTTTGACCCTCAAGTGACGAGACGGACACATTCTAATCTTGGGATAGTCGAAATTCGACAAGATTCCACCTTAGCAGGAGACGATGTCTATATCGTGGCCCAACAGGCCACACAAGTGTATTATCTCCCATATGCGTGTCAAACGAAAGAACATCTTAAGGGTTGGGATGTTGTGTATAAGGTATCACCGCATGGGAGGTTACCTGTTCCTAACGATGAAGATTACAACTTAGACCCGGACACATATGATGGAGAGTTCTTCCAAGAAGATGGGCTAGAAGGGCGATTTGAGATAGACTTAACAGAAGCTATCGGAATGGACGTAGATATTGAAATGGTTGTTGATGAGGAGGATGATGAGGTGCAAAATGATAATGACTTAGTAATCCTTGAAGGCAATGATGAGGTTGCGTCTTCCGATGGTGTTGAGATTGAAATGCTTGATAGTGATGATGAGAGTTTTGATCCGGCTAACCCCGACACATATGAAGATTATTTTTAATCGATGTAATGCTATATGACTTTTTATTTCGCACCTGTTTTTAAATACATCTTTTTATATGTGCTTATTTGTTTACTCTTAATTGCAGGTTGTTGGACAAATATGGTGGGCGGTTTCCTGAGGAGGAGGAGGGGGAGGAGGAGTAGGACAGCGGACGATGCAGAGCAGGCAGCGCAGCAGCACGAGGCAGAGCAGGCAGCGCAGCAGCAGCCGGCGCCTCAGGACGACGACGACCAGCAGGACGACGACGACCAGCAGCAGGACGCCTCAGGTTCAGGCGGCTCTAGTTCGAGGAGCATCTACCTGCGAGGCCCCGCGAGTCTCCCGCCGCGTCCCATACTTCGGGACAGACGGCCGTTGATTCGGCCGGAAGGGGAGAGGTATGTAACTTTATGTTCTTCATTCTTGTTCATATTATGTGTTCAAAATCATAATATAAACTAATACTTTTTATTTATCACTTGGACAGGTCTTGGACGGTTTTGGATTATGCTGGGGGTCATCGTCGCCCCCCCAACAACATCCTCGGCCTGCTGTGCAGGGAACACTTCCCTGGACTTGTGGAGTACGCCGGAGTGACGGGCCCAGCCTTCACCTTCGACCACTACGCCGTCGCCCCCGATGCAGTAGACCGGGACGACAGGGAATTCAATAACAAGGCGGAGCGGGTGAAGCAAGAGCTGTGGGTAAGTCTTAGTATAATATAAAATATGTCGCATTCGTTGCAAATTCTTGAAATAATGTATGGATACATCGTTTTTGTATGCAGGATTTCTTCAGATGCGATGCTGGATACGAGGCTAGGGCGGATGTGGTGGCCACCACGTGCTGTAAGAAGCTCGTCGTGGACATGCACTATGAGGCCCGCATCCAGGCCATCATCACCTACCACGGCTCCGTCCTTGGGGAGAAGGTGACCAAACCTCAAGCCCGAACCATGTCGTTGACCAGGGAGCAGTACCTGCAGGTAAAGTCATGCATGTTTGGTACCAGTACTCCATGCATGAATTTTATTTTATCTTCTGATATGCACTTTATGTGTTTACTTTGCAGGTGATTCCACATTGGTGCGCCGCACATCCTCTCTGCTGGGAGCAGATGGTGGATAGGTGGTGTTCGGCTGAGTGGGACGAGGTGCACATAGCTAGCCGGGAACGGCGTTTGCAGATGCAAGGGCCCTCGCACCACCAAGGCAGCCGGAGCCTGGGCCAATATGCCGAAGCATGGGTACGCCACCTTTTTATTTCGATATATAGCACTAAGTTAGATATTATTTCTAACTATCTCGTTGGTTTTCGTTGCAGTCGGCGTCACATGGTGGCAGGTCTTGTTCCACCTTCTCGGCCTATGCTATGGCCCATAAGGGTAAGGCGACGTCCGACGTCACCTACAACCCGGATGACGGGCCCGAGGCCTACACCAACCCCGCCGTCTACAGCCGCCTCCATGACTACACCGCCATGGCGCAGGAGGTCCATGGCCCAGACTATGATCCGAGCACCGAGCCTATCGACCCCGATGTGCTCATGAGGGTCGGAGGAGGCAAGAGACATGGGCGGTACTGGATTGCCGACGGGGCAATCGACTCGTCCTCCACTCCCACTCTGTCTCAGGTGAGAGCAAGGAGCACTGGCTCGAGCCCAGCCATTCGACCTCGGCACGACAGCTCACAGCATCGCATTTCACAACTCGAGGTTAGTGCTTCTGTAACTCGTCCTTCCTTTAGTTATATACCTAGTCTTTGAGTTACTATAACGTTGGCTTGTAATATTACAGACCCAACTAGAAGAGATGGAGGCGAGGATAATGGCGGAGCGGGCGGCGGCTGATCAGAGGATGGCGGAGATGTTCCAGTACATGCAGAGCCTTGGCGCCGCACAGGGCATCGCTCCGCCACCTCCATTGTTCCCCCCAGTTGACCCTACTCTCTTCCACACTCCTGTGAGTACCAAAATTGTAGTTAGATGTTTGTAATGCATCTGGTATAACACATGCTATCTCTTCTTTGTGCAGGGCCAATCTGGGGCGGCATCCAACAACCCTCCGGAAGGGTTCAGCCCAACGCAACCCCGGCCAAACCGCCCACCTCCATGAGTCGTTGTTTTAGACTTCACAACTTATGTATAATACTTATGTTTCTGTTTGATACTTATGTGAGAGCTTGCGACGTTTGAGACTTATGTTTGTGTTGAACACTTATGTTTGTGATGGATATTTATGTTTGTGGTCACGGTTTTATGTTTGTGTTGGCTATTTATGTCTGTGATGATATCTGTGATGTATATATGTGATATATATGTGATATTTTCTGTTTGTGTGGATGGAAAACAAAAAACAAATAAAAAAGGTACATACTGGTCACTTTGCCGAGTGTAACACTCGGCAAAGAGGCTCTTTGCCGAGTGTCTGGGTCAAAACACTCGGCAAAGAGCACAGACCTGGGCACCGGCTTAGGTTCTTTGCCGAGTGTTGTGTCGCTGGCACTCGGCAAAGAGGTCGGCTTTGCCGAGTGCCAGTTGAGACACTCGGCAAAGAGCCTGACATGGGGACCCTCCCTGGCGGGCTCTTTGCCGAGTGTCCCAAGTGGCACTCGGCAAAGAAGGCGGCTTTGCCGAGTGCTGCCAGGAGGACACTCGGCAAAGATATCTTCGTTGCCGAGTGTCACCGTTGACACTCGGCAAAGCCGCCGTCTCCGTCAACCGGCGACGTAACGGTCGCTTTTCTTTGCCGAGTGCACCCTGACACTCGGCAAAGATCTTTGCCGAGTGCCCGAAAAAAAGTACTCGGCAAAGAAGTCTTTGCCGATGTACTGTTTGCCGAGCCTTCTTTGCCGAGTGTTACACTCGGCAAAGCCTTTGCCGAGTGTTTTTAAGGCTTCGCCGAGTGCTTGCGGCACTCGGCGAAGAGGTTGATTCCGGTAGTGAGCTAGCTAGCTTCCAGTTGACGATGACCGGTCCGGGACTCCGATCCGGGCTAGACTAGTACTACTATACTATACTGAAAGATCGTGTAGCTGCTAAAGAACACGACGCCACCACATGATTGACATCGAACAAAGCGAGACGTTGATGAGTGGTCGCTATAAAAATATATTCAATTTAAATCTTTACAGTATCACTACAATTATATTGCACGTTTGCCGACGAGCCGAGTGTGCGCCGGTATTGGCCCGGCGGTGAATAAAGAACGAAATTTAGAGAACGCTACTATGTAGAAATGAGATATATAGAGGGAGAAGTAAAATAGGAATACTATAGAGGAAGTAGCTAGCACGTTGCTCGATCGAGACAGATTTGATGAGTAGGAGTGTGTACCAGACAGGACGGGCTGGATTCCGTTGAACACAATGGTGACGGCGAGCAGCGGGGTCATGGCGGACACGGCGCGCGCGACGTCGTCCCCTTTGGTGAAGACGTAGCTGAGGTAGTCGCGGAGGCACATGAGGACGGCGGCTATAGTCGACGCCACCGTGAACGACACAATCGTGACGACCTTGACGGAGAAGGATGCCGCCTTGGGGTGCCCGGCGCCGAGCTCGTTGCTCACCCTCACGCTGCGACGTCGTCGTTCATATTAGACATGCTACACCGCCGTCAAGGTCGTCATTCATATTAGAGTAGTGGAGTATGTACCTAGCAGCCGCGTTGAATCCTACCGACGCCATGAACACCCATCCTGATATGGACATGCTGATCGATCAAGTGAAGAGTGTTAGCGCACGTCGTCTCAAATTAATTAAGGCAACTAATTGATTAAAAGTTACTAACGTTTAAGAAAAAAACTTACCATACTGCAAGCGAATCAAGGGCGATCTCCGGGTCCTTGAGCAAGCCTGCCATGAGCACTGTGACCTGCAGGTACCACGTCTCGAGGCAAAGCATGACCGCGGACGCGGACGAGAGCCTGAAGAACTCCGGCAGGCCGGAGAAGGCCTGGCAGGAGAAGCCCGTCCACGTGCGCCGCCGGCACCTCCGGGACGTGACGATGTACGCGAACTGGGCGGCGACGATGACCCACCAGCTGAGGCTGAGCACCAGCGACGCGCCCAGCAGGCCCAGGCGCAGCCTGTACACGGCGACCCAGCTGAGGGCTACGTGCAGGGCCAGCGTGGCCGCGGAGATGTAGGCGCTGGGCGCCACGATGCTCTGCGCCTGCAGGAACTTCTGCATGGGGAAGTTGAGCGCGTAGGCGAAGATCTGCGGGATGAGGCCGACCACGAACGCCCGGGCGGCCTCCGCGATCCGCTCGGGCTCCCCCAGCAGCAGCAGGATCTGCTTCGAGAACGCGTAGATGGCGGCGAGCGGGACGCCGGCGCCGGCCAGCAGGACGAAGGACCGCTGCATGTAGATGCCCAGCATCTCGTACCTGTGCGCGCCGTACGCCTGCCCGCACAGCGTCTCCACCGCGCTGCCCATGCCCAGCTGTGCATATGTATGCATGCATTATTGGACAGTAACAGTAGTAAACCACTACTCAGATCAGAAGTGCAGCTGAACACACCATGATGCCGTACGCGAAGACCTGGATGCCGACATTGCCGAGCGAGGCGGCGGCGAGCTCGAGCGTGCCGAGCTGCCCGCAGAAGATCCTCGTGGACAGGGACATGGCGTAGTTGATCATGTAGACGGCCACGGCCGGCGCGGCCAGGGCCAGCAGCAGCCGGAGCTCCTCCCGCGCCGCGCGCGCCAGCCGCCGTGCCCGCGGCGCCGACTCGTCGCCGAGGATACGCTCCAGCTGCGCGCTCGCCCCGTGCCCGCCGCCGCCGCCATCCGGCAACGGCAGGAGGAGTGGGGTCTTCTGATCGCTCGCCGTGGCCGCCATAGCTGTTGTGAAATGGCCGCGGCGATGAAATCTATATAATGGACTCGCACTCGCCCTTCCCAAGCAAGTTGTGTTCGATTCCCCGAACACAACTGTGTGGCATGTCGTTCAAGAGCAATCGACTCAGATCTGCCGCCAGTAGCAGCGTCGTAGTCCTCCACAATCTTGGCGCAATCAGCGTGCGGCGTGCGCTAAGTTGACCTAGGTCGTGCCGCTGTCGCGCGGGCCAAGGCGCCGTCTGAGAAATCCTGTCCCCGTCCCCGACCCATCCCATCCGCAACCGGCCGGGCTCCACGCGCCGTCGCCGGCCGTCTGCGGCTGCGGAATCCGATGTCCCCACCTGCAGCCGGATTCTACGGTCCTGTGGCCGATCATGCACGCATACGCCAGGAAGATCACGCGGAACAACGAGGCAGCAACGTGCTCTCACCGGCGCGGCGCGCGCACGTACTACGGCGCGCGGCGGTGCAACCAGCGATCGAGACTACCAGACTACCAGTACATTACTATAGTACTCCACACTTCAATTTCATCCAGCGAGTGTACATGATTTTGCTTCTGCACTGTCGTCTGCACGTGGATCAGGGAAGGTCGTTGACGTTTTGCCTTTCCATGTGATCAACCAAGAGAGGAAGGCAGGTCATTCGCTAGCCGTGGTTTGGTTGCCGGCCGTTAATATGCCACGACTAGCCTTAAGTAAGCGTAGCAATAAAAGCCACACTTCATCACATGCATAAAGAATTTTACTATTTTTATGTACTCACTCCGTCCCAAAATATAGTTCTTTCTAACACTGTTTCTTCTTCTATCCACTTTCGAACAAATGATAATTAACGTATACATACAAACTACATTCGTAGGTTACTTAGGGGTGTGTTTGGTTGAGGACCGCAGGAGAATGGAGTGGCTCCAATCATGTTTTGATGTTGGTTTCCAACGGAACATGAGTGTGGAGCGGCTCCTAGAGTCTATATATATGGCAAATAATTGGGATGCTCCGCTCCACCAAAACGACCGGACGTGAATGCTCTCGTGGACGCGAGAGCTCTCCTCCCTAGTCTCCCCTCCACACACTACCGGAAACGGGCTCTTTGCCAAGAGCGCCTGAAAAACACTCGGCGAAGTTTTTACCGAGTGTAGCACTCGGCAAGAGAGCTCGACGAACTATACATCGGCAACGACTTCTTTGCCGAGTACTTTTTATCGAGCACTCGGCAAAGACTGTGCCGAGTGTCACTCGATACTCGTCAAAGAAAAGTCGCTGTCATGATGGCTGGTGACGGAGACGACGCCTTTGGTGTGTGTTCTAGATGACACTCGGCAAAGAGATCACCTTTGCCGAGTGTATTAGGTGCCACTCGAAAAGAGTTTTTCTGTTTGCCGAGTGTCCGCCAGTCCAGCACTCAGCAACGAGGCTACCGCGCGGGACCCTTTATTAGTTTCTTTGCCGAGTGCATTAGGAGGCACTCGCCAAAGCTTGCTTCTTTGTCGAGTGTCAGTGCCACAACCTTCGGCAAAGAAGCTTTATCGGTGCACATGTGTTCCTTATTTGCTGAGTGCTATGACCCTGACACTCGGTAAAGAACCTCTTTGTCGAGCGTTACACTCGGCAAAGTGACCAGTATACACCTTTTTAATTTATTTTTCCTATTCCCTCAAAACAAAAAAGATATATCACATATACATCACAGATATCACATAATCATCACCGAAATTACATATACATCACATATCTTACAAAGACCATAAATCAAACTAGTTATTACAATATTTTTAACCAAACAAAAAAACGGAGCGATTCAGTTCTGCTTGCCAAACATAGAATGAAATTATTTCCAATCGAGCTGGTTCCCCAACCAAACACACCATTGGCATTAATGAATGCATGTTTAGTATAAAATGAGTTATATTTTGGGACAGAGTAAGTATGTCATTTGTAGCAACCGTTGAGGTGTGACATCACGGTACAAAGATAACGGAGACAATGAGAGAGAGAGTGTGTGACATAGACGATCGGAACATTATGCATACACACAATATTGAGAGGCTTAGACCATCTAAACGTAATACCCGAAGTCTTTTGTGTGGTGGACGTACAAATGCAAGCGTTGTGCAAAACTTACATGCTCAGATGACAAGTGAGCTAGTGAGTATTAAAATACTCTTTATGGGTTTTTGTGTTTTGGATGACAACACAATTGAAGGACTAGTCAGGGTGTTAAGTGTTGATCATGTATGTACTTAGTGAAGAAGGCGCTCTCGGGACTTTTGGCTAAAATTCACCGGACTGTCTACAATACTTACATGCTCAGATGACAAGTGAGCTAGTGAGTATTAAAATACTCTTTATGGGTTTTTGTGTTTTGGATGACAACACAATTGAAGGACTAGTCAGGGTGTTAAGTGTTGATCATGTATGTACTTAGTGAAGAAGGCGCTCTCGGGACTTTTGGCTAAAATTCACCGGACTGTCTACAATACTTACATGCTCAGATGACAAGTGAGCTAGTGAGTATTAAAATACTCTTTATGGGTTTTTGTGTTTTGGATGACAACACAATTGAAGGACTAGTCAGGGTGTTAAGTGTTGATCATGTATGTACTTAGTGAAGAAGGCGCTCTCGGGACTTTTGGCTAAAATTCACCGGACTGTCTACAATACTTACATGCTCAGATGACAAGTGAGCTAGTGAGTATTAAAATACTCTTTATGGGTTTTTGTGTTTTGGATGACAACACAATTGAAGGACTAGTCAGGGTGTTAAGTGTTGATCATGTATGTACTTAGTGAAGAAGGCGCTCTCGGGACTTTTGGCTAAAATTCACCGGACTGTCTACAATACTTACATGCTCAGATGACAAGTGAGCTAGTGAGTATTAAAATACTCTTTATGGGTTTTTGTGTTTTGGATGACAACACAATTGAAGGACTAGTCAGGGTGTTAAGTGTTGATCATGTATGTACTTAGTGAAGAAGGCGCTCTCGGGACTTTTGGCTAAAATTCACCGGACTGTCTACAATACTTACATGCTCAGATGACAAGTGAGCTAGTGAGTATTAAAATACTCTTTATGGGTTTTTGTGTTTTGGATGACAACACAATTGAAGGACTAGTCAGGGTGTTAAGTGTTGATCATGTATGTACTTAGTGAAGAAGGCGCTCTCGGGACTTTTGGCTAAAATTCACCGGACTGTCTACAATACTTACATGCTCAGATGACAAGTGAGCTAGTGAGTATTAAAATACTCTTTATGGGTTTTTGTGTTTTGGATGACAACACAATTGAAGGACTAGTCAGGGTGTTAAGTGTTGATCATGTATGTACTTAGTGAAGAAGGCGCTCTCGGGACTTTTGGCTAAAATTCATCGGACTGTCTACAATACTTACATGCTCAGATGACAAGTGAGCTAGTGAGTATTAAAATACTCTTTATGGGTTTTTGTGTTTTGGATGACAACACAATTGAAGGACTAGTCAGGGTGTTAAGTGTTGATCATGTATGTACTTAGTGAAGAAGGCGCTCTCGGGACTTTTGGCTAAAATTCACCGGACTGTCTACAATACTTACATGCTCAGATGACAAGTGAGCTAGTGAGTATTAAAATACTCTTTATGGGTTTTTGTGTTTTGGATGACAACACAATTGAAGGACTAGTCAGGGTGTTAAGTGTTGATCATGTATGTACTTAGTGAAGAAGGCGCTCTCGGGACTTTTGGCTAAAATTCACCGGACTGTCTATAATACTTTGGTCGAAAGCTCAATAGTGAAGATAACAAGAAGCAGTATAGAAGATGTCATCTCGAAGATACACTTTCACGTGGAAAAAGCCCAAAGGCAATCTATCGAATTACCCGACTAGAAGGTTAGCACTTGTGAGCTGAGGGGCTCCATCGAGGATTAGGAGGAAGCATGGACTTCTAAATACATTGGTAAAAAATACTAGAGATGTTGACGAAAAATTATATCTTTATCTCAATTAAGATTCTATATTTATATTGTGTACTTATGTCGTGTGCTTTACCTTACCGGTTTTGTTGATAAGCTACTTGATAGCATTAGGACCAATGTTGCATAACTCGCTTACGACAGAGATAGCAACATACTTAAACGATATTCTAGTAAAAGTTAATAACAATTATATTTTTTAATGAGATGAGTCGGTCAAACTTAATATAAAAAAGTGAAACGAATTATATATTGGACCGGATGGAATGTACGTAGAATTTCATCAGCCATCTGGTTCTGTCCATTCCAGGCATTTGGCCTGGTTCTGTCCATTTCAGGACATGGTGGAATTGCTACTTGATATCAAACTACGTCGACGTCTCCGCTGAGCCTGCCGAGGGGCGTCCCTAGTTCCGTACAGGTCATATCCACGTCTCGTTGTTCTTTGGTTGGGCACCAGAGAGACGAGTTGTTTCATTCTTGCGCTGACAGCAGAGGAGCCTTGCCGTCGTCCCATTTGTTTAACCTCTTCTGTGCTTCTTCAACCTGCATTGTTGCATTCGGAGAGACAGAGAGAGAGAGAGATTAGGAAATGAATGCATCTCAATACATACATGTAGAGCTGGGTGAATTGCGAAATTTAAATCTCGAAGACTTCAATGTACGCGCGCATACAGAAAACCAGATTAAGTTTATTGCGGTCTGCACCTCTTTGTTCCAGTTGGTCCTGAATGTAACCCATATCAAGATCAAGGTCTGCATCAAGGTGCCGCCGATCATACCGCTCCAAATACCCTGCAACCGTTGTATCCAGCAGCCATCGTATCAAACAAAGTGACGGAGAAGAACGCCACGCGCAGAGAGGTCGTGCGTACCGCTGCTCCTAGGTCAAAGTAGAAGCCTAGGAGGCACCCGAGCGGGATGCCGACGATGTAGTAGCAGCCGACGTTGACGTACGCGACGAACGCCTGCCATCCACACCCCACAGCGACCCCTGTCGTATCGTATTGTATTGTATTGTATTGTATGTATTCAGAGAGAATCGTCAGTGAGTCATCATGCATGGCTATGTACTGTGTGTGTATATATGAGCGATGCAGTACTCTCTCAGTATGCAATGTATATATATGATGTACTGACCAGAGAGGACGGGCTGGAGCTGGATGCCGTTGAGGATGAGCGTGAACGCCAGCAGCGGGGTGAGCCGGGAGACCGCCTGCGACACGTCCTCACCCTCGGTGAAGATGTAGCTGATGTAGTCCCGGCACAGCAGGATGACGGCGGAGACGAGGACCGACAGGACGAAGGAGAGCAGCGTCACTACCACCACGGAGAACGCCGCCGCCCTTGGGTTGCCGGCGCCGAGCTCGTTGCTCACTCTTACGCTGGAAGATAAACAACAGGGTGAAGAATTGAAGATGGACGCGCGAGTTCAGTCTTTCCTTTATTCATCAGAAGTATTTTATACAGTAGTATATTTTTTACCTGGCTGCTGCATTGAACCCAACGGAGATCATGAACACCCACCCTGAAATTGTCATGCTGGAAAGCAAGGCGCAGAGAATTAAAGTAATAATAATTTGAAGTCAGTTCTTGTCAACAATATATATTCTACAGTAATTGCAAGTCAGTTCTCTATGATATAGTTAGTGTAAATTCCCTACCAGACAGAGAGTGAGGCCAAGGCAAGCTCGGGGTCCTTGAGGAGGCCTGCGATGAGCACGAGAATCTGGAAGTACCAGGTCTCGAGGCAGAGCATGACGGCGGATGCGAGGGAGAGCCTGAAGAAGCTGGGCAGGCCGGAGAAGGCCTGCCACGAGAAGCCCCTCCAGGTGAGGCGGCAGCGGCTGCTGGTGACGATGTATGCGAACTGGGCGGCGACGATGGCCCACCAGCTGGCGCTGAGCGTGAGCGAGGCGCCGAGGAGGCCGAGGCCGAGGCGGTAGACGACGAGGTAGCTGAGGGCGAGGTGGGCGGCGAGCGCGGCGGCGGAGATGTAGGCGCTGGGCCCCATGATGCTCTGCGCCTGCATGAACTTCTGGATGGGGAAGTTGGCGGCGTACGCGAAGATCTGCGGGACCAGGCCGTACACGAAGACGGCGGCGGCCGACGCGATCTCGGGGGACTCCCCCAGCAGGACCAGGACGGGGCGGGAGAAGGCGTACAGCGCCGCCAGCGGCACCCCCGTGGCCATCAGCAGGACGGTGGAGCGCTGCAGGTAGATGCCCAGCATGTCGTACTTGTGCGCCCCGTACGCCTGCCCGCACAGCGTCTCCACCGCGCTCCCCATGCCCAGCTGCCCATTGCGATTGCAGTTGAGTCAGTCAGTGCGAACGCGTGGCGTCAGCGAGACGGAGCGGACGTCGTCGTGACGTCTTTTTTTTTCTATTTTAATTCTCCTTTTTTCCCCCGTTATTATTATATATATCATCGAGAGGAAGAGGACGAGCTAAAAGACCATGTTATTATTCGCTCGATCGCCAGCATCTCGCCATCTCCTACGCTGTGGGGACGTGGGGTGGCGTTGGCAGCTGATACCACCATCATTTGGAGCAGAGTGGGCCGGGCCGGGCCTCATGTATCCGATCCTTTTTAGTGAGGGTTCCGCGATCCGCGTAACGAAGCAAGTGTGGGCGTGTGGCTGTGCAACGGGAACATTTCCCAGCTTCACACAGAGCATGTGGCTGTCGGCCATCCGCATCTAGCATATATCTATCTGCTCCCATACCCTGATCCTGGCTGGGGTAGCACGGAACCGTTGCTGGTGCAATAATAGTGTACTGATCAGGTCGCATCAGCACGTGGTGACGCAGTGCCAGCGACGCGTGTACTTAAGAATAGTCCTGTAGAACGAAGCTAGCTAGCTAACTAGCTAGCAGCTTGACGAGTAGTATCTATCTGTATGTGCTAATTAGATTTCCCAACAGAGATCGTACCTTAATTTTTTCTTATGGATTGGTTATGTGTAGAACAAGCATATATGTAGTACTATATTTTGTTGCACTCATTTTAAAGGTAGTACGTAGCTAGGCGATGCGACCTGTAACAATAACTAATGGTACGGCATGCATATATCACATGCATGTGGGCCCGTAACTTTATCGATCATATCTTTGCATAAGATTCAAGCCATAGCTCATTCACGATGGTGATATATAGGGAGGGTGTACGTGCAAACGTTTGAGTTCATTTTTATTGCCCGGATCTAAAGCAAAGATCAATACGACACGACGGAGGACGACAAACCAAAAACCATCACTACGTACGAACTGCGGTAACGAAGAGTCAATTAAAAAGGCGTCGGCGGCGGCGGCGGCGGGCGTACCATGAGGCCGTAGGCGAAGACCTGGATGCCGGTGTTGCCGAGCGAGGCGGCGGCGAGCTCGAGCGTGCCGAGGTGGCCCGAGAAGATCTGCGTGGACATGGACATGAGGTAGTTGATCATGTACACGAGCACGGCGGGCGCGGCCAGGCGCACCAGCAGCCGCATCTCCACCGCGGACGCCGACGCCATCCGCGTCCCCCACGGCACGGACGCGTCGCCCAGGATGCTCTCCAGCTGCCCGCTCACCACCGCCTCGCCGTGGCCCGTCGACGACGCGCCCAGCAGCGGGCTCTCCAGCTTGCTCTCGCCACCGCCGCCGGCGCTGCCCATCGTGCGTGTATATATATTACGTGTATACCAAGATGGATCTGGCCGCCGCCGCGTGTATATATATGTGCCTCGTCGTTGTGGTGTACTCTAGTCTAGATATTATATAGGCTGCAGTCCTCAGCTCGCTCGCTCAGGCCTCGGATCGGAGAGGTAGCTGCTCGATCTCGGCTTCGTGGCGCCTGCGCGTCCGTTCGCGGGCACTATATAACCCCTGCTGCGACGGACGGGGCATGGGTGGAGAGGAGAGAAGAAAGACAAGTTGGATGGAATCAGCCTGAGCATGCAGACAAAAGCGCATTCATATACGGCGTAGTAGTAGTAGTATAGTACCAGCTGCGACAACATTAACAAGAAAAAAATTATTGGCATGCTAGCTAGCTGCTTGGCGACGACTGGGCGTCACTGATGATGAGCGTCCTTTTGTTTTTGGGCATCATCTCAGCTCAAAAGGTCCCTTGTGTAGTAGGAAAATAATAATAATAAAATAAAGAAAAAAGGCTGAAAAAGGTCCCGTAGAGGTACATCGAGCACCGTTTAATTATTTGGGGCGACGTACCGCCCACGGCGAGGCACTGAGTACCCCCAATCCGTTTTAGGCTAGCCGCAGTGGTCAGCTGGAAAAGCTACGCTAAATTTTTACAGTAGACAAGCTCTGCAACGGTGCACTCTATATCTCACTCTACGCTCTCTCTCCGCCTCTTCTACGCCAAATGTAGCGCTCTGCCACTGCTCTCTCCCAGCAGACGAGGTGGGCCTAGAGAACCAGTACAGTAGCAGTAGAAGGAAGCAGTACAGCAGCCGTGTGATGGAGTTGGTATAGAGTATGGTAAAAATATGATATAATAAATGGTAGTTGGTATAGAGTAGATATATAGGGTAATTGTGACCGCGGAGAATTATTGGATAGAGTAGAGAATCTCGCTGATCAGGATAGAATATTCTTTTTAAGGTAGAGAAATAGAGTAGTATGAGTGCGGATAGCCTTAGATCTGTAGATCGTTTTAGCTACTGTATATATGTGACAATAATGGAAATATTTTTAGCATCAATAGGTTTAATTTGTAGTTAAATGCGCAGTGGTATATATATGCAACATTAAATAAGATTTGTATTTTGGTAATGTGTTTGTTTGGTAGTTTATTTTAATAATTTTTTATTAGAGCAACTCCAGTAGTTCTCTAAAAGACTTTCTAAATCAATAATTTAGGTAGTTAACATAAAAACTATTCTCCAACAGTTCTCTAAATGAACTTTCTAAATTTAACAACTTGTCATCTAACCTCATTTTCTCTCTACATTTGGCAACCATTTAACAACTCCCTAAACAAAAATGTTGACTGCATTATATAGTTTTTGTGACTTATTTTTTATGTGGATAAATACAAAACAAAATTACAACATATATTTAGAGAACTATTGGAGAACTCACATTTTTTTACTCCAAAAGTCATTTAGCAACTTCTTAAATCTGTGATTTAGAGAGCTAAAATTTACATAACTATTGGAGTTGCTCTTAGTTAGATGAAATTGATCGAGAGAGAAAACCCCCTCCCTCCATTCTATGAAGAATACCACTTTTATTTTATAATATATGTATTTACAAAAATAATATTGTTGATGTATATATTTTTTTGTAAATTTACTAGCAAACACCTGGTAGCTTCATTCTATTTTATTATTATGGACCGATGAGTATATATATATTTTTAAAAATCAAGCACACGAGAGAGATAGAGCAGTTTTCACCATGCCCTTCGTCGTGACATGCATGTACAGTGTCAAGTCATAGACACTGAATATGAATATATAGGAATAGGAAAAACACAATATTAGGGTTGGCTATGAATTGCAATCCTACATGAATTGAGAACGCAAGAAAATTTCTCACTTTGCCTTTGGATGCTACGCATGACTTTAAGTAAAGAGACAAGAGCCATATGAAATTTTCCAATAGGTTGGACCTCTTATTATTTTCCTCCAAAACCTGTATAGAGGAAACCAGTGGCGGATCCAGAATTGATCCAAGAGGGGGGCTACTAAGTTAAAACTATAAAAAAAAAATTAAACCATACTACCTCGGGGAGCAACAATGGACCTTCGAAGTTGCTGTCAATGTACTTAACCAAATCCAAGCTCTCTCCTTTCACCTGGTTGTCGTGCTCTAGAGAAGGCACCTATGGGGAAACAAAACAAAGGGTGAATCATCCATGCAAAGAAAAATGTAAGACAAAGTATCCATGAACCTTGGAAAATCTGAACAGGAGGGGGGATAGCAGATTAGTCAGACCACTACAGGAAACACCTAAATTTTTGTGGGCCAAAAACTCACGAAAATAAGCCTAAACCGACGAAAATAGCCTATTTTCGTCGGCAGCTAGTCCGACGAAAATAGCCGCCGAAAATAAGTTCGACGAAAATAGGCAAATATTTCCGTCGGTACCGACGAAAACGACTTATTTTCGTCGGCTTTCACAAGGCCGACGAAAATAGTTGGTCGGCTGACTATTTTCGTCGGCCTCGGTGGCCGACGAAAATAGGAACGTGATTTTCGTTGGCCCGGTGGTGTCCGACGAAAATATCTGGGGCACATATTTTCGTCGCCCACCACCCAGGCCGACGAAAATTCATGATACCCTCCCAAAACAGATTTTTCTGCACCTTTTATTAATTCACAGCAAAATAAACATATACACAATCACATATACAGATTTCACAAGCAATACAGTTTTCACAAACAACATTCACAAGCAATTACATAATTGTTTCAAACATATTCCATACATAGTCCATACATAGTTTCAATAGCATAATCACATCCATAATAAAGTCTATACATATCCATACATAGTCCATAAACAAAGTCACTACTCACTCCGGCGGGCTGTGGGAGTTTTGGCCACTCCTTCCTCCGCCACCAGGAAGGTGGCCACTCCCTCCAGAACCATGGACAAGGAAGTCTTGGACGTTGACAGCACCCTCCGATCCATGAGCATGTGACGATGAACCCTGCAATTCATCAATCATTCAAATAAGGCTGTGTTTTGCTATCCCTATACATATAAATTGCTGTGTTTGGTCAATATTTGCATAAAACTAAACATGGAACGTCACCTGTGATCCATGGTGATGAGAAGGTTGTGCATGCATCCACGAGTACTGTTGTGGTGGCCACCCCTGAGGTGGTGGCACCCACCCCGTCGGTGGCGGTGCCATCCACGCTTGAAATGGCTGAGAGCCCGCCGGTCCTTGGGGTGGTGGAGGCGTCCAAGTGCCTGGAGGTGTCTGCGTCCACCCAACACCGGTCCACTATATGGCTGCGACGCTGGAGCTTGTCCTGGCCACTGTCCCCATCCTTGTGCCTGCGAGCCATTTTTGATAATAAAAAAAGAGTTGCTATGGAATTGAAGTGTTCAGATAGTGTTACCTGGGGAGGGCGAAAAGCGGGCAAGTTCATATCAGGGCCGAGTCGAGTAGTCATTTCCTGCAAATGGATGAAACGTTAGAATCGCAACATTATACTTTGAATTCAATGACGACACGCGATGAGATAGACGAAATACCTGAAAATAAGAAGCCATATATTGCGTCAGCTGTCCAACTTGCTCCTGCGTTGCTCGAGCCTGCTCCTGTGCTGCTCGAGCCTGCTCCTGTGCTGCCCGAGTCTCCTCCTCCAGCTGAGCCTCTCGAGCAGACCTGGAGGAGCGAGAACTCCCTCCCGAAGACGATGCCTTCCCTTGACCTATTGTCCTGTTATACTCCACAACGCCGGTGTCAAAGGCAAACCTGCATGATACACATAGTTGAGCCATTAAGTGGACACATTCTTGTTAATGAAATCGTCGAATCAAACACAAACACCTCACCTGTCATGCTTTCTACCCCCACCACTGTGGTACAACGCCGAGACATCTAAGTCTGAATGCATCCAGTCGAAGTCAGGCCCATGGCGTTAAGTCATTTCCTCACCATATGCATTCTGCAAACAAAGTTAGAGTTGGAGTTAGACACAAAACATGCAATTTAATTCGTAAATAACTTGTTTACCATTTTCTCCCTTGCCGCCTCACTGTATAGCACATCAGGGTTCGCCGGATCAGGGCCACGGTGACCACAGACGTAAACCTCCATAAAACTTGGAGCAACTCCACTTTCAGCTTCCTGCATGAAAAAGAAGAGTTAAACCATAGAATTTTCATAGATGTAACATACAAGTTTGATTTATATACTTACCATGCGGCGTGCGGTACCAGGGTGTCCATCGGCGTCGTACCTGTGCCCCGGTCCTTCAGTGCCATGGTTGGTACGGTGCTTCTGGGACTCTGCAATCCACTCAGGCGACGCCCATCTCTTAGCCAACCACCTCCAGGCTTCCATGTCCTTCGCCAGCCAATCCACAACGCTCTCCAGGTACTGCTCCTCTGTGAGGTAGATCTCATTGGCCCCTAATGCTTTGCTCATTTTCTGCCCCTTTATCTTCTTGTAGTAGTAGTTGACGGCCGCGATGCGAGCATTGTACATGTCGACATACCTTGTTTTCTGGATAAACCTTCTCCTTGTACCACGCTGGTCTGTCCTACAGACCCTGGACAGACGGCGACGAACAGAAAAGGTTTCAGTTTTCCTTTCCGCAGCTTCGCTCATCCGGCGACCGGCGGTCCGGCTCAGCCTCGGCGGGCGGCAGCTCCGGCCTCCAGCCGCTCCAAGCGACTAGGCGAGGTGCGGGCGTGTGGCGGCCGACGGCGGTGCTCCGGAGTGGTGGTGGAGTTGCATGTACTGACGACGTGCGTGGTCTGTAAAATGTCTTGGCGTTGGGCAGGGAGCAACGACTACATCAACAACTTCCTGCAACCATGGGACAACGGCGGACGGCTGCGTCGCTGCGGCCTGCGGCAGTGCTCTGGCAGCTCTGCTGCTCTGGACCTCTGGCTCGGCGGGCGGCGGCTCCGGCCTCCAGCCGCTCCAGGCGAGCAGGCAAGCGAGCGGCGGCTCGGGCCGTCGGGGCGTGGCCGCGTGGGGCCGTGGGCGCCTGGGCGGTGGCGCGGACGTGCGGTGGCGTGGTGCCGGCATGCCGCGGTGGCCGGTGGGCAGTGCGCGGGGCTGGGCGGCTGGCGGTTGGTTATTTGGTTAGGGTAGGCGCGGTGTAGGGCTGGCGGCTGGGCATGGGCAGTACGCACGACGGCACGGAAGCTGGAAGCAGGCAGAGGCGCAGAGCTGGGCATGGGCCTATTCGGCTATTCCTCTCTACTAGCGTTGTTGGGCCGTGACCGGGGCTACAGCCCAGGCAGCCCCGGTCGTAAATCCGCCCCTGGAGGAAACCAATCTATAAGAACTTCA
Source organism: Zea mays (assembly GCF_902167145.1). Lineage (NCBI taxonomy): Eukaryota > Viridiplantae > Streptophyta > Magnoliopsida > Poales > Poaceae > Zea > Zea mays. The sequence goes on along the minus strand of NC_050100.1, from coordinate 21,633,772 downwards.
AAGGATTTGACGGGATTTAATTAATCTTGTGTTCTAAGGTCTCAGGTAGAAAATTTTTCTGTAGGGAATGAATTCTTCAAAAATCCTTTAGACCCAGTTTGTTTCGTTGGAATTAAATTCCGTTCTAATAGTCATGATTTAGATACAAACTAATTAAGTTAATATATTTGTATATTATCCTAAATCATATGAGAGAGATAGTTATACACTATACTTATACTATAGAGAAACAAGTAGAAAATTGTGTTATAAGTTGTAAATTGGAAAAGTAGCATGCAAATCTATATAATAAATTTCCATCTATTATCCCATTAATTTGAGGTAGATCTATAAATAAACTTTAGAAAGTTGTGGAATGTCACATTCTAGAACAATAATTTGAATTTTTCAAAATGAAGTGGGAAACAAACGAAATACTCTAGTTTCAAGGGGCGCTATGTTGAGCTGCACAAGAGCTCCAGGTCGTGGATGCAGATTCAGGTGTAGTACTCGCGTGCAACGGGTGCATTTTGCGTGGGCGCGCGCGGGGCACGTGTGGGACAAATAAAGATAGCGTGTAACGCGTGCTGCTTCGCTACCTGGCGTCACTGGTGACCCATATCCTTTTGTTTGGCAAAATGTACCGTACTGCGCTGTTTTAACTAATCTTACGTTTTCGCGAAGCAGCACGCATCCAATTTCTGTAACGGCGCGTTTGGATTATTTATTTTGGAGGAATTAAATTCTGCTTAATAAAGTAATCTATTTAGCTTACAATTTAATATTTTACCACTCTCCATGGAGGAGGAGAAATGATTTTATGTATTAGAATTTCTTTTCTACTTTACAACTTATAGGACGCTTTTCGGCTCAATCCTCTATAGTAAAAATGTAGCACATAAATATCTCTAATATCTTTCTAATAATAGTATACAAATATATTTTATATAAAACCGAATTAACTTAATTGACATGTGATTATTAGAATAAAATTCAGTTCTAAGGATCCAAACAGGACGTAACATTAATTCAGCCACCACATAAGTTAAAAGATGATGTTGAAAGCACTTAAATAAACAAACAGTAAGAAACTAGGTCATGTATAAGATTTGGTTTTAACATGATATCCAGACACAATAAGAGAACATGAGTATTAAATTCAGTTAAATAATATTGATATTTGCATAGAGGTAGTGTTTAATATTAGTTTCTAGATTATGTAGAGGCTATAAAAACTATAAGTAATATCTTGGGTTGGGACTACTCTAATACTATCATTTTTACCACAGGTACTTGTTGACAGTTAAGGCCCTGTTTGGGAACAAAGTTTTTGAAAACTACAGTTTTTGAAATACTATACTATACTTTAGTTATGACAATACCGTAGTTTATAATACCGCAGTTTTGAAAACTGAGGTCCAGAGCTAAGTTTAGAATGCCTTAAAACAACTATAGTATTTGCAATACTTCAGTTTTGAAAACAGAGATTTTACCTAGCTTGCCAAACACCATTATGTATATAATACTGCAGTATTTGAGAATACTGCAGTATTCTTCCAAAACTGCAGAAAAACTTTGTTCCCAAACACCCCCTAAGTGAAGAACTCCACGACGACATTACTAGCTAGTGTCGTCAAGACAATCAAAGAAACGTATGTGGTGCATGTCCGCGTACTCGACTTGTACGTACGATAAAATATGTGGTGTCTCGCCGTATCGCAGATCAGGGAAATTTAGCGCTACCTAAATTAGCTTTTTATACAAATGTATTGTACTACTCCAGTGTACACGTGCTCCAGTCCGCTATTGACCTGAGACGAGAGGGCTTGGTTGAATGAATCTTCAAACAAGGGACGGATGAGTACACTGTCGTCGTCGCTAAGATAGATTTGGATCGGATTCACGGTAAGAATTCGGACACTACTGATTTTTCATGTTTTAATTCGAGTTTAAATGCGAATATGAATATTATCAGCTATTAATGTGAAAACTTTCAGATGTCTAATTATTGTCGATGATAGCATTTATCTATTTACTTATCGATGGTTCCATACTATAATAAAATTACTATATTTAGGTGAAAGAGTTTAAAAATATGGTTATATAACACCGTGCATAAAAACAACTACAAAATAAGTATTTTAATCAATGTTTTGGAAGCTAAATATAATAATATTATTGGTAATATATATTTATTAATAAATCTAAATAAGCAAAAAATAAAATTTATAGTACGTAAATAAAATAAAGTACTAATTTAATATTATTAACCATATTAAAAATCATTGAACTTAAGATCTATATATCATTTATAATATTTAAATTACATTAGCTAATGGTGACTTTTAAATATGTACTACTTATTAAGGTTGCTGATAGTCGCCTAGAGGGGGGTGAATAGGGCGAAACTGAAATTTACAAATATAAATACAACTACAAGCCGGGTTAGCGTTAGTAATAAAGAAACGAGTCCGCGAGAGAGAGCGCAAAAACAAATTGCAAGCAAATGAAGAGTGTGACACGCGGATTTGTTTTACCGAGGTTCGGTTCTCGCAAACCTACTCCCCGTTGAGGAGGCCACAAAGGCCGGATCTCTTTCAACCCTTTCCTCTCTCAGACGATCCCACGGATCGAGTGAGCTTTCTCTTCTCAATCACTTGGAACACAAAGTTCCTACAAGGACCACCACAAGTTTGGTGTCTCTTGCCTCAATTACAAGTGAGATTGATCGCAATAAAAGAATCAAGAAAGAAGAAAGCAATCCAAGCGCAAGAGCTCGAAAGAACACAAGCAAATCACTCTCTCTAGTCACTATGGCGTTGTGTGGAATTTGGAGAGGATTTGATCTCTTTGGTGTGTCTAGAATTGAATACTAGAGCTCTTGTAGTAGTTGGGAAGTGGAAAACTTGGATGCAATGAATGGTGGGGTGGTTGGGGTATTTATAGCCCCAACCACCAAAAGTGGCCGTTGGGGGGGCTGTCTGTTCGATGGCACACCGGACAGTCCGGTGCACACCGGACATGTCCGGTGCCCCCGCCACGTCATCACTGCCGTTGGATTCTGACCGTTGGAATTTCTGACTTATGGGCCCGCCTGGGTGTCCGGTGCACACCGGACATCTACTGTTCCTTGTCCGGTGTGCCAGTATGGGCATGCCTGACTTCTGCGCGCGCTGTGCGCGCATTTAATGCACCGCAGAGAGCCGTTGGCGCGGAGATAGCCGTTGCTCCGGAGTTGCACCGGACAGTCCGGTGCACACCGGACATGTCCGGTGAATTATAGCGGACTAGCCGTTGGAGTTTCCCGAAGCTGGCGAGTTCCTGAGGCCGCTCCTCCTTGGCGCACCGGACACTGTCCGGTGAATTATAGCGCGAGTGCCTCCGGAAATTCCCGAAGATGGCGAGTTTGCGTTGGAGTCCTCTGGTGCACCGGACATGTCCGGTGGTGCACCGGACACTGTCCGGTGGCACACCGGACAGTCCGGTGCGCCAGACCAGAGGTGACTTCGGTTGGCCCTTTGCTCCTTTGTTGAATCCAAAACTTGATCTTTTTATTGGCTCAGTGTGAACCTTTTATACCTGTATAATCTATATACTTGGGCAAACTAGTTAGTCCAGTTATTTGTGTTGGGCAATTCAACCACCAAAATTATTTAGGAACTAGGTGTAAGCCTAATTCCCTTTCAATCTCCCCCTTTTTGGTGATTGATGCCAACACAAACCAAAGCAAATATAGAAGTGCATACTTGAACTAGTTTGCATAATGTAAGTATAAAGGTTGCTTGGAATTGAGCCAATATAACTACTTACAAGATATGCATGAATCGTTTCTTTCTTATTTAGCATTTTGGACCACGCTTGCACCACATGTTTTGTTTTTGCAAACTTTTTGTAAATCTTTTCAAAGTTCTTTTGCAAATAGTCAAAGGTAAATGAATAAGATTTTGAGAAGCATTTTCAAGATTTGAAATTTTCTCCCCCTGTTTCAAATGCTTTTCCTTTGACTAAACAAAACACTCCCCCTAAATGAGATCCTCCTCTTAGTGTTCAAGAGGGTTTTGATGTATCATTTTTGAAATACTACTTTCTCCCCCTTTTGAACATAATAGGAAACCAATTGATAATATTCAACACTAAGTTTTTGAAATTGGTGGTGGTGCGGTCCTTTTGCTTTGGGCTCTTACTTTCTCCCCCTTTGGCATGAATCGCCAAAAATGGAATCATTAGAGCCCTTTTAGTGCTTTCTTCCCCTTTGGTCATAAATGAATGAGTTAAGATTATACCAAAGACGAAGTCCGGTCCTTTTGCCTTGGGCTCTTGCTTTTCTCCCCCAAGAGTTGCTTGGAGTGACGACGAAGTATGAGTTACGTAGTGGAAGCCTTTGTCTTCGCCGAAGACTCCAATTCCCTTTCGATATACCTATGACTTGGTTTGAAATAGACTTGAAAACACATTAGTCATAGCACATAAAAGAGACATGATCAAAGGTATATAAAAGAGCTATGTGTGCAATCTAGCAAAAGAAATTGCGTGAATCAAGAATATTGAGCTCATGCCTAAGTTTGGTAAAAGATTGTTCATCAAGAGGCTTGGTAAAGATATCGGCTAATTGATCTTTAGTATTAATGTATGAAATCTCGATATCTCCCTTTTGTTGGTGATCCCTAAGAAAATGATACCGGATGGCTATGTGCTTAGTGCGGCTATGCTCGACGGGATTGTCGGCCATTTTGATTGCACTCTCATTATCACATAGCAAAGGGACTTTGGTCAATTTGTAACCGTAGTCCCGCAGGGTTTGCCTCATCCAAAGCAATTGCGCGCAACAATGGCCTGCGGCAATGTACTCGGCTTCGGCGGTGGAAAGAGCGACCAAATTTTGCTTCTTTGAAGCCCAAGACACCAAGGATCTTCCCAAGAACTGGCAAGTCCCCGATGTGCTCTTCCTATTGATTTTACACCCCGCCCAATCGGCATCCGAATAACCAATTAAATCAAATGTGGATCCCCGAGGGTACCAAAGCCCAAACTTAGGAGTATAAGCCAAATATCTCAAGATTCGTTTTACGGTCGTAAGGTGGGAGTCCTTAGGGTCGGATTGGAATCTTGCACACATGCAAACGGAAAGCATAATGTCCGGTCGAGATGCACATAGATAGAGTAATGAACCAATCATCGACCGGTATACCTTTTGATCCACGGACTTACCTCCCGTGTCGAGGTCGAGATGCCCATTAGTTCCCATGGGTGTCTTGATGGGTTTGGCATCCTTCATTCCAAACTTGCTTAGAATATCTTGAGTGTACTTTGTTTGGCTTAGGAAGGTGCCCTCTTGGAGTTGCTTCACTTGAAATCCCAAGAAATACTTCAGCTCCCCCATCATAGACATCTCGAACTTTTGTGTCATGATCCTACTAAACTCTTCACAAGTAGATTCGTTAGTAGACCCAAATATAATATCATCAACATAGATTTGGCATACAAACAAATCATTCTCAAGAGTTTTAGTAAAGAGCGTAGGATCGGCCTTTCCGACTTTGAAGCCATTAGCAATAAGGAAATCTCTAAGGCATTCATACCATGCTCTTGGGGCTTGCTTGAGCCCATAAAGCGCCTTAGAGAACTTATAGACATGGTTAGGATACTCACTGTCTTCAAAGTCGGGAGGTTGCTCAACATAGACCTCTTCCTTGATTGGTCCATTGAGGAAGGCACTTTTCACGTCCATTTGATAAAGCTTAAAGCCATGGTAAGTAGCATAGGCCAATAATATGCGAATTGACTCAAGCCTAGCTACGGGTGCATAGGTTTCACCGAAATCCAAACCTTCGACTTGGGAGTATCCCTTGGCCACAAGTCGAGCTTTGTTCCTTGTCACCACACCATGCTCATCTTGCTTGTTGCGGAAGACCCATTTGGTTCCTACAACATTTTGATTAGGACGTGGAACTAAATGCCATACCTCATTCCTAGTGAAGTTGTTGAGCTCCTCTTGCATCGCCACCACCCAATCCGAATCTTGGAGTGCTTCCTCTACCCTGTGTGGCTCAATAGAGGAAACAAACGAGTAATGTTCACAAAAATGTGCAACACGAGATCGAGTAGTTACCCCCTTATGAATGTCGCCGAGGATGGTGTCTGTTGGGGCGAAGGCATAGACGCCACCCTTCGCTCGAGGCCTTCGCTGCAGCCGCTGTTCCGACAGAGACAAAGCGGGCAGGGACACCCTTCGCAGGACTCGGCACTTTGACGAAGGCCTGCGGCGACGTCCTCCCACGGCGCGTCCTCGTTCAGTCCCAAGGCCCACGAGTGATCTGGCCCATTGTAACGGGCCCCGCGTGGCCGCCTCTGTAGTACGGGCCTAATTTGTAAAGGAATACTTGTAATTACAGCTTGTAACCCTGCTTTATGGGAATATTCTGGGGATAAAATAGGTGTCTGAGGGCACATGCGTCCTTAACACAGGATGCTGGGCACTCAGATACCTATAAATACCCCCGCACAGTGCCCGTGAGAGGCTAGAAAAACAGAGCTATTGCCCCCGTGCACGTAACCCTGTGGTCACCACTGTTCACCCTTGTTGGCCTACTTGCAGCAGAGAGCAAGTTCCAACATTTGGCGCCCACCGTTCGTGCTACGACAAAACCACCCGCGATGGCACCCAAGAGAGCTAACCCCAAGGCTGACGAGGCTGCGAAGGCAGCACTGCTGGCCGCAAGAAAGGGCAAGGCCCTCGTCCTCACCCAATCCACCCACCAAGAGCCCACTGAAGACAATGTTCCCCACACCGGCGAAGACGACACCTTCCGCACCTGCGGAACCGAAGGACAGTCACAGCCGCCCCCAGGCTTCGCCCCACTGGAAGGCGCGGACCTCACCGAGGACGGTGAGGTCCTCGGCGTCTCAACAGAAGAACAGCTGCAGCTGCGCGCCCTGCGCCTCAGGAACCGCAATCTCTAGAGGCAGAAAGAGATACTGGAGGCCAAGCGCCAGCGTGTGTCCGCATTAGCCAAAGTGCGGCAAATGATACGCGACGAGGAGCAGAAAGCCCAAGACCTCGAGCGCGAGATCGCGCTGATGCAGCGCGAAGGCCACCTCGGTCTACAGCAAGAGCCACCCCTCCAACAGCGCACACAACCGGAGGACACACGCGAAGGCCACCTCGGCCGGCAGCATGGCCCACCCCTGCAGCACCGGGCGCAGCCGGAGAACCCACGCTTCCCTCAGCATGACTACGTCTCCCAGCACGGCGCGCCATTCCAAGGGGTCAACTACCTCGACGAACGAAGTCCCCTGGCGCCACACCTACAAGTGACGCCTTGGCCAGCCAACTTTCGAGCGGGGGCATACCCCAAGTACAACGGCAGCACCGACCCGACGCAGTACATCATGAGTTATCAAGTCGCCGTTGCATCAGCCGGAGGAGACGACGCCACAATGGCGAAGTCTTTCATTATCGCACTAGAGGGCCCAGCGCTCACCTGGTTCACCAGATTGCCTCCGCTGTCCATTGATTCGTGGAGAAGTCTCAGGGACAAGTTCCTCCTCAATTTCCAAGGGTACCGTCCAGACACCGATGCTTTGGCAGAGCTCTCGCTTTGCAAACAGCTGGAAAAGGAGACTCTGCGGGAGTATTACCGCAAGTTCTTAACACTCAAGTCACAGCTGCCCTCTGTCGACGATCAGATCGCTATCCACTACGCCATCAATGGCCTTCGGGCTGGCGTCCTCTACAGCCATTGTATCAGAGATCCACCCAAGAGCTTGCAGGAGCTATATCAGCTCTTCGAAAAATATGCCAAATCCGAAGAGCTCCACCAGCGCAAGGTTGAGTCACAGCGGAAGCCCAAAGATGCCCCGCAGTCCAGCCGCACGTGGACGAGGACTCCGCAGTCAGACTCCGGTCGAGATGGCCGCAGTCAACAGCAAGTGCACAACATCGTCAACCAACAGCCTGCTGCTGATCCCCCTCGCCGCCAGGAATATCCCCCCTAGGGCCGCGGAAATGGAATTCGCGGCAGGGGTCGAGGGCGGGCGCAGCAGCCGCCACGCCGATTCTATTGCCTTTTCCACGGCGAAGACTGCGCCCACCAGACCAAAGACTGCCCCGAGACGAAGGCCACCAGAGACAGAATGGCGCGGGCGCAGCCAGCCGACAATCCCAGAATTGTCGCGCATAATTACCAGCCACCCCCTCCACCATATATCCACGCTCCCGCTCCGCATCCACCGCACCACGCTTACCAACACCATCAGGAAGTACAAATCGTACCTCCTCCACCCCCACCACCACACCAGCAACATCAGAACATCCCCCATGCCCCAAAGCAGGAAGACTTCGCCGATCAACCATATCGCGGAGTCATTCACATGATAACAGGGGGGTCTAGCACTGACTTCGACACCAAGCGGCAGAAGCGGGACCACTACCGCAGCATCAACCATGTCGCCGTCACTGGCCCAGTCGTGCAGACGAAGTGGTCCCACATACCGCTAACCTTCGACGCACGAGACGTCGACCTGCGCAGCGCCCCCCACATCGACGCTATGGTCATCAATTGCAGCGTGGCAGGCTGGGACTTACACAAAGTCCTAGTCGACAACGGCAGTCAGGCGGACATCATCTTCCTCCACGCCTTCGACCGCATGGGTATAAGCCACAGCTTGCTGAAGCCTTCGGACAACCCATTGTATGGCTTCGGCGGCAAGGGCACCTTTCCAGTTGGCAAGATAGAGTTGCCCCTCTCCTTCGGTGTAGCGCCCAATGCCCGAAGTGAGCAAGTAACCTTCGACATTGTCGACATGGTATATCCATACAACGCCATCATGGGCCGGGGCTCCATCAACAAGTTCGAGGCTGCCATCCACGGGTTGTACCTATGTATGAAGATACCAGGCCCGCTAGGCGCCATCACAGTCTACGGCAACCAGCAGACGGCGCGCAACATTGAGCGGGACTTCGTGCCCGGTCAGAGAAACGTACACTGTCTCACGACCCAGCGCGAGGTCCCTGCGCCGGCCAGCCCAACCGACAAGCAGCACGACAAGGCACAGTTGCAGTGCCAAGACGGGACGAAGACTGTCCCCCTCGATCAGGCCACGCCCAAGCAGACAGTAACTATCAGCGAAGACCTCACCTCACTTGAGGAAGAGAGACTTCTCTGCTGCCTGGCCAAGAATAAAGATGTCTTCGCCTGGTCTGCCCTTGATCTGGTCGGAGTCAGCCGAGCCATAATTGAGCACAGCTTGGGGATTGACCCTTCGGTGCGACCCAAAAAGCAGAAGCTTCACAAAATGTCAGACGAAAAGACAGAGGCCGCCAAGGCGGAGGTGCATCGCCTCCTGGAGGCTAAATTCATCGAGCCAGTGGCTTACCCCACGTGGCTCTCCAATGTTGTGATGGTGCAGAAAAAAAGCGGAAAATGGCGCATGTGCATAGACTTCACCAGTCTCAATAAGGCCTGCCCAAAGGACAATTTCCCGTTGCCGCGGATCGACAAAATAGTCGATAGCGCGGCCGGATGCGAGGTCATGTCCCTCCTCGACTGCTTCTCCGGCTATCACCAGATATACATGAAGGAGGAAGACAAGGCCAGCACCAGCTTTATAACACCCTTCGGCACCTATTGCTTTGTCAGAATGCCGGAGGGTCTCAAGAATGCCGGATCCACCTTCTCCAGACTCACCAAAACAGTGCTCGAGGGGCAGGTCGGCAGAAATATATTCACATATGTGGACGACATCGTCGTCGCCAGCAAGAATAAGGAGGACCATCTCGCTGACCTGGCAGAGACATTCGCGAACATGCGAGATGCACGACTCCGCCTAAACCCGGAAAAGTGTGTTTTCGGTGTTCGCCAGGGCAAGATATTGGGCTACCTGGTGTCCCGCCGGGGCATCGAGGCCAACCCAACCAAGATCCAGGCCATCGTCGATATGTCGCCTCCGCAGTCTGCCAGGGACGTCCAGCGCCTGACAGGCAGGATGGCCGCTCTCAACAGATTCATCTCCAGGTCCGCCGAGCGAAGTCTTTCATTCCTCAAAACACTCCGCGGCGCGAAGAACTTCGCCTGGGGACCGGAGCAAGCAGCGGCCTTCGCCTCATTAAAACAGTACCTGGCGGAGCTGGCCATCCTCACAAGCCCAGACTCCTCGCTCCCCTTATTGCTCTATGTCGCGGCTTCGCCGCACGCGGTCAGCGCGGCACTGGTACAGGAGCAGACAGTCGAGGGCGCAGTCAGACAGTGCCCTGTCTATTATGTCTCCGAAGTCCTGACACCGTCCAAATGCAACATGACAGAGCTGGAGAAGATCGCCTACGCAGTTGTTATGTCCTCGCGCAAGTTGCGCCATTATTTTGAAGCATTTAAGGTCCGAGTCACCTCAGACAGGGGGCTCGGCGAATTGTTCAGGAACCCGGAGGCATCAGTGAGGATTGCCAAGTGGGCAGCCGAACTCTCCGGCTACCACATCAGCTTCGAGCCTAGGACAGCTATCAAGTCGCAAGTCCTGGCAGACTTCGTCGTCGACTGGACAGGGCCAATAACACAGCCGGACCCATCCACAGAAAAGGTCTGGACTATCCATTACGACGGTGCATGGTGTCATGCGGGGGCAGGCGTCGCTGCAGTCATCACCTCACCAGCCGGAGTCAAACACAGATACGCAGCACGCCTCAGCTTTGCTCTGGAATCTGACAAATGTACAAACAACATAGCAGAGTATGAAGCAGTCATCCTCGGCCTCCGCAAGCTAAGGGCCCTCGGAGTCACCACATGTATTATCAAAACAGACTCCAAGATAGTTGCCGGTCAGGTCGAGAAAGACTATACAGCAAAAGACCCCGCCCTCATGCAATACCTCGCGGCTATCCGAAGTCTCGAGAGACAATTCAAGGGATTCACCCTGCAGCATGTGGATAGGGCCAAGAACGAGGAGGCCGATGCCTTAGCCAAGGCCGCCGCCAGGGGCGAGCCCCTGCCCTCCGACGTGTTTTTCCACACCATCGGCACTCCAGCTGTCCGGAGCCCCGAAGGGCTCCAGATAACTAACGATAGCGAAGGCCACCGTATAGTCAACCTAATCATGACAGAAGACTGGAGGGCACCAATAACCCTGTTCCTACAGGGGTACTATCATCCAGCCGACGTCAGTGAGGCAAAGCGCCTCAGACATCGAAGCCGAGACTTCGCTCTGATCGAGGGCCAACTGTACAAGAAAGGGGTCAGTCAGCCAATGCTCAAATGCGTCACCGAAACCGAAGGCATGCAGATCCTATGCGAAGTCCACAGTGGCACGTGCGGCTCGCACGCAGGGCCAAGGGCCCTGGCTGCCAAGGTGATCCGACAAGGGTTTTACTGGCCCGCAATGATCTGCGCCGCAAATCGGGTCACGAGGTCCTGCGAAGCCTGCCAGAAGTTCTCCCCTCGGTCAAGCAACCCCTCGCAGTATACAAAGCTGATTGCCCATACATGGCCTCTCCAGCGCTGGGGCCTAGACATCGTCGGGCCCCTGCCCACCGCTCAGGGGAACCTTAAGTTCGCCTTCGTAGCCGTCGAATACTTCACCAAATGGATTGAAGCGAGGGCCGTGTCCACAATCACATCAAAGACTGCCCAAAAATTCTTTTGGCAGAACATTGTTTGCCGCTTCGGAGTACCGTCCGAGCTAACAGTTGACAACGGCAAGCAGTTTGACAGTCAAGATTTCAAGGATTTTTGTTTTTCCATCGGCACCAAGCTTGCCTTCGCATCAGTCTATCATCCGCAATCCAACGGGGTCGTGGAGCGTGCCAATGGGAAAATCTTCACAGCTGTCAAGAAAATGCTCCTCGATGAAAAAAAAGGCAGATGGACCGACTTGTTACTGGAAGCAGTCTGGGCGCTAAACACAACCGAGTGCAGGGCGACCGGGTTCACTCCTTTCCGCCTTCTATACGGATCGGAAGCAATGACCCCGCAAGAAATAAAGCATGGGTCTCCGCGCACAGCTCCGTCAGCCGCCCCTGACGTGGATGAGCCAACCTCCAAAGACCTCATTGACGGAGACCGGGTCTTCGCCCTGCAGGCCTTAAATAAATACCAAGCCCAGACCAAAGCATGGCGCGACCGCGCAGTCATTCCAAGGGAGTTCAGCGCGGGGGACCTCGTACTCATCCGAACAGCTCGGACGGAGTCCAAGGGCAAGTTGGAGCCCAAGTGGGAGGGCCCCTTCATAGTCAAAACAAAAGCTTCCCCCAGCGCTTACAGGCTCACAACGCCAGATGGCGAGGACCTGGAGCACTCCTGGAATATCGACAACCTTCGTAAATTTTTTGTTTAAAACTTAGGGCTGAGTTCGCCCTTGTAATTCACCACAAACAATCTTGTACCGGCCCGCACTCTTTTCCTCCCGGGGGGTGAGGTTTTTAACGAGGCGGAGCCATGTAATATATGTGAGAAAAATCCCCCGCAAAAGCATGTGTCGAAAAAGACCGCGACAACGGTCTTCGGCATTCGACCAATTCGAAGTCACCGCGAGGTTAAGCGCTAGCCACCCTCGCGTGCGACCAATCCGCGCAGAAGTCGCCTAAGGGTGCAGCCGGACTTAGCACAACAAGTGCGCAAAAAACCGAAGTCTATCGCAAAGACTATCCGCGCAGAAGTCGCCTAAGGGTGCAGCCGGACTTAGCACAAGTGCGCAAAAATCCGCAGTCTATCGCGAAGACTATCCGCGCAGAAGTCGCCTAAGGGTGCAGCCGGACTTAGCACAACAAGTGCGCAAAAAACGAAGTCCATCGCGAAGACTATCCGCGCAGAAGTCGCCTAAGGGTGCAGCCGGACTTAGCACAACAAGTGCGCAAAAATCCGCAGTCTATCGCGAAGACTATCCGCGCAGAAGTCGCCTAAGGGTGCAGCCGGACTTGGCACAACAAGTGCGCAAAAATCCGAAGTCTATCGCGAAGACTATCCGCGCAGAAGTCGCCTAAGGGTGCAGCCGGACTTAGCACAACAAGTGCGCAAAAAACGAAGTCCATCGCGAAGACTATCCGCGCAGAAGTCGCCTAAAAGGTGCAGCCGGACCAAGAACAACAAGTGCGCAAAAATCCGAAGCCTATCGCAAAGACTTCGCGCAAGAGCCGCCTAAGGGCGCAGCCGACCCAGTACAACAAAAGCAGAAACGACACCAAGACCAATTATAATCATGCTGGCACAGCATAACCAATCACACCAGACAAAGTACACAGCCCTCGCAGGCACAGGCACGCGAGGGCACACAACCCCATTTTACAAGCCCTTACACATACACAAGCGAGGGCACCGCGCCCTACATCGGCTCAACCTTAGGAATAATCCCCATCTCTCTATAATTAAACAACATTATCCTAAGCTCCTCACCCGCAAAAAGGCTTCGCAGCTCCCCTTCCCCTGCACCAGCGGTGGCCGGCAAAGACAGCAGCTCCTGCCGACCAGCCCTGCTAACGCGAAGCCGGGCCCCTTCATCCGCACTAATCCTACGCTTTGCAACCGCCCTTCGTCGTCGGTGCACGGTGCTAGGACCGGGCATGTCTGGCGCGTCCACAGCGTGTGACGCAGCCTCCGCCGCAGCCACGTCCAAGGCCGCAAAATAATCCAAGTCCCCCTCCGAAGACTCCTCAGTCCACTCAACCGAGCTCCCAGAGTCAGTAAAATCAAAAAACTCAGAAATAGACCCACCATATTCATTTCCATCTTCCGCGGTCGAAGCCGCCAAAAACTCAGTAGTAGCGGTTGCGTGCGCAGGCCCAAAATCTTGAACCTGCGCAGCAACCAAAATTCAGTACAACATCCAAAAATTCCTCAACCCTAAACACCACCTATGCCACCTGCGAAGGCCCTGCCGCTGCGGGAGCCTCCGCCGAGGCCTCCGCCGCTGCCTCCGCCCCCACCTCCGCTGGATCTTCAGCGCTCGGCACAGCAGCTGCGGGGGCATCGGGCGCGCCTTCGACCACCTTTGGGGGAAGGTCTTCGCCGGTCGCAGCAGGTGCAGGGGCGCCTGGTGCATCTTCCGCAGTCTCCGGGGTCGGTCCCGGGGCGACTCCAGTCGCGGCCTCCGCGGGGGTCGTCTCCGGGTCAGGCAGCGCGCTGTTCAGCGCCCCGAAGTCGTCCACCCGCTCGCCGCGCTCCGCCTAAGACAAAACGCACAAAAATTCAGCAAACACACACACAGACCGCATCCAGAAAACGCCGAACAAACGACAACGTTACCTGAGCCCTCGCAGCCTCGGCCCGCGCCCGGACCACCTCACAACCGTATGAACCCCACATCCGGTCATAGAGGGCCCCGCCGGATTCCTTCACCACGGGGTCTTCAACCTCAAAGATATCTCGCCCAAAATCCTCATCCGCCTGGTCGAGGGCCTCAAAGTGCCGGCAGCCTTCGCGAGAGAACGCGTTCATCGCTGCTTCGCAGGTGACCAGGGAGGTGAACGACATCAACCCCGCCAAGACAGTGGGGAGCTCCTGCAGTTCCTCCTGCACCCATTCCAGACAGCGAAGTCCGGCCTCTCGCTCCGGCACCTCGAAGTCACCCGTCCGCACACCCAGCTCGCGATATGCAGTCATGAGCTACGTGCGCGTCCGTTCGGCCTCCGCTCGCATCGCGGCCTCGGCCCCCTCCGCGCGGCTCTCCAGGGCAGTAAGCCGCCGCTGCAGCTCTCCGGCGAGCTCCTTGGCGATATTGCCTTCCGCCCGCGCCAGCCTGGCCTCCGCTTGAGCAGCCTGCTCTTTGGCGATGGCTTCGTTGGCCTCCCTCCTCTCCCCCGCCAGCTGGCGCCGGAAGTCAGCCTTCTCCTTCTCCAGGGCGGCCACCTTCTCTGCCAATTTGCGGCACTTGCTGTCGGAGGCCGACTTCTCACGGACAGCGTCCGCATGTTGTGTCCGAAGTCTCTCGACCTCGGCAGACAACGCTGCCGTAAGGGCCCCCGACGCAGTGCGGCTGGTGAAGTCAGCCACCTGCAGAACACACGTAAGGTCGTTGTGCAAAAAAAAAAATATGTATAGCTCGGCGGACCTGACTCAGCGCCTCCGTCGCTCGACTCAGCGCCTCCGTCGCTCCCTTCAGCCGACGGGTCGCCACGCCCGCCTCGTCTCTGACCAGCGCGAGGGCAGACACCTCGCCTCCGGCGCCAAGGGTCTCTCCCCCCGCCTTCGGCGCTGGCGCAGCCGTCGCGATCGCCGCGCCAGGCACAACTAGAGCAAGCGGGCCCTCGTCCGACCCTGCAACGCGTCAACAAATTAAAAAAAAAGTATATATATATTCATATAGACTTACCCCCAAGATAATCCTCCACATCAATCTCGGTGCCGAAGTCGGCAACGCGTTTGCCAGGCGGCGGTAGCGATCGGGCCGCCTTCGCAGCCTCCGCCACCCCGCTGACAGACGGCACCACCTTCGACAGCTTGGGGCCTCCGGCGCCCACCGTCGTCTCCGGCGCCTTGCCAGGCGCGGAGGCGCCCACCTTCGTCGGCAGCGGCGGCTTGCCTCCGCCAGAGGCCTCAGCCTTCGCCGTCTGCTGACACGAAAATCTTGGAGTGCTTCCTCTACCCTGTGTGGCTCAATAGAGGAAACAAACGAGTAATGTTCACAAAAATGTGCAACACGAGATCGAGTAGTTACCCCCTTATGAATGTCGCCGAGGATGGTGTCGACGGGGTGATCTCGTTGGATTGCTTGGTGGACTCTTGGGTGTGGCGGCCTTTGCTCTTCATCCTCCTTGTCTTGATCATTTGCATCTCCCCCTTGATCATTGCCGTCTTCTTGAGGTGGCTCATTTGATTGATCTTCTTCTTCATCAACTTGAGCCTCTTACTCATTTTGAGTTGGTGGGGATGCTTGCGTGGAGGAGGACGGTTGATCTTGTGCATTTGGAGGCTCTTCGGATTCCTTAGGACATACATCCCCAATGGACATGTTCCTTAGCGCGATGCACGGAGCCTCTTCATCACCTATCTCATCAAGATCAACTTGCTCTACTTGAGAGCCGTTAGTTTCATCAAACACAACGTCACATGAGACTTCAACTAGTCCAGTGGACTTGTTAAAGACCCTATATGCCCTTGTGTTTGAGTCATAACCAAGTAAAAAGCCTTCTACAGTTTTAGGAGCAAATTTAGATTTTCTACCTCTTTTAACAAGAATAAAGCATTTGCTACCAAAAACTCTAAAATATGAAATATTGGGCTTTTTACCGGTAAGGAGTTCGTATGATGTCTTCTTGAGGATTCGGTGTAGATACAACCGGTTGATGGCGTAGCAAGCGGTGTTAACCGCCTCCGCCCAAAATCGATCCGAAGTCTTATACTCATCAAGCATGGTCCTTGCCATGTCCAATAGAGTTCTATTCTTCCTCTCCACCACACCATTTTGTTAAGGGGTGTAGGGAGAAGAGAACTCATGCTTGATGCCCTCCTCCTCAAGAAAGCCTTCAATTTGAGAGTTCTTGAACTCCGTTCCGTTATCGCTTCTTATTTTCTTGATCCTTAAGCCGAACTCATTTTGAGCTCGTCTCAAGAATCCCTTTAAGGTCTCTTGGGTTTGAGATTTTTCCTGCAAAAAGAACACCCAAGTGAAGCGAGAATAATCATCCACTATTACAAGACAATACTTACTCCCGCCGATGCTTATGTAAGCAATCGGGCCGAATAGATCCATGTGGAGTAGCTTAAGCGGCCTGTCGGTCGTCATGATGTTCTTGTGTGGATGATGGGCTCCAACTTGCTTTCCTGCCTGGCATGCGCTACAAATCCTGTCTTTCTCAAAATGAACATTTGTTAATCCTAAAATGTGTTCTCCCTTTAGAAGTTTGTGAAGATTCTTCATCCCAACAAGGGCCAGTCGGCGGTGCCAGAGCCAACCCATGTTAGTCTTAGCGATTAAGCATGTGTCGAGTTCAGCTCTTTTAAAATCTACTAAGTATAGCTGACCCTCTAACACTCCCTTAAATGCTATTGAATCATCACTTCTTCTAAAGACAGTGACACCAATATCAGTAAAAAGACAGTTGTAGCCCATTTGACATAATTGAGATACAGAGAGCAAGTTGTAATCTAAAGAATCTACAAGAAAAACATTGGAAATAGAATGGTCAGGAGATATAGCTATTTTACCAAGACCTTTGACCAAACCTTGATTTCCATCCCCGAATGTGATAGCTCGTTGGAGATCTTGGTTTTTCTCATATGAGGAGAACATCTTTTTCTCCCCTGTCATGTGGTTTGTGCACCCGCTGTCGAGTATCCAACTTGAGCCCCCGGATGCATAAACCTACAAAACAATTTTAGTTCTTGACTTTAGGTACCCAAATGGTTTTGGGTCCTTTGGCATTAGACACAAGAACTTTGGGTACCCAAACACAAGTCTTTGACCCCTTGTGCTTGCCCCCAATATACTTGACAACTACTTTGCCTGATTTGTTAGTTAAAACATAAGATGCATCAAAAGTCTTAAATGAAATGTCATGCTCATTTGATGCACTAGGAATTTTCTTTCTAGGCAACTTAACATGGGTTGGTTGCCTAGAGCTAGATGTCTCACCCTTATACATAAAAGCATAATTAGGGCCAGAGTGAGACTTCCTAGAATGAATTCTCCTAATTTTGTCCTCGGGATAACCGGCAGGGTATAAAATGTAACCCTTGTTATCCTGAGGCATGGGAGCCTTGCCCTCAACAAAGTTAGACAATCTTTTAGGAGGGGCATTAAGTTTAACATTGTCTCCCCTTTGGAAGCCAATGCCATCCTTGATGCCAGGGCGTCTCCCATTATAAAGCATGCTACGAGCAAATTTAAATTTTTCATTTTCTAGGTTATGCTCGGCAATTTTAGCATCTAATTTAGCTATATGATCATTTTGTTGTTTAATTAAAGCCATGTGATCATGTATAGCATCAATGTTAACATCTCTACATCTAGTGCAAATAGAAGTGTGCTCAATGGTAGATGTAGAGGGTTTGCAAGATTTTAGTTCTACAACCTTAGCATTCAATATTTCATTGTTACTTCTAAGGTCGGAAATGGTAGCATTGCAAACATCAAAATCTTTAGCCTTAGCAAGCAATTTTTCATTCTCAATTCTAAGGCTAGCAAGAGAAATGTTCAATTCTTCAATCCTAGCAAGCAAATCATCGTTATTATCTCTAGGGTTGGGAATTGAAATATTGCAAACATGAGAATCAACCTTAGCTAACAAATTAGCATTTTCATTTCTAAGGTTGTCTATTGTTTCATGGCAAGTGCTTAGCTCACTAGATAATTTTTGACATTTCTCAATTTCTAGAGCATAAGCATTTTTAACCTTAACATGCTTCTTATTTTCTTTAATAAGGAAGTCCTCTTGAGTGTCCAAAAGTTCATCCTTTTCATGAATAGCACTAATCAATTCATTAAGTTTCTCCTTTTGTTGCATGTTGAGGTTGGCAAAAAGGGTACGCAAATTATCCTCCTCATCACTAGCATTATCATCACTAGAAGACTCATATTTAGTGGAGGAGTTAGATTTAACCTTCTTCCGTTTGCCGTCCTTTGCCATGAGGCACTTGTGGCCGACGTTTGGGAAGAGAAGCCCTTTGGTGACGGCGATGTTGGCGGCGTCCTCGTCGGAGGAGGAGTCGCTTGAGCTTTCGTCGGAGTCCCACTCCCGACAAACATGGGCATCGCCGCCCTTCTTCTTGTAGTACCTCTTCTTCTCCTTTCTTCTCCCCTTCTTGTCGTTATCCCTGTCACTTGATAATGGACATTTAGCAATGAAGTGACCGGGCTTACCACACTTGTAGCAAACTTTCTTGGAGCGGGACTTGTAGTCTTTCCCCCTCCTTTGTTTGAGGATTTGGCGGAAGCTCTTGATGACGAGCGCCATTTCCTCATTGTCGAGCTTGGAGGCGTCGATTGGTTGTCTACTTGGTGTTGACTCCTCCTTCTTTTCTTCCGTCGCCTTGAATGCGACGGGTTGAGCTTCGGACGTGGTGGGTTCGTCAAGCTCGTTGATCTTCCTCGAGCCTTCGATCATGCACTCAAAACTTACAAAATGCCCGATTACTTCCTCGGGGGTCATTTTAGTATATCTAGGATTACCACGAATTAATTGAACTTGAGTAGGGTTAAGGAAAATAAGAGATCTTAGAATAACCTTAACCACTTCATGGTCATCCCACTTTACGCTCCCGAGGTTGCGCACTTGGTTCACCAAGGTCTTGAGCCGGTTGTACATGTGTTGTGGCTCCTCCCCTTTGCGAAGCCGGAACCGACCGAGCTCCCCCTCGATCGTTTCCCGCTTGGTGATCTTGGTGAGCTCGTCTCCCTCGTGCGCGGTTTTGAGCACATCCCAAACCTCCTTGGCACTCTTCAACCCTTGTACTTTGTTATACTCCTCTCTACTTAGTGAGGCGAGGAGTATTGTTGTCGCTTGAGAGTTGAAGTGCTCGATTTGGGCCACCTCATCCTCATCATAGTCTTTATCCCCTACGGATGGTACCTGTGCACCAAACTCAACAACATCCCATATACTTTTGTGGAGTGAGGTTAGATGAAATCGCATTAAATCACTCCACCTAGCATAATCTTCACCATCAAAAGTTGGTGGTTTGCCTAATGGAACGGAAAGTAGAGGTGCATGTTTAGAAATGCGAGAGTAGTGTAGGGGGATCTTACTAAACTTCTTACGCTCTTGGCGTTTAGAAGTTACGAAGGGCGCATCGGAGCCGGAGGTTGATGTTGATGAAGTGTCGGTCTCGTAGTAGACCACTTTCCTCATCCTCTTTTGTTTGTCCCCACTCCGATGCGGCTTGTGGGAAGAAGATTTTTCCTTCTTCTCTTTGTGGTGAGAAGAAGATTTCTTCTCCTTCCCTTTGTTGGAGGAGATCTTCTTCTTCTCCTTCCTCTTGGTGCGGGACTCTTCCGATGAAGTGCTCCCGTGGCTTGTAGTGGGCTTTTCGCCGGTCTCCATCTCCTTCTTGGCGTGATCTCCCGACATCACTTCGAGCGGTTAGGCTCTAATGAAGCACCGGCCTCTGATACCAATTGATAGTCGCCTAGAGGGGGGGTGAATAGGGCGAAACTGAAATTTACAAATATAAATACAACTACAAGCCGGGTTAGCGTTAGTAATAAAGAAACGAGTCCACGAGAGAGAGCGCAAAAACAAATTGCAAGCAAATGAAGAGTGTGACACGCGGATTTGTTTTACCGAGGTTCGGTTCTCGCAAACCTACTCCCCGTTGAGGAGGCCACAAAGGCCGGGTCTCTTTCAACCCTTCCCTCTCTCAGACGATCCCACGGATCGAGTGAGCTTTCTCTTCTCAATCACTTGGAACACAAAGTTCCTACAAGGACCACCACAAGTTTGGTGTCTCTTGCCTCAATTACAAGTGAGATTGATCGCAATGAAAGAATCAAGAAAGAAGAAAGCAATCCAAGCGCAAGAGCTCGAAAGAACACAAGCAAATCACTCTCTCTAGTCACTATGGCGTTGTGTGGAATTTGGAGAGGATTTGATCTCTTTGGTGTGTCTAGAATTGAATACTAGAGCTCTTGTAGTAGTTGGGAAGTGGAAAACTTGGATGCAATGAATGGTGGGGTGGTTGGGGTATTTATAGCCCCAACCACCAAAAGTGGCCGTTGGGGGGCTGTCTGTTCGATGGCACACCGGACAGTCCGGTGCACACCGGACATGTCCGGTGCCCCCGCCACGTCATCACTGCCGTTGGATTCTGACCGTTGGAATTTCTGACTTGTGGGCCCGCCTGGGTGTCCGGTGCACACCGGACATCTACTATTCCTTGTCCGGTGTGCCAGTATGGGCATGTCTGACTTCTGCGCGCGCTGCGCGCGCATTTAATGCACCGCAGAGAGCCGTTGGCGCGGAGATAGCCGTTGCTCCGGAGTTGCACCGGACAGTCCGGTGCACACCGGACATGTCCGGTGAATTATAGCGGACTAGCCGTTGGAGTTTCCCGAAGCTGGCGAGTTCCTGAGGCCGCTCCTCCTTGGCGCACCGGACACTGTCCGGTGTTCACCGGACAGTCCGGTGAATTATAGCGCGAGTGCCTCCGGAAATTCCCGAAGGTGGCGAGTTTGCGTTGGAGTCCTCTGGTGCACCGGACATGTCCGGTGGTGCACCGGACACTGTCCGGTGGCACACCGGACAGTCCGGTGCGCCAGACCAGAGGTGCCTTCGGTTGGCCCTTTGCTCCTTTGTTGAATCCAAAACTTGATCTTTTTATTGGCTGAGTGTGAACCTTTTATACCTGTATAATCTATATACTTGGGCAAACTAGTTAGTCCAGTTATTTGTGTTGGGCAATTCAACCACCAAAATTATTTAGGAACTAGGTGTAAGCCTAATTCCCTTTCAGCTGCAATAGTAGTATGTCATTCCGCGTTCTGTCATTCCCTATTATGCCCATTCCGCGTTTTGCCTTTCCGATTGCCGCCTCCTCCCCGCGCACAGTCCATTCCCATGTTCTGTTATCATTCTATCTATCATTATCATTCCCCCTCCCCGCAAAGCCCATTCCCCATTCACATTCCCCTGTACAGCCAACGCCTAGCTAAAATTAAAAAAATTCACATGGCCCCATGGGGATTCGAACCCACAACTTCTCAAGCAAATGCTAGCAGTAGCTACCACTACACCACATGTGTGTTTATTTCTACATCTATAACAGAAAACACATCTACTACATCTCTCCCCAAGCCCACCTGCTACCCTTGTACAATGCGTAGTAATAGATAAGTATCACCGAGATTCTTGAATTATATTTTTGATGGAGGGAGTAGTATTTAAAGAAGAGTCTTGCATGCAATTTCTTTTGTTTGAATAATGTTTTCAACTTAAATTTCTTTTTTGCATGCGTGACATTTATTCTTCGTAATATTTTTTCCATGGATTTGACTTGTGAGTTATTTTTATAAACCAATGCCAAACATGAATCCATGTTTCTTACTTGAAAACCCCGAACAAATACCATTAGCAGGAGGCACTCGCGTTGGGGTCGCTCATCGACGACAAGAAGAAACTTGGCGACTGCCAGTTCGACCTCTAAAAACAGTCCTACGTGGCCGCATGTGCCGCTATGTACGACAAGCTCCGGCGCTGAAAGGGAAATGTGCCCTTGGGCCATTTCTAAGTATTTTGGTGATTGAATGCAAACACAAGTGCTTAAATGTGAATCTATGCCCATGGATGAACAAAGTGCAAATCACAAGTAAAGGTATGTTTCTAAGCCTTAGTACATTGGTTTTGTGTACTAATATACTTGTCTAAGTGTTAGAAACAGAGAGAAGAAGAAAAGAAAAGAGATGGAAAAAGACTTGGCTATGTACAACCAAGACTCAGCTCGGTCTGGCACACCGGACTGTCCGGTGGTGCACCGGACAGTGTCCGGTGCGCCAGGCTGACTCGGGTTGAAGAAGCCGCTCTCGGGAAATAACCGGCGACGTACGGCTATAATTCACCGGACTGTCCGGTGTGCACCGGACTGTCCGGTGAGCCAACGGTCGGCCGAGCCAACGGTCGGCCGCGGAATCTGCGCGCGACACGTGGCCAGGCCAACGGTCGGAAGGGGGCACCGGACTGTCCGGTGTGCACCAGACATGTCCGGTGCGCCAACGACTCCCAGATCTGCAACGGTCGGCTGCGCTGTTTAAGGAAGGAAATTGGGCACCGGACAGTGTCCGGTGTGCAACGGACTGTCCGGTGCACCCGACGACAGAAGGCAAGGATGGCCTTCCAGATTTGCTCTCAACGGCTCCTAGCTGCCTTGGGGCTATAAAAGGGACCCCTAGGCGCATGGAGAAGATAACCAAGCAACCTCAGAGCATTCTTGATCATCCACACTCAGTCTTTGCGCATTCGTTTGTCATTCTCAGTGATTCGAGCTCCGTTCTTGTGAGAACTTTGAGATAGTCCTTTGAGCTCGATTCTTGGCCGTGTGTGTGCGCATTTTGCTGTGGATTTGTGTGTGTTGCTTCTCTCCCTTACTCCGTGCTTCTTTGTGAACTTCAAGTGTAAGGGTGAGAGACTCCAAGTTGTGGAGATTCCTCGCGAACGCGATAAGAAAAGAAAAGCATAACACTGTGGTATTCAAGTTGATCATTGGATCACTTGAGAGGAGTTGAGTGCAACTCTCGTCCGTTGGGACGCCACAACGTGGAGTAGGCAAGTTTTGTACTTGGCCGAACCACGGGATAAATCACTGTGTCTTCTCTGTGTTGAATTATTTGTGGTTATCGTATTGTGCAAGATCTTCGCTCTAGCCACTTGGCATTAACTGTGCTAACGCTTAATCAAAGTTTTGTGGTTTAAGTTTAAGTTTTACAGGATCACCTATTCACCCCCCTCTAGGTGCTCTCAATTGGTATCAGAGCCGTTCTCTTCAAAAAAGGGACTAACCGCCCGAAGAGATGGATCCTAAGGGGAAGGGAATCGTGATCAATGATAAGGAGAAGGAGTCCTTCGTCAACGAGCCCAAAGATGACAAGCCTACCGACTCCGGCTCGGGCCATAGACGGAAGGAAGGGAAGAAGAAGAAGACAAGGCGCATCAAGGAGATCGTCTACTACGACGACAGCGACGAATCTTCCTCTTCCCAAAAGGACAACGACGACAACGACTATGACAAACAAAAGACGGTTAACTCAAACTTTTCTTTTGATTATTCGCGCATTCCGCATAGCTCAAATGCTCATTTGCTCCCCATTCCACTTGGCAAGCCTCCTCACTTTGATGGAGAGGACTATGGATTTTGGAGTCACAAAATGCGTACTCACCTATTTTCTCTCCATCCAAGCATTTGGGAGATTGTGGAAAGTGGAATGAAATTTGATAGCTCGGATAGCCCTTCGTTTATTAATGAACAGATCCATAAAAATGCACAGGCTACTACTGTATTGCTAGCCTCTTTGTGCAGGGACGAGTATCACAAGGTGAGCGGCTTGGACAATGCCAAGCAGATTTGGGACACCCTCAAGATCTCTCATGAGGGGAATGATGTCACCTTACTCACCAAGATGGAGTTGGTGGAGGGCGAGCTCGGACGATTCGCGATGATAAGGGGCGAGGAGCCGACACAAACATACAACCGGCTCAAGATCCTTATCAACAAAATAAGGAGCTACGGAAGCACGCGATGGACGGATCACGACGTCGTCCGCCTAATGCTAAGGTCATTTACCGTTCTTGATCCTCACTTGGTGAACAATATTCGTGAAAATCCTAGGTACATCAAGATGTCGCCCGAAGAAATTCTTGGAAAATTTGTAAGCGGGCGAATGATGATCAAGGAGGCGAGGTACGTGGACGACGCGTTGAATGGCCCAATCCATGAGCCTCAACCCATTGCTCTCAAGGCAACAAGGAGCAAGGAGGCGCTACCCAGCAAGGTGGCGCAAATTGAGGCGGCCGGTCTTAATGATGAAGAGATGGCCCTCATCATCAAAAGATTCAAGACGGCACTAAAGGGTCGCAAGGGACAGCCAAGCAAGACTAAGACCAAGGGAAAGCGATCATGCTTCAAATGCGGTAAGCTTGGTCATTTTATTGCTAACTGTCCCGACAATGATAGTGACCAGGAACACAGGAGCAAGAGGGAAAAGAAGAAGCATTACAAGAAGGCCAAGGGCGAGGCACATATCGGAAAGGAGTGGGATTCGGATTGCTCCTCCTCCGACTCCGACAATGAAGGACTCGCCGCCACTGCCTTCAACAAGTCATCCCTCTTCCCCAACGAGCGTCACACATGCCTTATGGCAAGGGAGAAGAAGGTATGTAATCAAAACAATGTCACCTATGATTCTTCCAGTGATGATGAGTCTAGTGATGATGAAATAGATTACTCTAGTTTGTTCAAGGGTTTGGATAGAACTAAAGTAGATAAAATTAATGAATTGATTGATGCCTTGAATGAAAAAGATAGACTCTTAGAAAAACAAGAGGACCTTTTGTATGAAGAGCATGACAAATTTGTAGAGGCACAAAAGTCTTATGCTTTAGAAGTTAAAAGAAATGAAGTGCTTTCTAGTGAACTATCTTCTTGTCATGAAACCATTGCTAATTTAAAGAGTGGTAATGATGACTTAAATGCTAAACTAGAAGTAGCTAGTAAATCTAATTCTTGTGTAGAACTTGTTGAGATTTGCACTAGGTGTAAAGATTTCGATGTTGATGCTTGTAGTGATCATTTAGTTTCAATTTCCAAATTAACTGAGGAATTGGCTAGTCTTAATGCCCAACTTAAGACTAGCAAGAATGAATTTGATAAACTAAAATTTGCAAGGGATGCCTACACGATCGGTAGACACCCCTCAATTAAGGATGGACTTGGCTTCAAGAGGGAAAGCAAGAACTTAACAAGCCATAAGGCTCCCATTCCCGCTAAGGAGAAAGGGAAGGCCCCTATGGCTACTAGTGCTAAAAAGAACCATGCCTTTTTGTATCATGATAGGAGACAAACTAGAAATGCTTATAGGAGTTATAATGCGTACGATGATTTTTCTCAATCTATGTTTGCTTCTAGTTCTTCATATGTGCATGATAGAAATATTGGTAGAAGGGATGTTGTTCATAATATGCCTAGGAGAAATGTTGTTAATATTCCTAGGAAAGTTAATGAGCCTTCTACAATATATCATGCTTTGAATGCTTCCTTTGCAATTTGTAGAAAAGATAGAATGGTAATTGCTAGGAAGTTAGGGGCAAAATGCAAGGGTGATAAAACTTGCATTTGGGTTCCCAAGGAAATTGTGACTAACCTTATAGGACCCAACAAGAGTTGGGTACCTAAAACCCAAGCCTAAATTTGCCTTGCAGGTTTATGCATCCGGGGGTTCAAGCTGGATTATCGACAGCGGATGCACAAACCATATGACGGGGGAGAAGAAGATGTTCATCTCCTACGTCAAGAATAAGGATTCCCAAGATTCAATCATATTCGGTGATGGGAATCAAGGCAAGGTAAAAGGGTTAGGTAAAATTGCAATTTCTAATGAGCACTCTATTTCTAATGTGTTTTTAGTAGAATCTCTTGGATATAATTTGCTATCGGTTAGTCAATTATGCAATATGGGATATAACTGTCTATTTACAAATGTAGATGTGTCTGTCTTTAGAAGAAGTGATGGTTCACTAGCTTTTAAGGGTGTATTAAACGGCAAACTTTATTTAGTTGATTTTGCAAAAGAAGAGGCCGGTCTAGATGCATGCTTAATAGCTAAGACTAGCATGGGCTGGCTGTGGCATCGCCGCTTAGCACATGTGGGGATGAAGAACCTTCACAAGCTTCTAAAGGGAGAACACGTGATAGGTTTGACTAATGTGCAATTCGAAAAAGATAGACCTTGTGCAGCTTGTCAAGCAGGTAAACAGGTGGGAGGAGCACATCACAGCAAGAATGTGATGACCACCTCAAGACCCCTGGAGCTGCTACATATGGACCTCTTCGGACCCGTCGCCTATCTGAGTATAGGAGGAAGTAAGTATGGTCTAGTTATTGTTGATGACTTTTCCCGCTTCACTTGGGTGTTCTTTTTGCAGGATAAGTCTGAAACCCAAGGGACCCTCAAGCGCTTCCTCAGGAGAGCTCAAAATGAGTTTGAGCTCAAAGTGAAAAAGATAAGGAGCGACAACGGGTCCGAGTTCAAGAACCTTCAAGTGGAGGAGTTCCTTGAAGAGGAAGGGATCAAGCACGAGTTCTCCGCTCCCTACACACCACAGCAAAACGGTGTGGTAGAGAGGAAGAACAGGACGCTCATCGATATGGCGAGGACGATGCTAGGAGAGTTCAAGACCCCCGAGTGCTTTTGGACGGAAGCCGTGAACACGGCTTGCCACGCCAT
This sequence comes from Zea mays, assembly GCF_902167145.1. Classification (NCBI taxonomy): domain Eukaryota; kingdom Viridiplantae; phylum Streptophyta; class Magnoliopsida; order Poales; family Poaceae; genus Zea; species Zea mays. The sequence continues at coordinate 21,606,946 of NC_050100.1, read as the reverse complement.
CAACAGGGTCTACCTTCATCGCCTCCTCAAGAAGACGTCGTATGAGCTACTAACCGGTAACAAACCCAATGTATCTTACTTTCGTGTATTTGGGAGCAAGTGCTACATTCTAGTGAAGAAGGGTAGAAATTCTAAGTTTGCTCCCAAAGCTGTAGAAGGGTTTTTGTTAGGTTATGATTCAAATACAAAGGCGTATAGGGTCTTCAACAAATCATCGGGTTTGGTTGAAGTCTCTAGCGACGTTGTATTTGATGAGACTAATGGCTCTCCAAGAGAGCAAGTTGTTGATCTTGATGATGTAGATGAAGAAGATGTTCCAACGGCCGCGATACGCACCATGACGATTGGAGATGTACGGCCTCGGGAACAATTGAAGCAAGATCAATCGTCTTCCTCAACTATGGCGCTTCCCCCAACTCAAGACGATGAACAGGTTCATCAACAGGAGGTGTGTGATCAAGGGGGAGCACAAGATGATCATGTGATGGAGGAAGAAGCGCAACCGGCACCTCCAACCCAAGTTCGAGCAATGATTCAAAGGGATCATCCCGTCGACCAAATTCTGGGTGACATTAGCAAGGGAGTAACTACTCGGTCTCGATTAGTTAATTTTTGTGAACATTACTCCTTTGTCTCTTCTATTGAGCCTTTCAGGGTAGAGGAGGCCTTGCTAGATCTGGATTGGGTATTGGCCATGCAGGAGGAGCTCAACAACTTTAAGAGGAATGAAGTTTGGACGCTGGTGCCTCGTCCTAAGCAAAATGTTGTGGGAACCAAGTGGGTGTTCCGCAACAAACAAGACGAGCACGGAGTGGTAACAAGGAACAAGGCTCGACTTGTGGCAAAAGGTTTTGCCCAAGTCGCAGATTTGGACTTTGAGGAGACTTTTGCTCCTGTGGCTAGGCTAGAGTCCATTCGTATCTTGCTAGCATATGCCGCTCACCATTCTTTCAGGTTGTTTCAAATGGATGTGAAGAGCGCTTTCCTTAACGGGCCAATAAAGGAGGAGGTGTATGTGGAGCAACCCCCTGGTTTCGAGGATGAACGGTACCCCGACCACGTGTGTAAGCTCTCTAAGGCGCTCTATGGACTTAAGCAAGCCCCAAGAGCATGGTATGAATGCCTTAGAGATTTCTTAATTGCTAATGCTTTCAAGGTTGGGAAAGTCGATCCAACTCTTTTCACTAAGACATGTGATGGTGATTTGTTTGTGTGCCAAATTTATGTCGATGACACAATATTTGGTTCTACTAATAAAAAGTCTTGTGAAGAGTTTAGCAGGGTGATGACGCAGAAATTCGAGATGTCAATGATGGGCGAGTTGAACTACTTCCTTGGGTTCCAAGTGAAGCAACTCAAGGACGGCACCTTCATCTCTCAAACGAAGTACACGCAAGACCTGCTGAAGCGGTTTGGGATGAAGGACGCCAAGCCCGCAAAGACGCCGATGGGGACCGACGGACACACCGACCTCAACAAAGGAGGTAAGTCCGTTGATCAAAAAGCATACCGGTCAATGATAGGGTCATTACTTTACTTATGTGCTAGTAGACCGGATATTATGCTTAGCGTATGCATGTGTGCTAGATTTCAATCTGATCCTAAGGAGTGTCACTTAGTGGCAGTGAAGCGAATCCTTAGATATTTAGTTGCTACGCCCTGCTTCGGGCTCTGGTATCCAAAGGGGTCTACCTTTGACTTGATTGGATATTCAGACTCCGATTATGCTGGATGTAAGGTCGATAGGAAGAGTACATCGGGGACGTGCCAATTCTTAGGAAGGTCCCTGGTGTCATGGAACTCTAAGAAACAAACCTCCGTTGCCCTATCCACCGCTGAGGCCGAGTATGTTGCCGCAGGACAGTGTTGCGCGCAACTACTTTGGATGAGGCAAACCCTCCGGGACTTTGGCTACAATCTGAGCAAAGTCCCACTCCTATGTGATAATGAGAGTGCTATCCGCATGGCGGAAAATCCTGTTGAGCACAGCCGCACAAAGCACATAGACATCCGGCATCACTTTTTGAGAGACCACCAGCAAAAGGGAGATATCGAAGTGTTTCATGTTAGCTCCGAGAACTAGCTAGTCGATATCTTTACCAAGCCTCTAGATGAGAAGACCTTTTGCAGGCTGCGTAGTGAGCTAAATGTCTTAGATTCGCGGAACTTGGATTAAATTGTAGCATACATGTGTTTATGCCTTTGATCATGTTCCTTATGCATTTTGTTGCTTAGTTATGGTGCTCAAGTTGTACAAACACTCCCTGGACCTCACAAGTCCGTTGCAAAGTGATGCACATGTATAGGGGAGATGTGTTACAACTTGACCCTTTGAGACTAACCATATGCTTGAGTTTGCTTGATTTAGTCTCGAAGGAGGATTGAAAGGGAAAAGGTGGACTTGGACAATGAAAGACTTCCACTGCACTCCGATGAGAGGGTAACTTATTCCAAGTTCATCTCACGAACTCTTATTGACATTTGCTCTTAATTGAAGATTTTGGTGAGGCAATGAGGTTATAGGGCCAAGATTGATCCCGTTTTGGTGCTTGATGCCAAAGGGGGAGAAAATAAAGGCCAAAGCAATAAATGGATCAGCTACCACTTGAGAGATTTGAAAATAGTAGAGTAGAGCTTTTGGTTTGTCAAAACTCTTTCATTGTCTTTTTTTTGTCAAAAGTTGGCTTCTTGTGGGGAGAAGTAGTGATTATGGGAAAAAGGGGGAGTTTTTGAAATCTTTGATCAATCTCTTTTGGAATGACTCTCTTTATGCTTCAACATGTGTGTTTGACTTAGAGATAGAGATTTGAGTTTGATTTGCAAAAACAAACCAAGTGGTGGCAAAGGATGATCCATATATGCCAAAATTGAATCAAAATAAATTTGAGTTTTATTTGAAGTGATTTTGCACTTGTTCTAGTTGCTTTATGTTGTGTTGGCATAAATCACCAAAAAGGGGGAGATTGAAAGGGAAATGTGCCCTTGGGCCATTTCTAAGTATTTTGGTGATTGAATGCAAACACAAGTGCTTAAATGTGAATCTATGCCCATGGATGAACAAAGTGCAAATCACAAGTAAAGGTATGTTTCTAAGCCTTAGTACATTGGTTTTGTGTACTAATATACTTGTCTAAGTGTTAGAAACAGAGAGAAGAAGAAAAGAAAAGAGATGGAAAAAGACTTGGCTATGTACAGCCAAGACTCAGCTCGGTCTGGCACACCGGACTGTCCGGTGGTGCACCGGACAGTGTCCGGTGCGCCAGGCTGACTCGGGTTGAAGAAGCCGCTCTCGGGAAATAACCGGCGACGTACGGCTATAATTCACCGGACTGTCCGGTGTGCACCGGACTGTCCGGTGAGCCAACGGTCGGCCGTGGAATCTGCGCGCGACACGTGGCCAGGCCAACGGTCGGAAGGGGGCACCGGACTGTCCGGTGTGCACCGGACATGTCCGGTGCGCCAACGACTCCCAGATCTGCAACGGTCGGCTGCGCTGTTTAAGGAAGGAAATCGGGCACCGGACAGTGTCCGGTGTGCAACGGACTGTCCGGTGCACCCGACGACAGAAGGCAAGGATGGCCTTCCAGATTTGCTCTCAACGGCTCCTAGCTGCCTTGGGGCTATAAAAGGGACCCCTAGGCGCATGGAGAAGATAACCAAGCAACCTCAGAGCATTCTTGATCATCCACACTCAGTCTTTGCGCATTCGTTTGTCATTCTCAGTGATTCGAGCTCCGTTCTTGTGAGAACTTTGAGATAGTCCTTTGAGCTCGATTCTTGGCCGTGTGTGTGCGCATTTTGCTGTGGATTTGTGTGTGTTGCTTCTCTCCCTTACTCCGTGCTTCTTTGTGAACTTCAAGTGTAAGGGTGAGAGACTCCAAGTTGTGGAGATTCCTCGCGAACGCGATAAGAAAAGAAAAGCATAACACTGTGGTATTCAAGTTGATCATTGGATCACTTGAGAGGAGTTGAGTGCAACTCTCGTCCGTTGGGACGCCACAACGTGGAGTAGGCAAGTTTTGTACTTGGCCGAACCACGGGATAAATCACTGTGTCTTCTCTGTGTTGAATTATTTGTGGTTATCGTATTGTGCAAGATCTTCGCTCTAGCCACTTGGCATTAACTGTGCTAACGCTTAATCAAAGTTTTGTGGTTTAAGTTTAAGTTTTACAGGATCACCTATTCACCCCCACTCTAGGTGCTCTCAGGCGCAGCCGCCGCTTGGACGCGGTGCAGAGCGGCTGCTCCGCGCTGTCCATCGTCAAGCAGGGGGACCTCATGGTCGTCGCCAATGTCGGCGACTCTCGGGTTGTTCTGGGCACCACATTCGACGACGACGCCATCATGTCGTCCAGCTCATCGTCCACCTGAAGCCCAACCTGCCACGTAAGTCGCTACTGACTGGCCATGAATTCTTGTGCGCTGAGACGATGGCCGTTGCTGACGTTGTATGAGTGTCCTCGAACACGATGTATGTAGAGGAGTAGCGCATCCGGTGGTGCAACGGCTAGGGGTACTACCTTGCTGATGAGCCCGGGGTACACTTCGTTTTACAGCCCAACCAAGAGTCATCAGTACTCGGTTTGTCGCGCGCGTTCGACGACTACTATATCGAGGACTGTGGTGTCATCTTGGCGCTAGAGGTGACGCAGAGGAGGATCGACAACAGTGACCAGTTCGTCATCCTTGCCACCGTTGGGGTACCTTTTATGCCGGCTTGCCTTTAATTCTCTTCGCAAACACACACTTGCCTTTTTGTTTAAGCAAAAGCGTATGGTGCTACGTGTCTGATGACTAACGATGTACGAGGGAATTTCTTCCGGTATGTGTGGAACGTGCTCTCCAATGATGAGACCATGCAAATCGTGACATATATCGAAGTCTGCATGATACTGATGGTTGCAATGTAGTGGTGAAACAAATAGATTATAAATAACAAAATTTATGTATGGTCAGAATCACAAATTGATTATGAAACATTTTTCTCATAACAGTATAACACACATTTTGTATATAAGTTATCGTAGTATACTGGTATTATATATTCTCGTTGCAACGCACGGACATTCAGCTAGTAATGATATAAGCCATCTATTATAAATAAAATAATTTACATAGTGAATTAGTCGTGGCTGTAAGATCTAGCTGGTTTCGAAATAATTTAGACATCTTGAATCTAGATAATATCACATATTTCTTGTTTCTTGTTGAATACAAATGTAAAACTATTTTGAGTCTAATCTACAAAAACAAATATCTTTATTTGATATCTATATTAAAATTAAATATAAATGTAGATGTATCTCTATCTACTCTGCCTCTTCGTCATGCTCCACCATATTCAAATGTAAAAAAACTAAAATTATGTATAAATGAGGATTCAAACGATGATTATTGGCTATAAATCCACATTCACACATATTTAACCAGCAGAACACATATTTTGTGTTTTATACTCTATAATCAACCATAAGGCCTTATTTAGTTATTTTCATTCCATATGAGTTAGAAAGGATTGGAATAAATTTATACTTTTTATAGATTTAAAACGACTAAATCATATCCAATCCACGTGAATTACTGTCAAAACAAACCAGCCCTAAATGAAAGCTATAGATGGAAGATGGTCACTTAACTAGTAGTTACACAAAACAGATAGAAATATAGGGGCTTTTTCTATACCTGGAAACCGGCGTTCACAGTCGCCACCCACCAAGCGGCGTAGAATAAAACTGAGCTGTGAGCTGCCAGGAAGCTGGATCGGAGGAACAACCTAGCGGCCGATGACGTCAGTCATGACGTAAAAAAAGAGAGACGCTTTACCGCTTGTCCGGGTCTGAGTAAAGTCTGCATCCATGCCTCCTACTAGTACTAGATTCTATTTAGTTTATTTAGGTGTGTTTAAATACACTAAAGCTAATAATTCGTTAGCTAAATAATGCTAGTAAAATTAGCTAACTAACTATTAGCTAGTTTGCTAAAAGTAGCTAATAACTAAATATTAGCTATAGATGTCTTATTTAGCAGCTAACTATTAGCTATATTGCATTTAAACATCCATCTTTTTAAACTTGAAGAACTAAAATTTGTAGTCTCTATAATATCTTATTTGGTCCTAAGGACAAAAACTGATTAAAGTGCATTAATTATTATATATGAAGACAACATTATCCTTAATAGGTGGTCTAGTGTCTGTCACGACTCATGAGAGGCTACAAGCGACAAAATATGTAAAGTTGCACATTTAGTGTCTGTTTGGTTTGTGACTAACTATGTCACACTTTGCCTAAGGTTAGTCGTCCGATTTAAAGAATTAACCTTAGGCAGAAAGTTAGACAAAGTATGGTAAGTAAGTCAGCAAACCAAACATGCCTTCAGTCACTTCTAGTCATCTTTCTTTGCGGCTAAAGAATTAAAATTTAGAAGACCTCCTATAATCATCCTATTTAACATTTTAAAGACTAAAAATAACTATATTTAATCACTAAATTTACAATGAAAAATAAATAGGACCTATGACCTATTTGTTTCGGTTTCTGTCCAAATTTTAGCTGTCAGAATCAGGTCTCACTTCTCCGTCCGTTTATATGGAGTTATTTATGTGAAAATCATCCTAATGCAGAATCTACCGAGTTATAGCGACAGAAGGAATTTTGTCGCTTCCTAAACCCTGCAAACCACTTCATCTTCTATATATAAGCCATATAATATCCAGATTCTCGTTACAACTAAATTATTCAATAATCTAAATTCACTAGTACAATTTGGCTGTATACAAGCGGTAGGATTTTTACATCACAGGCGGTTCGGTTAGAAAACCGCCTGTGATGTCTCAGGCGGTTTAGTACGCCTGTGATGTAATAGTATCACAAGCTGTTTTTGTTTAGGACCGCCTGTGATGCTCTATCCTTTTCACAAGCGGACCCTAAGACAAAACCGCCTGTGATTGTAAAATTATGAAAATACAATTTAAATATGAAAATAATTTTAATTTTTAACAGAAATATGCAAATACAATTTAAATGAATTAATATTTAATTTTTAACAATAATATGCAAATACAATTTAAATGAATTATAATAGCACACATAGATAACTAGAGAGATTTTAAATTAATTGGCAACCACAATTCATAGTCGATCATACATGATAACAAATACAATTTGATTCATACAATTTTTCATGAACTACCAATTTTACGCATGTATGGCTTTAAGTTCTTATCAATTTTCTTTTCCGCACGCTTGATTCTATCTGGACCGTTAAAGACGAACATCTCTTCATACTTATTGTATTCCTCATCTTGGTCTCCCACATTCTCAACTCCAACAATTTTTTGCTTTCCAGAAATAACTACATGCATCTTCTCATCTGCTGGATCGAGTACATAGAACACTTGTGCAACACATTCGGCGAGAACCCACGGGTCATCTTTATATCCTACTTTCTTTAAGTCTACCAGTGTGAGTCCGTAGTTATCCACTATCACCCCCACGGGATGTTGTACCCATTGGCACTTAAACAAGGGTATTTTCATGCTTGGGCCATAATCAAGTTCTCATATTTCCTCTATGAATCCAAAATATGTGGTCTTCTGTCCATGTAGGTCAAAAGCATCGATACGAACACCGCTATTTTGTGCAACACTTTTCATGTCTTTTGATTTAGTGTAGAATGTGTACCCATTGATGTCATATGCTTGCCATGATGTCACAAAACACGATGGCCCAGAAGCCAAATTCTTCATTGTTTTCTCATCCGAAGAGTCTCCGAATGGGATGTTTTTGTCCATTAACCATTCGCTGAAACGATGTTTGTGCTCCCTCATGATCCAGTCCTCTGTGCGGTTCTGATTTTCTTTACGAAGCTCATTCAGGTGTTCCTCTATGTAAGGCTCGGCTATCGTGAGATGTTGTAGTACACTACCATGAGCACAATGTACTAGCTTGTAATCCTCAACGCGAAAAGTTTTCTTGCCCATTCTCCCTCTCCCACATAGTTTACCCTCATGTTTAGGTACAGGCACACCTATCATTGTTCCGTCACTGATGTAATCTATACAGCTCTCAATCACTTCTTCTGTAGTGTATCCCTCCATGATTGAACCCTCTGGGTGAGCGCGATTTCGCACATAACCTTTTAATACTCCCAGGTATCGCTCCAACTGAAACATATGATGTAAATATAGTGGCCCTAATATTTTTATCTGATCCACGAGATGTATGATTAGGTGTACTTGCATATCAAAAAATGATGGAGGAAAACACATTTCAAGCTTGCACATAGTCTCGATGATGTATGCCTTTAGATAGTCCAAGTCTTCTAAAGCTATTACTTTTTGTGAAACCGCATTGAAAAAGTAACACAAGCGTGTGATGACAACTTTGACATGCTCTATTTTGAGGGCTCTTACCGCAATTGGGAGGAACACCGTCATCATCACATGGCAGTCATGAGAGTTGTAGCCAAATAGATACAAGTCCTTCATCCTGACTAGTCTGCTGATATTGGATGAGAAACCTGTGGGCACTTTGACCCCACGCAAACATTTGCAAATCTTTGTTCTCTCCTCAACTAACAAGTTATAGCTAGCTGGGGGGAGGTAAGGCTTCCCTTTGCCACTATCCACTGGATGAAGTTCCGGTCTGATTTGAAGATCTACTAGATCATTGCGTGATTTAAGTCCGTCTTTTGTCTTACTCGGCATGCCCAACAAGGTTCCAATGATGCTGTCAAAAACATTTTTTGTTACATGCATCAAATCAATGCTATGGCAAATTTCCATATCCTTCCAGTATGGGAGGTACTTGAAAAATATTGATTGCTTCTTGAAAGTTGTGTAAGTTGAAGGGTCAGTTCTCTTTCTCTTTTCTCCTTTGTTTTTTCCCTTTCCGAATACAACATGAATGTTCTTTACAATTTCAAAAACAAGTTTCCCACTATAAGGTTTTGGTGCACCTTCACTTTCCAGTTGATTGTTAAATTCCTCTTTCATCTTTCGGTACTTATGCTGCTTCATCAAGAACCGTCTGTGTCCCATGAACACCAACTTCTTGGATGATTTAAGGTACATGGAAGCAGTTCCATCGACGCACACTACACAACCATTCTTTCCTTTAGTCTTTTGCCCTGATAGTGTGGCGCCACCGGGAGAATCATGGATGGTAACAAATATAATTGCTCTTAAGTTGAAATACTCACGGCAATACTCATCCCATATTCTAACTCCTTCATTCCAGAGCTTTGTCATATCTTCCATAAGAGGTTCTAGGAACACATCAATATCAACACCAGCTGATTTCGGACCTTGAATAAGAATAGTCAACATAATATACTTTCTTTTGTGACACAGCCATGATGGAAGGTTGTACATCGTTAAAGTCACGGGCCAGGTGCTATGTACACTTCTTTTTTCACCAAATGGATTCATTCCGTCTGTACCCAAAGCAAATCTTACATTTCTGGTTTCTTTGGCAAACTCAGGATACATAAGATCGAAATTTTTCCATTGTGATGCATCAGCAGGGTGTCGAATCTGTTTGTTATTCTGCTTGCGATTTTCAGCATGCCAACGCATAAGCTCAGCCTCCCTAGGGTTTGAGAACAAACGTTTTAAGCGATCAATTACTGGAAGATACCACATCACCAAAGCTGGGTTCTTTGACTTCTTTTTCCCATCCATGTCATCAAAAGTGTCATCGTCACTTTCAGGTCCAATAGTGGATTTCTTGTTTTTATTTTTCTTCGGGAATTTTTTTACACAGTCTTGATTGTAGCTCTTCTTGTATCGACTGACATTGCAAACTGGGCATCTTGATGCGTTCTCAAAATCGCCACGATACAGAATACAATGGTTCGGACATGCATGAATTTTTTGCACACCCAGAGCTATGGGAGATATAAGCTTCTTCGCTTTATAAGTGCTTGTTGGTAGTTTGTTGGGTTTTGGTAGTAATTGAGACAGAAAATTCAAAAGATCTGTGAAGCTAGTATCAGACCATCCGGCGCTAGCCTTCAACTTCAGAAGTTCTAGAACTGTACGCAGTGTAGTAAACTCTTTGTCACAACCCTTTGATTCATCATATAAAGGTTCTTTTGAGGCACTTTCCAGTCCCTCCATTTTAGATAGCCCTTTCTGCGATCCCACAGAACTTAACATTTCTGGTTCCATATGGCGCAACATCTCTTCACAATCAAATTCTTCAAATTCTTGATTAGCATCCACATTATCCACTTCACCATCAACTTTAAGATCTAAAATTCCGACAACTCTCTCGTCATTACCAGGCACTTCACACGGATCCAACTCACCATGTTCTGACCATATCGTGTAATTGTTTTTAAACTCTCTTTTTAGCAGATGTGATTGGATTACTCCTATATCTCTCCAAGCTATCTTATTATCACAATCGATGCACGGACATAATATCTCCTTGCTCTTTCGCAAATTCGCGTGCTTGTTGGCCGCTTCAATAAAGCTTCTCAAATTTCGAATGTACGACGAATGTGGTCTTGGCACATTGTACATCCAACCTCGGTCCGCCATTACCTATCCCTATATTGATTAACGTCAATATCGAGATGTAACATGAAAAAATAAATGTTCATGAAAGTGAAACAAGATCATATCGAGATGTACCTAGTACATGAGACAAAATTTTTTAAAATATCCCTAATTAATTGAATTTAATCCCTAAATCATGAACGAATTAATGTGCATGAAAATGAAACAAGATTAATTGCAGCAATATAGGTACCTTGAGGTGAGACAACTCTTCAAAAAAAATCTTTAAATTAGATCAACTACAAGTCTAAATCTTGGAATTCCTGAGTTTTTCTTCAATTCCGGTCTATATTACAAAATTGAGGCAAAAAATCGTATCAAAATGAGAAATAAAACAAACAGAGATCATATATATGCATAAACTCTTGAAATCAAGCCCGAAAATCAAAAACAAAACCTTCTCTCCGTAGATCAGAAAAATCCGCCGCCGCTACAGTAGTGTGCAGCCTAGCGGCGTCGGGCTCCGGAAGTTAGGGTTCCTGCGCTGGAACCGAGCCTTTTATACTACATACACATCACAGGCGGATTTTAAGAAAATCCGCTTGTGATGTATAACATCACAAGCGGTTTTCTATTGCGACCGCCTGTGATGTTTACATATCACAGGCGGTCGCAATAGAAAACCGCTTGTGATGTTATACATCACAAGCGGTTGTTCTTAAAATCCGCCTGTGATGTGTTTACTATATAAAAGCGTCGGTACGGTGGCTTAGGGTTTAGTTTTCGCCCGGAGCTGATACTACGCCGCCAGGCTGCTGCGCCGCCGTTCCCGTCCCTGTCTCCGAGCCGTGAGCGCCCGCCACACCGTCGCCGAGCCCGAGCCCAACCGCCACCGTCTCCGAGCTGGGCGCCCGTCCCCGTCCCCGAGCGCCACCGTCTCCGAGGCCAAGCGCCGCCGTCCCCGTCCCCGAGCCCGAGCGCCGCCGAGCCCATCTCCGAGTGCGCCACCGTCCCCTTCCCCGTCCCTGAGCCCGAGCGCCGCCGAGCCCATCTCCGAGTGCGCCACCGTCCCCTTCCCCGTCCCCGAGCCCGAGCGCGCCGCCGTGCCCATCTCCGAGTGCGCCACCGTCCCCTTCCCCGTCCCCGAGCCCAAGCGCCACCGTCTTCGAGGCCAAGCGCCGCTGTCCCCGTCCTCGAGCCCGAGCGCCGCCGAGCCCGAGCGCCGAGTGCGCCGCCGTGCCCATCTCCGAGCCCTCGGTGCACTCCTTGATCATGCCTTAATTACTTGTTAAAAACTCATGCCTTGATTACTTGTTTTTGCTAGTCCTGCCTTAATTATTGTTAATCTTATATTGTTAATGTTGGTCATTATGCTTATATTGTTGGTGTTTTCACTTACATATTTTGTTAAGGTCACCATTTTTGCTTTAGTAGCTTGTATCCCTTGTGATTAAATGTTGGTAATTATGCTTATGAAGAATTTTGTCATGGATAGTTGATGCAACTACTAGGACCCCTGCCTTAATTATTGTTAATCTTATATTGTTAATGTTGGTCATTATGCTTATATTGTTGGTGTTTTCACTTACATATTTTGTTAAGGTCACCATTTTTGCTTTAGTAGCTTGTATCCCTTGTGATTAAATGTTGGTAATTATGCTTATGAAGAATTTTGTCATGGATAGTTGATGCAACTACTAGGACCCCTTCTTGGTAGAAAATCTCCATAGTGATTGGGGAAACAAGTCTATTTTTAGTGTTTATGGCCACATACATCATGGAAGTACATAGCCATGGCAATGTTATTATCTCCCTATGTTATAAGACTTGTTCTTATCTCCGTTCTTAGTTTTTTGACTACCTATCTTTGCTTCCCAACCCTATGTTATAAGACTTGTTCTTATCTCCCATCTTTGACTTGTTCATAGCCATGACAATGTTATTTGGACCCCTCTTTTTGCCCTATAAGCCACATCCTTGTTTTCCCTCTGATCCCTGCCTTTGTTGCGATCTCAATGATGATTGTGAGGCTTGGCCATTTTCAGTTTTAGAGATGGAAAAAGAGCCACTTGACATGGTTGAGAGCTCAGTTCGAGTCATCGAGACACATGTTGACATCATTCGCAGTCTAGTGACTGATGGGGTTGTGGATACTAGTGAACTGGAATCAGTGTACACACTTAAGACCACTTTGTTTCAAATTGGAGATGTATGCGACATGCTTGAGAAGTGTGCTCTGTCCATCAAAAAGTATGCTGACTCCAAGAGGGCTAAAATTATTCAAGATGAAGCCCTGCAATATGCTGAAGATGATGAAGCTGCAGATGATTTGGAGGAACTCCCAAGCCCAGATCTCCTTACTCAAGCCGACATATTGGAAAAATATTTTGGAATTGAGTATGATAGCGACCAGTCAAGGGGTTGTTGATGTTTAGTCCTAAACAACACGATATGAGTATCGTAGGTTTCACTCTTAGAGATAATGTATTTTGTATGAACCTCTTAGAGAGTGTCAAGTCAATGAACTATCTTCGAGTACTATTGGGAAGTGTATCTCTTTGATGTATTTTTTTTTCTAGTGATATCGATGGTGCCGAGTAGCACCAAATTTGGACTTGTGTCCATATCTATAGATGCTAGTAGTTGAGCACTAGCTCCTACAATCTTAAGTGTGTAGACCCCAAGAAGAGATTAAGTCCTGTAGTCTACCACCTCCCGTTATTTGTGGACTTCACCGATGGCTGGAAACATTTGGTGATAGCAAACGACCTTCGGGTTGAAGACGTCTGCGAGCTTGTTAAGGGGCCAGACGATGGTGAGCCGGTGTACTATGTCCGGATGTGTGGTCACAAAATTTAAAGCTGCCCCGGCTGCATGTGTGTGCTTCTCTTCTCTTAGGTGGGGTGCTAAGTGATCTTAGTAGCCGACATAAGAGAAGAGAAGCGCACAGATGAAGCCGGGGCGGCTTTAAATTTTGTGACCACACATCCGGACAGAGTACACCGGCTCACCATCGTCTGGCCCCTTAACAAGCTCGCAGACGTCCCCAGCCCGAAGGTCGTTTGATGTCACCAAATGTTTCCCGCCCTCGGTGAAGCCCACAAATAACGGGAGGTGGTAGTCCACAGGGCTTAATCTCTTCTTGGGGTCCTACAGGGCTTAATCTCTTCTTGGGGTCCTTCAGCATGGCTGTGATGTTATAATGTTGAAGGACCCCAAGAAGAGATTAAGCCCTGTAGTCTACCACCTCCCGTTATTTGTGGGCTTCACCGATGGCTGGAAACATTTGGTGATAGCAAACGACCTTCGGGCTGAAGACGTCTGCGAGCTTGTTAAGAGGCCAGACGATGTTGAGCCGGTGTACTATGTCCGGATGTGTGGTCACAAAATTAAAAGCTGCCCCGGCTGCATGTGTGTGCTTCTCTTCTCTTAGGTGGGGTGCTAAGTGATCTTAGTAGCCGACATAAGAGAAGAGAAGCGCACAGATGAAGCCGGGGCGGCTTTAAATTTTGTGACCACACATCCGGACAGAGTACACCGGCTCACCATCGTCTGGCCCCTTAACAAGCTCGCAGACGTCCCCAGCCCGAAGGTCGTTTGATGTCACCAAATGTTTCCCGCCCTCGGTGAAGCCCACAAATAACGAGAGGTGGTAGACTATAGGGCATAATCTCTTCTTGGGGTCCTTCAGCATTATAACATCACAGCCATGCCTTCTCTGTCTAACTGCATTGGAAAGTGCCTTTTTCTCCAAGTTCCCTTATTGATGGAACCAGTATATCAGACTAACAGTATATCCCTTTATCGATGGAACCAGCTTGAATGGCAGACAACGAGCAGCCTAGTATGGATGTGGTCTGCACCGGTGCGTCTAACAAAGTTGATGAAGACGCGACCAAACTTGAATGGCAGACAACGAGCAGCTCCAGTGAAGGGAGCGGGGAGGATAGTTCTAGTGACGACAATCCTTGTACTCCTATACCTCCAAGGAAGAAAAAAACATCAGATGAGCTTGATGCCGACTATATTCCCAACGATGAAGAGGTAAATAGAAATATGTCGACTATATTGTAAAATAATGTTCATATATGAAAGGCCATTAATTTTTTCACTATATAGATTTCAAATGAAGAGAAGAAAGAGGATGCATCTTCTACACGAAACACGGAGGATGCTCCGATGCCTGAATCATCCGTTTCACATAAGCGGAAACGAGGGCGACGAGGTCCAAATCAGATGAAAGAAGGTGCAGTTATGTATGTAACAAAACTAAATGCAGAGGGGTTTCCTGAAGAACCACTTGACGTGGTTACAAAGTTTCGAAATTCCTGCGGGGCTACTGTTAGAGATATAGTGCCAATCACACTTCAAAAATGGAAGGATTTAGATGAAGACACCCGCAACAAGCTATGGGCTAAGTTGTCTGAGTCATTCAAGTTCCCAAAAGTCACAGAAGATGCAGTAAGGAAGTCGATGCTCTCTGCTATGGCCAAGATGTTTCGTGGGTGGAAGGCCGAGATGAATAGGGACTTTGTTAAGAAGAATAAGGTTCCTCCGCCCAAGAAAATGGGGAAAATCACTCAAGCTCAGTGGGAGGAATTTGTTCGTCAGAAGACCGAACTGAAGGCCAAAGAACTGGGCGAAACTAATTCTCACAGAGCGAAGATGAACAAACACCCCCATCGCCTGGGGTCAAGCGGATATCACCATAAAGTTGTGCAGTGGAACAAGATTATCGAGGAAGCTATAACTAACGACACTTTGGACCCAATATTAAAAGATATCGATGAGAGAGCTATTCGTTGGATCTTAGGTCGAGCAGGTTTGAGTGAGGACGGCAAACTTGTGCATCCAGAATTGGTAGGCGAAGTTTCGTCAAAAATTCAAGAATATGCAGATAAGAGAAAAAAAGGAGAATTTAAGCCTCGGAGGGAGAATGACATACTAACTGCAGCCCTAGGCAATCCTGAACACACTGGACGGGCTCGGGGAATCTCTTCTAAGATTTCCTGGAGAGAGGCGTTTCCAGAGTATGCGTCGTCATATAGGAAACACGAGAAGTCGAAAAGGACCCTTGAAGAGACTATTGATGAAAGGGTACAAAAGGCTATTAATGACGTGATGAACAAAATGAAGAAAACAGAATGCATATCATTTGAACTTAAGCCAAGCCACATGAGTCCACCTATAGTCCCTAGCAGCGTTGGATCTGTGCAAGACTTGACCAAGTACCCTGTAGACGATATTGTTGAGGACAAGCCTTGCTTTCTTCATATTCCAATCAATCGATCTGGGACAAAAACAAAGCAAGCTGCTACTGGTTTGGTAAAACCAGGACTTGTTAACTACAAGGACAATCCTGTCCCGCCACACTATGCTGTGGTCGAAGTTCTAGAAATCACAGACAATGGTTGTGAAGATTGGGAGATAGATTTTCCAGTTGAGGGGATCATAACTTTGCATGAGGCAATTAACGAGTTGGTCCTTTGGCATCGACGCGACATCAAGTTTAGTGATGAGCCGAATTCAACACCAATGCAACAAAAAGCTAGTTCGATCATTCCACACCCCATGGTGCAGGAAGATATGACACCGACCTCCAAAAAAATCGTTGAAACAATCATATCGCCTCTTGCGAAGGAACTCGACGAGGGGGACGTAGACAAAATTGTTCCTCAGAATGTCGACGTCAACATCAAAAAGGAACCAAAGGTTGGCACCAATGTTGAAGGGCCAACTATTTCAAAGAAGATTCATAAGCGAATCGCCACAGACGATGTCAAGAAACCGTCAGAATCAGTGGCACGCTACCTGCATAAATTGCAGAGAGTTATGACTAATCAATCAAAAGCAGTATCAGCATCTCATGGAGTAGGCACACGGCCGGCCCAAATAGACAATTTCGAAGTATGGGAAGAAGATGGAATGATTCATACTCGAGAATCATTACGTCTTAAAACCAATATCTCGGTATACAAGAAGGAGGATGTTCCTCCTAAATTTGTGAATGGGAGGCCGTTCTTAACGACGGTGCAACTTTCTAAGTTGTCGACTCCGGAGATTAGAATGCATGAGTGGTACATGGTGGCTAGCAACAAATACAAACTCGAGGAATTCACATTTGTTGTGCCAGAAGATGCATTTTGGAGCAATGATCATATAAATCCTGTGCGGCATTTATTCTTTGACGATCTCTGGTCGTTGTACCACCGACAAAGGATGGAAACGAACTACTTAACCCTCTTCTGCTTGTAAGTACCTCTAAACTTTCATATTTGATAGTTTTGTACACGCACACATAAACGAGAGTCTAACGATTAACACTATTACACGTAGGATGCAATACATAGATGATAAGAAGAAACAACTTAAGACAGGGTTTCTTGACCCGTTGATGATATCCCAAGCTCGCTACAAAGTAGTTGCTCGGAGGCAAGGAGAAGAATACAAAGACTTGGACGATGCTGAATTTGAGAAAGCCGTCAAACAGAATCAGAGAAAGAAAATGAAGGTAATGGCGGCATACATTGGACGAGCCATGTATAATCATGTACAACATGGCAAGGACTTAATAATAGCTCCGCACCACTTTAAGTAAGTTATCGACATGGTTTAATTTTGAACTATAAATTATGGCAATCGTGATATTAACATGTGTTTTCGTCTATGTCTATATAGTGACCACTACATTTGTATCATGATCTGGCCAAAGGATGGTAAAGTCGTGGTCTTCGACTCACTGAGAATGAAAAAGGCTACGTATAATGACTTCTTGAAGATTTTAGAGAAGTATGATTATTATTGCACACTTGTACTTATTACAACTTAACAAATGTATTCTTAATCTCACAATGCTATTCTTATATGCAGTGCATACCGTTTTTATTGGAAAGATCTTGGCGGCGAACATCCAGAGGACAAGCCTAATTTGTCAATATCATTATTTCCATATGGTGACAAACAACCTCCGGGTACTGTCCTGTGCGGTTATTATGTATGCGAATGGTGTCGTGTCACCTTCCATTACATGGTCAATCGTGAGGATGTAAGTTCGCTATCATTGTCTATATTGCAATTTTTATGTTATATTGTTGCTCATCACATTACTCTTAGCACCGATTGCTTTTTGCTTTCATTGCAGGTTCCTAAATCTAAGATCAATGCTGAATGGTTAGAAAGAGATATGCTTTCCACCGGCATGGCTAAGGTTGTAAGAGACTTGCTTTACTTTATGCGCCGTGAAGTTCTTCATCAACAAGGGCTATTCTACAATGTAAATGGAAATTTGCAAAAAATCCCAGAACTAAGTTTGTACACAATATCACACAGTGTTTAGGTCTTTAGTTAGGAACTTTAGATGTTTAGTTGTCTATGGAACTTTG
The DNA here is from genome assembly GCF_902167145.1 of Zea mays. Classification (NCBI taxonomy): domain Eukaryota; kingdom Viridiplantae; phylum Streptophyta; class Magnoliopsida; order Poales; family Poaceae; genus Zea; species Zea mays. The sequence goes on along the minus strand of NC_050100.1, from coordinate 21,589,059 downwards.
AGATGTTGAGTTGTTATGCAACTTGATGTGTATAAATCTGTGTATGATGGAACTTGATATATATGTGGATATGAATCTGTGTATGTATATGGGGATGTTTGAATCTTTGTATGATGAATCTGTTTATGGAACCTGCTATATATGTGTTTGAATCTGTGTTTGAATCACAGGCTGTTATTAATTCTGTTTCTGTATATGAATCTGGAAAATATATATGAATCTGCTTCTGTATATGGATCTGGGAAATACAGGCGGCTTATAATTAAAACCGCCTGTGATGTGTGACTATCACAAGCGGTTCTTTTAAACCGGACCGCCTGTGATGTGTGTCTATCACAGGCGGTTTTTGATTGATCGCCTGTGATGTTGTTTTACATCACAGGCGGTGTACCCCAAGCGGTTCCTGGAACCGCCTGTGTAGAGGCTAACCGGATCGCCTGTATAGAGGATACCTGTAGTAGTGATTATTATAAAACTTCTTCAGAAAAAACCATGTATCAAACAGGCCGCATCATCATCACTGCGCTGCCGCTGGCATTAATACGCTGGATTGTTACGTGGCTCACCCGCTCGCCTACCTGCAGCACGCTTTAACTTTTTGACGAGGCCGCAGGCTGATTGCGCACCCGGTGGCGTCTTCGGATTGAAACCGCGATGTCACGGTTCCTATCCGTACTCCACAATTAAAGGTATCCGCCACCCGTAATGAATATTTCAAATATAAACTAAACATATATAAAGAGATAAAACCTTTGAACTTTTAGGTATACGAAAGTTAAAATATTATAACAATATTTATTTATTCGTTAACTCATGGCTAAAAACTTCTCTAAAAATCTACATAGACATTTTTTTTCAGAATCAAAGTAATCTACTCCAGATAAATACAAAAAGTTATAAAACCTATATAGACATATTTTTCAAAATCAAAGTAGCCTCGTACAAATAATTAAAAATTCAAAGCTTGAAATCTCTCTTGATAAGGCTGCCCGCAGTGGAGGACTGGGTGCTGGACTGTGGACTCTATCCCATATAGCGTAAAGAAACACCTGCAGCGGGTGACTGGGTGCTAGACTCTACGCGTGATCGAGCTGCAAATGTAGAGCTCGAACGCACATGCGCTAAACGAGGCATGCAAGCAAGCAGCCGGCGGAGGCAGATGCATGCATGCACGCGGAGGTGGGGAGGCGGGCCCACATGCATGCACGCGGCCGTTCACAGCACATGCATGCACGCGGAGTGGGAAAAAATATAATATAATATACGGTAGTTGGTATAGGGTTGGAATATAGAGTAAATATAAGTGCGGAGGATTGTGGTATAGAGTGCTGATCAGGACAGAATATTCTTTTTAGGGTAGAAATTTAGAGTAGTATAAGTGCGAATAGCCTAAGAGCCTGTTCGGTTAGAGATAAATTAATGAAAATTAGATTAATTTTTTTATTCAATTTTAAATTTTAAATTAAAAAGATTAAATTCTCTTTAACCTCTTCAATCTCTATGCAACCGAATAAGGTCTAATCAGGCAATCTCCCACCTATCTACACGTCACTAGCTCATCATACACATTTTACGTTAGCATCCCTGCACTCTCTACCGCTCATCAAAAATAAAAATGTGTGGTCTCTCTGTTCCTAATTAAAATTCATTTCAGATAATTAATATATTCATACACTGTTTAATGTATGTGTTTCATATATATGTCTAGATTTATCATAATCTATTATTTAAAAAAAATAATAGCTAAAACGACTACTATTTTAGAATGGTGGGAATATCATTTTATATTGACAGGTATGGATTATTTGCCAGGTCTACTTTAACTAGGTGATCATATATCCATATAAATTCGCCACTTACAAAGATTCTAGTAATATACCTTTTTTTTTCTAATAGTGGGTATAAGGCATCATGGATGATGCCCTTTACCCGTGGCCATCACTGTCCACAATCCACATAGCAAGTCTTTCCATCGTTTTCTCCCTCTTCCAATCTTCCGCGAGACACGATGACGACACAAATAGGAGACATCATTGGCAAGACATCAAATCGACATCTTCTACACCAATCGCTTGCGCCCTTGCCTTATTCTAGTGCCGTGCATCATGTCCAATACTGTTTCCTTGCAATGGACTCTACTCTTTTTATTGTACCACCTTTTGACTAGTAAGATTTACGTACAACCATATTTAATATATAGTCTCTCGATAGATCTTTAGGAGTTTATCATCTCTACATAATTCTCTATACATATTATTTTCTAATTGTATTTATGATCCAATAACTCAGAGTTGTATCATATAATCTCCTAGTTGTCTCTTGCACTTGGAAAACCGATCTTTGGTCTTTGGATTGTAGGTGCTCTAAGCCAGCACGTCGGATAAGACCTACCACTGTGACGATAGTATGTATTAAGAAAGGGATGTCATCGTTCTAGATTCCAGTCCATACCCTATTCCAAAACCCTTCCATTAGTAATGGAGGCATGCATCGTTCCCTTTCCTTCCCATGGTGGTCACAAAAGGTGGAGAGACTCTTTCCTTATTTTCATTATCAGGGGTACATATTCATAATATAGAAAAGTAGAGCCCCTCATGGGTATGTTTGGTATCAGCCCATATAACCTTTCGTACAATTTCTTAACACTCTTCCTTGTACGAATATCTCGTCAAACCTATGCCTCGTTAAAACTCTAAAAATCTAGTGGAAAAATGGAGATAGAGTGCATAGTGCCGCTCCATGTATTGCACTTGTGGCTTTATTAAAAACATATGTGAGAAACTTTAAGAAAACTCAGAATGAAAAAAAGAGTACAACAGGTGTCCTTAGGACAACTACAACCTTCAGGGTTGTATAGCTTACGATCTTAGGATCGAATAACAAGGCTAAAATTAGGGATGCTTTCTCCCTGAACCCCACAAACCTCTCAAGTGTGTCATCCCTCTATGTTTTTTATATACGATTGAGGGTAAGGATTTAGTGAATAAATCAACAAGATTACAACAAGACTTGACTTGATGTATCTTCAACTCACCCTCATTCTTGAGTTTGTGAGTATAGAAAAACTTAAGAAACATGTTTAGTCATATTACTCTTAATATATCCTGCTTTCATTTGTGCAACACATGCTACAATGGTGGGGTTATTTGCAGTGCCAAAACCACACAACTTCTGGATGCGATTTGTCATCCATCGTAGCCAAGAACACTTATGTGCGACTTCATATAAAGCAATTTTCTAATGCAATATCGGGGCAACTTCATATATGTGGGTTTGCACTGTGTCTAGCTGCAAACTCACTGCAATTCCTCATCACCACGCTTCACGACCATTGAGATCTTTAAAGGGTGAGCTTTTGTCATATTAAATCTCTCAAGGACCTTCTTACTATATATCATCTGGTGTACAAATATTCTTTTAGAGGAATGCTCGATCTACAGGTCCAAGCAAAACTTGGTCTTCCCTAAGACTTTCATTTTTTTTAACTGTCTTGAGGCAGACGCTAGCCTCCTCAGTATCCTTCACATATTCAATGATACTCATGTCATCAACATGGACCGAAATGACATAGAAACCCTTTTTTGGGATTTTCTAATGAGTACACAAGGAGAATCTAGATTATTTATGTATCCCTTCTTCAGGAGAAATTTGCTAAGTCAATTGTACCACATCCGTCAGTTTATGTGAGCCCGTAAATCGCCCTATGCAACTTAACGTTATACATGTTGCCATTTGACTTGGAATGTATAATTCTCAGTCAATTAGGAGCCTTCATATAAATTTCTGAATCTAGTGACCCATACAAGTATGCAATGACTATGTCCACCACATATGCATTTTTTATTTTAAACTTGCTCCAGCGACATAAGATATCATAACATTGTGCCACTCATAATCGGGGAGTAAGTTTCATCGGAACGAGGGTCTCTGCATGAATCCTTGTGCTACATAGCCTCGCATTGTTCGCATCTTTCTTTTGGACGAACACCCATTTAAACCTGACTAGGGTAACACTAGGGGGGCATGCAGGCGATAGGCCCGAATATCTCATTGAATGTGAACATAGTTATGTCTTTGTTGTTTCTTTCCATTTGACCCAATCTGAGCGCTTCTAGCACTCTACCATGGACTTTGGCTTGGGATTAATGGTAATCGCGACAACGATCATAGAGACGAAATCGTTGTTGACATATGTAGTCTTTTGGTTATATAACTCTCCCGATTCTACGTAATTTGTGGCAATTTCTTCAATTGAATCACCTAGTTTTCTCTCCCTTTTCCTAGGATGGGGAGCATGAGCAGAGTCCATACCCTATAAAGGTATCTCCATTACATTCATCGCAGGAATATGCGACTTCGACACTCCTCTTACATCAGAAAAGGCATCTGACATCTTATTTGTTAAGTTTTGCAGGTGTACTATTCTTTGAACTTCAAGTTTAGTTCCTGACAGATGTTACTGGCACTCTAATCAATTCCTTGGTATTCGTTATTATTAAGGTACAATTCTCCCCTGAAATCCAGAAATGCTCCATGATTGCAATGTCAGCTCCACTTGGTTTCTATGTCATGGAGGAAAAGGCAGAAGAGAAGGAAGTTAGGGTTTGAAAAACGAGATATGATTGTATACTATATACTCTATGGGTTTGTTTGGATCCCATGAGCTAAAGAAAAGCGACTAAAGTTTAGTTACTTTAGAAACTAAAGGTTCAAACAAGAACTAAAAGCGACTAAAGTATTTCAATCTTCATAAGAGCTAAAACCGACTAAAAGGATAGCTAAGGACAACATTAATGATATTAGTGAGAAAAACAGTGTATGTAATGGTAGTTTGGTCTTTCTGCACATCATTAATGACATTAGTCCCTGATTTAGTCACTTGACCTAGATAAGAGTGACTAAAATCTGGCCACTTATTTTAGTAAGTTAGTTTTAGCTTATGGGATTCAAACATGCCTTATATCTAATAGTCTCAGAGCAAGTGTAACGGAGGGGATTGAGGGCCCAAAATCCCCTCCCTTACCCGCAGTGAGCTGATTTGGTGACCAGAGATCACGGGAGGTTTGGAGGGGATTGAGGGTTAAAATAAGTTTATTTCTCTCAGAATGCCCTTCAATCCTCCCGTGATCCTCTTGTCATCAAATCGACCATGGTAGCCTCTGCATTGTGGTTGTGGGACAGACTTGCGGTGTAGAACGATCCTGATACCTGTATCGACATTGATAGTGACAGTGTAAAGCGCTGTGCTTGCTAGCGTCGTGATTTTTAAGACAAGGCCTGTGTGGGTCAGTGGGTCTACACTACAGTGTCTGATTTAATTTCAACATCTACAGCCGCTAACGAACACCGTCGCCGCCGAGCCCCACCGCAGCTAGAGGCACTACAACAGCTACAGCCTCGCCGGTGAGAACCGCCCCCAACGAGAGAGAGAGGGAGAGTATCACTAGATGAACTGGGATCTGGGAACAGACGGGACAGAGGAGTGGTCGCGTCGTGCGTTAAGCATTAAAACGGAAGAAATAAGCAAACCAAACATGCGTGATTCGTTTACATTGACGTTACCGTGGTTCATTTAATTTACTGCACAGAAAATCTAAAGACGCCAGTTCCCAACATTATGCATGAAGGGAACTAGTACTGGTGAAGGCCGGAGATTGATTGATATTGTGGATCGATCGATCATCCGCGCGCAGTTACGTTATTTATTTGTCATTGCTGACCCCCGCAAGAAGGGGCTCCGTCGTCTTGTTAGCCTCCCACTTGTGCAACCTATTCTGTGCTTCCTCTACCTGAACCAAAAACAGACAGACGACGGAAGCAACCTCTTTTATTAGCTGCGTGCCAGTCTGTTATCATTAATTTTTACTCTGCAAGTTTTAGCAATCTCTACCTCCTTGTTCCAGTCAGTTCTCAAGGTGACCCACACTAGAATAGCCGTCTGCATGCAGGTCCCTCCGATCATCCCAGCCCAAATGCCCTGCATGCATGCCACGAGACATATGCGCGTACAATTACATACGTCGTTAACGTTACTGCTGATCATTCATTCATTCGGAATGCAGAGAAAATCTAAAACATCTCTCCAACAACCATATGCATGCATGCATCTATTCGAGCTCAGTACCTTCACACCGAGCTTGAAGACGAACCCGAGCACGGCGCCGAGGGGGACGCCGACTATGTAGTAGCAGCCAATGTTCACGTAGGCCACGAACTGCTGCCACCCGCACCCAACGGCGACACCTGTGTGAAGTATTTGCTTGTTAAAAAAATAATTTCCAAATCACACCGCGAACTACTCCCACACATCGTGATCAGAAACGTCCTAATTATCTTTATTAGGAGAAAGTCTCCGAACTCTAACCTGACAGCACAGGCTGGATGCCGTTGAGAACGAGCGTGACGGCAAGCAGCGGGCAGAGATCGGCCACCGCGTTGGACACCACCTCGCCCTCCGTGAACAAGTAGCTGATGTAGTTGCGCAGGCAGAGGACCAGAACGCCGAGCATGATAGATATGAGCGTCGACAGCGCGGTCACTACCCACACCGAGAAATACGCGGACTTGGGGTGGCCGGCGCCGAGCTCATTGCTCACTCTCACGCTAGAAACCATTCATTAATTCAGGAGTTAATTAGTCGGGATATACACGAAACCGGTAAGAGAGACTTAATTGATGTAGTAGTAGCAGTAGTTGAGTTGCGAACCTGGCAGCGGCGTTGAACCCTACTGCGATCATGAACACCCACCCATTAACAGTCATGCTGTAGATCAGATATATAATAGCACGAACAGCTCAACTGAATCAGTTAATGTTACTCACCATACAGACAACTCAACTGAATCCTGGCAGCTAATTGATGTAATAGTGATGGATAAATGAACGGTAACGTGCTACTCACCATACAGACAGCGCGTCCAATGCAAGTTCAGGGTTGGGGAGCAAGCCGGCGATGAGCACCAGGACCTGATAGTACCAGGTCTCGAGGCAGAGCATGACGGCGGACGCGGCGGAGAGCTTGAGGAAGTCCCAGAGGCCCGAGAAGGCCTGCCAGGTGAAGCCGGTCCAGGTGTGGCGGCACCTGGGGCTCATCACGATGTACGCGAACTGCGCCGCGACGAGGAGCCACCAGCTGAGGCTCAGCACCAGGGAGGCCCCCAGCAGGCCCAGCCCCACCTTGTAGACCACCACCCAGCTCAGCAGCAGGTGCAGCGCCAGCGACGCGGTGGAGATGTACGCGCTCGGGAGCACGATGCTCTGCGCCTGCATGAACTTCTGGATCGGGAAGTTGATGGCGTACGCGAAGATCTGCGGGATCAGGCCGTACACGAAGATGGCCGCCGCGCGGGCGATCTCCGGCGACTGCCCCAGGAACACCAGGATCGGCTCCGAGAAGCCGTAGATCACGGCCAGCGGCACGCCCGTCGCGCACAGCAGCACGGCCGACCGCTGCAGGTAGATGCCCAGCATCTCGTACTTGTGGGCGCCGTACGCCTGCCCGCACAGCGTCTCCACCGCGCTGCCCATGCCCAGCTGCCAACAAATCAATTTTGGCGGGACCGTGAATCACACAGCAAAAAAATTTAAACAGACGCGGGCCCATTTCATGATACTGTCAATAAGGCCCATGTGTATGCTGACGGCTTACCTGATGATGCAAGAGTCAACAATGAGTGACGATGCAGGCCCATCAATGCATTGCAACGGCCTGGATTTTGTTTTGTTTTCGTGTTTTTTCAAAGAATTTTTTTATGTAAAAATAATTCGTTGATTCAAATTTAAGCAAACCTAGGCTTTTGTCGCCGTCTTTCTCCGACTGACTAAAGGCCCTGTTATTGAGCTTTTCGGGCTGTGTTCCCTTTTAAAAGCAAAAAAATTCATCCAAATAAACTATTTTAATAATTTTTAAGAAGTAATCGTTTTTTCTATAATATATTTTAAAGCATTTTAGACCCTGTTTCTGTCTTCCTGTGTTTTAAAATAAATAGAATAAAGAATCGTTTCATAGTTTTGTATAAAGATAAAGGTAGAAGATATATTTTATATTTGTCCTTATAGCTGACATCTTATAAAAAAAAATTCTATAACTGAGTTGGATAGAACTCCTCGTGTCTGAGTTTGATTTAGTCCAAGGTTAAAAAAGTCACTCACTAGCTCCTTGATGGTGTGCACATAAGATAGATTGAACTATGAACGACAGATCATCTCGTCGTCGCTTTTTCATAACAGGCATCTCAATCAACTTTTTCCATAGGCATAGGTCGACCAAATAGACTTTAATAGTTTGCTATACTATTGGACGATTCTTGTCCATTTTCTACATTGCAGTATCTTAGAAATGATCACTCGTTTATACGAGGTCAACTAAAAGGCCAAATCTATGCGACTTCAGTACTTGATGAGCTCAATAAAACCTACTGTACTACTTTATAGGTCGCCACTCTTTTGTGAGAAGCCATCCATATTGGCGTCCAAATGATCGATACAAATGTACATATATATACAAATACGTGTTTGCACATTATTTTTCAAATAATTGAGCACTCACGTACATCATTTTAACCAAAAAAATGACTACGTAGCTCTAGATTCTACACTATAAAATTTAAAATTCGAATCGGATTAGAATCAGGTTGTATTCCTATTAAAATTATTTAAGAACCTTAATTTATTGTGAAGAAACAATTAGCTCGTGGTCTATTACCACCCCTACCTTTATCTCTATTCGAGGTCATATGGACCGCGCACACTTGACTAATAATTTTAGCGCAGACATATTTACTTAGGAGAGCGCATAAAATGGTAAAAGATTATTATCCATGCAATTAACTAGACCTAGTTTGAGTGCACTACATCTAATACTTACCTGCTAAAATTAGTAAGATACATCCAAACAACCTAACTAATAATGTAGCTATTAGAGCATCTCCGAAAGCTCCCCATAAGTATCCCCTAAATCTAGTTTTTTTTTGGAAAAACACAAAAACATGTCTCTAACAGCTTCCCCTAAAGCGGTCCCAATTTTTTCATAGCCCTTAAAACTCCCTCATTTGTAGCTACAAATGAGGGATTTTTTGGCTCTCCAGAAACAATCTACCGCTTTGAGGGATCTGTTGGAGAAAGAATTAAAATCTACCTCCACTAATTATCTAGATGTCCCTTAAAACTGATTTTGAGGAGTGATTTTCTGGAGACGCTCTTAGATATTTTTAATTGGAGACATGCAAACATTCTAGCCAATAGTTCAGCTATATATTAGCTATATTATGAACTACCCATTAATTATTGGCTGGCTCCACCTAGCTAAAAATTATGTAGTAATAGTTAGCTAATTCCAATAGTAACTTTGTAGCCAACTAAGTATTAGTAGGTCTAGTGCATTTAATTAGGACCCAAGTAAGAGGGCGAGCTAATGATTTTAGAAATGCTTTGGATCCAAAAAGGACCCAGCGGAATCCGGGGTAGGTGGGGGTGGGGATGGAGGGGGGGATAATAATGAGTTCGAATCATTTAATGGAAAGAGTCAAAAGGAAAGCACCGGAAGCTAGCCATTTGGAAGGTTGCTGTACGAGGGCCACCCCAAAGCTGCCTGGAAGCATGGGACGACCGACGATAGCGACCGTCCTGTGCTCTGGCCATGCACGTATGTAACCTCATCTCATCTGACAAGTGACAAGCTGTACAAGGCGCGCCACGCTAGCCCCATCGCGTTGCGTCGCCGTCGGAGACGGCCAGCGCTAGCCGGCCGTGAGCCCGCCCCCGGACCTGGCTATCAGGCAGGGAACGGGACGAAGCAGGCGAGCACGCCGCTCACTGCAGCCGGACGACGTGAAAGCGCGGGCCACGTACGCTCTGCCCTCCCCCGTTTTGGAGCCAGTAGCTTTGGTACTTAGCGGGTCTCTCGTGGGTGCCTCGCGGCAACTTGCCCATGCCCGCTGGATTTCGTCCGGTTTGCTCGCGGTCCCGGTCCCGGTCCCAACTCAAGATCCGGGTTCAGGACGCATGAGGGCTCGCCGAGTGTACCCACGACCCTGGATAGATATTTACTCTAATAGAGTATGCATATATAAGCTAAATATTGTACCTATGACTTTATTATTATTGGATAAAAAACTTCACCAAACGGATAAACGGATACTACAACATTCCGCTCTCTCACCCATACCCGTTAATCCGTAGGTATAAAATACCCATTATAAACGTGGCCTAAAAACATGAACTTAGACTTCAGTCATCCATATCTCTTTTGACTATTTAACAATTTTTTGGACGATAATGTCATAAAAGGCTTAACAACTTTAATAACCATGTAATGGAACATGTAATATATTATGTGGTACTATCCTAATGTCGTTACCTTATCCAATTATCTATGGCGCCGTTGAATGGTCATTGAAAGAAACTAGAAATTATGTAATGATGTTTAGATGGATATACTTGTTCGTATAATATATGATTTTGGTAAATAGTTCATTTTTGTGGGTACGAGTGACGACTGACGACCCGACAAGTGATTCATACCCGTATGTATGGGTATAGGTAAATCTATACCCACCAACAAATATGAGTGATTTGGTGAAGCTATTTTTTTTGTCGTGAGTACGAGATATTATCCGGTGGGTATTGCCATCTCTATAGATTCGCCCCGTGTGTCACGGGCCGGCGTCCCGTAGCCGTAGGTGGCGTGGTAGGATTGGCTTGTCTGCCTCTCGTCTCCTCTCGTGTAGTCGTGTCCGTGTTTTTCTTTGTTTCCCTTTACTGGTTAGGCTACAATTGTAATAATACGACAAGAGGTACGTCGCACGTACCCGCAAGTTGGTCGTGCTGCAATATTCAAACATCCCTCGACAATTTTAAACGTAATATTGCACTACTTTGTATTTGGTCCAGACCAGTTCTTCTAATGGGCCCCTGCACTACTGGCACATATAGGAGGAGCCTCCTACTAGTACTGTGTGTAGTCTGTACTACACTCTGTATACTCTACCAGTAGCTCGTCCTTGGCTACTGCTACTAGCAACCTAAAGGTGAATAAAGAATTAATTTAATTTAAACTAAACCAGCAGTCTAACCGAGGAGGCCGGCCGGCCGGATAATCGGGAGGGAAAACTAGCTAGGCATCCACACCACGAGTCGACGACGGATCGAAGATTCAAACCGAGCAAACGGAGGAGAAAGGTAGTATGCATGCATGACTAGCTGTGCGTGCATGCGCTGCGTGCGTACGTACCATGAGTCCGTAGGCGAACATCTGCACGCCGGTGTTGCCGAGCGAGGCGGCGGCGAGCTCCAGGTTGCCGAGGTGGCCCGAGAAGATCTGCGTCGACATGGACATGAGGTAGTTGATCATGTACATCACCACCGCCGGCGCCGCCAGCCGCGTCAGCAGCGGCAGCTCGATGGCGGCCGCGCCCCACGCGCGCCGCGCCCACGGGGTCGACGCGTCCGTCAGCACGCCCTCCAGCCGCGCCGACGCGCCGTGCGCCCCGTCGTCGCCGGCCATGTCAGGCTGTTGATGATGATGTGTCGTGTGCGACTTGCTTGGAGGAGCTAATAATGATAAGGTAAGGTGGGTAGGAAACGCCTCTCGGTTCCAAAGGGCGAGCTCACAATTTATGGACCCGGCCTGCTCCGCGCTCGCGCGCGCCTCTCTGGAGTACGTGCCAGTGTGACTAGAACGTTCTGCCCCCACATCGCCCCCTACTAATGGATCCATCTAGTGCATTCTAGTCTTCGTCGTTGACGACAATTTGTGTGCCTCACATTTAAAACATTTAAATAGTAACAAAAAAGCTAAAGGTGTACATAAACAAATATTTAAACTACCGTTGGTTTGTTGACTCTAAACAAGCATGCATTCATGTATATACTCAAATAGCCGCCAGTAGAAGATATGTTTTACTACTCTATATTTAAGTGTAAACGACACTGTTATAGTCGGACCCACCCGCGCGTGCTTTTACGTCCCGTATGATTGATGAGGTTTGTGGGAGTTAAATAACATCACGTGCCATATAGAATAAATAAAGGTGAGCAAATTTTCTACGATGAAATAAGTGATGAGGTGGCAAAACTCGTGTTGGTCTTTGCTAGGTCCATCTAGTGAGGTGAACCCTACGTGCGTAGCCACTATTTTTCTGACTCTATTTTCCGGTATTTTTTTTGTCGTAGCATATATATTTTTAAATACTCTCTTTAGATAGAGTCATTTGGCGCTACACACAAAATAATAATAGCTCTAAATAGCTTTACGAGTCAACGATGAGAGCTACGCCAAACAAGATGGAAAATAAGACCTATAAAACAGTTTCAGTTTTGATGAACACCAAAAGTGGTGGATGACCTGGCCTAGGGCTCGGAGGGTCCGCGCATCTACGATCTGATTGACTCGGGTGATTATCCTATCTCGTGCGTGGTTATCCATTTAATCACGTGAGATTTATTGGCTATCGCCTAAAAACAGGTTGAGACCTCCATTTAATGGCATGGCTAAGTGTGATAAAATATTTGATGCGTTATTTAAGAATGGTAACATTAAATTGTCACATACAATTCCCCGATAGAAGAATGGAAAGAGTGTGCGTATTGTAAATGACATGACTCTTTTTTTATAATACTAATGATTGTAATGTCTTCCGTCGGCAAATACAATCAGTTATAAATGAAGGACGGTTGCGATTTCAAGAGATGAAGATCGACATGCCACCCGTCCCTGTCAGCACATTAGAGCCTGCGAGCAAAAAAGTTTTAGTTCGGCCATGCATAGCCGATAAAGACAAATGTAAAAATATCATCGTTGGTGATCCTCGCACTCTAAAAATGTCATGCAAAGTGGTTACTCGGAAGGCTTCGGACAAAAGAAAGAACAGAGACGCTGGGGGGCAAGCACGATCGGACACCTGATCATGGTCACCTATCCTACGTACGCTGGACAATCCGAGCACTAAGGTCGGACAGTCTAGGACAGGCGCAGATAGTCCGGCTATGAAGGTCGAACGGTTTGCAGATGGCCAGAAGCAGCAACAACCTCATACCATCAGTCCACAATGTTCTAAAACATGTACTATGAAGCAAAACATTTCCAAGACGTTTGGCCGACTCAGCAGAGTCGACCCTACTTTTGATCAGCTGCTTGCTAAATATATGAAGAAGAAGGCCATTCCACACAACCGGCCAATAAAACAAATGAAGTCAAAAGGGCGATTTGTGCGAAAGCAAAGGCCGACTAAACTGACCTAAATGGTAGCGCAACCAAGATTGTCTGGTCATCCTACTCTAGGGATGGCATGGTGCTTCCTGGTCTATCCATCGCCGGTGTGTTGTCCTACTCAAGTGTGGGGTAGTACGACAATGAATCCATATTGTTAGTCCAATCCGTTTGCTTATTCGGGCTGGGGGCACCACAAGTTTTTACCTATTGACATATTGATCAGACAGACATGGCCGAAGGGGATGCAATCTGAAACGACCTCTGTGCATCAAAGTTCTATAAAATATTTATATTATCTAACCACAAGAGCTGATGACTTGCATCGAGCCGAGTCCTTACTTCGGAAACAAAATAAGCACCACCAAAAAGGCAAGGGCATGTGTTGAACACCAAAAGTGCCAGACGGCCCGACCCTAGGACTCGGACGGTCCACACTCCTTGATTAGATTGACTCGGGTGAGTATCCTTATCTCATGCGAGGTCATCCATCTAACCACGTGGAATCTGTCGGCTATCGCCTAGGACGGGTTTAGACCTCCACACACACACACACACACACACACACACACACACACACACACACACACATATATATATATATATAGTTATAGTATTAAGAGCTCTGGGCTCTCTCTAATTAGAGAAAGCCCAAACCATCCTACCTGATCGGTCGACCAGATAAACTAGACTTCCACCAAAGAGATTTTACGATTAGTTATGCACACATTTACGTTTATTTTGTATCCGTTTTACACAAAAAAACGGTTGAGTTGTGACGCGGCCGACCTGTCCCACCCACGCCCCGCTCGGATCCACCCCATAGTATGCACCCACCCAGCCGCTCACAACCCTAATCTGAACCACCGTCATTGTCTCCCAGATCGCCATCCGCCCTCATCCTCTCATGCCCAAACCCAACCCTAGTAGATCGCCGTCGTCCCCTACAGAATCGCCATCCACCTGTATTCCTCCTCGATCGCAAGACCTTCCTCGACTTCCTCCGCTTCGGCCATAACTCCCTCCCATCTGTCGATCCACTCGTCCCCTCCGCCTTCCAGCCATAAGAGCCCCACCTCCACCCAGCTCGCCGCCGGCGGATGACTACATCTGGGAGATGCGAAGTGGAGCACGCTGCGCCACTCAACATCGAGATCCGCTTCTTGGGGCGACCTTCGTTAGCAGTGTGTACCGTGGAGGTATATACGTGAACCTGTAAGCAGTGTGTTTTCAATTTTTAGATATATCTGTAGTCTCACATATCTATCGAGTGAATGGATTTATGCCTCTGTAGTTTTCAATTTAGCAAACCTAAAGCAGAGCACGGGCGACGCCCTACCTCTGGGGATGATATTGCGTTGTTGGAATTAATCAACGTGAACAGCTGCGCCGGCCAGTACCCCACCAGCTGGTCCCCGTACCTGAGCCACCAGTTGCCCAGCTTCGAGTCCTTCCACACCAGCAGCCTCATGTCGTACTGCGCGCCGCCGGCCGACGACACCGGCGAGATGGACGCGCCGATGGCGATGCGGGAGCTCGTCTGCACGAACCCTGGGCACAGCGTGTTGTAGCAACCAGTAGCCTCGTACGTGTCGCTCTGCAGCCATATGTGCATCATGTAGATTGTATGCGATGCAAATAAACAAGCAGCAGTAGGAGGTACTCACTGTCCAGTACATGAAGAGCCTCGGCCTGCTGTCCCCGTACAGCTCAGGGCTGACCTGACTAGAAAAATCGTGCACAGCTTCAGATTGAGATACATAACATTAGTGAAGAAGAACGAGGTGAGGGAGGAGTAGGAGGTGAGATTGGGTGCCAATTATTTTTACCATTGTCTTACTAATCAAATTTGGTTCGGTAGCATTCTACTCCAAACAGCCTAGTTATTATGTTCAGTAGTGTTATTATAGGAAACAAAAGAGCGCAATGGTCTTATAGATCCTTAAGTGTTATGGCTTATTGGTTCAGGATAGATCTGTTTAGCCATCTAGGATATATGGCTATTAGCTGGTAGTCAACTTACAGTTTACTAACATTGGCTGGCTGTAAAAGTTTGGGCTGGATTGTTTTCTAGTTTAGAATTTTGTGGATCCAGTTGAGAAGTGGGGAACATGTTCGTGTCTTGTGGATATCAAGTTCAATCACTTAGTCATCTGTGTTGTGTCATCTGCTTCATCTAATTTTCTGCATCTCTGTTTGTCAGTTAGATGTGTGCTAACAGTACATCATTAATTTTTTTATTTTTTCTTGTGAATGTATGCAGGGTGAGCAGTAGTTGCAGGTAGTATATGTAGTTGCAGGATGCTAATGAATTTATTTCTTGTGCATGTGTACTAGCTAAGAACAATATGCGGATGCCAATGAATTTTGTAAATTCGATACTATAGTAGTTGCATGTAATATATATTTTATTTTACCTTTGAAAAGGTATTCTTCTGTTACTATTATTTCTTAAATGGTCATTTGGCCATCCGCTACTTTTCACTTTTATTAGGAAAGCATATCAGGACCTCTCAATTATTTTGTAGAAATCCAGTGGGCAGCTTGTGTTCTTTTTTTATACATACTTTAGGTAACTCTTGAATAATTCCGAGAGTGTTTACATCCCTTAGTTATTTGTTGATATATGATATAATATTTTTCTGCTCTTTTTTAATACCATATTTATCTTCCAGGCTTGAACCTCCAAGTAACAGCATGGGATTCGCCTTGAAGACTTCCCACGGTCCCACCGATACGACCTGTTTCAAGAATATGTTCTGGTGAGTCTATGGTATATACGATAGTCACTTATGCCTCTACGATATAAGATAATGTTCTATCAGTTTCTACATAATACTTTGCATGCCAGCCATCTCATTGTATCTGTAGTAGTATGGTGTATAAATGCTGCCAGTCATAAACGGTATGATTGGTTGCCTGAGCGACAGGCACATGGCTCGACGAAGCCTGGCCTGCCACAAACGGGTATTGGTTGGAAATGGGTAGGCGTGGCACCTTTGTGCCAAAAAAGTGCATTACCATCACTAGTAGCCAATGGATAGTAAGTGAATTTCAGCATCATGAAAAAATTGGAAAAGGGGAAATATTGCTGCTAGAAATGTATAGGGACTTTTTTGCGCTCACAAGCAGTTGATTGGAAGCACATTAAGTCCTTAGCTAGTTTATGGAATATGGAATGCTTCATTTTTTATACGTGTCTTTTGGGAATAAAACATTGTTACATTAATTTTCCTAACAGTCTGTTTTTCTTCTCAGGTTTGTGCATCAAGAATACTTTTTATCAAAATTCACTCGAGGAATGCAAGAATTAGGATAGGCCAATTAGATCTTCTTTTTGGTGTATCCTGAGTTTCCTTTGATAAGGATCTTGTGTCACCACCTGGGTCAATTTTATTAAACATTTTTTGCCACCAGCCTTAAATACATACTACATATGTTGGTTTACGCTAAAATTCTACACATTTACGCTATTTTGGTTCACGTTTTACACTAAAATCCATACGAGCCATAAACAGGGCATAATCGGATATGCCCGATTTTTCTGCTGTAATTTTAGGCACCATCCGATGTTATGAAATAAATCGATGATTTATGATAAAATTCGTATACATTTATGATGTTTTGGTTCTCATTACGCTGAAATCCGCTCGAGTCATAACCTGCATATGATTTTCATGCCATAATTGTGCGAGTGTTATACACTAAATTTTGTACTCATTTACGCTGTTTTAGCTCACGTGTTACGCTGAAATCATTTGAGCCAGAACTCGCGCACGATCGGTTGCACGCGATTTTTACGCCGTAATTTTGGGCCACGTTTGCTGTTACAAAACAGATATAGAATTTACAATAAATTTCGTACTCATTTACGCTGTTTTAGATCACGTTTTATGCTAGAATCCGCCCGAGCCAGAACATGCGCACGATCGGCTGTATGCGATTTTCACGCCGTAATTTTGGGTCCCGTTTGCTGTTACAAAACAGATATAGGATTTACGCTAAATTTCGTACTCATTTACGTTGTTTTAGCTCACGTTTTACGCTGGAATCCGCCCGAACCAGAACCCGCGCACGACCGGTTGCACGCGATTTTCACGCCGTAATTTTAGGCCCCGTTTGCTGTTACAAAACATATATAAGATTTACGCTAAATTTCGTACTCATTTACGTTGTTTTAGCTCACGTTTTACGCTGGAATCCACCCGAGCCAGAACCAGAACCAGATCAGACGCGTGTGGATATAAAGACTGGGGCTTCCCATACTAATGGAAGCCCAGGGCTTCCATTACCTCTTCCCTATATATATATATATATATATATATATATATATATATATATATATATATATATATATATATATATATATATATATATATATATATATATATATATATATATATATATATATATATATATATATATTCAGAACCTCAAACACATTCCAATCGAACCAATCTACTTTCTTTACCATTCCTGTCCTAGAAGCAGATGTAGCGTAGTTCTAATTGTAGCTTTCCACATATCCACCTCCACCATTTACAAAACATGTTAATTTGATCCAAAACAATAGTAAAAAATGATTATGGCGATGTTGTTCCTATAATTTAAAAAACGCTTTGCTGTTTTTTGGGTTTTTTTATGATTCTTAATTTGCCGAGTGCTTTTCGATACTCGGTAAGTCTGAAAAAAAGTACTCGACAAAGAACCCTTTGCCGATAAAATGTTTGCCGAGTATTCTTTGTCGTGTTACACTCGGCAAAGGCTTTGCCGAATGTAAAATGGCTAGCAAAGAACACGATTCCAGTAGTGTTTGTTAATGATCTTTAAGAACATATTTTAGAGAATGTTGAATTTTACATGCAACTAGAAATATCTTTATTTCTAGAGAAGACTGACACAAGTCGAATGACCTCTAAATTTAGGTCGTGTTTGGTAGGGCTCCAGCTCCTTTAGAAACAACTCCGGCTTTGACTTCTCTGGTGGAGCAGTTTCTCCAGCAGAACTAATGCATTTTTGCAAATCGTTTGGCAAAACGGCTCCTTGATCTCACCACTCACTGCTCCACCTCACTTCACTTCACTTAAGGCTAGCTAGTGCGGCTTAGCTTGGTCGCCTGCTGTCCATCTCCAAAAGGCTGAATAGACACAGCCACCCGCTTGCTTGTCCTCTTCCTCCACCTCCTACTTGGCCAACAACGACAACACCCCACCTCCTCCTCCCCCATCACACTACATGTGTCAGTGCTCATCGTGGGCACGGGTTTGCCGACTCGCTAGGTCTATACTGCGTGGGAACGACAGACTGCGTGGGCACTGGAGCGGTGCACGAAGCTACTTTTTAGGCTCTAGCTCCTCTCGTGCAAATCAGCTCTAGCTCTTCACCCGAAGCTATTTTGGGGCGTTGTTTGGGAGGGCTCGGAGCCAGAGCCACCCGGGAGCCCTCTCGAGCAGACACTTAATATTTTTAGAGGTGGTCCGGTTTACTACTACCTTTAAAAGTCCAGATGATAGAGTTCATATGGCTAGAAGTGGGTGAATAGCTCATAAAAATTACAAAAGCTCAATTTTATCAATAGAGCTAAGTTGATGGATGTGTAAGAAGTGTTACAACAATGCACTAGCTCCATAAAGAACTCTATACAACACAATAGCTCTCTAATGTCACAAAATGAACTATAAGTTGCAAGAGAGAACTCCTATGTCCAGTATAGCATTGAAGTCTTTGTTGCTAGGTTTGGGTGCTATAAGGTGGAGCACTTGGCTCTCGTGCTTGTGTAAGAAGTGTTACAATCTGAGTTGGACTACCTCTACAATTTGGCTCTTGTCCATTTATACAGCCGAGGGATCGAACAACCATTGCCACATGATGTTTTTCATGGGGTGTGTCACCCCATCTTTGAATACTTATCCCTTCCCATACATCTTTGTGTGTGCGTCTGTTCTGTCAGCCTCGAGCTGATCCAACCATGGGGGTGGTTGAGTCCTAAAGATGTTTTGAGCCATGCTGCTTGGTACGCTTCTTGACAGGCATGGGAAAGGCTTGCATTGTATTATCCCTTCTACATACATCTGTCTTTGTTGAATTTCGTTCTCCTAGAGCATGGCTAGCCATGTCCTGCGAGGTTCATACCTTTGGGAGTGGTATAGTTGGCCGATGGAGTCAGGAGCCTTGTGTTCTATTCTTGTTACCATCCTTCGCATGCCTCAGTTAGGCTACCTCTATGTTATGGTCCCTTTAGAGATGCTTTGTTTTTATCTTGCCTTAGGTGATCGAGGTCGAGATCACTGACTGGAAGACTTGGTTGGTATCTTTGTTTGGGTGATTGAGGTCAGGATTGTCCTAGTCGGAGGATCTTTTGTTAACTTTGTTACTGTTGGCTTAACCCTGGTCGGGTGACTAGGTAAGGGAGTTGGGTCGGGTCAGGATATGTTGCAGTTTGATTTGGTCGAGGTGACGGAGTTAGGTCCAACTTGGTCGAGAAGGACCTGGTTGGGGACTTTGGTTGGGTTGCCGTCGTTGGGCCTATTTTGGTTGAGGTGGGGATGATCTATTTGAAGTTTGTTTTTGTTAAAGCTCTTTTATCCCTTTGAGCAGTTTCCTTATGTTTGTTTCAGGGTACCACAATGTTCATCATTTGTGTCTATTAGGCTATGGCTAGTAGATCATACATATAGTCATGCAAAACAATGTTCTACATTGTAGACTGTACTATTTACAAAGTGGAGTTTGAAATAGGGGATGAAGATGAGTAAGCCGTTAGAGATAGCCTTACCATCTTCTCATGGTTGCCAATCTTGCACAATCTTTGATGTGGATTTTAACATATCTCATTCATAATACTTAGAGTAGAGATTAGTTTAATAGTTGTTTCAATTACTAAAGCCTCACTTGGAGCTTTCACATGGTATTTGTAGAGGGTCTTGTAAATCTTAGACACCTCTAAAATACGATTTTTAGAGATGAGCCGACTTAGAAAACAGTTTTAGAATAGATTCTGATAGAGTTGCTTCAACAAAACATTGAAGACATTGCTACAAAAATTTGTATAGTAGTGAAATACATTGGTATGCCATGTGATTTAAATTTTGAATTCTAGAGTGACACGATCCAACGTCAAAACGTTTATCACAGGATTTAGTCAATGCTCAAAATTCATATGGGCATTTTGATTCGGCCCAAGAAAAAAGAGCTGCATGATGACCAAACTACAATGACATCTCTAATTATACTAGTGCAATGTCGTGACATAATCATATTTAATGAGTGACTCTGGCAATCCATTTGGATGAACAAAGCAAGTACGATAATAGACTTTTCACATTACATTGATCAACAACGCCAATTGGGAAGAAATCGATCCACCAAACTCTCATCCGACCCTGTGTTTGGGAGTGAAAATGAACAACTCCCACCATTTTGACTCACTTTTAAAGAAGGATTTGTTCAACAATATCCAAGTGATGACAAACGAATAGATGTAGAAAGTACATGAGACAATGGTCCAAACACATAATGCGACAAGAAGTGGAGGTTAACCTAGATCTCACCCTTATGCATGAAGCGGGACACAACATGCCTCTCGACGAGTGTGGTGATCTCGTGTCTTTGTCGGTGTGCCATCGTGACGACGAGCTCCTCCACTATGGCGGTCTTGCACCAAGGTAAAGCGTGTGGGGGACGGATATCCCCCGGGTCAACTAGAAGGCAAGAAGGCATCGGGAAAGGCTTTGGGCCTATTGTCTCGCAAGGCCATCCCTTCGTGGGCCAGGGGAGAACTACTGGCAGAATGGGCCGACGCAGGGAATGAGCAGACTCGGGCCAGGCGGCTCATTGGATTTAAGCGTTATCCACAGTTCTGATCCGATTTTCCCGTGCGACACCCTTGGACGTCGGAACCAAATGAGGGTAAGTCAGCAGGATTGTAGGAAGATAAGTTCAGTCGGTTCACTATTACTTAGGGATACATCGTTATCATACACGCATGTAGTGCCCCATCATGGCCAAGTCATTCATCAACCATCTACTCAGCTCACTAGCTTTCTCCACACTGGAGAATTCCCTTGTAACCCACCACATAAAGATCCACACCAGGAAGTAGGGTGTTACACATCTCAAAGCGACCCAAACCTGTAGAAAATTGTCTACCGTCACTCGTGCGTCTCGCACGAACCATTGAGTTACAGTCAGCAACACCGTCCTACCCAAAAGCACCTCGAGGGGTAACCTCGAGTGCACGGTCAGGCTCCAAACATCGACACAGCGGGCGAGGGCAGTTGATCGTTGTTGTCGGTTAGTGCGAGGCTAGCGCATTGGCACAAGCAACGGGGGTGTGGACTGTGAAAGCGAGAGCTTAGACTTGGTGATGCTGTCGAGCTCCTCCTCTGATAGCGACGACACCCTTGTCATGATCTTCTTGATGATGTTGTCGACGCGACCGCACGACGAGCCAATGTCGGAGTCAGAGGCCGAGGACAAGGTGCCTAGGTCGGCGACGCTAGCGGGGCACGGCGTGGCGGGGCTGACAACCCCAATCTTGCACTAGCGCTGAATGAGCGAAGAGGATCGGGACCCCGCTGGCGGGAGCTCAGTGGCTGCGACCGTGGAGGAGGCGTCCGACAGTGCCGCAGACAACTCCTAGAAGATGACAACGCGCACGACGGTGGGGCACGTGGCGGGCATGAGCTCGAACGGCTCAACGTCCCTGACGTGACAACGCTGGTCGGTGGGGGCCGGCGCGATGCTAGCCATGACGGAGGAGGCTCCTAGGCATGGGCTCGTTGGCGACGACGGAGGAGGACGAGGTGGCAGCTTCGACGACGTCGGTGGGAAGAGATGAGGATGTTGAAGAAGCCCCTCAACGTAGTGGGGTGGGAAGGCGCATGTTGCGGCCCCGAAGGCTTGGAGCGTGTGTTCATTACAAAGAAATATAATAGATTTTTCTTTTGCAAAAGTGTTGACGCACAACGATGATGGAAACTGGTGGTTTATAGTAGTAGTTTTTACGACAAACTCCTTCCGTTCTAAAACATACTCCCTCCGTCCTAAAGTATAATTCGTTCTAGACTAATTATACATTAATTAGTTAATCTATGAATGCGGTTTGTATGTATGTCTATATTCATTATCATCTATTCGAATGTAGATGGAAAAAGAGAGAGAACTAGAAAGAACTATATTTTGTGACAGATGGAGTATAATGTACTTCACTTTATATATGAGATTTGACTAGTTATCTCTTTAATTTTTTTTAAAGTATCTCTAATGGTAGAATAAGTCATAATAAAATAAATAGATAATAGTTATAATTTTTTAATAAGATGAATAGTTAAATAAGATATATAAAAGTAAAAAACATTATGTATTTTGAAACAGAGGAAAAAAAAATCAACATGTGCACACAATGCCCCAGCACGCTGCCAAACCAAACACGTCCGCAGTGACCTCAAGCAGACATATGTTATGTACTAGGTATGTGCCCGTGCGTTGCCACGGAAGTTGCAACTAAAAGGGGCAACCAAAACATAGCTTAAACTTACAAGAACATGCAATTAGATTACTTGGAACACACTTTTGAAAAAAATAGCATCTTCTGACGGCAACAGGTCATTATACAACAAATGTAAAATCTTACCACCTCCGTTCTTAAATATTTGTTGTCCGCTAGTTTATTTTTGAACTAAACCGCGACAAATAAAAAAGAATGGAGGGAGTACATGCTAACAAAAAGCTGGATAGACATGTAGTTATGCACATTATAAGGGAGATGGCTAGAAATGGCAAATAGTAAACTATGTTTTCCAAGAGAGATGGTTTCCTGGTTGTCGAATTACTATGCTATAACAAGTTACTGCTATGCACCGTAATTTTAGTCTGTGATCAATGCACACAACTGGGCAAACGGCGATATAAAACATGAACTACAAATTAAGGATGCAAATATAGTTCAAATACCGAAAAGAAATATAGATAATTAGCTCCCTCCATAAATATCTTAGTTACTTGCCCAACAGGCCAAGGCCAAAATCGTAACCCAGGAGGATACATACATGCACACACATGAACCTCATATCGACTGGCCATGTCGAACAGAGTGTATCAAATCAAGTAACTGCAACAAACAAACCAAATTACGTAACACAAACAATAAAATACACACTGATAAAAATTGAATTATACATGTACCAAACTGAATAAGCAAGCACCGCCATTGTCCACACAAAAGTATGAGCTGACCAAACAACGAACTAATAATGGACAAATCTTTGAACAGGTAATGCCAAAATCATAGGCAACCCTATAGGAGACAGAAGAAACAATACTGAACAAGAGGAACATTCTTCTATGTAGCTGAGTCTTCCCTCAAAGAACAACACATTTCTTTTACCTGTGCTCTTAATCTTGGTATTTATAATAACCAGGGTTCAATCCAATCACAATGCATGAGAAGTTCAATGGGACGATGATCTAGTGCTTCGATGTCCTATGCTTACCTGATGTACTCTTGCGTATGGTTGAGAACAATAATTTGTAATTCGATTATTAATTCTCAGGAACATCAGAATATTTGTAACGGGACAACATCTTTGGCGACTAATGGGTGCCTTTAATGATTGAACGGCACTACGACAACAACAAGACACAGTGAGGAATCAACCAACATCCATACCTATGTGGGACGCCTTGGCCTAATTGCAGATTCCTCAAATGCATTCTTGTGAGAATGGGCACCACGAGGCATAGAAAAGTACATCAAATTAATCATCCTTGTTTGCATTAATAAGATTAACTACCATTGCCAAGGTGAGCTCATCTCCCTGAAAGGATAGAAATCGGTCAAATTCAAATTTTACAAATAAAACTTATAGAAAACCCTTATGCTCAAAGCTTCGGTTGCTCTCTATTGTAGTACAACCGAAAACAAAAGGAAATAGTAAGGCACATACCTTGCAAAACCTCACAGATTGACACTTCTCATGATTGGATTAAACCATGCATTGTGATTGGAATAAATGGCAAGATGTAATCTGCTGGAAGCACGAGTAATGTAATCAAGGTGCCAGATAATTTACCTTGACTGGAAATGTGCCTGTAGGAAGTTTGGTTGTCAAGAGTTCCCTAAGCCTCCTGATAGCCTTCACTTTGTTTGCTAGGACATCAAGCAGAGGGATGAGTTCATCTGTGTTCAGAGGGAAATCCGGTGTCAACCACAACACTGGTCTTAACCCATGCTAACAGCAATAGAATATATTCCACATATATCAATTAGAAACTGGACCATTTAAATATTTGTCATTTAGTTTGTTTCTTAATATTTCATACAATGAAGCAGTAAGAGAAGTTGTGAGAATATATTTCAAACAATGGCGACTAATGGGTAATTCGATTACTAATTCTCAGGAACATCAGAATATTTGTAACAGGACAACATCTTTGGCGACTAATGGGTGCCTTTAATGATTGAACGACACTACAACAACAAGACACAGTGAGGAATCAACCAACAGTCATCTTTGTCAGTAGACATTCAAATGTCAATCTAGCAGTGATGGATGACAGTTCAGTCAAAGCAGAAGAGCAGACAATGTTATTGGAGGAGGGTGGCCAAGCAATGGCTGCAAAGCCAGCTTATACTTCCCTCACATCACAAATACTCAGGTTCTCTATAAATTATAAATTTACAATTTCTCAATATCAGTAACCGAAGGCATTGTGTCTCTGACAAAAAGAAAATGTTGGGTTCAACAGACTTATATTCATGGACCAGTTGCTTCTTCTGGAGAATCGTTTAACACTGAGGGCAATGTAAGCTACAGTTGCTCTCCTCCAATCATTCAAGCTTCCTAGTTGCACTATTCTGCTAACTGGGTTGCAATTATATTTTCAGATCCAAATTTGGAGGGTATCTACTTTATTTTTACATATGTGATCGTGCAAACCTGCTTGGAGAGTCTGCCAAGGTACTGTTGTGCAGATATTGTTACAGAGTCTG
Organism: Zea mays; assembly: GCF_902167145.1. Lineage (NCBI taxonomy): Eukaryota > Viridiplantae > Streptophyta > Magnoliopsida > Poales > Poaceae > Zea > Zea mays. The sequence continues at coordinate 21,563,860 of NC_050100.1, read as the reverse complement.
GTCATATGCGTGAGTGTAAAATTGTCATTTGTTAGAACCTTTCAAATTTTCTGAAGTATTCAAATTAATGAAAAATATCCCAGTGCATTCTTCATGTGCCATTATATATAGTGTAACACTTTAATCCACTAACCTTTTTATTGGTATGCTTCATCTGCAGAATTACAGTCGAGATCTGTTCCTTTTCCTCTACTTTCTTCTTTTCATTGTAGCAACTATGACTTCCTTTAAGGTCCATCAAGACAAGTCATCATTCACAGGAAAATCTGTATTGTACTTCAATAGGCATCAAACTGAAGAATGGAAGGGTTGGATGCAGGTACTTACAAGAACATGCATGTAATAAATGGCAAGATGTAATCTGCTGGAAGCACGGGTAATGTAATCAAGGTGCCAGATAGTTTACCTTGACTGGAATTGTGCCTGTAGGAAGTTTGGTTGTCAAGAGTTTCGTAAGCCTCCTGATAGCCTTCACTTTGTTTGCTAGGACATCAAGCAGAGGGATGAGTTCATCTGTGTTCAGAGGGAAATCCGGTGTCAACCACAACACTGGTCTTAACCCATGCTAATAGCAATAGAATATATTCCACATATATCAATTAGAAACTGGAACATTTAAATAGAAGGCGCCATTCAGGGATCAAGTAAAAATAATAGAAAAATATCATATTAAGATACCTAAATAAAGCAGCAATTGTAGGATGCTGCCAAACTGAACAGTAGGAGTAATCAATAGAATTGTAATTACTCTTGGTAAGGTGAGTACAGACTGGTTCCTAATAAGAAGTTATACACATAAAATTAAGGTGAACAACATAAATAACCGTGTATGAAGTGTTGTTCTTGTAGATTAATTTGAGTACGCACCAAAATGTCTTCAAATGCCAACCCCAAATGATTTAGTAGGATGGCATGTTTTGTATGAAACCAAATTTAACTGAAAATCTGAATAATGCTATCTGCTACGCCTTTTGCTCTGAAGTGATGCATGAATAATGGTTTAGTTAATTTGAGTACGCATTAAAATGTTTCCAAATGTCAACCCCAAATAAATAAGTACAATGACCTATTTTGTATGAAACTAAATTTAACTGAAAATATGAATAAGACTGCCTGTCAGAGCAATGTGTGAGTAATGGCTCAATGTTTGGTTTGCAAAACAAACATGTTGTTTTATAATTAGGCAACAAACACTGGACCAAATGTTCTCAGAAATAAAGGACTTCGACATAAGTGAATACAAACCCCTAAACTTGTAAATGAGGAATAGACACGCATGAGCTAGGGATAATATAGGGATCAACATACAAGCTCACAATTGTAGATTAGATAGTGTTAAATCGGGCCCGACTTAACCATTTCTTTTTATAAGTATCATGAGCAAGTAGAAACACACCAGAAGTGCATACATCAGTGTCAAACTGAAAACAAGCCTAGCCCTGATTATATGTTAGGATAAAAACATGATTTATCCGAGACAACTAACTATTAGGTGTCGCAGTTCAGTTCCTAGCTAATGTCTAATGAGAGTGTAAAATTTAGCACTTGCTGATTGTAGCAAAAAGAAGTGCATAAAATATTGCCTATTTTTGAAGATGTATAAATAGGACATATGAACACACTGTACAAGCTGAGTAACCAAAATGCAAAAAAGAAATCCAGTGAAGCTAACATATACTGGCAGCAAAATTGACTTGGCCAGTTTAGAAGGTAGGCAAACCAATTTGATTGATTTTCCTATGCTGAGAGCGAGCAAATCGGCTTGCCTAGACTTTGAGCTGGCTTGGCCAGTTCTTGGAGCCAGTTAGCCGATAATGAACTGATTCGTTTAGAGGTTGGTACCTTGGATCAAATGACTGATTGGTTGGTGAATGTTCTTGAGGTTGACTTGTCGGCTTCGACCATATGCTATGACGAAAACAATGGCATGTACTTATATGATGCAATGGGCATTTAAAAAGTAATTCTCTGGCTATAAATATCAGCATGTGCAAATAGGGATGAAAACGAACGGGTAAGGTAATATGCATTTTTTCAATCAGTCAATCACTCATTTTGCATTGCTAGCCCTTGTCCCGACTTTCAGGCTGCTGGTTGTTCTTCTATGCCTACTGCTTTAGGTTGGCTTTACATTGGTTGTAAAACATGTGATTAAATCAGAGTAGGATAGAAATTTGGCTTTAATGTCTTGTCCCCTTATGTTGTACAGTCCAAGAAAATGATAAATTTAGGATCGAAATAGGAATTGTAATTTCCAAAGTGGGGGGATCGTTTTACCTGTGCTCTGCTATTGTCGTTGGCTGCTTCTGCCCACCTGCCCGGTGTCCCATGTTGGCCGCTGGCGTGCAGCACCCTTTAGTTCATCACTACTATCCACCTGCCTAGCCCTGGTGGCTGGTGCTTCACGCCGGCAGCCTCCAGCGAAACCCCAGCAGCAGCCCGCCGCCTCCAAGTACGCCGATCCGGCCTCCAGGGGACTGCCTCCTTCTCGCCGACCTTAGATTTGGTCGCTGCACCGGTCGATTCAGTCATCGGGCCGGTAGATTTGGCTGCTCTGGCCGCCGATCGCACGTCACGGTTGGGGGCGGCTTTGATGGGCGACAGCGGCTGGCGCTGTGTGAGCGAGCTGGGCGAGCGCGGCGTCTGCGCATCGCCTGTCGCGGCGGGCAGATGCAGGGGTCGCGGGGAACTCGCTTCGGGGGCTGCGGGACTGGGAGCGCGTGGGGGTGGGCGCGGCGTCCGTGTGGCTTGGGGGTGATGGGGATTGGGGTGGCATGGTCTTTAAGGAACTCCATCATCTGCGTCGATGGGGGAGGTTGGCGTCGATTTGGGGCGAGGATGTTGGATGATTTATTATCGCAGATGGCTCGGGTGGCTTGGATTGCGGGATTTCGAGCGATGCTGATGGGAGTTCCATGACGCGTGGGGAAGGCCGGTGTAGCAGCCCTGGATTGTCGGCGAGGGACGAGGGTGTCGGGGCGAGTGCCAAACTCGCAGCGGCGAGGGGCGAGGCCCATCGTGTTTGAGCGGGGCGAGCCCGAGGATGGCGGATGCGGACAAGAAGGATCCCTGAATGGCGCCTTCCATTCATGGAGAGCGAGGTGGAGGCGAGGATGTCGGGGGCGGGCGCCGCTGCGAGATTGGCTGAGGGGAGGGCGAGGGCGGAACCGTGCTGATGCTGGTGGACGCCCTCAGTATCAACATATAGAGTAGTAAAGATTGACAGTTGCTGCCGGCGTCCTATTTAAAAATTGTCCGAGATTGAGACTTTCCACGTAAGATATGCTTCCCGTTGCCAAACGACGCCCGCAATGATCTGAAGCGGACATATGTACTGACAGAGTGACAGCTGCTGCCGGTCTCCCGTTTTCTAGTTGTCCGAGATGGAGACCTCCATGTTAAATATGTTTCCTCCGTAACAAATTGAAAACTGTTTTAGTCTTTTAATTTTTTTTGTTTTTATAATGTATCTATGTATTGTTGATTTTTTTGTTAAATATTGTTAAGATTTATGGGCTAGGCCCAAATTGAGAAAATCAAATAAATCCTAGGAAAATCTCAAAAACCCATATAAGTGGATGACTAGGGAATAGGTGGAACCAATAGCACCATATTGCTAGTTCTATTGGAGTAGAGCTAGCTTAAATATGGAAGTCACACTCACCCACCAAGTCATGGATGAGAGGAGAGAGTATGGAGAGCCACATGCGCACGCGCTCGCCTTGCCTCGCCGAGGTGAAGGGCGCGGGCGCACGACATACGCGTGAATGGTCTGCCGAAATTTGGCACCTCGTCTTGCGGGGGCGCGGCTTCCTTCTGCCGTTTAAATTTTTGGTTACTTGGCTGTTAAGTTTAGAATCCTAACCGATCGCTATAAAATCTAAACTGAACGCGAGATTTTCGCGAGCGGATAAGATCGATGGACTCGACCCTATAAAAGGCGCCTGACAGCCAGCATCCAACTCTGAGCCGTCTTCCAGTTCCCTTCATCCCGACCGCAGACGTGCATCTGCGATCAGGAGAGCAGGTCTCCGGAACCCTTCGTCTTCTAGATACTGTACCGGGAGAGAGCGAATAAGGTTTTTGGGAAGCGTCTTCACGCGACTGCTCGTGATCTTCTGACATCGTCGACCCTGCTGATTTCGCTGCTTCGACCTCGTCGACCCTGCTGATTCCGGCGCGCAACATCTATCAGTATATCTAATCAGTACGCATCATCTGATTTAGCTTTTTACTTCAGTTTTTCTGATTTGGTCATGATTTATATTCGGAATTTAATCTAGAATTTGTCCAATTACTCAACAAATATGTGCTCGTTGTTTGTCGCCAGTCGCCACTAGATGGCTAGTCGATGACAATGAAGCTCTAAAGTGGTAAGACAGGCTAGGGAGCTCATAGCCGCTACAAACTATGATGGGTCCCTCCTGAGCGAGTGAGGTTTCAAGTTTCAAAAGACCTCGATTGCTTATTTTGCATATCGTGCTCGCGATATAACAATTCCCTATTGGATATGACGCTTATGGTTACAGACACATGTTCGTGTGCAAACATAGAGAGTGTTTGGTTTCTAAAAACTAATTTTTAGTTTTTCTATTTTATTTTATTTTAGTTACTAAATTATTAAATATAAAAAATAAAATAAAATTTTAGTTTCCATATTTAGCAATTTAGAAACAAAAATTATATATTAGTCGTGCTCACAGTTAATAGCGATCTTGGGATCCTCTTTAATTAGAGATACAATGTTTAGGGTTTTAGTTATGATGATCATGGATACATGTAGTGATGTTCCTCGAAGAGGAAATGACTTATGGGTTGATAACTTCGTGATAAGCGTTAAAACCTGACTTATATTGATGATAAATACCTAATGAAGTAAAAGCAAATCCTACTATTAGCCTAACTCCACATGAAGCTAGTCCACTTTAGCCAAACATGACACTTGTTGAGTATGTTGTATACTTACTCTTGCTTTCACGTAAACAATAGGATGCCATCGATGCAACCACTAGTTAGGAGAAAGTGAAGGAGTTGAATCGGATCTCAAGGAGTTCCAGAACTTGGATGAATTTGATGATTCGGCTAACAACCTCCCTTAGTCAGTTGTATATGGAGGATTTATTCACGTTGGCTATGTTTCTATATGTGAACTTTGATCTTTGTGGTATTTTTTATTTTCAGAAACATTTTATTTACGTTTTCTATTCTCTTAAAAATTTATCACATCGATGAAAAATTTTCCAGATATTTGAACTTAAAAAAACTCAATAAAAAGCATCTAGTTTGCTTCTGAAAAATTAAACAACAATATAGCAATAATCTAAAAATTATATACATGCTTAAAAATCAAATTCCCCGTTAGTCCAAATATAATAATGAAAACAATAAGTTTGAATACACAATGGAAACTTAAACAGAACTTTGAATTCTGTTTCCTAGAAACTATTACAAAACTTTACTGGTCTATAAACAAAGTTATCGTTGGATAAAAAATGTACTGAGATTTGCATCAAATTTTAATTCAAATTGATCAAATGTGCATCAATTCCGCGTGTGGAAAATGGAAAACTATTTCCCTATTCTTTTACTTAATTTAGCCCAAAATAGGCCCGAAAGGCCTAGCTCGGAGGCCTGGTTAGGGTTGCACCACGTATATAATCGCAATGGATATAAACACTAACTTTTCTCTCCCATTCGGCTGCCACTATGTGTGTGTTTTCTCAGCTACAGGCGCGGACTCCAATTCCTACGCCTCTTTCCCGATCCAGTAGGAGCCAGTGGGTTGGCCCGGCCCAGTTTGTTTCGGCTTTTTTGACTGCTAAATGCTCTATAAAAATTGATTTGGTAAAAGGGAACATATCTAGTGCAAACCAATCCTTCCATGCAACCGTGCAAACTTCTAATATGGATCACATGATGTTAATCTAAGGGGACGTGCGAGAGTGAATAATTTTACACTTAACCGCCCGCTCCTAATCACACTTTTGTAAATCTCCCCTCTCACTCCTCGCATGCCTCTTTCGATCAACATCATGTAGCCTATATTAGAAGTTTGCACAGTTGCACAGAGGGGTTGGTTTGTACCAAATATGTTCCCTTGATAAAAACCATCCAAAATCAACATAAACACATAATCGGTGGAGTTGTTGCAATAGTAGGAATATGTCACTTTCTAGATTCGAACTCTATGGACACCTTCATTTTCCTCAGCACGTAATCCCAACGACATTTAGATTCTGTCTACAAACAGATTCTTAGAAAAGCTGGTAACAAAAAAATCTGAATCAAATAGACCCGTAGTGTCCTGGCGGTCGCCGCCAGCTACCCCTCCCCATTTGGTGCCTTTTGCTATGACGAGGATGGCATACACATGCCTATGCGCTGTGCCAGGAGGGACCACCTCCTAGAGACACCGACCGTGCTCGACCTTTACTACGTCGTGCATGGCCGGGCTGACGGAGCGGAGCGGTGCTCTGTGCTCGTGTGGCACTGCGTTTGAGGTCCTACAAGGACTCATGGGTAGGACCGGACAAAATACTCATGGCTCATGAACTTGCTCGACTCATGGTTAGCTTGACTCGACTCGACTCGTCTCGTTTTAATTTTGTCACGAGCTGAGTTAACATCTTAGCTCAATTTAGTAACGAGCCAATTCGAACCGAGCTCAAAATAGCTCGTTAGCTCGAATAAGCTAGCATTTGTTAGCAAAACATAGCATGCAGTTGTATTAGATGAACTAGTAAGTGATAAATTGTGTTAATTTGATGTTGAATTAATGTGATATATGAAATTGTGAGTATTATTACTTTTTTCTAGTGTTAAAACGGTATGGAATGAACTAGCAATTGATTAAATTGTTGTATGTATATATGCATATTATTAAAAAGATAACGAGCCGAGAGCCGAACTGATTCTATGGCTTGGTTCTTTAACGAGTCGAGTCGAGCCAGCTCGTTACCTTAATGAGCCAGCTCAAGAGCCGAGCTGGCTCAATATCCAGTCCAACATGCGTCGCAGAGTGGTGCATGCCTCGGCGTCTACGCTCCCACGCCTCGTTGCACTCGACATCCAGCGACCACAATATCGGCAAGCCCAAAGTCGCCGAGATACACAACACTAACATACTCGATGACGTCACACATGCCACAGCTGCCAGCCCTCTAACGTTGTGCCCGCGCCTAATGACCCGCCCTTCAGGGCCACTGTCGGTACCCTGAATCAGGGGTACCCCTTACTACAGTATGAAGGCACGGTGCCCGTACGACAATCTCTAGCCGTGCGGTGAACAACACCCGACCCCACCACGTGGACGGCTCGAGGGGCGCCACGTGGCCAGAAAAGATGATATATCCCAGGTTGCAATCAGTTGGACCGGACCTCCACAAGGAGGCACCGGACTCCTGTGCGTGCAGCCCGGACCCCCGAATGCGGTCCGGGACTCCCAAGTAAGCATGCCGGGTCCCCTGGATGGGGTCCGGATCCCTCCGAGTAAGGTTCGGGCCACCCATAACGAGATTCCGGGACAGGGGATACCCTGGCCTAAGCAGGGGTCCGGCACTGACACGTGTCCAGGCTTTATCCTGTGCGCTTGCGCTCCCCGCTCAGGCGGAGACCTGATGCTGCCACGTGGCTTGTTGCCCGTGACATAAGCCAGCGGGCAGAGCCTGACGTAAGGCCTCTGGGCCGTGCGGTCTCTGCATTTATTGCGGAGAGGACGTGCCGCATGTCCACCCTGCTGACAGGCGATGTGCCGCCTCAGCATTTATTGTGACCTATCCACTCAGCTGGCAGGCAGCGTCCAGGCCATACTGCAGGCGGCGTGCTTGTCCAGTTCATTGCCAAACAGTACGCCCGTGCTGCAAGGTACACTATGTCCATCATCACTTATGCATTGCCAGGGAAACTTCCCATGCACGCCAATACCACGCAGATCGCGGATGTTAGGGTGCAAGAAGATTGCTCCAGCAACTCTAAGTATTACAACCATTATATTCATGGGCCCACATGTCGGGGCTCAGCACCCTTGTACGCACCCCCTTGAGCTATAAAAGGGGAGGCATGCAACGTTACAAAGGGACAGACAAACTTAGACCCAGCTCAGGCTCACAAGTTCATACAAGCTCTCAAGCTCAATACATCACACAGTGGAGTAGGGTATTACGCTCCGGCGGCCCGAACCACCCTAAATCCTCGCGTGTTCCTGAGTTCATCGTTCATCTACCAACAGGCAAAACGCTTAAGCCCCCTCCTCATCTTAGGATTTAGGGCGGGTGCACTCCGCCACCCGGCCGGAGAATTCCCTCTCCGACATTTGGCGCGCCAGGTAGGGGGCTTGGCATTAGGTTTTTGCTTGTTTTCTTGCTCAGCATGATGGTGCAATCCTTGAGCACCGTGCTGACACTTCGGAGGATTTCGTGGTGGAGGAAGAAGCTGTGTCCTCCGTGCCACGACTATCCAACCTCCCTGTGTCTGGGGCTGCTGTTGTGCACGCTGTGCGGTAGCACACTCCTGCACAGGCGTCCCGGACTCCATCAAGGGCGGCGCCCGGCGCGTTGTCCGCGGCCAGAGAGTTGCTGCGCCACCCTCCAAGCTCCACGGCCTCGTCAGGGGCCATGAAGCAGTGGCGCGACAACGTCGACCGGCTGCTCGGCATGGCGCATTCCACCTCGACCAGGTCCAAGCCTCGGTCATCCCGGTGCCAATGTGTGGTGACGGCGTCTGTGCGCTCACCCTCAGTAAGGGGCGCGCAGACCAACGACCTCCGGGCAGAGCTCAATCGCAGGCGTGCGGGAGAGGACGCCCGGATCTCTTTAGAGAGGGCGCGCGAGCGCCGGCAAAATATCGAGGGTCGCAACCTCGATCAAGACTTCGCTGCGGTAGCACCACAGGCCCCAATGGGCACCCGGTCCCAAGCGGGTGTCCCCTTGGCCGGCGTGGGCTACGCCGCTCTCGCGGATCATCTCCGCGCGACGTCATGGCCATCCAAGTTCCGGCCGCACCTGCCGGAAAAGTACGACGATATGTCAAACCCGTCGGAATTCCTGCAGGTGTACGTCACCGCTATCACAGCAGCAGGTGGAAACACCGCTGTGATGGCAACATATTTTCATGTCGCCTTGTCTGGGCCTGCCCGGACTTAGCTCATGAACCTCGCCCTAGGGTCAATCTACTCCTGGGAAGAGCTCTGCGCGTGGTTCGTTGCGAATTTCGCCGGCGCTTACCAGCAACACGGTGTGGAGGCCCACCTCCACACAGTGAGGTAGGAGCCCGAGAAGACTTTCCGGATGTTCATCTCCCGCTTCAGTGCTTCACCAAGGTGCGAGGTACTATACCTCGCATTTCCGATGCTTCCATCATCACGGCCTTCCGCCAGGGAGTACGTGATGAGAAAATGTTGGAGAAGTTGGCCATGCATGACGTGGAGACTGTCACCACACTCTTCGCTCTGACCGACAAGTACGCCAGAGTCGCCGAGGGCCGTGCATGGCACTCGGCCCCGCAGACCGGGGTTACCCAGACGGGTGGCTCGGGTACTGTCCCCTGGGACGGTAAAAAGAAAAAGAAGAAGGACTGCGACCACCAGAAGTCGCGGTGCACTGCTGAAAGGGAAATAGGCTTACACCGTTTTCCTAAACAATTTTGATGGTTGAATTGGCCAACACAAATTATTGAACTAACTAGTTTGCTCTAGTCCATAAGTCTCTACAGGTGCCAAAGGTTCAAAATAAGCCAATAAAAGGACCAAGAAAAGGGTTCAAACAAGAGAGCAAAAGACAACCCGGAAGGCACCCTGGTCTGGCGCACTGGACTGTCCGGTGCACCACCGGACAGTGTCTGGTGCACCAGGGAACTCGACGCCCAACTCTTCACCTTCGGGAATTTTCAGAGGAGCTCCGCTATAATTCACCGGACTGTCCGGTGCACCACCGGACAGTGTCCGGTGCCCCAAGGGAGAGCAACTCTGAACTCGTCAGCTTCGGGAATCCGCTCCGCTATAATTCACCGGACTGTCCGGTGAGTAACCGGACAGTGTCCGGTGCACACCGGACTATCCGGTGTGACAGCGGAGCAACGGCTACTTCGCGCGCAATGGTCGACTACAACGCATTAAATGCGCGCCTGCGCGCGCAGAGGAGCAGAGCACGCGCGGGTGGCACACCGGACAGCCTACAGGGCCTGTCCGGTGCACCACCGGACAGCCAGGCGGGCCCACAAGTCAGAGCTCCAACGGTCGGAACCCAACGGCCAGGTGACGTGGCTGGCGCACCGGACAGTGTCCGGTGGCGCACCGGACTGTCCGGTGCGCCCGTCGACAGCAGCCTCCACCAACGGTCAAGTTTGGTGGTTGGGGCTATAAATACCCCAACCACCCCCACATTCAAGTCATCCAAGTTTTCCACTCTTCTACACCTTACAAGAGCTAGCATTCTATACAAGACACACCAAAGAGATCAAATCCTCTCCCAACTCCACACAAAGCTTTAGTGATTAGAGAGAGTGATTTGTTGTGTTCATTTGAGCTCTTGCGCTTGGATTGCTTCTTTTCTTCCTTCATTCTTGTGATCAAACTCAATTGTAACCAAGGCAAGAGACACCAATTGTGTGGTGGTCCTTGCGGGAACTTCGTGTTCCGTTTGATTGAGAAGAGAAGCTCACTCGGTCTAAGGGACCGTTTGAGAGAGGGAAAGGGTTGAAAGAGACCCGGTCTTTGTGACCACCTCAACGGCGAGTAGGTTTGCAAAAACCGAACCTCGGTAAAACAAATCATCGTGTCTCACTCTTTATTTGCTCACGATTTGTTTTGTGCCCTCTCTCTCGGACTCGTTTTTATTTCTAACGCTAACCCGGCTTGTAGTTGTGCTTAAGTTGTTAAATTTCAGATTCGCCCTATTCACCCCCCTCTAGGCGACTTTCAATTGGTATCGGAGCCGGTTCTTCATTAGAGCCTAACCGCTCGAAGTGATGTCGGGAGATCACGCCAAGAAGAAGATGGTGACTGGCGAGAAGCCCGCTACAAGCCACGGGAAAGCTCCATCGGGAGAGTCCCGCAAAAAGGGGAAGGAAAAGGAATCCCCTTCACACAAGTCGCGTCGGAGCGTTGACAAGAAGAAGAAGATGAGGAAAGTGGTCTACTACGAGACCGACTCCTTGTCGCCATCCACCTCCGGCTCCGACACGCCGTCCGTAACTTCTAAGCGTCATGAGCGCAAGAAGTTTAGTAAGATCCCCCTACGCTATCCTCGCATTCCTAAACATACGCCTTTACTTTCCGTCCCATTAGGCAAACCACCAACATTTAATGGTGAAGATTATGCTAGGTGGAGTGATATGATGCGATATCACCTAACCTCACTCCACAAAAGTATATGGGATGTTGTTGAGTTTGGTGTACAGGTACCATCCGTAGGGGATGAAGATTATGATGAGGACGAAGTAGCCCAAATCATGCATTTCAACTCCCAAGCCACCACTATACTTCTCGCCTCTCTAAGTCGAGAGGAGTATAATAAGGTGCAAGGGTTGAAGAGCGCAAAGGAAATTTGGGACGTGCTAAAGACCGCGCACGAAGGAGACGAGGTGACCAAGATCACCAAGCGGGAGACGATCGAGGGGGGGCTCGGTCGCTTCCGACTTCGCCAAGGGGAGGAGCCACAAGACATGTACAACCGGCTCAAAACCTTGGTGAACCAAGTGCGCAACCTCGGGAGCAAAAAATGGGATGACCACGAAGTGGTTAAGGTTATTCTAAGATCACTTGTTTTCCTTAACCCTACTCAAGTTCAATTAATTCGTGGTAATCCTAGATATACACTAATGACTCCCGAGGAAGTAATAGGGAATTTTATAAGCTTTGAGCTAATGACCAAAGGCTCAAAGAAAATCAACGAGCTTGATGGCCCCTCCACGTCTGAAGCACAACCGGTCGCATTCAAGGCGACGGAGGAAAAGAAGGAGGAATCTACATCAAGTAGAACACCCATCGACGCCTCCAAGCTCGACAACGAGGAAATGGCGCTCATCATCAAGAGCTTCCGCCAAGGATTACAAGCCCCGCTCCAAGAAAGTATGCTACAAATGTGGTAAGCCTGGTCATTTTATTGCAAAATGTCCTTTATCTAGTGATAGTGACAGGGGCGACGACAAGAAGGGGAGAAGAAAGGAGAAGAAGAAGTACTACAAGAAGAAGGGCGGCGATGCCCATGTTTGCTGGGAATGGGACTCCAACGAGAGCTCCTCCGACGAGGACGCCACAAACATCGCCGTCACCAAGGGACTTCTCTTCCCCAACATCGGCCACAAGTGCTTCATGGCAAAGGATGACAAAAAGAAGAAGGTAAAATCAAGATCCTCCACTAAATATGAAACCTCTAGTGATGAGGATAATGCTAGTAATGAGGAGGATAACTTGCGCATTCTTTTTGCCAACCTAAACATGCAACAAAAAGAAAAATTAAATGAATTGATTAGTGCTATTCATGAGAAGGATGATCTCTTGGACACCCAAGAGGACTTCCTTATTAAAGAAAACAAAAAGCATGTTAAGGTTAAAAATGCTTACGCTCTAGAAGTTGAAAAATGTGAAAAACTATCTAGTGAGCTAAGCACTTGCCATGATGTTATTACCAACCTTAGAAATGAGAATGCAAATTTAATTACTAAGGTTGATTCAAATGCTTGTGATGTTTCAATTTCCAATCTTAGAAATGATAATGTTGATTTGCTTGCTAAGATTGAAGAATTGAACATTTCTCTTGCTAGCCTTAGGATTGAAAATGAAAAATTGCTTGCTAAGGCTAAAGAATTAGATGTTTGCAATGCTTTCATTTCCGACCTTAGAAGTAAAAATGATATATTACATGCTAAGGTTGTAGAATTAAAATCTTGCAAACCCTCTACATCTACCGTTGAACATACTTCCATTTGTACTAGATGTAGAGACATTAATGTTGATGCTATTCATGATCACCTAGCTTTAATTAAGAAACAAAATAATCACATAGCTCAACTTAATGCTAAGATTAGTGAGCATGACTTAGAAAATGAAAAATTTAAATTTGCTAGAAGCATGCTCTATAATGGGAGACGCCCATGCATCAAGGATGGCATTGGCTTCCAAAAGGGGGACAATGTCAAACTTAATGCCTCTCCTAAAAGATTGTCTAATTTTGTAAAGGGCAAGGCTCCCATGCCTCAGGATAACGAGGGTTACATTTTGTACCCTGTCGGTTATCCCGAGAGCAAAATTAGGAGAATTCACTCTAGGAAGTCTCACTCTGGCCCTAGTCATGCTTTTATGTATAAGGGTGATACATCTAGTTCTAGGCAATCAACCCATGCAAAATTGCCTAAGAAGAAAACTCCTAGTGCATCAAATGATCATAATATTTCATTTAAAACTTTTGATGCATCTTATGTTTTAACTAACAAATCCGGCAAGGTAGTTGCCAAGTATGTTGGGGGCAAACACAAGGGATCAAAGACTTGTGTTTGGGTACCCAAATTTCTTGTATCTAATGCCAAAGGACCCAAAACCATTTGGGTACCTAAAGTCAAGAACTAAACTTGTTTCATAGGTTTATGCATCTGGAGGCTCAAGTTGGATTATCGATAGCGGGTGCACAAACCACATGACAGGGGAGAAGAAGATGTTCTCCTCCTATGAGAAAAACCAAGATCCCCAAAGAGCGATCACATTCGGGGATGGAAACCAAGGTTTGGTCAAAGGATTGGGTAAAATTGCTATTTCACCTGACCATTCCATTTCCAATGTTTTTCTTGTAGATTCTTTAGATTACAATTTGCTTTCCGTATCTCAATTATGCAAAATGGGCTACAACTGTCTTTTCACAGATGTAGGTGTTACTGTCTTTAGAAGAAGTGATGATTCAATAGCATTTAAGGGAGTGTTAGAGGGTCAGCTATACTTAGTAGATTTTGATAGAGCTGAACTCGACACCTGCTTAATTGCTAAGACTAACATGGGCTGGCTCTGGCACCGCCGACTAGCACATGTTGGAATGAAGAATCTTCACAAGCTTCTAAAGGGAGAACACATTTTGGGACTAACAAATGTTCATTTTGAGAATGACAGGATTTGTAGCGCATGTCAGGCAGGGAAGCAAGTTGGTGTTCATCATCCACACAAGAACATTATGACGACTGACAGGCCACTCGAGCTCCTACACATGGACCTATTCGGCCCGATAGCTTACATAAGCATCGGTGGAAGTAAGTACTGTCTAGTTATTGTGGATGATTATTCTCGCTTCACTTGGGTGTTCTTTTTGCAGGAAAAATCTCATACCCAAGAAACCTTAAAGGGATTCTTGAGACGGGCTCAAAACGAGTTTGGCTTAAGGATCAAGAAAATAAGAAGCGACAACGGGACGGAGTTCAAGAACTCTCAAATTGAAGGCTTCCTTGAGGAGGAGGGCATCAAGCATGAGTTCTCTTCTCCCTACACACCACAACAAAATGGTGTAGTGGAGAGGAAGAATAGAACTCTATTGGACATGGCAAGGACCATGCTTGATGAGTACAAGACTTCGGATCGGTTTTGGGCCGAGGCGGTGAACACTGCCTGCTACGCCATCAACCGGTTGTATCTATACACCGAATCCTCAAGAAGACATCATACGAACTCCTAACCGGTAAAAAGCCCAATATTTCATATTTTAGAGTCTTTGGTAGCAAATGCTTTATTCTTGTTAAAAGAGGTAGAAAATCTAAATTTGCTCCTAAGACTGTAGAAGGCTTTTTACTAGGATATGATTCAAACACAAGGGCATATAGAGTCTTTAACAAGTCCTCAGGACTAGTTGAAGTTTCTTGTGACGTTGTGTTTGATGAGACTAACGGCTCTCAAGTAGAGCAAGTTGATCTTGATGAGATAGGTGATGAAGAGGCTCCATGCATCGCACTAAGGAACATGTCCATTGGAGATGTGTGTCCTAAGGAATCTGAAGAGCCTCCAAATGCACAAGATCAACCATCCTCCTCCACGCAAGCATCTCCACCAACTCAAAATGAGGATGAGGCTCAAATTGATGAAGGAGAAGATCAAAGAGATGAGCCACCTCAAGATGACGACAATAATCAAGGGGGAGATGCAAATGATCAAGACAAAGAGGATGAAGAACCAAGACCGCCACACCCAAGAGTCCACCAAGCAATCCAACGAGATCACCCCGTCGACACCATCCACGGTGACATTCATAAGGGGGTAACTACTAGATCTCGTGTTGCACATTTCTGTGAACATTACTCTTTTGTTTCCTCTATTGAACCACATAGGGTAGAGGAAGCACTAAAAGATTCGGATTGGGTGGTGGCGATGCAAGAGGAGCTCAACAACTTCACTAGGAACGAGGTATGGCATTTAGTTCCACGTCCTAATCAAAATGTTGTAGGAACCAAGTGGGTCTTCCGCAACAAGCAAGACGAGCATGGTGTGGTGACAAGGAACAAAGCCTGACTTGTGGCCAAGGGATATTCACAAGTCGAAGGTTTGGATTTCAGTGAAACCTATGCACCCATAGCTAGGCTTGAATCAATTCGTATATTACTTGCCTATGCTACTTACCATGGCTTTAAGCTTTACCAAATGGACGTGAAAAGTGCCTTCCTCAATGGACCAA
The DNA here is from genome assembly GCF_902167145.1 of Zea mays. NCBI lineage: Eukaryota > Viridiplantae > Streptophyta > Magnoliopsida > Poales > Poaceae > Zea > Zea mays. Next base: position 21,548,222 of record NC_050100.1, on the reverse strand, counting down.
TCAAGGAGGAGGTCTATGTTGAGCAACCTCCCGGCTTTGAAGATAGTGAGTATCCTAATCACGTATATAAACTCTCTAAGGCGCTTTATGGGCTCAAGCAAGCCCCAAGAGCATGGTATGAATGCCTAAGAGATTTTCTTATCACTAATGGCTTCAAAGTCGGAAAGGCCGATCCTACTTTATTTACTAAAACTCTTGACAATGATTTGTTTGTATGCCAAATTTATGTTGATGATATTATATTTGGGTCTACTAACGAATCTACTTGTGAGGAATTTAGTAGGATCATGACACAAAAATTCGAGATGTCAATGATGGGGGAGTTGAAGTACTTCTTAGGATTTCAAGTGAAGCAACTCCAAGAGGGCACCTTCATTAGCCAAACGAAGTATATTCAAGACATTCTAAACAAGTTTGGGATGAAGGATGCCAAGCCCATCAAGACACCCATGGGAACCAATGGGCGTCTCGACCTCGACACGGGAGGTAAATCCATCGATCAAAAGGTATACCGGTCGATGATAGGCTCTTTACTCTATCTATGTGCATCTCGACTGGACATTATGCTTTCCGTATGCATGTGTGCAAGATTCCAAGCCGACCCTAAGGAAGCTCACCTTACGGCCGTAAAACGAATCTTGAGACATTTAGTTCATACTCCTAAGTTTGGGCTTTGGTACCCTCGGGGATCCACATTTGACTTAATTGGTTATTCCGATACCGATTGGGCGGGTTGTAAGATTAATAGAAAGAGCACATCGGGGACTTGCCAGTTCTTGGGAAGATCCTTGGTGTCTTGGGCTTCAAAGAAGCAAAATTCCGTAGCTCTTTCTACCGCTGAAGCCGAGTATATTGCCGCAGGCCATTGTTGCGCACAATTACTTTGGATGAGGCAAACCCTTAGGGACTATGGTTACAAATTAACCAAAGTTCCTCTTCTATGTGATAATGAGAGTGCAATCCGCATGGCGGATAATCCCGTTGAGCATAGCCGCACTAAACACATAGCCATTCGATATCATTTCTTAAGGGATCACCAACAAAAGGGAGATATCGAGATTGCATATATTAACACTAAGGAACAATTAGCTGATATCTTTACCAAGCCACTAGATGAACAAACCTTTAACAAACTTAGGCATGAGCTAAATATTCTTGATTCTAGGAATTTTTTTTAATGTCTCACACACATAGCTCATAAGTATACCTTTGATCATGTCTCTTTTATATACTCTATGACTAATGTGTTTTCAAGTGAATTTCAAACCAAGTCATAGGTACATTGAAAGGGAATTGGAGTCCTCGGCGAAGACAAAGGCTTCCACTCCACTCCATAACTCATCCTTCGCCAACGCTCTGAGCAACTCTCTAACTTTGGTACAATCTTCACTCTCATGTCTTTTACCAAAGGGGGAGAAAGTAGTTCCAAGGGCTCTAATGATTCCGTTTTTGGCAATTTATGCCAAAGGGGGAGAGAGCATGAGCCCAAAGCAAAAGGACCGCACACCACCACCAATTTCAAAAATTTTAGTCTTTCAATTTGGTCTTAAAGAAGTATTTTCAAATTGGTATCTTATTTGTGATATAATTTTAAATTGGTATACCCTCTTCAAAATTAACATCAAAACCCTCTTGAACACTAAGAGGAGGATTTCATTAAGGGGGAGTTTTGTCTAGTCAAAGGAAAAACATTTGAAACAGGGGGAGAAAATTTCAAATCTTGTAAATGCTTCTCAAGAATCTTATTCATTTACCTTTGACTCTTTGCAAAAGACTTTGAAAAGAATTTCCAAAACCTTTGCAAAAACAAAACATGTGGTGCAAGCGTGGTCCAAAATGTTAAATAAGAGAAAAAATCAATCCTTGCATATCTTATGAAAATATTGGTTTCAATTCTAAGTAACCTTTTGCACTTACAATATGCAAACTAGTTCAATTCTACATTTTTATATTTGCTTTGGTTTGTGTTGGCATCAATCACCAAAAAGGGGGAGATTGAAAGAGAAAATGTTGGAGAAGTTGGCCACACATGACGTGGAGACTATCACCACACTCTTCGCTCTGGCCGACAAGTACGCCAGAGCCGCCGAGGGCCGTGCATGGCACTCGGCCCCGCAGACCGGGGTTACCCAGACGGGTGGCTCGGGTACCGTCCCCTGGGACGGTAAAAAGAAAAAGAAGAAGGACCGCAACCACCAGAAGTTGCGGTGCACCGCTGAAAGGGAAATAGGCTTACACCTTTTTCCTAAACAATTTTGGTGGTTGAATTGGCCAACACAAATTATTGAACTAACTAGTTTGCTCTAGTCCATAAGTCTCTACAGGTGCCAAAGGTTCAAAATAAGCCAATAAAAGGACCAAGAAAAGGGTTCAAACAAGAGAGCAAAAGACAACCCGTAAGGCACCCTGGTCTGGCGCACCGGACTGTCCGGTGCACCACCGGACAGTGTCCGGTGCACCAGGGAACTCGATGCCCAACTCTTCACCTTCGGGAATTTTCAGAGGAGCTCCGCTATAATTCACCGGACTGTCCGGTGCACCACCAGATAGTGTCTGGTGCCCCAAGGGAGAGCAACTCTGAACTCGTCAGCTTCGGGAATCCGCTCCGCTATAATTCACCGGACTGTCCGGTGCACACTAGACTGTCTGGTGTGACAGCGGAGCAACGGCTACTTCACGCGCAACGGTCGACTGCAACGCATTAAATGTGCGCCTGCGCGCGCAGAGGAGCAGAGCACGCGCGGGTGGCACACCGGACAGTCAGGTGGGCCCACAAGTCAGAGCTCCAACGGTCGGAACCCAACGGCCAAGTGACGTGGCTGGCGCACTGGACAGTGTCCGGTGGCGCACCGGACTGTCCGATGCGCCCGTCGACAGCAGCCTCCACCAACGGTCAAGTTTGGTGGTTGGGGCTATAAATACCCCAACCACCCCCACATTCAAGTCATCCAAGTTTTCCACTCTTCTACACCTTATAAGAGCTAGCATTCAATACAAGACACACCAAAGAGATCAAATCCTCTCCCAACTCCACACAAAGCTTTAGTGATTAGAGAGAGTGATTTGTTGTGTTCATTTGAGCTCTTGCGCTTGGATTGCTTCTTTTCTTCCTTCATTCTTGTGATCAAACTCAATTGTAACCAAGGCAAGAGACACCAATTGTGTGGTGGTCCTTGCGGGAACTTCATGTTCCGTTTGATTGAGAAGAGAAGCTCACTCGGTCTAAGTGACCGTTTGAGAGAGGGAAAGGGTTGAAAGAGACCCGGTCTTTGTGACCACCTCAACGGGGAGTAGGTTTGCAAAAATCGAACCTCGATAAAACAAATCATCGTGTCTCACTCTTTATTTGCTCACGATTTGTTTTGTGCCCTCTCTCTCGGACTCGTTTCTATTTCTAACGCTAACCCGTCTTGTAGTTGTGCTTAAGTTGTTAAATTTCAGATTCGCCCTATTCACCCCCCTCTAGGCGACTTTCAACCGCTCTAGTCATTGCAGCCGCGACTGGGGGCCGGGGCGACCGCAACAAATGCCCACGGCCGCAGAGGGGTAACAGCGGCTCATGCCCTGTGCACCCCAACGGTCGCCACAGCGCCGCGGAGTGCCGCGAGATCATCGACCTCGCGAAACACGTCAGCGAGCGACGCGAGCAGTCTTCCAAGGACGGCTCCCCACCTCGTCGCCGACCTGGCAAGGAAAGGGTCGACGACGGCGAGGTGGCCGCGGCTGAACGGGACCTCGGGTATTAGTAACCCGAGGGGGACCTGAAGGATGTCTTTGTCGGAGACTCCTACTCCGGTGGCGACAACTAGATGGACCCCCGGAGGGACCCCGTACTCCCCGGTCTACGGGGTCGAAGCCTACCTTCCCCCGGAAACCCTTCTGGACTCCCCACGGGTCCAGGCTTCTGACAAGTCCATGCAGAAATGGCTACAGCATGAGGATGGGGGACTCCGTCATCAAACGCAGATGGGAACCCAGGGTCGGGACCTAGTCCTACGGCAAGTACCAAACCAAGAAGGGCTCTGCAACTCTCCCCCAGCTAGGAAGGATCCTTCAAGGTGACGGGAATACACCGACCTGGGGGTGACTATCTTGCTACGACTAAAGGAGTACCTCTTCCTGACCGCTGGAGCATCTCTATAAGTTCTATCCATAGGAGCAAGTCTGAGGGGTCAAATTTTTCTCCCTTTTTGTAAATAGGTAACGCATACGTGTACGCCAGCCCGGTGAGGTCCACCCTCATAAGCCCGGCCTGTTGGTCTGCACCCATGCATGACAGGTTATAAAGAAAAAGATTTACCCCCTCAGATGTGCCTCTATGATAGTTTTTTCCTACTGCTCCATGGTCTTACCTTGTAGTTTTCTGGATGTTATTTTATCTAACCCACCCAAATAGTTCCCATACCATCAGACATGATGACATCCGAATTGAACAGCCAGGCTTGCAGTTTAGGACCTCTCTGCGAAAGCAGGAGGGCCCGACAGCTTGGGGGCCGGTTCTAAAGAACGGGAGCCCGTTCCATGGGGTGGTCTGGAGCCTGTGTGACCGCTTAGCCTGGTCCTGTACCCAAAAGCTTGCACACTCCACCACTCCGTGATGGGTACCCTAGTACTTGGAGCTATAAGTCCTGTGGGTCCGGCAACTTGGGGTCTGGAACTAGAGAATCGACACTTGTCTCCTGGGGTGGTTCGGAGCCGTGTAGCCGCTCAGCCTGGTCCCGTACCGTGGGCCTGCATACTCCACCACTCTGTGACGGGTGTCCTAGTATCTAGAACCACCGTCCAGGGGGTTCGGACGCACAACTTGGCTTCCCAAACTAGACCCTGCAGGTCCCGAGCATGTATCAAAGGATGGCGAGTGTCAGATGGCGGGTCCTGTGGGTGTACTACTAATGCTCCCTAGCCGAAGCTATGTGCAGACCCAGGTCCCAGTCGAGGCTACCTCCTGGGGGCCATTACCAACTCTTTCTTAGGTATGTTGGTCTGCAGCCTCAACAAATCGAGCCTACATCCCAGGGGGCCAGGTACTAAGGAGGAATCGGTTACACCACACACAACAGGGACAAGTGGTACACAGATAAGTGCTAATACTGCTTGATAAATAGTACTCAAAAGTACCTTACAAAAAGCAAAGTTGTTGCATCCGCCTTCAAGCGGAGTCCTAGCTCCATCTCTACTCTACAGGTATGGACTACTCTGCGCCAGCATGGTCGGGTTGAAAGCTAGCTCCGAGCGGCTTGCGAGCGGCGGTGACCACCTCTGCACCAGCGGTGGCGACCACCTCGGCATGTGCACCATGGCGAGGAGGCCCTCGCCCCCGTCCTCCTACGGGGGTGAGGATAAGACCATCCAAGCACGCGACCACCACCTCCACGGCGTACGACGTCTTGTATAGCTCCCCAGACGACATCAGAGCAGCATGGCCTGCGGTGGCCGGCGGCGCAGGGGGTGCTGCGGATGCGGCGGACCTGCGCATGGCGCGACCGTCGCCCGTACGGAGGGCGGGCAGCCACGTTCCGCTGGGCAGCGGGAAGCGGCGCCGAAGCCATCAAAGCCAAATAAATGGAGCCACAGCACGGCTTGCTTCCCACCCCAAAGAGTTGGGGGCGCAAGGGATGGAGCCGTGGCTCAGCCCGCCGTCCACCTTCACGAGGCTGGTGATCATCCTTCCCGCCGAATGCTGGAGGAAGAAGCGGGAAGGAGCGTCGCCTCCACGGACATCCTGCGGAGGTAGGCGATGATGGCCGCCTGAAGGATGAAACAGGGCGTAACGTGTAGAGGCTGGAGGCCAAGCCTCTCCAGCAGCAGCACGAAGAAAGACGGGATCGGCAGCGCCAACCCGCTGGGGAGTTTGGAGACAAAGAACACAAACTCTCTGGTGGCGAGGTCGCCGTGTGGAGAAACACCGACACGGATCCTTCCAGCAAACGCCAATACACTCCATCCGAGCGGGTTGCGCACCAAGTTGAGTGCCACCTCGGACTGGAGGCGCTCGGGAGGGTCTAGCAAGGCCATGGTGGCTACGACAACATAAGAGCGCGGAGAACTCGAGGGCAAAAGAGCGCTGATGAGAATGGCTACCACACTTGGGGGAGTCCCTTTTTAAAGAATGATTCCCCCACTGACGCCCCGAAGCGCCGCAGAAGACCTCGCCCGACGCACGCCAAGGCGACCCAGTCTCTGGCACGGGGGCCCGGGCCCACAAGTCATACTCTTCGGGCGCCAGCCTCCGTGTGCGGAGAAGGTGGACCAGTTCACCGCGTGAGGAACACGCCACCGCTCGCGGTAAATGCGCCTCTTCGTCTCCGCCGAAGGCAGCGGAACAGTTCGCCGCGTGAAGAGCATGCTACCGCATGCGGTAGTGCGCCTCTTCATCTCCACCGAAAGCAGCGGATCAGTCTCTGGCCTGGGGGCCCAGGCCCACGAGTCATCCTCCATGGGTGTCGTTTCCTGGGTGCAAAGAAGTCGAACCGCCGCTCGCGCCGGTACCGCGCCTCCTCGAAGCCCCCGCAGAAGGCTGAGAAATTTTCGAAACCAATGTAGCGGTATCGAGGCACCCCGTGCATGGCCCAACAAAGCCATTAAGTGCGGAAGTCACGGGTCAGTCAACCGCGGAGACAGGTGTGGTAGTTGGCATGTTCGAAGGCGGGCTGACAGTAATTATGTCAGCAAGCGCACGGAAGCGGTGCGCCAATCGCCGATCAAGCTTTGGCCCCACCTGCAGGCTCGTACCCTCCCCTGAGGCGGGCCCGGGGGCCACTGTCGGTACCTGAATCAGGGGTACCCCTTACTACAGTATGAAGGCACGTGCCCGTACGACAATCTCTAGCCGCGCGGTGAACAGCACCTGACCCCACCACGTGGACGGCTCTAGGGGCGCCACGTGGCCAGAAAAGATGATATATCCCAGGTTGCAATCAGTTGGACCAGACCTCCACAAGGAGGCACCAGACCCCTGTACGCGCAGCCCGAACCCCCGAATGCGGTCCGGGACTCCCAAGTAAGCGTGCTGGGTCCCCTGGATGGGGTTCGGATCCCTCCGAGTAAGGTCCGGGCCACCCATAACGAGATCCCAAGACAGGGGATACCCTGGCCTAAGCAGGGGTCCGGCACTGACACGTGTCCATGCTTTATCCTGTGCGCTTGCGCTCCCCGCTCAGGCAGAGACCCGATGCTGCCACGTGGCTTGTTGCCCGTGACATAAGCCAGCGGGCGGAGCCTGACGTAAGGCCTCTGGGCCGCGCGGTCTCTGCATTTATTGTGGAGAGGACGCGCCGCCTGTCCACCCTGCTGACAGGCGATGTGCCGCCTCAGCATTTATTGTGACCTGTCCACTCAGCTGGCAGGCGGCGTCCAGGCCATCCTGCAGGCGGCGTGCCTGTCCAGTCCATTGCGAAACAGTACGCCCGTGCTGCAAGGTGCATTGTGTCCATCATCACTTATGCATTGCCAGGGAAGCTTCCCCTGCACGCCAATACCACGCAGATCGCGGATGTCAGGGTGCAATAAGATTGCTCCAGCAACTCCAAGTATTACAACCATTATATTCCTGGGCCCACATGTCGGGGCTCAGCACCCTTGTACGCACCCCCCTTGAGCTATAAAAGGGGAGGCATGCAATGTTACAAAGGGACAGACACACTTAGACCCAGCTCAGGCTCACAAGTTCATACAAGCTCTCAAGCTCAATACATCACACAGTGGAGTAGGGTATTACGCTCCGGCGACCCGAACCACTCTAAATCCTCACGTGTTCCTGGGTTCATCGTTCATCTACCAACAGGAAAAACGCTTAAGCCCTCTCCTCATCTTAGGATTTAGGGCGGGTGCACTCCGCCACCCGGCCGGAGAATTCCCTCTCCGACAACCACGTTCATCAGCATCATCTCCACGCGGGCAAGCCACCATCGTGAGCAGAGCGTGTAATCCTCTTTCTAGGGAGGATTGCTTACCCCGTTGATGGGGATTTCTTTCTTCAATGTTCATCGAATCAATCTTTCTATTCTTCAATCATATTCGAGTCTCACTGATAACTTCTTTGTAAATCGAAGATAAACTTTCTAGGATAGAGATTTGGTGACTTAACCTGGATCTTGTTGTCATTGTTAGATCTATTGGATCTTCTCCATAAACTCTAACCACTAGGTCAAAACCACAAAATAGATTATACTACCGCTAGATCCGATCACCATCACATTCATTAGTGAAACTCTGCGCTACGCCAACGATGATCGGGGAAGCGATGTTGGCAACGATAAAAACTGGCGGTGAACTTCCACTAGTGACAAGTTCTCTTAGATCGATCTAGGGTTTAATGTGGGGAAGCGTAGACGGCATCGAACCTCGTGACTGGAGCCGCTGGTCCCCACCTCTTATTTATAGGGCTGCACAACTAGGGTCCACTAACCTTGTTTTCGGCTAGACGCTCTAATCACAACGCGAGGTTAAGGGCTTAGATGGTCGTTGAGCCAACTGGTGGAGATCAATTCTAACGACCATCTGTCACTAGAGGGATCCTCACCTCTCCTTTTATGTAGAGATGGACAGGTGATGGTTACAAATGTGGATACGAGTAGATTACATGATAGATTTAATATGATAACCACTAGTACACAGAAGCTCTGTAGTGGCGGTTGAAAACGTATTTACACTGGCGTTTTTCAGTTCCGCCAGTGCTAGGGGCCAGTGGAAATCAACATTTCCACTGGCGGTTATTTTGGAACTGCCAGTGGAAAGTGCATTTTCACTGGCGGTTTTCTTAAGGAAACCGCCAGTGAAAAGTGCATTTTCACTGGCGGTTTTCTTAAGGAAACCGCCAGTGATAATGCACTTTTCACTGGTGGTTTCCTTAAGAAAACCGCCAGTGGAAATGCACTTTTCACTGGCGGTTTTCTTTATTTAGCCGCCAGTGGAAGTTTTCCCGCCTTTTTTCAAAATTTCAAACAATACTGAATTATAGATATATTTATTTACACACACACAAACATATATATATAGATCTATATTGATATTGAAAGCAACATGGAATTTAATTCTATCATACATTTATATACATCAAAGTATTCTGTTTACAACCATATATGCTTCATGCATTCTATACATCAAAAGTTTTCACCTAAGTTCTAATAACTATCTCGGCTAAGAGATAATCTACTAATTTCTGTTAGTATTCTAAACTCTGGCAAAGCTAATGTTCCGGAAGCATCGTGATATTTTCCTTCTGCGGGAATGACCTCTTTCAATATGAATGTGCAGAGGTCCTCGACTATGCCATACAATGCAGCTTCGGTCAAGTTCTCCGGGTTTCCTCGTTGAAATTGCTGTAAAGGAATTTTATAAACATCATCTATTTATACTCAATAATAACACATTTGCATCTTTAATGACATAAATACATACTTGACTATTACTAATAATACCTTGTCAGGGTTCGTGATGTATCGTCCGTTCACTCTCATGAACTCGCACGCATAGAATCCACATAGGACCGATCCTTGTGGTTGCTTGTGGCACTACATAACGGGAGATTGGTTATTTAGTTGCAACATTGTGTATGATATGTATTCATAAAATCACATACTTACCGGCCAGTGATGATGGATGTCTAGTGGCACGCGTTTTTTCGACAGGTCGTACTTTCCACCTTTAAACTTATAAAACCTAAAAGCCCTGTGGTCTCAAATAGAATCACCATGTTATTCTCAAATTTTAATCGATAAAAGTATGCATGCATAGAAAAGGCTTACAACTCTAAGATTCTTAGGAATTCTGCATATGTCGAAGGGTCGAAGTTCAAGGAGTCGAGCACCAGCACCTTTCCAACCTTAGGATAAATGAGGAAGCATATCCAGTGGTCCCTGTACGAATCAAATTTGTGATGCATGTGTATTGAAATTATTAATTTTATTTATGCAAAATCACACTTACTTAAAGTTGTACGGGGCCATTATGGCTTCCCTGTCTTGAAATTGAAGCATTGCATGTCCTATGTAGGTGGCATATCGAGCTTCAAAATCCTTCTTCATATCCTTTATACGCTTCTCAACTTCTTCGTCCGTCTTTCCCCGTAATTCATCGTTGTCTTTCCCGATTCTAAAAGTGTGGCTTTCCTCGGATATAAGTATTGGGTTGAGATACCCAACCCTTTTACTGGCACTAGCATTGGGCTTGGTACCGTAAAGGATCTCCTGCTGATCATGTTGCATTCTGCAAGTCACACGTGCATGTCAGATATTGAAATTTTATACAGCTCACTAATAATAACACACATATGTGGAAGTATGAGCGACACTTACAATGCAAACATCGTTACAAGTTGCACGTCGAGTCTCTGAAGGTTCATCATTAACCACATGTCCTCGAATGTAACAACAGCCTTTTGGTCCGAACCAATAAAAGCATGGTCTGGTATATGCACACTAATGGTGTCGATGCCAACCGATGATGCCCGCATGTACCAGTCATGCAACCTTTTAACACCAGCCGGGACCTTTCTTAGTTTCTCAAGAGGTAGCAGAGGTCTGCCCGGCACATATTTTTTAGGCACGTTTTTGTAATCTGCCTTAGTTGGCTTCTTTATCTTTGCGGCCAATGCCTCATCCTTTTTTGCAGACTCCTCGTGCTCGGCCAAATCAACAGTTTGTGACGTGAGGCTCCGTCCAATCCCTTTCAAAAACCGAACTGTGCCAGCAGTACTAGCTTTACTCTTCTTTTTCTGATACGGGGACACCAATTTTGGTATAGGAAGTTTAGATTTCTTTGATGGCCGTGGATCCTTTGATGGCTGTGGAGAAGGTGGATCCCTTGATGGTGGCGTAGACAGTGGGTCACCAAGAGGATGGAGAGGAGAAGGTGGTGGAGCCCTGAATGGTGATGCTTGTGGCGGAGACGGTGGGTCAGAAAAAGGATGAGGAGCAGCATGTGAAGTTTGAGGAGGTGATGATGGATGTACAATAGGAACAACAATTTGAGAAGGCGGAGACGGTTGGGTCTGCGACGAATTCGACCAATCAAGCAATTCGACATCCCTTCGAGGCCAAAGGATAAAATTCTTGATAGCTTGTCCAAGTTTCTCGATACCTTCGGGCCCAGGGATGTCTAACATGTCGTCCTCGGATCCTTGGACAACCGACGTCACTTCTACTTTGCAATAATCATCTGGAATATCATTTCCATGGAACTTGCGTCCTGGGATCGCAAGGCCTGTGGCTACTTTCTTTGTACATTTATTGTTAATACCATATCTTATAACCAGTGTGCACGCCTCAGGCCTTGTGATGTCATCAACTGGATAACGGACCTTATTTCCCGTTGAAGCAACAGAGCTTGGGAATGTCGTACAATCGGTGGAAGCCGGCGGTTGAGCTGCTGGAATTATTTGTATCTGTGGAGTGGTCATCTGTTGAACAGACATCGCACTCGCCAACTGTTGCATCAATTCTGGAGGAGGATTCGATAGCATTTGAGACATCATGGCTTTGAACTCTTTCTTGGCCTCCTGCTTAAAATAATCCGCCATCTCTTCCTTGTATCGATCACGTTTCTTGTACAGACCTTCCCACTGTGGTCCGAATCCTTCCTTCCATCCTTCCTTAGACGAGATTCCTCGTACACGACCAGGATGCTCAGGGTTACCGAGACTAGCCGTTAGGATGTCTCTTTCCCTTTGTGGCTTAAAAGTTCCTTGCCTCTGCTTAGCTGCCATTGTATATATGTTTTTTGCCGCTTCTTCGACAATGGGATCATCAAAAGATACACCGGTCTCGGTTTTCCTTGGTTTTCTAGCACGGAGCCAATTTGTCGCCCTTTCACCTAGTTGCTCGGACAACGTCGGCAACCCTGCGGCCTTCTTCTCGACGTCTTCTTGTGTCCATTTAGGAACCTGACGCTTGTAACCACCTGTGCCTAGGTGGTGGCGGTACTTGTTCTTCTTTGATAGTTCCGAATTTGCCTCACTTAGAGATATGAAATCAGGGCTGCTCCTCTGCTCTAGAAATACTGCCCACTGACCTGCTGAGATTTTATATTTTTTGGTCGGGTCCAGACCTTTCTTTGCAAACTTTGTGTTCATCTCAGACCTCCAGTTTCGGAAATTGATTGCAAGCTGCTTCATCGTGTATTCCTTCACGAGTTCTTCTGAACCGCGAGGCAGAACGAACCTCATTAATAGCTTATTCCATATTTGATTCTTGACATCATCTGACACATCTCTCCATTGTCGTATTGTTATGTCAAGATTATCTCTAACTAAAAACCCAAGTGCATTCCGAAACTTAGGTAGTGCCTCTTCTGGAGCTAGGGGCTGACCTTTCGGGCTCACGTCTGAGATTTTGTATGTTTTGTCGGGAAACTTGTTCAGCCCCCTGTCACCTCTTTTTCGATCGCTCTGCTTCCTTTTCCTTGACGTCTCGGTTGTTGTCTTGGTCTGTTCCGGTGCGTCTTGGGTCGGCTCCGGTAGGTCTTCGTGTCGTGCCACGGCTTCTACGAGTATCGCACGAAATTCAGAAAGGACCTCCTATTCATGTAATAAAATGCACAAGAGATCATGCATGTGAAATCAGTAGGGTACACATACGAAGCTAAAGATGCGTACTTTTACCTCAGCTTCTCGTGGATCATAAGTAGGGTCACGTTCCAACTCACGGAGAGCGGCCCTATCTATGCTAATGGTAGGAAAAGGGTCGCTAGGTGTTTCATATCCTTCACTGCTGGATTGTTCTTGAGCAACACTCTTGTCCATGTGGTCGGGCACTAATCCTTGGTCCTTGATCGGAGAACTCATTGAGCTATATATATACAAATACATAAGCAATAATTAAATACATATTAACACATATTAACGTAAGCAATAATTAAATTCATATTAACAAATACCCTAACCCTAAACCCTAACCCTAACCCTAACTATAACCCTTAACCCTAACCCTAACCCTTAACCATAACCCTAACCCTAACCCTAACCCTAACCCTAAACCCTAACCCTAACCCTAACTATAACCCTTAACCCTAACCCTAACCCTAACCCTTAACCATAACCCTAACCCTAACCCTAACCCTAACCCTAAACCCTAACCATATAGTATCGTATAGTCGTATAGTATCGTGTTACGGATATTATCGAGTTACGTATATTATCGAGTTACGTATAGAGAGGGAGAGAGGGAGAGTCGTATAGGACGGGGAGAGAGGGAGAGAGGGAGAGTCGCATAGGACGTATAGAGAGGGAGAGAGGGAGAATCGTATGGATATTATCGAGTTACGTATAGAGAGGGAGAGAGGGAGAGTCGTATAGGACGAGGAGAGGGAGAGAGGGAGAGTCGCATAGGACGTATAGAGAGGGAGAGAGGGAGAGTCGTACGGAAATTATCGAGTTCAGATCGAATTCGGATCGGATCGGATACGTATATTATCGAGTTGTGACGGATAAAATTACAATGTATATATTCAACCCGATGATTTTTATCGAGTTTAGCTCTTGATTTTTATGTATATATTCAACTAGATGAACACACACATATATATATATTAAACACATACATTTGAACACATATGAACACACATATATATATTGAACACATACATTTCAACACATATGAACACACATATATATTGAACACATACATTTGAACACATATGAATACACATATGAATAAAAATCTCTCCTCTCCCTCTATCTCTCTCCCTCTCCCTCTCTCTATCTCTCTCCTCTCCCTCCTCTCTCTCTCTCACCCTCCTCTCCCTCCCTCTATCTCTCTCCCTCTCCCTCCTCTCTCTTCCCTCTCCCTCTCCTTCCTCTCTCTTCCTCCCTCTCGGCGGCGGCGGCGCGTGCCCTCCTCTCTCTTCCCTCTCCCTCTCCCTCTCCTTCCTCTCTCTTCCTCCCTCTCGGCGGCGGCGCGTGCCCTAGGGTTATAAACGCGGCGGCGGCGGCTGCCGGCGCGGTAGACGGCGGCGGTACGGCAGAGGGGAAATAGAAAGAGAAAGAAACCTGACGGCGGCGGTGCGGGGGCGCGGGGCGGGGATGGCGGCGTGGGGACGGGCACGGGGACGATCGCTGGCGAAACCCTCGGGGTCGAAATCCAGCAGCCTGACGGCGTCTTGAAGTGAACTGGCGCCTAGGGGACTTGTAAATTTTTCGGCTCCCGCGCGCCACCCTTTATATAGGCGCCATTTCTACTGGCGGTTAACATAGAGAACCGCCAGTAGAAATTATTTCTACTGGCGGTTGACATAGAGAACCGCCAGTAGAAATTATTTCTACTGGCGGTTGTCATAGAGAACCGCCAGTAGAAATAGCTTCTACAGTCTGTGGAAGCCATTTCTACTGGCGGTTCTCTATGACAACCGCCAGTAGAAATTGTTTTTTATTATTATTTAACATAGTTTTTTATATATTGTTTTACTTCACTTTTTATATATTATATTAAGTATACTTTTATATATTGTTTAGTATACTTTTTATATATTTAATTAGTATAGTTTTTATATATTAAGTATACTCTCTCCTCTATCTCTCCTCTATCTCTCCTCTCTCTCCTCTATCTCTTCCCTCTCTCTCTCTCTCCTCTATCTCTCCTCTATCTCTCCTCTATCTCTCCTCTATCTCTTCCCTCTCTCTCTCTCCTCTATCTCTCCTCTCTCTCTCTCCTCTCTGTCTCCTTTCCCTAGCTCCTCTCTCTCCCCTCTCCCTCTCTCTCTCCAAGTCCTCCCTGCTTTTATTTTACCTCGCGTTCTAGGTGATAAACCATGACCGGGAAAAAGACCACGGCTTCCTCTGACGGCGACACTCCAAAGAAAGCCAAGGTGCAGTGGTGGTGGAGGATGAGGAAGAGGCGGGGTTGGAGGATGAGGAAGAGGCGACTGTGACACTATCCGTGGAGAAGGACGCGCTGGAGTGCAACATCTGCTGCCTACCCTTCCAGTCCGAAGTTTTCATGGCAAGTCAGATTACCATGCATGTATATATACAGTACATATTGATCGGTAGGCTCCAGCATGATGTTCTGCTCTGTGTAAAATCAGTGCAAGAACGGGCATTCTGGATGTGCAAAGTGCTGCATCCGCACGGTGTATGAAATGGATTCACATTTTGTGCAAAGTCCTAACAATAATCAATTACATGACAAGTCCTAACAATAATCAATTACATGACAAGTATATAATCTAGGAAGCTATTGTTCTGCCTTGTCCATCGTGGCGTACCCAGGGCAACGAATTGCGTGGGATGCTTCGCTCAATGTTCCTTATCTTGGTTGGATGGTCTATGAAAAGAGACATGTCGTTGAACTGGTTAAAATCCTCTAAATCAGATACACCATCAACTCCTATAGCTTGTTGTTTTCCAGGAAAAACTACATGCTTCGGTTTGTCGGTGCTTTTCTTCTCATTGTTAGAAATGATCTGTTCAGCATAGAAGACCTGTGCAGCACGATTAGCAAGGATCCATGGGTCATCTTTGTAACCTACCTTACTTAGATCAAGAACTCTGACCCCATAGTTGTCTACCGTGACATGTTTGTCTTCAACCCATTGACATCGGAAAACCGAGATCTGAAATGTACCATAGTCTAGTTCCCATATGTCCTCAATAAAGCCAAAATATGTAATAATCTCACCAGTTTCATCATCTATGGCCTCGCATCGAACACCACTGTTTTGTGACATGCTCTTTTTGTCCTTGGACTTGGTACAAAATGTGAATCCACTAATGTCATAGGTTTGCCATGTTGTGACCTGGCGTGATGGTCCAGATGCCAAGCCCTTGATGGTTTGTTCTTCTATTGTTTCTCCACGTGGAATGTCCTTCACCATTAGCCATGTGTTGAACCGCTGCTTATGTTGCTTCATTACCCAATCATCCGTATGCCCAGGATTTTGCTCGCGAAGCTCATTGATGTGTTGTTGGATAAATGGCTCCATTATCGTTAGCTGATGTAGGATGCTCTGATGTGCCTCAAGTACTATATCGTAATCCGGTGGGATGGAAGATTTCCGTCCCATCCTCCCGCTTCCATACAGTCTACCCTCGTGTCGTGACGGAGGCAGACCTATTGCAACCTGGTCTTTTAGGACACTATTGCAGAATGGACCTCCGGACTCAATGGCCTCTTCGGTACAGTACCCCTCTATCATGGATGCCTCGGGACGAGCACGGGTTGATACATAGCCATTCAGTATTGACATGAAACGCTCATACGTCCACATTTCATGCAAGTACATAGGACCCAATGCCCTATTTGTGGCACCAAGTGCACCACAAGGTGCACCATAATATCAAAGAACGATGGAGGGAAACACATCTCAAACTGTGATATTGTCTCCACTGCGAATTCCTGAAGAGATGCCAACTCATCACGACCAATTACCTTTTGTGAAATCCTGTTGAAAAAGTAGCACAACCGTGTGATTGCCATCTTTAAAAACAAAGGATTTATAGCCCTGATGGCAATAGGTAGGAATGTAGTCAGCATGACATGGCAATCATGTGACTTGTAGTTGGTGATTGTCAGGTCTTTCATTGACACAATACTCCGTATGCTAGAGTAGAATCCGGATGGGACTTTCAAATTCTTGAGCCAAACACACATCGCATGTTTCTCATCTACATTGAGATTGTAGCTTGCTGCTGGGAGATGGTACTTCCCATTTTCTTGAAGAACGGGATGTAGTTCCTTTTTTATGCCTAAATCTACCAAGTCCATGCGTGAATTGAGCCCTTCTTTTGTTTTGCCCTTTATGTCTAGCAAGGTGCCCATTATGCTTTCAAACACGTTCTTCTGAACGTGCATACCATCGATCGCATGCCGCACATCTAACTCTTTCCAGTAAGGCAAGTACTCGAAGAAAATAGACTTCTTCTTGAATATAGCCCCCGGAGCTGGTTTGGCATCCTTCCTTGTTTTTCCGTCTTTTGTCTTCTTCCCGAAAACAAACTTGATATTCCTGACTATTTCAAAAACTCTATGACCTCTATTGTTACCCGATGGAGCAGTAGAATGTAGTTCACCATTATTGTCGAAATACTTATCCATCTTTCGCATGCGGTACCTGTGTCCTTCCAATAAAAAGCGTCTGTGCCTCATGTAAACTATCTTCTTAGATGCAGCAAGGGATACGTAAGCAGTTCCATCAATGCATACTGTGCAACCAACCTTTCCCTTAAACTGGCCTGATAATGTGAAGAGAGCAGGGTAATCGTTGATCGTAACAAAAAGAATTGCTCTCAGCGTGAATGAACCTTTACGATACTCATCCAACATTTGAACACCCGTTTCCCACAATATTTTCATATCCTCCATTAAGGGCTCCAAAAATACATCCATGTCAACTCCAGGTTGTGTAGGTCCAGAAATAAGGATGGTTAGCAAAATGTACTTCCGTTTCTGCATCAACCATGGAGGAAGGTTGTATATGGTGAGGATCACCGGCCATGTGCTATGCTTGCTGCTCCTCTCAGCAAATGGGTTCATTCCATCAGTACTCAGTGCGAACCTAACATTTCTTGGTTCATCGGCAAAGTCTCGGTGGTTGTCATTGAAATCTTGCCACTGCTTCCCATCGGCTGGATGTCGAAGCTTCCCATCGTTTTTGTGCTCATCAGAAGCATGCCAGCTCATAAGTCTGGCATCCTCAGGATTAGCGAACAAACACCTCAATCGATCGACGACGGGGAGGTACCACATCACCAAAGCAGGAATCTTTTTGAGCGCATAATAGTCTACTTCTTTTTCTTTGCTCGTGGATTTTGAAGTCTTTTTTGGGCTTTCTTTCGCTTCTTCCCTTTAGACACAGATGCAACACACTCTTCCTCTCGATAGTCTTTATTCGTCTTGTACCTACTTGCACCGCACTTTGGGCAGCTCTCCAAGTCTTTATAATCATCACCTCGATAAAGGATACAGTGATTTCTACACGCGTGGATCTTCTCCACACCCATAGTGAGCGGATTGATTAGTTTCTTTGCATAGTACGTGTTAGCAGGCACTTTGTTCTCCTTTGGAAGCATGTCTGCGATAATACTCAAGAACGCATCGAAGCCAGCATCAGACACACCATATCTAGCTTTTAACATCAACAGCTTTAGCACAGACCGGAGCGTCGTGAACTCTTTGGTACAACCCTTAGACTCGTCGTACAAAGGCTCTTCTGCTGCCTTCTTTAGGGACTCCATACCTTTCATTAAGAACATCGATTGATCTATATGACGACGCAACATTGCCTCTAGCAACTCTGCATCTTTCTCATCCATAACACTTGGCAGAACATGAGGTCTATCATGTTCATTTCCTCCAGCGTAACCATGATCAGTAACATTTTGCACTACATGTTCGCTCTGTGGAAGAGGTTGGTGTGTCTCGTGAACGAACTGAAATCTGTCGTCGATGTTCTCAGGGTTTCCAGTCGTATAAGGCGAAGAGCTACCCTCTCCATGCTTTGTCCAAATTGTGTAATCCTTCATAAATCCTCGGCATACCAGATGAGATATGATTTGTTCTGTGTCATTAAATACAGCAACATTTTTGCAGTCCATGCATGGACAATATATGTGTTTTGTCTTTGTTCTCCAAGCATGGTTCGTAGCGACATCAATAAACCTATGGACCTCGGATATGTATGATGGATCTAGCCTTGATAAGTTATACATCCAGGATGTCCTCTCCATCACCACCTATAAAAAAGTAACATAAACACACAAGAACCAAATAGAGAAAATAACCTAGCTATACACTTTCTCTCAAATGGTGAAACCCTAGATCCAAAATGCACTAATTTGAGGGAATAGAGAAAATAACCTAGCTATAGTACTAATTTCACTGGCGGGTTGCTTAAGAAACAGCCAGTAGAAACCTTTTTTCACTGGCGGTTATCCTAACACAACTGGAAGTTGGGCTGCGAGCTATAGTTCTTGTCGGGAAGGATGAAGGGGTGAAACCCTATATCCAAAATGTGGCTAAATTTGAGGAAAATGAACAAAAATTGGCAAGAGGAACATAAAACCAAACTTTCCTAGCCATACTCTTCTCTCTAACACATGGTGAAGGCCTAGTTCCAAAATTGAGCAAAGATGAACAATAATTGGCAATTAAAACATAATTAAACCAACCTTTCATAGCAACTAATAAAAACAATCTTAATTACCAAACCTATCTTCTTCTCTCTCCACACAACACATGAACCATTCATTAAACAACTTAATATGTCATGGATAAACTGGATTTGAGAACTAAACATGAAAAAGGAGAGAGGATAGACAAAATCTAACCATATTAAACAACTTTATTTGAGGGAATAGAGAAATTAACCTAGCTATACACTTTCTCTCTCAAATGGTGAAACCCTAGATCCAAAATGTGGCTAAAATTGAGCAAAAATGAATAAAAATTGACATTAGCAACATAAACCAACCTTTCTTAGCAATCTTCTTCCAAAAAATGAAGATCAAAACCTCTCCCCATGTATTCTGTGAAATCTGGACCTCCAAAATCGCCTCCAATGGAAGTTGGCTGCGAGCATACAGTTCACTGTCGGGGGAAGAAGAGGGGTATTTATAACATACAGTTCACTGGCGGTTGGCTTAAGAAACCGCCAGTGAAAATTGATTTCCACTGGCGGTTATCTTAACACAACCGCCAGTGGAAATAGGATGTTTCCACTGGCGGTTAAGTTAAGATAACCGCAAGTGGAAATCAATTTTCACTGGCGGTTGGTGTTACACAACCGCCAGTGGAAATAGGATGTTTCCACTGGCGGTTGCGTTAAGATAACCGCCAGTGGAAATAGGTTTCCACTGGCGGTTTTTAAAACCGGGCCCACCTGTTTCTTTCACTGACGTTTGATAACGGAAACCGCCAGTGAAAAGTTGAACGTGCCGCAGGCTTTGAGCTCTTTTCTACTAGTGAACCTAGTCACATGAGAATCTAACTCTATAATTAGCGTGTCTTTCTTATCCGTTAGAATCTCACCTTATATGTTAGGATATGAAGCTATAGAATCTGAAGCGCACAACCAATCCAGCCCTAACAATTGAATGTGCACTAGTATCTTTTTTTTTGACAAAAAAAGATGTAGAAAAACACGTGGAAAATGAATTTCCCCCGGGGAACACGTTCATGATGCATGAGCTTCAATTCACCTGATGAGCGTGAGCGGCAGGTGGAAAATAACAAAATAATAATAATGTTACTATATAGGCGTGATTAGTAATCACACCTTAGGCATAGTGTACATGCGATGAAGTAATAATAACACAAGCACGTACGTATGCATGATCGACCGTGCGTGCACTTCATGATCAAACAGCCACCACCTTGCGGTTAGCGTTCCTGGCCGCCGGCTCCACCGCTTGGTCACGCGACGGCCCGCAGGCCGACCCCATACACCCCAGCAGGCCGCCGCTCTTCTTATCCCTCTGCCCGGCGCTGGCCTTGGCCGCTGCCGCCTTGTCCGTCGCGAAGCTGACGCGCTTCTTGGTCCCCGTCACCCCTGCCTGCTGCTGCTTGGTGCTAGTATACCTGCTTCCGACGGACGAGCTCCGCACCGGCGACATCGCCTGGCTGCTGCCCGCGGAGGATCGCACGGCGGGGAACTGGTGCGCGCGGAGCTGTCCGTCGGAGAACACCATGCTGGCCGGCGACGCCGAGCTGTAGCTGACGACGGCGCTGAACTCGAAGCTCGCGTCCGATGGGGCCTCCGCCACCGCCGGCGCGCTGTTCCGGGCGCCGCGGCCGTAGTAGGTGGAGCGCCTGCGGGGCCCGAGGAGCTTATTGCTACTACCCGACGACACGCTGTTGTCGACCATGGTGCCGCCGCCGGCGTCCACGGCCGTCATCAGCTCCTGCAGCGCCAAAGAGGCCACTTGCTCATGGTCGCGCGCGCGCATGGATGCAGCTGACGCGCGCGTACGTGTTCGGTGCCGTACCTAGAGGCGACCTGGCGTCTGGCGATGCAAGTGTGTAGGTTTTTGCTGGCACAACTGTAGCTTATGCCGATCGATCGAGCTGCGACTGCGAGTGGTTATAAATACGTCATGGCGCCCATGTAGATCCAAAGACTTGCGATTGCGAGGTACAAAGCGGCAAACGTGGTGATAACATCAAAGATCGTGGAAGGTCTGTGTGCCGGCCGCGGGGGGGTTCGATCGGCATATTCAAAGCGATGCGCGCTTGTTCAGTTCGCCGGCTGCCGGGTGTTATTCGTACATCACCTCGTCACGGCAGCGGCGCAGGAGGGTTTCAACTCGTCGTTTTCCATATCCACAAGCGCTACAGTACAGGTCGTCGCGCCTTGGATGCGCGGCGCGGTAGTTTTAGGGGTGAAAACGGGCGGATACGGACGGATAGTAGGTCATCCCGTATCCTACCCTAATGTATTTCAATCGGATACGGGATCGGATACGGATAGTTAGAAACGGGACGGATACGGATACAGGGACCGGGTATTTAGTCGGGCGGATAAGGGACGGATACGGATATTGTGTAGCCGGATACATGCGGATACCGGGTACTTATCGGATAATGCATACATTGATTATCATTCACTATAATTCAGTTGGTGCATAAATTAATTACATCGTGCAACATAATAGTCCATCATGACAATATAACAATAAGTTTACATCATGGAATGTAATATTCTAACATGACAATATAGCAATAAGTTCACATCATACAACACAATAGTCCAACATGATAATATAGCAGTAAGTTCTCATCATTCAACACATCATACAATATAGCATTACATAGACCATAGATCAACAAGACAATATAACAATAAGTTCATAGCATACAATAGTCTAACACAATAGTTCAAATATAATAGCGATAAGTTCACATCACACAAGAGTCTAACATAGCACAAGATAGTTCAACACAATAGACTATTACAATAAAAGGTAGTTTTCAAATGGCATAAAATAGTGCAAGCAATCCATGCTTGTTTGAAGATCTCAAGTCGCAACATCATCGTCCACCTCCATAGCATTCATAGCTTCAGCTATAGTTTTTATTTCACACTCCAAATCTGAAACCAATAGAGAACAACAAAACATATCAATAACCATCATCATCATTTAGTCATAGAGAAATACAAGAACACATGCACAATAAAATGAAACCTTTCTCTGAAGCAATCTTCCAATCCTTAGTACAAACCAAGGCTTCAATAATTTCAGGTTTAAGCTTCGAACGAAAGGCATCAACCACGCGTCCACCAGAGCTAAATGCCGACTCTGAAGCAACAGTTGACACCTGCATTGATAGTACATCACGAGCAAGGGTAGAAAGAATAGGGAAATTTGTCACTTGACCCTTCCACCATGATAAGGCATTAAATGGTGCATCACTTTCATTAGCCTTCACTAGGCCCTCACTCATGTATAGATCCAATTCTGACACTTGTTTTTTCCAATTCTGGCCCTCACTGCACGATGGTCTTCATCGACAGACTTGTTTTTTCCACGACTAACTTGTTGGCTCAGGACATTCACCTTACTACCAATAGGCTCAGGACGTTCACTGTTGTTAGCATTAACATCCTCCCCGGTATCATGTATTTCATCTTCATGGGACACATTGTTGTCAATGCCACAAATATCATCGACATCCATGGCGCTGTCATTATATGAGCAAAGTTACTAATAGTTGGTAAATCATACTAAGTGGTATGTCATCGTCAACAACATTACCAAGGGTGAGGGGCTGCACGACGGGGCCACGGATCGAGGGTTCGGCCGTCAGGTGCGTCTTGCTGCTGCTGACGAGCCGCCGACGACGAGCCAACGATGGTGGCCGCCGAGGAGTGCCCGCTGTTGGGGCCTGATACGCCGGTGTGGGGCTGCTGCATTCTTGGATGCAGGGGTCGACGGCGCCTAGAGCTGGAGGCAGGGGTCGGTGCGACGATGGCGGCGCCTGGAGCAGTAGACTGAATCTTGGTCGCTGGGAGCCTCGGACGGACGGCCTGGACGGTGGACGCTGCTCGGGCGAGGGAGGACGCTGCTCGGTGAATTAGCTGCTCGGGCGAGGGAGGACGCTGCTCGGACGGACGGCCTGAACGGTGGACACCGGCCTAGACGGTGGACGCTGCACGGGCGGACGCGCCGGACGCTGCTCGAGGCCGCTGGTCGCTGGAGAAGAGGTGATGAGGCCGATGGGCGATGGAGCGCTCGGTGAGGGAGATCTGCGCTCGGTGAGGCCGATGGACGCTGCTCGAGTGCTCGGTGAGGTGCTTACTGCTTGGCTGCTTGTACAGGTCCGCTCGGGCGGACGCGGTCGCGGACGGACGGGCGCTCACCGGCTCGCCGCTCGGTCTGGCCTCTGGCGGCGGCGCGGCGCCTCACGCGGCTGGGGGCTGGGGCCTGGTACTGGCGACCTGGCGGCGCGGCGTGCTGTGCTGTGCTGGTGACTGGAGGCAAGCGGCAAGGGCCAGGCCGCCAGGGACCCAAGGTTAGGCCGTAGACCAGCGACCCAGCGTCGGTTCCTGGAGCCTTCAGCTTTTAGGTGGATTGGGCCGGCTAGCTATTGGGCCAGAAAGATTACCGGGTACCCGGGAGCCGGGTACCCGTATCCGCCCGAGGATGTCGGGTATTTACCGGGTATTGCACGTCCCGTATCCGTCCCGTATCCGATAAGATTCTATCCGGGTAATACCCGTATCCGTCCCGGAAATAAAAGTACCCGTATCCGTATCCGAAAAAACGTCCCGAATTAGTATCCGTATCCGGTACCCGGTTCGGGTACCCGACCCGTTTTCACCCCTAGGTAGTTTCAGGTTTGTCGCCGGGAGAAGAGGCGGTGGTCGCCGGCCTATGCGGACAGCGGACGTCGATTGACACTGAGGGTACTGGAGCCAATCAAACTCACACGCCTGCTATGTCATGTGATTGTTTTCTAGGTAACCACCTCGATTTTTTATTTGACGTTGGAGAGTTCAAATTTACACTAACAAACATCAAATAAAAGAATCGGAGAAAGTATAATATATACATGTGACGACATATACATATTTCTATAAAATATTAGCGTACAATGATTACATGAAAACGTTCAATACATACATTATTGTTGAACTTAATATCTCACAAAATATTTGGCAACAAACAATACAAAACTAAACTCAGGATCTAGAGCGTCTCCTCCTCGCCCTCGAGTGTTCAGCCAAGCATCGCAGTTGACAACGCCTCCACCTTCTCTTCATTGGCGGTTCATGCCTCGTTGCTTGCAAAGTCACATGGCGGAGAGTGAACCGCCTGGCGGTGCTGTCTGCGGGAGTGTGGATGGTCCGCGACCCTAGGCCAGATGGTCCACGACCTCAACGCAGGAGCGGCTCCTTCCTACTCGCTTTCGAACGGTCCGCGATGGCGCAGAGGGTCTTCTTCTCCACGAAGAACCTGAATCTCACCTCCCGGGAGCCACCCCGTCGGGGAGGAGAGATCTAGGGGTTGTCTCGAGGTCGGCAGGCCACGCAAGACGCTTCTAGATGATGCAGGGCTGAAGAGAGATGAAGTAATAGGTCAAAGAAGACTAAGGCTAGAGCTAGACTAAGGGTAAATTACTCATACTCCTAAGGAATGGAAAGAACATTGTAAATAAGGTTAATATGAATAATAGGTTTGATTGGATTGATTGTGGGGGTGTCTATCGACCGTACACCAAGGGGGAGGTCTCAACCCATTACAAGTCGGTTCTCGAAATCTAGAACCCTAACTGATTCTACGCATGCGCGGACCGTCTGCACCACCACAGCGGACCGTCTGGTGTACATTTTAGTGCTCAACATATTGATGGTTTATGGGGAGGCTACACTAGCGCAAAACAAAATTTTCGACCCCATAAGATCAAGATTGCGGTTATAGGTCATGTAATTACCACTAGACGCATAGGGCAGCGAAAGATGTCATGATGTAGACGAACACATCGAGCAGTGTCGTGCAGTCGCTAGCGTCCTTCACGTCCTCGCGCGGTTTGTCCTAGTGCTCCAGATACAATACCTCCGAGGTATCCACACGTACAGGTAGGAAGCGTCGTGTACTGAATTGCTAGGTTCGCGACGGCTGTAAGCGAGGACGAGAGGCGAGCGACTGCTCGTTTACTAGTGATGAATTAGGGTTCTCTTAACCGCGCTCTTGCTGCTTATTATATAAGTGTTCTGCTGGGCTTCCGACTTAGGCCCATCAGTAATCCTAAAGCCCTGTCTAATTTCGGATCTAATCCGATTTAGGCTTCATTCCCCTTAAGTGTGTGACCCTATAGGTTCACGTGCATATAGACATGGCCAAGTACTCTTACTTCGCCCAATAATTGATAGTGGCCTCTAGTAAGATATGTCAACTCCTATGCGCACATAAAGATCATATCAGACGAACTAGTGCAACATTACGTACATGTTGGTCCCTTTGTCTCACAATATTTGGTCTGGCTCTAAGCTGATCTCTCTTTCTCGATACTATGAATTTGAATCCTTTTATTGATTAACACTTAACCCTAGCACAGCCATGCATTTCTTGATCCAATCATTCGAGGGGCCTAGAGATATCTCTCTCAAGAAGAGAGGGACAAATTCCATCTTGCTTGACCATGCCTCACAGCATGCTTCCTAACAAACCCAAAACTAACTTTATAACTACCCAGTTACGAAGTAGCGTTTGATAGTCCCTAAGTAAGTCAATTCATATCTTGAGAACATGCAACAATCTTAGGTCTAAGGACACAGTACACATGTTGCAAAAAGAGAACAATATTACAATATCTCATGTTGGGTCGGTCCAAACTCATATCATACATGTGCCCACATTTTTAGTTTAACATATCCATGTCCATGACTTGTGAAATGTAGTCATCAACTAATACATGTGCTAGTCATCGACTCTGACTAGGGACATCGTTTAGAATAACCATACAAATAAAGAATCTCAGAAACAATTCACATAATTGCTAATCAATACAAGCTATGTATCATGGATATTCAATTAAGCAATATATATATATATCATGGATACAAAGAAATATGCTCATGGATACAAAGTTGTGACGGAACCTCCCAAGTAATTAGGCCCACCTACAGTTGTCCTTGTCCATCTATATCTGTTCTCCAACTTTGCTATAGAAACTATAGTCTAAAACTACTCATATTGATCACAAAACAGCTCCAAATTAAGCATCATATACTGAAATTCAGGTTTCAGAGACTGAACCCAAAACAGTTGGAACCAGCCTGACAGTCCAATTTTGAGCCACTTTTACTCCTTTTTCTGTGTAGCACCAACCAAACTCACTTAAAAAAATTTGTTCTCCTATATATGGTCTTCCATTTTGCTATACAGCTCTTGGTCTAACACCATATATATTAATCACAACTGAGCTCCAAACAGAGCATCATTGGCTGTTTTTCAGAGTTTCAGCTCTGAACCATTAAGTCACCAATACACTGACAGTCCATTTTTAGGCAAGCTTTACTCCAAATTTTGCATGGGGTCATGTCAAACTCAATTAATAAAACTTGTTCACCATCATATGGACTTCAACTTCTCTATAAACACCATAGTCCAAAGTTCTATGGTTTAGCCACAAATGAGCTCCAAACAGCACACTCAACACTGAAACTCCACTCAGTTCACTATTCACTATCTGAAATTCCATGAGTCTGTCAACACTTCTTTGAACCACCTTTTCTGCTGGTAGCATATACTTTTAAGGCCAAGATGCTTAACAAAGTCTGTACTTCAATAGTTCCTCTACAATTTCTATATAGTGACCCTTAGCTAAACCCTTTTGGATTCCACTCTACCACAGCCCAAAGTTTGCACAAAATACTGAAATTCAGACTCTGAATTTTATTAAGTCTGAACCCCACACTTTCCAGCAGCTCTACTTTAGACCAGTTCTTCTCCAAATTCCATATAGATTTAAGGCTAGGTTACTTAATCAAAGTCACACTCCTCACATAGCTTTATAATTTTTTACAATGACCACCTTCAAAATGTTTATAGATTAGAAGTTATAAAGGACCAAAACTGCCTAGTTGCTACTATTTTCAGCAATTCCAATCTGAGCTCAAAACTGAACTTTGATGATTTACTCCAATTTTCTTCACACAACATGGGAATCTCCAAATAAGAAATTCATTCACTTTTTCAAGCTCCACAACTTTGATATATGGACTTTTGTCAAATTACTTCTAGATTTTGAATTCCTCTTTTGGGCTAGTTTTAGTGTTTCACATGTTCTTCATTTTCTTCAAGTGTTTCTTCCACTTGCTCTACCTTTGAAAACAAGGTTGCCATAAACTCTAGGACTTGCCTTTAGCACTTGAAGTTTCCAAGTCAATTTGTTACTTGCTCAAGAGATGACCTACTCTTGTCTAGCTTAAGCCAAGTCCTTAAACTAAACTTTAAACCCAACACACAACATCACTCTATTTGAAAAAAAATTAACCTAGTGAATGCAATATGCATTCTAAGTGTAACAAGCACATTAATGCAGATCCTTATGATGACATGTCGGAGTTTTAGTAACACCAGAGGTGTTACAGCCTTCCCCCCTAAAAAGAAATCTCGTCCCGAGATTTAAAAGTCTAGGCTTAGTAATGGAAAAGGAAACGTGTCACAGACTTATTTCCTAATTTCTCTTATAAGGTAGGGGAGGTGTTTTGTTTCACTTAACCACGATGTTGTTCAACACCTCTAAGGTAGTTACCTGAGCTCCTTCCCGAGGAGTCATTCCTTTAGCATGGAACATCCAATGTGGCCAAGATGGTTTTCTAGCACGTTCTATGAATGCGCACTACTACTCATATCATGGTTGTCCTCTAAGAATAGTGTGCGACAACATTTCTCTAAGGGGGAAATCTTTTATTAGCATAGTTCTTAGCATGATGCATGTATAATTACAGAATTAACCTTCTATACATTGCACTCTTCCTATCTGGTCTTTAAAATAAACTCTTCATAAACACTTAGGTAAGAAGGGAAGAAATTTTCTAGATAAGTCTTTAGAAAATTCTTTTTGAAGATGCCTCATAATATCTGTAGAGATGGGCTTCGCTCCGATACCAGCTGTGACGGAACCTCCCAAGTAATTAGGCCCACCTACAGTTGTCCTTGTCCAACAGGCATCAGACAACCCTGTAGATGTTCCTGAATCACTCGACAAGTTCGGTATCTTCTTTCTTACCTTTCCAGGAACGTTTCACCCGTCTTGCAGACATTACAGAACATCAGAGATATAGAAATGCGGAAACGATTACATAAACTTACATTTATTTAGAAAGTAAGATCAAGTTACTTATTACAGATATGAAACGAGTGCTGAATAGTATTATTACAATACCAAGGGAGGCAAAAACTCCTCCCGATAGTTTTTATAAAGTCCTAATGGAGGATCCTTTCCTCCCGCACTTCATTCCTTGCGTTCTTTCTTTGGTTATGACTCAACCTGATAATTCTCTGATCAGTGTTGAGAGTTGCTTTGTGTCTGGCTAACCAATTCATGCCCAAAATAACATCTATATCTTGGCCTTTCAGAACGATCATATTAGTAGGAAAGTCCCGTCCGGCCAAAGTTACAGTCACTTGATAGGCCACTTCTCTAGTAAATATTTGTCCCCCTGGTGAGTGAATTTTAAACCCCTCTTTTGATTCATGGCATGAGATGCAATGTTGCTCCACAAATTTCTTGCTGATGAATGTATGCGAAGCACCAGAATCAAAGAGAATAACTGCGGGATGATTGGCCACAAGAAACGTACTCATCATTACTGGCTCACCGTCTGGCGTAGTGGCCACTTGCGTATAATATATGCGTCCCGTCTTCTTAGTATTTTTGCCCACAGTATTTCCCTTGGCTTGAGATGAATTCCCAGATCATTGCTGATTATTTGACTGGTTCTGCTTTGGATAAGGGCAATCTTTGATAAAATGCCCAGACTTCCACAATTGAAACATCCAGTTGATGAGCTAGGCAAAGCAGGGAATCGAGTGCCTGGGGCACCCGGCTGACTTGATGCAGTATGGGCATTATTGGGACGAATAAAGACTGGCTGCTTAAAAGGGAAGGAGGGTGGACGAGAGAAAGAACGATTCTGGTTGGAAGGCCAGATGACAACCCATTCCTTCTTCACCGGGCCCTGACTAGGTCTGTCACCTCCAAAACCCTTGGATTTTCTAGCGCCTGCATACTTTGCTTCTATTGTCAGTGCTGTACTGACAGCTCTTCCATAAGTAAGATCTATGCAGGTTGCCATCTTTCTTTGCAGTCGATCATTTAACCCTCTCATAAAGCAATTCTTCTTCTTCAAATCAGTGTTCACTTGATCGATTGCATATTGTGACAAATGATTGAACTTATTGAGATACTGATTAACAGTATCCCCTACTTGTTTCAGCTTCATAAATTCTTCTTGCTTCATGTGAAGAAACACCTTCTGGTATGTAATGTTCGTGGAAGGCCACCTTGAATTCTTCCCAAGTTATCTGATGATTGGCCGGTTGAACGACCACAAAATTACCCCACCAAGTGCTGACAGGTCCGCGCAGTTGCTGGACTGCGAATAAAGGCTTCTGGGTTTCTGAACATCGCAGCAGTCCGAACTTTTGCTCGATCACACGAATCCATTCATCTGCTTCTAACGGGTCTTCGGCTTTGACAAACAGCGGGGGTCGCGTCTCTGAGAAGTCCATGTAAGAGGTTTCACGGGGGCCCTGTTGATAACCCCGCCCGCCTTGTTGTGGAAACTGTTGACCCGCCATCTCTCTCAGAAAACGGGTATTATCCGCGGTTGCATTTACCAAGGCGGCAATCGCCTCGGCCAGTGTGGGAGAAATAGGAGGTGGATTTGGGGTAGACTCCCTCCCACTGGAAGTTCCAGCTGTATCCTGTGATCGGGTCTTGGACGACATCTGTGGCAACAACATTGAGAAACAATATGATATGCCAAAGAAAAACCATCCATTTTACATTACCAAAAGTATTGTACAGACTCGGATTTTTACAACAGGATACATTACCTATTATACAAATACACTACCTATTATACAATAGTACAACCTGTTATACAATACACTACTTCTATTTCAACTACTACACCACTATTCCTGCTTTTCGTTGCTTTTGGCAGCCTCGTTGTCGGGTGTGGGAGACCATTCGTCGACCAGCCTCATAGGAGGGGGCTGAAAAAGGTCTAACTCACCACCAAACACGTGTCCCGCAACATGCGAGGGTCCGGCTTCCGACTCAACAGGATTCGTAGGCTCACTGGGATGCATTTGTGAATACCTTACATGAAGAGGTTCATGTATTATATTCGCAACTGCATCCCAGTGAGCCTACGAATCGTGTTGAGTCGGAAGCCGGACCCTCGCATGTTGCGGGACACACGCTTGGTGGTGAGTTAGACCTTTTTCAGCCACCTCCATCTATGAGGTTGGTCGACGAATGGTCTCCCACACCCGACGACGAGGCTGCCAAAAGCAACGGAAAGCAGGAATAGTGGTGTAGTAGTTGAAATAGAAGTAGTGTATTGTATAACAGGTTGTACTATTGTATAATAGGTAGTGTATTTGTATAATAGGTAATGTATCCTGTTGTAAAAATCCGAGTCTGTACAATACTTTTGGTAATGTAAAATGGATGGTTTTTCTTTGGCATATCATATTGTTTCCCAATGTTGTTGCCACAGATGTCGTCCAAGACCCGATCACAGGATACAGCTGGAACTTCCAGTGGGAGGGAGTCTACCCCAAATCCACCTCATATTCCTCCCACACTGGCCGAGGCGATTGCCGCCTTGGTAAATGCAACCGCGGATAATACCCGTTTTCTGAGAGAGATGGCGAGTCAACAGTTTCCACAACAAGGCGGGCGGGGTTATCAACAGGGCCCCCGTGAAACCTCTTACATGGACTTCTCAGAGACGCGACTCCCGCTGTTTGTCAAAGCCGAAGACCCGTTAGAAGCAGATGAATGGCTTCGTGTGATCGAGCAAAAGTTCGGACTGCTGCGATGTTCAGAAACCCAGAAGCCTTTATTCGCAGCCCAGCAACTGCGCGGACCTGCCAACACTTGGTGGGGTAATTTTGTGGCCGTTCAACCGGCCAATCATCAGATAACTTGGGAAGAATTCAAGGTGGCCTTCCGCGAACATTACATACCAGAAGGTGTTCTTCACATGAAGCAAGAAGAATTTATGAAGCTGAAACAAGGAGGGGATACTGTTAATCAGTATCTCAATAAATTCAATCATTTGTCACAATATGCAATCGATCAAGTGAACATTGATTTGAAGAAGAAGAAGAATTGCTTTATGAGAGGGTTAAATGACCGACTGCAAAGAAAGATGGCAACCTGCATAGATCTTACTTATGGAAGAGCTGTCAGTACAGCACTAGCAGTAGAAGCAAAGTATGCAGGTGCTGGAAAATCCAAGGGTTTTGGAGGTGACAGGCCTAGTCAGGGCCCGGTGAAGAAGCAACGGGTTGTCATCCGGCCTCCAACCAGAATTGTTCTTTCTCTCGTCCACCCTCCTTCCCTTTTAAGCGGCCAATCTTTATTCGTCCCAATAATGCCCCTACTGCATCAAGTCAGCCGGGTGCCCCAGGCACTCGATTCTCTGCTTTGCCCAGCTCATCAACTGGATGTTTCAATTGTGGAAGTCTGGGCATTTTATCAAGGATTGCCCTTATCCAAAGCAGAACCAGTCAAATAATTAGCAAGGATCTGGAAATTCATCTCAAGCCAAGGGAAATACTGTGGGCAAAAATACTAAGAAGACGGGACACATATATTATACGCAAGTGGCCACTACGCCGGACGGTGAGCCGGTAATGATGGGTACGTTTCTTGTGGCCAATCATCCCGCAGTTATTCTCTTTGATTCTGGTGCTTCGCATACATTCATCAGCAAGAAATTTGTGGAGCAACATTGCATCTCATGCCATGAATCAAAAGAGGGGTTTAAAATTCACTCACCAGGGGGACAAATATTTACTAGAGAAGTGGCCTATCAAGTGCCCGTAACTTTGGCCGGACGGGACTTTCCTACTAATATGATCGTTCTGAAAGGCCAAGATATAGATGTTATTTTGGGCATGAATTGGTTAGCCAGACACAAAGCAACTCTCAACACTGATCAGAGAATTATCAGGTTGAGTCATAACCAAAGGAAGAACGCAAGGAATGAAGTGCGGGAGGAAAGGATCCTCCATTAGGACTTTATAAAAACTATCGGGAGGAGTTTTTGCCTCCCTTGGTATTGTAATAATACTATTCAGCACTCGTTTCATATCTGTAATAAGTAACTTGATCTTACTTTCTAAATAAATGTAAGTTTATGTAATCGCTTCCGCATTTCTATATCTCCGATGTTCTGTAATGTCTGCAAGACGGGTAAAACGTTCCTGGAAAGGTAAGAAAGAAGATACCGAACTTGTCGAGTGATTCAGGAACATCTACAGGGTTGTCTGATGTCTGTTGGACAAGGACAACTGTAGGTGGGCCTAATTACTTGGGAGATTCTGTCACATAAGTGATAAAAGTTTTAAAAACAACAAGGAGGTGGCAAATGCACCGGGGCTTACCTGGGATAACACTACGTTAGTGTTGTTAAATGAAGGCCAGTTGACGATCAACTTTTGTTCTGACATCTGCTTAGTCCATCCATCTTCGGGCTCATCGGCCGACATCGTCTTGTGGGTTGTTTTGATCCACACCCTTCGCTTCGCACGATTTTTCAGCTAGTGTACCTATTTGGATGTAGGTTGCACATGTATGAACATAAGAACTAGTACAATATTATATGAAGTTATATGGTATAGGATTAAACATTCTCTAGCAAAACATTATAAGCAAGCATAAATAATCACTAGATACCTTAACTCTAACACAACAAGCATGATCTTCTAATCAATCGAACCTAACTTAAACACCAAACAATCGTGAACCATGTATGGATCTTCTTTAACTAGAACATACACCAAACGATTACCATAATTTAAACTTATTAGCCTTAGACATCTACGGCTTCGAATTTGAATAGAAATACTTTAACTAACTTTTTAAACCATTTCATCGGATTAACTAGCATAGCGCACGAGCTAAATAACACATCACACTATTTGTCCTAGCAAGTGGAGCATCATCAAATATTACATAATCTCATTTGATTATAACCTAGAAGCAAAAGACTTTAAGCGCCTAAATGCACTTCCCACTATATAGCTCTCGGATTACAACTAGAATAAACGTATTGATGCTATTTACTTCCAACTAATAAGAATAGTGAGGAACATTTATTCAAGATGATTAACTTAAGCGACCAATCTCCATTTATCATATTTACTCAATCAACAACCATAGAACATGATAATTACTAAAACAAAGCATCACTTCACCAATTAAGAATCAGCTAAACTTACTTAGCCAAACAATAGTAACTTCAAGCCAACAATTTAATACTTGCAGAATTTTTAGACAGCAGCACAGCGATTAATTGTTTTATTCATAACTCACAAAATATGCATCCAAAAATAGTAAACTAGGACTTTCTGGAAAGCTTAGAAAGTCCTCTATAACTCTTATATTATCATCATAACCTGATTCGACAGTTTAAAAGGTCAAACAGTGCTAAACTTTAATTCTGTCCAGATTTGGACAGAATTCGACCACTTACTTCAAAAATTCATAACTGAAGTTTTAAAAATCCAAATCAGGTGATCCTAGACTTTTTAGAAATCTGATAGAATTGTCGACAATTCATTTATAAACATCTCAGGGTGATTCAATGTGTATCAAAGTCAGTTCATACAAACAAGCATTGCTGTCCAGATTTGGACAGATTCAGACTCTATAGTTCAAATAGCTGTAACTTGGTCTCTAGACCACCAAAAAGGGTATTCCAAAATTTGTTGGAAAACTTAAGAAAAGTACTACAATTCTTCTGTAATTACTAAGGTCTGATTCTAAGTTTAATTTAGTCAAACAAAGCAATTTTCGAAATCAGTACAGAATCTGGACAGATTCTGAAACTGGACTTGGGAAAATCATAACTCTTAAACTATTAAACCTATGGTCATGAAAATTTAACACAAGAAAGATGGGGAGGTTACCTACTAATTTTATATAAAACATCTTTACAGAAAACGTAGTTTGCTTTACTAGATTAGTTGCACAATTAAAACTGTACACATAGGAAATTTTTGTTTGTGAGCACAAGAACAATTAACTCAATCACCATGTAACATCGCATATAAGTGCAACAATGGGTCTAAAAGATAACACACAATATGCTTGCGCTAAAAACAAGAAGAATCATCGTTGGCAACTGTAATCAATTCATCGATCAAATTAACTAGCCAAGGTAGCGAGAGGGCTCACCATATCACAAACCAAATCGATATTTGGGATAATGATGACGATTTCTGATTTGCGCATAACACCAAACATCAAACAACTATTGCACGGATTGCCTGTCCTCACATATATGGGATTCCTCTCTTCCGAAACACACACTAGTACACAAACATAAACCACAGTTAATCATTGACACCAAGCAAAGAACTAATTGAATAGAAGAAAATCGATGTCTCACCGGCAACGCACGGAATTGTGACAGGGTGTTGGGACAAGGAGCGGACGTGACGTTTGGGCATTTCATCGAATAGGCGTATGCGAGGCACGACTTCAACAGCTAGCTTAGCTGTGAGCAACAGCAATAGTTATCGACTTGACCATTTCATCGAACAAAGAGGGTGCAGGCAAGCGACACAGCAATGAGGCTCACAGGGGGATGACGTCGTGGCCGGGGCCTTGCCACGGCGAGGAAAGCGAGACCGAGGACGTCCGCTGGTGGAGGGAAGAGGCCGAACGCAGGGGCACAGCGAAGCTGAGGTGAGCTCGAGCGTCGGGAACAAGAACGGGCGAGTGGGGTCAAGGGCAGGGCGGAGGTCGAAGCTGGCGAGCTACGTCTGAAGCCTGTGGACGACGGATGAAGAACCGGCTGAACGAGTTGGAGTTGAGGATAAGTGTTGGCTGATCACTGTTGTGCTGGCGTGAGCAGTACTGGCTGAGCAGCCACGCGGACTCGGCGGTGTGTGCTGGCAGCCGCGTACAGAGAGAAGAACGCCCAGAATTTGCTAAGAGCTGAGCACGCGTGTAGAAAATAAGATAGAGATGGTTGAGCGGTTGGACGCGAGGCCGACGAGTCGAGCTGGAGAAGCAAGCGCTGGGGAAAAATCAGAGATAGAGCGGTGGAGATTTTTTTCCAGAAGGTGACGTTCATCAGCCACACATGTACGAGATTTTATTTCCTGGAGAGAGGAGAGGATAAGCTAGAAAGATGACGTGAAAATTTCCTTGGATGAGTTGCACGTTCACCAAAGAAAAAAACAAATCTTTCTTCACCCATATAATCTCCATATATTTCTTTCTTTTTTCATAAAGAGAATCACTGATATTTTGGGTCACGATTTGTAGCGATATAAAATGAGTCGAATTAAATGAGATCGATAACAGTATTTGGACATGATTTGATTTGACGAATTCTCTAAACTCGGATAAATTCGTACTGTTAATTCACTTTAAAGATTTAGAGCGAGACAAAAAGCGACGGACTGAATTAAACGGATTTCGGCTTCGATATTTCAATCTGCATTTGATTCAGTTGATTTTAGACAAATTCTGTTTGCTATTTAATACTCGATAAGAGAACAATTTAATTAAAAATCCGTAGACGCGATGTCACGGAGGGCAAAAAGGGAATTAAATTATTTTACACTGAAAGCTTAGTCGTCGAGTTCTTCATCTGTTCGGGTTAAAATCATCCGAATGGGTCGGGCTTCCGAATTCGTATTCGCGCGAGCGATGCATTTTAAATATTCACCGAACACACTAATTTTCGGAACAACTATGTTCCGAACATCGCGAAAATTTAGGAAGAGCCCGGATAGATAGAAATAAAAACGATGTCGCGCTCGCGACAGACGACACCGATGCGATATAAAAATCGCGATCGACGAAGATGTTTAAAATTTAAAATCTGTTTTATCCACTGATTACGTGCTTAAATCTGTACTCGTTGTCGAGCGAAATATAAACACATGGGGTGTTACACCACGCCAACGGTCGGCTGGGGGACCGGATTGTCCGGTGTGCACCGGACAGTGTCCGGTGCGCCAACCAGCCCGGAGTTGCAACGGTCGGCTGCGCCAAATTAGGAAGGAGATCCGCACCGGACATGCTACAGTGACTGTCCGGTGGTGCACCGGACTGTCCGGTGCACCACCCGACAGAAGGAAACTTTGGCCTTCCTTGTTGGCCTCCAACAGCTCCTAGCTGTCTTGGGGCTATAAAAGGGACCCCTAGGCGCATGAAGGAGCTACCCAAGCATTCACTAAGCAATCTAATACTCTCACACTCCGTCTCCATGCACTTGATCGATCGTGTTAGTGATTTGAGCTCCGTTCTAGTTGTGAACTCTCTGTGTTTCAGTTTGAGCTCAAGTCTTGGCTTGTGTGCGTGCGTGTGTTGCGGACTTGTGTGTGTTGCTCCCCAACCTTACTCTTGTGCTTTCTTTGTGATCAATCTTGTAAGGGCGAAAGGCTCCAACTTGTGGAGATTCCTCGCAAACGGGAAAAGATATAAGGAAGAAAAGTCGTGGTATTCAAGTTGATCTTTGGATCACTTGAAAGGGATTGAGTGCAACCCTCGTCCATTGGGACGCCACAACGTGGAGGTAGGCAAGTGTTATACTTGACCGAACCACGGGATAAACCACTGTGTCTCTTGTGCTGTCTTTCTCTGTGATTATTGTGATTTGCAAGAGCTCGCTCTATAGCCACTTGGTTCGATTGCACTAACATCTTTATAACCAAGCTTGTGGCTATTTAGTGTTGAATTTTATAGGATCACCTATTCACCCCCCTCTAGGTGCTCTCAATTGGTATCGGAGCCGTTCTCTTCACGTAAGGGACTAATCGCCCGAAGAGATGGATCCTAAGGGAAAGGGGATGGTGGTCAACGACAAGGAAAATGAGTCCTTCCTCAACGAGCCTAGAGACGACAAGCCCACTGACTCTGGCTCGAGTCACAAGAAGAAGGACGGGAAGAAGAAGAGGCGCATCAAGAAGATCGTCTACTACGACAGCGATGAATCTTCTTCTTCACCAAGAGACGACGACGAAGAGAAAAAGAAACCGGTTAATTCAAATTATTTATTTGATTATTCTTGTATTCCTTTTAATTCCAATGCTCATTTGCTTTCAATTCCTCTTGGTAAACCTCCACACTTTGATGGAGAGGACTACGCTTTTTGGAGTCACAAAATGCGTAGTCACTTATTTTCTCTCCATCCTAGTATATGGGAGATAGTTGAAAATGGAATGCATTTCGACAGTACCGATAACCCTGTGTTTATCAATGAGCAAATTCATAAGAATGCACAAGCTACCACTGTTTTGCTAGCATCCTTATGCAGGGACGAGTACAACAAGGTGAGCGGCTTGGACAACGCCAAGCAAATCTGGGACACCCTCAAAATATCACATGAGGGAAACGACGCCACCATGATCACCAAGATGGAGTTGGTGGAAGGCAAGCTGGGAAGGTTCGCGATGATCAGGGGAGAGGAGCCAACACAAACATACAACAGGCTCAAGACCCTGGTCAACAAAATTAGAAGCTATGGAAGTACAAGATGGACGGATCACGATGCCGTTCATCTAATGCTAAGGTCATTCACGGTAATTGACCCCCATCTTGTTAACCTTATTCGTGAGAATCCCAGGTACACCAAGATGACACCCGAGGAGATTCTTGGAAAGTTTGTGAGCGGGCGCATGATGGTGAAGGTGGCACGATATGTGGACGACGCTCTAAACGGTTTACTTCCCGTCCACGAGCCTCAAACCGTTGCCCTCAAGGCAACCAGCAGCAGGGAGACGCTACCAAGCAAGGTGACACAAGTAGAGGCCACTGGCCTCAACGAAGATGAGATGGCGCTTATCATCAAGCGCTTCAAGACCGCATTAAAAGGACGCAAGGAGTACCCCAACAAGAATAAGACAAGGGGAAAGCGTTCCTGCTTCAAATGCGGTAAGACAGGTCATTTTATTGCTCAATGTCCCGATAATGAAAATGACCAGGGGGGAGAAAGACATGGGAAGAAGGAGAAGAAGAAAAGCTACAGGAAGGCTAAAGGCGATGCGCATCTTGGAAAAAAATGGGACTCGGACTGCTCTTCATCCGACTCCGATGATGAAGGATTGGCAGCCTCGGCCTTCAACAAATCTTCGCTCTTCCCCAACGAACGCCACACCTGCCTCATGGCCAAGGAAAAGAAGGTGAGTGTTCGAGATTCCCCCAAGTACTCCACTTCTAGTGATGAGGATTCTAGTGATGATGAGGTAGACTACACTAGCTTGTTCAAAGGATTAGATAGAGCTAAAGTAGAAAAGATTAAAGAGTTGATTGATGCTTTAAATGAAAAAGATAAACTGCTAGAGAGGCAAGAGGACATTTTGTATGAGGAACATGACAAATTTGTTAGTGTTCAAAAGTCTCTTGCCTTAGGTATTAAAAGGAATGAATTACTATCTTCCGAGCTATCTACTTGCAATGAATCTATCTCTAGCTTAAAGACCTTGAATAATGATTTAAATGCTAAACTAGAGGTAGCAAATAAATCAAGTTCATGTGTAGAACATGTTGTAATTTGCAATAGATGCAAGGATTTTGATATCAATGCTTGTGATGAACATCTTGCGTCCATTGCTAAATTAAATGATGAGGTGGCAAGTCTTAATGCTCAACTTAAGACTTGCAAGGTTGATTTTGATAAGCTAAAATTTGCTAGGGATGCCTACACAATTGGTAGGCACCCCTCTATTAAGGATGGACTTGGCTTTCGAAAGGAAGCCAAGAACTTAACAAGCCAAAGGGCTCCCATTCCCAACAAGGAGAAAGGGAAGGCCCCTATGGCTAGTAGCATTCAAAAGAATCATGCTTTCATGTATAATAGGAAAATTGCTAGTCATAATAGGAGATATGATTTTGATGCTTGTGATTCACATGCTATGTTTGCTTCAAGTTCCAATTTTAATGGTAGGCCTAGGAGAAATTTTGTGTCTCATGCTCCTAGGAAAATGTGTAATAGACCTACTACTGTATTTCATGCTTGCAACACTATGTTTGTACTTTCATGTAAAAATGAAAAAGTGGTTGCTAAAAAATTGGGACCCAAATGCAAAGGAGACAAGGCTTGCATTTGGGTACCAAAAGCTATTGTAACTAACCTTGTAGGACCCAACAAGAGTTGGGTACCTAAAACCCAAGCGTAAATTATCTTGCAGGTTTATGCATCCGGGGGCTCAAGCTGGATTATCGACAGCGGATGCACAAACCACATGACGGGGGAGAAGAAGATGTTTACCTCCTACGTCAAGAACAAGGCTTCCCAGGATACGATTATCTTTGGAGATGGGAACCAAGGCAAGGTCAAAGGCTTGGGCAAGATTGCCATCAC
Source organism: Zea mays (assembly GCF_902167145.1). Taxonomy (NCBI): domain Eukaryota; kingdom Viridiplantae; phylum Streptophyta; class Magnoliopsida; order Poales; family Poaceae; genus Zea; species Zea mays. The sequence goes on along the minus strand of NC_050100.1, from coordinate 21,508,721 downwards.
AAATGAGCACTCTATTTCTAATGTATTTTTAATAGAGTCACTAGGCTATAATCTCCTGTTTGTAAGTCAATTGTGCCACATGGGCTACAATTGTTTGTTTACAAATGTTGATGTATCTATCTTTAGGAGTGATGGTTCATTAGTGTTTAAGGGTGTACTAGATGGCAAACTCTACTTAGTTGATTTTTCGAAAGAGGAGGTCAATCTAGATGCATGCTTAATCGCTAAGACTAGTATGGGCTGGCTGTGGCATCGCCATCTAGCGCATGTTGGGATGAAGAACCTTCACAAACTTCTAAAGGGAGAGCATGTGTTAGGACTAACCAATGTATGCTTCGAAAAGGATAGACCTTGTGCAGCTTGTCAGACAGGAAAACAGGTGGGAAGCACTCATCACAACAAGAATGTGATGACAACATCAAGACCACTGGAGCTACTACATATGGACCTCTTCGGACCCATCGCCTACCTAAGCATTGGGAGAAGTAAGTATGGTCCTGTTATTGTTGATGATTTTTCTCGCTTCACTTGGGTGTTCTTTTTGCAGGATAAATCAGAAACCCAAGGGACCCTTAAGCGCTTTCTAAGACGGGCTCAAAACGAATTTGAGCTCAAGGTGAAAAAGATAAGAAGCGACAACGGGTCCGAGTTCAAGAATCTGCAAGTGGAGGAGTACCTTGAGGAGGAAGGCATCAAGCACGAATTCTCCGCTCCCTACACACCACAGCAAAATGGTGTGGTAGAGAGGAAGAACAGGACGCTTGTCGACATGGCGAGGACGATGCTTGGAGAGTTCAAGACACCTGAGCGGTTTTGGTCGGAAGCTGTGTACACAACTTGCCACGCCATAAACCGGCTCTACCTTCATCGCCTCCTCAAGAAGACCTCATATGAACTTCTTACCGGTAACAAACCCAACGTCTCATACTTTCGTGTATTTGGGAGCAAATGCTACATTTTGGTGAAGAAAGGTAGGCATTCCAAATTTGCTCCCAAAGCTGTAGAAGGGTTTTTACTAGGTTATTGAAAGGGAAATAGGCTTACACCTTTTCCTATATGAATTTTGGTGGTTGAATTGCCCAACACAAATTAATTGGACTAACTAGTTTGCTCTAGATTATGAGTTCTACAGGTGCTAAAGGTTCACAACAAACCAATAAAAGACCAAGAAAGTGTTCAAATAAAAAGAGCAAAAGACTACCGAAGTGTGCCCTGGTCTGGCGCACCGGACTGTCTGGTGTGCCACCGGACAATGTCCGGTGCACCAGGGAACCCAACTCTGAACTTGCCACCTTCGGGAATTCTGGGAGCCGCTCCGCTATAATTCATCGGACTGTCCGGTGTAGTACCGGATTGTCCGGTGTGCCAGCGGAGTAACAGCTACACAGCGCCAACGGTCATCTGCAACGGTACAGTAAAAGTGAACAGTGCGCGCCTGCGCGCGCAGAAGTCAGAACAGCGCCAGAAGGCGCACCGGGCAGTGAATAGTGACTGTCCGGTGGCCCAGAAGTCAGAAGCTCCAACGGTCGAACCCTAACGGTCGGGTGACGTGGCTGGCGCACCGGACAGTGTCCAGTGGCGCACCGGACAGTGTCCGGCGCGCCATGCGACAGCAGCGTTCACCAACGGCTATTTTGGTGGTTGGGGTTATAAATACCCCCAACCACCCACCATTCATTGCATCCAAGTTTTTAGCCTTCAAACCTCATACAAGAGCTCTAGACTTCATTCAAAGACACAATCAAAGAGATCAAATCCTCTCCCAAGTCCGAAATCACTCCAAAGAAATTAGTGACTAGAGAGATAGACATTTGTGTTCTTTTGAGCTCTTGCGCTTGGATTGCTTTACTTCTTTCTTCTTTCTTGTGTTCAACTCGCTTGTAATAAAAACAAGAGACACCAAGTTGTGGTGGTCCTTGTAGTGGACTTAGTGTCCCATTTGATTGAAGAGAAAGGCTCACTCGGTCTAGGTGACCGTTTGAGAGAGGGAAAGGGTTGAAAGAGACCCGGTCTTTGTGACCACCTCAACGGGGAGTAGGTTTGCAAGAACCGAACCTCGGTAAAACAAATAATTGTGTCATCCGCTCTTATTCGCTTGTGATTTGTTTTTGCCCTCTCTTTCGGACTCGTTTATATTTCTAACTCTAACCCCGTCTTGTAGTGTGAGCTTAAGTTTATAAATTTCAGATTTGCCTATTCGCCCCCCCTCTAGGCAAGTTTCAATTGGTATCAAAGCCCGGTACTTCATTAGAGCCTAACCGCTCGAAGTGATGTCGGGAGCTCACGCCAAAAAGGAGATGGTGACCGGTGAGAAGCCTGCCACAAGCCATGGGAAGGCTCCATCCGGGGAGTCCGACAACAAGGTGAAGGGATCCCCTTCACACGACAAGTCACGTCGGAGCGGCGAGAAGAAAAAGAAGAAAGTGGTCTACTACGAGACCGACTCTTCATCGCCATCCACCTCTGGCTCCGACACGCCGTCCATAACTTCTAAGCGCCATGAGCGCAAGAAGTTTAGTAAGATTCCCGTACGCTATCCTCGCATTTCCAAACGTACTCCTTTACTTTCCGTCCCATTAGGCAAACCACCCATGTTTGATGGTGAAGATTATAATATGTGGAGTGACAAAATGAGGCACCATCTAACCTCACTCCACACTAGTATTTGGGATGTTGTTGAGATTGGAGTACAGGTACCATCGCCGGGGGATGAAGACTATGACTCGGACGAAGTTGCCCAAATCCAGCACTTCAACTCCCAAGCCACCACTATACTCCTCGCCTCTCTAAGTCGAGAGGAGTATAACAAGGTGCAAGGGTTGAAGAGCGCCAAGGAGATTTGGGATGTGCTCAAAACTGCGCAAGAAGGAGACGAGGTGACCAAGATCACCAAGAGGGAAACGATCGAGGAGGAACTCGGTTATTTTATGCTCAACCAAGGAGAAGACCCGCAAGCCATGTACAACCGGCTAAAGACCTTGGTTAACCAGGTGCGCAACCTCGGGAGCACCAAGTGGGATGACCATGAAATGGTCAAGGTTATTCTAAGATCACTCGTATTTCTTAACCCTACTCAAGTTCAATTAATTCGTGGTGATCCAAGATATAAACTAATGTCTCCCGAGGAAGTAATAGGAAAATTTGTGAGCTTTGAATTGATGATCAAAGGCTCCAAGAAGATCATCGAGCAAGGCGCCTCCTCCTCCGTACCCGAAGCACAACACGTTGCATTCAAGGCAACGGAGGAGAAGAAAGAAGACTCTACACCAAGTACGGTCCCCATCCGACGCCTCCAAGCTCGACAATGAGGAGATGTCACTCATCATCAAGATCTTCCGCCAAATCCTCAAGCAAAGGAGGGGGAAATACTACAAGTCCCGCTCCAAGAAGGTTTGCTACAAATGTGGTAAGCCCGGTCATTTTATCGCTAAATGTCCTTTGTCTAGTGATAGTGACAGGGATAATCACAAGAGGGGGAAGAAGGAGAAGAAGAGATATTACAAGAAGAAGGGCGGCGATGCCCATGTTTGCCGGGAGTGGGACTCCAACGAGAGCTCCACCGACTCCTCCTCCGACGAGGACGCCGCCAACATCGCTGTCAACAAAGGACTCCTCTTCCCCAACGTCGGCCACAAGTGCCTCATGGCAAAGGACGGCAAGAAGAAGAAGGTAAAATCAAGATCCTCCACTAAGTATGCAACCTCTAGTGATGATGAGGATAACTTGCTTACTCTTTTTGCCAATCTTAACATGCAACAAAAAGAGAAATTGAATGAATTGATTAGTACTATTCATGAGAAGTATGAACTCTTGAATAGCCAAGAGGATTTCCTTATTAAGGAAAACAAAAAGCATGTTAAGACTAAAAATGCTTATGCTCAGGAGGTAGAGAAAAATGAAAAATTAACTAGTGAGCTAAGCACTTGCCATGACACTATTTCCAACCTTAGAATTGAGAATGCTAATTTGATTACTAAGGTTGAGAAGTCAAATATTTGTGATGATTCAATTGCCAATCTTAGAAATGATAACGCTAATTTAATTGCTAAGATTGAAAAATTGAATGCCTCTCTTACTAGCCTTAGAAATGAGAATGAAAAATTAATTGCTAAGGCTAAAGACTTAGATGTTTGCAATGCTTCTATTTCCAATCTTAGAGATGAGAATGCTATTTTACATGCTAAGATTGTTGAATTAAATACTTGCAAACCTTCTACATCTATCGTTGAGCATGTTACTATTTGTACTAGATGTAGAGACATTAATGTTGATGCTATTCATGATCACTTAGCTTTAATTAAGAAACAAAATGATCACATAGCTCAACTTAGTGCCAAAATAAATGAGCATGACTTAGAAAATGAAAATTTTAAATTTGCTAGAAGCATGCTTTACAGTGGGAGACACCCTGGCATTAAGGATGGCATTGGTTTCCAACAGGGAGGCAATGTCAAGCTTAATGCCCCTCCTAAAAGATTGTCTAATTTTGTTAAGGGCAAAGCTCCCATGGTTCAAGATAACGAGGGTTACATTTTATACCCTGTCGGTTATCCCGAACACAAAATTAGGAGAATTCACTCTACGAAGTCTCACTCTGGCCCTAATCATGCTTTTATGTATAAGAGTGAGGCATCTAGTTCTAGGCAATCAACCCATGCTAAATTGCCAAAAAGAAAAACTCCTATTGCATCAAATGAACCTAACATTTCATTTAAGACTTTTGATGCATCATATGTTTTAACTAACAAATCAGGCAAAGTAGTTGCCAAATATGTTGGGGGCAAACACAAGGGGTCAAAGACTTGTGTTTGGGTACCTGAGGTGCTTGTTTCTAATGTGAAAGGACCCAAGACCGTTAGGGTACCTAAGAACAAGGCCTAAATTTGTTTTGTAGGTTTATGCATCCGGGGGCTCAAGTTGGATAATTGATAGCGGGTGCACAAACCACATGACTGGGGAGAAAAGGATGTTCTCCTCCTATGAGAAAAACCAAGATCCCCAACGAGCTATCACATTCGGGGATGGAAACCAAGGTTTGGTCAAAGGACTTGGTAAAATTGCAATATCTCCTGACCATTCTATTTCCAATGTTTTTCTTGTAGACTCTTTAGATTACAATTTGCTTTCCGTTTCTCAATTATGTAAAATGGGCTACAACTGTCTTTTTACGGATATAGGTGTTACTGTCTTTAGAAGAAGTGATGATTCAGTAGCATTTAAGGGAGTGCTAGAGGGTCAGCTATAATTAGTTGATTTTAATAGAGCTGAACTCGACACTTGCTTAATTGCTAAGACTAACATGGGTTGGCTCTGGCACCGTCGACTAGCTCATGTTGGGATGAAGAATCTTCATAAGCTTCTAAAGGGAAAGCACATTTTGGGACTAACCAATGTTCATTTTGAGAAAGACAGGGTTTGTAGCGCATATCAAGCAGGGGAGCAAGTTGGTCTTCATCATCCACACAAGAACATCATGACGACCGACAGGCCGCTTGAGCTACTCCACATGGACCTATTCGGCCCGATCACTTACATAAGCATCAGCGGGAGTAAGTATTGTCTTGTTATTGTGGATGATTATTCTCGCTTCACTTGGGTGTTCTTTTTGCAGGAAAAATCTCAAACCCAAGAGACTTTAAAGGGATTCTTGAGACGGGCTCAAAACGAGTTCGGCTTAAGGATTAAGAAGATTAGAAATGACAACGGGACGGAGTTCAAGAACTCACAAATAGAAGGTTTTCTTGAGGAGGAGGGCATCAAGCATGAGTTCTCTTCTCCCTACACACCACAACAAAATGGTATAGTGGAGAGGAAGAATAGAACTCTATTGGACATGGCAAGAACCATGCTTGATGAGTACAAGACTTCGGATCGGTTTTGGGCCGAGGCGGTTAACACCGCTTGCTACGCCATCAACCGGTTATATCTACATCGAATCCTCAAGAATACATCTTATGAACTCCTCACCGGTAAAAAGCCCAATGTTTCATATTTTAGAGTCTTTGGTAGCAAATGATTTATACTTGTTAAAAGAGGTAGAAAATCTAAATTTGCTCCTAAGGCTGTAGAAGGCTTTTTACTTGGATATGATTCAAACACAAGGGCATATAGAGTCTTTAACAAGTCCACTGGACTAGTTGAAGTTTCTTGTGACATTGTGTTTGATGAGACTAACGGCTCTCAAGTAGAGCAAGTTGATCTTGATGAGCTAGATGATGAAGAGGCTCCGCGCGTCGCACTAAGGAACATGTCCATTGGGGATGTGTGTCCTAAGGAATCTGAAGAACCTCCACATACACAAGATCAACCATCTTCCTTAATGCAAGCATCTCCACCAACTCAATATGAGGATCAAGCTCAAGATGATGATGATGAAGATCAAGAGGAGCCACCTCAAGAGTAGGACAATGATCAAGGGGGAGATGCTAATGATCAAGACAAGGAAGATGATGAGAACCCAAGACCGCCACACCCAAGAGTCCACCAAGCAATCCAACGAGATCACCCCGTGAACACCATCCTCGGCGATATTCATAAGGGGGTAACCACTCGATCTCGTGTTGCTCATTTTTGTGAACATTACTCTTTTGTTTCCTCTATTGAGCCACATAGGGTAGAGGAAGCACTTCAAGATTCGGATTGGGTGCTGGCAATGCAAGAGGAGCTCAACAACTTCACGAGGAATGAGGTATGGCATTTAGTTCCACGTCCTAATCAAAATGTTGTAGGAACCAAGTGGGTCTTCCGCAACAAACAAGATGAGCATGGTGTGGTAACAAGGAACAAAGCTCGACTTGTGGCCAAGGGATATTCACAAGTCGAAGGTTTGAATTTCGGTGAAACCTATGCACCCGTAGCTAGGCTTGAGTCAATTCGCATTTTACTTGCCTATGCTACTTACCATGGCTTCAAGCTTTATCAAATGGATGTGAAGAGTTCCTTCCTCAGTGGACCAATCAAGGAGGAGGTCTATGTTGAGCAACCTCCTGGCTTTGAAGATAGTGAGTACCCTAACCATGTCTATAAACTCTCTAAGGCGCTTTATGGGCTCAAGCAAGCCCCGAGAGCATGGTATGAATGCCTAAGAGATTTTCTTATCGCTAATGGCTTCAAAGTCGGAAAAGTCGATCCTACTCTCTTTACTAAAACCATTGCAAATGATTTGTTTGTATGCCAAATTTATGTTGATGATATCATATTTGGGTCTACTAACAAATCTACTTGTGAAGAGTTTAGTAGGATCATGATTCAAAAATTCGAGATGTCTATGATGGGGGAGTTGAAGTATTTTCTAGGATTTCAAGTAAAGCAACTCCAAGAGGGCACCTTCATTAGCCAAACAAAGTACATTCAAGACATTCTTACCAAGTTTGGGATGAAGGATGCCAAGCCCATCAAGACACCCATGGGAACTAATGGGCATCTCGACCTCGACACGGGAGGTAAATCCATAGATCAAAAGGTATACCGGTCGATGATAGGATCTTTACTCTATTTAAGTGCATCTCGACCAGATATTATGCTTTCCATATGCATGTGTGCAAGATTCCAAGCCGATCCTAAGGAAGTTCACCTTAGGGCCGTAAAACAAATCTTGAGATATTTAGTTTATACTCCTAAGTTTGGTCTTTGGTACCCCAAGGGATCCACTTTTGATTTAATTGGTTATTCAGATACTGATTGGGCAGGGTGTAAGATTGATAGAAAGAGCACATCAGGGACTTGCCAGTTCTTGGGAAGATCTCTGGTGTCTTGGGCTTCAAAGAAGCAAAATTCTGTCGCTCTTTCTACCGCCGAAGCCGAGTATATTGCCGCAGGCCATTGTTGCGCGCAATTGCTTTGGATGAGGCAAACCCTTAGGGACTATGGTTACAAATTAACCAAAGTTCCTCGCCTATGTGATAATGAGAGTGCAATCCGCATGGCGGATAATCCCGTTGAGCATAGCCGCACTAAACACATAGCCATTCGGTATCACTTTTTAAGGGATCACCAACTGAAAGGGAAATGTGCCCTTGGGCCATTTCTAAGTATTTTGGTGATTGAGTGCCAACGCAAGTGCTTTTGTATTAATCTATGCAAAGTGGTGGACAAAGTGCAAATCATGTCAAAAGGTATGTTTCTAGACTTAGTACATTGTTTTATGGACTAATGTATTGTGTCTAAATGCTGGAAACAAGAAAGATTGAATTCGAGCAGAGATGGCTAAGTTCAGCCAAGGTCAGCGCAGTCTGGGTGCACCGGACAGTGTCCGGTGCGCCAGGCTGGCTCAGGCGAACTTGCCGCTCTCGGGAAAAATTCGGCGGCGTTCGGCTATAATTTACAGAACTGTCCGGTGTGCACCGGACTGTCCGGTGAGCCAACGGTCGGCCGGGCCAACGGTCGGCTGCGCGATCTGCGCGAGACACGTGATTGCGCCAACAGTCGGGAGGGGCACCGGACAGTGTCCGGTGCGCCAACGGCTCCCAGGCGCCAACGGTCGGCTACGCCACAGAAGGAAAGAAATCCGCACTGGACAGTGTCCGGTGGTGCACCGGACTGTCCGGTGCGCCAGGCGACAGAAGGCAAGAATTGCCTTCCTGGAATGCTCTCAACGGCTCCTAGCTGCCTTGGGGCTATAAAAGGGACCGCTAGGCGCATGGAGGAGAACACCAAAGATTCTCTAAGCATTCCTAAGCACTAAGACATCAATTCCGCACTTTTGATTCCTTGCGATAGCAATTAGAGCTCTAGTTGAGTTGTGAACTCATTGAGTTGTGTTGTGAGCTCTTGTTGTGACTTGTGTGCGTGGTGTTGCTGTGATTTCTTGTCTTGAGTGTGTTGCTTATCCCTCCCTTACTCTGTGCTTCTTTGTGATCATCTAAGTGTAAGGGCGAGAGGCTCCAAAGTGTGGAGATTCCTCGCAAACGAGATATAGTAAAGCAAGCAAAACACCATGGTATTCAAGTGGGTCTTTGGACCGTTTGAGAGGGGTTGATTGCAACCCTCATCCGTTGGGACGCCACAACGCGGAGTAGGCAAGCATTGGTCTTGGCCGAACCACAGGATAAACCACTGTGCCATCCCTATGATTGATCTCTTGTGGTCATTGTGTTTTGTTGAGACTCCTCTCTAGCCACTTGGCATTATTTGTGCTAACTCCTAATCAAGTTTTGTGAGTTAAATTTCAAGTTTTACAGGATCACCTATTCACCCCCCCTCTAGGTGCTCTCAATTGGTATCAGAGGCGTTCTCTTCAAGAAAGGGACTAACCGCCCGAAGAGATGGATCCTAAGGGCAAGGGGATTGTGACCAATGATAAGGAGAAGGAGTCCTTCGTCAACGAGCCCAAGGATGACAAGCCTACCGACTCGGGCTCGGGCCACAAACGCAAAGATGGGAAGAAAAAGAAGACAAGACGCATCAAGGAGATTGTCTACTACGACGACAGTGATGAGTCCACTTCTTCCCAAAAGGACAACGACGACAACGACTACGACAAAAGAAAGACGGTTAATTCGAATTTTTCTTTCGGTTATTCTCATATTCCGCATAGCTCAAATGCACATTTGCTTTCCATCCCTCTTGGCAAACCTCCACACTTTGATGGGGAGGACTACGGATTTTGGAGTCACAAAATGCGTAGTCACCTGTTCTCTCTCCATCCAAGTATATGGGAGATTGTTGAGAATGGAATGAAATTTGATAGCTCGGATAGTCCTATATTCATTAATGAACAGATCCATAAGAATGCACAAGCTACTACTGTGTTGTTAGGCTCTTTGTGCAGGGACGAGTACCATAAGGTGAGCGGCTTGGACAATGCCAAGCAGATCTGGGACATCCTCAAGATCTCTCATGAGGGGAATGACGTAACCTTGCTCACCAAGATGGAGTTGGTAGAGGGCGAGCTCGGGAGATTTGCAATGATAAGGGGCGAGGAGCCAACCCAAACATACAACCGGCTCAAGACCCTCATCAACAAAATAAGGAGCTACGGAAGCACGCGATGGACGGACCACGACGTCGTTCGCCTAATGCTAAGGACCTTTACTGTACTTGATCCACATCTGGTGAACAATATTCGTGAAAATCCTAGGTACACCAAGATGTCGCCCGAGAAAGTTCTTGGGAAGTTCGTGAGCGGGCGAATGATGATCAAGGAGGCGAGATGAAAGTGCATTCATCCCTTTTGTGAGTTTTGGTGATTTGGATAACAACACATTTAAAGGTCTAACAAGTTTGCTAAGTGTTGAACAGGAAATTCAGTATGATGAACATACTTGAATAGTGTATAATGATCAGTGAACAAGGTTCAACACAAGGTCAAATAACCAGTGAGACAATGCAAATGGATATAATATGGTCTCTATATTGGTTTGAATATATGGACAAGTCCTGAGAAATCACTATGCATAAATATGATCATAATAGAGGTTGAAGTGATTAAGAGGATTGGTCAAGCCAAAGTATTTAAGATATGAGGAACCGTGAATTGGCTTGACCATATTACTATTAGTCCATATATGAATATATGAGAATCAAACTGGAGCTTGATTGATCTTAGCAGTTATATCTAGATGACATTCAAGCAAGGTTCACAATATTGAAGAAATGATTCTCTCAATGGATGCTCAATAAGATGTGACTCAAGAATGGCTTGATAGGGTGAAGATAGCAAGGAAAGGGCTTCGAGGAACTAAGCGAAGGTGAAGGCCAAGCGACGGCTTGTAGACCGAGGTACCATGGCTAAGGTGAAGAAGAGAGTACTTGCACTAAGTCGATGAACTAATCAGCTATGAAGAGTTACAACATGTTGATGCATCAGTAAGGTGACTTGAAGCCATGATTTGAACTCATATATGGTGAAATGGCACAAATCACAGGCTCTATTTGTGTTTGCTTCAAAAGGTGAGACAAGGATGTTTGTGATCCTTATGAAGCAACACCATGGAGAAATCACACTTGAGACACCAATGACTCAAGGAGTTTACTTAATTATATTTTATTTAACTTGAGTATAGGAATCGTCGTACTATCAAGGGGGATTCAAAAAGAAGGTTGGTGTTGATACTAAAGCTCAAAATCCTTGATCTAAAACTTCCATTTTACCCTGGTTTCACTTTGTTTTTCTCAAAATCTGTGCAATAGTTCAAAAACCGGTTCAACCGGACCTAAAACTGGTTCAACCGGTTTCTGCACTGTTCCCCTCTGTCACTGCCAGTCTGCCAGTCAGTCCTGTCAGAAAAAGTCATGTGCAGATTTTTGGAAAACCGGTTCAACCAAATTTTGAATCCGGTTCAACCGAATTTGAAACCGGTTGAACCGAATTTTGAATCTGGTTCAACCGAATTTGAAACCGGTTGAACCGAATTTGTAACCGGTTCAACCGAATTTGAGTCCGGTCCAGTCTCCGGCTGAGTCCGCCAGTGAACCGAAAACCGACTGGTGGAATCCGGTTCAACCGAATTTGAAACCGGTTCAACCGAATTTCAGTCAGATTTCCCCAACGGCCACCAGCTTTTGGGAGCACCTTTATATACACCTCCCACACTCTTCCCCACAGAAGAGCACGACTTGGACTCCATTTCTAACCTGAGAAACACCTCCCACTCTCTCTCACACACCTCTTGCCTCTCCCATTTCAAATCTTTGGAGAGAAATCTTTGAGTGAGATTGAAGAGCTGCGATTTTGGTGCTTCATCTCTAAATCCCTCTTGCTCTTCTTCATTCGAGCTTTGGTACTACATCGAGTTCTTTGTGGATTCATTACTCTTGGAGCTTCTAGCTCCTAGACGACTAGGTGTCGCTTGTGAGTCTCCAAATCTTGTGGAAGACCACAAGAAAGTTTGTATTACCCGCTCGTTTGAGCAAAGATTATTGTGTGGGCTTGACCTTTGTGGTCGGCAAAGGGAGGATTAGGGTTGAAAGAGACCCGGCTCTTTGTGGGCGCCTCAACGAGGAAGTAGGGCACCTTGGTGGTGTGACCGAACCTCGGGATAAATCTTGTGTCTCTTGTGTTCTTGTTCATTGTGCTTATACATGTTCTTCGTTCTCTCACCATTCCATGGAAGATTTGTTCATATCTTTTTGGTGTGTGGATTTTGAGAAGTGCCCTTCTCAAATCTACTACTTTGAACCCTGTGGATCATTTAGAACATCTCATTTACAAAGTTAACTGGGTGAATTTCGAGATCAATTCAGTTTTACCCAGTTTGCTTCTAGTTTTTGTTGAAAAAGTTTTAACTTGCCTATTCACCCCCCCTCTAGGCAACTTTCAATTGGTATCAGAGGCTAATCCTCGTTCTAACGCTTAACCGCGTGAGGAAAGATCATGTCGGGGGGTCTAAGAAACGAAAGTGCTTCTAAGCTTGAAAAAGTTGAGGTTGCCTCGACTTCATCTTTTGGTGCAGATGTTGATCCTAGGGCAATAGATCTTGCCATGAAAATCGCCGAAAGGATGTTCCTCAAAATGAAGGAAGATGAGGCGAAGAACAAGATTGAAGAAGAAGAAAATGATCGATGGAGACCAAACGACGAATCCACCTCTTCACAAGGTTCGTCTTTCAAATCTACTTCTCATATGTGCTTTATTGCTAATGGGAGTGACAGTGAAAGCGAAAGTGAGGATGAGGAGGAGCAAGAAAGTGATAGTGAAGATGAGGATGATCTTCAACAATTCTTCGCTCAGCTAAGCAAGAAACATCGGATGAGCTTGCTCAAACTCATGAAAAGAGCGGAAGAACAAAAAGAAATGCTTCATAAGCAAGAAGACTTTCTCATCAGAAAAATTGAAGACTTAGAGAAGTTGACCAAAGAGCATGAGAAGCTAAAGTGCTCTCATGATGATTTGGTCCAAAGGTATGAAGACATTTCAATTGAGCAAATTAAAGTTGTTAATCATTCATCATATGTTGCTCAATTAGAAAATAAAAATGCTATGTTCAAGAACACGATAGAAAGGCTAAATATTGAAAATCTAGCTTTGCAAGAAAAACATGATATGCTTGTGTGCTCTCATAATAAATTTATGGATTCACATATCATGTTAGAAATGGCTCATGAGGTTGTGTTAACTAATTTGAAATCATACCAACTTCACGTATGTACATGTACTCAAGTAGAAACTATATTATCATGTGCTAACAAATGTTGCTCTCAAGAAAGCCAATCTTCCATTGAGCTAGAAATTTCAGGAATTAGTGATATTTCTATCACACAAGAAAATAAAGAGCTCAAGGAAGAAGTTGGAAGGCTAAGAAGGAGCTTAACTCTTTTGAAGGGAAAGTGTCATGCTCAACCTTCACAAGATAACCGTGATAATATGGTGAAAAAGCTTGAGAAGGGGACAACCGTAGCATGCACAAAACCCCTTCAAAAGAATACCAAGCTTTCCAAGAAGGGCATGAGCAAAATCCATGGTGAGAAAATTAATGCTCATATGATTTTCTCTAACAATGTACCTATGTGCTTCAACAAAGAAAGATCAAAGAGAAGCGATAGGAGGTGCTATGGATGCAAGGAGAAGGGCCATGAAATTGATTCATGCCCCCACATGAAGAATCAAGACCTTGCACGATCAAGAAAGATGACCATCAAAAAGGATGAAATCAAAAGGCAAATGCATTGCAAGGACAAGCATCGCATTTGCTACAATTGTCGTGAAAAAGGTCATCAATTCAAGGTTTGTCCAAAGGGTAAAACACCTAAGCCTAACTTCTCAATACATTCAAATATGCTTAGGAGACCCAAATTTGACTCTTGTGCTAGAAAGGTGATGAGTTCACCACATTCTAGGACCAAGGCTATTTGGGTGCCTAAGTCCTTATTGGCTAACCTTGATGGACCTATCATGAGATGGGTACCAAAATGTACTTAATAAGTTTTGCAGGTACCCAGAGATGATATGAAGCTTTGGGGTGCTTGAGCGGTTCAACTCAATTCTTATCTCAAGCTATCAATCTTACATTCTCTATCCTTTAAGATTGACCCAAAGATGAATTGAGTTGTTATATCACTAACTTCATATTCATCTCTAGCAAGAACTTGTGTTGTAGGGAATAAGGATTAACCTTTGTGGGAATCAAGCAAAAGGCCTACAACCAAGTGATATCCAAAGGATGGTAACAATTAATTCTTAAGTGCACATTGCTTTTAATTGGTATATTCCTTTGTGTCTTTTGTAGCCACATAGGAAAAATGAAGCACTTGAGAATGAACTTAAAAGATTTTACCTTGCTTTGGAAAGGATCTAATTATATGGTAGATTGCAAGATCATATTTTTATATTGTGACAATCTACATGCTTTAAATTGATTATATGTATCTTGTGGCATATTTCAAGTTAATCATCATATTATTGCCATGACCTAGACATAAAGAGTATTATCCCATGTTCTTAAATGAATAGAGTGCTAAGTAAGAAATTCAAATTCTTATAGCACTTACCAAATGGGGAATTCTCTGTATGACTAGAGTTGTGAGACTAATGTTTCTATCTAAGTGTTTATGTAGTCTCACAACATGAGAATGTGTTTCCCAAATGGAGTGTGCCATTCAACATTCAAAGAAGATCGAACCAATAATATGTGATGTATTCATTCTTGTTTAAATTGGTTTTGAGTCTTCTCCATTAATCACTCACCATGTTATGAATTAGAGTTGCCCTATAAACTTAATTAAATAATCATGCTACTTTCATCTTTTTTCAATTGATGTTATGCATGATGCTTGTAAGGGTAATTTAGTTCATATCATGAGGTTTCCTTATTTTAGTAACCTTCTTGTCATTCATATACTAGAGGTTGCTAAATAGGAAACTATTGCTTGTGTTACTAATGCAATCTCTTTTAAGCTATTTCATGAAATTCATAAGTAGAGATTGTGCTCTTTCAATTGGTAAAATCACAAGCTTTAAAGGTTAATCTTCACCTAAAAGAAAGATTAGGAATGCTCAAGGCAAAGGTATGGAACTAATTGCTTCAATTGGTTGTTGATCAATAGTAGTTCCTTCCAAGTGGCATTCTTTCAATTGGTAATAATATATTCTATGGAAAGGAATGTCAATATGAAGGCTAAATTCCTTTTGGCTTAAATTTGTAAATTGGTGCATATTGTTAATTCACTCATCCATGTGCATTAACTTAAAAGGAACTTAATTTATGCCTTTATGCCTCATAAATGATGATTTATTTGACATTCATATATAAATATCATCATTCATTAAATACTTCATTGTACTACTAATACCTCTTTTCAAAGTGTTTTTTTACTAGTTTTAAAAGGAAAAGAGATAACAAGCTAAAGAAGGAAGTCTCCACAATTGAAGAAAAGAAGAATACTTAGATGACACCATCTCATATACTAAGATCTTTCAATTGATATAACAAATGGTACATTCTATATGGTGGTAAGTATTCTTAGGCATAAGTTAATTCATTGCAAATTTTTCATGCCTTGACCAATATATGTAATGTACTCCTCTTGAGAATCTTCATTGAATTGAAAGTGCATTTGATAAGTCATTCAAATACTTGATGCACATATCTAGTGGGAGCACATTATATATATATCTTGTGTCGTAGAGAATAAGTTTCCCTTGAGTAAGCTATACTAAGACAATCCAAAATGGTAAATTTGTATCTCATTCATATGGATTGTAATCTTTGTTTTCTAAATAGCTACTCTTGATACAGTTTAAAATTCCCTTATCGTTAAATCTAAAAGTGCATAAGAATCTTTTTGTTGATATTCATGACATACATATGCACTAACATGGATATGATTTTTAAACTGTAAAAGGTACAATTAGTGATCCATACTCTCTAAAATTTGGAAACCCATATTTTCATATCTTAGAAATCTACTTAAATCGGTATCCATATGCTTCACATTGAATTGGATCACTAAGTTGTAAATTCCATGCATAACTTGTCTTCATGTTATGAATGCTTATGCGACTAACCTTGATAAGTTAGGTGCACCCAAGGTCAAGCTAGGTTCATCATCGAGAAGGCAACACAACGATGTATCAAGAAAAGGAGAAAAGGCTCCTATTCTTAACTCTTGCTTTTATCTGTGTGATTAAATATTGACTTGAAACCATGTAAGATGGTTGTCAAGTATATGTGAGTGCCTACAAAAAGAGAAAGGCCACAATAAGGAATGTGTGGGTACCCAAGGCTCTTACTACTAATCTCAAAGGACCCAATTCAAATTGGGTACCAAAATACAAAGCTTAATCTTGTTTTGCAGGAGCACTCCTTAAATGAATCAAGTTGGGTGCTTGATAATGGATGTATAAATCATATTTGGAGATAGTAGCAAGGGTGGTAACAACTGAATCTCAAGTGCATATTATTTTCGAATCTTATCTCTTTTGTGACTTGTGTAGCCACTAAGGAAGAAGAAGCACTTGAGGATACACATCAGTTGTTGATTATGAAATAAAGGTCCAATTGGAAGATTAATGAATATTATCATATGGTCAACAATCCAAAACTATGTGACGTATTTTCTATCTAGTTAATTTGGATTTTATTCTTCCATATTAGACACTCACCATAATATGGATTAAGTCAGCCCTTTAAACTTCATTGAACAACCATGCATATTATCCATGTCATTCAAAATATATTGTGCATGAGGGCTCAAGGGAAATTTAGTCCATATTATGAGGTTTCTCTATTTTAGCAACTCGTTTGACTTTCACATATAAAGGGTTGCTAAATAAGAAACTAGTGCTTGTGCTACTAATGCCATCTCTTGTGTTGAGTTTATCCATAGAAAATCTATGTTAAGAGATGGTGCTTGTTTTAAATTGTATAAATCACAAGCTTAAAGGATACTATTCAACTAAAGTAAGAAGAAGTTGATAAGAGGCCAAGGTATGAAAACTTCCTCTCCTTCAGTTGTTTTAGTATTATATCCTTAGTGGGATGTACCATAGTATAGGTTAAATTTCCTTGCAATATAAAATGTTCAATAGTGCATATAACTTTGACATCAACTATATGTGTGCACTAATTTAAAGGAATTTAATCTATCCTTTTGGGTTTCAAGAATGATTATTCATTTTCCATCCACATATAAGGATTATCATTTGTGAAACCCTCCCTTGTGTTTCTAATGCTCTCTTTTCTAAGTGTTTTAATAAGGTCTTTCCAAGTGCTTTCAAGATGGATTCAAAATCTATGGATATAAGAGTCTTGGTTCTTTCAATCATTGAGTTTCAATGGGTCTCATATCAAGTATGATCGAACCAAGCAAAGATGAATAAAGTTCAAGATCACTTGGTTGGATGAAATCATAAAAGAAAAGAAAGCACAATCATTCAAGAAGGGAGTTACACTTTTTGTCAACCAAATAATGAAGATGTAGTGACATATTTATATGATATCCTTCATTATGAGGTTTGAGGTTCATCTTAGCATGCTTTACCCTTTAGGATTTCAATTGATATACTTTTAGTTCTTAAACTTTCAATTGGTTTGATTTTCATCATCTATGTAAAGCATGTTATGTTAAACCAAGATATAGCGCAAACTTCATCTTTAACCTCGTATTGTTGATGTGCATGAGTGTACTTTGTGTACTCTTGCATGCACAAATTGAGGAAGAGTTTAGCCTATATCTTGTGAGGCTAATGATTTCTTCAAGATCATGTTTTGTAGTCTCACACCTTGGAGAACATCAAATGAGGATGAGTGGTTCCAAGGAAATGATCAAATATTTACCACATGTCACCCCATGGATTAGTTCTATTGGGGAACGATATGTGTTCTCTAGCATAAATTCAATTGTTTCAAATATATTATGCCTTTACCAAGATATATGATGAACTCCTCTAAGAATCTTAATTGAATCAAGTGCATGTTACAAGTAATTCGAGTACTTGATGCATACATTTAGGGGGAGCTCATTCTATATCTTTTGTCCTTAAAAGACTAACATTTTCTTTTAGTGAATTTGTGTAGTTCTTTGAAGAGAATGAGTTTCTCTTGATCGTTTAAAGAGGATAAGTTTCTCTTTGAAATGTCAAGCCTATCAAAAGCTAAGATAGAAATTCATGATTATAATGAAGACCATATGGCATGGAACAAAGGTGTGTCACTCCATGAACTATTGTATTACATTTGTGTATCTAGGCTCTTACAAGTTAGTGTATGCATGTATATGCAATATCTTAAGTCACATCATAAGGTTGCACTTGAATCTTGGCTTAAAATATTGCATATCATGTCTATTAGTATACCGTTTGATTATGAGTAATTCCTTAAATTGGTGCAATTTCATATTTTCATACATTATTTGTACCAAGGTTCAAATTGTAGAACTTAATCTCCTGGCCTCACAAGTCCAAGTGCATAAGCTAAACAAGTATTCATCACTTGTATGCACACATTTAGGGGGAGAATGGTCTATAATTTGAATCTTTGAGACTAACTTCATTTTCAAGTCTATTATATGTGTAGTCTCAAATTAGAAAGGAATCTTCAAGCAAAGACAATCGCTTCCACTGCAAATTTTGATGGGTATCAAGATTCACCTTCGATTTAGTATGACGATCTTCATTTGATATCTTGGACCTATGTCACAAGTATGCCAACAAGAGCTTGCAAATGAATTCTAAATCCAACACAAGTCTGGAAACCCCTTGAAAAGGTAAAATGCAAAGGTACATCACTTATGACACTTATACATTACCTTTGTGCCATCTAAGGATCATTTTCATGATAGTGTGTTCACATCTCGCTTAATCATAATTTCTATCCTTTATATTCTTTATATTTTTTGGAGATTTATGACAAAGGGGGAGAAATTGTGCATTAAAGCTTACCTTTAGTCTTATGTAACTAAGTGTAAGAAGACTTTTGAAAAGGGTGAGAAATAATTGACAAAAGGGGGTTGAATCATAAGTAAAACATAAGATGAAGGAAATTGATGAGTGCATAATATGTCATGAGCATCACGTTTATTTATGACACAAAGCACCCTATGAATAGTATGATATATGTTGTCTTCACTCTTTGACCCAAATATGTGGTTTTGGCATTTGAGTACAAAATTGGTATTTTCTGAAATGCACATATTTAGGGGGAGGAAACTATATCGTAGGATTCAAAATCTTATTTATCAAATCTTATGTAAGCTTTAAATGTGTTGTCATCAATCACCAAAAAGGGGGAGATTGAAAGTGCATTCATCCCTTTTGTGAGTTTTGGTGATTTGGATAACAACACATTTAAAGGTCTAACAAGTTTGCTAAGTGTTGAACAGGAAATTCAGTATGATGAACATACTTGAATAGTGTATAATGATCAGTGAACAAGGTTCAACACAAGGTCAAATAACCAGTGAGACAATGCAAATGGATATAATATGGTCTCTATATTGGTTTGAATATATGGACAAGTCCTGAGAAATCACTATGCATAAATATGATCATAATAGAGGTTGAAGTGATTAAGAGGATTGGTCAAGCCAAAGTATTTAAGATATGAGGAACCGTGAATTGGCTTGACCATATTACTATTAGTCCATATATGAATATATGAGAATCAAACTGGAGCTTGATTGATCTTAGCAGTTATATCTAGATGACATTCAAGCAAGGTTCACAATATTGAAGAAATGATTCTCTCAATGGATGCTCAATAAGATGTGACTCAAGAATGGCTTGATAGGGTGAAGATAGCAAGGAAAGGGCTTCGAGGAACTAAGCGAAGGTGAAGGCCAAGCGACGGCTTGTAGACCGAGGTACCATGGCTAAGGTGAAGAAGAGAGTACTTGCACTAAGTCGATGAACTAATCAGCTATGAAGAGTTACAACATGTTGATGCATCAGTAAGGTGACTTGAAGCCATGATTTGAACTCATATATGGTGAAATGGCACAAATCACAGGCTCTATTTGTGTTTGCTTCAAAAGGTGAGACAAGGATGTTTGTGATCCTTATGAAGCAACACCATGGAGAAATCACACTTGAGACACCAATGACTCAAGGAGTTTACTTAATTATATTTTATTTAACTTGAGTATAGGAATCGTCGTACTATCAAGGGGGATTCAAAAAGAAGGTTGGTGTTGATACTAAAGCTCAAAATCCTTGATCTAAAACTTCCATTTTACCCTGGTTTCACTTTGTTTTTCTCAAAATCTGTGCAATAGTTCAAAAACCGGTTCAACCGGACCTAAAACCGGTTCAACCGGTTTCTGCACTGTTCCCCTCTGTCACTGCCAGTCTGCCAGTCAGTCCTGTCAGAAAAAGTCATGTGCAGATTTTTGGAAAACCGGTTCAACCGAATTTTGAATCCGGTTCAACCGAATTTGAAACCGGTTGAACCGAATTTTGAATCTGGTTCAACCGAATTTGAAACCGGTTGAACCGAATTTGTAACCGGTTCAACCGAATTTGAGTCCGGTCCAGTCTCCGGCTGAGTCCGCCAGTGAACCGAAAACCGACTGGTGGAATCCGGTTCAACCGAATTTGAAACCGGTTCAACCGAATTTCAGTCAGATTTCCCCAACGGCCACCAGCTTTTGGGAGCACCTTTATATACACCTCCCACACTCTTCCCCACAGAAGAGCACGACTTGGACTCCATTTCTAACCTGAGAAACACCTCCCACTCTCTCTCACACACCTCTTGCCTCTCCCATTTCAAATCTTTGGAGAGAAATCTTTGAGTGAGATTGAAGAGCTGCGATTTTGGTGCTTCATCTCTAAATCCCTCTTGCTCTTCTTCATTCGAGCTTTGGTACTACATCGAGTTCTTTGTGGATTCATTACTCTTGGAGCTTCTAGCTCCTAGACGACTAGGTGTCGCTTGTGAGTCTCCAAATCTTGTGGAAGACCACAAGAAAGTTTGTATTACCCGCTCGTTTGAGCAAAGATTATTGTGTGGGCTTGACCTTTGTGGTCGGCAAAGGGAGGATTAGGGTTGAAAGAGACCCGGCTCTTTGTGGGCGCCTCAACGAGGAAGTAGGGCACCTTGGTGGTGTGACCGAACCTCGGGATAAATCTTGTGTCTCTTGTGTTCTTGTTCATTGTGCTTATACATGTTCTTCGTTCTCTCACCATTCCGTGGAAGATTTGTTCATATCTTTTTGGTGTGTGGATTTTGAGAAGTGCCCTTCTCAAATCTACTACTTTGAACCCTGTGGATCATTTAGAACATCTCATTTACAAAGTTAACTGGGTGAATTTCGAGATCAATTCAGTTTTACCCAGTTTGCTTCTAGTTTTTGTTGAAAAAGTTTTAACTTGCCTATTCACCCCCCCTCTAGGCAACTTTCACGAGATACGTGGACGACGCTTTGAATGGTCCAATCAATGATCCTCAACCCTTTGCTCTCAAGGCAACAAGAAGCAAGGAGGCACTACCTAGCAAGGTGGCACAAGTTGAGGCGGCAGGGCTAAATGATGAAGAGATGGCTCTCATCATCAAGCGCTTCAAGACGGCGCTAAAGGGTCACAAGGGGCAGCCAAGCAAGACCAAGACCAAGGGGAAGCGCTCATGTTTCAAGTGTGGTAAGATTGGTCATTTTATCGCTAACTGCCCCGATAATGATAGTGACCAGGAACAGGGGAACAAGAGGGAGAAGAAGAAGGCATATAAAAAGGCTAAGGGCGAGGCACACCTTGGCAAGGAGTGGGACTCGGATTGTTCGTCATCCGACTCCGACAATGAAGGACTCGCCGCCACCGCCTTCAACAAGTCATCCCTCTTTTCCAACGAGCGTCATACATGCCTCATGGCAAAAGAGAAGAAGGTATGTAATCGAAACAATGCCACTTATGATTCTTCTAGTGATGATGAGTCTAGTGATGAAGAAATAGATTACTCTAGTTTGTTCAAGGGGTTGGATAGAACTAAGGTAGATAAGATTAATGAATTGATTGATGCTGTGAATGAAAAGGATAGACTTTTAGAAAAACAAGAGGACCTTTTATATGAAGAGCATGACAAATTTGTAGAGGCACAAAAATCTCATGCTTTAGAAGTTAAAAGAAATGAAATGCTTTCTTGTGAACTATCTTCTTGCCATGAGACAATTTCTAGCCTGAGGAGCATAAATGATGATTTGAATGCTAAGCTAGGAGTAGTTAGTAAATCTAACTCTTGTGTAGAACATGTTATGATTTGCAATAGGTGTAAAGATTTTGACATTGATGCTTGTAGTGAACACCTAGTTTCAATTTCCAAATTGAATGATGAATTGGCTAGTCTTAATGCCCAACTTAAGACTAGCAAGAATGAATTTGATAAACTAAAATTTGCAAGGGATGCCTACACGATTGGTAGACACCCCTCAATTAAGGATGGACTTGGCTTCAAGAGGGAAGCCAAGGACTTAACGAGCCATAAGGCACACATCTCCATCAAGGAGAAAGGGAAGGCCCCTATGGCAAATAGCGCTAAAAGGAACCATGCTTTTATGTACCATGATAGAAGACAGTCTTATAGGAGTTGTAATGCTTATGATGCTTTTGACTCTCACGCCATGTTTGCTAATAGTTCTTCCTATATGCATGGTAGAGATATGTCTAGGAGATATTTTGTTCATATGCCTAGGAGAAATGTTGTTAATGTTCCTAGAAAAGTTAATGAACCTTCTACAATATATCATGCTTTGAATGCTTCCTTTGCTATTTGTAGAAAGGATAGGAAGATAGTTGCTAGAAAATTAGGGGCGAAATGCAAGGGAGACAAAACTTGCATTTGGGTCCCTAAGACAATTGTGACTAACCTTGTAGGACCCAACAAGAGTTGGGTACCTAAGACCCAAGCCTAAATTTGCCTTGCAGGTTTATGCATCCGGGGGTTCAAGCTGGATTATCGACAGTGGATGCACAAACCATATGACGGGGGAGAAGAAGATGTTCACCTCCTACGTCAAGAACAAGGATCCCCAAGATTCAATCATATTCGGTGATGGGAATCAAGGCAAGGTGAAAGGCTTAGGCAAAATTGCAATCTCAAATGAGCACTCTATTTCTAATGTGTTTTTAGTTGAGTCTCTTGGATATAATTTGCTATCTGTTAGTCAATTATGCAATATGGGATATAATTGTCTATTAACAAATATAGATGTGTCTGTCTTTAGAAGAAGTGATGGTTCACTAGCTTTTAAGGGTGTATTAGACGACAAACTTTACTTAGTTGATTTTGCAAAAGAGGAGGCCGGTCTAGATGCATGCTTAATTGCTAAGACTAGCATGGGCTGGCTGTGGCATCGCCGCTTAGCACATGTGGGGATGAAGAACCTTCACAAGCTTCTAAAGGGAGAACACGTGATAGGTTTAACTAATGTGCAATTCGAAAAAGATAGACCTTGTGCAGCTTGTCAAGCAGGCAAACAGGTGGGAAGCTCTCATCACACCAAAAATGTGATGACCACATCAAGACCTTTGGAGATGCTTCACATGGACCTCTTCGTACCCGTCGCCTATCTAAGTATAGGAGGAAGTAAGTATGGTCTTGTTATAGTTGATGACTTTTCCCGCTTCACTTGGGTATTCTTTTTGCAGGATAAATCTGAAACCCAAGGGACCCTCAAGCGCTTTCTAAGAAGAGCTCAAAACGAGTTTGAGCTCAAGGTGAAAAAGATAAGGAGCGACAATGGGTCCGAGTTCAAGAACCTTCAAGTGGAGGAGTACCTTGAGGAGGAAGGGATCAAGCACGAGTTCTCCGCTCCCTACACACCATAGCAAAATGGTGTGGTAGAGAGGAAGAACAGGACGCTTATAGACATGTCGAGGATGATGCTTGGAGAGTTCGAGACCCCCGAGCGCTTTTGGTCGGAAGCCGTGAACACGGCTTGCCACGCCATCAACAGGGTCTACCTTCATCGCCTTCTCAAAAAGACGTCGTATGAGCTACTAACCGGTAACAAACCCAATGTTTCGTATTTTCGAGTTTTTGGGAGTAAATGCTACATTCTAGTGAAGAAGGGTAGGAATTCCAAATTTGCTCCCAAAGTCGTAGAAGGGTTTTTGTTAGGTTATGACTCAAATACAAAGGCGTATAGAATCTTCAACAAATCATCGGGTTTGGTTGAAGTCTCTAGCGACGTTGTATTTGATGAGACTAATGGCTCTCCAAGAGAGCAAGTTGTTGATTTTGATGATGTAGATGAAGAAGAAGTTCCAACGGCCGCAATACGCACCATGACGATTGGAGATCTGCGGCCACAGGAACAAGATGAGCAAGATCAACCTTCTTCCTCAACAATGGTGCAACCCCCAACTCAAGATGATGAACAGGAGGCGTGTGATCAAGGGGGAGCACAAGATGATCATGAAATGGAGGAAGAAGCACAACCGGCACCTCCAACCCAAGTTTGAGCAATGATTCAAAGGGATCATCCCGTCGACCAGATTTTGGGTGACATTAGCAAGGGAGTAACTACTCTGTCTCGATTAGTTAATTTTTGTGAGCATTACTCCTTTGTCTCTTCTATTGAGCCTTTCAGGGTAGAAGAGGCCTTGCTAGATCCGGACTGGGTGTTGGCCATGCAGGAGGAGCTCAACAACTTCAAAAGAAATGAAGTTTGGACACTGGTGCCTTGTCCCAAGCAAAATGTTGTGGGAACCAAGTGGGTGTTCCGCAACAAACAAGACGAGCACGGAGTGGTGACAAGGAACAAGGCACGACTTGTGGCAAAAGGTTATGCCCAAGTCGCAGGTTTGGACTTTGAGGAGACGTTTGCTCCTGTGGCTAGGCTAGATTCCATCCGTATTTTGCTAGCATATGTCGCTCACCATTCCTTCAGGTTGTTCCAAATGGATGTGAAGAGCGCTTTCCTCAATGGGCCAATCAAGGAGGAGGTGTACGTGGAGCAACCCCCTGGCTTCGAGGATGAACGGTACCCCGACCATGTGTGTAAGCTCTCTAAGGCGCTCTATGGACTTAAGCAAGCCCCAAGAGCATGGTATGAATGCCTTAGAGAATTTTTAATTGCTAATGCTTTCAAGGTTGGGAAAGCCGATCCAACTCTTTTTACTAAGACTTGTGATGGTGATCTTTTTGTGTGCCAAATTTATGTTGATGACATAATATTTGGTTCCACTAACCAAAAGTCTTGTGAAGAGTTTAGCAGGGTGATGACTCAGAAATTCGAGATGTCGATGATGGGCGAGTTAAGCTACTTCTTTGGGTTCCAAGTGAGGCAACTCAAGGATGGAACCTTCATCTCCCAAACGAAGTACACACAAGATTTGATCAAGAGGTTTGGGATGAAGGACGCCAAGCCCGCAAAGACACCGATGGGAACCGACGGACACACCGACCTCAACAAAGGAGGTAAGTCCATTGATCAAAAAGCATACCGGTCTATGATAGGGTCTGTACTTTATTTATGTGCTAGTAGACCGGATATTATGCTTAGCGTATGCATGTGTGCTAGATTTCAATCCGATCCTAAGGAGTGTCACTTAGTGGCTGTGAAGCGAATTCTTAGATATTTAGTCTCTACGCCTTGTTTCGGGATCTAGTATCCAAAGGGGTCAACCTTTGACTTGATTGGATATTCAGACTCCGACTACGCTGGATGTAAGGTCAATAGGAAGAGTACATCGGGGACGTGCCAATTCTTAGGAAGGTCCCTGGTGTCATGGAGTTCTAAGAAACAAACCTCCGTTGCCCTATCCACCGCTGAGGCCGAGTACGTTGCCGCAGGACAGTGTTGCGCGCAACTACTTTGGATAAGGCAAACCCTCAGGGACTTTGGCTACAATTTGAGCAAAGTCCCACTCCTATGTGATAATGAGAGTGCTATCCGCATGGCGGATAATCCTGTTGAACACAGCCGCACAAAGCACATAGACATCCGGCATCACTTTCTGAGAGACCACCAGCAAAAGGGAGATATCGAAGTGTTTCATGTTAGCTCCGAGAACCAGCTAGCCGATATCTTTACCAAGCCTCTAAACGAGCAGACCTTTTGCAAGTTGCGTAGTGAGCTAAATGTCTTAGATTCGCGGAACTTGGATTGATTTATAGCATACATGTGTTTATGCCCTTGATCATGTTCCTTATGCATTTTGTTGTTTACTTATGATGCTCAAGTTGTACAAGCACTCCCCGGACCTTACAAGTCCATTTGTAAGTGATGCAAAAATTTAGGAGGAGATGTGCTACAACTTGACCGTTTGAGACTAACTGTGTGCTTGAGTTTGCTCAATTCAGTCTCGAAGGCAAAGGTGGACTTGGACCAAGCAAGACTTCCACTGCACTCCGATGAAAGAGTAACTTTTCCAAGTTCATCTTTGTACTCTTATTGCCTCTTTTACTCTTAGTTGAAGATTTTGGTGAGGCAATGGGGTTCAAGGGCCAAGATTGATCCCGTTTTGGTGCTTGATGCCAAAGGGGGAGAAAATAAGGCCAAAGCAATAAATGGATCTGCTACCACTTGAGAATTTTGAAAAAGTAGAGTTAGAGTTTTTGTGTGTCAAAATACTCTTATTTGCTCTTATTGTCAAAAGTTGGTCTCTTGTGGGGAGAAGGCTTAATTATGAGAAAAAGGGGGAGTTTTTGAAATCTTTGATCAATTTCTCTTGGAACAACTCGTGTTATGTCTCAACAAGTGTTTTTGACTTAGAGATAGGCATTTGAGGTTGATTTGCAAAAACAAACCAAGTGGTGGCAAAGAATGATCCATATATGCCAAATATGAATCAAAACAATTTTGAGTTCTCATTTGCATTGATATTGCACTTGTTCTAGTTGCTTTATGTTGTGTTGGCATAAATCACCAAAAAGGGGGAGATTGAAAGGGAAATGTGCCCTTGGGCCATTTCTAAGTATTTTGGTGATTGAGTGCCAACGCAAGTGCTTTTGTATTAATCTATGCAAAGTGGTGGACAAAGTGCAAATCATGTCAAAAGGTATGTTTCTAGACTTAGTACATTGTTTTATGGACTAATGTATTGTGCCTAAATGCTGGAAACAGGAAAGATTGAATTAGAGCAGAGATGGCTAAGTTCAGCCAAGGTCAGCGCAGTCTGGGTGCACCGGACTGTCCGGTGGTGCACCGGACAGTGTCCGGTGCGCCAGGCTGGCTCAGGCGAACTTGCCGCTCTCGGGAAAAATTCGGCGGCGTACGGCTATAATTCACCGAACTGTCCGGTGAGCCAACGGTCGGCCGGACCAACGGTCGGCTGCGCGATCTGCGCGAGACACGTGATTGCGCCAACGGTCGGGAGGGGGCACCGGACTGTCTGGTGTGCACCGGACAGTGTCCGGTGCGCCAACGGCTCCCAGGCACCAACGGTCGGCTACTCCACAGAAGGAAAGAAATCCACACCGGACAGTGTCCGGTGGTGCACCGGACAGTGTCCGGTGGTGCACCGGACTGTCCGGTGCGCCAGGCGACAGAAGGCAAGAATTGCCTTCCTGGAATGCTCTCAACGGCTCCTAGCTGCCTTGGGGCTATAAAAGGGACCCCTAGGCGCATGGAGGAGAACACCAAAGATTCTCTAAGCATTCCTAAGCACTAAGACATCAATTCCGCACTTTTGATTCCTTGCGATAGCAATTAGAGCTCTAGTTGAGTTGTGAACTCATTGAGTTGTGTTGTGAGCTCTTGTTGTGACTTGTGTGCATGGTGTTGCTGTGATTTCTTGTCTTGAGTGTGTTGCTTATCCCTCCCTTACTCCGTGCTTCTTTGTGATCATCTAAGTGTAAGGGCGAGAGGCTCCAAAGTGTGGAGATTCCTCGCAAACGGGATATAGTAAAGCAAGCAAAACACCGTGGTATTCAAGTGGGTCTTTGGACCGCTTGAGAGGGGTTGATTGCAACCCTCGTCCGTTGGGACGCCACAACGTGGAGTAGGCAAGCGTTGGTCTTGGCCGAACCACGGGATAAACCACTGTGCCATCCGTGTGATTGATCTCTTGTGGTCATTGTGTTTTGTTGAGACTCCTCTCTAGCCACTTGGCATTATTTGTGCTAACTCCTAATCAAGTTTTGTGAGTTAAATTTCAAGTTTTACAGGATCACCTATTCACCCCCCCCCCTCTAGGTGCTCTGACCAACAACGGGGGGATATCGAGATTGTATATATTAACACCAAAGAACAATTAGCTGATATCTTTACCAAGCCACTAGATGAGAAAACATTTACCAAACTTAGGCATGAGCTAAATATTCTTGATTCTAGGAATTTTGATTGATATTTTGCACATATAGCTCAATTATATACCTTTGATCATATCTCTTTCATGTGCTATGACTAATGTGTTTTCAAGTGAATATTATGCTAAGTCATAGATTGAAAGGGAAATGGAGTCCTCGGCAAAGACAAAAGACTTCCACTCCACTCCATCGAATTATTCATCCTTCGCTGTCGCTCTACACCATTCTCCAATTTGGTATAATCTTCACTCCTATATTATTTACCAAAGGGGGAAAAGTTTAAAAGGGCTTATATTTCACTCACAAGTATCCGTTTTTGGTGATTCGTGCCAAAGGGGGAGAAAGTATTAGCCCAAAGCAAAAAGACCGCACCACCACCAATTTAAAAAATGTAGTCTTTCAAATTTGTGTTAAGAAAAGATTTTTCTATTGGTATCTTATTTTTGATATAATTTAAAATTGGTATGCCCTCTTCAAAATTAACATCTAAAACCCTCTTGAACACTAAGAGGAGGATTTCATTGAGGGGGAGTTTTGTTTAGTCAAAGGAAAAGCATTTGAAACAGGGGGAGAAAATTTCATATCTTGAAAATGCTTCTCAAAATCTTATTCTTATACCTTTGACTATTTGCAAAAGACTTTGAAAAGAATTTCCAAAACATTTGCAAAACAAAATAAGTGGTGCAAGCGTGGTCCAAAATTTTAAACAAGAAGAAAGTCATCCATGCATATCTAGTAGAAATAATTATTGGTTTCATTCCAAGCAACCTTCGTACTTACCTTATGCAAATTAGTTCAATTCTGCACTTTTATATTTGCTTTGGTTTGTGTTGGCATCAATCACCAAAAAGGGGGAGATTGAAAGGGAAATAGGCTTACACCTTTTCCTATATGAATTTTGGTGGTTGAATTGCCCAACACAAATTAATTGGACTAACTAGTTTGCTCTAGATTATGAGTTCTACAGGTGCTAAAGGTTCACAACAAACAAATAAAAAGACCAAGAAAGGGTTCAAATAAAAAGAGCAAAAGACTACCGAAGTGTGCCCTAGTTTGGTGCACCGGACTGTCCGGTGTGCCACCGGACAGTGTCCGGTGCACCAGGGAACCCAACTCTAAACTTGCCACCTTCGGGAATTCTGGGAGCCGCTCCGCTATAATTCACCAGACTATCCGGTGTAGCACCGGACTATCTGGTGTGCCAGCGGAGTAACAGCTACACAGCGCCAACGGTCGTCTGCAACGGTACAGTAAAAGTGAACAGTGCGCGCCTGCGCGCGCAGAAGTCAGAGCAGCGCCAGACAATGAATAGTGACTGTCCGGTGCACAACCGGACTGTCCGGTGGCCCAGAAGTCAGAAGCTCTAACGGTCGGGTGACGTGGCTGGCGCACCGGACTGTCCGGTGGCGCACCGGACTGTCCGGTGCGTCATGCGACAGCAGCCTTCACCAACGGCTATTTTGGTGGTTGGGGTTATAAATACCCCCAACCACCCACCATTCATTGCATCCAAGTTTTCAGCCTTCAAACCTCATACAAGAGCTCTAGACTTCATTCAAAGACACAATCAAAGAGATCAAATCCTCTCCCAAGTCCGGAATCACTCCAAAGAAATTAGTGACTAGAGAGAGAGAGAGACATTTGTGTTCTTTTGAGCTCTTGCGCTTGGATTGCTTTTCTTCTTCCTTCTTTCTTGTGTTCAACTCACTTGTAATAAAAACAAGAGACACCAAGTTGTGGTGGTCCTTGTAGTGGACTTAGTGTCCCATTTGATTGAAGAGAAAGGCTCACTCGGTCTAGGTGACCGTTTGAGAGAGGGAAAGGGTTGAAAGAGACCCGATCTTTGTGACCACCTCAACAGAGAGTAGGTTTGCAAGAACCGAACCTCGGTAAAACAAATCACTGTGTCATCCGCTCTTATTCGCTTGTGATTTGTTTTCGCCCTCTCTTTCGGACTCGTTTATATTTCTAACTCTAACCCCGGCTTGTAGTGTGAGCTTAAGTTTATAAATTTCAGATTTGCCTATTCACCCCCCCCCCCCCCCTCTAGGCGACTTTTAGTTATGACTCAAATACAAGGGCGTATAGAGTCTTCAACAAATCATCAGGTTTGGTTGAAGTTTCTAGCGACGTTGTATTTGATGAGACTAATGGCTCTCCAAGAGAGCAAGTTGATCTTGATGACATAGATGAAGATGATGTTCCGACGGCCGCAATACGCACCATGGCGATTGGAGATGTGCGACCACAGGAACAACAAGAGCAAGATCAACCTTCTTCCTCAACGATGGTGCACCCTGAAAGTCGCCTAGAGGGGGGTGAATAGGGCGAAACTGAAATTCTCAAAAATAATCACAACTACAAGCCGGGTTAGCGTTAGAAATATAATTAAGTCCGCGAGAGAGGGTGCAAAACAAATCGCAAGCGAATAAGGAGTGAGACACGTGGATTTGTTTTACCGAGGTTCGGTTCTCGCAAACCTACTCCCCGTTGAGGTGGTCACAAAGACCGGGTCTCTTTCAACCCTTTCCCTCTCTCAAACGGTCCCTCGGACCGAGTGAGCTTTCTCTTCTCAAATGCTTGGAACACAAAGTTCCTACAAGGACCACCACAAAATTGGTGTCTCTTGCCTCAATTACAAATGAGTTTGATCGCAATGAAGAATCAAAGAAAGAAGAAAGCAATCCAAGTGCAAGAGCTCGAAAGAACACAAGCAAATCTCTCTCACTAATCACTAGGGCGTTGTGTGGAGTTTGGAGAGGATTTGATCACTTGGGTGTGTCTAGAATTGAATGCTAGAGCTCTTGTAAGTAGTTGAAGTGGGAAAACTTGGATCACTTGAATGTGGGGTGGTTGGGGGTATTTATAGCCCCAACAACCAAACTAGCCGTTTGGTGGTGGCTGACTGTCGTATGGTGCACCGGACAGTCCGGTGCACACCGGACATGTCCGGTGCGCCAGCCACGTCACCAGGTCGTTGGGTTCTGACCGTTGGAGCGTCTGACTTCGAGGCCCGCCTGGCTGTCCGATGTACACCGGACAAGCACTGTAGATTGTCCGGTGCACCGTCCCGCGCGTGCCTGACTTCTGCGCGCTTCTGGCGTGCATTAAATGCTTCTGCAGATGACCGTTGGCGCAAAGTAGTCGTTGCTTCGCTGGCTCACCGGACAGTCCGGTGTACACCGGACATGTCCGGTGAATTATAGCGGAGCAAATTCCCGAAGCTCGCGAGTTCCTGAGGTGCTCTTCCTTAGAGCACCGGACACTGTCCGGTGTACACCGGACAGTCCGGTGAATTATAGCGGAGCGCCTCTGGATTTTCCCGAAGGTGATGAGTTCGACTTGGAGTCCTCTGGTGCACCGGACACTGTCCGGTGCGCCAGACCAGAGGTGCCTTCGATTATCCCATGCTCTCTTTGTTGAACCCCATACTTGGTCTTTTTATTGGATAAGTGTGAACCTTTGGCACCTGTATAACTTATACACTAGAGCAAACTAGTTAGTTCAATTATTTGTGTTGGGCAATTCAACCACCAAAATCAATTAGGAACTAGGTGTAAGCCTAATTCCCTTTCAATCTCCCCCTTTTTGGTGATTGATGCCAACACAAACCAAAGCAAGTATAGAAGTACATAATTGAACTAGCTTGCATAATGTAAGTGCAAAGGTTGCTTGGAACTTAAGCCAATATAAATACTTATAGGATACGCATGAATTGTTTCTTCAATTTTTGTCATTTTGGACCACGCTTGCACCACATGTTTTGTTTTTGCAAATTCTTTTGTAGATTCTTTTCAAAGTCCTTTTGCAAATAGTCAAAGGTAAATAAATAAGATTTTGTGAAGCATTTTCAAGATTTGAAATTTTCTCCCCCTGTTTCAAATGCTTTTCCTTTGACTAAACAAAACTCCCCCTAAATAAAATTCTCCTCTTAGTGTTCAAGAAGGTTTTGATATATCAATTTTGAAATGCTACTTTCTCCCCCTTTTAAACACAATAAGATACCAATTTTATCCATTGAGAATCATACCAATTGAAAAACTCGTTTTTTTAAAAAAAATAGGTGGTGGTGTGGTCCTTTTGCTTTGGGCTAATACTTTCTCCCCCTTTGGCATGAATCGCCAAAAATGGAGTCATTAGAGCCCTTTAATTACTCTCTCCCCCTTTGGTCATAAATAAATGAGTGAAGATTATACCAAAGACGGAGTCCTTTTCTCCCCCAAAGATGGAGAGTTGCTTGGAGCGACGGCGAAGGATGAGTTACGGAGTGGAAGCCTTTGTCTTCGCCGAAGACTCCAATTTTCCTTTCAATACACCTATGACTTGGTTTGAAATAGACTTGAAAACACATTAGTCATAGCATATGAAAGAGACATGATCAAAGGTATATAGATGAGCTATGTGTGCAAATCAACAAAAGAAGTTCCTAGAATCAAGAATATTTAGCTCATGCCTAAGTTTGTTAAAAGTTTGTTCATCAAGTGGCTTGGTAAAGATATCAGCTAATTGATCTTTAGTATTAATGTAAGAAATCTCGATATCTCCCTTTTGTTGGTGATCCCTCAAAAAGTGATACCGAATGGCTATGTGTTTAGTGCGGCTATGCTCAACGGGATTATCCGCCATGCGGATTGCACTCTCATTATCACATAGAAGAGGAACTTTGGTTAATTTGTAATCGTAGTCCCTAAGGGTTTGCCTCATCCAAAGTAGTTGTGCGCAACAATGGCCTGCGGCAATATACTCGGCTTCGACGGTAGAAAGAGCTACGGAATTTTGCTTCTTTGAAGCCCAAGACACCAAGGATCTTCCCAAGAACTGGCAAGTCCCCGATGTGCTCTTTCTATTGATTTTACACCCCGCCCAATCGACATCCGAATAACCAATCAAATCAAATGTGGATCCCCTAGGATACCAAAGCCCAAACTTAGGAGTATAAACCAAATATCTCAAGATTCGTTTTACGGCCGTAAGGTGAGCTTCCTTAGGGTCGGCTTGGAATCTTGCACACATGCATACGGAAAGCATAATATCCGGTCGAGATGCACATAAGTAGAGTAAAGAACCTATCATTGACCGGTATACCTTTTGATCGATGGATTTACCTCCTTCGTCGAGGTCGAGATGCCCATTGGTTCCCATGGGTGTCTTGATGGGTTTGGCATCCTTCATTCCAAACTTGGTTAGAATATCTTGAGTATACTTTGTTTGGCTTAGGAAGGTGCCCTCTTGGAGTTGCTTTACTTGAAATCCTAAGAAATATTTTAACTCCCCCATCATAGACATCTCGAATTTTTGTGTCATGATCCTACTAAATTCTTCACATGTAGACTCGTTAGTAGACCCAAATATAATATCATCAACATAAATTTGGCATACAAACAAGTCATTTTCAAGAGTTTTAGTGAAGAGTGTAGGATCGGCTTTTCCGACTTTGAATCCATTAGTGATAAGGAAATCCCTAAGGCATTCATACCATGCTCGTGGGGCTTGCTTAAGCCCATAAAGCGCCTTAGAGAGTTTATACACATGGTTAGGGTATTCACTGTCTTCAAAGCCGGGAGGTTGCTCAACATAGACCTCTTCCTTGATTGGTCCATTGAGGAAGGCACTCTTCACGTCCATTTGGTAAAGCTTGAAGCCATGGTAAGTAGCATAGGCCAATAATATATGAATTGATTCAAGCCTAGCTACGGGTGCATAGGTTTCACCGAAATCAAAACCTTCGACTTGGGAGTATCCCTTGGCCACAAGTCGAGCTTTGTTCCTTGTCACCACACCATGCTCATCTTGCTTGTTGCGGAAGGCCCATTTGGTTCCTACAACATTTTGATTAGGACGTGGAACTAAATGCCATACCTCATTCCTAGTGAAGTTGTTGAGCTCCTCTTGCATTGCCACCACCCAATCCGAATCTTGTAGTGCTTCCTCTACCCTGTGTGGCTCAATAGAGGAAACAAAAGAGTAATGTTCACAAAAATGTGCAACACGAGATCTAGTGGTTACCCCCTTATGAATGTCGCCGAGGATGGTGTCGACGGGGTGATCTCATTGGATTGCTTGGTGGACTCTTGGGTGTGGCGGCCTTTGTTCTTCATCCTCCTTGTCTTGATCATTCGCATCTCCCCCTTGATCATTGTCGTCATCTTGAGGTGGCTCATTTGCTTGATCTTCTCCTTCATCAACTTGAGCCTCTTCCTCATTTTGAGTTGGTGGAGATGCTTGCGTGGAGGAGGATGGTTGATCTTGTGCATTTGGAGGCTCTTCGGATTCCTTAGGACACACATCCCCAATGGACATGTTCCTTAGCGCGATGCACGGAGCCTCTTCAATTCCTATCTCATCAAGATCAACTTGCTCTACTTGAGAGCCATTAGTCTCATCAAACACAACGTCACAAGAAACTTCAACTTGTCCAGTGGACTTGTTAAAGACTCTATATGCCCTTGTGTTTGAATCATATCCTAGTAAAAGGCCTTCTATAGTCTTAGGAGCAAATTTAGATTTTCTACCTCTTTTAACAAGAATGAAGCATTTGCTACCAAAGACTCTAAAATATGAAATGTTGGGCTTTTTACCAGTTAGGAGTTTGTATGATGTCTTCTTGAGGATTCGGTGTAGATATAACCGGTTGATGGCGTAGCAAGCGGTGTTAACCGCCTCGGCCCAAAACCGATCCGAAGTCTTGTACTCATCAAGCATGGTTCTTGCCATGTCCAATAGAGTTCTATTCTTCCTCTCCACTACACCATTTTGTTGAGGGGTGTAGGGAGAAGAGAACTCATGCTTGATGCCCTCCTCCTCAAGGAAGCCTTCAATTTGAGAGTTCTTGAACTCCGTTCCGTTGTCGCTTCTAATCTTTTTGATCCTCAAGCCGAACTTATTTTGAGCCCGCCTCAAGAATCCTTTTAAAGTCTCTTGGGTATGAGATTTTTCCTGCAAAAAGAATACCCAAGTGAAGCGAGAATAATCATCCACAATAACTAGACAGTACTTACTCCCGCCGATGCTTATGTAAGCAATCGGGCCGAATAGGTCCGTGTGTAGGAGCTCCAGTGGCCTGTCAGTTGTCATGATGTTCTTGTGTGGATGATGGGCACCAACTTGCTTTCCTGCTTGGCATGCGCTACCAACCCTGTCTTTCTCAAAATGAACATTGGTTAATCCTAAAATGTGCTCTCCCTTTAGAAGCTTATGAAGATTCTTCATCCCAACATGTGCTAGTCGGCGATGTCAGAGCCAGCCCATGTTAGTCTTAGCAATTAAGCAAGTGTCGAGTCCAGCTCTATCAAAGTTTACTAAGTATAGCTGACCCTCTAACACTCCCTTAAATGCTATTGAATCATCACTTCTTCTAAAGACAGTGACACCTACATCAGTAAATAGACAGTTGTAACCCATTTTGCATAGTTGAGAAACAGAAAGCAAATTGTAGTCTAATGAATCTACAAGAAAAACATTGGAAATAGAATGGTCAGGTGATATAGCAATTTTACCCAATCCTTTGACCAAACCTTGATTTCCATCCCCGAATGTGATAGCTCGTTGGGGATCTTGGTTTTTCTCGTAGGAGGAGAACATCTTTTTCTCCCCTGTCATATGGTTTGTGCACCCGCTGTCGATTATCCAGCTTGAGCCCCCGGATGCATAAACCTACAAAACAAGTTTAGTTCTTGACTTTAGATACCCAAAAGGTTTTGGGTCCTTTGACATTAGACACAAGAACTTTGGGTACCCAAACACAAGTTTTTGACCCCTTGTGCTTGCCCCCAACATATTTGGCAACTACCTTGCTGGATTTGTTAGTTAAAACAAAAGATGCATCAAAAGTTTTAAATGAGATGTCATGGTCATTTGATGCACTAGGAGTTTTCTTCTTAGGCAACTTAACATGGGGTTGTTGCCTAGAACTAGATGTCTCACTCTTATACATAAAAGCATGATTAGGACCAGAGTGAGACTTCCTAGAGTGAATTCTCCTAATTTTGTCCTCGGGATAACCGGCAGGGTACAAAATGTAACCCTCGTTATCCTGAGGCATGGGAGCCTTGCCCTTAACAAAGTTGGACAATTTCTTAGTAGGGGCATTAAGTTTGACATTGCCTCCCTGTTGGAAGCCAATGCCATCCTTGATGCCAGGGCGTCTCCCACTATAGAGCATACTTCTAGCAAATTTAAATTTTTCGTTTTCTAAGTTATGCTCGGCAATTTTAGCATCTAATTTAGCTATATGATCATTTTGTTGTTTAATTAAAGCCATGTGATCATGTATAGCATCAATGTTAACATCTCTACATCTAGTACAAATAGTGGTATGTTCTACGGTAGATGTAGAGGGTTTGCAAGATTTTAATTCTACAACCTTAGCATGCAATATATCATTTTTAGTTCTAAGGTCGGAAATTGTAGTATTGCAAACATCTAATTCTTTAGCCTTAGCAATTAATTTTTCATTTTCATTCCTAAGGCTAACAAGAGATAAGTTCAATTCTTCAATCGTAGCAAGCAAATCATCATTATCATTCCTAAGATTGGGAATTGAAACATTACAAGCAATAGAATCAACCTTAGCTAACAAATTAGCATTTTCATTTCTAAGGTTGTTAATAGTTTCATGGCAAGAGCTTAGCTCACTAGAAAGTTTTTCACATTTTTCTACTTCCAGAGCGTAAGCATTTTTGACCTTAACATGCTTCTTATTTTCTTTAATAAGGAAGTCCTCTTGGGAGTCTAAGAGATCATCCTTCTCATGGATGGCACTAATTAATTCATTTAATTTCTCTTTTTGTTGCATGTTTAAGTTGGCAAAAAGAATACGCAAATTATCTTCCTCATCACTAGCATTATCATCGCTAGAGGATTCATATCTAGTGGAGGATTTAGATTTAACCTTTTTCTTTTTGCCGTCCTTTGCCATGAGGCACTTGTGGACGACGTTGGGGAAGAGAAGTCCCTTGGTGACGGCGATGTTGGCGGCGTCCTCGTCGTCGGAGGAGTCGCTAGAGATTTCGTCGGAGTCCCACTCCCGACAAACATGGGCATCGTCGCCCTTCTTCTTGTAGTATCTCTTCTTCTCTTTTCTCCTTCCCTTCTTGTCGTCGCCCCTGTCACTAGATATAGGACATTTTGCAATAAAATGACCGGGCTTACCACATTTGTAACACACTTTCTTGGAGTGGGGTTTGTAGTCCTTCCCCCTCCTTTGTTTGAGGATTTGGCGGAAGCTCTTGATGACGAGCGCCATTTCCTCATTGTCGAGCTTGGAGGCATCGATTGGTTGTCTACTTGGTGTAGACTCCTCCTTCTTCTCCTCCGTCGCCTTGAATGCAACCGGTTGAGTTTCGGATGTGGAGGGACCGTCAAGCTCGTTGATCTTTCGTGAGCCCTTGATCATAAATTCAAAGCTCACAAAATTCCCGATTACTTCCTCGGGAGTCATTAGTGTATATCTAGGATTACCACGAATTAATTGTACTTGAGTAGGGTTAAGGAAAATAAGAGATCTTAAAATAACCTTAACCACCTCGTGGTCATCCCATTTCTTGCTCCCGAGGTTGTGCACTTGATTCACCAAGGTCTTGAGCCGGTTGTACATATCTTGTGGCTCCTCCCCTTGGCGAAGATGGAAGCGACCGAGCTCCCCCTCGATCGTTTCCCGCTTGGTGATTTTGGTGAGTTCATCACCCTCTGCGCGGTTTTGAGCACGTCCCAAACTTCCTTGGCGCTCTTTAATCCTTGCACCTTGTTGTACTCCTCTCTACTTAGAGAGGCGAGGAGTATTGATGTGGCTTGGGAGTTGAAGTGCTCGATTTGGGCCACCTCGTCCTCATCATAATCCTCATCTCCTACGGATGGTACCTGTGCTCCAAACTCAACAACATTCCATAT
Source organism: Zea mays (assembly GCF_902167145.1). Classification (NCBI taxonomy): domain Eukaryota; kingdom Viridiplantae; phylum Streptophyta; class Magnoliopsida; order Poales; family Poaceae; genus Zea; species Zea mays. The sequence continues at coordinate 21,470,715 of NC_050100.1, read as the reverse complement.
ACTTTTGTGGAGTGAGGTTAGATGAAATTTCATTAAATCACTCCACCTAGCATAATCTTCACCGTCAAAGGTTGGCGGTTTGCCTAATGGAACGGAAAGTAATGGAGTATGTCCAGAAGTACGAGGATAATGTAAGGGGATCTTACTAAACTTCTTGCGCTCATGGCGCTTAGAAGTTATGGAGGGCGCGTCAGAGCCGGAGGTAGAAGGTGATGAAGTGTCGGTCTCGTAGTAGACCACCTTCCTCATCTTCTTGATTTTGTCGCCACTCTGATGCGACTTGTGAGAAGAAGTCTTCTTTTCCTTCTTCTTCTCCTTCCTCTTCTCCTTGTTGCGGGACTCTCTCGATAGAGCTTTCTCGTTGCTTGTAGTGGGCTTTTCGCCGGTCTCCATGTCCTTCTTGGCGTGATCTCCCGACATCACTTCGAGCGGTTAGGCTCTAATGAAGTACCAAGCTTTGATACCAATTGAAAGTCGCCTAGAGGGGGGGTGAATAGGGCGAAACTGAAATTCTCAAAAATAATCACAACTATAAGCCGGGTTAGCGTTAGAAATATAATTGAGTCCGCGAGAGAGGGTGCAAAACAAATCTCAAGCGAATAAGGAGTGAGACACGTGGATTTGTTTTACCGAGGTTCGGTTCTCGCAAACCTACTCCCCGTTGAGGTGGTCACAAAGACCGGGTCTCTTTCAACCCTTTCCCTCTCTCAAACGGTCCCTCGGACCGAGTGAGCTTTCTCTTCTCAAATGCTTGGAACACAAAGTTCCTACAAGGACCACCACAAAATTGGTGTCTCTTGCCTCAATTACAAATGAGTTTGATCGCAATGAAGAATCAAAGAAAGAAGAAAGCAATCCAAGTGCAAGAGCTCGAAAGAACACAAGCAAATCTCTCTCACTAATCACTAGGGCGTTGTGTGGAGTTTGGAGAGGATTTGATCACTTGGGTGTGTCTAGAATTGAATGCTAGAGCTCTTGTAAGTAGTTGAAGTGGGAAAACTTGGATCACTTGAATGTAGGGTGGTTGGGGGTATTTATAGCCCCAACCACCAAACTAGCCGTTTGGTGGTGGCTGACTGTCGTATGGTGCACCGGACAGTCCGGTGCACACCGGACATGTCCGGTGCGCCAGCCACATCACCAGACCGTTGGGTTCCGACCGTTGGAGCGTCTGACTTCTGGGCCCGCCTGGCTGTCCGGTGTACACCGGACAAGCACTATAGATTGTTCGGTGCACCGTCCCGCGCGTGCCTGACTTCGGCGCGCTTGTGGCGCGCATTAAATGCTTCTGCAGGTGACCGTTGGCGCGAAGTATCCATTGCTTCGCTGGCTCACCGGACAGTCCGGTGTACACCGGACATGTCCGGTGAATTATAGCAGAGCAAATTCCCGAAGCTGGCGAGTTCCTGAGGTGCTCTTCCTTGGAGCACCGGACACTGTCCGGTGTACACCGGACAGTCCGGTGAATTATAGCGGAGCGCCTCTGGATTTTCCCAAAGGTGATGAGTTCGACTTGGAGTCCTCTGGTTCACCGGACACTGTCCGGTGGCACACCAGACAGTCCGGTGCGCCAGACCAGAGGTGCCTTCGGTTATCCCTTGCTCTCTTTGTTGAACCCCATACTTGGTCTTTTTATTGGATAAGTGTGAACCTTTGGCACCTGTATAACTTATACACTAGAGCAAACTAGTTAGTTCAATTATTTGTGTTGGGCAATTCAACCACCAAAATCAATTAGGAACTAGGTGTAAGCCTAATTCCCTTTCACACCCCCCAACTCAAGATGATGAACAAGTTCATCAAGAAGATGCGTGTGATCAAGGGGGAGCACAAGAAGAACAAGTTATGGAGGAAGAAGCACCACCAGCCCCTCCAACTCAAGTCCGAGCAACGATCCAACGGAATCACCCCGTTGACCAGATTCTGGGTGACATAAGCAAGGGAGTAACTACTCGCTCAAGATTAGCTAACTTTTGTGAGCATTACTCTTTTGTCTCTTCTATTGAGCCTTTCAGGGTAGAAGAGGCCTTGCAGGATCCGGACTGGGTGTTGGCTATGCAGGAAGAGCTCAACAACTTCAAGAGAAACGAAGTTTGGAGCCTGGTGCCACTGAAAGCATCTAGGCCCCTGGTTGGTTTTAGTGATTAATGACAACGTATTATTATATGTGACTAACGTGTGTTTTGCAGAGACAAATGGTAAGTTAGGTCACATGACAGGTAGAAGTACTACAACGGAGAAAACAATCCCGGAGATAAGAACTCGAAGCGACGGCTAAAACGACGAAACAAAAGGTGAAGGTCTACGGAGTCCGAGTGTCAAGGAGATGTGGACACTCGCATTTTAATTAGGCTTTTTATTCTCTTTTAGCCGTACTATAAAGAGGGGTTGTCGATGAGTAGTTTGACCAAGAGAGTTCTAGTGTAGTGTTGGTGCACAATCACACTCATACACAGTGCTAGGTGTCACTCTAGAACTCACACACAAGTTAGAGCGAAAACCGATTTGAAAAACAAGACTTAGGGTTTCTGGCTTTGGGGCACCGGACTGTCCGGTGTGCACCGGACTGTCCGGTGCACCCTCTGCCAGGTGGGACCAGGCTGGTTCACAGCAGAGCCTTCCCAGTCGCAGAAACCCGAGAGCGCTGCCTTCGGAGATGAATTTTAGTGGCACACCGGACATCGCACCGGACTGTCCGGTGTGCACCGGACAGTGGACTGTTCACTGTCCGGTGCGCCATGAGTCCAACGGCTCTGTGTCAGAACTAGCCGTTGGAAGTGACCGTTGGCGCACCGGTGGCGCACCGTTGGCGCACCGGTGGCGCACCGGACTGTCCGGTGCGCCATCGCGCAGCAAGTTTCCTGTAACGGCTAGTTGGTGGGTGAGGGCTATTTATACCCCTTCCACCCACCATATTCAATGTCTTGCACTCCACATTTATTCCAGCACCTTGGTAGAGTATTGCAAGCACCAAAAGCCTAGTGAGGAGATTAGAGAATCATAATCCGCGCTTGTTCCTCATTAGCGCTAGTGAGAGCCACCTAGAGCACACACCACTTGCATTAGGCTTCTCTTGGTCAAGCGAAAGTCTATGGCTTGTTACTCTTGGTGATCGGCATCACCTAGACGGCTTGGTGGCGTTGGGAGCTCGGTGATCACCGTGAAGATCTTGTTGGTGACCCGACTCAAGTTTTGTAAGCGGTCTCGAGGGATCCACCGCGCCGGAGTGGCAAAGGATCATCTCGTAGTGAGCACTTGGTTCTTGCGAGGACCAAGGGGGAGCGATACCCTTGCGCGGGTGCTCCAACGAGGACTAGTGGAGAGTGCCGACTCTTCGATACCTCGGGAAAAATTGGAGGAGTCTTCTAAACTTTGCTTTACATTCCGCACTTAATTCAAGCTATTTACTTTGTGTATTTGTTTAGCAAGTATTTGAAGCATTGTTTTAGCCTTGTTACATTTCTAGTATTATTTTCTTAGTGCTAGTTGTTGGGGTGAAGTTGGGCTCTTGTTTAGCTCTTGCTTAGGTTTTAATTAGTGTTGATTTTTAGAAAAGCCCAATTCACCCCCCCTCTTGGGCATCGTGATCCTTTCAATTGGTATCAGAGCCTTGTTGCTCATAGATTAGCTTAACCGCTAGAGTTACGATGTCCGGTGGGGATGGACCTCCTCCCGTTTTTGATGGTGACGATTTTCCTTATTGGAAAATTCGTATGGAAGCATACTTAGAGGCTATAGACATTGGTGTCTATAAAGCCGCCACACAAGGGTTTCCCCAACCTAGAGATCCCACAAATCTTGTAGGTGATGAGTTCAATTATGAGAAATGGAATGCAAAGGCCAAAAACACCCTTTTTAGAGGCCTTTGCAAAGATGTGTTCAATAGAGTTCGGAATCATAAAAATGCTCATGATTTGTGGATGGACATTTGTGCTCTACACGAAGGAACTAGAAGTGAACGTGAGGAAAGATATCACATAGCTATGCGAAAGTTAAATTCTTTTGAAATGCTTGCTAATGAAAATGCAAACGCTATGTACTCACGACTTAATATTCTTGTAGAGGAAGTCAATGGATTGGGGCTTACTCAAATCTCACAACCGGATGTTGTGAGGAAGATTCTCAGTGTCCTCCCAATAGACAAATATGGACACATTGTCACTGTGCTACATCAAATGGATCTTTCGGTTACCACACCTACACAAATTTTGGGAAAGATCAATGCCCATGAAATGTACATGCACATCAACGACAAAGAAGAATCATCTTCCAAAAGAAAGGATTTGGCCCTCAAAGCAAATCATGAAAGAAAAGGAAAAGCAAAAATACAAGTTGAGGAAGAATCCTCAAGTGATGATGACCTTGATGCAAACATTGCCTTGATGGTAAGGAAGACCACCAAGATGTTGAAGAAGCTAAATAGAGAAGGCATCAAATTTGATTCAAGGAAGAAGAAGTTCTTTTCCAACAAAAGAAAGCCCATCTCTGAGATGGACTGCTACAACTGTGGTGAGCTTGGTCATCTTGCTCATCAATGCAACAAGCCCAAGAAGAACAAGTTCAAGGGCAAGAAAGAAGATGACAGTGATGATGAAAAGAAGGAAAAGAAATTCTTCAAGAGGAAGGATGGGAAGCAAAAGAGGTTCCACAAGAAGAAGAATGGAAAGGCCTATATTGTTGGTGACTGGCTCACCGACGTCGAATCATCAAGTGGATCTTCTTCAAGTGAAGAAGAGGATGATGAAAAAGTTGCGGCCATCGCCGGGGACTTCTCTTCACCACCACCATCGCCATCATCCACTTCTCACCTGTGCCTTATGGCTAAGGGTGAACGAAAGGTACAAAATGATATTGATGATGATAGTGATAGTGATAGTGATGAAGAATTTGCTTCACCTTCATATGATGAGTTAGCTGACTTACTTAAAGAATATACTCAAATCATTAGAAAGTCAAAAGCTAAATGTGATAGGTTGAAAAATGAAAATGAATCTTTAAATGCCAAGTATGACATAGTTATAAAGGCTAGTGATGAAATAAAAGAAGAAAATAAAACTATGTCATCAACTGTAAATGAGCTCACAATCTCCCTAAAAGATGCTAAGGAAAAATATGACAAATTAAATGAAGCTAATAGGGAGTTGCAAAATAGACTAGTTAAGATCAAGGAAGACTATACTCAAATTAAATTTGATCATGACAATCTTCTTGTTGAAAATGAACTTTTATCTTGCAAAACACATGAGGCTATTAACCCTGTTGTTAAGCTTGATGTAGCAACCTCATGTGATGATTTGATTCAAGAAGAGCAAACTAGTCTACATGCTGAATTGACTGAAAAAGTTGAAGTCCTGACTTTAGACAACCAAAAATTGAAGAATTATTTGACTGATGCAACTACTAGAGGAAAAGTTGCTATTGAGAACAATGATTTCAACAATGAGTTGGCAGTGGATAATCAAAGGCTTAAGAATGAGGTCAAGAAACTAAAAAGTGAAAATGAACATCTTGCAACAAGTGTGCAAAAGTTCAACAAGGGTCAATACCTCCAAAATGAGCTGCTTATGAACACTGTTATGAAAAATAACAAGAGTGGTATTGGATACAATGCTTTTGTGCAAAAGAAATCTATCACTCAATACAAGCCAAAGCAGACTCACAAGCCTATCAAATGCTTTGAGTGTGGAAATGAAGGTCATTTTGCCCACAACTGCAAAACTAAACCACCAACTCCCTTGCCTAAGCACTCAAGACCATTTGCTTTCAATGCTCACTATGTTCTAAGAAAGGTTGCAAATGGAAAGATTAAGGTTACATTCCTAGGTCCACCAAATAAGAGTAGACCTAGACAAATCTGGGTGGCAAAGTCCTTAATTGAGAGAGTCACTGGTCCTATGCAATATAGGGCTCTCAAAACTCAAGCTTGAATTGTCTGTGAATGTAGGTGAACTACAAGACCGGTGGGAGCCATTGGGTTATTGACAGTGGATGCACACAACATATGACAGGCAACCCACGGATGTTCACCTCATTAGATGAGAATGTTGATGGTCAAGATAAAATCACATTTGGAGACAACTCAAAAGGAAAAGTACAAGGACTTGGCAAGGTGGCAATCTCAAATGACTTATCAATATCAAATGTTCTCTTAGTTGCACCTTTGAGCTTCAATTTATTATCAGTGGGACAACTCTGTGATCTTGGACTTCAATGCTTATTCACTCCATCAGAGGTTATTGTAACAAAAATGGATGATGAATCAATGGTATTCAAGGGTTTTAGATTCAACAACCTCTACTTAGTGGATTTCACTTCAGAAGATGCAGACTTAAGAACTTGCCTCTTCACCAAAGCTTCTCTTGGATGGCTTTGGCATAGGAGGCTTGCACATGTTGGGATGAGCACACTCAAGAAGGTATTAAAGAAAGATATGGTTAGAGGATTAAAGGATGTGGTATTTGAAAAGGACAAGCCATGCAGTGCATGTCAAGCTGGAAAGCAGGTTGCTAATACACATCCCACTAAAGCTTTCATGTCAACATCAAGGCCACTGGAACTACTTCATATGGATTTATTTGGACCTACAAATTATGTCAGTGCCGGTGGCAACCTCTACTGTTTAGTGATTGTTGATGATTTCTCAAGATACACTTGGGTGTTCTTTCTCCATGACAAATCTGAAGTTGCATCTATATTCAAAAAGTTTGCCAAGAAAGCTCAAAATGAATTTGATTGCAAGATTAAGAAGATTAGAAGTGACAATGGCAAAGAATTTGACAACACCAACATTCATGAGTACTGTGATGAAATTGGGATCAAGCATGAAGTATCTGCCACATATACACCTCAACAAAATGGAGTTGTTGAAAGGAAAAATAGGACCTTGATCACTCTTGCAAGAACAATGATTGATGAGTATAACACACCGGAGAGGTTTTGGGCCGAAGCTGTCAACACTGCTTGCTATGCATCAAACAGGCTATTTCCTCACCGGCTACTTGCGAAGACTCCCTATGAACTGCTAAATGGGAAAAAGCCAGACGTCTCTTTCTTCCGGGTGTTTGGGTGCAAATGCTACATCTACAAAAAACGCCATCATCTAGGGAAGTTTCAAAGACGTTGTGATATTGGTTTTCTTTTGGGTTATTCATTAAAGTCCAAAGCATATCGAGTATTCAACCATGCCACTGGCGTGGTAGAAGAAACATATGATGTGGAATTTGATGAGACTAATGGCTCCCAAGGAGCACTTGAAAATCTTGATGATGTAGGTGATGAGCCACTTAGGGAAGCAATGAAGAACATGCCTATTGGAGCTATCAAACCAAAAGAAGATGAAGAAGAGGTGCAAATCATTGACAGGCCTTCTTCATCAAATGTACCACAAGATAATGAAAAAGATGAGAGGCATGCAAATGAAGATACATTTGTCTCTCATGAACAAGCAAGGGTACAAGCCGAAGATGTTGATGCTCCAGGATCTTCTTCCCAAGTGATTGACAGGAGAAACTCATCACTACTTCAAGCTCATCCTCAAAACCAAATCATCGGGAGTCCTTCACAAGGGGTTATTACTCGATCACATAAACATGCTAATTTTATTGAACATCACTCCTTTGTTTCTTGTGTTGAGCCTACTTGTATAGATGAGGCGCTACAGGATCCGGACTGGGTGAATGCCATGCATGAAGAGCTTAACAACTTCACCCGCAACGAAGTTTGGACCCTGGAGAAACCCCCACAAGATGCAAGAATCATTGGAACAAAGTCGGTGTTCAGAAACAAACAAGATGATCAAGGTGTGATCGTAAGAAACAAGGCAAGACTTGTCGCAAAGGGATTCTCTCAAGTTGAAGGCTTAGATTTTGGAGAGACCTTTGCACCGGTTGCTCGACTGGAAGCCATCCGTATCCTACTTGCATATGCATCATGCTATGATATAAAACTTTATCAAATGGATGTAAAAAGTGCATTTTTAAATGGTTTCATAAATGAACTTGTATATGTTGAGCAACCGCCTGGATTTGAAGACCCTAGATATCCTAACCATGCTTACAGGTTGTCCAAGGCGCTATATGGGCTAAAGCAAGCTCCAAGGGCTTGGTATGAGCGTCTTCGCGACTTCCTCATCGAAAAGGGCTTCAAAATCGGGACCGTCGACACAACTCTCTTCACAAAGAAACATAATGGTGATATTTTCATTTGTCAAGTATATGTTGATGATATAATCTTTGGCTCGACAAATGACTGTCATTGCAAGGAATTTGGTGAGTTGATGTCGAAGGAGTTCGAGATGTCAATGATTGGTGAGCTAACATACTTCCTCGGCTTTCAAGTCAAGCAAATGAAAGATGGTAACTTTCTCTCTCAAGAGAAGTATACCAAAGACTTGTTGAAAAGATTCAACATGGAGAAATGCAAACCAATCAAGACCCCCATGCCTACAAATGGACATCTCGACTTAGATGAGGGAGGTAACCCGGTTAATCAAACTCTCTACCGTTCTATGATTGGTAGCTTATTATACCTTACCGCATCTAGGCCCGATATTATGTTTAGTGTCTGCATGTGTGCTAGATTTCAATCTAATCCTAAGAAAGCTCATCTTCGCGCTGTTAAGAGAATTCTTAGGTATCTCAAGCACACCACAAGCGTTGGTCTGTGGTATCCCAAAGGAGCTACTTTTGATTTAATTGGCTATTCCGATTCGGATTATGCCGGTTGCAAGATTGATAGGAAAAGTACTTCTGGGGGATGCCATCTGCTTGGTAGATCACTAGTTTCATGGGCATCCAAAAAGCAAAATAGTGTTGCCTTGTCAACTGCCGAAGCGGAATACATTGCCGCAGGTGCTTGTTGCACACAGATTTTATATATGAAACAAACTCTTCTAGACTATGGCGTAGTTCTAGAAAAAGTACCTTTGTTGTGTGATAATGAGAGTGCTGTTAAAATTGCTAATAATCCTGTACAACACTCTCGCACCAAGCACATTGATATCCGTCATCACTTCCTTAGAGATCATGTTGCCAAAGGAGATATTGTTTTAGAAGGAGTGAGGTCGGAAGATCAATTAGCGGATATTTTCACTAAGCCACTTGATAAGACCCGCTTTTGCATGTTGAGGAATGAACTAAATATTCTTGATCTCAGAAATTTTATGTGAAATGTCAAATGGTGTTGTCACTTGCATTGCATATTTAAACTCCTTGTATTGCATCTAGGACTTGTCTAACCTAGTTGAGATAACCGCCAATAAAGCGAGTGAAAAAGCTTAACTCGGGTCAAACCTGACAAGTCTTAGTTTTTAAGCTTTTAGCACTTAAATTCTTTCTTTTCATGCAATTATTGGTTCTTGAAATATGCATGAGGTACTGCACTTAGGGGGAGTATTCAAAACTCAAATCACTCATGAAAACCCCTAGTGCAAACCAAAATGCAAATTTCACCATTTGCCTATTTTCTCTAAAAATTATCTAGCCTATGGCAAAATATTTTGAAAAGTATATGAGGGTGCCAATACCTGTCCCAACAAGTGTTCTTTTGTGTGATTATAAGTTGGGATTTGGTTTGGTTAGGAGTTAGATAGAAAAATTCAAAATTTTCCAAACTCCCCTCTGTCTGGCTCACCGGACAGTCCGGTGTGCACCGGACACTGCACTGTGCAATGTCCGGTGCACCGGCAGTCGCGCACAAAATTCCTCTTTTCCTGTGCGCTGTCCGGTGGTTCACCGGACAGCTACTGTGCGCTGTCCGGTGTGCACCGGACAGGCACTGTAGGCTGTCCGGTGTGCCCATCTCGCGTTTTAAAAAACCGCCCCCAGCCCGACCGAGCCGAGCCAGAGGCCTTGTTCTTCTCCCAGCCGCCCTGCTCTAAGTCTCTGGCGGTTTCCCTGCGCCCGCCGACGACCTTCTCTCACCGACGGCCACCGTCCCGGCCGTGCTCCGGTGAATCTGCGCTTCCCTCCTGCTTCCCCTCGGTGAGCAAGTCCCCCTTCTCTGCCTCTCCATCTCTCTGATTTTTAGGCAGTTCCCACCCCTTTTTGCAAATCCTTCCAATCTCTGTAAAATCCGATGAATTTCTTTGTGAAATGTGTTCCCATGTGTGCCTTAAGCATCCTTGCAGGTTCCTAGCTCCTTCGGGAGGGCATTCCCACCTTAAATGGCCATTTCCCTAAAACCCTAGCTCCCCGCACGCCATGTGCTCGGTGAAATGCCCAAACCAGCCAAACTTGCTCAAATTGAACCCAAATTTTTCAGGCACCTTCACCACACTTCCAGTAACCTACCTGCCAAATTTCACGCCAATCCGAGATCCCAGGCTTAAATTTCACCAAAATTCCCGTTTTGCGCGATCGCTTCCGAGCCGTGTGCCCAAAACCCTAATTCTTCGCCTAATTTTAAACCAAGCACTCACTTCACCCATATTAACCTATATAAACCTATTTGTGAAGTATCGGCTCAATCCCATATCGTTTCGTGCCTCAATTTGAATTCCAATCATTCTATGCCTCTATTTGTCCGTCAAACGTCGTTTTCACGGCTTTTGACTTATCGATCGTCCCGTCTCGTGCCATATCTCTTTGTGTATGTATTTATTCACATTTCATATGCTTATGACTATGTGACTAATACGTGCTCACCTCTTCTGTCATTTCAGTGACCTTCGTGTGCCGTCTCCCGTCCTGCCTGGATCGTCACCTCTTGTGTGAGCTTTCCAGACCTTAGTTCAGGATGCCGCGCACGAAGAATGCGTCAGCATCAGGGGGTGGCGATGACGAGGACCCTCGTCGCCCCTTCAGGCAGGTGAAGGGGAAGACTGTCTTTTTGGAGCAGCAGGAAGGCCGCAAGAAGCGGCGTTCAGACAGAGAGGCTCGTGCAGCAGCAGCAGCTGCAGCAGCCGCTGCACAGGCAGCACTTGGAGATCAGCCGGATGTTCCTTCAGATCAGATTGCTTTCCGTGCTCGTCGTCTCGCCTCCCGGTCTCGCTCCTCCACTCACACCTCCGCTTCCACTCCGCCACCCACTCTGCCTGCTCCAGTCACTCCTATTGCTCCATCCACCTCCACCGCCATACCCACTACCAGCACCACGCCAGCTTCCACTGCTACCCCTGCTCAGGCTCCCACTTCCGCTCCACCTGTCCCTCCACCTCGCTTCCGGGAGCGTGATGAGACTGAGGTCCGTCCACTGGGTTCGGATCCTCGTCTATTTGATCTTCAGCGTGCCACTGCAGCCCGGGTACGTCGGTTCAGGTACGTACCCGTGGAGTCTTGGCTGCCAGCTCAGAGAGACCCAGCAGCAGGAGTTCTTTTCAGCACGCGGATTCAGGAGTCATTCTTCAGGGCTCAGTTGTCTGCTCAGATTGCGCTGCGAGTGCACCGCCTATTGGATCTTCCAGCCTTCTTGCTAGCAGCCGGTGCTGAGTCTGAGGCTCATCTCACCTATTTGCCAGGGCTTCTGTCCTTTCTGACTATCAGCGGCAGATACGTTGAGGAGTGGGTCCGCGTCTTCTATGCCTCTGTTTGGATTGACCCGGATCATCATTGGATGAGGTTCCGCTTTGAGCGCGAGGATGTCACAATCACTGCCGATCAGATCCGACAGCTATTTGGATTCCCTGTTTCGTCGACTCGCCTCCACAGTCTCTGTTACGGCACTTCAGATCCTCCACGTCGCCCTCACGGCGGTGTGGCTCCAGGGACAGCTCACGTCGCAGCTCTGTTCCGCCCGCCTTTCACAGATGGGTCGCGACGTTCTCCCGCAGATTTCACTACTGCAGCGAAGTACTTGTATGAGCTCGTCAGACGGACACTCCTGCCTAGGATGGGATACAGGGAGGCTACCACTCATATTCAGCTTTGGCTCCTTGGTGCCCTGGTATCCCACTCTGAGTTTGATGTTGTGGATTTTCTGATCTGTGAGATTGAGGACACCGTTCTGGATGGGATTCGTGCTCGTCGGCAGCTACCTTATGCTCACTACTTGTGCCACATCTTTGCGCAGCTGATCCAGCCACCTCGTTTTCAGAGTACCCTTGAGGCCTCACGCCTTGTATTTGGATCTTACCGTCCTGCTCCTGAGATTCCAGTGCCAGCTTATGCTCCTGTGTTTGACACTCAGGCCGAGGATGCTGCACTTCGACAGTTTGACTCCCAGGGTGCAGCAGCTGATGATGATGATGATGATGATTTTGGGGTTCCTCTTCCGCCTCCGCCTCCTATGCCTCCACGCTCACATGATCATGAGGCTGGGAGTTCCCGTGCTGCCCCTGCTCCTCCAGCTTTGGACCCTGCTCTTGCTTCGATTCTTCAGACTCTCACCCAGCAGCAGCAGACTCTCACCCAGCAGTAGCAGACTCTCACCCAGCAGCAGGCTCTCCTGGCAGCCGAGCAGGCCCGTTTATCTGACCGTATGCTCTCGATGTTTCAGAGCATGCAGGACAGGCAGGATGCTCTTCAGCAGCAGCTTATTCAGGATAGGGCAGAGAATAGGGCATTCATGGCCCTCATGCTTCAGCATTCTGGTATCTCAGCGTCTCCAGTTCAGTCTGCTCCGCCTTCTTCGCTTCACGCTCCAGTAGTGCCTTCGATCTTGTCTGCACCCCCTGCTGTTACCTCTCCGCTCCGGCCGGTCGCCTTGGCGTTCACTTCACCAGTTCTCAGCTCTGTCTGCCCGCAGCCGCCAGTGCCACCAGCATCTGCTGTTACCACTACTGCTGTGGCAGTATCTGTGACTGCTTCTGCTCCGGTAGCTCCTGCAGCGCTGCCTGCGTCCGAGTCAGTACCAGCTCCAGCTTCTACCGCAGATCCTGGATCCGAGACTGACTCTGACCCTCCGTCGGCGTTTGCTCTGCTACCTCGACCTCGACCGGATGCGCCCCCGCCGCCTCCTCCTGCATCAGGTGTTTAGGTTCAGGTCCCTTTTGGTGTTTGACGCCAAAGGGGGAGAGATATGAGTTGTGAGAGCTAGGGGGAGTTAGAGAGAGAGTCAGTGTTCTTTTGATGTAATATTTGTGCCTGCTACTCTCTGTACTAGCTTTATGTTTTTGGCTCACAAACTCGTCATATACTCTCGTTGCTTTTGGTTGACTGTGTGTATTACGTTTTCACCTTATTTCAAATCACCAGTCTTCTAGCTCTTGTTTCATTAATTTACTTTCTCTTTTATATGAACAAGAATCTTATGATGTGTATGCGCTCACTCTTATTATTATGGTACACATTTCTTCTGTCAAAAATTACTGAGTATAACTAACCATTCTTTCTATTGACAGAATCTTCAAAACAAACTACTCTCACAAAACTTGTAGGGTTGTCATCAATCACCAAAAAGGGGGAGATTGAAAGCATCTAGGCCCCTGGTTGGTTTTAGTGATTAATGACAACGTATTATTATATGTGACTAACGTGTGTTTTGCAGAGACAAATGGTAAGTTAGGTCACATGACAGGTAGAAGTACTACAACGGAGAAAACAATCCCGGAGATAAGAACTCGAAGCGACGGCTAAAACGACGAAACAAAAGGTGAAGGTCTACGGAGTCCGAGTGTCAAGGAGATGTGGACACTCGCATTTTAATTAGGCTTTTTATTCTCTTTTAGCCGTACTATAAAGAGGGGTTGTCGATGAGTAGTTTGACCAAGAGAGTTCTAGTGTAGTGTTGGTGCACAATCACACTCATACACAGTGCTAGGTGTCACTCTAGAACTCACACACAAGTTAGAGCGAAAACCGATTTGAAAAACAAGACTTAGGGTTTCTGGCTTTGGGGCACCGGACTGTCCGGTGTGCACCGGACTGTCCGGTGCACCCTCTGCCAGGTGGGACCAGGCTGGTTCACAGCAGAGCCTTCCCAGTCGCAGAAACCCGAGAGCGCTGCCTTCGGAGATGAATTTTAGTGGCACACCGGACATCGCACCGGACTGTCCGGTGTGCACCGGACAGTGGACTGTTCACTGTCCGGTGCGCCATGAGTCCAACGGCTCTGTGTCAGAACTAGCCGTTGGAAGTGACCGTTGGCGCACCGGTGGCGCACCGTTGGCGCACCGGTGGCGCACCGGACTGTCCGGTGCGCCATCGCGCAGCAAGTTTCCTGTAACGGCTAGTTGGTGGGTGAGGGCTATTTATACCCCTTCCACCCACCATATTCAATGTCTTGCACTCCACATTTATTCCAGCACCTTGGTAGAGTATTGCAAGCACCAAAAGCCTAGTGAGGAGATTAGAGAATCATAATCCGCGCTTGTTCCTCATTAGCGCTAGTGAGAGCCACCTAGAGCACACACCACTTGCATTAGGCTTCTCTTGGTCAAGCGAAAGTCTATGGCTTGTTACTCTTGGTGATCGGCATCACCTAGACGGCTTGGTGGCGTTGGGAGCTCGGTGATCACCGTGAAGATCTTGTTGGTGACCCGACTCAAGTTCTGTAAGCGGTCTCGAGGGATCCACCGCGCCGGAGTGGCAAAGGATCATCTCGTAGTGAGCACTTGGTTCTTGCGAGGACCAAGGGGGAGCGATACCCTTGCGCGGGTGCTCCAACGAGGACTAGTGGAGAGTGCCGACTCTTCGATACCTCGGGAAAAATTGGAGGAGTCTTCTAAACTTTGCTTTACATTCCGCACTTAATTCAAGCTATTTACTTTGTGTATTTGTTTAGCAAGTATTTGAAGCATTGTTTTAGCCTTGTTACATTTCTAGTATTATTTTCTTAGTGCTAGTTGTTGGGGTGAAGTTGGGCTCTTGTTTAGCTCTTGCTTAGGTTTTAATTAGTGTTGATTTTTAGAAAAGCCCAATTCACCCCCCCTCTTGGGCATCGTGATCCTTTCAGCCACGTCCAAAGCAAAATGTTGTGGGAACCAAGTGGGTGTTCCGCAATAAGCAAGATGAGCACGGGGTGGTGACAAGAAAAAAGGCTCGACTAGTGGCAAAAGGTTATGCCCAAGTCGCAGGTTTGGATTTTGAGGAGACTTTTGCTCCTATGGCTAGGCTAGAGTCTATTCGCATTTTATTAGCCTATTGAGAGCACCTAGAGGGGGGGGTGAATAGGTGATCCTGTAAAACTTAAACTTATAGCCACAAAAACTTGTTAAGCGTTAGCACAATTAATGCCAAGTGGCTAGAGCGAAGATCTTGCACAATATGATAATCACAAAGAGTTCAACACAGAGAAGACACAGAGATTTATCCCGTGGTTCGGCCAAGTACAAAACTTGCCTACTCCACGTTGTGGCGTCCCAACGGACGAGAGTTGCACTCAACTCCTCTCAAGTGATCCAATGATCAACTTGAATACCACAGTGTTATGCTTTTCTTTTCTTATCCTGTTTGCGAGGAATCTCCACAACTTGGAGCCTCTCGCCCTTACACTTTTGATGTTCACAAAGAATCACGGAGTAAGGAGGGAAAGAACAACACACACAAGACTGCAAAAGATCAGAGCAACACGCACACAAGTCGCAACACGAGCTCGAAACACAACTCAAGAGTTCACAACTCCACTAGAGCTCTATGTGCTATCACAATGAAAAGACTGCGCGAAATCGATGTCTTGGTGCTTAGAGATGTTGTAGGAATGCTTGGTATTCTCCTCCATGCGCCAAGGGGTCCCTTTTATAGCCCCAAGGCAGCTAGGAGCCGTTGGGAACAAATCTGGAAGGCCATCTTTGCCTTCAGTCTCGTGGCGCACCGGACAGTCCGGTGCACACCGGACACTGTCCGGTGCCTGATTTGTTTCCATAAAAAGCCCAGTCGACCGTTGCTGACCGTTGCAGATCTGGCGCACCGGACATGTCTGGTGCACACCGGACAGTCCGGTGCCCCCTCCCGACCGTTGGCTCGGCCACGTGTCGCGCGCCGATCGCGCAGCCGACCGTTGGCCCGGCCGACCGTTGGCTCACCGGACAGTCCGGTGCACACCGGACGGTCCGGTGAATTTTAGCCGAAGTCGCCGGAGAAAAACCCGAGAGCGGCTGGTTTGCCCTGCGCTGGTCTGGCGCACCGGACACTGTCCGGTGCACACCGGACACTGTCCGGTGCACACCGGACAGTCCGGTGCCCCAGCCCGAAACAGCCTTTGGCTGTACACAGCCACTCTTCCACTTCTTTTCTTTTCTGCTTCTTCCTGTTTCTAACACTTAGACAAGATATTAGTACACAAAACCAATGTACTAAGGCTTAGAAACATACCTTTACTTGTGATTTGCACTTTGTTCAACCATGGGCACACTTTCACATTTGAGCACTTGTGTTTGCACTCAATCACCAAAATACTTAGAAATGGCCCAAAGGCACATTTCCCTTTCAATCTCCCCCTTTTTGGTGATTTATGCCAACACAACATAAAGCAACTAGAACAAGTGCAAAATCACTTCAAATAAAAACTAACTTTGAGTTTTATTCAACTTTGGCATATATGGATCATCTTTTGCCACCACTTGGTTTGTTTTTGCAAATCAAACTCAAATCTCTATCTCTAAGTCAAACACACATGTTGAAGAAGAGAGTCATTCCAAAAGAGATTGATCAAAGATTTCAAAAACTCCCCCTAATTCCCATAATCAATACTTCTCCCCAGAAGAAGCCAACTTTTGACGAATGAGACAATGCAAGAGTTTTGAACAAACCAAATACTCTATTCTACTATTTTCAAAATCTCTCAAGTGGTAGCTGATCCATTTATTGCTTTGGCCTTTATTTTCTCCCCCTTTGGCATCAAGCACCAAAACGGGATCAATCTTGGCCCTTTAACCCCATTGCCTCACCAAAATCTTCAATTAAGATCAAATGGCAATAAGAGTTCATGAGATGAACTTGGAATTAGTTACCCTCTCATCGGAGTGCAGTGGAAGTCTTTCATGGTCCAAGTCCACCTTTTCCCTTCCAATTCTCCTTCGAGACTAAAGCAAGCAAACTCAAGCATATGGTTAGTCTCAAAGGGTCAAGTTGTAACACATCTCCCCCTAAACATGTGCATCACTTTGCAACGGACTTGTGAGGTCCAGGGAGTGTTTGTACAACTTGGGCACCTCAATAAACAACAAAATGCAGAATGAACATGATCAAAGGCATAAACACATGTATGCTACAATTCAATCCAAGTTCCGCGAATCTAAGACATTTAGCTCACTACGCAGCCTGCAAAAGGTCTTCTCATCTAGAGGCTTGGTAAAGATATCGGCTAGCTGATTCTCGGTGCTAACATGAAACACTTCGATATCCCCGTTTTGCTGGTGGTCTCTCAAAAAGTGATGCCGGATGTCTATGTGCTTTGTGCGGCTGTGCTCAACAGGATTTTCCGCCATGCGGATAGCACTCTCATTGTCACATAGGAGTGGGACTTTGCTCAGATTGTAGCCAAAGTCCCGGAGGGTTTGCCTCATCCAAAGTAGTTGCGCGCAACACTGTCCTGCGGCAACGTACTCGGCCTCAGCGGTGGATAGGGCAACGGAAGTTTGTTTCTTAGAGTTCCATGACACCAGGGACCTTCCTAAGAATTGGCACGTCCCCGATGTACTCTTCCTATCGACCTTACATCCAGCATAGTCGGAATCTGAGTATCCAACTAAGTCAAAGGTAGACCCCTTTGGATACCAGAGCCCGAAGCAAGGCGTAGCAACTAGATATCTAAGGATTCGCTTCACCGCCACTAAGTGACACTCCTTAGGATCGGATTGAAATCTAGCACACATGCATACGCTAAGCATAATATCCGGTCTACTAGCACATAAGTAAAGTAATGACCCTATCATTGACCGGTATGCTTTTTGATCAACAGACTTACCTCCTTTGTTGAGGTCGGTGTGTCCGTCGGTTCCCATCGGAGTCTTTGCGGGCTTAGCGTCCTTCATCCCAAACCGCTTTAGCAGATCTTGCGTGTACTTCGTTTGGGAGATGAAGGTGCCTTCCTTGAGTTGCTTCACTTGGAACCCAAGGAAGTAGTTCAACTCGCCCATCATTGACATCTCGAATTTCTGCGTCATCACCCTGCTAAACTCTTCACAAGACTTTTGGTTAGTAGAACCAAATATTATGTCATCGACATAAATTTGGCACACAAACAAATCACCATCACATGTCTTTGTAAAAAGAGTTGGATCGGCTTTCCCAACCTTGAAAGCATTAACAATTAGAAAGTCTCTAAGGCATTCATACCATGCTCTTGGGGCTTGCTTAAGTCCATAGAGCGCCTTAGAGAGCTTACACACATGGTCGGGGTACCGTTCATCCTCGAAGCCAGGGGGTTGCTCCACGTACACCTCCTCCTTGATTGGCCCGTTGAGGAAGGCGCTCTTCACATCCATTTGGTACAACCTGAAAGAGTGATGAGCGGCATATGCTAGCAAGATACGAATTGATTCTAGCCTAGCCACAGGAGCAAAAGTCTCCTCGAAATCCAAACCTGCGACTTGGGCATAACCTTTTGCCACAAGTCGAGCCTTGTTTCTCGTCACCACTCCGTGCTCGTCTTGTTTGTTGCGGAACACCCACTTGGTTCCCACAACATTTTGCTTAGGACGAGGCACCAGCGTCCAAACTTCATTCCTTTTGAAGTTGTTGAGCTCCTCTTGCATGGCCAACACCCAGTCCGGATCTAGCAAGGCCTCTTCTACCCTGAAAGGCTCAATAGAAGAGACAAAGGAGTAATGCTCACAAAAATTAACTAATCGAGATCGAGTAGTTACTCCCTTGCTGATGTCACCCAGAATCTGGTCGACGGGATGATCCCTTTGAATCATCGCTCGAACTTGGGTTGGAGGTGCCGGTTGCGCTTCTTCCTCCATCACATGATCAACTTGTGCTCCCCCTAGATCACACGCCTCCACTTGAGGTACCTGTTCGTCGTCTTGAGTTGGGGGATGCACCAATGTTGAGGAAGAAGGTTGATCTTGCTCCAAGTGTTCCTGTGGTCGCACATCACCAATCGCCATGGTTCGTATAGCGGCCGTCGGAACATCTTCTTCATCTACATCATCACAAACAACAACTTGCTCTCTTGGAGAGCCATTAGTCTCATCAAATACAACGTCGCTAGAGACTTCAACCAAACCCGATGATTTGTTGAAGACTCTATACGCCTTTGTATTTGAGTCATAACCTAACAAAAACCCTTCTACAGCTTTGGGAGCAAATTTGGAATTTCTACCTTTCTTTACTAGAATGTAGCACTTGCTCCCAAATACACGAAAGTAAGATACATTGGGTTTGTTACCGGTTAGTAGCTCATACGACGTCTTCTTGAGGAGGCGATGAAGGTAGACCCTGTTGATGGCGTGGCAAGCCGTGTTCACGGCTTCCGTCCAAAAGCACTCGGGGGTCTTGAATTCTCCTAGCATCGTCCTCGCCATATCGATGAGCGTCCTGTTCTTCCTCTCTACCACACCATTTTGCTGTGGTGTGTAGGGAGCAGAGAACTCGTGCTTGATCCCTTCCTCTTCAAGGAACTCCTCCACTTGAAGGTTCTTGAACTCGGACCCGTTGTCGCTCCTTATCTTCTTCACTTTGAGCTCAAACTCATTTTGAGCTCTCCTGAGGAAGCGCTTGAGGGTCCCTTGGGTTTCAGACTTATCCTGCAAAAAGAACACCCAAGTGAAGCGGGAAAAGTCATCAACAATAACTAGTCCATACTTACTCCCTCCTATGCTCAGATAGGCGACGGGTCCGAAGAGATCCATATGCAGCAGCTCCAGGGGTCTTGAAGTGGTCATCACATTCTTGCTGTGATGCGCTCCTCCCACTTGTTTACCTGCTTGACAAGCTGCACAAGGTCTATCTTTTTCGAATTTAACGTTAGTCAAACCTATCACGTGTTCTCCCTTTAGAAGCTTGTGGAGGTTCTTCATCCCCACATGTGCTAAGCGGCGATGCCACAGCCAGCCCATGCTAGTCTTAGCTATTAAGCATGCATCTAGACCGGCCTCTTCTTTTGCAAAATCAACTAAGTAAAGTTTGCCGTCTAATACACCCTTAAAAGCTAGTGAACCGTCACTTCTTCTAAAGACAGACACATCTACATTTGTGAATAGACAGTTATACCCCATATTGCATAATTGACTGACAGATAGTAAATTATATCCTAGAGACTCTACTAAAAACACATTAGAGATAGAGTGCTCATTAGAAATTGCAATTTTACCTAACCCTTTTACCTTGCCTTGATTCCCATCACCGAATATGATTGAATCTTGGGAATCCTTATTCTTGACGTAGGAGGTGAACATCTTCTTCTCCCCCGTCATATGGTTTGTGCATCCGCTGTCAATAATCCAGCTTGAACCCCCGGATGCATAAACCTGCAAGGCAAATTTAGGCTTGGGTTTTAGGTACCCAACTCATGTTGGGTCCTACAAGGTTAGCACAAATCTTCTTAGGGACCCAAATGCAAGTTTTATCACCTTTGTATTTATCCCCTAATTTCCTAGCAATTACCTTTCTATTCTTTCTACAAATTGCAAAGGAAGCATTCAAAGCATGATATATTGTAGAAAATTCATTTACTACTTTCCTAGGAGCATGACTAACATTCTTTCTAGGCACATGATGAATAGCATTTCTCCTAGACATATTTCTACCATGCATATAAGAAGAACTAGAAGCAAACATGGCATGAGAGTCAAAATCATCATAAGCATTATAACTCCTATAAGCATTTCTAGTTTGTCTCCTGTCATGATACATAAAAGCATGGTTCTTTTGCACACTACTAGCCATAGGGGCCTTCCCTTTCTCCTTGGCAGAGATGGGAGCCTTATGGCTTGTTAAGTTCTTGGCTTCCCTCTTGAAGCCAAGCCCATCCTTAATTGAGGGGTGTCTACCAACCGTGTAGGCATCCCTAGCAAATTTTAGTTTTTCAAAATCACTTTTGCTAGTCTTAAGTTGAGCATTAAGACTAGCCACTTCATCATTTAGTTTTGAAATTGAAACTAAGTGTTCACTACAAGCATTAACATCAAAATCCTTACACCTAGTGCAAATTGTAATATTTTCAACACAAGAGTTAGATTTATTTGCTACTTCTATCTTAACATTCAACTCATCGTTAATGCTCTTTAATTTAGAAATTGTTTCATGGCATGAAGATAATTCACAAGTAAGCATCTCATTTCTTTTAACTTCTAGAGCATGAGATTTTTGAGCTTCTAAAAATTTATCATGCTCTTCATACAATAAATCCTCTTGTTTCTCTAAGAGTTTATCCTTCTCATTCAATGCATCAATTAATTCATTAATTTTGCCAATTGTAATTCTATCTAGACCTTTAAATAAACTAGAATAGTCTATTTCATCATCGTCACTAGAATCATCATCACTAGAAGAAGCATAAGTAGAGTTTCGAGTTCTTACTTTCTTCTCCTTAGCCATGAGACACGTGTGACGCTCGTTGGGGAAGAGGGCCGATTTGTTGAAGGCGGTGGCGGCGAGTCCCTCATTGTCGGAGTCGGAGGAGGAGCAATCCGAATCCCACTCCTTGCCTAGATGCGCCTCGCCCTTGGTTTTCTTGTAGTGCTTCTTCTTCTCCCTTTTGTTCCCCTTTTCCTGGTCACTTTCATTATCAGGACAGTTAGCAATAAAATGACCAAGCTTACCGCATTTGAAGCATGATCGCTTCCCCTTGGTCTTAGTCTTGCTCGGCTGTCCGTTGCGACCCTTTAGCACCGTCTTGAATCTCTTGATGATGAGGGCCATTTCTTCATCATTAAGACCGGCTGCCTCAATTTGCGCCACCTTGCTGGGTAGCGCCTCCTTGCTCCTTGTGGCTTTGAGAGCAAAAGGTTGCGGCTCGTTGATCGGTCCATTCAAGGCGTCGTCCACATACCTTGCCTCCTTGATCATCATTCGCCCGCTGACGAATTTTCCTAGGACTTCTTCGGGCGACATTTTGGTGTACCTGGGATTCTCACGAATATTATTCACCAAATGAAGATCAAGAACGGTAAAGGACCTGAGCATTAGTCGGACGACGTCGTGGTCCGTCCATCGCGTGCTTTCGTAGCTCCTTATTTTGTTGATAAGGGTCTTGAGCCGGTTGTATGTCTGAGTTGGCTCCTCGCCCCTTATCATCGCGAATCGTCCAAGCTCGCCTTCCACCAACTCCATTTTGGTGAGCAAGGTAACGTCATTCCCCTCATGAGAAATCTTGAGGGTGTCCCAGATCTGCTTGGCGTTATCCAAGCCGCTCACTTTGTTATATTCATCCCTGCACAATGAAGCTAGAAGAACAGTGGTAGCTTGTGCATTCTTGTGGATTTGCTCATTAATGAATGAAGGGCTATCCGAGCTATCAAATTTCATTCCACTTTCCACAATCTCCCAAATGCTTGGATGGAGAGAAAATAGGTGAGTACGCATTTTGTGACTCCAAAATCCGTAGTCCTCTCCATCAAAGTGAGGAGGCTTGCCAAGTGGAATGGGGAGCAAATGAGTATTTGAGCTATGTGGAATGCGTGAATAATCAAAAGAAAAATTTGAGTTAACCGTCTTTTGTTTGTCGTGGTCGTCGTCTTTTTGGGAGGAAGAGGATTCATCGCTGTCGTAGTAGACGATCTCCTTGATGCGCCTTGTCTTCTTCTTCTTCCCATCTTTGCGCCTGTGGCCCGAGCCCGAGTCGTTGGACTTGTCATCCCTTGGCTCGTTGACGAAGGACTCCTTCTCCTTGTCGTTGATCACAATTCCCTTCCCCTTAGGATCCATTTCTTCGGGCGGTTAGTCCCTTTCTTGAAGAGAATGGCTCTGATACCAATTGAGAGCACCTAGAGGGGGGGGTGAATAGGTGATCCTGTAAAACTTAAACTTATAGCCACAAAAACTTGTTAAGCGTTAGCACAATTAATGCCAAGTGGCTAGAGCGAAGATCTTGCACAATATGATAATCACAAAGAGTTCAACACAGAGAAGACACAGAGATTTATCCCGTGGTTCGGCCAAGTACAAAACTTGCCTACTCCACGTTGTGGCGTCCCAACGGACGAGAGTTGCACTCAACTCCTCTCAAGTGATCCAATGATCAACTTGAATACCACAGTGTTATGCTTTTCTTTTCTTATCCCGTTTGCGAGGAATCTCCACAACTTGGAGCCTCTTGCCCTTACACTTTTGATGTTCACAAAGAATCACGGAGTAAGGAGGGAAAGAACAACACACACAAGACTGCAAAAGATCAGAGCAACACGCACACAAGTCGCAACACGAGCTCGAAACACAACTCAAGAGTTCACAACTCCACTAGAGCTCTATGTGCTATCACAATGAAAAGACTGCGCGAAATCGATGTCTTGGTGCTTAGAGATGTTGTAGGAATGCTTGGTATTCTCCTCCATGCGCCAAGGGGTCCCTTTTATAGCCCCAAGGCAGCTAGGAGCCGTTGGGAACAAATCTGGAAGGCCATCTTTGCCTTCAGTCTCGTGGCGCACCGGACAGTCCGGTGCACACCGGACACTGTCCGGTGCCTGATTTGTTTCCATAAAAAGCCCAGTCGACCGTTGCTGACCGTTGCAGATCTGGCGCACCGGACATGTCCGGTGCACACCGGACAGTCCGGTGCCCCCTCCCGACCGTTGGCTCGGCCACGTGTCGCGCGCCGATCGCGCAGCCGACCGTTGGCCCGGCCGACCGTTGGCTCACCGGACAGTCCGGTGCACACCGGACGGTCCGGTGAATTTTAGCCGAAGTCGCCGGAGAAAAACCCGAGAGCGGCTGGTTTGCCCTGCGCTGGTCTGGCGCACCGGACACTGTCCGGTGCACACCGGACAGTCCGGTGCCCCAGCCCGAAACAGCCTTTGGTTGTACACAGCCACTCTTCCACTTCTTTTCTTTTCTGCTTCTTCCTGTTTCTAACACTTAGACAAGATATTAGTACACAAAACCAATGTACTAAGGCTTAGAAACATACCTTTACTTGTGATTTGCACTTTGTTCAACCATGGGCACACTTTCACATTTGAGCACTTGTGTTTGCACTCAATCACCAAAATACTTAGAAATGGCCCAAAGGCACATTTCCCTTTCACCTATGCCGCTCACCATTCTTTCAGGTTGTTTCAAATGGATGTGAAGAGCACTTTCCTCAACGGGCCAATCAAGGAGAAGGTGTACGTGGAACAACCCCCTGGCTTTGAGGATGACAGGTATCTCGACCACGTTTTAAGCTCTCTAAGGCGCTCTATGGACTTAAGCAAGCCCCAAGAGCATGGTATGAATGCCTTAGAGATTTCTTAATTGCTAATGCCTTTAAGGTTGGGAAAGTCGATCCCACTCTTTTCACTAAGACTTGTGACGGTGACCTTTTTGTGTGCCAAATTTATGTCGATGACATAATATTTGGTTCTACTAATCAAAAGTCTTGTGAGGAGTTTAGCAGGGTGATGACACAGAAATTTGAGATGTCGATGATGGGCGAGTTGACATACTTTCTTGGGTTCTAAGTGAGACAACTCAAGGACGACACCTTCCTCTCCCAAACGAAGTACACTCAAGATCTTCTCAAGAGGTTTGGGATGAAGGACGCCAAACCCGCCAAGACGCCTATGGGAACCAACGGGCATGTCGACCTCAACAAAGGAGGTAAGTCTGTTGATCAAAAGGCATACCGGGCTATGATAGGATCCTTGATTTATTTATGTGCTAGTAGACCGGATATTATGCTTAGCGTATGCATGTGTGCTAGATTTTAATCCGATCCAAGGGAATGTCACCTTGTGGCCGTTAAGCGAATTCTTAGATATTTAGTTGCTACGCCTTGCTTCGGGATCTGGTATCCAAAGGGGTCTACCTTTGACTTGATTGGATATTCAGACTCCGAATATGCTGGATGCAAGGTTGATAGGAAGAGTACATCAGGGACGTGCCAATTCCTAGGAAGGTCCCTGGTGTCTTGGAGTTCTAAGAAACAAACCTCCGTTGCCCTATCCACCGCTGAGGCCGAGTATGTTGCCGCAGGACAATGTTGCGCGCAACTACTTTGGATGAGGCAAACCCTCCGGGACTTTGGCTACAATCTGAGCAAAGTCCCACTCCTATGTGACAATGAGAGTGCAATCTGCATGGCGGATAATCCTGTTAAACACAGCCGCACTAAGCACATAGACATCCGGCATCACTTTTTGAGAGACCACCAACAAAAGGGAGATATCGTAGTGTTCTATATTAGCACCGAGAACCAGCTAGCCGATATCTTTACCAAGCCTTTAGATGAGAAAACCTTTTGCAGGCTGTGTAGTGAGCTAAATGTCTTAGATTCGCGTAACTTGGATTGATTTATAGCATACATGTGTTTTATGCCCTTGATCAAGTTACCTTATGCATTTATGAGATTTATTGTTTATGGTGCTCAAGTTGTGCAAGGGATCCCCGGACCTCACAAGTCCATGTGTGAATAATGCACATATTTAGGGGGAGAAATGCTACAACTTGACCCTTTGAGACTAACATTTGTGCTTGAGTTTCCTTGGTGTAGTCTCAAAGGTGAATTGAAAGGGAAAGGTGAACTTGGACCATGCAAAGACTTCCACTGCACTCCGGCATTAGTGTACTAACCTCCAAGTTCATTCTTAAACTCCTATTGCCTTTTTGCTCTTAATTGACATTTTTGGTGAGGCAATGGGGTTAAAGGGCCAATAATGATCCCGTTTTGGTGCTTAATGCCAAAGGGGGAGAAATTAAGGCCAAAGCAAATGGATCAGCTACCACTTGAGAATTTTGCCACTTGAGAATTTTGAAAATAGTAGAGGTAGAATTTTTGATTTGTCCAAAATACTCTTATTGCAAAATTTGATCTCTTATTGGGAGAATATATGATTATGGAAAAAAGGGGAAGTTTTTGGCATTCGATCAATTTTTCAATTAGAATATCTCTCCTTGTGCCTAAACATGTGTGTTTGACTTAGAGATAAGAAAATGATTTTGATTTGCAAAAACAAACCAAGTGGTGGCAAAGAATGGTCCAAATATGCCAAATTGAGTTAAAGACAATTTGGTCTTCAAATTGAATCGATGTTGCATGTTTTGCATTGCTTTTTGATGTGTTGGCATAAATCACCAAAAAGGGGGAGATTGAAAGGGAAATGTGCCCTTGGGCAATTTCTATTATATTTTGGTGATTAAGTGTCCAACACATTGTGAGTAAGTTATTATGTGCCAAATGAAGAGAGAAGTGCAAATTATGTAACAAGGTATGTTTCTAGACTTAGTACATTGGTTTGAGTACTAACATGTTTTGTCTAAGTGCTAGAAACAGAGAAAAGAGAAGAAGAAAAGGACTTGGCTCTAAGCAGCCAACACTCAGCTCAGAGTGGCACACCGGACTGTCCGGTGGTGCACCGGACAGTGTCCGGTGGTGCACCGGACAGTGTCCGGTGCGCCAGGCTGGCTTCCGTCGAACTGGCCGCTCTCGGGAGATTTTGGCGGCGTATGGCTATAATTCACCGGACTGTCCGGTGGTGCACCGGACTGTCCGGTGAGACAACGGCTGCCAGCGCAACGGTCGGTCGCGCAATCCGCGGGCGACGCGTGGCCCGCGCCAACGGTCGGCTGGGGGCACCGGACTATCCGGTGTGCACCGGACAGTGTCTGGTACGCCAACCAGCCAGGAGTTGCAACGGTTGGCTGCGTCAAATTAGGAAGGAGATCCGCACTAGACATGCTACAGTGACTGTCCGATGGTGCACAGGACTGTCCGGTGCACCACCCGACAGAAGAAAACTTTGGCCTTCCTTGTTGGCCTCCAACGGCTCCTAGCTTCCTTGGGGCTATAAAAGGGACCCCTAGGTATATGATCATCGAATAATATCATTCTATATATCTATCTATTGAAAAAATTATCTGCTAGGTTACTCGTATTTGTTCGTGCCTCGCGGGTAGGGGTGGTAATGGATCGCGATCCAAATATTTCTTCATAATTTGTTAGGACCCTAAATTAATTTTAGTTCAAATATAAATAGAAATAGAGTCTGATCTTAATCCGATTCGATACATAAATTTTATAATGTTAAATTTAGAGCTCATTGTCACCTCTACTCGTGGGTATATAATCTTACTCGTACTTGTACCTGCACAGACAATTTTACCCTCAGGTTACCCGTACCCCTAGAGCAGTATAAAATTCTAATACACCATTCAGTCAAAATGTTAAACAAACACATAAAAATAGTCCAACTTAATATATAACAAATTATAGGATTGTGTAACTCGATAGTTAAACAAATGATAGCCAAAGAAATATTTCCTTTTATCTAATAATATAGACTTTAATTAGATGCCAATAGTAATATGATGCAGATATATTTTATCCGTAGGTGTCTATCCGATTATTTTATATCTTTCTTTGTATCGGATAAAACTCTTCTGCTATTCGAATTTGGGGTAGTCATTGTGTTTCTTTTCTTTTGCGCTGCCTCTCCTTTGTTGTCCCGCTCTTGCGACTCATACCCGCAGCCCAGCCCACCAACAGCTGCCGTTTCTCTCACAGCCGCTCGCGGCCCATCTTCCCGCAGGCCGGATCATCGCCAAGAAGCAGGGCCGGAGCGTCGTCCACCATGCCGCCAGGTCGTCTTGGAATGGGATCCGAGCGCCGCCTCCCGACCCGATCCCCGACTCGGCCAAGAGCGCCGCATGCCCTGCCCGCGCGACGAGGAGAAGCTGGACCTGACGCATTTCCCTGTGCGCCGGGGCGCATCCTCTCCCTCCCGATCGCTGGGCTCGGCCAAAGAAGCGCCGCCGGCATTTACCCTTGGAACTCCGACGCCACCGCGAATCAACCGAGCTGCCGCCTCTCCGTCTCCCGAAGAAAGTTCGCCGGGATCGCCCGAAGGTATAGTATATACAGTCCTCTCTGGACAGGACAGCAGTGCTGTTTCTCTTTCTCGCTCGGTACAAAATAGCTGAGAATTCAATTTCACTTTGAAAAAAAAAGAAGAACGCTGACAATTCAGTTACTTTGGAGAAGAAATTTATTACAGTATGTTATTTGAAACCAACCAGTAACATCGATGAGGATCTCGCCAAGAATGGTGGGGGGAGATGCCCAGTCTCCCACTCCTTTCACTCTCTCTCTTCCTCATCATGATCCTCTCCTAGCTTGTCTTTATATCAGTAAAAAAAACGTGGGATCTTTTCGAGCACCAAAATAGAAAAAGAAAAAATCCCCTTACAATAATCCAATTCCTAATCCAAAAACACCCCCCCTCCCCCCCCAAAAAAAAAACATACACCCCTTGTGTCTACCATAACGCATGTACACTTGGGTGTACATTGCCCCTCTCGATCTGAAGCCCTTCAGTCTGGTCCTGCACTTGCAAAGCAGAGTGAGCCTTCGGTGGCAGCCAGGCACACACTGTTGAGCCCTGTTTTTTTTGTTGTCCCCTTGTATACGTACGTATGTATGTACGTGCTTTCCTTGTAAAAAAGCGTGCGATTTATCTGGGGCCTAAAACTCTGCATTCCAAATCGCGTTCTCGCTCTCGCCGCAGCGCTGATGGACCTCCTTGATCCGGTCAGCGGATTTGCAGATGCCGCTGCAGCTCCAGTCGAAGGAGGCGACGCACGCGTTCCCCGCCTGCGCCTTCCACTCGCAATCTGCACAAGTTTGGTGAGCGCGAAGCTTGGTGAGTTGGTGTGCGTGTTAGGCAAAGAACCGTTTCAGCTGACAGCGCTGCTGCTGCTCCTGCGCTCCAACACACAGGAGAGGACCTGCCTGATGCGTCTTTGCCACCACGGTTCTTAAGGTAAAAAAAAAACAACAACGTTTCTTCGTCTCGGCGGCGCCATCAATTGGCAGCCTTCAGATTCAATCGTTACGAGAAGCAGCGTAACACTCGAAAGGAAAGTTGAGACGTCTCATGTCATGGCAGACTGCTAAGGATGGTTAACACACACAAGCACACATGCTGCCGACAGCTGACGCCGCACCTACTCTCTGAAGTTGACCATCAACTACCCCGAACGGGAACGGCCCCGCGTTTCCCTCTCCCCCCCACAAACAATCCCCACAGACGACAGACAGATCACGCTCACGCACACGCTGTATGTATAAAGAAGACCAGCCACCGATACGGTTGGAAAGAACTTGGAAGACCAATCCACTGGCACCTTCACATGCTGACACCAACTGGACTACTGGTAGCTAGAGGAAGCGACTACGTATTGTATGCTCATAAACGACGTACAGACGGGAAAGCGTCAGGTTGTATATATACCTGGTGGCGTGCCGCAGCAAAGGCGGCGGTCGTCGACGTGCTCGACGTCCAGTCCGATGAACCAGGATCCCAGGGACACGTCTTCGTTAGCGTATTTGTGCAGGACATGCCTGAAAACGTATCCAACCATGGTCAATAATGATGCTCTGCATCTCTTATATTCATAAAAGAAAAAAAAAACAGGAAGGACGAAGCACACGGCCGGGGTGAGCAGCATTCGAGTGGAAACGCTTACTGGTTGAGTGCTATGTAGGAGGCCAGGTCCTTGGAGATGGCGTACAGCTGACCGGAGGCGTGGCGGAAGTACCTGTTCCCCCACTCGCCGAATTTCCAGTACTCAGGCTCGTGGTACCTCACGCCCCTAACAGCAAGAACATGAACGTCTGCGACAACAAGAACATGAACATTTTATACGGCCGGCGACGGGACTTACTTCTGGGCTAGCACGGGGCCAGATTTCATGCAGCCAACGTAAGCTCGCGGCTTGGAGCGGTGCCTCGCCAGCGTGTTTCCAAGAGTCGCTGCAGTGCGCTTCCAAAAGAACTCGTTAGTCTACTGTGTTTGCCTTGCCGGGACCTGAACATGCATGGGATCAACGTCGACGGCACTGTTCTGTAGTCAGTCTGTACGCACCTATGTTCACATGCACGTCGTCGTCTACCTTGACGTAGTACTCCGCGTCCCACGTGGACACGGCCGCCACGAAGTACGCCTTGGTCTTCGCCGCCAGCTCCAGGTACCCTTCCACGTGGTCCTGTCAACGGTTGGAGGAGGCCATACATTACATGCACATTCCAACAAGAGCACTTCAGTTCAGTACTGAGTCGGACGACGGGATCAGTTCGTTTTACCAGCCTCATGAAGTCCCCGTGCTTCCTGTCCTCCGCGTCGATCGCTCGGTCAAGTATGCCGCCGGGAGTCGCGCTGCGTGGATGGCAGCAGAACAACAGTTTTGTTTTTGTTTTCCTTTTTCTGAATCAGTAACTAACAGCGTAGAGAGCTGTCAGGTCGTCTTTCAGTCACATATATGAACTACTCACTCACCTGTGGCCGATGACGAACCGAATGACGATGCCCTTCTCTTCCTCCATCGTCCTCCTCTTCTCGCCTGCAGTGGAACGAACCCAACCGACGGTCAGAGCAAGTTTCAGAGTGCGCAGGACGAGACTTGTTTCTGGAAAAGCACGCACAAGAGACAAGACCAACCTTGAGGCATCCATGTCGCGCGGACCGAGTCTCTCCTCTTCCGGCTGCTGAACGCGGTGTTTACGCCGACGACCATGAAGTGCTTCCGCTTCCCCGTGGGCTCGGGCACCGGGGCGCCGGCGGCGCCGTGGAGCATGGACTCCTGCGTCGCCTTCGCGGACGCTAGCTCCATCTCCAGGTTCGAGATCGTCCTGTCCAGCGTCCTGATTGATCACAGGCAAAACAGTTCGATCGGAAGTCGGAACAGATAATACAGCATATTGCTGAATGCGGATTGCTCTACGTCAAGAGCCAGGCTAGGCTAGGTTACTCACTGGATGACATCTTGAGTTCTTGGAACCTCTCCGGGAACGTCTCTTGCATCGCCGGCCTGTAACCGACCACGAGGAGAATGTTTACACTACAGACCTGTCTGTCTGCCCATGGCTCGGAGCAGAAACACTGGAAGCACAACTGCGCGGCATTCGATACGTACGCTTTTCGGAGCGCAGTCGCCGTCGACAAGGCTCATCTTCTCCACCTCCAACGTCGACCTTCTGATGATCTCCTTCGGCTCCGGCACCGTCCACATCCTGCATCAAACAAACGGTCCTTTTTACCGTCAACAAGTACAGCTCTTTTGACCATACGCAACCTCGGTGAAAGAAAAAGGCACAGGGCGCCCTGCCACGCACTGCGAGACTGTGACTGTGTTGTCGGCGGCGGGCGTCGACGGGTAGGCAGCGCTCGCCTTTCGCGCGCGGAGGCGGACCGGCTCCGCACGGGATGGGGATAAATGGTCCGCCTTACCTGCCGGCGACGCAATAACCGCCGCACCCCCCGAATCTTTTTTTTTCGCCGGCAAATAAAGGCGCGTCACGGCCGTCGTCGCCCAAGTACAGCACAGCACAGGCGCGGTCCAAGTTTTCCACGATCACCACGGGCGCGCGGGGACCCAGGGCCCTCTTCATTCCCCCTGGTTGCTGCTTTGGGCTGAGTGGAGAGGGCACGAGCACGAGCACGATACGGGCGACGGAAGTACAGTACAGCAGCGGCACTAGTTGCCCGGCAGGTACGCGACGCCCCCCCATTGACCAGGGAGGGCGAGGCACGCTGGACAGGCAGGCGCCATGAGAAGCTGGAAACTTGGAGCCGTGGGACGACGACGAACGAAGCCAAGAGCCACGGATTTTGCGTGCTACGGGGAATTGGGAGACAATAGTAGAAGGGAAGGGATACGAGATCGTGTCAACTTGACACTGAATTCGCGATCGTGGGATATGAGAACGAACGAACCGCTGAAACGGATCCAAAACACCAAACCAAGAGCCGGCCGGAGGAAGGAGGAGGAGGAATTGAAGCAGGGGGCGCAGCGCAGCGCAGGCAGCGTTACCTGTTGGTGAAGAGCAGGCCGATGCAGAAGCTGCCGAAGCAGAGGAGGAAGGTCCACTTCTTGGAGATGGAGCCTCGCAGCACCAGCTCGTCTCCTCCTCCTCCTGCAGCCGCTCCCTGCCCCCAGCCCCTGCTGCCGCTGCTCTTGTTGAAGCTCATCTTCATCGATCTCTTTCCCAATCACTCTCTGTTCCCCTCTCTCTATCTCTCTTTCTCTCTCGACGACCGAC
This sequence comes from Zea mays, assembly GCF_902167145.1. Classification (NCBI taxonomy): domain Eukaryota; kingdom Viridiplantae; phylum Streptophyta; class Magnoliopsida; order Poales; family Poaceae; genus Zea; species Zea mays. The sequence continues at coordinate 21,438,723 of NC_050100.1, read as the reverse complement.
CCCAGGGGCAGCGCGGCTCTCTCTGGGCCTCAGCGCTGTCGGAGGCTCGTCAGGGCCCTACTAGCTGCTCCTCACTCGCCGAGAGCTCATGATCGCAGTCAGCCCCCCAAGAACTTGAAGGAGGCACCAAGCGATGGTCCCGGCCTCTCTCCTCCTCCTGCTCCCGCGGCAGTCGCTCTCGCTTTTGTCCAGAGCAAGTCTCTCTATCTGCCGCGGCTTTTCGTTCCTCGCCCACTCTCACCCTCTAGATTCCCGGGCTCCCGATGATGCGCAGGTCCTCCTCCTGCCGGCTGGGGCTGCTGCTGCTGCCACCACCACCACCACCACCACTGGTTGGTGCCTTTGGGGTGAAGGGGAAGCTAGGCCAGCAGGCCAAGGAGGAAGGAAGGCAGGCAGAGGCAGGCAGCCACGGACATGACGCACCAACTGCGCGTGCGCGGGCGGGAAGAGTGGGGTCTGGACTCTGGAGGAGGGAAGGGATCTCGGGCGCTCTCTCGATCGGGAGATTTATTCGGCACAGTGCCCGCGGCCACTTGATCCGTTCAGGTCATTTCCGGCCGGTTTATGTGCTGTATATAGCTCAAGTGGCACAATTAATTGGGTGTTTGCTGTGCTCTACAGTGCAGTGAGGGGAGTTTGAACTGCCTGGAGGAAATGCCGGCTTTGCCCCCCTCTCCCCGGTTGTTGGTCAAGTCAATGGCGCCATCCTCTGCCCCTGTTTGGAAGTAAGCCCTCCCATGCCATGATCCTATGCCGTGTGGCCCGGGGAGTGTGGGTCGGGAACTGTGCGAATGCTTGATCTGCTGAGATTTTTCACAATTCTACCTCACTAGCTTGATCTGCGTTTTCTTTGCAAGAGGCTAAGGTCCGTTCGGTTATTCAGCAACATCTTCCAGAAGCAATTCACAGCTGGAACGACTTTGTGCCTATCCTTCGGGATCTCATCTTTATTTTAAATTTCACTATGTAAACAGTATCATCTACATTACAAGTTATCTATTTTACATTGATTTGTTGTCTTCGCTTCACTTGTAGAGTTGTAGAATTCAAATGATGGGGCCATGCGGTAGTGAAAATCACTGCTACTACTACGAAGGACCATTAGTTTTTTTTTGGAAAGATAGATACTTCAAGGTTTTTCCGTATGACGACTGACTACTCATGACTCCGAGGTTGTGCTCGCTCCACTCCCTACTTATTGATCATTTTACTTTTGTCTCAAGTTAAGCTCCAAACGTATTGTAGTTATTTCTTTTTCGTTAAACTCTCCGGCCGTCAATTATGTGGTGTCTTGTGACGATGATAGTGCACTTGTTTGAACTTGTAGATAGATGTCAATACAATATGCCGTCTTATAGATCCAGAAAAGTTGACTTACGACAGAGTTTTCTTTAGTCAAATTTCCTTCGATTTGACCACATTGTTTTATAAGAGAACACATGTTTACTGACACTACGTAGTTACTGTCTGATGCATGAAAGTCCAACATGAAGCCACTGCCACACGGATGTTGTGCTAGCTACTCTCTATATCTACTACTTATTAACGCACGCGGTAAGGGGTAGCCATCCTCATTCCGCCCTCCCTGCAAAGGGACATACCATTCCCGGCTGCCATTCTAATCTAAAATTAAATTAAATTTAAAAAACACAAATGTAGCCTCAATGGGATTCGAACCCGTGACCCCTCAAGCAAATGTGTTCATAGCTACCACTGTACCATATATGTGTTTATGTCAATGTTTGTTACAGTAAAAATATCTACTACATGTCTCCCAAATCCCATCTGCTACCCTTGCACAATGTGTAGTAGTAGATAATTATCAACGAGATTACTGAATTATATTTTTGGACGGAGACAGTAGTATTTAAAGAAGAGCCTTGCATGCAATTTCTTTTTTTTATAATATTTTCAACTTAAATTCCTTTTTTATATGTGTGATATTTATTCTCCGTAATATTTTTTTTCATGGACCTGACTTGTAAGTCATTTTCATAAACCAACGTCAAATATGAATCCATGTTTCTTACTTGGAAACCCGAACAAACACCACTGGCAGGAGGCCCGTGCCTTTAATTCTATTCGCAGACACATACACTTGCCTTTTTTGTTTAAGCAAGCGTGTATGGTGGTGCATACCTGATGACTGACAATGTATGAGGGAACTTGTACCGGCAGGTGTGGTACGTGCTCTTCAATGATAAGACCATGCAAATCGTGACATATATCGAAGTCTACATGATACTGATGGTTGCAATATAATAGTGAAACAGCTAAATTAAAATAACAAAATTTATGTATGAACAGAATAAAAAATGGATTATATGAAACATTTTCATATAACAATATAAGACACATTTTGTATATAAATTATCATGTTATTATATGTTTCCGTTGCAACGCACGGGCACTCACCTAGTAAAGCTATTAAAACTTCAATAAGTTTGGCGCAGGATAACTATGGAGTTTTTTTTGTTTTGACGTAGAGATACTTTTGTTTTTTTTAAAGAAAAAAACACTTAGTCGTCAAAATCACAAAATTTGAGCCGGAAAAAAACTATAGTTTGGAACACATCAAGTATGCTTCAGAAATAAGTACTTTATATTATGTTAAATAATACAAAACCAGGTGTTGAGCACCATTTTGAGTGCGCGGACGGTCCGGCCCTGGGGTCGGACGGTCCGGACAGTTCGCGCCTATGGGCCGGACGGTCCGCGCAGGCGCAGAACAGATTAGGGTTCCGAGTTTCTTGCTATGTTTGTTGGCGAAAATCTCGGGATAAGCTCGGAAATTAGTTTGTAAAGGGTCCAGCCCCCCTCCTCTATAAATAGAGAGGTATACGGCCGATTTGTAATAATCAATCGAATCAATACAACTTCTATTTCGCATTTTATCTTAGGAGTAGTTCTAGTTTAGCCCTAGTTTAGCCTTCCAATCCCCAAATTCTCTGTCTCTCTTCGACTCTACGTCGATTAGAGGAGTCTAGGTCGGTCTACCCGAGCCTAGACAACTCCTAGGATCTCTCCTCCCCGACGGGGTCCCTCCCGGGAGCGAGATTCAGGCGCCGCCGGCGATCTTCCGCCGCCCCTGCGCAAGCGCGGACCGTCCGGCCGTCAGGCACGGAACCCGAGCTCCTGCACCAGGTCGTGGACCGTCCGGCCCTGGGCCGTGGACCGTCCGCGCTTGACCAGAGAGCACCGCCGCTGGTTCTCTTGAGTAATTGACGCCTCCAAAAAGGTGTCAACACCAGGATGAAAGCAAGGTTATTAGAATAGAAGGAAGCGATCTGGAGTACAGAAAGTGTTGCTTCCGAATTCCGATCCATGGTGGCCTTCGGTTACCATCCTTGGCGAAGAGGCAAAGGATCTAGTTCCCTTGTCCACTACTGCTACTGAATACTGATGGTGCCGTGCCCTTTACATTGTTCGGTCGATCTAGTTCCCGGGGATTAAATAAATAATGTGGATTCCGTTCCCCAGCCCAAAGCAAAGCACACTATTTGACGATCGAATTTCAACTAGAACTTCTGATTAAAGCCGGTTGTTCGCTTCGGATTAAGGTCTAGAGGATGTTTATTTTTTAAATTAAAATCAGATGTTTAGACTGTTGTAGCTATAATTTATAGAGATAAAAATACGGTCGATTTGCATCCTCTTCCTCCAGGCACGCACGTTATAATGATGTCGCTGAAGAGCGCGGGAGAGCACAGATCGATCGACCAGCTAGCTAGCTAGCTAGCTATTAGCAGCTGGAATGCCCTGCAACGTACATACCTGTACAAGGATTTTTTTTTTTTGGTCTAGCCGCAAAATCACCGGGAGCCACACGTATTAGGTTTATTGTTTGGTTTGTGTAATGAAATGAGTTGATTCATCACCATTTGTCTATTTAATACGAGGAATAAGTCCATCCCATAATACACCACTTTATCTAAACGCCCCGTACGTACGTAGATGCGACGGACGAGAGGTCGGACGCATGCTGGATTGGATTTGGATCGGTCGGGAGATGCATGCGCTAGCTGGCCGCTGGGACGGGACGGGATCGGAAAAGGAAGGCTGGCCGGCAGCCGGCACGCATGCATGCAATGAGTTGCGGCAGCTGGGGCTCAGAATCCTCGGCACGCCTCATGCCACTCATGTGCGCTCTGCGTGCAAGCAAATCGTTGTCTACCCGATCGAGCCGTATCTAGAGATGGCAATGGGTACCCGAAACACGAAACCCGATGGGTTTTTACCTCATTAGGGTACGGGTTTGGGTCAATTTTCATACCCATGGGTTTGCTAATGGGCATAAATGTATACCCGACGGGTTCATGGGTACGGGTTTGTTCCTATAGTACCCAAACCCGTAAACCCGTGAGTTTTTTAAACCCGACCAAACCTAGTGCATATTGTCATTTTATTTTATAAACGAACAACCAACTTGTTATCTACCTATTTACTTCCTAATTTTTATCAAATAGTAAATGTATAAGTAGTTGGTGATAGTGTTGCTTGCTTGCTATAGCGTTATATATGTGGTGGATGTATAACTTAGTGCAAGGTAACTTGATTATACAACTTATTATTTGTATTTAATTCTCTCTACTAATACTTTTATACCAAATTATGAACTCGTTGATCATTACATAAATTTTGGACCATGATCTCATTAATCATTACGATGCTTATGATTATAAAAAGAATAAGCATATTGGAGATAAAAACCCGCGGGTAACCCGTGGGTACCCGCAAACCCGATGGGTATGGGTTTAGGCAAAATTTCAAACCCGTCATGGATACGGGTTTTTTAGTGGGTGTAAATATTTTTCACGGGTACGGGTTTGGGATAGCAAAACCCGGCGGGTTTGTACCCGTTGCCATCTCTAGCCGTATCTAGATCCAGCTTTTACTTGCATCATGCATGGATATCTCCGTATATATGCATGCTGTCTATCTATACTCGATTGCAGAAAAGAAAAAAAGTGCAGTGATGAGGGCGTATCCGCCGCATAAAGACTCTGCCAGCACAAGAAGCTTCCAAACTGTAAATGGATCATCACGGGATAAAAACACATCCAACCAAACAGCTTCATAGTCTTTTCTTTTCGTTCTTGGTATTCAGATATTGTTTGGCCAAGCAAAAAAAAAACTACAGTTCGCTTTTCTTGCTACAGTCTTTTTAGGCGGTTTCTCTTTGCTCTTGGTGGTTACGGTTACGGAGACACATGGGGGTTCTTTGATTGCTAGCTTACCTACACTTTCCTTAATTCAGAAAGGTTTGACCAAGCTGACAAGCGTTTATTATCAGAACTGAACTTAGCCACAATTCTTTTAGATCCTGTTTGGATCCACCTATTTTCTTAAAAACTGGTTTTTAAAAGCTGAAAGGCCTCCAAATTAACAGGTCGGTTTCTTATTCAGTTTCTAAAAACTAGTCCAGCTAAATTAGGCTCTCCATAAATATCATACACTCAAAAAAATGTAGCTAGATTTTTGTACATTTTAACTATATTTTTGATGATGTACTAATACGCATGTCTAAAGTTTAGTTACGTGCCGTTTGGATCTTGTAATTTCATTTTATTCTAATAATAGTAATTTAGGCACATATCAATTAAGCTAATTCGGTTTTATACAAAATATATTTACATAATATTATTAGTAAGATGTCGGAGATATTTATGTACTACATTTTTACTATATAAATGTGAGCCGAAGAGCGTTCTGCATTGTAGAGTAGAAACAAATTCTACTGATACATAAAATCATTTCTTAACCTACACCTTATAAATTTGAAATAGGCTTATATATAAACTTTGAAAAGTGGTGGAATGTGAAATTCCAAACTAAGTAGGTTACTTTATTAAGTAAATTTTAATTCCTCGAAAATAAATGAATCCGCTCGGTTATGGTAAATTATGTAGCTACGAATCGAACAGCTCAATGGTCTCCTTTTTTTCGCGCGTAACAGACGGCCGTCGCTTGCTAGCTTTTTTTTATAATATGTGTGGCATGCAGGCTCACATGCATGGAGATGAGGCCTCGAACCCAAGTGCACTGAATCGTACGTAAGCAGTTGGCACTGGGCAGATTCCTTTTCGTAACATGACATGCCTACGCTACCCTGCTAGTATATATATGCATCAACGATCTCCTGGGGTGAGCTCAGAAGATGGCATATGGGACGTCGCGCTGTACTTGAAAAACTGTACAACGGATAAGATATGTGGATGATTCTAGTCTACCAAAGTTAATGTATATATATATACTGGAGGAGCTATATATATATATATATATATATATATATATATATATATATATATATATATATATATATATATATATAGTTATAGTATTAGGAGCCCTGGGCTTCCATTAATGCAGGGAGTCCCCGCCAGGTCTAGTTGTGCCGGGCGCGGGTCGACGTGGCAGGTGGTCCGAGTACCGCGCACATGCACCGATTGAAGGTGGGTCGTACGTGCGCACCCTCTATTACCATTTATGCATCCGTTTCATTCAAATTACGTATGCATAAACACGTAAATGACACGGTGAGTGCGTATGCTCCGCGCGGGTTTTCCGGCCTCGTGGTCACGACCCGCGTTGTAGTTGGCCGCGTTTATACTTGCATATTATGACTCCAACCGTTTCATAAATTGACACGTCGATGCGGCTTGGTCGGTGTGGTGTAGTATTTGGGATTTATGATTGTATACTTCGATGTTAACAACTACATATCATTTTGGGATTTATTATATTACGCAATTTGGCGTGGGTCTTGATTAATTATTTTTTGTAAACTGTTTACGATATTTTGCACAGCTATTTATGCTTCTTATGATCACGCAGTTACCAAACCTTCACCCTGACTGTGCGCTGACTAGTGGACCCACAGTCCCTCGCCGCTCCCCCGCGGGCCGACCGAGCTAATAATTCAGCTCGGGTCCACCCACAACAGACAACAGACACAAACCCTAAAAAAATCAGTTCCTCCCCGTCGCCGTCATTCGCTCCTGCGATCGCCATCGACGACCCCCCCACCTCTTCCACCGCCGTAATCTCCGCTGTTCATCGATTCACCGCCGTCGTTCTCCTTCCCTGGTTCGTTTCCCCTCTCATTCTTTCGAGTTCCCCCCATTCTTTTACATAGTTCATTCGCTAATGTCCATCAGGTTCGCCCCGCCCCTTCTACATCCCTTCAATTGATTCGAAATTAATTGAATCGCCTGATTATATGTAGTATCCGATAATGCCTTCCAATTTTTTCAATTGCATATTTGTTACATTCTGTTCATTTTTATATAGGTACTGAGTGTTGTTTATAAACACAATATATTTTTTTACAATAGCAATCAATAGATTAGTGATGTTATTGTACTGTGTTATTATTGTTGTTTCTGATAGTTATACTACATATACTTTTATTAATTATATTGCATAATTTATTTATGCACACTATGTACTGTTTTATTTAAATGTGAGTTTTCACATATCTGTTGTTATGCATTCCTTCTTCTCATTTACGTTGTCTATATCTGTTGTTATGCACAATACACACACTATACATACCCCAACAGTTTCATAATGTTATTTTTATTCAATTATTATGTATGGTATAGTATTATTTCCTGATGTTCTTTTTCATTTACTTAGGTTGTTCTACCCCAAAAAATGAAGTCAGTTGATCGTCCTCCCGCTAATCCCAAACGCATAACAATTGAGTCAAGCCAAGAATTCTTTAGTGTTGAGATACCACGGCCGGCCTCTATTGGAGTTCCGACAAACACAAAGCATTCTGATCCGTGTCCTGCACCTGTCGAGAAACCATCTGTTATTTATGAAGCCAATGAACAAACTGGATCTGGCAATGACGACGATGACTTCATGACACCTACAAAGAAGCGTAATGCTGCTGGAAGTCATATGAATATCTTACGGAAGACATGCACAAAGAGGCCGAAAGTAGTAGAAACTCCACGACAGGTTATATGTTATACTTATGATTTCATATATATTAAATACTAATTAGTATTCAATAATTATGACCTGATACAACATATTAGATATTATTTAGTAGTATACAGTAAGGATGAATCTAGTCGAATTTTCACGTTAGGTTCCAAGTTCTGAATTGCATTTACAATATCATATTTATTTTACAACTCTTGGACACTTTTTTATTGTCTACACATAATGCAGTTTAGTTTATTTAATTAGGTATTATGTTATTTTAGTTGCATCCCTTACATTATGAGTGCTAATTTTATAGCTCATGCCACATTTATTTCATTGTTTTCATAACATTTAACATACATTATTTTCAGAAACTCAATGTTAGATGCAACCCTCAGGATGTGATTATAACTATTAAGATATTGAATGAGAGGCAACGACAAGCCGTTGCTAGAAAAGGATTTTCCAATATTCTTGACATGACACTTGATGCACTGGGTAGCCGTTCTCATCTTCGTTGGTTGATGGATAAGTTGGACCACAAGGATATGACTATTCGCCCTGGAGTTGGCAAGGAACTAAAGATTACGAAAGAAACTGTCCACCTTATACTAGGCCTTCCGAATGCTGGCGGTGGTAAGCCACTAGGAATCGATGAAGCAGTGGCGGGCAATAACTTGAGGGCTGAACTTGGATTGTCCAAGGATGAGTTTGTTGTTGCATCTCTTCAGGACCGATTGAGAAAAGGAAATGATGATGACCTCTCTATCAGATGCTTCTTTTTGATATTGTTCAATAGATTGTTGTTCCCCACTTCCAGCTGGGGCATATCTAACCATGAAGTGTTATTGACGGAAGAAATGGACCGTTTCCACGAAATAGACTGGTGCCACTTAATTTTTAACGACCTATGTGAAGCTGCACAAAAGTGGCATACAAGAAGCACTTCTAATGTGTCCACGACGATATATGGATGCTCAGTTGTCATACTAGTAAGTAAATAACATTGGACTGTTCATTTTTTTCATATCGAATTGAATCTATTTTACTTGCTCAATTACCATCCATGATAGTATAAATTAGTTATTGTTTTTTTGTAGTTGTACTATTTGGACCACTTGCATGATGCTGCAGCCCCCCCAATAAACGTGGCACACCCCGCATAAAATTCTTTGATAAAAACATTATCCAAGCTCTGACAAAAGCTGATAAGAGGAAGCCACGCCAAAGCGGTGAACCTTTTGGCCACTGTGAGGTATGTCATCTGTACATAAAATAATAGGAATGCATTACCCTGCATAAATATGCATTTGCTGTTTTTAGGTGAATGTTTATGCAGGTAGTATCTCTATTAGTTTTCGTACCATTCTGAATAAACTCGTAATAGACACCATATACTTCATTTTTCAGTGGGTAACACACTTTATTTATGGTTATCTTTCATGTATTCAATTATATTACAAATGTTTTTTTCAGTTCCGAAGCTTTTCTGAAACTTGCTATTCTGCTGTCCCTAGTGTGCAGTTTCAATCAGAGGTCAGTTTATGTCAAAACATACATCCCATATGTGTCCATAAATTCCATATGTACATTACAGATGTTTTATGTAATATTATATCCTTATGTTTCTAATAATTAATTATGATGCATTATCATTCATTACATCACAGCATAGGGACAGGACAAACATTTTTGATGTCCCTCGTCCCGATCCTTGTGGTCATCATACTATTCATATCCAGCTCCCTTTGATCAAGGATATGCTTTCAAGTAAGATAAAGCAGCTCCAACCACGTGACCGACCAAAATTCATTGAAAAGTTTGTTGAGTATGATTCTGAAGTTGGCAAAGCGTGTTCCATCATAAAAAGTACTCTTACCAAGATGGTTGTGAAGCAGTATGAACTAGCGGACACATTTGCTGAGTTAATTGATGATGTCCTTCGCGCGGAGTCTGGCGACCCAGACAATGTTGCGGAAGCGCCTCAAACAGATAAACCTCCAGATATATCTCAGCATATGTCGTCAGGTTACCTTCACTCATTGTCATTTATTCAATTCATGTACTTAACTCTATGCATTTATCAGTTCTTGCTTTTTGAATACTACAACTTTTTAATTACAGAGGAACAGGTTCTGGCTCTACATTACCTCACCTTCCATAGCAAGAACAAGTGCCTCCCGTTGCCTCCAGAAATTCAAAGATTCAAGTTTGGACGCTAGCTGTGTCCCTGGATCAACATTTTGTGAATCGCAACTGTTTGATATGGAACAAACATTTTGTGGCTTCCTTGTTATGGAACAAGATGTTGTGAAGCCAAACCTCCTTGTTGCATGTCTATGTAACCGTATTGAAACTTTCTATGTTTTTCACCCAAGCTATCAAGACACTCATGTCTAATGCAGTTTTTAGATAAAAATTTGGCCTATGTGTGTTAAACAAGTTATGAAACATCTTCAGTTCAAACTTCGACTGTTTGGTCATATTTATATCAGTGATGTACTCACTAGTTATTGTTATTCTCTGATTTCTTCACAAATCTATTATTTACCAGTATGTGTCACAAATTCTTATGTCTAATAAGAATTACGCTGTTTTGTTAGTTCATTTACGCAAATTTGTACCCAGTTTACAATAATTTTAATTACATACGAATTACACTGTTTTGTTAGCTCAATTATGCAAATCTGTACAGCCTTATTGTTTTGTCAATAACTACTGGTATCATTTGTCTACTCGCACACATGTGTAATAAAAATTATGTTACTACATTAAATCACAATTTATTGTGTCGTTTGTTTTCTTCACAAAGACATTTTTAGCCAGTTTTTGCCACCAAAATTTGTATAGCGTCGAATTACGCTGTTTCCATAACACATTTACGCATATTTCGTATACAGTTTACACAACATTTCAACACATGCAGTAAATCATTATTACTCATACTTTGTGAATATCGACTGGTTCCAGCATTTATAAATTCACCCATAGTTGTAATAACAAGTATGGCACTACATTACATTTGTCATAAAATATGAAATCATCTACTCCCCACTAGATAAATCATTGTCTGTGACACCTCCTTGATGTTTTTTTGAAGTGCATGCCTCATTCCAGTTTGGAGCGCTAGATGAACCCTTGTTCCTAGAACCTATGGGCCGCCCTCTCTTTCGACCAGTAAGGCTGGCCAACCGAAGCCTATTCTCCTCCACAGATAGACAAGTGCGACTATTGTGACCATCAGCAATTCCACACCTTTGACACTTTCTGTTCTTTTTTTGTCTCCTTTTGCCCCCAACTTAATAACTCTTTTTTCGGTATCACTGATTGTTCTGCCCTTTGGCTTCGCGTTATCCGGTCTTCTCAAGCTTACTCCACTCACATTAAAATCTAGCTTCTACAATTAAGAAAAAAATATGATATTTTTAAATATTAGTACTTAAATCCAATTATTTGTATGTAATTTTAAATAATATACATGCACATGCGTTTTTGATAGCACCATTACCTTTTTAATAGTCAAATCTGTACCACTCACATCAATCAGTGCTGTGCTAGTGGTCAATTGTCCATAATCGTGCTGCACACATATACCATTATTAATCATTCATAATCAACAACAAGGTCCAATCGTTACTATTTTGTATTACAACAACTTTTTCCTCTTTTATAATCATGTATTACCTGTTCCAATATTTGTTGTGGCATAACACATTGGGTATCGCTCACACCACCTTCTTGTAAAGTAGGCACCAATTGAATTACCTGTCAAATAATACGATTGACAGTAAATAGGTTTGTTTATGACAAATAGTACACACCATTATGCATAGTAAACATCATATAACATATTACACATACACCAGCCTGCGCCATTCTTGTCGTTATATTATCTCCCATCATGTCTCTTACATCATTCCTGTCGCCCTGTATCAGGCAAGTTTCTCATACTTTCCATTCACCAAAACTTATAACTCAGTATATCAATTAAAATACACGGCTATTACAATTAATATATTAAATACATGTATTCCTTCGCCATCACTAGTACTATCATCACCTTCAATATCTGGCTCCAACCGTGAAAGTAGCAAAAGCAGTTCATCCATCATCTCCAGGGCTCTATCATATCCAGCCTTTGAAATACTTGCATGATGTACTACTTTCATTGACTTTTTAAGCAACATCTTCTGCCTATATGATTTAGTCTCACCGTCTTTACCCTTCAAATTCTTATCATCCCTTGAAAAAGTCACATCTTGTATAGCAGAGTAGGTGTATCTCTGAAGGATGTATTCTGAAGGTATTCGATCAATTTGAAGATGCATAAATGTTCGTAAAAGATGCACACAAAGCAGACCTACAACAAAGCATGTAAAAATGTCTTCGTTTATGTTCACTCATTATAATTAAACATTTTGATTCAACAATTACGCAATATGACATACCTGTATGCTCCCAATGCTTGCATTCACATTCATACTTTCCAGCATCTACATCAGCCATTACTTTGAATTGGTGTTGCCCCCACACAATCTTATTTGACCTTGAAGTATGCTGAACCACCCATTCATTCACACCACCATCTGGATCATGTGATATCTTGTATGCAGTAGCATATTTTAAAGACTCGTGAAACTTATTCATTACAGCCCTTGTGTATGTCCTCGCTACACGTATCTCAAACATATACAATGTATTTGTTTCCTTTTGGCCCTACAGTAGACAAAATTATACGTTATAATACGGTACGTTAAATATTATGATATAATAATATTCTATGTACTCACCATGCATCCTAGTGCCTCTTTTGCCTCTTTCATCTTCCTACTGTGTAGAAGCTTCAACATTTGATTGGCGAATTGATGTAGTGGCGTGTTTGCATCGACATGAGCACTTTTGACGAGTTTGTTCATGCTCTCGCTACGCTGTGTAGAGACCATCAACCCACAATAATCATGTTTAAAAAAAGCTGGTATCCAATCTTTACGAATTTCATACATTCTGGAAAGACTGATGTTATCATGTAGATGGAAATCATCAATCAGCATTGCCCAGGCAGTCTCAAACTCAGTTACAGTTAAAGGATGATGTATTATAGATTGGAACCTTGTTTTGAAATCCTCTTCCTCAAATCTAGCGTACAACTCGTTCAAATATGACATATACCTGTTCTGAACATGCCACAAACACAAACGATGGATTGTGTTTGGAAATACCCTGCCTAGTGCAACTGGCATTGCTGGATCTTGATCTGAAATCATATATTTTCACAACATTATGCAACACATTACCAACTATAATTACATTCAATACAATCATAGTAGAACGTAATAATTGTTTAGCTTATTAATCATACCTGTAAGCATTACTCGTGGTCCTTCAGCTCCCATGCATGTTTTGAATGCATTGAAAACCCACTCGAATGTGTCTACAGTTTCGTCACCCAACAATGTGAAACCAAATACGGTGCACTGCAGATGGTGGTTACAACCAACAAACATTCCCAGGGGTTTGTGAAAGCACCTAGAGGGGGGGGGGTGAATAGGTGATCCTGTAAAACTTCAAAACTTAAGCCACAAAACTTGTCAAGTGTTAGCACAATTATGGCCAAGTGGCTAGAGAGGAGTCAAAACACAATAACCACAAGAATTCAATCACAGAGATGACACGGTGGTTATCCCGTGGTTCGGCCAAGTACAAAACTTGCCTACTCCACGTTGTGGCGTCCCAACGGACGAGAGTTGCACTCAACTCCTCTCAAGTGATCCAATGATCAACTTGAATACCACGGTATTCTTGCTTTTCTTTTCTCAATCCCGTTTGCGAGGAATCTCCACAACTTGGAGCCTCTCGCCCTTACAAAAGATGTTCACAGAGAGTCACGGAGCAAGGGAGGGATTAGCAACTCACACACGACACAAAGATCACAGCGAATACGCACACACAAGACCCAGACTTGAGCTCAAAAGACTAGCACACTAGAACAGAGCTCAAATCACTAGAATGTCGAACAAGTGCGCGAGATTGATGTGTGAGTGATCAAGAGTGCTCAAGGAATGCTTGGTGTTTTCCTCCATGCGCCTAGGGGTCCCTTTTATAGCCCCAAGGCAGCTAGGAGCCGTTGGGAACAAATCTGGAAGGCCATCTTTGCCTTCTGTCTCGTGGCGCACCGGACAGTCCGGTGCACACCGGACACTGTCCGGTGCCCGATTTGTTTCCTTAAACAGCGCATCCGACCGTTGCTGTCAGAGTCAGATCTGCGCACCGTTGGCGCACCGGACATGTCCGGTGCACACCGGACAGTCCGGTGCTTCCTTCCGACCGTTGGCTCGGCCACGTGTCGCGCGCCGATCGCGCGGCCGACCTGAAAGGGAAATGTGCCTTTGGGCCATTTCTAAGTATTTTGGTGATTGAGTGCAAACACAAGTGCTTAAATGTGAAAATATGCCCAAGGATGAACAAAGTGCAAATCACAAGTTAAGGTATGTTTCTAAGCCTTAGTACATTGGTTTTGTGTACTAATATATTTGTCTAAGTGTTAGAAACAGAAAGAAGAAGAATAGAGAAAAGGAGAAGGGACTTGGCTGTGTGCTGCCAAGACCCAGCTCGGTCTGGAGCACCGGACTGTCCGGTGTGCACCGGACAGTGTCCGGTGCGCCAGGCTGGCGCGACTCGAACTGGCCGCTCTCGGGAAATTGGCCGGCGGCGTACGGCTAAAATTCACCGGACTGTCCGGTGTGCACCGGACTGTCCGGTGAGCCAACGGTCGGCCAGGGCCAACGGTCGGCCGCGCAATCCGCGCGGGACACGTGGCCGAGCCAACGGTCGGAAGACGGCACCGGACTGTCCGGTGTGCACCGGACATGTCCGGTGCGCCAACAGCGCCAGATCTGCCAACGGTCTGCAACGGTCGTCTTCGCCGTTTAAGGAAACAAATCGGGCACCGGACAGTGTCCGGTGTGCACCGGACTGTCCGGTGCCCCCGACGACAGAAGGCAAGGATGGCCTTCCGGATTTGCTCTCAACGGCTCCTAGCTGCCTTGGGGCTATAAAAGGAGCCCCTAGGCGCATGGAGGAGACACACAAGCAACCTTTGAGCATTCTTGATCATCCACACTAAGTCTCTGCGCATTCGTTTGTGTTTCTAAGTGATTCGAGCTCTGTTCTAAGTGAGAACTCTGAGATAGTCTTGTGAGCTCGATTCTTGGCCGTGTGTGTGCGCTTTTGCTGTGGATTTGTGTGTGTTGCTTCCCTCCCTTACTCTGTGTTTCATTTGTGATCATATACTTGTAAGGGCAAGAGACTCCAATTTGTGGAGATTCCTTGCAAACGGGATAGTGAAAGGAAAACAAAACACCGTGGTATTCAAGTGGGTCTTTGGACCGCTTGAGAGGGGTTGATTGCAACCCTCGTCCGTTGGGACGCCACAACGTGGAGTAGGCAAGCGTTGGTCTTGGCCGAACCACGGGATAAAACCACTGTGTCACTCTGTGCTTGATTCTCTTGTGGTACTGTGTTTTGTTGAGATTGTTGAGACTTCACCTTAGCCACTTGGCAATAATCGTGCTAACACTTAACAAGTTTTTGTGGCTTAAGTTTGAAGTTTTTTACAGGATCACCTATTCACCCCCCCCTCTAGGTGCTATCAATTGGTATCAGAGCCGTTCTCTTCACAAAGGGACTAACCGCCCGAAGAGATGGATCCTAAGGGGAAGGGTATAGTGATCAACGACAAAGAGAAGGAATCCTTCGTCAACGAGCCGAAGGACGATAAGCCTACCGACTCCGGCTCGGGCCAAAGACGGAAGGAAGGGAAGAAGAAGAAGACCAGGCGCATCAAGGAGATCGTCTACTACGACAGCGACGAGTCTACTTCTTCCCAAAAGGACGAGGACCACAACGACTACGAGAGAAGAAAACCGGTTAATTCGAACTTTTCTTTTGATTACTCTCGTATTCCGCAAAGTTCACATTCTCATTTGCTCTCCATTCCACTCGGCAAGCCCCCACACTTTGATGGAGAGGACTACGGATTTTGGAGCCACAAAATGCGTAGTCACCTATTCTCTCTCCATCCTAGTATATGGGAGATTGTAGAAAGTGGAATGCATTTTGATAGCTCGGATAGCCCTATGTTTATCAATGAACAAATTCATAAAAATGCACAAGCTACTACTGTTCTCTTAGCATCTTTGTGCAGGGAAGAGTACAATAAGGTGAGCGGCTTGGACAATGCCAAGCAGATATGGGACACCCTCAAGATCTCTCACGAGGGGAACGACATCACCATGCTCACCAAGATGGAGTTGGTGGAGGGCGAGCTTGGACGATTCGCCATGATAAGGGGAGAAGAGCCAACTCAAACTTACAACCGGCTCAAGACCCTTATCAACAAGATAAGGAGCTACGGAAGCACGCGTTGGACGGATCACGACGTCGTCCGCCTAATGCTCAGGTCATTTACCATTCTTGATCCTCATCTCGTGAACAATATTCGTGAGAACCCCAGGTACACGATGATGACGCCCGAAGAAGTACTTGGAAAATTCGTGAGCGGGCGGATGATGATCAAGGAGGCAAGGTACGTCGATGACGCGTTGAACGGTCCAATCCACGAGCCTCAACCCATTGCTCTCAAGGCATCGAGGAGCAAGGAGGCACTACCAAGCAAGGTGGCGCAAATTGAGGCGGCCGGGCTTAATGATGAAGAAATGGCTCTCATCATTAAGCGCTTCAAGACGGTGCTAAAGGGTCGCAATGGACAGCCGAGCAAGACTAAGACCAAGGGGAAGCGATCATGCTTCAAATGCGGTAAGCTTGGTCATTTTATTGCTAACTGTCCCGATAATGAAAGTGACCAGGAAAAGGGGAACAAAAGAGAAAAGAAGAAGCAATACAAGAAGGCAAAGGGCGAGGCGCATCTAGGAAAGGAGTGGGACTCGGATTGCTCCTCCTCCGACTCCGACAACGAAGGACTCGCCGCCACTGCCTTCAACAAATTGGCTCTCTTCCCCAACGAGCGTCTCACATGTCTTATGGCAAGGGAGAAGAAGGTGAGTACTCAAGACTCCACTTATGCTTCTTCTAGTGATAGTGAGTCTAGTGATGATGACATAGATTATTCATGCTTGTTCAAAGGCTTAGATAGATCTAAGATAGATAAAATCAATGAATTGATTGATGCATTGAATGAAAAGGATAGGCTTTTAGAAAAGCAGGAGGATTTATTGTATGATGAACATGATAAATTTGTAGAGGCACAAAAATCATATGCTTTAGAAGTAAAAAGAAATGAAATGCTTTCTTATGAACTATCTACTTGTCATGAAACCATTTCTACTTTACAAGGTGTTAACAATGATTTAAATGCTAAGTTAGAAGTAGCAAATAAATCTAATTCGTGTGTAGAACATGTTAAGATTTGCACTAGGTGTAAGGATTTCGATGTTGATGCCTGTAGTGAACATCTAGTTTTAATTTCCAAATTAAATAAGGAAGTGGCTAGTCTTAATGCCCAACTTAAGACTAGCAAGAATGAAGTTGATAAAATAAAATTTGCAAGGGATGCCTATACGGTTGGTAGACACCCCTCAATTAAGGATGGTCTTGGCTTCAAGAGAGAGGCCAAGAACTTAACAAGCCATAAGGCTCCCATCTTCGTCAAGGAGAAAGGGAAGGCCCCTATGGCTAGTAATGCTAAAAAGAACCATGCTTTTATGTATTATGATAGAAGAAATGCTAGAAATGCTTATAATGATTTTGATTCACATGTTTATGATTCTCATGCCATGTTTGCCTCTAGTTCGTCTTATAAGCATGATAGGGATATGCCTAGGAGAAATATTGCTCATGTGCCTAGAAAGAATGTTATTCATGCTCCTAGGAAAGTAGTGAATGAACCTTCTATAATTTATTGTGCTTTAAACACTTCCTTTGCTATTTGTAGAAAGGATAGGAAAATAGTTGCTAGGAAGTTAGGGGCAAAATGCAAGGGAGACAGGACTTGCATTTGGGTCCCTAAGGACATTTGTGCTAACCTTGCAGGACCCAACATGAGTTGGGTACCTAAGACCCAAGCCTAAATTTGCCTTGCAGGTTTATGCATCCGGGGGTTCAAGCTGGATTATTGACAGCGGATGCACAAACCATATGACGGGGGAGAAGAAGATGTTCACCTCCTACGTCAAAAATAAGGATTCCCAAGATTCAATTATATTCGGCGATGGGAATCAAGGCAAGGTAAAAGGGCTAGGTAAAATTGCAATTTCTAATGAGCATTCTATATCAAATGTATTCTTAGTGGAGAGTCTTGGATATAATTTGCTATCTGTCAGTCAATTATGTCAAATGGGATATAATTGTTTATTTACAAATGTAGATGTGTCTGTCTTTAGAAGATGTGATGGTTCACTAGCTTTTAAGGGTGTACTAGACGGCAAACTTTATTTAGTTGATTTTGCAAAAGAAGAGGCCGGTCTAGATGCATGCTTAATGGCTAAGACTTGCATGGGCTGGCTATGGCATCGCCGCTTAGCACATGTGGGGATGAAGAACCTCCACAAGCTTCTAAAGGGAGAACATGTGATAGGTCTAACAAATGTACATTTCGAAAAAGATAGACCTTGTGCAGCTTGTCAGGCAGGTAAACAGGTGGGAGGAGCGCATCACAGCAAGAATGTGATGACCACGTCAAGACCCCTGGAGCTACTGCATATGGACCTCTTCGGACCCGTCGCCTATCTAAGCATAGGAGGAAGTAAGTATGGTTTAGTTATCGTTGATGACTTTTCCCGCTTCACTTGGGTGTTCTTTTTGCAGGATAAGTCTGAAACCCAAAGGACCCTCAAGCGCTTCCTCAGGAGAGCTCAAAATGAGTTTGAGCTCAAGGTAAAGAAGATAAGGAGCGACAACGGGTCCGAGTTCAAGAATCTTCAAGTGGAGGAGTTTCTTGAGGAGGAAGGGATCAAGCACGAGTTCTCCGCTCCCTACACACCACAGCAAAATGGTGTGGTAGAGAGGAAGAATAGGACGCTAATCGATATGGCGAGGACGATGCTTGGAGAGTTCAAGACCCCCGAATGCTTTTGGTCGGAAGCTGTGAACACGGCTTGCCACGCCATCAACAGGGTCTACCTTCATCGACTCCTCAAGAAAACGTCATATGAGCTGCTAACCGGTAACAAACCCAATGTATCTTACTTTCGTGTTTTTGGGAGCAAGTGCTACATTCTAGTGAAGAAGGGTAGAAATTCTAAGTTTGCTCCCAAAGCTGTAGAAGGGTTTTTGTTAGGTTATGATTCAAATACAAAGGCGTATAGGGTCTTCAACAAATCATCGGGTTTGGTTGAAGTCTCTAGCGACGTTGTATTTGATGAGACTAATGGCTCTTCAAGAGAGCAAGTTGTTGATTGTGATGATGTAGATGAAGAAGATGTTCCGACAGCCGCTATACGAACCATGGCGATTGGAGAAGTGCGGCCACAGGAACAAGATGAGCAAGATCAACCCTCTTCCTCAATTATGGTGCATCCCCCGACTCAAGACGATGAACAGGTTCATCATAAGGAGGCGTGTGATCAAGGGGGAGCACAAGATGATAACGTGATGGAGGAAGAAGCGCAACCGGCACCTCCAACCCAAGTTCGAGCGATGATTCAAAGGGATCATCCCGTCGACCAAATTCTGGGTGACATTAGCAAGGGAGTAACTACTCGATCTCGATTAGTTAATTTTTGTGAGCATTACTCCTTTGTCTCTTCTATTGAGCCTCTTAGGGTAGAAGAGGCCTTGCTAGATCCGGACTGGGTGTTGGCCATGCAAGAGGAGTTAAACAATTTCAAGCGCAATGAAGTTTGGACACTGGTGCCTCGTCCGAAGCAAAATGTTGTGGGAACCAAGTGGGTGTTCCGCAACAAACAGGACGAGCACGGGGTGGTGACGAGAAACAAGGCTCGACTTGTGGCAAAAGGTTATGCCCAAGTCGCAGGTTTGGACTTTGAGGAGACCTTTGCTCCTGTGGCTAGGCTAGAGTCCATTCGTATTTTGCTAGCATATGCCGCTCACCATTCTTTCAGGTTGTACCAAATGGATGTGAAGAGCGCTTTCCTCAACGGGCCAATCAAGGAGGAGGTGTACGTGGAGCAACCCCCTGGCTTCGAGGATGAACGGTACCCCGACCACGTGTGTAAGCTCTCTAAGGCGCTCTATGGACTTAAGCAAGCCCCAAGAGCATGGTATGAATGCCTTAGAGACTTTTTACTTGCTAATGCTTTCAAGGTTGGGAAGGCCGATCCAACTCTTTTTACAAAGACATGTGATGGTGATTTGTTTGTGTGCCAAATTTATGTCGATGACATAATATTTGGTTCTACTAACCAAAAGTCTTGTGAAGAGTTTAGCAGGGTGATGACGCAGAAATTCGAGATGTCGATGATGGGCGAGTTGAACTACTTCCTTGGGTTCCAAGTGAAGCAACTCAAGGACGGCATCTTCATATCCCAAACGAAGTACACGCAAGATCTGCTAAAGAGGTTTGGGATGAAGGACGCCAAGCCCGCAAAGACGCCGATGGGAACCGACGGACACACCGACCTCAACAAAGGAGGTAAGTCCGTTGATCAAAAAGCATACCGGTCAATGATAGGTTCTTTGCTTTACTTATGTGCTAGTAGACCGGATATTATGCTTAGCGTATGCATGTGTGCTAGATTTCAATCCGATCCTAAGGAATGTCACTTAGTGGCGGTGAAGCGAATTCTTAGATATTTAGTTGCTACGCCTTGCTTCGGACTCTGGTATCCAAAGGGGTCTACCTTTGACTTAGTTGGATACTCAGACTCCGACTATGCTGGATGTAAGGTCGATAGGAAGAGTACATCGGGGACGTGCCAATTCTTAGGAAGGTCCCTGGTGTCATGGAACTCTAAGAAACAAACCTCCGTTGCCCTATCCACCACTGAGGCCGAGTATGTTGCCGCAGGACAGTGTTGCGCGCAACTACTTTGGATGAGGCAAACCCTCAGGGACTTTGGCTACAATCTGAGCAAAGTCCCACTCCTATGTGACAATGAGAGTGCTATCCGCATGGCGGAAAATCCTGTTGAACACAGCCGCACAAAGCACATAGACATCCGGCATCACTTTTTGAGAGACCACCAGCAAAAGGGAGATATCGAAGTGTTTCATGTTAGCACCGAGAACCAGCTAGCCGATATCTTTACCAAGCCTCTAGATGAGAAGACCTTTTGCAGGCTGCGTAGTGAGCTAAATGTCTTAGATTCGCGGAACTTGGATTGAATTGTAGCATACATGTGTTTATGCATTTGATCAGGTTCATTCTGCATTTTGTTGCTTATTGTGGTGCTCAAGTTGTACCAACACTCCCTGGACCTCACAAGTCCGTTGCAAAGTGATGCACATGTTTAGGGGGAGATGTGTTACAACTTGACCCTTTGAGACTAACCATTTGCTTGAGTTTGCTTGATTTAGTCTCGAAGGATGATTGAAAGGGAAAAGGTGGACTTGGACCATGAAAGACTTCCACTGCACTCTGATGAGAGGGTAACTAATTCCAAGTTCATCTCATGAAATCTTATTGCCATTTGCTCTTAATTGAAGACTTTGGTGAGGCAATGGGGTTAAAAGGCCAAGATTGATCCCGTTTTGGTGCTTGATGCCAAAGGGGGAGAAAATAAAGGCCAAAGCGATAAATGGATCAGCTACCACTTGAGAAATTTTGAAAATAGTAGGATAGAGTTTTTGTTTTGTCAAAAGCTTTTATTGTCTCTTATTGTCTCTATTGTCAAAAGTTGGCTTCTTGTGGGGAGAAGTATTGAGTATGGGAAATAGGGGGAGTTTTTTGAAATCTTTGATCAATCTCTTTTGGAATGACTCTCTTTATACTTCAACATATGTGTTTGACTTAGAGATAGAGATTTGAGTTTGATTTGCAAAAACAAACCAAGTGGTGGCAAAGGATGATCCATATATGTCAAAATTGAATAAAACCAATTTGAGTTTTTATTTGAAGTGATTTTGCACTTGTGCTATCTACTTTATGTTGTGTTGGCATAAATCACCAAAAAGGGGGAGATTGAAAGGGAAATGTGCCTTTGGGCCATTTCTAAGTATTTTGGTGATTGAGTGCAAACACAAGTGCTTAAATGTGAAAATATGCCCAAGGATGAACAAAGTGCAAATCACAAGTTAAGGTATGTTTCTAAGCCTTAGTACATTGGTTTTGTGTACTAATATATTTGTCTAAGTGTTAGAAACAGAAAGAAGAAGAATAGAGAAAAGGAGAAGGGACTTGGCTGTGTGCTGCCAAGACCCAGCTCGGTCTGGAGCACCGGACTGTCCGGTGTGCACCGGACAGTGTCCGGTGCGCCAGGCTGGCGCGACTCGAACTGGCCGCTCTCGGGAAATTGGCCGGCGGCGTACGGCTAAAATTCACCGGACTGTCCGGTGTGCCAACGGTCGGCCAGGGCCAACGGTCGGCTGCGCAATCCGCGCGGGACACGTGGCCGAGCCAACGGTCGGAAGACGGCACCGGACTGTCCGGTGTGCACCGGACATGTCCGGTGCGCCAACAGCGCCAGATCTGCCAACGGTCTGCAACGGTCGTCTTCGCCGTTTAAGGAAACAAATCGGGCACCGGACAGTGTCCGGTGTGCACCGGACTGTCCGGTGCCCCTGACGACAGAAGGCAAGGATGGCCTTCCGGATTTGCTCTCAACGGCTCCTAGCTGCCTTGGGGCTATAAAAGGAGCCCCTAGGCGCATGGAGGAGACACACAAGCAACCTTTGAGCATTCTTGATCATCCACACTAAGTCTCTGCGCATTCGTTTGTGTTTCTAAGTGATTCGAGCTCTGTTCTAAGTGAGAACTCTGAGATAGTCTTGTGAGCTCGATTCTTGGCCGTGTGTGTGCGCTTTTGCTGTGGATTTGTGTGTGTTGCTTCCCTCCCTTACTCTGTGTTTCATTTGTGATCATATACTTGTAAGGGCAAGAGACTCCAATTTGTGGAGATTCCTTGCAAACGGGATAGTGAAAGGAAAACAAAACACCGTGGTATTCAAGTGGGTCTTTGGACCGCTTGAGAGGGGTTGATTGCAACCCTCGTCCGTTGGGACGCCACAACGTGGAGTAGGCAAGCGTTGGTCTTGGCCGAACCACGGGATAAAACCACTGTGTCACTCTGTGCTTGATTCTCTTGTGGTACTGTGTTTTGTTGAGATTGTTGAGACTTCACCTTAGCCACTTGGCAATAATCGTGCTAACACTTAACAAGTTTTTGTGGCTTAAGTTTGAAGTTTTTTACAGGATCACCTATTCACCCCCCCTCTAGGTGCTATCACGACCGTTGGCCTGGCCGACCGTTGGCTCACCGGACAGTCCGGTGCACACCGGACAGTCCGGTGAATTTTAGCCGAAGTCGCCGGAGAAAAACCCGAGAGCGGCTGGTTTGCTCCGCGCTGGTCTGGCGCACCGGACACTGTCTGGTGCACACCGGACAGTCCGGTGCCCCAGCCCGAAGCAGCCTTTGGCTGTACACAGCCACTCTCCACTTCTTTTCTTTTCTTCTTTCTCCTGTTTCTAACACTTAGACAAGATGTTAGTACACAAAACTAATGTACTAAGGCTTAGAAACATACCTTTACTTGTGATTTGCACTTTGTTCATCCATGAGCATATTTTTACATTTAAGCCCTTGTGTTTGCACTCAATCACCAAAATACTTAGAAATGGCCCAAGGGCACATTTCCCTTTCAATCTCCCCCTTTTTGGTGATTTATGCCAACACAACATAGAGCAACTAGAACAGGTGCAAAATCACTTCAAATAAAAACTGACTTTGAGTTTTATTCAAATTTTGGCATATATGGATCATCTTTTGCCACCACTTGGTTTGTTTTTGCAAATCAAACTCAAATCTCTATCTCTAAGTCAAACACACATGTTGAAGCATAACGAGAGTCATTCCAAAAGAGATTGATCAAAGATTTCAAAAACTCCCCCTATTTCCCATAATCAACACTTCTCCCCACAAGAAGCCAACTTTTGACAATAGAGACAATAAGAGACAATAAAAGCTTTTGACAAAACAAAAACTCTATTCTACTATTTTCAAAATCTCTCAAGTGGTAGCTGATCCATTTATCACTTTGGCCTTTATTTTCTCCCCCTTTGGCATCAAGCACCAAAACGGGATTAATCTTGGCCTTTTAACCCCATTGCCTCACCAAAGTCTTCAATTAAGAGCAAATGGCAATAAGATTTCATGAGATGAACTTGGAATTAGTTACCCTCTCATCGGAGTGCAGTGGAAGTCTTTCATGGTCCAAGTCCACCTTTTCCCTTTCAATCCTCCTTCGAGACTAAATTACCAAACTCAAGCACATGGTTAGTCTCAAAGGGTCAAGTTGTAACACATCTCCCCCTAAACATGTGCATCACTTTGCAACGGACTTGTGAGGTCCAGGGAGTGTTTGTACAACTTGAGCACCATAATAAGCAACATAATGCAAAAAGGAACATGATCAAAAGCATAACTACATGTATGCTACAATTCAATCCAGGTTCCGCGAATCTAAGACATTTAGCTCACTACGCAACCTGCAAAAGGTCTTCTCATCTAGAGGCTTAGTGAAGATATCGGCTAGCTGGTTCTCGGTGCTAACATGAAACACTTCGATATCTCCCTTTTGCTGGTGGTCTCTCAAAAAGTGATGCCGGATGTCTATGTGCTTTGTGCGGCTGTGTTCAACAGGATTTTCCGCCATGCGGATAGCACTCTCATTATCACATAGGAGTGGGACTTTGCTCAGATTGTAGCCAAAGTCCCTGAGGGTTTGCCTCATCCAAAGTAGTTGCGCGCAACACTGTCCTGCGGCAACATACTCGGCCTCAGCGGTGGATAGGGCAACGGATGTTTGTTTCTTAGAGTTCCATGACACCAGGGACCTTCCTAAGAATTGGCACGTCCCCGATGTACTCTTCCTATCGACCTTACATCCAGCATAGTCGGAGTCTGAGTATCCAACTAAGTCAAAGGTAGACCCCTTTGGATACCAGAGCCCGAAGCAAGGCGTAGCAACCAAATATCTAAGAATTCGCTTCACCGCCACTAAGTGACACTCCTTAGGATCGGATTGAAATCTAGCACACATGCATACGCTAAGCATAATATCCGGTCTACTAGCACATAAGTAAAGCAAAGAACCTATCATTGACCGGTATGCTTTTTGATCAACGGACTTACCTCCTTTGTTGAGGTCGGTGTGTCCGTCGGTCCCCATCGGAGTCTTTGCGGGATTGGCGTCCTTCATCCCAAACCGCTTTAGTAGATCTTGCGTGTACTTCGTTTGGGAGATGAAGGTGCCGTCCTTGAGTTGCTTCACTTGGAACCCAAGGAAGTAGTTCAACTCGCCCATCATCGACATCTCGAATTTCTGCGTCATCACCCTGCTAAACTCTTCACAAGACTTTTGGTTAGTAGAACCAAATATTATGTCATCGACATAAATTTGGCACACAAACAAATCACCATCACATGTCTTTGTAAAAAGAGTTGGATCGGCCTTCCCAACCTTGAAAGCATTAGCAAGTAAAAAGTCTCTAAGGCATTCATACCATGCTCTTGGGGCTTGCTTAAGTCCATAGAGCGCCTTAGAGAGCTTACACACATGGTCGGGGTACCGTTCATCCTCGAAGCCAGGGGGTTGCTCCACGTACACTTCCTCCTTGATTGGCCCGTTGAGGAAAGCGCTCTTCACATCCATTTGGAACAACCTGAAAGAATGGTGAGCGACATATGCTAGCAAGATTCGAATTGACTCTAGCCTAGCCACAGGAGCAAAAGTCTCCTCAAAATCCAAACCTGCGACTTGGGCATAACCTTTTGCCACAAGTCGAGCCTTGTTCCTCGTCACCACCCCGTGCTCGTCCTGTTTGTTGCGGAACACCCACTTGGTTCCCACAACATTTTGCTTCGGACGAGGCACTAGTGTCCAAACTTCATTGCGCTTGAAGTTGTTTAACTCCTCTTGCATGGCCAACACCCAGTCCGGATCTAGCAAGGCCTCTTCTACCCTGAAAGGCTCAATAGAAGAGACAAAGGAGTAATGCTCACAAAAATTAACTAATCGAGATCGAGTAGTTACTCCCTTGCTAATGTCACCCAGAATTTGGTCGACGGGATGATCCCTTTGAATCATCGCTCGAACTTGGGTTGGAGGTGCCGGTTGCACTTCTTCCTCCATCACATGATTATCTTGTGCTCCCCCTTGATCACATGCCTCCTGTTGATGAACCTGTTCATCGTCTTGAGTTGGGGGTAGCACCATGGTCGAGGAAGAAGGTTGATCTCGTTTATCTTGTTCCTGTGGCCGTACTTCTCCAATCGCCATGGTTCGTATAGCGGCTGTCGGAACATCTTCTTCATCTACATCATCACAATCAACAACTTGCTCTCTTGGAGAGCCATTAGTCTCATCAAATACAACGTCGCTAGAGACTTCAACCAAACCCGATGATTTGTTGAAGACTCTATACGCCTTTGTATTTGAGTCATAACCTAATAACAACCCTTCTACAGCTTTGGGAGCAAACTTAGAATTTCTACCCTTCTTCACTAGAATGTAGCATTTACTCCCAAATACACGAAAGTACGATACATTGGGTTTGTTACCGGTTAGTAGCTCATACGACGTCTTCTTGAGGAGGCGATGAAGGTAGACCCTGTTGTTGGCGTGGCAAGCAGTGTTAACGGCTTCCGTCCAAAAGCACTCGGGGGTCTTGAACTCTCCTAGCATCGTCCTCGCCATATCGATGAGCGTCCTGTTCTTCCTCTCTACCACACCATTTTGCTGTGGTGTGTAGGGAGCGGAGAACTCGTGCTTGATCCCTTCCTCTTCAAGGAACTCCTCCACTTGAAGGTTCTTGAACTCGGATCCGTTGTCGCTCCTTATCTTCTTCACTTTGAGCTCAAACTCATTTTGAGCTCTCCTGAGGAAGCGCTTGAGGGTCCCTTGGGTTTCAGACTTATCCTGCAAAAAGAACACCCAAGTGAAGCGGGAAAAGTCATCAACAATAACTAGACCATACTTACTCCCTCCTATGCTTAGATAGGCGACGGGTCCGAAGAGGTCCATATGCAGCAGCTCCAGGGGTCTTGAAGTGGTCATCACGTTCTTGCCGTGATGCGCTCCTCCCACTTGTTTACCTGCTTGACAAGCTGCACAAGGTCTATTTTTTTCGAAATGCACGTTAGTCAAACCTATCACGTGTTCTCCCTTTAGAAGCTTTTGAAGGTTCTTCATCCCCACATGTGCTAAGCGGCGATGCCACAGCCAGCCCATGCTAGTCTTAGCTATTAAGCATGCATCTAGACCGGCCTCTTCTTTTGCAAAATCAACTAAATAAAGTTTGCCGTCTAATACACCCTTAAAAGCTAGTGAACCATCACTTCTTCTAAAGACAGACACATCTACATTTGTAAATAGACAGTTATACCCCATATGACATAATTGACTAACAGATAGCAAATTATATCCAAGACTCTCTACTAAAAATACATTGGAGATAGAATGCTCATTAGAAATTGCAATTTTACCTAACCCTTTTACCTTGCCTTGATTCCCATCACCGAATATAATTGAATCCTGGGAATCCTTATTCTTGACGTAGGAAGTGAACATCTTCTTCTCCCCCGTCATATGGTTTGTGCATCCGCTGTCGATAATCCAGCTTGATCCCCCGGATGCATAAACTTTCTTCTCCTTAGCCATGAGACACGTGTGACGCTCGTTGGGGAAGAGGGCCGATTTGTTGAAGGCGGTGGCGGCGAGTCCCTCATTGTCGGAGTCGGAGGAGGAGCAATCCGAATCCCACTCCTTGCCTATATGCGCCTCGCCCTTGGCCTTTTTGTAGTGCTTCTTCTTCTCCCTTTTGTTCCCCTTTTCCTGGTCACTTTCATTATCAGGACAGTTAGCAATAAAATGACCAAGCTTACCGCATTTGAAGCATGATCGCTTCCCCTTGGTCTTAGTCTTGCTCGGCTGTCCATTGCGACCCTTTAGCACCGTCTTGAATCTCTTGATAATGAGGGCCATTTCTTCATCATTAAGACCAGCCGCCTCAATTTGTGCCACCTTGCTGGGTAGCGCCTCCTTGTTCCTTGTGGCTTTGAGAGCAAAAGGTTGCGGCTCGTTGATCGGTCCATTCAAGGCGTCGTCCACATACCTTGCCTCCTTGATCATCATTCGCCCGCTGACGAATTTTCCTAGGACTTCTTCGGGCGACATTTTGGTGTACCTGGGATTCTCACGAATATTATTCACTAAATGAGGATCAAGAACGGTAAAGGGCCTGAGCATTAGTCGGACGACGTCGTGGTCCGTCCATCGCATGCTTCCATAGCTCCTTATTTTGTTGATAAGGGTCTTGAGCCGGTTGTATGTCTGAGTTGGCTCCTCGCCCCTTATCATCGCGAACCGTCCAAGCTCGCCTTCCACCAACTCCGTTTTGGTGAGCAAGGTAACGTCATTCCCTTCATGAGAGATCTTGAGGGTGTCCCAGATCTGCTTGGCGTTATCCAAGCCGCTCACTTTGTTATATTCATCCCTGCACAGTGAAGCTAGAAGAACAGTGGTAGCTTGTGCATTCTTATGGATTTGCTCATTAATGAATGAAGGGCTATCCGAGCTATCAAATTTCATTCCACTTTCCACAATCTCCCAAATGCTTGGATGGAGAGAAAATAGGTGAGTACGCATTTTGTGACTCCAAAATCCGTAGTCCTCTCCATCAAAGTGAGGAGGTTTGCCAAGTGGAATGGGAAGCAAATGAGCATTTGAGCTATATGGAATGCGCGAATAATCAAAAGAAAAGTTTGAGTTAACCGTCTTTTGTTTGTCGTGGTCGTCGTCCTTTTGGGAAGAAGAGGACTCATCGCTGTCGTAGTAGACGATCTCCTTGATGCGTCTTGTCTTCTTCTTCTTCCCATCTTTTCGCTTGTGGCTCGAGCCCGAGTCATTGGACTTGTCATCCCTTGGCTCGTTGACGAAGGACTCCTTCTCCTTGTCGTTGATCACAATTCCCTTCCCCTTAGGATCCATCTCTTCGGGCGGTTAGTCCCTTTCTTGAAGAGAACGGCTCCGATACCAATTGAAAGCACCTAGAGGGGGGGGGTGAATAGGTGATCCTGTAAAACTTCAAAACTTAAGCCACAAAACTTGTCAAGTGTTAGCACAATTATGGCCAAGTGGCTAGAGAGGAGTCAAAACACAATAACCACAAGAATTCAATCACAGAGATGACACGGTGGTTATCCCGTGGTTCGGCCAAGTACAAAACTTGCCTACTCCACGTTGTGGCGTCCCAACGGACGAGAGTTGCACTCAACTCCTCTCAAGTGATCCAATGATCAACTTGAATACCACGGTATTCTTGCTTTTCTTTTCTCAATCCCGTTTGCGAGGAATCTCCACAACTTGGAGCCTCTCGCCCTTACAAAAGATGTTCACAGAGAGTCACGGAGCAAGGGAGGGATTAGCAACTCACACACGACACAAAGATCACAGCGAATACGCACACACAAGACCCAGACTTGAGCTCAAAAGACTAGCACACTAGAACAGAGCTCAAATCACTAGAATGTCGAACAAGTGCGCGAGATTGATGTGTGAGTGATCAAGAGTGCTCAAGGAATGCTTGGTGTTTTCCTCCATGCGCCTAGGGGTCCCTTTTATAGCCCCAAGGCAGCTAGGAGCCGTTGGGAACAAATCTGGAAGGCCATCTTTGCCTTCTGTCTCGTGGCGCACCGGACAGTCCGGTGCACACCGGACACTGTCCGGTGCCCGATTTGTTTCCTTAAACAGCGCATCCGACCGTTGCTGTCAGAGTCAGATCTGCGCACCGTTGGTGCACCGGACATGTCCGGTGCACACCGGACAGTCCGGTGCTTCCTTCCGACCGTTGGCTCGGCCACGTGTCGCGCGCCGATCGCGCGGCCGACCGTTGGCCTGGCCGACCGTTGGCTCACCGGACAGTCCGGTGCACACCGGACAGTCCGGTGAATTTTAGCCGAAGTCGCCGGAGAAAAACCCGAGAGCGGCTGGTTTGCTCCGCGCTGGTCTGGCGCACCGGACACTGTCCGGTGCACACCGGACAGTCCTGTGCCCCAGCCCGAAGCAGCCTTTGGCTGTACACAGCCACTCTCCACTTCTTTTCTTTTCTTCTTTCTCCTGTTTCTAACACTTAGACAAGATGTTAGTACACAAAACTAATGTACTAAGGCTTAGAAACATACCTTTACTTGTGATTTGCACTTTGTTCATCCATGAGCATATTTTCACATTTAAGCCCTTGTGTTTGCACTCAATCACCAAAATACTTAGAAATGGCCCAAGGGCACATTTCCCTTTCAGTTTGTCATATAGATTTGTCTTATGAGTTGTATCAAAGGTAACTGCATCTCCAAAGTCAATGTAATCTGCTTGCTGGCTAGCATGGGACCAAAAAATGCTCAAAATCTTTCCTTCTTGGTCTAGTTGGAAGTCAGAGAAAAACTGTGGGTTATCTTTTTTACACAATGCAAAAAAGATAGGAGCTTAGACACACCATTGGCATTTCTTTCTCTTTGTCGCGCTTTCTTCCTGTGAACATTAAACAATATGCCATAGTCAATACGTACACAACGTCATTATGTCATTATATCAGTGTAAATAACAAAATGACTTACAGGTTGATCATGTCTTGTGTAGTTAACGGTACATTCTCTGGTCCACCATGCATTTCTGAAACAAAATCCATAATACAGTGTTGCGGAATCCTGCTTTCTTGCATCGCACTAAGGAACTCCATGTATTCTGGATCATGTGTCTTGTTGCACTGTAACTGATTCTTTTCTGTATCCTTTCTGAAGAACTCATGATTATGTTCCAAATGAATAAGATCAATCCGCACTGAAATGATATTCTCTTTGGCATCGTCATAGATTTTTTTAAGTTTCATTCCAGCTCTGCATTGTGTTCGCTTGGAAATTGTATTTCGCACTTTTGGAGTACCATTTCCTCTTTCGGCACGCTTGCCTTCCATTGAACAATTCAACCACTTGCAATTTTTTCTCTCCCTATATCTCTTCAATGGAAATCCAACTTCATATGCATATCGGCTATAAAATTTGTACGCCTCGTCCACATTACTAAATGTCATACCCACCTTCGGTACCAATCGTTGATCTATACTATCATCCTATTCAATTAATGGAGTCGTCATGCAGTGCACATATATAAAAAATAAGCTTCTAGCATGGCGAATTTCTAGAACTTCATAAATTGCACGGACTGTATAACTAATACATGTGTATTCGGTGAAATCATAACTTGCACGGAAATTGTATAACAAATACATGGGTATTCCTTTGAACTTACATGGCTTTGGAGAATGTGTGGTGTGTCCTGCTCATGTTCACCAATTGTCCGCATTGGTATCCGCTGACTTGTTCCCACCAAACTTGGATGAACTGTGTTGCCTTCTTCAACAATTCCTGGCGCCGGTAATGCAGCCGGTGGAGTTACAGCATTCCGGCCATCGGTCGTACAGGGTGTCGTCATCGCCGTATCTTCTCCACACTGCTCCGATCCCCTGGCCGTCTCCTTTGTGTATGCCCTAACTCTTCGAGAGCTATGAACAAAAGCTGCGGCGGCTGTGTGTAGGCCGTTTTTTTTCACCTCCTATACTCGCCTAAACCGTCCTAGCCTATATTCATGGCATGATCCAATATCCTGCGCGATTTGCTGCGCAGTTTGCATGTCGCGAGATTTACGTGAACTATCCGTTACGATTACATGACCATTGTGTTACATTTCCATAAACATGCATCACCCTATCGTGCGACCGCCCCACGTTCCCGAACGACGCGCGCGTCACCCCACTACCCGAGCTGACCACTCTCGTCCCGTCAGATGCGAATTTACGCAGCCAATAACGGCAAAATACGCAAGCATAACGCGCGTCCCACGTCTACACACCCGACCCCCGGCCCCTCGTTACCATTTATGCATCTTTTTCATTCAAATTCCGTATGCATAAACGCCCCACCTTGAATCGATGCATGCGTGGGTAGTCCCACCACCTGCCACGTCGACCCGCGCCGAATTTACGCAGCCAATAACGGCAAAATACGCAAGCATAACGCGCGACTCACGTCTCCCCACCCGAGCCTCGGCGCCACGTTACCATTTATGCAGCTTTTTCATTCAAATTCCGTATGCATAAACACCCCACCTTGAATCGGTACCTGCGCGCGGTAGTCCCACCACCTGCCACGTCGACCCGCGCCCCGCACACCTAGCCAGGCCGGGGGCCGGGGCTCTCTCTAGTAATGGAAGCCCTGGGCTTCCATTACCTCGTCCCTATATATATATATATATATATATATATATATATATATATATATATATATATATATAAATATGTGAAAATTGATAGAGCTACATGAAGTGCAACGCAAGCGTCACGACGTCCCCCCTCCTAGTTAGATAAAATATTTATTCGGTGGTCCCGATACTTTATGCATATAATATACTAGATCGACCTCCATCTAAAATCATGATGTTGAAAAGAGAATTATTATAAAGCATAGATATTCCACATCAAATTTAAAAAAGTAATAGTCGTGTGCCCGTACATCGCTATGGTTTTATATATATAACATATGATAAATTTTATTTTAATAAAGCATAAAATATATATTTTCTATTGATTAGATGGGTGTGAATATGGAGCCAACAACCAAGATTCAAATACTCACTTATACATAATTTCAACTTATTTTTTACATAAACTCTCCTATTATAGTAGTATAGAAGAGATTATAGGAGTGCGAGTTGATTCTAAATAAATATAGGTTTTTAAAAAAAATATTGGCGTGGGACGACCGTTGAAACGGGTGCTTTAATATAGTAAAAGATATTAGGGTCATCTTACAATCACCTAAAAACTAGTAAAAGTTCGCACCTAAAATTAGTTGAGAGGTTTACAACGAGTTAACTAATAAACCAACTAATTGTTGGTTATACCCTCCAAATAGCCATTAGTTGTTAGCTACTCCAACCCAGCTAAAACCAAATAATTAGCTTAAGAGGTTTTTAACGGGGCCTAAGTTTATAACAAGTTATTCTTAAACTTACTTTCGAATGTCGCTCCTTACTGCACTATAGTAAACGAAATCATTTTCAACGGTCAGAAATCACAGAAAATAAGCCCTTCACCAACAAAAATAAGTTGTTTTCGGTGCCAAAAGACTTATGTTGGCGATTTCTAGTTGCCGAAAATATGTGGCCGAAAATAGGCCTTAATTTTCCGTGGCCGTACCTAGGCCACCGAAAATGCCTATTTTCTATGGCCACTGGTCGTCAAAAATAAGCAATTTCAATGTAAAAATATGCAACTTGCAATTATCATCACAAGAAGATTTTATTCTACATTGATCTACAAATAATATGTAGTATTCAAATCGACATGAGGCCTAAGGGACAAAAACAATGTCCTCATAAGTGAATTAAAGATTCAAGGTATTCTCAAACAAAATAGTATACATATGTTGCGATTCAACAATGTGGTTCAACTAGTATACAGAATAAATAAAAACAGATATGAAAAGTAAAAACATAAGAGCATAAGAGTAGCAATTCAGGAATGGGATTCCAACACACCACAATATTAAGCCATCCTCTTGTTTCACCTTGGACCTTTTCTTTGGGATCCTGCCCCATATAAGAAATAATTATTAGTAGTGAAACAAGAGTTGCAAGATAATGAGGTTCATAGCAACTCAAGATAAATAGTGCTGAACACCCTGAGTTGTTGATATTTAATTCATGGAAGTCTAAATTGCATCATTGAATCATTGCATCTCAATGCCAATGTTGAATACTAAGCTCGGACTCAATTATTTTATCCTAATCAAGTTTAACTACTCCAAGAAGAAAACACATAATGTTACACTATCGAAATTTGGCTTTTTGTCGAGTTTCACTCGGTGAAATAAGACTCTTGGCACAGACCTTGTTTACCAAGGGCAAAACACTCGGTGTAGAAAGACACTCGGCAAATATGGCTTTATCGAGTGTCATACCCTTGGCAGAATGCGACGCTCGGCAAAGGATCGTCAGTTGTCGTCTATAACTGACGGTCGTTAGCTTCGTAGAGTGTCAGGCGCTGATACTCGGCAAACCTATATTTTGTCGAGCGTCACTTGGCAAACACTCGACAAACCTAGATTTTTCCGAGTGTCTTTCCTTGACACTCGGTAAAGTATATCTTTTTTCTCGAGTTTTATGACCGTAACACTCAGCAAAAAAGGCACGCCTGGGAACCGGTAAAGCTTCTTTGCCGAGTGTTGTGGCCGAGGCACTCGGCAAACAAGCAACCTTTGTCGAGTACCTTCTAATGCACTCGGTAAAGATACTACCAAAGAGGCCCAGTGGTGCTCCCATTGCCGAGAGCTAGTCCAGCTGGCACTCGGCAAAGAGGGAGCCTTTTGTCGAGTGTTTCTTAGAGCACTCAACAAAGGGACTAGAAAAGGGGCCCATGGGAGGATCTTTGCCTAGCGTTAGTCCAGCAGACACTCGACAAAGAGGAAGCCTTTGCCGAGTGTCTGGTAGGACACTCGGTAAATGCTCTTGTCGGCATTTCGGACCCGCGAGGACCGTCAACCGACTAGTAAATTTGTTGCTGCGTGTCCCTGCCCAGATGGGTTGATACAAGATGGAACACAAGAGGGGAACGAGGCTTATGTTATCTCGCACCGGGGTGCTCGTAGTAGGGGTTACAAGCGTTGCGGGAGAGCGAGAACGAGAGAGAGCGAGAAAGAGAGGGTTCGGCCTTGAGGCGAGCCGTCTGAGTCTGCCTCCGCTCGTCTGCATCGTGCGTCCGAGTGTTCGTACGTCTCTCCACGTCTGTCAATGTATGTCCACCCAAACGTGTGTTAATGTGAACGTGCCTTAGGAAGGCCCTGGACATCCCCTTTTATAGATACAAGGAGATGCCCAGCTGTACAATGGGGGTGTAGCTAGGAGCTACGTGGCTGGCGGAGAATTGCCTTGAGCCCTATACATGTACCAACGTGGCCGTCGGAGAAGTGCCTTGAGCCCTGTAGAAGCATAGCTGGCGGTGCGGCATGGATGCTGCTGACGTTTCCTTGCTTCCGTAGGAGGTTGAGAGCAATCCGACGTCATGGGCGCACGCGGGGAACCATCATTACCTGTTACCGGAGTCACCTTAGATGGGACACCGGTCTTGTTCCTTCATAGCCTGAGGCAGCTAGCTAGGAGTAGGGTAATGATGTATCCCCTGTAGCGTAGTCGGTCCGAGGCCGGGGTCGGGCGAGGTGGTGACTCCTCCGAGGCCGAGGCTGAGGTCGGGCGAGGCGGAGTCCTTCTCCCGAGGCTGAGGCTGAGGCTGAGGTCGGGGTCGGTCGAGGCGGAGACCTTCTCCCGAGACCGAAGCTGAGGCTGAGGCCCAGGCTCGAGCGAGGCGGAGCTCCCTGTTGCGCCAGAGGCCGAACTCGGGAAAGGCCGTGACTGTTGTTAGTCTTTCTCTGGTGGCTGGCACAGTTGCCGGAGCGAGGTGAATAGTGTTGTTTTCCTGTCAGAACGGTCAGTAAAGGAGCGAAGTGACTGTGGTCACTTCGACCTTGCCGACTGAGGCACGCGTGTCAGGATAAGGTGTCAGGCGATCCCCGCATTAAATGCGCATGCGATACGGTCGGTTGGTAAGGCGATTTGGTCGAGGTCGCTGCACGACAAAGTCTGCCTGAGCTGGGCTTCGGGCGAGCCGAGGGCGCGCCCACTACCTGAGGAGGCCCTCGGGCGAGGCGTGAATTCGTTCGGGGACTACTGTTCCCGCCCGAGGCTGGGCTCGGAAGAGGTCGCGTCCCACGGTAGACGTGGTCTTGACTTGAACCGTGCCTTATCAGTCGTGTATGGTTTGTTCTGAAGATGTTTTCCAGCCGGATTAAGGAGCATCGGGGGTACCCCTAATTACGGTCCCCGACAGTAGCCCCTGAGCCTCGAAGGGAGCGTTGGTACTCGCTTGGAGGTTCTGCCGGATTTTTTGCAAGGGGACCAGCCCTTCTCGGTTATGCTTTGTTCCGGTGGGTGCGCGCGAGCGCACCCGCCGGGTGTAGCCCCCGAGGCCTCGGAGGAGTGGTTTGACTCCTTTGAGGTCTTAATCCTTTTTGTGAGGCCTCGGTCAGCCTTGTTGTTCCCTCATGCGGCCTGGCTGCAGCCCGGGTGCACGGTCAGGCTCCAAGTTTTCACGTTGGTTTGTTGACGTGGTCAACAGTTTGGTCGTAGCCTTGCACGAGAGCAGCCCCCGAGCCTCTGCACGGAGCGAGAGGACGATCAAGGACCATCTCGACTTTTATTGTACGCCCCTTCGTTGCCTCTCCGCGAGGAGGAAGGGGGGGGGGGGAAGCGCCATGTTACCCTCGGAGGGCACCGAATATGGTGTTTCGAGTGAGTTGCTAGCGAGTGATCCGAGTGGACGCCCGAGCCCCATTCGATAAGGGTTGGCTAGTGGCCCAGAGGCGCGCTCCAAAAGTACCTGCAGGTGATTTGCCGGACCTGGACCCATTCGATAGGGTCCGAGGGCTCAATGCCTCCCTCCGGTGGGATTCCGTTACAAATCGTTCTCGCTGGTCTCGGAAATGTCCTAGGGTACCTCGGGAGCATAGCCCGAGCCTCGGCCATGTAACAGACGTACCCAAGGTCATCCCTGACTCTGCGTGCTCTGGGGCGGCTGTCGAACCCTTCCGAGGGACCAGCCTTCGAACCCCTAATCAGTAAAGGGCTTGGAGCCCGAGTGCTCTAGGGCGGTTGCCGAACCCCGGAGGGCGCAACCTTCGAACCCCTGATCAGTAGGAGGGCTCGGGGCCCGTTTCCTTCGCCGAGAAGGATCCTTTTCGCAATATTCCCTTTCCCGGTCCCTGTGGCAAGAGAGAGAGGAAAAGGATATGAATTTAAATAATGTGGCGCACCTTTTTTGACGTGGTCATCATGACGGAGGTGAAACGGCGCCCGCTTCTCCTGCCGGAGGCTTCGCTTGCCCTGCCAAGGAGTTAATGCGACGGGACGGGTGATTCATGGGGCGTCTGATGCGCGTGCGCGAGCCGTTCGAGGAACAGAACACGGGTGCGTCGTCTTTACTCAGTGGGAGAGGGTTCCCCTGCCGTTTCAGGAGTGGGTGCGAGCCTGTAGGTGATTGGACCGCTGCTTCCGCCCGTCTATTGCTGTAATTACTACTGGTCCGCCTCTGGTCATATCAACCGTTGTGCCTATCCCCGCGGCTGACTGACCCGTGATCGTTGCACTCAATTGGCACTGTTGGTTCACGCGTAGGGCTGCCTTGAGTCCCTGCGTTGGTTCTGCAGTCGAGAAGACGCGGCCCTGGCACGACTGGCAGTGTGGTTTCCTCGCACGCAATAACCGTTGCGCCGGTTACATGACATGTGGGCCCGGGCCTCCATGCTGGACCACCAGATGCGACGAAGATGAAAGGGTGCACAACCGTGGTGCGGTTGCACGCTTCCTACGTGGCGGTCTGCCCTTCCGACCGCTGGTTTCGGCGAGGATGGGGGAATGCTTATAACCGCGGGGCGGTTACATGCTTCGTGTGCGGTGATTTGGCTTCTTCCATTTCGGGTCAGCTCACATGACGTGTGGGACCCAGCCCCCGCTTTGGAGGCTGAGAACCCTGGAGCACGTCGGTGGAGACTTTGCCCGGACGCTTGGGGGTGCGAGTGAGGAGATCTGCCTTTAAAAAGGGACCGACCCCCGGGCGGTAGCCACGCCTTCACACTCCTCGCATTCATCGCGTCTTTCCCCCTTCCGAGCCCCCAGATGGGGTGCACCTGTGTTGTCTTCTTCTTGCTGCTATTGGAGGAGCGCGACCCTGTGGGGGTTGGCGCTCTCCAGTCGTCGCTCGGCTTCAAGGATTTTCATCACGCAGCCCGGCTGCATTCCCCCACCAATGGTCATCCGTAGGGATGATCACCAGCCTTGTGGTGGGGAGAAGCAAGCCGGGCTGCAGCATCTTCCCCACCCTCAGCTTCAAGGATGTTCATCATCCGGGCTGAGGAGGAGGGCACGCCGAGTTGGGTCCTGCCTCCCGCGTGGGCCGGTGACCCGCTTCTTCCTCCAGCATTCGGGGGAGAAGGGCATCCTCTAGCCCTGCGGAGGAGACATCCTCCAGCTATGCAGGGGAAGGTGAACCGCTGCTGCCTGGTCAGGGTGTAGATGTCCGTCCTCCACCCGGGCGACGGTCGTGCCGTGTGTAGGTGGCTGCTGTCGCCGGTGCTGAAGTGGTGGCCGCCGCTGGTGAGGCTTCCCACCGCAGCGGTTGCCTCTGCCGACGAGACCATCAGTGCCACCTGCGCTCCGGACCTATGGCTCTTTGGCTTTAATGGCTGGTTCTCGTCCCCCGCGAGGGGACGTGAACGAGGGCCTTTCAGCGGTAGCGTTCGCCCTGAGGCCATCGTTGCTGCTGTCTAGCCACCCGAGGCGGAGGTCGTTGTCGCACTGCTGGTGCAGTGGTCGTCGGCGAGCCACCTGGAGTTTGTTATCCCGCAGCCCCTCTGGTGTGGAGGTTGTTCATTCCCGTGGGAATGGAGCTGGGTCCCGTTTGTAAGGGAATGTAAGAGCAAAATTTAATTGCCCTAAGTACAGAGATATCTGCTGTAGGTCGGGAAAGCCACCGAGGGTGCTGTCGACATCTACGTAGCATAGTTATCCCAAGTACGTGTGTTTGTTCTTTGTGGCTGCTGAGGCCTGAACATTTGAGAATAAAGCCATGCTTCTTTCCTCTTGTTTCGAGCATTAAGACCTGTTCGTCGGTAGCAGAATCACTTATCCGAGCGTGAGTTACCTTTCGCGGAAGGTGACGAGTAAGGTATCCGTATCCCGGAGGCGTAGGAGTCCCTCAGCTCGGTCGGCCTTGCCGCTCAAGGTCTCTCTTGCTCGTCTTTAGGACTCCGCCATCGATATAGTCGAAAGGCACGAAAGTCGTTTTGGTGGAAAAACTTTTCCGAGGAAAGTTTTCGGCGCAGAGGGGGTTCCTCCTTTCTAGACTCTGAGGCGACCGCCCGGGCCGGGACCCTTGCGGAGGGTCTGGCCGTGGCCGTCGGGTCTGCTTGGTCCGCCCAAGCTAAGGCCTCGCAGCAGCGTGTCCGGGTCGAAGGTTGTTTCGCCCGCTTTGTGACTTTGTTTCTGTCTCCATTCTTCTTCTCGCGGGTCTGAAGAATGTTGTCCGGCTGTCTGCAGGGTTCGAGATGGCTCTTAACGAGTCCGTCAAGAACTGCAAGGCTCTTGCCGAGGCGGCTGAGCAGAAGGAGGCCGACCGCGTGGACATGTCCGAGGCTATCTCGGCTTTCTGCCAGGCCTTTAGCCTCAACGGCGTCCCCCCGGGTAGCTCCCCCCCAGAGTCATCTGCGGGCCTTGGGCGGCCATATGCGCAACAGACTCTGCGGGGCGCTGCACCACGGCGTCAGGCGGGCCTTCGCTGTGCTCGCTTCCCACTACGACGTGGATCTGGAGCGGGTCAGCGAGGGGTATTGCTTACCCGACGAAGAGGAGGCTGCCTTAGCCGAGGTCCAGAGGCTTGACGCGGCTGTCGAGGGCCCAAGCGCGGTGCTGGCTTCCTCCTTCGAGGTGGAGGTCCTTCCGCCCGAGTCACCGTCCGAGGCCGGGCCAGGTTTTGCCGAGGGTGGAAGCGACGCCAAGGGTGATGTTCCTCCTCCTGCCGATGTCTGAGCCTGCAGGAACAGTTTGTTCTAAGTATGCGTA
Source organism: Zea mays (assembly GCF_902167145.1). Lineage (NCBI taxonomy): Eukaryota > Viridiplantae > Streptophyta > Magnoliopsida > Poales > Poaceae > Zea > Zea mays. The sequence goes on along the minus strand of NC_050100.1, from coordinate 21,398,934 downwards.
TGTTTTTTTTGCGGCCGCTGAGGCCTAAACACTTTTATTGTCGGATTATAAAGCTGCGTTTTCTTTCCTCTTGTTTCGTACGTTAGGACTTGTTCGGTAGCGGAATCGCTTATCCGAGCGTGAGTTACTTTTCGCGAAAGGTGATGAGTGAGGTATCCGTATCCCAGAGGCGTAGGAGTCCCTCGGCTCGGTCGGCCTTGCCGCTTACGTGTCCTCTCGTCGTTTTTAGGATTCCATTACCGATGTAGTTGATAAGTACGAAAGTCGTTTTGGTAGAAAAATTTCTGAGCGTTAGGACTTGTTCGTCGGTAGCAGAATCGCTTATCCGAGCGTGAGCTACCCTTCGCGGAAAGTGACGAGTGAGGTATCCGTATCCCGGAGGCATAGGAGTCCCTCGGCTCGGTCGGCCTTGCCGTTCAAGGTCTCTCTTGCTCGTCTTTATGATTCTGTTATCGACGCAGTCGAAAAGCGCTAAAATCGTTCTGATGAAAGACCTTTCCGAGGAAAATTTTGATGCAGAGGAGGTTAACCCCCTTCTAGCCCCTGAGGGAGGGTCGGGCTTTGCCGAGGCAAGGCTGATCCTTCCTTGATGGTTAGACTTTATTTATGTATGTAAAGAAAAGCGAGATACATGAACGACTTGAAACATTTTAAGGGTAAAAGCGACGTAGTTGTTCGATGTTCCAAGCGTTGCTGTAGACCTCGCCTTGGTCGTTGGCCAGCTTGTATGTCTCGGGCTTCAAAATCTTGGCGATGATGAACGGCCCTTCCCAGGGAGGAGTTAGCTTGTGGCGCCCTCGGGCGTCTTGTCGCAGCCGAAGTACCAAGTCTCCCACTTGGAAGTCTCGGGGCCGAACCCTTCGGGTGTGGTAGCATCGCAGGGACTGCTGATACCGCGCCGAGTGTAGTAAGGACACGTCCCGAGTCTCTTCCAGCTGGTCCAACGAATCTTCTCGGTTGGTCTGGTTGCTTTGGTCGTCGTAAGCCTTTGTCCTCGGGGAACCGTATTCCAAGTCCGTGGGTAAGATGGCCTCGGCCCCATAGACTAGAAAAAACGGCGAGAAGCCCGTGGCCCGGCTCGGCGTCGTCCTCAGACTCCAAACCACCGAGGGTAGTTCTTTTATCCACCGCTTGCCAAACTTATTGAGGTCGTTGTAGATCCTCGGTTTTAGTCCCCGCAAAATCATACCATTGGCGCGCTCCACCTGCCCATTTGTCATTGGGTGAGCTACGGTGGCCCAGTCCACATGGATGTGGTGGTCCTCGCAGAAGTCCAGGAACCTTTTTCCAGTGAACTGCGTGCCATTGTCGGTGATGATTGAGTTTGGTACCCCAAAGCGATGGATGATATTTGTGAAGAACGCCACCGCTTGCTCGGACCCGATGCTAGTTAAGGGTCGGACCTCGATCCACTTGGAGAATTTGTCGATGGCGACCAGCAGGTGCGTGAAGCCCCTGGGTGCCTTCTGCAAGGGACAGACGAGGTCCAGACCCCACACGGCAAACGGCCAAGTGATAGGTATCATCTGCAGGGCTTGAGCAGGCAAGTGCGTGTGTCTCGCATAGAATCGACACCCTCGGTAGGAGCGTACAATCCTAGTGGCGTCGGCCACCGCGGTTGGCCAGTAGAACCCTTGTCGAAAAGCGTTTCCCACAAGGGCTCGAGGTGCTGCATGGTGACCGCAAGCCCCCGAGTTTATTTCTTGTAACAGCTCTTGTCCTTGGGCAATGGATATGCATCGTTGGAGAATGCCTAAGGGGCTGCGGTGGTACAACTCGTGTTCATCACCCAGTAAAACGAACGACTTGGCACGTCGAGCCAGTCGCCGAGCTTCGGCCTTGTCGAGGGGCAGCTCTCCTCGGAGGAGATATTCCAGGTACGGGGTCTGCCAGTTTTGGTTTGGTGCAACCCCATTCTGTTGCCCCTCAATGCGCAGGGCCTCACCCTCGGCGGCCGAGGGTACCTCGGGCTGGGCCGAGGTCTCCTCAGGTTCGGGCGCGTCGTCGATTTTGACGGATGGTTGATATATGTCCCTGGAGAAGACGTCCGGGGGAACTGTCGTTCACCCCAACGCTATTTTCGCCAGCTCATCCGCGGTCTCGTTGTACCGTCGAGCAACATGGTTGAGCTCCAGCCCATAGAATTTGTCTTCCAAGCGCCGAACTTCGTCGCAATAGGCCTCCATTCTTCGATCGCGGCAGTGGGAGTTCTTCATGACTTGGTCAAAGACAAGCTGCGAGTCGCCCCGAGCATCGAGGCGCCGAACCCCTAGCTCGACGTCGATGCGTAGTCCATTAACCAAGGCTTCGTACTCGGCCACGTTGTTTGACGCCGGAAAATGGAGGCGCAACACGTAGCGCACATGTTTCCAGAGGGGTGAAATGAAGAGCAAGCCAGCACCTGCTCCTATTTTCATAAGCGACCCATCGAAGTACATGGTTGTTGGGAACCGTAATTAGGGGTACCCCCAAGGCTCCTAATCTCAGCTGGTAACCCCCATCAGCACAAAGCTGCAAAGGCCTGATGGGCGCAATTCCAGTCAAAGCTCCGTCCACTCAAGGGACACGATCTCGCCTCACCCGAGCCCAGCCTCGAGTAGGAATGGTGGACCAAGGCAGATTTACGCCTCGCCCGAGGGTCTCCTCAAGCAACGGACGCACCTTCGACTTGCCCGAGGCCCAGTTCGGGCAGGCTTCACAGAGAAGCAACCTTGGCCAAGATCGCCTCGCCAGCCGACCGGATCGCAGGAGCATTTAATGCAAGGATCGTCTGACACCTTATCCTGACGCGCGCTTTCCAGTCGACAAGGCCGAAGTGACCATAGTCACTTCGCCCCTCCACTGACTGACCTGACAGGAAAACTACGCCGCCTGCGCTGCTCCGACTGCTGTGCCACCCGCCAGGGTGAGGCTGACAGCAGCCAAGTCCAGCCTCGGGCGCCATAGGAATCTCCGCATCGCTCGACCCCAGGGCTCGGACTCAACCTCGACTCCGAAAGACGGTCTCCGCCTCGCCCGACCCCAGGGCTCGGACTCAACCTCGACCTCGGACGACGGCGCCCGACCCCCGGGCTCGGACTCAACCTCGACCTCCGGACGATAGTCTCCGCCTCGCCCAACCCCCGGGCTCGGACTCAACCTCGACCTCGGAGGAGTCACCACCTCGCTCGGGCCGACCACGCCACAAGGGGGGCCATCATTACCCTACCCCTAGCTAGCCCAGGCTACGGGGAACAAGACCGGCGTCCCATCTGGCTCGCCCCGGTAAAACAAGTAATGATGGCACCCCGCGTGCTCCATGATGACGGCAGTTCTCAGCCCCTTACGGAAGCAAGGAGACGTCAGCAAGGATCCGACAGCCCCGACAGCTGTGCTTCTACAGGGCTCAAGCGCTCCTCCGACGGCCATGACGCCACATGAACAGGGCTCCAACACCTCTCCGACAGCCACGTCGGCATGTACATAGGGCTCTGGCTCCTCTCTGCTAGACACGTTAGCACACTGCTACACCCCCCGTTGTACACCTGGACCCTCTCCTTACGTCTATAAAAGGAAGGTCCAGGGCCCTCGTACGGGAGGGTGGCCGCGCGGGAGAACGGGCTGACGCGCAGTCTCACGCCCTCTCTCTCTCCCTCGCGAACGCTTGTAACCCCCTACTGCAAGCGCATCCGCCCTGGGCGCAGGACAACACGAGGCCGCGGTTTCCCGTCACTGGTTTTCCCCCCTTGTGCTCCGTCTTGCGCCGACCCATCTGGGCTAGGACACGCAGCGACAATTTACTCGTCGGTCCAGGGACCCCCCGGGGTCGAAACACCAACAGTTGGCACGCCAGGTAGGGGTCTGCTGCGTGTTGACGAACAGCTTCCCATCAAGCTCCAGATGGGGAGTCTCCAGCGACCTCGCCAACCCAGGACGAAGCTTCGTTTCGGGAGTCTCGAGTTCATGTCCGTCGACGGCAGCTACGACATGATACTCCTTCCTCCGCCGCGCGACAACAACAATGGCGGCCGTCAGCCCGCCCGCCGGCGGCGGAATCGACGACGTCTTCCCCGCGTGGCAGAGGAACAGCATCCGAGTCTGTCCCGTCACCTTCCTCGTCGACGGGGAAGGAGGCGGGGCAATCATGGCCAAGCAGGAGGCGGCGCCTCGTCGGCTATCGAGCGAGTCGACGACACCGGCACCCCAGCGGGGGACACGTCAGGCGTTGACCTCGCGTCTGAGACGAAGATGAGCGTCGTTTCCCCGCAACACGCCAACCTCGAGCGGACGGGCGACGCCAGCACGCTCGTGAAGGACTTGCTGGGCGTTAGCCTCATACCTGAGATAACGGTGCAGTCCGTCCCCAACGCGACTTCGTCACCATCCGTCGATCAAGAGGTACCGTCTGTTCCCCATCCTGTGCCTTTTAGATTCAGCTTCGACCCACCAAGCGATCCCGCTTCGGTGGACGCTTTCATAAAGGCATATCCGAACCTTCCGGGGTACCATATGTGGTCAACCTGGGACCGATTGACGGCCGTCTCGACCTACGGGCCCCCGGGTTCCGAGGAAGACGACGAGCCCAACTCTGGTTGGGATTTCTCTGGGCTCGATAACCCTAGTGCCATGCGGGACTTCATGACCGCATGCGACTACTGCCTCTCCGATTGCCCTGATGATAGCCACAGCCTCGGCGACAAGGACTGTGGCCCAAGTCGCGAATGTTTCCACGTCGATCTAGGGGGTCTCGACGAAGGCAACCACCTTGGTATGCCGGAGAACGGCGATCCCCCTAGGCCTGCGCCTCGCGTTGACATCCTTCGGGAGCTAGCTGTGGTCCTAGTCCCTGCGGGGGGTCAGGACGCACAGCTCGAGCAAATCCGCGAGATGCAGGCCAGGCTCGACGAGGGAGCAGGACAACTTGCGCAGCTCCGGCAGAACATCGGGCAGGATCGGGCAGGCCGAGCACCAGCCGGAGAAGCGCGTCATCTGGCCCAGGACGTCCAGCACCGCATCATGGACGATGCCAGGGCAAGGCTGCCCCCGGCTTCCAGTGGGGTCGGCCAGAACCTGGCTGCAGCAGCGATACTACTCCGAGCGATGCCGGAACCATCCACCACCGAGGGGCGGCGTATCCAGGGAGAACTCAAGAATCTCCTGGAGGATGCCGTGGTCCGACGGGCCAAAAGCTCTGCCTCCCGGAGGCAGGGGTACCCCCCGGAGCATCGCGCCGCGACTTCCCGATTCATGCGGGAAGCCTCGGTCCACATTGGGCGCACGCGGGACACAGCGCCTGTGGCCCCGGGCCGCCTCGGCAATGAGCACCATCGCCGCGACCGTCGAGCCCACCTCGACGAGAGGGTGCGCCGAGGCTACCACCCCAGGCGTGGGGGACGCTACGACAGCAGGGAGGATCGGAGTCCATCGCCCGAACCACCCGGTCCGCAAGCTTTCAGCCGGGCCATACGACGGGCGCCATTCCCGACCCAGTTCCGGGCTCCGACTACCATCACCAAGTACTCGGGGGAGACGAGGCCGGAACTGTGGCTCACGGACTACCAGCTGGCCTGCCAGCTGGGTGGAACGGACGATGACAACCTCATCATCCGCAACCTCCCCCTGTTCCTCTCCGATGCCGCCCGAGCCTAGCTGGAGCATCTGCCTCCTGTGCAAATCTCCAACTGGGACGACCTGGTCAAAGCCTTCGTCGGCAACTTCCAAGGCACATACGTGCGCCCTGGGAACTCCTAGGATCTCCGAAGCTGCCGCCAGTAGCTGGGAGAATCCCTGCGGGACTACATCCGACGATTCTCGAAGCAGCGCACCGAGCTACCCAACATCACCGACTCAGATGTCATTGGCGCGTTCCTCGCCGGCACCACTTGCCGCGACCTGGTGAGCAAGCTGGGTCGCAAGACTCCCACCAGGGCGAGTGAGCTGATGGACATCGCCACCAAGTTCGCCTCTGGCTAGGAGGCGGTCGAGGCCATCTTCCGGAAGGACAAGCAGCCTCAGGGGCGCCAGCCGGATGACGTCCCCGAGGCATCCGCTCAGCGTGGCGCGAGGAAGAAGGGCAAGAAGAAGTCACAAGCGAAACGCGACGCCGCCGACGCAGACCTTGTCGCCGCCGCCGAGCACAAGAACCCTCGGAAGCCTCTCGGAGGCGCCAACTTGTTCGACAAGATGCTCAAGGAGTCGTGCCCCTATCATCAGGGTCCCTTCAAGCACACCCTTGAGGAGTGCGTCATGCTTCGGCGCTACTTCCACAAGGCCGGGCCACCGGCGGAAGGTGGCAGGGCCCCCGACAACGACAAGAAGGAAGCCCACAAGGCAGAGGAGTTCCCCGAGGTCCATGACTGTTTCATGATCTACGGTGGGCGGGTGGCGAACGCCTCGGCTCGGCACCGCAAGCAAGAGCGCCGGGAGGTCTGCTCGGTAAAAGTGGCGGTGCCAGTCTACCTAGACTGGTCCGACAAGCCCATCACCTTCGACCAAGGCAACCACCCAGACTGCGTGTCGAGCCCGGGGAAGTACCCGCTCGTTGTTGATCCTGTCATCGGCAACGTCAGGCTTACCAAGTTACTCATGGACGGAGGCAGCAGCCTCAACATCATCTACGCCGACACCCTCGGGCTCCTGCATATCGATTTGTCCTCGATCCGGGCCGGCGCGACGCCCTTTCACGGGATCATTCCTGTGAAGCGCGTCCAGCCCCTTGGACAACTCGATCTGCCCGTCTGCTTTGGGACTCCCTTCAACTTCCGGAAGGAAACCCTCACGTTCGAGGTGGTCGGGTTCCGAGGAACCTACCACGCGGTGATGGGGAGACCATGCTATGCCAAGTTCATGGTCGTCCCCAACTACACCTACCTCAAGCTCAAGATGCCAGGCCCCAACAGGGTCATCACCGTCGACCCCATGTACCAACACGCGTATGAATGCGACGTGGAGTGCGTGGAGTACGCCGAGGCCCTCGCCAAATCCGAGGCCCTCATCGCTGACCTGGAGAGCCTCCCCAAGGAGGTGCTAGATGTGAAGCGCCATGCCGGCAACTTCGAACCAGCAGAGGTGGTTAAGTCCATCCCTCTCGACCCCAGCAATGACACCTCCAAGCAGATCCGGATCGGCTCCGAGCTCGACCCCAAATAGGAAGCAGTGCTCGTCGACTTTCTCCGCGCAAACGCCGAGGTTTTTGCGTGGAGTCCCTCGAACATGCCAGGCATACCGAGGGATGTCGCCGAGCACTCACTGGATATCCGAGCTAGAGCCCGACCCGTGAAGCAGCCTCTGCGCCGATTTGACGAAGAAAAGCGCAGAGCCATAGGCAAGGAGATCCACAAGCTGATGGCTGTAGGGTTCATCAAAGAGGTATTCCATCCCGAATGGCTAGCCAACCCTGTGCTTGTGAAAAGGAAAGGTGGGAAATGGCGGATGTGTGTAGACTACACTGGTCTAAACATAGCATGTCCGAAGGTTCCCTACCCTCTGCCTCGCATCGATCAAATCGTGGATTCCACTGCTGGTTGCGAAACCCTGTCGTTCCTCGATGCCTACTCAGGGTATCACCAAATCAGGATGAAAGAGTCCAACCAGCTCGCGACTTCTTTCATCACACCTTTTGGCATGTACTGCTACATTACTATGCCATTTGGTTTGAGGAATGCGGGTGTGACATACCAAAGGTGCATGAACCACGTGTGCGGACAGCACATTGGCCGAACGGTCGAGGCTTACGTCGATGACATCGTAGTCAAGACGAGGAAAGCCTCCGACCTCCTCTCTGACCTTGAAACGACATTCGAGTGTCTCAAGGCGAAAGGCGTAAAACTCAATCCCGAGAAGTGTGTCTTCGGAGTCCCTTGAGGCATGCTCCTGGGGTTCATCGTCTCCGAGCGGGGCATCGAGGCCAACCCGGAGAAAATCGCGGCCATCACCAACATGGGGCCCATCAAGGACTTGAAAGGAGTATAGAGGGTCATGGGATGCCTTGCGGCTCTGAGCCGCTTCATCTCGCGCCTCGACGAAAGAGGCCTGCCCCTGTATCGCCTCTTAAGGAAGACCGAGCGATTCACTTGGACCCCCGAGGCCGAGGAAGCCCTCGGGAACTTGAAGGCGCTCCTTACAAGCGCGCCCATCCTGGTGCCCCCCGCTGCCGGAGAAGCCCTCTTGATCTACGTCGCCGCTACCACTCAGGTGGTCAGCACCGCGATCATGGTCGAGAGACGAGAAGAAGGGCACACGTTGCCCGTCCAGAGGCCGGTCTACTTCATCAGTGAGGTACTGTCCGATACCAAAATCCGCTACCCGCAAATTCAGAAGCTACTGTACGCGGTAATTCTGACACGACGAAAGTTGCGACACTACTTCGAGTCTTATCCAGTGACTGTGGTGTCATCCTTCCCCCTGGGCGAGATCATCCAGTGCCGAGAGGCCTCAGGTAGGATTGCAAAGTGGGCGGTGGAGATCATGGGCGAGACGATCTCGTTTGCCCCTCGGAAGGCCATCAAGTCCCAAGTCTTGGCGGACTTTGTGGCTGAATGGGTCGACACCCAGCTTCCAGCAGCTCTGATCCAACCGAAACTCTGGACCATGTATTTCGATGGGTCGCTGATGAAAACAAGAGCGGGCGCAGGCCTGCTCTTCATCTCACCCCTCGGGAAGCACCTCTGCTACGTGCTGCGCCTCCATTTCCCAGCGTCCAACAACGTGGCCGAGTATGAGGCTCTGGTTAACGGGTTGCGCATCGCCATCGAGCTAGGGGTCCAGTGCCTCGACGCTCATGGCGACTCGCAGCTTGTCATCGACCAAGTCATGAAGAACTCCCACTGCCGCGACCCGAAGATGGAAGCCTACTGCGACGAGGTTCGGTGCCTGGAGGACAAGTTCTACGGGCTCGAGCTCAACCATGTCGCTCGACGATACAACGAGACTGCAGACGAGCTAGCTAAGATAGCCTCGGGGCGGACAACGGTTCCTCCGGACGTCTTCTCCCGAGACCTACATCAACCCTCCGTCAAGACCGACGACATTCTCGAGCCCGAGAAGGCCTCGGCTCAACCCGAGGCGCCCTCGGCTCAGCCCGGGGCACCCTCAGCTCAGCCCGAGGCACCCTCGGCCCCGCCCGAGGCACCCTCGGCCCCCGAGGGTGAGGCACTGCGCGTCGAGGAAGAGCGGAATGGGGTCACGCCTAATCAAAACTGGCAGACCCCATACATGCAATATCTCCACCGAGGAGAGCTACCCCTCGACAGATCCGAAGCTCGGCGACTGGCGCGGCACGCCAAGTCATTCGTCTTGCTGGGTGACGAAAAGGAGCTCTACCACCGCAGCCCCTCAGGCATCCTGCAGCGGTGCATATCCATCGCCGAAGGTCAGGAGTTATTGCAAGAAATACACTCGGGGGCTTGCGGTCACCACGCAGCACCTCGAGCCCTCGTGGGAACGCCTTCCGACAGGGTTTCTACTGGTCAACTGCGGTGGCCGACGCCACTAGGATTGTACGCACCTGCCAAGGGTGTCAATTCTACGCAAGGCAGACGCACCTGCCCGCTCAGGCCTTGCAAACAATACCCATCACCTGGCCGTTTGCTGTGTGGGGTCTGGACCTCATCGGTCCCTTGCAGAAGGCACCCGGGGGCTTCACGCACCTGCTGGTCGCCATCGACAAATTCTCCAAGTGGATCGAGGTCCGACCCCTAAACAGCATCAGGTCCGAACAGGCGGTGGCGTTCTTCACCAACATCATCCATCGCTTCGGGGTCCCGAACTCCATCATTACCGACAACGGCACCCAGTTCACTGGCAGAAAGTTCCTAGACTTCTGCGAGGACCACCACATCCGGGTGGACTGGGCCGCCGTAGCTCACCCCATGACGAATGGGCAGGTAGAGCGTGCCAACGACATGATTCTGCAAGGACTTAAGCCAAGGATCTACAACAACCTCAACAAGTTCGGCAGGCGGTGGATGAAGGAACTCCCCTCGGTGGTCTGGAGTCTGAGGACGACGCCAAGCCGAGCCACGGGCTTCACGCCGTTTTTTCTAGTCTATGGGGCCGAGGCTATCTTGCCCACAGGCTTAGAATACGGCTCCCTAAGGACGAGGGCATACGACGCCCGAAGCAACCAGACAAACCGAGAAGACTCACTTGACCAGCTGGAAGAGGCTCGGGACATGGCCTTGCTACACTCGGCGCGGTATCAGTAGTCCCAGCGACGCTACCACGCCCGAGGGGTTCGGTCCCGAGACCTCCAGGTGGGTGACTTGGTGCTTCGGCTACGACAAGACGCCCGAGGGTGCCACAAGCTCACGCCTCCCTGGGAAGGGCCGTTCATCATCGCCAAAATTTTGAAGCCCGGAACATACAAGCTAGCCAACAGTCAAGGCGAGGTCTACAGCAACGCTTGGAACATCCGACAGCTACGTCGCTTCTACCCTTAAGATGTTTTCAAGTCGTTCATGTACCTCGTTCACTTACGCAAGCAAAGTCTAACCTTCAAGGAAGGGTCAGCCTTGCCTCGGCAAAGCCCGACCCTCCCTCGGGGGCTAGAAGGGGGTAACCCCCTCTGCGTCAAGATTTTCCTCGGAAAAAAGTCTTCCGCCAAAACGACTTTCGTGTCTCCCGGCTATATCAGTAACAGAACTCCGAGAAACGAATAAGAGTGCATGTAAGCGGCAAGGCCGACCGAGCCGAGGGACTCCTACGCCTCCGGGATACGGATACCTCACTCGTCACCTACCGCGAAAAATGACTCTTACTTGGGTAAGCGATCCTGCTACTGACGAACAAGTCCGGGTACACGAAACAGGAAGAAAAAGACACAACTTTATATCACGACGACAAAGTGTTCAGGCCTCGGCGGCCGCGAAAGACACACACGTGTTCAAAACAAACTGCTCCGACAGAATCAAGCATCATCCGGGGGAGGAGCGCACCCTCGGCTTCATCTCCGACCTCAGCGCCGTCTCCACCCTCGGCAAGATCCGCCTGTCACATCCGGTTTTGGAAGGTAAACCGAATGCGAACCATGTACGTGCCAGGATCAGAAATTCACGTACACAGCGATTACATAAATGACTCATCATAGCACAATGCTTCGAATGACAATAAAGAATAAATAATGATATTAAAGACTAGAGTCATTTACATAATATGAATCAAAGTACACAGAATCGAAACGTAGCCAACGTAAACAAACCCACCACAGGCAGCTGACTGGGGGAGGTCGCTTGCCTAATCCTCGAACTCGTCGAAGTCCTGGAACTCCTGGAGATTCGCCTCGACGCCTTCTTCTCTACCTGAGCATAGATTGCACCAAAGGCAACCTGGTGTTTTGTGAAAGCAAGGGTGAGTGCACATCAACGTACTCAGCAAATGTCCCGTTTGGCTGAGGTGGACTAGCTTTATGTGGAGTTAAGCTCAAGCAGTTGCTTTTATTTGGTCAGGTTATTATTACTCATTGAGAGCCAGGTTTTAACATTAACCCAAGTTATTAACCCAAAGTACCCTTTCCAAACGGAAAGAATACCACTTACCATTACCATAGTCATAACCATCATCCTTGTCACCACCTATAAACCAACCTCTCTGATCAAGTATCTCTAATCAAAGAGGATCCCAAGGCCGCTCATAACCGTGAGCACGGCTGATATATCAGTTTCCTTACCCTCTGCAGAGGTCGCACACTTTACCCATGAGCCGTGATTCCCGTTTTGCCCAGGGATCATGACTCCCCATTGATCACTTCCTAGGTGGTCCGGCAGGGTATCACTACGTAGCTTTTACAAAGATTCCCTAGAGGTCATAGCCGCCCGTTAGGTTTCTCCAGTTTGATAAACACAGTACTCCTCCCCGCAGGAGGGTGACTAACAAAAGCAAAACGAAAGGACCTCGGCACCCCGCCTCGGCAGAGCAAGCACTGTGCCTGGACCCCATTAACGGCACGACGGCGAAGCGACTACACCTCTAGTTCCTCTAATTAATTAGCTAAGGGCATCCCATTTCACCCTCATGGTTGCACTGTTATCCCGGGTGGTCTCTCAACGAACAGGTCCTTACGGAGAGGTACTCGGGAAACAGCCCGAGTCCCCTAAATGCCACAAGTATATCATCATATCCAGAATAAAATCATAGTATCATCATTGTATCTCATCATGTTCATTGATGAAAGTAAAGCGCTAGCATGAAGCTAACCATAGTAACCCAAAAGGTAAATCGAGGACAAAGTAAATAGAAAGCTAGTAAATCCTTAGGTTGTTCATAGTATGCGGGACCGTGAATTATAAAGTAAATGGGACATAATGGGTCAAAGGACACTTGCCTTTACCAAACAGATGCTCAGGGTCTTCGACTTTGTAGAACTCGAAGAGCTAGATCGCTTGATCGCCAACGCTTGATCTTAGATCCCTCGAAGCTCGGAAACAGATCACAATCTATTCGCGACGCACAGCGAATACAAGCATGCACAAACAAACAAACATATACATATGCATAAGAACATTACACCATACAAGATAAAACATCGTAAAAACGAGCAATATAAAATAGAGAGCGCTCCTACGGTTACGCAAGGATAAGAAACACGACGGTCAAGCTACAGTCGAGAAGTTATCGCGTTTACGTCAAATAAATATTAAATAAAACATTTAATTCGACATTAACAAATATAAATGTTATACATCAGTCAGTTCGATTAATCTGCTACACTAACAAATACCAGTTAATTAAATAATTTAATTAAAATAAGAGATTCTAAGCGAGATGAATTTACGATGCGTGAAACAGCACGACAGCATGCAAACGACGCACGGACACGCGCGACATAGCGCGCTGACGACATACGAAAATAGCGCGCGCGACGAGCGCGAATGCGCACGAACCAGCACGCGACCACGAGCTCATCACGCACGAACAACGCGCAGACAACACGTGAATGACGCGCGAAGCAGCATGCCACCGCGCGCGAAACAGCACCCGCGACAGACGAGAATAACTGACCAGGTGACATGTTTATACTAAACGAATGTTACGTAAATAGAAAGTACTTAAATTTATATTATCCATGTTAATATTTATTATAAAAGCCCAAGTTCAACACTACACCTTTAATCTAATTAGAATATTAATCTAATAAATATTAGTCGAGCGAGCGTTAAGTTAAGTATCTAAAATATATGACTCGATAGATTAACATTATTAACGTGAGTGTTCGTAAGCGATAACAATTTATTATCACGAGCAGACGTCATGCGACCCGCGCCACTGACACGCGAGATACGTGCGAACGATGCGCGACAAGGCGAGCGACATGAGTAAGTGGCACACGCGACGCACGCAAACAACATGTGACGACGCGTGCGAACCGCACGCGCGACACGCGCGAACGACGCGCGACAACACGAGAATAACACATGAACTATACGCACGAACAACACAGCGACGGCGAGCGCCACACGTGCGAACAGCGCGCAGACAGTGCGACGACGCGCACGACTCACAAGAGTCGCTAATAGACATCACGTTTATACTAGACACTAAATAGGTATTATATACCACATCTAAGTTATTAAAATCACATTACCACATATTTACAATCGTCAAACTAAAATCATAATTTTAATTCGATTGAGTATTCAGTTTACTGACCGACAAATCAATAGGAAATTAATTAGTGCAGGGGGATAGACAAGGTAGACGAGGGGGTAGACGCGAGTCGTCTAGGGGTAGACGCGAGTCGTCTAGGGGTAGACGAACGTCGTCTAAGGGGTAGATGGATATCGTCGGACCCTGACGACGCGCTGCGCGTGCACGAAACAATACGCACAACAGTGCGCGAACAACACGACGACGAGCACATCACACGCGAACAGCGCGACGATAGTGCGACGACACGAGAACTACTAAATAGATGTTGCGTCTAAACTAAGCAAGTATTAAATTAAAACATTCGTGTAGTCATTAATCACACTAACATGTATTTATAAATCGTAAATTAAAACTATAAATTAGTTATTTTAATGACCAAGAGATAAACAACTACTTTAGTAATTAAATAGAACATGTGTCACGACCAAACAATATTTCTAACATGTAAACACGTTATTATCAAACCAATGCCACTAGAACGAGTCGAAACAATTTTATAACGCGTGCACAAAATCATTACACGGTTAATGTAACTGAAATGGAATGAATCGAATAGCTAACGCCAAAGTTAATACATATTTTAATAAATAGCACTAACGACGATGTGGCACGATCCTATCGGTCAGAACCGTGCCACACCAAGGATCACATGGAGCACAACCACATAGGGTGAAAGCGAGTGGGATCAAAATGTGGCTATTGTCTTCCTCCTCATGTATACGTATGCAGGGAGACCTAGCTGGAACCATCTTGGTGCTGGGGTCACTACTCCGGCCGGGGCAGGCTCGCCGACCGTGGGGATGAGGCAAGGATGGTCGGTCGCGTCACCGACAAGGGGGCAAGGTGGCTATGTGGATGGGGGCTGAGGCGCTGGGTCTTTGCCCAGACCGCACGCTAGGTGGCAGGCTAGCCACCGCGCCTGGCAGCCGACTGGCTGATCGTGCACTGGGCTGCCGTGCACCTGCGCCAGGGCTGCTGGCCGCACCCAGGGAGGCTAGGCCGAGGCTGGCCGGGATGGACCGCCGCGTGCACCTCGCTTGCAGGCCATCGGGCTGTCGGGCACCATGGCCGGAATAGAGGGAGAGGTCACCACGAGGAAAGAAAGCGGAAGAAGGGACTCACCTTGGTGACGAGAGGACGGTGACGCGGACAGCGAGCTGGCCAGGGTGAGCGCAGCAGGGCGGTTCTGATTTGGAGGGTTGCGGTTGAATGGGCGATGCGGAAACAAAGAAAATGGGGGAAGCAGTTAACAAAGAATATGAACAGGGCGCCATGGGCCCAGCTAGGCAGTTCGGCCGGGCGAGTGACCCCAGCCAGCGGCGGCGGCGACGCTGGGGTTGGGCGAGCGCGCCTACACGGGGCTGCAGTGTACGCGCGAGGTGGGCCGGGGTGTGCGATGGGCCTCAGGCGCGCGGCACGCTGGGCAAGCGCGGTGGTGGGCCGCTGGGGAGGAAAGGCGCGTGGGCCGCGCGGGAGAAGCAGGCTGCAAGGAGGGGCGCTGGCCGAGTGGGCCGCTGGGGAGCTGCGCTGGGCCGACCCACGCGGACTGAGGGAAGGAGGCCGGATTGGTGATGGCTTTGGGCCTCTTTTCCTTTTTATTTTTAATTTAGCTCTAGCTCTTAAATTCAAAATCAACATGCTTCGTGAGTTTAAATTGAGACACGACAACCCAAAACATCATACAAAATTAGGTGCTCCAGCATGTGATGCAACCACAATAATTCCCCTAGGGTTTTGAACATACTAGATTAATACTTATATAGTACAAAATAACTCCTCAATATTTAGAAAAAGAGAAGTAAATCAAAGAAAGAAGAAGGTAACACCTGAATTTGGTGGATATTAGAAAAGAAATTTTATACCCCCAAATTCAGGGTGTTACAAATCTAACCCCCTTAATAGAATCTCGCCCTCGAGATTCAAGAATAGGCTAGCAAGATAATGAGATTGGTTCATCAGTCTTTCATAGCTTCTTATAACCCAGCTTTGACTCCACTGGCTTGACTTGTGGGTTGGTTGTTTTGACCTTCAAATGCTTGAGACTGATCGATGCAATTCTTGAGGATCTCCTGGACCTGTGGGTTAGGACCCACACACTCTTCCGCTGCGCCACTCTGATCTTGTTGGTTGATGTTGATTGTATTGTCTTCATTGGGGTGAGCGGCTAACCCCCTTAACAGGAGCATTGATACACACTTGATGAAGATGGATGCTGCCGACTCTGATCTTGACTGATTAAGAGAGGTTGGAGGTTGCCAATTGGATAGGTACAAGAGGAAAGGCTATAGATAGAAAAGGTAAGCATAGATGGATTAAAGAGAGGAAAGGGGGAGCGCCCAACTCTCTAACTCTATGGCACTCAGCTAGTAAACTGATGTCATTGCGGACCAAGGGCCACAACACATCAACACTCATCGCAAAGAAGCAAATCAGTCATCACACCAAAAACAAACAACACAAGCATACAACAACAAACCTTTCGTTGTTACACGTTCCTTCTAATTAAATGGTGGTCTTTCTTGAAAAGGGAATAACTACTCTCTAAGGTTGTTGAAGGACAAGGAGAAGAACAAGACCTGTAGGGTAGAGACACGAGCACAATAAGGGATGGAGTTAAAGCAAGGATCATAATTACAGGGGAGAACATGCAACCAAGGGCAGGGTCGGTAAACACCATTCTCAAATCAAGATGGAAAAGCTGATATTTCAAAAGGTAGGCGTAGGATAATCATCATGGAAGGATTTAGTGATGACGAGGTAAAGGAGGTAACACACAAAAGCACACCAGAAGATCGAGTTAAGACAAGACTTGCAACATGATAGAGGAATAGGGAACAAACAAGAGTGGGGAGGGGTAAGACAACACTCTTGAATTGAAATGGGAGAGGAAGCATTAAAATATGGGTACATGATAAGCACCAAGGTAAAGATCAAGGGATGACAAGAGTTAAGGTGATAATGGACAAACACCCAACCAAAAATTTATTTTAGACAAAACTTGCAAGGTGTCAAGAAGGGGGAGCAGTCAATGATGAATAGGTGAGGCATTATCCTCGAGCAGGGGTGGAAAAGAGAAGACTTTAAAGGGTAGGTTCAAAGTAAGCATGAGGGCAAGGGAATAGATATCACGAGGGTTTAAAGGCGATAACGAACAAGGATGTAGGAGGGGAGGTAAATGGGCATAAGAACAGAGGATACAAGTACCACAAAGTATGGAGTTAAGGCATGACCTGCAAATGGAAGAGGAGAGGGTACGTCCAAGGGCCAGATAGGTAAATTGCCACTCCCAAATTGAGGTGGAAGAGAGGAGATTTTTTTTAAAGAGCAAGCATAAAGATAAGTATATAGGTAAGATCGATGGATGGCAAAGTAATGGTGATAACAAATAAAAAACGCAACAGATGATAGAATTAACACAAAACTTGTAAGGCGACAAGAAGTGAAAAGAAATCAAAGGAGAGATAGGTAGCTCGCAACTCTCAAACTGGGTTGAAAGAAAGGGAAGACTTTTCAAGGATAAGTTCAAAGTAAACATTTAGGTAGAAGGCCTCAATATCGCAAGGGTCAAAGGCGACAACAGACAAGGATATGAGAGAAAAGATGAAGGCATTGAAGAGCCAGTGGTATGAGTACAACAAAGAATGGAGTTACGCCCAAGCTTACACGCGGTAAAGAAGAGGATATAGCCAAGGGTGAGATAAGTAAAACACCGCTCTCAAATTGGGGTAGGAGATTGGAGATTTTAGATAACAGACATAACATCATCACCAAGGTAAGATCAAGAAATGAGAGAGGTAATGGCAATGAAAAACAAAAGCGCAACAAGGAATGGAGTTAAAAACTCGCAAGCGACAAGGAAGAGCATACAACCAAGGTTAAAAATAGATAAAGTGTAACACTCAGATTGAGATGAAAAGAGGAGATTTTAAAGGGCCGGTACAAGATAAACATCAAGGTAAGATATAGAGGTTATAAGGGTAAAGGTGATAATGATGAAAAGCATAACCATGGACAGAGTTAAGGCAAGACTGACAAAGTGGAGAAAACAATCAAGGGTAAGATAGGTAAGGTTCCAACAAAATGGTTGAAGTAATAGAAATTATTACCGAGGGAAATTACAAGGAATTAACGAGATCACCAAGGATATGAAAGGTAAAAATGACCGCTCATGGATCATTAAGAGACAAGGGTGATCAAGATCATGTAAGTTGAAATGTCTTAAACAAATATTGGGGTATGAAGATAAGCATACATAAAAAAAATACGAGAGTATGCAAGACTCTAAGGACACGAGTATACAAAAACCAATGGAATAGAAATTGTTGAAAGATAATGACCTAACAACGGAACAGGAAAGGGTCTCAGAAGACAGGAAGGTCATGGTCATATAAACTTAAATGTTTAAGTAGGCAATAGAGGTACAAGGGTAAGTACTTTAGATTAAGCGATAAGGGTATTAAAAACGCAAGGATATGAGCATGTCAATAACAAAATGGAATAGAGATGGTGAAATAGTAGCAATTTAATAATGGATGAGGAAAGAGTCCCAAAAGATTAAAGGCTATGGTCAGGGGGCATCTACAAAGATGTCGCAAGCACAAGATAAGATCAGATATAATAGATTGAGAGAAGCATAGACCATACTAGAATAAAATACTTTTTGGCAAGGGGGCATATAGGAGCACAACATAGAATTAGTCGAGGTGACTAACATTTTGAAGCAGAATCAAGGATGAGATGAAGTAATAATCAATAAGTCCTTAAAACGGCCAATGCTACTCTAGGTCAGTGGTCCTACAGTCAGCACGGCTTTGATACCACTTATGTCACACCCGATTTTGGAAGGTAAACCGAATGCGAACCATGTACGTGCCAGGATCAGAAATTCACGTACACAGCGATTACATAAATGACTCATCATAGCACAATGCTTCGAATGACAATAAAGAATAAATAATGATATTAAAGACTAGAGTCATTTACATAATATGAATCAAAGTACACAAAATCGAAACGTAGCCAACGTAAACAAACCCACCACAGGCAGCTGACTGGGGGAGGTCGCTAGCCTAATCCTCGAACTTGTCAAAGTCCTGGAACTCCTGGAGATTCGCCTCGACACCTTCTTCTCTACCTGAGCATAGATTGCACCAAAGGCAACCTGGTGTTTTGTGAAAGCAAGGGTGAGTACACATCAACGTACTCAGCAAATGTCCCGTTTGGCTGAGGTGGACTAGCTTTATGTGGAGTTAAGCTCAAGCAGTTGCTTTTATTTGGTCAGGTTATTATTACTCATTGAGAGCCAGGTTTTAACATTAACCCAAGTTATTAACCCAAAGTACCCTTTCCAAACGGAAAGAATACCACTTACCATTACCATAGTCATAACCATCATCCTTGTCACCACCTATAAACCAACCATCTCTGATCAAGTATCTCTAATCAAAGAGGATCCCAAGGCCGCTCATAACCGAGAGCATGGCTGATATATCAGTTTCCTTACCCTCTGCAGAGGTCGCACACTTTACCCATGAGCCGTGATTCCCGTTTTGCCCGGGGATCATGACTCCCCATTGATCACTTCCTAGGTGGTCCGGCAGGGTATCACTACGTAGCTTTTACAAAGATTCCTTAGAGGTCATAGCCGCCCGTTAGGTTTCTCCAGTTTGATAAACACAGTACTCCTCCCCGCAGGAGGGTGACTAACAAAAGCAAAACGAAAGGACCTCGGCACCCTGCCTCGACAGAGCAAGCACTGTGCCAGGACCCCATTAACGGCACGACAGCGAAGTGACTACACCTCTAGTTCCTCTAATTAATTAGCTAAGGGCATCCCATTTCACCCTCATGGTTGCACTGTTATCCCGGGTGGTCTCTCAACGAACAGGTCCTTACGGAGAGGTACTCGAGAAACAGCCCGAGTCCCCTAAATGCCACAAGTATATCATCATATCCAGAATAAAATCATAGTATCATCATTGTATCTCATCATGTTCATTGATTAAAGTAAAGCGCTAGCATGAAGCTAACCATAGTAACCCAAAAGGTAAATCAAGGACAAAGTAAATAGAAAGCTAGTAAATCCTTAGGTTGTTCATAGTATGCGGGACCGTGAATTATAAAGTAAATGGGACATAATGGGTCAGAGGACACTTGCCTTTACCAAACAGATGCTCAGGGTCTTCGACTTTGTAGAACTCGAAGAGCTAGATCGCTTGATCGCCAACGCTTGATCTTAGATCCCTCGAAGCTCGGAAACAGATCACAATCTATTCGCGACGCACAGCGAATACAAGCATGCACAAACAAACAAACATATACATATGCATAAGAACATTACACCATACAAGATAAAACATCGTAAAAACGAGCAATATAAAATAGAGAGCGCTCCTACGGTTACGCAAGGATAAGAAACACGACGGTCAAGCTACAGTCGAGAAGTTATCGCGTTTACGTCAAATAAATATTATAAAAAATTTAATTTGACATTAACAAATATAAATGTTATACATCAGTTAGTTCGATTAATCTGCTACACTAACAAATACCAGTTAATTAAATAATTTAATTAAAATAAGAGATCCTAAGCGAGATGAATTTACGATGCGTGAAACAGCACGACAGCATGCAAACGACGCATGGACACGCGCGACATAGCACGCTGACGACATACGAAAATAGCGCGCGTGACGAGCGCGAATGCGCACGAACCAGCACGCGACCACGAGCTCATCACGCACGAACAACGCGCAGACAACACGTGAATGACGCGCGAAGCAGCATGCCACCGCGCGCGAAACAGCACCCGCGACAGACGAGAATAACTGACTAGGTGACATGTTTATACTAAACGAATGTTACGTAAATAGAAAGTACTTAAATTCTTATTATCCATGTTAATATTTATTATAAAAGCCCAAGTTCAACACTACACCTTTAATCTAATTAGAATATTAATCTAATAAATATTAGTCGAGCGAGCGTTAAGTTAAGTATCTAAAATATATGACTCGATAGATTAACATTATTAACGTGAGTGTTCGTAAGCGATAACAATTTATTATCACGAGCAGACGTCATGCGACCCGCGCCACTGACACGCGAGATACGTGCGAACGATGCGCGACAAGGCGAGCGACATGAGTAAGTGGCACACGCGACGCACGCAAACAACGTGTGACGACGCGTGCGAACCGCACGCGCGACACGCGCGAACGACGCGCGACAACACGAGAATAACACATGAACTATACGCACGAACAACACAGCGACGGCGAGCGCCACACGTGCGAACAGCGCGTAGACAGTGCGACGACGCGCACGACTCACAAGAGTCGCTAATAGACATCACGTTTATACTAGACACTAAATAGGTATTATATACCACATCTAAGTTATTAAAATCACATTACCACATATTTACAATCGTCAAACTAAAATCATAATTTTAATTCGATTGAGTATTCAGTTTACTGACCGACAAATCAATAGGAAATTAATTAGTGCAGGGGGATAGACAAGGTAGACGAGGGGGTAGACGCGAGTCGTCTAGGGGTAGACGAACGTCGTCTAAGGGGTAGATGGATATCGTCGGACCCTGACGACGCGCTGCGCGTGCACGAAACAATACGCACAACAGTGCGCGAACAACACGACGACGAGCACATCACACGCGAACAGCGCGACAATAGTGCGACGACACGAGAACTACTAAATAGATGTTGCGTCTAAACTAAGCAAGTATTAAATTAAAACATTCGTGTAGTCATTAATCACACTAACATGTATTTATAAATCGTAAATTAAAACTATAAATTAGTTATTTTAATGACCAAGAGATAAACAACTACTTTAGTAATTAAATAGAACATGTGTCACGACCAAACAATATTTCTAACATGTAAACACATTATTATCAAACCAACGCCACTAGAACGAGTCGAAACAATTTTATAACGCGTGCACAAAATCGTTACACGGTTAATGTAACTGAAATGGAATGAATCGAATATCTAACGCCAAAGTTAATACATATTTTAATAAATAGCACTAACGACGATGTGGCACGATCCTATCGGTCAGAACCGTGCCACACCAAGGATCACATGGAGCACAACCACATAGGGTGAAAGCGAGTGGGATCAAAATGTGGCTATTGTCTTCCTCCTCATGTATACGTATGCAGGGAGACCTAGCTGTAACCATCTTGGTGCTGGGGTCACTACTCCGGCCGGGGCAGGCTCGCCGACCGTGGGGATGAGGCAAGGATGGTCGGTCGTGTCACCGACAAGGGGGCAAGGTGGCTATGTGGATGGGGGCTGAGGCGCTGGGTATCTGCCCAGACCGCACGCTAGGTGGCAGGCTAGCCACCGCGCCTGGCAGCCGACTGGCTGATCGTGCACTGGGCTGCCGTGCACCTGCGCCAGGGCTGCTGGCCGCACCCAGGGAGGCTGGGCCGAGGCTGGCCGGGACGGACCGCCGCGTGCACCTCGCTTGCAGGCCATCGGGCTGCCGGGCACCATGGCCGGAATAGAGGGAGAGGTCACCACGAGGAAAGAAAGCAGAAGAAGGGACTCACCTTGGTGACGAGAAGACGGTGACGCGGACAGCGAGCTGGCCAGGGTGAGCGCAGCAGGGCGGTTCTGATTTGGAGGGTTGCGGTTGAATGGGCGATGCAGAAACAAAGAAAATGGGGGAAGCAGTTAACAAAGAAGATGAACAGGGCGCCGTGGGCCCAGCTAGGCAGTTCGGCCGGGCGAGTGACCCCAGCCAGCGGCGGCGGCGGCGCTGGGGTTGGGCGAGCGCGCCTACACGGGGCTGCAGTGTACGCGCGAGGTGGGCCGGGGCGTGCGATGGGCCTCAGGCGCGCGGCGCGCTGGGCAAGCGCGGTGGTGGGCCGCTGGGGAGGAAAGGCGCGTGGGCCGCATGGGAGAAGCAGGCCGCAAGGAGGGGCGCTGGCCGAGTGGGCCGCTGAGGAGCTGCGCTGGGCCGGCCCACGCGGACTGAGGGAAGGAGGCCGGATTGGTGATGGCTTTGGGCCTCTTTTCCTTTTTATTTTTAATTTAGCTCTAGCTCTTAAATTCAAAATCAACATGCTTCGTGAGTTTAAATCGAGACACGACAACCCAAAACATCATACAAAATTAGGTGCTCCAGCATGTGATGCAACCACAATAATTCCCCTAGGGTTTTGAACATACTAGATTAATACTTATATAGTACAAAATAACTCCTCAATATTTAGAAAAAGAGAAGTAAATCAAAGAAAGAAGAAGGTAACACCTGAATTTGGTGGATATTAGAAAAGAAATTTTATACCCCTAAATTCAGGGTGTTACACCGCCCTGGCCTCGGACGGCGGCGCAGGCGGAAGGATCTCCACCTCGAAGGTGGACACCAGCACCGCGCTTGGGCCCGCGGCGGCCGCGTCAAGCCTCTGAACTTCGGCCAGGGCGGCTTCGTCTTCGTCGAGAAGGCAATACCCCTCGTTGACCCACTCCAGATCCACATCATAGTGGGAAGCGAGCACGACGAAGGCCCGCCAAACGCCGTGATGCAGCGCCTCGCGGAGTCTACCGCGCGCGTGGTCGCCCAAGGCCTGCAGGTGACTCTGAGGGGAGCTTCCCGAAGGGACGTCGTCAAGGCCAAAGATCTAGCAAAAGGCCGAGATAGCCTCGAACATGGCCGCACGGTCGGCCTCCTTCTGCTCAGCCGCCTGGGCAAGTGCCTTGGCGGACTTGCTGAGGGCAAACTCGAGCTCTGCAAACAGCCAAAGCAGAAGTCTTTAAACGCAAGTTGTAGAATGAAGCTGAATCAAAATCTCAAAATAGCCAAGACATACCTTCCGCCCGGATACGCTACTCCGAGGCTGCGGCTTGGGCTAACTGAGCAGACCCGATGGCCACGGCCAGGTCCACCGCAAGGGCTCCAGCCCGAGCGGACGCCTCGACTAGCTGGCCTCCAAGGGCCTCAGCCCGGCTTTCAGCCTCGGCGGCCCGGCCCCGAAATTGATCCCGCTCACCGATGACCTGGCCAAGCTCCAACTGCCACCGCTACGCCTCTGCGCGTGCCGCCGCTGCCTCTGCCCCCAGCTCGTCACGGAGCAAACGAAGGTCCGCCGCCTCGGCGCTCCGTTGGGAGAGGCGCTCGGTAGCCTCGGCAAGCGCGGTCCTCAGAAACCGCAGCGAACCCCAGACGTCGGCCTCGCGGTGAATGAACGATGACTTGGCGACGCTCAGATCCGTCAAATCCTGAGGAAGGGAAGCGGGGCGTCACGAAGAATGCCTTGGTCATGTGAAAGGTATGCCTGAAATCCTTACCTAGAGGATCCTGGGAACGTCCCTAGAAAGGACCTCCAGGGTCGACCGAAGCGACCCCACCGTTGCCTCGGCACGCTCACGAAGCTCGTCCCAAGACTGCTCCTCTCGCTCATCGTCAAGAACGAAGAGGGGTTTCGAAGCACCACGGGCCCAGAACTGGAGCGGCTGACGCCGCTCGCTGGGACTGCGCCGCGCGAGGACGAGGTCGCCGCTCCCTAGGACGGGCCGCGGTTCTGCGCCCCCCTTCTCCAAGGCATCGGCGCCCCCTGCAGTCGGCGCATAGGGAACCTCCTCGGCTAAGGGGGCAGGTTTCCGATCGCCGGCCTCGAGTAGCGGCGCCTCGACCATCTCAGCATCGGCGGCGACGGGTGGCTCCACATCCAGAGCAGCAACAGCCTCAGCAGAAGCCGGTGCCAGCACCGGCAACACGACTGGTGGGCTCAAGGCCACGACGGCGCCAGCAGTCTCCCTCGACTCGACGGC
The DNA here is from genome assembly GCF_902167145.1 of Zea mays. Classification (NCBI taxonomy): domain Eukaryota; kingdom Viridiplantae; phylum Streptophyta; class Magnoliopsida; order Poales; family Poaceae; genus Zea; species Zea mays. The sequence continues at coordinate 21,374,506 of NC_050100.1, read as the reverse complement.
CGCCTCGACGGAGGGGTCAGCCTCGGGAGCTCGCCCCACGACAACTTGTGCCGCCTGAACCCCCTGCTCGGGGGCACCTTGTGCAGAGGCCAGCCGGCCGGCGAGGCCCGGTGCGGCACCAGCTACAGAAGCTGGCGCCGTCTTAAGGGCTTTCCGGGGAGCCAGACCGGTCGAACCGTGCCTCCGTTTGCTGGGAAGAAAGGGAAGAGCAGGATCAGGACACACGAAGAAGGCGCCGGGACAGAAGTATCCTCAGATACTTACCCACTCCGGGCCACGACCAATCGTGCCTGCGGGGAGGCCCCTCGAGCCTCGGTCCCCGCAGGCACCACCAAGGTTTGCCCCGCTGCCGGCTTCGGCACCATCCCTGCCTCAGGCGCCTGGGGCGCCGAAAGAACAGTCCGCCCAGGCGCGGACACGGTGACCTGAGGATCGGCCTCCTCTGCTGCCGGCACGGGCAACGGCTCTGGGGGAACAGGCGGGACGGCCTGACTCCCCGGGGTCACCTCAGCTACCTTGGCCAAGGGGTCAAGTACCCCCTCGGCCTGCCCCTGTTCTTCGGGTCGGGACCCTGATGCCCCGGCCTCGGATATCGACAGCGCCGGCCCACTTAGGGGCTGGCTCGATGACCCCTGGCCCAGCCTCAGATCCGGGCTGAGGCCAAGGCGGACGGCCATGTCATCGTCTTCATCATCATCATCGTCGTCGTCAGGCGTCTCCGGTGACGGCTCCCACGGGAGCCCGTCCCTCTCCTGCCGACGACGACGCTTCTCCAAAGCCTCCCGAGCCCGCGTCCGCTCGCGGGCCCGAGCCTTCTTCGCGTCCTTCTTCTCCTTCTTCTTCTCCGCAGCAACCCTCCGCGTGACTCGGTCCACCGCGTCCTCCGGGACCGGTGGCAGGGAAGGCTTGTGAGACCCCAGCTTTTGAAGACGAACGAAAAGTCTCGACTGTGAGAACCAAGGGCAATCAGACACAAGAAAGAAGAAGGAGCGGACACTCACCAGGGACATGCACCCACGCTCGGGACACATCGGGAGCTGGATAAGGGCACCGGCGTCTAGCCTCCCTACCGTGCCGGCTACCCGCCTGTGGAGGTCATCGGCGGGGAGGGGGACCGAGGACATCTGCGAACCCTCCAAGTCGACCCCCGGCGTCATCTCCGAAAGCAGCAGTCGCCGCTCCGTCAAGGGGAGCACCCTCTGGCGATGGATGGCGGCAACCACCCCCGCGACAGTGAGCCCTCCCTCTCGCAGCTTCTCCAAGGCCTCCAGAAGGGGCTGGAGATTCTTCTGCCTCTCGCGCGGGGACCCATAGCGCTAATTGCTACCGGCGGCGGTCACCACTCGTTGAGAAAACAATGGGAGCCTCCCATCGTCATTCCGGAGGTAAAACCACCGGCGCTGCCACCCCTTGTTCGAAGACACAAGGATGGCGGGGATGTACTGCTGCGCACACGCCTGCCTCAACTGGAGGATGCAGCCACCGGCCCGCACCGCCATGCGAACTCTCTTCTCCCCCGTCGCCGAGGCAAAAGGCTCCACGGAGAAGAGATGGGTCCACAGATCCCAGTGGGGGTCAATCTCCAAAAATCCTTCGCAAACCGCCGCGAAGATGGCCGCTTGCGCGATGGAGTTGGGGCTAAGGTTGTGCAACTCCACCCCATAGTGATGCAGGAGCGCCCGCATAAAACGGCTTGCTGGCACACCAAACCCCCGCTCATGGAAGGAGACGAAACTCAGCACATACCTCGGTGGCGGGTTCGGGTCGGCCCCGCTCGGAGGGACCATCCACTCCGGCCACAGGACATCAGAGAGGGGGCGGAGCAAGCCATCGGCAACAAGGGCCTCCAGGTCGTCCACCGTGACAGTGGAGAAAGGCCATGGGTCGCGCGGCGGAACGATGGTTACCCGGTCGGCCATCGCCAAGCGAAGGAGGTGGCGACGGGGCGGACAAGGTGCGCGATTTTCTTTCTCTGGCTATTCCCTCAGATTGCGGAAACCTAAGCGGAGGCGAGCAGCAGAGCAAAAAGCCACCACCGGTCCCTCTTCCGGATATATAAAGGCCCGGGCAAGACCCGTTCAACACTTCGCCCGAACCCGCCGCAAGATCCAAAACTCGAAGGCAAAACGACCGTTCCTCGAACGGCCCGCGCAACGGCTGCCCCGTGAACCACTCGTCCCATCGCATTAACTCTGCGGTAGGACAGGCGACACCTTTGGCAGGCGAAGCGGGCGACGCTTCACCTCCGCCATAATGACCACGTCAAAAAAGGTGCGCCACGTCGTTCAATTTCGTATCCTTTTCCTCTTCCCCTTTCTCTCTCTTGCTACAGGGACCGGGAAAGGGGGATACTCCGAAAGGGATCCTTCTCCGCGAAGGAAGCGGGCCCCGAGCCCCCCTACTGATGAGAGGTTCGAAGGCTGGCCCCTCGGAAGCGTTCGACAGCCACCTCAGAGCACTCGGGCTCCGCGCCCCCTACTGATCAGAGGTTCGAAGGCTGGCCCCTCGGAAGGGTTCGACAGCCGCCTCAGAGCACTCGGGCTCCGCGCCCCTACTAATCAGAGGTTCGAAGGCTGGCCCCTCGGAAGGGTTCGACAGCCGCCTCAGAGCACTCGGGCTCCGCGCCCACTACTGGTCAGAGGTTCGAAGGCTGGCCCCTCGGAAGGGTTCGACAGCCGCCTCACGCCACTCGGGCTCCGCGCCCACTACTGATCAGGGGTTCGTAGGCTGGCCCTCCGACGGGTTCGACAGTCGCCCCAGAGCACTCAGAGTGAGGGATGACTCTAGGTACGTTCGATACATAGCCAAGGCTCGAGCTACGCTCCCGAGGTATCCTAGGACATTTCCGAGACCAGCAGGAGCGATTCTTTAACAGAATCCCATCAGAGGGAGGCATCGAGCCCTCGGACCCTATCGAACGGGACCGGGTCCGGCAAATCACCTGCAGGTACTTTTGGAGCGCGCCTCTGGGCCACTAGCCGACCCTTATCGAACGGGGCACGGGCGTCCACTCGGATCACCCGTTAGCAACTCACAGGAGACACCATGTTCGACACCCTCCGAGGGCAACATGGCGCTTTCCCCCTCCTCCTTGCGGAAAGGCGATGCAGGGGCGTACGAAAAATGCCGAGTCTGCCCTTGACCGTCCTCTCGCCCTGTGCAGAGGCTCGGGGGCTGCTCTCGCAAACCCGGCTCCGGCCAAACCGTTGACAGCTTCAACATACCAGCCCGAGAACTCGGGACCTGACTATGCACCCGGGCAACGACCAGTTCGCATGAGGGAATAACCAGACCGGCCGAGGCATCACGAAAGGCATTAAGACCTCGAAGGAGTCAAACCACTCCTTTGAGGCCTTGGGGGCTACACCCGGCGGGTGCGCTCGCGCGCACCACCGGAACAAAATGCAGCCGAGAAAGGCCGGTCCCCTTGCAAAAAAGTGTGGCAAAGCCTCCAAGCGAGTACCCACACTCCCTTTGAGGCTCGGGGGCTACTGTCGGGGACCGTAATTAGGGGTACCCCCAAGGCTCCTAATTTCAGCTGGTAACCCCCATCAGCACAAAACTGCAAAGGCCTGATGGGCGCAATTCCGGTCAAAGCTCCGTCCACTCAAGGGACACGATCTCGCCTCACCCGAGCCCAGCCTCGAGCAGGAACGGTGGACCAAGGCAGATTTGCGCCTCGCCCGAGGGTCTCCTCAAGCAACGGACGCACCTTCGACTCGCTCGAGGCCCAGTTTGGGCAGGCTTCGTGGAGAAGCAACCTTGGCCAAAATCGCCTCGCCAGCCGACCGGATCGCAGGAACATTTAATGCAAGGATCGCCTAACACCTTATCCTGACGCACGCTTTCCAGTCGACAAGGCCGAAGTGACCACAGTCACTTTGCCCCTCCACTGACTGACCTGACAAGAAAACTGCGCCGCCTGCGCTGCTCCGACTGCTGTGCCACCCGCCAGGGTGAGGCTGACAGCAGCCAAGTCCAGCCTTGGGCGCCATAGGAATCTCCGCCTCGCCCGACCCCAGGGCTCGGACTCAACCTCGACTCCGGAAGACGGTCTCCGCCTCGCCCGACCCTAGGGCTCGGACTCAACCTCGACCTCGGACGACGGTCTCCGCCTCGCCCGACCCCTGGGCTCGGACTCAACCTCGACCTCCGGACGACGGTCTCCGCCTCGCCCGACCCCCGGGCTCGGACTCAACCTCGACCTCGGAGGAGTCACCACCTCGCTCGGGCCGACCACGCCACAAGGGGGGCCATCATTACCCTACCCCTAGCAAGCCCAGGCTACAGGGAACAAGACCGGTGTCCCATCTGGCTCGCCCCGGTAAAACAAGTAATGATGGCACCTCGCGTGCTCCATGACGACGGCGGTTCTCAGTCCCTTATGGAAGCAAGGAGACGTCAGCAAGGATCCGACAGCCCCGACAGATGTGCTTCTACAGGGCTCAAGCGCTCCTCCGACGGCCACGACGCCACATGAACAGGGCTCCAACACCTCTCCGACAGCCACGTCGGCATGTACATAGGGCTCTGGCTCCTCTCTGCTAGACACGTTAGCACACTGCTACACCCCCCGTTGTACACCTGGACCCTCTCCTTACGTCTATAAAAGGAAGGTCCAGGGCCCTCGTACGGGAGGGTGGCCGCGCGGGAGAACGGGCTGACGCGCAGTCTCACGCCGTCTCTCTCTCTCCCTCGCGAACGCTTGTAACCCCCTACTGCAAGCGCATCCGCCCTAGGCGCAGGACAACACGAGGCCGCGGTTTCCCCTCATTGGTTTCCCCCCCTTGTGCTCCGTCTCGCGTCGACCCATCTGGGCTTGGACACGCAGCGACAATTTACTCGTCGGTCCATGGACCCCCCGGGGTCGAAACGCCGACAATGGTCCAAAGTTCGGGTTGTATTGGAGCCATCGGCAATTGGGTGTCGACCCATTCAGCCAAGAAGTCTGCCAAGACTTGAGATTTTATGGCCTTCCGAGGAGCGAATGAAGGTGTTTCGCCCATGAGTTCCACTGCCCATTTTGCTACCCTACCCGAGGCCTCTCGGCATTGGATGATCTCTCCCAGGGGGAAGGATGACACCACAGTCACCGAATGAGACTCGAACTAGTGTCGCAACTTTCGTCGTGTCAGAATTACTACGTACGGTAGCTTCTGGATTTGTGGGTAGCGGATCTTGGTCTCGGATAGCACTTCACTGATGAAGTAGACCAGCCTCTGGACGAGCAGTGCATGCCCCTCTTCTTGTCTCTCGACTATGATCGCGGCGCTGACCACCTGAGTGGTTGCGGCTACGTAAATCAAGAGGGCTTCTCCCGCATCAGGGGGCACCAAGATGGGTGCATTAGTAAGGAGTGCCTTTAAGTTTCCGAGGGCTTCCTCGGCCTCGGGGGTCCAAGTGAAGCGCTCGACCCTCCTTAAGAGGCAGTATAAGGGCAATCCTTTCTCGCCGAGGCGCGAGATGAAGCAGCTCAGAGCCGCAAGGCATCCCATGACCCTTTGTACTCCTTTCAAATCCTTGAAAGGTCCCATGCTGGTGATGGCCGCAATCTTCTCCGGTTTGGCCTCGATGCCTCGTTTGGAGACGATGAACCCTAGGAGCATGCCTCGGGGGACTCCAAGGACACACTTCTCAGGATTGAGTTTTACGCCCTTCGCACACAGGCACCTGAAAGTTACTTCGAGGTCGGAGAGGAGGTCAGAGGCTTTCCTTGTCTTGACAACGATGTCATCGACATAAGCCTCGACCGTTCTGCCGATGTGTTCTCCGAACACATGGTTCATGCACCTTTGGTAAGCAGCACCTGCATTCCTCAAGCCGAATGGCATTGTAGTATAACAATACATGCCAAAGGGTGTGATGAAAGAAGTCGCGAGCTGGTCGTATTCTTTCATCTTGATTTGGTGATAACCCGAATAGGCATCGAGGAAAGACAGGGTTTTGCACCCAGCAGTGGAGTCCACAATTTGATCGATGCGAGGCAGAGGGTAGGGAACCTTTGGACATGCTTTGTTTAAACCAGTGTAGTCTACGCACATCCTCCATTTCCCACCTTTTTTCTTTACCAGCATAGGGTTAGCTAACCATTCGGGATGGAATACCTCTTTGATGAACCCTGCAGCCATCAGCTTGTGAACCTCCTCGCCTATGACCCTGCGCTTTTCTTCATTAAAGCGGCACAGGGACTACTTCACGGGTCGGGCACCGGCTCGAATGTCCAGTGAGTGCTCGGCGACATCCCTCGGTATGTCGGGCATGTCCGAGGGACTCCACGCAAAAACTTTGGCGTTTGCGTGGAGAAAGTCGATGAGCACTGCTTCCTATTTGGGGTCAAGCTCGGAGCCGATCCTGACTTTCTTGCCGGCGTCGTTGCCGGGGTCGATGGAGACGGACTTAACTGCCTCGGCCGGTTCAAAGTTGTTGAGAGCGCCTAGAGGGGGGGGTGAATAGGTGATCCTGTAACACTTCAAAACTTAAGCCACAAAACTTGGTTAATTGTTAGCACAATAATTGCCAAGTGGCTAAAGAGGAATCCTCAACAAAACACAATAACCAACAAAGATCAATCACAGAGATGGCACGGTGGTTATCCCGTGGTTCGGCCAAGACCAACGCTTGCCTACTCCACGTTGTGGCGTCCCAACGGACGAGGGTTGCAATCAACCCCTCTCAAGCGGTCCAAAGACCCACTTGAATACCACGGTGTTTTGTTTGCTTTACTCAATCCCGTTTGCGAGGAATCTCCACAAATTTGGAGCCTCTCGCCCTTACACTTGAAATTCACAAAGAACACGAAGCAAGGGAGGGATTAGCAACGCACTCAAGACAAGAAATCACAGTGACACCACGCACACAAGTCGCAACGAGAGCTCACAACACAACTCAATGAGTTCACCACTCAACTAGAGCTCTAATTGCTATCGCAAAGAATCAAAGGCGCGGAATCGATGTCTTGGTGCTTAGGAATGCTTAGGAGATGCTTGGTATTCTCCTCCATGCGCCTAGGGGTCCTTTTTATAGCCCCAAGGCAGCTAGGAGCCGTTGAGAGCAATCTAGGAAGGCTGATCTTGCCTTCTGTCGACTGGCGCACCGGACAGTCCGGTGCACACCGGACACTGTCCGGTGCCCGATTTCCTTCCAAAAATGGCGCAGTCGACCGTTGGTAGCCTGAGAGCCGTTGGCGCACCGGACAGTCCGGTGCCCCCTTCTAGCCGTTGGCTCAGCCACGTGTCCCGCGCAGATTGCGCGGCCGACCATTGGCCCGGCCGACCGTTGGCTCACCGGACAGTCCGGTGCACACCGGACATTCCGGTGAATTTTAGTCGTACGCCGTTGATGGTTTCCCGAGAGCGACGAGTTCGCCTGTGAGCGGCCCACCGAACAGTCTGGTGCACACCGGATAGTCCGTTGAATTTTAGCCGTACACCACCGTCGAAGTCCCGAGAGCAGCCACTTTGCCCAAGCCAGCCTGGCGCACCGGACACTGTCCGGTGCACCACCGGACAGTCCAGTGCTCCCAGACTGAGCAGATTCTTGGCTGCCCGAGCCAAGACATTTCCAATTTGATTTTTCCTGTTTCCAGCACTTAGACACAATACATTAGTCCATAAAACAATGTACTAAGTCTGAGAAACATACCTTAATCCTTGATTTGTACTTTGTCCATCTTTTTACACTTAGGCACTTGTGTTGGTCACTAAATCACCAAAATACTTAGAAATGGCCCAAGGGCACATTTCCCTTTCAGTTGTCGGCGCGCCGCTTCACGTCGGGTGCTTCTTTGGAGAGGCAATCCAGGTCGGTGATGAGGGCTTCGGACTCGGTGAGGGCCTCGGCATACTCCACGCATTCCACGTCGCACTCATAAGCGTGGTGGTACGTGGGTCCGACGGTGATGACTCCCTTGGGGCCAGGCATCCTGAGCTTGAGGTAAGTGTAGTTGGGGATGGCCATGAACTTGGCGTAGCACGGTCTTCCCAGCACCACGTGGTAGGTTCCTCGGAACCCGACCTCCTCAAAGGTGAGGGTTTCCTTTCGGAAGTTGGAGGGGGTTCCGAAGCAGACAGGTAAGTCAATCTGCCCGAGGGGCAGGATACGCTTTTCGGGCGCGATCCCATGGAAGGGCGCTGCACCAGCCCGGATCTCGGACCGATCAACCCCCAAGAGCTCCAGGGTCTCGGCGTAGATGATGTTGAGGCTGCTGCCTCCGTCCATGAGGACCTTGGAGAGCCTAACGTTGTCGATGATCGGGTCGACGACGAGCGGGTACCTTTCTAGGCTCGGCACGTAGTCAGGGTGGTCGTCTTGGTCGAAGGTGATGGGCTTGTCGGACCAGTCTAGGTAGACCGGCGCCGCTACCTTCACTGAGCAGACCTCCCGACGCTCCTGCTTGCGGTGCCGAGCCGAGGCGTTCACCACCTGTCCGCCGTAGATCATGAAGCAGTTGTGGACCTCCGGGAACTCCTCTTCCTTGTCGCCCCCCTTCTTGTTGTTGCCTTGGTCTTTGCCACCTTCTGCCGAGGGTCCAACCTTGTTGAAGTTGCGCCGGAGCATGTCGCACTCTTCAAGGGTGTGCTTGACGGGACCCCTGTGATAGGGGCACGACTCCTTGAGCATCTTGTCGAACACGTTGGCTCCTCCGGGAGCCTTCCGAGGGTTCCTGTGCTCGGCAGCAGCGATGAGATCCGCGTCGACGATGTTGCGCTTTGCCTGCGCCTTCTTCTTGGCCTTCTTCTTTGTGCCACGTTGGACGGACGCCTCGGGGGCATCTTCCTTCTGCCCTCCCTAAGGCTACTTGTCCTTTTGGAAGATGGCTTCGACCGCCTCCTGACCAAAGGCGAACTTGGTGGCGATGTCCATCAAGTCGCTCGCCTTGGTGGGAGTCTTGCTCCTAGTTTACTCACCAGGTCCCGGCAAGTGGTGTCGGCGAGGAAAGCTTCGATGACATCCGAGTCGGTGATGTTGGGCAGCTCGGTGCGCTGCTTTGAAAACCATTGGATGTACTCTAACAGGGACTCCCCTGGCTGCTGGCGGCAGCTTCAGAGATCTCATGAGTTCCCAGGGCGTACGTACGTACCCTCTTGGTTGATGGACGGTGGCGAAGTCGCATCGGGGACGGACTGCACCATTATCTCAGGTACGAGGCTAACGTCTAGCAAGTCCTTCGCGAGGGTGCTGGCATCATCAGTCCGCTTGGGGTTGGCACGTTGCTGGGAAGCGACACCCACCGTTGTCTTAGGTGCAAGGACAACACCCGACATGTCCCCCACAGGGGTGCCGGCGTCGTCGACTTGCTCTGGTCCGACAGCCGATGAGGTGCCGCCTCCTGCCTGGCCACGGTTGCCCCCTCTCCTCCTCCTCCGGCGAGGAGGGTGGCGGGGCAAACCCGGGTGTTCCTCTTCTGCCGCGAGGAGATGCCGTCGTCGAGTTTGCCTCCGCCGGATAGGCCGACGACCGTCGTCGTGCTGCGAGGGGAGCAGTACCATGTCGTAGCCGCCGTCGAGGGACATGAACTCGAGACTTCCGAAGCGGAGCACTGTCCCGGGCTGAAGAGGCTGCTGAAAGCTACCCATCTGGAACTCAACGGGAAAGTATTCATTAACACGCAGCGAGCCCCTACCTGGCGCGCCAACTGTCGGCGTTTCGGACCCGCGAGGACCGTCAACCGACCAGTAAATTTGTTGCTGCGTGTCCCGTAACTGAAGGGGTCCTTTTTATAGCTCCAAGGCAGCTAGGAGCCGTTGAGAGCAATCTAGGAAGGCTGATCTTGCCTTCTGTCGACTGGCGCACCGGACAGTCCGGTGCACACCGGACACTGTCTGGTGCACACCGGACACTGTCCGGTGCCCGATTTCCTTCCAAAAATGGCGCAGTCGACCGTTGGTAGCCTGAGAGCCGTTGGCGCACCGGACATGTCCGGTGCACACCGGACAGTCCAATGCCCCCTTCTAGCCGTTGGCTCAGCCACGTGTCCCGCGCAGATTGCGCGGCCGACCGTTGGCCCGACCGACCGTTGGCTCACCGGACAGTCCGGTGCACACCGGACATTCCGGTGAATTTTAGCCGTACGTCGTTGATGGTTTCCCGAGAGCGACGAGTTCGCCTGTGAGCGGCCCATCGGACAGTCCGGTGCACACAGGACAGTCCGTTGAATTTTAGCCGTACACCGCCGTCGAAGTCCCGAGAGCAGCCACTTTGCCCAAGCCAGCCTGGCGCACCGGACACTGTCCGGTGCACCACCGGACAGTCCGGTGCTCCCAGACTGAGCAGATTCTTGGCTGCCCGAGCCAAGACATTTCCAATTTGATTTTTCCTGTTTCCAGCACTTAGACACAATACATTAGTCCATAAAACAATGTACTAAGTCTGAGAAACATACCTTAATCCTTGATTTGTACTTTGTCCATCTTTTTACACTTAGGCACTTGTGTTGGTCACTAAATCACCAAAATACTTAGAAATGGCCCAAGGGCACATTTCCCTTTCAGTTGTCGGCGCGCCGCTTCACGTCGGGTGCTTCTTTGGAGAGGCAATCCAGGTCGGTGATGAGGGCTTCGGACTCGGTGAGGGCCTCGGCATACTCCACGCATTCCACGTCGCACTCATAAGCGTGGTGGTACGTGGGTCCGACGGTGATGACTCCCTTGGGGCCAGGCATCCTGAGCTTGAGGTAAGTGTAGTTGGGGATGGCCATGAACTTGGCGTAGCACGGTCTTCCCAGCACCACGTGGTAGGTTCCTCGGAACCCGACCTCCTCAAAGGTGAGGGTTTCCTTTCGGAAGTTGGAGGGGGTTCCGAAGCAGACAGGTAAGTCAATCTGCCCGAGGGGCAGGATACGCTTTTCGGGCGCGATCCCATGGAAGGGCGCTGCACCAGCCCGGATCTCGGACCGATCAACCCCCAAGAGCTCCAGGGTCTTGGCATAGATGATGTTGAGGCTGCTGCCTCCGTCCATGAGGACCTTGGAGAGCCTAACGTTGTCGATGATCGGGTCGACGACGAGCGGGTACCTTTCTAGGCTCGGCACGTAGTCAGGGTGGTCGTCTTGGTCGAAGGTGATGGGCTTGTCGGGCCAGTCTAGGTAGACCGGCGCCGCTACCTTCACCGAGCAGACCTCCCGACGCTCCTGCTTGCGGTGCCGAGCCGAGGCGTTCACCACCTGTCCGCCGTAGATCATGAAGCAGTTGTGGACCTCCGGGAACTCCTCTTCCTTGTCGCCCCCCTTCTTGTTGTTGCCTTGGTCTTTGCCACCTTCTGCCGAGGGTCCAACCTTGTTGAAGTTGCGCCGGAGCATGTCGCACTCTTCAAGGGTGTGCTTGACGGGACCCCTGTGATAGGGGCACGACTCCTTGAGCATCTTGTCGAACACGTTGGCTCCTCCGGGAGCCTTCCGAGGGTTCCTGTGCTCGGCAGCAGCGATGAGATCCGCGTCGACGATGTTGCGCTTTGCCTGCGCCTTCTTCTTGGCCTTCTTCTTTGTGCCACGTTGGACGGATGCCTCGGGGGCATCTTCCTTCTGCCCTCCCTAAGGCTACTTGTCCTTTTGGAAGATGGCTTCGACCGCCTCCTGACCAAAGGCGAACTTGGTGGCGATGTCCATCAAGTCGCTCGCCTTGGTGGGAGTCTTGCTCCTAGTTTACTCACCAGGTCCCGGTAAGTGGTGTCGGCGAGGAAAGCTTCGATGACATCCGAGTCGGTGATGTTGGGCAGCTCGGTGCGCTGCTTTGAAAACCATTGGATGTACTCTAACAGGGACTCCCCTGGCTGCTGGCGGCAGCTTCAGAGATCTCATGAGTTCCCAGGGCGTACGTACGTACCCTCTTGGTTGATGGACGGTGGCGAAGTCGCATCGGGGACGGACTGCACCATTATCTCAGGTACGAGGCTAACGTCTAGCAAGTCCTTCGCGAGGGTGCTGGCATCATCAGTCCGCTTGGGGTTGGCACGTTGCTGGGAAGCGACACCCACCGTTGTCTTAGGTGCAAGGACAACACCCGACATGTCCCCCACAGGGGTGCCGGCGTCGTCGACTTGCTCTGGTCCGACAGCCGATGAGGTGCCGCCTCCTGCCTAGCCACGGTTGCCCCCTCTCCTCCTCCTCCGGCGAGGAGGGTGGCGGGGCAAACCCGGGTGTTCCTCTTCTGCCGCGAGGAGATGCCGTCGTCGAGTTTGCCTCCGCCGGATAGGCCGACGACCGTCGTCGTGCTGCGAGGGGAGCAGTACCATGTCGTAGCCGCCGTCGAGGGACATGAACTCGAGACTTCCGAAGCGGAGCACTGTCCCGGGCTGAAGAGGCTGCTGAAAGCTACCCATCTGGAACTCAACGGGAAAGTATTCATTAACACGCAGCGAGCCCCTACCTGGCGCGCCAACTGTCGGCGTTTCGGACCCGCGAGGACCGTCAACCGACCAGTAAATTTGTTGCTGCGTGTCCCGTAACTGAAGGGGGTCCTTTTTATAGCTCCAAGGCAGCTAGGAGCCGTTGAGAGCAATCTAGGAAGGCTGATCTTGCCTTCTGTCGACTGGCGCACCGGACAGTCCGGTGCACACCGGACACTGTCCGGTGCACACCGGACACTGTCCGGTGCCCGATTTCCTTCCAAAAATGGCGCAGTCGACCGTTGGTAGCCTGAGAGCCGTTGGCGCACCGGACATGTCCGGTGCACACCGGACAGTCCAGTGCCCCCTTCTAGCCGTTGGCTCAGCCACGTGTCCCGCGCAGATTGCGCGGCCGACCGTTGGCCCGACCGACCGTTGGCTCACCGGACAGTCCGGTGCACACCGGACATTCCGGTGAATTTTAGCCGTACGTCGTTGATGGTTTCCCGAGAGCGACGAGTTCGCCTATGAGCGGCCCATCGGACAGTCCAGTGCACACAGGACAGTCCGTTGAATTTTAGCCGTACACCGCCGTCGAAGTCCCGAGAGCAGCCACTTTGCCCAAGCCAGCCTGGCGCACCGGACACTGTCCGGTGCACCACCGGACAGTCCGGTGCTCCCAGACTGAGCAGATTCTTGGCTGCCCGAGCCAAGACATTTCCAATTTGATTTTTCCTGTTTCCAGCACTTAGACACAATACATTAGTCCATAAAACAATGTACTAAGTCTGAGAAACATACCTTAATCCTTGATTTGTACTTTGTCCACCTTTTTACACTTAGGCACTTGTGTTGGTCACTAAATCACCAAAATACTTAGAAATGGCCCAAGGGCACATTTCCCTTTCAATCTCCCCCTTTTTGGTGATTTATGCCAACACAACATAAAGCAAGTAGAACAAGTACAAAATCAATTCAAATAAGAACTCAAATTGGTTTGATTCAAATTTGACATATATGGATCATCCTTTGCCACCACTTGGTTTGTTTTTGCAAATCAAACTCAAATTTCTATCTCTAAGTCAAACACACATGTTAAGACATAAAGAGAGTCATTCCACGAGAAATTGATTCAAGATTTCAAAAACTCCCCTTTTTCCCATAATCAACACTTCTCCCCACAAGAAGCCAACTTTTGACAAGAGAGACAACAAAAGAGTTTTGACAAACCAAAAGCTCTATTCTACTATTTTCAAAATCTCTCACGTACACCTCCTTTTTGATCGGCCCGTTGAGGAAAGCGCTCTTCACATCCATTTGGTACAACCTGAAAGAATGGTGAGCGGCATATGCTAGCAAGATACGAATTGATTCTAGCCTAGCCACAGGAGCGAATGTCTCCTCAAAGTCCAAACCTGCGACTTGGGCATAACCTTTTGCCACAAGCCGAGCCTTGTTCCTTGTCACCACCCCGTGCTCGTCCTGTTTGTTGCGGAACACCCACTTGGTTCCCACAACATTTTGCTTGGGGCGAGGCACCAGTGTCCAAACTTCATTGCGCTTGAAATTGTTGAGTTCCTCCTGCATGGCCAACACCCAGTCCGGATCTAGCAAGGCCTCTTCTACCCTGAAAGGCTCAATAGAAGAGACAAAAGAGTAATGCTCACAAAAATTAACTAATCTTGAACGAGTAGTTACTCCCTTGCTAATATCACCCAATATCTGGTCGACGGGATGATCCCTTTGAATCGTCGCTCGAACTTGGGTTGGAGGTGCCTGAGGTGCTTCTTCCTCTTCAATTTGAACATCCTGTGCTCCCCCTTGATCATGTGCCTCCACTTGAGGTACCTGTTCGTCATCTTGGGTTGTGGGATGCACCATAGTTGAGGAAGACGGTTGATCTTGCTCCAAATGTTCCTGAGGCCGTACATCTCCAATCGCCATGGTGCGTATCGCGGCCGTTGGAACGTCTTCTTCATCTACATCATCAAGATCAACGACTTGCTCTCTTGGAGAGCCATTAGTCTCATCAAATACAACGTCGCTAGAGACTTCAACCAAACTCGATGATTTGTTGAAGACCCTATACGCCTTTTTATTTGAATCATAACCTAATAGAAACCCTTCTACGACTTTGGGAGCAAATTTGGAATTCCTACCCTTCTTCACTAGAATGTAGCATTTACTCCCAAATACACGAAAGTACGATACATTGGGTTTGTTACCAGTTAGCAGCTCATATGAAGTCTTCTTGAGGAGGCGGTGAAGGTAGACCCTGTTGATGGCGTGGCAAGCCGTGTTCACGGCTTCCGACCAAAAGCACTCGGGGGTCTTGAACTCTCCAAGCATAGTCCTTGCCATATCTATGAGCGTCCTGTTCTTCCTCTCTACCACACCATTTTGCTGAGGTGTGTAGGGAGCGGAGAACTCGTGCTTGATCCCCTCCTCCTCAAGGAACTCCTCCACTTGAAGATTCTTGAATTCGGACCCGTTGTCGCTCCTTATCTTCTTCACCTTGAGCTCAAACTCATTTTGAGCTCTCCTTAGGAAGCGCTTGAGGGTCCCTTGGGTTTCAGACTTATCCTGCAAAAAGAACACCCAAGTGAAGCGGGAAAAGTCATCAACAATAACTAGACCATACTTACTTCCTCCTATGCTCAGATAGGCGACGGGTCCGAAGAGGTCCATATGTAGCAGCTCCAGAGGTCTTGACGTGGTCATCACATTCTTGCTGTGATGTGCTCCTCCCACTTGTTTACCTGCTTGACAAGCTGCACAAGGTCTATCTTTTTCGAAATGAACATTGGTTAGACCTATCACGTGTTCTCCCTTTAGAAGCTTGTGGAGGTTCTTCATCCCCACATGTGCTAAGCGGCGATGCCACAACCAGCCCATGCAAGTCTTGGCCATTAAGCATGCATCTAGACCGGCCTCTTCTTTTGCAAAATCAACTAAGTAAAGTTTGTCGTCTAGTACACCCTTAAAAGCTAGTGAACCATCACATCTTCTAAAGACAGACACATCTACATTTGTAAATAAACAGTTACATCCCATATTACATAATTGACTAACAGATAGTAAATTATATCCAAGACTCTCCACTAAAAACACATTAGATATAGAATGCTCATTTGATATTGCAATCTTGCCTAAACCTTTCACCTTGCCTTGGTTCCCATCACCGAATATGATTGAATCTTGGGAATCCTTATTCTTGACGTAGGAGGTGAACATCTTCTTCTCCCCCGTCATATGGTTTGTGCATCCGCTGTCGATAATCTAGCTTGAACCCCCGGATGCATAAACCTGCAAGGCAAATTTAGGCTTGGGTCTTAGGTACCCAACTCTTGTTGGGTCCTACAAGGTTAGTCACAATTTCCTTAGGGACCCAAATGCAAGTTTTATCGCCCTTGCATTTTGCCCCTAATTTCCTAGCAACTATCTTCCTATCCTTTCTACAAATAGCAAAGGAAGCATTCAAAGCATGATAAATTGTAGAGGGACTATTCATAACTTTCCTAGGAGCATGAGCAAAATTCTTTCTAGGCACATGATGAATATTTTTCCTAGGCATATCTCTACAGTGCATATAGGAAGAACTAGAAGCATACATAGCATGAGAATCATAGGCATGTGAATCAAAAGCATTACAACTCCTATGGGACTGTCTTCTATTATTGTACATAAAAGCATGGTTCTTTTTAGTACTACTTGCCATAGGGGCCTTCCCTTTCTCCTTGGTGGAGATGGGAGCCTTATGGCTTGTTAAGTCCTTGGCTTCCCTCTTGAAGCCAAGTCCATCCTTAATTGAGGGGTGTCTACCAATCGTGTAGGCATCCCTTGCAAATTTTAGCTTATCGAAATCACTTTTGCTAGTCTTAAGTTGGGCATTAAGACTAGCTACTTCATCATTTAATTTTGCAATAGAAGCTATGTGTTCACTACAAGCATCAATGTCAAAATCTTTACATCTATTGCAAATAACAACATTTTCTACACAAGTTGTTGATTTCCTAGCTATTTCTAACTTAGCATTCAAATCATCATTAATGCTCCTTAAGCTAGAAATTGTCTCATGGCAAGAAGATAATTCACAAGAAAGCATTTCATTTCTTTTAACTTCTAAAGCATGAGATTTGTGTGCTTCTATAAATTTGTCATGTTCTTCATACAACAAATCTTCTTGTTTTTCTAGAAGCCTATTCTTATCATTCAAGGCATCAATCAATTCATTAATTTTGTCTACCTTGGTTCTATCTAGGCCCTTAAATAGACATGAATAATCTATTGCATCCTCATCACTAGATTCATCCTCACTTGAAGAAGCATAAGTAGAGTCTCGAGTGCATACCTTCTTCTCCCTTGCCATAAGGCATGTGTGACGCTCGTTGGGGAAGAGGGATGACTTGTTGAAGGCGGTGGCGGCGAGTCCTTCATTGTCGGAGTCGGACAAGGAGCAGTCTGAATCCCACTCCTTGCCAAGATGAGCCTCGCCCTTTGCCTTCTTATAGTTCTTCTTTTTCTCCCTATTGTTCCCTTGATCCTGATCACTATCATTGTCGGGACAGTTAGCAATAAAATGACCAAGCTTACCGCATTTGAAGCATGAGCGCTTCCCCTTGGCTTTGGTCTTGCTTGGCTATCCCTTGCGACCCTTAAGCGCCATCTTGAATCTTTTGATGATGAGGGCCATTTCTTCATCATTAAGTCTGGCCGCCTCAATTTGTGCCACCTTGCTAGGTAGCGCCTCCTTGCTTCTTGTTGCCTTGAGAGCAAGGGGTTGCGGCTCATTGATCGGACCATTCAAAGCGTCGTCCATGTACCTCGCCTCCTTGATCATCATTCGCCCGCTAACGAATTTTCCGAGGACTTCTTCGGGCGACATTTTGGTGTACCTGGGATTCTCACGAATATTATTCACCAAATGAGGATCAAGAATGGTAAAGGACCTTGGCATCAGTCGGACGACGTCGTGGTTCGTCCATCGCGTGCTTCCGTAGCTCCTTATCTTGTTGATAAGGGTCTTGAGCCGATTGTATGTTTGAGTTGGCTCCTCGCCCCTTATCATCGCGAACCGTCCAAGCTCGCCCTCCACCAACTCCATTTTGGTGAGCAAGGTGACGTCGTTCCCCTCGTGAGAAATCTTGAGGGTGTCCCATATTCGCTTGGCATTATCCAAGCCGCTCACTTTGTGGTATTCATCCCTGCACAAGGAAGCTAGAAGAACAATAGTAGCTTGTGCATTCTTATGTATTTGTTCATTAATGAACATGGGACTATCCGAACTATCAAAGTGCATTCCACTCTCTACAATCTCCCATATACTAGGATGGAGAGAGAATAGGTGACTACGCATTTTGTGGCTCCAAAATCCGTAGTCCTCTCCATCAAAGTGTGGGGGCTTGCCGAGTGGAATGGAGAGCAAATGTGAATTTGAACTTTGCGGAATACGAGAGTAGTCAAAAGAAAAGTTCGAATTAACCGGTTTCCTTCTCTCGTAGTCGTTGTGGTCGTCGTCCTTTTGGGAAGAAGTAGACTCATCGCTGTCGTCGTAATAGACGATCTCCTTGATGCGCCTCGTCTTCTTCCCTTCCTTCCGTCTATGGCCCGAGCCGGAGTCGGTAGGCTTGTCGTCCTTCGGCTCGTTGACGAAGGATTCCTTCTCTTTGTCGTTGATCACGATACCCTTCCCCTTAGGATCCATCTCTTCGGCCGGTTAGTCCCTTTGTGAAGAGAACGGCTCTGATACCAATTGAGAGCGCCTAGAGGGGGGGTGAATAGGTGATCCTGTAACACTTCAAAACTTAAGCCACAAAACTTGGTTAATTGTTAGCACAATAATTGCCAAGTGGCTAAAGAGGAATCCTCAACAAAACACAATAACCAACAAAGATCAATCACAGAGATGGCACGGTGGTTATCCCGTGGTTCGGCCAAGACCAACGCTTGCCTACTCCACGTTGTGGCGTCCCAACGGACGAGGGTTGCAATCAACCCCTCTCAAGCGGTCCAAAGACCCACTTGAATACCACGGTGTTTTGTTTGCTTTACTCAATCCCGTTTGCGAGGAATCTCCACAAATTTGGAGCCTCTCGCCCTTACACTTGAAATTCACAAAGAACACGGAGCAAGGGAGGGATTAGCAACGCACTCAAGACAAGAAATCACAGTGACACCACGCACACAAGTCGCAACGAGAGCTCACAACACAACTCAATGAGTTCACCACTCAACTAGAGCTCTAATTGCTATCGCAAAGAATCAAAGGCGCGGAATCGATGTCTTGGTGCTTAGGAATGCTTAGGAGATGCTTGGTATTCTCCTCCATGCGCCTAGGGGTCCTTTTTATAGCCCCAAGGCAGCTAGGAGCCGTTGAGAGCAATCTAGGAAGGCTGATCTTGCCTTCTGTCGACTGGCGCACCGGACAGTCCGGTGCACACCGGACACTGTCCGGTGCCCGATTTCCTTCCAAAAATGGCGCAGTCGACCGTTGGTAGCCTGAGAGCCGTTGGCGCACCGGACAGTCCGGTGCCCCCTTCTAGCCGTTGGCTCAGCCACGTGTCCCGCGCAGATTGCGCGGCCGACCATTGGCCCGGCCGACCGTTGGCTCACCGGACAGTCCGGTGCACACCGGACATTCCGGTGAATTTTAGTCGTACGCCGTTGATGGTTTCCCGAGAGCGACGAGTTCGCCTGTGAGCGGCCCACCGGACAGTCTGGTGCACACCGGATAGTCCGTTGAATTTTAGCCGTACACCACCGTCGAAGTCCCGAGAGCAGCCACTTTGCCCAAGCCAGCCTGGCGCACCGGACACTGTCCGGTGCACCACCGGACAGTCCGGTGCTCCCAGACTGAGCAGATTCTTGGCTGCCCGAGCCAAGACATTTCCAATTTGATTTTTCCTGTTTCCAGCACTTAGACACAATACATTAGTCCATAAAACAATGTACTAAGTCTGAGAAACATACCTTAATCCTTGATTTGTACTTTGTCCATCTTTTTACACTTAGGCACTTGTGTTGGTCACTAAATCACCAAAATACTTAGAAATGGCCCAAGGGCACATTTCCCTTTCAGTTGTCGGCGCGCCGCTTCACGTCGGGTGCTTCTTTGGAGAGGCAATCCAGGTCGGTGATGAGGGCTTCGGACTCGGTGAGGGCCTCGGCATACTCCACGCATTCCACGTCGCACTCATAAGCGTGGTGGTACGTGGGTCCGACGGTGATGACTCCCTTGGGGCCAGGCATCCTGAGCTTGAGGTAAGTGTAGTTGGGGATGGCCATGAACTTGGCATAGCACGGTCTTCCCAGCACCACGTGGTAGGTTCCTCGGAACCCGACCTCCTCAAAGGTGAGGGTTTCCTTTCGGAAGTTGGAGGGGGTTCCGAAGCAGACAGGTAAGTCAATCTGCCCGAGGGGCAGGATACGCTTTTCGGGCGCGATCCCATGGAAGGGCGCTGCACCAGCCCGGATCTCGGACCGATCAACCCCCAAGAGCTCCAGGGTCTCGGCGTAGATGATGTTGAGGCTGCTGCCTCCGTCCATGAGGACCTTGGAGAGCCTAACGTTGTCGATGATCGGGTCGACGACGAGCGGGTACCTTTCTAGGCTCGGCACGTAGTCAGGGTGGTCGTCTTGGTCGAAGGTGATGGGCTTGTCGGACCAGTCTAGGTAGACCGGCGCCGCTACCTTCACCGAGCAGACCTCCCGACGCTCCTGCTTGCGGTGCCGAGCCGAGGCGTTCACCACCTGTCCACCGTAGATCATGAAGCAGTTGTGGACCTCCGGGAACTCCTCTTCCTTGTCGCCCCCCTTCTTGTTGTTGCCTTGGTCTTTGCCACCTTCTGCCGAGGGTCCAACCTTGTTGAAGTTGCGCCGGAGCATGTCGCACTCTTCAAGGGTGTGCTTGACGGGACCCCTGTGATAGGGGCACGACTCCTTGAGCATCTTGTCGAACACGTTGGCTCCTCCGGGAGCCTTCCGAGGGTTCCTGTGCTCGGCAGCAGCGATGAGATCCGCGTCGACGATGTTGCGCTTTGCCTGCGCCTTCTTCTTGGCCTTCTTCTTTGTGCCACGTTGGACGGACGCCTCGGGGGCATCTTCCTTCTGCCCTCCCTAAGGCTACTTGTCCTTTTGGAAGATGGCTTCGACCGCCTCCTGACCAAAGGCGAACTTGGTGGCGATGTCCATCAAGTCGCTCGCCTTGGTGGGAGTCTTGCTCCTAGTTTACTCACCAGGTCCCGGCAAGTGGTGTCGGCGAGGAAAGCTTCGATGACATCCGAGTCGGTGATGTTGGGCAGCTCGGTGCGCTGCTTTGAAAACCATTGGATGTACTCTAACAGGGACTCCCCTGGCTGCTGGCGGCAGCTTCAGAGATCTCATGAGTTCCCAGGGCGTACGTACGTACCCTCTTGGTTGATGGACGGTGGCGAAGTCGCATCGGGGACGGACTGCACCATTATCTCAGGTACGAGGCTAACGTCTAGCAAGTCCTTCGCGAGGGTGCTGGCATCATCAGTCCGCTTGGGGTTGGCACGTTGCTGGGAAGCGACACCCACCGTTGTCTTAGGTGCAAGGACAACACCCGACATGTCCCCCACAGGGGTGCCGGCGTCGTCGACTTGCTCTGGTCCGACAGCCGATGAGGTGCCGCCTCCTGCCTGGCCACGGTTGCCCCCTCTCCTCCTCCTCCGGCGAGGAGGGTGGCGGGGCAAACCCGGGTGTTCCTCTTCTGCCGCGAGGAGATGCCGTCGTCGAGTTTGCCTCCGCCGGATAGGCCGACGACCGTCGTCGTGCTGCGAGGGGAGCAGTACCATGTCGTAGCCGCCGTCGAGGGACATGAACTCGAGACTTCCGAAGCGGAGCACTGTCCCGGGCTGAAGAGGCTGCTGAAAGCTACCCATCTGGAACTCAACGGGAAAGTATTTATTAACACGCAGCGAGCCCCTACCTGGCGCGCCAACTGTCGGCGTTTCGGACCCGCGAGGACCGTCAACCGACCAGTAAATTTGTTGCTGCGTGTCCCTGACCAGATGGGTTGATGCAAGATGGAACACAAGAGGGGAATGAGGCTTATGTTATCTCGCACCGGGGTGCTCGTAGTAGGGGTTACAAGCGTTGCGGGAGAGCGAGAACGAGAGAGAGCGAGAAAGAGAGGGTTCGGCTTGAGGCGAGCCGTCTGAGTCTGCCTCCGCTCGTCTGCGTCGTGCGTCCGAGTGTTCGTACGTCTCTCCACGTCTGTCAACGTATGTCCACCTGAACATGTGTTAATGTGAACGTGCCTTAGGAAGGCCCTGGACATCCCCTTTTATAGATACAAGGAGATGCCCAGCTGTACGATGGGGTGTAGCTAGGAGCTACGTGGCTGGCGGAGAATTGCCTTGAGCCCTGTACATGTACCAACGTGGCCGTCGAAGAAGTGCCTTGAGCCCTGTAGAAGCATAGCTGGCGGTGCAGCATGGATGCTGCTGACGTTTCCTTGCTTCCGTAGGAGGTTGAGAGCAATCCGACGTCGTGGGCGTACGCGGGGAACCATCATTACATGTTACCGGAGTCACCTTAGATGGGACACCGGTCTTGTTCCTTCATAGCCTGAGGCAGCTAGCTAGGAGTAGGGTAATGATGTATCCCCTGTAGCATAGTCGGTCCGAGGCCGGGGTCGGGCGAGGCGGCGACTCCTCCGAGGCTGAGGCCGAGGTCGGGCGAGGCGGAGTCCTTCTCCCGGGGCCGAGGCTGAGGCTGAGGTCGGGGTCGGTCGAGGCGGAGACCTTCTCTCGAGACCGAAGCTGAGGCCGAGGCCCGGGGTCGGGCGAGGCGGAGCTCCCTGTTGCGCCCGAGGCCGAACTCGGAAAAGGCTGTGACTGTTGTTAGTCTTTCCCGGGTGGCTGGCACAGTTGTCGGAGCGGGGTGAATAGCGCTGTTTTTCTGTCAGAACGGTCAGTAAAGGGGCGAAGTGACTGTGGTCACTTCGACCTTGCCGACTGAGGCACGCGTGTCAGGATAAGGTGTCAGGCGATCTCCGCATTAAATGCGCATGTGATACGGTCGGTTGGTAAGGCGATTTGGTCGAGGTCGCTGCACGACAAAGTCTGGCCGAGCTGGGCTTCGGGTGAGCTGAGGGCGCGTCCACTGCCTGAGGAGGCCCTCGGGCGAGGCGTGAATTCATCCGGGGACTACTGTTCCCGCCCGAGGCTGGGCTCGGATGAGGTCGCGTCCCGCGGTAGACGTGGCCTTGACTTGAACCGTGCCTTATCAGCCGTGTATGGTTTGTTCTGAAGATGTTTTCTAGCCGGATTAAGGAGCATCTGGGGTACCCCTAATTACGGTCCCCGACAGCTCTGTTATCGTCACTTGGCGCCGTGACGGCGAATTTTCTTCGTCAAGTGTTTCCAAACTTTACCGAGTGCCTGAAGCACTCGACAAAGCAGTTGTGTCCGGTAGTGTTACAAGGCTACAAGAAACTGAAAGGTGAATTGATTGTTGAGTTGCTAGTCACTTAATATGAAAGTTGAAGTCAAACAATAAAAATACTTTCTTTGTAGTGATCGAAAACCCATGTTTTAGGGTGCCCTAAGGTAATTTTTTTTGTTAGATACCGCCCATCCATAGTAGCAAATTATAAATTCTTATCGAGAAGAATGCATACTATTGATAAATGGGACTGGGTCACTAATCTGCCATGATATATAAACAATGCAAAAGGATGGAACTTATGTTTTTTCTTGCTTCCACTTCCTACAATATACATTTAGTTCCACAAAGAGCTCCGCAGAGACTCTAGGTGATGGACGATACCCATGGTCTTGCCCTTGACCATACCATCTAATAGTATAAAGGTATCAAATTTTCAGCAAACTGTTAACAAGAAAAACAATAAAATACTACAATAGTACTTACTGTTTTAAAATCTAGAACATGAATATCACTCATGGTACCAGAAATCCTTGAACCCTAAACCCTAAATCCTCAGCTTTGCCCTCGTGTACCCACCGGGGAACACAGAGAAATCAGTGACCACTATTTACCCATGGCCTGTGAAATGGGAATATAATGTATAATTTTATTTATTTGGATACTATTCATATGCAATCTTGTTGTTTTAAAAAAGGAAAAGAATTCACAACAGCATTTCTAAGTGTGTTTTGACAACACACTTAATATTTAGAAATAAACAATAATTATATTTAAATAAATATCTCAATACGTATTTATATGATATACAACAAATAGAGTAAAGCACGGGGAACTAGCTAGTCAAAGAAATAAGCACCGCGGTCTCAATTCTTGTTCGTTCAAAAAAACAAAACACGTACGTAATATCGAAAACAATAAAACAAGTACGCGACTTTAATTCATCAGTTAACTAACTGGCAGACAATGTACTGTTTCTCAACGTGACCTAACCATTCTGTAATGTAGTGAAACAGTACACACAACCGAAACGTCAGCAGAGCTAGCATTGAACTGTACAATATACATGTCGAAACGTCAAGAAATTAACTAAAAAAACATTGAACCCTACAAGGCTCCAATGCTCTCTAGAAGACAAGAAGATAGAATTATTGGCAAGTAATGTGTAAACAAGTAGCGTCATGCAATGTGTAGAGCTAGCTCACATGCATTTGTTGCACCAACCAAACGTGAGGAGGTAATATATAGCGGGCCAGATCCAAACTAAGTGGGACCAATCTTGTATTACAACTCACCCAATTTCTAGGACATGCATGTTGATACATTACTAGGACCCTAGCTGCATGTACTCACTCGATTTCTCGAGTTGATGTACCAACGATCGATCTGCTGGGGTTGAAGGCAACGCGCCCTTCTCATGCGCTCCACGTGGTGGTGCCCCAGGAAAGCAACCAAGCGTATCCTGCCACTACATGCATGAAGCATCAGCTCTTTTATTTCCTTCCGGAGAGAATATTTTGCATCTGCTAGATATGTATGCCTAGATTAGATCTCCATCAACAATATGTGTAAGAGCATCTGTAACATATAGCTTCTTAAAAACAATTATTGAACCATGGACTATACCAAGTACAAAAGGCTAAGTGATTATATAAATGAAGCTTCTTTCAAAAGTTTACAATATTTGGTTGCTTATAAAAGATTAAAGAAAAGACCCACCAATTTTTTCCACAAAACTTAATGCATCTGCAATAAATCACGATGTAAATTGTAAAATTGTTAAAAAAAATAATAAAATAAATTTTGAAAAACATGTGTATGATATTTTTTGAATGAAACACCCTTAAAAAAATCCTAGATCCGCCGGTGCAACCAATAAATAAATATCATGTCATCAAAACCCATTAATTTAATTTAGAAAAGGTTTTAAAACACATTTTTCCTATGGCTAAATTTGTGCCAAATTAAACTGTCTTAGAAAGTTGGATATAAATATTAAAAGCATTATATATTTTTTAATTCAGTGTGTTCTATTTATAATCCAAAATTAGAAATATTAGGGCGTGATAGTTTGCCATGTGTGATGTCTGTAGGCGAGTATTGTTTTAATTAGTTACTACCTTCGTTTTCGAATAATTGTCGTTCGCTAGTTTACTTTTCAACTAAAATACGGTGTGGTGAATAAAAAAGAACGGAGAAAGTACATTTAAGTGTGATGTTTAAGAATTTTTTTTGTAGCACTAAGGTACTGCTTTGCGGGGGTACTGCCAGTTTATGTGGTATCAACCTTCGTCGACAGTGTACATTGGTTGTCGAGAGGCGCCAACGCCCCACCACTCGCACGGTATGCCACCCATGCATGCATGCATGCATGCCATGCGGCCGGCGAGCTGACCCATATGATTCCTGCGTGCCGGCCAGGGTTGCCACGTGCTGTACTGCGCACAGGCACATGTATGCGGTGTGCCCAATCACACAACTACCACCGTCCCTCTTTCATATCGATCGCCGCCACTATTATTTTTGGGTCCGGTCACTCACTGTGTCCCATTTTCTGTGCTTAAATATAAGCATTTTCTTTAGTTATTACTACCGTTTTATTTTTTTAAGACATTATATGTCTAACATATGAATAATTTTGGCTATTTGTCCGGTGTCCTATTAGAGCATCTCCAAGAGACTAGTTAAATGGCTTGCCAAGCTAATTTTTTGCTATTCAACAGCAAAATAACTTTCCAACAGATTAGCTATTTGACTCGCCAAGCTATCTGACTCTCTAAATTAGTTCTCTCACTAGCTAAATTTGGCTAGTCATCTGACTAGCAAAACTAAATAGATAGTCTGTTGGAGTAAGATGCTACATATAGAGTGCAACCATTATGAAAAATTAAATAGAGAGTTAAATAGAGAGCTAAAAATAAAGAGTTTATTGGAGATGCTCTTAGCTGCCCTAAACGACAGCGACACGGTCTCTAAAATATAACTTTGACAAATATTTTTTTTGTTAGAAATATAAATAAAACTCTTAACACATTTATACTTTAATAAAGTACACGTCAAGACAAATTAGAGCATATAGAAATTAGGTTTTAAAACTAAATAAAAAAATAGTTATTTGAAGTCAAAATTTTATAAATTTAACTTAAACCTTGTCTAAAATGACTACCAATACTACGCCGGAAGGAGTATGAGAGTTTAACCAATGGGCCAGCATGGTTGATAGACTAGTATAACGTATTATATAAGATAGGTTTCTCCTGTTGTTGTGTGCATGGAACTGACCGATCGACATGTGATATTATTCATGTAGAGAAACGATGCAGCAGTAATCCAACAAAAAAGTAATGTACAGCAGGAAGTACACCTTTTCCCCCATCTTCAAGGGGAATTTCTCGCTGGGCTTTACCATATCCAAAATAAATAAATAAATAAACATATGTACCGTTATTATATACACAAACCGATCCCAGCACATCCCTCTGGAAATCCCATCAACCAATGGCATATTCTGTACTACTATAGCCAGCAGAATCTGGTTTGCCAAGAACGATAGCTTTGTCGATCTGTCAACTCATCCACAGATTCCCCTTTCGATCAAATCAAAGAAACCAATCACCATCCTCGTAAGATTAGCCACAGTAATCTCTTTTTGCTCCCACTCTCACCGTCCAAACCGGACAGCGACAGATCGTATCTGCAAAAGTTTAACGCTTCCGATGGGATAGCAATGGCGTATGTACGTCCCTGCAGCTGCTTGGCGCTCACTTCAGAGGCGCTCGAAAAGAGAAACGGCAGGCGGCTGCATCTGCGTGCCTGCATCGCATGTGTGCGTCTCCGCATGGGGAGCCGGGTCGGCGGCACGTGGCCACGCCGGTGAGGAGGCGCTTGCCGACTTGGCGTCCGGCCGGCAGGGACGGTGGCTCACGTTGTGCTCTCTGCTGCGGCTCTGTTGGGCTGGCTGCCGCTCCAAAAGCTCCGGCCGGCCGGCTGGCTGCGTGCAGGCCAGTGACGCACGCCGTGCCGTGATGCTTTGCTTGCTTTGTTGTTTTCTATGGGTGGTGTGTGTACGTGTAGGATGGATGGCGGTTGGCCTCGCTTGCTTTTTCTTTCTTTTTTCCTGTGTTTTTGCCCTTTTGGGATCCCAATGTCGTTGCTCTGTTACGTTGGCAGATGGGGACGGGGCCTGTAATGGTTCAGGAAAGATGGGGTGACGTATATATATATACTCCTTGTTTGTTTACGTACTCCCGTTGTCTTTCCATCTCTGTCGTCGGCGGCGGCACTAGTTGGAGTAAGCAGAGTATATTTATGTGCCTTGTGCTCTCGGCATTTCCTTTAGCTTTCACGTTTCAACGCTGTAGGAGTACATGTTTTTGCACTAATGATGTGCGGGCTTCATATTATTATAAAACACTTCTGTCACGATTCTTGAGGAACCATATCAATTGTACCACTTGACTTAACAAAAATCGTGGATGACTTATCAATTAATGAAGATTTGTTAAGTCATTCAGGGTTGGATGCTCATTACCGTATAGTGACGAATAAGCCGTACCTCTTTATAATAACAAAAAGGGATTACATATCAACATATATCTTTACCTCGTATATGTGCTCTCTTTATCGTGTTACCTCTTGCAAATGAAACAGGATCTCCAAATCTTTTCAGGCCTCGACTTCTTCAGGGAAGAGAAGGGTGACGGGCCAAGGATACAACATGTAGCGGTGCTTTATTAACATATTAGCTGAGTGCCCGTGCGTTGCAACGGGAATATATAATACCAGTATACTATGATAATTTAAACAAAATGTGTGTTATACCGTTATGAGAAAATGTTTCATAATCAATTTGTGATTCTGGCCATACATAAATTTTGTTATTTTAATCTATCTGTTTCACCACTACACTGCAACCATCAGTATCATGCAGACTTCGATATATGTCACGATTTGCATGGTCTCATCCTTGGAGAGTATGTTCCACACATGCCAGAAAAAATTTCCTCGTACATCGTTAGTCATCAGACACGTACCACCATATGTTCTTTTTGCTTAAACAAAAAAGCAAGTGTGTGTGTTTGCGAAGATAATTAAAGGCAAGCCGGCACAAAAGCTACCCCAACGGTGGCGAGGATGAAGAACTGGTCATTGTTGTCGGTCCTCCTCAGCGTCACCTCCGCCGCCAAGATGACGCCACAGTCCTCGATATAGTAGTCGTCGAACGCGCGCGACATACCGAGTACTGATGACTCTTAGATGGGCTGTAAAATGAAGTACACCCCGGGCTCATCAACAAGGTAGTACCCCTGGTCGTTATACCACCAGATGCGCTACTCCTCTACATACATCATGTTCGAGGACACTCATACAACGTCAGCAACGGCTATCGTCCCAGCGCACAAGAATTCATGGCCGGTCAGTAGCGACTTACGTGGCAGGTTCGGCTTCAGCTGGACGATGAGCTGAACGACGTGATGGCGTCGTCGTCGAATGCGGTGCCCAGAACAACCCGAGAGTCGCTGACGACCATGAGGTCCCCCTGCTTGATTGAGGTCCCCTGCTTGACGATTGTCGGGGACCATAATTAGGGGTACCCTCAAGGCTCCTAATTCTCAGCTGGTAATCCCCATCAGCATAAAGCTACAAAGGCCTGATGGGTGCGATTAAGTCAGGGATCAGTCCATTCGAGGGACTCGATCACGCCTCGCCCGAGCCTAGCCTCGGACAAGGGCAGCCGACCCCAGAGGATTTCCGTCTCGCCCGAGGACCCCCTCCAGCGGCGAATATATTTTCGGCTCGCCCGAGGCCCTGTCTTCGCCAAGAAGCAACCCTGACCAAATCGCCGCACCATCCGACCAAATCGCAGGAGCATTTAATGCAAAGGTGGCCTGACACCTTTATCCTGACGCGCGCCCCCCAGCCGGCAGAGCCGAAGTGACCGCCGTCACTTCGCCGCTCCACTGACTGGCCTGATAGAAGGACAGCGCCGCCTGCGCCACTCCGACTGCGGTGCCACTTGACAGAGTGAGACTGACAGGCAGTCAGGCCCGGCCGAAGGCACCATAGGAAGACGACGAACTCCGCTCCGCCCGACCCAGGGCTCGGACTCGGGCTAAGCCCCGGAAGACGGCGAATTCCGCTCCGCCCGACCCAGGGCTCGGACTCGGGCTAAGCCCTAGAAGACGGCGAACTCCGCTCCGGCCGACCCATGGCTCGGACTCGGGCTAAGTCCCGGAAGACGGCGAACTCCGCTCCGCCCGACCCAGGGCTCGGACTCGGGCTAAGCCCCGGAAGACGACGAACTCCGCTCCGCCCGACCCCAGGGCTCGGACTCCGCCCTGGCCTCAGCCGATGGTCTTCGCCTCGCCTGAACCAGGGGCTCAGACTCGACCTCGACCACGGAAGACAGACTCGACCTCGGCCTCGGAGGAGCTTCCACATCGCCCAACCTAGGGCGCAGACCAGCCACGTCAACAGGAGGCGCCATCATCACCCTACCCCGAGCTGACTCGGGCCACGGGGAACAAGACCGGCGTCCCATCTGGCTCGCTCCACTAGATGGGCAATGATGGCGCCCCGCATATTCTGTGACGACGGTGGCTCTCAGCCCCCTTACGGAAGCAAGAGGACGTCAGCAAGGACTCGACAGCCCCGACAGCTGTCCCTCTGCCAAGCTCCAGCACTCCTCCGACGGCCACGACATCACACCAGCTGGGTGCCAAAATCTCTCCGGCTGCCACGACGGCATGTACTTAGGGCGCTAGCTCTCCTCCGCTAGACACGTAGCACTCTTCTATACCCCCATTGTACACCTGGATCCTCTCCTTACGCCTATAAAAGGAAGGACCAGGGCCCTCTTAGAGAGGGTTGGCCGCGCGGGGACGAGGATGAGACAGGCGCTCGCTCGAAGCCGCTCGCTCCCTCTCCCGCGTGGACGCTTGTAACCCCCTACCTGGCGCGCCAACTGTCGGCGTTTCGAGACCGGGGGGTCCC
Organism: Zea mays; assembly: GCF_902167145.1. Lineage (NCBI taxonomy): Eukaryota > Viridiplantae > Streptophyta > Magnoliopsida > Poales > Poaceae > Zea > Zea mays. Next base: position 21,344,782 of record NC_050100.1, on the reverse strand, counting down.
TGAGCCGACGAGTGAATGTCGCCGCGTGCCCCAGCCCAGATGGGTCGAGCGCGAGGCCGAGCGCGAAGGAGGGAAAGCGAGGCGGCCGGAGACCGGCTTGAGAGAGGTGGGAATCCTGCGGCCTTCGTGATAGTCGCCTAGGGGGGGTGAATAGGGCGAAACTGAAATTTACAAATATAAACACAACTACAAGCCGGGTTAGCGTTAGAAATAAAATCGAGTCCGCGAGAGAGGGCGCAAAACAAATCGCAAGCAAGTAAAGCGGTGAGACACACAGATTTGTTTTACCGAGGTTCGGTTCTTGCAAACCTACTCCCCGTTGAGGAGGCCACAAAGGCCGGGTCTCTTTCAACCCTTCCCTCTCTCAAACGGTCCTTCCGACCGAGTGAGCTTCTCTTCTCAAATCAAAGCCGGGAACAAAACTTCCCCGCAAGGGCCACCACACAATTGGTGCCTCTTGCCTTGATTACAATGGAGTTTTGATCTCAAGAACAAGTGAGAAAGAAAAGAAGCAATCCAAGCGCAAGAGCTCAAAAGAACACGGCAAATCTCTCTCGCTAATCACTAAAGTCTTTTGTGGAATTGGAGAGGATTTGATCTCTTTGGTGTGTCTAGAATTGAATGCCTAGCTCTTGTAAGTGGTTGAGAAGTGGAAAACTTGGATGCAATGAATGGTGGGGTGGTTGGGGTATTTATAGCCCCAACCACCAACTTGACCGTTGGTGGAGGCTGTCTGTTCGATGGCGCACCGGACAGTTCGGTGCCCCAGCCACGTCACCAAGCCGTTGGATTCTGACCGTTGGAGCTTCTGACTTCTGGGCCCGCCTGGATGTCCGGTGCACACCGGACATGTACTGTTCATTGTCCGGTGCGCCAGTATGGGCGTGCCTGACGACTGCGCGCCTCTGGCGCGCATTGAATGCGCCTGCAGGTAGCCGTTGGCGCCGAGATAGCTGTTGCTCCGTGGTTCACCGGACAGTCCGGTGATTTTTAGCGGAGCGGCTAAGGTGAATTCACGAAGGTGGCGAGTTTGAGTTGGAGTCCTCTGGTGCACCGGACAGTCCGGTGGTGCACCGGACACTGTCCGGTGTACACCGGACAGTCCGGTGCCCCCAGACCAGAGGTGCCTTCGGTTGCCCCTTTGCTCCTTTGTTGAATCCAATACTTGATCTCTTTATTGGCTAAGTGTGAACCTTTAGCACCTATAAAACTTATACACTAGAGCAAACTAGTTAGTCCAATTATTTGTGTTGGACAGTTCAACCACCAAAATTATTTAGGAACTAGGTGTAAGCCTAATTCCCTTTCAATCTCCCCCTTTTTGGTGATTGATGCCAACACAAACCAAAGCAAAATAGAGAAGTGCATATTTGAACTAGTTTTCATAATGTAAGTGCAAAGGTTGCTTGGAATTGAGCCAATGTAAATACTTACAAGATATGCATGGATCGTTCCTTTCATTTTTAACATTTTGGACCATGCTTGCACCACATGTTTTGTTTTTGCAAACTCTTTTGTAAATTCTTTTCAAAGTTCTTTTGCAAATAGTTAAAGGTAAATGAATAAGATTTTGCAAAGTATTTTCAAGATTTGAAATTTTCTCCCCCTGTTTCAAATGCTTTTTCTTTGACTAAACAAAACTCCCCCTAAATGAGATCCTCCTCTTAGTGTTCAAGAGGGTTTTGATATATCATTTTTGAAATACTACTTTCTCCCTCTTTTTAACACAATAGGATACCAATTTGATAAGATTCTTGGAAACACGAAGTTTTTGAAATTGGTGGTGGTGCGGTCCTTTTGCTTTGGGCTCTTACTTTCTCCCCTTTGGCATGAATCGCCAAAAACGGAATCATTAGAGCCCTACAATTACTTTCTTCCCTTTTGGCCATAAATAAATGAGTTAAGATTATACCAAAGGCGAAGTCCTTTTGCTTTCTCCCCTCAAGATGGAGAGACTTGGAGCGTCGGCGAGAGATGAGTTACGAAGTGGAAGCCTTTGTCTTTGCCGAAGACTCCAATTTCCTTTCAATACACCTATGACTTGTTTTTGGAATAGACTTGAAAAACACATTCGTCATAGCATATGAAGGAGATATGATCAAAGGTATATAAATGAGCTATGTGTGCAATCTAGCAAAAGAAGTTTCTAGAATCAAGAATATTGAGCTCATGCCTAAGTTTGGTAAAAGTTTGTTCATCAAGAGGCTTGGTAAAGATATCGGCTAATTGATCTTTAGTGTTAATGTAAGAAATCTCGATATCTCCCTTTTGTTGGTGATCCCTAAGAAAATGATACTGAATGGCTATGTGTTTAGTGCGGCTATGCTCGACAGGATTGTCAGCCATTTTGATTGCACTCTCGTTATCACATAGCAAAGGGACTTTGGTTAATTTGTAACCATAGTCCCGCAGGGTTTGCCTCATCCAAAGCAATTGCGCGCAACAGTGGCCTGCGGCAATGTACTCCGCTTCGGCGGTGGAAAGAGCGACCGAATTTTGCTTCTTTGAAGCCCAAGACACCAAGGATCTTCCCAAGAACTGGCAAGTCCCCGATGTGCTCTTCCTATTAATTTTACACCCCGCCCAATCGGCATCCGAATAACCAATCAAATCAAATGTGGACCCCCGAGGGTACCAAAGACCAAACTTAGGAGTATAAGCCAAATATCTCAAGATTCGTTTTACGGCCGTAAGGTGGGATTCCTTAGGGTCGGATTGGAATCTTGCACACATGCAAACGGAAAGCATAATATCCGGTCGAGATGCACATAAATAGAGTAAAGAACCTATCATCGACCTCAAGACATTCTTGCTAAGTTTGGGATGAAGGATGCCAAGCCCATCAAAACACCCATGGGAACCAATGGGCATCTCGACCTCGACACGGGAGGTAAGTCCGTGGAGCAAATTTAGATTTTCTACCTCTTTTAACAAGAATAAAGCATTTGCTACCAAAGACTCTAAAATATGAAATGTTGGGCTTTTTACCGGTTAGGAGTTCATATGATGTCTTCTTGAGGATTCAGTGAAGATATAACCGGTTGATGGCGTAGCATGCGGTGTTGACCGCCTCCGCCCAAAACCGATCCGAAGTCTTGTACTCATCAAGCATGGTTCTTGCCATGTCCAATAGAGTTCGATTCTTCCTCTCCACTACACCATTTTGTTGTGGCGTGTAGGGAGAAGAGAACTCATGCTTGATGCCCTCCTCTTCAAGGAAGCCTTCGATTTGAGAGTTCTTGAACTCCGTCCCGTTGTCGCTTCTTATTTTCTTGATCCTCAAGCCGAACTCATTTTGAGCCCGTCTCAAGAATCCCTTTAAAGTATCTTGGGTTTGAGATTTTTCCTGCAAAAAGAATACCCAAGTGAAGCGAGAATAATCATCCACAATAACTAGACAGTACTTACTCCCGCCGATGCTTATGTAAGCGATCGGGCCGAATAGGTCCATGTGTAGGAGCTCTAGTGGCCTGTCGGTCGTTATTATGTTCTTATGCGGATGATGAGTGCCAACTTGCTTTCCTGCCTGGCATGCGCTACAAATCCTGTCTTTCTCAAAATAAACATTTGTTAATCCTAAAATGTGTTCTCCCTTTAGAAGCTTGTGAAGATTCTTCATCCCAACATGGGCTAGTCGGCGGTGCCAGAGCCAACCCATGTTAGTCTTAGCAATTAAGCATGTGTCGAGTTCAGCTCTATCAAAATCTACCAAGTATAGCTGACCCTCTAACACACCCTTGAATGCTATTGAATCATCACTTCTTCTAAAGACAGTGACACCTACATCAGTGAATAGACAGTTGTAGCCCATTTTGCATAATTGAGAAACGGAAAGCAAATTGTAATCTAATGAATCTACAAGAAAAACATTGGAAATAGAATGGTCAGGAGATATAGCTATTTTACTAAGACCTTTGACCAAACCTTGATTTCCATCCCCGAATGTGATAGCTCTTTGGGGATCCTTGTTTTTCTCATAGGAGGAGAACATCTTCTTCTCCCCTGTCATGTGGTTTGTGCACCCGCTGTCGAGTATCCAACTTGAGCCCCCGGATGCATAAACCTACAAAACAAGTTTAGTTCTTGACTTTAGGTACCCAAATGGTTTTGGGTCCTTTGGCATTAGACACAAGAACTTTGGGTACCCAAACACAAGTCTTGGAGCCCTTGTGCTTGCCCCCAACATATTTGGCAACTACTTTGCCGGATTTGTTAGTCAAAACATAAGATGCATCAAAGGTTTTAAATGATATGTCATGATCATTTGATGCACTAGGAGTTTTCTTTCTAGGCAACTTAGCACGTGTTGGTTGCCTAGAGCTAGATGTCTCACCCTTATACATAAAAGCATGATTAGGGCCAGAGTGAGACTTCCTAGAGTGAATTCTCCTGATCTTGCTCTCGGGATAACCGGCAGGGTACAAAATGTAACCCTCGTTATCTTGAGGCATGGGAGCCTTGCCCTTTACAAAATTAGACAATCTTTTAGGAGGGGCATTGATTTTGACATTGTCTCCCCTTTGGAAGCCGATGCCATCCTTAATGCCAGGGCGTCTCCCACTATAGAGCATACTTCTAGCAAATTTAAATTTTTCATTTTCTAAGTTATGCTCGGCAATTTTAGCATCTAATTTAGCTATATGATCATTTTGTTGTTTAATTAAAGTCATGTGATCATGTATAGCATCAATGTTAACATCTCTACATCTAGTACAAATAGAAATGTGCTCAACGGTAGATGTAGAGGGTTTGCACGAATTAAGTTCAACAATCTTAGCATGTAATATTTCATTCTTATCTCTAAGATCGGAAATTGTAACATTGCAAATATCAAAATCTTTAGCCTTAGCAAGCAATTTTTCATTTTCAATCCTAAGGCTAGCAAGTGAAATGTTCAATTCTTCAATCCTAGCAAGCAAATCAATATTATCATCTCTAGGATTGGAAGTTGAAACAATACAAACATGAGAATCAACCTTAGTTACTAAATTAGCATTTTCATTTCTAAGGTTGTCTATTGTCTCATGGCAAGAGCTTAGCTCACTAGATAGTTTTTGACATTTTTCTACTTCTAGAGCATAAGCATTTTTAACCTTAACATGTTTCTTGTTTTCTTTAATTAGGAGGTCCTCTTGAGAATCCAAGAGGTCATCCTTCTCATGAATGGCACTAACTAATTCATTCAATTTTTCCTTTTGTTCTATGTTAAGGTTGGCAAAAAGGGTACGCAAATTATCTTCCTCATCACTAGCATTATCATCACTAGAGGATTCATATCTAGTGGAGGATTTAGATTTAACCTTCTTTTTGCCGTCCTTGGCCATGAGGCACTTGTGGCCGACGTTGGGGAAGAGGAGTCCCTTGGTGACGGCGATGTTGGCGGCGTCCTCGTCGTCGGAGGAGTCGCTAGAGCTTTCGTCGGAGTCCCACTCGCGACAAACATGGGCATCGCCGCCCTTCTTCTTGTAGTACCTCTTCTTCTCCTTTCTTCTCCCCTTCTTGTCGTCGCCTCGGTCACTGTCACTAGATATAGGGCACTTAGCAATAAAATGACCGGGCTTACCACATTTGTAGCAAACCTTCTTGGAACGGGACTTGAAATCCTTCCCCTTCCGTTGCTTGAGGATTTGGTGGAAGCTCTTGATGACGAGCGCCATTTCCTCATTGTCGAGCTTGGAGGCGTCGATTGGTTGTCTACTTGGTGTAGACACCTCCTTCTTCTCCTCCGTCGCCTTGAAAGCGACGGGTTGAGCTTCGGATGTGGTGGGTTCGTCAAGCTCGTTGATCTTCCTCGAGCCTTCGATCATGCACTAAAAACTTACAAAATGCCCGATTACTTCCTCGGGGGTCATTAGTGTATATCTTGGGTTGCCACGAATTAATTGTACTTGAGTAGGGTTAAGGAAAATAAGAGATCTTAGAATAACCTTAACCATTTCGTGGTCATCCCATTTCTTGCTCCCGAGGTTGCGCACTTGGTTCACCAAGGTCTTAAGCCGGTTGTACATGTGTTGTGGCTCCTCCCCTTTGCGTAGCCGGAAGCGACCGGGCTCCCCCTCGATCGTTTCCCGCTTGGTGATCTTTGTAAGCTCATCTCCCTCGTGCGCGGTTTTGAGCACATCCCAAACCTCTTTCGCGCTCTTCAACCCTTGCACTTTGTTATACTCCTCTCTACTTAGAGAAGCGAGGAGTATTGTTGTTGCTTGAGAGTTGAAGTGCTCGATTTGGGCCACCTCATCCTCATCATAGTCCTCATCCCCTATAGATGGTACCTGTGCTCCAAACTCAACAACATTCCATATAATTTTGTGGAGTGAGGTTAGATGAAATTTCATTAAATCACTCCACCTAGCATAATCTTCACCGTCAAAGGTTGGCGGTTTTCCTAATGGAACGGAAAGTAATGGAGTATGTCTAGAAATGCGAGAGTAGTGTAAGGGGATCTTACTAAACTTCTTGCGCTCGTGGCGCTTAGAAGTTATGGAGGGCGCGTCGGAGCCGGAGGTGGAAGGTGATGAAGTGTCGGTCTCGTAGTAGACCACCTTCCTCATCTTCTTTTGCTTGTCCCCACTCCGATGCGGCTTGTGGGAAGAGGATTTCTCCTTCTTCTCTTTGTGGTGAGAAGAAGATCTCTTCTCCTTCCCTTTGGAGGAGTCCCTCCTCTTCTCTCTTCTCTTGGTGCGGGACTCTTCGGATGAAGTGCTCCCGTGGCTTGTAGTGGGCCTTTCGCCGGTCTCCATCTCCTTCTTGGCGTGATCTCCCGACATCACTTCGAGCGGTTAGGCTCTAATGAAGAACCTGCTCTGATACCAATTGATAGTCGCCTAGGGGGGGTGAATAGGGCGAAACTGAAATTTACAAATATAAACACAACTACAAGCCGGGTTAGCGTTAGAAATAAAATCGAGTCCGCGAGAGAGGGCGCAAAACAAATCGCAAGCAAGTAAAGCGGTGAGACACACGGATTTGTTTTACCGAGGTTCGGTTCTTGCAAACCTACTCCCCGTTGAGGAGGCCACAAAGGCCGGGTCTCTTTCAACCCTTCCCTCTCTCAAACGGTCCTTCCGACCGAGTGAGCTTCTCTTCTCAAATCAAAGCCGGGAACAAAACTTCCCCGCAAGGGCCACCACACAATTGGTGCCTCTTGCCTTGATTACAATGGAGTTTTGATCTCAAGAACAAGTGAGAAAGAAAAGAAGCAATCCAAGCGCAAGAGCTCAAAAGAACACGACAAATCTCTCTCGCTAATCACTAAAGTCTTTTGTGGAATTGGAGAGGATTTGATCTCTTTGGTGTGTCTAGAATTGAATGCCTAGCTCTTGTAAGTGGTTGAGAAGTGGAAAACTTGGATGCAATGAATGGTGGGGTGGTTGGGGTATTTATAGCCCCAACCACCAACTTGACCGTTGGTGGAGGCTGTCTGTTCGATGGCGCACCGGACAGTCCGGTGCACACCGGACATGTCCGGTGCCCCAGCCACGTCACCAAGCCGTTGGATTCTGACCGTTGGAGCTTCTGACTTCTGGGCCCGCCTGGATGTCCGGTGCACACCGGACATGTACTGTTCATTGTCCGGTGTGCCAGTATGGGCGTGCCTGACGACTGCGCGCCTCTGGCGCGCATTAAATGCGCCTGCAGGTAGCCGTTGGCGCCGAGATAGCCGTTGCTCCGTGGTTCACCGGACAGTCCGGTGTACACCGGACAGTCTGGTGATTTTTAGCGGAGCGGCTAAGGTGAATTCCCGAAGGTGGCGAATTTGAGTTGGAGTCCTCTGGTGCACCGGACACTGTCCGGTGGTGCACCGGACACTGTCCGGTGTACACCGGACAGTCCGGTGCCCCCAGACCAGAGGTGCCTTCGGTTGCCCCTTTGCTCCTTTGTTGAATCCAATACTTGATCTCTTTATTGGCTAAGTGTGAACCTTTAGCACCTATAAAACTTATACACTAGAGCAAACTAGTTAGTCCAATTATTTGTGTTGGGCAGTTCAACCACCAAAATTATTTAGGAACTAGGTGTAAGCCTAATTCCCTTTCACTTCGTGTTCGTCCCGCGCCCTGCTCTCCCGCGTGGACGCTTGTAACCCCCTACTGCAAGCGCACCCGACCTGGGCGCGGGACGAACACGAAGGCCGCGGGATTCCCACCTCTCTCACGCCGGTCTCCGGCCGCCTCGCTTTCCCCCCTTCGCGCTCGGCCTCGCGCTCGACCCATCTGGGCTGGGGCACGCGGCGACATTCACTCGTCGGCTCAGGGACCCCCCGGTCTCAAAACGCAGCAAGCTGGGTTGCAAGACCCCCACCAGGGCGAGCGAGCTGATGGACATCGCCACCAAGTTCGCCTCCGGCCAGGAGGCGGTCGAGGCTATCTTCCAAAAGGACAAGCAGCCCTAGGGCCGCCCATCGGAAGATGCCCCCGAGGCGTCAACTCAGCGCGGCGCCAAGAAGAAGGGCAAAAAGAAGTCGCAAGCGAAACGCGACGCCGCCGACGCGGACCTTGTCGCTGCCGCCGAGTACACTAACCCTCGGAAACCCCCCGGAGGTGCCAACCTCTTCGACAAGATGCTCAAGGAGCCATGCCCCTATCACCAGGGGCCTGTCAAGCACACCCTTGAGGAGTGCGTCATGCTTCGGCGCCACTTCCACAGGGCCGGGCCACCCGCGGAGGGTGGCAGGGCCCACGACACCGATAAGAAGGAAGATCACCAAGCAGGAGAGTTCCCCGAGGTCCGCGACTGTTTCATGATCTACGGTGGGCAAGCGGCGAATGCCTCGGCTCGGCACCGCAAGCAAGAGTGCCGGGAGGTCTGCTCGGTGAAGGTGGCGGCGCCAGTCTATCTAGACTGGTCCGACAATCCCATCACTTTCGACCGAGCCGACCACCCCGACCATGTGCCGAGCCCGGGGAAATACCCGCTCGTCGTCGACCCCGTCATCGGCGACGTCAAGCTCACCAAAGTCCTCATGGACGGAGGCAGCAGCCTCAACATCATCTACGCCGAGACCCTCGGGCTCCTGCGTGTCGATCTGTCCTCCGTCCGAGCAGGCGCTGCGCCCTTCCATGGGATCATTCCCGGGAAGCGCGTCCAGCCCCTCGGACAACTCGACCTTCCCGTCTGCTTCGGAACACCCTCCAACTTACGAAGGGAGAACCTGACGTTCGAGGTGGTCGGGTTCCGAGGAACCTACCACACGGTGCTGGGAAGACCATGCTACGCGAAGTTCATGGCCGTCCCCAACTACACCTACCTGAAGCTCAAGATGCCGGGCCCCAACGGGGTCATCACCGTCGGCCCCACGTACAAACACGCGTTCGAATGCGACGTGGAGTGCGTGGAGTACGCCGAGGCCCTCGCCGAGTCCGAGGCCCTCATCGCCGACCTGGAGAGCCTCTCTAAGGAGGTGCCAGACGTGAAGCGACATGCCGGCAACTTTGAGCCAGCGGAGACGGTTAAGTCCGTCCCCCTCGACCTCAGCGGCGACGCCTCCAAGCAGATCCAGATCGGCTCCAGGCTCGAACCTAAATAGGAAGCAGTGCTCGTCGACTTTCTCCGTGCGAACGCCGACATCTTCGCGTGGAGTCCCTCGGACATGCCCGACATACCGAGGGATGTCGCCGAGCACTCGCTGGACATCCGAGCCGGAGCCCGACCCGTCAAGCAGCCTCTGCGCCGATTCGACGAAGAGAAGCACAGAGCCATAGGCGAGGAGATCCACAAGCTAATGGCGGCAGGGTTCATCAAAGAGGTATTCCATCCCGAATGGCTTGCCAACCCTGTGCTTGTGAGAAAGAAAGGGGGAAATGGCGGATGTGTGTAGACTACACTGGTCTAAACAAAGCATGTCCGAAGGTTCCCTACCCTCTGTCTCGCATCGACCAAATCGTGGATTCCACTGCTGGGTGCGAAACCCTGTCTTTCCTCGATGCCTACTTAGGGTATCACCAAATCAGGATGAAAGAGTCCGACCAGCTCGCGACTTCTTTCATCACACCCTTCGGCATGTACTGCTATGTCACCATGCCGTTCGGTTTGAGGAATGCGGGTGCGACGTACCAGCGGTGCATGAACCATGTGTTCGGCAAACACATCGGCCGCACGGTCGAGGCCTACGTCGATGACATCGTAGTCAAGACGAGGAAAGCCTCCGACCTCCTTTCCGACCTTGAAGTGACATTCCAATGTCTCAAGGCGAAAGACGTCAAACTCAATCCCGAGAAGTGTGTCTTTGGGGTGCCCCGAGGCATGCTCTTCGGGTTCATCGTCTCCGAGCGGGGCATCGAAGCCAACCCGGAGAAGATCACAGCCATCACCAGCATGGGGCCCATCAAGGACTTGAAAGGCGTACAGAGGGTCATGGGATGTCTCGCGGCTCTGAGCCGCTTCATCTCACGCCTCGGCGAAAGAGGTCTACCTTTGTACCGCCTCTTGAGGAAGGCCGAGTGCTTCACTTGGACCCCTGAGGCCAAGGAAGCCCTCGGGAACCTGAAGGCGCTCCTCACGAAGGCGCCTATCTTGGTGCCCCCAGCTACCGGAGAAGCCCTCTTGGTCTACGTCGCCGCGACCACTCAGGTGGTTAGCGCCGCGATTGTGGTCGAGAGGCAAGAAGAGGGGCATGCATTACCCGTTCAGAGGCCAGTCTACTTCGTCAGCGAGGTACTGTCCGAAACCAAGATCTGCTACCCACAAGTTCAGAAGCTGCTGTATGCGGTGATCCTGACACGGCAGAAGTTGCGACACTACTTCGAGTCTCATCTGGTAACTGTGGTGTCATCCTTCCCCCTGGGGGAGATCATCCAGTGCCGAGAGGCCTCGGGTAGGATTGCAAAGTGGGCGGGGGAAATCATGGGCAAGACAATCTTGTTCGCCCCTCGGAAGGCCATCAAGTCCCAGGTCTTGGCAGACTTCGTGGCCGAATGGGTCGACACCCAGCTACCGATGGCTCCGATCCAACCGGAGCTCTGGACCATGTTTTTCGACGGGTCGTTGATGAAGACGGGAGCCGGCGCGGGCCTACTCTTCATCTCGCCCCTCGGGAAGCACATACGCTATGTGCTACGCCTCCATTTCCCGGCATCCAACAATGTGGCTGAGTACGAAGCTCTGGTCAACGGATTGCGGATCGCCATCGAGCTAGGGGTCCGACGCCTCGACGCTCGCGGTGACTCGCAGCTCTTCATCGACCAAGTCATGAAGAACTCCCACTGCCGCGACCCGAAGATGGAGGCCTACTGCGATGAGGTTCGGCGCCTGGAAGACAAGTTCTACGGGCTCGAGCTCAACCACATCGCTCGACGCTACAACGAGACTGCGGATGAGCTGGCTAAAATAGCCTCGGGGCGAACAACGGTTCCCCCGGACGTCTTCTCCCGGGATCTGCATCAACCCTCCGTCAAGATCGACGACACGCCCGAGCCCGAGGTACCCTCGGCTCAGCCCGAGGTACCCTCGGCCCCCGAGGGCGAGACACTGCACGTCGAGGGGGAGCACAGTGGGGTCACACCTGATCGAAGCTGGCAGACCCCGTACCTGCAATATCTCCACCGAGGAGAGCTACCCCCCGACCGAGCCGAGGCCCGGCGGGTGGCGCGGCGCGCCAAGTCGTTCGTCTTGCAGGGTGATGAGAAGGAGCTCTACCACCGCAGCCCCTCTGGCATCCTCCAGCGATGCATCTCCATCGCCAAAGGTCAAGAACTCCTGCGAGAGATACACTTGGGGGCTTGCGGCCATCACACAACGCCTCGAGCCCTTGTCGGGAATGCTTTCCGACAAGGCTTCTACTGGCCCACGGCGGTGGCCGACGCTACCAGAATTGTCCGCACCTGCGAAGGGTGTCAATTCTACGCAAGGCAGACCCACCTGCCCGCTCAGGCTCTGCAGACGATACCCATCACCTGGCCTTTTGCTGTGTGGGGTCTGGACCTCGTCGGCCCCTTGCAGAAGGCACCCGGGGGCTACACGCACCTGTTGGTCGCCATCGACAAATTCTCCAAGTGGATCGAGGTCCGACCCCTAAACAGCATCAGGTCCGAGCAGGCGGTGGCGTTCTTCACCAACATCATCCATCGCTTCGGGGTCCCGAACTCCATCATCATTGACAACGGCACCCAGTTCACCGGCAGAAAGTTCCTGGACTTCTGCGAGGATCACCACATTCGGGTGGACTGGGCCGCCGTAGCTCACCCCATGTCAAATGGGCAAGTAGAGCGTGCCAACAGCATGATTCTACAAGGGCTCAAGCCTCGGATCTACAACGACCTCAACAAGTTCGGCAAGCGATGGATGAAGGAACTCCCCTCGGTGGTCTGGAGTCTGCGGACAACGCCGAGCCGGGCCACGGGCTTCACGCCGTTCTTCCTAGTCTACGGGGCCGAGGCCGTCTTGCCCACAGACCTGGAATACGGCTCCCCGAGGACGAGGGCCTACACCGACCAAGGCAACCAAGCTAGCCGAGAAGACTCGCTGGACCAGCTGGAGGAGGCTCGGGACAAGGCCTTACTATACTCGGCGCGGTACCAGCAGTCCCTGCGACGCTACCATGCCCGAGGGGTCCGGTCCCGAGACCTCCAAGTAGGCGACCTGGTGCTTCGGCTGCGACAAGACGCCCGAGGGCGGCACAAGCTCACGCCCCCCTGGGAGGGGCCGTTCGTCGTCGCCAAAGTTCTGAAGCCCGGAACGTACAAGCTGGCCAACAGTCAAGGCGAGGTCTACGACAACGCTTGGAACATCCAACAGCTACGTCGCTTCTACCCTTAAGATGTTTTCAAGTTGTTCATATACCTCGCTCCCACGCAAAGTTTAGTCATCAAGAAAGGGTCGGCCTCGCCTCGGCAAAGCCCGACCCTCCCTCGGGGGCTAAAGGGGGGAACCCCCTCTGCGTCGAAATTTTCCTTGAAAAAAGATCTTTTCTGCCAGAATGTCTTTCGTGCTTTTTGACTACTTCGAAAGTGGATCCTGAAAACGACGGAGTACACGTAAGCAGCCAAGGCTGACCGAGCCAAGGGTGTCACACCCGGTTTTGGAAGGTAAACCGAATGCGAACTATGTACGTGCCAGGATCAGAACTCACGTACACAGCGGTTACATAAATGAACATCATCGCACAGTGCTCGAATTATAGCATAAAAGAGTATTAACTTATTACATCACAGAGTCAGAGACATCCACATAGTCATCAACTGAACTGATAAATCAAAGTGCTAAGCGAAACATAGTAAAGATAAGGCCTTCACAGGCAGCTGACTGGGGGTTGCCGCCAACCCACACCTAGAACTCGTCATAGTCTTGGAATTCCTGGAAGTCGCCTTCCACAGCTTCATCTTCTCCTGAGCAGTGGTTGCAACGGGGACAACCTGGTGTTTTGTGGTAAAGCAAGGATGAGTACACATCAACATACTCAGCAAATGCCCCGTTTGGCTGAAGTGGACTAGCTTTATGTGGAGTTAGGCTCAAGCAGTTGCTTTTAGTTGGTCAGGTATTTATTGTTAGTAGAAGCCAGATTTTATCATCAAGTCCAAGTTATAGACCCAAACGTACTTCCTCCGAGAGGAAATACCAAAATGCATAATTAAAGTCACCATCATTAACCATCAACATTAAAGTCATCATCCAAAGTGCATCCGGAGTATCTCTAATCAAAGAGGATCCCAAGGCTGCTCTTAACCGTGAGCACGGCTGATATATCAGTTTCACTACCCTCTGCAGAGGTCGCACACTTTACCCATGAGTCATGATTCCCTTTCTACCCGGGGAGAGCTAATCCCCATTGACCACTACCTAGGTGGTCCGGCAGGGTATCACTACGTAGCCTTTACAAAGATTCCCTAGAGGTCATAGCCACCCGTTAGGTTTCTCCAGTTTGATAAACACAGTACCCCTCCCCGCAGGAGAGTGACTAACAGAAAAGCAAAACGAAAGGACCTCGGCACTCAGCCTCGGCAGAGCAAGCACTGTGCCTGGACCCCATTGACGGCACGACGGCGAAGCAACTACACCTCTAGTTCTTCTAATTAATTAGCTAAGGGCTTCCCATTTCACCCTCATGGTTGCACTGTTATCCCGGGTGGTCTCTCAACGAACAAGTCCTTACGGAGAGGTACTCAGGAAACAGCCTGAGCCCCCTAGAGTATCACAAGATCATCAATATCATCAGGATAACAGTATCGTATCATAAATAGCCACATCATGTTCATTGATTAGGTTGAGGCAATAGCAAAATGCTAACCATAATAACCCAAAAGGTCATCAAGGATAAGGTAAAGTATAAAGCTAGTCAATCCTTAGGTTTCAATTAAGTAATGCGGGAAAGTGAATTATAAGTGAATAGGACATAATGGGTCAGAGGACACTTGCCTTCACCAAACTGCTGATCAGGGACTTCTTCTGCAACTTCCTCGGGAAACACAGACTGCCCGTTGTCTACGTAAAGTAATCATTCATTCTATGCACTTGGGAAATAACAAACAAAAGCAATAAAGCAAACAAATGCAGCAGAGAGATCACAAGTTCACAGTAGAAAAGGGTTGGCAATCTGGTGTTCCCTAGGTCTAGGGTAGATGACTATACAAGGTGATTCATTATCCCCTAATCAGGTCTAAGTCAGTGGTGGGGGTTAAATCATTACATGGTTTTAAGTCCATAAACTTAGGTGCTCCAACTTTTATTAAAGTCTACTATCTTCTATTTATCTCAAATAGGGTTCCAATAACATTAATTTTACCCTAATGATCAACTATTAATTGGGCATAAAAACAGCAGGGAAACATTGTTTAAATGGATAGATAAGAATATTATGAACATTTTGCAATTTGAAGCATCTAATTTGGAGTTCATATGACAAAGTTATGAATTTTACAAGATTAGGGACTAAAATATGCCTTAAATACCTATTTTGGATTAAACAAAAGGTCCGAGGACCTAACTGCGAAGATCCAGGGACGGCGGGTTAATTTGCAGAAAGCCGGGGGTCTCTTTAAGAAAAAGCGCGGGCGAAGGGGTATCGGGCTTCTACGGCCGTTGGATCTCGGATCAACGCCCGAGATTAGATCCGCGGGCGGGCGCGCGAGCGCGCGGCGGCCAGAGCGGCTGACAGGCGGGGTCGGGCGGGCAGCGCGGACGCGGGCGGCTGATAGGCGGGGCCCAAATGGCAGAAAGGCGGGGTGCGGGGGGGGGGGGGGGGGGGAGAAACGGCCCTGGGCCGTTGGATCTCAGGCGGACGGCTAGGATTGGGCTCGACCTACTCAAAACAGGGCCGTTCGATCTGGAATGGACGACGGGGATTGGGTGGCCGGCTTCCGTCTTCTCCTACGGCTAGCAGAGGCGGCGGCGCCCGCTCCCGCGGTGGAGGACTCGCCGGAGACGAGGGGCGCGGGGGCTCTGCGGGTCCTTGGGGCGACCTGAGTGGCCGGGGAGGTCGGGGAGAGCGTGGGGAACCTTCCGGTGGGGACTGGGTCGGGGCAGGGGCACCGGAGGGGGGCGGCCCACGGCGAAGCGGCTCGGCGGTGGCGCTAAAGGACTCCAGCGAGCAATTAAACGCGATGGGGGGCAATACAAAGGTCGGAAGGGGGCGGGAGAGGTTCCTTACCTCGAGGCGAACTCCGGGGACCCCTCGATGGCGACGGAGACGCGGCGGCAGCCCGAGTCGGCGGTGGCGGACCTCGGCGGCTGCGCAGAGAACGGCGGTGAGCGCGGGCAGAGGGATTCGGGGAGGGAGAGGGGAAACTGGGGCGCGTCCCGGGTTGCGGACGTCGGGGCGGAGCTCACCGTGGCGGAAGGCACGGCGGGGCTCCAACGGCGACGGAGAAACGAGCCCGGGCGGCGGTGGTTTAATGGCGGCGGCGCTCTGGCGTGTGCGCAGCGTGGGGGAGGTGGAAGGGGGGTCTGTAGGTGCGCAAATGAGGGAGGGGGAGAGGGCGAGCGAGGTTCTGGGCTCAAGTGGCCGAGGCGAGGTGGTTGCGAGCTCCACGCGCGACGTGGGCGCGGAGTCCGCGGCACGCACGGCTCGGGGCGGTGGTTACGCGGAGACGGGGGAGCTGACAGCCGGGGCCCGCGGGCAGAGAGAGCGGCGGAAGCGGGCGCGGACGCGGGGAAAGCGGCTGCGCTGACGGGCGGGCCCGCCAGGGCAGAGAGAGGAGAAAAAGGGGGGAAGGAAGTCGCGCGCGCGGGATGGGCCTGCTGGGCCGAAAGGCCGAGGGGGCGGGGGAAGCGGGCTTCTTTCCTTTTTCTTTTATTCTGGCATTTGTTTTCCCTTTTCTTTTTATTTTCTCTATTTGATTCAAATCCAAATAAGCCACAATTTCAAATTAGCATTTCTAAGAATTATGCACCAACCAAAAGTAGAATTTAGGGTTTGACATGATGCAACATTTCATACTCCCTTGGAGTTTAGCCTACTAGATTATAATCACAAAATAAAAAAATAACCACTCTTCTTCTATAGAAAAGGGAAAGAGGAGATTGGGGAAAGGTGTGAAAAGAGAAGTAACACCTGAATTTGTGAATATGAGCAAAGAAATTTTATACCCCCAAATTCAGGGTGTTACAAACCTATCCCCCTTAAAAGAATCTCGCCCTGAGATTCAAGGTTGGTCAGCAAAGAGTTCAGGGTATTTGGCCTTCAGATCATCTTCTCGTTCCCAGGTTGCTTCTTCCTCCGAGTGGTGACCCCATCTGACTTTGCACATTCTGATGGTGTTTCTTCGGGTGACTCTGTCTGCAAACTCCAGAATCTGCGTTGGCTTCTCTACGTAGGTCAGATCCTCTTGGACTTCCAAGTCCTCCACTGGCAACTGTTCCTCTGGTACTCGCAGGCACTTCTTCAATTGCGACACATGGAACACATTGTGCACTGCTGACAAACTTTCTGGTAGGTTGAGCTGGTAGGCCACTTCTCCACGCTTTGCTTGAATCTGATATGGCCCAACGTACCGGGGTGCTAACTTGCCTTTAACTCCGAACCTTCTGACTCCTCTGATAGGTGACACCTTCAGATAGACGTAATCTCCCACTTCAAAACTCAGTTCCCTTCTCCTTCTGTCAGCATAGCTTCGCTGTCTTGATTGTGCTATCTTTAGATTCTCCCGAACCATTTTGATATTCTCTTCGGCTTCAAGCAAGATGTCGGGGCCAAACACCTGTCTCTCTCCAGGCTGGTCCCAATGCAGCGGAGTCCTACAACTCCGTCCATAGAGCGCCTGAAACGGTGACATCTTCAAGCTGGCCTGGTAACTATTGTTGTAGGAAAATTCTGCATAAGGTAACCTTTTGTCCCATCCTGACTTGTCTTGCAACGCACAGGCTCTCAGCATATCTTCTAGGATCTGATTAGTTCTTTCAGACTGACTGTCTGTCTGTGGGTGATAAGCCGAGCTGAAGTTCAAATGTGTGCCCAAAGCTTCTTGTAGCTGCTGCCAAAAATGAGAGGTGAACTGCGTCCCTCGATCTGACACTATCTTTTTCGGCACACCATGAAGGCAGACTATCCGTGACATGTATAACTCAGCTAACGTTGCTCCGGTGTATGTTGTCTTCACGGGTATGAAATGGGCCACCTTTGTTAAGCGGTCCACAACCACCCAGATGGAATCATAGCCGGCCCGGGTACGAGGTAGGCCAACTATAAAATCCATCCCGATCTCATCCCACTTCCACTGAGGAATCCGCAATGGCTGCAACAATCCGGCGGGCCTCTGATGCTCGGCTTTGGTTCTTTGACAGCTATCACAGATTGCGACATACTCCGCGATCTCTCTTTTCATGCCATACCACCAAAACCTCCTTTTTAAATCCTGATACATCTTCTCACTTCCAGGGTGTATGGAGTAGGCTGTCTCATGAGCTTCCTTGAGGATCAGCTCTCGAATAGGTTTGAGGTCGGGAACACACAATCGGTCCTTGAACCATATCACTCCCTTGTCATCCTCTCGAAAGTCTCTGCCTCTTCCTTCTAAGATCAGCTGCCGGATCTTGTTGATGTCTTCATCATCCTTCTGCCCTTCTTTGATCTCCCGCTCTAGGGTGGGCTCTAATTCCACTGTTACTCCCTGGGTACTGTTCAGAAAACCAAGACTCAGTCTATCGAACTCCTTGGCCAACTCATACGGCATTGGGTACGTGGCCATCATATTAACTTGACTCTTCCTGCTTAGAGCATCTGCAACAACATTGGCTTTGCCTGGATGGTAATGTATCTCCAACTCATAGTCTTTGATCAATTCCAACCATCTTCGCTGTCTCATGTTTAACTCTGACTGGGTGAATATATACTTCAAACTTTTATGATCTGTGTAGATGTCGCACTTCTGCCCATACAGGTAATGTCTCCATGTCTTTAACGCATGAACCACTGCTGCCAACTCCAGGTCGTGTGTGGGGTAATTTTTCTCATGGATCTTCAGTTGTCGAGATGAGTATGCTACAACTCTTCCTTCTTGCATTAGCACACATCCCAATCCGGTGTAAGAAGCATCGCAGTACACCGAGAATGGCTTGTGAACATCAGGCAGAACTAACACAGGTGCTGTAGTCAATCTATTTTTCAGTTCTTCAAATGCTTCTTGACACTTTTGGGTCCACTTAAACTCAACTTTCTTCGCTAGTAACGCTGTCATTGGTCTAGCGATCTTTGAAAAGCCTTCAATGAAACGTCTGTAGTATCCGGCCATTCCAATGAAGCTCTTGATCCCACGAACATCCTTCGGTGCTTTCCAGTTCAGGATATCTGCTACTTTCTTTGGGTCCACTGCTAACCCATCTTGGTTTATGATGTGACCCAGAAACAGGACTTCATGAATCCAGAACTCGCATTTACTCAGCTTGGCATACAACTGATGCTCTCGAAGCCTTTGCAATACCATCTTCAAATGCTCCACATGATCTTCCTCACTTTGAGAGTATATGAGAATATCATCGATGAACACTACCACAAACTTGTCTAGATAGTCCATGAACACGCTGTTCATCAGATACATAAAGAAGGCTGGCGCATTTGTCAAACCAAAGGACATAACTGTGAACTCATACAACCCATACTTGGTGATGAATGCTGTCTTCGGTATGTCCGAGGGTCGGATTCTGAGTTGATGGTAACCTGATCTCAGATCTATCTTCGAGAATACGCTGGCACCTCTGAGCTGGTCAAACGGATCTTCTATTCTTGGCAGGGGGTACTTGTTCTTAACAGTGACTTCATTCAGGGCTCTGTAATCTATGCACATCCTTTTGGTACCATCTTTCTTCTCTACAAACAATACTGGAGCGGCCCAGGGCGAGGTGCTTGGTCTGATGTAACCCTTCTCTGACATCTCATCTATCTGCTTCTTGAGTTCCACCAATTCTGGTCCGGACACTCGATAGGCTCTTTTAGAAATGGGGGCGGTACCAGGGATAAGCTCTATGGCAAATTCAACTTTTCTCTCGGGTGGCATGCCCGTTAGCTCCTCGGGAAACACATCCGGAAAGTCCGACACAACCTTGATAGCCTCGAGCGGGTTGGTCTCCTTACTATCAACTGAAATCTGGTGACAAATTCCCTCCGCTGATTTAGGCATCTTTAGCTCAGCCACTTGTTGGGGCGAAGGCAAAGACGCCACCCTTCGCTCGAGGCCTTCGCTGCAGTCACCGGTCCGACGGAGACAAAACGGGCAGGGACACCCTTCGCTTGATATGGCATCAGACGAAGGCCTGCGACGAGGTCACCCCACTGTGCGGCCTCGTCCAGGTCGGAGGCCCATGTGTGTTCCGGCCCATTGTAACGGCCCCTGCGTGGCCGCTGCGTGTTACGGGCCTAATTTGTAAAGGCATTCCTGTAATTACAGTCTGTAACCCTGCTTTATGGGAATATTCTGGGGATAACCTAGGTAGCTGAGGGCACATGCGTCCTTAACACAAGGCGCTGGGCGCTCAGGTACCTATAAATACCCCCGCACAGTGCCCGTGAGAGGCCAGGTTAATAGAGCTATTGCCATCTCACGCGTAACCTTGTTGTCGTCACTTTCCATCCTTGTTGGCCCCTCTTTTGAGTGAGAGAAAGTGCCAATATTTGGCGCCCACCGTTCGTGCTACGAGAAAACCACCCGCGATGGCACCCAAGAGAGCTAACCCGAAGGCTGACGAGGCTGCGAAGGCAGCACTGCTCGCCGCAAGAAAGGGCAAGGCCCTCGCCCTCACCCAATCCACCCACCCAGAGACCACTGAAGACAATGTTCCCCGCACCTGCGAAGACGACACTTTCCGCACCTGCGGCCCTCAAGGACAATCGCAGCCACCCCCAGGCTTCGCCCCACTGGAAGGCGCGGACCTCACCGAGGATGGTGAAGTCCTCGGCGTCTCAGCGGGAGAACAGCTACAGCTGCGCGCCCTGCGCCTCAAGAACCGCAATCTCCAGAGGCAGAAAGAGATACTGGAGGCCAAGCGCCAGCGTTTGTCCGCACTAGCCAAAGTGCGGCAAATGATACGCGACGAAGAGCAGAAGGCCCAAGACCTCGAGCGGGAGATCGCGCTGATGCAGCGCGAAGGCCACCTTGGCCTGCAGCAAGGGCCACCCCTCCAGCAGCGCGCACAACTGGAAGACACGCGCGAAGGCCACCTCGGCCTGCAGCATGGGCCACCCCTGCAACACCAAGCACAACCGGAAGACCCGCGTTTCCCCCAGCGCGACCACACCTTCCAGCACGCCGCGCCATTCCAAGGGGTCAACTACCTTGACGAGCGAAGTCCCCTGGCGCCACACCTGCAAGTGACGCCGTGGCCAGCTAACTTCCGAGCAGGGACCTATCCCAAGTACAACGGCAGCACCGACCCGACGCAATACATAATGAGTTATCAGGTCGCCGTTGCATCCGCCGGTGGGGACGACGCCACAATGGCGAAGTCTTTCATCATCGCCCTAGAGGGCCCAGCTCTCACCTGGTTCACCAGATTGCCTCCGTTGTCCATTGATTCCTGGAGAAGTCTCAGGGACAAGTTCCTACTCAACTTCCAAGGGTACCGCCCAGACACCGACGCCTTCGCCGAGCTCTCGCTTTGCAAGCAGCTGGAAAAGGAGACTCTGCGGGAGTATTACCGCAAATTTTTAACACTCAAGTCACAGCTGCCCTCAGTTGATGATCAGATCGCCATCCATTACGCTATCAGTGGTCTTCGCGCCGGCGTCCTCTACAGCCACTGTATTAGAGATCCGCCCAAGAACCTCCAGGAACTATACCAGCTCTTTGAAAAATATGCCAAATCCGAAGAGCTCCACCAGCGCAAAGTTGAATCGCAGCGGAAACCCAAAGATGCTCCACAGTCCAGCCGCACGTGGACGAGGACTCCGCAGCCAGACTCCGGTCGAGAAGGCCGCAATCAGCAGCAAGTGCACAACATCGCTAACCAGCATCCAGCTGCTGACCCCCCTCGTCGCCAGGAATATCCCCCCCAGGGCCGCGAAAATGGAACTCGTGGTAGGGGCCGATGGCGTGCGCAGCTGCCGCGCCGATTCTACTGCCTTTTCCATGGCGAAGATTGCGCCCACCAAACCAAAGACTTCCCCGAAACGAAGGCCACCAGAGACAGAATGGCACGGGCGCAGCCAGCCGACAACCCCAGAATTGTCGCGCACAATTACCAGCAACCCCCTCCACCATATATCCACGCTCCCGCCCCGCATCCACCGCACCACTCTTACCAACGCCATCAGGAAGTACAAATCGTACCTCCTCCACCCCCACCACCACACCAGCAACATCAAAACATCCCCCATGTCCCAAAGCAGGAAGACTTCGCCGATCAACCATATCGCAGAGTTATTCACATGATAACTGGGGGGTCCAGCACTGACTTCGACACCAAGCGGCAGAAGCGGGACCACTACCGCAGCATCAACCATGTCGCCGTCACTGGCCCAGTCGTGCAGACAAAGTGGTCCCACATACCGCTAACCTTCGACGCACGAGACGTCGACCTGCGCAGCGCCCCCCACATCGACGCTATGGTCATCAATTGCAGCGTGGCAGGCTGGGACCTACACAAAGTCCTAGTCGACAACGGCAGTCAGGCGGACATCATCTTCCTCCACGCCTTCGACCGCATGGGTATAAGCCACAGCCTGCTCAAGCCTTCGGACAGCCCGTTGTATGGCTTCGGCGGCAAGGGCACCTTTCCCGTCGGCAAAATAGAATTGCCCCTCTCCTTCGGTGTAGCACCCAATGCCCGAAGTGAGCAGGTGACTTTCGATATCGTGGATATGGTATATCCATACAACGCCATCTTGGGTCGGGGCTCCATCAATAAGTTCGAAGCCGCCATTCACGGGCTGTACCTATGTATGAAGATACCAGGCCCGCTAGGCGTCATTACGGTCTATGACAACCAGTAGACGGCGCGCAACATAGAGCGGGACTTCGTGCCCGGCCAGAGAAACGTACACTGCCTCACGGCCTAGCGCGAGGTCCCCGCGCCCGCCAGCCCAACCGATAAACAGCACGACAAGGCACAGCTACAGAGCCAAGACGGGACCAAGACTGTCCCCCTCGATCAGGCCACGCCCAAGCAGACAGTCACTATCAGCGAAGACCTCACCTCGCATGAAGAAGAGAAACTCCTCTGCTGCCTGTCCAAAAATAAAGATGTCTTCGCCTGGTCCGCCCTCGACCTGGTCGGAGTCAGCCGATCGATAATTGAGCACAACTTGGGAATTGACCCTTCGGTGCGACCAAAAAAGCAGAGGCTTCGCAAAATGTCCGACGAAAAAACAGAGGCCGCCAAGGCGGAGGTGCACCGCCTCCTAGAGGCTAAATTCATCGAGCCGGTGGCTTACCCCACGTGGCTCTCCAATGTTGTAATGGTGCAGAAAAAAGCGGGAAATGGCGAATGTGCATAGACTTCACCAGTCTCAACAAGGCCTGCCCAAAGGACAATTTCCCGTTGCCGTGGATCGACAAAATAGTCGATAGCGCGGCCGGATGCGAGGTCATGTCACTCCTTGACTGCTTCTCCGGTTACCACCAGATATACATGAAAGAGGAAGACAAGACCAGCACCAGCTTTATAACACCCTTCGGCACATATTGCTTCATCAGAATGCCGGAGGGACTCAAGAACGTCGGGTCCACCTTCTCCAGACTCACCAAAACGGTCCTCGAGGGGCAGGTTGGCAGAAATATATTTACATATGTGGACGACATCGTCGTCGCCAGCAAGAATAAGGAGGACCATCTCGCCGACCTCGCCGAGACATTCGCGAACATGCGAGACGCACGACTCCGCCTAAACCCGGAAAAGTGCGTCTTCGGCGTTCGCCAAGGCAAAATATTGGGCTACCTGGTATCACATCGCGGCATCGAGGCCAACCCAACCAAGATCCAGGCCATCGTAAGCATGACGCCTCCGCAGTCCGCCAGGGACGTCCAGCGCCTGACAGGCAGATTGGCCGCTCTCAACAGATTCATCTCCAAGTCAGCCGAGCGAAGCCTCCCCTTCCTCAAAACACTCCGCGGTGCAAAAGACTTCGCCTGGGGACCGGAGCAGGCAGCGGCCTTCGCCTCACTAAAACAGTACCTGTCGGAGCTGGCCATCCTCACAAGCCCCGACTCCTCGCTCCCCCTATTGCTCTACGTCGCGGCTTCGCCGCATGCAGTCAGCGCGGCACTTGTGCAGGAGCAGACAGTTGAGGGCGTGGTCAGGCAGTGCCCTATTTACTATGTCTCCGAAGTACTGACACCGTCCAAGTGCAACATGACAGAGCTGGAGAAGATTGCCTACGCAGTCGTTATGTCTTCGCGCAAACTGCGCCATTACTTCGAAGCATTCAAGGTCCGAGTCACCTCAGACAGGGGACTCGGCGAATTATTCAGAAACCCGGAGGCATCGGTGAGGATTGCCAAGTGGGCAGCCGAACTATCCGGCTACCACATCAGCTTCGAGCCCAGGACAGCCATCAAGTCACAAGTCCTGGCAGACTTCGTCGTCGACTGGACTGGGCCAATAACACAACCAGACCCGTCCACAGAGAAGGTTTGGACGATCCATTGCGACGGCGCATGGTGCCATGCGGGGGCAGGCGCCGCTGCAGTCGTCACCTCACCAGCCGGGGTCAAGCACAGATATGCAGCACGCCTCAGCTTCGCTCTGGAATCCGACAGATGCACAAACAATATAGCAGAATATGAAGCAGTCATCCTCGGCCTCCGCAAGCTAAGGGCCCTCGGAGTCACCACCTGTATCATCAAAACAGACTCCAAGATAGTTGCCGGCCAGGTCGAGAAAGACTACGCAGCAAAGGACCCCGCACTTATGCAATACCTCGCGGCCATCCGAAGTCTCGAGAGACAATTCAAGGGATTCACCTTGCAGCATGTGGACAGGACCAAGAACGAGGAGGCCGACGCATTGGCCAAGGCCGCCGCCAGGGGCGAGTCCTTGCCCTCCGACGTATTCTTTCATATCATCGGCACGCCAGCCGTCCGGAGCCCCGAAGGGCTCCAAATAACCAATGACAGCGAGGGCCACCGCATAGTCAACCTAATCATGACCGAGGACTGGCGGGCACCAATAACCCTGTTCCTACAGGGGTACTATCATCCAGCCGACGTCAGCGAGGCCAAGCGCCTCAGACATCGAAGCCGAGACTTCGCACTGATTGAAGGCCAACTCTACAAGAAAGGGGTCAGTCAGCCAATGCTTAAGTGCGTCACCGAAACCGAAGGCATGCAGATCCTACGTGAAGTCCACAGTGGCACGTGCGGCTCACACGCAGGGCCAAGGGCCCTAGCTGCCAAGGTGATCCGCCAGGGTTTTTACTGGCCCGCAATGATCTGCGCCGCAAATCGGGTCACAAGGTCCTGCGAAGCCTGCCAGAAGTTTTCTCCTCGGCCAGGTAGCCCCTCGCAGTATACAAAGCTGATCGCCCATACATGGCCTCTCCAGCGCTGGGGCCTGGACATTGTCGGACCCCTGCCCACCGCTCAGGGGAACCTTAAGTTCACCTTCGTCGCCGTCGAGTACTTCACCAAATGGATCGAGGCGAGGGCTGTTTCTACAATAACATCAAAGACTGCTCAAAAATTCTTCTGGCAGAACATTGTTTGCCGCTTCGGAGTACCGTCCGAACTAACAGTTGACAACGGCAAGCAGTTTGACAGCCAAGATTTCAAGGATTTTTGTTTCTCCATCGGCACCAAGCTCGCCTTCGCTTCAGTTTATCATCCGCAGTCCAACGGGGTCGTGGAACGCGCCAATTGGAAAATCTTCACAGCTGTCAAGAAGATGCTCCTTGATGAAAAGAAGGGCAGATGGACCGATTTGTTACCTGAGGCAGTCTGGGCACTAAACACGACTGAATGCAGGGCGACTGGGTTTACTCCCTTCCGCCTTCTATACGGATCGGAGGCCATGACCCCGCAAGAAATAAAGCATGGGTCCCCGCGAACAGTTCCGTCAGCCGTCCCCGACGTGGACGAGCCAACTTCAAAGGATCTCATTGACGGAGACCGAGTCTTCGCCCTACAGGCCCTAAACAAATACCAAGCCCAGACCAAAGCATGGCGCGACCACACAGTTATCCCGAGGGAGTTCAGCGAAGGGGACCTCGTACTCGTCCGAACAGCTCGGACGGAGTCCAAGGGCAAGCTGGAGCCCAAGTGGGAGGGCCCCTTTATAGTCAAGACAAAAGCTTCCCCCAGCGCTTACAGGCTCACAACGCCAAACAGCGAGGACCTGGAGCACTCCTGGAACATCGACAACCTCCGCAAATTTTTTGTTTGACTCATCAGGGCTGATTTCGCCCTTGTAATTCGCCAAAAACAATCTTGTACCGGCCCGCACTCTTTTCCTCCCGGGGGGTGAGGTTTTTAACGAGGCGGAGCCATGTAATATATGTGTGAAAAATCCCCCGCAAAAACATGCGTCGAAAAAAGACCGCGACGACGGTCTTCGACATTCGACCAATACGAGGTCACCGTGAGGCTAGGCGCTAGCCACCCTCGCGTGCGACAAATCCGTGTAGAAGTCGCCTAAGGGTGCAGCCGGACTAGCACAACAAGTGCAAAAAATCGAAGTCTTCCGCGAAGACTATCCGCGCAGAAGTCGCCTAAGGGTGCAGCCGGACTAGCACAACAAGTGCGAAAAATCGAAGTCTTCCGCGAAGACTATCCGCGCAGAAGTCGCCTAAGGGTGCAGCCGGACTAGCACAACAAGTGCGAAAAATCGAAGCCTTCTGCGAAGACTATCCGCGCAGAAGTCGCCAAAGGGTGCAGCCGGACTAGCACAACAAGTGCGAAAAATCGAAGCCTTCCGCGAAGACTATCCGCGCAGAAGTCGCCTAAGGGTGCAGCCGGACTAGCACAACAAGTGCGAAAAATCGAAGCCTTCCGCGCAGAAGTCGCCAAAGGGTGCAGCCGGACTAGCACAACAAGTGCGAAAAATCGAAGTCTTCCGCGAAGACTATCTGCGCAGAAGTCGCCTAAGGGTGCAGACGGACTAGCACAACAAGTGCGAAAAATCGAAGCCTTCCGCGAAGACTATCCGCGCAGAAGTCGCCTAAGGGTGCAGCCGGACTAGCACAACAAGTGCGAAAAATCGAAGCCCTCCGCGAAGACTATCCGCGCAGAAGTCGCCTAAGGGTGCAGCCGGACTAGCACAACAAGTGCGAAAAATCGAAGTCTACCGCAAAAACTATCCGTGCAGAAGTCGCCTAAGGGTACAGCCGGACCAGCGCAGCATAACAAAACACACCAGAGGAATAAAGCCTTCACAAACATAGCCGAATGTGCGGGGGCGCACAACCTCATCATACAAGCCTTTACACATGTACAAGCGAGGGCACCACACTCTACATCGGCTCAACCTTAGGAATAATTCCCATCTCCCTATAATTAAATAACATTATCCTAAGCTCCTCACCCGCAAAAAGACTTCGCAATTCCCCTTCACCTGTACTCCCGGCGGCTGGCAAGGACAATAGTTCCTGCCGGCCAGCCCTACTCACGCGAAGCCGACCTCCCTCCGCTTCACTCACTCTGCGTTTCGCAACCGCCCTTTGTCGCCGACGCCCAGTACTGGGACCAGGCACATCTTCTGTGTCCACAGCGTGCGGCGAGGTCTCCGCCGCAGCCACATCCAAGGCCGCAAAATAGTCCAAATCCTCCTCCGACGACTCCTCAGTCCACTCAACCGAGCTCCCAGAGTCAGCAAAATCGGAAAACTCAGATACAGAACCATCACATTTATTACCACCATCCACGGTCGAAGCCGCCAAAAATTTAGTAGTGGCGGTTGCGTGCGCAGGCCCAAAATCTTGAACCTGCGCAGCAACCAAAATTCAGCAACATAACCAAAATTCCCTAACCATCTACACCCACTACGCCACCTGCGAAGACCCTGTCGTTGCGGGAGCCTCCGTCGTCGGCTCCGCCGTTGCCTCCGCTGTTGTCTCCGCCGCCACCGCCGCGGGATCTTCAGCACTCGGCGCAGCAGCTGCGGGGGCACCAGGCGCGCCTTCGACGGTCTCTGGGGGCAGGTCTTCGCCGGCCGCAGCGGATGCGGGGGCATCCGGTGCACCTTCCGCAGCCTCCGGAGGCGGCTCCAGGACGACCCCGGACACGGCCTCCGCCGGGTTCGGCTCCGGGTCAGGCAGCGCGCTGTTCAGCGCCCCGAAGTCGTCCACCCTCTCGCCACGCGCCGCCTAAGACACAACACACAAAATTCAGCAAGCCCACACACAGCCCACATCCAGCGAACGCCAAACAAACGAAAACGTTACCTGAGCCCTCGCCGTCTCGGCCCGCTCTCTGACCACCTCGCGACCGTGCGGACCCCACATCCGGTCGTAGATGGCCCCGGCGGACTCCTTCACTACGGGGTCTTCAACCTTATAGATATCTCGCTCAAAATCTTCATCGGCCTGGTCGAAGACCTCGAAGTGCCGGCACCCTTCGCGGGAGAGCGCGTTCATCGCCCCCTCGCAGGTGACCAGGGAGGCGTACGACATAAACCCCTCCACAACAGTGGGGAGTGCCTGCAGCTCCTCCTGCACCCATTCCAGACAACGAAGTCCGGCCTCTCGGTCCGGCACTTCGAAGTCACCGGTCCGCGCACCCAGCTCACGATATGTATCCAAAAGCTGTGTGCGCGTCCGTTCGGCCTCCGCGCGTGTCGCGGCCTCGGCCCGCTCCACGCGGCTCTCCAGGGCGATGAGCCGCTCCTGCAGCTGCTCGGCGCGCTCCCTGGCAAGATTGCCCTCCGCCCGTGCCAGATTGGCCTCCGCCTGCGTAGCCTGCGCCTTGGCGAGGGCCTCGTTGGTCTCCCTCCTCTCTCCCGCCAATTGGCGCCGGAGGTCAGCCTTATCTCCCTCCAGCGCGGCCACCTTGTCCGCTAGCTTGCGGCACTTGCTGTCGGCAGCCGATTTCTCTCGGACGGCGTCAGCATGTTGTGTCCGAAGTCTCTCGACTTCGGCAGACACAACTGCCGTGAGGGCCCCCGACGCCGTGCGGTTGGCGAAGTCAGCCACCTGCACAACACACATAAGACCGCGGCCCCGGCAAATAGCAAAAAAAAACGAAGTCTGACTCAGCGGACCTGACTTAGCGACTCCACCACCTCCTTCAGCCGGCGGGATGCAGCGCCCGCCTCATCCATGACAGTCGCGAGGGCCGACACATTGCCTCCAGCGCTAAGTGCCCCGCCCTTCGCCTTCGGCACTGCAGCAGCCGTCGTGGTCGCCGCGGCAGGCGCAACTATAGCAAGTTGGCCTTCGTCCGACCCTGCGACGTATCCACGAATAAATTAAAAAAAACGAGCCAACGTCTTACCACCAAGATAGTCATCAACACTAATATCGGTGGCGAAGTCGGCGACACGCTTGCCTGACGATGGCAACGCTCGGGCCGCCTTCGCGGCCTCCACCACTCTGCTGGGCGGCGGCACAGCCTTCGCCGGTTTGGAGCCTCCGGCGCCTGCCGTTGTCTCTAGCGCCTTGCTAGATGCAGGGACGCCCGACTTCGCCGCCATCGGCAGCTTGCCTCCGTCGGGGGCCGCAGCCTTCGCCGTCCCCCGCTGCCTCTTCGGCCTGGCTTCAACAAGCCTGACAACCGCCTGGCGCTTTTGTGCAGCTCCCTGGCGATCCTTGTCCATCACTGCCGACACAACAGCAGCAATATTCCGCCCGTAAGGAAAAACTCTCCATTTGCGAACCATGCGAGATGTAAAAACGTCCCCGCTGGCCGCGCGGGGGATAGGAACATTCCTAGGCCAACAACCCCCAGTAACCCTCAGCATCCGAGCCGAAGACTCCCGGAGCTCGGGCGAAGACATCCTTTCCCCCGGGGCCGCGCATGTCCTCATCAACTCTCTAGCAAAGCCATCGGAAACCCCAAGTCCTCCCATGGCAGTACCTAGTTTCCTCTTCTTAGAGGATGGGGCGGCCGCCGGCGCAGGGTCGTCTTTAGTCTCCACCACCGGCTTCTTCCCACGGCGGTCCGCATCGTCTTGACCAGGATAGCCGTCATACGGCAGTTGATTCAATTCGAAAACCCTGTTCAGACGGTCATTCGACCCGCGGATTTCCCAGCTGCGCTGGCCCTCTGTCCTCGGCACATAACGTCCAACGAGCCGCACCGCCCCATCCTCTGCCTCACGCACAAAGGCGGCCGGATCACGGTTTTGCAGATTTAGCGCGAAGGCGGGACTCCGCACCACCCTTCCACCACGAAAAGGCATCTGGCGAGGGCACACTTCGCCCAACGCCCAGCCATGCGCCAAGGGCCATACCCCGTACGCCACAAATTCTTCAACCAAGTCGCGCCCACTGCTCTGGCCGGCGGCGCACCGAAGGGCCCCTTCGTCCGCATCCTCCTCCGCCACTTCAAAGGGCGGGTACGCTGAGTAAAAATGAGAACACATCTCGGACATGGGGAGTCCCTCATGGCCTTGGACGGTACCCTCAGCAACGTAAAACCAAAACTCGTTCCAGTTGCCCCACTTGTTGCGGGCGCAAGGAACCAACTCAACTACCTGCATCGTGGTCTTGCCGGTCTTCGGCGTGAACGTGCAGGACCCAAACTGAGCAACTTCGTCTCCAATCATCCTTTTCTGCCAGTGCAGACAATAATACTTCGCAAAAACTTCGACCGATGGCTGTCCGCCATACGAAGTCGTCGCCCAGACATACTTCGACAGAGCCACCACGGCATTCGGGGTCAGCTGATGTATCTGAACGTTGAACCTGCGCAGGACTTCGCCAACAAATCGGTGCGGAGGCAGGCGGAGACCGGCGGCGAAGAACGCCTCGAACACAACCAACTCGCCCTCCGGTTCGGGGACTTGCTCCGTCCCCGGAACACGAGCAACTCCACCGCCGAAGTAACCCAACCGCTGCATATCCTGCACGCGGACCGACAACATCCGCGACACGCCAAAATCAACAGAATCGCCGGCGCGCAACTCCTCCGCCATCAAGCTACTCAACGTCTCCTCAGACGAGGCGTCGGTCGGTGATGAAGCGGCAGCGAAAGAAGAGGAGGTCGGCATCGCTACGTACCGTCGGCGGCGGCGGGCGGTCTGCTTCACTCGAGCCAGATCTCTGGCGAACAAAAGCGCGGCAGGCAGACGAGCAACAGGACGGTGAAAAAAGGCGGCTAGGGTTTTCACGGAGCGCGGAAGGTGAAGTTCAAAAAGCACCGATCCCCGCCCCCTTTTATAGACAGGGCACAGCGCTTCGGGAAACCCGCAATCCAACAGTACGCTGTCAATCAACGGTCACGTCAAAAACCCCCGCGGAACCACTTCGAGCGAGGGCAGCGTCTCCGCCATCTGGCGACGTCTTCGGCACCAGGTGACTTTGTTGAACTGGTCCCTCGGAGGGCAAATGTTGGGGCGAAGGCAAAGACGCCACCCTTCGCTCGAGGCCTTCACTGCAGTCGCCGGTCCGACGGAGACAAAACGGGCAGGGACACCCTTCGCTTGATACGGCATCAGACGAAGGCCTGCGACGAGGTCACCCCACTGTGCGGCCTCGTCCAGGTCGGAGGCCCACGTGTGTTCCGGCCCATTGTAACGGGCCCTGCGTGGCCGCTGCGTGTTACGGGCCTAATTTGTAAAGGCATTTCTGTAATTACAGTCTGTAACCCTGCTTTATGGGAATATTCTGGGGATAACCTAGGTAGCTGAGGGCACATGCGTCCTTAACACAAGGCGCTGGGCGCTCAGGTACCTATAAATACCCCCGCACAGTGCCCGTGAGAGGCCAGGTTAACAGAGCTATTGCCATCTCACGCGTAACCTTGTTGTCGTCACTTTCCATCCTTGTTGGCCCCTCTTTCGAGCGAGAGAAAGTGCCAACACCACTACCTCCTCTCCGGACGGGGACTTCAATGTCACAGTCCTCTTGTCACAGCTAACGTTTGCTTCATACTTCATTAACCAATTCATCCCTAGGATGACATCTACCCCAGGGGTGTCTATTACTATTAGATCGCTGGGGAACCCTATCCCCCTTATTTCCACCCTTATATTTGAGCATATTCTATCTGCTTGCACTTTACCACCAACCGAATTAATCCTCATGGGTGGCATCATTGCCTGTACTGAGATGTTATGCATTTCTACCCATGTTGCAGTGACAAATGAATGAGTTGCACCAGTATCAAATAACACTTTTGTGGGATAAGATTCGACTGAGAACATACCTACTGCCACATCTGGTGCATCCTGGATCACTTCGGCCTCCAAGTGGTTCACCTTTCCACGGTTGTACGCTTGGCCGCGATTGCCTGCTGCCTGCTGCAGTACTCCTTGCCTTGTTGGAGCATTGGGGTTGGTCTGCTGCTGCGCCATCTTCTTTGGGCACTGCATTGCCTAGTGGCCTTGTTCTCCACAGTGGAAACATCCTCTGCCTCCTCCTTGTGCTGGGGCTGCTTGGTTGCTCTGATTTGCTGTGGGGGCAGGAAGGCGGGGTGTCAGGTTGTTCTGCTTCTGATACTGATTCCCTCCTTGCTGGCTGTTCTGACGATACTGCTGCTGTTGTGGGTACTGCCTCTGAAACTGCTGCTGATGCGGACGCTGATTCTGATTCTGATATCCCTGTGGGTGACCAGGCCTGCCTTGCTGAGATGAACTGCCTGAGAAGCGGGGACGGCTGATGCTCCCTGACTGTGGTCCATTCATCTTGCGCTTCCGATCTTCCATATCCTTGCGCTTCTTCTCAGTCATAACTGCCCTATCGATCAGGTGCTGGAAGGTGGGGAAGGTGTGATTCATCAGCTGGTAATGCAGGGGATCCACCAAACCCCTCATGAACCTGTACTGCCTTTTAGCATCAGTGTTGACATCTTCGGGTGCATAATGAGACAGCTGCAGAAACTTGTCCCTGTATTCACTAACAGACAGGGCCCCTGCTTCAGAGCCAGAAACTCCTCCTTCTTCACAATCATCAGTCCCTCTGGAACATGGTACCTGCGGAAACTCTCGTTGAATTCTTCCCAGGTGATGGCTTCGGGGTCAGCATGTGTGGCGAGGTAGGACTCCCACCAGGACTGCGCTGCTCCCCTTAGCTGGCGGGGACCATACAGGACCTTCTCCCTGTCGTCACACTGGGCGGTGCGCAGTTCCCTTTCCACTACGCGCAGCCAGTCTTCTGCATCCATGGGGTCAGCAGAATGGGCGAAGGTAGGAGGGTGCCCTCTCATGAACTCGCCACGCTTATCCCGTGGCATCTAGGGCATCTGCACCTGCATCTGGGGTTGAGGTTGCTGTTGAGCCTGTTGCATGGCTGCCAGAGTCTGCCCAATAGCCTGCACTGCCTGAGTCTGCATCAAGAACATCTGCTCCACGGTCATCGGGGGTGGTGGGGGAGGCTGCCTCTGATGTTCCTCCTGCTGGGCATGCTGCTCTTGCTGAGCACGCCTGTTGCATCGGCGCCTGTTGTCGGACATCTGTGGAAGACATTCATATATCAGCATTGATCTTACAATCCTCCAGCATAAGAAAAGGGAATACAGAATTCTTCATGACACTGAGTGAACAGAGAGCTTCACTGATCCTCATTATGATTCAACACAGCTTCTCAGATAGAAAGGAAAGTAGAAGTAAATGGTTTCCCAACTAAATAACTGATTTCATTAATATCACTAGCTATGCCAACCTGCAGGGGAAACCCACATGTTGACTACAGTCATTACAAAGACTCAAATCCAGCACAAGTTCACCATAACAAGCATGTAAGCAACTGATAAGCAAACTAAACTGACTATCTAAGACTGGGACATCTGACTTAAGAATTATTACAAACTCCGACGCTAACGATCTAAGGATCTAGATCTATCCTGGTCTTACAGGCAGGGGAACCATAAGTGTGGTGACCACGTGGAGGCGAGCGGTAAGGGTGCTGAGTCCCAACAGGAGCGGGGGAACCACCCTCCTGGTGGCGGCGCTCTGCCAGCTCAGCACGCAACTCAGCAATCTCCGTTCGAGCCCTACTTAGCTCGTCCAGAGAGTGATCCAGCTCGGTGTTAAGCACTGCGACCAGGTTGACTATGCTGCTCAACCTAGGGTTATCCTCACCAACAGGTGAGACAACCACACTCTCTGTGCTACCAGTAGGACGGCGGGGGTAGTACCGAAGGTTAAGATCGTCGGCCACCCCACCGAACAAGGAACAGTACTGGGAGAGTGCACGTCGTGCTGCATCCTGCATAGCCGCCTCTGCAGTGTCCCTCTCGGAGATGGAGTAGTGCTCCGAAACGGCCTCCGCACCCCGGAGGTCACCCTCCGGACGGCGAACTAGGCAGGTAGCCTCCCAACGGTCCGGGTACCTCCCGCGACTGTGCTGGTAGACTACACAACGATACTCGATCGACCAGGTGTGCCGGTCGAAAGCCTGGCGCAACAAGGTGTCGAGTGCGTCGTGGAAGTGACAACCGCGAGCGGCGTCACGGGTGATAGGTCGGGCGACCCATCCTTCCGCCTCCTGCGGCTCAGAGGACTCTGTGCTGTGGTCTGAGTCGTCGTCGTCGGGGTCTCCTCCAGTAGCTCCTCCAATAGCCCGGGCGTCCCGCGGTGGTGCAGGGGGCGCCTCCAGCTGGGCAACAGAGGAACGGCGCCTCACGGACTCCACCTCCTGCTGGGGTGGGGAGGAAGAGCCCTGCTGCTCTCTATGCTGACGCCGGCGTTCCTGCTCCTCACGCAGGCGGTGGTGCAGTCTCTCCAGGTGGCTCGTCTGACCGGACACGGTGCGGCGCAGAGGACGCTCCGCAAGTCGAGACGGCAGGAAAGGAATCACCGACTTACATGCAGTGTGTCTAAGACGAGCCATCTACAAAAGACACTGTAAGCACAAGGGTAAGAACAGAACTAATATGACAAGTGAATAAACCATAGACAGAACAAAATAAAATTTTAACAAGGTATAATATAGTATATGTATGTAGTAAAACATAGGGTTGGTCGAGGTGACCGACTTTTGAAGTAACATCAGAGGTCAAGGTGAGAGGGAAGGTCAATAGTCCTTAGTATGACCAGTGCTACACTAGGTCAGCGGTCCTACAGTCAGCACGACTTTGATACCACTTATGTCACACCCGGTTTTGGAAGGTAAACCGAATGCGAACTATGTACGTGCCAGGATCAGAACTCATGTACACAGCGGTTACATAAATGAACATCATCGCACAGTGCTCGAATTATAGCATAAAAGAGTATTAACTTATTACATCACAGAGTCAGAGACATCCACATAGTCATCAACTGAACTGATAAATCAAAGTGCTAAGCGAAACGTAGTAAAGATAAGGCCTTCACAGGCAGCTGACTGGGGGTTGCCGCCAACCCACACCTAGAACTCGTCATAGTCTTGGAATTCCTGGAAGTCGCCTTCCACAGCTTCATCTTCTCCTGAGCAGTGGTTGCAACGGGGACAACCTGGTGTTTTGTGGTAAAGCAAGGATGAGTACACATCAATGTACTCAGCAAATGCCCCGTTTGGCTGAAGTGGACTAGCTTTATGTGGAGTTAGGCTCAAGCAGTTGCTTTTAGTTGGTCAGGTATTTATTGTTAGTAGAAGCCAGATTTTATCATCAAGCCCAAGTTATAGACCCAAACGTACTTCCTCCGAGAGGAAATACCAAAATGCATAATTAAAGTCACCATCATTAACCATCAACATTAAAGTCATCATCCAAAGTGCATCCGGAGTATCTCTAATCAAAGAGGATCCCAAGGCTGCTCTTAACCGTGAGCACGACTGATATATCAGTTTCACTACCCTCTGCAGAGGTCGCACACTTTACCCATGAGTCATGATTCCCTTTCTACCCGGGGAGAACTAATCCCCATTGACCACTACCTAGGTGGTCCGGCAGGGTATCACTACGTAGCCTTTACAAAGATTCCCTAGAGGTCATAGCCACCCGTTAGGTTTCTCCAGTTTGATAAACACAGTACCCCTCCCCGCAGGAGAGTGACTAACAAAAAAGCAAAACGAAAGGACCTCGGCACTCAGCCTCGGCAGAGCAAGCACTGTGCCTGGACCCCATTGACGGCACGACGGCGAAGCAACTACACCTCTAGTTCTTCTAATTAATTAGCTAAGGGCTTCCCATTTCACCCTCATGGTTGCACTATTATCCCGGGTGGTCTCTCAACGAACAGGTCCTTACGGAGAGGTACTCAGGAAACAGCCTGAGCCCCCTAGAGTATCACAAGATCATCAATATCATCAGGATAACAGTATCATATCATAAATAGCCACATCATGTTCATTGATTAGGTTGAGGCAATAGCAAAATGCTAACCATAATAACCCAAAAGGTCATCAAGGATAAGGTAAAGTATAAAGCTAGTCAATCCTTAGGTTTCAATTAAGTAATGCGGGAAAGTGAATTATAAGTGAATAGGACATAATGGGTCAGAGGACACTTGCCTTCACCAAACTGCTGATCAGGGACTTCTTCTGCAACTTCCTCGGGAAACACAGACTGCCCGTTGTCTATGTAAAGTAATCATTCATTCTATGCACTTGGGAAATAACAAACAAAAGCAATAAAGCAAACATATGCAGCAGAGAGATCACAAGTTCACAGTAGAAAAGGGTTGGCAATCTGGTGTTCCCTTGGTCTAGGGTACATGACTATACAAGGTGATTCATTATCCCCTAATCAGGTCTAAGTCAGTGGTGGGGGTTAAATCATTACATGGTTTTAAGTCCATAAACTTAGGTGCTCCAACTTTTATTAAAGTCTACTATCTTCTATTTATCTCAAATAGGGTTCCAATAACATTAATTTTACCCTAATGATCAACTATTAATTGGGCATAAAAACAGCAGGGAAACATTGTTTAAATGGATAGATAAGAATATTATGAACATTTTGCAATTTGAAGCATCTAATTTGGAGTTCATATGACAAAGTTATGAATTTTACAAGATTAGGGACTAAAATATGCCTTAAATACCTATTTTGGATTAAACAAAAGGTCAGAGGACCTAACTGCGAAGATCCAGGGACGGCGGGTTAATTTGCAGAAAGCCGGGGGTCTCTTTAAGAAAAAGCGCGGGCGAAGGGGTATCGGGCTTCTACGGCCGTTGGATCTCGGATCAACGCCCGAGATTAGATCCGCGGGCGGGCGCGCGAGCGCGCGGCGGCCAGAGCGGCTGACAGGCGGGGCCGGGCGGGCAGCGCGGACGCGGGCGGCTGACAGGCGGGGCCCAAATGGCAGAAAGGCGGGGTGCGGGGGGGGAGAAACGGCCCTGGGCCGTTGGATCTCAGGCGGACGGCTAGGATTGGGCTCGACCTACTCAAAACAGGGCCGTTCGATCTGGAATGGACGGGGATTGGGTGGCCGGCTTCCGTCTTCTCCTACGGCTAGCAGAGGCGGCGGCGCCCGCTCCCGCGGCGGAGGACTCGCCGGAGACGAGGGGCGCAGGGGCTCTGCGGGTCCTTGGGGCGACCTGAGTGGCCGCGGAGGTCGGGGAGAGCGTGGGGAACCTTCCGGTGGGGACTGGGTCGGGGCAGGGGCACCGGAGGGGGGCGGCCCATGACGAAGCGGCTCGGCGGTGGCGCTAAAGGACTCCGGCGAGCAATTAAACGCGACGGGGGGCAATACAAAGGTCGGAAGGGGGCGGGAGAGGTTCCTTACCTCGAGGCGAACTCCGGGGACCCCTCGATGGCGACGGAGACGCGGCGGCAACCCGAGTCGGCGGTGGCGGACCTCGGCGGCTGCGCAGAGAACGGCGGTGAGCGCGGGCAGAGGGATTCAGGGAGGGAGAGGGTAAATTGGGGCGCGTCCCGGGTTGCGGACGTCGGGGCGGAGCTCACCGTGGCGGAAGGCACGACGGGGCTCCAACGGCGACGGAGAAACGAGCCCGGGCGGCGGTGGTTTAATGGCGGCGGCGCTGTGGCGTGTGCGCAGCGTGGGGGAGGTGGAAGGGGGGTCTGTAGATGCGCAAATGAGGGAGGGGGAGAGGGCGAGCGAGGTTCTGGGCTCAAGTGGCCGAGGCGAGGTGGTTGCGAGCTCCACGCGCGACGTGGGCGTGGAGTCCGCGGCACGCACGGCTCGGGGCGGCGGTTACGCGGAGACGGGGGAGCTGACAACCGGGGCCCGCGGGCAGAGAGAGCGGGGGAAGCGGGCGCGGACGCGGGGAAAGCGGCTGCGCTGACGGCCGGGCCCGTCAGGGCAGAGAGAGGAGAAAAAGGGGGGGAAGGAAGGCGCGCGCGCGGGATGGGCCTGCTGGGCCGAAAGGCCGAGGGGGCGGGGGAAGCGGGCTTCTTTCCTTTTTCTTTTATTCTGGCATTTGTTTTCCCTTTTCTTTTTATTTTCTCTATTTGATTCAAATCCAAATAAGCCACAATTTCAAATTAGCATTTCTAAGAATTATGCACCAACCAAAAGTAGAATTTAGGGTTTGACATGATGCAACATTTCATACTCCCTTGGAGTTTAGCCTACTAGATTATAATCACAAAATAAAAAAATAACCACTCTTCTTCTATAGAAAAGGGAAAGAGGAGATTGGGGAAAGGTGTGAAAAGAGAAGTAACACTAGAATTTGTGAATATGAGCAAAGAAATTTTATACCCCCAAATTCAGGGTGTTACAGAGGGACTCCTACGCCTCCGGGATACGGATACCTCACTCATCACCTTTTGCGATAAGTAACTCACGTTCGGATGAGTGATTCCGCGGACCGAACAAGTCTTCACGCTCGGAAGCTCTTCTGCCGGAGCGATTCATCGAGCCTTATCGATTGCGTCGGTGACAGAGCCCCATGGACGGGTAAGAGTGCGCGTAAGCGGCAAGGCCGACCGAGCCGAGGGACTCCTACGCCTCCGGGATACGGATACCTCACTCAACACCTTCCGCGAGAAGCAACTCTCGCTCGCACAAACATTTTTGTTACCGACGAAAAAGTCCAGATACTCGAAACAAGAGGAAAAGAGACGCAGCTTTACAACACGGCGAGGGTGTGTTTTGGCCTCGGCGGCCGCAGGAAACACACGCTACAAGACAATCCGATCCTGCAGGCTCGGATCCTAACGCTTGAAGGGAGCAGCAGCACCCTCGGCGTCGACAACACCTTCGGCGAGGTCCGACCTAGCCTCAGACGGCGACGCGGTCCGAAGATCTCCACTCTGAAGGACGGCGTCATC
The DNA here is from genome assembly GCF_902167145.1 of Zea mays. Classification (NCBI taxonomy): domain Eukaryota; kingdom Viridiplantae; phylum Streptophyta; class Magnoliopsida; order Poales; family Poaceae; genus Zea; species Zea mays. The sequence goes on along the minus strand of NC_050100.1, from coordinate 21,306,170 downwards.
ACCAAACCCGGGCCATCGCTGCCAGGGTCTTCTCCGGGAATCCGGCTCGGGCAGGCGGCTCGGCTGGTCACCCCGAGGCCTCGGCCGGCTGTCCACCGCGGACATCAGCCCGACCCGAGGCCTCGGCAGGTCAATTCCGGCGGCGGTCCCGCTAACGGGCAACCCGGCCAGGCTCCGGCCAACCAGGTTTTCTTTTCGAGCCAACTCTGCCTCTGTTCATGCTGACACCGCTACCCCTGGCCTCGGCTCATCGGAGAGCGGCCGAGGGGTTCATTTAACTAAGCTAGAGAAGCCTCGGACAACAAGGCCGACCGAGCTGATGGACTCCTACGCCTCCGGGATACGGATACCTCACTCGTCACCTTTACACGGGGCGACTCAGGCTTGGTGAAGCGGTTCAGACAACCAACATGCGAGTCTTAGTGCTCGAAAATGAGGAAAAAACACGGCTCCGTGCCGAAATTACATGCATGTTCAGGCCTCGACAGCCACAATGAACAAAAACACTGTCATTCAAAGTGCCATTACCAACGGAACTCCGGTTCCACCTCCGCAGGTACGAACAACCCCACTCGATGGGGGGGCCTGCGGAGCAACAGAAGACCGATGAACGGCGCGCCGTCGCCCGCTCCAGCAGCGGCGACAACGACGACTTCTGCTCCGGGGGGCCGAACAGCGGCAACGATGACCTCAGGGCGGATGCTGCTGCCAGGAGGCCCCCGCCCATGCCCAAACTCGTGAGGCAAGGACGGGCAGAAGGCCGTAGAGTTGGAGGTCGGTCCGTGGGCGGCCCTGGCTGTCTCGCTGGCGGGAGAACCTCTTCCAGCTGCCGTGGGAGAAGACGGCGCCGAGAGCGGCTCCAAAGCCACTCGCGTCCGAAGGCCAGGCACGCGGCAGCTGCCAGTGCCACGAACAACAACCGCCCTTCCCCCCGATCACTGAGGGAAGGAGCGGGCCGCCGCCCACGCAGGGGCTGACCCCAACTCGGCACACTCCCCTCCCCAGCCCTGGTGATGAAAATCCTTGTGGCTAAGGGAGGGGCAGAGGCCGCAGCCCGGCTCACTTTTCCCCACCATCAAACTAGAGGTCACCGTCTTGGGTGACCGCCGACGGAGGGGTGCAGCCGGGCTGCATGACGAAAATCCTTGAAGCCGAACGATGGCTGAAAGGTACCAACTCCCACGGAGTTGCGTTCCTCCAACGACGAGGCGGAAAGACGGTGGGTATCCCCCATCCGGGGGCTTGGAAGGTGGAAAGACACGATGCATAAGGGAGCGCGAAGACATGGTCGCCTTCCAAGGGGGTCACCCTCCTTTTAAAGGCGACTCTCCCTACTTGCGTCCCCAGCCGTCGCGGGCTGAGTCTTCTCCAACACGCTCCAAGGTCCTCCCCTGCGGCGCGGGGGCTGGGTCCCACACGTCATGCAAGCCGACTCAGAGCAGAAGAAGTCAAACCGCCATGCTCGGTGCGCACCACCGCCCAGCGGTTACAAGCGACTCTCCACTTTTGCCCAGACCAACGGGCGAAAGGGGCGGGCAGCCATGCAGGCGGCATGCAACCGCGCCAAGTGGGCGCGCTTCTCCGACTCCCAACACGCCCGACATGGAGGCCCAGGCCCACGCGTCATGCAACCGGCGCGCCGAATGCTTCGTGCATGCAACTGCACCGCCACTTGCGCCACCATCGCGCCTCCTCGACTGCGGAACCAATACCGCGACTCGAGGCGACCCAGCGCACGACCCAGCAGTGACCAGCCTGGCGCGACGGTCAATGCGGCCAAAAACGGGACGACAGTAATGGCGGTGGCAGGCGGGCAGGAGCAGCGGTCACGTCGCCAGCCAAGCCTACGTCCCATCCGGGGGCAACGAGAGAACCCTCTCTCACGGCGTGAAGACAATGCCCCCGTGTTCCGTTCCTCGAACGGCTCGCGCATGCGCAACGGCCGCCCCGCCAACCACTCGCCCCGTCGCATTAACTCCGCGGCGGGACAGGCGGCGCCTCTGGCAGGAGAAGCGGGCGACGCTTCGCCTTCGCCATAATGACCGCGTCAGTAAAGGTACGCCGCGTCATTCGATTTCGTATCCTTTTCCTTTTTTCCTCTTTCTCTCTCTTGCAAAAGGGATCGGGAAAGGGGGAAACCCCGAAAAGGATCCTTCCCCGTGAAGGAACCAGGCTCCGAGTCTCCCTACTGATCAGAGGTTCGAAGGCTGGCCCCTCGGAAGGGTTCGACAGCCGCCTCAGATCATGTGGGCCCTACACCCACTACTGGTCAGAGGTTCGAAGGTCGGCCCCTCGGAAGGGTTCAACGACCGCCTCAGGCTACTCGGGCTCCGCGCCCACTACTGATCAGGGGTTCGAAGGATGGCCCCCGAAGGGTTCACAGCCGCCTCAGACACAGAGCGAGGGATGAGCATGGGTACGTTCGATACATAACCAAGGCTCGGGCTGCGCTCCCGAGGTACCCTAGGACATTTCCGAGACCAGCGGGAACGATCTTGTAACGGAATCCCATCAGAGGGAGGCATCGAGCTCTCGGACCCCGTCGCCAGGGGACCGGGTCCGGCAGATCACCCGCAGGTACTTTTGGGCGTGCCTCTGGGCCCCTAGCCGACCCCTAACGAACGGGGCACGGACGTCCACTCGGATTACCTGCCTGCAGCTCACCGGAGACACCATGTTCAGCGCCCATCGAGGGCAACATGGCGCTTTCCCCCCTCCTCCTTGAGGAAAGGCGACGCAGGAGCGTATATAAAAAAGTCGAGTCTATCCCTGATCGCCCTCTCGCCCTGTGCAGAGGCTCGGGGGCTGCTCTCGCAAACCCGGCTCCGGCCGAACCGTTGACAGCGTCAACATACCAGCCCGAGAACTTGGGACCCGACCGTACACCCGGGCTACGGCCAGCTCGCATGAGGGAACGATCAGACCAGCCGAAGCGTTACGCGAGGCATTAAGACCTCGAAGGAGTGAAACCACTCCTCCGAGGCCTCGGGGGCTACACCCGGCGGGTGCGCTCGCGCGCACCCACCGGAACAAAACGCAACCGAGAAAGGCTGGTCCCCTTGCAAAAAAGTGCGATGAAAGCCTCCAAGCGAGTGCTAACACTCCCTTCGAGGCTCGGGGGCTACTGTCGGGGACCATAATTAGGGGTACCCTCAAGGCTCCTAATTCTCAGCTAGTAACCCCCATCAGCATAAAGCTGCAAAGGCCTGATGGGTGCGATTAAGTCAGGGATCAGTCCATTCAAGGGACTCGATCACGCCTCGCCCGAGCCTAGCCTCGGACAAGGGCAACCGACCCCGGAGGATTTCCGTCTCGCCCGAGGACCCCCTCCAGCGGCGAATATATTTCCGGCTCGCCCGAGGCCCTGTCTTCGCCAAGAAGCAACCCTGACCAAATCGTCGCACCAACCGACCAAATCGCAGGAGCATTTAATGCAAAGGTGGCCTGACACCTTTATCCTGACGCGCGCCCCCAGCCGGCAGAGCCGAAGTGACCGCCGTCACTTCGCCGCTCCACTGATCGGCCTGACAGAAGGACAGCGCCGCCTGCGCCACTCCGACTGCGGTGCCACTTGACAGAGTGAGACTGACAGGCAGTCAGGCCCGACCGAAGGCACCATAGGAAGACGGCGAACTCCGCTCCGCCCGACCCAGGGCTCGGACTCGGGCTAAGCCCCGGAAGACGGCGAACTCCGCTCCGCCCGACCCAGGGCTCGGACTCGGGCTAAGCCCCGGAAGACGGCGAACTCCACTCCCTGTCGGCGTTTCGAGACCGGGGGGTCCCTGAGCCGACGAGTGAATGTCGCCGCGTGCCCCAGCTCAGATGGGTCGAGCGCGAGGCCGAGCGCGAAGGGGGGAAAGCGAGGCTGCCGGAGACCGGCGTGAGAGAGGTGGGAATCCCGCGGCCTTCGTGTTCGTCCCGCGCCCAGGTCGGGTGCGCTTGCAGTAGGGGGTTACAAGCGTCCACGCGGGAGAGGGAGCGAGCGGCTTCAAGCGAGCGCCTGTCTCGTCCTCGTCCCCGCGCGGCCAACCCCCTCTAAGAGGGCCCTGGTCCTTCCTTTTATAGGCGTAAGGAGAGGATCCAGGTGTACAATGGGGGGTATAGCAGAGTGCTACGTGTCTAGCGGAGGAGAGCTAGCGCCCTAAGTACATGCCGTCGTGGCAGCCGGAGAGATTTTGGCGCCCAGCTGGTGTGATGTCGTGGCCGTCGGAGGAGTGCTGGAGCCTGGCGGAGTCCGAGCCCTGAGGTCAGGCGGAGCGGAGTTCGTCGTCTTCTGGGGCTGAGCCCAAGTCCGAGCCCTGGGTCGGGCGGAGCGGAGTTTGTTGTCTTCCGGGACTTAGCCCGAGTCCGAGCCCTGGGTCGGGCGGAGCGGAGTTCAGCGTCTTCCGGGACTTAGCCCGAGTCCGAGCCCTGGGTCGGGCGGAGCGGAGTTCGCCGTCTTCCGGGACTTAGCCCGAGTCTGAGCCCTGGGTCGGGCGGAGCGGAGTTCGTCGTCTTCCGGGACTTAGCCCGAGTCCGAGCCCTGGGTCTGGCAGAGCGGAGTTCGCCGTCTTCCGGGACTTAGCCCGAGTCCGAGCCCTGGGTCGGGCGGAGCGGAGTTCGTCTTCTTCCGGGACTTAGCCCGAGTCCGAGCCCTGGGTCGGGCGGAGCGGAGTTTCCTATGGTGCCTTCGGCCGGGCCTGACTGCCTGTCAGTCTCACTCTGTCAAGTGGCACCGCAGTCGGAGTGGCGCAGGCGGCGCTGTCCTTCTGTCAGGCCGGTCAGTGGAGCGGTGAAGTGACGGCAGTCACTTCGGCTCTGCCGGCTGGGGGGCGCGTGTCAGGATAAAGGTGTCGGGCCACCTTTGCATTAAATGCTCCTGCGATTTGGTCGATCGGTGCGGCGATTTGGTCAGGGTTGCTTCTTGGCGAAGACAGGGCCTCGGGCGAGCCGAAAATATATTCGCCGCTGGAGGGGGGCCTCGGGCGAGACGGAAATCCTCCGGGGTCGGCTACCCTTGTCCGAGGCTAGGCTCGGGCGAGGCGTGATCGAGTCCCTCGAATGGACTGATCCCTGACTTAATCACACCCATCAGGCCTTTGCAGCTTTATGCTGATGGGGGTTACCAGCTGTGCCGAGATGGTTGCCTTCGGAGGGACCCCCTAGATCGACGTGGAAGCATTCGCGACTTGGGCCGCAGTCCTCGTCGCCGAGGCTACGGCTACCGTCGGAACAGTCGGAGAGGCAGTAGTCGCATGTGGTCATGAAGTCCCGCATGGCACTGGGGTTGCCAAGTCCAGAGAAATCCCAACAAAAGCTGGGCTCATCGTCTTCCTCGGACCCAGAGGGCCCGTAGGCCGAGACGTCCGTCAGCCGGTCCCAAGGTGACCGCATACGAAACCCCAGAGGGTTCGGGCTCGCCTGTACGAGAGCACCCGCCAAAGCGAAGCCGCTAGGCGGGTTGAGGCTGAACCCAAATGACGTGGGATGAGAATCGGTCGGTACCTCTTGGTCGATGGGCAGTGATGAAGTCACGTCGGGGACTGAATGCACCGTCATCTCAGGTACGAGGGCGACGTCCAGCAAGCTTTTCGCGAGCGTGCTGGCGTCGTCCGCTTGCTCGGGATTGGCGTGTCGCGGGGAGACGGCGCTCGTCTTCATCTCAAGCGCGAGGTCGATACCCGGTGCGCCCCCCGTTGGGGTGCCGGCGTTGTCGACTCGCTCGACAGCCGACGAGGCACCGCCTCCTGCTTGGCCTTGGTTGCCCCGCCTTCCCCTCCGTAGGCGGGGAAGAGGGCGGGATGAGCTCGAAGGTTGTTCTTCCACCACGCGGGGAAGACGTCGTCGATTCCGCCGCTGGCGGGCGGGCTGTCGGCCGCCGTTGCCGCTGCCGCCCGGCGGTGGAATGAGTGTCATGTCGTAGTTGCCGTCGAGGGACATGAACTCAAGACTGAGAATTAGGAGCCTTGAGGGTACCCCTAATTATGGTCCCCGACAACACTGAATTGGTTCCTCCTGATTCGTTGCAAGTCGCTCCAGGTGGTGATCCTTTGCCGAGCCATTAGTTGATCTCTCACGATTTGGGGGTCCCCTCATTCTTCTCCAACCTCTAGGTATTTTGGTTTCTTCTGGTCTGACTTTTACCCAGGCAGATAATTATTCTCATGCTTGTCTGCTTTTAATGCCAGGCGTTGGTCGATGAGACGTCTAGTCGGCTGAAGTTGCAGGGTGCTTCTGTCCCAGAAGGAGCTTTGTCTCTGGCGCGTTGGAATCCGGTGCTGCTTCAGGCGAAAGACGTCAAACTCAATCCTGAGAAGTGTGTCTTCGGGGTGCCCCGAGGCATGCTCTTGGGGTTCATCATCTCCGAGCGGGGCATCGAAGCCAACCCGGAGAAGATCGCAGCCATCACCAGCATGGGGCCCATCAAGGACTTGAAAGGCGTACAGAGGGTCATGGGATGTCTCGCGGCTCTGAGCCGCTTCATCTCATGCCTCGGCGAAAGAGGTCTACCTCTGTACCGCCTCTTGAGGAAGGCCGAGTGCTTCACTTGGACCCCTGAGGCCGAGGAAGCCCTCGGGAACCTGAAGGCGCTCCTCACGAAGGCGCCTATCTTGGTGCCCCCAGCTGCCGGAGAAGCCCTCTTGGTCTACGTCGCCGCGACCACTCAGGTGGTTAGCGCCGTGATTGTGGTCGAGAGGCAAGAAGAGGGGCATGCATTGCCCGTTCAGAGGCCAGTCTACTTCGTCAGCGAGGTACTGTCCGAAACCAAGATCCGCTACCCACAAGTTCAGAAGCTGCTGTATGCGGTGATCCTGACACGACGGAAGTTGCGACACTACTTCGAGTCTCATCCGGTAACTTTGGTGTCATCCTTCCCCCTGGGGGAGATCATCCAGTGCCGAGAGGCCTCGGGTAGGATTGCAAAGTGGGCGGTGGAAATCATGGGCGAGACAATCTCGTTCGCCCCTCGGAAGGCCATCAAGTCCCAGGTCTTGGCGGACTTCGTGGCCGAATGGGTCGACACCCAGCTACCGACGGCTCCGATCCAACCGGAGCTCTGGACCATGTTTTTCGACGGGTCGTTGATGAAGAAGGGAGCCGGCGCGGGCCTACTGTTCATCTCGCCCCTCGGGAAGCACATACTCTATGTGCTACGCCTCCATTTCCCGGCATCCAACAATGTGGCTGAGTACGAAGCTCTGGTCAACGGATTGCGGATCGCCATCGAGCTAGGGGTCCGACGCCTCGACGCTCGCGGTGACTCGCAGCTCGTCATCGACCAAGTCATGAAGAACTCCCACTGCCGCGACCCGAAGATGGAGGCCTACTGCGATGAGGTTCGGCGCCTGGAAGACAAGTTCTACGGGCTCGAGCTCAACCACATCGCTCGGCGCTACAACGAGACTACGGACGAGCTGGCTAAAATAGCCTCGGGGCGAACAACGGTTCCCCCGGACGTCTTCTCCCGGGATCTGCATCAACCCTCCGTCAAGATCGACGACACGCCCGAGCCCGGGGTACCCTCGGCACAGCCCGAGGCGCCCTCGGTTCAGCCCGAGGTACCCTCGGCCCTCGAGGGCGAGACGCTGCACGTCGAGGGGGAGCAAAGCGGGGTCACGCCTGATCGAAGCTGGCAGACCCCGTACCTGCAATATCTCCACCGAGGAGGCTACCCCCCGACCGAGCCGAGGCCCGGCGGGTGGCGCGGCGCGCCAAGTCGTTCATCTTGCTGGGTGATGAGAAGGAGCTCTACCACCGCAGCCCCTCTGGCATCCTCCAGCGATGCATCTCCATCGCCGAAGGTCAGGAACTCCTGCGAGAGATACACTCGAGGGCTTGCGGCCATCACGCAGCGCCTCGAGCCCTTGTCGGGAATTCTTTCCGACAAGGCTTCTACTGGCCCACGGCGGTGGCCGACGCTACCAGAATTGTCCACACCTGCGAAGGGTGTCAATTCTACGCAAGGCAGACCCACCTGCCCGCTCAGGCTCTGCAGACGATACCCATCACCTGGCCTTTTGCTGTGTGGGGTCTGGACCTCGTCGGCCCCTTGCAGAAGGCACCCGAGGGCTACACGCACCTGTTGGTCGCCATCGACAAATTCTCCAAGCGGATCGAGGTCCGACCCCAGACCCCTAAACAGCATCAGGTTCGAGCAGGCGGTGGCGTTCTTCACCAACATCATCCATCGCTTCGGGGTCCCGAACTCCATCATCACCGACAACGACACCCAGTTCGCCGGCAGAAAGTTCCTGGACTTCTGCGAGGATCACCACATCCGGGTGGACTGGGCCACCGTAGCTCACCCCATGTCAAATGGGCAAGTAGAGCGTGCCAACGGCATGATTCTACAAGGGCTCAAGCCTCGGATCTACAACGACCTCAACAAGTTCGGCAAGCGATGGATGAAGGAACTCCCCTCGGTGGTCTGGAGTCTGAGGACAACGCCGAGCCGGGCCACGGGCTTCACGCCGTTCTTCCTAGTCTACGGGGCCGAGGCCGTCTTGCCCACAGACCTGGAATACGGCTCCCCGAGGACGAGGGCCTACACCGACCAAGGCAACCAAGCTAGCCGAGAAGACTCGCTGGACCAGCTGGAGGAGGCTCGGGACAAGGCCTTACTATACTCGGCGCGGTACCAGCAGTCCCTGCGACGCTACCACGCCCGAGGGGTCCAGTCCCGAGACCTCCAGGTGGGCGACCTGGTGCTTCGGCTGCGACAAGACGCCCGAGGGCGGCACAAGCTCATGCCCCCCTGGGAGGGGCCGTTCGTCGTCGCCAAAGTTCTGAAGCCCGGAACGTACAAGCTGGCCAACAGTTAAGGCGAGGTCTACGGCAACGCTTGGAACATTCAACAGCTACGTCGCTTCTACCCTTAAGATGTTTTCAAGTTGTTCATATACCTCGCTCCCACGCAAAGTTTAGTCATCAAGGAAGGGTCGGCCTCGCCTCGGCAAAGCCCAACCCTCCCTCGGGGGCTAAAAGGGGGGAACCCCCTCTGCGTCGAAATTTTCCTCGAAAAAAGATCTTTTCTGCCAGAATGTCTTTCATGCTTTTTGACTACTTCGAAAGTGGATCCTGAAAACGACGGAGTACACGTAAGCAGCCAAGGCTGACCGAGCCGAGGGACTCCTACGCCTCCGGGATACGGATACCTCACTCATCACCTTCTGCGATAAGTAACTCACGTTCGGATGAGTGATTCCGCGGACCGAACAAGTCTTCACGCTCGGAAGCTCTTCTGCCGGAGCGATTCATCGAGCCTTCTCGACTGCGTCGGTGACAGAGCCCCATGGACGGGTAAGAGTGCGCGTAAGCGGCAAGGCCGACCGAGCCGAGGGACTCCTACGCCTCCGGGATACGGATACCTCACTCATCACCTTCCGCGAGAAGCAACTCTCGCTCGCACAAACATTTCTGTTACCGACGAAAAAGTCCAGATACTCGAAACAAGAGGAAAAGAGACGCAGCTTTACAACACGGCGAGGGTGTGTTTTGGCCTCGGCGGCCGCAGGAAACACACGCTACAAGACAATCCGATCTTGCAGGCTCGGATCCTGACGCTTGAAGGGAGCAGCAGCACCCTCGGCATCGACAACACCTTCGGCGAGGTCCGACCTAGCTTCGGACAGCGACGCGGTCCGAAGATCTCCACTCTGAAGGACGGCGTCATCACCAAACCCGGGCCATCGCTGCCAGGGTCTTCTCCGGACATCAGCCCGACCCGAGGCCTCGGCAGGTCAATTCCGGCGTCGGTCCCGCTAACGGGCAACCCGGCCAGGCTCCGGCCAACCAGGTTTTCTTTTCGAGCCAACTCTGCCTCTGTTCATGCTGACACCGCTACCCCTGCCCTCGGCTCATCGGAGAGCGGCCGAGGGGTTCCTTTAACTAAGCTAGAGAAGCCTCGGACAACAAGGCCGACCGAGCTGAGGGACTCCTACGCCTCCGGGATACGGATACCTCACTCGTCACCTTTACACGGGGCGACTCAGGCTTGGTGAAGCGGTTCAGACAACCAACAGGCGAGTCTTAGTGCTCGAAAATGAGGAAAAAAACACGGCTCCATGCCGAAATTACATGCATGTTCAGGCCTCGACAGCCACAATGAACAAAAACACTGGCATTCAAAGTGCCATTACCAACGGAACTCCGGTTCCATCTCCGCAGGTATGAACAACCCCACTCGATGGGGGGGCCTGCGGAGCAACAGAAGACCGACGAACGGCGCGCCGTCGCCCGCTCCAGCAGCGGCGACGACGACGACTTCTGCTCCGGGGGGCCGAACAGCGGCAGCGATGACCTTAGGGCGGATGCTGCTGCCAGGAGGCCCCCGCCCATGCCCAAACTCGTGAGGCAAGGACGGGCAGAAGGCCGTAGAGTTGGAGGTCGGTCCGTGGGCGGCCCTGGCTGTCTCGCTGGCGGGAGAACCTCTTCCAGCTGCTGTGGCAGAAGACGGCGCCGAGAGCGGCTCCGAAGCCACTCGCGTCCGAAGGCCAGGCACGCGGCAGCTACCGGTGCCACGGACAACAACCGCCCTTCCCCCCAATCACTGAGGGAAGGAGCGGGCCGCCGCCCACGCAGGGGCCGACCCCAACTCGGCACACTCCCCTCCCCAGCCCTGGTGATGAAAATCCTTGAGGCTGAGGGAGGGGCAGAGGCCGCAGCCCGGCTCGCTTTGCCCCACCATCAAACTGGAAGTCACTGTCTTGGGTGACCGCCGGCGGAGGGGTGCAGCCGGGCTGCATGATGAAAATCCTTGAAGCCGAACGATGGCTGAAAGGTACCAACTCCCATGGAGTTGCGTTCCTCCAACGACGAGGCGGAAAGACGGCGGGTATCCCCCATCCGGGGGCTTGGAAGGTAGAAAGACACGATGCATAAGGGAGCGCGAAGACATGGTCGCCTTTCAAGGGGGTCACCCTCCTTTTAAAGGCGACTCTCCCTACTTGTGTCCCCAGCCGTCGCGAGCTGAGTCTTCTCCAACACGCTCCAAGGTCCTCCCCTGCGGCGCGGGGGCTGGGTCCCACACGTCATGCAAGTCGGCTCAGAGCAGAAGAAGCCAAACCGCCGTGCGCGGTGCGCACCACCGCCCAGCGGTTAAAAGCGACTCTCCACTTTTGCCCAGACCAACGGGCGAAAGGGGTGGGCAGCCATGCAGGCGGTATGCAACCGCGCCAAGTGGGCGCGCTTCTCCGACTCCCAACACGCCCGGCATGGAGGCCTAGGCCCACGCGTCATGCAACCGGCGCGCCGAATGCTTCGTGCATGCAACTGCACCACCACTTGCGCCACCACCGCGCCTCCTCGACTGTGGAACCAATACCGCGACTCGAGGCGACCCAGCGCACGACCCAGCAGCGACCAGCCTGGCGCGACGGTCAATGCGGCCAAAAACGGGCCGGCAGTAATGGCGGTGGCAGGCGGGCAGGAGCAGCGGTCACGTCGCCAGCCAAGCCTACGTCCCATCCGGGGGCAACGAGAGAACCCTCTCTCACGGCGTGAAGACAACGCGCCCGTGTTCCGTTCCTCGAACGGCTCGCGCACGCGCAACGGCCGCCCCGCCAACCACTCGCCCCGTCGCATTAACTCCGCGGCGGGACAGGCGGCGCCTCTGGCAGGAGAAGCGAGCGACGCTTCGCCTTCGCCATAATGACTGCGTCAGTAAAGGTACGCCGCATCGTTCGATTTCGTATCCTTTTCCTTTTTTCCTCTTTCTCTCTCTTGCAACGGGGATCGGGAAAGGGGGAAACCCCGAAAAGGATCCTTCCCCATGAAGGAACCAGGCTCCGAGCCTCCCTACTGATCAGAGGTTCGAAGGCTGGCCCCTCGGAAGGGTTCGACAGCCGCCTCAGATCACGTGGGCCCTACACCCACTACTGGTCAGAGGTTCAAAGGCCGGCCCCTCGGAAGGGTTCAACGATCGCCTCAGGCTACTCGGGCTCCGCGCCCACTACTGATCAGGGGTTCGAAGGCTGGCCCCCGAAGGGTTCACAGCCGCCTCAGACACAGAGCGAGGGATGACCATGGGTACGTTCGATACATAACCAAGGCTCGGGCTGTGCTCCCGAGGTACCCTAGGACATTTCCGAGACCAGCGGGAACGATCTTGTAACGGAATCCCATCAGAGGGAGGCATCGAGCCCTCGGACCCCGTCGCCAGGGGACCGGGTCCGGCAGATCACCCGCAGGTACTTTTGGGCATGCCTCTGGGCCCCTAGCCGACCCCTAACGAACGGGGCACAGACGTCCACTTGGATTACCCGCCTGCAGCTCACCGGAGACACCATGTTCGGCGCCCATCGAGGGCAACATGGCGCTTTCCCCCCTCCTCCTTGCGGAAAGGCGACGCAGGGGCGTATATAAAAAAGTCGAGTCTATCCCTGATCGCCCTCTCGCCCTGTGCAGAGGCTCGGGGGCTGCTCTTGCAAACCCGGCTCCGGCTGAACCGTTGACAGCGTCAACATACCAGCCCGAGAACTTGGGACCCGACCGTACACCCGGGCTACGGCCAGCTCGCATGAGGGAACGATCAGACCAGCCGAAGCGTTACACGAGGCATTAAGACCTCGAAGGAGTGAAACCACTCCTCCGAGGCCTCGGAGGCTACACCCGGCGGGTGCGCTCGCGCGCACCCACCGGAACAAAACGCAACCGAGAAAGGCTGGTCCCCTTGCAAAAAAGTGCGATGAAAGCCTCCAAGCGAGTGCTAACACTCCCTTCGAGGCTCGGGGGCTACTGTCGGGGACCATAATTAGGGGTACCCTCAAGGCTCCTAATTCTCAGCTGGTAACCCCCATCAGCATAAAGTTGCAAAGGCCTGATGGGTGCGATTAAGTCAGGGATTAGTCCATTCGAGGGACTCGATCACGCCTCGCCCGAGCCTAGCCTCTGACAAGGGCAGCCGACCCCGGAGGATTTCCGTCTCGCCCGAGGACCCCCTCCAGCGGCGAATATATTTCCGGCTCGCCCGAGGCCCTGTCTTCGCCAAGAAGCAACCCTGACCAAATCGCCGCACCAACCGACCAAATCGCAGGAGCATTTAATGCAAAGGTGGCCTGACACCTTTATCCTGACGCGCGCCCCCCAGCCGGCAGAGCCGAAGTGACCGTCGTCACTTCGCCGCTCCACTGACCGGCCTGACAGAAGGACAGCGCCGCCTGCGCCACTCCGACTGCGGTGCCACTTGACAGAGTGAGACTGACAGGCAGTCAGGCCCGACCGAAGGCACCATAGGAAGACGGCGAACTCCGCTCCGCCCGACCCAGGGCTCGGACTCGGGCTAAGCCCCGGAAGACGGCGAACTCTGCTCCGCCCGACCCAGGGCTCGGACTCGGGCTAAGCCCCGGAAGACGGCGAACTCCGCTCCGCCCGACCTAGGGCTCGGACTCAAGCTAAGTCCCGGAAGACGGCGAACTCCGCTCCGCCCGACCTAGGGCTCGGACTCGGGCTAAGCCCCGGAAGACGACGAACTCCGCTCCGCCCGACCCAGGGCTCGGACTTGGGCTCAGCCCCAGAAGACGACGAACTCCGCTCCGCCCGACCCCAGGGCTCGGACTCCGCCCTGGCCTCAGCCGACGGTCTCCGCCTCGCCTGAACCAGGGGCTCGGACTCGACCTCGACCATGGAAGACAGACTCGACCTCGGCCTCGGAGGAGCTTCCACATCGCCCAACCTAGGGCGCAGACCAGCCACGTCAACAAGAGGCGCCATCATCACCCTACCCCGAGCTGACTCGGGCCACGGGGAACAAGACCGGCATCCCATCTGGCTCGCTCCACCAGATGGGCAATGATGGCGCCCCGCATATTCTGTGACGACGGCGGCTCTCAGCCCCCTTACGGAAGCAAGAGGACGTCAGCAAGGACTTGACAGCCCCGACAGCTGTCCCTCCGCCAAGCTCCAGCACTCCTCCGACGGCCACGACATCACACCAGCTGGGTGCCAAAATCTCTCCGGCTGCCACGACGGCATGTACTTAGGGCGCTAGCTCTCCTCCGCTAGACACGTAGCACTCTGCTATACCCCCCATTGTACACCTGGATCCTCTCCTTACGCCTATAAAAGGAAGGACCAGGGCCCTCTTAGAGAGGGTTGGCCGCGCGGGGACGAGGACGAGACAGGCGCTCGCTCGAAGCCGCTCGCTCCCTCTCCCGTGTGGACGCTTGTAACCCCCTACTGCAAGCGCACCCGACCTGGGCGCGGGACGAACACGAAGGCCGCGGGATTCCCACCTCTCTCACGCCGGTCTCCGGCCGCCTCGCTTTCCCCCCTTCGCGCTCGGCCTCACGCTCGACCCATCTGGGCTGGGGCACGCGGCGACATTCACTCGTCGGCTCAGGGACCCCCCGGTCTCGAAACGCCGACAATGATGGACAGCGCGGAGCAGCCGCTCTGTACCGCGTCCAAGTGGCGATTGCGATGGAGCTTGTCGTACATAGCGGCACATGCGGTCACGTAGGACTGTTTCTAGAGGTCGAACTTACAGTCGTCAAGTTTCTTCTCGTCGTCGATGAGCGATCCCAACGCGAGTGCCTCCTGCTAATGGTGTTTGTTTGGGGTTTTCAAGAAATATGGATTCATATTTGGCGTTGGTTTATAAAAATGACTCACAAGTCAGATCCATGGAAAAAATATTACGAAGAATAAATGTCACGCATGCAAAAAAAGAATTTAAGTTGAAAACATTATTCAAACAAAAGAAATTGCATGCAAGACTCTTATTTAAATACTACTCACTCCATTCAAAAATATAATTCAAGAATCTCGGTGATACTTATATACTACTACGCATTGTGCAAGGGTAGCAGGTGAGCTTGGGGAGAGATGTAGTAGATGTGTTTCCTGTTATATATATAGACATAAACACACATGTGGTGTAGCGGTAGCTACTGCTGGCATTTGCTTGAGAGGTCGTGGGTTCGAATTCCTTGGGGCCATGTGTATTTTTTAAATTTTAGCTATACGTCAGCTGTATGGGGGAATGAGAATGTGAATGGGCTTTGCGGGGAGCGGGAATGAGAATGATAGATATAGAATGGTGGCAGAAATAGAAAACAAGACTTTAATAAGTAGTAGAGATTACAAACACGCTTTGCCATAATAAGTTTGGATCTACCTGACGTCAATCTTTGTCACACCAGCAGGTTCTAGGACTTGTCGAACTATTCTACGTGAGATGCTTCGTTTTTCCCGGGTCACCAACAATAATCGACTACAATATAAATTGATGGCGACAATTTTAAATGATCTAATATAGTAGATGGTTAGGGGTGAGAGATGAGCACAAAAGCTAGGGGTGGGGTGAGGGATGAGTAGAGTGAAGGAGAGGTACAGAGGCAGAACACACATGCGACGACGCGACACGATCGACTAGAGTGAAGCATGCAACACTTCACTTAGGTTTGTTGAACCTTTAGATTATATAATCCAGCTTAAATAAGTTAAAAGGTAAACAAATAACATAGATTACTGGAGTGGATTATATAATCTAAGTAACTAGATTATGATAATCCACGAGTAGGTCATTGAGTGCTTATTTTAGATTATTGTTTGGCTTTTTACCCACCACCAATAATTTGTGTAAAGAAACATCTCTACTAATAAGATTATATAAACTCGATTGTATAATCCGAATTATACATTCTATATAGAAAAGATGGATTGTATAATCCTGCAAGCAAACAGCCCCTTAAGCCTAGGCCGCCTAGGATTATACTAGCATGGTAGAGTAGGCCATATTTGTTTGGGGGAGGGTATTGCTTGCAGTATTTTACCATACATAAACTAGAAACACCAATACAATAAAAAAATGGTACAAATCATAGTTATTTTATTTTTTTATGTTTTTCTACCGTTATCGTTACCATATTTATTGTCATTTTTACCAATTTTTGTTTTATCCAGAAGCGCAGTAACATCTCGAAAACGAGTCCCTATACTCGATATCATCTATTCTCGCTCTCATCCCTATATATTTATAGGCGGTGAGTATGTATGTATATGCGTCGGTAAGTTTAGTGATACAAATTCGTACGTACAATGTGTAAAGAAAAAGTTCAGATCCTGACCGACTTTTGTTGACCTAATAACTGTTGAGAAACGGCGTTGTCGTAGATCCCAAATCTAGACCTTAATCCTACCGTCAGCAATAGAGACGTAAGATGTAAAATACCCCTTCTCTCCCTTCCTGTGGCAGCTTAAGCATAAGAGACATAAGACAAAAGATGGGGGAACCCTTTCCTTATTACTCCATCCGTCTCAAAATATTAGCCGTTTTAAGGAATTAGTGAGTTCATACAATTTTCGATGCATGTGGTTTTATATGTATCTAAATTCATCATCATCCATTTGATTTTAGACATGAAAACCAAGAGCTAAAACGACTACCATTTTAGAACGGAGGAAGTATTAACTATGAGGTGGTACATGTTCAATATACAGAGAAGTAGTCCCTTAAGAGTACGTTTTGAATTAGCCCATGTAACCCTTTGTAGGGTCCCTTAACAATAACAATATCAGGTTTCAGAAAATAACAAATAGAATTTAGCTTCATTGCTGCTTGTTCGGTTATCGTGCTATCATTAGATCTTGTTTGGGAGCAAGTTTAATGAAGGAGATTTGAGGGAGGGGTCAAAATCCTTTACTATTCAAAATTGAATAGTAATCCCTCCATTACCCTTGTCCCAAACAAGCTCTTAGGCTATCTCAAACACTTTATTTATTCTTGTCTTTAATTTTAAATTTTACTCCGTAAATAGAAGCAATTCTGGTGGTTGTTGGGTTATCATGGGCTCCTTCGAACTGCTTCCCTCTTACTTTTTTTAGTCCAGGCAGATAGAAAGATCCGCCGAGCCCGAACAGGCGGCTTTCGAACTGAAGACGATGTAGTTCAAGCCCATCAGGACGAAGGCTATGACCTGCACGTCGAACAGCCCGCTATGCCCAGCAATGCAGCCCAGTATAACAAAATACCGAGGACCACTAACGCGAGGTACGTTTTCTTTTGGTTTCGTTCCGTTTCCTTTTTGTATTATTTCTAATTCTGTTATTACTACTTTGTTGTGCTTGTGAGTATTAGTTACCATGCATTTTGTGAATGTATATGCACAAAGAATTTTTAAAATATTTAAAAATATTTTAAATGTGCCGTACTGCCTTACATGCATGAAACATTTCACATGAAAACATAACTACTATATTCAAACGGCGACACTACATTTGAAAATTATACCAGATATATTCAAATAGTATATTTCCAATACTAGATTCAACGATTCTCAGAATCAGTTCAAACATGTAGCATTTTGTGTGAAATGATAAATAGTATTACCAAAATTGTTGAATAATCAGAATATTCAAAATGTTGTAATTGTGCTTTCCAAACGCTGTTCTCGAAAAGGTATTATATATATATATATTTGTGTTGGTTCTTTTTATCAATTCTAAACAACATGGTGCTTCAGATCGAACCAAAACAGGCTGTCAGTTTTTTTAGAAATATGCGCTTCAGGTTTGAAATTTAAATGTAGGTAGGACGACACACTAGCATTGGCTTATACTCTATCTGTTCCAATTTATTATTTGTTTGACCTTTTTACTTAAGTTTGATCGACTTGTTTTATTTAAAAATATATAATTATTATTAATTTTTATTTTGATATCATTTAGCATATAATATACTTTAAGTACGACTTTGTTTTTTCTTTTTCGCAAAAAATTAAATAAGAGAAGCCGATCAAACTTGGTAAAAAAATCAATTAAATTATAAATTTGGACATAGGGAGTAAGCTATAAGTATTAGCATCCAGCAACACTTAATCTTGAGGCCCCCCTATTGGGTGTCACTAGTGACTAAAATTCAGCCTAAACCCTAAACCCTGTCATATCGAATGTTTGAATGTCATGTATGAATATTAAATATAGTTTAACTATAAAACTAATTAAGACTAAATGTCGAGACAATTTTTTAAGCATAATTAGCAAATGTTTACTGTGGTATCACATGAATCATGGACTAACTAGACTTAATAGATTCGTCTTGTCATTTAGTCTTTATCTGTGTAATTAGTTTTGTAATTAAACTATATTTATTGCTTCTAACTAGCATCCATATATTTGATGTGATAGAGACTAAAATTTATCCGAGGTAGAAAAAAAAGCAGGGTGTGTCATTGACGTGCCATCCTTATGACGACCAGTGGTAATTATATTTGAGGCGCAAAAGATTAACTTTACCATCTTAGGCTATGACCATTAGGTCATTCGTATGTTTATAGAGTGGAGTTTGAAATAAAAGATACGATGATTAACACTGTTAGAGATAGCCTTATTTGCATTTTAGTGACCATGTAAAATGGATATATAGTATAAACTGGCCTGCCATCCCGGCTAAGATCCTGAGGGGTGCAAGCTCTCTTGTGCTCACAAATTTCCAAAAGATAATTAGATGATACATGGGAAGATATAACTGTATAAAGTTCCTTGAGCCGGTCTCTTGTACAATATTTAGGGAATGTTTGAATGCACTAAATTTAATAGTTAGTTGGCTAGAAAAATTGCTAGTGGAATTAGCTAGCTAACTATTAGCTATATATTTTACTTAAAATAGCTAATAACTGAACTATTAGCTAGACAGTTTGGATGTCTTCAGCTAATTTTAACAATTAACTATTAGCTCTAGTGCATTCAACATGATATTGACCACAGAAATAATCCCTTTCTCTAGAACGGAAACGTGAAGTTGACGTAAGAACATCACTTATTTCTATACCGGTTAAGCATTAGTCATCCACATAAGAGTGCAGCTAGCTGAAGCTGTTCTAATGCGTCCTACTTATGTTCAAAAAGTTTCAGTGGCAACTACGACATGATGACAGATATAAAACAGAAGCAGCAAATTCTTAAGCTTGATGTTATATGCATGTAATCTGAGGCATGAATATTCTTCTCCTTCTGTAGCACTGCAGATATGAGTTCACAAGGTCACTTAAAAACTTTGAAGCTCTCAATATCACTGCTCGTCCACTTACCTAAATATGTCGATGCAGCGAAGATAACCAGAGAGAAATGGGTTAGCAGTTGTCAGAGAGACAAATGAGTTCGTTGCTTCTGTATAAACTATAGCAGTTGTCACATAGAGAGAAACGGGACCATTCTGTGTAAACTAAGACCAGAAACACTTTGTATGAATGAATGATTATGCTAATATACAGTAACTCCGTTCTCGAATATTTATCATCTGCTAGTTCATTTTTGAACTAAAATACGACAAATAAAAAAGAAAAGATGACCTAGTATCTCTACTACTTATTAAGTAAGCAATAGTAGTCTGCCTCTCACATGTTCTGCCAAGGCTGTGTTCTGCCCCGCTCTGGTTCTGCCATCTACGCGCGTCCTGCATGTGGGCCCACCCAGCGTGGGCCACGCATTCCCACCTAGCTCGCCTTTTCCAGCAAAAAATATCACGTCCGCACGAGTTGAACCTGACCAGTTCAGCCATCAAACACAATATAGTTCAACATTAGAGTTCTTACTATTAAGTCCGAGCCAACGCTTATAAGCTGCTCTATGTCTCCTTTACTAGACAATATGGTACTAAGTTTTTTGCAAGACAATACAACAACAGTGCAAGCGTTCTGGGCTGAATTTTTGGTGCGGCCCATACTCCAGCTAGATTTGGGGCGGCCCATACTCGAGCGACGGCTCTCCCCCGTCGATCCATCATCTGAACCCTTCCTCCCTCTCACCCTCTCTCAACCCGAAACCCTAGCGCTCTCCTCCCTCCTCCCCACGCCTCCATCTCTCTCACCCCTCTCCCTCAACCGCCTCGATCTGGTTACCCGAGCGCGCATGGTGGAGAGACGGGAACGCCGACGAGCGCGCTCGTGCTCACGCCTCTATCTCCCCCTTCTCTCTCCCTCAACCACCCTGATCCAGATACACAAGTACATGCGAGGCAGAGAGACGGGAGCAATATCCGGGATGATTCGGGCGAGCGCCTCACGTCCGCGGTGGGTCACACCGTTGATATCTGCGTCGTGATCCTGGAGCGCCTGAATCCTGTCGTACACACCCGCTAGGATGAACTGGATCCTGTTGTGATTGAAGGGTACCAGGTGGGTGGTGTCCCTGGTGGGTAGCTGATGACCACCACCAAAAAGGTTGTCCCCTTCTCCTCTGTCTTACTGCCTCTGCATCTGCTTCTATAAAATTTCAGATGCAAGTACGTCGTTTAGACTTATCACTTCGTTGATTAATTGATTGAATCAGAGCTCCAAACATCGCAATCAAGGTTCACATCACATTCAAGTTTGATTGATCTATCATACATTTGTACATTAATAAAAAAATTAGACTATTGTCTTCATGATAGCAGATCGGTTGGTTAGATCGACAGTGTGAGGGCGAGGTTGGCAATGGTGAACAAGGGCAAGGTCATCTCACTTCCTCGTCATGCAATCATCCATGTTGTCCATCCCCAAAGGCCACTACTCCGAAGTCGACATACAGACAAGGTAATATATTGAGTTGGACCAATAATCCTTCATATTTATTTATGTGAATTATGTTGTACTGGTGTCCTGTCCTTTTGTTTGTGCTTCATAATTTGTAATTCCTAGCTGCTGATATGGTCTGATGGATGGGAGGTGGCTGAAATCGTTCAGATAAGTGTCAATTTGTTGTTTTCTATTTTTATGAATGGTTTTTTATTTCACCATTAGTCAATCCTCCCATTGGAGTCTTGCTTAATGCCTTGATCTGATTTGGACTTTTAGGAGCAAAAGATTAGTCTTGATTGATGTGTTGCGATTAATTTCTACAAATTTCTTATTACTGACTAGAAAGGAGGGTTGACATGATGCCTTTCCCTGGGATAAATCTGTTAATTTATTTTAGATGAGGAATTTATTTAGACAATTGAAACTAATGATTACAATAGTAAACTAAGGAAGTAGGACTCGGATGGGTTTATGCTGTTGGTAAGTATGAACCTGTAAGTCACTACTTACAGAGAGCAAAACATATGATCATCTTGGTCCATTCACATCAATAGGCTGACCATGTAGCCACATGCTTTTTATATAAGCAGAACATCTTCCAAATGAGATAAGTTTTATCTTCTCGCCAACACCTATACTTCTTTGTTCATCTTCTAATTCTATGCAGGTAGCTTTGATGGCAAATGCACTATATGGTGTGTGGGCGAAATACCGTATGCAAATTACAGGTATATACTCTCTCGTTTTTAAATATATGACATTATTGACTTTTTTTTGAAAACTGTGACCACTCGTCTTATTTAAAACATTTATTCAAAAATATAAAATTTCAACGCGTAACCTGCAAGGGAGAATGGTCGGACTCCTCATCGTCCCCTGCCTCCCACGGTGGTCCGAGGGGACATGACCACATGGGTATGGACATATGGCGCGCCACCTGGGATGAAATCTTGAGGAATACCGTGGAGTTGTCGCTCTTCATTGATTGATTGAATATGTTGCGTCGTCGTGGGAGAGGGAGGACATTCAGTTTGTGGCAAGAATTGGATGCCAACATGTCTGTTGGCCTAGCGTCTGCGGCACTGCTTGCGTTGTTCGATCCTTGCTAGGCTTTGCACAACTCTCTTCTATTGCATTTGCTTGGTGTAGCCTCCACGCAGTTCTGGCGCAACACAATACCACTTGCCTGCTTCCCTTGGGATATGCCATCGTCAGGAAAATTGCGGTGTCTATGAGGATCCCATTGCCCTGCACATTTCATCACTGTTTGGCACTTTGGAGTTCCATAGTTCATGTTTAGCAGTGGCAGGATCTAGGCATAAGCTTTTCTAAATACGTTTAAACGCTAGATCTCACACTGATGTTCAGTAGCGAATTTAGCTCCTCCTTTTTAAAAACCTGAAAGTATATTAAATACATCAACCTTTGTATTGAATATTTTATTATAGTGTGCCATTATGCCATCTACAATAAGTCGTAGATCACTTTCACTTGCATGAGCATTCACTGCAGTCCTCGATAGTATAGACTCGAGAGCCCAAACCGACCTGAGCTGATCTGGAAGGAGGGTTGTCGTCTGGTGTCCCCTGGTTCCGATGCCCATGGTGGTGGCAGCACCTGTCCAGCTAAACCTCGACGAGGCCCATCATGGGACCACCACAGCGTCTACTGCTTTGGGAAAGCAGATCGACGAGAGCACCTACGGGTAACACCCCCTCCTCCCTAATCGATCTGGTGATTATTCTACTTGTCTACTCTCCTAATCCACCGATTCGCTTCATTACTTGGCCACCGCCGGCAGTGAAGTGTACATGGCGAAGGAGACGGACTGGATCTGCATGATGTTACATGAGCATGAGGGTTGTGGACTTGAATTCCACAATTAATACACACATGAAAAAACTGCCAGGGATTAAGTCTGACTGCGTGATGATGTTTGACGCTCGTGTTCAGCAGGTAAGGTAGCCATCATCCTTTTATAGTTGTATATTTGGATTTTCTTTTGCAAAAAACTGTACCACCTATTAATATCACCCTAGAAGATGGTAGATTTCATATGAGCAGTGGTGGAAGAGCTGTCGATCAGCCACTACATCAACACATCCTGGTGGATGCACGCCCCTTGGGTATGACCTGGTCCTAGAAAATTAATAGTCGATTCATATTCAGTGGTGCTGCTTCGTCTTTCGATCAAGATGGGCAACCTATAGGTAGGGTTTAGTGTAGTCCATGTTGGAAAAAGACGTGTTTTCAGTCTTTTTCAGTTTTAGAAACGAGGCCCAGTATTCAGCACACAAATATTTCTTGTAGGTTATGAACCTCTCCCATTTTTATGTTTTAGCCAGCTTATGTGCAATACCAGTGGTACCTTGCAGGTTGTAGATTTTGGACTGACAAAACTTTTAGAAATTAGAACTACATCATAGTCACTCCCATCACTACAAGTTGTTGGTACATTTGGTTACATGCCTTCAGAGTAAGTACTCAAGGTATCAACGCCAACTATGTTGTTCCGTTATTGAGTTCACATGAATGTGCACACTCTCAAAATAATATCAGTATAGTTTGATAGACCAAACTGTTACTTATACAATTAGTAATTTAGTACCAAAGAGTTTTCTGATTGATAAGTATGCTTGATATGGTGAGGCTTCTCCTAAGGTGGATGTCTACGCTTTTGGTATAGTCTTGTATGAACTTCTTTCAGCCAAAGAACATCATAATTCGTTAATGCACAAGGTCTGTTTTATTTGGTAATTTGTCCATCTGATTAGTTTTCAATTTTGTATCGCATTTCAAATTTTTCAGAACATATGTCTCTTGATGCTTTCTTTGTCTGTGTTCAATGTCTTGCTATGTTTCCTATATAGGTTATGTTCCTCAAGTTTGAGCCTCGACAATGCCTGCTTATTCTGGCATCTTGATTTCTTATTGCTACATTTCGCCCTCTTGTAGTCCGGTTACGAGCGCCTTTGCTGCCTCCGGTGCATACAGACGTGACCACAACTTCGCAACGGCTTGTGTCTACCGTGTCCCCAAGCATATGAGGGAGGATCAGGTGATAGAATGTGCCTAATGCAGCTGTAGGGGCTGTGCCAACGGTGACTATCAGACTCCGACGAATGTTGGGAGTGGGTTATAAATTAGCGTTGATACATATGTGCATTTTCTGATAGTATTTAATCCATATAAAAATACCATTATTCCTGAATTCTACTGCTCTAAAAAATACAATGAAGATCATGAAAAGACACTTCAAAAGTTGTCGGTCGCTTTTGTTGCTTTCTAATTTGATTTTTTTGTTAGTGTCGAGGTGAGATCCGCAATCCTTCTGCCAGTATCTTCTTCCTTAATTGAACTCTTGGGGTACCAAATTTGAGTTAATTAAACTCCTTATATGTAATTGAATGTTTGAATCCGTAGTATGAAACAATGTCAAATTTATTTTGATTGGCTGGGATAAGGATCACCTCTATTTCATTTTTCTTTCCTCAACAATAGTGATTCATCTATTCTTTAGGCTCGTCGACCACTCCAAAACTCTAGATTTCACCATCTGAAATCACTTGCTTCTTATTCTTCCTGAATTCATCTATTTTTTGGTTATGTGCCATCATAGATCTGCTTTTTTGTCTATTCTAACTAAATGTTCCTTTTTAAATTTATTTTATGTGTTCATGCAACCAAAGTTGTCTTAAACTTATTGAATTTTAGTTTGTTAGGAATTTTTATATAGTTACAAAGTTATTAAATTTTTTCATACTCTTGTGACGAGTGCCATTGTACAAGTCGATGTTGCTCCCTTCAAGCAGTGGTACATCACCCACTACAGAGTGGACATCGGTAGGAAGATGCATGTTGCCAACAAGGATGCAGCTAAGGTATATTCATGCAATTTAAGGTTTAATTGATGTTTGCCCTTAGAATGGGTTGACTTTATAGTTTATGGATTGTTGTATTTGGTGAATAGTTGCTTGCTAGATATCTTACTACTGCAGTGTTTTTAACATGTGCACTTATTTGTCTTGTGGTTTTTCAATGATCTCTTCCTTCTCAATGATCAACATGTTGTATTTCATTAGCTACTTTTGATTTTTGCAATCATTATCTCATGATGTTTTTTGTAGGGAAAACAATAGTTAAATTAAATTTTTCTTTCTATAGCTCAATTGATGTTTCCTATAACTGACCATTTATTGTTTGTGTAGGGATAAGAGGGTGAGGCTATATCCGAGGAAACAAAGAAGAGCAACCATGTGCAGAGGAAGATTGAGAAGCGCCAGCAGGGTCGTGCACTTGACACTCATATTGAAGAGCAATTTGGTAGTGGGAGATTGTTGGCTTGCGTTTCTTCCAGCCCTGGACTGTGGCCGAGCTGATGGGTAAGGAATACTAGATTTCTTGTGTCATGTCTTAGACATTAATTCTCATTTTGTGTTTTGGTCCATGCCATATGGCATTAGCATATGGAATTAAGATATTTATGCCCGTCGATCTTATATTACGGATGAAAGAAAGCCAGAAGTGGACAGTAGGAGATATGTTGAGTTGCATCTAAGCATTCTGTCACAAATAGGACCATTTCACCTCGCTTAAGTAGCTTACAGTTTACACATGAATTATCCTGACAGTTGTTGGGCATTCCCTTTTATTGGTGAGCTACATCCTTGAGGCTAACCTACAATGGCATTTTCTTTTATTGGTCAGCTACATCTTTGAGGGTAACGTGGTCGAGTTCTACATGAATAAGCTCCAGAGGAAGAAGGGCAAGGGTGCTGCATCTTAGAGCATTCTTTTAGCTAGAACAACAGAATATCTTCTACTTGGGGTTAATGCACGACATGCTTCAAATGAGCGAAAGGCCAGACTTATAGTTATTTGTTGTTTTTAATGCCACATGCTTCATGTAAGCAGATTTGCATATTTATCATTCGATCAACTCAACTTGGTCAATAATTGTGTCACCATCCATTATTAAGTGTATGCTCGTATGTTGTTATAGAGTAAACATGTTATGATAAGATACATTGAGGTGCAGAAGCATTAATTGTCGTTTAATGCTCTTGTTAGCATCCTTTAAGGGTTAAGATTATTTACATACCTTAAAAATATATACTCTGCCATGAAAAGCAAACTATCACGAAATATTTTTATGGATTTTATCTTCATTGATGAAGATAAAAATATAGTTATGTAAATAATCTTAACCTTTAAAAGGTGCTAACCATAGCATAGAACAATAACTAATGCTTCTGTATCTCAATGTATCTTATCAGAATATGTTTTACTCCGTAGCAACGCACGGGCATACACCTAGTCTAATTAGAAAAGCTATAAGAACGCCCTTACTTCAACTGAAGGAATTTGCTACCCACAAATAAAGCTGGGAGCTTTAGGTAGGACAACTTACATATAGATCAATTAAATATATTAATCCTTTAATTTGTAAGTTGCGTGAGCACATTGTTAACCATCACAAACACGGTGTCGTTTGGTTCACATATTATTAACATAATGAGTAACCGATAACGTTAAATTAAGTTTGTTTAAGTCTAACCGTAATCGATACCACACTTCAAATAGATATTGTCTTATTCAAATTTGTTACCGTCGGTATTCGAGTGTGAATCGTTACAATTACCATTTACGTTACATTTCAGGAACCAAACCACACCTTGACTCCTACAGTCTTGTGGATATCGAACATTCTTGTGGACATCCATAGTAAATAAATCATAAATACATTATCTCACAAAGTTAGTTTTCATAGTTAACCTGAAAATACGAACTCATAATTAGGACATGGCAAGTAAACTCGGGGGAGGGGGGGTTAATGTTGTAAAATTAGAGAAATAAGCGGCATGCTTTCAACATATTTAAATATATTAAATATTACAATTACGAATAAAACAATCATATAACTCAGATAAATGCCATATGTAATTATAGCAGCAATGAACAGTAGTAATTCTATGATATGTAAACATATAAAATAGCTACTCAGGTCCATTTAAAATTAAACATGACTTGCAGATGAAGAATGCAAATTTTGCACATAAACATTATTGTTTATCTTTTTATATTGCTCTCAAAATAGAGGGTTGCTGTAATAAACAGTCCTCCAACGCTGAAAGGTGATCAGAGATCCTCGACTAACGTGGCGGTCATATCTTACCAAATCAGGGTTTTAGATCAGATGTAATAAGCCTAATAATAAAGTATAAATACTAATAGTAAGAAGCTGTGTACTAAATAAAATAACAGAATTTAACACAGGTAAACAACCTCAACAAATAGAGATATAATTAGGCACAAATAATATCAATGCTGAAAATAACTACACACTAAAACCCAGACTGTCACGTCGTCTCACTATATCGCTATCATCATCGAGCAATCAACTCTGCCCATAAATTGTGCAATCACACCCAAGTAAATAATAATAGTAGATTGCACAAAATTACTCAGTAAATAAAGTGAGGCAATGAACAACAACTCACAGCACGTAGATTGTCTATGTGGGAAGACCAGCTCAGTGAACACTAGGTTCTGTCCCAGAAAACCAATTCCGCCGCCCACGTCCGGGCCTGCACGACGGGAGGTTGACGGAGATACTGGAGCCGCTGCCGGAGCCGAGGACGGCACCAGCCCGAGAAGATGAACACCGCGCAGCAGGGAGCCTAAGCACCAGGCCACAGTGGACAATAATCAGAACAGACAGAGCACCACACAAGTGCATTGGTAAAACAACGGAGCGCAGGAGAACCTCACTGCGCACAAGCAGTGCCACCATCACCTTCTTCCACAAGCAGGATTAACACCAGAACACTAAGAATCGAAGGAATCGATCCAAACCGTTATCGGAACCGAGAGGAGGGATAGGAACATAGAGTTGTCGATTTTTGGCGAGATCCTGAGCAGGGAGATTGTCTCTATACTTAAGGAGCCGTCCTCGAGGAGGTTGCGTAGGGGCCGGCTAAGAGTTCGGCGAGCACCGAACGAACTGGCTGCTAAACGCCGCCACCAGGAAGCTAACTTCCTGTTTTTCTCCATTCATGCATCCTCCGCGTCCTAGCTTTTTGTTCCAGTCGGCTAGGTTGAGCTGCTCGGCCTTTGGACCTTATAGCGGCCTAGCCTGGCTGGCCATTTTTTAAATAAAGTGAAAATCACTTAAATGGACAGCAGTTAACTCACTTCACAACCTGCAAGTGGCACCACAAATGGTTGTTTACTTCATCGATTTTCTGTCGTTCTTGACAAATGTCTCTGCCACTTCACCAAAGGGACGCACGACAGGGAGGAGCTAAAGCACACGAATTTATAAAATGCAGTTTGTATGAAATACATAGTTGGATCGATACTTGAGCAATATGGGATAACAGGGGCTGTCGCTGAGCGCAGGTTCTCAGCGGGGTGAGCGTGAGCGCCTCCTGCTCCCATGGTATCAGCGCCGTCTTCAAATTTTTTAGGCCCTTGAACAAAACCATAAATAAGGCCCCTAAATTAAAAAAATACATAATCAAAATACAATTCAGTTTACATAATTAAATACAGTTCAATACTTTTATGTTCTGCGAAAAACAAAATAATTCTAGTATTTCTTGAGGCAAAATCTTCGATTAGATCTTCGTACTTAATCTGCTCCAACAGATCACTTTCAATTGCTATGGTCGCCAATCTATTGAGTCTTTCTTGTTTCTTGTGTCATTGTAGAACGCAAATAGGTTTTGACCAACTTGAGTTTAGAAAAACTCCTTTCCGCAGATGCAACAGTTACATGAACTGTTAACAAAATTCGGTATGCAATAACAATATTGGGAAAACACCCTGAATGTTTCACATGCTTCAAAATGTCAAGAGGGCCCATAGATTCCTTAATTAAATCTCGGATGAGTTTTACCTCCACAAACAATTCTTTTCCATCAATATCTGAATGTTCTCCACTTTTGAGTGCAGCCTCAAGATTCATAGAACAAGAAAATAATCTCGTGCTGCTAGTATACAATACATGTACGTGAAATGGAGGCCCCAGAAAAATGGGGGCCCTGTGTGGTCGCCCATTTTGGCCCTGCTAAGTGACGGGGCTGATGGTATCTACACCACCTACACTGGTGTCGCGACGCCCACGCCGTCTTCGGGCCGCTTTGGAGAAGGTGGCACGGCGGCCGGAGCGCAGCAGGTTGCCCAGCACCACTGTGATGTGATGCATCGGTGGACTCAGAGGAGTTATTGCCACTAAAGACAACTTAGTTAAGCGTGGTTGGAAAGGTAGTTCGAAATACAGTTTTTTAATTAAAATGAGACTATTCAACATCTGTTTTTTTATTGTGATCTTGTTTGAAATATTTGGAGAATTATTTACTTTGCCTTAAATATAGAGAGACCCAACAATATTAATCATATAAATGGGGTTTGGTTTACTAACAAGGGAGCGACATATAGAAAAAAGCTCCTAATTGGAGTGGCGGCAATGTTTTGGTCTATTTGGTTTTATCGCAATGATGATGTCTTTGCTTTTAAACCAAAACCATCAATTATGTAGGTTCTTTCTGAGAGCACCTAAAGGGGGTGAATAGGTGATCCTGTAAAATCAAATACTAAATGGCCACAAACTTGATTATAGAAAGGTTAGTGCGAGTTAATCAAGTTGCTATGAAGCAATCTTCTTGTGAACACAACAATCACCAAGAAAAACAATCACAAGAGACACACGATTTATCCCGTGGTTTGACCAAGTAACACTTGCCTACTTCCACGTTGTGGCGTCCCAATGGACGAGGGTTGCACTCAACCCCTTTCAAGTGATCCGATGATCAACTTAAATACCACGGTCTTTTCCTTTAGAATATTGTTCCCGTTTGCGAGGAATCTCCACAATTTAGAGTCTCTCGCCCTTACAATAGAGTTCACAAAGAAAGCACAGAGTAAGGTTGGGAGAGCAACACACACAAGACACAAATCCGCAGCACACACACGCACATAAGCCAAGACTTGAGTTCGAAACGTAGCACAATGAGTTTACAACTCAAACGGAGCTCAAATCACTAACACAATCGATCAAATGCGCAGAGGCGGAGTGTGGGAGTCTTAGAATGCTTAGTGAATGCTTGGGTTGCTCCTCCATGCGCCTAGGGGTCCCTTTTATAAGCCCCAAGGCAGCTAGGAGCCGTTGGAGGCCAACTTGGAAGGCCAAACTTGCCTTCTGTCGGGTGGTGCACCAGACAGTCCGGTGCACCACCGGACAGTCACTGTAGCTGTCCGGTACGCGATCTCCTTCCATATCTGACGCATCCGACCGTTGGTCCTCGAGGTCGGTTGGCGCACCGGACAGTCCGGTGTGCCCAACCGATCGTTGCCGCAGGCCACGCGTCGCCCGCAGATCGCACGACCGACCGTTGGCGCTGGCGACCGTTGGCTCACTGGATAGTCCGGCGCACCACCGGACAGTCCGATGAATTATAGTAGTACGCCTCTGCGTTTTCCCGAGAGCAGTCGGTTCACCGCCGGCCAGCCTGGCGCACCGGACAGACTGTCCGGTGCACCACCGGACAGTCCGGTGTGCCTGGCCAGAGTTGGTGTTGGCTGCACATAGCCAACTCTTTTCCTTTTCTTTTCCTCTTCTTTTGTCACTGTTTCTAGCCCTTAGACAGACATATTAGTATACAAAATAATATACTAAGTCTAGAAACATACCTTGCACTTTGATTTGCACTCTTCGCACATTTTGCACATAAGTACTTAGGGCTGGACGAAATGCTCGTGGCTCACTAGCTCGCTCGGTTCATGGTCAGCTCGGCTCGGCTCGGATCGGCTCGTTTAAATTTTTTCACGAGCTGAGCTGACATCCTAGCTCGGTTCGTTAACGAGCCAGCTCGCGAGCTAAACGAGCTACCATATTCCAGCAAAACGAAACTATATGCATATCATTTACAAAATAATCGATGAACATGTTATATATATGTGAGGTGTCTATGGCCTATGAATTAAACTAATGATTAATAAACTATGTCTATGTGTTAATTTGGTCTATGCAAATATAATTATGGGTTAAACTGATGAACATGTATGTGAATTATGAATTAATGAGTGATGATTTGTGCTAATTTGGTGTTATATTGACGTGGTTTGTGAAACTATGAGTATAATTACTATTTTCTATTATTAAATTAGTTTAAAATTAACTAAAAATAATTATTATGTAAATTTTATTTTTTTCCTGCTCTGGCTCGCGAGCTAAACGAGCCAGCTCGAGCTCGTAAACGAGCCGAGCCGAGCTGACTCTGTGACTCGTTACCCTAATGAGCCGAGCCGAGCTAGCTCGTTAGCTTAACGAGTCAGCTCGAACTCGGACGAGCCGAGCCGAGCTGGCTCGTTATCCACCCCTATAAGTACTCATTAAATGTATTGGGCATCCAATCACCAAAATACTTATAGAAATTGCCCATGGGCACATTTCCCTTTCAATCTCCCTCTTTTTGGTGATTTATGCCAACACATCAAAAAGCAACAAAAGAAGTGCAACATCAATTGCAATCGAAGACCAAATTGTTTTCGCTAATGATTTGGCATATTTGGATCACTCTTTGCCACCACTTGGTTTGTTTTTGCAAATCAAATTCTTTTTCCTATCTCTAAGTCAAACATACTTGTTTGGGCAAATCGAGAGATATTCCAAGAGAAAATTTATCAAGTGCCAAAAACTCCCCCTTTTCCCATAATCAAAATTCTCCCCTACAAGAGACTAAATTTTGCAATAAGAGTATTTTGGACAAATAAAAAATTCTAACTCTATCATTTTCAAAATTCACAAGTGGTTTGGCTGATCCATTTGCTTTGGCCTTAATTTCTCCCCCTTTGGCATTAAGCACCAAAACGAGATCATTCTTGGCCCTTTAACCCCATTGCCTCACCAAAAGATGTCAATTAAGAGCAAAAAGGCAATGAGAGCACAAGTATGAACTTGGAATTGAATACACTAATACCGGAGTGCAGTGGAAGTCTTTGCATCGTCCAAGTCCATTTTCCCTTTCAATGTACCTTTGAGACTACATCAAGTGTACTCAACCAAACGAATTAGTCTCAAAAGGATCAAGTTGTAGCACATCCCCCCTAAATACGTGCACATTTGCATACGGACTTGTGAGGTCCGGGGAGGCTTGTACAACTTGAGCACCTTAAATATACCACGAATAATGGAAATGCTTAAAGTAACTTGATCAAAGGCATAGACTACATGTATGCTATGGATCAATCCAAGTTACGCGAATCTAAGACATTTAGCTCACTACGCAACCTACAAAAGGTTTTCTCATCCAACGGCTTGGTGAAGATATCGGCTAGCTGGTTCTCGGTGCTAATATGGTACACCTCGATATCTCCCTTTTGCTGATGGTCCCTCAGGAAGTGATGCCGGATGTCTATGTGCTTAGTGCGGCTGTGTTCAACAGGATTATCCGCCATGTAGATTGCACTCTCATTGTCACATAGGAGTGGGACTTTGCTCAGATTGTAGCCAAAGTCCCGGAGGGTTTGCCACATCCAAAGTAGTTGCGTGCAACACTATCTTGCGGCAACATACTCGGCCTTAGTGGTGGATAGGGCAACGAAGGTTTGTTTCTTGGAACTCTAGGACACCAGGGACCTTCCTAGAAATTGGCACGTCCCTGATGTACTCTTCCTATCAACCTTGCACCCGGCATAATCGGAGTCTGAGTATCCAATCAAGTCAATGGTAGACCCCTTTGGATACCAGATCCTGAAGCAAGGCGTAGAAACCAAATATCTAAGAATTCGCTTAACGGCCACAAGGTGACACTCCTTGGGGTCAGATTGATATCTAGCACACATGCATACACTAAGCATAATGTCCGGTCTACTAGCACAAAGATAAAGTAATGAACCTATCATGGACCGGTATGCCTTTTGACCAACGGGCTTACCTCCTTTGTTGAGGTCGACATGTCCATCGGTTCCCATCGGTGTCTTAGCGGGCTTGGCGTCCTTCATCCCAAACCTCTTGAGAAGATCCTGAGTATACTTCGTTTGGGAGATGAAGGTGTTGTCTTTGAGTTGTTTCACTTGGAACCCAAGGAAGTAAGTCAACTCACCCATCATCGACATCTCAAACTTTTGTGTCATCACCCTGCTAAACTCCTCACAAGACTTTTGGTTAGTAGAGCCAAATATTATGTCATCGACATAAATTTGGCATACAAAAGATCAGCATCACAAGTCTTTGTAAAAAGAGTGGGATCAGCTTTCCCTACCTTGAAAGCATTAGCAATTAAGAAATCTCTAAGGCATTCATACCATGCTCTTGGGGCTTGCTTAAGTCCATAGAGCGCCTTAGAGAGCTTATACACGTGGTCGGGATACCTGTCATCCTCAAAGCGAGGGGGTTGTTCCACGTATACCTCCTCCTTGATTGGCCCGTTGAGGAAAGCGCTCTTCACGTCCATTTGAAATAGCCTAAAAGAATGGTGAGCGACATAGGCTAATAAAATTCGAATTGACTCTAGCCTAGCCACAGGAGCAAAAGTCTCCTCGAAATCCAAACCTGCGACTTGGGCATAACCTTTTGCCATAAGTCGAGCCTTGTTTCTTGTCACCACTCCGTGCTCGTCTTGCTTGTTGCGGAACACCCACTTGGTTCCCACAACGTTTTGCTTTGGACGTGGCACCAGGCTCCAGACTTCATTTCTCTTGAAGTTGTTGAGCTCTTCCTGCATAGCCAACACCCAGTCCAGAACCTGCAAGGCATCTTCTACCCTGAAAGGCTCAATAGAAGAGATAAATGAGTAATGCTCACAAAAATTAGCTAAGCGTGAGCGAGTAGTTACTCCCTTGCTGATTTCACCCAGAATCTGATCGACGGGGTGATTTCGTTGGATCGTTGCTCGGACTTGAGTTGGAGGGACCCGTGGTGCTTCTTCCTCCATAACCTATTCTTCTTGTGCTCCCCCTTGATCACGCTCCTCTTCTTGAGGTACCTATCCATCATCTTGAGTTGGGGGATGCACCAGCGTCGAGGAAGAAGGCTGATCTTGTTCCTGTAGTTCCTGTGGTCACACATCACCTATCGCCATCGTGCACATTGCGGCCGTTGGAACTTCATCTTCATCTATATCATCAAGATCAACTTGCTCTCTTGGAGAGCCATTAGTCTCATCAAATACAACGTCGCTAGAGACTTCAACTAATCCTGATGATTTGTTGAAGACCCTATACGCCTTTGTATTTGAGTCATATCCTAGTTAAAACCCTTCTACAGCTTTGGGAGCAAATTTAGAATGTCTACCTTTCTTCACCAAAATACAGCATTTGCTCCCAAATACACGAAAGTAAGAAACATTGGGTTTGTTATCGGTAAGGAGTTCGTAGGAGGTCTTCTTGAGGAGGCGATGCAGATAGAGCCGGTTTATGGCGTGGCAGGTTGTGTTCACAGCTTCCGACCAAAACCGCTCGGGCGTCTTGAACTCTCCAAGCATCGTTCTCGCCATGTCGATAAGCGTCATGTTCTTCCTCTCTACCACACCGTTTTGCTATGGTGTGTAGGGAGCGGAGAACTCGTGCTTGATGCCTTCCTCCTCAATAAACTCTTCAACTTGTAGATTCTTTAACTTGGACCCATTGTCGCTTCTTATCTTCTTCACCTTAAGTTCAAACTCATTTTGAGCTCTCCTTAAGAAGCGCTTTAGAGTCCCTTGGGTTTCTGACTTATCCTGCAAGAAGAATACCCAAGTAAAGCAGGAAAAGTCATCAACAACTACAAGACCATACTTCCCCCGATGCTGAGGTAGGCAACGGGTCCAAAGAGGTCCATGTGAAGAAGCTCCAGTGGTCTTGATGTTGTCATCACATTCTTGCCGTGATGAGTGCTTCCCACCTATTTTCCTACCTGATATGCCGCACAAGGTCTGTCTTTCTCAAAACAGACATTGGTTAGTCCTAACACATGATCTCCTTTTATAAGCTTATGAAGGTTCTTCATCCCAACATGTGCTAGACGGCGATGTCAAAGCTAGCCCATATTAGTCTTAGCTATTAAGCATGCATCTAGATCGACATTCTCTTTCGAAAAATCAACTAAATAGAGCTTGCCATCTAGTACACCCTTAAAAGCTAGTGAACTATCACTTCTTCTAAAAACAGATACATCTACATTTGTGAATAAAAAATTATAACCCATGTTACACAATTGACTCACATATAACAGATTATACCCGAGCGATTCAACTAAAAACATATTAGAGATAGAATGCTCATATGTAATGGCTATTTTTCCTAATCCTTTGACCTTGCCTTGGTTCCCATCTCCAAAGATGATTGAATCCTGGGAATCCTTGTTCTTGACGTAGGATGTGAACATCTTCTTCTCTCCCGTCATGTGGTTTGTGCATCCGCTGTCGATAATCCAGCTTGAGCCCCCTCATGCATAAACCTGGAAGGCAATTTTATCTTGGGTTTTAGGTACCCAACTCTTGTTGGGTCCTACAAGGTTAGTCAATATAGTTTTTGGAACCCATATGCAAGTTTTGTCTCCCTTGCATTTAGATCCCAACTTCCTAGCAACTACTTTTGCATTCTTACATGAAAGAACAAAAGAAGTGTTGCAAGCATGAAAAACAGTAGTAGGTTCATTGCACATTTTTATAGGCAGATGAGACACAACATTATTTCTCCTAGGCCTACTTCTACCATGCACAAAAGTAGAGCTAGAGGCAAACACAACATGTGATTTGTTATGAACATAACTCTTATTGTAATGAGAACGACTAGCAATTTTCCTATCATAAATAAAAGCATGGTTCCTTTGAGGACTACTAGTCATTGGGGCCTTTCCTTTCTCCTTGTTGAGAACGGGAGCCTTTTGGCTTGTTAAGTTCTTGGTTTCCTTTCGAAAACCAAGTCCATCCTTAATCCAGGGGTGTCTACCAATAGTGTAGGCATCCCTAGCAAACTTTAATTTTTCAAAATCAACTTTGCAAGTCTTAAGTTGAGCATTAAGACTTGCCACCTCATTGTTTAATTTAGTAATGGAAACAAGATGTTCATTACAGGCATTAACATCAAAATCCTTACATCTATTACAAATAACAACATGCTTTACACATGAACTAGATTTATTAACTTCCTCTAGCTTAGCATTTAATTCATCATTTAAACTTCTTAAACTAGAGACAGATTCATGGCAAGCGGACAACTCAAAGGATAGCATCTCATTTCTTTTTAATTTCTAGAGCAAGAGATTTTTGAACACTAATAAATTTGTCATGCTCTTCATACAAAATATCTTCTTGCTTCTCTAGCAATCTATCCTTTTTATTAAGGGCATCAATTAATTCATTAATTTTGTCTAATTTATTTCTATCTAAGCCTTTAAACAAATCAGTATAGTCTACTTCATCATCAGATGACTCTTCATCACTAGAAGAAGTATACTTTGGAGTGTCCCGAATACATACCTTCTTCTCTTTAGCCATAAGGCAAGTATGGCGTTCGTTGGGGAAGAGCGAAGATTTGTCGAAGGTCGAGATAGCCAATCCTTCATCATCGGAGTCAGATGAAGAGCAGTCAGAATTCCATTCCTTTTCAAGATGCGCCTCGCCCTTCTCCTTCCTGTAATTCTTCTTCTTTTCTTTCTTCCCATACTTTTCTTGTTCCTGGTCATTATCATTATCGGGGCATTGAGCTATGAAATGATCAGTCTTACCGCATTTGAAGCAGGAGCGTTTTCCCCTTGTTTTGTTCTTGTTGGGGTACTCCTTGCGTCCTTTTAGTGCGGTCTTGAAACGTTTGATGATGAGTGCCATATCATCTTCATTTAGCCCAGCGGCCTCTACTTGTGCCACCTTGCTTGGCAGTGCCTCCCTGCTGTTTGTTGCTTTGAGAGCAACGGACTGTGGCTCGTAGACGGGTAGTGGACCATTAAGCGCATCGTCTACGTATCGCACCTCTTTCACCATCATGCGCCCGCTCACGAATTTTCCAAGAATCTCCTCGGGCGTCATCTTGGTGTACCTAGGATTTTCGCGAATAAGATTGACAAGATGGGGGTCAATTATAGTAAATGACCTTAGCATGAGTCGGACAACATCATGGTCCGTCCATCTTGTGCTTCTGTAGCTTCGGATCTTGTTGACTAGGGTCTTGAGCCTGTTGTAGGTCTGAGTTGGCTCCTCTCTCCTGATCATCGCAAATCTCCCTAGCTCGCCTTCCACCAGCTCCATTTTAGTAATCATGGTGGCGTCGTTTCCCTCATGAGATATCTTGAGGGTGTCCCAGATTTGCTTGGCGTTGTCCAAGCCACTTACTTTGTTATACTCATCCCTACAAAGTGAAGCTAGCAAAACAGTAGTAGCTTGGGCATTTTTATGAATTTGTTCATTAATCATCACAGGGTTATCCGTATTATCGAAATGCATCCCATTTTCCACAATTTCCCAAATGCTAGGATGGAGAGAAAATAGATGACTATGCATTTTATGACTCCAAAATGAGTAATCCTCTCCATTAAAGTGTGGGGGTTTTCCAAGAGGAATATAAAGTAAATGGGCATTTGAATTGTACGGAATACGGGAATAATCAAAGGAACAGTTTTGATTAACCGTTTTCTTTCTCGACGAAGAGTCGTCGTCATCGTCGTCTCTTAGTGAAGAAGAAGATGCATCGTTGTCGTAGTAGATGATCTTCTTGATGCACTTCTTCTTCTTACCGTCCTTCTTCTTGTGACTCGAGCCTGAGTCAGTGGGCTTGTCGTCTCTTGGCTCATTGAGGATGGACTCCTTTTCCTTGTCGTTGACCACCATCCCCTTTCCCTTAGGATCCATCTCTTCGGGCGATTAGTCCCTTAGATGAAGACTACAACTCTGAAACTAATTGAGAGCACCTAGAGGGAGGGGGTGAATAGGTGATCCTGTAAAATCAAATACTAAATGGCCACAAACTTGATTATAGAAAGGTTAGTGCGAGTTAATCAAGTTGCTATGAAGTGATCTTCTTGTGAACACAACAATCACCAAGAAAAACAATCACAAGAGACACACGATTTATCCCGTGGTTCGACCAAGTAACACTTTCCACGTTGTGGCGTCCCAATGGACGAGGATTGCACTCAACCCCTTTCAAGTGATCCGATGATCAACTTGAATACCACAGTCTTTTCCTTTAGAATATTGTTCCCGTTTGCGAGGAATCTCCACAATTTAGAGTCTCTCGCCCTTACAATAGAGATCACAAAAAAGCACAGAGTAAGGTTGGGAGAGCAACACACACAAGACACAAATCCACAGCACACACACGCACACAAGCCAAGACTTGAGCTTGAAACGTAGCACAGTGAGTTTACAACTCAAACGGAGCTCAAATCACTAACACAATCAATCAAATGTGCGGAGGCAGAGTGTGGGAGTCTTAGAATGCTTAGTGAATGCTTGAGTTGCTCCTCCATGCGCCTAGGGGTCCCTTTTATAGCCCCAAGGCAGCTAGGAGCCGTTGGAGGCCAACTTGGAAGGCCAAACTTGCCTTCTGTCGGGTGGTGCACCGGATAGTCCGGGGCACCACCGGACAGTCACTGTAGCTGTCCAGTGTGTGATCTCCTTCGATATCTGACGCATCCGACCGTTGGTCCTCGGGGTTGGTTGGCGCACCGGACAGTCTGGTGTGCCCAACCGACCGTTGCCGCGGGCCACGCGTCGCCCGCAGATCGCGCGGCCGACCGTTGGCGCTGGCGACCGTTGGCTCACCGGACACTCCGGTGAATTATAGCCGTACGCCTCTGCGTTTTCCTGAGAGCTGCCGGTTCACCGCCGGCCAGCCTGGCGCACCGGACACTGTCCGGTGTGTCGGGCCAGAGTTGGTGTTGGCTGCACATAGCCAACTCTTTTTCCTTTTCTTTTCCTCTTCTTTTGTCACTGTTTCTAGCACTTATACAAACATATTAGTATATAAAATAATATACTAAGTCTAGAAACATACATTGCACTTTGATTTGCACTCTTCGCACATTTTGCACATAAGTACTCATTAAATGTATTGGCATCCAATCACCAAAATACTTATAGAAATTGCCCAAGGGCACATTTCCCTTTCACTTTCCAAGGTAACATACTGGCTCACATTGTAGAGATTGTTGCATAAGGAACAAACTCAGCACGAAGTCCTTGCGGTATGTCCATTCTTAGAGGTGGTGGCTATGAAGATTTTTGCAAACCACGGATGGAGATCTAACGCCAGATTAGAGAGAGCTTGATTCATTAATGTTTTCTTTCAAAGAATGTTTATAGTGGATGTTTGTTATTTTTAGTTTTGTACGGTAGTACACAAGAAATTGCAAAAGGCTTAATATTTTTGTTTCCATAATAAAAAATAGGGGAACGACGGGTCGAGCGACAAGGGCAAGCGGTTGGATATTGCGCTAGGTGTTGTCACTGTTCTCAACCACTATTCTAAACTTCACTCTGCAGTGCAAAACCGGTTGTTTACACGGTCTGCTAGAGATGGCTTTAGATTGTGTTTGATTTGTTTTTTTTGGCTTTGATCTTGTCCCCTAAAATCCAAACCAAAGAGTGTGAAACAGAAAGCAAAAGTCGGTTTTCTGACAGTACAAAATTGAAAGCAAAGCACCTCCAAACCTGCTTTTAATGGCTTTTGGATGGAACTGTGCAAATATATATGGAATATAATTTAGTGGCTTCCACAAGATAGTTTTTAGCTTTTTACATCTCACAGCTCACATTAGCTTTTTTCATAGCTCACAGCTCAGAACAACTTTTTTCCACAATAACAGCCCAACCAAATAAACCCTTAATAAATCAAGCTCAT
Source organism: Zea mays (assembly GCF_902167145.1). Taxonomy (NCBI): domain Eukaryota; kingdom Viridiplantae; phylum Streptophyta; class Magnoliopsida; order Poales; family Poaceae; genus Zea; species Zea mays. The sequence continues at coordinate 21,266,871 of NC_050100.1, read as the reverse complement.
TTAACCCATAATATTTAAAGATGAAAACAACGGAATTGAATGGGAAAACCTCTCTTCTGTTTTCGTTTCTGCATTTTATCACTGGAAACATGACCAAATCTAGAATAGTCGGGAACAAAAATGTGAGCAGAATAAACAGGTATACGAAAACAAACAAGATTGAAATGTTAAGTGGAAACTCATAAATTAATACAAATAGATATGTTATTGATGGCTGACTGGTGACTGACTGGTAGGTAAATAACATGAAACAAATAGATACAGAGACATCATACTATTGTTGTCTGCCTGCTAGTGGTGCAGATATAGCTACGATCGATTTTGTTTGAGCCTTTAGGCCAAGAGAGTCGGCGGCAATAATGGTCACTTATGTTATAATTTGTTAATAGGCTTTAGTTTATCGGTTTATGCACTAATGCATATTGGGTTCATCCTGGATTCTTAAATGCGGGATAAGTACAGGTTCAATCCGGATAAAAATTGGATCCAACAAAAACGATCAAAATAGACCCCTCCCGTTTCTAGATTTTTCCGCAAATACGGAATGAAATTTTACCCGTCCGTCTCCAACTCTACTAATATTACATGACCTATAATAAATCGTAATACAATTTAATTACACATGCTATTAGAAAAAAACAATGAATTTAAAAGGTGGACTTAGTGTACATCCTATGAGTTAGAAAAAAGAAGACAGACGTGCCTCGTGTTCTAGGATGTCACTGATGTGTCATGTGTTCTAGGATGCAGACACTATGTTCAAGCCGGCCTCAAGGTGGCGGACCACACCATAGAAGTGAAAGGGAAGCGTGTTAGATAGCCATTTCTACATGATTTGGTGATTAAGTGTTCAACGCACCACCTTGGACTAACTACCTTAATGTGAGTATAAGCATAGGTTCAAATGAAGGCAAGTTGATGTCACTATGTTCAAATGAGCAAATCTGAAGGCCAAAAGTGCAACTTTGGGTAAAAGAACATAAACATAAGGTTTAAATGTTTGAATAAGTTGCACATACCTTATACTATGTTTCCATCAGTTATGTTTGCCTACTAACTCATTTGTGTAAGAAAAGTGCATTTAAGACTTGGTGTTGGGCATATTGCAAATTCTGGTGAAACTAAGAGAAAGAGACAACCGAGAAGGATTGAAGGACGCTCAAAAGAGCCTAAGATGTGCTGGTTTGGGTCTCACCGAAATTGTCCGGTGGGGGCCTAGACTTATGTAACATCCCAAAATTTAACCCCAAGGTAAGAAACCCTAATCTCCTAACCCCTTTTTTTTTCTTGATTATCCCCTAGACCCCACCTCATAAGACATTTCATCATATGCATACACCATGATTGTTAGTGGCACCTCACATAGAGTATTTTTTTGACACCTAGAAATATATAGCTAAATATTTGTTCAAAAGAAAAAGGAGATAAAAGGAATAGAAATGAAATAGAAATAAAAAAGAAAAAGGAAAATCCTCCCCCCTCGGCTGGGCCGAATCTGGCCCAACCTTCTCTTCTCTCTTCCGCGCGCCGCGCTCCTCCCTGGCCCTCACAGCCCACGTGGCCCATCTCCTCTCACGCGCCCGCGCTCCTCCCTCCACCGCTGTCAGCCCGGCCCCACCCGTCAGCTGCACTCGCCCTCGCTCCCTCACAACCGCCCTCTCTCTGGCAAGCGGGCCCCGCTTGTCAGCCCCTTCCTCGCGCCCGTGACCAAGCTATCGACGCGATCACCGTCGGCCGCCGCGCGCTCCATCGCTTCGCCATTAACACGCTCGCCAGCTCAGTTTGGCGCCTTGCGTCACCGCGCACCGTGCCCGAGCTGTCCCTTCACCCCGCCTGCCCGAGCCATCCCGTCGCCACCACTGTGCGCCATCATCGCCGTCGTGGCAAGCTCGCTGGTGCAAGCCACCTCGCCTCCCTTCCCCGCCCAGGGCGCCTATAAAAGGACCGCCCGAGCTCCCTCCTTCTCCACACCGGCCTCGGCCACTCCCTCTCCCCTCCCCTGAGTCTAATCGAGCTTCGCGCCGCCGCGTCCCTCCTCCGCTCCAGTGAGCTCCACTCTCCTCTCTCTGTTAAGTTCTAGTCCAATTAAGGTAGCTCTTGAGCTTCACTCCTCCCTCGCGAACACGACACACCCATTACCATCACCTATTGCGCCCGACAACCTCGCCGGCGATCCAACCGCCGCGGGCGCCCGCCACCTCGCCGTGGACCGGCCGTCCCAAGCACCCTCTGGCCAAATTAGCCCCACCTCCATAATCCCCTACCTCCGCCTGTGCGTAGCCACCACTCCGTCGACGCAGAACTGGGACCGCGGCGGAGAACCGCCGCGGAGCCTCACCGGCGGTCGAACTCCGGCCGGTTTGCCCCCCCTAACGCCGTCCCCTCCCCTCCTCGCTGGTGCGTGGGCCCGTGCCCACGGCGCCGTCCCCACTCCGTCCACCGCTGGTGGGCCGGCTGGGCCGTCTGACCGCGCGCGCGCCCGTGCTCGGCTGGGCCGAATTCCCCCCGGCCTAGTTAGCAGAGAAAACCCTTTTCTTTTTTCTTTTTCCATTTATTTCTCCTATTTTCATATATTTATGCATATATTGATATTTTATGCACCAAAAATAGTCTAAATAAATTATAGGGCACAAAATAATAATATCTAAAAATTGGCACACTCCACCAAGTCACCATGGTTGATGTATTGTTCATTACCTATTTTTTTGCTAGAGGAAGAGGGATCCGATCCTCCGGAATTTGTAGCTCCGGAAGAAGGGCAGGAACCCGACCTCTCTGAAATAGATCTTTCGTGCCAAGAGAACATCGAAAAGGCAAGTCCATTCTTCCCTTGATGCATAAATTACCTACTCTTTCTACCACTACCTAAGCCGGGGATAAGGGATGGGTCTTTTGCATTGTGAGAAGAGAGATGGCCCGCATTAACGAACATCTTTTGAGTACAAATGTGGGATGAGAAAAGGGCAGTGTTTTTACTAAATGATGTTTTCAAAAAGTGTATGATGAAGGGTATTCACCCTTATCACCTTTTGAGTGGGATGATCAGGGACTCCCTGGTTTAGGGGAGGGCCTAAGGTGATGGCTCAGCCGGGTTAGGTGTGAGCAGAAGGATTGTCCCCTCATATAAGGACCGGTTTGTCATCCTTCACTACCTGTACTCATGATAAGTACAACCACTCGAGACTGTATGGGCAGTTACTCAATCTGAACTCGTACGGTCCAAACCCTAGGGTTATGATGGCTCTGGGAGCACCGGGAGGATAAGGAGGGGGAATGTTTTGTCCGGTTTGGACATGGCGGTGGCCTGACTCCTTCTGGTATAACCGTTAAGGTATGGACGTGTGAGGAAACAAAGAGTTTCGGACTCGGATCTCATTGGCCATGAGGTCACAGAGCCGGACTAGTGGGTAAAGTGTACCCCTCAGCGTAGAGTTCAAACCTATTCGAATAGTCCGTGTCCACTGGTATGGACGAGTCTGGTGTGGTATGACAATTAGTGTTTTATAACCTCCGCGATCAGGGAAATGTGTGAGTGGGTGTGTTTTTGGAAATGAAAACAATGCCACAGGAGCAGGAAGCTCAGTGGTGGTTGAGTGTGAAAATGTGCTACTTCCTTCTTTGGGAAAAACCATCAAAGTATCGGCTTTCTCTAGAAAAGAAGAGTGACTTCAACTCCACCATATAAAGCATGTATTATATAGGTCCCTTTCTCTTTACGGGCGGGATGGGCTTGTGGAATACCTTGTGTATTCACCCATATTTATTTATGTTTTTCAGCAGCTGAAGACTTCTTTTCTGCTATGCTTGACTAGAGGGGGCTATGTCTGCACCCAGTTCTGCCTGTGGCTTGGGCTAGTTTATCTTCCACTGCGTTTTATATTTCAGGCTCTCTTGAGCTTGTACCCTGGTATTGTAAAAACTTTTATTCGAACTCTGTACTATTTGAAGTAAGGAATGTGGTTACTAGCCTTCTAGGACTAGTAATTGTATCACATTTGAGTCCTAGAGGATTGGGCGCTTCAGGTGGTATTAGAGCCATAGGACTGGCCGTAGATCACAGCCCCGACCTTAAAAGTTTGCCTTAACAAGAAAAGACCTCTTACAATCTTCTCTCCTTTCCCCAATATTAACAGACCCTTCTTTTCCTCTACCAGATGGAAGGCTCCTTGGTCATTAGGACATCATACTGCTCAGAGGTGAAGGATTCCCTCATCTTTTACGAAGTTGCGCGCTTCGCATGGGGATCCGCAAGAAGCTGGAGTACGTCTAGAAAGAATACCGCGAGAATGGAACTGAGAAGTGCTCTATGGCAGTCTACCCGGGAGAAAGCCGAAGCTACCCAAACCACCCTCCCTTCCAAGTCACCTTCACCGGACACCGCTTCCCAGACACTTGCCAAAATGTTGCCCGAAAAGCCCTCCGACAGCTATGCCAAAACTACAGCAGAGAAGTCTTTGAGACCCCCTTCGTTACTTCCCACCTAGCAACAAAAATACCCCTACCTGGAGGAAAAGACTTCAGGCCCTGTCAGGAAGAGATCCTACTGAAGATGACCCCACCATAGTCTATATGGCTGGATATCTCCACACACTCGATAACCAATATGACGACCTTTCCTCCCACTGCACCCACCTAAACTCCTGGGTTGAAAGCTTAGAGCAACAGGTCAAGGAACTTAAAAAAGAGAAGGCGTCTCTCCAAGAAAGTCTCGAGATAGCAGAAGGTGAAGAGGCCAACACTCGTGAAGCCTACCGAACCCTGAAGATGGATTACGATAAGAAGTTAAAGAAGCTCGCCCCCACTAAAAAGATCCAGAAGAGAACCAAGAGCCAAGGATGCCAGACTGAACGGAAAAAGGAAGCCCCACCAGCACTGCCTCCCTCCAGGATAGAAAACTTATCAGACATTGAGGATATGTCCCTAGCTAGTCTTGACGACCTTCTCAAGGAATTTGGGGACACTTTAGAAAGGCAGTTCGGAAGCACCTTAGAGAGCACTCGCGTGTAGTCTAACTTGTGGTAACTGTATGCTTGTAATGAACTTGTGTGATGAATAAAATAACATGGTTGAAAAAAATTTGGCATGTGCATAGTAGTAATTCTCTCCCCCTGGCAGATGGCTTTGGATAAAACCACGCCTACCGCCTCCAGGATTGGAGCAAGGTTCCCCCTAGGAGCTGAAGGAGAAGACGGTGGAGAAGGGAGTGAGACCCACCTCCCCGCACCACCGAAGCTGCCATTAGATTTAGCCCAAGTTCTAGCCAACCAAACCCGACTCATTGAAGTCCTCACCAGAAGTCTTGAGAACCAGCGCCCGAATGGTGGAAGGCCTCAGGATAGGATGGAAGAATTTCTAAGACTCAAGCCTCCCACATTCGCTGGATCCAGCAATCTGCTCGACGCTGATGACTGGCTGCGCACGATAAAAAGGAAGTTAGAAGCCATCGGGTGCCCTGAGAACCAGCGTGTTCATCTGGCTGCTCATCAACTTTCTGGGATGGCCCTATCCTGGTGGGATACCTTTAGCGTCGCCGTCAGAGATGCTACCTGGCCAGAATTTGAAGCTGCTTTCCGAGAACATCATGTGCCCCAAGGGATCGTTCAGCTCAAGGAAGATGAATTTTGGGAACTAACTCAAGGTTGAAGATCTGTCAATGAGTATGTGCACAAATTCACAGAATTGGCTCGTTATGCACCTGACGATGTCAGCACAGAAGCCAAGAAGATGGTCCATTTCTTGAAAGGGCTAAGACCAGAACTCAAGACTATCCTTGCCAGCCAAGATTTCCTCAGCTTCTCGCACATCTCAAACAAGGCCATACAAGTGGAAAGGAAAAGGGAAATGGAAAAGGGTCACCTCAAGAGGAAATTCCAAGTCCTCCAAGCTCAGCAGCAGGACAGGCACCAAACAATTCGATCCTTTGGGTTTCCACCCAAGGGACCAAGTGTAACATCCCAAAATCTCAACCCAAGGTTTGGAACCCTAATCTCCTAACCCCCCCCCTTATTTCTATTTTTCTCCCTAAACTCCACCCTTAGGTCATCTCATCATATGCATACACTTGGATTGTTAGGAACACCTCACATAGATTATTTTCAACCCTTAAGATTATTCAGCAAATTGTTGATTCAAAAGAAAAGGAAATAAAAAGAAACAAAAATAGAAAATGGAAAAATGAAATAGAAAACAGAAAAAGAAAAAAAAGAAAAATCCTTCCCCCTCGGCTGGGTCGATTTTGGCCCAAACCGCGCCGCACCCGCTCTTCCCCCCCTCTCCTCCCACGGCCCAAACGACCCAGCTGCGCGCGCCCACGCCGCGCCTGACAACCCGGCCCCACCGGTCAGCGGCTCCACCCCTCTCCCTCTCGCGCCGCTCTCCCACTGGTATCCCGGGCCCGCCTGTCAGGACCATCGTCCCGCCCATGCCATCACCGGCGATTTCGCCATCGACCGCCTCACGCCCCGTCGCTTCGCCATTAACGCTCGCACCGGCCTCAGCGACCACCCCGCCACTGTACCCGAGCCGTCCCCTCACCCCTCGCCTGCCCGAGCCATCTCGTCGCCGTTTGCTCCATCCCCGCCATCATGGCAAGCTCGTCGGCGCTCGTCGTCCCATCCCTCCCTTCCCCCTCCCGGGCGCCTATAAAAGGGACCGCCCGAGCTCCGTTTCCTCCACATCAGCCCCGACCATCTCCTCCACTCCTCCCCGAGCCCAATCGAGCTAGCGCCGCCGCGTTCCCCTGTCACTCCGTTGAGCTCCGTTCTCGCCTCTCTGGTAGCCTTCGGTCGAATTACTTTGGTGCTTGAGCTCCACCACACACTCACGATTGCAAGACACCTCTCCCCACCTCCTATTGCGCTCGGCTGCCTCACTGGCTACCTCACCGCCGCGAGCACCTGCCACCGTGCCGTGGACCGGCAACCCTAGGCCTCCACCGGTCGAATTGACCCCATCCCCGTGACCCCCTACCACCGCCCGTGCCTCGCCACCGCTCCCCCGCCACAGAACCGGACCCACGACGGAGAACCGTCGCGGGCATCGCCGGCGGTCGAGCCGACCGGTTCGCCCCCCCTCCGTCGCCGCTCCGCACCGTTAAAACCCCCTTCCCTCGCTGACATGTGGGCCCATGCCACGACGCCGTTCCCTGTCGTCTCCCTCGCTGATGGGACGACTGGGCCGCCTGCAGCGCTTGCGCGCGCGCGCTCGCGCCCGGGTGGGTCGAAATCTCCCCCCGGCCCAGCAAGCAGGAATTCCCTTTTTCTTTTGTGCCAGGAAAGCTTCGACGAAAGCAAGTTCATCCTTCCCTTGATGCATAATTTACCTATTTCTCTCTACCACTACCTAAGCCGAAATTAAGGGATGGAATCTATTTGCATGGTGTACATGAGAGAGCCCGCATTAACTAATACCTTTTGATCACAAGATATGGGATAAGAAAAGGGTATGAACAACGATGTTTTCCAAAAAGTGTGCGATGAAGGGTATTCACCCTCATCACCTGGTGAGTAGGATGATCAGGGACTCCCTGGTTTAGGAGAGGGCCTAAGGTGATGGCTCAGCTGGTTTAGGCGTGAGCAGAAGGATTGTCCTCTCGTATAAGGACCGGTTTGTCATCCTTCACTACATGTACTTTTCGATTCAGGAGCATCCCATTCTTTTATAGCCACTAGTTTTGTGGAAAAGCATGGCATTCCCTCTACCCCTCTAGAGATTCCCTTGGTCACCCGGACCCTAGGGTCAGACCTTTTATGTCAGCTCAAATGCTCCCAAGTCAGAATCCTTTTAAGTGGGGTAGTGTTCTTGGCAGACTTAACCGTCTTGCCATCCCAAGGGATTGATGTGATCTTAGGGATGGATTGGTTGACCAAACACAAAGGTATCATCAGTTGCGCAAACAAGACAGTCCTTCTCACAGACCACCAAGGAAAGTCAGTCTCTTGTCAGGCTCAGCCACCCGCCAATGATCCAATGATGTTTAATCTAGCAACAGAAAACATATCAGTGGTAGAAGAATTCATGGATGTGTTCCCAGAAGAGTTACCAGGAATGCCACCAGAAAGAGAAGTGGAATTCTACATAGATCTGATTCCTAGAACGACACCCATCGCAAAGAGACCATACCGCATGGCTCCTACCGAGTTAGCAGAATTGAAGCTCCAAATCGCAGATCTTCAACAAAAAGGGTACATTCGTCCCAGCTCATCCCCTTGGGGAGCACCAGTCCTTTTCATCTCTAAGAAAGATGGAAGTATGAGGATGTGTATTGATTACCGATCGTTAAATGAAGTCACCATCAAGAACAAGTATCCACTTCCTCGGATCGACGACCTCTTCGATCAACTTCAAGGGGCCAAATACTTCTCCAAAATAGACCTAAGGTCTGGTTAGCACCAATTGAGAATCAAGGAAGCAGATATCCAGAAGACTGCATTTGTCACCCGGTACGGACAATATGAATTCACAGTGATGCCTTTCGGACTGACAAACGCACCCGCCTTTTTCATGAACCTCATGAACAAAGTGTTTATGTAAGAGCTGGATAAGTTTGTCGTGGTCTTCATTGACGACATCCTTATCTACTCCAAGAACCGCGAAGACCATAAGCGTCACCTTCGGACCGTCCTCGGAAAACTCAGGGCACACCAACTTTATGCTAAACTCAGTAAATGTGAATTCTGGTTGGAAAAGATAGCCTTCCTTGGGCATATCTTGACCGCGGAAGGAATAGAAGTAGACCCTTCCAAGGTGGAAGCAGTATCAAAATGGAGGCAGCCATCCAACGTCAGTGAAGTTCGAAGCTTTCTGGGAATGGCAGGATATTACCGCCGCTTTATCAAGGGATTCTCCAGCATAGCAAGACCTATGACCGAGCTCCTCAAGAAAGACCATAAGTTTGTGTGGACCCCAAAATGTGAAGGAAGTTTTCAGATCATAAAGGATAAGCTCACGACCGCACCCGTTTTGACACTACCAGATATACATCAGGATTTCGTCGTCTTCTGTGATGCCTCGAGGCAAGGCTTAGGGTGTGTGCTGATGCAAAACGAGGAAGTCATTGCTTATGCATCGCGCCTACTTAAGTCACATGAGCAGAATTATCCCACCCATGATTTGGAATTGGCATCCATAGTGCATGCTTTGAAGATATGGAGGCATTACCTAATTGGGAACAAATGTCACATCTTCACCGATCACAAGAGTCTGAGGTATATCTTCACTCAGCCAGATCTCAATCTCCGTCAACAAAGATGGTTGGAACTGATCAAAGACTATGACCTTGAGATTCATTACCACCCCGGAAAGGCCAACGTGGTAGCAGACGCCCTCAGCCGAAAACCTTTCGAAATAAAGGGAACCAACTTTTTAGAAGATTGGAAGAAGGAATCAGCTCAACTGAATGCATGTTTGGGAAACAACGGCAGTCTCGAAGTCAAACCAATGCTAGAAGACCTCATATGCAAAGCTCAACGCCTAGACTCAGAGACAGCAAGACTTGTGGAAAAAGCTCGCAAGGAACAACTCCCGGACCTCAGGACATATGAACAAGGAGCCCTTTGGTTCAAGAATCGTCTGTGTGTACCAAAAGGAGAGGCATGAGAAGTCCTGCTCGAGGAAGCTCACAACTCAGCCTACTCCATCCACCCAGGAACTACCAAGATGTACCTAGACCTCAAAACCAGATACTGGTGGAGAGGAATGAAGAAAGAGATAGCACAGTATGTGGCCTGGTGTGACACCTGCCAACGAACGAAGGCCGAGCACCAAAAACCTGCAGGCCTATTGCAACCCCTCCCAGTGCCGGAATGGAAATGGGAAGAAATAGGCATGGATTTTGTAACCGGACTACCCCGGACGCAAAAAGGGAATGACTCCATCTGGGTAATAATAGATCGCCTCACCAAGGTAGCCCATTTCATCCTAGTGAAAACTACCTTTGGAGGAGCCACCCTTGCCCGAATTTATCTCAAAGAGATAGTCAGACTCCATGGCATTCCAAGAAAGATAGTGTCAGACACAAGAACCCAGTTCACCTCCAAATTCTGGACAAGCCTTCAGAAAGCTATGGGCACCAAGCTAGATTTTAGCACCGCCTATCACCCTCAGACAGACGGGCAGACAGAAAGAGTCAACAAGGTCCTCGAAGATCTATTAAGAGCCTGTGTGCTAGCATTCGATAGAAGTTGGGAATCCAGTTTGCCCTATGCGAAGTTCTCGTATAATAACAGCTATCAGGCCAGCATCAAGATGTCACCGTTCGAAGCATTGTATGGACGAAAATGCCAGACCCCTCTCATGTGGTCCAACGTAGGGGAAAAGGCACTGGAAGGGCATGCCTTTGTCAAAGAGGCTGAGGAGAAAGTTGTCCTGATCCGCAGAAGATTACTTGAAGCTCAGAGTCAGCAGAAGAGTTATGCGGACAACAGGCGGAGAGAACTCAGATTTGAGGAAGGAGACTTTGTCTACCTCAAGGTCTCCCCGATGCGTGGTGTCAGAAGGTTCCAAGTAAAAGGAAAGCTAGCACCGCGATTCGTCGGTCCCTATCCCATCATTGGCAGAGTGGGACCCACAGCATACCGTCTTGAACTACCAGAATCCATGTCTGACATCCACAATGTGTTTCACGTATCCCAGCTCCGCAAATGCCTGCAAGCACCAGAAAGTCACATCGAAGAAGAGGTAGTGCAGATTCAGAAAGATCTTCAGTACCGTGAGAAGCCAGTAAAGATCCTTGATTCAGCAGTCTGGAATACACGTACCTCAGAAGTGAAACTCTGTAAAGTTCAGTGGAGCAGAGAAGGAGAAGAGGAAACTACCTCGGAGAGTGAGGACTCCTTGAGGAGGGAATACCCTTATCTTTTCTCAAATCCAGTCTAAATCTCGAGGGCGAGATTCCTTTAAGTGGGGTAGGTTTGTAACATCCCAAAATCTCAACCCAAGGTTTGGAACCCTAATCTCCTAACCCCCCCCCCCCTTATTTCTATTTTCTCCCTAAACTCCACCCTTAGGTCATCTCATCATATGCATACACTTGGATTGTTAGGAACACCTCACATAGATTATTTTCAACCCTTAAGATTATTCAGCAAATTGTTGATTCAAAAGAAAAGGAAATAAAAAGAAACAAAAATAGAAAATGGAAAATGAAATAGAAAACAGAAAAAGAAAAAAACCCTTCCCCCTCGGCTGGGCCGATTTTGGCCCAAACCGCGCCGCGCCCGCTCTTTCCCCCCCTCTCCTCCCACGGCCCAAATAGCCCAGCTGCGCGCGCCCGCGCCGCGCCTGACAACCCGGCCCCACCGGTCAGCGGCTCCACCCCTCTCCCTCTCGCGCCGCTCTCCCACTGGCAGCCCGGGCCCGCCTGTCAGGACCATCGTCCCGCACATGCCATCACCGACGCGTTCGCCGCCGACCGCCTCACGCCCCGTCGCTTCGCCATTAACGGTCGCACCGGCCTCAGCGAACACCCCGCCACTGTACCCGAGCCGTCCCCTCACCCCTCGCCTGCCCGAGCCATCTCGTCGTCGTTTGCTCCATCCCCGCCATCATGGCAAGCTCGTCGTCGCTCGCCGTCCCCTCCCTTCCTTCCCCCTCCCGGGCGCCTATAAAAGGGACCGCTCGAGCTCCGTTTCCTCCACACCACCCCGGCCATCTCCTCCACTCCTCCCTGGGCTCAATCGAGCTAGCGTCGCCGCATTCCCCCGTCACACCGATGAGCTCCGTTCTCGCCTCTCTGGTAGCCTTCGGTCGAATTACTTTGGTGCTTGAGCTCCGCCACACACTCACGATCGCAAGGCACCTCTCCCCACCTCCTATTGCACTCGACTGCCTCGTCGGCGACCTCACCGCCGCGAGCACCCGCCACCGCGCCGTGGACAGGCCACCCTAGGCCTCCACCAGTCGAATTGACCCCACCATCGTGACCCCCTACCACCGCCCGTGCCTCGCCACCGCTCCCTCGCCACAGAACCGGACCCACGACGGAGAACCGTCGCAGGCATCGCCGGCGGTTGAGTCGACCGATTCGCCACCCCCTCCATTGCCGCTCCGCACCGTTAAAACCCCCTTCCCTCGCTGACGTGTGGGCCTGCGCCACGGCGCCGTCCCCTGCCGTCTCCCTCGCTAATGGGCCGGCTGGGCCGCCTGCCGCGCTCGCGCGCGCGCTCTCGCGCCCGGGTGGGCCGAAATCTCCCCCCGGCCCAGCAAGCAGGAATTCCCTTTTCTTTTTCTTTTCCCATTTTCATATATATAATTATATGCTGATAATTTATGCACCAAAAATAGTTTAAATAAACTACAGGGCACAAAAATAACAAGATATAAGAAATGGCACACCCCACTAAAGTCACCATGATTGATGTATTGTTCTTATCTGTGTTTGTTAGCTGAAGAGGGATCCGATCCTCCAGAATTTATAGCTCCGGAAGAAGGACAGGAACCCGACCCCTTCGAGATAAATCTTTTGTGCCAGGAAAGCTTCGACGAAGGCAAGTCCATCCTTCCCTTGATGCATAATTTACCTATTTCTCTCTACCACTACCTAAGCCGGGATTAAGGGATGGAATCTATTTGCATGGTGAGCATGAGAGAGCCCGCATTAACTAATACCTTTTGATCACAATATATGGGATAAGAAAAGGGTATGAACAACGATGTTTTCCAAAAAGTGTGCGACGATCGAAGGGTATTCACCCTCATCACCTGGTGAGTAGGATGATCAGGGACTCCCTAGTTTAGGAGAGGGCCTAAGGTGATGGCTCAACTAGTTTAGGCGTGAGCAGAAGGATTGTCCTCTCGTATAAGGACCGGTTTGTCATCCTTCACTACCTGTACTCATGAAAAGTACAACCACTCGAGGCTGTGTGAGCAGTCACTCGATCTGAACTCGTACGGTCCAACCCCAGGGTTATGAAGGCTGGGGAGCACCGGGAGGATAAGGAGGGGGAATGTTTTGTCCGGTTTGGACATGGCGGTGGCCTGACTCCTTCCGGTATAACCATTAAGGTTAGGACGTGCGAGGAAGGAAAGAGATTCGGATTCGGATCTCATTGGCCGTGAGATCGCAGAGCCGGACTAGTGGGTAAAGTGTACCCCTCTGCGCAGAGTTAAACCTATTCGAATAGTCCGTGTCCACTGGTATGGACGAGTCTGGTGTGGTATGACAATTAGTGTTTCTACAACAACCGGGAACAGGGAAATATGTGTGTGTGTAAGTGTGTCTCTGGAAAGAAAATGGTGCCACGGGAGCAGGAAGCTCAGTGGTGGTTAAGCAAGTGTCATTTCTATTGTTTCGGGAAAACCCTAACAACAAGTACTTCCTTTCTCTGAGAAAAAGAAGAGTGACTTCAACTCAACCATATGAAGCATGTATGATATAGGTCTCTTTCTCTTTACGGGAGCCGGGTGGGCTTGCGGAATACCTAGTGTATTCACCCAGATTTATTTATGTTTTTGAGCAGCTGAAGACTTCTTTTCTGCTATGCTTGATTGAAGGGGCTATGTCTTCACCCAATTCTGCCTGTGGCTTGGGCTAATTTATCTTCCATTGCATTTTATAATTCTGGCTCACTCTCGAGCTTGTACCCCCGGTATTGTAATAACATTTTCTCAGACTCTGTACTATTTGACGTAAGGAATGTGGTTACTAGCCTCTTGGGACTAGTAATTGTATCACATTTGAGCCCCAAAGGATCGGGACGCTTCACCAAGCTTCAACAAGCCAGCTGGACCCACTCCGTCACGTTTCAGTCAGCAGGGTCAAAGCTCCTTTCAGGCCCCCTCCGTTGCAAGCAACCAACCTCCAGCTAATGCTTGTTGGCACTACAGAGACCCCAGTCACTACAAGAATAATTGTCCTCAGTTGAAGGCATCCATGCCTACTTACTCCAACTCGGTGAATGGCCCCAAGAATGCCCCAGCACCCGCCTCCAAGGCACCCTCCTCCAACAGCCAGCAGAGCAAGACCCAGTATCATGGCAGAGCACGAGTAAATCACGTCGATGCTCAAGAAGCTCAGCAAGCTCCGGGAGTAGTGCTCGGTGAGTTCCTATTTAAATTTACTCCCACTACTGTACTTTTTGATTCAGGAGCATCTCATTCTTTCATAGCCACTAGCTTTGTGGAAAAGCATGGCATTCCCTCTACACACCTAAAAATTCCCTTGGTCACCCAAACCCTAGGGTCAGACCTTCTATTCCAGCTCAAATGCTCCCAAGTCAGAATCCTTTTAAGTGGGGTAGTGTTCTTGGCAGACTTAGTCGTCTTGCCATCCCAAGGGATTCATGTGATCTTAGGAATGGATTGGTTAACCAAACACAAGGGCATCATAAGTTGCGCAAATAAGACCGTTCTTCTCACTGACCACCAAGGAAAGACAGTTTCATGTCAGGCTCAGCCACCTGCCCAAGATCCAATGGTGTTTAACCTAGCAGCAAAAAGCATATCTGTAGTAGAAGAATTCATGGATGTATTCCCAGAAGAATTGTTAGGAATGCCGCTAGAAAGAGAAGTGGAGTTCTATATTGATCTAATTCCCGGCACCGCACCAATCGCAAAGAGACCTTACCGCATGGCTCCCACCGAATTAGCAGAATTAAAACTCCAGATCGTAGAGCTTCAACAGAAAGGGTACATTAGTCCCAGCTCATCTCCTTGGGGAGCACCAGTCCTTTTCGTCACCAAAAATGATGGAAGTATGAGGATGTGTATTGATTACCAATCCTTGAATGAGGTTACAATCAAAAACAAGTACCCACTACCTCGGATCGATGACCTCTTCGACCAGCTTCAAGGGGCCAAGTATTTCTCCAAGATAGACATAAGGTCAGGATATCACCAGCTGAGAATCAAGGAAGCAGATATTCAGAAGACTGCATTTGTCACCCGGTACAAACAGTATGAGTTCACAGTAATGCCCTTCGGACTAACCAACACACCCACCTTTTTCATGAATCTCATGAATAAGGTATTTTGGAAGAGCTGGATAAGTTTGTCATAGTCTTCATTGACGACATCCTTATCTACTCCAAGAGTCGCGAAGATCATGAGTGTCACCTTCGGATTGTCCTCGGAAGACTCAGAGCACATCAACTCTATGCTAAGCTCAGCAAATGTGAATTCTGGTTAGAAAATATAGCCTTCCTTAGGCATATCTTGACTGCAGAAGGAATAGAAGTGGACCCATCCAAGGTGGAAGCAGTATCCAAATGGAAGCAGCCATCCAACGTTAGTGAAGTTCGAAGCTTTCTGGGAATGGCAGGATATTACCGCTGTTTTATCAAAGGGTTCTCCAGCATAGCAAGACCTATGACCGAGCTCCGCAAGAAAGACAATAAGTTTGTGTGGACCTCAAAGTGTGAAGAAACCTTCCAATTCATAAAGAAGAAGCTCACAACCGCACCCGTTTTGACACTGCCAGACATCCATCGGGAATTGATCATCTTCTGTGATGCTTCAAGGCAAGGTTTAGGGTGTGTACTTATGCAAAATGAGAAAGTCATTTCCTATGCATCACGCCTACTCAAGTCGCATGAGCAGAATTATCCCACACACGATTTGGAATTGGCAGCCATAATGCATGCCCTAAAAATATGGAGGCACTACCTGATTGGGAACAAATGTCACATCTTCACAGATCACAAGAGCCTGAAGTACATTTTCACTCATCTAGACCTCAATCTCCGTCAACGAAGATGGCTTGAATTGATCAAAGACTATGACCTTGAAATCCACTACCACCCTGGGAAGGCCAATGTGGTAGCAGACGCCCTCAGCCGAAAACCCTTCGGGAAGAAAGAAACCAACTTCTTGGAAGACTGGAAGAAAGAATCAGCTCAACTGAATACATGTCTGGGAGATAATGGCAGCCTAGAAGTCAAGCCAATGCTAGAAGACCTCATACACAAGGCTCAACGCCTGGACACTGAGACGGCAGGTGTTATAGAGAGAACTCGCAAAGAACAACTCCCGGACTTCAGGACAGATGGAGTCCTTTGGTTCAGAAACTGTCTGTGTGTACCAAAAGGAGAGGCACGAGGAGTTCTGCTTGACGAAGCTCACAACTCAGCCTACTCTATCCACCCAGGGACCACCAAGATGTACCTAGATCTCAAAACCAGATACTGGTGGAGAGGAATGAAGAAAGAGATAGCACAGTATGTGGCCCGATGCGACACTTGCCAGCGAACTAAGGCAGAGCATTAGAAGCCTGCAGGTCTACTGCAACCCCTTCCAGTACCCGAATGGAAGTGGGAAGAAATAGGCATGGATTTTGTAACCGGACTGCCCCAGACCCAAAAAGGGAACAATTCTATCTGGGTGGTAATCGACCATCTTACCAAGGTAGCCCATTTCATCCTAGTGAAAACTACCTTTGGAGGAGCCACCCTTGCCCGGATATATCTTAAAGAGGTAGTCAGACTCCATGGTATTCCATGAAAGATAGTGTCCGACAGGGGAACACAGTTCACCTCAAAATTCTGGATGAGCCTTCAGCAAGCTATGGGCACCAAGCTAGACTTCAGCACCGCCTATCACCCCTAGTCAGATGGTCAGACAGAAAGGGTCAACAAGGTCCTCGAGGATTTGTTAAGAGCCTGTGTGTTGACGTTTGACAAAAATTGGGAGTCCAGTTTGCCTTATGCAGAGTTCTCGTATAACAACAGCTACTAGGCCAGTATCAAGATGTCACCGTTCGAAGCATTGTATGGACGAAAGTGCCAGACCCCTCTAATGTGGTCCAACGTAGGGGAAAAGACACTAGAAGGGCCTGCCTTTGTTAAAGAGGCAGAAGAGAAAGTTGCCCTGATACGCAAAAGATTACTTGAAGCTCAGAGTCGGCAAAAACGTTATGCAGACAACAGGTGGAGAGAACTCAGGTTCGAGGAAGGAGACTTCGTTTACCTCAAGGTCTCCCCAATGCATGGAGTCAAAAGATTTCAAGTGAAAGGGAAGCTAGCTCCGCGATTCGTCGGCCCCTATCCTATCATTGGTAGGGTAGGACCCGCAGCCTACCACCTTGAATTACCAGAATCCATGTCAGATATCCATAATGTGTTTCATGTATCCCATCTCCGCAAATGCCTGCAAGTGCCAGAAAGTCACATCGAAGAGGAGTCAATTCAAGTTCAGAAGGATCTGCCGTACCGAGAAAAGCCAGTGAAGATTCTTGACTCAGCCGTCCGAAAGACCCGCAACTCAGAAGTAAGACTCTGTAAAGTTCAGTGGAGCAGAGAAGGAGAAGAGGAAGCTACCTGGGAGAGTGAGGACTCTTTGAGGAGGGAATACCCTTACCTTTTCTCAAGCCCAGTCTGAATCTCGAGGGCGAGATTCCTTTAAGTGGGGTAGGTTTGTAACATCCCAAAATTTAACCCCAAGGTTAGAAACCCTAATCTCCTAACCCCCCTTTTTTCTTGATTATCCCCTAGACCCCACCTCATAAGACATTTCATCATATGCATACACCATGATTGTTAGTGGCACCTCACATAGAGCATTTTTTGACACCTAGAAATATATAGCTAAATATTTGTTCAAAAGAAAAAGGAGATAAAAGGAATAGAAATGAAATAGAAATAAAAAAAGAAAAAGAAAAATCCTCCCCCCCTCGGCTGGGCCGAATCCGGCCCAACCTTCTCTTCTCTCTTCCGCGCGCCGCGCTCCTCCCCCCTCGTGGCCCACGCGGCCCAACTCCGCTCGCGCGCCCGCGCTCCTCCCTCCGCCGCTGTCAGCCCGACCCCACCCGTCATTCACGCTCGCCCTCGCTCCCTCACAACCGCCCTCTCTCTAGCAAGCGGGTCCCGCTTATCAGCCCCTTCCTCGCTCCCGTGACCAAGCTATCGACGCGATCACCGCCGGCCGCCGCGCGCTTCACTGCTTCGCCATTAACGTGCTTGCTAGCTTGGTTTGGCGCGTTGCGCCACCGCGCTCTGTGCCCCAGCTGTCCCTTCACCCCGCCTGCCTGAGCCATCCTGTCGCCACCATTGTGCGCCATCATCACCGCCGTGGCAAGCTCGCCGGTGCTCGCCACCTCGCCTCCTTTCCCCACCCCGGGCGCCTATAAAAGGACCGCCCGAGCTCCCTCCTTCTCCACACCGGCCTCGTCCACTCCCTCTCCCCTCCCCTGAGTCGAATCGAGCTCCGCGCCGTCGCGCCCCTCCTCCGCTCTGGTGAGCTCCGCTCTCCTCTCTCTATTAAGTTCTAGTCCAATTAAGGTAGCTCTTGAGCTTCACCGCTCCCTCGCGAACACGACACACCCATTCCCATCACCTATTGCGCTCGGCAACCTCGCCGGTGATCCCACCGCCGTGGGCGCCCGCCACCTCGTCGTGGATCGGCCGTCCCAAGCACCCTCTGGCCAAATTGGCCCCACCTCCGTAATCCCCTACCTCCGCCCGTGCCTAGCCACCACTCCATCGACGCAGAACCGAGACCGCGATGGAGAACCGTCGCGGAGCCTCACCGGTGGTCGAACTCCGGCCGGTTTGCCCCCCTAACGCCGTCCCCTCCCCTCCTCGCTGGCGCGTGGGCCCATGCCCACGGCGCCGTCCGCGCTCCGTCCCCCGCTGGTGGGCCGGCTGGGCGCCGTCTGACCGCGTGCGCGCACGCCCGCGCTCGGCTGTGCCGAATTCCCCCCGACCCAGTTAGCAGAGAAAACCCTTTTCTTTTTCCTTTTCCATTTCTTTCTCCTATTTTCGTATATTTATGCATATATTGATATTTTATGCACCAAAAATAGTCTAAATAAATTATAGGGCACAAAATAATAATATCTAAAAATTGGCACACTCCACCAAGTCACCATGGTTGATGTATTGTTCATTACCTATTTTTTGCTAGAGGAAGATGGATCCGATCCTCCGGAATTTGTAGCTCCGGAAGAAGGGCAGGAACCCGATCTCTCCGAAATAGATCTTTTGTGCCAGGAGAACTTCGACGAAGGCAAGTCCATTCTTCCCTTGATGCATAAATTACCTACTCTTTCTACCACTACCTAAGCCGGGGATAAGGGATGGGTCTTTTGCATTGTGAGAAGAGAGATGGCCCGCATTAACGAACATCTTTTGAGTACAAATGTGGGATGATAAAAGGGCAGTGTTTTTACTAAACGATGTTTTCAAAAAGTGTATGATGAAGGGTATTCACCCTTATCACCTTTTGAGTGGGATGATCAGGGACTCCCTGGTTTAGGGGAGGGCCTAAGGTGATGGCTCAGCCGGGTTAGGTGTGAGCAGAAGGATTGTCCCCTCATATAAGGACCGGTTTGTCATCCTTCACTACCTGTACTCATGATAAGTACAGCCACTCGAGACTGTATGGGCAGTCACTCAGTATGAACTCGTACGGTCCAAACCCCAGGGTTATGATGACTGGGGAGCACCGGGAGGATAAGGGGGGAATGTTTTGTCCGGTTTGGATATGGCGGTGGCCTGACTCCTTCCGGTATAACGGTTAAGGTATGGACGTGTGAGGAAAGAAAGAGATTCGGACTTGGATCTCATTGGCCATGACTCGAAAAGAAAGAGATTCAAACCTATTCGAATAGTCCGTGTCCACTGGTATGGACGAGTCTGGTGTGGTATGAAAATTAGTGTTTTATAACCTCCGCGATCAGGGAAATGTGTGAGTGGGTGTGTTTTTGGAAATGAAAACAATGCCACGGGAGCATGAAGCTCAGTGGTGGTTGAGTGTGAAAATGTGCTACTTCCTTCTTTGGGAAAAACCATCAAAGTATTGCCTTTCTCTAGAAAAGAAGAGTGACTTCAAATCCACCATATAAAGCATGTATTATATAGGTCCCTTTCTCTTTACGGGCAGGATGGGCTTGCAGAATACCTTGTGTATTCACCCAGATTTATTTATGTTTTTCAGCAGCTGAAGACTTCTTTTCTGCTATGCTTGACTAGAGGGGGCTGTGTCTGCACCCAGTTCTGCCTGTAGCTTTGGCTAGTTTATCTTCCACTGCGTTTTATATTTCAGGCTCTCTTGAGCTTGTACCCTGGTATTGTAATAACTTTTATTCGAACTTTGTACTATTTGAAGTAAGGAATGTGGTTACTAGCCTCCTGAGACTAGTAATTGTATCACATTTGAGTCCTAGAGGATTGGGGCGCTTCAACTTAGCCGCCAGGCAGGCTGGCGCACCGGACCAATCCACCGTGCACCAGACCACCTTTGTACATGAAACAATGCAGTCTTCAGAATTTAATTATTAAATTCATCAGACTACTACGGTTCATGGTGTGGTGTGTCACCGGACCGTCTCCAACGGTCGGGCATGGGCGGGCGCCAGCGCGCCAATGGCTAGCTAACGTGGTCCCCGATCTGGAGGTGCAACGGACTATTCCAGTTCCACACAGCTAAGGAAATTGACCAATCAGATATCGGACCGAGGGCACGTGGACCCGGTTTGGTGCCCCGTAGTAAGCAGAATTTTGGCAGTTTTTCTAAGGAAGGAGGCAACGACTCTTGGCCCCTTGGGGCTATAAAAGGAGTACCATGGCACCACCATTCAATACACAAGCATCCCAAGGGACACACAACACTCCGACACTCTGCTACAACTCATCCGTGCGATTCTAGTGAGGAGATCTAAGCGTCGTCTTAGTGTTGTTCTTCACATTTTGTGTATTATGCATTTGTGTTTATCTATTTTGTGTTGAGTTGCTAGTATTGATCTCTTATGCTTGTACTCTCTCCCTCGGTCCCCCTTACTCTGATTTGTGGCCCTGATCTTTTGTAAGGCTGCAAGAGACTCCAACTTGTGGAGATTCCTTGCGAACGAGGATAAAAGTGATAAGTAATATTGTGGAACTCAAGTTTCATCTTCGGATCACTTGATAGGGGTTGAGTGAAACCCCTTGTCCATGACCATGGTGATGGACTCAAGTAAGATTGTAGACCGACCCTGGTGAGAGCACTCCGGAGCCGGGTGCTTATAGTGATCCATGACCAGCCGATAGGACCCCGAGAGGTTGGAGGCAACGAAACCCTCCCTTCTAAATATCACTTTTAAAACACAAAGAAACAACTGAAGTCCGTTGGAGTTAAGTCCGAATCCACCTGTAAAAATATACCGCACCGTAGGCTTTGAGCCTTTTTCTACTATTGCATGAAGCGGACCCCTACTTATAGCATCTGACTCAAGTCGACAGTTGACTATGTAGTTTCCATTCAACAACAGCAAGCGACAAAAAGGGATAAGACAATGTCCGACCCAACACCGACCCGGTATCAGCCCCCTAAGGGAGACACTCTCCCCTCCGGGGCTACTGTTCGAGAAATAATTCATGGTCCCTAGGATCCGCCGAACAGTGAGTGCGCTATGGGATGAGCCCCTAATCGCTGGGCCCATTAGTCAGTCGGAAGAGGTAGGTGCATCAACCCTGGAAGGACCTGCCCCAGGTTGAACCCCACGACACTGAGCCTGGGGCCGGACACGGTGGAGCCTGACGAGGGAGGACGGGCGTGTCGGAAGGGAACCATTCGAGTGGGTCCCATGCCCGGCCTCGGACGAAACCACCATAAATGATTGGACGCATTAACCACGCCTGTCACCGAGCCGCAGCGTGGGCGTCGGTCCGCTTCCCATTCATGACCTACGGACCCCTCGGACTGCATAGCACTTATGACCTACGAGCCTCAGACTACGACACATGGTTAGAGTGGAGTTTTAAATACTCTAAAAACACCATGGTATCTAGAGTAGCATGGTTTTGAAAAACATAGTTTTTAAGATTACAACCAAACACCCTATAGCATAAAATACTATATTATTCGTATAAACCATGGTATTTGTCTAGAAACTATAAAATACTTTGTTTTCAAACAGGCTCTAGAGAGTGATCTTTAGTTCTTATTGAGACTAAAGATTTTTTTGTCTCCTTTAATTTTATAACTGTAAGACCCCAAACTAATTAAAACCTTTAGTTTATATTGCAGCAGTTAGACTCAAACATTCGTTGTCTACCACCAGCGATGGTCCATAGAGGCATATAGACAGCCATGATCGTTGGAGACACGGACAACCTAGAGAGAGTAAACACTCCGAGACCTCCTAGTGCTAGTCGCAGTGTCAGATATCAATGATGGCATGTGTATCGACGTTGTGCCCCGAGAGACATGCGTGCATGCGCTGCGCATGGCGCGTGCGGTGCAGCCCTGCCGACCGGACCGGCCGGTCCGGCCAGCAGGCAGTTACTGCAACCCCCACCGACGCATGATAATGGCGGCAGCTTGCACTACTCACGCATGGGCATGGCAAAGCATGAAGAGAGACGGGTGGGCAGCTGCCTGCTGCCGCTGGTCCTCTCCTGCTCCGCTCCGATCCTGGGCGCGCTCCGGCCGGCTCCTGCATGCTAGCCGCTGCCCCCCCACGGCCCACCCCACACACCCACCGCAGGACGAAGGAAGCAGCAGGCAGCCATTAAACCAACCACCTCATCCCTGCATCATTCATGCCGGGGATTATATATCATCAGATCAGGCCTGCATTACATGCACGGCACACCAATTCATCAATTCCTCGCCAGCCCTGCCCTGCCCTGACCTCCCCGCCTGCCGCCCTCAGCGGGATCGATGCGACTGCTGCATGCATGCCCAGCTTTCTTCAATTTTCATATCTCCTTTAATTTCTTTGCCTCTCTGGATACCCCAGAAAGAATATGTAGGAAAACAAAAAACTCACGTCTTGAACGTTTGCAAATCATGAGCAACGACACCCTGCCGCGTCTAGCTTGTTGAATAAATTTAAGCCTACTATATAGAATAATGTCAAACACAGTGTCTAATATCACATTTTCAATAACGACATCGAGAAAATATAGTTTCATAATAAATCGAAAGAGCTCTCTCTCTATATATGTTCTTCAAGTATATTGATCATGGTGGACAATGCATCAAATGCTATGACCATCCAAAATATTGTTTTATAGGCTGCATTATTCACAAAGTGAAGTTTGTATGGGTATAAAGAGATGTAAGCTGTTGGAGATTGTATGGGTACAAAGAGATGTAAGTTTGTATGACATAGCCTAACGAAATGCTAGAGTTTGTCGATTAATGAAATGAAACGAACCTTGTTCGATAAAACATGAAACCAATTATGTTTCATGAGTATTGTTAAGTTCAGACAATACTTTGTTATACGTAGTGTGATTATCTGTGCACTAAGGCACATGAATAATACTCAAATGGGAAAAATGTAGGTATATATAGATGTACAAATAAAATTATAGACTACAAAGTTTTCCCTTCTAGCGCAATTCTTGATTCAAGCAAGCGTGGCTGCATGGGCAAAACCCCCTTTTATTTTAAACTCAACAAGAAAATCAAAATGTTCGCCTTATGCATGCATTTTATTTTCAGTGCTTTAGCGCTTGGTCTTGTCCTAGCGATTATGGGCATATTTGGTTGAGAATCTGCCCGTGTAAAAAATATGAATATCATGGAAATTGTATAAGGAGGAAGATAAAATAGTCCATAGGATTTAGGATATAAAAAGTTGACGGTTACGTATAATCGCAACGACTGCCGAATTTGTCACCACGTTGATTTTAGACGGTTTTGACTAAAACGATTCTTATAGAAGTGACTAAAAAACTGGACGTTTAGCAGTCTGCATCAGTTTCTGATAGCTATAAGCTGAAAAAAGGTGAAACAAACAGAGCCTATATCGATCCAGAGTTGGAAGTAGTTGAAAACACAAATTATTGTTCAGCAGAAAGGTGGAAAGCAATTATAAGATACATCGATATATATGGCATGTTCTTTTTAAGCTGTATATATAGTTTAATATAGTCATAATGTCCTGGTAATGTATTATTTTAGCATACTGATAGTTTTTGTTTTATTTTCATCCCAACAGTAACGTTGGATTTGTTTAAATTAATTTAGCAATCCAGATCAGCTTCTTCTCTGGCTACAAAGTATCTAAGGCAACCTCAATAAATCTACCGAACAGTGAGCTTATCTATTGGCCTTCTCCATAAAATAAGAAGTCATTCCTAAAAACCAAGTAATAAGCCGGGAGCCAAAAAAAAAGTGGTTTCTCTCATTTTATCTTCCGTAAAAATAGGAGAAGCTATATTTCCATTATCTTCCGTAAAAATAGGAGGAGCTATATTTCCAACAATCAAGTGGAGTTTTCGAACTAAGCGAGGTACCTTCTGAAAATAAGAAAGAAACTATTTTTCTAGATGAACTAGAGTCAAAGCTAGAGCTAGTGACAAAAGAGCCCTAGGAGACACGTAATTATGCTAATGTAGCTACAACTTGGCGAAGTGTTACCCATATCGTGGAACAAAATCATGACTCTCCAGCAAGAATTACAAGCGAACGCGCATCAAGGAAACCAAACCGGAATTGGCGTCGCGTCCTCTTAACATTTCTCTCGATTGTATCGTCCTGTCACTCAATTTCTGCTGCCTTTTAGGAGCCCAGAGATTCAGAAAAAGTTGCATCATGAGCGAGGGAAGCAGAAGCCAGAAGAGGTAGCTCCTCCTACAGTAGAAGACACCCACCCGGCCACACTTCTGGTTATATAATCCCCAAATATCGTTTTCTCTGGGAGAAAGGTACCAGGGTTAGGTATCCATCCACACAGCAATGCATCTGCCTTCAACTCCCTCTCGCCCCCCACCCCAACACACATCTCTCTCTTTTCTAGGTACTTTCTTGTTTGCTTTTTCTACCGGCTGTATTTTGCTAGAGCTCACTTTCGAGTGATCCTTCAGAGATGCTTTCTTGTGATTTGCTTTTGCTTTTGGCATGGAAGGGAAGGAAATGACGAAGGGGACGACGACGGCATGCTTCGGCTAGCTCGTTGGTGCTAGGACAAGGGCGGAGGTATTGGCGCGCCTCAATCCGAAGGCGTGGCTGATAGATTGGCGCGGCAGCCATGTTCTTGGATTGAGCCGCGTCAATATCTCCCGTTGCCTGTCCCGTACCTAGCTAGCTTGCTTGCCTCACTGATCGATGTCGTCCCTATTTCATGGAGAAGCTGATGATTATTCGCACAAGCAAGAACTGTCTGATCTGTTGCCTGCATCAGGATCTATATGCTGGAGAGTTCACAAGAACACGGACAGAACTCGTTTCAACAACCGATCAATCGATTGATTAGGTATGTACCTACCTCATATGCCTCAGCTCTTCGTTATGGATTTCTTCAAGCGAAGGGTCAGTAAAAGCTCTTGGTTCCATGCCACTGCGTGAACTAAGCGTTCACAAAATCTGTTCCACTGCATGAACCAAGCGCTCAAAATCGCATGCACAGCATCTTTCGTTTAAAAAAATGACTTCTGAAAACAATAGATGAATCAGTTTTAAACATCTAGGATTATCCATTTTCTCAAACGGGAATTTATATCTCGTTGGGATGCAAAACCATTCAGTAGTAAAAATACTCCACGCTTATAAACAGTTTCAGTTATTTTACTAATTAGTTACCCGTATATTGCTAAGGGCCTACTGTTTCTATATATCTATAAGTAGACCTTACTTAAATGAGATAGTTATTCAAACACGATCCAAGCCTATATATATATGATGTAGGGTGAGATAAATTGAAGTTTTTCGCTCGTTTTTTTCCTATGCTCGTGAGATCAGGGAGGGTGGGGGAGGGGGAGGTACAGAACTATAGATGGTCAAATGAGTTGTGTCTAGCGGACCGACTAAATACACGACCGATTTAATAGTGTCATGGCCCACCCGACACGATTCAAAATAGACTCAAACTGTGCCTAGCCACCTTATTGACCCACAATGTCAACCATTTGTAAACTTAGAAATGAGCTAAATATCATTGATTCTCAAAACATGGATTGAAAAGTTACATATCATATTTATTCATATACCGTTGATTGAGCAGAAATTTTAGTTGGTAAAATTTTAAATTTAAATAATACTTATACCAACGTTCAAATCATAGAAAATCATCCTTGGGTCTCAAAAGTCAACGTGTGTATGTTACACAAGTATTCTTAACTTATATGCACAAATTTAAGTGGGATGATGGTCAATAATTTGAAACCTGAGACTAATATCTTTACACAAGTCTATTATGTGTATAGTCTTAAATTAAAAGAAAAATGGACTCCTCGGATGAATCAAAAGAGGAAATTTTGTTTTCAAAGGGGAAAGGCCAAGAATTATTTTGCAGAGGAGAAATATTCAAAAACAAAACTTTGAAGAAAATATTGGTTTGCATAAGGATTTCTAAAGTACAAAAAAATAGTTTGCAAAATCAAAAATCAAAATGAAACTGATCATGGGCTTCCCTCTTATTTTTTTTCAGTCAAATATTTTGAGTGGTAGTCTACGAAACTACATTTTGTTGCAAACATGACTTAATAAAATAATTATTATGCCATAAACAAGTATTGCTATATATTTGTTAAAATCGTATATATATTTATAATATTTATCCTTTATCTAACATAACTGGGCACAAGTTGTAGTGGTTAGGAGGGGTTATTAGGAGGTGAGCACGGTGTTCCTTGTGGCTTGGGTTTGAACCCTAGTGAAAGCACTATTATTAATTTCACATTTATAGCGCCCTGGGTAAGAGGGTAGACGCTGAACAAAGGTGTAGTGATATTAGCTTATGTTTGATTATTCAGGAAACTATTTATATATATTTCTTTAAATGATATCCAAAATGGAATACAAATGTTGGCTTGTGATAACAGATATGGAAGGTATATACAAAACAATAAGTTTCAAGATGACCGTGGTTTACCGAAGTACCCTCTTCATCCTAAAATATAAATAATCCAATTTTGTCTTAAGCCAAACTATAGTAACTTTAAACAAATTTGTAGAAAATAATATTAACCTCGACAACATCATATAAAAATATATCTTATCATATATCATTTAATATATCTAATCAAGCTAATTTCAAGTTGTACATATTTTTTCTTCTTTTTTTATAAACTTGCTCAAAGTTACTATAATTTGACTTGGAATAAAACTAGTTTTTATTATATTTCACGGCGAATGGAGTGTGAGGTGTTTGATATTTCTACTACTTATTAAGACAGTAAGCTTATGTTTCATTATTCAGGAAACTATTTATATATATTTCTTTAAATGATATCTAAAATGGAATACAAATGTTGGCTTGTGATAACAGATATGGAAGGTATATACAAAACAATAAGTTTCAAGATGACCGTGGTTTACCGAAGTACCCTCTTCATCCTAAAATATAAATAATCCAATTTTGTCTTAAGCCAAACTATAGTAACTTTAAACAAATTTGTAGAAAATAATATTAACCTCGACAACATCATATAAAAATATATCTTATCATATACTCCATCATTTAATATGGTGTTTGATATTTCTACTACTTATTAAGACAGTAATGGGTAGACTTCTGTGTTCTATCATTCCCACGTGCATCTCACGCCTACCTAAAATTAAATAAAAAAACACAAATGTGACCCCAATGGGATTTGAACCCATGACCTCTCAAACAAATGTGCTTGTAGCTACCACTATACAACATATGTGTTTATGTTAATATTTGTTACAGTAAAAATATCTACTACATCTCTCCCAAATTCCACGTGGTATCCTTGCACAATGTGTAGTAGTAGATAATTATCAACGAGATTCCTGAATTATATTTTTGGATGGAGGGAGTAGTATTTAAAGAAGAGTCTTGCATGCAATTTATTTTGTTTGAATAATATTTTCAACTTAAATTCCTTTTTTATATGTGTGACATGTATTCTCCGTAATATTTTTTCCATGGATGTGACTTGTGAGTCATTTTCGTAAACCAACACCAAAGATGAGTCCATGTTTCTTACTTGGAAACCTCGAACAAACACCACTGGCAAGAGGTACTCGCGTTGGCGTCGCTCATCGACGACGAGAAGAAGCTTGGCGACTGTCAGTTCGACTTCTTGAAGCAATCCTACGTGGC
The DNA here is from genome assembly GCF_902167145.1 of Zea mays. Lineage (NCBI taxonomy): Eukaryota > Viridiplantae > Streptophyta > Magnoliopsida > Poales > Poaceae > Zea > Zea mays. The sequence continues at coordinate 21,238,940 of NC_050100.1, read as the reverse complement.
CGCATGCGCCGCTATGTTCGGCAAGCTCCGACGCAGCCGCCGCTTGGACGCGGTCCAGAGCGGCTGCACCGCGCTATCCATCTTCAAACAAGGGGACCTCATGGTCGTCGCCAACGCCGGCGACTCTCGGGTTGTTCTGGGAACCGCATGCGACGGCGACGTCGTCACACCGTCCAGCTCATCATCCACCTGAAGCTCAACCTGCCACGTAAGTCGCTACTGACCGGCCATGAATTCTTGTGCGCTGGGACGACAGCTGATGCTGACGTTGTGTGAGTGTCCTCGAATATGATGTATGTAGAGGAGTAGCATATCCGGTGGTGCAATGGCTAGGTGTACTACCTCGCTGATGAGCCCGGGGTGCACTTTGTTTGGCAGCCCAACCAAAAGTCATCGGTACTCGCCATATCGCGCGCGTTCGACGACTACTATATCAAGGACTGTGGCGTCATCTTGGCGCCAGAGGTGACGTAGAGGATGACCGACAGCAATGACCACTCGCCATCGTCGGGGTAGCTTTTGTACCAGCCTGCCTTTAATTCTCTTCGCAAACACATACACTTGCCTTTTTGTTTAAGCAAGCGTGTATGGTGGTGCGTACCTGATGACTGACAATGTACGAGGGAACTTCTACAAGCAGGTGTGGCACATGCTCTTTAATGATGAGACCATGCAAATCGTGACATATATCGAAGTCTGCATGATACTGATGGTTGCAATGTAGTAGTGAAACAACTAAATTAAAATAACAAAATTTATGTATGGCCAGGATTACAAATGGAATATGAAACATTTTTATAACAATATAAGACATATTTTGTATATAAGTTATCATGTTATTATATGTTCCCGTTGCAACGTATGAGCACTCACCTAGTAGATATATAAATGTGTTGTACACATGTGTTATAACATGAAACCACTTTGGATTATATATCACATCCAAAAAATTCTAATTTTGGGTGGGGAATAGAAAACACTAAAAAATAAATGATTTTGATATTTGTATAAAACTTTTCAAGGTGAGTTAAAAAGCTTTCACGAATTAGTTATAGCAAACTAAAATTGTTGTTATAAACTTTTCTAAAATAAATTGATGAGCTTTTGGTTGTTATGTGTTGCGAGTGTGTAAAATTTTTCAAAATTTGTTCGTGACAATGATCTTCTTGTTGGGGGCCTTCGTCTCCCGAAGGTCCTCAAAAACACAATTAACCATTGATTGTCAAGTATTGCAGGAGCTTCGGCACAAGAATATCTTCGATACAAGACATTGGAGGGGTGACGAAGCTATCTTCGTCATAGCAACACAGGGAGACAATGCAAGGAGAAGGAGTCATCCTGAATGATGAAAGCAAATGACAATGTTGCCCTCGTATTACTTGTAAATCCTTTGTGTAATCCTTATGGGTGTAAATGTAATTTTATACGAAGGTGTATGTTTCTCTATAAATAAATGAATAGTGCCCTGCATAAAGTACCTTTTGAAGGACTGGACAATTGATGTGTGTAATCTTTTCTCTAGAGCACCTTTGTTCTAACTCACTCTGTAGAGCCAAAGGTATGACTATAAACTCATAATAAGAAAGAGGAGAAATGTGATATTGATATATCTGAAATGAATCATCATGTTTAAACTCCTTTACATTCTTTACATATTTATTTATTTATGCAACTAAGACATGATTCATTCAATTAACTCTTAATCTTCGTCTTCGAAGGAGTTATCCCGAAGGGATGATTACTTGAGGACGAAGGTTTATTGTCTTTTTAATATTGTGTTGCCTTGCTTTTGATTGTGTGTAGCAATTGAGAGCAAGTGGCCAACACTTGTCTCTTAGAAATGTCGCTGCCTGTTTATGTAATCAAATATGGATTCTTTGATCTTTTCTCTTGGATCTTGTCAAATATCTTTTTTCTTGTAATCTAAATTATTTCTTGTATTTATTGTTCATCAATCTATCACTAAAAATCTTACCAAAAATTTTTCTAGTCTTTTTTGGTACATTTTTCCTTTTATCTATGTATGTATTCTAATTTTTTGAGATACACTCAAATACCTTTTCTTGTGGCTTTGGCTGAGGCTCTATTTGTAGCTTTAGCAATTTATTGGTTGGACATATTGAGGTTAATGTCCCCAAGCGCAACACTTGAAGCACTTGACATGCTTGAAAAAGTTGTCAAATAGGTCACTCTAGAGTGCTGCTCTTCAAAACAGGTCGCTACTCATCGCACATGTAAAAATGGGTCGCTTAGATCACTCTCTTCAAAACACCCCACTCGGTATTTCACCCATCTGACAAGTGGGACCCAACAACAGATATGACTAAAATACCCTTTGTAGTCTCTCCTCTCTAGATTGTTCGTCAGCTCATCCTCAAAAGTCATAGTGCACTTGACTTTTGTGCAACAACTAATCAATCAGAACGAATTCCTTTGCACAATGACTACAGTATAGATAGCAGAAACCAAAAAAGCAAAATTAAGCTACCAACAATCTAATCAGTTGCATCGCTACGAAAGCAAAGGCATCTCCTAATCTCCAGCACCATGCAGTAGCCATAGGTCTGTATGTTTGTCTATTTGCTCTACTCTGGAGAGTTTGGACTCAGCTCACAAGGATCATACATGAACTAGGGTTGTTGCTATGCTTCCTTCCCAGGTCGTTGGCATTTGTAGAGAGAGCACATGAAACTCAACTGGGAAACCGCCCATCCATTTGTCTGCTTTCCTTCCTTAGTTCCTTGTGGCATTCTAATGTAGATCGAGATGATACAGACAAAGGGTATTTCGGTCATATTCGTTGTTGGGTCCCACTCGTCAGGTGCGTGAAATACTGAGTTGTGTGTTTTGACATAGAGAGCAGTTTGAGTGACCCATTGTTATCGGTGCCACGAGAAGCGTCCTATTTTGAAGAGCAGTACTCTAGAGTGAACCATTTTGACAAATTTCTCAACATGCTTGAGCCTCTCTTCTTCCTTCTTCAACTTGAGCTTTTCTTTTATGAGGAATGCATTTCCATGACGACCCATCCTCATGCAATTAATAGCACATGAAATAAGATAACTTCTCTTGTTCTTGCTTCTTAATTTCTATTACACATATTTCTTATCCCATCTTTTGTCTTTGAGTTTGCTCTTGTAAATCCACATATGCCATCATAGCTTCTATGATTCTCCAAAATATACTCAAAGGTGACTTATTTGGTATTGTACCATCTCTCGATCTTGTTGCTCAAATTATTTAGTTAACTTTTGAGCTCATTATTCTCCTTATTTAAAATATTATACTTGCAAGACATAGAAGAAGAACAAGCATCTATTTGTGAAGAACAAGATATAGCTAGTAAATTTATTATCACAAGATGTGGACACATGGTTCTTTCCTACATCCAGTGGAGGACGCAAGATCAGTATTCATGGGGGGCCAAAAAATTGCACCGTAAAATACTAGTGTTTCGTAGAATAAGTTTCATACTAATACACAATACAAGTTTAAAGAAGGAAACTATATGAATAAAAGAAGAAAAATATCGCTAAGTTCTTGCTGATCGAGGCAATTGCATCCTTTAGTTTGGAGATATTGAAATATCCTCATTTGTAGAGGACCCTTTGAAAGCGGCTAAAAAATTACTAAAAATCCATAAAATATTAAAAACGAGCTTATTGCAGGTAGGGGTGTCTGGACAACCGTAGGGGCATGCTTCGGCGGCGTCGTAGGCTGGTCGGCAACGGGGAGCGGTGTCGCCTGGCGAAGTGGCGTGGTGACAACATCGACCGTGTCGAGTGCCTGGAAGGGAGTGGGACGAGGGTGTCGCCGTGCCAGAAAATCCAGAAAGGGGTGGGGCAAAATCGCGTACGGGAAGGAGAAGCAACAGAGCGGTGGTGCGAGTGTTTTACCTTTTGTCATGGTTTTGGAAACCGAGGACAATTGTGTTCGACAGGGGTGCTAGCATGGACTCACTCCAAATGGTGAGTCACTGGGACTCAGACTTGGATTGAGACAGAGGGCTTATACTGGTTCATGCTCACGTCCTAGTCCAGTGTAGTACTGATCGTAGTTTTGTTTGGAGGCGTGTTGCCACTTGTGTGCTCGTGTTATCAAGAAAGGAGCGCCCTCCATTTTATATATCAAGGGAGAAACCTTTACAATGGAGTCTCACCCTTGATGAGAAGAGAGAAAGAGATAGGATATCTATCTCCTTAGGTAAACGTGGTGGGTCTTCTTTCCTGTGCGTGGGCGTACCTCCGGTATGGTGTTGTCCATCGTGCTGGTCCCTATAGCACGTCTAATGCTGATGTCTTGATGGTAGTGCGTAGTGGGTCCCGTGAGTCAGTCCTAGGGTACAGTTGTACTCGGCGTGGCTTCGCCTGTTGTATGTCTTGTGTCACCTTCTGTCGTACGCGGTGTCACATACGCTCGGTATGGTGTGTATCTCGTCTTTTTCAATATGCGAGCCACCATTGAGACTCATGTGTTGAGGTCTCCCATGACTGAGGCTGACTGACCCTACTGGACAATCGAGGGCATGTCTGAATAGTTTGTGGGGGCGTACAAGAGTGCTGAGGATGATCCTTTGGCGCTCATCCTCTACAGTATGCGCACGTCTAGACATGGCTAGGTGATGATGCATCTTGTCACAACTGGTGTGGGCTCGTACTAATGGGTTTGGGTCTCTGCCTTGCAGACTTGCTCGATGGGGACTTGGTTGGCCGCCCCGCACCGTAGACTTGCTCGACGGGGACTTGGTCGGCTGCTCCTTCTCGCAGACTTACTCGACGGGGACATAGTCCATTGCTCTAGCTTGCAAATTTGCTCGACGGGGACATGGGTTGAAAAGGAGGTTATAGGCCTATTTAGGATACCCTGTCCCTAGGTACCCGACAACATCCCTCGAGCCTTCCAACTGCTCCTTGGAGTAGCGTGAAGGTTTTCTCTTGAGACTTCGTGTTCTGGTGCGCTCGAGTGGATATGTTAGGTATAGCCCCCTAGCCCCCGAGCAATCTGTGTGGATTGCTAGGTGGGTTACTTTATCTTTCCGGCGAAGTTTAGGGGTCAACCCTTTCTGTGGTGGCCATCAAGCACTGAGTGTGAGTTCATTTAATGCCGAAGCTGGGCGCAATCTTGGTGATTCCCTTGAGTTGGTTGCCATTTGCCGTTAGATTTTCTATGATGCACACATCTCCCCTTGGAGGGCTTTATTAAAGCCCCCTTTTGAGGGAAGGGCTGCCTTCCTCCGACCTAGTCGATGTGGGGGGAGGAGGTCGTCGAGCTACAAGCGGGTTATCCATGTGAGACCCGACCATCCTCCCGTAGGGTTGAGTCTTGGCGAGCAGTCCTGCTAGGGGGCTCGACCCGCTGGGGTCATCTCATTGAGTCCTTCCTTATTCAATTTCGTACTAGCCCTTTGATCGGTCTTGCCGATCAAAGGGGGCCTCGTGGCCACCCCGTCAATCGGGTGGCCTCAAGAGTATGTGAGGTACGACCTTGGACGTGGAGACGAGCAAATGACCTATGGGTCGAAAACTTGGCTTGCGGCTCACTGGGAGCTTGCTCGATCCACCCCTTGCTCTACGTGAGAAGTTGAGGTGAGTTTCAGTTTTTACCTTGGTCGGCATGAGGTAGTTATCACGGCGGCGTGGTAAAAGAGGGGGTCATCTTGACGTCATTTGGAGTGGGCGGCCTGATGTTACGTGAAACGACCCATTCACCGTATTGTGCGTAGGTTGCATGATAGGGTGGTTAATCGTCACGTCCGTTACTAGCACCTTTCCTGTCACGTGCTCCCTAGGCGCTTCGCCCGAGGCAGCGTGAACCCTGCAAAATGTGTGCAGTCACCCGCACGGCGCCCGATGCGATTGTGGATCGGGGTCACAGATCCTCCTGTGTTATTCGTGGAGGCCCACCTATTAGACGTTGCTTGGCTTCCCCGTTCCTGCGTATTAATAGAATGTGAGGGTGCTTGGGTCGGTCACGCTTACCATACTTTTCGAGCCAAAGCGTTCGCCTCCTCCTTTCCTAGAAGCTTTCATGTGCCCTTGTGTAGTTGTGTTCATCGCTCCTTTGGACACCCCCTCCACAAACTCTTGGACTCCTTTCCTCTATGCTCCATCACCTAGAGTCGTCTCGAGGATTTGGAGAGGAAGGGGTTCCTCCCCCTGAATCGATCTCGGGCTGGCCGCTGGAGGAAGAAGGTGGTGCTCCAGCGCCATGCGACAGCGAGGTCGTGGTGCTTGCCTCCTTCTACGAGCGTGGCTTCGGGCTTCCCTTGCACCTATTCGTGCAGAGGTCCTCTTCTACTATGGGTTGGAGCTCCAAAACCTACACCCCAATACAATCATCCACATATTGTGCTTCATCACGCTGTGTGAGGTCTACCTTGGCACGACCCCCATAGGAAGCTATGGAAGTATCCGTTAAGCCTGTGGTTGAACCCTGACCGGGGCGATCAGTCATTCATCGTCTCCTTCAACATTCAGCTTTGTCGATCATGGAAGGCGTCCTACTTGAGGATCCCTCTCTCGTCCTTCGTTCGTAGATACAAAGGCGAGTGGTTCTTTGTTCGCAACCTCGAGGGGAGTGCGCCAATGTTCACTAGCTGGATCCTGGTGGCTAAGCCTGAGTGGCCTTATGGTGAAGAGAAGAAGTTCAAGCGAAAGATCGGTTATATACTGGATGCCATCACCAAGCAGCATGGGCGGGGCCTTTTCGACGAGAGGCTGATACGCACTTTCGTGCATCAGCGCCTTTAGCTGCTCACGGCTCACTAAACGATGATGTAGCAGTTCACCGGTGACAACAACTCCGACCGCCACTCCACCAAGAACCTTGGGAAGCAGGAGCTTGTGTCGCGTGTCCTCGCTATTACGGTGGGGTTACGTTAGATTTTCTGGATGAGAGTGGCACCTTGTCGTTCGACCAAGCGAGGTTGAGTGACCTGTTAAGTTTTTCCTTCTCTTTCCCCTTTCCTCCTTGTTTGGGTCTCAATGGTGGGCGCTCTTGTAGGGGCTTGGTATTGTCAATGCCTCCCTTCCTCCTCTCCCTGAAGGCGCCGCTATCAAGGTGGAGAGGAAGCAGGAAGCAGATGAGGCGGCCGCAGTGGTGCGTAAGAAGCGTCGCCTTGAAAGAAAAGGGAGAAGAAGAAGGCACGCTGGCTTATGCTAGGCCGGGGGGAGTATCTCCCCATCCACTAAAACGAAGGACATGACCTCCATGATCTCTAGTGGGCTAGTACTCCCGACATCGGTGGGTGGCCCATCCCACCCCGATAATGTTGAGGCTAGTTCCAGCATCCCGCCCTAGAAGGAAGGAGCCGTTGCAAAAGCTACCGCGCTCACCATTCCTGTAGGGCGCCACGAAGGGAGGACAGAGGCTACTGGGTCGTCTTCGACTCCCGCCGCGTGGGTAGAGGGTGGCGAGGCAGCGTTGCCTCCTCCAACGCTAGTCGATCTGGCGACGCACCGAGAGAAGGTCCGATCGGTGGCCACGCCTCCTCCAGCTACTCCTGTACCGGCAGCGACAAGCAGCCGCGGAGTAGGGCGGTTACCCAAGTGAGCTTTTCCCGGTACGTCGCCACTTGCTTTGTCTAGTTCTTCTTTGTCTCTGTTTGGGGTTTTGATTTGGTTGATCCTGTAACGCGTACGTGCCAGGCAAGACGGTGAAGGGTGTGAAGTGCGACCCTCATGGCGAAGGGGCGCCTCGACCTCCCAAGCTCTTGTGTCGTCGACACCGGCTAGACTGCTTGTGAACGTGGTGCCCGCCTCTTCTTGTGCGAGCATGCTGTCCTCCTTGGTTGCCTAGGAGGTGCTGAGCGTGTTGGGGGCCTTCGTCTTCCGAAGGTTCTCAAAAACACGACTAACATATTTTTCAGTATAATATTTAGCTTCAGCTTTGAGATGAAGGTGAATATAGTATGAAAGGCGCGATCTGGAAGAAGGATGAACCAGTTCCGAAGCTGTGGCTAGTGAAGCTTCGGCTCAATGCAAGAACGATGATGAAAGATGTAACCGACTTAAAAGGAAAAGATTGTTCAGTTCTCTACAGATTATCTTTTAGCTAATAGTAAATGTCAGGGACATGAGTGTAATTTTACGCAGGCTGCGTCCTGTGCTTATAAATAGATGAACAGTAACACCGTGCTGTTCACGCTGACTTGTAATCGCTCGCACATCACTCTTGGACTTTTACTTTCTGTCAAGCCGAAGGTACAAATGTAATTTGATATAATTAATGTTTGTTCATGATCATAAATGATAATATGAGTAATATGATAACTTGATATAATTATTCATGTTTTTTCTATGTCCCTGTTTATATTCTTACATATTAAAATGATGAAGACGTGTCCTTCATGACCTTAGTCTGAAGGTAATTATATCCTAAGGGAGATAAAGCTTTGAAGGACGAAGATTTTTAACCATTGATATTTGTGTTGTTTTTTTCTTAATTCAAAGCTTTTGGGAACAAGTGACCAATGTATATCGTCGACGTGTTTTTCCTAGGCCATGAGTACCTGCATCTGGCAAGGAGTGGTCATAGCAGCCTCGGATGTTGCCGCGGGTGGGAACCTCGCGGGCTCGCGGCGGACAGAGGCTGCTTCCTTGTTGGTGCCGCCCCGACCCTCTTGCCTTCAGGCACATCAGTGACGGTTGGCTTGTCTGGGGCAGCGATGCTACCCGCGGTGGTCGCTGAACTCCAGGATCCACCATCGCCGGCCACCACTACCTCCTCCTCCACTGGGGTCATGCTGCCCACGCTGCCTGCTCCTGGAGGGGCTCTCACGGACCTTCCCCTTTCATCCTCGAGGGCTCGGAAGGGGAGGAGATGGAAGTGAAGGAGTATCATCTCATCGAGGCGGCCTACGACCATGCTGACTGGAGCCTAGAAACCGTGGAGCACATCATCCGTTATTTCGGGGCAGATGGTCTCTCACTTCGATGAGATTGATGTTGCCATGATCGCGGAGGGCCTCGCCACTGAACTGTACAATATCGAAGAGAAGGTGCGCCCTCATGCCCTTCAAAAGATGGGACTAGACGGATGAACGCTCTGCATCTGCTTGTAGAGCTACTTTAAATGTTGCATCCTGCTATGGCCTTGCGACCAATCTGTTGAATAATTAAACAATTTTCAGATTAAATTCTGAATATAAATCATGACCAAATCAGAAGAACTGAAAAAAAGTCAAATCAGATGATGCGTACTGATCAGACATACTGATAGATGGCGTAGACCGGAATCAGCAGGGTCGACGATGTCGAAGCAGCGGGGTTGATGATCAGCGGAATCAGCTGGGTCGACGACGTCAGAAGATCACGAGCAATCACGTGAGGACGCTTTCTAAAAACCTTATTCGCCCTCTCCCGGTGTAGGATCTCAAAGGCGAAGGGTTCCAGAGATCTGCTCTCCCGATCGCAGATACACGTCTGTGGTTGGGATGAAGAGAACTGAAGGCAGCTCAACTGTGAAGAGAGGCGAAAGCGAAAACTGGGATGATCTAGATGCTGGCTGTCAGGTGCCTTTTATAGGTCGAGTCTGCGAACAGATAGCTATCTTTGATCCTATCCGCCCGCGAAAATCTCGCGTTCAGTTTAGATTTTATAGCGATCGATTAGTATTCTAAACTTAGCCAAGCAACCAAAAAATTCAAACGGTAAAAGGAAGTCGCGCCCCCGCAAGGCGAGGGGCCGGATTTCAGCGGACCATTCACGCAGATGTCGTGCGCCCGCGCCCTTCGGCCCGGCCCGGCCCGGCCAGGCGAGCGAGCGCGCGCGCGTGTGGCTCTCCACACTCTCTCCTCTCATCCATGACTTGGTGAGTGAGTGTGGCATCCATATTTAAACTAGCTCCACTCCACTAGGTCTAGCAATATGGTGCTATTGGTTCCACCATTCCCTAGCCATACACATATATGGGCTTTTGAGATTTTCCTGAGATTTAATTGAATTTCTCAATTGGGCCTAGCCCATAAATCCTAACAATGCCCCACCAGATCTCAAATGCCCATCTGCAGTTTTCGCCACTGTTCACTACTGTTTAATATACTAGTGTTTCAGCAGAGATTGTTAAGTTGAACTTCCGGCTAGAACTCCAAGCTACACCAACCCACAACTTGGACAATGGACTATGCCTTGAATTGCAAGTTTTGTGTGAATGAGTTTCACTTGAAGCCATGACCAGTACTTGGCTACCAGTAGTCCCCTTCTCGGGTGGAGCATATATGTGGTACTCCAAGGTCTCTTCATGAGTTTACTAGAGATCACCCAGATCTGATAGACTGCAACGTTAGATAGTCTAACTCATATAGGTGTGTTCTTTCAAGAATGTTCTGCAGGACAACATCTTTGCTAATATAAGCCAACAAAACACATTAAGGCACAAAGCCAACATGCCTTACAACATTTGAGAGTATTGCATCTTTACTTAGAGAGGGTCAAAGGTTACTCTCCTCAGTTCACCAATGGCTTGTTCTTCCCAGGACCTAATTCACGGGATCTCCGATCAAATAGACTGGGTTTCCACCATGACAACTTATACGAGTCTCATACCCATCTCTCACGATGCAATTTCTATCACATTACGTGGTAGTCCCTGGTAAAAGGATCTACCAGATTTTTATCTGTTGAAATATAAGTCACACTTATAACTTTGGAGTTTCTCAACTTTTTGACAGACTTCAATCGTCTTTTGACATGTCTTGATGACTTCCCATCATCCTTAGAACTTGTCACTTTAGCAATCACTGTATGATTGTCACAGTTCATAAGGATAGCTAGTATTGGTTCCTCAACCACCGGCAAGTCCATCAAGAGTTCACGCAACCATTCTGCCTCAACGGTTGTTGTGTCAAGTGCAGCTAGCTTGGCTTCCATGGTTGACCTCGTCAAGATGGTCTGCTTGCATGACCTCCATGATACTGCACCTCCACCAATAGTAAAAACATAACCACTGGTGGCATAAAGCTCATCTGCATCAAATATCCAGTTCGAATCACTATATCCTTCAAGTACTACATGCTGACCAGAATAGTGAATTTCATAACTCATTGTACCTTGCAAGTAGCGCATAACCCGCTCAAGTGCATGCCAATGATCAGTCCTGGGGTTTGACATGAACCTACTCAATTTGCTCATAGCAAACGAGATATCGGGCCTTGTTGCACCAGCATGATACATGAGTGAACCGACGATCTGAGAGTATCTCAATTGGTCTAAACCAATTCTCTTGTTCTTTCGCAGTGTCACACTGGGATCATAAGGTGTTGGAGAAGGTTTGCAATCAGAGAAGCCAAATCGCTTCAAAACCTTTTCAACATAGTGAGATTGCGAGAGAGTAATCCCACCATCTGCCTTAATCAGCTTGATGTTTAGAATCACATCAGCTTCCCCCAGATCTTTCATATCAAAACTCTTTGATAGAAAAGACTTGACCTCATTGATCACATCAATGTTTGTGCCAAATATCAATATATCATCAACATATAAGCACAATATAAATCCTTCGCCCCCACCACAACGATAATATACAGACATGTCTGCCTCATTAATGGCAAAGCCTGCAGTCGTTAGAGTCGTGTCAAACTTCTCATGCCACTGCTTTGGTGCTTGCTTCAGACCATACAGAGATTTCAATAACTTGCACACCTTGCTTTCTTGACCCTTTACTACAAATCCATCAGGTTGTTCCATATAGATTTTCTCGTCTAGCTCTCCATTAAGAAAAGTTGTCTTTACATCCATCTGTTGAACAAGGAGACCATACGAGGCAGCGAAGGAAAGTAGTACTCGAATAGTAGTCATTCTAGCAACATGTGAGTAAGCATCAAAGAAGTCTTCTCCTTCTATCTGAGTATAGCCTTTAGCCACAAGCCTAGCCTTGTACTTCTCAATTGTACCATCAAGCTTGAGCTTCTTTTTAAACACCCACTTACAACCCACATGTTTACATCCATAGGGTCGATGAGTGACTTCCCACGTACCATTTGAAAGAATGGAGTCCATCTCATTATGAACTGCTTCTTTCCAATCATCTGCATCTGGAGATGCAAATGCTTCTGCAATGATAGTAGGAGTATCGTCCACAAGGTACACAAAAAATCATCACCAAAGGATTTTTCAACCCTTTGTCTCGTGCTCCTTTTAGGAGCATCATTGTCATCCTCCTCTAGGACAATTTCATGTGGCTGTTCAGAACTCTCAACAGGTGTACTATGTTAAGGAGTTATCTCAGAATAGTATCTAGAATTGCTATGAATGTCTTTCATTGGAAATATGTGTTCAAAGAAAGTAGCATCACGTGATTCCATAATAGTATCAACATACATATCAGGAACTTCAGATTTAACTACTAAAAATCTATTTTCTATGCTACACGAAGCATATCCAAGAAAGACACAATCCACTGTCCTTGGACCAAGCTTGCGCTTTTTATTAATTGGTACATTGACTTTCGACATGCACCCCCAAGTGCGCAAGTATGAAAGTGATGGTTTTCCTCCAACCCACTTCTCATAAGGGGTTTTCTCTTCTTTGCCCATAGGAATTCTATTCAGAACATGACATGAAGTCAGGACTGCCTCCCCCCACCATGCCTTAGATAAACCACAAGTGTCTAACATGGCATTCACCAGATCAGTCAACGTACGGTTTTTCCTTTCAACAATCTCGTTTGATTCGGGTGAATAGGGAGACGTCCTCTCATGAATAATGCCATGTTCTGCACAGAAATCATCAAAGACTTTGGGAAAGAATTCGCCACCACGATCTGATATAAGACGTTTGATCTTTCTCTCTAGTTGTTTTTCAACTTCAGCCTTATAGATTTTAAAGTAGTCTAAAGCCTCATCTTTAGTTTTTAGCAAGTATACATAGCAAAATCTAGACGCATCATCAATCAATGTCATGAAGTATCTCTTCCACCCTTTGTCAACACGCCATTCATCTCACAAAGATCAGAATCTATGAGTTCTAGAGGTGCCAGGTGTCTCTCCTCAGCAGCCTTGTGAGGCTTTCGAGGTTGCTTCGACTACACACAACTATGGCACTTAGAACATTTGACTATGGTGATATACGGAATTAAACTCATGGTTGCAAGCCGAGACATAGAGCCAAAATTAATATGACACAAACGAGAATGCCAAATACTCGCAAGATCATCAACATTAGCGCAAATATGGTTCATAGACTTATTATTGAAATCTAACAGAGAAAAACGGAACAAGCCTCCGCAATCATAGCCTTTACCAATAAATTATCCAGACTTGGACACAACTAATTTATTGGACTCCAAAACTACCTTGAACCCATCTCTACATAGAAGGGTTCCGCTAACGAGATTCTTGTGTATAGAAGGGACATGCTGCACGTTCTTCAGCTGCACGATCTTTCCCAAAGTAAACTTCAGATCAACCGTGCTAGTGCCATGAACAGAAGCATGTGACCCATTCCCCATTAGGACGGAAGAATCCCGGGCACCCTGATAAGAAGAGAACAAATTAAAGTCAGAACTCACATGAACATTAGCACCAGTATCAAGCAACCAACTAGGTAATTGAAATACTGAGAAGATGAAAGGTAAATTACCATACCCTTTGTCTTCCTATTGCTAGCGATCACTGTGTTGACATTGCCCTTTTTGCCACGGCGATCCACTCGATCAGGACAATCCTCGGCAAAATGACCCGTCTCGCCACATGCGAAACATATCAGTTCAGCCTTGTTCTTCTTCTTCTTGAAGTTGATAGTTTTGTTGGGCTTGTTAGATTTTAGCTTTCCTTTGCCCTTGTTGTGGTTCCTTTGAACCATGTTGGCGCTGGAGTGGCCCTCGCCTCCTTTAGATCCTGTGTCCTTGGCCCGAGCTTTCTCCTCAACATCTAGAGACGCTATCAGATTTTCAACTGATATATCTTGTCTCTTATGTTTCAGAGATGTGGCAAAGTTCCTCCATGTAGAAGGCAACTTTGCAATAATGCATCGAGCCACAAATCGGTCAGGAAGGACTATCTTAAGGTGGTCGAGCTCCTTGGCTATACACTGTATTTCATGAGCTTGCTCTACAATAGAGCGATTATCAGCCATCTTATAATCATGAAAGCTCTCCATGATATACATGTCACTGCCAACATCTGATGCACCATACTTAGTAGTAAGTGCATCCCACAACTCTTTCCCGTATGTGTGCTGAATATTCGCATCAACCAGACGGTCAACAAGGACGCTAAGAACTGCTCCCGTAAATATAGTATTGGCATGGCCATACTCTTTCTCCTGTTCAGGAGTCACTACGCCCTCAGGTTTGCCTTTACTAACATGGAACACATTCATAGCAGTAAGCCAGAGCGTGGCCTTGACTTGCCACCTCTTAAAGTGCATACCATTGAACTTTTCTAAGTTCAGCGTGTCGGCAAAAGCAGCCATAGAAAAACTAGAAAATTGTCTACAATAAGGTTTTTGGATTGTTGAATAATTAGACAATTTTAAGATTAAATTCCGAATATAAATCATGACCAAATCAGAAGAACTGAAGAAAAAATGTCAAATCAGATGATGCGTATTGATCAGACATATTGATAGATGGCGCGGTCCGGAATCAGCAGGGTCGACGATGTCGAAGCAGCGGGGTTGATGATTAGCGGAATCAGCTGGGTCGACGATGTCAGAAGATCATGAGCAGTCACGTGAGGACGCTTCCCAAAGACCTTATTCGCCCTCTCACGGTGCAGGATCTCAAAGGCGAATGGTTCCGGAGACTTGCTCTCCCGATAGCAGATGCACGTCTGCGGTTGGGATGAAGAGAACTGAAGGCAGCTCAGCTATGAAAAGAGGCGAAAGCGAAAACTGGGATAATATGGATGCTGGCTGCCAGGCACCTTTTATAGGGCCGAGTCCGCGAACAGATAGCTATCTTCGATCCTATCTGCCCGCGAAAATCTTGCGTTCTGTTTAGATTTTATAGCGATCGGTTAGTATTCTAAACTTAACATCCAAGCAACCAAAAAAATCAAACGGCAAAAGGAAGTCGCACCCCCGCAAGGCGAGGGGCCGGATTTCGGCGGACTATTCACGCGCATGTCGTGCGCCCGCGCCATTCGCCCCGGCCCGGTCAGACGAGGCGAGCGCGCGCGCGCGTGTGGCTCTCCACACTCTTTCCTCTCATCTATGACTTGGTGAGTGTGTGGCTTCCATATTTAAACTAGCTTCACTCCATTAAGACTAGTAATATGGTGATATTAATTCTACCATTCTTTAGCCATATACATATATGGACTTTTGAGATTTTTCTGTGATTTAATTAAATTTTTTAATTAGGCCTAGCCCATAAATCCTAACACAATCATCCCAACCTCTACGCAACTGTGTCCGCTAGGACCTTGTGGGGGCGTGGGTATGTCTTGGGGCTGACCATGGACTCGGCGGACTTGATGGTGCTGGAGCCAGTCTTGGGGGCGGGCGGCCCCCGGGTTGGTGACGACTTTCCGAAGTTCGGCCAGCTCTCTTGTGGCAGCCATCGTTGAGGCGAGCTCGCAATTGGATCGCTAGCTCACAGGCGCAAGCCACTTTAAACGACGTCTACCTCGTAATGATCCCGCGAGGACCGACAACTTCAGCTTGAGGTATGTGTGACGATCTCTCGCTACTTTAAATCTTTTTTGAAAAATCATTAATGAGAGAATCATGATTTCACTAGTCAATTTTAGCTCATCATGTATAGATGGTTTGCACCTTCCATACGACTTGATCTTTCGTGATGGCTTGCACCCCGAATGCTCCATCTTGTATAGATGGTTGTCATTAACGTTGGGTAGGCATATCGCCCGCTGCCACTATAGGTGTATATTCGGGTCGCCCGGCCCGACCCAAGTCCGAAAAGGCTCGTATTGTTTAAATTTCGGGTCGATCCGGACCGTTTGAATTTCGGGCTGTGCCAGGCTGGCCCATGGGCCTAGCCCTCGGCCCACGACCTGGCCCGTAATTGCTTAAACATTTCGGGCGGCCCAAAATTATAAAAGCCCGAAATTCACATTAGGGCCCGAAATTCAAAACAAACTTAATAAAACAAATAAAAGATAAGACAAATAAATTTAACCAAAAACCAACTTAATATTTTTATTAAGTTATCAGAGCTATGCAATGACTACTTTATTTACAAATCATTTTGTTAGAAAGAAAAAGAGTATAATCAGCTCTATATAAAGTTCATAAGTTCAGTTCATTATCTAATGTTCATAACAAAAATAAAATTACATCAATACTCTAATTCAAAGTTACAAAAAACATCTAACTAACATTATCTCTAGCTTTGTGTTCTTTACCAACTAAATGAAAGTGTGGAATGAAGTGTGATTTTAATAAATATATGTGCCTTTTCGTGCCTCTATATATGCCATTTCGTGCCTGCCTTAAACGGGTTGTGCTCGTGCCCATCCATGGGCCGTGACCTCGGCCCAAACCCGGCCCGATATATCGGGCCGTGCTGGCCCGACACTAAAATATTTCCGTGCTTCGGGCCGACCCATCAGGTCCGGCCCAAATATACACCTATAGCTGCCACTAGCTCATTATCCGTGTGATTGGATACATACATGTGTGCAGCAGGGCTTATTGGAGCATGACCGAGCAATTACACAGATTTTACCCGTATCCCCGTATACAACAAAAACCTACAGCAAAGACTTGACTTGAGCTGCACCTATGCATGCAAGCCTAACCGTTTGCATGCAACCAGCCAAACACAAACAAAAGCCTGGTCAACGCATAGGGTGAGATAGGATAGCTAGTTACGCGCAACCAAACACATGGTATCTAACTCCCTCACCGCTAGAACTCCTCAAGTAATCGCCCATTGGAATGATTGTAGTCTAACTTGGCATGCAATTAAGGCTCTGATACCGAAATGAGACCTTTTGGATCCCAATTACACGACCAGATGAAGTGTCTAGACTAAGATGAATCAAGAACGCGCTAGAACAAAAACTCACAATGAACATGATGAACATGGAAACTGTGGGATGACAGAGCTGTTTTCCTCTGAATGTTCTAATCAATAAGGACGTGAACACTGAATGTTCTAAGATGCTTAACCACATCTTGATACTCAAGATACTTACTCCAATAGTTAACGCAACACTTATATATAAAAACATCAACCAGATAACTGATACAAGGTGCCGACAATGCAACTGGCTCAGGTGTGTTATCATGGTGCACGACGTGGGCGCTGTCACCGTGCGTGTTCACTCCGTCCTACACATCTGATGCTCCCTCCACAGTCACTAAGTGCTAATCCGGTGATCAGGAAAATGAAGGGGTTCATAGAGAGGAATCTTATTGCTATTTAAAATCGAATAGTAAGGAATTACTCTCTATATGTTTTTTTAACTTAAATTATTGTAGGGAGGGTCTACAGTATTTTTATTGAATGAGGAGAGAAAGGGAAAGTAGATACAGGAGGGTAGATACAGAAAGGAGAACGAAAATTTCAGAACAGAATACTGAATCCAGGTTTTAATTTTATCTCCTATCACTGGCTTAACTCGGTGACACAATAAGTTCATTTCTGTTTTGAACATGTCCCGACATCCTTCCACCGTGGGCGGAATCTCATTGAACACCCAATTGTTTCTGCTTTTCCAGATGCACCAGGTTAATAGAATGATAGTTTCAAGTTTTCATGGGACTTGCCAACGTCTTCTGATCCTTAGAATGGTGTTGATTAAAACAGTTGATCGTGACGGGGAGATTCCTATAAAGGACCAGCATCTCCTAGCAAAACTGCATCGGAAAAAAAGATGGGTGGCTGTCTCTTCAACTTGTAGAATACAGTTGTCACAGGTGTATGAATCCAGTAACATAGCTCGATGTCTCAGAAAAGCCCGGGTATTTAATCTGTCCTTAAGTAAAAGCCAGAAAAAGACCTTGTGTTTGGGTTGGTATTTTGACTTCCACAGCCAAGTGTAGATGGCATGTGTCCACTGGTTGCCCATCAAGTGAGAATAAATCTTTTATGATGAAAAGAAGCTAGAAGAAGTAGTGCAGATCCATTTGTCTCTCTGATTATTATGTGGGAGATTAGCCAAGCGACCATTCAACTCTTGAAATTGGACAAAGGCCTCTGCAGACAGTGGTGTGTGGAACATCTCTTGCGAGTCTGCCAATCTTGCTTGTTGGACGGTGATGTCCTTGCATGAGGCGAAGGACCAAAGTTCTGGATACTGTGTCGATTTGAAAATACCATCCCATTTCCCATGCCATAGAAGTGTTGTTTTTCCATCTCTAATCTGGCCCCGAGCAATTCCCTTAAAGGATTCAAGAGTTTTAAGGACATCTCTCCACCAAAAAGAACCAACTCGTTTATCTGAGGGCAGTGAATGTCTATAATGATTGGCCCAGATTATATTGATCCATGGGATGTCAACTCTGTTATAGAATTTATGAAGATTTTTCATGAGCAGGCCTTTATTTTGTAATGCCAAATTTATGACACCCAACCCCCCCCCCCCCCCCCCTGAAATTTTGGCTTGCAGACCGATTTCCAAGCCACTTGAGGGGGTTTCTTGGCATTTAATTCTGCACCTCTCCAAAGGCAATATCGTCTAAGTTTGTCAATATGTTTGATCACCCTTTTGGGGAGCTTGAGTGTGCACATGTAGTATGTTGGAAGTGAGGAGAAGACTGCATTAACCATTTGAAGCCTGCCAGCCTGTGATAAGAAGATAGAGGTTGACACCAGTCTTTTTTCAATTTTCTGGATAAGAGGAAGAAAAGCACCCAGGTTGGGTCTTTGAAGGCCCAAGGGAAACCCTAAAAAAGTGAAAGGCATTGATCCAATTTTGCAGTGAAATGTATTTGCAAGGATTTCCATTTTCTGGTCCGTGACATTGATGGGATAAATGTTAGATTTGTGGTAGTTAACATGTAGCCCAGTGGATTCAGCAAAAGAATTGAGCATCGCTTTTAAAAAGAAAAGCTATCTAGGGCAAGCTTCCATTATGAGAATAGTATCGTCAGCATATTGGATGATAGGGAAATCCGGACCACAATTGCTCGGTAAGGGGAGCCGTAGAATGCCACATTCGCAAGCCTTGTTGACAATTGACTACAAAAGATTAGCAGCAAGAACAAAAAGAAGTGGGGACATAGGATCTCCTTGTCTGACTCCGCGTTTGCAGTGAAATCTTTTCCCAGGAACTCCATTCCAAAGAACTTCTGAAGTGCCGGAACCAAGAATCATAGAAACCCAGTGAATCCATTTTTCACTGAACCCCTTGTGCCTCAAAACCTCCATAAGAGCTACATGTTCCAATTTGTCAAAAGCCTTTTCAAAATCTAGCTTTAGAATGACCATTTCCTTTCTAGACTTGTGGCAAAGAGAAATGTATTCAAAAGCCCAGGCTAAGCAATCCTGGATCGACCTAGCCTTGATGAATCCATATTGATTCTGATGAACTAACTTTGTGATCACCTGTTGCAAACGATTGGCTAAGATTTTTGTCAATACTTTAACACTCGTGTTAAGGAGGGAGATAGGCCTTGTCGGAGAGTAGTTCTCCGGCGGGGTGGCGGAGTGCACCCGCCCTAAATCCTAAGATGAGGAGGGGCTTAGGCGTTTTGCTTGATCGTTGGAGTGAAGGGGAAGAACTCAAGAACACACAAGGGTTAGAGTGGTTCGGGCCACCGGAGCGTAATACCCTACTCCACTGTGAGTTGTATTGCTTGAGTGCTTGTATGAGCTAGCGAGTCTCCGATTGCGTGTGTCGTCGCATGCCTCCCCTTTTATAGCTGAAGGGGGGCATACACAAAGGTACTGGGCCTCGACATGTGGGCCCAGGGACATAAAGAATATTGCGCTTGGTGGCTACTAATGTCTGCTGCCGGGGCAATCCTCTTGTGCCCTGACGCCCGAGATCTGCGTATCCTTGGCGTACAGGGGAAGCTTCTTGTAGAAGGGATGATGGGTACAGCATGCTGCCTGGCACGGTCGCACTGTTCGCCAGCAGACCCAGTAGGCGCGCCGCCTGCTGGATGACCTTGACACCGCCTGCCAGCGGATGGGACGGGACGTATTAAATGCTGAGAGGGCACGTCGCTCGTCAGCGCGGTGGCAGGCGGCACGTCCTTTCTTCAATAAATGCAGGGGCTGCACGACCTCACGTCAGATTCGGCCCGATAGCTTATGTCATGGGCCACAAGCAGCGGGCCTCCGCCTGGGCAAGACGTGAAGGGCAAGGCCCAGACACGTGTCAGCACCGAACCCCTGCTCATACCAGGGTTCTCCTCGTTCCGGGACCCTACTGAGGTTCGGACCTCTCGGGGGCTCCGGACTTATATGAATAGGGGTCCGGTGTCCCCCTGTGGGGGTCCGGACTTTCTGAGGTGTGTTGTCTCTCCTTGCCACGTGGCGCCCTTTGGTCTGCCCATGCGGTGGGGTCAGGCGCCGTTCCCCACGTGGCTAGGGGACATCGTATGGGAGCAGCGTCTTCATGCTGTAGAAGAGGGTACCCCTGATTTAGGGTACCGACAATGGCCCCCGGGCCCGCCTCAGGGGAGGATGCGAGCCTGCAGGTGGGGCCAGAGTCTGATTGGCGGTTGGACCGCTGCTCCTGCCCGCCTGTTGCTGCAATTACTGCCGGCCCGCCTATGGCCATGCCAACTGTCGTGCCTATTCCCACGGCTGACTGACCCGTGACCGTCGTACTTAACGACACTGTTGGGCCATGCGCGGGGCTGCCTCGAGTCGCTGCACTGGTTCTAAAAATTTACGTTTTCAGAATCCCATGACAGCCCCGAGAAGACGTGGCATTGGCGCAAGCGGCGGTGTGATTTCTTTGTACACGGTAACCGGCGCGCCGGTTACATGACATGTGGGCCTGGGCCCCTGAGTTGGACCGGCAGTTGCGGCGGAGCTGAGGGAGCGCACAGCCGTGGGACGGTTGTACGCTTCTTACGCGGCGGTTCGCCTCTTTGACCGCTGGGTACGGCGAAGACGAAGGGGCGCTTAATCGTGGGGCGGTTGCATGCCCCTTGTACTGCGGTTCGCCTTCCTGACCGCTGGTTGCCCCAAAAATGAAGGAGCGCGTAACTGCAGGGCAGTTGCATGCTCCTTCTTAGAGTTAGTTCGCATGACATGTGGGGCCTGGCCCCCATGTCATAAGGTGAGATCCTTGGCGCACGCCGGGGGAGACTTTGAAAGGGAAATGTGCCCTTGGGCCATTTCTAAGTATTTTGGTGATTGAGTGCCAACACAAGTGCTTAAATGAGAATCTATACCCATGGATGGACAAAGTGCAAATCAAAAAGTAAAGGTATGTTTCTAAGCCTTAGTACATTGTTTTGAAGACTAATGTATTGTATCTTAGTGCTTGAAACAGGAGAAATTGAGTCAGAGAACAGCTGGCTGTGTACAGCCAAAAAGGCTGTTCGGTCTGGAGCACCGGACTGTCTGGTGGTGCACCGGACAGTGTCCGGTGCGCCAGACTGACTCGGGCGAACTGGCCGCTCTCGGGAATTCGCCGACGGCGTACGGCTAAAATTCACCGGACTGTCCGATGTGCACCGGACTGTCCGGTGAGCCAACGGTCGGCCGGACCAACGGTCGGCCGCGGAATCTGCGCACGACACGTGGTCGGGCCAACGGTCGGAAGGGGGCACCAGACTGTCCGGTGTGCACCAGACATGTCCGGTGCGCCAACGGCTCGCAGATCTGCAATGGTCGGCCGCGCCATTTTAGGAAGGAAATCGGGCACCGGACAGTGTCCGGTGTGCACCGGACTGTCCGGTGCACCCGACGACAGAAGGCAAGATTGGCCTTCCAGATTTGCTCTCAACGGCTCCTAGCTGCCTTGGGGCTATAAAAGGGACCCCTAGGCGCATGGAGGAGAACACCAAGCATTCCTACAACATTCCTAAGCACCAAGACATCGATTCCACGCATTTGTTTCATTGTGATAGCATCTAGAGCTCTTGTTGAGTTGTGAACTCATTGAGTTGTGTTGCGAGCTCTTGTTGCGACTTGTGTGCGTGTTGTTGCTCTGATTTTGAGTCTTGTGTGCATTGCTAGTTCCTCCCTTACTCCGTATTTCTTTGTGAATCTCAAGTGTAAGGGCGAGAGGCTCCAAGTTGTGGAGATTCCTCGCAAACGGGATATTGAAAGGCAAAGCAAAACACCGTGGTATTCAAGTTGGTCTTTGGACCGCTTGAGAGGGGTTGATTGCAACCCTCGTCCGTTGGGACGCCACAACGTGGAGTAGGCAAGCGTTGGTCTTGGCCGAACCACGGGATAAACCACTGTGTCATCTCTGTGTTTGATCTCTTGTGGTATTGTGTTTTGTTGAGACTCCTCTCTAGCCACTTGGCGATTATTGTACTAACGCTTAACAAGTTTTTGTGGCTATAAGTTTAAGTTTCACAGGATCACCTATTCACCCCCCCTCTAGGTGCTCTCAATTGGTATCGGAGCCGTTCTCTTCAAGAAAGGGACTAACCACCCGAAGAGATGGATCCTAAGGGGAAGGGAATTGTGATCAACGACAAGGAGAAGGAGTCCTTCGTCAACGAGCCAAGGGATGACAAGTCCAACGACTCGGGCTCGGGCCACAGACGCAAAGATGGGAAGAAGAAGAAGACAAGACGCATCAAGGAGATCGTCTACTACGACAGCGATGAGTCTACTTCTTCCCAAAAGGACGACGACCACAACGAATACGAGAAAAAGAAACCGGTCAATTCGAACTTTTCTTTTGATTACTCTCGTATTCCTCAAAGTACTAATGCTCATCTATTATCTATTCCACTTGGTAAACCTCCTCATTTTGATGGAGAGGACTACGGATTTTGGAGTCACAAAATGCGTAGTCACTTGTTCTCTCTCCATCCTAGCATATGGGAGATTGTAGAAAGTGGAATGCACTTTGATAGTACGGATAGTCCTATGTTTATTAATGAACAGATTCATAAAAATGCACAAGCTACTACTGTGTTGCTAGCCTCTTTGTGCAGGGACGAGTACCATAAGGTGAGCGGCTTGGACAATGCCAAGCAGATCTGGGACACCCTCAAAATCTCTCATGAGGGGAACGATGTCACCTTACTCACCAAGATGGAGTTGGTGGAGGGTGAGCTTGGACGGTTCGCAATGATAAGGGCCGAGGAGCCAACTCAAACATACAACCGGCTCAAGACCCTTATCAACAAAATAAGGAGCTACGGAAGCACGCGATGGACGGATCACGACGTCGTCCGCCTAATGCTAAGGTCCTTTACCGTTCTTGATCCTCATTTGGTGAACAATATTCGTGAAAATCCTAGGTACACCAAGATGTCGCCCGAAGAAATTCTTGGGAAGTTCGTAAGCGGGCGAATGATGATCAAGGAGGCAAGATATGTGGATGACGCGTTGAACGGTCCTATTCATGAGTCTCAACCCATCGCTCTCAAGGCAACGAGGAGCAAGGAGGCGCTACCGAGCAAGGTGGCGCAAGTTGAGGCGGCCGGGCTAAATAATGAGGAGATGGCCCTCATCATTAAGCGCTTCAAGACGGCGCTTAAAGGTCGCAAGGGACAGCCAAGAAAGACCAAGACAAAGGAGAAGCGCTCGTGCTTCAAATGTGGTAAGATTGGTCATTTCATTGCTAACTGTCCCGATAATGAAAGTGACCAGGAAAAGGGGAACAAAAGGGAGAAGAAGAAGCATTACAAGAAGGCCAAGGGCGAGACACATATCGGAAAGGAGTGGGATTCGGATTGCTCCTCCTCCGACTCCGACAATGAAGGACTCGCCGCCACCGCCTTCAACAAGTCATCCCTCTTCCCCAACGAGCGTCACACTTGCCTCATGGCAAGGGAGAAGAAAGTAAGCACTCATGATACTAGTACTTATGCTTCTTCAAGTGAGGATGAGTCTAGTGATGATGATGAGATAGACTATTCATGCTTATTCAAGGGCTTAGATAGATCTAAGATAGATAAGATAAATGAATTGATTGATGCCTTGAATGATAAGAATAGGCTATTAGAAAAGCAAGAAGACCTTTTATATGAAGAACACGATAAGTTTGTAGAAGCACAAAAATCTCTTGCTTTAGAAATTAAGAGAAATGAAATGCTTTCTTGTGAGTTGTCTTCATGTCATGATTCTATTTCTAGCTTAAGGATCATTAATGATGATTTAAATGCTAAGATAGAAATAGCTAGCAAATCAACAACTTGTGTAGAAAATGTTGTTAGTTGCAATAGATGTAAAAACTTTGATATTGATGCTTGTAGTGAACACATAGCTTCTATTGCAAAGTTAAATGATGAAATGGCTAGTCTTAATGCCCAACTTAAGACTAGAAAAAGTGAATTTGACAAATTAAAATTTGCAAGGGATGCCTACACAATTGGTAGACACCCCTCAATTAAGGATGGTCTTGGCTTCAAGAGGGAAGTCAAGAACTTAACACGCCATAAGACTCCCATCTCCACCAAGGAGAAAGGGAAGGCTCCTATGGCTAGTAGTGTTAAAAAGAACCATGCTTTCATATACCATGATAGGAGATATTCTAGAAATGCTTTTAGAGGTAATGATGTTTTTGACTCTTATGCTATGACTGCATCTAGTTCTCATGTTATGCATGGTAGAGATATGCCTAGGAAAAATATTCATCATGTGCCTAGGAAGAATATTGTTAATAGAAAAGTTATGAATGGTACCTCTACAATTTATCATGCTTTAAATGCTTCCTTTGCTATTTGTAGAAAGGATAAGAAAATAGTTGCTAGGAAGTTAGGGGCGAAATGCAAGGGAGACAAAACTTGCATTTGGGTCCCTAAGGATATTTGCACTAACCTTGTAGGACCCAACATGAGTTGGGTACCTAAGACCCAAGCCTAAATTTGCCTTGCAGGTTTATGCATCCGGAGGTTCAAGCTGGATTATAGACAGCGGATGCACAAACCATATGACGGGGGAGGCGAAGATGTTCACCTCCTACGTCAAGAATAAGGATTCCCAAGATTCAATTATATTCGGTGATGGGAATCAAGGCAAGGTAAAAGGGTTAGGTAAAATTGCAATTTCTAATGAGCACTCTATCTCCAATGTGTTTTTAGTTGAGTCTCTTGGTTACAATTTGCTATCTGTTAGTCAACTATGCAATATGGGATATAATTGTCTTTTTACAAATATAGATGTATCTGTCTTTAGAAGAAGTGATGGTTCACTAGCCTTTAAGGGTGTATTAGACGGCAAGCTTTATTTAGTTGATTTTGCAAAAGAGGAGGCCGGTCTAGATGCATGCTTAATCGCTAAGACTAGCATGGGCTGGCTGTGGCATCGCCGCTTAGCACATGTGGGGATGAAGAACCTTCACAAGCTTCTAAAGGGAGAACACGTGATAGGTTTGACTAACGTACAATTCGAAAAAGATAGACCTTGTGCAGCTTGTCAGGCAGGTAAACAGGTGGGAGGAGCGCATCACAGCAAGAATGTGATGACCACATCAAGACCCCTGGAGCTGCTACATATGGACCTCTTCGGACCCGTCGCCTATCTAAGCATAGGAGGAAGTAAGTATGGTTTAGTTATTGTTGATGACTTTTCCCGCTTCACTTGGGTGTTCTTTTTGCAGGATAAGTCTAAAACCCAAGGGACCCTCAAGCGCTTCCTTAGGAGAGCTCAAAATGAGTTTGAGCTCAAGGTGAAGAAGATAAGGAGCGACAACGGGTCCGAGTTCAAGAACCTTCAAGTGGAGGAGTTCCTTGAGGAGGAAGGGATCAAGCACGAGTTCTCCGCTCCCTACACACCACAGCAAAATGGTGTGGTAGAGAGGAAGAACAGGACGCTAATAGATATGGCGAGGACGATGCTTGGAGAATTCAAGACCCCCGAGCGTTTTTGGTCGGAAGCCGTGAACACGGCTTGCCACGCCATCAACAGGGTCTACCTTCATCGCCTCCTCAAGAAGACTTCGTATGAGCTACTAACCGGTAACAAACCCAATGTATCTTACTTTCGTGTATTTGGGAGCAAGTGCTACATTCTAGTGAAGAAGGGTAGAAATTCTAAATTTGCTCCCAAAGCTGTAGAAGGGTTTTTGTTAGGTTATGACTCAAATACAAAGGCGTATAGAGTCTTCAACAAATCATCGGGTTTGGTTGAAGTCTCTAGCGACGTTGTATTTGATGAGACTATTGACTCTCCAAGAGAGCAAGTTGTTGATTGTGATGATGTAGATGAAGAAGATGTTCCGACGGCCGCTATACGAACCATGGCGGTTGGAGAAGTGCGGCCACAGGAACAAGATGAACGAGATCAACCTTCTTCCTCAACAACGGTGCATCCCCCAACTCAAGACGATGAACAGGTTCATCAAAAGGAGGCGTGTGATCAAGGGGGAGCACAAGATGATCACGTGATGGAGGAAGAAGCGCAACCGGCACCTCCAACCCAAGTTCGAGCGGTGATTCAAAGGGATCATCCCGTCGACCAAATTTTGGGTGACATTAGCAAGGGAGTAACTACTCGATCTCGATTAGTTAATTTTTGTGAGCATTACTCATTTGTATCTTCTATTGAGCCTTTCAGGGTAGAAGAGGCCTTGCTAGATCCGGACTGGGTGTTGGCCATGCAGGAGGAACTCAACAACTTCAAGCGCAATGAAGTTTGGACACTGGTGCCTCGTCCCAAGCAAAATGTTGTGGGAACCAAGTGGGTGTTCCGCAACAAACAGGACGAGCACGGGGTGGTGACAAGGAACAAGGCTCAACTTGTGGCAAAAGGTTATGCCCAAGTCGCAGGTTTGGACTTTGAGGAGACTTTTGCTCCTGTGGCTAGGCTAGAATCAATTCGTATCTTGCTAGCATATGCCGCTCACCATTCTTTCAGGTTGTTCCAAATGGATGTGAAGAGCGCCTTCCTCAACGGGCCAATAAAGGAGGAGGTGTACGTAGAGCAACCCCCTAGCTTCGAGGATGAACGGTACCCCGACCATGTGTGTAAGCTCTCTAAGGCGCTCTATGGACTTAAGCAAGCCCCAAGAGCATGGTATGAATGCCTTAGAGATTTCCTAATTGCTAATGCTTTCAAGGTTGGGAAAGCCGATCCAACTCTTTTCACTAAGACATGTGATGGTGATTTGTTTGTGTGCCAAATTTATGTCGATGACATAATATTTGGTTCTACTAATAAAAAGTCTTTTGAAGAGTTTAGCAGGGTGATGACGTAGAAATTCGAGATGTCAATGATGGGCGAGTTGAACTACTTCCTTGGGTTCCAAGTGAAGCAACTCAAGGACGGCACCTTCATCTCTCAAACGAAGTACACGCAAGACTTGCTAAAACGGTTTGGGATGAAGGACGCCAAGCCCGCAAAGACTCCGATGGGGACCGACGGACACACCGACCTCAACAAAGGAGGTAAGTCCGTTGATCAAAAAGCATACCGGTCAATGATAGGGTCTTTACTTTATTTATGTACTAGTAGACCGGATATTATGCTTAGCGTATGCATGTGTGCTAGATTTCAATCCGATCCTAAGGAGTGTCATTTAGTGGCGGTGAAGCGAATTCTTAGATATTTGGTTGCTACGCCTTGCCTCGGGCTCTGGTATCCAAAGGGGTCTACCTTTGACTTGATTGGATATTCAGACTCCGATTATGCTGGATGTAAGGTCGATAGGAAGAGTACATCGGGGACGTGCCAATTCTTAGGAAGGTCCTTGGTGTCATGGAAATCTAAGAAACAAACTTCCGTTGCCCTATCCACCGCTGAGGCCGAGTATGTTGCCGCATGACAGTGTTGCGCGCAACTACTTTGGATGAGGCAAACCCTTAGGGACTTTGGCTACAATCTGAGCAAGGTCCCACTCCTATGTGATAATGAGAGTGCTATCCGCATGGCGGAAAATCCTGTTGAGCACAGCCGCACAAAGCACATAGACATCCGGCATCACTTTTTGAGAGACCACCAGCAAAAGGGAGATATCGAAGTGTTTCATGTTAGCACCGAGAACCAGCTAGCCGATATCTTTACCAAACCTCTAGATGAGAAGACCTTTTGCAGGCTGCGTAGTGAGCTAAATGTCTTAGATTCGCGGAACTTGGATTGAGTTGTAGCATACATGTATTTATGCTGTTGATCATGTTCCTTTTTGCATTTTGTTGTTTAGTATGGTGCTCAAGTTGTACAAACACTCCCTGGACCTCACAAGTCCGTTGCAAAGTGATGCACAGTTTTAGGGGGAGATGTGTTACAACTTGACCTTTGAGACTAACCATATGCTTGAGTTTGCCTGTTTTAGTCTCGAAGGAGAATTAAAAGGGAAAAGGTGGACTTGGACCATGCAAGACTTCCACTGCACTCCGATGAAAAGAGTAACTTTTCCAAGTTCATCTTTTAACTCTTATTGCCTATTTGCTCTTAATTGAAGATTTTGGTGAGGCAATAGGGTTAAAGGGCCAAGATTGATCCCGTTTTGGTGCTTGATGCCAAAGGGGGAGAAAATAAAGGCCAAAGTGATAAATGGATCAGCTACCACTTGAGAGATTTTGAAAATAGTAGAATAGAGTTTTTTGTTTTGACAAAACTATTTTATTGTCTCTCTTGTCAAAAGTTGGCTTCTTGAGGGGAGAAATGTTGATTATGGGAAAAAGGGGAGTTTTTGGAATCTTGAATCAAATACTCATAAAATGACTCTCTTTATGACTTAACATGTGTGTTTGCCTTAGAGATAGAAATTTGATTTTTGATTTGCAAAAACAAACCAAGTGGTGGCAAAGGATGATCCATATATGCCAAAATTGAATCAAAATAAATTTGAGTTTTATTTAAAGTGATATTGCACTTGTTCTAGTTGCTTTATGTTGTGTTGGCATAAATCACCAAAAAGGGGGAGATTGAAAGGGAAATGTGCCCTTGGGCCATTTCTAAGTATTTTGGTGATTGAGTGCCAACACAAGTGCTTAAATGAGAATATATACCCATGGATGGACAAAGTGCAAATCAAAAAGTAAAGGTATGTTTCTAAGCCTTAGTACATTGTTTTGAAGACTAATGTATTGTATCTTAGTGCTTGAAACAGGAGAAATTGAGTCAGAGAACAGCTGGCTGTGTACAGCCAAAAAGGATGTTCGGTCTGGAGCACCGGACTGTCCGGTGGTGCACCAGACAGTGTCCGGTGCGCCAGACTGACTCGGGCGAACTGGCCGCTCTCGGGAATTCGCCGACGGCGTACGGCTAAAATTCACCGGACTGTCCGGTGAGCCAACGGTCGGCCGGACCAACGGTCGGCCGCGGAATCTGCGCACGACACGTGGTCGGGCCAACGGTCGGAAGGGGGCACCGGACTGTCCGGTGTGCACCGGACATGTCCGGTGCGCCAACGGCTCGCAGATCTGCAACGGTCGGCCGCGCCATTTTAGGAAGGAAATCGGGCACCGGACAATGTCCGGTGTGCACCGGACTGTCTGGTGCACCCGACGACAGAAGGCAAGATTGGCCTTCCAGATTTGCTCTCAACGGCTCCTAGCTGCCTTGGGGCTATAAAAGGGACCCCTAGGCGCATGGAGGAGAACACCAAGCATTCCTACAACATTCCTAAGCACCAAGACATCGATTCCACGCATTTGTTTCATTGTGATAGCATCTAGAGCTCTTGTTGAGTTGTGAACTCATTGAGTTGTGTTGCGAGCTCTTGTTGCAACTTGTGTGCGTGTTGTTGCTCTGATTTTGAGTCTTGTGTGCATTGCTAGTTCCTCCCTTACTCCGTATTTCTTTGTGAATCTCAAGTGTAAGGGCGAGAGGCTCCAAGTTATGGAGATTCCTCGCAAACGGGATATTGAAAGGCAAAGCAAAACACCGTGGTATTCAAGTTGGTCTTTGGACCGCTTGAGAGGGGTTGATTGCAACCCTCGTCCGTTGGGACGCCACAACATGGAGTAGGTAAGCGTTGGTCTTGGCCGAACCACGGGATAAACCATTGTGTCATCTCTGTGTTTGATCTCTTGTGGTATTGTGTTTTGTTGAGACTCCTCTCTAGCCACTTGGCGATTATTGTACTAACGCTTAACAAGTTTTTGTGGCTATAAGTTTAAGT
Organism: Zea mays; assembly: GCF_902167145.1. NCBI lineage: Eukaryota > Viridiplantae > Streptophyta > Magnoliopsida > Poales > Poaceae > Zea > Zea mays. Next base: position 21,208,876 of record NC_050100.1, on the reverse strand, counting down.
TTCACAGGATCACCTATTCACCCCCCCTATAGGTGCTCTCAGACTTCACCCGTGACGCTTCAGGGGCGCGAGCGGGGGGATCTCCCTTTAAAAAGGGGTCGATCTCCCGGGCAACATACATGTCTCGCTCCTCTTGCAGCCATCGTGCCATTCCGCCTTCTGGGCCTCCATATGGGGTGCGCCGGTGTTCTCTGGAGGGATCTGCGTCAAAGCCGTCTTTTCCGGCGACTTAGTCGCCGGAGAACGCGCGCTCGTGGTGGCGTCGCCGGTCTTGTTTTCTTCTTGCTGCTGTTGGAGGGGTGCAACCCCATGGGAGTTGGCATCCTTCCACCACCATTTGGCTTCAAGGATTTTCATCATGCAGCCCGGTGGCAACCTCCGGCCGGTGGTCATCCACAAGGATGACTACCAGCCTTGTGGTGGAGAGAAGCGAGCCGGGCTACGGCCTCCCCCTGCCCTCAGCTTCAAGGATGTTCATCATCCACGCTGGGGAGGAGGGGGAGCCAAGTGGGAACTTCGCCTTCCGCGTGGGCTGGCGGTCCACTTCTTCCTCCAGCATTCGGGGGAGAAGGGCGTTCGCCGGCCTTGCGGAGGAGGCGAACTCTGGGTACGCGGGGCCGGTCGTCTGTGGCGCCGTCAGCTACCGCGTGTCTGGCTCCCCGGCCTGGGCGGCTCTGGTGCTGCCTCCGGCGCTGCCTCCTGCCGCTAGGGCGGAGTGTGGCTGCCTGTCCACCGCACAGGCGACGGTCGCGTCGTGCGCGGGTTGGCCACATCCACGGCTTCTCCCGCGCCATCGGTCGCACCGGGAGGTCGTACAAGACATCGTATGCCACGGGGGTGGCGGCAACGTTCTTGGATGGTCTTGTCCCCACTCCCGCAGTGAGGATGGGAGCGAAGACCTCTTGGTGCGTGCTGGTGCAGCCGCCGCCCATCGGTGCGGAGGTGGTCGCTGCCACCAGTGGGGCTGATGTGGTCGCCTCCGCTGGTGAGGCTGCCTAATGCAGAGGTGGTTGCCTCCGCTGGCGAGACCGTCAGTGCCATCTACCGCCGGAGCTCCATCCCTTTGGCTTTAATGGTCTCGCTGTCACCCCCGTAGGAGGATGGGGGCGAGGACCTATTGGCAGTAGCGCTCACCCTGAGGTGATCGCTGCTGCTGGCTAGCCGCTCAGAGCAGAAGTCGTTGTTGCTGCTAGTGCAGAGGTGGTCGCCGTCGTTGGTGGGGCTGTTCGGAGCCAACTTCCAACGCGACTCTTGCTGGTGCAGGGTAGCTCATTCCTGCAGAAATGGAGCTGGGGTCCCGCTTGTAAGGGAATGTAATGACATTTGCTTGAGAGCAAAATGTAATAACATATGTATACAGGATTTTAGCCTGGGAAGCCCAGTTGTGTGTCCGAACCCCCTAGATGGTGGCTTCAAGTACTAAGACACCTGCCGCAGGGCGGTGGAGTATGCAGGCCCACGGTACGAGACCAGGCTGAGCGGCTACATGGTTTCCGGACCCCCCAGGAGACAAGTGCTCGTTCTTCAGAGCCAGACCTCCAGGTTGTTGGATGCACATGACTTTAGTTTTAAATACTAGGACACCCGCCACGAAGTGGTGGAGTGTGCAGGATTTTGGGTACGGAACCAGGCTAACCGGCCACACAGGCTCCGGACCACCCTATGGAACGGACATCCATTCTTTAGAACCAGCCCCCAGGCCTTCCCCTGTTTTTGTAAAGAAATAAATATTGCCTACTAAGCAACATTTAGCACTTATCTGTGTAATGCCTGTTCCTGTTGTGTGCGATGTTGTTGACTCCTCCTTAGTACCTGGCCCCCCGCCTGGGATGCAGGCTTAATGTGTTGAGGTTGGATACCAGCGTTTCTGAAAAGGTTGTCAACAATCCTCGGGAGGCAACTCGCCGGGATCTGGATCTGTACACGACTTTTAGCTAGGAAGCATTAGTAGTACACCTCATAGGGTTCTCTGTCTGACATTAGTCGTCCTTTGATACATACTCGGGACCTGCAGGTTTTAGTCTGGGTGGCCAAGTTGCTTGTCCGGACCCCCTTGGGTCGCGGTTCTAGATACTAGGACACTTGTCGCAGGGCGGTGGAGCGTGCAGGGCCACGGTACGGGACCAGGCTGAGCGGCTGCACGGGCTCCGGACCACCCTAGGAGACCAATATCCGTTCTCTAGCTCCGGTCCTGAGGTTGTCGGACCCGCAGGACTTATAACTCTAGATACTTAGTCCCTGTCACGGGGTGGCGGAGCATGTAGGCCCACGGTACAGGACCTGGCTGAGCGGTTACACGGGCTCCGGACCACCCTATGGAACGAGGTCCCGTTCTCTAGAGCCGGCCCCCAGGCTGTCAGACCTCCCTACTTTCGTGTCAGGGGCCCTAAACTGCAAGCCTGGCTGTTCAATTCGGATGTCGCCATGTCAGACAGATGGGAATCGTATGGGTGGGTTAGCTGAAAGGTATTATCTGAAAGACTGCAAGGTAGGGCCATGGAGCAGCAAGATGGAACTATCACAAGAGCACAACTGAGGGGGGTATTTCCTTTTTATAACTTGTCGTGCATGTGTGCAGACCAATAGGCCGGGTTCATGGGGGCAGACCCCACCGGGTTGCTGTACACATATGCGTTTTCTAGTTACAAAGAAGGGAAACAGACTCGACCCCTTAGCATTGCTCTATGGATAGAACTTAAAGAGATGTTTGTCACCAGGATAAGGTGCTCCTCCAGTCGTAGCTAGATGATCGCCCCTGGGTCAGTGCACTCCCGTTACTTTGAAGGGTCCTTCCCAGCTGAGGGAGAGTTGCGGAGCCCTCCTTGGTATGGAACCTGTCGTGGGGCTAGGTCCCGACCTAGGGTTCCCGTCTGCATTTGACACGGGAGCCCTCGTCTCTGGCTGTGATCACTTCTATATGTACATGTCTGCAGCTCGGACCCGTGGGGGTCCAGAAGGGCCTCCGAAGGAAGGCGTGCTCCATCTCCGTAGGCCGAGGAACACGGGGTCCCTCTGAGGACCGTCTAGTTGTCTTCACCGGAGTAGGAGCCTCCAGCGAGGATATCCTTCAGGTCCCCCTCGGGTGACTGATACCCGAGGTCCTGCTCAGCCGCGGCTACCTCGCCGTCGTCCACCTTCTCTTTGCCGAGCTGGCAGCGAGGCGGGGAGCTGTCTTTGGAAGACTGCTCACGCCGCTCGCTGACGCGTTTTGCGAGGTCAATGATCTCGCGACACTCTGCGGTGCTGTGGCGACCATGTGGGTGCACAGGGTATGAACCGCTGCTACCCTTCTGGGCCGCGGGCGTTTGTTGCGGTTGCCCTGGCCTCCGGTCGCTGCTGCCACCACCAGAGCGGTGGACCACAACTTCTTGTAGTCGCGGTCCTTCTTCTTTTTCTTCTTTCCGTCCCGGAGGACGGCCCCCCGAGCTACCCGACTGGGCAGCTCCAGTTTGTGGGGCTGAGTGCCACGCACGGCCCTCGGTGGCTCTGGCGCACTTGTTGGCCAGAGCGAAGAGCGTGGGGACAGTTTCCACGTCATGTGTGGCCAACTTCTCCAACATATTTTCATCACGTACTCCCTGTCGGAAGGCCGTGATGATAGAAGCATCAGAAATACGAGGTATCGTGCCTCGCACTTTGGTGAAGCGGGAGATGAACTTCCGGAGGGTCTCCCCTGGCTCCTGCCTCACTGCATGGAGGTGGGCCGCCACACCGTGTTGTTGGTAAGCACTGGCGAAGTTTGCCACGAACCACGCACAGAGCTCCTCCCAGGAGTATACTGATCCCGGGGTGAGGTTCATGAGCCAGGTCCGGGCTGGTCCAGACAAGACCACATGAAAGTATGTTGCCATCACAGTGGTGTTTCCACCTGCTGCCGTGATGGCGGTAACGTACACTTGCAGGAACTCCGCGGGTTTGATGTTCCATCGTATTTTTTCGGCAGGTGCGGCCGGAACTTAGGTGGCCAAGACGCCGCGCGAAGATGATCCGCCAGTGCGGCGCAGCCCACTCCGGCCAAGGGGACACCCGTTTGGGATCGGGTGCCCATTGGTGTATGCGGCGCAACCGCAGCGAAGTCTTGATCGAGGTCGCGACCATCGATGTTTTGGCGGCGCTCGCGCGCCCTCTCCAAGGATACCCGGGCGTCCTCTCCCGCACGTGTGCAGTTGAGTTCTGCCCAGAGGTCGTTGGTCTGTGCGCCCCTTACTGAGGGCGAGTGCACCGATGCTGATGCCTCGTGTTGGCGCCGGGATGACCGCGTCTTCTACCTGGTCGAGGTAGAATGCGCCATACTGAGCAGTCGGTCGACGTCGTCCCGCCATTGCTTCATGGCTCCTGGTGAAGCCGTGGAGCTTGGAGGGTGTCACAACAACTCCCTGGCTGCTGACAACGCCCCCCGGAGACGCCCTTGATGGAGTCCAGGATGTTTGCGCTACCGTGTGCTGCCGTGCGGCGTGCACAGCAGGAGTCACTGGTGCCGGGCGACTGGGAGCCTGCAGTGTGGACTATGGAGGAAGCAGCTTCTCCCTCCACCGCAAAATCTACCAAAGTCTCGGCGCAGTGCTCAATGATCTGCACCATCGTTCTTGGGCAAGGTATCAAGCGAAAACCTAATGCCTAGGCCGCTACCTGACGCGCCAAATGTCGGAGAGTAGTTCTCCGGCCGGGTGGCGGAGTGCACCCGCCCTAAATCCTAAGATGAGGAGGGGCTTAGGTGTTTTGCTTGATCGTTGGAGTGAAGGGGAAGAACTCAAGAACACACAAGGGTTAGAGTGGTTCGGGCCGCCGGAGCGTAATACCCTACTCCACTGTGAGTTGTATTGCTTGAGTGCTTGTATGAGCTAGCGAGTCTCTGATTGCGTGTGTCGTCGCATGCCTTCCCTTTTATAGCTGAAGGGGAGCATGCACAAAGGTACTGAGCCCTGACATGTGGGCCCAGGGACATAAGAATATAGCGCTTGATGCCTACTAATGTCTGCTGCCGGGGCAATCCTCTTGCGCCCTGACGCTCGAGATCTGCGTATCCTTGGCGTACAGGGGAAGCTTCTTGTAGAAGGGATGATGGGTACAACGTGCTGCCTGGCACGGTCGCACTATTCGCCAGCAGACCAAGTAGGCGCGCCGCCTGCTGGATGACCTTGACACCGCCTGCCAGCGGATGGGACGAGACGCATTAAATGCTGAGAGGGCACGTCGCCCGTCAACGTGGTGGCAGGCGGCGTGTCTTTTCTTCAATAAATGCAGGGGCTGCACGACCTCACGTTAGGTTTGGCCCGATAGCTTATGTCATGGGCCACAAGCAGCGGGCCTCCGCCTGGGTAGGACGTGAAGGGCAAGGCCCAGACACGTGTCAGCACCGGACCCCTGCTCATACCAGGGTTCTCCTTGTTCCAAGACCCTGCTGAGGTTCGGACCTCCCGGGGGCTCCAGACTTATATGAATAGGGGTCTGGTGTCCCCCGTGGGGGTCCGGACTTACTAAGGTGTGTTGTCTCTCCTTGCTACGTGGCGCCCTTTGGTCTGCCCATGCGGTGGGGTCAGGCGCCGTTCCCCGCGTGGCTAGGGGACGTTGTATGGGAGCTGCGTCTTCATGCTGTAGAAGAGGGTACCCCTGATTTAGGGTACCAACAGGCCTATAGTCACCAACTGATTCCAGAGAGTTGTTTTTGGGAATGAGAGTCACGTATGAACCATTAATGTTGCGCATGCAGAGAGATCCTTCAAAGAATTTATTGCAAACTTCATAGAAATCAGGGGCAATTACCGGCCAACATTTTTCTACAAAGTCCGTATTAAAACCATCTGGACCTGGCGATTTATTTGATGGCAGACTTGTAATGATCTGATCAATCTCATGACAAGATAAAGGGTGCTCAAGTTCTGACAAATTGTCAATCGGCTGAATCAAGGATGGTAAGTTAAAACCATGGAAGTTTGTTGAGAGGTTCCCAATCTGTTCTTGAAGGCATTGAAAAGCACAGATTCTTTGTCAGTATGAGAGAGAGAGAGCCGTATTTCCATTGTCACCTTTGAGTGAATAAATGAGGTTGTGTAGGTGCTTGACAGTAGCATTGGCGTGAAAGAATTTAGTGTCAGCATCACCTAGGGTGGCCCATTGTCACACCCGCTTCTAGGGGGCAGAGCCGGGCGCATAGCATATGTGTGCCAGGATCTATTTCCACACATATGTTGACGTCACAAGTGTAATATATCAAAAGAACAATGCATAAAAGCGTAAATAACGATTATATTAACATATTACACTTTGAACAGACATAATGTCTTAACCTTTATTCATCAAAGTACAGCGAAACAAGGACATCCATCCACTGGAAGATGATCGGGGGTATCACTAGACTAGCATCCATGGAGTTCAGCATCATATCTTCATCTGCAAACTTCTGATCAAAATTAAGCAAGGGTGAGCTCACTTATGGTCGAGCTCAACAAGTGGGGGAAAACTAATGCAGGTATAACAAGGTGAGGCTGAGGTTGAGCAGTAAGCATTTTAGTTGGTCAACATTTTATTATCAACACCTGATTACTAATAAATGTGAATCCCAAGTATTTCCATTAAACAAAGGTATAAGAGTATATCAAAAACACTTAAGTGAAACCACTTAAGCAAACCATTGGCAGATCATCGGATCTCGATTTATTTCCATCTTCAAGTTCAATTATCATATGAGGAGTCCAGGCTGCTCATAACCGTGAGCGCGGCTGATATATCAGTTTTACACTCTGCAGAGGTGGCACATCTTTACCCATGAGTTGTGATTCCCTTCTAGCCCGGGTTAGCTAGACCCGTATTCACTTCCGAGGTGAATGGCCAGGGTCTCACTACGAGGCTTCTCCCTAGAGTCCTCATTACGCAAATGCTGGAAATGGTCAACTGCATAAGGTACACCTACCGTAACCAACTTATAGTCTAGTCCAGAGGGTAAAGCTTTGGGAACTATGCCCGTATCCAATCTGCCTGAGCCGGTACTATAAGCGCTTGCCAGGTGCCCCCGTTCTTGGTCGACCACGACCAACACCCAACATAAGACTTCCCTAGTTATTTAGCCAAGACCAGAGCCATGATAGTTCTCATGGTAGCACTGTTTTCCCGGGTGGTCACTCCATGTTCCAATTAATATGCAATAATCTTGTTTAACCATCAGGTTAACAAAAATAAAGTAATCTTACCATTTGGAACATTAATATCATAAACAGGAGTGACTGCATAAATTTAAAGTTGTAGCAATAGCATAGCTACTTGATTAGATCATAATCCCAGGTTAAACAAGGAGTAAGGTTGGAAAGGTTAGGGGTATCTAAATAGGTAACCCATCAAATTATGCATATATTCATCGAAGAATAAACTTTATTAAATGTATTGTTTGGGATCAAACAGAGTATGCAGACGGAGAAGTCCACTTGCCTTGCTTATTGAAAACTTGAGGTTCTTCCACAGATAGGAATAGGTCTTGATTCTTAACTACTAGATCAACCACTGAATATCACACAAACAAACAAGAAGAAACAAACACCACTCAATAACATACAACATTCACCATACGTAAAACTAAAGAAAGCTTAACGAAAAGAGTGTTCGCTTTTCAAAAACGTCGCAAGTAATGGTTATAATAAGCGGGTATTCTTTTCAAAAATGTGTGATCTATACTTTATAAAACAAGACATGAGCTTATAAAAATATCTTAATTAAAATATACAAATATTAGGTTCACCAAATTAATCTTTTATAAAACGTCATATGTGATATGTCTACGATTAAGGGTTTATAAGATGATAAAACATGTTATAACAATATTAAACCTTTTTAATCTTTTAGAAAAGATATATGTCATATATCTAAGGTTAATGGGCTACGGAACACGTTATTAATTTTTAAAAGCATTAGGAACACCTTATAAATCATTGTTAAACATTCACTTATGATAAACTAAGATATAAGTCTAAATAGGTTTTATGTGAAAAGATCATTATTATTAAACACCTATTTTATGAAAAACTAGGTTATAGGTCTTTAAATGGATTTTCATGTAAAAGATAATGAACGAATAACCATCTTTTATTTTTATTAGAAAACACATAGCCTATATTATTATATTCGAAGTCAATATATAAAGTAACATTTTAAGTTATAAAAGAACTTAAACTCTTATTACTTTATTTTATCCTTTAGGAAAAATAAGTGATTTGTATATAATGTGAACTAAATTCTATGAAATTATTAATCGTGTCATAAACCTAGTTAAGAACAAATTGAAAATCGGTTTGATTAATAAATTATGATAAAGGATAATTAATCTATTAATTATCTTTAGTTCTAATTAGGAACAAATGATCTAATTCATTAAAGAGGGAAACTATGTCTATCATTTTAGTTATGTGGGCACTGAATTAAGCTATATCAATATTATTGAAAATTCCTATCTGGCATACACATTTAAATATGAAATACTTGAGGATAATCTAAATTAACTTTTATGGAAAAAGATATGTATTCTTATCTTTTAATGTTATTGAAAAACATATGGTCTACATTTTCTTTTAAATTTCTATTTAAGAAGGCTATACTTACACATCTATAAAAAACATTGTTAAGTTATAAAAACATGATATCTATTAAAAGTCATTTTAGACTAGAAACAAATTATCTACTTCATTAGTAAGAAACCTATGTTTATCAACATACTATTAGTTTCTTTATTAGGAAAGCATGGGTGCCTAATTAAGTTATTCTAACATTATTATAAAATTTTATCCTTTAGGTTTTCTTCCTTTCTTTCCTACATAGAAATTATACGTATAACTAAAAATTGTTTATTTAATTCTTCTAACATTAATATTCTAAGAAGTACTTGTAAATTACTAAATGGACTTTAATAACATAATCATGGTTATTATGACATAACTAAATATCTTACTAATTCTAAGTAATTAAGTGTCATACTTATGAATACATTTATTATGAATAGTAAAATATATATTTTCATCTGACCGAAAATACGTGGCTTAGGATTTCTTCTAATTCTTCATGCAAATAAGTTTACACTTAAAATACTACTAACAATTATCTTTCCACACACTAAAGCGATATCAAATCTGTAAACGTTTTCTAGTATAAAAATCACCGTGGTACTGACTAGTGACCATGTTCATTTTTAGAATTATAAAATCATACACGTTTTTAAAATATTATCGCGGGGTTCAATTTTGGCTACACGTATACATCGAATCTCTAAAATCTTACACGTGAATCCCATCGTCTCAATATTACAACAATAATTCACAAAATCCATAAATTAATTAAAACATGATTAAGAAAATAAATCAACAATTTGGGGTGTCTTCAACCTTGGGTGAACAGACGACGGTGAACGGGCTCGAGCGCGCGCTGGCACCACGGCACGGCGAGGCACGGCGCAGGTGCGAGCACGGCACGAACGGGGTTCGGCGTTGGGCGCGGATGGTCCAGTTGATGTGCTGCGCGATCGCGTCAACGGCGTAACTCCGGCGATGAGGCTCCACGAATGGCGGACGAATGGTGAATGGCGTGGTCACGGTCACGGGGGGTGCTGCACGGATGAGCTTCACGGTGGTGAGTTGGGCACGGCGCGAGCAGGGGCTCGACGACGGGCGTGTGGCGCGGCTGCGGGCGCGGCGTGAACACGAGGAGAGCGAGGGCGAGCTTGGGAAGGGAGAGAGAGGTCCGGATCGGCCAGATTTATAGAGGGGAGAGGGAAGGGGAGAGGGCGAGCCGAGAGGGAAGAAACGACGGCCTTAAGCACCATTAATGACATCGTCGGTTCTTCATGACGCAACAATGGGGGAGGGAGTAATGGAGGAAGAAAAGGCAGCCTTGAACTCCATTAACTCGAAGACGAATGGTCGGTGCGTGGGGCGCGGACGGCTCGGGTTGGTCCTAGGCGCTGCTCGGGTCTTCAGGGCGCGACGGCGTCGGGTTGTGCGCGGGTGCGCGAGGCGGCTGGCGCGCATGGCATGGGCGCGGGTCCTTGGCGCTGGTCGGGTGAAGCAGGGGCAGGCGCGCGGCCTGGGCAGCGCGGTGTGCGCGGTAGAAAGAGAAGAGGGGGAGAGGGAGAAGTGCAGGGGGCGGCGGCGGTTGCTAGCAGGGAGGCGGCGGCAGGTCAAGGGGAGGGAGACGACACAGCTAGGTTAGGGGCGCGCGGCAGCTAGCTGGGCCAAGTGGGCCGATTAGTTTAGGTTTGTTTTTTTCTTTTTTTTTCTAATTTCGAAATACCTATTCAAATAATCATAAAATTCATAATAATCAAACCAAAATTATTTGTAAATAACATATTAATTCTTGGACTAATATTTATTATATTATTTATGTGAATTTTTATTTAAGAAGAAACGATATTCTATATTCAAAATCAATCATGAGCATTCAAAAATCATCCCAAAGGCAAATAAATAACGAACACTTAAGAGAAAATTAATTACCATAAATATCGTTATTAACTAAATATATTATTTTTATTTAATGATTTTTATAGTGTCACAAATCTACCCCTCTTAAAAAGAATCTCGTACTCGAGATTAAAGAAGGCTAGCATGAAAGAAAATGAGATACATGGTTATTTGTAGGTTCTTAGTTCACATTGAACCCTTCTAATATTAGGGAACTTCCTTACTTATTTGCTCCGCAATGTATACTAATCAAGCGACCTTCATCGTCATACTTATAAAATGGTGGGTCTTCTGAACTATTGCTTAGGTCTTGCTTGGCAACTTTCTTCTTTATTCGGTCTAGACGCTTCTTGGGGCATTCGTGAATAATATGTCCTTCACTTTTGCAGTAGTAGCAAGCACCTCTTGCTTTGAGTTCTTTGCGAGTCAACTTTGCTTGACCAACAGGGGGTGAGGGTTGACTGGGTGTCTGTATCTCATATAGCTGAGCCTGACTTGATTCTTCTGTTTGGGTATCCATGTGTTTCGTGGCTTTTGCTTGTGGTTGAGGGGGACTAATCATGTATCCAAACATTTTTCTATTCCTTTTGTTGGTCTTCATTCCATTCATCGAATATCTCTGTGACTCATTTTTCTCGTTCATAGTTGTTAAGGTAGGAATATTGTCGTTGGCATCATTTACTTCATTTCCATTGGGGTTCATCATCTAGTCAGAGGGTAAAAGAGTTAGTGACACATACTGCATAAGAGGCTTGTATGACATTAAGATAAAGAGCAACATTTTGATTTCCAATATAAGATTAGTTAAGGAACAAGGATGGTTTCAGATTTCCGCCTAGCTTCATCATACTACAAGAGCGTACAAGTGTTATAATCCTTAACATAGATCCTTTTGAACCTTATAGATTTCAGAGCATGATATCCAAATCATCTTTCTGATCCAACAATATTTATTTGAGCACAATTTGAGAGAAAGACTTAAGCGGGATTTTAGGGCAACTAGAATAGAGCATCACATTGTTTGCATATAGCAGATGACACCGCACTTTATTCTCTTTACAAAGAGGCAAAACACAATAGGTGCAAGAGATTCTCTAGATTTATTCATATATAACTTAGCACAATTACAAATCTTGAAAGTGGCAACACCTTGACATTTTTTTCTTCGTGAGACATACTCCTTCTAGCTAACTGATGTATTATTCTTCCTTGTCAGATGTACCAATCTGAGCTGGAGGTCGATTGTCTTCAACTACTATTCCTTCTCTAGACGGGGTTTCCAAACACATGGTTCTCTCAGTATGTTGGATTACTGCATTAGTTCTTTGTAACCAATTCTTTCCAAGAATCACATCCTTTCCCATTGATTCTATCACTATAAGATCAGCTGGAAAATCTATCCCGTTGATTTTAACACTTACTTTTGGACATATGTAGTTCACTAACATTTTCCTTTCGGGTGTACTAATGGTCTTTCTTGATCTTAAGGGACACTTAAAGATACCATACTTTGTTGCAAACTGGGCACTGATAAAAGAATGTGTTGTACGAGGATCATACAATACGGTGGCGATGGTTTTGTGAATGACTAGTGTTCCAAAAATCACTTAATTATCATATGGAATAGTTCCTGTCACTGCATAACTTATCTTTCCTGTGGTCTCTTTCCGTTGTTTATTCTTTGTTGATGCATGGGTTTGAGGGTGTTGTCTTTCCTCTTGGACCTTATTGATCTCCACATCCTTCTTAGGACAACTATTAACAAGATGGCAAGTATTACCACAACCAAAGCAAGCACCACTTGATAAGTTACATGGTGGAGTTGTCTTTACGTTGTTGGTAGAAGTTTCTATGCATTTTGGTTCATATTCCATGTCTGAAGGCTGAGATAGCTTCATCTCGGAGGTGATCTGTAGTGAACTCTTCTCAGGACAGTTACGGAAGTAATGACCTTCACGTCCACATGATAGCAAGCTTTTCTTGAAGTTATTTCTTGACTTTTTCCATGTTTCCCTTTTTGTTTCTTGGATCTGATGCGACGACGAGGCTGAAACTGTGTGCAAGTAATAGTCCATCCATCAATGTAACACTCATGTGTTTCTTCTTGGGGCTGGGCATTCTTGTGATGTTTCCTTTTTGGAATACTTTGCAATTCATCAACTGACAGTGCATTAGGTATGAGAGAATTTGTTATTAGTTGTTCTTGGGGAGACATCTGTCTTTTTATGCCAGAAAATAAAATCTGGTTCTTCTGTTTTGTAGTTTCACTTTCGTTTGTACTGATTTGGCGACAAGGAATTCCGTAGTACTCACAACAACAACATTTTCCAAGGTCACTTGTCTGTTGGTTTGGTTGTTCATCCTTTTGTGTCTTGAAGGTCTGTTCATCAGTTGTTTCATTTATAGTATTGTTTTGATTTGTCAACACACCACATTCTTTGCATTTAGTGACATCACTTGTAGTTGACATTCCAAGGTCTGACATCTGTATGGGTATGGAAGAATGGAAGGGACGAAAGGGTTGAGCAAAGACAGATTACAGAGAGCAGAGAAAACCCATCTATCTAAGGTTTTACCTAGCTAACTGATGCCATTGTGGACAAAAGTCACACAATACACCAACAATCATTTCAAAGAAGCAAATCAAACATGAACACAAAGGACAATGAATTCAAGCATACTAGCACAACACAATCCAATTCTACTCATTCAACCAAAACAAAAGGTGAAACAAGGTTTGGAATAAGAAAGATATTATAATATCAAGGAGTTGGGTAAGAATTATCAAGGAGTTAGACAAGACATATTTATTGGTGGCCAAGATTGAAATAAGCTAACCATGAACTTAAAGTGAGGATAAATGATACAACCAAGGATATGAAATGAGTTAGGGAGAAAGCTTTATCAACGAGACAAAATAGAGAGGCATTTTCAAGTAGGAGTAGGGAGACAAAGAATTCAATATATCAAGGTAGATATTGCGCAAGGGTGGCAATACAATGGCAAGAAAACAAAAGTATAAGAATTCAATAGGGAGAAAGCATTATCAAGGAGAAAAGTAGAGAGGCAAAGATTTAATATATCAAGGTAGATATTGCGCAAGTATGGCAATACAATGACAAGAAAACAAAAGTATAAGAAGTCAAGGGTTATATAACAATATTAGAGATTAGAAAACCACTATGATATAATATCACCCTTACCGATTTAGTCGAAAATCTTAATGCTAAAGAACAATCCTATCACCTTAGCCAAGAAGTCAAATAATAGATCCAGGGGATCCATAACAAAACTTCTTGCAGAGTGGGGATAAGACAGAGAATAGGGCATCGTCGATAGCTTCGAAAAGGTTTCTTCTGGCAAACTTCGCTTCAAGTTCCGCAATCCTAGCTTGATCATCTTGCAATGCTTCTCATTAGAACCTTCTGATAGACGAAGAATCAGACAAGAAGGGTTGAAGATAAAAGAGACGAGGTTTTATAATAAGTAAGTTTTTATGGAGGAAAATATATCAGGCTTTGGAAGACTGACTGGGCTTTCCATTTCTAACTAATCTAGCAACCTACGGTCACATTGCTTTGATACCACTTCTGTCACACCCGCTTCTAGGGGCAGAGCCGGGTGCATAGCATATGTGTGCCAGGATCTATTTCCACACATATGTTGACGTCACAAGTGTAATATATCAAAAGAACAATGCATAAAAGCATAAATAACGATTATATTAACATATTACACTTTGAACAGACATAATGTCTTAACCTTTATTCATCAAAGTACAACGAAACAAGGACATCCATCCATAGGAAGATGACCGGGGGTATCACTAGACTAGCATCCATGGAGTTCAGCATCATATCTTCATCTGCAAACTTCTGATCAAAATTAAGCAAGGGTGAGCTCACTTATGGTCGGGGCTCAGCAAGTGGGGGAAAAACTAATGCAGGTATAACAAGGTGAGGCTGAGGTTGAGCAGTAAGCATTTTAGTTGGTCAACATTTTATTATCAACACTTGATTACTAATAAATGTGAATCCCAAGTATTCCCATTAAACAAAGGTATAAGAGTATATCAAAAACACTTAAGTGAAACCACTTAAGCAAACCATTGGCAGATCATCGGATCTCGATTTATTTCCATCTTCAAGTTCAATTATCATGTGAGGAGTCTAGGCTGCTCATAACCGTGAGCACGGCTGATATATCAGTTTTACACTCTGCAGAGGTCGCACATCTTTACCCATGAGTCGTGATTCCCTTCTATCCCGGGTTAGCTAGACCCGTATTCACTTCCGAGGTGAATGGCAAGGGTCTCACTACGAGGCTTCTCCCTAGAGTCCTGATTACGCAAATGCTGGAAATGGTCAACTGCATAAGGTACACCTACCGTAACCAACTTATAGTCCAGTCCATAGGTAAAGCTTTGGGAACTATGCCCGTATCCAATCCGCCTGAGCCGGTACTATAAGCGCTTGCCAGGTGCCCCCGTTCCTGGTCGACCACGACCAACACCCAACATAAGACTTCCCTAGTTATTTAGCCAAGACCAGAGCCATGATAGTTCTCATGGTAGCACTGTTTTCCCGGGTGGTCACTCCATGTTCCAATTAATATGCAATAATCTTGTTTAACCATCGGGTTAACAACAATAAAGTAATCTTACCATTTGGAACATTAATATCATAAACAAGAGTGACTGCATAAATTTAAAGTTGTAGCAATAGCATAGCTACTTGATTAGATCATAATCCCAGGTTAAACAAGGAGTAAGGTTGGAAAGGTTAGGGGTATCTAAATAGGTAACCCATCAAATTATGCATATATTCATCGAAGAATAAACTTTATTAAATGTATTGTTTGGAATCAAACAGAGTATGCAGAGGGAGAAGTCCACTTGCCTTGCTTATTGAAAACTTGAGGTTCTTCCACGGATAGGAATAGGTCTTGATTCTTAACTACTAGATCAACCACTGAATATCACACAAACAAACAAGAAGAAACAAACACCACTCAATAACATACAACATTCACCATACGTAAAACTAAAGAAAGCTTAACGAAAAGAGCGTTCGCTTTTCAAAAACGTCGCAAGTAATGGTTATAATAAGCGGGTATTCTTTTCAAAAATGTGTGATCTATACTTTATAAAACAAGACATGAGCTTATAAAAATATCTTAATTAAAATATACAAATATTAGGTTCACCAAATTAATCTTTTATAAAACGTCATATGTGATATGTCTACGATTAAGGGTTTATAAGATGATAAAACATGTTATAACAATATTAAACCTTTTTAATCTTTTAGAAAAGATATATGTCATATATCTAAGGTTAATGGGCTACGGAACACGTTATTAATTTTTAAAAGAATTAGGAACACCTTATAAATCATTGTTAAACATTCACTTATGATAAACTAAGATATAAGTCTAAATAGGTTTTATGTGAAAAGATCATTATTATTAAACACCTATTTTATGAAAAACTAGGTTATAGGTCTTTAAATGGATTTTCATGTAAAAGATAATAAACGAATAACCATCTTTTATTTTTATTAGAAAACACATAGCCTATATTATTATATTTGAAGTCAATATATAAAGTAACATTTTAAGTTATAAAAGAACTTAAACTCTTATTATTTTATTTTATCCTTTAGGAAAAATAAGTGATTTGTATATAATGTGAACTAAATTCTATGAAATTATTAATCATGTCATAAACCTAGTTAAGAACAAATTGACAATCGGTTTGATTAATAAATTATGATAAAGGATAATTAATCTATTAATTATCTTTAGTTCTAATTAGGAACAAATGATCTAATTCATTAAAGAGGGAAACTATGTCTATCATTTTAGTTATGTGGGCACTAAATTAAGCTATATCAATATTATTGAAAATTCCTATCTGGCATACACATTTAAATATGAAATACTTGAGGATAATCTAAATTAACTTTTATGGAAAAAGATATGTATTCTTATCTTTTAATGTTATTGAAAAACATATGGTCTACATTTTTTTTAAATTTCTATTTAAGAAGGCTATACTTACACATCTATAAAAAACATTGTTAAGTTATAAAAACATGATATCTATTAAAAGTCATTTTAGACTAGAAACAAATTATCTACTTCATTAGTAAGAAACCTATGTTTATCAATATACTATTATTTTCTTTATTAGGAAAGCATGGGTGCCTAATTAAGTTATTCTAACATTATTATAAAATTCTATCCTTTCGGTTTTCTTCCTTTCTTTCCTACATAGAAATTATACGTATAACTAAAAATTGTTTATTTAATTCTTCTAACATTAATATTCTAAGAAGTACTTGTAAATTACTAAATGGACTTTAATAACATAATCATGGTTATTATGACATAACTAAATATCTTACTAATTCTAAGTAATTAAGTGCCATACTTATGAATACATTTATTATGAATAGTAAAATATATATTTTCATCTGATCGAAAATATGTGTCTTAGGATTTCTTCTAATTCTTCATGCCAATAAGTTTACACTTAAAATACTACTGACAATTATCTTTCCACAAACTAAAGCGATATCAAATCTGTAAATGTTTTCTAGTATGAAAATCACCGTGGTACTGACTAGTGACCATGTTCATTTTTAGAATTATAAAATCATACACATTTTTAAAATATTATCGCGGGGTTCAATTTTGGCTACACGTATACATCGAATCTCTAAAATCATACACGTGAATCGCATCGTCTCAATATTACAACAATAATTCACAAAATCCATAAATTAATTTAAAACATGATTAAGAAAATAAATCAACAATTTGGGGTGTCTTCGACCTTGGGTGAACAGACGACGGTGAACGGGCTCGAGCGCGCGCTGGCACCACGGCACGGCGAGGCACGGCGCAGGTGCGAGCACGACACGAACGGGGTTCGGCGTTGGGCACGGATGGTCCAGTTGATGTGCTGTGCGATCGCGTCGACAGCGTTACTCCGGCGATGAGGCTCCACGAATGGCGAACGAATGGCGTGGTCACGGTCACGGGGGGTGCTGCGCGGATGAGCTTCACGGTGGTGAGTTGGGCACGGCGTGAGCAGGGGCTCGACAGCGGGCGTGTGGCGCGGCTGCGGGCGCGGCGTGAACACGAGGAGAGCGAGGGCGAGCTTGGGAAGGGAGAGAGAGGTCCGGCTCGGCCAGATTTATAGAGGGGAGAGGGAAGGGAAGAGGGCGAGCCGAGGGGGAAGAAACGGCGGCCTTAAGCACCATTAATGACGCTGTCGGTTCTTCATGACGCAACAATGGGGGAGGGAGTAATGGAGGAAGAAACGGCAGCCTTGAACTCCATTAACTCGAAGACGAACGGTCGGCGCGCGGGGCGCGGACGGCTCGAGTTGGTCCTAGGCGCTGCTCGGGTCTTCAGGGCACGGCGGCGTCGGGTTGTGCGCGGGTGCGCGAGGCGGCTGGCGCTCATGGCGCGGGCGCGAGTCCTTGGCGCCGGTCGGTTCAAGCAGGGGCAGGCGCGCGGGCTGGGCAGCGCGGTGTGCGAGGTAGAGAGAGAAGAGGGGGAGAGGGAGAAGTGCAGGGGGCGGCGGCGGTTGCTAGCAGGGAGGCGGCGGCAGGTCAAGGGGAGGGAGACGGCGCGGCTAGGTTAGGGGCGCGCGGCAGCTAGCTAGGCCAAGTGGGCCGATTAGTTTAGGTTTGTTTTTTTCTTTTTTTTTTCTTTTTTTTCTTTTCTAATTTCGAAATACCTATTAAATAATCATAACATTCATAATAATCAAACCAAAATTATTTGTAAATAACATATTAATTCTTGGACTAATATTTATTATATTATTTATGTGAATTTTCATTTAAGAAGAAATGATATTCCATATTCAAAATCAATCATGAGCATTCAATAATCATCCCAAAGGCAAATAAATAACGAACACTTAAGAGAAAATTAATTACCATAAATATTGTTATTAACTAAATGTATTATTTTTATTTAATGATTTTTATAGTGTCACACCCATTTAATTTGGCCTCTTTGTTTCCAATAAGTCCGCTGTTTAGATAAAAGGTCATGCAGATGGAGGATAAGAATTTCTTTGAAGTTCCATTCCTGAATGGTTAAGTCTCTGCTGTCCTCAATGAAGTCCAATAGCTGAATCACCAGTTTAACCTTATCAATCAATTTTGCTAAATTAGGGAGAGACTTACACCAAACTTGGATTGCTTTGCGTGCCCTTTTAAACTTGGCGATGAGCCTTTTAGCTGGGTCTGGTTGAAATAGAGGCTGACTCCAAGAATTTTGGAAAATTGAATGGAAGTCTTCAAGCTGGAGCCAATAATTTTCAAATCTGAAGATGTGCGGTTTGGGAACATTAATTTGGACATTGACCATCCAAGGAATGTGATCCGAGGTTCCTCTAGTGAGCGAGAGTGCAGAAGTGGCTGGAAAGTTGACAGACCATGCGTGCGACACAAAGCACCAATCCAATTTTTCAAGTAGAGGGTGACGTTGCATATTTGACCAAGTGTAAGCTTGTCCTTTGAGAGGAATTTCCTGAAGCCCCAACTGACTGATTGCCAAGTTAAAATTGATCATTCTGAGGTGGTCCCCTCCAAGTTTATTGCGGTTTTCAGGAGATCTGATCATATTAAAATCGCCAAGGAAGATCCATAGTTTGTCATCATTAATCTCAAGACTGGAGAACCAAGAGAGAAATTCCTCTCTTCTGTGAGGGGTACATGGGGCGTAAATGTTGGTGAGCCACCAAGTTTGATTAGTCAACTTTGTACGAAAACAAATCGTGTGACCGAAAGAGTTTTGATCAATCACCTCAGCATCAAAGTGAGAGCCTTTCCAGATTGTTAAAAAACCCCAGAAGCGCCAATAGAAGGTCCGAAAGCGAACTTATCAAAGGATCTGTTGCAGAAGCGACGAATGTAGGAGTCATCGAAGGACTCTTTTTTGTCTCTTGAATACAAATGATGTCACTGCTAGTGTCCATAATGTTATTGCGTAAGGAATTCCATTTAATATCAGAGTTAATTCCTCTAATATTATGTGACAGAATTTTCAAGGAGCGGTGCAAATTCTGAGGGCCGGAAGTCATGGATGAACAATAGTCTTCGTATTAAGAAACCTCGGTATGCATAGCATACACCAATAGTTCTTCATACAAAAATTTGCCCATAAACAGAAGTATCCAGAGAACCAGAAAATAAGCATGACGCGAGGGAAATAAAACTTCAAAGGGGCCAAACTAGAAGTTTCCAAACGGAGCCCACATAACAAATAACAGAAGTTCCAGACACCAAAATTATCCATGCTGAAAAACAAAGAGTCATCGACTCCATCAGAGTTAGTTTCGGCAAACCAAAAAAGCGCCACATGTGCGCCATCACCAACAGTTATCATGTTGTTATACATGGGAAATCACCAAAATATCCACCAATCGGGGCACAGAAGACACTGCAAGGCCCAAAAAGGGGAGGCAAAAGCCTTACAACCCCGCCGAGGCACTAGATTCCGCATCATCATCATCAAAGAGAGGGTCCACCGCCTGGTTTTCAGAAGATCCGGGCTCATCATCCTTGCTGCTGGGAGGAGCAACTGGCCTCTGAATGGCAATACCAGTGGACTTGGATCTACTCAGGTCATCAAGATTAAGCTTGGATGGGTCCACCTTACAAAATTCAGTTCCCAGTTTCTTGATGATATCATGCTGAAGGGAGGGAGGAGTGCATTGAGCGCAGCATGAA
The DNA here is from genome assembly GCF_902167145.1 of Zea mays. Lineage (NCBI taxonomy): Eukaryota > Viridiplantae > Streptophyta > Magnoliopsida > Poales > Poaceae > Zea > Zea mays. Next base: position 21,188,682 of record NC_050100.1, on the reverse strand, counting down.
CAATTCTTTTTACCAATCCCAGTGCAGTTTTTAAAACCCTTGGCCTTTGCCCTAAGCCTGGCACTCCTTCTAACTGCCGTGTCGACCAAGATAGGTTGCCTTTTCCTGAGAGCTGCCTTTGTTGGGGGTGGGGACTGTGGCTCAACATGGGTGTCTTGACTGGGAGGGAGCAGACACTTGGAGGGAATCTTGATTGAAATGGTGTCCATGCTGGGCTTGACGAAGGCAGATATAGCTCCTGACAACAAAAATTTCCTGGCCCAGTCAAAAGAATCCGGCCTGATTAGAAGGCCCATGAAGAAAGCAGCCCAAACTTTTGGAACAGAGACTGAGCCAACATTGTCAGGGAATAAATCAGCCCAAGAAGAGGAACACTTTCTGGCCATGTAGTCTTCAAAAGCAGGATCAGGGTTGGACTGTTCCAAATGCAACATGAGGCCCACATTGATGTTCTCTTCAATTTGCATGTCATCTTCTCCCTGGTCGTTATTTCCCTCCAAAATCATGTTTTCGGGAGGGAAAGCTGGCAAGGCGAGAACTGCTTCAGCCGGCACCGAGGCTTCTTCCTGCTGGAACTGGACTCCCTGAGGGATAATGATATCGTTAAAGTAGCCCACCAAATCGTCAGAAGGAAGGTCTTCAAGACCCAATAACTGATAACTGAACTGCTCTTCTGCATTGATCGCAATGTTTGCATTGTTTGCGTTGGCCACTGGCTCAGGGGGTTGTGTGTGCTGAACTGGCCAAGGGTCCCAACCTTCATCATCATTGATGGCAACATCTTCCTCAACATTGTTCCCTTCCATGGGAGGAATGTTGAGATCGAACTGAAAATTGGCCACTGGCTGACCCATTCCAAAAAACTCAACTGGAAGCTGGTGCCCATCATGTGGGTAGGGTGGCACGGGATCCTCATCTTGAGGTTGAGCACCAAGCATAAATTGTTGCACAATGTCACATTGGACAGTCCATGAAACTCCCTGGAAACCTTCAGCCATCGAGAGCACGATGAACTGTGGCACTTCCTGTAAAGATGCCACTCGTGCCCGGACCAACAACCTAGTTGCATTATTTGGGTCAGGGTCCCACATGAGAACCCTCCCAAACGCTCCGACCGCATTTTGAATGTGTTCATGAGTCCAGAAGTCCAGAGTAAAACCAAGAAGTAGAAGCCAACATTCATGGTTAAAGGTTAGGGCACGCTGATTCTAGCCCTCATTGTGTCGAATGACAGTAAAAGAGAATCCCAGGGCTTGCTGAGGACCTAATGCCACTAAGTTGTCTCTGTCAAACGCGAACCTGAATCGTACCAGAGCCTGTCCCAAATGGGAGCGTTGAATGCTCCTGACTTGAACACGCCGGACCTCCACAAGATACTCACAGATGATATCATCAAAAATGTGGAAATTGACCTCATGCTCCGGCAAAGGTTGAACAAGCACAATGCCCCAATCTTCATGCGCAGAAGGTTGAGGACGAGTCACAGTACGTACCATGATTTCACGATGATCGACCTGCTGCGCCACAAAGCCATGGGGGAGGAACGGTGCAGGATCAACTCTGCGAAAAGCCATTTCTTCAGCGGCTCCGAGAGTAGCGAATCGCGAGGGCGACGGAAGCACTACACTCAGCGGAGAACTTGAAGGCGACGGATTCTTCCACAGCAGCGGAGCGGAATGGGGTTTTGTGAACAGTGCAAGTTCCGTAGAAGGCGAAGCGTTGCTACTCGAAAGAACCGCCTGAGTGAACTCACCAAAATTGTTAAAAGAAGGCGGGGAAGGAGGCCCACCTGTAAGCGACAGCAGAGGGAGCCTGAACCATAAACGCGGGGGATACACCCAGGATGCATTCGCGAACTTATTGGGGAAAGAGCCAAAAGGCCGTTTGCACTTCTGCCCGGAAAGACCAAATATTTGTGAATTTTTTCCTGGGAGAGAAAGGTCCCAAAAATGACGGGGGCCCGTCGCCGCTGGGTCTGCAGAGCCATTAAGACCGGGGACAGAATCCTGCCCAAAATTCCTCGGGCACTGTTCCAAAATCTTCTTGGGCCGCCAAATCAACTTCCGCGGGGCCCAAGGGGAAACGCGAGAGGTCCTCAATGATGGCCGAAATCCGGAGCTAGCAACGCGGCCGATTCTATAATTTGAATAATTTTGAAATTGCGGACGAACAACATATCCTTGATCAATGGCGGGGCGAAGTGGGAAGGAAATCCGATCGAAAACCGAGTGTCGCTGCTTCAATCTTAAGGAAGAACGTCCGGGCCTTACCGCCCTACCCAAAGGAACGAAGTTTGCACCTGTCAGAGCTGGCTTTCGAACAATATTAGCGAACGAGACCGGTGAAGAACGGCGATGAGAAATCAGTTTCCAAGACTTTGATTCTTCCTCTGAATAACGATGCCATTCAATGATCCAGTTTGGACCGCCAGAATTCCAAAGGTGCAGATACGCTTTGAACGCGGAGCAGGAGTAAGAGCGTAACCGATAAACTGCGAAACCAACGTTCTTGCAAGAAAGCGAAAAACGAAAGACCCGATCCGAAAGGTGCGAGACCCTAAATAAATCCGCCTCGCCACCAATTAAAGATTGAAGAAGAAGCCCCACAGACTCTGAGCACAGTCGCAAGGAGCATCTGCCAAAGGAGACGACTAAAAAAACTCGTGGCGATCGAAGTTACCCGGGAGGAGGTTGATCGGGCGGTTAAACTTGCTGGAAATCCAATCCCGAAAGCGAAGACCGTTGGAGAAATTCAAAGCCGAGCAACCCAAGCCAACCTGATGACCCCCCATGGCCACGTCGATATATGATTTACTCTCCATATGTCCTCTTTATTTATCTGGTCTTCAAATCAGCCCTAAGAAAATTCCAGCCGCTTCTAAATCACATGTGTACATAACAATTAGCCCAACACAGGAGGTGCTGATCTGCGGTGTTGAGTAGCTGCACAGGCACCGTTGCACCAGTTGCAAGGAGCTACTGTGCATGCAGGCGTCACCAGGACCAGGAGACGCTGACCGACAATGTTGATTTGCTACGCAAGCACTGAGGAGCTAATTAACTAGCAGTGAGGAGCTATTATGCAGGCACGGCCATGCCGGCTATTGGCGCTTGGTGTCACGGGAGCAGGAGCTTCATCATCGACGACCTTGTGAGTTCTGCTCTGAACTTCTGATAGCTCTAATTGACGGGGCAGATATCCCTGTGGGGATAAATTCTCCGTACGGTCTTGTTCGGTTGCATAGGAATTAAGGGGACTAAGAGAGATTAAATCTTTTTTTAATTTTAATTAGCAAGAGATTTAATCTCCTTCAATCTACTTCAAACTGAACAAGCGAAAATGGGAGAGACGCTCCCTGGCAACCTTGACAGGGACGGGGGAATGTGCTAGAGCTAACCAACTTAGCTGAATTTAAGAAGTGCTTGTCACACCATTTGACACTAAGCACTTCAAAAATTCAGTAAGCCTGGTAGCATGTCATTTTAGATCATTTTGTACATCACGTGCAGTGTCACAATGATCTTAGTACATATAGAGTGCAATTATATTGTGGAAGCATATAAGAGGCAGTATATGCAGTCTGAATTAGTTGCAATAGGTATAAACATTCATAGAAAACAAATTTTAATAATAGACAAATTAGTTGAAATCAGTTGCAACTGAATGTTTACAGGTTTGACTGAAGCAATTTCAACTACAGCTACAACAATTGGTTTCAAAGGGTCGGAACCTTTGTCGAAGAGAACAATGACATCCATAATCCATTGGCAATAGAGTTAAGTTGCAACCCATGGTCAAACATTCGAAATTTTAGTTACAACAACACTTTCACAATTTTTACAAAACCATTTGGAAACATCTAGAGGTCATATCAAAGTATATATCATGTTGCTACCAATAAAGAAATCATACACATCAACTCAAATGAAGCTAATATCCAAAATATGGCATCAGGTCACACTGAAGTGTATCACTCTCATCGATCCTTCCAGCTGGTCATCGACAAACAGGGAATTTAAAACCCGGGTTATTAGAGTGTACTCGACAAGACTTACCCGCTAAATAGAGACTCTCAAAGGATATGTCGAGGTCTTCGCCTAGCTGGTTCAGTATTACTCCCTCTATCCCAATTTATAATCCGTTTGATTTTTTTGTGTCAAGTTTGACTGGCTCGTTTTATTCATTTTTTGTGAAAAAATGAAAAATTCAAAACCATACGTAAAGTATATTATAAAGTAGACGATATCATAGTAAAAATTAATAATAATTATGATTTTTTTAATAAGACGAGTCGGTCAAATTTAAGATAACAAAGTCAAACGAATTATAAATTGGAATGGAGGGAGTAGTATTTTTTTTGCCAAAAAGATTACCAATAGTGAGTCTTACATTTAGATTTAGCGGTCGGTCGGTCGTCTTTAATTCATTAGCTAACCATGCTAAGTGAGCACCTATGATACTTTCAAGTATGTGAAGAGCAATCATAAGGTAAGTTCACCATCTCCATCATCTTTTTACTAGATTGCAGCAAGTTGCCAAGTGGCATCTGTATCTGAGGAGTGTGGTGATTTGAATCGATGTACATTTAGCTAGGCAAACCCAAACACATGTCGAATCCTGTTGGGTTTGTGCATGACCATCATTCTCAATAGTATTTTGTACCATAAGTCCTGAACCGATCTAGCCGCCCTAGAGAATGCAGCTCCACCTGTCAGTTAACCTGCCATTTTCCACCTCCCCACCACAACCCGAGGGGCCAATGTAGTAGTTCAGCTAGCCATCTTAAGACACCTTAGAGAAACAGAGCTACATAGGCTTCTCAGTCAACCAAAACTCGGGCCCCAAATATCTATTTGGTATGTTCAAACTTGACCAACGCATAGAATGATGATAGTCCTTAATTAATACATGCAGGAATACAAAACACATTGTTGGGGGTATACTTCGTAGCCGAAGATCCTAAAGAAGGAGAACACCTTCGGCAGATCCTCTCAGGAGCAGCGCCGAAGCTATTACCTATAAAGCTTCGGCACAATGACAGATCTCGAGACGAAAGGGTCAACCGACTTAAAAATAAAATGACTTAAAGACCCATGATGTCTTGTGTCATTATTGTAGTCGATTGTAAAGGACATAAATGTAATTTTACACAGGCTGCGCCCTGTGCGTATAAATAGATAAACAGTATCCCTGTACTGTTCACGCAATCTTGTAGCTGCTGGCACATTACGCTGGAATTATTGCTTTCTGCCAAGACGAAGGTATAAATGTACCTAAGTATTATGTTTTAATATATGTGTTCATATAATAAAATATATGAATGATGTTACCTATTTTTAGTATATCTTTCTATAATGTTTCATGTTTTATATTTTATTTCATATTGTTTTATAAGTCTGATCACGAAGGTGTGACCTTCGTGATATTTTGCTCATGACCTTCGTCCGAAGCTTAATAAATCCTTGGGGAGATAATGCTTCAGCGGACGAAGGGCATTAATATTTAACATTTTATGTTGCCTTGTTCTTAATTCATAGCATTTGAGAACAAGTCCCCAACATTGGCGCCGTCCGTGGGTGAACTCACTTCCATTTTTTTGAGCTGATGGCTTCGTTCAACAATCAAGCTGGAGCTGCTTCGGCTCCGAAGCTGGTACTCCCAATAACAAGCGGTTCATGCTCAGAGCCAGCCAACAAGAAGCAAAAGAAGGAGGCACAGAGAAGGGTACAACATGTCGGGGTGCAAGGACCCTTCATCAAATCAAGATGGTCCCACATCCCAATTACATTCTCCCAAGAGGACCTTCAGCTCAAGGATTACCCTCACAATGATGCTATGGTTATTTCTTGTGTCATCAAAGGATTTCTGGTCCACAATGTTCTGGTTGATACAGGCAGTGCAGCGGATATTATATTTGCTAAGGCCTTCAGACAGATGCAAGAGCCAGAGGATAAGATTCATGATGCTACACACCCTCTTTGTGGCTTCAGAGGAAGGCAGATTGTAGCACTCGGCAAGATCACGATGCCAGTGACCTTCGGATTTGTCAACAATACAAGGACTGAGCAAGTTGTGTTTGATATTGTCGACATGGAATACCCCTACAATGCAATCATTGGTCGTGGGACACTCAATGCTTTTGAAGCAATTCTTCATCCAGCATATCTTTGCATGAAGATACCTTCGGATCAAGGGCCTATTGCTATTCATGGAAGTCAGAAAGCTGCCAGAAAGGCCGAAGGAAACTGGACAGATTCAAAAGCAATCCATAATATAGATGAAGCCGAAGCTTGTGAGCAATACAAGTACAGAAGGGAGAAGGCTGCTTTGGCTGATCAGCCGAAGCCCATGCTTTTATGTGAAGATATAGCAGAGCAGAAGGTGCTGCTGGGATCTCAATTGTCTGAGGAGCAGGAGAAAACCCTAATAAGGTTCCTGTTCAACAACAAAGATGTCTTCGTATGGTCAGCTAATGATCTTTGTGGTGTCAATAGGGATGTTATTGAACACTCGCTCAATGTTGATCCATCCTTCCGACCCAGAAAGCAGAGGCTTCGGAAAATGTCTGACGACAAAGCCGAAGGTGCTCGGAACGAAGTGAAAAGACTTCTCAGCGCTGGAGTCATCAGAGAAGTAAAATACCCAGAATGGCTAGCTAACACTGTTATGGTGAAGAAGGCCAATGGTAAATAGAGAATGTGCATTGATTTTACTGATCTCAATAAGGCTTGTCCGAAGGATGAATTTCTATTACCAAGGATAGATTCTCTAGTAGATGCAGCAGCTTCGTCAGAGCTCATGAGTCTACTAGATTGTTATTCAGGCTATCATCAAATCTGGATGAAGAAGGAAGATGAGCCAAAAACCAGCTTCATCACCCCAGTGGTACATATTGTTACCTTCGGATGCCTGAGGGGCTCAAGAATGCTGGAGGAAGCTTCAGCAGGATGACAGCCAAAGTCCTTTATTCTCAGATAGGCAGAAACGTGTTAACATATGTTGATGATATCATAGTGAAGAGCACGAAGCAAGAAAATCACATTGCTGATCTACAGGAAACATTTGCTAACTTTAGGCAAGCTGGCCTGAAATTGAATCCAGAAAAATGTGTCTTCGGAGTAAAGAAGGGCAAATTCCTTGGTTGTCTAGTTTCAACAAAAGGAATCGAAGCTAATCCAAACAAAATTGAAGCCATTCTTCGAATGGAGCCGCCAAGCACAAAGAAGGGGGCTCAGCGACTGACAGGAAGATTGGCATCTTTGAATCGATTTATATCCAGATCAGCAGAGAGAAATTTACCATTCTTTGAAGTGCTGAAATCGGCCGAAGTCTTTCAATGGGGATCAGTTCAGCAGAAAGCCTTCGAAGAGTTGAAGCAGTATCTGATCGATTTAACAACGCTAACTCCACCAGCGCTAGGGGCTCCTCTGCTGCTGTATGTGGAAGCTTCGCACTCTGCAGTGAGTGCGGCGCTTGTCCAGGAGAAGCTTGAAGGACAAACTAAAAAGCAAGCCCCAGTGTACTTTGTCTCCGAAGTTCTCAGTTTATCAAAGAAAAACTATACATAATTGGAGAATGTGCTATATGCTGTCTTAATGGCCTCCAGGAAGCTTCGACACTACTTTCAAGCATACCATATAATTGTTCCTTCATCACAGCCTTTGAAGGATATTATGAGGAACAGAGAAGCTATTGGAAGGATTGGAAAGTGGGCTGCGGAACTCAACGAATTCAGCATTGATTATGTGCATAGATCTTCGATTCAGTCCCAGGCGTTAGCAGACTTCATCGCTGACTGGACGCCAGGGGCTCAGGAGGAAGAAGCAAGTAAAGATGCCGAAGCTTGGACAGTGTTCTGCAACGGTTCCTGGGGAACCTTCGGGGCAGGTGCGGCTGCTGTTTTAGTTGCACCTTCCAAAGTTAGAACATGCTATACAGTGAAACTTGATTTCAGCTGCACAAATAATGTTGCTGAATACGAAGCTTTGCTTTTGGGGCTTCGAAAGTTGAAGGCAATGGGGATAAGAAGGGCGGTTCTCAAAACCGATTCCCAAGTTATTTCTGGTCATGTTGACAAGAGTTGTAAAGCAAGAGATCCGAAGCTTGAGAAATATTTGGATACAGTTCGAAGGCTTGAAGCTTCTTTCGAAGGATTTTCTAACAAGAATATTCCACGAGGAGAAAATGAGCATGCTGATCTGCTAGCCAAGTTAGCGGCACAGGGGCTGCCTTTGCCTTCGGAAGTATTCTTTGAGACAATAAAAGCACCTTCGGTGGAACTTCTTGAAAGAGCAGTGCTCAATATATCTCCTGTTTATAGTGAAGATTGGAGAACCGAGATCATGTCTTTTCTCCAGGGCAATTTCCTTTCAGATGACGAAGCTTATAATAAGAGAATAGAGGCAAGAGCCCGACCATATGTAATAATAGAAGGGGAGTTATACAAACATGGAGTCTGTTCTCCATTGCTCAAATGTTTATCCAGAGCTGAAGGTATAGAATTGATGAAGGAAATACATGCAGGTCTGTGTGGATCTCACATCGGATCTAGGCCCTTGCTGGGAAAAGTTTTTCGCCAAGGATTTTATTGGCCGAAGGCAGCTTCAGATGTAGCAGAATTAGTCCAAAAATGCGAAGGCTGTCAAAAATGTGCAAGAGATCAAAAACAGCCTTCGTCTCTAACTCAGTTAATACAGCCCACTTGGTCGTTGCAAAGGTGGGGCCTTGACTTGCTAGGCCCACTTCCACCAGCACAAGGAAATTTAAAATATGTTGTGGTGGCGGTAGAATATTTTTCCAAATGGATTGAGGCGAAACCTTTAGCCACAATAATTTCGGTCACTGTTCAGAAATTTTTCTGACAAAATATTGTTTGTCGCTTCGGAGTGCCGAAGGCTATTACTGTGGACAACGGAACACAGTTTGATGCCGAAGCTTTCAAAGAGTTTCGTGCGCAAATCGGCACGAAGATCCATTTTGCATCTGTTAGACATCCGGAGTCAAATGGACTTGTCGAAAGAGCTAATGGCATTATAATGACAGGAATAATGAAGTTAATTTTCAATCAGCCTAGGGGAAAGTGGCCAGATGAATTGATCAAAGTAGTGTGGAGCCACAACACAATGATGTCAAGGTCAACAGGCTTTACACCATTCAAATTGTTGTTTGGCGACGAAGCAATAATCCCAGAAGAAGCTAAAGCTGGGTCAATAAGAACAGTGGCTTCGGCGGAGGACGAAGCTGATTATTTTGTGGAAAAAGATGCTATAGAAGGGATCAGGCTTCAGGCTGTGGAAAACATCAATAAATATTAGGCCGAAACAATAAAATGGCGTGACAGAAAAGTTCGGTTAAAAAATATCAAGCCAGGGCACTTGGTACTTCAGAGAGTTGCTAACCCAGATACAGTAGGCAAACTACAGTTAAAGTGGGAAGGACCTTTTCTGGTAGTATCTTCGTCAAGACCCGGTTCTTACAGATTGAAGGATATGGACGGCAACGACATTCCTAGATCTTGGAATGCGGATGAGCTTCGGCGATATTATGTGTAGTTTGATGTAATCATTTTTATTCTTTTTTCCTATGGCACCCTTTTCCTTTCCAAAGGGGGAGAAAGGTTTTTAATGGGGCCATAGCATGTAATTTCTCTTTTTCTTATTTCAGCTCTACAAGAGCAATATCCCCCAAAGATGTAAATGTAAAAACTGAGCATGCACCATCGAGTGCAAAGAGAAAAAAATAGGGAGAAGCTCGAAAGACGTCCCTAAGGGGATGCAAAGCACGACAAAGCTACAAAAAGCCGTTCCTAAGGGAGCACAGCGTAAGTTTTCTGCTCAAAAGTCGTTCCTAAGGGAATGCAGAGCTTACAACGAAAAGTCAACGCTGATTCCGCCGAAATATAAGGCGATGCGCGAAAAGTCAACGCGATACCGCCGAAATAGAAGGCGAAGAAGTTCAAAAGACGTTCCTAAGGGAATGCAGAACTTACAGCGAAAAGTCAGCGCTAATACACCGAAAAATAAGCGGTGAAGCCGAAAAATAAACGGCAAAGAGACTTTGGTTGTTCCTAAGGGAACGAAGGCTTTGGTTATGGCTTCGTATATGTGGGTTTAGACATTCATTTGCACGGTACATTACATCATACATTTGCATTCATAAACATTCATTTAGACATACATAGGATCATCATCATCATAACATAAACAGTTACTTCGGTTCTAAAGAGAAGGCTTCGGAAAAAAGAAAAAAAAGCAGTTTTATGCTTCGCTGTGTACGAAAAGAAGGGAAGGTGTTTTTCGCCTTCGGCTCAAAAAATGCTAATTTCGTTCACATCAAAGCACTTTATACATTGATGGAAAGGTAAGAATATATTACAAGGTATGGACAAACTCCACGAAGTAAAATTTAATTACATCATTCTTTACACAAATTATTACAAGAGTTTTTAGAGCTTTTTCTACAGACTATTCAAGCTTCGTCTGTGTCCATGGAGCTTCGTCTTTTTTACTCCTCAGCTTCGGCCTCGGCTTCGTCATCCTGTACATATTAAAGTACTGTAAACAAAATTCAATTTAGAAGGAAGAGGTAAGTACAAGGTATGATTTTGTTACCGGCTTAAGGTGACTTCGAGCTTCATCACCAGCTTTGCTTCGTCCACCCTTTGTCCATACCAATTTTATAAATCTATTGTCTATGCTTCGGGCAAGGTTCGGAATGTTATCCAGATCTGCTGGTGATAAGCTGAAATTAGGTCTATTGATAACCTTTCCGTGTTCACAGCCAGACTTCAGGAAGGCAATGGTTGTGCCCCGAGAAGCTACCAGGGCACAGAAGTCACCATGTCCAGCTATAACTTCGTCAAGATCATCAATTTCACCTTCGATGTGTTCGAAGGCACCTGGCAGGTGTTCAGCCGAAGGAATAAATTTTTCGCTGCTGGCTCCAACTGAATAGAAGACCTGCTTCAGCCGTTGAACACATCGTTTACTAAACTCCAGACATTTATCCTGAAGGCTTGTCAATGATTTTTTTCAAATCTGAGTTTTTTTGGACTTCGGCCTCAAATTTTGCATCAAGCTTCTGCTTTTCTTCTTCGAAGTTTTCTGATTGAGAGAGAAGCTTTGTATTTAATTTTATTATTTTAACTTCAGCTGCCGCCAGTAAGCCTTCGATTGTCTGAAGCTCGAAGTCTTTCTTTTCAATAGCAACTGATTGCTCTTTTATTTTGCTCTCTAAATTTTCAATTATAACCTCGTGTTTTTTATCTTCCAAGTCCTGCTGCATTTTCAAGGCTTTGCTCAGCAGCATACTCTGCACGCAAATAACCTTCGTTACAGAACATCTTCGTTATCAAAAACAATAAAAGTCAGAGAAAAGTTGTTTACCTTGAAATTGGAATAAAATAAACTACCGACGATGTGCTGTCGTCGGTAGCGGCTGATATCTATTTTGAGCTTCGAGAAACCGATACTCTTTGATAGAGTACCGATAACCTTCGCACCAGTCTGATCCCGGACGCAGCCCAACCTTTCGTCATCAATGCCACCGAAGAGAAGTGCTCCCGGCCGATATCCGCAAGATATAGCATATTCTTTTAGCTCTTCTTTTTCAGCCTTTGTCAGTTCTTGACCAACTAAGTTTTGAAAGTTAAAAACTTCATCTTCCGAAGTGTCTTCGGCTATTTCTTTCCCCTTCTCGGGTTCTGGGGCCCTGGTCTCCTCGGTGGCTGCGGTAGCTTCTTCCGCGGCCATGTCTAGCAGTATTTTATCTATATCAGCAACCATGCTTTCTAAATTAATATCTTCGGCTCTGGTAGCTTCGGCATCTGTGGCTTCCGAAGGTACAACTTCAGTAGCTGTCGTGCTTTCAACAGCTAGTGCCTTCGGAGCTGAAGCTTGTGGTGGTGTCCCTTCGATGGCTTCTGTCACTGTAATGATTCTTTGCTTTTTTGGCCTAGCTGCCTTCTTCGTTTTCGCGGGCTCCTTGTCCTTCTGAAAAAGCTTCGTCAGATGTGGCCCTAATGGACTCAGCTTGACAGGCAAGGATTCAGTCATTACCTTTAAAATTTCCCCCACGTCGGTGGTAGAGGGTGATGCAGCAGTTTCTTCTTCTTCGTCAATTGCCTTCCGCTTTAGAGCTGTAGCTTTTCTCTTCTTCGAAGCATCTGTTTTTTTGTTTAGGCTTCAGCTTTTTCTTTTTCAGTTGTTCTTCATCATCTTTATTCAGAACATCAACCACTCTCTTCCTTTTTTGCCCTTCGGCACCCTTGTCTAGCCGCTCGTAGTCAGGATATTCAAAGCCCAGAGCATCCATTACTCGGTTTAACCTTCGCTTCGGACGGGTGCCGAAGGCCACAGTCATCAATTGATCTTCTTTTTTAGAGTAATTGCCAAGTATTTCATTGCACATTACTTCGATCGTGTCCAGCCATTCTTGGCAAGGCACTTTGAAATGTCTCTTGAATTTGTAATAGTAAGGCAACCGAATAAGTTCCCCTTCTTTTTTTCCTTCAAGCTTCGGCATGGCCCACTCTTTCATAGTTGGAAACACTTTGAAAGCTAAGAATTCTTGCACTAAGTCCCTAGTGTCGATGTGCTCCGCAATAACTCTAAATTCAGCCAGAGCAATTTGGGTTGGACCCTCTGGTGTCATGTTGTACAGGGGTCTGGTCTCTCCGAAGATCAACTCTAACAGACTCTGGACCAGCTTCTCCTTATCTTCGTCAACTTTGATGTAAAACCACTCAGACTTCCAGCCAGCTGGCCACTTGCTACGATAACTGATCACTGGAAATTTTTTAGTCTTGCGGTAGGCAAAATTGTAGCAGCCAAAGTTTTCATGTAGACCATCTCCTCTAGCCTTGGTCTGATAATGAAGCTCGTGCACTCGGTAGAAACCTTCGGCAAATGGTTCCACCCCTTGGCTTCGGAGAGCCCAAATATAAACACTAAGCCTAACGATAGCGTTAGGAGTTAGCTGATGAAGGTAAATCCCAAACTTCTTCAGCACATCAGCAATCATCTTGTTCAAAGGGAATCTTAAACCAGCTTTAAAGAAACTTTTGAAGATCACTACTTCATCTTTTCCTGGCTTCAGAGTAGTTTCTTCTCCACCAAAACGAATTAGCTCTTTCTTTGCTTCACTTAAATAGCCCAAATTTAACATCTTAGGTAAGTCACCTTCGGAGATGGTGGATTTTCCGAAATCCAGATGGCTGGGTTTACTTGGCACTGCGCTGCTATAATCATCTTCAGACTCAGTCTCCTCAACATCAGTCTGTTCTGCTTCAGCGGCAGGTGCATCCTCCGATGTTACCAGCCCAGACCGCTTCATCGCTTCGGAAATCAGAACAGTTTCAGTAGCTTCGGTTTCATCTCCCTCACTACCAACCCTGGCAGTGGAACGAACTCTTGCCATTTGATTTTGAATTTCTTGAAATTTTTGTTGTTGACTTTTTTGATTTTTCCGAAGCTCTTCCTTTTGTGACGAAGCAAAATCAAAAGCGGCGCTTCGTTTGAGCACGATGATCAAGCTTAGGCTATGGTTAAATTTTTGGCAGCAAAACAGTGCAATAGCAATGAATGCTGTGGTAACTTCACACCTACCCGTCTATTTATATAGTGCCGCAAGTGGGAAGATGAATCGTCAAGGTCTCCTGCAGCGAACAAACATTCACCCGTACTCGCTGAATGGTGGGCCACAGGGTCCGCGAGGGTGAATCGCCAGGGCGCGTGTAACTGCTGCAAGATAAAGCCACCTCAAGCGCGGATTATTTTAATCGTTTCTCGCCAACGAGCTCAGGGAAGGTGTTTTTCGGATCTTCGGCATCCCGAAGCCTAGAAGACTTTTTTCACGGATCAAGCTCATTACAAAAAACGATCTAGTACCGCGAAGGGGCTACTGTTGGGGGTATGCTTCGTAGCCGAAGATCCTAAAGAAGGAGAACACCTTTGGTAGATCCTCTCAGGAGCAGCGCCGAAGCTATTACCTATAAAGCTTCGGCACAATGACAGATCTCGAGACGAAGGGGTCAACCGACTTAAAGATGAAATAACTTAAAGACCCATGATGTCTTGTGTCATTATTGTAGTCGATTGTAAAGGACATAAATGTAATTTTACACAGGCTGCGCCCTGTGCCTATAAATAGATGAACAATATCCCTGTACTATTCACGCAATCTTGTAGCTGCTGGCACATTACGTTGGAATTATTGCTTTCTGCCAAGACGAAGGTATAAATGTACCTAATTATTATGTTTTAATATATGGGTTCATATAATAAAATATATGAATAATGTTACCTATTTTTAGTATATCTTTCTATAATGTTTCATGTTTTATATTTTATTTCATATTGTTTTATAAGTCTGATCACGAAGGTGTGACCTTCATGATATTTTGCTCATGACCTTCGTCCGAAGCTTATTAAATCCTTGGGGAGATAATGCTTCAGCGGACGAAGGGCATTAATATTTAACATTTTATGTTGCCTTGTTCTTAATTCATAGCATTTGAGAACAAGTCCCCAACACACATAGAACCAGGCATTGCTGCTCACAGAACCAATCATTCACCTTCCTACATAGCCTCAGAATGTTATTCTCTACGAACACAAGGTTGACTTATCCCTTGTGGTTCGAATTGATGATGGGTGATTATCAACGGGTAGCGTCTCGGGTCGAGTTGTGGACTAACCGAGGCGTGAGATTATGTGTTGTGTAACCATATCGGTCGGCTTGTGTGTAGGTGTGGAGCACAGGTACTGTGGTTGACAGCGAAGGTGAAGGTCATGCAGGTTCATTCCGATGAACCAGGAGCGGTGAAAGACGAGCGCTAGGACTTGACCGAGCGACCAGAGTCGTCGGGTGACTAGCCATGGTGGCTGACATCTGGGATGCGCACTCGTGCGAGAACGTGGTGGAGTGTGTCGTGTCGCCAGTGCGGTCGAGGACTGGCGGGACACGTGTCCAGGACATGGGGGACAAGCATGCGGTGCGCTGCTCGCAGTCGTTTGGTGGTTGATCCTCAAAAAATCACCCAGTGCTACAGACAACGGGTTTTCGACCGAGTTTGGCCCCAAAACTCAACGGTGCTGGTTCCGGCGAGATTCGGAGACGACATGTGGCGTCATCACGAAGGGTGCGTCAAGGCGAAGCAACTTCGTGTGGAGCGCGCGACTGTCAGATCAAAATCCCAAGAGTTGGTCCATTTCCCCCCGGCTAAGTGGATAGGCTCTATGTATCTAGCGGTAGTTTAGGAAGTAATAATAACCCTCTATAAATAGAAGGGTGGGCTGGTTGTTTCAACTATCTCTTTGGCTTAGGGTTTTAGCACTTGTGGTTTTCCATTCCCTAGATTGCTCTAGTTTTGTAAGCAGAGATCCGTAGCGTTTTGAACCTTTGCGTCTGTGATTTGAAAGCTTCACCGTGTAATCTGAGGAAGGATGGTTGGTTCTGTCCATGGCTTTGGTTGGCTCTCAATCTCAGTTTTTATTCTTGCTGAAATTTTCAGTCTATTTGCTCTTGAGTCTTCGCTCTCCTCTCTTTGTGATCTTGTGAAGAACCATCGAGTTCTTGTGTGAGGATTTGGTTTGGGGATTGATTGGTGGTGATTTACACTTCTCAATCACTGCATACACCCTGTTGTTGCAGATTTTGGTGGTGATTTGAGAAGAACTCATTTTGAACTCATTCTAGAAAACCTCAATTCTGACCGTATTTTCAAATCTGCGATTGATTTACAAATTCGATTGAGCTAAAAAATTGAGGAGACCACGGAAACACTTTTGTCAAGGTGTGTGTAAAAATTTCATCTCAATCGAAGCTCGTCTGGTTCAGTTTCGCATCTGAGAACTGAATTTTGTGCTTTTGAAATCAGCACTAGTTGGCGATACGACGGGTGTTGGGCCGATTCGGACATTTCGTTGTCCGATTTGCGATCCGTTCATTTTGCTGGTCTCGTATGAGTATTAGGAACATTTTGAAATCATGAGATCATTTGTTTTGTAATATGATTTTGGTTTGAGCGCTTTCTTCATCTCAATTGAAGTGAAGTGCTCAATTTTATTTTTTAGCAGCAAAATTTGATTGGCTCCCATTCACGCCCCTCTTGTTGCCTCACCGGTCCTTCAATTAGTATCAGATACGGTTAAAGATTTCCTTACCCTAATTGGTTTGAAATCCACAAAGTCGACATGGAACGTGGTGTTGGCAAGCCAACGTTGTGGGAAAAACTACCCGTACTGGAAGAACCGCATGTCGGCATATCTTCAGAGTATTGGGTACTGCGTCTAGGAAATCTATCTTGATGCTGCTTTCGATGCTGCAAGTGCTTGGATCACCCCGATTGACATGGATTTCCATGATTCAAACAACAAAGCTTGCGACGCTTTGTTCTCGTGCCTCTCGCTTTTGAGTTTGAGCGAGTTGGATATTTGGCTACGGCTCACAAGATTTGCTCCACTCTCAAGAGATTCCATGAGGGCAACGATCAAGTAAATACTAGACTGTTTGATATGTACTGGAGAGAGTACGAGAACTTTATGCAGGTGGCTAGAGAGGCCATTGATATGATGTTTTCTCAGTTCCAGGTGATTTTGAACAAGATGCGTGCCAACAAGGCACAACTTATATATGATGATCATGAGAGAGCGCTGAAGTTGTTACATGCTCTGGATCCGAGGGTTTGGGGAGTGAAGATCTCGGTAATCATCAAGTCATCCAACTATTAGACACTCATTGTGGATGAGCTTTTCAGCAAGCCCAAGTCCATTGAGATTGACCACCAGACCTGGGCTAAGATAGAGAACCCTGGCCAACCGACCATGGTCCTAATCTCTGGAGGCAGTTCTTCCTCTAACCCCTCACCTGCTATGTTTACTTTGTCTTCTTTGTTGACCATTACAAAGGAGAAGGTGGAGGTCCTAAGGGATGAAAAGCTGGTGCTTGTGGCCAGTCGGTTCACATGGCATGGTGGGTCAAAGGATGGATGCAACAGCTATGGCGACCCCGAACACTTCATCGCAAGTTGCCGCAAGAAGGGCAAGCAGGAAGCTGGCCCCGCGCGACCACTACTCTGGTTGGTGCAAGGGCAAGTGGGAGTACACCTCTAGCAAGCACAAGTCCAAGGGAGGATTCGACATGGAGGCGCTCAAGAAGAAGTACCTCTAGAAGGTGAAGATCAAGGAGTGTGCCTTCCTCGCCTCCCTGAGTGACCTTGACCACGACTTCGATGATACAAAGTCTTCCTCAAGTTAGGAGGAGACTGACAGGCGGGTAGAGGATAAGCTGAGTGGACTATGCTTCATCGCTGACACCACAGAAGGCCTTTGCACCATGCCTCTTGGTGATGACGCGGTGGGCAGTGATGGCCAGGACATCGGCGATGGCTCTTCTTCTAAGGTATCACACTCCACCGATGATCTCGTCGCTGAGATAGAAGAGTTGAATGTTGCTTTAGCAAATCAGAACAAGTTGCTTAGGCTTGCTGTCCGTGAGAGGAAAGATTTTAAATTCAAGTATAAGAGCACGCTTAGGGAGCTTGAGTTTGCTAGAGCTTCAGTTGTGGTGTCCGACGAGACTGAATGTGATGGGTGTGCCCTTCACACGTCGAACATCGCCACTTTGCAGACCAAGTATGCCACCCTGCTAGATGAGCGTGATGAGTTGAGATCTAGATCTAGCTTGTTGGATGCGTACACTGCTTGTACTAGCTTGCATACTGAGCTAGCGCAGAGAAACGCTAGGATAGCCTCACTTGAGAAGGCTAGCTCAGTGAGTGCCCCTACACCTGCGCGGTGTGCACTTTGTGAAGGTTTGAAGTCTACTCTTGAGTCCTGCAGACACGACAAGACAAGGATCAAGGAAGAAAACACATACCTTTGATATGTCTTGAGCTGGGTGTCATGTAGTGAGCCCCATTTGGGCATGATGTTCAGCTAGTTCAAGAGGGGAGCTGGTGGATCGGGAATAGGCTTTAGTTCTAGGTATAGGAGTGACGCTCCGCTTGGCAAGGTTGGTGAGTGGAGTGGATTGAAACCATCAGAGAAACCTTCATCCACTCCCAAGCTTATCAAAATCACCCACCTAAGCCTATCACCCCTATGAGAGATAGTGTGATTGAGGAGCCTGTGAGAACAACTCCTCAGAAACAAGTGTGGGTTCCAAAACCTAACCACCTCAGGAACACACTTGATGCCCTTCCCGACATCTCCAATGTTACTTCTACAAAAGCCTAACTACCTAAAAAAAGCCCCCTCCCACAAACAAAATTCACCCAAGAGAGAGGTGATATTCCATTGAGACTATTGTGAGAGGGATAGGCATCTGGCTATTTTTGCTTTAGGAGGAAGAGAGATGAGTGGCGGGTTTCTGAGCCGAGCAGAATGTAGCATCCCAAAAATCCCAATCTAGGTTTGAAACCCTAATCCACCTTTTACCCCTCCCTTCATCCCCTAATTCTAAGTTCTCCACTAAGTTTTTCTTTCATCATATGCATACATTTTGTTTGATCACAAGGCACCTCACTTAGATTCTATTTTCTAAACACTTAGAATATTCACAAAATATTTTATTCAAAAGAAAAGGGGCAAAAAGGGAAATGGGGTTTGAAAAGTAAAAAGAAAAAGGAAAAAAACCCTCTCCTTACCCTGTTGGACCGAATCTCGGCCCAACACCCGCAACCCCCCCTTTTCCCACGCGCCCGCGCTCCCCGCTTTCGGCCCAACTACGGCCTGCTTCCGCGCGCGCGACAGCCGCTCCTCACCTCGCCCTCCCTCTCGCTGACAAGGCGTCCCCACCCGTCAGCCACCCGCTCTCTCGCTCGCTCGCCCCCTCTGACCAAGTGACCCCACGGGTCAGCTGCTTCGTCGTCCGTCCGCCGTCCCCTCGCCGAAGTCACCTCCGGCCGTCGCCTCCGTCCTCCCCTCTGCCATCCTGCCACACAGGAAAGTTTGGCACCGCTCCGTCCTCCTCCCCTTGACCAGCGTCCTCGCCGGTACCGCCCCGCCGTAGCGTCCCCTCGGCGGCGCTGTGCGCCATTTATGGCGGCACCGGGAAGCTCGCCGGAGTCAGGGAGCTCCACCGCTCCCCTTGCCTCCGCGCGCCTATAAAAAGCTCGCCCCGAGCTCCTTCTTCCTCACACCAGCTTCGGCCATTCCCCTCCTCCCTCGTCCGAGCTCAATTCGTGGAAAGGCCACTGCCATCGTCTTCCTCCCCGGTAAGCCGTCCCTCTCTTCTCCCTGCCCCTCTGTTGGTCCATCAAGCGATTGCTTGGCCCCCTAGCTTCGCCACACCGCCACGGACGCAATACACTACTCCCCCACCCCGATTGCTCGCCCAGAGCTCACCGACGGCAACCCCGCCGCGAAGCTCCGCCACCTCCCCGCGGACAGCCCCCTCCCGGCCCCCTCTAGCCAAATTGAGCCCACCTCTAGGCTCGCCAGCCCCTCCCCGTGCTAAGGCACCTACGCATTGTCCAAGAACCGGGCCACCGGCGGCGAACCGCCGCCGAGCCCACCGGCGGCCGAGTCCTCCCCGCGAACGGCCGGTTCATCCCCCCCCCCCCCGTCAACCATAACACCGTCCCTTTCCCCCTCTCTCGCTGGCAAGTGGGCCCCATGCGACGCCGTCACCCTCGCGGCCGCGCCGTTCTCCCCCCCTCGCTCGTGGGCCGCCGCTGGGCCGAAAGCGCCTCAGCGCGCGCTCGCGCCCGGGGTGGGCCAAAAATCATGCCCCCGGCCCAGATGAGAGGAACTCCCTTCTCTTTTTCTTTTCCACCCCTTTTTCCCATTTAAATAGTTTTCTCAATATTTTATGCACAAAATATTATCAAAAGGATTTCCAAGGTCACATAAAATAATGTTGTTAGGAAATGGCACACTATGATTAATAAACTACTGTTGATGTATTGTTTTACTGTATGTTTCCTAGAAGAAGAGGGAACCGCAAATCCGGATCCCGTAACCCCGGAAGAGGGACCAGAGCCCGAACTTCCGGAAGTAGGTCTTCTGTGCCAGGAAAGCTTCGACGAAGGCAAGTCCATCCTTCCCTTGATGCATAAATTACCTATTCTCTCTACCACTGCCTAGGCCGGAAATCATGGGGGAATATTGCATTGTGAGTGAGAGATGGCCCGCATTAACATAATATTTCCGGTTACGAAATGTGGATCTGGAAGTAGGGCAAAGTGTTTCTCCAAATAAAACCTCTTTTTGAAAAGTTATGCGATGAAGGGTACTCACCCTCATCACCTTGAGAGTGGGATGATCAGGGACTCCCTGGTTTAGGGGAGGGCCTAAGGTGTTGGCTCAGCTGGTTTAGGCGTGAGCAGAAGGATTGTCCCCTCATATAAGGACCGGTTTGTCATTTTCACTACCTGTACTCCTTTATCGTACAACCACTCGAGACTGTGTGGGCAGTCACTCGATCCGAACTCGTGCGGTCCAACCCCAGGGTTAAGAAGGCTGGGGAGCACGAAGGATAAGGAGGGGGAAAGTTTTGTCCGGTTTGGGCATGGTGGTGGCCTGACTCCTTCCGGATAACCGTTAAGGTTAGGACGTACGGGTAAGGAAAGAGATCCGGCATTCGGGTCTCGCGACGATGAGATCGCAGAAACCGGACTAGTGGGTAAAGTGTACCCCTCTGCGCAGAGTTGAAACCTATTCGAATAGTCCGTGTCCACTGGTATGGACGAGTCTGGTATGGTATGGCAATTAGAGCTTTTTCACTAAGTTTCTTGTCAAAGGAAGGGTGTGATTAAATGGGTATTGAAAAAGAAAATAAGGCCACGGGAGCGGGAAGCTCAGTGGTGGTTGAGTTTTTGGTTACTTTTAAGACTATGGGAAAACCCTCAATCAACTGCCTTTCTCTAAGAAAATGATGAGTGACTACAACTATACCAAATTGAGCATGTACATCATAGGTCTCTTTCTCTCTACGGGAACGGGGTGGGCTTGCGGAATACCTAGTGTATTCACCCAGATTTATTTATGTTTTTCAGCAGCCGAGGACTTCTTTTCTGCTATGCTTGATTAAGAGGGTTGTGTCTGCACCCAGTTCTGCCTATGGCTTGGGCTAGTATATTTTCCTACTGCGCTTCTCTATTTGGCTCTCTCGAGCTTGTACCCCGGTATTGTAATAATTTTTCCTAAACTCTGTACTATTTGAAGTAAGGAATGTGTTTACTAGCCTCCTGGGACTAGTAATTGTTTCACATTTGAGTCCCAAAGGATCGGGACGCTTCAGGTGGTATCAGAACCATAGGACTGGCCGTAGGTCGCAGCCTTGACCCTAAAACTTACCCTAAAAAGAAAATACCTCTTACCTCAAGAAAAGTTTTCTCTTCCTTTCCCCGGTTTTAACAAGACCCCTTCTTTTCCTATTCCAGATGGAAGATTCTCTGGCCATTAAGTCATCCTACTTCTCAGAAGTGGAAGGGTTCCCACGCCTATTGCGAAGCTGTGCGCTCCGCATGGGAATCCGCAAGAAGCCGGAATACGTCTGGACGGAGCATATCGAGGGCGGAATGATAAGATGCTCTATGGCAGTCTACCTGGGGGAAAGCCAAAGCTATCCAAACCAACGTTCCTTCCAAGTCACTTTTACCGGAGTCCATTTCCTAGATGCTTGCCAAAATGTCGCCCGAAAAGCCCTCCGACAACTGTGTCAGAACTACAACAAAGTAATCATTGAAACCCCCCTTCGCTACTTTCCACCCAGCAACAAGAATACCCCCACCTGGAGGAAAAGACTTCAGGCCCTATCAGGAGGAGATCCTATTGAGAATGATCCCACCATTGTCTACATGGCGGGATACCTTCATACCCTTGATAACCAATATGATGACCTCGCCCTCCACTGCACCTCCCTAACCTCCCGGGTGGAAAGCCTGGAGCAGAAAGTCAGGGAACTTTCAGAAGAAAAAGCGTCCCTTCAAGAGAGCCTCTCGATAGCTGAAGGCGAAGAGACCAATACCCGTGAAGCTTACCGCACCCTCAAAATGGACTACGACAAGAAACTGAAGAAACTCGCCCCCGCAAGAAAGATCCGCAAGAAGACCAAAAGCCAAGGATGTTAGACTGAACAGAAGGAAGAGAACCCTCCTAGGAACCAGTCCGACCCCGAGGACCTGTCCCTGGCCAGCCTTGATGACCTTCTCAAGGAGTTTGGGGACACGTTAGAGAAAGAGTTCGGGGGTACCCTAGGTAGCACTCGTGTGTGATGAGCTAGTGGTAGCAGTGTGTTGTGTTATGTAATGGCTTGATGTAATGAATAAAATAACTAGTTAAAAAAATGGCATGTGCATAATAGTGACTCTCTTCCCATGGCAGATGGCTTCGGATAGAACCACGCCTACCGCCTCCGGGATTGGAGCAAGACTTCCTCTAGGAGCTGAAGGAGAGGCTGGCGGAGAAGGGGGTGAGACCCACCTCCCCGCACCTCCAGAACTACCACTAGATCTAGCCCAAGTTCTGGCCAATCAAACCAGACTCATTGAAGTCCTCACTCGAAGTCTGGAAAACCAGCGCCCAGGCGGTGGAAGACCGCAAGACAGGATGGGAGAGTTCTTGAGACTCAAGCCGCCCACGTTCGCGGGGTCCAGCAATCCCCTCGATGCAGATGACTGGCTTCGCACGATCAAGAGGAAGTTGGAAGCCATCGCTTGTCCTGAGAATCAGCGTGTTCAGCTGGCAGCTCATCAGCTTTCAGGAATGGCTTTAGCATGGTGGGACACTTTCAGTGAAGCCATCAGAGATGCTACATGGGCAGAATTTGAAGCAGCCTTCCGTGAGCACCACGTACCCCAGGGGATAGTTCAACTCAAGGAGGATGAGTTCCGGGAGCTAACCCAAGGCGGGAGAACAGTCAGTGAATATGTGCACAAGTTCACAGAGTTGGCCCGCTACGCGCCCGAGGATGTCAGCACCGAGGCCAGGAAAATGGCCCGTTTTCTGAGAGGGTTAAGACCCGAGCTTAAGACCATCCTCGCCAGCCAGGACTTCCACAGCTTCTCCCACCTTTCCAACAAAGCTATTCAAGTGGAAAGAGCAAAAGAGGAAGAAAAAGGGCACATCAAGAGAAAGTTCCAGATCCTCCGAGCACAACAGCAAGAACGTCACCAGAGAGCTCGACCCTTTGGGCTCCCACCTAGAGGTCCAAGCTTCCATAAGCAATCTGGACCCTCTCCATCGCGCTACAGTCAGCAGAGTCAGAGCTCCCATCAGGCACCCTCCGTTGCAAGCAACCAGCCACCAGCAAACGCCTGTTGGCACTGTGGGGACCCCAGCCATTTCAAAAACAACTGCCCTCAGTTGAAGGCACCAGGACCAACCTACTCCAACTCGGTGAATGGCCCCAAGATCCCATCGGCACCTACCTCCAAGGCGCTTCCTTCCAACAGCCAGCAGAGCAGGACTCAGTACCAGGGCAGAGCTCGGGTCAACCACGTCGACGCTCAAGAAGCCCAGCAAGCCCCGGGAGTAGTACTCGGTGAGTTCCTTGTTGAATTTACCCTCGCTACTGTGCTTTTTGATTCAGGAGCATCCCATTCTTTCATAGCTGCTAAGTTTGTGGAAAAGCATGGCATCCCCTCTACACCCCTAGCTATCCCTTTGGTCACCCGAACCCCGGGATCAGACCTCCTGTGCAAACTCAGGTGTTCCCAAGTCAGAATCCTTCTAAGTGGGATAGTGTTCCTGGCAGACTTAACCATCTTACCATCCCAAGGAATTGATGTAATCCTAGGAATGGATTGGCTAGCTAAGCACAAGGGTGTTATCAGCTGCGCAAGCAAGACTGTTCTTCTCATAGATCACCAAGGAAAGGCAGTTTCCTGTCAAGTCCAACCGCCCGCAAATGATCCAATGATATTTAATCTGGCAGTAGAAAGCATGTCTGTAGTCAAGGAGTTTGAAGATGTATTTCCAGAAGAGTTGCCCGGGATGCCACCAGAAAGAGAAGTAGAGTTCTATATAGATCTCATTCCCGGCACCGCACCCATCGCAAAGAGACCATACCGCATGGCCCCCACTGAGTTGGCGGAATTGAAACTCCAGATTTCAGAACTACAACAAAAAGGATACATCCGTCCCAGTTCGTCTCCCTGGGGAGCACCCGTTCTCTTCGTTACTAAAAAGGATGGGAGTATGAGGATGTGCATTGATTATCGATCCTTGAACGAAGTTACAATCAAGAATAAGTACCCTCTTCCCCGGATCGATGACCTCTTCGACCAACTGCAAGGAGCCAAATACTTCTCCAAGATAGATCTCAGGTCAGGGTATCACCAACTCAGGATTAAGGAAGCAGACATTCAGAAAACTGCATTTGTCACCAGATATGGGCAATATGAATTCACAGTGATGCCATTTGGACTAACCAACGCACCCGCCTTTTTCATGAACCTCATGAATAAGGTATTTATGGAAGAATTGGATAAGTTTGTCGTAGTCTTCATCGACGACATCCTTATTTATTCAAAGAATCGCAAGGACCATGAGCATCACCTTCAAATTGTCCTCGGAAGACTCAGAGCACATCAACTTTATGCGAAGCTCAGCAAGTGTGAGTTCTGGTTGGAGAAGATAGCTTTCCTGGGGCATATCTTGACTGCAGAAGGGATAGAAGTGGACCCATCCAAGGTAGAAGCGGTTTCAAATTGGAAGCAACCATCCAATGTCAGTGAAGTACGAAGCTTTCTAGGAATGGCAGGGTATTATCGCCGCTTTATCAAGGGATTCTCCAGCATAGCAAAGCCCTTGACCGAACTTCTCAAAAAGGACAATAAGTTTGTGTGGACTCCCAAGCGTGAAGAAAGTTTCCAAATCATCAAAGAGAAACTTACAACCGCACCGGTCTTGACTCTACCAGACATACACCAGGATTTTGTCATCTTCTGTGATGCTTCCAAGCAAGGCTTAGGGTGTGTCTTAATGCAAAATGAGAAAGTCATTGCTTATGCATCCCGATTACTCAAGCTGCACGAACAGAACTATCCTACCCACGATCTGGAATTGGCAGCCATAGTGCACGCCCTAAAAATTTAGAGGCATTATCTGATTGGGAACAAATGCCACATCTTCACTGATCACAAGAGTCTAAAGTACATCTTCACGCAGTCGGACCTCAACCTCCGTCAAAGAAGGTGGCTCGAATTGATCAAAGATTATGACCTCGAAATCCACTACCACCCCGGAAAGGCTAACGTAGTAGCAGACGCCCTCAGCCGAAAACCCTTCGGGATTAAGGGAGCAAACTTTCTGGAAGATTGGAAGAAAGAATCAGCTCAGCTAAATGCATGTCTGGGAGACAACGGTGGCCTGGAAGTCAAGCCAAATCTAGAAGATCTCATATGCAAGGCTCAACGCCTGGACGCAGAAACCACCAGGCTTATGGAAAGAGCACGAAAGGAGCAACTTCTAGACCTCAGGACAGATGAGCAAGGAACCCTCTGGTTCAAAGACCGCCTGTGCGTACCAGTGGGAGAAGCACGAGAAACTCTGCTCGATGAAGCCCACAACTCAGCTTACTCTATCCACCCAGGGACCACCAAGATGTACTTAGACCTTAAGACCAGATATTGGTGGAAAGGGATGAAAAGGGAAATAGCACAGTATGTGGCCCGATGTGACACCTGCCAGCGAACAAAGGCCGAACATCAGAAGCCTGCAGGCCTGCTTCAACCCCTCCCAATACCCGAATGGAAGTGGGAAGAAATAGGCATGGATTTCGTAACCGGACTGCCCAGATCACAAAGAGGAAATGATTCCATATGGGTAATAATCGATCGTCTCACCAAGGTGGCCCATTTCATTCCAGTAAAGACCACTTTTGGAGGAGCAGCCCTCGCCCGATTATACCTTAAAGAGATAGTCAGGCTACATGGCATTCCACGGAAGATAGTATCAGATAGAGGAACGCAGTTCACTTCAAAATTTTGGAAGGGCCTTCAGCAAGCAATGGGCACCAAGCTAGATTTCAGCACTGCTTATCATCCCCAGTCAGATGGTCAAACCGAAAGAGTCAACAAGGTCCTTGAAGATTTACTCAGAGCCTGCGTGTTAGCCTTCGACAGAGATTGGGAGTCTAGTTTGCCGTACGCCGAATTCTCGTACAACAACAGCTATCAGGCCAGCATCAAAATGTCACCATTCGAAGCACTGTATGGAAGAAAATGCCAGACTCCCCTAATGTGGTCCAATGTGGGGGAAAGGACACTAGAAGGACCCGACTTTGTTAAAGAAGCCGAAGAAAAAGTTGCTTTGATCCGCAGAAAGTTACTTGAAGCTCAGAGTCGACAGAAGAGTTACGCAGACAATAGGCGAAGGGAACTCAGATTTGAGGAAGGAGATTTTGTTTATCTCAAGGTTTCCCCAATGCGTGGTGTCAAAAGGTTCCAGGTGAGAGGAAAGCTAGCACCCCGTTTCGTCGGTCCTTACCCTATCATTTCCCGAATAGGACCTGTGGCATACCGTCTTGAGCTACCAGAATCCATGTCAGATATTCACAATGTGTTCCATGTGTCTCAACTCCGCAAATGCCTAAAAGTACCAGAAACCCGTATCGAGGCAGAAGCAATTTAGATTCAAAAGGATCTCCAGTACCGGGAAAAGCAAGTGAAGATTCTTGACTCAGCAGTCAGAAGGACCCGCAATTCTGAAGTGAAGCTCTGTAAGGTTCAGTGGAGCAGAGATGGAGAAGAGGAAGCCACCTGGGAGAGTGAGGACTCTCTGAGGAAGGAATACCCTTACCTTTTCTCGAGCCCCGTCTAAATCTCGAGGGCGAGATTCCTTTAAGTGGGGTAGGTTTGTAGCATCCCAAAAATCCCAATCTAGGTTTGAAACCCTAATCCACCTTTTACCCCTCCCTTCATCCCCTAATTCTAAGTTCTCCACTAAGTTTTTCTTTAATCATATGCATACATTTTGTTTGATCACAAGGCACCTCACTTAGATTCTATTTTCTAAACACTTAGAATATTCACAAAATATTTTATTCAAAAGAAAAGGGGCAAAAAGGGAAATGGGGTTTGAAAAGTAAAAAGAAAAAGGAAAAAAACCCTCTCCTTACCCTGTTGGACCGAATCTCGGCCCAACACCCGCAACCCCCCCTTTTCCCACGCGCCCGCGCTCCCCGCTTTCGGCCCAACTACGGCCTGCTTCCGCGCGCGCGACAGCCGCTCCTCACCTCGCCCTCCCTCTCGCTGACAAGGCGTCCCCACCCGTCAGCCACCCGCTCTCTCGCTCGCTCGCCCCCTCTGACCAAGTGACCCCACGGGTCAGCTGCTTCGTCGTCCGTCCGCCGTCCCCTCGCCGAAGTCACCTCCGGCCGTCGCCTCCGTCCTCCCCTCTGCCATCCTGCCACACAGGAAAGTTTGGCACCGCTCCGTCCTCCTCCCCTTGACCAGCGTCCTCGCCGGTACCGCCCCGCCGTAGCGTCCCCTCGGCGGCGCTGTGCGCCATTTATGGCGGCACCGGGAAGCTCGCCGGAGTCAGGGAGCTCTACCGCTCCCCTTGCCTCCGCGCGCCTATAAAAAGCTCGCCCCGAGCTCCTTCTTCCTCACACCAGCTTCGGCCATTCCCCTCCTCCCTCGTCCGAGCTCAATTCGTGGAAAGGCCACTGCCATCGTCTTCCTCCCCGGTAAGCCGTCCCTCTCTTCTCCCTGCCCCTCTGTTGGTCCATCAAGCGATTGCTTGGCCCCCTAGCTTCGCCACACCGCCACGGACGCAATACACTACTCCCCCACCCCGATTGCTCGCCCAGAGCTCACCGACGGCAACCCCGCCGCGAAGCTCCGCCACCTCCCCGCGGACAGCCCCCTCCCGGCCCCCTCTAGCCAAATTGAGCCCACCTCTAGGCTCGCCAGCCCCTCCCCGTGCTAAGGCACCTACGCATTGTCCAAGAACCGGGCCACCGGCGGCGAACCGCCGCCGAGCCCACCGGCGGCCGAGTCCTCCCCGCGAACGGCCGGTTCATCCCCCCCCCCCCGTCAACCATAACACCGTCCCTTTCCCCCTCTCTCGCTGGCAAGTGGGCCCCATGCGACGCCGTCACCCTCGCGGCCGCGCCGTTCTCCCCCCCCTCCCCTCGCTCGTGGGCCGCCGCTGGGCCGAAAGCGCCTCAGCGCGCGCTCGCGCCCGGGGTGGGCCAAAAATCATGCCCCCGGCCCAGATGAGAGGAACTCCCTTCTCTTTTTCTTTTCCACCCCTTTTTCCCATTTAAATAGTTTTCTCAATATTTTATGCACAAAATATTATCAAAAGGATTTCCAAGGTCACATAAAATAATGTTGTTAGGAAATGGCACACTATGATTAATAAACTACTGTTGATGTATTGTTTTACTGTATGTTTCCTAGAAGAAGAGGGAACCGCAAATCCGGATCCCGTAACCCCGGAAGAGGGACCAGAGCCCGAACTTCCGGAAGTAGGTCTTCTGTGCCAGGAAAGCTTCGACGAAGGCAAGTCCATCCTTCCCTTGATGCATAAATTACCTATTCTCTCTACCACTGCCTAGGCCGGAAATCATGGGGGAATATTGCATTGTGAGTGAGAGATGGCCCGCATTAACATAATATTTCCGGTTACGAAATGTGGATCTGGAAGTAGGGCAAAGTGTTTCTCCAAATAAAACCTCTTTTTGAAAAGTTATGCGATGAAGGGTACTCACCCTCATCACCTTGAGAGTGGGATGATCAGGGACTCCCTGGTTTAGGGGAGGGCCTAAGGTGTTGGCTCAGCTGGTTTAGGCGTGAGCAGAAGGATTGTCCCCTCATATAAGGACCGGTTTGTCATTTTCACTACCTGTACTCCTTTATCGTACAACCACTCGAGACTGTGTGGGCAGTCACTTGATCCGAACTCGTGCGGTCCAACCCCAGGGTTAAGAAGGCTGGGGAGCACCGGAGGATAAGGAGGGGGAAAGTTTTGTCCGATTTGGGCATGGTGGTGGCCTGACTCCTTCCGGATAACCGTTAAGGTTAGGACGTACGGGTAAGGAAAGAGATCCGTCATTCGGGTCTCGCGACGGTGAGATCGCAGAAACCGGACTAGTGGGTAAAGTGTACCCCTCTGCGCAGAGTTGAAACCTATTCGAATAGTCCGTGTCCACTGGTATGGACGAGTCTGGTATGGTATGGCAATTAGAGCTTTTTCACTAAGTTTCTTGTCAAAGGAAGGGTGTGATTAAATGGGTATTGAAAAAGAAAATAAGGCCACGGGAGCGGGAAGCTCAGTGGTGGTTGAGTTTTTGGTTACTTTTAAGACTATGGGAAAACCCTCAATCAACTGCCTTTCTCTAAGAAAATGATGAGTGACTACAACTATACCAAATTGAGCATGTACATCATAGGTCTCTTTCTCTCTACGGGAACGGGGTGGGCTTGCGGAATACCTAGTGTATTCACCCAGATTTATTTATGTTTTTCAGCAGCCGAGGACTTCTTTTCTGCTATGCTTGATTAAGAGGGCTGTGTCTGCACCCAGTTCTGCCTGTGGCTTGGGCTAGTATATTTTCCTACTGCGCTTCTCTATTTGGCTCTCTCGAGCTTGTACCCCAGCATTGTAATAATTTTTCCTAAACTCTGTACTATTTGAAGTAAGGAATGTGTTTACTAGCCTCCTGGGACTAGTAATTGTTTCACATTTGAGTCCCAAAGGATCGGGACGCTTCACAGAAAGAACATGATCCACCTTTCTCATGGTGTTCATGATCTTCATGTTTAAAGACGTCCTACAAGGCCTAGAGGTTCTTTGCCTCTTGTTGCTAGGCCTTAGGCAGAGAGACCACATGGTGTTCATGCTCAGTGGAATGCTAGTCGTGTGCCATATGTCCAAGGACCTTGTGGCGGAGGAGTTGGTTCTTACTTCCCCAGCTGACCATAGTTTCCTTTTTGTGGTGATTGCTTTCCCCGTCGATACCAGGGATGACTGGTGTTTTCCTAACACCTTTTATGGGTAGATGCTGCATCACTGGTATTATTCTCAGTATTCTAACCCTAATGTTGTGTCATTTGCTAACCCCGTGTCTTTCTATTAATGTAGGACAGAAGCCTGGAGAACATGTGGCTCATGGATTCCAGCTGTTTGTGTCACATGACCAGAAGCAACAAATGGTTCTATAGCCTCGACCCCGTGATTGGTAAGGAATACATCACATTCGGGGATAAGTCTAGAGGTAAGGTTGTTTCTCATGGCTCTGTTCGAGTGAACGAGAGTTTTGTCCTTAAGGATGTTGCTTGCTTTCGAATTTGAATTTCAATCTGCTTTCTGTTTCGCAACTCCTTGATGATTACTGTCAGTACCCTAAATCAGGGGTACCCTCTTCTATAGTATGAAGGTGTTGTACATATACGACGTCTCCAGGTCACGCGGAGAATGGCACCCGACCCCATCACATGGGCAGGTCTAAAGGCACCGCGTGGCAAGGAAAGGTAATACATCCCAGGATGTATTACTGGGTCTGGACCTCCACAGTAGGACACCGGACCCCTGTGCGTACGAGTCTAGAGCTCCCAATAAGACATGCCGGGTCCCTCGGGAGGGCCCCAGGTCCCTTCGAGTAAGGTCCGGGCCTTAGCAAGGTCCTTGGACGGAGAGGACCCCGGCGCATGCAAGGGTCCCGTGCTGACA
Organism: Zea mays; assembly: GCF_902167145.1. NCBI lineage: Eukaryota > Viridiplantae > Streptophyta > Magnoliopsida > Poales > Poaceae > Zea > Zea mays. The sequence continues at coordinate 21,158,056 of NC_050100.1, read as the reverse complement.
TGTGTCCAGGGTCACCCAGCAGACGACGCGCCTATCCAGTCCGTTGGCAAACAGTGTGCCCGTGCCGAGCGGCGCACTGTGCTCATCATCCCTTCTACAAGAAGCTTCCCCTGTACGCCGAGGATATGGATATCTCGGGCGTCAGGGCACGAGAAGCTTGCCCCAGCAGCAAACATTTGTAACTCCAAGCAATATATTCTTTATGTCCCTGGGCCCACATGTCGGGGCCCAGTGCCTTTATACATGCCCCCCTCAGCTATAAAAGGGGAGGCATGCAACGTTACAAGGCAGATCCAATCTTAGGCTCACTCAAACACTCACAAGTTCATACAAGCTCTCAAGCAATACATCACATAGTGGAGTAGGGTATTACGCTCAAGCGGCCCGAACCACTCTAAACCCTCGCGTGCTCTCGTGTGTTCATCCACCAATCTCGTAACAAGCAAAACGCTTAGGCCCCTCCTCTTCTTAGGATTTAGGGCGGGTGCAACCCGCCACCCGGCCGGAGAGATTTCCTCTTCGACATTTGGCGCGCCAGGTAGGGGCTAGGCTTGAAGTTTTTGCTTGTTTTCTTGCTCAGCATGATGGTGCGGATCATCGAGCACCGCGCCGAAACTTCGGAAGATTTGGTGATGGAGCAAGAACTTGCATCCTCCGCGTCGCGGGTACCCAACCGCCCTGAGTCTGGGGCTGCTGCTGTACACGCTGTGCAGCAGCACACGCCAGCACAGGTGTCCCGGACTCCGTCGAGGGCAGCGCCTACGGTGTTGTCTGCAGCCAGGGAGTTGCTACGCCACCCCCTAGCTCCACGGCTTCACCGAGGGCCATGAAGCAGTGGCGTGATGACGTTGACCGGTTACTCGGCATGGCGCATTCTACCTCAACCAGGTACAGGCCTCGGTCATCCCGGCGCCAACGCGAGGCGACGACGCATGTACGCTCACCCTCCGTAAGGGGTCCATAGACTAACGACCTCCGGGCAGAACTCAACCGCAGGCGTACAGGAGAGGACGCCCGGATCTCTTTGGAAAGGGCGTGTGAATGCCGCCAAAACATCGAGGGCCGCAACCTCGATCAAGATTTTGCTGCGACAGCGCCGCAGACACCAATGGGCACCCGGTCCCAAACGGGTGTCCCCTTGGCCGGCATGGGTTGCGCCGCCCTCGCGGACCATCTTCACGCGGCGTCATGGCCGCCCAAGTTCCGTCCGCACCTGCCGGAAAAATACGATGGAACATCAAGCCCGTCGGAGTTCCTGCAGGTGTACGTCACCGCCATCACGGCAACAGGAGGAAACACCACTGTGATGGCGACGTATTTTTATGTCGCCTTGTCTGGACCTGCCCGGACTTGGCTCATGAACCTCGCCCTAGGGTCAATCTACACCTGGGAAGAGCTCTGCGCATGGTTCATTGCGAACTTCGCCAGCGCTTACCAACAGCATGGTGTGGAGGACCACCTCCTTGCAGTGAGGCAGGAACCCGGAGAGACCCTACGGACGTTTATCTCCCGCTTCACCAAGGTACGAGGCACTATACCTCGTATTTCCGATGCCTCCATCATCACGGCCTTCCGACAAGGGGTACGTGACAAGAAAATGTTGGAGAAGCTGGCCACACATGACGTGGAAACTGTCCCCACGCTCTTTGCTCTGGCTAACAAGTGCGCCAGAGCCGCCGAGGGCCGTGCATGGCACTCGGCCCCACAAGCCGGGGCTGCCCAGCCGGGCGGCTCGGGTGCCATCCCCCGGGATGAAAAGAAGAAAAAGAAGGAGGATCGCGGCTACCAGAAGCCGCAATCCACCGCCCTGGTCGTTGCAGCTACAACCAGGGGCCAGGGCGACCGCAACAAACACCCACTGCCACGAAGGGGTAACAGCGGCTCGTGCCCTATACACCTCAACGGTCGCTACAGTGCCGCGGAGTGTCGCGAGATCATTGATCTCGTGAAACGCGTCAGCGAACGCATCAGCGAGCGGCGTGAGCAGTCTTCCAAGGATGGCTCCCCACCTCGTCGCCGCCCTAGCAAGGAAAAGGTCGACGATGGTGAGGTAGTCACGGCTGAGCGAGACCTCGGGTATCAGTCACTCGAAGGGGACCTAAAGGACGTCTTCACTAGGGACTCCCACTCCGATGGCGACAACTAGACGGACCACCGGCGGGACCCCATGTCCCCCGGCCTACGGAGCTGAAGTCTGCCTTCCTCCGGAAACCCTTCTAGATTCCCCACGGGTCCAGACTTCTGATAGGTTCATCCAAGAATGACCGTAGCCAAAGACGGGGGCTCCTTCGTCAAACGCAGATGGAAACCCGGGGTCGGGACCTAACCTTACGGAAGTACCAAACCAAATTAGGGCTCCGCAACACTCCCCCAGCTGGGAAGGACCCTTCAAGGTAACGGGAATACTCCGACCCGAGGGCAACTGTCTAGCTACGACTGAAGGAGTGCCTCCCCCGGTGCCGGAACATCTCTATAAGTTTTATCTATAGAGCAAGTCTGAGGGGTCGAAGTGTTTCCCTTTTGTAACTAGGTAACACATACGTGTACACCAACCCGGTGGGGTCTGTCCCCATAAACCCAGCCTGTTGGTCCGCACCCATGCATGATAAGTTATAAAGGAAAACTACCCTCTCAGATGTGCCTCTATGATAGTGTTATCCTACTGCTCCATGGTTTTACCTTGCAGACTTCTGGATGTTACTTTATCTAACCCACCCGAACAGTTCCCTTTCCATCAGGCATAATGACATCCGAATTGGACAGCCAGGCTTGCAGGTTAGGACCTCCTTGCGAAAGCAGGAGGGCCCGATAGCCTGGGGGGCCGGTTCTAAAGAATGGGAATCCGTTCCATGGGGCGGTCCGGAGCCTGTGTGGCCGCTTAGCCTGGTCCCGTACCTGAAAGCCTGCACACTCCACTGCTTTGTGACGGGTACCCTAGTACTTGGAACTATAAGTCCTGTGGATCCGACAACCTGGGGTCCGGAACTAGAGAAGAGACACTTGTCTCCTGGGGTGGTCCGGAGCCGTGTAGCCGCTCAGCCTGGTCCCGTACCGTGGGCCTACATGCTCCACCACTCTGTGGCGAGTGTCCTAGTACCTAGAACCACCATCCAGGGGGTCCGGACGCACAACTTGGCTCCCCCAGACTACACCCTACAAGTCCCGAGCGTGTATCAAAGGATGGCTAGTGTCAGATGACGGGTCCTATGGGTGTACTACTAACGCTCCTTAGCTAAAGCTGTGTACAGGTCCAGGTCTTGGTGAGGCTGCCTCCCGAGAATTGTTGACAATCCTTTCAGACACGCTGGTATCCAATCTCGACACATCAAGCCTGCATCCCAGGCGGGGGGGCCAGGTACCAGGGGGAGTCAACAATGTAACATCTCACACAGCAGGAATGACCGATACACAGATAAGTGTTGAATACTGCTTAATAAAATAGTACTCAGTAGTACCTTACAAAAATAGGAAAAAGCCTGGGGCCGGTTCTAAAAAACGGTTACTCGTTCCATAGGGTGGTCCAGAGCCTGTGTGGCCGGTTAGCCTGGTTTCGTACCCAAACCCTGCACACTCCACCACTCCATGACGGGTGCCCTAGTATTTGGAACTATAGTCCTGTGCGTCCAACAACCTGGAGGTCCGGCTCTGAAGAACAGGCACTTGTCTCCTGGGGGTCCGGAAACTGTGTAGTCGCTCAGCCTGGTCCCGTACCGTGAGCCTGCACACTCCACCTCCCTGCGGTAGGCATCTTAGTACTTGAAGCCACCATCCAGGGGGTCCGGACACACAACTTGGCTTCCCAGACTAAAATCCTGCGTACATATGTTATTACATTCTGCTTTCAAGCAAACATATGTTATTACATTCCCTTACAAGTGGGGCCCTAGCTCCATTTCTGCAGGAATGGACTACGCTGCACCAGCAGGAGTTGCGCTGGAAGCTGGCTCCGGGCAGCCTCACCAGCGGCGGCGACCACCTCTGCATCGACGGATTGCCGGCGACAGCGACCACCTCTGCACCAGCAGCGACAATGACCTCCGCTCCGAGCGGCTTGCCAGCAGCAGCGACCACCTCAGGGTGAGTGCCACTGCAAAAAGGTCCTCGCCCCGTCCTCCTACGGGGGGCGACAACGAGGCCATTAAAGCCAAAGAGTCAGGAGACTCGGCGGCAGGTGGCTCTGATGGTCTCGCCAGCGGAGGCAACCACCTCTGCAATGGGCAGCCTCACCAGCGGCGGCGACCACCTCAGCACCGACGGCAGCGACCACCTCCGCACCGGTGGACGACGGCTGCCTCAGCGCGCGCGAAGAGGTCCTCGCTCCCGTACTCCCACGGGAGTGAGGACAAGATCATCCAAGAACGCGGCCGCCACCCCCACGGCGTACGACGCCTTGTACAGCCCCCCAGTACGGCCAACGGCGCGGGAGAAGCCGTGGATGTGGTGGACCCGCCCACGGCGCGACCGTCGCCCGTGCGGTGGACGGACGGTCGCGCCCCGACCAAACGGAAGGAGGCAGCGTCAGACGCGGCACCAGAGCCATCCGAGCCGGGGAGCCAGGCACGCGGCAGCTGACGGCGCTTACAGCCGGCCGGCCCCATGTAGCCGAAGTTCGCCTCCTCCACAAGGCTGGTGAACGCCTCCTCCCCCAATGCTGGAGGAAGAAGCGGGTCACCGGCCCATGCGGAAGGCAGGACCCCGACTCGGTTCGCCTTCCACCCCAGCAAGGATGATGAACATCCTTGAAGCTGAGGGCAGAAGGGAGGCCGCAGCGCGGCTTGCTTCTCCCCACCACGAGGCAGGTGGTCATCCTTCTGGATGACCACTGGCGGGGGACTGCAGCCGGGCTGCATGATGAAAATCCTTGAAGCCGAGCGATGGCTGAAGAGCGCCAACCCCCACAGGGTTGCGCTCCTCTAACAGCAGCAAGAAGAAGACAAGACCGGCAGCACCACCACGAGCGCGAGCTCTCCAGCAGTGAGATCGCCGGAGGGGGCGACCCTGATGCATATCCCCCCAGAGAACACCAGCGCACCCCATCTGGAGGCCCGGAAGGCGGAAGGGCGCGATGGATGTGAGAGGGGCAAGGCATGGCTGCTGCCCGGGAGATCGATCTCTTTTTAAAGGCAGATCTCCCCACTCGCACCTCGAAGCGTCACGAGCAAAGTTTCCCCCGGCGTGCACCAGGGTTACCGCTCTATAACACGGGGGCCAGACCCCACATGTCATACAGACTGACCTGAAGCACGAAGAAGGCAAAACACCACGCAAGGAGCATGCATCTGCCCCGCAGTTATGCGCCCCTTCATTTTCGGAGCAACCGGCGGTTAGGAAGGCGAACCGCTGCACAAGGAGCATGCAACCGCCCCTCGTTTTAGCGCTCCCTCATCTTCGCCGAAACCAGCGGTCGAAAAGGCGAACCGCCACAAGCGTACAACCGCCCCGCGGTTGTGCGCCACCTCAGCTTCGCTGCAACCGACAGTCCAACATGGGGGCCCAGGCCCACATGTCATACAACTGGTGCGCCGGTTACTGGGTGCAGAAAAATCGCACCGCCGCTCGCGCCAACCCCACGTCTTCTCAGGGCTGTCACAGAAGACTGAAAAGATAAGTTTCAGAACCAGTGCAGCGACTCGAGGCAGCCCGCACATGGCCCAGCGGTGGCATTAAATACGAAAATCACAGGCCAGTCAACCATGGGAATAGGTGTGGTGGTCGGCATGACCATAGGCGGGCCGACAATAATTGCGTCAACAGGCGCGCAGGAGCAGCAGGCTAACCGCTAATCAAGCATTGGCCCCACCTGCAGGCTCGCATCCTCCCCTGAGGCGGGCCCGAGGGCCACTATCGGTACCCTAAATCAGGGGTACCTTCTTCTACAGTATGAAGGTGTTGTACATATATGACGTCTCCAGGTCACGCGGAGAACGGCACCCGACCCCATCACATGGGTAGGTCTAAAGGCACCGCATGGCAAGGAAAGGTAATACATTCCAGGATGTATTACTGGGTCCGGATCTCCACAGTAGGACACTGGACCCCTATGCGTACGAGTCCAGAGCTCCCAAGAAGACATGTCGGGTGCCTCGGGAGGGCCCCAGGTCCCTCCGAGTAAGGTCCGGGCCTTAGCAAGGTCCCGGGACGGAGAGGACCCCGGCGCATGCAAGGGTCCGGTGCTGACACGTGTCCAGGCCTTGCCCTATGCTCCCCGCTCAGGGCAGAGACCCGCTGCTGCCACGTGGCTAGTGGCTCGTGACGTAAGCCAACGGGATGGGCCTGACGTGAGGCCCATAACGCCATGCAGTCTCTGCATTTATTGCGGAGAGGACGCGTCGCCTGCCACCATGCTGACGAGCGACGTGCCCTCTCAGCATTTAATGCGCCTTATCCAATCCGCTGGCAGGCGGCGTCAGGGTCACCCAGCAGACGGCGCGCCTGTCCAGTCCGTTGGCAAACAGTGCGCCCGTGCCGAGCGACGCACTGTGCTCATCATCCCTTCTACAAGAAGCTTCCCCTGTACGCCGAGGATACGGAGATCTCGGGCGCCAGGGCACGAGAAGCTTGCCCCAACAGCAAACATTTGTAACTCCAAGCGATATATTCTTTATGTCCCTGGGCCCACATGTCGGGGCCCAGTGCCTTTGTACATGCCCCCCTTCAGCTATAAAAGGGGAGGCATGCGACGTTACAAGGCAGATCCAATCTTAGGCTCACTCAGACACTCACAAGTTCATAAAAGCTCTCAAGCAATACATCACACAGTGGAGTAGGGTATTACGCTCGGGCGGCCCGAACCACTCTAAACCCTCGCGTGCTCTCGTGTGTTCATCCACCAACCTCGTAACAAGCAAAATGCTTAGGCCCCTCCTCTTCTTAGGATTTAGGGCGGGTGCAACCCGCCACCCGGCCGGAGAGATTTCCTCTCCGACAATTACTATGAAATGTGCTTTAAAAATGGCCTTTCTCGAGTTTTGGATGCTCAAGGGGGTCTTGTTTGTCAGATTTCCCCTTTTGGTCTAGTTGTTCAAGCTAATTTTACACACTCTTCTGGCACTTCTCGTTGTCTTTTGGCATGATCCTCTTCTTTGATTTGGAAGTGGCATAGGAGACTATGACACTTGAGCTTTTATCTTTTATGTAGACTGAGCTCACTTGGCCTGATCCAAGGATTGTCCAAGTTGAAATTTGAGAAGGATCTTGTTTGTCACCCTTGTCGTCATGGCAAGATGATTGTTGCTTCCCATTTCCCAATCGCTAAGGTGATGACTTCACAACCTAGTGAATTGCTTCATATGGACACTGATGGTCAAGCTCAGGTTTGCTCATTTGGGGGATGTGGTATGTGCTTGTGGTTGTTGACGATTTTTCTCGCTATTCTTGGGTGTTCTTTATGAAGGCGAAGGATGAGGCTTTTACTCATGCTTGGATTTGATTCTTCTGTTGCAAAATGAGTTCCCTAAGAATGACATGACAACTATTCACAGTGACAATGGCACAAAATTCAAGAATACTCATTTTGAGCATCAATTCTTCTCTCCATATGTGCCTCAATAGAATGGCATTGTTGAACGCAAAAATTGGACCATTATTGAAATTGCCAGGACGATACTTGATGAGCATAGAATTCCTAGGCGCTTTTGGGCCTAAGCGATCAACATTGCTTGCCATGTCTCGAACCACATATTTCTTAGAGCTTTCTTGAACAAGACTTCATATGGTTTGCGGTTTGGATGGTCACCCAAGGTTAGTCATTTTAGGTTGTTTGGTTGTAGATGCTTTGTGCTGAAATAGGGAAATTTGGACAAATATGAGCCTCGGTGTTCTGATGGGGTTTTCCTGGGTTATGCACTACATTCTCGTGCTTATAGTGTTCTTAACCTAGAGACTAATCGTATTATGGAGACCTGTGAGGTTACATTTGATGAGACTGCACACTGTCCATCCCCTTCCTTTGAGCCTGCAGATCCAGATTAGATGGGATAGACCATCTTTGTGGAGGAGGAGCACGACGACACCGATTGGGGTGATCTTGAGCCGACTCCATGGGCTTCCCTAGTTGACTCTGCTTACACTACTTCGACTGATGGACCAGACATCATGTCTTCTATGACTTGGGGTCCAGTCGAGCCTGAGCCTGCTGAGCTTCGAGGTGGTCAGGCTGTTGTTGAGGGGGTGGCCACTTCCGCGATAGAGGCTCCACAACACATTTAGCGTTGTCACCCTCCTCAGTAGATGACCGGGGAGCTTCACGAGCAAGTCACTCGCTCTAGGTCACAACAGATTTCTCATTTTGCTCACTTAGCTTTTGTTGCCTCTTTTGAGCCCTGGGATGTTGGACATGCTTTATCTGATCCTAACTAGGTCAATGTTATGCATGAGAAGCTTGGAAACTTTGAGAGAAATCAGGTTTGGGTTTTGGTGCCACCTCCTTCAAATTGCCATCCCATTGGTATCAAATGGGTTTTCAAAAACAAACACAGTGAGGATGGGTTAGTAGTGAGAAACAAGGCAAGGTTGGTTGCCCAAGGGTTTTGCTAGAAAGAGGGTTTTGCCACAAACATATTTATTTTGAAGAACACACAATTATAGTTATGCACTTCTATTTTTTTGCTTTTTCTCTAAATGATGTTTCGTTTATTCAATTTGTACCTTACGAGTAGCCAAGTGAAAACTCTATGCTTGTTTCATCATTTGGAGTCCCAAATCCAAATGAAGGTCACACACTTTTGTAGGAAGTCATAACAGTATTACAATAGTGACATAGTGCATATTATATTTTGAGCGACAATAGGTTACTCACTACTATTGTAGTACTAAGCATAGCAGTCTAATCAAGCCTAAAGCTACTAAGACACAAAGGCTTAGATGACTTAGGAAGCTAGATTCTAAACAACTCTTGAACTTAATAATGCACAATCAACATAATAGAGTGCATGAAAAATAATAAGACATGAACCAGGGATTTCCTTGCGAGTTACCAAAGTTAGAAGTGGGTCAGTAGAAGCTTTAGGTGCCCCAACAAAAATCTCCTGATGCACCTCGTGGACTTCCTCGTATAGTTTGGTTACCAGTAGGAACAATCATGACGTCGTTTGCCTCCACATGAACGAATAATGATTGCAAATGATAATATATGTAATACCACTATTAGAGTTTATGTATTAAAACTAGCATAGGATTCACGGAAAAAGCGAAGGCCCCCCCGCGTTACCCCCACTCAGACCGCACCAACCCCAGCTAGCATCTCCTCCTCTTCCTCTCCTCTCCGCCTCGCCACCATCGGAGCTAACCAACCGGATGCTCGCGTGGATCACGGTGATGGCGATGGTGGAGATTTGGCTAGCTCCTGTGTTGCCCCCGCTCCTTCCGCACCAGCGAGGGAATGGCGGTGCTCGCGCGCTCGCGTGGTTGGCCCACGGCATGCCCACGGCACGACGAAAGGGGCAGGTGGCGTGGGCCGTGAGGGCCATGGTCAATGGTGACTCTGTTGCTGCCTGCGGTAGGTTAGGGAAGGCAAGGCTAGAGATGGAGGGGTGGGGGCCATGACGGCGGCATGGTCTTCATGGGGCGATGACTCCTGATGTCACGGCTTTGGGTCGGTGCTCCCCGATCGGGTGGAGGTTGGATGTTGAGCCTCCTCGGCCAGATCCATCTCTCCACCTTTTGTTTGACCGCTGGATGACTGGTTCTGTGCGATGTGTGGTGGGGGTCCTCTGGCGAAAGCCATGCCCTCTTGCGAGCGGACAGTAGTGATGCCTGCGGGCACCACTCCTACCCTATTGAGGGTGTCGTCCATGGACCACAGCTCTACCTTGTCCTCTATGCGGGAGTCCTCGCCTCAGCCATCTTGGGGTTTTGCGCTGGCTGGTAAGCCAGCGTCGGAGCTCTAGTGGTTGGGACCTGCTGGGTTGGTGCATCGGTGGATGACAGAAGATGGCAACGCGCGACGACTTGGCGGGGTAGCATCAACATTGGTTGTCCCTACAATCTTCTCCATGGTGTTGGCGATCACCACTACTCTACTAGGTATTTAGAGGAAACTTTGAGTGGATTGTTCTAGGCGGGTGGTAGCAGCGATTCGGTGTCATTTCTCCTTGAAGGCGATGCCCAAAATACCTTCAATTTGTGTGGTTGTCGGTGAAGTGGAGGCCTTTCGTCACTCCGCTCAGCTCAGTGGTCCTTGGGCCTTTATCGCTCTGGGCGTCTGCTTGCTCCTGGTGCTCGACATTATGGCTCCAAACTCATTGGTGAAGAATCGGAGTTGCCTCGTGTAGGGTGCGGCAAGGCTTTGAAACAATGGCGCACCATGGCCTTCCTCTGGTGTCGTTGTTTAGGTGTAGCCATCGTCGAGTTCCTTGGTCATTTTTTCAACCCATCTTGGGAAATCAGAGCTGCTCGTCCCTTGTCTTGAGCTCGACAACGATGACTCTGGATGAGGTTTGTGTGTGGGACTGCCATTGTCTAGGTTGTTTGAGGGGGCCTTCCGTCAATTTGTGTCGTGCACTCTGTGTAGGTTTAGGGTTTGATTTTTCCTTAAAATCGAATCAATTCCATTCTTCTTAATTGAGAGGTAGAGCTCCTGCTATTATGTTCAAAAAGAGTTTATTTATTTGGGTGTTTTCCCCTTAGGCCTATATGTACTCTTGTCCTATGAGTTGTTAATCACTCATTTTCCTCCAATATGGTATCAAAGCTATGATTTCTTCCTTTCATATCCCCCTCACCCTCACTGTGTCGCCGCCCCTACAGGCTGTTGTGATCGTCATTGCTAGGCCATGGCCAGCGAGGATACACCCTCTCCTCCTCTCCTAATTTCCCACTCATGTCATCCCTGACCCGCTGCATGCCACCTATAGGTGGCCAAACGGACCGGGCTATATGGGCTAGCACGAAACACGACTATTTTGGCACGACACGAACACGGCACGGCACGATATTATCGTGCCTGGGCCGGCACGAGGCCCATCATGGGTCGTGCTTGGGCTTAGAGGCAAGCCCATTGGGCAGCACGAGCACGACACGATTAGCGACGACCCATTTAGCCCGATGATTGGCCCGCTCGGCCCAGAAAGCCCAGCACGACCCGGCCCGGTCCATTTACGGCCCGACTACCACTGCCAGACGTCCAGACAGGAGACAGCCCAATATAATTAATTCGGCAGATGGCAAGTCGGCAGCGAAAGCGTTAGCGCCCAAACGGCCCAGCCCAGTCTAACCGGCCTAACCCTAAATCCCTAATACATAATCGGCGGCCAGCCACAGCCCACAGCACTCCGCACTCAACATACGCCACGCCAGTACGCACTCACGCACAGCCGCAACCCGCAGCGCAGTTGGCCGAAAACCTAACCCTAAGCCGCCAGCCGCCACTTCTCCGGCCGCCGCCGCCCGCCGGTTTCCCTCGCCACGACGCCACCTGCGCACCTCGCCAGCCGCCCGCCGGCTTCCCTCGCCTCGACGCCACCTGCGCACCTCGCCAGCCGCCCACCGGCTTCCCTCGCCTCGACGCCACCTGCGCACCTCGCCAGCTGCCCGCCGGCTTCCCTCGCCTCGACGCCACCTGCGCTGCTGCGCACCTCGCCAGTCGCCAGCCAACATCCGTCGCGCCCACTCGGCAGGCTCCAGTGCTCCACGCCCACCGCAGTCCGCCAAGGCGCCAAGCGCCAGCCGCCCAGAAGCCCTCTAATGGAGACTCGCGAGGAGGTGCTCGGATCTCTTCCACCGCGCCAAGCATCGAGTGCTCAGCAGAGGGAGCGGGTTCGGCGCTCGCTCGTCTCTCCCGCGGCACTACGTCCTGTTCCTGCTCCCGCCTCCTTTACTGCAGCAACGCCGCCATCGACTAATTTCCCTTCAAATGGTACTGTCAGGTGTATATTATCCTACATCTCCATTAATGATGCATGCTGTTATTGAAATTGCTGCTCACCTAAATCGTTTTGAAAATGATAGTAAACTTAGACAAGTTATCGTGCCTATGAAATCCAAGTTTTTAAAATATTGGGAGAAGATACCATTGTTGTATTCTTTTGCATTCATTTTGGATCCTAGAGCTAAACTCACTAATTTTAACAATGCATTGCATGTTCTTTCTGATTCACTTCATCTTGATTACTCTAGTTATTCCATTGAAGTTAAAACTCAACTGTCAATTTTATATGCCAAATATGAGTCTAAATTTGGTTATGTATGTTTGCAAAGACCCCAACCTGCTACTATTGGACCTGGTAATGTATTGTCTTCATGGAATAGGTTTGTGAGGACTACTCCATCATCATCACCATTTGTTTCTACTGGAACTGTTTTTAACACACCTATTTCTAGCACAATTTCTGAGTTATCATCTTATCTAGATAGTGATCCTCTTACTGAGTTTGATGATTCATTTAGTGTACTTAGTTGGTGGCGTGATCATAAAAGAACCTATCCAATTTTATCAATTCTAGCTAAAGATGTCTTAACTGTGCCTGTATCCACTATTTCTTCTGAGTCGGCTTTTAGTTTATGTGGCAGGTTGATCGAGGAACGACGACGAAGTCTAACACCAGAACATGTGGAGATGCTGTCCCTGGCCAAGGATTGGGAGCAAGCAGCTGTTCAGCAGCAACACTGTGTTGAGAACAAAGATCTTGAAGAGCTAATGGAAAACATGTATCTTGATGCACAAGAAGGATTGACTTGTGTTGGTGGTGGAGATGGACATGATCACTAAAAGAGCTAGGTTGTACTCTTTTTTCCTTTAGGGTTTTGTCCCCATGTAGTTAAAATGGGGTTTTACCTAAAGGTTTTTAACGAGGCAACCAATCTAAATAGCTCTTTATAAAGCATGGTGATCTATTTTTTGATGTCTCATGTATGGCTGATTGGCTGATGCCTGATTATTGTATACTTGTATGGCACTATGGCTGATTGTATGCTTATGTTTATTGTGTACTTGTATGGCAGTGGCACTATGGCTGTTGGCTGATTGTATGCTTATGTTTATTGTGTACTTGTATGGCACTATGGCTGATTGTATGCTTATGTTTATTGTATGCTTATTGTATCTTTATAAAGCACTATGCCTGATGATTGTATACTTGTATTTGTATGGCACTATGGCTGTGTTGAGAACAAATTAGTGTATTGTATGGTTCATAGTTGTATATTGTATTCTTAGTTGTCGAACCTGTGTATTACATACATATTTGCTATTTGCATGGATGTTTGACATGTGGGTATAGGGCCAGCACGACACGAAAGCCCAGCACGGCACTATGGCCCGACACGGCCCGATTAAAGCCAATAGTGCCGGGCTTGGGCTGCGGCGTAGGCCTAAGTGCCGGCACGACACGGCCCGACAATTAATAGTGTCGTGCCTCGGCCCATCTAATTTGGCCCGGCCCATGACGGGTTCGGGCCGTGCTGGCACGGCACGGCCCATTGGCCACGTATAATGCCACCACCCCCGCCAGGTTGTTCAGGGCATGAAGCACTGCACTCGGATGCATGCCGCTGCCAATAACCGCGAGGAAGCTGCCTGCCCCTCCCTGCGTCGCCACTCTAGCTCCTCCAGCACCACTGGTCGCCATAGTCGCCACTGACACAGGAGCCCTCGGTGTAGCCCCTCTCCTCGCACCTTGTGCACTCACGCCGTTGCCGGCCCATGGTGTGCCAAGGCCAGATCTCGCCACCACGTTGTCATCTTCTATTGTGCTGGCGCCTCCCATCCTATAGGCCTCGCGACCATGTCTGTCATCGACACCCTACTTCCCATGGCGACATCCTTGGCCCTCACACCACCTAGCCGTGTGCTAGCAGCTCTCAACCCCACCATACTGGCTTCCCTCACCGCTTTTGCACTGCCCAACAAGTGTTGGCAGCCCACTCCCTCACCATGGCCCTCTCCTTACAACCCGCGCCGATTAGGCCCTTGGAGGCTATGCTGCCCCACTTAGCGCCCAAGGCACCAAGCACGACCCTTTGCTCCTACCATGCTCTCCACTACTACCCTTGCTAGGATCCCACCACCAATGCCAACCTTCATCCCCACCTTCGCGACGGTGACCCTACCTCGGCCCACACGTCAAGCACCTAACTGGAAGCGGCCTGTTTGTTCCCATGCCTACTCCCTTGACGCCCATCCATCGCCATGTTGTGGTTCATGTACCTACCTACCAAGTGCATGTCTCCCTTCACGACGACTAGCTTCTACATGGCATGTTTGTGGCCTTTGATTAGGTCATGAACCCTGTTCTTTTTTACTGCAACGAGCTCTACCATTCTATAGCTTCTCTCCACCCTCAGGAGGGCTGCCACGCTACTAGACCGACCTTTTGTGTTTGAAAGTCGCCTAGAGGGGGGTGAATAGGCGAAGCCTGTAGATTAAAACTTTATCCCCAACTAGATCCTTTGATTAGTGGTTAGAACAAGAAATATGATTATCGGAGTATAAGAACTAAGTCCTTTGCTTGTGACCAAAGTTGCTATGAAATAATGTGGAATTGATAAACAATACAACTACTAGATATATGGATAGTAAAGCAAGAAGGCTTAGATGAGAAGAGCAATAAGTAAAGTTCTTTCTTGCGAAGGGTTGCTCCACCAAATGAGAATTAAACTTGAAGCAACACCAAAAGATGTTAGCGGAGAATGGCGCAAGAAAACTTAGAGAAGGGAAAGCAAACAAATCACAAGCAAGAAACACAATGAACACGGGTGATTTGTTTTACCGAGGTTCGGCCCTCGAAGGCCTAGTCCCCGTTGAGGAGTCCACTCAAGGACGGGTCTTTTTCAACCCTTTCTCTCTCTCCCCCGATCACACAAAGATCGGTGAGCTCTTCTTCTTCTCAAGGATCACTCTCGATCCCACAAGGACCACCACAATCTTTGGTGTCTTTTGCTAGCTTTTACAAGCCTCCAAAACTTTGGAGGAAGTTCAATGGGAGTCAAAACTCCACGCGCAAATGAACACAAAGATGAAGCACACACTATCTCTCGATGAATCTCACAAGGCACTAGTGCTAAACTCAAATGAGTAGCTCTCTTTTGCTTGCTCTCTCTTTTGTGGCACTTGTGTTGGTTGTAGTGGTCTAAATCTTGTGTATAGGATGGATCAATGAATATATGTGGTTGGGAGGGCTTGAGTATGTCAACTAGATGACTTGGAATGTTGCTTGGGCTCCCACACCTTGAAGTGGCCGGTTGGGGTGGTATTTATAGCCACCTTCCAATTTTGTAGCCGTTGGAGAAGCTGCTGGCGATGGGCGCACCGGACAGTCCGGTGCACACCGGACATGTCCGGTGCGCCAGCCACGTCATCCTATCCGTTGAGAATGGAGCTGGTCGACCATTGGAGGCTTTGTCCTCATGTGGCACCGGACAGTCCGGTGCAGCACCGGACAGTCCGGTGCCCCTCCGACTTCTGCTCTGACACTCTGAATTCAACTGTACACTTTGCAGAATCGACCGTTGCGCGCAGATGACCGTTGCTCCGCTGGCACACCGGACAGTCCGGTGTACACTGGACAGTCCGGTGAATTTTAGCGGAGCAACCTCCCATTTTCCCGAAGCTGGCCAGTTCAGAGTCGCTTCACTCTGGAGCACCGGACACTGTCCGGTGGTACACCGGACAGTCCGGTGAATTATAGTGGGCTGCGCCTGAGAAACCCGAAGGTGAAGAGTTTGAAGACAATCCTCCCTGGTGCACCGGACACTGTCCGGTGGCACATCGGACAGTCCGGTGCGCCATACCAGGGAGCACTTCGGTTTCTCTTTGCTCCTTTCTTTTGAACCCTGTCTTGTTCTTTTTATTGGTTTTGAGTTGAATCTTTGGCACCTGTAGAACATGTAATCTAGAGCAAACTAATAAGTCCAATTGTTTGTGTTGGACATTCAACCACCAAAATCATTTAGGAAGAGGTTAAAAGCCTATTTCCCTTTCAATCTCCCCCTTTTTGGTGATTGATGCCAACACAAACCAAAGCAAATATATAAGAGAATAATTGAACTAGTTTGCATAAGATAGGTGCAAAGATTGCTTGGAATTAAACCAATATTCATTTCATAAGATATGCATGGATGCTTTTTTTTTAACATTTTGGACCATGCTTGCACCTCAAGTTTTGTTTTTGCAAATGTTTTGGAAATTCTTTTTCAAGGTCTTTTGTAAATAGTCAAAGGTAAATGAATCATAAGATTTGAAAATTTCTCCCCCTGTTTCAAATGCTTTTCCTCTGACTAAACAAAGTTCCCCCTAGATTAAATCCTCTTAGTGTTCAAGAGGGTTTTAAGATACTACTTTCTCCCCCTTTTGAACACAATAAGATACCAATTTGAAATTTGAAACTCATTTTAAAATTAGGTGGTGGTGCGGTCCTTTTGCTTTGGGCTAACATTCTCTCCCCCTTTGGCATGAATCGCCAAAAACGGATACATATGAGTGAAATATAAGCCCCTCTGACTATAAGTTGTTTCCCCCTTTGGCAAATAATATATGAGTGAAAGATCATACCAATGTGGAGAGCTAGTGTGGAGTGATGGCGAAGGATAAATAGTACCGATAGAGTTGAGTGGAAGCCTTGTCTTCGCCGAAGACTCCATTTCCCTTTCAATCTACGACTTAGTATAGAAATATACTTGGAAACACATTAGTCGTAGTCATGGTATGAAAATAATAAGATATATGCATTTGTACCAAAATGAAAGAGATATGATCAAAAGATATGTCAATTAAGCATGATCTTAGTTCTATACAATATAGATTTCTCCCCCTAAATATGTGCCTTGAGAGGAATACATATTTTGGCCTTAAATGCCAAGTGCACATAATTAGGTTAATGAGAACAAGTCTATATCATCGAGAAAGTGAAGTGCATTGTGTCATAGTATAAGTGTGATGCTCATGACTATTTATGCACTTATGAAAGCATGTTGTAAACCATTTAAGCATTTTCCCTTAAGGATTTCAAAGAGACTTAAGGACCATCCACCTTTGAAACAAAGGCAGCTTATCCTCGTTACAAGGTTAAGCTTTAAGCTCTTTGACAATAAAAGTACTTCATCTAGTTTTACCAGAGATGCACTAAGCAGGAATGAATTTTGGGAAATTAAACTAGGTATGAAGCAGGGATAATACATGGACATGCTTTCTCTTCCTTTCATACAAGATATGCAAAGAATGTATAGAAAAGGAAGATTTAGGTACAAGTTTAAATGAAAGGAGATAGTTTTACCTTTTTGTACCTTTACATAGAGACGCTCTCTTCATTGTGCTTTGTCCTTAGTCTTAGATGCTTAAGACCTATTCTTAATGACAATATTATGGAAATATTTTGCACAAGAGAGAGTTCTACAACTAGTGATCTTTTCAAGTTATTGTTAGCAAATATCAAATGGATCACATGTATCATGAATTCTCCTTTTAACTTAGTGCATATCAAGAGAGATATCGATTGAATACGTCACTAAGAAGCATGATTGTTGATTGAAGTCATTCAATTATCAAACAAATAACAGATGTGATCAAAAGAACAACATATGCATTAGATTATCAATTAAGCTTAGAGAAGGAGAATCCAGCAATTATGCTACTTTAGAGTGAAAGACAAGAATTTAAAGTAGTAGCATACTTCATGAGGAACTTATTCTCATGCAAGAGACTATATGAAATTACCGAGATAAAGCAATAGTCTCAACATAATCAAGATAAAAAGGCTCTCCCTAAAGATATGCATCAAGTATTTGAATGAATTGAATGGATGCATTTACTTTAAAGACAAATAGAGAGAAGCATTATACATCTTGATCAAGGCTCATTAAATTTGTAATAAACAACTTGAGCCTAGTATTCTCAATATGAAAGGGTTTAGAATACTCACAACCACACCATTGATTGTTTTGTAGAAGTAGGTGGTGTTGTTCTTGATGTTCTCCTCTTTCATTTGAGAGTCCTCCCTTTGCAGTGGCTTCTTTTTCCTTTCAAACTTATTGAAAATACTCAAGAAGAATGTTAGTAATACAAGGGAGTATATAATGATGGATAATTTCTTTTAGATAGGAAATAAGCATAATTCATCATCCATGAGTCACATAGACATGAAGTAAATTCCTTAACGTTAGTGCACATTAACAGAAAAGAGGAATGAGCACCTTTTTAATCATTTTTGATCAATCAAAGGAATTTTACTTTTTCATACTTATTATCATGACTTAGAAGCGCATCAATATGAGAATGGATATAGCAAAGGCATGAATTAGATTCTAATGAACAAGCGCATTTATGAAAATGATATTGAATGCACACTTAGTTAATTTTGGTCCAATAAAGAATCTATTCCTCACAAGGGTAGAATATGATAAATTAGATTAAATACCCATTGAGATGGGAACCAAACTTAAGAAGATGAGTTCCCATACCTTTGCTTTTACCTTTCTTTCTTTGGGTGAAGATCAACCCATGAGGCTTGTGCACTTTCTCTCTTGTAGATTTTCATAATTGAACTCAAGAGAAATGTTAGTAGCAACACAAGCACTAGTTTCCATTTTTGTAATCATTTTGATAAGAAATGAGAAGCTAGATTACCAAAACATGGAAACTCCATAGCATGAACTAGATTATCCATCGATGATGTTATGCTCAATTTTAACTCATAAAACAAGCATAAATAATCCTTTGAGATTATAGGAATAAATCTAATTCATGATTTGGAAAGCGATAAATGTAAAAGAATCATATCCAATTTGAGCAAGTAAAAATACATCATAAAACATTTGGATTGATTTTTCTTTTCATGTTAGATTACATGCTTCCAAAGAGAAACTTATTCTCTACAAGTGAGACTATTTGGGTTACTTAGATGAAATCATTAGTCTCACTATTCTAGTTATAGAGAGAGTTTTCCTTTTACAAGTGTTCTAAGGATTTGAATTCCTTACATGTCACCTTATTCCTTTAAGAACATGAAATATCTCTCTATATCTAGAATCATGGCAATAACAAGATACTTAGAGGAAGAATATGCCATGACATACTAGCAATAAATTAAAGCATGTAGATTGCCATAGTATGGAAATGATGAATGTGCAATCTACCATATGAGAGGAGATTCTTCAAAGAATGGCAATATCAATTTAAAGACATTTGAAGCGCTACACATTTCTTATATGACTACACAAGACACATAATAAAATACTTGCACTTTAAAAGCATAGAGGTTACCATCCTTCGACTTTCCTCCATGTTGTAGGCCTTGATTTTTCCGCATAAGATAATTCTTTATTTCCTACAACATCAATAACTTCCTCGAGATGATATGAGTTTAAGATGTAGTAGTTTGAAGAATAACCTTGGGTCAATCACGGATAAAGATCATTGAAGATTTGATAGCTTGAGTTAAATTGAATTAATTTTCTCAAGCACCCCAAGGCTTCATACCATCTCCTTTTCCTACAAAGCTTGTCAAGGATACTTTGGTACCCATCGCTTGATGGGTCCATCATGGTTAGTCAACAAAGATCTAGGAGCCCAAATGTCCTTTGTGTTAGCACTAGGTAAACTTATTACCTTTCTAGCACAAGTTGCAACTTTGGGTTGCCTAGTTATATGAGAATTAATTAACAAGCTAGGAGTAGGATTGTTACCAATGGGACAATCCCTGCATTGATGTCCCTTTTTACGGCATGTGTAGCAAAGGCGTTTTTCAAGTTTTGAAGTTTTCTTCTTTCCTTGTTTGTTGCTTGCTACATGGTTAGTAAAAACTTTCTTTTCTAACCCTATGCCTTTTTGTTTTAAATGGGGACAAGATCTAAGCAAGTGTCCCTTCTTGGAGCATTTAAAACAAAGTCTATCATCCTTGTTAATAATCAAGCCATTTTTAATGTAGGGACATGACCTAATCAAGTGCCCCTCTTCAAAGCATTCACTACACCTCTTAATGTGAAGTGTGGCTTGATCATTACCTTGGATGTTACCTTTTGTGGAGGCGTGGTTGAGGCTTTTGGAGGAGGTGTTGAATTTTATCTTTTGTTTCTTCCTCTTGGCAATCCTCAAATTCTTGACATTTTCTTCAAGGGATGTAGTGCATGCCACGGTTGTTCCCGTCTCAAGCTTCTTCACCATGTGATCACGGTTATCTTGAGAAGGTTGGGCAATGCATTTCCCTTTTAGTTGTGTCAAGCTCATCTTCAGTCTCTCATTTTCTTCCTTGAGCTTTTGATATGAATCATCGTTTGTTCCTGCAAATTCTAGCTCAAAGGAAGATTTGCTTGTTGACGGACAACAAGCATTAGCACATGGTAATATAGTATCAATTTGAATACATGTGCATGAGTGAGGTTGTTGAGATTTCATGTTTTCTATCACAACCTCATGAGCAATGTTTAATATGATATGATCATCTCTAAGATTTTCATGAGAGCATAGGAGCATATCATATTTTTCTTGAAAAGCTAGATTTTCAACCTTTAGCTTTTCCACTTGGTCCTTAAGCAAGGTATTCCTATTTACTAATTGAGCGATACAATGTAAAGCGTTATCTTGCTCAATTGAAATAGTTTCATACCTTTGGACCAAATCAACATGAGAGCATTTTAGCTCCTCATGTTCTTTAGTCAACTCGTCAAAGCATTGCATCTTCATTGAGAGAATACTTTCTAGCCTTTGACGAGCTTCGCCTTGCTCTCTCGCTCTTTCTAGAAGCTTGAGCATGACTGCCTTATCTTCTTGGCTTAGGCGAGCGTAGAGTTGCACAAAGCTTCTTTCTTCCTCCTCATCCTCATTTGTGATTCCGCTATCATTTGTATTAGCCACACAACACATGTGGGAATTGAAATGGGAAGACAAACCTTTTGGAGAGGTGGATTCATCGTTTGGTCTCCATCGTTCATTTTCTTCTTCTTCCTTGCAAGGGTTAGTATCACAAATACCAAAGGAAGTAGAAGCACAAAATGAACTATCATGTTTGGACTTATTAAATTTGCTTTTAATTCTAGTCCAAATATCATGCACATCACAAATGGGTTTGTCATATTTTATTATGAAGGCATGATAATCTTCTTTGCTGAGGGATTTACTTAAGATGTCATAAGCTAGATAGTTTAAGCGTATACATCTTAAATCTTTTTCGGAGGCATTTTCCCTAGCATAGTTAGGAGGAATAATACTCTTGTCTAAAATTTGTTCTAATTGTGGGTCTACCGCTCTAAAAGCATTTATCACTCTAGTAGACCATGAATCATAATTAGAACAATCTGAAAGTAATATCTCAAGAGTTACCTCCTTGTTTTCCTGGGTCTTCTTGTTCTTTTGGGATCTTCTACGAGCCATCACTTCGAGTTGTTAGACTCAAGATGAAGTGCCTAGCTTTGAAACCAATTGAAAGTCGCCTAGAGGGGGGGTGAATAGGCGAAGCCTGTAGATTAAAACTTTATCCCCAACTAGATCCTTTGATTAGTGGTTAGAACAAGAAATGTGATTATCGGAGTATAAGAACTAAGTCCTTTGCTTGTGACCAAAGTTGCTATGAAATAATGCGGAATTGATAAACAATACAACTACTAGATATATGGATAGTAAAGCAAGAAGGCTTAGATGAGAAGAGCAATAAGTAAAGTTCTTTCTTGCGAAGGGTTGCTCCACCAAATGAGAATTAAACTTGAAGCAACACCAAAAGATGTTAGCGGAGAATGGCGCAAGAAAACTTAGAGAAGGGAAAGCAAACAAATCACAAGCAAGAAACACAATGAACACGGGTGATTTGTTTTACCTAGGTTCGGCCCTCGAAGGCCTAGTCCCCGTTGAGGAGTCCACTCAAGGACGGGTCTTTTTCAACCCTTTCCCTCTCTCCCCCGATCACACAAGGATCGGTGAGCTCTTCTTCTTCTCAAGGATCACTCTCGATCCCACAAGGACTACCACGATCTTTGGTGTCTCTTGCTAGCTTTTACAAGCCTCTAAAACTTTGGAGGAAGTTCAATGGGAGTCAAAACTCCACGCGCAAATGAACACAAAGATGAAGCACACACTATCTCTCGATGAATCTCACAAGGCACTAGTGCTAAACTCAAATGAGTAGCTCTCTTTTGCTTGCTCTCTCTTTTGTGGCACTTGTGTTGGTTGTAGTGGTCTAAATCTTGTGTATAGGATGGATCAATGAATATATGTGGTTGGGAGGGCTTGAGTATGTCAACTAGATGACTTGGAATGTTGCTTGGGCTCCCACACCTTGAAGTGGCCGGTTGGGGTGGTATTTATAGCCACCTTCCAATTTTGTAGCCGTTGGAGAAGCTGCTGGCGATGGGCGCACCGGACAGTCCGGTGCACACCGGACATGTCCGGTGCGCCAGCCACGTCATCCTATCCGTTGAGAATGGAGCTGGTCGACCGTTGGAGGCTTTGTCCTCATGTGGCACCGGACAGTCCGGTGCAGCACCAGACAGTCCGGTGCCCCTCCGACTTCTGCTCTGACACTCTGAATTCAACTGTACACTTTGCAGAGTCGACCGTTGCGCGCAGATGACCGTTGCTCCGCTGGCACACCGGACAGTCCGGTGTACACCGGACAGTCCGGTGAATTTTAGCGGAGCGACCTCCCATTTTCCCGAAGCTGGCCAGTTCAGAGCCGCTTCACTCTGGAGCACCGGACACTGTCCGGTGGTGCACCGGACAGTCCGGTGAATTATAGTGGGCTGCGCCTGAGAAACCCGAAGGTGAAGAGTTTGAAGACAATCCTCCCTGGTGCACCGGACACTGTCCGGTGGCACACCGGACAGTCCGGTGCACCATACCAGGGAGCACTTCGGTTTCTCTTTGCTCCTTTCTTTTGAACCCTGTCTTGTTCTTTTTATTGGTTTTGAGTTGAATCTTTGGCACCTGTAGAACATGTAATCTAGAGCAAACTAATAAGTCCAATTGTTTGTGTTGGACATTCAACCACCAAAATCATTTAGGAAGAGGTTTAAAGCTTATTTCCCTTTCAGTGTTCTACAGTGTCGAGATTGTCTCCATGACTCTCAAGGCTACGTCGTCTCCACCAGCCATGCTTGTTGTTAGCATGCTCGCCACTGTCGACCTAGCAACCCTTCCAATGGCTCTGTGGGGGCATCTCCCTACATGTCTCCTCATGCCCCATGTTCTCCTAGCCCACTTCTATTCCCACCGACTGGGTCGTTGACTCTGGAGTCTCCTTCCACACCACTCCAAACGCTCGTATAATCACTTCTTCCCACCCTACTTCTCCTTCCTATCCTTCCTCTATCATGATCGATGATGGTTCCACTCTCCTAGTTATCTCAGTAGGTGATTCGATCCTTCCTGGCTCCTTTCGTATGCTTAATATTCTAGTCACCCCTAACATCATTCAAAACCTTAGTTCTGTTCGTCAATTGACCACTAACAATTCTTAGTCCCTAGAGTTTGATCCTTTCGGTTTTTTTTTGTGAAGGATCTCACTATTCATCGCATCCTCGCCCGATGTGACATCTCTGGACCCCTCTACACTCTTCGTCTTCTAGCTCCACCTCCTCCACCATCTCCACTGCTTCCTTATGTGCTAGCGACTATAACTTCCTCTGTCACTTGGCATCGCCGCCTTGGTCACCCTAGCGTGGATGACTTGTCCAAGTTGTCTTGTAGTTCTACAATTTTTTATACTCGAGGCAAACATGAGTCCTTCTGTCATGCTTATCAGTTAGGTCATCATGTACGACTTCCTTTCGCTTCTTCTACTTTCTAGGTTGTACGTCCTTTTGCTCTCATTCGTTGTGACTATGTGGATCTCTCATGTGATCAGTGTTTCGAGATATAGGTACTACCAAGTGATTGTCGATGATTTCTCACATTAGTCCTAGACTTTCCCATGTTCTTGAAATCTGATACTTTCACGACTCTCTCTCACTTCTTTGCTTGGGTGTCCACTCAGTTCGGTCACACTATTTAGTCTGTTCAGTGTGACAACGAGCGCGAGTTTAATAACTCTTCCTCCCACTCCTTTTCTCACTCGCGGTGTTTAGCTTCACATGTCTTGCCCCTACACTTTTTCCATGAATGATAAGGCTGAGCGCATGATTTGGACCACCAATGATATCATGTGCTCCTTGATGTTCCAGGCCTCGGTTCCCGCTCGCTTCTAGGCTAAGGCCCTGCACACTGTCACCTACCTACTCAATTGCATTCCCATAAAGGCGATTAGCGCTCCCACTCCCACTTTGCACTTTGTGGCACCCCTCCGTTCTATTATCACCTTTGAGTCTTTGAGTGTACTTGCTATCCCATCCTCTCGACCACCGCTCCCCACAAGCTTGCACCTAGATCGTCTCGTTGTACCCTCATTGGATACTCTCTTGGTCATAAGGGGTATCGATGCTAGTAAGCAATCTTTAACGGTAATACATACTTGGAACTAACCGACCTTTTGGTTTTCCCCTTTTGGGCCCTATTTGAATTCACTAGAGATAATACTTAGTTGGCTAACAAGACACTAGTAGAATTAGCTAGCAAACAAATAGTTGGCTAATATTAACTGATTTGCTTAAAGTAGCTAATAGCTGGACTATTAGCTAGGCTATTTAGATGTCTACAACTAAGTTTAACAGCTAACTATTAGTTCTAACGTATTCAAACAGGGCATTAGTCTACCATATCATTCATTGATCCATGATTCAAGGGTATAATGTGCGACCTTATCGTATACTGTTGGCATCCAAAAATTGCCTTTCTCTTCTCCCTCCCTCCCCCTCTCCCTTCCTCTCAAAGCATGGTACCACGGGTGGTAGTGCTACAGACAATACTGACCATGGAAACTCACACTAAAGTCGATGGTGTGTCGGCCCATCGTGGAGGTGCCCAAACCCATGATGACGTCACAAGGTAGGTTAGGGTCAAATTGTTTGAGGTTAAGCTTTTGGAAAGCTAGCGATCATAAAGGCAGACACAACTTATCTGATAGTAGTAATAGATGATGGATAATGTGTCCAGCTAGCAAGGATACTAGTAGCCTAGGACGGACCCATGACAAAATAGGAGTGAGGGCACACTTGTAAGGACGAGCACCAAAATGCCAGAGCAGGGATATGTACGTTATGTTGAGCAGGGGACCTTATGGTAAAACTATGGGCTCTACCATTTACAACACATGAATGAGCGGGACCTAAACTCTCACTCGGATCTACATAGGTCGAATGATGACTTATGGGGGGGGGGGGGTCGACAGAGAAAGCGGGGAGTGGCTAAAATAGCGCAAAATAAGGTCATTCGATGATGGTTGAGGTTGTTAGCTGTGGAGGAGGTCGGAAATAGGAAAAAACAAGAGA
Source organism: Zea mays (assembly GCF_902167145.1). Lineage (NCBI taxonomy): Eukaryota > Viridiplantae > Streptophyta > Magnoliopsida > Poales > Poaceae > Zea > Zea mays. Next base: position 21,132,775 of record NC_050100.1, on the reverse strand, counting down.
AATTTGGATCTGTACCATTAAAAGATTACAACTTTAGATATATATCATTGTTATCTCACTTATATGTAAGAGAGTCAATGACATGTGGAGTCAATGATATATATCTAAAGTTACAGTCTTTTAATGATATAGATCCGGTTATTCAAAAAAACAATTACTTATATATTTTTCTTTTGGGGTGTGCATAAGGGTGAAAATAATTAGTTGCAGCCAGCTACAGGGAAGCAATACTGCAGGTTCCGTTCAGTTTGTGACGTGTTCATCCCACTTATCTTAAACCAACAGAACGTTAACCTTAAAGCATGGCCTAACGTGGTTGGTTGTTCGGTTGCTTTAAGATTAGGGCGATGGACTCGTGTCACGAATTGAACGGAGACTGCGTGTCGCTTCTATGCAGCTGGTTGTTGGTATGGTATCCCCCAATAAGCCCCTAATCATTCCCCGCACGGATCACACCACATATGTTTGGGCACTTCCTGTTCCTGGGGTCCTCGCCCACGTAGGCTAACAACGCAAGCATTGTACCGAAAACCCCAGGCATCAGATGCTCCAATCTTTGCTGCCCATACATAGGCCGCCTCTAGAGAGCAAAAAAGAGAAGTGCAAACAAAGATCCTCAAAAGGACAGGCAGCCAAATGCCCCACCACAGCGTAGCCCCTCCTCACTGACTCACCTGCAAAAACCACTTGCAAACCACACAAACCGAAACCGCCAGCTCCCCTGCCTCCATTTTTAGCAACTTTTCCCTTCAATCTCCCGTCGCAGTCACCCTTCTTGCACCCCCGCGCAGCTTCCGACACCTCCGACCTTCTCTGGCGGCGCCCCGCCGTTGGACGCTCATGGAGAAGAGCCCGGGCGCCGCGCCGACATCATCGCCCGAGGAGGAGGTGGCGGCGGATGGCCGCGGGCACGTTGAGGACGCGACGGGGCAGAAGGAGCAGGCGACGCCGGTGGTGCTCAAGAAGGGGCCGTGGACGGCAGCGGAGGATGCCATGCTCATGGACCACGTCCGGCACCACGGCGAGGGGAACTGGAACGCAGTGCAGAGGGTGACCGGCCTGCTGCGCTGCGGCAAGAGCTGCCGCCTGCGCTGGACCAACCACCTCCGCCCCAACCTCAAGAAGGGCTCCTTCTCCCCCGACGAGGAGCTCCTCATCGCCCAGCTCCACGCGCAGCTCGGCAACAAGTGGGCGCGCATGGCCGCGCATGTAAGCACTATAGTACTTCTATACCCCTCGGCTTGAATCATTTATTTATGGCGAGTGCCGGCGGCGGCTCGTTGATGTCACTGATGTTACGTACTTGCCACTCCGTTCCTGTGCTGGTCTGGTGGTTGATGGTGCGCGTCCGCAGCTGCCGGGGAGGACGGACAACGAGATCAAGAACTACTGGAACACGAGGACCAAGCGCCGCCAGCGCGCCGGCCTGCCTGTGCACCCGCCGCCAGAGGTGCAGCTCCAGCTCGCCCTCGCCAGGCGCTGCCGCTACGACGACTTCTCGCCGCTGCCGTCCCCGCAGGAGCTGTCCGGTGTCCAGGCGCTGGTGGGCGCCGCCGCCTCGGCCGGGTACGCCAGCTCCCGCCCGGCGCCCCTCGACCTGGCTCGGCAGCTCACCCAGACGACGAACCAGCAGACGGAGACTGTGCAGTTCCTCTCGCCGCCACCCTTCTCGGCGCCGTCGTCCCCGTGGGCGAGGCCGTTCGCCCGGAACGCGCAGTACTTCCAGCTCGCGCACTCGTCGTCGCCCGTGTCCCCGACGACGCCGGACCTGTCCCTCGGCTACGGCGCGCGCAGCGCCGGCGCCGACCAGAGCAGGCTCCCGCCGCTCTCGCCGTCCCCTTGCCCCAGAGTGGTGGAGCTCCCTTCAAACCAATACGCCCAACCGACGCCGCCGGCCTCGGCCGCCGCCACCGCACTTGGAGGTGGTGGCGCAGCGCTGCCGGATCATCAGAACGCGGCGAGCCTCGAGAAGATGCTGCGCGAGCTGCATGACGTCATCAAGGTCGACCCGCCGGCGCTGGTCCCGGCCAGCGGCGGCGCTGCCCTGGAGTGGCATGGTGGCGGAGGTGAGTAGTGCATGCCGTGTGTGAAGCATTTTCTCTCGCATCTTCCCTTTATTTTTGGATGCACGCGGGAGTAGGGAGTTCGATTTGTTGCTTTGCGGGGGGAAGAGAACAAATATGCTCATGATTACTGTGTGAACTGGCAGATTAGCGTGAACCTTTTCGTTCGTGGTTCCAAAATCTCCATTTGTTTTCACTTGCTACGTGCCACCGCCCACCGGCTTCTTCAAAAGCTAAACAATTTCTGATCTTTATCGCGGTGTCACCATCTAGTTTTAATCGGCGTTTCACTTACTTGCCAGCGGTAGTAGGAATAAATGTGCTCAGCTTGGTGAAAGTAAGATTTGGACAGAATCCGAAACATGCATGGACAGCACAGTGTTTGGAGTCTCTTTTGTTTTTTTTGTCTTTCTTTTTGATAGTTTTAAGGTTAGAGAAGCTTCTGCACTGCAGGTACTGTCTGTGGAGAGGGCATTCTTTTTGTCCTTGCAACGAGACAGTGACAGACTACCTTTGATCTTGATCCATGATTACTTTAGCTTATCCTGTCCAGTGCTTTAACAACTTTCCCCCCTTCTTTTCTATCATCTACCTAATCAAACGTAATATGATTCCAATTCATACTTCCTTTTTCGCAATCGTATGGTTGCTCGTTAGCTTGCATAACAACACGTCACATTTGCTGTTATATTATTCCGCACAATGCAAGTTTAACATAATCAGGATAATCATACAGAGTTATATTTCTTTTTTCTGGAGATCAACTAGAGAGGTTCTCGTTCTTTTTTTTAAAAAAGAGAGAGAGAGAATAGAGAGCTTCTCGTGATCAGTGAAAAGAATATAATTAAACCAGGACCAATGATTTATAAAAGCTACCGATTTTAAATTTTTACCATGTGCGTGCTACCGCGCGAATGAATATATATATGAACTTTCATGAAGCAATTCCATCTTTCAGAATTTGTGAGCGGCCTGCAGGCCCTGCAGCAGCATCGGGTTGACGACATGGATACTCTGTTCGGCCTGCTGCACCCGCCGCTCCGCCGCGCGCCGGAGACGGTGGCGGCGGCAGCTGCAGGCTCCACCCACTCCGGCTCGACCTCGCAGCACAGCAGCGACGACCAGAAGCCCACCGACGTCGTCGGCCTCGGCCTGGACCTGGACCTCCAGGTCGCCGGCAGCACCGTCTCGTCGGACCAGGAGGACTGGGGCCTCGACGCCGTCTGTCAGTGGAGCAGCGTGTCCAGGATCTGCTGATCGCGTGCACGGACTGCAGGGATCGGCGTAGCGATGCCGAATCGTCGGTCAAGACATCGTGCATGCATCCGGTGATTCTGAGAACTGGAAGAGAGAGAGAATGCCTTTTTTTTTGAACGTTTAAATTTCTTGCTGCTGTCAGATGCCAAGCAGCATGGGCAAACGGATTTGTTTCCCGTTCAATGTTCATGACGACTATGGTTGGTTAGTTACCGAGTCGGCTGCGCAACCCAACGGAATTTGCGTCAGCGTCTCTGGCATGTCCCTTTCTTCTTCTTTTTTCGCGACCGTACACTGACTGACACACGTTTTCATTCAAAGACACAGTAGAGTTTAAAAGATAATTCTAGGATTACCGTAAAAGAGAGTAGAGTTTAAAAGGTACAAGGACGCGCAAGTAATTTTAGGATTATCATAGCGTTCCTAGAGAGAGAGAGAAATATATACAAAGACACCAACAGCTGGAATATTGACATCATCAATCAATGGTAGTAGATTTTACAGAAAGATCCCCTCTAGATGTTCTCTGGATTTTTTTGGGAGGTAGAAAGGCATCCATCTATCACACTGCTGTTTTCACTCACAAGACATCTGTGCTAAGCTGTGTGATCATCCATGTGCTCGTGTGAGGACAATGAGTCAGATTGGAAGCTGTGGCTGCATGCCTTCGGGCTTCCCCTCCACCTCCAGCTAGAGCAATATTCTGAACTGAAGAATGCTAAACTTAGACCCTATTTAGCACAGCTTATTTTCAGTTTCTTCACAAATTTAAGCCGAAGTTCTGCCAAACAGACAGCTTCTGCACCAGCTTATCAGTTCAGCTACTTTTTAAAATGAACTAAAAGCAGCCAACAAGCAGAAGCTGTTTTTTACCAGCTTATAGGATAAGCTGTTTTTTCAACAAGCAGCAGCTGTGCCAAACAGAACCTTAATTTTGACATCAAGTTGGATCACATACAAGGAAATTGCTACAGATACGTATATCTTACAGTACTAGATTGTCTGCACGATGCCCAACGAAATCACGGTCGTCCAACACTCCTTTGCCACTTCGAAACACACTGGTCTCGTACGTGCACGCGCGCAGATTAAAACTGGTTTAACTAAAGAAACAGCTGGACAGATTCAAGAAGCGCGAGAAAGCAAGCAACTGCACCATTCATTCAAAACCATCGCAAATCGCGGGCGCGGCGGTCGTCACAGATCCGTCGTGAAATCGGTCGACTACGCCACGCCCATGCCAATGGTGTTCTTCCGTCGTTGTCTCCGGCCGGCCTCTACAGGATGCGCAAATGGATCGAGGAGCACGGAGCAGTCCGATTGCATGAACAGGGTTCTTCGATCGTGTATACATCCGATGATCCACGCGAACTACGTGTTGCCCACTCTTTGCTCCTTGCTTTGTGCCACAAGTTGCTCCCCCGGCCGAGCGGGTTGTTCCTCTTGTTGTGACTGCTCCTTTTGCTCCTCTAGCTAGCTACCCCCGGCATGATCTCGCTTTAATTTGGGTAGAAGAAGCTTGGAACAGTTTTTTTTTCCCTCTCAAAGATTGGAGAAAAAGATCGGGGCACGCCTTGGTTTGCGCTCTATATATCCCTTTTTCTATTTCATTGTATTTAGGTATGTGTCCGTGCTGGACTTAGCATTACAACTTGCATGTTCGACACTTGCTTCTCATCTTGATCTTGGTGCTTGCAGTACTCAACTTCATATAGTTGTATAATTATTGGTGTACTAAAGAACCTTGATGACTAAGAGGAGTTGAATAGGCTTCAGCTTTGGCAGTAGACCTCGTCTCTTTTCCTTTTCCCTTTGTAGTTAGGTTGTTTTATCCTTTGTAATCTTCTTTTCTGTCTGCTTCTAACTCTGTTATTTTAAAGTTTTAATAAAATTTTCAGTAGGGGCTTGCCCCTCCTGTCTTATCAAAAAAAAAGAGGAGTTGAATTAAGCTTTCTAACAATCTACTCTAAACTATAGCCTCTAGTTCTCACATATCAAACAATATGCTATATATATATATATATATATATATATATATATATATATATAGTATATGTATTAGGAGCCCTAAGCTCTATCTAACTTAAGGGAGCCCCGACCACACTCACTGATCGGTCGACGACGTAATCGCCCATTTGGTCCATACCCAATCCACCAGAACCCACTGAACATCCCAAATCCCCCAACCCTAACTAATCCGCCGTCATCCCTCCCGGATCGCCAGCAGCCCTCATCCCTTCCACAGTTCCACGGCTCCGCTGCCGCCGTCGGCTTATCCCTCCTCCTCCTCCTCCTCCTCCCCCTCCCGCCCGCAGTTCCAGGTGCTCCACCCCTCCACCCCATCAGACCCGATCTGTCGTTTCCTGGCTCCCTTAGGTCCCCTCTTCACCACCACACCGCCGCATGCTCCCCAGATCCGCCGCTCTATCGGTGCATCAGGTCTTGCCGCCAGTTCCAATGGAGGGAATAAATGGGCAAAGGCGGCCAACGGGGAAGCTGCGATGACGGTGGTGGCTGTGGAGTCAGATGAGCCTAGGACAGAATCATCGTTGGAGCGGGGAACAATCATCTACAACCTCCTCGTCACGCTCCCCTTTCCCTCCGGCCTGATCTCGCGCCTCCGTCGTGCATTCCTCCTCTACCGCTTCACCAACGACCTAGTCTCTAGATCCTCCCTCCACATGCTCCAACTCCTGGTTTTGCTCCACGTATCTGCCTCCCAAAACGCTACCGCCCACAATGATGTTCATGTTATGCGCACGGATATTAAAGAACAGAAACAGAGGTAACTTGTTTGATCCTTAATTATGAATTAGAAAGATTCAGGTTGTGTGCACACTATAAACAATTAAATCATTTCTATATTTCAAGAGGCTGATTTTGTGCTAAACGTCACAAAATTAAGGCAAGATCTGTTCATTACTTAGCATGAACTTTTTTTTGGCCACAAGTAATAAGGTTGTTCATTGAGTTATACTCCTCACTTGGGTGGCGCTACCTCGTCTGCCATTCCCATCTGGTGGCGCTGTGAGTGCCACCGTTTTGTTACACATACAATTCTAACTAAATATGCATAAAGCTGCGCGCCAGCACCTCATATTTTATTCTCATCGTTTCTACTTCGTTAATTCATTGACCCATGTCTCTGTCTTGGTATATTCTGGAGACAAATCCCCACGTCCAGAGTTACAAGAAGATCAAGCTTGGCTGTGGCTGCTGCTGTGTTGCCTCCTCTTGTTGGACCGAAGAGAGGGAGGGGAGAAGCAGCTGGCGTGCAGACTTCTACTCAGGTGGAAGTACCGGCTAGGATGACAAGATCTCGCTCAATAGATATATGCATTATCATTTCAAGTCTATATTGAGTGATAGGGCACTTCCTAATTTTTGCTAAAAATTGTTTGTCGTGCATGTATCCACATTCAGATAAGTGAAATAATGGTACTTCATTTGGTATTGCAGGTGGTCTTTTATTCTCTATGGGGCTTCTAGGATACATCTTCTCCAGAAGCACCATAAGTCTTGTCTTGGGCATTACACCAGTGCTAGCCACTCTGCTACTTGGCACTTTCAGTCTGAAGTTCTGGAGGAGCGGCAGATCCAGCTTCCTGCTTATCTTGGCTCAGGCAGGTAGAATGAATTTTAAGCAACTAGTTATATGGGACCTGGAAGTCTTTTTATGTCTTCTAGTGTAATTCACTATGCACTTATTTCTATCTCAAGAATTGCTGCTATGATTAGACAGCGGTTAGTGACACTTGTTTTTTCCCCACTATTGCTTTTTTAGAGGTGATGCTGATGTGCAAGCATCTTCACCTTGAGTTCTGCCTTGCCAGAATGAATCAAGTTTATTTTCCCATCCTGCTCCATTTGAGGTAGCCCAATCGTTTGTCCTCACATCAACTTTCACCTGCCTTAAGCCTTTAGGTTCATTTGTCTTATATATACCATGGTAAACCACACCATGAATATGCCATAAATAAGTAACAAGAGTGTATAGCAACTCAGCACACACAGGAAGTCAGGATCCTTCACGTACACCTTTCATGTTCTTGCAACCTTGATTCTACATGCTTCAGGTAGTCTAGAATATCAGATTGTTGTATACATTTAACACCTTCTGTACCATCAAATTCAGAAATGCACTCAAGAAAAGGCTTTTCAAAACTCTTAGAATGTATTCTAAGAGCAGTGCACATATTCAGAAGCTAATTATGTAATTTCTTATATGTTGCTTTGAGGCAAATTGAACAGGATTTGTTTGGCTTCCAAATGGTTTGTTGGTCCTAAAATAGTCAGAATCACATGACATCTGTGCTATAGGTAATCTGATCTTCTAACTCAAGTTTGCATTCAGTTTAGACTTTAGGTTATGTTAGTCATAACAAACTTGAAAAGACATATTAACAAGGAAAGATCATATTAACAGTTCATGTTACATTTGCAGATATGGACCTCGGTGGTTTTCTCCACATTAGGAAAGCTGGAAGAGCCTTTTTGAACTCAGTTTTTTTGCTAACAGTGGTGTTATGGTGAAACAGAGTTTTGTATGTATGTACCAACAGCTAAAATGTAAACACAACATTATCATAGTTGAGTACAAGAATAATTATCTCTTATATCTTATTGCAAAATCTGAAACAGTTCTCCTGTAGATGGTTAGCTTGCATTTTACGCTACAATTACCTCAGATCACTTGTATCTTACACCAATTTACGAAATTTGTTGATGCGTTTTATGACAACCTCATGCGCTGAGAGATACATTCGGTCTACATTCGTTATTATGAAACAGATGGACGATTTACGTTAAAATTTATACTCATTTACGTTGTTTTGGTTCACGATTTACGCTGAAATCCATTCGAGCCAGAACCCGCGCTCAATCGGCCGCACGCAATTTTCACGCCGTAATTCAGGCCTCATTTGCTGTTACGAAACAGGTATACGATTTACGCTAAATTATGTACTCATTTACGCTGTTTTAGCTCACGTTTTACGCTAAAATCTATTTGAGCCAAAACCCGCGCACGATCGGACGCACGCGATTATTACGCCGTAATTTCGGGACCCATTTACGGTTACGAAACAAATATACGATTTACGCTAAATTTCGTACTCATTTACGCTATTTTGGTTCATGTTTTACGCTAAAATCTGCCCGAGTCAGAACCCGATCACGATGGGACGCGCGAGATTTTTACGCCGTAATTTTCGGGCCGCATTCGCCGTTTCAAAACAGATCTACGATTTACGCTAAAATTCGTAATCATTTACACTCTTTTTGTTCACGTTTTACGCTAAAATCTGTCCAAGTCAGAATCCGTGCCCGATGGGACGCACGCTGGTACAGAACGTGGCTATACCTGGCTGGGGCTTCCTGGTACTAATGGAAGCCCAGGGCTTCCATTACCATCGCCCTATATATATATATGCAACTAAGGTACCCGGAATCCTAGATATCCAAAATCTGATGGATATCATACATATTGTATTCGTTTCCGAAATCCGAACCAAATATTCGTATTAGTATCTGTTATTCGATAAAACGCTCGAATTTACGAAAATTGCATCCGAACCTATATTCGCCTTCTTTGAATCTGGATTTGGACGTATATTTTCTGAACCACTTTACATCCCTAATCCCACGCACATGTGGGCCTCTAAGATGCCATCTCCCGGAATGGTCTCCATCGTCTTCACTATCAAGCTTCTGCCAAATCATTGCAGGCCTCGTCCCCTCTGATATATGGTGGCGGCTATACCACAAACGTGGTTATTATGGTCTCGCAGCACTATAAGCTCATCCACAACATGAAATAGATTGACTTCTGACGACCAAAAAAGTCATAAGTAACCAAAAGTTGTTGGAAGTTACTTAACTTCCGACGGTTACATGATATGGAAAGAAGTGGGATGGTAGTTACTTAACTTCTGATGTCTTGACGTGATCGGAATTTGTTCCGATCAGACACTAGCTACATGTATGAACTTCCAACGATTATGCTTAGCCGTTGGAAGTTACTTAACTGTCGAAGGTTACATGCTATGGAAAGAAGTGGGATGGTAGTTACTTAACTTCTGATGTCTTGACGTGATCGGAATTTGTTCCGATCAAACACTAGCTACATGTATGAACTTTCAACGGTTATGGTCAGACATTGGAAGTTACTTTTTCTAGCACTAAAAAGTGTTGTTTATTTTTGTTTTATCCACGGACCACAATTCAAAAAACATGCCATACATGCACATCACATTTACAATCACATCATACACCTCCATAGCTCACATAAATTTTAAATCCTCACTCGCATACATCAACTTTACCACATATGTGTCAAACATTACAAGTGAACATGTTCAAACAACTTCAAACAATCACAAAGTATGAAAATAATTTGTTCAATGACTACAAGTGAATTTCATCAAGATACGACATTCACACAACCGGAGAAGACTCATTAGGATGGTTTGAGTTTTGCCCGCTACTTCCAAGTGTGTTATAGAGAAAACCTTGGCTGTGTGAGCTTGATCCGTCGTCTTAAAGTTGAGGTGGTCGTAAATTGACGGATGAGTTTCATAAAGTTGCATATACAAGTGTTAGATGTTAAGGTGCATATGCAGACATGTTTAACTTATGTTGAAATAGTTTTCGTGAGGTAGATGCCTTGGTGCCACCGACGGCGATGGTGACATCTCCATCGATAGAAGAATATTCAACCTCACACTTTGCTACATGTTCAGGTTGTGCTCTGCAGACCTTGTATATGAAAGTGTAAAACACTGTTTTAAACTTATCGTGGTCTCAAAAACCGGGAGACAATAGATTTGTATTCGGTGGGGGATGCAAGCGCAAACTCACTCCGAATGGTGGATCATGGGGATCCAAGCAAGGAACTGAGACACTAGGGTTATCCTAGTTCAGGATTTTGTCCTAGTCCAGTGTAGTGTTGATCGTAGTATTGCTTGAGGCGTGTTACAGTAGGTGTGCTTGTGTAGAAAGAAGATTGCCCTGCCCGTGTAGGTATATACCCAATATGGGGTATCGACTCGTCCTTTTTCGATGTATGGGTCACTATAGAGACTCCGGTGCTGAAGTCTCCGCCACTGGAGTTGACCGGCCCCACGAGTCGGTGAGGGTATATCTGTGGGGGCACGTGGGGTGTTCCATTGTGTTTGCCAAAGACCTTTTGGTACTGTATGCACGGTTCAGATGTGGTTTGGTGATGTTGCGTCTTGTCAAGGTCATCGTGAGCCACGTTCTTCCTTGCGGATCTGCTCAGTGGGGATTTAGTCGGTCGCTCCACCTTGTAGACTTGCTCGGTGGGGACTTAGTTGTTCGCCCCACCTCGCAGACTTGCTTTGCTTGACGGGGACTTGGTCGGTAAATGAGCCGGAGAGAGATTTATGAGCCTCGCCTCGGGTACCCTATTCCTGAGTACCCGACAAAACTATAGGCTACAATGTTCATAGAGTGAAGGTTAAAATAAGATAGTAAGTGAGATATAAAGATTGCTGGCTACAACCGTAGACTATATTTTATTAGTAGCTTTTATAAAGGTACAAAACACTATTATGATATTATAGACGTAAATTTTAAAATAGATATTGTATGTTTGGATCCATGGGACTAAATTTCAGTTTCGTCACATCATATATTTGAATACTAGTTAGAAATATTAAACATAGTCTAATTATAAAACTAATTTTATAGGCAAAGTCTAAATGGTAAGACGAGTCTATTAAGCCTCATTAGCCTATAATTCGCTCATCTGATGCTACAGTCACTACCGGAATCGCGTTGTAAAGGCTATTTTACACTCGCCAAAGACTTGCCGAGTGTAATACTCGGCAAATAATACTCGGCAAATATTTTATCGGCAAAGGGTTCTTTGCCGTTTACTTTTTTCGGACACTCGACAAAGACTTTGCCGAGTGTCAAAAAGCATTCGGCAAAGAAAAACACTCGGTAAATTAAGAAAATCGAAAAAAATAAAAAAATCTGAAAAATATTTTTTTAATTATAGGAACAACTCTCCAACCCTACCATAATACCTTATCTATCGCTCTATCATTTTTCACTATTATTTTGAATCAAATTTACATGTTTTGTGAATGGTAAGATTCGAACTCGCAACCTCTCTCTTGCGCACAACCTTCTATACCACTACACTACTATACCAATTACATTTATATTACGTTTTCATTCCTCATGTACTATAAAAACTGAGAGTAATATGATTATTTAAGGCACTAAATAAATTTATTTGAAAATGTGTCCAACTATAAAGTTGCATAAATTTTCGAAATCTACACATTCTATTTTAATAGTTTCTACATCCGAGGCCGTTTACAAAATTTGATTTTTAAATTTTAAAACTTCACACGAATTTTTCAATGATAAGATGATTTCAAATCAAAAAGTTATCAATTACAAAGTTTCATTACATTTAAAGACCTACAACTTTTATTTTGGTGGTTTTTCAAACGAGGTAGTTTGAAAAAAATCAAATTTCAAAATTAAAACATAGTTTTTGCATGATAAGATGATTTCAAACCAAAACATTATCAACAACAAAATTTCATAACTCTTCAATACCTACAACTTTCATGTTGGTGGTTTTTTCTTTCGAGGTCGTTTTAAAAATTCAAATTTAATTTTTTTTAAATTCAGACGTAGTTTTCGTTGACAATATGACTTCAAATGAAAAAGTTGTCAACTACAAACTTCTATAACTTCTCAAGATCTACAAAGTTTATTTTGGCTGTTTGGTCATTTATTCATCTCACATGATGGTTCTAACAATATGCACAAATTCTATACATATCTCTCATAGTTTCATAAACTACGAGAGAGATATAGGTTTTATGAACAAATTTATTTTTAGTTTGTCATATGAATAAATGTTCAAAATATAAAATATACATCATGATGAGTTATACAAATTTGTAGTTGAAAACCTTTTCATTTGAATTAATTTATTGCTTTAAAATATGATTTTTAAATTGTCTTTGCCTAGTGTTGGAAAAAAGCACTCGGCAAAGAGCTTCTTTACCGAGTGTCACACTCGGTAAAGAAGCTCTTTGTCGAGTGTAAAAAAAACACTCGACAAAGAAACTCTTTGCCGAGTGTCAAAAATAAAACACTCCCAAAGAGCTTTTTCGCCGAGTGTTTTATTTTACCGAGAGTTTTTTGCGTGGCACTCGGCAAATAGCTTTTTTGCCGAGTGCCAAAAAAACACTCGACAAAGTATTTGGTACTCGGCAAAGAGAGAAATTCCGGTAGTGAGTAAACATTTGTTAGTCATAGATTAGTTAGACTTAATAAATTCATTTTTCCATTTAGTTTTTTATTTATATAATTAGTTTTGCCATTAGACTATATTTAATAATTATAATCCACGTTTAAAAATCCCAAAAATATCTTCATCGATAAAAGTAGCCTTTAGGTACTATGACAACGTGACGTGTGTCAGTGTCGCCGCCAGCCCCATTGCAAGTCTAGCGCACAGCACCCACGTTAACGTTAGACTGTCCGCACGAGTTGCTCCGCTAGCTCCCTCTCCCCCCTTGCATGCCGGCTGCAGGAGATCTCCCACGCGCGCATCACAACGCCGCGCCGCGCACAACGTGACCGGCCGTGACGTGCGCACAGCGCCCCACGGTCGGCAGGCGCCAAACTGGATGATATCCGATCAGAGAGAGCCCAGCAGGCCATTGGGTGGCCGCGCAGCTAGCTGCCGCACCCCACCCACTACTAGGAGCCTATCCCGTAGCTGGTTGGACGAGTAGCAGCCCTTGGCTAGTAGCCTCGTATTGCAAGCCCTACATGCCGTGACACGTTACACGTACGTTGAGTAGGTGTAGGTCATGCATGGGTCGCGTCCCGTCTCACGTTCCAGTCCGGGTTGGCTGGCTCCGGACCGCCGTTTTCTTCGTTAAGATTGCTTGGTGCCATCGAGGTGCGCGCGCTACCCGGCCCGAGCAATTAATTGTACGTAGATAAACCCAAGAAAAAAAGATTACAGTAGGCCCTCAGCCATCTACTCAAAGGAGCATTAACCACACGGCGCGCTGGTCGTGAGTTCCTGGATTAGGGCATGTACAAGCTTTAGTTCTCTTTGATCCGTTTTCAAGTACCATACACAACTAAGCCACTAGATCATAAATACAGTTAAAATATAGGATATATTGTTTTTCTTCTAGATTATATAAGTTGGATTATAGTGAAATAGTAGAAAGTTAAAACATTACTTTAGAGACACAAATAAGCTAGTATTTGAGTATCTTATTTAAGCTTATCACTAGTACAAATAAGCTCAAAGCCTGCGGCACGTTCAACTTTTCACTGGCGGTTTCCGTTATCAAACGTCAGTGAAAGAAACAGGTGGGCCCGGCTTTAAAAACCGCCAGTGGAAACCTATTTCCACTGGCGGTTATCTTAACACAACCGCCAGTGGAAATAGGATGTTTCCACTGGCGGTTGTGTAACATAAACCGCCAGTGAAAATTGATTTCCACTGGCGGTTATCTTAACTTAACCGCCAGTGGAAACATCCTATTTCCACTGGCGGTTTTTAAAGACAACCGCCAGTGAAGTGTCAGTTATAAATACCCCTCTTCCCCCGACAGTGAACTGTATGCTCGCAGCCAACTTCCATTGGAGGCGATTTTGGAGGTCCAGAATTCACAAAATACATGGGGAGAGGTTTTGATCTTCATTTTTTGGAAGAAGATTGCTAAGAAAGGTTGGTTTATGTTGCTAATGTCAATTTTTATTCATTTTTGTTCAATTTTAGCCACATTTTGGATCTAGGGTTTCACCATTGGAGAGAGAGTGTATCCTCTCTCAATTTTAGCCACATTTTAGCCACATTTTTGCTCTATTCGCTCAAATAAAGTTGTTTAATATGGTTAGATTTTGTCTATCCTCTCTCCTTTTTCATGTTTAGTTCTCAAATCAGTTTATCCATGACATATTAAGTTGTTTAATGAATGGTTCATGTGTTGTGTGGAGAGAGAAGAAGATAGGTTTGGTAATTAAGATTGTTTTTATTAGTTGCTATGAAAGTTGGTTTAATTATGTTTTAATTGCCAATTATTGTTCATCTTTGCTCAATTTTGGAACTAGGCCTTCACCATGTGTTAGAGAGAAGAGTATGGCTAGGAAAGTTTAGTTTTATGTTCCTCTTGCCAATTTTTGTTCATTTTCCTTAAATTTAGCCACATTTTGGATATAGGGTTTCACCCCTTTATCCCTCCCGACAAGAACTATAGCTCGCAGCCTAACTTTCATTAGAGGGCTAGATTTCACAAAATACAAGGGGGGGAGGGGTTTATCTTTATTTTTTGGAAGAAGGTTGCTAAGAAAGGTTGGTTCTTGTGTGTTTATGTTACTTTTTTACAGGTGGTGATGGAGAGGACATCCTGGATGTATAACTTATCAAGGCTAGATCCATCATACATATCCGAGGTCCATAGGTTTATTGATGTCGCTACGAACCATGCTTGGAGAACAAAGACAAAACACATATATTGTCCATGCATGGACTGCAAAAATGCTGCTGTATTTAATGACACAGAACAAATTATATCTCATCTGGTATGCCGAGGATTTATGAAGGATTACACAATTTGGACAAAGCATGGAGAGGGTAGCTCTTCGCCTTATACGACTGGAAACCCTGAGAACATCGACGACAGATTTCAGTTCGTTCACGAGACACACCAACCTCTTCCACAGAGCGAACATGTAGTGCAAAATGTTACTGATCATGGTTACGCTGGAGGAAATGAACATGATAGACCTCATGTTCTGCCAAGTGTTATGGATGAGGAAGATGCAGAGTTGCTAGAGGCAATGTTGCGTCGTCATACAGATCAATCGATGTTCTTAATGAAAGGTATGGAGTCCCTGAAGAAGGCAGCAGAAGAGCCTTTGTACGACGAGTCTAAGGGTTGTACCAAAGAGTTCACGACGCTCCGGTCTGTGCTAAAGCTGTTGATGTTAAAAGCTAAATATGGTGTGTCGGATGCTGGCTTCGATGCGTTCTTGAGTATTATCGCAGACATGCTTCCAAAGGAGAACAATGTGCCTGCTAACACGTACTATGCAAAGAAACTAATCAGTCCGCTCACTATGGGTGTGGAGAAGATCCACGCGTGTAGAAATCACTGTATCCTTTATCGAGGTGATGATTATAAAGACTTGGAGAGCTGCCCAAAGTGCGGTGCAAGTAGGTACAAGACGAATAAAGACTATCGAGAGGACGAAGAGTGTGTTGCATCCGTGTCTAAAGGGAAGAAGCGAAAGAAAGCCCAAAAAAAGACTTCAAAATCCACGAGCAAAGAAAAAGAAGTAGACTATTATGCGCTCAAAAAGATTCCTGCTTTGGTGATGTGGTACCTCCCCGTCGTCGATCGATTGAGGTGTTTGTTCGCTAATCCTGAGGATGCCAGACTTATGAGCTGGCATGCTTCTGATGAGCACAAAAACGATGGGAAGCTTCGACATCCAGCCGATGGGAAGCAGTGGCAAGATTTCAATGACAACCACCGAGACTTTGCCGATGAACCGAGAAATGTTAGGTTCGCACTGAGTACTGATGGAATGAACCCATTTGCTGAGAGGAGCAGCAAGCATAGCACATGGCCGGTGATCCTCACCATATACAACCTTCCTCCATGGTTGATGCAGAAACGGAAGTACATTTTGCTAACCATCCTTATTTCTGGACCTACACAACCTGGAGTTGACATGGATGTATTTTTGGAGCCCTTAATGGAGGATATGAAAATATTGTGGGAAACAGGTGTTCAAATGTTGGATGAGTATCGTAAAGGTTCATTCACGCTGAGAGCAATTCTTTTTGTTACGATCAACGATTACCCTGCTCTCTTCACATTATCAGACCAGTTTAAGGGAAATGTTGGTTGCACAGTATGCATTGATGGAACTGCTTACGTATCCCTTGCTGCATCTAGGAAGATAGTTTACATGAGGCACAGACGCTTTTTATTGGAAGGACACAGGTACCGCATGCGAAAGATGGATAAGTACTTCGACAATAATGGTGAACTACATTCTACTGCTCCATCGGGTAACAATAGAGGTCATAGAGTTTTTGAAATAGTCAGAAATATCAAGTTTGTTTTCGGGAAGAAGACAAAAGACGGAAAAACAAGGAAGGATGTCAAACCAGCTTCGGGGGCTATATTCAAGAAGAAGTCTATTTTCTTCGAGTACTTGCCTTACTGGAAAGAGTTAGATGTGCGGCATGCGATCGATGGTATGCACGTTCAGAAGAACGTGTTTGAAAGCATAATGGGCACCTTGCTAGACATAAAGGGCAAAACAAAAGAAGGGCTCAATTCACGCATGGACTTGGTAGATTTAGGCATAAAAAAGGAACTACATCCCGTTCTTCAAGAAAATGGGAAGTACCATCTCCCAGCAGCAAGCTACAATCTCAATGTAGATGAGAAACATGCGATGTGTGTTTGGCTTAAGAATTTGAAAGTCCCATCCGGATTCTGCTCTAGCATACGGAGTATTGTGTCAATGAAAGACCTGACAATCACCAACTACAACTCACATGATTGCCATGTCATGTTGACTACATTCCTACCTATTGCCATCAGGGCTATAAATCCTTTGTTTTTAAAGATGGCAATCACACGGTTGTGCTACTTTTTCAACAGGATTTCACAAAAGGTAATTGGCCGTGATGAGTTGGCATCTCTTCAGGAATTCGCAGTGGAGACAATATCACAGTTTGAGATGTGTTTCCCTCCATCGTTCTTTGATATTATGGTGCACCTTGTGGTGCACTTGGTGCCACCAATAGAGGCATTGGGTCCTATGTACTTGCATGAAATGTGGACGTATGAGCGTTTCATGTCAATACTGAATGGCTATGTATCAACCCGTGCTCGTCCTGAGGCATCCATGATAGAGGGGTACTGTACCGAAGAGGCCATTGAGTCCGGAGGTCCATTCTGCAATAGTATCCTAAAAGACCAGGTTGCAATAGGTCTGCCTCCGTCACGACACGAGGGTAGACTGTATGGAAGCGGGAGGATGGGACGGAAATCTTTCATCCCACCGGATTACGATATAGTACTTGAGGCACATCAGAGCATCATACATCAGCTAACGATAATGGAGCCATTTATCCAACAACACATCAATGAGCTTCGCGAGCAAAATCCTGGGCATACGGATGATTGGGTAATGAAGCAACATAAGCAGCGGTTCAACACATGGCTAATGGTGAAGGACATTCCACGTGGAGAAACAATAGAAGAACAAACCATCAAGGGCTTGGCATCTGGACCATCACGCCAGGTCACAACATGGCAAACCTATGACATTAGTGGATTCACATTTTGTACCAAGTCCAAGGACAAAAAGAGCATGTCACAAAACAGTGGTGTTCGATGCGAGGCCATAGATGATGAAACTGGTGAGATTATTACATATTTTGGCTTTATTGAGGACATATGGGAACTAGACTATGGTACATTTCAGATCTCGGTTTTCCGATGTCAATGGGTTGAAGACAAACATGTCACGGTAGACAACTATGGGGTCAGAGTTCTTGATCTAAGTAAGGTAGGTTACAAAGATGACCCATGGATCCTTGCTAATCGTGCTGCACAGGTCTTCTATGCTGAACAGATCATTTCTAACAATGAGAAGAAAAGCACCGACAAACCGAAGCATGTAGTTTTTCCTGGAAAACAACAAGCTATAGGAGTTGATGGTGTATCTGATTTAGAGAATTTTAACCAGTTCAACGACATGTCTCTTTTCATAGACCATCCAACCAAGATAAGGAACGTTGAGCGAAGCATCCCACGTAATTCGTTGCCCTGGGTACGCCACGATGGACAAGGCAGAACAATAGCTTCCTAGATTATATACTTGTCATGTAATTGATTATTGTTAGGAACTTGTCATGTAATTGATTATTGTTAGCGACAAACCGAAGCATGTAATTGTCTTCATTCAATTTTCGTGGCTACCATTTACAATTTTACATGACTTTCTATTGACTTTATAGAGAGAGAGGAGAGGGAGAGAGAGAGGAGAGAGAGGAGAGGGAGAGGAGAGAGAGGATGGAGAGAGAGGAGAGAGAGGATGGAGAGAGAGGATGGAGAGGGAGAGGGGAGAGAGAGTGGAGAGGAGAGAGAGGATGGAGAGGGAGAGGGGAGAGAGAGTGGAGAGGAGAGAGAGGATGGAAAGAGAGGAGAGGATGGAGAGAGAGGAGAGAGAGAGAGGATGGAGAGAGAGGATGGAGAGGGAGAGGGGAGAGAGAGTGGAGAGGAGAGAGAGGATGGAGAGGGAGAGGGGAGAGAGAGGGGATGGAGAGAGGTAAAAGTATACTAAACAATATATAAAAGTATACTTAATATAATATATAAAAAGTGAAGTAAAACAATATATAAAAAACTATGTTAAATAATAATAAAAAACAATTTCTACTGGCGGTTCTCGTTGTCAACCGCCAGTAGAAATGGCTTCCACAGACTGTAGAAGCCATTTCTACTGGCGGTTCTCTATGACAACCGCCAGTAGAAATAGTTTCTACTGGCGGTTCTCGTTGTCAACCGCCAGTAGAAATGGCTTCTACAGTCTGTGGAAGCCATTTCTACTAGCGGTTCTCGTTATCAACCGCCAGTAGAAATGGCGCCTATATAAAGGGTGGCGCGCGGGAGCCGAAAAATTTACAAGTCCCTGGCGCCAGTTCATTTCAAGACGACGCCGTCAGGCTGCTGGATTTCGACCCCGAGGGTTTCACCGGCGATCGTCCCCGCGCCCGTCCCCACGCCGCCATTCCCGCCCCCGCACCGCCGTCTCCAGGTTTCTTTCTCTTTCCCCTAATCTGCCGTACCGCCACCGTCTACCGCGCCGGGCCGCCGCCGCCGCGTTTTAGTAAACCCTAGGGCACGCGCCGCCGCCGAGAGGGAGGAAGAGAGAGGAAGGAGAGAGAGAGGGAAGAGAGAGGAGGGAGAGGGAGAGGGAGGAGAGAGGAGGGCGCACGCGCCGCCGCCGCCGAGAGGGAGGAAGAGAGAGGAAGGAGAGGGAGAGGGAAGAGAGAGGAGGGAGAGGGAGAGAGATAGAGGGAGGGAGAGGAGGGTGAGAGAGAGAGAGGAGGGAGAGGAGAGAGATAGAGAGAGGGAGAGAGATAGAGGGAGAGGAGAGAGATAGAGGGCTCATACAAATGTATTCAAATGTGTTCAAATGTATTCAAATGTAGAGAGAGGGAGAGAGATAGAGAGAGAGGGAGAGAGATAGAGGGCTCATACAAATGTATTCAAATGTGTTCAAATGTATTCAAATATAGAGAGAGGGAGAGAGATAGAGAGAGAGGGAGAGAGATAGAGGGCTCATACAAAAGAAGGGCTCATACAATACTTATTTTTATTCATATGTGTGTTATATATGTGTTCAAATGTATGTGTTCAATATATATATGTGTTCATATGTGTTCAAATGTATGTGTTCAATATATATGTGTGTTCATATGTGTTCAAATGTATGTGTTCAATATATATATATGTGTTCATATGTGTTCAAATGTATGTTGAATATATACATTGTAATTTTATCCGTCACAACTCGATAATATACGTATCCGATCCGATCCGAATTCGATCTGAACTCGATAATTTCCGTACGACTCTCCGTCTCTCCCTCTCTATACGTCCTATGTGACTCTCCCTCTCTCCCTCTCCTCGTCCTATACGACTCTCCCTCTCTCCCTCTCTATACGTAACTCGATAATATCCATACGATTCTCCCTCTCTCCCTCTTTATACGTCCTATGCGACTCTCTCCCCGTCCTACACGATACTATACGACTATACAATACTATATGGTTAGGGTTTAGGGTTAGGGTTAGGGTTAGGGTTAAGGGTTATGGTTAAGGGTTAGGGTTAGGGTTAAGGGTTATAGTTAGGGTTAGGGTTAAGGGTTAGGGTTTAGGGTTAGGGTTAGGGTTAGGGTTAAGGGTTCGGGTTTTGGGTTAAGGGTTCGGGTTTTGGGTTAATATGTATTTAATTATTGCTTACGTTAATATGTGTTAATATGTATTTATTTATTGCTTATGTATTTGTATATATATATCTCAATGAGTTCTCCGATCAAGGACCAAGGATTTGTGCCCGAGCACATGGACAAGAGTGTTGCTCAAGAACAATCCAGCAGTGAAGGATATGAAACGCCTAGCGACCCTTTTCCTACCACTAGCATAGATAGGGCCGCTCTCCGTGAGTTGCAACGTGACCCTACTTATGATCCACGAGAAGCTGAGGTAAAAGTACCCATCTTTAGCTTCGTATGTGTACCCTACTGATTTCACATGCATGATCTCTTGTGCATTTTATTACATGAATAGGAGGTCGTGTCTGAATTTCGTGCGATACTCGAAGAAGCCGTGGCACGATACGAAGACGTACCGGAGCCGACCCAAGACGCACCGGAACAGACCAAGACAACAAGGAAAAGGATGCAGAGCGATCGAAAAAGAGGTGACAGGGGGCTGAACAAGTTTCCCGACAAAACATACAAAATCTCAGACGTGAGCCCGAAAGGTCAGCCCCTAGCTCCAGAAGAGGCACTACCTAAGTTCCGGAATGCACTTGGGTTTTTAGTTAGAGATAATCTTGACATAACAATACGACAGTGGAGAGATGTGTCAGATGATGTCAAGAATCAAATATGGAATAAGCTATTAATGAGGTTCGTTCTGCCTCGGGGTTCAGAAGAACTCGTGAAGGAATACACGATGAAGCAGCTTGCAATAAATTTCCGAAACTGGAGGTCTGAGATGAACACAAAGTTTGCAAAGAAAGGTCTGGACCCGACCAAAAAATATAAAATCTCAGCAGGTCAGTGGGCAGTATTTCTAGAGCAGAGGAGTAGCCCTGATTTCATATCTCTAAGTGAGGCAAATTCAGAACTATCAAAGAAGAACAAGTACCACCACCACCTAGGCACAGGTGGTTACAAGCGTCAGGTTCCTAAATGGACACAAGAAGACGCCGAGAAGAAGGCCGCAGGGTTGCCGACGCTGTCCGAGCAACTTGGTGAAAGGGCGGCAAATTGGCTCCGTGCTAGAAAACCAAGGGAAACCGAGACCGGTGTATCTTTTGATGATCCCATTGTCGAAGAAGCGGCAAAAAACATATATACAATGGCAGCTAAGCAGAGCGAAGGAACTTTTAAGCCACAAAGGGAAAGAGACATCCTAACGGCTGGTCTCGGTAACCCTGAGCATCCTGGTCGTGTACGAGGAATCTCGTCTAAGGAAGGATGGAAGGAAGGATTCGGACCACAGTGGGAAGGTCTGTACAAGAAACGTGATCGATACAAGGAAGAGATGGCGGATTATTTTAAGGAGGAGGCCAAGAAAGAGTTCAAAGCCATGATGTCTCAAATGCTATCGAATCCTCCTCCAGAATTGATGCAACAGTTGGCGAGTGCGATGTCTGTTCAACAGATGACCACTCCACAGATACAAATAATTCCAGCAGCTCAACCGCCGGCTTCCACAGATTGTACGACATTACCAAGCTCTGTTGCTTCAACGGGAAATAAGGACCGTTATCCAGTTGATGACATCACAAGGCCTGTGGCGTGCACACTGGTTATAAGATATGGTATTAACAATAAACGTACAAAGAAAGTAGCCACAGGCCTTGCGATCCCAGGACGCAAGTTCCATGGAAACGATATTCCAGATGATTATTGCAAAGTAGAAGTGACGACGGTCGTCCAAGGATCTGAGGACGACATGCTAGACATCCCTGGGCCCGAAGGTATCGAGAAACTTGGACAAGCTATCAAGAATTTTATCCTTTGGCCTCGAAGGGATGTCGAATTGCTTGATTGGTCGAATTCGTCGCAGGCGTCGCAGGCCCAACCGTCTCCGCCTTCTCAAATTGCTGTTCCTATTATACATCCATCCTCACCTCCTCAAACTTCACATGCTGCTCCTCATCCTTTTTCTGACCCACCGTCTCCGCCACAAGCATCACCATTCAGGGCTCCACCACCTTCTCCTCCCCATCCTCTTGGTGACCCACTGTCTACGCCACCATCAAGGGATCCACCTTCTCCACAGCCATCAAACGATCCACGACCATCAAAGAAATCTAAACTTCCTATACCAAAATTGGTGTCCCCGTATCAGAAAAAGAAGAGTAAAGCTACTACTGCTGGCACAGTTCGGTTTTTGAAAGGGATTGGACGGAGCCTCACGTCACAAACTGTTGATTTGGCCGAGCACGAGGAGTCTGCAAAAAAGGCTGAGGCAACGGCCGCAAAGATAAAGAAGCCAACTAAGGCAGATTACAAAAACGTGCCTAAAAAATATGTGCCGGGCAGACCTCTGCTACCTCTTGACAAACTAAGAAAGGTCCCGGCTGGTGTTAAAAGGTTGCATGACTGGTACATGCGGGCATCATCGGTTGGCATCGACACCATCAGTGTGCATATACCAGACCATGCTTTTATTGGTTCGGACCAAAAGGCCGTTGTTACATTCGAGGACATGTGGTTAATGATGAACCTTCAGAGACTCGACGTGCAACTTGTAACGATGTTTGCATTGTAAGTGTCGCTCATACTTCCACATATGTGTGTTATTATTAGTGAGCTGTATAAAATTTCAATATCTGACATGCACGTGTGACTTGCAGAATGCAACATGATCAGCAGGAGATTCTTTACGGTACCAAGCCCAATGCTAGTGCCAGTAAAAGGGTTGGGTATCTCAACCCTATACTTATATCCGAGGAAAGCCACACTTTTAGAATCGGGAAAGACAACGATGAAATACGGGGAAAGACGGACGAAGAAGTTGAGAAGCGTATAAAGGATATGAAGAAGGATTTTGAAGCTCGATACGCCACCTACATAGGACATGCAATGCTTCAATTTCAAGACAGGGAAGCCATAATGGCCCCGTACAACTTTAAGTAAGTGTGATTTTGCATAAATAAAATTAATAATTTCAATACACATGCATCACAAATTTGATTCGTACAGGGACCACTGGATATGCTTCCTCATTTATCCTAAGGTTGGAAAGGTGCTGGTGCTCGACTCCTTGAACTTCGACCCTTCGACATATGCAACATTCCTCAGCATCTTAGAGCTGTAAGCCTTTTCTATGCATGCATACTTTTATCGATTAAAATTTGAGAATAACATGGTGATTCTATTTGAGATCACAGTGCTTATAGATTCTATAAGATGAAAGGTGGAAAGTACGACCTGTCGAAAAAACTCGTGCCACTAGACATCCATCATCACTGGCCGGTAAGTATGTGATTTTATGAATACATATCATACACAATGTTGCAACTAAATAACCAATCTCCCGTTATGTAGTGCCACAAGCAACCACAAGGATCGGTCCTATGTGGATTCTATGCGTGCGAGTTCATGAGAGTGAACGGACGATACATCACGAACCCTGACAAGGTATTATTAGTAATAGTCAAGTATGTATTTATGTCATTAAAGATGCAAATGTGTTATTATTGAGTATAAATAGAT
Organism: Zea mays; assembly: GCF_902167145.1. Lineage (NCBI taxonomy): Eukaryota > Viridiplantae > Streptophyta > Magnoliopsida > Poales > Poaceae > Zea > Zea mays. The sequence continues at coordinate 21,108,890 of NC_050100.1, read as the reverse complement.
GATGTTTATAAAATTCCTTTACAGCAATTTCAACGAGGAAACCTGGAGAACTTGACCGAAGCTGCATTGTATGGCATAGTCGAGGACCTCTGCACATTCATATTGAAAGAGGTCATTCCCGCAGAAGGAAAATATCACGATGCTTCGAGAACATTAGCTTTGCCAGAGTTTAGAATACTAACAGAAATTAGTAGATTATCTCTTAGCCGAGATAGTTATTAGAGCTTAGGTGAAAACTTATGATGTATAGAATGCATGAAGGATATATGGTTGTAAACAGAATACTTTGATGTATATAAATGTATGATAGAATTTAATTTCATGTTGCTTTCAATATCAATATAGATCTATATATATATGTTTGTGTGTGTGTAAATAAATATATATATAATTCAGTATTGTTTGAAATTTTGAAAAAAAGCGGGAAAACTTCCACTGGCGGCTAAATAAAGAAAACCGCCAGTGAAAAGTGCATTTCCACTGGCGGTTTGCTTTATAAAACCGCCAGTGGAAATGCATTTTCACTGGCGGTTTTCTTTATTCAGCCGCCAGTGAAAATGCACTTTTCACTGGCGGTTCCTTAAGAAAACCGCCAGTGAAAATGCACTTTTCACTGGCGGTTCCAAAATAACCGCCAGTGGAAATGCTGATTTCCACTGACCCCTAGCACTGGCGGTACTGAAAAACGCCAGTGTAAATATGTTTAGAACTGCCACTATAGAGCTCCTGTGTACTAGTGTATTTGTAATCTAAAAGTGATACTTTACCTTTCTATTATTTTACCATAATCTAACTTATATAATTTAGGAGAGAAATAAGCAAATAATATATATAAAGAGTCATGTCAAAATAGACTCTTTAGGGCATGTACAGCGACAGCTGCGTCCAGTTTCACTCAATGTTGTGCGTCCAGAGATAACACTGTCGTGAATTTTTAAAATGAAGATGTTCATCACCAACCCAACAGAAATGTTGTTATCCTTGAGTGTGTTTTGCTGTCGCCTGGAGATGCCATTTTGTCAGCTCTTGTATAAACGACTCTAGGCAATGCAATAGAGAAGGTTTCCCAGCCAGAACTGAACACGAACGCAGACTGAACACTGAAACACGAACGCACACTGAACACTCGTCCAGATGGCAACCTGTTCTGTTGTTTACTCCTATGCAGCTGAATATGCAAGCTCAAAGAAGTGTATTAAAAGAAGACCATAAACTTTTACAACAAAACACACACACACACAAACATCCGAGTTATAGAAACACACATTTTCCCCATGGTTTCAGAGTTGATTACGGGTTTATGTGAATAGAACATAAATAGATAAAATGACACTTGCTAAACAAGTAAGATGACACGGTTAGAGCTACGGTCGGGAAGATATCGTGTTTATGCTAAACAAGTATTAATTAAACATTTAATTCGGCATAATCATATTGCAGATATAATTAAAACTACCACTTAGTTTTGATTAACTTATTATTCTCATAGTTGACGGTTAAACAAGAAATCAATTAATTAACATGAGCAATTATAAGCAAATCAGAACAAAAATATGGGCGGACAGCGTGCGTGACACGCGCGAAACAACGTGAGGACGGCACCCGTGAACATCACACGAGCAGCGACGACGGTGCACGCAAACAACACGTGCGACAACGCGCGGGCAACTCGCAACTCACGCGGCAGCGAGGGTGTAGCGGGGCTGCGCGTAGGGGTAGACGTTGTTCTCACCTTGGCAACGATGCACGGCAGCGAGGAGCGCAGATGACAGCGAGGAGCGCAGGGAGCTGCATGATGGTGACCAGGCACGACGAGGCTAGTGTAGGGCACGACGCGACGGCAACGAGACCACTCTGGCTACCACGCAGGCATGACGAACGCTAGGCGCTGCATGGCGAGGCGGACGCGCGGAGAACGATGAGGGCAAGTGTCACACCCGGTTTTAGAAGGCAAACCGAATGCGAACCATGTACGTGCCAGGATCAGCAATTCACGTACACAGCAGTTACATAACATGGACATCATCACACAGTGCTCAAATAGTATTAAAAAGGAAAATAATAGTCGATTACATCATATGTCTGAGACATCCACATAGTCTTTACAATAAATCAAAGTGCGGAAAAGAAACGTAGATAAACGCGGCCTTCACAGGCAGCCGACTGGGGGTTGCCGCTAACCCACACCTAGAACTCGTCGTAGTCTTGGAACTCCTGGAAGTCTCCTTCCACGGCTTCATCCTCTCCTGAGCAGAGGTTGCAATGCTGACAACCTGGGGGGGTTTGGTGTGTAGAGCAAGGGTGAGTACACATCAACATACTCAGCAAGTATCCTGTTTGGCTGTAGTGGACTAGCTTTATGTGGGGGTAAGTCAAGCAGTTGCTTTTAGTTGGTCAGATTATTATTACTAGAAGAGAAAGCCAAGTTTTAGGATTAACCCACGTTATTAACCCAAGCGTACTCCTTTCCAAACGGAAAGAGCAAATTACCAGAGTCAATACCAAGAACCATCAATCTCATTGCCACCTGCAAATCCGAACATCTCTGATCAAGTACCACTAATCACTGGAGCTCCCTTGGCCGCTCATAACCGTGAGCACGACTGATATATCAGTTTTCTAACACTCTGCAGAGGTTGTGCACTTTACCCACAAGCCGTGATTTCCCTTTCTGTCTGGAGATCATGACTCTCCATTGATCACTACCAAGGTGACCCAGCAAGATATCACTACATAGCCTTTACAAAGATTCCCCGGGGTTGTAGCCGCCCGTTAGGTTTCCTAAATGTACCGCACTCCTCCCCAAGGGACAAATCAACCTTGGCAGAGCGAGCCGCATACATCGAGCCCCATTGACGGCACGACGGCTAATCGAACTACACCCCGGTTCCTCTAATTATTCAGCTAAGGGCGTCCCACTCCACCCCCATGGTTGCACTGTTTTCCTGGGCGGTCATCCAACGAACAGGTCCTTACGGAGAGGCACTCGAGAAACCGCTCGAGCCCCCTTGAAGACCACAAGTATAACATCATAATAAACGAAGGGAAAACAACGTATCATTGATAATTCTCATCATGTTCATTGATTAGAGTTGAGCAATAGCATAAGACTAAGCAATAATAATCCAACCCAAATAGGTAAACAAGGACACAGATAACAAAAACTAGTAAATCCTTAGGTATAAATGTGTAATGCGGGAGGTGAATTAAAGAATGTATAGGACAAAGATAGGTCAAGGGACACTTGCCTCCACCAACCGACTGCTGCTCAGGGGCTTCTCCTGCGAGTTCTTCGGGCTCTTCAACCGGATCGTTCTCTATGCGAGCACAAATATACATACATCCACACATTTAATACAAAAGAACAATACACCATACAATAGAATGCAGTAAATAAACAGACGTTCCACGCGGGTTCGCAATTAAGGCTAAGAGAGAAAGAGAAAAAGACAGTCGAGAAACGATCACGTTACATGATTATGATTAAATTACTCGCTCAATGGAAGGGAATTAATTTGGACACTACGTTTTAGCATAAAGTAAAGTCAAGTTCCACATTTAATTATTATAAACAATTGAAGATGACTGAAAGGGAGTGGTCGCACGTCGAGACGTACGACACGACATTTAGATTGAATTAAGAAGTAAACGACTCGCCGCGCGACAGAGCGCACAACGAGACACTTGCACTAATTATAAAGAGACGTTAAGCATCGCACGACGAAGCGCACGACGACATACGCCAACAGAGCTGAGTTTAAAGTGAAACGTCGCGCGTCTGGACGCGCGACATCGCACCTTAAACAACCTGAAGTTAAAATAGATCGTCGCGCGACGAAGCGCGCGACACAACACTTTAATGAATATAAACTAAAAGAATCGTCGCGCGACGAAGCGCGTGACACAGCACATTAATAAACACAAATTTAAATTGAATTGTCGCGCGACGAAGCGCGCGACGCAACACATTGATAAATACAAACTTGAATTGAATCGTCGAGCGACGAAGCGCGCGACGCAACGCACTCATTAAACTAATTTTGAAACTAACTAATCCGAGGGTCGGATGCCGCACAACGGGGCTAGAACGGCCGCGCGCAGGGGGGGTCGAGGCCGCGCGCAGGGGCCAGAGCCGCGTCGACGGGGGCTGAGGCCGCTCCCGCGCCGAGGCCGCGCGCCGCGCAGGGACACGCCGGGGGGCCGGGGAGCAGGGGCGGGACGAGCGCCGCCGGGGAGGGGAGGGGAGGGGCGGGCCGAGCGCCGCCGGGGAGGGGATGGGCGGGCCGAGCGCCACCGGGGACCGGAGGGGAGGGGTCGCGCCCGCGCCGGACGGGGAAGGGGAGGGGCGGGGCGAGGTGCCGCGCCGCCGCGCAGGGACGCGTGCGCGCAGGGGAGAGAAGAGGGGGTGCGCGCAGGGGGAGAGAGGAGGGAGAGGGAGAGAGAGAGGAGAAGGGAGGGGAGCTCACCTTGGGGTCCAAATTCCGGTGATCGCCGTCTCCAAGCCCTAGGGCACCACAGGGAGAGAGAGATGGGAGAGGGAGAGAGAGGTTGCTGCGCGGGGAATCCAAATGAGAGAGGGAGAGGAGGAGGAGGGGGCGCATGGGGGGTGTGGGGCGCCGGGGGCGCGCGAGCCGGGCTGGGCCGGGCCGAGCTGGGCTGGGCTGGGTCACATCGTGGATCGAAACCCACGACACGCACGACCATTAAACAGAATTAAATCGCGAACTGAAATCCGAAACGGAACGAGACGAACACACGGCATTTGACAAAGAAACGTGTTTCGGCATGATGCAACACCCATGACACTTAGGTTTTGTTCATACACGACACGGACACCTGTCACTATACTGGTTTGAAACTGGGAAGAAGGAGCGGAACGGGAAGAGAAAAGAGAGTAACGCCCGAATTTGGTGAGAGAAAAGAAGAAAATATTCTACCCCCAAATTCAGGGCGTTACAGCAAGGCGAGGCGCAGTGTGGCGGGCGCGCGACGCAGCGAGGGCGTCCCCGGATCGTCAAGGCACGACGACGAACGGCGAAGCTCCTGTGATTTCCATGGGCGGCGATGGCAGTGCTCGTGACGTGCGCGACCAGGTGTGCTCGGCCAGGACACAGAGTGTGGAGAGGATGACACGAGGCACGACCAGGCTCCGGCCAAAGGGTTGGCCACAGGTAGGGGAGGCGTGATAGGGCCACGATAGCGTGGCGTGGTGCAGACGCGTGTGAGCGGACACATTTAGCGCGACAACAACTCAATGTAAGGAAAACGAAGGAGTATGCGTCGGACTGCTCACCTCGCCTAGTTTTGGCTCTCTTGAGCCAAACTTCTTCGAATATTTTTGGGCTTTTGGTTATTCTTGAGAACTTCCCTACGACTTAGACAAACATAGTTAGCACATAATCCAATTGATTAAGTGTCGGTGTCGGGTACCTAGGAACCGGGTGCCCGAAAAGGCCTTCCAAAGATGACCCACTAACAGATCAGCATGCCTGCCGAGCAACTTGACGAGGTGGTCCAAAAGGCCTCCCAAAGACGACACACTAACCAACCAGTCCACCTGCCGAGCGACTCTGCGAGGCGGCCTAGAATGCATCCCGAAGACGACCGACCAACCCGCCTGCCAAGCAAGTCAGCGAGGCGGAGTTGCCGACCGACCCGCCTGCCGAGCAAGTCGGCGAGGCAGAGTTTCCAATCCACCCGCTTGCCGAGCAACACGGCGAGGTGAAGTTGCCGACCATCCGCCTGCCTGTCGAGCAACTCGGCGAAATGGAGTTGCCGACCAAGCCTCTGGCAAGTAGGACCACAAGGGAAAGGAGGGGCTGCCCAAGTACCACTAAGCAACATCAGCACGACAAGACATACTGTTGGTCACTTGTTCTCAAATGCTATGAATCAAGAACAAGGCAACACAAATGTTAACAATTAAATACCTTCGTCCTTCGAAGCATTATCTCCCTTAGGTTATAATGATCTTCGGACGAAGGTCACGAAGGGCATACCTTCGTCATTTTGATAAACAAATATGTAAACAAAGACATATAACACACAGAGGGAATATGAATAATCATTTCGAATTATCAGACTATTCATATATTTATTTATTTTATAATGTAAGTGCAATCAACCCTAATTGAGGGTTTTGGTGATTAAATGACAAAACAAACAGAGATTCTAACAAGTTTGCTCCTTGCATGTATACAGTTATTCTATATACAGGAGAAGCATAGATCTTATGAGTATGCAAATGTAAAAGCATAGCGGATTAAAAATTCTACATCATATAGCGTGCTCCAAGTGCTTGGAAACAACGGCAGTTTGCATTTTATAATTCTTGAGTTATAGAAATCGCCGTTCAATTAAGAGGGATCCGCAATAAGTAAGTAATGTGATGAGCTCAGTTCAAACCCTTTCAAATCCTCTAAGAGAATATTTTTCTAGATCATGAATGCTCTTGGTAAAGTCACCTTCACTCTCCACTAAAGTTTCACCTTGGTTCACCTCTGTTTTCTCAAAACTTGTTCTTCAGTTTCAAAAATCGGTTCAACCGGACCTAAAACCGGTTCAACCAGTTCCTGCACTGTTCCTTCCGTCACCTCTGATCTGCCAGTCTACCAGTCAAAATCTGTCAGAAAAAGTCGTGTGCAGAGTTTTTCAAAAACCGGTTCAACCGGATTTGAGTCCGGCTCAACCGAATTTGAGGCCGGTCGAGTCTCCGGCTGAGTAACTCAGTGAACCGAGAACTCCCTCATGGAAACCGGTTCAACCGGTTTTTGGTCCACTTCTCCCAACGACTGCCAGCTTTTGGGGGATCCTTTAAATACCCCCACACTCTCTCTCTTCATTCACTTCTGCCCCCTTCCACGATTTCTTGGCTGACCAACCTCCAAACAAGGGCATTCAATTCACCTCTCACACCCAAAATCGCATCTCCTTCAATCGTTTGAAGGATCCTTGGTGTGAGGTGAAGTCGATCTAACACGCTGTTGATGATAGTCGCCTAGAGGGGGGGTGAATAGGGCGAAACTGAAATTTACAAATATAAACACAACTACAAGCCGGGTTAGCGTTAGAAATATAAACGAGTCCGCGAGAGAGGGCGCAAAACAAATCGCAAGCAAATGAAGAGTGTGACACGCGGATTTGTTTTACAGAGGTTCGGTTCTCGCAAACCTACTCCCCGTTGAGGAGGCCACAAAGGCCGAGTCTCTTTCAACCCTTTCCTCTCTCAAACGATCCCTCGGACCGAGTGAGCTTTCTCTTCTCAATCACTTGGAACACAAAGTTCCAACAAGGACCACCACAAGTTTGGTGTCTCTTGCCTCAATTACAAGTGAGTTTGATCGCAATGAAAGAATCAAGAAAGAAGAAAAGCAATCCAAGCGCAAGAGCTCGAAAGAACACAAGCAAATCACTCTCTCTAGTCACTATGGCGTTGTGTGGAATTTGGAGAGGATTTGATCTCTTTGGTGTGTCTAGAATTGAATGCTAGAGCTCTTGTAGTAGTTGAGAAGTGGAAAACTTGGATGCAATGAATGGTGGGGTGGTTGGGGTATTTATAGCCCCAACCACCAAAAGTGGCCGTTGGGAGGCTGTCTGTTCGATGGCGCACCGGACAGTCCGGTGCACACCGGACATGTCCGGTGCCCCCGCCACGTCATCACTGCCGTTGGATTCTGACCGTTGGAGCATCTGACTTGTGAGCCCGCCTGGATGTCCGGTGCACACCGGACATGCACTGTTCCTTGTCCGGTGCGCCAGTATGGGCGCGCCTGCCTTCTGCGCGCGCAGAGCGCGCATTAAATGCGTCGCAGGTAGCCGTTGGCGCCGAATAGCCGTTACTCCGGAGTTGCACCGGACAGTCTGGTGCACACCGGACATGTCCGGTGAATTATAGCGGACTAGCCGTTGGAGATTCCCGAAGCCGGCGAGTTCCTGAGGCCGCTCTTCCTTGGCGCACCGGACAGTCCGGTGAATTATAGCGCGAGTGCCTCTGGAAATTCCCGAAGGTAGCAAGTTCACGTTGGACTCCTCTGGTGCACCGGACAGTCCGGTGCGCCAGACCAGAGGTGCCTTCGGTTGGCCCTTTGCTCCTTTGTTGAATCCAAAACTTGATCTTTTTATTGGCTGAGTGTGAACCTTTTACACCTGTATAATCTATACACTTGGGCAAACTAGTTAGTCCAATTATTTGTGTTGGGCAATTCAACCACCAAAATTATTTAGGAACTAGGTGTAAGCCTAATTCCCTTTCAATCTCCCCCTTTTTGGTGATTGATGCCAACACAAACCAAAGCAAATATAGAAGTGCATAATTGAACTAGTTTGCATAATGTAAGTGTAAAGGTTGCTTGGAATTGAGCCAATATTAATACTTACAAGATACGCGTGAATTGTTTCTTTCTTATATAACATTTTGGACCACTTTTGCACCACATGTTTTGTTTTTGCAAACTCTTTTGTAGATCCTTTTCAAAGTTCTTTTGCAAATAGTCAAGGATAAATGAGTAAGATTTTGCAAAGCTTTTTCAAGATTTGAAATTCTCTCCCCCTGTTTCAAATGCTTTTCCTTTGACTAAACAAAACTCCCCCTAAATGAGATCCTCCTCTTAGTATTCAAGAGGGTTTTGATATGTCATTTTTGAAATACTACTTTCTCCCCCTTTTGAACATAATAGGAAAACCAATTGATAATATTCTTGGAAACACGAAGTTTTTGAAATTGGTGGTGGTGCGGTCCTTTTGCTTTGGGCTCTTACTTTCTCCCCCTTTGGCATGAATCGCCAAAAACGGAATCATTAGAGCCCTCTAAGTAATATCTTCCCCTTTGGTCATAAACAAATGAGTTAAGATTATACCAAAGATGAAGTCCTTTTGCTCTCTCCCCCAAAGATGGAGAGTGGCTTGGAGCGACGGCGAAGGATGAGTTACGGAGTGGAAGCCTTTGTCTTCGCCAAAGACTCCAATTCCCTTTCAATATACCTATGACTTGGTTTGAAATAGACTTGAAAACACATTAGTCATATATAAAGGAGATATGATCAAAAGTATATAAATGAGCTATGTGTGCAATCTAGCAAAAGAAGTTGCGTGAATCAAGAATATTGAGCTCATGCCTAAGTTTGGTAAAAGTTTGTTCATCAAGAGGCTTGGTAAAGATATCGGCTAATTGATCTTTAGTGTTAATGTAAGAAATCTTGATATCCCCCTTTTGTTGGTGATCCCTAAGAAAATGATACCGGATGGCTATGTGTTTAGTGCGGCTATGCTCGACAGGATTGTCGGCCATTTTGATTGCACTCTCATTATCACATAGCAAAGGGACTTTGGTTAATTTGTAACCGTAGTCCCGCAGGGTTTGCCTCATCCAAAGTAGTTGCGCGCAACAATGACCTGCGGCAATGTACTCGGCTTCGGCGGTGGAAAGAGCGACCGAATTTTGCTTCTTTGAAGCCCAAGACACCAAGGATCTCCCCAAGAACTGGCAAGTCCCCGATGTGCTCTTCCTATTAATTTTACACCCCGCCCAATCGGCATCCGAATAACCAATCAAATCAAATGTGGATCCCCGAGGGTACCAAAGCCCAAACTTAGGAGTATAAGCCAAATGTCTCAAGATTCGTTTTACGGCCGTAAGGTGGGATTCCTTAGGGTCGGATTGAAATCTTGCACACATGCATACGGAAAGCATAATATCCGGTCGAGATGCACATAAATAGAGTAAAGAACCTATCATCGACCGGTATACCTTTTGATCCACGGACTTACCTCCCGTGTCGAGGTCGAGATGCCCATTAGTTCCCAGGGTGTCTTGATGGGTTTGGCATCCTTCATCCCAAACTTGTTTAGAATGTCTTGAGTGTACTTGGTTTGGCTTAGGAAGGTGCCCTCTTGGAGTTGCTTGACTTGGAATCCTAGAAAATACGTCAACTCCCCCATCATAGACATCTCGAACTTTTGTGTCATGATCCTACTAAACTCTTCACATGTAGATTCATTAGTAGACCCAAATATAATATCATCAACATAAATTTGGCATACAAACAAATCATTCTCAAGTGTTTTGGTAAAGAGCGTAGGATCGGCCTTTCCGACTTTGAATCCATTTGCAATAAGAAAATCTCTAAGGCATTCATACCATGCTCTTGGGGCTTGCTTGAGCCCATAAAGCGCCTTAGAGAGCTTATAGACATGATTAGGATACTCACTGTCTTTAAAGCCGGGAGGTTGCTCAACATAGACCTCTTCCTTGATTGGTCCATTGAGGAAGGCACTTTTCACGTCCATTTGATAAAGCTTAAAGCAATGGTAAGTAGCATAGGCCAATAATATGCGAATTGACTCAAGCCTAGCTACGGGTGCATAGGTTTCACCGAAATCCAAACCTTCGACTTGGGAGTATCCCTTGGCCACAAGTCGGGCTTTGTTCCTTGTCACCACACCATGCTCATCTTGCTTGTTGCGGAAGACCCATTTGGTTCCTACAACATTTTGGTTAGGACGTGGAACTAAATGCCATACCTCATTCCTAGTGAAGTTGTTGAGCTCCTCTTGCATGGCCACCACCCAATCCGAATCTTGAAGTGCTTCCTCTACCCTGTGTGGCTCAATAGAGGAAACAAACGAGTAATGTTCACAAAAATGTGCAACACGAGATCTAGTGGTTACCCCCTTATGAATGTCGCCGAGGATGGTGTCGACGGGGTGATCTCGTTGGATTGCTTGGTGGACTCTTGGGTGTGGCGGCCTTTGCTCTTCACCCTCCTTTTCTTGATCATTTGCATCTCCCCCTTGATCTATGCCGTCATCTTGAGGTGGCTCATTTGATTGATCTTCTTCTTCATCAACTTGAGCCTCTTCCTCATTTTGAGTTGGTGGAGATGCTTGCATGGAGGAGGACGGTTGATCTTGTGCTTTTGGAGGCTCTTCGGATTCCTTAGGACACACATCCCCAATGGACATGTTCCTTAGAGCGATGTACGGGGCCTGTTCTTCACCTATCTCATCAAGATCAACTTGCTCTACTTGAGAGCCGTTAGTCTCATCAAACACAACGTCACAAGAAACTTCAACTTGTCCAGTGGACTTGTTAAAGACTCTATATGCCCTTGTGTTTGAGTCATATCCTAGTAAAAAGCCTTCTACAGTCTTAGGAGCAAATTTAGATTTTCTACCTCTTTTAACAAGAATAAAACATTTGCTACCAAAGACTCTAAAATATGAAATATTGGGCTTTTTACCGGTTAGGAGTTCGTATGATGTCTTCTTGAGGATTCAGTGTAGATACAACCGGTTGATGGCGTAGCAGGCGGTGTTGACCGCCTCGGCCCAAAACCGATCCGAAGTTTTGTACTCATCAAGCATGGTTCTTGCCATGTCCAAAAGAGTTCGATTCTTCCTCTCCACTACACCATTTTGTTGTGGCATGTAGGGAGAAGAGAACTCATGCTTGATGCCCTCCTCCTCAAGGAAGCCTTCAATTTGAGAATTCTTGAACTCCGTCCCGTTGTCGCTTCTAATTTTCTTGATCCTTAAGCCGAACTCATTTTGAGCCCGTCTCAAGAATCCCTTTAAGGTCTCTTGGGTTTGAGATTTTTCCTGTAAAAAGAATACCCAAGTGAAGCGAGAATAATCATCCACAATAACTAGACAGTACTTACTCCCGCCGATGCTTATGTAAGCGATCGGGCCGAATAGATCCATGTGTAGGAGCTCCAGTGGCCTGTCGGTCGTCATTATGTTCTTATGCGGATGATGGGCACCAACTTGCTTTCCTGCTTGGCATGCGCTACAGATCCTGTCTTTCTCAAAATGAACATTGGTTAGTCCTAAAATGTGCTCTCCCTTTAGAAGCTTGTGAAGATTCTTCATCCCAACATGGGCTAGTCGGCGGTGCCAGAGCCAACCCATGTTAGTCTTAGCAATTAAGCATGTGTCGAGTTCAGCTCTATCAAAATCTACTAAGTATAGCTGACCCTCTAACACACCCTTAAATGCTATTGAGTCATCACTTCTTCTAAAGACAGTGACACCTATATCAGTGAAAAGACAGTTGTAGCCCATTTTGCATAATTGAGATACAGAAGGCAAATTGTAATCTAATGAGTCTACAAGAAAAACATTGGAAATAGAATGGTCAGGAGATATAGCTATTTTACCAAGACCTTTGACCAAACCTTGATTTCCATCCCCGAATGTGATAGCTCATTGGGGATCTTGGTTTTTCTCATAGGAGGAGAACATTTTCTTCTCCCCTGTCATGTGGTTTGTGCACCCGCTGTCGATGATCCAACTTGAGCCCCCGGATGCATAAACCTACAAAACAATTTTAGTTCTTGACTTTAGGTACCCAAACAGTTTTGGGTCCTTTGGCATTAGAAACAAGAACTTTGGGTACCCAAACACAAGTCTTGGAGCCCTTGTGTTTGCCCCCAACAAATTTAGCAACTACTTTGCCGTATTTGTTAGTCAGAACATAAGATGCATCAAAAGTCTTAAATGAAATGTCATGCTCAATTGATGCACTAGGAGTTTTCCCTTTAGGCAACTTAGCACGGGTTGGTTGCCTAGAGCTAGATGTCTCACCCTTATACAAAAATGCATGATTAGGGCCAGAGTGAGACTTCCTAGAATGAATTCTCCTAATTTTGCTCTCAGGATAACCGGCAGGGTACAAAATGTAACCCTCGTTATCCTGAGACATGGGAGCCTTGCCCTTAACAAAATTAGATAATCTTTTAGGAGGGGCACTAAGTTTGACATTGTCTCCCCTTTGGAAGCCAATGCCATCCTTGATGCCAGGGCATCTCCCATTATAGAGCATACTTCTAGCAAATTTAAATTTTTCATTCTCTAAGTTATGCTCGGCAATTTTAGCATCTAATTTAGCTATATGATCATTTTGTTGTTTAATTAAAGCCATGTGATCATGTATAGCATCAATGTTAACATCTCTACATCTAGTACAAATAGAAGTGTGCTCAACGATAGATGTAGAGGGTTTGCCAGAATTTAATTCTACAACCTTAGCATGCAATATTTCATTTTTACTTCTAAGGTTGGAAATAGTAGCATTGCAAACATCAAAATCTTTAGCCTTGGCAAACAATTTCTCATTTTCTATTTTAAGGCTAGCAAGAGAAGTGTTCAATTCATCAATCCTAGCAAGCAAATCAACATTATCATTTCTAGGATTGGAAGTTGAAACAATACAAACATGAGAATCAACCTTAGCTAATAAATTGGCATTTTCATTTCTAAGGTTGTCTATAGTCTCATGGCAGGTGCTTAGCTCACTAGACAATTTTTCACATTTTTCTACTTCTAGAGCATAAGCATTTTTAACCTTAACATGCTTCTTATTTTCTTTAATAAGGAAGTCCTCTTGGGTGTCCAAGAGATCATCCTTTTCATGAATGGCACTAATTAATTCATTAAGTTTCTCTTTTTGTTGCATGTTGAGGTTGGCAAAAAGAGTACGCAAATTATCTTCCTCATTACTAGCATTATCATCACTAGAGGATTCATATCTAGTGGAGGATTTAGATTTAACCTTCTTTTTGCCGTCCTTTGCCATGAGGCACTTGTGGCCGACGTTGGGGAAGAGGAGTCCCTTGGTGACGGCGATGTTGGCGGCGTCCTCGTCGTCGGAGGAGTTGCTTGAGCTTTCGTCGGAGTCCCACTCCCGACAAACATGGGCATCACCGCCTTTCCTTTTGTAGTACCTCTTCTTCTCCTTTCTTCTCCCCTTCTTGTCGTCGCCCCTGTCACTATCACTTGATAATGGACATTTAGCTATAAAGTGACCGGGCTTACCACACTTGTAGCAAACCTTCTTGGAGCGGGACTTGTAGTCTTTCCCTCTCCTTTGCTTGAGGATTTGGCGGAAGCTTTTGATGACGAGCGCCATTTCCTCATTGTCGAGCTTGGAGGCGTCGATTGGTTGCCGACTTGGTGTGGACTCCTCCTTCTTTTCCTCCGTCGCCTTGAATGCGACGGGTTGAGCTTCGGATGTGGAGGGATCATCAAGCTCGTTGATCTTCCTCGAGCCTTCGATCATGCACTCAAAACTTACAAAATTTCCGATAACTTCCTCGGGGGTCATTTTAGTATATCTAGGATTACCACGAATTAATTGAACTTGAGTGGGGTTAAGGAAAATAAGAGATCTTAGAATAACCTTAACCACCTCGTGGTCATCCCACTTTTTACTCCCGAGGTTGCGCACTTGGTTCACCAAAGTCTTGAGCCGGTTGTACATGTGTTGTGGCTCCTCCCCTTTGCGAAGCCGGAACCGACCGAGCTCCCCCTCGATCGTCTCCCGCTTGGTGATCTTTGTGAGCTCATCTCCCTCGTGCGCGGTTTTGAGCACATCCCAAACCTCCTTGGCGCTCTTCAACCCTTGAACTTTGTTATACTCCTCTCTACTTAAAGAGGCGAGGAGTATTGTTGTTGCTTGAGAGTTGAAGTGCTCGATTTGGGCCACCTCATCCTCATCATAGTCTTTATCCCCTACGGATGGTACCTGTGCACCAAACTCAACAACATCCCATATACTTTTGTGGAGTGAGGTTAGATGAAATCGCATTAAATCACTCCACCTAGCATAATCTTCACCATCAAAAGTTGGTGGTTTGCCTAATGGGACGGAAAGTAGAGGTGCATGTTTAGAGATGCGAGGATAGTGTAGGGGGATCTTACTGAACTTCTTACGCTCTTGGCGTTTAGAAGTTACGGAGGGCGCATCAGAGCCGGAGGTCGATGTTGATGAAGTGTCGGTCTCGTAGTAGACCACTTTCCTCATCCTCTTTGGCTTGTCCTCACTCCGATGCGGCTTGTGGGAAGAAGATTTTTCCTTCTTCTCTTTGTGGTGAGAAGAAGATTTCTTCTCCTTCCCCTTGTTGGAGGAGCTCTTCTTCTTCTCCCTCCTCTTGGTGCGGGACTCTTCCGATGAAGTGCTCCCATGGCTTGTAGTGGGCTTTTCGCCGGTCTCCATCTCCTTCTTGGCGTGATCTCCCGACATCACTTCGAGCGGTTAGGCTCTAATGAAGCACCGGGCTCTGATACCAATTGATAGTCGCCTAGAGGGGGGGTGAATAGGGCGAAACTGAAATTTACAAATATAAACACAACTACAAGCCGGGTTAGCGTTAGAAATATAAACGAGTCCGCGAGAGAGGGCGCAAAACAAATCGCAAGCAAATGAAGAGTGTGACACGCGGATTTGTTTTACCGAGGTTCGGTTCTCGCAAACCTACTCCCCGTTGAGGAGGCCACAAAGGCCGAGTCTCTTTCAACCCTTCCCTCTCTCAAACGATCCCTCGGACCGAGTGAGCTTTCTCTTCTCAATCACTTGGAACACAAAGTTCCAACAAGGACCACCACAAGTTTGGTGTCTCTTGCCTCAATTACAAGTGAGTTTGATCGCAATGAAAGAATCAAGAAAGAAGAAAAGCAATCCAAGCGCAAGAGCTCGAAAGAACACAAGCAAATCACTCTCTCTAGTCACTATGGCGTTGTGTGGAATTTGGAGAGGATTTGATCTCTTTGGTGTGTCTAGAATTGAATGCTAGAGCTCTTGTAGTAGTTGAGAAGTGGAAAACTTGGATGCAATGAATGGTGGGGTGGTTGGGGTATTTATAGCCCCAACCACCAAAAGTGGCCGTTGGGAGGCTGTCTGTTCGATGGCGCACCGGACAGTCCGGTGCACACCGAACATGTCCGGTGCCCCCGCCACGTCATCACTGCCGTTGGATTCTGACCGTTGGAGCATCTGACTTGTGGGCCCGCCTGGATGTCCGGTGCACACCGGACATGCACTGTTCCTTGTCCGGTGCACCAGTATGGGCGCGCCTGCCTTCTGCGCGCGCAGAGCGCGCATTAAATGCGTCGCAGGTAGCCGTTGGCGCCGAATAGCCGTTACTCCGGAGTTGCACCGGACAGTCCGGTGCACACCGGACATGTCCGGTGAATTATAGCGGACTAGCCGTTGGAGATTCCCGAAGCCGGCGAGTTCCTGAGGCCGCTCTTCCTTGGCGCACCGGACAGTCCGGTGTACACCGGACAGTCCGGTGAATTATAGCGCGAGTGCCTCTGGAAATTCCCGAAGGTAGCAAGTTCACGTTGGAGTCCTCTGGTGCACCGGACATGTCCGGTGGTGCACCGGACATGTCCGGTGGTGCACCGGACACTGTCCGGTGGCACACCGGACAGTCCGGTGCGCCAGACCAGAGGTGCCTTCGGTTGGCCCTTTGCTCCTTTGTTGAATCCAAAACTTGATCTTTTTATTGGCTGAGTGTGAACCTTTTACACCTGTATAATCTATACACTTGGGCAAACTAGTTAGTCCAATTATTTGTGTTGGGCAATTCAACCACCAAAATTATTTAGGAACTAGGTGTAAGCCTAATTCCCTTTCAGTTGATTTCATCTTGATTCTCCTATTCTCTTCATTCTTAAGCTCATTGCAAACTTAACCTTGTGCGGATTTGTTACTCTTGGAACCTTGTGTTCCTTGACGGATAGAGGTTGCTTGGGAGTCTCCAAATTTGTGGACGACCCCAAGAAGTTTGTATCACCCGCTCTTTGAGCAAATTTGAGAAGAGATTGCCTTGACCTTGGTGGTCGGCTTGTGGAGGATTTGGGTTGGAAAAGACCCGGCCCTTTGTGGGCTCCTCAACGAGTAGGACACCTTTGTGGTGGTTGCCGAACCTCAGGTTAAATCGTGTGTTCTTGTGTGTTCTTGATAAGTGCTTTAATTTGTTGGTTAGTTCATATTCGATTATATTGTGTGCAAATCGTGTGAAAACAATTCATACCGATTTGTCATCTATTCGAGTGGATTTTCTCTAGGGCAAGTCTTTAGCAAAATCTCTCACTACTTCGTCACATTTGTTTAACTGTTTATCTAATCTAAGTTGAGCAGGTTCAAACTTGTTCAGTTGTAAACAAAATCAACTGAACCGGTTTGCACCAGTGCAACTTGAATTTGACACTATCTCAAAGTTTTTAGTGGAAAATTTCAGGTGTAGCCTATTCACCCCCCTCTAGGCTACTTTTAATTGGTATCAGAGCTTCGTACCTCGTTTTACGCTTAACCGCGTGAGGAAACGATCATGTCTACTCAAAGGGACCATGTGGATCCTCTCCTTGAGGAAATCCCCATCACATCTTCTGGTGAGGAAATAGACCCCAAGGTCCTCTACCTCACCATGAAGATTGCCAAGAAGATGTTCCTCGAAATGAAAGAGGAAGATGCTAAGAAAAGGGAAGAAGAAGAAGAATCAAGAAGAAAGGCCGAAGAAGACAAAGGAAAGGGAAAAATTGAATACAATGATGACCTAGTGGAACTTTTGGTGTCAAGGGTGATGAGCAAGGTAAGTCTCAACACCGAAGGATCATCTACCAAAAGTAAAGGTAACGAGTTCAACAAAGTTCAATTTGATTATTCTAGAAATTTTATTCCTAACTTCTCTTCCGCCCCACTTGGAAAGTTACCAACTCTTAGTGAGTTAAACTATGATGAGTGGGCCGATAAGATGAAGTCGCATTTAATCGGTGTACATCCTAGTCTTTGGGAGATTGTCAATATAGGTATGTATAAGCCCGCCCAAGGAGAAGAGATGACTCCAGCAATGATGCAAGAAGTACACCGCAATGCTCAATCGGTGAGCATAATAAAAGGAAGCCTTTGTCCAGAAGAGTACCGGAAAGTCCAAGGAATAGAAGATGCTCGTGACATTTGGAACATTCTCGAAATGTCACATGAAGGAGACCCCAAAGCTAAGAGACATAGAATTGAAGCTTTGGAGAGTGAGCTTGCTCGATATGATTGGACTAAGGGTGAGTCACTTCAATCACTCTTTGATCGGCTAATGGTGTTGGTCAACAAAATAAGAGTGCTTGGAAGTAAAGATTGTAGTGACTCCAAGGTCACTAGACTATTTATGAGAGCATACAAAGAAAAGGACAAGAGTCTAGCAAGGATGATAAGGGACCGTGATGACTATGAGGAAATGACACCTCACTAACTATTTGCAAAAATTCAACAACATGAGTCTAAAGAAGCCCCAATCAAGACAAGAGACACTCATGCCTTGATCTCAAATGAACAAGATTCCCTCAAGAAGAACAAAGACCACAAGGCAAAGAAAGTGGTCGAAACATCAAGTGATGAAGATAGTTCAAGTGATGAAGACACAGCTATGTTCATCAAAACTTTCAAGAAGTTTGTGAGGAAAAATGATAAATTTCAAAAGAAAGGAAAGAAGAGGGCATGTTATGAATGTGGCCAAACCGGTCATTTCATAGCGGATTGTCCTAACAAAAAGGAACAAGAAGCCAAGAAGGAATACAAAAAGGATAAGTTCAAAAGGGGGGGACAAAGACAAGGGATATTTCAAGAAGAAGAAATATGGTCAAGCCCACATTGGTGAAGAATGGAACTCCGATGAAGAAAGTTCTAGCTCCGAAGAAGAGGAAGTGGTGGCAAACGTCGCCATCCAATCTACTTCAAGCTCGCAACTCTTCACCAACCTCCACGATGACTCCTACACTCCAACTTGCCTCATGGCAAAAGGAGATAAGGTAACTTTATTTAGTGATGATTTCACAAATGATGATGATGAAAAAATTGCCATGAAAAATAAAATGATTAAAGAATTTGGTTTAAATGGATATAATGTTATCACTAAATTAATGGATAAGCTAGATAAAAGAAAAGCAACTCTTGACGCTCAAGAAGACTTGCTCATCCTTGAAAAGGAGAGAAACCTAGAGCTTCAAGAATTGCTATTCAATAAAGATGAAATGCTAGAAGCCTTGACTAAGAAAGTATCTTTAGTCAAGATAACTATAGATGATAAGGAGAAAGAAATGACAAATATGAAAACCTCTATAGTTAATCTTGCAAATGAAAAGGATGCACTTGAATCAAGCATGTTAAGCTTGACTGTCCAAAATCAAGAACTTCAAGTGCAACTTGAAAATTGCAAGAACCTCAATGCTTCATCTTTATTGATTGAATCTAAGTCTAGCTCCTCAAATAATATCATTTGTAAACATTGTGTAAAATATCATGCTTCTTGTTGTTTGACTAACCATGCAAGGAAGAAAAGCCCACAGGTTAAGGTCAAAGAAATATTGAAGAGATGCTCTAGCAATGATGGTGTTGGAACTTGCTCTCCTGGGCAAGTTGATCCAATGGGGGAGTGAAAACAGAGTAAACAAGGTTTCGATTCGAGATGGCAATAGCTCTGTCGATCCAGCCTCTCAAGGGCACTGTACGGGGGTATTTATAGGTGCCTGGGTGCCCAACGTCTCAATGTAAGGACGCATGTACCCTCAGGCACCTGGACTATCCCCGAAATATTCCTATAAAGGAGGGTTACAGACTGTCATTATAGAAAGGCTATTACAAATCAGGCCCGTAACACACTTCTCCGTGCGGGGCCTGTCACAATGGGCCGAATCCCACGTGGGCTTCCAGGTCGAGTGAGGACGTGGGACGGGGCGACGTCGTCGTAGGCCTTCGTCTTGTAGTGTAGAAGGCGAAGGGTGGACCTCGCCGGTTATTCTGCTTCTGTTGGTGCAGCGAGATAGACGAAGACTGGAGCGAAGGGTAGCGTCTTCGCCTTCGCCCCAAGAGATGGGTTAAAGAAAGTTGAACCCAAATACAAGTCCTTGAAGCCCAACAATGGGAAAAGGGGGCTTGGGTTCAACTCATATAAGGAAAACCCTAGCATAGTGCATAAGAGGTGGAGATCCCCCAAGTTCATAGAGGGAACCACCCTATATGATGCCTTGGGGAGGATTCACTCCTCAAATGACAAGTCAACTCAAGTAAAGGTAAACTTGAGTTCCACAAAGAATAAGATGAAGGAAGCGGGTTCCACAAATGGAGAAAAAATTAATGCTCCCATTTCTCATTCTTATCTTTGTGATTATACGTTGACTTGGGATTCAGGGAAATTGGTTGTTAAATATGTGGGTGCCTACACTAAGATAAAAGTCATGAAAAGAAGTGTGTGGGTACTGAAAGGGAATTAGGCTTACACCTTTTTCCTAATTGATTTTGGTGGTTGAATTGCCCAACACAAATAATTGGACTAACTAGTTTGCTCTAGATTATAAGTTCTACAGGTGCCAAAGGTTCACAACAAACCAATAAAAAGACCGAGAAATGATTCAAAAATAGAGAGATAAAGTCAGCCGAAGTGTGCCCTGGTCTCGCGCACCGGACTGTCCGGTGTGCCACCGGACAGTGTCCGGTGCACCAGGGACTCCAACTCCGAACTGCTCACCTTCAGGAATTCTGGAGGCTGCTCCGCTATAATTCACCGGACTGTCCGGTGTGCCAGCGGAGCAACGACTACTTCGCACCAACGGTCGTCTGCAGAAGGCATTAAATGCGCTACAGTGCGCGCTAGAGTCAGAGCAGAGCCAGATGGCGCACAGGACACTGAACAGTGCCTGTCCGGTGGGCCAGAAGACAGAAGCTCCAACGGTTGGAATCCAACGGTTTGATGACGTGGCAGGCGCACCGGACAGTGTCCGGTGGCACACCGGACTGTCCGGTGCGCCATGCGACAGCAGCCTTCACCAAACGGCTAGTTTGGTGGTTGGGGCTATAAATACCCCCAACCACCCACTATTCATTGCATCCAAGTTTTCTGACTTTCCACACCTTACAAGAGCTATAACATTCAATACAAGACACACCAAAGAGATCAAATCCTCTCCCAAGTCCATAGATCATTCCAAATCAAATAGTGACTAGTGAGAGAGTGACTTGTGTTCATTTGAGCTCTTGCGCTTGGATTGCTTCTTTTTCTCATTTTTTCTTGTGATCAACTCAATTGTAACCGAGGCAAGAGACACCAATTGTGTGGTGGTCCTTGTGGGGACTTTGTGTCCCGTTTAATTGAGAAGAGAAGCTCACTCGGTCTAAGTGACCGTTTGAGAGAGGGAAAGGGTTGAAAGAGACCCGGTCTTTGTGACCACCTCAACGGGGAGTAGGTTTGCAAGAACCGAACCTCGGTAAAACAAATCCTTGTGTCTCACTCTTTATTTGCTTGTGATTTGTTTTTGCCCTCTCTCTAGGACTCGTTCATATTTCTAACGCTAACCCGGCTTGTAGTTGTGCTTAAGTTTGTAAATTTCAGATTTGCCCTATTCACCCCCCCCTCTAGGCGACTTTCAATTGGTATCAAAGCACGGTGCTTCATTAGAGCTTAACCGCTCGAAGTGATGTCGGGAGATCGCGCCAAGAAGATGGTGATCGGCGGCGAGAAGTCCGCTACAAGCCACGGGAAGGCTCCATCAAGGGAGTCTGCCAACAACAAGAAGGATGGATCCCCTTCACGCATTCTATCGCACAAGAGTGGCGAGAAGAAGAAAATGAAGAAAGTGGTCTACTATGAGACCGATTCTTCCTCGCCCTCTACATCCGGATCTGACGCCGCGTCCGTCACTTCTAAGCGCCAAGAGCGCAAGAAGTATAGTAAGATCCCCCTACGCTATCCTCGCATTCCTAAGCATACTCCATTACTTTCCGTCCCACTAGGCAAACCACCGACATTTGACGGTGAAGATTATTCTAGGTGGAGTGATATGATGAGATATCACCTAACCTCACTCCACAAAAGCATATGGGATGTTGTTGAGTTTGGTGTACAAGTACCATCCGTAGGGGATGAAGATTATGATGAGGACGAGGTGGCCCAAATCGTGCACTTCAACTCCCAAGCCACCACTATACTCCTCACCTCTCTAAGTCGAGAGGAGTATAACAAGGTGCAAGGATTGAAGAGCGCCAAGTAGATTTGGGACGTACTAAAGACCGCGCACGAAGGAGACGAGGTGACAAAAATCACCAAGCGGGATACGATCGAGGGGGAGCTCGGTCGCTTCCGGCTTTGCCAAGGGGAGGAGCCACAAGAGATGTACAACCGGCTGAAGACCTTGGTGAACCAAGTGCCCAACCTCGGGAGCACCAAATGGGATGACCATGAAATAGTCAAGGTTATTCTTAGATCACTTGTTTTTCTTAACCCTACGCAAGTTCAATTAATACGTGGTGATCCTAGATACACACTAATGTCTCCCGAGGAAGTAATAGGAAAATTTGTGAGCTTTGAATTGATGATCAAAGGCTCAAAGAAAATCATCGAGCAAGATGTCTCCTCCACGCCTGAAGCACAACCGGTCACATTCAAGGCGACGGAGGAAAAGAAGGAAGAGTCTACATCAAGTAGACTCCCCATCGACGCATCCAAGCTCAACAACGAGGAAATGACACTCATCATCAAGAGCTTTCGCCAAATCCTCAAGCAAAGGAGGGGGAAGGACTACAAATCCCGCTCCAAGAAAGTGTGCTACAAGTGTGGTAAGCTCGGTCACTTTATTGTAAAATGTCCATTATCAAGTGACAGTGACAGGGATAACGACAAGAAGGGCAAGAGGAGAGAAAAGAAGAGGTACCACAAGAAGAAGGGCGGCGATGCCCATGTGTGCCGCGAGTGGAACTCCGACGAGAGCTCCACCGACTCCTCCTCCGACGAGGACGCCACCAACATCGCCGTCACCAAAGGACTCCTCTTCCCCAACGTCGGCCACAAGTGCCTCATGGCAAAGGACAGTAAAAGGAAGAAGGTAAAATCAAAATCCTCCACTAAATATGCATCCTCTAGTGATGAAGATAATTCTAGTGATGAAGAGGATAATTTGCGCACCTTTTTTGCCAACCTAAACATGCAACAAAAGGAAAAATTAAATGAATTAATTATTGTTATTCATGAGAAGGATGAACTCTTGGACTCCCAAGAGGACTTCCTAATTAAAGAAAACAAGAAGCATGTTAAGGTTAAAAATGCTTACGCTCTAGAAGTAGAAAAATGTGAAAAACTATCTAGTGAGCTAAGCACTTGCCATGATATTATTGCCAACCTTAGAAATGAGAATGCTAAAATGATTGCTAAGGTTGATTCAAATGTATGCGATGATTCAATTTCCAATCTTAGAGATGATAATGTTAGTTTACTTGCTAAGATTGAAGAATTGAATGTCTCTCTTACTAGCCTTAGAAACGAGAATGAAAAATTAATTGCTAAGGCTAAGGACTTAGATGTTTGCAATGTTACTATTTCCAATCTTAGAAGTGAAAATGACATTTTACATGCTAAGATTGTTGAACTAAAATCTTGCAAACCCTCTACATCTATCGTTGAGCATGTTTCCATTTGCACTAGATGTAGAGACATTAATGTTGATGCTATTCATGATCACCTAGCTTTAATTAAGAAACAAAATGATCACATAGCTCAACTTAATGCCAAAATTAATGAGCATGACTTAGAAAATGAAAATTTTAAATTTGCTAGAAGCATGCTTTATAGTGGAAGACGCCCTGGCATCAAGGATGGGATTGGCTTCCAAAAGGGAGACAATGTCAAACTTAATGCCCCTCCTAAAAGATTGTCAAACTTTGTTAAGGGCAAGGTTCCCATGCCTCAGGATAACGAGGGTTACATTTTGTACCCTACCGGTTATCCTGAGCACAAAATTAGGAGAATTCACTCTAGGAAGTCTCACTCTGGCCCTAATCATGCTTTTATGTATAAGGGTGAGACATCTAGCTCTAGGCAATCAACCCGTGCAAAATTGCCTAAGAAGAAAACTCCTAATGCATCAAATGATTCTAACATTTCATTTAAGACTTTTGATGCATCTTATGTTTTAACTAACAAATCCGGCAAGGTAGTTGCCAAGTATGTTGGGGGCAAACACAAGGGATCAAAGACTTGTGTTTGGGCACCTAAAGTTCTTGTATCTAATGTCAAAGGACCCAAAACCGTTTGGGTACCTAAAATCAAGAACTAAATTTGTTTTGTAGGTTTATGCATCCGGGGGCTCAAGTTGGATCATCGATAGCGGGTGCACAAACCATATGACAGGGGAGAAGAAGATGTTCTCCTCCTACGAGAAAAACCAACATCCCCAACGAGCTATCACATTCGGGGATGGAAATCAAGGTTTGGTCAAAGGATTGGGTAAAATTGCTATATCACCTGACCATTCCATTTCCAATGTTTTTCTTGTAGATTCTTTAGATTATAACTTGCTTTCAGTTTCGCAATTGTGTAAAATGGGCTACAACTGTCTTTTTACGGATGTAGGTGTTACTGTCTTTAGAAGAAGTGATGATTCAATAGCATTTAAGGGAGTGTTAGAGGGTCAGCTATACTTAGTAGATTTTGATAGAGCTGAACTCAACACTTGCTTAATTGCTAAGACTAACATGGGCTAGCTCTGGCATCGCCGACTAGCACATGTTGGAATGAAGAATCTTCACAAGCTTCTAAAGGGAGAACACATTTTGGGACTAGCAAATGTTCATTTTGAGAAAGACATGATTTGTAGCGCATGTCAGGCAGGAAAGCAAGTTGGTGTTCATCATCCACACAAGAACATCATGACAACTGACAGGCCACTCGAGCTCCTACACATGGACCTATTCGGCCCGATAGCTTACATAAGCATCGGCGGGAGTAAGTACTGTCTAGTTATTGTGGATGATTATTCTCGCTTCACTTGGGTATTCTTTTTACAGGAAAAATCTCACACCCAAGAAACTTTGAAAGGATTCTTGAGACAGGCTCAAAATGAGTTCGGCTTGAGAATCAAGAAGATAAGAAGCGACAACGGGACGGAGTTCAAGAACTCACAAATCGAAGGCTTCCTTGAGGAGGAGGGCATCAAGCATGAGTTCTCTTCTCCCTACATGCCACAACAAAATGGTGTAGTGGAGAGGAAGAATAGAACTCTATTGGACATGGCAAGGACCATGCTTGATGAGTATAAGACTTCGGATCGGTTTTGGGCGGAGGCGGTCAACACCGCGTGCTATGCCATCAACCGGTTGTATCTACATTGAATCTTCAAGAAAACATCGTATGAACTCCTAACTGGTAAAAAGCCCAATGTTTCATATTTTAGAGTCTTTGGTAGCAAATGCTTTATTCTTGTTAAAAGAGGTAGAAAATCCAAATTTGCTCCTAAGGCTGTAGAAAGCTTTTTACTAGGATATGATTCAAACACAAGGGCATATAGAGTCTTTAACAAGTCCTCTGGACTAGTTGAAGTTTCTTGTGACATTGTGTTTGATGAGACTAACGGCTCTCAAGTAGAGCAAGTTGATCTTGATGAGCTAGATGATGAAGAGGCTACATGCGTCGCGCTAAGGAACATGTCCATTGGGGATGTGTGTCCTAAGGAATCCGAAGAGCCTCCACAAGCACAAGATCAACCATCTTCCTCCATGCAAGCATCTCCACCAACTCAAGATGAGGATGAGGCTCAAAATGATGAAGGAGAAGATCAAGAAGTTGAGCCACCTCAAGAGGAGAGCAATAATCAAGGGGGAGATACCCATGATCATGATAAGGAAGATGAACAAGTTCCAAGACTGCCACACCCAAGAGTCCACCAAGCAATCCAACGAGATCACCCCGTGAACACCATCCTCGACGATATTCAAAAGGGGGTAACTACTCGATCTCGTGTGTGAACATTACTCTTTTGTTTCCTCTATTGAGCCACACAGGGTAGAGGAAGCACTTCAAGATTCGGATTGGGTGGTGGCGATGCAAGAGGAGCTCAACAATTTCACAAGGAATGAGGTATGGCATTTAGTTCCACGTCCTAACCAAAATGTTGTAGGAACCAAATGGGTCTTCTGCAACAAACAAGATGAGCATGGTGTGGTGACAAGGAACAAAGCCTAACTTGTGGCCAAGGGATATTCACAAGTCGAAGGTTTGGATTTCGGTGAAACCTATGCACCCGTAGCTAAGCTTGAGTCAATTCGCATTTTACTTGCCTATGCTACTTACCATGGCTTTAAGCTTTACCAAATGGACGTGAAAAGTGCCTTCCTCAATGGACCAATCAAGGAAGAGGTCTATATTGAGCAACCTCCCGGCTTTGAAGATAGTGAGTATCCTAATCACGTATATAAACTCTCTAAGGCGCTTTATGGGCTCAAGCAAGCCCCAAGAGCATGGTATGAATGCCTAAGAGATTTCCTTATCACTAATGGCTTCAAAGTCGGAAAGGCCGATCCTACACTCTTTACCAAAACACTTGAAAATGATTTGTTTGTATGTCAAATTTATGTTGATGATATTATATTTGGGTCTACTAACAAATCTACATGTGAAGAGTTTAGTAGGATCATGACACAGAAATTCGAGATGTCTATGATGGGGGAGTTGAAGTACTTCTTGGGATTTCAAGTGAAGCAACTCCAAGAGGGCACCTTCATTAGCCAAACGAAGTATATTCAAGACATTCAAAACAAGTTTGGGTTGAAGGATGCCAAACCCATCAAGACACCCATGGGAACCAATGGGCATCTCGACCTCGACACGGGAGGTAAATCCGTAGATCAAAAGGTATATCGGTCGATGATAGGTTCTTTACTCTATTTATGTGCTTCACGACTGGATATAATGCTTTCCGTATGCATGTGTGCAAGATTCCAAGCTGATCCTAAGGAAGCTCACCTTAGGGCCGTAAAACGAATCTTGAGATATTTAGTTTATACTCCTAAGTTTGGCATTTGGTACCCTAGGGGATCCACATTTGATTTAATTAGTTATTCGGATGCCGATTGGGCGGGGTGTAAAATTAATAGAAAGAGCACATCGGGGACTTGTCAGTTCTTGGGAAGGTCTCTGGTGTCTTGGGCTTCAAAGAAGCAAAATTCCGTCGCTCTTTCTACCGCCGAAGCCGAGTATATTGCCGCAGGTCATTGTTGCGCGCAATTGCTTTGGATGAGGCAAACCCTTAGGAACTATGGTTACAAATTAACCAAAGTTCCTCTTCTATGTGATAATGAGAGTGCAATCCGCATGGCGGATAATCCCGTTGAACATAGCCGCACTAAACACATAGCCATTCAGTATCATTTTCTAAGGGATCACCAACAAAAGGGGAATATTGAGATTGCATATATTAACACCAAAGAACAATTAGCTGATATCTTTACCAAGCCACTAGATGAACAAACATTTAACAAACTTAGGCATGAGCTGAATATTCTTGATTCTCGGAATTTCTTTTGATGTTTTGCACACATAGCTCATTAATATACCTTTGATCATGTCTCTTTTATATGCTATGACTAATGTGTTTTCAAGTGTATTTCAAACCAAGTCATAGATTGAAAGGGAATTGGAATCTTCGGCGAAGACAAAGGCTTCCACTCCACTCCATCAAATTACTCATCCTTCGCCGTCGCTCTGCGCCGCTCTCCTACTTTGGTATAATCTTCACCCATATGTTATTTACCATAGGGAGAGAAAGTAACCAGGGGCTTATATTTCACTCAAAGTATATGTTTTTGGCGATTCATGCCAAAGGGGGAGAAAGTATTAGCCCAAAGCAAAAGGACTGCACCACCACCAATTTTCAAAAATTTGAGTTAAGAAAAGATTTTTCAATTGGTGATTTTTAAATCGGTATCTTATTTTTGATAGAATTTCAAATTGGTACAACCTCTTCAAAACTAATATCTAAAACCCTCTTGAACACTAAGAGGAGGATTTAATTGAGGGGGAGTTTTGCTTAGTCAAAGGAAAAAGCATTTGAAACAAGGGGAGACAATTTCAAATCTTGAAAATGCTTCTCAAAATCTTATTCATTTACCTTTGACTATTTGCAAAAGGACTTTGAAAAGAATTTACAAAAGAATTTGCAAAAACAAAACATGTGGTGCAAGCGTGGTCCAAAATGTTAAAAATAAAGAAACAATCCATGCATATCTTATGAGAATATCTATTGGTTCAATTCTTAGTATCCTTTGCACTTACATTATGCAAACTAGTTCAATTATGCACTTCTATATTTGCTTTGGTTTGTGTTGGCATCAATCACTAAAAAGGGGGAGATTGAAAGGGAATTAGGCTTACACCTTTTTCCTAATTGATTTTGGTGGTTGAATTGCCCAACACAAATAATTGGACTAACTAGTTTGCTCTAGATTATAAGTTCTACATGTGCCAAAGGTTCACAACAAACCAATAAAAAGACCGAGAAATGATTCAAAAATAGAGAGCTAAAGTCAGCCGAAGTGTGCCCTAGTCTGGTGCACCGGACTGTCCGGTGCACCACCGGATAGTGTCCGGTGCACCAGGGACTCCAACTCCGAACTGCTCACCTTCGGGAATTCTGGAGGCCGCTCCGCTATAATTCACCGGATTGTCCGGTGTAGCACCAGGCAGTGTCCAGTGGCGCACCGGACTGTCCGGTGTGCCAGTGGAGAAACGGCTACTTCGCGCCAACAATCGTCTGCAGAAGGCATTAAATGCGCTACAGTGCGCGCCAGAGTCAGAGCAGAGCCAGATGGCGCACCGGACACTGAACAGTGCCTGTCCGGTGCACCACCGGACTGTCCGGTGGGCCAGAAGCTCCAACGGTCAGAATCCAACGGTTTGGTGACGTGGCAGGCACACCGGACAGTGTCCGGTGGCGCACCGGACTGTCCGGTGCGCCATGCGACAGCAGCCTTCACCAAACGGCTAGTTTGGTGGTTGGGGCTATAAATACCCCCAACCACCCACCATTCATTGCATCCAAGTTTTCTGACTTCCCACACCTTACAAGAGCTATAGCATTCAATACAAGACACACCAAAGAGATCAAATCCTCTCCCAAGTCCATAGATCATTCCAAATCAAATAGTGACTAGTGAGAGAGTGACTTGTGTTCATTTGAGCTCTTGCGCTTGGATTGCTTCTTTTTCTCATTCTTTCTTGTGATCAACTCAATTGTTACCGAGGCAAGAGACACCAATTGTGTGGTGGTCCTTGTGGGGACTTTGTGTCCCATTTGATTGAGAAGAGAAGCTCACTCGGTCTAAGTAACCGTTTGAGAGAGGGAACGGGTTGAAAGAGACCCGGTCTTTGTGACCACCTCAACGGGGAGTAGGTTTGCAAAAACCGTACCTCGGTAAAACAAATCCTTGTGTCTCACTCTTTATTTGCTTGCGATTTGTTTTTGCCCTCTCTCTCAGACTCGTTCATATTTCTAATGCTAACCCGGCTTGTAATTGTGCTTAAGTTTGTAAATTTCAGATTCGCCCTATTCACCCCCCTCTAGGCAACTTTCAGGTACCCAAGGCTATAACTAACACTGTAGGACCCAATTCAATTTGGGTACCTAAAAGCATAGCCTAAATTTGTTTTGCAGGTCTACTCCTCTGGTGGGTCAAGTTAGGTGCTTGATAGTGGATGTACAAATCACATGACAGGGGAGAAAGACATGTTTCACTCCTTGCAACTAACTCAAGAAGCACAAGAAATCGTGTTTGGAGATAGTGGCAAGAGTAAAGTGATTGGTATTGGTAAAATTCATATCTCTGACCAACAATCACTTTCAAATGTTTTGCTAGTAGATTCTCTAAGTTACAATTTGATGTCTGTTTCACAACTTTGTGGAATGGGATATAATTGTCTATTTTCTGATGTGGATGTGAAGATCCTTAGAAGGGAGGATTCCTCAGTTGCCTTTATGGGTCGCTTGAAGGGCAAACTTTATCTTGTTGATTTCACAACAAGTAAGGTGACGCCTGAGACTTGTTTAGTGGCAAAATCTGACAAGGGTTGGCTATGGCATCGCTGGCTAGCTCATGTTGGCATGAGGAGTTTGGCCAAACTTCAAAAGGATAGTCACATCATTGGACTAACAAATGTTGTGTTTGAGAAAGATGGGGTCTGTGGCGCATGCCAAGCAGGAAAGCAACATGGAGTTCCACATCAATCAAAGAATGTGGTCACAACAAAGAGGCCTTTGGAGCTTCTTCATATGGATCTTTTCAGACCTGTGGCGTACATTAGTATTGGTGGAAGTAAGTATGGTTTAGTTATTGTAGATGATTTTTCTTGCTTCACCTAGGTTTTCTTTTTGAGTGACAAAGGTGAAACCCAAGAAACCTTGAAGAAATTCATGAGAAGAGCTCAAAATGAGTTTGAGCTTAAAATCAAGAAAGTGAGAAGTGACAATGGGACAGAGTTCAAGAATACAGGTGTTGAAGAATTCTTGGGTGAAGAAGGAATCAAACATGAGTTCTCGGTCCCCTACACTCCACAACAAAATGGTGTAGTGGAAAGGAAAAATAGAATACTAATTGAAGCCGCAAGAACCATGTTAGATGAATACAAGACACCTGACAACTTCTGGGCTAAAGCGGTCAACACTGTATGTCATGCAATCAACCGGCTATATCTTCATAAGGTCTATAAGAAGACTGCTTATGAGCTTCTCACTGGTAACAAACCTAAAGTTGATTACTTTAGAGTATTTGGTTGTAAATGCTTTATTCTTAACAAGAAAGTCAAGAGCTTGAAGTTTGCTCCTAGAGTGGACGAGGGCTTCTTGCTTGGTTATGCATCAAATGCGCATGGATATCGTGTTTTCAACAATACCATCGGTCTTGTTGAAATAGCAATAGACGTGACATTTGATGAGTCTAATGGCTCTCAAGGGCATGTTTCTAATGACATTGCAGGAAATGAAGAACCACCTTGTGAGGCCATAAAGAAGCTTGCAATAGGTGAAGTGAGACCTCAAGAAAAGGATGATGAGAAAGGAACCTTGTGGATGACTAATGAGGTTTTTGATGTGGGCGCAAAGGTGGTGGGTGATAAATCCTCCACCCAAGAAAACCCATCAATCTCAAGTCATCCAAGTCTTGAAGAAGGTCATCAACCCCAAAAGATGCCAACCCTGGTGGAAGATGAACCTGAAAGTGTTGATGATGAAGTGCCTCTTGATCAAGTGGATTATGAGGAGGAGCAAATTCAAAGACAACCATCAGTGCCCCATCCTCGAGTCCACCGTACCATCCAAAGAGATCATCCAGTGGACAACATTCTTGGGAGTATCAAAAGAGGGGTAACAACTAGATCTCGTTTGGCAAATTTTTGTGAATTTTAATCGTTTGTTTCCTCGCTTGAGCCACTTAAGGTTGAAGAAGCGCTGGGTGATCTGGATTGGATAATCGCAATGCAAGAGGAGTTGAACAACTTCACCCGGAATGAAGTCTGGTCCTTAGTTCAAAGACCTAAGCAAAATGTGATTGGAACAAAATGGGTCTTTAGGAACAAACAAGATGAACATGGCATCGTTACAAGAAACAAAGCACGGTTGGTTGCCCAAGGCTTCACTCAAGTGGAGGGACTTGACTTTGGTGAAACATATGCGCTGGTAGCAAGGTTAGAGTCAATTAGAATATTAATTGCCTATGCTACTAACCATGATTTCAAGCTGTACCAAATGGATGTCAAGAACGCATTTCTAAATGGACCACTACAAGAGCGGGTCTATGTGGAGCAACCACTGGGCTTTGAAGATCCAAGAAAGCCAAACCATGTTTATCTACTCCACAAAGCGCTCTACGGGCTTAAACAAGCCCCTAGAGCTTGGTATGATTGTCTTAAAGATTTTCTAATTAAAAATGGATTTAAAATAGGAAAAGATGATTCTACTTTATTCACTCGCAAAGTTGATAATGAGTTATTTGTGTGCCAAATATATGTCGATGACATTATATTTGGTAGTACTAATGAGAAATTTTGTGAAGAATTTAGTAAGGTGATGACGAAAAGGTTTGAGATGTCTATGATGGGCGAGCTCAAATACTTCCTGGGATTTCAAGTAAAACAACTCAAGGAAGGTACCTTTTTGTGCCAAACCAATTATACACAAGATATGCTCAAGAAGTTTGGCATGGAAAAGGCAAAGCACGCCAAGGCACCAATGTCATCAAATGGACATCTCGACCTTAATGAAGAAGGTAAACCAGTAGACCAAAAATTATATAGATCAATGATAGGGTCACTGCTTTACTTATGTGCATCTAGACCTGATATCATGTTAAGTGTTTGTATGTGTGCATGTTTTCAAGCTAATCCAAAAGATTATCATCTTGTTGCCGTTAAGAGAATCTTAAGATACTTAGTCCACACCCAAAACCTAGGATTATGGTATCCTAAAGGCTCCCTTTTTGATTTACTTGGCTATTCTGACTCAGACTATGCCGGTTGCAAAGTAGATCAAAAAAGCACTACTGGGACTTGCCAATTCCTTAGGCGGTCCTTAGTGTCATGGAGTTCCAAGAAACAAAACTGTGTTGCACTTTTCACTGCAGAAGCTGAGTACATAGCAGCTGGTGTATGTTGTGCACAGTTGCTATGGATGAAGCAAACCCTTAGAGACTTTGGTTGTGAGTTTAATAAAATTCCACTGCTGTGTGACAATGAGAGTGCCATTAAACTTGCAAACAATCTTGTGCAACACTCTTGAACCAAACATATTGATATTAGACATCATTTCTTGAGAGACCATGAAGCTAAAGGAGATATCGAATTATTTCATGTGAGCACTGAAAATCAACTAGCCGATATCTTCACCAAACCCCTTGATGAGACTAGGTTTTGTTTTCTAAGGAGTGAACTAAATATCTTGGATTCTCGAAACGTGTCTTAAGAACTAAAATTTGAATCATGATTGATTGGAATAAAGTTGTTTTGTGAACAATATGACATGTGAAATCCTGTTTTTATTGCCAAAATTATTCATGTCATAAATATTGATTGTATTCTAGGCCTTACCAGGCTATCTCTAAAAACTGGTTGAGTAAACCGGCTGAGTAAGCCACTCAACCAGATTTTCTCTCGTGAGAACCGGTTGAACTGGTTTAAAAACCGGTTGAAATGGTTTTCGTCGCGTCGGTTTCTGCGCAGTCTGTCAGCTCCGCAGTCTGCCGTCAGTCTCGCAGACTGTGCTGTCGGTGTGCCAGGTTTTCTGCGCAGTCAAACGTCGTTTTCTGCGTGTTTACTGTGCACGCTGCAGCAAAACCGGTTTCTGAACCGGTTTTGGTCAGTTTGACCAGCCGCCGCCTCCCCTTTTCTCTCCTCTCCTCCCCTCTTTCTCTCTTTACTCTTTCACTTGTTGCAGCCACCGATGCCTTCACCCTTCTCTCTCCCTCTCTCTCAACCCACACTCCAAATCCCTCCCAAGCTATCAAATCTTTGTGGAGTTTGTTGGAGACTTGATCCCCTCGGACTCCTCCATCATCTCTACACTCTTTGTTGGGATTTTTTGTGGTCGATTTTTAGATCGAGGTATTGTCTCATTTTTCCCTATTTTTGACTCGATCCAATACCGTTCTTGATTATATTAATTATCTTTTCAAGGATATTGTGTAGTTTAGGTGCTTGGCACACTTAAATTGTTTTCATTGTCTCGAACATTGTTTGAGTTAAGTAGGTTGGTACTGTTCATTGTAGTTAAACCGCTCACATGAACGGTTGAAGTGCATGCTCAATATCATACGTATCTTTCCTCAAACGTGTTCGTTAAAATCCTTGAACATCGATTACCTCTCTCACCATATGTTCTTCTTTGTTTAATCTTAAGGATGGTGCGTCGTAGAAATCCGTCTGTAGTTGAGTCCTACTCAGATGACGATGCTCCAGAGATTCGTGAAGAAACTCCTCCTAGGTCCAGATCCAAGCGCGGGCGCGGATCTGGCAATGTGATGCCAGGTAGTGAGGCCTTAGGGTCTCATGGGGCTCGCGGTCGAACGACCCGGAATCCCTCCGGTCGGTCTCGACCCACGGCAAATCCACAAGCCTAGGAGGCTACCAGCGATGATGAGGGAGGAAAAGATGATGACATTGATCTCCCTTCTGCCAATGCACCCATTATCCAGGGGTTAGTTCTTCACAAAGCGCAGGCCCGTCGCTCTGCCAACGAGCAAGTCATTGATTTCACTACCAGTGGAGGGTCTGCTCTCCTTCAGGATATACGCTTCCAAAATCCTACATTACGTGTTCGTGATGTCAGGATCGATGGTAATCGTTTCTGGACCCTCCAACATGTTGATTTCTATAATTCTATGATTCTTCCGAAGAAGCACCAGCCAATCCTCCATCAGCGTTATATTAACTGGGATGGATGCGAAGCCATTGGTGATCCTGAGATGACACAGGCATTGAGGGCTTGTGAGAGAAAAAGGATGAAGACCATAATGACATTCCAATATGATTGGAATGATGAAATCATTGCACAATTTTATTCTACTCTCTGGATTAAGCTTGCTGATGAGGAAAGTCCTTACAACTTTCCTTATCTCAATTTCTTTATTGAAGGCAGCCGGTATAAGGTGAGCTACAGGAGGTTTGCTCACATCCTGGGATTTACTGATGGAGATATTTCAGGAGACAAAATCAAGATTCATGACTTTTGTCCTCCCACCAAGGATGAAGCCAAGGATCTTCATATCTCTGAGTCTGATAAATATTGGGAGACTACCAATCTGCACAAGTACTACAGATACATAAATTCTCTCTGCGGAATGACTCTCATCCCCAAAGGGGGTAATCAGATGAATATCCTGGGAGAGAGCAAAGTCTTGCTCTCATTCATGAAGCCAAACAGTTCTAAAAGCCTAAATGTATTTGATATGATTTGGCAAGAAATCATCCATGCTGCCTGCTTCCCTCTCAAGGGATGTCTTCATGCCCCTTTATCATGAAGATGATTGAAGTGGTGACTCAGTTTTGTTTTGAAAAAGGAACAAGACATCTCTCCTACACCCCCTTCTGGATTGATCCAAACAATCCAGCAGGGCGATTGAGGAAAGCCCCTTCCAGATCTCGTGGGCAAGCTGTTGCCGGTACCTCGCGTCCCTCTCCTGGTCGTGGATCTCCCACACCACGTGGTCGTGGTCGAGGTCGTGGTCGCGGGATGGGAGCTCGACTGGCTCATGGTATTGCACCTTTCTTTTCTATGTGCAGGAACATATCTTCCGATGTTCATGAACTGGCGAGGCGTCAGCGGGAGACTGACGACAACCTCCGTCGCCAAGCCTCTTCCATGGGTATGCCATTTGTTCCTCGCTCGCCTGATGTGCCCCTTCATCCTCCTCCGGCAGAAATCAATGAATGGCACCAGTAGGCCTATGGGGTGCCCTTCATGACAGCAGAAGATGATGAAGAAGAAGAGGAATAATATTTTGATGATCGTGAGCAGTATGCCCCGCCTCCCCAACAAGGAGATCCGGGTCAATCTTCTTCATATCTTCCTCCCCAGGATCCATCGGGCAGTTATCCCCCCCAGCTCAGCCTAGGGAAGAAAACTTTGCAGCTAACTTGGCATCTCAGTTCTTTGATCCAACTCCTCTGTGGTGATTTGTGGTTGATGTTTCTCTCCATTTTTGGTGCTAGTTGCCAAATAGGGGGAGAAGGATTGACAGCTTGGCTTGGTAGTCCTCAGGGGCTTTTATTTTTGTAATGAACACTGGGTCTGTAATAACTTTATTCGCCTATGCTTGTTGTGATGCATGTGATGATGGCCAAGGGCCATAAACAATTTCATGATGTGATGCCCATTATTGTAATAGCCAGTACTATCTCATATCTTATGCTATACAATGATGGATTTGTTAGAGTAATGCTATTTTTATATCATCACATCTTATATAATTCTGTTGCATCCCTCAGTGTTTGTGTAATGTGTTAGTTTTTCACTCTCTCCAAATATGTTGCACATTGACATATCAAGTCAATATGAATATCACAAAACTCATGCACATATTTAGGGGGAGCTGCGCATACACAAGTATTTATATCTCGCCAGTGGTTTTATTTTTTAATTTTTATCTCTACTCTAGTTTGTTTTGGCATCAATCACCAAAAAGGGGGAGATTGTAAGTGCAATCAACCATAATTGAGGGTTTTGGTGATTAAATTACAAAACAAACAGAGATTCTAACAAGTTTGCTCCTAGCATGTATACAGTTATTCTACAGACAGGAAAAGCACAGATCTTATGAGTATGCAAATGTAAAAGCACAGCGGATTAAAAATTCTACATCATATAGCGTGCTCCAAGTGCTTGGAAACAACAGCAGTTTGCATTTTATAATTCTTGAGTTATAGAAATCGCCGTTCACTTAAGAGGAATCCGCAATAAGTTAAGTAAGTAATGCGATGAGCTCAGTCAAACCCTTTCAAATCCTCTAAGAGAATATTTTTCTAGATCATGAATGCTCTTGGTAAAGTCACCTTCACTCTCCACTGAAGTTTCACCTTGGTTCACCTCTGTTTTCTCAAAACTTATTCTTCAGTTTCAAAAATCGGTTCAACCGGACCTAAAACCGGTTCAACTGGTTTCTGCACTGTTCCTTCTGTCACCTCTGACCTGCCAGTCTGCCAGTCAAAATCTGTCAGAAAAAGTCATGTGCAGAGTTTTTCAAAACTCGGTTCAACCGGATTTGAGTCCGGCTCAACCGAATTTGAGGTCGGTTGAGTCTCCGGCTGAGTACCTCAGTGAACCGAGAACTCCCTAGTGGAAACCAGTTCAACCGGTTTAAGAACCGGTTCAACCGGTTTTTGGTCCACTTCTCCCAACGACTGCCAGCTTTTTGGGGATCCTTTAAATACCCCCACACTCTCTCTCTCTTCATTCACTTCTGCCCCCTTCCATGATTTCTTGGCTGACCAACCTCCAAACAAGGGCATTCAATTCACCTCTCACACCCGAAATCGCATCTCCTTCAATCGCTGGTGTGAGGTGAAGTCGATCTAACACGCTGTTGATTTCATCTTGATTCTCCTATTCTCTTCATCCTTGAGCTCATTGCAAACTTAACCTTGTGCGGATTTGTTACTGTTGGAACCTTGCGTTCCTTGACGGATAGAGGTTGCTTGGGAGTCTCCAAATTTGTGGACGACCCCAAGAAGTTTGTATCACCCGTTCTTTGAGCAAATTTGAGAAGAGATTGCCTTGACCTTGGTGGTCGACTTGTGGAGGATTTGGGTTGGAAAAGACCCGGCCCTTTGTGGGCTCCTCAACGAGGAGTAGGACACCTTTGTGGTGGTTGTCGAACCTCGGGTTAAATCATGTGTTCTTGTGTGTTCTTGATAAGTGCTTTAATTTGTTGGTTAGTTCATATTCGATTATATTGTGTGCAAATCATGTGAAAACAATTCATACCAATTTCTCACTACTTTGTCACACTTGTTTAACTATTTATCTAATCTAAGTTGAGCAGGTTCAAACTTGTTCAGTTGTAAACAAAATCAACTGAACCGGTTTTCACCAGTGCAACTTGAATTTGCCACTATCTCGAAGTTTTTAGTGGAAAATTTCAAGTGTAGCCTATTCACCCCCCTCTAGGCTACTTTCATATAAGCATAAGCAATCATCAATGATATATGAATTACATTTGTACCTTCGGCTTGACAGAAGGTAAAGGGCAGGAGTGACGTGTGAATGATTACAAGTCATCGTGAATAGCACGGTGTTACTGTTCATTTATTTATAGGCATAGGACGCAGCCTGAGCAAAATTACATTCATGTCCTTGACATTTACTATTAGGCAAAAGGCAAGCTGTTGAGGAATAGGCAGTCTTTTCTCTTTTAGGTCGGTTTCATTCTCCACCATAGTCCTTGTGCTATGTCGAAGCTTCTCCAACCACAGCTTCGGAGTTGTTTCATCCTTCGCCCTGATCACGCTTTTCATACCATGCACACCTTCATCTTAAGGCCGAAGCTTCCTGTGACAGTATACTATACTGGAAAACATGTTAGTCATGTTTTTGAGGACCTTCGGAAGATGAAGGCCCCCAACACATACCATCACCAAACCATGTCCATACCAAGGGAACAATGTCGAATGGCCTCTATCAAACACGACCACCAATACGCCCTCAGATGTGCCCCCCCGCTGACCGGTGGGACTAGTCAACCCCGGTCGCATGGACCTCATCATCGGAGCCTCTATAGTGATCGAAATACCTGAAAGAACGGGACAGTACGCCAAACCGGGTGTAGACCAACGTGTACTGAAAGGTGACACAAGGGTCATGACGGAAGATAAACCTGTACTGAATACAACCCTGAACCTTGCCGTAAGGATACTCTGCGGGACCCGCCAAGTACCTCTACATTAGCATCAGACCAACTACAGGAACATAATCGCCGGGTAGACAAGACGGAATGCCACATCAAGAATACGGCAGCGCACGCCCCTACAGAAGACGCCAGGAGGGCTAAGGCAACCCAAGACAGCAGACCGAACTCCTCCATAGATAGACGCTAGTTCTTACTGTAAAATCTACCCTTGAGCTATAAAAGGGCAAGACAAGCCCATCTTCTACAATCAAGCACTCAACGGTAACACGCTCCAAGCAATACTATGATCAACACTACACTTGACTAGGGCGCAAGCCTGAACCAGTATAACCCTCTATCTCAGATCCACCTTCGAGTCCCTCGTGGCTCACCATTCGGAGTGATTCCGCTAGCACCCCTGCCGAACATAAATCTTATTGTCCCCCAGTTTCTGAAACCACGACAATGGGAAACTCACCTCTTTGCCAGAGTTTCATCAAGATTTGCAATATGGCTCAAACCAAGTCCAAAATGCACTTTTCTCACATAATTGAGTTAGAGACAGAAACAAAGTGCTAGAAATATAGTATTATGAATATGCAACTTATTCAAATATTCAAACCTCATGTTTTTACTATTTTCCAAAAGTTGCACTTTTCAGCCTCCAGTTTAGCTCATTTGGACTTAGTTCCTTCAATTTTCCTTTTAGTGGACTTGTGCTCATGATACTCATATCAAAGTAGTTAGTCCATGGTGGTGTGTTGGACACTTAATCACCAAACACGAGTAGAAATGACTATCTAGCACATTTCCCTTTCAACCCCGAGGCACCGGGACCGAAGGTAATACGAAGTGGAACCAGAAGGGGGGTCAGACGAACCTAGAGGAAGTCACTCGAGTGGATTACGCACCTGACACATGGACTGCCCTATCATTAATGACTAACTGCATTAAATACGTCTGGCGCCGAGCCATGGCGGAGAGTCAGTCATCCTTACACTCATGGCCTGCGAGCCCAGACCAGAGCCCCACTCATGACCTACGAGTTGTAGACCCGTGACTCACTCGTAGCCTACCGAACCTAGGCCTGAGTTCCCTGATTGTCTACAGAACCTGCAACACGACGAGGAATGTCGAGGCTCAGGCTACAGAGGCCAGGGGTCGACGCGGCGCAGGAGTAATGATGACGCTTGGGTCCCCTGCCGCCCATGCGTGTCGTCTTGATCGACTTAAAGGAGCATGACCAGAGAGCTCAGACAACGAGGGCGAATACCGACGGACGGACTTCTACCGAGGGTAGAACGACTCGTTTTAGTGTGACGCAATAATTCCTTCCACGGGAAGCCACTTGTAACCGATCCCCTTCTTAGTCTATTAAAGGGGAGGGCCGACCCAACCGGAGGACAGAGATAGAGAGAGCAACGATACTCGATCAACTTAGCTAGGTAGCAAAAACACGATACATAGAGATTTGGGATGTTTCTCTTTCTCGCATGATTGTAATCCCTACTACGAGCTACGAGCAACAAGGTGCCGATAGTGAGAGCCACCGAAGACCGGAAGTAGAGACGTTCTGCCCAAACCAGTATAAATCTTGCGTCTATTTAGCACACCATCCGGATCCAGAACGCGCACATACAAATTTACTTGTCGGTGCTGGTTCAAAACACCGACATATGTTTTGTGTTTCCTCTTTATTGATCCAGTTTTATGTAAACTTGCATATAAACTTCTCTCCATTTCTTTTGCCTTGAAGTACACTTAATAGAAACTTGAAAAGATCCATTTGGAAAACAGCAATACAACTACACAGTGCAAGGATCTACGAGAAGTATAGCAAAAATGTAATATATCAGTTCCACCCAACAATGTTATAATTATAATAAACAGATGTCTAGCCAGATTCACAGGCTTATAAAATGCGACTAATATAAGATAGGAGACAAAACCATGTATGGTGTTTTTTCTCTTTTGGAAGGAATGCACAGTGCAGCAGTGATGTTATAAGCTTGATTTGATTCCAAAGCACAAGGTTAAGCAACTAGCTGTGCAGTGGAAGTAGTAATTTACATTTGAACAATCCAGCATTCTTTTTTTTTATCTCGGTCATGATTAACTATAATATCACAAGCTTCATTCCAAAACCAGCAATACAATAACCTACGATCAGTATAGCAAGAAACCAGAGACCTGGAGTGCTAGAGCAGTCCCATCAAAGGCAAAATGAATCACAACAACTACACATTTCCAAGCCAACCAAGTTCTGACACTGGCAATTTTACTACAACTGCAATCAATTGATTTTTCACGCGAAGTATCACAAGATCTCCTTGATGAAATCAAGGTTGAGTGTGTCACGTACAATGAGGAACATGCCAACCATGAGCACCACCAGTATCCCCGATGACATAATACCCTGTTCAACTTCTCGGGGGATCTTGCGCCCACCCCGGGCTGCCTCAAGAAGGATCAATGCCAAGGTGCCACCGTCCAATGCTGGCAAGGGCAACAAGTTTATGGCTGCGAGGTTGAGATTGATCACCGCCGCAAACTGGAACAGCCCATCCGCGCTGGACCTGGCCACTTCCGCTCCCACTGCAATGATGGCAACAGGGCCTGACACCTTGTCGGCGGACTGAGAGAAGTTGAGCAATGTCTGCCTGAGCCCGTCGAACACCGTCCCGGTCAAGAGCGTGAACTCGCGCACGGCAAGGACGGTCGCGTCGGCCAGGTTCTGGGGGCGCACGCGCGTGACGCGGACGTTGGGGGAGAGCTGCACGCCGATGCGCCCCGAGCCATCGGCGCTGGTGTCCGGCACGACGGTGAGCTCAACGGACCGCCTGTCCACCGCCCCGGGCGCGGCTCTCGAGACGGTGAGGGGCACCTCCCTGCTGGGGCTGGCCTTGATGAGGTCGACGAGGACGGGGACGGACGGGTCCGGCGCGGCCCCGGGCACAGCGAGGATGATGTCCCCGGGGAGGAGGCCCGCGCGCGCGGCCGCGGAGCCCGGGAGAACCTCGGGCACGAGAACCCCGGGGAGCTGCGCCTGCACGGGGACGCCGACGGTGAGCGCCTGCGCGTAGACGATGAGGAAGGCGAAGGCGAGGTTGGCGGCGACGCCGGCGGAGACGACGAGCAGGCGGTCCGGGACGGGGCGGTTGCGGAGGAGGTCGGGGTCGTCGGGCGCGAAGCCGGACTCCGGGTCGTCGTCGGGGAAGCCTACGTAGCCGCCCAGCGGGATGGCGCGGAGCGCGTACTCCACGGGGCCGAGGCGGAAGCGGGCGAGCGCCGGGCCGAAGCCGATGGAGAACTGGGAGACGTGGATGCCCCGGGACGCCGCGGCCAGGAAGTGCCCGGACTCGTGGACGAGCACGATGGCGGCCAGGACGGAGGCCGCGGAGGCCACGGACTCGACGCTGGCGAGGAGGTCAGGCACGGCCGCGGCGGGCTTAGCGAAGTTGCGGTGGCGGCGGGGGAGCGGGAGGTGCACGGGAAGGTGGTGGTTGTGAGAGGTGGAGTGGAGCGGGGACGGGAAGCGGTACTGCTTGAGGCCTGGGGAGAGATGGGTGGCAATCATGGTGGGAGGGGCGGAGGAAGAGGAGGAAGAGGCCGCAGTGGATAATCTGACATTCTTGAAGGGAAGGAGTTTGAGGTGTGGGTTTGACGGTGAGTGAGCGAATTGGACTCAACGGCTGTGTGGTGTGGACGAGATGGAGGCGCCGAGCAATAGCTCGGCAGCTCGCCTAGGTACTCCAACTAGGGAGATAATTGAGATTGTAACATGCTTGTCCGGTGGCTTCGTCACTCTGTTACTCAGTCCCTTCGCTCTTTTAGGATTATGGAAGTGAGCCACTTGGCATAAAATGATCATTTAAGAGTGGGATATTAGAATTTGGTAACAGCTGTACGCGCTCAGAGACTGTCAGACTAATATGCCTTTTTGTTTGGTTTCGTTTTCGCTCACCCCGTGGAGTAGAGGCAGCCGCCGGCCGAGGTACTCCACCGTTTCCGGTCTCTGGTGTCGCCAGCCACCGAGGACACAGATTAGAGGACTCAGACCGTGCTGCTGAGTGACGTCTCGTCGAGCCGCCATGGAGGAGGGTGCCCAGCCACCGGCGTTGCCATTGTTTGATTGTGAGCAACCACTCTGATTTGCCCTCTGATTTTGAAGCAATGGATGACGTGAATGTGTTGGGTTCCTTGGCTTTTGGTGTGAACATGGGAGCTTCAGATCCAGCCGCTAGAACTAGAACAGAGGTAGAGTTTGTTTAATGTGTATAGGGCAATGGTTTACATATCACAAATGCGTTAATTTGCATGTCCCTGAAATTGGTTAGGGGTCATTACAAATTGAGCAAAGATGGGAAGAAGAAGGCTACCGAGAGGTTGTTTCGGAGTTGTTGATGTATGACAAGTTGGGTTTACAGGAAGAAGATGAACGTGAAACTAGTGCTAGGGAGGATGCTTTTGGTGTTCGAAGAAGTGATGAATTTGATGATGAAACATATGTATTGCCTTGCACTGATTGTTTACCACTTGAAAGGGTATTAGCTTACGACCGGTGTAATTCAATAATGAAGTTTGGTAGTTTGTGCAAGGACATGAAAGAATCCAGACTTGCTATGAGGCAATATGCGAGTAACAATGAGTTCGAGTTAGGAACTGAGGCAAGCTCACCTTTTAGATATCGAGGTTATTGTAAAGGTGGTTGTCGGCGTTTCGACCCCGGGGGGTCTCTGGACCGATGAGTAAATTGTCGCTGCGTGTCCCAGCCCATATGGGTCGGCGCGAGACGGAGCACAAGGGGGCAAACAGTAAGGGGAAACCACGGCCTCGTGTTGTCCTGCGCCCAAGGCGGATGCGCTTGCAGTAGGGGGTTACAAGCGTTCGCGAGGGAGAGAGAGAGAGCCTGTGCGTCAGCCCGTCCTCCCGCGCGGCCGCCTTCTCGTACGAGGGCCTGGACCTTCCTTTTATAGATGTAAGGAGAAGGCCCAGGTGTACAATGGGGGGTGTAGCAATGTGCTAACGTGTCTAGCAGAGGGAAGCCAGAGTCCTATGTACATGCCGACGTGGCTGTCGGAGAGGTTTTGGCGCCCTGTTCATGTGATGTCGTGGCCGCCGGAGGAGTGCTTGAGCCCTGTGGAAGCACAGTTGTCGGGTGCTGTCGGATCCTTGCTGACGTCTCCTTGCTTCCGTAAGGGGCTGAGAACCGCCATCGTCATGGAGCACGCGGGGCGCCATCATTACTTGTTTACCGGGGCGAGCCAGATGGGACGCCGGTCTTGTTCCCCGTAGCCTGAGCTAGCTAGGGGTAGGGTAATGATGGTCCCCCCTGTAGCGTGGTCGGTCCGAGCCCAGGGTCGGGCGAGGCGGTGATTCCTCCGAGGTCGATTCTGAGTCCGAGCCCTGGGTCGGGCGAAGCGGAGTTCGTTGTCCGGGGTCGAGGCGGAGTCCGTCGTCCGGGGTCGAGGCTCAGTCCGAGCCCTCGGGTCGGGCGAGGCGGAGTCCGTCGTCCGGGGTCGATGCTGAGTCCGAGCCCGGGAGTCGGGTGAGGCGGAGCTTCCTATGGCGCCCGAGGCTGGACTTGGCTGCTGTCAGTCTCACCCTGACGGGTGGCACATCAGTCGGAGCGGCGCAGGCGACGCTGTTTTCCTGTCAGGTCAGCCAGTGGAGGGGCGAAGTGAATGCGGTCACTTCGGTTCTGTCGACTGGAGAGCGCGCGTCAGAATAAGGTGTCAGGCGATCCTCGCATTGAATGCTCCTGCGATCCGGTCGACTGGCGAGGCGATCTGGCCAAGGTTGCTTCTCCGCGAAGCCTGCCCGAGCTGGGCCTCAGGCGAGTCGAAGGTGTGCCCGTTGCTTGAGGGGGCCCTCGGGCGAGACGTGAATTCTCCTGGGTCGGCTGTCTTCACCCGAGGCTGGGCTCGGGCGAGGCGAGATTGTGTCCCTAGAGTGGACGGAGCCTTGACCCGAATTGCGCCCATCAGGCCTTTGCAGCTTTGTGCTGATGGGGGTTACCAGCTGAGATTAGGAGTCTTGGGGGTACCCCTAATTATGGTCCCCGACAGTAGCCCCCGAGCCTCAAAGGGAGTGTGGGTACTCGCTTGGAGGCTTTGTCGCACTTTTTTGCAGGGGGACCGGCCTTTCTCGGTTGCATTTCGTTCCGGTGGGTGCGCGCGAGCGCACCCGCCGGGTGTAGCCCCCGAGGCCTCGGAGGAGTGGTAAGCGCATCCGCCCTGGGCGCAGGACAACACGAGGCCGTGGTTTCCCCTTACTGTTTGCCCCCTTGTGCTCTGTCTCGTGCCGACCCATCTGGGCTGGGACACGTAGCGACAATTTACTCGTCGGTCCAAGGACCCCCCGGGGTCGAAACGCCGACAGTGGTGAATTCCCATGGAGATACAATCAGTCTTACACACAAAGTTCAACTAAACACTAGCTAACAACAACTTCCTCTGATGATTCAAGTGACCAGAATTCAGACAGATTTCACAAAGTTCAACTAAACACTAGCTAACAGTAGTCTTACACTAGCTAACAACATACTA
The DNA here is from genome assembly GCF_902167145.1 of Zea mays. NCBI lineage: Eukaryota > Viridiplantae > Streptophyta > Magnoliopsida > Poales > Poaceae > Zea > Zea mays. The sequence continues at coordinate 21,064,385 of NC_050100.1, read as the reverse complement.
ACAGCAGGTTCAAGTGACTAAGCATGTACTACAACAATTGTCTTCAAATGGCCAAACTTCACTTCTGTCTTCGGTTCCTAAACGAAGACACTACTGACTTCCGGTGTCCAAACTTCACTTCCTCTGATGATCCCGAATCTCTTCATAGTTGACATCTTGGAGTGCCCATTCCCCACCCTTCATTTCTTCTTCGGAATCATCGGCTTTGCCTCACCAAGCTTCTTCAAGTGACCGAGCAAGCTCATACACACGCCACCTGGTAAAGTTCACTGAGATGTCTTTGCCTATAAAAGGCTCATAAAAAATCTCTTGTCTAGCCAGTTCCTTCAACTCCTTCGCAACTACCTTCATCTTAGAAATGGTGTCGTTGAGTGCTCTCTGGACCTCTTGGAACTTGCTTAACTGTGAATACAAATATGAAGTCCACTGAGAATTTAAAACAATCTGACCAATCTAAAGTTGAAGTATTCAAAATACCAGTACAGTTAGTGGACATGCCCTCTTGAACACAGGAGGGTGGTCGACGATTGCGGCTGCTGGGTGTACAAGGGCGATGGCGGGAGAGGCCGAGGTGGTACAAGAGTTGAGGTGGCCACACAGTCGGTCTCCACGCAGTGACCGACGTCGGGAGAGGTTGTCGGCTTGGTGGAGATGGCGACAAATAGTCGAATGAAGGTGGCGACCACCTATGACGCGCCGTCTACCTCCAGATCTAAATCCACCACAACCCGCTTCTTCCCCCGAGTCGGAGTCGCCATGGAAGGAAAGCTAGAGGATGGTGGACAACACCATCGGCGTCTGGAGTGGGCTAAGTTAGGGTTCCGTTCCAGTAGGACAAAACTGACTTTTACCAACATGGCTAGATAGTTACAAATGTTCTTTCTCAAATGACCATTTTCTACCAAGTGGCTCACTTCCATAATACCAAAAGAGCGAAGACAAGGTGTGGAGAAATAGAGTGGCTAAGCCACTGGACGAGCATGTTACAATCCCAATTATCTCCCAACTAGGTACCCATGATTGAAAAAAGAAGTGGTGGATCGAGGATTTGACAATAGAATACGTGATAAAAAATATTTTATACAATTTGGTAAACCATATAAATTACGATAATAAATCTTGATACATATTGTTCAAATGAAATACAAATACTTTAAAATGTAGTTATAGAAAAGACTTATAACATTATTTGTTGATTCTTCTCTTTCTCAATTATATGAATGTCTCAATTATATCACCTTTATCATCTTGGAAGAAAATATCCCGCTCAATAAATGTGAGTAGACAATAATCTAAAACAGTATCACCTAGCTTATTCCTTGATTTTGATTTCAATATAACCAATGCAGAAAAATACCCTTTCAACACTCGCAGTTATCACAGGTAAAATCAATACCAATTTGAGAAGCAAGTACACCATATGTTACACTTTGTGTCTCTTTGGTTCAACAAGCTTAACTAAGAGATAAACAACGTTGTCTAGACCTTGGAAGCGCTCATGTCGTTGCATGTCATCAATATAATTATCAAGTTGCAATTCTAGTTGTAGCAAGTTGTTGTTGGAGAAGTCATTAGGATAAAATTCAGCCAATAGATGTACCTTCTGTGCAGCAAAAGAAGAAAATGAGTGGGAATGACCAAAGGTTGACATACAAGAGAGTAGCTCCATGTTACTCTCATCAAATCGATTCTCAAGCTCTTGACTAATTTGATCAATGACACCAATGTATACTTCTCTTCTAAAATGGTCATCATTTGTTTGGTTTCGAGCATGAGCATACCTTGCTGATTTTCCATAAGGTACATAAGCACCATCCATAGTAGGAACTTTGACACCATGTGTAATACAAAAAGAAGTGACCTTCTTTAGAAAATTACCCCAACCATCGGACCTCAACTGTTGCATTCCGCTCTTTGCCACATTAACAAGTGAGATTGCATTAAGAGCACCTTGATCCCTTCTCTACAAACACTCGGATAGCTCATTTGTGTATCCAAGAATAACAAACATTAAGTGCACAAAGAAAACAAACTCAAAGGTTTCAAATGATCCAAGCACAAAATGAATCTTTGTCCAATCATCTTTATGTGCAATATCAGCACCAAGATCAATGAGCACATCAAAGATTGAGGAATACATAGTGATGATGCTACATATAGTTTTGTAATGCGAGCCCCACCGAGTGTCACCAGGCCTAGGCAAACCGATATCATGATTTAATCCACTCCCTGATTCAAGCTCACCACACTCTAGTGATTTCTTGACACTATCAAGCTTAGCATTTTGGAGCATACCATGACACTTGCAAGAAACCCCAACAATGTTCAACAAGATAGATACTTGATCAAAAAAGTCTTGCAGACAGCATTTCCCTTGGCAACAACCACAAAAACTAGTTGGAGTTGATGTGCAAAGCAATGAATATAATAAGCACAAGGTGATTCTTGAATGATTAATGTTTTTGGTCCTTTAATATCTCCTTTCATATTGGTAGCCCCATCATAACCTTGATCTCTAATTCGTTTCATACTTAATCCATGACTAACAAGTAAACCTTTGATTGCTTCCTTAAGTGACAAAGAGGTAGTATCATCTACATGAACTACTCCAATGAAGTGCTCACATGGCATTCCAAGTTTATGGACATAAGACAAGCAAAGAGCTAGTTGTTCTTTATGTGATATGTCACTAGATTCACCCGCTAAAATTGCAAAGGGCTCATCTCCAAGTTCCTCAATTATTTTCTCTACTTTCTATGACACAATAATGAATAAATTGCTTTTGTATCTTTGGGCCAGTCAAAGTGCAATTACCTAGTCAATTGTTCAAGACATAATTATTCACTTCATCACCATTTTTTGCAAGAAACTTCAAAAGTTCAATGAAGTTGCCTCTACTGCTAGACTCTTCACTTTCATCATGTCCACTAAATGTCAATCCTTGATGCAAAAGAAACTTGATACATCTAAGTGAATATGTCAATCTTTTCTTGTAAAGAGGAAGATCCTCGTCAGTCCACTTGTTAATGTGATAATCAATTGCTACCATGGAATTTATAAAACCAATATACCGCTCATGAGCTGCATTGTGTGCCTTGGAACCACTATGTTTGAGAAGTATTTTGTTTCCTATATTCCAAATATTCCATACATCAACGACAAATGCATTTGACCCACTGCCCTTCTTGAACAAGTAACATATAAAGGAAAATAAAGAATCCTTGATATTATATTCAAGCCATTTGTCATGGAAAAGATCCCTGGGCCCCTACCAGCCAGAGAAAGCACATGAGATAAGAACCTCCGAACTACTGGGGACCACCCGTCAGCGAGAGGGTAAGGGAATTGTCTACCAAGGAAGCATCTGCCCCCGAATAAACCCTGAGGCACCAAGCCTAGGGTCGGGCGTGGCGGAGATACAGAGGGGCCGAACGAACTGAAAGGAAACCACTCGAGTAGATTCCTCGCCTAGCCTGAGGCTAAGCCTCTATAAATGGTCGACCTCATTAACTACACTATACACCGAGTTGCAATAGAGAGCTGGTCCGCCTCCCACTCATGACCTGCACAACCCCCTGGCCTACACGCACTCATGACCTATGAGCCCCTCGACCTATGGAGCACCCGTGATCTATCAGGCCTAGGCTAGAGTACGCAAACCGTCCACAGGGCCTGTAATGCAATGAGCCACGCCGAGGTCCAGTTTACGGAGACCCGGGGTCGGCGTGGCGCAGAGGTAGTAATGATGGCGTCAGGGCCCCACATTGTCCATCATAATGAGCACAAATAGGGATGGACAAATAACAATACACAGTCAGACAACGCGACCTTGCTGAGGTAAGACATTCGATTTTACCACGATATAGTGGCTCCTTCCCAAAGGAGCCACCGACCGCCGACCCCCACCTTTGCCTATAAAAGGAGGAAGTTAGCCACGAATACAGGGACAAACCCTAGAGGACATGAGACAGAAGACACTCGATAGAAGGCAACCACACACACTCGAAGAGACCTGAAGTCCTAAAGTTTGGAGCTAAGACTTAGCGTATGACTCCAGTTCCATAGTCTTTAGGACCACCCCCGCATAAGATACTTGGGAGCCCTTCCTCCCTCTCTAGCCTGCTTGTAACCCAGTTGTAACCCCTACTACGAGCATCGAGCAACAATGGTGTCGATAGCGCGAGCCACCGAGGATTGGATGTACGGACGTTCTGCTCGAACTAGTATAAACCTTGTGCCCACCGAGCACACCATCCAGAGCCCAAAACACACATCTAGAAATTTACTTGTTGGAGTAGAGGTTCAAAACACCGACAATTGGCGCGCTAGGTAGGGGCCTTGCATGTTCTTGACGAACTCTTCAGGCTCCGGATGGCCAACAACAATAGTGGCGTAGTTTGGACCCCTAGAACGACCATACGTTTTGGGAGTCTTGACTTCGTCATCAACGACAGAGGGACGATGATCTAGGCCCCAGAATCCCCAGTTCCCTAGGCGAGCAACTTGCTTGACATTGCTAGAAGCCTCGACAGCCTCCAGCTTGGTTCTCCTCAAGGAGGTGGCAGGCAGCGCTGCGCACTGCGACCCGCCTTCACTGAGATCGTGGGAATGCTAGAGCCCGTCCGAGACTCATTCCATGACCTCCTCCTTTCAGGATCGGTAGGCGGACTTAAATCCTCATCAAGCAGGTCTAGCCACAGTCTGGTCCAGTAGTGCGTTGTGGCCAACCCACTAAAGGACCACTCCCTGCTCGTGAAGCATCCCAAGGGGAACCCTACTCGTACCACAATGCATGCCACCACATCTACCCTACCTCGGCTCGACCCGCCTTCCCAAAAACCGCCACTAAGACCAAGCTCTTCCTAGAGTAGCCAAGGTCCCATGACTAGGAGATGGGGGTTGTCGCGATGGAGGACGGGGCGGTTACACCGGGGTGGTTGGCAGACTCATGACACAACAACTAGTGTTTGCCGCCGTCTGACCTATGATGGGGCCAGCGAACCACGGTTCCATCGGGTGAGCCAGAACATCGTAGCCACTGTGGTACTCCTGGACAAACACTCTGAGGTGGAAACTCGGAGCGAACGAAGAACTCACCAAGAAATTCGAGGCCTCATTGACCTCACCGTGCAACAGCAGGCTGAGACTTCCATGTCACGGCGCCGGTAGCCGAAGGATGACCAGTGTACCGCATCCACAACAATACCTTGGGCCTTTAGACGCCACAACCTCTGGGCGCCAGTACCACAACGATACAGGCCCCCCACCAACATCACAAAGTACTTAGGATAATCAAACCCCAATCTCTGGCTAGGAGATTACTGGCCAACGTGTCAGGTGGGAGGGGCAGACCACAACTACTTCATAATCTGGAACCCCCCTATACTTGGTGGACTTGGCACGAGCGTGGCTCGAGAACCTGAGGCCCGAGTGTATCCAAAATTGGGCTGATCTCGAGGAAATCTTCGTAAGAAATTTCTAGGGCACGTACATGCGCCCGAAAAATTCGTGGGACCTTAAGAACTGCATGTAGAAACTGGACGAGACCCTAAGAGACTACATCCAACTCTTCTCATGGTAGTGCAACGAGCTGACTAACCATGCTGACACTAAAGTTATTAGCTCTTTCATCTTAGGGACCACTAGCGAGACCCTAGTGCTCAAGTTGGGGCGAAAGAACCCGCGAACCACGAATGAGCTCCTCGACATCACTACCAGCCACGCATCAGGGGAAGACGTGGTGGGAGCGATCTTTGACCACCGTAAGAAGAAGGCCAAACTCGACAAGGAGCTCGACGAAGGCTTCGGTGGGTGGCCTGATAAAAGGAAAACGAAGGACATGAGATGGCACGATGAAGTGCTGGTGGCCGTAGTTGGCCAAAAAGGAAGGAGACCTCTGGTCGAGGAGGCCATCGACCACTTCGAAAAACTGCTTGAGGTCCCATGCCCGAACCATCGCTACCTAGTCTGGCATGTCTACAGGGACTACAAGATGCTTAGGAAGTTCCTACGTAAAGAGGCACCGCCCAGAAAATGGTCAAACCCTGAAGGAACGAAGAGCAGGAGAGAAGGGCCCCACATTCTCTGATGAAATGCCTAGTGATCTTTGGCGGGTCTGACTACTACGCTTCAAAAGGACACAAAAGCTCGAACGACATGAGGTATTAATGTCCGATAAGCGATCCCAACGTCTGACCATGCCATTACCTTCGATCGCTCCGACCATCCCGCATGTTCCTCGACCCGGGTAGTACACACTTATTGTGAATCCCATCGTTGGGTCGGTACAACTATCAAAAGTACTCATGGATGGGAACAATGGGCTCAACATTCTCTACACTATTGCGTTCAACGCCATGGGCCTCGGCCGAGTTCACCTCCAGCCATCGGGGGACCATTTCATGGTGTCGTGCCTGGGAGGCAAGCGACCTCGCTCGAACGAATCGATCTACCTATAGCCTCGAGATGCCGACCAACTTTAGGATCGAGACTCTGACCTTTGAGGTAGTTGGGTTCCAAGGAACCTATCAATCCATCCTTGGAAGGCCATGCTATGCGATGTTCATGGTTGTCCCCAACTATACCTACCTGAAGCTCATAATGGCAGGACCAGCAGGAACCATTACCGTGGGCACCATGGTGTGGCACACATACGAGTGCGAAGTCGAATGCTATGACTTGGTGAGGGAGCCACCGCTGCTCAGGAGCTATAGGAGGTGCTCTGAACCATCAACGAGTAGGCGTCCGATGCAAGGAGGACGGGCACGACCTTCAAACCGGCAGACAACATGAAGGAAGTGCCCTTAGACCCCGAGCATGCCAACAAGTAGACGATACGCATCGGATCCATGCTCTCTACCAAATAGGAAAGCATGCTTGTCGACTTCCTCCACGAGAAGGACATCTTTGCGTGGAAAGCTTCTGACATGTGGGCATCCTGAGGGAAGTCGTCGGTCACTCTCTATGGATCAATCCCCAGCTCCAAACCCATAAAATAGCGACTACTCCGTTTTAACGAAGAGAAATGGAGAGCCATCGAGGAGGAGATCGGAAAACTTCTCGCGACCAGGTTCATCAGGGATATACACCGTCCGTAGTGGTTAGTCAACCTGGTGCTGGTCCGAAAGAAGAGCGGGAAATGGAGGATGTGTGTCTATTACACTGTCCTCAACAAGGCATGCCCGAAGGATCTGTTTTCCCTCCTACGCATTGACCAGGTGGCCGACTCCACCTCTGATTGCATGGTGTTGAGCTTCCTCGATGCTTAATCGAGATATCACCAGATTGCGATGAAGGAATCCAACCAACCTGCCACCTCCTTCACCACCCCTTCAGTTCATACTGTTATGTAACAATGTCGTTGGATCTAAAGAATGTGGGGCGACATATCAGCGATGCATGATCAAATGCTTCAGCGACCTCATTAGAAGGGTCGTAGAGGCATACGTGAATGACATTATGGTCAAAACCAGGCGATTCAAGTTCCTCATAACCAATCTTAGGCTGACGTTCGAAAGGCTAAAAGCTAACAGCATTAGGTTAAACCCTGAAAAATGCGTCTTTGGTGTCCAGGGGGCATGTTCTCGGCTTCTTGGTTTTCGAGCGAGGTATCGAGTCCAACCCTAAGAAAGTCGCATCCATCACAAACATGGGCCCCATACGGTATTTTAAAGAGGTTCAACAAGTCACGGGATCCCTGGCCTCCCTTAGCCGCTTCATTTCGCGCCTCAGAAAGTGTGAACTGCCACTCTATAAGATGCTGCGGAAGACTGTTCGCTTCGATTGGACAACGAAAGCACAAAGCATAGGAAGCCCTCAATAACCTCAAGACTCTCCTGACCTGGGCCCTCGTCCTGGTCTCGCCGAAAGACAGGGAGCCGCTCCTACTCTATGTGGCAGGGACTACCTAGGTGGTCAATTCGGTGCTCGTTGTCAAAAGGAATGAGGAGGGGAGTGCACGCCCGCTGTCACACCCGGGTTTTAGGTACCCGAGCGCGAACATAAACACCAGGTGTGCTGGGACCAAATCTCACACATATGATGAATAGTGGTACATAAACGAATGTCACAACTTTATTATATAATAGGAGTTATGTACAAAATAAATAAATATTTACATCTAAAGGAGACAACGATCCAGCAACCCAAAGTTGACTGGGAGACGACGACCTAGACCTCTCACAAACACATCGCATCATCCTCCATGCGCCTCATCCTGTGGTACATGTTCTTGACCTGTGGGGGGTGTGAGACAGCAAGGGTGAGCTCACACATGTTCATCGCTCAACAAGTTGTGGGGAATAATGTGCATGAACTCACCAAAGGTGGGAGTTCATGTGAAGTGTAAGGCTGATCAACAATAGGGGTTAAAGCTAAGCATTGCTTTTAATAAGTTGGTCAAATTTTATTAGCTAGACCCTTAGGCACTACCGAGGTGAATGGATATGGATCTACTACGAGGCCTTTACAAAGTTCCACTAGCTTTCGAAAATCCGCTACAGTTTCTGGGAAGAGCAATTGTATGAATCCCTCGTCTGACCGCTATCTCAGCAAAATCAACCCGAGAACATCCATGCATGTCTACTCCCCTTGCCCCTTTCGGGTAAGGTAGTCTTTCACTAGCTTCCCAAATTAGTCATCCAAGGGCGTCCCATTCCACCCTTGTTGTGGCACGTAGTAAAGACCACAAGGGTTCTTTTGTGAAATGAGCGGTCGAAGGGGTATGATCTAATATGGGCCATTGGATCTGAGTTTCGCGGTCGTGATTAGATCATCATAACACTGAACCGGTACACAATCATACCCGTTGGATCCTAGATCTACGGCCTGAAGCGTGAGTTACCCAGCACCGCCCGATCGATGATCAATGGTACAGATTAAAATAGATTGAAAGGGTAAGTGCCATCTAATCCTAGCCACACGTGCACAGATTGATGGTTTAGGTCAAGCCACGAAGGGGTATGCGTCGCTTCTGATCTCAGCCATTGTCTGCTAGATCGACGGACCATGTTCTATCCCCCCACCAGTCATACCAACAACGACGTCGTCTCCCCCAACGGCGGAGCACTCGCCGGAGACGTCCAAATCCCGACCCCGACGCCCAAAAACCCGATCAAACTACTTCTACACAATGCCAGGTGGAATGCGAGACGTGGGAAGAGAGTAGTACCGGCTCGTGTGGGGCGGAGCTCCCTGCGCAGGGCGAGGATGGCACTTTGGCGGGTGTCTGAGCGACGACGAGGAATTACACTAGGCTCAGCGGTTCTCCCCGGTCGAGGCTATCACAACCGCCCTTCTGATGTCCCGGGGTTTTGAAGAGGACAACGCGGTACAGGGCGTTAAGCGGCGCGTGACTCGGGCGTTCGGCGCACGCGAATCGAGAGTTCGGTTGCCCAGCTGCGGCGGGCAATTTCGGCTTCCGTTGAGCAACACGCGTGAGGGATGACAACTGGGACCCAACAGCAGAGAGGACGTACGGCGTTGGCGACCGACACGCGGGCGCGAGCACAGTGGGCCAGTGAATGCAGGAGCGCGAGGGTGACAAGTGGGGACGCGGTGTCAGTGCGGGCGGTAGCGCTGGTTGCGGGGAGAGGAGGTTAGTTGGGCCGGCCACGCCAGAATTGGCACAAACTCGTTTTCATCTTTTTCTTTTTATTTTCTTTTGATTTCTTTTATCTTTATTTAAAATTAAAATTTGAATTTAAACCATGTTGTGAACTTGTAATTTAAATTAAATGTACCAAATAAGCATACTAGTATGATAGTATTTTATTTAACCATATATTTTGTTTTATCTTGTATAGTGTTTTTCCTTCTTTTCTCCTATGTCATTTTCAAATTTTCCATTTCAAATTTAAATTCCAATCTTGTATCAAATTTATCCCCAAATTAACAATGCAATTTGAGAATATCCAAAAATAAGAGGAATTTATTTATTTATAAATTTTATTTGGTGTTGTATAATATTATCTTCTTTCCTTCTCATTCTCTATTTTCTATTCCCTTTTGATTTACAAATTTAAAATTCAAATCCAAGATGAAGTTTAGGAATTCAAATTTTTAATACATACTCAAAATCAATTACAAAGCAATAGATATATATTTATTTTAATTGATTTATTTATTTGGTAGATGTTTGAAATATGAAAAACACTCATATTGTTTTCTTTCTTTTGAGAAAAATAGCATTTTGAATGTGGGATAAGAAATAAAAGTCACTTCAAAATTAGATATTCATGTAAATAAATGCTTATGGTGCGCCATTTAATGATATGCATAATTATTTAGTTGAATAGAAAACTTTTCTATTACTTCTTTTCTAAAATAATTCTTGGTTTTCAAAATTCAGTCCTCAATTTTCAACACTCAAGTATAATTTGAGATATCTGAATTTACTATTTATTTCTTTATATATTTATTTTATTATTTTTATTTTTTATACAAATTTTTGGCCTTACAAATCCTACCCCTTAACAGAAATCTCGTCCACGAGATTTGCAAGAAAGGGTGTATAACCATGTTATCTCAGAACATATGCACAAACAAAAATCTCGGCATGATGCATAACCCATTAGCAACACATGGGGTCAATTAGACCTTATTATTCCTCCTAAAATAGTATCATACCAACTACTAACTAAAGTAACATTTAACTAAAATAGTAATATATATATATATATATATATATATATATATATATATATATATATATATAGCTTGGTGGAGCTGCTGGTGGTGGAGGTAGGGGGTGTTGTTGTTGTCTTTCCAATCATGCTTGCCTCATTGCTTGTCGCATCTCCAGCCGGTCCTGAAGTATTTCCTGGCGTTCTTGCCTTTTCTGATTTTGCATTTCGTTAACCACTTCTGCCATTTGTTGTAGTACCAGCATTTGGGCGACAACCACTGGATCGATTCCAGCCGGTGGAGGATTTGGAGGATTCATTTCTGTTTGCTGTTGCCTGATAATCCTCCCGCTGTGGGGTTGGTTGGTAGATTGATTTCTCTTCCCTTCCTGGTATTGACCATCAGAGTTAGAAGCATATGGTAAGATAATTTTGCAAGGGAAATTATTTGGTAGGCAGAACGAATAGGCTAATAACTGGTTATGAGCTGAAGATTCTTTGGCAAGGCTTAATCTGTTGTTTTATATCAAGCTTAGGATAACTGGTCATATAAGGTGAATGTCTAAAGGTAAGATATAATCTGTCAAGATGAGATATACATGGGTGAGGTAGACTACATGATGTAGGTCAAAAGTTTGTTTAATGTTAGGTGGGGATAGATAAATTATGCAATCCATCATGACTCTATTGGTTGGGTTAGCTCTTCTGCTCATGGTTGAGTTGGTCTAATGTACTAGGTTAACACCTGGCTAGTAGGGTCCAATCTCTTCTACCAGTATCACTAATCCGTTTAAATAGATCACATTAGATTCTATAATCCTATTTAAGAATACCATTTAGTTGAGCATATCAAGCTGACTTTATCTTTATGAAATTCTAGTATATTTTTTATCTAAGTGGAACTTCCAATTAGTATTTTTTGATACACCTAAAAATTTTCATGCCATTAGCAGGTGTGGCATAGGAAACAAGGGTACAATGCATCAGATCTTAGCTATTATGTGAGTGTAGAGAAGATTTGGGGTAAAAGAAAGTTAGGTAAGGGAGATTTTTTTATTCCGGGTGGTGGATCTTGATTCATCTGAAGATCGGTTTCTACTCATATTCTTCATTGTCGAGGTTAACCTTGTTCTTGGGTCTGATTTAGGGACCATCGGTTGTGGTGCTAGATGCCATTATCTGACTTGAGATAACAATTGCGGTTACATGAGGTAGGTAGGTTAAACAAAGTTTTATTTTGCTCTTGAGATAAACGGGTTGGGCAACCTATAACATAGGATAGGTCTTGATTTCATGGATGAGTTGGTCTAAGACACCAATTTAGATTTAAAACTCATTTATAGGAATATGGTCTAATCTATGTTACTAGTATTAAATAACTTGTTTAAGTAACTTCCTTTAGATTAGATCATATCAGATTAGGTAGGGTATATGTTAAATTGGATATAACTAGATTAGACTAGTTTAAGTTAGATAGATCTACGAGGGTAGGATATATATTATTAGGATATGTTAGAATCTTTTGAAATAATATGGATTATATGGTGTAGGTAGATCAGAATCTCCATTAGGTTAAAACAGAGGGGTTATGCAACTATCGGGTGGTTAAGGTAGTTGCATATGCCAAGGTTGGACTAAGACTCCAATTTAGGTTAAAACATATTTATAAGAGTAGGATCCAATCTTATTTTACCAGTATTATCTAACATGTTTGTCCATTAGATTAGATGTGACCAGATTAAATGGGATCAGAATTAAATTGGTGTAATCAGATTAGACTAGATAAGATCTACCTAATTTATTTTGGAATATATCATGTTTGTTACACTGTTATGAGATAAGCAAAGTGGTGGGGATAAGTATGTTTATTAGGACAGGATGAGTCTCTAAGAATAAGATAGAATCTTTTGAGATTAGGTTAGATCTATTAGGCTAAGATAAAATCTTTTCGGGATAAGATGGATCTATTAAGATAAGGGAGAACTTTCCAAGATAAGATGGATCTATTTGATGTATTCTAGTGGAGGTACTTTTAGTTGGTCTAGTTTATCTTATAAACAATTTAAGAGGATAAGATAATTTTTTTAAACACAAGATGAACCTATTAGGATAAGCTAGATTCCTTTAAGTTAAGAGGGATTTACTTAAAATAGATACATTTTAATGGAGGATAATCTAGGTTGTTTAGTTATCTTATGAATTCTATTTATGCCTATATGTATATGCAGATGTAATTGTGGACATTACTCCACAACTCATCACACTCAATCAAAGATCCAAATCAAACAAGTATCATAAGGACAAGCACTCAAGCGTATAGATACCTATAAAAATAGTTTTGTTTTTGTTCCTAAGAGTAGGTCTCCTATTCCTAAAGGTCACTTTAGGCACAGGATATCAAAGTGTGAAATCCACATTTGTCTTTAGAAAGAAAAGGTAAGAATAATCAGAGTAAAGCGGAAATAGATGAGAAAAGATTAAGAAAAGTTTAGAAAGAATCAGAGTAGCAGGGGTAAGTAAGTATTGGTTGTCCAGTTCTATCTAAGTTTCGTCCTACAGTCAACATTCATCTGATACCACTTCTGTCACACCCGGGTTTTAGGGACCCAAGCGCGAACATAAACACCAGGTGTGCTGGGACCAAGTCTCACACATATGATAAATAGTGGTACAAAAACGAATGTCACAACTTTATTATATAATAGGAGTTCTGTACAAAATAAATAAATATTTACATCGAAAGGAGACAACGATCCAACAACCCAAATTTGACTGGGAGACGACGACCTAGACCTCTCACGAACACATCGCATCATCCTCCATGCGCCTCATCCTGTGGTACATGTTCTTGACCTGTGGGGGGTGTGAGACAGCAAGGGTGAGCTCACACATGTTCATCGCTCAACAAGTTGTGGGGAATAATGTGCATGAACTCACCAAAGGTGGGAGTTCATGTGAACTGTAAGGTTGATCAACTATAGGGGTTAAAGCTGAGCATTGCTTTTAATAAGTTGGTCAAATTTTATTAGCAGTTACTAAACGTAAGTAGATACCAAACCATAATAAGAATAATAGAACAAAATTAATAAATAATCCCATGCAACGCAAATGACAAATTAAATATAGTTCCATAATTTAATCATACGAGAATTCTGAGCTGCTCATGACCGTGAGCTCGACTATTATACCAGTTTTACACCCTGCAGAGGTTGTACCCTGGACCCACAAGTCGTGTATCCCATGTCGCCAGGGTTAGCTAGACCTTTAGACACTACCGTGATGAATGGCTAGGGATCCACTACGAGGCCTTTACAAAGTCCACTAGCTTCCGAAAACCCGCTACAGTTCTGGGAAGAGCAATTGCAGGAATACCTCGTCTGACCGCAATCGCAGCAAAATCAACCCGAGAACCTCCCTGCATGCCTACTCCCCTACTGCCCTTGCCCCTTCCGGGTAAGGTAGTCTTCCACTAGCTTTCCTAATTAGTCAGCCAAGTGCGTCCCATTCCACTCTTGTGGTGGCACGTGTTTCTCAAGTTAAGCTCCATGTTCCAATTAAAAGTAATGATCTTGACATGAACATAAATAACATAACAGAATAATTGGAACATGGATATAATGAAATATTAACCCAAAACCATATAAAGCAATAGCAAAACTACCCAAATGATCTAGGGATAAACAAGGTAAAAAGGATAACCAGTCTAGGATGACCTATTGGGTCCCATCAAAATTAAACCTATGCATTGATAAGTGATAATAAAGAACATTATTGGGTAAAAAGTGGTCAAGGGCACAACTTGGATGGCACTTGAGATTCCAAGCACCAGGATGATCCTCAGGTTCTCGTGACCTCAATGATAGTCGTAGCAATAAAAACAAACATGGTATAAACAAAATTAACATCACACCAAGCATGTATACAAAATACATATTAATAATCTACATATTAAAATAAGATCATAGGAAAAATAATCATTAATTTTGGAGTGATAGATTTTAAGTTATGAATTTCCAAAGATTTTATGTGTTTGATACAAGATTAATTAGAATATAAATTTTAATGTGGCTTTCATATCAAAACAGAGACACTAGGTGATAAACAATAATATTACAAAATTATAGAAATTGGAATGAATTAATTTGGACTCAATATGAATTAAATATGAATTAAACAAGTTCTAGCATTTATTTTTACATTAAAAATTCATTTTCTAAATGATTTTATAAGTTTTATTCACTGTCTGGACCGCGCCTCAATTTCCAGAGACAACAGGGGTTAATCTACAAAAATTCTCGAGACTTAGAGCACTATTGCACGGGACGGCAGGTTGATTAGTAAAGACCGCAGGGGTTCTTTTGTGAAATGAGCGACCGAATGGGTATGATCTAATATGGGCTGTTGGATCTGAGTTCCGCGGTCGTGATTAGATCATCGTAACACTGAACCAGTACGCAATCGTACACGTTGGATCCTAGATCTACGGCATGAAGCGTGATTTACCCAGCACCGCCCGATTGACCATCAATCATACATATTAAAATAGATCGAAAGGGTAAGTGCCATCTAATCCTGGCCACACGCGCACGGATCGACGGTTTAGGTCAAGCCGTGAAGGTGTATGCGGTACTTCTGATCTCAACCGTTGTCTGCTAGATCGACGGACCACGTTCTATCCCCCCACTAGCCATACCAACGACGTCGCCGTCTCCCCCAACGGCGGAGCACTCGCCGGAGACGTCCAAATCCCGACCCCCGATGCCCAAAAACCTGATAAAACTACTTCTACACAATGCCAGGTGGAATGCGAGACGTGGGAAGAGAGTAGTACCGGCTCGTGTGGGGCGGAGCTCCCTACGTAGGGCGAGGATGGCACTTCGGCGGGTGTCTGAGCAACATCGAGGAATTACACTAGGCTCGGTGGTTCTCACCGGTCGAGGCTATCACGGCCGCCCTTCTGATGTCCCAGTGAAGGTCTTAGACTGATTTCCATGGACCCGGTGGCGGTGCACGTGATTCGACCCGACAGCGATGTCACTCTCTGCTTGCGGAGGCAATGGCGATTTCTTGGTCGACGCCGCGAGACGGTCTAGCCCGGGGTTTTGGAGAGGACAGCGCGGTACAGGGCGTTAAGCCGTGCGTGACCCGGGCGTTCGGCGCATGCGAATCGGGCGTTCGGTTGCCCAGCTGCGGCCTGCGATTTTGGCTTCCGTTGAGCAACACGCGTGCGGGATGACAACTGGGACCCAGCAGCAGAGCGGACGTACGTCGTTGGTGACCGACACGTGGGCCCCATAAGTCAGGCAACGCCAGCGCGTGGGCGCGAGCACAGTGGGCCGGTGAACGCAGGGGCGCGAGGGTGACAAGTGGGGACGCGGTGCCATTGCAGGCGGTAGCGCGGGTTGCGGGGAGAGGAGGTTAGTTGAGCCGACCACGCCAGAATTGGCCCAGGCGCGTTTTTCATCTTTTTCTTTTTCTTTTCTTTTGATTTCTTCTCTCTTTATTTAAAATTCAAATTTGAATTTAAACCATGTTGTGAACTTGTACTTTAAATTAAATGTACCAAATAAACATACTAGTATGGTAGTATTTTATTTAACCATAAATTTTGTTTTATCTTGTATAGTGTTTTTCCTTCTTTTCTCCTTCTATGTCATTTTCAAATTTTACATTTCAAATTTAAATTCCAATCTTGTGTCAAATTTATCCCCAAATTAAAAATGCAATTTGAACATATCAAAAAATGAGAGGATTTTTATTTATAAATTTTATTTGGTGTTGTATAATATTCTTTTCTTTCCTTCTCATTCTCTATTTCCTATTCCCTTTTGATTTACAAATTTAAAATTCAAATCCAAGATGAAGTTTAGGAATTCAAAATTTTAATACATACTCAAAATCAATTATGAATCAATAGATATATATTTATTTTAATTGATTTATTTGTTTGGTAGATGTTTGAAATATGAAAAACACTCATATTGTTTTCTTTCTTTTTAGAAAAATAGCATTTTGAATGTGGGATAAGAAATAAAAGTCACTTCAAAATTAGTATTCATGTAAATAAATGCTTATGGTGCATCATCTAATGATACGCATAATTATTTAGTTGAATAGAAAACTTTTCTATTACTTCTTTTCTAAAATAATTCTTGGTTTTCAAAATTCAGTCCTCAATTTTCAACACTCAAGTATAATTTGAGATATCTGAATTTACTATTTTATTTCTTCATATATTTTTTTTATTTTTTATACAAATTTTGGGCCGTACACCCGCTCCAACACCTTCAAATACTTAAACCTTATGTTTTCGTAGTTTTACCCAAAGTTGCACTTTTGGCCTTCATTTCTACTCATTTGGACTTATTTCGTTCAATTTTCTCTTGCTAGAACATGTGCTCATGCTCATATCAATGTACTCTGTCCAATGTAGTGTGTTGAGCACTTAATCACCAAAACAGGTAGAAATGCCCCTATGGCACATGTCCCTTTTAGGCATGGCCTGTAGTTCTGTAGCCAATGGAGTAGTGTCATTGTACAAGAAATCATCATAGGTGTGTCCCTGATGCCGAAGATCCCTGTGATGGTACTGTTGTTCTTGTTCCTCAATGTGTTGTGTAATGTTACACATTTGCTCAGTTGCCTCATCAATTTGCTTCTAAAGCTGAGAAAGTCAAAGCATCTTCTCTTTGAGCTTCTCTTCTTGTTGTTGGATGGTTTTGAGGTTGCATATCTCTTGATCAAGCTCTTCATCTTGATGTGGGGGTCGATGACCTTTCTCTTCTGGCTTCGTGCCTCTCGGAGAAGAGCATCTTCATTTTGATTCTAATCTATGGGAGAAGAACAGAGCTAGTTGTTATAGTCTTCTTCGGAGGCATGACATAATAAAGGTGTAGAGGTGTCACAAGAAACACCAAGATTAGCCAAGAGCCATCACAGCCAAATAATTTCAGCAGCAATAGTAGCAAGAGCTCGAAGTTCTACTTCAGTACTAGAACGAGATATTGCTGCTTGATTCCTGGATTTCTAGGAAATAGGAGACGATCCAAGTAGAATACAATAACCTGTAATAGAGCGGCGTTCAATGGGATCACTTGCCCAAGTTCCATCAGAGTAAGCATGAAGCTAAAGTGGGTTATCAGAAGCATAGAGTAAACATATGGATCTTGTCCCGCGTAAATATCTCAGCACACGAAGCAAATGACCATAATGAACTGTGGTAGGTGTGGATACAAATTGGCTCAGAATATGAACAACATGAGCAATATTAGGCCTAGTGATTGTGAGATAAACAAGGCTGCCCATATTTTGTTGATATCGAGATGGATCTGCTAGTGGTGTCCCGTCAGTCGGATGAAGATGTAAATGAATATCCATTGGTGTTACAGTTGTGCGTGTATCAGTAAGTCTTGAGCGATCAAGAAGATCTTGTAGGTACTTGGATTGTGACAGATAAAAGCCTTTTGGAGTCTGTTGAACTTCAATGCCCAAGAAATAACTAAGAGGTCCCAAATCAGACATCAAAAATTCCTTACTAAGATGCTTCTTGACATGAGAAATATGATCTAAATCATCACCTGTAATCAACATATCATCCACATATAATAGAAGTAAAGTGCGGTCTTTTAGACAAATATGAACAAATAATGTAGGATAATGATCACCAGAAGAAAAACCAGCAGCCGCGATGACAGAAACAAATCTCTCAAACCAAGCATGAGGAGCTTGTTTCAGACCATATAAGGCATGACAGAGATGACAAACATGCCTTGGGGGAGCATCAACTCTAGAGGGAGGATGCATATAAACTTCTTCATGCAGATCACCATTAATAAAAGCATTTTTGACATCCATCTGAGAGATGCTCCAAGAATTCCATGCTGCAACTGCAATCTAGATATGAACAGTTGTTACATGTGCAACGGGTGCAAAGGTCTCATCATAGCCAAGTCCTTGAGTCTATTGAAAACCACGAGCCACAAGACGAGCTTTATATCTCTCAATGAAACCATAAGATTTTGCCTTAACTTTGAAGACCCATTTACATTTGATAGGAATAATCTACGAGGCTAAAGGAACTATATCCCAAGTACCAGTGCGTTCAAGAGCACACAATTCATCGATAATAGCAAGCTACCACTTAGTTATCCTAGAAGGCTCCTAATAAGTGGAAGGTTCAACAATTGCCACACCAGCTCGCACAACAACGATCTAGAGGTTCAATGGTGCCATGATCATGAAGACGATATCCCTGATTAAAAACATCACGAGACTTGATATTATTAGTATAAGAATCTAAAACAGGATCAATATGAAGACTAGCCATGGGAATAGAGCGGGAACGACGAATGTAGGTTTGGATTACATGTGGTTTGGAAGAGTAAGGTGAAGACGATGTGGAGGTGGAAGGTGGTGTTATGGGAATGAGGACATTAGGTGTGGATGTAGAAGATGATGGTGCAGATGAATCAGGATTGGAAGGAAGACACATGAATGATGTGGACTCTGTTGGATAGTATGAGGATTGAGTAGACTCGTTGTCAAAGAAGGGACGATTTTCATTAAAACTCACATCTCTAGAAACACGAATACGACGAGTGGATGGATTATAACAACGACAATCTTTGTGTTTAGGACTATCTCCAAGAAAAACACACTCAACAGATTAAGCAGTCAATTTAGTCCACTCACGTGGTGGTAACAATACATAACATGTACATCGAAACACATGATGGTGATCATAACGTGAAGGTGTCCCAAAAAGAACTTCACCAGGTGTTTTGCCAGAAAGTTTGGATGATGGTTGTCTATTAATGAGACATACCGCAGTACAATCAGCTTCACCCCAAAAGTGTAAAGGAACAAAAGAAGATATCAAAAGAGTGCGTACACTCTCAATAATATGACGATGTTTGCGTTCAGCAAAACCATTTTGTGCATGGGCAATAAAGTTGAGCTAGTGTGCCTTCTAAGGTCAATAGCTAGCGAAGATTATCAGATAAAAATTCACCACCAGAATTTGAACGAAAAATTTTAATAGGTGCAGTAAACTGAGTGTGATCCATGTGAGCGAATGACTTTGTAAATAGAAGTCAATTCATAGCGATGTTTCATGAAGTAAATCCAAGTATAACAAGAATGATCATCAATAAAAATGATACAATATTTATGGCCACCCTTTGAAACAAAGGGAGCAGGACCCCAAACATCAGAGTGAATAAGATTAAAAGGTCTAGCAGAATGAGAATCACTAGTAAAATATGAAAGTTGTATTTGTTTTCCAAGGTGACAACCTTTATAATGAAAACTAGACTCAACATGTGTAGGTCCTAAATATCCTAACTTTATTAGAGTAGACAAACGAGATCCATATAAATGACCAAGGCGACGATGTCACTGGGCAAAAGACACAACAATGCTCAAAGCAGCAAGCACATGAGCTGTAGAGGTATGGTATGAAGGAAGACACAATGTGTCCAAGATGTAGAGGCGAGGAGAAGATTTACGGCGACAGTCAGTCCCAATCATATCCCATGTGCGTCGATCTTGTACAAAACAAGATGAGTCAACAAATCCAACAAAACAATTGTGATCTATAATTTGGCCTACTGATAGCAGATCCGTTGATAACTCAGGATAAATAAAATATTCAGAATAATAAAATTAGGATTTCAAAGAGAATCCTCACTACCGGAATTCGGCTCTTTGCCGAGTGCCAAATGTTTTGTCGAGTGTTTTTTTGGGCACTCGGCAAAGAAGCTCTTTGCCGAGTGCCAAGCAAAAAACCCTTGGTAAAATAAAACACTCGCCAAAGAAGCTCTTTGACGAGTGCCAAGCAAAAAACCCTCGGTAAAAAAAAACACTCGCCAAAGAAGCTCTTTGCCGAGTGTTTTATTTTTGACACTCGGCAAAGTTGCCGAGTGTTTTTTTAACACTCGGCAAAAAGCTTCTTTGCCGAGTGTCAAATATATAACACTCGACAAAGAGATTCTTTTGCCGAGTGTTTTTTTCAACACTATGCAAAGACAATTTAAAATCACATTTTAAAGCAGTTAATTAATTCAAATGAAAAAGTTTTCAACTACAATTTTTTATAACTCATCATGATGTACAATTTATATTTTAAACATTTCTTCCTATGAAAAAAGAAAAATAAATTTGTTCATAAAACCTATATCTCAATCGTAGTTTATGAAACTACGAGAGTGATGTATTAAATTTGTGTATATTGTTAGAACTATCATGTGAGATGAACAAATGACCAAACAACCAAAATAAACTTTCTAGATCTTGAGAAGTTATAGAATTTTGTAGTTGACAACTTTTTCATTTGAAGTCATCTTGTCAACTAAAACTACGTCTGAATTTTAAAATTTTAAAATTTGAATTTTGAAAACGACCTTGAAAGAAAAAACCACCAACATAAAAGTTGTAGGTATTGAAGAGTTATGAAACTTTGTAGTTGACAATGTTTTGGTTTGAAATCATCTTGTCATGCAAAACTATCTTTGAATTTTTGAAACTACCTCGGATGGAAAAACCAGCAAAATAAAAGTTGTAGGTCTTGAAATGTAATAAAACATTGTAATTGACAATTTTTTTGACTTGAAACCATCTTATCATTGAAAATTTTGTGTGAAGTTTTCAAATTTGAAATTCAAATTTTATAAATGACCTCGGATGTAGAAAATATCAAAATAGAACTTGTATATCTTGAAAAGTTATGCAACTTTATAGTTGGTCACATTTTCAAATGAATTCATTTAGTGTCTCAAATAATCAAATTACTCTTGGTTTGTTATAGTACATGAGGAATGAAAACGTAGTATAGACATAATTGATGTAGTAGTGTAGTTATAAAGAAGGGTATGCGCGAGAGCGAGGTTGCGAGTTCGAATCTCACCATTCACAAAACATGTAAATTTGATTCAAAATAATATTGAAAAATGATAGGGCGATGGGTATGTAATGGGTAGTGGTTGGAGAGTTGTTCACATAATTTAAAAAATGTTTTGCTATTTTTGGGGTTTTTTGTGATTTTTAATTTGCCGAGTGTTTTTCATTACCGAGTGCTTTTCGACACTCGGCAAAGACTTTGCCGAGTGTCCGAAAAAGTAATCGGCAAAGAACCCTTTGCCGATAAAATGTTTGCCGAGTATTCTTTGCCGAGTGTAAAACTCGGTAAAGGCATTGCCGAGTGTAAAATGGCCTTTGCCGAGTGTCTTAGACACTCGACAAAGAACGCGATTCTGGTAGTGCCTTGTGGGTTACATGACATATTGTACTATCAGCAGTCTGAATGGAAGCACCCTCAGTGACAAGTGTAGTAGATGTCAGCCGCCATTGATCAGATGTCACATGAAATGATGCTCCGGAGTCAAGAACCCAAGATGATGACAAAGCACCAGCAGATGAAGTAGCAGCAACAACAACTAAGCCTCTAGGAGATGGTCATGTACCACGACCTCGAGTAGCACAGCGTGCACGGAAATCAGCCTATACATATGAACTATTGAATAAATGGAGGGCACTCGTAGTCCTGTGTTAGGGAATGTGAGCCCAAACGTCCCATGCCAGCCCATGTTGCTAAGAGACAATACAAAGGAGCAAGACAGTCAGGAGGATTGGGCAGGGAATATTTAGAATACGGTTGTTCATCTTCCTTCTCCACTCTTCCATGTATCCTGCACCTCCCTCTCTAGGTTCTTCTAGACCCTTCTAGAGTGGCTTCGCCATTCTTCTCGTATCCTTAATCCTCATGTTGTTCTTCCTTCCTGGACTCTAATCCTCTGTAATCGCTACTGTTGAGTTGAATCAATACACACTGGTAGAGAGTTGCTAACAATTGGTATCAAAGGAGTCGATTCTCGGTCTAGCTCCAATGGATCTCGCTGCACTCAAGTTCCTCCTCGACGAGATCAACAGAAGGTTCGATGAGGCAGATGCCCGTGTCAATCGACTCTTCGACAAGCTACTGTAGCCCACCCACCTTCTAGGGTCATCGCCCTCCCCATCATTCGACCTCCCATTCACCCCGCTCAGCGTCGACCACTCCTCCAACGCATCCGCTAGCGAGCCGGCCACCCCGGCTGTGGCTGTTGAGGCCGTTGTCATCGCCGACAACTAGGGCGGGTGATTCGATGATGGAGAGCAGTACTGAAGCGCCCCAATCCTCTGGGACTCAAATGTGATACAATTACTAGTCCCAGGAGGCTAGTAAACACATTTATACATAAGATGATCCCAGATCTGCTTAAACGAGACAAACCTATAAAGGTGGCAATCAACTTTAAGAGTTGGTCCACAACTCGGGACATATCATCAGAGTGAGGCTGAAGCAGCCCTATATACACAGCGAAGCAAATAAGCGGTCCAACAGCCACAAGCAAAGTTGGGAACATGCGTAACTCTTACCCGATCAACGATCTCCTTCTCTAAAAAACAAAAAATAAGCAAGGGTGAGTACTTATGTACTCAGTAGCCCACCTTCACCCACAGAATGGGGAAATCAGATATAATGCATGGAGTATGTGGAGCTCAGGATATTTTATAGAAATAGCAATATTTGATGCAGGGTTATTTTGTAAAATATTTTATATTTTTCAAAGCGCATCCTCTCCCAAAGGACCTGGAAGTTTTTCAATATAGAGAAAAATCCCCTGAACTAAACCATCCAGGTATCTCAACAGTTTCCCACTGGTTTTCATTTTCAAAAACAGCTACTGGACTTCCCGTCCACCATAGATCATGGCTCAACCGCCGGACCTTTTAAAACCACCTTTCAAAAGCATTTTTGGAAAACAAAAAACTAATTGTCAAATTCATGCCATGACTCATCCATATCCGTGGACGCGGACTATTCGAATATGTTTTTAAACTCTGCGCAGAGGTGTACACTTTACCCACTAGTCCGGTTTCTGCAATCTCACCGTCGTGAGATCCGAATGTCGAATCTCTATGTTTCCTTGCACATCCTTACCTTAACGATTATACCGGAAGGAGTCAGGCCACCACCATGCCCAAACTGGATAAAACATTCCCCTTCCTTATCCTCCCAGTGCTCCCCAGCCATCATAACCCTGGGGTTCGGATTGTACAAGTTCAGATTGAGCGACCACCTATACAGCCTTGAGTGGTTGTACTTGATAAGAGTATAGGTAAGGAGTGATGACAAACCGGTCCTTAGGCGAGAGGGACAATCCTTCATGCTCACATCTAAACCAGTTGAGCCATCACCTTAGGCCCTCCCCTAAACCAGGGAGTCCCTGATCATCCCACTCAAGGGTGATAAGGGTGGCAACCCTTCATCATACCCGTTTTGAAAAACATTTTCTTTTGAAAACTCACACCTTTTCTCAAATCATTTGTAACAAAGATGTCAAGGAGTATAAAGATTAATTGCGGCAAAGTTCCAAGGCTGGGTGTCCATAATAACTTGTCTCAAAATCATATCATGTATAAAATAACAGGTTGAGGGTTGTGGTTGAAAAAACATAGGTAATTTATGCATCAAAGGGATCCAGTGAGCTTGCCATGCTTTAACCGGCGAAAGGGTGAGAGCTCGCAGAACTGGCTTCTGGCTCCACCATCTGGCGTAGACTTGCAGATCTAGCCTTCATGAGACGGCACAGACACTCCGATAACTATGCAACATGAACAAGCAAACATACAAACCAACAAGTATATCAACAAATATTTAGTATAGTGGCCAGAACGACGATATATGGATGGGTAGAGACTTGAGCAGAATCTATGTCATGTGGTGTTGTGATATCACTGGTGGTGGAGTGGAGATGCTTACCAGGAGGGTGGATTGTAGGCGAAGCGACACTATGCGTGTAGCCGATAGAGCAGAGTAACTGAGTGGGTGAGGTGTTTGCCTTGGCTGAGGGTGCTGAGTGTGTGGAGAGGGAGAGGGTAGTGGTTGTATTTATAGCTGGGTGTATGTGGTGTAGTACAATAGAGTTCACTGTTGGTGAGAATAGTGACGAACGAATCACCTGACTTAGTCTGAACAGGGAAATTATAGGCAGAATATGGGACAAGATTATTTTTGGAGTTTTTAGGAATATGAACCATGCTTAAGGGATGACATGGTGGGATAGGGAATAATTTGATAAGAATTTAGAAATAAGAATTATTGGAATCTGAGTTTGGAAGCCTGGTTCGAAAGAATCTCAAAGTTAAGCGTGCTCAAATTGGAGAGATCTGGGATGGGTGACCGGATGGAAATTTCTTACTGGAAGGAAAATCACAGTCACTGGGGTTCGTATGACTGGAATACTGGTCTGACAAGTCTTAGGTGAGCTGTACATCATGATGGATGAGCAGTTGAAATTTGGGGTGATCGGATGGTCGATGAATAGTAACAATAAATAGCATCGATGAATAGTAACAATGATGAATAGTAACGGTAAATAGTAACGATAATGAATAGTAACGATAAATAGTAATGGTGAACAATGATGATGAATAGTCGTATGAACGAACGATGAACGATGAATAGTGACTATGAACGAATGATGAATAGGGACTATGAACGAACGATGAATAGGGACTATGAACGAACGATGAACGATGAATAGGGACTATGAACGAACGATGAATGATGAATAGGGACTATGAACGAACGATGAACGATGAATAGGAACTATGAATGAACGGACGAACGATCGAATGGTCGGACGAACGAATGATCGGAATTTCGGCAACATAACGGCTGACAAAGATTATTTGGACGAACGAACGGACGAACGAACCATGAACGATCGAACGATCGGACGAACGAACGAACAAACTAAGAATAGGTGGACGAAAGATCGAAGAACGACCGAACGATCCTTGTGCTAGTGTGTGCTTGTGTGGGACTTGGAGTGGGAGTGGGTGTGTGTGTGGGGGGGGGAGAGAGTTGCCATGAAATGGCTTGGGGTGGCTTGAGAGGAGGCCCTTGCCCCTCTATTTATAGGCTAGGTGGGGGGATTAGGGGGAGGAGGTGAGGTTTAGTGGGAGGATGCGAGGATTAGTGGGAGATAAGCATGTATTAGTCATGTATAAGTGTAATTACCTTGTAGAGCTCACTATATGACACCAGAGGCGTACGTATACGTATGAGCATGAATATGCTTGGCAAGAATATGTGGAGATGATCTGCTAGATCCATTGGTGATAACAAGTTTGTGATGAGATTTCCAGACCCTAAGATGATTGGTGACTTAGGGTACTTCAGACCTTTGGGGATGAGAACCGCAAAAGCCCAAATCACTATTGATCCTTGGACCCATGCGGTTAATGCTAAAGGTAGCTTACAAAAAGGGTGGTTCAGGATTAGTGGCATACCTATGGAGCAGAGATCTCTAGTTACTATTGCGAAAGTTGGTGGTCTAGTGGGCAAGGTGGTCGAAGTTGATGAGAAAACTAGGCTCAGAAATGAATATGTCAGAGCTAGAATAGCCTATAGAGATGTCACTGCAGTTCTAGGGGTTGTGGAAAGTGCCCTTGGAATGTTCTTGTATGATTTCTTTATTGAAAGAGAAATTCTTACGGAGGATGAAGAAGGAAATGCTGAAATAGAGGTTAAAGTGGATGAATCATACCAGAAAGATGCTAAGAGATTTAAATATGAAGGTAAAATGCCGAAGGGTAAAAGACAGGATATGGGTTTGTTCGATGAAGGGAATATGAAAGTTGATAAAGGCAAGGGTAAAGGAAAAGAGAATGAGGGGAGTACTCTTAAAGCTGGCAAAAATTATTTCAATTGCGCTGATGATGAAAAAGATAAAGTTCACATTACTGATAGTGAAGAAGATGATGTCAGTGATCTTCTTGGAGATGATCTTCTGACTGTGAAGACTGGTGTTGGCTCTAGTAGTCATTCTGCTTGGAATACCCAACTGAAGTGTATGAACACAATGAATACAAATGTTGGGCAACGTAGCAAGAACGCGCAATGTTCTATCATTATTGAAGAACTAGACCCAAATGATAAAAAAGAAGGAAATTCTGATGAGATGATATTTGATAATACTCAGGGAAGTGTGATTCTGAATACTTCTCAAGAGGATGAATCTATTCCAAAGAATAGTGGATCAAGGCTGATGACATGGGCCAAAATGATGTCCAACAGAAGAAAATTCCTTCCCCAATTCCTGAAAGGAGGGTCAGTGAGAGACTTAAGAAAGACCAGGGCCTCAGAATTGAAGAAAAAAAACAGAAGGATGACTATGAAAAGAAACTTGGAATGTAACAAGTCTAAACCCAACTCCGAAATTTCTTGTTTATCTTCTACTGAAATAATTTATATAAGCAAAAAGATGGGGGTTAATATGGACAACACAAACATGGAGTCTATTGACTTGATAAAGGAAATGGAATTGGCTAGACAATGTTTGGGTAGGAAAAAAGAATTGGTGTTGCAAAAAAGGGTGAAAATGATAGAACTACTATTAATGATATGGAAAAAGAGACTCAAAACCATGAAGGATATGAAACAGATGCCTTCGTTTTGGTTCAATCAAGAAAGAAAAAGAGAGAGATTACTAAAAAACATGAGAATTCATCATAAAAAGGCACAAGAAAATCTTGGCCAAAAAAAGATCAAAAGCACTGGGGAATCCTCTGATAGTGCTGCTGAGCAGATCCCTGATAAAAAGTTTTCCAAATGATGGGTCTTCTTTGGAATTGTAGAGGTATCAGGAAAAAAGGGGTTGCCCCCTTTATCAGGAACCTTATTGGGCTTCATAAATTTAAGTTCATTGGTTTGCAAGAGACCATGGTTGTTGAAGGTGATGTCTCTATTACAAAGAAGTTGGATCCTTCGAATGACTATTTGTGGCTTTGGTCTCCCTCTAAGTGCTGATTTGGTGGTAAGGGATCCCAAGGGGATCCATGGGGGAGGAATCCCCTTGTTATTCAAAATTGAATTGCAAGTAAATTTCTTCCCCATGGATCCCCTTGGGATCCCTTACCACCAAATCAGCCCTAATGGGAAATCTGGAGGTATTCTGGAGGGATCTAGGATTGATGATCTTGATGTTGGATCCTTTAAGCAAGGAAAGTATGTCCTCCAAGTTAATTACTGGGATAAAAGTTCTCTTTGCAAGTGGAACTTGATGGTGGTTTATGGTCCAGCTCATGAGAGAAATAAAGATAGTTTCCTGGATGAGCTGGAGACCTTTTGTGATAACAGTAAAGAACCTTACATCGTTGGTGGGAACTTCAACATTATAAGATTTACTCATGAAGAAAACAAATAAAATAATATTCACCATCATTCTGATCTTTTTAATTGGGTGATCCAGAAGTGTTGTTTGAGAAAAATTCATATGGTAGGTGATGGTTATACCTGGTCCAATAAGCATGAATCTCCCACTTTGGTTAAGTTGGACAGAGTTCTGATGAGCAAAAGATGGGAGGATATGTTTCCTCTTGTAAAAGTTAAAAAGCTTCCTAGGATTCTTTCTGATCATAATCCTCTCATTATTGAGTCTGAAAAACAATGTAAGAGATCCCACTCTTCCTTCTTTTTTGAGATTGGTTGGTTATCTCATCCAAATTTTTAAAAAATAGTTGAAGATATTTGGAACAAACCATGGCGAGCTAAAAGTTCACTGGATAAAATCCAACAAAAACTAAAGTTATGCAAGCAGTTTCTTAAAGGATGGGATTGGAACTTAAAGGGGAGAAAAAGAAGAAGAGAGATCAGATTATATATGATCTGAATAGGCTGGAAAGGAATGAAGAGTTGGGTCCTCTTAATATTCAGTAGCTTGAAGCAAGATGTTATCTTATGAAAGAAAATTTTCTGATGATTGATGAAGATGAACTGTTTTGGAAGCAGAGGACGCATGAAAACTGGCTTAAGCATGGTGATGGAAATAATGAGTATTTCCATCGCATTGCTAATGGTAGGAGACGAAAAAATAATATTGTCTTCCTGGAAGATGGAGACAAGAGGATTTTTGGGGATGAAAATATTTTGGAACATGCTACTCAGTTTTATACTGAGCTTTTTGGCCCTGCCCTAGGGAACTTGTTTCAAATTGACATGGAAATCTGGAATGGAATTGAGCGGTTGGACGATATAGACAACCAAGTTCTTTGTGGTCAATTTTGTGAGAAAGAGATCAAAAACGCCTTATTTCAGATGGAAAGCAATAAAGCTGCTGGTCCAGATAATATTCCAATTGATTTTTATCAAGTTTGTTGGGACATTGTTAAAAAAGATATTGTCAACATGTTCCATGATTTCTATGGTGGAAATTTGGATGTTAGCAGAATTAATTATGGTATTATCACGTTGCTTCCAAAAATTAAAGAGGCCACAAAAATTCAGCAATTTAGACCCATTTGTCGTTGAATGGCTTATATAAGCTCATTACTAAGGTTTTAACCTCAAGAATTGAACCTTATGCTCAGAGGTTGATCAGTGAGCATCAAACTGCATTTATTAAAGGCAGAAACATTATGACTGGAGTTATGATCCTTCATGAGACTAAAAAAAGGAAAGAAGTTGGGGTTATCCTTAAACTGGATTTTGAAAAAGCGTATGATAAAGTTAATTGGGAATTTCTGTTTCTTTGCCTTTATAATAGAGGTTTTTGTGAGAAATGGTTAAGGTGGATGCACATGGTGGTTGAGGGTGGCACTGTTAGTGTTAGAATCAATAACCAAACTGGGAATACATTAGAAGTGCTAAAGGTGTGAGACAGGGAGACCCCTCTCCCCCATTCTTTTCAATTTTGTGGCTGATAGTCTTGCTAGAATGATGGATAAAGCGATTGATAATGGTGTTTTAAAAGGTTTGGGCAATCACCTAATCCCCGATGGGGTTTCTTTGTTGCAGTATGCTGATGACACCATCATATGTTTGGAAAATGACATTAATAAAGCCAGAAACTTGAAAATGTTATTGTATATCTATGAAATGATGGCTGGTCTGAAAATTAATTTTATGAAGAGCGAAATCTTTGTGATTAATGGAGATGACGATATTGCTATGCAATATGCTAATCTCTTTAATTGTCAAATTGGAATTTTTTCCAATGGTGTACCTTGGAGTTCCTGTCAGTCCGAATCATTTGCACATTGCTGATTGGAGGAAACTTGAGGAAAAGTTAGAAAAAAGACTTGATAGCTAGAAGGGTAGTTCTTTATCTGTTGCGGGGAGAATTACCCTGATTAATGCACATTTATCCAACTCCCCAAATTACCATATGTCAATGTATTTGCTTCCAAAAATAATTATTGATAATCTGGATAAAAAAGGAAGAAGTTCCTTTGGCAAGGTGAAGGGGATAAAAAGAAATATCATCTTGTTAGATGGGATAAAGTCTGTACAAGCAAAAAAAGGTGGGCTTGGAATTAAAAACTTAAGACTGATAAATATATGTTTAATGTGCTAGTGGTGGTGGAAACTTGAAAAGGAGAAGGGGATTTGGCAAGAAATTGTGAATAATAAATATATCCATGGTAACAGTATTCTTAATATTGGCCCCAGGGTGGGTGACTCTCAGGTGTGGAGTGATATGCTTAAAGTTAGAGATTATTACATGCAGGGGAGACAAATTATTACGCAGTCTGGTGATAAGACTAGATTCTGGGAAGATTCTTGGCTTCTTGAAACTCCTCTTGCTATATCTGAACCATACTTGTTTGATATTTGTAATGACAAAAAGATTCTTGTGATTGATGTCATTGAGAAAAATTGCCAACTTGATTTCAGGAGATGGTTAAGTGACGATGACAGGAAAAAATGGGTGAAATCCTTGAAAAATTTCAGATGTTTGAATTCCAGGAGTTGGGTGATGATGTTAAATGGAAATGGGGGTAATAAGAGAGAATTTACTGTGAAAACTCTTTATGGTAACATTGATAGTAACAACTATGGTTCTTGTTTCAATCATATTTGGAAAGGGAAAATTCCTCCAAAAATCAAAGTTTTCATGTGGTTTCTTGAAAACAATGTGTTGTTAACTAAAGAGAAGTTGATTAGTAGAAATTGGACAGGTGATAATTCTTGTAGTTTTTGTCCAGATTTCGAGTCGACTAATCATTTATTTTTTACTTGTCACACTGCTAGATCAGTGTGGGGGTGCATAGCTAAATGTTTCAATTCTGATTATGTTCCAAATAATCTTGAGTAGTGCTGGATGTGGCTTAATTGTAATCTCTATGATGCCAAAGAAATTGGAATTGTAGGGGCTGCTGCCATTTGTTGGGACTTATGGAAAGCAAGGAATAAAGCTTGCTTTGAAAACATTGTGATCAATTCACCTGTGGAAATTGTTTATCATGCATGTGCGTTGATTATGAAATGAGCAGGTTTAAGCAAGAAGGAACTCCAGGACTTGCCGCATGATGGCGCGAAGCTCCTGTTGAAGGCTGCCAATGCAAAGATCAATCCGCAGACGCCGAGCGAGGAAGGTGGACACTGAGATGCTGTCGAGTTGGATGGTCTTTGAGTCTCTTTTGGGGTTTCTGATGTCTAGTGCTTTCTATTGCTGAAGATGAGTGAGGAGTGATTGGGAACTTAGCTGTTATGTTTGTGTTTCTGGTTTGTCTCAGTTTCAGAACAATTTGTTGTTTGTTGGTGTGACCTGAATCAGGTCAGTTTCTGGAGATGTATCCCTTCTAGGCTTAGCCCTTGGTGCTTATCTAGATGTGGATAAAAACAGTTGTATTTCTATTATAAAAGTAATAGAAATGGAGTGATCTCTGTTCGAAAAAAAATTGTTTGCACTTGCAATGAGATCCCGATGGAATTGATGCCATGTATCGGCTTGGGGGCAAGCCATTTTTTTAAAAAGGAGAGAATGTTAGGGAATGTGAGCCCAAATGGCCCATGCCGACCCATGTTGCTAAGAGACACTACAAAGAAGCAGGGCGGTCAGGAGGATTGGGCAGAGAATATTCAGAATACGGCTGTTCATCTTCCTTCTCCACTCTTCCATGTATCCTCTACCTCCCTCTCTAGATTCTTCTAGACCCTTCTAGAGTGGCTTCGGCATTGTTCTCGTATCCTTAATCCTCGTGCTGTTCTTCTTTCCTGGACTCTAATCCTCTGTAATCGCTACTGTTGAGTTGAATCAATACACACTGATAGTGAGTTGCTAACATCCTGCTAAACAAGTCTTGAGAATTTTGCCTTGCTTCCGTCAGTTTCTCTTTCTTGTGCATACACCGCCAATCTGAAGCTCCTTCCTTCGTGTTCGTGACCACAACAGTTTACGCTATCTCTAGCGGAAGGCATCCTTTAGCATATAAAGCATCAATTATGTGCTGGCGTGTGATGCATTAATTTGCATTAATTTGCCACAGCTACCAGAGAACTACTACTAACTAGACTTCTCCAACAGCACTGTATTGACGCATTGAATTTAAAACATATATAAAGCATCAATTATGGTATACTGCTATACTCTACTACTGGCCAGCAGCAGCCCCATTTTCCGACAACGAGTTCCATATATATGAAGTATAATAATGTGTGTGCCTTAATTTGCCACAGCTACCAGGGATTTCTCCAACGGTATTGCGTTGACGCATTGATGATGACGGGGGTCTGTCGGCACACATCATTTCCTTATAAATTCACGGTTGGAATGAAACCAAACCAAACCAAACCACAGCAATCCTTCACCATCCTAA
The DNA here is from genome assembly GCF_902167145.1 of Zea mays. Classification (NCBI taxonomy): domain Eukaryota; kingdom Viridiplantae; phylum Streptophyta; class Magnoliopsida; order Poales; family Poaceae; genus Zea; species Zea mays. The sequence continues at coordinate 21,032,118 of NC_050100.1, read as the reverse complement.
GCTAGCCAAGCATGTGGAGGCTAAAGATCGGCGAGAGGCCAAGCAACCCGCTGCTTCGCTCGCCCAATGGCTTCCTTGGGAGAGAGGTGTGGGAGTTCGACCCCGCCGCAGGCACGCCGGAGGAGCGCGCCGAGGTCGATAGGCTGCGCCAGGAGTACACCCGCAACCGCTTCACGCGACGGCAATGCAGTGACCTTCTCATGCGCATGCAGGAAAGTACAGTCCCGGCCTGGACATAATAAGGCACTGAACTATATATCCCCTCCATTTTTTCGCCCAAATCTAGTAAGTAGCCCTTTGTAAAACCTCAGCAATTTCTTGAAGATCGACCCCCCCAGATGAACCATATAACCAAGAGAGAAACCATGAACCCGATTAAAAGATGGCCCCTCATCTCCTGAACTTCCAAAGTGGTATTAAATCCGCTAACAATAACTACTTGTGGTTCAGTATGGGCAACATTAGCCAACAACACTAGTACTACATGCTTCTAACGGGCGATATTATACACCCTGAGGAGGTAATAGGAATTTCATTAAAGTTTCATGGGTATTAAATAAGCTAATATGTTATAGTATTAATGAAGAGGGGTATGACCAAAAAAAATTATAGGAAAAATCAAGTTTTATAAAGCTACACACCAAAGTCTTGAAAACGGTACGTTACATAAAACATAAAACCCGACAGGAACTTAACTGACAACAAAACAGACTTAACTTCTCTTAAATGTGTGCCACGTAACATCATTGTACATGCTCTAATCAGACCTGTTCTACATTATATGGCATTCTAAAATTTTAGATTCAGAGTATTTCAAATTTTAATTGGAAAAAAAATCAGTATTTTTTCAGTGTAGTGTGCAGGACTAGCTTGTTTGATTTTCAATTTGAATTACTGCATACACATTTATTTCATCTACGACGTGTTTAATGAAGTCTTACGTTGTATATCTCTCTTGCAGTATGCAAAACAGAACCTTCATAATACAAACCTTCCGGCTATCAAGATTGACCAGGATTCAGACGTCACAGAAGAAACTATACTAATTACATTGAGGCGTGCTCTTAATCAATATTCTTCTTTGCAAGGACCTGCTGGGCATTGGCCTGGGGATTACGGCGGGATTTCGTTCATTTTACCACTCATGGTATGAGTTTTCTTTGTGATTTTGGTTTATGAGAAACCAAAGTTTGCTTTGATTTTATCAAAGCACACAATAAAGTAACATAAATTTTTTAAATGTGATAAAAACATAATACCACACATGGCCAATATGTTTTTGGGACATGATAATGTCAACAAGGAATGGATGATGACCTAGTCTTTTTATTGAAATCTCTTACACGGTGGTGATGATGCTTATATATTTTTGTTGTTGGATCAATATCACAATACTATTATTCATAATCAATTGTGACGGTAACCATGACTTAACAGTCTCAAGACATGTATTTATTCACTTTGTTAACGAATGTGATATACTCCCTCCGTCCCAGGATATAAGGCGTAACCACCTCTGGTTCAAAGACTAAGAAATGCATTTAATTGTCTCTATACCACTGCATCGATATACGTATGCATAGAGAGAGCACGCCTTATATTGTGGGACAAGAATAAAAAGTGGTTACGCCTTATATCTTGGGACGGAGGGAGTAATTACTTGACACCACTATACCACCCCCACCTCACTGTTGAGAAATTAGACATTTTCTAGAGTAAATTCCGAATATAAATCATGACCAACAATAAATAGTCTAGCTGTATATCCTACAATAAGTAACCTAACAGGTTACCTAAAAACATAATTATATAAATACAGTACACCTTTATCATAACAGATAAACTGAAGTATGATGTCAAATTAGATGATGCGTACTGATCAGACATACCGGTAGACGACGTTGGCGGAAGCAGTAGTTTCGACGATGAGATCGTGAGTAGTCGTGTGAGGACGCTTTTCAACAACCTTATTCACGCCCTCTCCCGGTGCAGGATCTCGAAGGCGACAGGTTTCGAATACTTGCTTTCCCGATCGCAGATGCACGTCGACGGTCAGGTGGAAGAGAACTACGATGGCGCCTTACATAGGACCGTGACTGCAAACCGATAAGCCCCCACGATCCGATCTGCACGTTATCCACGAAGCGATAGACTCGCGCTCCGATAACAGCTCAGATCCTTATCGTGATCGGACAGGGCTCTATACTTAACAACTAATCAACCAAAAAAATAAAATGACAAAAAGGGAGCCACACCCCCACAAGGAGAGAGGCCGGATTTTGGCAGACCATTCACACGCATGCCATGCACCCGCACCCTTCGCCCTGCCCAGGCCAGGCCAGACAAGGAGAGCGAGCGCACGCGTGTGGTTCTCCACACTCTCTCCCTCATCCATGACATGGTGAGTGAGTGTAGCCTTCATATCTAAACTAGTTCCACTCCACTTGGACTAACAATCTAGGACTATTTGTTCCAACACTTTACGCTGATTTAACCAAATGGCCCGACTGGCCGACGTGGAGGGGGCGGGCGTGCATCGGGTTAGTTTGAAATAGACGTGAGGGGTTATTTGTAAAAAGATGACGCAGAACGACTGTTGAAACTGATGCCAAATGGCCTAACGGGCTAACAGGCCGACATGGAGGGGACGTGCGTGCATCGGGTTAGTTTGAAATAGATGTGATGGGTTATTTGTAAAAAGATGACGCAGAATGACTGTTGAAACTGATGCTTTAATACAGTATATATATAATTCAGACTTGAGCTCTATTAAAAGAAACATTAAATTGTTGCTAAACTTCGTTTCCAAACTCTCAGTTCTAGTTTGGAAACTCAAATTCCATTAGTGATTGAAGGGAACATTAGTTCATTTCTCCCTCATTCCGAATCCTAAGGAGATTTGAATTTTCAAACTAGCCCCAAGTAATAATACAGAGAACACGACCTATTGAGAACAGTTGATTATATGGGGGGAAATAATTTAGTTCTACGGTATTTTTCAAAATGATTTTAAAAGTAACATGGTAAATAAATAACCCTTTAAGCTTTGATTAATTTGATTTTGTTACAGAGATATACAATAAAAATTATACGTATATGGAAAATATTTAATTTTATTAAAATGAAAAGTTGACAAGTTTTCCTTTTTCATATTTTAAAAGTAAAAAAGGCTAAATCACGTATTTCAGAGCCAACTTCTCAATTTATGTTGGAACCTTTGTAGTACGCATCAAACTAGTCTGCGTTCATGCACCCAAATGGCTGCTTGGGGATTGCATATTGTTGTGTTTATTAGATGCATGAACGTTGAAACACAATGAAAATGAACTTTGACAATTTAAATAAAAATACAATATATAAACATACTACCATAAAATAGAAACATGGTATGTTTAAGGTATAAAATGTTGACCATTATTGTGGATGATTGGATATGACCTCAATAATGTTTTGAGGTTCCATTCTCATGATGTTGTACATAAGGTTACTATTTAGGGGTCTCTTTAGGATTGCTTTAGGTTTTACCTTCAGGTGGAGCCATAGTTTATAATATAAATTTAATTTATTATAAAAATTACTTTTTAATCTAAAGAAGAAACAAAATGATTTACCTAAATATTTTTTAGAGAGACACTAATCCAATGCTATGATTTTCTATAGCTTTTAATGAGATGCTCTATCAATTCTAACAAATTTTCTAGAACTAGAGCGGTCCCAAACATGACCTTAGTCAAATAAAAAATTGTATAACTTTAGCTATTTCATTCTATGTCATTACTTAATTACATTCATGGTGGTATCATATTTCAATCCTCACAAAATTTGTTTACTAGTATCTATAAAATGGTAGCTAAATTTAACATTGCTTCTACCTCTTGTATCTTTTTAGATATTTGCATTACATGTCACACGATCAATGGATGAAGTTTTGTCAATAGAGCATATACGTGAGATATGTCGCTACATTTATAACATGCAGGTATTTTAAAGTCTGCTTAAAATTTCCACACAATGAATACATAAAATATGTCTTTACAAATGTTATGAAATATAATATGTACAGAATGAGGATGGAGGCTGGGGAACACATACCTTGGGACCAAGCTCCATGTTTGGCACATGTGTAAACTATGCAACCTTAAGGATTCTAGGAGAGGTGCTTGATGGAGAAAATGATGCATTATCCAAAGGGCGTTCTTGGATTTTGTCTCATGGAAGTGCAACTGCAGCACCACAATGGGCAAAGATATATCTCTCGGTATGCAAATAAGTCATTAAAATTTATAAATACAAAAATAGTTTAAACTTTAATATTAATAGATCTTGAATAGAGATGGAATGGACATCTTATCATAGTTTTATTCTTATTAGTTTGCAATACAATGTAAGTTCTCACTAGATAAGCAAAATATTCTTGCGATGAACATCTTTGGCATTGTAAATATATGGTTGTGGAGTGAAATTAATGCAATCCATTGTTGCTTTCAACAAAAGATGATAGGTGTATACGATTGGGCTGGGAACAATGCAATCATTCCTGAGTTATGGATGCTTCCACATTTTCTCCCAATTCATCCTGGTATTTTATCCTCATCCCACATTTCTCAGCTCATATGTGTTCATAAGCATATTTGTTCCAACTTTTGTTTCATTATAGTGCAAATTAATCAAACAAATATTTGAATGCACTTACGCCCTTTAATTTGTGCTTAACATAATTGTTTCTAGGAAGGTTTTGGTGCTTTTGTCGGATGGTTTACATGCCAATGGCTTACATTTATGGAAAAAAGTTTGTTGGGCCTATCACTACAACTATTTTAGAAATAAGAAATGAGCTCTACAATATACCATATAATAAGATCAACTGGAACAAGGCTTGCAATTCTTGTGCCAAGGTATATTACTACCCTTCTAAGCATTGAAGCTTTATGATACCACAAGTCAGCATGCACAAAATAGTCTAGTTCTAAATAATTATGCTCATTCACACAATTTAATATTAGGGTTTATTTATCAATTGTACATCATGTCACTTTTAGTATTGTTCAATCTAACTTGTGCTATATGGCACACTATATATTTTACTATGGCACACGTTTACGGAATATTGTAGATCAAAATTCCATAGTGTCGATAAGCACAATGTACTCATTACCTTGAAATGTATAGTACAATGGATCAAATATCAACAAACATGACATAATTTAATGGTATGTCAGTCACTAGTTAATAAAAGATGTCATTCGATCTCAATCAGAGTACTATGAAAATTGACCAACCATCACCAACAAATCCACTTTTGCCACATGTCTATTTAAGTAAAAAGATCGTTCTTAAATATTACTATACAAACAAGATCAATTAAGATTTAGAAATTGTGGTAATATTATTCCTCTTCAAATGGAACCATAAATGATGATATTGCTCATAATGTATTGCCTTCCAATAATGATTTTATCATAATGTGAAGTGTATAGTCATAGTGTAATATGTGGTAGCATTATATTGTGGTGTCTACAAAGGGAAAAGCACCATTGAGCCTATTGGTTGCCTGCATTTGGCTTTTATGGATTCTTGCACACTACTCAAAGTAGTCCCAATTAAACAAGTGGAAAAACATCATTGAGTCTATTGATTGCCTGCATTTAGCTAGTATGTAAAATTAGTTCTATTAGGCAATGATGATTTGCACAAGTCGACATGGCATAAAAATGGAATCTCTACTCATCTCCTCACCTTTACTAGAACTTGAGACCCCCACTATAACATGTTTATACGATTGTATGTGTTGTGTTTCATATAATCACACACCATGACATTGCATATGTTTATGATGGTTTAGGTTTTGTGGTATAAAGTCTAATGCGGGCTAAGATTTATGCAAGCAACTAATCACATACATTGGAAAGTGGTGGCATCATGCGCTGCACGAATCTATCCATGTAATTCAAAACTTGGCCAATGTTTGTGAAAATGTAGAGTTTTGGTGGTGATACAATCATGGTAGGATGACTAAATTTTCTACCAAACATAAGAAACTTTGATTTTAATTGAAATTTTGATCTTCCATATGCCTTTGTGGGATAGTGGTGCATCAATTATTTGTAAGGTAACCATAATTGATGATCTAACAAAAAAAGAAAATTTAAGACACCCCTAAACAGTATGAACACCATGCTCATTAATGTTAGATTGCTCACGAAGTTCTACATGTTTTGAAATTGTCTGTATCAAAATTTCAATTAATCGGCTTCTAGATTTTAATCGATAGTTTTTACTAACATTAGGAACTTCAACGAATATCTTTATCATTACATATGTCAAAAAACACATGATATTATACACATAGAGTATTATGTCTCCACTAAAGACAAGTGTCAAACAAGTAACTGTTTTTGTTGGTTTTTAACTCGCTCACATACACCCATGCACCCCATACCCACCCTCTCCTAATATATGTGTGTATTCAACGTTTTCAAGAGGTTAAATTAAATAGGAGTCATCTCTCATAGGATAAGATAAAAAGATAGACTTTATTTCTTATTATTTAATTTTTTCCATCTCTTGCCGAATACTTTCTATTCAATTTTCCCATCACTTGAATTAGATAGTCACATTCTTTTATTGGGGGTTTTTAGTTCCTAATCCATTTGACAAGGTGACATTAAATTTATTCTTAGAATTACCACCATTATAAAATAGGTCTCTTTAGTAATGCCTTTAGTCCAAACAACACAAGTCCAATCTATACACTAAATGAACCCCGCACATCTACCAATAATAATAATGCTTTCAATTTATATAAAATGTGAACATGAGTTCAGTATCCTATTGTAATACCTCGTCCACTCTTGGACCGACGATACTTAATTCTAGAAGCCCTCTATGGTCATAGACCATCTTCATAGGCCAACACGAATCTTTTGTGTGCACTTTGTCCTTACTCTTGTGCACCTAAGAATACTTTGTGGTCAGTCACCCATCCCAAGATTGCTCTCGGCTACGCACGCTTAACCTAGAGGTTCTTTCGAGAAAGTCTTCCGAAAAATAAGATGCACCTTGTAGGTATGAGTATTCTATCAATTTTATTAAGTCTTGGGTCAGGATATATATCACACAATCCACCCGAGGTGGGATATCACAATCCTCCCCCTTAGAAGGCTGACGTCCTCAATGGTAAACCCCAAGCCAGGAATCTCCCCCCTTGGCCATGTATGTATGTCTAATGTCGCTATATGCCACGCCATATGACCACTGGGCCCACATGCGCCATATAGCCAAACCCTTAGCCCACAAATGCCTGTGAAACCATGAGAGTTGGCTCTAGTACCATTTATAACACCCCGTTCACTCCCGGACCGATGGTACTTAGTCTTAGCAACCCTCTAGGAACATAGACCATCCCCAAAGACCAGCATGAGTCTTTTGTGCACACTTTATCCTCACTCATGTGCACCCAAGAAGACTACCCGGTCGGTCACCCATCGCAAGATTTCTCTAGGCCAAGCACGCTTAACCCAAAGGTTTCTTTCAAGAAATGCTTACAAAAAAGAAGATGTGCCTTGTTGGTATGATTATTCTATAAATCCTATTAAGCCTTGGGCCAGGATATCATACAATCCAGCTAGGTTGGGATATCAATCCTATGCTATAAAAACACTTATACGATGGTATAACCAAATCTCAACAACTAAGGTGAGAGCTAAGCATGCACAATCTCACATTTCGACATGCATGGACATAAATCAAATTAGTCAATGATGTTACATACACCCCCTCTATACCACCTAAAATGAACAACACTCTAGATCATTAACACACTACAAACTATTAGTTAGTTAAACACAAGTTTAACAACAAAACACAAATATAGCAAGAACATCTTTAAGAGAACATGGAAGCAACCCACAACATCTAGATTGAACACTAAATTAATTATTATATGATGACACAGTGATAAACAAACTTGAGTTGCAACTATTAACTTCAAGGGTAAGCAAAAGATAAGACATTGAAAAATTTATCACAACATGTGTTTATTTGAGGTGTTTATTAAGAAGCATTCACTCATGCTTCTAGTTCTACTCTCATCCTGCCAATTATCTACAAAGCTCGAGTATCTAAGTTGCATGGAACAAGCATATGATGTTTGTGGAAAACCTTAATAAGGAAACTATTTTAATAAAGTTATTTAAATCATAGTTTGATTAAGAATCAAAATTAAACGATATATTTAAAGTGTCACTTACTTCATAAGCTATATTTTATAATACAAATGCAAAAGATGTGATGCAATGTATCACTTCGCTTCTACCCACACGCACCACAAAAGGGAGTGTGGAATGCAACCATTTAATCATTTCAATGTGTGTTGCTACATTGGTACTTTACTAATTAGGCTACAGTCCTTCAAATGTATATCAATGTGAAGAGTGGAAATGCAATACCTCAATGTATGCACTTCATATAACTTATAACTTAATTTAAAAACAGTAACATAGGAAATAAAAATATTGTATTTCAAATAAAATGACCAATTCAAACTTAATATTATCTAACTAGTGTGTGGAACTAAAAATTAGTCAAATAATAAAGGTAAAGCGTGTGGACAACAATGTTACGTTTATTTGCCTAAACCACTGGTTGATAAAAAAAATAGGGTGCCTTATGTTTAGTTGCCTTGATTGGTGATAGAACAAAAGAGCTAGGCATGACCAAGGGCAAACCACCTGATCATAAACAATCCTCGTTACCAATACCATCATACAATCATGCACGAATAAACAACTATTGATGCACTATTACTCATAACAACACCATTGTATCAGTTTTTTGTAAGCTTTTAGCCACTAATCCAAAAATCTGAAAACGTATCGGGTGATAGAAATTCAATTAATGACCACAATAATAAGGTTTTACATAAGAGGTCTCAATATAACCTAAATAATCAAATTTAATTAATCCACTAATGAACAAAAGCACGACAGATACTTCAGAACTTCATGATTAGAGATATACTAATATAAAATTATGTTGTTTATGAATTTCGAAACATATGAAGAATACTATGACTTCTTTAGATCAAAAGCTCTAATCCATTAAGATGATCTATAACTAGTGAGATCTATAATGATTCATATTCTTGTCAAGTTGTCATGGAACAAAAATCATCTTCTAATGATCATATCACTCATAAAAATAGTGTGTATGATACTGATCTTGATGTAAGAGTAAATGTATTCATGTTTGCTATAGTTGTGTCCATGGTTGCAACATATTTATTAAGGACAATAAGATGCCTAAAAATGAAGATAATTGATGAAATTACATGCCCTACAGTACACCAATTTTTATGATTACTCCAAATAAATCCCTTCCAATAAAGTGATTTAATACATAAAACTTGATCAAAAGGAATGGATTATTATTTGGTATCTCACCTAGGACACCGACCATAGAAAGCATGATGATAAACCCCAAGCAATTCTCTCATTATTAATTCCTTCTTCCCTCTTTAACTTCTCCTCTTCATCTCATAGTGAACCTCGCCACTAGAACCATTTTGTTGTAAGGATATACACTAAGCATGTCATCACCATCATGGATAGCAAGGTAAACAAGAAATTAAGGGCGATCGAGAGAGAAGACAACGAGAGCATGACGAGTGATGATGGCAAGCTTAAATCTTCTCTTTATTCTTCTCCCTTATGCTACTTTGTTCTTTCCTCTTTGCCTAAATAGATGGGAGGTGGATAGGACTGGACAAGTATCGGTCATAGGAGACAGAGACATGGAAATGATCAAAGAAACATACAAAAAATACTAGGTCATGCAAGATTCTTGCTTGATATTATATATGACGACTAAGTGTTGTAGTTTGCCTATTTTCTTCCTTAAATCTTGTAGTATGCATAATTTCATGATACAAACTCAAAGCAATATATATGAGTAGTTAAACAAAATGCATTTAACCAACCATATGAGCACAGAATCAAACAAATCAGCTTTTGATCTTTCTTTAATGTGACTAGTCAACCTTTAAAAATACTTAATCTATATTGATTCAATGACCAAATGTGGAGAGAATCCCTTGAAGTAGGGTTAAGTGTGGAGTTGGGAGTCTTTTTATAATAGGGTCCTAATAGAGTTGTTCTTAATTATTTATTTTTGTCTCATAATAAAAAGTATACTAGAGCTGAAATTATGTTCACATACAAGATGTATTTTAAAATTTTATGCATTATTGGTGTTACAAATACATTTTTGGCAGTATTATTTGGTCACTCAGGATATTATTGGCTATCAAGGCCATTCCATTTTCTAGTAGTGCTTGTAGTATATTGAGTCTATGCATATGTGATGTTGCATGATCGTACGTGAGTTCTTATGAAAAGTTCAATCACTAAATACACATGTTGTATCTAATTTAATTTTACTATGTACAAAATAATGACTAGTTGAATAAGGATATATCATGCTGGTATTCAATTCTATAGTAGTAATTGTTGTTCTTTTCTTCTTTGGTCACTGCAGGAAGACCTTATCTATGAGCCTTCATGGTTGCAAAGTATTGCAATGGCTTATTTGAATAAGTTTATAGAACCATTATCAAATCTTTGGCCAATGAATAAGCTACGAGAAAGAGCTATGAGTGACCTCATGGAACATATCCACTATGAAGATGAAACCAGCAACTATGTTGGCTTATGCCCTATAAACAAGGTAGTGTCTCATTATTTTTTTAAAAGACTAGGCTCTATTCCTACATTTTTAAGCAATAGGAGGGACATGTCTCTATTGATTATAATACATTAAAAAGAGACATGATGTCACACACAAAAGATCAAAAAATAAAAAACACAAAAAAGATCAACAAAATTATATAATGCTCTCTAGATATTGTGTAGTTACTTGTAGATATCTCTTTGCACAATGACAACCATGAGAAATGTTTCTTTGAACTTTGTTTGTTTACACTTTGTAATCAACTAAAATTTCTCTTACGATGCAATATTTTTTTACTAGCTGAATAGGAAAATACTTCAACTCATGATTTTGAGTTCCTTGAACAAGGGTAGCATTAACTGCTCCCTAAGTTTTCCTATACCTAGAAATGTAGTGGATAAAAAGATGCTATAGAATATATATATATATATATATATATATATATATATATATATATCCCCACAAATAACACAGGTAATTATAAGACTGTAGATTCATATAGTCATCTTAGCAAAGCTCTCATACTTAATTTGTTTTTATGAAGATGTTTAGAGAATACTTTATGTTTGTTGAAGCACATACATGTTGCCTTCTAGTTACATGTTGCTAATGCTAGCAACCTACCACCCTATTGTTATTTTAAAATCCAATTATCTACTTTGTAAATTAACTGAGGTCTTTGCAGAAGCATGAATGTTATTAGAGTTCTCTATTTTTTGACTAGCGATATCTACTAATATAGTGTTCTCAATCTAGATGAATTTATAGATGTGGATTGTCCAAGTTAGAAAAGTGGCTTAGTTCAAACCTTGCTAAAGATTTTTATATTTTATGATATGATTGATTTTATGAGGGTCCTCCAAAACATTGCTTCACAATTTCTATGAATCTTTCTTTTCCTTTTTTCTTGTCCGCGAAAAACTCTGATCCATCCCTCAAATATAAACAAAAATATTATGGCTCTTGGTTTATATTAAATTCATGGATTTTGTGCACACATGTGCACCTACCCACCCATATGGTTAGTCATTTGGATGAATACTACGGTTGGAGATTAGTCCAAAAAATAATTGTCTAATAGAGATGCCCCAAAAACAATGAAATTTCAAACTGGAATGTTAAGTACTTAGTTTTTGAGTTTTATTCCAATGTAGGCCACCCATTACATTTCAAGTACTCATTGAAAACTTCTCTAAGATTCTTTCCTTTACAATGTTGTGTGTGTCTAAAGTGTGTGTTGGAAATGGGTCAGGTTCCATCAACTTGACTTAGCCGGAATTTCATCTCCTCGAGTTTGTTAGAGTTCATCCATTGGAGTTGGTTAGAGTTGTATCAACTAGAGTTTGCCAATGTTGCATGTATCAAAGTTGTTGGAGTATCGAAGTTGCACGTATCAGAGTTGATCACTATAACTATCCCTATATCTCTCTTCAATAGTACTACTATACTCTAACTAGGACTGGGCAAAAAACCCGAGACCGGAGACCAAACCCGATAAGACTGAAACTGAACCCCATCATACCGAAATTTCAGTCGGTTTGTTATTCGGTTCCTAGTTGCTAGAAATCGATTGTTTTTTGGTTCTTCGGCTATAAGTCTCTGGGCAACAACTGCTATGCAAGCAGTCCTTATGTGCAAGTGTGCAAGCAAACCATCTGATCCATTAGATTATGATCCAACCGTAGGTCACATTTAACATTTAAACCCTTCCACCACCGGCTCAATAATCTTTATAAAAACCCCTAACAAACTATGGTTGTATCTGTGGTTGGATCGTAATCTAATAGATCAGATGGTTTGCTTGCACGCTTGCACAGAAGGACTGCTTGCATAACCGTCGTTGCCAAGTCTCTGTTACGTGATTAGACCAAACAACACAACAATCTACAGATTCAGAGATCCAGCCCACATTGAGTGATCCACATTCCACTTCCACGAGTCCGTGGCTCACTCCACCGGCACCGAACACTATCGATGACTGTTGGTCGGCTCGTTTGTTGCCGGCGTCCCCAAGTCTCCAACACCAAGTGATGTCCAGGGCCGGCACTGAGGGGGTGCGGAGGGTACGGCCGCACCGGCCCCCCAAAAACAGAGGGCCCCCTAGCCACTGGACGCTAGCATTTTTTTTGTTAAACCTATATATTCTAGGCACAAATACGCAAAGAGCGATGTGATATCGAGTTATCGACTAGTCTCGTTTAAACTAATGTCACAATTACTTATCGAATACTCCATCCGTTTCAAAATAGTATTTGTTTTAGCTCTTAATTTTTTTTGTTTATATTGATGATGATAAATCCACTAAAGAAGCAAAACAAATTTTATTTTGATATAGAGAGAGTATTATAAAATACACATATGATGGTTGCTTCGGTAGAGAGAAGTTTTTTAAAATTATTTTTTTTAATAAACTATTTATGGTCAACAATAACTCAAGAGAGGTTAAATGGCTTGGCGATTCTATATATATAAAAAAGTTGTTGGATGAGATTGATCTCGATGATATAAGCAATGTCTTTGTATCACAAAATGTTAGAAGATATTTTTAATAATATCATATAACAAGTAAGTGTTTTTTGCTATATTTTACATCTATTATCTTATAAACTTCAAAACAGTGCATAATAATTTTTATACGTTAAATATTCGGTAATATATGTATAATTATATATATTTGTGAGTTGATGGGGCCTCTATATCGAATTTCGCACTGGTCCCTGAAAAGACAGGAACGGCCCTGGTGATGTCTTGGAGTATAAACTGCTTGTGTTTTTGCTTGTACAATAATACAATATATTTGCTGGCTGCTAGCGCCCTAGCTTCATGCAGGCTACGACTCGGTCTGCAACTATGCACCTTGTTACTTGCTGAAGCCTAAAGCTGAAGGTGCAGGATTTGCACTTTGCAGCATGCTGCAGTCTAGCAGACAGGCTGGCTAGCGGCTAGTTCCTAGCAGCTTGCGTGTTGTTTCATCGGTTCTGTTCGGCCAGGACTGGAAACCGAACCGAGACTTTACCTACTCGAATTGTCCGTTTTTATTTGCTAGGTCACTAATTCGGTCCTCGCACTGTATGAACCGAAATTTTAAAAAACCAAAAGGACCGAACCAAATTCCCGGTTTAGACTGAACGCCCACGCCTAACTCTCACAAATGCAACTCCAACCAACTTAGATGCAACAACAATAAACTCAATTGCTATAATGATCTTCTCGGTGAACCACCAAAGAGCTTTGGTGTGTGTGTGTGTTTGTCAAAAACCACATAAAATTCCTCTGGATTCATGTTATGGTGCACTCTCTAGTACAAACACTGGAGAGTTGTAGTGAGATCCAAAATAGTATGGGCTTTTATTTCCATTGCCTTATCATCACTTGTTCAACACTTTGCCTCCTTGGTCCTTCCCACCTCTTCTCATGACTCCATGTATGTGCCAACACCACTTGTGGACTAAGAACCTAATTATCTCATATGAAAATCATTCAATTACCAAAAACCAGATTGGAATTTTTATTATTCAATGGGTAATAAAGGGAGAGAGAAAGATTGTTCATACAAAAATGGGTCTACCACCACTCAAATTTGGTACTATTTCACTCATTAATAGTACTGTGCTATTGTAGATACCATGATATGGACACACTCCCAAGCACACACAAAAGTATTTATCAATATATTAATGGAATAAACTATATAGAATTAGTAGATTACTAACTTAGAGCTTAATTGTATTATGATACATCATTGAAAGGATTAAACTTTATTTTGATCACCAAATGATGTGAACTACACACACAAATGAGATGATCTATTTCTTTCATATAGAGAATAAGTTCTCGAGGTATATTACTTTTATTTAAAATTCAGTAAGACTTAAGACACTGTTCCATAGGTTTTATAATACGTATGCATGTATATGTACTCCCAAAACCTTAGTCACTTTTTATTTATATTTATTTTGACTCCAACATGTAGAAATGCGTGGACCACATTTGTGTTTGTGTTGGCATAAGGCTTTCCATTTGTAGTAGTTTTTCCCTTGTACGATTATCATGGTCATATGTTGCTATGGATCAAATGGTATCCAATTTCTCAAGTAGTCCATTTGGAATCTCATAAATAAAAACAAAAACATAGGTAAGATGCTAATAAGAATACTATTAATAAGTTTTTAACTTTCTCCTAGTGCATATGCTACTACCATTTGCAGCTACACAGTTTTATTTCACAATTTTGTTTAGTCCATTTCCAAGCCAACAATGAGTTTAAATCTCTATAGAAATTTAAGACTCGAACTCCTAGTAGGTTAAATAGACCTTAGAAATTCTCTTGCATGATGAAACTCTCTAGATTAGCATTGATAAGGTATTTTCTTAAGATCACATAAGTTAAATTTATGACGTGTCTCATAATAAATTGGTTACAAAAGATAGAGGCATACCAGTACCTTATTTGTAACTAATCATATTGTACAAAACTATATGTTTTATTAACTTTAATTTTTTCTATAATAGGCATTAAATATGATATGTTGTTGGATAGAAAAACCAAACTCAAATGAATTTAGACAACATCTCCCAAGGATTCATGATTTCCTATGGCTTGGAGAAGACGGAATGAAGTCAAAGGTATTATTTTTATACTTTTTTGTCACTACTATAGGGAACATTATATTTGTACTAATGGTGAAAATGATTTATAGGAGTAGTTTTTGTAGCCATATATACCAAGCGCCTCTATAAATGAGGCATTTGTAGGGCCGACTGGAATTACAATCACCTTTAAAAATGTTGCGTTTCAAAAATGTTTCTCTAGCAATGTTATACAATGCAACTGTGATGTTGAAGAACATTGCGTTAATCAAAGATGTTTTAGAATAACTCTCACACTCAATATGTGCCCTTGAATTGATTGATACATACTTTGTCACTTAGGAAGATATATGACTACTAAAAGCATCAAGTTGTGCGAGAGAGAGTGAGATTGAGGATTGAATTGAGCTTCTATTTTTTTGCAATGCGGCTGTTGTTCCTCATGGAAGAGATGTGTCTAATGCAAAAACATTATGCAACATACTTCCAATCATATTTGAGTATGGAAAATCTAAGAAAGAAAAACTTGCAAAAATGTAAACCTCTAGTAGGGATGGATCCGGATACTTATTCGGATGTTAATTTTTTTATCTTCTTTCTTCGATTGTGAACAAATAACATATATAATTTGCTATGTAAATTTATATTCTTGTTTTAGCATTGAAACTATTAATATTCATACAAAGTAAACATCGAATTCATTCTATATCTTTTTAAATAATTGATATAAAATTCGGATACGGAATCAGATTCAGATTTGGATGTTTTTTCAAGTTTTTGTTGTAGGGAGAAATAACGCACACAAAAATATATAAAATTTTATTCTTTTACTTCATAATATTCTTAATAACACAACTAAAACTTAGCTCCAAAGTCTATTCATATCTATGTTAAAATATTAGATTTGTCATATAATTCAGATGTTTAGGAACATCCCTAACAAATAGAAAGGAC
Organism: Zea mays; assembly: GCF_902167145.1. Taxonomy (NCBI): domain Eukaryota; kingdom Viridiplantae; phylum Streptophyta; class Magnoliopsida; order Poales; family Poaceae; genus Zea; species Zea mays. Next base: position 21,015,849 of record NC_050100.1, on the reverse strand, counting down.
ATAAATGGTTTAGAAGGCTTTTTCTTTAGGTGTCGAAGAAACAACATAGTTGACTAGTTCTTATTGGAACACATGTGCTCGGACCACCTCCCTCTTGATCCATGCATGGACGGAATGCTCTCTAGTGGAAATTTGTCAACCTTTCTTGGTCAATGGATTCTTAACAAGCACAACATTTCTTGGGTCTTCCGCAAGTGTCATCTCTTTGGAATCTAAAAAAGAATCAATACAACCAAGTCATCTAGGTGATGCCTGTAACCAAGAGTAGAAAGCAAACCTTATGTTCTTAGAACTAGCAAAAAAGGTGGATACATTATTACTAGCCCCTAGGCACTAATTATGTTCTTAATATTTAGTCAATAAACTTACAAATTACTCTAGTTCTTTCTTTTGACTTCAAGGTGTAACTATATTATATATATGAACTCCAAAGGGTGGAAAAACTAAAACTGGTGAGGTAGTGAATTATTTATGGCTACATTAACATATGGAATCTAGTTATTCTCTCTGCATATAAAATTCAAACCCATATATTCCATTGCAATTTGATTTGGCTAGAGCACCTAGTGAGTGTTAATCCTCACCTCACAATAAGAAACTATTTGTTACTATTTTATGAAGATCTGTTGGAAGCACTGGATAATCATAGTAGAATATGATTATTGTTTCTTGAAAGCATTAGGTGAGAAACTCAATCCAATATTGACAACTCTCTGTTTCTCTCTAATTTCTTGATACTTCCACAAAGCACTGATATGGTTTGTTGAAAGCATCGACCGTGTCGAGCATTATAGTGAGTATAACTTGCAAATAAATATTTTAGAGGCTTTGTTTGGTGATAAGCATCTATTGTCCACTAAAATTTTAGGAACATTAATTTTCAAATTTCTCAAGTCCTAACTTCTTTTCTTGCATCCCAAACTAGGTCATGCTCTTTGTTTTTATTTTCAACACCATCAATATAACTTGTCTATATATCATAAAGTTCATGAATATACCAATTATATCATCACCATGAAAACCAAATAGAGTCCATAATACTACTAAACCATGTTTGTCTTATCTCTACAAAATATAACTTAGTCATTATGTTGGTTAACAATAAAGAAAATTACTAAGGCTTTTACCATCACTAAGGTTAAGAGCAATCAAAATTACCATCCGAGTAACTGAACTACATAATAGGTTTTTCCTCTTCTCAAGCTTGGCTCATTACTCAATGTAGTATGGGTTTGATTTGGGTCTACTACACCTGGCTTTAAGAAGACAACCAAATGCAAACCATATATGTGCCAGGATCAATATCGCATAGACAACTTTGCAATCAGTAAAAGTATATTAACGAATAATATTATTACATATCAAAGTCATAGTGGAAGCAAATATATTAACGAATAATGTCTATATCTATGAACCTAGTAACTCAATATGCATCTGACTGGTGGCACACCTGCCTAGTAGTCATCATACTCTTGGAACTCCACCAACTACTACTAGTCTCCTCCTCCATTTGAGCAGTGATTGCATTGGATGCAATGCAATTGTTGTATAAAAATAGTAAGGGTGAGCAATGGTTGTACTCGGCAAGATACACTAAAGTAATATGTATAACGACTACATAGTGGAATGGCGGAGCACTAGCATTTTAGTTGATCAAGTTATCATCATTATTATTCAAATGAAACCATAACCTTCCAAATTGCCATGAACATAAAGTAAAAGTAAACAAGAACCTGAGGAAGCCTAAACCACCTTATAAGAAATACTAATATGTGAGGATTAATTCCAAGTCACTCTTAACCACAAGTAAAACTAATATTAAATAGTAACAACTCTCAATAGGTTTGCATACTCTACCCACAAAACATGATTTCCACTTTGTTTGGGTTATAGAGACCCTTGCACACTTCCTAGGTGTACCACAAGTACTTTCACGGCAAGGCCATTTCACATGAATGTTTTTAATGCACTATAGAATTTCACCCAGTTTGCCAGTGTTGGTCACTTGCTTTGGATTGCCATAGGATATAAAAAATGAGGCAACACAATTAAATTCTCCCTTCAATTAATCCTTCTTTAAAGGTGAGAGCACCTAGAGGGGGTGAATAGGTGATCCTACGAAAACTTCAACTAAAACACAAACTTGGTCTATAAATGGGGTTAGTGAATCTAAAACAAAATTCAATCAAGAATAGAAAGAGAATTTCTTCACTTAATTGCTCTCAAAAGATGCATATTGAAACTAGAGAAATAATGAAGGTGAAGTAGGGAGCTTGGAAGAACAAAATCGCAATGAAAGAAATGTAGACAAAGACACAACGATTTATCTCGTGGTTCGACCGAGTCCTACCTCCACATTGTGGCGTCCCAATGGATGAGGGTTGCACTCAACCCCTCCTAGGTGATCCAGAGATTAAACTTGAGTGTGATAGTTGTCTTCCTTATAGTATGATCTCGTTTGTGTGGAATATCCACAAGTTGGAGTCTCTCACACCTTACACAGTATGATCAAAATCAAGAACAAGAGTAAGGGAGGGATTAGCAATGCACACAAGAGCACAGATGCAGCAAGACCACACATTTGTAAGGGAGGGATCTAGGTCTGCTGCGAAGAAGACCCTCTGCGCCATCGCGGACCGTCCGAGCCACAGGCGCGGACCGTCCGGACGTACGTAGAGGAGGAGTCGCTCCTGCGCCAGATCGCGGACCGTCCGCGCCTTCGCAGAGAGTACCGCCAAGCAGTTCCTTCTAGTGTTTGGCGCCCGAATTGGCGTCAACAATGAGATAGAAGAGGTTGCTGGAGATAGCCTTTGTCTGTCAGTCACGTAAAATAAGGCATAGGTTGCGCATACACTGGCGTGTCAAGTGGGAGAAAAAACAACAAAGTAAAATACAGTAGCAATCCATGAACTTGACATAATGTGTCACTTGGATCCCCAAACTAGAAAACCAAGCAAAACGAGGCTAGTAGATGGTCGACCTTGCAAAACCGAATTTGCTCAAACCAGATGCTGATGTGGCATGCAATTTGACATATTGGAATCATCTCGATCTAATCTTAGGCTTCCACTTGCAGTTTTAGCGTTTTCATTACTCATGCTATAACTGTGTATGGATTCAAAGAATTTGACAGTAATGCATGGTAGGCTAAGAAATAATAGTTATATTTAATCTCATTGATGTGATTCCATGCCCATCGCTTGGATTGCTTACTATCCAAATTAAACCACCGTGGACTTTATACTTCAAATATACTAATGGGTCCCAATAGAAACCATAATCCTCCTGCACTAAATAAATATCCTAGTTGTTTCTAGACAATTTTTTCTTTAAGAGCTAGTTTGAAAACTTAAATTCCTTCCGAAATTTCTGGGGATTGAGAAGAAAATTAGCTTAATTTTTCCCTCAATCCCTTCAATATATCCCGAAGAGTATTTAAGTTTCCAAACTACCCCTAAAATATGGAAGCATGACAAGTTTTTCTTCTTCAATAGGTGTATGTTGGTTGCCATAGTTGGGAAACTGCGCTCATAGTTCAGGCTTTTTGCTCAACAGGGCTCACCGAGGAGTTTTGTTCGACTCTTCAAAAAGCTCATCAGTTCTTAAAAAATGCACAGGTTTACTGAGCATGTGTAGTATATTTTTATTGATGACCATTGTTTCACTGTAAAAGTTAAACATCAATATTTTTTCTTGTAGGTTATCAAAAACATTCCTGATTACAAGAGCTACTACCGTGAAAGAACTAAAGGTTCTTGGACTCTATCCAATGGAGAAAACTTTTGGCCTATTGCTGATACAACTGCTGAGGCACTTAAGGTTATATTTTTCACTAACACAAAGTGGATTTAATATTTGGAACCACTTTTGACATGGCAAGTTTCAATCCTCGCATGTCATACAAAGATGATCGTGTCCCCTCTTGGCAGCAAAAAAGAAAAACATTATTATTGATTTATTTTTTTCTAGGAACATGAGTTTCCCTATGGAGAAATTTATTATTAGAACTAGTTTGACAACCTCATTTTTCCAATGGATTTCCATTTTCCAAAGAGAATATAGTTTATTTTTCCTTAGGAAAATGGGAATCCTTTGGGAAAAAATAAAGTTGTCAAATGAGCTCTTATAAGAGAAATTTACTTGAAAAGACCTCTGACTAAGTTGGTTAGGTGGTCTGAGTAACACTATTTAGATTCTGAGTTTGACTATTTTAAACCCAGCAAGTCGAGTTCTTTTAAGGAGAAAATTACAGTAGAGATTAACCATAGTAAAATCTGTCAAAAGAAACTGTTACTTCATTGCCTTAAGGATAACCATAGTAAAATCTTTCTTAAAATATCATTGCAATTCACAACCTTGGTGCAATAATGCCTGTGGAGATCACAACATTTTGCTCTATCCCAGTCTGATCCTTCTTTTAACTTATTAATGAGGCATGTTTTGGCTTCAGAAAAAAATTAATTCTGAACACAGTGAGAATTAAAGTAACATATACTAAAATTATATACTAATAATTATGTTTTACTAGACAATGTGGATTGTCTGCAAAAAAAAAGTACTATACTTTAATAAGCCGTTTGTCTTTTCATTATGTAGGCAATACTGTTGCTGTCTAACATTCCTTCAGAACTTGTCGGGGATCCAATAAAACAAGAACGACTATATGATGCCGTTGATTGCCTCCTTTCTTTCGTGGTACGTCTAATCAAATTATCTACCATAATTTACGAACATTCCAGCTAGAATTAGATTTCATTCCCAAATGTACACATGGAAAAAATATTATGTACGTATTAGAGAAAACTGTATTAAAATTAGATTAAAATGTGTGCACAGAACAAACATATTTTGGTGCTCTCAGCCAACACTTAACCAAAGTCTTTTTCTTTCTTTATTATTTTTTTCTTGCCGGCACATTGGGCATTACATCACCGTAATATGTGAAAATACTGAAATGTAAAGCATAATAATGAAAATATTAATTGTCAATACATCTGAAAACAATTATAGCTAGCATATCCTAGTATGTGAAAAAAGACATTCAAGAAATTTTGTGAGCTACACACCTAGATGCACTACTAAGGCCATGTTTAAAACTATAAGGTGTACATTTGTGTTGTGCCTAATAGGCCAGACCAAAGCACACAATTTCTGACACGGCCCAACCTAATTATGGGCCTGGGCCTGCACGACCCAATATGTGGGTCGTGTCTGGCCTCAAGTCAAGTCCATGGACGGTCTGGCACGGCCCATTTAACTAAGGCTTATCGAGGCATACTAAACATAGACTCAGTATTTAACTAAGGTCCGTCAAAGCCCACATGACCACACAACTCGGAAAATTCAAAGCTTCATGGGTCTTTGAGAACTAGTACCTAGATGATGATAGTGAATAGTGATGATGATCATAGTATATATATTCTGTATGATTGTATAGTACTCAACTAAATAATGAACAGAGAACTGAATATTATTTCTGAGCTAGTTGTAATATTTTTTCTTTTTGCCCAAAGGTTTTAAATGTGCAGCCACACAACATCTTAGTTTTATTTTGGATATATATATATATATATATATTCTATATTTTTTGTTTATGTATTAATGTTGAATGTATATGTCGGGGACCATAATTAGGGGTACCCTCAAGACGCCTAATTCTCAGCTGGTAACCCCCATCAGCATAAAGCTGCAAAGGCCTGATGGGTACGATTAAGTCAGGGATCAGTCCACACGAGTGACTCGATCACGCTTCACCCGAGCCTAGCCTCGGCCAAGGGCAGCCGACCTCGAGAGACTTCCGTCTCGCCCGAGGCCCCCTTTTTATGGCGGACACATCACCGGCTCGCCTGAGGCCTTGGCTTCGCTCAGAAGCAACCTTGACTAAATCGCCACACCGACTGACCAAATTGCAGGGGCATTTAACGCAAAGGTGGCCTGACACCTTTATCCTGACACGCGCCCCCGGCAGAGCCGAAGTGACCGCCGTCACTCCACCACTCCACTGGCCAGTCTGACAGAAGGACAGCGCCGCCTGCGCCACTCCGACTGCAGTGCCACTCGACAGAGTGAGTCTGACAGGCAGCCAGGCCTTGCCAAAGGCGCCACGGCGAACTCCGCTCCGCCCGACCTCAGGGCTCGGACTCGGGCTAAGACCCGGAAGACGGCGAACTCCGCTCCGCCCGACCCCAGGGCTCGGACTCGGGCTAAGACCCGGAAGACGGCGAACTCCGCTCCGCCCGACCCCAGGGCTCGGACTCGGGCTAAGACCCGGAAGACGGCGAACTCCGCTCCGCCCGACCCCAGGGCTCGAACTCGGGCTAAGACCCGGAAGACGGCGAACTCCGCTCCGCCCGACCCCAGGGCTCGGACTCGGGCTAACACCCGGAAGACGGCGAACTCCGCTCCGCCCGACCCCAGGGCTCGGACTCGGGCTAACACCCGGAAGACGACGAAACTCCGCTTCGCCCGACCCCAGGGCTCGGACTCCACCCTGGCCTCGGCCGAACGACTTCCGCCTCGCCCGACCCCTTGGCTCGGGCTCGGCCACGGCAACAAAAGGCAGACTCAACCTCGGCTTCGGAGGAACCCCCACGTCGCCCTGCCTAGGGCACAGACCGCCACGTCAACAGGAGGCGCCATCATCATCCTACCCCGAATCGACTCGGGTCACGGAGAACAAGACCGGCGTCTCATCCGGCCAGCTCCGCCGGAGGGGCAATGATGGCGCTCCACAAGCCCTATGACGACGGCGGCCCCCAGCTCTCTTACGGAAGCAGGACGACGTCAGCAGGGACTTGACCGCTCCAACAGCTGTCCCTCCATCAGGCTCCGCCGCACCTCCGACAGCCACGACATCACGCCAGCAGGGTGCCCAGATCTCTCCGGCTGCCACATTGGCATGTACCTAGGGCGCTAGCTCTCCCTCCGCTAGACACGTAGCACTCTGCTACACCCCCCATTGTACACCTGGATCCTCTCCTTACGACTATAAAAGGAAGGACCAGGGCCTTCTCAGAGAAGGTTGGCCGCGCGGGACCGAGGACGGGACAGGCGCTCTCTTGGGGCCGCTCGCTTCCCTCACCCGCGTGGACGCTTGTAACCCCCCTACTGCAAGCGCACCTGACCTGGGCGCGGGACGAACACGAAGGCCGCGGGACTTCCACCTCTCTCACGCTCGACTCCGACCGCCTCGCCTCTCCCCCCTTCGCGCTCGCCCACGCGCTCGACCCATCTGGGCTGGGGCACGCAGCACACTCACTCGTCGGCTTAGGGACCCCCCTGTCTCGAAACGCCGACAGTTGGCGCGCCAGGAAGGGGCCTGCTGCGTGCTGACGAACAGCTCCCCGTCAAGCTCCAGATGGGCAGTCTCCAGCAACCTCTCCGGCCCGGGACGGTGCTTCGTTTCGGGACTCTTGAGTTCATGTCCTTCGACGGCAGCTACGACATGATACTTCTTCCACCGCCGCGCGACTACGACAATGGCGGCCGACAGCCCGCCCGCCGGCGGCGGAATCGACGACGTCTTCCCCGCGTGGTGGAAGAGCAACATTCGGGCTCGCTCCGTTCTCTCCCCCGCCAACGGAGGAGGAGGCGGGGCCGTCAAGGCCAGGCGGGAGGCCGCGCTTCATCGGCCGTCGAGCGAATCGACGCCCTCGACGCCCCGACGGAAGGCACGCCGGACGTCGGCCTCGCGTTCAAGACGGAGGCAAGCGCCGTCCCCCCGCGACACGCTGACCCCGAGCAAGAAGACGACGCCGGCGCGCTCGCGGAAAGCCTGCAGGACGTCGCCCTCGAACCAGAGATGACGGTGCAACCAGTCCCCGATGTGACTACGTCGCTCCTCGTCGACCAAAAGGTACCGACTAACTCCCATCTTGCGTCATTTCGACTCGGCCTCAACCCGCCAAACGACCTCGTTTTGGCGGGCGCTCTCATTGAGGCGAGTGCAACCCCACTGAGGTTCCGTATGCGGTCGCCTTGGGACCGACTGACGGACGTCTCGACCTACGGGCCCTCTGGGTCCGAGGAAGATGACGATCCCAGCATCGGTTGGGATTTCTCCGGACTTGGCAACCCCAGTGCCGTGCGGGACTTCATGATCGCATGTGACTACTGCCTATCCGACTGTTCCGATGGAAGCCGCAGCCTTGGCGACGAGAGCTGCGGCCCAAGCCGCGAATGTTTCCACATCGAGCTAGGGGATCCCTCCGAAGGCAACCATCTTGGCATGCCGGAGGACGGTGATCTCCCTAGGCCGGTGCCTCGCGCCGACATCCCACGGGAGCTAGCTGTGGTCCCCGCTCCGGCGGGGGGTTACGACCCACAACTCGAGCAAGTCCGCGAGGCGCAGGCCAGGCTCAACGAGGGAACAGGAGCGCTTGAGCCGATCCGTCGGGACGTCGAACAGGCATGGGTGGGCCAACCCCTGGCCGGAGAAATACGTCACCTGCCCCAAGGTCTCCAGCGCCGCGTCGACAACGATGTCAGGATCAGGCCGCCGCCCGCATCCAGCGGGGTCGGTCAGAACCTGGCAACCGCAGCAATGCTCATCCGCGCGATGCCGGAGCCGTCAACCACCGAGGGTCGGCGAATCCAGGGAGAACTCAAGAATCTCCTGGAAGACGCTGCGGCCCGGCGGGCCGAGAGCACTGCATCCCGAAGGCAAGGATATCCCTCAAAGCCTCATGCCGCGACTTCCCGATTCATGCGGGAAGCCTCGGTCTACACCGGGCGCACGCGCAACACCGCGCCTGCGGCCCCGGGCCGCCTCGGCAACGAGCACCATCGACGCGACCGTCGGGCTCACCTCGACGAAAGGGTGCGCCGAGGCTACCACCCCAGGCGTGGGGGGCGCTACGACAGCGGGGAGGATCGGAGTCCCTCGCCCGAACCACCCAGTCCGCAGGCCTTCAGTCGGGCCATCCGACGGGCGCCATTCCCGACCCGGTTCCGACCCCCGACTACTATCACAAAGTACTCGGGGGAAACGAGGCCGGAACTGTGGCTCGCGGACTACCGCCTTGCCTGCCAACTGGGTGGAACGGACGACGACAACCTCATCATCCGTAACCTCCCCCTGTTCCTCTCCGACACTGCTCGCGCCTGGTTGGAGCACCTGCCTCCGGGGCAGATCTCCAATTGGGACGACTTGGTCCAAGCCTTCGCTGGCAATTTCCAGGGCACATATGTGCGTCCCGGGAATTCCTGGGACCTTCGAAGCTGCCGGCAACAGCCGGGGGAGTCGCTCCGGGACTACATCCGGCGATTCTCGAAGCAGCGCACCGAGCTGCCCAACGTCACCGACTCGGATGTCATCGGCGCGTTCCTCGCCGGCACCACTTGCCGCGACCTGGTGAGCAAGCTGGGTCGCAAGACCCCCACCAGGGCGAGCGAGCTGATGGACATCGCCACCAAGTTCGCCTCTGGCCAGGAGGCGGTCGAGGCTATCTTCCGAAAGGACAAGCAGCCCCAGGGCCGCCCATCGGAAGAAGCTCCCGAGGCGTCTGCTCCGCGCGGCGCCAAGAAGAAAGGCAAGAAGAAGTCGCAATCGAAACGCGACGCCGATGACGCGGACCTTGTCGCCGCCGCCGAGTATAAGAACCCTCGGAAGCCCCCCGGAGGTGCAAACCTCTTCGACAAGATGCTCAAGGAGCCGTGCCCCTACCATCAGGGGCCCGTCAAGCACACCCTCGAGGAGTGCGTTATGCTTCGGCGTCACTTCCACAGGGTCGGGCCACCCGCCGAGGGTGGCAGGGCCCGCGACGACGACAAGAACGAAGATCACCCAGCAGGAGAGTTCCCCGAAGTCCGCGACTGCTTCATGATCTATGGAGGGCATGCGGCGAATACCTCGGCTCGGCACCGCAAGCAAGAGCGCCGGGAGGTCTGCTCGGTGAAGGTGGCGGCGCCAGTCTACCTAGACTGGTCCGACAAGCCCATCACTTTCGACCAGGCCGACCACCCCGACCATGTGTCGAGCCCGGGGAAATACCCGCTCGTCGTCAACCCTGTTGTCGGCGATGTCAGGCTCACCAAGGTCCTGATGGATGGGGGCAGCTGCCTCAACATCATCTACGCCGAGACCCTCAAGCTCCTGCGCGTCGATCCGTCCTCCGTCCGAGCAGGCGCTGCGCCCTTCCACGGAATCATCCATGGGAAGCGTGTCCAGCCCCTCGGGCGACTCGACCTCCCCGTCTGCTTCGGGACACCCTCCAACTTCCGAAGGGAGACCCTGACGTTCGAGGTGGTCGGGTTCCGAGGAACCTACCACGCCGTGCTAGGGAGGCCATGCTACGCGAAGTTCATGGCCGTCCCCAACTACACCTACCTGAAACTCAAGATGCCGGGCCCCAACGGGGTCATCACCGTTGGCCCCACGTACAAACACGCGTTCGAATGCGACGTGGAGTGCGTGGAGTACGCCGAGGCCCTCGCCGAGTCCGAGGCCCTTATCGTCGACCTGGAGAACCTCTCCAAGGAGGTGCCAGACGTGAAGCGCCATGCCGGCAACTTCGAGCCAGCGGAGACGGTCAAGGCCGTCCCCCTCGACCCCAGTGGCGACACCACCAAGCAGATCCGGATCGGTTCCGGGCTCGACCCCAAATAGGAAGCAGTGCTCGTCGACTTTCTCCGCGCAAACGCCGACGTCTTTGCGTGGAGTCCCTCGGACATGCCCGGCATACCGAGGGATGTCGCCGAGCACTCGCTGGATATTCAGGCCGGAGCCCGACCCGTCAGGCAGCCTCTGCGCCGATTCGACGAGGAGAAGCGCAGAGTGATTGGCGAAGAGATCCACAAGCTAATGGCAGCGGGGTTCATCAAAGAGGTATTCCATCCCGAATGGCTTGCCAACCCTGTGCTTGTGAGGAAGAAAGGGGGGAAATGGCGGATGTGTGTAGACTACACCGGTCTCAACAAAGCATGTCCGAAGGTTCCCTACCCTCTGCCTCGCATCGACCAGATCGTGGATTCCACCGCTGGGTGCGAAACCCTGTCCTTCCTCGATGCCTACTCAGGGTATCACCAGATCCGGATGAAAGAGTCCGACCAGCTCGCGACTTCTTTCATCACGCCGTTCGGCATGTACTGCTATGTCACCATGCCGTTCGGTTTGAGGAATGCGGGCGCGACGTACCAGCGGTGCATGAACCATGTGTTCGGCGAACACATCGGTCGCACAGTCGAGGCCTACGTCGATGACATCGTAGTCAAGACACGGAAGGCTTCCGACCTCCTCTCCGACCTTGAAGTGACATTCCGGTGTCTCAAGGCGAAAGGAGTCAAGCTTAATCCTGAGAAGTGTGTCTTCGGGGTGCCCCGAGGCATGCTCCTAGGGTTCATCGTCTCCGAGCGAGGCATCGAAGCCAACCCGGAGAAGATTGCGGCCATCACCAGCATGGGACCCATCAAGGACTTAAAAGGGGTACAGAGGGTCACGGGATGCCTCGCGGCCCTGAGCCGCTTCATCTCACGCCTCGGCGAAAGAGGTCTGCCTCTGTACCGCCTCTTAAGGAAGGCCGAGTGTTTCGCTTGGACCCCTGAGGCCGAGGAAGCCCTCGGCAACCTGAAGGCGCTCCTTACAAAGGCGCCTGTCTTGGTGCCGCCGGCGGACGGAGAAGCCCTCTTGGTCTACGTCGCCGCGACCACTCAGGTGGTTAGCGCCGCGATTGTGGTCGAAAGGCAAGAGGAAGGGCATACATTGCCCGTTCAGAGGCCGGTCTACTTCATCAGCGAAGTGCTGTCCGAGACTAAGATCCGCTACCCACAAGTTCAAAAGCTGCTGTATGCTGTGATCCTGACAAGGCGGAAGTTGCGACACTACTTCGAGTCTCATCCGGTAACTGTGGTGTCATCCTTCCCCCTGGGGGAGATCATCCAGTGCCGAGAGGCCTCGGGCAGGATCGCGAAGTGGGCGGTGGAAATCATGGGCGAAACGATCTCGTTCGCCCCTCGGAAGGCCATCAAGTCCCAAGTGTTGGCGGATTTCGTGGCCGAATGGGTCGACACCCAGCTGCCGACGACTCCGATCCAACCGGAGCTCTGGACCATGTTTTTCGACGGGTCGCTGATGAAGACAGGGGTCGGCGCGGGCCTGCTCTTCATATCGCCCCTCGGAAAGCACTTGCGCTACGTGCTGCGCCTCCACTTCCCGGTGTCCAACAATGTGGCCGAGTACGAAGCTCTGGTCAACGGATTGCGGATCGCCATCGAGCTAGGGGTCAGACGCCTCGACGCCCGCGGTGATTCGCAGCTCGTCATCGACCAAGTCATGAAGAACTCCCACTGCCGCGACCCGAAGATGGAGGCCTACTGCGACGAGGTTCGGCGCCTGGAAGACAAGTTCTTCGGGCTCGAGCTCAACCACATCGCTCGGCGCTACAACGAAACCGCAGACGAGCTGGCTAAGATAGCCTCGGGGCGAACGACAGTCCCCCCGGACGTCTTCTCCCGGGATCTGCATCAACCCTCCGTCAAGCTCGACGACACGCCCGAGCCCGAGGTACCCTCGGCTCAGCCCGAGGTACCCTCGGCTCAGCCCGAGGCACCCTCGGCCCAGCCCGAGGTACCCTCGGCCCCTGAGGGCGGGGCACTGAACGTCGAGGAAGGGCAGAGCGGGGCCACACCAGATCAAGATTGGCAGGCCCCGTACCTGCAATATCTCCGTCGAGGAGAGCTACCCCTCGACCAAGTCGAGGCTCGGCGGGTAGCGCGACGCGCCAAGTCATTCGTCTTGCTGGGCGACGAAGAGGAGCTCTACCATCGCAGCCCCTCGGGCATCCTCCAGCGATGCATCTCCATCGCCGAAGGTCGGGAACTGCTGCAAGAAGTACACTCGGGGGCTTGCGGCCACCACGCAGCGCCCCGAGCCCTTGTCGGAAATGCTTTCCGGCAAGGCTTCTACTGGCCAACGGCGGTGGCTGACGCCACTAGAATTGTCCGCACCTGCGAAGGGTGCCAATTCTATGCGAAGCGGACGCACCTGCCCGCCCAGGCTCTGCAGACAATACCCATCACCTGGCCCTTCGCTGTATGGGGTCTGGACCTCGTCGGTCCCTTGCAGAAGGCGCCCGGGGGCTACACGCACCTGCGGGTCGCCATCGACAAATTCTCCAAGTGGATCGAGGTTCGACCTCTGAACAGCATCAGGTCCGAGCAGGCGGTGGGATTCTTCACCAACATCATCCATCGCTTCGGGGTCCCGAACTCCATCATCACCGACAACGGCACCCAGTTCACCGGCAAAAAATTCTTGGATTTTTGCGAGGATCACCATATCCGGGTGGACTGGGCCGCCGTGGCTCATCCCATGTCGAATGGGCAAGTAGAGCGTGCCAACGGCATGATTCTACAAGGGCTCAAGCCTCGGATCTACAACGACCTCAACAAGTTCGGCAAGCGATGGATGAAGGAACTCCCCTCGGTGGACTGGAGCCTAAGGACGACGCCGAGTCGTGCCACGGGCTTCACGCCGTTTTTCCTGGCCTACGGGGCTGAAGCTATCTTGCCCACTGACCTGGAATACGGCTCCCCGAGGGCGAGGGCCTACACCGAACAAAGCAACCAAGCTAGCCGAGAGGAATCGCTGGCCCAGCTGGAGGAAGCTCGGGACAGGGCCTTACTACACTCGGCGCGGTACCAACAGTCCCTGCGACGCTACCACGCCCGAGGGGTCCGGTCCCGAGAACTCCAGGTGGGCGACCTGGTGCTTCGGCTGCGGCAAGACGCCCGAGGGAGGCACAAGATCACGCCCCCCTGGGAAGGGCCATTCGTCATCGCCAAAGTTCTGAAGCCCGGAACATACAAGCTGGCCAACAATCAAGGCGAGATCTACGGCAACGCTTGGAACATCAAACAACTACGTCGCTTCTACCCTTAAGATATTTTCAAGTTGTTCATATACCTCGCACCTACGCAAAGTTTAGTCGTCAAGGAAGGGTCGGCCTAGCCTCGGCAAAGCCCGACCCTCCCTCGGGGGCTAAAAGGGGGGAGACCCCCTTTGCGTCGAATTTTTCCTCGAAAAAGGATCTCTTTTTAGCAGGATTTCTTTCGTGCTTCTTGACTACTTCGGAAAGCGGATCCTGGAAACGACGAGGTACACGTAAGCAGCCAAGGCTGACCGAGCCGAGGGAGTCCTACGCCTCCGGGATACGGATACCTCACTCATCACCTTCTGCGATAAGTAACTTGCGCTCGGATAAAGCGACTCCGTGGACCGAACAAGTCATCTCGTTCGGAAGCTCTCCTGCCGAAGCAGTCCTTCAAGCTTTCTCGACTAAGTCGGGGACAGGGCCTCATGGACGGGTGAAAGTACGCGTAAGCGGCAAGGCCGACCGAGCCGAGGGATTCCCACGCCTCCGGGATACGGATACCTCACTCGTCCCTTCCGCGAAAAGCAACTCTCGCTCACACAAACATCCCTGTTACCGACAGAATCCAGATGCTCGAAACAAGAGGAAAAAAGACGCAGCTTCGCAAGTGCAGCGAGGGTGTGTTCTTCTGGCCTCGGCGGCCGCAGAAAGCACACGCTACAAGATGATCTGATCCTGCAGGCTCGGGTCTTCACGCTGAAGGGAGCCGTGGCACCCTCGGCATCGACGACATCTTCAGCAAAGTCCGACCCAGCCTCGGGCGACGTCGCGGTCCAGGGACTCCTCCGGGAATCCGGCCCGAGCAGGCGGCTCAACCGGTTACCCCTGGGGCTTCGGTCAATCAGCTTCCAAGGGCGCCAGCCCGACCCGAGGCCTCGACTGATCGACTTTGGCGTCGGCTCCGCTGACGGACAACACGGCTAGGCTCCGGCCAACCAGGTTCCCATTCTCGAGCCAACTCCGCCTCTGTTCATACTGATATCGCTACCCCCGGCCTCGGTCCACCGAAGGGCAGCCGAGGGGTCTCTTTAACTAAGCTAGAGGAGCCCCAGACAACAAGGCCGAACGGGCCGAGGGATTCCTACGCCTCCGGGATACGGACACCTCACCCGTCACCTTGACACGGGGCGACTCATGCTTGGTAAAGCGGTTCAGATAATCAACAGGCGAGACTTAGTGCTCGAAAATGAGGAAAAAAAACACGGCTCCGTGCCGAAATTACATACATGTTCAGGCCCCGACAGCCGCAATGAACAAAAAACACTGGCATTCGAAATGCCACTACGAACGGAACTCCGGTTCCCCCTCCGCAGGCACGAACAGCCCCACTCCGAGGGGGAAGGTCTGCGGAGCAACGGAGGGCCGGCGAACGGCGCGCCGTCACCTGCTCCGGCAGTGGCGACAACGACGACTTCTGCTCCGGGGGGCCGAACAGCGGCAGCACTGACCTCAGGGTCGATGCCGCTGCCAGGGGACCCCCGCCCATGCCAAAACTTGTGAGGCAAGGACGGGCAGAAGGCCGAGAAGTTGGAGGTCAGACGCTGCAGCTGCCGGACGCCACGGGCAATGCCCGCTTCTCCCCCCATCACTGAGTGAAGGAGCGGGCCACCGCCCACGCAGGGGCCGACCCCAACTCGGCACTCTCCCCTCCCCAGCCTTGGTGATGAAAATCCTTGAGGCTGAGGAAGGGGCAGAGGCCGCAGCCCGGCTCGCTTTCCCCCACCATCAAGCTGGAGGTCGCCATCTCGGGTGACCGCCGGTGAAGGGGTGCGACCGGGCTGCGTGATGAAAATCCTTGAAGCCGAACGATGGCTGAGAGGTACCAACTCCCATGGGGTTGCGTTCCTCCAACGAGGAGGCGGAAAGGCGGCGGATACCCCCCATCCGGGGGCTTGGAAGATGGGAAGACACGACGCTTGAGGGAGGAAGAAGACATGGTTGCCTTCCGAAAGGGAGTCTCCCTCCTTTTAAAGGCAACTCTCCCTACGTGCGCCCCCAGGCGCCGCGGGCTGAGTCTTCTCCAACACGCTCCAAGGCCCTCCCCTGCGACTCGGGGGCTGGGTCCAGCATGTCATGCAAGCCGGCTCAGGGCAGAAGAAGCCAAACCGCCGCGCGCGGTGCGCACGACCGTCCAGCGGTTACAAGCGACCCCCCATTTTCGCCCAGACTAACGGGCAGAAGGGGCGGGCAGCCATGCAGGCGGCATGCAACCGCGCCAGGTGGACGCGCTTCTCCGACTTCTGACACGCCAGCTTGGGAACCCAGGCCCACGCGTCGAGCAACCGGCGCGCCAGTTGCTGCATGCAAGCAACCGCACCGCCACTTGTGCCACCATCGCGCCTCTTCGGTTGCGGAGCCTATGCCGCGACTCGAGGCGACCCAACAGCGCCAGCCTGGCGCGTCGGTCAAAGCGACCGAAAGTGGGCCGGCAGTAATAGCGGTGACAGGCGGGCGGGCGCAGCGGTCACGGCGTCAGCCAGGCTCACGTCCCATCCTGAGACAGCAAGAGAGCCTCCTCTCACGGCGTGGAGACGGTGCACCCGTGACCCGTTCCTCGAACGGATCGCACGCGCGCAACGACCGCCCCGCCAACCACTCGCCCCGTCGCATTAACTCCGCGGCGGGACACGCGGCGCCACTGGCAGGAGGAGCGCGCGACGCTTCACCTTCGCCGTAACGACCGCGTCAGAAAAGGTACGCCACGTCGTCCGATTTCGTATCCTTTTCCGTTTTTCTCTTTCTCTATCTCTTGCAACAGGGACCGGGAAAGGGGGATACCCCGAAAGGGATCCTTCCCCACGAAGGAACCGGGCTCCGAGCCCCCCATTACTGATCAGGGGTTCGAAGGCTGGCCCTCCGAAGGGTTCAACAGTCGCCTCAGATCGCGTGGGCCCGACACCCACTACTGGTCAGGGGTTCGAAGGCCAGCCCCCCGAAGGGCTCCATGGCCGCCTCAGGCTACTCGGGCTCCGCGCCCCTTACTGATCAGGGGTTCGAAGGCTGGCCCCCGAAGGGTTCACAGTCGCCTCAGACACCGAGCGAGGGATGACCAGGGGTACGTTCGATACATAACCAAGGCTCGGGCTGCGCTCCCGAGGTACCCTAGGACATTTCCGAGACCAGCGGGAACGATCTTGTAACAGAATCCCATCGGTGGGAGGCATCGAGCCCTCGGACCCCGTCGCCAGGGGACCGGGTCCGGCAAATCACCCGCAGGTACTTTTGGGCGTGTCTCTGGGCCCCTAGCCGACCCCCAACGAACGGGGCACGGGCGTCCACTCGGATTACCCGCTTGCAGCTCACCGGAGACACCATGTTCGGTGCCCATCGAGGGTAACATGGCGCACTCCCCCCCTCCTCCTTGCGGAAAGGCGACGTAGGGGCGTATATAAAAAGTCGAGTCTGTCCCTGATCGTCCTCTCGCCCTGTGCAGAGGCTCGGGGGCTGCTCTCGCAAAGACCGGCTCCGGCCAGATCGTTGACAGCGTCAACATACCAGCCCAAGAGCTTGGGCCCCGACCGTGCACCCGGGCTACGGCCAGTTCGCATGAGGGAACGACCAGACCAGCCGAAGCGTTAAGCGAAGTATTAAGACCTCGAAGGAGTGTAACCACTCCTCCGAGGCCTCGGGGGCTACACCCGGCGGGTGCGCTCGCGCGCACCCACCGGAACGAAATGCAACCGAGAAAGGCTGGTCCCCTTGCAAAAAAGTGCGACAAAAAGCCTCCAAGCGAGTGCTAACACTCCCTTCGAGGCTCGGGGGCTACTGTCGGGGACCATAATTAGGGGTACCCTCAAGACGCCTAATTCTGAGCTGGTAACCCCCATCAGCATAAAGCTGCAAAGGCCTGATGGGTACGATTAAGTCAGGGATCAGTCCACACGAGTGACTCGATCACGCTTCACCCGAGCCTAGCCTCGGCCAAGGGCAGCCGACCTCGAGAGACTTCCGTCTCGCCCGAGGCCCCCTTTTTATGGCGGACACATCACCGGCTCGCCTGAGGCCTTGGCTTCGCTCAGAAGCAACCTTGACTAAATCGCCACACCGACTGACCAAATTGCAGGGGCATTTAACGCAAAGGTGGCCTGACACCTTTATCCTGACACGCGCCCCCGGCAGAGCCGAAGTGACCGCCGTCACTCCACCGCTCCACTGGCCAGTCTGACAGAAGGACAGCGCCGCCTGCGCCACTCCGACTGCAGTGCCACTCGACAGAGTGAGTCTGACAGGCAGCCAGGCCTTGCCAAAGGCGCCACGGCGAACTCCGCTCCGCCCGACCCCAGGGCTCGGACTCGGGCTAAGACCCGGAAGACGGCGAACTCCGCTCCGCCCGACCCCAGGGCTCGGACTCGGGCTAAGACCCGGAAGACGGCGAACTCCGCTCCGCCCGACCCCAGGGCTCGGACTCGGGCTAAGACCCGGAAGACGGCGAACTCCGCTCCGCCCGACCCCAGGGCTCGGACTCGGGCTAAGACCCGGAAGACGGCGAACTCCGCTCCGCCCGACCCCAGGGCTCGGACTCGGGCTAAGACCCGGAAGACGGCGAACTCCGCTCCGCCCGACCCCAGGGCTCGGACTCGGGCTAACACCCGGAAGACGACGAAACTCCGCTTCGCCCGACCCCAGGGCTCGGACTCCACCCTGGCCTCGGCCGAACGACTTCCGCCTCGCCCGACCCCTTGGCTCGGGCTCGGCCACGGCAACAAAAGGCAGACTCAACCTCGGCTTCGGAGGAACCCCCACGTCGCCCTGCCTAGGGCACAGACCGCCACGTCAACAGGAGGCGCCATCATCATCCTACCCCGAATCGACTCGGGTCACGGAGAACAAGACCGGCGTCTCATCCGGCCAGCTCCGCCGGAGGGGCAATGATGGCGCTCCACAAGCCCTATGACGACGGCGGCCCCCAGCTCTCTTACGGAAGCAGGACGACGTCAGCAGGGACTTGACCGCTCCAACAGCTGTCCCTCCATCAGGCTCCGCCGCACCTCCGACAGCCACGACATCACGCCAGCAGGGTGCCCAGATCTCTCCGGCTGCCACATTGGCATGTACCTAGGGCGCTAGCTCTCCCTCCGCTAGACACGTAGCACTCTGCTACACCCCCCATTGTACACCTGGATCCTCTCCTTACGACTATAAAAGGAAGGACCAGGGCCTTCTCAGAGAAGGTTGGCCGCGCGGGACCGAGGACGGGACAGGCGCTCTCTTGGGGCCGCTCGCTTCCCTCACCCGCGTGGACGCTTGTAACCCCCCTACTGCAAGCGCACCTGACCTGGGCGCGGGACGAACACGAAGGCCGCGGGACTTCCACCTCTCTCACGCTCGACTCCGACCGCCTCGCCTCTCCCCCCTTCGCGCTCGCCCACGCGCTCGACCCATCTGGGCTGGGGCACGCAGCACACTCACTCGTCGGCTTAGGGACCCCCCTGTCTCGAAACGCCGACAGTATATGAGCCGATTTGGCACATTAAGACATTATGTGCCATTTGGGCCGGTCTGGCACACATAACTAATTGTGGGTCGTGTCGTGAGCCGATAACTGAGCCCGCGTGCTGGCACGACACGGTCCATAATTGAGGATGTGCTTTTGTGGGTCATGCCTTTGTGGGCCGTGCTTTTGTGGGCCTGTGCCGAGTCGGACCAGCCTGGCCCACATGTACAGGTACATTTAAAACCTCTAGACTAATATTTACCTACTGAAATTAGCTCCAAAGGTTCCAAACACCTCCAGTTCATATCTCAGATAATTGTTAGCTATCTCACATCTAATAATTAGTTTATTAGCTGACTTAATTCAGCTAACAATTTATTAGTTGGCTAACTATTAGCTCTAGAGATTCCAAACAAGGACTAATAAGGGTGAGTTTGGATCTGGGCAACTGATTGTTATAGGGTGTTTGGTTTAAGAAATAAACTAGTTCATCATCTTCTCACTCTTCACTTTTTTGTTTGGTTTGTGGAATGGAATGAGTTGATCCATCACCACCTAATTCCTCATAGTTATTTAGTACTAAAATGAAAAATAGGATTATTCCACCAAATTTGAGGAATATACTCATGATGCACCATCTTATCTTGGATGTAGTGATTCCTCGAACCAAACACCTCCTTAACTAATTGCTAGATTCTTTACATTCTAGATAATTCATTTACGCCCCGTTTGGATCATTGGAATTGAATTCCATTATAATAATAGTAATTTAGGCATATATCAATTAAGCTAATTTGGTTTTATGCAAAATATATTTGTATACTATTATTAGCAAGATGTCGGAGATATTTATGTGCTACATTTTTACTATAAGGGAGTGAGACGAAAAGTGTCATGTAAGTTATAGATTAGAAACCAATTCTAGTAATGCATAAAATCATTTCCCACCCTTCACCCCATGAATTTGAGATAGACTTATATCTGAACTTTAGAAAGTGGTGGAATGTCAAATTCCAAACTAAATAAGTTATTTTATTGAGTGAATTCCAATTCCTCTAAAATGAAGGGATCCAAACGCCCCGTATGTAATTAAATGGGCTATTAGGACCTTTGAATCTATTAGAGCTAATTTTGTGGCTAACTATAATTGCAGGGAACACCTCTAATCAATGGATCTATTTGAATTATACAACTCATACACAATATATAGACGCGTGCTTAAGGAACCTAGTCTGCGTGTAGGCCTAAATGAAGCTATTTACCAGTAGGTTCAAATGCTCCCGTTTGGAGTGAATTATGAGAGGTTAAACATCTACTAGTCATTTGCCCGTGCGTTGCTACGGAATTAATATGATAAAATACATTGATATATAAAAAATATTGTGTTCCAGCAATGCACGGATATATATCACATATATAGGCTTTGTTTAAATGGATACTTTTTAAACATATTTCAAAAATCTTTACAATAATAATAAAGTACTGGGAGCGGTTGCTACGTCTGTGGAGGGGAGCTAGCCTAGCGTGGAGAGAACGAAGTGAGCCACGCACGAAGAAATTGCCAGAGATATGGGCCACCCCAGTACTTTGCTCGCTCTACTCTATTTGGACCGCAATAAGACATCCAGCCCATGACGTCTGTGGCTTCGTTTTTATGGGTGTTGCAATTTTACATTAGTACCATATGGACTACCAAATGGTGCAGAAACTGGCTTATAAACTTAGGTGCGGAGGCTGTAGTACCGTTTCTCAGTTCATCGTGTAGGCGCCCCGAGGAGGCACTAAGACAGTCTACAACGCCGCACTCCTAATCTGTGTTTGTTTTTGGTTAAATGGGCTGCTGGGTTACGTGAGGGTGAGAGACGTAGACACTGACATGGGGAGGAACCACGGGCCCACCTGCTAGAGTCCGGGGCAGAACAGGAGGCAGAACCACGGTGCATGGATGGTCTACATTAGAGTCTTATAGAGAAGTAGAGATTAGAACATATTTGCAACAACCATCTCTTTTGTTTATGTACCAAAAAGAGCTAAGGAAAACTCAGGTTTGATTTTTATTAACAATTAAGATAACATGCTAATGGAGTAGTGCGATGCCATTGGAAGATCTCAAAATAATACAAAAAAATCATATCCATGGTAACATAAAATTGAACAAGAGTTTTTCAGCTTATCTTGGACCTAGATTTTAAGATAATCAACCTCCAAACCAAATGTACTATGGAAGTTAGAGCTTAATTCCTTTAAGCATCAAATATATAGTTCCCACAACAAGTTGGGTTACTGAACCATTTACATTTGCTAGCTTTGTATTGTGATAGTTACTAGGGGCATCACACCAGCCTATAGCAAGAACCTCGCGTCAAAGTTATCATCACAACTGATTCATTATCAGCTTTAGCATAACAAATCTTGATGGATCCGGTGTAAATTTTTATAGTAGCAAGAATACAATAATATAAAATCTGTGGGAACTTGTTGGGCAATTATGCCTCTCAAGTCACATCACATCCAATACACCTGTGCTCCCTTATAGTATCGTATGATGCTAGAATAGACAATCAGAGGGATGAATGATTGAGAAAGCTTAAAAATATAAAATCATTTTTTATAATTTTGGACAAATTGATGTTACGTTAGTAAAAATGTTGCTGACCAAAATCTGTAACTTCGATCGATCACAATATTTAACAGATTAAACTAGATGAAATTATGAAACAAACCCAATTGTAATCACATCGATCGGACTTTTAGATAAAGTTATTAACGAAACAAGATCATTGTCCTAGAGAATAACAAAAATTAATCTAGATCTAATTTCATAATTAAGCAATAATTAAAAAAGATTAATATCCCAAACTTTGTAGATCAGTAAATAGATGCCTTAGCAATGATCTAGATGAATCAATTCAAAAGTAACAATTGAAACCAAAGATTCAATCTAGAATCAAAACTAGATAAGCACTTAACTAAGAAAGAGATAGGAACAATGTTACTACATTAATCTTGCATAATCAACTCTTTAATAATCAAAATTTGGGTACAAAAAGTGCTACTCAAAAGCACCACAAAGTTGTCCCTCGACCTCTCAAAAACTAGATTAATCTTTTCAATAGATCTAATCTAGATCCAAAACACATATCTACTTCTCTTGTCTTAAAAGAACAAATCTATAAGGACCAGTAGTCCTAATCTAGTCTAGAGCCGAATCCTCCTTGGACTACTGCAACCCTTTTGATCCGGACTCGCTTTCACTGGCCTATTTATATGGACATCAGGGTCTTATTCTAGCTTGGTTAGACCCTTCAACTATTGCATGGGCTTCATCTGGCCCGCTGCCCTCTTAATACACCTACGTCATGCTCCCTGGAACTACGCCTCTCTTGGGCCTCCCATGTAGCTGTACCGACCATGCTAGCTATATCATGGGCCAAGCCCACTTCAACGCACACAGTCGCGAGATGCAACGATGCTTCGACCGAAACATCCCGCACAACATCCTTGACTAAGGACCTCAGTTCCTCCTTAAACTTTGTCTCCAAACCTAGTTTCCTACCTCAGTTCCTCCCTGAACTTAGTACCAAAAACTAGTTTCATTGACATTGTTGACCATGTTTCACCTCGATCAACACCTGCACTTCAAGACCACATGCAACTGTGTACAAGAACAAGCTTGTAACTTGACTCAAGGTTAATCTATGCAATACCACTCCACCGAGTGTGTTATAACAATATCAAAATGCATGTTAACATACATGCATAAATCAAAATAATATATTCGCACACACGCATTATATCAAAAAACATGTAAATTACTTTGCGATGGCAAAAACAAATTATCGCAATGTTCCAATGCCAACTAACACAATGTTTTTATCACACACGATTCCGCATGGTTAATACGCACAGACTTCAGGTCAATTGGACATAGTCTTGTTTCACAACTGCGAATGATTCTTCATTGAGAGACCACAAAAAACAAGTTTCAATATGGCATCCATATATATTTCCTTACATGCTAGTCTTGTCTCAAATTATAGAATAATTAAGCATGCTGCAATCGAAACTCAAGGATCTACATATTGATTATATAGTTATTGGATTTCATGTTAGTTGTCCACGTACTTAAATCTGTATGATGAACTTTGCAATTTTTTATTATAAAAAAATTCTTCATTTCAAATTCAATAGTACTAACACAACTATTGTTTTACCCTGTTGAAGAACAAAGATGGTACATTATCATCAGCTGAATGTAAACGAACAACTTCATGGGTGGAGGTGAGAATACCTTTGCATGGTATTAATTAATGTAAGCTATAAAAATAATGTCTTTCATTTTTTTGTATTATATATTGGGAACTTTTTTCAAGACTACTACTATATATACTAGTATAAATTAGGAGTTTATCTATCTAAAGAGAGGATTGATGAGCAGTTTGGAATCAATAATTCAAGAACTTCTTACTAAATAGCTCTTCTCCGAGGTGAAATAGTGGAGATAAAAAATCTAATTTCTTTTACTAATGAAATTACTAAGATGGGTAATGTCTCTATTGCTCAATATCATCAATGTGTTGCAGGAGTTGTACTTTATTTAATGAATTGAATGCATATCTTTTTGTAGATCGAAACAACAAATCATTAAAATAAATTAATTGTAGCAACTTTTAACAATCTACAAACAAGTGTGTATGTCATTATTCACTAGTAAATATTACATTTAAGGAAAAGTTGGAATCATGTTGGATACATTAGGAATCTAGGTATGGCGAAACTATTGTGCTAAAATGGATGGGATCTCATAATGGAACTAAAATGTCTAATATATTCTGTCTTATTTGAAGTTTTAATTAAAAAATAAACATATTTGTCTTAAGTTACATGAAATGACCCATTCATGGTTAAGATGATTCAAGGAAAATAGAATAAATAAATGTATTGCTCTTTCATCCTTTAGCAAAGTAGTAGCTAGGAAAGCTTCCAATCATGTTGAGGGGTACTATTTTATCCTATGGTGCCATTTCCACATGGTATGTAAAGCCAACATGTTTATGGAAATTGAAAATCCAACTTTGGATGTAGTCTAGCATCCACCACCCATTTACATG
Organism: Zea mays; assembly: GCF_902167145.1. Taxonomy (NCBI): domain Eukaryota; kingdom Viridiplantae; phylum Streptophyta; class Magnoliopsida; order Poales; family Poaceae; genus Zea; species Zea mays. The sequence continues at coordinate 20,991,436 of NC_050100.1, read as the reverse complement.
TGTGCATGTGATTTCACCACGTCCTTGTTGGATTTATATTTTTTGAATCTTTTAGTTTTAGAAAATTTCACATGTTGTGATTTGTTACTTATATATTAGAAAAACATGTGTTTTTTAGCTTAACCATGACATACTAAAGTATTTTTATTTTAATGATGTATCAAAATCTTAGTGGCCTATGTGAAGTAATTAACTCTATCCATAATGCAGTTTATCAATCCTTCTGAGAGTTTTCGTAATATCATCGTCGACTATCCGTAAGAGACTCTGAGTGTCTTATGGTTTAAAGTATTTATCAATTTACTTCCTAAATTGCATAATGTCTAATGGACTACAACCAAATATGTAGATATCCTGAATGCACATCATCATTAATTCAAGCTTTAGTGCTGTTTAGAGGCAAGCATCCAATATATCGTCGTGATGAGATAGACAAAATTATCAAAAGTGGTGCATCATTCATTGAGAAAGTACAACGAAAGGATGGGTCCTGGTATGTCAAATTGAATTGCTGAGAATTACCGAATATATGTGAAATATATTATGGTTGCTAATAATAGAAATGAATTAAACAGGTATGGTTCTTGGGCTGTGTGTTTCACTTATGCAACATTCTTTGCTATAAAAGGATTAGTTGCTGCAGGAAGAACATACCGGAATAGTTTGGCTATTAGGAAAGCATGCAACTTCTTGTTGTCAAAGCAACTAGGAACCGGTGGATGGGGAGAAAACTATCTTGGTTGTCAAATTGAGGTAATTATTCTTCCATCATTTGCATTGCATTTGGTTATGTAGAAACTTTAAGTTGTCTCCATTGTGTTCCCATGTGTTAGATTTAATGTATCTGCAAGGGATTATTAATAGGATTGCTAGCTTGTAGATTAGAACACCTAAATTGCATAGAGTGGTTCTCAGGTATGCCTTTGTTGTAGACAGTACAATCCATCAGGCCTAGTGATGATGACCCAATGGCTACTTGGATTAGGACCTAACGTAGAGCATGGTATAGATACAACCATAGTTGTACAATAGCACTAGCATCATTCAGAAGAGGCACCAAAGTCAGTGATGGTGAATGAGGAAAGAACAAAGTGGCCTTCCCATTACTTTAGCTCATAGATGGACCGAATGTTTACAGATAAGGCTAACCCTAGTCTTAAAAAATGTTGGTTCAAATGAGGTGTTAAGTTTATTTTATTAACATGATGTGCTATGGGAAGCCACATCTTAGGTTTATTAGCTTTCATGATCGAGGATTATAGATAGGGCATCAGCCTCTCTAGACTTGGTCCTATGACCATTGAAACAAGATCAACACAGCTCAAAACATTATGTTGCCAAGCATTGATTACAAACAAAATTTTACTTTTGTATAAACAAATAGTAAAAGGAAGTACATTAGATATTCAACCCATTAACTAAGATCAAATTAGTGGGAAATGATAATTATAGCCTTTGGTAGGTTTTCATGAAACTGCATATAAGAAAAAAAATAGAATATATGATTCCCTTTATGTTTCTTAATATTTACCGGTATGACAAAATCATGAATGTTTAGGGTGATAGCCCTTGCTAGCAGTGCTATGCTACCAGTACCTATTGTTGCGCAAGGTGGCTGACATTTTTTTATTTTGGTACTTAGTTGTGTGGTTGCTACTGCAATTCTAGCTTTCAAAATTTGTACCGCAAGAATTTTTAATTGTTTATTCATAACCGCTTGGTTATTTTCTCTTATATGGCACATGCTCATTAATTATTTATTTTGTTCATTTTAATTATAGACATCTAGGATATTTCTTAAGATTACTAATAAAGCAAAGAAATATTAGAGTTTAACTTGTTTGGGACAGTGAGACAATATTATCTTTATTTTAGTTATGTTGACATTTTTCTAATCTTTTTGAATTTAATATTTTCTAAATATTTTCGCAAATACACCTTTTAGACACCATTTATTCCATTACCACTTGATCTCTATGTGTTTGTCCTTATCTTACAAATTGAATTATATTATTTTACTTTCTCCATCTAACATCACACTAGTTTCCACCTTTGGAATCAAAGGCATAATAGGAATGAAAGATAAAAAGCACAAAAGGGAGTTCATAGAGTAACCCCTTTAACGCAGTAGCCATACAGATCATAAGGATATTAGCAACACCAAACTCATATGGTTGTACTTTCCTAATGATGATAACCAAGAACTTTCCTAAACCTTGGATATGATTGTTGATCTCTCATACCGTGAGTTGGTAGAGTCTCCTTAGAAGGCCTTTGTATAGAGACATCCTAATAAGTGGTTGTGATTGAGGTTTTAGTTACCCGAAGTGTTGTGGTGCTCTCCTACAAGGTGTGATAGCTTGTAGACACACACCTCATTAGGAAGATGAGACCAACACCCATCATGATAACCCCTCCTCTTTCTAGCCATTTTAGTATTCCAATAGTAAAACAAAGCTAATCAAGTTACTTATTAGCAACACCAAACTCATATGGTTGTACTTTAAATCCTAGATGGCACATCATGAACTGATCCTTAGTAAGGGTAGACAAGAGCATTCTAAAAATTGATTGGTCACGCCTCTAAAAAATGTTGGTTGAAGTCCAAGTTTTACCAATAGTTTCATATTTTATTAGTCAAAGCTGACAGTTTGATCCTTCCTATCCAAACAAAGTCGCATTCTACCCAATCAATTCGGGATCAAGAAAATGTGTCAATTCTAGTAAATCCTAACATAATATTTAAAATTTAGCTTTGTGTTCAACTAAAGCTGAACTTATACTAACTCAAAATAAAACAGTGATAGGTACAAATATGCTCTAATACACTTGCCTCCAAAATGTTGTTAAAAGCTTTTCTCCATGATATAGTTGTAAGTCATTTTGAGAATCAATCCTCCACCACACGTCTTGAGTATAAATTTCCTCTTGCATTAACTTCAAACAAATTTTGTTCAGTAGATTGCGACAATGTCACACCCAGTTTTGGAAGGCAAACCGAATGCGAACCATGTACGTGCCAGGATCAGAAACTCGCGTACACAGCGATTACATAATTTGACATCATCACACATTGCTCAAAGTAAATAGCGAAAAGGTACTTTATTACAACAAGATGTCCAAGACATCCACAGAGTCTAATACATAGTCATTAGCATTAATATAATCAAAGTGCGGAAATACGTAACGTAGTAGATAAGGCCTACACAGGCGGCTGACTGAGGGTTTGCCACTACAATAAAATAGAACTCCTCAAAGTCCTCCATGTTGCCAGCATCTCCTCCTAAGCACTGAGTACAGTGGGGACAACCTGGGGTGGGGGTGGTTTGTAAAGAAAGGGTGTGTACACATCAACGTACTCAACAAATGTCTCGTTTGTCTAAAGTGGACTAGTTGTATGTGGAGTTAAGGTTAAGTAGATGCTTTTAGTTGGTCAAGTATTTATTACTATTAGTAGAGCTAAGTTTTAGTAATAAACCCAATTATTACCCAAGTGTACTCCCTCCAATAGGAAATACCAGAGATCATAATTATAACCATCATTATTAACCATCATCATAAAAGTATCCAAAGTTCTTCTAATCAAAGAGGATCCCAAGGCCGCTCTTAACCGTGAGCTCGGCTGATACCAGTTTCTAACACTCTGCAGAGAGGTTGCACACTTTACCCACGAGTCGTGATCCCTTTCTAGCCTGGGTTGTACAGACCCGATCTTCACTACCGAGGTGAATGGCCAAGGATACACTACGTAGCCTTTATAAAGACTCCCCTGGTGAATAGCTACTCGTTAGGTTTCGCCACTCGTACAAACGCAGTACACCTCTCTAAGATGGGTGACTAACAAAACCAAATCGAATGAACCTCTGCACCCCCTTGGCAGAGCGAGCACTACACCCCGGCCTTTAACGACCCTCAGGCAAAGTCAACTACACCCCCAGGTTCATCTAATTAATCAGCTAAGGGCGTCCCATTCCACCCTCATAGTTGCACTATTATTCCGGGTGGTCACTCCACGAACAGGTCCTTACGAAGAGGTACTCAGAAAAATGGCCTGAGTCCCCTAAAGTAACACAAGATCATCATCGAAATAACATCATCGTATCATAAATATTCACATCATGTCCATTGATTAAGTTAAAGCAATAGCATAAGCTAACCATGATTAACCCAAAAGGTAAACAAGGATAAGTAAATACTAGTCAATCCTTAAGTTTCAATAATGTAATGCGGGACAGTGAATTATAAAGTAAGTAGGACATAATAGGTCAGAGGACACTTGCCTTCACCAGGTTGTTGCTCAGGAAGATCTTCGGCAACACACTCAGTAACCACAGGCTGCTCGTCGTCTAAATAAAGCGATCATACATTCAATACATTTAGCAAACGACAAATGAACAGCACACCAATCATGTACAATGTATTGTCGTTGGTGCCCGACTATATGACGTGTTGCCATGGCTCATGGATGACTGACCCGACCTCCGCACATGCGCAAGAGGAACCCGGTGGAATCTGCGAAGCTAGAGCAGACCGAGAGCTAGGGTTGGACGTTGCTATTGTGATGGGCTGGCGGCATGTGTATAAAAGTCGTCTTAGGATTTGTTTGGATGCAATCTTATTCGAATTAATTCACGTGTATAAAAAATAATTAGTTTCCAACTCTAACATAAGTAGAGCGAAGTAAATTCGTGGGTATCGAAATAAGATCTTGGATCGGAAATTCGTTTTGTCGGTGTCTAAAATTAGTTTTTTTAACACAAGAGTAACAATTAGTTTTGTATATGTATATATGTGTTGAGGAAAATAAAGTACATAGATTTTGTTCTAATATTTTTTTGGGCTACAAACTGAACAGGAGTATGTTGACAGTGGCAGTCCACATGGAGTCAACACTGCACAGGCGATGCTAGCTTTACTCTACGCTGGGCAGGTTTAGTTTGCATCCCCCTCCCCCTTCCGCTTGGATTCAGCTGCTTCGCTAATGTTTGATACTGTGGGCAGGTCGAACAAGACCCAGCGCCACTATACCGTGCTGCAAAAGAATTAATTAACATGCAGATGGAGAACGGAGAATTTCCCCAACAAGTAAGTGTTTTTCCATAAACAAAAGTAGAGTATGTCCCGTGCATATTAATTGTAAATTGAATGCTTTATTCTACTAGTTATGAGAAATATGGCCGTTATGCAATTTCATAGTGAGTAGATATTCAGTGAATTAGCGGGACTAAACTACTAAAATGTAAATAAATACTCCATTCATATTATTCTTATAAGGCATATGTTTTTTTTGGATCATTATGTTTATGAAACCTAGTAGCTAACAAAAATGGCCATGATATATATATATATATATATATATATATATATATATATATATATATATATATATATGCAACTAAGATAGAGAAAATTTGTAAGCATGTTTAATTTGCTCATATATACTTATGAAGAGAGATACACAATTAACATGGAGAAATAAAGAAAAGAGATTTTTGATGAAATAGTTGAGAACTCCAAATATAGAACAAAATTTGTAGTAGCTCTTTAGAATGGAGGTACCACAGAGATAAGCAATTAACTTGTCATTCGGACTGACATCCACTTCCACCCTGTTCCTTTTTTCAGTTCATCCTGTGGTTGCTATCTCTGAATTTTGAAAAATGTTTGAATATGCATTTCAATTTCAGGAAATTGTTGGCAACTTCAACTCCTCACTTTTCTTCAATTACCCGAACTACCGAAACTTATTTCCCATCTGGGCTTTAGGAGAATTTCGCCGCCGACTTGTTGCAAAAAAAGGTTAAGATGGGTATCTTAAGCTATTTCTAATAATTGTATTTGGGATACAAGTATCCATGTATATTTTATTTTTCGTGATGATGGGAATGTAACACAAAATAAAATTTATATTTAGTACGTATATGTTAATATTTGTAAGATTATCACAAACAAGTTGATAATCATCAGTGATCTGGTTCCTCAAATTCAATAACAAGGATGCAAAATGTTTGGTAGCAAGAATACTGCAATGGAATGGAATAGCTAAAATTCCCTTCCTATTCTAGCCCCTCAAACCCCTTCGATAACTTTGCTCCTAAACATGCTCTTAGATATCTAAAAGTTTCCTAAACTCCTCAATATCTGTTTTTGGCATGCAAGGGAAAAAGACCTTCCAACAATGGTATATACCTACTTCTAGTTCTTACATTGTGGAAAATAGAGCAATGCACACACATAAGAATGTGGATACAGTGGACTCTTAATTGCTCTTAGGGCTAGTTTGGAAACTTAATTTTCTCTGGGATTCTCTTCTTTTTCCAAGGTAGGAAATCAGGGGGTGTCATTTAAATAAGATATTTAGTTATTTAGGATAGTTTTTTCCTCCTTGGGTTTATCTCCCTTTATATAGGAAATCTGAGTTTATAAAATAGCCTTTATATATGTAGTCTTCTTCTCAGCAATTTTTTCCCACGGTTTTCTTGGCTCTGTCTCTCTTTTGTATTAGTGTATGCGTTTCTTATAATACAGAAAACTTACCTTTTAAAATTTTCCATTCAATGAGCACATAGGACAATAATCCAACAGTTTGTCCCTTCTCATCCCTATTTCAAAATATACAAGTTAAAATTTCAAATTAAAATATTGAATGACTTATCATAAACAAGCTAAGGTTTTCAAAGAAACTAAGATAAATTCATCTTGTCAAATAAAATTTGGAAACTACATTCAAGTACCCTCAAATTCAATTTATACTAATAATTTACCATTTTCAAAAAGACTAACTTCACTCCTCTCCCCGTCACAAATGTTTACAGTTAAATTTGTGTATTCATAGTGCATACTTTAATGCCTTGAGTTAGTTCTTTATTGAGAGTTTAGTTGGTTGGTTTTGGTTTAAATTTGAGTTTTGTTTAGAAATTGGTCCCTCTTTAAATCCCTCTAAGACCCTCTTTAGAAAAAAGGAAAAAATATTCCTCCTAACAAGCCAACAAGACTAACCCTAGCCAATCACGCTCACATTGGCCCACAATTGCACTGGCCTAGCTCCTCCCCTTGCAACTAGCCACATGGGCCCAGCTCGCCTTAACGGGCCTCACTCAAATGGTCAATAGGCTTAGGCCCATGTGGCCAGTGCCCCAGCAACCCACTTGCCCCCTCCTTTGAATAGGTGATCCTGCAAATTAATCTTTAAAAACACAAACTTGGTCTAAAGTTTATGAGTTAGCGCAAAATAAACCAAGTTTGAGATGAGAAGACGAGAGAAAGTTCTCTTCACTTGATTGCTCTTCCAAGATGTAAATAAGACTAAGAGCAATATTTCAAGTGAATATGGAGAACTTAGGAAGAAATAAAATCACAAGAAAAAATGCAAAGTGACATTGGCAAATGTATCCCGTGGTTCGGTCAAGCCTGAAATGCTTGCCTACATCCATGTTGTGGTGTCCACTTAGGACAAGGGTTGCTTTCAACCCCTCTCAAGTGATCCAAATATCAAACTTGAGTTCCATGGTCTTCCTTGTATCAATATAATTTCTCTTGCAAGGAATCTCCACAAATTGGAGTATCTTGCAGTCATACACAAGATTGTAGTTACAACTTAGCACAAGAGAGGGAGAGAGAGAGTACACACACAAAATCCCAAAAATAGCAACAGAACACAAATGAAAATATCACAAGAGCACAACACATAGTATGTCAAGAACTTCACAAGAACGGCACACGGATCTCGCTAGAATCACAAGAATGTGTTGTGGTAGAGTGTCAGAGTGTAGAGAGGCTCTTGGTATGTTGGGTACTAAACGAGGTCACCATGGGCTGTTTTTATAGCCCCTAAAAGGCCACTTAGTTCTTGCTCCTTCCTTGCAAAAATATGCCAAAAATCAGCTTCCCGCAGAGCACCGGACCAGTCCGGTGCGCCACTGGACTAGGTCCACGTGCCTCGAGTCTGGGATCCTAATTAGCACTTTTCTTCGCTGACGGGCACTGAACCAGTCCAATGCACCTCCGGACCAGGTGCCACATAAGCTAGTCGTTGGCTCGCCCGCGCATGTCAGAGACTAGCCATTAGAGGTGGTCCTGTGTGCCACCAGACCATGAACAGTGACAGTCTGGTGAATTTTAAAATAAAATTCTTGAGACCACCAAGTTCAGCTGTACAGGCGGTCTGGTGCACACGACTAGGTCTAAGGCCCCTGCAGACCCGGTCCGGTGTGGCCCAAAATAGCCCAGTTAAGGTTCTTTTGAGCCTAACTTCTCCAAACTTTTTTGCTATTCTTGGAAGATTCCCTATGACTTAGACAAATAATATCAGCACATAATCCAATTGACTAAGTGACGGAAACTTACCTCTTTCACAAACTTTTAGTAGGATTCCTGAATTAGCTCAAACCATGTCCAAAATGCATTTTTCTACAAAAGGGGTTAGAGACCAAGTGCAAGTGCTAGAAACATTGTAATGGACCTATGCAACATGTCTCAGGGTGCAAACCTCATAGATTTACCATTTTACTCCAAGTTGCATTTCCAGTCCCTGTTTCATTTCTTTTGGACTTCAAACCTTTAGATTGCCTTCTTGTGGACCTATGCTCATACTCATATCAAACAAGTTAGTACATGAAGGTGTGTTGGACACTTAATCACCAAAACAGGTAGAAATGGCCTTATAGCACATTTCCCTTTCAATACCTCGGCGCCGCCGACGGCGTCGACCCCCCCCCTTCCCTACCCTAGATGACCCAAAGGAGAAGAGGCGGAAGTCGGAGAGAGAAAGATCCTCGTCCTGGCCCCCATGATGACTGTGATGTAGATGGGGTCAGGAACATCGGTACTACCCAAGCGGCGACTTGTTCGCCATGATGAGACCCTAGTGGGGCCCATCCGTAGGCAACCCAGCAACCCGAGGATGGGACCACCACACCGACACGGAGGACCCCATCATCAGTTGCAATAGTGGCATCAATGATGAGGCCGAAAGTAGCCCTGCCTTGGCCCTGTAGGGAAAATAGTCTCCCCTAGCAACAATTGTGCTGGTCACGACGCTGGAGACGGTGACCGCATAGAGAGCAGGGGCACCCCAGCAACAGTCACACCAATGGAGACTGTAGCCGGAGCGATGGTGGTGACAGTAGTGACACCTCAGTCTACATCCTCCCCTAGGGCCCCAACACCAATAGTGAATGGGGCACCTGGTAAAGAGTAGGGAGGATACGTAGGGCTCATGTGAATTGGGCTCTGTAGAGAAGAAGAAGAAGAGCCTAGGAACAGTTGTTGGAGTGGGTGGTGGTCCTTGAAGAACACGCGATGGAGCTAGCGTAGTGTGTGGTAGAGGAGGTGGACCGAGCCACCGACTTTGGTGACATTATGGCTAGTATAGGGACAGTCCCTGGAGTAGGTCTTTCGGACTACCTGGCATAAGAAAGAGGTCCAGCGAATAGCGATGGACTGCATTACTCGAATGCAGTTTGCCATGTCCATCGTGGGCTTCAAAAATGTTGGCGTGAAGGAGCTTACTCTTGTTGAGAACTACTGTAGGAAACGGGTGACGCCTAAGAGGGGGGGGTGAATTAGGACTTCTAAAACTTTTACTAAACTAGGCCACACTTAAAACCCTAGAGCAAAACCTATGCCAAGAATCAAACTAGAATGTGCAAACTAGGTTTTGTCTAAGTGTTGCTATCTCTACCGCAAAGGTTAAGTTTCAATCTACACTAGATATGTATGAATACAAGATTGAAACTTAAATGCTTAATATAAATGCGGAAACTTAAAGAGCAAAGTAGAGAAGCAAACTCTCGTGGATGACGCCGGTATTTTTACCGAGGTATCCGGAACCGTGCAAGGTCCCGACTAATCCTCGTTGGTGCCCCTACACGAAGGGAAGCCCACGCGAGGGCCAAGCACCTCGGTCGAGTAACTCCGTAGAGAGCCGCGGGCCTTCTCCACGCGCAAGTGGTGCTCCGCTTCCGGCTCCTCTCGAACGCTCCCCGCCGTCTCCACTATCGAGCTTCCGGTCGAAACGCCGCGGGCCTCGTTCCCTCCGGTACACGGTGGCGGCCGTGACACAAACACGGTTGTCACGGTCTCGCAAGACTCTCGCCCCACTCGGTACAATTACAACGGCCCGCGCAAGAGCCGAGAGGTTGTGTGGTTTGTCTAAACTCACTCAACTAACTAGGATTCACCTAGAGCAAGCGCTAATGCGGTCTAACTAACCTAAGCACTTCGCAAAGCACCTACGCTAATCACTGAGTGATTCTATTAAGCACTTGGGTGTTTGAGCACTTGGAAATGTCTACAATATGCCTTGGTATGTTGCTTGGGCTCCCACACCTTCAAATGGCCGGTTGGGTGAAGTATATATAGGCCCCAACTCCAAACTAGCCGTTGGAGAAAAACTGCAGTCCTCTGCGGCACACCGGACAGTCCGGTGTGCACCGGACAGTGCCCTGTAGCATGTCCGGTGCGCCTAGCCGTTGCTCTGTCAGAGCAGGTGACCGTTGGCGCCGCAGGCTTTTTACACCGGACAGTCCGGTGGTCTTTCTCCGAGTGCCACCTGGAACTAGCCGTTGGGCTGGAGTTCCCTGGTGCACCGGACAGTCCGACGTGTGGGCACCGGACAGTCCGGTGTGCCACCGGACAGTCCGGTGCGCCTTCGCACAAACAGTCCGCAATAGCACACTTGGACTTTTCTTGGATCTTCTTAATGTCTTCTTTTGAGGTGTTGCTTTCCTCAATTCCTTAGTCCAAGTTATTCTTGCATCCTGTGAACTACAATCATAAACACTAGAGAAACTTATTAGTTCACGGATTGTGTTGATCATCAAAACACCAAAACTCAATTAGCCAAATGGCTGGGGTCCATTTTCCTTACAATCTCCCCCTTTTTGGTGATTGATGACAACACAACCAAAGCAAGCAAATAATATAAGAATTTGAATCAAAGTTAATAATCTACTTGCTATGATGCATGATTGTCCCCTTAATGTGACATTATGGACTTAAGTCTCCCCCTAACTCCATAATTCACTTACTTCCTATTTTGGACCGAATAACCAAAACCACTTTAAAAGATACTTGAAGATTAAAATTTTAATTTGGTGGTGTTTGGTGTTTGATACATTTTATATTGCTTTGGTCCCTAAACTTCTCCCCCTTTGGCATCAACCACCGAAAAGGAAGACATTAAAAACATGTAGGAAGTAAATAAAAGACTTGCCCTCAAAGAATTACTCCCCCAAAATGAGTGTTCTCTTTTAGAAAGAATGATTCTCCCCCTTTAGAGACGAAGAAATACTCCCCCTGACAGAGAGCATCTACTTTTTAGGAAAAAGTATGTGAAAGAGAGAGGTGCAAGACAATATTTGAAACGACTAACTCCCCTTATGCATAGATAACAGAATATGAGTTAATTACTTATGCATTTTTAGCAACATGGAAGTATATGATATGAAAATTTAGTCTAATCAAATATTGGAGAAGACATGTAAATGATACTTGAGAGTTCTTGGAGATTTTGTAGTGGAAGATTGTTGTCTTTCTCCGGGGACTTCATTTTTCTTACAATGAGACTATCACATGAAATAGACTTGAAAAGGTGTTAGTCTCAAAGTCTTAGATTATAGAGTAATCTCCCCTTAAAAGTGTGCATACAAGTTGAATACTTGTAGGAGACATGCACTTTGATTTGATATCAAGAGGGGCAAACTATCTATAATCCGTGCTTTGGCACATATAAGTTAAATGATACAACTTGTAGAGATCAAAATTTTCAATTGATGCATCATTTACTATGGAGTGATATAAAATCTATGTGCTGTGCTTAAGTAAACATTTTAAGCCATGTAGGTTTGCTTAAGTGTTTGAATTAAAGACAAGCAGTCCTACCATGTGATTTACCTAGTATGCATAATTTTAAAACAAAAGTAAATACTAGGCATAAAAGGTAAACTAGATACAACGTAGATAGATACGCATATCTAAAGATAAGTAATACAATAAATCTAGTTACCTTAGTCATGGGTGGGAAATTTGGGTCCAAAATTTTCACTAACCCACTTGGCAATTAAACTTGATCTAATATGATGTATCCCATGATATACATCCCAACTTTGCCAAGTCTCCAAATTTCTCGAGGACCTTCGGTCCACTCACTTCCCTTTCGGGATCCAAACCTTCTTGGTGCTTTTTATGGTTGAAATTATTTCCTTTGGCACCCAGATGCGTTTGGCTCCCTTTCCTTTGTTGGCTTGCTTGTTGGCCTTGATTGCTATCACCTTTCCATTCTTTTTCTTCTTGATCAAATATGGTGTAGCAGCCTTTTTGTCCACCTTGTTGATGTAGGTGTTGGAGATTTTGCTTGTTGGCTTTTGCTTGAGCTTTTGCTTTTGCTTATCCTCAGTCATTGCCTTGCATTGGAAAGACTTATGACCTTCCATGTGGCATAGCCTACAAATCACGGTTTCTCCCTCCATAGGCTTGTTCACTCCCGCAGTGGTGTTATCCTGTGGAGGTCGGATTTGTTTGGCTTTGCCTTTCTTGTCATACAAAGCCTTGTCGAGGTGAGCCACTTCTTGCCTTAATTGCTCATTTTCCTTTGCAATCTCGTCAGAACAGGTTTCTATAATAACATTCTTAACAAGAACTTGATTGCAGGGGTTAGAGTCATCAATTAAATCAAAGCAGGAAGTAGAAGCATCTTTCACAATAATTTTAGGTATTTTAATCAAAGATACTTCTGGGGTGCTACCAATGTTTTCTAGCTTAGTAGTTAGCTCATTGTTGTGTATGCTAAGAATTTCCATTTTCTCTAGCAAATTTTCAATAGTATTTTGGGAGCTAGCTAACTTAGCCTTAAGTTTTTCATTCTTTTTAATAAGGCCATCATCGGTAGCAGTGGATGGAGCACTAGACTCTAATAGCTCAATTTTAGTTGACAACTCACTATTTAAGTTTGCAAAAGTTTCAAATTTTTCTAGCAAACCTTTGTAATCATTTTGGGAGCTAATCAACTTATTTTTCAAGGTTTTAAGTTGAGCTTTTTGCTTAGTGCAAACATCCTGGAAAAATTCAACGGCTTCCGCAAGCTCATCTACGGAGGGCTTTCTCTCACCTTCATCATCACTACTACTTTCATCACTAGAGGATGGAATGCTTTTGTTACCTCTTGCCATAAGGCATTTGTGTGATGAGCGTGATGAGGACCGGTGGCTGCGCGTCCTTGGAGGTTCATCTTCACTTGAAGAGTCATCCCAAGTTCTAACACTTGTTAGCGCCTTGCCTTTGCTCCTCTCCTTTTTGGGTTTGCCATAGTTGGACAGTTGTCCCTGAAGTGGCTCTTCTCCCCACATGCGAAGCATCCTCTCTTTCTTTGCTTTTTCCTGTCAATGTTAAAGAGAATATCTTCGACCTGCAGGGGCACACCCATTAGATTAATCTTGCGGATCATCTCCATTACCTTTCCGACGCGTCGGATTGTTTCTTCGTCCTCGGAGGATGATGTGCATGGTTGATTATCTTCATCATCATCAATTTCTTCCTCTTCCTCTTCTTCACTTGAGGAACTTGGAGTGGGAGCCTTCTTTTTGCCCTTCCTTTCATCACATGCAAAAGCATATGGCCTTGAGGAAGTTGGCTCCTCTCCCCGACACATTTTTCGCGACATCTCAAAAGCCGCGATTTTTCCAATTACAATGGTTGGGGTCATGTTACCCAAGTCCTCCATGTTGTGAAGGATAGTGATGATGCTCCCATATCTTCGTTGTGGTAGTAGGGAGATAATCTTCCTCACAATGTCCGCATCACCTAGCTTATTAATGCCAATAGAATTGAGCTCATTGATAATTAGATTTAAACGAGAATACATGTCTCTAACAAGCTCATCATCTTTCATAGCAAAAGAATTATACTCATTTAAGACTAGGCAATGTTTTTGCTCACGGACATTGGATGTGCCGTCATGGAGCTCATGCAATTATAGCCAAATCTCATTAGCAGTTTTCAAGGTAAATACTTGATTAAAAATATCCATGCTAAGAGATTCATACAAGCAATTTTTGGCTCTAGCATTTAAGTGAATTTCTTTTTCCTCACTCGTGGTTGGTTTCTCGGGATTCTTGAGGGGTTTCATCCCGTCACGAGTGACTCTCCAAACACCTAGATCAACAGCCTCTAGGTAGCAAGCCATTCTAGCACTATAATATGGGAAGTTAGTGTCGTCGAAGTGTGGTGGCCTATGGGTATCCATCCCTTCCTCCAAAAAGTGTCGGCTCTTTTAGCGGTGAAGCTAAAGCGTTTCAAATGAGCCAAACCGGCTTTGATACCACTTGTAGGAAACGGGTGACGCCTAAGAGGGGGGGGGGTGAATTAGGACTTCTAAAACTTTTACTAAACTAGGCCACACTTAAATCCCTAGAGCAAAACCTATGCCAAGAATCAAACTAGAATGTGCAAACTAGGTTTTGTCTAAGTGTTGCTATCTCTACCGCAAAGGTTAAGTTTCAATCTACACTAGATATGTATGAATACAAGATTGAAACTTAAATGCTTAATATAAATGCGGAAACTTAAAGAGCAAAGTAGAGAAGCAAACTCTCGTGGATGACGCCGGTATTTTTACCGAGGTATCCAGAACCGTGCAAGGTCCCGACTAATCCTCGTTGGTGCCCCTACGCGAAGGGAAGCCCACGCGAGGGCCAAGCACCTCGGTCGAGTAACTCCGTAGAGAGCCGCGGGCCTTCTCCACGCGCAAGTGGTGCTCCGCTTCCGGCTCCTCTCGGACGCTCCCCGCCGTCTCCACTATCGAGCTTCCGGTCGAAACGCCGCGGGCCTCGTTCCCTCTGGTACACGGTGGCGGCCGTGACACAAACACGGTTGTCACGGTCTCGCAAGACTCTCGCCCCACTCGGTACAATTACAACGGCCCGCGCAAGAGCCGAGAGGTTGTGTGGTTTGTCTAAACTCACTCAACTAACTAGGATTCACCTAGAGCAAGCGCTAATGCGGTCTAACTAACCTAAGCACTTCGCAAAGCACCTACGCTAATCACTGAGTGATTCTATTAAGCACTTGGGTGTTTGAGCACTTGGAAATGTCTACAATATGCCTTGGTATGTTGCTTGGGCTCCCACACCTTCAAATGGCCGGTTGGGTGAAGTATATATAGGCCCCAACTCCAAACTAGCCGTTGGAGAAAAACTGCAGTCCTCTGCGGCACACCGGACAGTCCGGTGTGCACCGGACAGTCCGGTGGTGCACCGGACAGCGCCCTGTAGCATGTCCGGTGCGCCTAGCCGTTGCTCTGTCAGAGCAGGTGACCGTTGGCGCCACAGGCTTTTTACACCGGACAGTCCGGTGGTCTTTCTCCGAGTGCCACCTGGAACTAGCCGTTGGGCTGGAGTTCCCTGGTGCACCGGACAGTCCGGCGTGTGGGCACCGGACAGTCCGGTGCGCCTTCGCACAGACAGTCCGCAGCAGCACACTTGGACTTTTCTTGGATCTTCTTAATGTCTTCTTTTGAGGTGTTGCTTTCCTCAATTCCTTAGTCCAAGTTATTCTTGCATCCTGTGAACTACAATCATAAACACTAGAGAAACTTATTAGTTCACGGATTGTGTTGATCATCAAAACACCAAAACTCAATTAGCCAAATGGCCGGGGTCCATTTTCCTTACAACTACGTTACCATGGATCGTCAGATCCGCTCCCTTCCCTCCCATCAACGGTAGAGGCGCGAGAAGTCGTAGAAGCTCGTTCCCTTCCCAGCAACCCACACATAGAGAGAGGAACACACGACACAAGCTATAGGGTTGGGCCTCTGGCCTCTTTCTATCTATTCCATATGAGGGGGTACAGGTTCTATATAGATACATGATACCCCTTAAGGGCATATTCGATATTTTCCCACATAACCCTTCATTAGGGTTTCTCAATAACTCTGTTTCAATGCATCCATGGCATTGGCAAGATGGCAGAGCAGCTGGAAGGGCTCGAGAGGTAGGTGGGGACCCTCATGGAGGCTGAGGGGCGCTCGATGGCCTATAGGGCGATGACGTATGCCTTCACCTGTCTCAAGAGCAAGAACAAAGACCTCGCCTTGGATCCCTTCTTTGAGGGGCCCAAGGAGGAGACAGAGGTAGAGGCCAAGAGAGTCGTCCATGACACCATGGAGCATGTGGTGAAAGGCTTTGTTGGGAGACCGCAACCGACTCTAGTGATGACGAGGACAACGTTATGTCGGACTAGGGGCAGACCGGAGCCTGGACCCCCAACTCTTGTATATTTTTCCTTTCTCTATTGGAGTAGCCTATAGGGTCTTGACAGTAGGGGCTCTGACTTATAAAATATTCCTACAAACTTAGAAAACCAAAATATATCAAGCGGTTGGGCCTCTATGCCTCTTATGTGTGCATTTTATTTTAACTTTGCATCCTACAATCTTTAAGACACTTGAAAGGACGCTAGTGGCGCTAGCAGTTACGTGGACAGTCGACAGGCCCCTATACCTAGCAGCATATTAGGGGCATTGCCAAACCGGATCCTAACAACCCACCATGTGAGGGGCTTGCAATGGTTTAGCTAGGGACTGGGACGGTATGTCCTTGTCCTAACACACACCGAGGCTAACTACACAAGTGTCGGCTGCCACCTAGGGGACACACAGAGTGGTCTAGCGGTCGCGTGCTCGCCATGCCAGTACAATTCTAGAATGTCTTAAGCAAGAGAGGGTCCAGAGAAAATAAAGAGTAGACACAATAAGAAGGGGAAACCAAAAGAGAGATGCAATAAACATTCTTTATTAAAATTGTGGATTGAAACATATCCATATGACATGTATGCATAGGGGCCCTCAAGCAACACAGGTAGGAGCAGGTCCTAGAGTGTTGAACCATGGGGCAACAACACAGGTATAAGGCGTAGGTGTGACTTGAAAATGCTTGATATAATTAATTTCGGGTCGGGCCAGCCTTATATTTTTGGGCCAGACCGAGTCGGGCTCGGCCTGTGCTCTCGACCCACAGCACGACACATTATTAGTTAAACATGTCAGACTTATTTGGATAACCCAAAATTATAAAAAGCCCGAAATTCAGATGTAGCCCAAAATTCATATAAAGGTCTGGATAATTAGCCAAAGCCCAAAATTTAGACAGGACCAAAACCAGAAATATAGATGATGAGTAAAATAATAAAGAGAAGGCAAATAAATTTATCTGACCAAAAGGAATGGATGTGTACTTGAGAGACCAACTGATGGAATGGATGTATGCTTGAGACAGTTCAAAGTTTCAAATGGAAGCGTTCGACCTATCTTTTGATCGAGCAGAGCCCGTGCCTCTGCAATCTGCTAAACAAAAGCCCTTTGCAAGTAGCCAGGCACCAAGTTGCACTTGTTTGTGGAAGCTAGTAGTGCCATTCATGTGAAGGTCTGGTCGCCTAAGGGGCTTTGACTAGGTCGGACAGTGCATAGTGCCATAGTGGGGGATGAGCTTTTTCGTGCCTATTAATGAGCCTTTTTTGCCTACATAAATGGGTGGAGCTTTTGTCCACCCGTGGGTCACTGCCTCGGGCCAAGCATGGCCCAATGCATCGGACCTGATACGACCCGAAATAATTTCATGTCATATCATGCTTATGTCTTGTTTTTTTGCTTCATGTCATCTCACTATGCTTGTCCCAAATGTACAACTATAGCCACAGAGATGCCAGCAGTTGACGGAAGGGTCGAGGAGGAGCGCTCTTGTCTTGCTGCGATGGTGGCGACACGAACAATGGGCGCTTGAGGGGGGAGGTCCACCTCAAGGGGCGACTATTTGAGGTGTCCTCAGAGATGGCATGGAGCCTCTCTAGGACGTCGATGACATCAAAGTAGTAGACCGGAACAGTAATGGCGCCGCCTAGCCTGGGCATCTTGAGGACTAAGTACTCGTAGTGGGTAGCCTCCATGAACTTGTACTAGAACATGAGGCGCCCGATGGAATGATGTAGAATCAGTAAAATGCTAGCAGTTGAAGCCATGAAAGCATTATCCAATGCAACAACTATGAGTATGTAGTCAGGGAGAATGCACATCCTAAAAGCTCAGTTCTCAGAACAAACATGGGAAAAGAAAGCAAAACAAATAAGATTTGTTCTGAGCTGCCACTTCAAAAGAGAATTGGTGGAAGTTGGAGCTCTGTGAAAAAGCATCACAAGTCAAAAAGACAAGAAGAGTCAAAAATAGATGACAGCGCAAGCTAAAGGGAGCATAGACATACCACTGTACAGGAATATAGAAATCATGAGGTGTCTCAAGGAATTGAAAGATCTAGTTCAAGTGCGTAAGTGATTCAAATATTGTAGGCTCTAATGTTGTAATGTACCCTAAAATGAAGAGGGCATATATGTTTATCTCAAGAAGTTCAAAAGTTCCAAAATTAAAGAAGTATTTGATGTATCAACAACAAATCCATTGAGTGTGTATCTGGCCTAAATTAAACCAGCCTGCCAGAGTAGAAAAACAATTCACATCTGCACTCTCAACATACCTTTCAGTAACAAAAACAACATTTGAATCATTCAAAAGAAAAATATGAGAATGACAAAATACATTATGTTGTACAGTTACTGCACCAATACCTCCTCTGCAGTAACTCTTCTAAATATAATCTTAAGTTACCCACTCTAATTCTATCTTTCTACTTGGTTGTAAGTGACCTTCCTATCTTGTCTTTGATAGAAGCAATATCTTCCAACTCTCTTGATAATATGGTCTTTATGACAGCACAATAAAAACATTAGAGACCTTGTGGAAAAGTTTCCTGGTTACATTACACACACATAAGAGCTTTAGGAGTTTGGGATCGTTCAGTGCCTACCTTAATAACTCTTCCATATGAAAGTTGATCAAAAACTAAACTTACAGTAAGAAAAGGAACAGAGAAGAAATGTGTCAGTACCCTAAAACAGGGGTACCCCTTACTACCGTATGAAGACGCAGTACCCACGTGGCTATCTTTAGTCGTGTGGTAAAGGAGTTGTGCGTGGGACCAGACCATGGCTCGCCCCAGCCTCGGGCGACTACTCTGGGCCAGCGACAGCACCCGACCCCTCCACGTAGACGGTTCCGGGGCAGCCACGTGGCCGAAGAAGATGATATACTCCAAGGTATCAACAGTGAGTCCGGACCCCCAAGGGAAAGTGTCGGACCCCTATATATATAGACTGGGCCTCCGGGTAAGGTCCAGGACCCCCACGGGCGCAAACCGGACCCCTAGGATGGGGTCCAAACCCCTCCATGTGGGGTCCGGGCCGCTCACAGCAGGGTCCTGGGATTCTGGGACAGAGAATGCCTAGGCCTTAATCAAGGCCAGTCGAGGGTCCGGAGCCGACACGTGTCCGGACCTTATCGTTTATGCTTCTGCTCCCCGCCCAGGCGGAGCCCCGATGCTGCCACGTGGCATGGTGCACGTGACGTAAGCCAACGGGCGGAGCCTGACGTAAGGCCTCCGGGCTATGTGGCCTCTGCATTTATTGCGGGTAAGGCGCGCCGCCTGTCCATTCCGCTGGCAAGCGGTGTACCGCCTCCGCATTTAATGAGCCATGTCCATTCCGCTGACAGGCGATGTGCTGCCTCCGCATTTATTGAGCCTTGTCCATTCCACTGACAGGCGATGTACCGCCTCTGCATTTAATGAGACATGTCCATTCTGCTGGCAGGCGGCGACCAGTCCGTTCCGCAGGCGGCGTGCCTGTCCATTCCATTGGCAGACGGTACGCCCATACTGCTGCGTGCACTATGCTCATCATCACTCATGCGTTCCCAAGGAAGCAGCCGCCGCATACCAATACTGCATGGACTGCGGACATCGAGGCGCACAGAAGATTGCACATGTGTTAGTTACTCCTATAATATATTCCTTCTGTTATGTTCCTGGGCCCACATGTCGGGGCTCAGCATCCTTGTATGTGCCTCCCTTGAGCTATAAAAGGAAAGGCACACGACGTTACAAGGCAGATTCACTCAGACTCTCGGACTCATACGCACAAGTTCACAAGCTCAATACAACACATAGACAGTGGAGTAGGGTATTACGCTCCGGTGGCCTGAACCACTCTAAATCCTCGTGTTCATCGACCATCTCGCAGGCAGGCAAAACACTTAGGCCCCCTCCTCATCTTAGGATTTAGGGCGGGTGCGTTCCGCCACCCGGCCGGAGAATTTCCTCTTCGACATTTGGTGCGCCAGGTAGGGGGCTTGGCATTAGGTTTTTCCTTGTTTTCTTGCTCGACACCATGGTCCAGATCGTCGAGCACTATGACTTTGTTCCCGAGGACTTCCCAACGGAGAAAGAGGCTGCGTCTTCCACGCCACGGGCCTCCGGCCGCCCTGCGCCGGGTGTTGCTGCTGTGTGCTCTGCGCGGCAGCACACTCCAGCGCAGACATCCAGAGCGTCAAGGGCTGCGTCTGGAGCCTTGTCTGCAGCCACAGAGTTGCTACGCCACCCTCCTAGCTCCACGGCCTCGCCTGGGGCCATGAAGCAGTGGCGTGACGACGTCGACCGTCTTCTCGGCATGGCGCATTCTGGCTCAGCTAGGCCTAGGCCTAGGCCTCGGTCATCCCAGCGTCAGCACGAGGCGTCGGCGTCAGTGCGCTCACCCTCGGTGAGGGCCGCACCGACTAAGGATCTGCGAGCGGAGCTCAACCGCAGGCGTGCAGGCGAGGACGCTCCAGTCTCTCTGGAGAGGCCTGATGACCTGCGGGCAGAACTCAACCGCAGGCGTGCGGGCAAGGATGCTCGCGTCTCTCTGGAGAGGGCGCATGAGCGCCGGCTAAACTTCGAGGGTCGCAACCTCGACCTAGACTTCTTCGCGGTTGCGCCGCAAACTCCAAGGGGTGCCCGAATTCAGGCGGGTGTCCCGTTGGCTGGCGTGGGCTGCGCCGCACTGGCGGATCATCTCTGCGCGGTGACTTGGCCATCCAAGTAACGACCACACCTGCCAGAAAAGTACGACGGTATGTCAAACCCGTCGAATTCTTGCAGGTATACGTCACCGCTATTACGGCAGCAGGTGTAGACACTGCTGTAATGGCAACATACTTCCATGTAGCCTTATCTGGGCCAGCCTGGACCTAGCTCATGAACCTCACCCCGGGATCAATCTACTTCTGGGAAGAGCTCTGCGCGTGGTTCACAGCGAACTTCGCCAGCGCTTATCAACAGCATGGCGTGGAGGCTCACCTCCATGCAGTGAGGCAGGAATCCGGGGAAACTCTCTAGGCTTTCATCTCCTGCTTCACTAAGGTATGAGGGACTATACCCCGTATCTCCGATGCTTCTATCATCACCGCTTTCCGCCAGGGGGTACGTGATGAGAAGATGCTAGAGAAGTTGGCAACGCATGACGTGGAAACTGTCACCACGCTCTTCGCTCTGGCCGACAAGTGTGCCAGAGCTGCCGAGGGCCGTGCATGGCACTCGGCACCGCAGACCGGAGTTGCCCAGACGGGTGGCTCGGGTGCCGTCGCCTAGGACAGCAAAAAGAAGAAGAACTGCGGCCACGAGAGGCCACAGACTGCTGCTCCGGTCGTTGCAGCTACGACTGGGGGCCGGAACGAGTGCAACAAGCGCCCACGACCACAGGGAGGCAATAGCGGCTCATCCCCATGCACCCCAACAGTCGCCACAGCGCCGCGGAGTGCTGCGAGATCATCAAGCTCGTGAAGCGTGTCAGCGAGCGGCGCGAGCAAACTTCCAAGGATGGCTCCCCACCTCGTCGCCGGCCTAGCAAGGAGAGGGCCGACGACGGTGATGTGGCCGTGGGAGAACGGGACCTTGGGTATCAGTCCCCCGAGCAGGTCCTCAAGGACATCCTCACTGGAGACTCCGACTCCGGTGATGATACCGACCGCCGCAAGAAGCTGTACGTGATGTACGGCGGAAGCTGGGAGCTCACCTCCTACAGGAACGTGAAGTCCTTGTGCCGCGAGGTCCTGTCGGCGACCCCCGGGGTCCCGAAAGCAGCCCCACACCAGCGGTGGCGGAGCACCACTATCTCCTTCGGGGGCTTCCGACTGCCCCGAGAACATGGCAGGGGCCGGCATACTGCTGCTCATCACCGCCTCTGTCATTGCCAACATCAAGCTGCACCACGTCCTGATCGACGGTGGGGCTGGGCTCAACGTCATCAGCCATGTTGCATTCAGGAAGCTGCAGATCCTAGGGTTCCGACTGGGACCCTCTTGTCTATTCTCTGGAGTGGGCGCTCAACCGGTGTATCCCCTTGGTAGCATCACGCTCCCGGTTACATTCGGGACAAAGGAAAACTTCCGCACAGAGAACGTCCAGTTCGACGTTGCGGAGGTTAACCTCTCGTTCGATGCCATCATTGGCAGACCGGCCCTGTACCGGTTCATGGCCATTGCCCATTATGGGTATTTGGTCCTCAAGATGTCGTCCCCAGCCGTGGTCCTCATCGTGCGGAGTGACCGCGCCGCTGTGCTTGTGGCTGTGGAGAAGTTGCACGCCCTGGCGGCAGAAACTGCTCGCCCGGACGACGAGGGAGGGACCCCTCGACCTCTAGCACCAAGGCACCTACCAAGGTGCCAAAGGTGCGGCCATCCGGAGCGGACGACGTCCCCGTTAAGGCCATCTGGCTCTGCGCAGATTCCCCCCAGACCACTCGCATTGCGGGTGATCTAGAGGAAAAATAGGAACTCGCGCTCGTCGCCTTCCTCCAGGCAAATGCCGACACGTTCGCATGGGAGCCGTCGCGAATGCCTGGGATCCCCAGGGAGGTGATCGAGCACCATCTGAAGATCAACCCTGACGCCAAACCGGTGAGTCAGAAGCCTCAGAGACAGTCCGTTGAGCGGCAGGACTTCATCTGAAAGGAGGTCTAGAAGCTGCTGGACGCCGGCTTCATCGAAGAGGTTCATCACCCAGTGTGGCTGGCCAACCCAGTCATTGTCCCCAAGGCGAATGGGAAGCTTCGGATGTGCATCGACTACACTAGCCTTAATAAGGCTTGTCCCAAGGATCCATATCCACTTCCACGGATAGATCAAATCGTGGATTCTACCTCTGGGTGCGACCTCTTGTCCTTCTTAGATGCTTACTCTGGTTTCCATCAAATCCAGATGTCTAGAGAAGATAGGAAGCATACCGCTTTTGTAACAGTGGATGGGCTTTACTGCTATGTTGTAATGCCTTACGGTATTAAAAACATCTTGCCGACATTTGTGAGGGCGATGAGTAAGACTTCCGGGGACCTGATTAGGGACAGAGTAGAGGTATACGTCGATGACATCGTGGTCAAGACCAAGAGAGGGTCGACCCTAATGGAAGACTTAACCCTAGTCTTCGACAAGCTGCGGGCAACACGCACGAAGCTGAACCCGGACAAGTGCCTCTTTGGTGTCTCCGCAGGAAAATTGTTTGGGTTCCTGGTTTCGCACCGGGGCATTGAAGCAAACTCGGAAAAGATCAAGGCAATTGAGGTGATGAGGCCTCCAGCCCGCATCAAAGATGTCTAGAAGCTTACAGGGTCATTAGCCGCCCTTAGCCGCTTCATTTCAAGGCTGGCTAAGAGGGCGCTTCCCTTCTTCAAGCTGTTGCGGAAGTCCGGCCCATTCTCTTGGACCGAAGAGGCGGAACAAGCCTTTCAAGAGTTGAAGCAGCAACTGGTGTCCCTACCAATATTGGTAGCTCCAAAACCTGGGGAACTATTGTATTTATACATTGCGGTGGCTACAGAAGCGGTGAGCATGGTGCTGGTCGTCGAAAGGACGGCGCAAGAAGGCCAGGAACCTGAGGGCTCGAGACTGGCTACAGGGGTCTGAACCATCCAGAAGCCAGTCTACTATGTCAACGAGGTCCTCCATGAGGCAAAGACCAGGTATCTTGAGACGCACAAACTTCTCTATGTTGTGCTTGTTGCGTCTAGGAAGTTGCGCCACTATTTCCAGGCACACAGGGTCGTGGTGGTGACCTCCTTTCCGTTAAAGGCCATCCTCCACAACTCTAACGCCACAGGCAACATCGCCAAGTGGGCCGCGGAGCTCGCTGAGTTCCAGCTAGACTTCTTGTCTCGCCACGTCGTCAAGAGCCAGGTCCTTGCTAACTTCATCGTGGAGTGGACACCTCCCCCGAGCGCTCCTGGGGGTCCGGATCCCAATTCGGACCCCACACCTGCGGAGCCCAGGGGTCCGGTCTTCATCGAGCCCCACTGGATGCTCTTCTTTGACAGATCCGCCCGTCAACAAGTTGGCAGAGCTGGGGTGGTCCTCATCGACCCCAACGGAGATCAAGTGAAGTACATGGTGCACCTTGACTTCAAGGCCACCAACAACATGGTGGAATATGAAGCGCTGATCTTTGGCTTGTCTGTGACTCTATTCCTGGGGATCCGCCAGCTCCTCGTGAAGGGGGACTTCCAGCTGATCATCAAGCAAGTCCGCGGGGAGTGTAGCTGCAACGAGCCCAAGCTCGCAGCTTACCTCCTCCACGTAAGGAAGCTGTAAAAAGACTTCATGGCCCTGGAACTGCAACATGTTCCTCGGGCTGACAACTCGGCAGCAGATGACCTCTCCGTGAGGGCATCAACTTGGGCACCCGTGCCCGAGGGCGTCTTCGAAAGATGGCTGCTGAGACCCACCGCCCAGCCTGCCGAACTGGACGAAGGGGGCGAGACTAGCACCTCGAAGATAGCGGTCCCGGTGGCATACCATCTACAGAACCCACCGAAGACTGTGTGTGCTACAGCGGGACCTGCCAACATTGTAGCGCCACAGCCAGTGTCTCAGAGTGGTCCTGATGCATGGATCTCCGAGATCCGGGACTACCTGAAGGAAAATATCCTTCCTAAAGAACATGTGTCCGCAGAGCGCATAGTGCGGTTGGCTAAACGCTACACGGTGGTAGAAGGGGATCTCTACTGCCGTGGCGCCAACGGCATTCTCATGCGGTGCATCACCCAGGAGGAGGGTCGTGAGTTACTCGCGGAGATCCATGGAGGAGAGTGCAAAAGTCATTCAGCATCCCGCACACTGGTTGGTAAGGCCTTCCGGCATGGCTTTTATTGACCAACAGCTCTCCAGGATGCAGCTGAGATGGTAAAGTCCTGCAAGGCATGTCAGTTCCATGCAAAGCAGATACACACACCAGCTCAGGCTCTGCAGATGATTCCACCCTTCTGGCCATTCACCGTATGGGGGGTGGATATCCTGGACCATTCCCCAGGGCCTGAAAGGGAAATGTGCCCTTAGGCCATTTCTAAGTATTTTGGTGATTAAGTGTCCAACACAAGTGCCTAAGTGTTAAATTGTGCAAAGGACTCAAAAAGTGCAAATCAAGAGAAAAGGTATGTTTCTAGACTTGGTACATTGATTTGAAGACTAATGTATTGTGTCTAAGTGCTAGAAACAGGAGAAATTGTTTTGAAGAAAAGTTGGCTTAGTACAGCCAAAATGCAGCTCGGTCTGGGTGCACCGGACAGTGTCCGGTGCGCCAGGCTGGCATCCGTCAACTAGCTACTCTCGGGACTTCATCGGTGGCGTACGGCTAAAATTCACCGGACTGTCCGGTGGTGCACCGGACTGTCCGATGAGCCAACAGTCGGCCGGGCCAACGGTCGGCCGCGGAATCCGCGCGCGACGCGTGGCAAGTGCCAATGGTCGGATGGGGCACCGGACTGTCCGGTGTGCACCGGACAGTGTCCAGTGCGCCAACAGCTCAAAGATTGCAACGGTCGGCTTCGCCAAATAAGGAAAGAGATCCGCACCGGACAGTGTCCGGTGGTGCACCGGACTGTCCGGTGCGCCAGGCGACAGAAGGCAAGTATTGCCTTCCTGGAATGCTCTCAACGGCTCCTAACTGCCTTGGGGCTATAAAAGGGACCCTAGGCGCATGGAGGAGAACACCAAGCATTCTCTAAGCATTCCTAAGCACCAAGACTTTGATTCCGCGCATTTGATTCTTTGTGATAGCAACTAGAGCTCCATTTGAGTTGTGAACTCGCCGGGTTGTGTTGTGAGCTCTTGTTGTGACTTGTGTGCGTGTTGGTACTCTGATTTAGTGTCTTGTGTGCGTTGCTCATCCCTCCCTTACTCTGTGCTTCTTTGTGAACATCAAAGTGTAAGGGCGAGAGGCTCCAAAGTGTGAAGATTCCTCGCAAACGGGATATAGTAAAGCAAAGCAAAACACCATGGTATTCAAGTGGGTCTTTGGACCACTTGAGAGGGGTTGATTGCAACCCTCGTCCGTTGGGACGCCACAACGTGGAGTAAGCAAGTGTTGAACTTGGCCGAACCACGGGATAAACCACTGTGTCTATCTGTGATTGATCTTCTTGTGATTATTGTGTCTTGCAAAGACTCTTCTCTAGCCACTTGGCTTTATTGTGCTAACTCCTAACCAAGTTTTTGTGGCATTAAAGTTTAAGTTTTACAGGATCACCTATTCACCCCCCCCCCTCTAGGTGCTCTCAATTGGTATCAGAGCCGTTCTCTTCAAGAAAGGGACTAATCGCCCGAAGAGATGGATCCTAAGGGCAAGGGGATGGTGATCAATGATAAGGAGAAGGAGTCCTTCGTCAATGATCCAAAGGAGGACAAGCCTACTGACTCGGGCTCGAGCCACAAGAGAAAAGATGGGAGGAAGAAGAAAACAAGGCGCATCAAAGAGATAGTCTACTATGACAGCGACAAATCCTCTTCTTCCCAAAAGGACAACGACAACGTCTACGAGAATAAGAAGACGGTTAATTCAAACTTCTCTTTTGATTATTATTGTATTCCTCAAAGTACCAATGCTCATTTACTCTCCATTCCACTTGGTAAACCTCCTCATTTTGATGGAGAGGACTACGGATTTTGGAGTCACAAAATGCGTAGTCACTTATTCTCTCTCCATCCTAGTATATGGGAGATGGTAGAGAGTGGAATGAAATTTGATAGCTCGGATAGTCCTTTGTTTATCAATGAACAGATTCATAAAAATGCACAAGCTACTATTGTGTTGTTAGCCTCATTGTGCAGGGACGAGTACCATAAGGTGAGCGGCTTGGACAATGCCAAGCAGATCTGGGACACCCTCAAGATCTCACATGAGGGGAACGATGTCACCATGCTCACCAAGATGGAGTTGGTGGAAGGCGAACTCGGGAGATTCGCGATGATAAGAGGGGAGGAGCCAACCCAGACGTACAACAGGCTCAAGACCCTCGTCAACAAGATAAGGAGCTATGGAAGCACGCGATGGACGGACCACGACATCGTCCGCCTAATGCTAAGGTCCTTTACTGTACTTGATCCACATCTGGTAAACAATATTCGTGAAAATCCTAGGTACACCAAGATGTCGCCCGAAGAAATTCTTGGGAAATTTGTAAGCGGGCGGATGATGATCAAGGAGGCGAGATACGTGGATGATGCATTGAATGGCCCAATCCACGAGCCTCAAACCGTTGCTCTCAAAGCGACAAGGAGCAAGGAGGCACTACCTAGCAAGGTGGCACAAGTTGAGGCGGCCGGGCTTAATGAGGAAGAAATGGCCCTTATCATCAAGCGGTTTAATACGGCGCTAAAGGGTCGCAAGGAGCACCCCAACAAGAACAAGACGAAGGGGAAGCGCTCCTGCTTCAAATGTGGTAAGATTGGTCATTTTATCGCTAATTGTCCCGATAATGATAGTGACCAGGAAAAGAAGAGTGGAAAGTGGGAAAAGAAGAAGAACTACAAGAAGGCGAAGGGCGAGGCACATCTTGGAAAGGAGTGGGATTCGGATTGCTCCCCGTCCGACTCCGACAACGAAGGACTCGCCGCCACCGCCTTCAACAAGTCATCCCTCTTTCCCAACGAGCATCACACATGCCTCATGGCAAAGGAGAAGAAGGTACGTACTCGAAACAATACTACTTATGCTTCTTCAAGCGAGGATGAGTCTAGTGATGATGAAATAGACTATTCATGCTTATTCAAGGGCTTAGATAGAACTAAGATTGATAAGATTAATGAATTGATTGATGCTTTGAATGATAAGAATAGATTACTAGAAAAACAAGAGGACCTTTTATATGAAGAGCATGATAAATTTGTTAGTGCACAAAATTCTCTTGCTCTAGAAGTTAAAAGGAATGAAATGCTTTCTGTGAACTATCTACTTGTCATGAAACCATTTCTACTTTAAAAGGTGTTAATGATGATTTAAATACTAAACTAGAAGTAGCAAATAAATCTAACTCTTGTGTAGAACACAATATGATTTGCAATAGGTGCAAAGATTTTAATGTTGATGCTTGTAGTGAACACCTAGTTTGCATTTCTAAATTAAATGATGAAGTGGCTAGTCTTAATGCCCAACTTAAGACTAGCAAGAGTGAATTTGACAAGCTAAAATTTGCAAGGGATGCCTACACGATTGGTAGACACCCCTCAATTAAGGATGGTCTTGGCTTCAAGAGGGAAGTCAAGAACTTAACAAGCCATAAGGCTTCCATCTCCGCCAAGGAGAAAGGGAAGGCCCCTATGGCTAGTAGTGCTCAAAAGAACCATGCCTTCATGTATCATGATAGGAGACATTCTAGAAATGTTTATAGAAATTATGATGCTTTTGATTCTCATGCCATGGTTGCTTCTAGTTCTTCTATTATGCATGATAGAAATTTAGCTAGGAGAAGTGTTATTAATCACATGCCTAGAAGAAATGTTGTTCATGTTTCTAGGAAAATAATAAATGAACCTTCTACAATTTATCATGCTTGCAATGCTTCATTTGCGATTTGTAGAAAGGATAGGAAAGTGATTGCTAGGAAACTAGGGGCAAAATGCAAGGGAGATAAAACTTGCATTTGGATCCCTAAGGATATTGTCACTAACCTTGTAGGACCCAACAAGAGTTGGGTACCTAAGACCCAAGCCTAAATTTGCCTTGCAGGTTTATGCATCCGGGGGATCATGCTGGATTATCGATAGCAGATGCACAAATCACATGACGGGGGAGAAGAAGATGTTCACCTCCTACGTCAAGAATAAAGATTCCCAAGATTCAATCATATTCGGTGACGGGAATCAAGGCAAGGTTAAGGGCTTAGGCAAGATTGCAATCTCAAATGAGCACTCTATTTCTAATGTATTCTTAGTAGAGTCACTTGGATATAATTTGTTATTCGTAAGTCAATTATGTAATATGGGATATAATTGTCTATTCACAAATGTAGATGTGTCTGTCTTTAGAAGAAGTGATGGTTCATTAGCTTTTAAGGGTGTATTAGACGGCAAACTCTATTTAGTTGATTTTGCAAATAAGGAGGCCGGTCTAGATGCATGCTTAATTGCTAAGACTAGCATGGGCTGGTTGTGGCATCGCCGCTTAGCACATGTGGGGATGAAGAACCTTCACAAGCTTCTAAAGGGAGAGCACGTGATAGGTCTAACTAATGTTACTTTCGAAAAAGATAGACCTTGTGCAGCTTGTCAAGCAGGGAAACAGGTGGGAAGCTCTCATCATGCCAAAAATGTGATGACAACATCAAGACCCCTGGAGTTACTTCATATGGACCTCTTCGGACCCGTCACCTATCTAAGCATAGGAGGAAGTAAGTATGGTCTTGTTATAGTTGATGATTTTTCCCGCTTCACTTGGGTATTCTTTTTGCAGGATAAATCTGAAACCCAAGGGACCCTCAAGCGCTTCCTAAGGAGAGCTCAAAACGAGTTTGAGCTCAAGGTGAAGAAGATAAGGAGCGACAATGGGTCCGAGTTCAAGAACCTTCAAGTGGAGGAGTATCTTGAGGAGGAAGGAATCAAGCACGAGTTCTCCGCTCCCTACACACCACAGCAAAATGGTGTGGTAGAGAGGAAGAACAGGACGCTTATAGACATGGCAAGGACGATGCTTGGAGAGTTCAAGACCCCCGAGCGCTTTTGGTCGGAAGCCGTGAACACGGCTTGCCACGCCATCAACCGGGTCTACCTTCATCGCCTCCTCAAGAAGACTTCGTATGAGCTACTAACCGGTAACAAACCCAATGTTTCGTATTTCCGAGTTTTTGGGAGTAAATGCTACATTCTAGTGAAGAAGGGTAGGAATTCCAAATTTGCTCCCAAAGCGGTAGAAGGGTTTTTGTTAGGTTATGACTCAAATACAAAGGCGTATAGGGTCTTCAACAAATCATCGGGTTGGGTTGAAGTCTCTAGCGACGTTGTATTTGATGAGACTAATGGCTCTCCAAGAGAGCAAGTTGTTGATCTTGATGATGTAGATGAAGAAGACGTTCCAACGGCCGCAATACGCACCATGGCGATTGGAGATGTGCGGCCACAGGAACAAAATGAGCGAGATCAACCTTCTTCCTCAACAATGGTGCATTCCCCAACTCAAGTCGATGAAGAGGTTCATCAAGAAGAGACGTGTGATCAAGGGGGAGCACAAGATGTTCATATGATAGAGGAAGAAGCACAACAGGCACCTCCAACTCAAGTCCGAGCAATGATTCAAAGGGATCATCCCGTCGACCAGATTTTGGGTGACATTAGCAAGGGAGTAACTACTCGGTCTCGATTAGTTAATTTTTGTGAGCATTACTCCTTTGTCTCTTCTATTGAGCCTTTCAGGGTAGAGGAGGCCTTGCTAGATCCGGACTGGGTGTTGGCCATGCAAGAGGAGCTCAATAACTTCAAGAGAAATGAAGTTTGGACACTGGTGCCTCGTCCCAAGCAAAATGTTGTGGGAACAAAGTGGGTGTTCCGCAACAAACAAGACGAGCACGGGGTGTGACAATGAACAAGGCACGACTTGAGGCAAAAGGTTATGCCCAAGTCGCAGGTTTGGACTTTGAGGAGACTTTTGCTCTTGTGGCTAGGCTAGAGTCCATTCGTATATTGCTAGCATATGCCACTCACCATTCTTTCAGGTTGTTCCAAATGGATGTGAAGAGCGCTTTCCTCAACGGGCTAATCAAGGAGGAGGTGTACATGGAGCAACCCCTGGCTTCGAGGATGAACGGTACCCCGACCACGTCTGTAAGCTCTCTAAGGCGCTCTATGGACTTAAGCAAGCCCCAAGAGCATGGTATGAATGCCTTAGAGACTTTTTAATTGCTAATGCTTTCAAGGTTGGGAAAGCCGATCCAACTCTTTTTACTAAGACATGTGACGGTGATCTTTTTGTGTGCCAAATTTATGTCGATGACATAATATTTGGTTCTACTAACCAAAAGTCTTGTGAAGAGTTTAGCAGGGTGATGACTCAAAAGTTTGAGATGTCGATGATGGGCGAGTTAAGCTATTTCCTTGGTTTCCAAGTGAGGCAACTCAAGGATGGGACCTTCATCTCCCAAACGAAGTACATGCAAGACTTGATCAAGCGATTTGGGATGAAGGACGCCAAGCCCGCAAAGACTCCAATGGGAACCGACGGACACACCGACCTCAACAAAGGAGGTAAGTCCATTGATCAAAAGGCATACCAGACTATGATAGGGTCTTTACTTTATTTATGTGCTAGTAGACCAGATATTATGCTTAGTGTATGCATGTGTGCTAGATTTCAATCTGATCCAAGGGAATGTCACTTAGTGGCGGTGAAGCGAATTCTTAGATATTTAGTCGCTACGCCTTGCTTCGAGATCTGGTATCCAAAGGGGTCTACCTTTGACTTGATTGGATACTCAGACTCCGATTATGCTGGATGTAAGGTCGATAGGAAGAGTACATCAGGGACGTGCCAATTCTTAGGAAGGTCCCTGGTGTCGTGGAGTTCAAAGAAACAAACCTCTGTTGCCCTATCCACCGCTGAGGCCGAGTATGTTGCCGCAGGACAGTGTTGCGCGCAACTACTTTGGATGAGGAAAACCCTCAGGGACTTTGGCTACAATCTGAGCAAAGTCCCACTCCTATGTGATAATGAGAGTGCTATCCGCATGGCGGATAATCCTGTTGAACACAGCCGCACAAAGCACATTGACATCCGGCATCACTTTTTGAGAGACCACCAGCAAAAGGGAGATATCGAAGTGTTTCATGTTAGCACCGAGAACCAGCTAGCCAATATCTTTACCAAGCCTCTAGATGAGAAGACCTTTTGCAGGCTGCGTAGTGAGCTAAATGTCTTAGATTCGCGGAACTTGGATTGATTTATAGCATACATGTGTTTTATGCCTTGATCATGTTCCTTAATACTTTTGTTGATTATTTATGGTGCTCAAGTCGTACAAACACTCCCCGGACCTCACAAGTCCATTTGCAAGTGATGCACATATTTAGGGGGAGATGTGCTACAACTTGACTCTTTGAGACTAACTGTGTGCTGGAGTTTGCTTAATTTAGTCTCAAAGAAGGTTTGAAAGGGAAAAGGTGGACTTGGACCATGCAAGACTTCCACTGCACTCCGATGAAAGAGTAACTTATTCCAAGTTCATCTCTATACTCTTATTGCCTTTTTACTCTTAGTTGAAGATTTTTGTGAGGCAATGGGGTTAAAGGGCCAAGATTGATCCCGTTTTGGTGCTTGATGCCAAAGGGGGAGAAAATAAGGCCAAAGCAACTAATGGATCAGCTACCACTTGAGAATTTTTGAAAATAGTAGAATAGAGCTTTTGCTTTGTCAAAATCCTCTTATTATCTCTTTTTGACAAAAGTTGGTCTCTTGTGGGGAGAATGTTTGATAATGGGAAAAAGGGGGAGTTTTTGAATCTTTGATCAATTTCTCTTGGAACAACTCTCTTTATGAAATTGAATTTGATTTGCAAAAACAAACCAAGTGGTGGCAAAGAATGATCCATATATGCCAAATTTGATTCAAAACAAATTTGTGTTCTCATTTAAATTGATGTTGCACTTCTTTTAGTTGTTTTATGTTGTGTTGGCATAAACCACCAAAAAGGGGGAGATTGAAAGGGAAATGTGCCCTTAGGCCATTTCTAAGTATTTTGGTGATTAAGTGTCCAACACAAGTGCCTAAGTGTTAAATTGTGCAAAGGACTCAAAAAGTGAAAATCAAGAGAAAAGGTATGTTTCTAGACTTGGTACATTGATTTGAAGACTAATGTATTGTGTCTAAGTGCTAGAAACAGGAGAAATTGTTTTGAAGAAAAGTTGGCTTAGTACAGCCAAAATGCAGCTCGGTCTGGGTGCACCGGACTGTCCGGTGGTGCACCGGACAGTGTCCGGTGCGCCAGGCTGGCATCCGTCAACTAGCTGCTCTCGGGACTTCGTCGGCGGCATACGGCTAAAATTCACTGGACTGTCCGGTGAGCCAACAGTCGGCCGGGCCAACGGTCGGCCGCGGAATCCGCGCGCGACGCGTGGCAAGTGCCAACAGTCTGATGGGGCACCGGACTGTCCGGTGTGCACCGGACAGTGTCCGGTGCGTGCGCCAACGGCTCAAAGATTGCAACGGTCGGCTTCACCAAATAAGGAAAGAGATCCGCACCGGACAGTGTTCGGTGGTGCACCGGACTATCCGGTGCGCCAGGCGACAGAAGGCAAGTATTGCCTTCCTGGAATGCTCTCAACAGCTCCTAGCTGCCTTGGGGCTATAAAAGGGACCCCTAGGCGCATGGAGGAGAACACCAAGCATTCTCTAAGCATTCCTAAGCACCAAGACTTCGATTCCGCGCATTTGATTCTTTGTGATAGCAACTAGAGCTCCATTTGAGTTGTGAACTCGCCGGGTTGTGTTGTGAGCTCTTGTTGTGACTTGTGTGCGTGTTGGTACTCTGATTTCGTGTCTTGTGTGCGTTGCTCATCCCTCCCTTACTCCATGCTTCTTTGTGAACATCAAAGTGTAAGGGCGAGAGGCTCCAAAGTGTGAAGATTCCTCGCAAACGGGATATAGTAAAGCAAAGCAAAACACCGTAGTATTCAAGTGGGTCTTTGGGACGCCACAACGTGGAGTAGGCAAGTGTTGAACTTGGCCGAACCACGGGATAAACCACTGTGTCTATCTGTGATTAATCTTCTTGTGATTATTGTGTCTTGCAAAGACTCTTCTCTAGCCACTTGGCTTTATTGTGCTAACTCCTAACCAAGTTTTTGTGGCATTAAAGTTTAAGTTTTACAGGATCACCTATTCACCCCCCCCCCCCTCTAGGTGCTCTCAGGGCCGTCGGTGGGTACTGTTTCCTCTTCATCGCCATCGACAAGTTCACGAAGTGGCCTGAGGCCACCCCTGTGGTCAGCATCACCCAGGGTGCTGCTGTTGCCTTCCTCAAGTCGATCGAATGCAGATTCAGGGTTCCAAGTCGTATCATTACGGACAACGGGACCCAGTTTACAAGTCGGCTCTTCCAGGAGTATTGCGAGGGCATCGGCACCCAGCTCTGCTTTGCGTTTGTGGCTCATCCCAAGAGCAACGGCTAGGTGGAGAGGGCAAACGTAGAAATCCTCAGGGGACTCAAGACATGCACCTATGACTACTTAAAAAAGCATGGTGCAAATTGGGTCATCGAGCTTCCGTCTGTGCTATGGGGGAACCGGACCACACCTAGCCGAGCTACTGGGTTGACCCCATTCTTCCTGGTCTACGGGGCCGAAGCCTGCCTTCCCCCGGAAATCCTTATGGGCTCCCCACGGGTCCAATCGTTTGATGAGTCTATGCAGGAACAACTACGGCGTGAGGACATGGACTTCATCGACGAGCGCAGATGGCAAGCGGCGATCCGAAATGCACGGTACAACCAGGCGCTCAGGCGCTACCACCAACGGTTCATGCATAGTAAGGAGCTCGGGGTCGAGGACCTAGTCCTAAGGTGAGTACTGAACCGAGAAGGGCTCCACAAACTCTCCCCCAGTTGGGAAGGACCCTCCAAGGTGACGAAAGTAGGCCGACCCGGGTGTGTCCGCCTTGCCACAACTGAAGGAGTGCCTCTTCCCAACCCCTGGAACATAGAGCATCTCCGTAAGTTCTATCCATAGGAGCAAGTCTGAGGGGTTAAAGTTTCTTCTTTTTTGTAACTAGGTTGTGCATATGTGTATGTCAGTCCAATGAGGTCCGCCCTCATAAGCCCGGCCTGTTGGTCTGCACCCATGCATACCAAGTTATAAACAAAGGATTTACCCCCCTAGATGTGCTTCTGTGATGGTTTTATTCTACTACAGTTTCTAGATATTATTTTTTATCTAACCCACCCTTGCTGGTACGATGACATCCGAATTGAGTAAGCCAGGCTTGCAGTTTGGGACCCCTATCCTGATATAGGGGGTCCGACAACCTGCGGGTCCGGTTCTAGAGAATGGGCGCTTGTTTCCTAGAATGGTCCGGAGCTGTGTAGCCGCTTAGCCTGGTCCCGTTCCCTAAGCCTGCACCTCCACCACTCTGCAACGGGTGCCCTAGTATTTGGAGTTGTGATCTTGTAGGTCCGGACATGAGGCTTGGCTTCCCAGGCTAAATCTTGTAGGTCATGTTGCATGAACCAAAGGATGGCAGATACCAGACGATGGGTCCTATGGGTGTGCTACTAACACTTCCTATCTAAATCTGTGTACAGGTCCAGGTCCCAGTCGAGACTACCTCCTGGGGGCCGGTCACCAACTCTTTCTTAGGTACACTGGTATCCAGCCTCGACATGTCGAGCCTACATCCCAGGGGGGCCAAGTACCAGGGAGGAGTTGGTAATGCCACACACAGCAAGGACAAATAGCATACATATAAGTGATGTTTGATTGATAGTTCCCAAAAGTATCTTACAAGAACAAAAGTTATTACATCCGCCTTCAAGCGGAGCCCTAGCCTCATTTCTACAGGTATGGACTACTCGGCGTCGGCAGGATCACGCTGGAAGCACGCGGCCACTGTCTCCATGGCGTCTTGGAAGCTCTCCCGGGCGGTGTCTTCTGTGGCGGCCACCGGACCGTCGAGCACCAGCGCCAAGGACATGGCCGGGTCGTGGCTCCGGAAGCACGTCAGCACGTAATCCACCATTGCCCGGCAGAGCCTGCTGCCCTCTGCCTCCAGGCGGGCGTCGAGGATCTAGTCTAGGCGATGGACACGTTCGACGGTGGATTCCAGCACCGAGAGGGCGTCGGAGATCGACGCTGGCGGCCCCGACACCAGGATGGGACTTATCCCCAGTGGCACCAGCGTCGTGCTCGCCTTGCCGGCCCACTCAGCTATCCACTGGACCTCGGCGCAGTGTTCTGCCTGGAGATCTTCCAGGGCCTTCCTGGCAGCCTCCGCCACCTGGGGACCCGGTGCCGCCTGCGCCGCTTCGAACTGGCGGACCTGCTCCTCCAGCGTCCGCTCCTTCTCCTCTGCCTCAAGCTCATGCTCGGCCAGCAACTTCTCCCGCCTTTCAAGCATTTCCTCCTTGAAGGCGAGATCCTTCTCCTGCCTGGTGAGGTCCGTCTCCCGCCTGGCGAGGTTCGTATCCCGCCTGTCCAAGGACTCTCCTTTCGCTTTAAGCTCCTCCTCGGCGAGGGCGACGTCGCGGGCCTTGCCCTCGAGCTCTTGCTGCAGCTTTTGCAGCCTCTCCACAATCACGGTCTGCTAGACCCGCTGCTCTTCTAGGATTTTGTTCATAGCATTCAGCTTGGCACTGAGCTCTGTGACGACCTCCTCCCTCTGGTTCAAGGCCTCCTCCCTCTTGGCCAGCCTCTTCTCCTTCTGGCTCGCCTCCAGCTCCTGGGCGTACACCTTCTGGAGGTCCTTTTTGTAGTCCTTGCGGTCCCGCTCAAGCTCAGACCGCTCGAAGGCGAACTGGCGGGACACCGCCTTGGTGCGCTCCTCCAGCTGGGTGCGCCAGTCGCTGAGGCGCTGGTGCTCGGTCTCAAGCGCCTCCCACTCCCGCAGGATCACCGCCTCAGTCTCATGAAGAGCCTGATGGGCACGAGACAACACTTGGGGGAGGGGAACCGACGCTGCTTCTGGCTCAGCGCCGGACCGGAGCCGCCGCCCAAAGACCACCTCCGTCTCCTCCAGAGTGGGCGGCGGGATGGAGCTGGACGTGCCCCTCACGTCGCCCTCGATGGTGGGGGTAGGCACAGTTGGGCCCTCCTCCGCCGCTGCCGACGGTGTACTCGACGGCATCACCGTCGTTGGGGCTGCGGTAGCCGTTGGCGCAGTTGCAGCATCCGGGGGCGGACCGCCGGCGCCACTCCTAGCAGACGCCTGTTGCTGGAAGCCAGACCCGCCGGGCATGGTATATGGCGGAGGACGCGCGACCTTGGGAGCAGAGGGGGAGGAAGCCCTGACAAGCAAAAGATGGGTTAAGACCCGTTGGCATGATAAATAGACTAATGGAAAAAAGGGGTTACACTCACTTGGGGCCCTGGACTTTCCAGCAACCCTGGAAGCGGGGTGACCGCTACAGTTGTTGCTGCTGTCGTTCCTGCTGCTGCTGGTGCCCCTGGAGGAGGTTACCCCCAGGTGGTGGTGGCGGTGGTTGTGGTGGTGGCGGTGGTTGTGGTGGTGGCGGACCCGATGGTGGTGGTGGCGGAGGACTGACGCGCCTCTGTGCGCCCTAGGCCTGGAGCCGGCCTCCTCGGCCTCACCAGCATTCCTCTGACGCTTCTGGGGGTCCGAGACAAATGATCCGTCGGTGCGGCGCAACCGCCGTTGCCTCTCTTCCTCCGACACCCCGATGCCACCTGGGATGGAGGAACTGCTTGCAGCCCCTTTGCCCTTGTCCAAGGGGTGGGGGCCGCGGTGGGGGTGCTGGGAGCCATGCCGGCAGGTTGGGGGCCTCCAGCCGGCGCATCGGAGATCCGGATCCCGCGGTGAGGGTCCCGACCATCGGCCTGGCGAACCGCCACGCCGCTCTCGTCGAGGGTCGGCAACGTGGCCAAGATCGCCGTCCTCAACCCTGGGTCATCGCAGAGCGCATGAATGCCCTGGGGGAGGATCAGGGACTCAGGAATGAAGGACTCACCAGTAATCTCCTTCACCAGGATTTCCAGCTCGTTCCAGGACAGGTCGGTCCCCGGCCCGCGCTGGATCCAGCTGATGTCGTTTGGGCAGGTGAACCAGCAACATAGGCGCCCCCTCTGCTGCAGCGGCGCGATCCGGCGCTTCAGGAAATTGCCGACCACGTGCATCGACGTCACGCCGCCCGTAGCCAAGCTCTTGATCCTGTCCAGCACGGGCAGGAACTCCGGCGCCAGGGATGGCTTGGCCCTCCATTGCTTCTGGTCGAGTGCTGGCCCACCGCTCGACAGGACAAGGTGGTCGTTAGCCTCGGCGCTGGCGATCACCCAGTCACCGCGCCAGTTTTCCCACATTGTGCCGCCAAGGGTGGGGATGTAAGCCACGGCTGAGTCCGACCTTGTCTGGAAGTAGTAGGCGCCGAGGTGGTCCTTAGCCTTCCCAGACTTCACCAACACGAAGAAATGGCAGAAGAGGGAGGTGCAGGGGGGCCACCCCCACGAACATCTCGCAGAGGTGGACGAAGATGGCCGCCTGGAGGATGGAGTGGGGCATGAGGTGCTAAAGCTGGAGCCCGAGCTCCTCCAGCAGCAACAGGAAGAAAGGCGAGATCGGCAGCGCCAAACCGCAGGAGAGGTAGGAGACGAACAACACGAACTCCCTGGCGGCGAGGTCGCCAAGGGGAGTGGCGCCGGCACGGATCCTTCTGGCGAGCACCGGCGCGCTCCACCCGAGCAGGTTGCGCACCAGGTTGAGCGCCCCCTCAGACTGGAAACGCTCCGGATGAACCAGCGAAGCCATGGCGACTACGGCGGTGCAAAGCAGAAGAGCGTGAATGCAAAGTGGCGCAGAGAGCTCGAAGGCGAAAGGGCGCAGCAATTGGGAGAGAATGCGAAAGCGTAACTGCTGCACGCGGGGTGAATCTCTCTTCAAGGCAGACTCTCCCGCTTGTGCCCCGAGAAGCTACATGAAATCTCGACTGACGCACACCTGACGCCCAGGCAGCCCAGTCTCTGACACGGGGGCCCGGGCCCACAAGTCATACAACTGGAGTGCTGGACTCCAAGTGCGGAAAAAGCGAACCGCCACACGCGCTCGAAAAGTGAACCGCCGCCCGTAGTAGTGTGCCTCTTCATCTCCGCCGCAAGAAACAACAGCCTAGACTATGACACGGGGGCTCGGGCCCACGAGTCATACTCCTTGGGTGCCGGTTCCTAGGTGCAGAAAAAGCGAACCGCCGCTCGTGTTGGTAGTGCGCTTCCTCGGGGCCACAGCAGAAGACAGAGAAGGTGATTTTTTAAAACCAATGCAGCAGTATCGAGGCGCCTCGCGCGTGGCCCGGTGAAACCACTAGGCGTGGGGGCCGCGGGTCAGTCAGCCGCGGAGACAAATATGGCAGTTGGCATGACCGAAGGTGGGTTGACGAGTAGTACGTCAGCAGACGCACGGAAGCGGCGCACCAATCACCAATCACAATCAGGCTATTGGCCCCACCTGCAGGCTCGCATCCTCCCCTGAGGTGGGCCCGGGGGCCACTGTCAGTACCCTAAAATAGGGGTACCCCTTACTACCGTATGAAGACGCAGTACCCACGTGGCTATCTTTAGTCGCGTGGTAAAGGAGTTGTGCGTGGGACCAGACCATGGCTCGCCCCAGCCTCGAGCGACTACTCTGGGCCAGCGACAGCACCCGAACCCTCCATGTGGACGGTTCCAGGGCCGCCACTGTAGGATTACGGGGAGGCTACGCTAGCGCAAAACAAAATTTTCAACCCCATAAAACCAAGAACTACTGCGGTTATAGGTCATGGAATTACCACTAGACGCGCAGAGCAGCGGAAGACGTCTCGATGTAGACGAACGCGTCGAGCAGTGCCATGCAGTCGTCGGCATCCTTCACGTCCTCGCACGGTTCGTCCTAGTGCTCCAGATTCAGCACCTCTGAGGTATCCACACGTACAGGGAGGAAGCACCGCATACCGAACTGCTAGGTTCGCGACGGCGGCTTGGCGAGGGCGAGAGGCGAGCGGCTACTTGTTTGCTGGTGGCGAATTAGGGTTAGCCTAACCGCGCCCCCGCCCCTCATTATATAGGCGTTATGGTGGGCTTCTGACACCGAGGCCCATCAGTAACCCTAAAGCCCAGTCTAATTTCGGATCTAATCCGAGTTAGGCTTCCTTCCCCTTAAGTGTGTGACCCTATAGGTTCACGTACAAATAGACATAGCCCGAGTACTCTTACTTGGGCCAATAATTGACAGCGGCCTCTAGCAAGACATGTCAACTCCTATGCGCACGTAAAGATCATATCAGACGAACCATTGCAACATTACGTACATGTTGTTCCCTTTGTCTCACGATATTTGGTCTGGCTCTAAGCTGACCTCTCTTTCTCGATACTGTGAATTGGAATCCTTTCAATGGTTAACTCTTAACCCTAGCACGGCCATGCATTTCTTGATCCAATCACTCGAGGGGCCTAGAGATATCTCTCTCACAAAGAGAGGGACAAATTCCATCTTGACTGACCATGCCTCACTGCATGCTTCCTGACAAACCCAAAACTACCTTTATAACTACCCAGTTACGGAATAGCGTTTGATAGTCCCTAAGTAAGTCAATTCACATCTTGAGAACATGCGAAAATCTCAGGTCTAAGGATACAGTATTCATGTTGCAAAAAGAGAACTATATTACAATATCTCACGTTGGGTCGGTCCAGCCTCATGTCATACATGTGCCCACATTATTAGTTTAACATCTCCATGTTCATGACTTGTGAAATGTAGTCATCAACTAATACATGTGCTAGTCATCGACTCTGACTAGGGACATCATTTAGAATAACCATATAAGTAAAGAATCTCACAAACAATTCACATAATTGCTAATCAATACAAGGTGCCTTCCATGGATATTCAATTAAGCAATATATATATCATGGATACAAAGAAATATGCTCATCTCTATGATTATCTCTAGGGCATATTTCTAACAGCCATGTGGCCGGAGAAGATGATATACTCCAAGGGAAAGTGCCGGACCCCTGTATATACAGACTGGGCCTTCGGGTAAGGTCCAGGACCCCCACGGGCGCAAACTGGACCCCTAGGATGGGGTCTGGACCCCTCCATGTGGGGTTCGGGCCGCTCACGGCAGGGTCCCGGGATTCTGGGACAGAGAATGCCCAGGCCTTAATCAAGGCCAGGCGAGGGTCCGGAGCCGACACGTGTCCGGACCTTATCGTTTACGCTTCTGCTCCCCGCCCAGGCGGAGCCCCGATGCTGCCACGTGGCATGGTGCACGTGACGTAAGCCAACGGGCGGAGCCTGACGTAAGGCCTCCGGGCTACGCGGCCTCTACATTTATTGTGGGTAAGGCGCGCCGCCTGTCCATTCCACTGGCAGGCGGTGTACCGCCTCCGCATTTAATGAGCCCTGTCCATTCCACTGACAGGCGATGTGCCGCCTCCGCATTTAATAAGTCATGTCCATTCCACGGATAGGCGATGTGCCGCCTCTGCATTTAATGAGACCTATCCATTCCGCTGGCAGGCGGCGACCAGTCCGTTCCGCAGGCGGCGTGCCTGTCCATTCCATTGGTAGACGGTACGCCCATACTGCTGCGTGCACTATGCTCATCATCACTCGCGCGTTACCAAGGAAGCAGCCGCCGCATACCAATACTGCATGGACTGTGGACATCGAGGCGCACAGAAGATTGCACAGGCATTAGTTACTCCTATAATATATTCCTTCTGTTATGTTCCTGGGCCCACATGTTGGGGCTCAGCATCCTTGTATGTGCCTCCCTTGAGCTATAAAAGGAAAGGCACACGATGTTACAAGGCAGATTCACTCAGACTCTCGGACTCATACGCACAAGTTCACAAGCTCAATACAACACATAGACAGTGGAGTAGGGTATTACGCTCCGGCGGCCTGAACCACTCTAAATCCTTGTGTTCATCAACCATCTCACAGGCAGGCAAAATGCTTAGGCCCTCTCCTCATCTTAGGATTTAGGGCGGGTGCGTTCCGCCACCCGGACGGAGAATTTCCTCTCCGACAAAATGCAACAAGTCATTTAAGACAACAGAGGCTAAACGGAGAATGCAGTTGATCCCATACCGCACATGTTAAATATGATAACTATGTACAAAGTTCAGCTCACCCTGAAGAAGCCGATAATTAGAGCTAAGATGTGAAATCTGTCTAGATGGCCTTTGAACCATTACTTTTATGTTGATGCATTTCAGGTTAGAGACATAATGCAGTTTTTCTTATCTCTCCGCTAATTATTTTGGTACAACTTCGTCAGGTCATTCCATGGCAGATTTTGGTATATATGAGTGGTACATGTGTTGTCCCAACTTTGTTTTCATTGAAAAATGTAGGAGTATCTACAAGCAATTTCCAACTACTCAGGAACAGAGCACATTGCCCATATTAGGTTCTTCTAAAAATAAATGTTAATACATGGTTGATGTGCTTCCAGGGGAGGATTAAATGGACATCCTGTAGGCACAACTACAACAATAGGGATAATTTATATAGATCAGTACAAAACATGCATTTAGTTTGACAGTATGAAAAATTACAGATCCCACCAAATTCCTCATTTGAAAATAGAGATCGGTAATGCCATGTATAGAACACCGTATACTTTGCAAGCACAAATTTACGTTCTTCTAAATACAAAATGTATTGTGTATTAACTAGGTACATCATCTTTTTCGGCCTTGGAATCACCTTTACTATCCAGATCTTAGATGTCTAAGGTCTTTGCTACAGAATCATTTTCCCGTGGGAGAAAAGTAAACAATCCCGTCACCTAGCAAGGGCACAAGCAGCACAAATAAACTAAAAACAAGGCGGCACAGAGCAAGAAAAGTCGATGCCATCGGTACAGTCATGGCTGCAAGGGACCCTGGTGTCTAGGGCGGTAACCTTCACTGTGGCCCCATGGTTTCGCTCACTGGTTCCCAGTTCTCCTCCGTAGCGCTGCCAAGGACACGCATCGACTTCCACCTCCGTGAGCTCACTGCCACCACAAGATTTGGTGAGGAAGGCGAGGCTGGATGTGGGACAGCGCCATTGGCTTCTCTGTGTCTTGCTTTTGCTTTGGTAAGGCCGATAGCCCGAGAGGGAGAGGAGACGACACAGGCGCACGTCGGTACATGCGGTGCTGAAAGGCTCTGTGGGATGCGGTTGTCGCCTGAAACCCTCTACGACTTCAGATCTTAGAACTGGGCGAGGAAATAGAGAGATAGCTAGGTACTACTGGTCACTTATCACCTCTCTCGCTCTGTCCATCTCTCCTATTAAACTCGTGGAGCGCGGCGAGCGAGCCGGAAGTGACGGCGGCGCCGAAGTGGACGGCGTTGAGGAAGGGCCACATTGCGGCAACGGGGAGGGAGAGGGGGAGAAGTTGAGGCAGTGGAGCGTGCGGAGGGAGGTGACTTGGGAGAGCCAGCTGTGCGGTGAGATAGACGGCATGTGACGGGCTGAGGGCACGGGCACACGGCACAACTCAGAACCAAAACGAGTAATGTTTTCGGGTCCGAGGTCAAGGGCAAGCGTCAGCACGCGTGTGCCCAACAGCCGCGCAGAACGCAGAGGGGGCTCCAAACTGGAGTGTCTTTTAAGACTTTAGATAGCATGGGGCGCATGATAATGTTGTTTTACGGGAGGTAGAGCTTAGCAACATCAAAGTTTTGATGTAAATTATGCCGAAGTTGTTAGCTGCGCCGAGGGTGACCGTCAACATCATCCCCAAGGAATAGATTTTGTTCAAGGAGACCCTAGAGAAAGGGCACCTAGGGCCGAGCCGATCATAGGAGATCTAGAGCTAGTCAAAGGCATAGGTAGTGAGGACATTGAGCCCTACGCCACCATCGATCAGTGTACCACATAACTTGTCGTTGGTGATGGTAGGTGAGACGATGAGGGGGAGAATTCTGACCTTAGCCATGTTGTCATGGCAATCGAAAGCATCGAAGGCGATTAGGGTCGAGGGTCACTTTATGGCATAGACCTCTATGGCTTTGGAGCCATAGCGGCAAGGTCCTGGTGTAGTATCTTGATGACAGCAAATCGGGAAGGTAGAGCTGGCGTCCCACCAATGATGGTGGCAATGATGCGGAGGCATGTTGGAACTCCATGTCCTCGTCCTCATTGGGAGGGTCGGTCTCTTGCCGACGGCCAGCTTCAGGATACAATCAGGGGGGCTTAGGATTTTTTGGCTACTCTCCCTTGAGCATCTTGTGATGCTTGATGAGGTCCTTCACCACATGATAATCACATAGATGTTGTGGGAGCTTGTGTTGTGAACTGGGTAGAAGTATTTTTTTCCCTGGCCTTGCATCATTGGGGCACTTGTTTGTTGTCGTGGCCCTCACCCTCTGCTTGGGGTGACCTGGCGGTGATGATGGACTACTTGCCCAGCTTTATCTTGTCATACGG
Organism: Zea mays; assembly: GCF_902167145.1. Taxonomy (NCBI): domain Eukaryota; kingdom Viridiplantae; phylum Streptophyta; class Magnoliopsida; order Poales; family Poaceae; genus Zea; species Zea mays. Next base: position 20,947,142 of record NC_050100.1, on the reverse strand, counting down.
CGCGCCTTCTGCGATGAGTAGGCGGTGTCGAGCCCGGGCTGGACATTATGCAGCGTATGTCAGGCTCACCCTTCAGTGTCCTAGACACACTTATCAGCAATGATGAAGAGGTCCCGGTGGCCAACTTCTCCAACACTTGATCGTCACACACACCCTGACTAAAATATGACAATAATCGAAGCAAGGGAATTGCACATAATTGTATTCCTAACTTGGTTGAACCCTTGGATACGATGAAGGCACAGAGCGATTCACCAGGCTATTGTTGCGCAACATGGAGGTTTGCCTCAACTCTAGGGCAACAAAAGGAACCATCAAAATTGGTGACACACTATCGACATAGCTCTTCCCACGAACTGTTGGACCTTGGGGAAGATTCATGAGCCAACCCTGGGCGGTCCCAGTCAAGGCAACATGAAATTAGTTCACCATCATGGCCTTGCTGTGTCCACAACAATTAATATATAACAGAGTTCTGTACAAAATAGATAAATAATTATATCATACAAAGACAACGATCTAGCAACCAAAGTTGACTGGGATACGACGGCCTAGACCTCTCACGGACTCATTGTGACATCCTTCATGCTCCTCATCTTGTAGTGCATGTCCTTGACCTCGGGGTGTGAGTACAGCAAGAGTGAGCTCACATACGTTCATCGCTCAACAAGTTGTGGGGAATAACGTGCATGAGCTCACTTACAGTGGGGCTCATGTGAAGTGTAAGGCTTACCAAAGGAGATGGTTAAATCTGAGCATTGCTTTTATACTTGGTCAAAATTTTATTAGCAGTTACTAAGTATAAGTAGATACCAACCCAATTAAATAAGAGATCACAATTGATAATAACACCCACAATGCAATGCATATGACAGATTAAGTTTAGTTCCATAAAATAATCATGCGAGAGTCCTGAGTCGCTCTTGACCATGAGCACGACTGATATACCAGTCTTACACTCTATAAAGATTACACCCTTTACCCACAAGTCATGTATCCCATCTAGCCAGGGTTTGCAAGGCCTTTAGACACTTCCGAGGTGAATGGCTAGGGATCCACTACGAGGCCTTTACAAAGTTCCACTAGCTTCAGAAAACCCGCTACGGTTTTTGAGAAGGGAATATAGGAATCCCTCGTCCGAAAAGCCATCGCAGCATGATCGACCCGAGAACCTCCCTATACGCAGCTCCAATACCGCCCTTGCCCCTTTCGGGTAAGGTAGTCATCCACTATCTTTCCTAATTAGTCAGCCAAGGGCATCCCATTCCACCCTTGTGGTAGCACGGATATCTCAAGTTAAGCTCCATGTTCCAATTAACACAATGATCTTTTCATGAACAATAATTAAAACAATAGCATAACTGAAACATGATCATAATATAACATTAATTTCCCAAAACCAGGTAGAGCAATATCAAAACTACCCAATAGTTCATTTGTCTGCAAGGGGTGGGTAAACAAATCTAGAGAAACCAATTAGGTCCCATCAAATTATCCTGAGCATGTCACAGTGATTAACCGAGACATTATTAAGTAAAGAAGAGTGATCAAGGGCACAACTTGCCTTAGACTCGAGATTCCTAGGTACCAAGTTGGTCTTCAGATTCTCGTAACCTCGTTGCTACTCGTAGAAATACAAACTAACATGTTATAGCAGGAATTAACATCACAACAAACAGAAGCACATAATGCATAATAATGATCTACACATCGTAACTAGATCCTAGGTTTGAGAACCACTAAATTCGGAGTTACAGTTATGAAGTTATGATTTTCCGAAGGTTTAAGTGTTTACTATGAAATAAATGATGTACAAGATATTTAATCATAGGTTTCATGGTAATACAAGGTTATTATCTGATAAACAATATTAATGTGAATTTAATGCAACTGGAATGGATCAAAAATGTGTTAAAATGAATTACTTATGAATTAAATAAGTTTCTAGATTTATTTTTATACAAGAAATCATTTTCTGAATTAATTCTTAATTTTCCTAATGGCTCTGGACCACGAACATAATTACCATAGAGCCTAGGGTTCACTATGTAAAAGCCTGGGCATGGTTGTAATTATTTTACACACAGAGTGGATGGCAGGTTTATTTTGTGAAAACATAGGGTTTCTTATGTAAAAACGCTTGGCCGAAGGGGTATGCATGGATCTCGGCCGTCGGATTAAAACCTAAGGTCACAATTAGATCTTTCCGCGCACGAACCGGTACGCGACCTAGGCCCGCACGATCCAACATCTACGCCACAGATTCTATTAAAGCCCGATATGATCTCACCACTCGACCCAGAGCCAGCGGCCCGGATTCAATTCTGCGAAAGGGTACATGACTTCTAATTAGGACCGCCCGCCACCCGATCAATGGTACAGAATGGATTCGGCCGAACTCCAGTGATGATCTAATATCTATTGTTCATCACGATCGAATGGCGAACAACCATTCTTCTTCCCTAGCGCTACCGAGTGGTTGCGGCCGATTACACCAGCGAGCCCGCCGGGGCTGGGCACCATGGTGCCCCAACAACCAAAATCCCATCCCACCGTCACAAAATCATGAGAAGGCGATGGCAAACAAAGTAAGAGAGCACTCACCGCCCTTATGGTGTAGAAACCTCCGCCCACGGTCGTTCGTGGTTCCGCGACGGCACACCGGCCACGACGAGAAATTCCGGCGGCGCGGCCAGGAATTTCTGAGCGGCATGGCCATGGACGCTCACCCACAAGCAAGATGAAGCGCACAGGCACAATACAAGGGCTCAGTCGAAGACGCGGTGAAGATCTCACGCGACGGCTAGGACCCAATCCCCCCCCCAATTTCATGGCAATAACTGGATTCTTCATTTGATTATCGAGGGGGCGAGTTGTGAATGCTTTTAAAGAGCCAAGGATGGGTCAAGGTGGTCCCATTGGCTAGAGTCCACGCGAGCTTCTCTCCTGGGTTTGTTAAGCCAGTAGGTCGGTCCTGTTCGAGTCCACGTGAGGAGAGGGACAGTCCTGACGATCCTGCCCCACGAGTCAGCGAGCGGCAAGGCACGAGGTCAAGATGACAACACGGGGCCACCATACATCGGTTGAGAGCGCGGGCTGAGCGGGATTGGGCTGGATTGGAGGAGCATAGAGTGGGCTGAGGGGTTAGGAATTCAGCCCAGCAGGAGAAACGGGGGTCATTTCCCTTTTCCATTTTGTTTTTCTGATTTCATTTTTCTTTTTTTTCTATTTCTATTCCTTCAAATTCAAATTGGGTTTTTGAATTCCATACACAAGTTCAAATGCACAAACAAAATAGACTCCAACATGAAATGAACATTGTATTTTATTTATAATATTTGGTTATCTACATGCCTCAAATATAAACCACATACACATATATATTTTATGAGATACACGTTTGGAATGTATACTCTAAATTTCATTACTTATTTTTAGAAATATATATATATATATTACATGTACCATGAATTATTTTAATTCAAATGCATATATTTACTTGTAAAGGGTGTTTTAAGGGAATAATTATATAGATTGAAGGTCCTTCTTCTATTTGTTTTTCCCGATTTTAATTTAGACTTTAAGTTCAAATTTGGATCTAAGTTTTGAATTACCAAAACTTTTAATGTTACTAGTTATTTGCTTTAGGGAACATGATTTGTAAAGAAGGAATTCATTATTTAGAAGTCATTTTACCTTAAGTGTTTTGGAAGATCTCTCTGAATTACCAACATATGATTTTGGGTGTTACAAATTCTTCCCCCTTAAATATAATCTCGTCCTCGAGATTAGTAGAAAGGGATGCAGTATGTTTTGGTTTGTAGTTCAGTGCATACTTCTTAATTGGTTCTAATATGCAAAGTTTTTTTAGTTCTTAACATCGAGTAGAGGTGATTAGCAAAGCATGAGTATCCTTTATGTTTAGCTACATATTAGGCAAGATGAGATTTGGATATAACAAAGGTAAGAGAGATCATGGCGAGGAAAGACTTTATCATGGATGGTGGATCTTGATTTATCGAAAGATCTGGTTCTACTCATATCCTTCGTTGTCGAGGTTGACCATCTTCGGTTTTGGTGTCTCCAGCTAGGTTTAGATGGTTTAGATAAGTAGGTAGTTGTGAAACATGAGATAAGTCGAACATGGTTTACTTTGCCTTTTAGGTTGGGTTAGATAGGTTATATAACCCACTGTGTTGCTTAAGTTGTTATTCATGTCCGAGTTTGTCTAAGGCACTAAAATAGGTTAAAGCATGTTTATAGGAGTAGTGTCTAATCCATATCACTAGATTAACTAACCTATTTATGTAACTCACTTTAGATTAGATCATATTAGATTAGAGGGGATCTATATTAGATTGCTATAACTAGTTCAGACTAGATAAGATCTAATAAATTTAGATTAGTTCATAGTTGTTACTCTAGGATGAGATAAGCAAAGTGGTTAGGATATGATCGAAGGATAAGATAGAATCTTTTAATATAAGATGGATCTATTTAAAATAGATATATTTTAATAGAGGATAATCTAGGTTGTCTAGTTATCTTATGAATATATTTTTTATGTCTATTTGTATATGCAGACGCGATTGTGGAAATTACTCCAAACTCATCACACTCAATCAAAGAACCAAATCAAATAGGTATCATAAGAACAAACATTCAAGCGTATAGATACCTACCCAAAAATAGTTTTTTTGTTCCTAAGATTAGGTCTCCTATTCCTAAAGGTCACTTTAGGTACAAGATTTCAAAGTGTGAAATCCACTTTTGTCTTTAGAAGTGAAAAGATAAGAGTAATCAGAGTAAAGCAGCAATAGATGCGAACAGATTGAGGTAAGTTTAGAAATAATCAGAGTAGCAAAGGTAAGTAGGTAAGGGTTGTCTAGTTCTATCTATGTTTCGTCCTACAGCCAACATTGCTCTGATACCACTTCGGTCACACCTGGATTTAGGGGGGGCAAACCCAGGCGCGATTCACATGTGTGCTAGGATCAAGTCTCACACATATGATAACTCATGGTACAGAAACGAATGTCACATTATTAATATATAACAGAGTTCTATACAAAATAGAAAAATAATTACATCATACGAAGACAACGATCCAACAACCAAAGTTGACTGGGAGACTACGACCTAGACCTCTCATGAACTCATCGTGACATCCTTCATGCTTCTCATCTTGTAATACTTGTCCTTGACCTGGGGGATGTGAGTACAGCAAGAGTGAGCTCACATACGTTCATCGCTCAACAAGTTGTGGTAAATAATGTGCATGAGCTCACTTACAGTGGTGCTCATGTGAAGTGTAAGGCTTAACAGAGGAGATGGTTAATTTTGAGTATTGCTTTTAGAGTTGGTCAAAATTTTATTAGCAGTTACTAAGTATAAGTAGATACCAACCCAATTAAATAAGATATCACAATTCATAATAATACCCACGATGCAATGCATATGACAGATTAAGTTTAGTTCCATAAATTAATCATACGAGAGTCATGAGTCGCTCCTGACCGTGAGCACGGCTGATATACCAGTTTTACACCCTACAGAAATTGCGCCCTTTACCCACAAGTCGTGTATCACATCTAGCCAGGGTTTGCAAGGCCCTAACCCGCTACGGTTTCTGAGAAGGGCAATATAGGAATCCCTCGTCCGAAAAGCCATCGCAGCATGATCGACCCGAGAACCTCCCTATACGCAGCTTCTCTATCGCCCTTGCCCCTTTCGGGTAAGGTAGTCTTCCAGTAGCTTTACTAATTAGTCAGCCAAGGGTGTCCCATTCCACCCTTGTGGTAGCACGGATATCTCAAGTTAAGCTCCATGTTCTAATTAATACAATGATCTTGTCATGAACAATAATTAAAATAATAGTGTCGGGGACCATAATTAGGGGTACCCCCCAAGACTCCTAATCTCAGCTGGTAACCCCCATCAGCACAAAGCTGCAAAGGCCTGATGGGCGCGATTAAGGTCAAGGCTCAGTCCACTCAAGGGACACGATCTCGCCACGCCCGAGCCCAGCCTCGGGCAAAGGCAGCCGACCCCGGAGGATTTACGTCTCGCCCAAGGGCCCCCTCAAGCAACGGACACACCTTCTGCTCGCCCGAGGCCCAGTCTTCGCAGAGAAGCAACCTTGGCCAGATCGCCACGCCAACCGACCGTATCGCAGGAGCATTTAATGCAAGGATTGCCTGACACCTTATCCTGACGCGTGCTCTTCAGTCGACAGAGCCGAAGTGACCGCAGTCACTTTGCCGCTCCACTGACTGACCTGACAAGAAAACAGCGCCGCCTGCGTCACTCCGACTATTGTGCCACTCGACAGAGTGAGGCTGACAGCAGCTAAGTCCAGCCTCGGGTGCCATAGGAAGCTCCGCCTCGCCCGACCCCAGGGCTCGGGCTCAACCTCGACGCTGGACGACGGACTCCGCCTCGCCCGACCCCAGGGCTCGGACACGGCCTCGGCCTCGGAAGACGGTCTCCGCCTCACCCGACCCCAGGGCTCGGGCTCAACCTCGACGCTGGACGACGGACTCCGCTTCGTCCGACCCTAGGGCTCGGACACAGCCTCGGCCTCGGAAGACGGTCTCCGCCTCGCCCGACCCAGGGCTCGGACTCGACCTCGACCTCGGAAGACGGACTCCGCCTTGCCCGACCACAGGGCTCGGACCGACCACGTCACAGGGGGGCCATCATTACCCTACCCCTAGCTAGCTTAGGCTACGGAGAACAAGACCGGCGTCCCATCTGGCTCGCCCCGGTAAACAAATAATGATGGCGCCCCGCGTGCTCCATGACGACGGCGGCTCTCAGCCCCTTATGGAAGCAAGGAGACGTCAGCAAGGATTCGACAGCCCCGACAGCTGTCCTTCCGCAGGGCTCCGGCTCTCCTCCGACGGCAACGACATCACATGAACAGGGTGCCAAAACCTCTCCGACTGCCACGACGGCATGTACTTAGGGCTCTAGCTCCTCTCTGCTAGACACGTTAGCACATTGCTACACCCCCCATTGTACACCTGGACCCTCTCCTTACACCTATAAAAGGAAGGTCCAGGGCTCTCGTATGAGAAGGTTGGCCGCGCTGGAGAACGGGCCGACGCATAAGGCTCTCGCTCTCTCTCTCTCTCTCCCACGCGGACGCTTGTAACCCCCTACTGCAAGAGCATCCATCCGCCCTGGGCGCAAGACGACACGAAGGCCGCGGGTTTTTCCCTTACTGTTCTCCCCCCTTTGTGTCCCGTCTCGCGCCGACCCATCTGGGCTGGGACACGCAGCGACAATTTACTCGTCGATCCAGCGGCACCTCGTCGGCTGTCGAGCAAGTCGACGACGCCGGCGCCCCAGCGGGGGACACGTCGGGCTTCGACCTTGCGTCTGAGACGAAGACGAGCGCTGTTTCCCTGCAACACGCCAACCCCAAGCAGACGAACGATGCCAGCACGCTCGCGAAGGACTTGTTGGGCGTCGCCCTCGTATCTGAGACAACGGTGCAGTCTGCCCCTGACGCGACTTCGTCACCGCCCGTCGACCAAGAGGTACCGACCGATTCTCATCTCGTGCCTTTTGGATTCAGCTTCGACCCACCAAGCGGCCTCGCTTCGGTGGAAGCTTTCATAGAGGCATGTACCAACCCTCCGGGGTACCATGTGCGGTCGCCTTGGGACAGACTGACGGCTGTCTCGACCTACGAACCCTCGGGTTCCGAGGAAGATGACGAGCCCGACTTTTGTTGGGATTTCTCCGGGATTAGTAACCCCAGTGCCATGCGGGACTTCATGACCGCATGTGACTACTGCCTCTCCGATTGTTCCGATGGTAGCCGCAGCTTCGGCGACGAGGACTGCGGCCCAAGTCGTGAATGTTTCCACGTCGATCTAGGGGGTCCCGGCGAAGGCAACCATCTTGGTATACCGGAAAACGGCGATCCCCCTAGGACTGCGCCTCGCGTTGACATCCTTCGGGAGCTAGCTGTGGTCCTAGTCCCTGCGGGGGGTCAGGACGCACAGCTCGAGCAAATCTGCGAGATGCAGGCCAGGCTCGACGAGGGAGCAGGAACACTTGAGCAGTTCCGGCGGAACATCGGGCAGGAATGGGCAGACTGAGCTCCGGCTGAAGAAGCGCGTCATCTACCCCAGGGCATCCAGCACCGCATTGCCGACGACGTCAGGTCAAGGCCGCCACCGGCTTCCAGTGGGGTCGGCCAGAACCTGGCTGCGGTAGCAATACTACTCCGCGCGATGCCGGAACCATCGACCACCGAAGGGCGGCGTATCCAGGGAGAGCTCAAGAATCTCCTGGAGGATGCCGCGGTCCGAAGGGCCGAAAGCTCTGCCCCCCGAAGGCAGGGGTACCCCTCGGAGCATCGCACCGCGACTTCCCGATTCATGCGGGAAGCCTCGATCCACATCGGGCGCACACGCAACACGGCGCCTGCGGCCCCGGGTCGCCTCGGCAACGAGCACCACCACCGCAACCGTCGAGCCCACCTCGACGAGAGGGTGCGCCGAGGCTACCACCCCAGGCGTGGGGGACGCTACGACAGCGGGGAGGATCGGAGTCCCTCGCCCGAACCACCCGGTCCACAGGCTTTCAGCCGGGCCATACGACGGGCGCCGTTCCCGACCCGGTTCCGAACCCTGACTACCATCACAAAGTACTCGGGGGAGACGAGGCCGGAACTGTGGCTCGCGGACTACCAACTGGCCTGCCAACTGGGTGGAACGGACGATGACAACCTCTCATCCGCAACCTCCCCCTGTTCCTCTCCGACACCGCTCGAGCCTGGCTGGAGCATCTGCCTCAGGGGTAGATCTCCAACTGGGACGACCTGGTCCGAGCCTTCACCGGCAACTTCCAGGGGACGTACGTGCGCCCTAGGAACTCCTGGGATCTCCGAAGTTGCCGCCAGCAGCCGGGAGAGTCTCTCCAGGACTACATTCGGCGATTCTTGAAGCAGCGCACCGAGCTGCCCAACGTCACCGACTCGAACGCCATCGGCGCGTTCCTCGCCGGCACCACCAACCGCGACCTGGTGAGCAAGCTGGGTCGCAAGACCCCCACCAGGGCGAGCGAGCTGATGGACATCGCCACCAAGTTCGCCTCTGGCCAGGAGGCGGTTGAGGCCATCTTCTGAAAGGACAAGCAGCCCTAGGGCCACCAGCCGGAAGACGTCCCCGAGGCGTCCGCTCAGCGCGGCGCGAGGAAGAAGGGCAAGAAGAAGTCGCAAGCGAAACGCGACGCCACCGACGCGGACCTTGTCGCCGCCGCTGAGTACAAGAACCCTCGGAAGCCTCCCGGAGGCGCAAACCTGTTCGACAAGATGCTCAAGGAGTCGTGCCCCTATCATCAGGGACCCGTCAAGCACACCCTTGAGGAGTGTGTCATGCTTCGGCGCCACTTTCACAAGGCCGGGCCACCGGTGGAAGGTGGCAGGGCCCACAACAACGACAAGAAGGAAGATCACAAGGCAGAAGAGTTCCCCGAGGTCCACGACTGCTTCATGATCTACGATGGGCCAGTGGCGAACACCTCGGCTCGGCACCGCAAGCAAGAGCGTCGGGATGTCTGCTCGGTAAAGGTGGCGGCGCCAGTCTACCTAGACTGGTCCGACAAGCCCATCACCTTCGACCAGGGCGACCACCCCGACCACGTGCCGAGCCCGGGGAAATATCTGCTCGTTGTCGACCCCGTCATCGGCAACATCAGGCTCACCAAGGTCCTCATGGACGGAGGCAGCAGCCTCAACATCATCTACGCCGAGACCCTCGGTCTCCTGCAGATCGATCTGTCCTCAGTCCGGGCCGGCGCGGCACCTTTTCACGGGATCATCCCCAGGAAACGCGTCCAACCCCTCGGACAACTCGATCTGCCCATCTGCTTCGGGACTCCCTCCAACTTCCGAAGGGAAACCCTCACGTTCGAGGTGGTCGGGTTCCGAGGAACCTACCACGCAGTACTGGGGAGGCCATGCTACGCCAAGTTCATGGTCGTCCCCAACTACACCTACCTCAAGCTCAAAATGTCGGGCCCCAACAGGGTCATCACCGTCGGCCCCACGTACCGACACGCGTACGAATGCGACGTGGAGTGCGTGGAGTACGCCGAGGCCCTTGCCGAATCCGAGGCCCTCATCGCCGACCTGGAGAGCCTCTCCAAGGAGGCGTCAGATGCGAAGCGCCACGCCAGCAACTTCGAGCCAGCAGAGACGGTTAAGTCTGTCCCTCTCGACCCCAGCAACGACGCCTCCAAGCAGATACGGATCGGCTCCGAGCTCGACCCCAAATAGGAAGCAGTGCTCGTCGACTTCCTCCGCGCGAACGCCGAAGTCTTTGCGTGGAGTCCCTCGGACATGCCTGGCATACTGAGGGATGTCGCCGAGCACTCGCTGGATATCCGAGCTGGAGCCCGACCCGTGAAGCAGCCTCTGCGCCGATTCGACAAAGAAAAGCGCAGAGCCATAGGCGAGGAGATCCAAAAGCTGATGGCCGCAGGGTTCATCACAGAGGTATTCCATCCCGAATGGCTTGCCAACCCTGTGCTTGTGAGAAAGAAAGGAGGGAAATGGCAGATGTGTGTAGACTACACTGGTCTAAACAAAGCATGTCCGAAGGTTCCCTACCCTTTGCCTCGCATCGATCAAATCGTGGATTCCACTGCTGGGTGCGAAACCCTGTCTTTCCTCGATGCCTACTTAGGGTATCACCAAATCAGGATGAAAGAGTCTGACCAGCTCACGACTTCTTTCATCACACCCTTTGGCATGTACTGCTACGTTACTATGCCATTTGGTTTGAGGAATGCGGGTGCGACGTACCAAAGGTGCATGAACCACGTGTTCGGAGAGCACATTGGTCGAACGGTCGAGGCTTACGTCGATGACATCGTAGTCAAGACGAGGAAAGCCTCCGACCTCCTCTCCGACCTTGAAACGACATTCCGGTGTCTCAAGGCGAAAGGCGTAAAACTCAATCCCGAGAAGTGCGTCTTCGGAGTCCCCCGAGGCATGCTCTTGGGGTTCATCGTCTCCGAGTGGGGCATCGAGGCCAACCCGGAGAAAATCGCGGCCATCACCAACATAGGGCCCATCAAGGACTTGAAAGGCGTACAGAGGGTCATGGGATGCCTTGCAGCTCTGAGCCGTTTCATCTCGCGCCTCGGCGAAAGAGGCCTACCTCTGTACCGCCTCTTGAGGAGGACCGAGCGCTTCACTTGGACCCCCGAGGCCGAGGAAGCCCTCGGAAACCTAAAAGCGCTCCTTACCAGCGCGCCCATCTTGGTGCCCCCAGCTGCCGGAGAAGCCCTCTTGATCTACGTCGCCGCTACCACTCAGGTGGTCAGCGCCACGATCGTGGTTGAGAGATGAGGAGAAGGGCATGCATTGCCCGTCCAGAGGCCGGTCTACTTCATCAGTGAGGTACTGTCCAAGACCAAGATCCGCTACCCACAAATTCAGAAGCTGTTGTACGCGGTGATTCTGACGCGGTGGAAGTTGCGACACTACTTCGAGTCTCATCCGGTGACTGTGGTGTCATCCTTCCCCCTGGGGAAGATCATCCAGTGCCGAGAGGCCTCGGGTAGGATTGCAAAGTGGGCGGTGGAAATCATGGGCGAGACAATCTCGTTCGCCCCTCGGAAGGCCATCAAGTCCCAAGTCTTGGCGGACTTTGTGGCTGAATGGGTCGACACCCAGCTTCCAGCGGCTCTGATCCATCCAGAACTCTGGACCATGTTTTTCGACGGGTCGCTGATGAAGACAGGAGCGGGCGCGGGCCTGCTCTTCATCTTGCCCCTTGGGAAGCACCTCTGCTACGTGTTGCGCCTCCATTTCCCGGCGTCCAACAACGTGGCTGAGTACGAGGCTCTGGTCAATGGGTTGCGCATCGCCATCGAGCTAGGGGTCCGACGCCTCGACGCTCGCGGTGACTCGCAGCTTGTCATCGACCAAGTCATGAAGAACTCCCACTGCCGCGACCCGAAGATGGAAGCCTACTGCGACGAGGTTCGGCGCCTGGAGGACAAGTTCTACGGGCTCGAGGTCAACCACGTCGCCCGACGGTGCAACGAGACTGCGGACGAGCTGGCGAAGATAGCTTCGGCGCGAACAACAGTTCCCCAAAACGTCTTCTCCCGGGACCTACATCAACCCTCAGTCAAGACAAACGACACGCCCGAGCCCGAGGCACCCTCGGCCCTGCCCGAGGTGCCCTCGGCTCAGCCCGAGGCACCTTCGGCTCAGCCCGAGGCACCCTCGGCTACCGAGGGTGAGGCTCTACGCATCGAGGAAGAGCGGAATGGGGTCACGCCTAATCGAAACTGGCAGACCCCGTACCTGCAATATCTCCACCGAGGATAGCTACCCCTCGACAGAGCCGAAGCTTGGCGACTGGCGCGGCGCGCCAAGTCATTCGTCTTGCTGGGTGACGTGAAGGAGCTCTACCACCGCAGCCCCTCCGGCATCCTCCAGCGATGCATATCCATCGCTGAAGGCCAGGAGCTCTTACAAGAAAAACACTCGGGGGCTTGCGGTCCTCACGCAGCGCCTCGAGCCCTTGTTGGAAACGCTTTTCGACAAGATTTCTACTGGCCGACCGCGATGGCCGACGCCACTAGAATTGTACGCACCTGCCAAGGGTGTCAATTCTACGCAAGGCAGACGCACTTACCCGCTCAGGCTCTGCAAACAATACCCATCACCTGGCCGTTTGCTGTGTGGGGTCTGGACCTCGTCGGTCCCTTGCAGAAGGCACCCGGGGGCTACACGCACCTGCTGGTCGCCATCGACAAATTCTCCAAGTGGATCGAGGTCCAACCCCTAAACAGCATCAGGTCCGAACAGGCGGTGGCGTTCTTCACCAACATCATCCATCGCTTTGGGGTCCCGAACTCCATCATCACCGACAACGGCACCCAGTTCACCGGCAGAAAGTTCCTGGACTTCTGCGAGGATCGCCACATCCGGGTGGACTGGGCCGCCGTGGCTCACCCCATGACGAATGGGCAAGTAGAACATGTCAACGGCATGATTCTGCAAGGACTCAAGCCGAGGATCTACAACGACCTCCACAAGTTCGGCAGGCGATGGATGAAGGAACTCCCCTCGGTGGTCTGGAGTCTGAGGACAACGCCGAGCCGAGCCACGGGCTTCACACCGTTCTTTCTAGTCTATGGGGCCGAGGCCATCTTGCCCACAGACTTAGAATACGGTTCCCCGAGGACGAGGGCGTACGACGACCAAAGCAATCGATCCAACCGAGAAGACTCACTGGACCAGCTGGAAGAGGCTCGGGACATGGCCTTACTACACTCGGCGCGGTATCAGCAGTCCCTGCGACGCTACCACGCCCGAGGGGTTCGATCCCGAGGCCTCCAGGTGGGCGACTTGGTGCTTCGACTACGACAAGACGCCCGAGGGCGGCACAAGCTCATGCCTCCCTGGGAAGGGCTGTTCGTCATTGCCAAGGTTCTGAAGCCCGGGACGTACAAGCTGGCCAACAGTCAAGGCGAGGTCTACAGCAACGCTTGGAACAAACGACAGCTACGACGCTTCTACCCTTAAGATGTTTTCAAGTCGTTCATATACCTCGTTTACATATGAAGTCTAACCATCAAGGAAGGGTCAGCCTTGCCTCGGCAAAGCCCGACCCTCCCTCGGGGGCTAGAAGGGGGGAACCCCCTCCGCGTCAAAATTTTCCTCGGAAAAAGTCTTTCTGCCAGAACATCTTTTGTGCTTTTCGACTACTTCGGTAGTGGGATCATGAAAATGACGGAGTACACGTAAGCAGGCAAGGCCGACCGAGCCGAGGGACTCCTACGCCTCCGGGATACGGATACCTCACTCATCGCCTTCTGCGAAAAGTAACTCGCGTTCCGATGAGCGATCCTGCTGACCAAACAAGCCTTAACGCTCAAAAGACTTTCTGCCGAAACGGTTTTTTTGGGTTTTCTCGGCTACGTCGATAGTAGAATCCCGCGGACGAGCAAGAGTACACGTAAGCGGCAAGGCCGACCGAGCCGAGGGATTCCTACGCCTCCGGGATACGGATACCTCACTCATCATCTTCCGTGAGAAGTAACTCTAGCTCGGATAAACGATTCTGCTACCAACGAGCAAGCCCTGTTCCTCGAAACAAGAGGGAAAGAAACGCAGCTTTACAACGCGACGACAGTATGTTTGGGCCTCGGCGGCCGCAAAAAACATATGCATACTACAGGCGAACCGATCCTGCAGGCTCAGACGTCGATGGAGGGGAGCAGCAGCACCCTCGGCGTTAACTCCACCTTCGGCGAAGTTTGACCGAGCCTCGGACGACAACACGGGCGAAGGATCTCCGCTCTGAAGGACAACGTCAGCACCACGCCCGGGCCATCGCCGCCAGGGTCTCCTCCAGGAACCTGGCCCGAGCAGACGGCTCGGCCGGCCACCCCGAAGCCTCAGCTAGCTGTCCCCCGAGGACACCAGCCCGGCTCGTGGCCTCGGCAACTCGACTCCGGCGTTGGTCCCGCCAGTGGACGGCCCGGCCAGGCTCCGGCCGACGAAGTCCTCTTTTCGAGCCAACTCTGCCTCTGTCCATGCTGACACTGCTGCCTCTGGCTCCGGCTCATCGCAGAGCGGTCGAGGGTTCCTTTAACTAAGCAAGAGAAGCCTCGGGCGGCAAGGCCGACCGAGCCGAGGGACTCCTACGCCTCCGGGATACGGATACCTCACTCGTCACCTTCGCACGAGGCAACTCACATTTGGTTAAGCGGTTCAGTTAGCCGACAGGCAAGTCCTAGTGCTCGAAATGAGGAAAAAATATGGTATTACACCCAAAAATACGTACATGTTCAGGCCCCGACAGCCATAATGAACAGACACCGGCACTCAAGGTGCCATTACGAACGGAACTCCGGTTCCGCCCCCGCGGGTATGAACAACCTCCACATCGGAGAGCCTGCGGGACGACAAACTCTTGGTGACTCGCTGGCGACCTCTGCAGCAGCAGCGATGGTCCCAGGACGAACGCTGCTGCCGGAAGGCTCTCGTTCGCGTCCCCACTCAAGGGGCGCGAACCAGACATTAAAGCCAAAGAGCCGGAGGTTGGCCCGTAGGTGGCACTGACGGTCTCAACGGCGGAGAAGCTTTCTCCAGCCACCACCACCTCAGCACCGACGGCGGTGACCACCTGCCCACCAACACCGCACCAGCGAGCGTCGGCCGCCCCAAAGCGCACCGGCAGGTCCTCACTCCCATCCTCGCCACGAAAGCGAGGACAGAGGACGGAATGTTGCATCCTAGCTGGGCAGCAATAGTTCGCCTTCCCCGGCATGGCTGGAGGGTGCCTCCTCCGCAGAGCTAGGGGATGGTTTCCACCCCCAGAAGCTGGAAGAAGAGGTGGTCCGCCGACCCACGCGGGAGGTAGAGCTCCGGCTCGCCTCGCCCTCCGCCCCAGCCAGGATGATGAAGATCCTTGAAGCTGAGGGGGGGCAGAGGTCGCAGCCCGGCTTGCTTCTCCCCACCATCGAACTGGTGGTCACCGTCTTGGGTGACCACCGGCGAGGGGATGCAGCCGGGCTGCCTGATAAAAATCCTTGAAGCCGAACGATGGCTGAAAGGTACCAACTTCCGCGAAGTTGCGTTCCTCCAACGACAGCAAGACGAAAGCGATGCAAGTGCTCCCCATCCGGGGGCTCGGAAGGTGGAAGGACGCAATGCATGAAGGGAGTACGAAGACATGGTTGCCATCCAAGGGGGTCACCCTCCTTTTAAAGGCGACTCTCCCCACTTGCGTCCTCAGCCGTCGCGGACTGAGTCTTCACCAACACGCTCCAAGGTCCTTCCCCTACGACACGGGGGCTGGGTCCCACGCGTCATGCAAGCTGGCCCAGGACAGAAGGAGCCAAAACCGCCGCGCGCAGTGCGCGCAACGGCCCAGCGGTTACAAGCTTTCCTCCACTATCGCCCGGACCAGCGGGTGAAAGGGCGGACCGCCATGTAGGCGACATGCAACCGCACCAAGGGGGCGCACCCTTTCGACTTCGACGCGTCCAGCATGGAGGCCCAGGCCCACACGTCATGTAATCGGCGCACCGGTTACTACGTGCGAGAAACTGCACCGCCACTCGCGCCAGTACCGCGCCTCCTCGACTGCGGAATCGGTGCCGCGACTCGAGGCGACCCTGCGCATGACCCAACAGTGCCAACCGAGCACATCGGTCACGGGTCGGTCAGCCGCGGGAGAAAGCGCGACGGTCGATACGGCCAGAAATGGGCCAGCAGTAATGGCGGTGGCAGGCGGGCGGAAGCAGCAGTCAAATCGTCTGCAAGCTCACGTCCCCTCATGGGGCAGCAGGAGAACCCTCTCCCACGGCGTGAAGACGACGCGCCCGTGTTCCGTTCCTCGAACGGCTCACGCACGCACAACGGCTGCCCCGCGAACCACTCGTCTCGTCGCATTAACTCTACGGCAGGACAGGCGGCACCTTTGGCAAGCGAAGCAGGCGACGCTTCACCTCCGCCATAATGACCGCGTCAAAAAAGGTGTGCCACATCGTTCGATTTCGTATCCTTTTCCACTTCCTCTTTCTCTCTCTTGCTACAGGGTCCGGGAAAGGGGATACTCCGAAAGGGATCCTTCTCCGCGAAGGAAGCGGGCCCCGAGCCCCCTACTGATCAGAGGTTCGAAGGCTGGCCCCTCGGAAGGGTTCAACAGCCGCCTCAGAGCACTCGGGCTCCGCGCCCACTACTGGTCAGAGGTTCGAAGGCTGGCCCCTCGGAAGGGTTCAACGGCCGCCTCAGGCCACTCAGGCTCCGCGCCCACTACTGATCAGGGGTTCGTAGGCTGGCCCCCGAAGGGTTCGACAGCCGCCTCAGAGCACGCAGAGCGAGGGATGGCCCTGGGTACGTTCGATACATAACCAAGGCTCGGGCTACGCTCCCGAGGTACCCTAGGACATTTCTGAGACCGACGGGAATGATTTTGTAACGGAATCCCACCAGAGGGAGGCATCGAGCCCTCGGACCCCGTCAAAAGGGGACCGGGTCCGGCAAATCACCCGCAGGTACTTTTGGAGCGCGCCTCCGGGCCACTAGCCGACCCCTAACGAATGGGGCACGGGCGTCCACTCGGATTACCCGTTAGCAACTCACTGGAGACACCATGTTCGACGCCCTCCGAGGGCAACATGGTGCTTTCCCGAATGGCGACGCAGGGGCGTATGAAAAAAGTCGAGTCTGTCCTTGACCGTCCTCTCGCTCTGTGTGGAGGCTCGGGGGCTACTCTCGCAAACCCGGCTCCGGCCAAACTGTTGACAGCGTCAACATACCAGCCCGAGAACTTGGGACTCGACTATGCACCCGGGCTACGGCCAGTTCGCATGAGGGAACAACCAGATCGGCCGAAGCATCACGAAACGCGCTAAGACCTCGAAGGAGTCAAACCACTCCTTTGAGGCCTCGGGGGCTACACCCGGCTGGTGCGCTCGCGCGCACCCACCGGAACGAAACGCAACCGAGAAAGGGCGGTCCCCTTGCAAAAAAGTGCGACAAAAGCCTCCAAGCGAGTATCAACACTCCCTTCGAGGCTCAGGGGCTACTGTCGGGGACCATAATTAGGGGTACCCCCAAGACTCCTAATCTCAGCTGGTAACCCCCATCAGCACAAAGCTGCAAAGGCCTGATGGGCGTGATTAAGGTCAAGGCTCAGTCCACTCAAGGGACACGATCTCGCCTCGCCCGAGCCCAGCCTCGGGCAAAGGCAGCCGACCCTGGAGGATTTACGTCTCGCCCGAGGGCCCCCTCAAGCAACAGACACACCTTCGGCTCGCCCGAGGCCCAGTCTTCGCAGAGAAGCAACCTTGGCCAGATCGCCACGCCAACCGACCGTATCACAGGAGCATTTAATGCAAGGATCGCCTGACACCTTATCCTGACGCGCGCTCTTCAGTCGACAGAGCCGAAGTGACCGCAGTCACTTCGTCGCTCCACTGACCGACCTGACAAGAAAACAGCGTCGCCTGTGTCGCTCCGACTGTTGTGCCACTCGACAGAGTGAGGCTGACAGCAGCTAAGTCCAGCCTCGGGCGCCATAGGAAGCTCCACCTCGCCCGACCCCAGGGCTCGGACACGGCCTCGGCCTTGGAAGACGGTCTCCGCCTCGCCCGACCCCAGGGCTCGGGCTCAACCTCGACGCTGGACGACGGACTCCGCCTCGCCCGACCCCAGGGCTCGGACACAGCCTCGGCCTCAAAAGACGGTCTCCGCCTCGCCCGATTCAGGGCTCGGACTCGACCTCGACCTCGGAAGACGGACTCTGCCTCGCCCGACCCCAGGGCTCGGACTCAACCTCGACCTCGGAAGACGGACTCCGCCTCGCCCGACCCCAGGGCTCGGACCGACCACGTCACAGGGGGGCCATCATTACCCTACCCCTAGCTAGCTCAGGCTACGGGGAACAAGACCGGCGTCCCATCTGGCTCGCCCCGGTAAATAAATAATGATGGCGCCCCGCGTGCTCCATGACGACGGCGGCTCTCAGCCCCTTACGGAAGCAAGGAGACGTCAGCAAGGATTCGACAGCCCCGACAGTTGTCCTTCCGTAGGGCTCCGGCTCTCCTCCGACGGCCACGACATCACATGAACAGGGTGCCAAAACCTCTCCGACTGCCACGACGGCATGTACTTAGGGCTCTAGCTCCTCTCTGCTAGACACGTTAACACACTGCTACACCCCCATTGTACACCTGGACCCTCTCCTTACGCCTATAAAAGGAAGGTCCAGGGCTCTCGTACGAGAAGGTTGGCCGCGCGGGAGAACGGGCCGACGCATAAGGCTCTCGCTCTCTCTCTCCCACGCGGACGCTTGTAACCCCCTACTGCAAGCGCATCCATCCGCCCTGGGCGCAAGACAACACGAAGGCCGCGGGGTTTTCCCTTACTGTTCTCCCCCCTTTGTGTTCCGTCTCACGCCGACCCATCTGGGCTGGGACACGCAACGACAATTTACTCGTCGGTCCAGGGACCCCCCGGGGTCGAAACACCAACAAATAGTATAATTGGAACATGATCATAATATAACATTAATTTCCCAAAACTAGGTAGAGCAATAGCAAAACTACCCAATAGTTCATTTGTCTGCAAGGGTGTGATAAACAAATCTAGGGAAACCTACTAGGTCCCATCAAATTAACTTGAACATGTCACAGTGATTAACCGGAACATTATTAGATAAAGAAGAGTGATCAAGGGCACAACTTGCCTTATACTTGCGATTACAAGTACTTCACCAAGTTGGTCTTCGGATTTCTCGTGCCCTCGCTGCTACTCGTAGCAATATATATATAAATAGACAAGGGGTACATAAAAATAACAATACACCAAGCATGAGAACAAATAGCACAAGAATATTCTACGCGTCGTTACGAGATCGTAGGTTCGAAAACCACTAAAATCGGAGTTAAAACGAAGAAGTTATGGACAAAACAATATTTATAGACGCGATAAATCTAATAAATGTTGAATTTAAATTAAGCATGTATTAAATCGAAATATTTGAGTTGGTATTAATCACTTCAACAATTATTTATAAAAACGCGGAGTAAAAATAATAAATTATTTAGAATTTAAAAGACATTTTAATTATCATTGTTTAACCAATTAATTAATTAAAACGCGTGTCATAATTAAAATGATATTATTAGTGTATAGGAAAAAATTAATACAAACCAAACATAATTTGAACAGAAATAAATTAGACGTCTAACATAAAATATATCAAATGTTTAATAAATTAATATGTCTACATAAAAACAGGTGACATTACACGATCTGATTGGTTAGATCGGGGTCACATAAAAACTTACGTGATAAATAGACGTAATATATGAGATTTAGATATGGACATCTTATATATTTCTTCCTCTTTATGCTTCTTCGAACATGCAGGGGAGGATCTACGGCTTGTCGAGGTCCTAGATACGGCGGTCGGCGACACTCCTAAGCGTCTCATCGAGGGTGAAGATGCATGCGTAGACGCAGGTTGACTTTGGCGCCGAAAGCTGCTTCCCTAGCAGGAGCACAACACGGAGCCTGGTTTTAGGCAACCACGCTCGCTGACGGGCTCCCGCCGTGGTCACAGGAATGATAGGTTGAATGTGCTAGGGAAAGTCTCGGGTGGCATACTATATAGATCCATGGAGGGAGGTTACGCCTGATTCGGATGGTAGTTACGCAATGTTCCTAGGATTTTGTTGATTAGAAAGTCCTAGCATCCAGGTTCATGCAGGCAGCAATACGTGAAAGATTTGGATGATGTCATGCCTGAGGTCATGCTGATGCAGAGTCCGCCCATAAGAATAAAGAATTAAAAAACGTGACGTGGCCTAGCTCTCTTTAAGTGGCTGAATACGTACATCTTCTATTCCCATTTTTTTCTATTTTTCATTTCTAAATTTCCAAATTCATATCCGAGTTCAATTTTCGAAATGCACTTGCAACAAAGAAAACCTCCAGCATGAATGCGCCAATTTACTTTTATCTCTTTATTTTTTTAATTATTCTATTTATTAAAATAAATGCTTGTATACTTAAAATAAAAATAATTTTCACAACCACATAATTAAGGAGTCATATTATTTGACTAGAATTTGGGTTTTACAAATCCATTGCAAAAAACCTATGTTGCTCTGTGTGTCCTCCTCGCATATGGGTTGCCTACCAATGCGGTTGATGAGTATATTCAAATCAACCAAACTACCGCTAGGGACTGTCTCATCCGTTTCTGCCGCGCAATCATCTCATGCTACAGCCATCGGTACCTCTATATTCCTAACAACAACAACGTAGCTCACATACTTTGTGTCAACGCGAATACGGGTTTCCCGGGTATGCTTGGCTCAATAGATTGTATGCATTGGGAATGGTGTAACTGTCCTACTGCTTGGAGGGGTCAATTTTGTGGTCGAAACTGACGTCCAACCATGATATTAGAAGCTCTGGCATCGTACGATCTTTGGATTTGGCATGCCTTCTTTGAAATGCCAGGAAATAACAACGACCTCAACGTGGTGCATATGTCTCCAATTTTTTATCCTTTACGCAATGGCACCATGCCCCCCTACACTACACTATCAATGGTACAACATTCAATTTCAGATATTATTTAGCTGATGGTATATATCCGGATTGGCCCACATTTGTGAAAGCTATTTATCACCCTTTCGAAGAAAAGAAGATTCACTTTACCATGGTGCAGAAGAGTTGTCATAAAATATCGAGAGAGCTTTTGGTGTTTTGCAGTCGTGTTGGGCAGTACTCCGCGCTCCAGCTTATGGTTGGGATCGCAATCACCTGGCGAAGATGATGAATGCATGCATTATCATGCGTAACATGATTGTCGACAACTCATCAACAATCATGTGCTCACTATGTCTAGACCTTTCGCAATTTCAATAATAGGGATCCCTAAGAGCACCTAAAGGGGGGTGAATAGGTGATCCTGAAAAAACAAGACTAAAGAACACAAACTTGGACTAATATTAGATTAGTGAAAGCTAAGGCCATGTTCAAGAGAGGAGTAAACTTCTTCACTTATTAATTGATCTTCACAAGATGAGTATTGAACTTAGAGCAAATATGCAAGTGAAGTGAATGGAGGTAGAGAGAATCGCACAAGAATAAATACAAGTGACACTGAGATTTTTTATCCCGTGGTTCGGCCAAGTAGAATACTTGCCTATTCCACGTTGTGGCGTCAGAACGGATGAGGGTTGCACTCAACCCCTTTCAAGTGATTAAAAGATCAATTTGAATATCACTGTTCTCTTTATCTCAACAATATCCCTTTGTGAGGAATCTCCACACTTTGGAGTCTCTCACGCACTACACAAATGATCTCGAATAAGCACAAGAGTAAGGGGGGAATAGCAACACACACAAGAGCGAGAGTTGCAGCAACAACAGCAACAACATGCACACAAGACAAGAACGAGCACACGAAGGCAACCCAGTGGAGTTACAACTCAAAGAAGTGCTCGAATCTTTATTACAATGAACCAAATGTGTGAATGTGAGGTCTCGGCGTATTAGGATGTTCAATGGGTGCTTGGTGTTCTCTTCCATGCGCTTAGGGGTCCCTTTTATAGCCCCAAGGCAGCTAGGAGCTGTTTGAACTCCATTTGGAAGGCCATTCTTGTCTTTTGTCCGTGGGTACACCGGACAGTTCGGTGCACCACCGGACAGTGAACAGTGCGCAATCTCCTTCCTTTTCTAGCGAAGCCGACCGTTGTAGCCACCGGCCCTATGGCCCACCGGACAGTCCGGTGCGACCTGGTGACTGTTGACAAAGTCCACGTGTCGCCCGCTGATCGCGCGGCCGACCGTTGGCGTGGGCGCGGCTGCCACACCGGACAGTCTGGTGAGTTATAGTTGTGGCTCCTCCAACTTTTCCCGGTAGCAGTCAGTTCTTCGCGTGCGCCAGCTCGAGCACTGGACACTGTCCGGTACTCACCGGATAGTCCGGTGCACCGCAGGCTGGTGCAAGTTTGCTGGGTGTAGCCAAACTCTTCCCATCCGATTTCTTTTGATTTGACAAGGTTCCTAGCACTTAGTAGAATATGTTAGTACCAAAAATAATTTACTAAGGCTAGAATCATACCTTGCATTTCCATTTGCATCTCTTTGACACTTAGCACAAAACAATATGTGTTGAGCATCTAATCACCAAGACATTTATAGAAATGATAGGGATACCAATTTACTGATTGGTTTCAGCTTGGCAGAGCAACATATTCAGATAAGCGGACAAGAACATAGCAACAGATTCAGATAGGGGTGCCATTACAACCACATTGTTCAATTCGCTTAGTCTTGGCATTAACTAACAACAACATAAAATGGCCCAAGGGCACATTTCCCTTTCAATCTCCCCCTTTTTGGTGATTTATGCTAACATATAAAAAGCAACTAAAAATGCAACAACATTTTCAAAGATGAGCTAAAGAGTGCAAATTGAAGACCAATTAATCTCACATAGAATTTGGCATATTTGGATCAGTTTTGCCACCTCTTGGTTTATTTTCACAAAACAAATTCATTTTCCTATCTCTGTGTCAAAAAACATTTGTTTTTGCAAATCCAAAGATCTTTCATGAATAGTTTTGATTAAATGCCAAAAACTCCCCCTTTTCCCATGATCCAATATTTTGCAATAAAAGGGATTTGATCGAACACTAAGAATTCTAACACTAAAATTTTAAAATTCACAAGTGGTTAGCTGATCTAGTTGCTTTGGCCTTAATTTCTCCCCCTTTGGCATTAAGCACCAAAACATGAGAACTATTAGGCCTTTTAACCTCATTGCCTCACAAAAATCTTGAGTAAAACCAAGAGCAACGAGAAACCATAGAGAGGGACTTGGAACAAGATACATTGATACTGAAGTGCAGTGGACTTGGAATGGGTCCAGACATCCCCTCTTTATATATATGAAGGGTTACGGACAATTGAACCCCTCACAATCGATCAAATCAAATCTATTTCTTGTTTTTACCTTATGCATTAGGAGTAGTTCTAGTCTAGCCCTAGTTTAGCCTCCTTCTACCTTAAATCTTCACTTCTCTTCGGCTCTACGTCGACTAGAGGCGTCTTGGGTGGCCTGTCGATGCCAAGACACACCCTACGATCTCTCCTCCCCGATGGGGTCCCTTCCGGGAGACGAGATCTAGGTCTGCTGTGAAGAAGAAGACCTTCTGCGCCATCGCAGACCGTCCGAGCCACATGCGCAAACCGTCCGGACGTACGCAGAGGAGGAGTCGCTCCTGCGCCAGGTCGCAGACCGTCCGGCACTGTGTCGCGGACCGAGCGATTCTACTAGAAACACATTAGAAATCGAATGCTCGACAGTGATGGCTATTTTACCTAGACCTTTAACCTTGCCATGATTCCCACCTCTAAAGATGATCGTATCTTGGGAATCCTTGTTCTTGACGTAGTAGGTGAACATTTTCTTCTCCCCTGTCATGTGGTTTGTGTATCCGCTATAAATAATCTAGCTTGTGCCCCCAGATGCATAAACCTGCAAGGCAATTTAAGCTTGGGTTTTAGGTACCCCAGCTCTTGTTGGGTCCTACAAGGTTAGTCACATAAGACTTTGGAACCCAGATGCAAGTTTTGTCTCTCTTGCACTTAGGCCCCAAACTTCTAGCAACTACTTTATTATTTTTGCACAAAAGAACAAATGAAGCATCATATGTTTGATAAAGCATGGTTGGTCCATTTGATGCATTCTTAGGCGCATGAGAAGAAACATGATGGCGCCTAGATATATTCCTACCATGAGCATAAAAAGAGCTAGATGATGCAAACATGGCATGAGAATCAAAAGCAGCAATATGACAGGTAGGTAAAACAACATGATTATAACACCTATCGTGATGAGCAACACTATAAAGATTCTTAGCATGAGCATAAAGATAGGCATGATTCTTTTTGTCATGTGAAGTGTTAGAGCGACTAGCCATAGGATCCTTTCCTTTCTCCTTGTTGAGATTGGAGGTCCTTTAGCTTGTTAAAATCTTGGTTCCCTTTTGGAAACCAAGTCCATCCTTAATTGAGGAGTGTCTACCAATGGTGTAGGCATCCTGGCAAATTTTAATTTACCATAATCACTCTTGCAAATTTTAAGTTGAGCACTAAGATTAGCAACATCATTATTCAACTTAAGAATGGTAGAAGCATGTCCATTGCAAGCATCAATATCAAAATCTTTACACTTATTGCAAATAACAACATGTTGCACGGTTGAACTATCAACATTTACTTTTTCTAGCTTAGCATTTAAGTCAGCATTTAAATTCTTAAGACTAGAAATAGAATCATTACAAGAAGATAATTCACAAGCAAGAAGTTCATTTCTCTTAACTTCTAAAGCAAGATATTTTTAAGCATTAACAAGTTTATCATGTTCCTCATAAAGAATATATTCTTGTTTTTCTAACAATCTATCTTTCTCATTAAGGCCATCAATTAGTCCATTGATCTTATCTACTTTATATCTATCTAACCCCTTAAAGAGATCACTATAGTCTACATCATCATCAAATTCCTCATCACCAGAAGAAGTATACTTAGGGGTATCTCGTGTACGTACCTTCTTCTCCTTAGCCATGAGGCATGTGTGATGTTCATTGGGAAGAGAGATGACTTGTCGGAGGCTGAGGCAGCTAGTCCTTCATCGTCGGACTCAGATGAAGCATAGTCGGAGTCCCATTCTTTGCCAATGTGTGCCTCGCCCTTCGCCTTCCTGTAGTTCTTCTTTTCTCCTTCTTCCATTTCTTTTCTTGTCCCTGGTCATTTTCAGTATTGGGACATTGTGCAATAAAATGACCAGCCTTACCGCATTTGAAGCAGGAGCATTTTTCCTTAGATTTGTTCTTGTTGGGATACTCCTTGCGCCCCTTCAAGGTGGTCTTGAAACGCTTGATTACAAGCGCCATTTCGTCCTCATTTAGCCCGGCAGCCTCCACTTGTGCTACCTTGTTAGGTAGCGCCTCCTTGCTGGTTGTTGCTTTGAGAGCAACGGGCTGCAACTCGTAAATAGGCAGTGGTCCATTTGCAATATCATCCACATACCTTGCTTCTTTTACCATCATGCGCCCGCTCACAAATTTTCCGAGAATTTCCTCGGGAGTCATTTTGGTGTATCTGGGATGTTCACGAATAAGGTTTACAAGATGAACATCAATAACAGTAAATGACCTTAGCATGAGTCGAACAATGTCATGATCCATCCATCTTGTGCTCCCATAGCTTCAGATCTTGTTCACTAGAGTCTTGAGCCTATTGTAGGTTTCGGTTGGCTCCGCTCCCCGTTTCATGGCGAACCTTTCTAGTTCTCCTTCCACTAGTTCCATCTTTGTGATCATGGTGGCGTTGTTACCCTCATGAGAGATTTTTGAGGGTATCCCATATTTGCTTGGCATTGTTCAAGTCGCTGACTTTGTTGTACTCATCCCTGCATAGAGACGCTAACAACACAGTAGTAGCCTAGGCATTCTTATGAATTTGTTCGTTAATAAATACGGGATTGTCTATACTATCAAAATGCATTCCATTATCAACTATTTCCCAAATGCTAGGATGGATAGAGAATAAATGACTACGCATTTTATGGCTCCAAAATGAGTAATCATCTCCATCAAAGTGGGGGTTTACCAAGAGTAATGGACAATAAATGAGCATTTGAATTGTACGACATGCGAGAATAATCGAAAGAATAATTCTGATTAACCATTTTCTTTTTTTTGGACGAGTCGTTGTCATCGTCCCTTGGTGAAGAGGAGGAGGCGTCGCTATCGTAGTAGATGATCTTCTTGATGCACCTCTTCTTCTTCCCATCCTTCCTCTTGTTGTTTGAGCCTGAGTCGGTGGGCTTGTCACCTTTTGGCTCATCAACATAGAGGGTCTCCTTCTCATTTTCCTTGTCATTGATCACGATCCCCTTTCCCTTAGGATCCATCTCTTCGGGTGTTTAGTCCATTAAATGAAGAGTACGTCTGTGATACCAATTGAGAGCACCTAGAGGGGTGAATAGGTTATCATGTAAAAAACAAGACTAAACAACACAAACTTGGACTAATATTAGATTAGTGAAAGCTAAGGCCAAGTTCAAGAGAGGAGTAAACTTCTTCACTTAATTGCTCTTCACAAGATGAGTATTAAACTTAGAGCAATTATGCAAGTGAAGTGAATGGAGGTAGAGAGAATCGCACAAGAATAAATACAAGTGACACAACGATTTTTATCATGTGGTTCGGCCAAGTAGAATACTTGCCTATTCCACGTTGTGGCATCCCAACGGACGAGGGTTGCACTCAACCCCTTTCAAGTGATCCAAATATCAACTTGAATACCACGGTTCTCTTTATCTCAACAATATCCCTTTGTGAGGAATCTCCACACTTTGGAGTCTCTCACACCTTACACAAATGATCTCGAATAAGAACAAGAGTAAGGGGGAATAGCAACACACACAAGAGCGAGAGTTACAGCAACAACATGCACACAAGACAAAAACGAGCACACGAAGGCAACATAACGGAGTTACAACTCAAAGAAGTGCTCAAATCTTTATCACAATGAACCAAATGTGTGAATGCGAGGTCTTGGCGTCTTAGGATGTTCAATGGGTGCTTGGTGTTCTGCTCCATGTGCCTAGGGGTCCTTTTTATAGCCCCAAGGCAGTTAGGAGTCGTTTGAACTCCATTTGGAAGGCCATTCTTGTCGGTGTTTTGGGTCCGACCGCACACCCGGGATTGCCCCTCAAGGTGTTTCTAGGAGTAGGACGGTGTCGACGACTGTAGCAAAATGGTTCGTGCCGATCGCACGAGGGACAGTGGACAAGATTTACAGGTTCAGGCCGCTTAGAGATGCGTAACACCCTACGTCCTGGTGAGTATGTGAGCGTGGTTACAAGAGGACTCTCTGGATTGAAGACATAGAGAGTTAATGTGGGTGGCTAAGTAAGATAGGGTCGGTCGTTCTGAAGGGGTGCCCCCTAGGCCTTATATATTCGACCGTGGGGCAGTACACGTGGATATGATAACAACAAGTAGCTAAAAGGTAGTGAACCTCTTGATTTATCCCTACGTAACCCTCGCCGACTTATCCTCGCATGGCTCCGTTGCATGGGGGCTTCAGCGCGGGAAAGTCGGGTCTCTGCTGCGATTTTTTCGCTCGACGTTGTGGGCCATCCGGGTTTGCACCAATCCGGTATCACGTCGCTCTGCTTTGTTGGTTGTTTCTCCCCAGGCCCACGAAAGAATGGCCTTACGATTTATTGGGCCCTTGGGCCTTTCGTGAGGTCTTTTACTCCTTTAGTGGACCCGGGGGATATCTATCCCCCACAATTCTTGCCTTCTGTCCGTGGGCGCACCGGACAGTCTAGTGCATGTAACATCCCAAAATCCTAACCTAGGGTTGAAACCCTAATCTACCCCTTTCCCTTCTTTTCATCCTTTAATTCCAAGAACTCCCTTAGATTTTCTTTCATCATTTGCATACACCTTGTTTGATCACAAGCACCTCACTTAGATTTTATTTTTCAGCACCTAAGATTATCTATTAATTGTTCAAAGGAAAAAGATATAAAAAAATGGATAAAGGAATTAGAAAATAAAAAGAAAAAGAGAAAAGCCCTCCACCCCCTCTGCTGGGCTGAATCCAACCCATGCCGCGGCCGCTCTCCCCCCCCCCCCCCCCTCGCGCCCGCAACTCCCTTTCCCCCGGCCCATTTCCGGCCCGCTCTCGCGCACGCGCGCCAGCCCGCCCTGCGCTCTCTCTCTCGCTGACGAGCCGTCCCCACCCGTCAGCCGCCCCATCCTTCGCCTCGCTCGCGATCACTCCACTGGCAGTGTGGCCCCGCTTGTCAGTCGCTTCGTCGTCTTCCCCGCCGTCCCTTCATCGCGGTCACCTCCGGCCATCGCCTCCGTCCCCTCCTCCGTCTTCTCGCCACACAGGGAAGTTTGGCACCGCTCCGTCCTCCCCCCCCCCCTTGACCAGCGTCCTCGCCGGTACCGCCCCGCCGTGGCGTCTCATCGGCGGCGCTGTGCGGCATTTATGGCCGGCACTGTGCAGCTCGTCGGCGTTCGCCGAGCTCCACCGCTCCCCTCCCCTCGGGCGCCTATAAAAGGGTCGCCCCGAGCTCCTTCTTCCCCCGCACCAGCCTCGACCATCCCTCTCCTCCCTCGTCCGAGCGCAATTCGCAGAGCGCCACCGTCTTCTCCCTCTCCGGTGAGTTCCCCCCCCTTCTCTCTCCCTCTCCGTTGGTCCCGCGAGCGATTAAGGTAGCTCACTAGTTTCCTCGCATTGCCGCGAACTCAGCACACCACTCTTCCGCCCCAATCCCTCGCCCAGAGGCCACCGGCGGTGATCCCCGCCGCGGAGCTCCGCCACCTCCCCGCGGACAGCCCCCTCCCAACCCCCTCTAGCCAAATTGAGCCTACCATTGGAATCGCCAGCCCCTGCCCGTGCTAGGACACCTCCCCGTGGGTCGAGAACCGGGCCACCGGCGGCAAACCGCCGTCGAGCCCACCGGCGGTCTGCTTTTCCCCCCGGCCGCTCGGCCTGTTCGCCCACGTCGTCTGGCCGCAGCGCCGTTTTCTCCCTCCGCTCTCGCTGACGAGTGGGCCCGCAGCGACGCCGTCGCCCTCGCGCACCCGCGCCGTCTCCCCCTCGCTCATGGGCCGCCGCTGGGCCGTAAGCGCGCCCGCGCGCGCTCGCGCCCGGGGTGGGCCAAAAACCTTTCCCCCAGCCCAGCAAAGGAGAAATCTCTTTTCTTTTTCTTTTCCACCCTTTTTCTCATTTAAATAGTTTCTCAATATTTTATGCACCAAAAATTATCAAAAAGGATTTCCAAGGTCACATACAATAATGATGTTAGAAAATGACACACTATAATTTGTAAACCACTGTTGATGTATTGTTTTATTGCCTGTTTCCTAGAAGAAGCGGGGACCGCAGATCCGGAACCCGTAGCCCCGGAAGAAGGGCCGGAGCCCGAACTTCCGGAAGTAGATCTTCTGTGCCAGGAGAGCTTCGACGAAGGCAAGTCCATCCTTCCCTTGATGCATAAATTACTTGTTCTCTCTACCACTGCCTAGGCCAGGAATTATGGGGGAATATTGCATTGTGAGTGAGAAAGGGTCCGCATTAACATATACATTCTGGATAAGAAATATGGATTGGGAAGAAGGGCAATGGGTTTCTTCAAATAAAACCTCTTTTTGAAAGGTTATGCGAGGAAGGGTACTCACCCTCATCACCTTGGGAGTGGGATGATCAGGGACTCCCTGGTTTAGGGGAGGGCCTAAGGTGTTGGCTCAGCTGGTTTAGGCGTGAGCAGAAGGATTGTCCCCTCATATAAGGACCGGCTTGTCATTTTCACTACCTGTACTCCTTTATCGTACAACCACTCGAGACTGTGTGGGCAGTCACTCAATCCGAACTCGTGCGGTCCAACCCCAGGGTTAAGAAGGCTGGGGAGCACCAGGAGGATAAGGAGGGGGAAAGTTTTGTCCGGTTTGGACATGGTGGTGGCCTGACTCCTTCCGGATAACCGTTAAGGTTAGGACGTACGAGTAAGGAAAGAGATCCGGCATTCGGGTCTCGCGACGGTGAGATCGCAGAAACCGGGCTAGTGGGTAAAGTGTACCCCTCTGCGCAGAGTTGAAACCTATTCGAATAGTCCGTGTCCACTGGTATGGACGAGTCTGGTATGGTTTGGCAATTAGAGCTTTTTCTATGAGTTTCATGAAAAGGGAAATGTGTGATTAAATGGGTGTTGAGAAAGAAACTAAGGCCACGGGAGCAGGAAGCTCAGTGGTGGTTGAGTTTTTGGTTACTTTTAAGACTATGGGAAAACCTTCAAGTAACTGCCTTTCTCTAAGAAAATGATGAGTGACTTCAACTCCACCAAATTGAGCATGTATATTATAGATCTCTTTCTCTCTACGGGAGCGGGGTGGGCTTGCGGAATACCTAGTGTATTCACCCAGATTTATTTATGTTTTTCAGCAGCCGAAGACTTCTTTTCTGCTATGCTTGATTGAGAGGGTTGTGTCTGCACCCAGTTCTGCCTATGGCTTGGGCTAGTATATTTTCCTACCTCGCTTTTTAATTTGGCTCTCTCGAGCTTGTACCCCGGTATTGTAATAACCTTTATATAAACTCTGTACTATTTGAAGTAAGAAATGTGTTTACTAGCCTCCTGGGACTAGTATTTGTGTCACATTTGAGTCCCAAAGGATCGGGACGCTTCAGGTGGTATCAGAGCCATAGGACTAGCCGTAGGACGCAGCCCTGACCTTAAAACTTGCCCTAAAAAGAAAATACCTCTTACCCCAAGAAAAGTTTTCTCTCCTCTCCCCCGATTATAACAAGACCCTTCTTTTCCTATTCCAGATGGAAGACTCTCTGGCCATTAGGACATCCTACTGCTCAGAGGTGGAAGTGTTCCCGCATCTCTTGCGAAGTTGTGCGCTTCGCATGGGAATCCGCAAGAAGCCGGAATACGTCTGGACGGAGCATATCGAGGGCGGAATGGAGAAATGCTCTATGGCAGTCTACCTGGGAGAAAGCCGAAACTATCCAAACCATCCTTCCTTCCAAGTCACTTTTACCGGATACCGTTTCCCAGATACTTGCCAAAATGTTGCCCGAAAAGCCCTCCGACAACTGTGTCAGAACTACAACAAAGTGATCTTTGAAACCCCCCTTCGCTACTTTCCACCCAGCAACAAGAATACCCCCACCTGGAGGAAAAGACTTCAGGCCCTATCAGGAGGAGATCCTATTGAGAATGATCCCACCATTGTCTACATGGCTAGATACCTTCACACCCTTGATAACCAATATGATGACCTCGCCCTCCACTGCACCTCCCTAACCTCCCGGGTGGAAAGCCTAGAGCAAAAAGTCAGGGAACTTTCAGAAGAAAAGGCGTCCCTTCAAGAGAGCCTCTCAATAGCTGAAGGCGAAGAGACCAATACCCGTGAAGCTTACCGCACCCTAAAAATGGACTATGACAAGAAACTGAAGAAGCTTGCCCCCGCAAGAAAAATCCGCAAGAAGACCAAAAGCCAAGGATGTCAGACTGAGCAGAAGGAAGAAAACCCTCCAAGGAACCCGTCCGACACCGAGGAGATGTCCCTGGCCAGCCTTGATGACCTTCTCAAGGAATTTGGGGACACTTTAGAGAAGGAGTTCGGGAGTACCCTAGATAGCACTCGTGTGTGATGAGCTTGTGGTAGCAGTGTGCTGTGTTATGTAATGGCTTGATGCAATGAATAAAATAGCTAGTTAAAAAATGGCATGTGCATAATAGTGACCCTTTTCCCATGGCAGATGGCTTCGGATAAAACCACGCCTACCGCCTCCGGGATTGGAGCAAGACTTCCTCTAGGAGCTGAAGGAGAGGCTGGCGGAGAAGGGGGTGAGACCCACCTCCCCGCACCTCCGGAACTACCACTAGACCTAGCCCAAGTTCTAGCCAATCAAACCCGACTCATTGAAGTCCTCACTCGAAGTCTGGAAAACCAGCGCCCAGGTGGTGGAAGGCCACAGGACAGGATGGGAGAATTTTTGAGACTCAAGCCTCCCACGTTCGCAGGGTCCAGCAATCCCCTCGATGCAGATGACTGGCTTCGCACGATCAAGAGGAAGTTGGAAGCCATCGCATGTCCCGAAAATCAGCGTGTTCAACTGGCAGCTCATCAGCTTTCAGGAATGGCTTTAGCATGGTGGGACACTTTCAGTGAAGCCGTCAGAGATGCTACCTGGGCAGAATTCGAAGCAGCTTTCCGTGAGCACCACGTACCCCAGGGGATAGTTCAACTCAAGGAGGATGAATTCCGGGAGCTAACTCAAGGCGGGAGGACAGTCAGTGAGTATGTGCACAAGTTCACAGAGCTGGCCCGCTACGCGCCTGAGGATGTCAGCACCGAGGCCAGAAAAATGGCCCGTTTTCTGAGAGGATTAAGACCCGAGCTTAAGACCATCCTCGCCAGCCAAGACTTCCACAGCTTCTCTCACCTCTCCAACAAAGCTATCCAAGTGGAAAGGGCAAAAGAGGAAGAAAAAGGGCACATCAAGAGGAAATTCCTAGTTCTCCGAGCTCAACAGCAAGAACGTCACCAGAGAGCTCGACCCTTTGGGCTTCCACCCAGGGGACCAAGCTTCAATAAACCATCTGGACCCACTCCATCACGCTACAGTCAGCAGAGTCAGAGCTCCCTTCAGGCACCCTCCGTTGCAAACAACCAGCCGCCAGCAAACGCCTGTTGGCACTGCGGAGACCCCAGTCACTTCAAGAACAACTGCCCTCAGTTGAAGGCACCCGGACCGACCTACTCCAACTCGGTAAATGGCCCCAAGATTCCATCGGCACCTACCTCCAAGGCACTTCCTTCAAACAGCCAGCAGAGCAGGACTCAGTATCAGGGCAGAGCCCGAGTCAACCACGTCGACGCTCAAGGAGCCCAGCAAGCCCCGGGAGTAGTGCTCGGTGAGTTCCTTGTTGAATTTACTCCCGCTACTGTGCAATTTGATTCGGGAGCATCCCATTCTTTTATAGCCGCTAAGTTTGTGGAAAAGCATGGCATCCCCTCTGCACCCCTAGCCACCCCCTTGGTCACCCGAACCCCGGGATCAGACCTCCTGTGCAAACTCAGGTGCTCCCAAGTTAGAATTCTCTTAAGTGGGGTAGTGTTCATGGCAGACTTAACCATCTTGCCATCCCAAGGGATTGATGTAATCCTAGGGATGGACTGGCTAGCTAAGCACAAGGGTATCATCAGCTGCGCAAGCAAGATTGTTGTCGGCGTTTCGAGACAGGGGGGTCCCTAAGCCGACGAGTGAGTGTGCTGCGTGCCCCAGCCCAGATGGGTCGAGCGCGTGGGCGAGCGCGAAGGGGGGAGAGGCGAGGTGGCCGGAGTCGAGCGTGAGAGAGGTGGAAGTCCCGCGGCCTTCGTGTTCGTCCCGCGCCCAGGTCGGGTGCGCTTGCAGTAGGGGGGTTACAAGCGTCCACGCGGGTGAGGGAAGCGAGCGGCCCCAAGAGAGCGCCTGTCCCGTCCTCGGTCCCGCGCGGCCAACCTTCTCTAAGAAGGCCCTGGTCCTCCCTTTTATAGTCGTAAGGAGAGGATCCAGGTGTACAATGGGGGGTGTAGCAGAGTGCTACGTGCCTAGCGGAGAGAGAGCTAGCGCCCTAGGTACATGCCAATGTGGCAGCCGGAGAGATCTTGGCACCTTGCTGGCGTGATGTCGTGGCTGTCGGGGGTGCGACGGAGCCTGGCGGAGAGACAGCTGTTGGAGCGGTCGAGTCCCTGCTGACGTCGTCCAGCTTCCGTAAGAGAGCTGGGGGCCGCCGTCGTCACAAAGCTTGTAGAGCGCCATCATTGCCCATCCGGCGGAGCTGGCCGGATGGGATGCCAGTCTTGTTCTCCGTGACCCGAGTCGATTCGGGGTAGGATGATGATGGCGCTTCCTGTTGACGTGGCAGGTCTGTGCCCTAAGCAGGGTGACGTGGGGGCTCCTCCGAAGCCGAGTCTGTCTTCTGTTGCCGAGGCCGAGCCCGAGCCATGGGGTCGGGCGAGGCGGAAGTCGTTCGGCCGAGGCCGGGGCGGAGTCCGAGCCCTGGGGTCGGGCGAGGCGGAGTTTCGTCGTCTTCCGGGTCTTAGCCCGAGTCCGAGCCCTGGGGTCGGGCGGAGCGGAGTTCGCCGTCTTCCGGGTCTTAGCCCGAGTCCGAGCCCTGGGGTCGGGCGGAGCGGAGTTCGCCGTGGCGCCTTTGGCAAGGCCTGACTGCCCGTCAGACTCACTCTGTCGAGTGGCACCGCAGTCGGAGTGGCGCAAGCGGCGCTGTCCTTCTGTTAGACTGGTCAGTGGAGCGGTGGAGTGACGGCGGTCACTTCGGCTCTGCCGGGGGGGCGCGTGTCAGGATAAAGGTGTCAGGCCACCTTTGCGTAAAATGCCCCTGCAATTTGGTCAGTCGGTGTGGCGATTTAGTCAAGGTTGCTTCTGAGCGAAGCCAAGGCCTCGGGCGAGCCGGTGACGTGTCAGCCATAAAAAGGGGGGCCTCGGGCGAGACGGAAGTCTCTCGAGGTCGGCTGCCCTTGGCCGAGGCTAGGCTCGGGTGAAGCGTGATCGAGTCACTCGTGTGGACTGATCCCTGACTTAATCGTACCCATCAGGCCTTTGCAGCTTTATGCTGATGGGGGTTACCAGCTGAGAATTAGGCGTCTTGAGGGTACCCCTAATTATGGTCCCCGACAGTAGCCCCCGAGCCTCGAAGGGAGTGTTAGCACTCGCTTGGAGGCTTTCGTCGCACTTTTTTGCAAGGGGGCCAGCCTTTCTCGGTTGCATTTTGTTCCGGTGGGTGCGCGTGAGCGCACCCGCCGGGTGTAGCCCCCGAGGCCTCGGAGGAGTGGTTACACTCCTTCGAGGTCTTAATACCTCGCGTAACGCTTCGGCTGGTCTGGTTGTTCCCTCATGCGAACTGGCCGTAGCCCGGGTGCACGGTCGGGGCCCAAGCTCTCGGGCTGGTATGTTGACGCTGTCAACGGTTTGGCCGGAGCCGGTTTTTGCGAGAGCAGCCCCCGAGCCTCTGCACAGGGCGAGAGGACGATCAGGGACAGACTCGACTTTTTACATACGCCCCTACGTCGCCTTTCCGCAAGGAGGAGGGGGGAGTGCGCCATGTTACCCTCGATGGGCACCGAACATGGTGTCTCCGGTGAGCTGAAAGCGGGTAATCCGAGTGGACGTCCGTGCCCCGTTCGTTGGGGGTCGGCTAGGGGCCCAGAGGCACGCCCAAAAGTACCTGCGGGTGATTTGCCGGACCCGGTCCCCTGGCGACGGGGTCCGAGGGCTCGATGCCTCCCTCCGATGGGATTCCGTTACAAGATCGTTCCCGCTGGTCTCGGAAATGTCCTAGGGTACCTCGGGAGCGCAGCCCGAGCCTCGGTTATGTATCGAACGTACCCCTGGTCATCCCTCGCTCGGTGTCTGAGGCGACTGTGAACCCTTCGGGGGCCAGCCTTCGAACCCCTGATCAGTAATGGGCGCGGAGCCCGAGTAGCCTGAGGCGGCCATGGAACCCTTCGGGGGGCTGGCCTTCGAACCCCTGACCAGTAGTGGGTGTCGGGCCCACGCGATCTGAGGCGACTGTTGAACCCTTCGGAGGGCCAGTCTTCGAACCCCTGATCAGTAGGGGGGGCTCGGAGCCCGGTTCCTCCGCAGAGAAGGATCCTTTTCGGGGTATCCCCCTTTCCCGGTCCCTGTTGCAAGAGATAGAGAAAGAGGAAAAAGGAAAAGGATACGAAATCGAACGACGTGGCGTACCTTTTCTGACGCGGCTATTACGGCGAAGGTGAAGCGTCGCGCGCTCCTCCCGTCAGAGGCGCCGCCTGTCCCGCCGTGGAGTTAATGCGACGGGGCGAGTGGTTGGCGGGGCGGCCGTTACGCGTGCGCGAGCCGTTTGAGGAACGGCTGTACCGCTTCGCGCTTTTTGAATCCCGCGACCGGTCTAGGCGGTGCGCTGGAAACGGTTTCGCCCTGGCCTTCATATACTTGAGAGGGGGTCCGGTGACGGTTCTTCGCTGTGCTCCCTTCTTCGTATATCTAGTCGCTCCGGGTCCTTATGATCGGGTTCCTTCCTCCCCTCCTTTTAGGATGTGGGGTGGCACAAACCCTCCCAGCCACGGGTCCCGGAGGACGCGGTGGACCGTGCAGCGCGGCGGGTCGCCGCGGAGGAGAAGAAGAAAAAGAAGGACGCGGAGAAGGCCCGGGCCCGCGATCGGAGGCGGGCTCGGGACGCCTTGGAGAAGCGCCGTCGCCAGCAGGAGAGGGACGGACTCCCGAGGGAGCCGTCGCCGGAGACGCCTGACGACGATGACGACGATGATGATGATGACATGGCCGCCCGTCTCGGCCTCAGCCCCGGCCTGGGGTGTGGCCAGGAGCCGTCGAGCCAGCCCCCGAGCGGGCCGACTCCGTCAGCCCCCGAAGTCGGGGCGTCGGGCTCCCGACCCGAGGCACGGGGGCGAACCGAGAGGTCACCTGACCCCTCAGCCGGAGGAGCTGAGGCAGTTCCGGAGGCCCAGGCCAAGGCGTCTGTTCCCCAGGGGCCGCCACTCGTGTCGGTGGCGCATGGGGGTGACCCTCAGGTCGTCGCGGCCGTGCCCGGGGAAACTGCCTCCCAGGCGCCCCAAGTAAGGGTGGAGCCGAAAGCGCCGGCGAAGCGGACCTCGGCGGCTGTTTCGGGAGCCGGGATCCAAGAAGGCTCCCCCCAGGCGCGGTGGATCATGGCCCGGAGTGGGTGAGTACCTCGGAACGTCTTCGTCTTGGCTTCTCATTCGTATGTCTCGGTTGTGATCCCCCCTCTTTTTTTTTATCCAGCAAGCGAAGTCATGGCCAGACCGACCTGGCACCCCGAAAGGCCCTCAAGACGGCGCCGAACTGTGTGGCCAGCGCCATTCAGCCGACCCTTTCGCGGGGTACCCCGCCATCGGGGGCTCGGGCGTCGCCAATCTCGAAGGAGCGGGCTCCCGAGGCCGGCTCTTCAGCCGAGGCGGCGATCGTGGTTGAGGAGGCGGCTGACGCCCGCGCGGCCCTGAGTTCGCCTGTCGTGCCGGTCATGCCGGCGCCTGCCACCGCCGAGGTTGCCGCCGTCCCTATCGAAGGGCGTCCGGTTGCCGCCAGCGCCGGGATGGCTGATGCGTCAGCGCCCAAGACCTCAGAAGAGGTGGGCGCGGTCGCGCAATCCGTCCAGCCGGGTGACAGCCTCATCGCTGTGCGGCGGAGCCCCGAGGCCCGGCGCCCGTTGCTCCGATTCCGGACCCGCGAGGCCTCGGACCCCGTCTTCGTTCTCGATGATGAGCAGGAGGACCAGTCCTGGGGTGAGCTCCGCGAGTGCGCAGAGGCAACGGTGGGGTCGCTCCGGTCGTCGCTGGAGGTTTTCTACAGAGACGTCCCCAAAATCCTCCAGGTAGCGGTTTCGGGCATACCTTTTTTCCTTCTGTGAGCGAGATACTCGTTGTGACGCCCTGTTTCCTTTCCCCAGGATCTGACGGACCGGAGCGCCGCCAAGTCGTCGTTCATCCGCCGCGAGGTTGATGTCTGGGGCTCGCTGCGATCCCTAAGGTCTTCGCTCACCGGGGCTACCACGCGCCTTTCTCAGCAGGATGCCAAGGTGGCGGACCTCCAGCTGCTCTGCGCCGACCTGAGAGCCGAGGCGGCAGCAGCGCGCGCGGAGGCGCAACAGCGGCGATCGGAGCTCGTCCAGGTCGTCGAGGAACGGGACCGATTTCAGGGTCGGGCTGCCGAGGCCGAAAGCCGAGCCGAGACCCTTGCGGCTGACTTAGCCGCGGCCCAGGTCGCGGCCTCGGAGCACCACGCCCGAGCCGGAGGTACGTCTTGGTCCTCCCTGGTTCTTTTTCTTGTCCGTTTCCTTTGCTTGTGCTTGAGGTATTTCTCCTGGTTGCTTGCAGAGCTTGAGTCCGCCCTTGACGAGTCCGCCAAGGCGCTTGCTGAGGCGCTTGCCGGAGCCGCCGAGCAGAGGGAGGCGGACCTCGCGACCATGTCCGAGGCCGTCTCGGACTTTTATCGTGTCCTCGGCTCCGGCGACGTCCCTTCAGGAAGCTCCCCTCAGAGCCGCCTTCGAGCCTTGGGTGGTCACGCCCGCGGCAGAGTCCGCGAAGCGCTACACCACGGCGTCAGGCGGGCCTTCGCCGTGCTCGCTTCCCACTACGTTGTGGACCTGGAGCGGGTCAGTGAGGGGTACTGTCTTCCCGACGAAGACGATGCTGCTCTAGCGGAGGTCCAGCGGCTTGACGCGGTCGCCGCGGGTCCGAGCGCGGTGCTGGCGACCACCTTTGAGGCGGAGGTCCTCCCCCCTGCGACGTCACCGGAGGCCGAGATGGACCCCACCGACGGCGGGGATGGAGCTGAGGGCGCGGCTCCTTCCCAAGGCGGCGCCTAATTCTCGTTTGAACAGTTTCTTGTTGAATGTGCGTCTCACCGCGGCCGCTGAGGCCTGAACACTTTGTTTTTCTTGCATGGAGTCGTACTCTCCTTTGTTTCCATCTGCATGTTCGTCCTGGCTCGTCAATAATAGGGTGGCTTCTCGAGTTGGGCCATTCTTCGTGGCAGGTGATGAGTGAGGTATCCCTAACCCGGAGGCACGGGAGTTCCTCGGCTCAGTCGGCCTTGCCATTTTCATGTACCCGCGTTCGTTCCTCGAGACCCTGCTTCTGACATAGCCGAGAGAACGTAGCTGGGAGAACGCAAGAGGCCCCTTTTTTTTGATTAAAAAGATCTTGACGCAGAGGGGTTCCCCCTTTTTAGCCCCCGAGGGAGGGTCGGGCTCTGCCAAGGCGAGGCCGACCCTTCCTTGATGACCGAGGCGCAGAGGCTACCTAACGGATCGGGCCCCGGCTCGAATATCCAGCAAGTGTTTGGCGACATCCCTCGGTATGCCGGGCATGTCCGAGGGACTCCGCGCAAGGACGTCGGCGTTCGCGCGGAGAAAGTCGACGAGCACTGCTTCCTATTTGGGGTCGGGCCCGGAATCGATCCGGATCTGCTTGGTGGTGTCGCCACTGGGGTCGAGAGGGACGGCCTTGACCGTCTCCGCTGGCTCGAAGTTGCCGGCATGGCGCTTCACGTCTGGCACCTCCTTGGAGAGGTTCTCCAGGTCGGCGATGAGGGCCTCGGACTCGGCGAGGGCCTCGGCGTACTCCACGCACTCCACGTCGCATTCGAACGCGTGTTTGTACGTGGGGCCGACGGTGATGACCCCGTTGGGGCCCGGCATCTTGAGCTTCAGGTAGGTGTAGTTGGGGACGGCCATGAACTTCGCGTAGCATGGCCTCCCTAGTACGGCGTGGTAGGTTCCTCGGAACCCGACCACCTCGAACGTCAGGGTCTCCCTTCGGAAGTTGGAGGACGTCCCGAAGCAGACGGGGAGGTCGAGTCGCCCGAGGGGCTGGACGCGCTTCCCAGGGATGATCCCGTGGAAGGGCGTAGCGCCTGCTCGGACGGAGGACAGATTGACGCGCAGGAGCTTGAGGGTCTCGGCGTAGATGATGTTGAGGCAGCTGCCCCCATCCATCAGGACCTTGGTGAGCCTGACATTGCCGACAACGGGGTCGACGACGAGCGGGTATTTCCCCGGGCTCGGCACATGGTCGGGGTGGTCGGCCTGGTCGAAGGTGATGGGCTTGTCGGACCAGTCTAGGTAGACTGGCGCTGCCACCTTCACCGAGCAGACCTCCCGGCGCTCTTGCTTGCGGTGCCGAGCCGAGGCATTCGCCGCATGCCCTCCATAGATCATGAAGCAGTCGCGGACCTCGGGGAACTCTCCTGCTGGGTGATCTTCATTCTTGTCGTCGTCGCGGGCCCTGCCACCCTCAGCGGGTGGCCCGGCCCTGTGAAAGTGACGCCGAAGCATAACGCACTCCTCGAGGGTGTGCTTGACGGGCCCCTGATGATAGGGGCACGGCTCCTTGAGCATCTTGTCGAAGAGGTTTGCACCTCCGGGGGGCTTCCGAGGGTTCTTGTAATCGGCGGCGGCGACAAGGTCCGCGTCAGCGGCGTCGCGTTTCGATTGCGACTTCTTCTTGCCCTTCTTCTTGGCGCCGCGCGGAGCAGACGCCTCGGGAGCCTCTTCCGATGGGCGGCCCTGGGGCTGCTTGTCCTTTCGGAAGATAGCCTCAACCGCCTCTTGGCTAGAGGCGAACTTGGTGGCGATGTCCATCAGCTCGCTCGCCCTGGTGGGGGTCTTGCGACCTAGCTTGCTCACCAGGTCGCGGCAAGTGGTGCCGGCGAGGAACGCGCCGATGACATCCGAGTCGGTGATGTTGGGCAGCTCGGTGCGCTGCTTCGAGAATCGCCGGATGTAGTCCCGGAGCGACTCCCCCGGCAGTTGCCGGCAGCTTCGAAGGTCCCAGGAATTCCCGGGGCGCACGTATGTGCCCTGGAAATTGCCAGCGAAGGCTTGGACCAAGTCGTCCCAGTTGGAGATCTGCCCCGGAGGCAGGTGCTCCAACCAGGCGCGAGCAGTGTCGGAGAGGAACAGGGGGAGGTTACGGATGATGAGGTTGTCGTCATCCGTCCCACCCAGTTGGCAGGCAAGGCGGTAGTCCGCGAGCCACAGTTCCGGTCTCGTTTCCCCCGAGTACTTCGTGATAGTAGTCGGGGGTCGGAACCGGGTCGGGAATGGCGCCCGTCGGATGGCCCGACTGAAGGCCTGCGGACCGGGTGGTTCGGGCGAGGGACTCCGATCCTCCCCGCTGTCGTAGCGCCCCCCACGCCTGGGGTGGTAGCCTCGGCGCACCCTTTCGTCGAGGTGGGCCCGACGGTCGCGCCGATGGTGCTCGTTGCCGAGGTGGCCCGGGGCCGCAGGCGCGGTGTTGCGCGTGCGTCCGGTGTAGACCGAGGCTTCCCGCATGAATCGGGAAGTCGCGGCATGAGGTTCCGAGGGATATCCCTGCCTTCGGGAGGCAGTGCTCTCGGCCCGTCGGGCCGCAGCGCCTTCCAGGAGATTCTTGAGCTCTCCCTGGATTCGCCGACCCTCGGTGGTTGATGGCTCCGGCATCGCGCGGAGGAGCATCGCTGCGGCTGCCAGGTTCTGACCAACTCCGCTGGATGCGGGCGGCGGCCTGACCCTGGCATCGTTGGCGACGCGGTGCTGGAGACCTTGGGGCAGGTGACGTATTTCTCCGGCCAAGGGTTGGCCCGCCCATACCTGCCCGACGTCCCGACGGATCGGCTCAAGCGCTCCTGTTCCCTCGTTGAGCCTGGCCTGCGCCTCGCGGACTTGCTCGAGTTGTGGGTCGTAACCCCCCGCCGGAGCGGGGACCACAGCTAGCTCCCGTGGGATGTCGGCGCGAGGCACCGGCCTAGGAAGATCACCGTCCTCCGGCATGCCGAGATGGTTGCCTTCGGAGGGATCCCCTAGCTCGATGTGGAAACATTCGCGGCTTGGGCTGCAGCTCTCGTCGCCAAGGCTGCGGCTTCCGTCGGAACAGTCGGAGAGGCAGTAGTCACATGCGGTCATGAAGTCCCGCATGGCACTGGGGTTGCCAAGTCCGGAGAAATCCCAACAGATGTTGGGATCGTCATCTTCCTCGGACCCAGAGGGCCCATAGGTCGAGACGTCCGTCAGTCGGTCCCAAGGCGACCGCATACGAAACCCCAGTGGGGTTGCACTCGCCTCAATGAGAGCGCCCGCCAAAACGAGGTCGTTTGGCGGGTAGAGGCTGAGTCGAAATGACGCAAGATGGGAGTTAGTCGGTACCTTTTGGTCGACGAGGAGCGACGTAGTCACATCGGGGACTGGTTGCACCGTCACCTCAGGTACGAGGGCGACGTCCTGCAGGCTTTCCGCGAGCGCGCTGGCGTCGTCTTCTTGTTCGGGGTCAGCGTGTCGCGGGGGGACGGCGCTTGCCTCCGTCTTGAACGCGAGGTCGACGTCCGGCGTGTCTTCTGTCGGGGCGTCGGGGGCGTCGATTCGCTCGACGGCCAACGAAGCGCGGCCTCCCGCCTGGCCTTGATGGCCCCGCCTCCTCCTCCGTTGGCGGGGGAGAGAACGGAGCGAGCCCGAATGTTGCTCTTCCACCACGCGGGGAAGATGTCGTCGATTCCGCCGCCGGCGGGCGGGTTGTCGGCCGCCATTGTCGTTGTCGCGTGGCGGTGGAAGAAGTATCATGTCGTAGCTGCCGTCGAAGGACATGAACTCAAGAGTCCCGAAACGAAGCATCGTCCCGGGCCGGAGAGGTTGCTGGAGACTGCCCATCTGGAGCTTGACGGGGAGCTGTTCGTCAGCACGCAGCAGGCCCCTACCTGGCGCGCCAACTGTCGGCGTTTCGAGACAGGGGGGTCCCTAAGCCGACGAGTGAGTGTGCTGTGTGCCCCAGCCCAGATGGGTCGAGCGCGTGGGCGAGCGCGAAGGGGGGAGAGGCGAGGTGGCCGGAGTCGAGCGTGAGAGAGGTGGAAGTCCCGCGGCCTTCGTGTTCGTCCCGCGCCCAGGTCGGGTGCGCTTGCAGTAGGGGGGTTACAAGCGTCCACGCGGGTGAGGGAAGCGAGCGGCCCCAAGAGAGCGCCTGTCCCGTCCTCGGTCCCGCGCGACCAACCTTCTCTAAGAAGGCCCTGGTCCTCCCTTTTATAGTCGTAAGGAGAGGATCCAGGTGTACAATGGGGGGGTGTAGCAGAGTGCTACGTGCCTAGCGGAGAGAGAGCTAGCGCCCTAGGTACATGCCAATGTGGCAGCCGGAGAGATCTTGGCACCTTGCTGGCGTGATGTCGTGGCTGTCGGGGGTGCGACGGAGCCTGGCGGAGAGACAGCTGTTGGAGCGGTCGAGTCCCTGCTGACGTCGTCCTGCTTCCGTAAGAGAGCTGGGGGCCGCCGTCGTCACAAAGCTTGTAGAGCGCCATCATTGCCCATCCGGCGGAGCTGGCCGGATGGGATGCCGGTCTTGTTCTCCGTGACCCGAGTCGATTCGGGGTAGGATGATGATGGCGCTTCCTGTTGACGTGGCGGGTCTGTGCCCTAGGCAGGGTGACGTGGGGGCTCCTCCGAAGCCGAGTCTGTCTTCTGTTGCCGAGGCCGAGCCCGAGCCATGGGGTCGGGCGAGGCGGAAGTCGTTCGGCCGAGGCCGGGGCGGAGTCCGAGCCCTGGGGTCGGGCGAGGCGGAGTTTCGTCGTCTTCCGGGTCTTAGCCCGAGTCCGAGCCCTGGGGTCGGGCGGAGCGGAGTTCGCCGTCTTCCGGGTCTTAGCCCGAGTCCGAGCCCTGGGGTCGAGCGGAGCGGAGTTCGCCGTGGCGCCTTTGGCAAGGCCTGACTGCCCGTCAGACTCACTCTGTCGAGTGGCACCGCAGTCGGAGTGGCGCAGGCGGCGCTGTCCTTCTGTCAGACTAGTCAGTGGAGCGGTGGAGTGACGGCGGTCACTTCGGCTCTGCCGGGGGGGCGCGTGTCAGGATAAAGGTGTCAGGCCACCTTTGCGTTAAATACCCCTGCAATTTGGTCAGTCGGTGTGGCGATTTAGTCAAGGTTGCTTCTGAGCGAAGCCAAGGCCTCGGGCGAGCCGGTGACGTGTCCGCCATAAAAAGGGGGGCCTCGGGCGAGACGGAAGTCTCTCGAGGTCGGCTGCCCTTGGCCGAGGCTAGGCTCGGGTGAAGCGTGATCGAGTCACTCGTGTGGACTGATCCCTGACTTAATCGTACCCATCAGGCCTTTGCAGCTTTATGCTGATGGGGGTTACTAGCTGAGAATTAGGCGTCTTGAGGGTACCCCTAATTATGGTCCCCGACAATTGTTCTTCTCACAGATCACCAAGGAAAGGCAGTTTCCTGTCAAGCCCAACCGCCCGCAAACGATCCAATGATGTTTAATCTGGCAGCAGAAAACATGTCTGTAATCAAAGAGTTTGAGGATGTATTTCCGGAAGAGTTGTCTGGGATGCCACCAGAAAGAGGAGTAGAGTTCTATATAGATCTCATTCCCGGCACTGCGCCCATCGCAAAGAGACCATACCGCATGGCCCCCACTGAGTTGGCAGAGTTGAAACTTCAGATTTCAGAACTGCAGCAAAAAGGGTACATTCGTCCCAGTTCGTCTCCCTGGGGAGCACCCGTTCTTTTCGTTACAAAAAAGGATGGAAGTATGAGGATGTGTATTGATTATCGATCCTTGAACGAAGTTACAATCAAGAATAAGTACCCTCTCCCTCGGATCGATGACCTCTTCGACCAACTGCAGGGAGCCAAATACTTCTCCAAGATAGACCTCAGGTCAGGGTATCACCAACTGAGAATCAAGGAAGCGGACATTCAGAAGACTGCTTTCGTCACCAGATACGGGCAATATGAATTCACAGTGATGCCGTTTGGGCTAACAAACGCACCCGCCTTTTTCATGAACCTCATGAATAAGGTATTTATGGAAGAATTGGACAAATTTGTCGTAGTCTTCATTGACGACATCCTTATTTATTCCAAGAAT
The DNA here is from genome assembly GCF_902167145.1 of Zea mays. Classification (NCBI taxonomy): domain Eukaryota; kingdom Viridiplantae; phylum Streptophyta; class Magnoliopsida; order Poales; family Poaceae; genus Zea; species Zea mays. The sequence continues at coordinate 20,902,613 of NC_050100.1, read as the reverse complement.
CGTAAGGACCATGAGCGTCACCTCCGAATCGTTCTCGGAAGACTCAGAGCACATCAACTCTATGCTAAACTCAGCAAGTGTGAGTTCTGGTTAGAGAAGATAGCTTTCCTGGGGCATATCTTGACTGCAGAAGGGATAGAAGTGGACCCATCCAAGGTAGAAGCTGTTTCAAATTGGAAGCAACCATCCAACGTCAGTGAAGTACGAAGCTTTCTGGGAATGGCAGGGTATTACCGCCGCTTTATCAAGGGATTCTCCAGCATAGCAAAACCCATGACCGAACTTCTCAAAAAGGACAATAAGTTTGTGTGGACTCCCAAATGTGAGGAAAGTTTCCAAATCATCAAGGAGAAGCTTACAACCGCACCAGTATTGACTCTGCCAGATATACACCAGGATTTTTTCATCTTTTGTGATGCTTCCAAGCAAGGCTTAGGGTGTGTCTTGATGCAAAATGAGAAAGTCATTGCTTATGCATCCCGCTTACTCAAGCCACATGAGCAGAACTACCCTACCCATGATCTAGAATTGGCAGCCATAGTGCACGCCCTAAAAATATGGAGGCATTATCTGATCGGGAACAAATGCCACATCTTCACTGATCACAAGAGTCTGAAGTACATCTTCACGCAACCGGACCTCAACCTCCGTCAAAGAAGATGGCTTGAATTGATCAAGGATTATGACCTCGAAATCCACCACCACCCCGGGAAGGCCAACATGGTAGCAGACGCCCTCAGCCGAAAACCTTTCGGGATTAAAGGAACCAACTTTCTGGAAGATTGGAAGAAAGAATCAGCTCAGCTGAATGCATGTCTGGGAGACAACGGTAGCCTGGAAGTCAAGCCAAATCTAGAAGATCTCATATGCAAGGCTCAACGCCTGGACGCAGAGACAGCCAGACTTATGGAAAGAGCTCGCAAGGAGCAACTTCCGGACCTTAGGACAGATGAGCAAGGAGTCCTCTGGTTCAAGAACCGCCTGTGTGTGCCAGTGGGAGAGGCACGAGAAACCCTGCTCAATGAAGCCCACAACTCAGCTTAATCCATCCACCCAGGAACCACCAAGATGTACCTAGACCTCAAAGCCAGATACTGGTGGAAAGGGATGAAGAAGGAAATAGCACAGTATGTGGCCCGATGTGACACCTGTCAGCGAACAAAGGCCGAACATCAGAAGCCTGCAGGCCTACTTCAACCCCTCCCAATACCCGAATGGAAGTGGGAAGAAATAGGCATGGATTTCGTAACCGGACTGCCCCGATCACAGAAAGGAAATGATTCCATATGGGTAATAATCGATCGTCTCACCAAGGTGGCCCACTTCGTTCCAGTAAAGACCACTTTTGGAGGAGCCGCCCTTGCCCGAATATACCTTAAAGAGATAGTCAGGCTCCATGGCATTCCACGGAAGATAGTATCAGATAGAGGAACGCAGTTCACTTCAAAATTTTGGAAGGGCCTCCAGCAAGCAATGGGCACCAAGCTAGATTTCAGCACCGCTTATCATCCCCAGTCAGATGGTCAAACAGAAAGAGTCAACAAGGTCCTTGAAGATTTACTCAGAGCCTGCGTGTTAACTTTCGACAGGGATTGGGAGTCTAGTTTGCCGTACGCCGAATTCTCGTACAACAACAGCCATCAGGCCAGCATCAAAATGTCACCATTCGAAGCACGGTATGGAAGAAAATGCCAGACTCCCCTAATGTGGTCCAATGTGGGGAAAAGGACACTAGAAGGACCCGACTTTGTTAAAGAAGCCGAAGAGAAAGTCGCTTTAATCCGCAGGAGGTTACTTGAAGCTCAGAGTCGACAGAAGAGTTACGCAGACAATAGACGAAGGGAACTCCGATTTGAGGAAGGAGATTTCGTTTATCTCAAGGTCTCCCCGATGCGTGGTGTCAAAAGGTTCCAAATGAAAGGAAAACTGGCACCACATTTTGTCGGTCCCTACCCCGTCATTTCCCGAATAGGGCCCGCAGCATACCGTCTTGAGCTACCAGAATCCATGTCAGATATTCACAATGTGTTCCATGTGTCTCAACTCCGCAAATGCCTAAAGGTACCAGAAACCCGCATCGAGGCAGATGCAATTCAGATTCAAAAGGATCTCCAGTACCGGGAAAAGCCAGTGAAGATTCTCGACTCAGCAGTCAGAAGGACCCGCAACTCAGAAGTGAAACTCTGTAAGGTTCAGTGGAGCAGAGATGGAGAAGATGAAGCCACCTGGGAAAGTGAGGACTCTCTGAGGAAGGAATACCCTTACCTTTTCTTGAGCCCCGTCTAAATCTCGAGGGCGAGATTGCTTTAAGTGGGGTAGGTTTGTAACATCCCAAAATCCTAACCTAGGGTTGAAACCCTAATCTACCCCTTTCCCTCCTTTTCATCCTTTAATTCCAAGAACTCCCTTAGATTTTCTTTCATCATTTGCATACACCTTGTTTGATCACAAGAACCTCACTTAGATTTTATTTTTCAGCACCTAAGATTATCTATTAATTGTTCAAAGGAAAAAGATATAAAAAAATGGATAAAGGAATTAGAAAATAAAAAGAAAAAGAGAAAAGCCCTCCCCCCCTCTGCTGGGCTGAATCCAGCCCATGCCGCGGCCGCTCTCCCCCCCGCCCTCGTGCCCGCAACTCCCTTTCCCCCGGCCCATTTCCGGCCCGCTCTCGCGCACGCGCGCCAGCCCGCCCTGCGCTCTCTCTCTCGCTGACGAGCCGTCCCCACCCGTCAGCCGCCCCATCCCTCGCCTCACTCGCGATCACTCCACTGGCAGTGTGGCCCCGCTTGTCAGTCGCTTCGTCGTCTTCCCCGCCGTCCCTTCATCGCGGTCACCTCCGGCCATCGCCTCCGTCCCCTCCTCCGTCTTCTCGTCGCACAGGGAAGTTTGGCACCGCTCCGTCCTCCCCCCCCCCCCCCTTGACCAGCGTCCTCGCCGGTACCGCCCCGCTGTGGCGTCTCATCGGCGGCGTTGTGCGGCATTTATGGCCGGCACTGTGCAGCTCGCCGGCGTCCGCCGAGCTCCACCGCTCCCCTCCCCTCGGGCGCCTATAAAAGGGTTGCCCCGAGCTCCTTCTTCCCCCGCACCAGCCTCGGCCATCCCTCTCCTCCCTCGTCCGAGCGCAATTCGCAGAGCGCCACCGTCTTCTCCCTCTCCGGTGAGTTCCCCCCCTTCTCTCTCCCTCTCCGTTGGTCCCGCGAGCGATTAAGGTAGCTCACTAGTATCCTCGCATTGCCGCGAACTCAGCACAACACTCTTCCGCCCCAATCCCTCGCCCAGAGGCCACCGGCGGCGATCCCCGCCGCGGAGCTCCGTCACCTCCCCGCGGACAGCCCCCTCCCAACCCCCTCTAGCCAAATTGAGCCTACCATTGGAATCGCCAGCCCCTGCCCGTGCTAGGACACCTCCCCGTGGGTCGAGAACCGGGCCACCGGCGGCAAACCGCCGTCGAGCCCACCGGCGGCCGGCTTTTCCCCCTCGGCCGGTCGGCCTGTTCGCCCATGCCGTCTGGCCGCAGCGCCGTTTTCTCCCTCTGCTCTCGCTGACGAGTGGGCCCGCAGCGACACCGTCGCCCTCGCGCACCCGCGCCGTCTCCCCCTCGCTCATGGGCCGCCGCTGGGCCGTAAGCGCGCCCGCGTGCGCTCGCGCCCGGGGTGGGCCAAAAACCTTTCCCCCAGCCCAGCAAAGGAGAAATCTCTTTTCTTTTTCTTTTCCACCCTTTTTCTCATTTAAATAGTTTCTCAATATTTTATGCACCAAAAATTATCAAAAAGGATTTCCAAGGTCACATACAATAATGATGTTAGAAAATGACACACTATAATTTGTAAACCACTGTTGATGTATTGTTTTATTGCCTGTTTCCTAGAAGAAGCGGGGACCGCAGATCCGGAACCCATAGCCCCGGAAGAAGGGTCGGAGCCCGAACTTCCGGAAGTAGATCTTCTGTGCCAGGAGAGCTTCGACAAAGGCAAGTCCATCCTTCCCTTGATGCATAAATTACCTGTTCTCTCTACCACTGCCTAGGCCGGGAATTATGGGGGAATATTGCATTGTGAGTGAGAAAGGGCCCGCATTAACATATACATTCTGGATAAGAAATATGGATTGGGAAGAAGGGCAATGGGTTTCTTCAAATAAAACCTCTTTTTGAAAGGTTATGCGAGGAAGGGTACTCACCCTCATCACCTTGGGAGTGGGATGATCAGGGACTCCCTGGTTTAGGGGAGGGCCTAAGGTGTTGGCTCAGCTGGTTTAGGCGTGAGCAGAAGGATTGTCCCCTCATATAAGGACCGGCTTGTCATTTTCACTACCTGTACTCCTTTATCGTACAACCACTAGAGACTGTGTGGGCAGTCAATCAATCCGAACTCGTGCGGTCCAACCCCAGGGTTAAGAAGGCTGGGGAGCACCGGGAGGATAAGGAGGGGGAAAGTTTTGTCCGGTTTGGACATGGTGGTGGCCTGACTCCTTCCGGATAACCATTAAGGTTAGGACGTACGGGTAAGGAAAGAGATCCGGCATTCGGGTCTTGCGACGGTGAGATCGCAGAAACCGGGCTAGTGGGTAAAGTGTACCCCTCTGCGCAGAGTTGAAACCTATTCGAATAGTCCGTATCCACTGGTATGGACGAGTCTGGTATGGTTTGGCAATTAGAGCTTTTTCTATGAGTTTCATGAAAAGGGAAATGTGTGATTAAATGGGTGTTGAGAAAGAAACTAAGGCCACGGGAGCAGGAAGCTCAGTGGTGGTTGAGTTTTTGGTTACTTTTAAGACTACGGGAAAACCTTCAAGTAACTGCCTTTCTCTAAGAAAATGATGAGTGACTTCAACTCCACCAAATTGAGCATGTATATTATAGGTTTCTTTCTCTCTATGGGAGCGGGGTGGGCTTGCGGAATACCTAGTGTATTCACCCAGATTTATTTATGTTTTTCAGCAGCCGAAGACTTCTTTTCTGCTATGCTTGATTGAGAGGGTTGTGTCTGCACCCAGTTCTGCCTGTGGCTTGGGCTAGTATATTTTCCTACCGCGCTTTTTAATTTGACTCTCTCGAGCTTGTACCCCGGTATTGTAATAACCTTTATATAAACTCTGTACTATTTGAAGTAAGAAATGTGTTTACTAGCCTCCTGGGACTAGTATTTGTGTCACATTTGAGTCCCAAAGGATCGGGACGCTTCAGTGCACCACCGGACAGTGAACAGTGCGTGATTTCCTTCCTTTTCTGGCGAGGTCGACCATTGCAGCCATCGGCCCTATGGCACAACGGACAGTCTGGTGTGACCTGGTGACCGTTAGCGAAGTCCACGTGTCGCCCACTGATTGTGCGACCGATCATTGGCGTGGGCGAGGCTGCCACATCGGACAGTCTAGTGCACACTAGACAGTCCGATGAATTATAACCGCGGCTCCTCCAACTTTCCCTGATAGCATCCAGTTCGTCGCGCGCGCCAGCCCGAGCACCGGACACTGTCCGGTGCACCGCAGGCTGGTGCTAGTTTGGTTGGGTGTAGCCAAACTCCTCCAATCCAATTTCTTTTGATTCGACAAGGTTCCTAGCACTTAGGGCCTGTTTGGTTCAGCTTTTTTCTGACCAGCTTTTCTGAAAATCTGGCTGTATGGAGAATCTGGGTATCATTACGATTACGTGTGGAGGAAGATAAAGTTGTTCATAGGGCTCAGGATCTAGAAAGTGACGGATTCCAACTATTACAACGACTCAACCGATTATGTGTTTATGTTGATTTTGGATGGTTTTAGCCCCAACAAATTTTATAGAAACTGGCTGAAAAGCTGAGCGTTTGGCAATTCGCAGCAGCTTTTGGTGGCCAGAAGCTGCCAGAAGCCGAAACAAACAGGGCCTTAGTAGAATATGTTAGTACCAAAAATAATTTACTAAGTCTAGAATCATACCTTGCATTTCCATTTGCATCTCTTTGACACTTAGCACAAAACAATATGTGTTGAGCATCTAATCACCAAGACATTTATAGAAATGATAGGGATGCCATTTTACTGATTGGTTTCAGCTTGGCAGAGCAACATATTCAGATAAGCAAACAAGAACATAACAACAGATTCAGATAGGGATGCCATTACAACCGCATTGTTCAATTCGCTTAGTGTTGGCATTAACTAAGAACAACATAAACGTACGTATCGGATCATGTGTGCTGGATGATCGATGGCACAGACGTAATCTACTAGTGCTATAAACAATGTTGCTCGTGTCGAGCGAGGCGCCAACAGTGGTCGTGCCCCTACTGCCATTGGAAGCGGAGTTGTTATCCGTACCGCGTGGGCCGCTCGGTTCAGCACCGCCGGTGGGGTACAGAGCGATAGGGAGCCTCGGGATAGAGTGAGGCTCCAGGGGCTGTTGGTCGACGTCGCCTCCACGGGACGCCATAGATGACGAGGGCGGATGGCCGAACGTCGGCGCGCCTCAAGCACAAGACTAGGCGACGAACAAGCAGGAGGACGACACGGTAGATCCGACGATGCAGAGCACCTAGATGAGGTTGTAGAGAGGCGCGAACATCACTTCTCTATGGCTTCCACGACGTCGGCCGATCAAAGAGAGGCACGCCGTGACCGGGCGGAGCAGGACAATGTGAGCGGCGGACCGGGGTCCCGTGCCTTGCACACGATGCAATGCAGCAGCTGGGGGTGGCAGAGGAGCGCCAACGACGATGGACGGTCGCAGCCGTGAGCGCGCGTCGCAGCCGGGGAGACCGTCGGCAACGAATAGCACACAGCTGTGACGGATCCAACCAGATGCAGCAGCGACAGGGAGTGCGCAATTCGAATCGGAGATTCACGGGGAGGGGAAAGGTTGGGAATGAATACGCAATGGGCCCTAGACGTCTGGCGGGTCCCACCTATCATTAACGATGGTAGAGACAACGACAAAGTCATGGAGTGGCATAACTGAGGAGAACAATTATTCACAGGGATAGCTCCGAGCACATATTGAAACTAATGGCAAAATTGAGCATCATGGCGAAACTAAGGTCACAAATGTAAAATTCGCAAAAATATATGGTAGATTACAGGCAAGGATAACTTTACTATTTCTAGTGAAGTGTGCAGCATTACAGAGCGCATCTGGATGGATGGATCAGATAGGTGGGTCGCTGACCCCTTCCTCTGCCACCACCGTTGAATGGGTACTATGATTTGTTGCCCGCCACAAAAGGCTCAAGAAATCAGCTGCTACGGATCAATTTTGTGTCAGCATCGCCCAAGAAGATTCAGGCGAAGACTCGCCACTGCTAGACGACATTGACAAGTGTGGACGTTTGGCGGAGGGATTCAACCTTAGTAATTGTTGGGGGTCTACTTCATTGTCGAAGGTACTGTAAGAAGAAACACCTTCGAAAGATCAACACAGAAGCAAAGCCGAATTTATCATCCGGGAAGCTTCGGCATAGTGACACGCCTCAAGACGAAGGGTGGCACCGACTTAAAGATGAAAAGACCAATTGGCCCATGATAATCTATGTCATGATTGTAACCGGTTGTAAAGGACACGAATATAAATCCACACAGGCTGCGCCCTGTGCCTATAAATAGATGAACAGTACCCCCGTACTGTTCACGCTAACTTGTACTCGCCCGTGCATTACGCTTGTACTATTTCCTTCTGTCAAGCCGAAGGTACAAATGTAGTTCTATATTATTATTGTTTATTCATGATATAATAAAGTTGAATTGATAATGTTATATAATTATTCATGTTGCTTTCTATGTCTTGCATGCTTCTTCTTTCATTAATGCATACTGCAATCATGAAGGTATGTCCTTCATGGCCTTCGTCTGAAGATCATTATATCCTAAGGGAAATAATGCTTCGAAGGACGAAGGACATTAACATTTAACATTTTGTGTTGCCTTGTTCTTAACTCATAGCATTTGAGAACAAGTCCCCAACATTGGCGCCCACCTCCGATGAACTCACTTCCACTTTTGATCTGATGGCTTCGTTCAACAATCAAGTCGTAGCACCTTCGGCTACGAAGCTGGTGCTTCCGATAACAGACGGCTCAAGTTCAGAGCCGGCTGACAAGAAGCAGAAGAAGGAAGCACAAAGAAGGGTGCAGCATGTTGGGGTGCAGGGACCCTTCATCAAATCAAAATGGTCCCACATCCCAATCACCTTCTCTCAGGAGGACCTTCAGCTCAAAGATTACCCTCACAATGATGCTATGGTCATATCTTGTGTCATCAAGGGATTTCTGGTCCATAATGTTCTGGTTGATACAGGCAGTGCAGCGGATATCATATTTGCAAAGGCCTTCAGACAGATGCAAGAGCCAGAAGATAAGATTCATGATGCTACACACCCTCTTTGTGGCTTCGGAGGAAGGCAGATTGCAGCACTCGGCAAAATCACGATGCCAGTGACCTTCGGCTTCATCCACAATACAAGGACTGAACAGGTTGTGTTTGACATTGTTGATAGGAATACCCCTACAATGCAATCATTGGTCGTGGGACACTTAATGCTTTCGAAGCAATACTTCATCCAGCATATATATGCATGAAGAAACCTTCGGAACAAGGGCCCATTGTTGTTCATGGGAGTCAGGAAGCCGCTAGGAAAGCCGAAGGAAACTGGACATACTCAAAAGCAATTCATAACATAGATGGAGTCAAAGCCTGTGAACAGTACAAATACAAGAGAGAGAAGGCTGCTTCGACAGATCAGCCGAAGCCTATGCTCCTATGTGAAGACATAGTAGAGCAAAAAGTACTGCTGGGGTCTCAGCTATCTAAAGACCAAGAGAAAACTTTGATAAGATTTTTATTCAACAACAAAGATGTCTTTGCTTGGTCAGCCAATGATCTCTGCGGTGTCAACAGAGATGTGATTGAACATTCACTCAATGTGGACCCATCCTTCAGGGCAAGAAAGCAAAGGCTTCGGAAAATGTCTGATGATAAAGTCGAAGGTGCTTGGAATGAAGTGAAAAGGCTTCTCAGTGCCGGTGTTATCAGAGAGGTAAAATACCCAGAGTGGTTAGCTAATACTGTCATGGTGAAGAAGGCCAATGGCAAATGGAGAATGTGCATTGACTTCACAGATCTTAACAAGGCATGCCCAAAAGATGAATTCCCACTAGCAAGAATAGACTCTCTTGTAGATGCAGCAGCTTCTTCAGAGCTCATGAGTCTATTAGATTGTTATTCAGGCTATCATCAAATCTAGATGAAGAAGGAAGATGAGCCAAAGACTAGCTTCATAACTCCCAGTGACACCTATTGCTATCTTCGGATGCCTGAGGGGCTCAAGAATGCTGGAGGAAGCTTCAGTAGAATGAAAGCCAAGGTCCTTCACTCCCAGATAGGCAGAAATGTGCTGACTTATTTTGATGATATCATAGTGAAAAGCACGAAGCAAGAAAATCACATTACTTATTTGCAAGAAACATTTGCCAATTTCAGGCAAGCTGGCCTGAAATTAAATCCAGAAAATTGTGTTTTTGGAGTGAAGAAAGGCAAGTTCCTTGGCTGTCTGGTATCAACGAAAGGAATTGAAGCTAACCCAAGCAAGATCGAAGCTATCCTTCGGATGGAGCCACCAAGCACGAAGAAAGGGGCTCAACGGCTGGCAGGAAGATTAGCATCATTAAATAGATTCATATCCCGATCAGCGGAAAGAAACTGCCATTTTTTGAAATACTGAAGTCAGCCGAAGTCTTTCAATGGGGCCCGGCACAACAAAAAGTTTTCGAAGAGTTGAAACAATATTTGATTGATTTAACAACATTAACTCCACCTGCGCCAGGGCTCCATTGCTCTTATATGTGGCGGCTTCATATTCTGCAGTGAGTGCGGCACTAGTACAGGAGAAGCTAGATGGTCAGGCTAAAAAGCAAGCTCCAATATACTTCGTCTCCGAAGTTATAAGTTCATCAAAGAAAAATTACACGGAATTAGATAAGGTATTATATGCTGTATTAATGGCCTCGAGAAAGCTTCGGCATTATTTTCAAGCATACCACATAATTGTTCCTTCGTCACAACCTCTAAAGGACATCATGAGGAACAGAGAGGCTACTAGAAGAATTGGAAAATGGGCTGCATAGCTTAATGAATTCACCATTGATTATGTGCATAGATCTTCAATTCAGTCCTAGGCATTAGCAGACTTCATCGCTGATTGGACGCCAGTGGCTCAGGAAGAAGAGACAAATAAAAGTACCGAAGCTTGGACAGTGTTCTGCGATGGTTCTTGGAGAATCTTCGACGCAGGAGCAGCAGCTGTTCTAATAGCACCTTCGAAAGTTAGAACATGTTATGCAGCCAAACTAGACTTCAGTTGTACAAATAATATTGCCGAATACGAAGCACTCTTGTTGGGGCTTCGGAAGTCAAGGGCAATGGGAATAAGAAGGGCTATTTTGAAAAGTGATTCTCAAGTCATTTCTGACCATGTAGATAAAAACAACAAGGCAAGAGATCCGAAACTTGAAAAATATCTGGATACAGTTCGAAGGTTGGAGGCTTCTTTCGAAGGTTTCTCTGTCAAGAACATTCCAAGAGGCGAAAATGAGCATGCAGATTTGTTGGCCAAATCAGCGGCTTAGGGGCTCCCTTTACCTTCGGAAGTATTTTTTGAAACAATAAAGGCACCTTCGGTTGAACTCATGGAGAGAGCAGTGCTTGCCATTTCTCCAGTACATAGTGAAGATTGGAGGACTGAAATCATATCTTTTCTCTAGGGTAACTGCCTCTCGGATGACGAAGTTTATAATAAAAGAATGGAAGCAAGAACAAGACCATATATCATAATAGAAGGGGAATTGTACAAGCATGGAGTTTGCTCCCCTCTTCTCAAGTGTTTATCCAGAACTGAAGGTATAGAACTAATGAAGGAGATACATGCAGGATTGTGTGGATCTCATATTGGGTCTAGGCCCTTGCTGGGAAAGGTTTTTAGACAAGGATTTTACTGGCCGAAGGCAACTTCGGATGCAGCAGATCTGGTCCAAAAGTGCGAAAATTGTCAAAAATGTGCAAGGGACCAAAAACAAACTTCGTCATTAACTCAGTTAATACAACCAACCTGGCCATTGCAAAGATGGGGACTGGACTTGTTAGGCCCACTTCCACCAGCACAAGGTAATTTGAAATATGTCGTGGTGGTGGTGGAATATTTTTCTAAGTGGATTGAAGCAAAGCCTTTGGCTACAATAACTTCGGTTACAGTCCAGAAATTCTTCTGGCAAAATATCGTTTGTCGCTTCGGCGTGCCGAAGGCTATAACTGTGGACAATGGAACACAGTTTGATGTCGAAGCTTTCAAAAATTTCTGCGACCAGATTGGCACGAAGGTTCATTTTTGCATTAGTCAGGCACCCGGAGTCAAACGGGCTGGTCGAAAGAGCAAATGGTATCATAGTGACGGGAATAATGAAGTTAATCTTCAATCAACCCAAAGGAAAGTGGCCAGAAGAGTTGATCAAAGTGGTCTGGAGCCACAATACAACTACATCAAGGTCAACAGGTTTTACACCATTCAAGTTATTGTTTGGTGACAAAGCTATAACCCCAGAAGAAGCTAAGGCAGGGTCAATTAGAACAATAGCTTCGGCAGAAGACGAAGCTCATTATTCTGTGATAAAAGATGCTATAGAAGGGACCAGACTTCAGGCTGTGGAAAATATCAATAAATATCACGCCAAAACAATAAAATGGCGTGACAGAAAAGTTCGGCTGAAAAACATTAAGCCAGGGCACCTGGTACTTCGGAGAGTGGCCAATCCAGACACAGTAGGCAAGTTACAGCTGAAGTGGGAAGGACCCTTTCTGGTGGTATCTTCGTCAAGACCCGGTTCTTACAGATTGAAGGATATGGACGACAATGATATTCCTAGATCTTGGAATGCGGATGAGCTTCGACGATATTATGTGTAACTTGATGTAATCTTTTTCATTTTTCCTATTGAAAGAGAATTAGGCTTACACCTATTTCCTAATTGATTTTGGTGGTTGAATTGCCCAACACAAATAATTGGACTAACTAGTTTGCTCTAGTCTATAAGTTCTACAGGTGCCAAAGGTTCACAATAAGCCAATAAAAAGACCAAGAAAGGGTTCAAACAAAGAGAGCAAGGGACAACTGAAGTGCTCCCTGGTCTGGCGCATCGGACTGTCCGGTGTGCCACCAGACAGTGTCCGGTGCACCAGGGGACTCCAAGCTGAACTCCTCACCTTCGGGAATTCTTAGAGGCGCTTCGCTATAATTCACCGGACTGTCCGGTGCACCACCGGACAGTGTCCGGTGCCCCAAGGGAGAGCGACTCTGAACTCGCCAGCTTCGGGAATCCGCTCCGCTAAAATTCACCGGACTGTCCGGTGTAACACCGGACTGTCCGGTGAGCCAGCGGAGCAACGGCTACTTCGCGCGCAACGGTCGACTGCAACGCATTAAATGCGCGCCTGCGCGCGCAGAGGACAGAGCACGCGTGGGTGGCACACCGGACAGTCTACAGGACCTGTCCGGTGCACCACCGGACAGCCAGGCGGGCCCACAAGACAGAGCTCCAACGGTCGGAACCCAATGGCCAGGTGACGTGGCTGGCGCACCGGACAGTGTCCGGTGGTGCACCGGACTATCCGGTGGTGCACCGAACTGCCCGGTGCGCCATGTGACAGAAGCCTTCACCAAACGGCTAGTTTGGTGGTTGGGGTTATAAATACCCCCAACCACCCCACATTCAAGTCATCCAAGTTTTCCACCTTCCAACTACTTGCAAGAGCTCTAGCATTCAATTCTAGACACACCAAAGTGATCAAATCCTCTCCTAATTCCACATAAAGCTTTAGTGATTAGTGAGAGAGATTTGTTGTGTTCTTTTAAGCTCTTGCGCTTGGATTGCTTCTTTCTTTTATTCTTTCTTGCGAACAACTCAATTGTAACCGAGGCAAGAGACACCAATTGTGTGGTGGTCCTTGCGGGGAAGTTTGTTCCCGTTTGATTGAGAAGAAGAAGCTCACTCGGTCCGAGGGACCGTTTGAGAGAGGGAAAGGGTTGAAAGAGACCCGGTTTTTGTGAACACCTCAACAGGGAGTAGGTTTGCAAGAACCAAACCTCGGTAAAACAAATCCTTGTGTCACACTCTTTATTTGCTCACGATTTGTTTTGCGCCCTCTCTCTCGGACTCGTTTATATTTCTAGCGCTAACCCGGCTTGTAGTTGTGCTTAAGTTTATAAATTTCAGATTCGCCCTATTCACCCCCCCTCTAGGCGACTTTCAATTGGTATCAGAGCCCGGTGCTTCATTAGAGCTTAACCGCTCGAAGTGATGTCGGGAGATCACGCCAAGAGGGATCTCGGGACCGGCGACAAAACCACAAGCTCGGGAAGAACACACTCAAGGGAGTCCGCCCACAAGCACAAGGAGGAATCCTCTTCCTCCATCAAGTCCCATCGGAAGGGTGACAAGAAGAAGAAGATGAGGAAAGTGGTCCACTACGAGACCGACACTTCGTCACCCTCCACCTCTGGCTCGGAATCGGCCTCCACTACTTCAAAGCGCCATGAGCGCAAGAAGTATAGTAAGATGCCCTTTCGCTACTCTCGCATTTCTAGACGCACTCCATTACTTTCCGTTCCATTAGGCAAACCACCTGTGTTTGAAGGTGAAGATTATTCTATGTGGAGTGATAAAATGAGGCATCACCTAACCTCACTCCATAAAAGCATATGGGATATTGTTGAGTATGGAGTGCAGGTACCAAAGGAGGGAGACAAGGATTACGACTCAGAGGAGGTCGAACAAATTCAACACTTCAACTCCCAAGCCACAACTATACTCCTCGCCTCTCTAAGTCGAGAAGAGTATAATAAGGTGCAAGGGTTGAAGAGTGCAAAAGAAATTTGGGACGTGCTAAAACCGCGCATGAAGGAGACGAGGTGACCAAAATCACCAAGCGAGAAACAATCGAGGGGGAGCTCGGTCTCTTTCGACTTCGCCAAGGGGAGGAGCCACAAGACATATACAACCGGCTCAAAACCTTGGTGAACCAAGTGCGCAACCTTGGGAGCAAGAAATGGGATGACCATGAGATGGTCAAGGTTATTCTAAGATCCCTCGTTTTTCTTAACCCTACGCAAGTTCAATTAATTCGAGGAAATCCTAGATATACACTAATGTCTCCCGAGGAGGTAATAGGGAATTTTGTGAGCTTTGAATTGATGATCAAAGGCTCAAAGAAAATCAACGAGCTTGATGGCCCCTCCATGTCTGAAGCACAACCGGTCGCATTCAAGGCGACGGAGGAAAAGAAGGAGGAATCTACATCAAGTAGAACACCCATCGACGCCTCCAAGCTCGACAACGAGGAAATGGCGCTCATCATCAAGAGCTTCCGCCAAATCCTCAAACAAAGGAGGGGGAAAGATTACAAGCCCCGCTCCAAGATAGTTTGCTACAAATGTGGTAAGCCCGGTCATTTTATTGCAAAATGTCCATTATCTAGTGATAGTGACAGGGGCGACGACAAGAAGGGGAGAAGAAAGGAGAAGAAGAGATACTACAAGAAGAAGGGCGGCGATGCCCATGTTTGCCGGGAGTGGGACTCCGACGAGAGCTCCACCGACTCCTCCGACGAGGACACCGCAAACATCGCCGTCACCAAGGGTCTTCTCTTCCCCAACGTCGGCCACAAGTGCCTCATGGCAAAAGACGGCAAAAGGAAGAAGGTAAAATCAAGATCCTCCACTAAATATGAAACCTCTAGTGATGAGGATAATGCTAGTAATGAGGAGGATAACTTGCGCATCCTTTTTGCCAACCTAAGCATGCAACAAAAAGAAAAATTAAATGAATTGATTAGTGTTATTCATGAGAAGGATGATCTCTTGGACACCCAAGAGGACTTCCTTATTAAAGAAAACAAAAGGCATGTTAAGGTTAAAAATGCTTACGCTCTAGAAGTAGAAAAGTGTGAAAAACTATCTAGTGAGCTAAGCACTTGCCATGATGTTATTACCAACCTTAGAAATGAGAATGCAAATTTAATTGCTAAGGTTGATTCAAATGCTTGTGATGTTTCAATTCCCAATCTTAGAAATGATAATGTTGATTTGCTTGCTAAGATTGAAGAATTGAACATTTCTCTTGCTAGCCTTAGGATTGAAAATGAAAAATTGCTTGCTAAGGCTAAAGAATTAGATGTTTGCAATACTTCCATTTCCGACCTTAGAAGTAAAAATGATATATTGCATGCTAAGGTTGTAAAATTAAAATCTTGCAAACCCTCTACATCTACCGTTGAACATACTTCCATTTGTACTAGATGTAGAGACATTAATGTTGATGCTATCCATGATCACCTAGCTTTAATTAAGAAACAAAATGATCACATAGCTCAACTTAATGCTAAGATTAGTGAGCATGACTTAGAAAACGAAAAATTTAAATTTGCTAGAAGCATGCTCTATAGTGGGAGACGCCCTGGCATCAAGGATGGCATTGGCTTCCAAAAGGGAGACAATGTCAAACTTAATGCCCCTCCTAAAAGATTGTCTAATTTTGTTAAGGGCAAGGCTCCCATGCCTCAGGATAACGAGGGTTACATTTTATACCCTGTCGGTTATCCTGAGAGCAAAATTAGGAGAATTCACTCTAGGAAGTCTCACTCGGGCCCTAATCATGCTTTTATGTATAAGGGTGAGACATCTAGTTCTAGGCAATCAACCCATGCAAGATTGCCTAAGAAGAAAACTCCTAAGGCATCAAATGATTCTAACATTTCATTTAAGACCTTTGATGCCTCTTATGTTTTAACTAACAAATCCGGCAAGGTAGTTGCCAAGTATGTTGGGGGCAAACACAAGGGATCAAAGACTTGTGTTTGGGTACCCAAAGTTCTTGTATCTAATGCCAAAGGACCCAAAACCATTTGGGTACCTAAAACCAAGAACTAAACTTGTTTTGTAGGTTTATGCATCCGGGGCTCAAGTTGGATCATTGATAGCGGGTGCACAAACCACATGACAGGGGAGAAGAAAATGTTCTCCTCCTACGAGAAAAACCAAGATCCCCAACGAGCTATCACATTCGGGGATGGAAATCAAGGTTTGGTCAAAGGATTGGGTAAAATTGTTGTATCTCCTGACCATTCTATTTCCAATGTTTTTCTTGTAGATTCTTTAGATTACAACTTGCTTTCAGTTTCTCAATTATGCAAAATGGGCTACAACTGTCTTTTCACAGATGTAGGTGTTACTGTCTTTAGGAGTGATGATTCAATAGCATTTAAGGGAGTGTTAGAGGGTCAGCTATACTTAGTAGATTTTGATAGAGCTGAACTCGACACTTGCTTAATTGCTAAGACTAACATGGGCGGGCTCTGGCATCGCCGACTAGCATATGTTGGAATGAAGAATCTTCACAAACTTCTAAAGGGGGAACACATTTTGGGACTAACAAATGTTCATTTTGATAAAAACAGGATTTGTAGCGCATGTCAGGCAGGGAAGCAAGTTGGTGCTCATCATCCACACAAGAACATCATGACGACTGACAGGCCACTCGAGCTCCTACACATGGACCTATTCGGCTCGATAGCTTACATAAGCATCGGCGGGAGTAAGTATTGTCTAGTTATTGTGGATGATTATTCTCGCTTCACTTGGGTGTTCTTTTTGCAGGAAAAATCTCATACCCAAGAGACCTTAAAGGGGTTCTTGAGATGGGCTCAAAATGAGTTCGGCTTAAGGATCAAGAAAATTAGAAGCGACAACGGGACGAAGTTCAAGAACTCTCAAATTGAAGGGTTCCTTGAGGAGGAGGGCATCAAGCATGAGTTCTCTTCTCCCTACACCCCACAACAAAATGGTGTAGTGGAGAGGAAGAATAGAACTCTATTGGACATGACAAGAACCATGCTTGATGAGTACAAGACTTCGGATCGGTTTTGAGCCGAGGCGGTCAACACCGCCTGCTACACCATCAACCGGTTGTATCTACACCGAATCCTCAAGAAGACATCATATGAACTCCTAACCGGTAAAAAGCCCAATATTTCATATTTTAGAGTCTTTGGTAGCAAATGCTTTATTCTTGTTAAAAGAGGTAGAAAATCTAAATTTGCTCCTAAGACTGTAGAAGGATTTTTACTAGGATATGATTCAAACACAAGGGCATATAGAGTCTTTAACAAATCCTTAGGACTAGTTGAAGTTTCTTGTGATGTTGTGTTTGATGAGACTAACGGCTCTCAAGTAGAGCAAGTTGATCTTAATGAGATAGGTGATGAAGAGGCTCCGTGCATCGCGCTAAGGAACATGTCCATTGGGGATGTGTGTCCTAAGGAATCCGAAGAGCCTCCAAATGCACAAGATCAACCATCCTCCTCCACGCAAGCATCTCCACCAACTCAAAATGAGGATGAGGCTCAAGTTGATGAAGGAGAAGATCAAGAAGATGAGCCACCTCAAGATGACGGCAATGATCAAGGGGGAGATGCAAATGATCAAGACAAGGAGGATGAAGAACCAAGACCGCCACACTCAAGAGTCCACCAAGCAATCCAACGAGATCACCCTGTCGACACCATCCTCAGCGACATCCATAAGGGGGTAACCACTAGATCTCGTGTTGCTCATTTTTGTGAACATTACTCTTTTGTTTCCTCTATTGAGCCACACAGGGTAGAGGAAGCACTACAAGATTCGGATTGGGTGGTGGCGATGCAAGAGGAGCTCAACAACTTCACTAGGAATGAGGTATGGCATTTGGTTCCACGTCCTAATCAAAATGTTGTAGGAACCAAGTGGGTGTTCCGCAACAAGCAAGACGAGCATGGTATGGTGACAAGGAATAAAGCCCGACTTGTGGCCAAGGGATATTCACAAGTCGAAGGTTTGGATTTTGGTGAAACCTATGCACCCGTAGCTAGGCTTGAGTCAATTCGTATATTACTTGCCTATGCTACTTACCATGGCTTTAAGCTTTACCAAATGGACGTGAAAATTGCCTTCCTCAATGGACCAATCAAAGAAGAGGTCTATGTTGAGCAACCTCCCGGCTTTGAAGATAGTGAGTACCCTAATCATGTGTATAAACTCTCTAGGGCGCTTTATGGGCTCAAGCAAGCCCCAAGAGCATGGTATGAATGCCTAAGAGATTTTCTTATCACTAATGGCTTCAAAGTTGGAAAGGCGGATCCTACTTTATTTACTAAAACTCTTGACAATGATTTGTTTGTATGCCAAATTTATGTTGATGATATCATATTTGGGTCTACTAACGAATCTACATGTGAGGAATTTAGTAGGATCATGACACAAAAATTCGAGATGTCGATGATGGGGGAGTTGAAGTACTTCTTGGGATTTCAAGTGAAGCAACTCCAAGAAGGCACCTTCATTAGCCAAACGAAGTATATTCAAGACATTCTAAACAAGTTTGGGATGAAGGATGCCAAGCCCATCAAGACTCCCATGGGAACCAATGGGCATCTCGACCTCGACACGGGAGGTAAATCCGTCGATCAAAAGGTATACCGGTCAATGATAGGCTCCTTACTCTATTTATGTGCATCTTGACCGGATATTATGCTTTCCGTATGCATGTGTGCAAGATTCCAAGCCAATCCTAAGGAAGCTCACCTTACGGCCGTAAAACGAATCTTGAGATATTTAGTTTATACTCCTAAGTTTGGGCTTTGGTATCCTAGGGGATCCATATTTGATTTAATTGGTTATTCGGATGCCGATTGGGCGGGGTGTAAGATTAATAGAAAGAGCACATCGGGGACTTGCCAGTTCTTGGGAAGATCCTTGGTGTCTTGGGCTTCAAAGAAGCAAAATTCCGTCGCTCTTTCTACCGCCGAAGCCGAGTATATTGTCGCAGGACATTGTTGTGCGCAATTACTTTGGATGAGGCAAACCCTTAGGGACTACGGTTACAAATTAACCAAAGTTCCTCTTCTATGTGATAATGAGAGTGCAATCCGCATGGCGGATAATCCCGTTGAGCATAGCCGCACTAAACACATAGCCATTCGGTATCATTTCTTAAGGGATCACCAACAAAAGGGAGATATCGAGATTGCATATATTAACACTAAGGAACAATTAGCCGATATCTTTACCAAGCCACTAGATGAACAAACTTTTAACAAACTTAGGCATGAGCTAAATATTCTTGATTCTAGGAATTTCTTTTGATGTCTTGCACACATAGCTCATAAGTATACCTTTGATCATGTCTCTTTTATATATGCTATGACTAATGTGTTTTCAAGTGGATTTCAAACCAAGTCATAGGTGTATTGAAAGGGAATTGGAGTCTTCGGCGAAGACAAAGGCTTCCACTCCACTCCATAACTCATCCTTCGCCGTCGCTCCGAGCAACTCTCCGTCTTTGGTATAATCTTCACTCATGTTTTTATTTGCCAAAGGGGAGAAAGTAGTTTTACCAAGGGCTTATATCTAACTCAAAGTATCCGTTTTTTGTGATTCATGCCAAAGGGGGAGAAAGTATTAGCTCAAAGCAAAAGGACCGCACCACCACCTAATTTTAAAACTAATGATTTTAAAATTGGTATCTTATTGTGTCCAAAAGGGGGAGATAGTAGTATTTTCAAAATTTATATCTTAAAACCCTCTTGAACACTAAGAGGAGGATTTCATTGAGGAGAGTTTTGTTTAGTCAAAGGAAAAGCATTTGAAACAGGGGGAGAAAATTTCAAATCTTGAAAATGCTTCGCAAAATCTTATTCATTTACCTTTGACTATTTGCAAAAGAACTTTGAAAAGGATTTACAAAAGAATTTGCAAAAACAAAACATGTGGTGCAAGCGTGGTCCAAAATGTTAAAATTTTAAAGAAACAATCCATGCATATCTTATGAAAATTTATACTGGCTCAATTCTAAGTAACCTTTGCACTTACATTATGCAAACTAGTCCAATTATGCACTTCTATACTTGCTTTGGTTTGTGTTGGCATCAATCACCAAAAAGGGGGAGATTGAAAGGGAATTAGGCTTACACCTATTTCCTAATTGATTTTGGTGGATGAATTGCCCAACACAAATAATTGGACTAACTAGTTTGCTCTAGTATATAAGTTCTACAGGTGCCAAAGGTGCACAATAAGCCAATAAAAAGACCAAGAAAGGGTTCAAACAAAGAGAGCAAGGGACAACCGAAGTGCTCCCTGGTCTGGCGCACTGGACTGTCCGGTGTGCCACCGGACAGTGTCCGGTGCACCAGGGGACTCCAAGCTGAACTCCTCACCTTCGGGAATTCTCAGAGGCGCTTCGCTATAATTTATCGGACTGTCCGGTGCCCCAAGGGAGAGCGACTCTGAACTCGCCAGCTTCGGGAATCCGCTCCGCTAAAATTCACCGGACTGTCCGGTGTAACACCGGACTGTCCGGTGAGCCAGCGGAGCAACGACTACTTCGCGCGCAACGGTCGACTGCAACGCATTAAATGCGCGTCTGCGCGCACAAAGGACAAAGCACGCGCGGGTGGCACACCGGACAGTCTACAGGACCTGTCCGGTGCACCACCGGACAGCCAGGCGGGCCCACAAGACAGAGCTCCAACGGTCGGAACCCAACGGCCAGGTGACGTGGCTGGCGCACCGGACAGTGTCCGGTGGTGCACCGGACTGTCCGGTGCGCCATGCGACAGAAGCCTTCACCAAACGGCTAGTTTGGTGGTTGGGGTTATAAATACCCCCAACCACCCCACATTCAAGTCATCCAAGTTTTCCACCTTCCAACTACTTGCAAGAGCTCTAGCATTCAATTCTAGACACACCAAAGTGATCAAATCCTCTCCCAATTCCACACAAAGCTTTAGTGATTAGTGAGAGAGATTTGTTGTGTTCTTTTGAGCTCTTGCGCTTGGATTGCTTCTTTCTTTCATTCTTTCTTGCGAACAACTCAATTGTAACCGAGGCAAGAGACACCAATTGTGTGGTGGTCCTTGCGGGGAAGTTTGTTCCCGTTTGATTGAGAAGAAGAAGCTCACTCGGTCCGAGGGACCGTTTGAGAGAGGGAAAGGGTTGAAAGAGACCCGGTCTTTGTGACCACCTCAACGGGGAGTAGGTTTGCAAGAACCGAACCTCGGTAAAACAAATCCTTGTGTCACACTCTTTATTTGCTCACGATTTGTTTTGCGCCCTCTCTCTCGGACTCGTTTATATTTCTAACGCTAACCCGGCTTGTAGTTGTGCTTAAGTTTATAAATTTCAGATTCGCCCTATTCACCCCCCCCTCTAGGCGACTTTCACCTGTGGCACCCTTTTCCTTTCAAAAAGGGGGAGAAAGGTTTTTAATGGGACCATAGTTTGTAATTTTTTCTTTCTTATTCAGCTCTACGAGAGCAAAATCCCCCAAAAATATGTAAAATGTAAAATCTGAGCATGCACCATCGAGTGCAGAGAGAAAAAAGAGAACAGGGAGAAGCTCGAAAGTCGTCCCTAAGGGGATGCAGAGCATGACGAAGCTACAAAAAGCCGTTCCTAAGGGAGCGCATCGTAAGTTTTCTGCTCAAAAGTCGTTCCTAAGGGAATGTAGAGCCAAATACCGCCGAAATATAAGGCGAAGAAGTTCAAAAGACGTTCCTAAAGGAATGCAGAACTTACACCGAAAATTCAACGGTGATGCCGCCGAAATAGAAGGCGAAGAAGTTCAAAAGACGTTCCTAAGGGGATGCAGAACTTACACCGAAAAATAAGCGGTGCAGCCGAAAAATAAATGACAAAAAGATTTCAGTCATTCCTAAGGGAATGAGGAGTTTTGATGTGGCTTCGTAAGCGTGTGTCTGGACATTCATTTGCACAATACATCACATCATTTATTGTATTCATAAACATTCATTTAGACATACATAGGATCATCATCATCATATCATACAGATACAGACAGTTGCTTCAGCTCTAAGGATAAGGCTTCGACGAAAGGAAAGGAAGCAGATTTATGCTTCGTTGTGTACAAAAAGAAGGAAAGGTGTTTTCGCCTTTGGCTCAAAAAATACAAGTTTCGCCACATCAAAGCAGTTCATACATGGACGGAAAGGTAAAAACATATTACAAGGTATGGACAAATTTACAGATTAGTATCTGATTCTTAAATTACAATATTCTTTAAAATGATAATTCAAGACTTTTTCTAGAGTTTTTTCACAGCAAGGTTTTCGGCTTCATCATCATCCGCTAAGCTTCGGATCATCTACCAAGCTTCGGCTCATTGCTCCTCGACTTCGTTATCCTGTACATATCAAAGCGTTATAAGGTAAATTCAAGTTTCAAGGAAAAGGTAAGCACAAGGTATGAGTTTATTATCGGTTTAAGGTGACTTCGAGCTTCGTCACCAGCCAAGCTTCGTCCACCCTTTGCCCATATTTGAGTTACGAATCTGTTCCCAATGCTTCGGGCCAGGCCGGGGATGTCATTCAAGTCCGCTGGTGACAAGCTGAAGTTTGGCCCATTTACAATATTTTCGTGTGTACAACCAGCCTTCATAAAAGCAACAGTTGTGCCACGAGAAGCTAGCAGAGCGCAAAAGTCACCATGCCCAGCTATGACTTCATCGAGAGCATCAACTTTGCCTTCAATATGATCGAGGGTGCCTGGCAGGTCTTCAGCTGAAGGTTTAAACTTTTCAGAACTGACTCCAACAGAGTTGAAGACCTGCTTCAGTCGTTGCACGCAACGGTTGCCGAAGTTCAGACATTTATCTTGAAGTTCCTTTAATGACTTCTACAAATTCGAACTCTTTGCAACTTCAGCATCAAGCTTTGCATCGAAATCCTTCTTCTCTTGTTCGAAGTTTTTTGAATTCGTGGAGAGCTCACTATTTAATCTAGCAATCTCGGCCTAGGCTTCTGCCAGCGAACCCTCCATTGTTTGGATCACGAAATCCTTCTTCTCCAGAGCAACTTTGTGATCTTTAATCTTGCCCTCTAAGCCCTCGATTATAATCTCATTCTTCTTGTCCTCAAGGTCCTGTTGCATCCTCAAGGTTTTACTTAGTAGTAGACTCTGGAAAAATAACCTTCATCAGAAGTAACCTTCATCTCAAAAACAATAAAAAGATAAGGTAAGAACCTTACCTTAAAGTTAGAATAAAACAAGTTGTCGGCGATATGTTGCCGTCGGTATCTGCTGAGGTCGGCCTCAAGCTTCGGAAAGTCAACACTCTTCGACAGAGTGCTGACAACCTTCGCCCCAACCCGATCCTAGAGGCATCCTAAACTCTCTTTGGCAACACCACCGAAGAGCAATGCTCCTGGTTGATAGTCGCATGATATTGCGTAATCCCTTAGCTCTTCCTTCTCAGCCTTAGACAACTTTTGGCCAAGTATGTTTTGAAAATTAAAATCCTTTTCCTCCGAAGTCTCTTCGGCAACCTCCTTCTCTTTCCCGGGCACTAGGGCCAAGGTCTCTTTGGCAGCTGTAGCAGCTTCTTCCGCTACCATGTTCAAGATCATCTTATCAATATCAAAAAAGTGCCTTCTTGATTTGTATCTTCGGCCGTCTCAGCTTCGGCAGTTGCAGCTTCGGCGGGGACAGCCTCGGTTGCTGCGGTAGCTTTGGCAGCCGGTGTTTTTGATGCCAAGGCTGGCGGTGGCGTTTCTTCAATAGCATCAAAAACAGTAATGATCCTTCGCCTTTTTTCCGCGGGCTTCTTGATTGCCGCAGGCTCCTCCTTCTTCTGTAAAAGCTTCATCAGTTGTGGCCCTAGTGGACTTAGCTTGAGAGGTAAAGATTCGGTCATTACCTTTAAAATTTCCTCCACATCAGCGGCAGGAGGCGTTGAAGGAATTTCTTCCTCTATATCAGCTGTTTTTGGCTTCGCATCTGAAGTTTTTCTTTTCTTTGGAACAACCATCTTCGGCTCAGGGTTGGATTTCTTCTTTTTCAAAGCTTTCTCATCTTCTTCTATCATCCTAGCAGCTTGCCTCTTCATTACACTGACAACTCTTTTTCGCTTTGGCCCTTCGGCACCCTTACTTAACCGTTCATAGTCAGGATATTCAAATTTCAAGGCATCCATTACTCGGTCCAGCCTTCGTTTCGACCGGGTGTCGAAGGCCGCGATCATCAATTGATCTTCTTTCTTAGTATAGTTGCCCAAGATTTCATTACACATAGCTTCAATCGTATCCAACCATTCTTGGCAGGGTTCTTTGAAATGTTTCTTGAACTTGAAACGATAGGGCAGTCGAACAAGTTCATTCTTTTTCTTTTCTCCTTTAAGCTTCGGCATATTCCATTCCTTTAACGTTGGAAATACTCTATTGGCTAAGTATTCCTGCACCAAATCTCTAGTACCGATATGCTTAGACACAACTCAGAATTCACCTACAGTTGTCCGGCATGGTGATCCTTGCAGCATGTCACACAGAGGCCTAGTTAACCCGAAGGTTAGGTCCAGTGGGCTCTGAACTAACTTCTTCTTCTCATCAACCTTAACATAAAACCACCAATTCTTCCAGCCGGTTGGCCATTTGGTGCGGTAGCTGACCACCGGAGTCTTCATGTCTTTGCGGTAAGCAAAATTATAGCAGCGAAAATTCTCGTGTAGTCCATCTTCTCTAGCCTTCGTCTGATAATGAAGTTCGTGCACCCAGCAGAAGGCTTCGGCAAGCGGCTCCACTCCTTGGCTTCGAAGAGCCCAGATAAAGACGCTGAGCCTAACGATGGTGTTAGGAGTCAGCTGATGAAGATAAATTTTGAAATCATTCAAAACATCCCCAATCATTTCATGCAGAGGAAACCTCAATCCTGCTTTGAAAAAACTTCTATAAACTACCACCTCATCATTTTCTGGCTTCGGAATAGCTTCTTCCCCGCCAAAACGAATCAGCTTCTTCTCGACTTCCCCAAAGTAGCCTAGCTTTATCATCATGGGCATATCAGCTTCGGAGACAGTCGACTTCCCAAAGTCCAAGTGGCTGGGTTTGGGTGGCATAATGGTGTTAAAATCTATCTCTTCTTCACCAGCATCACCCTCTTCAATATCTGCATGTTCAGCTTCGGCGGCAGGTGCACCTTCGTCAGAGGCACCCTCTGTCACAACCAGTCCCGACTGCCTCATTACTTCGGAGATTGGGGCAGTCTCAGCAGCTTCGGCCTCCTCTCCGTCGCGCGTAATCCTAGCTATTCAACGCACCATGGCCATTTGATACTGAGTTCCTCACGGTTTTGACGAAGTTGATGACTTTTCGTAGCTTTGCCGAAGCTCCCTCTTATGACGAAGCTAAAGCAAAACGATGCTTTGATTGAGAATACGATGAATAAGCTTCGGCTGTGGTCAAATTTTTCGGCGGCACAACAGTGCAATAGTAATAAATGTTGTGGTAACTTCACACCTACCCGTCTGTTTATATAGTGCTGCGGGTGGGAAGGTAAATCGTCAAACCGCTCGTACCCGCTGAACAATCGCCCGCACCCACTGAACGGTGGACCATAGTGCGCGAGAAGGCGAATCACCAGATCGCGCGTACCCGTTGTATGGTGGGACCACCTTGCACTCGGAATATTTAAATCATTTCTCGACAACGAGCTCAGGAAGGTGTTTTTCGGACCTTCGGCATTCCGAAGCCTAAGAGAATTTTTCACGGGTCGAGCTCGTTACGAAAAACGATCTGGCACCGTGAAGGGGCTACTGTTGGGGGTCTGCTTCGTTGTCGAAGGTCCTGTAAGAAGAAACACCTTCGAAAGATCAACACAGAAGCAAAGCCGAAGTTATCATCCGGGAAGCTTCGGCATAGTGACACGCCTCAAGATGAAGGGTGGCACCGACTTAAAGATGAAAAGACCAATTGACCCATGATAATCTATGTCATGATTGTAACCGGTTGTAAAGGACACGAATGTAAATCCACATAGGTTACGCCATGTGCCTATAAATAGATGAACAGTACACCCGTACTGTTCACGTTGACTTGTACTCGCCCGTGCATTACGTTTGTACTATTTCATTCTGTCAAGCCGAAGGTACAAATGTAGTTCTATATTATTACTGTTTATTCATGATATAATAAAGTTGAATTGATAATGTTATATAGTTATTCATGTTGCTTTCTATGTCTTGCATGCTTCTTTTTTCATTAATGCATACTGCAATCATGAAGGTATGTTATTCATGGTCTTCGTCTGAAGATCATTATATCCTAAGGGAAATAATGCTTCGAAGGACGAAGGACATTAACATTTAACATTTTGTGTTGCCTTGTTCTTAACTCATACATTTGAGAACAAGTCCCCAACAGTAACCGGGAGCTGGGAACTTGGCCACGTTCCTCGTTCCGGAAACGTTCGTTTCGTTCCGAAAACGTGGGAACAATCTCGTTCTAGTAGTGTTAAATCCTAGGAGGTGTTTGGTTCATGTATTTTCAACCCGTATCCATTCACAGCGGCATCAAATCACTGCACTCACCGTTTGGTTCGACGCGCGCGTTATTGCTTCACGCGGTATTGGTTCCGCGCCTTTGCAATCGTGATACCGCTCGTCTACGGCGTTTTCGGACTGCGGCCTCGCTTGGATCCTGCGTGCTGTAAACAAACAAAGCCAGGTAACAATTGCCTTGTATCGGATAGCGCCGGGATGTCATTGCAATCCCGTTGCTGTCGCATGAAATGAACCAAACAACACCCTAGTTTTTGTAGTGTTCCGCGTACCATGTTTCCGTTGCTCGATCTCATCGATCCGAGAACCTGGTTACTAAGGATTCCACAGCCGATTGAACCCTGCGTCGTGCTCCCTCGCATGCGAAATCGAGTGGCAGGGAGGACTGGGCGCGAAGGGAAATCTTAGGCGCGAGAACAGAGACAACCAGGTGGATTGGGGGTAGGGATGAAAATGGTTTCGGAATTTTTCGGAATTCCGGAAACCGATTTCGAAATTTTTCGATCGGATTCACCAGTAACGGTATTTTTCGAAAACGGAATCGGTTTTCGGAATTTTCTATCGGAATCGGTATCGGAATCGACGTGGTGTTTTACCGACCGTTTCCATCGGTTACCGGTTTTTGTCGGAAATTACCGGATTTGTGTCTCGGAAATTTCCGGAATTGTGTCTCGGAATTTTTTCGAAATTTTCCAGCATGTGATTTTTTCGCATCGCCTGTACATCTCTGGATAAGGATTATTTATTTTTGTACTTTTTGGACGCTTTAAGATTTTTTTGGGGTTAGATGGTATTGGAAGGCAGTTGAGATTAATGATTTGGTCTCTCGAACGAATCCACCATTTTCTATGCACATATTATGTATTAGTAATATATAATGATAAAGAGCCGACAGTCTATCTTTTCCACACACTAGATTTTAGGGTTTTCCTGTGAGGCTGTGAAAAAACCCTTTATGTGTGGAAAAAATATTTCATGAGTAAGCATGCCATGTCAACTAAATCGAGTGGATATTGTGAATTGTGAACTTTGAGTCTATGAACTTGTGATCTTTATGAACTTGTTATACTGTGAACTTGTGATCTTTGTAAACTTTTTATATTATAAATTTGTGACCCTTGTGAACTTGTTATATCATGAATTGTGAACTTGTGGTATTTGTGATCTTTTGTCAATTTTGTTTTATTGTGAAGTCTGATATGTTTACCGATCGTATTTTAGATTTCGACCGTTACCGGTGTATTTTCGGCACCGAACTTTCGTTTCCGATGTTTCCGAAATACCGATATCGTTTCCGTTTCCGGAGTTACCGTTTTCGATTTTGTTTCCGATAAAAAAATGAAAACGGTAATAGTTTTAGTGTTTACCGACCATTTCCGACCGTTTTCATCCCTAATTGGGGGCTCGCGCGCCTGGGAATGTTTGTGCGGGGATGGGTCATTATTCGTGTGGGAGAATGCCTTGGTAAATGTTGGATGATATTTTCTCTTTGTTTTCCTAAAATAAGTATTGAGATCGGAGTTTTTAGAAGCTATTTAGATGCTCTAACATCACCACTATCACAAAAATTAGTATTTTTATAAATTTATCTAATTAAATATAAAATGATTTGCATTTTTTCACGGAGAGAGCAAGTATTATAGAGCCCACGAGGTGCCGGTTGGCATCGGACTTTCGAAACGGCTTCTGGGCATGGCAATGGCATACATTGGGCCTGCTGACGAGTAGGCGGTCACTCCACTCACTCGCGGCAGTGGTCTGACGCCGTGACGACCAAGCGGCCAGATCAGAGAAGTCGTCGCGGAAAAAGCGCGCACGGCGCACCGAAAGGGCGGCCTGATGACGAGACTTCACAAGGATGGCCTTCGCTTCCGTCCGAAGTCTCCTCGCTGCCGGGGTGTCAAGGGAGGGCGGCCCCAGCACAAGCGCCGCCCATTGATCGCTTTCCTCTCCTTCCCTCTCCCCTCCCAGTCGCTCGCCTAAACCTCACCAGCGACCAGTCGCCATCACCATGGATGGACCCGCCTCCCCCTCCGCCGCCGCCGAGACTGATACGCGGGGAGGAGAAGCTCCATCCAAAGCCAAGCGAGGCAATGGTACGATCAACGAAAACTGATGCCACCTACTCTGCTTCGGTTCGTACTAGTGGTACCTTAGTTCGACAGGTGTTTACTCTCTCCCTAGATGAAAACGATGTCCTTACTGAGATCTATAGTCACTGTGCTTTTTCTTATAACGATAGTTTTAGTTCCTTTTTGAAAACCCCTCTTGTGATTACTGTTTGCTACTGTGGTTGTATTCTAGTGTAATAACAATCTCATAACTGCCTCGTTCTCGTCATAAGTTACTTATAACTTACGGTGATTTGTGAACTATCGTTATGAACTAGTTCGTGTAACGGTGTAAGATCAGCTTCTGGGTCCTGAAAGGAGTACGGTGCTCATGTGCATAGGGATATCCATCTCACATCCAACAGCAACAGCCAATTTTACGAGGAAGCCCTCCCACCTGCTGCGTTAGATATGAGATGGATATTCTAAATTTAAAATGTGCACGTGAACATCATACCCCTTTGGCTCTTTGAGCACCAGATAAGTTCCCTTCGACGAAATGGAACCTCACCCTTTCCAAACTGATGTCATATTTTTGCTTAGTGTCAAGGATATGCTTAATGTTAGATTTGTGTTAATGAATTCACGATGCTTTCTGTTTCTCATTCAGCCGAGGAGAAATATCAACATGGACAACCGGTTTACTTTCCTGAGGAACTAATGGACAATTGGGTTTCTTTTTCTCTTCGTGGCTTGTATTATTGCTACAACATCTCGTTGCAAGGGTCTTGCAACACAACTGCTGATCCAACGGACATAATTTTAGCTGTCAAATGTGACATGGGGCCTGACTTCTTTCGGTACTCTTTTAACTTGGGTGGTACTGATATTACCATTAAGTACCTGTACAAGATTCATCTGAATCAGGAACAGGTATATATGGAATGATGTTATCTTTTTTTCTTAATACCAGGCTCCTGTTTTAGTTTCTTTTATCAATACATGTTAGTTTTGGAAGTGTGAGAGATCTTCTACATTAATGCTGTGTACAACAACCTTTTTTCAGGTACTTTTTGCTAGAAGATTCCAGATCACGGTTCTTTCTTTGCTCATTAACAGTAACAGTTCGGAGGTCAGCAATGCTATAAAATACTTCCGTGAATGGCAGGTAGATTTGGGGGTTGTCTATCTACTTCTGCCCACAGCGTCAGGCAAAATTGATTGGTGCGGTATCAAGTTCTCAACATCATCAGCATATGATGTGACTGATAAAAATATGAGACATTGCCATTCTTGTAAAGATGCTGATATACTGCAGACAATGGATGACCCTTGCTGCAGGTGCATACTTCAGAATTCTGTTGTATATGCCCCTCGTGAACGAAAATTTTATATTATTACAGGACTTGACTTAAATGCAAACCAACCTCTGGATTTGAACAATAGGAGTGCTGTTAGCTGCAAAAGGTACTAAAGATTAGATTTATGTTTGCCCTTACATTTGTTACATGTTCCTCTAAACGGTAGAATTTACATCCAAAAGTCGGTATTCTTTTTGTATGCTCTGGATGTGGCCTTCGTTTGACCTCTGAAAGTAAACCACTGTTGGTCGCCAGTGGATTATTCACAGTGCAAAACTTCCTCTACAAATGCTACGGAAAAAGGAAAGGTGGTTTTCTGTTGACAGTACTGAAATTTTTGCCTCTTGATATCTTGTTCTAACTGCGTTATAAATTTTCAACTATTTTAAGGTCAAATCCAGGAACTGCAAAATTTATTTATTTTTATATGAAAATGAATTGTTGCTTATTGCTTACAAGCAAAGTGGATGATATTTGTATGTGTCCTTACAAACTTTCCAGGGTCTATATCCATCGAGAGTTTGTAGCACTCTTCCAAACATTCCTTACAACTAATCCAACTGCTAATTATGTGTCTCAGTTTTCTAATGTTACATTCTTCTTTGCAATTGGAATTAAATTTGTATCATACACATTTGATCTAAAAATGTTCATATCAATGATTAATATTTACCCTTTACCGAAAGGGCGTCATACCATACACTATTTCGATAAAGGACATAAATAAATAAAACAAATAGACTACAAATTCAAATTTGAATAACTTAAAAATACTATCATGTCTTTGTCAGTTTAATATTTATGTTTTTCATAGATATGGTTTCATGCATAATCCAGTTCATCCGAGAGCTTTAAAAATTATGGGAAGTATTCATCTAGACTCTTCATGTATCGGCTCCACCAAGCCTCAAAGATAAATATAATCTATAGGGTGTAACTCAATTTCTCTTCTTTGCTAATTTGATACATTGTATTTTCTTACTTGCATATTGTTTCATGCATGAACTGGTTCTCCCAAAAGCCTAAACAATTTAGTAAATATGAGCAATATTGTTATGAACGGCCGCCACTACAGGCGCCGGATAACAGCAGAGGCAACGGATAGACATGCAAATTAGTTGGATAAGGATCTACACATGCAGATTAGCTGGATAAGGATTAGAAGATTAAGGGATAAGATTTGTTAGAGAGAAAAGAGGGATTTGATCTCATTAGATAAGTACTAGAAGGGAGTATAAATAATTGTAAGCACCACCCTATATGGAATTAAGTAGAAACAATTATAGTTTCCAGCTTCCCTCTGGGAGCTGGGAGAAACCCTAGCCGCCACTGTTCATCGCGCTACTGTTCATCGCGCTACTGTTCATCAGTGTGTTCTTCCGTTCAGCAGCCCATCTCCCTCTTTCCCTGCGCCCAGCATCCACGGCGCCCAAACACAGCCGTGGGCGTTTCCTCCCTCGCCCAGTCCCCTCACACTCATACAACCTAAGGCCAATCCGTGGTAGGGATCTTATTCCTATCAATCTGGTATCGGCTATGTCCAGCGATCCGTCCGCGCCGCTGCCCTCCTCGCCATCAGCGTCGTCGCTTTCTCAGGCGTCGGCGTCGCTGCCATTAGCCGCGGTGCCGTCCACGGTGCCATCCACCGGTTATGTGCCGCCAGGCACCTCATCTGTTCCCCTGACCCTAGATTCCCTCGCTGAAGTAGTCCGGGAAATTTCACGGAACATGGCTGTCATGCAGGGAAACATGATCGCGATGCAGGGGAACATCTCCTCCATCCATACCTACATCACCGGCACCAGAACCCACCGCTGCCTGCCTCCACCACCATGCCACTACCGCCCAGCCCATCTGCGCCGCCGCCCACCGCATCTCTCCCAACATCCGCCGCTACCGCATCCTCCATGACCGGGGCTGCGCCTGGCGTACCGTTGCACTTAATGCAGTGGCCCCGATCACCGTCGCAAGTCCCGTCATATGTGCTGCAGCCGCCGATCTACTCTACTCCGGCGACCATCACGTCGTCGGTGGTGCAGTCTGAAGCCCCCCACGCGCCGGCCTCTGGGAGGGTCTTCTACGGAGGCGTCGAGGGAGTCCTCTTCCATGAACCCACGACCCAGACAGCCTCCTCTGGGGTCGTCGAGCCCGCTGCTGGCCTGGGCTATAGCCAGGCGGCACAGACTCCCCCTCGCTGCTACAAGATCGACTTCCCCACCTATGATGGCAGCGTTGACCCCCTAAATTGGTTGAACCAATGCGAGCAGTTCTTCCGGGGCCAGCGCACCCTGGTGACTGACCGCACTTGGCTCGCTTCGTATCACCTGAAGGGCGCTGCGCAGACTTGGTATTACGCCCTGGAGCAAGACGAGGGCATGCCAACGTGGGGACGCTTCAAGGAGGTCTGTACCCTTCGGTTTGGGCCGCCTGTTCGGGGCACCCGCCTGTCCGAACTTGCCCGCCTGCCCTTCACCTCGACGGTACAGGACTACGCCGACCGCTTCAACGCTATGCTCGGCCACACGCGCAAGCTCGACGCGCAGCAGAAGGCCGAACTCTTCGTCGGCGGCCTCCCCGACCACATCCGGACTGATGTGGCCATCCGAGACCCCCAGGACCTTCAATCAGCGATGTACTTGGCGCGTGCTTTCGAGCAGCGTGCAGCGGCGCAGACCACTCCGCCTCCAGCGCGCGGGTTTCGGCAGTCTCGCGCGGGACTGCCAGCACCGCCGCGTCCGCTGACTGCTCCGCCAACCGCTGCAGCGCAACCAGCAGGTACAGCCGCCCCAGCGCGACCGTTCCGTCGGCTTACGCTGGCCGAGCAGCAGGAACGACGTCGTCAAGGGCTCTGTTTCAATTGTGATGAGCCCTATGTGCGTGGGCACGTGTGTCCCCGCCTCTTCTACTTGGAGAACGACGACTACATCGACGACGAGCCCCAAGAGGAGGGAGCTGACCTACAGATCGCGCTCGAGCAGGAGCCACCCTCGCGCGCCGCGGCCATCATTCCGACGGTCTCGCTGCACGCATTGGCAGGGGTGCGCACACCAAACGCCATGTTGCTGCCCGTCTCCATCAATGGCCACCGTCTTGTGGCCCTCGTCGACTCCGGCTCCACCACCAACTTCATGTCGGTGGGTCTGATGAGCCGCCTGCAGCTGCCATCCACGCCACACCCCACCATCAAAGTGCAGGTGGCCAACGGTGACAACATATCGTGCCAAGGTATGGCGCGGAGCGTCGACCTGCGGGTGGGCACCGAACAGTTTTCCATCGACTGTATCGGCCTCACCCTCGGCACCTTCGACGTCATTTTGGGCTTCGAGTTCCTGCGGCTGCTGGGGCCGATCCTCTGGGACTGCGACCACCTGTCCATGTCCTTCACCTAGGGGGGCCGCCGCATCATTTGGTCCGGCCTGGGGGCGCCCGGCGCGGTTCCCCCACAGCCGGCTGCGTGCGTGGTGTCTAGCACGCCCACACAGCCGCTCCTCGACGATCTTCTTCGGCAATTTGAGCTGGTCTTCGCCGAGCCGCAAGGGGTGCCACCCGCCCGCCCCTACGACCACAGCATTCATCTTCTTCCGGGGGCGGCACCGGTGGCGGTTCGGCCCTACCGTTACCCCCAGCTCCAGAAGGATGAGTTAGAGCGTCAGTGCAGCGCCATGCTCGCCCAAGGGATCATTCGCCCCAGCACATCGCCATTCTCTGCCCCGGTCTTGCTGGTCCGCAAGCCCGACAACTCGTGGCGGTTCTGCATCGACTACAGGGCCCTGAATGCTAAGACATCGAAGGACAAGTTCCCTATTCCGGTGGTCGATGAGTTGCTCGATGAGCTGCATGGCGCCCACTTCTTCACCAAGCTCGACTTGCGCTCGGGCTACCATCAGGTGCGCATGCACCCCGCTGATGTCGAGAAGACGGCGTTCCGGACACACGAGGGACACTATGAGTTCTTGGTCATGCCGTTTGGCCTCTCCAACGCTCCGGCGACCTTTCAAGCCCTCATGAACGACGTCCTCCGCCCCTATTTGCGCAAGTATGTGCTTGTGTTCTTTGATGACATCCTCATCTACAACAAGACATGGGCGGAACACCTCCAGCACATCAGCATCGTCCTCCACGCCCTGCGCGACCACCAGCTACATCTCAAACGCTCCAAGTGCTCCTTCGGGGCGCGCTCGGTGGCATACCTCGGGCACGTCATCTCCGCCGCGGGGGTGGCCATGGATCCGGCCAAGGTGGAGACCGTCTCCTCGTGGCCATCACCGCACTCCGCTCGTGGCCTGCGGGCCTTCTTGGGCCTCGCCGGCTACTACAGAAAGTTCATCCGCGACTTCGGTGTCATCGCGGCACCTCTCACGCGCCTTCTGCGGCGCGATGCCTTCACCTGGGACGACGACACCCAGGCCGCCTTCCAGCAGCTGAAAACAGCCTTGACCACGGGTCCGGTCCTTCAGATGCCTGACTTCGAGAAGACCTTCGTCGTGGACTGCGACGCCTCCGGTACGGGCTTCGGCGCCGTCCTTCACCAAGGCGCGGGACCGGTGGCGTTCTTCAGCCGTCCCTTTGCGGCGCGACACCTCAAGCTTGCCGCTTACGAGCGGGAGCTGATCGGCTAGGTTCAGGCGGTGCGCCATTGGCGGCCCTATCTTTGGGGTCGTCATTTCGCCGTCCGCACTGACCACTACAACTTGAAGTACATCCTCGACCAGCGACTGTCTACAGTGCCCCAGCACCAGTGGCTGAGCAAGCTCTTCGGCTTCGACTTTGAGGTTGAGTATTGTCCGGGCCGCCTCAATGTCGCCGCGGACGCACTGTCCCGCCGCGACGCCGAGCTACTCCAACCATCCGCAGGGGAGCCGGGGGCAGCAGCAGCCCTGGCCCTCTCTGGTCCTTCGTTCGCCTTCCTCGACGACATCCGCCGCGCCACAACGACATCCCCAGACAGTAGCCGCCTGTGCCAGCAGCTCCAGGATGGTACCTTGACCGCCCCATGGCGCCTGGAGGATGGCCTCCTTCTTCACGGCTCGCGCGTCTATGTACCGAACGACGGCGACCTCCGACATAAGGCCATCCTCCTGGCCCACTCGGCGGGGCATGAGGGCATTCAGAAAACCCTCCATCGCCTCCGCGCCGAGTTCTACGTTCCTGGCGACCGCACCTTGGTGGCTGATTGGGTGCGGACGTGCACAACGTGCCAGCGAAACAAGACAGAGACCCTGCAGCCGGCGGGGCTGCTGCAGCCCCTCCAGGTGCCGTCCCAGGTGTGGGCTGACATCTCCATGGACTTCATCGAGGGGCTGCCTAAGGTGGGCGGCAAATCGGTCATCCTCACGGTGGTCGATCGCTTCTCCAAGTACGCCCACTTCATTCCGCTCGGCCACCCGTATACGGCGGCATCGGTTGCGCGGGCCTTCTTCGATGGCATCGTCCGGTTACACGGGTTCCCCTCCTCCATCGTCAGCGATCGGGACCCTGTGTTTACCGGACACGTCTGGCGCGACCTCTTCAAGTGCGCCGGCGTCTCCCTCCGCATGAGCACGGCGTTCCATCCACAGACAGATGGCCTGTCCGAGGTTGTCAACAAGGTAATTGCCATGTACCTTCGTTGTGTGACAGGTGATCGGCCTCGGGCCTGGGTGGACTGGCTCTCTTGGGCGGAGTACTGCTACAACACCTCGTTCCACACCGCCCTCCGTGCCACGCCATTTGAGGTGGTGTACGGACGCCCCCCACCGCCGATCCTGCCATACCAGCCCGGGTCCGCACGGACGGCAGCGGCGGAGGAGTTGCTGCGCGACCGGGACAACATCCTTGCGGAGGTCCGACAGCGCCTCGTTCAGGCGCAACAGCTGTCCAAGCGGTACTACGACGCTGGTCATCGCGACATGGAGCTGGCTGTCGGGGATTGGGTGTGGCTGCGCCTTCTACATCGGCCCATGCAGTCCCTAGAGCCACGCGCAAAAGGGAAGCTCGGCCCTCGCTACGCCGGACCGTTCCGAGTCCTGGAGCGCATCGGCAAGGTGGCATACCGGCTGGAGCTACCAGAGGGAGCCCGCCTGCACGACGTATTTCATGTGGGCCTCCTCAAGCGCCACAAGGGTGAACCGCCGGAGCAGCGTGCGGGGTTACCCCCTGTCCAGGATGGCAGACTACTACCGGCGCCGCTGAAGGTGCTGCGTGCTCAACAGCGGCGCGGAACGTGGCACATTTTGGTGCAATGGCAGGGCCTATCTCCGGAGGAAGCTACATGGGAGCCGCTCGACGACTTTCGGGGCCTCTACCCCGACTTCCAGCTCGAGGACGAGCTATTTGCGCATGCAGGGAGAGATGTTATGACCTTAGTGACAGGGAACGGGGAACGATGGCGCGTTCCGCGTTCCCGGAATTTCGTCCCGAAACGAGGAACGCGAACGAAGGGGAACACTACAAGAAACGCTCGCGGAACGCCGTTTATAGAAGGTAGGAACGCTTACCTTAGGAAGTCGCCCCGCCGTGCTTGGCCGCCGCGCCGCCGCGCTTGGCCGCCGCGCTGGGACGACGCTCTGGGACGTTGCGGGCGTTGCCGGCCGCCGCGCTTGGCCGCCGCGCTTGGCCGCCGCGCTGGGGCGATGCGGGCGTTGTCCGGCCGCCGCGCTGGGACGCTGCCGTCGCCGCCGCGCAGTGGGGAAGACCGGATCACCGGAAGAGGCAGAGGAATCGCGCAGTGGGTAGAAGAGGCAGAGGAATCGCGCAGAGGAATCGCGTGGTGGGGAAGAGGAAGAGGAATCGCGCAGTGGGGAAGAGGAAGAGCGCAGTGGGGAAGAGGAAGAGCGCAGTGGGGAAGAGGAATCGCGCAGTGGAGGAGGTCGCGCCGTCGCGGTGCAGTGGAGGAGTCGCGCACTCGCGCTCGCAGTGGAGGAGTCGCGCACTCGCGCTCGCAGTGGAGGAGATCCGTCGGTCCGTCCAAGGTCGCAGGAAGCTGAGGGGTTAGGCATGGAGCGCGTAAGAAGAGGAAGGGATTATCCATGTCTGGAGCACGTTAAGTGATTAGGCAGGGAGCCGGCCGCGTACTGCCTGCTATTTAAATAGAACTCCATCCACTGATGCACAGCAGTACAGCACCACAACCCAACTCAAACCTCAACATAGACATGGTTTTCGGTTCTTCAAGCAAAAGAAAGCGTGCGGATGAAAAAGAAGATGATGATGTGCAAGTCGTCCATGAGGTGCCTGTAGATATCCAAGATGGTGGTGCAGACGCAGACAGTGGTGACGAAGATGGAGCTGCGGCTACTGGTACGAAACATCCACTTCTAGATGAAATTAATATTATTGGTGTTCCGAGTGGAAAAAATGTTGGTGGAACAAAGGAGTGGCAGTGTAAACATTGCAAGAAATCGTACAAAGGAAGTTTAACTAGAGTTCGTGTTCATTTGCTTGGTCCATTACCTGGTAAAAAAGCACAAATTGCACGTTGTATGTCATTGCAAAACGATCCCAACAAGAGCAAAGCTTTGCGGGAAAAGGTGAAAGAAGCTGATAGTAAAGGATTTCATATGAGATCAACATCAGGGACGACCACTCCGAATCCGTTGACAAAATCGTTTGGAGTAGCCCAAAGGGAGTCTGTCGATATGGAAATTACCAAATTTTTATGTGCCAACGGTATTCCATTCAATGTGTTGAGGAGCCCTCAATTTTCACAAATGATAATGGCAATAAAAAATGGTCCAAAAGATTATAAAGGTCCGTCGAGTGAAAAGGCAAGGACAACTCTCCTAGATGCATGCAAGAGAAGTGTGGAGACCGACTTAGCACCACTTAAAAGTACATGGTAAGTTCTTAATTTTATTGTCTTTTCATTGTATGATTTTTTTCTCCAAAAACTCACTTTTAATCATGCATTAGGTTGACACAAGGTGTTTCGGTTGTGTCCGATGGATGGACAGATATAAAAAACAAGCCCCTAATCAATGTGATTGCGTCGAACAGTCGAGGTTCATGTTTCTTATATGCAGAAGATTTCTCTGGAGTTGAAAAAACCGGTGAAGCTATTGCACAATATCTCTTGAAGGCTATTGATGAAATTGGACCAGGAAATGTCCTTCAAGTGGTAACGGACAATGCTGCTAATTGCAAAGCAGCTGGAAAGGAAATTGAAAAAGTAAGTCACATATTTTGTCCTTCAAGTGTTTTTTATCTTGGATTTTCCCTAATCATATTTTGTTTGATTACAGGTGCATAAGCACATTTTTTGGGCCCCATGCGTTGTTCACACGCTAAACCTTATATTCAAGGATTTTGCTGTGAAATTTCCATGGATGCTTGACACATATAAGACTGGAAAAGCAATTGTCAAGTTTTTTCAGAATCATTGCCATTGTTTGGCAATGTTTAGAACCAACTCTCGTTTGGACCTACTTAAGGTGAAAAAAACTCGATTTGCTTCACATTACATATTGCTTCAAAGACTCATAACATGTAGAGAAGCACTTGCCACCACAGTAGTCACAAGGCAGTGGAAAGATTGGGTAAATACTTGCACTAATGATGTGAAGCACCAAGCAAGGGTCATTGTCCTAACAATAAATGATGACAGCTTTTGGATGGAGGCTGAAAATATAATTGCTATCACAGAGCCAATATACTCCGTATTAAGGTTTAGTGATGGAGAAGGTCCAAAGATGGGAGAAATCTACGAGAGAATGGATTGCATGGTTGGTGAAATAAAAGATATAATGACAAAAGATGATAACCCGCATAAAGATGATTTTGTTGAGGTTGAAAGTATCGTTATGCGCCGTTGGGAGAAGATGAATCTTCCCCTTCATTGCTTAGCATATGCCTTATGCCCAAAATTTTATCATCAACAATACCTCAACACCCCAGCTCCTGGTGGCACCATAAGGCAAGCTCCTAATACAGATAAGGAGGTTATGACTAATGTGCTTGAAGCTTTTAGTAAAATTGCAGATTCTCCAAGGGAACAACAAGTTTTGAGGGAGCAATTTAATGCTTTTATTATGAAGAAGGGAATGTTTGCGCTGCCACCCGTTCAATTGGATGCATTTACCATGGAGCCGATTGAATGGTGGGTAAGTTATGGTTCTGAGACTCCAGATTTAGCTGAGGTTGCAAAAAAAGTTTTATCTCAACCCATCAGCAGTTCATCGGCCGAGAGAATTTGGAGCACATTCAGCCATATCCATAACACCAAGCGCAATAGGATGAACACTACCACTGCAGATAAATTAGTCTCCATTCACTCCAATTTGCGACTTTTGTCAAGATCAACAGATGGCTACAAACATGGCGCACATGCTAAATGGGACATTGATCCAGAAGACTCTTCTATCTAAGCTTTGCAAGAAAGTGATTATCGTTACCGTTATATATATATATATATATATATATATATATATATATATATATATATATATATATATATATATATATATATATAAGCTAAGACACTATGACTTATCATTATCGGGATCCCATCATTATCAATTATATATACATATATTATATATTATGTACGTGTCATTGGTTGTTTCAATTATGCATCGTTCCATGTTCCATTACAATCGTTCCCTAACTGCGTTCCTAAATCGTTGGGAACACGTTCCACGCATCGAATGAACGTGGATCAGCTGTATACCCCTCAACGTTCCATGTTGCTTTAACAGACGTACCGCGTTCCTCGTTCCCGTTCCTCGTTCCCAACGTTCCGGGAACCTTGTCACTAAGGTTATGACCGACCGCCACTACAGGCGCCGGATAACAGCAGAGGCAACGGATAGACATGCAAATTAGTTGGATAAGGATCTACACATGCAGATTAGTTGGATAAGGATTAGAAGATTAAGGGATAAGATTTATTAGAGAGAAAAGAGGGATTTGATCTCATTAGATAAGTACTAGAAGGGAGTATAAATAATTGTAAGCACCACCCTATATGGAATTAAGCAGAAACAATTATAGTTTCCAGCTTCCCTCTGGGAGCTGGGAGAAACCCTAGCCGCCACTGTTCATCGCACTACTGTTCATCGCGCTACTGTTCATCAGTGTGTTCTTCCGTTCAGCAGCCCATCTCCCTCTTTCCCTGCGCCCAGCATCCACGGCGCCCAAACACAGTCGTGGGCGTTTCCTCCCTCGCCCAGTCCCCTCACACTCATACAACCTAAGGCCAATCCGTGGTAGGGATCGTATTCCTATCAAATATACTTCAAGATCACTTGTTATGGTTGCTAGATCGGTGAGGAATTGGAGAGGGGTATCGATGGGCAGGAACGCCGGCCGGGGGGGGGGGGGGGGGGGGGGCTCTGCCCACGACTGAGCAAGAGGAGGGTTTCTCCCCTCTAATTCTTGCCTACTTTATTTCTCATCCATTTATTACATAAATAGGTCGGTTGGCCGCCCCTGTCTAGCTAAAGATCATTATCTCCTTAAAACTCTTCTAAAAACTCTCAACAAACTAACTGATAACCTTCCTAGATAATCTCAACTAATCTTCTAATCTTATCTCTAACTATCCTTATCTAATCCCCCTTAGAGGGCCCATGGCTGCTACTGTCGCAGCCCCTCCGTGGGCCTCCTTAGGCCCTGACATCACTCATGTCTAGGCTCCATATATGCCTAGTTGTGGGATCGAGGCAAGATGGAATTCTTTTCCTCAAAATTATGCCAACCAAATCTTGAAATCCGAACCTTCGACTCTGAACATTTTTAGTCTCAGTCACTGAATTTTATTCCAGCAACATGATGTATATGCACATACATTTGGTGTAAGTGGTTTAATGGGCCTCATGAGCCAAACACATACACAAATTTATCCAAAGTATTTTCTTAAGGATCAAAGTATTTGTTTAAATAATTACTTTCATTACAAATGTTCTGGAAACAACCTCCAGCATATGTTGGTGAATGAGGGCTTCACAGCAAGTTAAATTTTTAAGAAGAACGAGAAGCTGAATTATGTAAACATGTGGCAAGTAGGGATGGCAAAAAAACTCATGGTTCACTAGCTTGCTCGACTCGTGGTCAAATTAGCTCGACTCGACTTGGCTCGTTAACATAACAAGCCAGCTTACACTAGCATTTGAGCTCGTTACGTTAATGAGCTAGCTTGTGAGCCAGTTTGTGAACCACACGACCAAGCATACGTACACACAGTTCAGATTCTTCTATGTTTCTCTCACATTATCTCCCATCTAACTTGAGCAAGGCAAATGCCATTGATGACTGATCACCACACCCATGTGAGAGGCATACTTACATTTTTAAGATAAAAACATTAGGACTTTTCCTCTGTGTGACTTCTCTACTGCCATCCATGTTCCCACTCATATCTTCTCACTCTCACCTCAAGAAGACCATACGCCGCCTCCCAAGTTCCAAGTCTAACACGTGCCAGGTCACCAACATGCAGGGTCGCAGGTGATGCTCTCCATCCTATATTGTCTTGCATAAGTGGTGCACTTAGCCTTAGCTCGATCGCATGTCTTCTCTACCTTCGTCGTCTGTTACCTATCTGCATGTTCCCAAGCCGAAGACCTAGAAATATCGAGCATGGATCCAAGGATGTCACTGAAAAGACTAGCGACATTATCTTCGGCACGTCCGATACCTGCCCACATGTTCCCAAGCCGGAAGCCTAGGACCTTAGTAACTGGGAACGTGGTCACGTTCCTCGTTTCAGGAACGTTCGTTCCGGGAACGTGGGAACAATCCCGTTCCCGTAGTGTTAAAACCTAATTTTAGTAGTGTACCGTGTACCACGTTCCCGTTCCTCGATCCCATCGATCTGGGAACCTAGTTACTAAGCCTAGGACTGTCGAGCATGGATCCAAGGATGTCGCTCAAAAGACTAGCAGCATTATCTTGGGCGCATAGGAGGTGGCATGACCTCGCCATGCGTAGAAGTCGATTCAATTTTTCTATTTGATTTATGTTATGATTCAACAATTCCAGTGGTTTATGGTATGTCTGGGCAATTGGATTTTAGGGAGTGTTTGGGATGGCTCCAGATTCCAGCTCCAGTGTGGAGCTGTAGTTTATAATATCAATTTTAATAGTTTTAAAAATATTTTCAATCGAAATAATAAACAAAATGACTTATCTAAATGTCTTTTAAAAGCTTATGGCTCCAGTTTCACGATTTTTTGGAGCACCTAATGACCTGCTCCACCAAATTTTGTGGAGCTGGAGCTGTCCCAAACAGGGCCTTAATTATTTTTCTTGACTAGGGTTAGATTAGGAGCTATATAGTCTACCGCCGATATTTCTTTCGGATTTTTTTGTCAATGTCTATTTGAGCCCAGGAGCTGAACAAACCAACTTGGGCTGATAAATAAGATGAGCCGAGCTAGCTCGTTAGTTTAATGATCCGAGCTTTTCTGTTCTTTTAAACTCAAATGCATGCCCTCCTAAACCAATGCTTAGTACTGCCCCCATTTATTTTTATAAGGTGGGCACTAATTTTAAGATTCAAACTTTGTAATTACAACCAACAATTAGGCTTACAAGATGTAAACTTTGTTATACAAAAGTGACATCATTGGTTTAGTATTTGAAAAACTACATATGGTTATAATTTTGTTGCCAGAAACATTGTAGTATAAGAAAAAATATAGGTCAAAGTATAGTTTTGGAAACCACACCTAGTCAAACCGCACCTTATACTGAAATGGAGGGAGTAATTAGTAAAGTAAATTCCAGGCACATGTAATTTTCTACTCTCCAAAGACAGAGAATGAGGTTAGAAGTTAGAGCTGTAACCTGTGATCCTGCTGCTGTTAATAGGCTATTATGATGTTAACTTATCTTTTTCCTTCCTTCAGAACCTACGAGTGTTAAGTTGCCACCTGAACTCTGCAAAATAGTCATGGCACCGGTGTCAGCAAATACTTTGTTCAGCTTCTCATTTGTGCCTTCCATAATGTACCGTATCCAGTGTCTGCTTCTTTCTGCAAAGTTGAAAATCCAGTTGGGCCCAAGAATGCAACAGTTCAACATAACAGCTATGAAGGTTCCCTTTTTCTCAGCAGTTATTTACTCCACTAATAGCCGTAGTAGTTGACTAGATACTAGGGTCATGAGCTATTGAGCTTACAAGTTACAAAAGAATTTCAGTTGCTCTTATTTTGTGGAGGTGTTGAGAATAAAGGCTTGCCAATTGGCAATGTTCATGCATTACTTTACTAGACCTAAAGAACAAAAGTTTTATTTTGAAGAAAAAAAAATAGATGGCTTGCTTGTACTATGCTTAATTTTTAACTAATAGCAACATGCTACTGACATTACTACAGTTTGTTCCTTGGCTAATTCTTAAACTTTTTCGTTTCCTATGAATTTGAAGTTGCAAGCTGCATCATCTGCAGATTCTGGAAGCACTTACAACAAAGGAATGCCAGGAGAAATTTTCAATGGAATCATTAGAAACACTTGGAGATTCTTTCATTAAGTATGTTACAGGCCAAAATCTTTTTAACAAATACAAACATCGAGAGGACATGCTAACCTCTATGAGAGAAGAAAAGGTCTCCAACCCAGCTCTATGCCAGCTAGCTTGCAAAAGCGAAATTGTGGTACTGAAAATTTTCTAATATGCTTTGCATGACTATTTTTAACTTAGTACTGAAGTGTAATAGTTGGTTAAACTTTCTGGAGTAAAATGCAGTAGTGGTCCTCAAACTTGGCACGCTGTGTCACATGGGTTCCCGAACTCAGAAAACCAGAAAAACGGGTCTTGTGACTTGATTGGCTCATGCAAAACCGTCCAAAACCGGGTTTGCTCAAACCGGATGCCGACATGGTGTGACACGTTGGAGTTGGAGCACACTAATGAAAAATCAAGGACCCCAAGTGATGCAACATGTCAAGTTCGGGGACCCACCTCTTTCACCATTGTTGTTTGTCTTGACGGCAGATCTTCTTCAGAGTATTATCAATAAAGTCAGGCATCTGAACCTGCTTCAGCTACCTCTGACAGCCAGATGTGGACATGACTTTCCTATTGTTCAATATGCTGATGACACTCTTTTGATAATGGAAGCCTGTCCAAAGCAGTTATTTTTCCTAAAAGCAATTCTCAATTCCTTTGCAACTTCAACTGGTCTCAGGGTGAATTATAACAAATCAAGTATGTATCCGATCAATGTTAACCCTGGGAAAATGGAGATTCTATCAAGAACATTGAACTGTCAGACCGGATCGATGCCTTTCACCTACCTTGGACTGCCACTGGGTCTTTCAAAGCCACAACTTCAGCACTTTTTACCCCTAATTCAAAGAATTGAAAAGAGACTGTCATGTTCCTCTAATTTCCTATCTCAAGCTGGGCGATTGGAGTTGGTCAACTCGGTTTTCTCAGCTTTACCAACCTTTTTTATGTGCACGTTTAAGATCCTAGTTTCTACCATTAAGCAGATAGACATATACAGGAAACATTGCCTTTGGAGAGGGAATGACACAAACTCCAAAAAGCCACCACTAGTTGCATGGTCCATGATTACTAAGCCGAAAGACAGTGGAGGTCTTGGGGTGATTAGGTTGGAGACCCAGAACGAAGCGCTCCTCCTGAAATACTTGCACAAGTTTTTCAACAAACATGACTTACCGTGGGTAAATATCATTTGGAATAATTACTATATGTCTGGCAGACTCCCTAGTCATAGAAGAATTGGCTCTTTTTGGTAGAAAAGTCTGCTGAACCTTCTGCATAATTTCAAGGGATTGACATATCCAACCATCGGTAATGGTAGAACCATCCTTTTCTGGGAAGATTTGTGGAATAGTGGTATTCCAAACCAGCAATATCCAGAATTATTCTCTTTTGCATGCAACACAAAACTTTTATTGAAGAGGCTAAACAACAAGAACATCTATTTCAAAATTTTCAGCTACCCCTTTCTAAGCAAGCTTATGAACAGTATTTGGAGTTAAATGAAGCTTGGGATCAAATCACCATAAATAACTCGAAGGACAGATGGAGATATATTTGGGGTTCAGATATCTATTCAACAAAAAAGACCTACAGACATCTAATGGGGCATTCAAACGTTCATACTATTTATAAGTGGCTATGGAAAAACAAATGTCAACCAAAGCATAAAGTCTTCTACTGGTTATGGCTAAAAACAGACTTAACACAAGGAATATGTTGAGAAGAAAGAACATGACACTTGAGTCGTATTCGT
Source organism: Zea mays (assembly GCF_902167145.1). NCBI lineage: Eukaryota > Viridiplantae > Streptophyta > Magnoliopsida > Poales > Poaceae > Zea > Zea mays. The sequence continues at coordinate 20,857,623 of NC_050100.1, read as the reverse complement.
GTGAAAACTGTATCTGGCAAAAGGAGGAAACTCTATATCATCTGTTTCTTAGATGTAACTTTGCAAAGGCCTGCTGGAATTCCATTGGTATGACCCCTCCTAGAATCGCTCATCCGGAAGAGGCCTCGGCTAACCTCAAGCAACAACTCAATGTTCCTTTCTCTATGGAGATAATTATCCTCATGACATGGAGTATCTGGAAATGCCGAAATGCATGGTTATTTGAGAACAAAGACCCAACAGTGCAGCACTGCAAGAATGAATTCACAAAGGAATTACTTCTGGTCATCCACAGAGCTATAGGAAAATATGACACCTCAATCCCGGACTGGCTTAATCAGTGGCAGTCTTAACTATATAGCTCCTCTGATTCATCTTCTCAACTTCCTCAATTAGAATTTCCCTACACATAGTCGTCTCTTGTACATACGATGCGTTGTAATTTTACATTATTAATAAAAAATTTATAGTAGGGGTTTTCCCCTCCTGATCTTTCAAAAAAAGTTCGGGGAGCCAAGTGACTCCAACGTAGCACGCCACATCGGCATCCGTTTTGAGCAAATCCGGTTTTAGATGAGCCACCAAGTTTCAGCACCTGTTTTTTTTTAGTTTGAGGACCCAAGTGACACATCGTGCCAAGTTCGAGGACTACCACTGCATTTTATTCAACTTTATGAGTGAAGTAGTATGTAATTGAAATTCAACACTTACCATAGAGGTAAGGAATCCTGAGCTTGGAACCTAGTTTGTTGCTTTATTTTAATCAAGGGAAAAGTCCAAATTACTCCCCCCCCCCCAACAGTTTGGCCTATGTCCTAACAGTTTGTTCAATTTACTCCCCTAACTATTACAGTTGGTCCATTTTACCCTCTAACAAGAATTAAGTATTTGCTTTGTCATCTCCCTGAGCACATAAATTAATTTATATGTTTGCTTTCAGGTTTATATAACTGTTTTTTTCTTGGTTGGCAGGGATACATTCGAGGTGAACTATTTAACCCCCAAAAATGGACCATTCCAGGGTTCGGTTATGACTCACGCGGTAACAACAAGGTTTTCTTCCGAGCAACCAATAATATGTACAGTCTGAAGAAAATATCCATAAAAAGCAAGAGAATTGCTGATACAGTGGAAGCCTTGACTGGGGCCTACCTCAGTACTTGTGGTGAACTGGCTGCAGTTCATTTTATCAAAGCACTAGGAATGGATGTTGAACTGCATAGTAAAATGCAAGTTGAAAGGACTATTACAACAAAATCTGAAGAATTAATTGACGCGGAAAGCTTGCAGACAATGCTCAAATATGTGTTCTATGATACTTCACTGTTAGTAGAAGCATTGACACATAGTTCTTACAATATTACTGGTATTACAGCTTGCAATGAGGTTAATCTCGATGACTTAATGCACTTCAATCTTCAGTACCAATTCATTATATTTTTTCATATTTAATTGCAAACAGTTCTTCTTAAAAGTTAACAATGTTTTTGCAGTTCAGTATTCTGCACCATTGTGATGGGTAGTAGTTCAGTAGTTTTTCAGTTAATCCAAAGGGCGTGAATGTAACAGAAAAACTAACCACAGCCATGGAATCGGCATGTTATTGAACCGTTCTTCTAATGCTTGTCTGAGGAAAAAACAATGTTTTGCAATTCTTTTGTGCACCCTTGACATGCAAGAACATAGATGAAATTGTCCATTCAGAACTATTAAAGCTGGCTAAATAATACCAACAGGAATGAAGTCTAAAAGTTTACCAATAGGAGAGAATCTGATAAGTTCATATGTAGAACTATAATAGATTATTATTTTATTAGCCCTTTTATGAACTTCTTTTAACACAAATGGTATTTTACCCCAGATGGCTTTTTATGGGTCAACTTAAAGTTCGTGCCTGTGTGCAGAGGCTTGAATTTCTCGGAGATGCTGTATTGGACTACATCTTAACTTATTACTTTTACAGAAAATACCCCAATTGTACACCAGCACTGTTGACAAATCTACGAAAAGCTTCTGTGAACAACTGTTGCTATGCACATGCAGCTGTTAAAGCAGGGTTACACAAGCACATTCTTCATTCATCGTCAAAACAGATGGTTAACGATCTTGAGAATTCAGGGCGGTCATTTTCAGGCCCATCACATGGTTGGGAAGCTGGCATTAGTCTCCCGGAGGTGTGTCTTTTTTGAATGTTCAGCATTTTCTAGTTTTGTTTAAAACACATGTTTCGTGCATCCTAGGCCCATGAAAACACACATGCCCTATTTTTGCTTGCATTGAACATATATACTCCCTCCGTCCCGATTTATTATTCATTTGACCTTTTTTATAACAAGTTTGACTAACTCGTCTTATTCAAAAAAATTGAAAAAAAACAAAAATTTCATTATGGTTTTGCTTATTATCAAGTAAAATCAATATGACTTAATTTTTTTCATTTTTTCATGAATTCTTTGAACAAGACGAGTGGTCAAAGTTGGGGTTAAAAAAGTCAAACGAATTATATTTTGAAACAGGAGTACATACCAAAAAAATTTAACATTTTTCTGTTTCATGTTTCTTGGATAAATTAGTTATTAGCTGGCTGAAATTGGCTAGCAGTTATGTTCAGCTTTCATTAATTTTTTTCTCTCGTACAGTATTATCATTTCTCATGGCAGAAAACTACCACTCTGCCAGTAACGAGGCAGATGGTTCTGTAGGCTCCGAATGAATCTGGTTTATATAATAACATTTGAAATGGCAACGTGGAATATGGATTAACAGTGTGGTTTGACCTGGTTTCCACCCTTTTTTTTGTAACTGAAACCTTCGAACTTTCTCAATTGGTGCTATATTCTGTTTACCCCTCCCGTTTGTTTTCCATTTTCCTGTGTTTTCAATAAAAAAAACACAGGATCTCGCAGATTTGTTTGAAGCAATAGCTGGCGCAATTTACGTGGACAGCGGGAACGACAAAGAGGTTGTCTGGAGTGCCATCAGGCGGCTACTGGAACCTCTTGCCACCCCCGGGACCATGGAGCCTGACCCCGTGTCGGAACTGAAGGAATTATGCGAGCACAAACACTACCCTAAGCCATCGTACTCTCCAACTCGTGACAGTGTAGCTGGAGTGACAAGGGTGGTTGCACAGGTGACGGCTGCGCGGACTGTGTACTCCGGGACTGGAACAGGCCGCAACCAGGATGTGGCAGAGGTTCTCGCTGCAAAGGCTCTGCTCAAAAAGATAAAGGCCGCAGCAAGAGGATGAAGCTTGGACTTGGCTTGGACCGGGCGGGCATTTGATATTTGGGAATTTGCGCACATGATAGCTGTTCTCGCAGAGGTAACAAAACAAACTACTGTAGTATATAAATGTTGTGTATATGAATCAAGGACAGTTGAACTACCCTTGGTTTCGATAGCTGCAAAATACAAAACAAAAAAAAACTCGAATCTACTATGCACAGTGGCTTCATGTGGTGGACCCTTAATGAAATGATGAATTCTACGTGGCAATTGGAAAGGAAAACTATAATCCACTTCTGATAAGCCTAATCCAATCATGTGTTGAATCGTCTAAATTAATCTGACCCACGCACAGTGTTCCATAAAAAGTGTCATTTTCACTTTTCAAGAAATTTTAATTTTGACCAAACATATATATATATAAACGTCAATATTCGTGGTACATTATTAGTTTTATTAGATAAATCATTGAATGTATTTTTGTAATAAACTTATTTACAGACATGAATGTTGCTACGGTTTTCTATAAATCTGGTCACATAGACAGTGGTATCGAAGAGTAAAGAGAATTATACAATCCATTTCACAAATTAAGGCCTCTACATTTTGTCTAATCAAAACTGATGCAAATAATAAACCATCTATGAGCAACTATGGTTTTAACTATGCTGCTATCTCTACTGCAAAGAGTTATGTAACATATATTTTATAACTATTAACTAGCCTATCAACTAAGATGGAAAGGTAAAACACACAAGTTTTTTTAGTAATCCTTGTCAGAGCCCCTCGCAAGGATGTCCATGCAAGGACCAAGCTCCCAATTAGGTACCTCTATGTATAGGTGTAATCAGATTGAATACAGATGGATATCATTGAAACCAAATTTGTTTTCATATTTTTATTGGATTCGAATTCGAATATGGAGAGCTTTAGATACAAATATAAATATGGATGTTCCTGGATGCAAATACAGGTTGTGTGTCGAATATGGAACTAGTCGGGCATGGATAACGTCGGTATCAAAAAAAATTATCGGATATCATATAAGACATCATTCCACACATATCACGATTGTTGTAATCATTTAGCCACTTCTTGAGTCCAAACATTTTTTAGAATTATACATAGACACATGTTGTACCTTCGTAAAATTTTATGAATTTCAAATGCTATTTTTGTATTATTAATTTCTTTTTGCAAAAAATCATCAAAATGCAATGAAATTCATAAAATATTCTAGGGTCGAACAAAAATTTAAAATAAGTTACCAAGACTAAAAAAACATTCATAAGAAGATAACTTCAAGTCCCCACATAAATATAATAAAGTAAAGTATTGAGTATGTTGGATACTTACATTGATTTCATGTGTAACTCACCCAACAAGTGGAAGTGAAATAAAATAAACGCTAATATATTATGGATTCTATGGTCCAGATATTTTTAGGATTATATACGTACATATGTCGCGCCTCCATAAATGTTGATTAATTTTTTAGGCTATTTGTGTATTGTTAATTTCTTTTCATAGAAAATCATCAAAATACAATTAAATTCATAAAATATTCTATTATTGTCCAAAAATTGTAAACATATTACCAAGACTAATAAACATTCTATAAGAATATAAAATCAATTCCTCACATGCAAATGATAAAGTGAAGTATTTTTACTTATAATGATTTTCACGTGTAACTCATACAATAAGTAGAAGTGAAATAAAAGAAACAATGAGCTCTTGTGAATTTTATAGTCCAAATATTTTTTTAGGATTATATATGGACATATATCGTACCTTCGTAAAATTTCATGAATTTATGAGGCTATTTGTGTATTCTAAATTTCTTTTTGCGGAAAATCGTCAAAATGTTGTTACATTCGTAAAATATTCTATTGTCGACCGAAAATTGCAAATAGGTTATCAAGACTAATAAACATTCTATAATAAGATAACCTCAAGACCTCACATGAAAATGAAAAAAATAAAGTATTGGTTATATTGAAACTTGTATACTTAGAGTGATTTTCACATATAACTCATGAAACAAGTGAAAGTGAAATGAAAGAAACGTTGGCATCTTGTGGGTGTTATGTTCCAAACATTTTGACCTCTGTAAAATTTTATGATTTTCTGCTGCTATTTGTGTATTATTATTTTTTTCTGTAAAAAACATTAAATGCACACAATTATCTGGGAAGGTATCCGAATATCCGAGAATATATTCTGATATCCAAAATCCGATGGATATTGGTGTAGGGTAACGCAAGTCACCCAACTAGATGTAGAGATATTTCGTCTGAACCGGTATAAAATTCTTGTGTCCTCCTTGTACACCATCTGTACCAGATGTGCAAAGCACGTACATTACTAGTCATTGGTTTCAGAACACCGACAAGTGTACATACAAGTTTCAATTACTTAAGGGAGCTGAGACATGCACTCGTATTTGTAAGGTCAAAACACTATTACATGTGGGCGCTCAGGAGATGAGCGACTAGAGTCATTGGTGTAAAATTCTTCGACATTGGTACTTCAAAAATATCAGCATGCAGGTTATCGACATCAGTGCCTAAAGGATGGAGTCATTCGACTAACTTGTCACCGAAGTCATTCAGGGTTATTGCTAGTGATGTGGGCATAGAGTACCTCATTGCCCTAAATCCTAATATAAACATATTACCATAGGGGGAGTCAAGATTGGCTAAGATGAGGACCATCCGAACTACATCATCAAACTAGTACAACGCTCGTGCACGCAACAACACACCAAAAAATACTAGCTTTATCTTAGTTCAAAGGTCTAGAAAGGTATGAGTTGAAAATGAGCTCGACCTTTCCTTTTATATAGCTCGCTCGGTCGCTCGTCCTCCTTTAGCTAGCGAGATGATACTATATGGTAATGTTGTGATGTGTGCGACTTCCTGTCGTGTTGGGTTTGGATGGTTTCTGACGACCCATCTGTAAGGTAACGGTCCACTAATAGGGCCTTAGGTGATTTTCACGGTATTCTATATGCGGTAACAGTCTACTGGTAGGGTGAGGGAAATACACCTGTATGCTTCGTGGGTGATCCAGGACAACTGTTGAAACGAGTGCTTCATAATAGTGGAGACGAGGTGGACCAGCTCGCAGAAGGAGTTTTGGTTCCGACTTCCATAAAGATAAGATGGTTGTTTTATTATTTATTTCTTATAACCGATTAGGAAACATGATAGTAAATGGATCATTATAATGTAACCCTTAGATTATCTCCAGCGGCCCCCATATTCTACTTTCTATCTCACTCTCTATTTTAAACTTTACTCCGTAAAAAATACAATATAAATCAGTGTTATACATGTCCACCGATTAGTAGCCAAACAATATTGCGTAGGCCATAAGTTATCAGGAGCCCCTTGTAAACTCAAGAATAGAGAGGTTGGCCCTTTTGTTTTATTCCTCCAAAACTTGTATGGGGGGAAAGTAATTCATATGAATTTCAAAAGAATTGGTAGGCTTATCGCATGTTGTTCGACAAGTATTGAACTCCGGTCTCCACTCGTCCGCCCCGGCCGTGAACCCTGCTTTTTACTTTTTGTTCAGAGTTCGGATCCAAGCTTCTTTGCCTCCATCATTAAGCAAGCCATCAGAACCTTGTTGGACAAGCAAGTATTTGACTCCGGTCTCCACCCGAGTGGACCCAGCTTTTTTGCTTTTGTTCAGAGTTGAGATCCAATCCAAGTATATTTGCTTTCAGATAGTGGAGTGGACGCGCTTCTTCAGACGTATGCTTTGCTTTTATTAATCATAGCACTGAGCAGAATCTTGCTGGCAGTTTGCTTTTATAATCGTGCGCTACTTTCTGTAGCTCCTTTGAACGGACACGACAAATGAATTAAATGATGAGTACGGTTTCAGTTAACTTTTTTTTGCCTTTTTCTCCAGTTTCGTGTTTGTTTCTGACCTCGCCGTTTTCAAAGAAAAGGACTTCGCTTAGAAAACGACTTTGAAATTTCACGATTGTTTCCGGCTTTCCGCCTCTAGTGCATCGAGGACATGTTTGTGAGCTTATCACTGCTCTCTCCATCCTAGTATATGAAACATTTTTTTTATTTAAGTCACACAATAATGAGTACTCTTTCTAAATGCATGTAGTAATTTGTAATGTTAAAAGAGAATTAAATATATTTATTAATTTTTGAACAAAAATGATTACGTCATATATAGGGTGGAAGAAGTAGCTAGCTAAAAATAGGTCAATTGCATCTAAATAAGAGAGCAAATACGTGAGCTAGTTTTTTAGCGATGTCTTCAACTAGGTGTTAACTTAAGAATTAACTACCAGTTCTTTTGGAGGACACTTGGGAAGGGACTTATTGGTAGACGAAAGGTACACTGATTCAGTTAAGCCCATGGTTATTTGTGGTGTGTGGTCCTTATGGTCTAGAAGAAATGCTAGAAGGTTTGGGCGTGACCGTAGGATTCCAAACGTTGCAGTGAGTCATGGGACATAAATGCTAGAGGATCTGGTTTGCTTAAAAATGTTAGGGTCGCAAGCTTCTCAGTGATGCCTGGTTAAATAGAGAGCGCCACCGGAAGGTTGGGTCAAAATTAACTCAGATGTTGCTTTTGTCGCTGAGACGACAAATGGGCTGGGGTGTGGTGATGAGGAACTCGCAGGGAGAGATTTTGGCGGCAACAACACATTTATATGAACACCTTCCTGATGCGCTAACCAGTGAGGCTAGTGATGGCGTGATGCTAGCCCAGTTGCTTAGCATGTAGAAAGTGATTTTAGAAGTTGACAACTGTGTCCTGGTGGTTCTTTTCTGTTCAGATGAAGGAAGAAGGTGTGCTATCACAGGTTTGTGGCAAGAAATTAGAGAGATAAGTGTGATTTTTAGATCCTTCGATGTTTCTTTCGTTAATAGAGAGGGAAATGAGGTAGCTCACCTTTGTGCAAGTAAGGCTGTAGAGTTGGCTCCTATTTTATTTTGGCTAGATTGCTTCCCTAATTGGCTTTTGGAAGCAACTAGAAGGGATTGTAATATCACTCTGAACCAGTAATAAGGACATGTACATTGGTGTTTAATATAGAGATTTTTGAGGTGTCTAAAGAGGGTTTTTGAAAAAAAACGTAGAGCCATCTCTCCGTGAAGAGACACCAATCAGCAACGGACGAATTTGCCGTCTGTTTTATCAATCCGATGCCATACAAATACATTTATTTCTGTATTTATTAGTGTGATACATTTATCGACATTCCATTGTATAATAAAGTCTCTTAGTTTCTCCTTAAATCTGATTTTTGGGTTGATTCAAGGGAGCTTTTGGAATTGATCTTAGTGTGATACCCTTTCTAAATACATCGTTCACTAGCAATATTTTCTCTTGCTATATATAGATACCAATAAACGTTGTCTGACTGAGCAACAAATTTCATCCATCATCTGCTACCCATGGCTCTTACTAAACATAAATTAGGGATGTCCATGATTTCTTAACCAGATAAGAGAACATATCAGATGTAACAGTACAACCATATAACAAAAAGTCAAGGATAGAGATGAGAGGGTCTCTTTTAAAACATTTTTTTTTTCCAAAATAACTCTCCTATTTTTCTTTGTACGCTTTTTTTAAAAAAACTTCTCCTAAACCATTCTTATGTCTTGGATATACTGTTACAAATACGACTATATCTAATATGTTTCCACGAAATAAAGATATAACGTCATTCTATCCGAAAAAACTAAACTAAGACGAGATTATTTTGTCTCGGTGTGAGCTGGCAGGTGGCCACTGGCCAGCACAACATGTCAACAACGAGCACAACTTGTTGGCACACATGTCTCTCCTCAGTAAACTGGTGCCACGTAGTTTTTAAATCGGTTAATATTATCTTGACATCTATATTTTTAAAGAATTGATTTTTTAAAAATTCAATTTTTTTTTGTTAATATGTAACTTTTAGTTTTAAAAAATATCATGTAGTTTTTTATGTTTAATGAATCATGTCGATTTATAATTTATAAACTATGCAATTTTATTTGTTTTTATAAACTATATAATTTTTATTTGCTTATTTATTTATATATACTCAGATGAATTTTTGTTTCAATAAAAAACGCTGCGTTTCATTTTAAATAAGATTTTGTAAAAAATTGACTTAGCAGGATAGTGGACAGTGGTAAAGGTTGTCCATTGGGCGTTACAATAGATAAAGACCGATGGCAATACATACAGAGTAATCGATACGTGTATCTCTGCCTCTACTATAAATATAAACTATCCTAAAGCACCGGAGCATTGAAAATTTGGAGCGGCGAACGGCAGAAAGCCAAGGCCACAAAATTGCTGCGAATCTGGGAAAGCCCACCACCGTCCCCGCGAGAGCCACCGAGGTAGTCACGATTCGAATCCTCTGGCGTGGATGGGATCAGGAAGGAGGACGCGAAACGAATCGGATCCCTTCCCCTTGCCGAGTCAAAAAGCGTAGCGAAGCAAGCGCAACGCAATCGTGTGGCGATTGCAGGGCGTGTGCCGTGGAGGAGAGCGGCAGCGCAACCGTCACCACCACCAAACCCCTCCGCATTCTCTCGTGCACGCAGCACGCGTCCCTAAACCTCCCTCTCCCTTCCGCTTTTTGTAATCCTCGTCGCCATGACCCGCGCCGCCGCCGAAGCCGCCGGGGAGGTGGTGGTGGAGGAGGATCTGCCGCCATCCTGCGACCCGCAGACACAGGCGAGATGGTGAGTCCGCCAGCGCGTTCCCTGCCGCCCCTCGTCCGCCGCTCTTCCCCGTTCCGTCCTAATGTGGGTTCACCGCAGGTACCAGCTGGAGGCGCTGGAGCGCGCGCTGGCCGGGAACACGCTTGTGTTCCTCGAGACGGGCGCCGGCAAGACGCTCATTGCGGTGTTGCTTCTCCGCCGCTTCGCACACCGCATCCGCTCCTCCCCGCCGCCCTCCTTCGCCGTCTTCCTCGTCCCCACCGTCGTGCTCGTGAACCAGCAGGCGGGCGTCATCAAGGAGCACACGGACCTCCGCGTCGCCCAGTTCTACGGCGACATGGGCGTCGACTTCTGGAACGCGGACACCTGGCGCGGCAGGATCGACGGGGCCGAGGTGCTCGTCATGACGCCACAAATCCTTCTTGATAACCTCCGCCACAGCATCTTCAGGCTGCGGGACATCCCGCTCCTCATCTTCGACGAGTGCCACCGCGCCACCGGGAATTCCCCGTACGCCTGCATTCTTAAGGTCACCCCAAAGTTCTATTTTTGTCCACGACCAACCCTGTCGTCTGTTTGCATGCACCTTCATTGATTTCATTTCGCGATTCAGTTACAAGTTTTAAGGCTACGTCAGCCAGTTGCCCACTTGTATCAATTCAGGAGGTCCTATGACTGTATGTGTACTGGGGTACACTTTTAGGTGGAATCATGACTACTTAGTCTTTTTTGTTACAGTTAAGAGTCTTGGATTTTCTTGCCTTTTTTCATGTATATCCAACAATCTAGTTAAATCTTTTAGTGACTTTTTTTCTGGTAGGAGTTTTATCATCCGCAACTGAATTCTAGGCCATCAGATTCCATTCCAACTATATTTGGGATGACCGCTTCTTTAATTGCAAGAAGTAAGGATACAACAATTCTCTTTGTATATTTATATGTGCATATGCATTTTATTCTCTCACTAATTAACTCTTTTGTGGAATTTTCTTGACAGATTTGGCGCTTGACAAATATTCAGAAGAAATATCTGAGTTTGAGAATCTCATGAATGCGAAGGTCAGGCTATATAAGAACACCCACACAACTGTATTTGTATTTATTATCCCAACTTTGGTTACATGCGGCAATAACTTATGCATTTCCCTTTATAGGTGTACACTGTTGCCAGTGAATCAGCACTATTGCAATACATTCCAATTGCGACTACAAAGATAGTTGAGTACGATGATTATATCGTAACGTCTGAGTTATATAGTCATACTATCCGTTGCTTGAACAAATTGGAAACAAAGGTACTATTATATGCTCTAGGCATGACCTTCTGCTGGATGCAGATTGACTATGTTACTTTGCGTCACCCAGTATGTAATCCAGGGATCTTTTGCAGTGCATTCTGCATTATATTATCGAAGCATAACACTTGATTTGTTATTTATCCATACTCTAGAATTCGAATCTTATGATTTAAGATACTACCGTTCACAGCAAAATTGTTTGGTCTTTTTTTTTTCTAAAAGCATTTTCTGTTTGATGCTGAAATTGTAAATGGCGCTACAACACTCTGACAACTACATTAGTTTGTTCTGGCTCCTAAACTTCTAGATGGTATGCATGATCACACCTTATATACCTGGTTTGTAGTAGATATGATATCATGAATAATGCACATAAAAATAACTAAGACTTGGACTTCAAATGGTTTAACAGGAAAGACAACGACACATTACTAGTAATATGATTAAATATCATAGGCATAATGCTGTTGGTAAGTAATATTATAAAGTTAGGGATATTCGTGGGTGTTTAGTCCAAGCAAATTCAAATTAATATTCAACCTTGAAGGGATGATGAACAAATCTGTATTATTCATTATTTGCTTTGTTATACATGTGCAACAATGTTCTCATGGCTTTATACTTGGCAAAAAAATGCAATAGCTTTACTGACATATCCATATTTCTTTTTATCTCGTTTTATGCTCATGATGGGGTTATGGACCTTTTTAGTATATTTTCTTATATAACTTCCAATAACTTCTCTCACCATGTTCTGAGTTGATATACACATGAATTAACAGTGGTTACATTATCTTAGCATTTAGAAATCCTGAAGGGGAAACTGCATGGTTCACCTTTGGAAAATTCAGAGAAAAGAATAAAAAAATTAAATGCAATGTTCTTATATTGCATATCTGATCTTGGAGTATGGCTGGCAGCAAAGGTATGGGGATATGTAATGTGCACATTTTTATCATTCTGATGCACTCCTAAAAATGGCTTTAAACCTTTTTTTCAGGCTGCTGAGATTCTACAATCAAATAAGGAAAGCTGTGTGTCCTTTTGGGGCGAAGAATTGGATGAAAAACTTGAAGGATTTGTTAGAAACTATGTCAGAGATGTATATAGTGATCTTTCAGAAATTATATTGAAGATGACAAAGAGGGGCGTACAACGTAATTGCATTCTTGTTTCTTGTTTCTTTAATGTACCTTTTTCTGAAAGTTCAGCCTTAACATGAATTACTCTGTGCAACTGTTTTGCCACTGTTTATCAATATTTTTAACTCAGCCTTTATGGTTTATAAATCATTTTGTTGATAAGAAGTGTATCTATAATTACTACTGTGTTATTTATGAGGTGTATGCCAATATTTATCACTTTATCAGTTCACTAAATAAAATACTAAACTCAACTCCGGGAAGAAGATGACACCTGCACAACCTTTATGTAGACACACGACCTTTGACCACCTGGGTTTGAACTGGGGTCAGCGGCCTCTCGATTGAAGGCTAATGATTGAGCCATTGCACGATTTGGCAATTTACATTATTAGGTAGAGACACACTTGTTCTTAGTGTGTTCTTGAGCTATCTATGATACTGTCCAAAAATGTATATGATGTGTTTTATTTTTACATTGTTAAAATTAAAACTAGTTGAATATTGTTTTCTCAAACAAGAATGTTGTTTGTACTTTGTAGCTACAAAACCAACTAATATAGTGCAAAGTCATTTATTAAATGTACTTATATGATATTTATACCAGACGTTTCTTGACTAATTATTGGTCAAAACATACAAAGATTAAATCTTCTGAAAGCATGCACACTGTACCTGACTGTATGGAGTATCAATTTCTGAAGTGTATTAAATATGATTTGTTGATCTTCCTGTCATATTTTATATTTATATCCGTCTATACAGGACATATTGGTGAGGACTTCGCTGAGGATCTGCAAGATGGGTTATTAACATCCAAAGTTTATTTTCTTATCAAATCTCTTATGGGGTATAGGTGAGAAAATAGTTTACTCCCATTGCCTTTGAAGTAGCGATTCGCCATACATGCAAATCTAATTCCACTAAAGTTGTCTATCCAAATAAATGTACACAAGCTTGTCCTATAGATCTTATAGTGTTATGAACCCGAATGTCCAGCTGGATGGCAATGGCGGAGCGTGACATAAAATCAAGAGGGGACCAATTCTATAAACTCATGCTACACCTAGCTAGCTGTTACTGCCTTTCAGGTTGTGCTTTGTTCACGCACAAGAGAAGTCAGCAAGTAAGATGAAGTGCTTGTGGCTTGTTTGATGACATTGTGTATGAGCTCCTAAGTTAGTCAATACAATGCTTTAATAACAGCAAAAAGTTTAACAGCTGCATTGAGCAGCAAATGCAGGAGAGCAGTAGGTGTCGGACATATTGTCTTTCTTAGTAATTGTTGTACGCAAATCAAGCAACTGACATGGGGATCCAAATAATATATAACACCTAAAACTGATATGGGGAGCTGAAAATTGTTCTCTCATTGTTACCATAGGTGATTAATCTCTCGTTCCCTCTTGCAGGCATATGCAAGATTTGAGATGCATTGTTTTTGTCGAAAGAGTTATTACAAGCATTGTGTTGGAGGCCCTTCTGTCAACTATTAATCAAATGTCTGGATGGAGTGTTAGATACATGGCATCAGGGCGTAATTGTGGTTTGCAACATCAGAGTAGGAATAAGCATGTGGAAATCGTTGATTCATTTCGGAGTGGAAAGGTCTGCTGCTTATGTTGCCCTGCTGTTGTTGTGTCCGATAAATATTTGTACTGATGATAAAATGATACATTGTAGGTGCATCTGATTATTGCCACACAAATTTTGGAGGAGGGACTAGATGTGCCAAGTTGTAACTTGATAATCCGTTTTGATCAGGCAGCAACTGTACGCAGCTTTATACAGTCACGTGGTCGAGCTAGGATGCAACATTCTGACTATGTTTTACTAGTTAGAAGGCATGTTTTCCAGTTTTGTAGGTGTTGTTTCCTCAGCAAATTTTTATTTATCCTTTCATCTTCATTTTTTGGTCCAAAGTAAACTTTGTGGAATTGCTCCTTTGGTTGCTCACCCTGGACATTTGGTCATCTTGCTGGGTAGTGTTCTTGTTGTGGTCGTCTTTTTGTTGGTTTGTGACTTTGTGTGACACGCCCTGCATATTTGGAGTAGGCATTTGCATCTCCTTGTCCTTTTTCTCCTGAATGAAAGTTGAGAGAAAAAAAGTAAAGTTTGCTGGCTGGATTACCCAATGACCAATGAAAGTTGGCTGGAATAAAAAAGGTGTTCCGTTGCAGTGATTTGTAGTGTAGGCACAATATTTCCTGTTTGAATTGTATGTTGTGAATTGCTAAATGCACTTTTTTGTCCCAGTGGCTTAATCTTCATGCCAGTGTGACTGATGGTGATACAAGAAATATCATGAAAAAATCTCTGTTTTATTCATTCTAGGTTGATTTATTGTTTCTGGTGGTATCATCTTTATTTGTTCACAATTGTTAGAGGGATTCAAGATGTGGTTTCTGTTAGTTTACTATTTTTCAGTTTACTAGGACCCTGTAATCTGTGTCAAATTTTATTGCCAATCTTATTTGAGTGATATTGTTGGATTTTGCATATTGCTTTACTTGATTATTTAGGTTTCTTTATGTCTGTACCAGGGGAGATGTCAATGCTCTTTCTAAGACACAGAAGTTTCTGAAAAGTGGACAAATCATGCGGGAAGAATCTCAGAGATTGGAATCTACTTGTTGTCAGCCTCTTCTAAACACACTATGCAATGAAGAATTTTATGGTGTTGAATCTACTGGAGCAATTGTGACTTTGAACTCTAGTATTCAATTGATTAACTTTTTCTGCTCAAAGCTACCATCGGATGAGTCTGTTTTCTTTCTTTGATAAGGTTTTCTTTTGGTTCATACAACAAAACATTTCCTGGTGCAAATACTAACAGTTTTTACCAACATATGCCAGGTATTTTAAACCTCTACCAAGATTCAAAATTGACAAGGCATTAGGTACATGTACGCTGCATCTTCCAATGAGCAGTCCTGTACAAACAATTTATGCTGAAGGAAAAGTTTCTATAATCAAGAAGGTTGTTTGTCTCAAGGCCTGCCGGGAATTACATGCTGTTGGCGCTCTCACAGATTATCTCTTGCCCGAATCGAGTGTTCCATGTGAAGATGAACCTGATATTGGTATTTCTATTTCTTTGTTAATAAAAAATGAATCCAGACTTCATTTTATTGCAGTTATTGTTAATATTTTTTTTGTGATTGCCTACACCTAGGGGTGGCAATGGATCACGATCCATTTTTTTTCAAAATTTGTTTGAGACCTTAATTAATTTTAGTTCAAAAATGAATAGAAATAGAGTCCAGTCCTAATCCGATCCGATCCTTAAATTTTATAGTTTAGGATTTTAGGGTACCTACACCAGGATGAAGTCACAAATGGTACCGTTTTCTTGGAAATGGTACTCAGTTGGTTGGGGATTTTCATCATTGTTTTCATCTCTGCCTGAAATGTCCGCTATTAAGTCAAAAGTGCACTCACTCGGTCGATGCATGTTAACAATTGGGTAATCAGTTTATGCAGACATGCAATTGAATTGATGTGTACTAAGACTATTATATCTTGTGATGTAGTTGTGGACAAATACAAAAATGGGCAACCTGACTACTTTCCAGAGCAATTAGTGGATAATTGGTCGTCCTTTTCTCGTCGTGGCTTTTATTATTGCTACATGGTATCACTGGAAGGTTGTTCTAAAACTACTCCAGCTGAGATAGTATTAGCTGTAAAGTGCGACATGGGATCTGACTTCATCTCGAACTCATTCAAATTGTGGGGTGTGCAAGATTATTTGAGTTTTACCATGAGATATGTTGGCATCATTCATCTAAATCAGGAACAGGTAGGTTTTGACTCTGTATAAACTTGTTATGTAGTCACCATACCATCTTTTCTTGTTCTCTTTTTGATAAGTGAAAGTATTTTGGGATCTTCACCTTCATTATGATTACGCCACTCCTGATCAGGTAATTGCCGCGAGAAGATTCCAGACAACAATTCTTTCTTTGCTTATTAGTAATGACCTTTCGGAGGTCAGCAATTATATTAAGAACTTACTTGAAATGCCAGCATCTCCTGGAGCTGTGTATCTACTTCTGCCAGTAGTTTCTGGAAAAATTGATTGGCGTAGCATCAAATTCTCAGCCTCGGAAATGCCTGAAGCTACTAACATGGATATGCGACACTGCTATCCTTGTAAAGATACTGGTATAGTGCAGACAAAAGATGGCACTTTCTGCTCGTGCATGCTTCGAAATTCTATTGTCTGTACACCACATAATGGCATGTTTTATGCTGTTTGTGGCTTTCTTGACTTGAATGCTAATTCGCTTCTACATAGAAGTGATGGCAGTTTCCTTAGCTACAAAACCTATTTTAAGGAAAGGTATGTTTGTCTTTCCTTTGGTACTCTTTATGTCATGCTCCCAAAGTTGTAGAAATTATCTTTATGTATCTTATTTCTTGTTTTACATTCTCTAGGTACAACCTTGATTTAAGATGTGAAGATCAAGCTCTCTTGGAAGCTCGTAAACTTGTGGAAGTGCGGAACTTTCTCCACAAGTGTAACTATAAAAAAGAAAAAGGTTTCTTTCTTTTGAGAAGAGTATTTAGTTATGCTTGTTGCCATATCCATCATGTTTGGTATTTATACCAGTACTGAATCAATTAGTTTGTGCTCAAATCCTAGTAGATGGGATGGGAAGACTAAAAAAAAGTAAAACATGCACACATGCCTTCTCTAAACTGTATTCTCTTACATGTGAGCCTCACATTTTCAAAAGCTAGCATAATTGACCAGTACATAATTGCTCTGGTGGGGAGGCTGTCGACCCGGGTTCAAATCTTGGGCTGCACAAAAAAATGTCCTTCGTTGTGTAACTATTTACAGTGATTTACGTGTTAGGCGAGCTTTCAAGCTTTTAGAGCCTTTTCTTGACCCTGAAGTTTAGGGATGGCTTGGTTGAGTTCGGGTCAGGTGGAGCAAGAACCCGCTCGTGAAGTCTACCTAAATCTGCATGTGATCGCATCCGCGGGTTCAATTCCAAACCTGGCACCTGAACCGTTTCGGGTCACCCACGAGTTTTTACTCAGAGTACACTTTTAAACAATATTTTAGCTATACGCAATTAAGTACGAGCAATGATTGTGTTATATCTACGGATTTCAAGTCTTACGTTGAGCAGCAACAAAATATTTCATGAATCATTAGCCAAGTTACTTATTCAAAATAATTACTATTGTATCTTAACCATTTTGCGCAAAATAAAGAATGAACCAAATTTTGGGTCGGATGTAGGTCACCCGGGTTGAATTAGAAACCCACACTCACGAAACTTTGGCTTGAGTGCGGGTGCGCCCGCGGGTCAAAATTTCCACCTGTATCCGCACCTGTCGGGTTTTGGGGGTTAAATTGCCATCCCTACTGAAGTTCAAGAAAATTTCTTTTTTCTATGATACCCCCAGGATCAAGTTTTTTATGAGTACATAAAAAGAAATTCTATGGGCTTGCTGATTTCAGGAGTTAGATTTACCTGTGTTAAAAAGATCTGTTTTTTCTATATGTCATCTATGTTCTTGTTTTCTAGAATCTAGAATATGAAGGAAAATTGTGTACCTTTGAATAAACAGAGGAAAAAGTATGTGTGTGTGTGGTGGTGGTGGTTGGGGGGGGGTCTAATACAGCATGCGCCCCTACCTTGGAATAAGTAAGAGGTTTCAAGAACAAGCATAGAAACTTAGAACCAAAAAAGATACTGGGTAGGCCTTGACCACACACCTAATACAACATTAACTACTGGCCCAAACCCTGAACTTGACCTAAGACTCATACAGTTTGCTCCCGCGAAATACCAGTTATGACATTTCAGTTTCGAAGAAGTGGGAGAGCTGTCTGTAGATTGGGTTGGATCTTGTCAAAGACCATTGCATTCCTGTGCTTCCAAAGTGCCTAGAATAATCACGAATTGAGTTTTTATAACTTTCTGTTGCAGATGGGTAAACCCAAATAAGTACATGGGAACTCTGAGTGCACACAAGGGAGGGTTTGTTCAGCCATCTCCACGACTCCACCTGATCTGGATCACATTGAATAGGAATTACACAACTTTTCTGCAGATTGGTGTTGCATTTCATCCATAGGCTTGATAAACAAGACCACATCATTTGCATAAATGGGAATTCATTGCTTTTGTAGATCATTAGCCAAAGGATGAAGGAGCCCAAACTCACCAGCCTTAGAGAAGATGCTATTAAGAACGTCCATGATTAGAATGAAAAACATAAGTGAGAGGGGGTCTCTATGATGGATACCTCTCATTGCTTGATGTCAGCTTTTGTCGGTCCATTAAGAATGGTTTTAGTGGATGCAGTCCTAAGTAATTTAGAAATAATGTTGCACCAAATAGGAACAAATCCTAAGTGAGTCATCACCTTCAGGAGAAACTGCCAGGAGACAGAGTCAAACACTTTCGGCACATTAATTTTAGAAACAGACTTGGAGTCTTTTTTTGTGAAGGAGCTTGATCGATTGCTGCACCAGGACCAGGAGGTAGTTATCATGGATACATCTTCTGATAAAAGCATTTTGGTTGGTAGCAATCAAAGAATCTAGATGTGGGGCGAGCTTGTTAGCTAGAACTTTCATGATCAGTTTAGCAAAACTATGAATTAAGCTGATTGGACGGAAATCTTTGGGAGTCATTGCCTCATCTTTCTTTTGGGATTAACGTGAGATAAGTAGGATTCAGTAACCAAAGCTTCGTAGTATTCTTTTGTTGTAACATGATGATGGCTTCCATGAAGTCCGATTTAATTGTTGGCCAACATGCCTTGTAGAAACGCCTAGTGAATCCATCTGGACCCAGCGCCCCATCAGCAGGCAATTCTTTTATTGTTGCCCAAAGCTCTTCTGTCATGTCCCTAGTCAGCTCCAAAAGATTAACTCTTTACCTATGAAAGATTTCCAGGTTCAGAGAGGACGACCGTTCGGAAGGACTCCCAAGCAGATTATTAAAATAAGAGAACATGATATCTTGTTTCTCATCATGCGTTGTTATCCCCCTGCCTTCATGAACCAATTTAGCTACAAAGTTTTCCCTCTTCCTAAAACCAGCTGCCTATGAAAGGAGGTATTAGCATCTCCATCTTTTAAATACCTAATGCGTGAGCGAAGCCTAACAATGGTTCTCTCAAGAGATGCCAGTACTAAGCAGCTCTTTTTGGCTTCTCTTCTCAGCCCTTCACCCACAGAAATCTGTCTACTGTCTTGGGCTATTTCCAATTTGTGGAGAATCTTTCTTGCAATCCCAAGCTGTGATTTGACATGGCCAACTTGTTTCTGCCCCTTAGATTGAAGAACACGGGCTAATCTCTTTAGCTTGATCGAAATTCGCTCCATGGGACAAACTGCCACTACCGATTCATTCCACAAATTCGCCACTGTTTCGAGGAAGTTAGGCAAATCCATCCAAAGTTCAATCACTGTTTTTCTAGAACATTTTTTCAGCAATAAAGATTCTCTGTGTATGTCTAAATAAAACTATAGTTGATTGGTTACTTATGAGTCAGGAAATATTTGGCACATTTCAGCTGTAAGTTCTTTAAAAAGCACACTTCTAGAATTCAATATCTTCAATATCACAATGGTTGTGATATCACAATGGCTGTGTATGTAGACAGTTTGATAGCAGAACTTGTTTAATGTTACACTTATATTTCAAATAACTGTAGTTTGTGTTGAAGTGTATAAGTCCATTGTCCAATTCTTCTTGAAAGCTTAAGTTTTTAAGTTGAACTGGTTGGTGTGTGCAACTTAACATGATATCAAAGTCATAGGTCTCGAGTTCAAATCCTGTTAGAAGCAATTTAAGTCCTTGACCCCTTTTATTTCTACGTTTGCGCCTCTCTCTGGATGCATGTGAGTCACATTTGTGTCTCTCTGGCTGCACGTGAGTGGGTGTGTTGAAGTGTGTAAGTGCATTGCCCATCTCTTCATGAAAGCTTAAACTATTTGATTGAACTGGTTAGTGTGTGGAACATGACAGTTTGGAGGCTCAGAATTTCCAAAACATCTACGTTTGTCTTCATTGGCATAATACATTTCTGTTTTAATTCATGGATGGTCTGCTCATAGGTACCATTTGTGTGCAAAATTTCAAAAAACTACATTTGTGTTCATACAATAATCTTCTGGAGGAAGTAATAGTAATACCCATGCTGCTCTCAAGATTATAGAAGCTGAATAATGGAGATATGATAATCTTATTTCTTTTTTCGTCTTAGCATAGCTAAGCAAGCTTCCCAGAGTAAAGGAGTCGGAACATGTATCCTTGAGGTTGTGGGAAGGCCCAAGGCCTGTTTGTTTTCCTATGGCTTTGTGAGGGGCGGTTTGGCAGTTGGTGGCACTTGGCAGTCTGGCGTTTTGTCAGTCTGGCACTTGGCAGTCTGGTGTTTTGTAAACTGTCTTGAGTAGGTGGCACTTGGCAGTCTGGCGTTTTGTAGTGTAGACCAGTAGGTAGAGTTCCGTAATATTCTCTATTAAAATTTTGAAAGTTTCAAATAATTTTTGTTAGCTTTTTAATACTCTAATTAACTTTACTTGTTTGTTATTCCATTATCCTGTTTCAGAAAGAAGTGGTAAGAGTGTGGTTGAATTGCCACCCGAACTGTGCATAGTTGTCATGTCACCAATGTCCGCAATTACTTTGCGCAGCTTCACATTTATTCCTTCTATAATGTATCGGATCCAGTGTATGCTCCTTTCTATGAATTTGAAAATGCAATTGGGTCCAAGCATGCAGCAGTTTGATATTCCAGCACTAAAGGTTCAATTCTACTGCAATTTTCTAATTTATATGCACATCATTGTGTAGCTACCAAGTCAGCTTGTTGCACTCTAGAAAATAAATCCTGTTTCAATACTCTATTACATTGTGAAAATAAAGGTTCTGGTCAGTTATTCTTCTGTTGTATATTATTGTATCATGTAGCATTGGTTCTTGTCATCATGTAGGATTGGTTTTTTTGTTGTCATGTTTCTTTTTTCTGAAACAACCTGTCTTTATGTTTCACCCCCTTGGAATTATTCTCAGATGAGTTCTACAGTTCAATTGATGACTTTGCAAATAGGAACTAGTAACTTTTTGGTTTTTGATACTTCTAATATAATTTTGCATTATAAAAGTATTTCATGAAAATTTAAGAACGTGGACCTTATCCAGTCAATCTCTATGATTATTTAGCTATTGATAGTTGAATCTCAACCAGTTTTGACTCAGATATTTCTAATGAACTTATTCGGGATTGTAGTATCTTAAACTGATCAAGATGCATGATGTGCATGCTGCTTCATATATTTTCTTTGTAAATATTTAGTAAAGATTGGAGTGACTTACAGTGGTTGATCATTTCTTGTCACCAGCATGAACAATCACCTTCTATGCATTCTCTGTACAAGAATGTTTTTATTTTTACCCTCGTTCATTGACTTGCAGATTCTGGAAGCACTTACAACAAAGAATTGCCAAGAGGAATTTTCGCAGGAATCATTAGAGACACTTGGGGACTCTTTTCTCAAGTATATTACAACCCAACACTTTTTTGTCAAATACAAACATCAGCATGAAGGCATGCTAACCAAGATGAAGAAAAACGTGATCTCGAATGCAGCTTTATGTCAGCTGGCTTGCAGTAACAATCTTGTGGTACTCTTACCTAACCTGTCTTCTTTTTTTTTGAAATCTTAAGTTTTGTTTACGTGAGTTGTCCCTAGTATCTTTGATTTGCAAAAACGATCTACTGAATACAGCAGTTTGGATCAGCATAGTATCTGAATTGGATCTTCCGATCTAGTATCTGAATTGGATCAGCATAGTTTGGATCAACTTTGGCCTTCCTCTACTTCTCTTCCCATTGCTATTGCGCCTTTTAAGTCTCCCTTTAGTGTCTCTTCCCATGTTACCTTTGGCCTTCCTCTACCTCTTTCTATTGCTATCATGCCTTAGGATCCCACTACGAACTAGTGTTTCTGGAGGTCTCCGTTGGACATGTCCAAACCGTCTCAGTCGGTTGGACACACTTTTCTTCAATTGTGCTATTTCTAGCATATCACGTATATCGTTTCGAACTCAACCCTTCTTGTATGACCACAAATTGAACGCAAACATACACATTTCCACAACACTTGTCTATTGATCATGTCATATTTTTGGAAGCCAACATTCATACAACAGTGGGTCTAATTGCCATTCTATGAAACTTACTTTTTTGCCGTTCTATAAAACTCTTTTCACATAGAACGCTTGATGCCTGATGCCATTTCATCTACTATGCTTTGATTTTATGGCTAAAATTTTCAATTAATATCTCTGTCTCTATTGCGTTGATCCTAAATACCATACCCTGGGCACTATTTGACCTTTCGAACTAACATTCCCTTTCTCATGTGTAGTAGTGCAAAAGTCACATCTCATATATTTGGTTTTTAGTTCTACTTAGTCTAAAACCTGTGGACTTCTAGAGTAAATCTCGTCCAAATATTAAAAATCCGCTTAGATAATTCTTTGGCCACTAGTGCAATGTGTCAATGTTCTCTGTTGAAACTTGTTGCTATAATTATTTGCCTTTTTTGCTGTACAGTGTGTTTATCCTTACTAATTCAGCATTTGTTGTGCCTTTTGCTTTGTTTTCAGGGATACATTCGAAGCGAAGCTTTCAATCCTAAAACATGGATCGTTCCAGGGGTTGGCTATGACATATGTGATAGGAGTCTGAGGAAGCTGAAAAGTAAGAGAATTGCGGATTCAGTTGAGGCCTTAATCGGGGCGTATCTCAGTACTGCTGGTGAGCAGGCAGCATATATTTTCTTAAAATCTTTAGGAATGGATATAGAGTTTCACAAAATGCCAATTGAGAGGGTAATCACAATCAAAGCAGAAGAGTTCATTAATGTTAAAAGTTTGGAGCTATTGCTTGACTATAGTTTCAATGATCCTTCATTGTTGATGGAAGCACTGACACATGGTTCATATCAGATTGCTGGCACTACTCCATGTTATCAGGTTGGTCTGAAAGACGCCAAAAACTTCTTTCCATCTACTTTGCTAATTTCTATTTATTTTCAAAAAGTTCCCTGTCTACTTCAGTGCAGAGGCATAAATCTGGTATTATAACGGAAGTATCTTTCGAACAAATAATCATGTTGTTTCTTATTTTGTTATAATATAGTTTAATGAGATGGAAATCCAAGTGTTGGGGTTTAGGGTTGAAATGTATAAAAAAGTTTAAAAGAGTTGAAAAAATGTCAGACTTGAGCCGTGTAGGAAACATCCACACAGTGATCATTGAGAATGACATTATTTTCTATTTGCTTTTCCAAACGTTCCCTGTCTACTTCAATGTAGAGGAATAAATTTGGTAAAATGTTCACATATAGGGCAAGCAATCATCAAGAATGACCAAATATTATACACCAGGGTACAACACGCTCCCTCGTGCTGGACGTCCCAGCCTTGATTGTGCACTAAGCTTACACAAAATTAGAATAGGTACTAATATATTGTAGACAACGAGTATTGTTGATTGGTTTTGTTTTGAATTGATAAGCCAACCCAAATATTAGGTTTTCCTTTTCAATATATGTGTGACTATTAGAGATATGTATAATCTAGACATATGTATTACTTGTACTCCAAATTGTATCTTGACTATATGTATATGAAAGCCACCCCTCCCTTAACAAGTGTGAGGTGTTCCCTAATTCTCTATATGGTATCAATAGTCTAGGTCCCCTTCTGACTTCTTTTCCCTAACTTCTCTCCGGTGTCGTAAACTCCATGGTCACTGATCGGGGCACCATTGCATGAGGGAACTAACGCCAAAACAATTCTCTATGGTCACTAATTCTCTACATGAGGTACACCGTGCAATGTGCCCAAACAATGAGGTTGGGAGGGGGATGATCGGCCTTCACGAGACCATTAAGAGGGACAACTGCTAGGCCAAACCCATGGGAAAGACACTGAAGCCAACTCCAACACGCTTTGGTCCATCTCGTCCTCGCGCTCAGGCCCATTCTAATGGCGCACAGGCCCATTCCACTAGCGCCTGACGCGTTGGCAGTTGGGGCGCCCAAGTCGCCATCCTCGTCTGCAGAGGTGCCCAAGGCCACTGCAGCCGGAAAAACCGGTGTTGGATGAAGTAGCGCCCGTGCCAGGGGTGACAACCGACAACGGAACGAGGGCGGCTGGACTAGAGAGCGATGGGCGGCGGCTGTACAGGGGACGGTGGCGCCTGGGGAGGGAGGACATAGATTGGTTGGTGCTTACCAACGATGCCCAAGAGCGGCAAGGAAGGAGGGGGGAAGAGGGCGGCTGGACTAGAGAGCGATGGGAGGCGGCTGTATAGGGGACGGTGGCGCCTGGGGAGGGGGACATAGATTGGTTGGTGCTTACCAACGATGCCCAAGAGCGGCAAGGAAGGAGGGGGGAAGAGGATGGAGGAGTGGCGCCGGCCATGAGTGGTGGCTGCCACCAGGGAGAGGGCCGGTGACCTGTTAGAGGAGGCTTTCTGATACCATATTGGAGGAGACAGAAAACTAAATTACATTGAGTGTGAGGGTTACAAATATATAGGTACCTGCCTAGGTTCTACCCTAATCCTAATATGCGACATGGGCTAGGCTCTAGGCCCATACAGAGACAGCCACTTGCCCACTTAGGCACACACAGTGATAGCAGTCTGATGTACTGAATAATAATCTTTTGTCTTAATTGAAAACACATGTTATTTTTATTTGCACAGTACCATTTGTACTTGAATATTCCTATATTTTCACAGAAAATAATATTCTCTAAATGATTTTATCATCAGTAATATAAATATATAATAAATCTAATACTATCGAAGTTACAGCAATAACGATTTAGTTACTTACAACTTCATGCATTTGTGCAGCGGCTGGAGTTTCTTGGGGATGCTGTATTAGATCATATTTTTACTGATTATTTCTACCATCAGTACCCTGAATGCACTCCTGAACTGCTGACAGATCTGAGATCTGCTTCTGTGAACAATAGCTGCTATGCTCATGCAGCAGTAAAAGCAGGATTACATAAGCATGTTCTTCACTCGTCATCAGCACTGCACAAAAGGATGGCCGACTACCTGGACAAGTTTGAGCAGTCATTTTCAGGTCCATCACATGGTTGGGAAGCAGGCATCAGTCTGCCCAAGGTGCGTCTTCTTGATTGTTTGGTCCTTCTAGGTGGCTAATAGACTAATATTGTTAAACTTGTAGCACTATAGTGCATTTTCAATGTTCAGTTGCCAGATTTGGGGAAACCTGATCTCTATCTAGCCTGAGTGGCAGTAACTACTAACCAGCTAGTTTAGTTATAGTTCCTTTTTCACCTGGACTACATCCTTTCAAAACAAATAAATTTGAAGTACCCTTTTCACTCATTCTCGCATACTTGCAGGTTCTAGGTGATGTGGTTGAATCTATCGCTGGTGCAATTTACATCGACGCCAAGCATGACAAAGGGGTCGTTTGGAGAAGCATGAAACGGATACTGGAACCTCTTGTGACACCCGACACCCTTCAGAATGACCCTGTGAAAGAGCTCCAGGAATTCTGTGATAGCAAAGGTTACACTTTGGAGTACACGGTAACTCGTGACAACGGTGTATCCTCGGTGGTCGCAGAAGTGCGGACCGAAGGGACTACGTACAAGGCCACTCGGACAGGCTTCTCTAAGCTTGACGCCAAAAAGTTGGCAGCCAGTTCCGTGCTCCGTGATTTGAAGGCTGCGGACACAAAGCAGTACTCTGCAAATGGTATCAGTTGCACTTAAACTTCATAGCTCTATGGTATATACTTTTGTACAAAATCGTCGAATCAGTAAGGTGTGCAGGTGCCTAGGCACGCTACCCTACTTTTACTGCATCTACGTCTACGGCCACACTAAAGCAGTACGTGCAACAATGTTTTGTTTTGGTCATGTCTCTTGAGAGTGAAAGTGTAGCGTTATTTTTATTTTGATTCGCATTTTTGGGATAGGCCTGGTGGTGCACCAGGGCACCAAGCGAGTATGTGGTCCGTAGGGTTTTTAGATTACTCTTGTTTCGAGATGATTGGATTAAATTCTTGTAGAGCTGATTGGATGGTTCAATATCTTGGTTTTTAGAATGGTCATACGAGTCTTAATCATATCGAGAGCTATAATTTTTATACACAAAGTATTTTTTTTATCTAACACTATAAAAATTGATTTATAATATTTTTTAGCTTCTTAACAACCTTAAATAAAAAAACTTGAAACTATAAAGTTTTAGATCAAAAGCTACAATTAAGCCTTAGTGCTGAAATGTTGATATTGGTGTAAGCGCTAAGGCCATTCCAAACCTCAAAATTTATATTTTGGCGCCTTGCGTCTACTACGTTGGCCTCTTGCTGTGGCTGCGCGTGCCCGAACACTGCTCTAATACACTGCCTTTTTTTCGTGCCGCTGCAGTGCGTGTGTTATTTCCCTCTTTTATTTTTTCTGATATAGATCAGATTCTTTCTTTCTTCGATTCTCATCGAATCAACGTGTGTTCAGTTGTCCAGTAGCTTATTAATAACTCATCCTTAGTACTCCGTCAGTCCCAATTTATAGTTGGATTAACTTTTTTTAACAGGTTTGATCGGTTTGTCTTAATTCGAGAAAATGAAAATTTAAAGTATACATATATTATAAACGAAACCATATCACAGTAAAAATTAATAATATCTAAAAAAATTTAAATAAGAATAGTCAGTCAAATTTAATGTAAAAAGATAAAACAAATTAGACGTAGCGTGTCTTTACTCTCTTCAATATTATTTTTGTTTATTATTAGTAGAGAAGATGCTACACCAAAAATCTACCTCAATATGTGACGTAGCGTGTCTTTACTCTCTTCTCATGTTCCACCCACCCAGATCCAGCACCACCATCTGCTGGCCACCTTTGCCCTGTCACCCCCACGATGGCTGACGTGCAACATGGGAGGGTGCCACGTGAAGTCGGTCACCCATGACGTGTACCGCTCGGTGTTGCACGCCATTCGCCTCATCCTTCGCCACGACCCGGGCCGGACAGCGACGACGCGTTCCTTGACGTCCCCATGTGCAAGGTCAGGAAAACCTCCGCTCCCAACACGCCGTGGCCCAGCGTCGGCACCCTCTCCGGTGGGATAAGGGAAATGAAAGTAACACTTGCGTGGGATCCCCGAATGCTCCTTTTATTTAGAGGATGTACAGTAGAGAGATACTAAAGCGATTCTTCGAGCATAAGACACAACTAAGAGACTTTATTATGTAATAGAAAGTTTATAAATATAATTTATTAATAAATATAAAAATAAATATAACTGTACAATATCATATCGATAGAATAGATAACAGATTCCTACAGTAAAAGATAGACGTCTATTGTTAATATGTCTCTTCACAGAGAGACAGGTCCAACGATTTTTTTTAATAAATATCCCCTTTAGAGCTGATTTGGTGATTCGGGATTTCGGGAGGATTGGAGGGGATTGAGAGAGAAATTAGTTTATTTCCCCTTCAATCCTCCCGTGATCCACTTGTCACCAAATCAACCCTTAAGCACATTAAAAACCTCTACATTAAACACATCTGTACATGCTTTCTTGGTAGAACTCTTAGCAGAGTAATGAAATTGTATCAACTCTTCCAATATGACAGATTTATGGAAACTAGTTTGCTAGGAGTACACCGACCAACTCTGGTTCCATAGGATAATTCAAGTTGCAGAGTACCTTACGTCCCAAAACAAGTGCAGTTCACTTCTGGAATCAAGGAAAGGAATCAGTGTCTATATTAAATTACTTATATCCCTATAAAAATATATATTCCTATAAACATAAAATAACATGTCACAAATTGCATGTTAGGAAATAGGAATGGGAGGAAAATAGAAAAAGGTACTGGTCCTATTTGGACTATGGCCTAGAAATGCACTTGTCGTGTTACAAATTTTGAAAACTAGAAACATACTTATACTTATTTGGGGGACGAACGGAGCACGCTAATTTCTTCATGGTATTCTATAGCACATGCTGCACAGTTCATGTTTCATGAATATATAGCTACAAAAAAAAAAGGTTACACCTGCATAGTTGCTGCAGCTAACTGTACAATTTACATAACCCCTGAAGTGAGGGAAGGGCGAAGCAACTTTCCAAGATCTTTGGGGTTGCTATGTGGAGTTGTCCTGAAAGGAAAGGAAAGGAAGGCATGAAGTTATCAGTGTTAACACGATACGATATAATCCAGATTCCATTATCTCATTATCTTCTCAACTCCAGCTAATGGCAGCTAATACCGGATAATTGACATCTATACCTTATACCTATGATTTTCAACGGTCAATGGTCCTTTAGCTAGTTCATTATCTAGCAAACCTGATACCGCACTGCGAGCTAAACTTTAGCTAGCTAATACTTTCGGCTAAAGTTTAGCTGAGGTGGAACCAAATGTCTTAACTCTAGCTAATGGCAGATAATACCGGGTGATTGACCCGTAAACCCATGATTTTCTCATGTCCTTGTCTCGGTCCTGTTTGCTAGGCCATTATCCAGAAAACCAAACACCTCACTGCTAGCTAATACTTTAGCTAGGTTGAAACCAAACAGCGCCTTAACAAGGGAGCCGTAATGCTTGATATATTTTACTTTTGAAGAAAACCAATCACCTCACTGCTAGCTAATACTTTAGCTAGGGTGAAACCAAACAACGCCTTAACAAGGGGGCCTTAATGCATGATATATTTTACCTTTGAAGCCGCTGGTGTGGAGGTACTATCAGAATTCCTTGCCTCTGACTTTTCGTTTGAATAACTGGCAGAATCCAACAGATTACATGTTAAGGTTCGAACGGTAAATGTAACCACGATAGTTAGGTGATATTAGAAAAAGATGATGATACTCACGTCGACAGTATTGTGACCCAGACAAGCTCCACACAGTCGACCCATAGAAGTCTTTGCTCAACAGGAACCACACCATATGTAACTAAGTGCGCAAAAGGCCACAACTTCCATCCAGCCTGCAACAATCCAAACATTGTTTCAACTTTGTCAGAACAGGAAAGAAGAAAGACAAAATAGCTAGTAATTAGAAATATTTGCAACAACATTATCAAGAGACAGGTATGTTATTGTTACGAGCCCTGCTGCATGTTCACTTGAAAACCTCCAATAATGGAGTGAGGGAGGGTAGTAAAAGCACAAGCATAGAATGATGAAGGGTTTCTAACTTGAGTGCTACAACATTGGAAAAGCAAATAAAATGGTTAAGTACACACGGTTCTGCTGTTGCTAACAATGATATAATTAAGTTCAGTTCTAGCTTTGAATTATTCTGCTACATGTGATGTCTGTAGAAGTCATCATTCTATGCCCAGAGGCAGGAGTATATATTACACACATACCACTATAAAGGTAGACAATTAATCCCAAAGATATGGGTAGTATCAAAACAATAATTCATGTGGCCGATATGTATAAAATGCCCATGGGTTGTTCGTAATGACAGTGAAGATAAGAAGCACAACTCTTTTAATGCTTGCTCGATTCTCGCCCTGCAAACTGATTAAACTTATTCAGGGAAGATGAATCCTTACAGTAAGCATGGGCCAGAATGTGGACTTGAGCTCGTTGTAGATAGTGGTAGGTGATTCCAACCGAAGGAAACCCAAGACCACAAAGTAGATACTGTTCCAGATCGCAGACCAGATGGTCTGATCGAATGCAACCTTTGCAGGGACAACCCACCAATCCTTGAATGGGAACAGTGCCTGTCAACATAACAAAAGTATTTACTCCATCAGGTTTGCCTTAGAAAGCATGTTAGCCTCCAAAATTGTTGAAAAAATTAAAATGATTCATATATATGTGCCGATTAGTCAAGCTCTATCCGGTGATGTTTTCAAGTCATCCGAGTCGCGATTAATCGTCCAAGTCGGTTTGGACCAATCACGATTAATCGCCCAAGTCGTCCGACTAATCGTGATTAATCGACCTAGTCGGTCAGCCAGAACGACCAGCAAGTCGTCCGACTTGAAAACGTTGAGACTACCCCCCTTTATTTAGTTGTATGCATCAACTCAAGAGCTCTATCTGGTGCCTGCTATGTGCCGATTAGTTGAGCCCCACGATTAAATGTCAAACTGATGGTAAAAGTTGGCCAAATCATCACATACTTGAACACCTTAAAACCCGTTTCATTTGCTTCGTCAATTCATCAACTTAAGAATTTTCATAGCTTTTTGTGCGGTTGAAATACGTCACATAAGGGCAATTTTGACTTGAATGTACAAAAACAAGGCTGAGCAGATCATGTAGCAATGGTTACCTCGCATATATGGTAGTAGTAATGTGAAAGTGACCCATGAAGCGTGAACCCAACAAGGCCAGACCGGAACATCCTAGCACGGTCGAAATCAAATATCGGCTTGCCTTCGTAGCACTGCAAGCATAAGCAACAAAAAACAACGGCAGTCAGTAATCACACTAATGCTTGTCTTATTGAATAGTGGTAGAGTGGCTGTGGAATTGAAGTGTGAAGGCACCTGTGCAATCCAGTCACCAAGGGAGTAGACGACACCGCTGATCATCATCTTGGCTAGAACCGGGTTGGCTTTGAGGGCCTCCTCGTATGCGGACCAGTTGTGCTCCGGCATATAGCGCAGGATCTCGAAGATCGTCCACCCCTGTGTACCGAGAAAGAGAAACCAAATCAATACGCCCGCCAGTACATGGCTCCGAATCCAATCAGGGACTAATTAAATATGAAAGGGAATGAAGAAACATAGGGGACTCACATGCCAGTAGTCCTGGTCGACGGTGAGCAGCTTGGTGAGAGCGTAGGTGCTGGCCCCGAGCACGATGGCCGTGTTGATGCCCCGGTCCAGCATCTTGTTGCCGCCGCCACCGCCGGAGGCCCCGGAGCCCGCTCCGCCGCCGGTGAAGCCCCCGCCCACGTCGCCCTGGAAGGCGAGCCCTCCGATGTCGAGCTGGCTTCCGCCCAGCTGCTCGTCCGGCTGCTCCTCCAGCCTCCCGGGCACCACGGCCTCCCCCTCGGCCCCCGGGCCAGGCAGCACGTCCGCTTCATCCCCCGCAGCGGCGAACCGCAGGGCGCGCCGGAGCCGCTTGGTCGGCCTTGGGAGCCGGAGAAGAGACGGGCCGGCGGAGGGGAACAGCCGCCTGGAGGCGGGGGATGGGGTGGCCACAGTCGCCACGGCCGCCGCTGCCATCGCTGCGCGCTCCTCGGATCGCTACCCGACCACACGCGCACTGCACTGACGCTCGTCCCGCCTCTCTTACCTCGTGGCAGCGGCGCAGCGC
This sequence comes from Zea mays, assembly GCF_902167145.1. Lineage (NCBI taxonomy): Eukaryota > Viridiplantae > Streptophyta > Magnoliopsida > Poales > Poaceae > Zea > Zea mays. The sequence continues at coordinate 20,825,899 of NC_050100.1, read as the reverse complement.
GCACGCTTTTATCCACCACGCCGCGATCGCGCGCGGCTGCCTATGGATCTGGAGCGGGCGGGGCCTACAGCCTACTGTCGCTGGCCCTGTGGACGTGAGCCGCGCTTGCTCGCTCGCCTTGAGACTGAGGGAGGTTCCGTTCCACCGATCGGTTTGCCGTCTCGCGGAAGAGGATCGAGGTGGGGAGGGTGATTTTTTGTGGATGTGGTGGGAGGGTGAGATTTGAGCCGCTTGTCTCAGGCGGCTGTGGGCCAGTAAGCAAGATTCCACTGAACAAGGCGGCCGCTCGTGGTACTCATGCCAGCAACCCACAAAAAAATATTACTCAGACAATTATTGCAAAGGAAATAAAAATTATCTAAGTAATTACTTTAAATGCATCACGTAATTCAAATTTTACTAATAACAGTGTTTAGGGCTAGTTTAAGAACATCAATTTCCAAAAAAAAATTATTTTATTAAGAAAAACTAGTTCATTCTTATTGAGAAAACAGAGTTGTCAAACTAGATTGTAGCACAACTATCTATTGGATTATACTCCCACAAGTCTTAGAATGCCAAATGGCGAATGGGAAGTTTCACGTCACACTTTTGGCATCTTGTTGGGTAATCTCGGTAGCCTGATAAAAAAAATGACAAATTTAATATTATTATAGCAGCTTACCCATACACATATCTATGGGGCACGATTGCCGGCGAAGATCACGGTCGAGACGGTGTCTACTGTGACGATCATCACGTGGAATGTGCGGCGCGGGCAGGGGCAGGGGGCGTCGACAGTCAAAGGGTGGAGGCATGGTAGCGCATGTTGGGGCGGAAGGCTAGGCAAGGGGAACGATGTGCGCGCATGTGGTCTGCACTACGTGCTTAATATAGGTAGTAGAGATATTAAGTATTGTATACTTCAAAAAAAAATAAATATTCTAATATTGTATGATGTAGTTAAGAACTCTCTTTTTAGGCTATATTTTGTGTGATATGAGGTCATGATGCTACTATTTAATTTAAATGATGATGCTGAACTTATGGTAAAATTGTATTGGTTCGATGAATTTAACATGTTGAATACAATGATAATACACTATTTTAGTACTTGATGAGATATGGTGTTTCGATATTTTGTATTTAGAACTTACTTTTGTGATTAAAATGTTCATATAAAATGTTGGTGGTATAGGGATACCTGCTACCTATAGTGGGTTATGAGTATGAAGCAATTTAATATCCATAATAGGTACAAATAGACATATATTTTTTTCTCTAGTAAGCATGAGTACTCGTAACTTTGTCCTTAGCGAGAGAAATCCTCTCGCCGACTCGTGAGGTCGGAAGAAAGAAAATATGGTTTCACCTGTCCCAAACGCACTCGCTTCCGTAGGAACGGCATACTCTAGAAATTTCTACAGAGATCCTTCAATCCAAACCACGGGCGTCAACCACGATGCGGACTGCGGAGAAGGCGCGGCGAGTTCAGATCCGGAACACCCTTGCGTGTCAAAAACCATCTCCGCACACGACAGACTAGTACTAGGTATACAGTACTAGAAACAAACAGAACCCGTCGAACCGTGAAGGCTAGTACTCCTGATTCCTGAAGGCGCGATCGACCGGAACCAGCGGTCGGGCTCTGGAACGGCCACGGCTCAGACTCGGCGGCGGCGGGGGCCGCACCCGTTCCGTGCACCACACCCGCGACCGAGCCGGCTGCCCGTGGTCCACACGTCCTGTGCTCGCCGATTCGTGACTTGTGGACGACATCTCGCTGAGTACGTCTACGCCGTCATGTCCTGCCTGTCTGCTCGCTCGATCACGGAGAAATAGTGGTAGAAAACGCGGCCACGTCAAAATTCACTCAAAATTGAAGCCTAAAAACAGGGCTAGCAACGGCGATCGGGGCGAGATAGTAGAAGCAGGCTCCAGAATCCAGTCCAGACTTGGCGGCCCCGGCAGCATCGGGCCTAGCCCAAACAAGAAGGCCCAGTGTTAAAGTGGTCCCATGAAAACCGGAGGGAGCCTGTTGGACCTGGATGTAGCCTGTATATGCAATGCAGCTACAAAGTTTTGCCACAAAATCCAATGAGAACGTTGTGGTGTACTCGTCTTCAGCCATAGATCTATCTACCCCCGACGTTGCACTGAGCACCAGCCAGTCAGTCCAGTCATGCAGGTGCAGTAACGCGCGCCTACCTACCCTGAACCAACCTGGACGATAGCTAGACATCAGTACTGTTACTGCTCGACGGCCGGTCGGTTGCCGTACGTCAGAACGGAACGGTCGTACAACTAGACAGCGCTACAAACAACAACAACAACGCACTGTGGCAGTCACGGAGTGGAGCTCCGACCCGCCGCCGCCGGAAATAAATGCCCGTCCGAGAACGGCGGCGACAAGGCCATGCATGCACTGCACGGCCATCTCGGTCGATGATGCACGGATGGCACGATAGTAATGTGAATGGTCCAACACGTTACTGAGCAAGCAACGAAGCTAGCGAATTTGCGAGAGACGAACAAAAACGTGGAGGAGAAACTGAGGCCACCAGCAGCACCACACCAGCTCTAGCCTCTAGAGGAAGATGAAGCACTCCATGGCCACCGAGGGGTTCTGGTGGCCCAGCGCGCCTTCCTCGCCCTCCGCCAGCTTCGTCCTCTGCTCCGCTCCTACTCCTCCGCCCAGCAACGCCGCCCGCTCAGCGTCGGGCCCGCCGTCTCTGATGACCCGCGCCGGCCTGCTGCCTCGCTCGGGGGTGCCGTGCTCCTTCGCCGCCGCCTTGCGCACGGGGCTCGCGGGCCGGTGGACCGCGCTGGGACTGGGAGAGGCGGGCGCGCGCCTACGCGTCGCCGGGGAGACCGACCGCCGGCCGGACCGCTCGCCAGGGTCCCGCCCCCGCTCCCGCCCGGAGAGCGCGACGCCTGCCCCGTGGCCGTGGCCGTTGCCGTTGATGGCGAAGGCACTGAGGGAAAGGGACCGCTTCGACGACGGAAGCGCCATGTCGGCCTCCCTGGCCGAGTGCGTCCGCCGGACGGCGCTCTCGGCGGCGCGCCTCGCCGCGGACGGCGAGAACCGGCCGCTGCGGCACCCGATGCCCGACACCACCGCCGGATGTTCCCGCCGCGCCGGATGGTGCTGGTGGCCCTGGCCCTGGCCCTGGCCGCCGCTCTGCTGCCTCCTGTGCGCCGACGAGGGTGACGGAGACCGCGCCCGCACGTGCCCGTTAACGGCGCCCGCGCCCGCGCCCGCTCCCTTGGGCTTGCGGCTCTCCTCCGGCTCCGGCGTCGTCCTCCGGGCCGTAGGCTTCCCTTTCTCCGGCGCGTCCAGCAGCGCCCTCTTCTCCACCTCCCGCTCCCCTCCGGCCGCCTTGGCTCCCTTCGCAGCAGCCGACGCAGCGCTGTCGCTGGCGCTGCATGTCTCTGACGCCGACACCGCCGCCGCCTCATCATCAACGGCCTCCGCCTGCTCTTGCCGCCTCTTCGCCGGCTCCGGCAGCGGCGGCAGCAGCCTGGGCGGCCGCGGCACCGGCGTCTCCGACAGCACCACCTCCTTGACCTCCTCCTCCTCGACCTCCACCTCCAGCACCGGTGGCAGGGCATGGGCGTTCTCCTTCTCCACGACCGGCAGCGGGGCAGCCACCTCACCCTTGGCGCCGGCGCGGGCGGCTTTCTTGCTCACGCAGCTGCCCATGACCGACGTGCCACACACCCGCCGCCGGCACCCGGCAGTGCGAAGCAGCAGCGGAAAGGAGACGGAGAGTGGAATGGCGTGGCTAGCAAAGAAATGGCGCTAGCTGGGCGGATGGGAGGAGGTCCTGGTCAATGGGCCGGGTGGCGCTCAGCGATCAGTTGAATGCAATGCAACTGCAGCTGCATATGCATGTTCGTCGTGAGGTGGAGGGAATCGGATCGTGAATTGAAGGCCTATTAATCTCGGGGTCAACCACCTCGATTCCTCCCTCCCCTCTCTCCTCTCGATGCAGCCAGCCACCACACTGTGCACCTGCACCTGCAGTCCTGCTCCTGCTCTTGCTCTCGGCTCATTAAACTGGAGCCAATTCGCCGGCCACTGACTGATATATCGAGCTGGCGCCATCACTGCACTAACTCCCAGCAGCCGCGGGCCGATATCGCCCCACTCACTACTACTGGCCCTGCTGCTGGGCCTCGCTTGGACGGCTGCTGCCGGGCCGCTGTCCCCTCTCCCTGCGACGAGAGATTGGATCTCCGAGAGGGGACTCATCTGCTAGGATTCATGTTTGGAGGTACGACAGGTAAATAATTAATTACATATACCTATTTTCTATCCTACATGTGTTTGAAATTAAAAATAAACCTGTAGCAAGAGAGAAGTTCGGTTCTAAGGTTGATGATAAGTTAATATAGTTCGTGCAAATGTTACGATTCCGTAGATGGAGAAGGGTCGACAGTGGCATCGATGACGCATGGTGGCGCGAGTGAAGAGGAGAGGGCGGCGGAGACGAGAGGCTAGGGGTGGCGGGGTCGCTGGAAAGAGAAGGGAGATAAGGGACGAGAGATTATCTAAATAATAATATCCATTGAATTTGAATGAGCAAGGGAGAGAGATAAAACAATTTAAATCGTTGGTTTTAATGGTGTGTTAAGTCTGGGTGCAATTTATTTGATGGATTTGGTGAAGGTTATGAGTGTGAGAGTGATTTGGTTACTGTGAATCATATAGTGGTATAAACAAGTTTTGATCGATGGATTCATATTATATGGATGTTGTTTGTCTCATGAAAATAAAGCAAAAAAATCACACGCCTTTGGTTTAGCAATACATGAGTTTTTTTTGGGAGCACATCGGTTTTCTAAAAACCAATTTTTATCACTAGTTTCTAGAAATTGGTTTATAAAAAAAGTTGGATGGAGTATTAGAAATCAGTTTCTAAGAAACCAATTTCTAATTTTTTATACACAATTACTAGCATAGTCTTTCTTTATTTTAAAAAGCGGTAACAATGGTGTCGGCGTTTCGAGACAGGGGGGTCCCTAAGCCGACGAGTGAGTGTGCTGCGTGCCCCAGCCCAGATGGGTCGAGCGCGTGGGCGAGCGCGAAGGGGGGAGAGGCGAGGCGGCCGGAGCCGAGCGTGAGAGAGGTGGAAGTCCCGCGGCCTTCGTGTTCGTCCCGCGCCCAGGTCAGGTGCGCTTGCAGTAGGGGGGTTACAAGCGTCCACGCGGGTGAGGGAAGCGAGCGGCCCCAAGAGAGCGCCTGTCCCGTCCTCGGTCCCGCGCGGCCCACCTTCTCTGAGAAGGCCCTGGTCCTTCCTTTTATAGTCGTAAGGAGAGGATCCAGGTGTACAATGGGGATGTAGCAGAGTGCTACGTGTCTAGCGGAGGGAGAGCTAGCGCCCTAGGTACATGCCAATGTGGCAGCCGGAGAGATCTGGGCACCCTGCTGGCGTGATGTCGTGGCTGTTGGAGGTGCGGCGGAGCCTGATGGAGGGACAACTGTTGGAGCGGTCGAGTCCCTGCTGACGTTGTCCTGCTTCCGTAAGAGAGCTAGGGGCCGCCGTCGTCATAGAGCTTGTGGAGCGCCATCATTGCCTCTCTGGCGGAGCTGGCCGGATGAGACGCCGGTCTTGTTCTCCGTGACCCGAGTCGATTCGGGGTGGGATGATGATGGCGCCTCCTGTTGACGTGGCGGTCTGTGCCCTAGGCAGGGCAACGTGGGGTTTCCTCCGAAGCCGAGGTTGAGTCTGCCTTCTGTTGCCGTGGCCGAGCCCGAGCCAAGGGGTCGGTCGAGGCGGAAGTCGTTCGGCCGAGGCCAGGGCGGAGTCCGAGCCCTGGGGTCGGGCGAGGCGGAGTTTCGTCGTCTTCCGGGTCTTAGCCCGAGTCCGAGCCCTGGGATCGGGCGGAGCGGAGTTCGCCGTCTTCCGGGTCTTAGCCCGAGTCCGAGCCCTGGGGTCGGGCGGAGCGGAGTTCGCCGTCTTCCGGGTCTAGCCCGAGTCCGAGCCCTGGGGTCGGGCGGAGCGGAGTTCGCCGTCTTCCGGGTCTTAGCCCGAGTCCGAGCCCTGGGGTCGGGCGGAGCGGAGTTCGCCGTCTTCCGGGTCTTAGCCCGAGTCCGAGCCCTGGGGTCGGGCGGAGCGGAGTTCGCCGTCTTCCGGGTCTTAGCCCGAGTCCGAGCCCTGGGGTCGGGCGGAGCGGAGTTCGCCGTCTTCCGGGTCTTAGCCCGAGTCCGAGCCCTGGGGTCGGGCGGAGCGGAGTTCGCCGTCTTCCGGGTCCTAGCCCGAGTCCGAGCCCTGGGGTCGGGCGGAGCGGAGTTCGCCGTCTTCCGGGTCTTAGCCCGAGTCCGAGCCCTGGGGTCGGGCGGGGCGGAGTTCGCCGTGGCGCCTTTGGCGAGGCCTGACTGTCTGTCAGACTTACTCTGTCGAGTGGCGCTGCAGTCGGAGTGGCGCAGGCGGCGCTGTCCTTCTGTCAGACTGGCCAGTGGAGCGGTGGAGTGACGGCGGTCACCTCGGCTCTGCCCGAGGCGCGTGTCAGGATAGAGGTGTCAGGCCTCCTGTGCGTTAAATGCCCCTGCAATTTGGTCAGTCGGTGTGGTGATTTAGTCAAGGTTGCTTCTGAGCGAAGCCAAGGCCTTGGGCGAGCCGGTGATGTGTCCGCCATAAAAAGGGGGCCTCGGGCGAGACGGAAGTCTCTCGAGGTCGGCTGCCTTCGGCCGAGGCTAGGCTCGGGTGAAGCGTGATCGAGTCACTCGTGTGGACTGATCCCTGACTTAATCATGCCCATCAGGCCTTTGCAGCTTTATGCTGATGGGGGTTACCAGCTGAGAATTAGGCGTCTTGAGGGTACCCCTAATTATGGTCCCCGACAGTAGCCCCCGAGCCTCGAAGGGAGTGTTAGCACTCGCTTGGAGGCTTTTGTCGCACTTTTTCGCAAGGGGACCAGCCTTTCTCGGTTGCATTTCGTTCCGGTGGGTGCGCGCGAGCGCACCCGCCGGGTGTAGCCCCCGAGGCCTCGGAGGAGTGGTTACACTCCTTCGAGGTCTTAATACTTTGGCTGGTCTGGTCGTTCCCTCATGCGAACTGGCCGTAGCCCGGGTGCACGGTCGGGGCCCAAACTCTCGGGCTGGTATGTTGACGCTGTCAACGATTTGGCCGGAGCCGGTTTTTGCGAGAGCAGCCCCCGAGCCTCTGCACAGGGCGAGAGGACGATCAGGGACAGACTCGGCTTTTTACATACGCCCCTACGTCGCCTTTCCGCAAGGAGGAGGGGGGGAGTGCGCCATGTTACCCTCGATGGGCACCGAACATGGTGTCTCCGGTGAGCTGCAAGCGGGTAATCCGAGTGGACGTCCGTGCCCCGTTCGTTGGGGGTCGGCTAGGGGCCCAGAGGCACGCCCAAAAGTACCTGCGGGTGATTTGCCGGACCCGGTCCCCTGGCGACGGGGTCCGAGGGCTCGATGCCTCCCTCCGATGGGATTCCGTTACAAGATCGTTCCCACTGGTCTCGGAAATGTCCTAGGGTACCTCGGGAGCGCAGCCCGAGCCTCGGTTATGTATCGAACGTACCCCTGGTCATCCCTCGCTCGGTGTCTGAGGCGACTGTGAACCCTTCGGGGGCCAGCCTTCGAACCCCTGATCAGTAATGGGCGCGGAGCCCGAGTAGCCTGAGGCGGCCATGAAGCCCTTCGGGGGGCTGGCCTTCGAACCCCTGACCAGTAGTGGGTGTCGGGCCCACGCGATCTGAGGCGACTGTTGAACCCTCGGGGGGCCAGCCTTCGAACCCCTGATCAGTAATGGGGGGCTCGGAGCCCGGTTCCTTCGCGGAGAAGGATCCCTTTCGGGGTATCCCCCTTTCCCGGTCCCTGTTGCAAGAGATAGAGAAAGAGGAAAACGGAAAAGGATACGAAATCGGACGACGTGGCGTACCTTTTCTGAAGCGGTTATTACGGCGAAGGTGAAGCGTCGCGCGCTCCTCCCGCCAGAGGCGCCGCGTGTCTCGCCGCGGAGTTAATGCGGCGGGGTGAGTGGTTGGCGGGGCGGCCGTTGCGCGCGTGCGATCCGTTCGAGGAATGGGTCACGGGTGCACCGTCTTCACGCCGTGAGAGGAGGCTCCCTTGCTGTCTCAGGATGGGACGTGAGCCTGGCTGACGACGTGACTGCTGTGCCCGCCCGCCTGCCACCGCTATTACTGCCGGCCCACTTTCGGTCGCTTTGACCGACGCGCCAGTCTGGCGCTGTTGGGTCGCCTCGAGTCGTGGCACAGGCTTCGCAACCGAAGAGGCGCGATGGTGGCACAAGTGGCGGTGCGGTTGCTTGCATGCAGCAACTGGCGTGCCGGTTGCTCGACGCGTGGGCCTGGGTTCCAGGCTGGCGTGTCGGAAGTCGGAGAAGCGCGTCCATCTGGCGCGGTTGCATGCCGCCTGCATGGCTGCCCGCCCCTTCCGCCCGTTGGTCTGGGCGAAAATGGGGGGTCGCCTGTAACCGCTGGACGGTCGTGCGCACCATGCGCGGCGGTTTGGCTTCTTCTGCCCTGAGCCGGCTTGCATGACATGCGGGACCCAGCCCCCGAGTCGCAGGGGAGGGCCTTGGAGCGTGTTGGAGAAGACTCGGTCCGCGGCGCTTGGGGGCGCACGTAGGGGGAGTTGCCTTTAAAAGGAGGGAGGCTCCCTTCGTAAGGCAACCATGTCTTCTTCCTCCCTTAAGCGTCGGGTCTTCCCGTCTTCCAAGCCCCCGGATGGGGGGTATCCGCCGCCTTTCCGCCTCCTCGTTGGAGGAACGCAACTCCATGGGAGCTGGTACCTCTCAGCCATCGTTCGGCTTCAAGGATTTTCATCAGCCGGCCCGGCCGTACCCCCATGCCGACGATCACCCAGGATGGTGACTGTCGGTTTCTGGGTGGGGAAGAGCAAGCCAGGCTGCGATCTTGGTCCCACCCTCAGCTTCAAGGATGTTCATCATCCCCGCTGGGGCGGGAGCCACGCTGAGCCGGCGCTCTACCTTCCGCGTGGGTCCGCGGGTCGCCCTTTCCCGTGGCGCTTGGGGGTAGAGGCGTTCGCTGGCCCTGCGGACGGCGCGGACTTCGATAACGTGGGGCTGAACGACGGCGAGCGTCGTCACCTCCAGCGTGTCGGAGTCGTCGGCCGGGCTTCCGGCGGCCCCTCCTGCCGGAGGGCGGCCGCCGCATCGTGTGCACGGGAGGACCACCCAGGGTTCCGCGCGCCATTAGGGCGGCGTTCGTGTTCTGGGGTGGTCCTGCTTTTGCACTGGGCCGGCGCCCTTGCACAGAGGCCGGCGCCCCACTCATCTGGGAGGATTTGAGTGGGGATCTGCCGGGGGGGCTGGTGTCCCCTGCCATCGGCGCTGGTGCGGAGGCGGCTTGAGAAGTCCTCGTCACCGACGGGATCACTGCCATCACCGGCGCCTCGGGCTACCGCGCCGGTGTGCTTGTCCTCGCCCCTCGAGCGTCGGCGAGGGCGAGGGCAAGATCGCAGCAGCGCCGACCCACTGTTGCCGTAGTCAGGACGGGCGGCGGTGAGCCGGCCATCGGCCTTCTGTGGTTCCGCAGGCCTTCCCCATGGAGTGGGGTCGTTCGTACCTGCGGAGGGGGGAACCGGAGTTCCGTTGGTAGTGGCATCTCGTATGCCAGTGGTCCTCGTTCATTGTGGCTGTCGAGGCCTGAACGTGTATGTAACTTCGGCACTGAGCCGTGTTTTTTCCTCATTTTCGAGCACTAGGTCTCGCCTGTTTGATTATCTGAACCGCTTTACCAAGCATGAGTTGCCCCGTGTCAAGGTGACGGGTGAGGTATCCGTATCCCGGAGGCGTAGGAATCCCTCGGCCCGTTCGGCCTTGTTATGTGAGGCTCCTCTAGCTTAGTTGAAGAGACCCCTCGGTCGCCCTTCGGTGGATCGAGGCCGAGGGTAGCGATATCAGTATGAACAGAGGCGGAGTTGGCTCGAGAATGGGAACCTGGTTGGCCGGAGCCTAGCCGTGTTGTCTGTCAGCGGGGCCGACGCCAAAGTCGATCAGTCGAGGCCTCGGATCGGGCTGGCGCCCTTGGGAGCCGGTTGACCGAGGCCCCAGGGGTAACCGGTTGAGCCGCCTGCTCGGGCCGGATTCCCGGAGGACCCCCTGGACCGCGGCGCCGCCCGAGGCTGGGTCGGGCTTTGCTGAAGACGTCGTTGATGCCGAGGGTGCTACAGCTCCCTTCGGCGTGAAGACCCGAGCCTGCAGGATCCGATCATCTTGTAGCGTGTGCTTCCTGCGGCCGCCGAGGCCAGAAGAAAACACCCTCGCTGCACTTGCGAAGCTGCGCCTTTTTTCCTCCTGTTTCGAGCATCTGGACTTCGTCGGTAACAGGGATGTTTGTGTGAGCAAGAGCTGCTTTTCGCGGAAGGGACGAGTGAGGTATCCGTATCCCAGAGGCGTGGGAATCCCTCGGCTCGGTCGGCCTTGCCGCTTACGCGTACTTTCACCCGTCCATGAGGCCCTGTCCCCGACTTAGTCGAGAAAGCTTGAAGGACTGCTTCGGCAGGAGAGCTTCCGAACGTGATGACTCGTTCGGTCCGCGGAGTCGCTTTATCCGAGCGCAAGTTACTTATCGCAGAAGGGGACGAGTGAGGTATCCGTATCCCGGAGGCGTAGGAGTCCCTCGGCTCGGTCAGCCTTGGCTGCTTACGTGTACCTCGTCGTTTCCAGGATCCGCTTTCCGAAGTAGTCAAGAAGCACGAAAGAAATCCTGCTAAAAAGAGATCCTTTTTCGAGGAAAAATTCGACGCAGAGGGGGTCTCCCCCCTTTTAGCCCCCGAGGGAGGGTCGGGTTTTGCCGAGGCTAGGCCGACCCTTCCTTGACAACTAAACTTTGCGTAGGTGCGAGGTATATGAACAACTTGAAAACATCTTAAGGATAGAAGCGACGTAGCTGTTTGATGTTCCAAGCGTTGCCGTAGATCTCGCCTTGATTGCTGGCCAGCTTGTATGTTCCGGGCTTCAGAACTTTGGCGATGACGAATGGCCCTTCCCAGGGGGGCGTGAGCTTGTGCCTCCCTCGGGCGTCTTGTCGCAGCCGAAGCACCAGGTCGCCCACCTGGAGTTCTCGGGACCGGACCCCTCGGGCGTGGTAGCGTCGCAGGGACTGTTGGTACCGCGCCGAGTGTAGTAAGGCCCTGTCCCGAGCTTCCTCCAACTGGTCCAGCGATTCCTCTCGGCTGGCTTGGTTGCTTTGTTCGGTGTAGGCCCTCGCCCTTGGGGAGCCGTATTCCAGGTCAGTGGGCAAGATAGCTTCAGCCCCGTAGACCAGGAAAAACGGCGTGAAGCCCGTGGCACGACTCGGCGTCGTCCTTAGGCTCCAGACCACCGAGGGGAGTTCCTTCATCCATCGCCTGCCGAACTTGTTGAGGTCGTTGTAGATCCGAGGCTTGAGCCCTTGTAGAATCATGCCGTTGGCACGCTCTACCTGCCCATTCGACATGGGATGAGCCACGGCGGCCCAGTCCACCCGGATATGGTGATCTTCGCAAAAATCCAAGAATTTTTTGCCGGTGAACTGGGTGCCGTTGTCGGTGATGATGGAGTTCGGGACCCCGAAGCGATGGATGATGTTGGTGAAGAATGCCACCGCCTGCTCGGACCTGATGCTGTTCAGGGGTCGGACCTCGATCCACTTGGAGAATTTGTCGATGGCGACCAGCAGGTGCGTGTAGCCCCCGGGCGCCTTCTGCAAGGGACCGACGAGGTCCAGACCCCATACAGCGAAGGGCCAGGTGATGGGTATTGTCTGCAGAGCCTGAGCGGGCAGGTGTGTCCGCTTCGCATAGAATTGGCACCCTTCGCAGGTGCGGACAATTCTAGTGGCGTCAGCCACCGCCGTTGGCCAGTAGAAGCCTTGCCGGAAGGCATTTCCAACAAGGGCTCGGGGTGCTGCGTGGTGGCCGCAAGCCCCCGAGTGTATTTCTTGCAGCAGTTCCCGACCTTCGGCGATGGGGATGCATCGCTGGAGGATGCCCGAGGGGCTACGATGGTAGAGTTCCTCTTCGTCGCCCAGCAAGACGAATGACTTGGCGCGTCGCGCTACCCGCCGAGCCTCGACTTGGTCGAGGGGTAGCTCTCCTCGACGGAGATATTGCAGGTATGGGGCCTGCCAATCTTGGTCTGGCGTGGCCCCGCTCTGCCCTTCCTCGACGTTCAACGCCCCGCCCTCGGGGGCCGAGGGTACCTCGGGCTGAGCCGAGGGTACCTCGGGCTGAGCCGAGGATACCTCGGGCTGAGCCGAGGGTACCTCAGGCTCGGGCGCGTCGTCGAGCTTGACGGAGGGTTGATGCAGATCCCGGGAGAAGACGTCCGGGGGGACTGTCGTTCGCCCCGAGGCTATCTTGGCCAGCTCGTCTGCGGTTTCGTTGTAGCGCCGAGCGATGTGGTTGAGCTCGAGCCCGAAGAACTTGTCTTCCAGGCGCCGAACCTCGTCGCAGTAGGCCTCCATCTTCGGGTCGCGGCAGTGGGAGTTCTTCATGACTTGGTCGATGATGAGCCGCGAATCACCGCGGGCGTCGAGGCGTCTGACCCCTAGCTCGATGGCGATCCGCAATCCGTTGACCAGAGCTTCGTACTCGGCCACATTGTTGGACGCCGGGAAGTGGAGGCGCAGCACGTAGCGCAAGTGCTTTCCGAGGGGCGAGATGAAGAGAAGGCCTGCACCGGCCCCCGTCTTCATCAGCGACCCATCGAAAAACATGGTCCAGAGCTCCGGTTGGATCGGAGTCGTTGGTAGTTGGGTGTCGACCCATTCAGCCACGAAATCCGCCAACACTTGGGACTTGATGGCCTTCCGAGGGGCGAACGAGATCGTTTCGCCCATGATCTCCACTGCCCACTTTGCGATCCTGCCCGAGGCCTCTCAGCACTGGATGATCTCCCCCAGGGGGAAGGATGACACCACAGTTACCGGATGGGACTCGAAGTAGTGTCGTAGCTTCCGCCTCGTCAGGATCACAGCATACAGCAGCTTTTGAACTTGTGGGTAGCGGATCTTAGTCTCGGACAGCACTTCGCTGATGAAGTAGACCGGCCTCTGAACGGGCAATGTATGCCCTTCCTCCTGCCTTTCGACCACAATCGCGGCGCTAACCACCTGAGTGGTCGCGGCGACGTAGACCAAGAGGGTTTCTCCGTCCGCCGGCGGCACCAAGACTGGCGCCTTTGTAAGGAGCGCCTTCAGGTTGCCGAGGGCTTCCTCGGCCTCAGGGGTCCAAACGAAACACTCGGCCTTCCTTAAGAGGCGGTACAGAGGCAGACCTCTTTCGCCGAGGCGTGAGATGAAGCGGCTCAGGGCCGCGAGGCATCCCATGACCCTCTGTACCCCTTTTAAGTCCTTGATGGGTCCCATGCTGGTGATGGCCGCAATCTTCTCCGGGTTGGCCTCGATGCCTCGCTCAGAGACGATGAACCCTAGGAGCATGCCTCGGGGCACCCCGAAGACACACTTCTCAGGATTAAGCTTGACTCCTTTCGCCTTGAGACACCGGAATGTCACTTCAAGGTCGGAGAGGAGGTTGGGAGCCTTCCGTGTCTTGACCACGATGTCATCGACGTAGGCCTCGACTGTGCGACCGATGTGTTCGCCGAACACATGGTTCATGCACCGCTGGTACGTCGCGCCTGCATTCCTCAGGCCGAACGGCATGGTGACGTAGCAGTACATGCCGAACGGCGTGATGAAAGAAGTCGCGAGCTGGTCGGACTCTTTCATCCGGATCTGGTGATACCCCGAGTAGGCATCGAGGAAGGACAGGGTTTCGCACCCAGCAGTGGAATCCACGATTTGGTCGATGCGAGGCAGAGGGTAGGGAACCTTCGGACATGCTTTGTTGAGACCGGTGTAGTCTACACACATCCGCCATTTCCCCCCTTTCTTCCTCACAAGCACAGGGTTGGCAAGCCATTCGGGATGGAATACCTCTTTGATGAACCCTGCCGCCATTAGCTTGTGGATCTCTTCGCCAATCGCTCTGCGCCTCTCCTCGTCGAATCGGCGCAGAGGCTGCCTGACGGGTCGGGCTCCGGCCCGAATATCCAGCGAGTGCTCGGCGACATCCCTCGGTATGCCGGGCATGTCCGAGGGACTCCACGCAAAGACGTCGGCGTTTGCGCGGAGAAAGTCGACGAGCACTGCTTCCTATTTGGGGTCGAGCCCGGAACCGATCCGGATCTGCTTGGTGGTGTCGCCGCTGGGGTCGAGGGGGACGGCCTTGACCGTCTCCGCTGGCTCGAAGTTGCCGGCATGGCGCTTCACGTCTGGGACCTCCTTGGAGAGGTTCTCCAGGTCGGCGATGAGGGCCTCGGACTCGGCGAGGGCCTCGGCGTACTCCACGCACTCCACGTCGCATTCGAACGCGTGTTTGTACGTGGGGCCGACGGTGATGACCCCGTTGGGGCCCGACATCTTGAGCTTCAGGTAGGTGTAGTTGGGGACGGCCATGAACTTCGTGTAGCATGGCCTCCCTAGCACGGCGTGGTAGGTTCCTCGGAACCCGACCACTTCGAACGTCAGGGTCTCCCTTCGGAAGTTGGAGGGTGTCCCGAAGCAGACTGGGAGGTCGAGTCGCCCGAGGGGCTGGACGCGCTTCCCAGGGATAATCCCGTGGAAGGGCGCAGCGCCTGCTCGGACGGAGGACGGATCGACGCGCAGAAGCTTGAGGGTCTCGGCGTAGATGATGTTGAGGCAGCTGCCCCCGTCCATTAGGACCTTGGTGAGCCTGACATCGCCGACAACGGGGTCGACGACGAGCGGGTATTTCCCCGGGCTCGGCACATGGTCGGGGTGGTCGGCCCGGTCGAAAGTGATGGGCTTGTCGGACCAGTCTAGGTAGACTGGCGCCGCCACCTTCACCGAGCAGACCTCCCGGCGCTCTTGCTTGCGGTGCCGAGCCGAGGTATTCGCCGCATGCCCTCCATAGATCATGAAGCAGTCGCGGACCTCGGGGAACCCCCCTGCTGGGTGTTCTTCGTTCTTGTCGTCGTCGTGGGCCCTGCCACCCTCGGCGGGTGGCCCGGCCCTGTGGAAATGACGCCGAAGCATAACACACTCCTCGAGGGTGTGCTTGACGGGCCCCTGATGGTAGGGGCACGGCTCCTTGAGCATCTTGTCGAAGAGGTTTGCACCTCCGGGGGGCTTCCGAGGGTTCTTATACTCGGCGGCGGCGACAAGGTCCGCGTCTGTGGCGTCGCGTTTCGATTGCGACTTCTTCTTGCCTTTCTTCTTGGCGCCGCGCGGAGCAGACGCCTCGGGAGCTTCTTCCGACGGGCGGCCCTGGGGCTGCTTGTCCTTTCGGAAGATAGCCTCGACCGCCTCCTGGCCGGAGGCGAACTTGGTGGCGATGTCCATCAGCTCGCTCGCCCTGGTGGGGGTTTTGCGACCCAGCTTGCTCACCAGGTCGCGGCAAGTAGTGCCGGCGAGGAACGCGCCGATGACATCCGAGTCGGTGATGTTGGGCAGCTCGGTGCGCTGCTTCGAGAATCGCCGGATGTAGTCCCGGAGCGACTCCCCCGGCTGTTGCCGGCAGCTTCGAAGGTCCCAGGAGTTCCCGGGGCGCACGTATGTGCCCTGGAAATTGCCAGCGAAGGCTTGGACCAAGTCGTCCCAGTTGGAAATCTGCCCCGGAGGCAGGTGCTCCAACCAGGCGCGAGCAGTGTCGGAGAGGAACAGGGGGAGGTTGCGGATGACGAGGTTGTCGTCGTCCGTTCCGCCCAGTTGGCAGGCAAGGCGGTAGTCCGCGAGCCATAGTTCCGGTCTCGTTTCCCCCGAGTACTTTGTGATAGTAGTCGGGGGTCGGAACCGGGTCGGGAATGGCGCCCGTCGGATGGCCCGACTGAAGGCCTGCGGACCGGGTGGTTCGGGCGAAGGACTCCGATCCTCCCCGCTGTCGTAGCGCCCCCCACGCCTGGGGTGGTAGTCTCGGCGCACCCTTTCGTCGAGGTGAGCCCGACGGTCGCGTCGATGGTGCTCGTTGCCGAGGTGGCCCGGGGCCGCAGGCGCGGTGTTGCGCGTGCGCCCGGTGTAGACCGAGGCCTCCCGCATGAATCGGGAAGTCGCGGCATGAGGTTCCGAGGGATATCCTTGCCTCCGGGATGCAGTGCTCTCGGCCCGCCGGGCCGCAGCGCCTTCCAGGAGATTCTTGAGTTCTCCCTGTATTCGCCGCCCCTCGGTGGTTGACGGTTCCGGCATCGCGCGGATGAGCATCGCTGCGGTCGCCAGGTTCTGACCGACCCCGCTGGATGCGGGCGGCGGCCTGATCCTGACGTCGTTGGCGACGCGGTGCTGGAGACCTTGGGGCAGATGACGTATTTCTCCGGCCAGGGGTTGGCCCACCCATGCCTGTCCGGCGTCCCGACGGATCGGCTCAAGCGCCCCTGTTCCCTCGTTGAGCCTGGCCTGCGCCTCGCGGACTTGCTCGAGTTGTGGGTCGTAACCCCCCGCCGGAGCGGGGACCACAGCTAGCTCCCGTGGGATGTCGGCGCGAGGCACCGGCCTAGGGAGATCACCATCCTCCGGCATGCCAAGATGGTTGCCTTCGGTGGGATCCCCTAGCTCGATGTGGAAACATTCGCGGCTTGGGCCGCAGCTCTCGTCACTGAGGCTGCGGCTTCCGTCGGAACGGTCGGATAGACAGTAGTCACATGCGGTCATGAAGTCCCGCATGGCACTGGGGTTGCCATGTCCGGAGAAATCCCAACCGATGCTGGGATCGTCATCTTCCTCGGACCCGGAGGGCCCGTAGGTCGAGACGTCCGTCAGTCGGTCCCAAGGCGACCGCATACAGAACCTCAGTGGGGTTGCACTCGCCTCAATGAGAGCGCCCGCCAAAACGAGGTCGTTTGGCGGGTTGAGGCCGAGTCGAAATGACGCAAGATGGGAGTTAGTCGTTACCTTTTGGTCGACGAGAAGCGACGTAGTCACATCGGGGACTGGTTGCGCCGTCGTCTCTGGTTCGAGGGCGACGTCCTGCAGGCTTCCCGCGAGCGCGCCGACGTCGTCTTCTTGCTCGGGGTCAGCGTGCCGCGGGGGCGTTGATTCGCTCGACGGCCGGCGAAGCGTGGCCTCCCGTCTGGCCTTGACGGCCCCGCCTCCTCCTCCGTTGGCGGGGGAGAGAACGGAGCGAGCCCGAATGTTGCTCTTCACCACGCGGGGTAGACGTCGTCGATTCCGCCGCCGGCGGGCGGGTTGTCGGCCGCCATTGTCGTAGTCGCACGGCGGTGGAAGAAGTGTCATGTCGTAGCTGCCGTCGAAGGACATGAACTCAAGAGTCCCGAAACGAAGCACCGTCCCGGGCCGGAGAGGTTGCTGGAGACTGCCCATCTGGAGCTTAACGGGGAGCTGTTCGTCAGCACGCAGCAGGCCCCTACCTGGCGCGCCAACTGTCGGCGTTTCGAGACAGGGGGGTCCCTAAGCCGACGAGTGAGTGTGCTGCGTGCCCCAGCCCAGATGGGTCGAGCGCGTGGGCGAGCGCGAAGGGGGGAGAGGCGAGGCGGCCGAAGCCGAGCGTGAGAGAGGTGGAAGTCCCGCGGCCTTCGTGTTCGTCCCGCGCCCAGGTCAGGTGCGCTTGCAGTAGGGGGGTTACAAGCGTCCACGCGGGTGAGGGAAGCGAGCGGCCCCAAGAGAGCGCCTGTCCCGTCCTCGGTCCCGCGCGGCCCACCTTCTCTGAGAAGGCCCTGGTCCTTCCTTTTATAGTCGTAAGGAGAGGATCCAGGTGTACAATGGGGATGTAGCAGAGTGCTACGTGTCTAGCGGAGGGAGAGCTAGCGCCCTAGGTACATGCCAATGTGGCAGCCGGAGAGATCTGGGCACCCTGCTGGCGTGATGTCGTGGCTGTTGGAGGTGCGGCGGAGCCTGATGGAGGGACAGCTGTTGGAGCGGTCGAGTCCCTGCTGACGTTGTCCTGCTTCCGTAAGAGAGCTAGGGGCCGCCGTCGTCATAGAGCTTGTGGAGCGCCATCATTGCCTCTCTGGCGGAGCTGGCCGGATGAGACGCCGGTCTTGTTCTCCGTGACCCGAGTCGATTCGGGGTGGGATGATGATGGCGCCTCCTGTTGACGTGGCGGTCTGTGCCCTAGGCAGGGCGACGTGGGGTTTCCTCCGAAGCCGAGGTTGAGTCTGCCTTCTGTTGCCGTGGCCGAGCCCGAGCCAAGGGGTCGGTCGAGGCGGAAGTCGTTCGGCCGAGGCCAGGGCGGAGTCCGAGCCCTGGGGTCGGGCGAGGCGGAGTTTCGTCGTCTTCCGGGTCTTAGCCCGAGTCCGAGCCCTGGGGTCGGGCGGAGCGGAGTTCGCCGTCTTCCGGGTCTTAGCCCGAGTCCGAGCCCTGGGGTCGGGCGGAGCGGAGTTCGCCGTCTTCCGGGTCTAGCCCGAGTCCGAGCCCTGGGGTCGGGCGGAGCGGAGTTCGCCGTCTTCCGGGTCTTAGCCCGAGTCCGAGCCCTGGGGTCGGGCGGAGCGGAGTTCGCCGTCTTCCGGGTCTTAGCCCGAGTCCGAGCCCTAGGGTCGGGCGGAGCGGAGTTCGCCGTCTTCCGGGTCTTAGCCCGAGTCCGAGCCCTGGGGTCGGGCGGAGCGGAGTTCGCCGTCTTCCGGGTCTTAGCCCGAGTCCGAGCCCTGGGGTCGGGCGGAGCGGAGTTCGCCGTCTTCCGGGTCCTAGCCCGAGTCCGAGCCCTGGGGTCGGGCGGAGCGGAGTTCGCCGTCTTCCGGGTCTTAGCCCGAGTCCGAGCCCTGGGGTCGGGCGGGGCGGAGTTCGCCGTGGCGCCTTTGGCGAGGCCTGACTGTCTGTCAGACTTACTCTGTCGAGTGGCGCTGCAGTCGGAGTGGCGCAGGCGGCGCTGTCCTTCTGTCAGACTGGCCAGTGGAGCGGTGGAGTGACGGCGGTCACCTCGGCTCTGCCCGAGGCGCGTGTCAGGATAGAGGTGTCAGGCCTCCTGTGCGTTAAATGCCCCTGC
Source organism: Zea mays (assembly GCF_902167145.1). Lineage (NCBI taxonomy): Eukaryota > Viridiplantae > Streptophyta > Magnoliopsida > Poales > Poaceae > Zea > Zea mays. Next base: position 20,806,971 of record NC_050100.1, on the reverse strand, counting down.
AATTTGGTCAGTCGGTGTGGTGATTTAGTCAAGGTTGCTTCTGAGCGAAGCCAAGGCCTTGGGCGAGCCGGTGATGTGTCCGCCATAAAAAGGGGGCCTCGGGCGAGACGGAAGTCTCTCGAGGTCGGCTGCCTTCGGCCGAGGCTAGGCTCGGGTGAAGCGTGATCGAGTCACTCGTGTGGACTGATCCCTGACTTAATCATGCCCATCAGGCCTTTGCAGCTTTATGCTGATGGGGGTTACCAGCTGAGAATTAGGCGTCTTGAGGGTACCCCTAATTATGGTCCCCGACAAATGGATATAAATTCTATTAAACCAACAAGGGCATGGCATAATTAAACAAATAAAAGTTGGTTTTAGCTAGTGAAGAGTAGCTTCTTGGTTTTTAAAAAATTGGAAATCTAATTTATATAAACTATGACATAAACTACTATATTTAGAACCACTCTACATTCTATAAGTCAGTTTCCTAAAAATTAGGTGCTTCCAAAACAGGCCCTAAGTCTATTTAGATATCTATAGCTAGTACTATAGGAAACTGGTTAAAGAACGTGTGTGATAAACCGTCGAACTTAATGTAATAAGCTGTCGAACTTACCGTAAGAACGTGGGTGTACCGACGAATATAGCTGTTGGGGACTTGTTCTCAAATACTATAGATTAAGAATAAGACAACACAAGATATTAAATGTTAATGCCCTCCGTCCTTCGAAACATTATTCCCCTCAGGATATAATGATCTTCAGACGAAGGTCATGAAGGACATACCTTCATCATCGCAGTATATATTAATAAAAGAGGAAGTATATGAAGTATAAGAGACAACATAAACAATCATATAACATTGTTAATTCACTCTTATTATATTGCCATAGAAAGGTAAGAACAATATTGAATTACAAAAGTACCTTCGTCTTGTCAGAAGGCAAAAAGTACAATTGTGACGCAAAAGCAAGTATCTGTCAGCGTGAACAGTACGGGGGTACTGTTCACCTATTTATAGGCACAGGATGCAACCTATGAGAAATTACACTCATGCCCTTTACATTTGCTATTAGCTTATAAAAAAATCTATGAGGACTAAATAGCTTTTTCCCCTTTAAGTCGGTTCCTTTTCTCGTGATTGAGCCGAAGCTCCTTTGTGCATGGCTTCGGAGCGGCGACAACCTTCGACACGATCGTGTCCCTATCCTGTATGCCCTTTAGCCCTAAATCCGAAGGTACCTGTTTATAAATCAGACTTGACAAACACTGTTAAATTACGTTTTTGAGGACCTTCGGAGGACGAAGGCCCCCAACAGTAGCCCCTCGCAGTATTAATTTGTTTAAGATAACAAATTCAAACTGCGACATGGACGAAGGCCTTAAGCCGAAGGTCCGAAAAAACACCTTCCCTTTGCTAGAATAGCAACAGTCAATGACAAATGGGACCCTGCAATTTGGAGCGCGTCGATTGTATAAATAAGAACTCACCCTGAGCATATTTGGTACGCTACTTATGTAACACCCAAATTCTAGATTTGGGATAGAGAGAAGAAATCTGAGCAAATTACCCTTGATAAATAAATTAAACTTTATAATTCACCCTTTTAAAGGTAAATGATCATAATAAAATAACAATAGTTAAAATAAATCCTAATAAAGAGTAGACATTGGAAAATGTTCCTATCAAAACAAAGGGAGATTTTTTTTAATATACCTTTAATCCAACTTAACACTCAAAATAATAATGTGGTGTGTGTACTTCATGTTGAAAACCTAGCCTAAATAAAATAACTGAATAAATAAATATTATGTAGAAATTGTGCATCATGTGGAGTTTTTCTTGTGCATAAATTTGGAATTTAGAATTTAAACATGGTTTGAATTGGATTTGAAATAAGAAATAAAAATAGAAATAGAAAAGAAAAAGGATGGAACAAACCTGATGCTGGACCGAATTCACCCAGTCAGCCTAGTCTGCCACACCCCCTCGGCCCAATACCGTTTCCCACCGCGCAGCCCGTTTGCCCCAGCCCACTACCTGTCGCGCGCGCCGCGCTGCTGACCAGTGGGGCCGCCTCGCCAGTCGCTCCCCTGCTCATTAGCCCCACGCCGCGTGGAGTCAGTGTGCTCCAACCCAATGACCAGTGGGGCCGCAAGGTCAGCTCCTCCTTCTCCGTTGCGTCGTTCGTAATAGAAGCGTGCGTACCTCGCGTTCCTCCAACCAATTTGTCGGGGACCATAATTAGGGGTACCCTCAAGGCTCCTAATTCTCAGCTGGTAACCCCCATCAGCACAAATTTGCAAAGGCCTGATGGGTGCGATTAAGTCAGGGATCGATCCATACGAGGGACTCGATCACGCCTCGCCCGAGCCTAGCCTCGGACAAGGGCAGCCGACCCCGGAGGATCTCCGTCTCGCCCGAGGCCCCCCTCCAGCGGCGAATGTGTTCCCGGCTCGCCCGAAGCCCTGTCTTCGCTAAGAAACAACCCCGACCAAATCGCCGCACTGACCGACCAAGTCACAGGAGCATTTAATGCAAAGGTGGCCTGACACCTTTATCCTGACGCGCGCGCCCCAGAGCCGAAGTGACCGCCGTCACTTCGCCGCTCCACTGACCGGCCTGACAGAAAGACAGCACCGCCTGCGCCGCTCCGACTGCGGTGCCACTCGACAGAGTGAGGCTGACAGGTAGTCAGGCCCGGTCGAAGGCACCATAGGAAGCTCCGCTTCGCCCGACCCAGGGCTCGGACTCGGGCTAAGTCCCGGAAGACGGCGAACTCCGCTCCGCCCGACCCAGGGCTCGGACTCGGGCTAAGTCCCGGAAGATGACGAACTTCGCCCGACACAGGGCTCGGACTTGGGCTAAGTCCCGGAAGACGGCGAACTCCGCCCGACACAGGGCTCGGACTCGGGCTAAGTCCCGGAAGACGGCGAACTCCGCCCGACCCAGGGCTCGGACTCGGGCTAAGCCCCAGAAGACGACGAACTCCGCACCGCCCGACCCAGGGCTCAGACTCGGGCTAAGCACCAGAAGACGATGAACTCCGCTCCGCCCGACCCAGGGCTCGGACTCGGGCTAAGCCCCAGAAGACGACGAACTCCGCTTCGCCCGACCCCAGGGCTCGGACTCCGCCCCGGCATCAGTCGGCGATCTCCGCCTCGCCCAAACCTGGGGCTCGGACCCGACCTCGGCCACGGAAGACAGACTCGACCTCGGCTTCGGAGGAGCTTCCACATCGCCCAACCTAGGGCGCAGACCAGCCACGTCAACAGGAGGCGCCATCATCACCCTACCCCGAGCTGACTCGGGCCGCAGGGAACAAGACCGGCGTCCCATCTGGCTCGCTCCGCCAGATAGGCAATGATGGCGCCCTGCATACTCTGTGACGACGGCGGCTCTCAGCCCCCTTACGGAAACAAGAGGACGTCAGCAAAGACTCAACCGCTCTGACAACTGTCCCTCCGCCAGGCTCCATCGCTCCTCCGACGGCCACGACATCACACCAGCTGGGTGCCAAAATCTCTCCGGCTGCCACAATGGCATGTACTTAGGGCGCTAGCTCTCCTCCGCTAGACACGTAGCACTCTGCTACACCCCCATTGTACACCTGGATCCTCTCCTTACGCCTATAAAAGGAAGGACCAGGGCCCTCTTAGGGAGGGTTGGCCGCGCGGGGACGGGGACAAGATACGCGCTCGCTTGAAGCCGCTCGCTCCCTCTCCCGCGTGGACGCTTGTAACCCCCTACTGCAAGCGCACCCGACCTGGGCGCGGGACGAACACGAAGGCCGCGGGATTCCCACCTCTCTCACGCCGGTCTCCGGCCGCCTCGCTCTCCCCCCTTCGCGCTCGGCCTTGCGCTCGACCCATCTGGGCTGGGGCACGCGGCGACATTCACTCGTCGGCCTAGGGACCCCCCGGTCTCGAAACGCCGACAGTTGGCGCGCCAGGTAGGGGCCTGCTGCGTGTTGACGAATAGCTTCCCGTCAAGCTCCAGATGGGCAGTCTCCAGCAACCTCTCCAACCCGAGACGGTGCTCCGTTTCGGGAGCCTTGAGTTCATGTCCCTCGACGGCAGCTACGACATAATACTCCTTCCACCGCCGTGTGACAACGACAATGGCGGCCGACAGCCCGCCCGCCGGCGGCGGAATCGACGACGTCTTCCCCGCGTGGTGGAAGAACAACATTCGAGCTCACCCCGTCCTCTCCCCCGCCGACGGAGGAGGAGGCGGGCAACCAAGGCCAAGCAGGAGGCAGCGCCTCGTCGGCTGTCGAGCGAGTCGACGGCCCCAGCGCCCCAACGGGGGGCGCGTCGGGCATCGACCTCGCGTTTGAGGCGAAGGCGAGTGCCGTCTCCCCGCGACACGCCAATCTCGAGCAAGCGGACGACGCCAGCACGCTCGCGAAAAGCTTGCTGGACGTCACCCTTGTACCTGAGACGACGGTGCAGTCAGTCCCCGACGTGACCTCATCGCCGCCCATCGACCAGAAGGTACCGACCGATTCCCATCCTACGTCTTTCGGATTCAGCCTCGACCCGCCTAGCGGCTTCGCTTTGGTGGGTGCTCTCGTAGAGGCGAGTCCAAACTCTCTGGGGTTTTCTATGCGGTCACCTTGGGACCGGCTGACGGACGTCTCGACCTACGGGCCCTCTGGGTCCGAGGAAGACGACGAGCCCAGCATCTGTTGGGATTTCTCTGGACTTGGCAACCCCAGTGCCATGCGGGACTTCATGACCGCATGCGACTACTGCCTTTCCGACTGTTCCGACGGTAGCCGTAGCCTCGGCGACGAGGACTGCGGCCCCAGTCGCGAATGCTTCCACGTCGATCTAGGGGGACCCTCCGAAGGCAACCATCTCGGCATGCCGGAGGACAGTGATCTCCCTAGGCCGGTGCCTCGCGTCGACATCCCACGGGAGCTAGCTGTGGTCCCCGTTCAAGCAGGGGGCCACGACCCACAGCTCGAGCAAATCCGCGGGGTGCAGGCCAGGCTCGACGAGGGAGCAGGAGCGCTTGAGCCGATCCGCCGGGACGTCGGGCAGGCATGGGCGGGCCAACCCCCGGCCGGAGAAATACGTCATCTACCCCAGGGCTTCCAGCACCGCGTCGCCGACGACGTCAGGGTCAGGCCACCACCCGCATCTAGTGGGGTCGGCTAGAACCTGGCTGCAGCAGCGATGCTTCTCCGTGCGATGCCGGAGCCATCAACCACCGAGGGGCGGCGAATCCAGGGGGAGCTCAAGAATCTCTTGGAAGGCGCCGCGGTCCGACGGGCCGAGAGCTCTGCCTCCCGAAGGCAGGGGTACCCCTCGGAACCTCATGCCGCAACTTCCCGATTCATGCGGGAAGCCTCGGTCTACACCGGACGCACGCGCAACACAGCGCCTGCGGCCCCGGGTCGCCTCGGCAACGAGCACCATCACCGCGACCATCGGGCCCACCTCGACGAGAGGGTGCGCCGAGGCTACCACCCCAGGCGTGGGGGACGCTACGACAGCGGGGAGGATCAGAGTCCCTCGCCCGAGCCACCCGGTCCGCAGGCCTTCAGCCGAGCCATACGACGGGCGCCATTCCTGACCCGGTTCCGACCCCCGGCTACTATCACGAAGTACTCGGGGGAGACAAGACCGGAACTATGGCTCGCGGACTACCGTCTGGCCTGTCAACTGGGTGGAACGGACGATGACAACCTCATCATCCGCAACCTCCCCCTGTTCCTCTCCGACACCGCTCGCGCCTGGTTAGAGCACCTGCCTCCGGGGCAGATCTCCAACTGGGACAACATGGTCCAAGCTTTCGCCGGGAATTTCCAGGGCACGTACGTGCGCCCCAGGAATTCCTGGGACCTCCGAAGCTGCCGGCAGCAGCCGGGAGAGTCTCTCCGGGACTACATCCGACGATTCTCGAAGCAGCGCACCGAGCTGCCCAACATCACCGACTCAAATGTCATCGGCGCGTTCCTCGCCGGCACCACCTGCCGCGACCTGGTGAGCAAGCTGGGTCGCAAGACCCCCACCAGGGCGAGCGAGCTAATGGACATCGCCACCAAGTTCGCCTCTGGCCAGGAGGCGGTCGAGGCTATCTTCCGGAAGGACAAGCAGTCCCAGGGCCGCCCTTCGGAAGATGCCCCCGAGGCGTCAACTCAGCGCGGCGCCAAGAAGAAGGGCAAGAAGAAGTCGCAAGCGAAACGCGACGCCGCCGACGCGGACCTTGTCGCCGCCGCCGAGTACAAGAACCCTCGGAAGCCCCTCGGAGGTGCCAACCTCTTCGACAAGATGCTCAAGGAGCCGTGCCCCTATCACCAGGGGCCCATCAAGCACACCCTTGAGGAGTGCGTCATGCTTCAGCGCCACTTCCACAGGGCCGGGCCCCCCCGCGGAGGGTGGCAAGGCCCGCGACGACGACAAGAAGGAAGATCACCAGGTAGGAGAGTTCCTCGAGGTCCGCGACTGCTTCATGATCTATGGTGGGCAAGCGGCGAACACCTCGGCTCGGCACCACAAGCAAGAGCGCCGGGAGGTCTGTTCGGTGAAGGTGGCGGCGCCAGTCTACCTAGACTGGTCCGACAAGCCCATCACCTTCGACCAAGCCGACCACCCCGACTATGTGCCGAGCCCGGGGAAATACCCGCTCGTCGTCAACCCCATCATCGGCGACGTCAGGCTCACCAAGGTCCTCATGGACGGAGACAACAGCCTCAACATCATCTACGCCGAGACCCTCGGGCTCCTGCGTGTCGATCTGTCCTCCATCCGGGCAGGCGCTGCGCCCTTCCATGGGATCATTCCCGGGAAGCGCGTCCAGCCCCTCGGACAGCTCGACCTTCCCGTCTGCTTCGGGACACCCTCCAACTTCCGAAGGGAGACCCTGACGTTCGAGGTGGTTGGGTTCCGAGGAACCTACCACGCGGTACTGGGGAGGCCATGCTACGCGAAGTTCATGGCCGTCCCCAACTACACCTACCTGAAGCTCAAGATGCCGGGCCCCAACGGGGTCATCACCGTCGGCCCCACGTACAAACACGCGTTCGAATGCGACGTGGAGTGCGTGGAATACGCCGAGGCCCTCATCGCCGACCTGGAGAGCCTCTCGAAGGAGGTGCCAGACGTGAAGCGTCATGCCGGCAACTTTGAGCCAGCGGAGACGGTTAAGTCCGTCCCCCTCGACCCCAGCAGTGACGCCTCCAAGCAAGTCCGGATCGGCTCCGAGCTCGGTCCCAAATAGGAAGCAGTGCTCGTCGACGTTCTCTACGCGAACGCCGACGTCTTCGCGTGGAGTCCCTCGGACATACCCGGCATACTGAGGGATGTCGCCGAGCACTCGCTGGACATCCGAGCCGGAGCCCGACCCGTCAAGAAGCCTCTGCGCCGATTCGACGAGGAGAAGCGCAGAGCCATAGGCGAGGAGATCCACAAGCTAATGGTGGCAGGGTTCATCAAGGAGGTATTCCATCCCGAATGGCTTGCCAACCCTGTGCTTGTGAGAAAGAAAGGGGGGAAATGGCAGATGTGTGTAGACTACACTGGTCTCAACAAAGCATGTCCGAAGGTTCCCTACCCTCTGCCTCGCATCGACCAAATCGTGGATTCCACTGCTGGGTGCGAAACCCTGTCTTTCCTCGATGCCTACTCGGGGTATCACCAAATCAGGATGAAAGAGTCCGACCAGCTCGCGACTTCTTTCATCACACCCTTCGGCATGTACTGCTATGTCACCATGCCGTTTGGCTTGAGGAATGCGGGCGCGACGTACCAGCGGTGCATGAACCATGTGTTCGGCGAACACATCGGCCGCACGGTCGAGGCCTACGTCGATGACATCGTAGTCAAGACGAGGAAAGCCTCCGACCTCCTTTCCGACCTTGAAGTGACATTCCGATGTCTCAAGGCGAAGGGCGTCAAGCTCAATCCCGAAAAGTGTGTTTTCGGGGTGCCCCGAGGCATGCTCTTGGGGTTCATCGTTTCCGAGCGGGGCATCGAAGCCAACCCGGAGAAGATCGCAGCCATCACCAGCATGGGGCCCATCAAGGACCTGAAAGGCGTACAGAGGGTCATGGGATGCCTCGCGGCTCTGAGCCGCTTCATCTCACGCCTCGGCGAAAGAGGTCTACCTCTGTACCGCCTCTTAAGGAAGGCCGAGTGCTTCACTTGGACCCCTCAAGCTGAGGAAGCCCTCGGGAACCTGAAGGCGCTCCTCACGAAGGCGCCTATCTTGGTACCCCCAGCTGCCGGAGAAGCCCTCTTGGTCTATGACGCCGCGACCACTCAGGTGGTTAGCGCCGCGATTGTGGTCGAGAGGCAAGAGGAGGGGCATGCATTGCCCGTTCAGAGGCCAGTCTACTTCGTCAGCGAGGTACTGTCCGAAACCAAGATCCGCTACCCACAAGTTCAGAAGCTGCTGTACGCGGTGATCCTAACGCGGCGGAAGCTGCGACACTACTTCGAGTCTCATCCGGTAACTGTGGTGTCATCCTTCCCCCTGGGGGAGATCATCCAGTGCCGAGAGGCCTCGGGTAGGATTGCAAAGTGGGCAGTGGAAATCATGGGCGAGACAATCTCGTTCGCTCCTCGGAAGGCCATCAAGTCCCAGGTCTTGGCGGACTTCGTAGCTGAATGGGTCGACACTCAGCTCCCAACAGCTCCGATCCAGCCGGAGCTCTGGACCATGTTCTTCGACGGGTCGCTGATGAAGACAGGAGCCGGCGCAGGCCTACTCTTCATCTCGCCCCTCGGGAAGCACCTGCGCTACGTGCTACGCCTCCATTTCCCGGCGTCCAACAATGTGGCCGAGTATGAGGCTCTGGTCAACGGGTTACGGATCGCCATCGAGCTAGGGGTCCGACGCCTCGACGCTCGCGGTGACTCGTAGCTCGTCATCGACCAAGTCATGAAGAACTCCCACTGCCGCGACCCAAAGATGGAGGCCTACTGCGATGAGGTTCGGCGCCTGGAAGACAAGTTCTACGGGCTCGAGCTCAACCACATCGCTCGGCGCTACAACGAGACTGCGGACGAGCTGGCTAAAATAGCCTCGGGGCGAACGACGGTTCCCCCGGACGTCTTCTCCCGGGATCTGTGTCAACCCTCCGTCAAGATCGATGACACGCCCGAGCCCGAGGCACCCTCGGCTCGGCCCGAGGCATCCTCGGTTCGGCCGGAGGCATCCTCGGTTCAGCCCGAGATACCCTCGGCCCCCGAGGGCGAGACGCTGCACGTTGGGGGGGAGCGAAGTGGGGTCACGCCTGATCAAAGCTGGCAGACCCCGTACCTGCAATATCTCCACCAAGGAGAGCTACCCTCCGACCGAGCCGAAGCTCGGCGGCTGGCGCGACGCGCCAAGTCGTTCGTCTTGCTGGGAGATGAGAAGGAGCTCTACCACCGCAGCCCCTCGGGCATCCTCCAGCGATGCATCCCCATCGCCGAAGGTCAGGAACTCCTGCAAGAGATACACTCGGGGGCTTGCGGCCATCACACAGCACCTCGAGCCCTTGTCGGGAATGCTTTCCGACAAGGCTTCTATTGGCCAATGGCGGTGGCCGACGCCACTAGAATTGTCCGCACCTGCGAAGGGTGTCAGTTCTACGCAAGACAGACCCACCTGCCCGCTCAGGCTCTGTAGACGATACCCATCACCTGGCCTTTCGCTATGTGGGGTCTGGATCTCGTCGGCCCCTTGCAGAAGGCACCCGGGGGCTACACGCACCTGCTGGTCGCCATCGACAAATTCTCCAAGTGGATCGAGGTCCGACCCTTGAACAGCATCCGGTCCGAGCAGGCGGTGGCGTTCTTCACCAACATCATCCATCGCTTCGGGGTTCCGAACTCCATCATCACCGACAATGACACCCAGTTCACCGGCAGAAAGTTCCTGGACTTCTGCGAGGATCATCACATCCGGGTGGACTGGGCCGCCGTGGCTCATCCCATGTCAAATGGGCAAGTAGAGCGTGCCAACGGCATGATTCTACAAGGGCTCAAGCCTCAGATCTACAACGACCTCAACAAGTTCGGCAAGCGATGGATGAAGGAACTCCCCTCAGTGGTCTGGAGTCTGAGGACAACGCCAAGCCGAGCCACGGGCTTCACGCCGTTCTTCCTAGTCTACGGGGCCGAGGCCGTCTTGCCCAAAGACCTGGAATACGGCTCCCCGAGGACGAGGGCCTACACTGACCAAAGCAACGAAGCTAGTCGAGAAGACTCGCTGGACCAGCTGGAGGAGGCTCGGGATAAGGCCTTACTGCACTCGGCGCGGTACCAGCAGTCCATGCGACGCTACCACGCCCGAGGGGTCCGGTCCCGAGACCTCCAGGTGGGCGACCTGGTGCTTCGGCTGCGACAAGACGCCCGAGGACGGCACAAGCTCACGCCCCCCTGGGAGGGGCCGTTCGTCATCGCCAAAGTTCTGAAGCCCGGAACGTACAAGCTGGCCAACAGTCAAGGCGAGGTCTACAGCAACGCTTGGAACATCCAACAGCTACGTCGCTTCTACCCTTAAGATGTTTTCAAGTTGTTCATAAACCTCGCTCCCACGCAAAGTTTAGTCATCAAGGAAGGGTCAGCCTTGCCTCGGCAAAGCCCGACCCTCCCTCGGGGGCTAAAAGGGGGGAACCCCCTCTGCGTCGAAATTTTCCTCGAAAAAAGATCTTTTCTGCCAGAATGTCTTTCGTGCTTTTTGACTACTTCGAAAGTGGATCCTGAAAACGATGGAGTACACGTAAGCAGCCAAGGCTGACCGAGCCGAGGGACTCCTACGCCTCCAGGATACAGATACCTCACTCATCACCTTCTGCGATAAGTAACTCACATTCGGATAAGTGATTCCGCGGACCGAACAAGTCTTCACGTCCGGAAGCTCTTCTGCCGAAGCGATTTCTTGAGCCTTCTCGACTGCGTCGGGAACAGAACCCCATGGACGGGCAAGAGTGCGCGTAAGCGGCAAGGCCGACCGAGCCGAGGGACTCCTACGCCTCCGGGATACGGATACCTCACTCATCACCTTCCGTGAGAAGCAACTCTCGCTCGCGCAAAACAATTCTGTTACCGACAAAAAAGTCCAGATACTCGAAACAAGAGGAAAAGAGACGCAGCTTTACAACACGGCGAGGGTGTGTTTAGGCCTCGGCAGCCGCAGAAAACACACGCTACAAGATAATCCGATCCTGCAGGCTCGGATCTTGACGGCTGAAGGGAGCAGCAGCACCCTCGGCATCGACGACACCTTCGGCGAGGTCCGACCTAGCCTCGGACGGCGACGCGGTCCGAGGATCTCCACTCTAAAGGACGACGTCATCGCCACGCCCGGGCAATCGCTGCCAGGGTCTTCTCTGGGAATCCGGCCCGAGCAGGCGGCTCGGCCAGTCACCCCGGGGCCTCGGCCAGCCGTCCTCCAAGGACGTCAGCCCGACCCGAGGCCTCGGCTTGTCAACTCCGGTGTCGGTCCCGCTAACGGACGACCCGGCTAGGCTCCGGCCAACCAGGTTTTCTTTTCAAGCCAACTCTGCCCCTTTCCATGCTGATACCGCTACCCCTGGCCTCGGCTCATTGAAGAGCGGCCGAGGGGTTCCTTTAACTAAGCTAGAGAAGCCTCGGACAACAAGGCCGACCGAGCCGAGGGACTCCTACGCCTCCGGGATACGGATACCTCACTCGTCACCTTTACACGGGGCGACTCACGCTTGGTGAAGCGGTTCAGACAACCAACAGGCGAGTCTTAGTGCTCGAAAATGAGGAAAAAACACGGCTTCGTGCCAAAAATACATACATGTTCAGGCCTCGACAGCCACAATGAACAAAAACACTGGCATTCAAAGTGCCATTACAAACGGAACTCCGGTTCCACCTCCGCAGGTACGAACAACCCCACTCGATGGGGGGGGGGCCTGCGGAGCGACAGAAGACCGACGAACGGCGCGCCGTCGCCCGCTCCAGCAGCGGCGACGACGACGACTTCTGCTCCGGGGGGCCGAACAGCGGCAGCGCTGACCTCAGGGCGGATGCTGCTGCCAAGAGGCCCCCGCCCATGCCCAAACTCGTGAGGCAAGGACGGGCAGAAGGCCGTAGAGTTGGAGGTCGGCCCTGGCTATCTCGTCGGTGGAAGAACCTCTTCCAGCTGTCGTGGCGAAAGCCGGCGCCGAGAACGGCTCCGAAGCCACTCGGGTCCGAGAGCCAGGCACGCTGCAGCTGCCGGCGCCACGGACGACAGCCGCCCTTCCCCCCGATCACTAAGGGAAGGAGCGGGCCACCACCCACCCGGGTCCAACCCCAACTCGGCACACTCCCCTCCTCAGCCCTAGTGATGAAAATCCTTGAGGCTGAGGGAGGGGTAGAGGCCGCAGCCCAGTTTGCTTTCCCCCGCCATCAAACTGGAGGTCACCATCTTGGGTGACCGCCGGTGGAGGGGTGCAACCGGGCTGCATGATGAAAATCCTTGAAGCCGAACGATGGCTGAAAGGTACCCACTCCCACGGAGTTGCGTTCCTCCAACGACGAGGCAGAAAGACGGCGGATATCCCCCATCCGGGGGCTTGGAAGGTGAAAAGACACGATGCATAAGGGAGCGCGAAGACATGGTCGCCTTCCAAGGTAGTCACCCCCTTTTAAAGGCGGCTCTCCCTACTTGCGTCCCCAGCCGTCGTGGGCTGAGTCTCCTCCAACACACTCCAAGGTTCTCCCCTACGGCGCGGGGGCTGGGTCCCACACGTCATGCAAGCCGGCTCAGAGCGGAAGAAGCCAAACCGCCGTGCGCGGTGCGTACAACCGCCCAGCGGTTACAAGCGACTCTCCACTTTTGCCCAGACCAACGGGCGAAAGGGGCGGGCAACCATGCAGGCGGCATGCAACCACGCCAAGTGGGCGCGCTTCTCCGACTCCCAACACGCCCAGCATGGAGGCCCAGGCCCACGCGTCATGCAACCGGCGCGCCGAATGCTTCGTGCATGCAACAGCACCGCCACTCGCGCCACTACCGTGCCTCCTCGACTGTGGAGCCAATACCGCGACTCGAGGCGACCCAGCGCATGACCCAGCAGCGCCAGCCTGGCGCGGAGGTCAATGCGGCCAAAAATGGGCCGGCAGTAATGGCGGTGGCAGGCGGGCAGGAGCAGCGGCCACGTCGTCAGCCAAGCTCACGTCCCGTCCGGGGGCAGCGAGAGAACCCTCTCTCACGGCATGAAGACAACGCGCCCGTGCTCCGTTCCTCGAACGGCTCGCGCACGCGCAACGGCCGCCCCGCCAACCACTCGCCCCGTCGCATTAACTCCGCGGCGGGACAGACGGCGCCTCTGGCAGGAGAAGCGGGCGACGCTTCGCCATCGCCATAATGACCGCATCAAAAAAAAGGTACGCCGCGTCGTTCAATTTCGTATCATTTTCCTTTTTTCCTCTTTCTCTCTCTTGCAACAGGGACCGGGAAAAGGGGGATACCCCAAAAAGGATCCTTCCCCGTGAAGGAACCAGGCTCCGAGCCTCCCTACTGATCAGAGGTTCGAAGGCTGGCCCCTCGGAAGGGTTCGACAGCCGCCTCAGATCGCGTGGGCCCTACACCCACTACTGGTCAGAGGTTCGAAGGCCGGCCCCTCGGAAGGGTTCAACGGCCGCCTCAGGCTACTCGGGCTCCGCGCCCATTACTGATCAGGGGTTCGAAGGCTGGCCCCCGAAGGGTTCACAGCCGCCTCAGACGCCGAGCGAGGGATGGCCATGGGTACGTTCGATACATAGCCGAGGCTCGGGCTGCGCTCCCGAGGTACCCTAGGACATTTTCGAGACCAGCGGGAACGATCTTGTAACGGAATCCCATCGGAGGGAGGCATCGAGCCCTCGGACCCCGTCGCCAGGGGACCGGGTCCGGCAGATCACCCGCAGGTACTTTTGGGCGTGCCTCTGGGCCCCTAGCCGACCCCTAACGAATGGGGCACGGGCGTCCACTCGGATTACCCACCTGCAGCTCACCGGAGACACCATGTTCGGCGCCCATCGAGGGCAACATGCGCTTTCCCCCCCTCCTCCTTGCGGAAAGGCGACGCAGGGGCGCATGTAAAAAAGTCGAGTATGTCCCTGATCGTCCTCTCGCCCTGTGCAGAGGCTCGGGGGCTGCTCTCGCAAACCCGGCTCCGGCCGAACCGTTGACAGTGTCAACATACCAGCCCGAGAACTTGGGACCCGACCGTACACCCGGGCTACGGCCAGCTCACATGAGGGACGACCAGACCAGCCGAAGCATTACGCGAGGCATTAAGACCTCGGAGGAGTGAAACCACTCCTCCGAGGCCTCGGGGGCTACACCCGGCGGGTGCGCTCGCGCGCACCCACCGGAACAAACGCAACCGAGAAAGGCTGGTCCCCTTGCAAAAAGTGTGACGAAAGCCTCCAAGCGAGTGCTAACACTCCCTTTGAGGCTCGGGGGCTACTGTCGGGTACCATAATTAGGGGTACCCTCAAGGCTCCTAATTCTCAGCTGGTAACCCCCATCAGCATAAAGCTGCAAAGGCCTGATGGGTGCGATTAAGTCAGGGATCGGTCCATACGAGGGACTCGATCACGCCTCGCCCGAGCCTAGCCTCGGACAAGGGCAGCCGACCCCGGAGGATCTCCGTCTCGCCCGAGGCCCCCCTCCAGCGGCGAATGTGTTCCCGGCTCGCCCGAGGCCCTGTCTTCGCTAAGAAGCAACCCTGACCAAATCGCCGCACTGACCGACCAAGTCGCAGGAGCATTTAATGCAAAGGTGGCCTGACACCTTTATCCTGACGCGCGCGCCCCAGAGCCGAAGTGACCGCCGTCACTTCGCCGCTCCACTGACCGACCTCACAGAAAGACAGCGCCGCCTGCGCCGCTCCGACTGCGGTGCCACTCGACAGAGTGAGGCTGACAGGTAGTCAGGCCCGGTCGAAGGCACCATAGGAAGCTCCGCTTCGCCCGACCCAGGGCTCGGACTCGGGCTAAGTCCCGGAAGACGGCGAACTCCGCTCCGCCCGACCCAGGGCTCGGACTCGGGCTAAGTCCCGGAAGACGGCGAACTCCGCCCGACACAGGGCTCGGACTCGGGCTAAGTCCCGGAAGACGGCGAACTCCGCCCGACACAGGGCTCGGACTCGGGCTAAGTCCCGGAAGACGGCGAACTCCGTACCGCCCGACCCAGGGCTCGGACTCGGGCTAAGCCCTAGAAGACGACGAACTCCGCACCGCCCGACCCAGGGCTCGGACTCGGGCTAAGCCCCAGAAGACGACGAACTCCGCTCCGCCCGACCCAGGGCTCGGACTCGGGCTAAGCCCCAGAAGACGACGAACTCCACTTTGCCCGACCCCAGGGCTCGGACTCCGCCTTGGCATCAGCCGGCGATCTCCGCCTCGCCCGAACCTGGGGCTCGGACCCGACCTTGGCCACGGAAGACAGACTCGACCTCGGCTTCGGAGGAGCTTCCACATCGCCCAACCTAGGGCGCAGACCAGCCACGTTAACAGGAGGCGCCATCATCACCCTACCCCGAGCTGACTCGGGCCGTAGGGAACAAGACCGGCGTCCCATCTGGCTCGCTCCGCCAGATAGGCAATGATGGCGCCCTGCATACTCTGTGACGACGGCGGCTCTCAGCCCCCTTACGGAAACAAGAGGACGTCAGCAAAGACTCAACCGCTCCGACAGCTGTCCCTCCGCCAGGCTCCATCGCTCCTCCGACGGCCACGACATCACACCAGCTGGGTGCCAAAATCTCTCCGGCTGCCACAATGGCATGTACTTAGGGCGCTAGCTCTCCTCCGCTAGACACGTAGCACTCTGCTACACCCCCATTGTACACCTGGATCCTCTCCTTACGCCTATAAAAGGAAGGACCAGGGCCCTCTTAGGGAGGGTTGGCCGCGCGGGGACGGGGATGAGATACGCGCTCGCTTGAAGCCGCTCGCTCCCTCTCCCGCGTGGACGCTTGTAACCCCCTACTGCAAGCGCACCCGACCTGGGCGCGGGACGAACACGAAGGCCGCGGGATTCCCACCTCTCTCACGCCGGTCTCCGGCCGCCTCGCTCTCCCCCCTTCGCGCTCGGCCTCGCGCTCGACCCATCTGGGCTGGGGCACGCGGCGACATTCACTCGTCGGCCTAGGGACCCCCCGGTCTTGAAACGCCGACACAATTCCCCCCCCCCCAAATCGGTGCTGATTTCGGAATCCGATCCATCGCCGTGCTATAAAGGTCGAGCCGCCCCTTGGACCCCCCATGCCGTGCCGGGATTTGATGGGGACACCAGTACAGAGCGGAGCGGGGCGAGAGAAGATCCTGGCCGCCGCATGGGCATCTCACCGGCGGCGCGGCTCTAGGATTGGCATGCGGTTAGGGCGGGTCTTCGGAATTGGACCCATGGGCCTCATCATGCCGCTCGGAATACCGTCCTGGCCTCATCATGGACGGAGCTCTTGGAATCGCTTGCCATGGATACGTCGTCGCCCTGGATCCGTCGCTCATCATAGTCGGAGGTCGCCTGCACAACAGACAGTGGTAAGAGCCCTCGTATCTGTCTAGCCTTCGTCTTCCTCGCGTGTAGCTCGACGAGAAGCATTGTTGGCGGTCCCCTGCTCGGGTCTGGGGGGGGACTGCGGCCATGGCGCCGCCGTAGTGCCGTTCCTGACCGCGAGTTCGACTGGAGGGTGAAGATGATGTCGTGGCCGTGTGATCCGAATCCAACGGTCCGGATTAGTTGTTGAGTACCGTTTTGACCAATGTATCTGGTGTCGTTCGATTTTGATCGAGCGATCGTGGGAGGGGATGAGCTTATTTGAATCCGGAGCGTCAGGGTGGGATCCAACGGTTGGGGCTCCATATCGATTCAGTTAGGTTGGGTTTTAATCTGGACCGTCTGTTGATGATCGGGCGACTCACGATCACCGATACCCCTTCGACCGCGTCTTTTTGCTTAAGAGTCCTCGGTTTCTTAAACAATCAACCCGCCGTCCCCGCGGGAGTAACCTGTGTCTGGGTTATTTTGCGAGTTAAACCCTAACCTTCTCGGTATTAGTGCGCCTAGTCCAGGAATTAAAGAAAACAGGGAAAAAAAGATTTAGAGATTGATTTTGAGTATAGAAATAATTGTAAAACTTGTATAATCCATAGAAAATTCATGTTAAGTCCAAATTAGCCCATTCCAGTTCCTATAATTTTGTAATATTATTGTTTATCATTTCGTGCCACTATTTTGACATAAAAGTCACATTAAAATTGTTATCTTAATTAATCTTGTACAAAGCACATAGAATCTTTGGAAATCCATAACTTAAAATCTATAACTTCAAAATTAATAATTCCTGTTTCTGTGATCTTATTTCAATATGTAGATTATTAATATGTATTTTCCATATATGTTTGGTGTAATGTTAATTTTGCCTATACACTGCTTGTTTGTATTGCTACGACTAGCGTGAGGTTACGAGTCACCTGAAGATCATCCTGGTACCTGGAATCTCAAGTCCCAGGCAAGTTGTGCCCTTGATCACTTCTTTTTACCCACTCTTGTTCTAGTTAATCATAATGATCTGTATAGGTTAATTTTGATGGGACCCAATAGGTTACCCTAGTTTGTCTATCTTTATGCCTTGTTTACCACTGAACTTTTTGGGTAGTACTTGCTAGTGTTTATGTGGTTTTGGGTATGAAGATATATTATTCATGATCACATTTTTATTATCTGTTTATTAATACTGTTCATGATAAGATCATTATGTTAATTGGAACATGGAGCGACCACCCGGGAAAACAGTGCTACCACAAGGGTTTAATGGGACGCCCTTGGCTGATTAATTAGGAAAGCTAGTGAAAGACTACCTTACCCGAAAGGGGCAAGGGCAGTAGGGGAGTGGTCAGTGTGGGGAGGTCCTTGGGATGATTTTGCTGCGATGGCGGTCATGCGAGGGGTCCCTGCATTGGAGCTTCCTATAAACTATAGCGGGTTTTCTGAAGCTAGTGGAACTTTGTAAAGGCCTCGTAGTGTTACCCTGCCTCGCCTCCTCGGTAGAGGTGTATGGGAAGTCACGATCCCTTGGCAGATGGGTAACATGACTTGTGGGTAAAGATGTGCAACCTCTGCAGAGTGTAAAACTGGTATATGAGCCGTGCTCACGGTCATGAGCAGCTCGGACCCTCACATGATTAATTTATGGAACTAAATTCAATTTGTCATATGCATTACATCGCAGGTGATGTTATTACTTTTCTTAATTGGGTTGGTATTTACTTATACTTAGTAACTGCTAGTAAAATTTTGACCAACTTTAAAAGCAATGCTCAGCTTTAACCATCCTCTTTGGTAAGCCTTACACTTCACGTGAGCTCCCACCTTTGGCGAGTTCATGCACATTATTCCCCACAACTTGTTGAGCGATGAACGTATGTGAGCTCACTCTTGCTGTCTCACACCCCCACAGGTCAAGAACAGGTACCACAGGATAAGGCGCTTGGAGGATGTTGTGATGTGTTCGTGAGAGATCTAGGTCGTCGTCTCCCAGTCAACTATGGGTTCCTGGACCGTTGTCTCCTTATAATGTAATTATTTATTTATTTTGTATAGAACTCTTGTTATGTAGTAAAGATGTGACATTCGATCCTGTGCCATGATTCATCATATGTGTGAGACTTGGTCCCAGCACACCTGGTGATTATGTTCGCGCCCGGGTCTTGGTGCCCCGAAACCCGGGTGTGACAACTTGCCGCTTGCTTTGTTTGCTCAAATTTTTAGCTCTTGCTTACCAACGCTTGCTTAATTTCTCAGACTTCCTATGCTTCGGTTTAAACACACATTTTCTCCATTTTCGAAGAAAAAATATCTCAAGACAAAAAAGCTGCTGCCGAGACGAAGCTGAGCGAAGAGGAGAAGCTCCTTGAGGAGAAAACTGCTGGATTTGTTGAGTCAATAGCAAAAACAAATACGGAGAAGATTACTAAAGAGATACTAGAAGGCTTGTCTGAAGATACTGATGATAGCGACATCTATGATGTGGAAAGTGGAGGCGAAGACTCTGAAGATCGGCCCTGGCGACCAAGTCACGCAGTCTTCGGGAAATCAACTATCAAACAGAGTCATCTTGATAATATGAGAGGAAGGTATTTTCGAGATATGTCTATTGTGAGGGCTGACGTAGACAGAGCCGTTCCTGCTCCCGAAGAAAACGAAGTTGTAATCTACCGAAGCTTCTTCAAAGCTGGACTTTGGTTCCCGTTGAGCATATTTGTGGTTGAAGTTTTGAAGATGTACCAGATTTTCCTTCACCAGATCACTCCCAAAGCTGTTATTAGAATGGGGATCTTCATCTAGGCTGTGAGGAGTCAAGGTCTAGAGCCAAGTGCAAGATGTTTTTGCAGTATGCACGAACTTTCGTATGAGACGAAGCCCTGGGGTAAAGAACAATATCATAACAATTTTGGGTGCTATAGCTTCGTTGCTCGCTCTGGCGCAAGCTACCCAGTGCCAACATTTCGGAAGAGGTGGCTCGGGGCCTGGATGGAAGATTGGTTTTACGTGAAAAATGATTTGAAGGCGAGAGAAGACATTAAAGAAATTATCATGCGACCCATCTGGTCCCGCTTCGGTCTCCGAAAGCCGAAGGTAGAAATTGATGAGGCAGCCGAAGCATGCCGAAGGGCCTTCAGCACAGTTTGCTCTTTTATTGGGACAAGAGACTTAGTTCAAGAACATGTAGCCTATAGGATATGGCCACTGATAGACAGCTGGGAAATGCCAAAAGAAACCATCACTAACCCTAGCGAAGGTGGTCTGGTTCGATTGAAATATACCTTCAGGTTTGGAGACCAGTTTGTCGAACCAGATGATGACTGGCTAAAGTGTGTTGAAAATACTAGTGATGAGTTACTTGGAGCATATTCCAAGTCCGAAGATAATGCACTATCTGCGGCCTTCGGGAGCCGAAAAAAGAAAAGATTAAATAGGGTTTTTGATGCTATTGGATTTGTGTACCCTGACCATCGCTACCCGCCACGGGGGCAGAAAAGAAAGGGTGCAACTTCTGGAAAGGTTGCTGCTTCGGCTGCTCTAAGCGAGCCTGCGCCGAAGAGGAAAAAGTTGAAGGTCCTTACCCACCGACCGCGCTACATTGAACCGGCCATAGTGCCTGAGTTTGGCGGGGAAACTTCTTCAGTTACTGAAGCGAAAGAACCTGCTCCTCCCACGCAGAAGATTGAAGAGACGGCTGTAATGCTGAAGGCGCCTTCGACTAAGCTTATTGAATCGAAGGTTGACGAAGATAAGGCTGAAAGATCAAAAACTGAAGAAGTAACAAAGATGCCCAAGGTTCTAAGTCCTTCAGCAGAAGCAACAGTGCTGAATACAGAAAAAGTTCTGCGATAACCCCTAGAAGGAAAAGGATGGTAAATGTATTAGACATTTTGAAAACAACAGACTCCAAACGCCCCTCTTCCATAAAGAAGGTTGCCGAAAGTGCCGAGGCGCAGGCTGAAGCTGATACTAGGCAGATAAAAGGTAAAACTGCAACAATTGAGGCTGGAACCGAGGCCGAACCCACAGTGCCTATTGAGACGAAGCTTGCCACAGCCGAGCAAGGGGCCAAAAAAGTACCTCCAAATACTGATATAGCTTTTGAGAGAAATGTGGCCAAAGAAACCGAATCCCTTGCTCCCGAAGCACCTTCCGAATATCCTGATTATATCATTCAACATGCTTCGGGAAAAAGATTATCTGAGGAAGAAATTTTTGAAGCTAAACGCTATGCCCGAGAGTTGAAGTACCCGAAAGGGGCCCTAGTGTTTAATGTTACAGATGAAGATGACTTCTTGTATTGCCTCCCAGACAACAAAGAATTATCCGTCTGCCGGGTGATGGCTAGAAGCATGGGTTTTCCGAAGCTCGAAGTTGGCCTCTGTGCCATGACGAAGGACGATCTTGCGGATAGCCTTGGATACAACAGTCTGAAGGTACAAAAATTGTGAATTTGGAAGTTTATGAATTTGAATTAGTCTTTTGTTCTTATGTTAATCCATTCATTTTTTCGTGTAGGGCTTAATACTTAGCAACGCCTTAAGGGCGCAAAAGAATGCAAAAACGAGAGCTGCACTATTGCTCTCAACAACCTTCGAACAGAGGTTATCAAGATGAGAAACGAAGCCTTGGAAAAAGACAAAATTCTACTTACATTGGTGGACAAAGTAAAGGGGGATGAAGCTAACTTCAAGGCTCAATCTAAAATCCAAAGGAATGATATTGAAGACCTTCAAAAACAACTGGCTGAAGCCAAATTAAAATGCGCTGTTGCCGAAGCCGAATGAGATGCCAGTGAGTACTAGAAAAATTATTGTGAAAAAACAGTTGCAGAACTTCGCTCATCAAAAGAAAGATGTTTTGAAAAATCTGTGGAATGTGTAAAAAAGATAAAAACTAGCTTCGCCAACATAGACGCGTACTCAAGCGAAGACAACTTCATACTGGACGATCCTGAGGGCGTAATTGAGTGGATCAGCGGTGAAGCCGAAGCTTTTGAAGAGATTTTGAGTGATCGCGGTGCATTCTCTGGTGTGAGGGGAGTTGCAGCCATTCTGGAGAAGGCAGGTTGCGAACATGTTAAAACTTTGGCCCAGGCCGAAGCTACCTTCTCCATCGATGATACAAAGGATCCCTCGGCCGAAGCAAGCTTAATAGGCAGAAATTTTTTTACTGATATCTGGGAAAATGGCGGTCGAGGGATGGCCCATGAAATAATGAAGAAAAACGAAAAAGATATTCATGACACTCGAGAAGCAACAAAAGAAACTGAAAGAGCTGCAGAACTCGAAAGACGAATAGGTATCACTTAATGGCTTTTAGCTTTGTTATTTATTTTTGTGACTTCGAACTAATTTATGTCTTCTACCGTAGCTGAACTATCTCCTCCCCCAGAGCTATTTGACCCACTGGCCGACCCAGAGACAAAGAAAACAATAGAAATTATAAACATGGCCGAAGCTATTGTAGATGAAGTTGTTACCAAGCTGCTAACCGAAGCTGCATAAAAAGTTCTGAAGGAAGAGGAGTAGCTATTGTAAAAACATTTTCTAGAATATTAATGTAACATTTGCTGAACTATATTTGTAATATTCAGTGCTTGTAGATTTGAATGTAATATATGAGTGGTTTGTAATTCAGTTCTTTGCGATGCATGAAACTTTTTGTACATACTGTTTTTGAGCCTGCGGCGAAAAAACACCTTCCCTTCTTTTTATGCTTCGTAAAGAAGAGCTTTTATGCTTCGTAAAAATCATCCACACTTTGTAAAACATCAATGCTTCGTAAACAATAAATCCTTTCCTCTGCATCAGAACTGATGAAGCTGTGATTTTCAGCTTACTTTGTGCCTTGGCATCTTTTCATTTTTTGTAAAGCATTGCCCGAAGATCGGCCTCGTTTTCAATTGATGTCATTGATGTGATATGATGTATGATGTGATGCTATGCGATATGATGTGATGATATGATGCAAAGACTGATGCTAATGTATCGTGCCAATAAATGCTCAAACACACACACCCGAAGCTTCATCCACAACCTTCATTTCCTAAGGAATGACTGAAATCTTTTTGCCGTTTATTTTTCGGCTGCACCATTTATTTTTCGGTGTAAGTTCTGCATCCCCTAAGGAACATCTTTTGAACTTCTTCGCCTTCTATTTCAGCGGTATTCGCGTTGACTTTTCGCGCTTCGCCTTATATTTCGGCGGTATTTGGCTCTACATTCCCTAAGGAACGACTTTTGAGCAGAAAACTTACACTGCGCTCCCTTGGGAACGGCTTTTTGAGGCTTCGACAAACTTGCACTGCGCTCTTTAAGAACGACTTTTTTGTGGCTTCGGTGAAACTTTTACTGCAATTTTTGGCTCTGCATTCCCGAAGGAATATCTCTTTGTAGCTTCGGCATTCTCGTAATTCTGTGACGAAGGTTTATTTTATTTTGACATGAACGAAGCTAGTACAGGAAATTAAAAATGACAAGAAAGCTAGATTTACATTGTTTGTTCCTTATTCAAAAAAGAAAATGACAGTGAATGTAAAACTGTGCCCGAGGTAGGATATCTCTCAATATATGTGTTTCGACTCTGGCATAATACTATTAACTGTGTGAGCTTCAGACCCCTCCCTGAAATCTCGCTGCTGATGGGTCTGTTGGCTCCCTTCTGGCTGCTGACCTCGTGAGTAAGCAGGTTGTAGTGGCGGCAGAGGTGGAAGTTGTGACCAAGAAACTTGCGGCTGACTAGCTGAAGCAACAGAAGCTGCGAGATGATTACCCACATATTCTGGTATGTAGGGTGAATGACACGAAGCAGTGTGTAGGACCTGCTTCGGTTGACTTTGTCGGACTTCGACCTTTGCAATTTCTTTTTGCTTTTGGATGGTGATTTGACACGTTCTTGTATTGTGGCCCTTGTCTTCACCACAAAATAAGCAATAGATCTTCCTGGGTTGGTCCCCATATCTTCCTCCGAAGCCCCTAGCGCCTCTGCCTCTTGGAGCTGGCGGCTGGAAAGAGCTTTGTTGCTGCCCCGAAGCTTGCGAAGAATACTGCGGCCTCTGCTGTTGACTTCCTCTGTCATCACTCTGGGTGGAGTTGTGAATTGACCTGACGTGTCTCAGATGGATTCTTCCTCCGAAGCCCCTGGTCATTTCAGAGAACCTGTATGCCTCCTCCCTTCTTTGGTGGAAGTCATTGTCAGCCCGGATGTATTCATCCATCTTCTGAAGCAGCTTCTCCAGAGTCTGTGGGGGTTTCCTGGCGAAATACTGAGCAGTAGGTCCTGGACGAAGCCCCTTAATCATGGCCTCAATGACAATTTCATTGGGTACTGTAGGCGCTTGTGCTCTAAGACGCAAGGACCTTCGAACATATGCCTGGAGGTACTCTTCATGATCTTGTGTGCATTGAAACAAGGCCTAAGCTATGACTGGCTTCGTCTGGAAGCCTTGGAAACTTGTCACCAACATATCCTTGAGCTTCTGCCACGAAGTAAGGGTTCCTGGCCGAAGAGAAGAATACCATGTTTGGGTCACATTCCGAACTGCCATGATGAAGGACTTGGCCATGACAGTTGCATTGCCTCCATATGAAGATATAGTTGCTTCATAACTCATCAAAAACTGCTTCGGGTCTGAATGCCCATCATACATGTGAAGCTGAGGTGGCTTGTATGATGGGGGCCATGGTATAGCCTGCAGTTCTGCTACCAAGGGAGAAGCATCATCAAAAGTAAAGGTATCATGATTAAAATCATCATACCATCCATCGTCGTTGAACAATCCCTCTTGATGAAGCTCCCTGTGTTGGGGCCTTCGATCTTGCTCGTCTTGAGCAAGATGGCGTACTTCTTCAGTGGCTTCGTCAATTTGCCTTTGAAGATCAGCCAGTCGGGCCATCTTCTCCTTCTTCCTTTGTACTTGTTGATGGATTATCTCCATGTTTCTGATTTCTTGGTCCAACTCCTCCTCCTGGAGTGTTGGATTAGTGGCCTTCCTCTTCTGGCTTTGGGCCTCTCGAAGAGAAAAGGTCTCCTGATTTGGGTCCAGTGGCTGCAGTGCGGCAGCCCCTGGCGCTGAAGCTTTCTTCTGTGGCATGACGAAGGTCAGTGCTTGCCGAAGGTGGTCGAAAAGGGTTCACCATAGGTGGGCGCCATTGTTGGGGACTTGTTCTCAAATGCTATAGATTAAGAACAAGGCAACACAAGATATTAAATGTTAATGCCCTTCGTCCTTCTAAACATTATTCCCCTCAGGAAATAATGATCTTCAGACGAAGGTCATGAAGGACATACCTTCATCATCGCAGTATATATTAATAAAAGAGGAAGTATATGAAGTATAAGCTACAACATAAACAATCATATAACATTGTTAATTCACTCTTATTATATTGCCATAGAAAGGTAAGAACAATATTGAATTACAAAAGTACCTTCGTCTTGACAGAAGGCAAAAAGTACAATTGTGACGCAAAAGCAAGTATCTGTCAGCGTGAACAGTACGGGGTACTGTTCACCTATTTATAGGCACAGGATGCAACCTATGAGAAATTACACTCAAGCCCTTTACATTTGCTATTAGCTTATAGAAAAAATCTATGAGGACTAAATAGCCTTTTCCCCTTTAAGTCGGTTTTTTTTTCTCGTGATTGAGCCAAAGCTCCTTTGTGCATGGCTTCGGAGCGGCGACAACCTTCGTCACGATCGTGTCCCTATCCTGTATGCCCTTTAGCCCTGAATCCGAAGGTACCTGTTTATAAATCAGACTTGACAAACACTGTTAAATTACGTTTTTGAGGACCTTCAGAGAACGAAGGCCCCCAACAATAGCCGACGGCGATTTTTGGACGAACTTAAAGAAGTAAGTTCGACGGCCTCGACAAACTTAACATTAAGAACGTGGGTACCGTCGAACTTAACATTAAGAACGTGGGTACCGTCGAACTTAACATTAATAACATGCGTTTTTAAGTTCGACGGGCGCTGTCAAATTTGTTCCCATAAGTTCGACGATACCCACGTTCTTAACGTTAAGTTCGTCGAGGCCATGTGGCCGACGAACTTATTTGGCCTGCGTGGACTGCACATTAAGTTCGACGGTACCCACGTTCTTAACGTTAAGTTCGTCGAGGCCATGTGGCCGACGAACTTATTTGGCCTGCGTGGACTGCACATTAAGTTCGACGGTACCCACGTTCTTAACGTTAAGAACGTGGGTACCCACGAACTTAACCCGTTTCCAGAAAAAAAAATTACAGAAATGAAAAGTTAGACAAACATAATATCACATGCAACACATAATATCACATACAATACAGATTTCAAACAAATGGATATTTGTTCATATCACAAATTCACACAAGTCCAAATACATAACTTCACAAATTCACATAAGTCCAAATAAATAAGTTCCCAAATTCACATAAGTTCACATCCATAGTGCACATTTTTAGTTCACAAATTCACATAAGTTCACATCCAACTTGCTAGTCTTGGCCTGAAGTTCAGTTATATGAATAGAGTAATCCTTGGAAATTTTCTGTTTATCATTCAAAACTTCCTTATAGCGACTCACATACTCAGCTCTATGACTCTCGCTTACTTCAAGCTGCTTCCTCAGCAATGCCAACTTATCATCGGTTGAATTGCATTTCAATCTCAGGGCGTTCCTTTCAGCATCTATATGCTCTAACTGTCTTCTGAAGAGGTCCAGAACAGGGCCAGCCAAACTGCAGTGATCATTCATAGACAACCCTCAAGGTTCAATTTCAATATTGAAAAGGTCCAGAATTGGCAATCATATTACTCACAAATATGACAGAAAGTAGAACAAAGACAGCCTCAAGGTTCAATTTCAGTATTGAAAGAAATATTTAAACATTTTTCAAAAAAGTGGTGCTACCTTCCTAATATAAGGACTTCAAAATAATGATGCACACAAATTATGGTTAAATCACTTACTATATTCTGCGAAGAACTACAAAAAAGTAGTAAAATGTGTGAGAAAGAAATGGCAGAACTACCATGTAAACAATAACAAATGCTAGCTTGTATTTGAGATTTAAAAACCACAAATGAAATATTACGGATAGAGGGTGGACATGTATTCATAGTTTTTCCAAGAAAATGATATCATAGTTACTGAAATAGCTATCAATCAAGACACATATAAGTTTACCAGAAGCAAGTGATTACCTTAAAGAACTTGATGCTGGTGGTTGGTTGTTACATACATAAAAGAATGCAATCAATTAGAGTTTCAATGTTTCAGACAAATCAATAAGAGAACTAAGTACCATTCAAATATCAAAAACCTTTCAAGGGGGTTATCTTTTCCACGAGTAAGATCTATCTTAACATTGCTTACTGCAACATCCTCTTCTTTCGGCAGCACCTCAGAAGATTTCTGAAGACAGTTGAGTCAACATTAAAAAGGGTGTGAATTCTTCTGAGAGGCCAGATTATTTATTTCAGCCAACCTTAATAAAATGTGAAAAAGCGCAAACCTGCGAACAAACTATGTCCTGTGCAGTAATATTTTTGAAATGCGCCGGTTTGTCCTTTGGAACAGAATACTAGCTGGTTGCAAAACTGGAACTCAAAATAACAGAACAGTTCAATACTTTCACAAAAAGGAAGAGTAACTTAAGCAATAAGTACACCATTACATTACTGATGCTACATTATGCATCTATTGAACAGAAACATAGATCAAGCATAAATTCTAGTAAGAGTATAGCTGTACTGCAGCCTACAAGATGCATAACAAGGTTACTTCAACTGTTTTTTCTTTTTTTTTCATATAGGCATTATTATACACACATCTCCAACGACCAAACAACATTTCCTCCTAAGTATAGAGCATCTGATAAAATAGGTTACTCTTTAGGACATGTAACTTGTATTTGGAAGAAATTTTGGTTTGTTCAAACAAGCCAGAATTACTATATCTACAACACAAGCATACTACTCTCATGAAGCTGTGATATAATAGGTTACAGGATTTCGATGTATAAGATTGAGAAAAGAGTAAATTAATTCACATGAATTCATGGCATGGGACAACTGTGTTAAAAAATAGAATATCCTATGCATACTAAGCATGCGAAATGGCATGACAAAACAACACTTGTATATGAGCATCATACTACCTTGTAAAGTTCTCTTCGACGAATACGTTGAATGATTTCTTTTGCTTTTTTCAGTTCATTGTTGGGAGCAGTCTCAATGGTTTTGATGATTGTGTCATCCAACTGTAATTTCAGGGGATGTAAGATAGGCGGGAAAATTATGGCTGTAATAACAATGACAGAAACCAAACCTTCCAAAAATCTTCTGGGTCGTGTGCATGCAATGATATCCCCAAGTAGTCATTAGCCTCAATGAGTGCATCGACAAGCATGAGTTCAACAGCCTAAGGATTGATGAGTGTCAGATAATGAACCAGATAATACCATAACAGGAATGACTTGGGCGCATAAAATGTTTGGAACGAAACATGTTCATTCACAGTGACAGAAAAAGAATTATTAGAGGTTCTATGAGTTACTGGTTCACAACAGTAATAGCGTGAACCATGAAGAATCTGACCTGAATTTACTTTAAAACAGGGACACATCAGTCCATCATCTGTTACAACCTCATACAATGGATGTGAAAGCTGGAAAAATTCTGGCTTCCTTGCAGAGACTATAACCTATAGTAAAAAGAATCAATGGATATTAATGAAGTTTCCAGTGTGTTGTAAGCAATGACTGCCAAACAGACACTTCTACAAAACTGGTATAAGGGAGAGATAAAAACTTACCATTTCAAACAGATTTCTCCATCCCACATCATTAGGAAGAAAGCGATTGAATGCATGATTCATCATTTTGTTTGTATAATGGAAATATGAATTAGTAATGAGAAGCAACTTTTTCCAGCCTGAGAGTTTGTTGAAGGAAAAGCCAGCATATCAGCACAATGGTTCTATTACACTAAATTGATCATACAACACCATAAATGTAGAAGATTAAGAGAACACCTCACACTCGTTATAGAAAGGGTGACTTTCATGTGTATAGTCAAAATACACCTTGAAGTACAAGTACATACATATCTCTAGACTATACATATCTCTAATACTCGTGCCGCATTCACAAATGGAGAGAATTGGACGCATAGACTGGACTGAAAGTCACTAAACAACTGTACAGACAGTCCCTAAGTCATGATGTCCATGAACTGATGTGCAGAAAGGACATGTAGCACTCGAAGGTGCCATAAAGCAACTTTTTTACGGATGAAGTGGATTTCAATCTCAATGTGCTTCGCCTTCGTGCGATGATGAATATCCTATGCACCTTGAAGTAAATTAATTCACATGAATTCATGGCATGGGACAACCGTGTTAAAAAACAGAATATCCTATCATACTAAGCATGCGAAATGGCATGACAAAACAACACTTGTATATGAGCATCATACTACCTTGTAAAGTTCTCTTCGGCGAATACGTTGAATGATTTCTTTTTCTTTTTTTAGTTCAAAGGCAGCTTGTGTGAGTTGCTTTTAAAAAACTAATTTATCAAAGAAAACTGTTCCATATAAATAATGAAGGATTTTAGTCCACCATGGGCATACATAGTTAACCTAAAGATTACCACTGAAAATTTTGAAGGAAGAAGTCAATTTCAGTACCAGTCGCCTAGAGATCCATGGATGGAGAGAGAGGTCGTCGCTGCATCTGAAGCTGCATCTGAACGTTGTCACTGCTAGGGAACCAGAATTGGCTCCGGAGCGAGCTGACATCGGTGGCCAGGTTGGACCTCCACATTGCAGATCGACTCAGCCGCCAGGAACGTGGTCTCCAACCCAGACCATCTGCTATTGGGAGAAATGTGTGCCGCTAGACACCATATCCCGGCCATATCTCCTGTTGCTGCTTCCTGCCATGGCTCCATGAAGAAGAAGAGCGCGCGAGGGTGGAAAGCAACGCGGGAAACCACAGTGATGCGCGCGTGTGAGTGGATTGGGGAACCTTGGCTCGCACAAATTCTCGACGGCGCGCTGGTACTGGTACTCTCCCCCGTACACCTCCGCAACGGCGGAGCGAGATCCTGCGAGGCCCCGCCAACCACTCGCCCCGTCGCATTAACTCCGCGGCGGGACAGACGGCGCCTCTGGCAGGAGAAGCGGGCGACGCTTCGCCATCGCCATAATGACCGCATCAAAAAAAAGGTACGCCGCGTCGTTCAATTTCGTATCATTTTCCTTTTTTCCTCTTTCTCTCTCTTGCAACAGGGACCGGGAAAAGGGGGATACCCCAAAAAGGATCCTTCCCCGTGAAGGAACCAGGCTCCGAGCCTCCCTACTGATCAGAGGTTCGAAGGCTGGCCCCTCGGAAGGGTTCGACAGCCGCCTCAGATCGCGTGGGCCCTACACCCACTACTGGTCAGAGGTTCGAAGGCCGGCCCCTCGGAAGGGTTCAACGGCCGCCTCAGGCTACTCGGGCTCCGCGCCCATTACTGATCAGGGGTTCGAAGGCTGGCCCCCGAAGGGTTCACAGCCGCCTCAGACGCCGAGCGAGGGATGGCCATGGGTACGTTCGATACATAGCCGAGGCTCAGGCTGCGCTCCCGAGGTACCCTAGGACATTTTCGAGACCAGCGGGAACGATCTTGTAACGGAATCCCATCGGAGGGAGGCATCGAGCCCTCGGACCCCGTCGCCAGGGGACCGGGTCCGGCAGATCACCCGCAGGTACTTTTGGGCGTGCCTCTGGGCCCCTAGCCGACCCCTAACGAATGGGGCACGGGCGTCCACTCGGATTACCCGCCTGCAGCTCACCGGAGACACCATGTTCGGCGCCCATCGAGGGCAACATGCGCTTTCCCCCCCTCCTCCTTGCGGAAAGGCGACGCAGGGGCGCATGTAAAAAAGTCGAGTATGTCCCTGATCGTCCTCTCGCCCTGTGCAGAGGCTCGGGGGCTGCTCTCGCAAACCCGGCTCTGGCCGAACCGTTGACAGTGTCAACATACCAGCCCGAGAACTTGGGACCCGACCGTACACCCGGGCTACGGCCAGCTCACATGAGGGACGACCAGACCAGCCGAAGCATTACGCGAGGCATTAAGACCTCGGAGGAGTGAAACCACTCCTCCGAGGCCTCGGGGGCTACACCCGGCGGGTGCGCTCGCGCGCACCCACCGGAACAAACGCAACCGAGAAAGGCTGGTCCCCTTGCAAAAAGTGTGACGAAAGCCTCCAAGCGAGTGCTAACACTCCCTTTGAGGCTCGGGGGCTACTGTCGGGTACCATAATTAGGGGTACCCTCAAGGCTCCTAATTCTCAGCTGGTAACCCCCATCAGCATAAAGCTGCAAAGGCCAGATGGGTGCGATTAAGTCAGGGATCGGTCCATACGAGGGACTCGATCACGCCTCGCCCGAGCCTAGCCTCGGACAAGGGCAGCCGACCCCGGAGGATCTCCGTCTCGCCCGAGGCCCCCCTCCAGCGGCGAATGTGTTCCCGGCTCGCCCGAGGCCCTGTCTTCGCTAAGAAGCAACCCTGACCAAATCGCCGCACTGACCGACCAAGTCGCAGGAGCATTTAATGCAAAGGTGGCCTGACACCTTTATCCTGACGCGCGCGCCCCAGAGCCGAAGTGACCGCCGTCACTTCGCCGCTCCACTGACCGACCTCACAGAAAGACAGCGCCGCCTGCGCCGCTCCGACTGCGGTGCCACTCGACAGAGTGAGGCTGACAGGTAGTCAGGCCCGGTCGAAGGCACCATAGGAAGCTCCGCTTCGCCCGACCCAGGGCTCGGACTCGGGCTAAGTCCCGGAAGACGGCGAACTCCGCTCCGCCCGACCCAGGGCTCGGACTCGGGCTAAGTCCCGGAAGACGGCGAACTCCGCCCGACACAGGGCTCGGACTCGGGCTAAGTCCCGGAAGACGGCGAACTCCGCCCGACACAGGGCTCGGACTCGGGCTAAGTCCCGGAAGACGGCGAACTCCGTACCGCCCGACCCAGGGCTCGGACTCGGGCTAAGCCCTAGAAGACGACGAACTCCGCACCGCCCGACCCAGGGCTCGGACTCGGGCTAAGCCCCAGAAGACGACGAACTCCGCTCCGCCCGACCCAGGGCTCGGACTCGGGCTAAGCCCCAGAAGACGACGAACTCCACTTTGCCCGACCCCAGGGCTCGGACTCCGCCTTGGCATCAGCCGGCGATCTCCGCCTCGCCCGAACCTGGGGCTCGGACCCGACCTTGGCCACGGAAGACAGACTCGACCTCGGCTTCGGAGGAGCTTCCACATCGCCCAACCTAGGGCGCAGACCAGCCACGTTAACAGGAGGCGCCATCATCACCCTACCCCGAGCTGACTCGGGCCGTAGGGAACAAGACCGGCGTCCCATCTGGCTCGCTCCGCCAGATAGGCAATGATGGCGCCCTGCATACTCTGTGACGACGGCGGCTCTCAGCCCCCTTACGGAAACAAGAGGACGTCAGCAAAGACTCAACCGCTCCGACAGCTGTCCCTCCGCCAGGCTCCATCGCTCCTCCGACGGCCACGACATCACACCAGCTGGGTGCCAAAATCTCTCCGGCTGCCACAATGGCATGTACTTAGGGCGCTAGCTCTCCTCCGCTAGACACGTAGCACTCTGCTACACCCCCATTGTGCACCTGGATCCTCTCCTTACGCCTATAAAAGGAAGGACCAGGGCCCTCTTAGGGAGGGTTGGCCGCGCGGGGACGGGGATGAGATACGCGCTCGCTTGAAGCCGCTCGCTCCCTCTCCCGCGTGGACGCTTGTAACCCCCTACTGCAAGCGCACCCGACCTGGGCGCGGGACGAACACGAAGGCCGCGGGATTCCCACCTCTCTCACGCCGGTCTCCGGCCGCCTCGCTCTCCCCCCTTCGCGCTCGGCCTCGCGCTCGACCCATCTGGGCTGGGGCACGCGGCGACATTCACTCGTCGGCCTAGGGACCCCCCGGTCTTGAAACGCCGACACAATTCCCCCCCCCCAAATCGGTGCTGATTTCGGAATCCGATCCATCGCCGTGCTATAAAGGTCGAGCCGCCCCTTGGACCCCCCATGCCGTGCCGGGATTTGATGGGGACACCAGTACAGAGCGGAGCGGGGCGAGAGAAGATCCTGGCCGCCGCATGGGCATCTCACCGGCGGCGCGGCTCTAGGATTGGCATGCGGTTAGGGCGGGTCTTCGGAATTGGACCCATGGGCCTCATCATGCCGCTCGGAATACCGTCCTGGCCTCATCATGGACGGAGCTCTTGGAATCGCTTGCCATGGATACGTCGTCGCCCTGGATCCGTCGCTCATCATAGTCGGAGGTCGCCTGCACAACAGACAGTGGTAAGAGCCCTCGTATCTGTCTAGCCTTCGTCTTCCTCGCGTGTAGCTCGACGAGAAGCATTGTTGGCGGTCCCCTGCTCGGGTCTGGGGGGGGACTGCGGCCATGGCGCCGCCGTAGTGCCGTTCCTGACCGCGAGTTCGACTGGAGGGTGAAGATGATGTCGTGGCCGTGTGATCCGAATCCAACGGTCCGGATTAGTTGTTGAGTACCGTTTTGACCAATGTATCTGGTGTCGTTCGATTTTGATCGAGCGATCGTGGGAGGGGATGAGCTTATTTGAATCCGGAGCGTCAGGGTGGGATCCAACGGTTGGGGCTCCATATCGATTCAGTTAGGTTGGGTTTTAATCTGGACCGTCTGTTGATGATCGGGCGACTCACGATCACCGATACCCCTTCGACCGCGTCTTTTTGCTTAAGAGTCCTCGGTTTCTTAAACAATCAACCCGCCGTCCCCGCGGGAGTAACCTGTGTCTGGGTTATTTTGCGAGTTAAACCCTAACCTTCTCGGTATTAGTGCGCCTAGTCCAGGAATTAAAGAAAACAGGGAAAAAAAGATTTAGAGATTGATTTTGAGTATAGAAATAATTGTAAAACTTGTATAATCCATAGAAAATTCATGTTAAGTCCAAATTAGCCCATTCCAGTTCCTATAATTTTGTAATATTATTGTTTATCATTTCGTGCCACTATTTTGACATAAAAGTCACATTAAAATTGTTATCTTAATTAATCTTGTACAAAGCACATAGAATCTTTGGAAATCCATAACTTAAAATCTATAACTTCAAAATTAATAATTCCTGTTTCTGTGATCTTATTTCAATATGTAGATTATTAATATGTATTTTCCATATATGTTTGGTGTAATGTTAATTTTGCCTATACACTGCTTGTTTGTATTGCTACGACTAGCGTGAGGTTACGAGTCACCTGAAGATCATCCTGGTACCTGGAATCTCAAGTCCCAGGCAAGTTGTGCCCTTGATCACTTCTTTTTACCCACTCTTGTTCTAGTTAATCATAATGATCTGTATAGGTTAATTTTGATGGGACCCAATAGGTTACCCTAGTTTGTCTATCTTTATGCCTTGTTTACCACTGAACTTTTTGGGTAGTACTTGCTAGTGTTTATGTGGTTTTGGGTATGAAGATATATTATTCATGATCACATTTTTATTATCTGTTTATTAATACTGTTCATGATAAGATCATTATGTTAATTGGAACATGGAGCGACCACCCGGGAAAACAGTGCTACCACAAGGGTTTAATGGGACGCCCTTGGCTGATTAATTAGGAAAGCTAGTGAAAGACTACCTTACCCGAAAGGGGCAAGGGCAGTAGGGGAGTGGTCAGTGTGGGGAGGTCCTTGGGATGATTTTGCTGCGATGGCGGTCATGCGAGGGGTCCCTGCATTGGAGCTTCCTATAAACTATAGCGGGTTTTCTGAAGCTAGTGGAACTTTGTAAAGGCCTCGTAGTGTTACCCTGCCTCGCCTCCTCGGTAGAGGTGTATGGGAAGTCACGATCCCTTGGCAGATGGGTAACATGACTTGTGGGTAAAGATGTGCAACCTCTGCAGAGTGTAAAACTGGTATATGAGCCGTGCTCACGGTCATGAGCAGCTCGGACCCTCACATGATTAATTTATGGAACTAAATTCAATTTGTCATATGCATTACATCGCAGGTGATGTTATTACTTTTCTTAATTGGGTTGGTATTTACTTATACTTAGTAACTGCTAGTAAAATTTTGACCAACTTTAAAAGCAATGCTCAGCTTTAACCATCCTCTTTGGTAAGCCTTACACTTCACGTGAGCTCCCACCTTTGGCGAGTTCATGCACATTATTCCCCACAACTTGTTGAGCGATGAACGTATGTGAGCTCACTCTTGCTGTCTCACACCCCCACAGGTCAAGAACAGGTACCACAGGATAAGGCGCTTGGAGGATGTTGTGATGTGTTCGTGAGAGATCTAGGTCGTCGTCTCCCAGTCAACTATGGGTTCCTGGACCGTTGTCTCCTTATAATGTAATTATTTATTTATTTTGTATAGAACTCTTGTTATGTAGTAAAGATGTGACATTCGATCCTGTGCCATGATTCATCATATGTGTGAGACTTGGTCCCAGCACACCTGGTGATTATGTTCGCGCCCGGGTCTTGGTGCCCCGAAACCCGGGTGTGACAACTTGCCGCTTGCTTTGTTTGCTCAAATTTTTAGCTCTTGCTTACCAACGCTTGCTTAATTTCTCAGACTTCCTATGCTTCGGTTTAAACACACATTTTCTCCATTTTCGAAGAAAAAATATCTCAAGACAAAAAAGCTGCTGCCGAGACGAAGCTGAGCGAAGAGGAGAAGCTCCTTGAGGAGAAAACTGCTGGATTTGTTGAGTCAATAGCAAAAACAAATACGGAGAAGATTACTAAAGAGATACTAGAAGGCTTGTCTGAAGATACTGATGATAGCGACATCTATGATGTGGAAAGTGGAGGCGAAGACTCTGAAGATCGGCCCTGGCGACCAAGTCACGCAGTCTTCGGGAAATCAACTATCAAACAGAGTCATCTTGATAATATGAGAGGAAGGTATTTTCGAGATATGTCTATTGTGAGGGCTGACGTAGACAGAGCCGTTCCTGCTCCCGAAGAAAACGAAGTTGTAATCTACCGAAGCTTCTTCAAAGCTGGACTTTGGTTCCCGTTGAGCATATTTGTGGTTGAAGTTTTGAAGATGTACCAGATTTTCCTTCACCAGATCACTCCCAAAGCTGTTATTAGAATGGGGATCTTCATCTAGGCTGTGAGGAGTCAAGGTCTAGAGCCAAGTGCAAGATGTTTTTGCAGTATGCACGAACTTTCGTATGAGACGAAGCCCTGGGGTAAAGAACAATATCATAACAATTTTGGGTGCTATAGCTTCGTTGCTCGCTCTGGCGCAAGCTACCCAGTGCCAACATTTCGGAAGAGGTGGCTCGGGGCCTGGATGGAAGATTGGTTTTACGTGAAAAATGATTTGAAGGCGAGAGAAGACATTAAAGAAATTATCATGCGACCCATCTGGTCCCGCTTCGGTCTCCGAAAGCCGAAGGTAGAAATTGATGAGGCAGCCGAAGCATGCCGAAGGGCCTTCAGCACAGTTTGCTCTTTTATTGGGACAAGAGACTTAGTTCAAGAACATGTAGCCTATAGGATATGGCCACTGATAGACAGCTGGGAAATGCCAAAAGAAACCATCACTAACCCTAGCGAAGGTGGTCTGGTTCGATTGAAATATACCTTCAGGTTTGGAGACCAGTTTGTCGAACCAGATGATGACTGGCTAAAGTGTGTTGAAAATACTAGTGATGAGTTACTTGGAGCATATTCCAAGTCCGAAGATAATGCACTATCTGCGGCCTTCGGGAGCCGAAAAAAGAAAAGATTAAATAGGGTTTTTGATGCTATTGGATTTGTGTACCCTGACCATCGCTACCCGCCACGGGGGCAGAAAAGAAAGGGTGCAACTTCTGGAAAGGTTGCTGCTTCGGCTGCTCTAAGCGAGCCTGCGCCGAAGAGGAAAAAGTTGAAGGTCCTTACCCACCGACCGCGCTACATTGAACCGGCC
Organism: Zea mays; assembly: GCF_902167145.1. Taxonomy (NCBI): domain Eukaryota; kingdom Viridiplantae; phylum Streptophyta; class Magnoliopsida; order Poales; family Poaceae; genus Zea; species Zea mays. Next base: position 20,770,514 of record NC_050100.1, on the reverse strand, counting down.
ATAGTGCCTGAGTTTGGCGGGGAAACTTCTTCAGTTACTGAAGCGAAAGAACCTGCTCCTCCCACGCAGAAGATTGAAGAGACGGCTGTAATGCTGAAGGCGCCTTCGACTAAGCTTATTGAATCGAAGGTTGACGAAGATAAGGCTGAAAGATCAAAAACTGAAGAAGTAACAAAGATGCCCAAGGTTCTAAGTCCTTCAGCAGAAGCAACAGTGCTGAATATAGAAAAAGTTCTGCGATAACCCCTAGAAGGAAAAGGATGGTAAATGTATTAGACATTTTGAAAACAACAGACTCCAAACGCCCCTCTTCCATAAAGAAGGTTGCCGAAAGTGCCGAGGCGCAGGCTGAAGCTGATACTAGGCAGATAAAAGGTAAAACTGCAACAATTGAGGCTGGAACCGAGGCCGAACCCACAGTGCCTATTGAGACGAAGCTTGCCACAGCCGAGCAAGGGGCCAAAAAAGTACCTCCAAATACTGATATAGCTTTTGAGAGAAATGTGGCCAAAGAAACCGAATCCCTTGCTCCCGAAGCACCTTCCGAATATCCTGATTATATCATTCAACATGCTTCGGGAAAAAGATTATCTGAGGAAGAAATTTTTGAAGCTAAACGCTATGCCCGAGAGTTGAAGTACCCGAAAGGGGCCCTAGTGTTTAATGTTACAGATGAAGATGACTTCTTGTATTGCCTCCCAGACAACAAAGAATTATCCGTCTGCCGGGTGATGGCTAGAAGCATGGGTTTTCCGAAGCTCGAAGTTGGCCTCTGTGCCATGACGAAGGACGATCTTGCGGATAGCCTTGGATACAACAGTCTGAAGGTACAAAAATTGTGAATTTGGAAGTTTATGAATTTGAATTAGTCTTTTGTTCTTATGTTAATCCATTCATTTTTTCGTGTAGGGCTTAATACTTAGCAACGCCTTAAGGGCGCAAAAGAATGCAAAAACGAGAGCTGCACTATTGCTCTCAACAACCTTCGAACAGAGGTTATCAAGATGAGAAACGAAGCCTTGGAAAAAGACAAAATTCTACTTACATTGGTGGACAAAGTAAAGGGGGATGAAGCTAACTTCAAGGCTCAATCTAAAATCCAAAGGAATGATATTGAAGACCTTCAAAAACAACTGGCTGAAGCCAAATTAAAATGCGCTGTTGCCGAAGCCGAATGAGATGCCAGTGAGTACTAGAAAAATTATTGTGAAAAAACAGTTGCAGAACTTCGCTCATCAAAAGAAAGATGTTTTGAAAAATCTGTGGAATGTGTAAAAAAGATAAAAACTAGCTTCGCCAACATAGACGCGTACTCAAGCGAAGACAACTTCATACTGGACGATCCTGAGGGCGTAATTGAGTGGATCAGCGGTGAAGCCGAAGCTTTTGAAGAGATTTTGAGTGATCGCGGTGCATTCTCTGGTGTGAGGGGAGTTGCAGCCATTCTGGAGAAGGCAGGTTGCGAACATGTTAAAACTTTGGCCCAGGCCGAAGCTACCTTCTCCATCGATGATACAAAGGATCCCTCGGCCGAAGCAAGCTTAATAGGCAGAAATTTTTTTACTGATATCTGGGAAAATGGCGGTCGAGGGATGGCCCATGAAATAATGAAGAAAAACGAAAAAGATATTCATGACACTCGAGAAGCAACAAAAGAAACTGAAAGAGCTGCAGAACTCGAAAGACGAATAGGTATCACTTAATGGCTTTTAGCTTTGTTATTTATTTTTGTGACTTCGAACTAATTTATGTCTTCTACCGTAGCTGAACTATCTCCTCCCCCAGAGCTATTTGACCCACTGGCCGACCCAGAGACAAAGAAAACAATAGAAATTATAAACATGGCCGAAGCTATTGTAGATGAAGTTGTTACCAAGCTGCTAACCGAAGCTGCATAAAAAGTTCTGAAGGAAGAGGAGTAGCTATTGTAAAAACATTTTCTAGAATATTAATGTAACATTTGCTGAACTATATTTGTAATATTCAGTGCTTGTAGATTTGAATGTAATATATGAGTGGTTTGTAATTCAGTTCTTTGCGATGCATGAAACTTTTTGTACATACTGTTTTTGAGCCTGCGGCGAAAAAACACCTTCCCTTCTTTTTATGCTTCGTAAAGAAGAGCTTTTATGCTTCGTAAAAATCATCCACACTTTGTAAAACATCAATGCTTCGTAAACAATAAATCCTTTCCTCTGCATCAGAACTGATGAAGCTGTGATTTTCAGCTTACTTTGTGCCTTGGCATCTTTTCATTTTTTGTAAAGCATTGCCCGAAGATCGGCCTCGTTTTCAATTGATGTCATTGATGTGATATGATGTATGATGTGATGCTATGCGATATGATGTGATGATATGATGCAAAGACTGATGCTAATGTATCGTGCCAATAAATGCTCAAACACACACACCCGAAGCTTCATCCACAACCTTCATTTCCTAAGGAATGACTGAAATCTTTTTGCCGTTTATTTTTCGGCTGCACCATTTATTTTTCGGTGTAAGTTCTGCATCCCCTAAGGAACATCTTTTGAACTTCTTCGCCTTCTATTTCAGCGGTATTCGCGTTGACTTTTCGCGCTTCGCCTTATATTTCGGCGGTATTTGGCTCTACATTCCCTAAGGAACGACTTTTGAGCAGAAAACTTACACTGCGCTCCCTTGGGAACGGCTTTTTGAGGCTTCGACAAACTTGCACTGCGCTCTTTAAGAACGACTTTTTTGTGGCTTCGGTGAAACTTTTACTGCAATTTTTGGCTCTGCATTCCCGAAGGAATATCTCTTTGTAGCTTCGGCATTCTCGTAATTCTGTGACGAAGGTTTATTTTATTTTGACATGAACGAAGCTAGTACAGGAAATTAAAAATGACAAGAAAGCTAGATTTACATTGTTTGTTCCTTATTCAAAAAAGAAAATGACAGTGAATGTAAAACTGTGCCCGAGGTAGGATATCTCTCAATATATGTGTTTCGACTCTGGCATAATACTATTAACTGTGTGAGCTTCAGACCCCTCCCTGAAATCTCGCTGCTGATGGGTCTGTTGGCTCCCTTCTGGCTGCTGACCTCGTGAGTAAGCAGGTTGTAGTGGCGGCAGAGGTGGAAGTTGTGACCAAGAAACTTGCGGCTGACTAGCTGAAGCAACAGAAGCTGCGAGATGATTACCCACATATTCTGGTATGTAGGGTGAATGACACGAAGCAGTGTGTAGGACCTGCTTCGGTTGACTTTGTCGGACTTCGACCTTTGCAATTTCTTTTTGCTTTTGGATGGTGATTTGACACGTTCTTGTATTGTGGCCCTTGTCTTCACCACAAAATAAGCAATAGATCTTCCTGGGTTGGTCCCCATATCTTCCTCCGAAGCCCCTAGCGCCTCTGCCTCTTGGAGCTGGCGGCTGGAAAGAGCTTTGTTGCTGCCCCGAAGCTTGCGAAGAATACTGCGGCCTCTGCTGTTGACTTCCTCTGTCATCACTCTGGGTGGAGTTGTGAATTGACCTGACGTGTCTCAGATGGATTCTTCCTCCGAAGCCCCTGGTCATTTCAGAGAACCTGTATGCCTCCTCCCTTCTTTGGTGGAAGTCATTGTCAGCCCGGATGTATTCATCCATCTTCTGAAGCAGCTTCTCCAGAGTCTGTGGGGGTTTCCTGGCGAAATACTGAGCAGTAGGTCCTGGACGAAGCCCCTTAATCATGGCCTCAATGACAATTTCATTGGGTACTGTAGGCGCTTGTGCTCTAAGACGCAAGGACCTTCGAACATATGCCTGGAGGTACTCTTCATGATCTTGTGTGCATTGAAACAAGGCCTAAGCTATGACTGGCTTCGTCTGGAAGCCTTGGAAACTTGTCACCAACATATCCTTGAGCTTCTGCCATGAAGTAAGGGTTCCTGGCCGAAGAGAAGAATACCATGTTTGGGTCACATTCCGAACTGCCATGATGAAGGACTTGGCCATGACAGTTGCATTGCCTCCATATGAAGATATAGTTGCTTCATAACTCATCAAAAACTGCTTCGGGTCTGAATGCCCATCATACATGTGAAGCTGAGGTGGCTTGTATGATGGGGGCCATGGTATAGCCTGCAGTTCTGCTACCAAGGGAGAAGCATCATCAAAAGTAAAGGTATCATGATTAAAATCATCATACCATCCATCGTCGTTGAACAATCCCTCTTGATGAAGCTCCCTGTGTTGGGGCCTTCGATCTTGCTCGTCTTGAGCAAGATGGCGTACTTCTTCAGTGGCTTCGTCAATTTGCCTTTGAAGATCAGCCAGTCGGGCCATCTTCTCCTTCTTCCTTTGTACTTGTTGATGGATTATCTCCATGTTTCTGATTTCTTGGTCCAACTCCTCCTCCTGGAGTGTTGGATTAGTGGCCTTCCTCTTCTGGCTTTGGGCCTCTCGAAGAGAAAAGGTCTCCTGATTTGGGTCCAGTGGCTGCAGTGCGGCAGCCCCTGGCGCTGAAGCTTTCTTCTGTGGCATGACGAAGGTCAGTGCTTGCCGAAGGTGGTCGAAAAGGGTTCACCATAGGTGGGCGCCATTGTTGGGGACTTGTTCTCAAATGCTATAGATTAAGAACAAGGCAACACAAGATATTAAATGTTAATGCCCTTCATCCTTCTAAACATTATTCCCCTCAGGAAATAATGATCTTCAGACGAAGGTCATGAAGGACATACCTTCATCATCGCAGTATATATTAATAAAAGAGGAAGTATATGAAGTATAAGCTACAACATAAACAATCATATAACATTGTTAATTCACTCTTATTATATTGCCATAGAAAGGTAAGAACAATATTGAATTACAAAAGTACCTTCGTCTTGACAGAAGGCAAAAAGTACAATTGTGACGCAAAAGCAAGTATCTGTCAGCGTGAACAGTACGGGGTACTGTTCACCTATTTATAGGCACAGGATGCAACCTATGAGAAATTACACTCAAGCCCTTTACATTTGCTATTAGCTTATAGAAAAAATCTATGAGGACTAAATAGCCTTTTCCCCTTTAAGTCGGTTTTTTTTTCTCGTGATTGAGCCAAAGCTCCTTTGTGCATGGCTTCGGAGCGGCGACAACCTTCGTCACGATCGTGTCCCTATCCTGTATGCCCTTTAGCCCTGAATCCGAAGGTACCTGTTTATAAATCAGACTTGACAAACACTGTTAAATTACGTTTTTGAGGACCTTCAGAGAACGAAGGCCCCCAACAATAGCCGACGGCGATTTTTGGACGAACTTAAAGAAGTAAGTTCGACGGCCTCGACAAACTTAACATTAAGAACGTGGGTACCGTCGAACTTAACATTAAGAACGTGGGTACCGTCGAACTTAACATTAATAACATGCGTTTTTAAGTTCGACGGGCGCTGTCAAATTTGTTCCCATAAGTTCGACGATACCCACGTTCTTAACGTTAAGTTCGTCGAGGCCATGTGGCCGACGAACTTATTTGGCCTGCGTGGACTGCACATTAAGTTCGACGGTACCCACGTTCTTAACGTTAAGTTCGTCGAGGCCATGTGGCCGACGAACTTATTTGGCCTGCGTGGACTGCACATTAAGTTCGACGGTACCCACGTTCTTAACGTTAAGAACGTGGGTACCCACGAACTTAACCCGTTTCCAGAAAAAAAAATTACAGAAATGAAAAGTTAGACAAACATAATATCACATGCAACACATAATATCACATACAATACAGATTTCAAACAAATGGATATTTGTTCATATCACAAATTCACACAAGTCCAAATACATAACTTCACAAATTCACATAAGTCCAAATAAATAAGTTCCCAAATTCACATAAGTTCACATCCATAGTGCACATTTTTAGTTCACAAATTCACATAAGTTCACATCCAACTTGCTAGTCTTGGCCTGAAGTTCAGTTATATGAATAGAGTAATCCTTGGAAATTTTCTGTTTATCATTCAAAACTTCCTTATAGCGACTCACATACTCAGCTCTATGACTCTCGCTTACTTCAAGCTGCTTCCTCAGCAATGCCAACTTATCATCGGTTGAATTGCATTTCAATCTCAGGGCGTTCCTTTCAGCATCTATATGCTCTAACTGTCTTCTGAAGAGGTCCAGAACAGGGCCAGCCAAACTGCAGTGATCATTCATAGACAACCCTCAAGGTTCAATTTCAATATTGAAAAGGTCCAGAATTGGCAATCATATTACTCACAAATATGACAGAAAGTAGAACAAAGACAGCCTCAAGGTTCAATTTCAGTATTGAAAGAAATATTTAAACATTTTTCAAAAAAGTGGTGCTACCTTCCTAATATAAGGACTTCAAAATAATGATGCACACAAATTATGGTTAAATCACTTACTATATTCTGCGAAGAACTACAAAAAAGTAGTAAAATGTGTGAGAAAGAAATGGCAGAACTACCATGTAAACAATAACAAATGCTAGCTTGTATTTGAGATTTAAAAACCACAAATGAAATATTACGGATAGAGGGTGGACATGTATTCATAGTTTTTCCAAGAAAATGATATCATAGTTACTGAAATAGCTATCAATCAAGACACATATAAGTTTACCAGAAGCAAGTGATTACCTTAAAGAACTTGATGCTGGTGGTTGGTTGTTACATACATAAAAGAATGCAATCAATTAGAGTTTCAATGTTTCAGACAAATCAATAAGAGAACTAAGTACCATTCAAATATCAAAAACCTTTCAAGGGGGTTATCTTTTCCACGAGTAAGATCTATCTTAACATTGCTTACTGCAACATCCTCTTCTTTCGGCAGCACCTCAGAAGATTTCTGAAGACAGTTGAGTCAACATTAAAAAGGGTGTGAATTCTTCTGAGAGGCCAGATTATTTATTTCAGCCAACCTTAATAAAATGTGAAAAAGCGCAAACCTGCGAACAAACTATGTCCTGTGCAGTAATATTTTTGAAATGCGCCGGTTTGTCCTTTGGAACAGAATACTAGCTGGTTGCAAAACTGGAACTCAAAATAACAGAACAGTTCAATACTTTCACAAAAAGGAAGAGTAACTTAAGCAATAAGTACACCATTACATTACTGATGCTACATTATGCATCTATTGAACAGAAACATAGATCAAGCATAAATTCTAGTAAGAGTATAGCTGTACTGCAGCCTACAAGATGCATAACAAGGTTACTTCAACTGTTTTTTCTTTTTTTTTCATATAGGCATTATTATACACACATCTCCAACGACCAAACAACATTTCCTCCTAAGTATAGAGCATCTGATAAAATAGGTTACTCTTTAGGACATGTAACTTGTATTTGGAAGAAATTTTGGTTTGTTCAAACAAGCCAGAATTACTATATCTACAACACAAGCATACTACTCTCATGAAGCTGTGATATAATAGGTTACAGGATTTCGATGTATAAGATTGAGAAAAGAGTAAATTAATTCACATGAATTCATGGCATGGGACAACTGTGTTAAAAAATAGAATATCCTATGCATACTAAGCATGCGAAATGGCATGACAAAACAACACTTGTATATGAGCATCATACTACCTTGTAAAGTTCTCTTCGACGAATACGTTGAATGATTTCTTTTGCTTTTTTCAGTTCATTGTTGGGAGCAGTCTCAATGGTTTTGATGATTGTGTCATCCAACTGTAATTTCAGGGGATGTAAGATAGGCGGGAAAATTATGGCTGTAATAACAATGACAGAAACCAAACCTTCCAAAAATCTTCTGGGTCGTGTGCATGCAATGATATCCCCAAGTAGTCATTAGCCTCAATGAGTGCATCGACAAGCATGAGTTCAACAGCCTAAGGATTGATGAGTGTCAGATAATGAACCAGATAATACCATAACAGGAATGACTTGGGCGCATAAAATGTTTGGAACGAAACATGTTCATTCACAGTGACAGAAAAAGAATTATTAGAGGTTCTATGAGTTACTGGTTCACAACAGTAATAGCGTGAACCATGAAGAATCTGACCTGAATTTACTTTAAAACAGGGACACATCAGTCCATCATCTGTTACAACCTCATACAATGGATGTGAAAGCTGGAAAAATTCTGGCTTCCTTGCAGAGACTATAACCTATAGTAAAAAGAATCAATGGATATTAATGAAGTTTCCAGTGTGTTGTAAGCAATGACTGCCAAACAGACACTTCTACAAAACTGGTATAAGGGAGAGATAAAAACTTACCATTTCAAACAGATTTCTCCATCCCACATCATTAGGAAGAAAGCGATTGAATGCATGATTCATCATTTTGTTTGTATAATGGAAATATGAATTAGTAATGAGAAGCAACTTTTTCCAGCCTGAGAGTTTGTTGAAGGAAAAGCCAGCATATCAGCACAATGGTTCTATTACACTAAATTGATCATACAACACCATAAATGTAGAAGATTAAGAGAACACCTCACACTCGTTATAGAAAGGGTGACTTTCATGTGTATAGTCAAAATACACCTTGAAGTACAAGTACATACATATCTCTAGACTATACATATCTCTAATACTCGTGCCGCATTCACAAATGGAGAGAATTGGACGCATAGACTGGACTGAAAGTCACTAAACAACTGTACAGACAGTCCCTAAGTCATGATGTCCATGAACTGATGTGCAGAAAGGACATGTAGCACTCGAAGGTGCCATAAAGCAACTTTTTTACGGATGAAGTGGATTTCAATCTCAATGTGCTTCGCCTTCGTGCGATGATGAATATCCTATGCACCTTGAAGTAAATTAATTCACATGAATTCATGGCATGGGACAACCGTGTTAAAAAACAGAATATCCTATCATACTAAGCATGCGAAATGGCATGACAAAACAACACTTGTATATGAGCATCATACTACCTTGTAAAGTTCTCTTCGGCGAATACGTTGAATGATTTCTTTTTCTTTTTTTAGTTCAAAGGCAGCTTGTGTGAGTTGCTTTTAAAAAACTAATTTATCAAAGAAAACTGTTCCATATAAATAATGAAGGATTTTAGTCCACCATGGGCATACATAGTTAACCTAAAGATTACCACTGAAAATTTTGAAGGAAGAAGTCAATTTCAGTACCAGTCGCCTAGAGATCCATGGATGGAGAGAGAGGTCGTCGCTGCATCTGAAGCTGCATCTGAACGTTGTCACTGCTAGGGAACCAGAATTGGCTCCGGAGCGAGCTGACATCGGTGGCCAGGTTGGACCTCCACATTGCAGATCGACTCAGCCGCCAGGAACGTGGTCTCCAACCCAGACCATCTGCTATTGGGAGAAATGTGTGCCGCTAGACACCATATCCCGGCCATATCTCCTGTTGCTGCTTCCTGCCATGGCTCCATGAAGAAGAAGAGCGCGCGAGGGTGGAAAGCAACGCGGGAAACCACAGTGATGCGCGCGTGTGAGTGGATTGGGGAACCTTGGCTCGCACAAATTCTCGACGGCGCGCTGGTACTGGTACTCTCCCCCGTACACCTCCGCAACGGCGGAGCGAGATCCTGCGAGGCCCTGGATCGCCGCTTGAGCTTGTACAGCGGGCCCTTCCTGCGCTTCCACGTGTCGGCCTCAGTCGAGTCGCCGTCGTCGGCCTCCTGCTTGAACGCGCGGCACCGCAGCAGGGACGACCGGTGAGCGGGCGAGGAGGAGGAGGTGGTGGACGGCCGATGATCCGAAGAGCGGTGGTGCGGCACCGGCGCGGCCTGCTGGTGAGAGAGAGAAGCGCGTGGGCGGGAATGAGACATGTGAGAGAGAGAGCCACGCGTGGGATTGGATTTAGGTTTTCATGATTAAGTTCGACGGTGTCCACATGCCCGACGAATTTAACTTAAGAACGTGGGTACCCACGTTTCTAACTCGTTAAGTTTGACGGTTTTAGTCAGGGCCCACGAACTTAACTTAAGAACGTCGGTATCCACGTTCTTAACATAACCCATGAACTTAACTCAAGTAAGAACGTCGGTACCCACGTTCTTACTTTTACACACGAACATTTATCAGTTTCTTGTACATAGTGCAGTCATGAAAAGATGCAATCGGTTTTGTCACTAGCCAAACTATCTAAAATTTGACCACATTTATGAAATAGAGTACTAAAATTTATGACAAAACATATATGCTATGTGAATATTTTTTGTGTGCAACAAATGATTATTGACCTATTTGGAGACAAGGCAACATTTACTCGATAATTTTATGAGTCAATTTGTGGCTTTGAATGGGAATAATATTATGATTAATTTATATGTTTTGGTTGAGGTTAAAGATGGACAAATCATGGATCTACATACAGAGAAGGTGTGGCCTCTCTTTTATCCAATACTAGTGGAAATATTGCATACAATATGCTTATATAATATCAAATTCATTGATATATTAGCCTTCCAACATAATTAGTGATGCTAGTTATTTATATTCTTTCATATAACCATCACAAAACTAAAATTAATGTACTCACTTTCTCTTTTTTAAATACTAATTGATAAGAAAGTAGTATAATATATTCTCTGTCTAGCTTTCGTGTGTGTGTGTATATATTATCTAAGTATCCAATAGAGATATAATAAACGATGTTTTGTATTTGTAAAATCTAAAATAATCTATAAATTAAAGTGGATGAAGTTATTTGTAAAAGCCTCACCCCCTCCACACCATGTCCCTGCGGTCACCGCCAAATGGGCCCCGGTAGTCGGACTTCTCCCTGTCCTCTGTTTGTTACGAACCCGCGCGTACCAATCAGAAACAGGTGTCACGCCAAGTTCGATCCTCCGGCCTCAATCCAGCAACACTCCCCATCCCACTCCGCATCCGTATTATACACGCTCTGAGTCACTATTTCGCTCTCCAGCAGCCTCCGCATCCGTCTCCGCAAAACAGACGCCGTGTACCTGCACTCCCCTTTTCCACGGTTTCTCTCTCCTCTCCGCACAAGACTGCATGCGCCACCTCCTGCTCGTGGACCCAGCTGTCATAGACTGCATGCGGAGTGCAAATACGGAGTCTGCTGGAAACGGGGACGGATACGGAGAGGAGAGAGAAACTGTTGGCCGTGCTAAATACGGATACGGAGAGGGAGTCTGTTGGAGTTGGTCAACAAACTCCGTAACCGCCTCCACCTCTCGATGGTCGTGTGATCCGCCCAGTGTATAAATTCGAACGAGCCATCCTCGTCCTTCTTGTGCTAGACACCGTCAAATCGGAGCCCTCCATTTGTTGAGCACCAAATTGAGAAGGCCAGACAGTCCGCGGTCCGGACGGTCCACGCGCGCAGAACCAGTCAGGGTTCTGAGTTTCATTCTACAGTTGTTGGCTAGATTCGCAGAATTAGCTCGGGAAATCTGTTTGTAACGGCTCCAGCCCCCCTTCTCTATAAATACAGAGAAATACGGCCGATTAAGCATTAACAATCGAATCAATAATCAATTTATCTCGCATTTATTTCTTGTATATTTAGGAGTAGTTCTAGTCTAGTTCTAGTTTAGCCTTCCAACCCCAAATTCTCTGCTTCTCTTCGACTCTACGTCGATTAGAGGAGTATAGGTCAGCCTGCCGAGCCTAGACAACCCCTAGGATCTCTCCTCGACGGGGTCCCTCTCGGGAGCGTGATCCAGGCACCGCGCCGACCTTCGTCGCCCCTGCGCACGCGTGGACCGACCGGCCTGTAGGCGCGGACCGTCCGACCCGTCAGAAAGGAAACCCTAGCCCTGCTCCAGGTCGCGGACCGTCTGGCCCCTGGCAGTGGACCGTCCGCGCCTGTGCAGAGAGCACCGCCGTCGGTTCTCACACAGTGATTGGCGCCCAAAAAGGCACCAACACACTTTTGGCGACTCCGCTGGGGACAACACATATAGACTCATCAGATCGGCCCTCAATGGCCGGTTCAAGGGATAGCTCTGACGAACAACTCCAGTTCGAGGAGCACAAGGAGCAGCTGATCCAAGAAGCAAAGGCGAAATTCCTGGCCAAATTCAAGGTGGACAGGAACAACAAGGTCGTTCGGCAACGGGCAACTAATCTGGCTTCGCTCCGACCCATAACGGATACCCCTAATGTAAGTAACACCAATGAGCTCCAATCTCTTAAAGCTGACATACATGAACAATGAGAACAAATGCAACATATCATAGGGGGTATACAAAAGGATTATAAAAGGCTAGTACATGCGTTTGATTAATCCACTGTTGCAAATTTTCCTTCGCACGAGGTTGAATTGGGGGAAATACACGTAATTCATCGGCTACAGGTTGTCATGACCAGTCACAACCTCTTTATGGGATGCCGATGGACACATGCCCTGAGCAACCACAACCTCCTATGCACATCGGCAATAAATTAGCCGATCTGCACATGACCGGACCGTCCGCACGTGAGCGCGGACCGTCCGGGCCAGCAACGGCCGGACCCATGTTCAATGAGTTACCAAGATATGCGTCCGAGCCGCCACATATTACACAAGCCCTAAACCAGCAAGATAGGCCGTCTGCATATGATCACGGACGGTCCGCACAGCCGACCGAGCGGTCCGCGTATCCGACCAGACGGTCCGGCATAGAGATGTTAGAGGAAGACTGTTACCTAAATCCTCGCCCGTCCTAGCAACACTTCCCATCACACTATACAATGCACCAACTCATTAATACAGAATCCCAAGCCCATGGGAGCGAGTACTTTCCGGCCTCGCCTAGAAGGCCAAAAAGGAATGATCAATCCTATGAACCATATAGGACAAATAGTAATGCACCACATAACTCAAACCAATGGGGGGGAATGACAACATTCTAATATCTAGTCAACCTCACCTATGTTTGACCAGAGAGCCGGTGGTCTCGCACCGGTAGCCATTGATATAGTGAGGGAAGAAATAGCCGGGGTGTTCCGAGATAAGCTAGGAGTAAGCATGGTCCCTGGGGGCAGTCATATCGGAGGCCTTATGACAGCCGATTTGACCACCACCCATACCCACAGGGAACCAGGATACCCGAATTTGCAAAATTTTTGGGTGATCAAGGAAAAAGCACATGTGAACACATAGGCCAATTTTTAGCACAATTAGGAGAATTGGTCGACACAGAGGCGTTCCGCGTGCGTTTATTTTCGTTATCTTTAACAGGAACTGCATTCGCATGGTACGCCACATTGGCCCCTAATTCTATTTGTCACGGGGGGGATTTAGAACAAAAATTCCACGATCGCTTCTTTTCGAGTGATTATGAATTAGATTTGGTAGACATCGTGGCCCTGCGACAAGGGAAAGACGAATCGGTTAATGAATACATCCATAGGTTCTATGATACAAGAAACCAATGCTTTCAAATTCATTTAGCAGAAAAACAGCTAGCAGGCTTAGCCTTTAATGGACTGCGATATTATTTAAAGGAAAGATTAGAAGGTATCCAGTTTTTTACGCTAGCACAATTACATCAAAGAGCTTTGGCTTGTGAAAGCCGAAGCAAAGAGACTGCTAAAACAATTCGTCACAACGTGCATATAGTAGAGTGCGTCCAAAGTAGCTCGGATGACGAATCAATAGAAGTATATGCAACTGAAATGGTTTGGCCAAAGCAGGCTAAATCCTCGGCTTGTTCCTCCTTACAGCCGGTTCAAAAGAAACGTCAAGAGGAGGTTAAGTTTACATTTAATGTTGGTAAATGTGACAAATATTGATGAATTACTCAAAAATGTCAACATTAGAATAAATCACACTGTTCCATCCACCGACGAGCTAAAATGCCGTGCATACTGCAAGTGGCATAACTCGTTTTCTCATGCCACTAATGATTGTAATGTATTTCGACGACAAATTCAATCGGCATTAACGAGGGACGATTGAAATTTTAGGAAATGTAGGTGGATACAGAGCCCTTCCTAGTAAATGTGATTGACTTCGAGGGCAAGAGGGTCCTAATTCGGCCAAGCACAGCCGATAAGGGCAAAGGCAAAGAGATAATCATCGGTGACGCGCGAGAGGCCAATGGGAATAATAAAATTTCTTGCAGGAAAGTGGTGGCCGAGAAGAATCCTAATGGAGGAGAGACCCTTAAAGTGACCATCACAACCTCCGGCACTGGGGGGGCAAGCACAGACCAAGAGACGGGCGTAGGAACCCGCACTGCGCATCACGGACGGTCCGACGCCTAGGCGCGGACGGTCCGAGATGACGCCGGACGGTCCGAAGAATCTCAGCGGACAGTCCGGCAATACTCAAGGCGCACAACGTCCGCGTACCTTCAAGCCATGACGACAAGAGATAGGTACATGGAAAACTAATACATTTAAGGTAGCTAGTCGGCTGGTCAAATCTGGCCCGACCTTTGATCAATTATTATCCAAATATGTAAAAAAAGAAGGTCGGCCCAAGTGACCAGCTAGCAAAACAACCTCGCTCACCCACTCAAGAGCGACAACAGGTAAGACTGATTGGACCACCTGACCAATCGGAAAGAATGACAGGTCATAATGTCCAACTACAGCCCAACATACCTACATGGACATCTCCACTTCCATGTCTACCTATGCCATATCCATATACATACATACCACCACCATATACCACAAATCAAATATGAAGCATGCCACAATATCCATTTGGGATGCCACAGTACCCCGCTTGGGGGACACCCCAAACATCCGTATCCAACAGGTTGGCACCTCTAGTACAAGACTGATTGAGCGCCACTCAATCCGGTCACCAGGCACCAGCCTAGCAAGATTGCCGGACCACTCGGTCGCAAGGACCGACCAATCTGGCAGGGGGCATATACCTACAGCGACCGAAAGAAAGACAGAAAAGGACATAATCAAAATAGGTACATCAGATGTCATCATACAGGAAAATAATGAAGGGCCGATGATTTTTGGTGAATCGGCCAACACAACCAGAAAAGAAGATACGGCTGCCATCAAAATAGCCGATCCAAAATACTCCATGCCTCGATGGTTCCCATCGGGATTGACATGGTCCCAACAGCGAAAATTACAGCGCCTAAGAGCGAAGGAGAACCAGGAAAAGGAGGCATAAAAGATATTTAATGGCACACATCCACAATAACCACCACCGCAAAAGAGGTGGAAGCCAAAGGCTGTTGAGATAAATCAAACGACCACGAAGACAGAAAATGAGACAACAACTTCACAGCTCTCTGTTGATACGACAGACAGTCCGACTATAAAGGCCGGACCATCCGCAGATGGCACATACCGTCCGACTCTCGAATCTGGATCGTCCGCACTACACCAGGACACCTCCAACGACGTACCGACGCCCATGGAGGAGGACGACCTACTAGGAGAAGACCTGGTTGACTACAAAGCTTCTCCAGAGCACACAGGTATGGACATAAATGTTATTACATTTTTCGCCGATTGTACTATTGTCGGTGACGATGAACCTATCGTTGCTCAGTTTGATTTTGGTCCTAAAGGAATCGGTAAATCATTTGAAGCCACTCTTTGTGCGCGGTCACATTGATGGGATACCGATTGCTAAAATGTTGGTAGACGGGGGCGGGGGGGGGGGGGGGGCTGTAAATCTAATGCCTTATTCATTATACAGAAAACTAGGTAAACAAGATGACGAACTTGTCAAGACCAACATGACCCTCAGCGGCATTGGAACTGATAGTTCGATCAAAACCAAGGGAGTCACGTCCGTTGAGTTACCCATCGGGACTAAGACCCTTGCTGCTGCATTCTTCGTTGCTGATGCAGAAGGAAATTACAGTCTAATCCAAGGCAGGGATTGAATTCATGCTAACCAATGTGTACCTTCTACGTTACATCAAATGTTACTACAATGGGTAGGCGACGATGTAGAACAAGTACATGTTGATGCTTCTGCCAGTATCGTTGTGGCCGATGCCCCTGTACGTGTCTCACATGAGTAGATTTTTCTGATTATCAGTTAATAAGTATAGATAAGAAGGGTTTCATTCCTGTAATGCTAGAGCCGATGGAGAATCAGCTAAATCCTAAATAAAGTTTAAATAATGAGTGCACACAGAATGAATGAGTCCCTGGTCACGGACAGTCCGACTTATGAGGTCAGACGGTCCGGTCTTTTACAAGACAGTTCGACTTTTAAGATAGAACATCCACCGCAGTATAAAACCAGTGTCGTAGATGATTCGGCCCCCGAGACCGGAGGGTCCACCGTCACACAAAGATCGTCTAATTCCTCTGTGGGAGACATAATAGAGGAAATCAGAGATCTCGACAAATTAGGACAGAGGTTTTCATCGGCCGATCCTTTGGAGGAGATTGATATAGGAGATGGTAAAACTCCAAGGCCAACTTTTGTGAACAAGACCCTGGAGAGCGATCCTAGAGATGAAATGATCGGTCTATTGAAAGAATATTCTAATTGATTTGCTTGGAATTACACTGAGATGCCGGTATTAAGCCGTGAGATAGTAGAGCATCGGCTGCCCATTAAGTCCGGTTTCAGACCTTTCAAGCAAAAAGCTAGAACATTTCGTCCAGACCTTCTCCCGCGAATAAAGGACGAAATTCACCGGCTGCTAGAAGCTAATTTTATTAGACCTTGCACATACGCAGAGTGGGTCTCCAATATTGTGCCGATGGAGAAGAAAGAATCAGGTAAGCTCAGAGTATGCATTGATTTTCGCAATTTGAATAGAGCAACTCCTAAAGATGAATATCACATGCCCATAGCCGACATATTGATCAATAATGCGTCAGAAAATATAACTATTAGCTTTCTTGATGGTAATGCCAGATATAATCAGATTTTCATGGCCGAAGAAGATTTGTTTAAAACGGCCTTTATATGTCCAGGCTTCATTGGTTTATTTGAGTGGGTTGTCATGACATTTGGTCTGAAAAATGCTGGTGCTACTTATCAGAGGGCTATGAATTTGACCTTTCACAAGCTGTTGGAAAACACTATGGAAGTCTACGTTGATGATATTGTAGTCAAATCGGCTGAGTTTAGTTCTCATATAGCTGATTTGCGCAAAGTCTTTGATAAAATGCGTCGGTATGGTCTGAAAATGAACCCACATAAATGTGATTTTGGAGTGTCGGCTGGTAAGTTCTTAGAACTCATCATTCATGAACATGGTATATAGATAGACCCTGACCGAATCAAATCTATTCGGAATGAGGGACCTCCGACCTGTAAGGTCGAAGTGCAGAAGTTTCTCAGCAAGATAAATTATTTACGAAGGTTTATTTCTAACCTAGCCGGGAAGATTGATGCCTTCACCCCTATGCTTCGGCTTAAGAATGATGCCGAATTCACCTGGGGGCAGAACAACAAGAAGCGTTTGATCTCATCAGAAAATATTTGTCTTCGACTCCCGTATTAAAAGCACCACAAGTAGGAGTACCGTTCAGATTGTACATTGCAGCTGAAGATAAAGTTATTGGGGCTGTTCTGACACAAGAGACCGGAAGAAAGTAGCATGTGGTGACCTATCTAAGTCGGAGGCTGGTGGATGCTAAAATGAGGTACACTTTCATCGAGAAGTTATGCTTATGCTCGTTTTATGCATGCACCAAGTGTATATGTTATTTGCTGTCTAGTCGTTGCACTGTTTCCGGTCAAACCGATGTGATCAAATACATGTTGCAAAACCCAATTATGAGTGGTAGAATTGGTAAGTGGGCTTATGCACTCATAGAATATGACTTGGCCTATGAAATATTGAAATCTATGAAAGGCCAGGTCATAGCAGATTTTATTATAGAACATCGGATCGATGATGCTCATAAATTAGACATATCATACCCCATTGTTACTCCCTGGACTTTATATTTTGATGGATCGATTTGTAATGAAGGACAGGGAATTGGCATCGTGCTTGTTTCACTAAGTAATGTCTCTTTCAACTTCTCTAGCCGATTGAAAACTTATTGCACTAACAATCAAGGCGAATATGAGGCCCTTTTGTTTGGCTTAGAACTTTTAAATTGTATGGAAGTAAAACATGTGAAGGCATTTGGTGATTCTCAGCTGGTTGTCCAACAGGTATTAGAAGAATATCAATGTTTTGATGGTACTCTAAATAGTTACCTTGAAAAGTGTTGGGGTATAATTTATTCTTTTGACGAATTCAGCATTTGGCACATCTCTAGAGTTGAGAATCACAGGGCTAACAATTTGGCATAAGATGCATCAGGTTATCGGATAAAGCGAGGGAAATTTCTCAGCACCAAAAATCTGATAACCGGTACAGGGCCAATTCCCCAGGTCGCGGACTGTCCGAGTAAAGGCTCCAGACCGTCCAGAGTTACCAGGAAAGTTCTCCTAATTGATTCGGTTGGTAAGGAAGCCGATGCAAGTGATTGGAGGACACCCATAATTAATTATCTACGAAATCCCAGTGTTAGGATGGATAAGAACATTCGGCGTACAACTTTCAAGTATGTTTTAATCATTGATGAACTCTACCGCCAAACAGTCAACAACGTCCTGCTTAAATGCTTGGGCCCAGGTGATGCTATATTAGCCATGGCCGAAGTACATGAATGGATTTGTGGTACCCATCAATCGGCTCTAAAGATGAAGTGTTTGTTGTGAAGGTCTGCTTCTATTGGCCTAACATGATAGCTGATTGTTTCAAGTACTACAAAGGATGCCAAGTATGTCAAAAATTAGGCGACTTACGGTTGGTCCCTGTAGCCGAATTACATCCTATCATCAAGCCTTGACCTTTCAGAGGATGGAGATTGGACTTTATAGGAGAGATTCATCCTTCATCATCAAAGGGGCATCGGTTCGTGTTAGTTGCCACTGACTACTTTACCAAATGGACCGAAGCCGTTGCTATGAAGAACATGACACACAGGGAGGTAGTTGAGTTCATAACCGAACATATTATTCATAGATTCGGCATTCCCCAGACCTTGACTATAGATCAAGGGGCTTATTTTATGTCAAAGGAGGTACGTGAGTTTGTTGAATTATATAGAATTAAATTGCTCAATTCGTCTCCGTATTATGCTCAGACCAATGGACAGGCCGAGTCTAGTAATAGAACATTGATTAACTTGATAAAAAAGAAGATATCTGATAATCCTAAGTATTGGCATAGGATTTTGTCTGAAGCTTTGTGGGCTCACAGAATATCTAAACACTGTGCTACTAAAGTTTCTCCATTTGAGCTTGTCTATGGACAGGAAGCAGTTTTACCCGTGGAGATAAGTTTGAATGCTGCCAGGATCGCTAGGCAAAATGACTTAACTGTTGGTGATTATTATAATTTGATGATGGACAATATTGATGAGGTGACCGATAAAAGAGTGACAGCCTTAGGAGAAATAGAAAAGGACAAGATCATGGTAGCCAAGGCCTACAACAAGAAGGTCAAAGCTAAATCATTTCTGGTAGGGGACCTGGTGTGGAAGACCATCTTGCCTCTAAGAAACAAAGACCAGAAGTTTAGGAAGTGGTTGCCAAGCTGGGAGGGTCCATACAAAGTAACACAAGTAATATCTGGTAACGCCTATTTACTGCAAACATTGCAAGGCAAAGATTTGCCCAAGGCTTTGAATGGGCGTTTGCTCAAGTAGTACCATCCTAGTATGTGGCAAGATGCTTAAGAAAATCAATGTGGTCACATCAAGTTAGTTGCATTTGGTTTGCTCAGCTCCACCAAAAGGCAGGGGCATATGTTGAGCACCAAATTGAGAAGGCCGGACGGTCCGCGGTCCGGACGGTCCGCGCTGCTAGTCCGGACGATCCGTGCGCGCAGAACCAGTTAGGGTTCCGAGTTTCTTGCTACAGTTTTTGGCTAGATTCATGGAATTAGCTCAGGAAATCTGTTTGTAACGGGTCCAACCCCCTCCTCTATAAATACAGAGGAGTATGACCAATTAAGCATCAACAATCGTATCAATAATCAATTTATCTCGCATTTATTTCTTGTACATTTAGGAGTAGTTCTAGTCTAGTTCTAGTTTAGCCTTCCAATCCCAAATTTTTTGGTTCTCTTCGACTCTACGTCGATTAGAGGAGTCTAGGTCGGCCTGCCGAGCCTAGACAACCCCTAGGATCTCTCCTCCATGACAGGGTCCCTCCCGGGAGCGAGATCCAGGTGTCGTCGGCGACCTTCGCCGCCCCTGCGCACGCGCGGACCGTCCGGCCTGTAGGCGCGGACCGTCCGGCCCGTTAGGCAGGAAACCCTAGCCCCACTCCAGGTCGCGGACCGTCCGGCCCCTGGCCGCGGACCGTCCGCGTCTGTGCAGAGAGCACCGCCGCCGGTTCTCACATAGTGATTGGTGCCCAAAAAGGCACCAACACACTTTTGGCGACTCCGCTGGGGCAACACATATAGACTCATCAGATCGGCCCTCAATTCAACCTCGTGCGAAGGAAAATTTGCAGCAGTGGATTTATCAAACGCACGTACTAGCCTTCTATAATCTTTTTGTATACCCCCTACGATATGTTGCATTTGTTCTCGTTGTTCATCTATGTAAGCTTTAAGAGATTAGAGCTCGTTGGTGTTACTTACATTAGGGGTATCCGTTATGGGTCGGAGCGAAGCCAGATAAGTTGCCCATTACCGAACGACCTTGTTGTTCCTGTCCACCTTGAAGTTGGCCAGGAATTTCGCCTTTGCTTCTTGGATCAGCTGCTCCTTGTGCTCCTCGAACTGGAGCTATTCGTCAGCCGGCAAGGTCTCCCAAGTCGGCTCTATGATATTGCTGGAGGAGACGTCAGAGCAATACTATTAATTAAGGATTGAATTAATTGTTTACATGAAATACCTTGTCTCACATGATCTATATTAATCAACATAGAATATAGTTTTATTATTTAAACACCTAAAACTTCGGAAAACTATATCTTTTTAACAGTAATTCTGATCTCAGTAGTTACCGAACCTACGATCTCATAGCAACGCGTAGAATAATCTTACGTAAACTATTCATATACTTTGGTGTAATATTACCATATTCATTATTTGATTGATTGTATGTATTGACCGATTTTTTTGCATTTTAGCCTCTTTTTTGGAAAAAAAATCATGTTTAGACTTGGCACCGAGCTCGGTGCCACGTCGGCGCCACGACGTCCGGGTGTGCAAGCGTAGCACGTACCTCGGCGCCATAGCCTATGGCGCCGAGCTGTGTTACCTCGACGCCATAGGCTATGGCGCCGAGCAAAGGGTCCAAAAATGCCATTAAAATTTTCTAGGGTCTAAACGTGATTTTTTTCCCAAAAAGGGTCAAAATGCCAAAAATTCGGATGTATTGCTACGAATAGAAGCGAGGTGACGAGGAACTTGAAGCCCAACTTTTGGGTCAGCATATGAACAACAAGGTTATCGCTAGTATAAGGCAATTTATGCCTTTGATCACTCTTCTTTACCTAATAATGTTCCTGTTAATCACTGTGACATGCTCAGGTTAATTTGATGGGACCTAATAGGTTACCCTAGTTTTGTTTACCCCACACCTTGCAAACAAATGAACTATTGGGTAGGCTTTCTATCGCTCTACCTGGTTTTAGGATTAATATTATATCTAAATTATGATCAAGTTCCATTATTACAGTTGGTTTATTTATTGTTTATGATAAGATTATCGTATTAATTGGAACATGGAGCGACCACATGGAAAACAGTGCTACCACAAGGGTGGAATGGGACGCCCTTTGCTGAATAATTAGGAAATCTAGTGCGAGTTAATTCTTTCCCGAAAGGGGCCAGCGGGACGGACTGCAGGTGTGTAACACCCTGAATTTGGGGTATAAAACTTCTTCTGTAGTACCCACCAAATTTAGGTGTTACCTCTCTTCTCCTCTCTATAGTTTCCTTTTTCTCTTTCTTTTAGTAGAGGTTTGGTTATTTTATTTAGAGATGTAATAATACTTTTGTAGATTAAAACCTAAGGGAGTATGAATTGTTGCGTCATGCTGAGCCTAGACTTTTGTTTTTTATTTGATGCATATGCTTGAAATGTTCAAATTTGAATTTGTGGTTTGGTTGAATTTGAATACAAAATAGAAAATAAAAAAGAAAAGGAGATTAGAAATTCAAAATAAAAGGAAACCTAAAGTAGTCCGCAGCTCCCCCTCTCCCGGCCTTTTAGACCAATCGACTCACTTCCCCCTCCCGCGCGCCTACTCCCTCCTCTCACTGCCCGGTTGGTCCGCCCTGTTGGCGCCAACCACATCACCCGCGTGTGCTCCATCGCTCTCTATGCCGTGGGCCCGCCCCATCAGCGCGCGTCACTCGCCCACCCGCGCTCGACGGCTGACACCATGGCCCCACCCGTCAGTCCCGTCCCTCCCTGAAACCGCCGCGCCTGCACGTGCTGCGCGCGGACAAACAGCCGCCCACACCCCACGACCCTGTCCCACGCACGTCGCTCGGACCTCAAGGTGGAGACCTCGAACCCCAGCACACCCCCGCCTCTCATTCACTCTCTCCCTTCCCCCTTTTTCCCACCCAGCTCGCAGTGTCGCCACCACCGTTGCACTGTCGTTCTGCCGCCGACGTTGAGACCCCACCATTCCCGTTTTCTCGGTGAGCTTCGCCTCAACTTCCGCAACTCGGGACGCGCCTCAATTTATGCCCTCCCACTCTGGTTGTCTCTGCCCGCACTCATCGGTCCTCCTCCGCGCAAGCCGCATCGCCACCGTCGTCGACATGAGCCCTCGTCGTGCCTCTGTCGCCGTTCAAAGGTCCCGGAGACTTCCCTCGAGGTAACCAATCTCCCCCGCCCTATTATTTCCCCTTCCCCACTATCTGTTGCGTGTGATTCCACACTTGAGTGAGGCAGCGCCGCTGCCGAGCCGCCTCGCCGTGGGTCGTCACCCTCTGGTGCCCCTGCGTCAGTGTTGTGCCCACACTCGTGCTCGCCACATTCCCCCTGACCACCCCGAGCTATTTCCATCGCCCTAGGGCTCCAGCGTGCCCACGCCGTCGTCTCCGGTGAGTCATCGCCACGGACACGGGTGGCGCCACCGCTGGCGGCCAAGGAAAGCCGACCAGGGCTGGTCGTCTGATCTCAGGCGTCCATCTTGGATCGGACGATGCTGTTTCAAATAAATCAGACTCAATCCCTACAGCCCGCTTAAAATCCAATCGCCCAGATTACCCCTTATTCCGCGCTTCTGCAGCTAGGCCCGATCGGTTAGCCCTCGCCCGCCAACCCTGAACCGCTGACCGCCCTGGCCCACTTGTCAGTCGCACGCGCGCCCGCGCCCGCGCGCTTGCTCGCAGTTTCTTTTCTCGGCTGTTGATCTAAGATCTGATGGCTGAGGGAGCCCGATACCCCTTCGCCTGGTAATTTTGTTAAAGAGACCCCCAACTTCCTAGGAATCAACCCGCCATCCCAGATTCTTTCGCCTGAGCCCCTGGATTCTTGTAGAGAGATCCCCTGGACTTTACTTTAATCAGAAGAATGTGTCTAAATTAGGGTTTTTGAATTCTAAAACTTGCAAAATTCATAACTTTGTCATATGAACTCCAATTTGGATGGTTCAAATTGCAAAATGTTCATTATGTTATTGTCTATATATTAAAATTATGTTCATCCACTGTTTTCATGTCTCAATTTATAGTTGGTCTCTATGTTAAAGTTGATGCTATAGGTAACTTTATTAGGAATGAAATAAAGATAGGAGCCCTAATGAATGTTCAAGTACCTAACTCTATAGACCCAACCCTAGTTAATGTATAATCCCATTCTTGAAATAACTTTATTTGAGTAAGTAATTGAGTAAGATAGACTTAGTTAGAGAACATTATACCACTTGACATAGTGACCTACCCCCAAACTTAGAAAGCACCTATGTGTCTTTCCCTTTTTATTGAACATGTGTTTAATCTGTTACATATGTTTGGTGTACCGTTCTTTTGTTATTCCCAAGTGTGTTGAATGGATGATTGCCTTGCGTTGACAACGAGCAATCCGTGGTTCCCGAGGGTGTTGTAGGAGATTTCCCTGAGCAGCAACTTGGTGAAGGCAAGTGTACTCTGACCCATTATTGAAAGGGAAATGTGCCTTGGGCCATTTCTATAAATGTTTTGGTGATTAGATGCCCAACACAAAATACTTTGATTCAAATGCGCTAAAGAAGATGCAAAGCGAGAATCAAGGTATGTTTCTAGCCTTAGTGAATTGTTTTTAATACTAACATATTTACCTAAGTGCTAGGAAAAACATCAAAAGAAAGTGGAGAAGATTTGGCTGAGTTCAGCCGAACCAGCACCAGCCTGAGGTGCACCGGACTGTCCGTTGCCCAGGCTGGCCCGGCGACAAACTCGTCGCTCTCGGGAAAAAGCCAAAGACGCTGCGGCTAAAATTCACTAGACTGCCCGGTGTGCACCGAGCTGTCTGGTGAGCCAAAGGGCCCGCAGCCAACAGTCGGCAACCCAATCAGTGGGCGACGCGTGGCTCGCGCCAACGGTTAGTTGGTCACACTGGACTGTTCGGTGCACCAACGGGACCGAAGGTCCAACGGTCGGCAGCACCGGATAAGGAAGGAGATCAGGCACCGGACAGCTACTGTTCATGTCTGGTGGTGCACCGGACTGTCCGGTGTGCCACCCGACAGAAGGCAAGAATTGCCTTCCAATTGGATCTCCAACGGCTCCTAGCTGCCTTGGGGCTATAAAAGGGACCCCTAGGCGCATGGGGCAGAATACCAAGCATTCACTAAACATTTTAAGACGCCTAGACTTCGCCAGCACGCACTCGGATCATCGTGTTAAAGATTTGAGCATCATTTGAGTTGTAAACTCCCTCCACCGTGTTTTGTGCTCACGTCTTGGCTTGTGTGCGTGTGTTTGCTGTGATTCTAGTTTTGTGTGTGTTGCGTTCCCTCTCTTACTCTTGTGCTTTTCTTGTGATCAAACATTGTAAGGGCGTGAGGCTCCAACTTGTGGAGATTCCTCGCAAACGGGAAAAGACTACTAAGGAAGAAAACCATGGTACTCAAGGTTGATCGTTGGATCACTTGAGAGGGATTGAGTGCAATCCTTGACCGAAGGAGGTCACCACAACGTGGAGTAGGCATTGGCCGAACCACGGGATAAAATCACCGAGTCTCTTGTGCCATCTTTTGTGTGATTGGTTTCTTCTCTCGAGTTCTCGCTTAATCACTTGTGGTATTGTTCCATAGTTCAATACTCACTCTAAAGGAACAATCAAGTGAAGCGTTCTCGCTTTAACAACTTGGCTTCAATCTTTCTAACATTTATAAACCAAGTTTGTGCTATTTAGTATTTGATTTTACAGGATCACCTATTCACCCCCCTCTAGGTGCTCTCAATTGGTATCAGAGTCGTACTCTTAATTTAAGGGAGTAACCGCCCGAAGAGATGGATCCTAAGGGCAAGGGGATGGTGATCAACGATAAGGAGAAGGAGTCCCTATTCAACGAGCCAAGAGACGACAACCCCGCTGACTCAGGCTCGAGTCACTAGAAAAGGGACGGGAAGAAGAAGAGGCGTATTAAGAAGATCATCTACTACGACAGCGACGCCTCCTCTTCTTCACCAAGGGATAACGACGGCGACTCCTCGTCCAAAAAGAAAACAGTTAATCAAAATTACTCATTTGATTATTCTCGCATCCCTTACAATTCAAATGCTCATCTACTCTCTATTCCACTTGGAAAACCCCCTGTTGGGACCATGCTTCGTCGCCGAAGGTCCTGTAGAAAGAGACAGCTTCGGCTGAAGCTCCTCATACGTGACGCCGAAGGCACCATTCATGAAGCTTCGGTATTACAACATATCCGAAGATGAAGGGTCGAACCAACTTAAAGATAGAATGACCTTTTAGCCCATAAAGGTCTGAGTCAATGTTGTAAACTTTTAAGAGGGGCATGATTGTAATTCCTCACAGGCTGTGTCCTGTGCCTATAAATAGTGAACAATATTCCTTTACTGTTCACAGATTCCTGTAATTGCAATCGCATCACTCGGAAATTATTCTTTGTCAAGGCAAAGGTATAAATGTATTTAATATTTGAATACATCAAGTTTATATGATATAAAAATGATGTTGTTTACTTATAATTTACTTGTCTTTAATGCTTCATATCTCGCATTGTTTTATATAATCTCTGAGAGTTCGATTACGAAGATTCAACCTTCGTAATTGCACCGTTCTTAACCTTCGTCCGAAGTTCATTAAATCCTTGAGGGAATAATGCTTCAGCGGGCGAAGGGCATTAACATTTAACATTTTATGTTGCCTTGTTTTTAATTCATAGCATTTGAGAACAAGTCCCCAACATTGGCGCCCACCTCCGGTGAACTCACTTCCACTTTTCTGAGCTGATGGCTTCGTTCAACATTCAAGCTGGAGCTGCTTCGGCTTCGAAGCTGGTAGTCCCGATAACAGGCGGTTCATGTTCAGAGCCAGCCAACAAGAAACAGAAGAAGGAGGCACAGAGAAGGGTACAGCATGTCGGGGTGCAAGGACCCTTCATCAAGTCAAAATGGTCTCACATTCCTATTATCTTCTCCCAAGAAGACCTTCAACTCAAGGATTACCCACACAATGATGCTATGGTTATCTCTTGTGTTATCAAAGGATTTCTGGTCCATAATGTTTTGGTTGATACAGGCAGTGCAACTGATATCATATTTGCTAAGGCCTTCAGACAGATGCAAGAGCCCGAAGATAAAATTCTTGATACCACACATCCCCTTTGCGGCTTCGGAGGAAGGCAGATTGTAGCACTCGGCAAAATCTCAATGTTAGTGACCTTCGGATTTATCAACAACGCAAGGACTGAACAAATTGTGTTTGATATTGTTGACATGGAATATCCTTACAATGCAATCATTGGTCGTGGTACTCTTAATGCTTTCGAAGCAATTCTGCATCCAGCTTATCTTTGCATGAAGATACCTTCGGACCAAGGGCCTATTGCTATTCATGGAAGTCAAGAAGCTGCCAGAAGGGCCGAAGGAAATTGGACAGATTCAAAAGCAATCCATAATATAGATGGAACTGAAGCTTGTGAGCAATACAAGTTCAGAAGGTAAAAAGCTGCTTCGGCTGACCAGCCGAAACCCATGCTCTTATGTGAGGATATAGCAGAGCAGAAGGTGCTATTGGGTTCTCAATTGTCCGAAGAGCAGGAGAAAACCTTGATAAGGTTTTTGTTCAACAATAAAGATGTTTTTGCTTGGTCGGCTAATGATCTTTGTGGAGTTAACAGGGATGTTATTGAGCATTCGCTCAATGTTGATCCATCCTTCAGGCCCAGAAAGCAGAGGCTTCGGAAAATGTCTGATGACAAGGCCGAATGTGCTCGGAATGAAGTGAAAAGACTCCTCAGTGTCGGAGTTATTAGAGAGGTAAAATACCCAGAATGGTTGGCTAACACTGTTATGGTGAAGAAGGCCAATGGTAAATGGAGAATGTGTATCGATTTTACTGACCTCAATAAAGCATGTCCGAAGGACGAATTTCCATTGCCAAGGATAGATTCCTTAGTTGATGCAGCAGCTTCATCAGAGCTTATGAGTTTGCTGGATTGCTATTCAGGCTATCATCAAATATGGATGAAGAAGGAGGATGAACCGAAAACCAGCTTCATAACCCCTAGTGGGACATATTGTTACCTTCGGATGCCTGAGGGGCTTAAGAATGCCGGAGGAAGTTTCAGCAGAATGACAGCGAAGGTCCTTCATTCTCAGATAGGCAGGAATGTGCTAACTTATGTTGATGATATCATTGTAAAAAGCACGAAGCAAGATAACCACATTGCTGATTTGCAGGAGACCTTCACTAATTTTAGACAGGCTGGTCTAAAATTGAATCCAGAAAAATGTGTCTTCGGAGTAAAGAAGGGGAAATTTCTCAGTTGCCTAGTCTCAACAAAGGGAATCGAGGCTAATCCAAGCAAAATCGAAGCTATACTTCGAATGGAACCACCAAGTACAAAAAAGGGGGCTCAAAGATTGACATGAAGGCTGGCGTCTCTCAACAGATTCATATCTAGATCAGTAGAGAGAAACTTACCATTCTTCGAAGTGCTGAAGTCAGCCAAAGTCTTTCAATGGGGACCAATCCAGCAGAAGGCCTTCGAAGAGCTGAAGCAGTATTTGATAGATCTAACAACATTAACTCCACCTACGCCAGGGGCTCCTTTGTTATTATATGTGGCAGCTTCGCACTCAGCGGTAAGTGCAGCACTTGTTCAGGAGAAGCTTGAAGGCCAAGTTAAGAGGCAGGCCCTAATATATTTTGTATCCGAGGTTCTTAGTTTATCAAAGAAAAATTATACAGAATTGGAGAAGGTACTGTATGCTGTCTTGATGGCCTCCAGGAAGCTTCGGCACTATTTTCAAGCTTACAACATAATTGTTCCTTCTTCACAACCTCTGAAGGATATTATGAGGAACCGAGAAGCTACTGGAAGGATTGGAAAATGGGCTGCAGAGCTCAATGAATTTTGTATTGATTATGTTCATAGATCTTCGATTCAGTCCCAGGCGTTAGCAGACTTCATTGCTGACTGGACGCCAGGGGCTCAGGAGGAAGAAACAAATAAAGATGCCGAAGCATGGACAGTGTTTTGCGATGGGTCTTGGGGAACCTTCGGAGCAGGAGCGGCTGCTGTGTTGGTTTCACCTTCCAAAGTTAAAACTTGTTATGCGGCAAGACTTGATTTTAGTTGCACAAATAACATCGCTGAGTATGAAGCTCTGCTTTTGGGTCTTTGGAAATTAAAGGCAATGGGAATCAGAAGGGACATTCTTAAAACTGATTCTCAAGTTATCTCTGGTCATATTGACAAGAGCTACAAAGCAAGAGACCCGAAGCTTGAAAAGTATCTAGATACAGTCCGAAGGATTGAGGCTTCCTTCGAAGGTTTCTCTGTCAAAAATATTCCTCGTGGAGAAAATGAATACGCTGATCTATTGGCTAAGTCAGCAGCCCAGGGGCTGCCTATACCTTCCGAAGTATTTTTTGAAACAATAAAAGCACCTTCGGTCGAGCTTCTTGAAAGAGCAATCCTTAACATATCCCCTATTTATAGTGAAGATTGGAGAACTGAGATCATCTCTTTCCTTCAGGGTAATTTTCTTTCAGACGACGAAGCTTATAACAGGAGAATAGAAGCAAGAGCTCGACCATATGTCATAATAGAAGGGGAGTTATACAAGCGTGGGGTCTGTTCCCCATTGCTCAAGTGTTTATCCAGATCCGAAGGTATAGAATTAATGAAGGACATACATGCAGGTCTGTGTGGATCTCACATTGGATCTAGGCCCTTGCTTGGGAAAGTTTTTCGCCAAGGATTTTATTGGCCAAAGGCAGCTTCAGATGCAGCGGATTTAGTTCAAAAGTGCGAAGGTTGTCAAAAATGTGCAAGAGATCAAAAACAACCTTCGTCTTTAACTCAATTAATACAACCCACTTGGCCGTTGCAAAGGTGGGGTCTTGATTTGCTAGGTCCATTACCACCAGCACAGGGGAACTTAAGATATGTGGTGGTGGCAGTGGAATATTTTTCCAAATGGATTGAGGCAAAGCCCTTAGCCACAATAACTTCATTTACTATTCAAAAGTTTTTCTGGCAAAACATTGTTTGTCGCTTCGGAGTGCCGAAGCCTATTACTGTGGATAATGGGACACATTTTGATTCTGAAGCCTTCAGAGAATTTTGTGATCAAATCGGCACGAAGATCCATTTTGCATCAGTCCGACACCCAGAGTCAAATGGACTTGTCGAAAGAGCCAATGGGATCATAATGACATGAATAATGAAGTCAATCTTCAATCAGCCCAGGGGAAAGTGGCCAGACGAGTTAATCAAAGTGGTGTGGAGTCATAACACAACCATGTCAAGATCAACAGGCTTTACACCCTTTAAACTATTGTTCGGTGACGAAGCAATAACCCCAGAAGAGGCCAAAACAGGATCAATAAGGACAGTAGCTTCGGCAGAAGGCGAAAACGAAACTGATTGCTCTGTAGAAAAAGATGCTATTGAAGGGATCAGACTTCAAGCTGTGGAAAACATCAATAAATATCAAGCTAAAACAATAAAATGGCGTGACAGAAAGGTTAAGCTGAAGAACATTGAACCAGGACACTTGGTACTTCGAAGAGTAGCCAATCCTGAGACAGTAGGCAAACTACAGCTGAAGTGGGAAGGCCCCTTTTTAGTAGTATCTTCGTCAAGACCCGGTTCCTACAGATTGAAGGATATGGACGGCAACGACATTCCTAGATCGTGGAATGCGGATGAGCTTCGGCGATATTATGTTTAGTTTGATGTAATTTTTTATATTCTTTTTTGTGGCACCCTTTTCCTTTCCAAAGGGGGAGAAAGGTTTTTAATGGGGCCACAACATGTAATTTTCCTTATTTCAATTCTATGAGAATGACATCCCCCAAAAATGTAAATGTAAACGCAAAGGAAAAAAGAAAAGGAAACAGGGAGAAGCTCAAAAGTCGTTCCTAAGGGAATGCAGAGCCTACAGCGAAAAATAAACGCTGATTCCGCTGAAAGTAAAAGGCGAAGAAGCTCCTAAGGGAAGCTTACAGCGAAAAATAAACGCTGATTCCGCTGAAAGTAAAAGGCGAAGAAGCTCCCAAGGGAGGCTTACAGCGAAAAGTCAACGCTGATACACCGAAAAGTAAACGGTGAAGCCGAAAAGTAAACGGCAAAAAGATTTATATCATTCTTGAGGGGATGAAGGGCTGTGCTTATGGTTTTTGAACATGTGTCCCAATATTCATTTGCACAGTACATGCCATCATGTCATTTGCATTCATAAACATTCATTTAGACATATATAGAATCATCATCATGCTACACAAAGAAGACAATTGCTTCAGAAATGAGGAAAAACTTCGAAGGAAATTTTTTTCTATGCTTCGTTGTGTACGAAAAGAAGGGAAGGTGTTTTTCGCCTTCGGCTCAAAAGAGAAGTTTCGTCCACAGCAAAGCAAACTGTATGCGGATAAGGGAGACAGAATATATTACAAGGTATGTACAAATTTACATGAATTGTTCCATAGCTATATTACAAGAGTTTCTCCAGAATTTTTGCAGGAAAGCATATTGTAAGCAACTTTAAGCTTCAGCCTAGGTTTCGTCTTCAGCTTCGTCAAACTTCAGCTTCGTCATCCTGTGTATACCAAACAGCAGAATAAGAAAGGTGCAAATTTCAAAGGAGAAGGTAAAAGTAACAAACATAAGTTTCTTACCGGCTTAAGATGGCTTCGAGCTTCGTCACCTGCCATTTTTCGCCCGCCACTTACCCAGATCTGGGTCATGAATCTATTTCCAATGCTTCGGGCTAGGCTTGGGATATCTATCAGATCTGATGCTGACAAGCTGAAGTTTGGTCTGTTCACAATGTTTCCATGCGTGCAGCCAGATTTCAAAAAAGCAGTAGCTGTGCCCCGAGAAGCTACCAGGGTGCAGAAGTCGGCGTGCCCACCAATAACTTCGTCAAGGGCATCAACTTCGCCTTCAATATATTCTAATGTTCTGGGCAAATTTTCAGCTGAAGGTGTAAATTTCGCAGAGCTAGCTCCAACAGAGTGAAACACATCCTTCAGCCGCTGCACGCATCGGTTGCCGAAGCTTAAGCATTTCTCCTGAAGTTCTTTAAAAGATTTCTGCAAATTTGAATTTTTATCCACTTCAGTTTTGAGGCTTGCTTCAAGATATTTCTTTTCTTGCTCTAATTTTTCTGACTGTCGGAGCAATTCATTCTTTAACTTGTTATTCTCAGTTTGGACTTCAGCCAAAGAACCCTCCATGGTCTGAATAACAAAATCTTTCTTTTCTAATGCACCTTCGTGCTCTTTGACCATGATTTCAAGGTCCTGGATTGTGAAGTCTTTCTTTTTCAGATTAGCTTCGTAATTTTCAACTTTTTCAGCCAAATCTTGAATGACGGCTTTGTTCTTCTCTTCTTCCAGATCTTGTTGCATTTTTAGAACCTTGCTTAATAATATGCTCTGTCGAAACGATCTTCGTTAAAACACGACCTAAAAGATAATAATAATAGTAATAAAATAACAAAAATATTTGTTACCTTGAAGTTAGCATAAAGCAAGCTTCCGGCGATATGGTGTCGTTGATAACGGCACAGGTCTGCTTCTAGCTTCGGCAAGCCAATGTTTTTGCAGAGAGTTCTAACAATTTTAGTTTCGCTGCGATTTCGAAGGCACCTCAGTTTTCCTTCGTTAACACCGCCGAACAGTGTAGCCCCTGACTTATATCCGCAGGCTATAGCACATTTTTTAAGCTCTGCTTTTTCAGCGTCTGTCAGTCCTTGCCCAAGTAAATCTTGAAATTCAAAATATTCTTCCTCCAAAATGTCCTCAGCTTGTTCTTTCCCCTTTTCAGTAGCTGTGCTTGCCGCAGCCACAACAGATTCCTCCTCAGTCATTTTTAGGAGTATGTTATCAATAACTTCAAGTGTCTCTTCTAGGTTTGGATCTTCTGTGGCCCCGATTTCAGCCTCAGCAGTTTCGGTGCGCCAGTATCAGCTTCGAAAATTTCCGCTCTGGTGGCTTCGGCTGCGGCGCCTTTAGCTTCGGCATCTTCGGCAGTTTGATCAATGGCAATTTTTGATGCCGGTGTTGGAGACGGTGTCCCATGAATTACATCTGCTATTTGAATAATCCTTCGTTTTTTCGGCAGTGTAGGACCTTCGTCTGCCGAAGCTGCCTTGTCCTTCTGAAAAAACTTTGTCAGTTCCAACGCCAGCGGACTTAGCCTGATAGGCAAGGGTTCAGTCATTACCTTCATAATATCTTCTACTTCAACAGCAGAAGGAGTAGCAGGAGTATCTTCTTCTCGAACCAGCGTTTCCAGCTCTGGAGATGCACTTTTTCTCTTTCTTGTAGTGGCCACCTTCGGCTCAAGGTTTAACTCTTCAGGGCTAAGTTTTTCAGAATCTTTCTTTTTCTTTTTGGCTACCTTGGCGACTTCTTCGTCAGTAGCGCTGGCAATTCTTTTTCGCTTCGGGCCTCCAGCATCTCCGCCCAGTCGACCATAATCAGCATATTCAAATCCTATAGCATCAAGCACCCTGTTCAGCCTTCGCTTCGGCCGAGTGCCGAAGGCTGCTGTCATCAGTTGGTCCTCTTTTTTGGAGTAATTTCCAAGAATTTCATTACTCATTATTTCAATTGTATCGAGGCATTTTTGGCAAGGTGCTTTAAAATATTTCTTAAACTTATAATAATAGGGCAGTCGGACGAGTTCCCCCTCTTTCTTTTTCCCTTTAAGCTTCGGCATAGTCCACTCTTTCATAGTTGGAAATACCCTGAAGGCCAGAAATTCTTGCACTAAATCTCTAGTGCCAATATGTTCTGCAATAATTTTGAACTCATCCAGTGCAGCCCAAGTTGGACCTTCTACTGCCATTTTGCATCGGGGTCTTGTTTCTCCGAAGATCAGTTCAAGAGGGCTCTGAACCAGCTTCTCTTTGTCTTCGTCAACTTTGACATAAAACCATTCTGACTTCCAGCCTGCCGGCCATTTGCTTCGGTAGCTGATCACAGGAAACTTTGTGGTTTTCCGATAGGCAAAATTATAGCAACCAAAATTTTCATGCAATCCATCTTTTCTGGCCTTAGTCTGGTAGTGCAGCTCATGAACTCGACAGAAGCTGTCGGCAAACGGCTCCACCGCCTGGCTTCGGAGAGCCCAGATATAAACGCTAAGCCTGACAATGGCGTTGGGAGTCAGCTGATGAAAATAGATCCCAAACCTTTGCAGCACATCAGAAATCATTCTATTCAAAGGAAATCTCAACCCAACTTTCAGAAAACTCTTGAAAATAACTATTTCATCCTTTTCTGGCTTCGGGGTAGTTTCCTCCCCTCGAAGCGAAGCAGCTTCTTCTCATTTTCACTGAAATAGCCCGACTTCACCATTTTGGAGAAATCAGCCTTGGAGACAGTCGACTTTCCAAAGTCCAAATGGCTGGGCTTGCTCGGTACGGCGATATGATAATCATCATCGGAATCAACTTCCTCAATATCACCTTCTTCCGCTTCGGCAGCAACTTGTTCTGTATCGGCAACAGTCTGTTCTGTTTCGGCAGTGGGGATTCCTTCCGGGGTCACCAATCCGGATCATCGCATTGCTTCGGAGATAGGAACAGTCTCCGCTCCTTCGGCTTCGCCTCCTTCACGCTCAACTCTAGCGGTAGAGCGCACTCTGGCCATTTAATTCTGAATTTCTTGAAAGATTTCTTGGGAACTAAATAACTTCTTCTCCCGAAGTTTTTTTTCTGACGAAGTAGGCTCTAAGCTGGAGCTTCGTCTGATTGCGAGAGTCAAGCTTCGGCTATGGTTAAAAATTTTGGCAGCAAAACAGTGCAATAGCAATGAATGTTGTGGTAACTTCACACCTACCCGTCTATTTATATAGTACTGCAGGTAAGAAGGTGAATCGTCAGGATTTTTACACCAGGCAAACAGCTGCTCACACCCGCTGCGCGGTGGGCCGCAGAGACCAAATAGTAAACCTGCAGGGTGGGACCGCTACGCGCTCGGAAATTGTATCATTTCTCGACAACGAGCTCAGGGAAGGTGTTTTTCGGACCTTCGGCTTCCTGAAGCCTAAGAGACTTTTTTCACGGATCAAGCTCGTTATGAAAAACGATCTAGCACCGCGAAGGGGCTACTGTTGGGACCATGCTTTGTCGCCGAAGGTCCTGTAGAAAGAGACAGCTTCGGCTGAAGCTGCTCATACGTGACGCCGAAGGCACCATTCATGAAGCTTCGGTATTACAATATATCCGAAGATGAAGGGTCGAACCGACTTAAAGATAGAATGACCTTTTAGCCCATAAAGGTCTGAGTCAATGTTGTAAACTTTTAAGAGGGGCATGATTGTAATTCCTCACAGGCTGTGTCCTGTGCCTATAAATAGTGAACAATATTCCTTTACTGTTCACACATTCCTATAATTGCAATCGCATCACTCGGAAATTATTCTTTGTCAAGGCAAAGGTATAAATGTATTTAATATTTGAATACATCAAGTTTATATGATATAAAAATGATGTCGTTTACTTATAATTTACTTGTCTTTAATGCTTCATATCTCGCATTGTTTTATATAATCTCTGAGAGTTTGATTACGAAGATTCAACCTTCGTAATTGCACCGTTCTTAACCTTCGTCCGAAGTTCATTAAATCCTTGAGGGAATAATGCTTCAGCGGGCGAAGGGCATTAACATTTAACATTTTATGTTGCCTTGTTTTTAATTCATAGCATTTGAGAACAAGTCCCCAACACCCCCACACTTCGATGGAGAGGATTACTCATTTTGGAGTCATAAAATGCGTAGTCACTTATTTTCCCTCCATCCTAGCATTTGGGAAATTGTAGAAAATGGAATGCACTTTGAGAGCACTGACAATCCCATATTAATTAATGAACAAATACATAAAATGCCCAAGCTACTACTATTTTGCTAGCATCTCTTTGCAGGGATGAATATAACAAAGTAAGTGGCTTGGACAATGCCAAGCAAATCTGGGATACCCTCAAGATCTCTCACGAGGGGAATGACGCCACCATGATCACTAAAATGGAACTGGTGGAAGGCGAGCTGGGGAGATTCGCGATGATAAGGGGAGAAGAGCCAACACAGACATACAACAGGCTAAAGACCCTTGTCAACAAAATCCAAAGCTACGAGAGTACAAGATGGACGGATCATAATGTCATCCGACTCATGCTCAGGTCATTTACGGTTATTGACCCCCATCTTGTAAATCTTATTCGTGAGAACCCTAGGTACACCAAGATGACGCCCGAGGAAATTCTTGGAAAATTCGTGAGCGGGCGCATGATGGGGAAGGAGGCAAGATATGTGGACGACGCTCTAAACGGACCGCTTCCTCTCCACGAGTCGCAGCCCGTTGGTCTCAAAGCAACAAGCAACAAGGAGGTGCTGCCTAGCAAGGTAGCACAAGTGGAGGCTGTCGAGCTCAATGAGGATGAGATGACGCCCATCATCAAGCGATTCAAGACCGTCTTGAAGGGACGCAAGGAGTACCCCAATAAGAAAAAATCAAGGGGAAAGCGCTCCTGCTTCAAGCGTGGTAAGTCTGGTCATTTTATTGCACAATGTCCCGATAATAATGATGACCAGGCACAAGAGAAGAAAGGGAAGAAGGAGAAAAGGAAAAACTATAGGAAGACGAAGGGCGAGGCGCACATTGGAAAGGAATGGGACTCCAACTGTTCTTTATCCGACTCCGACGATGAAGGATTGGCTGCCTCGGCCTTCGACAAATCTTCACTCTTCCCTAATAAATTCCACACGTGCCTTATGGCTAGGAGAAGAAGGTACATATTCGAGATACTCCTAAATATTCTTCTTCTAGCGATGAGGAATCATCTGATGATGAAATAGATTATACTAATTTATTTAAAGGATTAGATAGATCTAAGGTAGACAAAATAAATGAGTTAATTGATGCTCTCAATGAAAAGGATAGATTGCTAGAAAAACAAGAAGATATTTTGTATGAGGAACATGATAAGTTCATTAATGTTCAAAAATCTCTTGCTCTAGAAATTAAGAGAAATGGATTGCTATCCTCTGAGTTGTCTACCTGTCATGAATCTATTTCTAGCCTAAAGAATTTAAATGATGATTTGAATGCTAAGCTAGAGAAGGTTAATGTAACTAGTTCATGTGTAGAGCATGTTGTTATTTGCAATAGATGTAAAGACTTTGATGCTTGTAATGAACATGCTTCTACTATTGCTAAGTTAAACGATGATGTCGCAAGTCTTAATGCTCAACTTAAGACTTGCAAAGATAATTATGAGAAACTAAAATTTGCTAGGGATGCCTACACCACTGGTAGACACCCCTCAATTAAGGATGGACTTGGTTTCCGAAAGGAAACCATGAACTTAAAAAGCCAAAGGACTTCCAGTCTCAACAAAGAGAAAGGGAAGGCCCCTATGGCTAGTAGCTTGTGTTCTTCACATGATCAAAAGAACCATGCTTATCTTTATGCTCATGTCAAGAAAATTTCCCATGTTGCTCATCATGATAAAGGTTATAATCATGCTGCTTCACCTACTTATCATGATTCACATGCTATGTTTGCTTCCATTTCCACACATGGTCATGGTAGAAGTAGGCCTAGGCGTAATCTTACTATTTCTCATGCACCTAGGAAAATAGACACTGATCCTAATATTGTTTATCATGCATGTAATGCTTCTTTTGTACTTTTATGCAAAAAACGCCAAAGTAGTTGCTAGAAAATTGGGATCTAAATGCAAGGGAGACAAGACTTGCATTTGGGTTCCAAAAGCTATTATAACTAACCTTGTAGGACCCAACAAGAGTTGGGTACCTAAAACCCAAGCTTAAATATCTTGCAGGTTTATGCATCCGGGGGCTCAAGCTGGATTATCGACAGCGGATGCACAAACCACATGACGGGGGAGAAGAAAATGTTCACCTCCTACGTCAAGAACAGGGACTCCCAGGATACTATTATCTTTGGAGATGGGAACCAAGGCAAGGTCAAAGGCTTAGGCAAGATAGCCATCACATCCGATCATTCAATCTCTAATGTGTGTTTAGTTGAATCGCTCGGGTATAATTTATTGTCTGTGAGTCAATTGTGTAACATGGGTTATAATTGTTTGTTTACAAACATTGATGTTTCTGTCTTTAGAAGGAGTGATGGTTCATTAGCTTTTAAGGGTGTATTAGACGGCAAGCTCTACTTAGTTAATTTTTCGAAAGAGAATGTCGGTCTAGATGCATGCTTAATTGCTAAGACTAATATGGGCTGGCTTTGGCATCGCCGTCTAGCACATGTTGGAATGAAGAACCTTCATAAACTTCTAAAGGGAGAACATGTGTTAGGACTAACCGATGTCTGTTTTGACAAAGACAGACCTTGTGCAGCATGCCAGACAGGAAAGCAAGTGGGAAGCACTCATCATAGCAAGAATGTGATGACAACATCAAGACCACTGGAACTTTTGCACATGGATCTCTTCGAACCCGTTGCCTATCTCAGCATCCGGGGAAGTAAGTATGGTCTTGTTATAGTTGATGATTTTTCCTCTTCACTTGGGTATTCTTTTTGCAGGATAAATCCGAAACCCAAGGAACCCTAGAGCGCTTCTTAAGGAGAGCTCAAAATGAGTTTGAGCTAAAGGTAAAGAAGATAAGAAGCGATAATGGGTCTGAGTTCAAGAATCTACAAGTTGAAGAATATCTTGAGGAGGAAGGCATCAATCACGAGTTCTCCGCTCCCTACACGCCGCAACAAAACGACATGGTAGAGAGGAAGAACAGGTCGCTAATTGATATGGCAAGGACGATGCTCGGGGAATACAAAACGCTTGAGCAGTTTTGATCAGAAGCTGTGAACACAGCTTGCCATGCCATAAACCGGCTCTACCTGCACCGCTTACTCAAGACGACCTCCTATGAACTCTTAACTAGTAACAAACCTAATGTTTCCTATTTCTGTGTATTTGGGAGCAAATGCTACATTCCGGTGAAGAAAGGTAGACATTCGAAATTTGCTCCCAAGGGTGTAGAAGGGTTTTTACTAGGATATGACTCAAAAACAAAGGCGTATAGGGTCTTCAACAAATCATCAGGATTAGTTGGAGTCTCTAGCGATGTTGTATTTGATGAGACTAATGGCTCTCCAAGAGAGCAAGTTGATCTTGACGATGTAGATGAAGATGAGATTCCGGCGTCCGCCATGCGAACGATGGCAATAGGTGATGTGCGACCACAGGAATTACAGGAACAAGATCAACCCTCTTCCTCTACGATGGTGCATCCCCCAACTCAAGACAATGAACGGGTACCTCAAGAAGAGGGGTAGGATCAAGGGGGAGCACAGGAAGAACAGGTTATGGAGGAAGAAGCATCATGGGCCCCTCCAACTCAAGTCCGAGCGACGATCCAAAGAAATCACCCAGTGGATCAGATTCTGGGTGACATCAGCTAGCAAGGGAGTAACAACTCGCTCATGATTAGCTAATTTCTGTGAGCATTACTCGTTTGTTTCTTCTATTGAGCCTTTCAGGGTAGAAGAAGCCTTGCAGGGTCCGGACTGGGTGTTGGCCATGCAGGAAGAGCTCAACAACTTCAAAAGAAATGAAGTCTGGAGCCTGGTGCCACGTACAAAGCAGAATGTTGTGGGAACCAAGTGGGTGTTCCGCAACAAGGAAGACGAACACGGGGTGGTGACAAGAAACAAGGCTCGACTTGTGGCAAAAGGTTATGCCCAAGTCGCAGGTTTGGACTTTGAGGAGAGTTTCTCTCCTGTGGCTAGATTAGAATCAATTCGAATTTTATTAGCCTATACCGCTCACCATTCCTTTAAGTTGTTCCAAATGGACGTGAAGAGCGCTTTCCTAAATGGACCAATCAAGGAGGAGGTATATGTGGAACAACCCCCTGGCTTTAAGGATGATAGGTATCCCGACCACGTGTATAAGCTCTCTAAGGCGCTCTATGGACTTAAGCAAGCCCCAATAGCATGGTATGAATGCCTTAGAGACTTTCCAATTGCTAATGCATTCAAGGTTGGGAAAGTTGATCCCACTCTATTCACAAAGACTTGTGATGGTGATCTTTTTGTTTGCCAAATATATGTCGATGACATTATATTTGGTTCTACTAATCAAAAGTCTTGTGAGGAGTTTAGCAGGGTAATGATGCAAAAGTTCGAGATGTCGATGATGGGCGAGTTGAACTACTTCGTCGAATTTCAAGTGAAGCAACTCAAGGAAGGCACCTTCATCTCCTAAACGAAGTACACTCAAGATCTTCTCAAGAGATTTGGGATGAAGGATGCTAAGCCCGCGAAGACACCGATGGGAACTGACGGACATCTAGACCTCAACAAAGGAGGTAAGTCCGTTGATCAAAAGGCATAACGGTCAATGATAGGTTCATTACTTTATCTGTGTGCTAGTAGACTGGACATAATGCTTAGTGTATGCATGTGTGCTAGATTTCAATCTGACCCCAAGAAATGTCACCTTGTGGCCGTTAAGCGAATTCTTAAATATTTAGTTTCTATGCCTTGCTTTGGGATTTGGTATCCAAAGGGGTCTACCTTTGACTTAATCGGATACTCAGATTCCGACTATGTCGGATGCAAGGTTGGTAGAAAGAGCACATCAGGGACGTGCTAGTTTCTGGGAAGGTCCCTGGTGTCTTGGAGCTCTAAGAAACAAACATCTGTTGCCCTATCCACCGCTGAGGTCAAGTATGTTGCCACAGGACAGTGTTGCGCGCAACTACTTTGGATGACACAAACCCTCCAGGACTTTGGCTACAATCTGAGCAAAGTCCCACTCCTATGTGACAATGAGAGTGCAATCCGCTTGGCGGATAATCCTGTTGAACACAGCGGCACTAAGCACATAGACATCCGGCATCATTTCTTGAGAGACCACCAGCAAAGGGGAGATATCGATATTTATCACATTAGCACCGAGAATCAGCTAGCCGATATCTTCATGAAGCCTTTAGATGAGAAAAGGTTTTGTAGGTTGCATAGTGAGCTAAATGTCTTAGATTCACGTAACTTGGATTGATCTATAGCATACATGTGTTCTATGCCTTTGATCATGCTACTTTAAGCTTTACTGTCTTTAAATGCTTATTTCTGGTGTTCAAGTTGTACAAGTCATTCCCAGACCTCACAAGTCCCTATGCGAATGATGCACATGCTTAGGAGGAGGATGTGCTACAACTAGACTCCTTTGAGACTAACTCATTTGTTTGAGTGCACTTGAAGTAGTCTCGAAGGGATATTGAAAGGGAAAAGTGAACTAGGACAAAGAAAGAGCTTCCACTGCATTTGGGTAAAATGTATCTTGTACTAAGTTCTTTGTTATACTCTCATTGCCTTTTTGCTCCTATTTGACATTTTGGTAAGGCAATGGGGTTAAAGAGCCACAAGTTATCCCGTTTTGGTGCTTAATGCCAAAGGGGGAGAAATTAAGGCCAAAAGCAAATGGATCAGCCAACCACTTGTGAGTTTCAAAAACTGTAGAGTTAGAATTTGTATTTCGTACAAATTTCTCTTATTGCAAAATTTGGTCTCTTATGGGGGAGAATTTTGATTATGGGAAAAGGGGAAGTTTTTGGCACTTGAACAAAATTACTCTTGAAATACCTCTCTATTTTCTCAATCAAGTGTGTTTGACTTAGAGATAGGAAAAAGATTTGTTTTGCGAAAATAAACCAAGTGGTGGAAAAAGTGATCCAAATATGCCAAATACTATGTAAGAAAATTTGGTCTTAAATTTGCACTTTTTGAGAATGATACTGCACTTCTAGTTGTCTTTTAGTGTGTTGGCATAAATCACCAAAAAGGGGGAGATTGAAAGGGAAATGTGCCCTTGGGCCATTTCTATAAATGTTTTGCTGATTAGATGCCCAACACAAAATACTTTGATTCAAATGCGCTAAAGAAGATGCAAAGCGAGAATCAAGGTATGTTTCTAGCCTTAGTGAATTGTTTTTAATACTAACATATTTACCTAAGTGCTAGGAAAAACATCAAAAGAAAGTGGAGAAGATTTGGCTAAGTTCAGCCAAACCAGCACCAGCCTGAGGTGCACCGGACTATCAGGTGTGCACCGAACAGTGTCCGGTGCCCAGGCTGGCCCGGCGACGAACTCATCGCTCTCGGGAAAAAGCCAAAGACGCTGCGGCTAAAATTCACCGTACTGTCCGGTGAACCAAAGGGCCCGTGGCCAACGGTCGACAACACAATCAGTGGGCGATGCGTGGCTCGCGCCAACAGTCAGTTGGTCACACCGGACTGTCCGGTGCGCCAATAGCCCAACGGTCGGTCGCGCCCGATAAGGAAGGAGATCAGGCACTAGACAGCTACTGTTCATGTCTGGTGGTGCACCGGACTGTCCGGTGTGCCACCCGACAGAAGGCAAGAATTGCCTTCCAATTGGATCTCCAACGGCTCCTAGCTGCCTTAGGGCTATAAAAGGGACCCTTAGGCGCATGGAGCAGAATACCAAGGATTCACTAAACATTCTAATACGCCTAGACTTCACCACCATGCACTCGGATCATCGTGTTAAAGATTTGAGCACCGTTTGAGTTGTAAACTCCCTGCGCCGTGTTTTGTGCTCATGTCTTGGCTTGTGTGCAAGTGTTTGCTGCAATTCTAGTTTTGTATGTGTTGCTTTCCCTCCCTTAATCTCGTGCTTTCTTGTGATCAAACATTGTAAGGGCGAGAGGCTCCAACTTGTGGAGATTCCTCGCAAACGGGAAAAGACTACTAAGGAAGAAAACTGTGGTACTCAAGGTTGATCGTTGGATCACTTGAGAGGGATTGAGTGCAATCCTTGACCGAAGGAGGTCACCACAACGTGGAGTAGGCATTGGCTGAACCACGGGATAAAATCACCGAGTCTCTTGTGCCATCTTTTGTGTGATTGGTTTCTTCTCTCGAGTTCTCACTTAATCACTTGTGATATTGTTCCATAGTTCAATACTCACTCTAAAGAAACAATCAAGTGAGGAGTTCTCGCTTTAACAACTTGGCTTCAATCTTTCTAACATTTATAAACCAAGTTTGTGCTATTTAGTATTTGATTTTACAGGATCACCTATTCACCCCCCTCTAGGTGCTCTCAGTTATGTCATACTTACTTTATAATTCATTGTCCCGCATACCATGATCAACATAAGGATTGACTAGTGTTTTGTCTTTCCTATCCATGGTTATCCTTTGGGAATTGGCTACTATGATTAATATCATGCTAGTGCTTTACCTTAATCAATGAACATGATGAGAATATTTATGATATGATGATGTTATTCTGGATATGATGTTGAACTTGTAACACTTTAGGGGACTCGGACTGTTTCCCGATTACCTCTCTGTAAGGACCTGTTCGTTGAATGACCACCCAGGAAAACAGTACAACCATGAGGGTGGTATGGGATGCCCTTAGCTGATTAAATAGAGGAACTTGAGGTGTAGTCGGCTTCGTCGTCGTGCCGTCAATGGGGTCCGGGCACAGTACTTGCTCTGTCGAGGCTGGATGTCGAGGTTCGTTCGTTTTGCTTTTGTTAGTCACCCCTTTTGCATGGAGAGGTATTGTGTTTATCAAACTAGAAAAACCTAATGGGTGGCTACAACCTTTGGTGAATCTTTGTAAAGGCTACATAGTGAATCCCTAGCCATTCACCTCGGTAGTGAAGATCGAGTCTTGCAAACCTAGGCTAGAAAAGGATCACGACTCGTGGGTAAAATGTGCGACCTCTATAAAGGGTTAGAAACTGGTATATCAGTCGTGCTCACGGTTATGAGCAGCCTTGGGAGCTCCTTTGATTAGAGTTATTCTTGATACATTTATGATGATGGTTTAAT
This sequence comes from Zea mays, assembly GCF_902167145.1. NCBI lineage: Eukaryota > Viridiplantae > Streptophyta > Magnoliopsida > Poales > Poaceae > Zea > Zea mays. The sequence continues at coordinate 20,727,175 of NC_050100.1, read as the reverse complement.
GATGATGATTATAATTATGGATTCTAGTATTTCCTCTCGGAGGGAGTACGTTTTGGGTTAATAACTTGGGATTATTGCTAAAACTTGGCTATCTACTATTAATAAATACCTGACCAACTAAAAGCAACTACTTTAAGCTTCACCCCACATACAACTAATCTAGTTTAGCCAAACAGGACATTTGCTGAGTACGTTGATGTGTACTCACCCTTGCTTAAAACACAAAACACCAGGTTGTCCCCATTACAACCATTGCTCAGGAGAAGATGAAGGCCACATGGAGGACTTTCAGGAGTTTAAGGAATTCGACGAGTTCTAGAATAGATTAGCGGTGAACCCCCAGTCAGCTGCCTATGAAGGCCTTATCGTACTATGTTTCGTTCACTTTGATTATGGTTTAAGTTAATGACTTTGTTGATGTTTCGGACATCGTGATGTAATAAATTACTTATTTCCGCTATTATTTTAAGCATTGTGTGATGATGACCAATTATGTAATCGTTGTGTACGTGAATTTCTGATCCTGGCACGTACATGGTTCGTATTCAGTTTGTCTTCTAAAACCGGGTGTGACAAGGTGTAGGGAGGTCCTTTGGTCGAACTGTCTTTTTAGCTTTTCGGATTAGGGATTCCTACATCGCTTTCGACGGGGAATCCATAGCGAGATCTCTCCTCTAGTGGAACTTTATAAAGGCCTCGTAGTGGATCCCTAGCCATTCACCTTGGGAGTGTCTAAGGGTCTTGCAAACCCTGGCTAAACGGAAACGCGTCTTGTGGGTAAAGATGCACAACCTCCGTAGAGTGTAAAACTAGTATATCAGTCATGCTCACGGTCATGAGCGGCTCGGACACTTACATGAGGAACTTATGGAATTAAACTTAATCTGCCATATGCATTGCATTGTGGGATTTATTATTAATTGTGATCTCTTATTTAATTAGGATGGTATCTACTTATACTTAGTAACTGCTAATAAAATTTTGACCAACTTGTTAAAAGCAATGCTCAGTCGTAACCCTTATTTGTTGATAAGCCTTATACTTCACATAAGCCCCCAGCGTAAGTGAGCTCATGCACATTATTCCCCACAACTTGTTGAGCGATGAACATATGTGAGCTCACCTCTTGTTGTACTTACCACTAGGTCAACGACAGGTACCACAAGATAAGGAGCATGAAGGATGTCGTGATGAGTTCGTGAGAGGTCTAAGTCATCGTCTCTGAGTCAACTATGGTTGTGGAGGATCGTTATCATCATATGATGTATTTATTTAACTATTTTGTACAGAACATCTATTATATAATAAAGATGTGACATTCATTTCTGTACCATGAGTCATCATATGTGTGAGATTTGATCCTAGCACACATTTGATTCGCGCCCGGGTTTGACTTTAAATCCGGGTGTGACAGCGCAGAGGGTCGTCAGACGGTACACCCCTAGTGTTTGGTGCCAGATCGGCGCCAACACTTCATTTATCAGATAATCAAAATAATTGATATATATTTTTTATCCCTTATTTATTTGAAGGGGCTCTAGTCCGTGTTCATTTGGGATTACAATCTGCTCAGATTATATAATCTAACTTATTTTAAACTAAGTATTAGTTCAAAAATAAGTTAAATTATATATTATAGACATATTATAATATGCCCTAAGAAGTATCTCAATCCATTTTGAGACGGATTTAAGATAGAGAAAATAAGTTCACAACACACCTGAATAGGGACGTTATTATAGCACAGAAATTTGAACAAAAAGATTATTTTTCTGCCATTGATGGCATCTGTTTCACAATTTAGCCCTTTTTGGATTTTATTTTCACAAAATACGCCCTTTCCAGTTTCATTTAAAAAATGGACCTTTAGCTCGGCGTCGAGCTACAACATGTCGGCGTCACTTATTTTGGCGTGTACATGTAAGAATCGGCGCCAACGTCGACCTGACGTGGCAGCAGGTCGGCGTCATCACCCTTGGCGCCGAGATAGACGCCAAGATCCATTTTCTGCCATTGATTGCAGCTTGGAGGGGATATGAAGTAAAGTAAGAACCACCAATATCATTTGTCAAATCATTTTCGAAACTTACTTGCTTGCTCCCTTTGCCTTGCAGGATGTAAAGCAATTATCCACTGCCAGGCTGCCCGTCCTAACCCACAGGCTGCACCATTACAAGTCTACAAGCATAAAAACACAAGGTGCTAGGTGCATCTTGGAACCTAGTATTGGGGACAATTCCGTATTTGTAAGCGATCAGCAAATCAATGTTGTAATGTTGTCATGTATGGTTCTCATGACATATCACTAAATTTGCTGGAAGTTTGTGATGACAGGACCTTGCTTTTCGACCTAGGGAAGTACACATTTGGCATGACATCATTAATATAATGTATATCTTATATGCGAGTTGGTGTATTTCAAGTGCCTGAATTTAGATAGACAATTATTAGTACATTTATAAGGTAAGAGAGTTTACTTCTTTCTGTACTCAAACAATGACAAAATAATATGGTGTCTAAACAAATTTAGACAATCGATTATTAGTATAATTAAAAGGACAACTTATAAGAGAGAATTTACATGGTTTACTGCACTCAAACAATGACATGATCTATGTTGCCTAAACAAGAAGAGTAAATCAGACATACCTTATAAGTAATGCAACAACCGATTTATCGAAGAACAATACAAAACAGAGCTCTAAAGCAGAAGAAGAAATTCATAACACTATCATCCGCAATGGAGCCACAGTTCCCTTTCCCTGCCCCCCATTTAGATATATAACAATCTTATAAGTAATTCACCTCACAAATCCTCTCCGCCATGTTAACCGAGCATAGACTATGGAGACAGCTAGCACATGCACATGTTGAAGCTGGAACTGAGGAACTAAGGTTAAAGCGCTGCCTTATTCCAATTAACCAAAATCCTTGCCCTAACCTAATGTCTGCATCAGTAGTTCTTAAGCACAACTTAGCACACGAAAAGAGATCTAGGGATTGGGAGTTCTTACTGGGGCCTGAGAGGACAACAAGAAGCCCCTAAACTGGATGAGTGTGGGCCGAACGATGCCCTAGGGCCTACCTATTGCGTGCGGGCAGCACCACTGCCAACTTCTCGGCGGAGTCTTCATCGCCTGCCGCCTTCTCCTTGCACTCCCCTGCGGCGGCCATAGTGGGTGCTCGCAGAGGGGTGGCTCTGGTGTTCTTGGACCCGTCGGCGTCGATCTCGCGAGCAGGGGAGACAGCTAGCGAGGATTCGGGCATGGGCGGTTGCGCCGTGAGGCGACATGGATGGCGGCGGGCTTGAGCTGCATCCATCTGGAGAAGGAGGAGAGGGACCACTCCTCGCCCCTCTTGTCGTCGGGCTCGGTAGCTTGCTGCTGCTGGTCGTCGGCCTCGACCTCGGCAACAGGGGAGGTGCCTCTGCAACGTGACGACAGCGACGACGCGCTCGAGGATAGGCTTGGCGTTGGCGTGGCGACCGAGGCCACATTAGATGGCTGCGACGGCGTGGAGGCTCATGGCGAGCTCGACGCCCTCTCCATGGTGCTCATTTGGCAGGCATCGCCCAACGAGGGTCGACGGTCGTCTGCGGCACGTGATGGATGACGACGGGGAGGCACAAATGGAAGACGATGGGAAGTGGTGGCCGCGACATCCGTGGAGAAGATTGTAGACTAGGGGGTGAGTCACGGCGGACATCACGCGGTGCGGGAGGGGTGGGGGCAATGTGAGATGGGGGCGGGGGTGGGGGCACGAATGTGGACGCCTTTGTTAGTTTGTTAGGATCTTAATAGGAGTAGTATAGATTACGGATGCATCATATAATAATTCTGACAGTGAGATAAAATTATCACATGCCTAGGGATTATATTATATTGCGACAAATGACATCGGCCTTAACTTGCTGAAACTATATGCATGCTTCGGATGATATTCCGATTTTCGATCCCAGGCGAAATCTTAAAAAAAACAAGTTGCCGTAGCATATAGTAGGCCATTAATGTTTTGCATTCTATTGATTGCGATCATCATCCGGCTAGCAGTTGTCCATTGCTAGACAGACAAAATTAAGGATGAGAAAGATATGCTAGCTAGCCAGGTGCATTTGAATGAACCAGCATGGATTCACTAATTTCTACGATCATCCAAATCTTGAGGTGTAATTTGTTTCCATATCACAATAATTCCATGCAATATGCCATACGTACTGCTATAAAATCACCATATCTCCGTCCCTAGCTCCTTCCCTTCAGGATCGCAGCCGCCATTCCATTGCGTTTGATTTGGTTTGATTTGCAGGCTAGCTAGGGCAGCCGCCGGCGCCGGGCATGGCTCGCAAGAAGGTGACCCTGCAGTGGATCGCTAACGACTCGACCCGGCGCGCCACCTTCAAGAAGCGGCGCAAGGGGCTGATGAAGAAGGCGAGCGAGCTGGCGACGCTGTGCGACGTGGACGCGTGCGTGGTGGTGTACGGCGAGGAGGAGTCGCAGCCGGAGGTGTGGCCAGACGTGGCCGAGGCGGCGCGGGTGCTGGCCCGCTTCAAGGCCATGCCGGAGCTGGACCAGTGCAAGAAGATGATGGACATGGAGGGCTTCCTGAACCAGCGCATCGACAAGCTGAAAGAGCAGCTGCACAAGGCGCAGCGCGAGAACCGCGAGCGCGAGACCACGCTCCTCCTGCACGACGCCATCGTCGGGCGCCGCCCGGGCCTCGCGGGCCTCTCCGCCGAGGAGATCGCCGGCCTCGGGTGGATGGTGGAGAACCGCCTTCACGGCGTCAGGGAAGCCATCGAGCGCCTCCAGGCCGCCGCCGACAAGGGCGGCCAGGGCCAGCAGTTCAGCGGCGTCCCCCCGACAAGCCTGCAGCTGCAGCTGCCCTACAGCATCATCGGCCCCGCCGGGCACACGGACGTCCATCATCAGGCGCCGCCCCCGCACCCGCACCCGCACCCGCACCCGCAGGGCAGCTGGCTGATGGAGGTGGCCAAGGCCGGAGGGGACCTCGGTGCGCTCGTCTACAGCGGTTTTGGTGGTGGGCGCGGGAGCGTCGGAGGCGCCGGCGGCACCAGCACTGAGGTGGCAGACATGCTGCCTCATCTGGGCGGTTTTGGCGCCGGATTTGGGTGGCCTGATCCTGGCCTTTCTCCTCCTTTCCCTCCGATGTAAGGGAGGCGCTCCGCCGTCGTTGTCGCATGCAAATTGCAAACAGGCCTCGCCTAGGAAGAAGGAAAGCGTTGGGTGGGCCACACCACCATCGGAGGCCCCCGGTAGCATCAGGCGAGTAGCGCCGTCGTGTCTCACACTCTCACCATCACCGATTTGTAAACGATGACATCTCTCGAGAAAACCACAATTACCAATATATCCTACGTATATAATAAAAGTTATAATTTATAAATAGTATTGCTTCATTGATTGAGTAGAAAATAGAAAAACGAAAGTGCCTGCTGATGATACTTTCCTGACCAATACAGGTAAAGGCTTATTCGTTTCACCGTTAATCCATATGGATTGAGTGATATTGAGTCGGTTTAAATTTATAATAAGTCAAAATTCATCTCAATCCACCTCAATACACATGGAATTGGAATAACCAAACAAGGCCTAAAAATCTCTATCGTTTGTGTTTGCGTCAGAAAAAACCCATGGAGAATCGAGTACACAATTTCCATTATTGCGGCGTGAAGAGTAACACAGGTGGATGAAAATACACTGAGGTATTTTACACGGCATGAGGAGTAACACAGCTGGCAATTAATTAAGCGCACCGATGCATCAGAGAAACCGAGAAATTTGCTGTTTTGCCACTCTCAAATTTGGCTGCCTGTTATTATGCCATCCCGTGTCTATGACTAGTGGGACCGTCTGTGTCTATGATTTATGGGTCCGATGGCATACTGGCGAAGCCCACAAATGATAATGGCAAAATTGCCAATGGCTCATCAGAAACCCGCCTGCACGCCTTTCTCGTTCTCTTGTGCTAGTGCGTCGCCCAAACCCTAGAGGTTGTTTCAGGTTCAAACTTCACTCTACAAACATGCTATCTATAAAAAAATATTTTGTATGATTATATATACGAATATTCTAGATACCTCCTCTCTGGTTCTCCGCACTAGTTTTCGTGTTGGTTGCATAGGGGCATGTTTGATCCTTTTAGCAAATAATTTGCTGGCTAATTTTAGCACATTGGGCACCAAACAGGTTGACTAATAAGTTTACTAATTGTTAGTCGAAGAGTTGACAAATTGTTTGCCCATTAACCATGTAACCATGATAATAGATCATGACAAGAGAGAAAAAAAACATACACTCCGTCCCAAAATATTTGTCTTTGTAGCTCTTGATTTTTATGTCTATAATCAAATGGATGACGATGAATCTAAAAAGATATATAGAACACATACATTAATTATTATATGAATCTATTAAAAATGTAAAATGGATTTTAATTTAGAACAGATGGAGTATTAGTTAAGACTCGAAACATATTTAGGATAATTATTGCTAGTTAATTATTTGACAGTTAACTGTTAGACACTACCAAACAATTAGCTGGGAGAGGACATAGGACCATCTCTTTGGCGAGTCGTTCCTACCATCTCTCTTGGTTTTGGGCCTAGCCTAGTGTTCATGGTTCTCGAGGCCCATCTTGGTTCCAAAGGCAACGTTCTAGCCTCGTGCACTGAAAGTGCTGCTCAAACAAGCCCATTTTTCTACAATTTAGCAATACGCTCTAGAACAATATAAGACATTGTTCCATGGTATAAATGTTACGTCACGTGGCATATAAGCCTGTTCAAAACAGAGATGTAGAATGCTGAAGAGTAATATGTTAATGTCAATGTAAATAGCGCCAACATTAGGCAAAGAATAAGAACACATTGGTTTTATTATGATTTTTTTTTAAAAGTTATACTATGTCGTTCCAAGAAATCATAGACTAGTTTAACTTTATCCTTAAATCACATTTCTAACTTGGTTTTATAAAAGATGCCCTGACGTCTACACCATCAAATTAATTAGCTTCGTTGAATTCTGAAAAGAAATTATGAACAGAGCATATTTTTTTGAATCTGTAGGCACTAATATTTTTATCTAAAAGTTTGGTCGAACAAGCAGTCCCAGCAGCCTCACTTAGGCCTTGTTCGATTATTTATATCTCATGTGGATTGGATAGGATTGGAAAAAATATGAAAGATTTTGACTTGTTTGGGATTGAAACCCACTTAATCCCACACAATCCACATGGATTGCGTTTTGAGGTTAATCTATGTGAATTGTATGGGACTGAGTTGGTTTAAATACATAACAAATCAAAATACATCTCAATTCTACTCAATCCACTCAAATCCACATGGATTGGGAATAACCCAACAAGACCTAAGAGCTTGTTCGGTTATTCCTATTCCCTGTGGATTGGATGTGATTGACATGGGTTAGAATGATTTTTGACTTGCTAGAGATTAGAACCTACTCAATCCCGTCTAATCCATATGGATTAGGAAGAAAACGAATATGCCTAAGGGATTGCTCGGTTAGAAGTAGATGGAAGAAGATTAAATCTCTTTCTATTCAATTTTAAATAGAAAGGATTTAATACCATCAATGCTCTCTAAACCTCTCGCAAACGAACAAGACCTAAATCGACTGCCCCACTAGGCAAAGAGAACCCTAAATTAGCAATTGTTACCACAACCCCCTGGAAGTCGGCTTGCTCGAGGACCTAGTTAACACTGAAGATAAAAGCATCAACATAGAAGAGGGCATCACTGCTTTAACCTTGATGTACGAGGAGTTGAACAAGAAGAGATGGTGCATCAAGTCCACTGTCCATAGAAAGGTAGGCTCAGATTGAGACGATCCGTTAAAAGATAGCTGAAGCTAAAAAGGAACTAATGATGATGGACGACTACCTCGTGAACTATGAAGGCAATCAGGAGTTCAAGACCCGACTTAGGACCCAACCCATGGTAAAAACTTATCATTTTGGTTAGTAGCAACTTGTGTTTTACTAGGCAAGAGCTCATAAAAATGGCAAGATTATCATTGTTAGTATTAATATGAGTATAACCTTCACTAGACAAGTGCTAAGTCCACACGTTTTGTTTGATCTCTCTTAGGAATGATTATAGTTCTTTGATATTTGATGGCATAGTTTTACTTTCATCTTTTAGAGACTTTTCGGCTATGGCACACTTAGCAACCAAAGACTTGTTCTCATGGTTTCAATTTTTGCTGCTGTGTTTCTAATGATTTGAGTGTATTCCTTAAACAAGTCAACTAGTCCATCATATGACAGTGTGTTACATTCCTCATCACACTATCACCATCACTACTATCATCATCATTTTATACCTTTCGTTGACCCTTAGCCATGAGGCGTAGGTGTGTAGGGGATGGTGATAGCGATGATGGTGGAGAAGAGAATCCCAAAACAAATACGACCACCTTCTCATCTTCCTCATCACTGTCATATGATGATGAGTCACTTGTGGGGTTAATGGGCCAATCACTGACCATGTATGCATTTTCTTGCCATCCCTTCTCTTCTTAAAGGCTTTGTTGTTCTTTTTTTTCATTTCCACTTTCATCATTTGTCTTGCCTTTGAACTTATTCTTCTTCATTTTTTAACGTGTCTTTGTTTTAGCTTTTTTCATCTTGTGTTTTAGACTTTTGCATATGCTTGTAGGTATTTAACATATATCTTATAATATCTTACTTGAGGTGTTGACCATTTAAATCACTTATTTGTCTTAGTCCAAGTTCACTTGTACTTTAACCTTCTTTTTTCATAGCCCATTCAAAATTGTATTATGTAGTCTCTTAGCTATCTCTTAGCTATAAAAAATACAGGAAGCCGATTGAATAAAGGGCCATTTACCGATTTACTCATAATTTTTTGCTAATTCCCCCATGTGACCCTCGCTAATGATTCTGCCTCATATCCTCTTCATTCTCTCTGGTGGAATACGCTCGGCCTCCTCCCCGCTGGCCTGCAAACGAAGCCGGCCTCTACATAGAAAAATCTTGCAAGTTTTATTTTAAGCATATACGTACCATGCATAAAATGACATGCAGATCAATAAAGACAATATCCTCAGTAAAGGTTACATACTAAGACGATAATAATCGAATTAACTAAGATGGTGTTTGATTTGAAAAATAAGCTAGTTTATCATATCTTCCCACTCTTCATTTTTTTTGTTTAGTTTGTGGAATAGGGTGAGTTGATTCATCACCATCTCATTTCTCATAATTAATTAGTTAATACTAACATTAGAAATAAGATCATCTCACCAAATTTGAGAAATGAACTTATGATATACACCACTTCATTTTAGATATAGTGATTCCTCACACCAAACACCCCCTAAACCAACCTCAGTTATATTCCATTGCCTTACCAGGAACTCGCAAAGAACTCTAGCTTGCCATCACATGCAAACAAACAAAATATAAAGAAAAAAAAATTCGCATGCGCACACATGATTGAAAAGAGCGACGAAGCAAAGGATTTTGTTTGAGTGGCAGATCGATATGGAGAGGAGCGAAGAGGCACAGGGGATTTAGGCAGGGGCGCGTAGAAATTTTTGTTTGGCAGTAGTAGCGACATTTCATCCGCGGTAGTATACTGATCCCGGCCGATTGGGGATGCTCTAGTTAATGAGCGAAAGGGACCAAGTATCAGGACGCATGACTGATCACGCTGAGATAGCTTGGAGAAGGATTTGGCGAGAGCATGCAAAAGCAAGCAAGTCACGTAACCTGTTTTTCTAATTTGTCGGCTGAACTAGCTGCATGGCATGAATCGACAGTTTTATTGGGCTATCTGACTAGCTAGTTTTGCATGCAGTTGATGCTAGCAGACAATCAGTTCCATGCTTGCATGGCTAGCTGGTCTTAACTTAATTAGGCCCCTATGCTTACACTGCTAGTAGAGAACTGGCCTTAAACAACAACTTATAACTGGTTTTAAACAGGTGAAGAGCCTATTCTCCACAACTTGTATTTGAATGAAGATTTGAAATTTTAGTTTTCACATCAATATCTTCTACTCTCCCGTCCTAAAATATAATTTGTTTTAAATTAGATATGTATTCATTAGTTAACCTATAAATATAGTTGACATGTGATCCGTTTACATCAGCAATTTAGTACCGTACACAATTATACAGCCCAGTAGCACTTACACCGTCTCCCGCGGGTATTATAAAATATGAGACGTGAAACTGTAGATGATACGATTTTATACTATTTGCAGAGTGAAGTTTGAAATAAAGAATAAGATAACGAATAAGATAAGAAATCTGCTGGAGATAACCTTACAAATTATGTTATTCAACAAAGGTATTAATTAGATTTAACCGTGGCAATGTCTGTCTTATATACTCTAATTAAGAGCAAATTTGTTCCGAATCAGAGTGTACGTCCAGTAGCACTTAGTTGCGCTTCATTTAATGTCTAACGGCAGCTCGACGTCACTCTTCACTTGTCCCGTCTGGAATGTCGTCATCAGAATTTACACGTCTTCCATTAAAACTTGACGACGGTCGTCTGAGCAGATACGGAACATCTATCGCGATGGTGATTTTCCGGGGAAGACGACGTGCCTTCGTGTGGCGGTGTGGGTTAGAGATGTCAATGTAAAATTCTCCAACGGCTTGTACCATCTCAGACTCATTCCCATTATATTTGATCTATCTTCATCCTCATACTCATCCTCATACCCATTATATGTGCAAAACTCATCACATATCCATCCCCGTTCGGGTTTCGGGTCTCTACTCTCTAATAGGTCCCCATCCTCAATTAAGAGATAACTAAGTACTAACATCTAGCACAAACTATCTAGATTTCAGACATCACCGTAACGGCAAGCACTCATCTATGAACCATTATTCATTCATCCATCCATCAGAAAAGAAATCAATAGTCCGGGACCAATAGAAGAAATAGAGAAATGGAGTCTGCTCACCTTCCTTGGTCACCATTCGAGTTCGTTGGCGCCTGAGAATCCATCTTCGTCATTGTCATCCTATGCTCCTAGCAGTCGGCGATGCTCCTCGTCATTGGTGAAGTCGCCAGTGTGCAATGCTAGTGCAGCTGTCCAGTGTGCAATGCCAGCACAGTTGTCTAGGCGTGCGACGGCTGGACAGGGCGTAGCGTATGGCCGGTTATTTTAGGGTTTTGTTTTTTTTCTAGTCTGCTAGTTGCCTTATCGTGTTGTCTTGTTAGGTTAGGACCTGGGGCCTGGTGCGCTGTCGTGCTAGGCTTGGTGGCCTGCTCAGCCTCAACTCATTCATACAAACAGGGCAGGTGTACACGTATGAAATACCCATGTGTAATCGGGTTCGGATTATTGCTTCCCAAATCCATATCCGTTTACCCAATGGGTGGAGATTTTCTCCCATATCCAAACTCATGGGGATAATTTTTTCCCATACTCGTACCCTAATAGGGGAATTCCCCACGGGTTAGCAGGTATCGGGTCCCCATTGACATCTCTATGCATGATACATGCATCCACAGTGTACGGAGTACATTGGCACGTCAATTATGGTTACCTAAAATACTATTTTGCTCTGTTGTTCATAGAGTGGAATTCAAATATAGAGATGAGGATGGACGACAAAATCTAGAAAACACTCGACAAACTCTTTACCGGGTGTGACACTCGGTAAAGGGAACTCAGTGAACAATATCGGTAATGACCTTTTTGTCGAGTGTATTCGGCAAAGAAAATTCGCTATGATGGCGACAAATGACGGTGACAGAGACTTTGTCGAGTGTCCTCAATGGCACTCGGCAAAGAGGGAGAGCCTTTGCCGAGTGCATGCTGGTCTGGCACTCGGCAAAGAAAGCTCAAGTGGGCCCTCATGCGAGCCTCTGTGCCGAGAGCCGCAAGCTGGCACTTGGCAAAGGGAGCACCAGTGGGCTTTTTAGTCAGTCCCTTTGCTGAGTGCTCTAGGAGGAACTTGGCAAAGGGAGCTTATTTGCCGAGTGCCAAGACTACAACACTCGACAAAGAATCTTTACGGTTTCCAGGTGTGCCCTCTTTGTCGAGTGTAACACTCGGCAAAGTGACCAAAACCCCCTTTTTTATTTATTTATATTATTCCATTCAAACAAATAAAACATATATCACATAATCATCACATATACATCACACAGTTCACAAAATCATCACATACATCATAGAGCCCACATATCTCACAAAGACCTCAAATCTCATAAGTTTTTCACAAATATAAGTATTACCAACTCACAAACATAAGTTTTTCATAAACATAAGTTCAGACCAAGTTCAGACAAAGTTCAGACCAAGTTTCTCACACAATTTTTTCACAAACATTAGCAAGGTGGGGCGGTTGGGCTTGTTCGGCGAAGGGCTGGGCGATCCATGAGGGTTGTTCAATGCTGCCGATTGTCCCTGCACAAAGAAGAGATTGTATTTGTGAGACTAGATGAATATATATCACACAAGACTAAAATTCTGATACTCACAGGGGTAGAGAACTGAGAAGGATCAGCTAGAGGGAACAACTGAGGTGGTGGAGCAAAACCCGATGCGGCGCCAAGGCTCTGCATGTACTGAAACATCCCCGCCATCCTTGCCTCGAAATCCTCACGTTGCCTCCTCTCTTATTCTAGCTGAGTCTATAATATTTCGCCCTAATGGTACGATAATGCAAAGAGAAGATATATAATAATTAATGAATGACGAATAGGTAAGGAATAACATAGAGTTACTGGATGCGATGTTGTGAGCTGTCCTACCAAGATCGTATGGCTAGGCTCACGCTCGTTCTCCTTCCTCACACCCGAGACAGAGTGGGAGTGGAGGATGAGTCGATTGCCCCGTCGACAATCCAGTACCGCCCATGCCTCTTTCCTCCTCCGACCCTCATGAGCACATCTCTGTCGATGTCGATTCTCGGATCGTAATCTGACCCATGGATCTCCTTTGCCATGGTGGTGTACTCACTAAGGCGGTTGCGGACGACAGGGTTGTTGTATGCCTAGGGCCCATCCTCCGGGTTATAGGTGACATCGGACGTCGCCTTGCCCTTGTGGGCCATAGCATATGTCGAGAAGATGGAGCAAGGCTAGCCACCATGTGACATCAATTGCGAGAAAACCAACGAGATAGTTAGAACTCATGACTAATTGAAAGTTAAACTAAATTAAAGAGAGAGTGTACCCATTATTCTGCGTATTTGTTGAGGCTGCGACTGTCTTGGTGGTGGGAGGACCTTGCATCATCAAACGTCATTCCTGGTTAGCGTTGTGCGCCTCGTCCCACTCGTTCGAGCACCACCTTTGCACCATCTGCTCCCAGCACTCAGGATGAGCAGCGCACCAATAAGGAATCATCTACAAAAATCAAGTACATGGCATATTAGAAGAAAAAATTAAGCATATATAATATTAATATTAAAGTTCTGTATTTACCTGCATATATTGTTCCCGAGTCAACGACATGGTTCTAGCGTCCTTCTTACTAACCTTGTCTCCAAGGACAGAGTCATGGTAAGTGATGATGGCCTGGATGCACACCTCGTAATGTATGTCTATGACGAGTTTTTTATAGCTCTCGGTAGCCACCAGATCAGACTTGACCTCATATCCAGCCTCGCATCTAAAGAAATCCTACATACAAAAACGATGTATCCATACATTATTTCAAGAATGTGCAATGAATGTAGCATATTAAATAATATAGTACGAGCAAGACATACCCACAACTCTTGTTTCACCCGCTCCACCTTGTTGTTGAATTCCCTGTCGTCCTGATCTATTGCATCGGGGATGACAGCGTAGTGGTCAAAGGAATAGTTCGGGCCCATATCACTCCGATGTACTCAACAAGTCTAGGGAAGTGTCCCTGCATAGAAGGCCGAGGATGCCATTGGGGTTGCGTTTATGACCCTCTGCATTCTCCATAATCAGCCAAGACCTGCCAGAATGGTTAAGAAAATGTTTTAGTTTCTAATTTGAATTTGATCATATAATATAAGAAGCAGCGACAACATCTAAAGTTACATATCTTTTCCCATCAGGTCAAATGATCGAGCGCCTGTCACGAAGGATCAATCGCTAAGGGAGACTCACTGGACCTCGCAAGCTCGCATTGAACTTGAGGCACCAGAACCAGAGGCGTCCTACTACGCCTCATCGTCGTCCAGCTGAGCATCGTCGTCGTCATCCTGTTGCGCAGCATCGACGTCCTGCTGAGCCGCGTTGTCCACCTGTTGTGCCTCCTTCGTCCTACGGATGGTCCTCCTCCCCCACCCCTCCCCCTCCTCGTCCTTGGCCTCATCCCACCGTCCACTATCTTTGTCCAATCACCTGCAGTTAAGAGTAAGCAAATATAAAATAATATGTATATAGAAACAGATGCAAAATAAATAAAATATAGGATTACATTGATTAAAAATAATCTTCATTGTCTAGATTAGCCGGATCATAAGTGTCATCGTCTGTCACTATCAACTATTCCATAGTCAACACCATCTCAAGGCGCAAGTTTATCATTGTCATTGCCTAAATATAATCCTTCAAACATTTCTAAGTCATTCTCATTTTGCACCTCATCCTCCTTGTCATCAACCATTTCAATCTACTTCCATTCTAATAGTTTCAGTTAAATCTGTCCCAAATCGCCCTTCTAGACCATCTTATTGAAAGAACTCTCTGTCATATGTGTTTGGGTCTAAGTTATAATCTTCGTCGTTTGGAATAGATAATTTATCGTGCGATGATTTATGATTTCATGTGAAGGCCGGTTAGGTTTCTACATATAATGCGTGATAACTTTCACGAAACAGTGTCAAATTTTTATCAGTGTCTCTACATATGATATCATGACATGTCGATAGGTTTTATGAATTTCTAATATTTGTTGTGTTTTATACAATTTTAAAACAATTGTATCGTAATTCCGCGGTCATGTTTCTTGAGCATGGTGTTCGAATATTCTGGTATGTTTCTAAAATAGGTCATAACGTGTGCTAAATAACATGAATATCATTTTTGCATTCACTATTTTCTATTTTTCGAGTGACTTGCAGTTCAAATCTGAACTATCCGAAGAAAATTAATTAAACGAACTAAATCTAATAGTTATAGCAAATACTTTGATAATTGTGCCAAAATGGAACATGTTAGTCTATATACTATAGGAGCGTGCCACAAAAAGTTTGGTGAAAAGAAGAAAAAAATATGTACTTTACCGAGTGTCAAGGAAAGACACTCGACGAGTCTTTTCTTAGTCGAGTGTCTTCCATGGGACACTCGGCAAATAAGTCAATTTGCTGAGTGTCAACTCCTGACACTCAGCATAGTTAACAACCGTTAACTATAAACGGTTGTTGATGGCCCTTTGCTGAGGGTCGCGTTTCGTCGAGTGGTTGACACTCGGCAAAGCCTCCTTTGCTGAGCGTCAGTGTATGTCAAGTGTTTGGCGCTCGTTAAAGGAGGTATGTGTCGAGTGTCTTTATTCGCCGAGAGTGGCACTCGGCAAAGTGTGTTTTTCAAGTGTCCAATAAATTGCCCTCGGTAAAGAGCTGGGCACTCGATAAAGAGCCGGATTCTGGTAATGTGTTAGAGATAGTTTAAAGTTTTTTCTTCCTCTTTTCATTAGAGCTCTGCCTTATTCGTACAGTGTAGAGTTCAAATACATGGATGAGGATGGGTAAATTGTTGGAGGTAGTCTAAAGTTTTTTCTTCCTCTTTTCAGGGTTCCGCCTTATTCGCACCTCTGAATGAATCAGTGATCCAACTAGCCTGACGACAACTCGATAAGGGTACTTTTTGGTGAGGCGATTTTAATAGAAAATGATCCTTCAACCCTTGTAGATGCATGTGGATGTTATGCAACCGATAACATTTTGGTATATTCCAATAGTGCTTGTGTGCATCTATACACAACAAAATTCGTGTAACAATACTCTGTAAAAACATGAAATTTAGATTTCTATAAAGAGGGAAGTCATTTTAACCCAACTGCTAAGAATTTGGTTTGACTCGGCCTTCAGCAAAAGCCAAGCTAGACCTTCGACACTGAAGCCTTCATTTGGCATATGCACTAGGTGAACTGCTAAGTAATGTATTAAGCATAAGGGAGGCCTTCTAAAGGATTAGACAATGCATAATAGAGCTATCTTAATACAATATAAACTTTTCCACTAGAACAACAATCAAATAGCAAGCGCTAGAAAACTTTATTGAATATTGGACATCTTCTCGATCTATATCAAACAAATAGTACACTAATAAACCAAAATTGGATCTTCTACTCAGGCAGAGCCTAGGGCCACTAAGGAGTTAGTGCCACAACAATCCTAGTTTCCCCTTTGGCATATGCACCAAGTTAGCAACAAAACTCATATTAAGAGCAATATACAACATAGTAGAATACAAAGGTCCCATCTTTGGCCTAACAAAGCAAAGTACCTATGATACCAATGGCTCCTAGAAAAATATATCCAAAGTTATAGCCGAGCAAAGTGAAAAAGAGTATACAACCAGAGAGCCAGAGTTAATGAGGTACTTCTACACTACAAGAAGCCTTGAATGAAGATTTCATGGGTTCATCATCAAGTACATTCCAAGGACAAACACATAGATGTAGATAAGCTGACGGCAACAAATAATTCACAACTCCCAAATGGCACTTTCTATATGATGAATGACTATCGTGAGGGTTTTGTCATGGTCCACCAAACTAGCATCTCGTGACATCCTTTTGGCCAACATGGTGGTAACTACTAGGTCAATGTAGAGGTCCATATAGTTGAAATCACACACTCTTCTCGCATGAGGAATGCTCATAGGACCAATCATAAAGTTATAACCACAAACCAATCATCAATATTCACATAACTCAATCATCATACGATTATAAAACAATTTAACAAGTTATATCGGTTTTGTAGAATTATAAATATTTAATAAAACTTACGAGTAAACAAGTTCAACACTAACAACCCATCATTCTAGTTTCACTCTTAGTTTCTAGTATTGATCATTAGAACAACTACAACTTGTAGGGGACATCCATCTTGTCATTTGTTAATCTTTAGCTTCACCCAAGCCATGGCTTGTATGGTCAGAAAGTTTCAAGCATCTATAACAACTTAACAATAATAGTACCAAGAGTACAATTATACTCATAGAACTTATTCCAACAAAAATATTTGGTAAATGCAAGGGGGTTTAATAGGCATTTGTAACTTGCATAAAAGTATAGCATATGTTAAAGAATGATATGTTCATGATTTTAACATATCATATTATAAAATGAACATACTAATTAGGTAACCTAGGTTTAATCTCAAAAGCAAGTTCATTAAATCTCACTACATTGAGAATATAAGAAAGGAAAAAACCAAACAATTACATCAGGATACTTTAGGCTTTTGAAAAGATCTCTATAGAGGTGTACAACTGTAACCACATAGATACCAAGGGTGAACCTTCATACCCATGCCATATAAGGGTTGACTCAAGTTTTGACCTTTTCTCAATGTGGCTTTCGTGTCCATGAACGGTCTAGAAGAGGTCAAAGGTACTGGTTTCCCATGCTAAATTGTAGCACAACCAAGCCAAATCCATGTGATAAGAAAATCAATGTTAAGTACTCAATTTACCACTCCCATAAGTGATGTGTGGTCTGCAGGTGGTTACTGAAGTTTAGTACACCACAAATAGTCCTTAACTACTCTGTGAGCTACATCACCTGAGATGCAACACACAGTGACCTTACCCCTCGCTTAAGTTGAGATTTACATCATGACCATCACCTTTATTAAGTCAAAAAGGGTGTATCCTTTCTCAAATTAGGTTAACTCAGGTTAATTCATTTTGTAAGTTTTACTTATTAGCTAAACTCAGTGAAGCTTTGTACATGCGTGAGAGTGAGTTCCTGCTCACGCTAAACTTCTGTGCTAAGAATATTAAACATTCTACGACCCAATGATTAAAGTATGGCTTATGCTTGATTAGGTATCTAGTTCTAGAATTAGTGACACAATATTAGTTGGTTATGGTACCATCGGATGATATGCAATCAACACATAACGAATACCCAAGGTAGGGTTAATTGTAGCAGTGCTTGCCTTGTCATGAAGTCCTAGTGATCAAGGGTGATCATGATGATTGCTCACATCCTAGGTAAACCTATAAGCGAGAAGTGAAAGCATTGGAGATTAGGTCACCAAAAAGTGGGATAAGTCTCATGTGATGATATACTATATTGAAAATGGACCTCGGACCATTTTAGTATTAGTTTTGGTGTTTGATGACCAACACGGCTAAATTGGGCTAACTACTTTGCTTAGTGATTATTTACATAGTCCAAAGGATGCAAAATATACTAGGACAAAATATGCAAATTGATTCAGAAGATCAACTTAGATCAAGATATATGAGAGCACCTAGAGGGGGGTGAATAGGTGATCCTGTAAAAATAACACTAAATAGCACAAACTTAGTTGATGATATGTTATCAAGATTCAAACCAAGATGTTAGAGAGAGAACTCTTCACTTGATTGTTCCTTTAAAATGAGTATTGATCTTAGGAACGATAGCACAAGTGATTAAATGAGAACTCAAGGAGAGAAACTAATCACAATGAAGAGTAACACAAGAGACATAGTGATTTTATCTCATGGTTCGGCTAATGCCTACTCCACGTTGTGGTGACCTCCTTCGGTCAAGGATTGCACGCAATCCCTCTCAAGTGATCCAATGATCAACCTTGAGTACCACGGTTTTCTTCCTTAGAGTTTTTCCCGTTCGTGAGGGATCTTCACAAGTTGGAGCCTCTCACCCTTACAATGTTGTTCACAAGAAAAGCCACAAGAGTAAGGGAGGGAAAGAAACACACGCACGAGCTAGAATCGCAGCAATGACACACACATAAGTCAAGAAAAGAGCACACAAACATAGCGCAGGGAGTTTACAACTCAGAAGTGCTCAAACCTCAAACACGAAGATCTGGATGCGTGCTTGCGGAGTCTAGGCATCTTAGGATGTTCAATGGAGGCTTGGTGTTGTGCTCCATGTGCCTAGGGGTCCTTTTTATAGCCCCAAGGCAACTAGGAGCCGTTGGATCTCCATTTGGTAGGCAATTCTTGCCTTCTGCCGGTTGGCGCACCGGACAGTCCGATGCACCACCGGACATAAACAGTGCCCGATTCCTTTCCTTTCCTGGCGAAGCCGACCGTTGAGCCCTCGGTCCCCTTGGCACCGGACAGTCCGGTGCGGCCTGGTGACCGTTGGCTCAGCCCACGTGTCGCCCGCTGATCACGCTGCCGACCATTGACACGGGCGCTGATGGCTCACCGGACAGTCCAGTGCACACCAGACAGTCCAATGATTTTTACCCGTAGCGCCCTCAGCTTTTTCCCGAGAGCGACGAGTTCGTCGCTGGGCTAGCCTAGGCACCAGACAATCCGGTGCACCGCAGGCTGGTGCATCCTGGCTGGTCTTGGCCAACCATCTTCAATCCAATCTTAGTTCATTTATCAAGGTTCCTAGCACTTAGAGGAATATGTTAGTATAAAAAACAATTCACAAAGGCTAGAGTCATACCTTGATTTTTGCTTTGTTCATCACCTTTAAAATCAATTTGTGTTGAGCATCTAATCACCAAAACATTTATAGAAATTGCCTAAGAGCATATTTCCCTTTCAATATAAAGCTAATGACTTAAAGGGACTTGCTAAAGATTTGTGTAAGGCATACAAAAGTTCAGGACACAATATGAAGCAAGCCTAAACAAAAGAACTCGAAGAAACAACTAAGAACAATCCAAGGAACACCGGACGTATCTGATGGTGTACCAAATGGAACATCGGATACGACTTGCAGAGAGGCTGAATTTGGACTTCGAGATACTGAGGGCACCGAACAATCCGATGGCACACTGGATGTCCCATTAGATACAACACGCATAGAAGATGTTCAAAGGGACAAAGTCAGATATATGGCACCTGATTGGTTCGGTATAGCACTAGATGGCACACCGAACACGACACTCGGAGAGATTGTATTTTGGACCAAGTTGGATAGTGTGCAATAGACTTATTCAGTGGCACACTAAATAGCGCATTTATGAACGGTGCTCAACCATTGGCTGCAAGAAGGCTTCAACAGTTATCTGACTAGCATGTTCGGCAGCACACCTATATGATCTAGGACATGGGCTAGAGAGGTGAGAATATATGGTTTTAACTAAAATCAAAGACAATAGAGAAATTTAATCAATACTATAAGAGATATAAATTTCCTAGCTACTAGAAGTATGCAACTATTGGGAAACAACAATATCAAAGCTAGAAATGAATGACAATTTAATAATCACTAGCTATTTGCAACTGAAACAAGTAAAAGGGAAAAAATAGATCACCCCCAATCCAGTTGAGGTGGACTCCAAGTTCTTACTTGCTCCTCTATCAAGACACCTCTTGATCTTTGAGACAAGTAAACAAGGAATCAGTCAATACCTCGGTTCCACTAGCATCGCCTTTGCCGCTCCGGCGAGGTAGGCACGAACCCCTCACAATCACCACCGCGACTCCTCAAGAACCTTCACGTAGAGCTTAACAGAGACACCACCAAGCCATCTAGGAGGCAGCAACCTCAAAGAGTAACAAGTCGATGATGCTTACTGGTGTACCACCTAGTGCCTCAAGGATCACTAATTTATGCAAATTGCTAGGGAAACGATCCCCGATCCTTGGAACCCACCAGTTAGTGAGCACGCTGAGGGAAGAGCCTTGGTCGCTGGGGCCTGTTAGTTGATCAGAAAGGGCAGGTGCGCCAATCTTGGGAAGACCCACCCTTAGTCGAACCACGCGGCATCGAGCCCAGGGTCAGGTGTGGCAGAGCCTGACAAGGAAGGATGGACGTGTCAAAATGGAACCACTCGAGTGTATCCCGCGTCTGGCCCTGTACTGGCCCACCATAAATGACTCACCGCATTAACCACACCTAGCACCGAGCCACAGCCTGAGCGTCGGTCCGCTTCCCACTCATGACCTACAGACCCCTCGGGACGCATAGCACTCATGACCTACGAGACCCTACCCGCACAACCCTTGGTCTGTGGCGCACTCATGGCCTATCGGGCTAGGCCTGAGTTTGCAGACCTCTCGCAGGGCACTACACAACGGGCTGCACTGAGCCCTAGGCTACAAAAGCCAAGGGTCGGCGTAGCCGAAATGATGGTGCTTGGGACCATCGCTGCCCCCGCGTCATCCACAACGATAAATACGCAACAGCCAGGCAACCACAGCCCCCACAAATATGTGTGGCCTAACCCGGGGTAAAACGTTGGTTTACCCCTGTCTTACGTCTCCTTCCTAGAAAAGCCACCACTAGTCGACCCTTCTCTCGGCCTATAAAAGGGAGAGGGCCGCCTTAGGGCAGGGGGATGGACCGTTTGAGGAACAAAAGGATGGACTGAGGGGCTTAGCTTCTAAGCTCCACTTCCCCCTTCTAATAACAGATCTAGGAGCCTCTCCTCCCTCTCTCGACTGCTTGTAACCCCTACTATGAGTTTGATCATCAATGGTGTCAGTAGCGCAAGCCACCGATGACTGAATGTAGAAACGTTCTGTCCGAACTAGTATAAATCTTGTGACCTCCATGCACACCCTCTGGAGCCCAGAACGCACAATAAATTTACTTGTCGGGGCGAGGTACGAAACACCAATACAAATGCACTAGGAACACTCAATCTCTCACTAGAATGCAATCTCAAGCAACGAGTGTGAGAGAGTGAGTTGGAGGATCACAAATGTGCTCAATGTGTGCTAGGAATGGACAAGAGATGTCTCACACACGAGCACCACTTCTATTTAGATGTATTCATGAGAGCACCCAGAAGGGGTGAATAGGTGATCTTGCGAAATTAACTCTAAACAACACAAACTTGGTTTATACAAAGTGTTAGTGAGAACTAAAACCAAGTTAGGATGAGAAGAGAGAAGAAAGGAGAACTCTTCACTTGATTACTCCTTTAAGATGAGTATTAAACTTAGGAGTAATATTGCAAGTGAGAGAGAACTCAAGAAGACAATAATCGCAATAAGTAAAGTGGACAAGAGACACAACGATTTTTACTGTGGTTCGGCCAAATCATACTCCACGTTGTGGTGACCTCCTTTGGTCAAGGGTTGCAATCAACGTCTCAACCCCTCTCAAGTGATCCAAAGATCAAACTTGAGTGCCACAGTCGTCTTCCTTATATCAATATCCCATTGTGAGGAATATCCACAAATTGGAGGCTCTCACGCCTTACACAAATTATTACAATCAATCAGGAGTAAGGAGGGGCGTAGAGACGCACACAAGAGCACAACGCGGCAACAACACACACACAAGCAAAAGAGAGCGCACGAATCAAAATGACAGAGTCATAACTCAAGAACACATTCACATCCCTCTCTAACAAATCAACAACATGGTCGCAGAGGTTCGGAATTGTGGCGTGGTCAAAGTATGCTTGGGTTGGATGCTGCTCCAAGGCGCCTAGGGGTCCTTTTATAGTCCCAAGGGACCTAGGAGCCGTTGGAGCTTCATTTGAAAGCTCCCAGCCTTCCTTGTCGATGGGTGCACCAGGCTAGGGCTGGGCATTCGGTCTATTAGGGTAATTCGGTTCGGTCTATTTCGGTTTATGAAATTTTGGGTTCTGAAAAATGAGAAATGAAATTTTCAAAATAATTTTAGGAACCGAACCTGAATAGACTCACAATTTCGGTCCACCGAATAGACACGAATAGTAGAGAGACTAGTATCTTTTGTTGAAATATATACAATGAATAATTAATTGGAAGTATTATTATTACAACAAGTGACAATAAAAATAGCATACAGAGATATATATATACTATCGTTAAGATGATATTATAATTTTTAGCTAATAAGTTCATAAATCATAAATAATACCATCACATATTAAGAGCTTTTTTATATTTCGGGTTATTCGATTTATTCGGGTTTGAATGGTTAGGAACCAAACCTGAACCCATACCCCGAAATATAGCACATATAGGGTCCGAAACCGAACCCGAAAACCCGAATAGACCGACAAGGTTTGGCTTTCGATTTTAAAATGCCCACCCCTACACCAAACTGTTCGGTGGAGCATCAGACACTGCACAGTGCAACGGTTAACAGATCCCTGATTGGTCACTTTCTGTTTCAGATGGGCACCTGACTATCTGGTGGGGGCACCGGACTGTCCGGTGCATCAACTGACTGTTGGCTGTGGGTGACGTGACATATAGTTGTTGGTTGTCTTCACATCAGACTGACTGGTGCTCCGCGTGGACTGTCCAGTGATATTTAGTCAAGGATGCCTGGCTGAGCCCAAGAGTGGCCAGTACGGCCGAACGGTCACCGGACCGTCCGATGCTGCCCAGTCCAGCCCAACTTGTTCCTTTTTGTTCCAACTTTCTTTTGCTCACTTTGGATCGACTTCATATGGTCCCTAGCACATAGACAAACATGATTAACACTTAAAACAATTGACTAAGTGCAATAAGCATACCTTCATCATTTTGAACCATAGAAGTTTCAGTACGCCCATTTTCAAGCCCAAATGATGCTTTTTCTTATAATCCTCAATTTTCTTTACAAACGCCTGTGCTCATGCTCATATGTGGAGTTGTTAGTTCACAGTAATATGTTGAGCATCTAATCACCAAAACAACTAGAAATGGCCCTAGGGCACATTTCCCTTTCACTTCAAACATTTCTAGCTGTTATGTGCAAGTAGCACAACATCTGCGTACACGCAGACGGTCCGCCCTCAGGCCGGACGGTCCACCGTACATAGTAACGACTATATTCTTGTTTGAAACATGTCAGAGCGGTTAGAAAAAGGCCAGTCCGGACGATCCGAGACCTGGCCACTTAACGCACCCGAGCCCTGAACATACAACAATAACATGAGCGGACTGTCCGCCATCTAAGGTCGGGCGGTCCACCACCTCGGAGTCATTATTGTCCAAGCTGAAACCCCGGATAGTTCGTCGTACATTTGAGCAAATTCACACAATCCCTACCCAAAGCATTTTGGTACCAGCAGATGGTCCGCCGACCCTGGTCGGACGGTCCGCACAAGCACACAGGGGCTTGTGCAAATTTGCAACCCCTCTGGTTAGGACTATGGAGTTCAGCCCCAAGGCCCGAACGTAGTACAAGACATAAAAACACCCTGAGAAGGATCACTTCTGTTGCTCCTCTGAGTGAGTTGCGGACGGAACACCAACCACTGAACCACCCAACTTTTCAACCACGCTTTTGAAAAGATTTTAACTTTTGAAATCAAAAGTGTTGTTTGTCCTCATGCAAATGCAATTACTAGATGCTCTATGAGGCACTAAGTTTTACACAGACAAGTGTCATTAACCCCTCTTGATAGTACAACTATCTTGCCTACTAATCCGGTCAATTTCTTCTCTAAACACCTGGTGATCGGCAAAAACAAAACATATGTTATACCTTTGCCTTCACCCAATCCACGACCAGTGCTTCAAGTCTCCAAGACTTTCGATAAACCCCCTTTTCCTGTGGTCCAACCAACATTCTTATTTCTCGAAGAATTGTTAGTCCACATATGGTTGTCATTGATTATCAAAACATCACTTAGGAGCCGAGATGATTCACAACACCAGACATTATAGATGAACACTAGCAAACTAATGGTCTAACACATTTACCCAGTGATAAACTATGAGATGCCATCAGACCTATCTGGTGCACCACTTGTTGGTCACTTGTTCTCAAATGCTATGAATCAAGAACAAGGAAACAAGTGTTAGTGGTTAAAGACCTTCGTCCTTTGAGGCATTATCTCCCTTAGGTTATAATGATCTCCGGACGAAGGTCACAAAGGGCATACCTTCATCATTTCGATAAACAAGTATGTAAACAAAGACATATAACACGTAGAGGGAATATGAATAATCATTTCGAATCATCAGACTATTCATATATTTATTTATTTTATAAGCATAAGCAATCATCAACAATATTTGAATTACATTTGTACCTTCGGTTTGACAGAAGGTAAAAGGCAGGAGTGACGCGTGAATGATTACAAGTCAGCGTGAACAGTACGGTGTTACTGTTCATCTATTTATAGGCATAGGATGTAACCTGAGAAAAATTACATTCATGTCCCTGACATTTACTGTTAGCTAAAAGGTAAACTGTCATGGACTAAGAAGTCTTTTCCCCTTTAGGTCAGTTTCATTCTCCATCACCGTCCTTGTGCTGAGCCGAAGCTTCTCCATCCACAGCTTCGGAGCTGGTTCATCCTTCTTCCAGATCGCGCCTTTCATACCATGCACACCTTCATCTCAAAACCGAAGCTCTTCCTATGACAGTATATTATACTGGAAAACATGTTAGTTGTGTTTTTGAGGACCTTCGGAAGATGAAGGCCCCCAACAGTAGCCCCTCGCAGTACTATATTGTTTTTACGTCTAACAAACTCAGACTGCGACGTGAACGAAGGCCTTTGGCCGAAGGTCCAAAAAACACCTTCCCTTCGCTAGAATAGCGGAAGTCAATGACAAATGGGGCCCGCCAAGTTGCAATGCAGTGGCCATATAAATAGAAACCTGCAATGACAACATTTGTTGCGCCTTTCAATTGCTCGTGCTATTGTTTCAAGCTTAAAATTCTTTGATGTTAGATCTCGCTTGAGTTGTGAGCTTCGTCATTTGCAAAAGTGCTCGTTAGATGTATGAAGAGAAGATGTCTGAGGAGAAGAAGATTGTGGACCCTGCTCTAGCTGGGTTTTACGAAGCTATGGAAAAAACAAACATAGAAAAGATTACGAATGAAGTATTAACTGGGTTGTTTGAGGATACTGATGATAGCGATAACTTTGATGTGGAAAGCGGGAATGAAGATGCCGAAGATCGGCCCTGGCGGCCAAGTCATACCATCTTTGGAAATTCATCCATCAAACAAAGTCAGATTGATGCCATGAAGGGAAGATATTTTCTTGACATGTCTATTGTGAGAGTTGGGGGACAGCGCCGCCCCTGCACCCGAGGAAGATGAAGCTGTTGTCTACAGAAGCTTTATGAAGGCAGGTCTTCGGTTCCCATTGAGCAAATTTTTGGTTGAAGTTTTGAAGACATTTGAAATCTTCCTTCATCAAATTACTCCCGAAGCTATAATCAGAATGGGTATTTTTGTTTGGGCCGTGAGAAGCCAAGGGCTGGAACCAAGCACAAAGTGCTTCTGTAACATGCATGAACTACTGTACGAGACGAAGGCCACTGGCAAAGAGCAATATCATAACAACTTCGGTTGCTCTGGCTTCGTTCCTCGTTCTGATATAAGTTACCCAGTTCCAACATTTCGAAAAAGGTGGCCCGGGGCCTAGATGGAGGAATGGTTTTATGTTAAGAATAATCTGATTGAAAGGGAAGACATAAAGGGGATTATCCAACGCCCTATCTGGTCTCGCTTCGGCCTCTGAAGGCTGGCTACTGCGCTTGGGAATGAAATCGAAGCATGCCAGAAGGCCTTCAACAATGTTTGCGCCTTCATCGGCACAAGAGACCTAGTTCAGGAGCACATAGCTTATAGGGTATGGCCGCTTGTGAATGAATGGGAGATGCCGAAGGAAGCTACTGCCAAGTCTAGCCAAGGTGGACTAGTTTACTTGAAATACACCTTTAGATATAGAGACCGGTTTGACGAGCCGAATGATGAGTGGTTGAGCAATATAGAGGCAACCAGTGACGAATTTCTTGGGGCATACACAAGGGCCAAAGATGATGCAATTACCTTGGCCTTCGGAGGATGGGGCAAGAAAAGGTTGAATAGAGTTTTTGATGTCATCGACTTTTTGTACTCGGACTACACCTATCCCTCGCAAAAGCAGGGAAAGAAAAGGAAAACTGCCGCTTCGGCCATCTCTGTTGTGCCGAAGGGCAAAAAGATCAAGGTCTTAACGCACCGGCCAAGATACATTGAAATGACCATAGTGCCAAAGCTTGGCGAAGGGATATCCTCCACTGTAGAGGCAGAACAAACTGCTCGTGTCGCTTCCAGGGAATAACTAACTGAATTGCCAAAGGTTCCTGCAGCCGGACTAGTCGAAACGCCAAAACATGGTGCCAAAGCCAAAGAAAAGGCGGCCAAAGAGCCAGAGCTAGAGAAAGCAATAATGCTGCCAGAAATCTTGAGCCCACCAGCAGAGGCAGAATTGCCGAAGGTTGCAAAGGCTCCCGCAACAACTCCTAAGAGGAGGAGAATGGCTAGCGTGTTGGACGCTGTTATGGAGTCGACAAGGGTATTGACTCCTGCCTCTACAAAAAAAAAGGTTATCGAAGTTGTTACGGCTTGTGCTGAAACCGAAGCTGGGCCGTCAGTGCCCGTCGAGACAGAGCCTGCTGCAACTGAGCAGAGAGCTGAGCAAGAATCTCTAGATGCTGGCATGGCTCTAGAGAAGAAAGACGCGCCCGAAAAAGCTAAATCTTCTATTCCCGAAGCACCGCCTGAAGCTCTTGACTTTATTATTCGACATGCTTTGGGAAAAAGGCTATCTGAAGAAGAAATCGCAGAAGCCAAACACTACGCCCGGGAACTGAAATACCCGAAGGGGGCCTTGGTGTACAATGGCACAGACGAAGATGATTTCCTATATTGTCTCCCAGACAACAAGGAAATATCCATCTGCCGGGAGATGGCCAATAATATGGGATTTCTGAAGCTTGAAGCTGGCCTCTCTACCATGTCAAAGGATGACCTCGCGGACAGCCTTGCGTACAACAGTCTGAAGGTACGGAAGTTATAAACTTAAAAAAAATTATCTTGTCTTTTATTCTCGTGTTGATCCTTTATCTTTTTGCAGGGCTTAATTCTTAGCAACGCTTTAAGGGCGCAGAAGAATGCTGAAGATGAAAGCTGCCAGATAGCCCTCGGCAATCTTCAGTCATAAGTTATTAAGCTGATAAATGAAGCCGTGGAGAAAGATAAAATTCAGCTTTCATTGGTGGACAAAGTGAAGAAAGACGAAGCAAAATTTAACGCTCAATCCGAAGCTCATAAAGCCGAAGTTGAAGACCTTTGGAAAAAAACTTGCCGAAGCTAATGAAAATTTTGAACTTGCAAAAGTGAAGCAAGAAATAAGTGAATGGTCGAACACTAGGCTAGAGAAAAATGTTGAGCAGCTTCGTGAATCCAAGGAGAGATGCTTTGAGAAATCCTTGAATTGCGTAAGAAAATTGAAAACCAGCTTTGCCAAGGTGGGTGCATATTCTTCTGAAGAGAAATTCATTCGAGGTGACCCTGAGGGTGTTATTAATTGGATAAGCGGAGAAGCCGAAGCTTTTGAAGAGATCCTCAGTGATTGAGGGGACATTTGTGCCTTCGTCGGCGCTCGAGGGGTTGCAGCAATTCTGGAGAAGGCTGGTTGTGACCATGTTAAAGCTGCAGCCCAGACCGAAGCCGCCTTCTCCACAAACGACACGAAAGACCCCTCGGCCGAAGCTACTTTAGTGGGCGGAAAATTTTACTCCGATGTTTGGGTGAACGGTGGCCGAGAATTGGCCAAGGAAATCATAAAGAAAAATGAAAAAGAAACCCACGATGCTCGAGAAGAAGCTAAACGAGCCGAAGAAGCTGCCGAGCGCGCAAGGCGTATAGGTATTATTATTGAATTTTAGCTTCATTGTTTATTTTCTGGCTTTGGACTAACGGTTTGTCTACTATAGCTGAACTCTCACCGCTGCCTGAGCCATACGACCCCCAGGCCGATCCTGTCATGAAAGATGCGCTGGATGTAATGAGTGTCGCTAATTCCATCGTCGACGAAGTCGTCGATAGACTACTGAATCAGGCCGCTGAGAAAATTCTTAAAGAAGATTAGACTTTAATTGTAATGATACAATATAACATTTTGTGTATGAGACAATTAACAGACATGTAAATTAATGTAATATATTTCTTTGCGATGCATGAAATTTACGCACATACCGTTTTTGAGCCTTCGGCGAAAAAACACATTCCTTCTTTTTCATGCTTCGTAAAGAAAGAAGCCCCTTTTTATGGCAAATCTATTGTGTGATACTATTAACAGATTTTCTTGATAAAATTGTTTTTGTCGAAGGCTTTCTTCGTGCCTCAGCACATTTTTATTCAACAATTTATTGCCGAAGATCTGCTTCGTACCCAATCTTTGTTGTTAGTGCGATATGATGTATGATGTAATGTTATGCGGAATGGTGCGATGATATGATGCAATATGATGGTTATGCCGAACACACACACACGTCCACACTAGAACACCCAAGACTCTGCATCCCCTTAGGGACGTCTTTGGAGTCTTTAAGCTCTGCATCCCCTTAGGAACAACTTTGGAGCTTCTTCACCTTATATTTCGGTGGTATCTAAGCTCTGTATCCCCTTAGGAACGACTTTGGAGCTTCTTCACCTTCTATTTCGGTGGTATTTAAGCTCTGCATCCCCTTAGGAACAACTTTGGAGCTTCTTCACCTTTTATTTCGGTGGAATTTTGGCTCTGCATTCCCTTAGGAACGACTTTGGAGCCTCGGAACTTACTCTGCGCTCCCTTAAGAACGGCTTTTGTAGCTTCGAAATTTACTCTACGGTGCTCCCTTAGGAACGACTTTTTGTATCTTCAAAACTTACTCCGCTCCCTTAGGAACGACTTTTGTAGCTTTGGGAGTCTGTTAGAAAGAAGCATTTTACTCAATGATACGGGCACAATTATTACATGAGACCAAAATTCAGTCCTTCGTGACTTGTTTTTCATACAAGAAAAAAAATAAGATGACAGAAAATATAAAGATACATCAAGGGTAGGATATTCTTCAGTAGATGTACTTGGATTCAGGCACAGTGTTGTTGACTGTGCGAGCTTCGGACTCCTCCCGAAAATCGCGCTGTTGTTGAGCGTGCTGGTGCCCTTCTAGCTGCTGGCTTCGGGTCAGAGTAGGTGGTAACGGTGGTGGTAGTGGGAGATGGGCCCAGGAAGCTTGAGAGTGACTTGCCGAAGCGATAGAGGTCGTATGCTGTTGATTACCTATGTACTCTGGGACATAGGGAGAGTAGCATGAGGCAGTATGTAGGACCTGCTTCGGCTGATTCTGTCGTGCCTCAGCTTCGGCAATCTCCTTTTGCTTCTGAATTGTGACTTGGCATGTTCTTGTGGTGTGGCCCTTGTCTTCACCGTAGAATAAGCAATATAGTCTTCTGGGCTGATCTTCGTATCTTCCTCCGAAGCCTCTGCCGCCTCTGCCTCTTGGGGATGGTGGCCTGAAGGAGCTTTGTTGCGGCCCTAAACACTGGGAGTTGTGTTGCTGCCTTTGAGGTAGACTTCCTCTGTCATAACTTGGGTTGGAATTATGGATCGATCTGATGTGCATGGGGTGAATTCTTCCTCCGAAGCCCCTAGTCATCTCAGAAAACTTGTATGCTTCTTCCCTTCTTTAGCGGAAATCATTATCAGCTCGAATATACTCATCCATCTTCTAAAGAAGCTTCTCCAGGGTTTGTGGGGGTTTCCTGGCAAAATACTGAACCGTAGGTCCTGGCCGAAGCCCCTTGATCATGGCCTCAATGACAATTTCATTGGGCACTGTAAGCGCTTGTGCTCTTAGACGCAGAAACCTTCGGACATATGCCTGAAGGTACTTCTCATGGTCTTGTGTGCACTGAAACAAAGCCTGAGAAGTGACTGGCTTCGTCTGAAAGTCTTGGAAGCTAGTGTTTAGCATATCCTTGAGCTTCTACCATGATGTGATTGTCCCTGGCCGGAGAGACGAGTACCAAGTTTGTGCTACACTTTTGACTATCATGGCGAAGGATTTCGCCATGACTGCAGTATTGCCCCCATATGAAGATATGGTTGCCTCGTAGCTCATTAGGAACTGCTTCGGGTCTGAGTGCCCATCATACATAGGAAGCTGAGGTGGCTTGTATGATGGGGGCCATGGGGTAGCCTGCAACTCTGCTACCAGAGGAGAAGCATCATCAAAAGCAAAATTGACATCATGAAAATCATCATACCATTCATCATCGTTGTATGAATTGTCTTGACGAAGCTCTCTGTGTTGAGGCCTTCGGTCTTGATCATCCTGGGTGAGATGACGCATTTCCTCAGCGGCCTTATCAATCTTCCTCTGAAGATCGGTGAGACGAAGCATCTTTTCTTTCTTCTTCTGAACCTGTTGATGGATGGCTTAGAGGTCCCTGATTTCTTGGTCCAACTCCTCCTCCCGAGGAATTGGGATGGTAGCCTTCCTCTTCTAGCTCCTAGCTTCGTGTAGTGTTTCCTAATTAACGTCCAGTGGCTGCAGTGCAGCCCCTGGCCC
Source organism: Zea mays (assembly GCF_902167145.1). Classification (NCBI taxonomy): domain Eukaryota; kingdom Viridiplantae; phylum Streptophyta; class Magnoliopsida; order Poales; family Poaceae; genus Zea; species Zea mays. The sequence continues at coordinate 20,695,792 of NC_050100.1, read as the reverse complement.
TGCTGTCTTCTTCGACGGCATGACGAAGGTCAAAGCTTGCCGAAGGTGGTCGAGTGAGTTCACCGGAGGTGGGAGCAAATGTTGGTCAGTTGTTCTCAAATGCTATGAATCAAGAACAAGGCAACAAGTGTTATTGGTTAAAGACCTTCGTCCTTCGAGGCATTATCTCTCTTAGGTTATAATGATCTTCGGACGAAGGTCATGAAGGGCTTACCACCTTCGTCATTTTGATAAACAAGTATGTAAACAAAGACATATAACACGCAGAGGGAATATGAATAATCATTTCGAATCATCAGACTATTCATATATTTATTTATTTTATAAGCATAAGCAATCATCAACAATATTTGAATTACATTTGTACCTTCGGTTTGACAGAAGGTAAAAGGCAGGAGTGACGCGTGAATGATTACAAGTCAGCGTGAACAGTACGGTGTTACTGTTCATTTATTTATAGGCACAGGACGTAGCCTGGGCAAAATTACATTCATGTCCCTGACATTTATTGTTAGCTAAAAGGTAAACTGTCAAGGACTAAGCAGTCTTTTCCCCTTTAGGTCGGTTTCATTCTACACCACTGTCCTTGTGCTAAGCCGAAGCTTCTCCATCCACAGCTTCGGAGCTGGTTCATCCTTCTTCCAGATTGCGCCTTTCATACCATGCACACCTTCATCTCAAAGCCGAAGCTTCCTGTGACAGTATATTATACTGGAAAACATGTTAGTTGTGTTTTTGAGGACCTTCAGAAGATGAAGGCCCCCAACACCACTAGACATGTTTGGTGAGCACACAGAATTGTGAGTGGGGTTCAAGCGGTTATATTTAAGTGGGAAACCTATATATACTGCACCAATTGAGAACTATTCTATCCATGAACTAAGATACATCATATACAATTGAATGGATCATGTCTAAACCATCTACGCCATCCAAGTGCTCCAAAAATCAAAGTGTGCGTAGTATAGACATCTTTTGAGAGCTAGAATAGCAAGAGAGATGCTAGAGCACTTGAGTTGAGTTGTGATTTTGAGAAAGGAGAGGACCCTTGTGATCAAAGTGTGTGGAGTAGCTTCTCCCAAGTTTGTAAAGCTATCAAGAGCTTCCGACTTTGTGTGGAGTGCCTTGTGAGAGTTGCTCTCACCATTTAAGAAAGAAAGGACTCAAGCTTGATCTTGGTGATCACTTGATTGAGGAAAGGGAAAGACTCGGTTCTTTATGAACCCCTCAATAGAGATGTAGGTTTCTTTGTGGGAACTCCGGTAAATAAATCTATTGTCTCATGTGCATTGTCTTTCTCGTTTGTATTTGCATTTCCTCTTCTAAAGTTAATACTTGCTTTATTCATCATTAGAGCTTTGTCTCTTATATTGTTGCTAGTCTTTATTCCACACTTAAGTCTTTGGTAGCAACTTAGCAAGTATTTACCTTGGATATTACATCAATAATATTATTCTTGTTCTAACCACTCAAGTAAGAATATTCGGATCATATTGTGTTATTTGAGTAAGAATTTCAGGTTTTGCCTATTCACCCCCTCTAAGCATTTTTTAGATACACATTGGAATTGAGGTAGGGAGGATGTTATGTGATGTGCTAAACATGTGGTAGGGTGATCGAGTCCTAGGGTCAAGGCTTGACATGAATAAAAGTTTATAAAATATTACTAGAGTATTTATAGTTCATGTGGATGACTTGCATGGACAATCCGAGTGCTAGTTTTTTTGGTTTTGGTTCTGAGTGATCTAGCAGAATGTTCTATTGTTCTTCCAAAGGGTCCATGTGGATGTGAGATGGTTCTCCAGAATAGTCCATGAATGTAAGGACTTGACCATTTTTTAAATGTTTTGGCAGACGGTCTAACAATATGATGAAGGGTCCACGAGTACAAGAATTGAGAAGTGTGTTCTTGTGTTCTAAATAAGTATTATTTATTTTTTATCGGTCGCTCTAGCGTTCTCCTAGATAGTCTACTAAACACTAATTATAGATACTAACTGTGGAAAAACTCAGAGGTGCTCTGATAGATTATGAGGTTCTAACAATTTGTGAGGTTCCAGTAGAATGTGGCGTTCTGGTAGATGGTCTAGTTGAGTCGATGGACTATCCATGGGGATATTGATAGAACCTATGTTCTTCACAAGTTATTGGTGTTCTTGGGTTATGTGACTTGGTTTTGTGGATGATGATTACCATGCAGGTATATGGGATATCTATGGAACTTTATGTGATGTGTTAGGATTGTGAAAACTATGGTTTGAACCTTTAGTGCAAAGTGAAACTAGTGGTTGAATATTAACTAAAATCATGATAAATATGGAGAAATTCGTGAGCATGTACATGTCAACTTATCTTTAGTATTTGCGTAACCTTTGGGTCAATATAGAGTATGCCCAAACCTTACGTTCTTCTTTGTTTCCATGTGAAACAGATGGATTTGGGCTTCTCGTGATTTTCTTACCAAAATCATAGAAATTCCACTAGGTGAGTGCCCGTGCGATGCGACGGGAGTAAAAAAATTTGTATGAAACATATATGTTACGTTGCAAGAAAGGGACTAAATCAATCTGCATGAGCTCCATCTTTGTTGAAGAAAAGATAGTTCATCCAAGGCGCCCAACAGCATGAATGGCTCTGTTATTGTGAATAGCATATATACATTGTGTCAACATAAGGCAATTTTGAATGATAACATAGACCATTAAAAGGCAATTGGTTTCATCTGTCTCGTCCTCATCATAATCATCGTCATCCTTGCTCTTCTTGGAAGTCGGACTTGATTTTGAAGCTGCAGCTACTGCCTTTTCTTGACATTTATGTTTCTTCCCATTAGCTTTGCCCGTGCGGTTTGCTCCTTGCGGGCTAGCATGTGCGGTTCACTCTGTGCTTCAGTAGTACTACTACTACAACGCAACAACACACAAATTGTCGTTCACTGATGATGACTGCGATTCAGGGGTGTTTTGTTTTTAGGGAGGTCCATCCCATGTGACATGTGAGAATTGAATGCATCAGAAGCTTCGAGACCGATTAATCTGCAAGAGGAAAAAAGACGAGTGGACATTAGCCACAGTGTATAACCAATTGGGAAAAATCCTCCAGTTTTTACTCCATTGGTGGCTTGGATCAACAAAATGGAACACTATAAACATTACAGGATCCAATCCATGACCAAATACAGAAGAGATTCAGGGCAATTACTTGACTCAAATACAAAAGCATTGAAGATCTTGACACTTCAAATCATGGGGTCATTTTAGAAAACCAGGCCAATCTTGCCCAATGAACAAATCTAGAACTACTCTGACATAATCAAGCCACATTTTCAAGAAAAGTAGAGGAGCAAAAGGGCATGAAATTTGTGCCAGTATACTCCTCCAAGAGATCAAGACCAAATTATATGTGCTTGAACCAATCTGACTGAATGGACAAGCACTCAATACAGGAGAGGAAAGAAAATCTGATCTCGTAGATTCTATCTCCATAAAGCAACATATAAAGACATTCTATCTCAAGTCTAAAAAAACACCTCTAGTTTGAGATACCACGGATAATTTCAGAAATTAACATAAGCATTACTGATGTTTCAGACAAAATAGAACGCCGCGAGATCGGGAAAAAACACGCTAGTTCTTCCCTGTCACCCGTCGCCAGTCCTACTAACCACGGCGCTGCTCGCTCCCACCACGTCCGCCTGCATCCCCAGCTGGGCGCCAAGCGGTCTGCTGCATCTGGAACCCACCACCATACGTCCCTCTTCCTGCATAAGAACTTCCCAACTCCTTCACGACTCTTGGAAATCTCAATTTTAGTTATAGTCTGCAGATCATGAAGGCATTGTTTCTTTTATATGGTGGCAAATAAATGCCCCTGACGGTGATTACATATCAATAATAATTACAAGTTGTTGTAATAAAAGGATCATATCCTCATGGCGTCTGAAACATTTTTCTACCTTTTTAGCAACAATAAAACAAGAAAGACACACCTCTCTGTCACAGTAACATTTTCGTCGGGTTTAGCAGTACCAGAAGCTTCAACAATGTACACGGCCTCAACAAATAATTACAAGTCATCGCACCTGTGCGCCTTCTTGCTTCTTCTCCTCGCATGTGGCAGTGGCGACTACAAAATATATGGGTGCTCTCTTCCGGCGCCTCTCTAGGGTCGTCGAAGCCACCGCCGTAGGTTCACAGGACCGCTAGGGTTCCTTCTACTGGACGCTTCTCCTGCACGAAGATCAGGCTCAAACATGTGTCCGGTTTGTACCATAGATTTGTTACACATTTTTTTTGCAAGAGCAGGGCAAACCTAGGGCCTTCTCCATCTTATCCATTAAGGGTCCAGCAGCTCCACTGGTTCTTTCACCTGCATAAACAATGGTCAACAGATGGAGTAAGTTTGACAAACTACAGAAACGTACATCAAACAGATACAAAAGGCCCTCGCATACCTTGGTTCGCGGGTTGGAGCCTATTTGAGGATACCTCATAATGGTCCAGTCAAACACATAGTCGAACTGGTATCCTATATTAGTAACAGCACAATTATGAGATACAAATCACATGACGTCCTAGTAAAGAACACCTGAAGAATATTTACAATATCAAATGAGCTCCATTAGATACATTATGAAATGTGTTTTCACAATTTACCTCCTTGGTACTGTAAATATTCATGTTCTTTTCAACAAACTTGGTGAAATTTTGAATGATTTGACTTAAGCGGGATGGAAGGAGTAAACCATTGCAGTAATACCATCTTGGAAAGGCTTTATCTTATTTCTTCTAACTACTAAAATGCCCTTGGTAAAGAGACAACTGTGACATAACAAGCCAGAGAGGAACTTAATCGATACAACCTTGTTGAGATTTGATAATGCCCAAGCAGCAGTTCTTGTTGTAGAACCTTATTTGACAACATTAAATGGGCAAGTGGCTACAAAGCACCTTGAGCAAGTAATGTGTTTCTCAGCTCTGCTCCTTCACCAGCAACATTACCAATGTCCCATGCACATTGTTCTGGGACAAGTGTAGAGCTCTTCTCTAACAGACATAGGAAGATTAAGACTTCTATAGGAGGTCAACCTAGTAGCCATTCTTAATAATTATGTATTCTAGAGACTAATGTAAATGAAAATGGACACTTTACATCTGACCAACAAATAAAAGAAAATTAACCACCAAGGTGGGCAATGAGAAATGGTAGAAGTGCAAATTTAGTTTCCTTAGGATTCCCTGTCGCTAAGTGTGTAAGGCACCAAGTAGCCTCTAGTAACTGCAATTAAAAAAGCATGAAGAATCTTGATAAGAGAAACGATTGAGTATAGTGATACAACTTTCATGTGAATGATCAACACACCCAAACTTTACTCGGTTTAGTTGTACTGGTAGAGATATGGAACAATAAGTGGAGTGTGCTCAACTTGTTCATCTCATGATCCAAAAGACAGAGACTGAACTAACAGAGGGACTGCTCCAGCTTTAATTGTTGCATCAACTGGAGGTACTTTAGACTAAGACAACAAACGCCTTAGAGCATGAAACACTTCATATTCTATTCTAGTAGTTTTAATATGCGCTTCATATTCTATTCTAGTAGTTAAATGTGAGAGTTAACAAATGTCAATGCATCATAACTGAACTATTTTGGCCTCCATTGGATGAAATACAGGTAGAGACAACAAACCCAAGACTATGATAAAGAATTATCTAATGTTCAACTACATTATCATACAATGAAAAGTGATCCTTTGACTCATCTGAAATTTTGTGCCTTCTCAGTATCATAAACAAATTGAGTTTAATATTTCTTTGTTGATAGCAAACACCTACCTTCAGTAAGAGATGGTGGTAGCCCACCGATGAACATCTTTCTTGCCTTAGGGTCGTCTTTGGTAGTCATTTTTTCCATCGAGACTGTCCTCTTGACCCCAACCTACATAAATAAGTTGAGAGGGCTCGAAAGAAGCTAAATGTCAACTAAATTGCATTGTGGAGCTAGAAACTTAGTGAAAGTCGCCTAGAGGGGGGGTGAATAGGGCGAAACTGAAATTCTCAAAAATAATCACAACTACAAGCCGGGTTAGCGTTAGAAATATAAACGAGTCCGCGAGAGAGGGAGCAAAACAAATCGCAAGCAAATGAAGAGTGTGACACGCGGATTTGTTTTACTAAGGTTCGGTTCTTGCAAACCTACTCCCCGTTGAGTAGGCCACAAAGGCCGGGTCTCTTTCAACCCTTCCCTCTCTCAATCGGTCCCTCGGACCGAGTGAGCTTCTCTTCTCAAATTACTTGGGAATCAAACTTCCCGCAAGGGCCACCACACAATTGGTGCCTCTTGCCTCAATTACAAGTGAGTGTTTGATCACAAGAAAGAATCAAGAAAGAAGGAAGCAATCCAAGCGCAAGAGCTCGAAAGAACACAAGCAAATCTCTCTCTCTAGTCACTATGGCGTTGTGTGGAATTTGGAGAGGATTTGTTCTCTTTGGTGTGTATAGAATTGAATGCTAGAGCTCTTGTAATAGTTGGGAAGTGGAAAACTTGGATGCAATGAATGGTGGGGTGGTTGGGGTATTTATAGCCCCAACCACCAAACTTGACCGTTGGCTGGGCTGTCTGTTCGATGGCGCACCGGACAGTCCGGTGCACACCGGACAGTCCGGTGCCCCCGCCACGTCACCAGTGCCGTTGGAAATCGACCGTTGGAGTTCTGACTTCGGGGCCCGCCTTGATGTCCGGTGGCGCACCGGACATGTACTGTAGAGTGTCCGGTGCGCCAGCATGGGCGTGCCTGCCCTCTGCGCGCGCTGGCGCGCAATAAATGCGCTGCAGGTAGCCGTTGGCGCCTGAAGTAGTCGTTGCTCCGCAGATGCACCGGACAGTCCGGTGCACACCGGACAGTCCGGTGAATTATAGCGGAGCGGCTGGAATGAAAACCCGAGGCTGGCGAGTTCCTTGGGCCGCCCTTCCTTGGAGCACCGGACATGTCCGGTGCACACCGGACAGTCCGGTGAATTATAGCGGAGTGGCCTCTGGAAATTCTCGAAGGTGGCGAGTTCGAGTTGGAGTCCTCTGGTGCACCGGACATGTCCGGTGGTGCACCGGACACTGTCCGGTGGCACACCGGACAGTCCGGTGTGCCAGACCAGAGGTGCCTTCGGTTGCCCCTTTGCTCTTTTGTTGAACCCAACTCTTGGTCTTTTTAATGGCTAAGTGTGAACCTTTAGCACCTGTATAACTTATACACTAGAGCAAACTAGTTAGTCCAAAGATTTGTGTTGGGCAATTCAACCACCAAAATCATTTAGGAACTAGGTGTAAGCCTAATTCCCTTTCAATCTCCCCCTTTTTGGTGATTGATGCCAACACAAACCAAAGCAAATATAGAAGTGCATAATTGAACTAGTTTGCATAATGTAAGTGTAAAGGTTGCTTGGAATTGAGCCAATATAACTACTTACAAGATATGCATGGATTGTTTCTTTCTTATTTAACATTTTGGACCACGCTTGCACCACAAGTTTTGTTTTTGCAAATTCTTTTGTAAATCCTTTTCAAAGTTCTTTTGCAAATAGTCAAGGGTAAATGAGTAAGATTTTGCAAAGCATTTTCAAGATTTGAAATTTTCTCCCCCTGTTTCAAATGCTTTTCCTTTGACTAAACAAAACTCCCCTAAATGAGATCCTCCTCTTAGTGTTCAAGAGGGTTTTGATATATCATTTTTGAAATACTACTTTCTCCCCCTTTTGAACACAATGGGATACCAATTGAAAAATTATTCTTTGAAAAACTAAGTTTTTGAATTGGTGGTGCTGCGGTCCTTTTGCTTTGGGCTCATGCTCTCTCCCCCTTTGGCATGAATCGCCAAAAACGGAATCATTAGAGCCCTCGAAGTAATTTCTTCCCCTTTGGTTATAAACAAATGAGTTAAAATTATACCAAAGATGAAGTCCTTTTGCTCTCTCCCCCAAAGATGGAGAGTGGCTTAGAGCGACGGCGAAGGATGAGTTGCGGAGTGGAAGCCTTTGTCTTCGCCGAAGACTCCAATTCCCTTTCAATATACCTATGACTTGGTTTGAAATAGACTTGAAAACATATTAGTCATAGCATATAAAAGAGATATGATCAAAGGTATATTTATGAGCTATGTGTGCAAGCTAGCAAAAGAAATTTCTAGAATCAAGAATATTGAGCTCATGCCTAAGTTTGGTAAAAGTTTGTTCATCAAGTGGCTTGGTAAAAATATCGGCTAATTGATCTTTAGTATTAATGTAAGAAATCTCGATATCTCCCTTTTGTTGGTGATCCCTAAGAAAATGATACCGAATAGCTATGTGCTTAGTGCGGCTGTGCTCGACGGGATTGTCGGCCATTTTGATTGCACTCTCATTATCACATAGCAAAGGGACTTTGGTTAATTTGTAACCGTAGTCCCGCAGGGTTTGCCTCATCCAAAGCAATTGCGCGCAACAATGACCTGCGGCAATGTACTCGGCTTCGGCGGTTGAAAGAGCGACCGAATTTTGCTTCTTTGAAGCCCAAGACACCAAGGATCTTCCCAAGAACTGGCAAGTCCCCGATGTGCTCTTTCTATTAATCTTACACCCCGCCCAATTGGCATCCGAATAACCAATTAAATCAAATGTGGATCCCCGAGGGTACCAAAGCCCAAACTTAGGAGTATAAGCCAAATATCTCAAGATTCGTTTTACGGCCGTAAGGTGTGATTCCTTAGGGTCGGCTTGGAATCTTGCACACATGCAAACGGAAAGCATAATGTCCGGTCGAGATGCACATAAATAGAGTAATGAACCAATCATCGACCGATATACCTTTTGATCCACGGACTTACCTCCCGTGTCGAGGTCGAGATGCCCATTTGTTCCCATGGGTGTCTTGATGGGTTTGGCATCCTTCATTCCAAACTTAGTTAGAATATCTTGAGTGTACTTCGTTTGGCTAATGAAGGTGCCCTCTTGGAGTTGCTTGACTTGGAATCCTAGAAAATACTTCAGCTCCCCCATCATTGACATCTCGAATTTTTGTGTCATGATCCTACTAAATTCTTCACAAGTAGATTCGTTAGTAGACCCAAATATGATATCATCAACATAAATTTGGCATACAAACAAATCATTGTCAAGAGTTTTAGTGAATAAGGTAGGATCGGTCTTGCCAACTTTGAAGCCATTTGCAATAAGGAAATCTCTAAGGCATTGATACCATGCTCTTGGGGCTTGCTTGAGCCCATAAAGCGCCTTAGAGAGCCTATAGACATGATTAGGATACTCACTGTCTTTAAAGCCGGGAGGTTGCTCAACATAGACCTCTTCCTTGATTGGTCCATTGAGGAAGGCACTTTTCACGTCCATTTGATAAAGCTTAAAGCCATGGTAAGTAGCATAGGCTAATAATATTCGAATTGACTCAAGCCTAGCTACGGGTGCATAGGTTTCACCGAAATCCAAACCTTCGACTTGGGAGTATCCTTTGGCCACAAGTCGAGCTTTGTTCCTTGTCACCACACCATGCTCATCCTGCTTGTTGCGGAAGACCCATTTGGTTCCTACAACATTTTGATTAGGACGTGGAACTAAATGCCATACCTCATTCCTAGTGAAGTTGTTGAGCTCCTCTTGCATCGCTACCACCCAATCCGAATCTTGAAGTGCTTCCTCTACCCTGTGTGGCTCAATAGAGGAAACAAAAGAGTAATGTTCACAAAAATGTGCAACATGAGATCTAGTAGTTACCCCCTTATGAATGTCGCCGAGGATGGTGTCGACGGGGTGATCTCGTTGGATTGCTTGGTGGACTCTTGGGTGTGGCGGCCTTTGCTCTTCATCCTCCTTGTCTTGATCATTTGCATCTCCCCCTTGATCATTGTCGTCATCTTGAGGTGGCTCATTTGCTTGATCTTCTACTTTATCAACTTGAGTTTCATCCTCATTTTGAGTCGGTGGAGATGCTTGCGTGGAGGAGGATGGTTGATCTTGTGCTTTTGGAGGCTCTTCGGATTCCTTAGGACATACATCCCCGATGGACATGTTCCTTAGCGCGATGCACGGAGCCTCTTCATCACCTATCTCATCAAGATCAACTTGCTCTACTTGAGAGTCGTTAGTCTCATCAAACACAACGTCACATGAGACTTCAACTAGTCCAGTGGACTTGTTAAAGACTCTATATGCCCTTGTGTTTGAGTCATAACCAAGTAAAAAGCCTTCTACAGTCTTAGGAGCAAATTTAGATTTTCTACCTCTTTTAACAAGAATAAAACATTTGCTACCAAAGACTCTAAAGTAAGAGATATTGGGCTTTTTACCGGTTAGGAGTTCATATGATGTCTTCTTGAGGATTCGGTGAAGATATAACCGGTTGATGGCGTAGCAAGCGGTGTTGACCGCCTCGGCCCAAAACCGATCCGAAGTCTTGTACTCATCAAGCATGGTTCTTGCCATGTCCAATAGAGTTCGATTCTTTCTCTCCACTACACCATTTTGTTGTGGCATGTAGGGAGATGAGAACTCATGCTTGATGCCCTCCTCCTCAAGGAAGCCTTCAATTTGAGAGTTCTTGAACTCCGTCCCGTTGTCGCTTCTTATTTTCTTGATCCTTAAGCTGAACTCATTTTGAGCCCGTCTCAAGAATCCCTTTAAGGTCTCTTGGGTTTGAGATTTTTCCTGTAAAAAGAATACCCAAGTGAAGCGAGAATAATCATCCACAATAACTAGACAGTACTTACTCCCGCCGATGCTTATGAAAGCAATCGGACCGAATAGATCTATGTGTAGGAGCTCCAGTGGCCTGTCGGTCGTCATGATGTTCTTGTGTGGATGATGGGCTCCAACTTGCTTCCCTGCCTGGCATGCGCTACAAATCCTGTCTTTCTCAAAATGAACATTTGTTAATCCTAAAATGTGTTCTCCCTTTAGAAGCTTATGAAGATTCTTCATTCCAACATGAGCTAGTCGGCGGTGCCAGAGCCAACCCATGTTAGTCTTAGCAATTAAGCAAGTGTCGAGTTCAGCTCTATCAAAATCTACCAAGTATAGCTGACCCTCTAACACTCCCTTAAATGCTATTGAATCATCACTTCTTCTAAAGACAGTGACACCTACATCAGTGAATAGACAGTTGTAGCCCATTTGACATAATTGTGAAACGGAAAGCAAATTGTAATCTAAAGAATCTACAAGAAAAACATTGGAAATAGAATGGTCAGGAGATATAGCTATTTTACCAAGACCTTTGACCAAACCTTGATTTTCATCCCCGAATGTGATAGCTCGTTGGGGATCCTGGTTTTTCTCGTAGGAGGAGAACATCTTCTTCTCTCCTGTCATGTGGTTTGTGCACCCGCTGTCGAGTATCCAACTTGAGCCTCCAGATGCATAAACCTACAAAACAAGTTTAGTTCTTGACTTTAGGTACCCAAATGGTTTTGGGTCCTTTGGCATTAGACACAAGAACTTTGGGTACCCAAACACAAGTCTTTGACCCCTTGTGCTTGCCCCCAACATATTTGGCAACTACCTTGCCGGATTTGTTAGTCAAAACATAAGATGCATCAAAAGTTTTAAAAGAAATATTATGATCATTTGATGCAATAGGAATTTTCTTCTTAGGCAACTTAGCACGGGTTGGTTGCCTAGAACTAGATGTTTCACTCTTATACATAAAAGCATGGTTAGAACCAGAGTGAGACTTCCTAGAGTGAATTTTCCTAATTTTGTCCTCGGGATAACCGGCAGGGTATAAAATGTAACCCTCGTTATCCTGAGGCATTGGAGCCTTGCCCTTAACAAAATTTGACAATCTTTTAGGAGGGGCACTAATTTTGACATTGTCTCCCCTTTGGAAGCCAATGCCATCCTTAATGCCAGGGCGTCTCCCATTATAAAGCATGCTACGAGCAAATTTAAATTTCTCATTTTCTAAGTTGTGCTCGGCAATTTTAGCATCTAGTTTTGCTATATGATCATTTTGTTGTTTAATTAAAGACATGTGATCATGAATAGCATTAACATCAATATCTCTACATCTAGTACAAATAGTGACATGCTCAATGGTAGATGTAGAGGGTTTGCAAGAATTAAGTTCAACAATCTTAGCATGTAGTATATCATTCTTATCTCTAAGATCGGAAATTGTAACTTTGCAAACATCAAAATCTTTAGCCTTAGCAATCAAATTATCATTTTCTACTCTAAGACTAGCAAGAGAATCATTCAATTCCTTAATCTTAGCAAGCAAATCATCATTATCATTTCTAAGATCGGGAATTGAATCAATACAACCATGAGAATCAACCTTAGTAATTAATCTAGCATTTTCATTTCTAAGGTTGTTAATGGTCTCATGGCAAGTGCTTAGCTCACTAGACAATTTTTCACATTTTTCTACCTCTAGAGCATAAGCATTTTTAACCTTAACATGTTTCTTATTTTCCTTGATTAGGAAGTCCTCTTGGGAGTCCAAGAGATCATCCTTTTCATGGATGGCACTAATTAGCTCATTTAATTTTTCTTTTTGTTCCATGTTAAGGTTGGCAAAAAGGATGCGCAAATTGTCTTCCTCACCACTAGCATTATCATCACTAGACGATTCATATTTAGTGGAGGAGTTGGATTTAACCTTCTTTCTTTTGCCGTCCTTTGCCATGAGGCACTTGTGGCCGACGTTGGGGAAGAGGAGTCCCTTGGTGACGGCGATGTTGGCGGCGTCCTCGTCGTCGGAGGAGTCCCACTCCCGACAAACATGGGCATCGCCGCCCTTCTTCTTGTAGTACCTCTTCTTCTCCTTTCTTCTCCCCTTCTTGTCGTCGCCCCTGTCACTATCACTTGATAATGGACATTTAGCAATAAAGTGATCGGGCTTACCACACTTGTAGCAAACCTTCTTGGAGCGGGACTTGTAGTCTTTCCCTCTCCTTTGCTTGAGGATTTGGCGGAAGCTCTTGATGACGAGCGCCATTTCCTCATTGTCGAGCTTGGAGGCGTCTATAGGTTGTCGACTTGGTGTAGCCTCCTCCTTCTTTTCTTCCGTCGCCTTGAATGCGACGGGTTGAGCTTCGGATGTGGATGGATCATCAAGCTCGTTGATCTTCCTCGAGCCTTCGATCATGCACTCAAAACTTACAAAATTCCCGATAACTTCCTCGGGGGTCATTTTAGTATATCTAGGATTACCACGAATTAATTGAATTTGAGTGGGGTTAAGGAAAATGAGAGATCTTAGAATGACCTTAACCATTTCGTGGTCGTCCCACTTCGTGCTCCCGAGGTTGCGCACTTGGTTCACCAAAGTCTTGAGCCGGTTGTACATGTGTTGTGGCTCCTCCCCTTTGCGAAGTCGGAACCGACCGAGCTCCCCCTCGATCGTTTCCCGCTTGGTGATCTTTGTGAGCTCATCTCCCTCGTGCGCGGTTTTGAGCACATCCCAAACCTCCTTGGCGCTCTTCAACCCTTGAACTTTGTTATACTCCTCTCTACTTAAAGATGCGAGGAGTATTGTTGTTGCTTGAGAGTTGAAGTGCTCGATTTGGGCCACCTCATCCTCATCATAGTCTTCATCCCCTATGGATGGTACCTGTGCACCAAACTCAACAACATCCCATATACTTTTGTGGAGTGAGGTTAGATGAAATCGCATTAAATCACTCCACCTAGCATAATCTTCACCATCAAAAGTTGGTGGTTTGTCTAACGGGACGGAAAGTAAAGGTGCATTTTTAGAAATGCGAGGGTAATGTAGGGGGATCTTACTAAACTTCTTACGCTCTTGGCGTTTAGAAGTTACGGAGGGCGCATCGGAGTCGGAGGTCGATGTTGATGAAGTGTCGGTCTCGTAGTAGACCACTTTCCTCATCCTTTTGTGCTTGTCCCCTCTCCGATGTGGCTTGTGGGAGGAAGATCTCTCCTTCTTCTCTTTGTGGTGCGAAGAAGATTTCTTCTCCTTCCCTTTGTTGGAGGAGTTCTTCTTCTTCTCCTTCCTCTTGGTGCGGGACTCTTCCGATGAAGTGCTCCCGTGGCTTGTAGTGGGCTTTTCGCCGGTCTCCATCTCCTTCTTGGCGTGATCTCCCGACATCACTTCGAGCGGTTAGGCTCTAATGAAGCACCGGGCTCTGATACCAATTGAAAGTCGCCTAGGGGGGGGGGTGAATAGGGCGAAACTGAAATTCTCAAAAATAATCACAACTACAAGCCGGGTTAGCGTTAGAAATATAAACGAGTCCGCGAGAGAGGGAGCAAAACAAATCGCAAGCAAATGAAGAGTGTGACACGCGGATTTGTTTTACCGAGGTTCGGTTCTTGCAAACCTACTCCCCGTTGAGGAGGCCACAAAGGCCGGGTCTCTTTCAACCCTTCCCTCTCTCAATCGGTCCCTCGGACCGAGTGAGCTTCTCTTCTCAAATTACTTGGGAATCAAACTTCCCGCAAGGGCCACCACACAATTGGTGCCTCTTGCCTCAATTACAAGTGAGTGTTTGATCACAAGAAAGAATCAAGAAAGAAGGAAGCAATCCAAGCGCAAGAGCTCGAAAGAACACAAGCAAATCTCTCTCTCTAGTCACTATGGCGTTGTGTGGAATTTGGAGAGGATTTGTTCTCTTTGGTGTGTATAGAATTGAATGCTAGAGCTCTTGTAATAGTTGGGAAGTGGAAAACTTGGATACAATGAATGGTGGGGTGGTTGGGGTATTTATAGCCCCAACCACCAAACTTGACCGTTGGCTGGGCTGTCTGTTCGATGGCGCACCGGACAGTCCGGTGCACACCGGACAGTCCGGTGCCCCCGCCACGTCACCAGTGCCGTTGGAAATCGACCGTTGGAGTTCTGACTTCGGGGCCCGCCTTGATGTCCGGTGGCGCACCGGACATGTACTGTAGAGTGTCCGGTGCGCCAGCATGGGCGTGCCTGCCCTCTGCGCGCGCTGGCGCGCAATAAATGCGCTGCAGGTAGCCGTTGGCGCCTGAAGTAGCCGTTGCTCCGCAGATGCACCGGACAGTCCGGTGCACACCGGACAGTCCGGTGAATTATAGCGGAGCGGCTGGAATGAAAACCCGAGGCTGGCGAGTTCCTTGGGCCGCCCTTCCTTGGAGCACCGGACATGTCCGGTGCACACCGGACAGTCCGGTGAATTATAGCGGAGTGGCCTCTGGAAATTCCTGAAGGTGGCGAGTTCGAGTTGGAGTCCTCTGGTGCACCGGACATGTCCGGTGGTGCACCGGACACTGTCCGGTGGCACACCGGACAGTCCGGTGTGCCAGACCAGAGGTGCCTTCGGTTGCCCCTTTGCTCTTTTGTTGAACCCAACTCTTGGTCTTTTTAATGGCTAAGTGTGAACCTTTAGCACCTGTATAACTTATACACTAGAGCAAACTAGTTAGTCCAAAGATTTGTGTTGGGCAATTCAACCACCAAAATCATTTAGGAACTAGGTGTAAGCCTAATTCCCTTTCACTTAGGTACCATGTTACGATCGATCTAAATTAAAAGCCCTACTATTCTGCCATCCAAAACGTGATCTTCCTCCAAAACCTTGTCTATAACAGATGAATCAAAAAATGTAAAAAATTTAAATTCCATGAGGCATATTAGCATGCTTGTCCTACATAATTACAAAATCAGCTATTGCCCCATACTTCTCAAAATGCTTGGAGAATTAATCAATTTGGCTGCATGGTACCCCTAAGTGGCTAAAATTCTAGTAAAATGTAACTTAAAACAACAAAATAGCGAGATCATAAGCTTTTGCCGAGACATGGGCAGCTACCTTTGTTGAAATATATTCAGCTAGTTCTTCAGCTATCCAATCCACAAACCAGTGACCCCAAAAAAAAGACGCATAAATAGTAAATGTACAACAGTAAAGCATATCTGGAAATGAATGATCCTCTCGAAATCTAGCAGATCATGTTTACATAGCAAGGACCATATCATCTGACACCTGGACCGCTCCTAAGATCACCACCCCTAGTCAAAAACCCTGGGAAAATTTACGCACTGATTGCCTGTTATAGTTCAAGATAAAGTTCGCAAACAGCTGAAACTGTTTTGAGATCACAAACTATTTTTCATACTTTAGCATGCACTGTCTTCCACTCCCAAAAATGGCACGCCCCTGTTTGCATATGTATTCTCAGATTGAGGCATTCGAAATAAATTTGGCATGCAGAAAGATGAAACTAAGCATGAAACTCTACCTGACTCCATGTATATGCTTGTTCAGTAGTACATTCAGACTCTGGCGTTGGGTTTGATAGAGCAAGAGTTAATCAGTCTTTACATTTCACTGGAGTTAATTCTAAATACTTGACAAAATTATACAAAACAAACTATCTAGATAAGGAAGTGATTGAGGCTATGTCAGCGATGCTCGTACCAGCCTGCAAGACGGACAGATGGCACTCTGTCGAACACCTGGTGGGATCAACAAGCACAGGCAACCCAACCATGGTTTGTTAAGAAAAACATAATAGTTGAAAACTAATATCCAATGCTACAGCAACCAACATGCCCTTCCGAAGGATGGTGCCTCTTGCAAGATTTGTTTCGTGGTATTAGAACCTACTCTAGATTCACACCAATTTCCCACAACCTCTAAACTACTCTAGATTCACACCAATTTCCAGACCAGAGAATCTAAGTCCATGAATGTATTTAAATGCCTCCATCTATTACGAAATAAAATAGGACACAAAAATATATTGAATGTACATGTAAACAGATCTTAGTGAAAGCTTAATGAGCTCACCTATCGGCTGCCCTTAGCAGCTGTAGCAGAGACAGACATCATCACCCGCCTTGTCACGTGCTTGTTCAAACCGCCAATGTCCACCTTGATAAATTCATCTGCAACCTAATAGTGGTAAAGTTCATACAAGGGTTTCAATGACGAAGTCGGTGCGTCGATCGACAGCCTCGGGTCGTCCCCTACGAGACGTGGAGATCTGGAGAGCATCACAGCGAGGCGACGGTCGGGCATCGAGTAGTACATCTACAAAGCTGCAGTGAAAAAAGACATACATCAAAAAATTAAGTCAATGATAATATATCGTCCACCACACCAAGCCCCACCCCCACGTCCCAACCTCAACCCACGTCCCCCAACCCAAAAAAAACTTGGTAAATTGTACAACAGAATCGCGATCTCTCTTCCAGTCCGCAGAAATAAGTACAAGCATGGAACACTACCACCACAAAACGGAAAAATGCACCAACCTGCCATCTGTGGTGTCCCAGGAGCCGTCCAATGAAGAATTTCCTGAAATTACCAAACCAAAGGCCAACCAATCAGACCGATCAATCCAGATCCAGTCATAAATTAAAGAGAGGGGGGCACTGGAAATTTATACCTTGGGTTGCAAGTGCCGCCGCCGCCACCCGAGGTCCCAGATGGCGCGGAGATGGCATGGAGACATCTGGCGACGCGAGGATACGCAACGATGCTGGGGCGGCTGACGCATGGAAGATGCAATCCGCTCGTGGCGCGGAGGCGAGCGTACGCGCGGAGGATGGAAAGGCGGCAGGCACGGAGGCGGTTGACCTGGACACCACAGTGCATGATGGCGTACTCATCAGCGTCCAACACCCGCTCCTCCCAGGCGCGGGCAGGTTTTTTTAGGGTGAAGCGTCGAGCGAGTGTGCGTCGGCCACCGGCTCGCTCACTGGGCGCGACACGACAGCACTGCGCCGACGGTCGGGAGAGAGGCCACGGAGGCGTGGGTCAAGGACGACATGGGGCCGCACATCGACGCCGACAATGGAGCTCCTCCGCCGTCGTCCCTCCCGCTCAGACCTAGGCGTCGTGACCGGGAGGTGGAGGTTGAGAAGGACGGCGGCGACGCGGGTCTGGCCTCTGGTGGGCGTGGCTGGATACCTGGATCTGGCAGCGGGAGCCGACGGTGCTGCTACTGGCACAGAGGCGTGGATGTGGATGATGCGCGGTGTCAGCGGTGCGAGAAAGGAGGTTGTTGCCGAGTAGGGATGTGATCACATGGGGGATTGGCGGCGCCACTTGGCCACTTGGCGCTGCACCTCAGCCGCCGGCTGGGGAGGCAATGTCGTGCAGAGGGGAGGGGGAGAAGAAGGCGGCATTGGTTGCGGGATTCGGGGCCTCAGTGAGGGATTCACCATTCCAAATCCATGTCGTGGAGTGAGACAGGCAACAGGCGTTGGAGGGAGGAAGCGAGGACAACGGGGAGGCGTCTTGGGTGCGGACCCCGGGGACGCCCGGTGGAACGGAGTAGGGAATCGGTGAGGCAAGGACGACGGGAGACGACGTCCACGCGGAGGGGGCGGAGCAGGTTGGGGAGGGGGGCAGCGTCTCGAGTGCGAGACGCAGCAGAGAAGGCAGAGCAGGCGCGGCCATCGCGGCGTCGTGAGGGGTGGGGGTGGCGGCCATCGCGGGGTGGGGGAATCGAAGGGCGGCGCCGACTCCTTTCCTGGCATGAATGGCGGAGAATGGGGACACGGGCATCGAAGTAGCATCGCGGGCGGGGTAGGCGGGGGCGGAGCCACGGTGAGGGTGGGTGTGGACGTCCTCCTTGTGCTCTTAAGGAGTAGTATAGATTAGAGAGGATTTGAGGTGGTGCATGAGATGATGTTGAGCTTACACTTGAGTGATGATGGAGCAACTAGAAGTTTTCATCTTGAATCCATGCATAGAGAAATCAAGAGTTAGGGTTTGTGAGATGATTTCAAGAAAAGAGGGAGAATTCTTGACCTCACCAATTTGTTATTATATATATAGGAGATTAGATCTCGATTTTTACCCATTACTTGAGAGTGAGTGGTCTTGATATCTTATCCTTCTTTTACTTTTCTTCCTTCTCTTTCTCCCATTTCTCTCTAGTTCATCTTGTTCTTACTTTTGAGGAGATAGAAAGGGTGAGGAGAAATGAGTGGAGACCTATTTGTCAGATCCACTGACATGCGAGAGCTATTTGTCACTGACATGCGAGACCTATTTGTCAGATCCACGTAAACATCGAAAGAGCTTGTGACGTCCACGCACCACCAGCTCTATAAATACCGCGCCTCGGATTGCTTGATGGCCTCCAACAAATTAGTGACTAACGAGTACAAAGTACGAACACACACACACACACCAGCAGGCAGCCGCGCGCGGGCTCGATCGCAATGGCGTCCAAATCCTCCACTGCGGCCCTCTTCCTCTACGCGGCTCTCCTGCTGGTCCTGGTGCTGGTGGCGGTTTCCACGCTGGCCCAGGCGCAGCCGACGCCGCCGCCGCCGCCCAGCTCCTCGTGCCCCTTCAATGGCTCCGTGCCGCTATCCAACATCACAGAGGTCCTTGGACTGCTCGCGGAGCTGGACCTGAACACTGCCGCCCAGTGCCTCTGCACCGCTGTGGAAGGTGTCACTTCCCTCGTCCGCCTCCTCCTCGGCTCCATCGGGCTCATGCTGCCCTTCGACTTCGTGTGCACCAGCACCTAGGCGCATGCATGCACGTGTAATAATCTGCTTAATTATACTATATTATTACTGCGTACTAGTAATACGTGTGTATATCACGGGCATGCATATGCACGTGCAGCGCTTTGCAAGTTGCAACACACACAAGGCAGTATATGCATGTGTGCTGTGTGCTTAGTAGCTTAAATAATTGCTTGCTCTGACTTACTGGTCGCTGTATGCATGGATCGGACCCAGCTGGCTAGCTTGGCACTCTAATTAACCGGCTATTAGCTGAAGGTCTTACGTACGTACTGCATATATATTACACTATGTATGTATGTATGTATGTATGTATGTATGTATGTATGAATGAATAAGCTGCCGCTGACACGCGTGCGCATGGATGCTAAAACACTTTGTACTACACTGTGTTGAACAGAGTTGATCGGCATGTTTATATATATATATGTACAATATGTGACATATTTCTGCGTTTATAAATAAAACAAAACGTGTTGTGTGTTCTCGTGTATGCTTACCCTACTATCATAAAATTAAAGGGAACAACATCTCCAATTAAGGGCTTGTTCGTTTTGTTCTCAATCCATGTAGATTGTGTAGGATTGAGTAGGTTTCAATCCCAAACAAGTCAAAATCTTTAATAATTTTTTTCAATCTCATCCAATCCACGTGGGATAGTGTAAGGAAAATTGACCCCAGGCCATTTGGCTAATTGAGTTTTGATGTTTGATGAACAACACAATCGGTGAACTAATAAGTTTTTTAGTGTTTGTGTTTATAGTTCACAGGATGCAAGATTTACTTGGACTAAGGAATTGAGGAAAGCAACACCTCAAAAGAAGACATTAAGAAGATCCAAGAAAAGTCCAAGTGTGTTGCTGCGGACTGTCTGGTGCTCACACGACGGACTGTCCGGTGCACCATGGAACTCCAGCCCAACGGCTAGTTCCAGGTGGCACCCGGAGAGAAGACCACCGGACTGTCCGGTGTGAAAAGTCTGCGGCGCCAACGGTCACCTGCTCTGACAGGGCAACGGCTAGGCGCGCCGGACAGGCTACAGTGCGCTGTCCGGTGCGGCACCGGACACCACCGAACTGTCCGGTGTGCCGCAGAGAACTGCAGCTTTTCTCCAACGGCTATTTTGGAGTTGAGGCCTATATATACTTCACCCAACCGTCCATTTGAAGGTGTGGGAGCCCAAGCAACATACCAAGGCATATAGTGCACATTTCCAAGAGCTCAAACACCCAAGTGCTTAATAGAATCACTCGGTGATTAGCGTAGGTGCTTTGCGAAGTGCTTAGGTTAGTTAGACCACTTTAGCGCTTGCTCTAGGTGAACCCTAGTTAGTTGAGTGAGTTTAGACAAACCACACAACCCCTCGGCTCTTGCATGAGCCGTTGTAATTGTACCGAGTGGGGCGAGAGTCTTGCGAGACCGTGACAACCGCGTTTGTGTCACGGCCGCCACCGTGTACGGGAGGGAACGAGGCCCACGGCTTTTCAGCCAGAAGCTCGATAGTGGAGACGGCGCGGAGCGTCCGAGAGGAGCCAGAAGCGGAGCACCACTTGCGCGTGGAGAAGGCCCGCGGCTCTCTACGGAGTTACTAGACCGTGGTGCTTGGCCCTCACGTGGGCTTCCCTCTGCGTAGGGGCACCAATGAGGATTAGTCGGGACCTTGCGTGGTTCTGGATACCTCGGTAAAAATACCGGCGTCATCCACGAGAGTTTGTTTCTCTACTTTGCTCTTTAAGTTTCCGCATTTATATTAAGCATTTAAGTTTCAATCTTGTATTCATACTTATTTAGTGTAGATTGAAACTTAGCCATTGCGGTAGAGATAGCAACACTTAGACAAAACCTAGTTTGCACATTCTAGTTTGATTATTTGCATAGGTTTTGCTCTAGGGATTTAATTGTGGCCTAGTTTAGTAAAAGTTTTAGAAGTCCTAATTCACCCCCCCCCTCTTAGGCGTCACCCATTTCCTACAAGTGGTATCAGAACCTGGTTTGGCTCATTTGAATCGCTTTAGCTTCACCGCTAAAAAGAGCTGACGCCTTTTAGAGGAAGGGATGGATACCCATAGGCCACCACACTTCGACGGCACTAACTTCCCATATTATAGTGCTAGAATGGCTTGTTACCTAGAGGCCATTGATCTAGATGTTTGGAGAGTCACTCGTGACGGGATGAAACCCCTCAAGAATCCCGAGAAACCCACCACGAGTGAGGAAAAAGAAATTCATTTAAATGCTAGAGCCAAAAATTGCTTGTATGAATCTCTTAGCATGGATATTTTCAATCAAGTATTTACCTTGAAAACTGCTAATGAGATTTGGCTAAAATTGCATGAGCTCCATGACGGCACATTCAATGTCCGTGAGCAAAAACATTGCCTAGTCTTAAATGAGTATAATTCTTTTGCTATGAAAGATGATAAGCTTGTTAGAGACATGTATTCTCGTTTGAATCTAATTATCAATGAGCTCAATTCTATTGGCATTAATAAGCTAGGTGATGCGGACATTGTGAGGAAAATTATCTCCCTGCTACCACAACAAAGATATGGGAGCATCATCACCATTCTTCACAACATGGAGGACTTGAGCAACATGAACCCGACCATTGTGATTGGGAAAATCGTGGCTTTTGAGATGTCGCAAAAAATGTGTCGGGGAGAGGAGCCAACTTCCTCAAGGCCATATGCTTTTGCATGTGATGAAAGGAAGGGCAAAAAGAAGGCTCCTACTCCAAGTTCCTTAAGTGAAGAAGAGGAAGAAGAAGAAAGTGATGATGATGATGATGAAGATAATCAACCATGCACATCATCCTCCGAGGATAAAGAAACAATCCGACGCGTCGGAAAGGTAATGAGGATGATCCGCAAGATTAATCTAATGGGTGTGCCCCTGCAGGTCGAAGATCTTCTCTTTAACATTGACAGGAAAAAGCAAAGGAAGAGAGGATGCTTCGCATGTGGGGAGAAGGGCCACTTCAGGGACAACTATCAAAATATGGCCAAACCCAAAAAGGAGAGGAGCAAAGACAAGGCGCTAACAAGTGTTAGAACTTGGGATGATTCTTCAAGTGAAGATGAACCTCCAAGGACGCGCAACCACCGATCCTCATCACGCTCATCACGGTCATCGCACAAATGCCTTATGGCAAGAGGTAACAAAAGCATTCCATCCTCTAGTGATGAAAGTAGTAGTGATGATGAAGGTGAGGGAAAGCCCTCTGTAGATGAGCTTGCGGAAGCCGTAGAATTTTTCCAGGATGTTTGCACTAAGCAAAAAGCTCAACTTAAAACCTTGAAAAATAAGTTGATTAGCTCCCAAAATGATTATAAAGGTTTGCTAGAAAAATTTGAAACTTTTGCAAACTTAAATAGTGAGCTGTCAACTAAAATTGAGCTATTAGAATCTAGTGCTCCATCCACTGCTACCGATGATGGTCTCATTAAAAAGAATGAAAAACCTAAGGCTAAGTTAGCTAGCTCCCAAGAAGCTATTGAAAATTTGCTAGAGAAAATGGAAATTCTTAGCATACACAATAATGAGCTAACAACTAAGCTAGAAAACATTGGTAGCACCCCAGCAACATCTTTAGTTGAAATACCTGAAATTACTAAGAAAGATGCTTCTACTTCTTGCTTTGATTTAATTGATGATTCTAACCCCTGCAACCAAGTTCTTGTTGAGAATATTGTTGTAGAAACATGTTCGGATGAGGTTGCAAAGGAAAATGAACAATTAAAGCAAGAAGTGGCTCGCCTTAGCAAGGCTTTGTATGACAAGAAAGGCAAAGCCAAACAAATCCGACCTCCACAGGATAACACCACTGCGGGAGTGAACAAGCCTGTAGAGGGAGAAACTATGATTTGTAGGCTATGCCACATGGAAGGCCACAAGTCTTTCCAATGCAAGGCGATGACCGGGGATAAGCAAAGGCAAAAGCTCAAGCAAAAGCCATCAAACAAAATCTCCAACACCTACATCAAAAAGGTGAACAAAAAGGATGCTACACCATATTTGATCAAGAAGAAAAAGAATAGAAAGGTGATAGCAATCAAGTCCAACAAGCAAGCCAACAAAGAAAAAGGGGCCAAACGCATCTGGGTGCCAAAGGAAATAATCTCAACCATGAAAAGCACCAAGAAGGTTTGGATCCCGAAAGGGAAGTGAGTGGACCGAAGGTCATCGGGAAATTTGGAGAATTGGCAAATTTGGGATGTATATCATGGGATACATCATATTGGATCAAGTTTAATTGCCAAGTGGGTTAGTGAAAATTTTGGACCCAAATTTCCCACCCATGACTAAGGTAACTAGATTTATTGTATTTCTTGTTTTTAGATATGTGTATCTATTTACTT
Organism: Zea mays; assembly: GCF_902167145.1. Classification (NCBI taxonomy): domain Eukaryota; kingdom Viridiplantae; phylum Streptophyta; class Magnoliopsida; order Poales; family Poaceae; genus Zea; species Zea mays. Next base: position 20,671,970 of record NC_050100.1, on the reverse strand, counting down.
TGTATCTAGTTTACCTTTCTTGCCTAGTATTACATTTGTTATTTACTTTTAAAATTATGCATACTAGGTAAATCACATGGTAGGATTGTCTGCTTTCAATTCATATACTTAAGCAAACATACATGGCTTAAAATGTTTATTTAAGCACGGCACATAGCTTCTATATCACTCCATAGTAAATGATACATCAATTGAAAATTTTGAATTCTACGAGTTGTATCATTTAACTTATATGTGCCAAAGTTCAGATTATAGATAATTTGCCCCTCTTGATATCAAATCAAAAGTGCATGTCTCCTACAAGTATTCAAAACTTGTATGCACAACTTCAGAGGGAGGTTACTCTATAATCTAATACTTTGAGACTAACACCTCTTTCAAGTCTATTTCATGTGATAGTCTCATTGTAAGGAAAATGAGGTCCCCAGAGAAAGACAACAATCTTCCACTGCAAAATCTCCAAGAACTCTCATGTCTCTCAAGCTCCCCACTGAATTTCAATTGGTATCTTTTGAGACTACATCTAGTATCATTTACATGTCTTCTCCAATATTTGATTAGACTATATTTCATATCATATACTCTCATGTTGCTAAAAATGCATAAGTGGTTAACTCATATTCTGTTACTGTAACGCCCTGAATTTGGGGGTAGAATTTTTTTTCTTCTTTTCTCTTACCAAATTCAGGCGTTACCCTTTTCTTTTCTCGTTCCCTCGCTAAACCTTGACTCTTTTCCAAAGTTTTAGCGGGGTTTGGCTTGGAATTCCCGTGTAAAGAAAAACCCTAAAGTACTTTATGTTGTTTGATGCACCATGCCGAACTATGCATTCTTTGATTGCTTAGAGATGTAAGTGCATTCATCTAGAAAGATCGGATTTCGAAAAGGAGAAAAACCTTTTCTTTCTTTTTCTTTTTCTTTTTCTTTCTCTCTCTTCTCCCTTTTTCTCCCTCCCGCGCCGTGGGCCGCCCCGGCCGGCCCAGCCCCCCCCCCCCCCCCCCCCCCCCGCGCCCCCCTTTGGGCCCATTGGCCCAGCCGCCCCCTTCCTTTCCCCCCAATTCCCCCCAATTTCCCCAATCCCTCTCCCTCCCTCTCATTCTCTCTTCCCCACCCCAGCCGCCGCCCCCTGCCCTAGCTGCCGCCCCCTGCAGCTCGGCCACCCCCTGCAGCTTGGCCGCCCCGCCGCTCGGCCGCCCGTCCCCGTCCCCGGTGAGGTCCCCCTCCCCCTCTCCTCCCTCCCCCATTCCCCCCTCCCCTTCCCCCTACCCAGCTCGGCCCCGCCGCTCGGCCGCCCCTGCGCCCCGGTCCGGCCGCCCGCCGCCCGGTTCGGCCGCCCCATGGCCGGCTCGGCCGCCGCCGCCCCTGCGCCCCCTGCCCCGCGCCCCCCGCCAGCTCGGCCGCCCCTGCCCAGGCCGGTTCAACCGCCCCCCCCCCTTTTTAATTTTATTTTATTTTCTTTTCTTTCATTACTGTTATGTATTTTATTTTAGGCAGGTTAATCATTGATCATGATTATTGAAGTAGGAAACTTAATTTAGAATTCCGTTACGCTAGTTAATTCATATAATCAATTGTTTATCCAGTTCAATGTTGATCAACTAAAAATGACTAGGTTTCCATTAGTGCATATAGCTAAATTCTTTTGTTAGAACCAATTGTAACTAATCATTAGTGCATAAGCTTTAAACCCCCCCTCGCGAGACCTTTTCCCGTTTCTTTCTAACCATAATGAATGTGATATCGAATGTCATACTTGATGCATGGTCACTTTATTTGTTCCCTTGTATGATGTACTGTTTGTTTCCCAATTTGAATGGATGAATGTATGTATGTTTGCGCTCGCATAGAGAACGATCCGGTCGAAGAGCCCGGGGAACTCGCAGGAGAAGCCCCTGAGCAGCAGTCGGTTGGTGGAGGCAAGTGTCCTTTGACCTATCTCTGTCCTATTCATTATTTAAATCACCTCCCGCATTACACCTTTATACCTAAGGATTGACTAGCTTTTGTTATCCATGTCCTTGTTTACCTATTTGGGTTGGATTATTATTGTTAGCTTTATGCTATTGCTTAACTCTAATCAATGAACATGATGAGATTATCTATGATACACTGTTTTCCCTTCTCTTATTATGATGTTGTACTTGTGGCTTTAAGGGGGCTCGAGCGGTTTCTCGAGTGCCTCTCCGTAAGGACCTGTTCTATGGATGACCGCCCGGGAAAACAGTGCAACCATGAGGGTGGAATGGGGTGCCCTTAGCTGAATAATTAGAGGAACCGGGGTGTAGTTCGCTTAGCCGTCGTGCCGTCAATGGGGCTCGGTGTATGCGGCTCGCTCTGCCAAGTTTGGGTTCGCCCCTTGGGGAGGAGTGCGGTGCATTTAGGAAACCTAACGGGCGGCTACAGCCCCGAGGAATCTTTGTAAAGGCTACGTAGTGAAACCCTGCCTATTCACCTTGGTAGTGTTTAAGGGTTTGATCGGCCCGAGGCAAGAGGGAATCACGGCTTGTGGGTAAAGTGCACAACCTCTGCAGAGTGTTTGAAAACTGATATATCAGCCGTGCTCGCGGTTATGAGCGGCCAAGGGAGCTCCAGTGATTAGTGGTACTTGATAAGAGACCTTTTGGTTTACATGTGGCAATGAGATTGATGGTTTTGGTTATGACTATGGTGCTGGTAAGTGGTATTCTTTCCGTTTGGAAAGGGTACATCGGGTTAATAACTTGGGTTAATGCTAAAACTTGGCTTTCTATTAGTAAATAATAATCTGACCAACTAAAAGCAACTGCTTGACTTATCCCCACATAAAGCTAGTCCACTACAGCCAAACAGGATACTTGTTGAGTATGTTGATGTGTACTCACCCTTGCTCTACACACCAAACCCCCCCCAGGTTGTCAGCATTGCAACCACTGCTCAGGCGAAGATGAAGCTGTGGAAGGAGACTTCCAGGAGTTCCAAGACTACGACGAGTTCTAGGAGTGGGTTAGCGGCAACCCCCAGTCGGCTGCCTGTGAAGGCCGCGTTTATCTACGTTTCTTTTCCGCACTTTGATTTATTGTAAGGACTATATGGACGTCTCAGACGTATGATGTAATCGACTATTATTCCCCCTTTTAATACTATTTGAGCACTGTGTGATGATGTCCATGTTATGTAACTGCTGTGTACGTGAATAACTGATCCTGGCACGTACATGGTTCGCATTCGGTTTGCCTTCTGAAACCGGGTGTGACAGTTACCTATGCATAAGGGAAGTTAGTCTCTTCAAAACATGTCTTGCTCCTCTAATTTTCACATGCTTTTTCCTAAGATCTTTGTCAGAGGGAGCTTTTCTTCATCTCTAAGGGGGGAGAAAACTCTTTCTAAAGGAGAACACTCATTTAGGAGGAGTAATCTTTTTAAGGGCAAGCTTTTATTTACTTCCTGCATGCTTTTAATGTCTTCCTTTTCGGTGGTTGATGCCAAAGGGGGAGAAGTTTAGGGACCAAAGCAATGAAAACTATATCAAACACCAATCACCACAAATTTAAAATTTTATATCTACAAATGGTATTTCAAGTGGTTTTGGTTATTTGGTCCAAAAATAGGAAGTAAGTGAATTATGGAGTTAGGGGGAGGCTTAAATCCATAATTTCACATTGTGGGGACAATCATGCATCCTAACAAGTAGATTGCATATTTTCATTCAAATACTTGTATTATTTGCTTGCTTTGGTTGTGTTGTCATCAATCACCAAAAAGGGGGAGATTGTAAGGAAAATGGACCCCGGGCCATTTGGCTAATTGAGTTTTGGTGTTTGATGAACAACACAATCCGTGAACTAATAAGTTTTCTAGTGTTTGTGTTTATAGTTCACAGGATGCAAGATTTACTTGGACTAAGGAATTGAGGAAAGCAACACCTCAAAAGAAGACATTAAGAAGATCCAAGAAAAGTCCAAGTGTGTTGTTGCGGACTGTCTGTGCGAGGCGCATCGGACTGTCCGGTGGCACACCGGACTGTCCGGTGCCCACACGTCGGACTGTCCGGTGCACCATGGAACTCCATCCCAACGGCTAGTTCTAGGTGGCACCCGGAGAGAAGACCACCGGACTGTCCGGTGTGAAAAGCCTGCGGCGCCAATGGTCACCTGCTCTGACAGGGCAACGGCTAGGTGAGAGCACCTAGAGGGGGGGGTGAATAGGTGATCCTGCGAAACTTAAACTTATAGCCACAAAAACTTGTTAAGGGTTAGCACAATAATTGCCAAATGGCTAGAGAGGAGTCTCAACAAAACACAATACCACAAGAGATCAAACACAGAGGTGACACAGTGGTTTATCCCGTGGTTCGGCCAAGACCAACGCTTGCCTACTCCACGTTGTGGCGTCCCAACGGACGAGGGTTGCAATCAACCCCTCTCAAGCGGTCCAAAGACCCACTTGAATACCACGGTGTTTTGCTTGCTTTTTCTCAATCCCGATTGCGAGGAATCTCCACAACTTGGAGCCTCTCGCCCTTACAATTGAAGTTCACAAAGAAACACAGAGCAAGGGGGAATGAGCAACGCACACAAGACTTCAAAAGATCAGAGCAACAACACGCACACAAGTCGCAACAAGAGCTCGCAACACAACTCAAAGAGTTCGCAACTCAACAAGAGCTCTAGATGCTATCACAAATGAAACGAATGCGCGAGATCGATGTCTTGGTGCTTAGGAATGTTCTAGGAATTCTTGGTGTTCTCCTCCATGCGCCTAGGGGTCCCTTTTATAGCCCCAAGGCAGCTAGGAGCCGTTGAGAACAAATCTGGAAGGCCATCCTTGCCTTCTGTCATCGGGCGCACCGGACAGTCCGGTGCACACCGGACAGTGTCCGGTGCCCGATTCCTTTCCTTAAATGGCGAAGCCGACCGTTGCAGATCTGGGAGCCGTTGGCGCACCGGACATGTCCGGTACACACCGGACAGTCCGGTGCCCCCTTCCGACCGTTGGCTTTGCCACGTGTCGAGCGCAGAATCCGCGGCCGACCGTTGGCCCGGCCGACCGTTGGCTCACCGGACAGTCCGGTGCACACCGGACAGTCCGGTGAATTTTAGCCGTACGCCGTCAGCAAATTCCCGAGAGCGGCCTCTTCGGCCGAGGCAGCCTGGCACACCGGACACTGTCCGGTGCACCACTGGACAGTCCGGTGCTCCAGACCGAAGCAGCCTTCTGGCTGTACACAGCCAACTCTTTTTGTTTTCTTTTTCTTCCTGTTTCCAATACTTAGACAAGTATATTAGTACACAAAACCAATGTACTAAGACTTAGAAACATACCTTTGCTCTTGATTTGCACTTTATTTATCCATGGCATAAATTCACATTTAAGCACTTGAGTTGGCACTCAATCACCAAAATACTTAGAAATGGCCCAAGGGCACATTTCCCTTTCAATCTCCCCTTTTTGGTGATTTATGCCAACACAACATAAAGCAACTAGAACAAGTGCAAAATCACTTCAAATAAAACTCAAATTGATTTTGATTCAATTTTGGCATATATGGATCATCCTTTGCCACCACTTGGTTTGTTTTTGCAAATCAAACTCAAATCTCTATCTCTAAGTCAAACACACATGCTGAAGCATATAGAGAGTTATCCCAAAAGAGATTGATTAAAGATTTCAAAAAAAACTCCCTTTTTCTTTTTTTTATAATCAACACTTCTCCCTCTTTTGGCCAACTTTTGACAAAAGAGACAATACAAGAGTTTTGACAAACCATTCAAGGTTTCTCAAGTGGTAGCTGATCCATCTATTGCTTTGGCCTTTATTTTCTCCCCCTTTGGCATCAAGCACCAAAACGGGATCAATCTTGGCCCTTTAACCCCATTGCCTCACCAAAATCTTCAATAAGAATACAAAGAGGCAATAAGAGTCTAAAGATGAACTTGGAATAAGTTACCCTCTCATCGGAGTGCAGTGGAAGTCTTTCATGGTCCAAGTCCACCTTTTCCCTTTCAATCCTCCTTCGAGACTAAATCATCAAACTCAAGCACATGGTTAGTCTCAAAGGGTCAAGTTGTAACACATCTCCCCCTAAACATGTGCATCACTTTGCAACGGACTTGTGAGGTCCAGGGAGTGTTTGTACAGCTTGAGCACCATAATAAGCAACAAAATGCAAAAAGGAACATGATCGAAAGCATAAATACATGTATGCTACAATTCAATCCAGGTTCCGCGAATCTAAGACATTTAGCTCACTACGCAACCTGCAAAAGGTCTTCTCATCTAGAGGCTTAGTGAAGATATCGGCTAGCTGGTTCTCGGTGCTAACATGAAGCACTTCGATATCTCCCTTTTGCTGGTGGTCTCTCAAAAAGTGATGCCGGATGTCTATGTGCTTTGTGCGGCTGTGCTCAACAGGATTCTCCGCCATGCGGATAGCACTCTCATTATCACATAGGAGTGGGACTTTGCTCAGATTGTAGCCAAAGTCCCGGAGGGTTTGCCTCATCCAAAGCAGTTGCACGCAACACTGACCTGCGGCAACGTACTCGGCCTCAGCGGTGGATAGGGCAACGGAGGTTTGTTTCTTAGAGTTCCATGACACCAGGGACCTTCCTAAGAATTGGCACGTCCCCGATGTACTCTTCCTATCGACCTTACATCCAGCATAGTCGGAGTCTGAGTATCCAACTAAGTCAAAGGTAGACCCCTTTGGATACCAGAGCCTGAAGCAAGGCGTAGCAACCAAATATCTAAGAATTCGCTTCACCGCCACTAAGTGACATTCCTTAGGATCGGATTGAAATCTAGCACACATGAATACGCTAAGCATAATATCCGGTCTACTAGCACATAAATAAAGTAAAGAACCTATCATTGACCGGTATGCTTTTTGATCAACGGACTTACCTCCTTTGTTGAGGTCGGTGTGTCCGTCGGTCCCCATCGGAGTCTTTGCGGGCTTGGCGTCCTTCATCCCAAACCGCTTTAGCAGATCTTGCGTGTACTTTGTTTGGGAGATGAAGGTGCCGTCCTTGAGTTGCTTCACTTGGAACCCAAGGAAGTAGTTCAACTCGCCCATCATCGACATCTCGAATTTCTGCGTCATCACCCTGCTAAACTCTTCACAAGACTTTTGGTTAGTAGAACCAAATATTATGTCATCGACATAAATTTGGCACACAAACAAATCACCATCACATGTCTTAGTAAAAAGAGTTGGATCGGCTTTCCCAACCTTGAAAGCATTAGCAAGTAAAAAGTCTCTAAGGCATTCATACCATGCTCTTGGGGCTTGCTTAAGTCCATAGAGCGCCTTAGAGAGCTTACACACATGGTCGGGGTACCGTTCATCCTCGAAGCCAGGGGGTTGCTCCACGTACACCTCCTCTTTGATTGGCCCGTTGAGGAAAGCGCTCTTCACATCCATTTGGTACAACCTGAAAGAATGGTGAGCGGCATATGCTAGCAAGATACGAATTGATTCTAGCCTAGCCACAGGAGCAAAAGTCTCCTCAAAGTCCAAACCTGCGACTTGGGCATAACCTTTTGCCACAAGTCGAGCCTTGTTCCTCGTCACCACCCCGTGCTCGTCCTGTTTGTTGCGGAATACCCACTTGGTTCCCACAACGTTTTGCTTGGGACGAGGCACCAGTGTCCAAACTTCATTGCGCTTGAAATTGTTGAGTTCCTCCTGCATGGCCAACACCCAGTCCGGATCTAGCAAGGCCTCCTCTACCCTGAAATTAACTAATCTAGATCGAGTAGTTACTCCCTTACTAATGTCACCCAAAATTTGGTCGACAGGATGATCCCTTTGAATCACCGCTCGGACTTGGGTTGGAGGTGCCGGTTGCGCATCTTCCTCCATCACATGATCATCTTGTGCTCCCCCTTGATCACACGCCTCCTGTTGATGAACCTGTTCATCGTCTTGAGTTGGGGGTTGCACCATAGTTAAGGAAGAAGGTTGATCTTGCTCCAATTGTTCCTGTGGTCGCACATCACCAATCGCCATGGTGCGCATAGCGGCCGTTGGAACGTCTTCTTCATCTACATCATCAAGATCAACAACTTGCTCTCTTGGAGAGCCATTAGTCTCATCAAATACAACGTCGCTAGAGACTTCAACCAAACCCGATGATTTGTTGAAGACTCTATACGCCTTTGTATTTGAGTCATAACCTAACAAAAACCCTTCTACTGCTTTGGGAGCAAACTTAGAATTTCTACCCTTCTTTACTAGAATGTAGCACTTGCTCCCAAATACACGAAAGTAAGATACATTGGGTTTGTTACCGGTTAGTAGCTCATACGAAGTCTTCTTGAGGAGGCGATGAAGGTAGACCCTGTTGATGGCGTGGCAAGCCGTGTTCACGGCTTCCGACCAAAAACGCTCGGGGGTCTTGAATTCTCCAAGCATAGTCCTCGCCATGTCGATTAGCGTCCTGTTCTTCCTCTCTACCACACCATTTTGCTGTGGTGTGTAGGGAGCGGAGAACTCGTGCTTGATCCCTTCCTCCTCAAGGAACTCCTCCACTTGAAGGTTCTTGAACTCCGACCCGTTGTCGCTCCTTATCTTCTTCACCTTGAGCTCAAACTCATTTTGAGCTCTCCTGAGGAAGCGCTTGAGGGTCCCTTGGGTTTCAGACTTATCCTGCAAAAAGAACACCCAAGTGAAGCGGGAAAAGTCATCAACAATAACTAGACCATACTTACTTCCTCCTATGCTCAGATAGGCGACGGGTCCGAAGAGGTCTATATGTAGCAGCTCCAGGGGTCTTGATGTTGTCATCACATTTTTGGTGTGATGAGAGCCTCCCACCTGTTTCCCTGCTTGACAAGCTGCACAAGGTCTATCTTTTTCGAAATGAACATTGGTTAGACCTATCACGTGTTCTCCCTTTAGAAGCTTGTGGAGGTTCTTCATCCCCACATGTGCTAAGCGGCGATGCCACAGCCAGCCCATGCAAGTCTTAGCTATTAAGCATGCATCTAGACCGGCCTCCTCTTTTGCAAAATCAACTAAATAAAGTTTGCCGTCTAATACACCCTTAAATGCTAGTGAACCATCACTTCTTCTAAAGACAGACACATCTACATTTGTAAATAGACAGTTATACCCCATGTTGCATAATTGACTAACAGATAGCAAATTATATCCAAGAGACTCTACTAAAAACACATTAGAGATAGAGTGCTCATTAGAAATTGCAATTTTACCTAACCCTTTTACCTTGCCTTGATTCCCATCACCGAATATAATTGAATCTTGGGAATCTTTATTCTTGACGTAGGAGGTGAACATCTTCTTCTCCCCCGTCATATGGTTTGTGCATCCGCTATCAATAATCCAGCTTGAACCCCCGGATGCATAAACCTGCAAGGTAAATTTAGGCTTGGGACTTAGGTACCCAACTCTTGTTGGGTCCTACAAGGTTAGTGCAAATGTCCTTAGGGACCCAAATGCAAGTTTTGTCTCCCTTGCATTTTGCCCCTAACTTCCTAGCAACTATCTTCCTATCCTTTCTACAAATAGCAAAGGAAGCATTTAGGGCATGATAAATTGTAGAAGGTCCATGAACTTTCCTATGAGCATTAACAACATTTCTCCTAGGCATATTGTGAATAACATTTCTTCTACCAACCTTTCTATCATGCACAACATGAGAACTAGAAGCAGTCATAGCATAAGAATCATAAGCATGTGAATCAAAAGCATCATAACTTCTAAAAGCATTTCTAGAATTTTTCCTATCATGATACAAAAAGGCATGGTTCTTTTTAGCACTAGTAGCCATAGGGGCCTTCCCTTTCTCCTTAGCGGGAATGGGAGCCTTATGGCTTGTTAAGTTCTTGGCTTCCCTTTTGAAGCCAAGTCCATCCTTAATTGAGGGGTGTCTACCAATCGTGTAGGCATCCCTTGCAAATTTTAGCTTATCAAATTCGCTTTTGCTAGCCTTAAGTTGAGCATTAAGACTAGCCACTTCATCATTCAATTTAGAAATTGAAACTAGATGTTTACTACAAGCATCAACATTAAGATCTTTACACCTAGTGCACGTTTCAACAATTTCTACACAAGATGTTGATTTACTAGCTACTTCTAGTTTAGCATTTAAGTCATCATTAACACTCTTTAAAGTAGCAATGTTTTCATGACAAGAAGATAATTCACTAGAAAGCACTTCATTTCTTTTAACTTCTAAAGCATAGGATTTTTGTGCCTCTACAAACTTATCATGTTCATCATACAACAAATCCTCTTGCTTTTCTAAAAGCCTATCCTTTTCATTCAAGGCATCAATCAATTCATTGATTTTATCAATTTTATTTCTATCCAATCCCTTGAACAAACTAGAGTAATCTATTTCATCATCACTAGACTCATCATCACTAGAAGAATCATAAGTGACATCATTACGAGTGATTACCTTCTTCTCTCTTGCCATGAGGCAAGTGTGGCGCTCGTTGGGGAAGAGGGATGACTTGTTGAAGGCAGTGGCGGCGAGTCCCTCATTGTCGGAGTCAGACGAGGAACAGTCCGAATCCCACTCCTTGCCAAGATGAGCCTCGCCCTTTGCCTTCTTATAATTCTTCTTCTTCTCCCTCTTGTTCCCTTGGTCCTGATCACTATCATTGTCGGGACAGTTAGCAATAAAATGACCAAGCTTACCGCATTTGAAGCACGAACGCTTCCCCTTGGCTTTGGTCTTGCTTGGCTGTCCCTTGCGACCTTTAAGCGCCGTCTTGAATCTTTTGATGATGAGGGCCATCTCTTCATCATTAAGTCCGGCCGCCTCAATTTGTGTCACCCTGCTAGGTAGCGCCTCCTTGCTTCTTGTTGCCTTGAGAGCAAGGGGTTGAGGCTCGTTGATCGGTCCATTCAAGGCGTCGTCTACGTATCTTGCCTCCTTGATCATCATCCGCCCGCTTACGAATTTTCCGAGTACCTCCTCGGGCGTCATCTTCGTGTACCTGGGATTCTCACGAATATTGTTCACGAGATGAGGATCAAGAACGGTAAATGACCTTAGCATTAGGCGGACGACGTCGTGATCCGTCCATCGCGTGCTTCCGTAGCTCCTTATTTTGTTGATAAGGATCTTGAGCCGGTTGTATGTTTGCGTCGGCTCCTCGCCCCTTATCATCGCGAATCGTCCGAGCTCGCCCTCCACCAACTCCATCTTGGTGAGTAAGGTGACATCATTCCCCTCATGAGAGATCTTGAGGGTGTCCCAAATCTGCTTGGCATTGTCCAAGCCGCTCACCTTGTGATACTCGTCCCTGCACAAAGAGGCTAGCAACACAGTAGTAGCTTGTGCATTTTTATGGATCTGTTCATTAATAAACGAAGGACTATCCGAGCTATCAAATTTCATCCCACTTTCCACAATTTCCCAAATGCTTGGATGGAGAGAAAATAGGTGTGTACGCATTTTGTGACTCCAAAATCCGTAGTCCTCTCCATCAAAGTGAGGAGGCTTGCCAAGTGGAATGGGGAGCAAATGAGCATTTGAGCTGTGCGGAATGCGCGAATAATCAAAAGAAAAGTTTGAGTTAACCGTCTTTTGTTTGTCGTAGTCGTCGTCCTTGTGGGAAGAAGTAGACTCGTCGCTGTCGTAGTAGACGATCTCCTTGATACGTCTTGTCTTCTTCTTCTTCCCATCTTTACGTCTGTGGCCCGAGCCAGAGTCGTTGGATTTGTAATCTTTTGGCTCGTTGACGAAAGACTCCTTTTCCTTGTCGTTGATCACGATTCCCTTCCCCTTAGGATCCATCTCTTCGGGCGGTTAGTCCCTTTCTTGAAGAGAACGGCTCCGATACCAATTGAGAGCACCTAGAGGGGGGTGAATAGGTGATCCTGCGAAACTTAAACTTATAGCCACAAAAACTTGTTAAGGGTTAGCACAATAATTGCCAAATGGCTAGAGAGGAGTCTCAACAAAACACAATACCACAAGAGATCAAACACAGAGGTGACACAGTGGTTTATCCCGTGGTTCGGCCAAGACCAACGCTTGCCTACTCCACGTTGTGGCGTCCCAACGGACGAGGGTTGCAATCAACCCCTCTCAAGCGGTCCAAAGACCCACTTGAATACCACGGTGTTTTGCTTGCTTTTTCTCAATCCCGATTGCGAGGAATCTCCACAACTTGGAGCCTCTCGCCCTTACAATTGAAGTTCACAAAGAAACACAGAGCAAGGGGGAATGAGCAACGCACACAAGACTTCAAAAGATCAGAGCAACAACACGCACACAAGTCGCAACAAGAGCTCGCAACACAACTCAAAGAGTTCGCAACTCAACAAGAGCTCTAGATGCTATCACAAATGAAACGAATGCGCGAGATCGATGTCTTGGTGCTTAGGAATGTTCTAGGAATTCTTGGTGTTCTCCTCCATGCGCCTAGGGGTCCCTTTTATAGCCCCAAGGCAGCTAGGAGCCGTTGAGAACAAATCTGGAAGGCCATCCTTGCCTTCTGTCATCGGGCGCACCGGACAGTCCGGTGCACACCGGACAGTGTCCGGTGCCCGATTCCTTTCCTTAAATGGCGAAGCCGACCGTTGCAGATCTGGGAGCCGTTGGCGCACCGGACATGTCCGGTGCACACCGGACAGTCCAGTGCCCCCTTCCGACCGTTGGCTTTGCCACGTGTCGAGCGCAGAATCCGCGGCCGACCGTTGGCCCGGCCGACCGTTGGCTCACCGGACAGTCCGGTGCACACCGGACAGTCCGGTGAATTTTAGCCGTACGCCGTCAGCAAATTCCCGAGAGCGGCCTCTTCGGCCGAGGCAGCCTGGCGCACCGGACACTGTCCGGTGCACCACCGGACAGTCCGGTGCTCCAGACCGAAGCAGCCTTCTGGCTGTACACAGCCAACTCTTTTCTTTTCTTTTTCTTCCTGTTTCCAATACTTAGACAAGTATATTAGTACACAAAACCAATGTACTAAGACTTAGAAACATACCTTTGCTCTTGATTTGCACTTTATTTATCCATGGCATAAATTCACATTTAAGCACTTGAGTTGGCACTCAATCACCAAAATACTTAGAAATGGCCCAAGGGCACATTTCCCTTTCACTAGGCGCACCGGACAGGCTACATTGCGTTGTCCGGTGTGCCGCAGAGAACTGCAGCTTTTCTCCAACAGCTATTTTGGAGTTGGGGCCTATATATACTTCACCCAACCGGCCATTTGAAGGTGTGGGAGCCCAAGCAACATACCAAGGCATATAGTGCACATTTCCAAAAGCTCAAACACCCAAGTGCTTAATAGAATCACTCGGTGATTAGCGTAGGTGCTTTGCGAAGTGCTTAGGTTAGTTAGACCACTTTAGCGCTTGCTCTAGGTGAACCCTAGTTAGTTGAGTGAGTTTAGACAAACCACACAACCCCTCGGCTCTTGCGTGAGCCGTTGTAATTGTACTAAGTGGGGCGAGAGTCTTGCGAGACCGTGACAACCATGTTTGTGTCACGGCCGCCACCGTGTACCGGAGGGAACGAGGCCTGCGGCGTTTCGGCCGGAAGCTCGATAGTGGAGACGGCGGGGAGCGTCCGAGAGGAGCCGGAAGTGGAGCACCACTTGCCCGTGGCGAAGGCCCGCGGCTCTCTATGGAGTTACTCGACCGTGGTGCTTGGCCCTCGCGTGGGCTTCCCTTTGCGTAGGGGCACCAACGAGGATTAGTCGGGACCTTGTGTGGTTCCGGATACCTTGGTAAAAATACCGGCGTCATCCACGAGAGTTTGCTTCTCTACTTTGCTCTTTAAGTTTCCGCATTTATATTAAGCATTTAAGTTTCAATCTTGTATTCATACTTATTTAGTGTAGATTGAAACTTAGTCATTGCGGTAGAGATAGCAACACTTAGACAAAACCTAGTTTGCACATTCTAGTTTGATTATTTGCATAGGTTTTGCTCTAGGGATTTAATTGTGGCCTAGTTTAGTAAAAGTTTTAGAAGTCCTAATTCACCTCCCCCCCCTCTCTTAGGTGTCACCCGTTTCCTATAGATAGGAATAACCGAAGAAGCCCTAATGGAGACGGGAAATATATAGTTATCGTTCCGTAAATGGTCTCGAAGCTTCAGAAAAATAGCAATCTCTACAAAACATGTAGGCCGGCCTGTTTGGATCCTACTGGCTTATTGTTTGGCAGTGACTAATAATTAGCTAGTAAAAATTAGCCAGTGTGTGTTTGGAAACTTGGCTAATAGATATCTTTTTCTCTTTATACGATATATTAGCACCTATTTTCTCTTTATACGATCTACAAAACGATCACCTCCCTAAATCAAGTTTGAGAGACAGACAACTCTTTGGTGTCTCTGTAAAACTGACCTCCTACCAAAAAAACGTTAAGTGGACACACGCTTAAAATTTCTACCCGCTTGTTGAGCACCAAAAAGAGTCGGACGGTCTGTGCCTATGGGCCGGACGGTCCGCGCACGCGCATAACAGATTAGGGTTCCGAGTTTTTCGCTGTGTTTGTTGGCGAGAATCACGGGATTTGCTCGGAGTTTTGTTGGTAACGGGTCCAGCCCCCCTCCTCTATAAAAGCAGAGGGTTATGGCCGATTAGAAGCAATCAATCGAACCTTCAATCAATACAATTTATATTTTATCCTAGGAGTAGTTCTAGTCTAGTTTAGATTTAGTCTTCCAATCCCCAAATTCTCCTCTTCTCTTTGACTTCATGTCGATTAGAGGAGTCTAGGTCGGTCTACCCGAGCCTAGACATCACCTATGATCTCTCCTCCCCGACGGGGTCCCTCCCGGGAGCGAGATCCAAGCGCTGCCGGTGATCCTCCGCCACCCCTGCGCACGCGTGGACCATCCGGCCGTCAGGCAGAGAACCCTAGCCTCGTGCCAGGTCGCGGACCGTCTGGCCCTATGCCATGGACCGTCCGCGCCTGACCAGAGAGCACCACCGCTGGTTCTTGTTGAGTGATTGGCGCTCCAAAAAGGTGCCAACACCGCTGCTCAAAAATAAAGAAGGCGTGTCTTATAAAATAATTTTTTTGTGGTACTGAATCGAGTGAAACATAAACCGATAACACGGAAAACAATCTCTGGGCATATATTCTTAATTAATACTATAGAGGGTGTTTAAATAGAGTTTTTTTTGCTATTATAGTACTTTAATACTTGTTTTATTAGGCTTCTCTGTTCTAGTATTCATAACTTCATCTTCTTCCTAATAGTATTCTCAAGTGACGGTATCCTTTAAGATAGCACTGACTCATTTTAATCAATTCCTTTTCTTATTTCTCATATCTAAATAGAGCATACTATGAATGAATCGGAGTCAAATAATTGTAAGTAAAGAATTGCAGTCCAGTGACAATGGTATGTAAAGAATCAGAGTCAATCACAATAATTGCAGGAGATCTGCTAGCAAGCAACTCACGAGGAGGCAGTTCTGTAGAAGATGACACTGGGAGCTGTTCATCGGGGCAAAGAAAATGTGAGCTAGGATGGGGAGGTAGGAATCTGATTCACCCCTCTTTCTATAAATTTCTAGTTTTTATTCGCGTATGTTATCAATCTATACGATATAAAGTAAATCAAACACAGAGAAGATATAGAGTTGACAAGTGGTGCCTGAGATCAAATTTGTTGTTAAATATCTTGGAGATGAGAGGTGCGTACAAATGTAGTTCTCATATTGAGCTAATTTCTCCCTAGTCGTTCATAGAAGTTTATTCAATTTTTTATACAGACAATTAGATTTTTTGGTCGTAGGTGATGGAAAAGACAATGAGAAATAAGAAAACAAAATAAAATAACTAAAATGGGTCAGAGTGCTGAGTTCTATTTTAAAGGATAACTTCACTTGAGGATACTACTATTAAGGAGAAGATGAAATTGTGAGTACCGAAAGACAGAAGCCAAACAAAAACGAATACTATAATACAAAAAACCTCGTTTAAATAAAGTTTTCCTATGGTGGGGTGTGGGGTTGTGTAGGGCTGAGTGGGGACGAAGAATGCATGTTGTTGGATACTTCCTAGGATTCAATCTTTAATGGAAATTCACCTATTTTATGAAGTCCAAAACAATGTCATATCAATATAAAGGATTTTGATTATATTTGAATTTTGAGCTAAGTCTGGAGTTCAAACGAACCTACGAGTTTTTACTTCAATATAGAAGTGCAAATTTACCCAGTGATCTATAATCCATTTGTTTTCTCTTGGTGCCCCTTGATCAAATTTTAGGCTAAACAAGCGAACATTAGCCACACATGAACACAAGCGAATCTTCATCACGATGTAGTAGGAGAAGTTCGAAACTCCACCCTCACTCCCTGTTTTGTGGTTGCATTGCATTGCATCTTTTTCCCTTTTCTTCTAAGATGGTGGAGTTTTAGCTACTAACTTTATATTAATTATTATAGGAGAAACTAATGTTTATTAAAAATCAATTTTATATAGGTCTAATACGATTATTACTATATATTATTTGGGCTGGGAGGAGGGTTGCCGGATGAAAGCGGTAATCCGAACTGTTAGAACAAATTTAATATTTTAAAATAGATATGTATAAAATTTGATGTTGATATTTTCTTATATTATCAAGCACATTAGTACAAATATGAATAAAATATTATATAAGTTGTTTTATGTATTATTTGCTCCCTACAACACAAAAAGTTGAAAAAATTACCGAATTTGTTTCCGAATCCATACCGAAGTTTATATCTATTATTTGAGAAAATGTAGGATGAATTTGAGGTTTACCTTTTATGAATCTTAACTAGCTGGATGTTAAAAACAAGAATACAAATTTGTATTGTATATTCTATATCCTATTTATTCGCAATCAAAGAAAAACTATTTACCGAATAAATACCGTTTTTGACCGTTTTCATCTCTAGTTGCCGCGCATGGCAGGCACGCCTTCTCGAGAGTTTACCGTGGCTGCTTGTTGTTGATCCGCGTACCCACGACCACGAGACAGTCGAGACCAAGAAATGATGAGCAACGGCCAGCGCTCCAAGCCAGGATAGGATCGTATCGTATATGCCTGCCATTTGGCCGGCGAGGCGACGCGGCCATGGCCATACATGCATTGCCGGCGGAGGCAAGCTAGCTGAGCACAGCAGCCAGGAACGCATCGACCAAGTCGTCCCAGAGTCCAGACAAACAAAGGAATTAGCAAATGCATATGTACTGATTGGAGAGATTGTCACATCAATGGATAATTAAATAAGTAGAGTACGCTACACGTACGTACGTACGTACGCATTAAAATCCCGGCCGCCTTAAATTACCGTGGAAGGCGGAGCGCCTAGACATGATCGGCTAGCTTCATTGTTAGCTAATCTCAAGTTGTTAATAGCATCTACTGTACTATTTGTCAGGTTGTGGGTTGTCGCCGGAGCCGACGACGACGTACGGCACTGTATCGTACGCGGGGTAATAGTAGTACTAATATAACTGTGAGGAATGGAGTAGTCTCACCGGCCGCATTAGGGGCGGCAAGCTGAAGCAGCTGCTAGGTGCCTAGCTAGCTGTGGTATCATTTGCAGCGTTCGTACCGTCGGCCGGCCGGAGGGCAAAAGCTAAAAAGCTAGGTGAACGAAGGAGAGCTAGCTAGCTAGGAAGGAAGAGGGTCGACTCGAGGCATGGCCGGCAGGTGGAAGCACGACAACCCGTTCGAGGAGGGCGACGGCGGAGACGTCAACCCTTTCTCGGTACGTACGTACGTAACTCACGCGGCGTTGGTCGACGACTCAGCGATCTGCTTGTATCTATATACAGCTTCCGCCCGATCGTCCGATCCTCATCGACCCCTGCCTTTTTCTCTAACAGCGTGTTTGGTTTGGGAAACGAGACATCTTCTCACTTCTGTTTGGTTCGTGGAATGGAATGATTTGATCCATCACCGCTTCATTTCTTATACACTAATCTGCTAATAACTGGAATCATTTTATGCAACTGTTTGTCTGGTAAACCGAATTCTGATTGGAAAGGCCGTGTAAATAAAAATATGTTGGAAAAAAATTATAGACTTTTTGTTACAAACCATTTTTATTTGTTGCGCTAAAAAAGAATGAACTGAAAAGAACAAAGACAGTAGTTAGCAATGAGATGAGAAGCTGTGCGAAACCATCATATATCCTGCTGTTTCACAACATGAGTCTGTAGAAACAGTGAAACGTTTCCGTTCGGAATCACTTGTTGGAAATTAAAGGCCGTTTAATTTGGAAGTGATTCAGCTGATTCTCACGAGAAATTGAAACGCACCCTACAGTTTCAAAATTTATCCTGGAACCAAAATTATGTCTGCTTTGGCTCTGTCTAAGGATTATAATCCTTTTGCTCTTGTAGCATCGACGCCCAACTCCGCTCCCTCCTGAACCAGCTGGTTTCTACAATGACATTGGTGCATCGTCTGTAGATATCCCACTTGATACAAAAAAGGTAGTTTGACTGCTTGAATTGCTTGGTTAACTATCATTTACTACTAATTTTAGCCTTTTTCTTTGATTTTGTACTATCTTTCAATCATTATGCAAAGCTTCAAACTTACATATGTATGTCCACCTGATGTTTGGTTCTATGTTTCTCTACTGTAAGCTAACAAATAAGTTTGCTACCTTTATTTCGACTGAACCTATATTGGTTGATTCTTTCAATATCAGTATCAGCTTCCTTCTGAGATAAAAAGACACAAGAGGAGGAATTAGAGACTAGTTTTCCTTTTCCCTTAGCAGTTTTTCTCTATGTTGCTTTCTTTCTTTCTTTCAATATCAGTATCAGATCCTTTTGTGATGAATCCGTCTACACAATGCAGGACCTCAAGAAAAAGGAGAGAGAACTTATGGCTAAAGAGGCTGAGCTAAATAGGAGGGAACAGGTATATACTAGCCAGTTACCGTTATTGTTTTATCAAGCATGCAAGTAACTTTACACAGTTTCGAACTTTAGCATTTATTCTCATCATCATTCTGTTTAACTTTGTGCTCCTTTTCTCTAGGAAATAAAAAGAAGGGAAGAAGCTCTTGCGAAAGGTAATAATCTTAATTTTGTTTTTTTGCATGTACCATTTTTCTAATGAAATGGCCCATAAATTTAAAATTTTATATGCAGCTGGAGTTTTAATAGAGCCCAAAAACTGGCCACCGTTCTTCCCCGTCATTCATGTTGACATTTCAAATGATATACCCGTGCACTTGCAGCGAGTGCAGTATGTTTCTTTTGCGTCACTCCTAGGTATGAAGCTAAGAAATGTTCCAATTAATTAATTAAAAAACTGTCCTAGATCTTTAAGTATATATTACTGTCTTTCAAAAGAATTGTGACTAATATATACTTTTGCAATTCCTTATCTTGCAGGGTTGGTCATATGCCTCTTCTGGAACATTTTATGTGTAACTGCTGCTTGGATTACAGGAAATGGTGTGTTCATAAAATAATTTCCTTGTTTTACTTTTGTGTGTTCTTCCAATAACCATATTATCTAAAAAAAATTGTATTTCTGTTATTTAGTCAGTATATCGATGTTCTTCCATGCATGCAGATCCTAGGATCTGGTTTCTGGCAGTCATATACTTCATTACCGGATGCCCAGGTGCCTACTTTTTATGGTACCGACCTCTTTATCGCGCGATGAGGTATTGTATTAATTATTCCTATACTGTACGTGCTTCCAAAAACTACTTTACAGAGTTTCTGTATGAAGCATAGTACGTATTTATTTAAAACATAAGATTCACCTCTGGTACTATATATGATGCTTTCACCAGAAAGGATAGTGCGTTCAGCTACGGGTGGTTCTTCCTGTTCTACTTTGTAAGATTATTTCTGTCACACACACACAAAAAAAAAAGATCTTTTGTATGGTGTAACCGTTGTTGTTCCATGGAGTAGGAGATCTGCTCATAACTTGGCATGTCTCCTCTGCAGTTTCACATCGCTTTCTGCATATACGCTGCTGTTTCTCCGCCGTTCTTTTACGTGGGGAGATCATTGGCGTAAGTCGGTGTGTGATAAGCTTTTGCTACTCAAACTACGATTTGCTGCTTCACTTGTCCTTGTCTTGTTATTTGCAGCGGAATCTTTCAGTCGATCGACGAGATAGGCAGGCACGCTGGCGTTGGGGTGAGTGAGTCGATACGCGAGCTAAAAGTATACGAGGAACTAGAAATAATCTCGTACCGCTGGCGCTGATGATATAGATGTTCTTCCGTTTTGCTTTCAGATAATGTACTTCATGGGCTTCGCGTTGTTCGTGCTGGAGTCACTGCTCAGCATCTGGGTTTTCCAGGTAGGAGGAGGAAGAGCATACATACAGCGTAGTACATGTACTCGAAAAAAACATTCCTCCGATCGACAGGTTGTAGGACTGATGGGTTCTTTTTGTTCTGCAAAATGTTTTGTTTGTTCCCGTGTGTTTTTCAGATAGTGTACCGATTCTTCCGCGGGAAAGGTAGCGAGGCGCAGATGAGGCCTGACGCCGCGTCTCGTGCGCCGCCGTTCTGATCGAATATGCCTTCCCGGGCTTTTCCTCCCCCCCGCCCCGCTAGCTAGCCCGGAACCAGGAGAGAAGAAGAGGAACGAAGCATATGTGAATTCAAGTTTTGTGTGATGACCGAGTGAACTCTGATTCTGTACGCTTGCAGTTTCTGCCTTGTGGGCCGGGGTTGTTCCTTCCTTATTCGGAAACGAAACTGAAATGCCGCTGTGTGTCTGTGTTGTTCTGTTGGTCGAGTGGCGGCAGGATTTCAGGCAATGGCACATGTTGGGGTCATCTGGAAAAACTTTGTGTGTAGTATGGTTGTTATGCTAGCCGAGCGAGCCAATGTGGCTGTTGTCACTTGTCAGGTTTGGTCGTTTTTTTTTTTTTTGATTTCTTTCTTGTAAACTGGTATCCCGCGTTTGGGTCATGGCTGTTAAACATTGTGACTTAGCTTTCTTAAAGCTGAGGAAATCTCGTTCAAAAAAAGACATGTGGCCCGGCAAAGCACGATGGCGTACTGCTTGCTTTTAATCCCACATAGAATTTTTCTTGATCAATGCTGTAATCTTTTACGGCGGGAGCAGGTAAGAATAGGATATGGCAATGGCGACACGATCACTGTCTGTGGATGCCGTAGCTGGGGCGGCAAAAACCAAAGAGAGGTGAGGTCCAGCAGCGCCTCTTTTCCATTCGCTGCAATGCCTGATGATGCGTTTGGAGGCGAAAACTAAAATAAAGGTAAAAGCTGACGGCCGGATGGATGGGTGACAAATCCACGCGGAGTTCGCTGACCGGCAGTAGACGGCCGGGCACGGCTGCTTCTTCTCTCCGTCTACGATTTCTACGTGTTGGCTTGTTCCAGGGGTGCGGGTAGCGTTGGGAATATAGACAAGATTTTTTTTTGCCAGTACGGACACGGTCCAAAAATAAGAGTCTAAAGTACGATCTCACACAAGGCTCGAAGACGGGCCTAGATTGTGCCTTCAATTATAGCTCGTCGGGCCTCTAGCACGACCCTCACACATAGGCCGGGTTTGAACCGATACGACTCAATAAAGTCCATATTGTTTTATTTCTTTAATTTAGTAAGTTTTATACTTTATATTTGTCAGTACCCTGGATCAGGGGTACCCTCTTCTACAACATGAAGACGCTGCACCCGTGTAACACCTCAAGGCTACGCGGAGAATGGCGCCCAACCCCACCACATGGGCAGGTCCAAGGGTGCCACGTGGCAAGGAAAGGTAGTACATCCCAGTATTCATCGTTGGGTGCGGACCTCCACAGAAGGACACCAGACCCCTATACGTACAAGTCCAGAGCCCCCAAGAAGGCACGCCGGGTCCCTTGGAGGGCCCCAGTGCCCCTCCGAGTAAGGTCCGAGCCTTAGCAAGGTCCCAGGACGAAAAGGACCCTGGCATGAGTAGGGGTCCGGTGCTGGCACGTGTCCAGGCCTTGCCCTGCGCTCCCCGCTGCTACCGTGTGGCTTGTGGCGCGTGACATAAGCTAATGGGTCGAGCCTCACGTAAAGCCCATAAAGCCATGTAGCCTCTGCATTTATTGCGGAGAGGACGTGCCGCCTGCCACCACGCTAACGGGCGACGTGCCCTCCCAGCATTTAATGCATCCTGTCCAATCCGCTGGCAGACAGCGTCAGGGTCATCCAGCGGGCGGCGCGCCTGGCCGGTTTGTTGGCAAACAGTGCGCCCGTGCCGAGCGGCGCACTGTTCTCATCATCCCTTCTACAAGAAGCCTTCCCTGCACGCCGAGGATACACAGATCTCGGGTGTCAGGGCACTAGAAGATCGCCCCAGCAGCAAACATTTGTGGCTCCAAGTGCTATATTCGTTATGTCCCTGGGCCCGCATGTCAGGGCTCAGTACCTTTGTGCATGCCCCCTTCAGCTATAAAAGGGGAGGCATGTGGCGTTACAGGACAGATCCAATCTTAGGCTCACTCAGACACTCACAAGTTCATACAAGCTCTCAAGCAATACATCACACAGTGGAGTAGGGTATTACGCTCCGGCGGCCCGAACCACTCTAAACCCTCGCGTGTTCTTGTGTTCATCCTTCCATCTCGCATAACAGGCAAAACGCTTAGGCCCATCCTCATCTTAGGATCTAGGGCGGGTGCAATCCGCCACCCGGCTAGAGAGATTTCCTCTCCGACATTTGGCGCGCCAGGTAGGGGCTCTAGGCTTGAAGTTTTTGCTTGTTTTCTCGCTCAGCATGATGGTGCGGATCATCGAGCACCGCGCCGAAACTTCAGAAGATTTGGTGATGGAGCAAGAAGTTGCATCCTCCGCGCCACGAGTACCCGACCGCCCTGAGTCTGGGGCTGCTGTTGTACACGTCGTGCAGCAGCACACGCCAGCACAGGTGTCCCGGACTCCGTCGAGGGCAGCGCCTACGGCGCTGTCTGTGGCTAGGGAGTTGCTACGCCACCCCCTAGCTCCACGGCTTCACCGGGGCCATGAAGCAGTGGCGTGACGACGTTGACCAGTTACTCGGCATGGCGCATTCTACCTCAACCAGGTCCAGGCCTCGGTCATCCCGGCGCCAACGCGAGGCGACGGCGTCTGTACGCTCACCCTCCGTAAGGGGTGCACATACCGACGACCTCCAGGCAGAACTCAACCGCAGGCGTACGGGAGAGGACGCCCGAATCTCTTTGGAAAGGGCACACGAACGCCGCCAAAACATCGAGGGTCGCAGCCTCGATCAAAACTTTGTTGCGGCAGCACCGCAGACACCAATGGGCACACGGTCCCAAACGGGTGTCCCCTTGGCCAGCGTGGGCTGTGCCGCCCTCGCGGACCATCTTCGCATAGCGTCATGGCCGCCCAAGTTCCGGCCGTACCTGCCAGAAAAATACGATGGAATATCAAACCCGTCGAAGTTCCTGCAGGTGTACGTCACCACCATCACGGCAGCAGGTGGAAATACCACTGTGATGGCGACGTATTTTCATGTCACCTTGTCTGGACCTGCCCGGACTTGGCTCATGAACCTCGCCCCAGGGTCAATCTACACCTGGGAAGAGCTCTGCGCACGGTTCGTTGCAAACTTCGCCAGCGCTTACCAGCAACACGACGTGGAGGCCCACCTACACGCAGTGAGGCAGGAGCCCGGAGAGACCCTCCAGACGTTTATCTCCCGCTTCACCAAGGTGTGAGGTACTATACCTCGTATTTCCGATGCCTCCATCATCACGGCCTTTCGATAAGGGGTACGTGATAAGAAAATGTTGGAGAAGCTGGCCACACATGACGTGGAGACTGTCCCCATGCTCTTTGCTCTGGCTGACAAGTGCGCCAGAGCCGCCGAGGGCCGTGCATGGCACTCGGCCCCACAAACCGGGGCTACCCAGACGGGTGGCTCGGGTGCCGCCCCCGGGACGGCAAAAAGAAAAAGAAGGGTTACGGCTACGAAAGGTCGCAGTCTACCGCGCTGGTCGTTGCAGCTATGACCGGGGGCCGGGGCGACCGCAACAAACGCCCACGGCCGCAAAGGGGTAACAGCGGCTCGTGCCCTGTACACCCCAACGGTCACCACAGCGCCGCGGAGTGTCGCGAGATCATTGATCTCGCAAAACATGTCAGCGAACGCATTAGCGAGCGGCGTGAGCAGTCTTCCAAGGACGGCTCCCCACCTCGTCGCCGCCCTGGCAAGGAAAAGGTCGACGATGGCGAGGTAGCCGCGGCTGAGCGAGACCTCGGGTATCAGTCACCCGAAGGGGACCTAAAGGACGTCTTCACTAGGGACTCCCACTCCGATGGCGACGACTAGACGGACCACCGGTGGGACCCCATGTCCCCTGGCCTACGGAGCTAAAGCCTGCCTTCCTCCGGAAACCCTTCTGTATTCCCCACGGGTCTAGACTTCTGACAGGTTCATCCAGGAATGATCGCAGCCAAAGACGGGGGCTCCTTCATCAAATGTAGATGGAAACCCGGGGTCGAGACCTAATCTTACGGAAGTACCAAACCAGATTAGGGCTCCGCAACACTCCCCCAGCTGGGAAGGACCCTTCAAGGTAACGGGAATACTTCGACCCGAGGGCAACTGTCTAGCTATGACTGAAGGAGTGCCTCCCCTGGTGCCAGAACATCTCTGTAAGTTTTATCTATAGAGCAAGTCTGAGGGATCGAAGTGTTTCCCTTTTGTAACTAGGTAACGCATACGTGTACGCCAACCCGGTGGGGTCTGTCCCCATAAACCCAATCTGTTGGTTCGCACCCATGCATGATAAGTTATAAAGGAAAACTACCCTCTGAGATGTTGAAAGCTCTCTTGTGAGTTTTGGTGTTTGGATGACAACTCAATTAAAAGACTAACAAGTGTACTAAGTGTTGAACAGGTGCCTAAGGTAAAGCTAACAGGGTTCAACACAAGAGAACAAATGTGATGGTCCAAGAACTGGATTATGGATACATAATGGACATCACAAGTAAGATGGACATTGCATAAAGTGAGACTCGGGTGCGTAGCTCGGAGACAACTGATCAAGCCAAGGACGGAGGCAAGAGAAGCTTCGAGGTACCAAGTGCACGGGAGAAGGTCAAGGAGGCTGAGGAACCCAAAGCCAAGGGTGAAGAAGAAGGCTTGCAAAGTCAAGGGTGATCGAGTTGAGAAGAGCTATAACACACCAAGGATCACTACATAAGGACGTGACTTACAGCCAATGAAGAAACAGCTACAGTTATGTGGTGTAAGTCATAAGGATCAAGACCAAGCTCTAAGAAGGAGATCAAGGTCACTAGAAGGAGAACAAGTGTCAAAACCAGAACTGGAAGCAGCCCAAAAGAGCTAAGTTCACCTTGATCTTTAGTTTGGGTTGTTCCTATGTTTGGAGATGTTCTATGTGACCTTTACAGGATGTTGGAGCTAAGAAATGTCAATCTAGATCAAGTCAAGCCGACTTGATGATTTATGAGTCCAACATCAAAGCTCAAGCATGTGAAATGGTATAGATGTAATAATTAAGAGAAGGTATGTTTCTAGACTTAGTACATTGATTTTGTGGACTAATATACTTGTCTAAGTGTTAGAAACAGAAAGAAGAAGAAAAGGAAAGAGGTGCAAAGGGCTTGGCTGTGTACAGCTAAGACTCAGCTCAGTCTGGCACACCGGACTGTCCGGTGGTGCACCGGACAGTGTCCGGTGCGACAGGCTAAACTCTGGCGAACTGGCCGCTCTCGGGAATTCACCGGCGACGTACGGCTATAATTCACCGGACTGTCCGGTGTGCACCGGACATGTCCGGTGCGCCAACGGCTCCAAGACTGCCAACGGTCGGCTTCGCCATAGAAGGAAAGAAATCGGGCACCGGAAAGTGTCCGGTGCACCACCCGACAGAAAGCTGATATTGCCTTCCAAATGAAGTCCAACGGCTCCTAGGCCCCTTGGGTCTATAAAAGGGACTCCTAGGCGCCTCCAAGAGGGGTACAAGCGCAGCCAACAAGTATAGACTTCACTCGAATCAATTCTCGCTCTCCCTCTTGTGTGTAACTCTATAGTTTGTGTAGAAGGCACAGCTATAAGCCTTAAGAGAGAGAGGAGAAATGCTGCTTAGAGCTAGAGCAAGGTCTTGAGCGTATCGTTAACTCTACCGAGGTGCTGCCGAGAAGTTTGTAAGCAGCCACGGTGTTGTTGTAACCCATCTCAATAGTGAAAGGCTCTATCTGTCATACTGACAGATCTGAGTAAACGGAGGAAGGAGTTGAAATAGACTCCAAGCCCAGGTGTGGCTAACTCCAACGAGGACTAGGCAAGCATTTCAGGCTTGGCCGAACCTCGGGATAAATCCTTGCGTCTGTGTGCTCTGTTCTGTATTGTACTCTGACTCTCTGTCTTACTCGCTTTTACATCTGCACTTCACTACTTACTTGTGGTACTAGCTTTCCTTGAAGTGCAGGATATTCTTAAGACAGGAACTTCAATTCCACTGCAACCTACTCGAAGGGTTCTTCACTCCACTGCGATCCTGTCTTCGAGTAGAGTAAGATTTAAGTTTTAAAGTGATAATTTTTATTCGCCTATTCACCCCCCCCCTCTAGGCGACATCCAGATCATGTTCCCAGGCCAAAGGGAACTTTCAATTGGTATCAGAGCTAGGCCTCTCCAGTGTGGGCTTAGCCGTCCGGAGATAACGATGTCGTCACAAGAGGTAATTGTAGAACTTCTTTTAGGCAATGGCTCTAATTACAAATCTTGGTCTGTCTCTATTTATAATGCTTTCATAAGTGTTGATCCTGATTTGAGACAGATCTTTAGTAGAAGTATTTTTCCATCTGATATTAGTAAAAATCCCTCTAATGATGAACTAAGATGTTTATCTCTCAATCACCGTGCTTGCAACATCTTAGTTGATTCTCTTTCTAGAGGTGCTTATTTTGCCATCATGAGTAGTGATAATGATTTATTTGTTGATGCTCATGATTTATGGAATAGAATTAAAGTAAAATATTGTGTGGCAAATTGTACTGCTTCTACTCCCTATATTGCTTGTGATGCTAACCTTTCAAAGGGAGAAGATCAAGAACGATGGGCACCCAACGATGAATCCACCTCGTCGACAGGTTTGGTCTCCACTAATAATAAGTGTTTTATTGCTAACAATGACGGTGGAGACAAAAGCCATGATGAGGAGGAATATGAGGATGATAGCGAGGATGTATCTTCATCACCTCAAGGTACATTTTCCTATTTGGCTTCCACTGACATTAATGACAGGGAAAATGAGACCGATGATGTGGAAGAAGAGGAGATTCGTCGTTTCTACATCCATCTCAACAAAGAGGACAAGGCACTCTTGGTTAAGCTATTGAGAAGGAACAAGGAACAAGGCGAGACGCTTCTCAGGCTAGAGGAGTCCCTCATCAAAACCAACAACAGCCTGGAGAAGATGACCAAAGAACATGAGGAGCTAAAGTGCTCTCATGATGATTTGGTCCAAAGGTATGAATATGTTTTAATTGAGCAAAGAAATAGTCATGATGCATTATCTAATATTGCTCAACTTAAAACGGAAAATTCTATGCTTAAGAGTCAAGTAGAAACAAGGGACTTAGAAAAACGTGCTCTAGGTAAAAAGTATGATATGTTGTCATATTCTCATAATAAATTAGTTGATGAACATATCATGCTTAATGTTGCTCATGAGGTTATAATTGCAAACTTAAATTCATGTGAACCTCATTCTCGCACGTGTGCGCATTTGAATTGTATATCACCATGTGCTAACCCCTGTTGCTCAAAAGAAAGCCAATCATTGATTGAGCAACAAGTTTTAGGGTCACAAAAGAAATTCTGTGGGAACAAGAAGCAAAGACAACTAAGGAGAAGACACATTGCTCAACTCTCTCAAGATATCCACGGGCGCGTGGTGAAGAAGCTTGAGAAAGGAAAAACTGCAGCAAGTGTTAAGCTCAATAAGAAGAATGTTCCCAAAGCTATAAATGAAGAAATCAACATGAACAAGGAAAAAGGTAAAAATTCAATTAGTCATGTTGTTTGCACTGATCATCTCTCCATGTCTTTCAAGCACAAAAAGGGAAGAGGAAAAAGGAAGTGCTTCAAATGCAAGGAGATAGGCACCTCATCGCGTCTTGTCCGTACAAAGACAAGGATGAAGGGACAAGAAGTTGCTTTGGATGCAACAATAAGGACCACATGATCACTTCA
Organism: Zea mays; assembly: GCF_902167145.1. Lineage (NCBI taxonomy): Eukaryota > Viridiplantae > Streptophyta > Magnoliopsida > Poales > Poaceae > Zea > Zea mays. The sequence goes on along the minus strand of NC_050100.1, from coordinate 20,643,839 downwards.
TGTCCAGTCATGAAGAATCAAGGATGTGCATCCTCCAAGATGACCCTCACCAAGGAAAATGACAAACAACAAGCGTCATGTCAGATTGAGCGACGCTTCTGCTACAAGTGTGGTGAGCAGGGTCATATATCAAAGGTATGTGATGAAGGTAAGGTTCCTAAGCAAGTAAATTTGTCTCAATCTCATTCGCTTAGGAGACCCAAATCATACACTTGTGCTAGATCTATAATGAGATCACCTAGAACTAGCACAAAGGCCATTTGGGTACCAAAGGCACTTTTAGTTGAACATCATGGACCCATCCCGAGATGGGTACCAAACTGTGCTAACTAGACCATGCAGGTGCCTTGAGATGGACTGGAGACCATGGGAGTGCTTAAGACGGTTATCTAAAACTCTATGCTTAAGCTGTCAATTGTTTTGGTGTTTATTGACCCAAGGTTGAATTATTGTAAAACACTAATCCCATGTTCATCTCAAGTGAAATAAGGTGTATAGGTCCTTAATCATTATTGGTGAATCAAGTAAAGGACTTTGATGAGAATCTACAACTTGCTCTCCAAAGGATGATATCCGTGTATTTTAAGTACATAATTGCAATTTAGTATTGCTCTTAAATTGGCTTGTTGTGCTACCTGTCTTTGGAGTAGTTATGCTTTATGATTGCCTGTGTTAAATGAATCATAATGATGTTTGCTTAATCATGACTGGTGCTATATAGGATATATCTTTTGAATCATTCATGGGTAGCTCTTTCATTTGTTATATCCACAACGATTAACTCTCTTGGTGTATATGGATAAACCTGTAACTTTTTGTAAGTCATGCTATGTGCAAATATGACATTTTGTTTTAGTCCATGTTCACATGATTACCCTAGTTTGGTACTGTGTGAATTTCAAATCCATGTCATGCCCTTTTGAGCTATGAGGTGCGTGAGCAAAAGGAGCCCTGAATTGGTGATAACAAGTGCTCTCATAAAGGCAAAGGTATGGAAAATGGAACTGTGCAATTTTATTGAATATCTTGAAGTTCCATTGATAGTGATCATAGCTGTGTTCTTGCATTTCATTGGTAGTATCGTGGCTTAGGAGACTTATGCCTTAAAATGTTGTTTCTTTTGGTGTCTCTAAAGAACCTTCTTAACTATGATGTGCTTAGACATGATCATGTTGTTTTTCGATTAGTATATGTGATGCAATGATAGTTAAGTATGAAGCATGTCTAAGTTGCGTGTAAATGTTATACTTCCTGTGAGTATTCAATTGGCTTAGGTGACACTGAGGCATGCATTGTTGTATTTAGTCAACCTTTCATTTAGCCTTCAATTGGTGTTAAGTGGCTTTTCATTTGATATTCAAATTGGCATCTTTGTGTGATGAAAGTGATAGAGTATGCCTTGACCAAGGTATGTTGTGAACCCCTCTAGTTCTAAGGAAGCTAGAATGTGCAAAGTGCAAGTCATTCAAATACTTGATGCACAACTTGAGGGGGAGCACACATAACTTGTGTCTTTTGAGACTAACTGTTTCTTGAACAATCTTGTATAGTCTCTAGGTGGAAAAGAGAAGATAAGCAAGAAATGGAGCAATCAGGACTTGGGTACCTCTGTAAGTCAAGAAATTGGTATCTCAAGTCGTGAGTAAGTGCATATTTTTAGATTGCTCATGCTCTATAATATCTGGTGATAATAGATGCTTATTCTTAAATATCATGGAGCTATGATAATAAATGAACTTTTGCAATTGGTATCTTTCAATTAGTAGCCGTGATAGTCTACTTCAATTGACATCTTTTGATAATCATTAGAATGGAAGTTTCTTCTTGTGCCCAATACTATAACTTGTTCTAAGTTTGGTGTCTTAGCAACAAGAAAAAGTTAGGAGAAAGAATCATGCACAAGTGTGGAGAAGCTCTCGAGAGATTAACTACTTTCAAGATGGGAAGTACACTACAACATGGTAAAGGTACAAAAGGAAGTATTAATCTTTTTGCATATATGTATCTTACCTAAATGTTCATAGTGCATATGTTCAATAAGTAAGGGGGAGTTTTGATAGTCGTTTTTCCTCCTTAAACACCCTGCTGTCCCTTGACATCATCCTATGTTTGCTCGAGTATGGTTTTTGGTGTTTGATGTCAAAGGGGGAGAATTTGTGTATTAAAGCTTATCTCAACCTGAGAGGAAAGCTTATCCTAAGGGGTGATGTGTTAGTTTAAGCTTTGCTAGTGTGTTATTCATATGCTTCCTGCAGTATTATATGTGTTGCATCATATGGACTAGTGTTTCTGCTGCGATGAATTAACTGGCTTCTATAGTGTAATAGATAGTCATGTGGTTAATGGTGCTTTAAGATTGCTTTAAATTGGAAATTGGAAGATTGCTTTAAATTGGAAATTGGTATCTTAGTTTAAATTGGTATCTTAAAAGTGAATAGTGGTAGGTTGATATTCCTGTGATATATCCACTAATTTGAATGGTGTTTAACTCTGATTATGTGCATTTGTGTGTTATAGCATCATGGTTTGATTCTTGACACAATGCATCCTAAAAAGTGCTAAGGTGTAGAAATGCTTCGAATTGCCTAAGTATGTGCATATTGGCGTCTGAGGCCAAAATTATGTTTTTGAAGTAAGCACACATTTAGGGGGAGCATTCTATAAACTTAGAATTCAAAATGTGTGCTTCTAATCTTATTCTTATGTAAGCTTTAATTGTGTTGCCATCAATCACCAAAAAGGGGGAGATTGAAAGCTCTCTTGTGAGTTTTGGTGTTTGGATGACAACTCAATTAAAAGACTAACAAGTGTACTAAGTGTTGAACAGGTGCCTAAGGTAAAGCTAACAGGGTTCAACACAAGAGAACAAATGTGATGGTCCAAGAACTGGATTATGGATACATAATGGACATCACAAGTAAGATGGCCATTGCATAAAGTGAGACTCGGGTGCGTAGCTCGGAGACAACTGATCAAGCCAAGGACGGAGGCAAGAGAAGCTTCGAGGTACCAAGTGCACGGGAGAAGGTCAAGGAGGCTGAGGAACCCAAAGCCAAGGGTGAAGAAGAAGGCTTGCAAAGACAAGGGTGATCGAGTTGAGAAGAGCTATAACACACCAAGGATCACTACATAAGGACGTGACTTACAGCCAATGAAGAAACATCTACAGTTATGTGGTGTAAGTCATAAGGATCAAGACCAAGCTCTAAGAAGGAGATCAAGGTCACTAGAAGGAGAACAAGTGTCAAAACCAGAACTGGAAGCAGCCCAAAAGAGCTAAGTTCACCTTGATCTTTAGTTTGGGTTGTTCCTATGTTTGGAGATGTTCTATGTGACCTTTACAGGATGTTGGAGCTAAGAAATGTCAATCTAGATCAAGTCAAGCCGACTTGATGATTTATGAGTCCAACATCAAAGCTCAAGCATGTGAAATGGTATAGATGTAATAATTAAGAGAAGGTATGTTTCTAGACTTAGTACATTGATTTTGTGGACTAATATACTTGTCTAAGTGTTAGAAACAGAAAGAAGAAGAAAAGGAAAGAGGTGCAAAGGGCTTGGCTGTGTACAGCTAAGACTCAGCTCAGTCTGGCACACCGGACTGTCCGGTGGTGCACCGGACAGTGTCCGGTGCGACAGGCTGAACTCTGGCGAACTGGCCGCTCTCGGGAATTCACCGGCGACATACGGCTATAATTCACCGGACTATCCGGTGTGCACCGGACTGTCCGGTGAGCAAACGGTCGGCCGGGCCAACGGTCGGCCGCGTGATCTGCGCGGGACACGTGGCCGAGCCAACGGCTAGATGGAGGCACCGGACTGTCCGGTGTGCACCGGACATGTCCGGTGTGCACCGGACATGTCCGGTGCGCCAACGGTCGGCTTCGCCATAGAAGGAAAGAAATCGGGCACCGGACAGTGTCCGGTGTGCACCGGACTGTCCGGTGCACCACCCGACAGAAAGCTGATATTGCCTTCCAAATGAAGTCCAACGGCTCCTAGGCCCCTTGGATCTATAAAAGGGACTCCTAGGCACCTCCAAGAGGGGTACAAGCGCAGCCAACAAGTATAGACTTCACTCGAATCAATTCTCGCTCTCCCTCTTGTGTGTAACTCTATAGTTTGTGTAGAAGGCACAGCTATAAGCCTTAAGAGAGAGGAGAAATGCTGCTTAGAGCTAGAGCAAGGTCTTGAGCGTATCGTTAACTCTACCGAGGTGCTGCCGAGAAGTTTGTAAGCAGCCACGGTGTTGTTGTAACCCATCTCAATAGTGAAAGGCTCTATCTGTCATACTGACATATCTGAGTAAACGGAGGAAGGAGTTGAAATAGACTCCAAGCCCAGGTGTGGCTAACCCCAACGAGGACTAGGCAAGCATTTCAGGCTTGGCCGAACCTCGGGATAAATCCTTGCGTCTGTGTGCTCTGTTCTGTATTGTACTCTGACTCTCTGTCTTACTCGCTTTTACATCTGCACTTCACTACTTACTTGTGGTACTAGCTTTCCTTGAAGTGCAGGATATTCTTAAGACAGGAACTTCAATTCCACTGCAACCTACTCGAAGGGTTCTTCACTCCACTGCGATCCTGTCTTCGAGTAGAGTAAGATTTAAGTTTTAAAGTGATAATTTTTATTCGCCTATTCACCCCCCCTCTAGGCGACATCCAGATCCTGTTCCCAGGCCAAAGGGAACTTTCAGATGTACCTCTATGATAGATTTATCCTACTGCTTCAAGGTCTTACCCTGTAGTTTCCGGATTGTATTTTATCCAACCCACCCGATCAGCTCCCATCCTATCAGGCGTAATGACATCTGAATTAAATAGCCATACTTGCAGTTTAGGACCTCTATGCGAAAGCAGGAGGGCCCGACAACCTGGGGGCTGGCTCTGAAGAATGGGAGCCCGTTCCATGGGGTGGTCCGGAGCCTGTGTGGGCGGTTAGCCTGGTTCCGTACCCGAAACCCTGCGCACTCCACCACTCCGTGACGGGTACCCTAGTATTTGGAGCTATAAGTCCTGTGGGTCCGACAACCTGGGGTCCGGAACTAGAGAAGAGACACTTGTCTCTTAGGGTGGTCCGGAGCCGTGTAGCCGCTCAGCCTGGCCCCGTACCGTGGGCCTGCATGCTCCACCACTCTGTGACAGGTGTCCTAGTACCTAGAACCACCATCCAGGGGGTCCGGGCGCACAACTTGGCTCCCCCAGACTAAACCCTGCAAGTTCCGAGCATGTATCAAAGGATGGCTAGTGCCAGATGACGAGTCCTACGGGTGTATTACTAACGCTCCTTAGCTAAAGCTGTGTACCGATCTAGGTCTCGGCGAAGCTGCCTCCCGAGAGTCGTTGGAAACTCTTTCACACATGCTGGTATCCAACCTTGACACATCAAGCCTGCATCCCAGGCGGGGCCAGCCACCAGGGCGAGTCAACAACGTAACGTCGCACACAGCAGGAACGAGCGATACACAGATAAGTATTAAACACTGCCTTATAAATAATACTCAAGAGTACCTTTCAAAAATAGGAAAAAGCCTAGGGGCCGATTCTAAAGAACGGGTGCCCGTTCCATGGGGTGGTCCGGAGCCTGTGTGGTCGGTTAGCCTGGTTCCGTACCCGAAATCCTGCACACTCCACCACTCCATGACGAATGCCCTAGTATTTGGAACTATAAGTCCTGTGCGTCCGACAACTTGGGGTCCAGAACTAGAGAAGAGACGCTTGCCTCTTGGGGTGGTCCGGAGCTGTGTAGCCGCTCAGCCTAGTCCCGTACCGTGGGCCTGCAAATTCCACCACCTTGCGGCAGGTGTCCTATTACCTAGCACCACCATCCAGGGGGTCCGGACACACAACTTGGTTTCCCAGACTAAAATCCTGCGTACATATGTGTCGGGGACCATAATTAGGGGTACCCCCAAGACTCCTAATCTCAGCTGGTAAACCCCATCAGCACAAAGCTGCGAAGGCCTGATGGGCGCGATTCAGGCCAAGGCTCCGCCCAAGGGACACGATCCCGCCTCGCCCGAGCCCGGCCTTGGGCAAAGACAGCCGACCCCGGAGGATTCACGTCTCGCCCGAGGGTCCCCTCAAGCAACGGGCGAACCTTCGACTCGCCCGAGGCCCAGCTCGGGCAGGCTTCGCAGAGAAGCAACCCTGGCCAGATCGCCACGCCAACCGACCGGATCGCAAGAGCATTTAATGCAAGGGTCGCCTGACACCTTATCCTGACGCGCGCTCAGTCGACAGAGCCAAAGTGACCGCAGTCACTTCGCCGCTCCACTGACCAACCTGACAGGAAAACAGCGCCGCCTGCCCTGCTCCGACTGCTGTGCCACTCGCCAGAGCGAGCCCGACAGCAGCTAAGTCCAGCCTCGAGCACCATAGGAAGCTCCGCCTCGCCCGACCCCAGGGCTCGGCCCCCGTCTCGGCCTCAGAAGACGATGGACTCTGCCTCGCCCGACCCCAGGGCTCGGACTCAGCCTCTACTCCAGAAGACGACGGTCTCCGCCTCGCCTGACCCCAGGGCTCGGACTCAGCCTCTACTCCGGAAGACGACGGTCTCCGCCTCGCCCGACCCCAGGGCTCGGCCCCCGTCTCGGCCTCGGAAGACGATGGACTCCGCCTCGCCCGACCCCAGGGCTCGGACTCAGCCTCTACTCCGAAAGACGACGGTCTCCACCTCGCCCGACCCCAGGGCTCGGACTCAGCCTCTACTCCGGAAGACGACGGTCTCCGCCTCGCCCGACCCCAGGGCTCGGACTCAGCCTCTACTCCAGAAGACGACGGTCTCCGCCTCGCCCGACCCCCGGGCTCAGACTCAGCCTCGACCTCGGAGGAGTCGCCGCCTCGCCCGACCTCAAGCTCGGACCGACCACGCCACGGGGGGGCATCATTACCCTACCCCTAGCTAGCTCAGGCTATGGGGAACAAGACCGGCGTCCCATCTGGCTCGCCCCGGTAAAACAAGTAATGATGGTGCCCCGCGTGCTCCATGACGACGGCGATTCTCGGCCCCCTACGGAAGCAAGGATACGTCAGCAAGGATCCGACAACCCCGACAGCTGTGCTTCTACAGGGCTCAAGCGCTCCTCCGACGGCCACGACATCACATGAACAGGGCAGCAACACCTCTCCGACAGACACATCGGCATGTACTTAGGGCTCTAGCTCCTTTCTGCTAGACACGTTAGCACACTGCTACGCTCCCTATTGTACACCTGGGCCTTCTCCTTACGTCTATAAAAGGAAGGTCCAGGGCCCTCACGCGAGAGGGTAGCCGCAAGTGGCAACAAGAGGTGGCCGCGCGGGAGAACGGGCAGCTTAACGCCCCCCCTCTCTCTCTCTCCCTCGCAAACGCTTGTAACCCCCTACTGCAAGTGTATCCGCCCTGGGCGCAGGACAACACGAGGCCGCGGGTTTCCCCTCACTGTTTTCCCCCTTGTGTCTCCGTCTCGCGCCGACCCATCTGGGCTGGGACACGCAACGACAATTTACTCGTCGGTCCAGGGACCCCCCGGGGTCGAAATGCCGACAATATATTATTACATTCTGCTTCCAAGCAAACATATGTTATTATATTCCCTTACAAGCGGGGCCCTAGCTCCATTTATGTAGGAATGAACTGCGCTGCACCAGCAGGAGTCGTGCCGGAAGCTGGCTCCGACCGGCCTCACCGGCGGCGGCGACCACCTCTGCACCGACGGTTCGCCGGCGACAGCGACTACCTCTGCACCAGCAGCGACAACCACCTCCGCTCCGAGCGGCTTGCCAGCGGCGGCGACCACCTCAGGGTGTGCGCCATTGCGAGGAGGTCCTCGCCCCCGTCCTCCTACGGGGGGTGACTGAAAGGGAATTAGGCTTACACCTAGTTCCTATATAATTTTAGTGGTTGAATTGCCCAACACAAATCTTTGGACTAACTAGTTTATTCTAGTGTATAAGTTATACAGGTGCAAAAGGTTCACACTTAGCCAATAAAAAGACCAAGTATTGAGTTCAACAAAAGAGCAAAGGAGCAACCGAAGGCTCCTCTGGTCTGGCGCACCGGACTGTCCGGTGTGCCACCGGACAGTGTCCGGTGCACCAGAGGACTCCAACTCCAACTCGTCACCTTCGGGAAAATCCAGAACCGGCGCGCTATAATTCACCGGACTGTCCGGTGTACACCGGACAGTGTCCGGTGCTCCAACGAAGACGCTGCTCCAGAACTTGCCAGTCTCGGGATTTCACGAAGGCTGCTCCGCTATAATTCACCGGACATGTCCGGTGTGCACCGGACTGTCCGGTGCATCCTCGGAGCAACGGCTACTTCGCGCCAACGGCTACCTGCAACGCATTAAATGCGCGCGCAGCGCGCGTAGAAGGCAGGCGCGCCCATACCGGCGCACCGGACACTGAACAGTTCATGTCCGGTGCGCCACCAGACATCGAGGCGGGCCCAGAAGTCAGAACTCCAACGGTCAGATTCCAACGGCACTGGTGACGTGGTTGGGGCACCGGACTGTCCGGTGCGCCATCGAACAGACAGCCTCCACCAACGGTCAAGTTTGGTGGTTGGGGCTATAAATACCCCAACCACCCCACCATTCATTGTATCCAAGTTTTCCACTTCTCAACCACTTACAAGAGCTAGGCATTCAATTCTAGACACACCAAAGAGATCAAATCCTCTCCAATTGCACACAAGTCTTTAGTGATTAGCGAGAGAGATTTGTCGTGTTCTTTTGAGCTCTTGCGCTTGGATTGCTTCTTTTCTTTCTCACTTGTTCTTGTGATCAAAACTCCATTGTAATCAAGGCAAGAGGCACCAATTGTGTGGTGGCCCTTGCGGGGAAGTTTTGTTCCCGGTTTTGATTTGAGAAGAGAAGCTCACTCGGTCGGAAGGATCGTTTGAGAGAGGGTAAGGGTTGAAAGAGACCCGGCCTTTGTGGCCTCCTCAACGGGGAGTAGGTTTGCGAGAACCGAACCTCGGTAAAACAAATCATCGTGTCTCACTTCGCATTTGCTCACGATTTGTTTTAAGCCCTCTCTCGCAGACTCGATTATATCTCTAACGCTAACCCGGCTTGTAGTTGTGATTATTTTTTGAGAATTTCAGATTCGCCCTATTCACCCCCCCTCTAGGCGACTTTCAATTGGTATCAGAGCCCGGTGCTTCATTAGAGCCTAACCGCTCGAAGTGATGTCGGGAGATCACACCAAGAGGGAGATGGAGACCGGCGACAAGCCCACTACGAGCCAAGGGAGCACTTCATCAGAAGAGTCCCGCACCAAGAGGAAGGAGAAGAAGAAGGACTCCTCCAAACGGAAGGAGAAAAGATCTTCCTCTTCTCACCACAAAGAGAAGAAGGAAAAATCTTCTTCTCACAAGTCGCATCGGAAAGGCGACAAGCACAAGAGGATGAGGAAAGTGGTCTACTGCGAGACCGACACTTCATCAACATCAACCTCCGACTCCGATGCGCAGTCCGTAACTTCTAAGCGCTAAGAGCGCAAGAAGTTTAGTAAGATCCCCTTACACTATCCTCGTACACCTAGACATACTCCATTACTTTCCGTTCCATTAGGCAAACCGCCAACTTTTGATGGCGAAGATTATGCTAGGTGGAGTGATTTAATGAAATTTCATCTAACCTCACTCCACAAAAGTATATGGAATGTTGTTGAGTTTGGAGCACAGGTACCATCCATAGGGGATGAGGATTATGATACGGACGAAGTGGCCCAAATCGAGCACTTCAACTCCCAAGCTACAACCATACTCCTCGCCTCTCTAAGCAAGGAGGAATACAACAAGGTGCAAGGGTTGAAGAATGCAAAGGAAATTTGGGACCTTCTCAAGACCGCGCACGAGGGTGATGAACTCACCAAGATCACCAAGCGGGAAACGATCGAGGGGGAGCTCGGCCGTTTTTGTCTTCGCCAAGGGGAGGAGCCACAAGATATGTACAACCGGCTCAAAACTTTGGTGAACCAAGTGCGCAACCTCGGGAGCAAGAAATGGGATGACCACGAAGTGGTTAAGGTTATTTTGAGATCACTTATTTTCCTTAACCCTACTCAAGTTCAATTAATTCGTGGTAATCCTAGATACACACTAATGACTCCCGAGGAAGTAATCGGGAATTTTGTGAGCTTTGAATGTATGATCAAGGGCTCAAAGAAGATCAACGAGCTTGATGAACCCTCCATGTCCGAAGCACAACCTGTGGCATTCAAGGCGACGGAGGAGAAGAAGGAGGAGTCTACATCGAGTAGACAACCAATTGACGCCTCCAAGCTCGACAATGAGGAGATGGCTTTAATCATCAAAAGCTTTCGCCAAATCCTCAAGCGACGGAGGGGGAAGGACTACAAACCCCGCTCCAAGAAAGTGTGCTACAAATGTGGTAAGCCCGGTCATTTTATTGCAAAATGTCCTATGTCTAATGACAGTGATAGGGGCGACGACAAGAAGGGAAAGAGGAGAGAAAAGAAGAAGTACTACAAGAAGAAGGGCGGCGATGCCCATGTTTGCCGGGAGTGGGACTCCAACGAGAGCTCCACCGAGTCCTCCTCCGACGAGGATGCCGCCAACATCGCCGTCACCAAGGGACTCCTCTTCCCCAACGTCGGCCACAAGTGCCTCATGGCAAAGGACGGCAAAAGGAAGAAGGTTAAATCTAAATCCTCCACTAAATATGAATCCTCTAGTGATGATAATGCTAGTGATGAGGAGAATAATTTGTGTACCCTTTTTGCCGATCTTAACATACAACAAAAAGAAAAATTAAATGAATTAATTAGTGCCATCCATGAGAAGGATGATCTCTTGGACTCCCAAGAGGACTTCTTAATCAAGGAAAATAAAAAGCATGTTAAGGTTAAAATGCTTATGCTCAACAAGTTGAAAAATGTGAAAAATTGTCTAGTGAGCTAAGCGCTTGCCATGAGACTATAGACAACCTTAGAAATGAAAATGCTAGATTAATTGCTAAGGTTGATTCTCATGTTTGTGATGCTTCAATTCCCAATCTTAGAAATGATAATGATGATTTGCTTACTAAGATTAAGGAATTGAATGATTCTCTTGCTAGCCTTAGAGTAGAAAATGAAAATTTGATTGCTAAGGCTAAGGATTTTGATGTTTGCAATGTTACTATTTCCAACCTTAGAAGTGAGAATGATATATTACATGCTAAGGTTGTTGAATTAAAATCTTGCAAACCCTCTACATCTAATGTTGAGCACGTTTCTATTTGTACTAGATGTAGAGATATTGATGTTAATGCTATTCATGATCACATGGCTTTAATTAAACAACAAAATGATCATATAGCAATATTAGATGCTAAAATTGCCGAGCATAACTTAGAAAATGAAAAGTTTAAATTTGCTAGAAGTATGCTCTATAATGGGAGACGCCCTGGCATTAAGGATGGCATTGGCTTCCAAAGGGGAGACAATGTCAAACTTAATGCTCCCCCTAAGAACTTGTCTAACTTTGTTAAGGGCAAGGCTCCCATGCCTCAGGATAACGAGGGTTACATTTTGTACCCTGCCGGTTATCCCGAGAGCAAAATTAAGAAAATTCATTCTAGGAAGTCTCACTCTGGCCCTAACCATGCTTTTATGTATAAGGGTGATACATCTAGCTCTAGGCAACCAACCCGTGCTAAGTTGCCTAGAAAGAAAACTCCTAGTGCATCAAATGATCATGGCATTTCATTTAGGACTTTTGATGCATCTTATGTTTTGACTAACAAATCCGGCAAGGTAGTTGCCAAGTTTGTTGGGGGCAAACACAAGGGCTCCAAGACTTGTGTTTGGGTACCCAAAGTTCTTGTTTCTAATGCCAAAGGACCCAAAACCGTTTGGGTACCTAAAGTCAAGAACTAAAATTATTTTGTAGGTTTATGCATCCGGGGGCTCAAGTTGGATACTCGACAGCGGGTGCACAAACCACATGACAGGGGAGAAAAAGATGTTCTCCTCATATGAGAAAAACCAAGATCCCCAACGAGCTATCACATTCGGGGATGGAAATCAAGGTTTGGTCAAAGGATTGGGTAAAATTGCTATATCACCTGACCATACTATTTCCAATGTTTTTCTTGTAGATTCTTTAGATTACAATTTGCTTTCCGTATCCCAATTGTGTCAAATGGGTTACAACTGTCTATTCACTGATGTAGGTGTCACTGTCTTTAGAAGAAGTGATGATTCAATAGCATTTAAGGGAGTGTTAGAGGGTCAGCTATACTTGGTAGATTTTGATAGAGCTGAACTCGACACTTGCTTAGTTGCTAAGACTAACTTGGGATGGCTCTGGCACCGCCGACTAGCCCATGTTGGAATGAAGAATCTTCATAAGCTTCTAAAGGGAGAACACATTTTAGGACTAACCAATGTTTATTTTGAGAAAGACAGGATTTGTAGCGCATGCCAAGCCGGGAAGCAGGTTGGCACTCATCATCCACACAAGAACATCATGACTAGTGACAGGCCACTGGAGCTCCTACACATGGACCTATTCGGCCTGATAGCTTACATAATCATCGGCGGGAGTAAGTACTGTCTAGTTATTGTGGATGATTATTCTCGCTTCACTTGGGTGTTCTTTTTGCAGGAAAAATCCCATACCCAAGAGACCTTAATGGGATTCTTGAGACGGGCTCAAAATGAGTTCGACTTAAGGATCAAGAAAATTCGAAGCGACAATGGGACGGAGTTCAAGAACTCACAAATAGAAGACTTTCTTGAGGAAGAGGGCATCAAGCATGAGTTTTCTTCTCCTTACACTCCACAACAAAATGGTGTAGTGGAGAGGAAGAATCGAACTCTATTGGACATGGCAAGAACCATGCTTGATGAGTACAAGACACCGGATCGGTTTTGGGCCGAGGCGGTCAATACCGCATGCTACGCCATCAACCGGTTATATCTACACCGAATCCTCAAGAAGACATCCTATGAACTCCTAACCGGTAAAAAGCCAAATATTTCATATTTTAGAGTTTTTGGTAGCAAATGTTTTATTCTTGTCAAAAGAGGTAGAAAATCTAAATTTGCTCCTAAAACTGTAGAAGGCTTTTTACTAGGATATGACTCAAACACAAGGGCATATAGAGTCTTTAACAAGTCCTCAGGACTTGTTGAAGTTTCTTGTGACGTTGTGTTTGATGAGACTAACGGCTCTCAAGTAGAGCAAGTTGATCTTGATGAGATAGGTGAAGAACAGGCTCCATGCATAGCGCTAAGGAACATGTCCATTGGGGATGTGTGTCCTAAGGAATCCGTAGAGCCTCCACATGCACAAGATCAACCTTCCTCCTCCACGCAAGCTTCTCCACCAACCCAAAATGAGGACGAGGCTCAAGTTGATGAAGGAGAAGATCAAAGAGATGAGCCCCCTCAAGATGATGGCAACGATCGAGGGGGAGATGCAAATGATCAAGACAAGGAGGATGAAGAACCAAGGCCGCCACACCCAAGAGTCCACCAAGCAATACAACGAGATCACCCTGTCGACACCATCCTCGGCGACATTCATAAGGGGGTAACTACTCGATCTCGTGTTGCACATTTTTGTGAGCATTACTCTTTTGTTTCCTCTATTGAGCCACACAGGGTAGAGGAAGCACTTCAAGATTCGGATTGGGTGATGGCGATGCAAGAGGAGCTCAACAACTTCACTAGGAATGAGGTATGGCATTTAGTTCCACGTCCTAATCAAAATGTTGTAGGAACCAAGTGGGTCTTCCGCAACAAGCAAGACGAGCATGGTGTGGTGGCAAGGAACAAAGCTCGACTCGTGGCCAAGGGGTATTCACAAGTCGAAGGTTTGGATTTTGGAGAAACCTATGCACCCGTAGCTAGGCTTGAGTCCATTCGCATATTATTAGCCTATGCTACTTACCATGGCTTCAAGCTTTACCAAATGGACGTGAAGAGTGCCTTCCTCAACGGACCAATCAAGGAGGAGGTCTATGTTGAGCAACCTTCCGGCTTTGAAGATAGTGAGTACCCTAACCATGTCTATAGGCTCTCTAAGGCGCTTTATGGGCTCAAGCAAGCCCCAAGAGCATGGTATGAATGCCTTAGAGATTTCCTTATTGCTAATGGCTTCAAAGTCGGCAAAGCCGATCCTACTTTATTCACTAAGACTCTTGACAATGATTTGTTTGTATGCCAAATTTATGTTGATGATATCATATTTGGGTCTACTAACGAATCTACATGTGAAGAATTTAGTAGGACCATGACACAAAAATTCGAGATGTCGATGATGGGGGAGTTGAAGTATTTTCTAGGATTTCAAGTCAAGCAACTCCAAGAGGGCACCTTCATTTGTCAAACGAAGTACACTCAAGACATTCTAACCAAGTTTGGAATGAAGGATGCCAAGCCCATCAAGACACCCATGGGAACAAATGGGCACCTCGACCTCGACACGGGAGGTAAATCTGTCGATCAAAAGGTATACTGGTCGATGATTGGTTCATTGCTTTATTTATGTGCATCTCGACCGGACATTATGCTTTCCGTTTGCATGTGTGCAAGATTCCAATCCGACCCTAAGGAATCCCACCTTACGGCCGTAAAACGAATCTTGAGATATTTGGCTTATACACCTAAGTTTGGGCTTTGGTACCCTCGGGGATCCACATTTGATTTGATTGGTTATTCGGATGCCGATTGGGCGGGGTGCAAAATCAATAGAAAGAGCACATCGGGGACTTGCCAGTTCTTGGGAAGATCCTTGGTGTCTTGGGCTTCAAAGAAGCAAAATTCGGTCGCTCTTTCTACCGCCGAAGCCGAGTATATTGCCGCAGGCCATTGTTGCGCGCAATTGCTATGGATGAGGCAAACCCTGCGGGACTACGGTTACAAACTAACCAAAGTTCCTCTTCTATGTGATAATGAGAGTGCAATCCGCATGGCGGATAATCCCGTTGAGCATAGCCGCACTAAACACATAGCCATTCGGTATCATTTTCTTAGGGATCACCAACAAAAAGGGGATATCGAGATTTCATACATTAACACTAAAGATTAATTAGCCGATATCTTTACCAAGCCACTTGATGAACAATCTTTTACCAGACTTAGGCATGAGCTCAATATTCTTGATTCCAGGAACTTCTTTTGCTAATCTGCACACATAGCACACAAGTATACCTTTGATCATGTCTCTTTTATATATGCTATGACTAATATGTTTTCAAGTGTCTTTCAAACCAAGTCATAGGTATATTGAAAGGGAATTGGAGTCTTCGGCGTAGACAAAGGCTTCCACTCCACTCTACTACTCATCCTTCGCCGTCACTCCAAGCATCTCTCCAACTTTGGTATAATCTTCACTCATTCATTTTATAACCAAAGGAGGAGAAAATATTTCGAAGGGCTCTAATGACTCCGTTTTTGGCGATTCATGCCAAAGGGGGAGAAAGTATTAGCCCAAAGCAAAAGGACCGCACCACCACCTAATTTTAACATATAATTTTCAATTGTCAATTTGGTATCTTAATGTGTTCAAAAAAGGGAGAAAGTAGTATTTCAAAATTAATTCATCAAAACCCTCTTGAACACTAAGAGGAGAATTTCATTTAGGGGGAGTTTTGTTTGGTCAAAGGAAAAGCATTTGAAACCGGGGGAGAAAATTTCAAAACTTGAAAATGCTTCGCAAACTCTTATTCATTTACCTTTGACTATTTACAAAAGATTTTGCAAAAAACAAAACATGTGGTGCAAGCGTGGTCCAAAATGTTAAAAATGAAGAAACAATCCATGCATATCTTGTAAGTATTTATATTGGCTCAATTCCAAGCAACCTTTGCACTTATATTATGCAAACTAGTTCAATTATGCACTTCTATATTTGCTTTGGTTTGTGTTGGCATCAATCACCAAAAAGGGGGAGATTGAAAGGGAATTAGGCTTACACCTAGTTCCTATATAATTTTGGTGGTTGAATTGCCCAACACAAATCTTTGGACTAACTAGTTTATTCTAGTGTATAAGTTATACAGGTGCAAAAGGTTCACACTTAGCCAATAAAAAGACCAAGTATTGAGTTCAACAAAAGAGCAAAGGAGCAACCGAAGGCTCCTCTGGTCTGGCGCACCGGACTGTCCGGTGTGCCACCGGACAGTGTCCGGTGCACCAGAGGACTCCAACTCCAACTCGTCACCTTCGGGAAAATCCAGAACCGGCGCGCTATAATTCACCGGACTGTCCGGTGTACACCGGACAGTGTCCGGTGCTCCAACGAAGACGCTGCTCCGGAACTCGCCAGTCTCGGGATTTCACGAAGGCTGCTCCGCTATAATTCACCGGACATGTCCGGTGTGCACCGGACTGTCCGGTGCATCCTCGGAGCAACGGCTACTTCGCGCCAACGGCTACCTGCAACGCATTAAATGCGCGCGCAGCGCGCGTAGAAGGCAGGCGCGCCCATACCGGCGCACCGGACACTGAACAGTTCATGTCCGGTGCGCCACCAGACATCGAGGCGGGCCCAGAAGTCAGAACTCCAACGGTCAGATTCCAACGTCACTGGTGACGTGGCTGGGGCACCGGACATGTCCGGTGTGCACCGGACTGTCCGGTGCGCCATCGAACAGACAGCCTCCACCAACGGTCAAGTTTGGTGGTTGGGGCTATAAATACCCCAACCACCCCACCATTCATTGTATCCAAGTTTTCCACTTCTCAACCACTTACAAGAGCTAGGCATTCAATTCTAGACACACCAAAGAGATCAAATCCTCTCCAATTGCACACAAGTCTTTAGTGATTAGCGAGAGAGATTTGCCGTGTTCTTTTGAGCTCTTGCGCTTGGATTGCTTCTTTTCTTTCTCACTTGTTCTTGTGATCAAAACTCCATTGTAATCAAGGCAAGAGGCACCAATTGTGTGGTGGCCCTTGCGGGGAAGTTTTGTTCCCGGTTTTGATTTGAGAAGAGAAGCTCACTCGGTCGGAAGGATCGTTTGAGAGAGGGTAAGGGTTGAAAGAGACCCGGCCTTTGTGGCCTCCTCAACGGGGAGTAGGTTTGCGAGAACCGAACCTCGGTAAAACAAATCATCGTGTCTCACTTCGCATTTGCTCACGATTTGTTTTAAGCCCTCTCTCGCGGACTCGATTATATCTCTAACGCTAACCCGGCTTGTAGTTGTGATTATTTTTTGAGAATTTCAGATTCGCCCTATTCACCCCCCCCCCCCTCTAGGCGACTTTCAGTGACAACGAGGCCATTAAAGCCAAAGAGTCGGGGACTCGGTGGCAGGTGGCTTTGATGGTCTCGCCAGCGGCGGCGACCACCCTTGCAACGGGTAGCCTTACCAGCGGTGGCGACCACCTCAGCACCGACGACAGCGCCCACCTCTGCACCGGTGGACGGCGGCTGCCTCAGCACGCACGAAGGGGTCCTCGCTCCCGTCCTCCCATGAGAGTGAGGACAATACCATCCAAGAACATGGCCGCCAATCCCGCGGCGTACGGCGTCTTGTACGACCCCCCAGTGCAGCCGGCGGGCAGGAGAAGCTATGGATGTGGCGGACCCGCGCATGGCGCGACCGTTTCCCGTGCAGTGGACGGATAGCCACGCCCCGGCCAGACGACAGGAGGCAGCATCGGAGGCGGCGCCGAAGCCATCCAGCCCAAAGGGCCAGACACGCTGCAGCTGACGGCCTGCAGCCAGCCGGCCCCGCGTAGCCGAGGTTCGCCTCCTCCGCAAGGCTGGTGAATGGCCTTCTCCTCCGAATGCTGGAGGAAGAAGCGGGTCACCAGCCCATGCGGAGGGCAGGGCCCCGACTTCGCTCGCCCTCCACCCCAGCGAGGATGATGAACATCCTTGAAGCTGAGGGTGGGGGAGGTCGCAGCCCAGCTTGCTTCTCCCCACCACGAGGCTGGTGGTCATCCTTCTGGATGGCCACTGGCGGGGGACTGCAGTCGAGCTGCATGATGAAAATCCTTGAAGTCGAGCAATGGCGGAAGAGCACCAACCCCCACGGGGTTGCGCTCCTCTAACAGCAGCAAGAAGAAAACAAGACCGCCGGCACCACCACGAGTGTAAGCTCTCCGGCGGTGAGATCGCCAGAGGGGACGGCCCTGACGCGGATCTCTCCAGAAGACACCGGCGCACCCCATCTGGAGGCCCGGAAGGCGGAAGGGCGCAAGGAATGCGAGAGGAGCAAGGCATGGTTACTGCCCGGGAGATCGATCCCTTTTTAAAGGCAGATCTCCCCACTCGCCCCCCGAAGCGTCATGGGCAAAGTCTCCCTCGACGTACTCCAGGGTTCCTACCCTATGACACGGGGGCCAGGCCCCACATGTCATACAGACTGACCCGAAGCACGAAGAAGGCGAACCACCGCATAAGGAGCATGCAACTGCCCCGCAGTTATATGCCCCTTCATTTTCGGAGCATCCAGCGGTCAGGAAGGCGAACCGCCGCATAAGGAGCATGCAACCGCCCCGCGGTTAAGCGCTCCCTCATCTTCGCTGAAACCAACGGTCGAAAAGGAGAACCACCACGTAGGAAGCGTACAACCGCCCCGCGGTTATGCACCCCCTCAGCTTCGTTGCAACTGGCGGTCCAACATGGGGGCCCAGGCCCACATGTCATACAACCGGCGCACCGGTTGCCGGGTGCGGAAAAATCGCACCGCCGCTCGCGCCAATGCCACGTCTTCTCGGGGTCGTCGCAGCAGACTGAAAAGATAAGTTTTTAGAACCAGTGCAACGACTCGAGGAATCCCGCGCATGGCCCAATAGTGACATTAAGTGCGAAGGTCACAGGCCAGTCAACCATGGAATAGGCGTGGCAGTCGGCATGACCATAAGAGGGCCGACAGTAATTGCGTCAACAGACGCGCATGAGCGCTAATCAGACTCTGGCCCCGCCTACAGGTTCACATCCTCCCCTGAGGCGGGCCTGAGGGCCACTGTCGGTACCCTAGATCAGGGGTACCCTCTTCTACAGCATGAAGACGCCGCACCCGTGCAACACCTCAAGGCTACGCGGAGAATGGCGCCCAACCCCACCACATGGGCAGGTCCAAGGGCGCCACGTGGCAAGGAAAGGTAGTACATCCCAGTATTCATCGTTGGGTGCGGACCTCCACAGAAGGACACCGGACCACTATACGTACAAGTCCAAAGCCCCCAAGAAGGCACGCCGGGTCCCTTGGAGGGCCCCAGTCCCCCTCCGAGTAAGGTCCGAGCCTTAGCAAGGTCTCGGGACAAGGACCCTGGCATGAGTAGGGGTCCGGTGCTGGCACGTGTCCAGGCCTTGCCCTGCGCTCCCCGCTGCTACCGCGTGGCTTGTGGCGCGTGACATAAGCCAACGGGCCGAGCCTGACGTAAAGCCCATAAAGCCGTGCAGCCTCTGCATTTATTGCGGAGAGGACGCGCCGCCTGCCACCACGCTAACGGGCGACATGCCCTCCCAGCATTTAATGTGTCCTGTCCAATCCGCTGGCAGACGGCGTTAGGGTCATCCAGCGGGCGGCGCGCCTGGCCGATTTGTTGGCAAACAGTGCGTCTGTGCCGAGCGGCGCACTGTTCTCATCATCCCTTCTACAAGAAGCCTCCCCTGCACGCCGAGGATACGCAGATCTCGGGTGTCAGGCCACTAGAAGATCGCCCCGACAGCAAACATTTGTGACTCCATGTGCTATATTCGTTATGTCCCTGGGCCCGCATGTCGGGGCTCAGTACCTTTGTGCATGCCCCCCTTCAGCTATAAAAGGGGAGGCATGCGGCGTTATAGGACAGATCCAATCTTAGGCTCACTCAGACATTCATAAGTTCATACAAGCTCTCAAGCAATACATCACACAGTGAAATAGTGTATTACGCTCCGGCGGCCCGAACCACTCTAAACCCTCGTGTGTTCTTGTGTTCATCCTTCCATCTCGCATAACAGGCAAAACGCTTAGTCTTCTCCTCATAGGATATAGAGCGGGTGCAATCCGCCACCCGGCCGGAGAGATTTCCTCTCCGACAATATTGTTATAATATTTAGACTTTATCCGATTAAATGATGTTAGCACTGTTTAATATCTTAAAGCAGTAAGCTATACATTTTATTTAGTTGTAATATTTAGATTTTATATGATTCAAATATATAGACTAGACTTAGACTTAGACCAGCACTGTCAAAAAAAAAAACGACGTTCTTTAGAATCGGGGCTCGGACACTGTTTTTATTTGACTGGCACTGTACAGTCCAAAAAATCAGATCTTTTTACCTAAATCCGTTTAGTCCGAAAACACAGACTTAGACCGGGCTGGCCGGTCTGCCCAAATTTTCAGTACTAGGTGGGGGTGGGGGAGGAGTACACAAGGAACCGAGGTCCAAGTAGGCTGCTGCTTCTTCCGGTTGGTCCTGCCCTCCTTGCTGACCTCGGAGCGGAGCGGAGCAGAGCAAGGAACCGGCAGGAGGGAAGGAAAGGTCCATGGCGGGGAGATCGACGTACGACAACCCCTTCGAGGAGGGCGCAGCCGCGGCCGAGGTCAACCCTTTCGCGGTAATCCTGCCTGCCCTGCCCAGCCCAGGCCCAGCTCGCGCCGGCGATGAGCTCCGTCCGGCTCTTCCTTTCCCCCTGCTTTGATTGATTGCTTCTGCGTATCTCCTTGTTCGCTTCGTTCATCCGGAGTTGCTTTTTTCATATTTCGAGTTGATGCTCCTGCTTCGTCATCAAACCTTCTGCCAAGCTCGCTTGCGATGACAAAGAACAGTATCCTTCAAAAAAAAGAAGGGGGGAAAGCCAAGGAATGATAGAGAAAGACAAGAGATTAGATTGATATCATCTTGCAGAGACTACACCCGATCACACAGACTCTATATCAATGCAATTGAATTGAATCGTGTCGGAATTTCTACATAATCATGATCGTGCAGGGGATCTGAGCTCGGCCAAGGAGACGATTAGTTTTAATTTGTATCTTCAATTTTTTTCCCTCCAACTGTACGCACCAACCTGATAGGGAAAGTGGCCTTTAACACACATATTCTAGTGCGTTGTAATCGGCTGCCTTCTGAAAATTCAAATTTATTCTCAAACTTCCGATGGAAGGATTCGAGTAATATCTTGTTGCCGGTTTAGACTGTCGTGTCGTGTAAGATAGATGACACGGTACTGTAGATGATAATATTTATTTGGAAAAAGTAAAATTTAAAATAAAGGATGGGATGTAAGATAGAATATGGGAGCTGTTGGAGACCTGGTAATAGGCTAACCATATACTGACATACCCCGCTGCGGCTTCATACGTATGTTCAGGTCCTTATTAACGTTCCCTGAAAAAAAAACCTTGTGTCATGAGCCCATGACCATATAAATTACTTCAAGTTCATACTATGTATGCCCAAGTATACTTATTAACATTCCAGTTTCTTTCAAAAAAAAAAGATTCAAGCTAGAGTACTTGCGCCGTTGTGCGTTGATGATGACAACAAATTTCAAAAGAAATGAAGAGAAAGTTGCATATGGTACATGCTAACACATTCTCGATTATGACAACATAAGCATCTACGCCAGAAACAAAGCGGTTCGTTCATATTTTTTTTTCTTTCAGTAACGAGGCGTGCTAAGGGATAACAGGAGTTAGGTTAAGTGGTTAGCTGCAATTCTGCACTCATGCTGATCTATTCTCCAGGACCAAGCTAAACGAGGAGGACCGACGGCTCAGTCCAGCTATTCTGGCGGCGCTTTCTACACGACGGTGAGTGCAATGTTTTCAGTAACCAAAAAAAAAAGGGGGGGGGTTAAAAAATAAAAATGTTTTGGATGGATGACCATACGATCGCGACATTGAGTTCACGTACGCAGCAGTCGCAACGCCCGGCTCCTCCTAGCACACGCCTTTCGCCGCTTGCTCCTGAACCTGCTGGCTTCTACAATGACTTCGCTACTCCAGTGGATATCCCCATGGACGACACAAACAACAAGGTAACTGCAGCTATTTAAACCACTAGATGGATGTTAGTATTGGCGTAATTCTAGTAGCATGTAAACCATTCTTGCTTGGTTGTCCTGTCCACTCACGCAGGACAGGAAGACAAGGGAGAAGGAGCTTCTGGCCAAGGAGGCCGAGTTGAACAGGCGTGAGAAGGTAACTGGATCCAACACAGAGACCACGGCGCAAAAATTTTAGTAGAAAGTAGAAACTATAGCGTACCTTGTGTATGGCCTCCAGTTTGTTGATTTCTCTGTTAAACCTAGCCTCTGCTGCGTATGTAGGAAATAAAAAGGCGAGAAGACGCCGCAGCACGAGGTGGAGTTTCAGAGTGTCATCATCCGACGTCGCTTTGCTATCTTTTGGCGTCATTCACGAGGACTCCCTTTCGTTAATGATAATAATACGAGCATCGTTATCCATCTCCTCTTGCAGCTGGCGTTGTGTTGGAAGAGAAAAACTGGCCACCGTTTTTCCCCATCATCCATAACGATATTGGCAACGAGATACCTGTCCATCTGCAAAGTACACTGTATGTCGCATTCGCGTCACTCTTAGGTAATAAGTTTCTTTTATCCTTTATCGTTTTTTCCCTGCGATCGGGCATAGCCTGCATTTCATTAAAAAAGACAGGAAGTTTGAAAAACATTAAACATTCTTAGTATTGGTATCCTTTGTCTGAAACGCCATTATCAGTACTTACCTTGTGCTTCATGTCGTCTCCACGCAACAATGGTACCTTCATTATTGTAATACAAGATGCTAAACTAATGCGTATCCTGATATGTTGTCTGGCAGGGTTGGTCGTGTGCCTGTTTTGGAACATAATCTGCGTTACGGCTGCCTGGGCAAAAGGGTCAGGTATGTCGATAAAACATTAAAACATTGCTCTTTCTAAATTCTAATCATGCGCTCGATCATAACCGACGTGTATGGTTCACGGCCATGTGCATCTTGTAATGCAGAGGCCAGGGCGATCTATGACCCCGTTGTTGTCTAAAAAAAATGCGTGCTATTTTGCTCCTTGATATGATGCAGGTCCTAAAATATGGTTTCTCGCAATCATATACTTCATTCTTGGATGCCCCGGCGCCTACTACCTTTGGTACCGGCCACTATACCGTGCCATGAGGTAAATGCAATAGATTAAATCGTTTCCTCCCTATGAATATTACAGTTATTATATCTCTACTTGGTGAGCTCCCCGTAAAATTATTATCCACTATACCGTGCATGTGTTTACAGGAACGAGAGCGCTCTTAAATTTGGATGGTTTTTCCTATTCTACTTGGTGAGCTCCCGGTAACATTACTGTATTAGGATTAGGATGTGTTGCCGATAAGCCCTACTACGCATCTCACGCCGACCCCCACACAGGTTCACATCGCCTTCTGCGTGTACGCAGCTGTTTCTCCTTCGATTCTCTTCGTGGGGAAATCGTTGACGTAAGTTATACATTTTTTTACAGTTCCATCATTGTTTCAACATATTTCATTTTTTTCTTAAAAAAGTTCCGAATCTGGATTTTAATGTAATTTTTCTTTCACATGTCTGTCTACTCATCGTGCAGCGGGATTTTCCCAGCAATCAGTTTGATAGGCGACAGCGTGATTGTCGGGGTGAGTCTGAATCCAGTAAAATGCCACAGCATAGTATCTATTTTTTCCCCCGCAAAGACAAATGAAAATGATTACAAACATCGAAAACAAATCTATGCCTCGCATGACATGTTTTTTTCTGGACACGACGGTAACTCGATTGCGTGTTAATAAACTATTTTGACCTGCAGATCTTCTACTTCATTGGCTTTGCACTGTTCTGCCTAGAGTCTTTGCTAAGCATGTGTGTCATTCAGGTGTGAAGTTACTAAATATGTTGCTCTCCTATTCATCTCTTGACACCTTCAATTGGTTCTGAACTGTTAAGTTTTGCCAACACCTACTGCAGCGTGTTTACCTCTACTTCCGAGGAAGTGGGAAGGAAGCGGAGATGAGGCGGGAAGCAGCACGCAGTGCTGCGAGGGCAGCATTTTGACGAACCGTGTGTGTATATATAGCACGGCGTGTGTTTTGTTCATAGTTTGAAGTGTCTGTAGATCAACATACATATGTAGAGTAGCGTTGGTGTACTGTAAATCTTCAGAATTTTTCTTACCAGTATTTGAGCCCTAATACAAATAATAAAATTGTAATGATGATCTCACTCAACCTTTTAGGAAAAAAATATATACTTACATTGTCAAGGGTTGTACTCATACCCACTCGCAAAGATCTTTTTTCCCCTAATACCAGCAAATAATAAGTTCTTCAAAATTTGGGAAAAGAGGTTTCTTAGCCTGTGTTCAGAGTTCTTCAACATTTGGGAAAAGAGGAAGTCGTTGCGGCATGGATCTCATCTCTTCATCCATCTGGAGGAAAACGGTAACATTCTTCAGAATAAAACTGATGATGCATTTGTTTTCTTCTCTGAAAAGAGCTCAGATCCAAACTCAAGTTTTCAGATGCAAATTTGAATTTACACGGGCAAAAAAAATAATGCTCCAGCAGCAGCATCAGTGCTACAAACATGAGTTTACATTTACCCCATGTATTTATTTCTACAAGCTCATCAGTCGTCAGCGCAAGCAATCTTGAGATACTTATCGAGCGCTTCGTCCTTGGTTATGTCAGTGTAGTATCCCTGCTCAACCTCAAGTCCCTGGTCTCCTGCAATCTGTTCCACGACGGTCTGAACTTGATAGGCGCTGGCATGATCTGGATCCAGCAAGCACGCAATCTCGGTGCAGTCATCTCCATGGAAGAGCGCGAGAGCCTGCACCGTGGGAAGGCCTCCGCTCCGTCCAGTGACACCACGGGTGATCCTCCTGACGGTGGCGACGTCCTTACACAGCACGGGGACATTGTAGTTCTCGATCCAAGGCGTGACACCCACCGTCGTAGCGCCTCTCTTGTGCGAGACGACGTGGGCCGGACCGACGTCAGGCTTCACCGGCAGGACGTTGGGGAGCACGCTGCCTGACCACTGGTTGCCCCTGTAGTTTGGGCGGTAGTAGCCGAGCTCACGCCGGACCGCGCCCACCGACTTCCCCGCCGGGTGGGCTGCTGCGTACAGGAACACTGGGACTGCTGCGATGCAGGCAATGTCAGACGCTACCTGCCTAGCCAGAGAAGCGGCGTCCTCGATCGTCGCTTGGCCCACGGGGTGGAAGGACAGGTCGTCGACTACGCCGATCCTCGGATGCGCTCCCGACTGTGATTCCAGGTCTATGCTTGAGAACGCGGCCTCGATCATTGCCAGCAACACCTTCCTGATCGGGCTATGTACTACTGTCGCCTCTCCAGCCGCCGACGATCCGCCGCCGTCGACGACGACGATGTAGGAGACAAGCGTGTAGCGGAAACGGTTGTAGTGATGGTCCCCGAACTGGCTGACGACGACCACCTGGGGGTCACTCTTGCTCGCACGCTCCACTGCGTCCACGGCCGTAGCGTTGCGGGATTCGGAAATGTAGAGCTTGCAGGAGATGAACTTGGAGTGCTTCGTCGCGCTGAGCTTTGGCCTTGGCTTTGGCGGATGAATGGACAAGATTAAAAACTCAGGTTAGTCTCTTCTATCTCAGAAAGGTTGAATTTTTTGAGAACCGGGCTTTCTATGTTCGATTGGTTTCGATTCAGTTCCTGTGGTTCGACAGAGCTGCTGTTCATATATGTGCAGAAAACAAACAAACTAGTCTGTGTGTTTTGTGGCATGGTCTGATGACCTCTAGTCTACATGCTGCGCTGCAGGAAACCCACGGCGCATCCATCTGGATAAAAAAAAAGCCTAACGACAGCAATGCAGGAACCCTACATCATCATCGTCGTAACGGAAATTTCTGAACCCAGCAGATTTCTTTCTTTTTGTTTTGCGAGTTAGCTAGGTCTTGGATAAAATAGGCTTTCGGTCGATTCGTACTGCCATGCTTTTTTTGCAGCTCGAAACCATCTTGAACTAGGAGTAGGAGGAGGAGGTTAAGGCGTACCTTGTTTGCGTGATGAGGCTCCATGCCTGCTGCCCTGCAGCTGCAGCTGCTGCTGCTTCTTCTTCTTCCTCCTCTCCTCCCCTCCCCTCTCTTCCCTGATCTCCCTCTGACTGTGTCTGTCAGTGCGCGTGCGTGGCTCTTGAGTGAGTGAGTGCGTGCCTGCTCAGTGATTGAGCAAAGGGCCCTCTTATAGCGGGGATGCGCGCATCATGAGGTGTACTTGCACGGAACTCTCTGGGTATCTTGCTGCTTGATTTTTTCTTGTTTTCCAATCCATTTAGCAAGGGTCCCAAGGCCGTCTGTGGATGCAGCATGTGGCTTATCTGCTTTCGGACTCAAATCAGCAGCAAGCACCTCCCTGCATCGGGAAGGAAAGCGGCGAGTAATTAAAATAATAGCTTTTTTGCCCCTCCTATCTTCAGATCCGAAACAGAATGCAATCACTCGGTACTATTTTAATCTATTCTATTGCGGCAAGCATGCATCCATCCATTTAATCTCTAGCCACCCTTGCTTGTTGTTGTCGTCGCCTAGTGCTACACTACACTACACTTCGCCGGAGCAGAGCAGAGCAGAGCAGGCATCGCTTGTGGCATGAGTCATGGACCTTGTCTGGTGCGTGCCCACCCAGAGTGGCCAGCGCAGCGTCATTATCCACCAGAAGCACACGGTTTCCCAGAAACCATTTTCTGGAAGCTAATAAGAGACCGGTTGATGGCTCTGTCGGTCAGAAACCATCTATCTATTTATTTCTTGCCGGATCAGATTTGTGCTGCCCCGTGTGCGTGCATGAACTGATGTTAGTAGTAGTAATAATCTCATAAAAGGCCTGTAACAGAAAACCGGTTGGGTTGCGTCTGTGTGTACCTCACCTCCATGACCGTAACACCGTCCTGCGTTCCACTTGGATGCCATGCGCTCCGTGTCCTTTCGGATAGGGTCCGGTCGACGTCTCAGCACGCATGGGGCGGGGATCACGTGCATGCTATTATAAATCAACTATTCAAAGCTCGTTGTCCTGTGCCCAAAAAAAATAAATCGCTGTCCTTGCCCACGTCGGTCTTGCGCGAGCGCCACGCCTAATCTATTAGGTCAGGTTCGTTTGTGCCGGATTGATGGGTCGAAACGATTCCTAACTGGATTGTTTCTCTAATTTATATAAACTTTGACTAGCTGGAATGATTCCGGGTGCAATCCAACACAAACGAACAAGATCTTAGTCTACTTACACATAGAAATCAATAGCTACAACGAATATTAATTTGAGACAGAGGGACTACCATCTACCTATTTGTTTAGGTTTCCTGGTGCCCACCTGTTTTATATGAGCCTATTTTCTGTTGCTATCTCTATAAGTACTACTTAGAGTAATGTTCCTATTCTTTTTAATTGCGATTCCAAACTATGATGGTACAACAAAATATATGTGAGTACAAACCTTGCCTAACAAAACAAACCTATGATTCTTTCAAATAAAGTAGAATACGATTATTAGAGATATGTATTCATTCTTGAATTTAACAATCTAACTCCATAAGTTTGACAAAGCTTGAAGATGAGCAACACTGTGAAGATCATCTCGGTATTACCACACAACAAATTTGCATCAACCATCGTCATCCTTTGTAACATGTAGGGCTTGAGCACAACAACCTCGACGCTGGTCATTTGCAATCTAGTAGCATTTAAGGTGTCATGAAAGATAGGTCATAAAGAAGCCACTTCATCAAATAAAAGCATTGCTCTCACATGTGATGAGCATATAAGAAGATGAATGGCAATGAGCAAGTTTCAGACAAGCTTAAGCTCAAGTTCATCACATGAAGATGATGATGATGATGATCAAACATGTACCTCCTCCAACGTTGATGAAGAAACCATTAAATCAATAGGAGTTTTGAAGCGGGTGCCTATAAAAAAATAGACAGAGATCCATTTGAACTAATATTATTTGCTAGTATCGTGGATGTAGTTTAAAGTGGTGATCAAGAAAATCATCACCTCAAACAATGTGGACTTTACAAAAGGTAAAGTGGTGATCGAGAAGAGAAGATCGACGCCTTAAACAAGATATTACGTCTTAAACAAGACATTAGAACATTTATTAAAGACTTATAAAAATCATAAGTCTAATACACAAGATAAAACAAGCATGAAGAAACGAAGGAAAATAGACAGCTCAACAATACCGAGTGTGACACCGAGTCACGAGATGCCAAGGCGAACGAGGCGCCGGCGGCTATAGCAGCGGTGAAGAGGCTACTGACGATTGCAGCTCGCCACAGCATCAAGCTACTGACGATTGCAGCTCCCCGAATGAGCCGATAGTGAAGAAATGTTGCGCCGAGCCGGATTGAGTTCCTAGTGCCACTGCCACCGTTGTGGTTGTTGCCCCTGCTGGTGCTTGGTGGGCTGAAGCGGCCACAAGGTCAACTCCGTGCACCTCAAGTTGTGGGGGCTTCCAAAATCAGAAAAATCCGGGATCCAAAATTTTCTCCACATCACACTGCGAAAGAGGTGTAGGCCTTACGGAGGCACGTAAGGCTGTCTCCAGCAACGTTCTCTATATCCATCCTCTATATCCGTCCTTTACAGTCTTCTCTAAAAGATTACATCCTCTATATCTCTTTTCTCTCCAACAATATCCTCTAAATTACGTCCTCTATACTCAAATACCTATATTAGAGACATTTTTTATTTTTATTTTTTATACGTACGTATTTGTCATACTCTCAAATATATTGTGTATATTTTAATTTTGCTAAACCGGTTATTTAAAGTATTCAAATGTATAGAGAACCGTTTAGAGAAACTCTATATATAGAGAATCTAGCAAAGTCCTCTAGGTTTAGAAGACCGTTTAGAGGACGTTGTTGAAGAGCATAGAGGACCTTTTAGTCCTCTATATTTAGGGTAGAGAACCCTTTAGGGGTCCTTGTTGGAGCCAGCCTAAATACATCCAACAACTTTTCAACAACCAATACACGGATGAAAGTAGTAATCTGGACTATTAGAACAAAATTAATATTTTAAAATAGATATATATAAAATTTGATGTTAATATTTTCTTATATTAACAAAAGCACATTAGTACAAATATGAATAAAATATTACATAAATTGTTTTATGTATTACTTACTCCCTACAACACAAAAAGTTGAAAAAATTACCGAATTTGTTTTCGAATCCATACCAAAGTTTATATCTATAATTTAAGAAAATATAGGATGAATTTGAGGTTTACCTTTTATGAATCTTAACAAGCTAGATGTTAAAAACAAGAATACAAATTTGTATTGTATATTCTATATTCTATTTATTCGCAATCAAAGAAAAACGACTAAAAAACTGATTACCGAATAAATACCGTTTCCGACCGTTTTCATCCCTACCAATACTCCAATTTTCAAATAATACCACCAATAAAACGTTTGCTAAATTCATCAGTAACAACGCAAACTAGAAAGCACGGAGATCTTATCAATCTGCAAGTACAGCGTTCAACTGTTGGTGGCAACAGAAGTAAAACATCAACTACTCAATCGCATGAAAGAAGTACAACGTTTGCATTGTTCGCCGACATGAAGCTCCACTGCAGCAAAGATTATTCATGGTGGATGAGTAAGAGTAGCTTCTCAATATATTGCCTACGTAAAGCAAAATCTCCTGTTGCCACAATTTATCAACTTGAAAGCACAACATAAAGCATTCCTTTTATTTAACATTGTTGCCAGGCCACAGATACGGGTATAACTCCATCTCCGCCACCTATGCCTGTGGTGATGCCGCCTGTAGCAGAGTATCAGATTTTTGTAACACTGTTAGATTTCATAAAGCATTCTCACTGTAAAGTGCAGAAAAACAAAAGCAGCAAGCATTTGGATTGTGTATTAGCAATAGTTAACCTAACATGACACATTGGTTGTGGGATCACCCACAAGCTAAGCTGCAGTTGCTGCTGGGCAAAAATACACTGCCAAACTAACCACACCGTACCATACCAAAACTTAAGGATTTTTCAGTGATCTGTGTTCGGTGTGGTCGGAGAAGCCATGCCTAACTGGTTTGGAGTGTGGGATGGTTTATCAGGTTCAGAAACCAAATGACTCAGATCACCCAAAAAAACAGATCACGCACAGTGCTGGCCATTGGACCAATTCATAGACCATGTGGCCCAGCCCAGTTACCAAGACCACATCGCTCCTGACCTCACACGTGGTACGTTGCAATCCAGTTATCCACCTCCTTCCACAATCTAACACAGGCAGTGTGACAAACTGACAAGAGAGCTAGCCAGCGGCCATGATGAGCACACAATAGCAATAGCGTGAACCTTGTAGATGCACACTAGCCTTCATGGGTCCAGTGGCAAGCATACGACAGTCCACCATGCTAGCTCACACGCAAGCAGCCAAAGGCGGTCCACATTTTCATGCTGAGCTTGCTTAGTTGTGTATATCAATATCTCCCCAGATCTGACCTGGTCCTCATTTCCCAATTGTTTTCCCCGATTTCCTTACCATTTGCTGCCGCATCGTTATTTCTTCAGAAAATAACAAAGATTCCACTGAATAACCGAATACCAAAAAGCGCAGTGCTTGGGTTTGTGGTGACAAAGTTTTTTGCTAAAAGAAACTGAACCAAAGAAACAAGAAACCTAATGCCAGACCTAGGCACAGATGCAACCTTTTATCTTTGACAAATTATTTCTCAGCTACGAATTCTAGTTATCGAAACGTCAGGAACTAATCTACTACTGTGAACAACATTTTACAAGTGTTAGTATAAGTGTATAACTGGTAAATTTTAAAGAATTACCTCAGTCTTGGCTTCCTTCTTTCCACTAAAAAGCTTGTAACCACCATAAAAAATAACCCCCCACATTGAGAGGCTTGCTAGAACAAACTGCACGAGGGAAACATAGTTATAAAAAATATCCATGGTTCAATTAATTACAAAAGAAACTCATGTTCATTTGGAGCTGCTATATAAACAAACCAAAGCACAATAGTACAACTATGATAACAGAAAAACACATGAAAAGCAGATACTGAAGAAAAAAATTACAATATAAAAGAAAATAAAATGACCCCACATTGTGTGGGAGCTTTCAGCACTGGGTGTGTAGAAAGTCAAACAGATATATCATATTCCCTTTGTCCCAAAATATAATTCGTTTTAGACAAAATACACATTCATTAATCAAATTACGAATGTAGTTTGTATGTATGTCGATGTTCATTATCATTCATTCGAATGTGGACGGAAAAAAACAAGGCTAGGAAGAACTATATTTTGGAACGGAGGGAGTATATAAAACCACAACACAGCATAAAGTCCATTTTTAATGACTCGCGGATTGGATGAAAGTCCTCAAAATGTACACCAAATAATTTATTTGTATCTATTAAAAGTTTGAAACAGTGCATGAAAGGTCCAGATTTCATATTAGAAATTTAGAATATATTCAAAATAGCAAGATATATCGAAATGAGTCAGCTATTGTTTGCAGGTGTCATTAGATGTAAGGTGCAATTCAAAATTCATTAGGTACTAACCAAGAACCGTGGGGGGGGGGGGGGGGGAGGAGGAAGGGGAAGATGAGGTTTGGATCTGGGGAAGATCCCTCAACATCAGGATTGTGTGAGGGGGCATGGTTAGTGGAAAACCAACAAGATTCAGTGGCTGCTGAGGCTAACTTGACCTCACCCATTGGCCACCTGGCCTCATTGACCAAGACCTAATTGTAGTGAGGCCACCTTGACTGGTTTCTGAAACACTTCCTGCCAACATATTTTGGCTAGAGGCATGCATGTTGGGTAATTGCAGCCAGTAAAAGGTACTTAGATGAAATATTTCATATGAAGCAAGAAAGATCAGGAAGAAACTCTATGACATGATTCAAATGAGAACAAACTATAGAGTCTAACAGCTCTAGTTTTGCAGATGTATTGTAGATAACAAGTATGTGTGCCAGACAATTTTTGAGAACTTGGCTACAGAATGCATATGGTAAAAAAAAGATATTGATTCAACTGATGACAGAGGCAACCTAAAGATGTAGGTAAACCTGTAATCTGATTACAAGGCCAAAAAGTTTGGCACTAGTTACCAACTTATGTGTTTTCCACCCAGAAGACATTCTACAGTTCCACTTAAGCATCCAAATGAACTCAAGAGCTCAGTGGCAGACCCTTATAAAGAAAATATAATGTACTCACAGGCTGTATGCCTAACACTAGTACGATAATCATCACAACATCAATGTAGTTAGCTTCAATGACTTTAAACAAGATGTTCTAGGGTAAACTCACGTGCTCTTCCTTCCACTTGCTCGGGCTCAACGGATCTTTCCACAAGGGCACCTTCGCAGACCCATGGCCGTCTGGCAAGTACACAAAACGAATCCATAAGCACTCAGCAAGGGTAAGCTATGAATCACAACGACAAGACGCCACAGAAATAACAAGTAGAGGGTACCGACTGCTCGCCTAAAGTTTCTTATGCGCAACCCCACAATCCGACCGCATCGGGACTAGGCTACGTTTATCGCATCATGAACACATCGAATCCAAAACTGGATCTAAATCGCAGGAGACAATCTGGCGAGACTGGTCCAGGAATGGACGCAAGCAACGAGCGGATCCAAACGACCTGCGCCCGCAATCCCTAGATCTGGGAAAAGGGCAGGGAAGGTGCACGTACCTGCGGCACCGGCAAGGCCGCGGCGAGAGATTAGGCGAGCGAGGGGGGACGCTGAGGAGAGGGAGGAGGAGGAGGCCGCCGCCGCAACGAGACGAGACGCCATGGCGATGGATTCGTTTACGCAGCGGTTGTCTCTAGCTTTGGTTCCTCTGCGATGGTCAGGGACGCGGCTGCAAGTTTCTAGGGTCTGCGGAATGTACATGGGCTGGGCTGGGCTGGGCTGAGCTGGGCCGTCTCGGAACGAAACGACTCCAATATATCTGATTCATTATTTATCAAATTATCATGTTGGATTGTTTCTTCAAACCGGCCCTGCTCATCATCATTTATATTTGTGTATGATTTGGGTACTCAAACACGAGAATTTCATATGTCATACTGTTATTGTGAGAACCAGGCGATTTGTAGACTAGTGTTCAATCGATAACTTATTCTAACGAACAAGCATGAGACGGTGCTTATTTGTTGATAGAGAAAGAACAAGGTATAGCGAAGTGACCTTGTGGGTAAAAGAAAAAACAGGGATAAGTTATACTCATATGGTAAAATTCGGACAAGTGCTTAGGTGGTCATGCATGAATTTGGGTGACTACTGTTTACCCAGGTATTTGACCACTAATCAGGGCTAGTTTGAAAACTCAAATCCTCCTATTGATTAGGGAGGGTTGAGTTAGAAATGAATTAATTCCACACTCAATCCCCTCTAATCCGCCGAACTTATTCGGTTAAAAGCGGATTAAAGATTATTGGAGGAGATTAAATCAATTGCTAGTCAAAATTAAATACAAAGGAATTTATGTCTTGTTTGTTTTGACCAGATAGGCCTGTTCTCGGGCTCGTTCCGATCGGAACGAACCAGCTCGGTTTGGAATCCGGTCCAGCTTGCTAGAGCTGCTCGTTTTGACCTAGACCAAAAACAAAATCGTCATTTCCACTCACCCCTCCTAATTCTCGGCCTAGAACAAACCCAAATAATCTATTTTTCGGATCAATTCATGGCCTAGATACGAGTTGATGACTATGAATGGTGACCACTCGATCCTGGGTTGGCTTGTTTATTGGCATGGCTTGCATCCTGGTCTTAATCCCCCCCTAATCTCTAATTTTATGTGAAACTAAACAAGACCTCAAGAGAAATAAAATCCATGCTGGTCAAATGAAACCTATTAAGTTTAACTATATTTATATATAAAAAGTAGCAACATTTATGTTTTTAAATAAGTTTACTATAAAAAATATATATTCAGCAATTCATCTAATGATAACAATTACACGCCGTGAAATATCAACATTATATATATATATATATATATATATATATATATATATATATATATATATATATATATGATTAAAGTTAATGATGATTGAGTTCTTGAAAGGTGGAAAATGGCACTTTTGATGAGACGTGTGCAACGGACCCTTTCTCAGTTCCTCTTCAAGCCGGTGGTTCTGGTCTGGACGAATGCGGATCCTGCACGCAGCGCGCTGCGCGCGCGGATCAGTCGATCAGAGCCGCCCATCGACGGTCGAAGAAGTTACGTACTGGCGTAAAGCGATGCTCATCGATGAAGATCCCATGGCCAGGAATGGAAGAATCCAACTACCAAAGGCAGGAAAGGAGCCTTCATTCGTGACTTCTGCACTCTCTTCCTCGTTGGCTCGCTCATGGAGGAGCAGGATCGAGTAATGGAATATTTATCACGACATATAGATGGAGTTAAAACAAGAGATCGACCAGCTCGGCCAGGGCTCGCTGCTGCCAGGTCATTACTGTTTCTCGAGTATGCACTATACTTTAATTACAGCCAGTACTAGTAGTAGTATTCTTCTTAGACACATGCCCTTCTGTGTTTAAATATACAAACAAAGAAATAACCAATATTTATCGAATCAATCGTTGTTCTACTTAAAAAATAGTACTCCCTCCATCTTAATAAAAAATGTTTGTCATTCTCATTTTCCTAGGAGTCAACTTATTTTTTCGACATTGAGCAAGTATATATAATAAAATGTTGATGTTTGTAGTATATAATTAGTATCATTATATAGATAGATATATGAATCTGTTGTTGTAGTAAAATTACCTAGAGATACAAATGTTGCTAATATTTTTCTATAAATATAGTCAAACTTAAGAAAGTTTAAACACTACAGCAACAAACATTTTGAGTCGGAGAGAGTAGTAATTAATTAGTATGTACAAGCCTTAGGGAGCCCGAGCCCTGTCAGCCCCTTGTCTACGCCACTGCGGCTACGTTAACATCCTGAGAGATAAGAGAGAGAAACGGTGTGTTTGGTTGGTTGGATGCGCTCGTGCGAAACTTTACAGATGCAAAACTCAGACAACTGCATGTGTTTGGTTGCTTGGACGTGTGTCTGGGCCAGGCCACACTCGTGCAAAACATTGGCCTCAGCTAGGCCCATGGGATACAGCCAAAAGGCGCGTTCCACGCGAGCCAGGCTGCGCTCGGCCACTCGCGCTCTCCTCCTCGAGCTCTTCTCGCACTAGAGTTTGGCCGTCGTCTCCTCTCCCCTCCCATCTCTCCCTCTCACGTCTCTTCTCCCCCTCGAGCTCCCCCACGAGCAAGCTCCCGCGTCTCCTCTCCCCCTCGAGCTCTCCATGGAGCTCCCCCCCCCCCCCGCGAGCAAGCTCTCGCGTCTCGTCTCCCCCGCGTGCGAGCTCTCGCGTCTCCTCTCCCTCGCGTTCGAGCTCTCGCGTCTCCTCCCTCTCGCTGTTGTGACACTCCTTCCAGGTAATCTGTTCTTCTTCTGATTTGTAGTACTATTGGTAGTTCTTGGCTGAGATATGATATTTATGCATAAAAATAGCTCTTGGCTGAGATCTGTTCTTCGACTGATCTGGTATAGTTTGCTAATGTCTCTCCTCTCAGATCTGGTATAGTTTGCTAATTTCTCTCCTCTGAGATCCGGTAGTTGTTGGCTGAGATCTGTTCTTCGTCTGATTTGAGCTCTCCCTCTTGCATGGACCCATTTGACCCCTCTCAGATCTGGTATAGTTTGCTAATTTGTTATATAAAAATAGCTTCTGGTGTAGGATTTTGCTGTAGAGTACCATGTTGTCAGTGTTCCTCAGATGATTTTAGGGTTTTAGGGTTTTGCTGCAAACTACCATGCTTCTGGTGTCGCATGCACCCATTTCGCTTCCATGTCTGGGATCAGATGATTTGTAGGATCATTAGTAAAAACTAGGGTTTTAGGGTTTTCCTGATTATGTTTTTACAATGATTACCTGAACATTTATGTTTTATTGTCTAAACAATGATTATGTTTTACTGTCTAAACATGCTTATGGTGTTTTTACAATGATTATGTCTGGGAACAGAACAAGTTTTACTGTCTAAACATGATTTGTTATTCTATTGAACTATTTTGAACATTCATATGTATGATCTGGTATTGATTTTACTGTCTAAACAATGATTATGTTTTACTGTCTAAACATGCTTCTGGTGTTTTTACAATGATTATGTCTAGGAACAGAACAAGTTTTACTATTATGTTCTGTTGGATCATACTATTATGATCTGGTATATATTTGCTGCTTTAATTTGTATAAAGAAATAATTTTGAGCTGGTATGTGATGCTTCAATACCTCTGGGTGGCGCATCTCTTGTATGTCGCAGCCGTGGTTTAGGCTATTTGTTTGATCCTAATTAGCTAGGATCAACATTGCACCTTTCTTAGTCCTAATTATCTAGGATCGATGATGTTGAGCTGAGTTCTATGGTTACTTTTGATTATATTCATACTTACTCTGAGCTATCGATCAATGGTATGTGATGTTTTAATGCCTCTGGGTGGTGCATCTCTTGTATGTCGCAGCCGTGGCTCGTGTAAGAATTTGTTATCATATATTTGCAACTAGCACATCACTATGTTAAAACGGTTATGTTCTGAGCTATAGATCAATGTTCTATGATGCTAATATGCCTCTGAGCTATATATCAATGTTCTATGAATTTCCTTTTTTAGCAACTAGCACAACACATCTGAGCCAACTTAGACCTCTAATATCATTTTGTCGGCGTTTCGGACCCGAGGGACCCTCAACCGGACCGACTAGTGAATTTTGTGCCGCGTGTCCCTGCCCAGATGGGTTGATGCAAGATGGAACACAAGAGGAGGGATGAGGCTTATATTATCTTGCACTGGGGTGCTTGCAGTAGGGGCTACAAGCTTCGTAAGAGAGGGAACCGGCCCTAGGCCTCTTGAGAAGCCTAGTGTTGCGGAGTGGAGATCGATGTTTGAGTGAGTCCGTCTCCATCGTTCTTACTGCCCGTGCCTCTCTCCCCCCCCCCCCGAGAAGGCCCTGGGCATCCCCTTTTATAAATACAAGGGGATGGTACAGCTGTACATATGGGGGTGTAGCTATGTGCTAACGTGGCCGGCAGAGAAGTGCTTGAGCCTTGTATGAAGCGTAGCTGGCGGTGCGGCCCTGGGTCCTACTGACGTTTCTTTGCCTTCGTAGAGAACTTGAGAACAATCGACGTCATGGGCGCATGCAGGGAACCATCATTACCTATTACCGGAGTAATCTATATGTGACACCGGTCTTGTTCCTTCATAGCCTGAGGCGGCTAGCTAGAGGTAGGGTAATGATGTGTCCCCTGTAGCGAAGTCGGTCTGAGGTCGAGGTCAAGCGAGGCAGTGACTTCTCCCGAGGCCGAGGTCGGGGTCGGCGAGGCGGTGACTTCTCCCGAGGCCGAGGCTGAGGTCGGGGTCAGGCGAGGCGGAGACCTTTTCCCGAGGCCGAGGCTGAGGCCGAGGTCGGGGTCGGGCGAGGCGGAGACCTTCTCCC
Source organism: Zea mays (assembly GCF_902167145.1). Taxonomy (NCBI): domain Eukaryota; kingdom Viridiplantae; phylum Streptophyta; class Magnoliopsida; order Poales; family Poaceae; genus Zea; species Zea mays. The sequence continues at coordinate 20,606,346 of NC_050100.1, read as the reverse complement.
GAGGCCGAGGCTGAGGCCGAGGCCGAGGCCTGGGGTCGGGCGAGGCGAAGCTCCCTGTTGCGCCCGAGGCTGAACTCGGGAGAGGCCGTGACTCACTGTTGTTAGTCTTTCCCTAGTGGTTGGCACAGTAGTCGGAACAGGGTGAATAGTGTTGTTTTCCTGTCAGAACGATCAGTAAAGGGGCGAAGTGACTGTGGTCATTTCGACCTTGCCAACTGAGGCGCGTGTGTCAGGATAAGGTGTCAGGTGATCCCTGCATTAAATGTGCATGCGATACGGTCGGCGGTAAGGCGATTTGGCCGAGGTTGCTATGCGACAAAGTTTGCCCGAGCTTAGCCTCGGGCGAGCCGGGGGTGCGCCTGCTGCCTGAGGAGGCTGAAAGTCGCCTAGAGGGCGGTGAATAGGGCGAAACTGAAATTTACAAAGTTAATCACAACTACAAGCTGGGTTAGCGTTAGAAATATAATCGAGTCCGAGAGAGGGCGTAAAAACAAATCACAAGCGAATAAGGAAGTGAGACACAAGGATTTGTTTTTACCGAGGTTCGGTTCTCTCAAACCTACTCCCCGTTGAGGTGGTCACAAAGACCGGGTCTCTTTCAACCCTTTCCCTCTCTCAAACGGTCCCTCGGACCGAGTGAGCTACTTCTTCTCAATCAAACGGGAACGAACTTCCCCGCAAGGACCACCACACAATTGGTGTCTCTTGCCTTGGTTACAATTGAGTTGTTCGCAAGAAAGAATGAAAGAAAGAAGCAATCCAAGCGCAAGAGCTCAAAAGAACACAACAAATCTCTCTCACTAATCACTAAAGCTTTGTGTGGAATTGGGAGAGGATTTGATCACTTGGGTGTGTCTAGAATTGAATGCTAGAGCTCTTTGTAAGTAGTTGGAAGGTGAAAACTTGGATTACTTGAATGTGGGGGTGGTTGGGGTATTTATAGCCCCAACCACCAAACTTGACCGTTGGTGAAGGCTGCAGTCGACGGGTGCACCGGACAGTCCGGTGCGCCACCGGACACTGTCCGGTGCGCCAGCCACGTCACCCGGCTGTTAGGGTTCGACCGTTGAGCTCTGACGTGTGGGCCCGCCTGGCTGTCCGGTGGTGCACCGGACAAGCCCTGTAGGCTGTCCGGTGTGCCACCCGCGCGTGCTCTGCTCCTCTACGCGCGCTGGCGCACATTTAATGCGTTACAGACGACCGTTGCGCTTGAAGTAGTCGTTGCTCCGCCGTTACACTGGACAGTCCGGTGTGCACCGGACATGTCCGGTGAATTATAGTGGAGCGGATTCCCGAAGTTGGCGAGTTCAGAGTCGCTCTCCTCTGGAGCACCGGACACTGTCCGGTGGTCCACCGGACAGTCCGGTGAATTATAGCGAAGCGCCTCTGATTTTTCCCGAAGGTGAAGAGTTCAGCTTGGAGTCCCCTGGTGCACCGGACAGTCCGGTGCGTCAGACCAGGGTGCCTTCGGTTGTCCCTTTGCTCTTTTGTTTGAACCCTTTTTCTTGGTCTTTTTATTGGCTTATTGTGAACCTTTGGCACCTGTAGAACTTATAAACTAGAACAAACTAGTTAGTCCAATTATTTGTGTTGGGTAATTCAACCACCAAAATCAATTAGGAAATAGGTGAACGCCTAATTCCCTTTCAATCTCCCCCTTTTTGGTGATTGATGCCAACACAAACCAAAGCAAGTAGAGAAGTGCATAATTGAACTAGTTTGCAAAATGTAAGTGCAAATGTTACTTAGAATTGAACCAATATAACTACTCATAAGATATGCATGGATTGTTTCTTTATAATTTTAATATTTTGGACCACGCTTGCACCACATGTTTTGTTTTTGCAAATACTTTTGTAAAATCTTTTCAAAGACCTTTTTGCAAATATTCAAAGGTAAATGAGTAAGATTTTGAGAAGCATTTTCAAGATTTGAAATTTTCTCCCCTTGTTTCAAATGCTTTTTCCTTTGACTAAACAAAACTCCCCTTCAATAAAATTCTCCTCTTAGTGCTCAAGAGGGTTTTAAGATACCAATTTTTGAAGTTGCTACTTTCTCCCCCTTTAGAATACAATGAGATATCAATTTGAAAATCATAAGTTTTAAAATTTGGTGGTGGTGTGGTCCTTTTGCTTTGGGCTTAATACTCTCCCCCTTTGGCATGAATCGCCAAAACGGATGTTTGAGTGAAATATAGGCCCTTTTCTAACTATTTTCTCCCCCTTTGGCAAACAATGATATTAGTGAAGATTATACCAAAGACGGAGAGATGCTCGGAGCAACGGCGAAGGATGAGTGATAGAGTGGAGTGGAAGCCTTGTCTTTGCCGAAGACTCCAATTCCCTTTCAATACACCTATGACTTGGTTTGAAATTCACTTGAAAACACATTAGTCATAGCATATATAAAAGAGACATGATCAAAGGTATATTTATGAGCTATGTGTACAAGACATCAAAAGAAATTTCTAGAATCAAGAATATTTAGCTCATGCCTAAGTTTGGTAAAAGTTTGTTCATCTAGTGGCTTGGTAAAGATATCGGCTAGTTGATCTTTAGTGTTAATATATGCAATCTCGATATCTCCCTTTTGTTGGTGATCCCTCAGAAAATGATACCGAATGGCTATGTGTTTAGTGCGGCTATGCTCAACGGGATTATCCGCCATGCGGATTGCACTCTCATTATCACATAGAAGAGGAACTTTGGTTAATTTGTAACCATAGTCACTAAGGGTTTGCCTCATCCAAAGTAGTTGCGCGCAACAATGGCCTGCGACAATATACTTGACTTCGGCGGTAGAAAGAGCTACGGAATTTTGCTTCTTTGAAGCCTAAGACACCAAGGATCTTCCCAAGAAATGGCAAGTCCCCGATGTGCTCTTTCTATTAATCTTACACCCCGCCCAATCAGCATCCGAATAACCAATTAAATCAAATGTGGATCCCCGAGGGTACCAAAGCCCAAACTTAGGAGTATAAGCCAAATATCTCAAGATTCGTTTTTCGGCCGTAAGGTGAGATTCCTTAGGGTCGGCTTGGAATCTTGCACACATGCATACAGAAAGCATAATGTCCGGTCGAGATGCACATAAATAGAGTAATGAACCTATCATCGACCGGTATACCTTTTGATCGATGGATTTACCTTCCATGTCGAGGTCGAGATGCCCATTTGTTCCCATGGGAGTCTTGATGGGCTTGGCATCCTTCATTCCAAACTTGTTTAGAATGTCTTGAGTATACTTCGTTTGGCAAATGAAGGTGCCCTCTTGGAGTTGCTTTACTTGAAATCCCAAGAAATACTTCAACTCCCCCATCATTGACATCTCGAATTTCTGTGTCATGATCCTACTAAATTCTTCACATGTAGATTCGTTAGTAGACCCAAATATAATATCATCAACATAAATTTGGCATACAAACAAATCATTGTCAAGAGTTTTAGTAAATAAAGTAGGATCGGCCTTGCCGACTTTGAAGCCATTAGCAATAAGGAAATCTCTTAGGCATTCATACCATGCTCTTGGGGCTTGCTTGAGCCCATAAAGCGCCTTAGAGAGCCTATAGACATGGTTAGGGTACTCACTGTCTTCAAAGCCGGGAGGTTGCTCAACATAGACCTCTTCCTTGATTGGTCCATTGAGGAAGGCACTCTTCACGTCCATTTGATAAAGCTTGAAGCCATGGTAAGTAGCATAGGCTAACAATATGCGAATTGACTCAAGCCTAGCTACGGGTGCATAGGTTTCACCAAAATCCAAACCTTCGACTTGGGAGTATCCCTTGGCCACAAGTCGAGCTTTGTTCCTTGTCACCACACCACGCTCATCTTGCTTGTTGCGGAAGACCCATTTGGTTCCTACAACATTTTGATTAGGACGTGGAACTAAATGCCATACCTCATTCCTAGTGAAGTTGTTGAGCTCCTCTTGCATCGCCATCACCCAATCTGAATCTTGGAGTGCTTCCTCTACCCTGTGTGGCTCAATAGAGGAAATAAAAGAGTAATGCTCACAAAAATGTGCAACACGAGATCAAGTGGTTACCCCCTTATGAATGTCGCCTAGGATGGTGTCGACGGGGTGATCTCGTTGGATTGCTTGGTGGACTCTTGGGTGTGGCGGTCTTGGTTCTTCATCCTCCTTGTCTTGATCATTTGCATCTCCCCCTTGATCATTACCGTCATCTTGAGGTGGCTCATCATTTTGATTTTCTCCTTCATCAACTTGAGCCTCGTCCTCATTTTGAGTTGGTGGAGATGCTTGCGTGGAGGAGGATGGTTGATCTTGTGCATGTGGTGGCTCTTCGGATTCCTTAGGACACACATCCCCAATGGACATGTTCCTTGGCGCGATGCACAGAGCCTCTTCATTACCTATCTCATCAAGATCAACTTGATCTACTTGAGAGCCGTTAGTTTTATCAAACACAACGTCACAAGAAACTTCAACTAGTCCTGAGGACTTGTTAAAGACTCTATATGCCCTTGTGTTTGAATCATATCCTAGTAAAAAGCCTTCTACTGTCTTAGGAGCAAATTTAGATTTTCTACCTCTTTTAACAAGAATAAAGCATTTGCTACCAAAGACTCTAAAATATCAAATGTTGGGCTTTTTACTGGTTAGGAGTTCGTATGATGTCTTCTTGAGGATTCAGTGTAGATACAACTGGTTGATGGCGTAGCAGGCGGTGTTGACTGCCTTGGCCCAAAACCGATCCGGCGTCTTGTACTCATCAAGCATGGTTCTTGCCATGTCTAATAGAGTTCTATTCTTTCTCTCCACTACACCATTTTGTTGTGGCGTGTAGGGAGAGGAGAACTCATGCTTGATGCCCTCCTCCTCAAGGAAGCCTTCAATTTGTGAATTCTTGAACTCTGTTCCGTTGTCGCTTCTTATTTTCTTGATCCTTAAACCGAACTCATTTCGAGCTCGTCTCAAGAATCCCTTTAAGGTCTCTTGGGTTTGAGATTTTTCCTGCAAAAAGAATACCCAAGTGAAGCGAGGATAATCATCCACAATAACTAGACAGTACTTACTCCCGCCGATGCTTATGTAAGCGATCGGGCCGAATAAATCCATGTGTAGGAGCTCCAGTGGCCTGTTAGTCGTCATGATGTTCTTATGCGGATGATGAACACCAACTTGCTTCCCAGCTTGGCATGCGCTACAAATCCTGTCTTTCTCAAAATGAACATTTGTTAATCCTAAAATGTGCTCTCCCTTTAGAAGCTTATGAAGATTCTTCATTCCAACATGGGCTAGTCGGCGGTGCCAGAGCCAACCCATGTTAGTCTTAGCTATTAAGCAAGTGTCGAGTTCAGCTCTATCAAAATCTACCAAGTATAGCTGACCCTCTAACACTCCCTTAAATGCTATTGAATCATCACTTCTTCTAAAGACAGTGACACCTACATCAGTAAAAAGACAGTTGTAGCCCATTTGACATAATTGGGAAACAGAAAGCAAGTTATAATCTAAAGAATCTACAAGAAAAACATTGGAAATGGAATGGTCAGGAGATATAGCAATTTTACCCAAACCTTTGACCAAACCTTGGTTTCCATCCCCGAATGTGATAGCTCGTTGGGGATCTTGGTTTTTCTCATAAGAGGAGAACATTTTCTTCTCTCCGGTCATGTGGTTTGTGCACCCGCTATCGATGATCCAACTTGAGCCTCCGGATGCATAAACCTACAAAACAAATTTAGTTCTTGACTTTAGGTACTGTTGGGGACTTGTTCTCTGATGCTTCGGCTTGAGAACAAGGCAACACAAGAAATGTCAAACATTAAAGTCCTTCGTCCTTCGAAGCATTATTTCCCTTAGGACATAATGATTTTCGGACGAAGGTTATGAAGGACATACCTTCATAAATTCAACATTTAATAATGAAGAAGGAATCATATGAGACACAAAAGATAGCACAAACCATTATGTATTATTATCAATTCATTTCTGTATTATTATTATAGAAAAATAGAAATAGTATCAAATTACAAATGTACCTTCGGCTTGAAAGAAGGCGGAAGTACAAGTGTGACGCAAAAGCAAATGCCAAGTCAGCGTGTCCAGTACGGGGGTACTGTTCACCTATTTATAGGCATGGGACACAGCCCATATAAAATTACATTCATGCCCTTTACATTTGGTAGTAATTCTATAGTAATCCACCGAGGTCTGAATAGCCTTTTCATCTTTAAGTCGGTTTCCTTTTCTGCTACCACGCCGAAGCTTTCCTGCTCACATCTTCGGCGCTGTATCAACCTTCGTATTATTTGGGCTTCTCCTACTGTGATATCGACTCGAGTCCGAAGATACCTGTTCACACATTATACTCCAGAAACACTGTTAAATCTTGTTTTTGAGGACCTTCGGAAGCCGAAGGCCCCCAACAGTAGCCCCTCGCAATATTAATTTGTTAGAATAATAAATTTAGATTGCGACATGGACGAAGGCCTTAAGCCGAAGGTCCGAAAAAACATTTTCCCTTTGCTAGAATAGCAACATACACTGACAAGCGAGGTCTTCCAATTTTCAACGCACTGGGCGTATAAATAAGAGCATACCGCGAGCTCATTTGGTACGCTCTCTTGCCATCTGCTCTTGCTCACTCAATTTTTAGCTCTTGCGCACCAAGACTTGCTTAGCTTTTTAAGTTTTTAAGCTTCGGTGTTGAAAACAGTTTTTTAGTGTTTCCGAACATGTCTGAAGATAAGAAGGCTGCTGCCGAGATGAAGCTGAGTCTCTCTGAAGAGAAAAACCTGGGGTTTCTTATAGCAATGTCGAAGACCAATACAGAAAAAATCACCAAAGAGATCTTAGAAGGTTTGTCTGAAGATACTGATGACAACGACAGTTATGATGTGGATAGTGGTGGTGAAGACTCCGAAGATCGCCCTTGGCGACCAAGCCATGCGGTTTTCGGCAAATCAAGTATCAAAGAAAATCATCTTGTCAACATGAGGGGAAGATATTTCCGGGACTTGTCCGTTGTGAGGGCCGACGAAGGAGAAAAGACTTGCCCGAACCCTGAAGAAAATGAAGTCGTAGTGTACCGAAGCTTTTTGAAAGCTGGACTACGATTTCCCCTGAGCAACTTTGTCGTAGAGGTGCTGAAAATATTTGAAGTCTATCTTCACCAACTTACCCCCGAAGCAATCATAAGGCTGAATATCTTCGTGTGGGCCGTGAGAAGCCAAGGTCTGGAACCTGATGCGAAAAGTTTCTGCAACATACACGAATTATCATACGAGACAAAACCCTGGGGTAAGGAACAGTATCACAATAATTTTGGCTGCTACAGTTTCGTTTCTCGGTCTGGGTCAAGCTGTCCCGTGCCAACCTTTCGGAAGAGATGGCCCGGCGACTGGATGACAGAATGGTTTTATGTGAAGAATGACCTGAAAACACGGGAAGATATTAAAGGTATAATTATGCGCCCTATTTGGCAAAGCTTCGGCCTGCGGAGGCCGAAGGTTGAAATGAATGAAGCTGCCGAAGAATGCCAGAGAGCCTTCGGAATTATTTGTTCTTTTATTGGAACGAGAGATTTGGTCCAAGAGCATATCGCCTTCAGAGTATGGCCGCTCGCGGAAAAATGGGAAATGCCCCAAGAGATTATAAAGGAGGCTGACGAAGGTGGACTTATCAGGCTGAAGTATACTTTCAAATTCGGAGATAAATTCGTAGAGCCAGATGATGACTGGCTGAAAAGCATTGAAAATGTAAGTGATGAACTACTTGGGGTTTATTCAAAGGCCGAAGATACTGCATTGTCAGCAGCCTTCGGAGGCCGGAAAAAGAAAAGACTGAACCGAGTGTTTGACGCAATTGGGTTCGTGTACCCCGACTACCAGTATCCAACACGAGGCCAAAAAAGAAAAAGCGCAACTTCTGCACAGGAAACTGCTTCAGCCGCTCCCAGCGAGCCAGCGCCGAAGAGACAAAGGGTAAAAGTTCTCACACACCGGCCACGCTACATTGAACCAGCTATAGTGCCTGAGTTCGCCAGTGAAACCTCTTCGGCCACCGACATTAAAGAACTAACTTCAGAGCCGAAGTTCGAAGAAAAAGCTGAAGCACCTTCAGTAGAGAAAGCAGAAGAACCGAGTACTGAAGGAACGAAAATATTGGAAATTTTAAGTCCTTCAGCAAGTGTTGAGACAACAAGAAACCAAAAAGGCCCAGCGGTGACCCCAAAAAGAAAAAGAATGGTCACTGTGCTAGATGTTCTGGAGACAATTGAGTCCTCAAGCACGACTCCGAAGAAGACTGTTGAAACTTCCGAAGCAGAAACTGAAATCTTTGATGCTGAAGCTCCAAAGCAGCAAACTGAGACTGAAGCTGGGCCTTCAGAGCCCACGAAGGTAAAATCTTTGGAAACCGAGGAAGAAAAAATGACAGAGCCAATTCTTGTTGAAGAAATCAGTGTTGTTGCCCCCGAAGCATCCACCAAAGTCCTTGATTACATTGTCCGACATGCTTCGGGGAAAAAGTTGTCTGAAAAAGAAAAGCAAGAGGCCCAGTTATACGCCCAAAAACTGAAATATCCAAAGGGGGCGTTGATATTCAACGGCAGCGGAGAAGAAGACTTCTTGTATTGTCTTCCTGACAGCAAGGAGATTTCTGTCTGTCGGGAGATGAGCAAGAGCTTCGGATTCCCAACACTTGAAGACGGGCTCTCGGTGTTGTCGAAAAACGAGCTGGCCGACAGCTTGGCGTACAATAGCTTAAAGGTGCAAAAAATGAGGTCTTTGTATTTTTTCTTGAAACCAAAATTTTTCGTTTGCATAAATTTATTGACGCACAGACATTTTTCTTTGCAGGGCCTTATACTTAGTAATGCCCTTAGGGCCCAAAAAGATGCCGAAGATGAAGGGTGTGTTATGGCCCTGAGCAACCTTCGTTCCGAAGTAATTGAACTAAGGAACAAAGGTCTCGAAAAAGATAAAATATTGCATTCATTGATAAATAGAATAAAAGAAGACGAAGCTACTTTTAAAGGTCAAGCTGAGGCTCAGAAGCGTGAAATTGAAGATCTTCGAAAACAACTAGCCAGAGCTAGAGAGGAACGCATGCTTGAAGAAACGAGGCGAGAACTTAGCGACCAATGGGCAAATCATTTAGAAGGAACTGTTGAAGAGCTTCGTTCGTCCAAGAAAAGATGCTATAACAAATCTATGGAGTGTGTTAAGAAAATGAAAGCTAGCTTCGCCAGCGTTGGCGCATTTTCGAGCGAAGAAAACTTTACAAGAGGCAACCCCGAAGATCCCATCGAATGGATTAATCACGAAGCTGAGGCCTTCGAGGAAATTTTAAATAGCCGTGGGGACATATGTGCTTTTTCGGGTGCCAGGGGGATTGCCACCATTTTGGAGAAAAAGGGCTGCGAGCATGTAAAGATTTTAGCGCAATCCGAAGCCACCTTGTCCTTCGAAGATGCAAAAGATCCTTCAGCCGAAGCTAGCATGGTTGGTGGAAAATTTTTCACCGATGTCTGGGACAATGGTGGTCGAGAAATGGCCCGAGAAATTATCCAAAAAAGCGAAAAGGGCATCCACGATGCTAGAAAAGTAGCAGAGGCTGCTGAGAAAAGCGCAGAGCCCGAAGGGCAAATAGGTATTAACTAATGGTTTTTATTGTGTTGTAATTTTTGGTTTTAAACTTCGTTCACAATTTGTAATAGCAATGCAGCTGTATCCTGTCCTCCCTCAGATCCTACTAAAGCGTCTCCGGGCCCTCCCCCGAAAGATGACGACGAAATTAAAAAGATGGCTGAAGCTATCATGGATCAAGTTGTTAATCAACTCCTGAATAAAGCTGCGGAAGTAGTGCTTAGGGAAGACTAGGTGCTATTGTAAAAACATCTGAAATATAATATGTATAATATCTTGTAATCCTGAATGTAATATACTTGTCTCTTTTTTTTATGGTTCAATTCTTTACGATGCATGAAATTTTACATACGTACCGTTTTTGAGTCTTTGACGAAAAAACACCTTTCCTTCTTTTCATGCTTCGTGAAGAAGAATTTTCATTTATCACAACAATATCCGTAGTGTTCTGATGAAGAATATCCAAGCTTCGTGAAGATATTTTCCGAAGCTACACTTCCGAAGATCAATAGTGTATCTCCTTGTGACTTAGCACGATTTTCCCCTTTTTCAAAACATTCTTCTGAAGATCGATATTGTGTCCCCTTCTTGTGCCATATGCAGCATGATGTATGATGCTTATGCCATGCGAAATGATGTGATGATGTTATGCTATGTAAAATGGTATTTATTCCGAAGATACACGCACATCCCTGTAAAACAACACATAATCTTTTTAAATCAGCGATGACTTTTCGCTGTAAGCCTCCCTTAGGAGCTTCTTCGCCTTTTACTTCAGCGGAATCAGCGTTTATTTTTTGCTGTAAGCCTCCCTTAGGAGCTTCTTCGCCTTTTACTTTTAGCGGTATTCGCGTTGACTTTTCGCGCTTCACCTTTTACTTAGGCGGTATCAGCGTTTATTTTTCGCTATAAGCTCTGCATTCCCTTTGGAACGACTTTGGAGCAGAAAACTTACACTGCGCTCCCTTTGGAACGGCTTTTTGTAACTTCAGCGAACTTACTCTGCGTTCCTTAGAACGACTTTTTGTTGCTTCGAAGAATTTTTGATAATTCGAAGGTCCTCCTTGTTATCGCAAATCTTTAAGCTTCAACAACTTAAGCCTATGGAGAAAATATATTTTCCTTGTGGCAAACAACGAAACTATTACATGAAATTTAAAAAATGTCCTTTATTACACAGAAAATAAAACTGAATGGAAAAGACTACTATCAAGGTAGGATATTTGTCAATAGATGTGCTTCGACTCTGGCACAGTGCTATTGACTGTGCGAGCTTCGGACTGTTCTCTGAAGTCCCTTTGGTGTTGAGCATATTGGCCCCCTTCTGGCTGCTGGCCTTGCTGCAGCGGTGGTGGAGGCGGAGGCTGTTGCCAGGAAACTTGAGGTTGACTCGCCGAAGCAACAGAACTGCAGGGTGGTTGCCTACATATTCTGGGATGTAAGGCGAATGATACGAAGCAGTGTGCATGATTTGCTTCGGCTAAGCCTGTTGTGCTGCAGCTTCGGCTATCTCCTTTTGCTTCTGGATGGTAACATGACACATCCTAGTGGTATGGCCCTTGTTTTCACCACAGAACAAGCAAAATATTCTCCTTGGTTGATCTCCAAACCTTCCGCCGAAGCCCCTGGCGCCTCTGCCTCTTGGAGCTGGCGGCCGGAAGGAGCTTTGCTGTTGCCCCGAAGCCTGTGAGGAGCACTGTGGCCTTTGCTGCTGACTTCCCTTATCATCATTTTGAGTAGAGTTGTGAATTGACCTAACATGCCTCGGATAAAATCTTCCTCCGAAGCCCCTGGTCATTTCAGAAAACCTGAAAGCCTCCTCCCTTCTTTGACGAAAATCATTGTCGACACGAATATACTCGTCCATCTTTTGGAGCAGCTTCTCCAGAGTTTGAGGAGGCTTCCTAGCAAAGTACTGAGCTGAAGGTCCTGGCCGAAGTCCCTTGATCATGGCCTCAATGACAATTTCATTGGGCACTGTTGATGCCTGTGCCCTCAAACGCAAGAACCTCCGGACATACGCCTGAAGGTATTCTTCGTGATCCTGGGTGCACTGGAATAGAGCTTGAGCAGTGACCGGCTTCGTTTGAAACCCTTGGAAGCTGGTTAACAACATGTCCTTCAGCTTTTGCCATGAAGTGATCGTTCCTGGCCGAAGGGAGGAATACCAGGTTTGAGCAACACTCCTGACAGCCATAACAAAAGATTTTGCCATGACTGCAGTATTGCCACCATATGAAGATACTGTTGCTTCGTAGCTCATCAGAAACTGCTTCGGGTCTGAATGGCCGTCGAATATGGGAAGCTGAGGCGGCTTGTAGGATGGAGGCCAAGGTGTAGCCTGCAACTCAGCGGACAAAGGAGAGGCATCATCAAAAGCAAAATTTCCATGGTGAAAATTCTCATACCAGTCATCTTCGTTAAGGAAACCCTCCTGATGAAGGTCTTTATTCTGAGGCCTTCGGTTCTGCTCATCCTGAGTAAGATGACGAACTTCTTCAGAGGCTTCGTCTATCTGCCTTTGCAGTTCAGCTAGCCTGGCCATCTTTTCCTTCTTCCTCTGCACCTGTTGATGAAGCATCTCCATGTCTCTGATTTCTTGGTCTAGCTCATCCTCTGGCAGTGTCGGGCTGACAGCCTTCCTCTTCTGGCTTCGGGTCTCCCGAAGGGAGAGAGTCTCCTGATTGGGGTCTAGCGGTTGCAGAGCTGCAGCCCCAGTTGCTGAAGCTTTCTTCGGCGCCATAGCGAAGGTTTATGATCGCCGAAGGTGTTCAAAACTCAAAGAGTGGAAGTGAGTTCACCGGAGGTGGGCGCCAATGTTGGGGACTTGTTCTCTGATGCTTCGGCTTGAGAACAAGGCAACACAAGAAATGTCAAACATTAAAGTCCTTCGTCCTTCGAAGCATTATTTCCCTTAGGACATAATGATTTTCGGACGAAGGTTATGAAGGACATACCTTCATAAATTCAACATTTAATAATGAAGAAGGAATCATATGAGACACAAAAGATAGCACAAACCATTATGTATTATTATCAATTCATTTCTGTATTATTATTATAGAAAAATAGAAATAGTATCAAATTACAAATGTACCTTTGGCTTGAAAGAAGGCGGAAGTACAAGTGTGACGCAAAAGCAAATGCCAAGTCAGCGTGTCCAGTACGGGGGTACTGTTCACCTATTTATAGGCATGGGACACAGCCCATATAAAATTACATTCATGCCCTTTACATTTGGTAGTAATTCTATAGTAATCCACCGAGGTCTGAATAGCCTTTTCATCTTTAAGTCGGTTTCCTTTTCTGCTACCACGCCGAAGCTTTCCTGCTCACATCTTCGGCGCTGTATCAACCTTCGTATTATTTGGGCTTCTCCTACTGTGATATCGACTCGAGTCCGAAGATACCTGTTCACACATTATACTCCAGAAACACTGTTAAATCTTGTTTTTGAGGACCTTCGGAAGCCGAACAGGTACCCAAACGGTTTTGGGTCCTTTGGCATTAGAGACAAGAACTTTGGGTACCCAAACACAAGTCTTGGAGCCCTTGTGTTTGCCCCCAACAAACTTGGCAACTACCTTGCCGGATTTGTTAGTCAAAACATAAGATGCATCAAAAGTTTTAAATGAAATGTCATGACCATTTGATGTATTAGGAGTTTTCTTCTTAGGCAACTTAGCACGGGTTGGTTGCCTAGAGCTAGATATCTCACCCTTATACATAAAAGCATGATTAGGGCCAGAGTGAGACTTCCTAGAGTGAATTCTCCTAATCTTGCTCTCGGGATAACCGGCAGGGTACAAAATGTAACCCTCGTTATCCTGAGGCATGGGAGCCTTGCCCTTAACAAAGTTAGACAATTTCTTAGGAGGGGCATTAAGTTTGACATTGTCTCCCCTTTGGAAGCCAATGCCATCCTTGATGCCAGGGCGTCTCCCACTATAGATCATACTTCTAGCAAATTTAAACTTTTCATTCTCTAAGTTATGCTCGGCAATTTTAGCATCTAATTTTGCTATATGATCATTTTGTTGTTTAATTAAGACCATATGATCATGAATAGCATCAATATCAACATCTCTACATCTAGTGCAAATAGAAACATGCTCAATAGTAGATGTAGAGGGTTTGCAAGATTTTAGTTCTACAACCTTAGCATGTAATATATCATTTTCACTTCTAAGGTTAGAAATAGTAACATTGCAAACATTAAAATCTTTAGCCTTAGCAATCAATTTTTCATTTTCATTCTTAAGGCTAGCAAGAGAGATATTCAATTCTTCAATCTTAGCAAGTAAATCAACATTATCATTTCTAAGATTGGGAATTGAACCATTACAAACATTTGAATCAACCTTAGCATTTAAACTAGCATTTTCATTTCTAAGGTTGGCAATTAAATCATGGCATGTGCTTAGCTCACTAGTTAATTTCTCACATTTTTCAACTTCTAGAGCATAAGCATTTTTAACCTTAACATGCCTTTTATTTTCCTTGATTAGGAAATCCTCTTGGGAGTCCAAGAGTTCATCCTTCTCATGGATGGCACTAATTAGCTCATTTAGTTTTTCCTTTTGTTGCATGTTGAGGTTGGCAAAAAGGGTACATAAATTATCCTCCTCATCACTAGCATTATCATCACTAGAGGACTCATATTTAGTGGAGGATTTGGATTTAACCTTCTTCTTTTTGCCGTCTTTTGCCATGAGGCACTTGTGGCCGACGTTGGGGAAGAGAAGTCCCTTGGTGACGGCGATGTTGGCGGCGTCCTCGTTGGAGGAGGAGTCGGTGGAGCTCTCGTCAGAGTCCCACTCGTGGCACATATGGGCATCGCCGCCCTTCTTCTTGTGGTACCTCTTCTTTTCCTTTCTTCTCCCCTTCTTGTCGTCGCCCCTGTCACTGTCACTAGAAATAGGACATTTGGCAATAAAGTGACCGGGCTTACCACACTTGTAGCAAACCTTCTTGGAGCGGGGCTTGTAATCCTTCCCCCTCCTTTGCTTGAGGATTTGGCGGAAACTCTTGATGATGAGCGCCATTTCCTCGTTGTCGAGCTTGCAGACGTCGATGGGTTGTCTACTTGATGTAGACTCCTCCTTCTTTTCCTCCATCGCCTTGAATGCCACCAGTTGTGCTTCGGGCATGGAGGAGGTGCCTTGCTCGATAATTTTCTTTGAGCCTTTAATCATTATCTCAAAGCTCACAAATTTTCCTATAACCTCCTCGGGAGACATTAGCTTGTATCTAGGATCACCTCGAATTAATTGAACTTGCGTAGGGTTAAGAAAAACGAGGGATCTAAGAATAACCTTGACCATCTCATGGTCATCCCATTTTTCGCTCCCGAGGTTGCGCACTTGGTTCACCAAGGTCTTCAAGCAGTTGTACATAGCTTGTGGATCTTCCCCTTGGTGAAGCATAAAGCGACCGAGCTCCCCCTCGATCGTCTCCCGCTTGGTGATCTTTGTCACCTCGTCTCCTTCGTGCGCGGTCTTGAGTACGTCCCAAATTTCCTTTGCACTCTTTAACCCTTGCACTTTATTATACTCCTCTCGACTTAGAGAGGCGAGAAGTATAGTGGTGGCTTGGGAGTTAAAGTGGTGGATTTGGGCCACTTCGTCCGTGTCGTAGTCTTCATCCCCTACGGATGGTACCTGTACACCAAACTCAACAACATTCCATATGCTTGTGTGGAGTGAGGTTAGATGATGCCTCATTTTATCACTCCACATATTTTAATCTTCACCGTAAAAAACCGGTGGTTTGCCTAATGGAACAGAGAGCAAAGGAGTACGCTTTGAAATACGGGGATAGCGTAGGGGAATCTTACTATACTTCTTGCGCTCATGGCGCTTAGAAGTAACGGACGGCGCGTCGGAGCCGGAGGTCGATGGTGATGAAGTGTTGGTCTCGTAGTAGACCACCTTCCTCATCTTCTTCTTTTTGTCACCACTCCGATGCGACTTGTGGGAAGAGGGTTTCTTCTCCTTCCCCTTCCCTTTGTTGCGGGACTCTTCCGATGAAGCCTTCCCGTGGCTTGTAGTGGGCTTGTCGCCGGTCTCCATCTCTCTCTTGGCGTGATCTCCCGACATCACTTCGAGCGGTTAGGCTCTAATGAAGCATCGGGCTTTGATACCAATTGAAAGTCGCCTAGAGAGGGGGGTGAATAGGGCGAAACTGAAATTTACAAAGTTAATCACAACTACAAGCCGGGTTAGCGTTAGAAATATAATCGAGTCCGAGAGAGGGCGTAAAAACAAATCACAAGCGAATAAGGAAGTGAGACACAAGGATTTGTTTTACCGAGGTTCGGTTCTCTCAAACCTACTCCCCATTGAGGTGGTCACAAAGACCGGGTCTCTTTCAACCATTTCCCTCTCTCAAACGGTCCCTCGGACCGAGTGAGCTACTTCTTCTCAATCAAACGGGAACGAACTTCCCCGCAAGGACCACCACACAATTGGTGTCTCTTGCCTTGGTTACAATTGAGTTGTTCACAAGAAATAATGAAAGAAAGAAGCAATCCAAGCGCAAGAGCTCAAAAGAACACAACAAATCTCTCTCACTAATCACTAAAGCTTTGTGTGGAATTGGGAGAGGATTTGATCACTTGGGTGTGTCTAGAATTGAATGCTAGAGCTCTTGTAAGTAGTTGGAAGGTGAAAACTTGGATTACTTGAATGTGGGGGTGGTTGGGGTATTTATAGCCCCAACCACCAAACTTGACCGTTGGTGAAGGCTGCAGTCGACGGGTGCACCGGACAGTCCGGTGCGCCACCGGACACTGTCCGGTGCGCCAGCCACGTCCCCGGCCGTTAGGGTTCGACCGTTGAGCTCTGACGTGTGGGCCCGCCTGGCTGTCCGGTGGTGCACCGGACAAGCCCTGTAGGCTGTCCGGTGTACCACCCGCGCGTGCTCTGCTCCTCTACGCGCGCTGGCGCACATTTAATGCGTTACAGACGACCGTTGCGCTTGAAGTAGTCGTTGCTCCGCCGTTACACCGGACAGTCCGGTGTGCACCGGACATGTCCGGTGAATTATAGTGGAGCGGATTCCCGAAGTTGGCGAGTTCAGAGTCGCTCTCCTCTGGAGCACCGGACACTGTCCGGTGGTCCACCGGACAGTCCGGTGAATTATAGCGAAGCACCTCTGATTTTTCCCGAAGGTGAAGAGTTCAGCTTGGAGTCCCCTGGTGCACCGGACACTGTCCGGTGGCACACCAGACAGTCCGGTGCGCCAGACCAGGGTGCCTTCGGTTGTCCCTTTGCTCTTTTGTTTGAACCCTTTTTCTTGGTCTTTTTATTGGCTTATTGTGAACCTTTGGCACCTGTAGAACTTATAAACTAGAACAAACTAGTTAGTCCAATTATTTGTGTTGGGTAATTCAACCACCAAAATCAATTAGGAAATAGGTGAACGCCTAATTCCCTTTCAGAGGCCCTCGGGCAAGGCGTGAATCCGTCCGGGACCACAGTTCTTGCCCGAGGCCGGACTCGAGCGAGAAGAGATCTCGTTCCTTGGTAGATGAGGCTTTAACTTTGCGCTGTGCTTACCATCCTTTACGGTCTGTTTTGAAGATGTTTTCCAGCTATGCTTAGGAGTATTGGGGGTACCCCTAACTACGGTACCCGATAGTAGCCCCTGAGCCTCCAAGGGAGTGTAGGCACTCACTTGGAGGTTATGCCGGATTTTTTTGCAAGGGGACTAGCCTTTCTCGGTCATATTTTGTTTCGATGGGTGCACGCGAGCGCACCCGTCAGGTGTAGCCCTCAAGGCCTCGGAGGAGTGGTTTGACTCCTCTGAAGTCTTAATTTTTCTTGTGATTCCTCGGTCGGCCTTGTTGTTCCCTCATGTGGCCTGACCGCAGCTCGGGTGCATGGTCAGGCCCCGAGTTTTTTAAGCTGGTTGGTTGACGTGGTCAACAATTTGGCTGTAGCCTGGTGCGAGAGTAGCCTCCGAGCCTCTGCACGGAGCGAGAGGACGATCGAGGACCGTCTCGGCTTTTTATTGTATGCCCCTTTGTCGCCTTTCCGCAAGGAGGAGAGGGGGAACGCGCCGTGTTACCCTTGATGGGCACCGAACACGGTGTTTCAAGTGAGTTGCTAACGGGTAATCCGAGTGGACGCCCGAGCCCCGTTCGATAAGGGTCGGCTAGTGGCCCAGAGGCACGCTCCAAAAGTACTTGCAGGTGATTTGCTGGACCTGGGCCCATTAGATAGGGTCTGAGGGCTCGGTGCCTCCCTCCCATGGGATTCCATTACAAAATCGTTCCCGCTGGTCTTGGAAATGTCCTAGGTTACCTCGGGAGCGTAGCCCGAGCCTTGGCCATGTAACGGACGTACCCAGGGTTATCCCTGACTCTGCATGTTCTGGGGCGGCTGTCGAATCCCTTCGAGGGGCCAGCCTTCGAACCCCTGATCAGTAAAGGGCTCAGGGCCCGAGTGCTCTAGGGCGGTCGCCGAACCCCGCGGGGCGTAACCTTCGAACCCCTGATCAGTAGGAGGGCTCGGGGCTCGTTTCCTTCACTGCGAAGGACTCCTTCGAAATGTCCCTTTTTCCCGATCCCTGTGGAGAGAGAGAAAGAGAGAGGAAAGGAAGAAAGGTGATATTTCGAAACAGTGTAGTGCACCTTT
Organism: Zea mays; assembly: GCF_902167145.1. Lineage (NCBI taxonomy): Eukaryota > Viridiplantae > Streptophyta > Magnoliopsida > Poales > Poaceae > Zea > Zea mays. The sequence goes on along the minus strand of NC_050100.1, from coordinate 20,588,090 downwards.
TTTGAGGCAGCCATCATGACGGAGGCGAAACGGCGCCCGCCCGCCTGCCAGAGGAGACGCGTGTCCTGCCAGGGAGTTAATGCGATGGGGCGGGTGACACACGGGGTATCTGTTGCGCGTGCGTGAGTCGTTCGAGGAATGGAACACGGGTGCGTCGTATTTATGCCGTAGGAGAGGGCTCCCCTGCCGCATCAGGGGGGATGCGAGCCTGTAGGTGGTATCCGTTACCTTCGCACTTAATTGGCACTGTTGGGTCATGCGCGGGCTGCCTCGAGTCGCTGAACTGGTTCTGTAGTCCCGAGAAGACTAGACATTGGCATGAATGGCGGTGCGATTTCTTTGCATTCGGTAACCGGTGCGTCGGTTACATGACATGTGGGCCCGGGCCTCCATGCTAGACCGCCAGTTGCAGCGAAGGCGAAAGGGTGCACAACCGTGGTGCGGTTGCATGCTTCTCGCGTGGCAGCCCACCTTTTCGACCGCTGGTTTCAGCGAGGATGAGAGAGCGCTTAACCGTGGGGTGGTTGTGTGCTTCGTGTGCGGCGGTTCGCCATCTTCGTGTTTCGGGTCAGTTTGTATGACATGTGGGACCTAACCCCCGTGTCGTAGGGCGGGAACCCTGGAGCACGTCGGGGGAGACTTTGCCCGTGATGCCTTGGGGGCGCGAGTGGGGAGATCTGCCTTTAAAAAGGGATTGACCTCTCGGGCAGTAGCCATGCCTTTGCTCTTCCCGCATTCATCGCGTCTTTCCATCTTCCGGGCCTCTGGATGGGGTGCACCGGTGTTGCCTTCTTCTTGCTGCTGTTGGAGGAGCACGACCTCGTGGGGGTTGGCGCTCGTTAGTCATCACTCGGCTTCAAGGATTTTCATCATGCAGCCCGGCTGCAGTTCCCCGCCAGTGGTCACCCAGAATGATGACCACCAGCCTTATGGCGGAGAAGAGCGAGCCGGGCTATGGCCTCCCCCTGCCCTCAGCTTCAAGGATGTTCATCATCCGTGCTGGGGGCGAGGGCAAGCCGAGTTGGGGTCCTGCCTTCCGCATGGGCTGGCGACCCGCTTCTTCCTCCAGCACTCGGGGGAGAAGAGTGTTCGCCAACCTTGCAGAGGAGGCGAACTGCCACCTGCTGCCTGGTCGAGGTGTGGTTGTCCGTCTACCGCACGGGCGACGGTCGCGCCGTGCGCAGGTCGACCACGTCCACGGCCCGTCCCACGCCGCTGGCCACACCGAGGGGTCGTATAAGACGTCGTACACCGCGGGGGCGGTGTCCGCATCCCTGGATGGTCTTGTCCTCACTCCCGTAGCAAGGACGGGAGTGAGGACCTCCTTATGCGTGCTGGGGCAGCCGCCATTCGCTGGTGCGGCGTTGGAGCGCAGGTGGCCGTTGTCGTCGGTGCTGAGGTGGTGTCCGCCATAAGTGAGGCTTTCCACCGCATAGGTGGTTGCCTCTGCCGATGAGACCGTCAATGCCACCTGGACCCAGACTCCGACTCTTTGGCTTTAATGGCTTGTTCTCGCCCCCCGTGTGGGGATGGGGGCGAGGGCCTTTTCATAGTAGCGTTTGCCCTGGGGCAATCGCTGCTGCTGTCTAGCCGCCCGAGGCGGAGGTCGTTGTCGCTGCTGGTGCAGTGGTCGCCAGTGAGCCGCTTGGAGTTTGCTATCTTGTAGCCCCTCCGGTGTGGAGGTAGTTCATTCCTACGGGAATGGAGCTGGACATCTGCCGTAGGTCGGGAAAACCGCCAAGGGTGCTGCCGACGTCTAAGTCTATGTAGCATAGTTATCCCAAGTATGTGTGTTTGTTTTCTGTGGCTGCTGAGGCCTGAATACTTGGGTATTTGAGTATAAAGCCGTGTTTCTTTCCTCTTATTTCGAGCATTAATACTTGTTCATCGGTAGTAGAATCACTTATCCGAGCGTGAGTTACCTTTCGTGGAAGGTGATGAGTAAGGTATCTGTATCCCGGAGGCGTAGGAGTCCCTTGGCTCGGTCGGCCTTGCCGTTCAAGGTCTCTCTTGTCGTTTTTAGGATTCCGCCATCGATACAATCGAAAGGCACGAAAGTCGTTTTGGTAGAAAAACTTATCCGAAGAAAATTTTGACGCAGAGAGGGTTCCCCCCTTCTAGACCCCGAGGCGATCGCTCGGGCCGGGACCCTTGCGGAGGGCCTGGCCGTGGCCATCGGGTCTGCCCGGTCTGCCCAAGCCATGGCCTCACAGCAGCGTGCCCAGGCCGAAGGTATGTTTTGCCTGCTCTGCGACTTTGTTTTAGCTTCATCCTTTTCCTCGTGTCTGAAGAATATCGTCTGGCTATCTTCAGGGTTCGAGGCGGCTCTCGACGAGTCCGTCAAGAACTGCAAGGCGCTTGCCCAGGCGGCTGAGCAGAAAGAGGCCGACCGGATGGCCATGTCTAAGGCCATCTTGGCCTTCTGCCGGACCTTTGGCCTCGACGACGTCCCCTCGGGCAGCTCCCCCTAGAGTCGCCTGCGGGCCTTGGGCGGCCATGTGCGCAGCAGACTCCGCGGGGCGCTGCACCACGACGTTAGGCGGGCCTTCACCGTCCTTGCTTCCCACTATGACATGGATTTGGAGTGGGTCGGCGAAGGCTACTGCCTACCTGATGACGAGGACACCGCCCTGGCGGAGGTCCAAAGGCTTGATGCGGCTGCTGAGGGCCCAGTCGCGGCGTTGGCTTCCTTCTTTGAGGTGGAGATCCTTCCGTCTGTGTCACCGTCTGAGGTCGGGCCAGATTCCGCCGCGGGTAGGAACGACGCCGAGGGTGCTGCTCCTCCCCCTGCCGACACCTGAGCCTATGGGGAACAATTTATTCTAAGTATGTGTATGTTTCTCGCGGCCGCTGAGGCCTAAACATTTTTTGTGTTAGAGTATAAAGCTACGTTTTCTTTCCTCTCGTTTCGAGCGTTAGGACTTGTTCGGTAGCAGAATCACTTATCCGGGCGCGAGTTACTTTTTGCGAAAGGTGATGAGTGAGGTATCTGTATCCCGGAGGCGTAGGAGTCACTTGGCTCGGTCGGCCTTGCCGTTCAAGGTCTCTCTCGCTCGCTTTTAGGATTCTGTTATCGATATAGTCAAAAGGCACGAAAGTCATTTTCTACCCGAGCGTTAGGACTTGTTCGGTATCAGAATCACTTATCCGAGCGTGAGCTACCTTTCACGGAAGGTGATGAGTGAGGTATCCGTATCCCGGAGGCGTAGGAGTCCCTTGGCTCAGTCGGCCTTACCGTTCAAGGTCTCTCGTGTCGTTTTTAGGATTCCGCTATCGATACAGTCGAAAGGCACGAAAGTCGTTTTGGTAGAAAAACTTTTCCGAGGAAAATTTTGACGCAGAGGGGATCCCCCCCTTCTAGCCCCCGAGGGAGGGTCGGTTTTTGCTGAGGCAAGGCCGATCCTCCCTTGACAGCTAGACTTTATTTGTACATGTAAAGGGACCGAGATACATGAACAACTTGAAACACTTTAAGGGTAAAAGCGACGTAGCTATTCGATGTTCCAAGCATTGCTGTAGACCTCACCTTGATCGTTGGCCAGCTTGTATGTCCCGGGCTTCAAAATTTTGGCGATGATGAACGACCCTTCCCAGGGAGGAGTAAGCTTGTGGCGCCCTCGGGTGTCTTGTTGTAGCCGAAGCACCAAATCTCCCACCTGGAAGCCTTGGGGCCGAATCCTTCGGGCGTGGTAGAGTCACAGAGACTGCTGATACCGCGCCGAGTGTAGTAAGGCTATGTCCCAAGCCTCTTCCAGCTGGTCCAATGAATCCTCTCGGCTGGTTTGGTTGTTTCGTTCGTCGTACGCCTTTGCCCTCGGGGAACCGTATTCTAAGTCTGTGGGTAGGATGGCCTCGGCCCCATAGACTAGAAAAAACGGCGAGAAGCCCGTGGCTCGGCTCGGCGTTGTCCTTAGACTCCAAACTACCGAGGGTAGCTCTTTCATCCACCGCTTGCCAAACTTGTTGAGGTTGTTGTAGATCCTTGGTTTTAGCCCCTGCAAAATCATGCCATTAGCGTGCTCCACCTGCCCATTTGTCATTGGGTGAGCTATGGCAGCCCAGTCCACACGGATGTGGTGGCCTTCATAGAAGTCTAGGAACTTTTTCCTAGTGAACTGCGTGTCGTTGTCGGTGATGATAGAGTTTGGGATCCCGAAGTGGTGGATGATATTTGTAAAGAACGCCATCGCCTGCTCGGACCTGATGGTGGTTAAGGGTCGGACTTCGATCCACCTGGAGAATTTGTTGATGGCGACCAGCAGGTGTGTGAAGCCCCCGGGTGCCTTCTGCAAGGGACCAACGAGGTTCAGCCCCCACACAGCAAACGGCCAAGTGATAGGTATTGTCTGTAGAGCCTGAGCAGGCAGGTGTGTTTGTTTCGCATAGAATTGACACCCTCGGCAGGAGCGTACGATCCTAGTGGCGTCGGCCACTGCGGTCGGCCAGTAGAAACCTTGTCGGAAAGCGTTTCCTACGAGGGTCCGAGGTGCTGCATGGTGACCGCAAGCCCCCGAGTGTATTTCTTGTAACAGCTCTTGTCCTTAGGCGACGGGTATGCATCGTTGGAGAATGCCCGAGGGGTTGCGGTGGTACAACTCTTTTTTATCACCCAGTAAAACGAACGACTTGGCGCGCCGAGCCAGTCACCGAGCTTCGGCCTTGTCGAGGGGCAGCTCTCCTCGGAGGAGATATTCTAGGTACGGGGTCTGCCAGTTTAGGTTTGGTGTGACCCCATTCTGCTCTACCTCGACGCGCAGGGCCTCACCCTCGGTGGCCGAGGTCTCCTTGGGTTCAGGTGTGTCGTTGAGTTTGACGGATGGTTGATATATATCCCTGGAGAAGACATTCGGGGGAACCATTGTTCGTCCCGAGGCTATCTTAGCCAGCTCATCTGCAGTCTTGTTGTACCGTCGAGCAACATGGTTGAGTTCTAGCCCATATAACTTATCTTCCAAGCGCCGAACTTCGTCACAGTAGGCCTCCATTTTCTGATCGCGGCAGTGAGAGTTCTTCATGACTTGGTCAATAACGAGCTGCGAGTCACCACAGGCGTCGAGGCGCCGAACCCCTAGCTCGACGGCGATGCGCAACCCATTAACCAAGGCCTCGTATTTGGCCACGCTGTTTGACGCCGGAAAATGGAGGCGTATTACATAACACACATGTTCTCCGAGGGGTGAGATGAAGAGCAAGCCCGCGCCTGCTCTGGTTTTCAGCAACGACCCATCGAAGTACATGGTCCAAAGCTCGGCCTGGATTGGGCCCGTTGGCAACTAGGTGTCGGTCCATTCAGCTAGGAAGTCGGCCAAGACTTAGGATTTTATGGCCTTCCGAGGGGCAAATGAAAGTGTTTCCCCCATGAGTTCTGTTGGGGACTTGTTCTCAAATGCTATGAGTCAAGAACAAGGCAACAGAAAATGTTAAATGTTAATATCCTTCGTCCTTCGAAGCATTATTTCCCTAAGGATATAATGATTTTTGGACGAAGGTTATGAAGGACGCACCTTCATCAGCATAAAATATAATAATGAAGAAGGAAACATATGAAACATGAAGATAACATAAACAGTTGTGTACTATTGCCAACTTATTTTCATTTTATTATAATGAAAATAAAAAAATAATATTAAATCACAAATGTACCTTCAGCTCGTGAGAAGGTAAAATTACAAGTGTGACGCAAAAGCCAATGCCAACTCAGCGTGAACAGTACAGGATCACTGTTCATCTATTTATAGGCACGGGACGCAGCCCATGTACAATTACATTAATGCCCCTCACATTTATCAATAACTCTATGATAATTCTTCGAGGTCCAATCTGGTTTTTCATCTTTAAGTCGGTTTCCTTTTCCGCCGCTATTCCGAAGCTCTTCTACACACAGCTTCGGCTCTGCGCCAACCTTCGTGCTCTTTGTGCTTCTTCGTACCGTGGCTCTGATCCGAGTCCGAAGATACCTGTCAATGTACTTTACTCCAGAAATATTGTTAAATCATGTTTTAGAGGACCTTCGGAAGCCGAAGGCCCCCAACAGTAGCCCCTCGCAATATTAATTTGCTAGAATGATAAATTCAGATTGCGAAATGGACGAAGGCTATGAGCCGAAGGTCCGAAAAAACACCTTCCTTTTGCTAGAATAGCAACAGTCTCTGGCAAATGGGGCCCTCCAGTCTTCGATATAATAGGTTTATAAATACAGGCTCGCCACAATTTATTTGGCACGCTCTCTTGCCATCTGTTTTTCCTGCTCAAATAGTTTTCTGCCTACAAAAATTTGGTTGACTCCCTAGTTTCAAATTTCGGAAGCGAGAGGCAAGAATTCCGAAGGAATGTCTGAGGAGAAGAAGGTTGCTGCCGGAATGTCTGAGGAGAAGAAGGTTGCTACCGAAATGAAGCTGAGCCTTTCTGAAGAGATGCATCTGGGTTTTCTTGAGTCAATGGCGAAGACGAGTACGGAGAAGATTATAAGGGAGACTTTAGAAGGTTTATCTGAAGATACTGGTGAGAGTGACAGTTACGATGCAGATAGTGGGGGTGAAGATTCCGAAGATCGGCCATGGCGACCAAGCCATTCAGTCTTCGGGAAATCAACTATCGGGCAAAATCACCTTGAAAACATGAAGGGGAGATACTTTCGGGATATATCCATTGTGAGAGCAGATGCCGGAGAAAGAACTGTGCCGGGCCCTGAAGATGATGAAGTCGTTATCTTCCGAAGCTTTTTAAAAGCTGGGCTACGATTCCCTTTAAGCAGATTCGTGGTAGAAGTTCTGAAAACATATCAGGTTTACCTTCATCAACTTACCCCTGAAGCAATAATAAGAATGGGAATCTTTGTCTGGGCTGTGAAGAGTCAGGGCCTAGAGCCAAGTGCAAAAAGTTTTTGCAATATTCATGAATTGTTATACGAAACAAAACCCTGGGGCAAAGAGCAATATCATAATAACTTTGGCTGCTACAGCTTCGGTGCTCGCTCTGGATCAAGCTGTCCCATGCCCACCTTTCGGAAGAGATGGCCCGGAGAATGGATGAAAGAATGGTTCTACATAAAAAATGATTTGAAGGTTCGAGAAGATATTAAGGATATCATCATGCGCCCCATCTGGCAGCGCTTCGGACTCCGGAAACCGAAGGTAGAAATGGATGAAGCAGCCGAAGAATGCCAACGGGCCTTCGACGTAGTCTGCTCTTTTATCGGGACAAGGGATTTGGTACAAGAACATATTGCCTTCAGAGTATGGCCTCTTGCAAATAATTGGGAAATGCCGAAAGAGACTGTTAGAGAAACTGACGAAAGTGGGCTAGTCAGGCTGAAGTATACATTCAAGTATGGAGACAAATTTGTTGAACCCGATGATGATTGGTTAAAGAGCATTGAGACTTTAAGTGATGAATTGCTTGGGATATATTCGAAGGCCAAAGATACTGCAATGTCAGCAGCCTTCGGAGGCCGAAGAAAGAAAAGACTGAACCGAGTTTTTGATGCAATTGGGTTCGTGTACCCCGACTACCATTATCCAGTGCGGGGGCAGAAAAGGAAAGGTACAGCTTCTACAAAAGAAACCGCTTCAGCTGGTCCTAGCGAGCCAGCACCGAAGAGAAAAAGGGTGAAAGTTCTCACACACCGGCCACGCTACATTGAACTGGCCACAGTGCCTGAATTCGGCAGCGCAACATCCATGGCTCCCGAAGCTAAGGGATCAACTCTACTGCCAGGATCCACAGAGTTGGCCGAAGCGCCAACAACAAAAGAATTGGAGGAGCCACAGACTCTGTTACCAGAAACCAAAGAGTTGGCCGAAGCACCATCAACAGAAAAGATGGAAGAAGCAAAAGCATCAACTGAGAGAGTAAAAATATCAGAAATTTTAAGTCCTTCAGTAGAGATTGGAGTAACAAAAATTAAAAAGGGGCCAACAGTGACCCCAAAAAGAAAGAGAATGGTTAACGTATTGGATGTTTTGGAAACAATTAAACTTCCAAGCACAACCCCAAAGAAGACTGTTGAGACTTCTGAGGCGCTTGCTGAAGTATCCACTGCTGAGGCTCCGAAGCAACAGACTGAAGTTGGAACTGGGCCTTTAGAACCAACCAAGGTAATACCTTTAGAAGCAGAAGAAGCAAAAATTGCAAGGTCAACTGAAGAAATGAAAATGTCAGAGCCTAGTTTGGTCGAAGAAATTGATACTGCTGCCCCCGAAGCAACTTCCAAAATATACAATTATATTGTGCGTCATGCTTCGGGGAAAAAGTATCGGAAGAAGAAGCTTTTGAAGCTAACCACTATGCCAAAGAAATGAAATATCCGAAGGGGGCTATAGTGTTCAATGGGACGAACGAAGAAGATTTCCTATACTGCCTCCCGGACAACAAAGAATTGTCTGTCTGTCGAGAGATGGCTAGAAGTATGGGGTTTCCGAAGCTCGAAGCTGGCTTATGCGCTATGACGAAAGAAGATCTCGCGGACAGTCTTGCGTATAATAGCCTGAAGGTATGGGAATTAGGCATTTGTAAATTTTACAATTCGTAACTCATTCTTTTATTCTTATACAAACTCTTTTTCATATAGGGTTTAATTCTAAGTAACACACTGAGGGCACAAAAGAGTGCCGAAGATGAGAGCTATGAAATTGCGTTCAACAATCTACGATCAGAAGTTATTAAACTGAGGAACGAAGCTCTGGAAAAAGATAAAATTCTGCTTACATTGGTAGACAAGGTAAAAAAGGACGAAGCTGCTTCAAAGGTCCAGGCCAAAGCTCAAAAACGTGATATTAAAGATCTTCAGAAACAACTAGCTAGAGCTTGAAGAGACAAAACGAGAGCTTAGTGACCAATTGGCCAATCATTTGGAGATAAGCGTTAAAGAGCTTCGTGCATCCCAGAGAAAATACTATGTTAAATCCATAGAGTGCGTCAAGGAAATAAAATCCAGCTTCGCTAGCGTTGGTGCATTCTCCAGCGAAGAGAATTTTTCAAGAGGCGATCCCGAAGGTCCAATGGAATGGATCAGCCATGAAGCAGAGGCCTTCGAGGAAATTCTAAACAGCCGCGGCGACATCTGCGCTTTTTCGGGTGCTAGAGGGATTGCTACTGTTTTGGAGAAGAAAGGCTGCGAGCATGTAAAATCCTTAGCGCAGTCCGAAGCTTCTTTGTCTACTGAAGACATTACAGACCCCTCACCCGAAGCAAGCATGGTCGGCGGGAAATTCTTCACTGATATCTGGGATAACGGCGGCCGAGAATTGGCACAAGAAATTATTCAAAGGAGTGAAAAAGGCATCCACGATGCTAGAAAAGTAGCGGAAGCTGCCGAGAAAAGTACAGAGCCCGAAGGGCACATAGGTATTAATTAGTGGTTTTTATCATGCTGTAATTTTTAATTCCAAACTCTGTTCTCGGCTTGTAATAGTAATATAGCTGTATCTTTTCTTCCCTCAGAACCTGCTGAGACATCTCCGGGCCCCCACCCGAAGGGGGACGATGAAATTAGAAAAATGGCTGAAGACATTATGGATAAGGTTTCAACCAACTTTTGAACGAAGCTGCAGAGATAGTTCTCAAGGAGAATTAAATCGTTATTGTAGAAACATTTGGAACATAAGATGTGTAATATATTGTAACTTTGAATGTAACATATAGTCTATTTATAATTTAATTCTTTACGATGCATGAAACTTTGCGTACATACCATTTTTTGAGCCTTCGGCGAAAAAAACACCTTGCCTTCTTTTCATGCTTCGTGAAGAAAATCTTTGCTATATCACAAGAATTTGTTTACTTCTCTGATAAAAACATCCAAGCTTCGTGAACTATCCTTCGAAGCTTCTCTTCACTTTGTTTCGTCTTGTGCCTTAGCACGATTTTCTCTTTTCCAAAATATGTTCCAAAGATTAACATTGTATCCCCTTCTTGTTCCAGATGCAGCATGCTGCATGATGCTTATGTTATGCAAAAATGATGTGATGATGTTATGTTATGCAAAATGATTTTTATGCCGCAGATACATATCCCTATAATAAAGCACACACACTTTATACATCAGCGCTGACTTTTCGCTGTAAGCCTCCCTTAGGAGCTTCTTCGCCTTTTACTTTCAGCGGAATCAGCGTTTATTTTTCGCTGTAAGCCTCCCTTAGGAGCTTCTTCGCCTTTTACTTTCAGCGGAATCAGCGTTTATTTTTCGCTGTAAGCCTCCCTTAGGAGCTTCTTCGCCTTTTACTTTCAGCGGAATCAGCGTTTATTTTTCGCTGTAAGTTTAGAAAACTTACACTGCGCTCCCTTAGGAACGACTTTTTACTGTTTCGAACAATTTGTACTGTGTCCATTAGATCAAATTTTTGATAATTCAAAGGTCCTCCAAATCAGTATAAGTTCGTATGCTTCGGCAACTCGAGCCTATGGAAGAAACATATCTTTATTATGGTAAAAGACGAAAATATTACAAGGAATTGAAATTCAACGAAAGACACTAAAACGCTTCGTAATTGTTTCTTATTGACAAAAGGGGAATAGTGAATGTAGAAAATGCAAAAAAAAACTGATATTAAGGTAGGATATTTGTCAATAAATGTGCTTCGACTCTGGCACAGTGCTGTTGACTGTGCGAGCTTCGGATTCCTCTCTGAAATCCCTCTGAAGATGATTGTGCTGACTCCCTTCTGGCTGTTGCCCTCGCTGGGTCGGCGGTGGCGGTGGAGGTTGCTGCCAGGATGCTTGGGATTGACTCGCCGAAGCAACAGAAGCTGCAGGTGATTTCCTACATACTCTGGAATATAAGGTGAGTGATACGAAGCAGTATGCATGACCTGCTTCGGTTGACTCTGTTGCGCTGCTGCTTGCGCTATTTCCTTCTGCTTCTGGATGGTAACATGGCACATCCTGGTAGTATGGCCCTTGTCTTCACCACAGAATAGGCAATATATTTTTCTTGTCTGGTCTCCAAACCTTCCCCCGAAGCCCCTGGCGCCTCTGCCCCTCGGCGCAGGCGGCCGAAAAGAACTCTGCTATTGGGCTGAAGCTTGTGAAGAGTGCTGTGGCCTTTGCTGCTGGCTCCCTCGATCATCAGTTTGAGCAGATTTATGGATTGACCTAACATGCCTCGGGTGAAATCTTCCTCCGAAGCCCCTGGTCATTTCAGAGAACCTGAATGCTTCCTCCCTTCTTTGGCGAAAGTCATTGTCAGCTCGAATGTATTCGTCCATCTTCTGGAGCAGCTTCTCCAACGTTTGTGGTGGCTTCCTAGCAAAGTACTGCGCTGACGGTCCCGGTCGAAGCCCCTTAATCATGGCCTCAATGACAATTTCATTGGGCACTGTTGGCGCTTGTGCCCTCAGGCGCAGAAACCTTCGGACATACGCCTGAAGATACTCTTCATGGTCCTGGGTACACTGGAAGAGAGCCTGAGCGGTGACTAGCTTCGTCTGAAACCCTTGAAAGCTAGTTATCAGCATATCCTTCAATTTCTGCCAAGAAGTGATTGTCCCTGGCCGAAGAGAGGAGTACCAAGTCTGAGCAACACTCCTGACGGCCATGACAAAAGATTTTGCCATGACTGCCGTATTGCCACCATACGAAGATATGGTTGCTTCGTAGCTCATCAGGAATTGCTTGGGGGTCTGTATGACCGTCATACATGGGGAGCTGTGGTGGCTTATAGGACTGGGGCCATGGTGTAGCCTGCAATTCTGTTGAGAGAGGAGAAGCATCATCAAAAGCAAAGTTTCCATGATGGAAATCTTCATACCAGTCGTCCTCATTGTGAAAGCCTTCCTGATGAAGCTCTCTACGTGGAGGCCTTCGGCTTTGATCATCTTGAACAAGATGACGAACCTCTTCAGAAGCTTCGTCTATCTGTCTCTGAAGATCAGCTAGACGAGCCATCTTCTCCTTCTTGCGTAGCACCTGTTGCTAAAGGATCTCCAGGTTTTGGATCTCCTGATCCAGGTCATCCTCCGGAAGTGTTGGACTAACAGCCTTCCTCTTCTGGCTTCGGGCCTCTCTGAGAGAAAGGACATCCTGATTGGGATCCAGTGGCTGTAAAGTACCAGCCCCTGTCGCTGAAGCTTTTTTCGGCGGCATGACGAAGGTGATGCTTGCCGAAGTTGTTCAAAAGTCAAGAAATGGAAGTGAGTTCACCGGAGGTGGGCGCCAATGTTGGGGACTTGTTCTCAAATGCTATGAGTCAAGAACAAGGCAACAGAAAATGTTAAATGTTAATATCCTTCGTCCTTCGAAGCATTATTTCCCCAAGGATATAATGATTTTTGGACGAAGGTTATGAAGGACGCACCTTCATCAGCATAAAATATAATAATGAAGAAGGAAACATATGAAACATGAAGATAACATAAACAGTTGTGTACTATTGCCAACTTATTTTCATTTTATTATAATGAAAATAAAAAAATAATATTAAATCACAAATGTACCTTCAGCTCGTGAGAAGGTAAAATTACAAGTGTGACGCAAAAGCCAATGCCAACTCAGCGTGAACAGTACAGGATCACTGTTCATCTATTTATAGGCACGGGACGCAGCCCATGTACAATTACATTAATGCCCCTCACATTTATCAATAACTCTATGATAATTCTTCGAGGTCCAATCTGGTTTTTCATCTTTAAGTCGGTTTCCTTTTCCGCCGCTATTCCGAAGCTCTTCTACACACAGCTTCGGCTCTGCGTCAACCTTCGTGCTCTTTGTGCTTCTTTGTACCGTGGCTCTGATCCGAGTCCGAAGATACCTGTCAATGTACTTTACTCCAGAAATATTGTTAAATCATGTTTTAGAGGACCTTCGGAAGCCGAAGGCCCCCAACAAGTTCCACTGCCCATTTCGCTATCCTACACGAGGCCTCTCGGCACTGGATGATCTCTCCCAGGGGGAAGGATGACACCACATTCACCGGATGAGACTCGAAGTAGTGTCGCAGCTTTCACCGCGTTAGAATCACTGCGTACAGTAGCTTCTGGATTTGCGGGTAGCGGATTTTGGTCTCGGATAGCACCTCGCTGATGAAGTGGACTGGCCTCTGGATGAGCAGTGTATGCCCCTCTTCTCGTCTCTCGACTACGACCGCAGCGCTGACCACCTGAGTGGTTGCGGCGACGTATATCAAGAGGGCTTCTCCTGCGGCGGGGGGCACCAAGATGGGCGCGTTAGTAAGGAATGCCTTTAAGTTTCCGAGGGCTTCTTCGGCCTCGGGAGTCCAAGTGAAGCGCTTGGCCTTCCTTAAGAGGCGGTACAAGCGCAATCCTTTCTCGCCAAGGCGCGAGATGAAGCGGCTCAGAGCCGCAAGGCATCCCATGACCCTTTGTACTCCTTTCAAATCTTTGATGGGTCCCATGTTGGTGATGGCCGTGATTTTCTTCGGGTTGGCCTTGATGCCTCATTCGGAGAAGATGAACCCTAGGAGCATGCCTCGAGGGACTCCGAAGACACACTTCTCAGGATTGAGTTTTACGCTCTTCGCTTTTAGGCACCTGAATGTTACCTCAAGGTCAGAGAGGAGGTCGGAGGCTTTCCTTGTTTTGACAACAATGTCATCGACGTAAGCCTCGATCGTTCTGTCGATGTGCTCTCCGAACACATGGTTCATGCACCTCTGGTATGTTGCACCTGCATTCCTCAAACCAAATGGCATAGTAGTATAACAATACATGCCAAAAGGTGTGATAAAAGAAGTCACGAGCTGGTCGGATTCTTTCATCTTGATTTGGTGATAGCCTGAATAGGCATCGAGGAAAGACAGGGTTTCGCACCCAGCGGTGGAGTCCACAATTTGATCGATGCGAGGCAGAGGGTAGGGAACCTTGGGACATGCTTTATTTAGCCCAGTGTAGTCTACACACATCCTCCACCTCCCACCTTTTTTCTTTACAAGTACAGGGTTAGCTAACCATTCTAGATGGAATACCTCTTTGATGAACCCTGCAACCATTAGCTTGTGGACCTCCTCGCCGATGGCTTTGCGCTTTTCTTCATCAAAACGACGCAGGTGCTGTTTCACGGGTTGGGCTCTGGCTCGGATGTCCAGTGAGTGCTCGGCGACATCCCTCGGTATGCCCGGCATGTCCGAGGGGCTCCATGCAAAAATTTCGGCGTTTGCACGTAGAAAGTCGACGAGCACTGCTTCCTATTTGGGGTCGAGCTCGGAGCCGATCCTAACTTTCTTGCTGGCATCGTTGCTGGGGTCGAGAGAGACAGACTTGACTGCCTCGGCTGGCTCGAAGTTGTCGACGTGTCGCTTCACGTCGGGTGCCTCTTTGGAGAGGCAATCCAGGTCGGCGATGAGGGCTTCGGACTCAGCGAGGGCTTCGGCATACTCCATGCATTCCACGTCGCACTCGTAAGCGTGGCGCTACGTGGGTCCGACGGTGATGACTCCCTTGGGGTCTGGCATCTTGAGCTTGAGATAAGTGTAGTTAGGGACGGCCATGAACTTGGTGTAGCACGGTCTTCCCAGCACCGCGTGATAGGTCCCTCGGAACCCGACTACCTCGAAAGTGAGGGTTTCCTTTCGGAAGTTGGAGGGAGTTCCGAAGCAGATGGGCAAGTCGATCTGTCCGAGGGGCAGGATACACTTTCCGGGTGCAATCCCGTGAAAGGGTGTTGCACCAGCCCGGATCTCGGACCGATCAACCCCCAAGAGCTCTAGGGTCTCGGCGTAGATGATGTTGAGGCTGCTGCCTCCGTCCATGAGGACCTTGGAGAGCCTAACGTTGCCGATGATAGGGTCGATGACGAGCGGGTATCTTCCTGGGCTCGGTATGTAGTCGGGGTGGTCGCCTCGGTCGAAGGTAATGGGCTTGTCGGACCAGTCTAGGTAGACTGGCGTTGCTACCTTCACCGAGCAGACCTCCCGGCGCTCCTACTTGCGGTGTCGAGCCGAGGCATCCGCCACTTGCCCACCGTAGATCATGAAGCAGTTGTGGACCTCTGGGAACTCTTCTTCCCTGTCGCCTCCTTTCTTGTTGTTGCCTTGGTCCTTGCCATCCTCCGCCGAGGGTCCAGCCTTATTGAAGTAACGCCGGAGCATGTCGCACTCTTCAAGGGTGTGCTTGACGGGACCCCTGTGATAGGGGCACGACTCCTTGAGCATCTTGTCGAACACATTGGCCCCTCCGGGAGGCTTCTGAGGATTCCTGTGCTCGGCAGCAGCGACGAGATCCGCGTCAACGGCGTTGCATTTTGCTTGCGCCTTCTTCCTGGTCCTCTTCTTTGCGCCACACGGGACGGATGCCTCGAGGTCGTCTTCCTTCTGCCTTCCCTGAGGCTGCTTGTCCTTCCGGAAGATGGCTTCGACCGCCTCCTGACCAGAGGCAAACTTGGTGGCTATGTCCATCAATTCGCTTGCCTTGGTGGGTGTCTTGCACCCCAGTTTGCTTACTAGGTCCCGGCAAGTGGTGCCGGCGAGGAATGCTCCGATGACGTCCGAGTCGGTGATGTTAGGCAACTCGGTGCACTGCTTTGAAAACCGCCGGATGTACTCTCGCAGGGATTCCCCTGGCTACTGGCGGCAGCTTCGGAGATCCCATGAGTTCCTAGGGCGCACGTACGTACCTTGGAAATTTCCAGCGAAGGCCTTGACTAGGTCGTCCCAGTCGAAGATCTGCGCAGGGGGCAGATGCTCCAGCCAGGCCCGAGCAGCATCAGAGAGGAAAAGGGGGAGGTTGCGGATGATGAGGTTGTCGTCGTCCGTCCCTCCCAACTAGCATGCCAGCCGATAATCCGCGAGCCACAACTCCGGCCTTGTCTCCCCTGAGTACTTGGTAATGGTAGTCAGGGCCCGGAACTGGGCCGGGAACGACGCCCGTCGTATGGCCCGGCTGAAGACCCGCGGACCTGGTTGTTCGGGCGAGGGGCTCCGATCCTCCTCACTGTCGTAGCGTCCCCCACGTCTGGGGTGGTAGCCTCGGCGCACCTTCTCCTCGAGGCGGGCTTGACGGTCGCGGCGGTGTTGATCGTCGTCGAGGCGATCCCGGGCTGCGGGTGTCTCGTCTCCTATAAGCTCGGTGTGGACCGAGGCCTCGCGCATGTGTCGGGAGGATGCTACGTGATGCTGAAAGGGAAATGTGCTCTTGGGCCATTTCTATAAGATTTTGGTGATTTAGGGCTTCACACAAAAATGCTTTGAGTTATATTTGTGCCAAATATTCAAGAAGTGGACATCAAGATTAAAGGTATATTTCTAGTCTTAGTCCATTGTTTTGAGGACTAATGTGTTGTGTCTAAGTGCTAGAAACAGGAGAAATCACTTTGGAGATTAGTTGGCTATGTTCAGCCAAAGGGTTGTTCGGTCTGAGTGCACCGGACTGTCCGGTGGTGCACCGGACAGTGTCCGGTGTGCCAGGACCAGTCCCGGTGAACTGCCTGCTCTCGGGTCTCGACGGTGGCGTACGACTATAAATCACCGGACTGTTCGGTGAGTCGTCTGCGGCGAAGTCACTGCTCTCAGGAACCAAGTCAACAGCGTACGGCTATAATTCACCGGACTGTCCGGTGAGGCACCGGACTGTCCGGTGAGCCAACGGTCAGGCGCGCCAACGGTCGGCCGCGCAATCCACGCGTGACGCGTGGCCGAGCCAACGGTCGGATGGGGGCACCAGACTGTCCGGTGTGCACCGGACAGTGTCCGGTGCGCTAATGGCTCCAAATCTTCAATAGTCGACTGCGCCAGATTAGGAAAGCAATCCACACTGGACAGTGTCCGGTGGTGCACCGGACTGTCCGGTGCGCCACCCGACAGAAGGCAAGATTTGCCTTCCTGGATTGCTTCCAATGGCTCCTAGCTGCCTTGGGGCTATAAAAGGGACCCCTAGGCGCATGGAGGAGTACACCAAGCATTCTTTGAGCATCCCTAAGCACCAAGACTCCATTTCCGCGCTTTTGATTCTTTGTGATAGCAACTAGAGCTCCATTTGAGTAGAGAACTCTTTGAGTTGTGTTGCGGGCTCAAGTTGTGACTTGTGTGCGTGTTGTTGCTCTGATTTTGTGTCTTGTGTGTGTTGCTCATCCCATCCTTACTTCCGTGCTTATTTGTGATAATCAAATTGTAAGGGCGAGGGGCTCCAAGTTGTGGAGATTCCTCGCAAACGGGATATAGTGAAAGGAAGAGAAACATCGTGGTATTCAAGTAGGTCTTTGGACCGCTTGAAAGGGGTTGAGTGCAACCCTCGTCCGTTGGGACGCCACAACGTGGAGTAGGCAAGTGTTGGACTTGGTCGAACCACGGGATAAACCACTGTGCCTCTCTGTGTTGATTTCCTTGTGGTTATCGTGTTTAGCAAGAACTCTTCTCTAGCCACTTGGCTTTATTGTCCTAACACTTAATCAAGTTTGTGGCTTTGAGTTTTTAAGTTTCAACAGGATCACCTATTCACCCCCCCTCTAGGTGCTCTCAATTGGTATCAGAGTCATTCTCTTCAATAAAGGGACTAATCGCCCGAAGTCATGGATCCTAAGGGAAAGGGGATGGTGATCAACGACAAAGAGAAGGAGTCCTTCATCAATGAGCCAAAAGACGACAAGCCCACTGACTCGGGCTCAAGTCATAAGAAGAAGGACAGGAAGAAGAAGAGGCGTATCAAGAAGATCTTCTACTACGACGACAGCGACGAGTCTTCTTCTTCCCAAAAGGACGACGACGATGACTACGAGAAAAAGAAAACGGTCAACTCAAACTTTTCTTTTGATTACTCTCGTATTCCGCATAATTCAAATGCACATTTGCTTTCCATTCCTCTTGGCAAACCTCCACACTTTGATGGAGAGGACTACGGATTTTGGAGTCACAAAATGCATAGTCACTTGTTCTCTCTTCATCCAAGTATACGGGAGATAGTAAAGAATGGAATGCATTTTGATAGTTCTGATAATCCCATGTTTATTAATGAACAAATCCACAAAAATGCACAAGCTACCACTGTTCTTTTAGCATCCTTGTGCAGGGAAGAGTACCATAAGGTGAGCGGCTTGGATAACGCCAAGCAAATTTGGGACACCCTCAGGATCTCGCATGAGGGAAATGACGTCACCATGCTCACAAAGATGGAGTTGGTGGAGGGTGAACTAGGAAGGTTCGCAATGATTAGGGGGGAGGAGCCAACCCAAACGTATAACAGGCTCAAGACCCTAGTCAACAAAATAAGAAGCTATGGAAGCACGAGATGTACGGACCACGACGTCGTCCGCCTAATGCTAAGGTCTTTCATTGTCCTTGATCCACATCTTGTAAACTCTATTCGTGAGAATCCTAGGTACACCAAGATGTCGCCCGAGGAAATACTTGGAAAGTTCGTAAGCGGGCGAATGATGATCAAGGAGGCAAGATACGTCGATGAGGCGTTGAATGGTCCAATCCACAAGCCTCAAACCGTTGCTCTCAAAGCAACAAGTAGCAGGGAGGCGCTACCTAGCAAGGTGGCGCAAGTTGAGGCGGCAGGGCTCAACGAGGAAGAAATGGCCCTCATCATCAAGTGCTTCAAGACGGCGCTAAAGGGTCGCAAGGAGCATCCCAAAAAGAACAAGACAAAGGGAAAGCGCTCCTGCTTCAAGTGTGGTAAGACTGGTCACTTTATTGCTAATTGTTCCGATAATGATAGTGACCAGGGACAAGAGAAAAGCGGGAAGAAGGAAAAGAAGAAGGCGTACAAGAAGGCTAAGGGCGAGGCACACCTTGGCAAAGAGTGGGACTCGGATTGTTCTTCGTCTGATTCCGACGACGAGGGGCTCGCCGCCACCGCCTTCGACAAATTGTCGCTCTTCCCCAACGAGCGGCACACTTGCCTAATGGCAAAGGAAAAGAAGGTAATCACTAGAGAAACTCCTAAGTACTCTACTTCTAGTGATGAGGATGAAGTTGATTACACTAGCTTGTTCAAGGGATTAGATAGAACTAAGATAGAAAAGATTAATGAGCTGATTGATGCATTAAATGAAAAAGATAGACTTCTAGAGAGGCAAGAGGACATCTTGTATGAGGAACATGATAAATTTATTAATGTTCAAAAGTCTCTTGCCTTAGAGATTAAAAGAAATGAATTACTATCTTCTGAATTGTCTATTTGCAATGAATCTATTTCTAGCTTGAAGATTTTGAATGATGATTTAAATGCTAAGCTAGAAATTGTAAATAAATCTAGTTCTTGCATTGAACATGTAGTAATTTGCAATAGGTGTAAGGATTTTAATGTTGATGCTTGCAATGAACATTTAATTTCCATTTCTAAATTAAATGATGAAGTAGCTAGTCTTAATGCCCAACTTAAGACTAGCAAAAATGATTTTGATAAACTAAAATTTGCAAGGGATGCCTATACTAGTGGTAGACACCCCTCTATTAAGGATGGGCTTGGCTTTTGAAGGGAAGCTAAGAACTTAACAAGTCATAAGGCTCCCATCCCCGCCAAGGAGAAAGGGGAGGCCCCTATGACTAATAGTGTTCATAAAAATCATGCTTTCTTGTATCATGATAGGAAATATTCTAGAAATGTTCATTATGATAGGAGTTATAATGCCTTTGACTCTCATGCCATGATTGCTTCGAGTTCAAACTTTAATGGTAGATCTAGGAAGAATGTTATGTCTCATGCTCCTAGGAAAGTGTTTAATGGATCTACCACTGTCTTTCATGCTTGTAATACTAAATTTATTCTTTCATGTAAAAATAAAAAGGTGATTGCTAAAAAGGTGGGAGCCAAATGCAAGGGAGACAAGACTTGCATTTGGGTCCCTAAGGCTATTGTTACTAACCTTGTAGGACCCAACAAGAGTTGGGTACCTAAAACCCAAGCCTAATTGCCTTGCAGGTTTATACATCCAAGGGCTCAGGCTGGATTATCGACAACGGATGCACAAACCACATGACGGGGGAGAAGAAGATGTTCACCTCCTACGTCAAGAACAAAGATTCCCAAGACTCAATCATATTCGGTGACGGGAATCAAGGCAAGGTTAAAGGACTAGGAAAAATAGCTATTTCTTCCGAGCATTCCATTTCTAATGTGTTTTTAGTAGAATCGCTCGGATATAACTTGTTGTCCGTTAGTCAATTATGTAACATGGGTTACAATTGCTTATTTACAAACGTAGATGTGTCTGTCTTTAGAAGGAGTGATGGTTCATTAGCCTTTAAGGGTGTATTAGACGGCAAACTCTATTTAGTTGATTTTTCGAAGGAGGAGGCCGGTCTAGATGCATGCTTAATTGCTAAGACTAGCATGGGCTGGCTGTGGCATCGCCGTCTAGCACATGTGGGGATGAAGAACCTTCACAAGCTTCTAAAGGGAGAACATGTGTTAGGTCTAACAAATGTAACTTTCGAAAAAGATAGACCTTGTGCAGCTTGTCAAGCAGGTAAACAAGTGGGAAGTACTCATCACATCAAGAACATGATGACTACATCAAGACCTCTGGAGCTATTGCATATGGACCTCTTCGGACCCGTCGCCTACCTCAGCATCAGGGGAAGTAAGTATGGTCTTGTTATTGTTGATGATTTTTCCCGCTTCACTTGGGTATTCTTTTTGCAGGATAAAACTGAAACCCAAGGGACCCTCAAGCGCTTCCTAAGGAGAGCTCAAAATGAATTTGAGCTCAAGGTGAAGAAGATAAGGAGCGACAACGGGTCCGAGTTCAAGAACCTACAAGTGGAAGAGTTTCTTGAGGAGGAAGGAATCAAGCACGAATTCTCCGCTCCCTACACACCACAGCAAAACAGTGTGGTAGAGAGGAAGAACAGGACGCTTATAGACATGGCGAGGATGATGCTTGGAGAATTCAAGACGCCCGAGCGATTTTGGTCGGAAGCTGTGAACACGGCTTGCCACGCCATAAACCGGGTCTACCTTCATCGCCTCCTCAAGAAGACGTCATACGAGCTACTAACCGGTAACAAACCCAACGTTTCGTATTTTCGAGTTTTTGGGAGTAAATGCTACATTCTGGTGAAGAAAGGTAGAAATTCAAAATTTGCTCCCAAAGCTGTAGAAGGGTTTTTGTTAGGTTATGACTCAAATACAAAGGCGTATAGAGTCTTCAACAAATCATCGGGTTTGGTTGAAGTCTCTAGCGACGTTGTATTTGATGAGACTAATGGCTCTCCAAGAGAGCAAGTTAAGCTTGATGATGTTCCAACGGACGCGATTCGTACCATGGCGATTGGAGACGTGCGACCACAGGAACACAAGGAGCAAGATCAACCTTCTTCCTCAACAACGGTGCATCCCCCAACTCAAGATGACGAACAGGTCCCTCAAGAAGAGGCGTGTGATCAAGGGGGAGCACAAGATGTCCAAGTTGAAGAGGAAGAAGCACCACAGGCCCCTACAACTCAAGTTCGAGCGATGATTCAAAGGAATCATCCCGTCGACCAGATTTTGGGTGATATTAGCAAGGGAGTAACTACTCGCTCTAGATTAGCTAATTTTTGTGAGCATTACTCTTTTGTCTCTTCTATTGAGCCTTTCAGGGTAGAAGAGGCCTTGCTAGATCCGGACTGGGTGTTGGCCATGCAGGAAGAGCTCAACAACTTCAAGCGAAATGAAGTTTGGACACTAGTGCCGCGTCCCAAGCAAAATGTTGTAGGAACCAAGTGGGTGTTCTGCAACAAACAGGACGAGCACGGGGTGGTGACAACGAACAAGGCTCGACTTGTGGCAAAATGTTATGCCCAAGTCGCAGGTTTGGACTTTGAGGAAACTTTCGCTCCTGTGGCTAGGCTAGAGTCGATTCGTATTTTGTTAGCCTATGTCGCTCACCATTCTTTCAGGTTGTTCCAAATGGACGTGAAGAGCGCTTTCCTCAACAGGCCAATCAAGGAGGAGGTGTACGTGGAGCAACCCCTGGCTTTGAGGATGAACGGTACCCCGACCATGTGTGTAAGCTCTCTAAGGCGCTCTATGGACTTAAGCAAGCCCCAAGAGCATGGTATGAATGCCTTAGAGACTTTTTAATTGCTAATGCTTTCAAGGTTGGGAAAGCCGATCCAACTCTTTTCACTAAGACTTGTGACGGTGATCTATTTGTATGCCAAATTTATGTCAATGACATAATATTTGGTTCTACTAACTAAAAGTCTTGTGAAGAGTTTAGCAGGGTGATGACTCAAAAATTCGAGATGTCGATGATGGGCGAGTTGAACTACTTCCTTGGGTTCCAAGTGAAGCAACTTAAGGACGGCACCTTCATCTCTCAAACAAAGTACACGCAAGACTTGCTCAAGCGGTTTGGGATGAAGGACGCCAAGCCCGCAAAGACTCCAATGGGAACCGACGGGCATGTCGACCTCAACAAAGGAGGTAAGTCCATTGATCAAAAGGCATACCGGTCTATGATAGGGTCTTTACTTTATGTGCTAGTAGACCGGATATTATGCTTAGCGTATGCATGTGTGCTAGGTTTCAATCCGACCCAAGGGAGTGTCACCTTGTGGCCGTTAAGCGAATTCTTAGATATTTAGTTGCTACGCCTTGCTTCGGGATCTGGTATCCAAAGGGGTCTACCTTTGACCTAATTGGATATTCAGACTCCGATTATGCTGGATGTAAGGTCGATAGGAAGAGTACATCAGGGACGTGCCAATTCCTAGAAAGGTCCCTGGTGTCGTGGAGTTCTAAGAAACAAACTTCCGTTGCCCTATCCACCGCTGAGGCCGAGTACGTTGCCGTAGGACAGTGTTGCGTGCAACTACTTTGGATGAGGCAAACCCTCTGGGACTTTGGCTACAATTTGAGCAAAGTCCCACTCCTATGTGACAATGAGAGTGCAATCCACATGGTGGACAATCCTGTTGAACACAGCCGCACAAAGCACATAGACATTCGACATCACTTTTTGAGAGACCACCAGCAAAAGGGAGATATCGAAGTGTTTTACGTTAGCACCGAGAACTAGCTAGCCGATATCTTTACCAAGCCTTTAGATGAGAAGACCTTTTGCAGGCTACGTAGTGAGCTAAATGTCTTAGATTCGCGTAACTTGGATTGATATAGAGCATACATGTGTTTTATGCCTTTGATCATGTTCCATTATGCATTTTATTGCTTATTTATGGTGCTCAGTTGTGCAAGGGATCCCACGGACCTCACAAGTCCATGTGTGAATGATGCACATATTTAGGGGGAGAAATGCTACAACTTGACCCTTTGAGACTAACCGTGTGCTTGAGTTTTCTTAATTTAGTCTCAAAGGAGGATTGAAAGGGAAAAAGTGAACTTGGACCATGCAAGACTTCCACTGCACTCCGATGAGAGGGTAACTTACTCCAAGTTCATCTCCATGTTCTTATTGCCTCTTTACTCTTAATTGAAGATTTTGGTGAGGCAATGAGGTTTAAGGGCCAAAAATGATCCCGTTTTGGTGCTTGATGCCAAAGGGGGAGAAATTAAGGCCAAAGCAAGAAATGGATCAGCTACCACTTGAGAATTTTGAAAATAGTAGAGTAGAGCTTTTGTTTTGTCAAAATACTCTTATTATCAAAAGTTTGTCTCTTGTGGGGAGAATGTTTGATTATGGGAAAAAGGGGGGGTTTTAATCTTTGATCAATTTCTCTTGGAATACCTCTCTATATGCCTCAACAAGTGACTTTGACTTAGAGATAGGAAATTGAGTTTGATTTGCAAAAACAAACCAAGTGGTGGCAAAGAATGATCCAAATATGTCAAATTTGAATCAAATACAAATTTTTGTTCTCATTTGCATTGATGTTGCACTTCTTTAGTTGTTTTTTTTGTTGTGTTGGCATAAATCACCAAAAAGGGGGAGATTGAAAGGGAAATGTGCTCTTGGGCCATTTCTATAAGATTTTGGTGATTTAGGGCTTCACACAAAAATGCTTTGAGTTATATTTGTGCCAAAGATTCAAGAAGTGGACATCAAGATTAAAGGTATGTTTCTAGTCTTAGTCCATTGTTTTGAAGACTAATGTGATGTGTCTAAGTGCTAGAAACAGGAGAAATCACTTTGGAGATTAGTTGGCTATGTCCAGCCAAAGGGCTGTTCGGTCTGAGTGCACCAGACTGTCCAGTGGTGCACCGGACAGTGTCCGGTGTGCCAGGACCAGTCCCGGTGAACTGCCTACTCTTGGGTCTCGACGACGGCGTACGGCTATAAATCACCGGACGGTGGTGCACCAGACTGTCCGGTGAGTCATCTGCGGCGAAGTCGCTGCTCTCGGGAACCAAGTCAACAGCGTACGGCTATAATTCACCGGACTGTCTGGTGAGGCACCGGACTGTCCGGTGAGCCAACGGTCGGGCGCGCCAACGGTCGACCGCGCAATCCGCGCGTGACGCGTGGCCGAGCCAACGGTCGGATGGGGGCACCGGACTGTCCGGTGCGCCAACGGCTCCAAATCTTCAACGGTCGACTGCGCCAGATTAGGAAAGCAATCCGCACCGAACAGTGTCCGGTGCGCCACTCGACAGAAGGCAAGATTTGCCTTCCTGGATTGCTTCCAACGGCTCCTAGCTGCCTTGGGGCTATAAAAGGGACCTCTAGGCGCATGGAGGAGTACACTAAGCATTCTTTGAGCATCCCTAAGCACCAAGACTCCATTTCCGCGCTTTTGATTCTTTGTGATAGCAACTAGAGCTCCATTTGAGTAGAGAACTCTTTGAGTTGTGTTGCGAGCTCAAGTTGTGACTTGTGTGCGTGTTGTTGCTCTGATTTTGTGTCTTGTGTGTGTTGCTCATCCCATCCTTACTTCCGTGCTTATTTGTGATAATCAAATTGTAAGGGCGAGAGGCTCCAAGTTGTGGAGATTCCTCGCAAACGGGATATAGTGAAAGGAAGAGAAACACCGTGGTATTCAAGTGGGTCTTTGGACCGCTTGAAAGGGGTTGAGTGCAACCCTCATCCGTTGGGACGCCACAACGTGGAGTAGGCAAGTGTTGGACTTGGCCGAACCACGGGATAAACCACTGTGCCTCTCTGTGTTGATTTCCTTGTGGTTATCATGTTTAGCAAGAACTCTTCTCTAGCCACTTGGCTTTATTGTCCTAAAACTTAATCAAGTTTGTGGCTTTGAGTTTTTAAGTTTCAACAGGATCACCTATTCACCCCCCTCTAGGTGCTCTCAGATGCACCGAGGGGCACCCTTGCCTTCGGGAGGCAGAGCTCTTGGCTTGTCGGGCTGCGGCATTTTCCAGGAGGTCCTTGAGTTCGCCCTGGATACGCTACCCCTCGATGGTAGATGGTTCCGGTATCGTTCGAAGTAACATCGCCGCTGCAGCTAGGTTCTGGCCGGCCCCATTGAAGGCCGGGGGCAGCCCTGCCCTGGCATCGTCAATAATACGACGCTGTACATCCCGGGCCCGATGACGCGCTCCTCTGGCGAGCGCTCGGCCTGCCCACCCTTGCTCGAGGTTTTGTCGGAGCTACACAAGTCGCCCCGTTTCTTCATCGAGCTTGGCCTGCATCTCGCAGAGTTGCTCGAGCTGTGTGCCCTGACCCCCCGTAGGGACCTGGGCCACAGCTAGCTCCCACGGGATCTCAACGCGAGACGCAGGTGCAAGGGCGCCGTCATTTCCTGGCATGCCAACAAGGTGGTTGTCTCCGTCGTGATCCTCCTGATCGATGTGGAAGCACTCGCGAGTTGGGTCGTAACCCTCGTCGTCAAGGCTGTGGCCATCCTCAGAGCAGCCGGAGAGGCACTGGTCACATGCGGATATGAAGTCTCGCATGGCACCGGGATCACGGAGTCCAGAGAAATCCCAACTGAAGTCGGGGTCGTCCTCTTCCTCGGAACCCGCGGGTCCGGAGGTTGAGACGACCGTCAGTCGGTCCTAAGTTGACCACATATGGTACCCTGGAAGGTCAGGATATGCCCTTACGAAAGCGCTTACCGAAGCGAGGTCGCTTGGTGGGTCGAAGCTGAATCTAAAGGGAACAGGATGGAAAACTGAAGGTACCTCCTGGTTGGTGGACGGCGGTGAAGTTGTATCGGAGATGGAATGTGTCGTTATCTCAGGTGCGAGACTAATGCCCGACAGGTCCCTCGCAAGGGTGTCGGCGTCATCAGTCTGCCTGAGGCTGGCGTTTTGCTAGGAAGCGACACCTGTCGTTGTCTCAGGTGCGAGGATAACACCCGACATGTCCCCCGTAGGGGTGTCGGCGTCGTCGACTCGCTCTGGTCCGACAGCCGACGAGGTGCTGCCTCCTGCCTGGCCATGGTTGCCCCGTCTCCGTCTCCTCTGGCAAGGATGGTGGCGGGGTTGACTCGGGTGTTCCTCTTCCGCCATGGGGAGGTGTCGTCGTCGAGTTCGCCTCTACCGGGCAAGCCGACGATCGTCGTTGTTGTCGTGCTGCAGGGGGAGGAGTACCATGTCGTAGCTGCTGTCGGGGGACATGAACTCGAGACTCCCAAAGCGGAGCACCGTCCTGGGCTGAAGAGGCTGCTAAAGATTGTCCATCTGGAACTCAACGGGAAAGTATTGTCAACACGCAGCGCCCCCCTACCTGTCGCACCAACTGTCGGCATTTCGGACATGGTGAAAGGGAAATGTGCCATTGGGCCATTTCTAAGTATTTTGGTGATTTAGTGTCCAACACAAGAGCCTAATTGTAAAAAGGTGGACAAAGTACAAATCAAGGATAAAGGTATGTTTCTCCGACTTAGTACATTGTTTTATGGACTAATGTATTGTGTCTAAATGCTGAAAACAGAAAAAATCGAGTTGGAGAAGAGATGGCTCGAGCAGCCAAAGTCTGCTCAGTCTGGGTGCACCGAACTGTCCGGTGGTGCACCGAACAGTGTCCGGTGCGCCAGGCTGGCTCGAGGGAAAAGGCTGCTCTCGGGACTTCGACGGCGGTGTACGACTATAATTCACCAGACTGTCTGGTGGTGCACCGGACTGTCCGGTGGGCCGTTCACAGGCGAACTCGTCGCTCTCGGGAATTCATCGTCGACATACGACTATAATTCACCGGACTGTCCGGTGTGCACCGGACTGTCCGGTGAGCCAACGGTCGGCAGGGCCAACGGTCGGCCGCGCGATCTGCGCGGGACACGTGGCCGAGCCAACGGCTAGAAGGGGGCACCGGTCTGTCCGGTGTGCACCGGACATGTCCGGTGCGCCAACGGCTCTCAGTCTGCCAACGGTCGACTGTGCCATTTATGGAAGGAAATCTGGCACCGGACAGTGTCCGGTGTGCACCGGACTGTCCGGTGCGCCAGTCGACAGAAGGCAAGATCAGCCTTCCCAGTTTGCTCTCAACGGCTCCTAGCTGCCTTGGGGCTATAAAAGGGACCCCTAGGCGCATGGAGGAGGACACCAAGCATCTCCTAAGCATTCCTAAGCACCAAGACATCGATTCCACGCCTTTGATTCTTTGCGATAGCAATTAGAGCTCTAGTTGAGTGGTGAACTCATTGAGTTGTGTTGTGAGCTCTCGTTGCGATTTGTTTGCATGGTGTTGCTATGATTTCTTGTCTTGAGTGCGTTGTTAATCCCTCCCTTGCTCCGTGTTCTTTGTGAATTTCAAGTGTAAGGGCGAGAGGCTCCAAGTTGTGGAGATTCCTCGCAAACGGGATTGAGAAAAAGCAAGCAAAACACCGTGGTATTCAAGTGGGTCTTTGGACCGCTTGAGAGGGGTTGATTGCAACCCTCGTCCGTTGGGACGCCACAACGTGGAGTAGGCAAGCGTTGGTCTTGGCCGAACCACAGGATAACCACCGTGCCATCTCTGTGATTGATCTTGTTGGTTATTGTGTTTTGTTGAAGATTCCTCTCTAGCCACTTGGCGGTTATTGTGCTAACACTTAACCAAGTTTTTGTGGCCTAAGATTTAAGTGTTACAGGATCACCTATTCACCCCCCCTCTAGGTGCTCTCAATTGGTATCAGAGTCGTTCTCTTCACAAAGGGACTAACCGCCCGAAGAGATGGATCCTAAGGGGAAGGGTATCGTGATCAACGATAAAGAGAAGGAATCTTTCGTCAACGAGCCGAAGGATGACAAGCCTACCGACTCAGGCTCGAGCAATAGACGGAAAGATGGGAAGAAGAAGAAGACAAGGCGCATCAAGGAGATCGTCTACTACGACGACAGCGATGAGTCTACTTCTTCACAAAAGGACGACGACCACAACGACTACGAGAGAAGGAAACCGGTTAATTCGAACTTTTCTTTTGACTACTCTCATATTCCGCAAAGTTCAAATTCACATTTGCTCTCCATTCCACTCGGCAAGCCTCCACACTTTGATGGAGAGGACTACGGATTTTGGAGCCACAAAATGCGTAGTCACCTATTCTCTCTCCATCCTAGTATATGGGAGATTGTAGAGAGTGGAATGCACTTTGATAGTACGGATAGTCCTGTGTTCATTAATGAGCAAATACATAAGAATGCACAAGCTACTACTGTTCTTCTAGCTTCCTTGTGCAGGAATGAATACCACAAAGTGAGCGGCTTGGATAACGCCAAGCAAATATGGGACACCCTCAAGATTTCTCACGAGGGGAACGACGTCACCTTGCTCACCAAAATGGAGTTGGTGGAGGGCGAGCTTGGACGGTTCGCGATGATAAGGGGCGAGGAGCCAACCCAAACATACAACCGGCTCAAGACCCTTATCAACAAAATAAGGAGCTACGGAAGCACGCGATGGACGGACCACGACGTCGTCCAACTAATGCTAAGGTCATTTACCGTTCTTGATCCTCATTTGGTGAATAATATTCGTGAGAATCCCAGGTACACCAAAATGTCGCCCGAAGAAGTCCTTGGAAAATTTGTTAGCGGGCGAATGATGATCAAGGAGGCGAGGTACGTGGACGACGCTTTGAATGGTCCGATCAACGAGCCGCAACCCCTTGCTCTCAAGGCAACAAGAAGCAAGGAGGCGCTACCTAGCAAGGTGGCACAAATTGAGGCGGCCGGACTTAATGATGAAGAGATGGCCCTCATCATCAAGAGATTCAAGACGGCGCTAAAGGGTCGCAAGGGATAGCCAAGCAAGACCAAAGCCAAGGGGAAGCGCTCATGCTTCAAATGCGGTAAGCTTGGTCATTTTATTGCTAACTGTCCCGACAATGATAGTGATCAGGATCAAGGGAACAAGAGGGAGAAAAAGAAGAACTATAAGAAGGCAAAGGGCGAGGCACATCTAGGAAAGGAGTGGGATTCGGATTGCTCCTCCTCCGACTCCGACAATGAAGGACTCGCCGCCACCGCCTTCAACAAGTCATCCCTCTTCCCCAACGAGCGTCACACATGCCTTATGGCAAGGGAGAAGAAGGTAAGTACTCGAAACTCTACTTATGCTTCTTCAAGTGAGGACGAATCTAGTGATGAGGATGAAATAGATTATTCATGTTTATTTAAGGGCCTAGATAGAACCAAGGTAGATAAAATTAATGAGTTGATTGATGCCTTGAATGATAAGAATAGGCTTTTAGAAAAACAAGAGGACTTGTTGTATGAAGAACATGACAAATTTTTAGAAGCACAAAAATCACATGCCTTAGAAGTTAAGAGAAACGAAATGCTTTCTTGTGAATTATCTTCTTGCCATGAAACAATTTCTAGCTTAAGGAGCATTAATGATGATTTGAATGCTAAGTTAGAAATAGCTAGTAAATCAACAACTTGTGTAGAAAATGTTGTTATTTGCAATAGATGTAAAGAGTTTGATATTGATGCTTGTAGTGAACACATAGCTTCTATTGCAAAATTAAATGATGAAATGGCTAGTCTTAATGCCCAACTTAAGGCTAGCAAAAGTGATTTTGACAAACTAAAATTTCCTAGGGATGCCTACACGATTGGTAGACACCCCTCCATTAAGGATGGGCTTGGCTTCAAGAGGGAAGCCAAGAACTTAACAAGCCATAAGGCTCCCATCTCTGCCAAGGAGAAAGGGAAGGCCCCTAGGGCAAGTAGTACTAAAAAGAACCATGCTTTTATGTACAATGATAGAAGACAGTCTCATAGGAGTTGTAATACTTTTGATTCACATGCCTATGATTCTTATGCTATGTATGCTTCCAGTTCTTCCTATATGCATTGTAGAGATACGCCTAGGAAAAATATTCATCATGTGCCTAGAAAGAATTTTGTTCATGCTCCTAGGAAAGTTATGAATGGTCCCTCTACAATTTATCATACTTTGAATGCTTCCTTTGCTATTTGTAGAAAGGATAGGAAGATAGTTGCTAGGAAATTAGGGGCAAAATGCAAGGGTGATAAAACTTGCATTTGGGTCCCTAAGGAAATTGTGACTAACCTTGTAGGACCCAACAAGAGTTGGGTACCTAAGACCCAAGCCTAAATTTGCCCTGCAGGTTTATGCATCCGGGGGTTCAAGCTGGATTATCGACAACGGATGCACAAACCATATGACGGGGGAGAAGAAGATGTTCACCTCCTACGTCAAGAATAAGGATTCCCAAGATTCAATCATATTCGGTGATGGGAACCAAGGCAAGGTGAAAGGTTTAGGCAAGATTGCAATATCAAATGAGCATTCCATCTCTAATGTGTTTTTAGTTGAGAGTCTTGGATATAATTTACTATCTGTTAGTCAATTATGTAATATGGGATATAATTGTTTATTTACAAATGTAGATGTGTCTGTCTTTAGAAGATGTGATGGTTCACTAGCTTTTAAGGGTGTACTAGACGACAAACTTTACTTAGTTGATTTTGCAAAAGAAGAGGCCGGTCTAGATGCATGCTTAATGGCTAAGACTTGCATGGGCTGGTTGTGGCATCGCCGCTTAGCACATGTGGGGATGAAGAACCTCCACAAGTTTCTAAAGGGAGAACACGTGATAGGTCTAACCAATGTTCATTTCGAAAAAGATAGACCTTGTGCAGCTTGTCAAGCAGGTAAACAAGTGGGAGGAGCACATCACAGCAAGAATGTGATGACCACGTCAAGACCTCTGGAGCTGCTGCATATGGACCTCTTTGGACCCGTCGCCTATCTGAGCATAGGAGGAAGTAAGTATGGTCTAGTTATTGTTGATGACTTTTCCCGCTTCACTTGGGTGTTCTTTTTGCAGGATAAGTCTGAAACCCAAGGGACCCTCAAGCGCTTTCTAAGGAGAGCTCAAAATGAGTTTGAGCTCAAGGTGAAGAAGATAAGGAGCGACAACGGGTCCGAATTCAAGAATCTTCAAGTGGAGGAGTTCCTTGAGGAGGAGGGGATCAAGCACGAGTTCTCCGCT
This sequence comes from Zea mays, assembly GCF_902167145.1. Taxonomy (NCBI): domain Eukaryota; kingdom Viridiplantae; phylum Streptophyta; class Magnoliopsida; order Poales; family Poaceae; genus Zea; species Zea mays. The sequence continues at coordinate 20,556,913 of NC_050100.1, read as the reverse complement.
CCCTACACACCTCAGCAAAATGGTGTGGTAGAGAGGAAGAATAGGACGCTCATCGATATGGCGAGGACTATGATTGGAGAGTTCAAGACCCTCGAGCGCTTTTGGTCGGAAGCCGTGAACACGGCTTGCCATGCCATCAACCGGGTCTACCTTCACCGCCTCCTCAAGAAGACTTCATATGAGCTGCTAACTGGTAACAAACCCAATGTATCGTACTTTCGTGTATTTGGGAGTAAATGCTACATTCTAGTGAAGAAGGGTAGGAATTCCAAATTTGCTCCCAAGGCTGTAGAAGGGTTTTCATTAGGTTATGATTCAAATACAAAGGCGTATAGGGTCTTCAACAAATCATCGGGTTTGGTTGAAGTCTCTAGCGACGTTGTATTTGATGAGACTAATGGCTCTCCAAGAGAGCAAGTTGTTGATCTTGATGATGTAGATGAAGAAGACGTTCCAACGGCCGCGATACGCACCATGGCGATTGGAGATGTACGGCCTCAGGAACATTTGGAGCAAGATCAACCGTCTTCCTCAACTATGGTGCATCCCCCAATCCAAGATGACGAACAGGTACCTCAAGTGGAGGCGCATGATCAAGGGGGAGCACAGGATGTTCAAGTTGAAGAGGAAGAAGCACCTCAGGCACCTCCAACCCAAGTTCGAGCGACGATTCAAAGGGATCATCCCGTCGACCAGATATTGGGTGATATTAGCAAGGGAGTAACTACTCGTTCAAGATTAGTTAATTTTTGTGAGCATTACTCTTTTGTCTCTTCTATTGAGCCTTTCAGGGTAGAAGAGGCCTTGCTAGATCCGGACTGGGTGTTGGCCATGCAGGAGGAACTCAACAATTTCAAGCGCAATGAAGTTTGGACACTGGTGCCACGCCCCAAGCAAAATGTTGTGGGAACCAAGTGGGTGTTCCGCAACAAACAGGACGAGCACGGGGTGGTGACAAGGAACAAGGCTCGGCTTGTGGCAAAAGGTTATGCCCAAGTCGCAGGTTTGGACTTTGAGGAGACATTCGCTCCTGTGGCTAGGCTAGAATCAATTCGTATCTTGCAAGCATATGCCGCTCACCATTCTTTCAGGTTGTACCAAATGGATGTGAAGAGCGCTTTCCTCAACGGGCCAATCAAAGAGGAGGTGTACGTGGAGCAACCCCTGGCTTCGAGGATGAACGGTACCCCGACCACGTGTGTAAGCTCTCTAAGGCGCTCTATGGACTTAAGCAAGCCCCAAGAGCATGGTATGAATGCCTTAGAGACTTTTTAATTGCTAATGCTTTCAAGGTCGGGAAAGCCGATCCAACTCTTTTTACTAAGACGTGCGATGGTGATCTTTTTGTGTGCCAAATTTATGTCGATGACATAATATTTGGTTCTACTAATCAAAAGTCTTGTGAAGAGTTTATCAGGGTTATGACGCAGAAATTCGAGATGTCGATGATGGGCGAGTTGAACTACTTCCTTGGGTTCCAAGTGAAGCAACTCAAGGACGGCACCTTCATCTCCCAAATGAAGTACAGGCAAGATTTGCTAAAGCGGTTTGGGATGAAGGACGCCAAGCCCGCCAAGACGCCGATGGGAACCGACGGACACACCGACCTCAACAAAGGTGGTAAGTCCGTTGATCAAAAAGCATACCAGTCCATGATAGGTTCTTTGCTTTATTTATGTGCTAGTAGACCGGATATTATGCTTAGCGTATGCATGTGTGCTAGAGTTCAATCCGATCCTAAGGAGTGTCACTTAGTGGCCGTGAAGCGAATTCTTAGATACTTAGTCGCTACGCCTTGCTTCGGGATCTGGTATCCAAAGGGGTCTAACTTTGACTTGATTGGGTACTCGGATTCCGACTATGCTGGATGTAAGGTCGATAGGAAGAGTACATCGGGGACGTGCCAATTCTTAGGAAGGTCCCTGGTGTCATGGAACTCTAAGAAACAAACCTCTGTTGCCCTATCCACCGCTGAGGCCGAGTACGTTGCCGCAGGACAGTGTTGCGCGCAACTACTTTGGATGAGGCAAACCCTCCAGGACTTTGGCTACAATCTGAGCAAAGTCCCACTCCTATGTGACAATGAGAGTGCTATCCGAATAGCGGAAAATCCTGTTGAGCATAGCCACACAAAGCACATTGACATCTGGCATCACTTTTTGAGAGACCACCAGCAAAAGGGGGATATCGAAGTGTTTCATGTTAGCACCGAGAACCAGCTAGCCGATATCTTTACCAAGCCTCTAGATGAGAAGACCTTTTGCAGGCTGCGTAGTGAGCTCAATATCTTAGATTCGGGGAACTTGGATTGAATTGTAGCATACATGTGTTTATGCCTTTGATCATGTTCATTCTGCATTTTGTTGCTTATTGTGGTGCTCAAGTTGTACAAACACTCCCTGGACCTCACAAGTCCCTTTTGCAAGTGATGCACATATTTAGGGGGAGCTGTGCTACAACTTGACCCTTTGAGACTAACCATGTCCTTGAGTTTGGTTGTTTTAGTCTTCAAGGAGGATTTAAAGGGAAAAGGTGGACTTGGACCATGCAAGACTTCCACCGCACTCCGATGAAAAGAGTAACTTTTCCAAGTTCATCTTTATACTCTTATTGCCCAAGGCAATGGGGTTAAAGGGCCAAGATTGATCCCGTTTTGGTGCTTGATGCCAAAGGGGGAGAAAATAAAGGCCAAAGCAATAGATGGATCAGCTATCACTTGAGAAATTTTTGAAAAAAGTATATTAGAGCTTTTGGGTTGTCAAAACTCTTTTATTGTCTCTTATGTCAAAAGTTGGCCTCTTGTGGGGAGAAGTGTTGATTATGGGAAAAAGGGGGAGTTTTTGAAATCCTTGATCAAATTTCTTTGGAAAACCTCTCTTTATGTCTCTACAAGTGGTTTTGACTTAGAGATAGAAATTTGAGTTTGATTTGCAAAAACAAACCAAGTGGTGGCATAGAGTGATCCATATATGTCAAATTTGAATCAAAATAATTTGAGTTCTTATTTGAAGTGATTTTGTACTTGTTCTACTTGCTTTATGTTGTGTTGGCATAAATCACCAAAAAGGGGGAGATTGAAAGGGAAATGTGCCATTGGGCCATTTCTAAGTATTTTGGTGATTTAGTGTCCAACACAAGAGCCTAATTGTAAAAAGGTGGACAAAGTACAAATCAAGGATAAAGGTATGTTTCTCAGACTTAGTACATTGTTTTATGGACTAATGTATTGTGTCTAAGTGCTGGAAACAGAAAAAATCGAGTTGGATAAGAGATGGCTCGAGCAGCCAAAGTCTGCTCAGTCTGGGTGCACCGGACTGTCCGGTGGTGCACCGGACAGTGTCCGGTGCGCCAGGCTGGCTCGAGGGAAAAGGCTACTCTCGAGACTTCGACGACGGTGTACGGCTATAATTCACCGGACTGTCCGGTGGGCCGTTCACAGGCGAACTCGTCGCTCTCGGGAATTCATCGTCGACGTACGACTATAATTCACCGGACTGTCCGGTGTGCACCAGACTGTCCGGTGAGCCAACGGTCGGCAGGGCCAACGGTCGGCCGCGCGATCTGCGCGGGACACGTGGCCGAGCCAACGGCTAGAAGGGGGCACCGGTCTGTCCGGTGCGCCAACGGCTCTCAGTCTGCCAACGGTCGACTGTGCCATTTATGGAAGGAAATCGGGCACCGGACAGTGTCCGGTGTGCACCGGACTGTCCGGTGCGCCAGTCGACAGAAGGCAAGATCAGCCTTCCCAGTTTGCTCTCAACGGCTCCTAGCTGCCTTGGGGCTATAAAAGGGACCCCTAGGCGCATGGAGGAGGACACCAAGCATCTCCTAAGCATTCCTAAGCACCAAGACATCGATTCCGCGCCTTTGATTCTTTGCGATAGCAATTAGAGCTCTAGTTGAGTGGTAAACTCATTAAGTTGTGTTGTGAGCTCTCGTTGCGACTTGTTTGCGTGGTGTTGCTGTGATTTCTTGTCTTGAGTGTGTTGCTAATCCCTCCCTTGCTCCGTGTTCTTTGTGAATTTCAAGTGTAAGGGCGAGAGGCTCCAAGTTGTGGAGATTCCTCGCAAACGGGATTGAGAAAAAGCAAGCAAAACACCGTGGTATTCAAGTGGGTCTTTGGACCGCTTGAGAGGGGTTGATTGCAACCCTCGTCCGTTGGGACGCCACAACGTGGAGTAGGCAAGCGTTGGTCTTGGCCGAACCACGGGATAACCACCGTGCCATCTCTGTGATTGATCTTGTTGGTTATTGTGTTTTGTTGAAGATTCCTCTCTAGCCACTTGGCGGTTATTGTGCTAACACTTAACCAAGTTTTTGTGGCCTAAGATTTAAGTGTTACAGGATCACCTATTCACCCCCCCCCCCTCTAGGTGCTCTCACCTGGGGGACCCTCAACCAGATCGACTAGTGAATTTTGTGCCGCGTGTCCCTGCCCAGATGGGTTGATGCAAGATGGAACACAAGAGGAGGGATGAGGCTTATATTATCTTGCACCGGGGTGCTTGCAGTAGGGGCTACAAGCTTCATGAGAGAGGGAACCAGACCTAGGCCTCTTGAGAAGCCTAGTGTTGCGGAGTAGAGTTCGATGTTTGAGTGAGTCCGTCTCCGTCGTTCTTACTGCCCGTTCCTCTCTCTCCCCCCCGAGAAGGCCTTGGGCATCCCCTTTTATAGATACAAGGGGATGGTCCAGCTGTACATATGGGGGTATAGCTATGTGCTAACGTGGCCGGCGGAGAAGTGCTTGAGCCCTGTATGAAGCGTAGCTGGCGGTGCGGCCCTGGGTCCTACTGACGTTTCTTTGCCTTCATAGAGAGCTTGAGAACAATCGACGTCATGGGCGCATGCAGGGAACCATCATTACCTGTTGCCGGAGTAATCTAGATGTGACACCGGTCTTGTTCCTTCGTAGCCTGAGGCGGCTAGCTAGAGGTAGGGTAATGATGTGTCCCCTGTAGCGTAGTCGGTCCGAGGCCGAGGTCGGGCGAGGCGGTGACTTCTCTCGAGGCCGAGGCTGAGGCCGAGGTCGGGGTCGGGCGAGGCGGTGACTTCTCCCAAGGCCGAGGCTGAGGCCGAGGTCAGGGTCGAGCGAGGCGGAGACCTTTTCCCGAGGCTGAGGCTGAGGCCGAGGTCAGGGTCGGGCGAGGCGGAGACCTTCTCCCGAGGCCGAAGCTGAGGCCGAGGCCTGGGGTCGGGCGAGGCGGAGCTCCCTGTTGCGCCCAAGGCTGAACTCGGGAGAGGCCGTGACTCACTGTTGTTAGTCTTTCCCTAGTGGTTGGCACAGTAGTCGGAACAGGGTGAATAGTGTTGTTTTCCTGTCAGAACGATCAGTAAAGGGGCGAAGTGACTGCGTCATTTCGACCTTGCCAACTGAGGCGTGTGTGTCAGGATAAGGTGTCAGGTGATCCCTGCATTAAATGTGCATGCGATACGGTCAGCGGTAAGGCGATTTGGCCGAGGTTGCTATGCGACAAAGTTTGCCCGAGCTTAGCCTCGGGCGAGCCGGGGGTGCGCCTGCTGCCTGAGGAGGCCCTCGGGCGAGGCGTGAATCCGTCCGGGACCACAGTTCTTGCCTGAGGCCGGGCTCGGGTGAGACGAGATCTCATCCCTTGGTAGATGAGGCTTTAACTTTGCGCTGTGCTTACCATCCTTTACGGTCTATTTTGAAGATGTTTTCCAGCTATGCTTAGGAGTATTGGGGGTACCCCTAATTACGGTACCCGACACATTTTTTCTATTTTATTACTCTAGCAATGAATACTGCTATTGCACGCCGTCGGCTAATTGTAAAGGCAGTGGTCCTTGTAGCAGTTATGTCGGCCTGGTTGGATGCATGGTTGAGGCACCGACTGCATGCTAGGAGGTGTATCACTTATGGCCCAATGCACCAAAGAGACCAAGAGAGGCAAAACAACCTAAGATTCATTTATGAATCCACAGATGTTGAGTGTGTTGACTTACTCAGGATGAGAAGAGCCCCTTTTATGCAGTTGTGTGACCTTTTTCGCACTAGGCAACTATTGAGAGATAGCATTCATAGCTCAGTAGAGGAGCAGGTTGCCATGTTTTTACATGTGGTAGGTCATAACCAAAGGTTTAGAGTTATACACATGACCTTTCGAAGGTCTATTGAGACCATTAGCAGATACTTCAAGGAAGTATTGTATGCTATTAGTGAACTGAGGAATGAAATGATTTTGCCACCTTCAACTGCTACACCAACCAAAATTAGAGATAGCCACAGATGGTACCCATATTTCAAGGTCAGCCAAATCCAAACACACCACTACTTTTCATGTTGGGTTTGTAGTAACAAATGTTTGCCCTGATGTGTAGGACTGTATTGGTGCCATTGATGGCACTCATGTGCTAGCAAAAGTTCCTAGAAATCAGAGGGCTACCTTCCTTGGTAGGAAACATACCACAACACAGAACATCTTAGCTGCTGTAGACTTTGATCTAAGGTTTACATATGTTCTTGCTGGCTGGGAGGGATCAGCACATGATGCCCTTATCCTTGCTGATGCCCTTGAGAGAGAAGATGGTCTAAAAGTGCCCCAAGGTAAAAACTAGTTTCCTTGGTATCCCCTAATATTGGTCTACAATGCCCTAATATATGATATATGATGTTAGGTAAATTTTACCTTGTGGATGCTGGTTATGCTATCAGACCTAGGTTTTTACCCCCTTATCGTGCCACACGGTACCACTTGAGTGAATATGGGGGGAGGAATCCACAGAACCCCAAAGAGCTCTTCAACCTTAGACATTCATCACTAAGGGTGACAATAGAGAGGGCCTTTGGTGCTTTGATGTAACATCCCAAAAATCCCAACCCAAGGTTTGAAACCCTAACCTCCTAAACCCCCCCCTTTAATTTATTTTCTCCCTTAATTCTACCCCTAGATCACCTCATCATATGCATACACTTGTAATGATAGGAGCACCTCACTTAGACTATATTTATCACTCAAGATCATTTAAGAAATTTTTTGGTTCAAAGGAAAAAGAAATGAAAAGAAACAAAAGTAGAAAAGAAAAAGAAATAGAAATCAGAAAAAGAAAAAGAGAAACTCCCTCCCCCCCTCGGCTGGGCCAAATCCGGCCCAACCAACCCCGCGCGCCTGCGCTTCCCTTCCCCTCTCCCCGGCCCAGGCGGCCCAGCTCCGCGCGCCGCGCGCCTCGTTGACAGCTTGGCCCCGCCCGTCAGCGACTCGCCTCCCTCCCTCTCGCGCCGCTCCCTCTCTCTGGCAGCTTGGCCCCACCTGTCAGCTTCGTCGTTCTCGCCCATGCCTCACCGGCGCATCCGCCGCCGAGTCCCTCTCGCCCCATCGCCTCGCCATTAAGGCTCGCTCGACCTCAGCGACAACCCCGCCACTGTACCCGACCCGTCCCCTCCCCCCTCGCCTGCTCGAGCCATCTCAATCGGCGTTAGCGCCATTCCCGCCATCATGGCGAGCTCGCCGGTGCTCGCCGTCCCCTCCATCCCTCTCCCTCCCCCGAGCGCCTATAAAAGGACCCGCCCGAGCCCCGTCTTCACCACACCGGCTCCGACCAACTCCTTCGCCTTCCCCCAAGCGAATCAAGCTAGCGCCGTCGTGCTTCCCCCGTCGCTCTGGTGAGCTCCTTTCCCCCTTTCTAGTGATCCTCTGTCCAATTAAACCATGCTCGAAGCTCTGCCACACTCTCACGATCACAAGGCACCACTTTTCCCCTCCTATTGTGCCCGGCAACCGCACCGGCGACATCACCGCCGCGGACACCCGCCACCGTGCCGCGGACTGGCCGCCATAGGCCCCCACCGGTCAAATTGGCCCCACCCCCGTGATCCCCTGCACCCGCCTGTGCCTCGCCACTGCCTCCCCGCCGTAGAACCGGACCAACGGCGGAGAACCGCTGCGGGATTTCGCCGTCGGCCGGACTCCGGTCGAACCCCCCTCCCTGAAAGTCGCCTAGAGGGGGGGGTGAATAGGGCGAAACTGAAATTCTCAAAAATAATCACAACTACAAGTCGGGTTAGCGTTAGAAATATAAACGAATCCGCAAGAGAGAGGGAGCAAAACAAATCGCAAGCAAATGAAGTGTGTGACACGCGGATTTGTTTTACCGAGGTTCGGTTCTTGCAAACCTACTCCCCGTTGAGGAGGCCACAAAGGCCGGGTCTCTTTCAACCCTTCCCTCTCTCAAACGGTCCCTCGGACCGAGTGAGCTTCTCTTCTCAAATCAAAGCCGGGAATAAAACTTCCCCGCAAGGGCCACCACACAATTGGTGCCTCTTGCCTTGATTACAATTGAGTGTTGATCGCAAGAGCAAGTGAGAAAGAAAAAAGCAATCCAAGCGCAAGAGCTCGAAAGAACACAAGCAAATCACTCTCTCTAGTCACTATGGCGTTGTGTGGAATTTGGAGAGGATTTGATCTCTTTGGTGTGTCTAGAATTGAATGCTAGAGCTCTTGTAGTAGTTGGGAAGTGGAAAACTTGGATGCAATGAATGGTGGGGTGGTTGGGGTATTTATAGCCCCAACCACCAAACTTGACCGTTGGCTGGGCTGTCTGTTCGATGGCGCACCGGACAGTCCGGTGCACACCGGACAGTCCGGTGCCCCCGCCACGTCACCAGTGCCGTTGGAAATCGACCGTTGGAGTTCTGACTTCAGGGCCCGCCTTAATGTCCGGTGGCGCACCGGACACATACTGTAGAGTGTCCGGTGCGCCAGCATGGGCGTGCCTGCCCTCTGCGCGCGCTGGCGCGCAATAAATGCGCTGCAGGTAGCCGTTGGCGCCTGAAGTAGCCGTTGCTCCGCAGATGCACCGGACAGTCCGGTGCACACCGGACAGTCCGGTGAATTATAGTGGAGCGGCTGGAATGAAAACCCGAGGCTGGCGAGTTCCTGGGGCTGCCCTTCCTTGGAGCACCGGACATGTCCGGTGCACACCGGACAGTCCGGTGAATTATAGCGGAGTGGCCTCTGGAAATTCCCGAAGGTGGCGAGTTCGAGTTAGAGTCCTCTGGTGCACCAGACATGTCCGGTGGTGCACCGGACACTGTCCGGTGGCACACCGGACAGTCCGGTGTGCCAGACCAGAGGTGCCTTCGGTTGCCCCTTTGCTCTTTTGTTGAACCCAGCTCTTGGTCTTTTTATTGGCTAAGTGTGAACCTTTGACACCTGTATAACTTATACACTAGAGCAAACTAGTTAGTCCAAAGATTTGTGTTGGACAATTCAACCACCAAAATTGTTTAGGAACTAGGTGTAAGCCTAATTCCCTTTCAATCTCCCCCTTTTTGGTGATTGATGCCAACACAAACCAAAGCAAATATAGAAGTGCATAATTGAACTAGTTTGCATAATGTAAGTGTAAAGGTTGCTTGGAATTGAGCCAATATAACTACTTACAAGATATGCATGGATTGTTTCTTTCTTATTTAACATTTTGGACCACGCTTGCACCACATGTTATGTTTTTGCAAACTTTTTTGTAAATCCTTTTCAAAGTTCTTTTGCAAATGGTCAAAGGTAAATGAATAGGATTTTGCAAAGCATTTTCAAGATTTGAAATTTTCTCCCCCTGTTTCAAATGCTTTTCCTTTGACTAAACATAACTCCCCTTAAAGGAGATCCTCCTCTTAGTGTTCAAGAGGGTTTTGATATATCATTTTTGAAATACTACTTTCTCCCTCTTTTGAACACAATAGGATACCAATTGATAAATACTCTTGGAAAACACTAAGTTTTTGAAATTGGTGGTGGTGCGGTCCTTTTGCTTTGGGCTCATACTCTCTCCCCCTTTGGCATGAATCGCCAAAAACGGAATTATTAGAGCCCTCTAAGTAATGTCTTCCTCTTTGGTCATAAACAAATGAGTTAAGATTATACCATAGATGAAGTCCTTTTGTTCTCTCCCCCAAAGATGGAGAGTGGCTTGGAGCGACGGCGAAGGATGGGTTGCGGAGTGGAAGCCTTTGTCTTCGCCGAAAACTCCAATTCCCTTTCAATATACCTATGACTTGATTTGAAATAGACTTGGAAACACATTAGTCATAGCATATAAAAGAGATATGATCAAAAGTATATAAATGAGCTATGTGTGCAATCTAACAAAAGAAGTTGCGGGAATCAAGAATATTGAGCTCATGCCTAAGTTTGGTAAAAGTTTGTTCATCAAGTGGCTTGGTAAAGATATCGGCTAATTGATCTTTAGTATTAATGTAAGCAATCTCGATATCTCCCTTTTGCTGGTGATCCCTAAGAAAATGATACTGAATGGCTATGTGCTTAGTGCGGCTATGCTCGACGGGATTGTCGGCCATTTTGATTGCACTCTAATTATCACATAGCAAAGGAACTTTGGTTAATTTGTAACCGTAGTCCCGCAGGGTTTGCCTCATCCAAAGTAATTGCGCGCAACAATGACCTGCGGCAATGTACTCGGCTTCGGCGGTTGAAAGAGCGACCGAATTTTGCTTCTTTGAAGCCCAAGACACCAAGGATCTTCCCAAGAACTGGCAAGTCCCTGATGTGCTCTTCCTGTTAATCTTACACCCCGCCCAATCGGCATCCGAATAACCAATCAAACCAAATGTGGATCCCCGAGGGTACCAAAGCCCAAACTTAGGAGTATAAGCCAAATATCTCAAGATTCGTTTTACGGCCGTAAGGTGGGATTCCTTAGGGTCGGATTGGAATCTTGCACACATGCAAACGGAAAGCATAATGTCCGGTCGAGAAGCACATAAATAGAGTAAGGAACCTATCATCGACCGATATACCTTTTGATCCACGGACTTACCTCCTGTGTCGAGGTCGAGATGCCCATTGGTTCCCATGGGTGTCTTGATGGGCTTGGCATCCTTCATTCCAAACTTGCTTAGAATATCTTGAGTATACTTCATTTGGCTAATGAAGGTGCCCTCTTGGAGTTGCTTCACTTGAAATCCTAAGAAATACTTCAACTCCCCCATCATAGACATCTCAAATTTCTGTGTCATGATCCTACTAAATTCCTCACAAGTAGATTCGTTGGTAGACCCAAATATGATATCATCAACATAAATTTGGCATACAAACAAATCATTGTCAAGAGTTTTAGTGAATAGAGTAGGATCCGCCTTGCCGACTTTGAAGCCATTAGCGATAAGGAAATCTCTAAGGCATTCATACCATGCTCTTGGGGCTTGCTTGAGCCCATAAAGCGCCTTAGAGAGCTTATAGACATGGTTAGGGTACTTACTATCTTCAAAGCCGGGAGGTTGCTCAACATAGACCTCTTCCTTGATTGGTCCATTGAGGAAAGCACTTTTCACGTCCATTTGATAAAGCTTAAAGCCATGGTAAGTAGCATAGGCTAATAATATGCGAATTGACTCAAGCCTAGCTACGGGTGCATAGGTTTCACCGAAATCCAAACCTTCGACTTGGGAGTATCCTTTGGCCACAAGTCGAGCTTTGTTCCTTGTCACCACACCATGCTCATCTTGCTTGTTGCGGAAGACCCATTTGGTTCCTACAACATTTTGGTTAGGACGTGGAACTAAGTGCCATACCTCGTTCCTTGTGAAATTGTTGAGCTCCTCTTGCATCGCCACCACCCAATCCGAATCTTGTAATGCTTCCTCTACCCTGTGTGGCTCAATAGAGGAAACAAACGAGTAATGCTCACAAAAATGTGCAACACGAGATCTAGTAGTTACCCCCTTATGAATGTCGCCGAGGATAGTGTCGACGGGGTGATCTCGTTGTATTGCTTGGTGGACTCTTGGGTGTGGCGGCCTTGGTTCTTCATCCTCCTTGTCTTCATCATTTGCATCTCCCCCTTGATCGTTGCCGTCATTTTGAGGTGGCTCATCCTTTTGATCTTCTCCTTCATCAACTTGAGCCTCGTCCTCATCTTGGGTTGGTGGAGATGCTTGCGTGGAGGAGGATGGTTGATCTTGTGCATTTGGAGGCTCTTTGGATTCCTTAGGACACACATCCCCAATGGACATGTTCCTTAGCGCTATGCATGGAGCCTGTTCTTCACCTATCTCATCAAGATCAACTTGCTCCACTTGAGAGCCGTTAGTCTCATCAAACACAACGTCACAAGATACTTCAACAAGTCCTGAGGACTTGTTAAAGACTCTATATGCCCTTGTGTTTGAGTCATATCCTAGTAAAAAGCCTTCTACAGTTTTAGGAGCAAATTTAGATTTTCTACCTCTTTTAACAAGAATAAAGCATTTGCTACCAAAAACTCTAAAATATGAAATGTTGGGCTTTTTACCGGTTAGGAGTTCATAGGATGTCTTCTTGAGGATTCGGTGAAGATATAACCGGTTGATGGCGTAGCAGGCGGTGTTGACTGCCTCGCCCCAAAACCGATCCGAAGTCTTGTACTCATCAAGCATGGTCCTTGCCATGTCCAATAGAGTTCGATTCTTCCTCTCCACTACACCATTTTGTTGTGGGGTGTAGGGAGAAGAGAACTCATGCTTGATGCCCTCCTCCTCAAGAAAGCCTTCAATTTGAGAGTTCTTGAACTCCGTCCCATTGTCGCTTCTTATTTTCTTGATCCTTAAGCCGAACTCATTTTGAGCCCGTCTCAAGAATCCCTTTAAGGTCTCTTGGGTTTGAGATTTTTCCTGTAAAAAGAATACCCAAGTGAAGCGAGAATAATCATCCACAATAACTAGACAGTACTTACTCCCGCCGATGCTTATGTAAGCAATCGGGCCGAATAGATCCATGTGTAGGAGCTCCAGTGGCCTGTCGGTCGTCATGATGTTCTTGTGTGGATGATGAGCTCCAACTTGCTTCCCTGCCTGGCATGCGCTACAAATCCTGTCTTTCTCAAAATGAACATTTGTTAATCCTAAAATGTGTTCTCCCTTTAGAAGCTTATGAAGATTCTTCATTCCAACATGGGCTAGTCGGCGGTGCCAGAGCCAACCCATGTTAGTCTTAGCAATTAAGCAGGTGTCGAGTTCAGCTCTATCAAAATCTACTAAGTATAGCTGACCCTCTAACACTCCCTTAAATGCTATTGAATCATCACTTCTTCTAAAGACAGTGACACCTATATCAGTGAATAGACAGTTGTAGCCCATTTGACATAATTGGGATACGGAAAGCAAATTGTAATCTAATGAATCAACAAGAAAAACATTGGAAATAGTATGGTCAGGCGATATAGCAATTTTACCCAATCCTTTGACCAAACCTTGATTTCCATCCCCGAATGTGATCGCTCGTTGGGGATCTTGGTTTTTCTCATATGAGGAGAACATCTTCTTCTCCCTTGTCATGTGGTTTGTGCACCCGCTGTCGAGTATCCAGCTTGAGCCCCCGGATGCATAAACCTGCAAAACAATTTTAGTTCTTGATTTTAGGTACCCAAACGGTTTTGGGTCCTTTGGCATTAGAAACAAGAACTTTGGGTACCCAAACACAAGTCTTGGAACCCTTGTGTTTGCCCCCAACAAACTTGGCAACTACCTTGCCGGATTTGTTAGTAAGCACATAAGAAGCATCAAAAGTTTTAAATGAAATGGAATGATCATTTGATGCATTAGGAGTTTTCTTTCTAGGCAACTTGGCACGGGTTGGTTGCCTAGAGCTAGATGTCTCACCCTTATACATAAAAGCATGATTAGGGCCAGAGTGAGACTTCCTAGAATGAATTTTCCTAATTTTGCTCTCAGGATAGCCGGTAGGGTATAAAATGTAGCCCTCGTTATCCTGAGGCATGGGAGCCTTGCCCTTAACAAAGTTAGACAAGTTCTTAGGAGGGGCATTAAGTTTGTCATTGTCTCCCCTTTGGAAGCCAATGCCATCCTTGATGCCCGGGCGTCTCCCATTATAGAGCATACTTCTAGCAAATTTAAACTTTTCATTTTCCAAGTTATGCTCGGCAATTTTAGCATCTAGTTTTGCTATATGATCATTTTGTTGTTTAATTAAGGACATGTGATCATGAATAGCATTAACATCAATATCTCTACATCTATCACAAATAGACACATGCTCAATAGTAGATGTAGAGGGTTTGCAAGAATTAAGTTCAACAATCTTAGCACGTAATATATCATTTTTATCTCTAAGATCGGATATAGTGACATTGCAAACATCAAAATCTTTAGCCTTAGCAATCAAATTATCATTTTCTACTCTAAGGCTAGCAAGAGAATCATTCAATTCCTTAATCTTAGCAAGCAAATCATCATTATCATTTCTAAGATCGGGAATTGAATCAATACAAACATGAGAATCAACCTTAGCAATTAATCTAGCATTTTCATTTCTAAGGTTGTTAATGGTCTCATGGCAAGTGCTTAGCTCACTAGACAATTTTTCACATTTTTCTACCTCTAGAGCATAAGCATTTTTAACCTTAACATGTTTCTTATTTTCCTTGATTAGAAAGTCCTCTTGGGAGTCCAAGAGATCATCCTTTTCATGGATGGCACTAATTAGCTCATTTAATTTTTCTTTTTGTTCCATGTTAAGGTTGGCAAAAATGATACGCAAATTGTCTTCCTCACCACTAGCATTATCATCACTAGACGATTCATATTTAGTGGAGGAGTTGGATTTAACCTTCTTCCTTTTGTCGTCCTTTGCCATGAGGCACTTGTGGCCGACGTTGGGGAAGAGGAGTCCCTTGGTGACGGCGATGTTGGCGGCGTCCTCGTCGTCGGAGGAGTCGCTAGAGCTTTCGTCGGAGTCCCACTCCCGACAAACATGGGCATCGCCGCCCTTCTTCTTGTAGTACCTCTTCTTCTCCTTTCTTCTCCCCTTCTTGTCGTCGCCCCTGTCACTATCACTTGATAATGGACATTTAGCAATAAAGTGACCGGCTTACCACACTTGTAGCAAACCTTCTTGGAGCGGGACTTGTAGTCTTTCCCTCTCCTTTGCTTGAGGATTTGGCGGAAGCTCTTGATGACGAGCGCCATTTCCTCATTGTCGAGCTTGGAGGCGTCTATAGGTTGTCGACTTGGTGTGGCCTCCTCCTTCTTTTCCTCCGTCGCCTTGAATGCGATGGGTTGAGCTTCGGATGTGGATGGATCATCAAGCTCGTTGATCTTCCTCGAGCCTTCGATCATGCACTCAAAACTCACAAAATTTCCGATAACTTCCTCGGGGGTCATTTTAGTATATCTAGGATTACCACGAATTAATTGAACTTGAGTGGGGTTAAGGAAAATGAGAGATCTTAGAATAACCTTAACCATTTCGTGGTCGTCCCACTTCGTGCTCCCGAGGTTGCGCACTTGGTTCACCAAGGTCTTGAGCCGGTTGTACATGTGTTGTGGCTCCTCCCCTTTGCGAAGTCGGAACCGACCGAGCTCCCCCTCGATCGTTTCCCGCTTGGTGATTTTGGTGAGCTCATCTCCTTCGTGCGCGGTTTTGAGCACATCCCAAACTTCCTTGACGCTCTTCAACCCTTGAACTTTGTTATACTCCTCTCTACTTAAAGAGGCGAGGAGTATTGTTGTCGCTTGAGAGTTGAAGTGCTCGATTTGGGCCACTTCATCCTCATCATAGTCTTTATCCCCTATGGACGGTACCTGTGCACCAAACTCAACAACATCCCATATACTTTTGTGGAGTGAGGTTAGATGAAATCGCATTAAATCACTCCACCTAGCATAATCTTCACCATCAAAAGTTGGTGGTTTGCCTAATGGGACGGAAAGTAAAGGTGCATTTTTAGAAATGCGAGGGTAATGTAGGGGGATCTTACTAAACTTCTTACGCTCTTGGCGTTTAGAAGTTACGGAGGGCGCATCGGAGCCGGAGGTCGATGTTGATGAAGTGTCGGTCTCGTAGTAGACCACTTTCCTCATCCTTTTGTGCTTGTCCCCTCTCCGATGTGGCTTGTGGGAGGAAGATCTCTCCTTCTTCTCTTTGTGGTGCGAAGGAGATTTCTTCTCCTTCCCTTTGTTGGAGGAGCTCTTCTTCTTCTCCTTTCTCTTGGTGCGGGACTCTTCCGATGAAGTGCTCCCGTGGCTTGTAGTGGGCTTTTCGCCGGTCTCCATCTCCTTCTTGGCGTGATCTCCCGACATCACTTCGAGCGGTTAGGCTCTAATGAAGCACCGGGCTCTGATACCAATTGAAAGTCGCCTAGAGGGGGGGGGGGGTGAATAGGGCGAAACTGAAATTCTCAAAAATAATCACAACTACAAGCCGGGTTAGCGTTAGAAATATAAACGAATCCGCAAGAGAGAGGGAGCAAAACAAATCGCAAGCAAATGAAGTGTGTGACACGCGGATTTGTTTTACCGAGGTTCGGTTCTTGCAAACCTACTCCCCGTTGAGGAGGCCACAAAGGCCGGGTCTCTTTCAACCCTTCCCTCTCTCAAACGGTCCCTCGGACCGAGTGAGCTTCTCTTCTCAAATCAAAGCCGGGAATAAAACTTCCCCGCAAGGGCCACCACACAATTGGTGCCTCTTGCCTTGATTACAATTGAGTGTTGATCGCAAGAGCAAGTGAGAAAGAAAAAAGCAATCCAAGCGCAAGAGCTCGAAAGAACACAAGCAAATCACTCTCTCTAGTCACTATGGTGTTGTGTGGAATTTGGAGAGGATTTGATCTCTTTGGTGTGTCTAGAATTGAATGCTAGAGCTCTTGTAGTAGTTGGGAAGTGGAAAACTTGGATGCAATGAATGGTGGGGTGGTTGGGGTATTTATAGCCCCAACCACCAAACTTGACCGTTGGCTGGGCTGTCTGTTCGATGGCGCACCGGACAGTCCGGTGCACACCGGACAGTCCGGTGCCCCCGCCACGTCACCAGTGCCGTTGGAAATCGACCGTTGGAGTTCTGACTTCAGGGCCCGCCTTAATGTCCGGTGGCGCACCGGACACGTACTGTAGAGTGTCCGGTGCGCCAGCATGGGCGTGCCTGCCCTCTGCGCGCGCTGGCGCGCAATAAATGCGCTGCAGGTAGCCGTTGGCGCCTGAAGTAGCCGTTGCTCCGCAGATGCACCGGACAGTCCGGTGCACACCGGACAGTCCGGTGAATTATAGTGGAGCGGCTGGAATGAAAACCCGAGGCTGGCGAGTTCCTGGGGCTGCCCTTCCTTGGAGCACCGGACAGTCCGGTGAATTATAGCGGAGTGGCCTCTGGAAATTCCCGAAGGTGGCGAGTTCGAGTTAGAGTCCTCTGGTGCACCGGACATGTCCGGTGGTGCACCGGACACTGTCCGGTGGCACACCGGACAGTCCGGTGTGCCAGACCAGAGGTGCCTTCGGTTGCCCCTTTGCTCTTTTGTTGAACCCAGCTCTTGGTCTTTTTATTGGCTAAGTGTGAACCTTTGACACCTGTATAACTTATACACTAGAGCAAACTAGTTAGTCCAAAGATTTGTGTTGGGCAATTCAACCACCAAAATTGTTTAGGAACTAGGTGTAAGCCTAATTCCCTTTCACTCCCTCTCCCTGGCATGCGGGCCCGCGCCACGGCGCCGTTCCCTGCCGTCTCTCCCTCGCTGCTAGGCCAGCTGGGCCGCAAGTGCGCCCGCGCGCGCGCTCGCGCCTAGGTGGGCCAAAATTCCCCCCGGCCCAGCAAGGCAGGAAAAAAGCTTTTCTTTTTATTTTCTCTTTTCTTTTCCCATTTTCTCATATAGAATTTTGCTAATATTTTATGTACCAAAAATAGTTCAAATAAATTATAGGGCACCAAAACAATGAGATATAAGAAATGGCACACCCCCACTAAAAGTCACCATGATTGATGTATTGTTATTATCTGTGTTTGATTAGCGGAAGAGGGATCCGATCCTCTGGAATTTATAACCCCGGAAGAAGGGCAAGAACCCGACCCCTCCGAGATAAACCTCTTGTGCCAGGAAAGCTTCGACGAAGGCAAGTCCATCCTTCCCTTGATGCATTATTTACCTATTTCTCTCTACCACTGCCTAAGCCTGGAATATGGGTTGGAATCAAATTGCATGGTGAGCATGAGAGAGCCCGCATTAACTATTACCTTTGATTACAAGATATGGGATAAGTATAAGGGTGCAAGTAACATGTTTTCCAAAAAGTATGCGATGTAGGGTATTCACCCTCATCACCTGGTGAGTAGGATGATCAGCGACTCCCTGGTTTAGGGGAGGGCCTAAGGTGATGGCTCAGCTGGTTTAGGCATGAGCAGAAGGATCGTCCTCTCATATAAGGACCGGTTTGTCATCTTTCATTACCTATACTCACAAAAAGTACAACCACTCGAGGCTGTGTGGGCAGCCACTCGATCTGAACTCATACGATCCAACCCGAGGGTTATGAAGGCTGGGGAGCACCGGGAGGATAAGGAGGGGGAAAGATTTGTCCGGTTTGGACATGGCGGTGGCCTGACTCCTTCCGGTATAACTGTTAAGGTTAGGACGTGCGAGGAAGGAAAGAGTTTCGGATTCGGATCTCATTGGCCATGAGATCGCAGAGCCGGACTAGTGGGTAAAGTGTACCCCTCTGCGCAGAGTCTAAACCTATTCGAATAGTCTGTGTCCACTGGTATGGACGAGTCTGGTATGGTATGACAATTAGTGTTTCTACTACAACCGGGAATAAGGAAATGTGTGTGTGTTTCTGGAAAGCAAGTAGTACCACGGGAGCGGGAAGCTCAGTGGTGGTCAGACAAGGGTCATTTCTATTGTCTTAGGAAAACCTTAAACAACGAGTACTGCCTTTCTCTGAAAAAAAATATGAGTGACTTCAACTCCACCATATGAAGCATGTACAATATAGGTCACTTTCTCTTTACGGGAGCCGGGTGGGCTTGCAGAATACCTAGTGTATTCATCCAGATTTATTTATGTTTTTCAGCAGCTGAAGACTTCTTTTCTGCTATGCTTGATTGAAGGGGTTGTGTCTTCACCCAGTCCTGCCTGTGGTCTGGGCTATTTTACCTTCCACTGCGTTTTAAGATTTTCGGCTCACTCTCGAGCTTGTATCCCCCGGTATTGTAATAACTTTACTCAGACTCTGTAACTATTTGAAGTAATGAATGTGGTTACTAGCCTCCTGGGACTAGTAATTGTATCACATTTGAGTCCCAAAGGACCGGGACGCTTCATTTGAAGAACAGATTCAAAATATTATATAACAAACTTTTCCATCCATACAAGACACAAGTAAAGCTAGTCCTAGCCTGTTGTATCCTCCACAACTGGATTCTTTGTCATGGGAATGATGAACATATTCCACTGGAAGAAACATGGGCTGCAAATCAAGTTCATGAGAAAGCTCCCCATGACCTTGTCATGGACAATGCTGCCTGGTCTGCTACCAGGGACAATTGGGCTCAACAAATGTGGCAGAATAGGGCCTCACATAGGGGATAGTGGTCAATATGTATTGTGCTAAGTTGGTTGAGAACATTGTCTATTAGCAATGATGAACTATCTACAATTTTGAACTCACTTTCTTTGTGCTAAGTTGATGGCTGAGAACATTGTCTATTAGCAATGATGAACTATTTGCAGTTTTGAACTCACTTTCTTTGTGCTAAGTTCCTTTATGTGATGTGCTCAGTTGCAATGATGACATTACTTACATCCTGATACCATTGTCGACTAGCAATGATGAACTTTCCTATGTCATTACTTTACCATTGTCTATGTCATTACTTTACTATGTTAAAACTGCAATTTTGTTACTCTTCTATGCTACTTCTACTATCTATATTACTTCTATGCTACTTCTGCTATTTTCTTCTACTTCTACTATCTTCCCCCTAATCTCTATCTCCCCCCCTGAAAGGGAAATAGGGTCAAACCTTTTCCAATATGAATTTTGGTGGTTGAATTGCCCAACACAAATTATTGGACTAACTAGTTTGCTTTAGATTATGAGTTCTATAGGTGCCAAAGGTTCACAACAAACCAATACAAGTCAAAAGAAAGGGTTCAAAACTAAGGAGCAAAGTATACCGAAGGCAGCCCTGGTCTGGCGCACCGGACTGTCCGGTGTGCCACCGGACAGTGTCCGGTGCACCAGGGAGATCGACTCTGAACTTGCCAGCTTCGGGAATTTGGGAGGCCGCTCCGCTATAATTCACCGGACTGTCTGGTGTAACACCGGACTGTCCGGTGTGCCAGTAGAGCAACGACTACTCCGCGCCAACGGTCATCTGTAGAGAACAATAATTGCGCTACAGTGCGCGCCTGCGCGCGTAGAAGTTAGAGCAGGCGCCAGAAGGCGCACCGGACAGTCTACAGGACCTGTCCGGTGCACCACCGGACTGTCCGGTGGCCCCACAAGTCAGAGCTCCAACGGTCGGAACCCAACGGCCTGGTGACATGGCTGGAGCCCCGGACAGTGTCCGGTGGCGCACCGGACTGTCCAGTGCGCCATACGACAGAAGCCTTCACCAACGACCATATTGGTGGTTGGGGCTATAAATACCCCCCAACCACCAATCTTCAAGACATCCAAGCATTCACTACATCTCATTCAATACAAGAGCAATACACAACACTCCAAGACACAAATCAAAGCCTCCGATCGAATCAAAGTCCCCAATTCAACTCTAGTTTTTAGGACTTGTGAGGAGATCGACTTGTGCTCTTTTGTTGCTCTTGTTGCTTGGTTGGCTTTCTTCTTTCTCTCATTCTTACTCTCAAAACCTTGTAAGCGAAGCAAGAGACACCAATTGTGTGGTGGTCCTTGCGGGGTCTAAGTGACCCGAGAAATCAAGGAAGGAAGCTCACTCGGTCTAAGTGACCGTTTGAGAGAGGGAAAGGGTTGAAAGAGACCCGGTCTTTGTGACCACCTCAACGGGGAGTAGGTTTGCAAGAACCGAACCTCTGTAAAACAAATCACCATGTCATCCATTCTTATTTGCTTGTGATTTGTTTTCGCCCTCTATTTTGGACTCGCTTATATTTCTAAACGCTAACCCCGGCTTGTAGTCGTGCTTAAGTTTATAATTTTCATATTCCGCCTATTCACCCCCCTCTAGGCGACTTTCACCCCTAATCTCTATCTCCCCCTAATCTTTTACTTGTTCCAGCTGTGGCTGACATGGTCTCTGAGGTTGCTGGTCATGGGGCTATTCGTCGTTTTGTTGACTTGATAGGAAATGGGGTTAAGACTGACAAGGGTTTTAAGGAAATCCACCTTAACTCTGTTGCTAAAAATGTCTCTGAGTTCTGTGGCCAAGAAGTAACAGGCCAACAAGTGTACAATCACCTTCGTAAGTGGAGGTCTAGGTGGGTCAAGGTTTGCAAACTGAAGAACATTAGTGGCGCTCTTTGGGATGAGGATAACTTTGTCATAAGCTTAGAAGAGGGTCATTATGCTGCTTACATCAAGGTTAGGACCAATACCTTCTATTTTTCTAACCTGTTAATGCCACTCTTCCACTTCAAATTCTCTTGTTCTAACTTGAGTTGCTAACTCAATAGGATCACCCAAAAGATGCTGATTACCTCAATAGGCCCATAGAGAACTATATGCCTATGCAAATCATATTTGGAAGTGGGGTTGCCACAGGTAAGTTTGCAATGGGTTCAAATGAGCCTTTGGGCAAGCCAACTGACATTGTTGACATCCTAGATGATGGCATTGAAGTGACCTCAAAGTTTGTTGATTGTTCCAATCTAACTAACAAGGGGAAGACTGTTGACAAGGGTACCCCTGTTGAGTCCAATGATAACAAGCCTAACTTAGGGAAGAGGAAGAGGTTCATGACTGATGAGGATGTTGTTGTGTTCAATGGGATGAAAGAAGCTGTTTCAGATGTTGTTGCTGCTGTCCGTGAAAGCATCCATGCTGAAGCAGCACCTGGGATCTATAATGTTGTAATCAACTGTCCTGGGTTCTCTAGGGAGGCTCTCATGTATGCCCTTAACCACATGATGGAGCACAAGGCCACATCCCTAGTGTTCCTGGACATGACTCCTGATGATCGTGACCTATGGCTCAAGACTTTCCTAGCCAAGCACTACCACATCTGATCTGATCTGTCTATCCTATTCCTATATAATGCTTAAGAACAGATATGCTACACTTGCTCGGATCTGTCTGTCCTTTTATGTTGTTTAAGAACAAATGTGCTACACTTGTTGTATTCTATATATCCTATATGGTACTTAAGAACATATATGCTACATTTTCATAGAATAATGATGTTTCCCTGAGTTCTATGGATTAACTTGAGTTCTATGGATTTTCTTATTTGAGAACAGATATGCTACACTTGAATAGAACAATGATGTTTTTCTGAGTTAGATTAACCTGAGTTCTATGCATTTCCTTATTTGAGAAGAGATATGCTACACTTGTATAGAACACTGATGTTTCTTGAGTTCTATGCATTTCCCTGTTGGCTTGTTTATTGGTCTATTTGTAGACCTGTTTGCTAGCCTGTTTGCCGGTTAAGAAATGATATCTGTTGATGATTAAGAACTGATATTATACTCTTGTTCTTACAATAATTGACGAGTTTGTTATGTGCCTATGATGCTAACCTTGTATGCAAAAAAAGTGGTCAATGAAAGCTGAGGCTAATCTTGTTTGTTGGATCAAAGAAACAAGTGTAAATTGGTTTCATAATTTGTACACTGCAGTGAGTAGCTTCATAGTAGCTGATAATTTGATATTAGTTGTTTGTAGCTTGATAATCTGATAGTAGCTTGATAATTTGATAGTAGCTGATAATCTGATAGTAGCTGATAATTTGGTTAAAGATCTGTTCTAGCTAGGTATTACTTGTAATTCATAGTAGCTTGATAATCTGATAGTAGCTTGATAATTTCATAGTAGCTTGATAATCTGATAGTAGCTGATAATCTGATAGTAGTTGATAATTTGGTTAAAGATATGTTTTAGCTGATAATCTGTTCTTTGAGGCTAATTCATAGTAGCTGATAATTTATAGTAGCTGATAATCTTTGCACGTCTGAAAATCTTTAAAGATCTGTTCTTTGAGGCTAATCTGTCAAGCTTAGATACCAGTTTGTCAAGATTGTTTTAGTCCAAATTTTTATTTACTGAGCTATGTAAATTGTGTACAATTTGAAGACTGTTTTAGTTGGTGTAGAAATTGTGTATAATTTCTAGATAGGTTTATGCTGCTTGGTGTGAGACGTGTAAATTGTGGCTTCTGTATTTTTTATGCCTAGTAAATACTATCATTAAATCCAGGCTGAGTCGGTACAGGAAAACCAAACACGAGCTCATTAAATCCTGGCGGAGTCGGTACAGGAAACCAAACACGTAACAAATTAACTAGTTGCATTCATGTATACATGCTACGCTCAGCCTGTATCTGGGTATGAACCAGGCTCTAACCAACCGGACAACCAATCAGACCGAAAGAGGATAAGGGCATAAGGCTAGTGTGTACGGTGTGCCGCTGACCGAGAGACCGAAGAGAGAGCTTGGCTCTAGGCTCTAGCCTCAGTTGCGCTTGCGCTAGCTGCCTGCCGGTCAGCCCCCGGTACTATACACACGGGTACAGGTACTGGTACACGTTCGCACGTGGTTCATAGATGGGATTCCCGTGACCCTGCCTGCCCTCCTAAACACACACCACACCATCGTCATCAGTCTGTCTCGGTCACTCTGCCTTCCATGCATGCCCGGACGATCGACGCGCCTACAGCTCACACAACCACAGGAAATACACAGCGCTTGCAACAGCCGCGTACCATCGCGCGCCGGCGCCAGTCGCCTAATTCACAGCTGAATAATAATATGTATGGATAGACAAAGTGAAAAAAGAACAAGAATGAAGTAAAGAGAAAATGACAAGAAAAAGAAACCAGCTTTACCATGACAACATGGATCTACGGCCGATCAGAATGTTGTTTCCGACAAATACAATATATACACCCACAGAATAATTAGCAGATACTACAATACGCAGTTAGAGATGAAATCAGCCCTTCCAAACTGGACCATCTTCTTGTTGGTGCATGCATGCGCCGCCATCAAGGCAGCATAGCGAACGTGGACATGTCGCCCCACGGCGGGATTGCGCTCCCCGGCCCGCAGCAGTTGCTGCTGTTTCTCGACGTGGCGTTGTCGCCGCCGCCGCTGTTGACGACGTTGCAGTCGCTGGCGCCTACGGCGGCCGCGGCCGCGGCCGTGTTAGCATGCGCGGCCGGGGACGACGGGAGCACGTCGTAGCAGGAGCTGTCCATGAACCACGACGACGTCGCCACCGGCGGCGGCACGGTGCCGGTGGCCTCCATGCCGGGCGATGGTCCCGGGGCCACCTGCAAGAAGGCGCCGCCGCCCACGTGCGCTGCTGCTCTTGCCGCGCCGTCGTCATCGTCAGCATGGGCCGCGGCGGCCGAGCTCGGCGGCGCGCCCAGCAACATTGTGGCCAGCCGCTGCTGCTGCAGCTTCCAGTGCAGGTCCAGGTTAATGAAGCTCAGCGACTCGATGGACGTCGCGACGCTGCTGCTCACCGTCACCGCCGCGTGGCAGCCTTCGCCGCCGCCGGGAGAAACGTCCCCGGCCGCCGTCAACGGCCACTCCCCGAACGGCACGTACTGGGCAACGGCGGGGGTGTTGTTTCTAATCACGAGCATGCCATGTTTCATACTGCAATTAGGCATAGCTGCATAGTCATGTTTTTATTCTAAGTCCAGGTAGTTGCATGAGTCACGAACGCTTGGTGTAAGGCCAGAGCCGTGCTGCGTTCACGGTGCGGCCCAGCGGCATTCTCGCCACGCCACGCATGAAACGTTCCCGCGCCAAAGGCGGGCACGACGCAGCGTGGGCGGGCGTGGCGGGGAAAGCGGATCGCATTCTGTTGTGAACACCAAAAGGAATAAAGGAGAAAGTGCAGGGCGCAGTTGCGCAGTCTGCGGCAAAGTATTCTCTGCGTACTCACCAGCCTCTGTTCTGTTGAGTGGTTTTTTCATCAGGTGAAAAAACAGAGCCGCCGCTGATCGCCGTCCAGCTCCAAACTCCGGTGGCCGGCGCCAACAACTGGTATCAAAGCCTCGTCGTATCCTCTGTAGTGGTTCTGTGAGTCCACTGCGTGAGCCCCGAAGAGTGGAGACATCCGGCAGCGGAAATGAGCGCAGTTCGTCGGCGAGCGGTGTTCGCGAGAGTTCACTGATGTGGCCGATGCTCACCCGCTCAAATTACTCGGAGTGGGCGATGCTCATGCAGTGTAACTATGAAGCTATGGAGGTGTGGGAGGTGATCGAGCCTGGAGGTGACGGCGTCAGGAGATCGCAGGACAGATTGGCCATGGGCTGTCTGCTGCGGTCTGTACCAAAGGAGATGTGGCAAATGCTTGGGTCCAAGAGGACAGTGAAGGAAGCATGGTCGGCGGTGAAGAGCATGCGTGTGGGAGCAGAGCGCGTGAAGGAGGCGAATGCACAACGCCTATTGAAGGAGTTTGAGAACATCGCTTTCAGTGACGGCGAATCGGTGGACGATTTCGCGATGCGCATCAATGCACTGGCGGCGGATCTACGCACGTCCGGGGAGGAGATTGAAGACACTCGGGTCGTGAAGAAGATGCTGCGCGTGCTACCCCAACGCTACGCCCAGATCGCGATCTCGATCGAAACCCTACTCGATCTGAAGACCCTGACGGTCGAGGAGCTGGTCGGCCGTCTCAGGATGGCTGAGGACCGGATCGAGGCCGAAACTGTCACTGACAAGACGGGGCGACTATTGTTGACGGAGGAGGACTAGGTGTCAAGAAATCGACATCGTCTCCTGCCAGATTCGTCGTCGTCGAGCGGTGGGGAGAAGAAGTCGGGGTACAATCCCGGCAAGTCGAAGACCGGCGGCCGTGGTGACAAGAAGGGCAGCCCCGTGAAGCTGACGACGGAGGGTACTCCGCGGCGGAAAGGCCGTTGCAGGAACTGTGGCATCTACGGCCACTGGCGTGTAGACTGCAAGCGGCCACCGAAGAAGGAACGCAAGGAGGAGGCAAATGTCGCGCAGATAGAGCAGGAGAATCCCTCCCTGCTTCTGGCGACGGTGGCCACGGTGCGTGTTCACAGGGCGCCGTTCGACCTCAAGCCATCAGGTGTGCGCACGACACAGCAAGTTGTGCACCTCAACGAGAAGAAGGTGTTCCCGACGCACAGTGATGAAGACAAGAATGTTTGGGTCCTCGATACGGGGGCTAGCAACCACATGACAGGGAGGCACGAGGCACTCGCATCGCTAGACAAGTCTGTGCGCGGCACAGTGCGTTTTGGCGACGGCTCGCTCGTAGAGATCGAGGGCATCGGATCGGTGGTGCTCCAGACGAAGAAGGAGGGTCACAAGGTGCTAACAGAGGTATATTACATTCCCAAGCTAAAAAGTAATATTGTGAGCCTAGGTCAATTGGAAGAGGGAGGATGCAAGGTAATACTGGAGAACGGATACTGCAATGTGTACGACGTTGAGCGCTTGCTCTTGGCGCGCGCACCGCGAGTGTCAAATCGTCTCTATCTGCTGAAGACGCACCTGACTGCTCCAGTCTGTCTGAAGGCGAAGGCAGATGATCAAGCCTGGCTCTGGCATGGCCGGTATGGCCATCTCAATTTCAGAGCACTCAGAGAGCTCGGACAAAAGGGAATGGTGGATGGGATACCACTGTTAAATCGTGCAGAAGAAGTGTGTGATGGCTGTGCATTGGGCAAGCATCAGCGACACTCATTCCCTCAGGTGGCGAATTATCGAGCCAAGAAAGGACTTGACCTGGTTCACGCAGATCTCTGTGGCCAGATCAGACCAAAGACACCAGGTGGTAAGAGCTATTTCCTGTTAATTGTTGACGATTTCAGTCGTTTCATGTGGGTTGAACTCCTGACAACAAAGGATGAGGCGTTCAAGTGTTTCAAGCGGGTGAAGGCATTAGCTAAAACTGAGCGTGCTTTGAAGCTTCGCGCGTTCCGTAGCGATCGTGGCGGGGAATTTAATTCCATCGAGTTCAAGGAGTACTGCGACGAACACGGCATCAAGCATTTCACTACAGCACCGTACACACCCCAACAGAATGGCGTCGTCGAGCGCCGGAACCGTACGGTGGCAGAGATGGCAAGATGTTTGCTGAAGAGCAAGGGCATGCCAGCTGAATTTTGGGGAGAAGCGGTGTCAACTGCAGTTTATCTGTTGAACCGTTCTCCAACAAAGAGCTTGCAAGACCGTACACCATATGAAGCCTGGTACAATAAGAAGCCCAAGGTACATCACTTACGCACATTTGGTTGTGTTGTTTATGTGAAGAAAGTTGGGCCAGGGATTTCTAAGCTCTCTGACAGGTCCACCAAAATGGTGTTTATTGGTTATGAAAGTGGCACAAAGGGTTATAGAGTCTATGATCCTGTAGCTAAGAAACTTCACATATCCCGAGATGTAATCTTTGAGGAAGGACAGGCTTGGGACTGGAAGCAAGAGGCTGGTAATGAACCAGTCAGTTCAGTGTTCGATGTGGAGTTCTATTCTGCTGCCAGACAGAGAACTGTAACTGAAGCAGCAGTAACTGAAGGAGAGGACGCAGAATTTTCTGGTGATTCAGTTCAGAATTCACCAGCTCAAGGTGAGTGGAGTGCTGGCACTAGTTCACATGGAGGATCAACTCCACACACGCCTGTAGGGAGTCCTGCACATGGAGAATTTTCAGAAACACCACAGTTAGAATGGTCTAGTAACACTGAAGGGGTTCCAACAGGTTACAGAAATCTATCTGATTTATATGATACAACTGAAGAAATTCATGATTTCGAGTATAGTGGTGTGTGTTTCCATGCAGCAGAGGAGCCAAGAAGTGTGGAGGTAGCCCTGTCAGAACAGTGCTGGAGGGAAGCCATGATGACTGAAATGAACTCCATTCAGTCAAACAAGACTTGGGTGTTGTCAGTGCTACCTACAGGCCACAAAGCTATAGGGCTTAAATGGGTTTTCAAGGTGAAGAAAGATCCAGATGGTAACATTATTAAGCACAAAGCAAGGTTGGTTGCGAAAGGGTATGCACAGAGAGAAGGGGTGGATTTTGAAGAAGTGTTTGCCCCTGTGGCAAGGATAGAAACAGTGAGATTATTAATTGCTCTTGCTGCTCAGAGAGGATGGAATGTACATCACATGGATGTGAAGTCGGCATTCTTGAATGGTGAACTGATGGAGGAGGTATATGTACAGCAACCTCCTGGATTTGTTGTCGAGGGAGGCAGTGGCAAGGTGCTCAGACTGAATAAAGCATTGTATGGCTTGCGTCAGGCTCCTAGGGCTTGGAATGCTAAATTAGACAGTGAGTTGATCAAGCTTGGTTTTGAGAAAAATCCTCTTGAACATGCTGGTTACAGGAGGAAGCATACTGATGGTTTTCTCTTGGTGGGTGTTTATGTTGATGATCTGATCATAACAGGACCAAGCAGTGCAAACATTGAGGCATTCAAGAAGGAGATGATGAAGAGTTTTAGTATGAGTGACCTGGGGCTGCTGACTTACTATCTAGGCATCCAAGTAACACAAAAGGAGGGGGTGATCTCACTATGTTAGAGTTCGTATACACTGAAAATCCTAGAGCAGACAGGTATGAAAGGGTGTAATCCCTGTCATGTGCCCATGGAAAATCGGTTGAAGCTGAGCAAAAATGACAAGACACCTTCAGTCGACAAGACAAAGTATAGAAGTGTAATTGAAAGTCTGAGATATCTGGTCAACACTAGACCAAACATTGCCTACTCAGTTGGGATAGTTAGCAGGTACATGGAGGATCCGAAGGCAAGTCACTGGGCAGCTGTGAAACAGATTCTCAGGTATCTGTCAGGTACTGTGAACTATGGCTGCATCTACAGGAAGCTGAACACATCTGAAACAAGTCTGACTGGCTATAGTGACAGTGATTTAGCTGGGGATGTTGATGACCGAAAGAGCACAAGTGGTTCAGTGTTTCTGTTAGGAACAAGTTTGGTGACTTGGGGATCTCAGAAGCAAAGGGTGGTAGCTCTATCGTCATGTGAGGCTGAGTATATTGCAAGTGCCAATGCTGCTTGTCAAGGCATTTGGCTCAGCAGACTTCTGGGTGGGCTGCTAGGCATTCCAACGCCGCAGGTGAAACTTCTGGTGGATAACAAATCAGCAATTGCATTGAGTAAGAATCCAGTTCACCATGATAGAAGCAAACATATAGACACAAGATACCATTTCATTCGTGATTGTGTTGAAAGAGGGGATGTCGACATTGATCATGTGAGCACAGCAGATCAGCTGGCAGACATCTTAACAAAGGCACTTGGGCGTGTCAGGTTCGTGGAGCTGCGACAGCAACTTGGTGTGATTGAAGTGCAGCGTGATTAAGGGGGTGAAATGTTGTTTCTAATCACGAGCATGCCATGTTTCATACTGCAATTAGGCATAGCTGCATAGTCATGTTTTTATTCTAAGTCCAGGTAGTTGCATGAGTCACGAACGCTTGGTGTAAGGCCAGAGCCGTGCTGCGTTCACGGTGCGGCCCAGCGGCATTCTCGCCACGCCACGCATGAAACGTTCCCGCGCCAAAGGCGGGCACGACGCAGCGTGGGCGGGCGTGGCGGGGAAAGCGGATCGCATTCTGTTGTGAACACCAAAAGGAATAAAGGAGAAAGTGCAGGGCGCAGTTGCGCAGTCTGCGGCAAAGTATTCTCTGCGTACTCACCAGCCTCTGTTCTGTTGAGTGGTTTTTTCATCAGGTGAAAAAACAGAGCCGCCGCTGATCGCCGTCCAGCTCCAAACTCCGGTGGCCGGCGCCAACAACTGGTATCAAAGCCTCGTCGTATCCTCTGTAGTGGTTCCGTGAGTCCACTGCGTGAGCCCCGAAGAGTGGAGACATCCGGCAGCGGAAATGAGCGCAGTTCGTCGGCGAGCGGTGTTCGCGAGAGTTCACTGATGTGGCCGATGCTCACCCGCTCAAATTACTCGGAGTGGGCGATGCTCATGCAGTGTAACTATGAAGCTATGGAGGTGTGGGAGGTGATCGAGCCTGGAGGTGACGGCGTCAGGAGATCGCAGGACAGATTGGCCATGGGCTGTCTGCTGCGGTCTGTACCGAAGGAGATGTGGCAAATGCTTGGGTCCAAGAGGACAGTGAAGGAAGCATGGTCGGCGGTGAAGAGCATGCGTGTGGGAGCAGAGCGCGTGAAGGAGGCGAATGCACAACGCCTATTGAAGGAGTTTGAGAACATCGCTTTCAGTGACGGCGAATCGGTGGACGATTTCGCGATGCGCATCAATGCACTGGCGGCGGATCTACGCACGTCCGGGGAGGAGATTGAAGACACTCGGGTCGTGAAGAAGATGTTGCGTGTGCTACCCCAACGCTACGCCCAGATCGCGATCTCGATCGAAACCCTACTCGATCTGAAGACCCTGACGGTCGAGGAGCTGGTCGGCCGTCTCAGGATGGCTGAGGACCGGATCGAGGCCGAAACTGTCACTGACAAGACGCGGCGACTATTGTTGACGGAGGAGGACTGGGTGTCAAGAAATCGACATCGTCTCCTGCCAGATTCGTCGTCGTCGAGCGGTGGGGAGAAGAAGTCGGGGTACAATCCCGGCAAGTCAAAGACCGGCGGCCGTGGTGACAAGAAGGGCAGCCCCGTGAAGCTGACGACGGAGGGTACTCCGCGGCGGAAAGGCCGTTGCAGGAACTGTGGCATCTACGGCCACTGGCGTGTAGACTGCAAGCGGCCACCCAAGAAGGAACGCAAGGAGGAGGCAATTGTCGCGCAGACAGAGCAGGAAATCCCTTCCTGCTTCTGGCGACGGTGGCCACGGTGCGTGTTCACAGGGCGCCGTTCGACCTCAAGCCATCAGGTGTGCGCACGACACAGCAAGTTGTGCACCTCAACGAGAAGAAGGTGTTCCCGGCGCACAATGATGAAGACAAGAATGTTTGGGTCCTCGATACGGGGGCTAGCAACCACATGACAGGGAGGCACGAGGCACTCGCATCGCTAGACAAGTTTGTGCGTGGCACAGTGCGTTTTGGCGACGGCTCGCTCGTAGAGATCGAGGGCATCGGATCGGTGGTGCTCCAGACGAAGGAGGGTCACAAGGTGCTAACAGAGGTATATTACATTCCCAAGCTAAAAAGTAATATTGTGAGCCTAGGTCAATTGGAAGAGGGAGGATGCAAGGTAATATTGGAGAACGGATACTGCAATGTGTACGACGTTGAGCGCTTGCTCTTGGCGCGCGCACCGCGAGTGTCAAATCGTCTCTATCTGCTGAAGACGCACCTGACTGCTCCAGTCTGTCTGAAGGCGAAGGCAGATGATCAAGCCTGGCTCTGGCATGGCCGGTATGGCCATCTCAATTTCAGAGCACTCAGAGAGCTCGGACAAAAGGGAATGGTGGATGGGATACCACTGTTAAATCGTGCAGAAGAAGTGTGTGATGGCTGTGCATTGGGCAAGCATCAGCGACACTCATTCCCTCAGGTGGCGAATTATCGAGCCAAGAAAGGACTTGACCTGGTTCACGCAGATCTCTGTGGCCAGATCAGACCAAAGACACCAGGTGGTAAGGGCTATTTCCTGTTAATTGTTGACGATTTCAGTCGTTTCATGTGGGTTGAACTCCTGACAACAAAGGATGAGGCGTTCAAGTGTTTCAAGCGGGTGAAGGCATTAGCTGAAACTGAGCGTGCTTTGAAGCTTCGCGCGTTCCGTAGCGATCGTGGCGGGGAATTTAATTCCATCGAGTTCAAGGAGTACTGCGACGAACACGGCATCAAGCATTTCACTACAGCACCGTACACACCCCAACAGAATGGCGTCGTCGAGCGCCGGAACCGTACGGTGGCAGAGATGGCAAGATGTTTGCTGAAGAGCAAGGGCATGCCAGCTGAATTTTGGGGAGAAGCGGTGTCAACTGCAGTTTATCTGTTGAACCGTTCTCCAACAAAGAGCTTGCAAGACCGTACACCATATGAAGCCTGGTACAATAAGAAGCCCAAGGTACATCACTTACGCACATTTGGTTGTGTTGTTTATGTGAAGAAAGTTGGGCCAGGGATTTCTAAGCTCTCTGACAGGTCCACCAAAATGGTGTTTATTGGTTATGAAAGTGGCACAAAGGGTTATAGAGTCTATGATCCTGTAGCTAAGAAACTTCACATATCCCGAGATGTAATCTTTGAGGAAGGACAGGCTTGGGACTGGAAGCAAGAGGCTGGTAATGAACCAGTCAGTTCAGTGTTCGATGTGGAGTTCTATTCTGCTGCCAGACAGAGAACTGTAACTGAAGCAGCAGTAACTGAAGGAGAGGACGCAGAATTTTCTGGTGATTCAGTTCAGAATTCACCAGCTCAAGGTGAGTGGAGTGCTGGCACTAGTTCACATGGAGGATCAACTCCACACACGCCTGTAGGGAGTCCTGCACATGGAGAATTTTCAGAAACACCACAGTTAGAATGGTCTAGTAACACTGAAGGGGTTCCAACAGGTTACAGAAATCTATCTGATTTATATGATACAACTGAAGAAATTCATGATTTCGAGTATAGTGGTGTGTGTTTCCATGCAGCAGAGGAGCCAAGAAGTGTGGAGGTAGCCCTGTCAGAACAGTGCTGGAGGGAAGCCATGATGACTGAAATGAACTCCATTCAGTCAAACAAGACTTGGGTGCTGTCAGTGCTACCTGCAGGCCACAAAGCTATAGGGCTTAAATGGGTTTTCAAGGTGAAGAAAGATCCAGATGGTAACATTATTAAGCACAAAGCAAGGTTGGTTGCGAAAGGGTATGCACAGAGAGAAGGGTGGATTTTGAAGAAGTGTTTGCCCCTGTGGCAAGGATAGAAACAGTGAGATTATTAATTGCTCTTGCTGCTCAGAGAGGATGGAATGTACATCACATGGATGTGAAGTCGGCATTCTTGAATGGTGAACTGATGGAGGAGGTATATGTACAGCAACCTCCTGGATTTGTTGTCGAGGGAGGCAGTGGCAAGGTGCTCAGACTGAATAAAGCATTGTATGGCTTGCGTCAGGCTCCTAGGGCTTGGAATGCTAAATTAGACAGTGAGTTGATCAAGCTTGGTTTTGAGAAAAATCCTCTTGAACATGCTGTTTACAGGAGGAAGCATACTGATGGTTTTCTCTTGGTGGGTGTTTATGTTGATGATCTGATCATAACAGGACCAAGCAGTGCAAACATTGAGGCATTCAAGAAGGAGATGATGAAGAGTTTTAGTATGAGTGACCTGGGGCTGCTGACTTACTATCTAGGCATCCAAGTAACACAAAAGGAGGGGGTGATCTCACTATGTCAGAGTTCGTATACACTGAAAATCCTAGAGCAGACAGGTATGAAAGGGTGTAATCCCTGTCATGTGCCCATGGAAAATCGGTTGAAGCTGAGCAAAAATGACAAGACACCTTCAGTCGACAAGACAAAGTATAGAAGTGTAATTGGAAGTCTGAGATATCTGGTCAACACTAGACCAGACATTGCCTACTCAGTTGGGATAGTTAGCAGGTACATGGAGGATCCGAAGGCAAGTCACTGGGCAGCTGTGAAACAGATTCTCAGGTATCTGTCAGGTACTGTGAACTATGGCTGCATCTACAGGAAGCTGAACACATCTGAAACAAGTCTGACTGGCTATAGTGACAGTGATTTAGCTGGGGATGTTGATGACCGAAAGAGCACAAGTGGTTCAGTGTTTCTGTTAGGAACAAGTTTGGTGACTTGGGGATCTCAGAAGCAAAGGGTGGTAGCTCTATCGTCATGTGAGGCTGAGTATATTGCAAGTGCCAACGCTGCTTGTCAAGGCATTTGGCTCAGCAGACTTCTGGGTGGGCTGCTAGGCATTCCAACGCCGCAGGTGAAACTTCTGGTGGATAACAAATCAGCAATTGCATTGAGTAAGAATCCAGTTCACCATGATAGAAGCAAACATATAGACACAAGATACCATTTCATTCGTGATTGTGTTGAAAGAGGGGATGTCGACATTGATCATGTGAGCACAGCAGATCAGCTGGCAGACATCTTAACAAAGGCACTTGGGCGTGTCAGGTTCGTGGAGCTACGACAGCAACTTGGTGTGATTGAAGTGCAGCGTGATTAAGGGGGTGAAATGTTGTTTCTAATCACGTGCATGCCATGTTTCATACTGCAATTAGGCATAGCTGCATAGTCATGTTTTTATTCTAAGTCCAGGTAGTTGCATGAGTCACGAACGCTTGGTGTAAGGCCAGAGCCGTGCTGCGTTCACGGTGCGGCCCAGCGGCATTCTCGCCACGCCACGCATGAAACGTTCCCGCGCCAAAGGCGGGCACGACGCAGCGTGGGCGGGCGTGGCGGGGAAAGCGGATCGCATTCTGTTGTGAACACCAAAAGGAATAAAGGAGAAAGTGCAGGGCGCAGTTGCGCAGTCTGCGGCAAAGTATTCTCTGCGTACTCACCAGCCTCTGTTCTGTTGAGTGGTTTTTTCATCAGGTGAAAAAACAAAGCCGCCGCTGATCGTCGTCCAGCTCCAAACTCCGGTGGCCGGCGCCAACAACTGGTATCAAAGCCTCGTCGTATCCTCTGTAGTGGTTCCGTGAGTCCACTGCGTGAGCCCCGAAGAGTGGAGACATCCGGCAGCGGAAATGAGCGCAGTTCGTCGGCGAGCGGTGTTCGCGAGAGTTCACTGATGTGGCCGATGCTCACCCGCTCAAATTACTCGGAGTGGGTGATGCTCATGCAGTGTAACTATGAAGCTATGGAGGTGTGGGAGGTGATCGAGCCTGGAGGTGACGGCGTCAGGAGATCGCAGGACAGATTGGCCATGGGCTGTCTGCTGCGGTCTATACCGAAGGAGATGTGGCAAATGCTTGGGTCCAAGAGGACAGTGAAGGAAGCATGGTCGGCGGTGAAGAGCATGCGTGTGGGAGCAGAGCGCGTGAAGGAGGCGAATGCACAACGCCTATTGAAGGAGTTTGAGAACATCGCTTTCAGTGACGGCGAATCGGTGGACGATTTCGCGATGCGCATCAATGCACTGGCGGCGGATCTACGCACGTCCGGGGAGGAGATTGAAGACACTCGGGTCGTGAAGAAGATGCTGCGTGTGCTACCCCAATGCTACGCCCAGATCGCGATCTCGATCGAAACCCTACTCGATCTGAAGACCCTGACGGTCGAGGAGCTGGTCGGCCGTCTCAGGATGGCTGAGGACCGGATCGAGGCCGAAACTGTCACTGACAAGACGCGGCGACTATTGTTGACGGAGGAGGACTGGGTGTCAAGAAATCGACATCGTCTCCTGCCAGATTCGTCGTCGTCGAGCGGTGGGGAGAAGAAGTCGGGGTACAATCCCGGCAAGTCGAAGACCGGCGGCCGTGGTGACAAGAAGGGCAGCCCCGTGAAGCTGACGACGGAGGGTACTCCGCGGCGTAAAGGCCGTTGCAGGAACTGTGGCATCTACGGCCACTGGCGTGTAGACTGCAAGCGACCACCCAAGAAGGAACGCAAGGAGGAGGCAAATGTCGCGCAGACAGAGCAGGAGAATCCCTCCCTGCTTCTGGCGACGGTGGCCACGGTGCGTGTTCACAGGGCGCCGTTCGACCTCAAGCCATCAGGTGTGCGCACGACACAGCAAGTTGTGCACCTCAACGAGAAGAAGGTGTTCCCGGCACACAGTGATGAAGACAAGAATGTTTGGGTCCTCGATACGGGGGCTAGCAACCACATGACAGGGAGGCACGAGGCACTCGCATCGCTAGACAAGTCTGTGCGCGGCACAGTGCGTTTTGGCGACGGCTCGCTCGTAGAGATCGAGGGCATCGGATCGGTGGTGCTCCAGACGAAGAAGGAGGGTCACAAGGTGCTAACAGAGGTATATTACATTCCCAAGCTAAAAAGTAATATTGTGAGCCTAGGTCAATTGGAAGAGGGAGGATGCAAGGTAATACTGGAGAACGGATACTGCAATGTGTACGACGTTGAGCGCTTGCTCTTGGCGCGCGCACCGCGAGTGTCAAATCGTCTCTATCTGTTGAAGACGCACCTGACTGGTCCAGTCTGTCTGAAGGCGAAGGCAGATGATCAAGCCTGGCTCTGGCATGGCCGGTATGGCCATCTCAATTTCAGAGCACTCAGAGAGCTCGGACAAAAGGGAATGGTGGATGGGATACCACTGTTAAATCGTGCAGAAGAAGTGTGTGATGGCTGTGCATTGGGCAAGCATCAGCGACACTCATTCCCTCAGGTGGCGAATTATCGAGCCAAGAAAGGACTTGACCTGGTTCACGCAGATCTCTGTGGCCAGATCAGACCAAAGACACCAGGTGGTAAGAGCTATTTCCTGTTAATTGTTGACGATTTCAGTCGTTTCATGTGGGTTGAACTCCTGACAACAAAGGATGAGGCGTTCAAGTGTTTCAAGCGGGTGAAGGCATTAGCTGAAACTGAGCGTGCTTTGAAGCTTCGCGCGTTCCGTAGCGATCGTGGCGGGGAATTTAATTCCATCGAGTTCAAGGAGTACTGCGACGAACACGGCATCAAGCATTTCACTACAGCACCGTACACACCCCAACAGAATGGCGTCGTCGAGCGCCGGAACCGTACGGTGGCAGAGATGGCAAGATGTTTGCTGAAGAGCAAGGGCATGCCAGCTGAATTTTGGGGAGAAGCGGTGTCAACTGCAGTTTATCTGTTGAACCGTTCTCCAACAAAGAGCTTGCAAGACCGTACACCATATGAAGCCTGGTACAATAAGAAGCCCAAGGTACATCACTTACGCACATTTGGTTGTGTTGTTTATGTGAAGAAAGTTGGGCCAGGGATTTCTAAGCTCTGTGACAGGTCCACCAAAATGGTGTTTATTGGTTATGAAAGTGGCACAAAGGGTTATAGAGTCTATGATCTTGTAGCTAAGAAACTTCACATATCCCGAGATGTAATCTTTGAGGAAGGACAAGCTTGGGACTGGAAGCAAGAGGCTGGTAATGAACCAGTCAGTTCAGTGTTCGATGTGGAGTTCTATTCTGCTGCTAGACAGAGAACTGTAACTGAAGCAGCAGTAACTGAAGGAGAGGACGCAGAATTTTCTGGTGATTCAGTTTAGAATTCACCAGCTCAAGGTGAGTGGAGTGCTGGCACTAGTTCACATGGAGGATCAACTCCACACACGCCTGTAGGGAGTCCTGCACATGGAGAATTTTCAGAAACACCACAGTTAGAATGGTCTAGTAACACTGAAGGGGTTCCAACAGGTTACAGAAATCTATCTGATTTATATGATACAACTGAAGAAATTCATGATTTCGAGTATAGTGGTGTGTGTTTCCATGCAGCAGAGGAGCCAAGAAGTGTGGAGGTAGCCCTGTCAGAACAGTGCTGGAGGGAAGCCATGATGACTGAAATGAACTCCATTCAGTCAAACAAGACTTGGGTGCTGTCAGTGCTACCTGCAGGCCACAAAGCTATAGGGCTTAAATGGGTTTTCAAGGTGAAGAAAGATCCATATGGTAACATTATTAAGCACAAAGCAAGGTTGGTTGCGAAAGGGTATGCACAGAGAGAAGGGGTGGATTTTGAAGAAGTGTTTGCCCCTGTGGCAAGGATAGAAACAGTGAGATTATTAATTGCTCTTGCTGCTCAGAGAGGATGGAATGTACATCACATGGATGTGAAGTCGGCATTCTTGAATGGTGAACTGATGGAGGAGGTATATGTACAGCAACCTCCTGGATTTGTTGTCGAGGGAGGCAGTGGCAAGGTGCTCAGACTGAATAAAGCATTGTATGGCTTGCGTCAGGCTCCTAGGGCTTGGAATGCTAAATTAGACAGTGAGTTGATCAAGCTTGGTTTTGAGAAAAATCCTCTTGAACATGCTGTTTACAGGAGGAAGCATACTGATGGTTTTCTCTTGGTGGGTGTTTATGTTGATGATCTGATCATAACAGGACCAAGCAGTGCAAACATTGAGGCATTCAAGAAGGAGATGATGAAGAGTTTTAGTATGAGTGACCTGGGGCTGCTTGAAAGGGAAATAAGGTCAAACCTTTTCCTAGAATGATTTTGGTGATTGAATTGCCCAACACAAATAATTGGACTAACTAGTTTGCTCTAGATTATATGTTCTACAGGTGTCAAAGGTTCATCTACAACTATTCTAAATCGACTGTCCGGAATACCGTAGATTATTCCGGACAGGAGAAGCTTTTTGGAAAAACAGACTAAGCGCGGACCGTCCGGGCCCTTGCGGCGGACCGTCCGCGACACCAGGATGATCCTCGGACAGAACCAATGCAAAAACACATATCTCTACTACGGACCATCCGATGAAAAAGCAAGCTCCGTCCGAGGCCAAGCGCGGACCGTCCGGCCTCAGGCGCGGACCGTCCGGTCGGTGCAGAACCAAAAAGCCCGAAGGTGACAAGTTGAGCAAAAGGAATTATAGAGCTGGCGCGGACCGTCCGGGACCAAGGGTGGACCGTCCGCGTGGTGTCACCGAGGCAGATAGCCGTTGATCTAGCCGTTGATCTATCAGAAGTATCCGTTGAAGATGTCAGAATCGACCGTTGGAGGGTCGCGGACCGTCCGGGCCCTAGCCGCGGACCGTCCGCCAGTGCAATTTCTGGCAGATGCGCCCCAACGGCTATATGGGTGGTTGAGGGCTATAAATACCACCCCAACCAGCCACTTCAAGGGGGTGGGAGTCCAAGCTACATTCCAAGTCACATAGTTGACATACTCAAGCCCTCCCAACCACATATATTCATTGATACATCCTATACACAAGATCTAGACCACTACAACCGACACAAGTGCCACAAAAGAGAGAGCAGGAAATTGAGAGCTACTCAATTGAGTTTAGCCCTAGTGCCTTGTGAGATTCATTGAGAGATAGTGTGTGCTACATCTTTGTGTTCATTTGTGCGTGGAGTTTTGATTCCCATCGAACTTCCTCCAAAGTTTTGGAGGCTTGTAAAAGCTAGCAAGAGACACCAAAGAGTGTGGTGGTCCTTGCAGGATCGAGAGTGATCCTTGAGAAGAAGAAGAGCTCGCCGATCCTTGGGTGATCGGTGGAGAGAGGGAAAGGGTTGAAAAAGACCCGTCCTTAAGTGGACTCCTCAACGGGGATTAGGCCTTCGAGGGCCGAACCTCGGTAAAACAAATCACCCGTGTCTTATGTGCTTATTCTTGTAATTTGTTTTTCCTCTCCCTTTCTAAGTTTCTCTTGCACCACTCTTTGCTAATTCTATTTGGTGTTGCTTTAAGTTAACTTCCCATTTAGTGAAGCAACAAATTGCAAGAGAGAACTTGTGTTATTGCTCTTCTTACCTAAGCCTTCTTGCTTTATTCTCA
Organism: Zea mays; assembly: GCF_902167145.1. Lineage (NCBI taxonomy): Eukaryota > Viridiplantae > Streptophyta > Magnoliopsida > Poales > Poaceae > Zea > Zea mays. Next base: position 20,517,684 of record NC_050100.1, on the reverse strand, counting down.
TAGACTTATTATGTCGGTGTTTTGGGTCCGACCGCACACCCGGGGTTGCCCCTCAAGGTGTTTTTAGGAGTAGGACGGTGTCAACGACTGTAGCAAAATGGTTCGTGCCGATCGCACGAGGGACAATGGACAAGATTTGCAGGTTCGGGCCGCTTAGAGATGCGTAACACCCTACGTCCTGATGAGTATTTGAGTGCGGTTACAAGAGGGCTCTCTGGAACTGAGGCACAGAGAGTTTACGTGAGTGGCTAAGTAAAGTAGGGTCGATCGTTCTGAAGGGGTGCCCCCTAGGCCTTATATACTCGACCGTGGGGCAGTACACGCGGATATGATAGCTACAAGTAGCTGAAAGATAGTAAACCTCTTGAGTTTATCCCTACGTAACCCTTGCCGACTTATCCTCGCATGGCTCTGTTGCATGGGGGCTTCAGCGCGGGAAAGTCGGGTTTCTGTTGCGATTTACTCGTTCGACGTTGTGGGCCGTCCGGGTTTGCTCCAATCCAGTCTTACGTCTTCTCCGCTTCGTTGATTGTCTTTCCCCAGGCCCACGAAAGAACGACCTTACGATTTATTGGGCTTTTGGGCCTTTCGTGAGGTCTTTTATCTCTTTAGTGGACCCAGGGGATATCTATCCCCCACAAGCCCCCGATCTTTGGGTTGATTTAGAGATAATCAACTCAAAGATCCAAGGTCCGAAAAATGACTTCCTGCTGTCTTCTCTTGCTCCGATCACTCGTTCGACCAAAGTTTAGTTTTGTGCTTGTGCCTTAGAGGTCGGCATTTTGAATTGTAGGATTCTGGACTTCATTGGGTGCATCGGAGGTGCACCCAATGGGTGTAGCCCCCGACCTTTGAGTAGATTTTAGAAGATAATCTACTCGAAGGTCTTCCCCAAAGATTATCTCCATTCGCGCTCCTGCATCTCGGTTGAGAATTGGTCTTTTCAATCTTGTCCCACGCCTTAGAAGTCGGCGCTATATCGGTTTAGAATGATAATCCATGAGGTGCACCGGAGGTGCACCCAATGGGTGTAGCCCCCGACCTTCAAATGGATTTTTTAAGGATAATCCATTCGAAGGTCTTCCTTTTGCTTGTAAAAATTGGCATGAAGCTAATCGCATTATGCTTTGGAGGTCAGCATTATGTCATCAATATTTTGCTGCAGAGGTCAGCATATATTTTGTCTTTAGCAGCCGAGTTTGCAATCCATCCATATCTTGCTAGGTAGTGCAATTTATTTGCTTCTGCGACTGATTGGACGTTTGATGGACGTTCTCTGTCTAGTCTTCACGTCGCTTCTGTCGGCCATATTTTGTACTTCGCTGGCTATATTTGGCTTTCCTCTGATCCTTACTGATATCTCATTTTTGTCTTGAGGTATTCACTGCGTGCCCTGCACAGATGTGACCGTTTTGAAAAATATACTGATAATTCCTGGGCGTCCCCCCCCAATGGGTGTGGGCAAGGGACGGCTTGGTACGCTGAGTGTTTTATCCGGCTGCTTCTGAGTAGTAATGTGATGGGACGGCGGGTGTAATCATATCCTTTGCGCTGTTGACTGGAGTCCCAATGGGTGTAGTGTTGTATGAAACGGCGTCAGCCGCCTGACGTGTCTTCAGACGAGTGGAAGTGCTTATTGAATGCTTTGCGACTGTTCAGTGACCGCGGTTGGAGGTGAGCGGTTGTCTTTCCCTTCTATAAATAACGCCCTTGCTCCTCTGGTTTTTTCACATCTCTTCGCTGTTCTTTACTGCATCCTTCTCTTCTCTCCCGTCTGCTTCCGCCATGGGCAAGAGTAACAAACGCAAGCGCGAGCCGACTCCTCCGTCTGAGGACTTCGGCGACTCGGAATACTCGGAGGAGGAGTTCTCCTCCGAGTCCGAGGGGTCTCCGGCTCCCGTCTCTCCCCCGGCGTCGTCTGATGATTCAGACGACTCCCAGGGGATTGCCGCAGAAGTCTGGACGTACATCCGGGCCGTCGAGCGCTCCGGGCTCGAGGGCTCGGATGAGTCGGAGTACTCCTCGGATGAGGAGGACTCGGACGGCGGCGAGGACGAGGATGACGACGACGACGACAGCGACGACGACGACGGTGGCGACGGCGATGGTGACGGCAGCGGCAGCGGCGGGGGCAGCAGCGGCGGCGACGGGAGCAAGGGCAGCACCGGAGGCGGCAGCAGCAAGGGCAGCACCAGGGGCGGCGACGGTGGCAGCAGCAGCAAGGCCAGTGGCTAAACGCCACTGGTCTTTAGATATTAGTGTAGTGTAGTTAGAATAACGTAGTAGTAATGTAGAGTAGTATAGTGTAGTATAGTAGTAGTAGTAATGTAATGTAGTAATAGTAGGGAAGCATCAACTCGCAAAGAGTTGATTTGTAAGCTTATTGTCTTCCCTTAATGAAAGAATGATGTTGGCTTCTTCTTGATGACTCGCTTTGCTTGATTATGAAACTGATTCTTTTGAGATAGTAGATGAATAACTTGGGCATCACATTGACGCTTCCAGAAGTAGCTGCCGAGTAATCTTGTAGTCTATGTCGACGTTTTAGAAATAATGCCGAGCGACTAAATGCTAGATCAGCGTTTTAGAGGCAACGCCGAGTGATTGAAGGTCGCCGTCGGCATTTTACAAGTAATGCCGAGCGATTGAACACGAGATCAGCATTTTAGAAGCAACACCGAGTGATTGAAGGTCGGCGTCGACATTTTAGAAGCAATGCCGAGCGATTGAACACGAGATCAGCGTTTTAGAGGCAACGCCGAGTGATTGAAGGTCGGCGTCGACATTTTAGAAGCAATGCCGAGCGATTGAACACGAGATCAGCGTTTTAGAGGCAACGCCGAGTAATTGAAGGTCGCCGTCGGCATTTTAGAAGTAATGCCGAGCGATTGAACACGAGATCAGCGTTTTAGAGGCAACGCCGAGTGACTGGAGGTCGCCGTCGGCATTTTAGAAGTAATGCCGAGCGATTGAATATGAAATCAGCGTTTTAGAGTCAACGTCGAGTGATGAAGGTCGGCGTCGGCATTTTAGAAGTAATGTCGAGCGATAGAATACGAGTTCAGCGTTTTAGAGGCAACACCGAGTAATAGCCGGTCACGCGAGTTATTTTGAGGATAATAACCGAGTGATGAAATGGCACGTCGGCTTTCTCGGAAATAACTGCCAGACGCCCACGTGGCATGCTGAGGTTTCGGGAATAACCGCCGGGTGATGACTGGGCACTTTTTGAAGCGGTATCTGGCTCAAGAATATCCCATAAGAGTTGCGCTTTTAGCCGCCTTTGCTTTCCGTGCCCTAGTTCTTGCATTTCCGCATCTGAATCTTCTCTGCCACTTGCCTCCTACTCCGTTCGCCAGTGAGAAGCAAGATGGCGCCCAAGAGAAAAACTGCGAACTCGTCTGCTGCGGTGATCCCCGCAATCGACCCCAACAGTCAGTTACCCTTCGCAGGTAACCACATGTCTGTTATTTCCGAAGCTGAGCTTCTCTGCCTCGTCTCCATCGGGGTTCTTCCTCCGCGGGAACTCTGTTCTTGGCGGATTTGCCACGGGACTACTGTCCCAACCGAAGATACCCACGAGTCAGTAGTTTACGCTCCTTTTCTTCTCCGCGGCCTCGGCCTTCCCATCTCTCCTTTTTTCCGTGGCCTCCTTGATTTCTATCATATCAACTTGACTCATTTGAACCCTAATTCCATTCTCCAAATCTCCATTTTCGTTCACCTGTGCGAAGCCTACCTCGGTGTGCTGCCGCATTTCGGTTTGTGGAAGTATCTGTATCATTGTCGCCCTGGGATGGCCGGGGGGCAACACCAGCTGGTCGGAGGTGCCAGTTTGGAGATGCGCCGTGGGCGGAAGACCGAGTATCTTGAGATTCCCCTCAAAGATAGCATTAAAGGGTGGCGTCTGGAGTGGTTTATAGTTGATAATTATGGAAATTCTCTCCCCTCCCGGTCAGGAAGACAGCCAGACGTTCGCACTCCGAGTTGGACTGAGTCTCCCACAGATCAGGAAGTGGTCGAGGCAGGTGTGTTGCTTACTGAAGTCGGATTACTAAAAGAGAGAGGTCTGACTGCCGAAGCTGTGGTCACTGATTTTGTTTTCAAGAACATTCAGCCACTGAAAGACAGGGCCTATCCGGCATATCTGTATCGAGGGCTGGCCGACTCAACCCGGGTTACCAATAGGAGAATTCCTTCTGTTGACTTGGTAAGCCGACTTGAAATGATCCTCAGGGGTAAAGTTTCAAATGTTGGTGCTCCAGTGGCATACTCGGCTTGGAACCTACCTCCTCCCAAAGCTTTCACCCTTTTTGTGTCAAATCCGCCTGTGATTGATAGCAATTTGGGCCTTAGAGTGCGACCTTCTGCTGAAGAAGTCAGTACTTTGGTTGCTTCGCTCGGGGCGATTCCTGATGATGAACGGCAGGTTTATTTTGAAGTGCCTCTGAACCCTAGTGATGCAGACATAAATGACATGCTTGATCTGTTAGCTGAGGATTCGTCCGATGCTGCTCCTGATGGCACGTTGGCAGTAGTGCCCCTTCCAGAGGTTGATACAACTTTGGATGTCCCGAAACCTGTCAGTACTCGCCCGAGACGCCCTAGCCGAACCAGTCAGCCCGAGCCTTCCGCTGATGAGCAAAAGAAGAAGAGAAGACGCCTCCGGCGAGTATCCAGTTTTGATGAGGACGCCGGTACCTTAGCTCCTGCTGCTGAAGAAGTGCCTGCAACTGGTCTTACTGACACTGATCCCGATGGGTGTGCCCAAACTGTTGCTGATCCCAATGGGTGTGCTTCTTGCGTTGCCGCTGTGGAGGATGAAGAGGAAGAAGATGAAGCTCCCTTAACTCAGAAAAACAGTCGGCAGTTCATCGCCAGCGGTGGAAGTAGTGGAGTTCCTTCTCCTGCTTTGTCTGCCCTTATTGGTCTGCAAGAACTGTCCATGGCCAACTTTGATAAAACTCTAGAGGATATGGTCCCAGAGGATTTGCTATCAGAGCCTGTGGATGTTGATGCAACAGAGACTTGTGCCGCCGTGCCCGATGCTGGGTTGAGGTCATCCCGTGCCTCGTCGACCTTAGAGCATGATCTCGAGGGTCGGGATGCTGAATTGGATTGTTCCGGTCCCATGGAAGTAGCTGAAGGCCCGTCAACCTTAGAGGTGGTTACGGCAGAGAGCTTGGACCCCTTGAATAGTGCTGACACGCGCTCAGCCCCCGAGGATGTCGCTGGGGAAGACTTAGCTTGGTTTAAGAGTGTAAGCCACTGCCCAGCCCCCGAGGGTGTTGCCGGGGATGATCCGGCTCAAGTGGGCAGTGCCAACTGTGACCCAGCCCCCGAGGGTGTCCGAGCAAGGTCTCCTTCCTGCACTTCCATGGATGTTCATGCGGGTTCACCTCCACACTCTGGCGGTATAGTGGTGGCCCAAACTCTGGATCAGGGGGTCGCTTTAGAGGGCAGCATCCCCACTGGTCTGGCGTTAGGCTCTGTTGAATGTATTGAGCTCGTTCCTGCTGGTCCGCTGCAAGCTGCTTCGGGTGGTGGTCTGGCACCTGGCTATCAGCTGATTTCTCCTGACTTAGGAATCCCTTCGTTCTTTTCCAACCTCCAGGTACTGTGCTGTACTTTAGCTTGTTCTTTACGTTGCATGAATTTTTGTCATTATGCTCATCCGCTCTTCTCATCAGGCTTTGGTGGATGGGATGGCCAGCCAGCTGAGATCGCAGGGTGCTTCCATCCCAGAAGTGGCTTCATCTCTTGAGCGTTGGAATCCGATGTCGCTTCATCGTCGTGTATCCGAGTTGGAGGCAACTAATGCTGGTTAGTGCTCTTCTTCTTCTTCCTTGCCTTTATTCGTGGATTGTTTTACCTTCTGACCTCATTTCGTTTGATTACCTCTTGATAGGAATGACTCGGCAGATTGCAGTTCTTGAGGAAAAACATTCCCGAGATGAAGCTGAGATGGCTCAACGGTGTGCTGACTTCGAGGAGAAGTATTCTCAAAGCCAGACTGAACTGAATCAGGTCTCCGCTGCTTTGGATGACGCCAACGCTCTGAGTTCTTCTCTTCATGCTCGGCTTGACTCTGAAAAGGTAACTTACAATACCGTGCTTCGCCTTATTACATGCTTGGATTCTGAATGAGTTGATTTTTGTTTGTAGGAAGAAAAACGTATCCTTGCTGCCTCTCGCGACAATCTGGACAGATTGTATTGAGACTCTAGCAACTCGCTAACCATCTTGGAGAGGAGCCACCGTTTTACGATGGAAGAACTGGACAATCAGCGTCGCAGGCTGCAAGAATCTGCAGACGAAGTGACCCGCCTCACGCAATTGATATCAGCAAAAGATGCCACCATCAAGGGACTCCGAGCTTCTAAGAAATCCATTGCTCAGGAGTTAGAAGCTGCTCAGCTGGCTGCTAGAGTTGCCGAAGAAACTGCTGTCACTCTCAAAGCTCAGCGTGATAAAGCCCTGGACAAGGCTATTCGGGCAGGACGAATCTTGATGAGAAGACCCGGCGTGGTTGTCCCTGAAGACATAAGAGCCGATGTGAATGCTGCCCCCGATTCTTCGAATCGCCCTTCTTCGTCAGTCGTTCCTGAGAAAGACATTGGAAAATAGAGAAACATTTCGCGTGCTATGAGCGCGCGGTTAGCATGATCAAGTACTCGTTAGGGGCTATCAGCTTATCATTCGAATGACATGATCACAGAATTTATTAATTTGCAAATTTGTGGTACGCTGCATGATGATTATGAAGTTTGTTTTCGGGATATGGAAGTCATCCCCTGAACTGCGTAAGCACGAGTAAGCTGCACCGGCTTGAGCCATCACTGACTTTAGCCGATAGCTCCGTTAGTAGGGTATAGTGGTCACCCTGGGTTAAGTAAGCGTGAGCATGTTGCACCGCCTTAAGTCGTTGCCGACTTAAGTCGATTGCTCCGTTTGTAGGGCATAGTGGTCACCCTAAGTTAAGTAAGCGTGAGCATGTCGCACCGCCTTAAGTCGTTGTCGACTTAAGTCGATTGCTCCGTTTGTAGGGCATAGTGATCACCCCGAATTAAGTAAGCGTGAGCATGTCGCACCGCCTTAAGTCGTTGCTGACTTAAGTCGATTGCTCCGTTTGTAGGGCATAGTGGTCACCCTAAGTTAAGTAAGCGTGAGCATGTTGCACCGCCTTAAGTCGTTGCCGACTTAAGTCGATTGCTCCGTTTGTAGGGTATAGTGGTCACCCTAAGTTAAGTAAGCGTGAGCATGTCGCACCGCCTTAAGTCGTTGCCGACTTAAGTCGATTGCTCCGTTTGTAGGGCATAGTGGTCACCCTAAGTTAAGTAAGCGTGAGCATGTCGCACCGCCTTAAGTCATTGCCGACTTAAGTCGATTGCTCCGTTTGTAGGGCATAGTGGTCACCCTAAGTTAAGTAAGCGTGAGCATGTCGCACCGCCTTAAGTCGTTGCCGACTTAAGTCGATTGCTCCGTTTGTAGGGCATAGTGGTCACCCCGAGTTAAGTAAGAATGCAAGTCAATCGTAAACGAGCCGAGTATCTTTGAAATCTCTCTTTATTGATGACGTATTTCCATTTTACAGAATACATGGTCGCCCCAGCTGTTTTGAAATGCAGCTAGGGGTAAAACTTTCTGAGGTGCTCTATGTTCCAGGAGTTCCCAACTTCTGTGCCATCCATCTGGGTGAGGCGATACGATCCGGGCCGAGTGACCTCTGCTACTATGAAAGGCCCTTCCCATAAGGGTGATAACTTGTGCCGTCCCTCCCCCGTTAGAATTCGGCGGAGGACGAGGTCTCCTATCGAAAAGAAACGTTGCCGCACAGCCTTGTCGTGATAGCGCCTTAGAGTCTGCTGGTACCGTGCTGATTGGATTACTGCATTCAGTCGTTCTTCCTCAAGTACATCAATATCCTCCAGCCTGGTGGCCTCGGCTTCTGCTATGCTTTCGAAAATCAATCTTGGCGCCCCAAACTTGAGATCAGCAGGTAGCACTGCCTCCGACCCATAGACCATGAAGAAAGGAGTGTTTCCATGCAGGGCTCGGTTAGGTTGGGTTCTCAGGCTCCAAACAACATAAGGCAGTTCTCTTATCCATTTTCCTGCGAATTTTTCATTCTTATCGAAGACCCTTTTCCTGAGTGCCTCCAATATCATTCCGTTGGCTCGCTCAACCTGCCCGTTGGCTCTTGGATGTGCTACAGATGCGTACTTGATCTGAATGCTCTTTTGCTCGCAGAAGTCAAAGAATTCTGAACTGGTGAAGTTGGATCCCAAGTCAGTGATGATACTGTTTGGTATCCCGAATCTGAATATTATGCTTTGTATGAATTCTACGGCTTTAGCAGAGGTTAAAGAAGCAATGGGCTGGAACTCTATCCATTTAGTGAATTTGTCGATCGCCACCAATACATGGGTATATCCTCCTTGGGCTTTCTTGAAAGGCCCAATCATATCCAGTCCCCAGCATGCGAAAGGCCAAGTTACTGGTATAGTCTGTAGCTGCTGTGCTGGCATGTGCTGTTGCTTTGACAGGTATTGGCAAGCTTCGCACCTCTGAACTAACTCGGCTGCATCGTTCTTCGCTGTCGGCCAATAGAATCCTGACCTGAAAACCTTCCCGACTAGTGTTTTGGATGCTGCATGAATTCCACATTGCCCTGCATGGACCTCCTCCAGAAGTTGCTTCCCAGTGGACGGGAGGACGCACTTCATGAGGATGCCTGATGCGCCCCTTCTGTACAATATCTCCCCAATGAGTGTATAGTGAGCCGACTGCCTGGGAATGCGCTCTGCCGAGTTCTTGTCGTCTGGTTCTTCTTCATTCTTTATATACTTAATGATCGGCTTTCTCCAGTCATCAGAGTCTGACTCGGGTTGATCTATGATGTTGCACTCTTCTGTTTGATCCATTGATATACTCGGCTGCCAGATTTCTTGCACGAAGACTCCGGGTGGGACCTGAGTTCGACCGGATCCGAGCTTGGATAGTACATCGGCTGCCGTGTTCCGATCTCTTTCTACATGATGAAATTCCAGACCCTCGAATTTATCTTCCAGCTTTCGGACGGCAGCGCAGTATTTTCCCATTGAATCACTTGAACAATCCCATTCTTTGTTTATCTGGCTGATGACTACCAGAGAATCTCCATATACCATCAATCTTTTGACGCCCAGTGATATGGTGATGTTTAATCCGTGTATCAAGGCTTCATACTCGGCTGCATTGTTAGAGGCCGGGAATAGCAACTGGAGAGCGTACCTGAGGTGCTCGCCTCCAGGTGCGGTGAAGAGAATCCCTGCTCCTGCTCCCTGCAGCTTCAGCGAGCCATCAAAATACATTCGCCATACTTCTGCCGTTTCTGGATTGTCTGGTACTTGCTGTTCTGTCCATTCTGATACGAAATCAACCAGTGCTTGAGTTTTGATGGCGGTGCGAGGTCGGAACTCGATATCGTGGGATCCCAGCTCGCAAGCCCACTTGGCTATTCGGCCAATGGCTTCCTTGTTGTGAAGAATGTCCCCTATCGGAAAACCAGTGACTACTATGACTTTGTGGTCATCAAAGTAGTGACGCAGCTTGCGGGCAGTTAGAAGTTCTGCATATAATAGCTTCTGAACCTAAGGATACTTTTTCTTCGAGGGGCCTAGAACTTCACTGATGAAGTAAACAGGATGTTGCACTGGGTAGGCATGCCCTTCTTCTACTCGCTCAACTACCAACGCAGTGCTTACCACGTGAGTCGTGCAAGAGATATACAGTAACAAATCTTCAGCCGGTTGAGTCGGCGTAGCTCGCCGGGGTGGTTTCAGTACTGGTGGTGTTGTCAAGAATTTCTTCAGTGCGTCTAGAGCGTCTTGTGCTTCTGAAGTCCATTGAAACTTATTCACCTTCTTGAGTAGCTTGTAAAATGGCAAACCTTTTTCTCCCAGCCTGGATATAAATCTGCTCAGAGCTGCCATGCATCCGGTGAGTCGTTGAACCTTCTTTTGTGACCGAGGAGCTTCCATCTTCATGATAGCTTCAATTTTATCTGGATTAGCTTCAATTCCCCGGTGGCTGACGATAAACCCGAGCAACTTTCCTGCTGGTACCCCGAAAACACATTTTTCAGGATTGAGCTTCCATCTATATCTTCTCAGGCTGTTGAAAACCAGCTGTAAATCTTCGATGAAGTCTTCCGAATTCTCTGTTTTGATCACCACATCATCTACGTAAGCCTCCACACGCTTGCCCCAGTGATCGGCTAAGCATGTTTGAATGGCTCTCTGATAAGTCGCTCCAGCGTTTTTGAGGCCGAACGACATGGAGGTATAACAGAAAGCACCAAACGGAGTGATGAACGCCGTTTTTTCCTCGTCTTCCTTTGCCAAACTAATCTGATGATACCCGGAGTAGCAATCTAAGAAAGACAGCACAGAACACCCAACGGTGGAATCCACCACCTGATCTATCCTCGGGAGCCCGAAGGGATCCTTCGGACAATGTTTGTTGAGATCAGTATAGTCGACGCACATGCGCCAATCCACTTTATTCTTTTTGAGTACAAGAACAGGGTTGGCTAACCACTCGGGGTGTAATACCTCTCTAATAAATCCAGCCGCGACCAAGCGAGCTAACTCGGCACGAATGGCCTCTCTCTTGTCGGGCGTGAAACGACGTAGCTTTTGCCGGATCGACCTCGCCTGGGGATAGACCTTCAATTTGTGCTCGGCCAGTTCTCTTGGGACTCCCGGCATATCCGCAGGTTGCCATGCGAATACGTCTCGGTTATCTTGCAGGAACTGGACGAGCGCGCTTTCCTATTTGTCTTTCAAGCTGGAGCTGATGATGGCCGTCTTGCGCTCATCAGCGAACCCCAGGTTGATTCGCTTGGTCTCTTCAGTCGGCCGCATAGAGGCCACGGCCTGGGCTTCGTTCGCCGGCACTGCGAGGTTCTCCTCAGGCTTAGAGTTCGCCAGCGTAGGAGGAACCGTTGACGGCTTGGTGGTGAGGGCTGCTTGGATGGCCACTCGGAAACATTCTGCGGCGCCTTGGAAGTCGGCGCGCACAGTTATGATTCCTTGCGGTCCTGGCATCTTCAGTACCATGTATGTATAGTGCGGAATGGCCATGAATTTGGCCAGTCCTGGCCTCCCGATGATGGCGTTGTACCCGCAGTCGAAGTTCGCCACCTCGAACCTCAGGAACTCGGTTCTGTAATTCTCCGGAGTTCCGAAGGTGACCGGCATGTAGATGTGGCCCAGCGGGTATTCCCCTTCCGTCGGCACGATGCCAAAGAAAGGAGTGTCCGACTCATGGAGCTCTTTGAGGTGAACTCCCAAGCCTTGAAGTGTCCGGGGGAAAGTGACGTTGATGCTGCTCCCCCCGTCCACTAGCACCTTCTTTACCCGGCTTTCTCGGATCACCGGATCGACGAGAAGCGGGTATTTGCCTGGATGGTCGAAGTTGAGCCATTGATCCTCCCGAGTGAAAGTAATCGGGTGCTCCGACCACCGGTATGGGGCGGGAGGACCGGTGGTCGCCACCAGTATCTGGCGGTCGTTGAGCTTTTGTTGTCTTTTGTTCTCCTGCGACCCATGTCCGCCGAAGATGACGTTGACCTCCCTGTCAACGCGCGGGAAAGCTCCTCCTCTCCCCTCCTCCGGCTGATGGGGCTGTCGCGGTTCATCTGGTCCTCCCCTCGGCGGAGGAGGCGGTAGAGGTTGGAAGGGTCGGCCGTGCCCGACGGAGTGCTTGAAGTCTCGGCAGTTACGAAGGGTGTGGCGCATGTCCTTGTGGTACGGGCACTGGGCGTCGAGGATGTCGTCCAGCGTGCGCTCGCCTCCACGAGGTCCTCCTCGGGCGCGAGAGGCGGGTGGTCCGGCGGCGTGTACTTCTTCACGAGGCCTCTTCTCCCAACGTTTGTCGGGTGGTTGGTTCGCGTCACGTCGCGGTGCTGCCGGTGCAGGCTTTGCTCCTCCAATGAGATCCTGGGCCCGCTCGTCGGCGGTGATGTAGAGGTCGGCTTCCCGGAACAGCTCCTCGGAGGTAGTTGGTGCTTTTTGTAGTATGGCTCGGACGAAAGCCGAGTCATTGGATCCTCTGTAGAAGTCCTCGATCACGGTCGCCTCCGTGACCTCGGGGATACGGTTTCTCATGGTCTGGAACCTTTTGAGGTATGACCGGAGAGTCTCGTCTCCCCGGCGCTTGATGGATTTGAGGTCCCATGGTTGCGCTGGTTTGTCGGAGAGGGACTGGAAGTTGGCGGTGAAACGTCGACTGAAGTCTCCCCAGTCGTCGATGCAGTGTCTGGGTAGATGTCGTAGCCACTGCAGCGCGTCTTGCCCAAGGACAATGGGCAGATACGCGGTCATGACATCTTCAGATGCCCCGGCAGCCCGAGCAGCGGTGGTGTAGACGGCTAGCCAACCCCCTGGATCCTGCTTAGGTTCATATTTGTCGACATTGGATACCTTGAAGTTGGGAGGCCATTGGATGGCCCTAAGGCGCGGAGTAAGAGCGGATACTCCGCACGTGTCCTCCTGCCGTCGGGGACGATGTCTGTCCCGGGGAGGGGAGTGGTGGTGGTGGTTCCTCGACCGTCCCCGGGTGGTACCGCCAGTTGAGGCTGTTGCCGACTCAGTCCTGGTGGGCTGGCTTTGAGTCGGGAAGCCGTGATCTCGGTCATACTCCTCCCGATGGCGAATTTCGTTTTCATGCCGCCGTTCGCGCGAAGCATTGATAGAGCTTCGCGCGTCTCGACGACTGTTGATGGCGTGTCGCAAATCGTTCGGTGGGTGAGCGAGCGGTAGAAGATGGTTGGCCGCTGTCACACCCGGTTTTTAGAAGGTAAACCGAATGCGAACCATGTACGTGCCAGGATCAGTTATTCACGTACACAGCAGTTACATAACATGGACATCATCACACAGTGCTCAAATAGTATTAAAAGGGGAAATAATAGTCGATTACATCATACGTCTGAGACGTCCATATAGTTCTTACAATAAATCAAAGTGCGAAAACGAAACGTAGATAACACGGCCTTCACAGGCAGCCGACTGGGGGTTGCCGCTAACCCACACCTAGAACTCGTCGTAGTCTTGGAACTCCTGGAAGTCTCCTTCCACAGCTTCATCTTCTCCTGAGCAGTGGTTGCAATGCTGACAACCTGGGGGGGGGGGGGGGTTTGGTGTGTAGAGCAAGGGTGAGTACACATCAACATACTCAGCAAGTATCCTGTTTGGCTGTAGTGGACTAGCTTTATGTGGGGATAAGTCAAGCAGTTGCTTTTAGTTGGTCAGGTTATTACTTACTAGTAGAAAGCCAGGTTTTAACATTAACCCAAGTTACTAACCCAATGTATCCTTTCCAAACGGAAAGAATACCACTTACCAATACCATAATCATAACCAGAACCATCAATCTCATTGCCACCTGTACCAAAATATCTCTGATCAAGTATCACTAATCTCTGGAGCTCCCTTGGCCGCTCATAACCGTGAGCACGGCTGATATATCAGTTTCATAACACTCTGCAGAGGTTGTGCACTTTACCCACAAGCCGTGATTCCCTCTTGCCTCGGGCCGATCAAACCCTTAAACACTACCAAGGTGAATAGGCAGGGTTTCACTACGTAGCCTTTACAAAGATTCCCCGGGGCTGTAGCCACCCGTTAGGTTTCCTAAATGCACCGCACTCCTCCCCAAGGGGCGAACCCAAACTTGGCAGAGCGAGCCGCATACACCGAGCCCCATTGACGGCACGACGGCTAAGTGAACTACATCCCGGATCCTCTAATTATTCAGCTAAGGGCACCCCATTCCACCCTCATGGTTGCACTGTTTTCCCGGGCGGTCATCCATAGAACAGGTCCTTACGGAGAGGCACTCGAGAAACCGCTCGAGTCCCCTTGAAAACCACAAGTATGATCATAAAGAAGAACGGGAAAACATCGTATCATAGATAATCACATCATGTTCATTGATTAGAGTTGAGCAATAGCATCAGACTAAGTAGTAATAATCCGACCCAAATAGGTAAACAAGGACATGGATAACAAAAGCTAGTCAATCCTTAGGTATAAATGTGTAATGCGGGAGGTGAATTAAAGAATGAATAGGACAGAGATAGGTCAAAGGACACTTGCCTCCACCAACCGACTGCTGCTCAGGGGCTTCTCCTGCGAATTCCTCGGGCTCTTCGACCGGATCGTTCTCTATGCGAGCGCAAACATACATACATCCATCCACATATTTAATACAAAAGAACAGTACACCATACAAGATAACAAATAAAGTGAATATGCACCAAGTATGACATTCGATAACGCATTTGTTATGGTTAGAAAGAAACGGGAAAGGTCTCGCAGGGGGTTAAATCTTATGCACTAATGACACAATTGGTTTTTAACAAAATAATTCTGTTATATATATTTATATATACTAATGGAAACCTAATCACTTTTAGTTGATCAACATTGCACAGGGTAAACAATTAACTACGTGAATCAATAGCATAACGGAATTTTAAATTAAACTTCCTATTTTCCCATAGCATGAACAGTGATTAGCCTACTTAAAATACAGTAATTATGATCACAGAAAGTAAATAAAATAAAATAAAAAAAATAAAAAAAAATAAAAAAAACAGAGGGGGGGCGGTTGAACCGGCCCTAGGGGCGGTTGAACCGGCCCTAGGGGCGGTTGAACCGGCCCGGGGGCAGGCGGCCGAGCTGGGGCGGCCGAGCGCGGGGGGCGGCCGAGCTGGGGCCGGGGGCGGCTGAGCCGGGGCCGAGGCCGGCTGAACCGGCCCGGGACAGGGGGGCGCGGCCAGGGGGCCAGGCGGCCGGGGCGCGGGCTAGGGGCGGCTGGCGGCCGGGCGGGGCGCGGCTGGGGGCGGCCAGCGGCCGGGCCAGGGCGGCCAGGGGAGCGGCCGGGGCGGGCCAGCGGCGGCCGGGCGGGGCGCGGCTGGGCGCGGCCGAGGGCCGGCCAGCGGCGGCCAGGGGCCACGGCGGGGCTGGGGCGGCTGCCGGCGCGGCCAGGGGGCGCGCGGGGGTGGGGAGAGAAGAGGGGAGGGAGGAGAGGGAGGAGGGGGAGGGGGCTCACCGGCGGGGATCGACGGCGAGGGGCGGCCGGCGGCAGGGGCGGCGCGGCGGCCTAGGGTAGGGGGCAGGGGCGGCGGCGGCTTAGGGTGAGGGAGAGAAAATGAGAGAAAATGAGAGGGAGGGAGAGAGAATTGGGAAAAATAGAGGGGGTGGGGGGCGGCTTGGGCCAATTGGGCCCAAGGGGGGGCGCCAGGGGGCGGCTGGGCCGGCCGGGGTCGGCCCAGGGCGCGGGAGAGAGAGAGAAAGGGGAGAGAGAAAGAGAGAGAAAGAAAGATAAAAGATTTTCCGCTTGTTCTCGAAATCCGATCTTTTAGATGAATGCGATTGCACTTTCAAACAACCAAAAATGCAAGGGCGGCATGGTGCATCAAACAACATAAAGTATTTAGGGTTTTTATACATACGGGAATTCCAAACCGAATCCCGCTAAACTTTGAAAAAGGTCAAGGTTTAGCGAGGGGAAAAAGAAAAGGGAAAGGTAACGCCCGAATTTTGGCGAGTAAAGAAAAGAAAAAAAATTCAACTGCAAAATTCGGGGCGTTACAAACCTATCCCCCTTAAAAGAATCTCGCCCTCGAGATTCAGGGCTGGCTAGCAAAGAGCTCCGGGTACTTGGCCATCAGATCATCTTCACGCTCCCAGGTTGCTTCTTCCTCAGAGTGGTGACTCCATCTGACTTTGCACATTCTGACGGTCTTCCTTCGGGTGACTCTATCTGCAACCTCAAGGATCTGAGCTGGCTTCTCAATATAGGTCAAGTCCTCCTGGACTTCAAGACCTTCCACTGGCAACTGCTCTTCTGGCACACGCAAACACTTCTTCAACTGAGACACATGAAAGACATCATGCACAGCAGACAAATTCTCTGGCAGGCTGAGCTGATAAGCCACTTCTCCACGCTTTGAGAGAATTTGATACGGACCAATGTAGCGGGGTGCTAGCTTGCCTTTGACTCCGAATCTTCTGACTCCTCTGATCGGTGACACTTTCAGATAGACAAAGTCTCCGACTTCAAAGCTCAGCTCTCTTCTTCTTGTGTCTGCATAGCTTCGCTGCCTTGATTGCGCTATCTTCAGATTCTCTCGGACCATCTTGATGTTCTCTTCGGCTTCAAGCAAAATATCTGGCCCAAACACCTGCTTCTCTCCAGGCTGATCCCATTGCAACGGAGTTCTGCAACTCCTTCCATACAGCGCTTGAAACGGTGACATCTTCAAACTGGCCTGGTAACTGTTGTTATAGGAAAACTCTGCATAAGGCAATCGCTTGTCCCATCCGGACTGATCTTGCAACGCACAGGCTCTCAACATATCTTCAAGAATTTGATTGGTTCTTTCAGTCTGACCATCTGTCTGCGGGTGATAAGCTGAACTGAAATTCAGATGCGTGCCCAAGGCTTCATGCAACTGCTGCCAGAAATGAGAGGTGAACTGCGTTCCTCTGTCTGACACTATCTTCTTTGGCACACCATGAAGACAAACGATCCGAGACATATACAATTCTGCCAATACTGCACTGTTGTAGTTGGTCTTGACTGGTATGAAGTGGGCTGACTTGGTCAAACGGTCCACTACTACCCAAATAGAATCGTAGCCGGTTCGAGTGCGAGGCAATCCGACTATGAAATCCATACCAATTTCATCCCATTTCCACTGAGGGATCTGCAACGGTTGCAACAATCCAGCTGGTCTCTGGTGTTCTGCCTTAATTCTTCGACAACTATCGCACATAGCCACATGCTCTGCGATTTCTCTTTTCATTCCGTACCACCAGAATTTCTTCTTCAGATCCTGATACATCTTCTCACTGCCAGGGTGAATCGAATAAGCTGTCTCATGAGCTTCCTTGAGAATCAACTCCCGAATAGACTGGACATTGGGAACACACAAGCGGTCTTTGAACCATACCACACCTTCTGCATCTTCTCGAAAGTCTTTGCCTCTGCCATCTAGAATCAATCGCCGAATCTCACTGATCTTCTCATCATTTTTCTGCGCTTCTTTGATTTCTCGCTCCAAGGTAGGTTCCAATTCAACTGTGACTCCTCGCGAATTGTTCAGAAACCCGAGACTCAACCTGTCAAACTCTTTGGCCAACTCATAAGGCATCGGACGAGCGACCATCAGATTGACTTGACTCTTTCTGCTCAAAGCATCTGCCACTACGTTCGCTTTTCCTGGATGGTAATGAATCTCCAACTCATAGTCTTTGATCAATTCTAACCATCTTCGTTGCCTCATGTTCAATTCTGACTGAGTGAATATGTACTTCAGACTCTTGTGGTCTGTGTAAACATCGCATTTCTGTCCATACAGATAGTGCCTCCATGTCTTCAGTGCGTGAACCACTGCTGCCAACTCTAGATCATGGATTGGGTAGTTCTTCTCATGAACCTTCAGCTGTCGGGACGAGTAAGCCACAACTCTTCCCTCTTGCATCAACACACATCCCAAACCTGTGTAACAAGCATCGCAATACACCGAGAAGGGCTTGTGCACATCGGGCAAGACTAGGACAGGCGCTGTTGTCAACTTCTCTTTCAGCGCTTCAAAGGCCTCTTGGCATTTCTGGGTCCACTTGAACTCAACCTTGTTGCCTAGCAACGCTGTCATTGGTTTCGCAATCTTCGAAAACCCTTCAATGAATCGCCGATAATATCCGGCCATTCCAATGAAGCTCTTGATTCCTCGAGCATCCGTTGGCGCTTTCCAGTTTAGAATGTCTGCCACTTTCTTCGGATCCACAGCCAATCCTTCTTTGTTGATTATGTGACCCAAGAACAGGACTTCACTGATCCAGAACTCACACTTGCTCAACTTTGCATACAACTGGTGCTCTCGCAATCTCTGCAATACCATCCTCAAATGATCTGCATGCTCTTCTTCACTTTGAGAATAAACCAGAATGTCATCAATGAATACCACCACGAACTTATCAAAATAATCCATGAATACACTGTTCATCAAGTTCATAAAGAACGCTGGTGCATTGGTCAAACCAAAAGACATCACTGTGAACTCATATAAACCATACTTGGTAATGAATGCCGTCTTCGGAATGTCCGAAGGTCGGATCCTGAGCTGATGATAACCTGACCTCAGATCGATCTTGGAGAACACACTGGCTCCTCTCAACTGGTCGAACAGATCTTCTATTCTGGGCAAAGGATACTTGTTCTTGATCGTGACTTCATTCAAAGCTCGATAATCGATACACATCCTCTTGGTGCCATCTTTCTTCTGCACAAACAAGACAGGGGCGGCCCAAGGCGAGGTGCTTGGCCGGATGTAACCTTTCTCTGACAGCTCATCAATCTGCTTCTTAAGCTCAACCAACTCTGGTCCAGATATTCTGTAAGCTCTCTTAGAGATGGGGGCGGTTCCAGGAAGAAGCTCTATAGCAAATTCAACTTTCCGCTCTGGTGGCATACCCGGTAAATCCTTTGGAAACACATCTGGGAATTCAGACACAACCTTGATACTCTCAATTGGGTCTGCTTCACTGCTATCGACAGCCATCTGATAACAACTTCCTTTCTTTGGCTCAGGCGGGACTAACTCGGTCACCACTTCCTCTCCTAGTGGGGACACCAACTTGATTGTCCTTTTATCACAACTGATAACTGCCTGATACTTATCTAACCAATTCATCCCTAGGATGACATCTATTCCCTGAGTACCCATTACTATAAGGTTGGCGGGAAACGCTATCCCCCTTATTTCCACACTTACATTTAAACAAATGCTATCAGCTCGAATTCTACCACCAGCTGAGTCAATTTGAATAGGGGTTGACATGGTAGTAATTGGAAGATTATGTGCTTCTACCCATGATGCAGTAATGAAAGAATGTGTTGCTCCAGTATCAAATAACACTTCTGCAATATGGGAGTCGACTGGGAACATACCTACTATCATGTCGGGGGTCTCCTGAACTGCTTCGGCCTCCAAGTGGTTCAGTCTTCCATGATTATAGCGCTGCTGAGAGCGGTTGCCTGCTCTAGGCTGAGACACATTCTGCTTTGCTGGGGCATTGGGGCCTGACTGCTGCTGGGCTGCCTTCTTCGGACATTGCATCACCCAATGGCCTTGCTCTCCACAGTGGAAACATGCCCTGTTTCCAACCTGAGCTGGTGCTGCCTGACTGTTCTGCTGATTTGCTGGGGCAGGAAGACGAGGTGTCTGCTGATTCTGCCTCTGAAACTGACCTCCTCCTGACTGATTGCTCTGACGATTCTGGTACTGATGCTGAGGATACTGCCTTTGGAACTGCTGATACTGCTGACGCTGCTGATGCTGCTGAGGTGGACGCTGGTTCTGCCTGAACTGCTGAGGTTGATTGCCTGAGAAACGGGGACGGCTGCTGCTTCCAGGCTGGGGTCCACTGATCTTGCGCTTACGATCCTCCATCTCCTTACGCTTCCTTTCTGTCATGATTGCTCTGTCAATCAGGTGCTGGAATGTCGGGAAGGTGTGATTCATCAGCTGATACTGCAGAGGGTCAACCAAGCCTCTCAGAAAACGGTATTGTCGCTTGGCGTCGGTGTTGACATCTTCGGGAGCGTAGCGAGACAACTGCAGAAACCTGTCCCGATACTCACTGACAGACGATGACCCTTGCTTAAGGGCCAGGAACTCCTCCTTCTTCACTGTCATCAGACCTGCAGGCACATGGTACTGACGAAAGCTACCTCTGAACTCTTCCCAGGTGATGGTGTCGGGGTTGGCATGGGTGGCGAGGTAAGACTCCCACCATGATTGGGCTGCTCCTCTCAACAGACGGGGACCATACAAGACTTTCTCCCTGTCATCACACTGAGCGGTATGCAACTCTCGCTCCACAGTGTGCAGCCAATCTTCAGCATCCATGGGGTCAGAAGAGTGAGCGAACGTTGGTGGATGACCTCTCATGAATTCAGCACGCTTATCTCTAGGCATCTGAGGCATCTGAGGCTGGGGTGGTGCTTGCTGCTGTTGCTGCTGCTGCTGCTGAATAGCGGCCAGAGTCTGACCGATGGCTTGAACTGCCTGAGTCTGCATCAGAAACATCTGCTCAATCGACATCGGGGGCGGGGGCGGCAGCTGCTGCTGCTGGGGCGCCTCATCTTGCTGACCGGCTTGCTCCTGCTGAGCACGCCTTCCTCCTCTGCGCCTGTTCTCTGACATCTGCAGAACGCAACCACACATCAGAACTGATCTGGCAAATCTTGCAGCATAAGAAAAGAGTATAGAATTCTCCAACAGCACTGAACAGATGAGCATCTTCACTGATCTCCAACACAAACCACACAGCTTCTCAGATAAAGAGGAAAGTAGAATAAAGGTTTTCCCAACTATATAACTAACTTTATTGACATAATATGTAAACCAAAATGCAGGGGATACCCACACTCTGGTGACAATCATTACAAAGATCCAAACCAAACATAGTTCATCATGACAAACATAAATGCACAGGATATAGCAAACTACCCTGTCTAACTAAAACTAACTAAGACCGAGACTAACGCTAAGACTGAAGCTTCCATGTATATATTTATTTCGTATTAATTACAAGATCCAACTCTAACGATCTATGGTTCTAGATTGATCTTGGTCTTGCAGTCGGGATTGCCATAAGACTGGTGTCCACGCTGAGGTGAGCGGTACGGGTGCTGAGTCCCGACGGGAGCGGGGGAACCACCGTCCAGGTGACGACGTTCCGCGCGCTCAGCCCGCAGCAGGGCGATCTCAGCACGAGCCCTACTCAGCTCGTCTAATGCATGGTCCAGCTCCGTGTTTAGCACGGCGGCTAGGTTGACTGTGCTGCTCAACCTAGGATTGCCCTCACCGACAGGTGAGACAATCACGCCTCCTGTGCTGCCAGATGGACGGCGGGGGTAATACTTCAGGTCAAGGCCGTCAGCTGCCCCACCGAAAACCGAGCAGTAGTGCGAAAGCGCACGCCGTGCAGCATCTTGCATGGCTGCCTCAGCTGAGTCCCGTTCAGAGATAGAATAGTGCTCTGAGCAAGCCTCCGCTCCCTGGAGACTGTTCTCCGGGCAGCGCACCAAGCAAGTCGCCTCCCAGCGGTCCGGGTAGACCCCGCGACTGTGCTGGTAGACCACACAGCGATACTCGACGGACCAAGTATGCCGGTCAAATGCCCGACGTAGCAGGGTGTCGAGCGCATCGTGGAAGTGACACCCGCGAGCGGCGTCGCGAGTGATGGGTCGAGCAACCCATCCTTCCGGCTCAAGGTTAGCAGAGAAGTCGGTGTCGTGGCTCGAGCTGTCGTCGCCATCTCCGTCGTCTGGGTCTCCTCCAGCAGCTACTCCAGAAGCTGGGACGCCCAGTGGTGGTGCAGGGGGCGCCTCCAGGGGAAGCACAGGAGAGCAGCTCCTCACAGACTCTATCTCCTGGTGGAGCGAGAAGGAAGAGCTCTGCTGCTCCTGTCGTCGACGTTCCTGCTCCTCATGCAGGCGGTGGTGCAGTCTCTCCAAGTGGCTGGACTGTCCGGCCACGGGACGGCGAAGCGGACGCTCAGCAAGGCGGGAGGGTAAGAAGGGGATGACTGACTTTCGTGCAGTGTGTCTAAGTCGAGCCATCTACAAAAGACATCGCAAGCAAAAGGGTGAGAACAGAATCAATATGACCAGCAAGTAATGAACCATAAATAAATGAAGGATTAGGATAAAACATGATTTTCAGCAAGGTATAGTATATAGTAGAACATAGGTTTGGTCGGTAGGACCAACTTTTGAAGGGATATCAAAGTCAAGGCAGAGACAGAGGTCTATAATCCTTAAAACGACCATCCTACTCTAGGTTAGCGGTCCTACAGTCAGCACGGCTTTGATACCACTTATGTCACACCCGGTTTTTAGAAGGTAAACCGAATGCGAACCATGTACGTGCCAGGGGGCCAGGCGGCCGGGGCGCGGGCTAGGGGCGGCTGGCGGCCGGGCGGGGCGCGGCTGGGGGCGGCCAGCGGCCGGGCCAGGGCGGCCAGGGGAGCGGCCGGGGCGGGCCAGCGGCGGCCGGGCGGGGCGCGGCTGGGCGCGGCCGAGGGCCGGCCAGCGGCGGCCAGGGGCCACGGCGGGGCTGGGGCGGCTGCCGGCGCGGCCAGGGGGCGCGCGGGGGTGGGGAGAGAAGAGGGGAGGGAGGAGAGGGAGGAGGGGGAGGGGGCTCACCGGCGGGGATCGACGGAGAGGGGCGGCCGGCGGCAGGGGGCGGCGCGGCGGCCTAGGGTAGGGGGCAGGGGCGGCGGCGGCTTAGGGTGAGGGAGAGAAAATGAGAGAAAATGAGAGGGAGGGAGAGAGAATTGGGAAAAATAGAGGGGGTGGGGGGCGGCTTGGGCCAATTGGGCCCAAGGGGGGGCGCCAGGGGGCGGCTGGGCCGGCCGGGGTCGGCCCAGGGCGCGGGAGAGAGAGAGAAAGGGGAGAGAGAAAGAGAGAGAAAGAAAGATAAAAGATTTTCCGCTTGTTCTCGAAATCCGATCTTTTAGATGAATGCGATTGCACTTTCAAACAACCAAAAATGCAAGGGCGGCATGGTGCATCAAACAACATAAAGTATTTAGGGTTTTTATACATACGGGAATTCCAAACCGAATCCCGCTAAACTTTGAAAAAGGTCAAGGTTTAGCGAGGGGAAAAAGAAAAGGGAAAGGTAACGCCCGAATTTTGGCGAGTAAAGAAAAGAAAAAAAATTCAACTGCAAAATTCGGGGCGTTACAGCCGCCTGAGTGAACAGGCGTCGGTATCCCTCGGCGTCGGGAGTCCGAGGAAGTTCGTCAGCTATCCGAGCTAGAACGCCTCCGACTTCGCTCGGCGTGTTCATAGCTCGGGCGAAGTCGGGGTTCAGGTTGCGCCCGAAGAGCGGATTCTCCCGGCGTTGCCTTGCATCTTGCTCGGCTTGCTCCTGAGTCCGTCGGCGATCGCGTCGTCGGGAGTTCCTTCGTTCCCTGAAGACGCGTTCTTCCGGAGTTTCTCCTATCTCTGAGACCTCGTCTCGCGAGACAGGCTGCTCCGGATCCCGTTCTCCTGCCGCGTGATGTCGTCGAACGTTCCTGCGTCGGTTCCTCCGTCGGCGGGATTCTCGTTGAGGTGGTTCTTCTCCAGGCGCGGTCGGTTCGTCGTCAGAGACGGCGGGCAACTCCACTCTCCCGATGAAGAGGACGTCGGGGTAGAATGGTGCTGCTGTCGTGGTGACTTTCTTTCCGTTCTCCTTTGAGGCCGGAGGAACGGAAAGAACGACTTGTCTTTCCCTGGTCTCCTTCTTCCTCGCGATCCGTGTCCATTCTTTCGTCGGGGAAGTAGACAACGCAGTCTTCCGGGTCAGCGAGCTTCCAGCTCCAGCCTTCCCGGAGATAATCTTTTTCCGAAGAGCCGGAGGTAGCGTCTTTCCAGCATTTTCGGAGTTTGTTGGAGGAGACTTCTTTTCCGGCAGATCTGCGAGGCGGTGTAGAATTCCCTCTTCATCTGCTACAGATGAGATTGTCCCGAAGCAGAATACAGATCCGGGACGCACGGTGATCTTGCTGTGGAAGGTGACGGCCATTGAGCTAGCTTGGATCGTCGACACACCCCCTACCTGGCGCGCCAGCTGTCGGTGTTTTGGGTCCGACCGCACACCCGGGGTTGCCCCTCAAGGTGTTTTTAGGAGTAGGACGGTGTCAACGACTGTAGCAAAATGGTTCGTGCCGATCGCACGAGGGACAATGGACAAGATTTGCAGGTTCGGGCCGCTTAGAGATGCGTAACACCCTACGTCCTGATGAGTATTTGAGTGCGGTTACAAGAGGGCTCTCTGGAACTGAGGCACAGAGAGTTTACGTGAGTGGCTAAGTAAAGTAGGGTCGATCGTTCTGAAGGGGTGCCCCCTAGGCCTTATATACTCGACCGTGGGGCAGTACACGCGGATATGATAGCTACAAGTAGCTGAAAGATAGTAAACCTCTTGAGTTTATCCCTACGTAACCCTTGCCGACTTATCCTCGCATGGCTCTGTTGCATGGGGGCTTTAGCGCGGGAAAGTCGGGTCTCTGTTGCGATTTACTCGTTCGACGTTGTGGGCCGTCCGGGTTTGCTCCAATCCAGTCTTACGTCTTCTCCGCTTCGTTGATTGTCTTTCCCCAGGCCCACGAAAGAACGACCTTACGATTTATTGGGCTTTTGGGCCTTTCGTGAGGTCTTTTATCTCTTTAGTGGACCCAGGGGATATCTATCCCCCACATATTAGTAGTATTGATTTATCAATTCCGCATTATTTAGCAATACTCTTTATAAGCAAGGACTTAGTTTTTATACTCTGATATTTATATATCTTGTTCTAACCACTAATCAAGGGATCTAGTTGGGGGATAAAGTTTTAATTTTCAGGTTTCGCCTATCCACCCCCCCTCTAGGCGACTTACAATTGGTATCAGAGGTAGGCACTTCATCTTGAGTCTAACAACTCGAAGTGATGGCTCGTAGAAGATCCCAAAAGAACAAGAAGACTCCTCCATCGAACGTAACTCAAAAGGAGGTAACTCTTGAAATATTATTTGATGATTGTTCTAATTATGACTCATGGTCTACTAGTGTGATAAATGCTTTTAGAACCATAGATCCACGATTAGAACAAATTATAGACAAGAGCATTTTTCCCTCTAATTTCAATGGAAAAATTAATTCCGAGGAGGATCAAAGATGTTATCGCTTAAACTATCTAGCTTTTGACATCTTAACTAATTCTCTTAGCAATGAAGATTATCGTGCCTTCATATCAAAATATGATGAACCTATTCATGATGCGCATGATATTTGGACTAGAATTAAAAGCAAATTTGATGAATCCAAACATGATAGTTCATTTTATGCTTCTACTTCCTTTGGTATTTGTGATACTAACCCTTTGCAAGGAAAAGGAAAAGAATGAACGATGGAGACCAAACGATGAATCCACCTCTCCAAAAGGTTTGCCTTCCCATTTCGATTCCCACATATGTTGTGTGGCTAATGAAAATGATAAGGAAAGCATCAATGAGGATGAGGAGGAAGAAAGAAGCTTCTTGCAACTCTATGCTCGCCTAAGCCAAGAAGATAAGGCGGTCATGCTCAAACTTCTAGAAAGAGCTAGAGAGCAAAGCGAAGCTCGTCAAAGGCTAGAAGATATTCTCTCCATAAAAATGCTACACTTTGACGAGTTGACTAAAGAACATGAGGAGCTAAAGTGCTCTCATGTTGACTTGGTCCAAAGGTATGAAACTATTTCAATTGAGCAAGATAACGCTTTACATTGTATCGCTCAATTAGTAAATAGGAATACCTTGCTTAAGGACCAAGTAGAAAAGCTAAAAGTTGAAAATCTAGCTTTTCAAGAAAAATATGATATGCTCTTATGCTCTCATGAAAATCTTATGGATGATCATATCATATTAGATATTACTCATGAGGTTGTGATAGAAAACTTAAAATCTCAACAACCTCACACATGCACATGTATTCAAATTGAGACTATATTACCATGTGCTAATGCTTGTTGTCCGTCGACAAGCAAACCTTCCTTTGAGCTAGAATTTGCAGGAACAAAAGATGATACATATCAAAAGCTCAAAGAAGAAAATGAGAGGCTAAAGATGAGCTTGACACAACTAAAAGGGAAATGCATTGGCCAACCTTCCCAAGATAACCATGATCACATGGTGAAGAAGCTTGAGACGGGAACAACAGTGGCATGCACTAAATCCCTTGAAGAAAATGTCAAGGAATTGAGGATTGCCAAGAGGAGCGAACAAAAGAAGAAAATCAATACCTCTTCCAAAAGCCTCAACCATGCCTCCATACAAGGTAACATCCAAGGTAATGATCAAGCCACACTTCACATTAAGAGAAATAAGAGGTGTAGTGAATGCTTTGAAGAGGGACACTTGATTAGGTCTTGTCCCTACATTAAAAATGGCTTGATTATTAACAAGGATGATAGACTTTGTTTTGAATGCTCAAAGAAGGGACACTTTATTAAATCTTGTCCCCATTTGAAACAAAAAGGCATAGGGTTAGAAAAGAAAGTTTTTACTAACCATGTAGCAAGCAACAAACAAGGAAAGAAGAAATCTTCAAAACTTGGAAAACGCCTATGCTACACATGCCGAAGGAAAGGACATCAATGCAAGGATTGTCCCATTGGTAACTATTCCACTCCTAACTTGTCAATTGATTCTCATGTAACTAGGCAACCCAAAATTGCAACTTGTGTTAGAAAGGTAATGAGTTTACCAAGTGCTAACACAAAGGACTCTTGGGTTCCTAGATTTTTGTTGACTAACCATGATGGACCCATCAAGCGATGGGTACCAAAACATGCTTGACAAGATTTGCAGGAATAGGAGATGGTATGAAGTCTTGGGGTGCTTGAGAAAGTCAATTCAATTCTTATTAACTCAAGCTATCAATCTACATATCCAAGATTGACCCAAGGTTATTTCAAATTATTATGTCTAAAACTCATATCATCTTGGGAAGATGTTGATGTTGTAGGAAATAAAGAAATAATCCTATGCCGAAAAGTCAAGACCTACAACATGGAGGAAAGCCAAAGGATGGTAACAATTATGCTTTCAAGTGCAAATATCTTAATTATCATTTCTTATGTGTCTTGTGTAGTCACATAGAAATAGAAAGCACTTAAAATGATCTTAAGTTATGTCACCATTCTTTGAAGAAATTCCTTCCATATGGTAGATTGTACATTCATCATTTCTATACTATGTCAATCTACGTACCTTAAATTGTTGGAAGTACCTAATGGCATGTTTTACTTTAATTATCCTATTATTGCCATAATCTAGATATAAATAAAGATTCCATGTTCTTAAAGGAATAAGGTGTCATGTAAGGAATTCAAATCCTTAAGGACACTTATAAAAGGGAATCTTTCTTTATGTTTAAAATAGTGAGACTAATGTTTTTATCTAAGTAACCTAAGTAGTCTCACTTCTAGAGAATGTGTTTCTCTTTGGAGATGTGCTATCTAACATGATAAGAAAAATCAATCCAATGATATATGACGTATTACCTATTGCTTAAATTGGATATGATTCTTCTATTTTTATCACTCTCCTTGTTATGAACTAGATTTATTCCTATAATCTTAAATTAACTATGCTTGTTTTTGCTAGTTAAAATTTGAGCATAATATCATCATGGAATAACCTAGTTCATATCATAAAGTTTCCATGCTTTAGTAATCTATTTTTTATTCCTTATCAAAATAATTACACAAAGGGAAACTAGCGCTTGTGTTACTAATGACGTTTCTCTTGAGCTTACTTATTGATATCTACAAAAGAGAAAGTCCATGTCTAAAGTCACAAGCCTCTAGGGTTACTCTTCACCCTAAAGAAGAAAGGTAAAAGCAAAGGTATGGAAACTCAACTTCTTAATCAAATATAGTTCCTATCAATGATTGTTTACTCTAATATATCATATTCTACCTATGAGAAGAATAGATTCTTTATTGGACCATAGTCGACTAGATGTGCATTCAATCACATTTTCATAAATGCACGTGTCCATTAGAATCTAATTCATGCCTTTGCTATATCTGTTCTCATATTGATATGCTTTTAAAGTTATGATAATGAATTCAATATGAAGAAGTAAAATTCCCATGATTGATCAAATATCAAAAGGGTGCATATTCCTCTTTCCAAGTAATGTGCACTAATGTTAAGGATTTTACTTCATGTCTATATGACTTATGGATGATGAATTGTGTTTATTTTCTATCTAAAGAAATCATCATTCATCAAATACTCCTTTGTGCTATTAACATCTTTCTTGAGTATTTTCAATAAGTTTGGAAGGAAAAAGAAACAACTACAAAGGGAAAACACTCACATGAAAGAGAAAGACGTCAAGAGCAACAACATGAGATCTTCAAAACATCAATGGTGTAGTTGTGAGCATTCTAAATCTCTTTCATTGTGAGAACAACAGGCATAAATTGTATTGCAAATCTTTTAAGCCTTGATCAAAGATATATAGTGTTTCTCTTTATTTACCTTTAAAAATGAATGCATCCACCCATTTCTTTCATTCTTGATGCATATCTTTAGGGGGAGCCTATTTCTATATCTTGATTATCTCGAGACTAGCACGTTAACCTAGTAATCTCATATAGTTTCTTGTATGAGAACAAGCTTCTCATAAAGCATGCTACTACATTTCAATCCAACTTGGTAATATAATGTCACCTTTATCAAGGATTGTAGCTTTCAATGTTAAAGTAGCATATTTATTGGATTCTCCTATTTTTGAGCTTGATTGAAAATCTAATGCCTATGTTGTTCTTTTGATCGCATCTGTTGTTTGATCATTGAATAACTTCAATTATCACTTATGCTACTTAGTGCATCATGTAATTTCAATTTGATTTCAATTGGTAATTTCAATCGACATCTATCTTGATATGCACTAAGTTAAAAGGAGAATTCATGATATATTTATGCGATTAGTGATCCACCTTTTATCAAAAAACAATGACTTAGAAAAGGATCACTAGTTGTAAGAACTCTCTCTTGTGCAAAATATTTCCATACATTGTCATAAAGTATAGGTCTTAAGCAACTAAAACGACGGACAAGGCACAATGAAGAGAGCATTTCTATGTAAAGGTACAAAAAGGTAAAACCATTCAATACTTATTTACACATGTACCTAAATCTTCCTACATTCCTTGCATATCTTGTATAAAAGGAAGAGAAAGCATGTTCATGCAATAACCCTGCTTCATACCTAGTTTAACTTCTCAAACATTCATTTTTACATCTTTGTTTAAACTGGGTGAAGTAATTTTATTGTCAAGGAGCTTAAAGCTTAACCTTGTAACGAGGATAAGCTGCCTTTTGTTCCAAAGGTGGATGGTCCTTAAGTCTCCTTGAAATCCTTAAGGGTAAATGCTTGAGATATTTATAACATACTTTCATAAGTGCATAAAATGTCATGAGCATCACACTTATACTATGACACAATGCACTTTACACTCTTTATGATATAGGCATGGTCTCATTAACCTAATTATGTGCACTTGGCATTTTAGACCAAATTTGTTTTCCTCTCTATGCACATATTTAGCGGGAGCAATCTATATTGTATAGAATTGTTTAATCTTAATTGACATATCCTTTTTAATCATGTCTCTTTCCTTTGGTACATTTGCATATTTCTTATCTTCATTATGTGCCAAGACTAAGACTAATATGTTTTCATGAGCATCTCATGTATTAAGTCTTAGATTGAAAGGGAAATGGAGTATTCGACAAAGACATCGCTTCCACTCAACTCCATTGGTATTATCCACTCTTTGCCGGTATCCCGCTGTCTCTCCGTCTTTGGTATAATCTTCACTCATGTTTTATTTGCCAAAGGAGAGAAAGTAGCTATTCAAGGGCTTATATTTCACTCAAAGTATCCGTTTTTTGGCGATTCATGCCAAAGGGGGAGAAAGTATTAGCCCAAAGCAAAAGGACCGCACCGTCCACCACCTAGTTTTAGAAAACTAATAATTTTCAATTGGTAAATTTCAAATTGGTATCTTATTGTGTTCAAAAGGGGGTGAAAATAGTATTTTCAAAATCAATATCTTAAAACCCTCTTGAACACTAAGAGGAGGATTTTATTGAGGGGGAGTTTTGTTCAGTCAAAGGAAAAGCATTTTGAAACAGGGGGAGAAAATTTCAAATCTTGAAAATGCTTCTCAAAATCTTATTCATTTACCTTTGACTATTTGCAAAAGAACTTTGAAAAGAATTTACAAAAAAGTTTGCAAAAACAAAACAAATGGTGCAAGCATAGTCCAAAACATTAAATATGAAGAAAGCATCCATGCATATCTTATGAAATGTAAAATTGGTTTAATTCCAAGTAACCTTTGCACTTACCTGTTGCAAACTAGTTCAATTACTGCACTTATATATTTGCTTTGGTTTGTGTTGGCATCAATCACCAAAAAGGGGGAGATTGAAAGGGAAATAAGGTCAAACCTTTTCCTAGAATGATTTTGGTGATTGAATTGCCCAACACAAATAATTGGACTAACTAGTTTGCTCTAGATTATATGTTCTACAGGTGTCAAAGGTTCATCTACAACTATTCTAAATCGACTGTCCGGAATACCGTAGATTATTCTGGACAGGAGAAGCTTTTTGGAAAAACAGACTAAGCGCGGACCGTCCGGGCCCTTGCGGCGGACCGTCCGCGACACCAGGATGATCCTCGGACAGAACCAATGCAAAAACACATATCTCTACTACGGACCATCCGATGAAAAAGCAAGCTCCGTCCGAGGCCAAGCGCGGACCGTCCGGCCTCAGGCGCGGACCGTCCGGTCGGTGCAGAACCAAAAAGCCCGAAGGTGACAAGTTGAGCAAAAGGAATTATAGAGCTGGCGCGGACCGTCCGGGACCAAGGGCGGACCGTCCGCGTGGTGTCACCGAGGCAGATAGCCGTTGATCTAGCCGTTGATCTATCAGAAGTATCCGTTGAAGATGTCAGAATCGACCGTTGGAGGGTCGCGGACCGTCCGGGCCCTAGCCGCGGACCGTCCGCCAGTGCAATTTCTGGCAGATGCGCCCCAACGGCTATATGGGTGGTTGAGGGCTATAAATACCACCCCAACCAGCCACTTCAAGGGGGTGGGAGTCCAAGCTACATTCCAAGTCACATAGTTGACATACTCAAGCCCTCCCAACCACATATATTCATTGATACATCCTATACACAAGATCTAGACCACTACAACCGACACAAGTGCCACAAAAGAGAGAGCAGGAAATTGAGAGCTACTCAATTGAGTTTAGCCCTAGTGCCTTGTGAGATTCATTGAGAGATAGTGTGTGCTACATCTTTGTGTTCATTTGTGCGTGGAGTTTTGATTCCCATCGAACTTCCTCCAAAGTTTTGGAGGCTTGTAAAAGCTAGCAAGAGACACCAAAGAGTGTGGTGGTCCTTGCAGGATTGAGAGTGATCCTTGAGAAGAAGAAGAGCTCGCCGATCCTTGGGTGATCGGTGGAGAGAGGGAAAGGGTTGAAAAAGACCCGTCCTTAAGTGGACTCCTCAACGGGGATTAGGCCTTCGAGGGCCGAACCTCGGTAAAACAAATCACACGTGTCTTATGTGCTTATTCTTGTAATTTGTTTTTCCTCTCCCTTTCTAAGTTTCTCTTGCACCACTCTTTGCTAATTCTATTTGGTGTTGCTTTAAGTTAACTTCCCATTTAGTGAAGCAACAAATTGCAAGAGAGAACTTGTGTTATTGCTCTTCTTACCTAAGCCTTCTTGCTTTATTCTCATAGACTTATTAGTAGTATTGATTTATCAATTCCGCATTATTTAGCAATACTCTTTATAAGCAAGGACTTAGTTTTTATACTCTGATATTTATATATCTTGTTCTAACCACTAATCAAGGGATCTAGTTGGGGGATAAAGTTTTAATTTTCAGGTTTCGCCTATCCACCCCCCCTCTAGGCGACTTACACTGCTGACTTACTATCTAGGCATCCAAGTAACACAAAAGGAGGGGGTGATCTCACTGTGTCAGAGTTCGTATACACTGAAAATCCTAGAGCAGACAGGTATGAAAGGGTGTAATCCCTGTCATGTGCCCATGGAAAATCGGTTGAAGCTGAGCAAAAATGACAAGACACCTTCAGTCGACAAGACAAAGTATAGAAGTGTAATTGGAAGTCTGAGATATCTGGTCAACACTAGACCAGACATTGCCTACTCAGTTGGGATAGTTAGCAGGTACATGGAGGATCCGAAGGCAAGTCACTGGGCAGCTGTGAAATAGATTCTCAGGTATCTGTCAGGTACTGTGAACTATGGCTGCATCTACAGGAAGCTGAACACATCTGAAACAAGTCTGACTGGCTATAGTGACAGTGATTTAGCTGGGGATGTTGATAACCGAAAGAGCACAAGTGGTTCAGTGTTTCTGTTAGGAACAAGTTTGGTGACTTGGGGATCTCAGAAGCAAAGGGTGGTAGCTCTATCGTCATGTGAGGCTGAGTATATTGCAAGTGCCAACGCTGCTTGTCAAGGCATTTGGCTCAGCAGACTTCTGGGTGGGCTGCTAGGCATTCCAACGCCGCAGGTGAAACTTCTGGTGGATAACAAATCAGCAATTGCATTGAGTAAGAATCCAGTTCACCATGATAGAAGCAAACATATAGACACAAGATACCATTTCATTCGTGATTGTGTTGAAAGAGGGGATGTCGACATTGATCATGTGAGCACAGCAGATCAGCTGGCAGACATCTTAACAAAGGCACTTGGGCGTGTCAGGTTCGTGGAGCTGCGACAGCAACTTGGTGTGATTGAAGTGCAGCGTGATTAAGGGGGTGAAATGTTGTTTCTAATCACGAGCATGCCATGTTTCATACTGCAATTAGGCATAGCTGCATAGTCATGTTTTTATTCTAAGTCCAGGTAGTTGCATGAGTCACGAACGCTTGGTGTAAGGCCAGAGCCGTGCTGCGTTCACGGTGCGGCCCAGCGGCATTCTCGCCACGCCACGCATGAAACGTTCCCGCGCCAAAGGCGGGCACGACGCAGCGTGGGCGGGCGTGGCGGGGAAAGCGGATCGCATTCTGTTGTGAACACCAAAAAGAATAAAGGAGAAAGTGCAGGGCGCAGTTGCGCAGTCTGCGGCAAAGTATTCTCTACGTACTCACCAGCCTCTGTTCTGTTGAGTGGTTTTTTCATCAGGTGAAAAAACAGAGCCGCCGCTGATCGCCGTCCAGCTCCAAACTCCGGTGGCCGGCGCCAACAGGGGGCGGCGTGGAGCCGCGGCAGGGCCATCATCATCCCGACGGCGGCGCCCACCTGCGGTTGGTGGTAGTCGGCCGCGGGGCCGCCGCCGCCGATCGACGACGACGACAACACCGGATGAGCGGCGGCGCCAAGGAAGCCCAGCCTCGCCGCCTGCTGGTCGGCGGCGGCCTCCAGCGGCAGGTTGAGCGAGAGGCGCGCGGCCGCCGCGGAGCGCGAGCGCTTGTTCTTGCGGCAGCCCCCGCCTACGGGCACGTTGCGGAGCGCGCCGCCCTTGGTCCAGTACCTGCGGCACGTCTTGCAGAAGTGGCGCGGCTGCGACAGGCTGTAGTTGTTGTAGTAGCAGAACTTGGTGTTCGGGGAGTCGCAGCGCGGGCAGCTCACCCCCTGCTCGGGCGGCGGGGGCGTCTGCTGCTGCTGCTGTTGCGTCTGCGTGGTAGGCGTGCCCCCGCCGCCAGCTGCACCGCCGGTGCCGGCGCCGCCCTTCCGTGTCCCGACCGCGTCGTCCCCCGTCGCCATATATACGTACCGGCGCCGGCGGGCAGCTAGCGCCTAGCGATCGAGAGTCGCCGGCGGCCGCCCTTGCAGCAGCTCGATCGATCGGTCGGCCGTCCTAGCTAGCTTGGCGATCGGTGGTGCTGGTGCCACGAGCAGGCAGCTAGGTATCAGGTGATTAGGTGGGTGCGTTCACGTATATAAGGAAGGATTGGAAGTATGCCAAGCAAATATTGCAACGGTGAGGAGGGTTTCCTGGCGAGGAGGGAAGACGCCCGGGGGTTCCTATTATTGAATGGCATCTCATGTGTGCGGGGCATCACATTCACATCACATCACCTCGCACATGCACATCGCTGCATGCATGGGATTAATGAGAGCTAGCGTCAAAAGCGACGTCCGCGGATTGGCGCCTGTGATTCAGTGATTGCCATCAAGTAGCTACTAGCTTAGCTAGCGCTGCTCATGAGCACCACCTCAGCAGCGAAGCGGAAGCTGGCTCGATCCATCGGCCTCCTCTACTGCCCTCTCTGCCTGCAGCACGTAGTACGTACGAACGACGACGGGAACCCAGACCTTCATATTGGCCGTGGCCCGCCGGTCATGCTCCGGCGTACGGAACCACTGTTGCTGCAGCCGCAGAAGGGCCCCGTGCAGGCAGACGCGCCAGCAGACCCGCCCGCTGGCCGCTAGTAGAAATAGCTCCCTTGTGTTGTTAAGGTAAGATGACATCTTGCCGCAGGAGTAACAGTACAGGCTCATAACGTCATAGCCTACGTCGTCCTGCACCTAGCGTCCTAGCTGCCGTACCTAGTAGCTACTAGAGAGAGGAGCATCAATCAGTGTGCCATCAATGGATGCACTGACGATGAGGCAGAGGCCGGCGTCCCGGCCGGCGCGCGGGATGCAAATCGCGCGGATCGGAGACAGGAGGCGTCAGGGCCGGCAGCTCTGATCGGAGACAGGAGGCTGCAGATCACAACAGTAGGAGTACAGTACTAGTACTGCTGTACGCGGTGCGGTATGCACGCTTCTACAGATGTTCATGGGGTCACTGCTAGTACTAGCTGGGGACAGGACAGACCTTAGCCGTGGGCTTGTGGCCCAACCAAAGTCAGCCGTGGCGGCACATATTCCGGGCCCAACCAAGAATGCGCTAATCAACAGCAGTACAGTTTGAAATTTCTATCACGGTTTGTGCAGCCAGGCCCTGCTTCGGCCCAGCGTGCTGGTTTTGATGGACCCTTGCTGGGATTTGGCCCCAACCGAAATCTTTCTAGGCTAAAACTAAGACCATTCTTCTCGGTGTCATAATAACGGCACTGAACCAAGGATTTTATTTCTAGCTTTGGGACGTCAATGATGGGGCCACTGCTCCTCCCACTACTTCCCCTTCCATTCGGACCACCACAGAGCCGGCAAGCATCATCAGGTACGCCTCGTCTCTGATCGCGCGCATCTCCGTGGCCGCATCCCGTACGGGCGTTCGGTCCTTGGGCTGGCGCTTTGAGCAGGACAGGGCGAGCCGAATGACCGCAAGCAAACACTCCCGGACCCTGTTTCTTGTGACAGTGTCAGGGAGGTGTGCCCATAGGTTCGGGTCCGCTATTTCCAGTATCCTGCCAGGAAACCCGGCCTCTGAAAACCCGCGGAGGTCCAGCGAGTCTCCGAACGCGTCGTCCGTGGGGCTCCGTCCTGTGAACATCTCCAGCAGCAGTATGCCTAGGCTGTAAACGTCGCCGAGGGTGGAGACGCCGCTGCCTTCCCCGTACTCTGCAAAAAAAAGGCATTCAGATTATATATATATATATATATATATATATATATATATATATATATATATATATATATATATATATATATATATATATATATATATATATATATATATATATATATACTCATCGTCAGGTCAAAGCTGTCTAGGAGCAAAACACAACAGATCGATCAATCACCTGGAGGGACGTAGCCAACGGAGCCTCTGATCCCAATGACGCTGCTCGAGTTCGGATCGGCGGCTTTGGCCCTGCACGCGCTGTCAGAGTCAGACAGGATCCTGGAAAGGCCGAAATCTCCGACCCGAGCGCTCATGTCCTGGGCGAGGAGGACGTTGCTGGGCTTGAGGTCGCAGTGAACGATCGGCGGCCGACAGTGGTTGTGGAGGTAGTCCAGAGCATCCACGACGTCCACGGCGATATCGAGCCTCTGGATCAGGCTCAGCGTGCTCTCGGGGTCGGCCTCGTTCGGGCTCGGATGGAGCCAGCGGCTCAGGTTGCCGTTGGGCATGAGCTCGAACACCAGGGCCTTGAACTCCTGCCCCTGGCGGTCCACGCTCGAGCAGCACGTGATGGTCCTTACGAGGCAGCGGTGGCGCGCGCTCCGGAGCGCCTCGCATTCGGCCACGAAGCTTCGCGTGGATCCGGACCGCTCGAGGTCGAACACCTTCACGGCGACGGCGGCGGCGGAGGCGGCTACGGTTCTTCCGCCATCGTCGGTGAGACGGCTGAGAACGCACCTGTAGACTGTGCCGTAGCTTCCTCTTCCGAGCAGGTTGGCGTCTGAAAACCCCTTCGTCCCCTCCGACAGCTCCTTGTAAGAGACCCTCTCGTACCGCTCTCCGGTCGCTGCTGGGGCTCCTAGGGGCTGCCTCTTCGTCTGCTGCCGCCTTTGTTTACGGCTCCTACAGACGACGAGCTGAGTAGCTGCGGCTAATAATGATGCCAAGAACACGACTGCGCCCACTGTCGCCAGAGCCATTTCAACATGCTTCAGCGGCGGCCACCTCTTGCTCCGACTGTTCTTCCCCGAAGCGGACGTGGGGCACGGATGCAGGCGAAGCCGAGGCATTCCGCCACAGAGGTTTTCGTTTCCGGCAACCGATGAGCGAGGCAGGTTTCTGAAGAAGCCTCGGTCGGGCACCTCGCCTTGCAGGTCGTTGAAGGACAGATCCAGATCGGACAGCGACGTCAGGTTCTGCAGGTCGGCTGGGATCGGCCCGGAGAGGCTGTTGCGCGCTACGTACAGCTGCTGCATGCTGCGTATGCTACCAAGGGCGTCGGGGATCGCACCGGAGAACCCGTTCATGGTCAGGTTCAGCACGCGGAGGCCCTTGATGTCGCCTAGAGCCTCAGGTATGCTTCCCTGGAACGAGTTGCTGTCCAGCAGGAGCTCCTCCAGAACCACGCAGTCTCTGATGCCTGCCGGTAGCTGGCCGGACAGCTGGTTTCCTGACAGTCTCAGCGTGTTGAGGTTGGCCAGCCTTCCGACGTTGGGAGGGAGTGGTCCGGAGAGGGAGTTGTGTGACAAGTCCAGGAGCAGCGAAAGAGACTGCAGCTGGAATGTTTCTTCAGGGATCGAGCCGTTCAGGTGGTTGCTTGAAAGATCAAGGCTGGTGAGGTCGGTGAGCTTTCCGAGATTCCTCGGGATTGATCCTCCCAGGCTGTTGCCGCTCGCCGATAGCTTCATGAGCTTGGTGAGATTCCCCACCGATGACGGTACCGGCCCCGACAGGCTATTGTTGTCCAGGTGTAGCTCAACCAGGTTCTCCATCCTCCCGATGCTATCAGGAATTGCTCCTGAGATGTCAGTATCCGTCAGAACAAGTACTTTCAGGCCGACCAGGTTTCCGATCTCCGAGGGGATGCTCCCGGAGATCGCAAGGTTTTCTAGGTAAAGCCACTCAAGTGTTGTCGAGAGCTTAGCAACCGAAGCAGGAAGATCTCCGGTGAAATCGTTGCCACCCAGACCGAAAAGATTTAGCTTGCTGCAGTTGGCCAACGACTCCATGAATTCCCACCCCTCCATTTTGTCCCCCGCTTCGAGCATGTTGTCGTCCAGCAGCAGTTTCCACAGATCCTGCAGCCTCCCAAGATCGCGAGGCACGAGGCCGCTGAACCGGTTCTCTGACAGCTCGAGCTCTACGAGCTGGGTGAGGTTGGAGATGGTGGGAGGGATCGCCCCGCTGAAATGGTTCTCGAACAAGGCCAGATACCGCAGCCGAGGGAGCTGCACGTGGATCCCGGCAGGGATGCCTCCGTGCAGCGCGTTCTGCCCCACGTCGAGGCTCGCCAGCGACGACACGTTGTACAGCGGCGCCGGGATCTCGCCGCGCAGGTGGTTGTGGCAGAGGTCGACGTACTCGAGGCGCGCCATGTTGCGGCCGAGCTCCGGAGGTATCGGGCCGTCCAAGGCGTTGAGCCCAAGGCCGAGCTGGCGCAGCGACGTCAGGTTGGCCAGCGACGCTGGGAGGGCCCCCGTGACGCTGTTGTTGGTGAGCCAGAGCACCTCGAGCCGCGCCAGCGCGCCGCCGAGCCCCGCCGGTACGTGCCCGCTGAGCCTGTTGCTGCCGAGGTTTAGGTACCTCAGGCTGGTGCAGGCGGTGAGGTTGCCGGGGACCGCGCCGGACAAGGTGTTGACACTGAGGTCGAGCGTCCGGAGGCGGCGCAGGCGGCCGAGGCTCGCGGGGATCTCGCCGCGCAGCCAGTTGGAGCTCAGATCGAGCTCCCGCAGCGACGACAGGTTGCCGACGGCCGGCGAGAGCGTCCCGGAGAGCCCGAGGGAGCGCAGCCTCAGCGCCACCACACGTCCGATGCGGCTGCACTTGACGCCATCCCAGGTGCACGGGCCGGCGCCGCTGCCGTTCCACGACGCGAGCACGGCGCCACTAGTGCCGCTGCTGCTGCCGACGGCCGCGGCCTTGAAGGCGAGCAGAGCCGCGGTGTCCTCGCTCTCGGCTCCCGCTTCCGCGAGCGCCAGGGCAATGGGCAGGGACGACAAGGACAGCAGCAGGGAGAGGAGGACCATGGTCTGTGGAGTGATCGCCATGCCCGGCCGTTGCTTTGGAGCTTGGAATGTAACAGCAGTCAGCAGCTACTACTTATAGCACGACGCAGATGCCAGATGGTGCCTGACTCTTTCAATTGCCGTTGCGTTGACGACATTGTCGTTAAGTCTTCTCTTCGACTCGTGCTAGGCGGCCGCCGGCCGCTGCACGGCGAAGGATCGAGACAGGAGTGGGCTTTTGCGACTAAAGTATGACCTGAGTGCAGGTACGTCATTTTCCGGCCTGACGCAGATCCCACTATCGCGTAGGGATGGCAACACGCAAAATCAGGTTGGGTAGATAATCCGCCCCCATGGACTCGAAAACAGAGTTTAAAATCCAAAGCTGTCCTGAGCATCGATCTTTGTGAAAATTTTTGTTATTATCTGTTAGGAACCTGTCCTATATGGTACAGGTCGGCCCAACTAACTGAAATGAGCACTACAAAGAGCAGAAACAAGGCAAGGGCCAGGGACCATCGGATATTCAGAATACACCACTCGTATCATCCACTTCTTCCTATAGCGGTTAGACGTCTCTCCTCATCCTGCTAAGATGTGCTTCTGATGCTTCTTCACCTATCGATCTGATTCATCTTCTTCCCTTCCCTGATTGCTACTTCCCAAACTCCATCTCTGTACTAGTGTATGCATGTATCAGATTTATACCCTTGCCTTGGTGGTGGCTGTTGTGTTCATGTGATTGGAGGTTGCTAACAATTGGTACCAGAGGAGTTCGAATTCCTGGAAATTTCTCTTCTGTTGGATGACAATCGTTGGGAAGATCAGTGTTGCACTTTGAGGTCAGATTTGGACAGTGGGAACAACATCCAGAGTGGTGCCTACAAGGTGTTCGAGGATATGTTCCCAAGCAGTTTTGAAGATTGGTGAAAGGGAAATAGGCTTACACCTTTTCCTAAATGATTTTGGTGGTTCAATTGGCCAACACAAATAATTAAACTAACTAGTTTGCTCTATATTATAAGTTTTACAGGTGTCAAAGGTTCAACACAAACCAATAAAAAGTCCAAGAAAGAGTTCAAAAAAAAAGAGCAAAAGACAACCCAAAGGCAGCCCTGGTCTGGCGCACCGGATAGTGTCCGGTGCACCAGGGAACCCAACTCCGAACTTACCACCTTCGGGAATTCGGGGAGGCCGCTCCGCTATAATTCACCGGACTGTCCGGTGTGCCAAGCGGAGCAACGGCTCCAAGCGCCAACGGTCACCTGCAAC
Source organism: Zea mays (assembly GCF_902167145.1). NCBI lineage: Eukaryota > Viridiplantae > Streptophyta > Magnoliopsida > Poales > Poaceae > Zea > Zea mays. The sequence goes on along the minus strand of NC_050100.1, from coordinate 20,478,232 downwards.
GCTACAGTGCACGCCTGCGCACGCAGAAGTCAGAGCAGGCACCAGAGGCGCACCAGGAAGTGAACAGGACCTGTCCGGTGCCCCACCGGACTGTCCGGTGGCCCCACTTGTCAGAGCTCCAACGGTCGGAACCCAACGGCATGGTGACGTGGCTGGCGCACCGGACTGTCCGGTGCGCCATACGACAGCAGCCTTCACCAACGGTTCTTTTGGTGGTTGGGGCTATAAATATCCCCCAACCACCACACTTCAATGCATCCAAGTTTTCAGCCATCAAACCTCATACAAGAGCTCTAGACTTCATTCAAAGACACAATCAAAGAGATCAAATTCTCTCCCAAGTCCGGAATCATTCCAAACAAATTAGTGACTTGAGAGAGAGACATTTGTGTTCATTTGAGCTCTTGCGCTTGGATTGCTTTTATTCTTCCTCTATTCTTGTTTCCAACTCACTTGTAATCAAAGCAAGAGACACCAATTGTGTGGTGGTCCTTGTGGGGACTTAGTGTCCCATTTGATTGAGAAGAGAAGCTCACTCGGTCTAGGTGACCGTTTGAGAGAGGGAAAGGGTTGAAAGAGACCCGGTCTTTGTGACCACCTCAACGGGGAGTAGGTTTGCAAGAACCGAACCTCGATAAAACAAATCACCGTGTCATCCGTTCTTATTCGCTTGCGATTTGTTTTCGCACTCTCTTTCGGACTCGTTTACATCTCTAACGCTAACCCTGGCTTGTAGTTGTGCTTAAACCTAATAAATTTCAGATTTGCCTATTCACCCCCCTCTAGGCGACTTTCAATTGGTATCAGAGCCTGATACTTCATTAAGAGCCTAACCGCTCGAAGTGATGTCGGGAGCTCACGCCAAGAAGGAGATGATGACCGGCGAGAAGCCCGCCACAAGCCACGGGAAGACTCCATCGGGGGAGTCCGCAAATAAGAAGAGGGAGGAATCACCTCCCCGCGTCAAGTCGCACCGGAGTGGCGACAAGAAGAAGAAAATGAAGAAGGTGGTCTACTACGAGACCGATTCTTCATCGCCCTCCACCTCCAGCTCCGACACGCCTTCCGTCACTTCTAAGCGCCATGAGCGCAAGAAGTTTAGTAAGATCCCCTTACGCTATCCTCGCATTTCCAAACGCACCCCTTTACTTTCCGTTCCACTAGGCAAACCACCGGTTTTTTACGGTGAAGATTATTGTATGTGGAGTGATAAAATGAGGCACCATCTAACCTCACTCCACGCTAGCATTTGGGACATTGTTGAGTTTGGTGCACAGGAACCATCCGTAGGGGATGAAGGTTATGATTCGGACGAGGTAGCCCAAATCCGGCACTTCAACTCCTAAGCCACCACTATACTCCTCGCCTCTCTAAGTCGAGAGGAGTATAACAAGGTGCAAGGGTTGAAGAACGCCAAAGAGATTTGGGACATACTCAAGACCGCGCACAAAGGAGACGAGGTGACCAAGATCACCAAGAGGGAAACGATCGAGGGGGAGCTCGGTCGCTTCCTGCTTCACCAAGGAGAGGAGCCGCAAGCCATGTACAACCGGCTCAAGACCTTGGTGAACCAAGTGTGCAACCCCAGGAGCACCAAATGGGATGACCATGAAATGGTCAAGGTTATTCTTAGATCACTCGTTTTCCTTAACCCTACTCAAGTTCAATTAATTCGTGGTGATCCAAGATATAAATTAATGTCTCCCAAGGAAGTTATAGGAAAATTTGTGAGCTTTGAATTGATGATCAAAGGCTCCAAGAAAATCATCGAGCAAGGCGTCTCCTCCACACCCGATGTGCAACCCGTTGCATTCAAAGCAACGGAGGAGAAGAAAGATGAGTCTACGTCAAGTAGGCTCCACAACGACGCCTCCAAGCTCGACAACGAGGAGATGGCGCTCATCATCAAGAGCTTTCACCAAATCCTCAAGCAAAGCAGGGGGAAGGACTACAAGCCCCGCTCCAATAAAGTTTTCTACAAGTGTGGTAAGCTCGGTCATTTTATCGCTAAATGTCCTTTATCTAGTGATAGTGACAGGGATAACGACAAGAGGGGAAAGAGGAAGGAGAAGAAGAAGTACTACAAGAAGAAGGGCGGCGATGCCCATGTTTGTCGGGAATGAGACTCCGATGAGAGCTCCACCGACTCCTCCTCCGACGAGGACACCGCCAACATCGCCGTCAACAAGGGCCTTCTCTTCCCCAACGTCGGCCACAAGTGCCATGGCAAAGGACGACAAGAAGAAGAAGGTAAAATCAAGATCCTCCACTAAGTATGCAACCTCTAGTGATGAGGATAATTCTAGTGATGATGAGGATAACTTGCTTACTCTTTTTGCCAATCTTAACATGCAACAAAAAGAGAAATTGAATGAATTGATTAGTGCTATTCATGAGAAGGATGAACTCTTGGATAGTCAAGAGGATTTCCTTATAAAGGAAAACAAAAAGCATGTTAAGACTAAAAATGCTTATGCTCAGGAGGTAGAGAAAAATGAAAAATTAACTAGTGAGCTTAGCACTTACCATGACACTATTTCTAGCCTTAGAAATGAAAATGCCAAATTAATTGCTAAGGTTGAGAAGTTAGATGTTTGTGATGATTCAATTGTTAATCTTAGAAATGATAATGCTAGTTTAATTGCTAAGATTGATAAATTGAATGCATCCCTCTCTAGCCTTAAATTTGAGAATGAAAAATTAATTGCTAAGGCTAAAGATTTAAATGTTTGCAATGTTTCTATTTCCAATCTTAGAGATGAGAATGCTATTTTACATGCTAAGATTGTTGAATTAAGTACTTGCAAACCCTCTACATCTACTGTTGAGCATGTTACTATTTGCACTAGATGTAGAGACATTAATGTTGATGCTATTCATGATCACCTAGCTTTAATTAAGAAACAAAATGATCACATAGCTCAACTTAGTGCCAAAATTAATGAGCATGACTTAGAAAATAAAAAATTTAAATTTGCTAGAAGCATGCTGTATAATGGGAGACACCCTGGCATTAAGGATGGCATTGGCTTCCAACAGAGAGACAATGTCAAGCTTAATGCTCCTCCTAAAAGATTGTCTAACTTTGTTAAGGGCAAAGCTCCCATGCCTCAGGATAACGAGGATTACATTTTATACCCTGCCGGTTATCCCGAGCACAAAATTAGGAGAATTCACTCTAGGAAGTCTCACTTTGGCTCTCATCATGCTTTTATGTATAAGAGTGAGACATCTAGTTCTAGACAATCAACCCATGCTAAATTGCCTAGGAAGAAAACTCCCATTTCATCAAATGAACCCAACATTTCATTTAAGACTTTTGATGCATCATATGTGCTCACTAATAAATCAGGCAAAGTAGTTGCCAAATATGTTGGGGGCAAACACAAGGGGGTCAAAGACTTGTGTTTGGGTACCCAAGGTGCTTGTTTCTAATGTGAAAGGACCCAAGACCGTTTGGGTACCTAAGAACAAGGCCTAAAATTGTTTTGTAGGTTTATGCATCCGGGGGCTCAAGTTGGATTATTGATAGCGGGTGCACAAACCACATGACTGGGGAGAAAAGGATGTTCTCCTCCTACGAGAAAAACCATGATCCCTAACGAGCTATTACTTTCGAGGATGGAAATCAAGGTTTGGTCAAAGGACTTGGTAAAATTGCTATATCTCCTGACCATTCTATTTCCAATGTTTTCTTGTAGATTCTTTAGATTACAATTTGCTTTCCATTTCTCAATTGTGTAAAATGGGCTACAACTGTCTTTTTACAAATTTAGGTGTTACTGTCTTTAGAAGAAGTGATGATTCAGTAGCATTTAAGGGAGTGTTAGAGGGTCAGCTATACTTAGTTGATTTTAATAGAGCTGAACTCGACACTTGCTTAATTGCTAAGACTAACATGGGTTGGCTCTGGCACCGCCGACTAGCCCACGTTGGGATGAAGAATCTTCATAAGCTTCTAAAGGGAGAGCACATTTTGGGACTAACCAATGTTCATTTTGAGAAAGACAGGGTTTGTAGCGCATGTCAAGCAGGAAAGCAAGTTGGTGTTCATCATCCACACAAGAACATCATGACGACTGACAGGCCGCTTGAGCTACTCCACATGGACCTATTCGGCTCGATAGCTTACATAAGCATCGACAGGAGTAAGTACTATCTAGTTATTGTGGATGATTATTCTCGCTTCACTTGGGTGTTCTTTTTGCAGGATAAATCTCAAACCCAAGAGACCTTAAAGGGATTCTTGAGACGGGCTCAAAATGAGTTTGGCTTAAGGATCAAAAAGATTAGAAGCGACAACGGGACAAAATTCAAGAACTCACAAATAGAAGGCTTCCTTGAGGATGAGGGCATCAAGCATGAGTTCTCTTCTCCCTACACGCCACAACAAAATGGTGTAGTGGAGAGAAAGAATAGAACTCTACTTGACATGGCGAGGACCATGCTTGATGAATACAAGACTTCAGACCGGTTTTGGGCGGAAGCAATCAACACTGCTTGCTACGCCATCAACCGCCTCTACCTTCACCGAATCCTCAAGAAGACATCATACGAACTACTGGTAAAAAGCCCAATGTTTCATATTTTAGAGTCTTTGGTAGCAAATGTTTTATTCTTGTTAAAAGAGGTAGAAAATCTAAATTTGCTCCTAAGGCTGTAGAAGGTTTTTTACTTGGTTATGATTCAAACACAAGGGCATATAGAGTCTTTAACAATTCCACTGGACTAGTTGAAGTTTCTTGTGACATTGTGTTTGATGAGACTAACAGCTCTCAAGTAGAGCAAGTTGATCTTGATGAGCTAGATGATGAAGAGGCTCCATGCGTCGCACTAAGGAACATGTCCATTAGGGATGTGTGTCCTAAGGAATTCGAAGAGCCTCCACAAGCACAAGATCAACCATCTTCCTCCATGCAAGCATCTCCACCAACTCAAGATGAGGATCAAGCTCAAGATGATGAAAATGAAGATCAAGAGGAGCCACCTCGAGAGGAGGACAATGATCAAGGGGGGATGCTAATGAAGACAAGGAAGATGATGAGAATCCAAGACCGCCTCACCCAAGAGTCCACCAAGCAATACAACGAGATCACCCCTTGAACTCCATCCTCGGCGATATTCATAAGGGGGTAACCACTCGATCTCGTGTTGCTCATTTTTGTGAACATTACTCCTTTGTGTCTTCTATTGAGCCATACAGGGTAGAAGACACATTAAGGGATTTGGATTGGGTGTTGGCAATGCAAGAGGAACTCAACAACTTCACGAGGAATGAGGTATGATATTTAGTTCCACGTCCTAATCAAAATGTTGTAGGAACCAAGTGGGTCTTCCGCAACAAGCAAGATGAGCATGGTGTGGTGACAAGGAACAAAGCCCGACTTGTGGCCAAGGGATATTCACAAGTCGAAGGTTTGGATTTCAGTGAAACCTATGCACCCGTAGCTAGGCTTGAGTCAATTCACATATTACTTGCCTATGCTACTTACCATGACTTTAAGCTTTACCAAATGGACGTGAAAAGTGCCTTCCTCAATGGACCAATCAAGGAGGAGGTCTATGTTGAGCAACCTCCCGGCTTTGAAGATAGTAAGTACCCTAACCATGTTTATAAACTCTCTAAGGCACTTTATGGGCTCAAGGAAGCCCCAAGAGCATGGTATGAATGCCTAAGAGATTTTCTTATTGCTAATGGCTTCAAAGTCGGAAAAGCTGATCCTACTCTCTTTACTAAAACTATTGCAGATGATTTGTTTGTATGCCAAATTTATGTTGATGATATCATATTTGGGTCTACTAACAAATCTACTTGTGAAGAGTTTAGTAGGATCATGATTCAAAAATCCGAGATGTCTATGATGAGGGAGTTGGAAGTATTTTCTAGGATCTCAAGTCAAGCAACTCCAAGAGGGCACCTTCATTAGCCAAACAAAGTACATTCAAGACATACTCACCAAGTTTGGGATGAAGGATGCCAAGCCCATCAAGACACCCATGGGAACTAGTGGGCATCTCGACCTCGACACGGGAGGTAAATCCGTAGATCAAAAGGTATACCGGTCGATGATAGGTTCTTTACTCTATTTATGTGCATCTCGACCGGATATTATGCTTTCGGTATGCATGTGTGCAAGATTCCAAGCCGATCCTAAGGAAGTTCACCTTAGGGCCGTAAAACGAATCTTGAGATATTTAGTTTATACTCCTAAGTTTGGCCTTTGGTACCCCAAGGGATCCACATTTGATTTAATTGGATATTCAGATGTTGATTGGGCAGGGTGTAAGATTGATAGAAAGAGCACATCAGGGACTTGCCAGTTCTTGGGAAGATCTCTGGTGCCTTGGGCTTCTAAGAAACAAAATTCTGTCGCTCTTTCTACTGCCAAAGCCGAGTACATTGCCGTAGGCCATTGTTGCGCGCAATTACTTTGGATGAGGCAAACCCTTAGGGACTATGGTTACAAATTAACCAAAGTTCCTCTTCTATGTGATAATGAGAGTGCAATCTGCATGACGGATAATCTCGTTGAGCATAGCCGCACTAAACACATAGCCATTCGGTATCACTTTTTGAGGGATCACCAACAAAGGGAGGATATCGAGATTGCATATATTAACACCAAAGAACAATTAGCCGATATCTTTACCAAGCCATTAGATGAGAAAACATTTACCAAACTTAGGCATGAGCTAAATATTCTTGATTCTAGGAATTTTGATTGATGTCTTGTTCACATAGCTCATTTATATACCTTTGATCATCTCTTTCATGTGCTATGACTAATGTGTTCTTCAAGTGCATTTCATGCTAAGTCATAGATTGAAAGGGAAATGGAGTCTTCAGCGAAGACAAGGCTTCCACTCCACTCCATCGAATTATTCATCCTTCGCCGTCGCTCCACACCGCTCTCCAATTTGGTATAATCTTCACTCCTATATTATTTACCAAAGGGGGAGAAAGTTTGAAAAAGGGCTTATATTTCACTCAGGTATCCATTTTTGGCGATTTATGCCAAAGGGAGAGAAAGTATTAGCCCAAAGCAAAAGGACCGCACCACCACCAATTCACCAATTTCAAAAATGAAGTCTTTAAAATTTGTACTAAAAGAAGGTTTTTCAAATGGTATCTTATTTTTGATAGAATTTTCAAATTGGTATAACCCCTTTCAAAATTAATATCTAAAACCCTCTTGAACACTAAGAGGAGAATTTCATTAAGGGGGAGTTTTGTTTAGTCAAAGAAAAAGCATTTGCAACAGGGGGATAGAATTTCAAATCTTGAAAATGCTTCTCAAAATCGTATTCATTTACCTTTGACTATTTGCAAAAGGACTTTGAAAAGAATTTCCAAAAGAGTTTGCGAAAACAAAACAAGTGGTGCAAGCGTGGTCGAAAATGTTAAATATGAAGAAAGCATCCATGCATATCTTATGAAATGTATATTGTTTAATTCCAAGTAACCTTTGCACTTACATCTTGCAAACTAGTTCAATTCCACACTTATTTATTTGCTTTGGTTTGTGTTGGCATCAATCACCAAAAAGGGGGAGATTGAAAGGGAAATATGCTTACACCTTTTCCTAAATGATTTTGGTGGTTGAATTGCCCAACACAAATAATTGAACTAACTAGTTTGCTCTAGATTATAAGTTTTACAGGTGCCAAAGGTTCAACACAAACCAATAAAAAGTCTAAGAAAGGGTTCAAAGAAAAGGAGCAAAAGACAACCCAAAGGCAGCCCTGGTCTGGCGCACCGCACTGTCCGGTGCACCACCGGACAGTGTCCGGTGCACCAGGGAACCCAACTCCGAACTTGCCACCTTCGGGAATTCGGGGAGGCCGCTCCGCTATAATTCACCGGACTGTCTGCTGTAGCACCAGACTGTCCGGTGTAGCACCAGACTGTCCGGTGTGCCAAGCGGAGCAACGGCTCTAAGCGCCAACGGTCACCTGCAACGCTACAGTGAAACGCTACAGTGCGCGCCTGCGCGCGCAGAAGTCAGAGCAGGCACCAGAGGCGCACCGGACAGTGAACATGACCTGTCCAGTGCACCACCGGACTGTTCGGTGGCCCCACTTGTCAGAGCTCCAACGGTCGGAACCCAACGGCCTGGTGACGTGGCTGGCGCACCGGACTGTCCGGTGCGCCATACGACAACAGCCTTCACCAACGGTTCTTTTGGTGGTTGAGGCTATAAATATCCCCAACTACCACACTTCAATGCATCCAAGTTTTCAGCCATCAAACCTCATACAAGAGCTCTAGACTTCATTCAAAGACACAATCAAAGAGATCAAATTCTCTCCCAAGTCCGGAATCACTCCAAACAAATTAGTGACTAAAGAGAGAGACATTTGTGTTCATTTGAGCTCTTGCGCTTGGATTGCTTTTCTTCTTCCTCTATTCTTGTTTCCAACTCACTTGTAATCAAAGCAAGAGACACCAATTGTGTGGTGGTCCTTGTGGGGACTTAGTGTCCCGTTTGATTGAGAAGAGAAGCTCACTCGGTCTAGGTGACCATTTGAGAGAGGGAAAGGGTTGAAAGAGACCCGGTCTTTGTGACCACCTCAACGGGGAGTAGGTTTGCAAGAACCGAACCTCGGTAAAACAAATCACTGTGTCATCCATTCTTATTCGCTTGCGATTTGTTTTCGCACTCTCTTTCAGACTCGTTTACATCTCTAACGCTAACCCTGGCTTGTAGTTGTGCTTAAACCTAATAAATTTCAGATTTGCCTATTCACCCCCCTCTAGGAGACTTTCAATTGGAGGTCACCAAATCGTGTCCTCGAGGTCACCATATGCAAGGTGTCGGGTACCATAATTAGGGGTACCCCCAACACTCCTAAACTCGGCTGGTAAATCACCATCAGCGCAAGCCGCAGAGACTGATGGGCATGATTCAGGTCAAAGCTTCGTCCACTCAAGGGACGCGATCTCGCCTCGCCCGAGCCCAGCCTCGGGCAGGAACAGTACTCCCAGGCGAATTCACGCCTCGCTCGAGGACCTCCTCAAGCAACGGACGCGCCCTCGACTCGCCCGAGGCCCAGCTTGGGCTAGCTTCGCAGTGAAGCAACCTTGGCCAGATCGCCTCGCCAACCGACCGTATCGCAGGAGCATTCAATGCGAGGATCGCCTGACACCTTATCCTGACGCGCGTTCCTCAGTCGACAGGGCCAAAGTGACCGCAGTCACTTCGCCTTTCCACTGACCGACCTGACAGGAAAACAGCGCCGCCTGCCCCGCTCTGACTACTGCGCCACCCGCCAGGATGAGGCTGACAACAGTTAAGTCCAGCCTCAGGCGCAACAGGAAACTCCGCCTTGCCCGACCTCAGGGCTCGGCCCTCGCCTTCAGCCTCGGAAGGTGGTCTCCGCCTCGCCCGACCCTAGGGCTCGGCCTCAACCTCGGCCTCAGAAGGTGGTCTCCGCCTCGCCCGACCCCAGGGCTCGGCCTCAACCTTGGCCTCGGAAGGTGGTCTTCGCCTCGCCCGACCCCAGGGCTCGGCCTCAACCTCGACCTCGGAAGGAATCGCGTCCTCGCCCGACCCCGGCCTCGACCTCAGGAGGAGTCTCCGCCTCGCCCGACCTTGGGCTAGGACCGACCACGCCACAAGGGGTACATCATTTCCCTACCCCTAGCTAGCTCAGGCTACAGGGAACAAGACCGGCGTCCCATCTGGCTCACCCCGGTAAACAAGTAATGATGGCACCCCCGCATGCGTCCATGACGACGGCGGTTCTCTAACCCCCTACGGAAGCAAGGAGACGTCAGCAAGGTCCCAGCAGCCCCGACAGCTGTGCTTCTACAGGGCTCAAGCGCTCCTCCGACGGCCATGACACCGCGTGCACATGGCTCTAGCACCTCTCCCACAACCACGTTGGCATGTACATAGGGCTCTGGCTCCTCCCTGCCGGGCACGTTAGCATATTGCTACACCCTCATTGTACACCTGGACCATCTCCTTGCATCTATAAAAGGAAGGGCCAAGCCCTCATACGGGAGGGTGGTCGCGCGGGAGGACAGGCCGACGAACAGGCTCTCCCTCGCGAACACTTGTAACCCCCTACTGCAAGCGCATCCGCCCTGGGCGCAGGATAACACGAGCCGCGGTTCTCCCCCCTTGTGTTCCATCTCGCGCCAACCCATCTGGGCTGGGGCACACAGCGACAATTTTACTCGTCGGTCTAGGGACCCCCCCGGGGTCGAAACACCGACAGTTGGCGCGCCAGGTAGGGGCCTACTGCGTGTTGACGAACAACTTCCCGTTGAGTTCCAGATGGGTAGTCTCCAGCGACTTCTTCAGCCCGGGACGCTGCTCCGTTTTGGGAGTCTTGAGTTCATGTCCCTCGACGGCAGCTATGACATGGTACTCCTTCCTCCGCAGCGCGACAGCGACAACGGCGACCGTCAGCCCGCCCGGCGGCGGCGGACTCGGCGACGTCTTCCCCCCATGGCGGAAGAGCAGCATCTGGGTTTGTCCCGTCGCCTTCCTCGCCGCAGGAGGAGGAGGTGGGGCAACCGTGGCCAAGCAGGAGGCGGCACCTCGTCGACTGTCGAGCGAGTCGACGACGCTGGCACCCCAGCGAGGGACACGTTAGGCGTTGACCTCGCGCTTGAGACGATGGCGAGCGTCGTTTCCCCGCAACGTGCCAACCCCAAGCGGACAAACGATGCCAGCACTCTCGTGGAGGACTTGCTGGGCGTTAGCCTCGTACCTAAGATAACTGTGCAGTCCGTCCCCGACGCGACTTCGTCACCGTCCATCGATCGAGAGGTACCGTCCGTTTTCCACCCTGTGCCTTTTAGATTCAGCTTCGATCCACCAAGCGACCCTGCTTCGGTGAGCGCTTTCATAAAGGCATATCCTAACCTTCCGGGGTACCATATGTGGTCAACCTGGGACCAACTGACGGTCGTCTCGACCTACGGGCCCCCGGGTTCCGAGGAAGATGACGAGCCCGACTCTGGTTGGGATTTCTCCGGGCTCAATAATCCTAGTGCCATGCGAGACTTCATGACCGCATGTGACTACTGCCTCTCCAATTGCTCCGATGACGGCCACAGCCTTGACAACGAGGGTTGTGGCCCAAGTCGCGAATGTTTCCACGTCGATCTAGGGGGTCACGACAAAGGCAACCACCTTGGTATGCCGGAGGACGATGATCCCCCTAGGCCTACGCCTCGCGTTGACATCCTGCGGGAGCTAGCTATGGTCCCAGTCCCTGTGGGGGGTCAGGACACACAGCTCGAGCAAATCCGCGAGATGCAGGCCAAGCTCGACGAGGAAGCAGGACAACTTGTGCAGCTCCGGCAAAACATCGAGCAGGAGTGGGCAGGCCGAGCATTAGCCGGAGAAGCACTGATAGTCGCCTAGAGGGGGGTGAATAGGGCGAAACTGAAATTTACAAATATAAACACAACTACAAGCCGGGTTAGCGTTAGAAATATAAACGAGTCCACGAGAGAGGGTGAAAAACAAATCGTAAGCAAATGAAGAGTGTGACACGATGATTTGTTTTACCGAGGTTCGGTTCTTGCAAACCTACTCCCCGTTGAGGAGGCCACAAAGGCCGGGTCTCTTTCAACCCTTCCCTCTCTCAAACGGTCCCTCGGACCGAGTGAGCTTCTCTTCTCAAATCAAAACCGGGAACAAAACTTCCCCGCAAGGGCCACCACACACTTGGTGCCTCTTGCCTTGATTACAATGAAGTTTTGATCACAAGAACAAGTGAGAAAGAAAAGAAGCAATCCAAGCGCAAGAGCTCAAAAGAACACGGCAAATCTCTCTCGCTAGTCACTAAAGCCTTGAGTGGAATTGGAGAGGATTTGATCTCTTTGGTGTGTCTAAAATTAAATGCCTAGCTCTTGTAAGTGGTTGAGAAGTGGAAATCTTGGATGCCATGAATGTGGGGGTGGTTGGGGTATTTATAGCCCCAACCACCAAACTTGACCGTTGGTGGAGGCTGTCTGTTCAATGGCGCACCGGACAGTCCGGTGCACACCGAACATGTCCGGTGCCCCAGCCATGTCACCAATGCCGTTGGATTCTGACCGTTGGAGCTTCTGACTTCTGGGCCCGCCTGGATGTCCGGTGCACACCGGACATGTACTGTTGGATGTCCGGTGTGCCAGTATGGGCGTGCCTGACATCTGCGCGCGCTGCGCGCGCATTTAATGCGTCGCAGGTAGCCGTTGGCGCCGAAATAGTCGTTGCTCCGAGGATGCACCGGACAGTCCGGTGCACACCGGACATGTCCGGTGAATTATAGCGGAGCAGCCTTCGTAAAATCCCGAGGCTGGCGAGTTCCAGAGCCGCGTCCCGTTGGAGCACCGGACACTGTCCGGTGTACACCGGACAGTCCGGTGATTTATAGCGCGCCGGCTTCTGGAAATTCCCGAGGCTGAGGAGTTTTGCGCGGGGTCCCCTGGTGCACCGGACACTGTCCGGTGCGCCAGACCAGGGAGCCTTTCGGGATGCCTCTTTGCTCCTTTGTTGAATCCAAAACTTATCTTTTTATTGGCTGAGTGTGAACCTTTTACACCTGTATAACTTATACACTAGAGCAAACTAGTTAGTCCAATTATTTGTGTTGGGCAATTCAACCACCAAAATTAATTAGGGACTAGGTGTAAGCCTAATTCCCTTTCAATCTCCCCCTTTTTGGTGATTGATGCCAACACAAACCAAAGCAAATATAGAAGTGCATAATTGAACTAGTTTGCATAATGTAAGTGCAAAGGTTGCTTGGAATTGAGCCAATTTAAATACTTACAAGATATGCATGGATCGTTTCTTTATTTTTAACATTTTGGACCACGCTTGCACCACATGTTTTGTTTTTGCAAACTCTTTTGTAAATCCTTTTCAAAGTTCTTTTGCAAATAGTCAAAGGTAAATGAATAAGATTTTGCAAAGCATTTTCAAGATTTGTAGTTTTCTCCCCCTGTTTCAAATGCTTCTCCTTTGACTAAACAAAACTCCCCCTAAATGAGATCCTCTTCTTAGTGTTCAAGAGGGTTTTGATGTATCATTTTTGAAATACTACTTTCTCCCCCTTTTGAACACAATAGGAAACCAATTGATAATATTCTTGGAAACACAAAGTTTTTGAAATTGGTGGTGGTGGTCCTTTTGCTTTGGGCTCTTACTTTCTCCCCCTTTGGCATGAATCGCCAAAAACGGAATCATTAGAGCCCTTGCAATCTCCCCCTTTGGTCATAAATAAATGAGTTAAGATTATACCAAAGACGAAGTTCTTTTGCTTGGTGCTCATGCTTTCTCCCCTAAGAATGGAGAGTTGCTTGGAGTGACGGCGAAGGATGAGTTACGTAGTGGAAGCCTTTGTCTTTGCCGAAGACTCCAATTCCCTTTCAACATACCTATGACTTGGTTTGAAATAGACTTGAAAACACATTAGTCATAGCATATGAAAAAGACATGATCAAAGGTATATAAATGAGCTATGCGTGCAATCTAACAAAAGAAATTGCGCGAATCAAGAATATTGAGCTCATGCCTAAGTTTGTTAAAAGTTTGTTCATCAAGTGGCTTGGCAAAGATATCGGCTAATTGATCTTTAGTATTAATATAAGAAATCTCGATATCTCCCTTTTGTTGGTGATCCCTAAGAAAATGATACCGAATGGCTATGTGTTTAATGCGGCTATGCTCGACGGGATTATCCGCCATCTTGATTGCACTCTCATTATCACATAGCAAAGGGACTTTGGTCAATTTGTAACCGTAGTCCCGCAGGGTTTGCCTCATCCAAAGCAATTGCGCGCAACAATGGCCTGCGGCAATGTACTCGGCTTCGGCGGTGGAAAGAGCGACCGAATTTTGCTTCTTTGAAGCCCAAGACACCAAGGATCTTCCCAAGAACTGGCAAGTCCCCGATGTGCTCTTCCTATTGATTTTACACCCCGCCCAATCGGCATCCGAATAACCAATTAAATCAAATGTGGATCCCCTAGGATACCAAAGCCCAAACTTAGGTGTATAAGCCAAATATCTCAAGATTCGTTTCACGGCCGTAAGGTGAGCTTCCTTAGGGTCGGCTTGGAATCTTGCACACATGCATACGGAAAGCATAATATCCGGTCGAGATGCACATAAATAGAGTAAAGAACCTATCATCGACCGGTATACCTTTTGATCCACGGACTTACCTCCCGTGTCGAGGTCGAGATGCCCATTTGTTCCCATGGGTGTCTTGATGGGCTTGGCATCCTTCATCCCAAACTTGTTTAGAATGTCTTGAGTATACTTAGTTTGGCTAATGAAGGTGCCCTCTTGGAGTTGCTTGACTTGAAATCCTAGAAAATACTTCAACTCCCCCATCATAGACATCTCGAATTTTTGTGTCATGATCCTACTAAATTCTTCACAAGTAGATTCGTTAGTAGACCCAAATATGATATCATCAACATAAATTTGGCATACAAACAAATAATTGTCAAGAGTTTTAGTGAATAAAGTAGGATCGGCCTTGCCGACTTTGAAGCCATTAGCAATAAGGAAATCTCTAAGGCATTCATACCATGCTCTCGGGGCTTGCTTGAGCCCATAAAGCGCCTTAGAGAGCCTATAGACATGGTTAGGGTACTCACTATCTTCAAAGCCGGGAGGTTGCTCAACATAGACCTCCTCCTTGATTGGTCCATTGAGGAAGGCACTCTTCACATCCATTTGGTAAAGCTTGAAGCCATGGTAAGTAGCATAGGCCAATAATATACGGATTGACTCAAGCCTAGCTACGGGTGCATAGGTTTCACCGAAATCCAAACCTTCGACTTGGGAGTATCCCTTGGCCACAAGTCGAGCTTTATTCCTTGTCATCACACCATGCTCGTCTTGCTTGTTGCGGAAGACCCATTTGGTTCCTACAACATTTTGATTAGGACGTGGAACTAAATGCCATACCTCATTCCTAGTGAAGTTGTTGAGCTCCTCTTGCATCGCCACCACCCAATCCGAATCTTGGAGTGCTTCCTCTACCCTGTGTGGCTCAATAGAGGAAACAAAAGAGTAATGCTCACAAAAATGTGCAACACGAGATCTAGTAGTTACCCCCTTATGAATGTCGCCGAGGATGGTGTCGACGGGGTGATCTCGTTGGACTGCTTGGTGGACTCTTGGGTGTGGCGGCCTTTGTTCTTCATCCTCCTTGTCTTCCTCATTTGCATCTCCCCCTTGATCATTGTCATCATCTTGAGGGGGCTCATTTGCTTGATCTTCTACTTCATCAATTTGAGCTTCATCCTCATTTTGAGTCGGTGGAGATGCTTGCATGGAGGAGCATGGTTGATCTTGTGCATTTGAAGGCTCTTCGGATTCCTTAGGACACACATCCCCAATGGACATGTTCCTTAGCGCGATGCACGGAGCCTCTTCAATACCTATCTCATCAAGATCAACTTGCTCTACTTGAGAGCCGTTAGTCTCATCAAACACAACGTCACAAGAAACTTCAACTTGTCCGGAGGATTTGTTAAAGACTCTATATGCCCTTGTGTTTGAATCATATCCTAGTAAAAAGCCTTCTACAGCCTTAGGAGCAAATTTAGATTTTCTACCTCTTTTAACAAGAATAAAGCATTTGCTACCAAAGACTCTAAAATATGAAATGTTGGGCTTTTTACCGGTTAGGAGTTCATATGATGTCTTCTTGAGGATTTGGTGTAGATATAACCGGTTGATGGCGTAGCAGGCGGTGTTGACCGCCTCGGCCCAAAACCGATCCGAAGTCTTGTATTCATCAAGCATGGTTCTTGCCATGTCCAATAGAGTTCGATTCTTCCTCTCCACTACACCATTTTGTTGTGGTGTGTAGGGAGAAGAGAACTCATGCTTGATGCCCTCCTCCTCAAGGAAGCCTTCGATTTGAGAGTTCTTGAACTCCGTTCCGTTGTCGCTTCTAATCTTCTTGATCCTTAAGCCGAACTCATTTTGAGCTCGTCTCAAGAATCCCTTTAAGGTCTCTTGGGTTTGAGATTTTTCCTGTAAAAAGAATACCCAAGTGAAGCGAGAATAATCATCCACAATAACTAGACAGTACTTACTCCCGCCGATGCTTATGTAAGCAATCAGGCCGAATAGATCCATGTGGAGTAGCTCAAGCGGCCTGTCGGTCGTCATGATGTTCTTGTGTGGATGATGGGCTCCAACTTGCTTTCCTGCCTGGCATGCGCTACAAACCCTGTCTTTCTCAAAATTAACATTTGTTAGTCCTAAAATGTGTTCTCCCTTTAGAAGTTTGTGAAGATTCTTCATCCCAACATGGGCTAGTCGGCGGTGCCAGAGCCAACCCATGTTAGTCTTAGCAATTAAGCAAGTGTCGAGTTCAGCTCTATCAAAATCTACCAAGTATAGCTGACCCTCTAACACTCCCTTAAATGCTATTGAATCATCACTTCTTCTAAAGACAGTGACACCTATATCAGTGAAAAGACAGTTGTAGCCCATTTTGCATAATTGAGATACAGAAAGCAAATTGTAATCTAAAGAATCTACAAGAAAAACATTGGAAATAGAATGGTCAGGAGATATGGCTATTTTACCAAGACCTTTGACCAAACCTTGATTTCCATCCCCGAATGTGATAGCTCGTTGGGGATCTTGTTTTTTCTCGTAGGAGGAGAACATCTTCTTCTCCCCTGTCATGTGGTTTGTGCACCCGCTGTCGATGATCCAACTTGAGCCTCCGGATGCATAAACCTACAAAACAGATTTAGTTCTTGACTTTAGGTACCCAAATGGTTTTGGGTCCTTTGGCATTAGACACAAGAACTTTGGGTACCCAAACACAAGTCTTTGACCCCTTGTGCTTGCCCCCAACATACTTGGCAACTACTTTGCCGGATTTGTTAGTCAACACATAAGATGCATCAAAGGTTTTAAAAGAGATGTCATGATCATTTGATGCACTAGGAGTTTTCTTCTTAGGCAACTTAGCACGGGTTGGTTGCCTAGAGCTAGATGTCTCACCCTTATACATAAAAGCATGATTTGCGCAAGAGTGAGACTTCCTAGAGTGAATTCTCCTAATCTTGCTCTCGGGATAACCGGCAGGGTACAAAATGTAACCCTCGTTATCCTGAGGCATGGGAGCCTTGCCCTTTACAAAATTAGACAATCTTTTAGGAGGGGCACTAAGTTTGACATTGTCTCCCCTTTGGAAGCCAATGCCATCCTTGATGCCTGGGCGTCTCCCATTATAGAGCATACTTCTAGCAAATTTAAATTTTTCATTTTCTAAGTTATGCTCGGCAATTTTAGCATCTAATTTAGCTATATGATCATTTTGTTGTTTAATTAAAGCCATGTGATCATGTATAGCATTAATGTTAACATCTCTACATCTAGTACAAATAGAAGTGTGCTCAACGGTAGATGTGGAGGGTTTGCAAGATTTTAGTTCTACAACCTTAGCATGCAATATTTCATTTTTACTTCTAAGGTCGGAAATAGTAGCATTGCAAACATCAAAATCTTTAGCCTTAGCAAGTAATTTTTCATTTTCATTCCTAAGGCTAGCAAGAGATATGTTCAATTTTTCAATCTTAGCAAGCAAATCATCATTTCTAAGATTGGGAATTGAAACATTACAAGCATTTGAATCAACCTTAGCTAACAAATTAGCATTTTCATTTCTAAGGTTGTCTATTGTTTTATGGCAAGTGCTTAGCTCACTAGATAGTTTTTCACATTTCTCAATTTCTAGAGCATAAGCATTTTTAACCTTAACATGCTTCTTATTTTCTTTAATAAGGAAGTCCTCTTGGGTGTCCAAAAGATCATCCTTTTCATGAATGGCACTAATCAATTCATTAAGTTTCTCCTTTTGTTGCATGTTGAGGTTGGCAAAAAGAGATCGCAAGTTATCTTCCTCATCACTAACATTTTCATCACTAGAAGATTCATATTTAGTGGAGGATTTAGATTTAACCTTCTTTTTGCCGTCCTTTGCCATGAGGCACTTGTGGCCGACGTTGGGGAAGAGGAGTCCCTTGGTGACGACGATGTTGGCGGCGTCCTCGTCGTCGGAGGAGTCACTTGAGCTTTCATCGGAGTCCCACTCTCGACAAACATGGGCATCGCCGCCCTTCTTTTTGTAGTACCTCTTCTTCTCCTTTCTTCTCCCCTTCTTGTCGTCGCCCCTGTCACTGTCACTTGATAATGGACATTTAGCTATAAAGTGACCGGGCTTACCACACTTGTAGCAAACCTTCTTGGAGCGGGACTTGTAATCTTTCCCTCTCCTTTGTTTGAGGATTTGGCGGAAGCTCTTGATGACGAGCGCCATTTCCTCATTGTCGAGTTTGGAGACGTCGATTGGTTGTCGACTTGGTGTAGACTCCTCCTTCTTTTCCTCCGTCGCCTTGAATGCGACGGGTTGAGCTTCGGATGTGGAGGGATCATCAAGCTCGTTGATCTTCCTTGAGCCTTCGATCATGCACTCAAAACTTACAAAATTCCCGATTACTTCCTCGGGGGTCATTAGTGTATACCTTGGGTTCCCACGGATTAATTGAACTTGAGTAGGGTTAAGGAAAATAAGAGATCTTAGAATAACCTTAACCACCTCGTGGTCATCCCACTTTTTGCTCCCGAGGTTGCGCACTTGATTCACCAAGGTCTTGAGCCGGTTGTACATGTTTTGTGGCTCCTCCCCTTTGCGAAGCCGGAACCGACCGAGCTCCCCCTCGATCATCTCCCGCTTGGTGATCTTTGTGAGCTCATCTCCTTCGTGAGCGGTTTTGAGCACATCCCAAACCTCCTTGGCGCTCTTCAACCCTTGCACTTTGTTATACTCCTCTCTACTTAGAGAGGCGAGGAGTATTGTTGTCGCTTGAGAGTTGAAGTGCTCGATTTGGGCCACTTCATCCTCATCATAGTCTTCATTCCCTACGGATGGTACCTGTGCACCAAACTCAACAACATCCCATATACTTTTGTGGAGTGAGGTTAGATGAAATCGCATTAAATCACTCCACCTAGCATAATCTTCACCATCAAAAGTTGGTGGTTTGCCTAATGGGACGGAAAGCAAAGGTGTATGTTTGGAAATACGAGGGTAGCGTAGGGGGATCTTACTATACTTCTTGCGCTCTTGGCGCTTAGAAGTGACGGATGCCGCGTCGGACCCGTAGGTGGATGGTGATGAAGAATCGGTCTCGTAGTAGACCACTTTCCTCATCCTCTTTTTCTTGTCCCCACTCCGACGCGTCTTGTGAGAAGAGGATTTCTCCTTCTTCTCCTTGTGGTGTGAAGAAGACTTCTTCTCCTTCCCTTTGGAGGAGTTCTTCTTCTTCTTTCTCTTGGTGCGGGACTCTTCCGATGAAGTGCTCCCGTGGCTTGTAGCGGGCTTTTCGCCGGTCTCCATCTCCTTCTTGGCGTGATCTCCCGACATCACTTCGAGCGGTTAGGCTCTAATGAAGCACCGGCCTCTGATACCAATTGATAGTCGCCTAGAGGGGGGGTGAATAGGGCGAAACTGAAATTTACAAATATAAACACAACTACAAGCCGGGTTAGCGTTAGAAATATAAACGAGTCCGCGAGAGAGGGTGAAAAACAAATCGTAAGCAAATGAAGAGTGTGACACGATGATTTGTTTTACCGAGGTTCGGTTCTTGCAAACCTACTCCCCGTTGAGGAGGCCACAAAGGCCGGGTCTCTTTCAACCCTTCCCTCTCTCAAACGGTCCCTCGGACCGAGTGAGCTTCTCTTCTCAAATCAAAATCGGGAACAAAACTTCCCCGCAAGGGCCACCACACACTTGGTGCCTCTTGCCTTGATTACAATGAAGTTTTGATCACAAGAACAAGTGAGAAAGAAAAGAAGCAATCCAAGCGCAAGAGCTCAAAAGAACACGGCAAATCTCTCTCGCTAGTCACTAAAGCCTTGAGTGGAATTGGAGAGGATTTGATCTCTTTGGTGTGTCTAGAATTAAATGCCTAGCTCTTGTAAGTGGTTGAGAAGTGGAAATCTTGGATGCCATGAATGTGGGGGTGGTTGGGGTATTTATAGCCCCAACCACCAAACTTGACCGTTGGTGGAGGCTGTCTGTTCAATGGCGCACCAGACAGTCCGGTGCACACCGAACATGTCCGGTGCCCCAGCCACGTCACCAATGCCGTTGGATTCTGACCGTTGGAGCTTCTGACTTCTGGCCCGCCTGGATGTCCGGTGCACACCGGACATGTACTGTTGGATGTCCGGTGTGCCAGTATGGGCGTGCCTGACATCTGCGCGCGCTGTGCGCGCATTTAATGCGTCGCAGGTAGCCGTTGGCGCCGAAATAGCCGTTGCTCCGAGGATGCACCGGACAGTCCGGTGCACACCGGACATGTCCGGTGAATTATAGCGGAGCAGCCTTCGTAAAATCCTGAGGCTGGCGAGTTCCAGAGCCGCGTCCCGTTGGAGCACCGGACACTGTCCGGTGTACACCGAACAGTCCGGTGATTTATAGCGCGCCGGCTTCTGGAAATTCCCGAGGCTGAGGAGTTTTGCGCGGGGTCCCCTGGTGCACCGGACACTGTCCGATGCGCCACCGGACAGTCCGGTGCGCCAGACCAGGGAGCCTTTCGGGATGCCTCTTTGCTCCTTTGTTGAATCCAAAACTTATCTTTTTATTGGCTGAGTGTGAACCTTTTACACCTGTATAACTTATACACTAGAGCAAACTAGTTAGTCCAATTATTTGTGTTGGGCAATTCAACCACCAAAATTAATTAGGGACTAGGTGTAAGCCTAATTCCCTTTCAAGCACGTCATTGGGCCCAGGACGTCCAGCGCCGTATCACTGACGATGCCAGGGCAAGGCTGCCCCCGGCTTCCAGTAGGGTCGGCCAAAACCTGGCTGCAGCGGCAATACTACTCCGAGCAATGCCGGAGCCATCTACTACCAAGGGGCGGCGTATCCAGGGAGAACTCAAGAATCTCCTGGAGGATGCCGCGGTCCGACGGGCCGAGAGCTCTGCCTCCCGAAGGCAAGGGTACCCCCTGGAGCATCGCGCCGCGACTTCCCGATTCATGCGGGAAGCCTCGGTCCACACCGGGCGCACGCGGGACGCAACGCCTGCAGCCCCGGGTCGCCTCGGCAACGAGCACCACCGCCGCGACCGACGAGC
Organism: Zea mays; assembly: GCF_902167145.1. Taxonomy (NCBI): domain Eukaryota; kingdom Viridiplantae; phylum Streptophyta; class Magnoliopsida; order Poales; family Poaceae; genus Zea; species Zea mays. Next base: position 20,457,090 of record NC_050100.1, on the reverse strand, counting down.
CCGCCTCGATGAGAAGGTGCGCCGAGGCTACCACCCCAGGCGTGGGGGACGCTACGACAGCGGGGAGGATCGAAGTCCCTCGCCCGAACCACCCGGTCCGCAAGCTTTCCGCTGGGCCATACAACAGGCACCGTTCCCGACCCGGTTCCGAGCCCCGACTACCATCACCAAGTACTCGGGGGAAACGAGGCCGGAACTGTGGCTTGCAGACTACCGGCTGGCCTGCCAGCTGGGTGGAACGGACGATGACAACCTCATCATCCGCAACCTCCCCCTGTTCCTCTCCGACGCCGCCCGAGCCTGGCTGGAGCATCTGCCTCCTGCGTAGATCTCCAACTGGGACGACCTGGTCAAAGCCTTCGCTGGAAACTTCCAGGGCACATACGTGCGCCCTGGGAACTCTTGGGATCTCCGAAGCTGCCGCCAGCAGCCAGGGGAATCCCCGCGAGACTACATCCGGCGATTTTCGAAACAGCGCACCGAGCTGCCCAACATCACCGACTCAGATGTCATCGGGGCGTTCCTCGCCGGCACCACTTGCCGCGACCTGGTGAGCAAGCTGGGTCGCAAGACTCCCACCAGGGCGAGCGAGTTGATGGACATCGCCACCAAGTTCGCCTCTGGTCAGGAGGCGGTCGAGGCCATCTTCCAGAAGGACAAGCAGCCTCAGGGACGCTAGCAAGAAGACGTCCCCGAGGCGTCCGCCCAGCGTGGCGTGAAGAAGAAGGGAAAGAAGAAGTCGCAAGCGAAACACGACGCCACCGACGCAGATCTTGTCGCCGCTGTCGAGCACAGGAACCCTCGAAAGCCTCCCGGAGGGGCCAACCTGTTCGACAAGATGCTCAAGGAGTCGTGCCCCTATCATCAGGGCCCCGTCAAGCACACCCTTGAGGAATGCGTCATGCTTCGGCGCTACTTCCATAAGGCCGGGCCCCAGGCGGAAGGCGGCAATGGCCAAGACAACAACAAGAAGGAGGGCAACAAGGCAGAGGAGTTCCCCGAGGTCCACGACTGTTTCATGATCTACGGTGGGCAAGTGGCGAACGCCTCGGCTCGGCACCGCAAGCAGGAGCGCCGGGAGGTCTGCTCGGTGAAGGTGGCGGCGCCAGTCTACCTAGACTGGTCTGACAAGCCCATCACCTTCGACCAAGGCGACCACCCCGACCGCGTGCCGAGCCCAGGAAAGTACCCGCTCGTTGTCGACCCCGTCATCGGCAACGTCAGGCTCACCAAGGTCCTCATGGACGGAGGCAGCAGCCTCAACATCATCTACGCCGAGACCCTCGGGCTCTTACAGATCGATCTGTCCATGATCCGGGCCGGTGCGGCGCCCTTTCACGGGATCATCCCCGGGAAGCGCGTCCAGCCCCTTGGACAACTCGATCTGCCCGTCTGCTTTGGGACTCCCTCCAACTTCTGAAAGAAAACCCTCACGTTCAAGGTGGTCGGGTTCCGAGGAACCTACCATGCAGTGCTGGGGAGACCATGCTACGCCAAGTTCATGGTCGTCCCCAACTACACCTACCTCAAGCTCAAGATGCCGGGCCCCAACGGGGTCATCACCGTCGGATCCACGTACCGACACGCGTACGAATGCGACGTGGAGTGCGTGGAGTACGCTGAGGTCCTCGCCGAGTCCGAGGCCCTCATCGCCGACCTGGAGTGCCTCTCCAAGAAGGTGTCAGATGCGAAGCGCCACGCCGGCAAATTCGAGCCAGTAGAGGTGGTTAAGTCTGTCATACTCGACCCCAGCAACGACGCCTGCAAGCAAGTCCGGATCGGCTCCGAGCTCAACCCCAAATAGGAAGCAGTGCTCGTCGACTTTCTCCACGCGAACGCCGAGGTTTTTGTGTGGAGTCCCTCGGACATGCCTGGCATACCGAGGGATGTCGTCGAGCACTCGCTGGACATCCGAGCTGGAGCCTGACCCGTGAAGCAGCCTCTGCGCCGTTTCGACGAAGAAAAGCGCAGAGCCATAGGCGATGAGATCCACAAGCTGATGGTTGCAGGGTTCATCAAAGAGGTATTCCATCCCGAATGGTTAGCCAACCCTGTGCTTGTGAAAAAGAAAGGTGGGAAGTTGAGGATGTGTGTAGACTACACTAGTCTAAACAAAGCATGTCCGAAGGTTCCCTACCCTCTGCCTCGCATCGATCAAATCGTGGATTCCACTGCTGGGTGCGAAACTCTGTCATTCCTTGATGCCTATTCAGGTTATCACCAAATCAAGATGAAAGAGTCCGACCAGCTCGCGACTTCTTTCATCACACCTTTTGGCATGTACTGCTATACTACTATGCCATTTGGTTTGAGGAATGCAGGTGCGACATACCAAAGGTGCATGAACCACGTGTTCGGAGAGCACATCGGCCGAACGGTCGAGGCTTACGTCGATGACATCATAGTCAAGACAAGGAAAGCCTTCGACCTCCTCTCTGACCTTGAAACGACATTCAAGTGTCTGAGGGCGAAGGGCGTGAAACTCAACCCCGAGAAGTGTGTCTTCGGAGTCCCCTAAGGCATGCTCCTAGGGTTCATCGTCTCCGAGCGGGGCATTAAGGCCAACTCGGAGAAAATCGCGGCCATCACCAACATGGGGCCTATCAAGGACATGAAAGGAGTGCAAAGGGTCATGGGATGTCTTGTGGCTCTGAGCCGCTTCATCTCGCGCCTCGGCAAAAAAGGCCTACCCTTGTACCGCCTCTTAAGGAAGACCGAGCGCTTCTCTTGGACCCCCGAGGCCGAGGACGCCCTCGGAAACTTAAAGGCGCTCCTTACAAGTACGCCCATCTTGGTGCCCTCCGCTGCAGGAGAAGCCCTCTTGATCTACGTAGCCGCAACCACTCAGGTGGTCAGCGCCGCGATCGTAGTCGAGAGATGAGAAGAAGGGCATGCACTGCTCGTCCAGAGGCCGGTCTACTTCGTCAGTGAAGTGCTGTCCGAGACCAAAACCCACTACCCGCAAATTCAGAAGCTACTGTACGCAGTAATTCTGACACGGCAAAAGTTGTGACACTACTTCGAGTCTCATCCGGTGACTGTGGTGTCATCCTTCCCCCTCGGGGAGATCATCCAGTGTCGAGAGGCCTCAGGTAGGATAACAAAGTGGGCGGTCAAGATCATGGGCGAGACAATCTCGTTCGCTCCTCGGAAGGCCATCAAGTCCCAAGTCTTGGCAGACTTCGTGGCTGAATGGGTTGACACCCAGCTACCAACAACTTCGATTCAACCAGAACTCTGGACCATGTACTTCGATGGGTCGCTGATGAAAACAGGAGCAGGTGAGGGCCTGCTCTTCATCTCACCCCTCGGGAAGCACCTCCGCTACGTGCTGCGCCTCCATTTCCCGGCATTAAACAACGTGGCCGAGTACGAGGCTCTGGTCAACGGGTTGCGCATCGCCATCGAGCTAGGGGTTCGGTGCCTCGACGCTCGAGGCGACTCGCAGCTTGTCATCGACCAAGTCATGAATAACTCCCACTGCTGCGACCGGAAGATGGAGGCCTACTGTGATGAGGTTCGGCGCCTGGAAGACAAGTTCTACGGACTCGAGCTCAACCACATCGCACGATGGTACAACGAGACCGCGGATGAGCTGGCTAAGATAGCCTCGAGGCGGACAACGGTTCCCCCGGATGTCTTCTCCAGAGACATACATCAACCCTCCATTAAGACCAACGACACGCCCGAGCCCGAGGAGGCCTCGGCCCAGCCCGAGGCACCCTCGGCCGCCGAGGGTGAGGCACTGCATGTCGAGGGAGAGCGGAATGGGGTAACGCCTAATTGAAACTGGCAGACCCCGTACCTGCAATATCTCCACCGAGGAGAGCTACCCCTCGACAAGGCCGAAGCTCGGCGACTAGCGCGGCGCGCCAAGTCGTTTGTCTTACTGGGTGCTGAAAAGGAGCTCTACCATCGCAGCCCCTCGGGCATTCTCCAACGATGCATATCCATCGCTGAAGGACAGGAGCTATTGCAAGAGATACACTCGGGGGCTTGCGGTCACCATGCAGCACCTCGAGCCCTCGTCGGGAACGCCTTCCGACAAGGCTTCTACTGGCCGACCACGGTGGCTGACGCCACTAGGATTGTACGCTCCTGCCAGGGGTGTCAATTCTACGCGAGACAGACGCACCTGCTCGCTCAGGCCCTGCAGACAATACCCATCACCTGGTCGTTTGCTGTATGGGGTCTAGACCTCGTTGGTCCCTTGCAGAAGGCACCCGGGGGCTTCTCGCACCTGCTGGTCGCCATTGACAAATTCTCCAAGTGGATCAAGGTCCGACCCCTAACGAGCATCAGGTCCGAGCAGGCGGTGGCTTTCTTCACCAACATCATCCATCGCTTCAGGGTCCCGAACTCCATCATCACCGACAATGGCACCCGGTTCACTGGCAGGAAGTTCCTGGACTTCTACGAGGACCACCACATCCGGGTGGACTGGGCCGCCGTGGCTCACCCCATGACAAATGGGCAGGTGGAGCGTGCCAACGGCATGATTATGCAGGGACTTAAACCGAGGATCTACAACGACCTCAACAAGTTCGGCAAGCGGTGGATGAAGGAACTACCCTTGGTGGTCTGGAGTCTGAGGATAATGCCAAGTCAGGCCACGGGTTTCTCACCGTTCTTTCTAGTCTATGAGGCCGAGGCTATCTTGCCCACAGACTTAGAATACGGTTCCATGAGGACAAGGGCGTACGATGACCAAAGCAACCAGACCAGCCGAGAAAATTCGCTGGACCAGCTGGAAGAGGCTCGGGACGTGGCCTTGCTACACTCGACACGGTATCAGCAGTCTCTGCGACGCTACCACGCCCGAGGGGTTCGGCCCCGAGACCTCCAAGTAGGAGACTTGGTGCTTCGCCTGCAGCAAGACGCCTGAGGGCGCCACAAGCTTACTCCTCCCTGGGAGGGGCCATTCATCGTCGCCAAGATCTTGAAGCCAGGAACATACAAGCTGGCCAACAATCAAGGCAAGGTCTACAGCAACGCTTGGAACATCCGACAGCTACGTTGCTTTTACCCTTAAGATGTTTTCAAGTCGTTCATATACCTCGTTTTCTATACATACACAAATAAAGTCTAACCGTCAAGGAAGGGTCAGCCTTGCCTCGGCAAAGCCCGACCCTCCCTCGGGGGCTAGAAGGGGGGAACCCCCTCTGCATCAAAATTTTCCTCGGCAAAAGTCTTTCTGCCAGAACATCTTTCGCGCTTTTCGACTGCTTCGATAGCGGGATCCTGAAAACGACGGAGTACACGTAAGCGGCAAGGCCGACCGAGCCGAGGGACTCCTACACCTCCGGGATACGGATACCTCACTCATCACCTTCCGTGATAAGTAACTCACGCTCGGATAAGCAATTCTGCTGCCGAACGAGTCTCAACACTCGAAACTTTTCTGCCAGAACGATTTTCGTGCCTTCTCGACTATATCGATAACAGAATTCTAAGAACGAGTAAGAGTGCACGTAAGCGGCGAGGCCGTCCGAGCCGAGGGACTCCTACGCCTCCGGGATACGGATACCTCACTCATCACCTTCCGTGATAAGTAACTCTCACTTGGATAAACGATTCTGCTACCAACGAACAAGTCCTGATACTCGAAACAAGAGGAAAGAAAACACAGCTTTACAACACGACAATAACATGTTTGGGCCTCGGCGGCCGCGAAAAACATACGCACACTACAGACAAATTCTCCCTGCAGGTTCAAACATCAACAGAGGGAGCAGCAGCACCCTCGGCGTTGTTTCCACCTTCGGCGGGATCTGGCCCGGCCTCGGACGGCGACGCGGGCGGAAGGACCTCCACCTCGAAGGGGGATGCTAGCACCAAGCTTGGGCCATCATAGCCAAGGTTTCCGCAAGGGTCCCGGCCCAGGCAGACACCTCGACCGGCCGCTCCGTAGCCTCAGCCAGTTGTCCCCCGAGGACATCAGCCTGGCTCACGGCCTCGGCAGCGTGACTCCGGGGTTGGTCCCGCTAGCGGACGACCTGGCCAAGCTCCAGCTGCCGCTGCTGCACCTCCTCGGCCAGGGAGGCCACGTGCTCCCGGGCCGACGAAGCTTCTTCTTGAACCGACTCCACCTCTGTCCACGCTGACACTGTTGCCTCCGGCTCCGGCTCATCGCAGAGCAGCTGAGGGTTCTTTGACTGAGCAAGGGAAGCCTTAAGCGGCAAGGCCAACCGAGCCGAGGGACTCCCACGCCTCTGGGCTCTGGATACCTCACTCGTCACCTTCCGCACAGGGCAACCCACGCTCGGTTAAGTGGTTCAGCTAGCCGACAGGCGAGTCCTAGTGCTCAAAATGAGGAAGAAACACGGTATTACACTAAAATAGCTAGATGTTCAGGCCTCGACAGCCACAATGAACAAACACCGGCACTCAAGGTGCCATTACAAACAGAACTTCGGTTCCACTCCCGCGGGTACGAACAACCTCCACATCGGAGGGCCTGCGGGACGACAAACTCCGGGTGGCTCGCCGGCAACCTCTACAGCAGCAGTGATGGCCCTAGGGCGAACGTTACCGCTGGAAGGCCCTCGTTCACGTCCCTCGCGGGGGACGAGAACCAGCCATTAAAGCCAAAGAGCTGGAGGCCCGGAGAGTGGGTGGCGTTGACGGTGTCGTCGGCGGAGAAACCTTCTCCGACTGCCACCACCTCAGCACCGACGACAGCATCCACCTGCCCGCCAACACCGCACCGACGAGCGTCGGCCGCCCCAAAGCACACCGGCAGGTCTTCACTCCCGTCCTCGCCACGAAAACAAGAACAGGACCGTCCCAGAACACGAGTACCGCCCTCGTGGCGTACGACGTGTTGTGTGACCCTCTGGTGCAGCCGGCCACAGTCGCCCGGAGAGAGGACGGAATGCTGCACCCTGGCCAGGCAGCAGCAGTTCGCCTTCCCCCGCATGGCTGGAGGACGCCTCCTCCGCAGAGCTGGAGGATGGTTTCCACCCCCAGATGCCGGAGGAAGAAGCGGGACGCCAGCCCACGCGAAGGCAGGCTCCGGCTCGCCTCGCCCTCCTCCCCAGCAAGGATGATGAAGATCCTTGAAGCTGAGGGCGGGGCAGAGGTCGCAGCCCGGCTTGCTTTTCCCCACCATCGAACCGGTGGTCACCGTCCTGCGTGACCATTGGTGAGGGAATGCAGCCGGGCTGCCTGATGAAAATCCTTGAAGCCGAGCGACGGCTGAAGGGTGCCAACCTCCATGAGGTTTCGCTCCTCCAACGACAAGACGAAGGCAACGCGGGTGCTCCTCATCCGGGGGCTCGAAAGGTGGAAGGGCGCAATGCATGAGGAGAGTGCGAAGGCATGGCTACCACCCGGGGGGTCAATCCCTTTTTAAAGGCGGCTCTCCCCACTCGCGTCCTCAGGCATCGCGAGCCAAGTCTTCACCGGCGCGCTCCAGGGTCCTCCCTCTACGACACGGGGGCTGGGTCCCACACGTCATGCAAGCTGGCCCAGAACAGAAGAAGCCAAACCGCCGCGTGTGGAGCCTGTAACCGCCCCACGGTTACAAGCACTCCTCCATCCTCGACGAAACCAGCGGGTGAAAGGGCGGACCGCCATGCAGGTGGCGTGCAACTGCACCATGGGGACGCACCCCTTCGACTTCGACGCATCCAGCATGGAGGCCTAGGCCCACACGTCATGTAACCGGCGCGCCGGTTACTACGTGCGAAAAACTGCACCGCCACTTGTGCCAATGCCGCGCCTTCTCGACTGCGGAACCGGTGCCGCGACTCAAGGCAACCCTACGCATGGCCCAACAGTGCCAACCGAGCACATCGGTCATGGGTCGGTCAGCCACGGGAGAAGGCGTGACGATCGATATGGCCGAAAGTGGGCCAGCATTATTGGCGGCAACGGGCGAGCGGAAGCAGCAGGCAAGTCGTCTGCAGGCTCACGTCCCCTCCTGGAGCAGCAGGGGAGCCCTCTCCCACGACGTGAAGATGACGCGCCCGTGTTCCGTTCCTCGAACGGCTCGCGCAACGGCTGCCCCGCGAACCACCCGTTCCGTCGCATTAACTTCGCGGCAGGGCAAGCGACACCTTTGGCAGGCGAAGCGGGCGACGTTTCACCTCCGCCATGATGACAGCGTCAAAAAAGGTGCGCCACACCGTTTAATTTCATATCCTTTTCCTCTTCCCCTTTCTCTCTCTTGCTATAGGGACCGGGAGAGGGGATATTTCAAAAGGGATCCTTCTCCTCGAAGGAAGCGGGCCCCGAGCCCTCCTACTGATCAGGGGTTCGAAGGCTGGCCCCTCGGAAGGGTTCGATAGCCGCCCCAGAGCACTCGGGCTTTAGGCTCATTACTGATCAGGGGTTCGAAGGCTGGCCCCTCGGAAGGGTTCGACAGCCGCCCCAGAGCACTCGGGCTTCAGGCGCATTACTGATCAGAGGTTCGAAGGCTGGCCCCTCGGAAGGGTTCGACAGCCGCCTCAGAGCACTCGGGCTCCGCGCCCACTACTGATCAGAGGTTCGAAGGCTGGCCCCTCGAAGGGTTCGACAGTCGCCCCAGAGCACGCAGAGCGAGGGATGACTCTGGGTACGTCCGATACATGGCCGAGGCTCGGGCTACGCTCCCGAGGTACCCTAGGACATTTCTGAGACCAGCAGGAGCGATTTTGTAACAGAATCCCACCAGAGGGAGGCATCGAGCCCTCGGACCCTATCGAACGGGACCGGGTCCGGCAAATCACCTGTAGGTACTTTTGGAGCGCGCCTCTGGGCCACTAGCCGACCCTTATCGAACGGGGCACGGGCGTCCACTCGGATCACCCGTTAGCAACTCACTGGAGACACCATGTTCGGCGCCCTCCAAGGGCAACATGGCGCTTTCCCCCCTCCTCCTTGCGGAAAGGCGACGAAGGGGCGTATGATAAAAGCCGAGTCAGTCCTTGATCGTCCTCTCGCTCCGTACAGAGGCTCGGGGGCTGCTCTCGCAAACCTGGCTACGGCCAAACCGTTGACAGTGTCAACAAACCAGCCTGAGGACTCAGAACCTGACCATGCACCCGAGCTACGATCAGATCGCATGAGGGAACAACCAGACCGGTCCAGGCATCACGAAAGGCATTAAGACCTCAGAGGAGTCAAACCACTCCTCCGAGGCCTCGGGGGCTACACCCGGCGGGTGCGCTCGAGCGCACCTACCTGAACAAAATGTAACCAAGAAAGGACGGTCCCCTTGCAAAAAAGTGCGACAAAGCCTCCAAGCAAGTACCAAAACTCCCTTTGAGGCTCGGGGGCTACTGTCGGGTACCGTAATTAGGGGTACCCCCAACACTCCTAAACTCGGCTGGTAAATCACCATCAGCGCAAGCCGCAGAGACTGATGGGCATGATTTAGGTCAAACCTTCATCTACTCAAGGGATGCAATCTCGCCTCGCTCGAGCCCAGCCTCGGGCAGGAACAGTACTCCCAGGCGAATTCACGCCTCGCCCGAGGACCTCCTCAAGCAACGGGCGCGCCCTCGACTTGCCTGAGGCCCAGCTCGGGCTGGCTTCGCAGTGAAGCAACCTTGGCCAGATCACCTCGCCAACCGACCGTATCGCAGGAGCATTCAATGCGAGGATCGCCTAAAACCTTATCCTGACGCGCGTTCCTCAGTCGATAGGGCCAAAGTGACCGCAGTCACTTCTCCTTTCCACTGACCGACCTGACAGGAAAACAGCGCCGCCTACCGCGCTCCGACTACTGCGCCACCCGCCAGGATGAGGCTGACAACAGCTGTAACACCCCGAATTTCGAGTTGAATTGTTTCTTTTCTCTATCGCTCGCTAAATTTGGGCGTTACCCCTCTTTCCCATTTCTTTTCGCTAAAACCTCACCCGTCTTCAAAACTTTAAGTCATGTGATAATGGTAAACCCTAGAGTTAATTTCTTTGATTTGCTGCACCATGCCGAACCATGCATTTCTTTGATTGTTTGAAAGTGTGAAAACATTCATATAGGAAATAGATATCAAAAAAAGGAAAATCTTTTCTTCTCTCTCCCCTCCCTCTCCACCCCCTTTTTGGCCCAGCCCCCCCCTTGGCGCGCGGCCCAGCCAGTTGGCCAGCCCAGCCGGCTTTGCCCCCTCCCCCTTTCCCCCTAGCGCCGTGGGCCGGCGTGGCCGCGGCCCGCCTTGCCCCCCCTCGCGCACCCGCTTTGGGCCCAAGAGCGGCCCAGCCGCACCCCCCTCCCGTCCCCCCCAAATCTCTCTCCCCTCCCCTGTGGGCCCCGCCTGTCATCCACCTCCCCTCCCCCAAATCTCTCTCCCCTGCCTAACCCGCCCCGACCCTTCCCTGCTCGCCCGAAAACGCCGCCGCCGCCCTCCCCGCCCGCGGTGAGCCCCTCCCTCCCCCCTCTCCTCTTCTCTCTCCCCTCCCTCCTCCTTCCCCGCCCACCGATGCTCTCCCCGCGGCGTGGCCACGCTCGCCGGCCTGCCACCGCCCGTGCGCGCCCGCCCCGAGCTCGCCCGCCCCGAGCTCGCCGTCCCCGGCCGCGCCCGCCCCCGGTCGCGCCCGCCCCGAGCTCGCCCGCCTCCGGCCGCGCCCGCCCCGAGCTCGCCCGCCCCGAGATCGCCGGCCCCGACCGCGCCCGCCCCAAGCTCGCCCCCGCCCCGGCCGCGCTCGCCGACACCGCCCGCCCCGGCCATGGCGGCCCCTGCCCGTCGCGCCCGCGCCGTCCCCTGCCCCGGCGTGGTGGCCGGCCGTGGCCTCGCCGGCCATGGCGCCCGCGCGGCGTGCCCCGCCCCGCCCGCGCGCGCTCCCCTGCCCGCGGCGTCGCCCGTCCCGCCCGTGCTCGCCCGCCTGTGTTCGCCCGCCCGCCCCGGCGTGTCCTGCTTGCGTCGTGACGGCTCCGGCGCGGCCTCGAGCTTGGCCCAGCGTGCCTATGGCGCGCGGCCTTGAGCTCGGCCAGCGCGTGGCCCCGACGTGTGCACGGCTAGTTCGCGGCGCGTGTGTGCGGCCTTGCGCACGCGCTGCTCGCGTGATGCACGCGGTGCCTTGGCACGGCTCGCCGTGCCCTCGTCTACCCCTAGACGTGCCCGTCTACCCCCCCCCCCGTATATTTTATGCGCTCTAATCACATTGTTCATGTTAATGAAATAGGAAACTCAATTTAGAAATTGGTTACGTTAGTTAATTCATATAGTTAATCGTCTAGCTCGTTTAATGTTGATCAACTAAAAGTGGTCACGTTTCTATTAGTGCATGTAGCTAATCCTTATTATTGGAGCTAAGTAGAACTAGAGCACGTAACGTCTAGTTATTCGTCTACCCGTAATACGCCTCGGGCATAAGCTTTAACCCCTGCGAGACCTTCCCCCGTTTCTTTCTAACCATGGTAAATGTAATATCGTATGTCATATTCTATGCATGTTTAATCTACTGGTTCTCTTGTATGGTGTACTGTTTGTTTCCTAATTTGAATGGATGGATGTATGTATGTTTGCACTCGCATAGAGAACGATCCGGTTGAAGAACCCGAAGAACTCGCAGGAGAAGCCCCTGAGCAGCAGTCGGTTGGTGGAGGCAAGTGTCCCTTGACCTATCTCTGTCCTATTCATTCTTTAATTCACCTCCCGCATTACACATTTATACCTAAGGATTGACTAGTTTTGTTATCCATGTCCTTGTTTACCTATTTGGGTTGGATTATTATTGCTTAGTCTTATGCTATTGCTCAACTCTAATCAATGAACATGATGAGAATGATCAATGATACGCTGTTTCCCCCCTTCTTATTATGATGTTATACTTGTGGCCTTTAAGGGGGCTCGAGCGGTTTCTCGAGTGCCTCTCCGTAAGGACCTGTTCTTTGGATGACCGCCCGGGAAAACAGTGCAACCATGAGGGTGGAATGGGGTGCCCTTAGCTGAATAATTAGAGGATCCGAGGTGTAGTTCGCTTAGCCGTCGTGCCGTCAATGGGGCTCGGTGTATGCGACTCGCTCCACCAAGTTTGGGTTCGCCCCTTGGGGAGGAGTGCGGTGCATTTAGGAAACCTAACGGGCGGCTACAACCTCGTGGAATCTTTGTAAAGGCTACATAGTGATGCCCTGCTGGGTCACCTTGGTACTGATCAATGGAGAGTCATGATCTCCGAGCAGAAAGGGAATCACGGCTTGTGGGTAAAGTGCACAACCTCTGCAGAGTGTTTGAAAACTGATATATCAGCCGTGCTCGCGGTTATGAGCGGCCAAGGGAGCTCCAGTGATTAGTAGTACTTGATCAGAGATGTTCGGATTTGCAGGTGGCAATGAGATTGATGGTTCTTTGAAAGGGAAATATGCCCTTGGGCCATTTCTAAGTATTTTGGTGATTTAGTGTCCAACACAAGTGCCTAAGTGTTAAATGGTGGACAAAGTACAAATCAAGTATAAAGGTATGTTTCTCAGACTTAGTACATTGTTTTAGAGACTAATGTATTGTGTCTAAGTGCTGGAAACAGGAAAAATCAAGTTGAAATTAAAGATGGCTTTGTTCAGCCAAAGTCAGCTCTATCTAGGTGCACCGGACTGTCCGGTGGTGCACCGGACAGTGTTCGGTGGTGCACCGGACAGTGTCCGGTGCGCTAGGCTGGCTCAGGCGAACTTGCTGCTCTCGGGGAGTGATTAACGGCGTACGGCTATAATTCACCGGACTGTCCGGTGTGCACCGGACTGTCCGGTGAGCCAACGGCCGGCCGCGCGATCCGCGCGAGACACGTGGCCGAGCCAACGGTCGGAAGGGGGCACCGGACTGTCCGGTGTGCACCGGACAGTGTCCGGTGCGCCAACGTCTCCAAAGTGCCAACGGTCGGCTTCACCAAAGAAGGAAAGAAATCCGCACCGGACTGTCCGGTGCGCCAGGCGACAGAAGGCAAGAATTGCCTTCCTTGAATGCACTCAACGGCTCCTAGCTGCCTTGGGGCTATAAAAGGGACCCCTAGGCGCATGGAGGAGCACACTAAGCATTCTCTAAGCATTCCTAAGCACCAAGACTTCGATTCCGCGCATTTGATTCTTTGTGATAGCAACTAGAGCTCTATTTGAGTTGTGAACTCGCCGGGTTGTGTTGTGAGCTCTTGTTGCGACTTGTGAGCGTGTTGGTACTCGGATTTTGTGTCTTGTGTGCGTTGCTCATCCCTCCCTTACTTCGTGCTTCTTTGTGAACATCAAAGTGTAAGGGCGAGAGGCTCCAAGTTGTGGAGATTCCTCGCAAGCGGGATATAGTAAAGTGAAAGCAAAACACCGTGGTATTCAAGTGGGTCTTTGGACCGCTTGAAAGGGGTTGATTGCAACCATCGTCCGTTGGGACGCCACAATGTGGAGTAGGCAAGTGTTGGACTTGGCAGAACCACGGGATAAACCACTGTGCCATCTCTATGTTGATCTCTTTGTGGTTATCGTGTTGTGCAAGCTCTCCTCTCTAGCCACTTGGCTTAATTGTGCTAACTTCTAATCAAGTTTTGTGAATTAAGTTTCAAGTTTTTACAGGATCACCTATTCACCCCCAAGCGTTTCAAAACAGCGCTAAAGGGTCGCAAGGAGCACCCTAACAAGAACAAGACGAAGGGGAAGCGCTCCTGCTTCAAATGTGGTAAGATTGGTCATTTTATCGCTAATTGTCCCGATAATGATAGTGACCAGGAAAAGAAGAGTGGAAAGTGGGAAAAGAAGAAGAACTACAAGAAGGCGAAGGGCGAGGCACATCTTGGAAAGGAGTGGGATTCGGATTGCTCCTCGTCCGACTCCGACAACGAAGGACTCGCCGCCACCGCCTTCAACAAGTCATCCCTCTTCCCCAACGAGCATCACACTTGCCTCATGGCAAGGGAAAAGAAGGTAAGCACTCGTAATACTAGTACTTATGCTTCTTCAAGTGAGGATGAGTCTAGTGATGATGATGAAATAGATTATTCATGTTTATTCAAGGGCCTAGATAGAACCAAGGTTGATAAAATTAATGAATTAATTGATGCCTTGAATGATAAGAATAGGTTATTAGAAAAGCAAGAGGGTCTTTTGTATGAAGAGCATGATAAATTTGTTAGTGCACAAAATTCTCTTGCTCTAGAAGTTAAAAGGAATGAAATGCTTTCTTGTGAACTATCTACTTGTCATGAAACCATTTCTACTTTAAAAGGTGTTAATGATGATTTAAATGCTAAACTAGAAGTAGCAAATAAACCTAACTCTTGTGTAGAACATGTTATGATTTGCAATAGGTGCAAAGATTTTAATGTTGATGCTTGTAGTGAACACCTAGCTTGCATTTCTAAATTAAATGATGAAGTGGCTAGTCTTAATGCCCAACTTAAGACTAGCACGAGTGAATTTGACAAGCTAAAATTTGCAAGGGATGCCTACACGATTGGTAGACACCCCTCAATTAAGGATGGTCTTGGCTTCAAGAGGGAAGTCAAGAACGTAACAAGCCATAAGGTTTCCATCTCCGCCAAGGAGAAAGGGAAGGCCCCTATGGCTAGTAGTGCTCAAAAGAACCATGCCTTCATGTATCATGATAGGGGACATTCTAGAAATGGTTATAGAAATTATGATGCTTTTGATTCTCATGCCATGGTTGCTTCTAGTTGTTCTATTATGCATGATAGAAATCTAGCTATGAGAAATGTTATTAATTACATGCCTAGAAGAAATGTTGTTCATGTTTCTAGGAAAATAATAAATGAACCTTCTACAATTTATCATGCTTGCAATGCTTCATTTGCAATTTGTAGAAAGGATAGGAAGGTGATTGCTAGGAAACTAGGGGCAAAATGCAAGGGAGATAAAACTTGCATTTGGGTCCCTAAGACTATTGTGACTAACCTTGTAGGACCCAACATGAGTTGGGTACCTAAGACCCAAGCCTAAATTTGCCTTGCAGGTTTATGCATCCGGGGGCTCAAGCTGGATTATCGACAGCGGATGCACAAACCACATGACGGGGGAAAAGAGGATGTTCTCTTCCTACGTCAAGAACAAGGATCCCCAAGATTCAATCATATTCGGTGATGGGAACCAAGGCAAGGTGAAAGGGTTAGGAAAAATTGCTATTTCATTCGAGCACTCTATTTTTAATGTGTTCTTAGTTGAGTCGCTTGGATATAACTTGTTGTCTGTGAGTCAATTATGTAATATGGGATATAACTGTTTATTCACAAATGTAGACGTGTCTGTCTTTAGAAGAAGTGATGGTTCATTAGCTTTTAAGGGCGTATTAGACGGCAAACTCTATTTAGTTGATTTTGCAAAAGAGGAGGCCGGTCTAGATGCATGCTTAATTGCTAAGACTAGCATGGGCTGGCTATGGCATCGCCGCTTAGCACATGTGGGGATGAAGAACCTTCACAAGCTTCTAAAGGGAGAACACGTGATAGGTCTAACTAATGTTACTTTCGAAAAAGATAGACCTTGTGCAGCTTGTCATGCAGGGAAACAGGTGGGAAGCTCTCATCATGCCAAGAATGTGATGACAACATCAAGACCCCTGGAGTTACTTCATATGGACCTCTTCGGACCCGTCGCCTATCTAAGCATAGGAGGAAGTAAGTATGGTCTTGTTGTAGTTGATGATTTTTCCCGCTTCACTTGGGTATTCTTTTTGTAGGATAAATCTGAAACCCAAGGGACCCTCAAGCGCTTTCTAAGGAGAGCTCAAAACGAGTTTGAGCTCAAGGTGAAGAAGATAAGGAGCGATAATGGGTCCGAGTTCAAGAACCTTCAAGTGGAGGAGTATCTTGAGGAGGAAGGAATCAAGCATGAGTTCTCCGCTCCCTACACACCACAACAAAATGGTGTGGTAGAGAGGAAGAACAGGACGCTTATTGACATGGCGAGGACGATGCTTGGAGAGTTCAAGACCCCCGAGCGCTTTTGGTCGGAAGCCGTGAAGACGGGTTGCCATGCCATCAACCGGGTCTACCTTCATCGCCTCCTCAAGAAGACTTCGTATGAGCTACTAACCGGTAACAAACCCAATGTTTCGTATTTCCGAGTTTTTGGGAGTAAATGCTACATTCTAGTGAAGAAAGGTAGGAATTCCAAATTTGCTCCCAAAGCCGTAGAAGGGTTTTTGTTAGGTTATGACTCAAATACAAAGGCGTATAGGGTCTTCAACAAATCATCGGGTTTGGTTGAAGTCTCTAGCGACGTTGTATTTGATGAGACTAATGGCTCTCCATGAGAGCAAGTTGTTGATCTTGATGATGTAGATGAAGAAGACGTTCCAACGGCCGAAATGCGCACCATGGCGATTGGAGATGTGCGGCCACAGGAACAAAATGAGCGAGATCAACCTTCTTCCTCAACAATGGTGCATCCCCCAACTCAAGACGATGAACAGGTTCATCAAGAAGAGGCGTGTGATCAAGGGGGAGCACAAGATGTTCATGTGATAGAGGAAGAAGCGCAACCAGCACCTCTAACTCAAGTCCGAGCGATGATTCAAAGGGATCATCCCGTCGACTAGATTTTGGGTGACATTAGCAAGGGAGTAACTACTCGGTCCCGATTAGTTAATTTTTGTGAGCATTACTCGTTTGTCTCTTCTATTGAGCCTTTCAGGGTAGAGGAGGCCTTGCTAGATCCGGACTGGGTGTTGGCCATGCAGGAGGAGCTCAACAACTTCAAGAGAAATGAAGTTTGGACACTGGTGCCTCGTCCCAAGCAAAATGTTGTGGGAATCAAGTGGGTGTTCCGCAACAAACAAGACGAGCACGGGGTGGTGACAAGGAACAAGGCACGACTTGTGGCAAAAGGCTATGCCCAAGTCGCAGGTTTGGACTTTGAGGAGACTTTTGCTCCTGTGGCTAGGCTAGAGTCCATTCGTATTTTGCTAGCATATGCCGCTCACCATTCTTTCAGGTTGTTCCAAATGGATGTGAAGAGCACTTTCCTCAACGGGCCAATCAAGGAGGAGGTGTACATGGAGCAACCCCCTAGCTTCGAGGATGAACGGTACCCCAACCATGTGTGTAAGCTCTCTAAGGCGCTCTATGGACTTAAGCAAGCCCCAAGAGCATGGTATGAATGCCTTAGAGACTTTTTAATTGCTAATGCTTTCAAGGTCGGGAAAGCCGATCCAACTCTTTTTACTAAGACATGTGATGGTGATCTTTTTGTGTGCCAAATTTATGTCGATGACATAATATTTGGTTCTACTAACCAAAAGTCTTATGAAGAGTTTAGCAGGGTGATGACTCAAAAGTTTGAGATGTCGATGATGGGCGAGTTAAGCTATTTCCTTGGGTTCCAAGTGAGACAACTCAAGGATGGTACTTTCATCTCCCAAACAAAGTACACGCAAGACTTGATCAAGCGGTTTGGGATGAAGGACGCCAAGCCCGCAAAGACTCCAATGGGAACCGACGGACACACCGACCTCAACAAAGGAGGTAAGTCCGTTGATCAAAAGGCATATCGGTCTATGATAGGGTCTTTACTTTATTTATGTGCTAGTAGACCGGATATTATGCTTAGTGTATGCATGTGTGCTAGATTTCAATCTGATCCAAGGGAGTGTCACTTAGTGGCCGTGAAGCGAATTCTTAGATATTTAGTCGCTACGCCTTGCTTCGGGATCTGGTATCCAAAGGGGTCTACCTTCGACTTGATTGGATATTCAGACTCCGACTATGCTGGATGTAAGGTCGATAGGAAGAGTACATCGGGGACGTGCCAATTCTTAGGAAGGTCCCTGGTGTCATGGAGTTCCAAGAAACAAACTTTTGTTGCCCTATCCATCGCTGAGGCCGAGTACGTTGTCGCAGGATAGTGTTGCGCGCAACTACTTTGGATGAGGCAAACCCTCAGGGACTTTGGCTACAATTTGAGCAAAGTCCCACTCCTATGTGATAATGAGAGTGCTATCCGCATGGCGGATAATCCTGTTGAACACAGCCGCACAAAGCACATTGACATCCGGCATCACTTTTTGAGAGACCACCAGCAAAAGGGAGATATCGAAGTGTTTCATGTTAGCTCCGAGAACCAGCTAGCCGATATCTTTACCAAGCCTTTAGATGAGCAGACCTTTTGCATGTTGCGTAGTGAGCTAAATGTCTTAGATTCGCGGAACTTGGATCGATTTATAGCATACATGTGTTTCATGCTCTGATCATGTTCCTTTAAGCATTTTGTTGTTTATTTATGGTGCTCAAGTTGTACAAACACCCCCCCCCCGGACCTTACAAATCCATTTGCAAGTGATGCACAAATTTAGGGGGAGATGTGCTACAACTTGACCCTTTGAGACTAACTGTGTACTTGAGTTTGCTTAATTTAGTCCCAAAGGAGGTTTGAAAGGGAAAAGGTGGACTTGGACCATGCAAGACTTCCACTGCACTCCGATGAAAGAGTAACTTATTCCAAGTTCATCTTTGTACTCTTATTGCCTTTTTACTCTTAGTTGAAGATTTTGGTGAGGCAATGGGGTTAAAGGGCCAAAATTGATCCCGTTTTGGTGTTTGATGCCAAAGGGGGAGAAAATAAGGCCAAAGCAAGAAATGGATCAGCTACCACTTGAGAATTCTGAAAATAGTAGAGTTAGAGTTTTTGTTTGTCAAAATACTCTTATTTGTCTATTATTGTCCAAAGTTGGTCTCTTGAGGGGAGAAGGCTTAATTATGGAAAAAGGGGGAGTTTATGAACCCTTTGATAAATTTCTCTTGAAATATCTCTCTTTATGTTTCAACAAGCGTGTTTGACTTAGAGATAGGAAATTGAGTTTGATTTGCAAAAACAAACCAAGTGTGGCAAAGAATGATCCATATATGTCAAATTTGAATCAAAACAATTTTGAGTTCTTATTTGAATTGATTTTGCACTTGTTCTACTTGCTTTATGTTGTGTTGGCATAAATCACCAAAAAGGGGGAGATTGAAAGGGAAATGTGCCCTTGGGCCATTTCTAAGTATTTTGGTGATTTAGTGTCCAACACAAGTGCCTAAGTGTTAAATGGTGGACAAAGTACAAATCAAGTATAAAGGTATGTTTCTCAGACTTAGTAAATTGTTTTAGAGACTAATGTATTGTGTCTAAGTGCTGGAAACAGGAAAAATCAAGTTGAAATTAAAGATGGCTTTGTTCAGCCAAAGTCAGCTCTATCTGGGTGCACCGGACTGTCCGATGGTGCACCGGACAGTGTCCGGTGCGCCAGGCTGGCTCAGGCGAACTTGCTGCTCTCGGGAAGTGATTAACGGCGTACGACTATAATTCACCGGACTGTCCGGTGAGCCAACGGTCGGCCGGGCCAACGGTCGGCCGCGCGATCCGCGCGAGACACGTGGCCGAGCCAACGGTCGGAAGGGGGCACCGGACTGTCCGGTGTGCACCGGACAGTGTCCAGTGTGCACCGGACAGTGTCCGGTGCGCCAACAACTCCAAAGTGCCAACGGTCGGCTTCGCCAAAGAAGGAAAGAAATCCACACCGGACAGTGTCTGGTGGTGCACCGGACTGTCCGGTGCGCCAGGCGACAGAAGGCAAGAATTGCCTTCCTGGAATGCACTCAACGGCTCCTAGCTGCCTTGGGGCTATAAAAGGGACCCCTATGCGCATGGAGGAGCACACTAAGCATTCTCTAAGCATTCCTAAGCACCAAGACTTCGATTCCGCACATTTGATTCTTTGTGATAGCAACTAGAGCTCTATTTGAGTTGTGAACTCGCCGGGTTGTGTTGTGAGCTCTTGTTGCGACTTGTGAGCGTGTTGGTACTCGGATTTTGTGTCTTGTGTGCGTTGCTCATCCCTCCCTTACTCCGTGCTTCTTTGTGAACATCAAAGTGTAAGGGCGAGAGGCTCCAAGTTGTGGAGATTCCTCGCAAGCGGGATATAGTAAAGTGAAAGCAAAACACCGTGGTATTCAAGTGGGTCTTTGGACCGCTTGAAAGGGGTTGATTGCAACCCTCGTCCGTTGGGACGCCACAACGTGGAGTAGGCAAGTGTTGGACTTGGCCGAACCACGGGATAAACCACTGTGCCATCTCTGTGTTGATCTCTTTGTGGTTATCGTGTTGTGCAAGCTCTCCTCTCTAGCCACTTGGCTTAATTGTGCTAACTTCTAATCAAGTTTTGTGAATTAAGTTTCAAGTTTTTACAGGATCACCTATTCACCCCCCTCTAGGTGCTCTCATTCTTGGTATTGACTCTGGTAATGGTAAGTGGTACTCTTTCCGTTTGGAAAGGAGTACGTTTGGGTTAATAACGTGGGTTAATTCTAATACTTGGCTTTCTCTACTAGTAATAATAATCTGACTAACTAAAAGCAACTGCTTGACTTACCTCCCACATAAAGCTAGCCCACTACAGCCAAACAGGATACTTGCTGAGTATGTTGATGTGTACTCACCCTTGCTCTACACACAAAACCCCCCATCCCCAGGTTGTCAGCATTGCAACCCCTGCTTAGGAGAAGGCGAAGCCGTGGAAGGAGACTTCCAGGAGTTCCAAGATTACGACGAGTTCTAGGCGTGGGTTAGCGGCAACCCCCAGTCGGCTGCCTGTGAAGGCCGCGTTTATCTACGTTTCTTTTCCGCACTTTGATTATTTGTAAAGACTATGTGGATGTCTCAGACATATGATGTAATTGACTACTATTTCCCTTTTTAATACTATTTGAGCACTGTGTGATGATGTCCATGTTATGTAACTGCTGTGTACGTGAATTGCTGATCCTGGCACGTACATGGTTCGCATTCGGTTTGCCTTCTAAAACCGGGTGTGACATAGGTGGTATCAAAGCCGTGTTGACTGTAGGACCGCTAACCTAGAGTAGAATGGTCGTTCTAAGGATTATAGACCTCTGTCCCTGCCTTGACTTTGATATCCCTTCAAAAGTTGGTCATATCGACCAAAACTATGTTCTACTGTATATTATACCTTGCTGAAAATTGTGTTTTATTCTAATCCTTCATTTATTTATGGTTCATTACTTGCTGGTCAAATTAATTCTGTTCTCACTCTTTTGCTTGCGGTGTCTTTTGTAGATGGCCTGTCTTAGGCACACCGCACGGAAGTCTGTCATCCCCTTCTTACCCTCTTGTCTCGCGGAGCGTCCGCTTCGTTGTCCCATGGTCGGTCAGTCCAGTCACTTGGAGAGGCTGCACCACCGTCTGCATGAGGAGCAGGAACGTCGACGACAGGAGCAGCATGGCTCTTCTTTCTCGCTCCAGTAGGAGATAGAGTCTGTGAGGAGCTGCTCCCCCGTGCTTCCTCTGGAGGCGCCCCCTGCACCACCACTAGGCGCCCCAGCCTCTGGAGTAGCTGCTGGAGGAGACCCAGACGACGGAGGTGGCGACGACAGCTCGAGCCACGACAATGACTTTTCTGCTGACCAGGAGCCGGAAGGATGGGTTGCTCGGCCCATCACTCGCGACGCTGCTCGCGGGTGTCACTTCCACGATGCGCTCGACACCCTGCTACGTCGGGCACTTAACCGGCGTACTTGGTCTATCGAGTATCGCTGTGTGGTCTACCAGCATAGTCGTGGGGTCTACCCGGACCGCTGGGAGGTGACCTGCTTGGTGCGGCGTCCGGAGAACAGTCTCCAGGGTGCGGAGGCCTGCTCAGAGCACTATTCTATCTCTGAGCGGGACTCAGCTGAGGCGGCCATGCAAGATGTCGCACGACGTGCGCTTTCGCACTACTTGAAAGGGAATTAGGCTTACACCTATTTTCCTAATTGATTTTGGTGGTTGAATTGCCCAACACAAATAATTGGACTAACTAGTTTGCTCTAGTGTATAAGTTATACAGGTGACAAAGGTTCACACTTAGCCAATAAAAAGACCAAGAATTGGGTTCAACAAAGAGAGCAAGGGATAACCGAAGGCAGCCCTGGTCTGGCGCACGGACTATCCGGTGTGCCACCGGACAGTGTCCAGTGCACCAGGGGACTTCACGCTGAACTCCTCACCTTCGGGAAAATCCAGAGGCGCTCCGCTATAATTCACCGGACTGTCCGGTGTACACCGGACAGTGTCCGGTGCCCCAGACGAGAGCGACTCTGAAACTCGCCAGCTTCGGGAATTTGCTCCGCTATAATTCACCGGACATGTCCGGTGCACACCGGACTGTCCGGTGAGCCAGCGGAGCAACGACTACTTCGCGCCAACGGTCACCTGCACAAGCATTAAATGCGCGCCAGAGCGAGCAGAAGTCAGGCACGTGCGAAGTGGCGCACCAGACACTCTACAGGACATGTCCGGTGTGCCACCGGACATCCAGGCGGGCCCAGCAGTCAGAGCTCCAACGGTCGAAACCCAACGGCCTGGTGACGTGGCTGGCGCACCGGACACTGTCCGGTGTGCACTGGACTGTCCGGTGCACCATGCGACAGACAGCCTCCACCAAACGGCTAGTTTGGTGGTTGGGGTTATAAATACCCCCAACCACCCCACATTCAAGTCATCCAAGTTTTCAACCTTCCAACCACTTACAAGAGCTAGGCATTCAATACAAGACACACCCAAGTGATCAAATCCTCTCTCAATTCCACAAAAGCTTTAGTGTTAAGTGAGAGTGATTTGTTGTGTTCCTTTGAGCTCTTGCGCTTGGATCGCTTTCTTCTTTCTCATTCGTTCTTGTGATCAATACTCAATTGTAACCAAGGCAAGAGACACCAATTGTGTGGTGGTCCTTGCGGGGAAGTTTTGTTCCCGGTTGATTTGAGAAGAGAAAGCTCACTTGGTCCGAGGGACCGTTTGAGAGAGGGAAGGGGTTGAAAAAGACCCGGCCTTTGTGGCCTCCTCAATGGGGAGTAGTTTGCGAGAACCGAACCTCGGTAAAACAAATCCGCGTGTCACACTCTTTATTCGCTTGCGATTTGTTTTGCACTCTCTCTCGCGGACTCGATTATATTTCTAACGCTAACCCGGCTTGTAGTTGTGATTAACTTTGTAAATTTCAGTTTCGCCCTATTCACCCCCCTCTAGGCGACTTTCAATTGGTATCAAAGGCCGGTGCTTCATTAGAGCCTAACCGCTCGAAGTGATGTCGGGAGATCACGCCAAGAAGGAGATGAAGACCGGCGAAAAGCCCACTACAAGCCACAGGAAGGCTTCATCGGAAGAGTCCCGCAAAAAGGGAAAGGGGAAGGAGAAGAAAGCTTCTTCCCACAAGTCGCATCGGAGTGGCGACAAGATAAAGAAGATGAGGAAGGTGGTCTACTACGAGACCGACACTTCATCACCATCTACCTCCGGCTCCGACGCGCCCTCCGTAACTTCTAAGCGCCATGAGCGCAAGAAGTTTAGTAAGATCCCCTTACACTACCCTCACATTTGTAGACATACTCCATTACTCTCTGTTCCATTAGGCAAACCACCAACCTTTGACGGTGAAGATTATGCTAGGTGGAGTGATTTAATGAAATATCACCTAACCTCACTCCACAAAAGTATATGGAATGTTGTTGAGTTTGGAGCATATGTATCATCCGTAGGGGATGAGGATTATGATGAGGACGAGGTGGCCCAAATCGAGCACTTCAACTCCCAAGCCACAACCATACTCCTCGCCTCTCTAAGTAGGGAGGAGTACAACAAGGTGCAAGGATTAAAGAGCGCCAAGGAAGTTTGGGACGTGCTCAAGACCGCGCACGAGGGTGATGAACTCACCAAGATCACCAAGCGGGAAACGATCGAGGGGGAGCTCGGTCGCTTCCGTCTTCGCCAAGGGGAGGAGCCACAAGACATGTACAACCGGCTCAAAACCTTGGTGAATCAAGTGCGCAACCTCGGGAGCAAGAAATGGGATGACCATGAGGTGGTTAAGGTTATTCTAAGATCACTTATTTTCCTTAACCCTACTCAAGTACAATTAATTCGTGGCAATCCTAGATATACACTAATGACTCTCGAGGAAGTAATTGGGAATTTTGTGAGCTTTGAGTTTATGATCAAAGGCTCAAGGAAGATCAACGAGCTTGACGGCCCCTCCATGTCCGAAGCACAACCGGTCGCATTTAAGGCGACAGAGGAGAAGAAGGAGGAGTCTACACCGAGTAGAACACCCATCGACGCCTCCAAGCTCGACAACGAGGAAATGGCGCTTGTCATCAAAAGCTTCCGCCAAATCCTCAAGCAAAGGAAGGGGAAAGATTACAAGCCCCGCTCCAAGAAGGTTTGCTACAAGTGTGGTAAGCCCGGTCACTTTATAGCAAAATGTCCTATTTCTAGTGACAGTGACAGGGGCGACGACAAGAAGGGGAGAAGAAAGGAGAAGAAGAGGTACTACAAGAAGAAGGGCGGCGATGCCCATGTTTGTCGCGAATGGGACTCCGACGAAAGCTCTAGCAACTCCTCCGACGACGAGGACGCCGCCAACATCGCCGTCACCAAGGGACTTCTCTTCCCCAACATCGGCCACAAGTGCCTCATGGCAAAGGACGGCAAAAAGAAAAAGGTTAAATCTAAATCCTCCACTAGATATGAATCCTCTAGCGATGATAATGCTAGTGATGAGGAAGATAATTTGCGTACTCTTTTTGCCAACTTAAACATGCAACAAAAAGAGAAATTAAATGAATTAATTAGTGCCATCCATGAGAAGGATGATCTCTTGGACTCCCAAGAGGACTTCCTAATCAAGGAAAACAAAAGCCATGTTAAAGTTAAAAATGCTTATGCTCTAGAAGTTGAAAAATGTGAAAAATTATCTAGTGAGCTAAGCACTTGCCATGAGACTATAGACAACCTTAGAAATGAGAATGCTAATTTTTTAGCTAAGGTTGATTCCATTGCTTGTAATGTTTCAATTCCCAATCTTAGAAATAATAATGATGATTTGCTTGCTAAGATTGAAGAATTGAACATTTCTCTTGCTAGCCTTAGAGATGAAAATGAAAAATTTCTTGCTAAGGCTAAAGATCTTGATGTTTGCAATGCTACTATTTCCAACCTTAGAAGTAAAAATGATATATTACATGCTAAGGTTGTAGAATTAAAATCTTGCAAACCCTCTACATCTACCGTTGAACATACTTCTATTTGCACTAGATGTAGAGATGTTGATATTAATGCTATACATGATCACATGGCTCTAATTAAACAACAAAATGATCATATAGCAAAATTAGATGCTAAAATTGCCGAGCATGAACTTGAAAATGAAAATTTTAAATTTGCTCGTAGTATGCTTTATAGTGGGAGACGCCCTGACATCAAGGATGGCATTGGCTTCCAAAAGGGGGACAATGTTAAAATTAATGCCCCTCCTAAGAAATTGTCTAATTTTGTTAAGGGCAAGACTCCCATGCCTCAGGATAACGAGGGTTACATTTTGTACCCTGCCGGTTATCCTGAGAGCAAAATTAGGAGAATTCATTCTAGGAAGTCTCACTCTGGCCCTAACCATGCTTTTATGTATAAGGGTGGGACATCTAGTTCTAGGCAACCAACCCGTGCTAAGTTGCCTAAGAAAAATACTCCTAATGCATCAAATGATCATGACATTTCATTTAAAACTTTTGATGCATCATATGTTTTAACTAACAAATCCGGCAAGGTAGTTGCCAAGTATGTTGGGGGCAAGCACAAGGGGTTAAAGACTTGTGTTTGGGTACCCAAAGTTCTTGTGTCTAATGCTAAAGGACCCAAAACCATTTGGGTACCTAAAGTCAAGAACTAAAAATGTTTTGTAGGTTTATGCATCCGAGGGTTCAAGTTGGATTATCGACAGCGGGTGCACAAACCACATGACAGGGGAGAAGAAAATGTTCTCCTCCTATGAGAAAAACCAAGATCCCCAACGAGCTATCACATTCGGGGATGGAAACCAAGGTTTGGTCAAAGGATTGGGTAAAATTGCTATATCTCCTGACCATTCCATTTCAAATGTTTTTCTTGTAGATTCTTTAGATTACAATTTGCTTTCTGTTTCTCAATTATGTCAAATGGGCTACAACTGTCTATTTACTGATGTAGGTGTCACTGTCTTTAGAAGAAGTGATGATTCAATAGCAATTAAGGGAGTGTTAGAGGGTCAGCTATACTTAGTAGATTTTGATAGAGTTGAACTTGACACTTGCTTAATTTCTAAGACTAACATGGGTTGGCTATGGCACCGCCGACTAGCCCATGTTGGGATGAAGAATCTTCATAAGCTTCTAAAGGGAGAGCACATTTTAGGATTAACAAATGTTCATTTTGAGAAAGACAGGATTTGTAGCGCATGCCAAGCAGGGAAGCAAATTGGTGCCCATCATCCACACAAGAACATCATGACGACTGACAGGCCACTGGAGCTCCTACACATGGATCTATTCGGCCCGATTGCTTACATAAGCATCGGCGGGAGTAAGTACTGTCTGGTTATTGTGGATGATTATTCTCGCTTCACTTGGGTGTTCTTTTTGCAAGAAAAATCTCATACCCAAGATACTTTAAAGGGATTCTTAAGATGAGCTCAAAACGAGTTCGGCTTAAGGATCAAGAAAATTAGAAGCGACAACGGGACGGAGTTCAAGAACTCTCAAATTGAAGGCTTCCTTGAGGAGGAGGGCATCAAGCATGAGTTCTCTTCTCCCTACACGCCACAACAAAATGGTGTAGTGGAGAGAAAGAATCGAACTCTATTGGACATGTCAAGAACCATGCTTGATGAGTACAAGACTTCGGATCGGTTTTGGGCCGAGGCGGTCAACACCGCCTGTTACGCCATCAACCGGTTCTATCTACACTGAATCCTCAAGAAGATATCTTATGAACTCCTAACCGGTAAAAAGCCCAATATTTCATATTTTAGAGTCTTTGGTAGCAAATGCTTTATACTTGTTAAAAGAGGTAGAAAATCTAAATTTGCTCCTAAGACTGTAGAAGGCTTTTTACTAGGATATGATTCAAACACAAGGGCATATAGAGTCTTTAACAAGTCCTCTGGACAAGTTGAAGTTTCTTGTGACGTTGTGTTTGATGAGACTAACGGCTCTCAAGTAGAGCAAGTTGATCTTAATGAGATAGGTGATGAAGAGGCTCCATGCATCGCGCTAAGGAACATGTCCATTGGGGATGTGTGTCCTAAGGAATTCGAAGAGCCTCCAAATGCACAAGATCAACCATCCTCCTCCACGCAAGCATCTCCACCGACTCAAAATGAGGATGAGGCTCAAGTTGATGAAGGAGAAGATCAAGCAAATGAGCCACCTCAAGATGACGGCAATAATCAAGGGGGAGATGCAAATGAGCAAGACAAGGAGGATGAAGAACAAAGACCGCCACACCCAAGAGTCCACCAAGCCATCCAACGAGATCACCCCGTCGACACCATCCTCGGCGACATTCATAAGGGGGTAACCACTAGATCTCGGGTTGCACATTTTTGTGAGCATTACTCTTTTGTTTCCTCTATTGAGCCACATAGGGTAGAGGAAGCACTACAAGATTCGGATTGGGTGGTGGCAATGCAAGAGGAGCTCAACAACTTCACTAGGAACGAGGTATGGCATTTGGTTCCACGTCCTAATCAAAATGTTGTAGGAACCAAGTGGGTCTTCCGCAACAAGCAAGATGAGCATGGTGTGGTGACAAGGAACAAAGCTCGACTTGTGGCCAAGGGATTCTCCCAAGTTGAAGGTTTGGATTTTGGTGAAACCTATGCATCCGTAGCTAGGCTTGAGTCAATTCGTATATTATTGGCCTATGCTACTTACCATGGCTTCAAGCTTTATCAAATGGACGTGAAGAGTGCCTTCCTCAATGGACCTATCAAGGAAGAAGTCTATGTTGAGCAACCTCCCGGCTTTGAAGATAGTGAGTACCCTAACCATGTTTATAAACTCTCTAAGGCACTTTATGGGCTCAAGCAAGCCCCAAGAGCATGGTATGAATGCCTTAGAGATTTTCTTATCACTAATGGATTCAAAGTCGGAAAAGCCGATCCTACTCACTTCACTAAAACTCTTGAAAATGACTTGTTTGTATGCCAAATTTATGCTGATGATATTATATTTGGGTCTACTAACAAGTCTACATGTGAAGAATTTAGTAGGATCATGACACAAAAATTCGAGATGTCTATGATGGGGGAGTTGAAGTATTTCTTAGGATTTCAAGTGAAGCAACTCCAAGAGGGCACCTTCCTAAGCCAAACAAAGTATACTCAAGATATTCTAAGCAAGTTTGGGATGAAGGATGCCAAACCCATCAAGACACCCATGGGAACCAATGGGCATCTCGACCTCGACACGGAAGGTAAGTCCGTGGATCAAAAGGTATACCGGTCGATGATAGGCTCTCTACTCTATTTATGTGCATCTCGACCGGATATTATGCTTTCCATATGCATGTGTGCAAGATTCCAAGCTGACCCTAAGGAAGCTCACCTTACGGCCGTAAAACGAATCTTGAGATATTTAGTTTATACTCCTAAGTTTGGGCTTTGGTATCCTAGGGGATCCACTTTTGATTTGATTGGTTATTCAGATGCCGATTGGGCGGGGTGTAAAATTAATAGGAAGAGCACATCGGGGACTTGCCAGTTCCTGGGAAGATCCTTGGTGTCTTGGGCTTCAAAGAAGCAAAATTCCGTCGCTCTTTCTACCGCCGAAGCCGAGTACATTGCCGCAGGCCATTGTTGCGTGCAACTACTTTGGATGAGGCAAACCCTTAGGGACTACGGTTACAAATTAACCAAAGTTCCTCTTCTATGTGATAATGAGAGTGCAATCCGCATGGCGGATAATCCCGTTGAGCATAGCCGCACTAAACACATAGCCATTCGGTATCACTTTTTAAGGGATCACCAACAAAAGGGAGATATCGAGATTTCATACATTAACACTAAAGATCAATTAGCCGATATCTTTACCAAGCCACTTGATGAACAAACCTTTAACAAACTTAGGCATGAGCTAAATATTCTTGATTCTAGGAACTTCTTTTGTTGATTTGCACACATAGCTCATTCATATACCTTTGATCATGTCTCTTTCATATGCTATGACTAATGTCTTTTCAAGTCTATTTCAAACAAAGTCATAGGTGTATTGAAAGGGAATTGGAGTCTTCGGCGAAGACAAAGGCTTCCACTCTATAACTCATCCTTCGCCGTCGCTCCGGGCAACTCTCCATCTTTGGAGGAGAGAGCCTAAGTCCAAAGCACAAGGACTCCGTCTTTGGTATAATCTTCACTCATATTTTATTTGCCAAAGGGAAGAAAGTAATTTCAAGGGCTTATATCTCACTCAAGTATCCGTTTTTGGCGATTCATGCCAAAGGGGGAGAAAGTATTAGCCCAAAGCAAAAGGACCGCACCACCACCCTAATTTTAAAAAAATGATTTTTCAATTGGAAATTTCAAATTGGTATCTTGTTGTGTTCAAAAAGAGGGAGAAAGTAGTATTTCAAAATTGATATATCAAAACCCTCTTGAACACTAAGAGGAGGATTTCATCTAGGGGGAGTTTTGTTTAGTCAAAGGAAAAGCATTTGAAACAGGGGGAGAAAAATTCAAATCTTGAAAATGCTTCGCAAAATCTTATTCATCTACCTTTGACTATTTGCAAAAGAACTTTGAAAAGGATTTACAAAAGAATTTGCAAAAACAAAACATGTGGTGCAAGCGTGGTCCAAAATATCAAAAAATGAAGAAACAATCCATGCATATCTTATAAGTATTTAAATTGGCTCAATTCCAAGCAATCTTTGCACTTACATTATGAAAACTAGTTCAATTATGCACTTCCATATTTGCTTTGGTTTGTGTTGGCGTCAATCACCAAAAAGGGGGAGATTGAAAGGGAATTAGGCTTACACCTATTTTCCTAATTGATTTTGGTGGTTGAATTGCCCAACACAAATAATTGGACTAACTAGTTTGCTCTAGTGTATAAGTTATACAGGTGCCAAAGGTTCACACTTAGCCAATAAAAAGACCAAGAATTGGGTTCAACAAAGAGAGCAAGGGATAACCGAAGGCAGCCCTGGTCTGGCGCACCGGACTGTCCGGTGTGCCACCGGACAGTGTCCGGTGCACCAGGGGACTTCACGCTGAACTCCTCACCTTCGGGAAAATCCAGAGGCGCTTCGCTATAATTCACCGGACTGTCCGGTGTACACCGGACAGTGTCTGGTGCCCCAGACGAGAGCGACTCTGAAACTCGCCAGCTTCGGGAATTCGCTCCGCTATAATTCACCGGACTGTCCGGTGAGCCAGCGGAGCAACGACTACTTCGCGCCAACGGTCACCTGCACAAGCATTAAATGCGTGCCAGAGCGCGCACAAGTCAGGCACGTGTGAAGTGGCGCACCGGACACTCTACAGGACATGTCCGGTGTGCCACCGGACATCCAGGCGGGCCCAGCAGTCAGAGCTCCAACGGTCGGAACCCAACGGCCTGGTGACGTGGCTGGCGCACCGGACACTGTCCGGTGCACCATGCGACAGACAGCCTCCACCAAACGGCTAGTTTGGTGGTTGGGGTTATAAATACCCCCAACCACCCCACATTCAAGTCATCCAAGTTTTCAACCTTCCAACCACTTACAAGAGCTAGGCATTCAATACAAGACACACCCAAGTGATCAAATCCTCTCTCAATTCCACAAAAGCTTTAGTGTTAAGTGAGAGTGATTTGTTGTGTTCCTTTGAGCTCTTGCGCTTGGATCGCTTTCTTCTTTCTCATTCGTTCTTGTGATCAATACTCAATTGTAACCAAGGCAAGAGACACCAATTGTGTGGTGGTCCTTGCGGGGAAGTTTTGTTCCTGGTTGATTTGAGAAGAGAAAGCTCACTCGGTCCGAGGGACCGTTTGAGAGAGGGAAGGGGTTGAAAAAGACCCGGCCTTTGTGGCCTCCTCAACGGGGAGTAGGTTTGCGAGAACCGAACCTCGGTAAAACAAATCCGTGTGTCACACTCTTTATTCGCTTGCGATTTGTTTTGCACTCTCTCTCACGGACTCGATTATATTTCTAACGCTCACCCGGCTTGTAGTTGTGATTAACTTTGTAAATTTCAGTTTCGCCCTATTCACCCCCCCCCCTCTAGGTGACTTTAACTACTGCTCAGTGCTCGGTGGGGTAGCTGACGGTCTCAACCTGAAGTATTACCCCCGCCGTCCATCTGGCAGCACAGGAGGTGTGATTGTCTCACCTGTTGGTGAGGACAATTCTAGGTTGAGCAGCACAGTCAACCTAGCCGCCGTGCTAAACACGGAGCTGGACCATGTGCTAGACGAGCTGAGTAGGGCTCGTGCTAAGATTGCCCTGCTGCGGGCTGAGCGCGCGGAACGTCGTCACCTGGATGATGGTTCCCCCACTCCCGTCGGGACTCAGCACCCGTACCGCTCACCTCGGCGTGGACACCAGTCTTATGGCAATCCCGACTGCAAGACCAAGATAAATCTAGAACCATAGATCATTAGAGTCGAATCTTGTAATTAATACGAAATATATATACATAGAAGCTACAGTCTTATTGTTAGTCTCGCTCTTAGTTAGCCTTAGTTAGACAGGGTAGTTTGCTATATCCTGTGCATTTATGTTTGTCATGATGAACTATGTTTGCTTTGGATCTTTGTAATGACTGTCACCAGAGTGTGGGTATCCCCTGCATTTTGGTTTACCTGTTATGTTAAAGGAGTTAGCTATTTAGTTGGAAAGCCTTTTATTCCACTTTCCTCTTTATCTGAGAAGCTGTGTGGTCTGTGTTGGAGATCAGTGAAGATGCTCATCTGTTCAGTATTGTGGAGAATTCTATACTCTTTTCTTATGCTACAAGATTTGCAAGATCAGTTCTGATGTGTGGTTGCATTCTGCAGATGTCAGAGAACAGGTGCAGAGGAGGAAGGCGTGCTCAGCAGAAGCAAGCCGCTCAGCAGGATGAGGTGACTCAGCAACAGCAACTGCCGCCCCCGCCCCCGATGTCTATCGAGCAGATGTTCCTGATGCAGACTCAGGCGGTTCAAGCCATCGGTCAGACCCTGGCCGCCATTCAGCAACAGCAACAGCAGCAGGCCCCACCTCAGCCTTAGATGCCTCAGATGCCCAGAGACAAGCGTGTTGAATTCATGAGAGGTCATCCCCCAACGTTTGCTCATTCTTCTGACCCCATGGATGCTGAAGACTGGCTGCGCACAGTGGAGCGGGAGTTGCATACCGCTCAGTGTGACGACAGGGAAAAAGTCCTGTATGGTCCCTGTCTGTTGAGAGCAGCAGCTCAGTCATGGTGGGAGTCTTATCTTGTCACCCATGCCAACCCCGACACCATCACCTGGGAAGAGTTCAGAGGTAGCTTTCGTCAGTACCATGTTCCTGCAGGTCTGATGACAGTGAAGAAGGAGGAGTTCTTGGCCCTCAAGCAAGGGTCATCGTCTGTCAGTGAGTACCGGGACAGGTTTCTATAGCTGTCTCGCTATGCTCCTGAAGATGTCAACACCGATGCCAAGCGACAGTACCGTTTCCTGAGAGGCTTGGTTGACCCTCTTCAGTACCAACTGATGAATCATACCTTCCTGACATTCCAGCACTTAATTGACAGAGCAATCATGACAGAGAGGAAGCGCAAAGAGATGGAGGATCGCAAGCGCAAGATCAGTGGACCCCAGCCTGGAAGCAGCAATCGTCCTCGTTTCTCAGGCAATCAACCTCAGCAGTTCAGGCAGAATCAGCGTCCACCTCAACATCAGCAGTTCCAAAGGCAGTATCCTCAGCACCAGTATCAGAATCGTTAGAACAATCAGTCAGGAGGAGGTCAGTTTCAGAGGCAGAATCAGCAGGCACCTCGTCTTCCTGCCCCAGCAAACCAGCAGAACAGTCAGGCGGCACCAGCTCAAGTTGGAAACAGAGCATGTTTCCACTGTGGAGAGCAAGGCCACTAGGTGATGCAATGTCCGAAGAAGGCAGCCCAGCAGCAATCAGGCCCCAATGCCCCAGCAAAGCAGAATGTGTCTCAGCCTAGAGCAGGCAACCGCTCTCAGCCGCGCTATAATCATGGGAGACTGAATCACTTGGAGGCTGAAGCAGTTCAGAAGACCCCCGGCATGATAGTAGGTATGTTCCCAGTCGACTCCCATATTGCAGAAGTGTTATTTGATACTGGAGCAACGCATTCCTTCATTACTGCATCATGGGTAGAAGCACATAATCTTCCAATAACTACAATGTCAACCCCCATTCAAATTGACTCAGCCGGTGGTATAATTCGAGCTGATAGCATTTGTTTGAATATAAGTGTGGAAATAAGGGGGATAGCATTTCCCGCTAACCTCATAGTAATGGGTACTCAGGGAATAGATGTCATCCTAGGGATGAATTGGCTAGATAAGTATCAGGCAGTTATCAGTTGTGATAAGAGGACAATCAAGTTGGTGTCCCCACTAGGAGAGGAAGTGGTGACCGAGTTAGTCCCGCCTGAGCCGAAGAAAGGAAGTTGTTATCAGATGGCTGTCGTTAGCAGTGAAACAGACCCAATTGAGAGTATCAAGGTTGTGTCTGAGTTCTCGGATGTGTTTCCAAAGGACTTACCGGGTATGCCACCAGAGCGGAAAGTTGAGTTTGCCATAGAGCTTCTTCCTGGAACCGCCCCCATCTTTAAGAGAGCTTACATAATATCCGGACCAGAGTTGGTTGAACTTAAGAAGCAGATTGATGAGCTGTCAGAGAAAGGTTACATTCGGCCAAGCACCTCGCCTTGGGCCGCCCCTGTCCTATTTGTGGAGAAGAAAGATGGCACCAAAAGGATGTGTATCGATTATCGAGCTCTGAATGAAGTCACAATCAAGAACAAGTACCCTTTGCCCAAAATAGAAGATCTGTTCGACCAGTTGAGAGGAGCCAGCGTGTTCTCCAAGATTATCTAAGGTCAGGTTATCATCAGCTCAGGATCCGACCTTCGGACATTCCGAAGACGGCATTCATTACCAAGTATGGTTTGTATGAGTTCACTGTGATGTCTTTTGGTTTGACAAATGCGCCAGCCTTCTTCATGAACTTGATGAAAAGTGTATTCATGGACTATCTCGATAAGTTTGTGGTGGTATTCATCAATGACATTCTGATTTATTCTCAAAGTGAAGAAGAGCATGCAGATCATTTGAGGATGGTATTGCAGAGATTGCGAGAGCACCAGCTGTATGCAAAGTTGAGCAAGTGTGAGTTCTGGATCAGTGAAGTCATGTTCTTGGGTCATATAATCAACAAAGAAGGATTGGCTGTGGATCTGAAGAAAGTGGCAGACATTCTGAACTGGAAAGCGCCAACAGATGCTCGAGGAATCAAGAGTTTCATTGGAATGGACGGATATTATCGGTGATTCATTGAAGGGTTTTCGAAGATTGCGAAACCAATGACAGTGTTGCTAGGCAACAAGGTCGAGTTCAAGTGGACCCAGAAATGTCAAGAGGCCTTCGAAGCGCTGAAAGAGAAGTTGACTACAGCGCCTGTCTTAGTCTTGCCTGATGTGCACAAGCCCTTCTCGGTGTATTGTGATGCTTGTTACACTGGTTTGGGATGCGTGTTGATGCAAGAGGGAAGAGTTGTGGCTTACTCGTCCCGACAGCTGAAGGTTCATGAAAAGAATTACCCAATCCATGACCTAGAGTTGGCAGCAGTGGTTCACGCATTGAAGACATGGAGGCACTACCTGTATGGACAGAAATGCGATGTTTACACAGACCACAAGAGTCTGAAGTACATATTCACTCAGTCAGAGCTGAATATGAGGCAACGAAGATGGTTAGAGCTGATCAAAGACTACGAATTGGAGATTCATTACCATCCAGGCAAAGCGAACGTAGTGGCAGATGCTCTGAGCAGGAAGAGTCAAGTCAATCTGATGGTCGCTCGTCCGATGCCTTATGAGTTGGCCAAAGAGTTTGACAGGTTGAGTCTTGGGTTTCTGAACAACACGCGAGGAGTCACAATTGAGTTGGAACCTACCCTGGAGCGGGAAATCAAAGAAGTGCAGAAGAACGATGAGAAGATCAGTGAGATCCGGCGACTGATTCTAGATGGCAGAGGCAAAGATTTTCGGGGAGACGCAGGAGGTGTGATATGGTTCAAAGACCGCTTGTGTGTTCCCAATGTCCAGTCTATTCGGGAGTTGATCCTCAAGGAAGCTCATGAGACAGCCTATTCGATTCACCCTGGTAGTGAGAAGATGTATCAGGATCTGAAGAAGAAATTCTGGTGGTACGGAATGAAGAGGGAAATCGCAGAGCATGTGGCTATGTGTGATAGTTGTCGGCGGATCAAGGCGGAGCACCAGAGTCCAGCCGGATTGTTGCAACCGTTGCAAATTCCCCAGTGGAAGTGGGATGAAATCGGCATGGATTTCATAGTCGGATTGCCTCGTACTTGAGCCGGCTACGATTCCATTTGGGTAGTAGTGGACCGCTTAACAAAGTCAGCCCACTTCATACCAGTCAAGACTAACTACAGCAGTGCAGTATTGGCAGAGTTGTACATGTCTCGGATCGTCTGTCTTCACGGTGTGCCAAAGAAGATAGTGTCAGACAGAGGAACGCAGTTCACCTCTCATTTCTGGCAGCAGTTGCATGAAGCCTTGGGCACCCATCTGAATTTCAGTTCAGCTTATCATCCGCAGACAGATGGTCAGACCGAAAGGACCAATCAAATTCTTGAAGACATGTTGAGAGCCTGTGCGTTGCAAGATCAGCCAGATGGGACAAGAGATTGCCTTATGCAGAGTTTTCCTATAACAAAAGTTACCAGGCCAGTTTGAAGATGTCACCTTTTCAGGCGCTTTATGGAAGGAGTTGTAGAACTCCGTTGCAATGGGATCAGCCTGGGGAAAAGCAAGTGTTCGGGCCAGACATTCTGCTTGAAGCCGAAGAGAACATCAAGATGGTCTGAGAGAATCTGAAGATAGCGCAATCAAGACAGCGAAGCTATGCAGATACAAGAAGAAGAGAGCTGAGTTTCGAAGTCAGAGATTTTGTCTATCTGAAAGTGTCACCGATCAGAGGAGTCAGAAGGTTCGGAGTTAAGGGCAAGCTAGCACCCCGCTACATTGGTCCGTACCAGATTCTCGCAAGTTGTGCATGATGTCTTTCATGTGTCTCAATTGAAGAAGTGCTTGCGTGTGCCAGAAGAGCAGTTGCCAGTTGAAGGTCTTGAAGTCCAGGAGGACTTGACCTACGTTGAGAAGCCAACGCAAATCCTTGAGACCGCAGACAGAGTCACCCGAAGGAAGACCATCAGAATGTGCAAGGTCAGATGGAATCATCACTCTGAGGAAGAGGCAACCTGGGAGCGTGAAGATGATCTGATGGCCAAATACCATGAGCTCTTTGCTAGCCAACCCTGAATCTCGAGGGCGAGATTCTTTTAAGGGGGATAGGTTTGTAACGCCCCGAATTTCGAGTTGAATTGTTTCTTTTCTCTATCGCTCGCTAAATTCCGGCGTTACCCCTCTTTCCCATTTCTTTTCGCTAAAACCTCACCCGTCTTCAAAACTTTAAGTCATGTGATAATGGTAAACCCTAGAGTTAATTTCTTTGATTTGCTGCACCATGCCGAACCATGCATTTCTTTGATTGTTTGAAAGTGTGAAAACATTCATATAGGAAATAGATATCAAAAAAAGGAAAATCTTTTCTTCTCTCTCCCCTCCCTCTCCTCCCCCTTTTTGGCCCAGCCGCCCTCCCTGGCGCGCGGCCCAGCCAGCCGGCCGGCCCAGCCGGCTTTGCCCCCTCCCCCTTTCCCAATCGCGCCGTGGGCCGGCGTGGCCGTGGCTCGCCTCGCCCCCCCCCTCACGCCCCCGCTTTGGGCCCAAGAGCGGCTCAGCCGCGCCCCCCTCCCCTCCCCCCCCCAAATCTCTCTCTCCTCCCCTGCGGGCCCCGCCTGTCATCCCCCTCCCCTCCCCCAAATCTCTCTCCCCTGCCTAACCCGCCCCGACCCCTCCCTGCTCGCCCGAAACCGCCGCCGCCGCCCTCCCCGCCCGCGGTGAGCCCCTCCCTCCCCCCTCTCCTCTTCTCTCTCCCCTCCCTCCTCCTTCCCCGCCCGCCGGCGCTCTCCCCGCGGCGTGGCCGCGCTCGCCGGCCCGCCACCGCCCGTGCGCGCCCACCCCGAGCTCGCCGTCCCCGACCGCGCTCGCCCCAAGCTCGCCCGCCTCGGCCGCGCCCGCCCCGAGCTCGCCGTCTCCGGCCGCGCCCGCCCCCGGCCGCGCCTGCCCCACGCTCACCCCCGCCCCGGCCGCGCTCGCCGACCCTGCCCGCCCCGGCCATGGCGGCCCCTGCCTGTCGCGCCCGCGCCGTCCCCTGCCCCGGCGTGGTGGCCGGCCGTGGCCTCGCCGGCCATGGCGCCCGCGCAGCGTGATCCGCCCCTCCCGCGCGCGCTCCCCTGCCCGTGGCGTCGCCCGTCCCGCCCGTGCTCGCCCGCCTGTGTTCGCCCGCCCGCCCCGACGTGTCTTGCTCGCGTCGTGACGGCCCCAGCTCGGCCCAGCGTGCCTATGGCCCGCGGCCTTGAGCTCGGCCAGCGCGCGGCCCTGACGTGTGCACGGCTAGTTCGCGGCGCGTGTGTGCGGCCTTGCGCGCGCGCTGCTCGCGTGATGCGCGCGGTGCCTTGGCACGGCTCGCCGTGCCCTCGTCTACCCCTAGACGTGCCCGTCTACCCCCCCCCCCCCCCGTATATTTTATGTGCGCTAATCACGTTGTTCATGTTAATGAAATAGGAAACTCAATTTGGAAATTGGTTACGTTAGTTAATTCATATAGTTAAACAGCGCCCTGACACCTTATCCTGACGCGCGTTCCTCAGTCGATAGGGCCGAAGTGACCGCAGTCACTTCGCCTTTCCACTGACCGACCTGACAGGAAAACAGCGTCGCCTGCCGCGCTCCTACTATTGCGCCACCCGCCAGGATGAGGCTGACAACAGCTAAGTCCAGCCTCAGGCGCAACAGGAAACTCCGCCTCGCCCGACCTCTGGGCTCGGCCCCCGCCTTCAGCCTTAGAAGGTGGTCTCCGCCTCGCCCGACCCCAGGGCTCGGCCTCAACCTCGGCCTCGGAAGGTGGTCTCCGCCTCGCCTGACCCCAGGGCTCGGCCTCAACCTCGGCCTCGGAAGGTGGTCTCCGCCTCGCCCGACCCCAGGGCTCGGCCTCAACCTCGACCTCGGAAGGAATCGCGTCCTCGCCCGACCCCGGCCTCGGCCTCAGGAGGAGTCTCCGCCTCGCCCAACCTTGGGCTAGGACCGACCACGCCACAGGGGGTACATCATTGCCCTACCCCTAGCTAGCTCAGGCTACAGGGAACAAGACCGGCGTCCCATCTGGCTCGCCCCGGTAAACAAGTAATGATGGCACCCCCACGTGCGTCCATGACGATGGCGGTTCTCTAACCCCCTACCGCCCTACGGAAGCAAGGAGACGTCAGCAAGGTCCCAGCAGCCCCGACGGCTTAGCTTCTACAGGGCTCAAGCGCTTCTCCGACGGCCACGACACCGCGTGCACAGGGCTCTAGCACCTCTCTGACAGCCACGTTGGCATGTACATAGGGCTCTGGCTCCTCTCTGTCGGGCACGTTAGCATATTGCTACACCCCCATTGTACACCTGGACCCTCTCCTTGCATCTATAAAAGGAAGGGCCAGGGCCCTCATACGGGAGGGTGGTCGCACGGGAGGACGGGCCGACGAACAGGCTCTCCCTCGCGAACGCTTGTAACCCCCTACTGCAAGCGCATCCGCCCTGGGTGCAGGATAACACGAGCCGCGGTTCTCCCCCTTGTGTTCCGTCTCGCGCCAACCCATCTGGGCTGGGGCACGCAGCGACAATTTTACTCGTCGGTCTAGGGACCCCCCGGGGTCGAAACGCCGACACAAGGTATGGTATCCTATCACAGAGAAGGTACTCCATCTTGTGTTTGCTCCATTTGGAGAGGTGGAGGCTGTGCACGTGCTTGAAGAGTTAGATCATGTTTTTGCTCAAGTGGTATTCCATTCAAAGCATGCTGCTGCTGAAGCTTTTGGAGACTTACATGGTCAAAACATCTATGACGGTTGCTGCCAGCTAAACATTCAGTGGGGTGCATCTCAATATCACAACATTGCCAATATGGACAAGAGCTGTTGCGACCCTGCGAGCTCACATTCATCCATGGTGAAGGTGCATATACCTATCACCAACCTTGCTAATGTAGCGGTGTCAGCCACAATTGATGTTCCTGACATCATGCCCTCTCTGGTCCTTGATGAAGACCCCAACGTCAACCATGTAAAGGCGACACCCGATGACATCAACTCAGATAAGTTGTGTGTGGAGGTTGCTGCAAATGGTGCACAACCAGTGGCTACTGATGTCGTACTTGTTGTTCCTGCTACACCAGAGACATCGTTGGCTGCACTAACTTTCCCACCTAAGGGTGTCAACGATAATTGCAAGAGCACCAATGATGTTGCATTGCCTAGACTTCCTGTGGTTGTGTTGCATGACATCACCAGATTCATCAAGCCCCTACCAGTTGTCGTGACAATTATTTCAAGCATGCCTCTGTTATTGCAGTGCTATCACAGTGGAGTAGCATGTGTGTTGACGGATGCAAATTCATAATTATCTACATTTCAGCTTGAGAGAAATGTTGTCTGGAAGCCACCTTGGCAGTACCATAACACTAGCTCTGAGCCGCTGGTGTTGATGGAGTTTATATATTTCTCTATTGGAGTCCATGGCACTCTGGACATGGTTAGTACAATTTCTGAGCAGTGTTATGTCGTCTTGCA
Organism: Zea mays; assembly: GCF_902167145.1. NCBI lineage: Eukaryota > Viridiplantae > Streptophyta > Magnoliopsida > Poales > Poaceae > Zea > Zea mays. The sequence goes on along the minus strand of NC_050100.1, from coordinate 20,417,438 downwards.
TTTATTGATCACAAGTGAAACATGCATGTCTTAGACACTATCTCTTGCCCAAGAACTGAAGACCGATGATGTGAGCCTTGTTGCATCTGACGAACATTCCTATGGGTTAATAGTTCCAAGCTATACTTCTTGCTCCTTTCATGAGGGCCTCTCTGAGATGCTATGCCAATTGGTGATATTTTCTATTGTAGTATTATCTGAACGTGAAGAAGACAAACACCTTCATTGCACACAACAAATGAACTCGATTTCAGAAATATCTATTCTTCATGTGGAGTTTTTGGCTAGCATAATGAAGGAGAAAAGTGGTACTGATCTAGTTGACATGGTTGTTCAGTTATTCCTGTTTTTTTACCACAACTTGAACGAAATATTTGCAACTTTGGCTAGCGGACCGGAAAAAAAGCTTTTGTGCAATGTTCAGTTGTATCTAGTGGCGCAACAACAAGGGCCATTATTCCACATAGCTCATGGGGGATTTTGCAAGCTTGTTTTGCATCTACTTGTGGAAAGTATTATGGCCTTCTTTCACCATTAGTGGTACAATTACCGTAGTTTGATGTTGTGACCTGTTCAAGAAGCTCCCATGGCAACCTCCAAATCAAGAGGGAGTACACCAGCAACAATGTGATGCTCCCTGACAGTTGGAAATTGTATACTATGGAAATGATGTCCTATACAATCAGGATCCTTTTGTGAGTCACGATGTATCAAGAACAAGTTCACCACTTTCCCTTGGAATCCTGGTGCTTCAAAGGTTCTACATCGGCTTGGGGCAAGCCAAAGCTTAAGAAGGGGGGATGTTAGGAACCTGTCCTATATGGTACACGTCGGCCCAACTAACTGAAAGGAGCACTACAAAGAGCAGAAACAAGGCAAGGGTGAAAGTCGCCTAGAGGGGGGTGAATAGGGCGAATCTGGAATTTATAAACTTAAGCACAACTACAAGTCGGGTTAGCGTTAGAGATATGAACGAGTCCGAGAGAGAGGGTGAAAAACAAATCGCAAGCAAATAAAGAGTGAGACACAAGGATTTGTTTTACCGAGGTTCGGTTCTTGCAAACCTACTCCCCGTTGAGGTGGTCACAAAGACCGGGTCTCTTTCAACCCTTTCCCTCTCTCAAACGGACACTTAGACCGAGTGAGCTTCTCTTCTCAATCAAACGGGACACAAAGTCCCCGCAAGGACCACCACACAATTGGTGTCTCTTGCCTCGATTACAATTGAGTTGATCACAAGAAAGAATGAGAAAAAGAAGCAATCCAAGCGCAAGAGCTCAAATGAACACAAGTCACTCTCTCACTAGTCACTATTTGATTTAGAATGAACTATGGACTTGGGAGAGGATTTGATCTCTTTGGTGTGTCTTGTATTGAATGTTATAGCTCTTGTAAGGTGTAGGAAGTTGGAAAACTTGGATACCATGAATGGTGGGTGGTTGGGGGTATTTATAACCCCAATCACCAAACTAGCCGTTTGGTGAAGGCTGCTGTCGCATGGCGCACCGGACAGTCCAGTGCGCCACCGGACACTATCCAGTGCCCCTGCCACGTCATCAAACCGTTGGATTCCGACTGTTAGAGCTTCTGTCTTCTGGGCCACCGGACAGTCCGGTGGTGCACCGGACAGGTCCTGTAGACTGCCCGGTGCGCCTCCTAGCGCGAGCCTGACATCTGCGCGCACTGTAGCGCATTCAATGCGATTGCAGGCGACCGTTGGTGCTGAAGTAGCCGTTGCTCCGCTGGCACACCGGACAATCCGGTGAATTATAGCGGAGCGGCCTCCAGAATTCCCGAAGGTGAGCAGTTCAAAGTTGGAGTCCCTGGTGCACCGGACACTGTCCGGTGGTGCACCGGACACTGTTTGGTGGCACACCGGACAGTCCGGTGCGCCAGACCAGGGCACACTTTGGCTGACTTTAGCTCTCTATATTTGAATCCTTTCTCGGTCTTTTTATTGGTTTGTTGTGAACCTTTGGCACCTGTAGAACTCATAATCTAGAGCAAACTAGTTAGTCCAATTATTTGTGTTGGGCAATTCAACCACCAAAATCAATTTAGGAAAAGGTGTAAGCCTATTTCCCTTTCAATCTCCCCCTTTTTGGTGATTGATGCCAACACAAACCAAAGCAAATATAGAAGTGCATAATTGAACTAGTTTGCATAATGTAAGTGCAAAGGTTACTAAGAATTGAACCAATAAATTCTCATAAGATATGCATGGATTGTTTCTTTATTTTTAACATTTTGGACCACGCTTGCACCACATGTTTTGTTTTTGCAAATTCTTTTGTAAATTCTTTTCAAAGTCCTTTTGCAAATAGTCAAAGGTAAATGAATAGGATTTTGAGAAGCATTTTCAAGATTTGAAATTTTCTCCCCCTGTTTCAAATGCTTTTTCTTTGACTAAACAAAACTCCCCCTCAATCAAATTCTTCTCTTAGTGTTCAAGAGGGGTTTAGATATTAGTTTTGAAGAGGTTGTACCAATTTGAAATTCTAAATAAGATACCGATTGAAAAAATCACCAATTGAAAAATATTTTCTTAACTCAAATTTTTGAAATTGGTGGTGGTGCGGTGTCCTTTTGCTTTGGGCTAATACTTTCTCCCCCTTTGGCATGAATCGCCAAAAACGGATACTTTGTGAGTGAAATATAAGCCCTTCTAACTAATTTCTCCCCCTTTGGCGAACACAATATGAGTGAAGATTATACCAAAGTTGGAGAGCGGCGCGGAGTGACGGCGAAGGATGAGTAATTTCGATAGAGTGGAGTGAAAGCCTTTGTATTCGCCGAAGACTCCTTTTCCCTTTCAATCTATGATTTAGTTTGAAATATACTTGAAAACCCGTTAGTCATAGCACATGAAAGAGATATGATCAAAGGTATATTTATGAGCTATGTGAGCAAAAGATCAAAAGAAATTCCGAGAATCAAGAATATTTAGCGCATGCCTAAGTTTGTTAAATGTTTGTTCATCTAGTGGTTGGTAAAGATATCGGCTAAATGTTCTTTGGTGTTAATATATGCAATCTCGATATCCCCCTTTTGTTGGTGATCCCTTAAGAAATGATACCGAATGGCTATGTGTTTAGTGCGACTATGTTCAACGGGATTATCCGCCATGCGAATTGCACTCTCATTATCATATAGAAGAGGAACTTTGGTTAATTTGTAACCATAGTCCCTAAGGGTTTGCCTCATCCAAAGCAATTGTGCGCAACAATGGCCTGCGGCAATATACTCGGCTTCGGCGGTAGAAAGAGCTACAGAATTTTGTTTCTTTGAAGCCCAAGACACCAGAGACCTTCCCAAGAACTGGCAAGTCCCTGATGTGCTCTTTATATTGATTTTACACCCTGCCCAATCGGCATCCGAATAACCAATTAAATCAAATGTGGATCCCCTAGGATACCAAAGCCCAAACTTAGGAGTATAAACTAAATATCTCAAGATTCGTTTTACGACCCTAAGGTGAGCTTCCTTATGATCGGCTTGGAATCTTGCACACATGCATACGGAAAGAATAATATCCGGTCGTGAAGCACATAAGTAGAGTAAAGAATTTATCATCGACTGGTATACCTTTTGATCTACGGATTTACCTCCCGTGTCGAGGTCGAGATGCCCATTGGTTCCCATGGGTGTCTTGATGGGCTTGGCATCCTTCATTCCAAACTTGTTTAGAATGTCTTGAATATACTTCGTTTGGCTAATGAAGGTGCTCTCATTGAGTTGCTTCACTTGAAATCCTAAGAAGTACTTCAACTCCCCCATCATAGACATCTCGAATTTTTGTGTCATGATCCTACTAAATTCTTCACATGTAGATTCGTTAGTAGACCCAAATATAATATCATCAACATAAATTTGGCATACAAACAAATCATTTGCAAGTGTTTTAGTAAATAGAGTAGGATCGGCTTTTCCGACTTTTAAGCCAGGCATTCATACCATGCTCTTGGGGCTTGCTTGAGCCCATAAAGCGCCTTAGAGAGTTTATATACGTGATTAGGATACTCACTATCTTCAAAGCTGGGAGGTTGCTCAACATAGACCTCCTCCTTGATTGGTCCATTGAGGAAGGCACTTTTCACGTCCATTTGGTAGAGCTTAAAGCCATGGTAAGTAGCATAGGCAAGTAAAATACGAATTGACTCTAGCCTAGCTACGGGTGCATAGGTTTCACCGAAATCCAAACCTTCGAGTTGTGAATATCCCTTGGCCACAAGTCGGGCTTTGTTCCTTGTCACCACACCATGCTCATCTTGCTTGTTGCGGAAAACCGACTTGGTTCCTACAACATTTTGGTTAGGACGTGTAACTAAATGCCATACCTCATTCCTAGTGAAGTTGTTGAGCTCCTCTTGCATCGCCACCACCCAATACGAATCTTGTAGTGCTTCCTCTACTCTGTGTGGCTCAATAGAGGAAACAAAAGAGTAATGTTCACAAAAATAAGCAACACGAGATCGAGTAGTTACCCCCTTTTGAATATCGCCGAGGATGGTGTTAACGGGGTGATCTCGTTGGATTGCTTGGTGGACTCTTGGGTGTGGTGGTCTTGGAACTTCCTCATCTTGATCATGGGCATCTCCCCTTGATCATTGCTCTCCTCTTGAGGTGACACATCTTCTTGATCTTCTCCTTTATCATCTTGAGCCTTATCCTCATCTTGAGTTGGTGGAGATGCTTGCATGGAGGAAGATGGTTGATCTTGTGCTTGTGGAGGTTCTTCGGATTCCTTAGGACACACATCCCCAATGGACATTGTTGGGGACTTGTTCTCAAATGCTATGAATTAAGAACAAGGCAACATAAAATGTTAATTATCAAAGTCCTTCGTCCTTCGAAACATTATTTCCCTTCGGATATAATGAATTTCGGACGAAGGTCGTGAGGGACATACCTTCACAATCATAATAAAAGATAAGAGAGATTTATACACAAAACACGAAAAATAACATGATTTACTTTGAACATTATTATTAATCTATTTCTATTCATCTTACTTATATAAACAACAACAAATTACAAATGTACCTTCGGCTTGAAGGAAAGTAGGGGTACAAGCGTGATGCTAACGCAAATGCCAAGTCAGCGTGAACAGTACGGGAGTACTATTCATCTATTTATAGGCACGGGACGCAGCCCGTGTAAAATTACATTAATGTCCTTTACATTTATCAATAACTCTATCGTAATTCTCCGAGGTCTAATTTGGCTTTTCATCTTTAAGTCGGTTCCCCTTTCCTGCTACCATGCCGAAGCTTTTCTGCGCATAGCTTCGTGATTGTTTTAACCTTCGTCATGATCGCCTTCGCATCTCACTCAAGCTTCGTCTTACCTGTTCACATATTTCACTTGGAAAACATTGTCAAATTATGTTTTTGAGGACCTTCGGAAGCCGAAGGCCCCCAACAGACATGTTCCTTAGCGCGACGCACGGAGCCTCTTCATCATCTAGCTCATCAAGATCAACTTGCTCTACTTGAGAGCCGTTAGTCTCATCAAACACAATGTCACAAGAAACTTCAACTAGTCCAGAGGACTTGTTAAAGACTCTATATGCCCTTGTGTTTGAATCATATCCTAGTAAAAAGCCTTCTACAGCCTTAGGAGCAAATTTGGATTTTCTACCTCTTTTAACAAGAATAAAGCATTTGCTACCAAAGACTCTAAAATATGAAACATTTGGCTTTTTACCGGTTAGGAGTTCGTATGACGTCTTCTTGAGGATTCGGTGTAGATACAACCGGTTGATGGCGTAGCAGGCGGTGTTGATCGCCTCGGCCCAAAACCGATCCGAGGTCTTGTACTCATCAAGCATGGTTCTTGCCATGTCCAATAGAGTTCTATTTTTCTTCTCCACTACACCATTTTGTTGTGGCGTGTAGGGAGAAGAGAACTCATGCTTGATGCCCTCCTCCTCCTCAAGGAAGCCTTCGATTTGTGAGTTTTTGAACTCCATCCCGTTGTTGCTTCTTATCTTCTTGATCCTTAAGTAGAACTCATTTTGAGCCCGTCTCAAGAATCCCTTTAAGGTCTCTTGGGTATGAGATTTTTCCTACAAAAAGAACACACAAGTGAAGCGAGAATAATCATCAACAATAACTAAACAGTCCTTACTCCCGTCGTTGCTTATGTAAGCAATCGGACCGAATAGGTCCATGTGTAGGAGCTCGAGTGGCCTATCAGTCGTCATGATGTTCTTGTGTGGATGATGAACACCAACTTGCTTTCCTGCCTGACATGCGCTACAAACCCTGTCTTTCTCAAAATGAACATTTGTTAGTCCCAAAATGTGTTCTTCCTTTAGAAGCTTGTGAAGATTCTTCATTCCAACATGTGCTAGTCGGCGATGCCAGAGCCAGCCCATGTTAGTCTTAGCAATTAAGCAAGTGTCGAGTTCAGCTCTATCAAAATCTACTAAGTATAGCTGACCCTCTAACACTCCCTTAAATGCTATTGAATCATCACTTCTTCTAAAGGCAGTAACACCTATATCCGTGAAAAGACAGTTGTAACCCATTTTACATAATTGCGAAACTGAAAGCAAATTATAATCTAAAGAATCTACAAGAAAAACATTGGAAATAGAATGGTCAGGTGATATAGCAATTTTACCCAATCCTTTTACCAAACCTTGATTCCCATCCCCGAATGTAATAGCCCGTTGGGGATCTTGGTTTTTCTCGTAGGAGGAGAACATCTTCTTCTCCCCTGTCATATGGTTTGTGCACCCGCTATCGATGATCCAACTTGAGCCCCCGGATGCATAAACCTACAAAACAAATTTAGTTCTTGATTTTAGGTACCCAAACGATTTTGGGTCCTTTGACATTAGATACAAGAACTTTGGGTACCCAAACACAAGTCTTTGACCCCTTGTGTTTGCCCCCAACATACTTGGCAACTACTTTGCCAGATTTGTTAGTCAAAACATAAGACGCATCAAAAGTTTTAAATGAAATGTTAGAATCATTTGATGCAACAGGAGTTTTCTTCTTATGCAATTTAGCACGAGTTGATTGCCTAGAGCTATATGTCTCACCCTTATACATAAAAGCATGATTAGGGCCAGAGTGAGACTTCCTAGAGTGAATTCTCCTAATTTTGTGCTCGGGATAACCGGCAGGGTACAAAATATAACCCTCGTTATCCTGAGGCATGAGAGTCTTGCCCTTGACAAAGTTAGACAATCTTTTAGGAGGGGTATTAAGTTTGACATTGTCTCCCTTTTGGAAGTCAATGTCATCTTTAATGCCAGGGCGTCTCCCACTATAGAGCATGCTTCTAGCAAATTTAAATTTTTCATTTTCTAAGTCATGCTCATTAATTTTAGCATTAAGTTGAGCTATGTGATTATTTTGTTTCTTAATTAAAGCTAGGTGATCATGAATAGCATCAACATTAATGTCTCTACATCTAGTGCAAATGGAAACATGCTCAACGGTAGATGTAGAGGGTTTGCAAGATTTTAGTTCAATAATATTAGCATGCAAACTGTCATTTTCACTTTTAAGATTGGAGATGGTAACATTGCAAACATCTAAGTCTTTAGCCTTAGCAATTAATTTTTCATTCTCATTTTTAAGGCTAGCAAGAGAGACATTCAATTCTTCAATCTTAGCAAGTAAACTAATATTATCATCTCTAATATTGGGAATAGGATCATCACAAGCATTTGAATCAACCTTAGCAATTAGTCTAGCATTCTCATTTCTAAGGTTGGCAATAATATCATGGCACGTGCTTAGTTAACTAGATAATTTATCACATTTTTCTACCTCTAGAGCATAAGCATTATTAACCTTAACATGCTTCTTATTTTCAGCAGCTTAGTTTCAAAGAAACATCATTTTGGAGCCAATTTGAGCTAGAGAAGAAATATGAGTTGATGGAACTGAAACAACCAAGTTCCATAACTTAGACTAGTTGGAAAGCCACTAGATATGTTTGTCGAAGACATAAAAACACCTTCAAGTACAACCAAACTCATTTAAAGAAGATTTGTCAAAGTTTATCAAAATGGTATGTATCCGGTGGTGCACTACACCGAGTGTCCAGACGAATATGAAGTTGGTCTTCGGTGGCTGCAACACCATATCGGTCCGGTGGGTCATCGGACCGAAGTTCCAGAGAGGATGTTTTTTTTAGCAGCTAAGAGCTAGCGCATCCCTCCCAAAGACGAGATCTTCGTTCTATTGGATCTCTCTGCGCCATCGTGAACGGTCCGCCGTCTACACGCGAATGGTCAACGCGTCTGCAGAGGAGTGCATATCTCTATGTAGTCGCGACAGTCCGACCTCCATCGCGGATGATCCGTTATCGGGTATAGAAGACTTCAAGGTGTTGCACGGCACAAGCCCTAGGATTTGTTCGGTGTTTGGTTTAAAAAGACGTCAACATCCACTCAACCAATCTGACCCTATTTGTATCTAATATAAGCTAACAAGGGAGGAAAATCAGTGAGTGAGACAAAGCAAGGATATTTTCGAGCTGTGGCCCTGAGTTTTCACCTGTGACCACTTTGAAGCTCGAGACGATATTTTCCCCGTGGAAGCGAAGAGGAGCTTTGTCCCGTTCCCGCGGAAAGTGAGAAACGGAGAGTGCAGGTCGCATCAGCTCGCACTTGTTAGCGTATCATCCAGTCTCCAGAACCCACACCCTCCCCTCCCAGTCGTTGCCGCTTGGCCGCCTGCTCAGTGCTCACCACACACGTCCAACCGCACCCAGACACCCATCCTTATATACGCGCGCAGCTTAACGTACGCGGTGACGCCGCCAGCAGCTCGCTCTCGCACCGACCGTCCCAGAAATATCTCGTCGGCGGTCAGTTGAGCTGCGAGCAACCATCAACCAATCAAGGACGACGACGCACGGATCGATGGCCACGCTCTCCTCCTGCAGCCGCCTGAGTAGCGGCACCGGCGCCGCGGCTATCCGCCGGCAGCCGAAGCCGACCCGTGCAGGAGTCCTGTTCACCAGCCGGCGGGGCTCCTCCGCGAGCGTTCGCACGGCCGCCGCCGCTGCCACTGCGGCGCCGGCCGCCGTAGAGCAGCAGAACACGGGGTAAGTGGCGTAACAAAAACAAGCTGTCTGCTGCATGCCATCGCTCGCTGCTCTTGTAGCTTTGTTGGCTGACGACGAGTCTGCTGCTGGACGTGAACGCACGGCTTCCCATCGACCTCCAACTCCAAGCAGGGTGTCGGTGTCGCTGCCGACGTGGGCGGAGTTCGAGCTCGGGCGGGCGCCGGTGTACTGGAAGACCAGCAACGGCCTGCCGTCCTCCCCGGTGAGTACTGTTGTGGACTCGAGTTGTTGTTTTGGATGGGATGGGACTCGGGGTTCGGGCCTTGCTTGTGTTGTGTGTCAACACTGAATCTGATGCGCGAATGGGGTGGGATGGAGTTGTTATTGGCAGGGCGAGGGGCTGACCCTGTTCTACAACCCGGCGGCGAGCAAGATGGCCCCGAACGACGTGTTCGGCGTGGCGTTCAACGGCGGCTTCAACCAGCCCATCATGTGCGGCGGCGAGCCGAGGCAGATGACGCTGCAGGTCCGCGGGAAAGCCGACCCGCCCATCTACACCATCAGGATACGCGTGCCGCAGCACGGTGCGTTCCCATCTCTTTCGCCTCGTTAATTAATTACCATGTTAATTGCTAGTAGTAACGATTGAAGCGAAGCGAAGCGTCGTTGCGCGTGCAGCCACAAGCTTGATCTTCTCCTTCACCAACGGGGCCGAGTGGGACGGGCCGTACACCCTCAAGTTCAGGGTCCCGAAGCCATGGCAGAAGAAGCCGCTGAGCTTCTTCAACGAGGTGGGTGTGTGTCTGCTGCTCTGGGTGACGATGACCGGTGGTGATACACAATGCAAGCCTGAGTAGCTGACTGTCCACGTCTGTTGCAGGGCCTGGCGGACGAGCTCAACAGGGAGGGCGCCTGCGACCTGGCCATCTACCCGGACGAGAACATCGCCATCACCAGCTGCGCCATGGACGGCTACCTCGACGAGGGGGTGGGTTCTCTTTTCGGCGCTGCCCCGCTCTGCTCTCTAGTCATTCCAATCATGTGCCATTCCTTCGTCGTGAAAATACTATAGTCATGGCGTCGCCGCGCTAATATTGCAGGGGGATCGGTGCAAGCTGGATATCGTGAGCGGGTGCACGGACCCCAGCTCCGACATGTTCGACCCGCTGGCCACCGTCGACGACGGCTCCTGCCCACTCGAGTCTGATTCCGAGGAATGAAGGAGCTTCAGTTCGATCCTTTTTTTTGTGGGGGGCAAGGAAACGTGGTCCATACATCTTATCAGTGCAAGTTTGTGATCATGTGATACATGAAGCATATACGTGTACGTATTTCACCAGACTACCTGCACCGGTGAGCAAGATGATCTCCTACTTGCACCACCATTAGAGCAGTGGATATGATCTCATACTTGCGCGTTGCACTAGTAGAGTTGTGGATACTTAGGATCCATCATTGCAAACTCTGATACAAACCAGTGTAAGCTGAGCTGCATGGATTGCAGATCTGTATACCTACGGCTCATGCAGCTATACCGTCCTGGATTGTACCACACAATCAATATTATCAAATGTAAGATACGACTTGGAGGGAAGCTTATAAAGACTTCCCCGTGAATGGAAGAGCAATCGGTTCATGAATCATCGGAGCACAGCTCTCAACCATTGGCATAAACAACACTGATCACATCCAGTGTCAGATATTAGGCACACAAAGCACGCATTTGGCTACGCTGCAACTGCATGTCTGAAACTGAAACAAACAAAAACAAGCATAGCGCAACCAACAACCATGCTAGCATTACGGTTCCAGAGTTCAAGGCAACCACAGACGTTAAGTTAACATAGCATCATTTCGTCTTGGTTCATTCGCTACAGTATCCACTCATAGTGGCAACGAAGACTTGTAACTACAGGAAAGACCCACTGCACCACATACCCTTTCCATGCCAAGTAGATCCGCGTCTTCAGTCTCCACCAACCTGGCGTTTCCAGGAGTCCTCCACAATGAGCTCGTCTACTCCCCAGTCTTCATAGCTGTTTTAAAACAAAGTAATTAAAGATGACTACATTGTAAAAGTATTCATAAAAAAGAAGTATGTGCTTTTCCATGGAATCTCACCTTCCATCAGGTAAGTACCGTCTGATCGTGAAGGGTATCTTGCGCGCTCTCAGCTCCTTCATTGCAATCTAAAATTGTAAAAATACATATATATCATTGAGTACACAGTATAAGAACTAAAAGTGATGGTAACCATTGAAAGGTGATTGCTAAGGTTGAATCTCATTAACTCAATTAGACTACAGTTTATCATGCCTTCTATTTAATTATATAAAGCTATAGAAGTCCTTTTCTTTAAATGAGTTTAATCTATAGAGAGGTAGAAAGTCAACATCGACATGCTTCAAGAACACCCCAGTATAGATGGTAGTATCTATGGCATTAAAGGCTATAAAAGTGAAAGCATATAGATGAGATGGAGGGAACGAAGTATAAACCCACACCCTCAAGCTTTTAAGATTGAAATCACTATATGTAGAGCAAAGAAAAGATCAGTTCCAAATCCTCTCTATGAGTAAGGCCTAAGTATTGAAAACCAATTCTCATTTTATGGAACCTATGATAAAGGCTAATTCCAAATATTGATTATTTATCAAGTCCAGAGCCAGGCTTGTTGCAGGGATTAAATTAGCAAGCACAACCGACTGTACATGTAAATGGAAGTGAGAACTTGTTAAGCACTTAAGCTATAAACCTTGAGCAAATGATCACCAGCATGCAACATATGCAAATCAGGAGAACCATATATTTAGGCATGTGCAGAAGTCCATAGCAAGAAGCCATTCATTTAGTTTTCTATTGGATGAAATGCTCCGGACAAGGATGCACTGCTTTTAGTTCTTATGTTATTCAACTAGAAGATATATATCCCCTCTGTTTGCTATCTCCAAGTCTGCATCTCTCTCTCTCTCTCGAAGCTATAAATCTTAATATCCTTCAAGTCAATCTGGCAAGCTGAAGCTTAAGCACAGTAGTTATCACTAAGTACTCTACACTAGAAGATAAGAACATCGAGGTGACTACATGCAATATAATATATGCAACCAAACATGATTTTACCAAACGTAGCTTGCTTGTGCAAGGTAACCAAACGCCTTGGCATTGCATATGTTTATGTTGGTTTGGGCTGTGCTGCGTAAGGTCTAATGCAAGCAAGCAATCACACCCAATATGCAAATGTTACCGATGTTGAAGCTTGAGACTGTGAAACTTTGCAGAAATTAGTAAATACATTGGGACTAATATGCATGAGATATCGCAGGGAATGATACAGAAGGTAGACATATTCATAAGCCATCCAGTATATCTAAAGTATGCTTGGCTATCATACCATCAAACTGATCCACCATTTTTTCTGTCTAAACTAGAAGTCAAATCAATAGCCACATTATTCAGAAAAGGTAATACTAGTAAATGACACAATGACATCTACAATTAACAACAGTACAATTCATCTCAAACTAACAAACAACATAAAAGGAACTGAAAGCTATCCAATGTTCTAGTTGGAAAAAACTGGAAAATTCAGGTACTTTCATTTATGCTGATTGATTCGATTTATGATACATTACTACAGCATAATTAATTTACTTTGTACAATATGAAACATGTTCAAACATATATATGTTATTGAATATTGAATGATTTTGTGAGGAACAAATATCTGCTGCCCTGTAGATCCAATGTACAATAATAAAAAGAAACGTCCATGGCTATTTATCACACATGACATTCAGAAGTCAATCTTCATTTTAGAAAGCAAAGGTGTACTCTGAAAAGACTATTCAAATTTTATTAGATAGTTAGAATGAAGAAAAAAAGGCTAATTTTAATCTGAAGAGTTCCAATTTAAAATATACAGAAAAAAATATTTACCTCAAGAGGGTCAGTTTCACCCTCAAGCTCAACCATGACTGGAGCATTCATGCTGCAAAAAGACTAAGGTTAGTATTAGGTTGGAAGATAGGTTTTTTACATGTTCAACACTCAAAATTATTAACCTTATCTGCAAGGCTCGTGTACCCAGGATGCGCGCACGTTCGTACTTCGTCATGTATTTTGTTGTTTTGCGTTCACGCTTGGTCTTTTCCTGTTCCTTATCTTCACCCTCACCACCTATGACGTCATCAGGGGCATCTTCGTTGTTCTCAGGCTCTTCTTCAGCTCCTTCCTGTTCAACAGAGGTACATTGGTTGTATTGGCCATATAATATCTTCCTATAAAGCATAGAAGTTGAATAAAAGTATAAAACAATAGTAATGTGCCTGCACCTCAATCTCCGGTTCTGGGGGCTCATCCTCATACCTGTATAACAAAAAGAACAATAAGATTGTAAATCCAATGATACAACCATGTGAAACTTAGTGTATAAGTAAAAAGTGACATTTGAGTGATCAGAAGAACCACAAAGAAGTGGTGGTCACCGTTTTTTGTCTACCAACATAAATACCCCTTAGTTTCTCTAATGTAAATATTTACATGAAACACCAAGCTAAGTGATTAAAGCCACCTGACAAGAATTTGATCCAATAATTTATCACATAGTTCTAACCAACCAACTTACCCTATATTATTGCCACAGTTCGAAGGAAGGTGACAAATATATACAAGTGGCACTCTTAAATTCCTAAAATAGATGACGAACAAAAGGTGCAGGTATCTCCCTTCACTGGAGGGGAGATGTCCGATACCAAGGAGAGGAGATGCGTGATACCGAAACCACATAGGGGAGCTGTCATCCTAACTCAAGGATAAACTCGGTCAATCAACTAACCATCGCAGGCACCTTTTATTGACGAAAACCGATATGAATAATTCCAACAAAACCGCCCAGCTTTCATCCCTAAAAACGCTCCTCCACCCCCGACCGCCACTCTCACAAGCAGCGATAAATCAATCACAATCGACCCATTGCTACATATAAACCAAGAGAAAGAGAGAAGATGCGCTCCGTCGAGGCTGAGCGCGGATTAACGGAGATTATGCCTGTACAAATAAAACCTAATAATTCTCCGCTAACCATTGCGCGCCCAAACGAAACAAGCACCAGAGGGGGGGAGGATGAGGGAGAGATCGACCCCATGTCAATTTCGTTGTAATCGTCGTCCGCCATGGCTCCGCCCGCGCAAGCGCCGCTGCTCCGGTGGTTTGCTTACTAGGGTTTTCGCCGGGCTGCTGTGGGGAGGAGACGAAAATAGGAAACTCGAGGAAAGGGAACCAGACCACGGAGACAATTGTATATTTATAGCAACTCAAATACTTATCTAAACAAATCTTTAAGTGCTAGTCTGGCAACACCATTTTTTCGAAGAGTTTTTATATTCATAAGTAAAAAAGAACTAAGAAAATAATTTTTTAAAAAAAATAGGATTCTCAAACTAGTCATAAATCTTAAATTTTAAAAGTGGACAAAAAATGCTTCTCCAGTGGCTCTTTAAATAAACTTGCTAAATTTGTTAGTTGTTATCCAACTTCGTTTACTACCCACATTTAGCAACTCGATAGTAACTCTCTAAATACAGTTGACGTCAATTTCTTTATACTCGCGTGATTATTTTTTTCTCTTCCCACACGGTGAGGTAGCTACGTCGAACAAGTGTGGCACAAGTTTCTCCTTCACCGTCAGACCACTACTGTCCCATAGGTTGTGCCATCGGACCACCACTCCTCCATAAGTCGTGCCTACCGGCCTTTTCTCTTCCGACCTCGACATCATCTGCTCTTAACCCTGCCGTTGTAACACCCTTGGTGTTACGAGAACTAAAACATTGACATGTCATCATAAGTGTTTGCATTACCTTGTTTGGTATATCTAAAATGCATTCACTAGGTAATTTTTTTCAAAGGTGTGATGATTGTGTATTGATTATAGGACTTAGTTTGAGAACCTTGCTTGAGTTAAATGGGAGTAAATCATCTCTCAAGCAAGTGACAGGTTGGTTTGAAGTCTTTAAGTGCTAAAGGCAAGACTTAGAACCTAAAGCAACTTTGCTTTTTAAGGTAGGTCAAGTAGAAGAATCATTTGAGGAACTGGATTAACCTCAAAACCCTAAGTGAGATTTGAGGACACTTTAGACATGAGCTTCATATACTATAGTTAGATTTGAGTTTAAGGATTCACTTGGATTTTAGAATGATGGATTGAGTTGAGGAATCCCTTGAAGAAAAGGAGCCACATTTGAAACCTTAAACTGGCCCAAAAGAGAAATTCAAAACCTAGTGTGAATTGGGCAAAAAAATTCATATACTAGAGCTTTATAGCTTGGAAAAGTAAACAAATTTCTTATTTGGAGATTTCTAAGTTGTGTGAAATAAATTGGAGTAATTTGTAAAAGTTTAGTTTTGATTGAAATTTGAGAAGCTGGATATAATAACAATTAGCCAATTTTGGACCATTGTAACTTTACCGAGAAGGATCCTTACCTAGATTAAAGATGTGGCCCAAACCAAGCTACCCCAAAGTGAGCTACCTACTATAACATGCAATGAACAAAGGAGAAGGATCCTTACCGAGATTCAAGATGTGGCAGACGCTAACCACGAAGAAGGGTGGATCCACGACGACGTTTGTCTCCAGCGAACAATTCTGGTTAGGCCTGCCCCGGTTCCTTGCTCGGTGACCTTGCTCGACCTTCTTAAAATGTCTCCTTCGGTTTAACAAGACTACATACATGATCATCCCCCTGTATGTTCTAATTGATAGGCCATTTGTCCAACTCGTTTTAGGATCATAAAGGGTCCAATAAAGCAAAGGGACAACTTCCCTTTGACCCTGATTCTCTGCATACCCTTGATTAGTGACACTTTTAGGTACACCTGACCACTTTCCTCGACCTCCAAATGTCTTGACTGGGATGTCTTTAGATTTTCTCTAATAATCTAGTCTTGTCTTTCAACTTCTTGGATAATTTCTGGTCCAAAGAACTATCTATCTCTAGTCTGGTTCTAGTATAAGGGGGTTCTACATTTTCTCCCATATAAGGCTATCTCCAACAAGAGCCGGTAAAACATCCTGTACTTTAAATATAGCGAACGTAGACGTTTGGTACGCATCCAACGACATCCGCTAAACCCTCTGGTAAAAAATACAGGGCTACCCTCATCCACGTAGACGTTCGATATCCACTGTGCAGTACATGCTTCTGTTCTCTCCTGCGCTTACTGGAAAGCTCCTGAAGCCGTTCGATGGCGGCTGTGACGGCCGCGCGTCACTGTCATTGCTAGAGTCAGACATGAAGATAGACAGATCTTCCGATATATACCTAAAAAATATGTATGTAAATATGAAGATAGACGCATAGCTTACAAAATGTAATTATTATAATTAGTTTTTAATTTATTTTTCACAGCATAGAAAGAATAGTTTATTACGTATACGACTAAAAAAATATAATATAAATGTATTGTGAAATCTGGTAACATTGTAGATGTAGGGGATCAAATTTAGAGGACGTTGGTGGAGACGAAGAAAATATAGAGGACGAAATCTTTTAGAGAGTGCTGTAAAGTACAGAGAATATTCCTTTAGAGGATAAAATTTAGGAGACGTTGCTGGAAACAGACTAATGCTTCAAATGGGGACATGTTCAAACTTGCATGTTAGATGTTGTTATAAGAGAACTCAGCATAAGACAAACTCTTGTTCCAACTGTAATTATGTTTAAGAGCATAAGCTCTCAACATATATTACAATATTTGATTTATCCTTTTAGTTTGGTAATTTGTTTGGGGATGATATGTTGAGCTAAAGTTTAGCTTGGTGTCTATATTCTTATGAAAACTCTTCCACGATCTTGAGGTGAACTAGGATCCCCGGTCATAAATAATCTTCTTAAGTACACCATGTAGGCACACAATTCGAGATATATATATAGCTCTGCTAACTTGGGCTCCCTTAAAGATAGTCTTGACCGGAATAAAGTGAGCTACTTTGGTTAATCTATCCACAGTCACCTATATGGAATTGTAACCATCCGGTGTACGAGACAACCCGACTATAAAATCCATACTAAATTTATTTAGGACCCATTGAACAATAAACATCTGCTTACAGACCCAACCTACCTTGGCTAAGCCTCCTGGCCAGGCTAGGGTTTGGCCACCCAACCAGACAGACCATATAAAAAACTCGACCTACGAGGGGTAAGATAGTCCCCGGACATTATATTAAGAAGAAGACATTCTCACACATGTCGAGAAAATTCCCAAACCCCTGCCCCATCCATACACAGTGGCATCGAAGCCTATGTGAGAACGACCACGACCGAGGCTGAGCCTTAGACCTGTGCTTTGGCATGGGACAGACGAGGGGATTTTTTTAACCACAAGCCTGTGAGAACGCTGAAATTCGCTCCCACGGGGAGTCGAACCAGGACCTAAGGAATGCTACTCAGACCACCTAACCACGAAGAGTTGAACCAGGACCTGAAGAGTGCTACTCAGAAGTCAGACCACCTAACCAACTCAGTTAGAGACCCTATACTTAGAATGATTCTTCACATAAACACGCAACAAGTTAAGGACGAAAAAAATCGACGTAAACACGAAATACCCTAAACCCTGGGCTCCATTTCTTTCTTCATTTGCAGCCCATGCCGGCCCAGCTCAGCGGATTACGAGAACCCGCCGCCGCTCCGCCCCATAGGTAGGTTTTGTTTGGGATCTCACCGTTTCTTCCTCGTCTCCGTCTCTACACGGCGGCGCCGCCGCCGCCAGCTGCTGCCAGGAGCCAAGCCCAAGCCTGAGCTTAAACCATGCCGATTGGTTCTCTTTTCGTGTCGAGGCTGGCCAGGTCTAGCCATGCCCTCCCCGCTGCCGCCGCCGCGGCCATCTCTCAGGTGCCACCTCCCCATCCCTCACTTTCGTATTGTTGGTTGTCCATGTGTCGATGTTGATCTGATCAATTTGTATGTTCCACCACGTGGTCTGATCAGGCGCCCAGGCCCCAGCACATCGCATCTCCTATATTCTCCGGCCTTGGAGCAGCGGCTCGTGATTTCAGGTAAATATACCTAGTAGTTTCAGGTAAATATAGCTACGAGCTTGTTATGTATGCGGATCATCACCAACACTAACTTGTGCTTCTATGTCAGTCTTCCTCCTGCATTGCTTGTTGATTGTTGAATTGTATGTATCTACTGCTGTGTGCAGCTCAAGGGCTCTATGGAAGGGAGCATTCGTCGATGCCTTCCTGGCTAGAATAAAGAAGAACAGAGAAAACATGAATGGGAAGAAGATTTGGTCTCGTAGGTCTTCTATTTTGCCGGAATTTGTTGGTTCCACTGTGCTCATTTACAATGGGAAAAGTCATGTCCGGTGCAAGATCACTGAAGGGAAGGTTGGCCATAAATTTGGAGAGTTTGCTTTTACACGGAGACGAAGGCCCCATCGAACAATAACAGGAAAGGGAAATCAAGGAAAGGGCAGAAAGTAAAAGTAGAAATGTGCATGAAAGGTGAGGTTGTAATATCATAAGAAATGCAATTTAGATGTCAGCTGACACTGCATAAAGTTTACCTGCCTTTAATTTTTTTTAATAATATCTGAAATTTTAATTAGTCGCATGCAGGAAAAACATTCTTCTGGTGCTAATTTGGGCTCTGGCACAATAATCTGGGTTGTTTGTATTTAGCTTTAGGCCTAACTGGTGAGAAATGATGGAACACAGGCGGGAAAACCAAACTCATGTTGCCCACATCCTGCTACATTTAAGATATTAGTAGATTAGATCAATCTCCAATCTATGTTGCCAAAACTGATGTATTAGTTGAGTGGATTTCATATATTTAAAAAATTGATGCATTAATAGATTGTAGATAAATTCCATTACCTTCTCAGAAAGATAAAGGATATGGATATTTGTTGGGTAGATCAAAAGTTATTGCTGCTCTCATTGTGGTTCAGTTAAATTGTCTTGTCTTTCATGTGCAATTGAGTTATGAACAGTGGTATATCTCTTATGCTAAAGTGTGTGATTTGTGGCCCTTGTGTAGACAAAGCCTGGAACCATCCTCTTGCATTATGCTATGCATATATAGAGTGGTAACTGTGAAACCAAACATACACTAAATGTGGTTTCAGTATGATTGCAAAGATCATTAAGCTTACAGGGCAGTGCTTCCTTGTAGTTTGCTCTGATGTTTACCACTCTCTGTTCATAACTTTTCAGGTGGGTTTAAGGACAGCTTGATGACGGCGTAGCTGACGAACAAGCACTTGAATCACCAGAATTCATGATCTGGACTGTTTTTTCTTAGACCAATAACCGCAGGAAAATGTTAGCTCATCTTACTTAGGGGTAATTTGGTAACTCTATTTTTCCAAGACATTTTTATTTTTCTAAGAGAAAATTAACTAATTTTTCTTAGTAAAATAGAAATCCCTTAGAAAAATGAGGTTGCCAAACCAGCTCTTAAAAATTTGCCTACGGACTCTGTTCCTCTGTTATTTCCTGCTTGCTATCGGTGTGATCGGTATACCTTAAACTGATTGTAAGTTATGCTTTAGAGTGATTGTTTATGAACAAAACTAGCTACATTTCTGACTGCTGCAAGCAAACTTGAGTGCCTCAAGTAGCCGTCAGGTAGAAAATCCTTTGCTTTGCACGTACTCTCGCTCCTTTGCCCTGCACATTTGCTGAAGCAAACAAGTTTTGCCTTGCATCATTTAAGCAGAAGAATTCACCCGGTGGCCACTTAAATAGCAGAAGAATTCCTCGAAGAACTAGAGACAGAATCAATATACACTTCTTTAAGCAGTAGTCGCATTATTTGAACGAAATGGAGCAATTTACCTCGTCAAGATCAATAAGTACCTCAATATATATAGTTTTAATGTGAGTCAGGGAGACTATGAAGGAGATCAGGTTGACAGGCAATCCCAACGCAGCAGGTGTCCTGGCCGCAGTGGCTGGCGGGACGCGGAGGGCTTGGCTGAGTTAGGATTCGTTATGTGAGAGCAACTATACAATTGTGGTTATTTGCCGTACTGGTTAATTTTATTTTATTTTTACCAGTTTTACTGAGAAGGTGAACAAAAGTCATTTTTGTCTTTGTTTCGAATCTCTAGCCGACGCCTGTGTTCAAGACCACACTCGCATCTAGGAAGGAGCATGGTACAAGCCTCACGTCTTCTTTACAGATGTGTATGTACTACTTGGATTCCTTTACAGTGGAACCCCAGTTTAATAATTATTTGTGAAAGATTACACTTTATGATCCAACTGGATTCGAATAGCAGTGAACAACGTCAAGCATCCACTTAATTCAACAATTGGTTGGAACCAGAAGCCACTCATTACAACAGGTCTGGAAATTGGAACCAACGGCTAGAGGAACTTTGTGCCAACAGCCCACCAGAGGAATTTTGGTTGACATGGAGTAGCTATGAACTGTAGAAAAGTTATTATGGATCGCGGCCTGTGAAAATGTATAAGTTGTTTGAATATCTATTCCCATATATGTATTTCTGAATATCTAGGTGAGTTTTCCCGTTACGAGTCTAGGCACTTATGTACCAATGCAATCCTTGGGCAACCGGGCCCACGCAACAGACACTGGACATAAACACGTAAAAGGTACAATTACGCTTTCTCTACATTGGTTAATGCATATATTCGGTCAAGTACTATGCACCTTAACTACGGCTGTTTCGACCACATTTCATCCCAGAGTTACGTTCTCAACAATAGTAAGCAGTTTTAGCACATTCAATCCCTTGGTTTAATTCTCCCAAGAGCTTACTAAGATTTCTAAAATAAATTGTTGAACAGGCTGCACTGTTTGGACGCACGTGGTTATTGCTTCTCATCCATCCATCTTCATCTTTTTAGATCCAAATTGATAGCCTGTCATCATCATAAAAACGGTTCCAATAGCTATTTGTAAAATCTAGCATGATTAAATACTGGAATGGCCTTCGGACTTAAGAAAAAAAAAGATTATTGTTCAATATGTTCTCTTCTGATATGGAATGGCCTTTGGGCTAAAGTTCAGGCAGCACGTGCCGTTGTTACAACACTTTTTGGATCATTTTGCACATTCAAATAGCGACTTAGCCAATATAATTGCTACCTTAAAGTGACCACGATCATGATGACAAGGCATTTTGCACATGCTTTTTCAACAATTTAGGGTGGGCCTTTGAGGCTTGAGCGTACACATTGGATAGACCCAGACCCAGAGTATTTGCAACCTCCAAAAAACTCCATTCGAAGTTAAACTGAACTTTCTGTGACGTTACAGTTTCTGGTTAATAACCTGCTGCCAGCAAATACGCGGTAGTTTACAAAAAATAATGAAAAAAATGGAAAGCTCCCGAGCACAGGGGCAAAAGGATGTATCGTTCAATACAGATCCAAGAGCTAAGATATACCCTCCAGCGCCTATGTTTGCTTTGAACTGTGACACAAACATTCGAGTTAGCCTAACCACAATTTATGGATGCAGTGCAGCTAGTATACAAAACAACAATGAGCACGCCTGAATTATATACAGCACGATCAGCATCGGCCACTAGAAAACTGAAGATGCAGCATCTCAAACAAAGCTTCCAATAATAAAAAAATCGAACAGTGCACTCAGCACGTCAAGGGAATTTGGAATCAGACAGATAGATATCTTGAAATGTCTCCAATATATAGGGTTTAAATTTTTAAATCCCAACCCTACAACAGAGGGTATGTATTCCCTAAATCACATGGCATCAGTCCTCTCCTTTTTAAGGCATCCTGATTGACTAAAGCGGCTCATAACTCAATGTCGCCATCAGTTTCCCACGACTTATGATTCAGAGCTTCACAAGCTCACCACAGGGTAATACACAATCATCATTCTTTGCTGGTACCAAGGCATGCCGCATAAACATAGCATATCAGTAGTCACTTTTTGGGGCTATTCTAAGGGGATGTTTGGTTTCTAGGGACTAATGTTTAGTCTCTTCATTTTATTTCTTTTTAGTATATAAATTGCTAAATATAGAAACTAAAATAAAGTTTTAGTTTCTATATTTAACAATTTTGGAACAAAAATGGAATAAAATGTAGGGACTAAACATTAGTCCCTAGAAACCAAACACCCCCTAAGATGGAAATGGTGACGTGGCTTTCAATGCTCTATCTCATTTGGGCTCAGGCGCTTAGCTAATTGTGGACTGGACGGCTGGTAGCAGTAATTTTCTGATTACATAAAATATAACAAAACAGGATCTTTTAATTGTTTATAATATAATTTCTGCTGAGAAAGCTATAATTTCATACAATCTTGAAAAATCTAAATCAAGACAACTAAAATAAAACCTTAGTTCATCCTGCAGGTAACTAGATGGCTGACTATCATTTCTAACACATTGCAGCTAGTGATAAACAATTGTATACTTTTTTTGTCCAGAGGTCATCAAAGATCGCAATTCTACATACCCTTCAAGAAAGTATTCAAATGAATTGCAGGTTTAAACCTACATGTGCAGCAAAAGCAAAAAAATGTAGGTCATTTGGCCTAAAAAGTTGTCTTTGACTTATAGACATCCTAATTCTAAACCATACCTCACAAAGGTGCATTTTTAAATACACTTTAAACTCGAAAAATACGTAAAAAAATGCCTCACGCACTTGAAAAATGAACATTTTTTGTTCTCATTCAAACAAAGAGTATTAAGAGTTAGACTCATCAAAAATTAAGCATACCCTTTTGTGGCCTTTGGCTGAGGCCATTTTGTTGCTTTTGGCTATGCGGATAGCTACTCTTGAGGCTTCATAGCCGGAAATAGAAGAACTTCCTGAGTTTGCATTGAAAGATAATATGATCAGTCAATAATATTCCACTGAAAGCCAAGAATGTCAAGAAAGCATTGGAAATTCATATGGAAAAGAGTTGATGGAAATACTCGAACCTTAATGTTCTGAGAATCTGTAAGCAACATCGTGAGGCGATCAATTCCCAAGCCCCAACCACCTGTTGGTGGTAGACCATACTCAAGGGCAGCACAGAATGTTTCGTCCAAGGCCATAGCTTCATCATCACCAGATTGACGATCCTGAGCAGAAGATACAGATTATACAACTCTCTACTCCTAAGAAAACAAGGATACGAAAATCATATGCAAGTCTCAGTTAATTCCTGACTGTAAATATAATAGCAAAAAGGTTCATGAACTTTGTGCTATTGGCATTCTATCCTTTCCAACATACAATCCTTTTTGGTTCTATATTCTTAGTTGCATACTTGCATGCATGAACTCAGAAATCCAAAACATAGTGATGACTAGGTTGCTTCTAAAAGAATTATACAATCTGCACAGTTACTTGAGTGTTCATTAAGTTAAAAATTACCTTTAGTTGCTCCTCAAACCGTTGTCTCTGCACAACAGGATCGTTTAACTCTGTGTATGCATTGCACACCTACATGCATTTGAAGGTCATACTATGAAACATCAAGGAAGCAAAACATAGAAGCAGTGGGCAACGAAGAACAGTCTGTACCTCATGTTTGTTAACAAATAGCTCAAACCTCTCAGTCAATCCAGGTCGAGACCTATGCCACTTTGCCAATGGACTCATTATCTCTGGATGATTGATGATAAATGTTGGATTCACACATGTCTCCTCCAAGAAATGCCCAACTAACTATCCAATAGCAGCAGAGCACATCAGTATTATACCAAATATAATTCTAACAGGGTACTCTGTAGCAGACATGATTGACCCAAACTCCAAAAGGCCAAGACCTTGATATGTAATCAAATAAATTCAAGCTAAGCATATGAAATTAGACAATTTGTTTTTTTCCCAGTAGAATGGAACAGTATTAAAGTTAAAACAATAAAGACCTTAAAAACTCAGGCACTCAATGGAAAATAAAACAAAATTCTACAAGCTGGATGTATCAACACTGAAATCTAACTACCAAAATCAAATACAATAGCATGCTGCAGTTTCCATAAGTCAAAACAGAAACCTTGTCAAGCAACCGTGATGTCGTTTGGGGAGGTGGACATTTCACATCATACTTAGCACATGCTTCTATCAAGTAACGATTCGCTTCATCACTTGCTAGATCTTTTGGTATATTGAGATTGGCCATAGCCTCCAAATCTTTAATCATATCAATCCTTCTGCAATAAGATTGAAAAAAAACTCTATCAGAGTTTGTAGCAACGGAAGATTGAAGAACATGTAAAAGGCACACCTAGGGAAAACGAAAATATAAGATATTTTGATGCTTTGACAAGCATCTGTTGACTACCTGAAGGGAGGTGTGAAATCAATTTCTATTGGTGAGTTCGTAACTCCATTTGCATGATATTTTATCTTATAGCCACCTGTCAGCTCCTTAACCATCCCTATTAACCATGAAACAAAAAAGTATAGGGGTGAATACTCCATTTTTAAATGATGTGACAAAAAGTTACAATGGTGCAGCATTATTTAGTCAACACATGGTTACCTGACAACATGGTTTCAGTAAGCTCCATCAAATCATTATAATCGGCATAAGCCATATAAAACTCACAAGTTGTGAATTCAGGATTGTGTGTTAAATCAATTCCTTCATTCCTGAATTGTTTTCCAATTTCATAAACACGGTCCAATCCACCAACAACCAATTCCTTCAGATATAATTCAGGAGCAATGCGCATAAAAAGCCTCATGTTTAATTCATTGTGGTGTGTAATAAAAGGCCTTGCAGCTGCTCCACCAGCAATCATGTTCATCATCGGAGTCTCCACCTAGAAAACACAAAAGGTCATGTCTAAACTATTGAAGTATCAACTGGAAAGAAACTGCAGAAATTTCTTACCTCCAAAAATTCGCGGTCATCAAGAAACTTCCGGATAAATGAGACAACTTTAGATCGTGTCTTGAAGATATGCCTCACTTCATGGTTTACCATTATATCAAGATATCTCTGACGATACCGAGTTTCCTGACATCAGAAAACAAACAATTAAAAACCAACACATTATTTCTAGTTATTATCAGCATTTGAACATATGCCAAAGTAAATCTAAACAATTCATTGTTGGCAATTAATTTTCTGAAGAAACAATATATGTATTGGGTTTGAGGAATCAACCCGTGATTTGTGGGATGACCCCATCCCTGACTTTTATTAATACATAAAAATGTGCTAATTAGCGATTGGTCACCCCATAAAATTCTTGTGCCAAAAGAATACTGGACTATGTTCCAGATCAGGACCATGTATGTCATATGCATCCCATTTTTCAAAATAAACATCACATAGAGGTACGATACATCACAACATATGCTAGACAACAACAGCAGCATCAATAACAACAACAAAATCCTTTTAATCATTAATCCTAAGCAAGTTGAGGTAGTCTAGAGTTGAAACCAATAAAAAACACAAGTTAGCTCAGACACATGGATAGCTGTTTTTCATGCACTCCTATTCAAGTCTAAATCTTTGGCTATATTCCATTCTTTCAAGTCTCGTTTTATTATTTCTTCCCATATCAACTTTGGCGAGCCATTGGTAATTTTGCCATTATGATTTGTGGTCTTCGCTAATATGCCATCGGGCCCACAAATCATAGACACAGATAGTTTCACCAGTCATAGACACGGGATGACATAATAACAGGAAGACAAAATTGAGTGGCAAAATTACAAATTTCTCCAACTTTGGCTATGTCAACTGAGGCCTTCCTCTGTCTCTCTTCCCATTGGCCATTGCTATCACACCTCAAGATCCCACTACTCGTTGGTGCCTCTAGAGATCTCCATTGGACATGTCTAAACCATCTCAACCGACTAGGGATGAAAACGGGTATCCGAAACTATTAGGACAAATTTAATATTTTAAAATAGATATGTATGAAATTTGATGTTAATCTTTTCTTGTGCTATCAAGCACAGTATTACATATAAGAATAAAATTTTGCATAAATTGTTTTATACATTATTTGCTCCCTACAATAAAAAAAGATGAAAAGTATCCGTATTCGAATGGTACCTGAATTTTATATCTATCATTTGAGAAGGTATATGATAAATTTGAGATTTATCTTTTATAAATCTTTACTAGCTCAAAGTTAAAAACAAGAATATCAATTTGCATATCAGATTCTATATCATATTTATTCACCATAAAAAACCAAAAAACTAGTATCCGAATGGGTACCCGTTTTCATCCCTGCAACCGACGTTGGACAAGCTTTTCTTTAATTAGTGCTACCCCTAGCCTATCACATATACCATCGTTCCGGTCTCGATACCTTGGGCCTGTTTGGTTCAGCTTTTTTCTGAATCTGGATTCCTGGAGAATCTGGTTGTGGGAAATATCTTAATATCGTGGGGCTTACGTGAAGAGAAAGATGAAGGCGTCCATAGGGTTTAGGATCTAAGTGACGGATTCCTCCCATCGCGACAGCTCGACGGATTCTATGTTCATGTTGATTTGGATAATTTTCACCAAAGCGATTCTCATAGAAGTGGGCTGAGAAGCAAAACGTTTGGCTGATAGAAGTCGATTCTGACGGCCAAAATCCGATTTTAAGCTGAAACAAACATCCCTCTTCCTGTATGGCCTACGGAACATAAGCATTTCCGCAACACTTATCCACAACACACGAGACAACAAAGTTATAAGAAAATGATTGACCTCGCATGCTAGTATTGTCTGTCTGCACAGTAGGGCATTATTTGTATTGTAAGGGTGGTCCAGCATCGAGGCAGGATCCAACACCATCCCAACATAGCCTAAATGAGTAGGCAAATCTATTATTGCAATAGGCTAACTAATCCTTAGTGTCCTGATATTACATGTCTTATTAACATTTTTGAGCCATGTGATCACAATTCACAACAATGGCATACCCACATGAACCCCCAAAAGTTGACTGCATTGCATATTTGTGAGCTAACCAGATTAGATTACAATGGGTACATTATGATCAGAAATGTTCCCTAGTTATACAAGTGGAAAGCACTTTATTCTTGCAGAACAAGCTTTAAATGTTTGCATCCACAAAATGTCACGAAATAAGACAACATTACTTACCTGAAGAAATGGTAAATAAGCAATGCTTAAGAGAGAAAAGTAAGACATAATGAAGAATGATGACAAACCTGATCCCTCAAAACATAATTTTCGATATTCCTACCCATTCCTGGAGTCCACGATACAGGCACCGAACTTCCTTCACCTTTCTGGAAAGATATAAATGCTTAATATATAAAGATTGCCATTAATATTATTATAGGAAAATGAACCTTCCTTAAAGAGCCTAAAGTAGGCCAAAGCAGAGTTCATTCTCCACAACATCAAAGGGTAAAAAGTAGAAACTCAAAAGATTGCTTAATCACACTAAATATGTAAACATTTCTACTATATCACAGGGCCTTCTTGAAAGCATAAAGTTTGCCACATCCCCCAATATGATGAGGGTCTGAAAATTGCAACATGCTTTAAAAAGAGAGAAATAATTGTTTGAATTTAATTTTCATTCTCACCTGTCGAGGCATCATATGAAGACATGGAGAGAGCACGACAAATTTCTTCGGGAACAGGCTAAGCTCCCCACGGTTGCTTTTTCCTGATGTTTAACATATTGAATAATTTATCAAACATAGAAAAAATACAATAAACAACCATCTTATGATTTTATAATTGGTCAGACAAACAACATGCAACCACTATCACTAGTGCGTTTGGATTGTATTTTCCTAGTGTTCAACAAATTGTAAATTCGAAGTTTATCACAAATAGCAAGAAAAATATTACAATCATCAAATCATTGAGTTGGTCACGCAAACAATACTACAGTAGAGCTAACCAGGAACATAAGCTACGTAACAGTACAGTTTTCAACAAAACATACTACTTGAATTTATGCAATGAAACCATAACAAAATAATAAGGTACCTTGTTATAAGTTATAACATTTCTATGGGCTAAATACAAATAGTAATATTTCAAACAAAATAGTTCATAGAAGTCACAGCTTATAGTTAATAGTTCAAAACTTTGAGCAGAACGCTACAAACCTGGATAACCACATATGCCAACAATATCACCTCGCTTCACACTCGAGTGGTACTTAGAGAATTCTGCTTCATCCAACTCTGAGGTCCTATAATAAATAAAAAGAAAAAATACAGTCCAGTTGGAATAAACAATCGATCTCTTCTCTTGAATCCCACTTTTATGATTGAAATTTATTTATATTGAAAAAACAGGTTATCACCAATATAACTGAAAGCAGAGCTATTAAGTATGCACTGTCCACTAAAAACATAGAGTTTGTGTTTGGTCCTGCGATATAAATAAAAGCATGAAGAAAACAAGACATTTTGGCACAAATGAGATCAACATGGACCTATGTGGTTTACCTATTCTACAAAATAGGCAACCTTTATCTCTATAACTAAAAAATGGTGTAGATCTATGTGACATGTCCAATAAAAAACCAAAAGAAAACTACCTTTTGCAAAAAAAAAACGAACTAGCTAAGCCATATCATATGTCATTATTATAGTTCGGGAAGTATTTCCAAGTTCCAACACAAACTATTACATAAGCAGCCAAGTAGGATCAGTAGTTTATGTACTCTGACATGCTCTAACTACTAATGCTTGATTTAGCATGTAAGTGCATAGTTAAAGCATGAATTCTACCACCAGGAAGCTCTTTTCTATGAGTTGGTGCAAAACAAAGGAGTGAGGTCCTGTCTAGCATAGCTTAGGCCCCGTTTGGTTTGAGGGACTAAAGATTAGTCCTTCCATTTTAGTCTCATTTAGTCCCTAAATTGCCAAATGGTGGGACTAAAACAGGGACTAAACTGCTTTAGCCCCTAGTTCCGTAAGGGGTGACTAAAAGGGACTAAACCACAATAATTTCACATTTTGCCCCTCATTTGTTTCAGTTGCAGTAATGGTGGGAGAATGTTAAGGGGCATTTTGGTCTTCTTATGAGTCATTTAATACGTTATGAATACTTTTAGTCCCTGTAACCAAGCAGGGTAGGCACTAAACTTTAGTCCCCCGACTAAAATTTAGTCCTTGGACTAAAGGAACCAAACAGGCTCTTAAACTTCTCTATAAGCTGCTTTGATCTAGCTGCGCAGAGAAGCCACTTCCTAGACAAGATGCTGAATAAAAAACCATCGAGTTTGGTATTTCGGATTCTTTTTCAACTTTTTTCTGAGGATTCAGAAATGAACAAGGCTCGCTCCAGTGTACTCATCGCATTAGAGAAAATACATGGCCCGGCCTTCTGTGGAAACACAACTGCTGGAGTTGGTGAGAGTATGGTGCACATGCAGCTCCATGGTCAGATCTCGTCATGAAGGAATGGGGAGGTTGTGCACCGCTCAACCTGGCAGGAACAGTGAGAAGGGAAAGGGACGTGTACGCGGATCTTCCCCTGCGAGTTCCATGGCCAACCAGAGGAGGGAGTAAGATGCAGGGGGGTGTCTCAGTCTCTGGTGATAGATGCAGAGGGTAGTGTGGCAAAGGAGTGGCACGTCCATGGACACAACAGTGCAGGAGCAGAGGTTTTCTGGCAGGGGAGGGAGGTGAAGGCGACACTGCTGTTTGGCGTGGGAGAGAAACGAGGAGCAGCATGGAAGGACATGGGAGGAGCATAAGCAATCATGCAGGGGTTGCATGGTTGAAATTTGAAAAGCTGGACCCCTGCCACTGCTGCAACATTGAATGCTAGTCCATTTCTCACAAGCACTAGATTTAAATTTAAGCCATTTGAAAAGTTTCGCGTTTGGCACCATGAAAAAGATGCAGAAGCTGGAAACCCGATGCAGCAAACAGGCCATAGTCTAGTGCTAAAATAAAAACATGACCCCCCCCCACACACACAATGGCAATCAGCTCTAGTTGTGTAATGAAGACTTTTACCTGGCATCAGCCATCACTTGAACCTTCATGCCGCCACCATAAAGATCATAAAAGAATAGCTTAGATGATGATGTTCTCTTGTTCATGATCCTCCCTTAGTTAAAAAAATATAAGTGAGACCTATATGAATCTCCAAGTTAAGAATACAACAATGGGAAAACAAAAGGAGTTACCAGCTAAACATTCTGTCGCATCTGTAAGCTTCTCCCCATTGTTCAAGGTCTTGTACTTCTCAATGTATTCCACTACAGAGATGCCAACCGGAAACTTATGTGGATAGGGGTTTACACCTGCGGCCTTGAGTGAATCAAGAGTCTTGAGCCTATTCTCGTAGTATTGCTGCAGCAGGAAACACATCCATCCAATAAGAGTAAGTATAAGGAACAGAATTCAAAACGCTAGGCAGGGAAAGCAAGATGCACATACAGTGGGATCCATGTCATCATCGTCAGCAGCAGATGCCTTCTGAGGCTTTCCACTAGCAGCAGCAGCCGCCGCCGCCTACAACAACAGATGGCACACATCAATTTTGAGCCTTGGCACTAACATAGTGAAAACTTAACTTCTAACACGAGCATTTGAGTAATCTTCTAGAGCTAACGAATCAAACAATACTTGGTGGAAGCAATGACATATTCTGACCAAATTTATCCAGGGTTCACTGATATAGCACATAACAGGAACTGCAATAAGTGGAAGAAACAACAGCATAAATTGATAAATGATCCTCGCCTTGTTCTTTTTCTCTTCCTCCTTGAGCCTCCGCTCCTCTTCCAGCTTCTTCCTCTTCTCCTCTCTCTTCTTCGCGCTGCACACATCAAACACGCAACAACCAACCCCGGAATCAGGAAACAGAAATGGCAAGGAAAACCAACGGGCTCAAGTGAGAGGAATGCTCGATTGTCCCTACTTCTTCGAGAGCTGCAGCTCCTCTCCGCCTTCACCCGCCGGCGGAGGATTCTGCCCGGCGCCGCCCGTTGAAAGCTCCGCGAGCTTCTCCACCAGACCAGACGCCGAGCCCGCGCCGTCCGCCATGTCACGCGCGGGACTCTCTAGGTTTCGTTGTGAGGGGGCGAGCGCGGTGAGTGTGGACTGTGGAGGCGCAGGTGTGATGGTAGTAGAGTGGTAGGGTTTTAGGGCAGCTCGTGGTGGCGCGGAGGAAAGGAAAACCGTCGTAGCCGCCAAGCCATCTGATCCCCACGGCCACGGCATCAACATGGGCTGACCTTTTTGGCCCGTGAGAACTAACAACCCTGTTTGAGTGTTTTGATGTGGACAACGTGGGCTCAGCCCAACACGGCCCTGCTACTGATTTTTTTCAGTGTCCAGCTCGAGTGGGCGAGTGGCGGGGAGAGGAGGCGGCGGCGGCAAGGGCGCGACGGGGGAGGATGATGTCGCTGCAGCCTGCAGGAGTTGTGTTCTCTGGCCTTGAGAGAAAGGAGTCGCCAATTTTAGTGGGCTCCTGTTGTGTTTTTCGGTCCATTCCTCCCAAGGCCCAGCATCTGCCAGTCGCATGCCGTGACGCACAAAACCCACGGCGGCACGGCTCCATTCCGCGTCCGCACTCTCTATATAAAGTGTCCCTCTCTTCCCTCCAAGCCCTAGACGCACCCCTTCCTCGTTTCGCCGCCTCCGCCGACACCGACTGCCTACCTCAGCTGCCGTCGCCATGGGCAGAAGTAAGTTCGCCTTTTTGATTAACCTCCTTCGTACGCTTCTACTGCGTTGATTGTTGCAGTCCATAGGGTACTTTCTTTTAGTCCGGCGCAAATTTCGACTAGATCCACACGAAATCGGGTATATGCTTTTGATGATCCCGGGGTTCTTACTGTCCACGGGCTTAATATTTGATGTTTGTTTGCTGAGTTGATGATTTGTGGAACTCGCAAAGTTGTTACGTATTATCGTATAAAGAAGAGAATGGCTGGGACCTGGGGGATTTGGTACCATATATTCACATTTCCTGTGTATAAAGTCAACACGCTCATAATTTAGAATCCGTGTAGACCTTTATCTGTCAAAAAAGGGGAGTATTAGTCATATTCCATGGCATTGTGAATAACGCATTTAGTATTAGTATTCGTTTGTATGCCATGAATCAACACTATAGGACCAATCTGTCTACACTTCATTTGCTCATTCTGCCTGCTTAATAAAAGCACTGTTGTATATTTTGTAGAAAATAATGCTCTGTTTTGCATCAATTCAATGATTTATATCTGTTTGCACTGAATAATTTTATCACTGCAGTGCATTGCTATTATGCTGTTGATAAAATTGAGCTTTATGTTTCTGAAACTTTGCTTAGGGCCTGCTAGATGCTATCGCCAGATCAAGAACAAGCCGTACCCTAAGTCCAGGTACTGCCGTGGTGTCCCTGACCCCAAGATCAGGATCTACGATGTCGGGATGAAGAGGAAGGGTGTTGATGAGTTCCCCTACTGTGTGCACCTTGTCTCTTGGGAGAAGGAGAATGTCTCCAGTGAGGCGCTCGAGGCTGCCCGCATTGCCTGCAACAAGTACATGACCAAGTCTGCAGGAAAGGATGCCTTCCACCTTAGGGTCCGGGTTCACCCGTTCCATGTCCTCCGTATCAACAAGATGCTTTCCTGTGCCGGGGCTGATAGGCTCCAGACTGGAATGAGGGGTGCCTTTGGCAAGCCTCAGGGCACCTGTGCTAGGGTGGACATTGGTCAGGTCCTCCTTTCCGTGCGATGCAAGGACAACAATGCTGCCCATGCCAGCGAAGCTCTGCGTCGCGCTAAGTTCAAGTTCCCTGGCCGCCAAAAGATCATTGAGAGCAGAAAGTGGTGAGTGCATAATAGTTCATTGCTGCTGTGGAATTAAACTGTCACAGTATAGTAACTTGCATAAGTTATTTTGTATTATTATTGTTTATAATGTGCACTATCTTGTTCAGGGGCTTCACCAAGTTCAGCCGCGCTGACTACCTGAAGTACAAGAGCGAGGGCAGAATTGTTCCTGATGGTGTCAACGCAAAGGTACACCATCGTTTTCCCTTGGATAATGCGTATTTTTTTTATTTTGGACGATCCATGCTTGATAACAGTTTCTACCTTTACATCTCTGAGCAGTCTTCTAATGTTTGCTCTCTCATCTACGAGGGCAGTCCATAATCTAATGTTATCTTCTCCCTACCTTTTACAGCTGCTCGGCAACCACGGCAGACTTGAGAAGCGTGCTCCTGGGAAGGCTTTCCTCGATGCCGTTGCTTAAGTGCGGATGCGAATCCTGACGTTTTGCTTTAGCGTATCTTACTTTGCTTCGTGGAACATGAATTTCAAGTGTTTTGAGGGTATTACAGTGCCTTATGTGAACTTGCCTATCTTGTGCTGAACATCGGAATGTATCCTCCGAGTATGTTTAATCGCATTAATTTTATTGGAAATTGGTTGCGGAACAATGTCCAATTTACTCGAATTTGATTTCACCACGATCTTTTCTTATCCTTAAAATTTGTATAGAATACGTATTTGTGTGCCATCGCCTTTCCGGAGCTCACCAAACAGTCGTTCCTGCAGCAGCGTGAAACTGGACTTCAGAGAGAATATTGGGACGAGAGTGCGCGGCGGAGTTGTACATTTTTTTTGTTTTTCTTCTAAAATAGGATTTAGGATTAGGTGTTTTGGATTTGTTGGAGTTGCTCTCAGGTTTAATTATTTTTAATCCCTAAAATACCAAACGGATGACTAAAATAGGTATTCTAAATAGGATTTCTAGTGACTAGGGTTTAGGAGGGTAACTAATGGGATGTTTGGTTTGAGGAATGATCTAGTCTATTATCTTCTCACTCAATATTTTTGTTTGGTTTGTGGAATAGAATGGGTTGATCCATCACCGTCTCATTCTGTATAGTTATTTAGTTAGTACTAATATGAGGAATGAGGTCATCCCACCAAATTTGAGGAATGAATCTATGATGCACCACCTTAATTTGGATAGAGTGATTTCTTAAACCAAACATCCACTAAGTAATCAAACATGGCATTAACAGGACACGCATTTTCCTACATTGGGCTGTTTGATCAACTGATAACCAGCAGCCCGTAACCATCAGGTGAACATGGTCGGGAGCAACCACGAGATGGAGTTAGGCTGGTGCCAATGCAGGCTATAGTGAGGGCGATAGCGCCCAGCAGGAGGCGAGAGCGACCCGGCGGGCGCTACTGCCACCGCCCGGCGAGAGCGGGCGATATCGCCCCGCTCTCGCCTGCACTGGAGCGCGCGCCGGGCGAGAGGGAGGCGATAGGCAGGCGAGAGCGGGGCGACGCGTTGGCGATGGCGTCTTCGCGGGCGAGAGCGAGGGGCGATAGTGAGGTGGCGGCTTCTGATTGGTCCACGTGTGCTAGCCGTTTTTGACCGTTTGGAGTCCAAAAAATTCGAAAAAATTTGCAAAAAATCACAAATTTCATCCTCAATCCATCTATATATACCCCTACCCGGGTGGAGCTCATTCCACACACCATTCCATCTCATTTTTCTCTTCCAAACTCCCCTTTCTTCACACAATGTCGGGTTGGTCCCCAGATTTGAACACCTTCACGGATCTCTTGCAGTCCGATGGGTCACCTACAACCCTTTCGTTAGATGAGTCTTCTTCACTACATCGTCGCTCCGATGTTTCAGCCTCACTCCCCCGTGCACTATTTCCGGCTGCGCGTCCACCACCATACCCTTATCCCTATCATTTGTATCAATATCCACCGTCTTCATATGGTCAACCTCCAACTTCCCAAGCCGGAATTCAAGCCTCATTCCCGGTAAGTCTGTATGCCCCTCCCCCACCTGCTGCGGACGGAAGTCAAGCTTCTTTCCAGATACCTCCATACGCCCCTCCTCCATATGCTCCACCTCCGTATGGAGTACCTCCTTATGCTCCATATGCTCCACCTCCGTATGGAGCACCTCATCCATATGCTCCACCTACGTATGGAGCACCTCCTCCAGTTGCACCTTTATCTGTTGGATCTGAAAACCAAGCTGAGGAAAATCCCGTGCCGAAGGAAAAGCGTCCAAAGAGGCTAGAGTGGACGAAGGAAGACGAGGAAAAGCTGGTGAGTGAATCGTTTCTCATTTATTTAATCTTGATTTTTTAGTTTACTTACATTATAGGTTTTATTGTAGGTTAATGCTTGGTTTATACATTCTAATGATCCCATCTCCGGCAATAATAAGAGCGGATCAAGTTTCTGGGGCCAAATAGCGGCAACATATAACTCCACCTCCGACCCTATCCGTCATCGAACCGCCAAGCAACTTAAAGATCATTGGGTCACCTACAACCGGGAGGTGACCAAGTTCAATGGATTCTACCTCCAAGAAGAAAGGTTGCGTCAGAGCGGAGCTGACGATGCAATGGTCATGGATGCAGCAATGGCGAGGTTCGAGGGTAAAATGGGGCATCCATTTAAGCGCCATCATTGGTGGCAAGTTGTTTGCTACGAGCCCAAGTGGTCAGCAAAGCATGGTCTTGGTAGTGGATCTGATTCGACTGCGAATAAGAGAACCCGACTCGGAGTCTCTGGTGAATATAGTTCTGGAGGCACTGAAGACACCGAGGAGGAAGTGCCCCGAACAGTGGGGCGTGATAGGGCAAAGGCGGCTGCGCGAAAGACAAAGACGAAGGGGAAAGGGAAGGAAGCCACGAGCAGCGAATCAACAAGTGAAGCATTCAAAATGAAGAACTTGTGGGGTGGATTAGTGAAGGCCAAGCTTTTGAAGCAATGGAACATCCTAAAGGGCCGATCAACCAGAGATATGGACCCGGCTGAAAGACGTACCCATGGCAGGGCCGTAAAGATGGTCGAAAAAGAACTTGGTCTGCTAGATGACGAAGAAGAGGAACCGGAAGCGGAACGTGAAGAGGAGGAAGATGAGGATGAGATCGAGGAGTCCGATTAGAGTTATGTAATTTTATTTTAATTATCATGTCATTTTATTTTAATTATTATGTACTTTGTAATTTTTAATTCAATAAAAAATATTATGTTGTGTATTTTCTGAGCGTTGAAATAAATCCGCGTGAATTACTTAATTCTGAAATAGAAAAGCTGACGTGGCTATAGCCTGAGGCTGTAGCCTGCTGCAGCCTGTGCACTGGAGCAGCAGGGGCGAGAGTAGAGGCGAGAGCTGACGTGGCAGGGGTGAGAGGGAGGCTGTGCACTGGACTCAGCCTTAGAGCATTGACTTGGCCACGGCGTTGGTAGATGTGGACGGGATCAGCGAAACACAACGATCAATGAGTCTCAATGCAATAATCCTTTTTCTCTTGCTGCTAATGAGAGTTAACAAAATGTGTAACAATATAAAGATAATATTCCTTAGCATCACCATTCCAAATATCTCTACTACTTATTAAGTAAGCAATAGTAGTCTGCCTTTGACCGTTCTGCCTCTGACCGGTTCTGCCATCTACGTGCGAAACAGCCGTACACACAGGTCTCCAGCAAAAATTTTATCATGCCCGCGCAAGAGTAGAACTTAACCAATTCAGCCACCAACAGAGTTCTTACTGTTAAGTCCGCGCCAACGCTTATAAGCCGCTCCATGTCTCCTTTAGTAGCCAGTATGGTACTAAATTTTTGCAAGACAGCAGGAGAGCGGTTCTTCCTCGGCCCATCATCCCTTGGACCCGCGCGGCCCATTTGCTGAGTGTCGCGCGGACGGCCCATTCAATTACAGAACGGCGACACGCGACCCTCAGGCGGTCTTCTTCCTCGGTCGTCGGCACGACGGAGCGCAACCGCTCGGTCAGCCACTCAGCCCCACTCTCGCATCCTCCCTCCCCACGACCTCCACTTCCTTGACTTCAATGTGTGCGCTGGATGATGTCTATATGGTGCCGCGTCCGAGTCAGTTCCTCTCTCTTTTACTTCCTGCAATTTGCCGAGGTCTGCAAGCTCCCCGTCCTGCTTCGTCCTTCCTGCATCGGGAGCCGGAGGACCTCGCCTACTCCCTCCCTCCATCGGCGCGACAGCTGCCTTGGCGCCCGGAACAGCGCTGCCGCCATGCCGGTGCTGCTCAACATGTACAGCGCGCTGCTCTGCTTCGACCTCCTCTTCGAGCTCTCCTCTGCCATTGACGAGGTCCCCAAGGTCCACCCCACTGCCGCCTGACCTCATTCCCTGAAGCGCAGATCTCTCCCGTTAGGGCAATGCGCGCGCCTGCATCGCTGCACGTCTGCTGTTGTAGTGTAACTGCTAAACCGTTCTGTAATTGAATTATACAACATGGATTTAAATAAACTAGGTGGAGCAAAGGCTTCCTTTTCATTTTATTTAATCCATGTTCTCAGTGATAATCTTGATATCACCGTTCTGCAACCCTTCCTTTTTTGTAGTTCTTAAGTGGGTATCACCAAGACTGCGCGCGTGCCGGAGAACGAGGACGACTGAAATCACATAGAGGTAATACTCTTTGTAGTTCTATGTTTATATGTTGAGAACTAATTAGATAGCAGGAAACCCACTTGAGAACGATGTGAATTTTGTCATTGGAAGGGGTTATCTGTGGATGTATTATGTCATTGAGTGTGCTGCTGATCTACAAGTTTTTGTTTTAATTTTCCTTTCCTTTTTAATGCAGGAAACTCGAATACAATAGTGGCTCTTGCTGGGAACACGGCTGATTTGTTAGATACGAGGCATGTGTCAGCAGATGTATGTTAATGTGCTTCTCAAGTTCTATTTTTAACACATTCATGAGCTACCACATTTGTTTATGTAGCTGCTGCCATCTTCATTCTTTAGTGAAATCACATAGAACTAATTAGATAGCCTTGTAGTACCGGAGAGCCCATGATAGCTATGTGTCGAATGTTATGCACAAGTTTAAATAAGTTTTGTAGCAATATGTTTCTGTCATGTGATTTAGGACTATAGTCATAGACTCATAGTTAACATCTTTGTCCTGTTGTTCAGTTTAAACATATCCTATACGATCTCGAAGATGATGAGTAGTTTGGCTTGCTGTTGACACCAATTCAGAGTACCATGTAGTGTTTGGCTTGCTGTTGACACCAATTCAGAGTACCAAATAGCATTTGACTTGCTGTTCACATCAATCGAAATATATTGTTTGGGTTCCTGTTCGCATTAGTTCAGACTGTTTAAAAGCTCAAGGGACAGACGACACAGTTTTTGTTGTTATGCTTTTTGTTCATTGCACTGACCTAACGCTATGCTGAATTTTGCTTCCCATCAATCCCACTAATAGCTAGGCTGTTGTTCTCCTTGCTGTTTATTGCATTGTGCTCCCATCAATCCCATTAGTTGGATTAGCATAAGCTGCTTTGATTTTCAGCAGTCCAAACTCATACATATGTATGCTCCCATCAATCCCATCAATTGGATTAGCATAAGCTGCTTTGATTTTCAAGAGTGCAAGAACACATAAGAAGAACCTTTGATTTATCTTATGTAATGCTTTTTATCATAGTGCTTCTGTATCTCAAGGTTATCCTTCGTAGTTAGTATGACCAGAGGGTCCTGTCCATTATGTTTTTCCTGCTAGCAAGTATCTTGAGGACATCATAGCTGATATTTTTGTATTTCCTACCTTCTAATCGTTGCTACCTGTTGCATGGTTGCTAACTATTAATGTTTGCTCTATTACTTTTGTCGGGGACCATAATTAGGGGTACCCTCAAGACGCCTAATTCTCAGCTGGTAACCCCCATCAGCATAAAGCTACAAAGGCCTGATGGGTGCGATTAAGTCAGGAATCAGTCCATACGAGTGACTCGATCACGCTTCGCCCGAGCCTAGCCTCGGACAAGGGCAGCCGACCTCGAGGGACTTCCGTCTCGCCCGAGGCCCCCCATTAACGGTGGACACATCTCCGGCTCGCCCGAGGCCTTGGCTTCGCTAAGAAGCAACCCTGACTAAATCACCGCACCGACTGACCGAGTTGCAGGAGCATTTAACGCAAAGGTGGCCTGACACCTTTATCCTGACGCGTGCCCCCTGGCAGAGCCGAAGTGACCGCCGTCACTCCGCCGCTCCACTGACCGGTCTGACAGAAGGACAGCGCCGCCTGCGCCACTCCGACTGCAGTGCCACTCGACAGAGTGAGTCTGACAGGCAGTCAGGCCTTGCCAAAGGCGCCATAGGAAGCTCCGCTCTGCCCGACCCAGGGCTCGGACTCGGGCTAAGCCCCGGAAGACGGCGAACTCCGCTCCGCCCGACCCAGGGCTCGGACTCGGGCTCAGCCCCGGAAGACGGCGAACTTCGCTCCGCCCGACCCAGGGCTCGGACTCGGGCTAAGACCCAGAAGACGGCGAACTCCGCTCCGCTCGACCCAGGGCTCGGACTCGGGCTAAGACCCGGAAGACAGCGAACTCCGCTCCGCCCGACCTAGGGCTCGGACTCGGGCTAAGCCCCGGAAGACGGCGAACTCCGCTCCGCCCGACCCAGGGCTCGGACTCGGGCTAAGACCCGGAAGACGGCGAACTCCGCTCCGCCCGACCCAGGGCTTGGACTCGGGCTCAGCCCCGGAAGGCGACGAACTCCGCCTCGCCCGACCCCAGGGCTCGGACTCCGCTCTGGCCTCTGCCGAACGACCTCCGCCTCACCCGACCCAGGGGCTCGGGCTCAGCCTCGGCAACAGAAGACAGACTCGACCTCGGCTTCGGAGGAGCCCCCACGTCGCCCGACCTAGGGCACAGGCCCGCCACGTCAACGGGAAGCGCCATCATCATCCTACCCCGAGCCGACTCGGGTCATAGAGAACAAGACCGGTGTCCCATCTGGCTAGCTCCGCCAGATGGGCAATGATTGCGCCCCACAAGCTCTGTGACGACGGCGGCTCTCAGCTCTCTTACGGAAGCAGGTGGACGTCAGCAAGGACTCGACTGCTCCGACAGCTGTCCCTCCGCCAGGCTCCGTTGCTCCTCCGACAGCCACGACATCACGCCAGCAGGGTGCCAAGATCTCTCCGGCTGCCACATTGGCATGTACTTAGGGCGCTAGCTCTCCCTCCGCTAGACACGTAGCACTCTGCTACACCCCCATTGTACACCTGGATCCTCTCCTTACGCCTATAAAAGGAAGGACCAGGGCCTTCTTAGAGAAGGTTGGCCGCGCGGGACGAGGACGGGACAGGCGCTCTCTTGGGGCCGCTCGCTTCCCTCACCCGCGTGGACGCTTGTAACCCCCCTACTGCAAGCGCACCCGACCTGGGCGCAGGACGAACACGAAGGCCGCGGGATTTCCACCTCTCTCACGCCCGTCTCCGGCCACCTCGCTTCTCCCCCCTTCGCGCTCGCCCACGCGCTCGACCCATCTGGGCTGGGGCACGCGGCACACTCACTCGTCGGCTCAGGGACCCCCCGGTCTCGAAACGCCGACAGTTGGCGCGCCAGGTAGGGGCCTGCTGCGTGCTGACGAACAGCTTCCCGTCAAGCTCCAGATGGGCAGTCTCCAGCAACCTCTCCGGCCCGGGACGATGCTCCGTTTTGGGAGTCTTGAGTTCATGTCGTTCGACGGCAGCTACGACATGATACTCCTTCCACCGCCGCGCGACAACGACAATGGCGGCCGACAACCCGCCCACCGGCGGCGGAATCGACGACATCTTCCCCGCGGGGTGGAAGAACAACATTCGAGCTCGCCCCGTCCTCTCCCCCGCCAACGGAGGAGGAAGCGGGGCAACCAAGGCCAAGCGGGAGGCCGCGCTTCGTCGGCCGTCGAGCGAATCGACGTTCCCAGCGCCCCAACGGAGGGCACGCCGGGCGTCGACCTCGCGTTCGAGACGAAGGCAAGCGCCGTCCCCCCGCGACGCGCTGATCCCGAGCAAGAAGACGACGCCAGCGCGCTCGCGGAGAGCTTGCAGGACGTCGCCCTCGTACCTGAGACGACGGTGCAACCAGTCCCCGATGTGACTACGTCGCTCCTCGTCGACCAAAAGGTACTGACTAACTCCCATCTTACCTCATTTCGACTCGGCCTCAACCCGCCTAGCGACCTCGCTTTGGCGGGTGCTCTCATTGAGGCGAGTGCAACCCCACTGGGGTTTCGTATGCGGTCGCCTTGGGACCGATTGACAGACGTCTCGACCTACGGGCCCTCTGGGTCCGAGGAAGATGACGATCCCAGCATCTGTTGGGATTTCTCTGGATTTGGCAACCCCAGTGCCATGCGGGACTTCATGACCGCATGTGACTACTGCCTCTCCGACTGTTCCGACGGAAGCCGCAGCCTTGGCGACGAGGACTGCGGCCCAAGCCGCGAATGTTTCCACGTCGAGCTAGGGGATCCCTCCGAAGGCAACCATCTTGGCATGCCGGAGGACGGTGATTTTCCTAGGCCGGTGCCTCGCGCCGACATCCCGCGGGAGCTAGCTGTGGTCCCCGTTCCGGCAGGGGGTCACGACCCACAGCTCGAGCAAGTCCGCGGGGCGCAGGCCAGGCTCGACGAGGGAACAGGGGCGCTTGAGACGATCCGCCGGGACGTCGGGCAGGTATGGGCGGGCCAACCCCCGGCCGGAGAAATACGTCACCTGCCCCAGGGTCTCCAGCACCGCGTCGCCCACGATGTCAGGGTCAGGCCGCCGCTCGCATCCAGCGGGGTCGGTCAGAACCTGGCAGCCGCAGCGATGCTCCTCCGCACGATGCCGGAGCCATCAACCACCGAGGGTCGGCGAATCCAGGGAGAGCTCAAGAATCTCCTAGAAGGCGCTGCGGCCCGACGGGCCGAGAGCACTGCCTCCCGAAGGCAGGGATACCCCTCGGAACCTCACGCCGCGACTTCCCGATTCATGCGGGAAGCCTCGGTCTACACCGGACGCACGCGCAACACCGCGCCTGCGGCCCCGGGCCACCTCGGCAACGAGCACCACCGTCGCGACCGTCGGGCCCACCTCGACGAAAGGGTGCGCCGAGGCTACCACCCCAGGCGTGGGGGGCGCTACGACAGCGGGGAGGATCGGAGTCCCTCGCCCGAACCACCCGGTCCGCAGGCCTTCAGTAGGGCCATTCGACGGGCGCCGTTCCCGACCCGGTTCCGACCCCCGACTACTATCACAAAGTACTCGGGGGAAACGAGGCCGGAACTGTGGCTCGCGGACTACCGCCTGGCCTGCCAACTGGGAGAAACGGACGACGACAACCTCATCATCCGCAACCTTCCCCTGTTCCTCTCCGACACTGCTCGCGCCTGGTTGGAGCACCTGCCTCCGGGACAGATCTCCAACTGGGACGACTTGGTCCAAGCCTTCGCCGGCAATTTCCAGGGCACGTACGTGCGCCCCGGGAATTCCTGGGACCTCCGGAGCTGCCGGCAACAGCCGGGAGAGTCTCTCCGGGACTACATCTGGCGATTCTCGAAGCAGCGCACCGAGCTGCCCAACATCACCGACTCGGATGTCATCGGCGCGTTCCTCGTCGGCACCACCTGCCGCGACCTGGTGAGTAAGTTGGGTCGCAAGACCCCCA
Organism: Zea mays; assembly: GCF_902167145.1. Taxonomy (NCBI): domain Eukaryota; kingdom Viridiplantae; phylum Streptophyta; class Magnoliopsida; order Poales; family Poaceae; genus Zea; species Zea mays. Next base: position 20,375,019 of record NC_050100.1, on the reverse strand, counting down.
CCAGGGCGAGCGAGCTGATGGACATCGCCACCAAGTTCGCCTCTGGCCAGGAGGCGGTTGAGGCTGTCTTCCGAAAGGACAAGCAGCCCCAGGGCCGCCCATCGGAAGAGGCTCCCGAGGCGTCTACTCCGCGCGGCGCCAAGAAGAAGGGCAAGAAGAAGTCGCAATCGAAACGCGACGCCGCTGACGCGGACCTTGTCGCCGCCGCCGAGTACAAGAACCCTCGGAAGCCCCCCGGAGGTGCTAAGCTCTTCGACAAGATGCTCAAGGAGCCGTGCCCCTACCATCAGGGGCCCGTCAAGCACACCCTCGAGGAGTGCGTCATGCTTCGGCGCCACTTCCACAGGGCCGGGCCACCCGCAGAGGGTGGCAGGGCCCGCGACGACGACAAGAACGAAGATCACCAAGCAGGAGAGTACCCCGAGGTCCACGATTGCTTCATGATCTACGGTGGGCATACGGCGAATGCCTCGGCTCGGCATCGCAAGCAAGAGCGCCGGGAGGTCTGCTCGGTGAAGGTGGCGGCGCCAGTCTACCTAGACTGGTCCGACAAGCCCATCACCTTCGACCAAGCTGACCACCCCGACCACGTGCCGAGCCCGGGAAAGTACCCGCTCATCGTCGACCCCGTCATCGGTGACGTCAGGCTCACCAAGGTCCTGATGGATGGGGGGCAGCTGCCTCAACATCATCTACGCCGAGACCCTCAGGCTCCTGCGCGTCGATCTGTCCTCCGTCCGGGCAGGCGCTGCGCCATTCCATGGGATCATCCCTGGGAAGCGCGTCCAGCCCCTCGGACGACTCGACCTTCCCGTCTGCTTCGGAACGCCCTCCAACTTCCGAAGGGAGACCTTGACGTTCGAGGTGGTCGGGTTCCGAGGAACCTACCACGCGGTACTGGGGAGGCCATGCTACGCGAAGTTCATGGTCGTCCCCAACTACACCTACCTGAAGCTCAAGATGCCGGGCCCCAACGGGGTCATCACCGTCGGCCCCACGTACAAACACGCGTTCGAATGCGACGTGGAGTGCGTGGAGTACGCCGAGGCCCTCGCCGAGTCCGAGGCCCTCATCGCCGACCTGGAGAACCTCTCCAAAGAGGTGCCAGACGTGAAGCGTCATGCCGGCAACTTCGAGCCAGCGGAGACGGTTAAGACCGTCCCTCTCGACCCCAGTGGCGACACCTCCGAGCAGATCCGGATTGGTTCCGGGCTCGACCCCAAATAGGAAGCAGTGCTCGTCGACTTTCTCCGCGCAAACGCCGACGTCTTTGCGTGGAGTCCCTCGGACATGCCCGGCATACCGAGGGATGTCGCCGAGCACTCGCTGGATATTCGGGCCGGAGCCCGACCCGTCAGGCAGCCTCTGCGCCGATTCGACGAGGAGAAGCGCAGAGTGATAGGCGAGGAGATCCACAAGCTAATGGCAGCAGGGTTCATCAAAGAGGGTATCACCAGATCCGGATGAAAGAGTCCGACCAACTCGCGACTTCTTTCATCACACCGTTCGGCATGTACTGCTATGTCACCATGCCGTTCGGTTTGAGGAATGCGGGCGCGACATACCAGCGGTGCATGAACCATGTGTTCGGCGAACACATCGGTCGCACAGTCGAGGCCTACGTCGATGACATCGTAGTCAAGACAAGGAAGGCTTCCGACCTCCTCTCCGACCTTGAAGTGACATTCTGATGTCTCAAGGCGAAAGGAGTCAAGCTCAATCCTGAGAAGTGTGTCTTCGGGGTGCCCCGGGGCATGCTCCTGGGGTTCATCGTCTCCGAGCGAGGCATCGAAGCCAACCCGGAGAAGATCGCAACTATCACCAGCATGGGACCCATCAAGGACTTAAAAGGCGTACAGAGGGTCATGGGATGTCTCGCGGCCCTGAGCCGCTTCATCTCACGCCTCGGCGAAAGAGGTCTACCTCTGTACCGCCTCTTAAGGAAGACCGAGTGTTTCGCTTGGACCCCTGAGGCCGAGGAAGCCCTCGGGAACCTGAAGGCGCTCCTTACAAAGGCGCCTGTCTTGGTGCCCCCAGCTGATGGAGAAGCCCTCTTGGTCTACGTCGCCGCTACCACTCAAGTGGTTAGCGCCGCGATTGTGGTCGAGAGGCAAGAGGAAGGGCATGCATTGCCCGTTCAGAGGCCAGTCTACTTCGTCAGCGAGGTACTGTCCGAGACCAAGATCCGCTACTCACAAGTTCAGAAGCTGCTGTATGCTGTGATCCTGACGAGGCGGAAGTTACGACACTACTTCGAGTCTCATCCGGTAACTGTGGTGTCATCCTTCCCCCTGGGGGAGATCATCCAGTGCCGAGAGGCCTCGGGCAGGATCGCAAAGTGGGCGGTGGAAATCATGGGCGAAACAATCTCGTTCGCCCCTCGGAAGGCCATCAAGTCCCAGGTGTTGGCGGACTTCGTAGCCGAATGGGTCGACACCCAGCTACCGACGGCTCCGATCCAACCGGAGCTCTGGACCATGTTTTTCGACGGGTCGCTGATGAAGACGGGAGCCGGCGCGGGCCTGCTCTTCATCTCGCCCCTCGGGAAGCACCTACGCTACGTGCTACGCCTCCATTTCCCGGCGTCCAACAATGTGGCTGAGTACGAGGCTCTGGTCAACGGGTTGCGGATCGCCATCGAGCTAGGGGTCAGACGCCTCGACGCCCGCGGTGACTCGCAGCTCGTCATCGACCAAGTCATGAAGAACTCCCACTGCCGCGACCCGAAGATGGAGGCCTACTGCGATGAGGTTCGGCGCCTGGAAGACAAGTTCTTCGGGCTCGAGCTTAACCACATCGCTCGGCGCTACAACGAGACTACGGACGAGCTGGCTAAAATAGCCTCGGGGCGAACGACGGTCCCCCCGGACGTCTTCTCCCGGGATCTGCATCAACCCTCCGTCAAGATCGACGACACGCCCGAGCCCGAGGCACCCTCGGCTCAGCCCGAGGCGCCCTCGGTTCGGCCCGAGGTACCCTCGGCCCCCGGGGCCGAGGCACTGCACGTCGAGGAGGAGCAGAGCGGGGCCACGCCTGATCGAAATTGGCAGGCCCCATACCTGCGATATCTCCGCCAGGGAGAGCTACCCCTCGACCAAGCCGAGGCTCGGCGGGTAGCTCGACGCGCCAAGTCGTTCGCCTTGCTGGGCGATGAGGAGGAGCTCTACCACCAGAGCCCCTCGGGCATCCTCCAGTGATGCATCTCCATCGCCGAAGGTCAGGAACTCCTGCAAGAAATACACTCGGGGGCTTGCGGCCATCATGCAGCGCCTCGAGCCCTTGTCGGGAATGCTTTCCGGCAAGGCTTCTACTGGCCAACGGCGGTGGCTGACGCCACTAGAATTGTCCGCACCTGCGAAGGGTGCCAATTCTATGCGAAGCAGACCCACCTGCCCGCTCAGGCTCTACAGACGATACCCATCACCTGGCCCTTTGCTGTATGGGGTCTGGACCTCGTCGGTCCCTTGCAGAAGGCGCCCGGGGGCTACACGCACCTGCTGGTCGCCATCGACAAATTCTCCAAGTGGATCGAGGTCCGACCCCTGAACAGCATCAGGTCCGAGCAGGCGGTGGCGTTCTTCACCAACATCATCCATCGCTTCGGGGTCCCAAACTCCATCATCATCGACAACGGTACCCAGTTCACCGGCAAAAAATTCTTGGATTTTTGCGAGGATCACCACATCCGGGTGGACTGGGCCGCCGTGGCTCATCCCATGTCGAATGGGCAAGTAGAGCGTGCCAACGGCATGATTCTACAAGGGCTCAAGCCCCGGATCTACAACGACCTCAACAAGTTCGGCAAGCGATGGATGAAGGAACTCCCCTCGGTGATCTGGAGCCTGAGGACAACGCCAAGCCGAGCCACGGGTTTCACGCCGTTCTTCCTGGTCTACGGGGCCGAGGCCATCTTGCCCACTGACCTGGAATACGGCTCCCCGAGGACGAGGGCCTACAACGACCAAAGCAACCAAGCTAGCCGAGAAGAATCGCTGGACCGGCTGGAAGAGGCTCGGGACAAGGCCTTACTACACTCGGCGCGGTACCAGCAGTCCCTGCGACGCTACCACGCCCGAGGGGTCCGGCCCTGAGACCTCCAGGTGGGCGACCTGGTGCTTCGGCTGCGGCAAGACGCCCGAGGGAGGCACAAACTCACGCCCCCCTGGGAGGGACCATTCGTCATCGCCAAAGTTCTGAAGCCCAGAACATACAAGCTGGCCAACAATCAAGGCGAGATCTACGGCAACGCTTGAAACATCAAACAGCTACGTCGCTTCTACCCTTAAGATGTTTTCAAGTTGTTCATATACCTCGCACCCACGCAAAGTTTAGTCATCAAGGAAGGGTCGGCCTCGCCTCGGCAAAGCCCGACCCTCCCTCGGGGGCTAAAAGGGGGGAGACCCCCTCTGCGTCGAAATTTTCCTCGAAAAAGGATCTCTTTTTAGCAGAATTTCTTTCGTGCTTTTTGACTACTTCGAAAAGCGGATCCTGGAAACGACGGAGTACACGTAAGCAGCCAAGGCTGACCGAGCCGAGGGACTCCTACGCCTCCGGGATACGGATACCTCACTCATCACCTTCTGCGATAAGTAACTCGCGTTCGGATAAAGTGATTCCGCGGACCGAACAAGTCTTCACGTCCGGAAGCTCTTCTGCCGAGGCGGTCCTTCAAGCCTTCTCGACTGAATCGGTGACAGGGCCTCATGGACGGGCGAAAGTACGCATAAGCGGCAAGGCCGACCGAGCCGAGGGACTCCCACGCCTCTGGGATACGGATACCTCACTCATCACCTTCCGCGAGAAGCAACTCTCGCCCGCACAAACGTCCCTGTTACCGACAAAAAGTCCAGATGCTCGAAATAAGAGGAAAGGAGATGCAGCTTTACAACGCAGCGAGGGTGTGTTTTCTGGCCTCGGCGGCCGCAGAAGGCACGCGCTACAAGACAATCTGATCCTGCAGGCTCGGGTCTTCACGCTGAAGGGGGCTGTAGCACCCTCGGCATCGACGACGCCTTCGGCGAGGTCCGACCCAGCCTCGGACGGCGACGCGGTCCAGGGACTTCTCCGGGAATCCGGCCCGAGCAGGCGGCTCGGCCGGTTACCTCTGGGGCCTCGGCCAACCATCTTCCAAGGGCGCCAGCCCGACCCGAGGCCTCGGCTGATCGACTCCGCCGTCGGCCCCGCTGACGGGCAACCCGGCTAGGCTCCGGCCAACCAGGTTCCCATTTTCGAGCCAACTCCGCCTCTGTTCGTACTGATATCGCTACCCCTGGCCTCGGCTCATCGAAGAGCGGCCAAGGGGTCCCTTTAACTAAGCTAGAGGAGCCTCAGACAACAAGGCCGATCGAGCCGAGGGACTCCTACGCCTCCGGGATACGGATACCTCACTCGTCACCTTGACACGGGGCGACTCATGCTTGGTGAAGCGGTTCAGATAATCAACAGGCGAGACTTAGTGCTCGAAAATAAAGAAAAAACACGGCTCCGTGCCGAAATTACATACATGTTCAGGCCTCGACAGCCACAATGAACAAAAACACTGGCATTCGAAGTGCCATTACAAATGGAACTCCGGTTCCCCCTCCGCAGGTACGAACAACCCCACTCCATGGGGGAAGGCCTGCGGAGCAACAGAAGACTGACGAGCGGCTCGCCGCCGCCCGTTCTGATTACGACGACAACCACCCCCGCCCCGGGCGGCGAAGCGGCTTCGGCAGCAGCTTCGGGGCAGGTGTTACGACAGGAGGGCTCTCACCCGTAGAGGACGAGAACCAGCCATTCAGGCCGGGAGACGGAGACCCAGGGCTACTGGCGCCCTAGCCGAGTGACGGCGGCCTACCTATCCCGGCATGGCTGGAGGAAGTCCCCGTGAGACTGAAGGATGCCATTCTCCCCCAGGCGCCGGGGGAAGAAAAGGGCAGCCGACCCATGCGGGGGCAGCCCCCCGACTCGCCTCATCCTCCATCTTGGCCTGGATGACGAAAATCCTTGAGGCCGAGGGAGGGGTAGAGGCCGCAGCCTGGCTCGCTTTCCCCACCGTCAAACTGGAGGTCACCATCCTGGGTGACCGCCGGTGGAGGGGTGCAGCCGGGCTGCATGATGAAAATCCTTGAAGCCGAACGATGGCTGAAAGGTACCAACTCCCACGGAGTTGCGTTCCTCCAACGAGGAGGCGGAAAGACGGCGGATACCCCCCATCCGGGGGCTTGGAAGATGGAAAGACACGACGCATAAGGGAGGAAGAAGACATGGTTGCCTTCCGAAAGGGGTCGCCCTCCTTTTAAAGGCAACTCTCCCTACGTGCGCCCCCAAACGCCACGGGCTGAGTCTTCTCCAACACGCTCCAAGGCCCTCCCCTGCGGCTCGGGGGCTGGGTCCCGCATGTCATGCAAACCGGCTCAGAGCAGAAGAAGCCAAACCGCCGCGCGTGGCGCACACAACCGCCCAGCGGTTACAAGCGACCCCCCACTTTTGCCCAGACCAACGGGCGGAAGGGGCGGGCAGCCATGCAGGCGGCATGCAACCGCGCCAGGTGGACGCGCTTCTCCGACTTCTGACACGCCAGCTTGGAGGCCCAGGCCCACGCGTCACGCAACCAGCGCGCCAGTTGCTGCATGCAAGCAACCGCACCGCCACTTGCGCCACCGTCGCACCTCTTCGGTTGCGGAACCTATGCCGCGACTCGAGGCGACCCAGCGCACGACCCAGCAGCGCCAGCCTGGCGCGACGGTCAATGCGGCCGAAAGTGGGCCGGCAGTAATGACGGTGGCAGGCGGGCGGGAGCAGCAGTCACGTCGTCAGCCAGGCTCACGTCCCATCCAGGGACAGCAAGAGAGCCTCCTCCCACGACGTGAAGACGGTGCGCTCGTGATCCGTTCCTCGAACGGCTCGCACACGCGCAACGGCCGCCCCGCCAACCACTCACCCCGTCGCATTAACTCCGCCGCGGGACAGGCGGCGCTCCTGGCAGGAGAAGCGGGCGACGCTTCGCCTTCGCCGTAATAACCGCGCCAAAAAAGGTACGCCACGTCGTTCGATTTCGTATCTTTTTCCTTTTTTCCTCTTTCTCTATCTCTTGCAACAGGGACCGGGAAAGGGGGATACCCCGAAAAGGATCCTTCTCTGTGAAGGAACCGGGCTCTGAGCCCCCCCTACTGATCAGAGGTTCGAAGGCTGGCCCTCTGAAGGGTTCAACAGTCGCCTCAGATCGCGTGGGCCCGACACCCACTACTGGTCAGGGGTTCGAAGGCCGGCCCCCCGAAGGGCTCCATGGCCGCCTCAGGCTACTCGGGCTCCGCGCCCATTACTGATCAGGGATTCGAAGGCTGGCCCCCGAAGGGTTCACAGTCGCCTCAGACGCCGAGCGAGGGATGACCAGGGGTACGTTCGATACATAACCGAGGCTCGGGCTACGCTCCCGAGGTACCCTAGGACATTTCCGAGACCAGTGGGAACGATCTTGTAACGGAATCCCATCGGAGGGAGGCATCGAGCCCTCGGACCCCGTCGCCAGGGGACCGGGTCCGGCAGATCACCCGCAGGTACTTTTGGGCGTGCCTCTGGGCCCCTAGCCGACCCCCAACGAACGGGGCACGGACGTCCACTCGGATTACCCGCTTGCAGCTCACCGGAGACACCATGTTCGGTGCCCATCGAGGGTAACATGGCGCTCTCCCCCCCTCCTCCTTGCGGAAAGGCGACGCAGGGGCGTATGTAAAAAAGCCGAGTCTGTCCCTGATCGTCCTCTCGCCCTGTGCGGAGGCTCGGGGGCTGCTCTCGCGAACCCGGCTCCGGCCAAACCGTTGACAGCGTCAACATACCAGCCCGAGAGCTTGGGCCCCGACCGTGCACCCGGGCTACGGCCAGTTCGCATGAGGGAACAACCAGACCAGCCGAAGCATTACGCAAGGCATTAAGACCTCGAAGGAGTGAAACCACTCCTCCGAGGCCTCGGGGGCTACACCCGGCGGGTGCGCTCGCGCGCACCCACCGGAACAAAATGCAACCGAGAAAGGCTGGTCCCCTTGCAAAAAAGTGCGACGAAAGCCTCCAAGCGAGTGCTAACACTCCCTTCGAGGCTCGGGGGCTACTGTCGGGGACCATAATTAGGGGTACCCTCAAGACGCCTAATTCTCAGCTGGTAACCCCCATCAGCATAAAGCTGCAAAGGCCTGATGGGTGCGATTAAGTCAGGAATCAGTCCATACGAGTGACTCGATCACGCTTCGCCCGAGCCTAGCCTCGGACAAGGGCAGCCGACCTCGAGGGACTTCCGTCTCGCCCGAGGCCCCCCATTAACGGTGGACACATCTCCGGCTCGCCCGAGGCCTTGGCTTCGCTAAGAAGCAACCCTGACTAAATCGCCGCACCGACTGACCGAGTTGCAGGAGCATTTAACGCAAAGGTGGCCTGACACCTTTATCCTGACGCGCGCCCCCCGGCAGAGCCGAAGTGACCGCCGTCACTCCGCCGCTCCACTGACCGGTCTGACAGAAGGACAGCGCCGCCTGCGCCACTCTGACTGCAGTGCCACTCGACAGAGTGAGTCTGACAGGCAGTCAGGCCTTGCCAAAGGCGCCATAGGAAGCTCCCCTCCGCCCGACCCAGGGCTCGGACTCGGGCTAAGCCCCGGAAGACGGCGAACTCCGCTCCGCCCGACCCAGGGCTCGGACTCGGGCTCAGCCCCGGAAGACGGCGAACTCCGCTCCGCCCGACCCAGGGCTCGGACTCGGGCTAAGACCCGGAAGACAGCGAACTCCGCTCCGCCCGACCCAGGGCTCGGACTCGGGCTAAGACCCGGAAGACGGCGAACTCCGCTCCGCCCGACCCAGGGCTCGGACTCGGGATAAGCCCCGGAAGACGGCGAACTCCGCTCCGCCCGACCCAGGGCTCGGACTCGGGCTAAGACCCGGAAGACGGCGAACTCCACTCCGCCCGACCCAGGGCTCGGACTCGGGCTCAGCCCCGGAAGGCGACGAACTCCGCCTCGCCCGACCCCAGGGCTCGAACTCCGCTCTGGCCTCTGCCGAACGACCTCCGCCTCGCCCGACCCAGGGGCTCGGGCTCGGCCTCGGCAACAGAAGACAGACTCGACCTCGGCTTCGGAGGAGCCCCCACGTCGCCCGACCTAGGGCACAGGCCCGCCACGTCAACGGGAAGCGCCATCATCATCCTACCCCGAGCCGACTCGGGTCACAGAGAACAAGACCGGTGTCCCATCTGGCTAGCTCCGCCAGATGGGCAATGATGGCGCCCCACAAGCTCTGTGACGACGGCGGCTCTCAGCTCTCTTACGGAAGCAGGTGGACGTCAGCAAGGACTCGACCGCTCCGACAGCTGTCCCTCCGCCAGGCTCCGTTGCTCCTCCGACAGCCACGACATCACGCCAGCAGGGTGCCAAGATCTCTCCGGCTGCCACATTGGCATGTACTTAGGGCGCTAGCTCTCCCTCCGCTAGACACGTAGCACTCTGCTACACCCCCATTGTACACCTGGATCCTCTCCTTACGCCTATAAAAGGAAGGACCAGGGCCTTCTTAGAGAAGGTTGGCCGCGCGGGACGAGGACGGGACAGGCGCTCTCTTGGGGCCGCTCGCTTCCCTCACCCGCGTGGACGCTTGTAACCCCCCTACTGCAAGCGCACCCGACCTGGGCGCGGGACGAACACGAAGGCCGCGGGATTTCCACCTCTCTCACGCCCGTCTCCGGCCACCTCGCTTCTCCCCCCTTCGCGCTCGCCCACGCGCTCGACCCATCTGGGCTGGGGCACGCGGCACACTCACTCGTTGGCTCAGGGACCCCCCGGTCTCGAAACGCTGACAACTTTGAACAGAAGTTTGAACTTGATTTGTGTTGCTGAGTGGTGCTTGCTGGACATTGCTGGATTTTTAGGTAACCACTGAAAATTCAACACCTTCTTTCCCTGAAACTATAATGTTCACCATCTTATGGTTAGGACACTTAGGCAACATATATTGTTGTAGCACTAATATGCTACAATCAGTGATAATTAAATTCTGCAATATATAACACTTTGTATTTGTTAGCTGCTAACTTCTGAGTCCTCTAAATTGTAATTTGACATAATCTTAGTGGTTGTTCATTATTTATCACTAATCAGTAAATGGTTGATAATTAGGGTCATTAAATAAAATACCAGACTTGTGTGTATTTGGGGTATTCTTTGGGCTGTATAAAGTTTATAGCATGCTTCCGGTATATAGAGGTTGATGCTAATTCTTAGATAAAAAAATTATAGTTGGGAGGCTTAGCTGGTAGCATGCTTTTTGTATGTTGCACTTGCACCCGCCCACAATTCTTTCTCTCCCCTCTTCTTTTTGAACGATACACTTGTACCCGTCCACAATTCTCTCTCTCACCCGCTTCTCTTCATGCTTCTTTTTTGGATCTATCATTTAGCGCAAGCGAACATCTTTAAGGGAAACAATTGTTGCTTATATCTCTTTTTTCTAAACTTCTTTAGTGCTTTCCTTTGAGTTTGAGTCCTGCTTGTTGAACCACACAAGATGAGTAAACTATGAGCCAGCACATGTTCAGGAAACTAATCTCCATCAACAACTTCCTCTTAAAACGTCACTATCAAACATTGTAATGTGCAAATCATTGTGTGTTACATGACATCTTAAATATCTAACTTTGAGAATACGGGTATACGAATATGAATAAAAATCAGGTACAGGTAAAACATTAAGTATTCGGCGATAGGCCCAACAATGATGCACAGGAGCATTACAACACAAAGAAGTTCAACTTATTGTTCAGTCACTGTCCATCTTCTATTTGACAACAATTTCTGGAGTATGAGAGGGCCTGTTTATTTATTAGTCAGCTGAGGATTTTGATCTAGGCATTTTGCAGGCAGAAAAAATAGGCCAAATAAAAAATAGGATGTGAATTCAAATAACCTGTCCTTGTAAAGTTCTGATGAATATTGATGAAAATGTCTGTGAATTGTTGAACAATTGCAACTTGAACAGTTGAACTGTAAATATGAGACAATAAGATCAGCACCTTTAACAGTATAATCACTGGAAGCTGTAATGACACTGCAAATAGGAGGAAGGAAACGTAAGCCTTTAATTCTTTTCCGGATTCAGGATATAAAACTGCCTGGAACATGAATGAATGTATGAATACTGAAATGCTGAACCTAATCCAAAAGAAATAAGAAGATATTGAAAACTGCAGCCTGCAGTGTGTTGGAGAAACCGACATAATTCATTATGAGTGCATTATATAATTTCTGGTGTTGTATGTTGCATGGGAGGACTTTTTGTACAATACACTTGTACCTGTCCCCAATTGACAGAGTGACTTTGTTTGTTGCTAAATTCTGATATCTCTAAATTCAGTCATATTAATACAGCGATATATTGTACATATTGGATTCAGGATATAAAACTGCCTGGAACATGAATGAATGTATGAATACTGAAATGCTGAACCTAATCCAAAAGAAATAAGAAGAGATTGAAAACTGCAGCCTGCAGTGTGTTGCAGAAACCGACATAATTCATTATGGGTGCATTATATAATTTCTGGTGTTGTATGTTGCATGGGAGGACTTTTTGTACAATACACTTGTACCTGTCCCTAATTGACAGAGTGACTTTGTTTGTTGCTAAATTCTGATATCTCTAAATTCAGTCCTATTAATACAACGATATATTGTACATATTATTTTAGCATTTTAATAGACAAGAGATTATATGTCATATAGTCGTTTTAATGTTTTTTGTATCTTTGCAATAATGCCATGATAGATCCTATAAGAACAATGGCATTAGGTAGACGTACTCAAAATAGGACGGTGGCAGGCCTGTCTCCCTTTCCTCCGTAAGTTTATATAAGGTTATTTACTTTTTACATCTATATGTATGAAGAACTTAAACTAAAGTTCGTGTTTTATATAGTTTCGTGCTATTTGACGATATTCAAGATGTCAATAACTTACCACAAGTCAAAAGTGTCTTTGCAAGGGTAGTTGTTAAGTTCCCTAGGCGTCGTAATAGTCAACACTACATCCTACAGGACATCACTGTGAGTCACTTCAACAAGCATTGAAATAGAGCCAATATATTCATGTTATTATAATTAAATTCTTCGACTCATACAACCTGTATTCCCAAATATCTAGGGATCCAAAATCGAAGCAATTTCTAACGGCAATAATGTCCAACGGTTCGATGCCTTACTCACACAAGGATGCACATATACATTGTATAGAGTGGCATTTTGTCTAAACCGGGTGGAACTTCAATTTCGCAATATTGGTCATGGGCTAGAGTTGGGATTGATAACACATACTATTGTGGATCCATTCACGAAGCCAATCCAATTTCCTCCATTTCCAAAGTATCTTATGCCATTTCATGAGGTTTACCAACAACCGCATAAGACATTCGTAGGTAATAACCCTTCTTTCCATATAGTTTATATATATATATATATCACTAACGCCTGAAGTCTAAATGATTCAAAGGTAACTAATCATATGTGAATTGTTCATATGTTATTGGCATAGTTCTTCATTTGGAACCATTAAAGCATATCGGTGGAAGACCGTATAGAGAAGCTGTACTAATGGATTCTAGGTGGCACTAGTTTTCATATATACATTCTTTTTTAACAGCATTATGCATTTGTTAGGTCTTATTCAGACGATTAAGGTTTTTAATAGGTGGGATCTAATCATCGTGGGGGTATGGACTGACCTCTTGCAAAGAAATGCTCTACGATGGTCGTTAGCTAGAGTTGACAAGAACATAATTATTGGAACTTTGCTGCGTTGTAACCATAATCACAGTAATTTCTTCTGTGCCTAACATCTTTCAATATATACTTAATTCTTACTCTTATTAATAATTATATACTATTATAACAATAGGGTGCTTGGAAACCTCGGACCACATCACTATTCATTTCAACCCGGATCATCACACTATATACCGCTTGAAGAGTGAGTGGTTCTTATAATATATTTATAGATTATAGATATAGATACAATTAGAATGACATTAAATTAAAATAATCATGTCCTTACAAATCATGTTCTAAATTGCAGCAATTCGTCGTTCGTTGATTGACAATCCAAGGAGTCGTTTCATCGACAAATTTCTAGAGAACAGACGAGCACATTTGGCGACTGTAACATCGGATTGAGACATGTGTTCTAGCTTGTTATAGTAGAATACTTTGTTAGTCATGTATCAGATGACACTTATTAATAATGATTTGTGTTCTGTTTTTATTGGTCGTGTGTTCGATCTCAATGTTAACCGCTTTGTATAGAACTGTGTGACCTCTCTATTATCTAATAAATAAGTTCATCATCATTAGTTTGTTTGTCAGTGTTCTTATTAGTAACTACTTTCTTTACAGTGGGGCATTTTTCTGGTTTCTTGTTCTGTCTGCTTGTATATATGAGGTTGGCTTTCATGTGTGTTGTTGCTTCTTATAAAACCAGCAGCAGAGAAATCTCGGGTTGATTTATCATGTGAATTTACAACAGTTACTGGCTCAGTGAATAAGTTATATGCCATCCAACATAGGCATTCAGGCACTCAGGCACACAAAAACTGAGCTAAGCAACATTGCAACACACATGTCACAGGGCCACAACCAGGTCCAAGTGGCCAACACGACAAGTACACATGTGACACAGCTTGACAACCAACACTTGGAGTCTTGGACAACAACACACACTTTTTGGATAGCAAACATCAAGGCAACGCACACCAACAGCGGTATATGTACAACACAGGATTGCCATTCGCCAATAGCATATGTATTACTTGGAGTCTTGGACAGCAGGTCAGCAGTACACACCACTTGACTTGGACAGCGTAACAAAGCAAAGAAAATATAAGTATTTAGATAACCAAAGCAAAGAAAATGATACAAATAATTCAATATTACCTTTGAGAAACATCAAGTCGCCATATGAATTTCCAAAATCTCAGTAACAATGCAAATGAGGGATGCACACAACCACTTACACCAAGTTTCATACAAAAAATCTCAGTAAAATTTTGTTTGGGTTGTCTTGATAGAAAGTAGTGCTGGTGGTTGTAAATGTGTCTTTCAGTGGTTGTGTGCACACTCTGTTTGTCTAATTTACATGCAGTGGCAACTTTGTTGTAGTGTTGCGGTTCTAAAGTACTACTGTATTTCAGTTCGAAGACCTGGGAGAACATTTTGGTTCACCTGAATAAAGTGGAGACAAAAAATTCAAGAAACGGCCCTCCCGATGCTGCTTTATTTAGTGCGTGAAATTTGAAAGACCTTTTATACTAAGACTTTAATCAAACTGCTACACTACAGATTCAGAGAAGTGAGCTCTCAAAACCCAAACCTGAGGTGATATCAATTTCTAGATTTGAGCACGAGTCACTCTATAAGAGCATGGCTGAAATCCTACTTTCCTTTCCTTTTTGTAAGCATAGAGAACCTAAACCAAACAAAGAAGACAAATCTTATAAAGGCTCAGAAGTATTCATTGGTTTCTCTTGTCAGGGATCTAAAAATAGGTATGTATTTTTTGTCATCACATCCTCAAGTTAGATCCGATGAGAAAAGCAAGCAAAAGAAAGGAGTGTCAAAATCCAAAGAAAATATAAAAGAAATTGAAGGTGATAAATGGACAGTCCTCACCCACCCCTACTCTGATCCAAGCATATCCCTTCACAACGAGTGTACCTTGATCCGTGTGGTGGGGGCTCCTGGCCGACCACGAGGATGGCGCAGCTGCAGCTCCCACCGATTCCGCAGCAGCTTTATCTGTGAGATCGACAACTTACTGGCTCTGTTGAATGGCTCTTGCTCTTGTTATTACCACTGCTGTCACTGCTCCCTTGGGACTGAGATGTATTTGTCTCAGGTGTTGAAGTTGCAAGGCCAGTTGGAAAAACTCCTAGCAAATCCATACTTGAAATGGATATCTGGGTCCTCGCTGTTGCTTGTAAAGAACACTCAGGTGTGTTGCATTTTGAGAAAGACACGCAAAATTTGAGAAAGGCATTCCGCTGTCAGCAAGAGAAATTACCTGGAGCTCAGATAGGATCCCAAGAAAAAGTAAAGGCCCTCATAAGATTTGAATTGCTCAAATAATTTGATGCAAGCATCAACCCCTAGCTGCTTAGAGTGTTCTTTCGCGGCCTGCATATGTCCCCCAAGATTTCACAATAATTAGAACCAAGAAGGAAGAAAATAAATGCCAATGGGTTGGTACAGAGGGGGAGGGGGCATAAGAAACTGAACAGGAATACCTGCACAACAATCTGAAGATTTCCCCTCAGATTAACCAGTAGAAGGTCTTTCATGCATTCCAAAGCCCACTCTCGACAATGTGCCAAAGAACTCAACAAGTGTCTGTCCAAGGAAGTTGTTAATGGGCAAAACATAAAAAAAGATATCTGAAAATAACTAAAGTCGACAAACCTGTGGTTCAATGACATGGGTATTTACAATGGCACGCTTGATATCAGGCAACTCTGAGTAATGCTGCATTACAAAATGTAAGGTTAGTTAAACAGGAATACGAAGCGGAGATATCATCTGCACCAATGCGAAGGTACTGACCTGGAGGGCTCGCAAGTACAACCCAGCCTTTTTTAATAAGACGTTTGGGAAGTGGGGTAATAGCAGCATAAAAGGGCCTGTCTTCTGTGAGAATGACAGGCAAAACCTGGACTACTTAACGCCGACTGTCCCACACAACAGGTCAGTTCCACATTGGAAAGAAAGTGCTCAATGTGAAATCCTCATATGCATTTTGTTTTATACCAGCAGAATAACAGAAATAGCAGATCCCCTAGGTGGCTAGGTAAAGTTACCGCTTACTTGACAGATGCTGCATTTCATGTCATCAACGGTTGATTTGTTGACTTCTAAAGCGACCTGAGTATATATGCTTCTTTTGAGGCATTTTGTGAACTGCTCCTCCGAAAGAGCTGTGCTCACAGAGCCTATTCTCTCCTCGAGTGCCAATAATTCCTGTTCAGAAGATACAAGCACCTCTTCCGTGAGGATAAATATGAACGAAGAGTATTTCGTAAAGGATCATTGTTACTGCTCGAATCACAGTAAGGGCTTCAAACACAGAATAAGGAAGAATCCTCCAGAAAGAAAAGCATCCTCTAATAAAACCCCTCCACCATTCAGGCAGGACAAGACACGATAAAAGATAGTACCTCATAGGACATATCATCAATATCCATCCGCATGTCTCTATGTCGATCATAGGAGGCAAAGGCGCCAAAAACTAGATTAGCCTCCAGCATTAGCAATTGCTGCAAAAAAAAGTTTATTCAAGGTTTCAGGCAAAAGAAAGATGATAACGGGCTTGTGGAGCAAAGGGTAAAAAAGAAATAACATCATAGGTCAGCTCTGCTTGCTGTTCAATCCTCTCCAATGCAGCCAAAACCTACAGAAATAAACCTATTTCATTCCAAAATGTTACACTTAAACCACCATCGTAGTCAAAGTTATGGATATTTATCAAAATCAAGACCAGTATCACTATATAATTAACTGGATTATAATGACATAAGATCTAACAACGAAAACATAACAACTGGAACCAGTATAGGAAACATTTTAGAAAGCAACCTCTGTAATTCCTTCCATGGTTATGTGTCTATGGCTGTCCCTCTCCCCTATGAGATTATGGAACATTTGTCGAGGACTTTCTTCAAAAAGGGAGCTTGGTCTTCCCCTTTCAGCTCGAGTACTCGAGCGACGATGATGACTAGACGAGAAAATGTTATTATCAAATTCCACAAAGAATGGCCTTATTGAACTCTCAGTGGAGACTTCTTCCAATGAAAGATGTTCCTGAGCTGGCTGTACATCCTTTGTGGATGACTCATGCAGAGAAAGCACGCCATCTGCTCTTCCATCTGGAACCAAGTTGTAGAAATAACATTTGAAGCTCAAATGAGTTACAACAACTGAAAACAGAGTCAATAACACCAAATAACGAACCTGCTTTGAGTATATCAGTATCTTGTCAAACTCCCTCCTTTCAGCAAATGCAGCAACAACTTTAGGGGTGCCCTAGCCTTTATGTATATTTGCAGTGCAAGATCATTGTCCACAGTCTACATAAAAGTGCACACACTTAGCAAACAATCAATACATAAGTGAATGTAAATTGGCAAAGTATAGTAAGATCCATGCATCAACAAACACGGTATGACATGCCTCACCTTAGCTGGGACGTGTGGAACTATTGTGTGTACTGCTTGTCACCTTCAAAGCATTAATTCTGCAAAGTTAACTATGAAATCGTAACCACAAGGGATAAAATTCAGAAGTTATAAAAATGAGGTGTTATACAAAAGACAACTATTGGCAATGACAACTACTCAACTGGTAGGTTAAACTTGACTTTTTAAAATAGTAGTAGAAACGAGTTGTGTACCAAGGAATATAACTTCAAAAAATTGATATTACGTGAGCTACATATATTTTATTCTGTTTTCTCACAGCCCTGACTGTCCCTAGAATGTTTTACTTTACCTACACCATGGGCACATTTATGAACACAATATCAAGAAAAACATATCCATGTTGTCTGATTACCATGGGCGCATATATATGTGTTAAGACACCCTTCCTTAAAAGTTTCAACTTGGTGTCTCTATTGATTCATACAACATGTTCGCGGTACCTGAAAGAAGGTAAGCAGACAAATGTAACCTCTCTTAATTCAGGCATGATAGGGAGGTCTACTATTCAAACAAAATAAAATTGCATGCAAAGGTCTACTACTACACATTGTTCAAGGGTAGCAGGTGGGCTTGGGAGAGATATAGTAGATGTGTTTCCTGTCCAGAATTGCAATAATCTAAGTATGAATATGACTAATCTTTTTCTACACAGGTCTATTGGTAGACTAAAAGACGTAGATGGATCCGTTCAACAATAACGATGTTCGACCTCCATTAAGAGAATTGTCTAGCAACACCCTTGAAGGTATATCTACTAATAAAATGCAATATTTGATCTCTCACCAAGGTTTTAAAAAGGAAAATAACGATGTTCATATTGTGTAGATGAATGTCCAGAGGTACCTATCAGCGACGGAAGCATAATTGATTTAACTAAATCGTGTGATAACACTCAAGGTGAATATGTTTGTTTACCATGTATTGACAATGGAGATTATTGATGGGTAATATATGATGGTTCAGGAGGTCGAACTGATGCGAGACAATGTAAGAGAGAAAGAGAAAGAGCACGATATGCGGCGATGAGTGTTGAAAAAAAATGAATTGAAGAACCGTCGTCAGTCACGCAAAAAAGAGAACGTTGTTCACCATGAGTATTCAAAAGGTAAATTAAGGCTGCTTGTGCGTCACTCATCTTTAAAATAATGCTTTTCTTATGTGTTATCGGGTTACTTTGTGTAGATGATTGTCCAGATGTGGCTATAGGCGACGGAAGCATCATTGATTGTACTATACCGTGTGGTATCACTCTAGGTAATTACATTTCTTTGTTATGTTAATTTAACAACAACGATTAATAATGGAAAAGGATATAACTGGTTAGGTGGATGTGATGATGCGAGACAACGTAAGAGGGAAAGAGAAAGAGCACGATACGCCACGATGAGTGATGAAAAGAAAAATGAATTGAAGAGGCGTCGTCAGTCAAGCAAAAATGAAAATGTTGTGTGAAAGGGAATTAGGCTTACACCTAGTCCCTAATTAATTTTGGTGGTTGAATTGCCCAACACAAATAATTGGACTAACTAATTTGCTCTAGTGTATCAGTTATTCAGGTGCCAAAGGTTCACAACAAGCCAATTGAAAAGACCAATGTTGGGTTCAAAATAGAGAGCTAAAGGCATCCCGAAAGGCTCCATGGTCTGGCGCACCGGACTGTCAGGTGGCGCACCGGACAGTGTCCGGTGCACCAGGGGACTTCGCACTAAACTTCTCAGCCTCGGAAATTTTCAGAAGCCAGCGCGCTATAATTCACCGGACTGTCCGGTGCTCCAAGAGGACGCGGCTCTGGAACTTGGCAGCCTCGGGAAATTGCAACGGCTGCTCCGCTATAATTCACCGGACATGTCCGGTGTACACCGGACTGTCCGGTGTAACTGCGGGGCCACGGCTACTTCGCGCCAACGGTCACCTGCAACATCAATTAATGCGCGCCAGAGCGCGCAGAAGTCAGGCACACGCGTAGTGGCGCACCGGACACTCTACAGTACATGTCCGGTGCGCCACCGGACATCCAGGCGGGCCCAGAAGTCAGAGCTCCAACGGTCGAATCCCAACGGCTTTGGTGACGTGGCTGGCGCACCGGACATGTTCGGTGTACACCGGACTGTCCGGTGCACCATTCGACAGTCAGCCCCACCAAACGGCTAGTTTGGTGGTTGGGGCTATAAATACCCCCAACCACCCACCATTCATGGCATCCAAGTTTTCCACTTCTCAACCACTTACAAGAGCTAGGCATTCAATTCTAGACACACCAAAGAGATCAAATCCTCTCCAATTCCACACAAGGCTTTAGTGATTAGCGAGAGAGATTTGCCGTGTTCTTTTGAGCTCTTGCGCTTGGATTGCTTCTTTTCTTTCTCACTTGTTCTTGTGATCAAAACTCCATTGTAACCAAGGCAAGAGGCACCGATTGTGTGGTGGCCCTTGCGGGGAAGTTTTGTTCCCAGTTTTGATTTGAGAAGAGAAGCTCACTCGGTCGGAAGGACCGTTTGAGAGAGGGAAAGGGTTGAAAGAGACCCGGTCTTTGTGACCACCTCAACGGGGAGTAGGTTTGCAAGAACCGAACCTCGGCAAAACAAATCCTTGTGTCACACTCCTTATTTGCTTGAGATTTGTTTTGCACCCTCTCTCGCAGACTCGTTTTTATTTCTAACGCTAACCCGGCTTGTAGTTGTGTTTATATTTGTAAATTTCAGTTTCGCCCTATTCACCCCGCTCTAGGCGACTATCAATTGGTATCAGAGCCCGGTGCTTCATTAGAGCCTAACCGCTCGAAGTGATGTCGGGAGATCACGCCAAGAAGGAGATGGAGACCGGCGAAAAGCCCACTACAAGCCACGGGAGCACTTCATCGGAAGAGTCCCGCATCAAGAGGAAGGAGAAGAAGAAGGACTCCTCCAAAGAGAAGGAGAAGAAGGAAAAATCCTCTTCTCACAAGCCGCATCAGAGTGGGGACAAGAAAAAGAAGATGAGGAAAGTGGTCTACTACGAGACCGATTCGTCATCAACATCCACCTCCGGCTCCGACGCGGCGTCCGTCACTTCTAAGCGCCAAGAGCGCAAGAAGTATAGTAAGATCCCCGTACGCTACCCTCGCATTTCTAAACATACACCTTTACTTTCCGTCCCATTAGGCAAACCACCAACTTTTGATGGTGAAGATTACGCTAGGTGGAGTGATTTAATGCGATTTCATCTAACCTCGCTCCACAAAAGTATATGGGATGTTGTTGAGTTTGGTGCACAGGTACCATCCGTAGGGGATGAAGACTATGATGAGGATGAGGTGGCCCAAATCGAGCACTTCAACTTCCAAGCCACAACCATACTCCTTGCCTCTCTAAGTAGAGAGGAATATAACAAGGTGCAAGGGTTGAAGAGTGCGAAAGAGATTTGGGACTTACTCAAGACCGCGCACGAGGGTGATGAACTCACCAAGATCACCAAGCAGGAAACGATCGAGGGGGAGCTCGGTCGCTTCCGTCTTCGCCAAGGGGAGGAGCCACAAGACATGTACAACCGGCTCAAAACCTTGGTGAACCAAGTGCGCAACCTTGGGAGCAAAAAGTGGGATGACCACGAGGTGGTTAAGGTTATTCTAAGATCTCTTATTTTCCTTAACCCTACTCAAGTTCAATTAATTCGTGGCAACCCAAGATATACACTAATGACCCCCGAGGAAGTAATCGGGAATTTTGTGAGCTTTGAGTATATGATCAAGGGCTCGAAGAAGATCAACGAGCTAGATGATCCCTCCACATCCGCGGCACAACCGATCGCATTTAAGGCGACAGAGGAAAAGAAGGAGGAGTCTACAACGAGTAGACAACCAATTGATGCCTCAAAGCTCGACAACGAGGAGATGGCGCTTGTCATCAAAAGCTTTCGGCAAATCCTCAAGCAAAGAAGGGGGAAGGATTACAAGCCCCGCTCCAAGAAGGTTTGCTATAAGTGTGGTAAGCCCGGTCACTTTATAGCTAAATGTCCAATTTCTAGTGACAGTGACAGGGGTGATGACAAGAAGGGGAGAAGAAAGGAGAAGAAGAGGTACTACAAGAAGAAGGGTGGCGATGCCCATGTCTGTCGGGAGTGGGACTCCGATGAAAGCTCTAGCGACTCCTCCGACGATGAGGACGCCGCCAACATCGCCGTCACCAAGGGACTTCTCTTCCCCAACGTCGGCCACAAGTGCCTCATGGCAAAGGACGGCAAAAGGAAGAAGGTTAAATCCTCCACTAGATATGAGTCCTCTAGTGATGATAATGCTAGTGATGAGGAACACAATTTGCGTACCCTTTTTGCCAACCTTAACATGGAACAAAAAGAAAAACTAAATGAGCTAATTAGTGCTATCCATGAGAAGGATGATCTCTTGGACTCCCAAGAGGACTTCCTAATCAAGGAAAATAAAAAGCATGTTAAGGTTAAGAATGCTTATGCTCTAGAGGTAGAAAAATGTGAGAAATTAACTAGTGAGCTAAGCACATGCCATGACACTATTGCCAACCTTAGAAATGAAAATGCTGATTTGTTAGCTAAGGTTGATTATCATGTTTGTAATGTTTCAACTTCCAATCCTAGAGATAATAATGATGATTTACTTGCTAGGATTGAAGAATTGAATATTTCACTTGCTAACCTTAGAAATGAAAATGAAAAATTGCTTGCTAAGGCTAAAGATTTTGATGTTTGCAATACTACTATTTCTGACCTTAGAACTAAGAATGATATGTTACATGCTAAGGTTGTAGAATTAAAATCTTGCAAACCCTCTACATCTACCGTTGAGCACACTACCATTTGTACTAGATGTAGAGATATTAACATTGATGCTATACATGATCACATGGCTTTAATTAAACAACAAAATGATCATATAGCAAAATTAGATGCTAAAATTGCCGAGCATAACTTAGAAAATGAAAAATTTAAATTTGCTAGAAGTATGCTCTATAGTGGGAGACGCCCTGGCATCAAGGATGGCATTGGCTACCAACAGGGAGGCAATGTCAAACTTAATGCCCCTCCAAAGAAATTGTCCAACTTTGTTAAGGGCAAGGCTCCCATGCCTCAGGATAACGAGGGTTACATTTTATACCCTGCCGGTTATCCCGAGGACAAAATTAGGAGAATTCATTCTAGGAAGTCTCACTCTGGCCCTAACCATGCTTTTATGTATAAGGGTGAGACATCTAGTTCTAGGCAACCAACCCGTGCTAAGTTGCCTAAGAAGAGAACTCCTAATGCATCAAATGAACATAACCTTTCATTTAAAACTTTTGATGCATCTTATGTTTTGACTAACAAATCCGGCAAGGTAGTTGCCAAGTTTGTTGGGGGCAAACACAAGGGATCAAAGACTTGTGTTTGGGTACCCAAAGTTCTTGTTTCTAATGCCAAAGGACCCAAAACCGTTTGGGTACCTAAAGTCAAGAACTAAACTTGTTTTGTAGGTTTATGCATCCGGGGGCTCAAGTTGGATCATCGATAGCAGGTGCACAAAACACATGACAGGGGAGAAGAAGATGTTCTCCTCCTATGAGAAAAACCAGGATCCCCAACGAGCTATCACATTCGGGGATGGAAATCAAGGTTTGGTCAAAGGGTTGGGTAAAATAGCTATATCTCCTGACCATTCTATTTCCAATGTTTTTCTTGTAGATTCATTAGATTACAATTTGCTTTCTGTTTCTCAATTATGCAAAATGGGCTACAACTGTCTCTTTACTGATGTTGGTGTCACTGTCTTTAGAAGAAGTGATGATTCAATAGCATTTAAGGGTGTGCTAGAGGGTCAGCTATACTTAGTAGATTTTGATAGAGCTGAACTCGACACATGCTTAATTGCTAAGACTAACATGGGTTGGCTCTGGCACCGCCGACTAGCCCATGTTGGGATGAAGAATCTTCACAAGCTTCTAAAGGGAGAACACATTTTAGGACTAACAAATGTTCATTTTGAGAAAGACAGGGTTTGTAGCGCATGCCAAGCAGGGAAGCAAGTTGGTGCCCATCATCCACACAAGAACATCATGACGACTGACAGGCCGCTTGAGCTACTCCACATGGATCTATTCGGCCCGATTGCTTACATAAGCATCGGCGGGAGTAAGTACTGTCTAGTAATTGTGGATGATTATTCTCGCTTCACTTGGGTGTTCTTTTTGCAGGAAAAATCTCAAACCCAAGAAACCTTAAAGGGATTCTTAAGACGAGCTCAAAACGAGTTCGGCTTAAGGATCAAGAAAATTAGAAGCGACAACGGGATGGAGTTCAAGAACTCTCAAATCGAAGGCTTCCTTGAGGAGGAGGGCATCAAGCATGAGTTCTCTTCTCCCTACACGCCACAACAAAATGGTGTAGTGGAGAGGAAGAATCGAACTCTATTGGACATGGCAAGGACCATGCTTGATGAGTACAAGACTTCGGATCGGTTTTGGGCCGAGGCGGTCAACACAGCCTGCTACGCCATCAACCGGTTATATCTACACCGAATCCTCAAGAAGACATCTTATGAACTCCTAACCGGTAAAAACCCAATATTTCATATTTTAGAGTCTTTGGTAGCAAATGTTTTATTCTTATTAAAAGAGGTAGAAAATCTAAATTTGCTCCTAAGACTGTAGAAGGCTTTTTACTAGGATATGATTCAAACACAAGGGCATATAGAGTCTTTAACAAGTCCACTGGACAAGTTGAAGTTTCTTGTGACGTTGTGTTTGATGAGACTAACGGCTCTCAAGTAGAGCAAGTTGATCTTGATGAGATAGGTAATGAAGAGGCTCCATGCATCGCGCTAAGGAACATGTCCATTGGGGATGTGTGTCCTAAGGAATCCGAAGAGCCTCCAAATGCACAAGATTAACCATCCTCCTCCACGCAAACATCACCACCGACTCAAAATGAGGATGAAGCTCAAGTTGATGAAGTAGAGGGTCAAGCAAATGAGCCATCTCAAGATAACGACAATGATCAAGGGGGAGATGCAAATGATCAAGACAAGGAGGATGAAGAACAAAGGCCGCCACACCCAAGAGTCCACCAAGCAATCCAACGAGATCACCCCGTCGACACCATCCTCGGCGACATTCACAAGGGGGTAACTACTAGATCTCGTGTTGCACATTTTTGTGAGCATTACTCTTTTGTTTCCTCTATTGAGCCACACTGGGTAGAGGAAGCACTCCAAGATTCGGATTGGGTGGTGGCGATGCAAGAGGAGCTCAACAACTTCACTAGGAATGAGGTATGGCATTTAATTCCATGTCCTAATCAAAATATTGTAGGAACCAAATGGGTCTTCCGCAACAAGCAAGATGAGCATGGTGTGGTGACAAGGAACAAAACTCGACTTGTGGCCAAGGGATACTCCCAAGTCGAAGGTTTGGATTTCGGTGAAACTTATGCACCCGTAGCTTGGCTTGAGTCAATTCGTATATTATTGGCCTATGCTACTTACCATGGCTTTAAGCTTTATCAAATGGACGTGAAAAGTGCCTTCCTCAATGGACCAATCAAGGAAGAGGTCTATGTTGAGCAACCTCTCGGCTTTGAAGATAGTAAGTACCCTAACCACATCTATAAACTCTCTAAGGCGCTTTATGGGCTCAAGCAAGCCCCAAGAGCATGGTATGAATGCCTTAGAGATTTCCTTATCGCTAATGGCTTCAAAGTCGGAAAGGCCGATCCTACTCTATTCACTAAAACTCTTGAAAATGACTTGTTTGTATGCCAAATTTATGTTGATGATATTATATTTGGGTCTACTAACGAGTCTACATGTGAAGAATTTAGTAGGATCATGACACAAAAATTCGAGATGTCTATGATGGGGGAGTTGAAGTACTTCTTGGGATTTCAAGTGAAGCAACTCCAAGAGGGCACCTTCATTAGCCAAACGAAGTATACTCAAGACATTCTAAACAAGTTTGGGATGAAGGATGCCAAGCCCATCAAGACACCCATGGGAACTAATGGGCATCTCGACCTCGACACGGGAGGTAAGTCCGTGGATCAAAAGGTATACCGGTCGATGATAGGTTCCTTACTCTATTTATGTGCATCTCGACCGGATATTATGCTTTTCGTATGCATGTGTGCAAGATTCCAAGCCGACCCTAAGGAAGCTCACCTTACGACCGTAAAACGAATCTTGAGATATTTGGCTTACACTCCTAAGTTTGGGCTTTGGTATCCTAGGGGATCCACTTTTGATTTGATTGGTTATTCGGATGCCGATTGGGCGGGGTGTAAAGTCAATAGGAAGAGCACATCGGGGACTTGCCAGTTCTTGGGAAGATCCTTGGTATCTTGGGCTTCAAAGAAGCAAAATTCGGTCGCTCTTTCCACCGCCGAAGCCGAGTACATTGCCGCAGGCCATTGTTGCGCGCAATTGCTTTGGATGAGGCAAACCCTGCGGGACTACGATTACAAATTAACCAAAGTCCCTTTGCTATGTGATAATGAAAGTGCAATCAAGATGGCGGATAATCCCGTCGAGCATAGCCGCACTAAACACATAGCCATTCGGTATCATTTTCTTAGGGATCACCAACAAAAGGGAGATATCGAGATTTCTTACATCAACACTAAAGATCAATTAGCCGATATCTTTACCAAGCCTCTTGATGAACAATCTTTTAACAAACTTAGGCATGAGCTAAATATTCTTGATTCGCGCAATTTCTTTTGCTAACTTGCACACATAGCTCATTTATACCTTTGATCATGTCTCTTTCATATACTATGACTAATGTGTTTTTCAAGTCTATTTCAAACCAAGTCATAGGTGTATTGAAAGGGAATTGGAGTCTTCGGTGAAGACAAAGGCTTCCACTCCGTAACTCATCCTTCGCCGTCGCTCCGCGCTTCTCTCCATCTCTTTGGGAGAGTTCAAAGCAAAAGGACTTCGTCTTTGGTACAATCTTCACTCATTTATTTATGACCAAAGGGGAAGAAAGTACTTAGAGGGCTCTAATGATTCCATTTTTGGCGATTCATGCCAAAGGGGGAGAGAGTATGAGCCCAAAGCAAAAGGACCGCACCATAATTTTAAAAATTGTGGTGCGGTCCTTTTGCTTTGGGCTCATACTTTTCAATTGGTAAATTTCAAATTGGTATCTTATTGTGTTCAAAAGGGGGAGAAAGTAGTATTTCGAAAATGATATATCAAAACCCTCTTGAACACTAAGAGGAGGATCTCATTTAGGGGGAGTTTTGTTTAGTCAAAGGAAAATCATTTGAAACAGGGGGAGAAATTTTCAAATCTTGAAAATGCTTTGCAAAATCTTATTCATTTACCTTTGACTATTTGCAAAAGAACTTTGAAAAGGATTTACAAAAGAGTTTGCAAAAACAAAACATGTGGTGCAAGCGTGGTCCAAAATGTTAAAAATGAAGAAACAATCCATGCATATCTTGTAAGTATTTATATTGGCTCAATTCCAAGCAACCTTTGCACTTACATTATGCAAACTAGTTCAATTATGCACTTCTATATTTGCTTTGGTTTGTGTTGGCATCAATCACCAAAAAGGGGGATATTGAAAGGGAATTAGGCTTACACCTAGTCCCTAATTAATTTTGGTGGTTGAATTGCCCAACACAAATAATTGGACTAACTAATTTGCTCTAGTGTATAAGTTATTCAGATGCCAAAGGTTCACAACAAGCCAATTGAAAAGACCAATGTTGGGTTCAAAATAGAGAGCTAAAGGCATCCCGAAAGGCTCCCTGGTCTGGCGCACCGGACTGTCCGGTGGCGCACCGGACAGTGTCCGGTGCACCAGGGGACTTCGCACTAAACTTCTCAGCCTCGGGAATTTTCAGAAGCCAGCACGCTATAATTCACCGGACTGTCCGGTGTACACCGGACAGTGTCCGGTGCTCCAAGAGGACGCGGCTCTGGAACTTGTCAGCCTCGGGAAATTGCAACGGCTGCTCCGCTATAATTCACCGGACTGTCCGGTGTAACTGCGGGGCAATGGCTACTTCGCGCCAACGGTCACCTGCAACAGCAATTAATGCGCGCCAGAGCGCGCAGAAGTCAGGCACGCGCGTAGTGGCGCACCGGACACTCTACAGTACATGTCCGGTGCGCCACCGGACATCCAGGCGGGCCCAGAAGTCAGAGCTCTAACGGTCGAATCCCAACAGCTTTGGTGACGTGGCTGGCGCACCGGACATGTCCGGTGTACACCGGACTGTCCGGTGCACCATTCGACAGTCAGCCCCACCAAACGGCTAGTTTGGTGGTTGGGGCTATAAATACCCCCAACCACCCACCATTCATGGCATCCAAGTTTTCCACTTCTCAACCACTTACAAGAGCTAGGCATTCAATTCTAGACACACCAAAGAGATCAAATCCTCTCCAATTCCACACAAGGCTTTAGTGATTAGCGAGAGAGATTTACCGTGTTCTTTTGAGCTCTTGCGCTTGGATTGCTTCTTTTCTTTCTCACTTGTTCTTGTGATCAAAACTCCATTGTAACCAAGGCAAGAGGCACCGATTGTGTGGTGGCCCTTGCGGGGAAGTTTTGTTCCCAGTTTTGATTTGAGAAGAGAAGCTCACTCGGTCGGAAGGATCGTTTGAGAGAGGGAAAGGGTTGAAAGAGACCCGGTCTTTGTGACCACCTCAACGGGGAGTAGGTTTGCAAGAACCGAACCTCGGTAAAACAAATCCTGATCACACTCCTTATTTGCTTGAGATTTGTTTTGCACCCTCTCTCGCGGACTCGTTTTTATTTCTAACGCTAACCCGGCTTGTAGTTGTGTTTATATTTGTAAATTTCAGTTTCGCCCTATTCACCCCCCTCTAGGCGACTATCATTGTGCACCATGAGCGTTCAAAAGGTATGTTAACTATGCTCGTGTGTCACTCATCTTTAAAGTAATTCTTTTCTTATGTGCTCTTGGGTTAGTTTGTAGATTGCAGCATACCTGCACACAAAGAGAATAATAATCATCAAAGCATTGACACTCTAGGTTATTATGTTTCTGTGTTATGTTATTGAAAGACGAAAATTATAACAAATGTGCCCCAATAGTGAGTTGAGCTCTCATCATTCAACCTATAATATATACACCTAAGAGCTTTGTTACTTTCAACTTTAAGGCGCATCAGCTCAGATGGGTCATCAACATGATTCCAATCCAAGTTCAGAAGTTTTAGATGCAAGGGAACGTAAGAGAATTCGAGAACAGATTCGATTTGCAACTCTAACAAGGGAACAAAGGGCATTGCGTAATACTACACTATGTCAAAAGAGTGCAAGGGAAAACTATAGTAGAAGACAACAAGAAATGCTAGCTCAAGACTCGATCGCAATTGAGAATCCGAAGTTTACGCCGGAGCTTGTGTGGAGTTCAACAGATTCTCAACCTCCTACTGTGTCTCTATCTAGCTCCAAGGACATGGTTATCTCTGAGTTGAGTGCAACACCTTTTGTTTATGCTTCATTGCAGACTAAGGATGTTGACATGGACAAAATGACACAGTCTCCTAGGAGACAACGACATGAGCATCATGTGTCGTCTGGCGAAAGACAGAGCCTGATATCTCATCAAAACCAGAAATTTCAATCTGCCATTAGAAGAAACTTTGCTACTGCAACTAGGGATCACGGAATGGAAGGCGGTGAGCACAATGAAATTGATCACGCGATTGCTTTAGAGATCAAAAACAATAGTAATTACTAATTCGTCCTTAATTGATATGATACTTAACTTATAGTGGCCAATTGATTTAACACAACTTTCCGTCAATAGAAAGTACAAGCCCATGTCCAGTCACTGCTCCACATAGTGACATAATGACTTAAGGAGCAGACGTTGGGATGCAACGACAGATAACCCCGAATGTCACCACCAATGGTAATTACAAGCTCCTTCCACATTTAGTTCCCTAATTATTCTTAGTGGTTAAAACCATGTGAATCAATAGATGCCGATGAAGGTGTGCTCTTTGTAGAGAATCATGACGAGGATGTACTTTTTGAAGATGATGACGAAGAAGATGGATACCTATTCGCTGGGCAAGGTACTTACATAATGTTTGTAATAGTATATATATATATAGGATATAGGATTTGAAAGTTTCTAAAGTTATTCGTCTTACCCGTTGTTCCTCGAAAACAAATTTAGATGGTGAATCTATTGAGGATATCGAGATTGATGAAACCCAAGATGCCTTTACTGTCAACCCTGACGTACCTGACTTGTACGACAAGGTGTATAGTAACATACCTGAAGAAACACATTTGCTGAGCACTGTTGCTGACTGCGATTACTGCAAAGCGAAGAAGTTTCAGTATGAACCACCTGGATTTTGTTGTTGTAATGGACAGATTGATCTAGCCCCGTTCGAGACACCACCCCAACTTAGGAGGCTGTGGGAGTGCTCAGATGCTGATGCGAGGCACTTCCGTGATAACATTCGATTTTTTAACGGCCATTTCTCATTCACTTCTCTGTATTGTTGCCTTGATAGTATGACTACAAACATGGATTGTGGTATCTACACGTTCCGTGCACATGGCATGATGTACCACAACGTAAGGTCGTTCGGTAGGGAAGTTGGGGCGGAACATAAACACCTTGAACTCTACTTCTACGATGATGATCCCAACCTCGAGCATAGATATCGTAAATGTCGTCAAGAGCAATTTGAGAAAGACAAGGCAGTTATTAAACAGTTGGTTGAAATACTTAAGGGAAACCCATACTCTGAGCACCTTAGGAGTATGGGGAACGTTGATAACATTGAAGACTACCATATCGCCTTGAACCTTGACCAAACGCTGAACCAGAAGTTATATAATGTACCCATCACTTCGGAGGTCGCTGTAGTTTGGATTGAGGGGAGTGAACGTCGAGGTCAATTCAGTAATAGTGTTATGCTGCATGGGAAGGATAGGTCAAGCCACGACATCCGTTCATATCATGGATGCTATGATGCACTATCATATCCATTGTTCTTCCCTAAAGGTGAACTTGGATGGCATGCCAATATTCCTAAGTCCAATGTTTCCATGGACGAAGTAGACGCGTACCGTGATCAACATAGGAGAAGTGATGCAAACAATGATGATACAGGTTAGTTATTTCTTTGTGATTCTTATATAATCCTTTGTTAAATATGTTTTTAGCAACACTAATTAATAAACCTTGCGGTTGCAGAACGACCTAGCCATCTATGCGTGTCTGTACGTGACTATTACTGCTACAGATTCCAAATTCGTCCAAGTATATTCAATCCAATACATCATGGGAAGCGGCTTTTCCAACAGTTCGCGGTTGACACCTACATCAAGATTGAGAGCTCTCGTTTGGATTTCATACGTAAAAACCAAGACAGATTAAGGGCGGATCTATACAAGGGTTTGGTAGATAGCTTGCATGAAGGCGAGAACAGAGCAGACAAAATTGGAAAGCGAACCGTGCTGTCTACATCATTTATCGGTGGTCCTCGTGACATGAGACGTCGGTATATGGATGCTATGGCCCTTGTGCGGAAGTTTGGGAAGCCAGACATATTCCTCACTATGACGTGCAACCCCAATTGGGATGAAATAACCAGAGAGCTTCTCCCTATGCAGTCACCACAGGATCGTCCGGACCTTGTTGTTCGCATATTCTGTGCAAAACTAGAGGAACTGAAGAAGAGATTGACTAAGCATCATATTCTTGGAAAATCCGAGCTTATGTCTATGTCGTGGAGTTCCAGAAGCGAGGTTTGCCTCATGTCCATTTCCTACTCATCATGCAGAGAAAGTACAAGCTAACTTGTCCTGATCAGTATGATCACCTTATCTCCGCTGAGATCCCTGACAAGAAGAAGTACCCTGAACTATACAAGATGGTTATCAAGCATATGATGCATGGACCGTGCGGGTTGCTAAATCCTAAATGCCCATGCACTAAGGGTCGTGCTTCATGCAAAAACCATTATCCTAGAGCTTTTAGCAATGCAACGTCTCAAGGAAAGGATTCATATCCTATTTATAGGCGTCGTGATGATGGGCGTAAGGAAACGGTTCGAAGTTGTGAATTGGACAACAGATGGGTCGTCCCTTACAACCCTTACCTTCTCCGGCTCTTCAACTGTCACATCAATGTTGAGGCGTGCGGGAGCATCAAGGCTGTCAAATACTTGTTCAAATACATATACAAAGGCCACGATCGTGCGTCTGTGGCTGTGACAGACGCAAACAAGGCTGATGGTGACGTTGATGAGATCAAGCAGTATAGAGATGCTAGGTGGGTGACCCCTCCAGAAGCCCTTTGGAGGATATTCAGCTTTGATCTAAGTCAAAACTCTTCTCCAGTGATGCAACTGCAGCTCCATCTTGAAAACATGCATATGGTGTCATTTCACGAGCGTGCTAAAGTAAATCATGTTGTCCAACATCCAGGTGCCGATAGGTCAATGCTTACGGCATATTTTGAGGCAAATAGGCTACACGAGGAGGCTCGAGGCATCCTTTACCGTGATTTTCCTAAGTGTTACACTTTGCAGCAAGGCAAAGTGTGGCAAAGGAGGAAACGAAACACGGGTGGACAGGTTGGTAGAATAGTCTCTGCTCATCCAGCTGAGGGGGAGCGCTTTTATCTTCGACTTCTCTTAAACCATGTGACGGGTGCTACGTCCTATGCGGATCTAAGGACAGTAGATGGTGACACACTATCATCTTTTCGTGAGGCAGCACAAAGGAGGGGGCTGCTTGAAGAAGACGACACAATAGATGAGTGTCTCAACGAAGTCGCTATTTACCAAATGCCGTCAGCACTACGAAGGTTGTTTGCAACAATACTGGTATACTGCGAGCCGAACGATGTGGCAGAATTATGGCAGAGACACCTTGACTCAATGTCAGAGGACTATCACCGTAGTACTCAAAGCAAAACCCATGTGCAGCAGATGGTCTTGATTGACATTAGAAACATTTTGCAGTCAATGGGTAAAGACATAAAGACATTCCCTCTCCCTGCTATAATCGACAAATATGACGATTCACATGGTACTAATAGAGAGATTTACGAGGAGGAAAGTATCGAGCCGACAGCAGAAGACGTTGCTATGAAAGAAACCCTAAATGAGGAGCAGAGGTCTGCCTATGATAAGATCCTATCTGTCGTTGACACCAATAACGGTGGAGTGTTCTTTTTGGATGGGCCTGGTGGGACTGGAAAGACCTATCTGTATAAGGCATTGCTTGCGGCACTACGCAGTCAGGACAAGATTGCAGTTGCAACAGCTACATCTGGTGTTGCGGCTTCCATATTGCCTGGGGGGAGGACTGCCCATTCACGCTTCAAGATACCACTTACTATTGATGATGGTGCTGTATGTAGCTTCACGAAACAAAGCGGGACAACAAAGTTGCTACAAAAAGCATCGCTCATTATCTGGGACGAGGCATCAATGACTAAGAGACAAGCAATTGAGGCGCTAGACAATAGCATGCGTGATATAATGGGACGGCCTGGGCTGCCCTTTGGTGGGAGGACTGTTGTGTTCGGGGGTGATTTCAGACAAGTACTCCCTGTTGTACGCAAGGGGTCAAGGGCTCAGATAGTTGCTGCCTCTCTACGGAGTTCTTACCTCTGGGAATCCATGTGCCACCTAAAGCTTGTTCAAAACATGAGGGCACAGAGCAACCCATGGTTTGCAGAATATTTGTTGCGCGTCGGTGGTGGAACTGAGGAAGCGAACAACGATGGTGATGTTCGTCTTCCAGATGAGGTATGTGTGCCATATACTGGTAATGACCGCGACCTTGATAGACTGATAGATGACATTTACCCCAATCTAAATGAAAACATGTCTAACACAAGCTACATCACTTCAAGAGCAATATTGTCTACACGGAATGACTGGGTGGATATGATAAATATGAGGATGATCGATCGTTTCCAAGGGGAGCAGATGATGTACCATAGTTTTGACACCGTGGTGGATGATCCTAATAACTATTACCCATCGGAGTTTCTAAACACGCTGACTCCTAATGGACTACCCCCGCACGTTCTGAAGCTCAAAGTTGGATGCCCAATCATGTTGCTTAGGAATATAGACCCTGCTAATGGACTTTGCAATGGCACGAGGTTGGTGGTTCGTGGTTTCCAAAAAAACAGTATTGATGCTGAAATTGTCCTTGGCCAACATGCTGGAATGCGAATTTTCTTGCCTCGTATACCCCTGTGCCCCTCTGATGATGAGATGTTCCCTTTCCAGTTTAAAAGGAAGCAGTTTCCGATAAGACTATGTTTTGCCATGACGGTTAACAAGGCCCAGGGCCAGACGATTCCTAATGTTGGTGTGTACTTGCCGGAACCAGTGTTCTCTCATGGCCAGCTTTATATTGCTCTATCAAGGGCCACCGCTCGATCAAAAGTGAAGATACTTGCCATTCCAGTCCATGATGAGAAGAAGAAGAAGGGGGTTGAAAGGAACTCAGCGATAAATGGCGCAACATACACAAAGAATATCGTTTATAAGGAGGTCCTTACGCCGT
Organism: Zea mays; assembly: GCF_902167145.1. Lineage (NCBI taxonomy): Eukaryota > Viridiplantae > Streptophyta > Magnoliopsida > Poales > Poaceae > Zea > Zea mays. The sequence continues at coordinate 20,341,244 of NC_050100.1, read as the reverse complement.
AGCTGACATTGATGAATGAATGGCAATTAACAACTTGTAATGCACTTAATTATTTTGGTTTTTAGGTGAAGATGTATTTTTGCCTTTTATTTCTCTATTTTGGCTCCTTTTTAGCTTCCTATTGTTTAGTGGTCATTTGGTTGATACAACAAAGAAAGCAGATGGGCATTGAATAGATGTTATTGAATACACACATTTGAATTTGAAAATGCACATTTGAATTTGAAATGATCTGACAAGCAAGTTGTGATTTCCATCTATCTTAATGATCACCTAAATAACATATTATAAAACTCAGACTGAATTACATTTTCCTTTTCTCCCCAGTTTCCAGGTGTAACCTTGAGCTATTGTTACGGTCGGGAACATTTATAGGCGCTCGTAACAGGGGCTAATTAGGCAAAAGGAGGGGTATTTGGGATCAATCAGGAAGGTCTGGTTCAGCAATAAACAAGCAATTACAGCTAATCCCATTTTCACCTCCTTTCTCTATTATCTCATCTCCCTGCTATCTACCTTGCCACCATCCACCATGGGCAGGAAACCGGTGGCCAGCGAGCTCCCACAGCTACATCCTCAGGGACGTGATAGCTGTACTATGATGCTACATCACGGACAAACTATTGGAAGTTAAACAACCACCTTGGTCAGAGAAGGCGGAGTCGTTTTTTTGCCAAGAGCCAGAGCTCCCCCAGTGCTCCAGCTATTGAGGATCGAAGCCAAACAGCCCCTATTACTAAACAGCATACATGCCAAAAGTCACAAGACGTACTCAATAGAAAAATAGCATCATGGAGATTGTCACAGAATAGCATGACTATTAAAACAATGGTCATAAACATGTTGGATCATCAAACTCTGGCTTAAAACTCGTCAATGATATAGGAGGCCTTTTGCAAAATTCCCAGCACGCTAAGCATAGAAATGGGGTTGTTCCATAACTGAATATTACATGTCCATCACACCCGATGGGCCAATATGATGTATCAAAAGAAAGCAATCTGACTGCATTCATCTTTTATTCGACGATGCTCTTAAAGAAACGCATGGGTCAAATCTCAGACAACTTTTGTTTGGACAAAATCCCTAGGTGAAAACTACCACCTGCTTGATGGCCAACTGTCTTTTCATAAACAAGGATGCCGTGGAGCAGTCTGGTTCTAGAAAAAAGAAGTGTATTGGATTCATCTGCCTCACCAAGTTCTTATTTTCAGAACCACAAGGCATCCTTAGTGATGTCCATCATCTTCATCGTCATGAACATCTAGATCACCACCATCACCAATGACCTTAAGCTGCACAAATCAAGCAACCAAACAATTACATTAATTAACACCGGCATCAGCATGGTAGTGTGATTGCGTAGCAATAACTTATAGCATAACAAACAGTTTAGGGACTTAAATTACCACAAAGTATTGCGAGCAGACTGGACACTCATGCGGCTCATCTTTTTTCAACCAGAACCATACAACATAGTGTTCATCCTCTGCGAGAAAAAACAGGCAAGTAAAGTCAAAAACCAAGCAATTGGTTACACAAATGCTTCGCACCACACCAGCTGTTAACTTTAGAAAAAAATATAAGGGCGAGAGACAACACTGGCTTACCTCCCTCACCACCAGGGCAGCCGACTATCCGCTTGTTATAGTAGGACCCAACTACAGATGGTTCCTCCTGCAGGAACAACACCAAAAGAAGAAATGAATAACATTATGCAGAGTACACAAGAAAAAAAAAGTAGCACTCTTTATCCCAAAACTTCTGAAGCTAAGAAAGAAAGTAGAACAGCAAAACTCTGAGTGCTTAGACCTACCACACCCACAATGCCTAGGAATTCATAAAGAGAGGTGAGGCGACACCTTACCATTCTAAGAAATACGAGAGGGGAAAGTTCAATTCACCCCCCTGAACTACTCACTGAACTCGAACTTCAATACCGGACAGCATACACACCTAACTTTTCCTATAGCTCTGCACGATCAGGATGTCCGATTGACCGATCAGAGCCCGTTTAATCGGGCTGGTCGCCGACAAATCGTGATTAGTCAGCTGATCGCCTAGGAAGCTGCAACTCTATAATACAGTTCTCGAGCAGCCCAAAATGCACAGAACTGTGGCAGAACCGCCCGAATTATTCCAGCTTAAGTGCCTAAGTCACGCCTCAGGGGCCGTAACACACTTAAATCGGAATAACCTGTCAGTCCTTCAGATCTAGTCTGATAGAGCCACTTAACCAGGATCAAATTCCACAATCTCACTCGAAGGTGAGTCACAGAAGAAATACAATAAAACAGGAAACCTCAAATTAAGTGCGGAGTTATTACATAAATCGGAGTTTTTGAGTAGCAAATAAAGTTCACAAAATAAAGTGCAGCGGATAATCGATGTCGTCGGTATCGAGGAATCGGGCAAGGCCTAGCCCACTACTCCTCGTGCTCCTCTCCTGCCGGAGCAACATCCCACTCGACCGTCCAACCCGGTGGCAGGGTGGTAGGCCAAGTCACACCATCAACCATATCCTGAATGGTACCTGCAAAAATGGTGCCACAAGCAAGGCTGAGTATACTAATACTCAGCTAGACTTAACCGGTGTGAGGAGTCTACTCCTCTACCTCTAGACTATGCAGTTGTTTGGCTGAGGGGTTTGGTTTGCCAAAAGCACTAGCTATTTCTAAAATCCTTTTTTAGCTTTTCAAATTCTATCATCATTAACTTAGCTAGATTTGTTCCTTCTAAGCATACATGGTGACAAGCATTTAGTTCAATCAACAAGTTATCTCATGTAACCTCATTTCACTTCTTACTCGATGCAGTACAAGGAATCAAGCAGTCTCATTAGCTGCGAGAAGCAGACGATTCGAATCGAGTTTTAACCTTGCAAGGTAAACCTAAACACACGACATGTCAGGGTACTCCGACCCTACACATGACAACCGTCCCCATCGATTCCCCGTTCGCGTCCAGGCCTCACCGCCTTGGCATACAATGCTCCACTGACCCCGACTGCCGTCGTGCAGTGGCCGCACTTGTACCCACCATAGCTAGCATGGGAGACCCAGTCTCAGGTCGCATGAGGGATAAAGTCCGCGCCCGGCTTCACTCAGGTACTAGGTTTACCGGTTACCATTTTTCCCGGCATGTGCTTAGTACGTTCAAAAGCTTGACTCAGGTATCCACACATTAATCCTTAATTCATTTTTCCCGTCTCATGGACAAGGCATCCTCCCTGGATCCAAGTCCATAGACCAAACATATATCCCGTTATCAAGATGAATACAATCAATTCCTGACCTCGCGCGAGTGCTAGAAAAATCACTCGACTTCTACCGAGATCCTGATTAGCAAGCAGCTACTCGACCTAGCATACTAGTATTCATCTCAAAAAGGAATCCTAAGTTCATGCAACTAGAGGTTTCAAGCAACTCCTACACTTAAGTGCACATTGCAATCCTACAAGCATTAAGTGTAGTAAAATAGCATAATTAACAGGTTATGCATAAAACCGGGGCTTGCCTTCAATTGCTGAGGCTGCGGGGAGATCCTCAATAGCAGCCTCTGAAGCCTGCTCCTGGTCCTCCTCTTGGACAGGTCCTTGCTCGGGGATGAGCACGTACTCTCCGTCGGCAAGATTACAATCTAATGAATGCAATGCGTAAGATATATGCATGATATGATATGTGCTTTTAGAAATCACAACTTTAAGGGTGCATGATCTTTTGAGTTAAACAAGGTTAACTTTACTTATGTAAGACCCTTGGGTGGTATACTTGGTAAATTGGGTTAAACTTAGCTAAGGTAAGAGGTAGGTTTATTTTTGGGGTTCCACTGAGTTCTTTTTAAGTCTTAGGGAGAATTGATAAGTTCTCAAGTTAGGCTTATTGAGGTGGGGTTTATTCCTTCATTCCTTTTCTTTTATTCTCTTTAATGTTTGGAAGTAGGTTTGAACTACAAGTTGCTTTTATAAAATTCCAAAAATTCTACAAAAATTACAGTGGCTTGTTACTGGTGTGTGTTTCGCTGTCTCAAAATTTGGGAATCAGAAAGTGAATAGTTTTCTCTGGACAAAATTATTAAACTCTAGGGCAGAAGGGGTGCTTTGAACTACAACTACTATTTAACAGTGGGCAATTCTCTAAAACTTATTTTTGCTGGCTTTTAGGTGTTATAACATGACTTGATACAGATTTATAATCATTAATACTTTTTAATTATTTTTCTATGGTTTTCTCAAGTTTCTAGCCAAATGGGTGCTTTCTACTACCACTATATTTGAAAAACATCAAACAACAGAGTTCTTATTTTTCATAGTTATTATTTTGTGCAAGAGCAATCATTCTGAAGTTTGGCCTCTTTTTGCTTAAGGGAAGGGGTGGTATGCATTATTTGAATTAAGTGGCCTTTCTCTTAAATCATTAGCAATTGGTATGGTTTGCTTCCTTTACATGGGTTTGCATTTTTCTCTGGTAGTTTATCTCATCATGGACTTAGCTAATTTTTGATTGCCCATTATCACATTAATAGGGGTTGTTCATGATTTATTTGGAAAATGCCTTATTATCACTTTGTATTTATTTTCCTTACTTAAAAAGTTGGGCTGAGGTGCTCTGTATTTTTGTAGTGGGGCTCTAGTGGTTGTAAGTCCACTGGATTTTTATTAATCATTTTGGTTATAGTTTTGCTACTCTAATAAATGATTTTCAGTCCAAATAAGGCTAGATAAAATATTTTAATTTAAAACTGGTCCAAATTAATGGTCTCTGTATTTTTCCTAGGTTCTCTGTTACATAAGTAAACTAGGAAAAATAATCTTAATCACTGTTCATTAATTTTTAATGCCTTTCTGATTTTCTCTAAGTTTTGGGCAAAATAGCTTTAAAGGAATAAGCACATCATAATTTCTAATGCTGGGGTTCCTACTATTTTTAAACAGTGTCTAAATGAGGTTTGAACATCTACAAATTTTCTTAAGTTCAGCACAGAAGAAAAACTAATTTTCCTTAATTAAACTAGGTTTGATAAGTTTCTGTTTTAATTTTAAACTCTAAAATTCAGAACAGAAAGCATAAGGTTTACCATTTTTAAATGACAGTTCATAATATTTAGGATCTAGCAAAATTAGTTTGACAACTTTTGATTAAGAATTCATCAAGTTATGGATTTTCTAAGTTCTCTGGTCATTTTAAAAAGAAAAATAGAATTGGTTTAATGGAAATCCACTTTGCACTGGGGTCCCTGGCGGGTTTTTAAGTTTTCTTCGCGGATCAGTCCTTAAGCTACTATTCACATGAGTCACTGACGTTACAGAAAACCCCTCGGGTTCTACAAATCCTAACCCGAGGTCCTTCTTCTACCTTAAACAGTAACCGCGGCGGAAGAAAGGGCGGAGGGGCTTACCGGCGGCGAGATTGCTCCGGTGAAGTGGTCGAGGACGTAGGGGAGGTCTCGGGGATCACAACGGTGTGCGGGACGCCGTCGGAGATGGCCGGGGTCGGTCGGTCCACGCGCGCAGGCGGGGATGCTCGTCGGCGGCGAGGGGACCGGCCTGGTCACGGCGAGATAGTTCAATTAGATGGGTCAGGGAGGTTCACGGGATGCCAGAGAAGACATGAGCGCAAGGGATTGGACGGAGACTCACTGGATAGCGCGGTCCACGCGCGGCGGCGGAAGACCGAAGTCCGGTGAGGTCGATCTCGGGCCTCCGGTGAAGTCTGACCGGGTCCGAGGGCTTGGCAAGCTTCACGGGCTACTGGCGGAGCTAGCCGAAGCACTGGCTTGACTTGAGGGTGGCTGGAGTGGGCTGGCCACGATGGCCGAAGCTCTGGCGGCAATGGCGAGCGGAATTGAGCTCGCCGGAGCTAAGGAAAGGTGGCTGGCCGGTGAGGGTGAGTGCGGGGCGAAGTGAGGTGCGCCCGGGGAGGCTTTATAGGCGCGGGCGGGCACGACCGAGGGCGTGGGCGCGCGGCGGACTTGACCGGACGCCGAGGTGAGCGCGCGCGCGGGTTGGGCGAGCTCTGGCGTGCCGACCAGGGTCGAACACGTGTGCCCGTGCGTTCTGCCCAAGTTCTGGCGCGTGTGGTCGCTCATCCGAGCCTGCTCTCGCCTTGGTCAGTGCACAAAACCTCTTCTCCTCCCTACAAGCTACCATTCTTGTGTGGGGGTCATAGGATTTTGCCTACTGGTTGCAGAGATATGGAGCCAGGAAATCCGGTCTGTCTCCCTGCCCAAACCCGAGGCAAATCCAAGGTTTTGTCGTGTCTAGGGCTCGCGTCCCAATGCCATCTTCTGGCACACGACAGAGGGGTTAGTTAGACACAATTTTGTCAATGGGGCCATTAGGATTCGAGTTAGGGATCAAGGTGAACATCCCTGATCTTTGGCTCAAGATCTGAATTTCTGAATTCTGAAATTCAGAATTCCCATTAAGTCCCCACATGAGAAGCTTGATTTGGGGCTTTATTTTAGTTATTTTGGCTAAGCTTTCTCAACCTTTCTTGTTGCTTATTAAATATACTTCAATTTTTATAATTGGCTCAAGTCATAATTTTAAACTTTTCATCCCCTTTTTCTTATTTTCTTGAAATTTGCTCATGGGGCTTACTTAGGGTTTTTAATTAGGGTTGCACATTCTACCCTTTTCAAAGACTCAATTGTTTTGATCATGATACTTTTAAGTATATACTTGGTGAATTCTTTACTACTTAAGTTATTTTGATGCTCATGCTTACTTTGGTTCACATAAAATAATGGTTCTTGGTTTGGCATTTGAGAGAAACCCTAGGTGACACTGGGGTGTCACAGCCTTCCCCCCTTAAAGGAATCTCGTCCCGAGATTCGGGCCAGAGTCCTCCCAGGGTGAAGCGAAGGGTGAGACTTATAGGAAATGGGTGATTGTTGTTATTATTAGGGTAAAACTGCTCTTCAAATGTCATTCTCTTTGCAACTTCAGAAGGAAGTCCTTTTAAGTTTTACTTCATAATTTCTTCATTCTGAATTAAGATCATATTTTTGGAAATTAGGTTCGAAGGGCAGGAGGAGGGGTTGGGGGTGATTACGTACCAGCTTCCTGAGGTAGGCAATTGGGGAAGTTGGATCTCAAGAATTCCTCGGTTTCCCAAGTAGCTTCCTCCTCTGAGTGATTACTCCATTGGACCTTGTACATCTTGATCGATTTAGCCCGAGTTGATCTTTCTTTGCAATCCAGAATCTTGGAGGGGTACTCTTGGTACGATAGATCTGGCTCTATCTCCAATTCTGGCTCTGCTATGATCTCGGTCGGCAATCGAACACACTTCTTCAGCTGAGATACATGGAATACACTGTGAATGGCAGACATCTTTGAAGGTAACTTCAGCTTGTATGCCACGGGTCCACATGCTTCTATGATCTCATAAGGTCCAATGTAACGAGGGGCTAGCTTGCCTTTGATCCCAAACCTCTGCACTCCTCTGGTGGGTGATACCTTGAGGTATACAAAACTTCCCACCTCGAACTGGAGAGGTTTCCTTCTTCTATCATGATAACTCTTCTGCCTGGCCTGAGCAGCTTCTAGATTCTTCCTGATTAGCTTAACCTTCCTTTCGGCTTCAGTCACTAAATCAGGTCCAAAAACTTCTCTTTCACCAGGTTGAGACCAATTGAGTGGTGTCCTGCACCTTCTTCCATAGAGAGCTTCAAAAGGTGCCATCTTTAGGCTGGATTGATAACTATTGTTATAAGCAAACTCTGCCAAGGAGAGGTGCTTATCCCAGTTCTTGCCACAATCGATCGCACAAGCTCTCAGCATATCCTCCAGGATTTGGTTTACCCTTTCCGTCTGACCATCAGTCTGTGGGTGGTAAGCTGAACTCCTGATTAGCTTGGTTCCCAAAGACTCTTGCAATTGTTCCCAAAATCTGGCAACAAATTGGGCTCCTCGGTCAGAAACAATGGTCCGAGGTAATCCGTGCAAACACACGATCCGGTCAATATACAATTCCGCATATTTCTGAGCCTTATCAGTGGTGTGCATAGGAAGAAAATGTGCCACTTTCGTCAATCGGTCCACAATAACCCAAATTGAATCATGATGACGAGAGGTGTTGGGCAGACCCACAATGAAATCCATGCTGATGTCGTCCCACTTCCACGAAGGTACGGACAGTGGTTGCAAAGCTCCAGATGACTTCAAGTGGCTTGCCTTTATCCTCTGACAGGTGTCACATACTGGGCTATCTCCCTCTTCATTCTGGTCCACCAGTACAAAGGCTTCAGATCATGGTACATCTTGGTGCTTCCCGGATGCATAGAGAATTTGGAGAGATGAGCTTCATCCAAAATTTTCCTCTTGAGATCCTGGTCTTAGGAATCACCAATCTGCTCTTGAACCATAACACACCCTTTTCATCCTGGCGGAAACAATTATACTTCTCAACCTTCTGATGGAGATTCTTCTTGACAATCTGCACTCCCTTGTCACTGAGCTGGGCCATGATAATCTGGTCTTGCAAAGCTGGCTCGACAGAAATGTGAGACAAAGAACCAGAAGGAATCACTTCAATTTGCATCTTGCTCAACTCATCACACAAGGTGTTAATGCGAGAATCTATCAGAATACAGTTGCATTGCAACTTTCGACTCAAGGCATCTGCTACCACATTAGCTTTTCCTGGGTGATAATGTACCTCCAGGTCATAATCCTTGATCAGCTCTAGCCATCTTCTCTGCCTCATGTTGAGATCAGCCTGAGTAAAAATGTACTTAAGGCTCTTATGATCAGTGAAGATGCTGCAGTGGGTTCCCATTAGATAGTGCCTCCACATCTTCAATGCATGAACCACTGCTGCTAGCTCGAGGTCATGAGTGGGATAGTTTTGCTCATGAGGCCTGAGTGCTCTTGAGGCATAAGCAATGACTCGGTTGTCTTGCATCAAGACACAACCTAGCCCGGTGCCCGAGGCATCACAATATACATCAAAAGGCTTGCTACTGTCGGGTTGCGCCAATACTGGTGCTGTGGTCAGATGCTGCCTTAATGCATGGAAGGCATCTTCGCACTTCTGACTCCACACAAATTTGACTTCTTTCTTCAGCAACTCAGTAATAGGCTTGGCAATTTGGGAGAAGTCCAGAATAAACCTTCGGTAATAACCAGCCAATCCCAGAAAACTCTGAATCTAGCGAACAGTTGTTGGTGGCCTCCAATTCATCACTTCTTGCACTTTATCAGGATCAACAGCTATTCCAGCCTGAGAGATAGTGTGACCCAAGAATTTGATTTCCTTTAGCCAAAAATCACACTTGGATAACTTGGCATAAAGGTGGTGCTCTCGCAGACGTTGAAGCACTACATGCAAATGCCCGACATGTTCTTCTTCGTTCTTTGAGTACACCAGAATGTTATCGATGAAAACCACCACGAACTTGTCCAATTCCGGCATGAAAACAGAATTCATCAGATACATGAAATATGCTGGTGCATTTGTTAGCCCGAATGACATCACCAAGAATTCATATAGCCCATATCTGGTTGAGAATGCCGTCTTCGGAATATCACTTGCTCGTATCTTGATCTGATGGTAGCCAGAGCGAAGGTCTATCTTGGAAAACACCTTGGCCCCGACCAACTGGTCAAAAAGAACATCAATACGAGGCAAAGGATACTTGTTTTTGATAGTTACCGCATTAAGAGGGCGGTAATCTATACACAGCCTCAAGCTTTCATCTTTCTTCTTCACAAACAGTGCTGGACATCCCCAAGGCGAAGTGCTTGGGCGAATAAAACCCTTATCCAGCAACTCTTGCAATTGCTTCTTCAACTCTGCCAACTCAGCGGGTGGCATTCGGTAGGGCCTCTTGGAAATTGGGGCCGTTCCCGGTTGCAACTCGATGGCGAATTCAATATCCCGGTCCGATGGCATTCCTGGCAATTCATCAGGGAAGACATCTGCATACTCACAGACCACTGGGATCTTCTTTAGGGGTAACTCCGTCATAGAGAAAGTACATGACTGAGAAGAACCCTGACTAGGCAGAATCAAAGTGAAATTCCCGCAGAACGGAGAATTAACTTCCACGGTACGGCTGGCTACATCCAGCACAACTTGGTGCAAGGTCATCCAATTTGCTCCTAGAATAATGTCCACATTTTCCAATCCCAACACAAGAAGAGTGGTTTTGACAATGTGGCCTCCCAGTTGAATAGGCACACTTTGGTTTAATTGATTAGTTGCAATTTTACCCCCAGGTGTGACTATCATGAATGACCCTTTTGAGTGAGAGAATGGCAGTTTGCATTTAGCACTGAACTTTTGGCTAATGAAACTATGAGATGCACCATAATCAAACAGAATTAAAGTAGGTTGATTATAAACTGAAAAGGTACCGGTCATGATAGGAGCTCCTTCTGGTACTTCCTCCAGAGCAGTGAAGTTGAGCTTCCCTTGCCTGACTTGCACCTTCTGCTTTCTTCCCTTGTCTTGATTTGGTGCTGGAATCTGCCTCTGCTGGTTCCTAGGACAATTCTTGGCATAGTGGCCCACATTGCCACAAGTGAAACACTTGTTCCCATTGCCCTGGCGGAACTGCTGCTGCTGCGGAGGCTGATTGCTCCTTGGGGCGGGAGCTGGGTAGCGGTTGGGTGCCGGCTGCTGCTGCTGCTGAGGTGGCCTGATCACCCCATCTGCCTGCCTACTGCTGAAAACCCCTGCTCTGATTGTGAGAAACAATCTGGAACCTCTGAGCCTGAGCGGATGGTGCTGCCATTGGTGCCTTTCTCTTCTTCTCTGCCCGGTGAGCAACAATGCAATCCTCCTGGGAGATGGCCATGTTGACCAACTCATTGAAGCTATCAGCCCGGACAGTGTTGAGTCGTTCCCGCAGCTTGGTATTGAGACCCCTGCGGAAGCGATCCCTCTTCTTCTCATCAGAATCAGCATGATACCCTGCATACTGGCATAAGTCGTTGAAGGCTTGCGCATACTGCAGTACCGTGCGGGTTCCTTGATTAAGGGCCAGAAATTCATTCAACTTCCGATCAAGAATGCCAGCTGGGATGTGGTGTCCTCTGAAGGCAGTCTTGAATTCCTCCCAAGATACTTCACGATCAGCGGGGAGCATAGCACGGAAGTGGTCCCACCAAGTCCGAGCAGGGCCACGAAGTTGTTGTGCGGCGAAGCGAGCCTTGGCCTCATCAGGGCAGTCTCCCGTGAGGAGGGGAAACTTGGACTCGACGACGCGAAGCCATACGTCGGCGTCCAACGGATCCTCTGCCTTGGTGAACAAGGGCGGCTGCATGCTCAGAAACTCCTGGTAAGTTGCCATTGCCGGAGGTCGCTGGTGCTGGCCTCCACCATGCTGCTGAGGGTGGGGCTGGCGCTGCAAGAGCTGTCGCAGAATCTCATTCTGTTGGGCCATCAGCTCCTGCACTGTGGGAGCTGGAGGAGGTGGCGGGGAACCTGCTCGTTCTGCCCGCGATGCTGCCTAGCTGCCATCTGAAAACAGAGATTGTCGCCATTGTTATCCCAACTCGCAGTTTCGAACGACAAGATATCATCTCATATGGAAGGAAAAATGCCATAATCATAATATTAGGTTCGAAATGAAGATAACATGGTGACAAAGATCCCACAGATTTCAAAAGTTTACAGGGTTACATCAATCAGGGGAAAGTACCCGTAAGCCTAGTCCAAAATGTGATATTACTAAGCTCGCATAGGTTTCTATCCGCCTAAAAGTGTCGAAGTGACTGCTTAACCCTGAGCGGTGAAAGCGACACTGGATACGGGTGAAGGAGGCATCGCGGAGGTAGTCCCATTAGCACCAGGGGCTGGTCCTAGCTCCTCAGGAGCCTCTTCTCCCTCGCTTCCTGCTTCATTGGCCTCCATCTCCAGGTGGTGCATGTCCAAGTGGTCATTTGCTTCTTCGAGTTCCCTCTGCACATCGTGAAGCTGGTTCTCCAAGACATCAATAGTGTTGTCTCGGATCTCCACCTGCTGCTCCAAGGTGGTGATGCGCTGGCTCAGCCTTTCCACCTGCAGATCCTTCTCCACCAACTCTGTGGATAGGTCGACCACAAAATCTTCCCGACTGTCGAGGGTGAGCTTGGCAGTCTGAGCGGTGTTAGCAAGGAATGCCATAGCATCGCTCTGAAGGGCCTGAAGGTGGTACAACGCACTCATGCACTGAACAGTGACCCTCCCAACCAAGTCAGGATACATTGCCCACACATCCTTCACATGGATCACGCGGTTACACCACATGGGATCATCCTTCTTCTCAGCAGGGAAGAGTCCCAAGGGGTGCATCACCATCTCCAGGGGATGGTAGCCACAGAAAGTCGTCAGAGTCTTCATGGCTGCTGCCTCAACGGTGTCGTCCGTCCTGAGTCCAATCGTCTCAGAATCAAGAGAACGCCAACCCGGCTGAAGGGGATGAGCCTCCAAGGTCAGCCAGACCCGACAACGAGGTACCCGATGCTCCTCATACAACTGCACCGTGTACAAAGGGGGCGTAGGGTAACCGGCGGAGTTAAGCACTTCCCACAAGATGGAAGGAAAGCCATCGCGAGAAAGGAAGTCAGAACTGAAACGAGAGTCTCCTCCACTGGCGGGGGTGGGTGAATTCATCTGCGGAAGGGAATCAAAGATAAAGATCATGGTGGAAGGAAAAAGAAAAAGAGAGCCCGGATGGTTTTAAAGAAAAGGGGGTCAGCTCAAATTTTTAATTCCTCTTGGTGTTTTATAATGCATGCATGCTGGAAGAAACGTTGCCTCTCAAAAAGAAAATAGGGTGCTTTTTAGGGCATCCTAAAATATAAGTACTGGCCCACGGGGCCTACTTAGTTAGCCACCTATTCTTCCCTCTATGCCTAAGGCCTTTCGTCCTAGGTCTAGCAGTCTAGTCCTGACGATCTGTAGTAGTTTCTAGGCAAGTTTTAGATTTTGAAAATTGGTGTTCATGGTTTATTGTCCTTCTCTGTGGTGGAATTTGCTCCGATGCCAGCTATGGCAGAACCGCCCGAATTATTCCAGCTTAAGTGCCTAAGTCACGCCTCAGGGACCGTAACACACTTAAATCGGAATAACCCGTCAGTCCTTCAGATCTAGTCTGATAGAGCCACTTAACCAGGATCAAGTTCCACAATCTCACTCGAAGGTGAGTCACAGAAGAAATACAATAAAACAGGAAACCTCAAATTAAGTGCGGAGTTATTACATAAATCGGAGTTTTTGAGTAGCAAATAAAGTTCACAAAATAAAGTGCAGCGGATAATCGATGTCGTCGGTATCGAGGAATCGGGCAAGGCCTAGCCCACTACTCCTCGTGCTCCTCTCCTGTCGGAGCAACATCCCACTCGACTGTCCAACCCGGTGGCAGGGTGGTAGGCCAAGTCACACCAACAACCATATCCTGAATGGTACCTGCAAAAATGGTGCCACAAGCAAGGCTGAGTATACTAATACTCAGCTAGACTTAACCGGTGTGAGGAGTCTACTCCTCTACCTCTAGACTATGCAGCTGTTTGGCTGAGGGGTTTGGTTTGCCAAAGCACTAGCTGTTTCTAAAATCCATTTTTAGCTTTTCAAATTCTATCATCATTAACTTAGCTAGATTTGTTCCTTCTAAGCATACATGGTGACAAGCATTTAGTTCAATCAACAAGTTATCTCATGTAACCTCATTTCACTTCTTACTCGATGCAGTACAAGGAATCAAGCAGTCTCATTAGCTGCAAGAAGCAGACGATTCGAATCGAGTTTTAACCTTGCAAGGTAAACCTAAACACACGGCATGTCAGGGTACTCCGACCCTACACATGACAACCGTCCCCATCGATTCCCCGTTCGCGTCCAGGCCTCACCGCCTTGGCATACAATGCTCCACTGACCCCGACTGCCGTCGTGCAGTGGCCGCACTTGTACCCACCATAGCTAGCATGGGAGACCCAGTCTCAGGTCGCATGAGGGATAAAGTCCGCGCCCGGCTTCACTCAGGTACTAGGTTTACCGGTTACCATTTTTCCCGGCATGTGCTTAGTACGTTCAAAAGCTTGACTCAGGTATCCACACATTAATCCTTAATTCATTTTTCCCGTCTCATGGACAAGGCATCCTCCCTGGATCCAAGTCCATAGACCAAACATATATCCCGTTATCAAGATGAATACAATCAATTCCTGACCTCGCGCGAGTGCTAGAAAAATCACTCGACTTCTACCGAGATCCTGATTAGCAAGCAACTACTCGACCTAGCATACTAGTATTCATCTCAAAAAGGAATCCTAAGTTCATGCAACTAGAGGTTTCAAGCAACTCCTACACTTAAGTGCACATTGCAATCCTACAAGCATTAAGTGTAGTAAAATAGCATAATTAACAGGTTATGCATAAAACCGGGGCTTGCCTTCAATTGCTGGGGCTGCGGGGAGATCCTCAATAGCAGCCTCTGAAGCCTGCTCCTGGTCCTCCTCTTGGACAAGTCCTTGCTCGGGGATGAGCACGTACTCTCCGTCGGCAAGATTACAATCTAATGAATGCAATGCGTAAGATATATGCATGATATGATATGTGCTTTTAGAAATCACAACTTTAAGGGTGCATGATCTTTTGAGTTAAACAAGGTTAACTTTACTTATGTAAGACCCTTGGGTGGTATACTTGGTAAATTGGGTTAAACTTAGCTAAGGTAAGAGGTAGGTTTATTTTTGGGGTTCCACTGAGTTCTTTTTAAGTCTTAGGGAGAATTGATAAGTTCTCAAGTTAGGCTTATTGAGGTGGGGTTTATTCCTTCATTCCTTTTCTTTTATTCTCTTTAATGTTTGGAAGTAGGTTTGAACTACAAGTTGCTTTTATAAAATTTCAAAAATTCTACAAAAATTACAGTGGCTTGTTACTGGTGTGTGTTTCTCTGTCTCAAAATTTGGGAATCAGAAAGTGAATAGTTTTCTCTGGACAAAATTATTAAACTCTAGGGCAGAAGGGGTGCTTTGAACTACAACTACTATTTAACAGTGGGCAATTCTCTAAAACTTATTTTTGCTGGCTTTTAGGTGTTATAACATGACTTGATACATATTTCTAATCATTAATACCTTTTAATTATTTTTCTATGGTTTTCTCAAGTTTCTAGCCAAATGGGTGCTTTCTACTACCACTATATTTGAAAAACATCAAACAACAGAGTTCTTATTTTTCATAGTTATTATTTTGTGCAAGAGCAATCATTCTGAAGTTTGGCCTCTTTTTGCTTAAAAGAAGGGGTGGTATGCATTATTTGAATTAAGTGACCTTTCTCTTAAATCATTAGCAATTGGTATGGTTTGCTTCCTTTACATGGGTTTGCATTTTTCTCTGGTAGTTTATCTCATCATGGACTTAGCTAATTTTTGATTGCCCATTATCACATTAATAGGGGTTGTTCATGATTTATTTGGAAAATGCCTTATTATCACTTTGTATTTATTTTCCTTACTTAAAAAGTTGGGCTGAGGTGCTCTGTATTTTTGTAGTGGGGCTCTAGTGGTTGTAAGTCCACTGGATTTTTATTAATCATTTTGGTTATAGTTTTGCTACTCTAATAAATGATTTTCAGTCCAAATAAGGCTAGATAAAACATTTTAATTTAAAACTGGTCCAAATTAATGGTCTCTGTATTTTTCCTAGGTTCTCTGTTACATAAATAAACTAGGAAAAATAATATTAATCACTGTTTATTAATTTTTAATGCCTTTCTGATTTTCTCTAAGTTTTGGTCAAAATAGCTTTAAAGGAATAAGCACATCATAATTTCTAATGCTGGGGTTCCTACTATTTTTAAACAGTGTCTAAATGAGGTTTGAACATCTACAAATTTTCTTAAGTTCAGCACAGAAGAAAAACTAATTTTCCTTAATTAAACTAGGTTTGATAAGTTTCTGTTTTTAATTTTAAACTCTAAAATTCAGAACAGAAAGCATAAGGTTTACCATTTTTAAATGATAGTTCATAATATTTAGGATCTAGCAAAATTAGTTTGACAACTTTTGATTAAGAATTCATCAAGTTATGGATTTTCTAAATTCTCTGGTCATTTTAAAAAGAAAAACAGAATTGGTTTAATGGAAATCCACTTTGCACTGGGGTCCCTGGCGGGTTTTTAAGTTTTCTTCGCGGATTAGTCCTTAAGCTACTATTCACATGAGTCACTGACGTTACAGAAAACCCCTCGGGTTCTACAAATCCTAACCCGAGGTCCTTCTTCTACCTTAAAAAGTAACCGCGGCGGAAGAAAGGGCGGAGGGGCTTACCGGCGGCGAGATTGCTCCGGTGAAGTGGTCGAGGACGTAGGGGAGGTCTCGAGGATCACAACGGTGTGCGGGACGCCGTCGGAGATGGCCGGAGTCGGTCGGTCCACGCGCGCAGGCAGGGATGCTCGTCGGCGGTGAGGGGACCGGCCTGGTCACGGCGAGATAGTTCAATTAGATGGGTCAGGGAGGTTCATGGGATGCCAGAGAAGACATGAGCGCAAGGGATTGGACGGAGACTCACTGGATAGCTCGTTCCACGCGCGGCGGCGGAAGACCGAAGTCCGGTGAGGTCGATCTCGGGCCTCCGGTGAAGTCTGGCCGGGTCCGAGGGCTTGGCAAGCTTCACGGGCTACTGGCGGAGCTAGCCGAAGCACTCGCTTGACTTGAGGGTGGCTGGAGTGGGCTGGCCACGGTGGCCGAAGCTCTGGCGGCAATGGCGGGCGGAATTGAGCTCGCCGGAGCTAAGGAAAGGTGGCTGGCCGGTGAGGGTGAGTGCGGGGCGAAGTGAGGTGCGCCCGGGGAGGCTTTATAGGCACGGGCGGGCACGGCCGAGGGCATGGGCGCGCGGCGGACTTGACCGGACGCCGGGGTGAGCGCGCGCGCGCGTTGGGCGAGCTCTGGCGTGCCGATCAGGGTCGAACACGTGTGCCCGTGCGTTCTGCCCAAGTTCTGGCGCGTGTGGTCGCTCATCCGAGCCTGCTCTCACCTTGGTCAGTGCACAAAACCTCTTCTCCTCCCTACAAGCTACCATTCTTGTGTGGGGGTCATAGGATTTTGCCTACTGGTTGCAGAGATATGGAGCCAGGAAATCCGGTTTGTCTCCCTGCCCAAACCCGAGGCAAATCCAAGGTTTTGTCGTGTCTAGGGCTCGCGTCCCAATGCCATCTTCTGGCACACGACAGAGGGGTTAGTTAGACACAATTTTGTCAATGGGGCCATTAGGATTCGAGTTAGGGATCAAGGTAAACATCCCTGATCTTTGGCTCAAGGTTTGAATTTCTGAATTCTGAAATTCAGAATTCCCATTAAGTCCCCACATGAGAAGCTTGATTTGGGGCTTTATTTTAGTTATTTTGGCTAAGCTTTCTCAACCTTTCTTGTTGCTTATTAAATATACTTCAATTTTTATAATTGGCTCAAGTCATAATTTTAAACTTTTCATCCCCTTTTTCTTATTTTCTTGAAATTTGCTCATGGGGCTTACTTAGGGTTTTTAATTAGGGTTGCACATTCTACCCTTTTCAAAGACTCAATTGTTTTGATCATGATACTTTTAAGTATATACTTGGTGAATTCTTTACTACTTAAGTTATTTTGATGCTCATGCTTACTTTGGTTCACATAAAATAATGGTTCTTGGTTTGGCATTTGAGAGAAACCCTAGGTGACACTCGGGTGTCACAAGAACTGGGATTCACAGTTTGAATGAACGTGACAGAGTTCACAACAAAGCTATATATAACTAGAAAAACCAAAGCAACCTATAATTTGGGACAGGGAGTGGTAGTAGTAAAAAAACTAAAACAATATATGTAGAAGGCACATACTCTCTGGCCATGGCAACTAAGAAAATCTCCTGCATGGTCTGCTTTCAAGTGAGATAGAGCATACTTGAGTGCCTTCCTCACAAGGTATCTTTCTTGTTGAGATCCCTGCTGTTCTTGCATAGCAGTGGCTAGAGAAAATCAAGGATCGACAGAAAATCCACCTTCTACATATAAATTGAAGCTTTCATTGGAAAAAAGCCTGTGAATGACCAAAAGAGTATGCAGTGCACAGTGTGGAAACTGGATATCATTCATGGTAAGTGTGAATAGCAATATGCCAATACCAATACGAGCAAATGTCATACTATCCCACTCAAGAAAAACATTTCCTTCATCACCCAGCAAACCTCCTTTTAACTTGAAACCATAGCTTTGCCGGTCTGTGCTCATCAACACATCAAAAGAGGACTGTGATATCTGACAAGGTACAAAATCTTCAAAGTATAGAACCTACAATTGTTGCAACCAACAATGGCATAAACTGTCAGCTCAGTTGAATCATGGTTAACTATAATATCACTGGACACGGAAAAGAATGCATCTCATGAGTCATAATATTGTCAGTAAGCAAGTTATAAGTCAAATGAACAAATCATTTCCATTGTCATGGCATAATAAAGATTGTCTTGGCATGGGGAATGTGCCGCCTTCAGCCTGAATTTGGTACCCAGACATGCGCTAGGATCTAGAAGAAACAGCTATTCAGGAAATGAAATGTATGGCTGAAACCTTTGTGGTTCAAACCTGCGTGGACGGGCAATTTACCATACAACAAGTCAAATCAGATGCAGTGTGTGCAGTACTGCAGTAACTATTACTACTTCAACATGTAGTCCTTTAGCTTTTCTTCTGTCTACATGGTTTGCTGCTCCCGTTCCTATCTTTAGAAGATCTCTGAAGTAAGAGGAAGAAAAAAGGTAAAACTTACTAATTATGTTATTGGCAGCACCGCAACCTGTCCTGAGGATGCATATGCCATAATTAGATGATGCTCCAGTTCCTATCTTTAGAAGATCTACCATTTAGCGCAAGCAAACAAGATACTTGTTTGCTGCTATCTCTTTTTCTAAACTCCAAGTTACATGTTTGCTGCTATCATTTTTTTTCTAAACTCCACATGTTTGCTGCTAAATTCTGAGACCTTTAAATTGATAGAGTGACTTTGTTTGTTGCTAAATTCTGATACCTCTAAATTCAGTCATAATAATACAACAATACTTTGTCAATATTATTTTAGCATTTTTATAAGGAGCAATGTTGTATCTTTGCAATAATGCCATGATATACATCCTATAAGATCAATGGCATCGGGTATACTTAATCAAAATAGAATGGTGGTAGGCCTGTGTCCCTTTCCTCCGTAAGTTTATACAAGTTCACTTGTCACATCTATATGAATGAAGAACTTAAGCTAAAGTTTGTGTTTTATTTAGTTTCGTGCTATTTGACGATGTACTTTATATACTTAAAATACTTTTGTCAATAAAATTATGTTTGACACTTTCAATCTGATGGGTACAGACCAAATCACAATGGATATAGTGGTGGAGGAAGGAAATGTCGATGTTGGCAATATTGCTGAACCATCATATGAGGTTGTGGCTAGAAGTGGTTGTTCAGCACAATTGTCAACTAATGACACGGATGAACATGAACTGGGTAAGTGTTATTATCAATTACAAAAAAACTAAGGTCTGCATAATAAATATTTGTTTGACCCTTAATTCTTCTCTTGTGCGTCATAGCTATAGAGAGCGAGGATAGTAAGGTCAGTGTTGGTAATGCTGCAAAACAATCACACGATGTTGTGGGAGTAGGCATTGACTGTATTTTCAATCATGCTAAAGTGTCAACTGAAGCCGATCTTGGACCACAACCGGGTAGGCTTTCTTATCTACACTCCTAAATGTAAATATTGTCTTATGAGTACTCCTAAAAATGCTTTTGTCAAGAGACTTATGTTTCATTCACTCCTCATACAGATGTGATACACTTGACATCTTTGGATGTTCCAAATGAATCAAGTCAAATAAGTTCTGATGCGGATATGGTAGAGCAGAACAAACAAGATGCTTTGGACACACTTATTAGAATATCACAACATAAAAAACCAAAGAAATTGAATGTAGCTCGAGTTGTCTCTGAAGGTAATATTTTTCGCATCTTATTGGTTTTCGCATATATCATTTGCTTATTAAGTATAAATAATATTTTTCATTGTATAGATTATAAGTGCACCCCAGAAGATGTTAAGCTTATTGAATACATTAAAACATTACCGGGGAAGCAAGTTGTGGTGAACATCGACAGCGCATGGTTGAATAGAAATGATATGGAATGTCTTTTTCATGGTGACATCCAATTGTCTGATGAAGTAAGTACATCTGTATGTCCATATTATATACAGTAATAAAGTATATATATTTATAATTATCATATTATACAGTATGGTATACATATTTAAAGCTAGCATGTATATTTGATTTGCTAATTGTATTCTTTTGGTGTACAGGCCCTCAGTGCATATATACACTGTATCAGGGGTGAAGAGCATTTACTTCATAGAGAAGGTGGAAAGGTCTTCTTGGAGAACACATTCATTTCCAGTCTGCTTAAGCGTGATGGCAACCCTAAGGTGCTCTTAAATTGTAAGGAAGACACAATTGAAAAAAGGGTGGACAACTATTTACAGTCTGACATGGTTGACCTAAAACTCATCTCATTTTTAATATATGTAATATGTAATATATTGGTGCACAATACTTACAAATTAATGTTAATGTATGTTCTACGAAGGTGTTCCTTCCAATGAATATAGAAAATTTTCACTGGTACCTGGCAGTTCTGAATGCAAAAAAAAGTGAGGTACATGTACTCGATTCTATGGGACAACAAATAACGGATCGTCGAGACCTTTATACTACAGTGAGTAATCATTTCTTTTATATTATGATTATTTCATCATTACATTATTTGTTATCTATAAATCTTGATATGTTTTATATATATATATATATATATATATATATATATATATATACATAGTTAAAAGGTCTAGAAAGACAGATTAAACTTGCAGCAGAACATAAAGAGCTTTACCAAGGCAAGTGGTCGAATCTTGATGTTGCATCATGGCCAGTTATAGAGAAGATCACAACACAAATGCAAACCGATGGGTAAAATTCATGTGACCACAACTCTACAAAATTGGTTGTATTTATTTTCATATATACATAGAAACTCATCTGATCTGTTAAATTTCATATTAGGGTATCTTGCGGGCTATGGATGATAAACTATATGGAATACTGGACAGGATCCTCCCTATCTAATAACGTAACTCAGGTAGAGGACGTATATTTATTTATAGGAACAATGTTTCTTTTGTTCTAATTTATATACTTGCAGGATGATATAACAATGTTTAGGTTTAAGCTACCTGCAATATTATGGGACTCGAGATTAAACACAAAGAAAAGACATCAAAATCTTGACCACAATGTGGATGAAGATGGAGAGAGTTCAAGTGATGTTCAAATAATCGATACTCCATATGAGTTATCTAAATCGTCAAATACATCACATCAGATTGAACCATATATATCTCCATATGTTCTGCCTGCTAAAGTAACATCAACAAACACGCAAGAACTGATGTTTGTATTATGCACATATATCATGGGGATAGACAACGCCAAATATTTAAAGTAAGTTAATTCTCATTTAATATAGTATATGCATGGTAAATATTCAACACATATGTTCTTGCTTTAACTATAAAAACAAATGTTCATTTAATAGGAAACATTGGATTTAGAGCACTAAACCTTATCCAATTTCTTTAAGTCTTCAAAAACTTAAAGATATATTGGATGTAAATAAGCCGATGGATACAGATTGTTTTAACATGGCTGTTCGGATGATCGCATGCAATGATGCCTTGTTCTTGTTGGAAGACAAATACCACTACATGGATCTACAATTCTGTGTAAGTTCAAGTAATTAGTCTTTATTTATATAAGTGTGTTCATTATATCATTATTTTACTAACAAAAAGTAGTCCATAACTAAATTTGGCCGAGACCCTCGCCTTCGTGCAAAGCCAGATATCAACATGTTGGCAAAATTATTAGAATGTTGGCCTGACATGGAGCACGATGTTTCAGATTGCAAACAAGTAAGCTATACTCTTCATCATTTTTGTAATCTTGTTTTTTTCTCTTACTTGAACTATTTTTTTAACTTGCAGATTCTATTGCCCTTTTCTTTCTTGGGTCACTTTACCTTATATGTACTTAACATGGACACTAGAAGCATCTATATAATGGACTCCATGCCTATACCATCATGGTTTAAGGGTGATCATCCTAGCATGCATTATATCCATAATATACATTATATTGCCAATAATATGAATGCTGCCATGGAATTGGCCAATCCTACATGGAAAGACGATATTTATATGTGGCGTCGTATAGTACCAACATGGGTTCCAAGAACATTAAACTGGTAAAAATTTTTAACCCGAACAACCTATTAATTTTGTCTACATATATGTAACAACATATTATTTTAATTTGTAGGGATTTATCTGGCTTTCTTGTTATCAACTTTATGCATGATTGGAATGGTATAAGGTTACCCTGCATTTGCACTGTGAGTACCCTATTTGTTCTAATACTTTGTCAATATTGTTCTTCTATAATTGATTATTAATCGAGTTCAATGATATGTAATAATGAATGTGCAGAATGGGAATGACCTGAGGACCAAATTCTTAGTAGAATTATTGAAGTACAAGGACAATGAATCCAAAGACAACATTCCAGAAGAAATACAAGAAATTATTAGGCACATTAGATAGATATGATTTTATTTGTAATGATACTCAACTTATTATCCTAATTAATTTTGTTGCCTTTTAGGTTCGTAGTATCGTTAGGAACATTTGCCAACATATATTTTAGTTATATGTTGCAAATATGAAGGCAGTTCAGATTTCTGTACTTTCAAAGATGCATTGGTGTTTTAGAAGCTTCAACTTATCCTACTGTAGTACTGTGCTTAAAAGACTCCTATGGGTTTCCATCTTTTTATTGGAAACGAAGTACCATACTATTGTACTGTACAGTGACTTACAGGTATGGAGGGATAGGGCTCATCTCACATTCTAGCTTCGTGAGTCAAATGATTTTATAATTATTTCCTTTCTATGCTTCTGTTCTTATTTGTGCTAAGCTGAACGGTGCTTGGTTGTAGTGAGCACAAAGGGATCTTTCTAGCTTACTCGAGGTAGCAGGCAACTGGCGACTGGTGAAACCACAAACTGGTGCCACCAAAGTGGAAGAAATACACTCGAAGAACCATCCTGTCAGTCTGCTTGTCATAGAGCATTCACCTTTTCTTGCAGGTAACTTGGGCTCGACTTACTGACACGAGCAATAGTCTGATAACGCTACAAGACACCGATGTGCAATGGTCGCCGCCCTCTTTGGGATTATGCAGAGGTCAGAGAAACAAATAGCTATATTTTTCAAAGAAAAGAAACAAAAAGAACAGGTATGCTACTGTCTCTATGCTGGATCAGCTCGACTTCTTTCAAGATCTGATGGTTGCTGGTGGCTGATCCACCAATTAAGCAGGCTTCTTTCAAGAGACTGATGCTGAAGCAGCAAGGAATGCGAACTACGTGGGAGTACCCCTTTGCGGATGCAGGTGTAAACATCTCATACATGCTGATTCAACTGCTGGAGCTCAACTCAGGTATGCATGTCAACCATTCCAGAAGGACCAAAAGGATTTTTTTTTGTGTGGCTGGGCATGACATCTGATCTCTACATGTGAAACTGTCCAGTTGTCTACAAGGCCAAAAAGCTAGAGATTC
Organism: Zea mays; assembly: GCF_902167145.1. Classification (NCBI taxonomy): domain Eukaryota; kingdom Viridiplantae; phylum Streptophyta; class Magnoliopsida; order Poales; family Poaceae; genus Zea; species Zea mays. The sequence goes on along the minus strand of NC_050100.1, from coordinate 20,317,549 downwards.
TAGGTAAGAGGAACTCTGGGGGGGCCTGCTAGCCGATGCGCAGGCAACAGGCGCGGTGGACAGAGTGGACTTGCAGTTTCTGGGAGCAGAAGCAGCGAATAGAATGTGGCTGGCAGCGTTGCTGCTCGACCGAAGTGTGGCATGTCGTCTGAGAGTGGAACTAATGGAGCAGAAGGAAGTGGGTGCACTGTCCAGCTATGAGATAAGAGTATAATATTGCACAATTCATTAACTTTCGACTTATCATTTTGTTGTTTCATTTCCTGAGCATAGATCTAAAGGTGCTGCCGGGATTGCATTTCATGCCCCAATCAACAACCGGGCCAGAAATTTCACCAGGTAAACATGCATATTTCTTCAGTGTACCACTCCATTTTTTTATAAAAAAAGGTTTGCACTGCTCGTCTGTCCAAGCAAACTTAGTTTGTTGTGCAATTACAGTTTGTGTTTCGTGAGATTGGACATGTTCATAATGTATCGTAACTACATGACACATGCATCATGCATGCGATAAGTTTTTTTATTCATTTCAGCTTGCTCATCCTCATGTAGCTCCAATCCATCTGTCATAGGTCTCCAGCAAGCAACTTCGTGATGATTTGATGACCATGCTCATTGCCTGGTCATGAGACTTCTGTAGCAATCTTGGCATGGGCATTTTATCTTCTATCCAAAGCATGCTATATTAGTATCCAAAGCTCGCTCTGTAGTAACTTATAATATCCAATGCAGTGGTGTTTTTTATATTGTCTTCGTAACTTACATGTAGCTTAATATTTGTGTATTTGATTTGATCTCACCATCTTATAGTAGATGATGATGAGAAACCTCAGCATATAGACACACTTCCTAGATTAATATTGAGTTTTATGGTTAGTTGTAGTAACCTTTTAAACCATAGTTCCTAGACTTATCTTGATCAATACTTGTAACTTATAATATCCAATGCAGTGGTGTTTTTTCATTTTCAGTGTTTCCATTTTCTCTCGCTACTGCTTCAGCCACCTTTCCTACCCATCTCATACCAGTTTTACATTACTACAATTTTTTCTTCATCAAATCCTTTTTGGGAGGCTTGGAAAGGTAATTTAGTACATAAATGTTGTGCTTTTAAAATGATTGATGCATATTTCTGTTGTGGTTTTTTTCTAGACTTCAGTTGATCATTTTATATGAGTCATTTAAAAGCATAGTAAAAGCTTCCATAGGTTTAATCCTATGAAACAATCTATTTTAGACTAGCATCTTACTTCCTTTGATAATTAAAGAAGGGACAAAAAAATCCTGCTCATCTCATCCTTAAGTTTGATGTTTGCTATTAGTGTTGAACATAGTTCTACTATGCAAGTAATTCACCTACATTGCACTCCTTTATGCCCATTTTTGGGAACACTAGGATGGTTATTGAGAATAGTCTAGAACAAAGGACACTTCAATTTTGAATGTATGTGTCAATTTTGAATCTCCGTTTGCAGGGAAGGGTGCTCCCAGCCCCCGTCGTGCCCCTCGGCCCCTCCCAACCCTCGTCGTCGTAACGGAGGTATATTCTGCCCTGAATAAAATGATTTCTGCTGTATTGTACTTACACATGTTTTTATAAGGATGTAAGGAGGGCCCAAAACCTCGCCCCAAATCGACGCAGACCTACCATCGATGCGCATTTGGGTGTTCGCTTAATCGTCCTATTTAAATCAGCAGGGTGCTGCGACAAGCCAGCAGATGAGCGTGGCGATCCCGCTGGAGCAGTCCATCACGCCGGTGCTTCAGGACTTTATGAATTTCAACATATTCTATCTACCAGTGTATTACTGTGGAGGTGAGGAGTATAGCTCAAAGTATGATCTGCTCCTCTTCTATGGTATCCTTCTCCGCTCCCCTCATGCTCCACCTTGACTTGTATGTGCTAGCCGAAGATAGTTGTGAACTGAGCACTCAAGCCAAACCAGGTTGTAGCAACCTGGCCTTTGGATTGAATCTTCTGCTCAACTGAAATTTCTTGCAAATTGCTATTGTTCTCAGCCAATAGAAGGTTCGTAGGATGTCTGGTTAACTGGTGTAATGATGTTCAGGCTCCCTTTTAATGCGTTCACCTATATTTCTATATTTGTGTTCGATGTTACATGGCCTTTGGTAAAACTGTGCTTCAGTACAGTTTTTTGTTGTGGGGTTTGTTCTGCAACTATAAAATGTGGTTGAGAAAAAAAATGACATTTGTTTTTTTTTGTATCAAATAGACTGGTGGTTTCAAAAAGTCACTGGTTTGGGTTGGTGTACTACTTTCTGTGTGCATTGTTGCCCCCCACAATGCCACTTCAATACATACAATACAACTGATGATGCGCCACACGTTACCCCCTTTTTTCAGTGCCGAAGGATCTGAAGTATGCTGACTCTCATGAATGGGTGAAAGTGGAGGGTGATTCAGCAACCGTGGGGATTACTGACTATGCCCAGGTTAGCACGTTCATATTTCTATTGCTGTGAGTTTAGAGTGTGAGGCAATACTAAGTGTTAGTGTTAGGCCCTCCATATGTTAAGTTGTCTGGTGCTGTAGTTCTCATCTACACTGATATGCATACTGCATCCAATCTGTTGCCAAGACATCAAGTTCTAATATATTTTATCATGTTCAGTATGCATATGTTAGTGAAGGGCAGGCTTATAGTGTAGTAGTGAAAGCTGAGAGCTGCCTTACTGAGTCACCAGGTCGCTGGTTTCAAGTGGCCTCTCTGCATTTGTGCCTCCTCCAGCACTAGGTCTCGTCTTTTCAGTATACATATGTGAGGCTTGCCTCGGTTTATCGCTTCCCTAGACTCCACTCATGTGGGAGCCCTCATCACTAGGTCTGTCCAGTATACAACATTAGGGTTTTCATTGCTTAAAATTGTTTATTGCTTTTGGTGTCCAGCGTGCTTTGGGTGAGCTTGTTTATGTGGAGCTACCAGAAGTTGTCATCAGTGTATCCCAGGGAAAGACCTTTGCTGCTCTTGAGAGTGTGAAGGCAGCCAACGATACCTATTCACCAGTGTCTCGAGAGGTGGTTGAAGTGAACGAGAAACTAAGTGACTTGCCTGGATTGGTAAGTGTTGCAACTCATATTAGCCAGAACTCATCTGAAAATAAACTTCAGTGGGTACATTAGTCAATGATTATCATTTCTGGTTAGGTGAATACAAGTCCATATGAGAAGGGATGGCTTATCAAGGTCAAGCTCAGCAATTCAGGTGAGCTCAATTCGCTCATGGATGATGATAAGTACTCGAAATTCTGCGAAGGCAACCATTGAAGAAATCAGAGTGTCTTCTGAAGACCAGGACCTGTTTTTCAAGCTTTATCACTGGTTATGGTCTGGAGACCAGCTGTGACAAATTGGCAAGGTTCATCACAAGGAAGAAATGTTAGGATTTGCCAATCCTACAAGGGCATGTGAAATCCAAGTTTGTGTTGTCAATGACGTGGTCATATTTGATATTTCTTTGTAGTTGTAATCTCGTGAATTCCTTCTTTTTTCTTAAAAATGACTCTTTTTGATTCCTCTATGCAATTTTTTTATCTGATGCCTCTAGGGTAATCCTTTATGGTTTCCTCTTTATCTTTTGGTTTGCATTTTTTTACTCTGTTCATATAAATAGATTGGTTTAGCTAGACTGCATATTCCAAAAAAGAAAAAAAATTACAATAACTGATTTACTGGGCATAGTATAACTTAGCTAATTTAAAATGATCCTGAGACTTTATTTTGCCTTTCTCACTGTTTGATATGCATACCTGAATTTGGACTTCTGTTCAGTAATGGGCAGCCACAAATGAAGGCAGTTCTCTTCTGGACAGTATGACTAAAGCAATTGATGAGGTCAGGATTCACTTATAATGTTTGGTCTGGAAGTTGTATAATCCTATTTTATGTTTACACCTTGTGTTTCAGGTTATCAAAATCAAAGAGTGTGACATCTACAGCTATAATCCAGACTCTGACGCAGATCCAGTTCTTGAGAAAGGGGCCATGTATGTTCGAGCGAACTAAGATAGGATTGTGATGGTTAGCTTATGCATCTGAATCGTCACTCTAACATGGATACCAACCTTTTTGTTGTAGATGGTCGTTCAACTACTACTTCTACAATAGGAAGCTAAATCGAGTCGTGAGCTTTCGATGTTACTGCTAGGTAGGTGCTTGCATTGCTTCTAGCTGCAAGGTTCTGACATGGAACACAAGATACTCAATAACGAGTTAATGACATAATTCTTTGTTTGGCGCAGCAAATTATCAGGAGATGACTTCTTAACCGGTGTTGCGTCTGATGGTGAAGAGGAAGATGCCTTGATTGACATGGACATATGACTGACCGTGTTCTGCTAGCTACCTGATGTGCGTATAATATAGAGCATGTATGCTCATTCCTGGTAGCAAACATGGGACTCATGCGTTTATACATAGAGATTGCACCATCAGATATCCTAATTCGCTAAAAAGGTATTTCCAATGTCAAAAAAATTTGCAAGAAATACCAAACTCTTCCAAGTGGGAATTCAAAGATCAAAAGAATATTTAAATTATACATTGACTGATAAATGCACGCAGTGTTTAGTGAATCTTATGACAATTCAATTCTTGATTTGGATTGGAACATCTTTTGAATGTGGGAATTCAACCTTAGTTTGTATATGTTGTGAAAAAGCTACTGAGATGTTTGATGTAAAAAAGAGCTACTGAGATGTTTGGTTCAAACTATTGTGAGTTGACCACTTAAACAAACTATATATTATGTATTTTGTTTAACTATATCTCTTAATCAATATATCTGTTGGGGACTTGTTCTCAAATGCTATGAATTAAGAACAAGGCAACATAAAATGTTAAATATTAATGTCCTTCGTCCGCCGAAACATTATTTCCCCAAGGATTTAATGAACTTCGGACGAAGGTTATAATGACACAATTACGAAGATTATATCTTCGTAATTGAACTCTCAAAGATAATATAAACTAACACGAGACATAGAACATTAAAGACAAGTAAATTAAAAGTAAACAACATTATTTACATATTATATAAACTTAAGATATTCAAACACAATGTTTAGGTACATTTATACCTCTGCCTTGGCAAAGAATAATTTCCGAGTGATGTGATTGCAATTACAGGAATCTGTGAACAGTAAAGGAATACTGTTCACTATTTATAGGCACAGGACACAGCCTGTGAACAATTACAATCATACCCCTCATAAAAGTTTACAACAACGACTCAAACTCTTATGGACTAAAAGGTCATTCTATCTTTAAGTCGGTTTGTAATTCCGAAGCTTCATGAACGGCACTCTTCGGCATCACGTACAGACAGCTTCAGTCGAAGCTGTTTCTTCCTGTAGGACCTTCGGCGACGAAGCATGGTCCCAACAGTAGCCCCTTCGCGGTGCTAGATCGTTTTTCATAACGAGCTTGATCCGTGAAAAAAGTCTCTTAGGCTTTGGGAAGCCGAAGGTCCGAAAAACACCTTCCCTGAGCTTGTTGTCGAGAAACGATACAGTTTCCGAGCGCGTAGCGGTCCCACCATACAGGTTCACTATTTTGGTCTTTGCGGCCCACCGCGCAGCGGGTGCGAGCGGCTGTTTGCCTGGTGTAAAAATCCTGACGATTCACCTTCTTACCTGCAGCACTATATAAACAGACAGGTAGGTGTGAAGTTACCACAGCATTCATTGCTATTGCACTGTTTTGCTGCCAAAAATTTTAACCATAGCCGAAGCTTGACTCTCGTATTCAGACGAAGCTCCAGTTTGGTGCCTACTTCGTCAAAAGAAAAGCTTCGGGAGAAAAGGTTATTTAATTCCCAAGAAATCTTTCAAGAAATTCAAAATTAAATGACCAGAGTACGCTCTACTGCTAGAGTTGAGCGTGAGGGAGACAAAGCCGAAGGAGCGGAGACTGTTCCTATCTCCGAAGCAATGCAGCGATCCGGATTGGTGACCTCGGAAAGAATCCCCACTGCCGAAACAGAACAAGCTGCTGCCGAAGCAGAACAAGGAGATATTGAGGAAGCTGATTCTGACGGTGATTACCATATCGCAGTACCGAGCAAGCCTAGCCATTTGGACTTCGGAAAGTCGACTATCTCCAAGGCTGATTTTTTCCAAAATGGTGAAGTCGGGCTATTTCAGTGAAGATGAGAAGAAGCTGATTCGCTTCGGGGGAGAGGAAACTACCCCGAAGCTAGAAAAGGATGAAATAGTTATTTTCAAGAGTTTTCTAAAAGCTGGGTTGAGATTTCCTTTAAATAGAATGATTTCTGATGTGTTGCAAAAGTTTGGGATCTATTTTCACCAACTGACTCCTAACGCCATTGTCAGGCTTAGCGTTTATATCTGGGCTCTCCGAAGCCAGGCTGTGGAGCCGTTTGCCGACAGCTTCTGTCGGGTACATGAGCTGCATTACCAGACTAAGGCTAGGAAGGATGGGTTGCATGAAAATTTTGGTTGTTATAATTTTGCCTATCGGAAAACCACAAAATTTCCTATGATCAGCTACCGAAGCAAATGGCCGGCAGGCTGGAAGTCAGAATGGTTTTATGTCAAAGTTGACGATGATAAAGAGAAGCTGGTACAGAGCCCTCTTGAACTGATCTTCGGAGAAACCAGACCCCGATGCAATATGGCAGCAGAAGGTCCAACTTGGACCGCACTGGCTGAATTCAAAATTATTGCAGAACACATTGGCACTAGAGATTTAGTGCAGGAATTTCTGGCCTTCAGAGTATTTCCAACTATGAAGGAGTGGACTATGCCGAAGCTTAAAGGAGAAAAGAAAGAGGGGGAGCTTGTCCGACTACCCTATTATTATAAGTTTAAGAAATATTTTAAAGCACCCTGCCAAGAATGGCTCGATACAATCGAAGTAATGAGTAATGAAATTCTTGGAAACTATTCCAAAAAAGAGGACCAGTTGATGACAGCAGCCTTCGGCACTCGACCGAAGCGAAGGCTGAACAGGGTGCTTGATGCTATAGGATTTGAATATGCTGATTATGGTCGAGTGGGCGGAGATGCTGGAGGCCCGAAGCGAAAAAGGATTGCCAGCGCTGCTGACGAAGAGGTTGCCAAGGTAGCCAAAAAGAAAAGGGAAGATTCTGAAAAACTTAGCCCTGAAGAGTTGAACCCTGAGCCGAAGGTGGCCACTGTAAGAAAGAGGAAAACTGCATCTCCAGAACCAGAAACGTTGGTTCGAGAAGAATATACTCCTGCAACGCCTTCTGCTGTTGAAGTAGAAGAGATTATGAAGGTAATGACTGAACCCTTGCCTGTCAAGCTAAGTCCGCTGGCGCTGGAACTGACGAAGTTTTTTCAGAAGGACAAGGCAGCTTCGGCAGAAGAAGGTCTTGCACTGCCGAAAAAATGAAGGATTATTCAAATAGCAGATGTAATTCATGGGACACCGTCGCCGACACCGGCATCAAGAATTGCTATTGACCAGACTGCCGAAACTGCCGAAGCTAAAGGCGCCGCAGCCGAAGCCACCAGAGCGGAAACCTTCGAAGCTGAAACTGGCGCAGCCGAAGCTGTCGAGGCTGAAACCGGGGCCACAGAAGATCCGAACCTGGAAGAGACGCTTGAAGTTATTGATAACATACTCCTAAAAATGACTGAGGAAGAATCTGTTGTGGCCGCGGCGAGCACAGCTACCGAAAAGGGGAAAAAGCAATCTGAAGACATTTTGGAGGAAGAAGATTTTGAATTTCAAGATTTACTTGGGCAAGGACTGACAGACGCTGAGAAAGCAGAGCTTAAAAAATGTGCCATAACCTGCAGATATAAGCCAGGGGCTACACTGTTTGGTGGAGTTAACGAAGGAAAGCTGAGGTGCCTTCGAAACCGCAGCGAAGCTAAAATTGTTAGAACTCTCTGCAAAAACATTGGCTTGCCGAAGCTGGAAGCGGACCTCTGCCATTACCAACGGCACCATATCGCTGGAAGCTTGCTTTATGCTAACTTCAAGGTAACAAATATTTTTGTTACTTTATTATTATTATTATTATTATTATCATCTTTTAGGTCGTTTTCTAACGAAGATCGTTTCGACAGAGCATATTATTAAGTAAGGTTCTAAAAATGCAACAAGATCTCGAAGAAGAGAAGAACAAAGCCGTCATCCAAAATTTGGCTAAAAAAGTTGAAAATTACGAAGCTGATCTAAAAAAGAAGGATTTCACCATCCAAGATCTTGAAATGATGGTCAAAGAGCACGAAGGTGCATTAGAAAAGAAAGATTTTGTTATTCAGACTATGGAGGGTTCTTTGGCTGAAGTCCAAATTGAGAATAACAGCTTAAAGAATGAATTGCTCCAACAGTCAGAAAAATTTGAGCAAGAAAAGAAATTTCTTGAAGCAAGCCTGAAAACTGAGGTGGATAAAAATTCAAATTTGCAGAAATCCTTTAAAGAGCTTCAAGAGAAATGCCTAAGCTTCAGCAGCCGATGCGTGCAGCGGCTGAAGGATGTGTTTCATTCTGTCGGAGCCAGCTCTGCAAAATTTACACCTTCAGCTGAAAATCTGCCCAGCACGTTAGAATATATTGAAGGCGAGGTTGATGCCCTTGACAAAGTTATTGGTGGGCATGCTGACTTCTGCGCCCTGGTAGCTTCTCGGGGCACAGCTACTGCTTTTCTAAAGGCTGGCTGCACGCATGGAAATATTGTGAACAGACCAAACTTCAGCTTGTCAGCATCAGATCTGATAGATATCCCAAGCCTAGCCCGAAGCATTGGAAATAGATTCATGACCCAGTTCTGGGTAAGTGGCGGGCGAAAAATGGCAGGTGACGAAGCTCGAAGTCATCTTAAGCCGGTAAGAAACTTATATTTGTTACTTTTACCTTCTCCTTGAAATTTGCACCTTTCTTATTCTGCTGTTTGATATACGCAGGATGACGAAGCTGAAGAATGACGAAGCTGAAATTTGACGAAGCTGAAATTTGACGAAGCCTAGCCTGAAGCTTGATAGTTGTTTACAATATACTTTCCTGCAAAAATTCTGGAGAAACTTTTGTAATATAGTTATGTAACAACTTATGTAAATTTGTACATACCTTGTAATATATTTTGTTTCTGCTATCTGTGTACAATCTGCTTTGCTGTGGACGAAACTTCTCTTTTGAGCCGAAAGCGAAAAACACCTTCCCTTCTTTTCGTACACAACGAAGCATAAAAATTTTCCTTCGAGTTTTTCCTCATTGCCGAAGCATCTCTGTTTTTTGTGCGGTATAATGATGATTCTATATATGTCTAAATGCATGTTTATGAATGCAAATGACATGATGAGATGCATTGTGCAAATGAATATCAAAACACATATTCAAAAAACCATAATCATAGTCCTTCAGCGTTGACTTTTCGCTGTAAGCCTCCCTTAGGAGCTTCTTCGCTTTTTACTTTCAGCGGAATCAACGCTTATTTTTCGCTGTAAGCCTCCCTTAGGAGCTTCTTCGCCTTTTACTTTCGGCGGAATCAGCGCTTATTTTTCGCTGTAAGCCTCCCTTAGGAGCTTCTTCGCCTTTTACTTTCGGCGGAGTCAGCGCTTATTTTTCGCTGTAAGCTCTGCATTCCCTTAGGAACGACTTTTGAGCTTCTCCCTGTTTCCTTTTCTTTTTCCTTTACATTTACATTTACATTTTTTGGGGGATATCACTCTTATAGGATTGAAGTAAGGAAAATTACATGTTGTGGCCCCATTAAAAACCTTTCTCCCCCTTTGGAAAGGAAAAGGGTGCCACAAAAAAGAATATAAAAAATTACATCAAGCTAAACATAATATCGCCGAAGCTCATCCGCATTCCATGATCTAGGAATGTCGTTGCCGTCCATATCCTTCAATCTGTAGGAACCGGGTCTTGACGAAGATACTACCAAAAAGGGGCCTTCCCACTTCAGCTGTAATTTGCCTACTGTCTCAGGGTTGGCTACTCTTCGAAGTACCAAGTGTCCTGGTTCAATGTTCTTCAGCTTGACCTTTCTGTCACGCCATTTTATTGTTTCAGCTTGATATTTATTGATGTTTTCCACAGCTTGAAGTCTGATCCCTTCTATAGCATCTTTTTCTATAGAGCAATCAGCTTCATCTTCGCCTTCTGCCGAAGCTATTGTTCTTATTGATCCTGCTTTGGCCTCCTCCGGGGTTATTGCTTCGTCACCGAACAATAGCTTAAAGGGCGTAAAGCCTGTTGACCTTGACATGGTTGTGTTATGGCTCCACACCACTTTGATTAACTCGTCTGGCCACTTTCCCCTGGGCTGATTGAAGATTGACTTCATTATTCCTGTCATTATGATCCCATTAGCTCTTTCGACAAGTCCATTTGACTATGGGTGTCGAACTGATGCAAAATGGATCTTCGTGCCAATTTGATCACAAAATTCTCTGAAGGCTTCAGAATCAAACTGTGTCCCATTGTCCACAGTAATGGCCTTCGGCACTCCGAAGCGACAAACAATGTTTTGCCAGAAAAACTTTTGAATAGTAAATGAAGTTATTGTGGCTAAGGGCTTTGCCTCAATCCACTTGGAAAAATATTCCACTGCCACTACCACATATCTTAGGTTCCCCTGTGCTGGTGGTAATGGGCCTAGTAAATCAAGGCCCCACCTTTGCAACGGCCAAGTGGGTTGTATTAATTGAGTTAAAGACGAAGGTTGTTTTTGATCTCTTGCACATTTCTGACAACCTTCGCACTTTTGGACTAAATCCGCTGCATCCGAAGCTACCTTCGGCCAATAAAATCCTTGACGAAATACTTTCCCAAACAAAGGCCTAGATCCAATGTGAGATCCACACAGGCCTGCGTGTATTTCCTTCATCAATTCTATTCCTTCGGATCTGGATAAACATTTGAGCAACGGGGAACAGACCCCTCGCTTGTATAATTCCCCTTCTATTATGACATATGGTCGAGCTCTTGCTTCTATCCTCCTGTTATAAGCTTCGTCATCTGAAAGAAAATTACCCTAAAGGAAAGAGATGATTTCAGTTCTCCAATCTTCACTATAGACAGGGGATATGTTAAGAACCGCTCTTTCAAGAAGCTCAACCGAAGGTGCTTTTATTGTTTCAAAAAATACTTCCGAAGGTAAAGGCAGCCCCTGTGCTGCTAACTTGGCCAATAGATCAGCGTATTCATTCTCTCCACGAGGAATATTTTTGACAGAGAATCCTTCGAAAGAAGCCTCAATCCTTCGGACTGTATCTAAATATTTTTCAAGCTTCGGGTCTCTTGCTTTATAGCTCTTATCAATATGACCAGAAATAACTTGGGAGTCAGTTTTAAGAATGGCCCTTCTGATTCCCATTGCCTTTAACTTCCGAAGACCCAAGAGCAGAGCTTCATACTCAGCGATATTATTTGTGCAACTAAAATCAAGTCTTGCCGCATAACAAGTTTTAACTTTGGAAGGTGAAACCAACACAGCAGCCGCTCCTGCTCCGAAGGTTCCCCAAGACCCATCGCAAAACACTGTCCATGCTTCGGCATTTTATTTGTTTCTTCCTCCTGAGCCCCTGGCGTCCAATCAGCAATAAAGTCTGCCAACGCTTGGGACTGAATCGAAGATCTATGGACATAATCAATACAAAATTCATTGAGCTCTGCAGCCCATTTTCCAATCCTTCCAGTAGCTTCTCGGTTTCTCATAATATCCTTCAGAGGTTGTGAAGAAGGAACAATTATGTTGTAAGCTTGAAAATAATGTCGAAGCTTCCTGGAGGCCATCAAAACAGCATACAGTACCTTCTCCAATTCTATATAATTTTTCTTTGATAAGCTAAGAACCTCGGATACGAAATATATTGGGGCCTGCCTCTTAACTTGGCCTTCAAGCTTCTCCTGGACAAGTGCTGCACTTACCGCTGAGTGCGAAGCTACCACATATAATAACAAAGGAGCCCCTGGCGTTGGTGGAGTTAATGTTGTTAAATCTATCAAATATTGCTTCAGTTCTTCGAAGGCTCTCTGCTGGACTGGTCCCCATTGAAAGACTTCGGCTGACTTCAGCACTTCGAAGAATGGTAAGTTTCTCTCTGCTGATCTGGATATGAATCTGTTGAGAGATGCCAGCCTTCCTGTCAATCTTTGAGCCCCCTTTTTGTACTTGGTGGTTCCATTCGAAGTATAGCTTTGATTTTGCTTGGATTAGCCTCAATTCCCTTTGTTGAAACTAGGCAACCAAGAAATTTCCCCTTCTTTACTCCGAAGACACATTTTTCTGGATTCAGCTTTAAACCAGCCTGTCTAAAATTAGCGAAGGTCTCCTGTAAATCAGCAATGTGGTTATCTTGCTTCGTGCTTTTTACAATGATATCATCAACATAAGTTAGCACATTCCTGCCTATCTGAGAATGGAGGACCTTCGCTGTCATTCTGCTGAAACTTCCTCCGGCATTCTTAAGCCCCTTAGGCATCCGAAGGTAACAATATGTCCCACTAGGGGTTATGAAGCTGGTTTTCGGTTCATCCTCCTTCTTCATCCAGATTTGATGATAGCCTGAATAGCAATCCAGCAGACTCATAAGCTCTGGTGAAGCTGCTGCATCAACTAAGGAATCTATCCTTGGCAATGGGAACTCGTCCTTCGGACAGGCCTTATTGAGATCAGTAAAATCGATACACATTCTCCATTTACCATTGGCCTTCTTCACCATAACAGTGTTAGCCAACCATTCTGGGTATTTTACCTCTCTAATAACTCTGGCACTGAGGAGTCTTTTCACTTCATTCCGAGCACCTTCGGCCTTGTCATCAGACATCTTCCGAAGCCTCTGCTTTCTGGGTCTGAAGGATGGATCAACATTGAGCGAGTGCTCAATAACATCCCTGTTAACTCCACAAAGATCATTAGCTGACCAAGCAAAAACATCTTTATTGTTGAACAGAAACCTTATCAAGGTTTTCTCCTGCTCTTCAGACAATTGAGATCCCAATAGCACCTTCTGATCTGCTATATCCTCACATAAGAGCATGGGCTTTGGCTGATCAGCCGAAGCAACTTTTTCCCTTCTAAACTTGTATTGCTCACAAGCTTCAGTTCCATCTATATTATGGATTGCTTTTGAATCTGTCCAATTTCCTTCGGCCCTTCTGGCAGCTTCCTGACTTCCATGAATAGCAATGGGCCCTTGGTCCGAAGGTATCTTCATGCAAAGATAAGCTGGATGAAGAATTGCTTCGAAGGCATTGAGAGTACCACGACCAATGATTGCATTGTAAGGGTATTCCATGTCAACAATATCAAACACAACTTGTTCAGTCCTTGTGTTGTTGATAAATCCGAAGGTGACTGGCATTGAGATTTTGCCGAGTGCTACAATCTGCCTTCCTCCGAAGCCGCAAAGGGGATGTGTGGCATCAAGAATTTTATCTTCGGGCTCTTGCATCTGTCTGAAGGCCTTAGCAAATATGATATCAGCTGCACTGCCTGTATCAACCAAAACATTATGGACCAGAAATCCTTTGATAACACAAGAGATAACCATAGCATCGTTGTGTGGGTAATCCTTGAGTTGAAGATCCTCTTGGGAGAAGGTAATAGGAATGTGAGACCATCTTGACTTGATGAAGGGTCCTTGCACCCCGACGTGCTGTACCCTTCTTTATGCCTCCTTCTTCTGCTTCTTGTTGTCTGGCTCTGAGCATGAACCGCCTGTTATCGGGAGTACCAGCTTCGGAGCCGAAGCAGCTCCAGCTTGAATGTTGAACGAAGCCATCAACTCAAAAAAGTGGAAGTGAGTTCACCGGAGGTGGGCGCCAATGTTGGGGACTTGTTCTCAAATGCTATGAATTAAGAACAAGGCAACATAAAATGTTAAATATTAATGTCCTTCGTCCGCCGAAACATTATTTCCCCAAGGATTTAATGAACTTCGGACGAAGGTTATAATGACACAATTACGAAGATTATATCTTCGTAACTGAACTCTCAAAGATAATATAAACTAACACGAGACATAGAACATTAAAGACAAGTAAATTAAAAGTAAACAACATCATTTACATATTATATAAACTTAAGATATTCAAACACAATGTTTAGGTACATTTATACCTCTGCCTTGGCAAAGAATAATTTCCGAGTGATGTGATTGCAATTACAGGAATCCGTGAACAGTAAAGGAATACTGTTCACTATTTATAGGCACAGGACACAGCCTGTGAACAATTACAATCATACCCCTCATAAAAGTTTACAACAACGACTCAAACTCTTATGGACTAAAAGATCGTTTTATCTTTAAGTCGGTTTGTAATTCCGAAGCTTCATGAACGGCACTCTTCGACATCACGTACAGACAGCTTCAGCCGAAGCTGTTTCTTCCTGTAGGACCTTCGGCGACGAAGCATGGTCCCAACAATATCTAATTTAAAAACCGATTTCTCGTATAGGTTAATTTTTTTAATTTTTTTATTAAAAATATTTTTATTTCATTTATTATAACATTTATTTAACTTTAGTTTCTATTTGCCATCTCTGTTTATTAATATAACGAATTTGAATAAGCAACAAAAATAAGGTCTTAAGTTGTTTTAAAATTTGTACTTAAAAAGTTGTTTTTTTAAATAGCTGCAGAAAAGTTAAGTTTCTTTGGTTTAGCTTCTGCTTTTTCAAGGAAGAAGATTTCAAAATTTAAATCAAACACACTCTTTATGTCGATAGTTCTGGAACAAGCAGAAATCAAAGCCAATCAATGGCATTTGGAGCACTGCACCTTCAGCTAATATGTTAGACGAAAAATATCTAGAACTGTGAAAGAATTTCTACAAATTTGTTTGTTGATTTGTTGAATTATGATACACTCAGAACTCCGCATCACATCCCAATAATCTCTACTACTTACCCGGCAAAGCCCATTCTCATTCTCATTCCCCCGTACAGCCCACGTATAGCTAAAATTAAAAAAAAACACACATGTCCAAAGCCAATCAATGGCATTTGCAGCACTGCACCTTCAGCTAATATGTTAGATGAAAAATATCTAGAACCGTGAAAGAATTTCTACAAATTTGTCTGTTGATTTGTTGAATTATGATACACTCAGAACTCCGCATCACATCCCAATAATCTCTACTACTTAGAGCAACTCCAAAACGATGTTAAAATTTTTACCCCAGAAACTGATTATTAAGAGTAGTCTAAAAAGTTTTAAAAGTGAGTAATGATGAGTACTCCAACAGTTACTCTAAATGTGACATGTGGCGCAATCTGTACAGTTGTCGGGAGGTTGTGGATGATCCGATACGTTGATGAATGGATTGGGGAGGGATGAAACACACCAAAATATGAGGGAGAGGAGGTTGTGGATGCGGGATACCAATTTTTTGAGGAAAGAATGAGGGAGCTGTTGGAGCAAGAAAAACCACTGTTCTTAACTAATATCTATTTTGGGGTTAGTTTACACGTTCTTTTGGAGTTGCTCTTACCCCGCAAAGCCCATTCCCATTCTCATTCCCACGTACAGCCCACGTATAGCTAAAATTAAAAAAACTTAAAAAAATGAACCAACGAGCAACAAATATTAGAGAACAGTGATAGTAGCTAGCTAATTTGCTAAAAATAGCTAATAGTTGAACTATTAAATAGATTGTTTGGATGGCTTCAACTAATTTTAGTAGCTAAGTATTAGCTTTGTGTTTTGGCCATAGATGACTTGTTGAGGGATGATCCCATGGTCATTTGTATGTTTCCAATTTGTGTTTTTATTAAATCATTGTCTAATTGGTGTCAGGTCTTCTTCCATGGGCGGATCATTGTCGACTGGTGGTGTCAGGTCTTCTTCCATGGGCGGTGCTCTGGAGCACCTGATTGTCTCACGTATTTGACCAGCAACAGGGGACGAAGATTGTCGACTGGTGGTCTCACGTCGATAGATCATAACTTAAGTTTTTTGTAGATCTTGGTGCTATTTCATCTGATACGTCATGTTTCAGTGATTAATTTATAGTGAACCTGTAAGATGTAAAATGACCTTTATGACAGAACCAGCTGCAAGAACAGAGTATTCTGAGGAACCTTTGTTGAAGTAAATGTAATCGAGTTTCCTAGCAATCTTGTTCCTGCTGGTATCATATTTCTTTGAGCTAATCTTGTTCATCAGCTTTATATGGCTCTTGCTATGAACGAAAGCTATGTACTTGTCCGGATTTTGTATATTATAGTGATGTTTGCACTCTCCATCCGTTTTCAGTTCTATTGTTACTTCCGTTGCAACGCACGGGCTCTCACCTAGTCAGAGGTTAAAGCAATAGAAGAAACAGATTTCAACTTTTCAACAATTTTAGCATGTTATTCTTTAAAGTACTTTTCCATATCTTTGTTGTTTGCCTAGAGACATTGTAATTGATAGAATTATGAGAAGTTTTAATAAAAGCATCAAAAGCATCATAGTCACCAAAACATAAAGGAAATCCAATCTATCAATAAGCTTGCACAATTGTTGCTTAGCAAATTCAGGACTGTACTCCCAACGGAAGACAAAGCCGATACATTATACTTTAGCATAGATTGTTGCCTAGTGCGACCATGCAACCTCTTGCA
Organism: Zea mays; assembly: GCF_902167145.1. Classification (NCBI taxonomy): domain Eukaryota; kingdom Viridiplantae; phylum Streptophyta; class Magnoliopsida; order Poales; family Poaceae; genus Zea; species Zea mays. Next base: position 20,300,978 of record NC_050100.1, on the reverse strand, counting down.
TTTAAGAATGTGGTGAGCCAAATGATCAATACCTATCGAAGAACGAGCGTTGAACTCTTTTTTGCAGTAATGACATTTATCACCTACTCTTATCATCGCGTCATTTTCATTGGCGTGGACTTTCTCCATGTCGTCCCAGACATCAGAAGTGCATTTCCTATTCCACCTCCCACCACCAGTAACGGCTAAATCGTCATCGCCTATGCTTCCATTAGCATCACCATTCCCCACAACATTATCATCATCGAGGTCAATCGGAGCCTCATGAATGACGCTAGAGCCCAAAAGATCGCCCAGACCAACATCATACACATCGCCCACGCGTTAGACACATGAGCATGAGCTTGTGGTTAACGAAGGTCGGATCAAACCGACTCTATCATTGGTGAACCGATTCCTCACGAGCTGCTCAACAAATCCAAAAATACAACACTTGTTAGGGACTACTAGAGCATCGACTCGAGAAGTTAGGGTTAGGGAGCAAGAGTTTACCTAGGCCGGAGCACCAGGTCCGCCAGCGGTAACCCACGAGCAACATGCAACACAAGTAGACCCGGAGTAAGATAGGACACAGGTCTAGAGCGGAGAAAAAAAATGAAAATAGAGCCAAAATACCCAACCTTACACATTTAGATGGCCAAACGGGCACACCGATCACCGGCACAACTCGACACACCGTTGCATGATGATGGAGGAGGAGCGGATGACTGGATCTATGGAGGCGACGGAGGACGAAGCCTTAGAAGAGAGAAGAGGAGGAGGCGACGAGCAGAGGACCACGTGGCACAACAGCAAAGTCCCAGTCCAGAGTCACCTAGAGACGGTGGACGACTGGATCTGCAGTGGACCGGGCAACTACACATCACGACGACGTAGATCCAGTCCACCGATGATAGGATCACAGAGGCGAGGAGGCACGGGGATGCCGGAGAGAGGAGGCGGAGGCAAGGAGAAGCGCTGGTGCGGCAGCCTGAGAGGCTGGAGGTCGTAGGAATAGGTGTGGTCAAAGAGCGAAGGAGGTGGCGTCGCGATAGCCAGGAGGTGAGGAGGGTAGAGACGTAGAGTAGGGTTTTGACCGAGAGGCGAGGCCGCAAGTGCGAGTGGGCGAGTAGGTGTGGTGGCCTGAGGAGGTGCCCGTTCCCAGCCTAAGTATATATAACAGTAATGAGCCACGTGTGCCTGTCGTTTTAGTCGTGCCGGACTGAACCAATACGCCATGTTCAGGTGACGACCTAAACATGACCTGCCTGTCGTGCTAGGGTAGCCCGGGCCCGATTTGCCTTCGGTCTATGTCGGCCCACAATAATGTTTTAAATAGTCGGCTAATAGCAGCTATTTAACTGGCTATAGCCCCGGGAAGGTGAGAGCACCTAGAGGGGGGTGAATACGTGATCCTGTAAAAACTTGAAATTTAAAGCCACAAACTTGATGAAGTGTTAGCACAATGAAATCAAGTGGCTAAGGAGAGCTCTTGTGAACCAAAATTGACACAGTGAGAACAAGCACAAGAGACACAGAGATTTATCCTGTGGTTCGGCCAAGTACAACACTTGCCTAGTCCACGTTGTGGCGTCCCAATGGACGAGAGTTGCACTTAACTCCTTTCAAGTGATCCAATGATCAACTTGAATACCATGGTGTTCTTTTTCCTTTACTCTTTCCCGTTTGCGAGGAATCTCCACAACTTGGAGCCTCTCGCCCTTACAATGAAATGATCACAAAGAAGCACAGATGTAAGAGTGGGAAGAGCAACACACACAAGCCTCAAAGCACGAGCACAACACGCACACAAGTCACAACTTGAGCTCTAAAATCACACACGGAGTTCTCTACTCAAGAGGAGCTCAAATTGCTATCACAACGAATCAAATGCGCTAGAGAGATGTCTTGGTGCTAAGAGATGATCAAAGAATGCTTGGTGTACTCCTTCATGCGCCTAGGGGTCCCTTTTATAGCCCCAAGGAAGCTAGGAGCCGTTGAGAGCAATCCAGGAAGGCAAATCTTGCCTTCTATCGACTGGTGCACCGGACAATCCGGTGCACCACCGGACACTGTCCGGTGCATATTTCTTTCCTATTCTCGCGCAGCGAACCGTTGAAGAATTGGAGCCGTTGGCGCACCGGACACTGTCCGGTGCACACCGGACAGTCTGGTGCCCCCTTCAGACCATTGGCCCGGCCACGCGTCACACGCGGATTGCGCGGCCGACCGTTGGTTCACCGGACAGTCCGGTGAATTATAGTCGTACGCCGCCGTCGAGACCCGAGAGCAGGCAGTTCACCAGACGCCAGCCTGGCGCACCGGACACTGTCTGGTGCACCACCGGACAGTCCGGTGCACCCAGACTGAGCAGAGCCTTGGCTGCTCGAGCCAAGTCTTTTCCATTTGTCTTTTCTCTGATTCTAGCACTTAGACAAATATGTTAGTACACAAAAACCAATGTACTAAGTCTAGAATCATACCTTTGTATTGATTTGCACTTTGTCCACCATTTGTCATAGTTTAACACATAACCATTTGTGTTGGACACTTAATCATCAAAATACTTAGAAATGGCCCAAGGGCACATTTCCCTTTCAATCTCCCCCTTTTTGGTGATTTATGCCAACACAACAAAAAGCAACATATAGAAGTGCAACATCAATGCAAATTAGAACAAGAATTTGTTTTGATTCAAATTTGGCATATTTGGATCATTCTTTGCCACCACTTGGTTTGTTTTTGCAAATCAAACTCAATTTCCTATCTCTAAGTCAAATTCACTTGATGAGGCATAGAGAAAGGTATTCCAAGAGAAATTGATCAAAGATTCAAAAACTCCCCCTTTTTCCCATAATCAAACATTCTCCCCACAAGAGACCAACTTTTGACAAGAAGAGACATTAAGAGAATTTTGCCAAAACAAAAACTCTAACTCTACTATTTTCAAAATTCACAAGTGGTAGCTGATCCATTTCTTGCTTTGGCCTTATTTTCTCCCCCTTTGGCATCAAGCACCAAAACAGGAACAATCTTGGCCTTTTAAACCCCATTGCCTCACCAAAATCTTCAAATAAGAATAAAAGGCAATAAGAGTATGGAGATGAACTTGGAGTAAGTTACCCTCTCATCGGAGTGCAGTGAAAGTCTTTCATGGTCCAAGTCCACCTTTCCCTTTCAATCCACCTTTGAGACTAATTTAAGAACACTCAAGCACATGGTTAGTCTCAAAGAGTCAAGTTGTAGCATGCCTCGCCCTAAATATGTGCACACTTGCAAATGGACTTGTGAGGTCCGGGGAGTGCTTGTACAACTTGAGCATCATAAATAAACAACAATATGCATAAGGAACATGATCAAGGCATAAAACACATGTATGCTATAAATCAATCCAAGTTCCACGAATCTAAGACATTTAGCTCACTACGCAGCCTGCAAAAGGTTGACTCATCTAGAGGCTTGGTAAAGATATCGGCTAGCTGGTTCTCGGTGCTAACATAAAACACTTCGATATCTCCCTTTTGCTGGTGGTCTCTCAAAAAGTGATGCCGGATGTCTATGTGCTTTGTGCGGCTGTGTTCGACAGGATTGTCCGTCATGCGGATTGCACTCTCATTGTCACATAGGAGTGGGACTTTGCTCAGATTGTAGCCAAAGTCCCTTAGGGTTTGCCTCATCCAAAGTAGTTGCGCGCAACACTGTCCTGCAGCAACATACTCGGCCTCAGCGGTGGATAGGGCAACAGAAGTTTGTTTCTTGGAACTCCAAGACACCAGGGACCTTCCTAAGAATTGGCACGTCCCTGATGTACTCTTCCTATCAACCTTACATCCAGCATAATCGGAGTCTGAATATCCAATCAAGTCAAAGGTAGACCCCTTTGGATACCAGATCCCGAAGCAAGGCGTAGCGACTAAATATCTAAGAATTCGCTTCACGACCACTAAGTGACACTCCCTTGGATCGGATTGAAATCTAGCACACATGCATACACTAAGCATAATATCCGGTCTACTAGCACATAAGTAAAGCAAGGAACCTATCATAGACCGGTATGCTTTTTGATCAACGGACTTACCTCCTTTGTTGAGGTCGACGTGTCCGTCAGTTCCCATTGGAGTCTTTGTGGGCTTGGCGTCCTTCATCCCAAACCGCTTGATCAAGTCTTGTGTGTACTTTGTTTGGGAGATGAAAGTGCCGTCCTTGAGTTGCTTTACTTGGAACCCAAGGAAGTAGTTCAACTCGCCCATCATCGACATTTCAAACTTTTGAGTCTTCACCCTGCTGAATTCTTCACAAGACTTTTGGTTAGTAGAGCCAAATATTATGTCATCGACATAAATTTGGCACACAAATAAGTCACCATCACAAGTCTTAGTGAATAAAGTTGGATCGGCTTTCCCAACCTTGAAAGCATTAGCAATTAAAAAGTCTCTAAGGCATTCATACCATGCTCTTGGGGCTTGCTTAAGTCCATAGAGCGCCTTAGAGAGCTTACACACGTGGTCGGGGTACCGTTCATCCTCAAAGCCAGGGGGTTGCTCTACGTACACCTCCTCCTTGATTGGCCCGTTGAGGAAGGCACTCTTCACATCCATTTGGAACAACCTGAAAGAGTGATGAGCGGCATAGGATAACAATATGCGAATTGACTCTAGCCTAGCCACAGGAGCAAAAGTCTCCTCAAAGTCCAAACCTGCGACTTGGGCATAACCTTTTGCCACAAGTCGTGCCTTGTTCCTTGTCACCACCCCGTGCTCGTCCTGTTTGTTGCGGAACACCCACTTGGTTCCCACAATGTTTTGATTGGGATGTGGCACCAGTGTCCAAACTTCATTTCTCTTGAAATTGTTGAGCTCCTCCTGCATGGCCAACACCCAGTCCGGATCTGGCAAGGCCTCTTCTACCCTGAAAGGCTCAATAGAAGAGACAAAAGAGTAATGCTCACAAAAATTAACTAATCTAGAGCGAGTAGTTACTCCCTTGCTAATATCACCCAATATCTGGTCGACGGGATGATTCCTTTGAATCGTCGCTCGGACTTGGGTTGGAGGGGCTTGAGGTGCTTCTTTCTCCATAACATGATCATCTTGTGCTCCCCCTTGATCACACGCCTCTTCTTGTTGAACCTGTTCATCGTCTTGAGTTGGGAGGTGCACCAATGTTGAGGAAGAAGGTTGATCTTGCTCCTTTTGTTCCTGTGGCCGCACATCTCCAATTGACATGGTGCGTATTGCAGTCGTTGGAACGTCTTCTTCATCTACATCATCAAGATCAACAACTTGCTCTCTTGGAGAGCCATTAGTCTCATCAAATACAACGTCGCTAGAGACTTCAACCAAACCCGATGATTTGTTGAAGACGCTATACGCCTTTGTATTTGAGTCATAACCTAACAAAAAAACCCTTCTACAGCTTTGGGAGCAAATTTAGAATTCCTACCTTTCTTCACTAGAATGTAGCATTTACTCCCAAATACACGAAAGTATGAAACGTTGGGTTTGTTACCGGTTAGAAGCTCATACGAAGTCTTCTTGAGGAGGCGATGAAGGTAGACCCGGTTTATGGCGTGGCAAGTCGTGTTCACGGCTTCCGACCAAAACCTCTCGGGCGTCTTGAACTCTCCAAGCATCGTCCTTGCCATGTCGATGAGCGTCCTGTTCTTCCTCTCTACCACACTGTTTTGCTCTGGTGTGTAGGGAGCGGAGAACTCGTGCTTGATTCCTTCCTCCTCAAGGTACTCCTCCACTTGAAGGTTCTTGAACTCAGACCCGTTGTCGCTCCTTATCTTCTTCACCTTGAGCTCAAATTCATTTTGAGCTCTCCTTAGGAAGCGCTTGAGGGTCCCTTGGGTTTCAGATTTATCCTGCAAAAAGAATACCCAAGTGAAGCGAGAAAAATCATCAACAATTACTAAGCCATACTTACTTTCCCCGATGCTAAGGTAGGCGACGGGTCCGAAGAGGTCCATATACAGTAGCTCCAGAGGTCTTGATGTGGTCATCACGTTCTTGCTGTGATGAGCATTTCCCACTTGTTTACCTGCTTGACAAGCTGCACATGGTCTGTCTTTTTCGAAAGTCACATTTGTTAGACCTAACACATGTTCTCCCTTTAGAAGTTTGTGAAGGTTCTTCATCCCCACATGTGCTAAACGACGATGCCACAGCCAGCCCATGCTAGTCTTAGCAATTAAGCATGCATCTAGACCGGCCTCTTCCTTTGCAAAATCAACTAAATAGAGTTTGCCATCTAGTACACCCTTAAAAGCTAATGAACCATCACTCCTTCTAAAGACAGACACATCTACATTTGTGAATAAGCAATTATAACCCATATTACAAAAGTTGACTAACAGACAACAAGTTATACCCGAGCGACTCAACTAAAAACACATTAGAAATGGCGTGCTCGGATGAAATAGCAATCTTTCCTAGGCCTTTAACCTTGCCTTGATTCCCGTCACCGAATATGATTGAATCTTGGGAATCTTTGTTCTTGACGTAGGAGGTGAACATCTTCTTCTCCCCCGTCATGTGGTTTGTGCATCCGTTGTCGATAGTCCAGCTTGAGCCCCCGGATGCATCAACCTGCAAGGCAATTTAGGCTTGGGTTTTAGGTACCCAACTCTTGTTGGGTCCTACAAGGTTAGTAACAATGGTCTTAGGGACCCAAATGCAAGCTTTATCTCCTTTGCATTTTGCCCCTAATTTCCTAGCAATCACTTTCTTATCCTTTCTACAAATTGTAAAGGAAGCATTGCAAGCATGATAAATTGTAGAAGGTTCATTACTTGCTTTCCTAGGTGCATGAACAACATTTCTCCTAGGCATATGATGAATAACATTTTTCCTAGGCATATCATGCACAATAGAAGAACTAGAGGCAGGCATAGCATATGAATCATAAGAATAATTCCTATAAGCATTTCTAGAGAATTTTCTATCACTATAAATGAAAGCATGATTCTTTTGAACACTATTAGCCATAGAGGCCTTCCCTTTCTCCTTGGCGGAGATGGGAGCCTTATGACTTGTTAAGTTCTTGGCTTCCCTCTTAAAGCCAAGCCCATCCTTAATTGAGGGGTGTCTACCAACCGTGTAGGCATCCCTTGCAAATTTTAGTTTATCAAATTCATTTTTGCTAGTCTTAAGTTGGGCATTAAGACTAGCCACTTCACCATTTAGTTTTACAATAGAAGTAAGGTGCTCAACACATGCATCAACATTAAAGTCCTTACACCTATTGCAAATCACTACATGTTCTACACAAGAACTGGATCTATTTGCTACTTCTAGCTTAGCATTTAAATCATCATGAACACTTTTTAAACTAGAAATAGTCTCATGGCAAGTAGATAATTCACAAGAAAGCATTTCATTCCTTTTGACTTCTAAAGCAAGAGATTTTTGGACATCTACAAATTTATCATGCTCTTCATACAAAAGATCCTCTTGCTTTTCTAACAATATATTCTTGTCATTCAAAGCATCAATTAATTCATTGATTTTATCAATTTTAGTTCTATCTAAACCTTTGAATAAACTTGCATAGTCTATTTCATCATCGCTAGATTCATCATCACTCGAAGAAGCATATGTAATAGTATTCCTAGTGCATACCTTCTTTTCCTTTGCCATGAGGCAGGTGTGATGCTCGTTGGGGAAGAGGGATGATTTGTTGAAGGCCGAGGCGGCAAGTCCTTCGTCGTCAGATGAAGAGCAATCTGAGTCCCACTCTTTGCCAAGATGTGCCTCGCCCTTTGCTTTCTTGTAAGTCTTCTTCTTTTCCCTCTTCTTTTCTTGATCCTGGTCACTATCATTATCAGGACAGTTAGCAATAAAGTGACCAACCTTACCACACTTGAAGCAGGAGCGCTTCCCCTTTGTCTTGCTCTTGTTGGGGTGCTCCTTGCGACCTTTGAGCGTCGTCTTGAAGCGCTTGATGATGAGGGTCATTTCATCTTCATTTAGCCCGGCCGCCTCAACTTGCGCCACCTTGCTAGGTAGCGCCTCCCTGCTACTTGTTGCTTTGAGAGCAACGGTTTGAGGCTCGTAGATTGGGCCATTCAACGCCTCATCAACGTATCTCGCCTCCTTGATCATCATTCGCCCGCTTACAAACTTTCCAAGTATTTCCTCGGGCGTCATCTTGATGTACCTAGGATTCTCACGAATAGAGTTTACAAGATGAGGATCAAGGACAGTTTAGGACCTTAGCATAAGTCGGACGACGTCGTGGTCCGTCCATCTCGTGCTTCCATAGCTTCTTATCTTGTTGACCAGGGTCTTGAGCCTATTGTATGCTTGAGTTGGCTCCTCTCCCCTGATCATTGCGAACCTTCCTAGTTCGCCTTCCACCAACTCCATCTTGGTGAGCATGGTGACGTCGTTCCCCTCATGCGAGATCTTGAGGGTGTCCCAAATCTGCTTGGCGTTGTCCAAGCCGCTCACCTTATTGTACTCTTCCCTGCACAAAGATGCTAAAAGAACAGTAGTAGCTTGTGCATTTTTATGGATTTGTTCATTGATAAACATGGAGTTATCCGAACTATCAAATCGCATCCCATTTTCTACTATCTCCCATATACTTGGATGAAGAGAAAACAAGTGACTACGCATTTTGTGACTCCAAAATCCGTAGTCCTCTCCATCAAAGTGTGGAGGTTTCCCAAGTGGAATGGAGAGCAAATGAGCATTGGAATTATGCGGAATACGAGAATAATCGAAAGAAAAGTTTGAGTTAACTGTTTTCTTTTTCTCCTCGTATTCGTCGTCCTTTTGAGAAGAGTAAGATTCGTCGCTGTCGTAGTAGACAATCTTCTTGATGCGCCTCTTCTTCTTTCCATCCTTCTTCTTTTGACTTGAGCCCGAGTTAGTGGGCTTGTCGTCTTTTGGCTCATTGATGAAGGATTCCTTCTCCTTGTCGTCGATTGTTGGGGCGAAGGCGAAGACGCCACCCTTCGCTCAAGGCCTTCGCTGCAGTCGTTGGTCCAACAGAGACAAGACAACGGGCAGGGACACCCCTCGCCCGATACGACATCAGACGAATATTCTTGTAACGGGCCCTGCGTGGCCGCTGCGTGTTACGGGCCTAACTTGTAAAGGCATCCCTGTAATTACAGTCTGTAACCCTGCTTTATGGGAATATTCTGGGGATAATCTAGGTGTCTGAGGGCACATGCGTCCTTAACACAAGACGCTGGGCACTCAGATACCTATAAATACCCCCGCACAGTGCCCGTGAGAGGCCAGATTAACAGAGCTTTTGCCATCCAGCGTGAGAACCCTGTTAACGTCACTGTTCACCCCCGTTGGATCCCCTTGCAACTGAGAGCAAGTTCCAACATCGATCACCATCCCCTTTCCCTTAGGATCCATCTCTTCGGGTGATTAGTCCCTTTCGTGAAGAGAACGGCTCCGATACCAATTGAGAGCACCTAGAGGGGGAGTGAATAGGTGATCCTGTAAAAACTTGAAACTTAAAGCCACAAACTTGATTAAGTGTTAGCACAATGAAATCAAGTGGCTAAGGAGAGCTCTTGTGAACCAAAATTGACACAGTGAGAACAAGCACAAGAGACACAGAGATTTATCCCGTGGTTCGGCCAAGTACAACACTTGCCTAGTCCACGTTGTGGCGTCCCAATGGACGAGAGTTGCACTCAACTCCTTTCAAGTGATCCAATGATCAACTTGAATACCACGGTGTTCTTTTTCCTTTACTCTTTCCCGTTTGCGAGGAATCTCCACAACTTGGAGCCTCTCGCCCTTACAATGAAATGATCACAAAGAAGCACAGATGTAAGAGTGGGAAGAGCAACACACACAAGCCTCAAAGCACGAGCACAACACGCACACAAGTCACAACTTGAGCTCTAAAATCACACACGGAGTTCTCAACTCAAGAGGAGCTCAAATTGCTATCACAACGAATCAAATGCGCTAGAGTGATGTCTTGGTGCTAAGAGATGATCAAAGAATGCTTGGTGTACTCCTTCATGCGCCTAGGGGTCCCTTTTATAGCCCCAAGGCAGCTAGGAGCCGTTGAGAGCAATCCAGGAAGGCAAATCTTGCCTTCTGTCGACTGGTGCGCCGGACAGTCCGATGCACCACTGGACACTGTCCGGTGCAGATTTCTTTCCTATTCTGGCGCAGCCGACCGTTGAAGAATTGGAGCCGTTGGCGCACCGGACTCTGTCCGGTGCACACCGGACAGTCCGGTGCCCCCTTCAGACCGTTGGCCCGGCCACGCGTCACGCGCGGATTGCGCGGCCGACCGTTGGCTCGACCGACCGTTGGTTCACCGGACAGTCCGGTGAATTATAGTCGTACGCCGCCGTCGAGACCCGAGTGTAACACCCCAGGTGTTACCTTGGCCAGAGCCACCTTGGCACTAGAAGCTGTGTTCACCAGGGTAAAGACTTAGGGCACCACATAAGAACCTTGGAGCTCATGTGCTAATCAAGTTGCCAATGACATGAGAAGCATTACTCTAATCCTTGCACACTTACTACCTTGGATAAAGGGGGGGAAGAACCCTAGACCTCTCCAAAACCCTACCTTCCAAAACCCTAAGTAAGGGGGGAAAGAAAGTGAGCAAGTGGGCAAAGCATGTGTAACTTTTACCCAAACCCTAAGTAACATTATAACCATCAATTAAGGGAGGGAAATATTGCAAAAAGGCCCCTGGAGAAACCCCAATTCAAATCTCCAAGTGGAGAGAGAGCTAGAGCTCTCAATCTCCCTCTAAGTCACATTTTAGCCCTAATTCAAAGACCAGCCGTGTTCACTTTGAAGATGGCGCCAAAACCACTTGGGTTCTATACCAAAAATGTGTTATACCACTTAAGGCACCCCCTGGAAAAAATTGGAGGCCGAGACTCAGACGTTTGACAACACTTGACATCAGTTTTGTCGCTGAGCGGGCAGGGAGACAAGCCAGATTTGGCGCCCGTCTATCTCCCTATCTAGGGCGTATCATCCCTTGGAACTCACACATGTGAGATAGCCCTAGGTGCCAGGAGGAGGTCTGCGCCGGATTCATGGCGAGATTCGCACATTTGCGATCTCTGGAAGCGTTTGAACATGGGAAGAAACTCACTGCCACGTGTTCGACGCCTTCTGCCCGCGCCAGAGCACGCTCGCGCGCGCCCTCGCACGCCCCGCGCCGCGCCCGAGCCAAACCCGCGCCGTGGCCCGCGCCCGAGCTTATAAATCCCTCCCAGGCTTCGGCTACACCTTTCCGCACACCCTCCACACCTCACCGGAGTTAGCTCGTCGCCGTTTGCCCGTGCGCAGCGAGCCCGCGGCCGCTCAACCCCTCTGCCACCGTAGACCGGCCAGCAGAGCCATCCCCAACCCCGTCCTGCCCTCGGAGAAGCTTGTGCACACCTCCGTGAGGCTCCCCGAGCAAGGAATCGGAGTTTCCTTCGCCGGAAAAGCCAGTCCACGCTCGCCGGAGCTCTCACCCCCGCCGGAGCACGTGGACCGGGTAAGCCACTCCACCATCCTTCGATTCCTCGTGCACACAGTCGTTGCGTGACCCCGTGATGCTAACCGTGCCCTCGGATTGCGCCAGTTCGCCGTAGTTTGGCCGGTATACTCGCCGCCGACGAGGACACCCGCCTGCACGCGTGGACCGGGCGATTCCGGCCACCTCCGACGCCGAGCCGTACCTCGACGTGACCGCCAGAGTCTCCCCAAGCCGACCCCACCCCTCGCCGGACCTCCCTCGCCGCCGGTAAGCCGCGCCGCCCTTTTCTTTCCCGCGGTTACTGTTTCAGTGAAGGGAAGGACTGCGGGTGAGAGGGAAGAAAGGTCAGGGGGTTTTGTGTAAGGTCAGTGACACAGGGAAATAGTGGCGTGGGGGTAGATCTGTGAAGGTGGATTTAGTTTAAACCCAGGGACCCCGGTGCAAACTGTTTTTCCAGAAACCCTTAAATTAAATTTGTTTTAAATTGAACAGCAACTTTGAAAATGCATAACTTCTGTTTAAATCATCCAAATTTGGTCAAACCAATTTTGTCAGACTCAAATTAATGTAACCTAATTAAGAAAAATATAAAACCCCTTGGTAATGTGGAAAACTTAAAAGTTCTGATTTAATGTTAGTTTTGGCCAAAAGCTAAATAATAATAAGAAAAATAGTTAGGATATTTGACTAGGGTTAGGAAAATTTGGAGAAGTTTATATTTACCTACTAACCTGTTTAAAAATGCTAAACCTCTCTGTCCACTCCATTTGAGTTAGTTTTACCCCTTATTCTATAATATGCCTAAGAATAAGGAAAATAGAAAAGGTAAATTAATTAATAGACCAGAGAGTACCTCTATTTTTGTTAGGTTATTTATTCAACATAGTTCACTAGAAAAATATATCATACCCTGTTTTAGTGTAAAATAAGTAAGATCCCTTTTGTTTAAATAAAACAAGTGAAACTTAGAAAAACTCTACAAAAATAACCCCAAGGTGAAAACACCCCCACCCTTGGGATAACTATTGTTTTATTAGAAAGAACCTAAGAAAAATATGAAATCTGCTGTTTGACATTTTTCAAATAATAAGGTAGTAGAAAGTGCCTTTTTGACATTAAACTTAAGAAAATCATAACTAAATACCCACCCCTTAGTTTTCTGTGATTTTTAGCACAGAGTCCTATTATTACCAAAGGATGCCAACAAAAATAACCTCTAGGACAGAACCTACCCCTAACTAGAAGGTGTAGTGTAAAGTGGCCCTTTTTGCCTAACTTTTGTTATTTTGTTTAAAACCTAACATTTATACTCTAAGCCTCAAATTCTTAAAACAAGCTAGAATAGCCAGTGACAACCCACTGTAATTTTTACAGAATTTTTGAAAATTATTAAAACCCTGTTGTAGTTCAAACCTACCCTAGAAACCCTAAATGGAAATCAAGGAAAGGAAAATGAATAATGTGAATTAATGTTATCCCAAAACCCTTGAAGTCTGTCCACTAAAATGTATCAAGGTAATACCAATCCACTATGTTATCCTCACTGAAAACCCAAGCCTAAGGAGTATTAAACCTAACCCACTGGAAGCCCCGCATGACTAAGAACTCTAAGTTACTTCTTGACTTAGTTTCTTTTACAAAATGTTGTTAAATCATGCATAATCATGACATACATGTTCATTGCATTCGATAGACTGTAATCTTGCTGACGGAGAGTACATCCTCGTGCCGGAGCAAGGAGCTGCTCAGGAGGTAGCCCCAGATCCAGCACCCGAGCCTGCACCAGAGGACCTGCCTGCCACTGCTTTGGAAGGCAAGCCCCGGTTTTATGCATAACCTGTTATTTATGCTATTTTACTTCACTTAATGATTGTAGGTTTGATTGTGCACTTAGGTGTAGGAGTTGTCTGAAACCCTAGTTGCATGATCTCAGGAATCCCTTTTGAGATGAATACTAGTATGACAGGTCGAGTAGTTGCTTTATTTAATTCGGATCTCGGTAGAAGACGAGTGATTTTTCTAGCACTCGCGCGAGATCAGGAAATTGATTATACCCACTTTCACACTGTCATGATACTAGTTGGTGGACAACAATCCATGGGGATTGGTTGTTTACGAGATGGAAAATGGAATAAGGATTAACGTGCGGATACCTGTGTCAAGCGTTTGAACGTACTGAGCACATGCCGAGAAATATGGTAAATCGGTAAGCCTAGTACCTGAGTGAACCTGGCAGTGGACATATCCCCTCACGCGTTCTGAGACGAGGTCTCCCATTCCGGTTATGGTGGGTACAAGTGCGGTCACTGCACGACGGCCAGTCGGGGTCAGTGAGGCATTGTACGCCAAGGCGGTGAGCCCTGATCTGCTGACGGGGAATCGATGGGGACGGTTGGTATGTGTGGGGACGGAGTGCCCCTGCATGTCGTGTGTTTAGGTTTACCTTGCAAGGATAAAAACTCGATTCGAATCGTCTGCTTCTCGCAGCTAATGAGACTGCTTGATCCATTGTACTGCATTGAGTAATAAGTGGAAGTATGATGAGTTGAGATAAGATGTTGATTGTTAATAATGCTTGCTACCATGTATGAGTAGATAGTTCACTTTTAGCCTTAAGAGAGTCACACTTAACTTTGACTAAGTTAAAATCTTGATTTAGAAACTCAGCTAGTGCTTTTGGCAACCAAACCCCACAGCCAAACAGCTACATGTCTAGAGGTAGAGGAGTAGACTCCTCACACCGGGTAAGTCTAGCTGAGTATTAGTATACTCAGCCTTGCTTGTGGCATAATTTTTTTTTACAGGTTCTCTGGAGGAGATGGTTGCTGGGATAACTTGGCCGACCACCCTGCCACCGGGTTGGACTGTCGAGTGGGACCCTGCCTCGGCGGAGGAGGAGCATGAGGAGTGATGGGACAGGCTTCCCCATCTCTCTGTTTAATTATCGTTAGTCTTATTCCGCTGCACTTCAAACAATGATGGTTACTTTCGCAAAAAAAACTCCGATGATGATGATGGTGATGTAATAATTTAACATTATGGCATGTATGGTTTTATGCTTTATTGTATTTGCTCTGTGACTCACCTTCGAGTGAGATTGTGGTACTTGATCCTGTCAGTGGCCGTGTCGGACTAGATCCGAGGGATTGACGGGTTATTCCCATTTAAGTGTGGTCTAGCCTCTAAGGCGGGACTTGGACACTTAAGTTGGAATAATTCGGGCAGTTCCGCCACAGCTGGTATCGGAGCTTGTACCACCACAGAGGAATCAATAAAATATAAATACCATCAATTTTCTAAATAAAACTTGATAGAAACAAGGTTGGATAGATAGTAGGACGAACAGGATAGACCTAGGACGTGAAGCCTTAGGTTAATAGAAGGGTAGCTAGGTGGCTAAGTAACTAGGCCCTACAGGCCACTTTTACAGGATGGGAGTTCCTCCCTCTTCCTTTTATCTTGTTGTGAGGCCGTTCAGGACGAGCATGCATGCATTCATAATTAAGCAAATGGATAACTGAGTAAAGGACTTAAAAACAAGATAACAACCAACTAGGTCCCTAGTGCCTTTTTACTTAACTAGAGAAAGGCTGAATTTTTTTACTTTTCCTTGTTCTTTTTATAATTCTTTTTCTTTACTTACGCTTAACCGTACACAGATGACTTCCCATGGATCCTCCGATGACGGAAATGCACTGACCCACACTGACGGACTTGCACGAGAGGGCTTTCCCCGCATTCTGTGGGAAGTACTTCAGGGGGCTGGATACACGACACCCCCTCAGTACACGGTGCAGCAGTTCGAGAAGCACCGGGTGCCCCGCTGTAGGGTGAGGATGACTTTGGAGCCTCATCCCCTGCAGCCAGGCTGGCGCTCCTTGGACTCAGAGTCTTTCGGGTACCGGGCAGAGGACACGATCGAGGCAATCGCTCTGCATGGGTTGACTACCTTTTGCGGATTCCATCCCTTGGAGCTGGCTACCCACCCCATTGGCTTGTTCCCCGCTGAGAAGGAGGACGACCCAATGTGGAAGGATCGGGTGGAGCATGCCAAGGACATCTGGGCCATCTACCCAGGACAGACTGCGCACTTGACAGTACGGTGCATGAATGCTCTGTACCGTCTGCAAGTGATGCGCGGTGAGGCAATGTCCCATCTGATGGCACTGCTGGAGGCAACAAAGATCATGTTGGATAACAGAGAGGAGCTCGTGGTTGACTTGTCTCAAGAAATGGTGGAGAAGGACTTGCAGGTGGAGCAGCTATCCACTGATATTCAGGAGTTGGAGGAGCTGGTGGGCACCAGGGAAAACACCATCGAGGTCCTCGAGGATCAGCTCCTTAACACTCAGCAGCAGCTTGCTGAGGCTAACGAGCACCTGGACATGCACCACCAGGAGATCCAGGACCAGGAGGCCAACGAGGACGTCGACATTGAGGGAGGAGATGAGCCTGCCTCCAGTGTGGACACTGCTGGCTCGGGAAGACCACCTTCCCCCGAGTCAAGTGTTGCCTCGTTTGCTCACTAGGTGTCCAGGATAGGCTTAGAAGTCGGACAGTCGGACTCCTCGCAGCTAGCTTAGCTTTTGCACCCTTGGGGTACTAAGCTAGATAGAGTTGAGTCATTTTGGAACAATTTGATGTAACCGTGTTAAACTCTATTGGGAGCTTGTGTGATGGATGCTTTTATCAGTTTAAAATTGGAAGGAAGAATCTCTGCCCCTTAAAAATCCCTGTTGTTGAAGTCGGATCTTTCATGCTGTTTTTACTTTGTCCTCGTGATAAAAATCTTGAATTTTGGAATTGTGGTGTTAAGTAAGTATGTGGATTTTTCAGATGGCCGGGAGGCAGCGTCGTGGCCAGAATGAGCACGTTCCACCGCCGCCCCCACCTCCCACTCTGCAGGAGCTCATGGCTCAGCAGAATGAGATTCTGAGGCAGCTGGCTCAACGTCAGCCACC
This sequence comes from Zea mays, assembly GCF_902167145.1. Classification (NCBI taxonomy): domain Eukaryota; kingdom Viridiplantae; phylum Streptophyta; class Magnoliopsida; order Poales; family Poaceae; genus Zea; species Zea mays. Next base: position 20,284,563 of record NC_050100.1, on the reverse strand, counting down.
ACCCCAGCATTATGGTGGTGGAGACCACCAGCGTCACCCCGCGGCGGCCACCTATCAGGAATTCCTCAGCACCCAGCCTCCACTGTTCACAAGGGCGGAGGACCCACTTGACGCAGATGTGTGGCTGCGAGTGGTGGAATCCAAATTTCCACTGCTCCATGGAGTTTGCTCAGAGGTCACCAAAGTCAGGTTCGCCACCCAGCAGCTTCGCGGACCTGCAAGGACTTGGTGGGATCACTTTCTTGCTATGCAGCCAGAGGACCGAGAGGTGGAGTGGAGGGAGTTTAAGGCAGCTTTTAGAGGACACCATATACCAGCCGGGATCATGGACAGGAAGCTCAATGAGTTCTTGGCACTCACTCAGGGCAGCAGGACAGTGTTGCAGTACGCCCAGGCCTTTAATGACTTGTGCCAGTATGCGGGATATCATGCGGATACAGATGAGAAGAAGAGGGACAGATTCAGAAGGGGGCTCAGCACTAAGCTCCGGGATCGTCTCAACACCGTCAGGGCCAACAGCTACAATGAGTTGGTAAACATGGCTATCTCCCAAGAGGACTGCATTACAGCTAGGCAGGCAGAAAAGAAGAGGAAGACCCCCGTGGCAGGACCCTCAGCTCAGCCACAGCGTTTCAGAATTGTGTCCGACACCCAGGGCAGGGGACCTCAGCAGCAGCAAGGGCGATGGGTAATCTGACCTCAGCAGCAGCAGCAGGCACCCAACCGCACCCAATTTCCAGCTCATAGGGGCAATCAGCAGCAGCAGCAGTACCGTCAAGCCAATGACAACAGGTGCTTCACTTGCGGCAACACTGGGCATTATGCCAAGAATTGCCCCAGGAACCAGCAGAGGCAGGGGCAGAATGCAAATCAGAACCAAGGCAAGAGACAGAAGGTGCAAGTGAGGCAGGGCAGGCTGAACTTCACCACCATGGCAGATATTCCAGAGGGAGCACCCGTCATGACTGGTATCTTTACAGTATTAAATTTTCCTGCTATTATTCTATTTGATTCGGGTGCATCACATAGTTTTATCAGTGCAAAATTTAGTGCCAAGTGCCAATTGCCTTTTCACCACACCAATGGAGGTATCACAATTTCAACCCCAGGAGGCAGGGTTGCCACTTACCAAATTAACAAGAATGTGCCTATAAAGTTTGGTAGTCTGATAATTAAAGCCAACCTCCTCATTTTGGGTTTGGAGAGTGTGGATATTATATTGGGAACTGACTGGTTAACCAGAAATCAGGCTGTGATGGATATTGCGGCTAGAGCCATAGAGGTGCACTCACCAACTTGTGGTGAGACCACACTGTATTTGCCTGACCAGGGTTGTACCCGATCTTGTGCCTTTGTTATGATAGAATCCCCAGTGGAAAAGATCCCAGTGGTCCGTGACTACCCGGATGTTTTTCCAGAGGAATTGCCAGGGATGCCACCTGACCGAGATGTTGAGTTCGCCATCGAATTGCAACCCGGGACCGCTCCTATCTCCAAGAGACCCTATAGGATGCCTCCCGCGGAATTGGCAGAATTGAAGAAACAATTGCAAGAATTGTTGGACAAGGGGTTTATTCGTCCAAGCACTTCACCATGGGGATGTCCAGCATTATTCGTGAAGAAAAAGGATGAGAGTTTGAGGATGTGTGTTGACTACCGCCCTCTCAATGCGGTGACTATAAAGAACAAATACCCGCTGCCTCGCATTGATGTTCTGTTTGATCAGTTGGTTGGAGCCAAGGTATTCTCCAAGATAGACCTTCGCTCAGGGTACCATCAGATCAAGATCCGTGCTAGCGATATTCCCAAGACGGCTTTCTCTACCAGATATGGACTGTATGAGTTTCTGGTGATGTCTTTTGGGCTGACCAATGCCCCGGCTTATTTTATGTACCTGATGAACTCAGTGTTTATGCCAGAGTTGGATAAGTTTGTGGTCGTTTTCATTGATGATATTCTGGTCTATTCCAAGAATGAAGATGAACATACTGAGCACCTACACATCGTGCTTCAACGGCTGCGCGATCATCATCTTTATGCTAAGTTGTCTAAGTGTGAGTTTTGGCTGAAGGAGATCAAATTCTTGGGTCACACAATTTCTCAAGATGGGATATCAGTCGATCCTGAGAAGGTGCAGGAGGTGATGGATTGGAAACCCCCGACCACAGTAAAGCAAATTCGGAGTTTTCTGGGCTTGGCAGGGTATTATCGACGATTTATTCCGGATTTCTCCAGAATTGCCAAACCAATGACTGAACTGTTAAAGAAGGGAGTCAAATTTGAGTGGAGCCAAAAGTGTGAAGATGCCTTCCATACCTTGAGGCAGCATTTGACAACAGCCCCAGTGCTAGCTCAACCTGACAACACCAAGCCATTTGAAGTTTATTGTGATGCTTCTGGTACTGGTTTGGGATGTGTTTTGATGCAAGAGAACAGAGTGATTGCTTATGCTTCCCGGGCACTCAGGCCCCATGAGCAGAACTACCCTACACATGATCTAGAATTGGCAGCTGTAGTTCATGCTCTTAAGATATGGAGACACTACCTGATGGGAGCTCACTGTAACATCTACACTGATCACAAGAGTCTCAAATACATCTTCACTCAGGCAGATCTAAACATGAGGCAAAGGAGGTGGTTAGAGTTGATCAAGGATTATGATTTGGAAGTGCATTACCATCCAGGGAAGGCCAATGTTGTGGCAGATGCCTTGAGCAGAAAGGCCCAGTGTAATTGTATGAACATGGATGTGGGAGTGACCACCCTGTGTGATGAGTTGTGCAAACTAAACCTGGAAGTTGTTTCTTCGGGTAATCTAAGCTATATCTCGGTGGAGCCCACATTACAAGAGCAGATAGTCAGGGCACAGGTTGAGGATAAGGGTGTTCAGGTTATCAAGGATATGATCAAGCAAAAGGCGGAAAAATACAAGTGTTTCCGACGGGACAGCAAGGGAATTCTATGGTTTGGAGATCGATTGGTGGTTCCCAAGGACCCTGAGCTCAGAAAGAAGATACTGGATGAAGCTCACCTTTCCAAATTCTCCATGCACCCTGGTAGCAACAAGATGTACCATGATCTCAGATCTCTATATTGGTGGACTAGAATGAAAAGGGAAATTGCCAAGTACATATCCGAATGTGACACCTGCCAGAGAATTAAAGCTAGTCACTTGAAGGCAGCAGGCCCTTTGCAACCCCTTCCCATACCATCTTGGAAATGGGAGGACATTTGCATGGACTTCATAGTAGGATTACCCAATACCTCCAGGCACCATGATTCTATTTGGGTCATCGTGGACAGATTGACCAAGACGGCTCATTTCTTGCCAGTGCACACCACCCACAAGACCGAGAAGTATGCTGAAATTTATGTTGACCAGATAGTGAGATTGCATGGTATTCCCAAGACCATTATATCTGACAGAGGAGCACTGTTTGTGGCACGCTTTTGGGAGAAACTGCAAGAATCACTTGGGACCCATGTCATCCGAAGCTCAGCATACCACCCACAAACAGATGGCCAGACAGAAAGGGTAAATCAGATTTTGGAAGACATGTTGCGAGCATGTGCACTACATTATGGAAAAGATTGGGACAAGTGTCTGTCTTTGGCAGAGTTCTCTTACAACAATAGCTATCAGTCCAGTCTGAAGATGGCACCTTTTGAGGCATTATATGGGAGAAGGTGTAGGACTCCACTAAATTGGTCTCAAGCAGGAGAAAGGGAAATTTTTGGGCCAGATTTAGTACTCGAGGCAGAGGCAAAGGTCAGGGTTATTACCAAGAACTTAGAAGCTGCTCAGGCCAGGCAAAGGAGCTATCATGATAAGAGGCGGAAGCCTCTACAGTTTGAGGTGGGAGATCATGTCTACCTTAAGGTATCACCCACCAAGGGTGTCCAGAGATTCGGGATCAAGGGCAAATTAGCTCCTCGCTACATTGGACCCTATGAGATCAAGGCAAGTTGTGGACCCGTGGCCTATCAAGTGGAATTGCCACCTCACATGTCAGCAGTTCATAATGTGTTCCATGTATCTCAGCTGCGGAAATGCGTTCGTCTACCCACTGAAGTACTCCCAGAACCAGACATTGAGATAGAACCAGATTTATCCTACCAAGAGTACCCCGTCAAGGTGCTAGATCAAAAGGAAAGATCAACTCGGGCAAGGTCGGTCAGAATGTACAAGGTTCAGTGGAGTCACCATTCAGCAGAAGAAGCTACATGGGAGACCGAGGATTTTCTACGCTCTCGCTTCCCCGACTTTCTACCCAAAGGAGTCGGTATGTAACCCCAAAACCCCACCCCCACCTGCCCTTTGAATCCAATTATAAGAAAAACTTAGATAACAAGGATAGTCTAAGTTGTGGATTTAACTTAAGAAGGGCTTCCTTCTGAAGTTGCAAAGAGGATGACATTCGAAGAGCAGTTAACAAGAGAAACTTGAGTGTAAAGGAAAAACAGCACCACCACACTTTCAAGCACCCTCCAAGGGACTCTACCTAAATCTCGGGACGAGATTCCTTTAAGGGGGGAGGGCTGTAACACCCCAGGTGTTACCTTGGCCAGAGCCACCTTGGCACTAGAAGCTGTGTTCACCAGGGTAAAGACTTAGGGCACCACATAAGAACCTTGGAGCTCATGTGCTAATCAAGTTGCCAATGACATGAGAAGCATTACTCTAATCCTTGCACACTTACTACCTTGGATAAAGGGGGGGAAGAACCCTAGACCTCTCCAAAACCCTACCTTCCAAAACCCTAAGTAAGGGGGGAAAGAAAGTGAGCAAGTGGGCAAAGCATGTGTAACTTTTACCCAAACCCTAAGTAACATTATAACCATCAATTAAGGGAGGGAAATATTGCAAAAAGGCCCCTGGAGAAACCCCAATTCAAATCTCCAAGTGGAGAGAGAGCTAGAGCTCTCAATCTCCCTCTAAGTCACATTTTAGCCCTAATTCAAAGACCAGCCGTGTTCACTTTGAAGATGGCGCCAAAACCACTTGGGTTCTATACCAAAAATGTGCTATACCACTTAAGGCACCCCCTGGAAAAAATTGGAGGCCGAGACTCAGACGTTTGACAACACTTGACATCAGTTTTGTCGCTGAGCGGGCAGGGAGACAAGCCAGATTTGGCGCCCGTCTATCTCCCTATATAGGGCGTATCATCCCTTGGAACTCACACATGTGAGATAGCCCTAGGTGCCAGGAGGAGGTCTGCGCCGGATTCATGGCGAGATTCGCACGTTTGCGATCTCTGGAAGCGTTTGAACATGGGAAGAAACTCACTGCCACGTGTTCGACGCCTTCTGCCCGCGCCAGAGCACGCTCGCGCGCGCCCTCGCACGCCCCGCGCCGCGCCCGAGCCAAACCCGCGCCATGGCCCGCGCCCGAGCTTATAAATCCCTCCCAGGCTTCGGCTACACCTTTCCGCACACCCTCCACACCTCACCGGAGTTAGCTCGTCGCCGTTTGCCCGTGCGCAGCGAGCCCGCGGCCGCTCAACCCCTCTGCCACCGTAGACCGGCCAGCAGAGCCATCCCCAACCCCGTCCTGCCCTCGGAGAAGCTTGTGCACACCTCCGTGAGGCTCCCCGAGCAAGGAATCGGAGTTTCCTTCGCCGGAAAAGCCAGTCCACGCTCGCCGGAGCTCTCACCCCCGCCGGAGCACGTGGACCGGGTAAGCCACTCCACCATCCTTCGATTCCTCGTGCACACAGTCGTTGTGTGACCCCGTGATGCTAACCGTGCCCTCGGATTGCGCCAGTTCGCCGTAGTTTGGCCGGTATACTCGCCGCCGACGAGGACACCCGCCTGCACGCGTGGACCGGGCGATTCCGGCCACCTCCGACGCCGAGCCGTACCTCGACGTGACCGCCAGAGTCTCCCCAAGCCGACCCCACCCCTCGCCGGACCTCCCTCGCCGCCGGTAAGCCGCGCCGCCCTTTTCTTTCCCGCGGTTACTGTTTCAGTGAAGGGAAGGACTGCGGGTGAGAGGGAAGAAAGGTCAGGGGGTTTTGTGTAAGGTCAGTGACACAGGGGAATAGTGGCGTGGGGGTAGATCTGTGAAGGTGGATTTAGTTTAAACCCAGGGACCCCGGTGCAAACTGTTTTTCCAGAAACCCTTAAATTAAATTTGTTTTAAATTGAACAGCAACTTTGAAAATGCATAACTTCTATTTAAATCATCCAAATTTGGTCAAACCAATTTTGTCAGACTCAAATTAATGTAACCTAATTAAGAAAAATATAAAACCCCTTGGTAATGTGGAAAACTTAAAAGTTCTGATTTAATGTTAGTTTTGGCCAAAAGCTAAATAATAATAAGAAAAATAGTTAGGATATTTGACTAGGGTTAGGAAAATTTGGAGAAGTTTATATTTACCTACTAACCTGTTTAAAAATGCTAAACCTCTCTGTCCACTCCATTTGAGTTAGTTTTACCCCTTATTCTATAATATGCCTAAGAATAAGGAAAATAGAAAAGGTAAATTAATTAATAGACCAGAGAGTACCTCTATTTTTGTTAGGTTATTTATTCAACATAGTTCACTAGAAAAATATATCATACCCTGTTTTAGTGTAAAATAAGTAAGATCCCTTTTGTTTAAATAAAACAAGTGAAACTTAGAAAAACTCTACAAAAATAACCCCAAGGTGAAAACACCCCCACCCTTGGGATAACTATTGTTTTATTAGAAAGAACCTAAGAAAAATATGAAATCTGCTGTTTGACATTTTTCAAATAATAAGGTAGTAGAAAGTGCCTTTTTGACATTAAACTTAAGAAAATCATAACTAAATACCCACCACTTAGTTTTCTGTGATTTTTAGCACAGAGTCCTATTATTACCAAAGGATGCCAACAAAAATAACCTCTAGGACAGAACCTACCCCTAACTAGAAGGTGTAGTGTAAAGTGGCCCTTTTTGCCTAACTTTTGTTATTTTGTTTAAAACCTAACATTTATACTCTAAGCCTCAAATTCTTAAAACAAGCTAGAATAGCCAGTGACAACCCACTGTAATTTTTACAGAATTTTTGAAAATTATTAAAACCCTGTTGTAGTTCAAACCTACCCTAGAAACCCTAAATGGAAATCAAGGAAAGGAAAATGAATAATGTGAATTAATGTTATCCCAAAACCCTTGAAGTCTGTCCACTAAAATGTATCAAGGTAATACCAATCCACTATGTTATCCTCACTGAAAACCCAAGCCTAAGGAGTATTAAACCTAACCCACTGGAAGCCCCACATGACTAAGAACTCTAAGTTACTTCTTGACTTAGTTTCTTTTACAAAATGTTGTTAAATCATGCATAATCATGACATACATGTTCATTGCATTCGATAGACTGTAATCTTGCTGACGGAGAGTACATCCTCGTGCCGGAGCAAGGAGCTGCTCAGGAGGTAGCCCCAGATCCAGCACCCGAGCCTGCACCAGAGGACCTGCCTGCCACTGCTTTGGAAGGCAAGCCCCGGTTTTATGCATAACCTGTTATTTATGCTATTTTACTTCACTTAATGATTGTAGGTTTGATTGTGCACTTAGGTGTAGGAGTTGTCTGAAACCCTAGTTGCATGATCTCAGGAATCCCTTTTGAGATGAATACTAGTATGACAGGTCGAGTAGTTGCTTTATTTAATTCGGATCTCGGTAGAAGACGAGTGATTTTTCTAGCACTCGCGCGAGATCAGGAAATTGATTGTACCCACTTTCACACTGTCATGATACTAGTTGGTGGACAACAATCCATGGGGATTGGTTGTTTACGAGATGGAAAATGGAATAAGGATTAACGTGCGGATACCTGTGTCAAGCGTTTGAACGTACTGAGCACATGCCGAGAAATATGGTAAATCGGTAAGCCTAGTACGTGAGTGAACCCGGCAGTGGACATATCCCCTCACGCGTCCTGAGACGAGGTCTCCCATTCCGGTTATGGTGGGTACAAGTGCGGTCACTGCACGACGGCCAGTCGGGGTCAGTGAGGCATTGTACGCCAAGGCGGTGAGCCCTGATCTGCTGACGGGGAATCGATGGGGACGGTTGGTATGTGTGGGGACGGAGTGCCCCTGCATGTCGTGTGTTTAGGTTTACCTTGCAAGGATAAAAACTCGATTCGAATCGTGTGCTTCTCGCAGCTAATGAGACTGCTTGATCCATTGTACTGCATTGAGTAATAAGTGGAAGTATGATGAGTTGAGATAAGATGTTGATTGTTAATAATGCTTGCTACCATGTATGAGTAGATAGTTCACTTTTAGCCTTAAGAGAGTCACACTTAACTTTGACTAAGTTAAAATCTTGATTTAGAAACTCAGCTAGTGCTTTTGGCAACCAAACCCCACAGCCAAACAGCTGCATGTCTAGAGGTAGAGGAGTAGACTCCTCACACTGGGTAAGTCTAGCTGAGTATTAGTATACTCAGCCTTGCTTGTGGCATAATTTTTTTTTACAGGTTCTCTGGAGGAGATGGTTGCTGGGATAACTTGGCCGACCACCCTGCCACCGGGTTGGACTGTCGAGTGGGACCCTGCCTCGGCGGAGGAGGAGCATGAGGAGTGATGGGACAGGCTTCCCCATCTCTCTGTTTAATTATCGTTAGTCTTATTCCGCTGCACTTCAAACAATGATGGTTACTTTCGCAAAAAAAACTCCGATGATGATGATGGTGATGTAATAATTTAACATTATGGCATGTATGGTTTTATGCTTTATTGTATTTGCTCTGTGACTCACCTTCGAGTGAGATTGTGGTACTTGATCCTGTCAGTGGCCGTGTCGGACTAGATCCGAGGGATTGACGGGTTATTCCCATTTAAGTGTGGTCTAGCCTCTAAGGCGGGACTTGGACACTTAAGTTGGAATAATTCGGGCAGTTCCGCCACAGCTGGTATCGGAGCTTGTACCACCACAGAGGAATCAATAAAATATAAATACCATCAATTTTCTAAATAAAACTTGATAGAAACAAGGTTGGATAGATAGTAGGACGAACAGGATAGACCTAGGACGTGAAGCCTTAGGTTAATAGAAGGGTAGCTAGGTGGCTAAGTAACTAGGCCCTACAGGCCACTTTTACAGGATGGGAGTTCCTCCCTCTTCCTTTTATCTTGTTGTGAGGCCGTTCAGGACGAGCATGCATGCATTCATAATTAAGCAAATGGATAACTGAGTAAAGGACTTAAAAACAAGATAACAACCAACTAGGTCCCTAGTGCCTTTTTACTTAACTAGAGAAAGGCTGAATTTTTTTACTTTTCCTTGTTCTTTTTATAATTCTTTGACTTTACTTACGCTTAACCGTACACAGATGACTTCCCACGGATCCTCCGATGACGGAAATGCACTGACCCACACTGACGGACTTGCACGAGAGGGCTTTCCCCGCATTCTGTGGGAAGTACTTCAGGGGGCTGGATACACGACACCCCCTCAGTACACGGTGCAGCAGTTCGAGAAGCACCGGGTGCCCCGCTGTAGGGTGAGGATGACTTTGGAGCCTCATCCCCTGCAGCCAGGCTGGCGCTCCTTGGACTCAGAGTCTTTCGGGTACCGGGCAGAGGACACGATCGAGGCAATCGCTCTGCATGGGTTGACTACCTTTTGCGGATTCCATCCCTTGGAGCTGGCTACCCACCCCATTGGCTTGTTCCCCGCTGAGAAGGAGGACGACCCAATGTGGAAGGATCGGGTGGAGCATGCCAAGGACATCTGGGCCATCTACCCAGGACAGACTGCGCACTTGACAGTACGGTGCATGAATGCTCTGTACCGTCTGCAAGTGATGCGCGGTGAGGCAATGTCCCATCTGATGGCACTGCTGGAGGCAACAAAGATCACGTTGGATAACAGAGAGGAGCTCGTGGTTGACTTGTCTCAAGAAATGGTGGAGAAGGACTTGCAGGTGGAGCAGCTATCCACTGATATTCAGGAGTTGGAGGAGCTGGTGGGCACCAGGGAAAACACCATCGAGGTCCTCGAGGATCAGCTCCTTAACACTCAGCAGCAGCTTGCTGAGGCTAACGAGCACCTGGACATGCACCACCAGGAGATCCAGGACCAGGAGGCCAACGAGGACGTCGACATTGAGGGAGGAGATGAGCCTGCCTCCAGTGTGGACACTGCTGGCTCGGGAAGACCACCTTCCCCCGAGTCAAGTGTTGCCTCGTTTGCTCACTAGGTGTCCAGGATAGGCTTAGAAGTCGGACAGTCGGACTCCTCGCAGCTAGCTTAGCTTTTGCACCCTTGGGGTACTAAGCTAGATAGAGTTGAGTCATTTTGGAACAATTTGATGTAACCGTGTTAAACTCTATTGGGAGCTTGTGTGATGGATGCTTTTATCAGTTTAAAATTGGAAGGAAGAATCTCTGCCCCTTAAAAATCCCTGTTGTTGAAGTCGGATCTTTCATGCTGTTTTTACTTTGTCCTCGTGATAAAAATCTTGAATTTTGGAATTGTGGTGTTAAGTAAGTATGTGGATTTTTCAGATGGCCGGGAGGCAGCGTCGTGGCCAGAATGAGCACGTTCCACCGCCGCCCCCACCTCCCACTCTGCAGGAGCTCATGGCTCAGCAGAATGAGATTCTGAGGCAGCTGGCTCAACATCAGCCACCACCCCAGCATTATGGTGGTGGAGACCACCAGCGTCACCCCGCGGCGGCCACCTATCAGGAATTCCTCAGCACCCAGCCTCCACTGTTCACAAGGGCGGAGGACCCACTTGACGCAGATGTGTGGCTGCGAGTGGTGGAATCCAAATTTCCACTGCTCCATGGAGTTTGCTCAGAGGTCACCAAAGTCAGGTTCGCCACCCAGCAGCTTCGCGGACCTGCAAGGACTTGGTGGGATCACTTTCTTGCTATGCAGCCAGAGGACCGAGAGGTGGAGTGGAGGGAGTTTAAGGCAGCTTTTAGAGGACACCATATACCAGCCGGGATCATGGACAGGAAGCTCAATGAGTTCTTGGCACTCACTCAGGGCAGCAGGACAGTGTTGCAGTACGCCCAGGCCTTTAATGACTTGTGCCAGTATGCGGGATATCATGCGGATACAGATGAGAAGAAGAGGGACAGATTCAGAAGGGGGCTCAGCACTAAGCTCCGGGATCGTCTCAACACCGTCAGGGCCAACAGCTACAATGAGTTGGTAAACATGGCTATCTCCCAAGAGGACTGCATTACAGCTAGGCAGGCAGAAAAGAAGAGGAAGACCCCCGTGGCAGGACCCTCAGCTCAGCCACAGCGTTTCAGAATTGTGTCCGACACCCAGGGCAGGGGACCTCAGCAGCAGCAAGGGCGATGGGTAATCCGACCTCAGCAGCAGCAGCAGGCACCCAACCGCACCCAATTTCCAGCTCAGAGGGGCAATCAGCAGCAGCAGCAGTACCGTCAAGCCAATGACAACAGGTGCTTCACTTGCGGCAACACTGGGCATTATGCCAAGAATTGGCCCAGGAACCAGCAGGGGCAGAATGCAAATCAGAACCAAGGCAAGAGACAGAAGGTGCAAGTGAGGCAGGGCAGGCTGAACTTCACCACCATGGCAGATATTCCAGAGGGAGCACCCGTCATGACTGGTATCTTTACAGTATTAAATTTTCCTGCTATTATTCTATTTGATTCGGGTGCATCGCATAGTTTTATCAGTGCAAAATTTAGTGCCAAGTGCCAATTGCCTTTTCACCACACCAATGGAGGTATCACAATTTCAACCCCAGGAGGCAGGGTTGCCACTTACCAAATTAACAAGAATGTGCCTATAAAGTTTGGTAGTCTGATAATTAAAGCCAACCTCCTCATTTTGGGTTTGGAGAGTGTGGATATTATATTGGGAACTGACTGGTTAACCAGAAATCAGGCTGTGATGGATATTGCGGCTAGAGCCATAGAGGTGCACTCACCAACTTGTGGTGAGACCACACTGTATTTGCCTGACCAGGGTTGTACCCGATCTTGTGCCTTTGTTATGATAGAATCCCCAGTGGAAAAGATCCCAGTGGTCCGTGACTACCCGGATGTTTTTCCAGAGGAATTGCCAGGGATGCCACCTGACCGAGATGTTGAGTTCGCCATCGAATTGCAACCCGGGACCGCTCCTATCTCCAAGAGACCCTATAGGATGCCTCCCGCGGAATTGGCAGAATTGAAGAAACAATTGCAAGAATTGTTGGACAAGGGGTTTATTCGTCCAAGCACTTCACCATGGGGATGTCCAGCATTATTCGTGAAGAAAAAGGATGAGAGTTTGAGGATGTGTGTTGACTACCGCCCTCTCAATGCGGTGACTATAAAGAACAAATACCCGCTGCCTCGCATTGATGTTCTGTTTGATCAGTTGGTTGGAGCCAAGGTATTCTCCAAGATAGACCTTCGCTCAGGGTACCATCAGATCAAGATCCGTGCTAGCGATATTCCCAAGACGGCTTTCTCTACCAGATATGGACTGTATGAGTTTCTGGTGATGTCTTTTGGGCTGACCAATGCCCCGGCTTATTTTATGTACCTGATGAACTCAGTGTTTATGCCAGAGTTGGATAAGTTTGTGGTCGTTTTCATTGATGATATTCTGGTCTATTCCAAGAATGAAGATGAACATACTGAGCACCTACACATCGTGCTTCAACGGCTGCGCGATCATCATCTTTATGCTAAGTTGTCTAAGTGTGAGTTTTGGCTGAAGGAGATCAAATTCTTGGGTCACACAATTTCTCAAGATGGGATATCAGTCGATCCTGAGAAGGTGCAGGAGGTGATGGATTGGAAACCCCCGACCACAGTAAAGCAAATTCGGAGTTTTCTGGGCTTGGCAGGGTATTATCGACGATTTATTCCGGATTTCTCCAGAATTGCCAAACCAATGACTGAACTGTTAAAGAAGGGAGTCAAATTTGAGTGGAGCCAAAAGTGTGAAGATGCCTTCCATACCTTGAGGCAGCATTTGACAACAGCCCCAGTGCTAGCTCAACCTGACAACACCAAGCCATTTGAAGTTTATTGTGATGCTTCTGGTACTGGTTTGGGATGTGTTTTGATGCAAGAGAACAGAGTGATTGCTTATGCTTCCCGGGCACTCAGGCCCCATGAGCAGAACTACCCTACACATGATCTAGAATTGGCAGCTGTAGTTCATGCTCTTAAGATATGGAGACACTACCTGATGGGAGCTCACTGTAACATCTACACTGATCACAAGAGTCTCAAATACATCTTCACTCAGGCAGATCTAAACATGAGGCAAAGGAGGTGGTTAGAGTTGATCAAGGATTATGATTTGGAAGTGCATTACCATCCAGGGAAGGCCAATGTTGTGGCAGATGCCTTGAGCAGAAAGGCCCAGTGTAATTGTATGAACATGGATGTGGGAGTGACCACCCTGTGTGATGAGTTGTGCAAACTAAACCTGGAAGTTGTTTCTTCGGGTAATCTAAGCTATATCTCGGTGGAGCCCACATTACAAGAGCAGATAGTCAGGGCACAGGTTGAGGATAAGGGTGTTCAGGTTATCAAGGATATGATCAAGCAAAAGGCGGAAAAATACAAGTGTTTCCGACGGGACAGCAAGGGAATTCTATGGTTTGGAGATCGATTGGTGGTTCCCAAGGACCCTGAGCTCAGAAAGAAGATACTGGATGAAGCTCACCTTTCCAAATTCTCCATGCACCCTGGTAGCAACAAGATGTACCATGATCTCAGATCTCTATATTGGTGGACTAGAATGAAAAGGGAAATTGCCAAGTACATATCCGAATGTGACACCTGCCAGAGAATTAAAGCTAGTCACTTGAAGGCAGCAGGCCCTTTGCAACCCCTTCCCATACCATCTTGGAAATGGGAGGACATTTGCATGGACTTCATAGTAGGATTACCCAATACCTCCAGGCACCATGATTCTATTTGGGTCATCGTGGACAGATTGACCAAGACGGCTCATTTCTTGCCAGTGCACACCACCCACAAGACCGAGAAGTATGCTGAAATTTATGTTGACCAGATAGTGAGATTGCATGGTATTCCCAAGACCATTATATCTGACAGAGAAGCACTGTTTGTGGCACGCTTTTGGGAGAAACTGCAAGAATCACTTGGGACCCATGTCATCCGAAGCTCAGCATACCACCCACAAACAGATGGCCAGACAGAAAGGGTAAATCAGATTTTGGAAGACATGTTGCGAGCATGTGCACTACATTATGGAAAAGATTGGGACAAGTGTCTGTCTTTGGCAGAGTTCTCTTACAACAATAGCTATCAGTCCAGTCTGAAGATGGCACCTTTTGAGGCATTATATGGGAGAAGGTGTAGGACTCCACTAAATTGGTCTCAAGCAGGAGAAAGGGAAATTTTTGGGCCAGATTTAGTACTCGAGGCAGAGGCAAAGGTCAGGGTTATTACCAAGAACTTAGAAGCTGCTCAGGCCAGGCAAAAGAGCTATCATGATAAGAGGCGGAAGCCTCTACAGTTTGAGGTGGGAGATCATGTCTACCTTAAGGTATCACCCACCAAGGGTGTCCAGAGATTCGGGATCAAGGGCAAATTAGCTCCTCGCTACATTGGACCCTATGAGATCAAGGCAAGTTGTGGACCCGTGGCCTATCAAGTGGAATTGCCACCTCACATGTCAGCAGTTCATAATGTGTTCCATGTATCTCAGCTGCGGAAATGCGTTCGTCTACCCACTGAAGTACTCCCAGAACCAGACATTGAGATAGAACCAGATTTATCCTACCAAGAGTACCCCGTCAAGGTGCTAGATCAAAAGGAAAGATCAACTCGGGCAAGGTCGGTCAGAATGTACAAGGTTCAGTGGAGTCACCATTCAGCAGAAGAAGCTACATGGGAGACCGAGGATTTTCTACGCTCTCGCTTCCCCGACTTTCTACCCAAAGGAGTCGGTATGTAACCCCAAAACCCCACCCCCACCTGCCCTTTGAATCCAATTATAAGAAAAACTTAGATAACAAGGATAGTCTAAGTTGTGGATTTAACTTAAGAATGGCTTCCTTCTGAAGTTGCAAAGAGGATGACATTCGAAGAGCAGTTAACAAGAGAAACTTGAGTGTAAAGGAAAAACAGCACCACCACACTTTCAAGCACCCTCCAAGGGACTCTACCTAAATCTCGGGACGAGATTCCTTTAAGGGGGGAGGGTTGTAACACCCCAGGTGTTACCTTGGCCAGAGCCACCTTGGCACTAGAAGCTGTGTTCACCAGGGTAAAGACTTAGGGCACCACATAAGAACCTTGGAGCTCATGTGCTAATCAAGTTGCCAATGACATGAGAAGCATTACTCTAATCCTTGCACACTTACTACCTTGGATAAAGGGGGGGGAAGAACCCTAGACCTCTCCAAAACCCTACCTTCCAAAACCCTAAGTAAGGGGGGAAAGAAAGTGAGCAAGTGGGCAAAGCATGTGTAACTTTTACCCAAACCCTAAGTAACATTATAACCATCAATTAAGGGAGGGAAATATTGCAAAAAGGCCCCTGGAGAAACCCCAATTCAAATCTCCAAGTGGAGAGAGAGCTAGAGCTCTCAATCTCCCTCTAAGTCACATTTTAGCCCTAATTCAAAGACCAGCCGTGTTCACTTTGAAGATGGCGCCAAAACCACTTGGGTTCTATACCAAAAATGTGTTATACCACTTAAGGCACCCCCTGGAAAAAATTGGAGGCCGAGACTCAGACGTTTGACAACACTTGACATCAGTTTTGTCGCTGAGCGGGCAGGGAGACAAGCCAGATTTGGCGCCCGTCTATCTCCCTATCTAGGGCGTATCATCCCTTGGAACTCACACATGTGAGATATCCCTAGGTGCCAGGAGGAGGTCTGCGCCGGATTCATGGCGAGATTCGCACGTTTGCGATCTCTGGAAGCGTTTGAACATGGGAAGAAACTCACTGCCACGTGTTCGACGCCTTCTGCCCGCGCCAGAGCACGCTCGCGCGCGCCCTCGCACGCCCCGCGCCGCGCCCGAGCCAAACCCGCGCCGTGGCCCGCGCCCGAGCTTATAAATCCCTCCCAGGCTTCGGCTACACCTTTCCGCACACCCTCCACACCTCACCGGAGTTAGCTCGTCGCCGTTTGCCCGTGCGCAGCGAGCCCGCGGCCGCTCAACCCCTCTGCCACCGTAGACCGGCCAGCAGAGCCATCCCCAACCCCGTCCTGCCCTCGGAGAAGCTTGTGCACACCTCTGTGAGGCTCCCCGAGCAAGGAATCGGAGTTTCCTTCGCCGGAAAAGCCAGTCCACGCTCGCCGGAGCTCTCACCCCCGCCGGAGCACGTGGACCGGGTAAGCCACTCCACCATCCTTCGATTCCTTGTGCACACAGTCGTTGCGTGACCCCGTGATGCTAACCGTGCCCTCGGATTGCGCCAGTTCGCCGTAGTTTGGCCGGTATACTCGCCGCCGACGAGGACACCCGCCTGCACGCGTGGACCGGGCGATTCCGGCCACCTCCGACGCCGAGCCGTACCTCGACGTGACCGCCAGAGTCTCCCCAAGCCGACCCCACCCCTCGCCGGACCTCCCTCGCCGCCGGTAAGCCGCGCCGCCCTTTTCTTTCCCGCGGTTACTGTTTCAGTGAAGGGAAGGACTGCGGGTGAGAGGGAAGAAAGGTCAGGGGGTTTTGTGTAAGGTCAGTGACACAGGGGAATAGTGGCGTGGGGGTAGATCTGTGAAGGTGGATTTAGTTTAAACCCAGGGACCCCGGTGCAAACTGTTTTTCCAGAAACCCTTAAATTAAATTTGTTTTAAATTGAACAGCAACTTTGAAAATGCATAACTTCTGTTTAAATCATCCAAATTTGGTCAAACCAATTTTGTCAGACTCAAATTAATGTAACCTAATTAAGAAAAATATAAAACCCCTTGGTAATGTGGAAAACTTAAAAGTTCTGATTTAATGTTAGTTTTGGCCAAAAGCTAAATAATAATAAGAAAAATAGTTAGGATATTTGACTAGGGTTAGGAAAATTTGGAGAAGTTTATATTTACCTACTAACCTGTTTAAAAATGCTAAACCTCTCTGTCCACTCCATTTGAGTTAGTTTTACCCCTTATTCTATAATATGCCTAAGAATAAGGAAAATAGAAAAGGTAAATTAATTAATAGACCAGAGAGTACCTCTATTTTTGTTAGGTTATTTATTCAACATAGTTCACTAGAAAAATATATCATACCCTGTTTTAGTGTAAAATAAGTAAGATCCCTTTTGTTTAAATAAAACAAGTGAAACTTAGAAAAACTCTACAAAAATAACCCCAAGGTGAAAACACCCCCACCCTTGGGATAACTATTGTTTTATTAGAAAGAACCTAAGAAAAATATGAAATCTGCTGTTTGACATTTTTCAAATAATAAGGTAGTAGAAAGTGCCTTTTTGACATTAAACTTAAGAAAATCATAACTAAATACCCACCCCTTAGTTTTCTGTGATTTTTAGCACAGAGTCCTATTATTACCAAAGGATGCCAACAAAAATAACCTCTAGGACAGAACCTACCCCTAACTAGAAGGTGTAGTGTAAAGTGGCCCTTTTTGCCTAACTTTTGTTATTTTGTTTAAAACCTAACATTTATACTCTAAGCCTCAAATTCTTAAAACAAGCTAGAATAGCCAGTGACAACCCACTGTAATTTTTACAGAATTTTTGAAAATTATTAAAACCCTGTTGTAGTTCAAACCTACCCTAGAAACCCTAAATGGAAATCAAGGAAAGGAAAATGAATAATGTGAATTAATGTTATCCCAAAACCCTTGAAGTCTGTCCACTAAAATGTATCAAGGTAATACCAATCCACTATGTTATCCTCACTGAAAACCCAAGCCTAAGGAGTATTAAACCTAACCCACTGGAAGCCCCGCATGACTAAGAACTCTAAGTTACTTCTTGACTTAGTTTCTTTTACAAAATGTTGTTAAATCATGCATAATCATGACATACATGTTCATTGCATTCGATAGACTGTAATCTTGCTGACGGAGAGTACATCCTCGTGCCGGAGCAAGGAGCTGCTCAGGAGGTAGCCCCAGATCCAGCACCCGAGCCTGCACCAGAGGACCTGCCTGCCACTGCTTTGGAAGGCAAGCCCCGGTTTTATGCATAACCTATTATTTATGCTATTTTACTTCACTTAATGATTGTAGGTTTGATTGTGCACTTAGGTGTAGGAGTTGTCTGAAACCCTAGTTGCATGATCTCAGGAATCCCTTTTGAGATGAATACTAGTATGACAGGTCGAGTAGTTGCTTTATTTAATTCGGATCTCGGTAGAAGACGAGTGATTTTTCTAGCACTCGCGCGAGATCAGGAAATTGATTGTACCCACTTTCACACTGCCATGATACTAGTTGGTGGACAACAATCCATGGGGATTGGTTGTTTACGAGATGGAAAATGGAATAAGGATTAACGTGCGGATACCTGTGTCAAGCGTTTGAACGTACTGAGCACATGCCGAGAAATATGGTAAATCGGTAAGCCTAGTACCTGAGTGAACCCGGCAGTGGACATATCCCCTCACGCGTCCTGAGACGAGGTCTCCCATTCCGGTTATGGTGGGTACAAGTGCGGTCACTGCACGACGGCCAGTCGGGGTCAGTGAGGCATTGTACGCCAAGGCGGTGAGCCCTGATCTGCTGACGGGGAATCGATGGGGACGGTTGGTATGTGTGGGGACGGAGTGCCCCTGTATGTCGTGTGTTTAGGTTTACCTTGCAAGGATAAAAACTCGATTCGAATCGTCTGCTTCTCGCAGCTAATGAGACTGCTTGATCCATTGTACTGCATTGAGTAATAAGTGGAAGTATGATGAGTTGAGATAAGATGTTGATTGTTAATAATGCTTGCTACCATGTATGAGTAGATAGTTCACTTTTAGTCTTAAGAGAGTCACACTTAACTTTGACTAAGTTAAAATCTTGATTTAGAAACTCAGCTAGTGCTTTTGGCAACCAAACCCCACAGCCAAACAGCTGCATGTCTAGAGGTAGAGGAGTAGACTCCTCACACCGGGTAAGTCTAGCTGAGTATTAGTATACTCAGCCTTGCTTGTGGCATAATTTTTTTTACAGGTTCTCTGGAGGAGATGGTTGCTGGGATAACTTGGCCGACCACCCTGCCACCGGGTTGGACTGTCGAGTGGGACCCTGCCTCGGCGGAGGAGGAGCATGAGGAGTGATGGGACAGGCTTCCCCATCTCTCTGTTTAATTATCGTTAGTCTTATTCCGCTGCACTTCAAACAATGATGGTTACTTTCGCAAAAAAAACTCCGATGATGATGATGGTGATGTAATAATTTAACATTATGGCATGTATGGTTTTAAGCTTCATTGTATTTGCTCTGTGACTCACCTTCGAGTGAGATTGTGGTACTTGATCCTGTCAGTGGTCGTGTCGGACTAGATCCGAGGGATTGACGGGTTATTCCCATTTAAGTGTGGTCTAGCCTCTAAGGCGGGACTTGGACACTTAAGTTGGAATAATTCGGGCAGTTCCGCCACACCGAGAGCAGGCAGTTCACCAGACGCCAGCCTAGCGCACCGGACACTGTCCGGTGCACCCAGACTGAGCAGAGCCTTGGCTGCTCGAGCCAAGTCTTTTCCATTTGTCTTTTCTCTGATTCTAGCACTTAGACAAATATGTTAGTACATAAAAACCAATGTACTAAGTCTAGAATCATACCTTTGTATTGATTTGCACTTTGTCCACCATTTGTCATAGTTTAACACATAACCATTTGTGTTGGACACTTAATCACCAAAATACTTAGAAATGGCCCAAGGGCACATTTCCCTTTCAGAAGGTCCGAAGATAAGAGATGCACAATTTAGCGCTAAACAAAATTAGCAGCTAATAGCCCTCGAAAAACACAATATTAGCTGAATTTAGCATTGCTAAGCCTACTAGACTTTTACTAGGATGAACCTTTGAAACATTGAGGCGGGAAACAAACTACATGCAAGCTCTTTATAAGTGTTGTTGAATTTGCATGCATGTTGATTTATTATTAAGTATTTAAACTATCGGTTTGAACTATCATATTCATATATTAACATTTGAACTATCAATTTTGTGAGTTTATGCTCTATATGTAAACGTATGTCATGTATTCTTTTTTCTGAAACCCCTAAATGGCTTAGCTTGTAGTTATAGCCGGCTACGACCTTTATAGCTTATCCAAAAGCCCGCAACCGTCGAAGATAGCACACCACTGTTGATGTTGGCGCAGTGGGATCCGGAAGACACATGTAAAGGTATACTAAGCAACAACAAAGATATCGATATTGTTCTTGGTGTCTCGACCGACAGACGAGAGCCGTGACTTGAAGAAGGGTTGTTTCATCTTTTTCAATTAACTCCTTAGACATGATTTAAAACACACTCTGTATATTATTAATTGACTTTGTACATGCCAAGACCTTAGCCGAACATTTAAAACATTGGCCCACGGCCCTCTGAACAGCGCCGGGCTAGCCACCCGTTAAACCCGTTTATTTGGCCATCTATACGTTGCACTTGCATGCACAAGCGTTGCATGCGAGACGCTGATGGCTGCATGCTGGACGCAACGGTGAGACCGTGAGAGTGACACACAACTTCTCCAATAACTCCTGCTATTTGTAACCTCAAGGAAAAAGAAAAAAACAATGTTCCAATAATTCCCTATTCCAACAACCTCACCATCCTCTACCAGAAAGTCTGATTTAGAGATTTGAGACCACAGATCAGGTCGAACAGGCTCTCCATTTCATTTTTCCTTTCACGCGATTCCAATATTCTTGCTCGGTAGAATTCACCAGTCAGGTCGCTCGCCATCCATGTGACCTTTTCATGCATGTGCCCTCCCTCCCGCCACCACAAGCCCAGGTTGGTAAGAGTTTGTAGATTTTTTTTTCTTTAAGGCTTGTTTGGTTATTTTCAATCCATATAGATTGAAGGGAATTAATATGGATTGGAGGGTATTTTGACTTACTAGGGATTGAAACCCCCTCAATCCATATGGATTGAGGTAGAACCGAACAAGCCCTTACAAGTTGCTGAAAAGCCTATTGACGTGGCACTTTTGAACATGGAGACTGAATTTTGAAGAGTATGTTGGAGTAGTTAATTTTTTTTGTGTTAAATCAATTTTACAAGCGAAATCAATAAATTTGACTAATTCTTTTGCCTAATCTCTTGGAAAAGCTCTGATGCTTCTTAGATTTCTGTAGCCCACTGCCGTGCCAATCGTTGCTCCTTGTAACACCCTAAATCTCATTTTGAGAATATAGTAAAAAAACAACAAAAATCTTAAATTAGAATTTTTTTGAATTCCCATAACTTTTGAAGTCACATCTCCTAATATAAAAGTTTTCTAATAAAAGGATTAACAAAATAGTTCTTATATGAACTAAATTATCTCTTGATGAATTATATAAGTGTCCATAAGGATATGTGTAAGAGAAATTTCTTTATAGAGATCATACAATATAAAACTATTTTCCTTATATTAAATATGTGGGATTTACACATTTAAAAAGGCAATGGCTTAAATAATAAATAAATAAAATAAAATATATTGCATATCATACTAGATTTTGAATTGTGCATTTAATTTGAATTTGGAAACTCAACTCATGGCTGAATTTGAAAATTTGCAAATCTGAAAAGGAAATAGAAAACAGGAAATAAAAAAGAGAAAACAACGTTTGGGCCTAAAGCCACCCAGCCGGCCCAACTACCCCATACGCGGCCTGGAAAAGGATCTTGTGCCGACAGGTGGGACCACCCTGTCGGCCACTCACGCGTCGCGCTCGCGCATTCTCTAGGTCGCCGTCACGTGGGTCCCACAGGTCGGATTCCTCTACTTCCTTTCAGCCGCGCCATAACAGTCTTCCGCCATGGATCCCACGCCTCCGTCACTCGCTGGTGCTTGGGCCCTGCGCGCCAGCCATCACTCTCGGGCAACATCACGCGCGCAAGGCTCGCAACCAACCCCCAGCTGGTGTAACCGCCTTAGAGTCGCCCGAACGAGATCTCCGCCGGCCGATTTGGCCTCAACCCGAGCTCCGCGCGCGGCAACAACCAAATCTCAACCGATGTGTTGAGTCATATCCGCATGGGGTTGTTGCTCGTGGGTATAAAATCCGTGCTGCACCCCCTCTCGCCATCTACCTTGAGCCATGGCTTCTATCGCCTCGCAGCAGCACCACCGAGAGGAAAGTGCAGGGAGGATGGAGCCACTGCAGCCAGATCTCGTCTGCGCCGTCACTCAGACCTTCGGTGTGGTCGAGCGGGTTGTCCGGGTGGGCGGCATCGTGAGCGCACGAGAGGGAGAAATGTGTTCGGTCGCTGGAACCGTGTGGGTGAACATGCTGCCATGAATTCGGGCGCAGCCAGGGTTGCGGAAAGGGCCCGCCGTCGTCGGCCATGCGATTCGTCATCTCCTTGGCCTCGACAACCGACCTGAACTCTTCCTTGGGTCGCCTGGAACTTGTTGTGACCTCAATCAGAGAAATCAATGGCGGGGGAGCCCGGGATTGCTCGCCGCAGCTCCATGGCCGTCGCGGGTCACGTGTCTCCATGGGCAGGCTTCGTCCGTACCCTAAATCCTGGTAAGTCGCACTGGTGCTGTTCACTAGGACATCCGCATCGTGTAGCCGTTTTTGTTGGTGATATGGGGGCTTGGGTGCCGTTCGGCCATGCTCACCGGTGAGCTCCGCCGCGGTGTGCACCGCGCCACCGTGGTCGACCGGCTGGTAAGGAAGAGGGTGAAGAGGTTGTCTGCGCCGTTGATTCCCTCTTGCACGACTGCGGGTGGAAGATGGGTCTATGGCTGTCGATCGGATACTTAACGGCCACGATTAGAAGTTCGACAGCGTTTGGATGAAACTGATCTGAGCCGTGGATCTCTGATCCCTTGGCCCAGATTAGATCTGTGATTCGTTAAACCATGACCGTAGGATTTTGATCTGAGGGATAACGTACACGTACCGGTTCATATCAGGGCTGATCTAATCTGGTCGGTCAGATTGTAATCGAACGGCTGAAAATCAAAGATACCTCTTCGGCCCGCCTCTTTTGCTTATGAGCCTCTGGCTTTCTTAAAAATAAAACCCGTCGTCCCTCGATGGTTAGAGATTCTTACATCGAAGTCCCTGTAATCTTACAGATACACCCCTAGGAGCTAGAGTTTAATATAAAAGCTATATTAAATGATCTAAATCCTATTCTATCCATAACTTTCACATTTCAATTCCGATTTGATCCGTTCAAATTGTGTGAGCTCCATAATAAAAATTGTTTACACATTAAAAACAGTATTTTTGACCATCCTCATACTTTTATAATTGGATATTCATTTAGCTTAGGTTAGCCAATCTAGTCAAGTCAATTTGTCCATAATTATAATTAAACTAAAATATGATCTCTAGTAAGTTATAATTAAGATTAAAAGTGGAATTTATTATTCATAGAATATCCTCTCATATGGTGTATACTAATCAATTTATAATATAATTTAACCATATAGATCTACCATAAATCATAATTCTTTAACTGTAACTCTGATTTTACTGAGTCTCGAGCCCACAATCTCGTAGCGACGTGTAGATTATTATTACGTAGTTTATTCTCATGTTTGGTGTGATGTTAATTTTGCCTATACTTGTCTGTATTGCTACGTTTAGCGGTGAGGACACGTGTCATCTGAAGAGCAAGTTGGTACCTGGAATCTCAAGTCCCAGGCAAGTTGTGCCCTTGATCACTTCTTTTTACCCAGTCATGTTCTGATTAATCATAATGATCTGCATAGGTTAATTTTGATGGGACCCAACAGGTTACCCTAGTTTGATTATCTTTATACCTTGACTCCACTAAACTTTTTGGGTAGTACCTGCTATTGCTTTATGTGGTTTTGGGTATGAAGATTACACTATTCATGATTATACTTTTGTTATCAGTTGTTATTTATTGTTCATGTTAAGATCATTATGTTAATTGGAACATGGAGAACCACCCGGGAAAACAGTGCTACCACAAGGGTTTATGGACGCCCTTGGCTAATTAACTAGGAAAGCTAGTGGATGATTACCTTACCCGAAAGGGGCAAGGGCAGTAGGGGAGTGGTCAGTGTAGGGAGGTCCTTGGTTGATTTTGCTGCGATGGCGGTCAGTCGAGGGACTCCTGCACTGGAGCTTCCTATAAACGGTAGCGGGTTTTCTGAAGCTAGTGGAACTTTGTAAAGGCCTCGTAGTGTTACCCTGCCTCGCCTCCTCGGTAGAGGTGTATGGGATTGGCCGTCTCTTGGCAGATGGGTAACATGACTTGTGGGTAAAGGTGCGCAACCTCTGCAGAGTGTAAAACTGGTATACTAGCCGTGCTCACGGTCATGAACAGCTCGGACACTCGCATGATTAAATTATGGAACTTAAACTCAATTTGTCATATGCATTGCATCGCAGGTGAAGTTGTTTCTTTTGTTCTACTACTTAATTGGGTTGGTATTTACTTATACTTAGTAACTGCTAATAAAATTTTGACCAACTTTAAAAGCAATGCTCAGCTCTAACCATCCTCTTTGGTAAGCCTTACACTTCACATGAGCTCCCACCTTTGGCGAGTTAATGCACGTTATTCCCCACAACTTGTTGAGCGATGAACGTATGTGAGCTCACTCTTGCTGTCTCATACCCCCACAGGTCAAGAACAGGTACCGCAGGATGAGGCGCATGAAGGTTGCTGCGATGTGTTCGTGAGAGGTCTAGGTCGTCGTCTCCCAGTCAACTTTGGGTTGCTGGATCGTTGTCTCCTTATAATGTAATTATTTATTTATTTTGTATAGAACTCCTGTTATGTAGTAAAGATGTGACATTCGATCATGTGCCATGATTCATCATATGTGTGAGACTTGTTCCCAGCACACCTGATGATTATGTTCGCGCCCGAGTCTTGGTGCCCCTAAAATCCGGGTGTGACACTCCTGCACCTTTTTATTCTCCGCTAGCATCATTTCACCTTTTCAATTCCTTGGCGCTCATGTCAGTTTATTTTACCTTGTAAAAATAGAGTTTCTAAACCAGCCCTTCATGTCTGCTCGTTATTATTTCCTGCGTTAGCATAACGATGCGCGTGAGTCCATAATAACCAAATCAAACAATTTTTAGAAAAAAAAAGGAGATGTTGGAGTAAAGAATTATGTTTGGTAAGATTTATAGGAAGATCCTAATACTCAAGTATTGGAAGCTATATTTTTAGAATTTATTGGAGATATATATTCACAAAAGAATACGTAGAAGCAACGTTATCGGTCCAGCTCTGTTATCGGCCCGCTCAGACTCTTCTTGTCCATGATCTATATATATATATTCACTGACTATCTAAGACTGAGACATCTGACTTAAGAATTTATTACAAACTCTGACGCTAACGATCTAAGGATCCAGATCTATCACTACACGACGGTTGATCTTTAGCGACCCTTATTTGGGACCGACGGTTGGTCGCTAAAAGTTATGGACTGACGGTTGGTCGCTAAATGCGTTTATAGCGACGGTTTGTGGGTCGCTAAAAGTCTAGAAATTTAACGACTTATGGTCGGTCGCTATAGAGGTAAATGTGTGACTGATGGTGGGTCGCTATAGGGGTACGTGATTTTTGTGTTTCTTATTTACTCACCAAAGCCCATCTAAAGGCCTACTAAACAAACAAACGAAACCCTAGCTTCAGTGCGACCCGGGATCGTTTCCCACTTCCGCCGCCGCCGCTCGCCTGCAGGCACGCCGCACGCCGCGCGCTCGGCTCCGTGGCCGTGCCTCCCTCCGCGCCGTCCCCGGACTGTGCTGCATCCCTGCTCCGCGCCCTGCAGACTGCAGTGCTCCCAGAGTCCCCGTGCGGTCGTGCGCCCGTGCCCCATTTCCGCTTGCTGCCGGCCGCTCGCTCCGTCGCTCGCAGGCCGCAGCGCGCTGCCTGCTCCTGTGCCGGTGCTCCCTGCTGGCTGCTGCTGCTTGCTTCCACGCGGACGAGTGGATGAGGACGACGCAGCCAGCCGGCCACGCGCCCATCTGCTGCTTGCTTGCTTCCACGCGGACGAGTGGACGAGGACGACGCAGCCAATCGGCCACGCGCCCATCTGCTGCTGCTGCTCAGCTGCTCGGCTTCCTCCAGCCAGCAACAACAGATCAACTTTCTCGGTTCCTCCCGGTAACTTGTTCCTGACTTCCTGCTGATTCAGATTTCAGTGATTCCATAGTAGCAGTGTAGCACAGATCAGTGATTCAGTGATTCCATATTTATTTGTAGTTGGTCTTGAGGACTTGAGATAATGTCAAAGCTTTGAGCACACAGGCAGTCTATAAATAATAGAATCTGAATATTTATACCAGATCAGATTATCCGTGTCTGAATATTTCTGTAGCTTCATATTTAGTAGACTAGAGGAATGCTGATTGATACACTTCTGCAGCACCTGCAGATGGTTGTTTATGGTTCAGTTGGTCCACATTTGCAGTACAACAAGTATGCTTCCAAGTTTCTGAAAGGATTTTGTATTTTTTATTTGAAAACTTTTTTTGTTGCTGATAAATTACATGTTATATCTATAATTATGGATTTGGCTTTGCCGAAGGCTAAGAGGGAGATAGTACTCCCTGTTATTCAAAGAAGTCTCACTACAGAAAGCCAAACATTTGCCTGAAGTCTGGCCTTAGATGGTATTCCTGCTTGAGGCCTCTCAGACAATGTTAACGCCATCGTTCCTTAGCCCTTAAGGCTGCCTTATATCCCAGTTGAACAGTAGTGGGCGAGCAGAAGATGAATCTATGCTGAAATTCTGGATATATGTTATTAAAATTCATAGCTATATAAACTTCCAAACTCCAGTGCTACATTTGTCGGTGGAGAACCTGAAAAATCCGTGGACATGTGGACTGTTTTGTTTGTGTTAACATTGACTTAAAATCTCTCAGTCTGTTTACTCAACTAATTAAAGGGTGACACCTTTCTGTTGAAGTTGAACCCCTCCTGCGTCAAATTAATGTGGCATATCTACTATGTATCTTTGAACTTGGTGCTGAAACTCCTTCTGTTGCAAATAAATTGCCTCAAGGAGTAAGTACGTACAAGCCTGTTGGATTCGAGTTCTTGAGATCGCCATACCGTTCTAACAGGAAACAGATGTGTCAGTGTCAGTCCACCGTGATCACTACTTGCTCATGTTCACTACAGCTAGCTTCTGACACAGGAAGCAAATTGTAGAAATCCAAGCTGATTTCTGGTGCACTTGCACTGACTGTACCACTAGGATCCATATCACACGAGTTGAGCAGTGAGCAGCAGAAACCTTTTCAGGTACAGTGTTACACTGACATTAGGTTTCGGGTACCGATCACTATCTCATAGTCCAAATAAACTCTAATGGCCGCTGGCATCCAATTTCTAAAATGGAGACCATGGATGAGGTCAAGGATCAGGTTCATAAGAGAGCATTGGGACCCAACCCAAAGCAACAAAGGGATTTTTCTTTTCTTTGAGGTGAAAAGCGACCGGCAACAATCTCTATCTTTTCTGACAACCAGCTGCCCCCACCCAAAACTGTGAAGCTTATAAAATAGGGTATGTGACGTGAATGAACTATCCAATTTCTAAAATCACATAAAGCTAAGTTAATGTGTTTTCCTCTTTTATTTGCAGGCATTGGATAAAAGGAATGGAGTATTGTCTGATAGATAATTCTTCGCCAACATTTGATAGGAAACTCTTGAGAACTATTTTGCTCCTAGACATTATTATTTTGTACAACTTGAGTCGGTAGTGTAACCTGAACTTGCCCTTAAATGGTTTCATATTACAGCTTATAAGTTTTCAACTGTTGTTTGTCTATATCCGAGAGTTCCTTCGTCATGATATTACAGCTTATAAGTATTTATCATGACCCATGTTATTTTCTAACTATAAGAAATTTGTTTTATGCAGAAACATTGATGATATGAGCCACTGGTTTCAGATGTACAGGTCAGTTACCTCAATAATGTGACTAATACCACCCATTCTGGAGCAGCGGAGTCGTCTAGCGAGAGGGGAAGTAGGGAGAAGGACGTCATACCAGGTGGAGCGGAAGTGAGCAGCGACGACAAGATGCTAAGATCCAGTAGGCTGCCCATTTTCATGGCTGGAGTGCCATGGCAGCGAGTGGGGCGGCAGGGTAGCGACAGGACCACAAAAGAGAGAGAGAGAGAGAGTGGATTCTGGAGCAGCGGAGTCATCTAGCGAGAGGGGAAGCAGGGAGAAGGGCATACCAGGTTTATTACAGGATGTAGATAGTTAGTGGATATTTAGTTCATGAATGTATATTTGACAATATGTGTTTCTTTTCATTTTGCTCTTGCAGATTCACTAAGTTATACATCCATAATATATGTTGCTTTGACAGTTGTATTCATTATTATTATTGTAGAAATTGCTATCATCAAGTTGATAGGTGGACAAATTCCAATGCTATCATCTATGATTGTGGTATTATGATTAACTGTGTATGTCTTTATGATTTGTGTATAAAAATCTGTGATTTGTGGTGCTTAATTAAATGTATATTATTATTAATAACAACTGTAAAAAGGACGACTTTCTGTTGGTTGCTAAATGTATAGTTTGACGACTTACGGTTGGTTGCTAAATGTATAGTACAGCAACCCACATTTGGTCGCTAAATGTACAATATTAGCAATGGACGGTCGGTCGCTAAAAAGATGTCGGTCGCTAAAGCCTTTAGCGACGGCACTTACAGCGACCATCCTTATGGGTCGCTAAAAGTTTTTAGCGACCAACCGTAGGTCGCTGAAGGCCGTTTTAGCAACCAACCGTAAGTCGCTATAAGTGAACCGTCGTGTAGTGTATCCTGGTCCTACAGGCAGGGGAACTATAGGTGTGGTGACCACGTGGCGGCGAGCGATAAGGGTGCTGAGTCCCAACAGGAGTGGGAGAACCACCCTCCTGGTGGCGGCACTCTGCCAGCTCAGCACGCAACTCAGCAATCTCCGTTCGAGCCCTGCTCAGCTCGTCCAGAGAGTGGTCCAGCTCGGTGTTAAGCACAGCGACTAGGTTGACTGTGCTGCTCAACCTAGGGTTATCCTCACCAATAGGCGAGACAACAACACTCTCTGTGCTACCAGTAGGACGGCGGGGGTAGTACCTAAGGTTAAGACCGTCGGCCACCCCACCGAATAAGGAACAGTACTGGGAGAGTGCACGCCATGCTGCGTCCTGCATAGCCGCCTCCGTAGTGTCCCTCTTAGAGATGGAGTAATGCTCCGAAAAGGCCTCTGCACCCTGGAGATCATCCTCCGGATGGCGTACTAGGCTGGTAGCCTCCCAGCGGTCCGGGTACCTCCCGCGACTGTGCTGGTAGACTACACAACGATACTCGATCGACCAGGTGTGTCGGTCGAAAGCCTGGCGCAACAAGGTGTCGAGTGCGTCGTGGAAGTGACAACCGCGAGCGGCGTCACGGGTGATGGGTCGGGCGACCCATGCCTCCGCCTCCTGCGGCTCAGAGGACTCGGTGCTGTGGTATGAGCCATCGTCGTCGTCGGGGTCTCCTCCAAGACCTCCTCCAGTAGCTCCTCCAACAGTCGGGGCGTCCTGCGGTGGTGCAGGGGGCGCCTCCAACTGAGGAACAGAGGAACGGCGCCTCACGGACTCCACCTCCTGCTCAGGTGGGGAGGAAGAGCCATGCTGCTCCCTCTGCTGACGCTGGCGCTCCTGCTCCTCACGCAGGCGGTGGTGCAGCCTCTCCAGGTGACTCGACTGACCGGACACTGTGCGGCACAGAGGACGCTCCGCAAGGCGAGACGGCAGGAAAGGGATCACCGACTTACGAGCAGTGTGTCTAAGACGAGCCATCTACAAAAGACACCGTAAGCATGAGAGTAAGAACAGAACTAATATGACAAGTAAGTAAACCATAGACAGAACAAAATAAAATTTTAGCAAGGTGACCGACTTTTGAAGTGACACATATATATGTAGTAAAACATAGGGTTGGTCGAGGTGATCGACTTTTGAAGTGACACCAGAGGTCAAGGTGAGAGTGAAGGTCAATAGTCCTTAGTACGACCAGTGCTACTCTAGGTCAGCGGTCCTACAGTCAGCACGGGCTTTGATACCACTTATGTCACACCCGGTTTCAGAAGGCAAACCGAATGCGAACTATGTACGTGCCAGAATCAGAATTCACGTACACAGCGATTACATAAATGAACATCATTGCATAGTGCTCGAATAATAACATAAAAGAGTATTATCTTATTACATCACAGAGTCAGAGACATCCACATAGTCATCAACTTAACGAGTAAATCAAAGTGCTAAGCGAAATGCAGTAAAGATAGGGCCTTCACAGGCAGCTGACTGGGGTTTGCCGCCAACCCACACCTAGAACTCGTCGTAGTCTTGGAACTCCTAGAAGTCTCCTTCCACGGCTTCGTCTTCTCCTGAGCAGTGATTGCAATGTGGACAACCTGGTGTTTTGTGGTAAAGCAAGGATGAGTACACATCAACCTACTCAGCAAGTGCCCCGTTTGGCTGAAGTGGACTAGCTTTTATGTGGGGTTAGGCTCAAGCAGTTGCTTTTAGTTGATCAAGTATTTATTGTTAGTAGAAGCCATGTTTTATCATAAAACCCAAGTTATAATCCCAAAAAGTACCTCCTTGGAGAGGAAATACTAGAATACATAATTAAAGTCACTATCATTAACCATCATCATTAAAGTCATCATCTGAGGTGTATCCGGAGTATCTCTAATCAAAGAGGATCCAAGCTGCTCTTAACCGTGAGCACGGCTGATATATCAGCTTCCTTACCCTCTGCAGAGGTCGCACACTTTACCCATGAGTCGTGATTCCCGTCTTGCCCGGGGATCATGACTCCCCATTGATCACTTCCTAGGTGGTCCGGCAGGGTATCACTACGTAGCCTTTACAAAGATTCCCTAGAGGTCATAGCCGCCCGTTAGGTTTCTCCAGTTTGATAAACACAGTACCTCTCCCCGCAGGAGGGTGACTAACAAAAGCAAAACGAAAGAACCTCGGCACTCAGCCTCGGCAGAGCAAGCACTGTGCCTGGACCCCATTGACGGCACGACGGCGAAGCAACTACACCTCTAGTTCTTCTAATTAATTAGCTAAGGGCATCCCATTTCACCCTCATGGTTGCACTGTTATCCCGGGTGGTCTCTCAACGAACAGGTCCTTACGGAGAGGTACTCGGGAAACAGCCCGAGTCCCCTAAATGCCACAAGTATATCATCATATCCAGAATAAAATCATAGTATCATCATTGTATCTCATCATGTTCATTGATTAAAGTAAAGCGCTAGCATGTAGCTAACCATAATAACCCAAAAGGTAAATCAAGGACAAGGTAATTAGAAAGCTAGTAAATCCTTATGTTTCAATTAAGTAGTGCAGGACAGTGAATTATAAATAGATAGGACATAATGGGTCAGAGAACACTTGCCTTCACCAAGCTGCTGCTGCTCAGGGTCTTCTCCTGCAATTCCCTAAGACTCCACGAACGGCCCGATATCTACGCGAGTGCAAACATACATCCAACATTCTTGAAACGGCAGAAAACAATACACCATACAACAATATAGATCAAATGAATATGCACGCGACATAGAATTCGCATCTACGACTACGCGAGAAAGGAACTGAGACGACTGACGCTACAGTCGAGGGATATTACGTTTACACTAAGCGGATATGAATTATAATATTTAATTCGGCTTAATCATATTGACGAACATTAATCATATGCCAGGTAAAATTACTACTTAGTCCCGATTAGTTTGTTGTTCGAATAACCGTTGTTTAAATATGTATTTAATTAGCGCGAGCTATTCTAGGTGAGGCGAATTATTAACGTGCGTAGAACGCACGACGACGCGTGCGAACAGCACGCGCAACGCGCGCGAACGGCACACGATGATTTTTAAGGCGCGACGCGCGGGCGATGGCGAGCGACACGAGTGCACACGGGGGGGTAGACGAGCGTAGACGGAGTCCCATCGACGCATTGCGCGCGCACTAGTTGCGCGATGACGGCTACGAGAGCACGGCGAGGCGCTGCACGCGCGCGATTTGACGTGCACGACACGACTGACGGCGAGCCCGAAGCACGGCGATTCGGTCACCATAGCAAGCCATGGCGGGGTGCTGGGCGTGTGGCGAGCGCGCGCTGGCTTGGGCTGCGCGGCATGAGGACGGGTCTGAGCGCGCCGAGCGCGTAGCTACTTGGCCGCTGCGCGCAGGGACGACGCTTGCCGGCGAAGTGGGGCGCGACTGCTACGTCGGCGCGGCTGCTACGTCGGCGTTCGGGGGGAAGAGAGGACGGGAGAAGGGCGGCTGCGCGCAAGGGTAGTGGCTGCGCGAAGGAGCAAGGCGAGGGCGCGTGGGGCCTGCACGCCGGGGCACTGGGCTCGCTGCGCGCTGCGAGCCGCGACGGCAGTAGGCCATCGGCCGCGCACAGGGACAGGGAGGGCGGCACGACACGCAGTCGATGGGGCGACTCGATGGGGAGCTCGTGACGGTGAACGGACAGGACGGATGCAGCGGGGCGGAGTGCAGCAAGCGGCGAGGAGGAGAGCGGTAGAGAGAGGAAAGTGGGGACGAGCTCACCTCGGCGAAACACAGCGAGGCGCTGCGCAGCGAGTGCGGCGACCCGCACGACGACGGCGGCGGCGCTCCGGGCGAGGCGCGGCTCCGGCGGCGGTTTGGCGAGTCGGAGGGCGAGATCGTGGCGAGGGGAGGCAACGTGGGCGAAGAAACTGCACGACGGGCGGAAAAACTACGCAACGGGCGGATTGGGGAAGATGTACAGCGGCTGGCGCGGAGCTGGGCCCACCTGAGCGTCCGCGATGGGCGAAAAACCAGCGTCCTGGCGCGTGGGGCCGGCTGAGCAGCGACGGCGGCGGCGCTGGGCATCCACGCGAGCGCAGTCGCGTGCGCGCAACGCGCGTTGGCTGGGCTGCGGGGGCGTCGCGCGCTGGGCCGGGCGGGCGTCCGCGGGGGGGGGGGGGGGGGGGGGGGGGCTGGGAGCTGGGCCGCGACGCACGGGGAAGCTGGGCCACGGCGCTGGCGCGCTGGCTGGGCCGAGGGGACGACGCGCGCTGGGCTGCCTCGCGCGGGCCCTCGAGGGGGAGATGGCGCTGGGCCGAGCGGGGGGGAGAGAGGGGAAGAAGGGGGCTGGGGTGGGCCGCCGAATGGGCCAGGGAAGGAGATGGGGGCTGATTTCTATTTCTCCTTTTCTTTCTCTTTTCTTTCTCTTTTCTATTATTTCAGTTTGACATTATGTGAAATTGTTGATTAAGTGAAAGATCAAGCAAATCATTCATCAAACAAGAAAAAAAATAAATGCCTTCTAACATGATGCAACAACCATTGATCCCTTAGGGTTTTTTATTAAAACCTGAACTTGGTGAGTATTATAGAAGAGATTTTTTTATACCCCTAGATTCCGGGTGTTACAGTCATGAGCAGCACGGACACTCGCATGATTAAATTATGGAACTTAAACTCAATTTGTCATATGCATTGCATCGCAGGTGAAGTTGTTTCTTTTGTTCTACTACTTAATTGGGTTGGTATTTACTTATACTTAGTAACTGCTAATAAAATTTTGACCAACTTTAAAAGCAATGATCAGCTCTAACCATCCTCTTTGGTAAGCCTTACACTTCACATGAGCTCCCACCTTTGGCGAGTTAATGCACGTTATTCCCCACAACTTGTTGAGCGATGAACGTATGTGAGCTCACTCTTGCTGTCTCACACCCCCACAGGTCAAGAACAGGTACCGCAGGATGAGGCGCATGAAGGTTGCTGCGATGTGTTCGTGAGAGGTCTAGGCCGTCGTCTCCCAGTCAACTTTGGGTTGCTGGACCGTTGTCTCCTTATAATGTAACTAGTTAGGTGCCCGTGCGTTGCAACGACACATGAAATATTTTACAAAATGTTTGTGCATAACAATTACATGACAACGACCAACACACACACACACATATTCATCGAATTCGATATCTCACAAATTATGTCAAAACCAATCTCTACTATAAAGCATCGGTTTGCAAATGCTTTGTTGGAACTCTAAAGTCTGTTGCACAATCAGAATAACATGACCTAAAGTCCAATTCTTATGGTGGCTGATGGTACAAAGCTACAAAAGAGAATCAAATGCAGGTACAATCTCAAAAAGAAAGCAGTCTTTGAAGATGACATCTAGTCTATCTGTGCAGTAGCTCAGAAGATAATTGTGGCATGATCTTGAGCTGCCCTTTGGCATTTGAAGCAGTGCATGCGGAAGATGGGGCACACGCCTTCATAGGTCTCAAAAAGAATGCAGTGTTTTGGTTTTACCAGTTCTCTGAACCGTTTGTGCCTAGCATGATAGCACTGGTGGCCATGATGTTGACCCAGAGCATGCGGAAGATGGGGCACACGCCACGAAGAGCATGAGAGCAAACATAGATCTGCCATGCACAGCAGCTGGAACACCAGGTCTATGTCACCGAGTAGAGGCCGGTGGAGGACAGCACTGCGCCCACCTCCATCACTTGAGCTAATGCCCAACGATCTTGCCTGCCTAGGCGTACATGTTAGTTAACGGTATGGTCATGAGCATAGTTGTAGTTTATTGGCCAAATGGCTAATGATACAAAGATGCAAAGCTATTTTTTTTAACATAGCTCACCTTTATGTAGAGAAAAAAATAGAATATAACGCTTCAAAAAACAAGAGCAGCGTATATATCTCCCCCAAGTGATCATAAACTATTGCAGGATTAAATATACCGAACCTAACACAAAACTTTGTTCATATTAGCTAGTTTAAATGTGTGGATAAATGACACATCTTATGCAGAAATACCTTTTAATACAAAAGATCTGTAGAAACAATCTCATGTGTTCAAATATCTAATCACCACAGGATGGTACAGAACTTGACAAACAAAATAAATGGAAAGTTAACTGAAACTGAGACACATTACCTACAAAACATTAAGTGAAACAATAAATTTGGATTGTGATTAGCCCAACCGTCCACACTTGCCTTGTACGTTGTTCACATCCGTATGTCACCGCCGCCGCCTGACTCACAAATATTTAATAAATTGTTAGAGCATAACGATCACAAAAAAATTAAATATTCAGGTTGGACACTCCATGTCATCTAGGTATTAACTATAACATTGAATAGCTAAATATTTAATTGTTCGAGTGATAAAAAGGTAAGATACTAATATCCAGTGAGATATTATGTACACCGTAAGACCGGAAACAGAACTATGAATAATTCTCGATTAATATAATCTTAGCAGCAATTTCTTCTCTGGTTGACTAAACCAGATTTTGATGAAGGGCTTTAATATATTCAAAAGGAGGTCCAAGCTACTTACTTGCTATTTATTTACAATTTAGGCTTTACTGTATGGGTACTAAGTCATTCAGTAATAATGAACAAACCAAGCTTCAGCCAATGTTTCCATGTGTCAGCTAAGCAGCTAGACCTGTAATATCATAAAGCACCTCTCATATGAATGTATGAGCCAAAAATAAGAATGCCACGCTAAACAAAATCCAATCTTTCATTCTGCAGCAATCTCCGGTGCCGGCCAGGGTCCTGCACCTCCATGTTTCCTCACTGGGGTTACCATTTTTAACGTGGTTATTGGAGAAATAAGGGTCGACTTGGTTGCCCGAGGTCGACCCAGCACCTGCGATGGAGAAGGCTGTCACAAATGGAGCAGCGTTTTTTTATGTTGCTACTCGTGATAATAAGGATAACACCAAGGAAGAGGCTAGCGAGACCAAGGAGGCAGTAGCAAATCAGGATGCTCAAGAGAAGAACAAAGGGTCAGAAAATGGAGTCGAGGGCCAGTCAGGTGGAGATGTCAATATGGCAGAGGCTAAGATCACAAAGGAAGGTGATGATGATGTTGTTTCAGGAAAGCAGGTGGATTCTAGCGATGTAGACTTGAAGCAATCAAACATACTTGTTGGTGATGACATAAAGGTCAAGGTGGCGGATGTTGGATTGGTCTGGCTTGCACCAACTGATGGGAAGTGTGTTCCATAGAGGAAAGACTTGTTGTCACTTACGGGTACCTTGCACCAGAGTATGCAGGTGATCATCCTATATTAGTCATATGATAACACTTTTTCTTAAAGAGCATTACATAGAACAGATTCAGAAGTTGTTTGAGAAGGTATGTGTTATGTACTCTTAGTTGCTGATTCAATTTATGGACCCTCCACATTAAAGCAAGAGCGCAACCTTACATTTTTGTTCTGTTGATAGATTTATCCTTTAATCTACATTCAAGTCATCCTGTGCAGTAGTTCACAGCAGTAATGTTGGAGGAAATCCCATACTTGTGAGGTAGTGGCATTGGATTCATCACGGCTCAAATAAAATTTTTACGAGCGGTTTTGGTTATCAAACATTGCTCAAATAAAATGTAAGGTTGCGCTCTTGCTTTAATGTGAAGGTGTGGTGGACGCCACTATCTTTTTTCTGCTTGTACCAATTAACACTGTTGTAAATAGATGTTTGATGCTCCAGTTTACAGAGCATGTTTTCAATTTGTGATGATGGAAGAACAGGCTCTGCAGCATTAGGAGGTTGTGAGAAACTAATTCAATGGCACAGTTCACGCATATAGGAGGCAACTGAATTTTAGGACACTCAAATTACCCAAGGCAAGTAACAACAGTGTTAATTGGTACAAGATCTTAGTTTTCTTAGAATTGGAGGATCGACAGAGTTACACCGCTCAGCCACCTTTGGAGCAGAAAAAAATGAACTCAAAGATATGCATAACGAATAGAAAGCAAATGATTGAACATGGACATGGTAAAAGGCAGGAAAGAAAGTGGTCTATAGTGTATCAACTCATGAGTCAGTGGTTGTGATGTGTTTTACTTACGCCTGATGCTTTCTCCCTGTTTTGCAGAGGGAGGAGATAAGAAACATGATTGAACCACTATCTCGTCAAAGTACTATCTTCTTTCTAGTGTCTACACAAGGATCACAGTTCAGTGAATAAACACGATAGGAGATAAGAACAAATCATGAAAAAATAGCTAATTACCTCTGATATTTGCCCGTTGTGTTTTTTGTATCTTAAAAAATGACACAACTCCCATGCATACTTTGAGAGAAAAAAGAATATTTGCTATTGCTCGGATACAAGAAACACAATCAATAAATGTGGTTGTTATACGGTCTGGTGTAGCCCAACCACTTTAGAAGTTGAATATATTGTTGTTGCTCCTATAGATGATATTCAAGTTCAAAGACTTTAGCCTATCATTTGAGAGAGTTTCTCGCTTTGCGATAATACAATTGCAAGCAGTGTAGCAAAGAATCCAGTTTTATATTGCAAAATAGAACATATGACTATGAAAATGACGACACTGACTTTAACTATGGTGACACCTAAAACTCAGCTCTGAATATGGAAAAAAGAACAGCACTATGTAACACTAACACTGATTCTACTGACATTTTAGCTATTCTTTGTTTTTCCCACGATTAAATTGGAGCATCAAACTGAAGTTTTTACAGGCATTAGCTAAAATGCTTTATCAAAGATATTGACAAAATATTTTGTATAAGTTATATAATACATTCTCCAGAAATTTTCAAGATGGCACTGGCAGATGCTCATTCTGTTTGCCTTTGTTACATTTTAGTAACTTTGTCATATTATTTTTGGTCCCATAGAAGGGCATGTGTGAGTCTTTTATAGAACCTTGAACCTTCCTAATAAAATCCTTGACCTCAACCTTCACCTGATGCATTCCTTTTGACAATTTCTGTAACTGTGCAATCTGTGGCATGACAATTTCTACCATAATTCTTTAGATTTAATTCTGAACTATCAGTCCAAGAAGTACCAAATAAAAGGTCCAAGCTATAACATTACAAAATTTACTTATAATTTGCAGAATCATGACAATCTGGAGACAATTTTCAAACTATAACAAATCATTAATAACTATAGAGTATCTTAGGCTACAAGTCATTATCAGTAAAAGGACAAGTATAAAAACCCTTTTTCTACACTTATGTATGATCTAATCTATGTACTAACAAGGTAACAACAATGTCCCACATATTCTACTGATGACACTTGATACATAGCAAATGCATCCAATGATTGACGGACGCTACAAATTCTGCAATATAATTTGATTACCGCCACAAAGTCAGCGGCCAGGAATCATAATTTGATTACCGCCACAAAGTCAGCGGGTGGCACCAGCGGTTGTCGGCCGGGCAGGGGCGGCTGTGCTTGGGCTGGGCACTGTTGGCCTGCGGCTAGTCGCTGTGCCGTGGCTTCTAGGCCTGCGCGTGGGCGAGGAGGTGGCTGCCACCGCCGAGGCTCTTGTTCTACTTGCACATCTCGCGGATCTTGGAGAAGTCCATGGAGTAGTCCAGCAACCCCCTGTTCTTCGTGTTCCAGTCCATGAATGTCGGCACCGTCATCCAGGCGTTGTCAACCATCTGCCTGTCCTGTGATAGTAATCAGCCCAAGAAAAGTGAAATCTTCAAATAATATCTTTGCGCGCCTGACAGACGTCATGTTTCAGATAATATAATTTTAGATACAATAAAATCCTAATAGCACAATGCTCTCTTCAGCAACGATAGGTTGTATCATGAAAGCTTAAAAACTTGAGCACAGATAACACATGACATAATAATCTAAAGTTGTTGTTCGAACAATTAGCATATCAGACTTGTAGATATGATGTTAACGTCAAGACCATTTCCTTATAAACAAATATTCTCGACACAAACCAAGATCACTCGAGGGTGCACATGATCGAACCTGATAAAACTATAAAATTAAAATAGCTAGCGCTATTCATGATTTCACATGCCTAAAGCTTGTTTGGGACTAAAAGGCTTTATTGTTGTTGTTGTATATTCACAAAAGAAAGAAGCACAACCTTATAAAAGAAAGAAGCCTTTCAGTAGTGAAAATTGTAGAACACGTTTCCAGAGTAAGCTAATATAACGAGACATACCTTGTTGTGAGCAGCAGAGCCACCATACTGAATAGCTAAAGTATCACCCATCCGTTCATAGAAATCCATCAGATCATCAACCAGAGGATCATGCAATTCAATTTTATGTGCTTCAGCAAGTCCCAGTGCATGAAGTTGACGCCCTAAAGCAGCTAAACCATATGAAAATTGTGCAACATTTGTGCGATCCAAGCAGTCTATACAATTTGTCCTGAGGACA
The DNA here is from genome assembly GCF_902167145.1 of Zea mays. Classification (NCBI taxonomy): domain Eukaryota; kingdom Viridiplantae; phylum Streptophyta; class Magnoliopsida; order Poales; family Poaceae; genus Zea; species Zea mays. The sequence goes on along the minus strand of NC_050100.1, from coordinate 20,245,261 downwards.
CCCTTCTGTAATAAAAGAGGTACCAACTTAGCTGCACATTCAGTTTGATCTCTGCTACTTCTGTCATCACGTGGTTTGGCAACAGTTTTTTCTTCACTGCAATGAAAGGATAAAGGGTATTAGAACTGAAAAACAAGCACTTACAAATGTACAAAAAAGAATTGTGATCTGTAACATATGAATTTGGCATAAATATTTAGAGAAAGTACGTCATAAAATAAATTCCAGTGGAGGTTCTTCTTTAATGAAATTGACGAACTTAGCTTCACTATTACTTTCCTATCACTTGGCAACTTGAACTTGTGCATTATTAAGGAAAAAATATCACTACCTTGAGATGTCATCAAATTTTGTTGATGTACTTATTTCACAGTGGAGGAATTCAGTTAGATCCAAGACATCTGATGCCACCTTGCTCAACAGTGCAAGCACATTGGTGCCTTTCCTGAAAGTAGCAAGTAGTAATTCACACTAAGGTACATACAAGATGATTGTCTTACACTGAAGGAGCAATTTTACATAAGATTCGCTTGTAATACAATGCATTACCTTCGAAAAAGATTACTCAGATCCATGTGCAGAAATTTTAGACACTTGTCATCAGATAGGCTCTTGTTAATGTAATGAATAGCCTTTGCAAATTCTGCACAGAGCAGAGATTCACGGGGCTTCTTCTCGTGGGTCTGATTGAAATATAATTAAGGGGTTCAAAATTTCAGACTTATAACAAAAGGCAGAAGACTATCAACTTGGTGATTAAACCCTCAGCTATAAAAGTCTATTTAACGTCTGAATTTCGTAGTTGTCTACTTCGCCCTCTTACATGTAAAATCAGATGTCCTATTCCTCAAATTATTTAGTCACATCCAACACTGATCCAACGAGCTGAGTTCAAAACAAACACTCGATTTTGGCACAAGCAAAGAAAATAGAAACGGAAGCGTAGGGTGCTCACCTGAAGTTTCTGCACAGCTCGGGCACGCACATCTTGTGACGGAGGCTCGCAGGCGACTGCTTGAGCCGAATCCAGAACACGGTCGCCGGTGAGGCCTGCTGCGCTCCTCCACCCGCCCCAGCACCTATTCCTCCCCCAACCAAGCCGCCCGCCTCCGCATCCACTTCCATAGCCTCGGCCGCAACACCAGCTAATACTCCCGCCTCCGCAGCCTCGGCGCCTACCCCATCCGCCGCCTCTGCCTTCTACTGGCCACCCCTTCTGCTGCTGCTGCTGCTGCGACAGCGGAGGCGGAGGTCGCGGCTGATCCTTCGGTTATGAGGTGGTCCCGTTCGCGGTGGTGATCGGAGTGGGGACGGGGACGGGGCTAGGGTTCGGGGAAGCGGAAGAGGTCATATGGGCTGAGAGGGATGGCGGCCGAGGGGAGAAAAGGAGAAAGGAGGGGCGCAGGTGCTTGGGTCACTTGAAGCGATCGGTCGAGGACGGGGGCAGGGTCATGGTCACGGGGCGAGGGCTGCCGGCGCGGGGAGGACGCCGCCAATGTCGTTGCGGCGACGGGGGCTAGGACGGAGGCGGGGTCTGCGGGCGCGCGGAGGGGACACGTGGGCAGGGGCAAGGCAGGCGTGCATCAGGCGGGCGGGGGCACGGGCGGGGGCACCGTGCAGTGGTGGACGTCCTCCTTCCACCCTTAAGGATTAGTAGAGATTATTTATTTATTTTGTATAGAACTCCTGTTATGTAATAAAGATGTGACATTCGATCATGTGCCATTATTTATGATATGTGTGAGATTTGGTCCCAGCACGCCTGTTGATTATGTTCGCGCCCGAGTCTTGGTGCCCTAAAATCCGGGTGTGACACTCCTGCACCTTTTTATTCTCCGCTAGCATCATTTCACCTTTTCAATTCCTTGGCGCTCGTGTCAGTTTATTTTACCTTGTAAAAATAGAGTGTCTAAACCAGCCCTTCATGTCTGCTCGTTATTATTTCCTGCGTTAGCATAACGATGCGCGTGAGTCCATAATAACCAAATCAAACAATTTTTAGAAAAAAAAGGAGATGTTGGAGTAAAGAATTATGTTTGGTAAGATTTATAGGAAGATCCTAATACTCAAGTATTGGAAGCTATATTTTTAGAATTTATTGGAGATATAGGCCCTGTTTGGCACAGCTTATTTTCAGCTTCTTCAAAAATTTAAGTCGAAGTTCTGCCAAACAGACAACTTCTGCAGCAGCTTATCAGTTCAGCTGCTTCTTAAAATAAACTAAAAGCAGCCAACAAGCAGAAGCTGCTTTTTACCAGTTTATCAGATAAGCTGCTTTTTCAAAAAGCAGTAGCTGTACCAAACAGGGCCATATATTCACAAAAGAAAACGTACAAGCAACGTTATCGGCCCAGCTCTGTTATCGGCCCGCTCGGACTCTTCTCGTCCACGATCTATATAAAACGCTGGCAGAAGTCCCCTCCCCCAGAGGCGTCCTTCGGTTTCGCCCCACGATTCGAAACCGTCAAACGGATGAAATCGTGGAGTCCGCAATGGACTCGCGAGGCGCCGCCGCTCTCCTGCCCCCCTACCCTCCTTCTCTTCTTTCGCTTCTGGATCTCGATCGCTCGCCGGCGGTCATGGAGATGTGTGAACTGGAGGCGGTCACCGCCGCGCTCCCGGCAAAAAAGCGGCGCCTGCGGGAGACTTTCGACCGCCTAGTCGCCTGCTCCCCGAGGCCGCTCCCCTTACGCTGGGAGGATCTTGACACATACATCTCCTCTTTCCAGTACTCCGCTACCCTCCGACACCACCGGGATCACGAAAAGTCTATGCCTGCCCCAGCACTTGCCCCCGCACCGGCCGCGATGTCCCTGCTGCCCGTCACCGGCGGCGACGTCGGCCAGGTTCGGGTACTTGAAACTCCACGTCCTGCCCCCGCCCCCATTATGCCCGCCGTCTTGTCGTCTCCAGTCACAGACGACGGCGGCATCCACAACCCTGCCCAAGCACTTGGCCCCGCTCCGGCCGCAATGTCACTGCTGCCTGTCACCGTCGGCGACGTCGGCCAGGAGGTGCGGGTCCTTGAAAAAACATGTCCTGCCCCTGCCCATATTATGCCCGCCGTCTCGTCGCCTCCAGCCACAGACGACGGCGACGTCCACCACAAGCTTCGGACTCTCGTGACGTTCGAACCCGCCCCACCTAAATCTCGTGCTCCAGCTCCCGCCGCCGTCGTCTCCGCGCCGATTGCCACCGGTGTCCACGTCGAGGAGGGAAGGAAAAGGAAGGCGTTTACTCAGGAGGCGGAGGAAGTCCACATGGCGACGCCTACGACGCAGACGCAGGAGGAGGGCCAAGCAGAGATGCGGTCGCGAAAGATCCAGGAGGATGCAGCGGTGAAGAAGGAGACGTCTCCGTCGCACGACAGCAACCGCAAGGTGTTGGTGCCGGTTCCTCCAGGTGACGACGACAATGGGCTCGCGGCGGAGGCCAACGCGAGAACGGACGCTACAGATCAGGTAGATCCCGTCAGCAAGGTCGCCATTGTGCAGCCGGAGCTCCCTGAACCTGTGCCAGCCACGGCGCGGCGCGATGCCACGAGCGCCACGAACCTTGTGCGGGTCGCTGGAGTCCCGAACTCCATTAGCCTGCTACGAAGTCGTCCGCGCCGCCTCATCCCAGCCTCTGACGCGGCAGCGTCCGCGGCGGCTGTCACCGGCAGGGATCTGGAGAAGAGCAAGAAGCGGAAGAAGGTGCCCAGTCAGGAGGTGGAGGCTGCCAGCCAAAAGGTGCAGATGCAACACGCCGTGCAGGAGGTTGTGCAACACGATTCGGTGGTCGCCAAGAACATCCCCTCTCATGATGGCGGTGAAGACAAGGTGAGCCTGCGTCGCCCTGCCCCCGGCAGCGGCAGTGGCCTCCCGATCACGGCCGTCACAACAGCCACAGCGGAGGTGGATGCAGATCCCATTCCCATCTTCAAGGCCAGTGGCATTCGGCACGAGCACGAGTCCCCTGCCACGATGCCCCACGCCTCGTACGCTAGTAGCCAGGGTGAGGGGCCCGACGTCGAGATGGAGATAGCGCAACTAGAGGAGATGCCGCAGGTGCTCATCAAAGAGGACGCGTCAATGGCCGCCATGAATGCATATCAAATACAAGTCATCAAGTCCGAGCAGGACGGCAAGGTAAGTCCGCTTCCTCTAGTTTGTAGCAATGGCCATGCACAGCCGCACAGGCCACAGGCCGGCACCGGCGCTGACGCTGCCACCGCGATGACGCAGGTAGCCGCTGCTGCGGGCGCCACCATGCGCGAAAGCTCACCCACCACCGTGACCCGCGACTCCCCCCCTATCCTTGTGCAGGCTAGCGCCCCGGCCCCGACGAGCGCCGGCGGCGTGCCAGCTGCCACGCGCGACGACGCAACGGCCTCGCACGCTACTCGACGAGCACCACTGGCAGCTGGCTCGCAGCAGGACGCCAGTGACGTGAGTCCATTTCCTCCATGTGGAGGCAACGGACTCGCTCAGTCGTCCCCCGTGCGCGCCGGCGCCGTGGCTCAGACGGTCAGCGCGCGTCATAGCGCCGCCGTTGTCCGACAAGGTTTCCCGGCCACGGCCACTAACCTTGTGCCGGCTAGCAGCAGGCGGAAAGACACTGGTCCTTTGGAGACCAATGCTTCCCCGAATGTCGGCAAGCATGTGCTCCAGCAGCAGCACATGCCCGAGCGTGAGCCGACTTCTTCACCGGAAGAACAGCAGGAATGGTCTTCAAAAAACCATGGCGGCCGTCCGACGGACAACTCTCAACCTGTGCCTGAAGCACAGGACGCTGCTACTCAGAGGTCGTGGACCAGTCCCGGCGAAGGGAGAGACGGTGGATTAGCTGCAAGAGGGCTACCTGGAGACGACGACAACAGAAACAAGGGCAGCTTCAACCACAAAGGAAAGCGACGCCTATTTTGCTTAAAGTGCGGATGCAAGGGCCATCTCGCCGGAAATTGTCGCACGGCAAAACACCTCGTGGCCCTCTATCAGAAGGCAATGATGCAGCAGAAATGCTTCAGGTGTGGATGTACAGGCCATTGGTCTCGCACTTGTCGCACAGAAAAACACCTGGTCGACCTATACCAAATAGATCGAGCGGCCAAGTGTGCCGCAGGACATCTTCACGAATAATGTCCATTGTTTTTTGATGTTTGTTTCAAGCTTATTTAGGGCCAAACTTTCAATATCGAATTGGCTACCAAATTATAAATCATGATGGACTATTGGAGCTCTTTTTTGAAATATTTGAATGCTTGTTTAAATTTACACGAATGTCATCATTATTGTTGGGGGACTTTCTGTTCCGAAAGTCCTAAAAACGTGATTGGCCATATGTTTTTAGTATATGGATTATTACAGGAGGCTTCTCTCATGGCAAAGACATACGATGTGAAGATGTAACCCTAAGGTGATAAGAATGGCCGCCGAAGCTGTAGTCGAAGAGCTTCGACTTAATATGGTGATGAAGACCAAATATGATGTAGACCGAAAGAGGAAAAAGACTATTTAGTCCTTAATGATTCATTTTATGATTATAAATAGATGTCAGGGACATAAATGTACTTTTACTCGGGCTGCGTCTCATGCCTATAAATAGATAAACAGTAGCACGGTACTGTTCACGCTAAATGATAGTCACTCTTTTGCGTCTTCACCTTCGAGCAAGCTGAATGTATCAATGTAATATGAATTCTGTTGATATTCATACATGTTTTATAGGATACAAATGTGAATGGATTAACAAGATGCAATTACTATCTTCATCCTTTTGCATTTCTATTCATATATTAAATGATGAAGGTATGCCCTTCTTGACCTTCGTCTGATGAGCATTATACTCATGCGAAGATAATGCTTCGGAAGACGAAGGTCCGTAATAATTAACGATTGTGTTGCCTTGTTCTTAATTCACAACATTTGAGAACAAGAACCAACATTGGCACCCACCTCCGGTGAACTCGAACGACCACCTTCGGCAAGCATCCACCTTCGTCATGCCACCGAAGAAGACAAGAGCGCCAGGGGCTGCCCTACAGCCACTGGACACAAATCAGGAGACACTCTCCCTACGAGAAGCTAGGAGCCAGAAGAGAAAGGCTACCAGCCCAACACCTCAGGAGGAGGAGTTGGACCGGGAGATCAGGTACTTGGAGACTATTCACTAGCAAGTACAAAGGAAGAGAAAAAAATTCTTTGGCTAGCCGACCTTCAGAAGAAGATCGACAAAGTTGTCGAAGAAATGTGTCACCTTACGCAGGATGACCAAGATCGAAGGCCCCAACACAGGGAGCTTCGTTAGGAAAGCCTAATCAATGATGATGAATGGTACGATGACTTTTATCATGATAACTTTGCTTTTGATGATGCTTCTCCTCTAGCAGCAGAGTTGCAGGCTACCCCGTGGCAACCATCTTACAAGCCACCACAGCTCCCCATATATGATGGGCACTCAGATCTGAAGCAGTTCCTAATGAGATACGAAGCAACCAAATCCTCATATGGGGGAAACACTGATGCTATGGCGAAGTCCTTCGTCATGGCACTCAGAAGTGTGGATCAAACATGGTATTCTTCTCTTCGACCAGGAACAATTACTTCATGTCAGAAGTTGAAGGATATGCTAGTCACCAGTTTCCAAGGTTTCCAGACGAAGCCACTTACTGCCCAAGCTCTGTTCTAGTGTACGCATGACCATGAGGAGTACTTGCATGCGTATGTCCGAAGGTTCTTGCGACTGAGAGCTCAGGCGCCTACAGTGCCCAATGAGATTGTCATTGAAGCCATGATCAAGGGGCACAGACCCGGACCAATGACACAATATTTTACAAGGAAGCCACCACAAACCTTGGAGAAGCTTCTCCAAAAAATGGACGAGTACATCAGAGCCGACAACAACTTTTAGCAGAGAAGGGAAGAAGCCTATAGATACTCCGAGATGACCAGGGGCTTCGGAGGAAAACTCCACCCTAGTCATGTCAGGACGATACATAATCCTAGCTCATGCAACGATAGGGGAAATCATACCCAAGGGCAACAGCACAACTCCCAACCATCAAGGGCACAACAAAGCTCTTTCAGGCCACCAGCTCCAAGAGGTAGACGGGGCAGAAGCTTCAGAGGAAGATATGGTAATCATCCAAGAAGATTGTTCTGCCTATTTTATGGGGAAGATAAGGGACACACGACAAGGACGTGCCAAGTCACGATCTAGAAATAGAAGGAAATCGCTGAAGCCGAAGCACGGCAGAACCCGCCGAAGCAGGTCTTGCATACTGCTTCATGCTATTCTCCATATATTCTGGAGTATGTGGGCAACCAACAGCGTACGACTTCTGTTGATTCGGCGAGTCACTCCCAAGCCTCCTGGGCTCAGTTGCCACCACCGCCACCACTGGCACATGCTTTGGTTCATAACCAACAGCCAGAAGGGCATCGTCAGGCTCAACAACTGCGGGACATTCAGGAGGAGTTCGAAGCTCGCACAGTCAATAGCACTGTGCCGGAGTCGAGGCATATATACTGAAGGTGGCACACCGTTTCGGCCAAAAAGTGCCCTAATCCAATGTATCTTTACCCTTTTTGCCTTTATATTTTCTTCCAAAAAGACAAGACAAGAAGGTTTAACCTTTGGCCTTATGTAATACGCCTGTGGTTACACCATCGAGTGTAACAAGAACGAATCAAGAAGCTCCAAAGTCGTTCCTAAGGGAATGCAGAGCTAAGTTACCACCTAAGTGAAAAGTGAAGAAGCTCCAAAGTCGTTCCTAAGGGGATGCATAGCTTAAATGCCACCTAAGTCAAAGGTGAAGAAGCTCCAAAGTCGTTCCTAGGGAGATGCAGAGCTTAGCTCCAAAGTCGTTCCTAAGGGAATGCAGAGCTGAAATACCACCTAAGTAAAAGGTGAAGAGACTCCAAAGTCGTTCCTAAGGGGATGCAGAGTCTGGGTGTGTATTTGTGTGAGTTTTTATCTTCGGCGTAAACATCATTTTGCATCATACCATCATATCATGTCGCATAGCATCATATCATACATCATTTTTGCATTAGCAAAAAGTCATGGAGAAGAAGGAAAATTGCTCCTTCGACAATACCTGTCGGGTCATGAAAGAATGTGATGTAGCACAAGATATGCCTTCGGCAGATATATTTTTACACAGGAGGGGAATCTTTGTCAGCAGTATTATTATGCAACAACCGTGGCAAAATACTCAGTATTGAATCAACAGAAGGGAAATCTTTTTCTTCGTGAAGCATGAAAAGAAGGGAAGTTGTTTTTTTCGCCAGCGGCTCAAAAATGGTATGTACGGAAGTTTCATGCATCACAAAGAAATATATTACATCAATCTACACGCAAATTGTTTAAAAGTGTTTCTTGCAAGACAGTTCTAGTCTTCATTGAGGACCTTCTCGGCAGCCTCGTTTAACAGCTTGTTGACAGCTTCGTCAACAACTTCATTGGCAATTCTAATAGTCTCGAGCGCTTCCTTCAGGAATGGGTCGACTTCTGGGTCGTATGGCTTTGGAGGGGGAGATAGTTCAGTTGCACCGTAGTATATGTTTGTTAGTTCTGAAGCTAAAACAGATTACGAAGCTAAACCACAACAAATGCATACCTATAAGTCTAGCCCGCTCGACAGCTTCTTCAACCCTTCTTGCCTCTTCTGAAGCATCATGAGTTTCCTTTTCTTTTCTTCTGATGGCTCATCGGCGACTTCTCGTCCGCCCTTCAGCCATACCTCAGAGTAAATTTTCCCACTTAGCGCAGAATCTTTGGCTGAAGGGTTTTTTATGTCGTCGGCTGAGAAAGCAAATTCTGGCTGAACTACAACCTTCACTTGATCACAGCCGACCTTTTCCAGAATTGATGCAGCCCAAGGCACCGGCGAAGGTGCAAAAATCCCCTCTATCACTAAGAATCTCTTCAAAAGCTTCATCCTCGCCACTGATCCACTAGATAACTCCATCAGGGTCACCGTAGATGATTTTTTGCTCAGAGGAGAAGGCTCAAACTTTAGCAAAAGTGCTCTTTAGATTTTTTTCGCATTCCATGGATATCTCATAACATTTTTCTTTGGCGGCCCGAAGCTCATCGGCATTCTTTTGCGCTATTGATCTTTCGATTTCGCATATCTCATGCTTCACCACTTCAACTTCAAATTTTTGGTTGCTTCAGTAACCTTTCTCTTTAGATCTTGCACTTCGGCCTCGTGAACTTCGGCTTGAGCAGATATCTTGGCTTCACTAGACTTCAGCTTTTCCACTAGGGACAACAAAATCTTATCTTTACCGAGAGCTTCATTTAGGGATGGCAATTTTACCCGTGGGTTCGGGTACGAATTTGTACCCGCGGGTCTTACCCGTACCCGACCCGTGTTAAAACCAGGTCGGGTATGGATATTTTTTGTCGCCCGTGGGTTACCCGTGGATATCCGTAAAAACTAAAAAACTAGTGAGCATGTATCATGAAGACTTGAAGTGTTCCCATATTATGTTCTGTATGCCTGTGTTGACACATAATTCATGAAGACTTGTTTGAAGTGTTCCCTGTACACATAAGTTTTCTAGAATTTTTTGCTGGTTATGATTATATTTTTTGGAATTTTTCTATATTTTTAGATATATATATAGATATATGTACCCACGGATACCCGATACCCGCTCAATACCTGACGGGTACGGGTACGGGTACAATTTTTACCCGCGGGTATAGCGGCGGGCGGGTATGGCTAATACCCACGGGTACGGTGGCGGGCGGATATTTATTATACCCGATCCGAATCCGACCCGTTGCCATCCCTAGCTTCATTCCTCAAAGTTATAACCTTCGATCGGAGATTACTAAGTGCCATTTTGTAACTCTCGTCTTCGGCTTACTTTTGGGCCTTCAAAGCTTTGCTCAGGATTAGACCCTGCAAAATAGAGCAAAAAAGCAAGCAACAAATGCAAGAACTACTGGATAACAGTTCAGAAAGAACTAAAACACGAAGCCAAAATTTGCAAACCTTCAAGCTATTTAAAGCAAGGTTGTCCGCAAGTTGATCCCTTTGTCATGGCAGATAAACCGAACTCGAGCTTCAAAAATCCCATATTGTTCATCATCTTGCGACAGACGTTGATTTCCTTATTATCGGGAAGACAATAGAGGAAATCCTCTTCGTCATCCCCTCCATATACCAAGGACCCTCGCGGGTACTTTAGGTCCCTGGCATAATGCTCTACTTCGGCAATCTGCTTTGAAGATAGCTCCTTTCCCGAAGCATGTGGAATAATTAATTCTAGCTCTTTATGAGGTACTTCGGGAGCAGGAGATTTAGATTTCTCAGGAGCACTCTCTTCCACCAGTACTATCGGCGCAATTTCCGAAGATCCAGCTTCGGCAGGAGCGTTGGCCGCGCTCGCAGCAGAAGCTTCTCTTGCTTCCTTAATTTGTTCGCTAGGAGCTTCGGCAAAGGCAGGAGCTGATGTCTTTACAGATTCCAAAACAGCGTCCAACACACTAGCCATTCTCCTTTTTCTCGGAGTCACCGTGGAAACGCTTTATGGCTTCGGCAGTTCTGTTGTAGTTGCTCGGCTCAGTACCTTCAGCTGTTTCGCTGCCTTCTCTGATTTCGTCTCTTCGGCTGGATTTGTACTAGTTTTAATTGGCATGACATGACCTAATTCTATGGCAGATGGGGCAGTCTCTGCACCTTCAATAAGCCTTGGCACATCGACCGTCTCAATGTGTCTCAGTCTACGTGTCAAGACCTTCACTTTCTTCGCCTTCGACGCACTAGAGAATGCCGAAGCACCAGTTTTCATTTTTCTCCATTGTTTTCGAACAGGAAAACGATAATTAGGGTAAACAAACCTGATAACATCAAATACCTTGTTTAACCTCTTTCTCCCTTGAGTGCCGAAGGCGACCGTCATAGCTTCGTCTTGAGCCTTCGAGTAGGCTCCAAGCAGCTCATCACTAGTTGCCTCTATATCATCTAGCCAGTCATCGTTTGGTTCATCAAATTGGCTTCTGTATCGAAATGTATACTTGAGATAGACCAAGCCATTTTGACTAGAGCCAGCGTCAGCCTCCTTCGGCATTTTCCATCCACTTGCAAGGGGACACACTCTGTAAGCAATATTCTCTTGGACCAAGTCTCTTATGCCAATATAGGTGCATACTGTGTTGAAAGCTGCCTCGCATGCTTGCACATCATTCCCAAGTGCAATGGGTGGCCTCCTAATGCCGAAGCGAGACCATATAGGGCGTTGAATAATCCCTTTCACATCCTCCCTCTGATTCAGGTCATTCTTCACATAAAACCATTACTACATCCAAGAGCTTGGCCACCTTTTCCGAAACGTGGGCATAGGATAACTGGCCTCAGAGCGGGGTACGAAGCTGTAGCAGCCGAAGTTGTTGTGGTATTGCTCTTTCCCAGTCCCTTTCGTCTGGTAAGACAACTCGTGAATATTACAAAAGCACCTAGCATATGGTTCTAACCCTTGACTCCTCATGGCCCATATAAAAAACCCAACTTTGATAAATTGATGAAGATATATTTCAAAAGTTTTTAGAACTTCGACCAATATCTTATCCAGGGGGAACCGAAGTCTGGCTTTCATGAAGCTTCTGAAAACCACCACTTCATTAGCTTCGGGAAGAGGAACGATACTCTCCCCTCCAGCCCTCACAATAGAAATATCACGAAAGTATCTGCCTTTCATCGCTTCGATTTGCCCTTGCTTAATAGTCGACTTTCCAAAAACAACATGGCTTGGCCTCCATGGCCGATTTTCGACATCTTCATTTTCACTTTTTATGTCAAAACTCTCACTATCGTTGGAGTTTTCAGATAACCCAGCCAACATCTCATTGGTGATTTTCTCCGTGTTGGTCTTCTCCATAGCTTCGTAAAACCCGGCCAGTGCGGAGTCAGTGATCTTCTTCTCCTTAGCCATTTAGACGATGGTTGGACAAATGCCGAAGCTCAAAAGTTAATCGAGCTCGAGAAAGCAAAGAAGGTTAAAATGGCATGCACAGTATAGGCAGCTAGATAGCACGAAAAATACTCACGACACAGGTCTCTATATATACACTTAGAGCCCCACAATGCGGTGGGTCCCACGGGTCAGAATGATTTGCTATTCTAGCGAAGTGTGGGGGATAGATATCCCCCGGGTCCACTAAAGGAGTAAAAGACCTCACGAAAGGCCCAAAGGCCCAATAAATCGTAAGGTCATTCTTTCGTGGGCCTGGGGAGAGACAACCAACAAGGCGAAGCGACGTGATACCGGATTGGTGCAAGCTCGGGTGGCCCACGACGTCGAGCAAGTAAATCGCAACAGAGACCCGACTTTCCCGCTCTGAAGCCCCCATGCAACGGAGCCATGCGAGGATAAGTCGGCGAGGGTTACGTAGGGATAAACTCAAGAGGTTCACCGCTTTTTAGCTACTTGTTGTTATCATATCCACATGTACTGCCCCACGGTCGAGTATATAAGGCCTAGGGGGCACCCCTTCAGAACGATCGACCCTATCTTACTTAGCCACCTACCTCAACTCTCTGTGTTTTCAATCCAGAGAGCCCTCTTGTAACCACGTACACATACTCACCAGGACGTAGGGTGTTACGCATCTCTAAGCGGCCCGAACCTGTAAATCTTGTCCACTGTCCCTCGTGCGATCGGCACGAACCATTTTGCTACAGTCGTCGACACCGTCCTACTCCTAAAAACACCTTGAGGGGCAACCCCGGGTGTGCGATCGGACCCAAAACACCGACAGCTGGCGCGCCAGGTAGGGGTGTGTCGACGATCCAAGCTAGCTCAATGGCCGTCACCTTCAACAGCAAGATCACCATGCGTCCCGGATCCGTATTCTGCTTTGGGACAATCTCATCTGTAGCGGATGGAGAGGGAATTCTACACCGTATCGCGGATCCGCCGGAAAAGAAGTCTCCTCCAACAAACCCCGAAAATGCCGGAGGGGTGCAACCTCCGGCTCTTCGGAAAAAGATCGTCTTCGGAAAGCCGGGGGCTGAGAGTTCGCTGACCCGGAAGACTCCGCTGTCTACTTCCCCGACAAAAGAATGGACACGGATCGCGAGGAAGAAGGAGACCAGGGAAAAACAAGTCGTTCTTTCCGTTCCTCTGGCCTCAAAAGAGAACGGAAAGAAAGTCGCCACGACAGCAGCACCATTCTACCCCGACGTCCTCTACATCGGGAGAGTAGAGTCGCCCACCGTCTCTGACGACGAGCCGACCGCACCCGGAGAAGAACCGCCTCAACGAGAATCCCGCCGACGGAGGAACCGGCGCAGGAATGTTCGACGACATCACGCGGCCGGAGAACGGGATCCGGAGCAGCCAGTCTCGCGAGACGAGGTCTCGGAGATAGGAGAAACTCCGGAAGAACGCGTCTTCAGAGAACAAAGGAACTCCCGACGACGTGATCGCCGGCGGGCTCAGGAACAGGCCGAGCAAGACGCGAGGCAACGCCGGGAGAATCCGCTCTTCGGGCGCAACCTGAATCCCGACTTCGCTCGAGCTATGAACACGCCAAGCGAAGTCGGAGGAGTACTAGCTCGGATAGCTGATGGACTTCCTCGGACTCCCGACATCGAGGGATACCGACGCCTGTTCACCCAGGCAGCCAACCATCTTCTACCGCTTGCTCACCCGCCGAACGATCTACGACATGCCATCAACAGCCGCCGAGACGCGCGAAGCTCCATCAATGCTTCGCGCGAACGGCGGCATGAGAACGAGATTCGCCGTCGGGAGGAGTACGACCAGGATCATGGCATCCCGACTCAGAGCCAGGCCACCAGGACTGAGTCAGCAACAGCCTCAACTGGCGGAACCACTCGGGGACGGTCGAGGAACCACAATCACGACTCCCCTCCCCGGGACAGACATCGTCCCCGACGACAGGAGGACACGTGCGGAGTGTCCGCTCTTACTCCGCGCCTTAGGGCCATCCAATGGCCTCCCAACTTCAAGGTATCCAATGTCGACAAATATGAGCCTAAGCAGGATCTAGGGGGTTGGCTAGCCGTCTACACCACCGCTGCTCGGGCTGCCGGAGCATCCGAGGACGTTATGACCGCGTATCTGCCCATCGTCCTTGGGCAAGATGCGCTACAGTGGCTACGACATCTACCCCGACACTGCATCGACGACTGGGGAGACTTCAGTCGACGCTTTACCGCCAACTTCCAGTCCCTCTCCGACAAGCCAGCGCAACCGTGGGACCTCAAATCCATCAAGCGCCGGGGGGATGAGACTCTCCGGTCGTACCTCAAAAGGTTCCAAACCATGAGAAATCGCATCCCCGAGGTCACGGAGGCGGCCGTGATTGAGGACTTCTATAGAGGATCCAACGACTCGGCTTTTGTCCAAGCCATACTACAGAAGGCGCCGACTACTTCCGAGGAGCTGTTCCGGGAAGCCGACCTCTACATCACCGCCGACGAGCGAGCTCAGGACCTCATCGGAGGAGCAAAGCCCGCACCGGCAGCACCACGACGCGACGCGAACCAGCCACCCGACAAACGCTGGGAGAAGAGGCCTCGCGAAGAAGTACACGCCGCCGGACCACCTGCCTCTCGCGCCCGAGGAGGACCTCGCGGAGGCGAGCGCACGCTGGACGACATCCTCGACGCCCAGTGCCCATACCACAAGGACATGCGCCACACTCTTCGCAACTGCCGGGACTTCAAGCACTCCGTTGGGCACGACCGACCCTTCCAACCTCTACCTCCTCCTCCGCCAAGGGAAGGACCAGATGAACCGCGACAACCTCATCAGCCGGAGGAGGGAGGAGGAGGAGCTTTCCCACGCGTCGACAGGGAGGTCAACGTCATCTTCGGCGGACATGGGTCGCAGGAGAACAAAAGACAACAAAAGCTCAACGACCGCCAGATACTGGTGGCGACCACCGGTCCTCCCGCCCCATACCGGTGGTCAGAACACCCGATCACTTTCACTCAGGAAGATCAATGGCTCAACTTCGACCATCCGGGCAAATACCCGCTCCTCGTCGATCCGGTGATCCGAGAGAGCCGGGTGAAGAAGGTGCTGTGGACGGGGGGAGCAGCATCAATGTCACCTTCCCCCGGACGCTCCAAGGCTTGGGGGCTCACCTCAAAGAGCTCCACAAGTCGGACACTCCTTTCTTCGGCATCGTGCCGACGGAGGGGGAATACCCGCTGGGCCACATCTACATGCCAGTCACCTTCGGAACTCCGGAGAACTACAGAACCGAGTTCCTGAGGTTTGAAGTGGCAAACTTCGACTGCGGGTACAACGCCATCATTGGAAGGCCGGGATTGGCCAAATTCATGGCCATTCCGCACTATACATACATGATACTGAAGATGCCAGGACCGCGAGGGATCATAACTGTGCGCGCCGATTTCCAAGGCACCGCAGAATGTTTCCGAGTGGCCATCCAAGCAGCCCTCACCACCAAGCCGTCAATGGTTCCTTCAACACTGGCGAACTCTAAGCCTGAGGAGGACCTCGCCGTACCGGCAAACGAAGCTCAGGCCGCGACCTCTATGCGGCCGACTGAAGAAACCAAGCGAATCAACCTGGGGTTTGCTGACGAGCGCAAGACAGCCATCATCAGCTCCAGCTTGGACGACAAATAGGAAAGCGCGCTCGTCCAGTTCCTGCAAGATAACCGAGATGTATTCGCATGGCAACCTGCGGATATGCCGGGAGTCCCAAGAGAACTGGCCGAGCACAAGTTGAAGGTTTATCCCCAGGCGAGACCGATCCGGCAAAAGCTACGTCGTTTCACGCCCGATAAGAGAGAGGCCATTCGCGCCGAGTTAGCTCGCTTGGTTGCGGCTGGATTTATTAGAGAAGTATTACACCCCGAGTGGTTAGCCAACCCTGTTCTTGTACTCAAAAAGAATAAAGTGGACTGGCGCATGTGCGTCGACTATACTGATCTCAACAAACACTGTCCGAAGGATACCTTCGGGCTCCCGAGGATAGATCAGGTGGTGGACTCTACCGCCGGATGCTCCGTGCTGTCTTTCTTAGATTGCTATTCCGGGTATCATCAGATTAGTTTGGCAAAAGAAGACGAGGAAAAAACGGCGTTCATCACTCCGTTTGGTGCTTTCTGTTATACATCCATGCCGTTCGGCCTCAAAAACGCTGGAGCGACTTATCAGAGAGCCATTCAAACATGCTTAGCCGATCACTGGGGCAAGCGTGTGGAGGCTTACGTAGATGATGTGGTAATCAAAACAGAAAACTCGGAAAACTTCATCGAAGACTTACAGTTACAGCTGGTTTTCAATAGCCTGAGAAGATATAGATGGAAGCTCAATCCTGAAAAATGTGTTTTCGGGGTACCAGCAGGAAAGTTACTCGGGTTTATCGTCAGCCACCGGGGAATTGAGGCTAATCCAGATAAGATTGAAGCTATCATGAAGATGGAAGCTCCTCGGTCACAAAAGAAGGTTCAGCGACTTACTGGATGTATGGCAGCTCTGAGCCGATTTATATCCAGGCTGGGAGAAAAAGGTTTGCCATTTTACAAGCTACTCAAGAAGGTGGATAAGTTTCAATGGACTTCAGAAGCACAAGAAGCTCTAGATGCACTGAAGAAATTCTTGACAACACCACCAGTACTAAAACCACCCCGGCGAGCTATGTCGACTCAACCGGCTGAAGATTTGCTACTGTATATCTCTTGCACGACTCACGTGGTAAGCACCGCGTTGGTAGTCGAGCGAGTGGAAGAAGGACATGCCTATCCAGTACAACATCCCGTCTACTTCATCAGTGAAGTGAAAGTTCCCTTTGCCCGGGAACAGGATCTGGATGTCGCCTAGAGGGGGGGGTGAATAGGCGAATAAAAATTATCACTTTATAACTGGAAATTCTTACTCTACTCGAAGGCTGGATCGCAGTGGAATGAAGGACCCTTCGAGTAGGTTGCAGCGGAATTGAAGTCCCTGTCTTAAAATACCCTGCACTTCGAAGACAGCTTATAGCACATATAAATATTGAAGTGCAAGTATAAACAACAAATAAGACAGAGAAACAGCACACAGCACAGAGCAGAGCACACAGACACAGGGATTTATCCCGAGGTTCGGCCAAGCCTGAAATGCTTGCCTAGTCCTCGTTGGAGTTAGCCACACCTTGGCTTGGAGTCTATTTCAACTCCTTCCTCCGTTTGCTCAGATCTGTCAGTATGACAGATAGAGCCTTCCACTATGTTGAGTTGGGTTACAACAAAGCCGCGGCTGCTTACAATCTTCTTGACAGCACTCCGGCGGAGTAACAATGCGCTCAAGACTTTGCTCTAGCTCTTTGCAGCACCTCTCCACTCTCTAAAGGCTTATAACTTTGCCTTCACACAAACTAGAGAGATTTACACAAGAGGGAGAGAGAGAATCGATCCGAGTGATGTATACAATTGTTGGCTGCACTTGTGTTATTGTTTGAGGCGCCTAGGGGTCCCTTTTATAGCCCCAAATGGCCTAGGAGCCGTTAGAGCTTCATTTGGAAGCTCCCAGCCTTCCCTGGTTGCGGGTGCACCGGACTGTCCGGTGGCGCACCGGACAGTGAACAGTAACGGATCTGATTGACAGTTTCCTTCTCTGGAACAGCTAGCCGTTGGTGCACCGGACAGGTTACTATTCACTGTCCTGTGCACCGGACAGGACACTATTCACTGTCCTGTGCACCGGACACAGCTACTATTCACTGTCCTGTGCACCGGACGCTGCGACTATTCACTGTCCTGTGCACCGGACGCTGCGACTATTCACTGTCCTGTGCACCGGACACAGTTACTATTCACTGTCCTGTGCACCGGACAGAGTTACTATTCACTGTCCTGTGCACCGGACAGCTACTATTCACTGTCCTGTGCACCAGCCAACAGCACACTAAGTGCTTTTTCCTCCGTTCTTTCTCCGTTTGACTTCAACTTTTGGGAGGATTTTCCTGAGACTTAAACAAACACATTTAGAGTATAATCCAATTGATTTAGTCCTAGAAACTTACATCTTTCTTGTTCTTCTCCTAGCTTTTCTGTTTCTCCTCCAGCAGAGCTCAGAATGGTACTTTCTCTACAGAAAGAGTTAGAGAGCAAACCAAAGCACCAAACTTGTAGTAAGAGGTGTATGCAAAATGGTTGAACACTCAAACCTTACATACTTAACCTTTTTCATCGTTTTACCCAATTTGGCTTGTTTGAGGTCGATGTTGGACTCTAAACCATCAAGTCAACTTTACTTGATCTAGATTGACATATCTGAGCCCCAACCCCCGTTCACTTCTCGAGCTTGATCTTGAGCCTTATGTAGTGATCCTTGATGCACCATAAGTCTTCTTAACTCGATCAACCTTGACTTTGCAAGTCTTCTTCTTCACCCCTGGCTTTGGGTTCCTGGTCTCCTTGACCTTCTCCCGTGCACTCGATACCTCGAAGCTCTTCTTGCCTCCATCCTTGGCTTGATCGGTTGTCTCTGAGTTACGCACACCAAGTCTCACTTAAGCAATGTCCATCTTACTTGTGATGTCCATTATCTATAGATAATCCAGTCTTTGGACCATCACACTTGTTCACTTGTGTTGAACCTTGTTAGCTTTGCATTAAGCACCTGTTCAACACTTAGCACACTTGTTAGTCCTTTAATTGGGTTGTCATCCAAACCACCAAAACCCACAAGAGAGCTTTCATGAAGTTCTAGGCCCCTCGAAGAAAAAGTATCCTCAAGTTCAGAAGCTATTATATGCAGTACTTCTAACTGCCCGCAAGTTGCGTCACTACTTTGACGACCACAAAGTCATAGTAGTCAGGTTTTCCAATAGGGGACATTCTTCACAACAAGGAAGCCACTGGTCGAATAGCCAAGTGGGCTTGCGAGCTGGGATCCCACGACATTGAGTTCCGACCTTGCACTGCCATCAAAACTCAAGCACTGGTTGATTTCGTATCAGAGTGGACAGAACAGCAAGTACCAGATAATCCAGAAACTACAGAAGTATGGCGAATGTATTTTGATGGCTCGCTGAAGCTGCAGCCTGCAGGGAGCAGGGGCAGGGATCCTCTTCACCGCGCCTGGAGGCGAACACCTCAAGTACGCCCTCCAGTTGCTATTCCCGGCTTCTAACAATGCATCCGAGTATGAAGCCTTGATACACGGATTGAACATCGCCATATCGTTGGGCGTCAAGAGATTGATGGTATACGGAGATTCTCTGGTAGTCATCAGCCAGATAAACAAGGAATGGGATTGTTCAAGTGATTCAATGGGAAAGTACTGCGTTGCCGTCCGAAAGTTGGAAGAAAAATTCGAGGGTCTAGAATTTCATCATGTAGAAAGAGATCGGAACACAGCAGCCGACGTACTGTCCAAGCTCGGATCCAGTCGAATTCAGGTCCCACCCGGAGTCTTCGTGCAAGAAATTCTGCAGCCGAGTATCTCAACGGACCAAACAGAAGAATGCAACATCATAAATCAACCCGAGTTAAACTCTGATGACTGGAGAAGGCTGATTATTAAGTACATAAAGAACGAAGAAGAACCAGACGACAAGAACTCGGCAGAGCGCATTGCCAGGCAGTCGGCTCACTATACACTCATTGGGGAGGAATTGTACCGAAGGGGCGCATCAGGCATCCTCATGAAGTGCGTTCTCTCGTCCACTGGGAAGCAACTTCTGGAGGAGGTCCATGCAGGGCAATGTGGAATTCATGCAGCATCCAGAACACTAGTAGGAAAGGTTTTTAGGTCAGGATTCTATTGGCCGACGGCGAAGAACGATGCAGCCGAGTTAGTTCAGAGATGTGAAGCCTGCCAATACTTGTCAAAGCAACAACACATGCCAGCGCAGCAACTACAGACCATACCAATAACCTGGCCTTTCGCATGCTGGGGACTGGATATGATTGGACCTTTCAAGAAAGCTCAAGGGGGATATACTCATGTATTGGTGGCGATTGACAAATTCACTAAGTGGATAGAGTTCAAGCCCATTGCTTCTTTGACCTCTGCTAAGGCCGTGGAATTCATACAAGACATAATATTCAGATTCGGGATACCAAACAGTATCATCACTAACTTAGGATCCAACTTCACCAGTTCAGAATTCTTCGACTTCTGCGAGCAAAAGAGCATTCAGATCAAGTACGCATCTGTAGCACATCCAAGAGCCAACGGGCAGGTTGAGCGAGCCAACGGAATGATATTGGAGGCACTCAGGAAAAAGGTCTTCGATAAGAATGAAAAATTCGCAGGAAAGTGGATAAGAGAATTGCCTTATGTTGTTTGGAGCCTAAGAACCCAACCTAGCCGAGCCCTGCATGGAAACACTCCTTTCTTCATGGTCTATGGGTCGGAGGCAGTGCTACCTGCTGATGTCAAGTTTGGAGCGCCAAGGTTGATCTTCGAAAGCATAGCAGAAGCTGAGGCCACCAGGCTGGAGGACATTGATATACTTGAGGAAGAACGGCTGAATGCGGTAATCCAATCAGCACGGTACCAGCAGACTCTAAGGCGCTATCACGACAAGGCTGTGCGGCAACGGTTCTTTTCAGTAGGAGACCTCGTCCTCCGCCGAATTCTAACGGGGGAGGGACGGCACAAGTTATCACCCTTATGGGAAGGACCCTTCATAGTAGCAGAAGTCACTCGGCCCGGATCATATCGCCTTACTCAGATGGATGGCACAGGAATTGGGAACTCCTGGAACATAGAGCACCTCAGAAAGTTTTATCCCTAGCTGTATTTCAAAACTGCTGGGGCAACAATGTATTCTGTAAAGTGGAAATATGTCATCAATAAAGAGATATTTCAAAGATACTCAGCTCATTTACGATTGACTTGCACGCTTACTTAACTCGGGGTGACCACTATGCCCTACAAACGGAGCAATCGACTTAAGTCGGCGACGACTTAAGGCGATGCAACATGCTCACGCTTACTTAACTCGGGGTGACCACTATGCCCTACAAACGGAGCAATCGACTTAAGTCGGTGACGACTTAAGGCGGTGCAACATGCTCACACTTACTTAACTCGGAGTGACCACTATGCCCTACAAACGGAGCAATCGACTTAAGTCGGTGACGACTTAAGGCGGTGCAACATGCTCACGCTTACTTAACTCGGGGTGACCACTATGCCCTACAAACGGAGCAATCGACTTAAGTTGGTGACGACTTAAGGCGGTGCAACATGCTCACGCTTACTTAACTCGGGGTGACCACTATGCCCTACAAACGGAGCAATCGACTTAAGTCGGCGACGACTTAAGGCGGTGCAACATGCTCACGCTTACTTAACTCGGGGTGACCACTATGCCCTACTAACGGAGCAATCGACTTAAGTCGGCAACGACTTAAGGCGGTGCAACATGCTCACGCTTACTTAACTCGGGGTGACCACTATGCCCTACAAACGGAGCAATCAACTTAAGTCGGCAACGACTTAAGGCGGTGCAACATGCTCACATTTACTTAACTCGGGGTGACCACTGTGCCCTACGAACGGAGCAGTCGGCTAAAAGTCAGTGGCGACTAAAAGCCGGTGCAACATACTCATGCCTATGCAATTCAGGGGATGACTTCTATATCCCGCAAACAAATCTCATAACCATCGTGCGTCGTTTCATTACTGCAAATTTACGAACTGATGAATTCTGATACAACAAAAGAGTAATTATATCATTCGAATGCTGAACTGATGTCCTCTAACAAATACTCGATCATGCTAACTGCGCGCTCAAAGCACGCAAAATGTTTCTCTATTTTGCAATGTCTTTCTCAGGTGCGACCGACGAAGAAGGGCGACTCGAGGAATCAGGGGCAGCATTCACGTCAGCTTTTATGTCTTCAGGAACAACCACGCCGGGTCTCCTCATTAAGATTCGTCCAGCCCGAATAGCCTTGTCCATGGCTTTATCGCGCTGGGCTTTGAGGGTAGCAGCAGTTTCTTCGGCAACTTTAGCAGCCAGCCGAGCAGCCTCTAATTCCTGGGCAATGGATTTCTTGGAAGCTCGGAGTTCTTTAATGGTGGCATCCTTCGCTGATATCAATTGCTTAAGGCGAGTCACTTCGTCTGCAGATTCTTGCAGCTTACAACGCTGAGTGTCCAGTTCCTCCATTGTAAAACGGTGACTCCTCTCCAAGATTGACAGCGAGCTGCTAGAATCACGATACAATCTGTCAAGATTGTCACGAGAAGCAGCAAGGATACGCTTTTCTTCCTGCAAACAAAAATCAACTCCTTCAGAAACCAAGCAAGTAATAGGAACACAACAAAGCAAAGCACAGTTTTGTAAGTTACCTTTTCAGAATCAAGCCGAGCATGAAGAGAAGAACTCAGGGCATTGGCGTCATCCAAGGCAGCGGAGACCTGATTTAGTTCAGTTTGGCTCTGAGAGTACTTCTCCTCGAAGTCAGCGCACCGTTGAACCATTTCAGCCTGAGCTCGGGAATGTTTTTCCTCAAGAATCGCAATCTGCCGAGTCATTCCTAGCAAGAGGTAATCAAACAAAATGGGGTCAGAAGGTAAAACAGTCCACAACAAAGGCGAAGAAAAGAAAAAGAGCACCAACCGGCGTTAGTTGCCTCCAACTCGGATACACGACGATGAAGTGACATAGGATTCCAACACACGAGAGACGAAGCCACTTCTGGGACGGAAGCACCCTGCAATCTCAGTTGGCTAGCCATCCCATCCACCAAAGCCTGATGAGAAGAACAGATGAACATAATGACAAAAGTTCATGCAACATAAAAAACAAGCTAAAATACAGCACAACACAGTACCTGGAAGTTGGAAAAGAACGAAGGGATCCCCAAATCAGGAGAAATCAGCTGATAACCAGGCGCAAGGCCACCACCCGAAGCAGCTTGCGACGGACCAGAAGGAATCAGCTCAGTGCCTTCAACAGAGCCAAACGCCTGATCAGCGGGGACGCTGCCCTCTAAAGCGACTCCCTGGTCCAAAGTTTGGGCCACCACCATGCAGCCAGAGTGTGGAGGTGATCCCGCGTGAACATCCATGGAGGTGCAGGAAGGAGACCCTGCTTGGACACCCTCGGGGGCTGGGTAGTAGTTGGCGCTGCCCACTTGAGCCGGATCATCCCCGGCAGCACCCTCGGGGGCTGGGCAGTGGCTTACACTCTTCACCCGAGTTAAGTCATCCCCGGCGACATCCTCGGGGGCTGGGCATGTGTCAGCACCATTCTCGAGGCCCAAACTCTCCGTAGTAACCACCTCTAAGGTTGACGGGCCTTCAACCACTTCCATGGGTCCAGGACAATCCAAGTCAGCATCCCGACCCTCGAGATCGCGCTCTAAGGTCGACGAGGCACGGGATGACCTCAACCCAGCATCAGGCACGGCAGCGCAAGCCTCCGTTGCATCATCATCCGCTGGCTCTGATAGCAAGTCCTCTGGGACCATATCCTCAAGAGTTTGATCAAAGTTGGCCAAGGACAGTTCTTGCAGACCAATGAGGGCAGACAAGGCAGGAGAAGGAACCCCACTACTTTCACCACTGACGATGAACTGCCGACTGTTTTTCCGAATTAAAGGAGCCTCATTTTCTCCCTCCTCATCTTCCACAGTAACAACACAAGCAGCACCCCCATTGGGATCAGCAACAGATGGAGCACCCACATTAGGGTCAGTAGCAGTTTGGGTACACCCATTGGGGTCAGCGTCAGTAAGGCCAGTGGCAGGCACTTCTTCAGCAGCAGGAACTGAGGTACCAGCGTCCTCATCAAAACTGGATACTCGCCGGAGGCGTCTTCTTTTCTTCTTTTGCTCATCAGCAGAAGGCTCAGGCTGATTAGTTCGGCTAGGGCGCCTCGGGCGAGTACTGACAGGTTTCTGGACATCCAAAGTTGTATCAACCTCTAGAAGGGGCACCACTGCCAACATACCAGCAGGAGCAGCATCGGAGGAATCCTCAGCTAGCAGATCAAGCATGTCATTTATGTCCGTATCACTAGGGTTCAGGGGCACCTCAAAATGGACCTGCCATTCATCATCAGGAATCCTCCCAAGCGAAGCAACCAAAGTATTGACTTCTTCAGCAGAGGGTCACACTCTAAGGCCCAAATTTCCATCAGTCACAGGCGGATTTGACACAAAAAGGGTGAAGGCTTTGGGAGGAGGAAGGTTCCAGGCCGAGTATGCCGTTGGAGCACCAACATTCGACACCTTACCTCTGAGGATCATTTCAAGTCGGCTTACCAAGTCTACAGAAGGAATTCTCCTATTGGTAACCCGAGTTGAGTCGGCCAGCCCTCGATACAGATATGCTGGATAGGCCCTATCTTTCAGTGGCTGAATGTTCTTGAAAACAAAGTCAGCGACCACAGCTTCAGCAGTTAGACCTTTTTCTTTCAGCAGTCCAACTTCAGTCAGCAACACACCCGCCTCAGCCGCTTCCTGATCTATGGGAGACTCGGTCCAGCTCGGAGTGCGAACGTCTGGTTGTCTTCCCGATCGGGAGGGGAGAGAATTCCCATAATTATCAACTATGAACCACTCTAGACGCCACCCCTTAATACTGTCCTTGAGGGGAATCTCAAGATACTCAGTTTTTCGCCCGCGACGCATCTCCAAACTGGCACCTCCGACCAACTGATGCTGTCCCCCGGCCATCCCAGGGCGACAATGATACAAATACTTCCATAAGCCGAAATACGGCAGCACGCCAAGAAAGGCTTTGCATAAGTGGACGAAAATGGAGATTTGCAGAATGGAATTAGGGTTCAAATGGGTCAAGTTAACGTGGTAGAAATCAAGGAGGCCGCGGAAAAAGGGGGAGATGGGAAGGCCGAGGCCGCGGAGAAGAAAAGGAGCGTAGACTACAGACTCGTGGGTATCCTCTGTCGGGACAGTAGTCCCGTGGCAAATCCGCCAAGAACAGAGTTCCCGCGGAGGAAGAACCCCGATGGATACGAGGTGGAGGAGTTCAGCTTCGGAAATAATGGACATATGGTTACCTGCGAAGGGCAACTGGCTGTTGGGGTCGATTGGAGGGATCACCGCAGCAGACGAGCTTGCAGTTTTCCTCTTGGGCGCCATCTCGATTTTCACCAGCGAACAGAGTAGGAGGTGAATGGCAGAGAGGATTCAGAGGCGGGAATGCAAGAACTAGGGCACGGAAAGCAAAGGCGGCTAAAAGCGCAGCTCTTATGGGATATTCTCGAGCCAGATACCGTTTCGAAAAGTGCCCAGTCATCACCCGACGGTTATTTCCGAAACCCCAGCATGCCACGTGGTCATCCGGCGGTTATTTCCAAAAAGCCGATGCGCCACCTCATCACTCGGTTATCATCCTCGAAATAACTCATACGGACGGCTATCACTCGGTGTTGACTCTAAAACGCTGATTTCGTATTCAGTCGCTCGGCATTACCTCTAAAAATGCCGACGTCACCATCCAGTCACTCGGCGTTGACTCTAAAACGCTGATTTCATATTCAGTTGCTCGGCATTGCCTCTAAAAAGCCAATACCGACCTCCAGTCATTCGGCGTTACCTCTAAAACGCTGATTTCATATTCAGTTGCTCGGCATTGCCTCTAAAAGCCGATGCCGACCTCCAGTCGTTCGGCGTTGCCTCTAAAACGCTGATCTTATGTTCGATCGCTCGGCATTGCCTCTAAAATGCCAACGTCGACCTTCAACCACTCGGCGTTGCCTCTAAAACGCTGATTTTGTATTCAGTCGCTCGGCATTACCTCTAAAATGCCGACGTCACCATCCAGTCACTCGGCGTTGACTCTAAAACGCTGATTTCATATTCAGTTGCTCGGCATTGCCTCTAAAAGCCGATGCCGACCTCCAGTCATTCGGCGTTGCCTCTAAAACGCCGATACCGACTACAAGATTACTTGGCAGCTACTTCTGAAAGCGTCAGTGTGACGCACAAGTTATTCATCTACTGTCTCAAAAGAATCAGTTCTATAATCAAAGAAAGCGAGTCATTGAGAAGGAGCCAACGTCATTTTTTTCATTAAGGGAAGACAATAAGCTTACAAACCAACTCTTTGCGAGTTGATGCTTCCCTACTAATACTACCCTACATTGCTACTACTACTACACTACACTATACTACTCTACATTACTACTAAATTATTCTAACTACACTATACTAATATCTAAAGACTAGTGGCGCTTAGCCACTGGCCTTGCTGCTGCTGCCACCGCCGCCGCCCCTGGTGCTGCCCGTGCTGCTGCCACCTCTGGTGCTGCCCTTGCTCCCGACGCCGCCGCCGCTGCCCCCGCCGCTGCCGCTGCCGTCACCATCGCCGTCGCCACCGTCGTCGTAGTCGCCGTCGTCGTCGTCGTCATCCTCGTCCTCGCCGCCGTCTGAGCCCTCCTCGTCCGAGGAGAACTCCGACTCATCCGAGCCCTCGAGCCCGGAGCGCTCGATGGCCCGGATGTACGTCCAGACTTCCGCGGCAATCCCCTGGGAGTCGTCTGAATCATCAGACGACGCCGGGGGAGAGACGGGAGCCGGAGACCCCTCGGACTCGGAAGAGAACTCCTCCTCCGAGTATTCCGAGTCGCCGAAGTCCTCCGACGGAGGAGTCGGCTCACGCTTGCGTTTGTTACTCTTGCCCATGGCGGAAGCAGACAAAAGGGAAGAGAAGGATGCAGTAAAGAACAGCGAAGAGATGTGAAAAAACCAGAGGAGCAACAGCGTTATTTATAGAAGGGAAAGGCAACCGCTCACCTCCAACCGTGGTCACTGAACAGTCGCAAAGCATTCAATAAGCACTTCCACCCGTCTGAAGACACGTCAGACGGCTGACGCCGTTTCATGCAACACTACACCCATTGGGACTCCAGTCAACAGCGCAAAGGATATGATTACACTCGTTGTCCCATCACATTACTACTCAGAAGCAGTCGGCTAAAACACTCAGCGTACCAAGCCGTCCCTTGCCCACACCCATTGGGGGGGACGCCCAGGAATTATCAGTATATTTTTCAAAACGGTCACATCCGTGCAGGGCACGCAGTGAATACCTCAAGACAAAAATGAGATATCAGTAAGAATCAGAGGAAAGCCAAAAATAGCCAGCGAAGTACAAGATATGGCCGACAGAAGCGACGTGAAGACTAGACAGAGAACGTCCATCAAACGTCCAATCAGTCGTAGAAGCAAATAAATTGCACTACCTAGCAAGATATGGATGGATTGCAAACTCGGCTGCTAAAGACAAAATATATGCTGACCTCTGCAGCAAAATATTGATGACATAATGCTGACCTCCAAAGCATAATGCAAATAGCTTCATGCCATTTTTACAAACAAAAGGAAGACCTTCGAATGGATTATCCTTAAAAAATCCATTTGAAGGTCGGGGGCTACACCCATTGGGTGCACCTTCGGTGCACCCCATGGATTATCATTCCAAACCGAGATAGTGCCGACTTCTAAGGCGTGGGACAAGATTAGAAAACCAATCCTCAACCAAGATGCAGGAGCAAAACGGAGATAATTTCTGGGGAGGACCTTCGAGTAGATTATTTTCTAAAATCTACTCAAATGTCGGGGGCTACACCCATTGGGAGCACCTCCGGTGCACCCAATGAAATTTAGAATCCTACAAATCGAAGTGCCGACCTCTAAGGCACAAGCACGAAACTAAGCTTCGGTCAAATGAATGATCGGAGCGGGAGAAGACAGCAGGAAGTCGTTTTTCTTCAAAACACCCGCAAGTTGGACCTGGGATCTTTGGGCTGATTACCTCTAAATTAACCCAAAGATCGGGGGCTTGTGGGGGATAGATATCCCCCGGGTCCACTAAAGGAGTAAAAGACCTCACGAAAGGCCCAAAGGCCCAATAAATCGTAAGGTCATTCTTTCGTGGGCCTGGGGAGAGACAACCAACAAGGCGAAGCGACGTGATACCGGATTGGTGCAAGCTCGGGTGGCCCACGACGTCGAGCAAGTAAATCGCAACAGAGACCCGACTTTCCCGCTCTGAAGCCCCCATGCAACGGAGCCATGCGAGGATAAGTCGGCGAGGGTTACGTAGGGATAAACTCAAGAGGTTCACCGCTTTTTAGCTACTTGTTGTTATCATATCCACATGTACTGCCCCACGGTCGAGTATATAAGGCCTAGGGGGCACCCCTTCAGAACGATCGACCCTATCTTACTTAGCCACCTACCTCAACTCTCTGTGTTTTCAATCCAGAGAGCCCTCTTGTAACCACGTACACATACTCACCAGGACGTAGGGTGTTACGCATCTCTAAGTGGCCCGAACCTGTAAATCTTGTCCACTGTCCCTCGTGCGATCGGCACGAACCATTTTGCTACAGTCGTCGACACCGTCCTACTCCTAAAAACACCTTGAGGGGCAACCCCGGGTGTGCGGTCGGACCCAAAACACCGACACGAAGGGAAGGTGTTTTTCGGACCTTCGGCTAAAGGGCTTCGTTCTCGTCGCAGTCTGAATTTGTTACAATAAAACAAATTAATACTGTGAGGGGCTACTGTTGGGGCCTTCTCCTTCCGAAGGTCCTCAAAAACATATTTAACCATTTGCTTTCATCATAAGCTATTATAGGAAGTTTCGTCTTCAGGATGTAAGCCTCCTCATGACGAAGGTACATAAGATGAAGACATATCTAAAAAGGATAAGAGTAAACACCGAAGCTATCACCAGATGGACAGCTTCGGCTCACAACAGAGATGAAGTATAATGATGATGCTGACCAAAAGAGAAAAAGACTACTTAGTCCTTAATAACTTGTATTATGATCATAGTGAATATTGGGACATAAATGTACTTTTACTCGGCCAGTCGGGCTGCGTCCCGTGCCTATAAATAGATGAACAGTGGCACCGTACTGTTCACGCTAAATGGTAGTCACTCTTTCGCGTCTTCACCTTCGAGCAAGCCGAAGGTATCAATGTAATATGAATTCTGTTGATATTCATACATGTTTTTTGGGATACAAATGTGAATGGATTAACAAGATGCAATTACTATCTTCATCCTTTTGCATTTCTATTCATATATTAAATGATGAAGGTATGTCCTTGATGACCTTTGTCTGATGAGCATTATACTCATGCGAAGATAATGCTTCGGAAGACGAAGGTTCGTAATAATTAACGATTGTGTTGCCTTGTTCTCAATGCACAACATTTGAGAACAAGTAACCAACACAATGCATATGACAAATTAAGTTTAATTGCATAATTTAATCATGTGAGTGTCTAATCCACTCATGATCGTGAACACGATTGATATACCAGTTTTACACTCTGCAGAGGTTGCACATCTTTACCCACAAGTCGTGTTACCCATTTGCCACGGGATTGTACGGACCCCATACACCTCTACCGAGGAAGCGAGGTAGGGTAGCACTACGAGGCCTTTCCAAAGTTCCACTAGTTCGAGAATACCCGCTACGATTTCAGGTAGAAGGAAGCATAGGAATCCCTCGTCCGAACTGCCATCGCAGCAGTTCGACCCGAGAACCTCCCTATTCTCTACAGCGACGCCTTCCTGCTTGCCCCTTTCGGGTAAGGTAATCTCTCCCTAGCTTTCCTAATTACTTGGCCAATGGCATCCCATTCCACCCTTGTGGTAGCACCGTTTTTTCGAGTGGTTATCTATGTTCCAATTAACATGATGATCTTATCATGAACAATAATTAAAACAATAACATAATTGGAACATGATCATAATATAACATTAATTTCCCAAAACTAGGTAGAGCAATAGCAAATCTACCTAATAGTTCATCTCTTTGCAAGGTGGGGGATAAACAATGCTACAGAAACCTGTTAGGTCCCATCAAATTAACCTGAGCATGCCACAGTGATTAACAGGGACATTATTAGGTAAAGAAGAGTGATTAAGGGCACAACTTGCCTTAGACTCGAGATTCCCAGGTACTAACTTGGTCTTCAAGTGACTCGTAACCTCGTTGCTAGTCGTAGCAATACAAACAAACATGGTATAGGCAAAATTAACATCACACCAATAATGAGAAAATATTTCATAAAAATGATCTATGCATCGTAACGAGATTGTAGGTTTGAGAACCACTAAATTCGGAGCTACGGTTAACAAGTTATGATTTTCCAAAGGATTAAGTGCTAGATATAAAACAAATTAAATGCAAAATTTTAATCTATGTTTCATAACAAAATAAAGTTACCATATGATAAACAATATTAATATGAATTTAATTAAACTGGAATGGATCAAAAAGGAGTTAAGATGAATTACTTATGAATTAAACATTATTCTAGAATTATTACTATATTAAGAATCCATTTTCTTTACTGCATTTTACAGTATTTTAATATCATGTGGACTGAAGCATTAAATTCCGAAGATTACAAGGTCCCTTTCATAAAATTCTGGGTCTGGTTGTAAGGTTCTCTGAATAACGATGGACAGCGGGTTGATTACTTAAAAACAGAGGGTCTGTTACGCAAACTAGCCCGCCTGAAGGGGTATCATGCAATCTGAGCTGTTGGATCTCAAATAGGTGGCACCGATTAGAATCCACTGGTGCAAATACGGTGACCCTCGGATTTACGATCCGTGGCAAAGATCCGCGCTACGTAACACGATACCCTGTGCCACACATCTACCCACCGACGCTCAGATTAAAATCACGAATGGGGTATTGATGCTTCTAATCTATAACGTCCGCGCAAGATCGACGGTCCGCACACATCTTCCACCTCCCGATCGAGGTGGCATCGCGCTGGTCAACCGCGGCAGCGGCGGTGGAATACGGGGTCCCGTCACCCTACCTGATGCCCTAAATCTTGCGCTGGCCATGACAATTCATACGAATCGATGGGGGCAGATCAATTGGGGAAGGTCTTACCTGTTGATTGGGTCGTGAAGGGGGCCGACAACGGCGTGAGGCGGATGGTCACGGGATACGAAGTCTGGTGTGAAATCTCAGAGTATTGGGTCTCAACGAGCCACGAGCAAGGAGCTGACCACCCTCCCACAGACCCCACGGACCCACGTAGACGGTCGTCGGGAGCTTGGCAGCGACGAGCTCGGGGTTCACGCATGGTGGCAGTCAGCGGTTCTGTCGCCTCCCTACTTTCTCGGTTGGTGGTGGCTCGCGGGGGTGAGAGGAGAAGCCATGGCTCCGAGGATTAGCTATATGGCCTTCGGGGGGTCAATTCGGTGTAACAACCCCACAACGCCCAATTTCCCGCCATGTCGTGCGCTACGACGCTGTTTGTTGCGTGGAGAAGAGCAACAGTGGCACCGACTGACACGCGAGGCCCGCTAGCCAATGGGCGAATAGCACGCGCGTGCAGTAGGACTGACGAATGTGTCCCACCCCCTGTGACTCAATTCGTGAACGAGAGTGGTGCGAGGGGGAGAGGGCTCGGCGACTGCCCAGTGGGGCCGGGTGGTCTGCGCCGAGCGGGGCAGGCCGCGCGGAAGGAGGGCCAAGTGGGCCGAATTGGCGCCCGAGGCCCGATTACGCTCTCCTCTCTTTTTTACCTTTATTTTTATTTTCTATTTGAAATTCAGATTTGAATTTGATTTTCAAATCTGTTTGTGAGTCTTACTCCCAAATTGAGTGCACAATTAAAAGTACGGGCATGAGGAATTAAATTTATTTATTTATATTTTTATTTATAATGTATATTCATTTTCTTTTCTTCTCTTCTCTTTTCTCTTTCATTTTCAAATTCTAATTTTTTTCAAACTTAAACTTGTCTCGCGAATTTAAACACAAATGCAAAAATACAAGAACCTCAGCATGAGATGCATATTACTGTATTAATTTATTTGTTATTAATTCCTTTATTAAGTATGCACAAATAAAATAAAATCAAATAATCTCCAAAGGTTCCATGATCCCAAAACACCCGCTTATAAACATTTTTCTTTATTTATTTTATTATTTTTTATTATACAAATTTTGGGCTTTACACTCTTGATCCGTCCTTTGGGCTCTCGGTCTTTTAGACTCCTAACCGCCTAGTGATTTGTCGTAGGACCTAGGCCCGAAGCGCTGTGTTTTTTCTAACGTGGATCAGGCTAAAATATTTGTTGGTGCGCAAGGGAGGAATAAGAGATCATGCCTCCTTGACATCTCAGATCTCGTTCTTGAGGCTGTGGAGTTCGGGGTTCACCAGGGTGCGACGACGGCTCTTGCCAATGTGCAGTTGCACTTCGGTGGCCACCTTCATGATGTTATCGGTCTGCCTGTTGGAACAACATCAACGAACTTAGATCTCCTAACGAGCGACTTTGATGCCGCGGCGAATGCTATGCTCGGGGTGGTGTCGGTGGAGGAAATAATATACGATCTTCCATAACCCCGTTCCATAGCCTGATTGATCGCTCTTGGTCTAAGGGGCGCTTTTCGTGCAACTTTCTCCCATTCACCATACTCATGCGAAACGAGCCCTCGAGTCTCTGCTCAATGCAGAGACCCGTCTAGGGGTCGTCCCGTCTTTTTGTTTTACTCTCCCCCACACATCCCATCCGTGGTGAGCTGAACCACACTTTCCTCAATAGGCTAGCAATGGCGCTCATTGAGTTGCAAATGGGTAATTTGAGTGAGGTCATGGTTCCCTTTGCAGGCTCCAAGAACGGGGATAGGTGGGGACTGTTCTCATCTACCGGGCACCGACTCATATAGTTGTCGACTTCGTTCGACCGGACTCGATGGCTCGCTTCCTCTCTTTGCGATAAACCATGAGTCAGACCTTTCCGGGACTCAAACACGAGCTGATGACGCCCTTAGCGTTTTGCGCATTAGGGTCATGGCTGCTAGTGTGCCCGTCACCTGCTGCCCCTTGCTCTAATTTTAGATGAGGTGGTCACGAGCCCTTGCAGAGTGCTCTTTCAAACCCTAGAATCCACGACTGTTTTGTCGTGGGTTTTACGATCTCCCAAAAGAAATGGAAGGAGTCTAAGGCCTTAGCAGGTTAGACACTCCTGGTGTTCATTTGCCTTCCTTAGGTAGGGTGTTCTGGTGGGCGGCTTGGCTAACTTTTCATCCCCTTCAGTTCTCCGAGGTCCTGTGTCAGTTGCATGGACAAGGGAAAAAGAAAGAGATTCGTTAGTGAGATTATGCTCATAAAAAAGATGTAAAGGACACATAAAAGATGACCTGGAGAGGCTAGCGATCTCCCCTCTCCCTAGTTTCCTCTATTTGATAGCCCTAGGCGACTGTTGCATGGTCGGGGTATAGAACCGGTCCAGGGTGATGAAAACTTGTCGTGAGTCGAGTTGTTCTTTTTGCTCGATGGTTCCGGCGTCAGCTAGCGTCCTCTTTTTCTCGTCTCCCAACTCAGTGTCTCGTAACTAGAGGCAATGTTGGCCTGCTACCTAGTATGCGGAAGGGGAGACGGGTTCTTCAAGCATGCTTTATCTAGGTCGACGTTACAGGCATACATCCCTCACGCTTCGTTTCTCTTCTGGCCTAGTACTGAGTTGAGCGCTTATGCTAGTTAACGAAGATGCCGACTGCGAAGATTCTACCAGCCCCTGCCTGACGACGCCTCGCTTGTGCTTGTGGAGGCATCATGGGCAACCTTCTTCAGGGGCCTTGGAGCCGAGACAGATCCTCAAAGAGCATTTGGTAGCTTCCCTCAGGATGCCTCCCGTGTCAAAGGGTCACTGTGCCAAGGTGTCCTTTCTCCTTGCGTCGCCCGTCGTCTTGAGGATTGTGCCCACCTTTCTCGCATCAGAGTCCTGCTTGTCGTCGGGCCGTAGTTCATCCGATAGCTCCAAAGTGAGGGCAGCCCCTTAGCCGGCTCACAACATTCAATGTTACATTCTTACGCATGCTGCACCGTGTGGTGCCCGTGGCGACGGTCCTCCGGTTGGCCAAAGGCGGTCCTTGCCAAGACCCATGGCGTCGCTCGAGGTGGAGTATAGGACGAAAAGCCTGCTACCCCTAGCCATGTGTGCTTTGGTCAGACGTGCTATACCATTGGTGGGGTCGATAATAGGTAGGCATTGGCCAGGCCGAGGAATGCACTCAGAGCAGGCAAATTGATTGAATGTGATGGCGTAGTTGGATCGACCGAAAGAGGCCAAGCCCACTGGTCAGGTGTCGAACACCTTACATCGTTCGAGTTTTTTGGCGCCTCCTCGAGGCATAGTAATCGCGCTCCTCAAAGATCAGCGTGGGGAAAGCGATCCCTTTCCCTGGCTTTCTGTCTCTCCGGGGCTCGGGTCCCCTTCCGAACGATATCTTCTTGCTTAGGAATTTCCTATGTAACCCACAATTCTTATAGGTGTGTCGGACTGAGTACCGATGGTTCGAACATGGGACTTCAAGGAGATTCTCAAAGTCGTCGGTGGTCTCCTCGATTGGAGGCCTTCTTTCCATCCTACTTATCGCGTCTATCAACACGTCAACTCATTGCCATTAGTTTTATCTACCTTTTGCATTGAGCTAGTTGCCGACACCCTCGTCCGACTCTTTGTCATGTCTAGCCTTTCGCTTGCGGTGATCGAAGATGGCTCCCACCGCGTCCTCCCCCCGATGCATGGATGGTCGCAATGTCAAAAAGCTCCTTTGTCGTTCGCGGGCTCTTCCGTCCCAGCTTGTGCAGGAGGGTTTTGTTGGTGGTCCTCGAGATGAAAGTGTCGATAACATCGGTGTCTGCAATGTTGGTCAGCTGGTTGCATTGTTGCTAAAAGCATCGGATGTAGTCCCTTAGGGTCTCGGCCGATTTCTGCCGACAATTAATAAGGTCCCACGAGTTTCCTAGGTGTATGTACGTACCTTGGAAATTTCCAACGAAAACTTCCTCAAGGTCAGCCTAGTCCTGGATGCACCCCAGCTTGAGGTTTTCGAGCTAGGCTCGCACTAAATTCGCAAGATACAAGGCAAGGTTCCAGATTACGAAGTTATCACAATCCGTCCATCCCTCCCGACACACGAGCCGACAATCCTCCAACCAAAGACCAGGGTTCGATTCCCCAACGTACTTCGCGATGGTAGGGGGCCTATAGTGCTGTGGTACAGGCACCGGTAGGATGTGACGGCCGAAAGCCCAGGGTACCGGCGGTGGGGGGCTTGAACTTTCGTCCTCATCGGTGTTAAATCGACCCCCACGACGTCGGCTGTATCAATGGTCATCGTCTGGCTCCATCTGTATTTTCCTGCTGCTCCCTGGATCAGGCATGCTCCACGTTGTCCCATCTGTCCCCAGGCATCAGCGGGATGGGGTCTGTTCCAGTCCTTCCTCAGGCCTGAGTATTCACCTCATCAAGGTGTCGTTGGTGTAGACGTGGTGCTCTAGTTAGCCCCTAGTTCCCAGTGTCGTGGTACAGAACCTTTGGCTCGTTGTCGCACGATGAGGTTGAGTAGGCCTCAGATTTCTCGATGGGTCTCTAATTGGCTCAAAGTTTCCAACTTAGGGACTTTACTTAGGGGTGCCATGGCGGTCACAACGTTCTGGTGTGTTCGAGGGAACCGTGGCGGGCCGACCTCGCTATAGATCAGGCGACAATGGGTTCTAATTGCTTCGATGCACATTTGCCAAGTGATTCATTGTAGCTTCCCTGTTTGCCATTGAGGTAGCCCGTGCCTCCCGACGTGGGGACCTCAACCACCCTGGACAGGGCCCTGCCATGATGGCGGTTTCCAGCATGGCAGGTCGAGTTGAGACAGGCTGATGCCACAACATGCATCATGGCATCGACAAGGGTCTCCTCGAGGCTCTTCGCGAGAGGGGCCTCAGGTTGATGCAATCATGAGGCATTCCTGGGTCGAGGCGTGGGTGACCCACTGGACGGAGAACTAGGTCTACCTCCTGACTTTGACGGGGAAACCAAACAATGGTCCATGGACAGGATCAACGCCCCACAACCTCGATGAAAGCGGATTGAGGCGAGCATTGTCGTCCATTCCCACCTCTCAGGGGATCAAGGTGGAGGAGGTCGAAGCTTTCGATGATGTCAAGCGAATCGCCTGTCTGTGGAATTGGGGATTTCGGGGCCCTGTTCATCGTTCCTTCGTTGTCGAGGGCGTCTGAAAGGGAAATAGGGTCAAACCTTTTCCTAAATGATTTTGGTGGTTGAATTGCCCAACACAAATAATTGGACTAACTAGTTTGCTCTAGATTATAAGTTCTACAGGTGCCAAAGATTCATCTACAACTATTCTAAATCGTCTGTCTGGAATACCGTAGATTATTCCGGACAGGAGAAGCTTTTTGGAAAAACAAACTAAGCGTGGACCGTCCGGGCCCTTGCGGCGGACCGTCCGCGACACCTAAATGACCCTAGGATAGAACCACTACAAAAACACAACTCTACACTGTGGATCGTCCGATGGAGAAGCAAGCCCCATCCGAGACCAAGCGTGGACCGTCCGGCCTCAGGCGCGGACCGTCCGGTAGGTGAGAAACCGAAAAACCCAAAGGTGACGAGTTCGGTAAAATGAATTATAGCGTCCTCGCGGACCATCCGGGGTGCACGATCGAACCGTCCGCGACTGCCTTTATCTGACATCTGACGACGCATTTTATGCATTATAGCCGTTGATATAGCCGTTACTGCTGACCGTTGGGATTTCAGCCATTGATGTACAGGGGCGGACCGTCCGGACCAGGGGCGCGGATCGTCCGCTGTTGGCAGAATTGGAGCAACGGCTAGGAAGTGGTTGGTGGCTACAAATACAACCCCAACCACCTCCATTCACTTCACCCAAGCATTCCAACCTTCTACATTCAATACAAGAGCAAGAAATCCATTCCAAGACACAATCAAAGCCTCCAATCTCTCCAAGTTCCACAATTGAGACAAGTGATCATTACTGATTAGTGGCTTGAGAGAGAGTGATTTGTGTATTATTTGTCGCTCTTATCGCTTGGCTTTTGCAATCGTGCTTTCTTCCTTCCCATTCTTATTCTCAAGTGACTTGTAATCAAAGCAAGAGACAACAAGTGTGTGGTGGTCCTTGTGAGGGGTCTAAGTGACCCGTTGATTAAGGAGAAAGCTCACTCGGTCTAAGTGACTGTTTGAGAGAGGGAAAGGGTTGAAAGAGACCCGGTCTTTGTGACCACCTCAACGGGGAGTAGGTTTGCAAGAACCGAACCTCGGTAAAACAAATCACCGTGTCATCCGCTCTATTTCTTTGGTTGATTTGTTTTCACCCTCTCTTTCAGACTCGGTTTTTATTCTAACGCTAACCCCGGCTTGTAGTTGTGCTTAAAGTTTATAAATTTCAGATTTGCCTATTCACCCCCCTCTAGGCGACTTTCAATTGGTATCAGAGCTCGGTACTTCATTAGAGCCTAACCACTCGAAGTAATGTCGGGAGCTCATGCCAAGAAGGAGATGGTGACCGGCGAGAAGCCCACCACAAGCCATGGGAAGGCTCCATCGGGGGAGTTCGGCAACAAGAGAGAGGAATCACCTCCCCGCGTCAAGTCACACCGGAGTGGCGACAAGAAGAAGAAAATGAAGAAAGTGGTCTACTACAAGACCGACTCTTCGTCGTCATCCACCTCCGGCTCCGACGCGCCATCCGTCACTTCTAAGCGCCATGAGCGCAAGAAGTTTAGTAAGATCCCCTTACACTACCCTCGCATTTCCAAACATACTCCATTACTTTCTGTTCCATTAGGCAAACCACCGGCTTTTAATGGTGAAGATTATTCTAGGTGGAGTGAAATGATGAAATATCACCTAACCTCACTCCACACAAACATATGGGACATTGTTGAATTTGGAGCACAGGTACCATCCGTGGAGGATGAAGATTATGATGCGGACGAAGTCGCCCAAATCCAACACTTCAATTCCCAAGCAACTACTATACTCCTCACCTCTCTAAGTCAAGAGGAGTATAATAAGGTGCAAGGGTTGAAAAGTGCCAAAGAGATTTGGGACGTACTAAAGACCGCGCACGAAGGAGACGAGGTGACCAAGATCACCAAGATGGAAACGATCGAGGGGGAGCTCGGTCGGTTCATGCTCAACCAAGGAGAAGAGCCACAAGCCATGTACAACCGGCTCAAGACCTTGGTGAGCCAAGTGCGCAACCTCAGGAACACTAAATGGGATGACCATGAGATGGTCAAGGTTATTCTTAGATCACTCGTTTTTCTTAATCCTACTCAAGTTCAATTAATTCGTGGTGATCCTAGATATAAACTAATGTCTCCCGAGGAAGTGATAGGAAAGTTTGTGAGCTTTGAACTCATGATCAAAGGCTCCAAACAAATAATCGAGCGAGGCGCCACCTCTACACCCGAGGTGCAACCCGTCGCATTCAAAGCGACGGAGGAGAAGAAAGAAGAGTCTACATCAAGTAGGCTCCCCATCGACACCTCCAAGCTCGACAATGAGGAGATGGCGCTCATCATCAAGAGTTTTCGCTATATCCTCAAGCAAAGGAGGGGAAAGGATTACAAGCCCCGCTCCAAGAAAGTTTGCTACAAATGTGGTAAGCCCGGTCATTTTATTGCTAAATGTCCATTATCAAGTGATAGTGACAGGGGCGATGACAAGAAGGGAAGAAGGAAGGAGAAGAAGAAGTATTAAAAGAAGAAGGGCGGCGATGCCCATGTTTGTCGGGAGTGGGACTCCAATGAGAGCTCCACCGACTCCTCCTCCGACGAGGACGCCGTCAACAAAGGCCTCCTCTTCCCCAACGTCGGCCACAAGTGCCTCATGGCAAGGGACGACAAAAAGAAGGTAAAATCTAGAGCCTCCACTAAATATGCAACATCTAGTGATGAGGATAACTCTAGCGATGATGAGGATAACTTGCTTGCCCTTTTTGCCATCCTAAACATGCAACAAAAAGAAAAATTAAATGAATTTATAGGAGCTATTCATGAGAAGGATGAACTCTTGGATACCCAAGAGGACTTCCTTATTAAGGAAAATAAGAAGCATGTTAAGGTTAAAAATGCTTATGCTCAGGAAGTAGAGAAGTGTGAAAAAATGACTAATGAGCTAAGCACTTGCCATGATATTATCTCAAACCTTAGAAATGAAAATGCAAAATTAATTGCTAAGGTTGAGAAGTTAGATATTTGTGATGATTCAATTGTTAGTATTAGAAATGATAATGCTAGTTTGATTACTAAGATTGACAATTTGAATGCATCACTCTCTAGCCTTAGAATTGAGAATGAAAAATTAATTGCTAAGGCTAAAGATTTAAATGTTTGCAATGATATTGTTTCCAATCTTAGAAATGAAAATGCCATGTTACATGCTAAAATTGATGAATTAAATGTTTGCAAACCCTCTACATCTACCATTGAGCATGTTACTATTTGCACTAGATGTAGAGATATTAATATTGATGCTATTCATGATCACCTAGATTTAATTAAACAACAAAATGATCACATATCTCAACTTAGTGCTAAGATTAATGAGCATGATTTAGAAAATGAAAAATTTAAATTTGCTAGAAGCATGCTCTATAGTGGGAGACGCACTGGCATTAAGGATGGCATTGGCTTCCAACAGGGAGACAATGTCAAGCTCAATGCCCCTAAAAGATTGTCTAATTTTGTTAAGGGCAAGACTCCCATGCCTCAGGATAACGAGGGCTATATTTTATATCCTGCTGGTTATCCTGAAGATAAGATTAGGAGAATTCATGCTAATAAGACTCATTCTGTTTCTCACCATGCTTTTATTTATAAGAATGAGGCTTCTAGCTCTAGGCGTTCTACCCATGTTAAAATGTCTAAAAAGAAATCTCCTATTGCATCAAATGATCATAACATTTCATTTAAAACTTTTGATGCTTCTTATGTTTTAACTAACAAATCAGGCAAAGTAGTTGCCAAATATGTTGGGGCCAAACACAAGGGCTCAAAGACTTGTGTTTGGGTACCCAAGGTGCTTGTTTCTAATGTCAAAGGACCCAAGACCATTTGGGTACCTAAGAACAAGGCCTAAACTTGTTTTGTAGGTTTATGCATCCGGGGGCTCAAGTTGGATAATTGATAGCGGGTGCACAAACCACATGACTGGGGAGAAAAGGATGTTCTCCTCCTACAAGAAAAACCATGGTCCCCAAAGAGCTATCACATTCGGGGATGGAAATCAAGGTTTGGTCAAAGGACTTGGTAAAATTGCTATATCTCCTGACCATTCTATTTCCAATGTT
Organism: Zea mays; assembly: GCF_902167145.1. NCBI lineage: Eukaryota > Viridiplantae > Streptophyta > Magnoliopsida > Poales > Poaceae > Zea > Zea mays. The sequence goes on along the minus strand of NC_050100.1, from coordinate 20,205,158 downwards.
TTCTTGTAGATTCTTTATATTACAATTTGCTTTCTGTTTCTCAATTATGCAAAATGGGCTACAATTGTCTTTTTACGGATTTAGGTGTTACTGTCTTTATAAGAAGTGATGATTCAGTAGCATTTAAGGGAGTGTTAGAGGGTCAGCTATACTTAGTTGATTTTAATAGAGCTGAACTCGACACTTGCTTAATTGCTAAGACTAACATGGGTTGGCTCTGGCATCACTGACTAGCCCACGTTGGGATGAAGAATCTTCATAAGCTTCTAAAGGGAGAGCACATTTTGGGACTAACAAATGTTCATTTTGAGAAAGACATGATTTGTAGCGCATGTCAAGCAGGGAAGCAAGTTGGTGTTCATCATCCACACAAGAACACCATGACGACTGACAGGCCACTTGAGCTACTCCACATGGACCTATTCGGCCCGATAGCTTACATAAGCATCGGTGGGAGTAAGTATTGTCTAGTTATTGTGGATGATTATTCTCGCTTCACTTAGGTGTTCTTTTGTAGGATAAATCTCAAACCCAAGAGACCTTAAAGGGATTCTTGAGACGGGCTCAAAATGAGTTCGGCTTAAGGATCAAAAAGATTAGAAGCGACAACGGGACGGAGTTCAAGAACTCACAAATAGAAGGCTTTCTTGAGAACGAGGGCATCAAACATGAGTTCTCTTCTCCCTACACGCCACAACAAAATGGTGTAGTGGAGAGGAAGAATAGAACTCTACTTGACATGGCTAGGACCATGCTTGATGAGTACAAGACTTCGGACCGGTTTCGGGTGGAAGCAATCAACACCGCTTGCTACGCCATCAACCGTCTCTACCTTCACCGAATCCTCAAGAAGACATCGTATGAACTCCTAACCGGTAAAAAGCCCAATGTTTCATATTTTAGAGTCTTTGGTAGCAAATGCTTTATTCTTGTTAAAAGAGGTAGAAAATCAAAATTTGCTCCTAAGGATGTAGAAGGCTTTTTACTTGGTTATGATTCAAACACAAGGGCATATAGAGTCTTTAACAAGTCCACTGGACTAGTTGAAGTTTCTTGTGACATTGTGTTTGATGAGACTAACGGCTCTCAAGTAGAGCAAGTTGATCTTGATGAGCTAGATGATGAAGAGGCTCCATGCGTCGCGCTAAGGAACATGTCCATTGGGGATGTGTGTCCTAAGGAATCCGAAGAGCCTCCACATGCACAAGATCAACCATCATCTTCAAATCAAGCATCTCCACCAACCCAAGATGAGGATCAAGCTCAAGAGGATGAAAATGAAGATCAAGAAGATGAGCCACCTCAAGAGGAGGACAACGATCAAGGGGGAGATGCCAATGATCAAAACAAGGAAGATGATGAGGGTCCAAGACCTCCTCACCCAAGAGTCCACCAAGCGATATAAAGAGATCACCCTGTGAACTCCATTCTCGGCGATATCCATAAGGGGTTAACAACTCGATCTCGTGTCGCTCATTTTTGTGAACATTACTCCTTTGTGTCTTCTATTGAGCCATATAGGGTGGAAGACGCATTAAGGGATTCAGACTGGGTGTTGGCGATGCAAGAGGAACTCAACAACTTCACGAGGAATGAGGTATGGCATTTAGTTCCATGTCCTAACCAAAATGTTGTAGGAACCAAGTGGGTCTTCCGCAACAAACAAAATGAGCATGGTGTGGTGACAAGGAACAAAGCCCGACTTGTGGCCAAGGGATATTCACAAGTCGAAGGTTTGGATTTCGGTGAAACCTATGCACCCGTAGCTAGGCTTGAGTCAATTCGTATATTACTTGTCTATGCTACTTACCATGGCTTCAAGCTTTATCAAATGGACGTGAAAAGTGCCTTCCTCAATGGACCAATCAAGGAGGAGGTCTATGTTGAGCAACCTTCTGGCTTTGAAGATAGTGAGTACCCTAACCATGTGTATAAACTCTTTAAGGCGCTTTATGGGCTCAAGCAAGCCCCAAGAGCATGGTATGAATGCCTAAGAGATTTTCTTATCGCTAATGGCTTCAAAGTCGGAAAACTTGATCCTACTCTCTTTACTAAAACAATTGCAAATGATTTGTTTGTATGCCAAATTTATGTTGATGATATCATATTTAAGTCTACTAACAAATCTACTTATAAAGAGTTTAGTAGGATTATGATTAAACAATTCGAGATGTCTATGCCCCTGTTTGTTTCAGCCTTTTGGAGCTTCTGGCCACCAAAAGCTGCTGCGGGCTGCCAAACGCTCAACTTTTCAGTCAGCTTCTATAAAATTCGTTTGTCTAAAAACCATTCAAAATCAACATAAACACATAATCGGTTGAGTCGTTGCAATAGTAGGAATTCGTCACTTTCTAGATCCTGAGTCCTATGGACACATTTATCTTCCTCCGCACGTAATCCTAATGATACTCAGATTCTCTACACAGTCAGATTCTCCCCACAGCCAGATTCTCAGAAAAGCTGGTCAGAAAAAACCTGAACCAAACAGGCCTATGATGGGGGAGTTGAAGTACTTCTTAGGATTTCAAGTGAAGCAACTCCAAGCATGCACCTTCATCAGCCAAACCAAGTATATTCAAGACATACTCACCAAGTTTGGAATGAAGGATGCCAAGCCCATCAAGACACCCATGGGAACCAATGGGCATCTCGACCTCGACACGGGAGGTAAATCCGTAGATCAAAAGGTATACCGACCGATGATAGGATCTTTACTCTATTTATGTGCATCTCAACCGGATATTATGCTTTCTGTATGCATGTGTGCAAGATTCCAAGCCGATCCTAAGGAAGTTCACCTTAGGGCCGTAAAACCAATCTTGAGATATTTAGTTCATACACCTAAGTTTGGTCTTTGGTACCCCAGGGGATCCACCTTTGATTTAATAGGTTATTCAGATGTTGATTGGGCAGGGTGTAAAATTGATAGAAAGAGCACATCAGGGACTTGTTAGTTCTTGGGAAGATCCCTGGTGTCTTGGGCTTCAAAGAAACAAAATTCAGTAGCTCTTTCTACCGTCGAAGCCGAGTACATTGCCGCAGGCCATTGTTGCGCGCAACTGCTTTGGATGAGGCAAACCCTTAGGGACTATGGCTACAAATTAACCAAAGTCCCTCTCCTATGTGATAATGAGAGTGCAATCCGCATGGCGGATAATCCCGTTGAGCACAGCCGCACTAAGCACATAGCCATTCGGTATCACTTTTTGAGGGATCACCAACAAAGGGGAGATATCGAAATTGCTTATGTTAGCACCAAAGAACAATTAGTCGATATCTTTACCAAACCACTAGATGAGAAAACCTTTACCAAACTTAGGAATGAGCTAAACATTCTTGATTCTAGGAATTTTGATTGATACTTTGAACACATAGCTCATTTATATACCTTTGATCATATTTCTTTCATTTGCTATGACTAATGTGCTCTTCAAGTGTATTTTATGCTAAGTCATAGATTGAAAGGGAAAATGGAGTCTTCGGCGAAGAAAAGGCTTCCACTCCACTCTACCGGTGTCATTTACCCTTCGCCGTCATTCCGCATCGCTCTCCAACTTTGGTATAATCTTCACTCATATTCATTTGTACCATTGGGAGGAAGTAAAAGGGCTCTAAAGACTCCATTTTTGGCGATTCATGCCAAAGGGGGAGAGAGTATTAGCCCAAAGCAAAAGTACCGCACCACCACGCCAATTTCAAAATTTTTCGAAATAAGTTTAAGTTTTTAAATGTTCTTCAATTGTACCTTTGAAATTAGTATTCCTCTAAGAAATTCTATCTCATTTGATATCTATATGTTAAAGGAGGAGTTTTTTTAATTAGTATCTAAAATATTTGATCTTCTTTCAATTGATAAAACCCTCTTGAACACTAAGAGGAGAATTTCATTAAGGGGGAGTTTTGTTTAGTCAAAGGAAAAGCATTTGAAACAGGGGGAGAAAATTTCAAATCTTGAAAATGCTTCTCGAAATCTTATTCATATACCTTTGACTATTTGCAAAAGACTTTGAAAAAGAATTTCCAAAAATATTTGCAAAAACAAAACAAGTGGTGCAAGCATGGTCCAAAATGTTAAAAGAAAGAAATCAATCCATACATATCTTATGAATGTATAAATTGGTTTAATTCTAAGCAACCTTTGCACTTACCTTATGCAAACTAGTTCAATTCTGCACTTATATATTTGCTTTGGTTTGTGTTGGCATCAATCACCAAAAAGGGGGAGATTGAAAGGGAAATAGGGTCAAACCTTTTCCTAAATGATTTTGGTGGTTGAATTGCTCAACACAAATAATTGAACTAACTAGTTTGCTCTAGATTATATGTTCTACAGGTGCCAAAGGTTCATCTACAACTATTCTAAGTCGACTGTCTGGAATACCGTAGATTATTCCGGACAGGAGAAGCTTTTTGGAAAAACAGACTAAGCGCGGACCGTCCGGGCCCTTGCGGCGGACCGTCCGCGACACCTAAATGACCCTCGGATAGAACCACTGCAAAAACACAACTCTACACTGCGGGCCGTCCAATGGAGAAGCAAGCACCGTCCGAGACCAAGCGCGGACCGTCCGGCCTCAGGCGCGGATCGTCCGGTAGGTGAGAAACCGAAAAACCCGAAGGTGACGGGTTCGGTAAAATGAATTATAGCGTCCTTGAGGACCATCCGGGGTGCACGACCGGACCGTCCGCGACTGCCTTTATCTGACATCTGACGACGCATGTAATGCATTATAGCCGTTGATATAGCCGTTACTGCTGACCGTTGGGATTTCAGCCATTGATGTACAGGGGCGGACCGTCCGGACCAGGGGCGCGGACCGTCCGCGGTTGGCAGAATTGGAGCAACGACTAGGAAGTGGTTGGTGGCTATAAATACAACCCCAACCACCTCCATTCACTTCACCCAAGCATTCCAACCTTCTACATTCAATACAAGAGCAAGAAATCCATTCCAAGACACAGTCAAAGCCCCCAATCTCTCCAAGTTCCACAATTGAGACAAGTGATCATTAGTGATTAGTGGCTTGAGAGAGAGAGTGATTTGTGTATTATTTGTCGCTCTTGTCGCTTGGCTTTTGCAATTGTGCTTTCTTCCTTCTCATTCTTATTCTCAAGTGACTTGTAATCAAAGCAAGAGACACCAAGTGCGTGGTGGTCCTTGTGAGGGGTCTAAGTGACCCGTTGATTAAGGAGAAAGCTCACTCGGTCTAATTGACTGTTTGAGAGAGGGAAAGGGTTGAAAGAGACCCGGTCTTTGTGACCACCTCAACGGGGAGTAGGTTTACAAGAACCGAACCTCGGTAAAACAAATCACCGTGTCATCCGCTCTATTTCTTTGGTTGATTTGTTTTCACCCTCTCTTTCGGACTAGGTTTTTATTCTAACGTTAACCCCGGCTTGTAGTTGTGCTTAAAGTTTATAAATTTTAGATTTGCCTATTCCCCCCCTCTAGGCGACTTTCAACGTCATCGGGATTCCCAAAGCGGACGGTCACTCTAGGGGCCCATACTACGCCAACGTCATTTCTAGCCATCTGGAGCTTGGAGGATCTCATCGCGGAACGCGCAAGACCCCTACCCGACGCACCAACTATCGGTGTTTGGAACCTCGCTCCGACAAGTAAATTTATTATGTTCGTTCTGAGCTCCAGAGGGTGTGCGTGGAGGGCACAAGATTTATACTAGTCGGGCAAAATGTCCCTACTTCTAGTCATCGGCGGCTTGCGCTACCGGCACCATTGATGATCAAAACTCGTAGTAATGGTTACAAGGGGGCAAGAGAGGGAGGAGAGGCTCCCAAGTCTCTTTATCGGGGTGGGAGTGAAGCTTAGAAGCTACAGAGTGGAGTCCTAGCTAAGTCTTGGCTTGGCGGCGGGGCTCTGACTTCCTAGTCCTCGTCGACGCTCCTCCTCCTGTTCGCCGGTTTGTCTTGGGCTTGTCCTTCTTTGTGTGTATCCGCAAAATCTCAACTTTGTCCACTGTCGTCTCTAAAACTCTATCCATTAGGGGCGAGACCAGGGGTCAAGCACGCCCTAATACTCTATTTATTCAGCAGCCACCGTCACATTAGGGCTGGGTTTTGCTTAGATCATATTTGTCATCGAACAGTTCAGTATCTGTCATCGAACAGTTCACGTTCATCGGTTTGTGAGACCCCAACTCGTAATCAATATAATTTTGGTTGCATTCTTCATGTTCTTGCTTGTGTTCTTGATTGCGTCTGCAGGGATAAGCCTTTGTGGTGAGGTCACTCGTGTGTAATGGGTGATAACCAACGGAGCCGTGGTGTAGTGATTGCGAGGATTGGTTCGCTCTAAATCTTGGATCATCAACGTCGAGATCTCCACCCCAATCAAGTTATTGTACCCCATAGTAGATCGGCCCTTGCCCTCTATCAGGAAGTTTCACTCCTAACTTTTTAGGCATGACCTCTATCTTACTAGGTCTGACTACTTTAGGTAATGGTGGGCCAGGGTTGGCCACCACATCATCCTAGTTGACACCTCCAATTTGATTCTCATGATCAAAGTAAACAATAATTTCCTTAACTTTAGTAGATATTCGAGACATTACAATTGTGTCCTAGTTACCAACAATTATCCTTAAACCGTCAGACAACTCTTTCATAAGTAACAACCAATAAAATTTCAGAGGTTTAGGATCCTCATAGCCTAGCATCAAGACGAAGTATTCAAGCTACAAGGTAGACCAAGTATGGAGTTTCCTATATAAAAAATTGGTGTGTCTCGAAGAATGGAGTTTCTTGTATAAAAAATCAATAGCATAAATCACAACAATTTATCAATTGGGGCAACGACTACTATGCAAACAAACACTAGATTAGGGCTGAAAAATAAGCTCGAGGCTCACGAGCCGACTCGAGCTCGAAGCCGCTCGGCTTGGCTTGGAGTAGCTCGTGAGCCTCGAACGAGCCGAGCCGAGACAGGTTACCGAGCTCATTGGTGCAACGAGCCCAACCGGCTCGTTCTGGCTCGCAAGCTGCACCAAACTAACCAACTCACACAATAATGATGGATATTGGATAATTTTATAGATATTTGTCTCATTCCTTAGTCTTTAATGATGGATATATGATAATTTTTAATTTATATTACTCATAATATTAAATGATAATTCTACATTTCACATTTATAGACTATTAATTTAGTATATAATACAATAGTATATATTAAGGTGCACTTCGTGAGTTGAGTCGAACCGGCTCACGAGCCAAGCTCGGTTGGCTAGCGAGCCACACCAAGCCGAGCCGAACTGAGCTCGACTCGGCTCGTTTCCAGCCCTACATTAGATGCAAGCGTGCAAGTATACATATTGGTCTGTTAGATTAGGATCCAACGATATATCAAATTTAGCACTTAAACCCTTCTACCACCAACGATTATATCTACGGTTGGATCTAGATCTAACGGATCCAAGAGACCTACTTGCATGTTTGCACCTAATGTCTGCTTGCATAGTAGTTGTTGCTATGGGAAGTAGTCATTTAATAAGAAACGAGACCTTTAGGCTGCCTCCAACATGAACAAGCCATTTTGGCTAGGTATTTAGTCTTTGAGCTCCCATCAATAATTTAGCTGGCCATCCAAATTGTGAGTGGATCCAATAGCGAAGCTATTCTACCTTCTATATTTATATAAAACAGTACTGGTAAGAGTTGGTGGATAATGGGATCGTCCTGTCACTGAAACACACCCCTTATCCATTTTAGCTTTTCACTCTCATCTTATCCAAAATGGCTGCTCCTTTTGTCTTCCATAATGCAATATCATACCTATATACTAGCTATTTTGCCTTTGGCTGCCTCTTAGCTGTCCTGTTAGAGTCAACCTTAGACTCTCTCCAGCCATCCTCTGAAGCTTTATCTACCCTAAATTTTAGAAAAGATTCATGTCCTTTATGTCTACAACAACATTCTCTAATAGATTCTTTAAATATAAAGGACGCTGCTAGATCATCTTTATATATAGTTTATATGTTTACTCCTTTATCCGTTTTAATATATAAAATAACAGATTTAGCAAAACTAAAATATATACAATATATTTGAGTGTATGACAAATATATATATATATATATATAAAAATTAAAAGTAAAATATATCTTTAATATAGGTATTTATGTATAGAAAATGAGATATAGAGAATGTTGTTGGGGATGGAGAATATATAAATCTTTTCAGAGAAGACTCGAATACAGAGGATGAATTTAGAATTGATGGAGATAGTTTTAGGGAGACAAAAGGAGGACAAAGGCCTTCGATGCTGTAAATTGTAAATTTACTCGCTCCCGTGACCGACGTTTCTGACCCAGCCCATGGGGACGGCGGCGCCGGCGATGATGCCGACGGAGGACCTTGAGGCAGCCATCGCCGAGCTCCCTGCCAAGAAGGGCGTCCTGCGCGAGGCCTTCCACACCCTCGCCGCCTGCTCGCCCTACCCGCTCCCCTTCACCTGGGAGGACCTCGATGCCCACGTGTCCTCCGTCCAATCCTCCATCTCGCGCCGGTTCAGCCAGCTGCGGGCGCTCGAGGCTGCGGGCACAGCACGCAGTAGTAAGAATAAGGAAGAGGATAACGAGGTGGAAGAAGAGGATGAGGTGGTGGAGGAAGAGGAAGAAGAAGAGGAAGTGGAAGAGGAGATGGTGGAGGAAGATGAAGAGGAAGAGGAGGAGGAAGATGAGGAAGAGGGGGAGGAAGAACAGGAGGAGGAAGAGGAAGAGGAGGTGGTGGAGGAAGAGGGGGAGGAGGAAGAGGGGGAAGAAGAACAGGAGGAGGAAGAGGCCGACGACGAGATTGACAATCAAAAGGAGGAAGATAGAGAGGGCGGCGAGGATAACAAGCGGGATGCTGACGAAGAGACGCTGACTACCAAGGTCTCTGCAGGGCAAGGCAAAGAGACTGAAGGTGAGGAGGAGCTTGATGGGTATGCACAGGGGGATGGAGAGGAGCAGGGTACTGAAGAGGAGGAGATGGTCGAAGAGACGACTAAGAAACAGCTTAGAGGGCTTCCTGCAGATGGGAGAAAGGAATTTGTAGAGGCATGCAAGAGAATGGATGCAGAGACGCTGGTCGAGTTCGTGATCTGTTTCAGCATCTCTAGTAAGAAGTTGCTGTCCGCAATGCACCATGCCCCAGATCCGGCGGCACTTGTCCTTCAAGTGGTCAAGCTACTCGTATCCAACAAGAACTTCAGGTGCTACAAGGTCTGGGTGCAATGTATCACACTATTTCGTTGGTTGTCTATGAAATCTGCCAAACATTCTGCAGACACAACAGAGCAGGCCAAGCTGGTGGCGAAGGATTGGAAGAAAATGATTGACAACACAGTGTGTTGTAGGGAACTTGACACGCTGTCTAGGGGTCTTCTCCAATTTCTTATCGCATATAACATTGTATCTGAATTCAATATCCATGATATCATCAGTATATTTGCTATGGTTCGCAAAGGTTACAAGAATAACAACATTGCCAAGCTTTGCGAGGATCTTGGGCTTGCAGACAGGGCCACAGGTATGGAGCTATCTCCGTCTTAGTTATACATTTTCACTATTTCTTCAATTCCGCTCAATTTATGCTACATAGTACATAAGCACATATACAAGATATGTTGATATTACCAATTCTCATCTCCACTGTTTGATCGCGAAGGCCATGCATATGATATCATGGTGAATTTCAATAATGTTTCATAAACTAGGTTGATTTAAAATGCTGGCACAATTTTCTTATGTCATTTATAGCACCATAACAACATGGTTACAGAAAACCACATTCCTGCATATGCATGAGAAATACCTCTTGCAAGCAGGTTATTCGTTCATAGTGGATATAATGCAGTGTGACTAGTTTGGAAAGGCTTAATATCTTATTCTAATCATGCCATCCAGAGTTTTCTTATGGTTCAAGCATGTTTTTTATCTTCTACTATATAGCCAAATAAAGAAATCACATTTGTAGGAAGCAGGGAACTATTCTGATCCATCTGTTGATTTTGCACTAATCCATGATATGTGAAATTTCCCAAACTTAACTTTCTTGAAATTTTGATAGCAGATAGTGTTAGTAGCAAAGCTACAAAGAATGCAGACAAAGGACCATTTAACACAACTCATACATATTTGTCGCACCTGGCGCTATGTATCCTTCTTTGCCTAAATGATTAACATGAGTAATACCTGCTTGGTCATGCAAGTGTTTGATCTCTGGCTGCAACGCTTCAATACTGTGTAACTGTTCATAACTAAGATTTACCAGTTATTAAACTATTTACTAATGTAAAAGTTTCTAGTCTCATATTTTTTATACTTTCTAGACACAACACATTTGGCTCACCATTGATAGCAGCATCTCATACACCACCAGGTGAAAGGCCTCAACCATTCTGATCCTTTGGTCCTGACATCCACATCAAACACCAAAGAATTACCTTTTGAATTCCTAGATTTTCATTAACATAACTGGTGCTTATTGTTGGACATGTATGTGGATGTGCATAGCTGGCCTAGTGCGGTGGTTAGAGATGTCTCACTGAGTCACCAGGTCACGGGTTCGAAGCAGCCTCTCCACATTTGCAAAGGAAGATTTGCCTCGGTTTATCCCTTCCCTAGACCCCCCCCCCCCCCCGCTCATGTGAGAGCCTTCGTGTTGGAGCTTGTGTTCTTGAGATCGTAGCTGTGTTGCATGGGAGGAGGGGGACTAGGACCCCATCACTTGGACGCCTTTGTCTTAGGGTTGAAAGAGCAAGGCAGGGATCAGGGTGTGAACAATACCCGCGGATGAACAATACATGTTTTCGGGGAAGCTTGGCGAGATAATTGTCTGTTTGAATCTTTATTCATGATCTAAGGGCCTTTATATAGGTCATGTACAACCCACATGTATCCATCTAGGGCTCTAACTTAACAAACCAATCTATTTGTATCCATCTAGGACTCTTACTTAGCAAACCAATCTGCAATATTTTAGGAAACTAATCTAGAAAAACAAGGAAACTTAGCCACATGGGCATTTGTGTTGCTTGTCATATTGGATGTTGACCATAACATCTCTCATGTCCTCAAAAAACAGCTCGTCCTCGAGTTTAAAGTCGGGGTAAGAGAGCTTGAACTAGTCGAGCGGCTCCCAAGTCGCATCTGCTTCAGCCACACCATCCCAATTCACTAATACATGCCACACATCACGATGGAGCCGAGCACGCAAGATCTTCAGTGGTATGGGCAACAGATGACTGTGCTCCATTAGCGGGAGAGGTGGAGGCCCCATTGGAGGATATCATCATGGAAGGGTTTTAGGAGGCTGACGTGAAATACGTCGTGGATGCAAGCGTCAAATGGAAGCTAAAGACAGTACCACAACGCCAATGTGTTCGCTGATCTAAAATGGTTCGGCATAGCGGAGCCCAAGCTTGACATTAGGTCGGACCACCAGGGACGCTGCCTATCGATGAAGTAGACACAACCATACCCAGTCACCGACGGCGAACTCCATGCCTACGCATAGAGGAGGCGGTCACACCGTCACAGTCCTCCGCTAGGAAGAGATCACGATGACGGAGCATGCCGTTGACTATCTATGTGCGAGCTGTGTCCGCATGAATGGAGCAAGCGTGGGCAGTTCCCGGACATAGACCACCTGAAATGGCGTCGCACGTAGGGCGGCATGGAACATGTTGTAGCAGTACTCTACCCATGGAAGTCAGTCCACCCAGATGCAGCGTCGATCTCCAACGCAGGTACATGACGAGGTCTTGTTTGTTGCCTCCGACTGGCCGTTGGACTGAGGGTGAAAGGCGGTGCTCATGCGAAGCTTGACGCCAGCCAACTTGAACAGATCACGCCACACGATGCTAGTGAACACTAGGTCACAATTGCTGACTATCGATATGGGAAACCCATAAAGGCGTACGATCTCAGCGAAGAAGGTCTAGGTGATGGAGGAGGCTGTGTAGGGGTGGCCGAGTACGATGAAGTGAGCATACTTGGAGAAGCGATCAACCACTGCCATGATAACGGACTTGCCATGCACCCGGGGGTGGCCCTCGACAAAGTCGAGCGCGATGCCGGCCCATACCTAGGTGGCACGTCCAATGGCTAGAGGAGACCGACCATGTGGAGGGACTCGGTCTTGTTCCAGGAATATGTTTATTTGCTAATATGATGGCCGGTCATAGTTCAATAAAGATTTTAAGTGGGTTTGCTTGGACTTTCTGAATAATATTTTCTATTTCTTATTAGATCTTGGTCCCTTATTTATAGTTCTAGCATTAACTAGTCTGGAATTAGGTGTAGCTATATCACAAGCTCATGCTAGAACTAATTCCAACTTGTGATATAGCTTGGTCCATTAGAGTTGCTCTCGGAGGCGGGCACATGGTGGGTCAGAAGCGGTCTCTCAAGCTAGGTCGACGTAGAGCTGGAATGTGGGCTCCACAATTGTTGTGGTGGGAATGATATCGGATTGTCTGGAGCTGTAATGCATTTTGTATGTTTAATTATTGCTTAGCCATCATTTGAACTTTTCTCACTGTTTTCATACGCAGCTAGACTTAAATACATTGGCCTCTACCTTCTTAACATTTTCAATTTGATTTTGACAGAACTGTCGGCACTCATTCCACACCTGTTATCTCATTCGCAATGCAAGGGTTCACCTTCTTATTAATGTGTCTTCTTGCCTTCATCTTTTCTGTAGGTTTAATTGACTATATGATTGGAAATGGGCAGCATCCCGAAGTTTTTCATTTGGTACAAAATTTTAATTTGGAGGACAAGTATCCTCCATTTTCTCTTCTGAAGGGATACATTCAGAAGGCCAAGCAGACTTTTGTGGAGATGTTTAAAAAGAGTCAAACACACGAGTCCTTGGTATGAACTACCCCTTCTGACTCTAAAATCAAGTATTTCATTGACAGGAATTATATGGCTGCATGGCGCCCTGGGTAGCACGAACACTGGACATCCAGGCCACATTATGCTGTAGACAGAAATTTGAGGCCGCTATTCTTCTGTTGACAGATTTTTTTAGGGTGGGAATGCATACCTCTTCCAGGATGCTGAGGTCATTCTTTCCCATGTACGGTGATCTCCATTAACTCTGGCAGATTATAGTTTCAGTTTCAGGTTAGGGTACGAGGTTTTGGTTTTGAGTATCTTTTGGTCACTGTTTTAAAGGCGTCGCCTAGGCGTCCAGGCGGCAGTCCAATGCCTTGTCTCGCCATACCGCTTTAAAAACCATGATCTTGGTGGCCTCCATCTGTAGAGGTATGGCTAGGGGTTGCAGGGAGGTCACCGGCTTAGTGGTGGGTGGAATCGTGAGATGGTGGTGGAGTGGTTGGGCAGGCATGGAGGCAGGGGCATTGTACTTGGAGGTGGAGGGCAGTGGAGTAGGTGGGGAGCAGGATCCATGGTGGGTGAGGGAGGCGCTGTGTATGCGGCACATAGACAATGGTCGGCTCTGTTTCCCTCCATCTATGATTTTTTTGATTAGGGAAAATTTATTGCATCAAGATAATCATAAGTCACAACTCTCCTAAAAACAAAAACCCGACTCCTGCATCGCGCAAGATGCACACGGTCTAAACAACACTACAACCTAAACGCTAGTAGTAATCAATCCTAAGACTAGATCGCCACGACGCCACCCATGAGCCTGGGCAAAAAGCTCCCTGACCACTTGCTCCAAACGTTGACAGGTAGCCAAAACCAACTCCTGAAAGACAGGCTTCTGTAGCACAAACTAGGAACGAGCCAGTGGATAGCCAAATGAAGAACATGCAAAGAATGTCATATTTTTATACTCAAACACAATGTCATTTCTATGTCGCCAAACGACCTAATAAACTGTTGTTGTCCCTAATAGCGCTAATAATTTTAAATCTTTACTAATCCTCCTAGCCATGAACCAAACATATTCGCGACACTAGAGGGAGGGTAAAGATTTGTGGCTATTTGGATTTCGGACTATATGCCAGATTGCACGCGCTACTTGGCGCTCGAAGAAGAGATGCTTAATTGTCTCATTGTTGTGACAAAAGCTACACTTCACGCTGCAATTCCAATTTCGCTTGGCTAGATTATCCTTGGTTAATATTACACCTTTTCGTAAAAACCAAAGGAATATTTTTATTTTTATAGGGGCCTTTAGTTTCCATAATTTTTTTGTTGAGGTTGGGTACATCTAGGTGAATTAAACCAAGGTAATGTGACTTCACTGAGAATTGCCCATCTGGTGATAGATTCCATCGAAATCCATCCTGATCATCCGATAGAACTATATTAGCAAGTCTTGGAGTTAGATCATTCCACGCTACTAATTATGTCCTATTAGATCTCTAGACCAAGAAAAAATTAAAGCCGAAGTGCTGAATATGCCAGCCACACTCACATGTTTATATTTAGCAATATGGTACAAACAAGGGTATTGATCACGTACGGTCAATGTACTCAACCAGATGTCCTCCTAGAACCTAACCTGAGAACCATTTCTTATTGTGAGTCCCAAACCTCAAAAAGTCTTGTTTCGCTTTCATTAGCCCAACCAAAAATGGGAATCCCCTGATTTCCAAAAGGCTTGGGAGAGTGTTTTCCGTCTACGATGAAGGCCAGGATAGGATGCGCATCCTGGTGGACATAGAAACCGGGTTGTTTCAGTGATCACCTTAATCATGACTTTCAAAGTTACATATAGCATTGTGGTTTTACCTGTTTACAGATTTTGGAACAAGTTCTGTTGTAGATATAAATGTATATTGATCCAATAAATCTGCTTCCTTGTCAACTATATTTATTTTTGTCTTTTGTTTCTTTTTTTCACATTTACAATGGAGTAAGGAAGAAAGCACATACACATACTGCAATGGTGCACTTGCATGGCACACGAGTGTGTTGATTCACACCCCTAGAAAGCCATATGTAAATGGGGAACGTACTCACGCATGTGTACATAGATATGGTGTCTAGATTTCAATCCAGGGTGAAGTCACAAAACTCCACCCCACCAAGAGGCGTGGGTACCAAATTTGTTGTTTGTTAGCTGAATGGTTTTGCATCTTGCCTGTGCAGAACTGGGCTATACCAAAGGAACTATGGATTGCACATTATCTAGCTGAGCAGAAACTCACTGATTCTAAGCAACGCAGTGCTATCATGGCAGAAATTAAATATTTGATGAGTGGATATGAAAAGAAACAAAGGTCAGAAAATCTCTCAACATGGGCTTCACAGCATCCGCCAACGGAATCTAAAAGGAGGAACAGGAAGCGCAAGGAGGAGGAGCAGGAGCACCATGAAGCACAATACAACCAGCAGCAGCAGGAACAGAATGAAAACAAGTTAATTCAAGGAAAGCGGCATCAGCTGCATCAAGAAAATATGGCGCAAGTGACACAGCAGCAGCAGCAGCATATGCAACCGACAACAAGGCCAGCTACTCTTAAGCTTCCGACGCCTGCTATTCCTCTGGTTCTGAATGCAGCTCAGATCCAAAACTTTGCGCGTCCAGCTTACGCCGCTGTGCCTGGAGTTCACAATTACCCTGCCCAGCCAGGTTGGTCTGCAGCTCAAGGAAGTCCATTCGTACCACAGTTCATGTCACCGCAGTATATGGGCCTGCCATTTAATCCCTTTGGCCTTCATCCTACTTGCTATCCCAGACGCAGATAGCGTAGAGAGTTCTGGCGTTCCGCGTCCATTTGCTGAGTGAAACTGTGGTGAAGCGTACAAGTTATATGAAACAGACCGGTATCGGTTAACTGGTTTTGTGTTCGTTTGTTATGCTGTCTGATGGTTCCTTTTCGCGACATGGTGATTGATCACTTTGCATTGATTTGTTGTTCAGCCAAGTGGTGGAATGCTTGGTGCTTGCAATCTGAAATGTACGCACGGTAACAAGAATTGTAGTACTTTTCAATCAATTACATAATGGCATTTCGAAATACCTGAAGGATCCTTTTAGAATTGGATGGGATTGATGTGGAAATGAACTAATTTCCTCTCTAATCTCGAAGGGGATTTGAGTTTCCAAACTAGCCCGAACGGTAAACATTAATCCCTGAGAACAAAAGCATCACGAGACACCTGCATTATTCGGTTCTCAATGGAAGTTCCGATTAAAAATTTGCGTGCACCACTGAACGCACCAGAGTTGTAATTTTTCCATGTCGAGGTGGTTTATTTAGTCTCATTTTTTAATGTATATGGTATAGTAATAAATGAACAAAGTCTACGTGAATAACCGAAGACTTAGTTGTGTGGTCTGTACTCTTCCATCAGGTTGTTCTGAAGATTGCAACGAAAAGTAGGTACTGTGACAGGTAAAACGCAACTGTCATCTTTCATTGAAGAAACAAACTAAGCACAAAACTGTCGTGGGTTAATTTCCCAACCCCCATTGGGACAAATCATTTCTGGCAAAGTGGCACTCGACATGACAATTCATGCATCATCGACACCGGTCATTGGTTCATTATCCTCGGATCCATCTCCGCCATCTTCATCATCCGCGTGTGCACCCTCGCTCCCACCGTCCTCCATCCGATAATCCACCTTGAAATCGTAGTCCGCGTCCATGTCGTTCAGCGCGCTGGGCCTGCTCGCCTTGCGCCGTTTCTTCTCTGCTTTGCTCTTGCGAGGGTCGAGTACGCCCTCGGCGGTGTACAACTTGTCGTTCTGCGTGCTGGCGCTGGCTGCCTTGCTTCCTCCTGAGTCCTTCACGTCGGGCATTTGCTCCTCCCTGTCCCGGCTTTCCTGGATGGCTTCGCTTGGTTTCTTGCCACCATCCTGGTTTAAGTGCAAAACAAGAGTCAGATAACAAGGTCGAGCACAACGTTACTGATGCATCCATGTTTTGCTTTCAGCAAAAGCATATTGGTCCGAAATTCTTGCATATGAATTATGTGCAAGATAATCTGCTGATTGCTCCTGTTGTTTAGCTGCAGCAGAGGTTGGACAATAGGTCAACTCTGCTGCACATTCTATCTACTGTAGCAGTATGGCAATAATGGCCAATCCAATCGTAGATGTAGACAGCTGAACCTATGGATGATTTCTACCAGGTGTTTTCACCAGAGAACAAGCACTACCCTTTTATCATCATGCCAGTTTCGCTATGCTGTTTACAAAGATTATGGATTGATGATCTTAAAAAAATTCTGCTGGTCAATAGGTTTGTATGAATCCTCCTAACATAAGCGCACATAGCTGAGACCGAACCAGCGACCATGCGAAAACAATATCACAAAAAAAAACAATTACTTTCAAGTAATGCAATGCATCTGGCCATCACAAGGAACAAAACAGAGAACTAACAGGTAGCAAGATGACACAGAATCTACAGTGGCTGCCATATTAAATCCACTTAATTCACAGAAAACAGCTAGCATTAAGACTACTAGTTTATTACCTCTAGCATCTCTTCATCGATCGCCGGTGGAGCATTAGGAGGAATCTCAATATGATGGAACTCCTCAATGGACTTCAAACCACCAATATATGAAGATTCAGCTTTGTAAATATCATCGATATTAAATTCTTTCCCATCCTCGGATATAATCACTGCATCTGAGTCCTCCCCAGCATCTCTTTTAGGCGGCAGTGTAAAATATGGTATTTTACCTAAAAACAAGAGGATCAGGTCACTAGTAACAATAATTTACAGCGTTAAGGGCAAAAAAATCAGGCATACCTTCATTCCAGTCATGAAGCACAATTCTCGCTGCAGCTTCAACATCCACTACACCACCCTTTTTCAATTTCCCACGTACAGTTGCTACTTTCTGAAGGAAATCATCAACTGAACCAAAGTTTGGAACCTTGTATAGAGACAGCAACTTCTCATGTGGGCAAATACTTAGGATCTCCTTAACTACAAACATTAAAAACAGAGAGAAGAATAGAACACGTCAACTATTGCACTTCTGTCACATTATATAGTGGCTTACTGTCAAATAGTGCATGTAAAGAATAAAACAATAAGGCTATGACTAGATTAAATAAAAACATCAACAGAGCAAACATAAATGACACAGAAACATGCAAATTAGCACTTACCAGGAGCGACTGGATCTTCTATTTTCTCAACCTTTTTGCAGTTTCGAAGGGCTACAGACACACCACTGTTGGAAGATTTGAGCATAACAACACCAGGACAATCCAACAACTTTACCTTCTTGTCTAATTGAACTTCTTGCATTGATCTAGTAATCCCTGGAGTAGAACCGACATTGACCACTCGGGACCTCTTCAGGCTGTTGATCAGACTGCTCTTGCCAACATTAGGAAGTCCAACAATACCCACCGTAATTGCCAGTTTCAGCTGCAAATCACCAATAACAGAACTCAACAAAAGAACAAAAAAAAACGATAGCTCCATATGATTATATGAACACAGGCCTACAAGAGCAGTAAAAGGGGGGAATACTGAAGCATGGGAAGGTCACAACTGAAGACAGAAAACAGGACTTGTAAAACTGTCATAATAAGATACAGCACATAAGTAAAACAACTACGTGCATGAAGTCATTAGGTTCAGATACTAAGTGTAGGAAGCTGTTCTCCCTTCAAAATAAAGAAGATTCTATTAATCATGTTCAATAAAAGGTAATATGCATATAAACAAGGAAAAGGAAGTGAAGCTTCAATTGCTATAAATATTATAATATAGTCAAGCAATAAAGCACATAGGATGTTGCAGAACAAGGCCAAAACATTCTAATATAGAATGTCCCAACAATAATCAACTTGGGAGACAGATGACTGAATCCATATTTGCATAAACATTATCTGAAAATGATACAAACGTTTACCTCATGGCTTCTGGAATAATTCTTAAGCAATTTGATTAGATTCTCGGCACCAAGACAATCACTGCTTTGTGGGATGTTGCTTGTTTTATCTAATTTTGAAGATTTCCATCCCAGCTTGGTCCTCTGCTCCTGGGTATTGCACTTAAAAGCAACTGTTGGCAATTCTTCTCTTAGATATGTAAGCCATTTCTCTGCCGCCTCCTTGGGAACAAGATCTAGAATTCAAGAATCAGAAGTTGAGATGTAGGCTGGCATAACCACCATAAGAGTAAACTTTAAACATAACAAAAACACTCATAATACCTATCTTGTTGAGAAGTAGTACAATCCGTTTACTTGGATCAGCCTTCCTAACCATCTTTTCCATGTCAATGCAACGGGTGCCCAGCGGATCCCTTGCATCAAGAACCTCCACAATCACATCGGAAGCTTCAATTACTTTAACAAGCTCCTTGTAGAAAGACCTCTCTGAATGATCTGGGACATGTTTAACATCTTTAGTCAATAATGTAATTGCATGTGGTAGGCCAATTAAACCACAAGTGAAAGATGAGAAACTTACCGTTGATCTTTGCCACTAATAAAGGAGCATTCTCCTTTGCTGCAAACTCACTGCCCTGTGCGGAAGCTGCAGATGCCAAACTAGCAATGTCCTCGTCCTCAAGCAATCCTGCCTTCCTCTTCTGAGCCTGAAAAAGGTAGTGTCTCATTGTTTAACCACTATAATGAAAATGATATGGGTATTTCTATAAAACTAAACAAAGAACATAAATAGACCTTAAGGAACACATATTTCATCTGCATAACCTAACAAAGAGTGACAATATTTAGGGTGTGTTTGGTTTGACTTTTGGCTTTTGCCCCCTAAAAGCCAAAAGTCAAACTAAAGGGCTGGATCCATGAAGCAACTTTTTCTAAAAGTCGATTTTTTGCAGTGAAAGCACCTCTGGACCTGCTTTTAGCGGCTTTCGGATGGAACTGTGAAAATATATATGGAAGAACTTTTAGCGGCTTTTAGTGGTTTCCACCAAACGGTTTTTAGCTTTTTAACAGCTCACGGCCACAGCAATTTTTTCGCGGCTACAGCCCAACCAAACAGATCCTTAATCATTGATTGGTCAAGTCTATGTGAAAGTTCATGACACTGTTCTTAAGGCGTCGCCTAGGCGTCCAGGCGGAGGTCCAACGCCTAGGCACCTTGCCCGCCTACCTCGCCTAGGCGTCCCGGCGGTGGTCCAACGCCTTGTCTCGCCTTACTGCTTTAAAAGCCATGGTTCATGATCCAGACAGAGTGAGCCTAAAATGTAAAGACCCAAATAAAGGACGGGCATCCAGCTTGTCTGGATTAATGACAGGAATTTCGCAAGAGAATACAATTATACATACAGAAATATTGGTTCAACAAGCCTTCCATTGTAATAAGGGACAATAAGGGTTGGGACAAAAGCTATCATGGCCGATACCAACGGTAGCAGGCCACAATCAAATGGTAACTATGTACTCTACGTCTCTACCAATATAGGCAAGCATCTAAAGAAGAGTATAACACGATCTGCAGGATAAACCATGGGTGGGTAGTGCACACAAAGGGTGAGTTGCTCCATCAACTACCTTCTTTCTTCTGTTTCGTCCTTTGTTATTTGCTTTTTCAGCATCTCAAGTCCTCAAGGATACTTGCGATTTCATGAGTAGGTTGACTTGTGGCTAAGAGGAACGGGTGTGCACATCCATGCTTCGCAGAAGCGTTATCACAGCACAAGAGGGTATGGACAGGCAGGGCATATCGCCCCTGTATAACCATGAAAATGGCTGGCAACGTGTTATCTCCTTTATGGACGCTTGCTAGGCCATGCATACATACATCATTATTCGTGGAAATTATTTTAGATTGCGCTATGATTTTCAAGCTCGAATTTCAGTTCATCTAGCATTTGGTTGGCAGCCAAGACCGCATTATATGTTTTGTACTCTACTACTCTGTTTTACTCTCGTGACAAGAAATGAGATCCCCAATCGACATCAGTGAACATAATTTTACTTTTATTATTATACTAAGATATCATCGTATAACATAAATAATACAGCTAATGTTATCCTATCTGGTGAAGCAAAGCTTTCCAATTCGATCACGATGAACATAACTGCTGACAATGTTTCTTTCATGTAGATGTCTGTTGCAGTCATGTAGAATGGTCAATGATGTCTGTGCGCTGTCAGTATAATAACCCTAGTGTTGCATGATCTTAGCTTTCTTGCATAGAGTTTTATACTATTAATGTGAGCAGAAAAGTAACGCTCTTCAAGACACCAAAGCATCGTGACGGGTTTTCTAATTTCACAATGTAACTGAAGGGACAGGAAGGTGGATTAGCTTTGCAAACAGAATGCAGGTGGGATTCGGCTGTAATACTATTTGCTCTGGCCTCCGGACACAAGCTGACAGCAGGCATAGCACCACCGATAACGGCAAGTGGGAGGGTCAGGTCAGGTTGGTGCAGGTCAGACTTAGGTCCTGTTTGTTTCCTTCCAGGATGATACAATCCAGCTTATGGATTATATAAGCACCTAATGAACTGCTTATGAATCATCATAATCTAGGTATCTAGACTATATAATCCACCATTCCACCTAATAAATCTGCGTTGTTTGTTTGTCTCTTAACTTATTTAAGCTGGATTATATAATCTAGAGGATAAACCAACAGGGCCTTGGAGGCTTGGACATGACATACCCTCTCCTTGCGCGCCTGCTTCTTGAGCTCGAGCTCCTGGAGCGCCTGCGCGCGTCGGGCCTCGAGCGCCTTGAGCTCCTGCTCCTTGAAGGGCCACTCGTTGGGGATCCCGGGGTCCTTCTCGACCTTCCTCCGCTGGCCGGCCTTGCCCGCCTTCTTGGCCTCCTTGCGCTTCTTGCGGTGGTGCTCCTTCACCTTGCGCTGCACCTTGTGCTTCTGCCGCAGCGTGACTCGCTTGCTCTTGCTCTTCTTGCTCCTCTTCACCATCTCGCCGACGCTTGTCGAGGCGGAGGAGAGGGGAGGACCGGAGGAAGGAGCCGGCGGCCCTGAGGGCTGAGGTGGAGAGTCGGTCGGGAGTCGGCAGGGCAGCGACTTCGGCCGCAGTGAATTCAAGGAGAGAGGGAGTTAGGTTTTTTAGAAGGGCGTCGATACTGGATAGACCTAAAAAGGGCTCCGCTGCTCAAATGAGCCCATGGAGCGAAGCGGGCCGACCCCAGACAGAAAGCCAGACAGAAAGCTTGGGTCTTGGGACCGCGTAATCCAACCGCGCTGTTCGGTGGTCAACCTGCGGTGACTGGGAGGGAAAAACAGTGGTGCCTAAAAAATCACGCTAGCGGTGATTTCGTGTAAATTAGGAGACGCGGTACTGTGATAGAAGAGCTGTTGCCTTATACTCCCTCCGTCCCAGTAGTTTAGAGCATCTCCAAAAGATCTTAAAAATAAATCTTCCAATATAAGATAATTGGGATCTCTCTAAATCACTTAATTCCAATCCTGAGTACTATCTTCAACAACTCCCAAGATTTTTCTCAAAATCTAAATATATAGACGACACATTATCGAGTTAAAATACTTCAGATTCGGTGTTGAAAAAGTTGAACGGCTTATCTTGTCGCTTTCACAATCTAGAACACAGGTGTGTTGCTTGTCTCCCCTCTGATGCACAGGACATTTCAGTTTTGTTTAATCACAAGGTGCATGCGGCAGGGGTGATGGTGAAGACTATAGATGAGCATGCAGCCCTGAGCCCGGTAGCCCGGCACACGGCCCGGTTTTTTGGCCCGGCCCAAGCACGGCCCGGCACGGCTGGATGCGTGCCCGGGCCGGCCCGGACCATTCCACCAGGCCGTGTCTCGGCTGCCGGCTACGCCCGTCGGGCGACACGGCCCGGCCCGCCTAAAAACGGCAGGCACGGACCGGCCCGGTCCCGGGAGCGGCCAGCGGCTCTCTCCCTCTCTCCGCTCAAGTGGGCAAGTGGCTGCGCGGCTGGCCCCACTCTCCGCTCCGTCTCCCACTCTCTCCGTCTCTCGGTCTCTCCGCTGTCCGCTCGCTCGGCTCTCTCCCTCTCGCGGTCTCGCTCGCCAGTCGCCTCTCGCCCTCGACCTCTCCGTCGCTGCTCGCTCCGTCTGCTGCTCACCGCCTCACCGTCGGGCGTCGGCCGTCGCCGTAGTCTCTGCCGGATTCGTTCCGTGCGGCGCCGCTCTCTAGGCTCCGGCTCTGCATCGGTGAAATCCCTAACCCTAAATCCCTAATCTCCGCTCTCCGGACTCCGGCTCTCCCTCCCGCCGTCCCGCGTCATCGTCTCCGGCTCCGGGCTACGGCTTGGCAGATAAGTCCCTCTCCGGCTCTCTCTCCAGTCGGCCATCCCAATCCCTAACCCTAACCCTAATCTCCTCTTCTCCGGCTCTCCCTCTCGCGTCGTCCGTCGTCGTGCACTTTACCCTCGTCTCCGGCTCCGGGCTCCGGCTTGGCAGGTATGTCACTCACTCACTCTTCCTCAGTTTCTCACCACCAGTCAGCCATCTCAATCCCTAACCCTAAGCCTCGCTGCTTGCTTGTAGGTCGCCGGCCGACTACGTAGTCGTGCTAGTGCCGCCACTGCCGTCGAGGTACGGTGCCGAGATCGAAGGCGGTTATGGATGACGACGACGACAACGGTCGGTACCCTAGAACCATCAACGAGGAGCTCGTTGAGTTAGGGCAGCTTCCCGATGACGTCGACGACATGGGAGATGCTGCTGCTGCCTTGTTTGGTGTCGATAGCACTCATCCCGGACCAGTAAGTGATGCTGCTGGCTCTAATGAACTTGATTCATTGACTTCTTCTAGCACTGGTAAACGTCGATCTGCTGTTTGGGATGACTTCACTGAAGTCACAGAAAACCGTAATGGTAAGAAGGTGCGCATTGCGGGTATTTGCAAATTTTGCAAAGCTAGGTTGAGTGCTAATTCTAATGCTGGCACTGGACATTTGCTTAGGCACCAGAAATCATGTAAAAAGAAGTCTGATCATGCTGCTATGGTTCAAACTAGACTTGCTTTGAACCCTGATGGGTCTTTTAGAAACTGGGAATATGATCCTCAAGTGGCTAGAACTGAGCTTTGTCGTTTGATTGCTAGACTTGATCTTCCTTTAGGGATGGCTGACACAGATGCTTGGGATGCTTACATTCAACATGCTCACAACCCTAGATATGTTAGAGTATCTAGGTTTACAACTGCTAGAGACTTGGTTAAGTTATACAATGACAAATTAGAGTATCGACGACGGCGCTTGAACTCAGAGACAGTGGAGATGTTGGTGTGCATCAAAGATTGGGAGCTAGACCAACAGCGGGCACAACATGCTGTGGTGGATAATGAATTAGAGGAGTCCTTCAAGGACCTCTGGCTAGATGAAGCTGCTGGTGCTACTGACAGTTTGGCTTGATACTTTGTCTGGACACAACATTCTTGATCTGTCATTCACTCTTTCTATCCTGATACTCATTCTGTCCTGATACTTTGGCTAGATCTATATTCTGTCCTGATACTTTGGGCTTGTAAATTGTAATAACTTTGAACATTTGAATTATAAACTGAGCTGGCCGTACTCTTTTTTCCTTTCTAGGGTTTCTCACGAGGTGTGAGTTTTACCTAGAAAGGTTTTTAATGAGGCGGCATTGCACTAACAGCTCAAAATTTCTGTATATTTTGTTGTATTGTGTTGAATTCAATTTGATCTCTGTTTTCTATTTAAACTGTGTTGAATTATGTTTTTCTATCACCGGGCTTCGGGCTGGCCCGATCCACTTTTGGGCCTGGGCTTTTCGGGCTGGCACGGCCCGAAAAACGGCTCGAAGGGCCGTGCCTGGGCCTCTGGCCAGGCACATAGGACTGTGCAGGCCCGGCCCGGTTGGCCCGTGGGCCTGGTCGTGCCGTGCCGATTTGGGACGTGCCTTGCACGGGCTCGGGACGTGTCGTGCCGGGCGGCCCGTTTGCTCATCTATAGTGAAGACGTGAGAGCCAGGCGCTCAACGTGCGAAATGAAACAAACACTACGAGCAGGCTGGTGCAAAATGGTGAAAAAGAAGGCATGAACACAGGCGCGAACCGATGAAAAGAAGGCGGGAACGAAGTATGGGCCTCGATTGTGAGCTCAGGAGGCTGCGAAGGTTTGTGCTGCTGAGGACATTTTTTCTGCCTACGGTAGTTTACGTATGATGGATAGGTAACTGTTGAAGATGATTTTTTCCTTTTCTCCCTAGTATAAGGATTAGGATAAGGGTTTTAAGGATCTCTTGGAGATGCTCTTATATCTTGTTCGAAATATGTAGATGCCAGATAATGTTGTTTCCAACCTTATTGACAGATCCCAAAGGTAACCCACATAGTCAAAGTTCAAGGTTGTGTGAGACCCTCACAAAATTTACACGAGGAAGGCCAAATAGGCTAAAGATGAAGGTGGACCTGCTTGGGAAGTGCAGTCAGCTCTGATGAGGGATACACTAATGTTAAACAGACTATTCGTTTCAGATTAAAGTCAGTTGTTCGGACAACTGTATTTATAATCTATAGAGACAAAAAAATATTGTAGAAGCAATAGAAGTTGATACAGATTAAAGCCAAACGAACATGCTGGAAAACTTCATGGATAGTGAAAATGAGATAGAGGATGAAGATGACAACCTTATAGGGATAATATTAGAATTGCTAAAGGCAAAAAACAAAAAAAAAGTCTCCAAAGGATAAAGAAAATCCAAGGTAGCACAAGTGCTTGGTTTGAACATAATAACATGTTCTCTGGTTTGTTGGTCCAAAAGATAGTGTTAGATTTGGGCAGAGCGATCTTTGCCTCCACCTGGCAGGCGGCCATTGGGCTCCCCGACGCGCGATATCCAGAGGCGCGGTGGCAGCCAATGGCCTGGGCGCGGACGTGGCGTGCCGCGCGTCCACCAGCTGCGTCGCGAACCGTTGAGCCATCAGCCTGCCATATAAAGATCTCCTCCCCGCACCGGCCATTCCCACCACCAGTCCACCACCACTTTCTCACTGACCAGTGACCACTGTGCCGCGGCGTGCTCGGACGGACACAAGGTCGACGACCACACAGAGAACGACGATGGCCACGTCGGCGCTGCAACAGACCACCAGCTTCCTAGGGCAGGCCCTGGTCTCCCGCCCCGCCGGCGTCGATGCCGGCAGCCGCATCACCATGCGCCGCACCGTCAAGAGTGCTCCCCAGAGCATCTGGTACGTGCTCCCTGCGCCGCATTCATTCGTGTCACTAAGAGGAGAGGTGAGGACTGTGAGTAACTGACAGACACGTACGCTGACTGCTGCTGCATGCAGGTACGACCCTGACCGCCCCAAGTACCTTGCCCCGTTCTCCGAGCAGACGTCGTCGTACCTGACGGGCGAGTTCCCCGGCGACTACGGGTGGGACACCGCGGGGCTCTCCGCGGACCATGAGACGTTCGCGCGCAACCGGGAGCTGGAGGTGATCCACTCCTGGTGGGCGATGCTAGGCGCGCTGGGGTGCGTGTTCCCGGAGGTCCTGGCGAAGAACGACGTCAAGTTCGGTGAGGTCGTGTGGTTCAAGGCCGGCGCGCAGATCTTCTCGGAGGGCGGACTAGACTACCTGGTGTTGCTATGAATCGATCTTTCAAAGCAAACAACAGCGATAATTGGATTAGATGGATCTCACTTTCGCGGAGATGATTTCGGGTGTTTTTCTCGGCAAAACACCAAAGGAAAACAGAGAAAGAAGTAATGATGAGTAAACTAGAAAAGTAATGAAGAATTCTTTTTTTGCCTTCTTTCTACTGTAGCGTACAACAAGCTTATATAAGCCTTCTGATTATGCAACAACTGATCTAATCTAAATAATGGGAAATATTCTAGCCTAAACAATAGGAAACTATTTTAGCCTAATAAAACTGACTTATCCTATCTAGTAGGAGAAAAATCCAAACAAACTCTTTTCTCCATGCAGCTCGTTGACCTTGGCTTGTGCTTTAATTTCCGGACTTCTATTTTTATGCATCACAAACATGCTTCATATGCATTTTTGTTGACTGACTTCCCTTCTTTTTTTATCAGGTCATTCTGTTTGTCCCTGCAGCCCTGCATCATCTGATTACAAATTTCTCATTCAACACACGCCCCCGGTTTTTTTGAGTAAACATAGTGTACTGAAAAAAACCGAAAACGATTCACCAGCTGAATCGGCTTTCCTAATGACCTCATATATCAATTACTATTAATTACTTCATTTTTAATTTTATTGGCCGAATCTTCACTCAATTCCTGACTCGTTCTCAGATAACAACCCAGTCTGTATTTGAGAGCACCTAGAGGGGGGGTGAATAGGTGATCCTGTAACACTTCAAAATCTTAAGCCACAAAAACTTGATTAATTGTTAGCACAGTAATTTGCCAAGTGGCTAGAGAAGGATCTCAACACAACACAATAACCAAGAGATATCAATCACAGAGATGGCACGGTGGTTATCCCGTGGTTCGGCCAAGACCAACGCTTGCCTACTCCACGTTGTGGCGTCCCAACGGACGAGGGTTGCAATCAACCCCTCTCAAGCGGTCCAAAGACCAACTTGAATACCACGGTGTTGCTTTGCTTTTCTTAATCCCACTTGCGAGGAATCTCCACAGCTTGGAGCCTCTCGCCCTTACAAGAAATGTTCACAAAGAATCACGGAGCAAGGGAGGGATTAGCAACTCACACACGACACAAAGATCACAGCGAATACGCACACACAAAACCCAGACTTGAGCTCAAGAGACTAGCACACTAGAACGAAGCTCAAATCACTAGAATGTCGAATAAGTGCGCAAGAATGTAGTGTGAGTGATCAATAATGCTCAAAGGATGCTTGGTATCATCCTCCATGCGCCTAGGGGTCCCTTTTATAGCCCCAAGGCAGCTAGGAGCCGTTGAGAACAAATCTGGAAGGCCATCCTTGCCTTCTGTCGTCGGGCGCACCGGACAGTCCGGTGCACACCGGACAGTGTCCGGTGCCCGATTTCCTTCCTTAACTGGCGAAGCCGACCGTTGGCAGACTTGGAGCCGTTGGCGCACCGGACATGTCCGGTGCACACCGGACAGTCCGGTGCCCCCTTCCGACCGTTGGCTCGGCCACGTGTCCCGCGCAGATCGCGCGGCCGACCGTTGGCCCGGCCGACCGTTTGCTCACCGGACAGTCCTGTGCACACCGGACAGTCCGGTGAATTTTAGCCGTACGCCGTCGGCAAATTCCCGAGAGCGGCCACTTCGCCCGAGGCAGCCTGGCGCACCGGACACTGTCCGGTGCACCATCGGACAGTCCGGTGCCCCAGACCGAAACAGCCTCTTGGCTGTACACAGCCAACTCTTCTCTTTTCTTCTTCTTTCTGTTTCTGATACTTAGACAAGTATATTAGTACACAAAACCAATGTACTAAGACTTAGAAACATACCTTTGCTCTTGATTTGCACTTTGTTCATCCATGGGCATAGATTCACATTTAAACACTTGTGTTGGCACTCAATCACCAAAATACTTAGAAATGGCCCAAGGGCACATTTCCCTTTCAATCTCCCCCTTTTTGGTGATTTATGCCAACACAACATAAAGCAACTAGAACAAGTGCAATATCACTTCAAATAAAACTCAAATTTATTTTGATTCAATTTTTTGGCATATATGGATCATCCTTTGCCACCACTTGGTTTGTTTTTGCAAATCAAACTCAATTCTCTTTCTCTAAGTCAAACACACATGTTGAAGCCTAAAGAGAGTCATTCCAAAAGAGATTGATCAAAGATTTCAAAAACTCCCCCTATTTCCCATAATCAACACTTCTCCCCACAAGAAGCCAACTTTTGACAAAAGAGACAATGCAAGAGTTTTGACAAACCAAAAGCTCTATTCTACTATTTTCAAAGTTTCTCAAGTGGTAGCTGATCCATCTATTGCTTTGGCCTTTATTTTCTCCCCCTTTGGCATCAAGCACCAAAACGGAATCAATCTTGGCCCTTTAACCCCATTGCCTCACCAAAATCTTCAATAAGAATACAAAGGCAATAAGAGTCTAAAGATGAACTTGGAATAAGTTACCCTCTCATCGGAGTGCAGTGGAAGTCTTTCATGGTCCAAGTCCACCTTTTTCCCTTTCAATCCATCTTCGAGACTAAATTATCAAACTCAAACACATGGTTAGTCTTCAAAGGGTCAAGTTGTAACATATCTCCCCCTAAACATGTGCATCACTTTGCAACGGACTTGTGAGGTCCAGGGAGCGTTTGTACAACTTGAGCACCACAATAAGCAACAAAATGCAGAATGAAAATGATCAAAGGCATAAGCACATGTATGCTATAATTCAATCCAAGTTCCGCGAATCTAAGACATTTAGCTCACTACGCAACCTGCAAAAGGTCTTCTCATCTAGAGGCTTGGTAAAGATATCGGCTAGCTGGTTCTCGGTGCTAACATGAAACACTTCGATATCTCCCTTTTGCTGGTGGTCTCTCAAAAAGTGATGCCGGATGTCTATGTGCTTTGTGCGGCTGTGCTCAACAGGGTTTTCCGCCATGCGGATAGCACTCTCATTATCACATAGGAGTGGGACTTTGCTCAGATTGTAGCCAAAGTCCCGAAGGGTTTGCCTCATCCAAAGTAGTTGCGCGCAACACTGCCCTGCGGCAACATACTCGGCCTCAGCGGTGGATAGGGCAACAAAGGTTTGTTTCTTAGAATTCCATGACACCAGGGACCTTCCTAAGAATTGGCACGTCCCTGATGTACTCTTCCTATCGACCTTACATCCAGCATAGTCGGAATCTGAGTATCCAATTAAGTCAAAGTTAGACCCCTTAGGATACCAGATCCCGAAGCAAGGCGTAGCGACTAAATATCTAAGAATTCGCTTCACTGCCACTAAGTGACACTCCTTAGGATCGGATTGAAATCTAGCACACATGCATACGCTAAGCATAATATCCGGTCTACTAGCACATAAATAAAGTAAAGACCCTATCATTGACCGGTATGCCTTTTGATCAACGGACTTACCTCCTTTGTTGAGGTCGGTGTGTCCGTCGGTCCCCATCGGAGTCTTTGCGGGCTTGGCGTCCTTCATCCCAAACCTCTTTAGCAAATCTTGTGTGTACTTCGTTTGGGAGATGAAGGTGCCGTCCTTGAGTTGCTTCACTTAGAACCCAAGGAAGTAGGTCAACTCGCCCATCATTGACATCTCGAATTTCTGCGTCATCACCCTGCTAAACTCTTCACAAGACTTTTGGTTAGTGGAACCAAATATTATGTCATCGACATAAATTTGGCACACAAACAAATCACCATCACATGTCTTTGTAAAAAGAGTTGGATCGGCTTTCCCAACCTTGAAAGCATTAGCAATTAAAAAGTCTCTAAGGCATTCATACCATGCTCTTGGGGCTTGCTTAAGTCCATAGAGCGCCTTAGAGAGCTTACACACGTGGTCGGGGTACCGTTCATCCTCAAAGCCAGGGGGTTGCTCCACGTACACTTCCTCCTTGATCGGCCCGTTGAGGAAAGCGCTCTTCACATCCATTTGGTACAACCTGAAAGAATGGTGAGCGGCATATGCTAGCAAAATACGAATGGACTCTAGCCTAGCCACAGGAGCAAAAGTCTCCTCAAAGTCCAAACCTGCGACTTGGGCATAACCTTTTGCCACAAGTCGAGCCTTGTTCCTCGTCACCACTCCGTGCTCGTCTTGTTTGTTGCGGAACACCCACTTGGTTCCCACAACATTTTGCTTAGGACGAGGCACCAGTGTCCAAACTTCATTCCTCTTGAAGTTGTTGAGCTCCTCCTGCATGGCCAATACCCAATCCGGATCTAGCAAGGCCTCCTCTACCCTGAAAGGCTCAATAGAAGAGACAAAGGAGTAATGCTCACAAAAATTAACTAATCGAGATCGAGTAGTTACTCCCTTGCTAATGTCACCCAGAATTTGGTCGACGGGATGATCCCTTTGAATCATTGCTCGAACTTGGGTTGGAGGTGCCGGTTGCGCTTCTTCCTCCATCACGTGAACATCTTGTGCTCCCCCTTGATCACACGCCTCCTTTTGATGAACCTGTTCATCATCTTGAGGTGGGGGATGCACCGTTGTTGAGGAAGAAGGTTGATCTCGTTCATCTTGTTCCTGTGGCCGCACTTCTCCAATCGCCATGGTTCGTATAGCGGCCGTCGGAACATCTTCTTCATCTACATCATCACAATCAACAACTTGCTCTCTTGGAGAGCCATTAGTCTCATCAAATACAACGTCGCTAGAGACTTCAACCAAACCCGATGATTTGTTGAAGACTCTATACGCCTTTGTATTTGAGTCATAACCTAACAAAAACCCTTCTACAGCTTTGGGAGCAAATTTAGAATTTCTACCCTTCTTCACTAGAATGTAGCACTTGCTCCCAAATACACGAAAGTAAGATACATTGGGTTTGTTACCGGTTAGTAGCTCATACGAAGTCTTCTTGAGGAGGCGATGAAGGTAGACCCTGTTGATGGCGTGGCAAGCCGTGTTCACGGCTTCCGACCAAAAGCACTCGGGGGTCTTGAACTCTCCAAGCATAGTCCTCGCCATATCGATTAGTGTCCTGTTCTTCCTCTCTACCACACCATTTTGCTGTGGTGTGTAGGGAGCGGAGAACTCGTGCTTGATCCCTTCCTCCTCAAGGAACTCCTCCACTTGAAGGTTCTTGAACTCGGACCCGTTGTCGCTCCTTATCTTCTTCACCTTGAGCTCAAACTCATTTTGAGCTCTCCTGAGGAAACGCTTCAGGGTCCCTTGGGTTTCAGACTTATCCTGCAAAAAGAACACCCAAGTGAAGCGGGAAAAGTCATCAACAATAACTAAACCATACTTACTTCCTCCTATGCTCAGATAGGCGACGGGTTCGAAGAGGTCCATATGTAGCAGCTCCAGGGGTCTTGATGTTGTCATCACATTTTTGGTGTGATGAGAGCCTCCCACTTGTTTCCCTGCTTGACAAGCTGCACAAGGTCTATCTTTTTCGAAATGAACATTAGTTAGACCTATCACATGTTCTCCCTTTAGAAGCTTGTGGAGGTTCTTCATCCCCACATGTGCTAAGCGGCGATGCCACAGCCAGCCCATGCAAGTCTTAGCCATTAAGCATGCATCTAGACCGGCCTCTTCTTTTGCAAAATCAACTAGGTAAAGCTTGCCGTCTAGTACACCCTTAAAAGCTAGTGAACCATCACATCTTCTAAAGACAGACACATCTACATTTGTAAACAAACAGTTATATCCCATATTGCATAATTGACTAACCGATAGCAAATTATATCCAAGAGACTCTACTAAAAACACATTAGAGATAGAGTGCTCATTAGAAATTGCAATTTTACCTAACCCTTTTACCTTGCCTTGATTCCCATCACCGAATATAATTGAATCTTGGGAATCCTTATTCTTGACGTAGGAGGTGAACATCTTCTTCTCCCCCGTCATATGGTTTGTGCATCCGCTGTCGATAATCCAGCTTGAACCCCCGGATGCATAAACCTGCAAGGCAAATTTAGGCTTGGGTTTTAGGTACCCAACTCATGTTGGGTCCTACAAGGTTAGCACAAATATCCTTAGGGACCCAAATGCAAGTTTTGTCTCCCTTGCATCTTGCCCCTAATTTTCTAGCAACTATTTTCCTATCCTTTCTACAAATAGCAAAGGAAGCATTCAAAGCATGATATATTGTAGAAGGTTCATTCACTACTTTCCTAGGAGCATGAATAATATTCTTTCTAGGTATATGATGAATAGCATTTTTCCTAGACATATTTCTACCATGCATATAGGAAGAACTAGAAGCAAACATGGCATGAGAGTCAAAATCATCATAAACATTATAACTCCTATAAGCGTTTCTAGTTTGTCTCCTATCATGATACATAAAAGCATGATTCCTTTTAGTGCTACTTGCCATAGGGGCCTTCCCTTTCTCCTTGGCGGAGATGGGAGCCTTATGGCTTGTTAAGTTCTTGGCTTCTCTCTTGAAGCCAAGTCCATCCTTAATTGAGGGGTGTCTACCAATCGTGTAGGCATCCCTTGCAAATTTTAGCTTATCGAAATCATTCTTGCTAGTCTTAAGTTGAGCATTAAGACTAGCCAATTCATCATTAAGCTTGGAAATTGAAACTAGGTGTTCACTACAAGCATTAATGTCAAAATCTTTGCACCTAGTACAAATTGCAACATGTTCTACACAAGAATTGGATTTATTAGCAATCTCTAACTTAGCATTCATATCATCATTAATGCTCCTTAATTTAGAAATTGTCTCATGGCAAGAAGATAATTCACAAGAAAGCATTTCATTTCTTTTAACTTCTAGAGCATGAGATCTTTGAGCTTCTACAAATTTATCATGCTCTTCATACAATAAATCTTCTTGTTTCTCTAAGAGTTTATCCTTCTCATTCAATGCATCAATCAATTCATTGATTTTATCAATTTTATTTCTATCCAATCCCTTGAACAAGCTAGAGTAGTCTATTTCCTCATCACTAGATTCATCATCACTAGAGGAATCATAAGTAGTACCGTCTCGAGTACATACCTTCTTCTCCTTTGCCATGAGGCATGTGTGACGCTCGTTTGGGAAGAGGGATGACTTGTTGAATGCGGTGGCGGCGAGTCCTTCATTGTCAGAGTCGGAGGAGGAGCAATCCGAGTCCCACTCCTTTCCTAGATGTGCCTCACCCTTGGCCTTCTTGTAATTTTTCTTCTTTTCCCTCTTGCTCCCGTGTTCCTGGTCACTTTCATTTTCGGGACAGTTAGCAATAAAATGACCAATCTTACCGCATTTGAAGCATGAGCGCTTCCCCTTTGTCTTGGTCTTGCTTGGCTGCCCCTTGTGACCCTTTAGCACCGACTTGAAGCGTTTGATGATGAGAGCCATCTCTTCATCATTAAGTCCGGCCGCCTCAATTTGTGCCACCTTGCTAGGTAGCGCCTCCTTGCTTCTTGTTGCTTTGAGAGCAAGAGGTTGCGGCTCGTTGATCGGTCCATTCAAGGCGTCGTCCACGTACCTTGCTTCCTTAATCATCATTCGCCCGCTGACGAATTTTCCTAGGACTTCTTCGGGCGACATTTTGGTGTACATGGGATTCTCACGAATATTATTCACCAAATGAGGATCAAGAATGGTAAAAGACCTTAGTAATAGTCGGACGACGTCATGGTCCGTCCATCGCGTGCTTCCATAGCTCCTTATTTTGTTGATAAGGGTCTTGAGCCGGTTGTATGTTTGGGTTGGCTCCTCGCCCCTTATCATCGCAAACCTTCCAAGTTCGCCCTCCACCAACTCCATTTTAGTGAGCATGGTGATGTCGTTCCCCTCGTGAGAAATCTTGAGGGTGTCCCATATCTGCTTGGCATTGTCCAAGCCGCTCACCTTGTTGTACTCGTCCCTGCACAAAGAGGCTAGCAACACAGTAGTGGCTTGTGCATTTTTATGAATCTGTTCATTAATAAACATAGGGCTATCCGAGCTATCAAATTTCATTCCGTTCTCTACAATCTCCCATATGCTTGGATGGAGAGAGAATAAGTGACTACACATTTTGTGACTCCAAAATCCGTAGTCTTCCCCATCGAAGTGTGGAGGTTTGCCGAGAGGAATGGAAAGCAAATGCGAATTCGAACTATGTGGAATACGAGAATAATCAAATGAAAAGTTCGAATTGACCGTCTTCCTGTAGTCGTTGTCGTCGTCCTTTTGGGAAGAAGTAGACTCATCGCTCTCGTCGTAGTAGACGATCTCCTTGATGCGCCTTGTCTTCTTCTTCTTCCCGTCTTTTCTTTTGTGGCCCGAGCCTGAGTCGGTGGGCTTGTCATCATTGAGCTCGTTGACGAAGGTCTCCTTCTCCTTGTCGTTGATCACAATCCCCTTGCCCTTAGGATCCATCTCTTCGGGCGGTTAGTCCCTTTCTTGAAGAGAATGGCTCCGATACCAATTGAGAGCACCTAGAGGGGGGGTGAATAGGTGATCCTGTAACACTTCAAAATCTTAAGCCACAAAAACTTGATTAATTGTTAGCACAGTAATTTGCCAAGTGGCTAGAGAAGGATCTCAACACAACACAATAACCAAGAGATATCAATCACAGAGATGGCACGGTGGTTATCCCGTGGTTCGGCCAAGACCAACGCTTGCCTACTCCACGTTGTGGCGTCCCAACGGACGAGGGTTGCAATCAACCCCTCTCAAGCGGTCCAAAGACCAACTTGAATACCACGGTGTTGCTTTGCTTTTCTTAATCCCACTTGCGAGGAATCTCCACAGCTTGGAGCCTCTCGCCCTTACAAGAAATGTTCACAAAGAATCACGGAGCAAGGGAGGGATTAGCAACTCACACACGACACAAAGATCACAGCGAATACGCACACACAAAACCCAGACTTGAGCTCAAGAGACTAGCACACTAGAACGAAGCTCAAATCACTAGAATGTCGAATAAGTGCGCAAGAATGTAGTGTGAGTGATCAATAATGCTCAAAGGATGCTTGGTGTCCTCCTCCATGCGCCTAGGGGTCCCTTTTATAGCCCCAAGGCAGCTAGGAGCCGTTGAGAACAAATCTGGAAGGCCATCCTTGCCTTCTGTCGTCGGGCGCACCGGACAGTCCGGTGCACACCGGACAGTGTCCGGTGCCCGATTTCCTTCCTTAACTGGCGAAGCCGACCGTTGGCAGACTTGGAGCCGTTGGCGCACCGGACAGTCCGGTGCCCCCTTCCGACCGTTGGCTCGGCCACGTGTCCCGCGCAGATCGCGCGGCCGACCGTTGGCTCACCGGACAGTCCTGTGCACACCGGACAGTCCTGTGCACACCGGACAGTCCGGTGAATTTTAGCCGTACGCCGTCGGCAAATTCCCGAGAGCGGCCACTTCGCCCGAGGCAGCCTGGCGCACCTGACACTGTCCGGTGCACCACCGGACAGTCCGGTGCCCCAGACCAAAACAGCCTCTTGGCTGTACACAGCCAACTCTTCTCTTTTCTTCTTCTTTCTGTTTCTGATACTTAGACAAGTATATTAGTACACAAAACCAATGTACTAAGACTTAGAAACATACCTTTGCTCTTGATTTGCACTTTGTTCATCCATGGGCATAGATTCACATTTAAACACTTGTGTTGGCACTCAATCACCAAAATACTTAGAAATGGCCCAAGGGCACATTTCCCTTTCAGTATTCGGCCCACAAACACACCAGGTCATCACGCTCCTTGTCTCCCCTTTTTTTTCTTTTTACAATCGCTTGAGCTTGCCGTAACTACACTCGCACAACTTCCAGCTCACCTCGGCCAAACCTTCTCACTCCCATCGCATAGCGTTAGTGAAAATCTGGTCGCCGCTTCGTTTATCAGCAGCTCGCGCTGGCGATGCGGCCTCCTTCGATCCGGCGTGCAGGCAGCTTCAACCGCGGCGGGATCATCTTCCACCGTGGTTAGGGCGACCACGGCTGCACTCCATCAGCACGGCGGCCAAGCAGGTGTCAACGTCCGGCTGTTGCCGTCAACACGATGGCGTCTCTCTGAGCTGCCGTCTTCCCGGCGATACGCGTCGAGGTACAGGATCTTCAGGGAGAGTCTGCCTTCACCAAATCGGACCCTAGGCACCCAGATTTTGAGTTTCTGAAGCCATCTCCTCGCTGCAGTGTGCTCCCCAAAAGGTATTCTCTAACCCATTAATTTTACAGACGACTACCATGCGTCTGATTTCTTGCACAATCCAACCCCATAGCCGGTATGAATACCATCGTACTATACCTGGCCGTAGTTCTAAGGAGTTTTTAACTCCGCCATTTAGCTCTAGATTTCAACAGACCCCTTGCCATACACTTGGGTAATATTTTTTCAGGTATTTACCATTGAGCGCTTTAGGTAGCTTCTTCCCTTGCAAATCTTCAACAAAATATGCATTTCCATGCACAATACCTACCACCTTGAACGGGCCTTCCCAATTTGGTGACCATTTGTCAAACTTATTGTCCCTAGACCCTATGGGCAAAATCGTTTTCCATACCAGTTCTCCAATCTGAAATGATTTTTCCTTCACCTTTTTATTATAGGCTCTCGCCACTCTCAATTTCTCTTTCTCTATCTCTCTTAGGGCTCTTAATCGGCTTTCACTACTTCCATCAATTTTGTCTATCATCAGCTCACCATACGCTACAGCCGATAACCCATCCTGTTGAGCCACTCTACAAGCCTGTAGATTCACTTCAATAGGAAGCACCGCCTCTTGTCCATAAACCAATTCAAATGGTGTCACTTTAGTTGCTCCATGCCGAGATACTCGATGAGCCCATAACGCCTCTGACAACACTTCATGCCACCTCTTCGGCTGTTCTACAATCTTCTTCTTTATCAACCTGATCAACACCTTGTTGCTAGATTCAGCCTGCCCATTAGCTTGCGCATAATACGACGACGAATTCAATAACTTGATCCGCAAAGATTTGGCAAAATCTTTAAATTGGTGAGACATAAAAGCAACTCCTTGATCTGTTGTTTATGTTTGTGGAATGCCAAATCTGTATACAATATGCTCTAATACAAAACTAATTAATTCCTTATGCGTCATATTTTTTAAAGGCACAACTTCAGTCCATTTAGTAAAATAATCAGTAGCCACCAACACGAACCGATGCCTCCTAGATGAGCATGGATGAATCTCACCAATAAAATCTAAGCCCCACCCTCTAAATGGCCATGGTTTTATAATAGGATGCAATGTGCTAGCTGGCGCTGACTGAATATCCCCAAACCTTTGACACGCCTCACACCCTTTGAAATATCTAAAACAATCCTCCATCATGGTCGGCCAATAAAACCCTGCCCGTTTTAGCATCCATCTCATTTTATGGGCTGACTGATGTGTGCCACACATACCCTCATGGACCTCCCCCATAGCTACTTTTGAATCCTCCTCATCTAAACATTTTAGCAGCAAACCATCTATCGTCTGCCGATACAACTCACCCTCCATTAAAGTATACTTCAAAACTTGCCTCCGAACATTTCTATCTTTGGTATTGCTGGGGTTTTGCAGACATTCGACTAATGGTTTCCTCCAATCAGCATTATCCATCCCATCTTGTTGCTCGGCCTCGAATTTTTTATGGCCTGAGTTACTCCTTTCTATACTATTGATGCCTGCAAACATTAGCTCCTTCTCGATAAAGAACTGCCCTCTCTCTATGTTATATCCCGATGCTTGTTGTGCCAAAAAATTAGCTCTACCATTCTTATCTCTAGATATATGCACAATAGTGAAAGTATCCATTTTTAACAATATCTAGACACATGTCTAAATAATTACGCAGCATACCATCTAAACACTGAAATTCCCCTCTCACCTGCTGTACCACAAGCAACGAATCCCCAAACACGTCTATATCTTTTATTCCCATATCATCTAAATGCATTAACCCAAACAACAAAGCCTCATACTCAATCTGATTGTTAGTGCAGCAATATTCAATCCTAATTGATGTTTCATGCAATAAACCATTTGGCGACACTAAAACATAGCCGATTCCCTGCCCTTCTTTGCACACAGAACCATCAAAAAACAATTGCCAAGGACGAATATTAAGACATGAGATTTCCTGCTCTACATCAACCCTATGTTCAGTTATAAAATCAGCTATAACTTGCCCTTTCATAGAAGTTAAAGACTCATAAATTAGATCGTACTCTATCAAAGCATATGCCCACTTCCCGACTCGACCACTAAGAATTGGCTTTTGCAACATATATTTAACCACATCCGTTTGACATACTACAGTACAAGTACTTGAGAGCAAATAATGTCGAAACCTGGTGCATGCAAAATACAGGGATAAGCAGAGTTTTTCAATGAACACATACCTGCTCTCGCTGTCCAGCAGACGACGACTTAAATAGGCCACCACGCTCTCTTTCCCACCATGTTCTTGTATTAAAACATCGTCGATTACCTTCTCTTGTGCTACAATATACAGTTTGAAAGGCACTCCCGCCTTGGATGCTTTAAGCACTGGCGACTTTGCCAAATATCCCTTAATAACAGAGAATGCCTCCTTCTGTTCAGCTCCCCACTTAAAGTCAGATTCATGTTTAAGCCGAATAAGAGGTATGAATGACTCAATTTTGCCGGCCAAATTGGATATAAATCGCCTCAAGTAATTAATCTTTCCCAATAACCTTTGAACGTCCCTTTTGCATGTCGGCTCTCCCAATTTATCAATTGCTTCCACCTTTTTTGGATCAATCTCAATCTCGTGCTCATGCACCATAAAGCCTAAAAACTTACCAGCCGACACTCCGAACGCGCACTTGAGGGGATTCATCTTTAAACCATACTTTCGCATCCTCTCCAACGCCAATCGTAATCGGCTAAATGGTCATTGAAAGCAGCCGATTTCACCACAACATCATCAATGTAGATTTCTAATATAATGCCCAAAAGATCATGAAAAATAAGGTTCATGGCCCGTTGATATGTTGCACCAGCATTCTTTAATCCAAATGTCATCACAACCCATTCAAACAACCCCACAAAACCAGGGCAACGAAAGGTTGTCTTAGATACATCCTCTTCGGCCATAAAAATCTGGTTATACCCTGCATTATCGTCCAAAAAACTAATGATTTTATTCCCCGAAGCCTGATTAACAAGTTCATCGACTATAGGCATTGGGTATTCATCTTTCGGGGTTGCCCTGTTTAGATCCCTAAAATCCACACAAATCATGATCTTCCCTGTATTCTTCTTCTCAACCGGCACTATATTGGAGACCCACTCCGCATACCTGCATGGCCTTATGAAATTTGCTTTTAACAACCGATCAACTTCTTCCTTAACTCTATCATGGATGTCGTGGTTAAATCGTCTAGGTGGCTGCTTATGTGGCCTAAACCCATGCTTAATTGGTAGCCTATGCTCAACCAAATCCCTACTCAGCCTTGGCATCTCAGTATAATCCCATGCAAAACAGTCTCTAAACTCTCTAAGTAAAGCACATACCTTTTGCCTCTGACCGGCTATTAATTTAGCACTTACAAATGTTGGTCTTGGCACCTTTCTGTCTCCAATGTCCACTTCCTCTAGCTCATCAACAGATGAGAACCCCTGCCCTAACTTTCCAAGATCATCAAAATCATCCACCACCTCACCCATATCATTTTTTGTTTAAACGATATTCATCTGTCCTCTCCTGTAACCATTTTAAACTATCGTGTTCATTCATTTATAACATTGAGTCATTGAGTCGTGCTATGTCAGCCGGCTTTACATGAATAGGCACAAAACTATCTCGCTCTACACTGATAAAATCATATTCTAACAAATCCCTTCCTGTCAAACACCGCATATTACCATGCTGCCATTCCATTGGCGTTTCCATGAGTGCGACACACATAGCGGTGTCTGCTTCAATGACCTCCACCTGATCACCTACCCATTGAACCAAAAATTGATGCAAAGTAGATGGCACACAACCATTAGCATGTATCCAATCTCGCCCTAGAAAAACATTATACCTCCCTTTCACATCCACCACAAAGAAGGCCGTCAGGACAGTTTTGCTACCCACTGTGAGTTCAACAGACATAATCCCTTTTGCTTGTGATGGCTCTCCTGAAAACCGACTTAGATTCATATTTGTCTTAATTAGCTCACTCTCTTTGTATCCTAATTTAGAAAACACGGATAGCGGCATTACATTTACACCTGCTCCCCCATCGACTAGCATGCCCCCCATTAGCCTCCCATCAATGTGACCACGAACATATAATGGTTTCAGATGAGATCCCTGCTCACTTGTTTTTTTCAAACACAGCACGCTCAACCCCCAATGCTAGCTCAGCCACATTTCCCTCTCCTGCTCTGAACTCAGTAGGTAAAACAAACACCATGTTCATATCCATGTCCCCTTGTGCTTCAGCGCTTTCTTCTTTATCGGAACCACTGCTGTTGTCATCATCTTTTTCCTCCCTGGCCAATCGTTTCTCCCTCCACGTTTTCTTAGGGATAACCATTGGCCTATCCTCGTTAAACCATCTGTCACGTTCCTCCTCTTTCATCTTTTCTGTCATTTCCATAGTCCTCAACCGCTAGACACGACGCTTTTGCGTACGGCTTAACCCAGGTGGACACCATCTCGGTGCTGGTTTTGTACTGGGCGCAACTGAACCATGATTTTTCTTGCCCCCCACATCCAGTACACTGCCAGCTGAAGCTCGACCAGCAGGACCTACATTCTGGGTGACATCAATCAACATATTTTTCCGCATGTATCAACCTGTTCTTTAACCGGCACTCTTGCTGGCATTGCTCTTTGCTTATTATTGCAGCCTGATTGTTCGGCCAATGTGTGATGCTCCCCCTTATAGTGGCCATACATCACAACACCGGGACCAACTATGCATTGATTTGCAATCATTTCAGCCCTGCGTTCACCCTCCTAGCTAGCAGAGTTATTCATTTCTCGTGCAGCCCCTACGTCAAGCCTCATGTGTTTGCTGCTCACCCCTTGATCACCACCACTTTGCAGCATGCTCCCTTGTGATTTGTTTGTCCTAGCAGCAGCTACGCGTCCATGCCCTATGCTTGGCTTAGTTGCCACTTCCTCACCCTTCTTTGTGTAATTCTTAGTGACAACCACCTGACCATTCTGCTTTGCCACCTCTGCCTGGGAACCTTCTATATCATTTAATATGTCGCACTCCACTGTTCCCACTATGACTTTCGGGCATCTTTTGCTTAGTGGCTCATCTCGCCCATCAATAATAACACCCCTTCTTCTGTTTTTTGCCCATACGTAGCCCTCTGGCATCTGCTGGGTCGTGAGAAGCCCATTTCTTTTGAATCTGCGAGCGCAACTCCTCGGGGCCTTTTGATATGGCAATAGCCCTGGGCCGACTCCCCATACTTCTCCCTAGCCTGCTCCACACTCCACCTCCATGCATTCGCTCTGTCTCCAAATATGGTCGCTTCGGGAATTCACGTTGTGAGAACAAATATTGGCTTTCTGCATGAGCACAGTCTTCCCTGCTTCTCCAGTTCAACGGCCCTCCCCTTTGTCCAAAGAAACCGCCTTGTGCCCATTCTGGAGTCCTGGGTCTCTTGAAACCTCTAGGATGCTGGAACTCATTTCCTTTCCATTGTGAAGTATATTTATTGATCAAAAATTCAGAAGTCGGTTTAAAGACAGACTGAACCCTTTTTCTCTCGTTTATTTTCCACACACCGACTTCCGGACTCTTCAGTTTTATCATCTTGAGTTTGGGATCATCAGAGATAACCACATTCTTGCCTTTAGTAGTTTCGGCCTGATCTGTCTGAATTAACACTCTTTTGCCCTCGAAATCAATTACATTGATAGGGAACAGATCTTTATCAAGCTTCATTTTGCTAGCTTCTCCAAATGTCAATCGTCCATCAGCTAGGGCCGATTGTATCTGACGACGAAAATAATTACACTCGTTAGTAGAATGAGAAAATGAATTATGCCATTTACAATAATCTTTCTTAGCCAATTGCTTAGGGGGTGGAATCACATGCCCCTCCCTTAATCTAATGATGTTATTCTGTAATAAGATGTTAAACAATTTATCACACTTGGACACATCAAATGTATATTTCATCTCTTCCCTTTTCCCTGGACTTGGCTTTAAAAAAGCACACGTCATGGGCCTACCTTTTGGCGCATCTACCCATTCAGCCACACATACATCTGTCTCTTCATCACTGTCATTATTGGGCTCTAACATGTTAACCCCTTGTTTCTCTTTCTCCCTGCCATTCGTATCTCTAAATCGGCTATACTGTTTGTTGTCCCTAGCACGACTTTCATGGGTGATAGCACGCTGCATGACTTGGTTTATGTCAGTAAAATCTTGCCCCTCTAGTTTCTCCCTCAGATAGGATGATAACCCTGCGAAAGCTAAATCGGCCAGATCTTTTCCCCTAAAGTTAAGCTATAACATTTGTTTCTTGTTTCTCTAAACCTTCTAATGTATTCAGAAACAGTTTCATTATATTTCTGACTAACCATGGTAAGATGTGATAGCCTGAGTTCAGTATCACCATAATAAAAATAATCATGAAATTTCTGCTCTAAACATGCCCACGTAGTAATTGAATTTGGTGCTAAAGATGTAAACCAATTGAAAGCGGTACTAGATAATGATAAAGGGAACAATTTCACCTTGTGGGCATCTGTTATACCAATTTCACTTACCTGCGCTAGGTATTGTCCTACATGCTCGTAGGTAGTTTTTGAATCATCCCCAGAAAATTTCACAAAGTCCGGGATTCTAAAACCTCGAGGATATGGCACAGTGTCAAAAAATTCAGGATAGGGCTTCCTATATGACCTATATGCCCTTTGGGCTCAAAACCAAATTCCCTGAGAGTCCTTGCCACTTGTTCTCTAACACCCTCAGATCTCTCAACCTCAGCTGTTGTATGTGTGACTCCCGATGCTGATAACAACGCTCTCTGCTCCTGAAAGTCGCCTAGGGGGGTGAATAGGGCGAATCTGAAATTTACAAACCTAATCACAACTACAAGTCGGGTTAGCGTTAGAAATAATAGTGAGTCCGAGGGAGAGGGCGGAAAACAAATCGTGAGCGAATAAAGAGCGAGACACGATGATTTGTTTTACCGAGGTTCGGTTCTTGCAAACCTACTCCCCGTTGAGGTGGTCACAAAGACCGGGTCTCTTTCAACCCTTTCCCTCTCTCAAACGGTCACTCGGACCGAGTGAGCTTCTCTTCTCAATCAATTGGGAACCAAACTTCCCGCAAGGATCACCACACAATTGGTGTCTCTTGCCTTGATTACAATTGAGATGATCGCAAGAAAGAATGAGAAAAAGAAGGAAGCAATCCAAGTGCAAGAGCTCAAATGAACACAACAAATCTCTGTCACTAATCACTAAGGCTTTGTGTGGAATTGGGAGAGGATTTGATCACTTTGGTTGTGTCTAGAATTGAATGCTAGAGCTCTTGTAAGTATTTGGAAGGTGAAAACTTGGATGCCATTGAATGGGGGGTGGTTGGGGTATTTATAGCCCTAACCACCAAAATATGGCTGTTGGAAGGCTGCAGTCGCATGGCGCACCGGACAGTCCGGTGCGCCAGCCACGTCAGCAGACCATTGGGGTTCGACCATTGGAGCTCTGTCTTGTGGGCCCGCCTGGCTGTTCGGTGGTGCACCGGACAGGCCCTATAGGCTGTCCGGTGTGCCACCCGCGCGTGCTCTGCTCCTCTGCGCGCGCAGGCGCGCATTTAATGCGTTGCAGTCGACCATTGCGCATGAAGTAGCCGTTGCTCCGCTGTCACACCGGACACTGTCCGGTGACTCACCGGACAGTCTGGTGAATTATAGTGGAGCGGATTTCCGAAGCTGGCGGGTTCAGAGTCGCTCTCCCTTGGGGCACCGGACACTGTCCGGTGGTGCACCAGACAGTCCAGTGAATTATAGCGAAGTGCCTCTGAGAATTCCTGAAGGTGAGGAGTTCAGCTTGAA
This sequence comes from Zea mays, assembly GCF_902167145.1. Classification (NCBI taxonomy): domain Eukaryota; kingdom Viridiplantae; phylum Streptophyta; class Magnoliopsida; order Poales; family Poaceae; genus Zea; species Zea mays. Next base: position 20,160,752 of record NC_050100.1, on the reverse strand, counting down.
GTCCCCTGGTGCACCGGATGACCGGACACTGTCCGGTGGCACACCGAACAGTCCGGTGCGCCAGACCAGGGCACACTTCGGTTATCCCTCGCTCTTCTTGTTGAACCCTTTTCTTGGTCTTTTTATTGGCTTTTTGTGAACTTTTGGCACCTGTATAACTTATAGACTAGAGCAAACTAGTTAGTCCAATTATTTGTGTTGGGCAATTCAACCACCAAAATCAATTAGGAAAATAGGTGTAAGCCTAATTCCCTTTCAATCTCCCCCTTTTTGGTGATTGATGCCAACACAAACAAAAGCAAATATAGAAGTGTATAATTGAACTAGTTTGCATAATTGTAAGTGCGAAGGTTACTTAGAATTGAGCCAATAATAATTGTCATAGGATATGCATGAATTGTTTCTTTTCTTTAACATTTTGTACCACGCTTGCACCACATGTTTTGTTTTTGCAATTTTTTGGAAAATCTTTTCAAAGTCCTTTTGCAAATAGTCAAAGGTAAATGAGTAAAATTTTGAGAAGCATTTTTAAGATTTGAAATTTTCTCCCCCTGTTTCAAATGCTTTTCCTTTGGCTAAACAAAACTCCCCCTCAATAGATTCCTCCTCTTAGTGTTCAAGAGGGTTTTAAGACATCAATTTTGAAATTACTACTTTCTCCCCTTTTTGAACACAATGAGATACCAATTTGAAAATCATATTTTAAAATTAGGTGGTGGTGCGGTCCTTTTGCTTTGGGCTCATGCTCTCTCCCCCTTTGGCATAAATCGCCAAAAACGGTATCATTAGAGCCCTTTCCTAACTACTTTCTCCCCTTTGGCAAATAAAACATGAGTGAAGATTATACCAAAGACGGAGAGTTACTCGGAGAGACGGTGAAGGATGAGTCATGGAGTGGAGTGGAAGCCTTTGTCTTCGCCGAAGACTCCAATTCCCTTTCAATATACCTATGACTTGGTTTGAAATTCACTTGAAAACACATTAGTCATAGCATATAAAAGAGACATGATCAAAGGCATATTAATGAGCTATGTGTGCAAAACATCAAAAGAAATTCCTAGAATCAAGAATATTTAGCTCATGCCTAAGTTTGTTAAAAGTTTGTTCATCTAGTGGCTTGGTAAAGATATCGGCTAATTGATCTTTAGTGTTAATATATGCAATCTCGATATCTCCCTTTTGTTGGTGATCCCTTAGAAAATGATACCGAATGGCTATGTGTTTAGTGCGGCTATGCTCAATGGGATTATCCGCCATGCAGATTGCACTCTCATTATCACATAGAAGAGGAACTTTGGTTAATTTATAACCATAGTCCCTAAGGGTTTGCCTCATCCAAAGCAATTGCGCGCAACAATGTCCTGCGGCAATATACTCGGCTTCGGCGGTAGAAAGAGCTACGGAATTTTGGTTCTTTGAAGCCCAAGACACCAAGGATCTTCCCAAGAACTGGCAAGTCCCCGATGTGCTCTTTCTATTAATTTTACACCCCGCCCAATCGGCATCCGAATAACCAATTAAATCAAAAGTGAATCCCCTAGGATACCAAAGCCCAAACTTAGGAGTATAAACCAAATATCTCAAGATTCGTTTTACGGCCGTAAGGTGAGCTTCCTTAGGGTCGGCTTGGAATCTTGCACACATGCATACGGAAAGCATAATATCCGGTCGAGATGCACATAAATAGAGTAAAGAGCCTATCATCGACCGGTATACCTTTTGATCTACGGATTTACCTTCCGTGTCGAGGTCGAGATGCCCATTGGTTCCCATGGGTGTCTTGATGGGCTTGACATCCTTCATCCCAAACTTGTTTAGAATATCTTGAATATACTTCGTTTGGCTAATGAATGTGCCCTCTTGGAGTTGCTTCACTTGAAATCCCAAGAAGTACTTCAACTCCCCCATCATAGACATCTCGAATTTTTGTGTCATGATCCTACTAAATTCCTCACAAGTAGATTCGTTAGTAGACCCAAATATAATATCGTCAACATAAATTTGGCGTACGAACAAATCATTGTCAAGAGTTTTAGTAAATAAAGTAGGATCGGCTTTTCCGACTTTGAATCCATTAGTGATAAGAAAATCTCTTAGGCATTCATACCATGCTCTTGGGGCTTGCTTGAGCCCATAAAGCGCCTTAGAGAGTTTGTATACGTGATTAGGGTACTCACTATCTTCAAAGCCGGGAGGTTACTCAACATAGACCTCTTCCTTGATTGGTCCATTAAGGAAGGCACTTTTCACGTCCATTTGATAAAGCTTAAAGTCATGGTAAGTAGCATAGGCAAGTAATATACGAATTGACTCAAGCCTAGCTACGGGTGCATAGGTTTCACCAAAATCCAAACCTTCGACTTGTGAATACCCCTTGGCCACAAGTCGGGCTTTGTTCCTTGTCACCACACCATGCTCATCTTGCTTGTTGCGGAAAACCCATTTGGTTCCTACAACATTTTGATTAGGACGTGGAACTAAATGCCATACCTCATTCCGAGTGAAGTTGTTAAGCTCCTCTTGCATCGCCACCACCCAATCCGAATCTTGTAGTGCTTCCTCTACCATGTGTGGCTCAATAGAGGAAACAAAAGAGTAATGCTCACAAAAATGTGCAACACGAGATCTAGTGGTTACCCCCTTATGAATGTCGCCGAGGATGGTGTCGACGGGGTGATCTCGTTGGATTGCTTGGTGGACTCTTGGGTGTGGCGGTCTTGGTTCTTCATCCTCCTTGTCTTGATCATTTGCATCTCCCCCTTGATCATTGTCGTCATCTTGAGGTGGCTCATCTATTTGATCTTCTTCTTCATCAACTTGAGCCTCATCCTCATTTTGAGTTGGTGGAGATGCTTGCGTGGAGGAGGATGGTTGATCTTGTGCATTTGGAGGCTCTTCGGATTCCTTAGGACACACATCCTCAATGGACATGTTCCTTAGCGCGATGCACGGATCCTCTTCATCACCTATCTCATCAAGATCAACTTGCTCTACTTGAGAGCCGTTAGTCTCATCAAACACAACGTCACAAGAAACTTCAACTTGTCTAGAGGACTTGTTAAAGACTCTATATGCCCTTGTGTTTGAATCATATCCTAGTAAAAAGCCTTCTACAGTCTTAGGAGCAAATTTAGATTTTCTACCTCTTTTAACAAGAATAAAGCATTTGCTACCAAAGACTCTAAAATATGAAATGTTGGGCCTTTTACCGGTTAGGAGTTCGTATGATGTCTTCTTGAGGATTCGGTGTAGATACAACCGGTTGATGGCGTAGCAGGCGGTGTTGACCGCCTTGGCCCAAAACCGATCCGAAGTCTTGTACTCATCAAGCATGGTTCTCGCCATGTCCAATAGAGTTCTATTGTTCCTCTCCACTACACCATTTTGTTGTGGCGTGTAGGGAGAAGAGAACTCATGCTTGATGCCCTCCTCCTCAAGGAAGCCCTCAATTTGAGAGTTCTTGAACTCCGTCCCGTTGTCGCTTCTGATTTTCTTGATCCTTAAGCCGAACTCGTTTTGAGCCCGTCTCAAGAATCCCTTTAAGGTTTCTTGGGTATGAGATTTTTCCTGCAAAAAGAATACCCAAGTGAAGCGAGAATAATCATCCACAATAACTAGACAGTACTTACTCCCGCCGATGCTTATGTAAGCTATCGGGCCGAATAGGTCCATGTGTAGGAGCTCGAGTGGCCTGTTAGTCGTCATGATGTTCTTGTGTGGATGATGAACACCAACTTGCTTCCCTGCTTGGCATGCGCTACAAATCCTGTCTTTCTCAAAATGAACATTTGTTAATCCTAAAATGTGCTCTCCCTTTAAAAGCTTATGAAGATTCTTCATCCCAACATGGGCTAGTCGGCGGTGCCAGAGCCAACCCATGTTAGTCTTAGCAATTAAGCAAGTGTCGAGTTCAGCTCTATCAAAATCTACCAAGTATAGCTGACCCTCTAACACTCCCTTAAATGCTATTGAATCATCACTTCTTCTAAAGACAGTGACACCTATATCAGTAAAAAGACAGTTGTAGCCCATTTGACATAATTGTGAAACGGAAAGCAAATTGTAATCTAAGGAATCTACAAGAAAAACATTGGAAATAGAATGGTCAGGAGATATAGCAATTTTACCCAATCCTTTGACCAAACCTTGATTTCCATCCCCGAATGTGATAGCTCGTTGGGGATCTTGGTTTTTCTCATAGGAGGAGAACATCTTCTTCTCTCCTGTCATGTGGTTTGTGCACCCGCTATCAATGATCCAACTTGAGCCCCCGGATGCATAAACCTACAAAACAAGTTTAGTTCTTGACTTTAGGTACCCAAATGGTTTTGGGTCCTTTGGCATTAGATACAATAACTTTGGGTACCCAAACACAAGTCTTTGATCCCTTATGTTTGCACCCAACATACTTGGCAACTACCTTGCCGGATTTGTTAGTTAAGACATAAGATGCATCAAAAGTTTTAAATGAAATGTCATGATCATTTGATGCCTTAGGAGTTTTCTTCTCAGGCAATTTTGCATGGGTTGATTGCCTAGAACTAGATGTCTCACCCTTATACATAAAAGCATGATTAGGGCCAGAGTGAGACTTCCTAGAGTGAATTCTCCTAATTTTGCTCTCGGGATAACCAGCAGGGTATAAAATGTAACCCTCGTTATCCTGAGGCATGGGAGCCTTGCCCTTTACAAAATTAGACAATCTTTTAGGAGGGGCATTAAGTTTGACATTGTCCCCCTGTTGGAAGCTAATGCCATCCTTAATGCCAGGGCGTCTCCCGCTATAAAGCATACTACGAGCAAACTTAAATTTTTCATTTTCTAGTTCATGCTCGACAATCTTAGCATCTAATTTAGCTATATGATCATTTTGTTGTTTAATCATGGAAAGGTGATCATGTATAGCATTAACATCAACATCTCTACGTCTAGTGCAAATAGACACATGCTCAACGGTAGATGTAGAGGGTTTGCAAGATTTTAATTCTACAACCTTAAAATGCAATATATCATTTTCATTTCTAAGGTTAGAAATAGTAATATTGCAAACATCAAAGTCTTTAGCCTTAGCAATTAATTTTTCATTTTCAATCCTAAGGCTAGCAAGAGAATCATTCAACTTTTCAATCTTAGCAAGCAAATTAGCATTGTCATCTCTAAGATTGGAAAGTGAAGCATCACAAACATTTGAATCAACCTTAGCAACTAAACTAGCATTCTCATTCCTAAGGTTGACAATAGTATCATGGCAAGTGCTTAGCTCACTAGATAATTTTTCACATTTTTCTACTTCTAGAGCATAAGCATTCTTAACCTTAACATGCTTCTTATTTTCTTTAATAAGGAAGTCCTCTTGGGTGTCCAAGAGATCATCCTTCTCATGAATAACACTAATCAATTCATTTATTTTTCCTTTTGTTGCATGTTTAGGTTGGCAAAAAGAATGCGTAAGTTATCCTCCTCATTGCTAGCATTATCCTCATCACTAGAGGTTTCATATTTAGTGGAGGATCTTGATTTTACCTTCTTCCTTTTGTCGTCCTTTGTCATGAGGCACTTGTGGCCGACATTGGGGAAGAGAAGACCCTTGGTGACGGCGATGTTTGCGGCGTCCTCGTCGGAGGAGGAGTCGGTGGAGCTTTCATCGAAGTCCCACTCCTGGCAAACATGGGCATCGCCGCCCTTCTTCTTGTAGTATCTCTTCTTCTCCTTTCTTCTCCCCTTCTTGTCGTTGCCCCTGTCACTATCACTAGATAATGGACATTTTGCAATAAAATGACCGGGCTTACCACATTTGTAGCACACTTTCTTGGAGCGGGATTTGTAGTCCTTCCCCCTCCTTTGCTTGAGGATTTGGCGGAAGCTCTTGATGATGAGTGCCATCTCCTCTTTGTCGAGCTTTGAGGCGTCGATTGGTTGTCTACTTGATGTAGACTCCTCGTTCTTCTCCTCCGTCGCTTTGAATGCGACCGGTTGTGCTTCAGACGTGGAGGGGCCGTCAAGCTCGTTGATCTTCTTTGAGCCTTTGATCATTAATTCAAAGCTCACAAAATTCCCGATTACTTCCTCGGGAGTCATTAGTGTATATCTAGGATTGCCACGAATTAATTGAACTTGAGTAGAGTTAAGGAAAACAAGTGATCTTAAAATAACCTTAACCATTTCGTGGTCATCCCATTTTTTGCTCCCAAGGTTGCGCACTTGGTTCACCAAGGTTTTGAGCCGGTTGTACATGTCTTGTGGCTCCTTGCCTTGGCGAAGACGGAAGCGACCGAGCTCCCCCTCGATCGTTTCCCGCTTGTTGATTTTGGTCACCTTGTCTCCTTCGTGCGCGGTCTTTAGCGTGTCCCAAATCTCCTTAGCACTTTTCAACCCTTGCACCTTATTATACTCCTCTCGACTTAGAGAGGCGAGGAGTATAGTTGTGGCTTGGGAGTTGAAGTGTTGGATTTGGGCCACTTCGTCCTCATCATAATCTTCATCCCCTACGGATGGTACCTGTACACCAAACTCAATAACATCCCATATACTTTTGTGGAGTGAGGTTAGGTGATATCGCATCAAATCACTCCATCTAGCATAATCTTCACCATCAAACGTTGGTGGTTTGCCTAATGGGACGGAAAGTAAAGGCGTATGTTTAGGAATGCGAGGATAGCGTAGGGGGATCTTACTAAACTTCTTGCGCTCATGGCGCTTAGAAGTTACGGACGGCGTGTCGGAGCCGGAGGTGGATGGCGATGAGGAGTCGGTCTCGTAGTAGACCACCTTCCTCATCTTCTTCTTCTTATCACCGCTCCGATGCTACTTGTGTGAAGGGGGTTCCTTTTCCTTCCCCTTGTTGCGGGACTCTCCCGATGGAGCTTTCCCGTGGCTTGTAGCGGACTTCTCGTCGGTCACCATCTCCTTCTTGGCGTGATCTCCCGACATCACTTCGAGCGGTTAGGCTCTAATGAAGCACCGGGCTCTGATACCAATTGAAAGTCGCCTAGGGGGGGGCGAATAGGGTGAATCTGAAATTTACAAACTTAATCACAACTACAAGCCGGGTTAGCGTTAGAAATAATAATGAGTCTGAGGGAGAGGGCGGAAAACAAATCGTGAGCGAATAAAGAGCGAGACACGATGATTTGTTTTACCGAGGTTAGGTTCTTGCAAACCTACTCCCCATTGAGGTGGTCACAAAGATCGGGTCTCTTTCAACCCTTTCCCTCTCTCAAACGGTCCCTCAGACCGAGTGAGCTTCTCTTCTCAATCAATTGGGAACCAAACTTCCCGCAAGGATCACCACACAATTGGTGTCTCTTGCCTTGATTACAATTGAGATGATCACAAGAAAGAATGAGAAAAAGAAGGAAGCAATCCAAGTGCAAGAGCTCAAATGAACACAACAAATCTCTCTCACTAATCACTAAGGCTTTGTGTGGAATTGGGAGAGGATTTGATCACTTTGGTTGTGTCTAGAATTGAATGCTAGAGCTCTTGTAAGTATTTGGAAGGTGAAAACTTGGATGCCATTGAATGGGGGGTGGTTGGGGTATTTATAGCCCCAACCACCAAAATATGGCTGTTGGAAGGCTGCAGCCGCAAGGCGCACCGGACAGTCCGGTGCGCCACCGGACACTGTCCGGTGCGCCAGCCACGTCAGCAGATCGTTGGGGTTCGACCGTTGGAGCTCTGTCTTGTGGGCCCACCTGGCTGTCCGGTGTGCCACCCGCGCGTGCTCTGCTCCTCTGCGCGCGCAGGCGCGCATTTAATGCGTTGCAGTCGACCGTTGCACGCGAAGTAGCCGTTGCTCCGCTGTCACACTGGACAGTCCGGTGAATTATAGCGGAGCGGATTTCTGAAGCTGGCGGGTTCAGAGTCGCTCTCCTTTGGGGCACCGGACACTATCCGGTGGTGCACCGGACAGTCCGGTGAATTATAGCGAAGTGCCTCTGAGAACTCCCGAAGGTGAGGAGTTCAGCTTGAAGTCCCCTGGTGCACCGGACACTGTCCGGTGGCACACCGGACAGTCCGGTGCGCCAGACCAGGGCACACTTCGGTTATCTCTTGCTCTTCTTGTTGAACCCTTTTATTGGTCTTGTTATTGGCTTTTTGTGAACCTTTCGCACCTGTATAACTTATAGACTAGAGCAAACTAGTTAGTCCAATTATTTGTGTTAGGCAATTCAACCACCAAAATCAATTAGGAAAATAGGTGTAAGCCTAATTCCCTTTCAGCTCCCCAATCCTGTAATCATTTGGAACAAATCCTTGTGGGATCTTGTTCCCTATAGGTGGAATAGATGGCACGTATGCCATACTCTGATAATATGGCTGTTGTAGGTTAAAGTTCATTACTGAATCCCCACTCCTCTCATTAACAGTTTGGTTTACATCATTATGCGCAGATGCTCCATTATAACTAGGCGCATATGAAAGATTTTCTACACGCTTACCCTGCAATTCTCCTTGAACCTATTGAACTATAGATCAGATCTGTCTAGGCATATTATTATTCATATCTTGCTTAAACTCAGATCTAAATGTGTCAAAAGAATTGCGCACTCCCTCAGAAATCATGTGTGTTATTTTTGTGACATCAGTCCCATATTTGCTAGCTACAGCGGTATCAATCATGTGAGCTAGTTCTTCACAAGTGACAGATGAACTTACCTTCTTGCTGGACGTGCTTGCCCCACCAATCTGTTTGATCACACCATTCTTGGTTTTTCGAAAGCAAGCCAATCTCTCGTTCCATTTCTCCTCCATCTCTCGTGCGATTTCTTCTTCAATCTCCTTCCGGTCTGCCTCTGCAAGGTCCTCCATCGTGACCTTGATCACGTTCAAGGGATGAACTTCAGATTTGTCCGGTGCCGCCTTCTTCGCTGTCTTTTCCTCCATAACCCTGACTATGATTGGCGATAAGGACGCCAATCGCCAGCAGTTTGTCTCTGTGCAATGATTGCAAATCGCTCCCCAGTGGAGTCGCCAAATCTGTTGCTATGAATCGATCTTTCAAAGCAAACAACAGCGATAATTGGATTAGATGGATCTCACTTTCGTGGAGATGATTTCGGGTGTTTTTCTCGGCAAAACACCAAAGGAAAACATAGAAAGAAGTAATGATGAGTAAACTAGAAAAGTAATGAAGAATTCTTTTTTGCCTTCTTTCTACTGTAGCGTACAACAAGCTTATATAAGCCTTCTGATTATGCAACAACTGATCTAATCTAAATAATGGGAAATATTCTAGCCTAAACAATAGGAAACTGTTTTAGCCTAATAAAACTGACTTATCCTATCTAGTAGGAGAAAAATCCAAACAAACTCTTTTCTCCATGCAGCTCGTTGACCTTGGCTTGTGCTTTAATTTCTGGACTTCTATTTTTATGCATCACAAACATGCTTCATATGCATTTTTGTTGACCGGCTTCCCTTCTTTTTTTATCAGGTCATTATGTCCGTCCCTGCAGCCCTACATCATCCAATTACAAATTTCTCATTCAACACCTAGGGAACCCGAACCTGGTGCACGCATAGAGCATCCTGGCCATCTGGGTGTGCCAGGTGGTGCTCATGGGCTTCGTCGAGGGCTACCGCGTCGGCGGCGGCCCGCTCGGGGAAGGGCTTGACAAGGTGTACCCCGGCGGCGCCATCGACCCGCTGGGCCTCGCCGACGACCTGGACACCACCGCCAAGCTCAAGGTGAAGGAGCTCAAGAACGGCCGCCTCGCCATGTTCTCCATGTTCAGGTTCTTCGTGCAGCACTACAGGAAACGAAGTAACTTCCGACGGCCCAAGCCGTCAGACTTAAGCTATGTCCGACGGTATCCGCTTATGTCCGACGGTTTCTAGCCGCCGGACGTAACTCATCGGAAATAGTGTTATGTCCGACGGCCGCCGTCGGACATAACGTATCTCCGACGGCCGCATCCGACCATCGGAGGTAAGGGTGCGCAACCGTTTTACCCGTCGCCTGTGGGACCCACTTCGGTTATGTCCGACGACCTAGCTCGAGCCGTCGGACATAACCAACCATTATCTCCGATGGTTTCCTAAGCCGTCGGACATAGCCAACCCTTATGTCCGATGGCTTACTCTAGGCCGTCGGACATAACATATTCCAGAAATTGCACAAAATTCTGAATTTTAAAAAATCTGACATTTGCAAATACAAAACAGATTTCATGCACATATACACATTCACAATCACAAATATACTCACATAAGTATACACATTCACAAATATACTCACATAAGTATTCACATTCACAAATTTAACATAACGACATATAGTTCCAAATGGTTGCAACAAGTGTTTACATCAACATAGTTGTCCAAAATCCAAACTGACATTGTTCGACAGATAGTCTTTCACATGAAAGGTTGCAACAAGTGTTTTACATCATTATCACTCATATCCATCGCCACCTCCTCCGGCTGGACTCTGCGTGTTGAAAAGGTTATTCACCCACGAATGTGTTGTGTCGTCTTGACCAGACCCATCTCTAGGTGCGGCAACTGAAGCGGGTGGTGTCTGAAATCCCTATAACACAAGCACATGAAATAGTAACCACTCAGTTGTTCATCTAAACGCATAAGACATCTATGAACATGTCACACACGCATATGTGTACATACCATAGGGAATTGTGACGGAGGCGGAGGTGGAGGCGCCAACATTGGCATTGGCAGTGCAAAGTCCGGAGGCGGCATCCCATATGTCGGCATCGGGACGCCCGCTTGTTGGGCTAGTTGCTACAAATTATATACAAGTCTTGTTGAGCAAATAAGATACACATCTTGTGTTTTGCAAAATAAGCTACAAAATGTTACTTCAACTTACCGAGAGAAGAGGTTGATTTTGGGCCTGGAGGCTTGCATAATACTCGTCCCTCTTCTTCTGGTACTCGGCTTGTTGTCTCTGGTATTCAGATTGTTGCCTCTTGTACTCCAATTGTTCCCTCAAGACTGATTGATGGTACTCTGCCTGTTGATGCAACACTGCAAGCTCTATCTCATGGGCGGATGATCGTGAACGGGACGACTGTGAAGACGACGATGTGGATTGTCGTCCATGGCGTCTCAGCTCTCTGGAATCAATTGTAGAATAAAAAATACCCAACCTACAAGAGTGAACCATGCACTTAGTATAGTAACTCATGGCTCAATTGAATCGTAAGCATATGATGACAATTTTGAAAACCAAATCAAATAATCTCACCGTCCATGGGCTTGTCCTCCTGCGCTAGCATATGCTGCCCGAGGGTCGATTGGCTGGCTCCTCCAATCGTACTCCTCCCCATGGCGTTGAACCATCTCGTGCCCATACGAAGCCTGGAGGCAAACAATATCAAATATAAGTGCATAACCCCTATGCCCTTGCAAACAATATCAAACACATAATAGAGTATCAAAAACTCACTAGACGGTCGGTGGCCGTCTGAGTGCATAACACATCAGGATTCTGAGGATCAGAACCCCTATGCCCTTGCATATACACCTCCACATCCGTGGGCGTACGGCCGGATTTGACTTCCTGTACATAAAAGTTATAATGACACATTTCTATGTGATTCAAAGTTACGACAAACTGTGACTTACCATTCGCTTAGCCAAGCGCACATGACCATCACTGTCGTAGTTGTGGAACGACTCAGTCCCACGGTTTCCCCTGTTCCTTTCGGAAATGGCACGAAACTCAGGGGAAGCCCACCATCTGCACAATGCCCGATAACCGTCTGATCGGGTGGCCATCCACGGCACCGACACCTACATGAATTTTTTTAAATAAAGCAAGCAAATACATGGCTTCGTGCGATATGAGAGGCAACAACCTGTTTACCTCTAGGTATTGCTCCTCCGTCAAGTAAATTGATGACCACTCGGCCTTGGTATTTGGCATCGGTCGATCATCAGCATTTGCTCTGTACCATGCCTTTATAGCCTGAATTCGTGCATAGTACATTGCATCTGCAACGACATCGTTCGCGTTATACTCAAACACGTAACGAGCGTTCATATCATATGATCCATCGTCCGGCAACTTGTACCGTTTCTGCAAAAAAAAAGTGTTATCATAAAAGCAAACATATATGGAATAACTAAAATAGTATAAATAATTCATACCCAGAATGCATCCCAAACTAGTGCCTGTGTGTTGCCAAACGTTCTACAGACACCATAGAGATAATGCTCCCAAGTGGTGGCGGGGACAGACTCGCCAGTAGGCAAAGTCACAAGACCAGGTCAGTGCAGACGAACAAGATTACCAAGGACCATGTTCACCTGCCTGTAGTGTCCTGTGCCTGTGAACGAGTCGTCGATCCAAGTCCTGCAAACAGAAAACAATGTAGAAATTAAAACATAACTTTCAATAACATTTAAGCAAAGATATGTCACTCACTTTCCACTAGGCTTTATCAAAACCCGAGATTTGGGTGGAAGCTCTGGAGGTGGTCCAACAAAATGCAGCTTCCTCGTTCTCCTAACTCGAGAAGTTCCAGACCCAGCTGCAAAATCTCCACCAGCCCCAGAATCCCCAGCCCCAGAATCCCCACGAGCGTCGTCTCCAGCATCATCTCCCACATTATCTCCACCATCATCTTCAACATCATCTCTTGCATGATCCTCTACCACTGGTTCCTCAATTTCAGCATCCTATGAAACAAATAACTTACATCATACAATATTAAGTAACTCAAATAATGTAATTTAACAACTAACTTACATCTTGTGGAGGCAAATGTTCTGCCAGCGCTCTCCGTCTGCTCATGGTAGAACCTGTGCCCTGAAAAACTGAATCCTCACCCCTCGAGCTGTGCCTCGAGCTACTCCTCGTCCCAAGCAAACTACGAGCAAAAGACTTCATTTTCTTTGACATCCTATTTTAACAAAAACAAGTTAGTACATAAATCGACAATAAATTAATATATGCAATAAAATCATGATCCATACTCGTCAATCGTAATCGTAATCAAAATCAGGATCTAGTTGCTTTCGTCGATTTAATGGACGCCAAGTAGCTTTCTTCTTTCTCGTCACTCGTTTTCTTTTTGGAGGAACCTCTACATCATTTTGATCGCCTAATAAAGATTCTTCCAACATTTCAGTTTGTACATTAAACGTGCTTGTAAGTTCTTTGTCTTGGAAAATCTCAGCAGCCCCCACTTCCTGCTCGATTTGACTTTCAACATAACCAGCATCACCAGGAGCATATAGTCGTTCACGAGGATTAACTTTGTACACTACCCTCCAATCAACCAAACCGTTTTTCTTAGATGGATATGTCATATAATACACCTGCTCGCATTGGTGGGCAAGGATTATAGTGTCGTGGCCTTTTAATCTATCGTTGTGTTTGACTTCCACCATGCCATATTGATTTTCTCGCGTTGTATTTGGAGAAAACCAATCACAATCGAAGAACACCACTTTGAGTTGTTTATCTCCAAAAAACTTGTACTCGATTATATCATTAATGACTCCATAATAATTAGTCACCTTCCCTTCATCATCGACAGCTCTAGTTACAACTCCGGAGTTTGTCGTGGCTGCTAGAGGATGATCATCTTCGAACCTTGTGGAACGGAATCTAAAACCATTGACATAATACCGACCATAACGTCTGCCAGTTACTGCTCCTAGGGATAATTGTCGAAGGTCCGGGTGTATATTGTCATTTTTATCTACATAATGTCGAAACCAACACAAGAAATTAAGTCCCCCATCTTTTCCTCCCTCTCGACGAATCTGGTCACGTTCACAACTAGAGATGCAATTTTGAGAATCAAATTCCCTGTTAGTACAAGGAAACAAACCTTTTAGTATCACAACAAAAATTCTAGCGGCAATGACTAAAATAAAGTTTACACTTATAGGAGAAACTGACTCATCTCTTCCATGTTGTTATACATGTAGAGTAAAGCAGTCTTCCGTTCGTCGTTGGTGAAACAGTATGTTGTGCTGGGTCCTACAGTTTTGCCCCTCCATTGAAAAATTTCAATATCACTAATAGGGGGCTCGTCGACATGATACTGCAACGTATGGGCATTGACATTATGTTCCTCTGCAAAGTACAGGCCCGTGAACGATGCTATCTCTTTGTATTTGAATTCTTCAGCGATGCACCCTTCAACTCGTCTCTTATTACCAACCATTGCACGTAGCTTCTTTAGTGTCCTTTCGATGTGATACATCCATCTATATTGCACAGGACCTCCTACCTTACCTTCGTATGGTAGGTGAACAAGTAGATGTTGCATCGGATTGAAGAAACCTGGTGGAAATATTTTTTCAAGTTTGCATACCAAAATCGGTATTTGTTGCTCAAGCTTCTCCATCATCTCTTTCTTTATTTCTTTGGCACAAAGATGTCTATAAAAGTAGCTTAGCTCCGCTAATGCTTTCCAGACATCATTTTTTACAAAACCACGAAACATAACAGGAAGGAGTCTTTCCATTATTATGTGGTAGTCATGACTCTTCAACCCAGAAAACTTGCCCATCTTCAAATTCACAGACCTTCTAAAGCCCGCGGCGCAACCATCTGGGAACTTTAAGTTTTTCAACCATTTCATCAATTGTTTCTTTCTTTTAGGTTTAATACTGAAAGGAGCACGTGACTTCTTCTGATTCTCTCCTATCTCCATAGTTGGTCTTCTACAGATTAAGGCCAAGTCTTTCCTTGCCTTAGGGTTGTCTTTTGTTTTGTTAGTGATATTCATGCAAGTGCTGATAATGCTTTCACCCATATTTTGTTCCTGGTGCATGACATCAATGTTATGCATTAGAATCAAGGCTTTCATATAAGGGAGTTCCCATAGACCACATTTGTGAGTCCAATTATGCTCGGTTCCATAACCTTCAAAACGATTTCCATGTTCGTTTAGTTTCAAATCATTAAGTCTCGCGAGAATCTCTGGACCACTTAGATGCTTGGGTGGTCCCCTCGTCACAATCGTGTCCTTTTTAAAAGCGTTCCTACCGAACCTGAACGAGTGATCCTCTGGCAAAAAACATCTATGGCAATCAAAGTAACATATCTTTCCACCAAACTTTAGTCGAAAGCATAAAGTGTCTTCAACGCATATCGGACATGTCAAAATCCCATGACAACTCCATCCAGCAAAGATACCATAAGCCATAAAATCATGAATAGACCATAAAAACGCGGCTCTCAGGTTGAACTTCTGTTTCTTGTAATAATCGTACGCCTCGACTCCTTCCCACAAAAATTTCAATTCTTCAATCAGGGGTCTCATCATCACATCGATCTTTGTTCCAGGATGATCCGGACCAGGTATTACAAGACACAAGAAAATAAATTCATATTTCATGCAAAGAGCTGGTGGAAGGTTGTATGGAACAGCAAAGACGGGCCAACATGAGTAGGACGTTGCAGTTAGATTGAATGGCGAGAAACCATCTGTTGCCAAACCGAAGCGAACATTCCGCTCTTCATCAGCAAAGCTGGAATCAAAAGCATCTAGTGTTGTCGGCGTTTCGAAACCCGGGGGTCCCTGGACCAACGAGTAAATTGTCGCCGCGTGCCCCAGCCCAGATGGGTCGGCGCGAGACGGAGCACGAAGGGGGGAGGCAGCCGGAGGGAGATGGGCATGAGAGGTGGAATCCCACGGCCTTCGTGTTTGTCCCGCGCCCAGGTCGGGTGCGCTTGTAGTAGGGGGTTACAAGCGTCCACGCGGGAGGGAGCGAGCGGCCTCACGCGAGCGTCGTCCCATCCTTCCCTGCGCGGCCAACCCTCTGTAAGAGGGCCCTGGTCCTTCCTTTTATAGGTGCAAGGAGAGGATCCAGGTGTACAATGGGGGGTGTAGCAGCGTGCTAACGTGTCTAGCGGAGGAGAGCTAGCACCCTAAGTACATGCCACCGTGGCAGCCGGAGAGGTTTTGGCACCCGGATTGTGTGGTGTCGTGGCCGTCGGAGGAGCGCTGGAGCCTGGCGGAAGGACAGCTGTCGGGGCTGTCGAGTCCTTGTTGACGTCCTCTTGCTTCCGTAAGGGGGCTGAGAGTCGCCGTCGTCATGGGGCGTGTGAGGCGCCATCATTACTTGTCTGGCGGAGCGAGCCAGACGGGACGCCAGTCTTGTTCCCCGTAGCCTGAGTCAGCTTGGGGTAGGGTAATGATGGCGCCTCCTGTTGACGTGGTCGGTCCGTGCCCTAGGTTGGGCGATGTGGAGGCTCCTCCAAGGTCGAGGTCGAGTCTGTCTTCCGAGGCCGAGGTCGAGTCCGAGCCCCCGGGTCGGGCGAGGCGGAGACCGTCGGCTGAGGCCAGGGTTGAGTCCGAGCCCTAGGGTCGGGCGAAGCGGAGTTCGTCGTTCTTTGGGGCTGAGCCCGAGCCCTGGGGTCAGGCGGAGCGGAGTTCGTCGTCTTTCGGGGCTGAGCCCGAGTCCGAGCCCTGGGGTCGGGCGGAGCGGAGTTCGTCGTTCTTCGGGGATGAGCCCGAGTCCGAGCCCTAGGGTCGGGCGGAGCGGAGTTCGTCGTCTTCCGGGGCTGAGCCCGAGTCCGAGCCCTAGAGTCGGGTGGAGCGGAGTTCGCCGTCTTTCGGGGCTGAGCCCGAGTCCGAGCCATGGGGTCGGGCGAAGCGGAGTTTCCCATGGCGCCTAGGGCCGGGCTTGGCCGCTGTCAGCCTCACTCTGTCGAGTGGCACAACAGTCAGAGCGGCGCAGGCGGCGCTGTCCTTTTGTCAGACGGGTCAGTGGAGCGGCGAAGTGACTGCGGTCACTTCGGTTCTGTCCTAGAGGGTGTGCGTCAGGATAAAGGTGTCAGGCCACCTTCGCATTAAATGTCCCTGCGATTTGGTCGGTTGGCGTGGCGATTTGGCCAAGGTTGCTTCTTGGTGAAGACTGGGCTTCGGGCGAGCCGAGGGTGTGTCCGTTGCTGGAGGGGGGCCTCGGGCGAGACGTAGATCCTCCGGGGTCGGCTGCCCTTGCCCGAGGCTGGGCTTGGGCGAGGCGTGATCGCGTCCCTCGAATGGACCGATCCTTGACTTAGTCGCACCCATCAGGCCTTTGCAGCTTTGTGCTGATGGGGGTTACCAGCTGAGATTTAGGAGCCTTGAGGGTACCCCTAATTATGGTCCCCGACAGTAGCCCCCGAGCCTCGAAGGGAGTGTTAATACTCGCTTGGAGGCTTTTGTCGCACTTTTTTGCAAGGGGACCAGCCTTTCTCGGTTGCGTTCTGTTCCGGTGGGTGCGCGCGAGCGCACCCGCCGGGTGTAGCCCCCGAGGCCTCGGAGGAGTGGTTTGACTCCTCCGAGGTCTTAATGCCTCGCACAATGCTTCGGCTGGTCTGGTCGTTCCCTCATGCGAGCTGGTCGTAGCCCGGGTGCACGGTCGGGTCCCAAGTTCTCGGGCTGGTATGTTGACGCTGTCAACGGTTTGGCCGGAGCCGGGTTTGCGAGAACAGCCCCCGAGCCTCTGCACAGGGCGAGAGGACGGTCAAGGACAGACTCGACTTTTTTTACATACGCCCCAGCATCGCCTTTCTGCAAGGAGGAGGGGGGGGGAAAGCGCCATGTTGCCCTCGGAGGGCGCCTAACATGGTGTCTCCGGTGAGCTGCTGGCGGGTAATCCGAGTGGACGCCCGTGCCCCATTTGTTAGGGGTCGGCTAGAGGCCCGGAGGCGCGCTCCAAAAGTACCTGCGGGTGATCTGCCGGACCCGGTCCCCTTTCGACGGGGTCCGAGGGCTCGATGCCTCCCTCTGATGGGATTCCGTTACAAGATCGTTCCCGCCGGTCTCGGAAATGCCCTAGGGTACCTCGGGAGCGTAGCCCGAGCCTCGGTTATGTATCGAACGTACCCAGGGTCATTCCTCGCTCTGTGTCTGAGGCGGCTGTGAACCCTTCGAGGGCCAGCCTACGAACCCCTGATCAGTAGTGGGCGCGGAGCCCGAGTGGCCTGAGGCGGCCGTTGAACCCTTCCGAGGGGCCGGCCTTCGAACCTCTGACCAGTAGTGGGCGTGGAACCCAAGCGCTCTGAGGCGGCTGTTGAACCCCTCCGAGAGGCCAGCCTTTGAACCTCTGATGAGTAGGGAGGCTCGGGGCCTGTGTCCTTCACGGAGAAGGATCCTTTTCAGGGTATCCCCTTTCCCGGTCCCTGTTGTGAGAGAGAGAAAGAAGAAAAGGAAAAGGATACGAAATCAAATGACGTGGCGTACCTTTTTTGACGCGGTCATTATGGCGAAGGCGAAGCGTCGCTCGCTTCTCCTGCCTGAGGCGCCGTCTGTCCTGCCGCGGAGTTAATGTGATGGGGCGAGTGGTTCACGAGGCGGCCGTTGCGCGTGCGCGAGCCATTCGAGGAACGGGTCACGGGCGCGCCGTCTTCACGTCGTGAGAGAGGGTTCTCTCACTGCCCCTGGATGGGACGTAAGCTTGGCTTGACGACGTGACCGCTGCTACTGCCCGCCTGCCACCGCCATTACTGCCGGCCCATTTTTGGCCGTATTGACCGTCGCGCCTGGCTGGCACTGCTGGGTCGTACGCAGGGTTGCCTCGAGTCGCGGTACTGGTTCCACAGTCGAGGAGGCGTGGTAGTGGTGCGAGTGGCGGTGCGGTTGCTCGCACGTAGCAACCGGCGTGCCGGTTGCATGACGCGTGGGCCCGGGCCTCCATGCTGGGTGCGTTGGAAGTCGGAGGGGCGTGCCCACTTGGCGCGGTTGAATGCCGCCTGCACGGCTGTCCGCCCTTTCACCCGCTGGTCTGGGCGAAAGTGGAGGAATGCTTGTAACCGCTGGGCGGTTGCGTGCACCGCGCGCGGCGGTTTGGCTTCTTCTGCCCTGGGCCAGTTTGCATGACGCGTGGGACCCAGCCCCCGCGCCGTAGGGGGAGGACCTTGGAGCGTGTTGGAGAAGACTCAGCCCGCAACGGCTGGGGACGCAAGTAGGGAGAGTCGCCTTTAAAAGGAGGGTGACCCCCTTGAAAGGCGACCATATCTTCGCGCTCCCTTATGCATCGTGTCTTTCCAGCTTCCGAGCCCCCAGATGGGGGACACCCGCAATCCTTCCGCCTTGTCGTTGGAGGAACGCAACTTCGTGGAAGTTGGTACCCTTCAGCCATCGCTCGGCTTCAAGGATTTTCATCAGTCAGCCCGGCTGCATCCCCTCGCCGGTGGTCACCCAAGACGGTGACCACCAGCCTCTGGGTGGGGAGAAGCAAGCCGGGCTGCGATCTTAGTCCCGCCCCCAGCTCTACCTCCCGCGCGGGTTCGTGGGTCAGCCTCTCCTTCAGCATTCGAGGGAGAGGGCGCTCACTGGCCCTGCGAGAGGGGCGGACTTCGACAACGCGGGGCTGGTCGACGGCGGGCGTCGTTAGCTTCAGCGCGTTGGGCTCGCCGGCTTGGCTCCCGGTGCCCCCTCCTGCCGCAAGGGCGGTCGTCGCGCCGCGCGCACGGGAGGACCGCCCAAGACATCGCGCGCTGCTAGGGCGACGTTCGTGTTCTGGGGCTGTCCTGCCTTTGCACCGGTACGACGCCTCCGCGCGGAGGTCGGTGCCCCGCCCGTCCGGGAGGATCCGAGTGGGGATCCACTGATGGGCTGACGGCCCCTGTCGTCGGTGTCGGGGTGGATGCGGCTTGAGAAGTCCCCGTCGCCGACGGGATCACCGCCACCATCCGTGCTCCGGGCCTCTGGCTCTTTGTACTTGTCCTCGCCCCTCGTGCGTCGGCGCGGGCGAGGGCAAGGTTGCAGTGGCGTCCGCCCTGAGGCCATCGCCGCTGCAATTCGGCCACCCGGAACGGGGGTCGTCGTCGCTGCTGCTTGAGCGGGCGACGGCGAGCCATCCGTCGGCCTTCTGTTGCTCCGCAGGCCCCCCAATCGTGTGGGGTTGTTCGTACCTGCGGAGGTGGAACCGGGGTCCCGTTTGTAATGGCACCTTGAATGCCGGTCTTTTTGTTCATTGTGGTTGTCGAGGCCTGAACATGTGTGTATTTTTGGCACGGAGCCGTGTTTTTTCCTCATTTCGAGCACTAAGACTCGTCTGTCGGCTAACAGAACCGCTTCACCAAGCGTGAGCCGCCCCGTGCAAAGGTGACGAGTGAGGTATCCGTATCCCGGAGGCGTAGGAGTCCCTCGGCTCGGTCGGCCTTGCTGTCCGAGGCTTCTCTTGCTTAGTTAAAGGAACCCCTCGGTCGCTCTTCGATGAGCCGAAGCCAGGGGTAGCGGTGTCAGCACGGACAGAGGCAGAGTTGGCTTGAAAAGAAGACTTGGTCGGCCAGAGCCTGGCCGGATCGTCCACTGGCGGGACCGACGCCGGAATTGAGTTGCTGAGGCCTCGGGCCGGGCTGATGTCTTTGGGGGACAGCTGGCCGAGGCCTTGGGGTGACCGGCCGAGCCGTCTGCTCGAGCCGGATTCCTAGAGAAGACCCTGGCGGCGATGGCCTGGGTGTGGTGATGATGTCGTCCTTCAGAGTGGAGATTCTCCGACTGCTTCGCCGTCCGAGGCTAGGTTAGACCTTGCTGAAGGTGTAGTTTATGCCGAGGGTGCTGCTGCTCCCTTCAACTGTCAAGATCTGAGCGTGCAGGATCGGATTATCTTGTAGTGCGTGTATGTTTTCTGCGGCCGCCGAGGCCCAAACACACCATCGTCGTGTTGTAAAGCTGCATTTCTTTTCCTCTTGTTTTGAGTATTTGGACTTTTTCGTCGGTAACAGAATTGTCTGTGCGAGCGAGAGTTGCTTTTCACGGAAGGCGATGAGTGAGGTATGCGTATCCCGGAGGCGTAGGAATCCCTCGGCTCGGTCGGCCTTGCCGCTTACGCGCACTCTTGCCCGTCCATAGGGTTCTGTCACCGACGCAGTCGAGAAGGCCCGAAGAATCACTTCGGTAGAGGAGCTTTCGAGCGTGAAGACTTGTTCGGTCCGCGGAATCACTTATCCGAACGCGAGTTACTTAATGCAGAAGGTGATGAGTGAGGTATCCGTATCCCGGAGGCGTAGGAGTCCCTCGGCTCGGTCAGCCTTGGCTGCTTACGTGTACTCCGTCGTTTTCAGGATCCACTTTCGAAGTAGTCGAAAAGCACGAAAGACATTCTGGCAGAAAGGATCTTTTTCGAGGAAAATTTCGACGCAGAGGGGGTTCCCCCCTTTTAGCCCCCGAGGGAGGGTCGGGCTTTGCCGAGGCAAGGCTGACCCTTCCTTGATGACTAAACTTTGCGTGGGAACGAGGCGTACGAACAACTTGAAAGCATCTTAAGGGTAGAAGCGACGTAGCTGTTGGATGTTCCAAACGTTGCTGTAGACCTCGCCTTAACTGTTGGCCAGCTTGTACGTTCCGGGCTTCAGAACTTTGCGATGATGAACGACCCTTCCCAGGGAGGCGTGAGCTTGTGCCGCCCTCGGGCGTCTTGTCGCAGCCGAAGGACCAGGTCGCCCTCCTGGAGGTCTCGGGACCGAACCCCTCGGGCGTGGTAGCGTCGCAGGGACTGCTGGTACCGCGCCGAGTGTAGTAAGGCCATGTCCCGAGCCTCCTCCAGCTGGTCCAGTGAGTCTTCTCGATTAACTTGATTGCTTTGGTCGGCGTAGGCCCTCGTCCTTGGGGAACCGTATTCTAAGTCTGTGGGCAAGATGGCCTCGGCCCCATAGACTAGAAAGAACGGCGTGAAGCCCGTGGCTCGGCTCGGCGTTGTCCTCAGACTCCAGACCACCGAGGGGAGTTCCTTCATCCATCGCTTGCCGAACTTATTGAGGTCGTTGTAGATCCGAGGCTTGAGTCCTTGTAGAATCATGTCGTTGGCACGCTCTACTTGCCCATTCGACATGGGGTGAGCCACGGCGGCCCAGTCCACCCAAATGTGGTGATCCTCGCAGAAGTCCAGGAACTTTCTGTCGGTGAACTGGGTGCCGTTGTCGGTGATGATGGAGTTCGGGACCCCAAAGCGATGGATGATGTTGGTGAAGAACGCCACCGCCTGTTCGGACCTGATGTTGTTTAGGGGTCGGACCTCGATCCACTTGGAGAATTTGTCGATGGCGACCAACATGTGCGTGTAGCCCCCGGGTGACTTCTACAAGGGGCCGACGAGGTCTAGACCCCACACAGCAAAAGGCCAGGTGATGGGTATCGTCTGCAGGGCCTGAGCGGGCAGGTGGGTCTGCCTTGCGTAGAACTGACACCCTTCGCAGGTGCGGACAATTCTAGTGGCGTCGGCCACCGCCGTCGGCCAGTAGAAACCTTGTCGGAAGGCGTTTCCAACAAGGGCTCGAGGTGCTACGTGATGGCCGCAAGCCCCCGAGTGTATCTCTTGTAGGAGCTCCTGGCCTTCGGCGATGGAAATGCATCGCTGGAGGATGCCTAAGGGGCTGTGGTGGTAGAGTTCCTTTCCGTCCCCCAGCAAGACAAACGACCTGGCACGCCGCGCCAACCGCCGAGCTTCGGCTCGGTCGAGGGGTAGCTCTCCTCGGTGGAGATATTGCAGGTACGGGGTCTGCTAGTTTCGATTAGGCGTGACCCTGCCTCGCTCCTCCTCGATGCACAGTGCCTCACCCTCGGGGGCCGAGGGTACCTCGGGCTGAGCTGAGGGTGCCTCGGGTTGAGCCGAGGGTGCCTCGGGCCGAGCCGAGGGTACCTCTGACTGAGCCGAGGGTGCCTCAGGCTCGGCCGAGGCCTTCTCGGGCTCGGATGCGTCGTCAGTCTTGACGGAGGGTTGATGCAGGTCTCAGGAGAAGACGTCCGGGGGAACCGTTGTCCGCCCCGAGGCTATTTTAGCCAGCTCGTCCGCAGTCTCGTTGTAGCGCCGGGCGATGTGGTTGAGCTCGAGCCCGTAGAACTTGTCTTCCAGGCGCCGAACCTCATCGCAGTAGGCTTCCATCTTCGGGTCGCGGCAGTGGGACTTCTTCATGACTTGGTCGATGACGAGTTGCGAGTCACCGAGAGCATCGAGGCGTCGGACCCCTAGCTCGATGGCGATGCGCAAACCGTTGACCAGAGCCTCATACTCAGCCACATTGTTGGACGCCGGGAAATGGAGGCGTAGTACGTAGCGTAGGTGCTTCCCAAGGGGTGAGATGAAGAGCAGGCCTGCGCCTGCTCCTGTCTTCATCAGCGACCCGTCGAAGAACATGGTCCAGAGTTCCGGTTGGATCGGAGCTGTTGGGAGCTGGGTGTCGACCCATTCAGCCACGAAGTCCGCCAACACCTGGGATTTGATGGCCTTCCGAGGGGCGAACGAGATCGTTTCGCCCATGATTTCCGAGCTGCGTTTGTAAGGAGCGCCTTCAGGTCCCCGAGGGCTTCCTCGGCCTCAGGGGTCCAGGTGAAGCACTCGTCCTTCCTTAAGAGGCGGTACAGAGGCAGACCTCTTTCGCCGAGGCGCGAGATGAAGCGGTTCAGAGCCGCAAGGCATCCCATGACTCTTTGTACGCCTTTCAAGTTCTTGATGGGCCCCATGCTGGTGATGACTGCGATCTTCTCCGGGTTGGCCTCGATGCCCCACTCGGAGACGATGAACCCTAAGAGCATGCCTCGGGGAACCCTGAAGACACACTTTTCGGGATTGAGCTTCACGCCTTTCGCCTTGAGACATCGGAATGTCACTTTAAGGTCGGAAAGGAGGTCGAAGGCTTTCCTCGTCTTGACTACGATGTCATCGACGTAGGCCTCGACCGTCCGGCCAATGTGTTCGCCGAACACGTGGTTCATGCACTGTTGGTACGTTGCGCCCGCATTCCTCAAGCCGAACGGTATGGTAACATAGCAGTACATGCCGAAGGGTGTGATGAAAGAAGTCGCGAGCTGGTTGGACTCTTTCATCCTGATTTGGTGATACCCCGAGTAGGCATCGAGGAAAGACATGGTTTCGCACCCAGCAGTGGAATCCACGATTTGGTCGATGCGAGGCAGAGGGTAGGGAACCTTCGGACATGCTTTGTTTAGACCAGTGTAGTCTACACACATCCGCCATTTCCCTCCTTCCTTTTTCACAAGCATGGGGTTGGCAAGCCATTTGGGATGGAATACCTCTTTGATGAACCCTGCCGCCATTAGCTTGTGGATCTCCTCGCCTATGGCTCTGCGCTTTTCCTCGTCGAATCGGCGCAGAGGCTGCTTCACGGGTCGGGCCCCAGCTCGGATATCCAGCGAGTGCTCGGCGACATCCCTCGGTATGCCGGGCATGTCCGAGGGACTCCACGCGAAAACGTCGGCGTTTGCGCGGAGAAAGTCGACGAGCACTGCTTCCTATTTGGGATCGAGCTCGGAACCGATCCGGATCTGCTTGGAGGCGTCGCTGCCGGGGTCGAGGGGGACGGATTTAACCGTCTCCGCTGGCTCGAAGTTGCCGGCGTGGCGCTTCACGTCTGGCACCTCCCTAGAGAGGCTCTCCAGGTCGGCGATGAGGGCCTCGGATTCGGCGAGGGCCTCGGCGTACTCCACGCACTCCACGTCGCATTCGAACGCGTGTCGGTACGTAGGGCCGACGGTGATGACCCCGTTGGGGCCCAACATCTTGAGCTTGAGGTAGGTGTAGTTGGGGACGGCCATGAACCTCGCGTAGCATGGCCTCCCCAGTACTGCGTGGTAGGTTCCTCGGAACCGGAGCACCTCGAACGTGAGGGTCTCCCTTCAGAAGTTGGAGGGTGTCCCAAAGCAGACGGGAAGGTCGAGTTGCCCGAGGGGCTGGACGCGCTTCCCGGGGATGATCCCGTGGAAAGGTGCAGCACCTGCCCGGACCGAGGACAGATCAACACGCAGGAGCCCGAGGGTCTCGGCGTAGATGATGTTGAGGCTGCTGCCTCCGTCCATGAGGACCTTGGTGAGCCTGACGTCGCCGATGACGGGGTCGACAACGAGCGGGTATTTCCCCGGGCTCGGCACGTGGTCGGGGTGGTCGGCTCGGTCGAAGGTGATGGGCTTGTCGGACCAGTCTAGGTAGACTGGCGCCGCCACCTTTACCGAACAGACCTCCCGACGCTCTTGCTTGCGGTGCCGAGTCGAGGCGTTCGCCGCTTGCCCACCGTAGATCATGAAGCAGTCGCGGACCTCGCAGAACTCTCCTGCCTGGTGATCTTCCTTCTTATCGTCGTCGCGAGCCCTGCCACCCTCCGCGGGTGGCCCGGCCTTGTGAAAGTGGTGCCAAAGCATGGCGCACTCCTCAAGGGTGTGCTTGACGGGCCCCTGATGATAGGGGCACGACTCCTTGAGCATCTTGTCGAAGAGGTTGGCACCTCCGGGGGGTTTCCGAGGGTTCTTGTACTCGGCGGCGGCGACAAGGTCCGCGTCGGTGGCGTCGTGTTTCGCTTGCGACTTCTTCTTGCCTTTCTTCTTGGCGCTGCGCTGAGTTGACGCCTCGGGGGCATCTTCCGGTGGGTGGCCCTGGGGCTGCTTGTCCTTCTGGAAGATAGCCTCAACCGCCTCCTGGCCAGAGGCGAACTTGGTGGCGATATCCATCAGCTCGCTCGCCCTGGTGGGGGTCTTGCGACCCAGCTTGCTCATCAGGTCGCGGCAGGTGGTGCCAGCGAGGAACGCACCGATGACATCTGAATCGGTGATGTTGGGCAGCTCGGTGCGCTGCTTCGAGAATCGCCGGATGTAGTCCCGGAGAGACTCTCTCGACTGCTGTCGGCAGCTTCGGAGGTCCCAGGAGTTTCCAGGGCGCATGTACGTGCCCTGGAAATTGCCGGCAAAGGCTTGGACCAGGTCGTCCCAGTTGGAGATCTGCCCCGGAGGCAGGTGCTCCAACCAGGCGCGAGCGGTGTCGGAGAGGAACAGGGGGAGGTTGCGGATGATGAGGTTGTCATCGTCCGTTCCACCCAGCTGGCAGGCCAGCCGATAGTCCGTGAGCCACAGTTCCGGTCTCGTCTCCCCCGAATACTTTGTGATAGTAGTCGGGGTTCGGAACCAGGTCGGGAACGGCGCCCGTCGTATGGCCCGGCTGAAAGCCTGCGACCGGGTGGTTCGGGCGAGGGACTCCGATCCTCCCCGCTGTCGTAGTGTCCCCCACGCCTGGGGTGGTAGCCTCGGTGCACCCTCTCGTCGAGGTGGGCCCGACGGTTGTGGTGATGGTGCTCGTTGCCGAGGCGACCCGGGGCCGCAGGCGCCGTGTTGCGCGTGCGCCCGGTGTGGACCGAGGTTTCCCGCATGAATCGGGAAGTTGCGGCGCGATGTTCCGAGGGGTACCCCTGCCTTCGGGAGGCGGAGCTTTCGGCCCGCCGGACCGCGGCGTCCTCCAGGAGATTCTTGAGCTCTCCCTGAATTCGCCGCCCCTCGGTGGTTGATGGCTCCGGCATCGCGCGGAGAAGCATTGCCGCTGCAGCCAGGTTCTGGCCGACTCCGCTAGAGGTGGGTGACGGCCTTACCCTGACATCGTCGGCGATGCGGTGCTGGATACCCTGGGGTAGATGACGCACTTCTCCGGCCGGAGGTTGGCCCGCCCATTCCTGCCCGATGTCCCGGCGGATCGGCTCAAGTGTTCCTGCTCCCTCGTCGAGCCTGGCCTGCACCCCGCGGATTTGCTCAAGCTGTGGGTCATGACCCTCCGCCGGAACAGGGACCACAGCTAGCTCCCGTAGGATGTCAACGCGAGGCACAGGCCTAGGGAGATCACCGTTCTCCGGTATACCAAGATGGTTGCCTTCGGAGGGACCCCCTAGATCGAGGTGGAAACATTCACGACTTGGGCCGCAGTCCTCGTTGCCGAGGCTGCGGCTACCGTCAGAACAGTCGGAAAGGCAGTAGTCGCATGCGGTCATGAAGTCCCGCATGGCACTGGCGTTACCAAGTCCGAAGAAATCCCAACAGAAGTCGGGCTCGTCATCTTCCTCGGACCTCGAGGGCCCGTAGGTCGAGACGTCCGTCAGCCGGTCCCAGGGTGACCGCATACGATACCCCAGAGGGTTTGGACTCGCCTCTACGAGAGCGTCCACCAAAGCGAAGCCGCTTGGCGGGTCGAGGCTGAATCCAAAAGGCGTGAGATGGGAATCGGTTGGTACCTCTTGGTCGACGGGCGGTGACGAAGTCACGTCAGGGACTGACTGCACCGTTGTCCCAGGCACGAGGGTGACGCCCAGCAAGTCCTTCGCGAGCGTGCTGGCGTCGTCCGTTTGCTTGGGATTAGCGTGTTGCGGGGAGACGGCGCTCGTCTTCGTCTCAGACGCGAGGTTGATGCCCGACGTGCCCCCCATTGGGGCGCCGGCGCCGTCGACTCGCTCGACAGCCGACAAGGTGCCGCCTCCTGCTTGGCCTTGGTTGCCCCGCCTCCTCCTCCGTCGGTGGGGGAGGAGACGGGGCGAGCTCGAATGTAGTTCTTCCACCACGCGGGGAAGACGTCGTCGATTCCGCCGGCGGCGGGCGGGCTGTCGGCCGCCATTGTCGCTGTCGCACGGCGGGGGAAGGAGTATCATGTCGTAGCTGCCGTCGAGGGACATGAACTCAAGACTCCCAAAACGGAGCACCGTCCCGGGCTGGAAAGGTTGCTGGAGACTGCCCATCTGGAGCTTGACGGGAAGCTGTTTGTCAACACGCAGCAGGCCCCTACCTGGCGCGCCAACTGTCGGCGTTTCGAAACCCGGGGGTCCCTGGACCGACGAGTAAATTGTCGCCGTGTGCCCCAGCCTAGATGGGTCGGCGCGAGACGGAGCGCGAAGGGGGGAGGCAGCCGGAGGGAGACGAGCGTGAGAGGTGGAATCCCGCGGCCTTCGTGTTTGTCCCACGCCCAGGTCGGGTGCACTTGCAGTAGGGGGTTACAAGTGTCCACGCGGGAGGGAGCGAGCGGCCTCACGCGAGCGCTGTCCCGTCCTTCCCCACGCGGCCAACCCTCTGTAAGAGGGCCCTGGTCCTTCCTTTTATAGGCGCAAGGAGAGGATCCAGGTGTACAATGGGGGGTGTAGCAGCGTGCTAACGTGTCTAGCGGAGGAGAGCTAGCGCCCTAAGTACATGCCACCGTGGCAGCCAGAGAGGTTTTGGCACCCGGTTCGTGTGGTGTCGTGGCCGTCGGAGGAGCGCTGGAGCCTGGTGGAAGGACAGCTGTCGGGGCTGTCGAGTCCTTGCTGACGTCCTCTTGCTTCTGTAAGGGGGCTGAGAGCCGCCGTCATCATGGGGCGTGCGGGGCGCCATCATTACTTGTCTGGCGGAGCGAGCCAGATGGGACGCCGGTCTTGTTCCCCGTAGCCTGAGTCAGCTTGGGGTAGGGTAATGATGGCGCCTCCTGTTGACGTGGTCGGTCCGTGCCCTGGGTTGGGCGATGTGGAGGCTCCTCCGAGGTCGAGGCCGAGTCTGTCTTCCGAGGCCAAGGTCGAGTCCGAGCCCCCGGGTTGGGCGAGGCGGAGACCGTTGGCTGAGGCCAGGGCTGAGTCCGAGCCCTGGGGTCGGGCGAAGCGGAGTTCGTCGTTCTTCGGGGCTGAGCCTGAGTCCGAGCCCTGGGGTCGGGCGGAGCGGAGTTCGTCGTCTTCCGGGGCTGAGCCCGAGTCCAAGCCCCGGGGTCAGGCGGAGCGGAGTTCGTCGTTCTTCGGGGCTAAGCCCGAGTCCGAGCCCTGGGGTCGGGCGGAGCGGAGTTCGTCGTCTTCCGGGGCTGAGCCCGAGTCCGAGCCCTGGGGTCGGGCGGAGCGGAGTTCGCCGTCTTCCGGGGCTGAGCCCGAGTCCGAGCCATGGGGTCGGGCGAAGCGGAGTTTCCCATGGCGCCTAGGGCCGGGCTTGGCCGCTGTCAGCCTCACTCTGTCGAGTGGCACAGCCGTCAGAGCGGCGCAGGCGACGCTGTCCTTTTGTCAGACCGGTCAGTGGAGCGGCGAAGTGACTGCGGTCACTTCGGCTCTGTCGACTGGAGGGCGTGCGTCAGGATAAAGGTGTCAGGCCACCTTCGCATTAAATGTCCCTGCGATTTGGTCGGTTGGCGTGGCGATTTGGCCAAGGTTGCTTCTTGGTGAAGACTGGGCTTCGGGCGAGCCGAGGGTGTGTCCGTTGCTGGAGGGGGGCCTCGGGCGAGACGTAGATCCTCCGGGGTCGGCTGCTCTTGCCCGAGGCTGGGCTCGGGCGAGGCGTGATCGCGTCCCTCGAATGGACCGATCCTTGACTTAGTCGCACCCATCAGGCCTTTGCAGCTTTGTGCTGATGGGGGTTACCAGCTGAGATTTAGGAGCCTTGAGGGTACCCCTAATTATGGTCCCCGACAAGTGCCTTCCATGCATCTGTATCAGCTGGGTGCACCATGACATTTGGATTCTCACGTACCCCTTCTTTGTGCCACCTCATATGTCTAGCTGTATTCTTGGAGATGAACAAACGTTTCAACCGAGGTATAAGAGGCATGTAACAAAACTGCTTACGTGCAATCTTCGTAGTCACGGTCAAACCATCGTCGTTTTCAACCTCAACGAATCTACGCTCACCACATACAGTACACTTCTTCTCACCCGCGGTCTCCTTCCAGAAAAGCATACAATTATTTTCACAGACATCGATTTTTTCGTAGTCCATACCGAGCCCAAATAACAACTTTTTAGACTGACATATGTCCTTTGGCATCTTGTGATTCTCCGGAAGTACATCACTGATCAAGTTCAAAAGCTCCTTGTAACAGTTGTTTGAGAATGCAAACTTAGACTTAATAGCCATAAGTCGAGTCACAAATACAAGGACGATCAATTTTGTGTGCTCATGCAACGGCTCTTCGGCAGCTTTAAGGAGCTCGAAGAACTTCTGAACCTCAGGTGTAGCTGGATCCTCAAACTTGGTGGGTTGACCGGGGTTCTCCGAATCGACGGTTAGAAGCTCATGGTGTACATCGTCAAGCATCTCTTCCATCCTATCGTAGTCCTCTTCATGTGACTGAACTTCCGATACAATACGAGGAGGTGGGTCCTCACCGTGGTGCACCCACACCTCATAGCCTGACATATAACCGTTCTTGCAAATATGTATCGACATAGTCCTCCTGTCAAGGAAATTAATGTTCCGACACTTGCTACAAGGGCACCTAACATCGGTTCCAGTCTCTGGCCGAGCAAAAGCATGGTCGAGAAAAGCATCAGTCTTGGCAACCCACTCACTTGATAGAGCACCTCTTTTCTTCCAACCTTCATACATCCATCGACGATTCTCCTCCATACTAGATACACTACAGGAATTCACTTAATTCCCGTCGGTAAGTAATTCCCGTCGGTTTAGGGTTTATTCCCGTCGGTTGTCAGCCGCCAGGCGTCCCTTATTGGGGATAAGTTTATCCCCGTCGGCGGCTGACGGGAATAATTAATTCCCGTCGGCTAGAAGGTGGCCGACGGGAGTTAAGGCTAACTCCCGTCGGTGTTGCTGGCCGACGGGCGTTATTTATTAATTCCCGTCGGTTTCCCAGGCCGACGGGAGTTATGAATTAATTCCCGTCGGTCCGACGTGGCCGACGGGAATTAACTGGGCCGACGAGCATTATTAGTTAATTCCCGTCGGTTCGACCATAGTCGACGGGAATTAACTGGGCCGACGGGAATTACCCTATACTGCTACAAAAACAGCACTAAATTATGTCACTATTTCTACACACATAACATATATCAAACATAACATATATCAAACATAACATAAATCACAGATAACAGCCACATTACAAACACATGCATTTAGAGATACGACATCCACAAACACATGCATTTAGACATAAACACTTGCATTTATAATTAAAACATCCACCAACGTGTACGACATAGTATTGAAACATAACATCCACCAACATCCACCAACGAGTACGACATAGTATTGAAACATAACATCGACCAACGAGTACGACATTTTAAACATAAGTTCAAGTGTTTAGAGATAACCACCACTTGGGTGGTTAGAGCTTTGACCGCTGCCGCCACCACCACCAGGAGGAGGGAACGCGAAGAGCGAGTCAACAAATCCAGTCCCTACTGCTGGATCAGACACACTACCACCCGCTTCAGGCGTAACCTATGCAAGTTAGCAAATATTATCACGTTAAATGCAAATATCAAAAAGTATACAAGTATATAAATTAATGGAGAGTTATCAAACGTACCCTATCTCCAGGTGCAGGTATATGTGTCGGAGGGGTGGTGAACTGTGGTGGTGGAACTGGTGTGTTTGCAAATTGGCTCCATTGTGGTGGCGGTGGAAAATTTGTTGCCATGCCCTGTTGCTGCATTAACTGTTAAACACATATGTGTTACTACCGAAGATGTTGTATTGAAATATAATAATTTAGAGTTCGGATTATGTGTACTCACTTGATACATCGCTTGGTTATGTGCATTGCAAGCCTCCATAAATTCGCGTTGTTGTCTCATCTCTTCACGCATCCTCATAATCTCCAACTCCTGCTCGTTCGGTCGATGAGAGCATGAGCTACGGGAAGATGAACCCGTCCTCTGAGATCTCACCGACGACGAGTCAATGAATCCGTCGAAGAGAGCGTATCTATAAGTGATTCAAAAAATGTGATTAATGTATAATCAATTTAGTGTCAACCATATAATTTCATAAGTTAGAGCTTACCATCCATGCGCTTTGCCACCACCACTTGCGTACACCACCGAGGGATCCACCGGTTCATGGCGCCAGTCGAAGTCAGGGCCATGGCGACGAACCATCTCCTCCCCATATGCTGCCTATACATCATTCACAACCTTACAAATGCAGGAATTTATATAATTTGAACGTTTGAACTTTTGAGCCAAAACTCACCAAGCGATCCGTGGTTGTCTGGCTGTAGAGCTGGTCAGGGTTGTTCGGGTCTGGTCCTTTATGGCCCTCCTGGTAGACCTCAATGTCACTAGGCTTTTGGCCACTCATAGCTTCTTGTATAAACAAAAAACATTCATAAGAAATCGTATTATTTGCTGATCGACATAGCTAGATCAAACTTACCATTCTTTTAGCTTTTCGTATCATGTCGTTACCGCCAAACTTGTGGTTAGGATTGGTTCCTCGACATTGTCTGTGATGCGCTGACGCTTTCTGGAAGCCTTCGGAAGCCCAATATCGACACCAAGCATAGTACGTATCAGGCACGGGTGCCATCCATGGAACCATCACCTGCACACACAATGTTACATATTATATCAATCACAACAGTCAATATAAAGGGTAAAACAAATTGAATACTAACCTCACGATATTGATCCTCAGTCAAATATATCTTTGAGGACCCTTCCTTTTTATTCAAGGGGCCTGCTTCTTCCGGATGCTTTTGAAAATACAGGTTTGTAGCCTGAATTCTCGCATAGTATATGGCATCCTTCACCAGCTTCTTTGCATTGTTTTGGAAGACACGTTCAGCGTGCCCCATGTAATCCTCTCCGTCAGGCAACCGATATCGAAGCTACAACATAAAGAATACAAATGCAATGGTATAAGTCATAGATTTACAATATATGTGTCGTGTCCTTGAAGCAATTTTTCGGGTTGGATCTGTGTCATCCCAAATTCGGTCCTATAATACTTCGGGTCATACCATTTACACTCAAAGAAAACTAGCGCTAAAGGCTTATTTCCAGCAAATGTAATCTCGATTATATTTTTGATTTTCCCGTAATAGCAGGCTTCGTGTCCTTCCATGTCGGTTGCCCTAGTAACGACTCCACTATTTTGAGTGGCGGCCATAGGATGACTTGATTCGAAAATGCTTGAACGAAAGCGATATCCATTGACGTCGTAACGTCCATAGCTTTTGGCAGTTACGCTTCCAATAGATAACTGACGTAAGTCATCATTCAAATTCATTTCCTCCCCAAACTGTCAATTATGCCATAAAGCATTAGCAAATTCTGTAATATTAGTTAACTGAAATTAGCTCTCGGAGCCACATAATTAAGACTTACACGGTCCCGAAGCCACATAATGAAATTAGGTCGCCCATGCATACCATCGCGTCGCAATTTGTCTATGTCTCTCGCTGTTGGCCTACCAAGACACCTCATGTTTTGTTCATCAAACTCACTGTCAAATATTATTGTGTGACATGAGATATTTGATAACATAAACTAATTCACATATGAACAGTTTAAGAAAATAAGTCTTACACAAAATATTTCTCCACCTCAGGCATATTCGTGAACATGTACAGTAAAGCAGACTTCCGTTCTTCCATACTGAGGTGATATGCCTTGGGTGGACCAACGGCTTTGCCGTTTGTCTGAAAAATCGAAAGATCACTACAAGGAGGCATCTCTCGTTCATCATCATGGTACCTTTTCTTTCGAGCAAATACATTATGTTCTTCTGCAAAGTAACAACTTGTGAATTGTGCTACCTCCTTAAGTTTAAATTGTTCCGCAATACATCCTTCAACTCTTGCCTTATTGCCCACCATTGCTCTAAGCTTCTTTAAAGCTCTTTCTATATGAAACATCCACCTATACTGAACAGGACCACCGACCTTAGCCTCATATGGAAGATGTATAAAGAGATGCTGCA
Source organism: Zea mays (assembly GCF_902167145.1). Classification (NCBI taxonomy): domain Eukaryota; kingdom Viridiplantae; phylum Streptophyta; class Magnoliopsida; order Poales; family Poaceae; genus Zea; species Zea mays. Next base: position 20,127,402 of record NC_050100.1, on the reverse strand, counting down.
TAGGATTGAAGAAACCCGGTGGAAATATTTTTTCCAATTTGCACAAAAGCACTGGTGCCTCTTTCTCCAGCTGTTCCATCACATCTCTTCTGATTTCTTTAGCACACAACTGTCTGTAGAAATAGCTAACTTCAGCTAACGTTTTCCACACAGCTTCTGAAATGTACCCACGAAACATTACAGGCATGAGCCTCTCCATAATTATGTGGAAGTCATGGCTCTTCAGTCCATTCATCTTCATTGTCTTCAAGTTCATAGATCTTCTAAAACCAGCGGCATAACTATCGGGGAATTTAATATCCTTCATCCACTTCATCACTTCTTTCCGTTGTTTAGATTTCAGACAATAGTCAGCTTTTGGTTTGCCTCCGTTTTCTCTAAGCACTAGGGTTGGACGATCACATATCACTGCTAAGTCCATGCGTGCCTTATCATTGTCTTTCGTTTTATCAGGGAAATCCATGCATGTATTTATGAGGGCTTGGCAAAAGTTACTCTCTTGATGCATGACGTTGATGTTGTGCATCAAATCAATGACTTAGCATAAGGAAGCTCCCACAAGCCACATATGTGAGTCCAGTTATGCTCCTCACCAAAACCTTGATACCTTTTCCCACTCTCGTCTAGGACAAGTTTCATATGCTCTTCTGTAATTTCTATCCCACTACGTCGCTTGGGTGGTCCCTTCGTGACGATGGTGCCCTTCCTAAATTCCTTTCTCTGCCTTCTGAAGGGGTGATTGAAGGGTAGAAAACATCTATGGCAATCAAAGTAACATATCTTGCCACCAGCACTAAAACGAAAACAATCTGTATCTTTAGCACAATAAGGACACGTCAATCTACCATGCACGCTCCATCCAGAGAAAATACCATACACCATAAAATCATGAACCAAGAACAGATATGCAACACGAAGATTGAATTTCTGCTTCTTGAAGCAATCATAGGCTTCCACACCTTGCCATATCTTCTTTAACTCTTCAATCAGTGGTTGAAGCATCACATTGAGGCGTACGCCAGGATGCTCAGGCCCAGGTATAACAAGACATAGGAACATAAACTCATATTTCATGCAAAGAGCAGGTGGAAGGTTGTACGGTATGGCAATGACAGACCAACATGAATACGACGCAGCGGTCATATTGAACGGTGTGAAACCATCAGTTGCCAAGTCGATACGAACGTTTCTTGCATCGCTGGCAAAATCTGGATCAAATTTGTCAAGAGCCTTCCATGCATCACCATCTGATGGGTGCACCATTAACCCATCTTGTCTGTCCGTACAATCTTTATGCCACCTCATGTGCATAGCGGTCTTCCTCGAGAGAAACAAACGTTTCACTCTAGGAGTGAGAGGCATGTACCGAAGTTGTTTATGTGCAACCTTTGTCACCACCTTCTCCCCATCTTCATTTACAAGCTCCACGTACCTCGACTTCCCACATTTTAAGCATTTCTGTTCTCTGCCATGTTCCTTCCAAAAAAGCATACAGTTGTCTTGGCAAACATCAATCTTCTCATACTCCATACCAAGACCTTCAAGCAATTTCTTGGACTGGTACATGTCTTTGGGCATCTTGTGACCCGTAGGAAGAACCTCGCTAATCAAATCCACAAGCTCCTTGTAACAATTAATTGAGAATGCAAACTTGGACTTGATTGACATCAGCCGGGTCATGAATTCGAGTACAGTCACGTCAGTGTGCCCGTGAAGAGGCTCTTCTGACGCTTTAAGTAGGTCAAAGAACTTCTGAACCTCCGGTGTAGGTGAATCATGATGATCTGGTGCCAGTTTAGGTTGCAGATCCTCAAGCATCTGGTCCATCCTATCAACATCATCTTCACCGTCATCAACTTCTACTTCTGTTGCTCGTTCAAGGCGTGACTCCCCGTGGAGATACCAGACCTTATAGCCTGGCACAAAACCATGCGAGCACAGGTGTAGTGTGACCTGCCTCTTGGTGTGGCTCGTCATATTTCGACATTTATTGCATGTACACCTAATATTATCTATTTGTGACAAAGCAGTTGCATGGTCCAGAAACATCTGCGTCTTGGCAAACCATTCACTTGTGTGACACCCACCCTTCTTGAAAACCTTCATACATCCAATCATGTCTATCACCCATATTGCGGCTGTGTGTACGAGTAAGAATTGCGTGTGTGAGACATTCATGTTTATAAACGTCACACATACATCTATAGATAAATAGTTAAACTATATATATACATAACATAACTATATATATACATAACATAAACGTCACACATACATCTATATATATACATAACATAACTATATATATACATAACACATAAACGTCACACATACATATATATATACATAACATATCATCCAATTCATTAACTAATAACATTAAACAACATATTTTATATTTGCAACATAAAATTAAAAATATGAAGACTAATAACACTGTTAATTAACAAATTTAAACAAAACTTAATCACATTACAGTTAACTCCCGCCGGCCATAAAAAACCGACGAAAATAAAATATTACAATATATATAATATACATTGCTCGCTTTGCGCGGACGACGGTGGTAGACGACGTCGATGTGGGGAAGCCGCGGCTACCGTGGACGGCGGCGGGTGACGGCGTTGGGCGGGCGACGGCGTTCGGCGGCGGTAGTCGGGCGCCCGGGCGGGGGCGGCGGCCGTGGGCTCGGGTGCGGCGGCCGGGCGAGCGGGGTGGCGGCCGTGGGCGCGGGGCGCGGCCGGGGGCGGGGGGACGACGGCGGGGCGGCGACGTCGGCCGACGGCGTGCGGGCGGTGGCGGGCAGAACGGCGGCGCGGGCGCGGGCGTAGAGAGAGCGGTGAAAGAAACAGAAAGGAAGAAGAAAGGGCACAACAGTGGTTATTTCGAATAACTCCCGTCGGCCTGGCGGCGCGGCCGACGGGAGTTAGTTAATCGCCGTCGGCTGTACGCGGGCCGACGGGAGTTAGTTAATCCCCGTCGGCTACGTTGACTGGCCGACGGGAATTAAATAATCCTCGTCGGTCTTATTTTGGCCGACATGGATTAATTAATTTCCGTCGGCCCGCGCGCAGACCGACGGGAATTAATGTAGCCGATGGGAATGCTTTGGATTGCTGTAGTGATACGAGACGTTAACTTAATTAGTTATGATTACTAATTAACCACACTAATACAATAGCCACTAATTAACCAAACTAATATAATAGCACTACAAAAAATCATTTCACGGGACCCTAAATCAAATAAAACAACCTTATTTCCGAGGGCTTAATAATTACCCTCGGAAATTAAAAGTTTAAATTATATAGCCACTAATAAATAAATTAAAACAAGCTAATTTAATTGCATAAACAAGCTATATTTATACACAAAATTATACTAAAAATTTTAAAATTGCTCACTTTGCCGGACGATGAGCCGGTGAAGCGAGCTCCGGCGGGGTCGGGGCGGGCGCCGGTGGCGTCGGGGACGGGGGCAGAGGCTCCGGTGGCCGCGGGCTGCGTCGGGGCGGCTCCGGTGGCGTCGTGCTGCGTCGGGGTGGCTTCGGTGGCGTCGTGCTCGGGCTGCGCGTCGGGGCGGGAGGGGAGGTCGTCGGGCACGGGCTGTGCTTGGGCGGTGGTGGAGCAACCTTGCGGCGGCGGAGTCACGGTGACGAGAGGTCTACGGTGGCGGCGGCGGCGGCTTGGCTGCATGGGCTGCGCGCGGTAGAATGAAACGATGCAGGCTCGAGGCGTCGATTAAAATTCTTTATTTCCGACGGTGCCCTAGGAGGCCGTCGGACATACGGTTATGTCCGACGGCTGTCAGACAGGCCGTCGAACATAAACTTATGTCCGATGGCCAGTCTGACAGTCGTCGGCTGTTTACTATTATTTTCGACAGCAGCCCTTGACCGTCGGACATAACCTTATGTCCGACGGTTGCCTAGTGGGTCGTCGGACATAACGTGGGCGTCGAACGTTTCCTTTTTTACTGTATTGCAGGCCATCGTCATCGGCAAGGGTCCCATCGAAAACCTTTTCGACCACGTCGCCGACCCCGTCGCCAACAACGCCTCGTCATCGGCAAGGATCCCATCGAAAACCTTTTCGACCACGTCGCCGACCCCGTCGCCAACAACGCCTGGGCCTACGCCACCAACTTCGTCCCCGGCAACTAACTGATGATCGATCCGTCCGTCCGTCGAGCGAGCCGTGTCAGTGGTGGTGTTCCTTGTACTCTACTTGTTGAAGTCGTAGGCGTGTAGTAGTTGCACGTGTCGGTGTACGATGATGATCGATCTGTGCTCATCAATTAATGTCGATGGTGTGTACGGGTTCAATGTAAACTAAGCACAAACGCGCATACGTTCATCGTCAGTGGATGAATCGATCAAATCTATCGATGGCATGTACCATTCATTTTCAATCAAACCATCGGTCACTCCGTCACAATCGACCATTACTCCTTTATTTGCACGATCAGTGGGTTAGTTTGCACCCGGTATAATAATAAGATACTCCTACATCCTTCAACTCACTTATTTCTGGTCACCACCTCGTTTCTATGCCAGGAAGGCAGGAACTTATCTAGAAGTTAGGTCACCTATACTCATTCTAAGTAGAAAAGTTAAGGGAAGAAAGTTGAAACTAGATGAGTTTATTTTTAGACCGGTTCAAAACGAACAACTCTAGCAAACTAGATCATATTCTAAACTGTATCAATTCATTTCGCTCAGGGACGGACCGAGAGGGGGGGCAAAGTAGGCCATGGCCCCCCTCAATTTTCTCTCTCTCTTATATATCTAATATTTATTTAGTGTTAGTATAGAGAAAAATTAAAGTTTTAGGTCGGTTGAAGTTTTCTGTTTGTATAAGTATAACACTGTCTCCAGCAGGTAGTGTAAAATAGGGGACACAGAACTGTAGATGATACTGTTTGTAGATAGGGATAAAAACGGCCGGAAACAGTATTTATTCGGTAATCAGTTTTTTAGTCGTTTTTCTTTGATTGCGAATAAATAGGATATGGAATCTATAATACAAATTTGTATTCTTGTTTTTAACATCCAACTTGTAAAGATTCATAAAAGATAAACCTTAAATTCATTCTATATTTTATCAAATAATAGGTATAAACTTCGGTATGAATTCGGAAATAAATTCGGTAATTTTTTCAACTATTTGTATTGTAGGGACCAAATAATACATAAAACAATTTATGTAATGTTTTATTCATATTTGTACTAATGTGCTTGATAACATAAGAAAAGATCAACATCAAATTTTATACATATCTATTTTAAAATATTAAATTTGTCCTAACAGTTCGGATTACCACTTTCATCCCTATTTGTAGAGTAAGGTTTAAAATAGAAGATAAGATAAAGAATCTGATAGAGATAGCCTAAGTTTCAATGGTATAATGAGATGATATTACACTGGTGTTAGTTTGTTATTGAAATTTTAGAACACGACCCTTGACCCATAGAATCAACTCGAGATCATCGGCCCATTAAAATCAACATACTAAATTCATAATATTCTTGTCCCATAGATGTATACTTCCTTTTTTAAAGTGTCGACCAACGACCCATAACACCGCTCCTCAATTTAATCGATCCAGAAACATTTTAACTATGGCCCAGTCCCATTCTTATTGATACCGCCTGATCCCGTCCCATAGATGTATACTTCCCTTTCTCGGCACACCTATCCATCGAAGAGATCAATATTCGACAAGGTACACCCAATTTTTATTAGGCTAGTAAGAACTTAAGAGTATATTTACTTCTTTTTTTATTTATTTTTTCTTTGAATTTATGTCGTGTATTGATATAAATCTTGAATTCAATTCAACACTGGTTTTTACGATCTTTTGCTTGATTTGTCATGTGAGTTTTTGGCCCCCCATGAATTTTCGTCCTGCGTCCGCCACTGATTTCGCTCATGAGAGGCTGAGAATAGACAGATCCGTCTAAAAAGAACGACGCCTTATTTATACATATATCATCATGTATGTTTGTAGGATATATCAATGCTAAGGCTCTCTCTAGCAATGAACGCTAAATGATTTTATATCCTATATTTAGGAAGATTCTTGTCCTCTATCCCTCCAGCAGTGTTCTCTAAACGGCACTCAAAATTTAGAAGACGTTGCTGAATCCTCTCTCAATATATATATATATATATATTCTTTTTTTCTCTTCTCTATCTATTATAATAATTTAAACAACAAATTTAGTAAAACTAGATTCATACAATATATATGTAAGTATGATAAATACGTATATATAAAAATCAAAAGTAAAATATACCTCTAACATAGTTTATGTATAAAAGACAAGATATATAGAACGTTATTGAAGAGAGAAAATAAAAAAAAGGTTTTTATAGAGAAGACTATCAACGAATATAGATGATGAATATAAAGAACACTACTGGATATAAGCTAAAGGACCAATATTTTTTATTGAGCGCTGGTTTTACGAACATAGAAATAGAGAAAATTTATGAAAAAAAAACATCATTTGCTATTCGACGGCCACTTCCTCCTATTTTCCTATCCAACAAATGCGTATTGTCGAGGCCAAGGCCAAGGCCAAGCAACAATCCGTGGTATCCAGAGTCAGTCTAGACCGCCATACGGAGGTTGGGCGTCCGACGCGCGCCGGCGGTGCTTCCAGAGCCCCTGCCCCCCTGCCGCGCGTCCCCCTCCGACTTCACCCGTGAGTCTTCTTCCTCCCGGTCATGCCCCTTCTTCCCTGAGTAGGAGGCGACAGATCAGAATCCTCCTAGCTCGTGCGGCACCGTGCGAGGAGCACGGTTCGGCTCCGGTGCCCCCACGCGTGGAAGGAGCGCGGGCGAGGTGTTGGCGGCTCCGGCGGCGCGGTGTGCAAGGCGAGAGCGTCTCCGGGCTGAGGCCACCGAAGGTCGAGCGCGCAGGAGGGCTATCTGCTTCCGCGTGCGGAGCTCTTATCTCAGCACGACCCACCCCTCCCGACGGGATAGAGGTCCGAATTTCCATTCAGCGGATGAGCTTTCCATTCCCTCCGCATTTCCCTATCCCGCCCCTCATATCCCGTTTTACAAACGGCGCCTAAGTTTGGTTGCAAATTCTTTCCACTGCTGTTTCCGATTTAATTAATTTGATCAACAGTAGGAGCAATATCCTTTGCTTGTCTGCAGTATTGAAGTACACAAGTGCATATGCAGCTGGATTTGGAGTGGTAAAGACGGGAACCGAAGAGCTGGTGGATTAGAGGTGTGGGGAGATGTACCGTGGGGGCCTTGACCGCTTCAAGAAGGCACAGACCTTGGAGCCCTTCTCAGTGAAGTCTGAGTCAGGCACCAAGAAGGCACCTGCAGCTGCAGGAACAGCTAAAGCACTGGCTCCGTTGACACTGCCACTGGATTCTAATTTTGTGCCAGGTCAGAACCACCAAAGTCCTCAAGGCACCATCTCAAGGGTGGCTGGGCAAGATGGTGATGCTCCAGGGCATGTTGGGACACAGGTCGGTGGAGGGCAGTCGACGTGGCAACCTCCAGACTGGGCGATTGAGCCGCGCCCAGGGGTCTACTATCTTGATGTGGTGAAAGATGGGGAGGTCATTGACAGGATCAATCTGGACAACAGGAGGCATCTATTCGGGAGGCAGGTTCCTGCTTGTGACTTCGTGTTGGACCATCAGTCTGTGTCGCGTCAGCATGCTGCTGTTATTCCACACAGGAATGGAAGGTTAGAATCCTCATGTCCGATCACTTGCAATTCTATTATATGTTCTTATGTATTCCATGTTTAGTAAGGCACATTTCTTTGGACTTTATTTATTCCACGAATGTCAAATTTTATAGCATCTCCGCCATCTCACAATTAACTTCTTTTGTGACTTGTGAGTACCAACAGGCCAATAAATGTGCCTGCCTTTTATAGTTTGATGTGTTCATGCATCATACCACGCATGAAAATCAACCTTGTTATCATAGGCAAAATCATTTTCAGTGGAGTACCACTGAATGCACACATGGAAAATGAAATCGATCTTAGTTGTCAACTAGGTCTTTGCCCGTGTGTCGCAACAGGAGATAAAAAACAATCAACATGCTAAGTTGCTAACATGGTGGTTTGAGATCACCAAACACTATAACACACCTAACTGTACTAATTCAAGATACATTGAAATACATGAGTATCATCTTACATATCGATATCTACTCAAGCATAAATAGAGAACATTCAAATACATAATTCTATGTCAAAGGAAATCAAGTATTCAGCAGGATCGAGGACCAATGTTTTCCTTGTTAAACAACATATGATGTTTCACACCCCCATATACAAACTTCTCTCAGGTATGATCATTTGGCAACAAATAATGGCAATGTATATTCCAGTGTAGAAGCAACGGTATTGTGCAATTACAAGGAACTAAGGAAGGGAACAACATCTACAGCCCTGGCATACCCACATTGCCAAAAAAAACTAAATTTGCTGGCTTTGCTTAATGCTCACTACTAATGGTCAGCCTCATGTATTTATTGAGCCAATCAAACTCACATCAATTTGCGTGCCCACCTACCTGATTGCCATCTGCTCAACCACCCTAATCTCTTCAGATAAGATTGCATGTTTATCTATACATGCTCATTACCATTCAACAATTTGGCAATTCTGTTTCCTTGGAACTCTGGAGTCAGCAGTTAGCAAGGATAATCAACAAAAAAACATCATCGAGTGATTAGTCAAAGCACACCGAAGCAGCATCATTCCCATCTCCTCACTGAATTGTCCTTGTGATTCTGAACTTGGAGATGAAGAGGGTATCTGCAGTTGAGGCGGCACACCTTGAGCAGCACCGACGCTTTCTGCCTCAGCTCTAGTGCAACAACCACTTCACCATGACAAGTAGAGGCTTCATGGTCAACCCAGTCTCAATGGCAGCAGGTGCACACTCTTTTGGATCCATACGCCATACCGTCCACAACATCGACAGCGCCTGTCTTGTGCATGCCTCTGAAACTCTCATCAGCAAGTGGACAACATTGGGTATTGTCCACAGACAACCCTTAAGAGCCTTCCTCCCCTCTGGAACTGCAGACAGGGCATCCAAGATGTCCAAGGCCGTCTCGATACACTCTGTTGCTAACTCCGGCAGTAATTCCCCCAGCTGTTGTACCGCACCTACACTAACAATCATACTCCTCGCTGGCCTGTGCACTGCACAGGTTGAATTCAGCACCTCGAGCTTTGCGACCACAATCTGTATGCCTCTTGTCCCGGATGAGGCACATGACACCAAACAAGAGGCTCTGACCCGCTACCATCTGTTTGTCTCTGGCCAAAACCCCCTCTCATCCATAAGGACTACACACATTTGAGGTGTGGCGACATGGGCTTGGTACAGCTATGGCATAGGGCCCTCTTGAGCTCGCGGCGCCACAGGGACCTATCTGCAAATGCAGCAGCGTCTATCTCTGGGGCAGGCAGGGTGCCAGTTGGGCAAAGCAGGAAGGTAGCAGGGCACACGTAGGAAGGTGTGGTTTTTCTGTTGTTTATTGGGAAAAAGAAACTGGTGTGGAAGGGCGGACAAGCTGGAGAGGCATTCCGAAGGGGTGTGTGGACGTAAGTGCTCTGCGCTTTTTAGTAGTAGAGATATCTTTGTTCTCTTGCTTTCAGTTATTAGACACAGGCATGTTGCCTTAGAACTTTTCTGCCAAAGAAATGCATGTCCTGCTGGAAGACTGTTTCTACTGTCTTTCTTTACCATTGTGATTTAGGTGTATACTTATCTTCTACTATATACATGCATTTCTCAGAAACATTGTTTTCCAGTTATTAATGGTTCTTATATCACTTTATCAACTTTCTTTAACCAAAAACTCTAAAATCAACTTACAAAGAGGATATCATGTTCTGTTTTCTTAACTATTATCTATAATGAACTATGGTGCTCCTAGATGCTCATGCCATTGGTTCTGTATCCAATGATGTTTTAAGGCCATTTATTATCAATGTAAAATTAATTTACTTTAGGTTGAAATTTGGAATGGATTCCATAATTCTTGTGCTCCATTTGAATAACTTCTATGGTTTGTGCATTTGTAGACCCGTAAGGAATACCATTTAAACTTTTTTGTTGGAAAAGCATCCCCTGAACTACTTTTTGTTTTGCTGTACATTACTGTATTAGGCTGCTAGGTTTACTACTAACCACATATCCATGCTTTTCCAATTCAGCATCTATGTTATCGACTTAGGATCGGTTCATGGCACCTTTGTTGCGAATGAGAGATTAACAAAAGACAACCCAGTTGAACTTGAAGTTGGTCAGTCACTTCGCTTTGCTGCATCTACCAGAACCTATATCCTGCGAAAGAACGCAGCTGCTCTATTCCCAACTCCTAGCCTTCCATCGGATGTTAGTTTGCCATCTCCTCCGGACCCCAATGATGAAGATGCTGTTGTGGCATACAATACAGTACTTAACCGATATGGTATAAGTAAATCTGACATATTATCCAGTTCCAAAGATTCTTCAGGAGGCGCCTCTAGTGCAAATGATGGTAAACATGCAGTTGAAAGGCTCTTAAAGAGAGGTAAAAAGCGCAGAGTGTCATTTAGAGATCAGGTTGGTGGAGAACTTATCCAAGTGGTTGGGATTTCAGATGGTGCAGATGTTGAAACTGAACCGGGCCCCATAGGTGTAAAGGAAGGCAGTCTTGTTGGGAAGTATGAATCTCTTGTACAGGTTACTGTCATACCAAAGGGAAAGGAGCAAGCATCACGAAAAGAATGTACCTCTACCTCACCGAGTGGGGTAACAGATAAGCTACAAGAGGTGCTTAAAAAAGTAAAGAGCGCAACAAGACCTGGAATCTACGATGACCTTTATGGGGATTCTGTTCCAGCAAAAGTGGGCTCATCTTGGGCATACAAATCAGATGATCAACCTGTTGAGGAGAAGACGCGTGGCATGAATTTAAACATGAATTCAGCCGATGACAGTGACGACTTGTTTGGTGACTAGTGATTCAGAATTGTCAGTGGATACAAAAAAATATATATTCTTCAGAATTTTGTGGCAGGGTTGTTTCATTTGCTAGATGCTTTTTTTTTCTTAGTTTATACATGATTGTACCCTGCTGCAAATCAAGGTATGTTCTTTTGCCTAATGTTAGCAACCTAAGGACATGCTTTCTTGTAGTGATGCTCTTGGTGAGTTTAACCTTGTTTGCCCCTATTTTTTCTTAATCACTTTGGTGATTTTTTACCTCCGCTGTTTCCTTTAGCCAACCAGCTGTTATAAGTCCTTACTGTTGTTCATGATACTCTTTGGGCTTTGTTTGGGTACTCTAGGAATAAGAGAGAATGGAGTGGATTGAGATGTATCGTGAGAGTTTTTGACCTATTGAGGATTTAAATACCCTCTAATCCCTCCAAACCACTTCAATCCAAGAGTATCCAAACTAGGCCTTGAGGGGGTCTGATTTGCTTCCGTCCTTGTGGCGATATACCTGGGCCTAACACGAATTTAAAGTTGATCATGAAGCACAACAGTGGGCAACTCGGTTGGCCAGTCGGTGGGGTACTGACTGGTTAGCACGGTCGGTATCGACTGCAGTGGGACCGGACGGGTATATCGATCAGTCGGTACCATCGTGGCGCTGGTTACCAACTAGGCACGGTCGGTACCAATGCTCCAACACCGTTACCGACTAGGCACGGTCGGTACTGATCATCGGTGCTTGACTGGTACCATTTTAAACGTTTGAATTTTAAAGAACTAAAAAAAATTAAATCTACCCTATAAATAGAGGGCGTGCTTGAGTTCATTTACACTGTCGGTACAATTTTAAACGTTTGAATTTTAAAGAACTCAAAAAAAAAATCCACCCTATAAATAGAGGGGTGCATGAGTTCATTTACACACCTTACTCTCTGTTTACTCTATGTTTATTAGCCTTTTACTCTCTGTTTTTAATATGGATCTAAGGTGGAGTCTCAACTTTAATACATTCATGGACTTGCTCAATGAGCAATCTTTGCAAGGTCTCAGACATATCTGTGCGGGGCAAGTCTTATTTGATGGTCTTTCTCATGTCTATCATTGGTGTGAGGACGTTCTTGCTCGTACCTATATATTCTAGTACTCCATAACCTCTCTTTCTTTATTTGTATCCTCCTACATATCCATATCGACAAAGTACCGATACTTCACCTCCAATGATTGACACTCCTACCATTGAAGCCCCTTCCATCGATGCTTCTCCTTTGCAACCTTTTACTTATATGTATCCTCCTCCTTATCCATACAGATATCCATATGGTCCTCCTCCTTATGGTTCGTATAATGCTCCTCCTCTATATGCAACTTCTTATGGTTATCCTCCTACGTTATCTGCCTTGTATGGTGGTCCTCCCACATATGGTGCTCATGCTCCTTTTCATTCTTCCCCAAGCATGGTAGTGCCCCTAAGCATCCACACTAATGCAGACTCCAATCAGTCCTTGTACTCCGATGGATCGTAGTTCCAACGACGATAGGACTGGACTAAGATGACGAAAGACTTATAAGTACACATATACTGTTATAAGTTCCACACTTTTTAAGTCAAAAACACCTTTTGAGTTCATAAATTTATAGGTGCACACGTGAACCATCCTTTTGGGGCCAAATAGTAGCTACATACAACTCTACCATCGAACCTCATCGCCCCCGTACTACTAAGCAGGCCAAGAATCGATGGTTCACAAGCAACTGAAATGTCATCCTCTTCAATGACATCCAACTGATTGTCTGTGGCCTGACCGAGCGAATAAGATGATGCTATGCTACTCGGAGCGACAAAGGCGGGCTTTCACAATACGCTCGACGAAAGACTTCAAGCTAGAGCATTTGGGCGTGCTCTTCGTCATCAGCCCAAGTGGTGCACACGTCAAGGTAACAACGACTCCAACGATATGAGCAAACGATCTCATATCAACATGGAGGGCGATTATAGCCCCACATCATCGGATAGTGTCGAATTGACATGCCCCATTGGTCGTGATAGGGCAAGAGCAGTGAGCACAACACAAAGATAAGGGGCCATCAACGAGTAGTAGCAAGTCCACTGTCAAGAATATGAACATGGTGAATAGGCTCTACAAGGCTAGCGAGAAGATAAATCAATCAAAATTATATGAGCACATTATTAAATTATTGTATCACTCCACCACTAACATGGATGATGATATAAAAAGGGCCCATAGACCGACCATAAAAATGATCAAACAATTAAAACTAGAAGGGAAAGATAATGCATAGGTGGCAGAGGATGATAATGAGTAGTTTTATTTTTTAGGAACTATAATTTTGTTTTTATTTTTGAATTTTATTTACTTTATTTGAATTATGATTTTTCCTTAATTATGCGCTCGATGAGTTTTTTCCAAGCAAAACGTCGTATTTCATTTTAAACCAAAGTCTATAAAAGAAAAGATAATGTGGTGGTAGAGTGGTTGTGAGGATGGCGATAAAGGCTATGCATTGAAGATCTGTGGTAGATAAGGATTGACGACGATCGATAGCGCAAACAGTTTGGTATAGCGAAATGACATTAGTGAAATAGAAAGTGGTGGGAGAGAACTAAAGAGTGAGGGGGTGTGAATGACGCCAAACACTCTTTATTGAGGGTGGATAATCCGGATATAACGTGGACCCTGAATAACATGACTTATCTACCTTTCGACCCCCGCGAATAGCCCCACATTGTGTTTCTGCCTCGATCGACCCTTGACCCCTAAGGACCATGGGCTTGACAGGTCGACCCTAGGTCTCTGTCTCACCCAACCTCTGGTTGGTCGAGGGGTTTGGGTACAAAACCACGCTCGATAAAGTTTGCCTCGCTCGATCCAGGGGTTAGGGTTGCACCTGACCCCTCGGGACCAGAATTCATGAGATCATACCAATGACGACAAGTGAGGTTCTAACATGGGGAAATTCTAAATGATCATTCCAGGTAAGGTATGAATTGGCGTCTGTACGAAAGATGACCATGGCTCAACCACTCCACGGTCCGAAGGATAAACAAGGGCATGCTACAAGACAAGACAAGGCACATATGCATGGCATGCGTGGCTACAATGCCGTGATAGGAGACAATGTTAGCCAGGGAGGTCCTTTGGTCAGCAAGGACAACAAATAACACGACAAGGCAGGACACCCCTCTGTCTTGTCTGACCCCTAGATTTGTGTAATAGGGCCTCCCTTCTCAAAAGGAAGGGGAGGACCACAAATGAAGGCATTAGGCAAGAAGCAAGCACAAGTAGTCAATACTTGTAACAACACTTAGCACTCCATTTCACTCGCACTCCACCCTAGAGGCTTGGGCATCGAGCTCTCCCTCGACTGAGTTTGTAATCCATCCATGTTACATACATAGTGTAGGGTATCACAAGTTACTCAACTGGATGTGGAGATTTTCGGTTTGAACTAGTATAAAATCCTTGTGTCTTCCTTGCATACTATCCACAGTTTCGCACTGGACATGTAAAGCACGTAAATTACTAGCCGGTGGTCTAGAACACCAACACTCCTCTATTTATAGGCCATATTTTAGATTTTTTTCTTCAATGGGTTTAAAAGCGATTAGTTGACGTGGTACGGTGCATACATGGACCAATCAGAACATGTCATGTTACTAAAGGCGACTGATACCGACCAGTTCGAGTCGGTATTGATTCAGTCGATCAATTAGAGTCGTCATGTGTATCGAACAGTTGGTACCAATCTGAGCGTCCAATGGATTAGTCAATAACGTTGGTTGGTATCGAGCGACGATGGCTCAAACACGATCGGTGTCAATCGAACCGATTGATCGATATGCCTATTGTATGACCGACTGAAGTTATTGATGTTAGAGTCGACGCGGGCCACCAATGGCAGTGGTCGGTGACCCTGATCGTCGTAACCAGTCTTATGCCCCTGAGCATACATCAAACAAGTGTTGTGACCAGCCTTATGCCCCTGAGCATACGTCAAATTGGAAGAGTCATGCAATTAGGGATGGCAACAGGTCATGCAACTAGGGATGGCAACTAGGTATGACAATATTTGGTAATATATACATGCTACAAACTTTGCAAGAAGATGAGTTACCTAAGGCATTGAATAGTTGTTTCCTGAAGAAATATCATCCTAGTGTATGACAAAATGCTTTGAAAACCGATGCTTTCACATCGAGTCCGTACCAGGTGCTTTTGGTTCTCTTAGTTTCTCCAAAAGGCAAGGGGACATATGTTGAACAACATTTGTAGCACCTCAGACGGTCGGACGGTCCGTCCATGTGGCCCGGACGGTCCACGCCCCGAACAGTCCACTGGGAAGTTCGGATGGTCCACGATAGGATTAACTCGGGCGAGAAAACCCTTTTCCATGCGTGCTTATCTAACTAATCACGTGGATTATGTTGGATAACGCCTAGGAATGGGTCTAGACCTCCCCCCTACATATATGAAGGGGTATGACCGATTGCACGCGCCTACAATCGATCCAATCAATATACATATCATTTCCTTTACTTTATTGCCCTAGGAGTAGCCGTAATTTAGCCCTAGTATTAGTTTCCTTGACCTATTCCTTCATCTCTAGGCGGCTCGATGTCGTCTAGGGATGACTCGGATGGTTTATCGACTCTAGAACACTCCCTAGAACTCTCCTCCCTGATGGAGTCACTCTTGGGGTGTGGCGAGCGAAGAAGACTCTTTGCACCACCGTGGACCGTCCGGCCTTGTGCGCAAAACGTCTTGTGCCCCGCAGAAAGGAGCCACTACTGCAGCAAGGTCATAGACCATCTGGCTCTGAGCTGTCCGCGATCAAGCAGAGAGAGGTTCACCTCTAGTGTTTGGCCCTAAATCGGAAGCAACACACGTTTCATAATTAAAAATCATAATTAATCCGATGGCATTGAAAATGACCTCCTCTTCCCATCTTCCATCAAGCCTGGAGGAATGCCATACTCCGTCCTGGTGTGTCTACCCCACCCACTGCTCTCTCTTATTGTCGCCTTTGGCCTGCTGCTCCTCGTCTAGCTGTTCATCGTCCACCGCCGCCTCAGGAGACCCGCCGACGGTCACTCCTAGTATGTCCCCAATATTTTATAGGTATTTTTTGTGAGAAAGGTTCACCATAGTGGTTTACTAGACCCTCACATATCGCTCAGAGCTGGTAGGGTCTATCGTATTCAACTAATATCATCAAACATGATCGTGCGATGTCGCAACACAAATATATTGTAATTATTAGGCTCGTAGATACATTGGACACCTACACATGGGGCATGGGGCATACGCATAAAAGGAATTTTGTGATAATTAAAATATGTCGTACGTGCTTCAGTTTAGACTATTTATTAATTAGAGATAGGCAGTTTAATTATGTCATACATGCTTTATTTGATAGATAGGTACACAATGCACGTAGAATGGAATAGATAATTCTAACCATTCGATCTAACTAAATTACTTCTAGTTAAAAGTTACACGGAAACGCTGCGCGCAGAGCGTTTCACGCGACTCCATCCTTTTAGGCTGCGACGCGTGCGTGCGGTACAGTGGGCCCGTTTGGCTGTTGGTCGGCGTAGGTGTGGGCCCGCAGTGGGACGACAGCACGACGCGCCCGTCTCCTCGCGTGGGTGTGGGCCCGCAGTGGGGACGACAGCACGACGCGTCCGTCTCCTCTCAGGTTGTCCCGTCTCCTTGCGTGGGTGTGGGGCAACAGCACGACGCGACGGGCGGCGCGGGCGGCTGGATCTGCGACGGACGGCGCGAGCGCCCGTCTCCTCTCAGCTCGCGACGGAGCCACGACAGCCAGCGACAGCGCGTGACGGCGCGTGGGTTGCGCCCGCCCGGCGCTTCGCGTGGAGCTCGATTGCGACACAGCCCCAGACCGCGATGCAGATCTCGGCTGCGACGCGGCTGCCAACGGCAGCGCGCCGGCGTCCGCGCGCGAGGACGGTCGTCGGCTGTCGGGCGTGCGTGGTGCCGTGATCTGCGACGAACGGCGCGGGCGACCGGGTCTGTGAGACTGCGACGGAGTGACGCCGGCCAAGGACGGCGCGTGGGTTGCGGCCGGCGCTTCGCCGTTAGCCAGGTCAGTGCTCTCCTCTTCTGTGCCTCTTATGTGGATCTCGAAGTACGCAGTCGTGCTCCGCGGTGCCTGTGCCCATAGGGTTAGGTGAGGGTTAGTCACCGGATTCTAAAATCCCACAAATCCGCGCCCTGCCTTGCCTCGATGCGTGCTCCGCATCCGTCCCGTCGCCACTGCTTTTGCAACAGCGCCGGCTCGCTGTGCTTCTGTCCTTCGCCATAGCGCCCATGCCGCTGCTTTTCATTTTACTACATATATGGAGCACCTTCACTCGTCTCTTCCTCTTTCCCTCCGCCTGGTACTCGGCGCAAGTGCCTTTCTCCTCCTCGACTCCGTCGCCGTGGTCCGTTCCTTTCTTCGGATCCTAATTTCTCTTGCGTCGATTCCTGCTCATCTCTTCGTTGGATCTGGGTGCATTGGCTCATAGCGTCTGTTGTTCTTGTAGATCTGCTACGTAGCAGAAGGGCAGGCACGCGCAGATCCTCTGGCTGTCGTCGGCCTCTTCTGCAGCTGTTCCAGGTGAGCCAGTCCTTCCACCATTCCTCTCTTTGTTATCTTGATTTGGTGTCGTGATTCATTTGGTCCTACACGTTTTAGCCCTACTTTGTATTCTGTTTGCATGCATAGATGGTTGTTTCCCATTTCACTGAGAAGTCTATCTACATTAGAAAAGGCAAATGCCAGATGTCAGCGACAGCATAAAAAGAATACTAACATTGGAAAGTGGTTTCCAAGGTTGAGTTGTTCTTTAAAATTTTGGACAAATGAAATGCTGCAAAATAGGTAGTGTTCAAAACGTGACCTCATTACACAAACGAATAAATCCCATCCACTGGTCCATTGTTATCGCCTTGTAGTCATTTTGGTACCGAAACACATTTCAAATATAGCATGTCAATTAAGCACCGAGCCTCAATGAAGAAAGCATGAACAAAACCACGGAAGAAAAGTATAATCCATTACCATGAGGTAATTATTAAGCTTGTCAACCTGAGGGTGGAACTGCAAGCCTAATACTAGATTCAGCAACTCACAAGCAGCTGGTATTTCTATACATTTCTACTTCCTCTGAGGAAAGATAATCATTGTGAAAAATCACAGAAATAGCAGTCATCTTAATCAATTTGCTTTGGAGCGTTATAATTTACAATAGAAACCAACCATACCTGTGAGGCAATAACGAAAGCAGCTGGTATTTCTATACATTTCTACTTCCTCTGAGGAAAGATAATCATTGTGAAAAATCACAGAAATAGCAGTCATCTTGATCACTTTGCTTTGGAGCGTTATAATTTACAATAGAAACCAACCATACCTATGAGGCAATAACGAAATGCATATATGTAGAAATCCTGGAAATTGGATGGCCTTGAAACCTGGATTTATAAACATATGAAAGTGGTCAGCAAGGTTACACTTCAACAAAGAAATATCAACAATTAATGGTAGCTCATTGTCTATTACAGTCACAAGGTGACAATATATCATGATATATCTGTTAGATGGAAGTTCTTCACTCCATAAATTAAATCTCTGATATGCATGGCTCACTTGAACATAAGATAATATTTGGGGAGACAGAATCACCTCCTGGACCAGTTCTGGAAATGCTTTCTTCAGTTTACTAATACTGTCAGCTCGAAGAGCTTTCAAGCCAGTTCTCCATTCATCCTGATAACATAAAAACATGTATTAGTCAACACTTGAAAGCATAGAACAGTTTTTAGTATTAGAACTAAAGCAGGTCCTTCATTGAACACTTGAATAGCAATATGTAATGCATACCAAGGTAAAACAACCTTGCTTATCACAGCATGTGCCTCTTCTGTGGATCTCGTCATACGATTTACTTTAGTATACCCCTTCAGTCGAAAAAGATTATTTCTATAGCCTTGGATGAACTCATGTTTGACAAGTAATAAGTCATTTGATTAATCACGTAATAAATTTTAATAGTAAACTTGTTTATAAAACTTATGATTGATTGACAACTGAAAAAAACAAGATTATCTTTCTTTTTTAGACAGTGGAAGCAACTATTAGACAAGCCAAGTTTAACAGTACAGTACACGTGAATACTTCGCCCTCAAGTCCTCAACCCACACATCCAACAAATACGTGTAGTACTCATCAGATCTATACAACGATAAACACTCACCTGAAAAAGGACAGAAGGTAAGCACAGATACCCTGCTCAACTAACAGTTGGTGCAGTCTATCTCTTCAACACTGCTGTGCATGTAGTAACCCACACAAACTGCAACCAATGCTATTACCGGGATCAATAGCCTCAGCGCAGGCCACAGCGTGAAACCCTTGCTACCATCGGCAGTGAAGAATCTCCTAACCATTTCCGACAGTGGCCATAAGAGCCCACGCTTCTTGTTTACTGTCTGACTCATTTGGCCCTTAAACCAGCAACAACACCAAATTTACAGTTAGACCAATGGCCATCAAGGTATCACACAAGGCAAGGTGGGGCGAGGGTCAGAGGGAACTTACATTATCTTCCGTGTCTTCAAGCTTGCTCAACTTGGAAATCATGTTGCCATATAATTTGGCATCCCTCGCGCAACTGCAAGCTTAATACTAGATTCAGCAACTCACAGACAGCTGGTATTTCTATACATTTCTTCTTATCCTATGAGGAAAGATAATCATTGTGAAAAATCACAAAAATAGCAGTCATCTTGATCACTTTGCTTTGGAGCGTTATAATTTACAATAGAAACCAACCATACCTGTGAGGTAAAACAAAAATAGAAGTCATTGAACACTTGAATAGCAGTATGTAATGCATACCAAGGTAGAGCAACCTTGCTTATCACAGCATGTGTCTCTTCTGTGGATCTCGTCATACGCCGCTGTGCTCCGCGGTGCCTTTGCCCATAGCATGTGCCTTTCCTGTGAGGGCCCTGATTTACACCTGCATTAACAAAAGAAATAGGGTCTGTTTCTGATACACCTCCATGTATATTATCTCATTCATGGTATTCTTGGAAAAAGAACAAGGGAATGAAAAGAAAAACAGAGATAAGATATGACACACTCAAATAATTCAAGTAGACTTTTCAGATTGGGTGTGGTCCTGTGGCGCTTCCTTACCTGTCATTATGTCGCACATCAATTTCTTGGAACTGTACTTTTTTGGGGAGAAACAGAGTTATCTAGGCTATCGTCATGCCTAAGATTAAGTTAGAAAATATGGCTCGACCAACATATTAGAATACAAATTAGCTTATGTGGCTTTACAAATATGGCTTTCTCAACTGGGTCACCAATTGTCGTGAAAAAATGATGGCCCATAGACCGAATCCTACACTCCAAAATCTTTGGTGGATCAGGTTGACTAACATGCAATACCTAGGAACTCATATTACAAGACATTGGTACGTAATTCTATTTTCAGAGTCTGTAGACACTTTCGAATCAGCGTGCTTGCAGCTTACTCATCGGTTCTATTGCCGCTCTTGCTGCCTTCTTTCTCGTAGAGACACAACTGCATAACCTTCCCTTCCATACGACCACGGCCCTATTAGTTTTGTATCCATGTTTTTGTGTGCACTGCCAATGATGGATGGGGGCACACGTGACAGCATGGCGTGCTGCCGTCAAAGCCCAAGTGCTCAGCGTTCTGCGATTTTGTGAGGTATGTACTGGTATAGCTACCTTCTTTAGGTTTAATATGTCCCCTGGTTAGGCCAGTCTAGCTCTTTCCCTTTCGCCTACACAAACATAGAATCGTTTCGTCTTCGAACAACTACTATCGAGCGCGTTAGCTGGCTTCCCGCCGTTTCGCGGGACCTCCTCCTCTTCCCGCCAACTGCCTACTTTCTCACAGAGATATGCCTGTGGTATCTGCCCTTCCATACGAACCTGTTAGTTTGGCATTCCTGTTGTTGTGTGTGCTGCTGCTAATGGATGGGGGAACATGTGAGAACATGGTGTGTTGCCGTCGAAACCCCATTGCCCAACGTTCTGCAATTTCTCAAATTCTGCACTAATATTAGGCGCTCTTTGAGTTGAATATAGCCTTTGTTTAAGGTAATCCGTCTCTTTCCCTTTCGCATAGATAAGCGAACGTTCGTTATGTCTTTGAACAGCTACTATCGAACACATGAACACACTTGAGCAGCCATCGGCTTCGGCGCCGGCACACGCGTCGCGTTATGCGATTTCGTTGCGTTCTCAACAGGTTCGTCAAAAGCGGCCAGGTTAGTGACTGTCAAGCTTTTGATGTTGCTTGTATCTACTACAACTCTATGCTCATACTAAGATGTGTGTGCATGCCGTTTGTAGGCGACAAGTCCTTACTCGACTTTCCTACGACGGTTGCCACTGCTAACAGACACCATCGCAAACAGAGAATGCGTCGTACGTCTGCGTCTGCTGAACGAGCATGTGCCAACAATGGTTTTTCCCTACCGCATGTCTTTTCCAAAATAATCTTTTGGTTTCATATCTGGTGTGCGTTAAAGAAAGCCTATGAAATTCTGCTCGCCTTCCTGCTTATAGTTACCACGGATGGAGCCTCACCGCCTCTTGAGCGATCATACATCGAGTTGCTTAAAGGTACTTGTGTACCATCTAGACTATTTTCTCTACATGTTCCTAAAGTAATCCATGCAGCATTTACACATATTTGCCTGTAGAGACCTACAAAGATCGCTCATACTATGGTGGCCCGTCGGACGAGTGCCCACATTGTGGCGCCGTTTTCTGGTTTCAGGAACGGGTCAAAAGTGTGTCTGCTGTTGCGCAGCGCAAGCTTGTGTACAACCTTTGTTGCAGAGGAGGCAAGATAGTTTTGGAGCCTTACAAATGTCCACCGGCACCCTTATGTGACCTGCTGCGATTCGATGGTGATAGTCGTGCCAGAAGGTTCCTTAGGCAAATTCGGTCATACAATTCCCTTTTCGCGTTTACCTCACTAGGCGCCGTCGTTGATAGATCGATAAATAACGGTACTGCACCTTATGTTTTCAAAATCAATGGTGTCGTACACCATCGCATTGGCTCGCTACTACCCAGTAATGGCTTGCGACCACAGTTTGCGCAGCTTTACATATATGACACTGAACACGAGGTGCAAAATAGGCTGGGCATGTTTGAGAACGAGCCTGATGTCCATGATCGCCCGGATCCGGAGGTGGCCCGTTTATTACTTAACATGCTAGATGAGCATAACAAGCTGGTTGCGGCATTTCGCTTTGCTAAAGAACGTTTAGATGAAGAAGGTGACCAAAAGGTGACGTTGCGATTGTTAGGCTGTAACACACGTCATGACGCACAATACAACTTACCGGCCAATGGTGAGCTCGCTGCTGTAATAGTGGGTGATTGCTTACCTTCACAATACAAGTACGATGTCCTCGTGCATGCTAGAGAGGGTGGACTCAAACATGTTTTGTGCTTGCACCCGTCCTACATGGCCCTGCAGTACCCGCTGCTTTTCCCTTACGGTGATCGTGGATATCACCTTGGAATAAAATACACTGACGTAGGACAAGGCGATGCCACATGCCGCAAGTATGTTACGATGCTTGAATTTGTTAGACATCGTTCACACTATAGGCTCAACGAACCGAACCCATTCACTTGCTATGGTAGGTTGAGCAACCAGCTAGCTGTCGATGCGTATTCTACGATCGAGGCATCTCGATTGCAATTCATAGCGGACCACCAAAAAGAATTGCGTTGTGAATCCGTACAGGGGATAACCGACGCCATTGGCAGGGGTCTCACCAGTGCAGATTCAGTTGGTGGAAGAGTGATCGTGCCTGCATCTTTTACGGGCGGCCGAAGGTACCATGTAATGAACTACCAAGACGCGATGGCCATATGCAGAGTATACGGCCCGCCAGATCTCTTCGTCACCTTCACATGCAATCCTAAATGGAAGGAGATAGTCGATGCGCTTCGCTTCGAGCCTGGTCAGCAGGCATGCGATCGTTCCGATATCGTTATAAGGGTCTTCCATATGAAGGTCGATGAATTCATAGCAGACATTAGAGAAAATAAAATTTTTGGTCCTATCCGTGCTGGTGAGCTTCAACTTAACTTGACACATTGAGTGGTCCCTTAATATTGCTTTGCATGCTCTCATCTGTAGCCTTTCCTATGCAGTGATTTATACCGTAGAATTCCAAAAAAGGGGCCTACCACACATACACTGTCTTCTATGGTTGCTTGGTGGTCGTTCAGAGACAGAGGCCTGCGCCATTGACGCTTTCATATGTGCTGAGATACCTGACGTTGCCATAGACCCCTTGGGTTATGCTCTCGTTGATGAATTCATGATACATGGTCCATGCGGTGATTACAACAGGCGGTGTCCATGCATGAAAACGACAGATGCTCTAAGAAATTCCCTAAGACGTACCAAGACGAGACTGTCATTGACGCTTTTGGCTATACCCTTTATAGAAGACGAAACAGCTGTCGGTTCGTAGTAAAAGGTGGAGTAAAATTAGACAATAGAAGCGTAGTGCCATACAATATGCAATTGCTCAAAAAATACAATGCCCATATTAATGTCGAGTGGTGCAACAAAACACACATGATCAAGTACTTGTTTAAATATGTTACCAAGGGAAGTGATCGAGCCAAGATATATTTTGAGTTGACTGCGAACACAACTAATGCATCTCCAGGTCCTCAAATAGCCCCGCCAAATGAGATTCGCGAATACATAGATGCTAGATACTTATCAACATGTGAAGCTCTATGGCGAATCTTCGAATTTGACATTCACTTTAGAGTACCTTCTGTGGAACGTCTGGCGGTGCACTTACCTAAAAAGAACGTCGTGCAGTACGAGCCTGGGGCAGACCTACAAGCGTTGCTTTTGAGCCGTGCAGCAAAAAAGACTATGCTAACTGAATGGTTTGAAACAAACATGAAACATAGTGATGCACGTCGCCTGACTTATTGTGATTTCCCCAAAGAGTGGTCGTGGGACGTTTCTGTTAGGTGTTGGCGTAGAAGGAGGTTGTTGTCTGCCAAGATTGGTCGCATGTACTACGTGCACCCAACAGCTGGGGAGCTATACTATCTACGTATGCTCTTGATGTTTGTTTCAGGTGCGACGAGCTTCGTTGATATAAGGACCTTCCAAAATACTGTGTACGCAACATTCAGAGAGGCGTGCGAAGCACGTGGTTTGCTCGAAGGTGACAACGAGTGGAACCTTCTATTTGATGAGGCAATAGTCTCTGCCTCGGCGTTTCAGCTTCGACAAATGTTCGTTACCATTGTCGTTCATTGTCCTGTTTGCAATGTTCGTGCTTTGTTTGACAAATATTGGATCTACTTCACCGATGACATACACCGTGGTCTTAGAGAAGCCCTTGGCAAACCGCACTACACAGCTCCACATGAACAACTCCTTACGTTGCTTTTGAGGAAGCTAGCAGACACATTCGCTAACAGTGGTGCCAACATAGCTGATTATGACCTTCCAATCTTATCGTCCTGTTGTGACGTAGTGTTTAGCAACCGGCTGATAAACGACGAACTGAGTCCTGAACCATTGCTGTTGCGTGACCATGCTGCTGCTGCTGTCTCGCAGTTGAATGCTGACCAACGGCTCATTTTTGAAAAGCTAACTGAGTCTGCTCTCTCCTGCTCGTCGGGCGTATTTTTCGTATGTGGACATGGTGGGACAGGTAAAACTTTCTTGTGGAACGCTATACTCACGCATTTAAGGTCCCAACAAAAAATTGTGCTGGCTGTAGCGTCCTCCGGCGTGGCTTCACTACTATTACCTAAAGGTCGTACTGCTCATTCACGTTTTAAAATACCCTTCGATCTAGATGAGGGTGGTGTTTGTGGTGTCAAGAGAGGTACCATGCTGTCTGAACTTATACAGCAGACTTCTCTTGTCATATGGGACGAGGCACCGATGACCCATAGACATTGCTTTGAGGCCCTAGACAGGACTATGCGTGATATTCTTTCGAAACATAGAGCGGAAAATGCGAACATCCCATTTGGTGGCAAACCTATTGTGCTTGGAGGAGACTTTCGCCAGATTTTACCCGTGGTGCGCAAAGGTTCACGATCTGCAATAGTTAACGCATCAATTACCAGCTCACCGTTGTGGCAACACGCTACTGTTTTGAAACTGCGAACAAATATGAGGCTTTCCAACCCGTCTTTACATGGTAAGGAACGTGCGGACTTGGAACAGTTTAGCAAATGGGTCTTAGATATCGGCGATGGTGCTCTGCCAGCGATGACAAGAGGAGACGAGTCCGAACCTACATGGATTACGATTCCTGAAGATTTGTTGATACATACGGATGGTGATGCTGCTGTGGCACTCATATCCGAGGTCTACCCAGGTTTGTTAGAGAAATATATGGACCCTACATACTTAGCTACACGCGCCATTGTATGTCCTAATAACCTTACAACCGATAAAATAAACGACTACATTGTCTCAATGCTCCTGGACATGGTGTCCAATGCCTTAGCTGCGACACGATCTCAAAGGCGTCTGAACGCATACCTGATTTTGACATGCTATATCCTACTGAATTCCTAAACTCTATTAATGCAGCGAATTTCCCTTGCCACAAACTCGTGCTAAAAAGAGGCGTCACAGTCATGCTGTTACGTAACTTGAACCAGACCGTGGGGCTTTGTAATGGAACAAGGATGCTTGTAACTGAGGTCGGACATCGTGTTCTTAAATGCATAGTACTAACGCCCTCCGGAGTCGACGAAGAGGTTTTCATACCGAGGATTGCGCTTAACACTATCGATGTCAAATGGCCCTTCACATTGCAAAGAAGACAATTTCCAATACGAATATGCTATGCCATGACGATTAATAAGAGCCAGGGTCAGACCCTCTCAAAGGTTGGCCTCTACCTTGACAGGCCTGTGTTTACGCATGGCCAGCTTTACGTCGCTGTTTCAAGGGTTACATCTAGAAGTGGTCTTAGAATTTTGATTGAAAATCCTGATGGTTCCTGCGGATCACAGACTCGAAACGTTGTTTACCAAGAAGTGTTGCAGGCCGTAGATGCAGCCCCCCCTGCAGACTTCTTAGTGCATAATCGACTCAAACCTGTACATAACCAATGTGTAAAATAAAAATGTATATACCGGCAACGCGTTTAGTTATCGTACCTATTATGTTCTATGACTGCTTCCCCACCAAAGAATTTTTGGTCTCCTATATCGTTCGTCTAGCGGCCTACCGACAAGCGAGCACTATACGTCGCAAGTTTACAAAGGGAAACCACTATGTCTGCGTGCTCCAATTGATCTTGTCATACAACATCCGTGGTAGATGCCTACTCAATGATGTTGACCTAACTTTACCGGGCATGTTTCTCCTATCCTAAATATTTTTTTTGTAAGCATGCTGCCCTTGTCAGCATCGAGTGTAGTGTTTATTGGTTACTTATTTCGCTGGAAATGACTGACCTCTGCTTCATTACTGCAGATGGGGGACATACTCATTCCTAGCCTTATGGTTGGAGACTGCTCTCGCACCTTGTGTTTGCGTGTCTCTAGGCTTTGGGAATTCCTTGATCCTCAGGATGACAGTAGGTGTAACACCCGGGTTTTAGGGGCACCAAGACCCGGGCGCGAACATAAACACCAGATATGCTGGGACCAAGTCTCACACATATGATGTATAGTGGCACAGGATCGAATGTCACATCTTTATATATAACAGGAGTTCTATACAAAATAAATATTTACATTATAAGGAGACAACGGTCCAGCAACCCAAAGTTGACTGGGAGACGACGGCCTAGACCTCTCACGAACACATCGCAGCATCCTCCAAGCGCCTCATCCTGCGGTACCTGTTCTTGACCTGTGGGGGTGTGAGACAGCAAGAGTGAGCTCACATACGTTCATCGCTCAACAAGTTGTGGGGAATAATGTGTATGAACTCGCCAAAGGTGGGAGCTCATGTGAAGTGTAAGGCTTACCAAAGAGGATGGCTGAAGCTGAGCATTGCTTTTAATGTTGGTCAAAATTTTATTAGCAATTACTAAGTATAAGTAAATACCAACCCAATTAAGTAGTAGAACAAAAGTAACAACCTCACCTGCGATGCAATGCATATGACAAATTGAGTTTAAGTTCCATAATTTAATCATGTGAGTGTCCGAGCTGCTCTTGACCGTGAGCACGGCTAGTATACCAGTTTTACACTCTGCAGAGGTGGCGCATCTTTACCCACAAGTCATGTTACCCATCTGCCAAGGGATCGCGACTTCCCATACACCTCTACCGAGGAGGCGAGGCAGGGTAACACTACGAGGCCTTTACAAAGTTCCACTAGCTTCAGAAAACCCGCTACAGTTTATAGGAAGCTCCAATGCAGGAATCCCTTGCAGGACCGCCATCGCAGCAAAATCCTCCCGAGGGCCTCCCTACACTGACCACTCCCCTACTGCCCTTGCCCCTTTCAGGTAAGGTAGTCTTCCACTAGCTTTCCTAATTAATCGGCCAAGGGCGTCCCATTAAACCCTTGTGGTAGCACTGTTATCCCGGGTGGTTCTCCATGTTCCAATTAACATAATGATCTTATCATGAACAGTGATAATAAACAGATGATAAAAGTGTGATCATGAATAATGTATCTTCATACCCAAAACCACATAAAGCACTAGCAAGTACTACCCAAAAAGTTCAGTGGTAAACAAGGTATAAAGATAGACAAACTAGGGTAACCTATTGGGTCCCATCAAAATTAACCTATGCAGATCATTATGATTAATTAGAACATGAGTGGGTAAAGGAAGTGATCAAGGGCACAACTTGCCTGGCACTTGAGATTCCAGGTACCAGGATGATCTTCAGGTGGCTCGTAACCTCGCGCTAGTCGTAGCAATACAAACAAGCATGGTATAGGCAAAATTAACATCACACCAAATATAAGACCAAACTGCATAATAATGATCTACGCGAAGCTACGAGATCGTGGGATCGAGAACCGCTAAATTCGGGGTTACGGTTATGAAGTTATGGTTTTCCGAAGATCCACGTGGTTAAGTATAGAATAGACTAAGTGCAACATTTTAACCTATATTTCATGACAAAACAAAGTTACCAGATGATAATAAATATTATTATGAGACTAATGCAACTAGAATGGATCAAAACGAAGTTACGGTTATTGAATTATGAATTTATGGAGTTATTGAGTACATGGTATAGATTAATTCCGATGAATAATTTTAATTCATGTTTCATTGCTAAACAGAGGTACTAAGTGGTAGACAATATTAAAACAAAATTAATGTCTCTGGAATGAATTAATTTGGAGCTAAAATGAATTTAATATGAATTATATAAGTCTCGGGATTGATTTTTGTATTAAAAATCTATTTATAATATTAATTTCCTATTTTCCCTATTTCCTGGACCGGGCACCAAAAACAGAGAAGCACGGGGGTCACGGTGTAAAAATTACTAAGACTCAACGAACAGCCGTATAGGACGGCGGGTTAGTTTCTAGGTTCCACGGGGGCTCTTTTGAAAGAAGTGCACGGCGAAGGGGTATCGTTGATTCAGAGCCGCCCGATCTAACCCAGACGGTCCAGATTAGATCTTGGCTCACCGAAACCGGTACGCAGCCCAGTCCATTGGATTAACATTCGACGGCTAGATTTTAATGGGTCGGGATCAACTCCAGCCATCCGATCCAGCCTACGGCTCAGATCTAATTGAGTGAAAGGAGTGCCTTGCATCAAATCTGAGCCCTCCGTTCAAATCCGACGGCCGCGCGACGTCTTCTACCTCTCGACTTCCCATCGCTTCTTCACTCCCTGCAGATTAACCATGGCCGCCCGACGCGAAGTGATCCCACAGCGATGAGCACACAGGCGCCCCAACGCCAACCACGACTCCCATCGTTGTTACGCGAGCTAGAGATGAAGGTAAGCAGTTTGAGGGGAGACTTACCGTGTAGTGAGTAGGTCCACACACGGCAACGGCCCAGTGGACCACCATGGACTCCGACGAGCAATTCCTCAATCAACAAGCGAATTCGCCCACGTAGTCGACCAGTGCACCGAAACGATCTCCCGACATCCACTCGACGGCCGAACATCAGCAGGACGCGGAGTACTCCGCAGTGGATCCATGGCGCTTGCTCGGATAGGGCGTAGACCACCAGCGCGAGATGGCAAAGGGTGCGAGGCAGCCGAGGGACTTATAGTCGAGGTTCAGCCGAGTTAAACGCAGCAACCGTGGTGGTTGCAACGATATTAGCGAATCATCCGGAGAAATCCCATGGCGCCGGTATGGGATTGTTACCGAGTTCGCGCGTTCTGTTTGAGGACGAACGACCTGGCAGAGAGGGCCCACCGGCAGTGAGGGGTTCCGAGTGTGAGGCTGAGCTGCGGTGGGCGCGCGAAATTGGGCTGGCGGCTAGGGTTTTTGGGGTAAGCGCGGCGTACAGGGAAGGGATAGTGGGCCGAGCAGTGGCTGAAGAAATGGGCCAGAGACAAAATTTTGGCCCAAGGCGCGAGGAGGTCTTCAGTTTTTTTTTTCTTTCTTGTTTTCTATTCCCTATTCCCAAATCTAGTTAAATTCAAATGTGGTTTTAAATTTCAAATTCATTTAGAATGCACAGTTCAAAAACTTCATCATGAAAATATTATATATATATATATATATATGTGTGTGTGTGTTTTATTTTAGTTCCTTTATACATGATTCCAATCATGAAATAGAGAATAGTTCACACCTTATGAATTTTAGGGAAATATAATTTAGATTGTAGATTATATATTAAGAAATAGCTTTAATTCTTCTATATACTTCGATCCAAGAACACTTTAGTTTATCCAAGTATCTTTTATTTTAGTCAAAATATATTCATTTTGGGAGTAGTAACTTTGAACATATGAATATTGTCATGGAAAGGGGTTTTGATTTAAAGCCTTTGAGAAATTTTCCTGATTTTCACAAGATTGAACTTTTAGGGTATTACAAATCCTACCCCCCTTAACAGAAATCTCGTCCTCGAGATTTGTAAGAAAGGGTATCAAACAAGTTTGGTTTGTAGTCTATGTTTTAGTTTCTAGTTGGTTTTAATATCAAAAGATTTGTTTTTTTTATATCACAAATTATCAGGTGATTAGGAAAGCATGGGTATATATATAACTACTTTATTATGTAGGATAAAAGATGTCTCAAAAGCATGGGTAGGTTTGGGTAAGAAGGAGTATGGTAAGGAAGGACTCCATCCCAAATTGTAGATCTTGACTCATCTGGTGACCCCGCTTGATCCTTGAAGACTTGAATTGGTGCTTATCCTTTCTTGATGAGGTTGATCATCTTCAGTCTCCAATCTTGTTGTCTCCCACTAGGTTTTAGGGTCATGTAGATATATGTGGGTAGGATAAGCCACATGAGGTAGGTCAAGATCTGGTTTGATGTTTAGGTTGGAATGGATGGTTTAGACAACCCATCGTGTATGTTAAGTAGTTGTGTATGGCCAAGTTGTTATAAGGTATCAATTTAGGTTAAAACATAGCTAGTAGTGTCTAATCTATTTCACTAGTATTAATTATCATGTTTAAGTAGCCACATTAGATTAGATCATATGAGATTAGATGGGATCTAGATTAGATTGGTATGACTAGATTAAACTAGTTAGTGTCTAATTACTTTGGATTAGATCATGGTTATTACTAGTGTGGGGTAAATATGCTTATTAGGGCAAGATGAATCCATAAGGACAAGGTAGAATCTTTTGAGGTTAGTTAGATCTATTAGGATAAGATAAAATCTTTTCAAGATAAGATTAATCTACTAAGGTAATAGAGTATCTTTTAAGATAAGATGGATCTATGAGTGTAGAATATGAATCTTTTAAGCTAAGATGGATATTGTTAGATTCTTTGATGAGGGATAACCTAGTTTGTCTAGTTATTTTATGAATTTTATTATATTTATGTCTATATATGCAGATGTAATTGTGGACATTACTCCACAACTCATCACACTCAATCAAAGATCAGACAAATATCATAAGAACAAACATTCAAGCATACCAATATCTACAAAAATAGTTTTGCTTTTGTTCCTAAGATTAGGTCTCCTATTTCTAAAGGTCACTTTAGGTACAGGATTTCAAAGTGTGAAATCCACATTTGTCTTAGAAAGAAAAGGTAAGAATAATCAGAGTAAAGCGGAAAATAGATGAGAAAAGATTAAGAAAAGTTTAGAAAAGAATCAGAGTAGCAAAGGTAAGTGAGTATTGGTTGTCCAGTTCTATCTAGGTTTCGTCCTACAGTCAACATTCCTCTGATACCACTTCTGTAACACCCGGGTTTTAGGGGCACCAAGACCCGGGCGCGAACATAAACACCAGATATGCTGGGACCAAGTCTCACACATATGATGTATAGTGGCACAGGATCGAATGTCACATCTTTATATATAACAGGAGTTCTATACAAAATAAATATTTACATTATAAGGAGACAACGGTCCAGCAACCCAAAGTTGACTGGGAGACGACGGCCTAGACCTCTCACGAACACATCGCAGCATCCTCCAAGCGCCTCATCCTGCGGTACCTGTTCTTGACCTGTGGGGGTGTGAGACAGCAAGAGTGAGCTCACATACGTTCATCGCTCAACAAGTTGTGGGGAATAATGTGTATGAACTCGCCAAAGGTGGGAGCTCATGTGAAGTGTAAGGCTTACCAAAGAGGATGGCTGAAGCTGAGCATTGCTTTTAATGTTGGTCAAAATTTTATTAGCAATTACTAAGTATAAGTAAATACCAACCCAATTAAGTAGTAGAACAAAAGTAACAACCTCACCTGCGATGCAATGCATATGACAAATTGAGTTTAAGTTCCATAATTTAATCATGTGAGTGTCCGAGCTGCTCTTGACCGTGAGCACGGCTAGTATACCAGTTTTACACTCTGCAGAGGTGGCGCATCTTTACCCACAAGTCATGTTACCCATCTGCCAAGGGATCGCGACTTCCCATACACCTCTACCGAGGAGGCGAGGCAGGGTAACACTACGAGGCCTTTACAAAGTTCCACTAGCTTCAGAAAACCCGCTACAGTTTATAGGAAGCTCCAATGCAGGAATCCCTTGCAGGACCGCCATCGCAGCAAAATCCTCCCGAGGGCCTCCCTACACTGACCACTCCCCTACTGCCCTTGCCCCTTTCAGGTAAGGTAGTCTTCCACTAGCTTTCCTAATTAATCGGCCAAGGGCGTCCCATTAAACCCTTGTGGTAGCACTGTTATCCCGGGTGGTTCTCCATGTTCCAATTAACATAATGATCTTATCATGAACAGTGATAATAAACAGATGATAAAAGTGTGATCATGAATAATGTATCTTCATACCCAAAACCACATAAAGCACTAGCAAGTACTACCCAAAAAGTTCAGTGGTAAACAAGGTATAAAGATAGACAAACTAGGGTAACCTATTGGGTCCCATCAAAATTAACCTATGCAGATCATTATGATTAATTAGAACATGAGTGGGTAAAGGAAGTGATCAAGGGCACAACTTGCCTGGCACTTGAGATTCCAGGTACCAGGATGATCTTCAGGTGGCTCGTAACCTCGCGCTAGTCGTAGCAATACAAACAAGCATGGTATAGGCAAAATTAACATCACACCAAATATACGACCAAACTGCATAATAATGATCTACGCGAAGCTACGAGATCGTGGGATCGAGAACCGCTAAATTCGGGGTTACGGTTATGAAGTTATGGGTTTCCGAAGATCCACGTGGTTAAGTATAGAATAGACTAAGTGCAACATTTTAACCTATATTTCATGACAAAACAAAGTTACCAGATGATAATAAATATTATTATGAGACTAATGCAACTAGAATGGATCAAAACGAAGTTACGGTTATTGAATTATGAATTTATGGAGTTATTGAGTACATGGTATAGATTAATTCCGATGAATAATTTTAATTCATGTTTCATTGCTAAACAGAGGTACTAAGTGGTAGACAATATTAAAACAAAATTAATGTCTCTGGAATGAATTAATTTGGAGCTAAAATGAATTTAATATGAATTATATAAGTCTCGGGATTGATTTTTGTATTAAAAATCTATTTATAATATTAATTTCCTATTTTCCCTATTTCCTGGACCGGGCACCAAAAACAGAGAAGCACGGGGGTCACGGTGTAAAAATTACTAAGACTCAACGAACAGCCGTATAGGACGGAGGGTTAGTTTCTAGGTTCCACGGGGGCTCTTTTGAAAGAAGTGCACGGCGAAGGGGTATCGTTGATTCAGAGCCGCCCGATCTAACCCAGACGGTCCAGATTAGATCTTGGCTCACCGAAACCGGTACGCAGCCCAGTCCATTGGATTAACATTCGACGGCTAGATTTTAATGGGTCGGGATCAACTCCAGCCATCCGATCCAGCCTACGGCTCAGATCTAATTGAGTGAAAGGAGTGCCTTGCATCAAATCTGAGCCCTCCGTTCAAATCCGACGGCCGCGCGACGTCTTCTACCTCTCGACTTCCCATCGCTTCTTCACTCCCTGCAGATTAACCATGGCCGCCCGACGCGAAGTGATCCCACAGCGATGAGCACACAGGCGCCCCAACGCCAACCACGACTCCCATCGTTGTTACGCGAGCTAGAGATGAAGGTAAGCAGTTTGAGGGGAGACTTACCGTGTAGTGAGTAGGTCCACACACGGCAACGGCCCAGTGGACCACCATGGACTCCGACGAGCAATTCCTCAATCAACAAGCGAATTCGCCCACGTAGTCGACCAGTGCACCGAAACGATCTCCCGACATCCACTCGACGGCCGAACATCAGCAGGACGCGGAGTACTCCGCAGTGGATCCATGGCGCTTGCTCGGATAGGGCGTAGACCACCAGCGCGAGATGGCAAAGGGTGCGAGGCAGCCGAGGGACTTATAGTCGAGGTTCAGCCGAGTTAAACGCAGCAACCGTGGTGGTTGCAACGATATTAGCGAATCATCCGGAGAAATCCCATGGCGCCGGTATGGGATTGTTACCGAGTTCGCGCGTTCTGTTTGAGGACGAACGACCTGGCAGAGAGGGCCCACCGGCAGTGAGGGGTTCCGAGTGTGAGGCTGAGCTGCGGTGGGCGCGCGAAATTGGGCTGGCGGCTAGGGTTTTTGGGGTAAGCGCGGCGTACAGGGAAGGGATAGTGGGCCGAGCAGTGGCTGAAGAAATGGGCCAGAGACAAAATTTTGGCCCAAGGCGCGAGGAGGTCTTCAGTTTTTTTTTCTTTCTTGTTTTCTATTCCCTATTCCCAAATCTAGTTAAATTCAAATGTGGTTTTAAATTTCAAATTCATTTAGAATGCACAGTTCAAAAACTTCATCATGAAAATATTATATATATATATATATGTGTGTGTGTGTGTTTTATTTTAGTTCCTTTATACATGATTCCAATCATGAAATAGAGAATAGTTCACACCTTATGAATTTTAGGGAAATATAATTTAGATTGTAGATTATATATTAAGAAATAGCTTTAATTCTTCTATATACTTCGATCCAAGAACACTTTAGTTTATCCAAGTATCTTTTATTTTAGTCAAAATATATTCATTTTGGGAGTAGTAACTTTGAACATATGAATATTGTCATGGAAAGGGGTTTTGATTTAAAGCCTTTGAGAAATTTTCCTGATTTTCACAAGATTGAACTTTTAGGGTATTACAGTAGGCTCCTGCATACTGATCTTGTTTTGCTTGATGAAGAGGTAGATCCATCTTTATACTGGTCTAATACTTGTGCATGCATAGTAACCACCAGCTCAGCCAACATGCTATACAATGTCCTAGCAGTTCTTCTATACAGTGCTCTATGCAAATCTTGCGTGTTGCTTAAAATGGTACCTCCTTTTGTTAGGGAAACAGCATACATGCCCAGATCTATCCTCCGTTGTGCCAACAGTTCAGTGCGCTGCTCGATGAGGGAAGGATATACAACTTGAAGTATTTCTTAGTCAGGAAAGCTAACAGATTCTACAAACCGGTAGAAAATTGCAACATGATCAGCTTTACAAAGTGGACTACGGTTGAGGTTATCCTCCAGATCCCCCCTGCTTTTCTGGTTTGCACATATAACCTCACTCCCATAGACCAGCTCCAACCGCGCGTGGACTACAAGGAATATTTCACTGGTAACCTTCTACGCATAGTGGTTTAC
Source organism: Zea mays (assembly GCF_902167145.1). Taxonomy (NCBI): domain Eukaryota; kingdom Viridiplantae; phylum Streptophyta; class Magnoliopsida; order Poales; family Poaceae; genus Zea; species Zea mays. Next base: position 20,092,097 of record NC_050100.1, on the reverse strand, counting down.
ATGTTATAGGTAACATGAATACAGTACTAATGGCCTCGCCATCTCTATGGTAGATGTGCTCGGTGTTGTCAGCGTGATCTCCCAGGTTTCATCAGTACGCACAAGGGGACGACAGGCTGAGGTTATGAAGAGAACAGTCACTATAAGCAATGCAAGGTACCATGTGCATTCCTATCATACTACACATTCCTTTTGGGTGCCACATACGTATATGTAGTCTGATTTTGTTTGCATCAACATAGCAAGGAACCCGTGAACAGCCTCAACCTAGACCACAGATTACCACTTCTCGTTCTCCACGCTAGCAAAGTTGTCCATACGCTCAAGTGAATAGATGAAGGGTAAATGCACCAAGACAGTAAGAACGCCATTACATCACGTTGGGGGTCAATTTGCGTCCAAAAACTCAGCAGACACTATGTCCACAGATCATGCAGGGAATATGCTACAAACAAGTTGCCCATAGCGGGAAATAAAAAAATGTCATCTTCCTTGCAGAGGAAAACTGGTTCTAAACTACCTATATGTCTTCAGTTGACCATACTTCATTGCAATGTACCTTAGAAGAGATCATTTTTCCTGCTCAGCCAATCCTCCATGTCTAATATTATCCATTGCCCGGACAAAGTTTCCTTTACTACATGGGCATACCATGCACACTGTGCTCATATAGAAGATTACTAAACAGCGTCAGCTACCATCGACCATCTAAACAAGCAGCTATTTTGAAGCTCTAGATGCACAGTTTACGATTTTTGTTTCTTTGCGATGTCCACACCTAACGCGATACAATGACCAATTTATTTGTAAACTCGCTGTTCTTCACACCGACAGGGATACCGGTCCAACCGTTGATGTTGTGCTTTGGGGCGAGCGGGCCACAACTTTCCCAGCTGAACAGGTCCACAGGGACAGTGGATCCTCACCACAGATCATAATATTTGTTGGCACTCTCGTGAGGAGCTACGCTGGTAGGTCTACTACATCCCTTTGGTTGCACTGCTAATACACATGAGCATCTGAAAGGTTCCATTGTATTTTAGATAATGTGTCTTTGTCGGGAGGATCGTCATGCAAGTGGTACATAAACGAACCGGTCCCGGAAGTAAACGCTCTCAGAGCTAGGTAACTTACTCATTCTGGGTTTTCAGACATACAATTTTCATTCGTCTTTCTCACCAAATCTGATTACTGTCATTCGTAAACTGGTGTGGGTAAACAGTGCTGAAACCAACCACCACCCTGTCATCTGGGATCAGGGCAAAGCAGCTGCTGAGAGTACAGTAATTGCAGTTCCTGAACATAAGAAGCTCAAGGATATTAAGTACCTCCATCCTTTTGAAAATAAGGTGAGGTCCCTCTACTCGACTAAACCTTGCAGTCATAAGGTTTATCACAGGTTCATAACTGATCACTTCAATTACATTGTTTACAGAAGAAGGAATGGCTTGTCATCGTAAAGGTGCTCAAGATTGATAGCTCATGGTGGTACAACGCATGCAAAAAATGCCTTAGGACAACCAAACCGCACGGTGACACATACAAGTGCACCAATATTTCCTGTGACAACATAGGATCGCCTACCCCAAGGTCAGCTCTTATACGTCTCTCCCTGTTTTTGTTAAGGTCCTGCTAGATCGCCTGGACGCCTAGGCGTCACCTAGGCGATGCCTTAAAAACACTGTTATCTATCTCTCTCCTTTTTGTTTCCTGCGTACCAAAACGTTTTCACTCCTTAAAAAGTCCCATGCCCAGACCTATAAGGTAACTGTTTTAGGATGGAGGGAGTAACAAGCATTAGATAAAGAAATACAAAAACACAAAAATGAGACACTAAATTACCTCAAAACGGTTCCAAAAATATAAAATCAGGTGCTGCATGAATGCTGCCGTAGCAGAGAAAGCCAAATATGAGAAGCCTGGTAAAGCATAAGTCATAAAGCGCCAGAAATGTGTCATTAGTTAGTCAATAGTTCAATCAGAAAAAAGAAGTTTGATACACGCTTGATATAGGTATTGATAATGTTGATGTTCTCAGCTAACCACATATTAAAATTCCAATGCTCTAATACAGTAGAGGGTCCTTGTTCAGTTTTTGTCCATGGTATATCATTACTAACAGGCTCTCTATGCATGATACAAGATATTGAAAGAAATATTAGGTTCTTACAGGATTTGGCAAGTAGGTTCCTGTGCCTCGCAGTTTTTACGTTCTTACAAGATACTTGTCGGGGACCATAATTAGGGGTACCCTCAAGACTCCTAATTCTCAGCTGGTAACCCCCATCAGCATAAAGCTGCAAAGGCCTCATGGGTGCGATTAAGTCAGGGATCAGTCCGTACGAGCGACTCGATCGTGCCTCGCCCGAGCCTAGCCTCGGACAAGGGCAGCCGACCCCGGAGGATTTCTGTCTCGCCCGAGGCCCCCCTCCAACGGCGGACACATCTCCGGCTCGCTCGAGGCCCTGCCTTCGCTAAGAAGCAACCCTGACTAAATCGCTGCACCGACCGACCGAATCGCAGGAGCATTTAACGCAAAGGTGGCCTGACACCTTTATCCTGACGCGCGCCCCCCGGCAGAGCCGAAGTGACCGCCGTCACTTCGCCGCTCCACTGACTGGCCTGGCAGAAGGACAGCGCCGCCTGCGCCACTCCGACTGCAGCGCCCCTTGACAGAGTGAGACTGACAGGCAGTCAGGCCCTGCCAAAGGCAACACAGGAAGCTCCGCTCCGCCCGACCCAGGGCTCGGACTCGGGCTAAGTCCCGGAAGACGGCGAACTCCGCTCCGCCCGACCCAGGGCTCGGACTCGGGCTAAGTCCCGGAAGACGGCGAACTCCGCTCCGCCCGACCCAGGGCTCGGACTCGGGCTAAGTCCCGGAAGACGGCGAACTCCGCTCCGCCTGACCCAGGGCTCGGACTCGGGCTAAAGTCCCGGAAGACGGCGAACTCCGCTCCGCCCGACCCAGGGCTCGGACTCGGGCTCAGCCCCAGAAGACGGCGAACTCCGCTCTGCCCGACCCAGGGCTCGGACTCGGGCTCAGCCCCAGAAGACGACGAACTCCGCTCCGCCCAACCCCAGGGCTCGGACTCCGCCCTGGCCTCTGCCGAACGACCTCCGCCTCGCCCGACCCAGGGGCTCGGACTCGGCCTCGGCCATGGAAGACAGACTCGACCTCGGCTTCGGAGGAGCCTCCACGTCGCCCAACCTAGGGCGCAGGCCAGCCACGTCAACAGGAAGCGCCATCATCACCCTACCCCGAGCCAACTCGGGCCGTAGAGAACAAGACCGGTGTCCCATCTGGCTAGCTCCACCAGATAGGCAATGATGGCGCCCCTCAAGCCCTGTGACGACGACGGCTCTCAGCTCCCTTACAGAAGCAGGAGGACGTCAGCAAGGACTCAACCGCTTCGACAGCTGTCCCTCCGCCAGGCTCCGTTGCTCCTCCGACGGCCACGACATCACACCAGCTGGGTGCCAAGATCTCTCCGGCTGCCACATTGGCATGTACTTAGGGCGCTAGCTCTCCCCCGCTAGACACGTAGCACTCTGCTACACCCCCGTTGTACACCTGGATCCACTCCTTACGACTATAAAAGGAAGGACCAGGGCCCTCTTAGAGAAGGTTGGCCGCGCGGGGACGAGGACGGGACAGGCGCTCTCTTGGGGCCGCTCGCTTCCCTCACCCGCGTGGACGCTTGTAACCCCCTACTGCAAGCGCACCCGACCTGGGCGCGGGACGAACACGAAGGCCGCGGGATTTCCACCTCTCTCACGCCCGTCTCCGGCCACCTCGCTTCCCCCCTTCGCGCTCGCCCTTCGCGCTCGACCCATCTGGGCTGGGGCACGCAGCGACATTCACTCGTCGGCTTAGGGACCCCCCGGTCTCGAAACGCCGACAGTTGGCGCGCCAGGTAGGGGCCAGCTACGTGCTGACGAACAGCTTCCCGTCAAGCTCCAGATGGGCAGTCTCCAGCAACCTCTCCGACCCGGGACGGTGCTCCGTTTCGGGAGTCTTGAGTTCATGTCCTTCGACGGCAGCTACGACATGATACTCCTTCCGCCACCGCGCGACAACGACAATGGCGGCCGACAGCCCGCCCGCCGGCGGCGGGATCGACGACGCCTTCCCCGCGTGGTGGAAGAACAACACTCGAGCTCGCCCCGTCCTCTCCCCCGCCAACGGAGGAGGAGGCGGGGCAACCAAGGTCAAGCGGGAGGCCGCGCCTCGTCGACTGTCGAGCGAGTCGACGTCCCCAGCGCCCCAACGGGGGGCGCGTCGGGCGTCGACCTCGCGTTTGAGACAAAGGCGAGCGCCGTCTCCCCGCGACACGCCAACCCCGAGCAAGTGGACGACGCCAGCGCGCTCGCGGAGAGCTTGCAGGACGTCACCCTCGTACCTGAGACGGCGGTGCAATCAGTCCCCGACGTGACTATGTCGCTGCTCGTCGACCGAAAGGTACCGATCGATTCCCATCCCACGTCATTTGGACTCAGCCTCAACCCGCCAAGCGACCTTGCTTTGGCGGGCGCTCTCGTAGAGGCGAGTGCACCCCCCCTGGGGTTTCGCATGGTTGACGGACGTCTCGACCTACGGGCCATCTGGGTCCGAGGAGGATGACGATCCCAGCATCTATTGGGATTTCTCTGGATTTGGCAACCCCATTGCCATGCGGGACTTCATGACCGCATGTGACTACTGCCTCTCCGACTGTTCCGACGGTAGCCGCAGCCTCGACGACGAGGACTGCGGCCCAAGCCGCGAATGTTTCCACGTCGAGCTAGGGGATCCCTCCGAAGGCAACCATCTCGGCATGCCGGGGGACGGTGATCTCCCTAGGTCGGTGCCTCGCGCTGACATCCCGCGGGAGCTAGCTGTGGTCCCCGTTCCGACGGGGGGTCACGACCCACAGCTCGAGCAAGTCCGCGGGGCGGAGGCCAGGCTCGACGAGGGAGCAGGAGCGCTTGAGCCGATCCGCCGGGACGTCGGGCAGGTATGGGCGGGCCAACCCCCGGCCGGAGAAATACGTCACCTGCCCCAGGGTCTCCAGCATCGCGTCGCCAACGACGTCAGGGTCAGGCCGCCACCCGCATCCAGTGGGGTCGGCCAGAACCTGGCTGCAGCAGCGATGCTTCTCCGCGCGATGCCGGAGCCATCAACCACCGAGGGTCGGCGAATCCAGGGAGAGCTCAAGAATCTCCTGGAAGGCGCTACGGTCCGACGGGCCGAGAGCTCTGCCTCCCGAAGGCAGGGATACCCCTCGGAACCTCATGCCGCGACTTCCCGATTCATGCGGGAAGCCTTGGTTTACACCGGGCGCACGCGCAACACCGCGCCTGCGGCCCCGGGCCGCCTCGGCAACGAGCACCATCATCGCGACCGTCGGGCCCACCTCGACGAGAGGGTGCGCCGAGGCTACCACCCCAGGCGTGGGGGATGTTACGGCAGCGGGGAGGATCGGAGTCCCTCGCCCGAACCACCCGGTCCGCAGGCCTTCAGCCGGGCCATCCGACGGGCGCCGTTCCCGACCCGGTTCCGACCCCCGGCTACTATCACAAAGTACTCGGGGGAAACGAGACCGGAACTGTGGCTCGCGGACTACCGCCTGGCCTGCCAACTGGGTGGAACGGACGATGACAAGCTCATCATCCGCAACCTCCCCCTATTCCTCTCCGACACCGCTCGCGCCTGGTTGGAGCACCTGCCTCCGGGGCAGATCTCCAGCTGGGATGACCTGGTCCAAGCTTTCGCCGGCAATTTCCAGGGCACGTACGTGCGCCCCGGGAATTCCTGGGACCTCCGAAGCTGCCGGCAACAGCCGGGAGAGTCTCTCCGGGACTACATCCGGTGATTCTCGAAGCAGCGCACCGAGCTGCCCAACATCACCGACTCGGATGTCATCGGCGCGTTCCTTGCCGGCACCACCTGCCGCGACCTGGTGAGTAAGTTGGGTCGCAATACCCCCACTAGGGCGAGCGAGCTGATGGACATCGCCACCAAGTTCGCCTCTGGCCAGGAGGCGGTCGAGGCTATCTTCCGAAAGGACAAGCAGCCCCAGGGCCGCCCATCGAAAGATACTCCCGAGGCGTCTACTCCGCGCGGCGCCAAGAAGAAAGGCAAGAAGAAGTCGCAAGCGAAACGCGACGCCGCCGACGCGGACCTTGTCGCCGCCGCCGAGTACAAGAACCCTCGGAAGCCCCCCGAAGGTGCCAACCTCTTCGACAAGATGCTCAAGGAGTCGTGCCCCTATCATCAGGGGCCCGTCAAGCACACCCTTGAGGAGTGCATCATGCTTCGGCGCCACTTCCACAGGGCCGGGCCACCCACAGAGGGTGGCAGGGCCCGCGACGACGACAAGAAGGAAGATCACCAAGCAGGAGAGTTCCTCGAGGTCCGCGACTGCTTCATGATCTACGGTGGGCATGCGGCGAATGCCTCGGCTCGGCATCGCAAGCAAGAGCGCCGGGAGGTCTGCTCGGTGAAGGTGGCGGCGCCAGTCTACCTAGACTGGTCCGACAAGCCCATCACCTTCGACCAAGCTGACCACCCCAACCACGTGTCGAGCCCAGGGAAGTACCCGCTCGTCGTCGACCCCATCGTCGGCGACGTCAGGCTCACCAAGGTCCTTATGGACGGGGGCAGCTGCCTCAACATCATCTACGCCGAGACCCTCGGGCTCCTGCGCGTCGATCTGTCCTCCATCCGAGCAGGCGTTGCGCCCTTCCACGGGATCATTCCCGGGAAGCGCGTCCAGCCCCTCGGACGACTCGACCTTCCTGTCTGCTTCGGAACGCCCTCCAACTTCCGAAGGGAGACTCTGATGTTCGAGGTGGTCGGGTTCCGAGGAACCTACCACGCGGTACTGGGGAGGCCATGCTACGCGAAGTTCATGGCCGTCCCCAACTACACCTACCTGAAGCTCAAGATGTCGGGCCCCAACGGGGTCATCACCGTCGGCCCCACGTACAAACACGCGTTCGAATGCGACGTGGAGTGCGTGGAGTACGCCGAGGCCCTCGCCGAGTCCGAGGCCCTCATCGCCGACCTGGAAAGCCTCTCCAAAGAGGTGCCAGACGTGAAGCGTCATGCTGGCAACTTCGAGCCAGCGGAGACGGTCAAGGCCGTCCCTCTCGACCCCAGTGGCGACACCTCCAAGCAGATCCGGATCGGTTCCGGGCTCGACCCTAAATAGGAAGCAGTGCTCGTCGACTTTCTCCGCGCAAACGCCGACGTATTTGCGTGGAGTCCCTCGGACATGCCTGGCATACCGAGGGATGTCGCCGAGCACTCGCTGGATATTCGGGCCGGAGCCCGACCCGTCAGGCAGCCTCTGCGCCGATTCGACGAGGAGAAGCGCAGAGTGATAGGCGAGGAGATCCACAAGCTAATGGCAGCAGGGTTCATCAAAGAGGTATTCCATCCCGAATGGCTTGCCAACCCTGTGCTTGTGAGAAAGAAAGGGGGGAAATGGCAGATGTGCGTAGACTACACTGGTCTCAACAAAGCATGTCCGAAGGTTCCCTACCCTCTGCCTCGCATCGATCAAATCGTGGATTCCACTGCTGGGTGCGAAACCCTGTCCTTCCTCGATGCCTACTCAGGGTATCACCAAATCAGGATGAAAGAGTTCGACCAGCTCGTGACTTCTTTCATCACGCCCTTCGGCATGTACTGCTATGTCACCATGCCGTTCGGTTTGAGGAATGCGGGCGCGACGTATTAGCGGTGCATGAACCATGTGTTCGGCGAACACATCGGTCGCACGGTCGAGGCCTACGTCGATGACATCGTAGTCAAGACAAGGAAGGCTTCCGACCTCCTCTCCGACCTTGAAGTGACATTCCGATGTCTCAAAGCGAAAGGCGTCAAGCTCAATCCCGAGAAGTGTGTCTTCGGAGTGCCCAGGGGCATGCTCTTGGGGTTCATCGTCTCCGAGCGGGGCATCGAAGCCAACCCGGAGAAGATCGCAGCCATCACCAGCATGGGGCCCATCAAGGACTTAAAGGGCATACAGAGGGTCATGGGATGTCTCGCGGCCCTGAGCCGCTTCATCTCACGCCTCGGCGAAAGAGGTCTGCCTCTGTACCGCCTCTTAAGGAAGGTCGAGTGTTTCGCTTGGACCCCTGAGGCCGAGGAAGCTCTCGGGAACCTGAAGGCGCTCCTCACAAAGGCGCCTGTCTTGGTGCCTCCAGCTGACGGAGAAGCCCTCTTGGTCTACGTCGCCGCGACCACACAGGTGGTTAGCGCCGCGATTGTGGTCGAGAGGCAAGAAGAGGGGCATGCATTGCCCGTTCAGAGGCCAGTTTACTTCGTCAGCGAGGTACTGTCCGAGACCAAGATCCGCTACCCACAAGTTTAGAAGCCGCTGTATGTGGTGATCCTGACGAGGCGGAAGTTGCGACACTACTTCGAGTCTCATCCGGTAACTGTGGTGTCATCCTTCCCCTTGGGGGAGATCATCCAGTGCCGAGAGGCCTCGGGCAGGATTGCAAAGTGGGCGGTGGAAATCATGGGCGAGACAATCTCGTTCGCCCCTCGGAAGGCCATCAAGTCCCAGGTATTGGCAGACTTCGTAGCCGAATGGGTCGACACCCAGCTGCCTACGACTCCGATCCAACCGGAGCTCTGGACCATGTTTTTCGACGGGTTGCTGATGAAGACGGGAGCCGGCGCGGGCCTGCTCTTCATCTCGCCCCTCGGGAAACACCTACGCTATGTGCTACGCCTCCATTTCCCGGCGTCCAACAATGTGGCTGAGTACGAGGCTCTGGTCAACGGGTTGCGGATAGCCATCGAGCTAGGGGTCAGGCGCCTCGACGCCCGCGGCGACTCGCAGCTCGTCATCGACCAAGTCATGAAGAACTCCCACTGCCGCGACCCAAAGATGGAGGCCTACTGCAATGAGGTTCGGCGCCTGGAAGACAAGTTCTACGGGCTCGAGCTTAACCACATCGCTCGGCGTTACAACGAGACGGCGGACGAGCTGGCAAAAATAGCCTCGGGGCGAACAACGGTTCCCCCGGACGTCTTCTCCCGGGATCTGCATCAACCCTCCGTCAAGATCGACGACTCGCCCGAGCTTGAGGCGCCCTCGGTCCAGCCCGAGGTACCCTCGGCACAGCCCGAGGCACCCCCAGCTCGGCCCAAGGCGCCCTCGGTTCAGCCCGAGGTACCCTCGGCCTCCGAGGGCGAGACACTACACGTCGAGGAGGAGCAGAGCGGGGCCACGCCTGATCGGAATTGGCAGACCCCGTACCTACAATATCTCCGCCAAGGAGAGCTACCCCTCGACTGAGCCGAGGCTCGGCGGGTAGCGCGACGCGCCAAGTCGTTCATCTTGCTGGGCGATGAGAAGGAGCTCTACCACCGCAGCCCCTCGGGCATCCTCCAGCGATGCATCTCCATCGCCGAAGGTCAGGAACTCCTGCAAGAGATACACTCAGGGGCTTGCGGCCATCACGCAGCGCCTCGAGCCCTTGTCGGGAATGCTTTCCGGCAAGGCTTCTACTGGCCAACGGCAGTGGCAGACGCCACTAGAATTGTCCGCACCTGCGAAGGGTGCCAATTCTATGCGAAGCAGACCCACCTGCCCGCTCAGGCTCTACAGACGATACCCATCACCTGGCCCTTTGCTGTGTGGGGTCTGGACCTCGTCGGTCCCTTGCAGAAGGCGCCCGGGGGCTACACGCACCTGCTGGTCGCCATCGACAAATTCTCCAAGTGGATCGATGTCCGACCTCTGAACAGCATCAGGTCCGAGCAAGCGGTGGCGTTCTTCACCAACATCATCCATCGCTTCGGGGTCCCGAACTCCATCATCACCGACAACGGTACCCAGTTCACCGGCAGAAAATTCTTGGACTTCTGCGAGGATCACCACATCCGGGTGGACTGGGCCGCCGTAGCTCATCCCATGTCAAATGGGCAAGTAGAGCGTGCCAACGGCATGATTCTACAAGGGCTCAAGCCTCGGATTTACAACGACCTCAACAAATTCGGCAAGCGATGGATGAAGGAACTCCCCTCGGTGGTCTGGAGCCTGAGGACAACGCCGAGCCGAGCCACGGGTTTCACGCCGTTCTTCCTGGTCTACGGGGCCGAGGCCGTCTTGCCCACTGATCTGGAATACGGCTCCCCGAGGACGAGTGCCTACAGCGATCAAAGCAACCAAGCTAGCCGAGAAGACTCATTGGACCAGCTGGAAGAGGCTCGGGACAAGGCCTTACTGCACTCGGCGCGGTACCAGCAGTCCCTGCGACGCTACCACGCCCGAGGGGTCCGGCCCCGAGACCTCCAGGTGGGTGACCTGGTGCTGCGGCTGCGGCAAGACGCCCGAGGGAGGCACAAGCTCACGCCCCCCTGGGAGGGGCCATTCGTCATCGCCAAAGTTCTGAAGCCCGGAACGTACAAGCTGGCCAACAGTCAAGGCGAGGTCTACGGCAACGCTTGGAATATCCAACAGCTACGTCACTTCTACCCTTAAGATATTTTCAAGTTGTTCATATACCTCGCACCCACGCAAAGTTTAGTCATCAAGGAAGGGTCGGCCTCGCCTCGGCAAAGCCCGACCCTCCCTCGGGGGCTAAAAGGGGGGGAACCCCCTCTGCGTTGAAATTTTCCTCGAAAAAAGATCTCTTCCGCCAGAATGTCTTTCGTGCATTCTGACTACTTCGAAAAGTGGATCCTGAAAACGACGGAGTACACGTAAGCAGCCAAGGCTGACCGGGCCGAGGGACTCCTACGCCTCCGGGATACGGATACCTCACTCATCACCTTCTGCGATAAGTAACTCGCGTTCGGATAAAGTGATTCCGCGGGCCGAACAAGTCTTTACGTTCGGAAGCTCTTCTGCCAAAGCGGTCCTTCGAGCCTTCTCGACTGAGTCGGTGACAGGGCCTCATGGACGGGTGAAAGTACGCGTAAGCGGCAAGGCCGACCGAGCCGAGGGACTCCCACGCCTCCGGGATACAGATACCTCACTCATCACCTTCCGCGAGAAGCAACTCTCGCTCGCACAAATATCCCTGTTACCGACAAAAAAGTCCAGATACTCGAAACAAGAGGAAAAGAGACGCAGCTTTACAACGCAGCGAGGGTGTGTGTTCTGGCCTCGGCGGCCGCAGAAGGCACACGCTACAAGACAATCTGATCCTGCAGGCTCGGGTCTTGACACTGGAAGGGGCCAGCAGCACCCTCGGCATCGACGACAACTTCGGCGAGGTTCGACCTAGCCTCGGACGGCGACACGGTCCGAAGACCTCCACTCCGAAGGACGACGTCATCACCACGCCCGGGCCATCGCCGCCAGGGTCTTCTCCGGGAATCCGGCCCGAGCAGGCGGCTCGGCCGGTCACCTCTGGGGCCTCGGCCAACCATCTTCCAAGGGCGCCAGCCCGACCCGAGGCCTCGGCTGGTCAACTCTGGCGTCGGTCCCGCTAACGAACAACCCGGCTAGGCTCCGGCCAACCAGGTTTTCATTTTCGAGCCAACTCCGCCTCTGTTCATGCTGATACCGCTACCCCTGGCCTCGGCTCGTCGAAGAACGGCCAAGGGGTTCCTTTAACTAAGCTAGAGAAGCCTCAGACAACAAGGCCGACCGAGCCGAGGGACTCCTACGCCTCCGGGATACGGATACCTCACTCGTCACCTTGACACAGGGCGACTCATGCTTGGTGAAGCGGTTCGGATAATTAACAGGCGAGTCTTAGCGCTCGAAAATGAGGAAAAAACACGGCTCCGTGCCAAAATTACATACATGTTCAGGCCTCGACAGCCATAATGAACAAAAACACTGGCATTCAAAGTGCCATTACCAATGGAACTTCGGTTCCCCCTCCGCAGGTACGAACAACCCCACTCGATGGGGGTGGGCCTGCGGAGCAACAGAAGACTGACGAGCGGCTCGCCGTCGCCCGCTCTAACTACGACGACAACGACCCCCGCTCCGGGTGGCCGAACTGCAGCAGCGCAGGCCTCAGGGTGGGCGCTGCTGCAATCTTGCCCTCGCCCACACCAACGCTCGAGGGGCGAGGACAAGTACAAAGGGCCGGAGGCCCGAAGCGCGGATGGTGGCGGTGATCCCGTCGGCGACGGGGACTTCTCGAACCGCCTCCGCTTCGGCACCGACGGCAGGGGCCATCAGCCCTCCGGCAGATCCCCACTCAAATCCTCCCGGACGAGTGGGGCACCGGCCTCCGCGTGAAGATGCCACGCTGGTGCAAAGGCAGGACCACCCCAGAACACGAACGCCGCCCTAGCAGCGCGCGGCGTCTGGGGTGGCCCTCCCGTGCACACGGTGCGGCAGCCGCCCTCCGACAGGAGGAGCCGCCGGGAGCCCAGCCGACGAGCCCGACACGCTGGAGGTGACGACGCCCGCCGTCGACCAGCCCCGCGTTGTCGAAGTCCGGGCCGCCCGCAGGGCCAGTGAGCGCCCTCTCCCTCGAACGCCGCGGGAGAGGGTGACCCACGAACCCGCGCGGGAGGTAGAGCGCCGGCTCAGCCCGGCACCCACCCCAGCGAGGATGATGAACATCCTTGAAGCTAAGGGTGGGACCAAGATCGCAGCCCGGCTTGCTTCTCCCCACCCAGGAACTGGTGGTCACCGTCTTGGGTGACTGCCGGCGGGGGGATACAGCCGGGCTGGCTGATGAAAATCCTTGAAGCCGAACGATGGCTGAAAGGTACCAACTCCCACGGAGTTGCGTTCCTCCAACGATGAGGCGAAAAGACGGCGGGTATCCCCCATCCGGGGGCGTGGAAGGTGGAGAGACGTGATGCATAAGGGAGCAAGAAGACATGATCGCCTTCCGAAAGGGGGCGCCCGCCTTTTAAAGGCAACTCTCCCTGCTCGCGCCCCTAACCGTCATGGGCTGAGTCTTCTCCAACACGTTCCAAGGCCCTCCCCTGCGGCGCGGGGGCTGGGTCCCGCATGTCATGCAAACCGACTCGGAGCAGAAGAAGCCAAACCGCCGCGCGTGGTGCACTCAACCGCCCAGCAGTTACATGTGACCCTCCACTTTTGCCCAGACCAACGGGCAAGAGAGGCGGGCAGCCATGCAGGCGGCATGCAACCGCGCCAAGTGGACGCGCTTCTCCGACTCCCAACGCGCCCAGCCTAGAGGCCCAGGCCCACACGTCACGCAACCGGCGCGCCGGATGCTGTATGCAAGCAACTGCACCGCCACTTGCGCCACCACCGCGCCTCTTCGGTTGCGGAACCAATACCGCGACTCGAGGCGACCCAGCGCACGACCCAGCAGCGCCAGCCTGGCGCGACGGTCAATGCAGCCGAAAGTGGGCCGGCAGTAATGACGGTGGCAGGCGGGCGGGAGCAGCGGTCACGTCGTCAGCCAAGCTCACGTCCCATCCAGGGGCAGCAAGAGAACCCCCTCTCACGGCGTGAAGACGACGCGCCCGTGATCCGTTCCTCGAACGGCTCGCGCACGCGCGACGACCGCCCCACCAACCACTCGCCCCGTCGCATTAACTCCGCGGCGAGACAGGCGGCGCTTCTGGCAGGAGAAGCGGGCGACGCTTCGCCTTCGCCGTAATAACCGCACCAAAAAAGGTACGCCACGTCGTTCAATTTCGTATCCTTTTCCTTTTTTCCTCTTTCTCTATCTCTTGCAACAGGGACCGGGAAAGGGGGATACCCCGAAAAGGATCCTTCCCCGTGAAGGAACCAGGCTTCGAGCCTCCTTACTGATCAGAGGTTCGAAGGCTGGCCCCCCGAAGGGTTCAACAGCCGCCTCAGATCGCGTGGGCCCTACACCCACTACTGGTCAGAGGTTTGAAGGCCGCCCCCCCCCGAAGGGTTCCACGGCCGCCTCAGGCTACACGGGCTCCGCGCCCATTACTGATCAGGGGTTCGAAGGCTGGCCCCCGAAGGGTTCACAGTCGCCTCAGGCGCCGAGCGAGGGATGACCAGGGGTACGTTCGATACATAGCCGAGGCTCGGGCTGCGCTCCCGAGGTACCCTAGGACATTTCCGAGACCATCGGGAGCGATCTTGTAACGGAATCCCATCGGAGGGAGGCATCGAGCCCTCGGACCCCGTCGCCAGGGGACCGGGTCCGGCAGATCACCCGCAGGTACTTTTGGGCGTGCCTCTGGGCCCCTAGCCGACCCCTAACGAACGGGGCACGGACGTCCACTCGGATTACCCGCTTGCAGCTCACCGGAGACACCATGTTCGGTGCCCATCGAGGGTAACATGGCGCTCTCCCCCCTCCTCCTTGCGGAAAGGCGACGTAGGGGCGTATGTAAAAAAGCCGAGTCTGTCCCTGATCGCCCTCTTGCCCTGTGCGGAGGCTCGGGGGCTGCTCCCGCAAACCCGGCTCCGGCCGAACCGTTGACAGCGTCAACATACCAGCCCGAGAACTTGGGCCCCGACCGTACACACGGGCTACGGCCAGTTCGCATGAGGGAACAACCAGACCAGCCGAAGCATTACGCGAGGCATTAAGACCTCGGAGGAGTGAAACCACTCCTCCGAGGCCTCGGGGGCTACACCCGGCGGGTGCGCTCGCGCGCACCCACCGGAACAAAATGCAACCGAGAAAGGCTGGTCCCCTTGCAAAAAAGTGCGACGAAAGCCTCCAAGCGAGTGCTAACACTCCCTTCGAGGCTCGGGGGCTACTGTCGGGGACCATAATTAGGGGTACCCTCAAGACTCCTAATTCTCAGCTGGTAACCCCCATTAGCATAAAGCTGCAAAGGCCTGATGGGTGCGATTAAGTCAGGGATCAGTCCGTACGAGCGACTCGATCGTGCCTCGCCCGAGCCTAGCCTCGGACAAGGGCAGCCGACCCCGGAGGATTTCCGTCTCGCCCGAGGCCCCCCTCCAACGGCGGACACATCTCCGGCTCGCCCGAGGCCCTGCCTTCGCTAAGAAGCAACCCTGACTAAATCGCCGCACCGACCGACCGAATCGCAGGAGCATTTAACGCAAAGGTGGCCTGACACCTTTATCCTGACGCGCGCCCCCCGGCAGAGCCAAAGTGACCGCCGTCACTTCGCCGCTCCACTGACCGGCCTGGCAGAAGGACAGCGCCGCCTGCGCCACTCCGACTGCAGCGCCCCTTGACAGAGTGAGACTGACAGGCAGTCAGTCCCTGCCAAAGGCAACACAGGAAGCTCCGCTCCGCCCGACCCAGGGCTCGGACTCGGGCTAAGTTTCGGAAGACGGCGAACTCCGCTCCGCTCGACCTAGGGCTCGGACTCGGGCTAAGTCCCGGAAGACGGCGAACTCCGCTCCGCCCGACCCAGGGCTCGGACTCGGGCTAAAGTCCCGGAAGACGGCGAACTCCGCTCTGCCCGACCCAGGGCTCGGACTCGGGCTCAGCCCCAGAAGACGGCGAACTCCGCTCTGCCCGACCCAGGGCTCGGACTCGGGCTCAGCCCCAGAAGACGACGAACTCCGCTCCGCCCAACCCCAGGGCTCGGACTCCGCCCTGGCCTCTGCCGAACGACCTCCGCCTCGCCCGACCCAGGGGCTCGGACTCGGCCTTGGCCATGGAAGACAGACTTGACCTCGGCTTCGGAGGAGCCTCCACGTCGCCCAACCTAGGGCGCAGGCCAGCCACGTCAACAGGAAGCGCCATCATCACCCTACCCCGAGCCGACTCGGGCCACAGAGAACAAGACCGGTGTCCCATCTGGCTAGCTCCACCAGATAGGCAATGATGGCGCCCCGCAAGCCCTGTGACGACGGTGGCTCTCAGCTCTCTTACGGAAGCAGGAGGACGTCAGCAAGGACTCAACCGCTCCGACAGCTGTCCCTCCGCCAGGCTTCGTTGCTCCTCCGACGGCCACGACATCACACCAGCTGGGTGCCAAGATCTCTCCGGCTGCCACATTGGCATGTACTTAGGGCGCTAGCTCTCCCCCGCTAGACACGTAGCACTCTGCTACACCCCCGTTGTACACCTGGATCCACTCCTTACGACTATAAAAGGAAGGACCAAGGCCCTCTTAGAGAAGGTTGGCCGCGCGGGGACGAGGACGGGACAGGCGCTCTCTTGGGGCCGCTCGCTTCCCTCACCCGCATGGACGCTTGTAACCCCCTACTGCAAGCGCACCCGACCTGGGCGCGGGACGAACACGAAGGCCGCGGGATTTCCACCTCTCTCACGCCCGTCTCCGGCCACCTCGCTTCCCCCCTTCGTGCTCGCCCTTCGCGCTCGACCCATCTGGGCTGGGGCACGCAGCGACATTCACCCGGTCTCGAAACGCCGACAATACTGAAAGAAACAGTTTTTGCCTCACAGAAGTAGATATGGAAAACCAAAAAATACAGCAAGAAGAAGCGTCGAAAGAACTGCATCGATATGGATGTCTGCACACTGAAAAGCAAAGATATAAGGATAAGTATTTAAGAATGACTAGCTTGAAAATTTTGTCCAGCACAAGATAATTTCTGATAGATGCATTCATGCTACCCGACTTATACTATTTCGATGAGACTAAGTGGTTTAATTTTAGCTTTCTCTACCCACATATCTTTTATTTGAGTTGCTCTCTCAGCAGTTTGCTTGAGCAAAAGGCCTAGATATTCCCTTACGAAAAATTTGTTGTGGGACATCACGACTTCGTATTATTAGCTCTAGCCTATAGAACACAGCAAAAGTCACTTTTTTGGGGGGGGAGGCGCTGTCAAATTGTAGCTGTTAGCTGGGTGCCAGGGGGCCCATTAAAATACTCTTTACGCCTGAAAGAGGAGAGTTTTTTTCGTTTTGGTGCCCCTGGATAGCAAATGAACCCGAGCCGACCGAACCAGACCCAACAGGAATTTGTATGAAACAGTGAATTCTCTAAAAGGGCGTTCCAAACTAGACACACTGAGCATGATAGACACAGACCAACTTTACCCCTTTCAGTTGCATATTGCAATTTGCAAGTAAATAATAAAAAAGATGTAAAAATCACCACAAGAGTTGCTATGATGGAGATTGTCCAGTATGTGGCTTGTGCAGTTATAGTATCTTAGCTTTAGTGAAGTTTAGTGCTGGGAACAAGTCTTTTCTGCTGCCACTAGCCGGAGAGTGGCTGTTGCTCTTGCTCAACCTACTCTGTTTGCTGTGACTTGACTTTGTGTCAAACTCTTGACTTTTGCTTATTTCTAGAACAAATTTCCTATACTTAACACCCCTTAGCATATCCTGGTCCTCTTGGGTGAGAATCGGTGGCAAATTGTTTGTTTTGCCCGACAACAGTGTCACTGCAGCACCCTTTTGTGTTGGTGAGCTGACTGGAGATTTGATAGGAGACCTTACACCTCCACTGGTGTTTCCTGATTTGCTGATTAGATGATGAAGCCACACGACCAGCTCCAGGATAAGTGCTTCGGTCTTCTCCTTGTCAGCATGATACAACGTCTCCATTCGGGACATGTCCATCTGCCCTGATATCTTGTAGTTTAATTCAGATCTGCATTAAAAAAGAGATTGTCAGCGCACATCATAGTTTCATCAATATCCATTTACATCACTGAGAAACTTCAGTTTCATCAATTTCTGTGTAGAATGGCCTATGCCAGTTTTTGCAAGTGTGCTTGTTTTGCTGATATAGCTGAAAGAAAAGCCGTGAAAGCAAACTATGGCAACTAAAGGAGACCTTTAGTGTCTAGGACAAAATTTAGAACTAAATTGAACTAAGGGTTTCACCGTCTACAAATTTCATGATTTGTGATGTCCAACAATCAAACCGCTCTGTGCAGGTACAAGATATCCCTCACCGCTGAAGACGATACTGACACCGCCGAGTTTATCTTCTTTGGACGAATGGCGCAGCGCCTCATTAAAAAAAATGTGG
Organism: Zea mays; assembly: GCF_902167145.1. Lineage (NCBI taxonomy): Eukaryota > Viridiplantae > Streptophyta > Magnoliopsida > Poales > Poaceae > Zea > Zea mays. Next base: position 20,074,285 of record NC_050100.1, on the reverse strand, counting down.
ACGCCCTCATCTCGACTAATCCACCCGGTTTCATTCCAAGAGAAATTACAAATCTACTGGAAAAGTCTTTCGAGTGGAATGTTAGCTTCACTGAAAGCACAATTATTTATAGCAGTGTTTCCTTCCAAGTGAATGCTATAAACGCAGAAATCGATGGTGGCAACATACTTCCAACTACATCGTCCTCACAGCCATCGTCGACCATACTTCCGCAAGGTCAGGCATTCCCCCCTTCTAACTGAGTATGTTTCTTTTTGAGTGCAGGTCTTTTCACTGCGCCCTCTCCCCATCAACTGCAACTCTTCTGGCTCTAACCTATTTTTTTGTCCGCCTGCTAACTCCGCACCAGGACAAGGATTAGGTGTCACACAAAACAAGGGGGCTGCCTTCATCCGCGAGCCGTCGCTGACACCAGAGAGTCACAAAGTTTCGTCTAGCGCCAAGGTTCGCTGTTGTACTCAATGAGGAAAAATAGCTACCTACAGTATAGAGCAATGTTCTCCTTCCATAGACACTAAGAAACAAGCCCTAGACATGTCTTTTCATTGCAGTGTAATTTACAGACAGCCACACATCAGGGAGCCAATCTGCTGCTAGGAACAGAAATTATCACTTCTCCGCCTAACGTGCAGACGCCATCAGGAGCTGCTTACAGTGTGCTAGATGGGTCTACAAACAAGACTCATAAAGGTGTTACTGGAAAAAGGTTAGCTCCATGCCAAGCAATCTACCTACCCTGTTATTCCCATATCATGTCATCACGTTTACATGCATGCCATGGGACCAAACTTTACATAGGTATCGCACATCGCCTTCCAAGAAGGTTGTCAAGAAACTTTTTAGAGATGATGGCACAGGAGATGACGATGCTGCTGGTTCCGCAGACGTTGATGCTGAGTAACGGTATGTCCAATTCTCCCCTACAACTTCATGAGATATATGCTTCCAAGTGTTCCAATTGCATGTAGTATAAGGCAGTGGGTACTAGGCAACCCTAAACCCCAATTTGCTTAATGATATGCCTCCAATCTCCAGGGGTTCCTGCACTTTATTAAGGAGACTGAGTGCCATCGTGGTATAACCCAAAACCCAAAACGAAAGACAAAAAAGAAAGGAACAATACATTGAGATTCGATAATCATAATTTCTTTTCTGGTGCAAAAAGAATGTAACATTACAGCCTTTCAATTCAGATAAACAACAGAAACATTCCAAGCACAGATTAATAGTGCTCCCCCAAAGAAGTCACACAGATTGATAACTATTTTAAGGTCAGATGCAATTTCTTGATAAATCAACTGAGAAGGTAAAAAGAGAGTTCTCTTATTTTGTACAATAGTTGCTCATAACCCAAGACTCCAAGAGATCTTGGATGCAGCAGTAGCTACATAGCTTGCCTTAAGCAGCTACATTGTTCCAGGACAAAAGAAAAACATTTGCACCAAGAGTTGCAATACAAGACCATGAAAGAAATGGTAATGGAGAAAAGATTATGTTACTTTGCAAACAACATTTAATCATATTTTGTAGAAAAAGAGCGATTGACAAAAACAAGTACCTCTGGATTTCAACGCTACGTAGCTTGCCTTAAGCAGCTACATCATTCCAGGACAAAAGAAAAACATTTGCACCAAGAGTTGCAATACAAGACCATGAAAGAAATGGTAATGGAGAAGAGATTAAGTTACTTTGCAAACAACATTTAATCATATTTTGTAGAAAAAGAGCGATTGACACAAACAAGTACCTCTGGATTTCAACGCGTCAATTAGTTGTTGCCTCATGTTATATTTGAGATTGCAATGCTTGCCAAAACTTGTTAATTGATTGCTACCTTTTTTTTAGTTGCAGTGCTTTTGGACACGAGCACCACCAGCTATGGAGGCCCGCTTTTGGGAACTGAGGATCGCTTTTGGGAACTATCCCAGTTCATCTAGGTTGTTGTTAGAACTTCCCCCCTACTGTGTAGGGCGTATGGTTTTATGCTTGTAAGATATGGACAGCGCTATGCTGTGTGCTTGACTGCAAGATATGCCTTTTGTTGCTTGGTCATAGCTATGCTATGCGTGCAATCCTGCGAGGACCATACTCGCGATGTGTAAAGCATGCCTATATAGTCTAGGCCTGAACAAACCAGAAACGTTGCTTCCTTTGGTGCTTCTACTATTTCTTTTTGTCGTTCTGTGCTACTACCAGCCATGTATTTGTCGTTACTATGTAAAGCATGCCTATATAGTCTATTTGTTGTTCTGTGCTACTGCCATCCATCTATTATGTGCTACTACCAGCCATCTCTTTATCTTATAGTACAGGAAATAAACGCCGGAGCAGCTCCTATGTTCCGTTGAAGAACGAAGACAATCCAATTCTGGATGATGAGTGAGAAAGATACTAAGGTATATCATGTAACCCATCCTTGAATTCTAGATTACCTTTATTCATGTGCTGTAGGTTGGCTATATTGTCATGGTGGATAAATTTACCAATAGAGTTGCGCGGTTGTCCAGCTGAGCTAGCCTCTAATTGTACTATTGCATCATGATAGTCACACTTACCATGGTACGTAATGAACTCATCCTGAATAATGCTCCAGAAATTTATTTTACATTTTTTTTATAGAAAATATAGATCATACCATGAAGAGGGCCGTTTTCAATGCATTTTAGGTTTCGACCGTAACCAATGTATTTTTAGTACTAAACTTTAGTTTCCAGTTTTTCTAAATTACTGATGTCATTTTCGTTTTTAGAGTTATCGTTTTCGATTTCGTTTCCAGGAAAAAAAATAATAAAAAACAAAAATCGTCTTAGTGTTTATCGGTTTCAGACCGTTTTCGCACCTAGCCTAGCTCCAATCTCTCTGCTACCTCCTTACGGCAGTACGTTGACCTTTAATCCTTTATTATCCAGTTCGTTATTCCGTGAGTACGTTGATGCTCCCTGCTTACGGCAGTAAGGATTATGCAAAAGTATGGCTCCTTTTTCCCTTGATTGATGCGGGGATTTGTCAGGAACTAGGCAAGAAAGTCAGTTTTTTTATATAGTCTTGCCCTGCATTTTGATTCAGTACATAGTGAAATAGATTTCCAGGACTGCCTGGTGGTTAATGGTTGTGATCGTGCAGGTGTGCTTCAGCTATGCAGTTCAGCAGCGTGCTTCCCCTAGAGGGAAACTCCAGACGACTTATTACACATAACGGTGTTGGTACTTGTTCATTGCGTTTTTTGTCGTCCTACTGATGTTGCATATGGCAACACAGATACATAATTTAATCTCACTCCGGATGTTGACCAGAGAAATGGTTGAGACAGATCTCATCAAGCAGGTTAGTAATTTCTTAGATTAATAAAATGTGTGCTGAGAGAAAAAAAGAATATATCATTCAGAGTCTGCTGGTTCTGGTTATAATAAAAAGAATTGATCCACAAACCACTTGCCTCATAATAGCCATGATTACTGCAGGGCGCATGAAGTGCGCCTCCTGATCTAGTAGATATATAACAGTTAAGTGCACTGCTATACGATGTAGATATGATATTTCTAGGCAACCAAATCGAAAAGGATTGGATGGTGACACGATACGGACAAGGCGGCCGATCGCGCACCGTGTCCGAATCCGATCCATTCGACCGAACAGTTCGCCCAGAAATATGTCTCGAGTGGATGGATGCTTCTGATTCCGTTCCAAAAGAGGGAAATTTGGATCCATACCATTAAAAGATCACCACTTTGGATTCATACCATTACTATCTCACTTACATGTGGGTCCACATGAGTCAATGACATGTGGGGTCCATGGTATATATCTAAAGTTTGGATCTTTTAATGGTATAGATCCAATTGTTCCAAAAGAAAAAGGTCGAGTTGAGTTGCCTTCGAATGCTCATTCATTGGATTGGATGGGACGCTGCCCTACATCACCAAACATGCGCATATCAGCGTGATTGGTAGACTGTACGAGTTCAAGTGTTTGGTTACCCAGATTTAACACATGTGGATAGTCGAACGGTTCCGCTATATGATCCAGACGGAATGAGGCCGCCGCGCGTAGGATCTAGAGGGACGGCGGGTTCATTTCCAAGAGATAAAGAAAAAAACGACGTAGGACTATATTGAAACTGACACTAATATAATAAAGAAAAATAGATAAAAAATCTCTACTAACTATTAAGGAGCCATTGTAGACTGCCCCGCCCCTGTCCCCCGCATCCGCCGCGATCGCACGCCTCAAGCCCGCACGCTGTGAAACCTCCGTTACCGAATTGATCTCACGCTCGCAAGCCAGCCCCGCAAACCCCGCCGCTACCGCGCGCCCGCCGTGACCGGCGAGATCCGCTCGCCCGCCCACCGCAACCCCCGCGCGCGACAGCTCCTGTGCATGCCGCATCCGCCGCGATCCGCCCGCCCTCCTCAATCCGCCCGCCCACCGCAAAACCGCCGTGATCTGGCCGCCCGCCCACCCGCCTCCCCTCTCGCCTCCCCTCTGCACGTGGCCGGCGCATGTCGTCGAGGAACGTGAGCGCGTCCCGGGCCGGCGTGCCCCGACGGCAGAGGGAGGTGAGGACCGCGCGGCAGTGGCATGGGTCCGGGTCGAGGAGGAGCGGCGACATGCAGCGGAGGAGGTCCGCGGCGGCGGAGGGCTGACCGGCGCGGAAGAGCGCGGCGGTGAGGATGCGGGACGTGGCGGTGTCGGGGCCGCGTGTGGCGCGGCGCGGAGGAGCATGGCGGGGGCTGCGCGGAGGAGCGTCGGGGACGACCGCTATGAGCAGCACAACGCGGCCAGGATGGCGTTGAGGGCGTCGGTCGTGCGGTGGACCGTGCAGAACAGGGTCGCGGCGGCGGCGAAGCGGCCGTGGCGCGCAAGGGTGGACAGCAGGCGGTGCTGGTGCTGGCCTGTTGCGTCAGGCCGCGGTTCGGAGCGGCGGCACACGCCCATCGCAGCACTGGACTGGATCAGTGTAATCGTGGGCTCGCGCTCGCCAAAAGTGACAAAGCTTTATATGCTCAGGGAAGCAGTTTTAGAAAGACTGTGCTGAGTCGCTCGCATGCTCTATTATGTCGAAGGGACTCCACGTTGCATTGGAGAAAACAAAAATCAGTGCAGCCGACACGTTATTCACTTAGGGCTATTGTTGAAAGTGGCGAGCAGCTGTTACGCAAGTCTGCATGGGCAGAGATGAAGGATTTGGTGAGAAAGCCAAGGCTGTTGTGAAGATCTCATCGTTTCAGATCATTTTGGCTCAGGGTGTCACAGGCTCGTTTCCATGGTCTGCCCTGCCCTTTGCCCCAATGTGGCTGGAGTTGATGGGGTTTACGCACAACAGAACTGGGCTCCTGATGATAACGTTTGCACTGGCAAGCTCACTTGGAGGGCTGCTAGGTGGAAATATGGGGGATCACTTTGCTACTTGCTTCCCGAATTCTGGCCGAATAGTCCTGTCGCAGATAAGCTCAGCTTCTGCTATTCCGTTGGCTGCTCTGTTGCTTTTGGGGCTCCCTGATAACTCTTCTGGTTCCTTGCATGGACTTGTCATGTTTATCATGGGTCTGAGCATCTCCTGGAATGGTCCTGCAACTAACAAGCAAGTATATTTTCACCTTTTATTTGTTTCATTCGTTTCTGCATTAGTACTTCATTGATCAGGGCATAAAATGTATTTTATGACATGCAAGAGTAGCTCTATGAAATTCTTGAGTGCTGGCAATAATGATTCTATCTAATGTGCAGCCCGATATTTGCTGAGATTGTACCTGAGAGGTCAAGGACAAGCATCTATGAATTGGACTGTTCTTTTGAGTTAGTTCTAGCTTCATTCGCTCCACCAGTTGTTGGGTTTCTAGCCGAGCATGTCTATGGGTACAATCCCGTCCCCTACGGAGCATGTCACTGTACCTAAATGTCCTATCATTTCTCATCTTTTTTAAATTAATTAGCGCACATTACATAATGTGCGAATGTGTTTTTATGGTTAAGCTATAGTCTTGATTCAGATTCACTTCTATTTGTTTCAGCTATTGGAGATGCTTCTGAATAATTGCGGAGAGCCTGTCCATAGGCAGGTCATTGATAATGGCCTTCTTCCAATACTTGTGAAGATAGTGAAGAAAAAGGTAACTTATTTTTCACTGAATTTATTATGGCAATTGTGAAACCTGTTCTCATTTAGAACTTCACCAATTGGTCTTGACGTAACACACTATCTTGGTTGCAGACGGATTTACCAGTTCGAGAAAAAATATTTCTTCTGTTAGATCCAACACAAACATCCCTTGGTGGAGCTAAAGCAAGGCTCCCTCAGTACTATGAGTCGTGAAACAATTTGTCTCCCTTCTTTTCAGTTGTATATTGTCCTTGTTAGATTAAACTGTCTTACTACACTTTATCTAACATTCTGTTTGCTTTTTGGCTGACTGGCTTATTTGTTGGATGGACAACAGATTAAAGGCTGCTGGTGGTAGAGCTAATGGAGATGGAACAAGGAAGACAAGGACACGGGACCGGCCTAGGGCTGTTCCAGCTCCAGAGGCAAACGCCGAACTGCAAGCAAATATTGATGTATATTCCTATATTTTTTTGAGTTACTTAGCAGTTCATTGGCATGAATTCGTTTGCATATACTGTGTTATGTAGCATCTGAAAAGGTGCCAAATTTAGTCTCTTGGCTAACACAATTCTTCATCTTTTCTCTCTTATCTACAGAAAAGAAGGTTAATAACTCATGCAAATGCGAAGAGCAAGAGTGAAAAGTTCCCTCCGCCGCATCAGGATGGCGCACTTGGATTTCCCTTGGGCTGTTCGAACCACATGGAACCTTCATTTGAACCCCCAAACCCTTCTCCCTTCAGCACTGTATTTCCTTACGAAAAAAGCACCGTGCCAACCTGGTCCGGACCATTGGCGAACTCTACAGCTGGCAACCAGAAGCGGAAACACAAGTCTGGCCGCTCCTCGAAACAACCAGCAACCGCCCATGCCAGATTATACACATCATTCCATGCTTAGTGCAAACCAAATCTTCGATACCTCCCAAAGAAATACCTTGCAGTGGTTCCTAAAAATTGGATACCTGATTCGTTCAGATCAAGAGCTACAACAATGAACTGTTTTCTTTTCCTTAGATCCATTCATGTACACATTTTTTTCTTCCCTGAGCATCGATCAATGTATAGGCTGGAGATGGAGCTGGATTAGTCAGTTATGTACATTAGGTTCTCTTTTCCGTTCTTACAAGCAGCAACATGTCAGTTTAGATTAATTCGAGTGAGGAATGGAGCTGGTAGGTCAACTTAGCAAGCTATCATTCTATATAGATACTTCCAATCAATTGAAATATTTTTTACCTGCTATTTTGTCTATTTTCCCTTTATTTCATTTTACAATATTTTGAAACAAAATCAAAAGCGTAGCAAAATTCAAATGATTTGTGCTGTTTCATTAATCTGTGTGCTATTACCGTGGCCGAATGTTGTTTTTATGGTTAAGCTATAGTCTTGATTCAGATTCACTTCTATTTGTTTCAGCTATTGGAGATGCTTCTGAATAATTGCGGAGAGCCTGTCCATAGGCAGGTCATTGATAATGGCCTTCTTCCAATACTTGTGAAGATAGTGAAGAAAAAGGTAACTTATTTTTCACTGAATTTATTATGGCAATTGTGAAACCTGTTCTCATTTGGAACTTCACCAATTGGTCCAAATATGTAATGTTTAAATTCTGGACTCCAGACTTAGTACAAATTCAGAGTCTGAATTTGTGTGTTTTGGGTAACTTTGGAATTCTTTTGTGCTTGATATATGGAGTATTAGCCACAATCTCTGTATCAAAGTTGAAGAGCATATAACAATGAACAAGTTCCTTTAGAAGAGGTTGGCTTGATGCTACATAAACAGAGGAGTAATGGTTGCTTGAAGATGGGCTGTCAGGGTGTGTTCTTATCTGATTTTTGTTCAGACCAATGTAACTCTGACAGTAGAATGTGGTTCACTTTGGAGCCCTACTGTTACTGATCCATAGTGTTTTGGGCCAAAGTGTTTATACTAAATTGGTAGACCATAGAAAGGAGAGAAAGGTTGTTGTGGAGTGTGAGGCCTGGTACTATGCAAAATAGTAAGTAAAATGTTCTTAAACTAGCTCTGTCAGGCTGTAGTGAGTGGTGTCAGTTTCAACTAACTGAATTTTGGTTCAGTGTGATGTGCTCCACTTTTGGGCACCATAACTTTGAATATATGCATTTTTGGCCTGGGAATTCTATAGCAACGTGAAAGAGCTATGCTTGGTGAACCACTTTGATGTAGTGAGGTCGGTCTGTCCTTATGTAGAAATGGGAGAAAATGGGAGGTGAATTTGGTCCTGTAATCGAACTGAAGAAGTTCAGAGCAGTCCAAAACATCTGAAAATATCTCAGTCCACTAAATAATACATTATGGGTGACTTTTCAGTAAGAAACAATTAAAACAATCTATCCTAGGTGATATACATTATCCTGGGTGATATACGTGGCTTTCTCTGATAGAGAGTCTAAATACTAAAAATAACCTACAAAAAGACCAAACTAAATAATTCATTATGGGTTATTGCTATAGGTAAGACTGAACGAGAAGTGACGTTGATATTTAATATAAGCACTAATTTCACTGATCCTATTACTACTAGCTTACATGACTTTATATTTTACACATGGAGAAACTTCGAACAGAAAAAAACTTGAGTCCGCTTTCAGTTCCCCTTTCTCCAAGTTCACATAATGTTCTTGATTTTTTAGTCAATACTTTATTACCACCATTGTTATCTTTTTGGAAAACGAGAGATATAAGTAATGTCTAAACATACTTGCTTACAAAGTGCACATATGTTCAGTACATGCACTAAAATTACAATTATACACTCAAGAACCTTTTGGTTTCCACATAACAAGCCAAAATGCAGTACGTTTACGGCCTATTTCGCTTCAATCGTCTATTTATCTGCACCAAATGATGTGTTTCTTATTGAAAACAATTTTCAATTTAATTCTTCTGCAGGACTCAACATGCAGAAACTAGGATTTCTAAACTACAAAAGAGCAGATTGATGTTTTAGTTATGGGTACATCAACACACAGCTTCTTCAATAACTCAATGGCCATGCTAGAAAACTTGATTGACATTTGTAAGGTATTGTTACCATTAGATGCGGCTCTAAATACCATCAACTCCAAGGAAAAAGACCATTTCCCCTGTTTCAGGTGTAGCATTACCATCTTAATAGTGATATTTTATTGCATAGACATCATCATTTTCTTACATTGAACATTTGTTGACATTACAGTTTTCTTAGAGACCAAATGGGACGCACAACACTCACCCAACATTTTTGCCACCATTTTAATTAATAATTAATAGTGACATTGAGCCAAGTTTTGATTGTTCCAAATGGCAGACTTCAACATTTGTTATGATTGTTAAATTAATTCTTGATAGCATTACTAAACAAAACAATGATATATACATGTACAAAGTGTTCCCGTTGCAACGCACGGGTATATACCTAGTAGAAGATAAGAAGAGAACCTATATATAATGAACCGTATGAGCGTTTTATAGGAGGGATGCTAGTTGCTGGTCGCTGGAGTCGGTCTAAAGAAAGAATGGAGGGGACGTTGCTGCTGCTGCTGCTTGGCCTGCTCCTCGTGCTACCCCTGCTCCTCGTCAAACTCGTTGTCGTCAACAAGTACTTCCCGGCCGCCCCATGGCAGCCCGGGAAGCCGCCTCTGCGTCTGCCTCCGGGGCCACGGCAGCTGCCGGTGATCGGCAGCCTCCACCACCTCCTCGCGTCGCGCCACGGCGGCCTCCTTCACCGCGCCATGCGCGAGCTGTCCATCCAGCACGGCCCGGTGATGCTGCTCCGGCTGGGCGCCGTGCCCACGCTGGTGGTGTCCTCGGCCGAGGCGGCCAGGGAGGTGCTGAAGACCCACGACGCGGCGTTCGCCAGCCGGCACCAGACGCCGACGCTGGACGTGTTCAGCCTCGGCGGCCGCGACATCCTCTTCTCCCCCTACGGCGAGCTGTGGCGCCAGCTCCGGCGGATCTGCGTGCTGGAGCTCTTCTCGGCGCGCCGCGTGCAGTCGTTCCGCCGCATCCGTGAGGAGGAGGCCGCGGGGCTGCTCCGGTCCGTGGCCGACTCCTGCGCCGGCGGCAGCGCGGTGGTGGACATCGGCGAGCGGGCCTGCCGCGCCATGAACGACACCGTGGTGCGGTCGGCCGTCGGCGGGCGGTGCGCGCGGCGGGACGAGTTCCTGCGCGAGCTCCACAGGGCCGTGGTGCTCACCTCCGGCTTCAACCTGGCCGACCTGTACCCGTCGTCGCGGCTGGTGCGCCGCCTCAGCCGCGCGCTGCGGGAGACCGAGCGGTGCAACCGGAACGTCCGCGACATTATGGGCGACATCATCCGCGAGCAGCTGCAGACCGCCGCCGGCGACGGCGGGCGGGGAGAACGGGAGGAGGAGGAGAAGGACAACAACCTACTGGCCGTGCTGCTGAGGCTGCAGAGGGACGGCGGCGACGACGCGCAGTGCCCGCTCACCACCGACGTCATCTCCACCGTCGTCCTGGAGATCTTCTCGGCGGGGAGCGAGACCTCGGCGACGACCCTGGAGTGGGCGCTGTCGGAGCTGACGAGGAACCCGCGGGTGATGCGCAGGGCCCAGGCCGAAATGCGGGAGGCCTTCAGGGGGCAGCGGAGGCTCGGCGAGGCCGACACGGCGAGGCTGAGGTACCTGCCGCTGGTGGTGAAGGAGACGCTGCGGCTGCACGTGCCCGTGCCGTTCCTGCTGCCGCGGGAGTGCCGCGAGGCGTGCCGGGTGATGGGCTACGACGTGGCCCGGGGCACCAAGGTGCTGGTGAACGCGTGGGCGATCGCGAGGGACGCCGCGTACTGGGGCGACCCCGAGGCGTTCCGGCCGGAGCGGTTCGAGGGTGGCGGCGGCGCCGTCGACTTCAGAGGCGCCGACATGGAGTTCATCCCGTTCGGCGCCGGCAGGCGGATGTGCCCCGGCATGTCGCTGGGGCTCGTCAACATGGAGCTGGCGCTCGCGGGCCTCCTCTACCACTTCGACTGGACGCTCCCGGACGGCGACGGGAAGGTGCTCGACATGAGCGAGGCGTTCGGGATCACCGTGAAGAGGAAGTCCAAGCTCGTGCTGCGCGCCACGCCGCGTGTTCCATTCTCGTATTGATGTTGACCCATCCATTTGCTTTTCTGTATTACTATTATTATATTTTATGGATTCGCCACAGCAACAATGGAGATGAGATGAGATGGAGTAGAGTACGGACAGGGATAGCGACGTTGCTCACACGACACGACGCGGTAGTCGCAGAGCGGTCAGCTGCCAACCCAATCTCAATCCACCTTTTCGGCAGGATCAGGACTGCGGCAGCACCAGGCAGGCACGTGTGGCGGTCGCCGGCGGATCAGGACAGCGGCAGCACGCCAGCACCAGACACCAGTGCGCGCTCGTGTCCTGAGTCTTGAGTCCTGACTGGCAACGACGATATTGTTGTGAAAATACACGTTTGATCATGGATAATATTGTTAGAGAATGCTAGTGGGCTTGGCCTATATTGTTAGCGAAGCCGCGATAATCTTGTAGAGGCTAGCGGTTTAGCATGTACTCCATCTTTTTTTTATTTATCATATTTTAGTAAAAAATGAAACTAGCGGAGAACAAATGTTTGAGGCAGTATATTTATGTAAATTAAATATAAAGAAGATTCTCTTCTTTATAGCGTATAAAAATAACCTTTTCTAGGGGTTGATTTGATGATAAAGTGATCACGGGTAGGGATGGCAATGAATAAACTATCCGTGGATAGTGTCTCTGGACATTCATATCCGCGACTTATATCCGAACTCGTACCCGTTACCCGCTACGAATAAAAAATAGTACTCACATTCGTTACCCGCGGGTAATGGATATCCACGGATATATCCATGTGCCCACTACACATACAACATATTAAAATCCAGCAAATTCAAATATGATAACATATTTATCCAGTAAATTTAAATATGATAAAAACACAATTGGGGATTCGGAAGGCTAGACGGTCAGGAGATGGACGGGTCACGACGGGACTTGGGCTGGCTGTGGTCCGTGAAGTGGTTCCAAACTCCAGTGACCCCACATGTCAGGTTACTTTAACGGATATTTTTCGTACCCATTTTAAAAATATCCACGGATATCAAATGCTACTCGTATCCGTATCCACGGGTACAGGCTCGTACCGAAAATCGTGCCCAACAGGTTTTTTATCCGCGGGTACGCAGATAAATCACATCCATTGCCATCCATAATCACGGGAGATCATTGGAGGAAATTGAGGGAGAAATGAACTAATTTTCTTCACAATCCCCTCCAATCCATCTGTGATCCCTGGTCAGCAAATCGGCCGGACACTTCTTCGTTCTCGTGATCACAGTTGGAGAGGGTACCCTAGTTTCAAAGTACCGACAATACCGATGAAGACAACCTTGTAAGAAAGGATAAGGTGAAACTAGTCATGGCAATAGATATGTATCCAATGACCAATGTCTTCCCATACTCGTATTTGTTAAGTATGGTTTTATCTATCAGGTTATCTGTATCCCTATACAACATAGGAAAATCTCTCTCTCTCTATGACTACGCATTGATTAATCATATATGGCAAGCGCAAAAGACTAATGATCAAAATTAGTACATCACATGTACATATTTGACACTAGCATATCAGAAATGACAAATAAATAACAATTGATAATAAATAGATAATAAAATTAACATTCAAGTAGGATGGCTAGTTGTCTAATATGGATATTTTTTATCCGTGGGTAGACGGATATGGATATTATATATATACACACCTACACATGCCTACCCGATAGGTAGAGGATTTTTCCATCAATACACCCATAAGTACATAAAATTATCCATGCATGTCTCTTTATCGGATAAATCTATTTGGTACTCAGGTACTCATTAAGGTCGTCTTTGGTGGATCGTGTAGAACAAGGGACACGACACTGTAGATGATATTGTTTAACACACGGGGATGAAACAGGGGATGTGAATATGTGATAGGAGATCTGTTGGAGATGACCTAACATCTCTAGATACAACAAGAGAAATTGCTTTCTGTAGCTAAAACTTGACCACCTCACAAAAAACTATCGTGTCGTTGTCTAAATTCCTATTTAACTATTGGGCTTATAACAAATTGGTATCGGAGCCTGTGTTTTGGTTTGGAGGATTTGTTCCGGATCGTTCTAGTGCTGAAGTGAAAGCCACCACAAACATCAGGTAGATTTGGTCGTGTAAATAGATTCGATGGAGTCCTTGGCGAATCATATCGTTGGATTCCAGGAGATAATAAAGATTATGCTAGACAAGCTAAGTCGACTTAAAGCATGCAACTCAACGGAAGATGAGTTGGTCCACCTCCATGTTGTGGCCAACAACAGCATGGCTCAATCTCAACATAGCTTTAGGTATCTGCGTCGCACGAGAAAAACCCCATGTGGCACAACAATGAACACTTGACGTAGGACGTTGGCAATGGACTTCTCAGGGCTCATCCATCGCGTCTAGCCAATAGTACATACGCAGTCTAAGCTCCATTTGTAGTTTCAATCCCTTGAAGATCCTTCACACCACTCTGCACCTTTTCCCAAATTGGAGCTCCCCAAATTTAATGGCGCTAACCGTATTTCAGTACATCCCTTGATGTCTATTCAATCTTCTTTGGCTTTGTCATAGCTCGAAGCACCTTTGAATACAATAGCCTTACTAAAAGTGTTTAAACATTGATTTAGCCAATATAGACCTTTCACCGTAGGTACAAGAGTGGATCAATAATTTATACATAGCCCTTATAGCCATACATCACCAACATTATGAAATCTAAAAAATGGAAATAGTATATTAATAATTCAGTGTGCTATTTCAACAAATGACATATAAAGTATTGGACATTTATTTATAAAAAACTATTTATTCTAGACCCAAATGTTATCCCAAGTTTCTATAATATTTTGAGATGATAAAGAAATAAGGCAATGTTTGGTTTCTTTAGTCGCCTAACTAAATTTAGTGACTAAAGTTTAGTCACTAAAGTACCATGTTTGATTCTAGTGAGTAAATCTGACTAAAGAGCATTAATTAGTGCCAATAATGACTATATCACCCCTATTAATTAGTGGTTGCTTGCTGCACGGAGAAAGAGAGGTGGGCAAGTGAGGTAATTTTTTATTTTAGTCTCTTTTAGTCATCTCTTGGTGACTAAAGAACTAAAGTTTAGTCACATCAATTTAATTACCCTGTTTGTTTTTTAAAAAAACTAAAAGTGACTAAAGTCTATCCCAAACAAAACGGGGCCTAATAACACAGTGATTTACCTTCATGGAACAAGAAAAAACAGAAGATGCGGAAATAACAGAAAACCATAGAAGGGGGACAACGTCTCATCTCTGGAGGGCTGCTTCAGTAGGCCCAGAGAGGCCACACAAAATCTCTGCTTTTGCGGTCTAGGCCTTGAGATTTAGGTCCTATTTGGTTCCTTTAATCATCTAACTAAATTTTACTGATTAAACTTTAGTCACTAAAATACCATTTTTGGTTCCATTGACTCAATCTAACTAAATAGCATTATTTAGTGTGAATAATGGCTGCATTACCCCTATTATTTAGTGATTGTTCGTTGCACGTAGAAAGAGGAGAGAGCAAAAATCCTACTTTAATCCTTTTTAGTCATCCCTTGGTGACTAAAAAACTAATGTTTAGTCACCCTACTTTAGTAACCTTGTTTGCTTATTTAGGAACTAAAAGTGACTACCTCAAACCAAACAAGGTCTTACTTTTTTTTAATGAGCCAGCCCACAAGGAATCGCTTACCGTGTGACTTAGGAACTCCAATAGTTGTTTAAACGACTTTCTAAATCAATAATTTAGGTAGTTAACATAAAAACTCATATCCAACAGTTCTCTAAATGAACTTCATAAATTTAGCAACTTCTCATCTAACCTCATCCTCATTTACTGTCGTTTTCTTCTATATTTGACAACCATTAAGCAACTATCTAAACAAAAATATTGACTGCATTATATAGATAATAAAAGTAATTAATAGTATTTGTGACATATTTTTTTATGCGGATAGACACAAAACAACTATAATATATATTTAATATATATTTAGAGTATTATTAAAGAACTCATATTTCTTTTTAATTCTAAAGTTATTTAGTAACTTTTTAATTGTGATTTAGAGAGCTAAAATTTTAGCTCCGAAGATTTACATAAGTGCGAGAGAGGGACGGGTCCACACGAGTAATCCAAAGGATCCATCTCCGTCGAGGGCTCGAGGCAGCTCCTCCGGCTCATGGCCTCGCGGTCGCGGACCACCATGGTTGCCCCTTCCCCCTCGCCAGTGGAGGCGGCTCCGCGCTTGAGGCTGCGGCCGCCGCCGAGGAAGATGACTGCGGTGAGTAAACCTGACGCGCGCTCGTTTCTTGCTTACCGACAGCTGCTAGCTTCAGGTACGGATGGTTTAGGGATGACATGAGTAGGGAGATGTTTTGAGGAACGGATGCTGTAGGCGGTTCGCTGGCAGGGCTCCTACTGCTACTTTTGTTATTGTTCATTCAGGAATTACTCGAGACTGTGTGCAAAGCATGCCCGTTGTCTAGGAAACAAGTTGCGTTTATAGCTTCAGAGTTTTAGGCGGTTTGGATATCTTCAGCTCCAAAAAATTTAATAGAGTTGGTGGTGCAGGTCATTAGGTACTACATTAAATACATTTAAATAAATTATTTTGTTTATTATTTAGATTAAATATATTTTTAAAACTATTTAAATTGGTATTATAAACTACCGCTCTACACTAGAGCTGGAACCTAAAATTATCCCAAACAAGACCTTAGAAACTGCAAGAACATCTGCCAGTTTTAAGAAACTAAATTGTGAATTTTACCTTCGCCCATTTCCAGCCTTGGTCGAGTTAGTCAAGGTTACGTTAACATTTTAGCAGAATCGTACGCCTTCATTAGATGAAATTGGGTATTTCCATACAAATCACAAAAGCGAGGGTTATTGGCTGGTGGTGCAACAAAATATAAGCATTAACATGCATTATCCATTTCATATAAAAAATCAGAGATATAAGCCAGCTCAGCTGCTCAGGTAGACATTTTTGAGTGGAAGGGGCGACTATAAATCTTTCTACATTCTCGGGGTTGTTGATCGTGACATGTAACTGCAATTTAGTCATTGTAGTTTAGATTTTGACATATTTATATGTAAGACGTCTCCAACTAATCACTCCTACATTCATAACCTCCAGTAAATCCACCAAACAAATTACACCCAGACTTAATACATCATCAAAACCAACGGTTTAGATTGTTGAATAACACTCTCTTTCTTACTCAAATTCAATAGCCAATATTATTTGAATCATCCCTCATCACTCATCTCTCATCCCTCTCCCTCCCCACCTTGCCTCCCAAGCGACCCTGCCACGTATACATGTATACATGTCCAACTATATGTGTCTGGCTGGGCCGGCCAGGGCCCGGGCACCCATCCCCACCCTCGATCACCCACTACCTCCTCACCGGCGACAACACAACCGCGGTGACCCGCCACCCCGCCGTGGCCAGCCTGCCCTAGCTCGCCACCAGCCAAATTAAACCTGCCCACGTGATCACCCACTGCTCCCCGTGTTAGCATGCCTCGTCGTTGCCTGGGAACCGGAGCCACGGCGGAAAACCGCAGTGAGCCTCACTGACGACCTGTCCCCCTTCTCTATGGCGTGTGGGCCCAGCCCCGTCGCGTCGTTCCCTCATCATGGGCCGGCTGGGCCGCGCTCACACGCTTGTGTGTCGCATATGTCTGGGCCAGATTTGCCCCACTCGGCGCACCAAGCCAAATAAACTTTTCCTTTTTCTAATTCTCATTTTCCCTATTTTTCATATGTATGTACGTATGTATGTATGTGTGTGTGTTTTGGCACAAACACACCAATGATAGTACAAACACATTGTAGGTCACATAAAATGATAATCACAATATTATGACACACTTTTTCCTAGCAAAGCATTGGTTGATGTATTGTTTATTGCTTGTTTTTGCTAGAAGAAGCAGTGACCGACGTCCAAGAAAACCTAGCTCTAGAAGAAGGGCAGGAGCCCGACCTCCCGGAGATAGAGCCTTCGGGTCACGAGAAGTTTGACAAAAGCATTGTGGTACACTCCGTAATGCGTGGTGGGTACCAAACACTGACACGCACTACAGCCTATGCCGAGCGCAAAGCCACAAACACTAGACAATGACTTCACCACTTCGGTTCGGGTTCCCGACTGCATCGTACTCATATCCTACCCTGGGATTTACGGGTACTTATCGGGTATTAGTGATTCTGTATCCTACCCGTATCCGAGGTTCAATATTCGGATAGTACCGTATCCGTCCTGACAAAAAAAATACATGCATCTCGTACAAAGAAAATTTGTCTCATTTTCATACCTGTATCTAGTACCCGTCCGAGGTTTCATCCTGTTGGCTCCAAATTGGGGCCAAACACTATGAGTGTATCGTCTGACGGTGCTCTCTATGAGAGTGCGGATGGTCCGTCGCCCTGAGCCGGACGGTCTGTGACGGCGTTGAAGATCCGTGTGTGTACCGGCAAGCGTATGTGGTACAGGAGAATCCCAACAAAGAAACATCCAGTCACATTATTCGGTTGAGAAACAAAGATGAGGAAATCATATGAACGAACGGCGATCATTTCTCCCAATATATAAAGATGCAAAATTAAGAGTCACAAGTAACTCTGAAAGAAAATACAAAATTAACCAAGGTACTACAAAGGTGGCTTTGATGAGGTCTCGGAATGACACTTAGTTCCTTTTCAGCGTTTGCCACCGCCGCCACCCAACTTGGGGCCTTTGGAACCCTTCTGAACAGCACCCTTCGTCTGCGCCTTCTGGGACTTGGACACCTCAGCCTTCTTCGCCTTCTTCTCATCCTTGGTCTTCTTGATGCGCTCCTTGATCTCACTGTAAGGTCAGCGGCAGTTCAAATGTATTGCACGTTTGTGTACAGTAACACTCGAGAGCAAAACAGATTTTATTGGCAACACCAAACAGATGGTTAGCTGCTGTCATAGGCATATAAATGGAGGATGTAAACATTACCGAAGAGCAGCTTCTCTAGCAGCATCTCGGACTTCAGGCTTCTCAGCTCTCTTCTTCTGGATCACTTCCAAGGAAGCACCCACAATGGACCTCGAGTATGGCTTCTTGGTGGCGCGGCGCCTCTTCTTGACAGCTTCAGCATGGATGTCCTACAGACAAATGACAAATACATTTAAGATCAGAGGCTCTAGACTTCTAGCACCATTGTTAGCATGGCAGAAACAATTGTTGTTGCAATCGTCTAGTTGGATCCCATGCATCAGATAGATAGATACAAAGACAGTGATGACGGATAAAACTTCAAAGGATGCAACAATCACATTACTCCCTCGGTTCCAAATTATAAGCCACTTTAACTTTTTTTGGTACATCAATTTTGCTATGCATCTCGATATAACATATCTCTAGATACATAGCAAAATCTATGTACCAAAAAGTCAAAGTGACTTATAATTTGAAACGAGTGCATAAGATTAACTGTACATTAACACTTGTTGGTTAGCTAGTTTATGTTATATATCAGTGCTGTGTATAAACACACAAATACAGATGGTAAACGTATCAATCAAAACCCCAGAATGGCAAGAAAATGTACAAATCTAAGGTTTATTGGAACCCTGGTGCTAGCTTAGTAAGACTTTAAAGTTAAAATCATTTCATTCAAAAAATCAAATCAACAAAACTATCAAACTTGGATCATACCATCGCGGCTCAACTCAGAAGGTTGAAGAAAAATTTTGGTAATACAGGAAAACTGTAGCTATTCTATAACCAAAAGGCATGGAAACTATAAGAGAAATGAATGGATGACATCCTTAAGAAAGTTGGCTAGGTAATATCACATACCTTCTTGTGCTGCTTCCTGTACATTGCTGTCCAGGTAAGCTTTGCAGGCTTCAGGCGGTTGTGGAAGTAGCGCTTGCATTTCGAGTTGGCAAAAAGGAAAACCTACAAAAACAGATGTATTTCCTTGCCATAAGATCATGCTATATAAAGCTTACAAACCTATTACAAAAAATGTAACAGCAAGTAACCTGAGAATCAGCACGAATAAACCGGATGCCTTTCCCAGGATAGATCTTCTGGCCACTGAAGCGGCAGAGTTCCGTCCTGCAAGGAGATGATCGTACTTAGAATAATTTCAAGATGTGTAACTGTTTCTAATAACATTAACCAATCACAGAAAATATGCTAGTCATGCCGAGAAAAAAAGGCATGGTCTAGCCAGATATTTTAACATATTTAAATGAAAGAAAAGAAATAGAAACTTACTTCAGCACCATCTTCTCGGCTTCAAAAAATCTTCACTAAAAACTGTGTAATTCACACAAACCAAATAAAGAAAATCAGAAGAATTCATATGTACATTTGACAATGCAGCTATGCAAATACAAAACCTGGAAAATCAGTAACAATGTATTAATCAACATGGCAAGTTTGCATCCACACAAAAACCAGGATTTGACAGGCAGCAGAAACACAGCCAAAAATAAATTCTTGCTGCAAGGGTTATATACTGGTGCATCTTGCACATCAATGAAATAGGAATCTATGCAATACCAAAGGCATTGCAACAAAGTGCATGGGCTTCCAATTCGAAAGCATGCCACAAACACCTAAAGGGCCAATAGAATTCAGAACTCAAAAGGATTTAACTGTCGGGTGACTACTGGCAGCAGAAACACAGAACAAATATCTGCTGCAAAGCGGGTTCCCTGGTCCATATAGCACACACAAAAAGTTTGGCAACTACGCTATTGAAACAGCTATATCACCACAGTACATGTGCCTTGACACCGAAATCAAAACATGCATAGCCAACTCAAGTCAACTGGACATATACCTCCTGATGACTATCTGCTTGCAAGACAATGACAACATGTGCAATAAAAAAGATGACAATGTAACCATGCAAGTACAAAATCTAAAAAATAAGCAATTAAGCAACCAAGTAAACTTACAAGCGCACAAATATCAGGTGCTATCCTCGTGCATGTAGCACATCAGTGAAACAGATACCTACGAATGCCAATACCGTGGCAGCTGTGTGCGTGTGCTTTCTACTCAAAGGGATTCTCTGATACATCTAGCACGCACAACTACGCGATTGCAACAGGTATAGAGCTTCAGACCCTCAATCCCTAGTTAGGGAAACACCAACAGCCAACTCAAAACTCAACTGGGCGTACATCTTCCTATGTTGATCTAAGTGACCACAGATTCACCACAGATGCAACAAATAAAACCATGAAATGACTAAACCAGATCACGGGAATGGAATTAGGGACGGTTCTAGCAACAACCGCACGAGATAAGCCGAGCGCAAGAGCTGGTCAAAGGCAGAAACGAAGTGAAGAAAATTTCGACGGTTGCCACACCTTTCGAGCGGAGCGGCAGGCGGCCGCGAGGCGATGGTGGCGGCCGTAGAGGAAAAAGACGAGTGTGCTGGTGGCTCCGCTAGGGTTTCTTATATGGCCGTCTTATATAGCTCATGCGTGGGCTGGCTGACTGGGTTCGGATAAGCTGCGAAGTGGCCGCTTTTGGGCCTAAAATCCCATCGTGGGCTTTATGCATAACAATTAACCCATGATTTTTTTTACAATAGGAATAAGTCATTCTACCTTCATGAACTATTGTCCAAAACTCAAAAAATATTTAAATTATCATCCTCGTAATTTTAACCCGCAAAAAAATTATAGATTCAAAAAAATTAAAAAAAATTAAGAGATAAATTGAGATAATCCTAGCTAAAATAAAATAGAGTAAAATACACTGGTAGTCCCTAAACTTTTAGTAGTGTATCATTATGGTCACAAAACTTTCAAAGTGCATATATAGATCCCTAAACTTATGAAGTTGTATAGTTTAGGTTCCTAAACTTTCAACATCCACATTCTGATCCATGTACTTCTATGGTTGTATCATCTGGATCCCTAAAACTCCGAAAATGCACGTAGAGTGGGTCAAAACTATTTGAACATGTGATAACACTAAAAAGAATTTTATGGACTTAGCTGACACAACCATAGAAGTATAGAGACCAGAATGTGTATGTTGAAAGTTTAGGAACCGAGACGATACAACTACATGGGTTTAGAATGTTGAAAGTTTAGAGGCCGAGACGATACGACTTCACGAGTTTACAGACCTAGACATGCACTTTAGGAGTTTAGGGGCAGGGAGGATAAACCGCGTGTATTTTATTCAATAAAATATTTAGAACTCATGAAAACATCTCATAAGTTTTCAAGAAATAGATTTAGCTTTAGAAAATATCCAAACATATAGAAAATTTACAAAAGAAGTATATTTAGCTCTAGAAAAAATATATCATCCATTTTGTTTCATTTTAATTCCTAAATTACCAAATACCGAAACTGAAGTAAAGTTTTAGTTTCCGTATTTAGCTGTTTAGGGTCTTTTTGGTTGGACGGTGACCGTGAAAAAAGTTTTCGTGGGCTCTAAGCTGTGAAAAAAGGATGTTGTGATGTGTGTGAAAGGGAAATGTGCCCTTGGGCAATTTCTATTATGTTTTGGTGATTAAGTGCTCAACACATTTAAATAATGTCTTATGTGCTAATTGAAGAGAGAAGTGCAAATCAAAGAGAAGGTATGTTTCTACACTTAGTACATAGTTTTTAAGTACTAATATGTTTTATCTAAGTGCTAGAAAAGTGAGAAGAAAAGAAGAAAAGAATTGCAAATGACTTGGCTTGGTACAGCCAAAGTCTAGCTCGGTCTGGCACACCGGGCTGTCCGGTGGTGCACCGAACAGTGTCTGGTGCGCCAGGCTATCCTCCGGTGAACAGGCCACTCTCAGAAAAGTTTGGCGGCGTACGGCTATAATTCACCGGACTGTCCGGTGGTGCACCAGAAGTCCGGTGAGCCAACGGCCGCCAGCGCAACGGTCGGCCATGCAATCCGCGGGCGACGCGTGGCCCGCGCCAACTGTCGGCAGGGGGCACCGGACAGTGTCCGGTGCGCCAAATGCCATGAATCTGCAACGGTCGTCTACGCCAGAATTGGAAGGAGATCGCGCACCGGACATGAACATTGGTTGTCCGATGGTGCATCGGACTGTCCGGTGCGCCACCCGACATGAGGCAAGGATAGCCTTCCTTGTTGGTCTCCAACGGCTCCTAGCTGCATTGGGGCTATAAAAAGGACCCCTAGGCGTATGGAGGAGCTACCCAAGCATTCACTAAGTATTCTAAGTCTCCCACACTCCGTCTCCACGCACTTGATCAATCGTGTCAGTGATTTGAGCTCCGTTCTAGTTGTGAACTCTTTGTGCTTCATTTTGAGCTCAAGTCTTGGCTTGTGTGCGTGTGTGTGTGTTGCGGATTTGTGTGTGTTGCTCCCCATTACTCTTGTGTTTTCATTGTGATCTTTGTTGTAAGGGCGAGAGACTCCAACTTGTGGATATTCCTCGCAAACGGGAAAAGAGATAAGGAAGAAAAGTCGTGATATTCAAGTTGATCATTGGATCACTTGAAAGGGGTTGAGTGCAACCTCGTCCATTGGGATGCCACAACGTGGAAGTAGGCAAGTGTTACTTGGCCGAACCACGGGATAAAATCGTGTGTCTCTTGTGTGCCTTCTATTTGATTATTTGTGTTCACAAGAACTACCTTCAAGCTACTTAGCCGTTCTAACCTTCATAATCAAGTTTTGTGGCTATTAGTGTTGAATTTTACAGGATCACCTATTCACCCCCCCTCTAGGTGCGCTCAATTGGTATCGGAGTTGTTCTCTTCATTTAAGGGACTAATCGCCCGAAGAGATGGATCCTAAGGGAAAGAGAATGGTGGTCAACGACAAGGAGAAGGAGTCCCTCTTCAACGAGCCAAGGGACGACAAGCCCACTGACTCAGGATCGAGTCACAAGAAGAGGGACGGGAAGAAGAAGAGGCGGATCAAGAAGATCATTTACTACGACAGCGACACCTCCTCTTCTTCACCAAGAGACGACGACGACGATGACTCGTCTAAAAAGAAATCGGTTAATCAAGACTACTCTTTTGATTACTCTCGTATTCTGTTCAATTCCAATGCTCATTTGCTTTCAATTCCTCTTGGTAAACCTCCACACTTTGATGGAGAAGACTACTCTTTTTGGAATCACAAAATGCGTAGTCACTTATTTTCTCTCCATCCTAGTATTTGGGAGATAGTTGAAAATGGAATGCATTTCGATAGTACAGATAACCCGGTGTTTATTAATGAACAAATTCATAAGAATTCACAAGATACCACTGTTTTGCTAGCATCTTTGTGCAGGGATGAATACAACAAGATGAGCGGCTTGGACAACGCCAAGCAGATCTGGGATACCCTCGAGATATCACACGAGGGAAACGACGCCACCATGATCACCAAGATGGAGTTGGTGGAAGGCGAACTGGGAAGATTCGCGATGATCAGGGAGAGGAGCCAACACAAACATACAATAGGCTCAAGACCCTGGTCAACAAAATCAGGAGCTATGGAAGCACAAGATGGACGGACCACGACGTCGTCCGACTAATGCTAAGGTCATTTACCGTAATTGACCCCCATCTTGTCAACCCTATTCGTGAGAATCCCAGGTACACCAAGATGACGCCCGAGGAGATTCTTGGGAAGTTTGTAAGCGGGTGCATGATGGTGAAGGAGGCTCGATATGTGGACGACGCGCTAAACGGTCCACTACCCGTCTACGAGCCTCAACTTGTGGCTCTTAAGGCTACCGGCAGCAGGGAGGCACTTCCAAGCAGGGTGGCGCAAGTAGAGGCTGCTGGCCTCAACGAGGATGATGGCGCTTATCATCAAGCGCTTCAAGACCGCACTTAAAGGACGCAAGGAGTACCCCAACAAGGACAAAACAAGGGGAAAGCGCTCCTGCTTCAAATGCGGTAAGACAGGTCATTTTATTGCTCAATGTCCCGATAATGAAAATGACCAGGGGAAGAAAGACATGGGAAGAAGGAGAAGAAGAAAAACTATAGGAAGGCAAAAGGTGAGGCTCACCTTGGCAAAGAATGGAATTCGAACTGCTCTTCATCCGACTCCGACGATGAAGGACCGGCAGCCTCGGCTTTCAACAAGTCCTCCCTCTTCCCCAACGAACGCCACACCTGCCTCATGGCCAAGGAAAAGAAGGTGAGTGTTCGAGATTCCCCCAAGTACTCTACTTCTAGTGATGAGGATTCTAGTGATGATGAAGTAGATTACTCTAGCTTGTTCAAAGGATTAGATAGAGCTAAAGTAGAAAAGATTAATGAGCTGATTGATGCTTTAAATGAAAAGGATAGATTTTTAGAAAAGCAAGAGGATATTTTGTAGGAAGAGCATGATAAGTTTATTAGTGTTCAAAAGTCTCTTGCTCTAGAGATTAAAAGGAATGAAATGCTATCTTCTGAGTTATCTGCTTGCCATGAAACTGTGTCTAGCTTAAAGAGTGTAAATGATTATTTAAATGCTAAGCTAGAGAAAGCAAACAAATCTAGTTCATGTGTAGAGCATGTTAGTATTTGTAATAGATGTAAGGATTTTGATGTTGATGCTTGTGATGAACACCTTATGTCTATTACTAAATTAAATGATGAGGTGGCAAGTCTTAATGCTCAACTTAAGACTTGCAAAATTAATTTTGATCAATTAAAATTTGCTAGGGATGCCTACACCGTTGGTAGACACCCCTCTATTAAGGATGGACTTGGTTTTCGAAAGGAAACCAAGAACTTAACAAGCCAAAAGGCTCTCATTCTCAATAAGGAGAAAGGGAAGGCTCCTATGGCTAATAGTTCTAAAAAATGTCATGCTTACATTTATGATAGAAAATTTTCTAGAAATGCTCATTATAATAGGAGTTATTATGCATTAAATTCACATGCTATGTTTGCTTCTAGCTTTACTTTTGTGCATGGTAGAAATAAGCCTAGGAGAAATCATGTTGTGCATCATGTGCCTAGGAAAGTATGTAATGAACCTTCTACTATTTACCATGCTTGCAATACTTCTTTTTCAGTTTGTTGTAAGAATGAAAAAGTAGTTGCTAGGAATATGGGATCCAAATGCAAGGGAGATAAGACTTGTATTTGGATTCCAAAGGCTATTGTGACTAACCTTGTAGGACCCAACAAGAGTTGGGTACCTAAAACCCAAGTGTAAATTACCTTGCAGGTTTATGCATCCGGGGGCTCAAGCTGGATTATCGACGGTGGATGCACAAACCACATGACGGGGGAGAAGAAGATGTTCACCTCCTACGTCAAGAACGAGGATTTCCAGGATACGATCATCTTTGGAGATGGGAATCAAGGCAAGGTCAAGGGCTTGGGCAAGATAACCATCACCAATGAGCACTCCATTTCAAACGTATTTCTAGTAGAGTCGCTTGGTTACAACCTCCTGTCTGTAAGTCAATTGTGCCACATGGGCTACAATTGTTTGTTTACAAATGTTAATGTTTCTGTCTTTAGAAGAAGTGATGGTTCATTAGCATTTAAGGGTGTATTAGATGGCAAACTCTACTTAGTTGATTTTTCGAAAGAGGAGGCCGATCTAGATGCATGATTAATAGCTAAGACTAGCATGAGCTGGTTGTGGCATCGCCGTCTAGCACATGTTGGGATGAAGAACCTTCATAAACTTCTAAAGGGAGAACATGTGTTAGGACTAACCAATGTATGCTTCGAGAAAGACAGACCTTGTGTAGCTTGTCAGGCAGGGAAACAAGTGGGAAGCACTCATCACAGCAAGAATGTGATGACTACATCAAGACCACTGGAGCTTCTCCACATGGACCTCTTTGGACCCGTCGCCTACCTCAACATTGGGGGAAGTAAGTATGGTCTTGTAATTGTAGATGACTTTTCTCGTTTCACTTGGGTGTTCTTTTTGCAGGATAAATCAGAAACCCAAGGGACCCTAAAGCGCTTTCTAAGGAGGGCTCAAAACGAATTTGAGCTCAAGGTGAAAAAGATAAGGAGCGACAACGGGTCCAAGTTCAAGAACTTACAAGTTGAGGAGTACCTTGAAGAAGAAGGTGTCAAGCATGAGTTCTCCGCTCCCTACACACCACAACAAAACAGTGTGGTAGAGAGGAAGAATAGGACGCTCATCGACATGGCGAGGACGATGCTTGGAGAGTTCAAGACGCCCGATTGGTTCTGGTCGGAAGCTGTGAACACAGCTTGCCACGCCATAAACCGGCTCTATCTGCATCGTCTCCTCAAGAAGACCTCCTATGAACTCCTTACCGGTAACAAACCCAATGTCTCTTACTTTCGTGTATTTGGGAGCAAATGCTACATTTTGGTGAAGAAAGGTAGACATTCCAAATTTGCTCCCAAAGCTGTAGAAGGGTTTTTACTAGGATATGACTCAAATACAAAGGCGTATAGAGTCTTCAACAAATCATCGGGTTTGGTTGAAGTCTCTAGCGACATTGTATTTGATGAGACTAATGGCTCTCCAAGAGAGCAAGTTGATCTTGATGATATAGATGAAGATGATGTTCCGACGGCCGCAATACGCACCATGATGATTGGAGATGTGCGACCACAGGAACAACAAGAGCAAGACCAACCTTCTTCCTCAACGATGGTGTATCCCCCAACTCAAGATGACGGACAGGTTCATCAAGAAGAGGCGTGTGATAAAGGGGGAGCACAAGAAGAACAAGCTATGGAGGAAGAAGCACCACTGGCCCCTCCAACTCAAGTCTGAGCGACGATCCAAAGAAATCACCCCATCGATCAGATTTTGGGTGACATAAGCAAGGGAGTAACTACTCGCTCACGTTTAGCTAATTTTTTTGAGCATTACTCTTTTGTCTCTTCTATTGAGCCCTTCAGGGTAGAAGAGGCCTTGCAAAATCCGGACTGGGTGTTGGCCATGCAGGAAGAGCTCAACAACTTCAAGAGGAATGAAGTTTGGAGCCTGGTGCCATGTCCAAAGCAAAATGTTGTGGGAACTAAGTGGGTGTTCGGCAACAAACAAGACAAGCACGGGGTGGTGACAAGAAACAAGGCTTGACTTGTGGCAAAAGGTTATGCCCAAGTCACAGGTTTGGATTTTGAGGAGACTTTTGCTCCTGTGGCTAGGCTAGAGTCAATTAGAATATTATTAGCCTATGCCGCTCACCACTCTTTCAGGTTGTTTCAAATGGATGTGAAGAGCGCTTTCCTCAACGGGCCAATAAAGGAGGAGGTGTATGTGGAACAACCACCTGGCTTTGAGGATGACAGGTACCCCGACTATGTGTGTAAGCCCTCTAAGGCGCTCTATGGACTTAAGCAAGCCCCAAGAGCATGGTATGAATGCCTTAGAGATTTCTTAATTGCTAATTCTTTCAAGGTTGGGAAAGCCAATCCCACTCTCTTCACTAAGACTTGTGATGGTGATCTTTTTGTGTGCCAAATTTATGTCGATGACATAATATTTGGTTCTACTAACCAAAAGTCTTGTGAGGAGTTTAGCAGGGTGATGACTCAAAAGTTTGGGATGTCGATGATGGGTGAGTTGAACTACTTCCTTGGGTTCCAAGTGAAGCAACTCAAGGACGACACCTTCATCTCCCAAACGAAGTACACACAAGATCTTCTCAAGCAGTTTGGGATGAAGGACGCCAAACCCGCGAAGACACCTATGGGAACCGATGGACATGTCGACCTCAACAAAGGAGGTAAGTCCGTTGATCAAAAGACATACCGGTCTATGATAGGGTCATTACTTTATTTATGTGCTAGTAGACCGGATATTATGCTTAGTGTATGCATGTGTGCTAGATTTCAATCCGACCCAAGGGAATGCCACCTTGTGGCCGTTAAGCGGATTCTTAGATATTTAGTTTCTACGCCTTGCTTCGGGATCTGGTATCCAAAAGGGTCTACCTTTGACTTAATTGGATATTCAGGCTCCGATTATGCTGGATGCAAGGTTGATAGGAAGAGTACATCAGGGACGTGCCAATTCCTAGGAAGGTCCCTGGTGTCTTGGAGTTCAAAGAAACAAACCTCCATTGCCCTATCCACCGCTGAGGCCGAGTGCGTTGCCACAGGACAGTGCTGTGCGCAACTACTTTGGATGAGGCAAACCCTCCGGGACTTTGGCTACAATTTGAGCAAAGTCCCACTCCTATGTGACAATGAGAGTGTGAAAGGGAAATAGGGTCAAACCTTTTCCTAATTGATTTTGGTGGTTGACTTGCCCAACACAAATAATTGGACTAACTAGTTTGTTCAAGATTATACATTCTACAGGTGCCAAAGGTTCAACACAAACCAATCAAAAGAACAAGTTAGGTCTCAAAAGAAAGGAGAAAAAAGGAAACCGGAGTATGCCCTGGTCTGGCGCACCGGACAGTGTCCAGTGCACCAGGGTGAACCAGCTCAAACTCTTCACCTTCGGGTTTCCCATGCGCACCTCCGCTATAATTCACCAGACTGTCCGGTGTAGCACCGGACAGTGTCCGGTGGCGCACCGGACTGTCCGGTGTGCCAGCGGAGCAACGGCTATCTGCGCGCAACGGTCGACTCTGTAAAGTGAACAGTGCAATTCAGAATGTCAAAGCAGAAGTCAGAGGGGCACCGGACTGTCCGGTGTGACACCGGACTGTCCGGTGCCACATGAGGACAAAGCCTCAAACGGTCGACAGGCTCCAAGCCCTAACGAGAGGATGACGTGGCGGCACACCGGACTGTCCGGTGCGCCCTTCGCCAGCAGACTTCACCAACGGCTAGTTTTTGGTTGGTGGCTATAAATCCCACCCCAACCGGCCACTTCAAGGTGTGGGAGCCCAAGCAACATTCCAAGTCATCTAGTTGACATACTCAAGCCCTCCCAACCACTTATATTCATTGATCCATCCTATACACAAGATCTAGACCACTACAACCAACACAAGTGCCACAAAAGAGAAAGCAAGCAAGAGAGAGCTACTCATTTGAGTTTAGCACTAGTGCCTTGTGAGATTCATTGAGATATAGTGTGTGCTACATCTTTGTGTTCATTTGCGCGTGGAGTTTTGACTCCCATTCAACTTCCTCCAAAGTTTTGGAGGCTTGTAAAAGCTAGCAAGAGACACCAAAGAGTGTGGTGGTCCTTGCGGGGTCTTAAGTGATCCTTGAGAAGAAGAAGAGCTCGCCGGTCTTGAGTGATCGGTGGAGAGAGGGAAAGGGTTGAAAAAGACCCGTCCTTAGTGGACTCCTCAACGGGGACTAGGCCTTCGAGGGCCGAACCTCGGTAAAACAAATCACCCGTGTCTTGTGTGCTTATTGTTTGTGATTTGTTTGTTCTTCCCTTTCTAAGTTCTCTTGCGTTTTTCTTTGCCAACAATATTTTGTGTTGCTTCAAGTTAAATTCTCATTTAGAGAAGCAACACCTTGCAAGAAAGAACTTGTGTTATTGCTCTTCTTATCTAAGCCTACTTGAGTTATTCTCATAAACTTATTAGTAGTATTGATTTGTCAATTTCGCATTGTTTGAAAGCAATACTCTTTTCAAGTAAGGACTTAGTTTTTATACTCCGATAATTATATATCTTATTCTAACCACTAATCAAGGGATCTAGTTGGGGGATAAAGTTTTAATTTTCAGGTTTCGCCTATCCACCCCCCCTCTAGGCGACTATCAATTGGTATCAGAGGTAGGCACTTCATATTGAGTCTAACAACTCGAAGTGATGGCTCGTAAAAGATCCCAAAAGAACAAGAAGACATCTCCGAAGGAGAACAAGGAGGTAACTCTTGAGATATTACTTTCTGATTGTTCTAATTATGATTCTTGGTCTACTAGAGTGGTAAATGCTTTTAGAACCGTAGATCCACAATTAGAACAAATCTTAGACAAGAGTATTATTCCTCCTAGTTATGATAGGAAAAATGTTTCTGAGGAAGATCAAAGATATATTCGCTTAAACTATCTAGCTTTTGACATCTTAGTTAATTCTCTAAGCAAGGAAGATTATCATGCCCTCATAATGAATCATTATTGTCGGGGACCATAATTAGGGGTACCCCAAGACTCCTAATCTCAGCTGGTAACCCCCATCAGTACAAAGCTGCAAAGGTCTGATGGGCGCGATTAAGGTCAAGGCTCAGTCCACTCAAGGGACACGATCTCGCCTCGCCCGAGCCCAGCCTCGGGCAAAGGCAGCCGACCCCGGAGGATTCACGTCTCGTCCGAGGGCCCCCTCAAGCGACGGACACACCTTCGGCTCGCCCGAGGCCCAGTCTTCGCGAAGAAGCAACCTTGGCCAGATCGCCACGCCAACCGACCGTATCGCAGGAGCATTTAATGCAAGGATCGACTGACACCTTATCCTGACGCACGCTCCTCAGTCGACAGAGCCGAAGTGACCGCAGTCACTTCGCCGCTCCACTAACCGACCTAACAGGAAAACAGCGCCGCCTGCCCCGCTCCGACTGCTGTGCCACTCGATAGAGTGAGGCTGACAGCAGCTAAGTCCAGCCTCGGGCGCCATGGGAAGCTCCGCCTCGTTCGACCAGGGCTCGGACTCAGCCTCGACCCTGGAAGACGGACTCCGCCTCGCCCGACCCTAGGGCTCGGACTCAGCCTCGACCTCGGAAGACGGTCTCCGCCTCGCCCGACCCAGGGCTCGGACTCAGCCTCGACCCCGGAAGACGGACTCAGCCTCGCCCGACCTAGGGCTCGGACTCAGCCTCGACATCGGAAGACGAACTCCGCCTCGCCCGACCCCAGGGCCCAGACTCGACCTCGACCTCGGAGGAGCCTCCGCCTCGCCCGACCTCGGGCTCAGACCCGCCACGTCACAGGGAAGGCCATCATTACCCTATCCTTAGCTAGCTCAGGCTACGGGGAACAAGACCGGCGTCCCATCTGGCTCGCCCGGTAAACAAGTAATGATGGCACCCCGCGTGCTCCATGACGACGGCGGCTCTCAGCCCCTTACGGAAGCAAGGAGACGTCAGCAAGGATCCGACAACCCTGACAGCTGTACTTCCACAAGGCTCAAGCACTCCTCCGACGGCCACGACATCACATGAACAGGGCGCCAAAACCTCTCCGGCTGCCACGACGGCATGTACTTAGGGCTCTAGCTCCTCTCTGCTAGACACGTTAGCACACTGCTACACCCCCCATTGTACACTTGGGCCCTCTCCTTACGCCTATAAAAGGAAGGTCCAGGGCTCTCGTACGAGGAGGTTGGCCGCACGGGAGAACGGGCTCCCCTCTCTCTCTCTCTCCCACGCGGACGCTTGTAACCCCCCTACTGCAAGCGCACCCGACCTGGGCGCAGGACAACACGAAGGCCGCGAGTTTCCCCTTTGCTATTTCTCACCCCCCTTTGTGCTCCGTCTCGCGCCGACCCATCTGGGCTGGGACACGCGACGACAATTTACTCGTCGGTCCAGGGACCCCCCAGGGTCGAAACGCCGACAGTTGGCGCGCCAGGTAGGGGCCTGCTGCGTGTTGATGAACAGCTTCCCGTCAAGCTCCAGATGGGTAGTCTCCAGCAACCTCTTCAACCCAAGACGATGCTTCGTTTCGAGAGTCTGGAGTTCATGTCCCTCGACGGCAGCTACGACATGATACTCCTTCCTCCGCCGCGCGACAACGACAATGGTGGCCATCGGCCCGCCCGCCGGCGGCGGAATCGACGACGTCTTCCCCTCGTGGCGGAAGAGCAACATTCGAGTCTGTCCCGTCACCTTCCCCGCCGACGGAGGAGGAGGCGGGGCAGACATGGCCAAGCGGGGGGCGGCACCTCGTCGGCTGTCGAGCGAGTCGACGGCGCCGGTGCCCCAGCGAGGGACACATCGGGCGTCGACCTCACGTCTGAGACGAAGACGAGCGCCGTTTCCCCGCAACACGCCAACTCCAAGCAGACGGACAACGCCAGCACGCTCGCGAAGGATATGCTGGGCGTTAGCCTCGTACCTGAGACAACGGTGCAGTCCGCCCCTGACGCGACTTCGTCACCACCCGTCGATCAAGAGGTACCGTCCGTTTCTCGTTCCATGCCTTTTAGATCCAGCTGCGACCCACCAAGCGACCTCGCTTCGGTGGACGCTTTCGTAAAGGCGTGTCCAAACCCTCCGGGGTACCATATGCGGTCACCCTGGGACCGGCTGACGACCGTCTCGACCTACGGGCCTCTGGGTTCCGAGGAAGATGACGAGCCCGACTCTGGTTGGGATTTCTCCGGGCTCGATAACCCCAGTGCCATGTGGGACTTCATGACCGCATGTGATTACTGCCTCTCTGATTGCTCCGATAGCAGCCACAACCTCGGCGACGAGGACTGTGGCCAAGTCGCGAATGCTTCCACGTCGATCTAGGGGGTCTCGACGAAGGCAACCATCTTGGTATGCCGGAGGACGATGATCCCCCTAGGCCTGCGCCTCGCGTTGACATCCTTCGGGAGCTAGCTGTGGTCCCAGTCCCTGCGGGGGGGGGGGGGGGTCAGGACGCACAACTCGAGGAAATCCGCGAGGTACATGTCAGGCTCGACTGAGAGCACCTAGAGGGGGGGGTGAATAGGTGATCCTATAAAATTTTAAACTTAAGCCACAAAACTTGGTTAGACGTTAGCACAGTAATCGCCAAGTGGCTAGAGAGAAGTCTTAGCAAAACACAATAACCACAAGAGAACAATCACAGAGATGACACAGTGGTTTATCCCGTGGTTCGGCCAAGATCAACGCCTGCCTACTCCATGTTGTGGCGTCCCAACGGACTAGAGTTGCACTCAACTCCTCTCAAGTGATCCAATGATCAACTTGAATACCACGGTGTTCTACTTTTCTTTTCTTATCCCGATCGCAAGGAATCTCCACAACTTGGAGCCTCTCGCCCTTACACTTTTGATGTTCACAAAGAATCACGGAGTAAGGGAGGGATGAGCAACTCACACAAGACACAAAGATCACAGCAAATACGCACACACAAGACCCAGACTTGAGCTCAAAAGACTAGCACACTAGAACGGGGCTCAAATCACTAGAATGTCGAACAAGTGCGCAAGAGTGGAGTATGAGTGATCAAGAATGCTTAAAGGATGCTTTGGTTATTTCCTCCATGCGCCTAGGGGTCCCTTTTATAGCCCCAAGGCAGCTAGGAGCCGTTGAGAGCATTCCAGGAAGGCAAATCTTGCCTTCTGTCGCGTGGCGCACCGGACAGTCCGGTGCACACCGGACACTGTCCGGTGCCCGATTTCTTTCCTTTTTTCAGCGAAGTCGACCGTTGGCAGCCAGAGAGCCGTTGGCGCACCGGACAGTCCGGTGCCCCCCTTCTAGCCGTTGGCTCGGCCACGTGTCCCGCGCAGATCGCGCGGCCGACCGTTGGCTCACCGGATAGTCCGGTGCACACCGGACAGTCCGGTGAATTATAGCCGTACGTCGCCGGTGAATTCCCGAGAGCGACCAGTTCGCTTCGAGTCAGCCTAGCGCACCGGACACTGTCCGGTGCACCACCGGACAGTCCGGTGCACCCAAACAGAGCTGACTTTGGCTGAACAAAGCCATCTCATTTCCAATTCGATTTTTCTTGTTTCCATCACTTAGACACAATACATTAGTCTCTAAAACAATGTACTAAGTCTGAGAAACATACCTTTATCCTTGATTTGTACTTTGTCCACCATTTTACACTTAGGCACTTGTGTTGGACACTAAATCACCAAAATACTTAGAAATGGCCCAATGGCACATTTCCCTTTCAATCTCCCCCTTTTTGGTGATTTATGCCAACACAATATAAAGCAAGTAGAACAAATACAAAATTAATTCAAATAAGAACTCAAATTGATTTGATTCAAATTCGACATATATGGATCACTCTTTGCCACCACTTGGTTTGTTTTTGCAAATGAAACTCAAATTTCTATCTCTAAGTCAAACACACATGTTAAGACATAAAGAGAGTCATTACAAGAGAAATTGATTCAAGATTTCAAAAACTCCCCCTTTTTCCCATAATCAGCACTTCTCCCCACAAGAAGCCAACTTTTGACAAGAGAGACAATAAAAGAGTTTTGACAAACCAAAAGCTCTATTCTACTATTTTCAAAATCTCTCAAGTGGTAGCTGATCCATTTATCGCTTTGGCCTTTATTTTCTCCCCCTTTGGCATCAAGCACCAAAACGGGATTAATCTTGGCCCTTGAACCCCATTGCCTTACCAAAATCTTCAATAAGAATACAAAGGCAATAAGAGTACATGAGATGAACTTGGAATAAGTTACCCTCTCATCGGAGTGCAGTGGAAGTCTTTCATGGTCCAAGTCCACCTTTTCCCTTTCAATCCTTCTTTGAGACTAAATCAAGCAAACTCAAGCACATGGTTAGTCTCAAAGGGTCAAGTTGTAACACATCTCCCCCTAAACATGTGCATCACTTTGCAACGGACTTGTGAGGTCCAGGGAGTGTTTGTACAACTTGAGCACCATTACTAAGCAACAAAATGCATAAGGAACATGATCAAAGGCATAAATACATGTATACTATAAATCAATCCAAATTACGCGAATCTAAGACATTTAGCTCACTACGCAGCCTGCAAAAGGTCTTCTCATCTAGAGGCTTGGTAAAGATATCAGCTAGCTGGTTCTCGGTGCTAACATGAAACACTTCGATATCTCCCTTTTGCTGGTGGTCTCTCAAAAAGTGATGCCGGATGTCTATGTGCTTTGTGCGGCTGTGCTCAATAGGATTTTCCGCCATGCGGATAACACTCTCATTATCACATAGGAGTGGGACTTTGCTCAGATTGTAGCCAAAGTCCCTAAGGGTTTGCCTCATCCAAAGTAGTTGCGCGCAACACTGTCCTGCGGCAACATACTCGGCATTAGCGGTGGATAGGGCAACAGAGGTTTGTTTCTTAGAATTCCATGACACCAGGGACCTTCCTAAGAATTGGCACGTCCCCGATGTACTCTTCCTATCGACCTTACATCCAGCATAGTCGGAATCTGAATATCCAATCAAGTCAAAGGTAGACCCCTTTGGATACCAGAGCCCGAAGTAAGGCGTAGCAACTAAATATCTAAGGATTCGCTTCACTGCCACTAGGTGACACTCCTTAGGATCAGATTGAAATCTAGCACACATGCATACGCTAAGCATAATATCCGGTCTACTAGCACATAAGTAAAGCAACGATCCTATCATTGACCGGTATGCCTTTTGATCAACGGACTTACCTCCTTTGTTGAGGTCGGTGTGTCCGTCGGTCCCCATCGGAGTCTTTGCGGGCTTGGCGTCCTTCATCCCAAACCGCTTTAGCAAGTCTTGCGTGTACTTCTTTTGGGAGATGAAGGTGCCGTCCTTGAGTTGCTTCACTTGGAACCCAAGGAAGTATTTCAACTCGCCCATCATTGACATCTCGAATTTCTGTGTCATCACCCTGCTAAACTCTTCACAAGACTTTTTATTAGTAGAACCAAATATTATGTCGTCGACATAAATTTGGCACACAAATAGATCACCGTCACAAGTCTTAGTGAAAAGAGTTGGATCGGCTTTTCCAACCTTGAAAGCATTAGCAATTAAGAAATCTCTAAGGCATTCATACCATGCTCTTGGGGCTTGCTTAAGTCCATAGAGCGCCTTAGAGAGCTTACACACGTGGTCGGGGTTCCGTTCATCCTCGAAGCCAGGGGGTTGCTCCACGTACACTTCCTCCTTGATTGGCCCGTTGAGGAAAGCGCTCTTCACATCCATTTGGAATAACCTGAAAGAATGGTGAGCGGCATATGCTAGCAAAATACGAATTGACTCTAGCCTAGCCACAGGAGCAAAAGTCTCCTCAAAGTCCAAACCTGCGACTTGGGCATAACCTTTTGCCACAAGTCGAGCCTTGTTCCTTGTCACCACTCCGTGCTCGTCTTGTTTGTTGCGGAACACCCACTTGGTTCCCACAACATTTTGCTTGGGACGAGGCACCAGTGTCCAAACTTCATTGCGCTTGAAGTTTTTGAGCTCCTCTTGCATGGCCAACACCCAGTCCGGATCTAGCAAGGCCTCCTCTACCCTGAAAGGCTCAATAGAAGAGACAAAAGAGTAATGCTCACAAAAATTAACTAATCGAGATCGAGTAGTTACTCCCTTGCTAATATCACCAAGAATTTGATCGACGGGATGATCCCTTTGAATCATCGCTCGAACTTGGGTTGGAGGTGCCGGTTGAGTTTCTTCCTCCATCACATGATCATCTTGTGCTCCCCCTTCATCACACGCCTCCTGTTGATGAACCTGTTCATCGTCTTGAGTTAGGGGATGCACCATGGTTGAGGAAGAAGGTTGATCTTGCTCCTTTTGTTCCTGTGGTCGTACATCACCAATCGCCATGGTTCGTATAGCGGCCGTCGGAACATCTTCTTCATCTACATCATCAAGATCAACAACTTGCTCTCTTGGAGAGCCATTAGTCTCATCAAATACAATGTCGCTAGAGACTTCAACCAAACCTGATGATTTGTTGAAGACTCTATACGCCTTTGTATTTGAGTCATAACCTAACAAAAACCCTTCTACAGCTTTGGGAGCAAATTTGGAATTCCTACCCTTCTTCACTAGAATGTAGCATTTACTCCCAAATACACGAAAGTACGATACATTGGGTTTGTTACCGGTTAGCAACTAATACGACGTCTTCTTGAGGAGGCGATGAAGGTAGACCCTGTTGATGGCGTGGCAAGCCGTGTTCACGGCTTCCGACCAAAAGCACTCGGGGGTCTTGAACTCTCCAAGCATCGTCCTCGCCATATCGATGAGCGTTCTGTTCTTCCTCTCTACCACACCATTTTGTTGTGGTGTGTAGGGAGCGGAGAACTCGTGCTTGATCCCTTCCTCCTCAAGAAACTTCTCCACTTGAAGGTTCTTGAATTCGGACCCGTTGTCGCTCCTTATCTTCTTCACCTTGAGCTCAAACTCATTTTGAGCTCTCCTTAGGAAGCGCTTGAGGGTCCCTTGGGTTTCAGACTTATCCTGCAAAAAGAACACCCAAGTGAAGCGGGAAAAGTCATCAACAATAACTAGACCATACTTACTTCCTCCTATGCTTAGATAGGCGACGGGTCCGAAGAGGTCCATATGTAGCAGCTCCAGGGGTCTTGATGTGGTCATCACATTCTTGCTGTGATGCGCTCCTCCCACTTGTTTACCTGCTTGACAAGCTGCACAAGGTCTATCTTTTTCGAAAGTAACATTGGTTAGACCTATCACGTGTTCTCCCTTTAGAAGCTTGTGAAGGTTCTTCATCCCCACATGTGCTAAGCGACGATGCCACAGCCAGCCCATGCTAGTCTTAGCAATTAAGCATGCATCTAGACCGGCCTCCTCTTTTGCAAAATCAACTAAATAAAGTTTGTCGTCTAATACACCCTTAAAAGCTAGTGAACCATCACTTCTTCTAAAGACAGACACATCTACATTTGTAAATAGACAATTATATCCCATATTGCATAATTGACTAACAGATAGCAAGTTATATCCAAGAGACTCGACTAAAAACACATTAGATATAGAGTGTTCATTAGATATTGCAATTTTGCCTAATCCTTTCACCTTGCCTTGATTCCCATCTCCGAATATAATTGAGTCTTGGGAATCCTTGTTCTTGACGTAGGAGGTGAACATCTTCTTCTCCCCTGTCATATGATTTGTGCATCCGCTATCGATAATCCAGCTTGAACCCCCGGATGCATAAACCTGCAAGGCAAATTTAGGCTTGGGACTTAGGTACCCAACTCTTGTTGGGTCCTACAAGGTTAGTCACAATTGTCTTAGGGACCCAAATGCAAGTTTTATCTCCCTTGCATTTTGCCCCTAATTTCCTAGCAATCACCTT
The DNA here is from genome assembly GCF_902167145.1 of Zea mays. Lineage (NCBI taxonomy): Eukaryota > Viridiplantae > Streptophyta > Magnoliopsida > Poales > Poaceae > Zea > Zea mays. The sequence goes on along the minus strand of NC_050100.1, from coordinate 20,036,257 downwards.
TCTATCCTTTCTACAAATTGCAAATGAAGCATCAGAGGCATGATAAATTGTAGAGGGTTCATTAACTTTCCTAGGAGTATTGACAACATTTCTCCTAGGCATATGATGAACAACATTTCTTCTAAACACATTTCTACCATGCATATAGGAAGAACTAGAAGCAAACATGGCATGAGAGTCAAAAGCATTATAAGCATTACAACTCCTATCATCATGAACATTTCTAGAAAAGTTTCTATCATGGTACATGAAGGCATGGTTCTTTTTAGCATTACTTGCCATAGGGGCCTTCCCTTTCTCCTTTGTGGAGATGGAAGCCTTATGGCTTGTTAAGTTCTTGACTTCCCTCTTGAAGCCAAGACCATCCTTAATTGAGGGGTGTCTACCAATTGTGTAGGCATCCCTTGCAAATTTTAATTTGTCAAATTCACTTTTGCTAGTCTTAAGTTGGGCATTAAGACTAGCAACTTCATCAGTTAATTTTGCAATCGAGGCTATGTGTTCACTACAAGCATCAATATCAAAATCTTTACACCTATTGCAAATAACATCATTTTCTACACAAGATGTTGATTTACTAGCTATTTCTAACTTAGCATTCAAAACACCATTACTGCTCCTTAAGTTAGAAATTGTCTCATGGCAAGAAGATAATTCACAAGAAAGCATTTCATTTCGTTTAACTTCTAGAGCATGAGATTTTTGTGCTTCTACAAATTTGTCATGTTCTTCATACAACAAATCCTCTTGCTTTTCTAAGAGCCTATTCTTATCATTCAAGGCATCGATCAATTCATTAATTTTATCTACCTTGGTTCTATCTAGGCCCTTAAATAAACATGAATAGTCTATTTCATCCTCATCACTAGATTCGTCCTCACTTGAAGAAGCATAAGTAGAGTTTCGAGTACATACCTTCTTCTCCCTTGCCATAAGGCATGTGTGACGCTCGTTGGGGAAGAGGGATGACTTGTTGAAGGCGGTGGCGGCGAGTCCCTCATTGTCGGAGTCGGAAGAAGAGCAATCCGAATCCCACTCCTTGCCTAGATGCGCCTCGCCCTTTGCCTTCTTATAGTTCTTCTTCTTCTCCCTCTTGTTCCCTTGATCCTGATCACTCTCATTGTCGGGACAGTTAGCAATAAAATGACCAAGCTTACCACATTTGAAGCATGAGCGCTTCCCCTTTGTCTTGGTCTTGCTTGGCTGCCCTTTGCGACCTTTTAGCGCCGTCTTGAATCTCTTGATGATGAGAGCCATCTCTTCATCATTAAGTCCGGCCGCCTCAATTTGTGCCACCTTGCTAGGTAGCGTCTCCTTGCTTCTTGTTGCCTTGAGAGCAAGAGGTTGAGACTCATTGATTGGACCATTCAATGCGTCGTCCACGTATCTTGCTTCCTTGATCATCATTCGCCCGCTCACGAACTTTCCAAGTATCTCCTCGAGCGTCATCTTGGTGTACCTAGGATTCTCACGAATATTGTTTACAAGATGAGGATCAAGGACAGTAAAGGACCTTAGCATTAGGCGGACGACGTCGTGGTTCTTCCATCGCGTGCTTCCATAGCTTCTTATCTTGTTGACAAGGGTCTTGAGCCGGTTGTACGTTTGGGTTGGCTCTTCTCCCCTTATCATAGCGAATCTCTCGAGTTCGCCCTCCACCAACTCCATCTTGGTGAGCATTGTGACGTCATTCCCCTCATGAGAGATCTTGAGGGTGTCCCAAATTTGCTTGGCGTTATCCAAGCCGCTCACTTTGTGGTATTCATCCCTGCACAATGAAGCTAGAAGAACAGTAGTAGCCTGTGCATTTTTATGAATTTGCTCATTAATAAACATGGGACTATCCGTACTATCAAAGTGCATTCCACTCTCTACAATCTCCCATATACTAGGATGGAGAGAGAACAAGTGACTACACATTTTGTGACTCCAAAATCCGTAGTTCTCTCCATCAAAATGAGGAGGTTTACCAAGTGGAATAGATAATAAATGAGCATTTGTACTTTGAGGAATACGAGAGTAATCAAAAGAAAAGTTCGAATTGACCGTTTTCTTTTTCTCGTAGTCGTCGTCATCCTTTTGGGAAGAGGAAGATTCGTCGCTGTCGTAGTAGACGATCTCCTTGATGCGCCTCGTCTTCTTCTTCTTCCCGTCTTTGCGCTTGTGGCCCGAGCCCGAGTCGGTAGGCTTGTCATCCTTCGACTCGTTGAAGATAGACTCCTTCTCGTTGTTGTTGACCACCATCCCCTTTCCCTTAGGATCCATCTCTTCGGGCGATTAGTCCCTTCTTGAAGAGAACGGCTCTGATACCAATTGAGAGCACCTAGAGGGGGGGGTGAATAGGTGATCCTATAAAATTTTAAACTTAAGCCACAAAACTTGGTTAGACGTTAGCACAGTAATCGCCAAGTGGCTAGAGAGAAGTCTTAGCAAAACACAATAACCACAAGAGAACAATAACAGAGATGACACAGTGGTTTATCCCGTGGTTCGGCCAAGATCAACGCTTGCCTACTCCACGTTGTGGCGTCCCAACGGACTAGAGTTGCACTCAACTCCTCTCAAGTGATCCAATGATCAACTTGAATACCACGGTGTTCTGCTTTGCTTTTCTTATCCCGTTCGCAAGGAATCTCCACAACCTGGAGCCTCTCGCCCTTACACTTTTGATGTTCACAAAGAATCACAGAGTAAGGGAGGGATGAGCAACTCACACAAGACACAAAGATCACAGCAAATACGCACACACAAGACCCAGACTTGAGCTCAAAAGACTAGCACACTAGAACGGGGCTCAAATCACTAGAATGTCGAACAAGTGCGCAAGAGTGGAGTATGAGTGATCAAGAATGCTTAAAGGATGCTTCAGTTATTTCCTCCATGCGCCTAGGGGTCCCTTTTATAGCCCCAAGGCAGCTAGGAGCCGTTGAGAGCATTCCAGGAAGGCAAATCTTGCCTTCTGTCGCGTGGCGCACCGGACAGTCCGGTGCACACCGGACACTGTCCGGTGCCCGATTTCTTTCCTTTTTTCAGCGAAGTCGACCGTTGGCAGCCAGAGAGCCGTTGGCGCACCGGACATGTCCGGTTCACACCGGACAGTCCGGTGCCCCCTTCTAGCCGTTGGCTCGGCCACGTGTCCCGCGCAGATCGCGTGGCCGACCGTTGGCCCGGCCGACCGTTGGCTCACCGGACAGTCCGGTGCACACCGGACAGTCCGGTGAATTATAGCCGTACGTCGCCGGTGAATTCCCGAGAGCGGCCAGTTCGCTTCGAGTCAGCCTGGCGCACCGGACACTGTCCGGTGCACCACCGGACAGTCCGGTGCACCCAAACAGAGCTGACTTTGGCTGAACAAAGCCATCTCATTTCCAATTCGATTTTTCCTGTTTCCAGCACTTAGACACAATACATTAGTCTCTAAAACAATGTACTAAGTCTGAGAAACATACCTTTATCCTTGATTTGTACTTTGTCCACCATTTTACACTTAGGCACTTGTGTTGGACACTAAATCACCAAAATACTTAGAAATGGCCCAATGGCACATTTCCCTTTCATCGACGAGGAAGTAGGACAACTTGTGCAGCTTCAGCAAAATATCGGGCAGGAGTGGGCAGGCCGAGCACCGGCCGGAGAAGCGCGTCACCTGGCCCAGGACGTCCAGCACCGCATCGCCGACGATGCCAGGGCAAGGCTGCCCCCGGCTTCCAGTGGGGTTGGCCAGAACCTAGCTGTAGCAGCGATACTACTCCGAGCGATGCCGGAACCATCCACCACCGAGGGGCGGCGTATCCAGGGAGAGCTCAAGAATCTCCTGGAAAATGTCGCGGTCCGACGGGCCGAAAGCTCTGCCTCCCGAAGGCAGGGATACCCCCCGGAGCATCGCATCGCGACTTCCCGATTCATGCGGGAAGCCTCGGTCCACACCGGGCAAACGCGGAACTCAGCGCCTGCGGCCCCGGGTCGCCTCGACAACGAGCACCACCGCCGCGACCGTCGAGCCCACATCGACGACAAGGTGCGCCGAGGCTACCACCCCACGCGTGGGGGACGCTACGCCAGCGGGGAGGATCGGAGCCCCTCGCTCGAACCACCCGGTCTGCGAGCTTTCAGCTGGGCCATACGACGGGCGCCGTTCCCGACCCGGTTCCGAACCCCAACTACTATCACCAAGTACTCGGGGGAGTCAAAGTCGTAGTTGTGGCTCGCGGACTACCGGCTGGCCTGCCAGCTGGGTGGCACGGACGATGACAACCTCATCATCCGCAACCTTCCCCTGTTCCTCTCCGACGCTGCCCGAGCCTGGCTGGAGCATCTGCCTCCTGCGCAGATCTCCAACTGGGACGACCTGGTCAAAGCCTTCGCCGGCAACTTCCAGGGCACATACGTGTGCGCTGGGAACTCCTGGGATCTCCGAAGCTGTCGCCAGCAGCCGGGAGAATCCCTCCGGGACTACATCCGGCAATTTTCGAAACAGCGCACCGAGCTGCCCAACATCACCGACTCGGATGTCATCGGCGCGTTCCTCGCCAGCACCACTTGCCGCGATCTGGTGAGCAAGCTGGGTCGCAAGACTCCCACCAAGGCGAGCGAGCTGATGGACATCGCCACCAAGTTCGCCTCTGGGCAGGAGGCAGTCGAGGCCATCTTCCGGAAGGACAAGCAGCCTCAGGGGCGCCAGCCGGAAGATGTCCCCGAGGTGTCCGCTCAGCGCGACGCGAAGAAGAAGGGCAAGAAGAAGTCACAAGCGAAACGCGACGCCACCGACGTGGACGTTGTCGCCACCGCCGAGCATAGGAACCCTCAGAAACCTCCCGGAGGCGCCAACCTGTTCGACAAAATGCTCAAGGAGTTGTGCCCCTATCATCAGGGTCCCGTCAAGCACACCCTTGAGGAATGTGTCATGCTTCGGCGCTACTTCCACAAGGCCGGGACACCGGCGGAAGGTGGCCGAGCCCACAACGACGACAAGAAGGAGGATCACAAGGCAGAGGAGTTCCCCGAGGTCCACGACTGCTTCATGATCTACGGTGGGCGTGTGGCGAACGCCTCGGCTCGACACCGCAAGCAAGAGCGCCGGGAGGTCTGCTCGATAAAGGTGGCGACACCAGTCTACCTAGACTGGTCTGACAAGCCCATCACCTTCGACCAGGGCGACCACCCCGATCGTGTGCCGAGCCCAGGGAAGTACCCGCTCGTTGTCGACCCCATCATCGGCAACGTCAGGCTCACCAAGGTCCTCATGGACGGAGGCAGCAGCCTCAACGTCATCTACGCTGAGACCCTCGGGCTCCTGCAGATCGATCTGTCCTCGATCCGGGCCGACGCTGCGCCTTTTCACGGGATCATCCCCGGGAAACGCGTCCAGCCCCTTGGGCAACTCAATCTGCCCGTCTGCTTCGGGACTCCCTCCAACTTCCGGAAGGAAACCCTCACGTTCGAGGTGGTCGGGTTCCGAGGAACCTACCACGCAGTGCTGGGGAGGCCATGCTACGCCAAGTTCATGGTCGTCCCTAACTACACCTACCTCATGCTCAAGATGTCGGGCCTGAAAGGGAAATAGGGTCAAACCTTTTCCTAATTAATTTTGGTGGTTGAATTGCCCAACACAAATAATTGGACTAACTAGTTTGTTCAAGATTATATATTCTACAGGTGCCAAAGGTTCAACACAAACCAATCAAAAGAACAAGTTAGGTCTCAAAAGGAAGGAGCAAAAAGGGAACCGAAGGCTGCCCTGGTCTGGCGCACCGGACAGTCCGGTGTGCCACCAGACAGTATCCGGTGCACCGGGGTGCTTTAGCTCGAACTCTTCACCTTCGGATTTCCCAGACGCAGCTCCGCTATAATTCATCGGACTGTCCGGTGCACCAGCGGAGCAACGACTATCTACGCGCAACGGTCGAATCTGCAAAGTGAACAGTACCGCGACAGAAGTCAGTGCAGTGGTCAGAGGGGCACCGGACTGTCCGGTGTGACACCGGACTGTCCGGTGCCACATGAGGACAAAGCCTCCAACGGTCGACCAGCTCCAAGCCCTAACAGCAGGATGACGTGGCGGCGCACCGGACACTGTCCAGTGGCGCACCGGACACTGTCCGGTGCGCCCTTCGCCAGCAGACTTCACCAACGGCTAGTTTTTGGTTGGTGGCTATAAATACCACCCAAACCGGCCACTTCAAAGTGTGGGAGCCCAAGCAACATTCCAAGTCATCTAGTTAACATACTCAAGCCCTCCCAACCACTTATATTCATTGATCCATCCTATACACAAGATTTAGACCACTACAACCAACACAAGTGCCACAAAAGAGAGAGCAAGCAAAAGAGAGCTACTCATTTGAGTTTAGCACTAGTGCCTTGTGAGATTCATTGAGAGATAGTGTGTGCTACATCTTTGTGTTCATTTGTGCGTGGAGTATTGACTCCCATCGAACTTCCTCCAAAGTTTTGGAGGCTTGTAAAAGCTAGCAAGAGACACCAAAGAGTGTGGTGGTCCTTGTGGGATCGAGAGTGATCCTTGAGAAGAAGAAGAGCTCGCCGATCCTTGGGTGATCGGTGGAGAGAGGGAAAGGGTTGAAAAAGACCCGTCCTTAAGTGGACCCTCAACGGGGACTAGGCCTTTGAGGGCCGAACCTCGGTAAAACAAATCACTCGTGTCTTGTGTGCTTATTGCTTGTGATTTGTTTATCCTTTCCCTTTCTAAGTTTCTCTTGCACTACTCTTTGCTAATTCCATTTGGTGTTGCTTTAAGTTAAATTCTCATTTAGTGAAGCAACACCTTGCAATAGAGAACTTGTGTTATTGCTCTTCTTATCTAAGCCTTCTTGCTTTAATCTCATAGACTTATTTGTAGTATTGATTTATCAATTCCGCATTATTTGAAAGCAATACTCTTTACAAGCAAGGACTTAGTTTCTATACTCTGATAATTGTATATCTTGTTCTAACCACTAATCAAGGGATCTAGTTGGGGGATAAAGTTTTAATTTTTAGGTTTCGCCTATCCACCCCCCCTCTAGGCGACTTTCAGGGCCCCAGCGGGGTCATCACCGTCGGCTCCACGTACCGACACGCGTACGAATGCGACGTGGAGTGCGTGGAGTACGTCGAAGCCCTCGCCGAATCCGAGGCCCTCATCGCCGACCTAGAGAGCCTCTCCAAGGAGGCGCCAGATGCGAAGCGCCACGTCGGCAACTTCGAGCCAGCTGAGATGGTCAAATCCGTCCCTCTCGACCCCAGCAACGACGCCTCGAAGCAGATACGGATCGGCTCCGAGCTCGACCCCAAATAGGAAGCAGTGCTCGTCGACTTTCTCCGCGCGAACGCCAAAGTTTTTGCGTGGAGCCCCTCGAACATGCCTGGCATACCGAGGGATGTCGCCGAGCACTCGCTGGATATCCGAGCTGGAGCCCGACCCGTGAAGCAGCCTCTGCGCCGATTCGACGAAGAAAAGCACAGAGCCATAGGCGAGGAGATCCACAAGCTAATGGCCGCAGGGTTCATCAAAGAGATATTCCATCCCGAATGGCTTGCCAACCCTGTGCTTGTGAGAAAGAAAGGAGGGAAATGGCGGATGTGTGTAGACTACACTGGTCTAAACAAAGCATGTTCGAAGGTTCCCTACCCTCTGCCTCGCATCGATCAAATCGTGGATTCCACTGCTGGGTGCGAAACCCTGTCTTTCCTTGATGCCTACTCAGGGTATCACCAAATCAGGATGAAAGAGTCCGACCAGCTCGCGACTTCTTTCATCACACCCTTTGGCATGTACTGCTACGTTACTATGCCATTCGGTTTGAGGAATGCGGGTGCAACATACCAAAGGTGCATGAACCACGTGTTCGGAGAGCACATTGGTCGAACGGTCGAGGCTTACGTCAATGACATCGTAGTCAAGACGAGGAAAGCCTCCGACCTCCTCTCCGACCTTGAAACGACATTCCGGTGTCTCAAGGCGAAATGCGTAAAACTCAATCCCGAGAAGTGTGTCTTCGGAGTCCCCCGAGGCATGCTCCTGGGGTTCATCGTCTCCGAGCGGGGCATCGAGGCCAACCTGGAAAAAATCGCGGCCATCACCAACATGGGCCCCATCAAGGACTTGAAAGGAGTACAGAGGGTCATGGGATGTCTTGCGGCCCTGAGCCGTTTCATCTCGCGCCTTGGCGAAAGAGGCCTGCCTCTGTACCGCCTCTTGAGGAAGACCGAGCGCTTCACTTGGACCCCCGAGGCTGAGGAAGCCCTCGGGAACCTAAAAGCGCTCCTTACCAGCGCACCCATCTTGGTGCCCCCGCTGCCGGAGAAGCCCTCTTGATCTACGTCGCCGCTACCACTCAGGTGGTCAGCGCCGCGATCGTGGTCGAGAGACGAGAAGAGGGGCATGCATTGCCCGTCCAGAGGCCGATCTACTTCATCAGTGAAGTACTGTCCGAGACCAAAATCCGCTACCCGCAAATCCAGAAGCTACTGTACGCGGTAATTCTGATGCGGCGAAAGTTGCGACACTACTTCGAGTCTCATCCGGTGACTGTGGTGTCATCCTTCCCCCTGGGGGAGATCATCCAGTGCCGAGAGGCCTCGGGTAGGATTGCGAAGTGGGCGGTAGAGATCATGGGCGAGACAACCTCGTTCGCCCCTCGGAAGGCCATCAAGTCCCAAGTCTTGGCGGACTTTGTGGCTGAGTGGGTCGACATCCAGCTTCCAGCAGCTCCGATCTAGCCGGAACTCTAGACCATGTTTTTCGACGGGTCGCTGATGAAAAGAGGAGCGGGCGCGGGCCTGCTCTTCATCTCACCCCTCGGGAAGCACCTCCGCTACGTGTTGCGCCTCCATTTCCCGGCGTCCAACAATGTGGCCGAGTACGAGGCTCTGGTTAACGGGTTGCGCGTCGCCATCGAGCTAGGGGTCCAACGCCTCGACGCTCATGGCGACTCGCAGCTTGTCATCGACCAAGTCATGAAGAACTCCCATTGTCGCGACCCAAAGATGGAAGCCTACTGCGATGAGGTTCGGCGCCTGGAGGACAAGTTGTACGGGCTCGAGCTCAACCACATCGCCCGACGATACAACGAGACTGCGGACGAGCTGGCAAAGATAGCCTCGGGGCGAACAATGGTTCCCCCGGACGTCTTCTCCCGAGACCTACATCAACCCTCAGTCAAGACCGACGACACGCCCGAGCCCGAGAAGGTCTCGGCCCTGCCCGAGGCGCCCTCGGCCCTGCCCGAGGCGCCCTCGGCACAGCCCAAGGCACCCTCGGCTCAGGCCGAGGCACCCTCGGCCCCCGAGGGTGAGGCACTGTGCGTCGAGGAAGAGCGGAATGGGGTCCCGCCTAATCGAGATTGGCGAACCCCGTACATGCAATATCTCCACCGAGGAGAGCTGCCCCTCGACCGAGCCGAAGCTCGGCGACTGGCGCGGCGCGCCAAGTCGTTCGTCTTGATGGGGGACGGGAAGGAGCTCTACCACCGCAGCCCCTCAGGCATCCTCCAGCGATGCATATCCATCGCCGAAGGTCAGGAGTTATTACAAGAAATACACTCGGGGGCTTGCGGTCACCATGCAGCACCTCAAGCCCTCGTTGGGAATGCCTTCCGATAGGGTTTTTACTGGCCAACCGCGGTGGCCGACGCCACTAGGATTGTACGCACCTGCCAAGGGTGTCAATTCTACGCAAAGCAGACCTACCTGCCCGCTCAAGCTCTACAGACAATACCCATCACCTGGCCCTTGCAGAAGGCACCCGGAGGCTACACGCACCTGCTGGTCGCCATCGACAAATTCTCTAAGTGGATCGAGGTCCGACCCCTAAAAAGCATCAGGTCCGAACAGGCGGTGGCGTTCTTCACCAACATCATCCATCGCTTTGGGGTCCCGAACTCCATCATCACCGACAACGACACTCAGTTCACCGGCAGAAAGTTCCTGGACTTCTGCGAGGATCACCACATCCGGGTGGACTGGGCCGCCGTAGCTCACCCCATGACGAATGGGCAAGTAGAGCATGCCAACGGCATGATTCTGCAAGAGCTCAAGCCACGGATCTACAACGACCTCAACAAGTTCGGCAGGCGATGGATGAAGGAACTCCCCTCGGTGGTCTAGAGTCTGAGGACAACGCCGAGCCGAGCCACGGGCTTCACACCGTTTTTTCTAGTCTATGGGGCCGAGGCCATCTTGCCCACAGACTTAGAATACGGTTCCCCGAGGACGAGGGCGTACGACGACCAAAGCAATCGAACCGACCAAGAAGACCCACTGGACCAGCTGGAAGAGGCTCGGGACATGGCCTTACTACACTCGGCGCGGTATCAGCAGTCCCTGTGACGCTACCACGCCCGAGGGGTTCGGTCCCGAGACCTCCAGGTGGGCGACTTGGTGCTTCGGCTGCGACAAGACGCCCGAGGGCGCCACAAGCTCACGCCTCCCTAGGAAGGGCCATTCATCATCGCCAAGATTTTGAAGCCTGGAACATACAAGCTGGCCAACAGTCAAGGCGAGGTCTACAGCAACGCTTGGAACATCCGACAGCTACGTCGCTTCTACCCTTAAGATGCTTTCAAGTCGTTCATACACTTCGTTTACATACGCCAATAAAGTCTAACCATCAAGGAAGGGTCAGCCTTGCCTCGGCAAAGCCTGACCCTCCCTCGGGGGCTAGAAGGGGCGAACCCCCTCTGCGTCAAAATTTTCCTCGGAAAAATTCTTTCTGCCAGAACATCTTTCGTGCTTTTCGACTACTTCGAAAGTGGGATCCTGAAAACGACGGAGTACACGTAAGCAGGCAAGGCCGACCGAGCCGAGGGACTCCTACGCCTCCGGGATACGGATACCTCACTCATCACCTTCTGCGATAAGTAACTCACGCTCGGATAAGCGATTCCACTGACCGAACAAGTCTTATTGCTCGAAAACTTTTCTGTCGAAACGATTTTTTTCATGCCTTCTGATAGTCGCCTAGAGGGGGGGGGGTGAATAGGGCGAAACTGAAATTTTCAAATATAAACACAACTACAAGCCGGGTTAGCGTTAGAAATAGAAACGAGTCCGCGAGAGAGAGAGAGGATGCAAAACAAATCGCAATCAAATAACGAGTGTGACACGTGGATTTGTTTTACCGAGGTTCGGTTCTCGCAAACCTACTCCCCGTTGAGGAGGCCACAAAGGCCGGGTCTCTTTCAACCCTTCCCTCTCTCAAACGGTCCCTCGGACCGAGTGAGCTTTCTTTTCACAATCACTTGGAACACAAAGTTCCTACAAGGATCACCACAAGATTGGTGTCTCTTGCCTCAATTACAAGTGAGTTTGATCGCAATGAAAGAATCAAGAAAGCACGATTGAAAAAGCCAAGCAACAAGAGCGACAAATAACACACGGATCACTTTCTCTCTCAGGTCACTATTCACTAATGATCTCTTTTTCTCAAATGTGAAACTTGGAGAGATGGAGGTTTTGAATGTGTCTTGGAATGGATTGCTAGCTCTTGTATTGAATGTTGAAGGTTGGAATGCTTGGATGAAGTGAATGGAGGTGGTTGGGGTTGTATTTATAGCCACCAACCACTTCCTAGCCGTTGCACCTTTCTGCTGAGCGCGGACGGTCCGCGAGCCATGTCCGGACGGTCCGCCCCTGTAGATCAACGGCTGAAAATGCAACGGTCAGCAGTAACGGCTATATCAACGGCTATATTGCATTTAATGCGTCGTCAGATGTCAGACAGGGCCAGTCGCGGACGGTCCGCGAGCCTGGCCCGGACGGTCCGCGAACCCGCTATAATTCATTTCTCCGAACCCGTTACCTTCGGGTTTTTCGGTTTCTTACCGACCGGACGGTCCGCCCCTGAGGCCGGACGGTCCGCACGAGGGCTCAGACGGTCTTTGCTTTTCCTTCGGACAGTCTGTAGTGGAAACTTGTGTTTTTTGCATTGGTTCTGTCCGAGGGTCATTCATGTGTCGCGGACGGTCCGCGGCAGGGGCCCGGACGGTCCGCGCTTGGCCTGTTTTTCCAAAAAGCTTCTCCTGTCCGGAATAATCTACGGTATTCCGGACAGTCGAATTAGTATCGTTGTAGATGAACCTTTGACACCTGTAGAACATACAATCTAGAGCAAACTAGTTAGTCCAATTATTTGTGTTGGGCAATTCAACCACCAAAATTAATTAGGGACTAGGTGTAAGCCTAATTCCCTTTCAATCTCCCCCTTTTTGGTGATTGATGCCAACACAAACCAAAGCAAATATAGAAGTGTATAATTGAGCTAGTTTGCATAATGTAAGTGCAAAGGTTGCTTGGAATTGAGCCAATATAAATACTTACAAGATATGTATGGATTGTTTCTTCATTTTTAACATTTTGGACCACGCTTGCACCACATGTTTTGTTTTTGCAAATTCTTTTGTAAATAGTCAAAGGTAAATGAATAAGATTTTGCAAGGCATTTTCAAGGTTTGAAATTTTCTCCCCCTGTTTCAAATGCTTTTCCTTTGACTAGACAAAACTCCCCCTAAATGAGATTCCTCCTCTTAGTGTTCAAGAGGGTTTTGATATGTCATTTTTGAAATACTACTTTCTCCTCCTTTTGAACACAATAGGATACTAATTGATAAAGTTCTTTAAAATTCTTTTGAAAACACGAAGTTTTTGAAATGGGTGGTGGTGCGGTCCTTTTGCTTTGGGCTCTTACTCTCTCCCCCTTTGGCATGAATCGCCAAAAACGGAATCATTAGAGCCCTCGAAGTGCTATCTTCCCCTTTGGTCATAAATAAATGAGTTAGGATTATACCAAAGATGAAGTCCTTTTGCTCTCTCCCTCAAAGATGGAGAGTGGCTTGGAGCGACGGCGAAGGATGAGTTACGGAGTGGAAGCCTTTGTCTTCGCCGAAGACTCCAATTCCCTTTCAATACACCTATGACTTGGTTTGAAATAGACTTGAAAAACATATTAGTCATAGCATATGAAAGAGACATGATCAAAGGTGTATAAAATAGCTATGTGTGCAATTTTAACAAAAGAAGTTCCTAGAATCAAGAATATTTAGCTCATGCCTAAGTTTGTTAAAAGATTGTTCATCAAGAGGCTTGGTAAAGATATCGGCTAATTGATCTTTAGTATTAATGTATGAAATCTCGATATCTCCCTTTTGTTGGTGATCCCTAAGAAAATGATACCGAATGGCTATGTGCTTAGTGCGACTATGCTCGACGGGATTGTCGGCCATTTTGATTGCACTCTCATTATCACATAGCAAAGGGACTTTGGTTAATTTGTAACCGTAGTCCCGCAGGGTTTGCCTCATCCAAAGCAATTGCGCGCAACAATGACCTGCGGCAATATACTCGGCTTCGGCGGTGGAAAGAGCGACCGAATTTTGCTTCTTTGAAGCCCAAGACACCAAGGATCTTCCCAAGAACTGGCAAGTCCCCGATGTGCTCTTCCTATTGATTTTACACCCCGCCCAATCGGCATCCGAATAACCAATCAAATCAAAAGTGGATCCCCTGGGATACCAAAGCCCAAACTTAGGAGTATAAGCCAAATATCTCAAAATTCGTTTTACGGCCGTAAGGTGAGCTTCCTTAGGGTCAGCTTGGAATCTTGCACACATGCATACGGAAAGCATAATATCCGGTCGAGATGCACATAAATAGAGTAAAGAACCTATCATCGACCGGTATACCTTTTGATCCACGGACTTACCTCCTGTGTCGAGGTCGAGATGCCCATTGGTTCCCATGGGCGTCTTGATAGGCTTGGCATCCTTCATTCCAAACTTGTTTAAAATGTCTTGAGTGTACTTCGTTTGGCTAATGAAGGTGCCCTCTTGGAGTTGCTTTACTTGAAATCCTAGGAAATACTTCAACTCCCCCATCATAGACATCTCGAACTTCTGTGTCATGATCCTACTAAACTCTTCACATGTAGATTCGTTAGTAGACCCAAATATGATATCATCAACATAAATTTGGCATACAAACAAATCATTTTCAAGAGTTTTAGTGAATAGAGTAGGATCGGCTTTACCGACTTTGAAGCCATTAGCAATAAGGAAGTCTCTAAGGCATTCATACCATGCTCTTGGGGCTTGCTTGAGCCCATAAAGTGCCTTAGAGAGCTTATAGACATGGTTAGGATACTCACTGTCTTCAAAGCCGGGAGGTTGCTCAACATAAACCTCTTCCTTGATTGGTCCATTGAGGAAAGCACTTTTCACGTCCATTTGATAAAGCTTAAAGCCATGGTAAGTAGCATAGGCCAATAAAATGTGAATTGACTCAAGCCTAGCTACAGGTGCATAGGTTTCACCGAAATCCAAACCTTCGACTTGGGAGTATCCCTTGGCCACCAGTCGAGCTTTGTTCCTTGTCACCACACCATGCTCATCTTGCTTGTTGTGGAAGACCCATTTGGTTCCTACAATATTTTGATTAGGACGTGGAACTAAATGCCATACCTCATTTCTAGTGAAGTTGTTGAGTTCCTCTTGCATCGCCACCACCCAATCCGAATCTTGAAGTGCTTCCTCTATCCTGTGTGGCTCAATAGAGGAAACAAACGAGAAATGTTCACAAAAATGTGCAACACGAGATCTAGTAGTTACCCCCTTATGAATGTCGCCGAGGATGGTGTCGACGGGGTGATCTCGTTGGATTGCTTGGTGGACTCTTGGGTGTGGCGGTCTTTGCTCTTCATCCTCCTTGTCTTCCTCATTTGCATCTCCCCCTTGATCAATGCCATCAACTTGAGGTGGCTCATTTGCTTGATCTTCTACTTCATCAATTTGAGCCTCATCCTCATTTTGAGTTGGTGGAGATGCTTGCGTGGAGGAGGAAGGTTGATCTTGTGCATTTGGAGGCTCTTCGGATTCCTTAGGACACACATCCCCAATGGACATGTTCCTTAGCGCGATGCATGGAGCCTCTTCTTCACCTATCTCATCAAGATCAACTTGCTCTACTTGAGAGCCGTTAGTCTCATCAAACACAACGTCACATGAGACTTCAACTAGTCCAGTGGACTTGTTAAAGACCCTATATGCCCTTGTGTTTGAGTCATATCCTAGTAAAAAGCCTTCTACAGTCTTAGGAGCAAATTTAGATTTTCTACCTCTTTTAACAAGAATAAAGCATTTGCTACCAAAGACTCTAAAATATGAAATGTTGGGCTTTTTACCGGTTAGGAGTTCATATGATGTCTTCTTGAGGATTCGGTGTAGATATAATCGGTTGATGGCGTAGCAAGCGGTGTTGACCGCCTCGGCCCAAAACCGATCCGAAGTCTTGTACTCATCAAGCATGGTCCTTGCCATGTCCAATAGAGTTCGATTCTTCCTCTCCACTACACCATTTTGTTGTGGCGTGTAGGGAGAAGAGAACTCATGCTTGATGCCCTCCTCCTCAAGGAAGCCTTCAATTTGAGAGTTCTTGAACTCCGTTCCGTTGTCGCTTCTTATTTTCTTGATCCTTAAGCCGAACTCATTTTGAGCTCGTCTCAAGAATCCCTTTAAGGTCTCTTGGGTTTGAGATTTTTCCTGTAAAAAGAATACCCAAGTGAAGCGAGAATAATCATCCACAATAACAAGACAGTACTTACTCCCGCCGATGCTTATGTAAGCGATCGGGCCGAATAGATCCATGTGTAGGAGCTCCAGTGGCCTGTCGGTCGTCATTATGTTCTTATGCGGATGATGAGAGCCAACTTGCTTTCCTGCTTGGCATGCGCTACAAATCCTGTTTTTCTCAAAATGAACATTGGTTAATCCTAAAATGTGTTCTCCCTTTAGAAGCTTGTGAAGATTCTTCATTCCAACATGAGCTAGTCGGCGATGCCAGAGCCAACCCATGTTAGTCTTAGCAATTAAGCAAGTGTCGAGTTCAGCTCTATCAAAATCTACCAAGTATAGCTGACCCTCTAACACTCCCTTAAATGCTATTGAATCATCACTTCTTCTAAAGACAGTGACACCAACATCAGTGAATAGACAGTTGTAGCCCATTTGACATAATTGGGAAACAGAAAGCAAATTGTAATCTAAAGAATCTACAAGAAAAACATTGGAAATGGAATGGTCAGGAGATATAGCAATTTTACCCAAACCTTTGACCAAACCTTGATTTCCATCCCCGAATGTGATCGCTCTTTGGGGATCTTGGTTTTTCTCATATGAGGAGAACATCTTTTTCTCCCCTGTCATGTGGTTTGTGCACCCGCTGTCGAGTATCCAACTTGAGCCCCCGGATGCATAAACCTACAAAACAAGTTTAGTTCTTGACTTTAGGTACCCAAATGGTTTTGGGTCCTTTGGCATTAGACACAAGAACTTTGGGTACCCAAACACAAGTCTTTGACCCCTTGTGCCTGCCCCCAACATATTTGGCAACTACCTTGCCGGAGTTGTTAGTTAAAACATAAGATGCATCAAAGGTTTTAAAGGAAATATTATGATCATTTGATGCACTAGGAGTTTTCTTTTTAGGCAACTTGGCATGGGTTGGTTGCCTAGAGCTAGATGTCTCACCCTTATACATAAATGCATGATTAGGGCCAGAGTGAGACTTCCTAGAATGAATTCTCCTAATTTTGCTCTCGGGATAACCGACAGGGTATAAAATGTAACCCTCGTTATCCTGAGGCATGGGAGCCTTGCCCTTAACAAAGTTGGACAATCTTTTAGGAGGGGCACTAAGTTTGACATTGTCTCCCCTTTGGAAGCCAATGCCATCCTTGATGCCCGGGCGTCTCCCATTATAAAGCATGCTACGAGCAAATTTAAATTTTTCATTCTCTAAGTTGTGCTCGACAATTTTAGCATTTAGTTTTGCTATATGATCATTTTGTTGTTTGATTAAAGTCATATGATCATGAATAGCATTAACATCAACATCTCTACATCTAGTACAAATAGATACATGCTCAACAATAGATGTAGAGGGTTTGCAAGAATTAAGTTCAACAATCTTAGCATGAAGAATATCATTTTTATCTCTAAGATCGGAAATTGTAACTTTGCAAACATCAAAATCTTTAGCCTTAGCAAGCAAGTTTTCATTTTCATTTCTAAGGCTAGTAAGAGAAATGTTTAATTCTTCAATCCTAGCAAGTAAATTATTATTATTATCTCTAGGATTGGGAATTGAAACATTACAAACATGTGAATCAACCTTAGCATTTAAACTAGCATTTTCATGTCTAAGGTTGTCAATCATCTCATGGCAAGTGCTTAGCTCACTAGATAGTTTTTGACATTTTTCTACTTCTAGAGCATAAGCATTTTTAACCTTAACATGTTTCTTATTTTCTTTAATTAGACAATCCTCTTGTGAATCCAAAAGGTCATCCTTTTCATGAATAGCACTAATTAATTCATTTAATTTTTCTTTTTGTTCCATGTTAAGATTGGCAAAAAGGGTACGCAAATTATCCTCCTCATCACTAGCATTTTCATCACTAGAGGTTTCATATTTAGTGGAGGATCTTGATTTTACCTTCTTCCTTTTGCCGTCCTTTGCCATGAGGCACTTGTGGCCGACGTTGGGGAAGAGAAGTCCCTTGGTGACGGCGATGTTGGCGGCGTCCTCGTCGTCGGAGGAGTCGCTTGAGCTTTCGTCGGAATCCCACTCCCGACAAACATGGGCATCGCCGCCCTTCTTCTTGTAGTACCTCTTCTTCTCCTTTCTTCTCCCCTTCTTGTCGTCCCCTCGGTCACTGTCACTTGATATAGGACATTTAGCAATAAAATGACCGGGCTTACCACATTTGTAGCAAACCTTCTTGGAGCGGGACTTGTAGTCTTTCCCTCTCCTTTGCTTGAGGATTTGGCGGAAGCTTTTGATGACGAGCACCATTTCCTCATTGTCGAGCTTGGAGGCGTCTATTGGTTGTCGAGTTGGTGTAGCCTCCTCCTTCTTTTCCTCCGTCGCCTTGAATGCGACGGGTTGAGCTTCGGATGTGGATGGATCATCAAGCTCGTTGATCTTCCTCGAGCCTTCGATCATGCACTCAAAACTTACAAAATTCCCGATAACTTCCTCGGGGGTCATTTTAGTATATCTAGGATTACCACGAATTAATTGAACTTGAGTAGGGTTAAGGAAAATAAGAGATCTTAGAATAACCTTAACCATTTCGTGATCGTCCCACTTTACGCTCCCGAGGTTGCGCACTTGGTTCACCAAGGTTTTGAGCCGGTTGTACATGTGTTGTGGCTCCTCCCCTTTGCGAAGCCGGAACCGACCGAGCTCCCCCTCGATCGTTTCCCGCTTGGTGATCTTTGTGAGCTCGTCTCCCTCGTGCGCGGTTTTGAGTACATCCCAAACTTCTTTGGCGCTCTTCAACCCTTGAACTTTGTTGTACTCCTCTCTACTTAAAGAGGCGAGGAGTATTGTTGTTGCTTGAGAGTTGAAGTGCTCGATTTGGGCTACCTCATCCTCATCATAATCCTTATCCCCTACCGACGGTACCTGTGCACCAAACTCAACAACATCCCATATACTTTTGTGGAGTGAGGTTAGATGAAAACGCATTAAATCACTCCACCTTGCATAATCTTCACCATCAAAAGTTGGTGGTTTGCCTAATGGGACGGAAAGTAAAGGTGCATGTTTAGAAATGCGAGGGTAGTGTAGTGGGATCTTACTAAACTTCTTACGCTCTTGGCGTTTAGAAGTTACGGAGGGCGCGTCGGAGCCGGAGGTCGATGTTGATGAAGTGTCGGTCTCGTAGTAGACCACTTTCCTCATCCTCTTTTGCTTGTCCTTACTCCGATGCGGCTTGTGGGAAGAAGATTTTTCCTTCTTCTCTTTGTGGTGAGAAGAAGATTTCTTCTCCTTCCCTTTGTTGGAGGAGATCTTCTTCTTCTCCTTCCTCTTGGTGCGGGACTCTTCCGATGAAGTGCTCCCTTGGCTTGTAGTGGGCTTTTCGCCGGTCTCCATCTCCTTCTTGGCGTGATCTCCCGACATCACTTCGAGCGGTTAGGCTCTAATGAAGCATCGGGCTTTGATACCAATTGATAGTCGCCTAGAGGGGGGGGGGGGGGGGTGAATAGGGCGAAACTGAAATTTTCAAATATAAACACAACTACAAGCCGGGTTAGCGTTAGAAATAGAAACGAGTCCGCGAGAGAGAGAGGATGCAAAACAAATCGCAATCAAATAACGAGTGTGACACGTGGATTTGTTTTACTGAGGTTCGGTTCTCGCAAACCTACTCCCCGTTGAGGAGGCCACAAAGGCCGGGTCTCTTTCAACCCTTCCCTCTCTCAAACGGTCCCGCGGACCGAGTGAGCTTTCTTTTCACAATCACTTGGAACACAAAGTTCCTACAAGGATCACCACAAGATTGGTGTCTCTTGCCTCAATTACAAGTGAGTTTGATCGCAATGAAAGAATCAAGAAAGCACGATTGAAAAAGCCAAGCAACAAGAGCGACAAATAACACACGGATCACTTTCTCTCTCAGGTCACTATTCACTAATGATCTCTTTTTCTCAAATGTGAAACTTGGAGAGATGGAGGTTTTGAATGTGTCTTGGAATGGATTGCTAGCTCTTGTATTGAATGTTGAAGGTTGGAATGCTTGGATGAAGTGAATGGAGGTGGTTGGGGTTGTATTTATAGCCACCAACCACTTCCTAGCCGTTGCACCTTTCTGCTGAGCGCGGACGGTCCGCGAGCCATGTCCGGACGGTCCGCCCCTGTAGATCAACGGCTGAAAATGCAACGGTCAGCAGTAACGGTTATATCAACGGCTATATTGCATTTAATGCGTCGTCAGATGTCAGACAGGGCCAGTCGCGGACGGTCCGCGAGCCTGGCCCGGACGGTCCGCGAACCCGCTATAATTCATTTCTCCGAACCCGTTACCTTCGGGTTTTTCGGTTTCTTACCGACCGGACGGTCCGCCCCTGAGGCCGGACGGTCCGCACGAGGGCTCAGACGGTCTTTGCTTTTCCTTCGGACAGTCTGTAGTGGAAACTTGTGTTTTTGCATTGGTTCTGTCCGAGGGTCATTCATGTGTCGCGGACGGTCCGCGGCAGGGGCCCGGACGGTCCGCGCTTGGCCTGTTTTTCCAAAAAGCTTCTCCTGTCCGGAATAATCTACGGTATTCCGGACAGTCGAATTAGTATCGTTGTAGATGAACCTTTGACACCTGTAGAACATACAATCTAGAGCAAACTAGTTAGTCCAATTATTTGTGTTGGGCAATTCAACCACCAAAATTAATTAGGGACTAGGTGTAAGCCTAATTCCCTTTCACCTTCTCGACTATATCGATAACAGAATCCTACGGACGAGTAAGAGCACACGTAAGCGGCAAGGCCGACCGAGCCGAGGGACTCCTACGCCTCCGGGATACGGATACCTCACTCATCACCTTCCACGAAAAGTAACTCTCGCTCGGACAAACAATTCTGTTACCGACAAATAAGTCTAGATACTCGAAACAAGGGGAAAAGAAACACAGCTTTACAACACGACGATGATATGTTTGGGCCTCGGCGTCCGCAAAAAACATACGCACACTACAAGATAAATTGTTCCTGCAGGGTCAGACATCAGTGGGGGAGCAGCAGCACCCTCGGCGTCGACTCCACCTTCGGCGGAATCCGACCTGGCCTCGGACGACAACACGGTCGGAAGATCTCCACCTCGAAGGAACCTGTTGGCACCACGCATGGGCCATCACCGCTAGGGTCTCCTCCGGGAACCCGGCCCGAACAGACGGCTCGACCGGCCGCTCCGTAGCCTCAGCCAGCTGTCCCCCGAGGACATCAGCCCGGCTCGGGGCCTCGGCAACCCAACTCCGGCGTCGGTCCCGCCAGTGGACGGCCCGGCTAGGCTCCTGTCGATGAAGATTCTTTTCGAGCCATCTCTGCCTCTATCCGTGCCGGCACCGCTGCCTCTGGCTCCAGCTCATCGTAGAGCGGTCGAGGGTTCCTTTAACTAAGCAAGAGAAGCCTCGGGTGGCAAGGCCGACCGAGCCGAGGGACTCCTACGCCTCCGGGATACGGATACCTCACTCTTCACCTTCGCACGAGGCAACTCACACTTGGTTAAGCGGTTCAGCTAGCCGACAGGCGAGTCCTAGTGCTCGAAATGAGGAAAAAACACGGCTTCACGCCAAAATACATACATGTTCAGGCCCCGACAGCCACAACGAACAGACACCGACACTCAATGTGCCATTACAAACGGAACTCCGGTTCCACCCCCGCAGGTACGAACAACCCCCCACATTGGAGGGCCTGCGAGGCGACGAAACCCTAGGTGGCTCACCGACGCTCGCTCCGGCAGCAGCGATAACGACCTCCGCTCTGGGTGGCCAAACAGCAGCAGCGATGACCTCAGGGCAGACGCTGCTGCAACGAGCCCCTCGCTCACATCCCCACTCGAGGGGCGAGGACAAGCTACCAAAGCCAACGAGCCGGAGGCCCGGAGCGCGGATGGTGGCGATGATCCCGTCGGCGACGAGGACTTCTTCAGCCGCCACCACCTCAGCGCCGACGACGGAAGCCATCTGCCCACCGGCAGATCCCCACTCGGATCCTCCCAGACGGGTGAGCACAGACCTCCACGCAGAGGCGTCGTACCAGAGCAAAGGCAGGACAGCCCAAGAACACGAACGCCGCCCTAGCAGCGCGCGACGTCTTGGGCGGTCCTCCGGTGCGCGTGGCGCGACGACCGCTCGTGCGGCAGGAGGGGGCACCGGGAGCCGAGCCAGAGCCAGCTGAGCTAGCGAGCCCAACGCGCTGAAGCTGACGACGCTCGCGGCCGACCAGCCCCGCGTTGTCGGAGTCCGCCCGTCCCGCTAGGCCGGTGAGCGCCCTCTCCCATGAATGCTAAGGGAGAAGGTGACCCACGAACCCGCGCAGGAGGTAGAGCTCTGGCTCAGCCCGACCTCCGCCCCAGCCAGGATGATGAAGATCCTTGAAGCTGAGGGAGGGGCGGAGGCCGCAGCCCGGCTCGCTTCTCCCCACCATCGAACTGGTGGTCACCGTCTTGGGTGACCACCGATGAGGGGATGCAGCCGGGCTGCCTGATGAAAATCCTTGAAGCCGAGCAATGGCTGAAAGGTACCAACTTCCGCGAAGTTGCGTTCCTCCGACGACGACAAGACGGAAGAACCGCGGGCGCTCCCCATCCGGGGGCTCGAAAGGTGGAAGGACGCGATGCATGAAGGGAGTACGAAGACATGGTCGCCATCCAAGGGGGTCACCCCCCTTTTTAAAGGCGACTCTCCCAACTTGCGTCCTCAGCCGTCGCGGACTGAGTCTTCACCAACACGCTCCAAGATACTCCCCCTACGACACGGGGGCTGGGTCCCACGCGTCATGCAAGCTGGCCCAGGACAGAAGGAGCCAAACCGCCGCGCGTAGAGCGCACAACTGCCCAGCGGTTACAAGCACTCCTCCACTTTCGCCCAGACCAGCGGGTGAAAGGGCGGACCACCATGCAGGCGGCATGCAACCGTACCAAGGGGGCGCACCCTTTTGACTCCGACGCGTCCAGCATGGGGGCCCAGGCCCACACGTCATGTAACCAGCGCGCTGGTTACTACGTGCGAGAAACTGCACCACCACTTGCGCTAATACCGCGCCTTCTCGACTGGAGAACCAGTGCCGTGACTCGAGGCGACCCTGCGCATGGCCCAACAGTGCCAACCGAGCACATCGATCACGGGTCAGACAGCCGCGGGAGAAGGCGCGACGGTCAATATGGCCAAAAGTGGGCCGGCAGTAATTGCGGCGGCAGGCGGGCGGAAGCAGCGCAAGTCGTCTGCAGGCTCACGTCCCCTCCTGGAACAGCAAGAGAGCCCTCTCCCACGGTGTGAAGACGACGCGCCCGTGTTCCGTTCCACGAACGGCTCGCGCACGGACAACGACAGCCCCGCGAACCACTCGTCCCGTCGCATTAACTCTGCGGCAGGGCAGGCGACACCTTTGGCAGGCGAAGCAGGCGACGCTTCACCTCCGCCATAATGACCGCGTCAAAAAAGGTGCGCCACGTCGATCGATTTCGTACCCTTTTTCTCTTCCTCTTTCTCTCTCTTGCTACAGGGACCGAGAAAGGGGATACTCCGAAAGGGATCCTTCTCCGCGAAGGAAGCGGGCCCCGAGCCCCCTACTGATCAGAGGTTCGAAGGCTGGCCCCTTGGAAGGGTTCGACAGCCGCCTCAGAGCACTCGGGCTCCGAGCCCTCCTATTGATCAGAGGTTCGAAGGCTGGCCCCTCGGAAGGGTTCGACAGCCGCCTCAGAGCACTCAGGCTCCGCGCCCACCACTGGTTAGAGGTTCGAAGGCTGGCCCCTCGGAGGGGTTCGACAGCCGCCTCAAGCCACTCGGGCTCCACGCCTACTACTGATCAGGGGTTCGTAGGCTGGCCCCCGAAGGGTTCGACAGCCGCCTCAGAGCACGCAGAGCGAGGGATGACTCTAGGTACGTTCGATACATAGCCGAGGCTCGGGCTACGCTCTAGAGGTATCCTAGGACATTTCCGAGACCAGCAGGAGCGATTCTGTAACGGAATCCCATCAGAGGGAGGCATCGAGCCCTCAGACCCTATCAAACGGGACCGGGTCCGGCAAATCACCTGCAGGTACTTTTGGAGCGCGCCTCTGGGCCACAAGCCGACCCTTATCGAACGGGGCACGGGCGTCCACTCGGATCACCCGCTAGCAACTCACTGGAGACACCATGTTCGGCGCCCTCCGAGGGCAACATGGCGCTTTCCCCCCTCCTCCTTGCAGAAAGGCGACGCAGGGGCGTATGGAAAAAGCCGAGTTTGTCCTTGACCGTCCTCTCGCTCTGTGCGGAGGCTCGGGGGCTGCTCTTGCAAACCCAGCTCCGGCCAAACCGTTGACAGCGTCAACATACCAGCCCGAGAACTTGGAACCTGACTATGCACCTGGGCTACGACCAGTTCGCATGAGGGAACAACCAGACCGGCCAAAGCATCACGAAACACGCTAAGACCTCGAAGGAGTCAAACCACTCCTCCGAGGCCTCGGGGGCTACACCCGGCGGGTGCACTCGCGCACACCCACCAGAACGAAACGCAACCGAGAAAGGCCGGTCCCCTTGCAAAAAAGTGCGACAAAAGCCTCCAAGCGAGTATCAACACTCCCTTCGAGGCTCGGGGGCTACTGTCGGGGACCATAATTAGGGGTACCCCCAAGACTCCTAATCTCAGCTGGTAACCCCCATCAGCACAAAGCTGCAAAGGCCTGATGGGCACGATTAAGGTCAAGGCTCAGTCCACTCAAGGGACACGATCTCGCCTTGCTCGAGCCCAGCCTCGGGCAAAGGCAGCCGACCCCGGAGGATTCACGTCTCGCTCGAGGGCCCCCTCAAGCGACGGACACACCTTCGGCTCGCCCGAGGCCCAGTCTTCGCGAAGAAGCAACCTTGGCCAGATCGCCACGCCAACCGACCGTATCGCAGGAGCATTTAATGCAAGGATCGACTAACACCTTATCCTGACGCACGCTCCTCACTCGACAGAGCCGAAGTGACCACAGTCACTTCGCCGCTCCACTGACCGACCTGACAGGAAAACAGCGCTGCCTGCCCCGCTCCGACTGTTGTGCCACTCGACAGAGTGAGGCTGACAGCAGCTAAGTCCAGCCTCGGGCACCATGGGAAGCTCCGCCTCGTCCGACCCAGGGCTCGGACTCAGCCTCGACCCCGGAAGACGGACTCCGCCTCGCCCGACCCAAGGGCTCGGACTCAGCCTCGGCCTCGGAAGACGGACTCCGCCTCGCCCGACCCAGGGCTCGGACTCAGCCTCGACCCCGGAAGACGGACTCCGCCTCGCCCGACCCAGGGCTCGGACTCAGCCTCGACATCGGAAGACGAACTCCGTCTCGCCCGACCCCAGGGCCCAGACTCGACCTCGACCTCGGAGGAGCCTCCGCCTCGCCCGACCTCGGGCTCGGACCCGCCACGTCACAGGGAAGGCCATCATTACCCTACCCCTAGCTAGCTCAGGCTACGGGGAACAAGACCGGCGTCCCATCTGGCTCGCCCCGGTAAACAAGTAATGATGGCACCCCGCATGCTCCATGACGACGGTGGCTCTCAGCCCCTTACGGAAGCAAGGAGACGTCAGCAAGGATCCGACAGCCCCGACAGCTGTACTTCCACAAGGCTCAAGCACTCCTCCGACGGCCACAACATCACATGAACAGGGCGCCAAAACCTCTCCAGCTGCCACGACGGCATGTACTTAGGGCTCTAGCTCCTCTCTGCTAGACACGTTAGCACACTGCTACACCCCCCATTGTACACCTGGGCCCTCTCCTTACGCCTATAAAAGGAAGGTCCAGGGCTCTCGTACGAGGAGGTTGGCCGCGCGGGAGAACGGGCTCCCTCCCTCTCTCTCTCTCTCTCCCACGCGGACGCTTGTAACCCCCCTACTGCAAGCGCACCCGACCTGGGCACAGGACAACACGAAGGCCGCGTGTTTCCCCTTTGCTGTTTCTCACCCCCCCTTTGTGCTCCGTCTCGCGCCGACCCATCTGGACTGGGACACGCGGCGACAATTTACTCGTCGGTCCAGGGACCCCCCGGGGTCGAAACGCCGACAATTATGAACATATTCCCGATGCGCATGATATTTGGACTAGAATTAAAATCAAGTTTGATGAGTCCAAACATAATAGTTCATCATGTGCTTCTACTTCCTTTAGTCTTTGTGATACTAACCCTTGCAAGGAAGAAGAAGAAGATAACCGATGGAGACCAAACGATGAATCCACCTCTCCAAAAGGTTTGTCTTCCCATTTCGATTCCCACATGTGTTGTGTGGCTAATGAAAATGATAGCGGAAGCACAAATGAGGATGAGGAGGAAGAAAGAAGCTTCATGCAACTCTACGCTCGCCTAAGCCAAGAAGATAAGGCGGTCATGCTCAAACTTCTAGAAAGAGCGAGAGAGCAAAGCGAAGCTCGTCAAAGGATAGAAGATGTTCTCTCCATGAAAATGCTATACTTTGACGAGTTGACTAAAGAACATGAGGAGCTAAAGTGCTCTCATGTTGTCCAAAGGTATGAAACTATTTCAATTGAGCAAGATAACGCTTTACATTGTATTGCTCAATTAGTAAATATGAATACCTTGCTTAAGGACCAAGTAGAAAAGCTAATATTTGAAAATCTATCTTGTCAATATAAATATGATATGCTTCTATATTCTCATAAAAATCTTATGGATGATTATATCATATTAAACGTTGCTCATGAGGTTGTGATAGAAAACTTAAAATCCCAACAACCTCACTCATGCACACGTACTCAAATTGAAACTACATTATCATGTGCTAAAGCTTGTTGTCCGTCGACAAGCAAATCTTCCTTTGAGCTAGAATTTGCAGGAACAAACGATGATTCATATCAAAAGCTCAAAGAAGAAAATGAGAGGCTAAAAAGAAGCTTGACACAACTAAAAGGGAAGTGCATTGCTCAACCTTCTCAAGATAACTGTGATCACATGGTGAAGAAGCTTGAGACGGGAACAACCGAGACATGCACTAACTCCCTTGAAGAAAATATCAAGGACTTGAGGAATGCCAAGAGGAAGGAACAAAAGAAGAAAATCAACACCTCTTCCAAAAGCCTCAACCATGCCTCCATAAAAGGTAACATCCAAGGTAATAATCAAGTCACACTTCATACAAAGAGAAATAAGAAGTGTAGTGAATGCTTTGAAAATGGACACTTGATTAGATCATGTCCCTATATTAAAAATAGCTTGGTTATTAACAAGAATGACAGACTTTGTTTTAATTGCTCCAAGAAGGGACACTTGATTAGGTCTTGTCCCCATTTAAACAAAAAAGGCATAGTGTTAGAAAAGAAAATATTCACTAACCATGTAGCAAGAAAGAAACAAGGAAAGAAGAAATCTTCAAGACTTGAAGATCGCCTTTGCTACATATGCCGAAAGAAGGGACATCAATGCAAGGATTGTCCCATTGGTAACAATCCCACCTCTAGCTTGTCAATTATTTCTCATGTAACTAGACAACCCAAAATTGCAACTTGTGTTAGAAAGGTAATGAGTTTACCAAATGCTAACACAAAGGACTCT
The DNA here is from genome assembly GCF_902167145.1 of Zea mays. NCBI lineage: Eukaryota > Viridiplantae > Streptophyta > Magnoliopsida > Poales > Poaceae > Zea > Zea mays. Next base: position 20,009,178 of record NC_050100.1, on the reverse strand, counting down.
TGGGTTCCTAGATCTTTGTTGACTAACCATGATGGAACCATCAAGCAATGGGTACCAAAATATGCTTGACAAGCTTTGCAGGAAAACAAAGATGATATGAAGCTTTGGGGTGCTTGAGAAAGTCAATTCAATTTCTATTAACTCAAGCTATCAATCTTCAATGATCTATATCCATGATTGACCCAAGGTTATTTCAAATTGTTATATATAAAACTCATATCATCTCGGGGAAGATATTGGTGTTGTAGGAAATAAGGAATTAATCCTGTGCGGAAAAATCAAGACCTACAACATGGAGGAAAACCAAAGGATGGTAACAATTATATTTTAAGTGCAAGTATCTTAAAGTATCATTTCTTATGTGTCTTGTGTAGTCACATAGAAAAAAGAAAGCACATCAAATGTTTTTAAATTATGTCACCATTCTTTGAAGAAATTCCTCTCAAATGGTAGATTGTACATTCATCATTTCTATACCATAGCAATCTACATGCTTTAAATTGTTGTAAGTTCCCCATGGCATGTTTTACACTAATTATCTTATTATTGCCATGATTCTAGATATAGAGAGATATTTCAAGTTCCTAAAAGAATAAGGTGTCATGTAAGGAATTCAAATCCTTAGGACACTTATAAAAGGAAAATTCTCTTTAACCAGAATAGTGAGACTAATGCTTTTATCTAAGTAACCCTTGTAGTCTCACTAGTAGAGAATAAGTTTCTCTTTGGAAGTGCGCAATATAACTTAAAAGAAAAATCATTCCAATAGTTTATGTTGTATGTCTTCTTGCTTATATTGGATATGATTCTTCTATATCTATCGCTCTCCATGTTATAAATTAGATTTACTCCCATAATCTTAAAAGAACTATCTATGCTTGTTTTGTGAGCAAGATTAAGCATATATCATGGGATAGTCTAGTTCACATTATAAAGTTTCCATGCTTTAGTAATCTATTTTCCATTCTTTATCAAAATGATTACACAAAGGGAAACTAGTGCTTGTGTTACTAATGACATATCTCTTGAGCCTACTTATGAAAATCTACAAGAGAGTAAGTGCAAGGCGCAAGCCTCAAAAAGGATTACTCTTCACCCAAAGGAAGAAAGGTAAAAGCAAAGGTATGGGAACTCATCCTTTTAATCAAATATAGTTCCCATCAATGGTTATTTATTCTAAATTCTACCTATGTGAAGAATAGATTCTCTATTGGGCTTAAGTCGGCTAGATGTGCATTCAATATAAATGCCTTGTCCATTAGAATCTAATTCATGCCTTTGCTATAACTATTCTCATATTGATTTGTTTTTAAAATCATGATAATAATTTCATTAGAATCTAACTCATTCCTTTTAATCGACTTATGAATGATGAATTGCTTATATTTCCTTATCTAAAAGAAATCATTCTTCATTATGTACTCCCTTGTGCTATTAACATCTCTCTTGAGTATTTTCAATAAGTTTGGAAGGAAAAAGAGTCAACTAAAGGGAGGACACTCAAATGAAAAATGAAGTAATCAAGAGCAACAACACCTACTTGGATAATGAGATCTTCAAAACAATCAATGGTGTGGTTGTAAGCATTCTAAATCTTTTTCATTGTGAGAATACTAGGCATAAAATGTTTATTGCAAATCTTGTAAGCCTTGATCAAGATGAATGATGCTTCTCCCTATTCATCTCTAAAGTTTGAATGCATCTATTCCTTTCATTTCAATTCTTTGATGCATATCTCTAGGGGGAGCCTGTTTCTATATCCTGATCATATCGAGACTATCGCTTTATCCTAGTAATCTCATATAGTCTCTTGTATGAGAATAAGGTTCTCATGAAGTATGCTACTACATATCAATCCAACTTGTTAAAAATGATGTCGATCTTATCAAGGATTGTTGCTTTCATTGTTAAAGTAGCATATTTACTGGATTCTCCTATTCTAATGCATGAGTTGTTCTTTTGATCACATCTGTTATTTGTTTGATCATTGAATAACTTCAATTAAACTTATGATTCTTAGTGCCGCATATTCTATCAATCAATATCTCTTGATATGCACTAAGTTAAAAGGAGAATTCGTGATACATCTATGCAATTTGTGATCCATTTGATATATGCTGACAATGACTTAGAAAAGGATCACTAGTTGTAGAACTCTCTCTTGTGCAAAATATTTCCATATATTGTCTTGAGTATAGGTCTTAAGCGACTAAGACTAAGGACAAAGCACAATGAAGAGAGCATCTCTAATTGAAGGTACAAAAGGGTAAAGCAACTTCCTTTCATTTTAAACTTGTACCTAAATCTTCCTTTTTCTATACACTCTTTGCATATCTTGTATAAAAGGAAGAGAAAGCATGTTCATACATTTGCCCTACTTCATACCTAGTTTAGCTTCTCAAACATTCATTCTTGCATCTTTGATAAAACTGGGTGAAGTAGTTTTATTGTCAAAGAGCTTAAAGCTTAACCTTGTAACGAGGATAAGCTGCCTTTGTTCCAAAGGTGGATGATCCTTAAGCCTCTTTGAAATCCTTAAGGGTAAATGCTTGAGATCTTTATAACATGCTTTCATATGTGCATAAACTGTCATGAGCATCACACTTATACTATGACACAATTCACTTCACATTCTCTATGATATAGACATAATCTCATTAACCTAAGTATGTGCACTTGTCATTTAAGACCAAAAAATTGTATTCCTCTCAAAGCACATATTCAGGGGGAGCAATCTATATTATATAGAATTGTTTAAGCTTAACTTACATATCCTTTTAATCATATCTCTTTCCTTTGGTACAATTGCGTATTTCCTATCTCTATTGTGCCAAGGCTAAGACTAATATGTTTTCATGAGCATCTCATGTATTAAGTCTTAGATTGAAAGGGAAATGGAGTATTCGGCAAAGACATCGCTTCCACTCTACATCTTCGGTATTATCCTTCCTTGCCGGTATTCCGCCAGCCCTCCAATTTGGTATAATCTTCACTCATATATTGTTTGCCAAAGGGGGAGAGAAAGAAAAGGCTTATATTTCACTCAAGTATCCGTTTTTGGCGATTCATGCCAAAGGGGGAGAAAGTATTAGCCCCACCACCACCAATTTTCAAAATTTGAGTTAAGAAAAGGTCTTGAATGATGAATTTTTTCAATTGGTATCTTATTTTTTATAGAATTTCAAATTGGAACACCCTCTTCATAATTAATATCTAAAACCCTCTTGAACACTAAGAGGAGGATTTTATTGAGGGGGAGTTTTGTTTAGTCAAAGGAAAAGCATTTGAAACAGGGGGAGAAAATTTCAAATCTTGAGAATGCTTCTCAAAATCTTATTCATTTACCTTTGACTATTTGCAAAAGGACTTTGAAAAGAATTTACAAAAGGATTTGCAAAAACAAAACATGTGGTGCAAGCGTGGTCCAAAATGTTAAAAATATAAAGAAACAATCCACGCATATCTTATGAAAATTTGTTGGTTCAATTCTTAGTAACCTTTGCACTTACATTATGCAAACTAGTTCAATTATGCACTACTATATTTGCTTTGGTTTGTGTTGGCATCAATCACCAAAAAGGGGGAGATTGAAAGGGAAATAGGGTCAAACCTTTTCCTAATTGATTTTGGTGGTTGACTTGCCCAACACAAATAATTGGACAAACTAGTTTGTTCAAGATTATACATTCTACAAGTGCCAAAGGTTCAACACAAACCAATCAAAAGAACAAGTTAGGTCTCAAAAGAAAGGAGCAAAAAGGAAACCGAAGTGTGCCCTGGTCTGGCGCACCGGACAGTCCGGTGCACCACCGGACAGTGTCCGGTGCACCAGGGTGAACCAACTCAAACTCTTCACCTTCGGGTTTCCCAGGCGCACCTCCGCTATAATTCACCGGACTGTCCGGTGTAGCACAGAACAGTGTCCGGTGGCGGCGTGGCGCACCGGACTGTCCGGTGTGCCAGCGGAGCAACGGGTATCTGCGCGCAACGGTCGACTCTGCAAAGTGAACAGTGCAATTCAGAATGTCAGAGCAGAAGTCAGAGGGGCACCGGACTGTCCGGTGTGACACCGGACTGTCCGGTGCCACATGAGGACAAAGCCTCCAACGGTCGACAGGCTCCAAGCCCTAACGAGAGGATGACGTGGCGGCGCACCGGGCACTGTCCGATGGCGCACCGGACTGTCCGGTGCGCCCTTCGTCAGCAGACTTCACAAACGGCTAGTTTTTGGTTGGTGGCTATAAATCCCACCCCTACCGGCTACTTCAAGGTGTGGGAGCCCAAGCAACATTCCAAGTCATCTAGTTGACATACTCAAGCCCTCCCAACCACTTATATTCATTGATCCATCCCATACACAAGATCTAGACCACTACAACCAACACAAGTGCCACAAAAGAGAAAGCAAGCAAGAGAGAGCTACTCATTTGAGTTTAGCACTAGTGCCTTGTGAGATTCATTGAGAGATAGTGTGTGCTACATCTTTGTGTTCATTTGCGCGTGGAGTTTTGACTCCCATTCAACTTCCTCCAAAGTTTTGGAGGCTTGTAAAAGCTAGCAAGAGACACCAAAGAGTGTGGTGGTCCTTGCGGGGTCTTAAGTGATGCTTGAGAAGAAGAAGAGCTCGCCGGTCTTGAGTGATCGGTGGAGAGAGGGAAAGGGTTGAAAAAGACCTGTCCTTAGTGGACTCCTCAACGGGGACTAGGCCTTCGAGGGCCGAACCTCAGTAAAACAAATCACCCCTGTCTTGTGTGCTTATTGTTTGTGATTTGTTTGTTCTTACCTTTCTAAGTTCTCTTGCGTTTTTCTTTGCCAACAATATTTTGTGTTGCTTCAAGTTAAATTCTCATTTAGAGAAGCAACACCTTGCAAGAAAGAACTTGTGTTATTGCTCTTCTTATCTAAGCCTTCTTGAGTTATTCTCATAAACTTATTAGTAGTATTGATTTGTCAATTTCGCATTATTTGAAAGCAATACTCTTTTCAAGTAAGGACTTAGTTTTTATACTCCGATAATTATATATCTTGTTCTAACCACTAATCAAGGGATCTAGTTGGGGGATAAAGTTTTAATTTTTAGGTTTCGCCTATCCACCCCCTCTAGGCGACTATCGGAGTGCAATCCGCATGGCAGACAATCCAGTTGAACACAGCCGCACTAAGCACATAGACATCCAGCATCACTTTCTGAGAGACCACCAGCAAAAGGGAGATATCGAGGTGTTCCATATTAGCACCGAGAACCAGCTAGCCGATATCTTTACCAAGCCATTAGATGAGAAAACCTTTTGCAGGCTGCGTAGTGAGCTAAATGTCTTAGATTCGCGTAACTTAGATTGATCTATAGCATACATGTGTTTTATGCCTTTGATCATGTTACTTATACATTTATGCAATTTGTTGCTTATTTATGGTGCTCGAGTTGTGCAAAGGATCCCCGGACCTCACAAGTCCATGTGTGAATGATGCACATATTTAGGGGGAGAAGTGCTACAACTTGATCCTTTGAGACTAACCTTTGTGTTTGAGTGTATTTAATGTAGTCTCAAAGGTGAATTGAAAAGGAAAGGTGAACTTGGACCATGCAAAGACTTCCACTGCACTCTGGTATTAGTGTACTCACCTCCAAGTTCATTCTTATGCTCTTATTGCCTTTTTGCTCTCAATTGACAATTTTGGTGAGGCAATGGGGTTAAAGGGCCAATAATGATCCCGTTTTGGTGCTTAATGCCAAAGGGGGAGAAATTAAGGCCAAAGCAAATGGATCAGCTACCACTTGTCAATTTTTGAAAACAATAGAGATAGAACTTTTGAGAACTTTTGATTTGTCAAAATACTCTTATTGCAAAAATTGGTCTCTTGTGGGGAGAATTTATGATTATGGAAAAAGGGGGGAGTTTTTGGATCTTGATCAAATTTCACTCTTGGAATATCTCTCTTTATGCACAAACAAGTGAGTTTGACCTAGAGATAGGAAAATGAATTTGATTTGCAAAAACAAACCAAGTAGTGGCAAGAATGATCCAAATATGCCAAATTAGAGTAAAAAACAATTTGGTTCTTATTTGCATCGATGTTGCACTTCTTTTAGTTGCTTTTGGATGTGTTGGCATAAATCACCAAAAAGGGGGAGGTTGAAAGGGAAATGTGCCCTTGGGCAATTTCTATTATGTTTTGGTGATTAAGTGCTCAACACATTTAAATAAGGTCTTATGTGCTAATTGAAGAGAGAAGTGCAAATCAAAGAGAAGGTATGTTTCTAGACTTAGTACATAGTTTTTAAGTACTAATATGTTTTATCTAAGTGCTAGAAACAGTGAGAAGAAAAGAATTGCAAATGATTTGGCTTGGTACAGCCAAAGTCCAGCTCGGTCTGGCACACCGGACTGTCCGGTGGTGCACCAGACAGTGTCCGGTGCGCCAGGCCATCCTCCGGTGAACAGGTCACTCTCGAGAAAGTTTGGCGGCGTACGGCTATAATTCACCGGACTGTCCGGTGGTGCACCGGACTGTCCGGTGAGCCAACGGCCGCCAGCGCAACGGTCGGCCGCGCAATCCGCGGGCGACGCGTGGCCCGCGCCAACGGTCGGCAGGGGGCACAACTGCCACGAATCTGCAACAGTCGTCTGCGCTAGAATAGGAAGGAGATCGCGCACCAGACATGAACAGTGGCTGTCCGGTGGTGCACCGGACTGTCCGGTGCGTCACCCGACAGAAGGCAATGATAGCCTTCCTTGTTGGTCTCCAACGGCTCCTAGATGCCTTGGGGCTATAAAAAGGACCCCTAGGCGCATGGAGGAGCTACCCAAGCATTCACTAAGTATTCTAAGTCTCCCACACTTCGTCTCCACGCACTTGATCAATCGTGTCAGTGATTTGAGATCCGTTCTAGTTGTGAACTCTTTGTGCTTCATTTTGAGCTCAAGTCTTGGCTTGTGTGTGTGTGTGTGCTGCGGATTTGTGTGTGTTGCTCCCCAACCTTACTCTTGTGTTTTCATTGTGATCTTTGTTGTAAGGGCGATAGACTCCAACTTGTGGAGATTCCTCGCAAACAGGAAAAGAGATAAGGAAGAAAAGTCGTGATATTCAAGTTGATCATTGGATCACTTGAAAGGGGTTGAGTGCAACCCTCGTCCATTGGGACGCCACAACGTGGAAGTAGGCAAGTGTTACTTGGCCGAACCACGGGATAAAATCGCGTGTCTCTTGTGTGCCTTCTATTTGATTTTTTGTTTTCACAAGAACTACCTTCAAGCTACTTAGTCGTTCTAACCTTCATAATCAAGTTTTGTGGCTATTAGTGTTGAATTTTACAGGATCACCTATTCACCCCCCCTCTAGGTGCGCTCAGTGTGAACTGCTAAAAAACTAAAAATTATTTGGTACAAACCACTAAAAGCAGTTAGAAATTCTTCCATATATATTTTCACAGTTCTATTTAAAAGCCACTAAAAACAAGTCCAAAGATGTTTTCAGTTTTGCACTACGAGAAAGTAAGCTTTTAGAAAGAAAAAAAACTACTTTCTGCATCCAGTCATTTGGTTAGTCTTTAGAGTTTTAGGGGACAAAAGCCAAACCAAACACACCATTAAGAACTATAATAAAATAAAATGAAGAGATTAAAATAATAGTTTCTAGAAACCAAACACCCCCTAAGAATAGCATGAATGGAACAAATAATAGTAACCAACAATATACATTCAGAGAACCAGGAGCTAATCATTGTAGGGCAATTTAAGTACCTCCAACGGTTAGCTTAGAGGTGTAAAGCATCATAATTCCCAAAAACAGGGCAAGTTACTGAGCAAAGACATCGGTTAACAACAGCTAACATTATTACAGATACTACATCTACTTGGCTCGAGCATCTCAGCCCTTATCCTATTGATGCCTTGACTTTATCTTGTTGGCGTCTTCATTTCCAAATTAGTCCTCGTCTTCCTCCGCAAAGTTGAGCAGTTCATCATAAATCATGGACTTCACAGTATCTTTCATTGAACATAAGTCCATCTTGTAGCACTTACATATACCGTTTGGTTTGCTAGAATTTAGAACATTAAGCATTTGGCTAATTCAAATTCTGATGCTTGGTATTAAGAGGCTTACCGATCATCTTAAGAATGTCACTGAATGTAGCATGGAAAATGAGTCGGCAAACCAGTTAGATCTATGTGGATCGCACTTATGGCAACAAGCAACAAAAGTGGAACTAGTAAGAGGAATTTATCAGCAAAAGCAATGTGAATCTACATTCCAAATGCTGATCTAAGACGGCAAAGCAGAAAAGAGGGTAAATCCAATTTCCAGTCTAATGTATGCTAGAAAATGCATTTTATCCATGCAAATCAAGAGTTATGTCAACTCACAGTAGCTTAATTCTCTTACGAACCAAGGTTGATTTCATTTATAATAGATGTAGCCACTATACTACTGTTGGGTTTATGCTTCGTCGCCGAAGGTCTTATAGGAAGAAGTGGTCCTCGACTGAAGCTGTTTGTATAAGATAGCCGAAGGTTCCTCTTCGTGAAGCTTCGGCATTACAAACCGACTTAAAGATAGAATGACCTTTTAGTCCATAAAGGTCTGAGTCAATGTTGTAAGTTTTTATGAGGGGCATACTTGTAATTCCTCACAGGCTGCGTCCTGTGCCTATAAATAGTGAACAGTATTCCGTTACTGTTCACGCATTCTGATAATTGCAATCGCATCTCTCGGAATTCAACCTTTGCCAAGGCATAGGTATTATTGTATTCAATGATTCAATATAATGAATAAATATAATATAATTAGTCTATGATTTATTCACTCATCTTATATCTTTTGTATTATCTTATAAATGCCTATTGAAGTTTTATTACGAAGGTTTAACTTCGTAATTATCCTCTTATCAACCTTCGTCCAAGATCCATTATCCCGAAGGGAATAATGTTTTAAGGACGAAGTACGTTATTATTTAACATTTTATGTTGCCTTGCTCTTGATTCATAGCATTTGAGAGCAAGTCTCCAACATTGGCGCCCACCTCCGGTGAACTCACTTCCACTTTTTGAGCTGATGGCTTCGTTCAACGACCAAGCTGGAGCTGCTTCGGACCCGAAGCTGGTGCTCCCGATCACAGGTGGCTCGTCCTCAGAGCCAGCTAACAAGAAACAAAAGAAGGAAGCACAGAGAAGGGTAC